>NC_080198.1:19040000-29040000 GCF_030028045.1 Hippopotamus amphibius kiboko
AAATCAGTTTTCTTGGGAACAGACGCTCATATTCAGACCCATACAAATTAGACTATTCTGCAGTACCTAGCGGGCCCTGTCTCAGATTTCTACCCATTTGAGGTGGCCTTGAATGCCAGCCTCGACTTAATTTCTTAAATTTTCTTATCGATGCGTCCATGGTTATCTCCACCTGCCCCGCAGAACATCTCCCTGGAAGCCTTTTATTTTGGTGCGAACAGTGTACTCAATCATACGTAATGACACTTTTCAGTGGTGGGGACGGAAAAGGGCAGGCCACGCGCAGGACTGTGACCTAGACCCACTGCCTCGTTGATGCGTGAACATCCTGGTAACTTAATTTTTCCTTTTTGTTTCTCCATTTCACTTAATGATTTTCTATGTATTGTTGCAGACATCTCAACAGTGAGCATGCGCTGGACGATAGAAGTACAGCCCAATGTAGAGTACAAATGCAGGTTGTACAGCAGTTAGAGCTACAGGTAAAACCACATTTATTTTCCATATTACCTCAGTATCCCTCCCCTTCCAGATTTCTGTAGTGTTCTGTAATGAGTTCCTGTGCACTCATTATTGAATGGAAGGTTCAAAACCTGTTGTTGTGCTTTTTTTCTTTTCTTTTCTCTTGTTCTGTTGTATTTTATTTATTTTTCTCTCTGGGAAGGTTCAGCCTCAGTTCATTCTTGGGCACTGCCGCTCAGACGTTTCAAAGCTCTGTGCATCTCTGTACATGCCGCCAGCCCTCAGCCACTGCTTCGTAGCTTCTCCATCTCTCTCTCGCTGTATCTCCCTCCTCTCGTCTCCTTTTAACTTCTGGTTATCTGTTGTTGGTCTGAGCCCCCTTCGTTGCTTAATGTTATTAACCTGAAGTTAGGGAGACATGCTGGGGAGAGAGATGGGGAGTGAATGAATGGAGAGAGAGAGAGCGCGCGCGCGAGAGAGAGTGCGCACGCGCGTGTGTGGGCAAGACTGAGCAAGCCAGCACACAGGCAAGCCTGTTCTCCAGAGTTAAAATAGAAACTGTATGTGGATTTATGCCTCATTTCTCATTGTCCCCTTTTTCTCTCCATCACTGAGAACGATGGAGAGTTCACTGCACACGTTTTAAATATGTACACACATACATACAAACATATGTTCAGGTATATATAAGATATATCATGGATATCAGATATGCAGATGTATGTGGAGATGTATGTATGTATAATCTTGTATTTGGAAATCCTTTGGGCCATGTGGAATATATTTTCTGACTACAGAAAATGAACTTCTGCAAGTGTTCTGTGGATCGCCGTTGGGCGAGGGGCATTTTAAATGTGGGTTCCACTTCCTGATGTAACTTGTGGATGAACCACCATATTTTAACAGTAATTCCCTCCTTGGTATAATTAATAGAAAATTAGTTTCTAAAAGTAAAAATTGGGTCAGAAATGGAGATTATTAAAATGTACAATTGCAAAAGGCTGACCCTTACAAACCCCATTTATGCAGCCGAGATCCAAAATGCTTTTGAGTGCTTGATGGCTTACTGTGGCTTCTTCCTCTGGCTGGTTTACTGTAGGCAAGAGGTTAGCCGACTCGGGGAAATTAAAACAATGTTGTACATTATATTGTTACCAGCCATCGAAAAGCCTATTTTGTATGCAAGACAGCGATGCCGAGATATATGGAGAGCCCTAGGCTAAGTACAGAAGATAATTACATTTGGAATTTTACTGAGTTAAGTCATTTACAGCTTCAAATAGTTGCAGAGAAAAATCAGCCAAAACACACTTAAACTTTTGGTTGTGACTTTCCAGGATAGCAAGGATTTTTTTTTTTTTTTAATTAGTTATCATCTTACATGACAAATCACGTTTTTTTTTTAGTCAGAATGTTTCAAAAGTTATCTTCTTTAAGTAGTTAATATTTTTCCATTCAGACTACAGATATGAACTTATTAGGACAGTGGGATATTTATACAGGCAAAGGGCACATCGTAAAATCCCCCAGTTCTTACGTAAGTCTTTGGAAATGTTTAAATTTAGCATGTTTTGGGGGAAGGAAAGAAGGAGTGTATTTATGTCACCCCCAGAGTTCACTTGTGATTGAAGCATAGGAAGCTCTAGAAGAACTAGATTGAACAGAACAAACTCTCTGGGTACGGCTACCTGAATTTACATGCCTCGGTGGTGGTGGTGGTGGTGGTGTTTGTGATCCAAGCTCCTGTGTTTGTGAATTTAATTGATAAAACTAAATTCGTAATAATCAGCTAGAATAAGTTGTTTGCCAGAGCTGTCGTGGTTCTCCTGGGTTGGCATTCCAGACCACACCTTTGAGTGCGGGGGGCCCTTGTTAATTACTCAGGAACTGATGATCTGTTTTTTTATTCTGTATTCCTCACTCTCCACAAGGGAAGGAGTTAGTCAGGAAGTTAGGCGGTTATCTCCGGGTAGCTTTAATGTTGCGTTTTGGTGAATGTGGCCCGGGAGTGCTACAAACCGATAGGATGATTCTTGGATTATTTGTGGATTTTGTTTATTCATAGATTTCCCTCATCCTCCGGTCCTACATCAAAGCCAAGGCAGGTTTTTCAACTTCTGATAGGAATCAGAGATGATCATCTAGCCAGAAGTTACCATGTGGTAGTTACCCGTGATGTTCCTAATAATATTTTTGCTCGTGAGGTTGCTTGAATGGTAGAAGGCAGGGCTGATTCTGAAGAGTTCCATTTCTTCCAAGCTTGAGGGAGTTGTTAGGACAGTGTCATAGTGCTTGTCGAGAGCAGGGGTTGGAAAACTACAGACCCTGGGCCGAATCCCATGAGCCTGAGAGGTTTATACATTTTGAATAGTTGGGGTAGTGGGAAGTAAGACTCAAAAGAAGAATAAATTATATGAAATTCAAATTTTAGCATCCGTGTGTAAGGTTGTATCGGAACACACCATGCCCATTGATTGACACATTATCTACAGCTGTTTTTGCTCTACAACAGAAAGGCTGAGTAGTTGCAACAGAGTCCCTGTGGCCTGCAACGCTGAAAACATTTACTATCTGGCTGGCCCTTGCAGAGGAAGTTTCCCAAGCAATCCCTGGTCTAGAGGATCAGAAGTGAACAATTTGCATTACATTATTAGCAACTTATCCCCTTAGGTCCCTGGCTCCCTAAGGTTGGCTCGCCCCTTCTTTCTTCATCCTTCTTCGCAGTGGTGAATAATACCAGTGTAGTCACCATATTGGTCAGGCTCCCCCAAGGGCAGCTTTAAGTGCAGGTGTTATGCGTGCCGCTATAAGGGGTCGTGGACAAGCTGGGCTGAGGGATATTCATTCATCCGTCCGTTTATCTACTCATGCATTTAGCAAACATTACCCGGAGCCTGTAACATGGCAAGAACCTTGTTGGTGCCACTGAGTGTAAGAGTGAGTGAAATGGATAGGGCTGCCTCCTGGTTCTTATATTCCAGAAGAGAGAGAGACTATACATCAGTAACCCTCCAGTGGCACTCACTGTTCATCCATTGTGTAGTGCTGATGGGTTCTTGAAAACACCCGAAACGTGCTCCAAATAGATTTTCAATGTTAGATAAGGGTCAAACCCAAACAGATTTTACCCAGTGGTTATTCTTTAATCAGATGAAATGCACAAGAAAATGTCAGCAGTTTTTAGTATTTGAAGAAGGCTTGCCCGACGACCTTATCAAGGATTAGATGGAGTGTCTTTGGCTTGCAGACCTGGCACATGTGGGAGAGTTTGGGGCAAAGTACACTTAGACTCACAGCCAGACTCATTTGAGGCTTCCCGTTTTGCTGCGGTTCCATATTTCCATATTTGTGCTGGCCCATGTGCCACGTCACACACCCGTGTCTGGAAACAGACTTTTTAATTGACGTAACGCACAGGCCTTGTGCCCACAGAACCTGAGGTGTTGGGGAAGCCACATCCATGCAGCAGCAGGAACGTGTGGGAGAGGGGTTCTTGTGCCTCAACAGCCTTCTTGTCTTGTTTCTCATTGGCATCACCCCGCCCCCTCCTCCTCGCCCCCACCCCCCTCCTCTCCACATTATATATCAGCTCACGTAGAGGGGATACCTTGTACAGGACAGACCCAAGGGCTTCTTCTGTTTCCCTTAAAGAGGGTATTTCCCGGTCCAGGAAATGCCTGACCCTCCAAGTATCCCAAAGTCTATTACACAATTACCATTTATTAACTCGAATGTGAAGAACGTTTGCGCCACTTAGCACGACAGGAAAGAGTAATCAAGGCCCCAGCGTATTCCCGAAGGGCGATCGCTGTGCTGGAGCGGCAGGCGGCATCCCCCCCCCCCCCCCACCACCACCACCCAGGCTCTCTCCGCAGAGCAGCGCTCGGGCCTCCGCTGTTGACATCTGGCAGAGAGGTCACACGTGCGCCCCCATTGGAAAAACAAACCCCATACGCTCACGTTGGATCTTCCCGTAGAGATGAGTGGAGGTTCATTATGTCTGCCCTGGAGAATCGCTGTGAAAGGAGCCACCGGGGAATTCGGGAGGGTTGAGTCCGCCCCAGACGTGCCCCACGCCAGGGAAAGCCGCCGCAGTGCTGGCCCGTGTCACTTGCCAGCCCCCAAGTCTAAACCCCAGAAACCTCAACTCTGACCCCAAACAGGAGGCCCTTGTGTTTCTTACCTACAGTCAAACCGCCCTGAAGAATTCGATGCGATTTTTAAAAAAATCACCATCGGTCGCCTCAAGGGATAGTGGCTGGTGATGTTTCCCGCTGTGGTGCTCTCTGTACAGTACTGCACGCGAACCACATGCAGAAGCCTGTAAGATTCGCACGGCAGAGTGCAGGCAACCAGGCAGAAATCAGGGTGGTGGGTTATGGAGTCTGGCTCAGACCTGTCTGTTCGGCACGGGGGGTGAGACGCATCTGTCTTGTTTTTATTTTTGTTGGAAGATGTCAAAAATATATAAGGCATGTTTTCTTAGCAGTGGACTCCTTATGTAGAGCCCGTTGGCAGAGAAAGGTTGGTTAATTCCGTTTTCATGTCACATCTTGTTATTGGTGTCACAGGGGGCGGGGAGGGGTGGGGCAAAAAGACATCTTAGTGGGCATTCGAAGCCTTTTTGGATACTTGTGACTGCATTTCATTCTTACAGAGGCCGTTGTAATTTTTTGACATTTTATCAATGGACTGGATGGCGATTAACCTCAGCTATTACCATGAGGCAGAGAAATTATACGAGATCCTAGACTGTACACTTAGGCACCTAACATGAAGACAGACAGACACTATAGAGATCATTTGAGTCAAGGACAGGCAATGTCTTTTTTGAGGTCAGGGAATATATTTTAAGATTGCATCTGTTAGATGTTCTCTGTTGATCGAGCCTTCTGGATGGCAGGCAGTCATGGAAATGAGTTGGAACTGGAGGGAAAAAAAAAAATCCCCACAGTCAGTATGCGTGGTCTTACGTGGGGACCCTGTACGTGTACAGCCCCTCCCCCACAGGACCGACGGTCAGAGACACAGGAAGTGGGAACATGTTGAGAGTCAGGGTCACGCACCCCAGGGCCATGGCCAGGATTGTGTGGAAGCCCCTGAAGCCTCCTTGAGAGCTGAGCACCTCCTACGCCCCCAGACTTCAATTCGTGTCCATCCAGTTACGTGGGTTCACTCAGACAGGAGGTGCTCAACCACGAAGCTGGGGATGAGATCACATGAAAGGCAGCTCAGTGGCTGGCTCAGAATTCCATTTCGGAAGAAGGGAAAAGCATCCAATGTAACAGACAACGAGAAAAAAGTCTTCCTATGGACTTACCTGTCTTAGAAAGCTGAGATGTTCGTGGTTCTAGCAACATTTATTCTTTTTAATCTGTTCCGTGGCCATGTAACCCTGCTCATTCATTAGCTCACCCTCTTTGGCGTATGAAGATGGGCTGTGAATGAAAGAAAAAAGAAGCCTTACGGGTTTAGCTGGTTCATCATGTCCCAGACTCAGCATGTGTCAGGGAACGGGGCTCAGGACAGACTTCCTACAATCCCTCAGCCTCAAGACCCTTTAAAGTGAATGCTGAAAGCAGTCAAGGGGAAAAGGAGGTACCCAACTGATGGGGATGATGTGCCTGGCCCCTGGGCAGGGGGTGGCGTTGGAGGGGTGTATATTTTTTATTCGTGAGTTATTTGGCTCCATTCAGTCACTATTTTTATCAAGCACCTAGTGTATTTCAAGCCCTGGATACAGATAAGTGAAGCAGCTTCTTCCTTCCTGTAACTTGTAATCTAGTGCGGAGGGGAAGACTAGCAGGTCTGTAACTGCCCACTGGGCAGGATTAGAGGGGAGGGGTGTCCCTGTGGAGGTGTCAAGGGAAAGAGCTCCTGGCAAGGACATTCCAGGCCAAAGGCGCCTCTTGAAGATATGCCTAGGTTATAGGAGAGGGAGACGGAGAGTGGAAGAATAGTGTGTTCTTTTAAAAATTCATCTCTCTGTTCAACAGGATGTGATGGTGACTCAGGGGGTCCCAGGACTCGGGATTTTCAGTCTCAGCACCAGGAGAGTCCTGGGCAAACTGGGATGAGTTGGTTACCCTCACGATCTGTTTGAATCCATTGGCTGTGAAAGATCTGTGGCACGCCCATGTTCTGCTTGTAGCTGTTTCATAAAGGAGCTCGAAAACCATTTGAAAGGATGTTTTTCGAGCTCCCAGTGCCCTGACCCTCAATTTCACTGAATCCGCACAACCCCTCTGTGAGTAGATGCTACCATGCTTCCTCCATCCCAAGAGTCACGTTTTAAAGGGAGAATGTAACATTTGGAAAGCACTATGCATCTCACACTTACTGAGCGTGTTTGACGTAATACTTCCTGCTCTTTGAGAAGGTGTTACCAAATGGATGATGAGTCAGGGGAGTAATTGCCACCCTCCCCCCTTACAGATGAGGAAACTGAGGTCTAGAAGATCTAACTAACTTGTTCAAAGCTAATGGCAAATGAGGGTCAGGCCCTAGGATTGTAGCCCAGCCTTTGTAAGCCATCTCCTGTGGTAGCTCAGCGCTGCTGTATGGCTTTTTACCCAGGGGTCATGACGGTCCTGTGAGGGAGGAGAAGATTTTCCGCTACCCTTCTGGGTTCTTCCGGCTGATCTCAGAATTAAACTGACATGAGACAGATTAACGGAAGAAAAAGCAAACAAAAGTTTAGCAACATGTATACACGGGAGAGACCCAGGAAAACTGAGTCACTTATCACAATGGCCAAAACCGTCACCATAAATACCATCTTCAGCTAAAGATAAAAGAGGGTGTCGGGGGTAGGGGTTTGGGACTTCAAAGGGGAGGAAGGTAACTCACAGGGAGATGGAAAAGTAAATGTTTGGTAAATACGTGTTTGCGGGACCGCGCAGAGACAATGGGACCACAGAGTGGACTCTGATCTCTGGGCCCTGCTGGGTTTCCCACCCCCCACCGCATGGCCCTTATCCTTTACGGGTCCCGCTGGTGATAGTTCTGTTCCGACAGGCCCTCTGAATTCTTTTAGGCAGTTGGGGGGGAAGCTTCTGAGTCTTTTGGGCCTTGAGTTTCAGCTCAAAATAATCTGCCTTCCGGGGAGGCATTTCAGGGTGGCAAGTTTTGCTCTGCTACACCCCATGAGGTTCTCTGCACACACCCAGCCTTGCAGGTCGAGGGTTTTGAAACTTGGCCGGTGAGGCCACGCTGTCCTCTGCCTCAAGGAGCTCTCCCCTGAGCAGTCCGTGACAGTGGGGCTGGCGCTCAGCAATGCTGGGCTCGCTCTGAAGTTTTCCAGATCCATCGACCCCAGGAACTGTAAGCTCTAGGAACATGTCAGCAGGAAGAAAAGTACACGAGTTGCAATAGCAGAGGGAGATAGCCTAACACAGATCAGTGACTCTGGGGACTTCACATGTGATTCCTCTACCAGCAGCGGGGCTGTTTGTAATCACACCAACTTCTTGGACTCGTGCAGATATATTACCTGTCACGGTTTCCCCCTCTGGACCTCGCTAGCCCCGTTCAGAGTGGTACTCAGGACAGTTCCTAATCGCATCATAGCTTCGTGTTGCCACTGCTCCGTGCCAGGGGCCGAGGAAGAGGAGCGAGGGCCTCTGCGTGTCTCACTGTCACATCCTCCCTTGGAAAACCAAGACGCTTCTTTTTCATAATTTAAAATCCTGCTTTACTCCGGGAGCATTAGAATTCCTAGACCATGACAGAGTATCAGTGTGTGTCTGCTCAAAATGTCAAGAGAGTCTTTAATAATAACACGTGAGGAATGTTAAGATGGTGACGGAATACAATAAAAGTCGGGAAATTCTTCGATGGGGGTGAAATGAGCCGTTAGGTTGCCTATACCCCCTGAGAGCGGGAGTTGGCCTTCAAGACCGAGCTGTGAAGGCCTGTGAATGACCACCATTCAATAGAGCGGCTGGAAAATAACTATTTGGTAAATAGTCGGTTTGGTAGAATTTCACGTCTCCTTCCAGTTGCTGCTTTTTTTTTTTTTTTCCCTCCTTTTGATTTATGCCCTTAAGAGACCCCCGCATAACGAGATCCATTCTGCCTTCATCAGTTCTGTTGGGACCGTCATTCTATGAAAGCTGCTGAGGAATCTAGACCGCCCCCCTGTAAGGCACGCTCAGTCCGTAGCAGAGAGTGGGGTCTTTATCAGAAGCACCTATTCCCTCATCCCTCCCCTAGAGGTCTGGGCTTAGCAAGGTTAGATCAGACCTCCCGTGAAACTGGGGGACGTCACTGGACTAATCCAGACTCGCCCTCCTCGTAACCTGGGGCTGGCTGACACTGCGTATCCTGCTCCCCACCCCCTCACCCCCCGGAGGTTCTGCCTACAAAGGTCAGTGGGGGCAGGGAGTGGGGGTACGAAGATCTGGGTTCTCAGGTAGAGAGTCCCAGGTGGTGCCTGGGATCACACTGGTGTGGGAACGTCAGACCAAGCATCCTGTCACCGGGATTCTAGTCTTACTGTTGCCCCTACCCAGCTCCATGACTTCAGGTGAAATTCTCCCCAAGAGCCTCCGTTTCCCAAACTATAAAACAGGACACGGGGACCAGAGGACTTGAAATAGCCACAGCAGTGTGGGCTTCTCTGAAGTCACATGAGTGGCCTGGCCCCTTCTCTCCATCCTCAATATTTCCAGCATTCCCCTCGCATCCCAAATCCTTCAGTTATTTCAAAAAGAACTTTTTTTCTCACAAGTGAGAACCGCCAAATTGGGCTTAAAATGATTAGTCCTCCTCACAACATAGAAAATGATTGTGGTTCAATGAACCCCAAACCATGTTCCCTTGTCTCCGCTAAAAGAATGAGTGTAATCTCCTTAGTTTTTATCTTTGAAGATGGTGCACGGGGCGCCTAGCCTTCGGCAGTTATCCGTGCATCTGGAGCAAGACCCCCGTTACGGTCTTGCCCAGCGTGGACCATCTAAAACCTAACTTGAGGCCATGGGTAATAGAAAGAGGATGACCTGTTTCAGCTAAGGGGAGAAAAAGCACTTGCCTAGGACGAGGGACAGATACCGTGAGAAGCAGGGAAATAAATCCATGAGAAATGGGCTTCTCTTTCCTACACTTGCGGTTCCCTTCTTTAAAACATTGAAATTCTCTCCCCTTTCAGCCCATCTGCAAACTCCATCGAACCCCTGTTTTGTTGATCCCAATCACTCAGCCCGTAAAAGTCTAGATACACTAGACTGATTTAACTTTCCTTTAAAAAAAGGAGAGAGAGAGGGAATTAGGTTTTCTTGAGCATTCTCGAAGCGCTAGGCTCTGTGCTAAGCTTGTTATGTGCAAGAATTTATTTAATCCTCAAAACAACCCTTCAAAGTTCAGAGATTATTATTCCATATTTAGAAGGAGAAACGAAATACTTGAAAAGGTTACATAACGTGCTCAGAGTCACAGAGCCCGGATTCGAATCCATCGAGGTCTGATTGTCGGGCCCACGTCCTCTTTAACCCATTTTTGACTCCGCTGTCGTTCTGCGGAATCGGTGCCCAGCCTTGCTAATTTAAACAAACACTGCACAAGCAGCTCCCCTGAATGTGTGGCCTGTTGTCTTTCCTTGTATGCCAAGTACTCTTCTTGTACCCATGAGGAAAGCTTTGAGAGGGTAATTCTCTGTTGATCCCACAGCATAAAAAGATGTGTGAATTTGTCAACCGAATTTTTAATTGATCTTTGAACTGAATTTTCCATCCTCCTTTTCTTTGCTTGTCCTGGAATTCAGTTGATATGGGGATGCTGGAATATATTTGCTAATATTAAATGTTTGTATTCCCATATTACGATGATGGAGAGATGCTGTGAAAATTGATGGGGATGGTGAGCTCATGGAATGATGGCATAAAAAGTACTAAAGAACCCGCAGGCATTTTGAAGGGCCAGTGAGTATTGTGAAAGCACGACGGGCACCGGAGAGAGAAGAGGTGGTTTCACTAGCTGTGAATTTTTAGCCGTTTTACATTAAAAAAAACAACAACAACAAAAGGTGAATTTGGCAGATCTTTTTCTTCGATTGTTAAAACAGTTTGTGGTAGAGTTAGAACTGTTATTGATGATAAAAACCCAAGACCCTTCCATGAATATATATGAGATGCTAGTTTGCACTAATAGAAACAAAAACTTGAATTTTTTTGCCTCTTTCTGTAACCTTGCCCATCTTTCTTGTAAAGCAGCACTAGGATGGTAGACTTGAGGTTGAGGCAAAAGAAAGAACCTGGCCAATTCTCAAAATGGACGATGGATTCTAAGTAATATTCTCATGGAAAAATAAGAAGAGGCTCCCTACGGCAGTAAACCCACCAGGGTTACGGAGGTGGCTGGGTATACAAATTCTAGGTATGTGTTTGCCACGTGGTATTACCACCTCTGATCAGTAAAAGGTCAGCCTGGTAGACATTTGGATGGAATATAGAGGTGATGGTTTCTTTTGATGCTGGGAGTTTGGATTTCCTTCTGCTTGGTCTTTGTAATTGTTCCATCAACAATGTTTACCCCCAAATTAAGTCACGATTAATATTCATCAGACTCTTCAGTAAATATCACCTCCCGCCCCTTTCGTTTGTAACGTTCAGTATAACAGGCTACTTCTTGTTTTTAAAAAGAATGACATATATGCCTTCATTCCTTCTGCCACACGATAATTTTAAAACAAAACATTTTTTTCTTAATCTAAGAATGTTTTAGTTGTAATGTCGAAAAACTTAGAACACTTACATAAAACACAAATAACTGTAGGAAAATGCCATAGCTAACATTTTAATTGTTCTAACCGAGCCACTTCGGAAAACTAAATTCCTTTAGCATTATGTGTCCAGAGCATCTTTTAGTTTGGCTGTTCAATAACTGACTAAAGAACAGAGGAAGAATAACATAAAGTGGCTCCTAATATGGTATCATTTTCATTTCCTGTTTGTTGAAAGATAAATGCTCACACTGTAAGGCTTTTTTTTTTTTTTTTTTTTTTCCTTCTTAATTTATTCCTCCCTGAACCACAAGGGAATGAAAAGAAAAATCAAATGTGGTATGGCTCGAGACGGAGTCATCTAGTTAGGATACGCCGAAAGCTTTTTCTTTCTTGTTTTTGTACCCTTTCCCTTTTCTCTGCCTTCCCCCATTCCTGAAACATACCCCTCCCTTGAAACACACTTTGATGTAAAAATGTGAGTCTTACTTGATTTCGTGGGGGGGGGGGGGGATTAATTTTAGGCTTAAAAAAGTAATTAATATTCAAAAGATTTAACATTAATTATGTGACATTGAAGGAATGAGTCCCTCCCCATTTCTAAGGCACTGTTTTTAGTACATAGTCTATAAAAGTACTGAATTAAGATTTTTTTTCCATCTCTCCTTCTTCCTCCCCTCCTCCTTCTCTCTCTCTCTCTCTCTCTCTCTCTCTCTCTCTCTGTCTCTCTCTCTCTCGTTAATCTCTTCTGCATTTCCCCAAAATTCCACAGATTTTTCTTAACTATACCTGTATCTTTGGAGGATACGTTTCCTACTTCTTTTACAGACGTGATGATCATGTGTCCCCTGTGCTCAACAGTCGTGAACTACTGAAGATACACTGTGTATGAAGCAGTGCAGGGCAGGCGTAGAGAAAGCAGCATGAAATAAGTAGCATCTGAGTCCTTACTCCGTAATCCACTTAGAAACTTGTGTGCCCTCAGAAGATAATGTTTCAGAGATCGAGACTTGAATTTTTGTTACGATGAGACTAGTACATAGTAGGTACTCACATACGGAGTCAGTGAATGAGTAAGCTTATTCTACGTTCACTTGAACTTGGGGACTTTACCCTTGTGGCTCTCTGCCCGCCCTGCTAAAATTGCTCGCCTCTACTGTCTTCATCCATGCCTACCTGTGAAGAAAGATGGAGTTAATTTTACATAAGTGTATCTGTGTGTCTAGGAGGTTTTCCACTGCCACAACAGGTGAATTTACGAGCTTTTAGCTCCATAGCTCATTTTCCTTTGGCTTTCTCGTGAATCAGGTTGGTTAATAGGCGTGATTCACGGTTTTGTCTTGTAGCTGACTGTGTTACGTGGGACTCCTTGGTGCCAGCAGGTCTAGGACTTCCCGGTTAAAGGCTCATGCATCTTGTGTTGAGAAATCACACACCGACACCTCCAGTTACTCGGAGTTTGGCAGTGGTCGTGTGGATTTCAAAACAATTAAGCGATGATGCAGATTTTGTCATGTGCCAGGGGGCCATAGTGTAATTTGGACTACGTGTCATTTGGGGTGTTAACAGAGTAATGCATCTGTATTCAGAGGAATAACCAAGCATCTTCTCCCTACCAGCTTGCAAAAGACAAAGAGCGCCTGCAAGCCATGATGACCCACCTGCACGTGAAGTCAACGGAACCCAAAACTGCCCCTCAGCCCGTAAGTACTGAGTGACACCCGGGGAGGACCCTACAGTATTTCTTTTCCGCTTCCCTACTCCAAGGACGGAGGATTGCCTAGTCTGGCAGCTTTGAATAGTAAGAGACTTAAGTTCCATCTGGTTCTGGTTATCTCTCACGAAGAGGGCAGGGCGCTCGGTGTTCAGGGAGATAGGCACGGCATGATTCAGGCCCAGTCCTTAGCCACGAGGCCCCACCATCAGCTCTTCTCTGGGACAGATGACGGATACGACAGCAGGGTACAAACACGTATTTTGAGAGCTCACTAGACAGGAGAAAGCAAAACAGAACAGAAAGCAATCTTTCTTATTTCTCAATGGTGGAAACACAGAGAAAAGATAGACCGGGAAAGCAGAAGAAAAAGGCATGTCAGCATGGGTGAGCCAAGAGACGGTGGGTATGAGAAAAGGAGCGAGGGATAGTCCAGTTCAGTCTAACTGCAAGAAAGAAAGAAAGAAAGAAAGAAAGAGAGAACACGCTGTTGGAATAGTTAGAGGCTGTAATTACGGAGAACATCTAATGGTTACGAAAGAGTTTGAAGTGAAAAGTACTCCTTGGTGGTGAGGAGACCAAACGTGGTACCCTGAAGTTACATTTCACTTTTAGGAGTCTCTTCCTTCTTGCCTTGTTCCCTTTTATTTTACTTTGCAGAGCGTCACCAAGCACAGACAGTTAATATCAAAGAGGAAGGGTGGTATCTGAACCCCACATCCTGCCTTGGGCCTCATCCCCTATTGTAAAGTGATGGCTTTCACAGTTGTGTTTTGCGTACACTTCTAATTCTCAAAATCTTCTAGTAGCTTCAACTGATTATTCACCATAGAGAAAGTGCTTTGCTTCTTGATTTTTAAGATTTGTAAAATTTAAAGGTACACTGCCTTTATTTGATTTTGCTTGGAGTCACTGTGTGAAAATTAATTGAGCGTCGACAATCTATAGTTAGTACCAGCAATTTTAATCAATATGCAATGATGCAGCGTAATGGCAAAGTATTGGTTTATCTGTTTTGACTGATTTTTTTCTATAAATAAAGCAAACATACACCCATATATGTATGATTTATGGTGATAGAAATAAAACGGAGTCAGACTATTAACCCAGCAAATATGGTAGCCTGCCAAGATGCAGTTGGCAGACAAAATTAATGTCTGAAACAGAACACATTACTGAGACATAGGACATAAAATCATTAAACACTTCGCGCATCCATTTTTACTAGGAAAGAGCCCTTGGTTTCCATGTATTTTGCAGTAAACGGCTGTAGGACCGCATGTGCAGGCTACCCAGAAGGAAGTGGGGGGGGGGGGAAGGCCATTCAGTATTGTGGAGTCAGTAGTCACCTGTGCTTTCCATGCTATTCCTATCAGCCCCTTCGTTTAAGGAGGGTCCTGGGAGTACTTTGAACCCAGCGAAGCAAATTGGTAAGATCCTGGCATGACTCCACGGAGTTCTCCAGTGGGTATAGCCGATTGCTAAGGGAACTGATGGCTTTGAAACTCTCTGGAAGTCTTTCGACGGTTTTCGTTGGTTAGGGAAATGGTTGTCCCCAGGATGAAGGGTTTGCGTCTCTAAACCTAGCAACGAGGAGGAGAATGAGATTATCTTCTGTCTTCCTCCGTGGATTAAAAAGCAGTGATATGAGGTTAGGTATTAAATACGAGGATTAGAATAACGTTCGGACTCAGCACTCTAGGAATATACTCATTTGGGATCGTGAGGCTCCTTGGGAGGAGGAGGGATAAAAGCAGAGAGGGAATTGCAGAACCCCACGGGGCACTCGGCGAGCCATGAGGCTGGGTGCCGGCAGGGAGCGCTGTGTGCATAAGCCTCCATCGGCCACAAAAAGGGGCCCTTGGGAAACTCCCGTGAGGACCCGTAGTAAGCAGCCAGTAAACAGGAAAAAGCAGTCCTGGGGGAAAGGCACAGGGCAGGAAGGTTTGTCTTGATTAGTATTTAAAAAAATCTTTTACATGCTAGAAAATTATAACTTTGAAGGGGACCTCCTACTAAATTTATTTTTAACTGCTCTATTGAAAATTCTGTACCACTAGTCAACATTATCTCTTAGTAGCTCAGCGCAGTATTTCTTTATTAAAAGAAATAGGCACGAATATTTTTGACTGAAAAATTAATAGCTTTTGAATTCACACACAGCGGGTTTTCTTTTGCAAAGAAGTCCAATATCGCTGCACAGCACTTCTATAACCATTTATTTGGAGTCCAAGTCAAACCTTTGACAGCTAGAGCAGTACTACAAGCCAATATAAAGAACTCCAAGATGTAAGCCAACAATAGGCCGTCTGTGTGAGGTTTGCCATTGTCAAATACATAGATTGTTTGGATTAGTTTATGTAAATGTACTGTTGTATTACCCTTTGGAAAAAAATAAGAAAGATCACATTTGTGTATGAAAAGTGGGTCCGTTCACAGGCCGCAGCATACATTCCTTATTCTTTAACTTACACGTCGGAAGTCAAAATTGGCGCCTGACAAGCAGATATTGTGTGACACTCTGTTGCCAGAGAGAACCTGCCTTCTTTTCATGTATTGGAAAATAGAAAATTTTATTGCAGATACCATCTTATAAGTCAGGAATTATTAAAATATGTATAGGGGAGGCATTGGGAAATTAATTAGAAAAGGTAGACGTGTAGTGTTTTGCATACATTTTTACTTCCTTGCCCAAAAAAAGCGGGGGTGGGGGTGGACAGACATAGAGCAAACCCTTGATTCTTTCAACTTTAGGGATACAGCGTTCTCTGATGATCAGTTCTAAGGTGCGAAAGACTCCCTTTTGCCTGCAATTAATTTATTCCACCTGAAATAATAGAACGCACAGTGTATGTTCAAATGTGTATCCTTCTAGACTCTCTGGTTTGAAAGAAGCAGTCCCTGGGATTCAAATCTAACCCTAGCTGGGGACTCTCATGCTAGAGTCTTGCCAGGAAGTTTGTGAAGTTTTTTTTCTTTTTTCCATTTCGGTTTAAAAGGAACTCAGTGTTTATTTTAAAATCCTTAGTCACTAAGTGATAGAATGCTTTGCTGTAAACGTTGCTTTTCACTAAATGCCGTTTGGGTGGTAAGTGTCATTTGCTGTGTCCAGTCATCCAACCGGTTCCCATTTCACTGCATCAAAGAAACTGCCAAAACCTTCTTGGATTGTTCTGACATCAGCCCCTAGACGTGCTTTGCTGGCCCCTGTTGTGGAACTCATGTTCCCATTTGGCTAGTCAGAGGATATGCTCATCTCGGGGGAGTCCCAAGGTTTTAGACATGGGTCTGAGCTCGACCCCCACTGGGCACACATGTAGGGGAACTGAATAGGGGTCCACGGTTGTGCTGTTTCTACAGGTGTCTCCTATAACATCTCCACCTGCTTGCTTGAAAATCTTTTAAACCAATGAAAACCTTCCCTGTAGGAATTATACCCAGGACTCAAGCTGCAGTGCACACTGTTTTTATAGACAGAATTCCTCAATTTAGAATCAAATTATTGCATCAACAAATATTTATTGAACATGCGATAGGAAAACATAGGGTAGTAAAACAAGACAGACCTGTCCCCGCCGTCGAGGTGTTTGGAGTCTCACGGGATGAACTACCAAAGACACACTCCCAGGCTCTCCCCCTGCGTGAGCCGTGCTCTGGGGGAGTGAGTGGATCCCTGCCCTAGACGATGGCATTGAGGACAAGTGACATCTAAGATGAAACCTAAAGATGAATAGGAAGAGATGGAGAGAAGCCAGCTTTGGGACTCTTTTCTCGAGTAGGTGCGTGCGTCTGTGTGTCTCTGAGGAAGGGAGCTGGGAGAGGAAAGTGTGTGTAGAGGATCAGAGTGGAGGAAAGAAAGGGATGGCCCACATCAGCTGGAATACGCTTTTCATTTGCCATTATGTTATTTATATGCTTTTAACTTTATTAAAGTTGGCCCTTGCTTGGAAGAGTTTACCAGAGCAGCTGTACATTCTAGGAACGGAGGACATACAGTGCGCAAAGCCAGGCTTGACATGCATTCAGAATGGCCCCTTGTGTCGTGTGCTGGCGTTTTAAAAGCTTCGTCTCGTTTCCACGTTCAGAGAAGCACAAGCGAAAAACCAGGTGATCGTAAACTGTCCTAATGAGAATGATATTCTTTTGTTCCAAACTCAGTACCAATAATGTTCTCAAGGTAAACACCAAAACGGGTTGCTTGGGGCTGAATGTCTCCGCGCTTACTCCACAGAGAATTTCCTGAGATGTGTCCTTGGAGGGAGGCCTCACTCCGGATAAAACAATAACAACAGCCACAACCAAGAAGCATGTCTGTATTAATACGCTATTAAGTTGTTCAGGATTTTGGAAAAAGACTGTTTCACTATGGTAATGTCAGGAAAATACTTGTAAATCATATTTTATAATCCTGAGAACATGAGAGAGGTTGGCTTTGCTTTAGGGTATTCTACCCACCAGAGAGCAACTCCCAACCCTGGAGAAACCACATTCCTTCAGATTTGGTGGGCAAGTAATTACAGTGGAGGTAGTATCTCCTTTATGAAAACGTTATAAAACACAGGAACTTGGCTTTTCGCAGCGAAAGGCAGTATTAGATTTTCCTTTGCATGCATTCTCTTTTCTCCAATTAGGGCTGTTTGGAGATAGTTTTTAGCTGCTATAAAAACAGTGTGTGCCCGCCGCCCCGTAAAAGGAGGGTCTTCTGACTCGTAACAACGTGGCTGATTTTGTGAACTGCTGGCTGCAGCCTGGCTGTTGAGTTGGGGGAATACTTTGCCACAGTCGTAAAGAGAGATTTGCAAGCACCACACACACAAACGATGTGTGTACTGTTTCTTGTGAAGTCCCCCGTCCTGGGCACTCGCAGCGACAGCCACCATCTCAGTCACTGCCCTGTGCCAGGGCCCAGATCTAAGGCAGTAGCAGGACCAAGCAGAGACAGTTCTTCTCCCCAAGGCCACCCGCCCTGCCCAGCACCACCACCCCACCCCACCCGCCGGCGGGGTCGCCTCCCTCCGGTCCCTGCAGCCTCAGAAAGGCCATCTCCGAAGGTGAGGGAGTCACGTCTAGAATTCACCTGCCCAGGCCAGTCAAACCAACAGCAGGAAAACGAGTGAGCCTGAAAGTCCCTGCCAAGCAGCTGGGTCCCTCGGTGTCTGGGTTTCAGGTTTGCCTTCGTCAGTGTTCAAGCAAGGCAAGAGCACAAACAAAAATACCGGTGGGTTCGTATGGGAATCCTTACGACAGGTCTGTTTCTGTCCGGGGTTTCCAGCAGCCGTTCCTTGGTTTTTTTTAAAAAATGGGAGTGACTCAGTGCCTTTAAAAGAGAGAGAGGAGGTTACTGTTAAAAACGAAAGATAAATCTTTTGAAAAGGGGCTCAGCGGAGTATCAGGCAGCTGATCTGGTTCCAGTTGTTTGGATGGGTAAGATTTCTAGGATGGTTCCCCCTGGAGCTGACCTGGGAGAACAGCTGATGGTTAAGAGCGCACAGAAAGTGTACAAAATAAATAAATAAATAAATAAATAAATAAATAAATAAATGAAACCCTACGGCAATCTTAAGTGACATAAGAATTTAGCTTTTGGCCAGTGTTTCAAAGAGATTATCTTTGCTGAAATCATCACATGATGGAAACTCGTGATGTAGAAAATATCAGAGTTACTAACTTTTCTAAACATAGCAACCTCTTTTTAAATAGAAAATGAACACAATCTGAAAAATAGGAAAAGAAACCCTCCCAGTCCCATCCCTTCCTGCTCCAGGCCCTCCGAAAAAAACTCTCGTCCAACCTGAGCGACAGTCAGAAACACGAAGGACACGGGCTTTCATTGCTAATTGATGATTATATTAAGCTTTAATAGTTTACGAGCAGATGACTCTTTCACAATTACAGCATACCCCTCGCAGTTCCCGGTTTGCTCTTCTGTTCTAAGCCTGTAATTAATTTTTTTTTGGGGGGTGGGGGGTGGGTAGGGGGTCCACTTTTTTCCAAGAGAGACCTTCATTAAAAGAGGTTTGGTTTGAACACAAAGCCTGTCTTGAAACCTTCTCCCTGCCCCATCGTATCACCCCCTCATGACCTTCCTCCCCAGAGATGGTTTCTCCTCGAGACCAGCATGTGACCATCCAGGCCGAGTTTAAAAGTTAAGAAACTCCGATCGCAGTTGACAAGGTTGACATTTCATTACCTTGTTGGTTCAGCCTTCAAATGATTTTGCGAGGCGAAGCACCCTCTGTTTGGAGTTGACAGCTCTGTGTTCTCTCGTCCCTCCCAGGCTGCAGTCGTGTTTAATTTGGAATCAGGGCTCCTTTGGCAAATTAGCAATTAGAACAATTTTGTGGGAATATATATATGTGTCATTAGTTTTCCTGCAAATTAATAGCGAGGGCAGAGGTCAGGCAGAAATTTTCCACTTGACTGCAGTTCCTCTGTGGAGACTTGGCACTTGGTTCTGGAATGGCCACAGCTGCTCTCAGCCACCCTCTTCCTCTAGGAACTGTCTTTTAATTAGTTTACCTCATAGCCATCATTACAAATATTACTGCCTCCCCTCCTCGAAAGAAAATTACTGTTTCTACAAAATATTCCAGTGACATCTTGCACCACTGCACATTGATGGCGGGGTCAGTCGAATGCAGCATTTAATCATTAGATCACCTCCATCCGCGTCTCCTAATTAGAGTCCTTACAATACATTTTTATCTGGTAATTAGCCGAGATTGGCTCTGCTTCCTCTGTGGCTTATTAGAGACAGCCCAGCAGTGGGTGTGAATCACGGTGTCATTTGTCAAGCCTGGTGAAAACCCCCCCTCTCTGCTCTCTCCTGGCTTGGTGTGGATTTCCACTTGCTACCCATGTTGCAAAGCCTCCAGAAAATTCGGCCGCGTCTCTTTCTTCGTGGGTCGTGCTAACCGGGAGGGATTTTGTTTTTGACTGTCGCTTTTGTCGATAGAGACAGTCCAAGTGCTAAGACCTTTGCAGAAGCTGCAAGAATGACATTCTTTTCGCATATGACGACTTCGTACCCATATCGTGGGGCTTGTCTGTTCATGTAGCGGAGCTTCCAAAAGATGGGCCGGCACTTGCTGTTTCCGTGAGTTTGGGCTTTTGGCAGTTAAGTGAAAGCCAGTGGACTCGGTGATCTTCCTCACAGAGCTGGAAAGGAGCATGCATATTTCTTGAGGACATTGTATTTATATTGTAATCTTCATTGCCTTTTAAAGAACGCTCCAGTGTTGAGGGTAGTGTTCTTCGGTGGAAAAGCCAGAAAGCAGAGTGAGTTCTCGGAATTGTTTTATGGATGTTAGGCCTGTTTTCCTTTGATCAGTGTTTGCATTTGATGGTAAGCCCTTCAAGGGCAGCACTTGTCTGTTCTGTTTCTGTTTCCGTCCTCTCAGTTCCCATTGCCGTGTGTCTGCTCGGAAATATTGACTGAATGTCAGTTAGAAGCAGGGATAAAAGCTAATCCCGAAGTCCTTTCCAGAAGTGAACATGCAGGAACATGAACCCGGTTAGTGTGTATTTTTCCCATTATCTGGACGTAAGGAGAATATTATACAAAGGGCCTAGAATCACAAGTGTGTATCTGATTTCGAGTCCAGGTTGTGAAGATGGGCAAGTTATTTAAGCCTCTGTTTGCGTATCTGTAAAGTGTGAGTAATAACATCGCAAGCATTCGTGACGGTATGAGAATTAAGTGAAACCAGGCAGTGGCAGGAGGTTTACAACACGGTTCTTACCAACGGTACCCATGCGACTTTTCCGAACGTTCTGATCCCCTTAGGCCTGACAGCATCTGAATGTTAAAAGCTGTATATTCACGAGCATTAGCCTTTCGCGTGCTAATTTCCTTGACCCATCGCTTGGGCGGCTGCTTAGACACACTGTTCCTGTACTTGGTGAGTGATTAAGGCCGAAGGCAAAGAGGTCAGCCCCAGCCTTCCCAGATCTGCTCCGTCCTGTGGCTGCTACACTAGACTTGGCACCTAGCGTGCAGATGTGTATCATGAAGTCAGGTTTCCAGCACTAAGAGAAAAGCGGCTCCCAGCACCTGCCTAGCTTGCTGGGGCGCTCCTGAGGGTAGTGGCCATCTCCATGGCTTGCTCTTAGCGGGCATGAGGGAGCATGGGGTAGGGACTGGGGCGGGGGGCGGGGGTGGTGTCTGCTGTCAGATGGCCTCAGCATTTCAAGGGAGGGGTAAACCAAAAGCTGGAAACCCAGCGTTCAGTTTCCAGCGCCATGTTCACATTTTTCCGTTAACATTTCCTCGACGATATTTGATCTTTCTCGTTACTAGGATAGGAGTACGATTGCGTCTTCCCAGCAAATTGGAACTCTCTTTTAATCTGTTCTTTGATTATGATCTCAGAGGAGTCTCACTTTTGATCCTTTCTACAAATAATGCCTTGGACGTAGGACTCTTGCAGTGGTGAACCAGACTTAATTTGTTCAGTGTTTCAAAATCTGGTTTGGGAGTGATACCAAGTAAGCCTGCTTTGCTGAACTTTCTTGGATCGGGGGCAGCGACAAGTTCCTGAGAGAGCAGTTGTGGGTAAACTGTAAGAACTCTGTTGAAAACAGCCAAGTTCTTCAGTGTAGCCAGACTTAACATCTCAGGAACGACAAACTTTTGGAAAGGGGGACAGGCTCGTGCTTCCAGCATTAGTGAGAGGAACCCTTCAAGGTGAAGGTGAAACAGATATAAAGAAGTTTCGAAAGAGGGAGGGACCAAAACAGGACTCATTCGTTGTCCTCTCTGCTACTACAAGTAATGAGTGTGCATGTCCTTACTCCAAGCATTGGATGGTTCCATTTTGTGAGTTACACATGTGAAACTGGAAGGGAAAAAATGAAACTTTTTTTACAGTTCCAGATCTCTCCTAGGCCATATTCTTTCCAAACGAATAGATTCCAGTCCTACATTGGATGGCGTCTAATGAAGATGACACAGAAAGCTTTTAAAGATTAGTCTCTGCCAGCTGATGGAACTACACGCATGTGTACTGGACTGGTGCCACTCTTTTACATGCGTGTCACAGGCCGAACCTCTCTGCAGTAGCGTCCAGTCGTGGGGTTGAGTTAGCGTGTCCCGGTGTGGTATAGCCAGTGGCTGTGTGTGGCTATTTCAGTGAAACTTTCCTTTGGGTTAAAATTAAGTAGAAACAGCTTCTCACTTGTACTAGCACGTTCCAGAAAGTTCTGTCAGAGAGCTCAGGTCGATCCCAGTGTATCCCGACTGGTGTTTCCTGACCCGTCCGTGTTCCTGGGCCTGCAAGGACTCCAGCTCCCTCGTCGAGGTTTATGGGGCCTAGTAGGCTGTGAAAGAGGGTGCGAACTCGTGATTAAAGAAATGTCTTGACCCAGAATGTCTCAAACTCACCAGACTAGGTAACCCCTTTTGTGTCGGTATATGCTTATTGAACAGTCTTTGGAAAATACCTGTCTCAGCAACAGGAAAGGAGAACATTGCCATAGATATGTAATAACCTATATGGGTAAAGAATCTGGAAAAGAATATCTAGAGAGATGTGTGTATTTATATATATATGTGTGTGTGTGTGTGTGTATTTGAATTACTTTGCTGTACACCTGAAACTAAGACTACATTGTAAAGATCCACTGTACTTCAAGTAAAAGAAGTATACAAAAAATCACAGGAAGGGATGCTAGAAATTTTAATAAATAAGTGAACTGTTTTACATTCCCCTTCTATTTCAGCTGATGGTAACCACCTACTCAGAGACAGGTCCCCCCGTCCCCGTATCACTCTTGCTGGATTTCAGATGTTTTCTCGGTTGCTCTGTTTTTCTGACGGCCTTCTAAGAGTTGTTCCTTTCCTCACAGCTGAATCTGGTATCAAGTGTCACACTCTCCAAATCTGCATCAGAGGCTTCCCCACAGAGCTTACCTCATACTCCTACGACCCCCACCGCCCCCATCACTCCCGTCACCCAAGGCCCCTCCGTCATCACCACCACCAGCATGCATACGGTGGGACCCATCCGCAGGCGGTACTCAGACAAATACAACGTGCCCATCTCTTCAGGTAGATGCTCCATTTTTGCCTCATGTAGAATTGTGATCAGCAATGCTTGTCGACCAGCGTCTTTTAAAAAAGTGATGATTAATAGGACAATGATTCTTATTTAGCAGATATTGCGCAGAACCAAGAATTTTATAAGAACGCAGAAGTTAGACCACCATTTACATATGCATCTTTAATTAGGCAGGTAAGTAAATAACGCAGGATGTGAAATTACATCAGAAGGTATACCTGTACGTGGCTATATTATATTGATGAAGTAGATTTAAAACCGTTTAGTATGCGAGCATGCTAAAACCTTGTCTATAAGGTTTTTTAAAACTGCAATATATAACATAATTGCTTTTGATTAAGTATTACAATGCGACGTGATTATTAGGAAATTCATTTCACACAACAGTGAAAATGAGCCTGTTTAAAGATGGCAAGTCAATTATCACAAGCTACAGTAATCTCTGATCCCTAGAATTAATCTGAGCTCTAAATAATTACTGAGCTTTAATCAGCTAGTGAAATGTTTTGCATTTCTCTTTGATTCTGCTTTATGAATGACTAAGAAATTAATATTTCTGTACAGAAACAGAAATAAAAACTCAAAACAAGTAGATAATTCCATTCTGAATTTTGCTATTGCCCTGGTAAATACAGCCATTACTCTTAGATCATTTCGTGCAACCTTTCTTAGGGTTTAGTTTTCTATTTTCAGGACACGGTATGATGACAGTTCTGCTGATTTGGTCATCAATTATCTTTTTCTGCTACTTTTGCTTCGCAGGCCATTCTCGAATCTCCAGAGAAGCAGCTAACACTAAATGAAATCTATAACTGGTTCACACGAATGTTTGCTTACTTCCGACGCAATGCTGCCACGTGGAAGGTAAGCTTTCTCGCAGGCCTATTTAGCCTGGATCTTGGCATTTACAGGAGAGCACGTGTTGTTGGGAAAATGCAGGTGCTGTAAGTTACATTTATATAGTTGTGATACATTCAAAGAGGCTCATTTATAGGAATATTGGATTGCGAAAATAATTGCACTGGGGTAGAAAATGCTGGGATGGAAGACTCCCATTACACTGGCATCAGATGTTTGGGTGGACCAACCAGTAAAATCATCCCTCTCTTGTTGGAATGTGTCGGAGGTTGTCTTGTGTACACAAACCTCCTGCTTTTAGGTCTTTAGCCACCACCTCAGAGAAGGCATAGATAACTTTTTTTTTTTTAACCATTAGGAACCTGGAGAAAGGATCAGCTAAACTTGACATAAGCGTCATTGGTTGGATATAAGCTCCTTAACGTAATGAGTGGAGAAGGCTGTACACTCCAAGCACTGGCATGGTACATGGGAGTTGTTACAGGAGAACACTATATATATATATATAAAACAACTAAGGTTTTTATTTTTCAAGTCAAGAGCCTGTCCATCAGATATTCATAGGTACTCTGGGGAGAAAAAGTAAAGTCTGAAAGATGCGATTTGACTGTAGCACCTTTGGCTGTAAAACAGGTCAGATGCCAAAGCTCCACCTGGGATGCCCCCAGCAAGCCTTGGGGGGTCACATGATATTGATTCCACTGTATTAGACTGAGGGCTCGCCAATTTGGGGATTCTCCCACTAGACCGTTCTTGGTTTATAGTATTTTTGCGTTAGGAAAAAGGGCACGTACAATCCGAGATTTTTTTTTTTTTTTTTTTTTTTTTTGCATTTTTGCTATCTAGCGTTCTTGTAATCCCTAAATTCCAAAACATTTAGAGAGAGTTAAAATGCAAATATTTTCGGATCTTTTACATGTTTTTATTATACCGATGATAGGGATTTATTATAGGCTGCAAGGAAAATATGCTTTGCTTGAAATACAAGTCTTCCTTGCTACTTCCTTAATTTTATATGGGAGAAAAACAAAAGCAAAAACAGAAAGCACGTTGCCTGTATTACATTCGTCATAAATTAGCATTTGAAAACACAATGACTCTAACCATAGAATTCATTCCTCAACCTTACAGAGCTGTGACTATCTATCATGGCCCAAAGTATCTCTTTCATTTCCATGAAGACACATGGGTGCTGAAGGAACCTATGTTCAGAATCTTGCCTTCTCTTCCTTCGCCTGCCTTGAGATATAGAAAACCAAGCAGTCTTCAGCTGGGAATGCTTTCCGGAATTTAGGAAGTATGAGCATGAAACAGACATTTGCTTCCAATTGCCTTTTACAAATAGCAAATGATCAAACTTTAAAATGGTTACCAGTTGCCAATGTGATATTTAAGCTCATCAGATCTTCAGATCTCACTTTTTCATTTTCAGAAACTGCAGGGGAAAGTGCCGTGCACATAAACAGGCCTGAACGAAGGACTTAATGGCTCCGACACACATACAGTTTTCTCTACGTGTCCTTATTTGTACTGCGATCTTAAGACAAAAGATGAAATGCCCGGTTACAGTGATGACTGCACACAGCTCACTTAGCTCTTCCGGGACACTCTCCATTTCCAGATGCTTTTGCTTGGATGCACAGTCTTTGAAAACAAAACTGAAGTTTTGATTTTACATCTTTATTTACACGGCTGTATCATTCGGATACACCTAGAGCAATCCTGTTTTTCAGGCATGGCTTTTACAGTTCGGTACATTTTGATACTAATTGTAAAACATTAGAAGGTGATGAGGAGAAATGTTGATTTTTTTTTTTTCCCCCAGTTAGGTGTCCTGTAGGTACACATGCTCTGTCTGGCTTTTTTTTTCTCTTTAAGGGAATTTGGCTTTATTTATTTCAACCTGCTCGGTGTTGTTCTAGGAGATAACAGTAGACCCTTAGCATTCTTCATCCTCTGCCTTTCTGCAGTATAAAAAGGAAGTGCTTATTTAAAGACCAGACTGCAATTTACATGCCAAGGAATTTGTCCTACCAAGTGTAATTATGCCAGACATTTTCCAGAGATGTGTGTTTTGTTTTGATGCAAACCTGTCAGACCTGTTTGAATCAGGGGTGTCCTTTGGTAGGCACTTGGAAGTCTTAAACCCCCCAGGTATGCTGACGTTGCTCAAAAATTCCTGGAGGCTTTCTGTCCTGTGGCTTCTCCTCGTGAGCAGTTGATCATGCCATGTGATAAAACTTGTCTCATTACCTGCTAAATATTCCATACAAGAAAAATCACCATTCTCTAGCATAACTCCTCCCAGAATCACTCACGGTGATTATCCAAAAATTGAAACACCTCTCAAAGTACAGAGCAAGATTTGCAACTTGGAAGGATAATTTAGAGAGGAGGTATCGCAGGTTAAGGGCAGGAATACGGAACGTTTGAGCAATAGCAGCATTACTGAAACGGGGTGAAGGGCTTACAAGGGATGTGAGGTGTGGTGTAAGAATCGACTTCTCATACCCCCTTGGTCACCTACTTATTCCCTATAAGGAGAAAGTTGCAAGTAAATGCTATGGGTCTCTTTGCAATATCCCCAAGCCCAGTTTTGCGTGTCAGTCACATTCAAGCAGGAGAACTAAAGCGATGAAGCCGTGCTTGTCGCTGTACCTGGTGTAAGGGTTGTGGATTATTCCTGAAACTCAGGAACGATGAGATGTTAAAAACTCTACACCCTTCAGTTGAGGTCCTCCTTTGGTAGACTGTAAATGTCACGGGTCTCGGTTGAGGAGCAACCAGAAATGACGTCGAACCCTAGGAAAGTGAGGTGTCTATGAAAACCATCAACTACTAGAGTATCTTCCTTTTGCCACTGAGAGTCCTACTCATGGGTTCCTTTAGCATTTTTTCAGTTGATTAAAGCACTTGCCCATAGTAAGGGCCAAGTTTTATATACTTGGGGAGGTAAGACACAGCTTGATAGTGGATACTGATCCACCGTGGGTCATGTGTCCCACCCCCCGCGATCCTATCAGCTACGGGAGGTGATACTCTCAATGGTAAAAAATCTAGTGTCAATTTCTTCACAATAAATTTGAGAAAACATGTCAAAGGTATGAAAGCCAAAAGTTTGAAGAATAACAAAGAAACAAAATGAAGTATCATCTTTCATGGTTAAAAAAAAGATTAAAATAAATTACCCTTTCTGTAAGAGAGACAAGTGGGGTTCAAAGGGATGGTTTTATGCTTTAGCAGTTTGCTGATTTTGAAGTCATATGAACATTACTTTCTTATCTTGGCTGTGAAACCTGTTTGGAGGCTAATATGCACGTTAGCAACACTTCTTCCGGTTACCTGTTACCGGAGATGAGACTGAGTTACAATTAACTAACTAAAATACACTTAATTAATCATTGGGGGTTGTGAATTTTGCTTTTGGAAGAGGCACCCTCCCCCCACAGGAGGGTCACCCACGGGGGTGGGCGCTACAGTTCTCGGGGATGGTTTTACAACTGTGGACTGTGAGGCTGAATGTACTGCTGTTTTTGGAGTCTTTTCTTATGGAAAATGTAAATGTTCTCTCTTTTATACTTGCTGCAGAATGCAGTGCGTCATAATCTTAGTCTTCACAAGTGTTTTGTGCGAGTAGAAAACGTTAAAGGGGCAGTATGGACAGTGGATGAAGTAGAATTCCAAAAACGAAGGCCACAAAAGATCAGTGGGTACGTCCACCGTGTTTGAACTTCTTAGCCTAGCTTGGATTGCGCTAACAAGTGTCCCGTAGAGGCTTCTGGCTGCTAGATGATGTTAGACCACAGAACTGGTTTCACGTTGTCTCAGTTAAGGGAAGCAAAAAAGCATTTCATCCCTCCTGTTTTGCATACCCACCAGTCCCCCTGCCCTGCTTGCTGGTCTCTGTTGCATCACATGCTAGTAGCTTTGAGGTGGCGATGCATATTAACCCTCACAAACCATTGGCTTATGCTTATGGCATTTTATTTTCTTTCTCCTGTCCCCTGTGTTGGATGTCTGTTCTGCCCCAATCCCCGCCTCCTTTTGTTGCCACTTCATCTCCTTTGCTGCCGCTCCTACCCCAGGGTGCCATTCGCACCAACCTCTCCCTGCATAAGTGCTTTATCAGAGTAGAGGATGAGTTTGGGTCCTTTTGGACAGTTGATGCCGAAGAGTTTAAACGTGGCCGCCATATCCAACGAGGCCGTCCTCGCAAATACTGCCCCGATGACAACTCTGACGAGCTTGTCGCACAGTAAGAGCCTTTACTTGCTTTCGTGTTTTGTTTCTGCTGTTGCTCTGGCTTTGCATGGTTGACTCATCCCATCATAGTTTTGCATTTCACCACGTAGCGGTGCCACGGCTTTCTGCAACGGAACTAAATCGTGCGATTTGTACATGTATTTCTCTCGTTTCTCTTTGGGACACCAGTGCCTTGAATAATGCTTTTTTGACGTCTGTAATGCACAATATTGGTTGTCTTTTGATTCAGCAGCTTTACGGGGACCCTGTAACGCAATGCTTTTGCGTGACCCCTGATTCCTCCACGTGAAGAGGAAACTCTTCGTTAGAATGTGTGTTTACTGGGATAAATCTCTTCTTATTGGCTCCCTCAGTAGATAACGATAGAAATGTAGCGAGACGCATGCCAAAAGTGCTCCAAGCACAGGAAAGAAACTGATAACAGTGCATCTCCTTCCTTTAAGGATCATTGCGAAATGTACGTAATTTCCTCCCGGAAGCCACGTACGTAATTTCCTCCCGGAAGCCACCCCTTTCCCTCAGTATGCTCCTGGATGCTTTTTTTTTTTTTTTTTTTAAGTATTTTTATCCCTACCAGCTAGCGAAGCTCTTAAGACAGTATCTTGTCTTCCCTTTGGTCAGTCATGGACACAGCATCCAACCATTCTCGTATCCTCCCGAATTTTGGCTGTGCCCAAAAGACTCCAGCCCAACCTCGGCTGACCGACCCTCCCCTGGAGTGGCCGTCTCTCCATCTTCTTTTGGCAAGAAATGAGCCTTGAAGCTCTCTTCTTCAGAGCTACCCTGCCGTTCCTCTAGCATTCATTCTAGAATTCAAATGCTGGAGCAGCTTAAGAGCCGAGATTCCTCCCGCTCGCTCCCAGGAAACCCTGCTGTCAGCTGACTGACTTCCCCAGCCCGATGCCCTAGAGCGTCCGCCTTCCTGCTGGAGTCAAGGCGGCTCCTCCAAACATACAGAGAGGTCGCTGTTTTGTGAGACGACAATTCATTTGTCGAGGGAGTGCCCGAGCCAATTATTACTTACGCCACAATTCTACCCCTCGTTCGCCCGAGCAGCGACGTCTGTCCCGCCCAGAGGTCTTCACAGAGACCAGCCCCGTAAAGCCAGGGCGAAACCCAGCTTTTCTTTGGTTTTGTGACGGAGGGTCGTTTCTGATTTGGAAGGAGGCCCGCAAGCTTTAAGATGAGACTTAGCGGAAAACTCGGGGGTCGATCGCGTTTAACGTTGAGTTTTTATCTTTCTCTTGTGCAGTAACCCTTCCCTTATTAAAAACATGCAGACCAGCCACGCCTACTGTACACCTCTCAATGCAGCTTTACAGGTAAGATTAACGGCCGTCCCGACTCCCTGGCAGAGGCACATGTCTCCCCCACTCATTTCAAAATATATTAGCCTCGCTCTAATTAGATATTAAATTTTAATTCCGTTAAACTTTTTTCTTAAGTGCACAAAGCATCGCACTCCCTGGAGGCAAACACATCGGGCCGCCTCAGCATTAGCAGGACGCTTAGCATTTTGAATATTGTGGCAAAAAAATTAAAAGTTCACTTATTAATATTTATCAGCAGTATCATAATTTCCATCCTCTTATTTCAGAATTTCACTTGAGGCAAAAATACCACAAGTGTAATTACTCTCGCACAGCTATTAATGCGCTGGATGATAGGCCGCTGTATCACATGACCTTCTATTGTTCACGGGTTTAAAGAGAAAGCAGGGCTTTTTTATTTCTTCTTCTTTTAGAGTCTATTTTAGCGACTTCTCACTGGGGGGGTGGGGAGGGGGGAGGGGGAGGGCGGGTTTGGTTCGCTTGGTAAAAGTAAGCTGTTGTTGTGCAAGCCGTAGAGGTGTTGAAGGAAACTCTTTAGGTTTCCAGCGGATGGCTCAGGGTGACCTAGGTGACCTAATGAGCTCACAGCATGTTCGTTTCCTGTGGACACACCAAGCCCTCCCTGTGTAACCGGCACCACACCGGGGGAGGAAGACGTGGTGGTTGAGCAGGAGGGAGGGTACCGCCCAAGCGTGAGTTACCAGGGCAGCCCTGGCATCCGGAGGACCTTTTCATTATGGCGCTTGTCAGTTACCAGACAGCTGCGTCATCTTCTACGTCGAAGAGAGGACTGTAGTACAAGTCATTAAAGTGACCTGGGTAGGGCGCCCCCCTCTGGGCAGGCAGGGGCCTCTGGCCCGTGGTCCTGTTGGAGTTTGACCCTGCCTAGATTGTTTTAGAGCACAGGCCAAAGGAATCTTGATAACTTTTAAATGATACAGCCTATAGAGCCGACGTACGCCATCCTGACCTGTTACAGACCTTTGCAGCCTGCGGTCTGGATCCTTAGCTATCACAGTGCCATGTGCGCCTCCTCCAAAGGGCCATGATGCACAAACAGATACTAAAATTGAAGAGGGGAGGGCACAGCTAGAGCAGCAGGAGTCTAAAAAAGGCTCCTTGAGGGGTGACGAAAACTCAGGGTTACCTACTGAGCTCACAGAATGTTTGCAGACACTCGGCCGTGAGGGGAACAGAGTGGGGTGAAGAGGCGACAAGGACGGGAGCCCTGGTGCTCGGTGTTCATTTAACACATATTTGCTGAGCACCTACTCCGCGCCCTAGAGACGCATCGTCCCAGCTCACTCAGCAGAGGCTTAAGGCTCCCAAGGATGGATGGTACAGCTTTTACGCAGTTTCAGTTCAGAGGCAGGTTCACCGAACTTAGCTTTTCAGCACTTATACACATACACGTACATATACATATCTGCTACTTTCCGCATTTCTTCCAATTACTTGGAGCTTACACAGTAAGTTTAGAAAAGCAAATGAAAGCACGCTTAGATGCCACCCCTGTAAATACCATTCATTAGTAACTTATCTTCCCTGGAGTCTTGTGAAGCGTAAATGTAAAGGCTGCTCTATCTGGAATAGTATTGAGATGACAGGCACACTTTACATTCATGAGGCGGCAAGGCAAACAAAAACAACCCACCAGCAACAGGGCTCCTCCATCCTCTGCGTTCTCTTCACCCTGTGACTGATTTCAATGAGGAGGCTTTATCATTACACAACTGGTCAGGTTTCACCTCTGAAACTCTGCGCCCTTTCTTATTTTCAGGGACAGCCCCAAACTCTCCTGCCGTTGTTTTCCAAGAACACGTTATATCCATCCTGCACTGAGGGGAATACCTGGTCTCACACGCACGATTTCAGGAATGGGTCTTTTTCCTCTCCTCTAGGAGTTTGGGTCCTTGGTCAGTAGACAGTCCCCTACGACACCTTTCTGCTGTGCAAATACAATACAGAGTCTACCAGCAGGCCTTCCCCTTCCTGCCCACTTCCATTTTTCAAGGCAAGTAAAAATAATAGTGGAACAACATCTTCAAAAGATTACTAGAGCCACATAACGCGTGATATACAATATATAAAATAGGACAGCAGACTCCACTACCGAAATAAAACATTGGACTCGGGACAGACTGCATTATGCTCTGAAAAAGTGAAGTAACTAAGGGTAACCGTAAAGCTTCGTATTTATAGACTGCCTTTCCCCCGGGGCTCTCACAGTGCCGAACATTGCAGGAGGGACAGGACTTATGGACGTCTGCACCTTGACTTCAGCTCCTTCTTTTTTTTTTTTTTTTTTTTTGGCAGAGGGGCCAGTACGATATGAAACCACATCCTGTGCGTAGGACTGTTTATATAATTAGGCCCATTATAAAAATTAGAACCCCGCCCCCCGCTCCTTCAAGAGACATCAACTACAGAAAAAGAACCACGAGGTTAGACCTAAGCCATTGGTGAATATTTTTCTCAGCTTGGGTGGGTTGCCTTGCTCACTCACTCAGAGAACGTCCACGAGGCTCTATTGTGTAGGAGGCACCCGGTTTCTCTTTGCAGCCCACTTGCTCTTTTTTGTAAAGGGGACCAGGCTGATCTTCTTCATGTCCGTCTTTTTCATCTGAGAACCAAGGGATCCGTGTAAGTGCTTACCTTTGGATGCCTTTCACCACTGTCCGTGCATGCTTTATGATCCCGTCCTCATCAGAAATGGCCTTGACCTAGAACACATTGAGAGCCAAGGAGAATGAGTCATTCCAAGAAGCTTGCCCCGTTCATAGGGTGATCAGCTCATCCCAAAGAATACATCCTTAGAAACATTTCCATTTTGTTTTTACGTCTCCATCTTTGACTCGAGAAGCTGTGACAAAATACCAAGCTAGAAATGGCCCCACTTTTGCCACATTCTGACGGTAAGAGTGAAATGGCCTTTGTACTGTTTCCAGTAAAAAGAGACTCACAGATGATGGTCCCAGCAGCACTTCCGTGTCAAGGAGAGGCAGCACCACTGTGTTGTCCCAAATAAAGGCACTCAAGATGCTCGTCCAGCTGCAGTTTGGGGGGCGGGGCGGAAATCGGGCCATGGGTCTGGCTTTTCGCTCTGTGAAAACAATAGGAAAAAAGGCTTTATTGCAATTGCAAGAGATCTGTTGAAGAAAGCGCTTGATGCAAATTATTTGACAAACTGTAGGAGAGTGAGGAATGTTCAGATGTGCTGTTCATCAAAATGAGTTCAGCACATTTGGAAAGGAAAAGAGCATTTTTTTTCTCCTACTTTTTAAAAGAAGACAGTTATATAAACTCAGAAGTGGAGGGAAGGGAAAGCCATGGGCTTGCAGAGGGCCTGGTTTTGAAGCAGTCCCTTAGCCAGTGTGTGTGAGGTGTGGGTGGGTCGACCATCCTGGGGTGTGGATCTCGAAGGTGTTTCTGGCTTTGGAGTTTGTACAGTGAGTGAGACGGTGATTGTCTTAAAAGGCAGAGTCCCTGCAGCCCAGCTTTGCACCCGTTCTCTCTTCATTTCTGGCTCTTACTTTCTCTCTAGAGCCAGGATTGCTGGTGTAGTTTGGACTCTTGTATGACTGGCCAGTTGGAGTCACCACGCCAGATTGTCTTGTGACTGTACTTTTTCCTCATTAGGATGGAAAACCAGGCATAGTGTAGTCTGCAAGAGGACAGTTTTGATAAATCTTGGTCTAATTACAGCTGCCAGTGTTTGAAAGTCTGTCCTCTTTAATAAAATGAAAAGTCACGGGTCAGAATCACGACCCAAATGAAACAATATGGATCCTTCAGCCCAGTGGTACGTCTGCGTACTGTCTGCATCTCAGACTGGGTGGTCGTTTTATTCAGATGCAGTCAGGTAGGAAGTGAACGGTATCCCACTACAGACTTGAGGATTTCTTTTTCCCTCATCGCCACACTTTTTTGCTGACATTCACTTGGAGTGACTTTGTCACCTTCAATGTGGTCGTACTTACGTACCCAAAAGAAATACGATTTACAGCTTCCTTTCGCCAGAGATTTCTTTTTTTTTTAGTCCTCAAATTCCAGATGATTGGTCAGAGCCTGAAAGATTGCACGGAATTACCTTCAACCAGTTACCTCAACCCACACTAAAAAGATTCAAAAATCATTACGACGGAAATGATGGCGGGGTAGGGGGGATAAAAATTGATTCCAATTCTATAATCTCTTCCTTTTCTATAGGATCTAAGACGTACATGTGTATGGAAGTTCTCATAAGTTTGGGCTCTGCAGCCAGAATAATCTGATCAGATCTTTAATATCCAATACTGGAGTCATCGAAGTGGATAAAGAAATGAAAATCCCATTATATTTCCCTGTGATCTGGAAATATTCAGTCCTTCTTGAAAAAAAAGCATCAGACAGAAACCTCATTATTAGATAGCCTTGTCTAAAGTATGTGCCTCTCTACCCAGCAGGGCTGAAGTGAGCCCTCCCTCCCCACAGGGGCTTTGGTCCCTCCAGCCAGCCCTTTGAAACCCAGCTTAGGACACATGTCGTCAGCTTGACTTTTAAAGCACAGTCCTACACCTACTGGAAACTGGTCTTTTCCAACCAGGCCAGAATGACGTGAACCTGAAGATCGTTGAATCCACCCAGAATTGATAGCTTCCCTGTCTGTGTACACCCTGTGTCCTCATAAATTTTCTCTTGGTTGATGGCAGGCTTCGATGGCTGAGAACAGTATACCTCTATACACTACCGCTTCCATGGGAAACCCCACTCTGGGCAACCTAGCCAGCGCCATACGGGAAGAGCTGAACGGGGCGATGGAGCATACCAACAGCAACGAGAGCGACAGCAGTCCCGGCAGATCCCCTATGCAAGCCGTGTGAGTACCGGCCACCCAGAGCGCCTCTGCCGTCGGATCCGGGTCCCCCTGTTTTATGGGCACACAGGCCCTTGTCCTCTGGCCGCTTTTGACACCTTTTCTGTAATCTCTGACTTCCTAGAACCCAGGTAGAAGTGTGTGCTTCCAGAAAACGTTAGCTCGGTTCGCACCTAAAAGGACCGTTTGCTGACTTTCCCGTAACAGCAAGAGGCTTCACGTAGCCCCGCAAGTACCCAACGCCATAAGATGGGTACCCACAGCCATAAGATGGGTGATGCCTGTGCTTTCTGCCCTTGCTTGCTCAGCTCGGGCCATTGTTTCAGCCACATTACCTTTTCCTCCTAGAGGTAGTATGCATCCCGGTGACAGGGTTTGCTGTCTGTTTAACGTGCGGGTGCGCTGGACCTAGCACGGAGGGAGAGGATGTTCGTTTACTTGGTTGTGTGATTCGCTGAACCGCAAACGCGACACCAAAGCGTCATTACCAGGCATTAACGATGGCACGAACGAAAGGCAGCATGATTTATAGGTTGCTCTTAAAATACCAAAAGGAAAATTAACAGGAGCGTTATAGCAGCAGACAGCAGAATAAGGAGCACGCCGGGAACCGTGCAGACGGCTGTCCGTGCTGCGAGTGCGTGGCATCAGGACCAGGCGCGCCCCGGGCAGGGCGGCATGCGATGCCCCTGTGGGTGGGCGGTGGGAGGCAGGCGGGGTGACAGCAACAACTCCCTCTCTCCCAGGCAGAGTTTACAAGAGAAAAGCAACCACATTATCCCAGGTAGGACTTGCGGGGGGATGCTACAGAATGACAGCCTCTCCCTTTTAGTGAGTGTCTGCGAAACCACTGCCCGCTTTAAGGGCGTAAACCAATTCGGTGTTTGCTGTGCTGTCAGCGCCTAGAAATAGACTGCTTGTCTACACAATCGTTCCGAATTACTGACCAACATCTTATTTGAAGAGCATTTGAGCGATGGGAATGGAAACTATGACCTGTAGCAATTAGCAACAGAATGAATTGGCATCTAACAACAAAGGCAGAATGCTGTCTGCCAGCGTGGGTAATTGGTGGGTTTGGAGGCATCTGAAATTTGATTATTTAGCATTTGAATTTCATGCCCAAAGTGCTTTGAAAAGGATCTTTAAAGATGAAAATAATCATGTTACATTTATATCAACAGTCTCTCAGCATTTACTCCACAACATTTTAAGAATGTGTTTATCTCTCACGCTGCTACTGCCATATATCATCCCTCCTCCAGCAACCTGGTGTTTCTGACTTTATTATCACACCCGTATTCATCTTTAAATCATTGTCATGACAGGAGTATTTACTAAGATATTAAGGAAGTTCAGAGCAAATGTAAATTGCTGTGTACGCTACTTCAAGAAATACTTACTGGAGCACAAACATCTGAAGTCATTGAGTGGAAAAGAGACTGTTTCTCATAGTAGCCATAGAACTGCGAGGTTTAGTCAATGTACGTTCCTGTTACTTATAGTAGAAATAGTTAAAAAAAAAAAAAAGATCACACACAGAAAAGAAGCTATTTGGATAAAAACCTCAGAAGTTTAGAGTGAAGCTCATTTTGCTGTACAAGATAGAGTTACTATAAAGTTATTTAAAACTTTGAGTTAACCCCGGATTACCAGAAGCCTTGTTTTTTAGCAATCAGCCTCATTTTTAACAAAATGAAGGTTTCACTGGTTGTTTTGTTTGTTTGTTTTTAAGAAATCCTGCATCAAGATGTCAGAAAGCATACTGTTTGTTGCTCAGATCTCACAGGTTTACACTAAAGTACATCATTGTGCTAAAAATACTCCTCCGTCTTCAGCCCACTCCCTGTGCTCACTCTCCGTGTGAGAGACGGTCACTCTGCTTGATCTCATATTTCCATTAAGCAGATTCTACAGTGACGTAGTTTTCATTCTTGTCCAACGTGCCTTACCCTGCTATGATGCAGATTGTTTCTTACCTGTTTTATTCTGTTGGAATAAATCAAGCCATCAACTTCACAGCGAGGCTTAAAGGGCCTCGTTAATAAGGCAGCCCAGCTACTTGCTATCTAGTGTCGAAAGAGAACTCAGCCTTCTTACCCTTTCTGTGACACTCAAATACCACAACATTTTTTTTCTCTCTCTTGAAACACTACAAAGTAGTGACATAATTATGGCTTTGGGGCCTTATACTTTTATCCTGATAGGAGCTAAAGGAGCTACAAAGCAAGATACTCCATGCTGTGCCCACACCCTCTGAACACACAATGCCTCTGCACACCAGTCAGCTTTCCTTAAAAACGCTTCTCTTCCGGGAGTGGCTAAACAAAGGAATTACTCAGATGTCAGAAGGGAAATGTGGGGTTGTGCACAGTTATTCACTGGGAGCCCTTTCAGAAGCAGGAGTCAAAGAGAAAGGGGGTGGGGGGGGGACCTGCAAGAGTAGAAGGCGCCACGTGCAGCTCCATCTCCCAGGAGGCACCTGGGTGATCGTGAAACACGGTATCTTAAGTACTTTGCACCTTACCTGAAATGGATCTCGCATGGAAAGCCGTTCTCTCTAAAGCACTGCCTGCCTGTGATACTGCTTTTGCCCCACTTAGGGTGGGGGGAGGGATCTGTCGGTATCTCGAAACGTCATGAAGCTGGATTTCATTTCTGTGGAGTTGTAAGAAGGCTTAGTATCTCACCTGGACGTGTTGTCAGGTTGTCACACTGTTGATCTGGTCAGTTCACCTTTGCCGGGGTTCCGCTCCAGCAGTAGGTGCCGGGATTGAGCCAGTGTGCGTGATAGGGTCGTCTCTGGGATGAAAAATCATCTTACTGAAGTTTGCATGTAACTTTCAGGGGAAATAAAATATTCTCCCAGGTGAACTCTACCTTGTTGAGGGGTGGGGGGTGACATATCTGATCTTGTTTTGTTTTGCCTCGCCAAACATTTGTCAGAGTCTACAATTATAAAGCAAGAACTTCATTAAGACTCCTGCAATCTCTTCTAAGGCCCACCACCCCTCCCACCCACAGCCTTGTTCATCTCTGTCATCCAGTTCAGCTTTGTAAACCTGAAAAGGTTCATACATCTGGTGGTCTGAAAAAAAGGAACACAGGAAAATGTTGATCGGGGAAACACAGCTGACTCTCAAATCCAGGCTACATACAACCCCATTAGTGTCACTAGAACCAAGTTAACAGAAGACAGGAACGGGGAATGTGTGAAGTGACAGTTCTCAATAGCGCAGATAGGAAACTGAAACATGAAGAGGTGTTCACCATTGTCAGTCATCCAAGAAACAGTTTCAGGTAACCTGAGCCTTTCTTGCACCTGCTCAGCAACACAGCATTGTTAAAAAGGAAGGCTTGGTGCTGATGAGGTTGAGTCTAAATTGATGGAGCGTCTTTGGAAATTAATATCACAATAAATCATAAGCACCATAAGATGTTTTAGCCTCTGCTCTAACAATTTCATTCTGAGAAATTTATCCTAAGGAGGTAAATCAGCAGCAGTGGAAAGATTAATGGATAAAAATGATCATGGCGTTACACAAAGAGCAAGGCGTTGGGGGCGGACAAGAAAAAGACGATCCCCAAGTGCCCAGTCACCGCAGTGAAATCTCATATAGCCATGAAACTTAAACCTCTAAAGGTAGCAAAATAATCACATTGCTGCTCTGTTTACAATATGTAAAAGCATCGCCCCAAATGGGAGAGAAGAGACAAAAACAAGAAATCCTACCTTCATTAGGGCTTATGGGTGATTTTTTTTTTTAAACAAATACTGTATGCTAACTCATATATACGGAATCTAAAAACGGTACTGATGAACTCAGTGACAAGACAAGGACGCAGATGCAGAGAATGGACTGGAGAACTCGAGGTTTGGGGGGGCGGGGGGTGAAGGGGAAGCTGAGACGAAGTGAGAGAGCAGCATGGACATATATATACTACCAGCTGTAAAATAGCCAGTGGGAAGTTGCTGTATAACAAAGGGAGTTCAACTGGAGGATGGACGATGCCTTCGAGGACTGGGGCAGGGAGGGTGGGGGGGAGTCGAGGGAGGGAGGGAATACGGGGATATGTGTATGAAGATAGATGATTGAACTTGGTGTACCCCCAAAAAGAAATAATAAATAAATAAATGGGAAAAAAAAAGAATTAAGAAAAGAAAAAAAAAGAATAAATATCAACATACCTAACTCTTCGCAAAAGAATGTAGGGGCTCCTCCTAGGGCTGACTTCCCAGGCATGAGATGTATGCAGTCACGCAGGATCCCATGCTTAAAAGTTTTAACACTCAGCGCTTTCCGTCTTGAAATTTTCAACGACTTTTTCAAATGCCTTTTCACTTTGCACTGGGCTCTGCAAATTAGGCATCCAGTCCTGGATCTTGATGCTGAAACACAAATAAGTAGGACCATTAAAAAACTTAAAATAGGTGGAGCCAAACTAGGAAAACACACTCTAATACAACTTGGGCACATTTTGTTTTGCATATAGTTTGTAAGAATACGGACTCTTCTTTTTTTTTTTCAGCTATTTATCCAGACCTCCCTAAACACTCTCTAGGCTGTGCTGATTTTAGAGTCAGTTGGTCTTCTGGAGGTTCACGTGTCAAGGGCAGTCCAGAGCACTCCTCTGTTGGTTTTTCCAGGGTTCAAGTGGCCTTCGGGGTTTGCACACACTATCCATTATTTAGGAAGGCAGCCATCCCCAGCACCACGTCTTATTACTAATACTTCATAAGGTCAATGAAAAAAATCCTCCCTTCTGCAGCCTGTCCTTGCAATGAGACAGTTGTTTTTTTTTTGCAACTTGAATGGTTCTTTTACATATCAAAAGCCCCGCCACCAAAAGTAATTTGTATTTGCAAAGGATCGGTTATAAATATGATTTACGAACAACATTTCTCAATTGTTATCAGAGTGGTTTCGCGTGGTCCCCCGCAGTCGCCTTTGGGTGAACCGTGAGCGGGGCTTTAATGAGCAAGTTGGCTGATCTCATCGGAGTTGTACGCGTCCCGCGTCCTGGTGGCCGCTACCAGCCGGGCCTCCTGTTTTGCCTTGTTTACAGCTGACAGCGTTATTATTCTGATCTGGGCTCTGCTTTCTTATCATATTGTTGTGTTGAGCGTGCCTTTTCCTCTCCGTTTGTGTTTCCTGGCAGGGCTTTTCTTGCCTTATTGACAGTTTGTAAAAATATGCATTAATTTGGAGTTTCCAGCATGTATCATGGTGTCTCTTTGCTGTGTTTGCTTGAAGTTGATTAATGATAGACCCTCGCTTGGGGTCGGTCTCCGGAGAGTTCTTTCACAGGTTCTGCATGTTAACTAGCAAAGCAGAACACATAGCAAGCCATGATTAGCCCAGCCTCCTGCACACAGTGGTCCCCACAAAGCACTGCTGCGTTACAGATTCTTGACACACAGGGTTCTTGGAAGATTTGTGTTCATCCACCCAGGACGCCACTACAGAGCCTGTTAGCTGCTACTCAAAGTGTGGTCCTCGGACCAGCAGCATCCCCGCGGAGCTGGTCAGAGGTGCAGAGCCTCAGGCTGCATTTTCACCAGATCTCACGGTAATTCGCGTGCGCATTACAGTGTGAGAAACACCAGGGGCGGAGGACACGCCCACTGATGCTCCTGTCCAGGGACCGCTCTGTGATGATGGAAGTTTCTCCCTCCGTGCTATCCAGTGTGGTAGCCGTTAGCTGACACGTGGCCTGTGAGCACTTGAGTTGTGGTCAGCGCAACTGAGAAACCGAATTTTAAATTGTCTTAATGAATTTTCATACTCACACGTGGTTAGTGGCTGCCGTGTCGCACATCACAGCCCTAGACTGTGGCTTTTGTGTTACCCAAGACACCCGACTTACCTTCGGTGGGCAAGTCCCCTTGGTGAACCTTCTCTTGTCTTTCCAGGCATCCCGTACACGTCAAAGAAGAGCCCCTGGATCCAGAGGAAGCTGAAGGGCCACTATCCTTAGTGACAACAGCCAACCACAGTCCAGATTTTGACCACGACAGAGATTACGAAGACGAACCAGTACATGAGGACATGGAGTGAACATCTGGGCAGGCCGACCCCAAGAGTGTGAAGATTGGGGGGGGAAGGGAAGAAAACCACACAAAACAAAACACGTCAAAAGTTCGCAGTGAAATCGTTCTCCATTGGTTGTACAGTCTGGAGGATTTTTCACTACATTTTGACAGCTCTGCAATGTGTTAACTCTTAGTGCCATCAAGAATCCCATTTGGGAGTATTTTTGATTTTTCTACTTTTTGTTGAAAAAAGGAATTTGTACTCTGTGCATTGGATGGACTTGTTTGGTACTGGGGATTTTCCTCTCTTAACAGTCAACATCAGTGTTGTAAATTTGCTAAACTGATTCACTTTTAGCAGCAGACTTTGAACTGCAGTCCTGCCGACATTGGACAATGAGGACACCCAACTTAGCATGTGCACCTAAGCTGCAGACCAAGCCTCTGCCCAGAATTTAAGGATTCCAGTGGACGACCTATTTGCACAGTCCTGCATGTTGATTATAACTGCCTTTTACTCCACTTTTTTTTTTTTTTTTTTTTTTTGCTTCCAGTTGGGATGGGGAAGGCCTTTGTGTGTGTATTGGGGGGAGGGTTTAAAAATAACTATCCCAAACTTTTTAATGTATTGCTTTTTTTTTTTTTTTTTTTTTTTGGCTTCTCCTATACCATTTTAAGTTCTGACCTCAGGCCTCCATTTGGGCCCACGGCCTCTTGGAGGCTTCCAGTTTTCTGTACCTTGTGATGAATGTTAATAGGTGTTTTTATTATACGAAGCTGAATGTCATTTCTGGTTCGTAGTTTTCTGTCACTCATTCCATTTCCCTTCAGACATCACCACTGTTTTCTCGAAAGTCAGAAAACATTCCGTTTTGGTCTTTTGCAAAAAGGTCTCAAATGCTGCACTCTACACGTGAAGGTCCTCTCACCCAGATGTGAAGTTCCTGCCAGAAAGAGAATGAATGACAGAAAAAAAAAAGAAAGAAAAATAGAGACACCCTAGGACCCATGCAGATTCATTCCACAAAGCAGTATTGGAAGGTGGGAAGGGGGTTGTTTCAGATGTTCCTCTTTTTTTTTTTTTTTTTTAATATATTACACCTACCATCACTCTGAATAAATGCCACACCATTTACCAGCACAAGGAGACGTAGGCAGCAGCCCCCTTCCAACCAAACCAAAAAAAAAAAAAAAAAAAAATCTCACAGTAGTTAGACTGACAGTACGTCTGTGGAAGCCCCCTCCCTGGGATGACCTAGTTGAGATGGGCCTCCGGCTCTCGCAGTTGTTAAAACCAGCGTGAGTTGCTTTGTTTGCAAAAAGGCCCAAAAGCTAGCTTCCCTGAGCAACTTTGCTGCAAGTGGTGGTGGCCCCGAACTAAAACATCCATTCAAACCTGCTTGGTGGCGTTCCTGTGTTTGAATACAGGTTCGATTTCAGATTGAACTTGTTAGGCGAGTTCATTAGGACTGAGTTCAGCAAATGCTCAAGTGTTACTTTCCAATGTGCAAATTTAGTACAGCACTTCAGCATGTCAGGCAAGATCATCCCACCAACCCAGTCTCAAAAGCCAACAGGAAAGGAACGTCAGGTAGACGGGTCACAGCTCAGCCCTGGGCTTTTGGGGAAACCAACGTGGCACGCAGAACACGACAGTCATGGGTCAGTACAGCCTCAGTCCTTGGAACCCCTGAAATGCTTCCATTCTGCACCCCCTTTCCTGTCACTCATGTATTTATCTAGGACTGTAGCTTTTATTTTAGTTTCAGAGCCTTTTGGAGCTTAATTTATATGCTTTGTACCTTTTTTCCCCCCAAATTACCAAAGATATTCCGCAAAGATAAATTATGTTCTCTGTTTTTATGCTTTATCTGATGAAGCCAAATATCCTCTTCTTGTTGATCAAAAGAGGCAAAAGAATTTAGAGGCAATTGATGAGACATAGCTATTGCTAACTTAAGACAACCTGCTTCTTCATCATAGAGGACATTTAGAAGACCAAGTAGGTAATGGAACCAAAGTTGTTACTTTTTTTTTTTTGGCCGTCGGTTTTTTGGGTTTTTTTGTTTTTGTTTTTTCCTTCTGTACCTCTACAGAGACCAAAACTCATACTTGTAAAGGGAAATTATGGGGCTACTGAAGAGAGATATAGGACATAGTATTAAGGGAGCAAAAGAAGGAAGGGATTACCATCTCCAAGAAAATAAAAAGCAACGTACAGCACATGAAACTTAGGGGGTGTCCAGTCCAGGAGACAGTTAAGGTAAAATTCAGAGAGAACAGAACAGCTTCCACAATGGAACTAGACCACATAATAGTATTTCTAGAAGACATTTCTTTTTCAGCGAAAGATTGTAAACCACTTCTGTTTAAGGACTGTGCTATGATCACTGCGTTCATTTGGGTTTATCTTGGCATATATATCCTCCGGGTTTGTTTTTTTGTTTTTTTTTAAGGTTTCTTTTTTTTTCATTCCTTTTTTTCCAGATTAGGCTTGCGTCAGCATTTTTCATTTAAAAAAAAAAAAGTAACATTCCCGTCCACTCACAAGCTTGGTACAAAAACTTTGGCAGTTACTTTTGAAGCTTCACGCTGCTTTCTCTATAAAGGGCAGTCTGGTCACTCGAGACTTACTTTTTTTTCTTCTTCCCCCCCCCCCCCCCCAGCTTTTCCAGGCAGCGTCGTGATGTGCAGGCAGTAGCCAGACAGGGTCATGGGAAGGGGGCCCTGTGCTTCTAAACTGAGTGGTTGCTGGTTAGTTTGGTATTCAAAAGAGGATAAAAATCTGGTAGATTAGTTCATTCTCAGCATGTGTAGCTAGACATGAGTAAAGTTAACAGCATGAGAAACTGTTAGTACGCATACCTCAGTTCAACCCTTTAGGGAATGATGAAAATTAAAAAAAAAAATTACATTTCACTCAGTTGCACTTAGTCGTATGTCTTGCATGCTTAGTCTAAAGACTGTAGCAAAAAGAGAAAAAAAGAGAGAAAAATTAGATTTCACGTATCTTTGCAGGTATTACAGCCTTGCAGAAGAACCAACTGAAAAAAAAAAAAATTCTCAGGCTTTACAGCAAGCAAACTTCACTCTGATTTTTCCAATTCTGATTCTGTATCCCTTGGGGGTATCCCAGTTGCTTCTTTAGGATGGGGTTTATTATGTTGTACATATATCCCGATGTGTCTGTGTGACTCTTTGTCTTTTTGGGGGGAGGGCGGAGGGCGGTTCTTTTTTTAGAAAAAGGAATAAATGCATACACCTGTTTGTCAAAACACCTTTGCTTTTTGTGCAACTGCTTTATATTAACAATACTTAAAAAAAAAAGCTTTGGAAAAAAAACTACTGTATGTAATGGAATTGCAGAATATGCTGCACATGTATTTTATTTAGTTATTCTTGCTTTAAGAATATTGGATGACGTTTCCTGACATGTGGGAGGGAGAAACTCCCAAGCTTTTTCTTTTTTTTTTTTTTGGGCTTTTAAATTGTAACATAGTTGACAGATTTTTTTTTTTTTCCTGTTCTCATTGATCAGAGCATCTTGTACAGGTTTTTTTGGTGTGTGTGTGTGCGCGCGCGCGTGCGCAGGTGTGTGTTACTCTGTTTTTTGATACATTCCTATCCCTTGTGTTTATCCTACCATTGCCTTCCTGGCTATCTTAAACAAGTTCATACGTTTGAAAAGAGAAAAAAATGTTGTTTTAAAAAACGTTTTCTCCTGCTGCAGTAAATATTTTGCATGATGAAATTCCAGGGTCACACTTTCAAAGTTTATCAGTGAAGTAGTGATTAATCATGGGGAGTGTCAAAGCTATTGAACTTTTTGTATTTAAAAAAAAAAAAAAGAAAACTTTACAAGGTGCCAAGATGTACAGACAATTTGTTACCTTTTTTTTTTTTCCCCCAAAGAAAAGCGTACCTTAGGGAGAACGGTCCCTTGTATCAGGCAAATGCACTGTCAGGAATGAGGATCCATCCTACTTGTCCCTAGAGTCTGTCCTTGTAAGACCAAGTTAACGCTGCCTGCATTGAACCAGCAGTGAAAGGAAACGTCACGGCTTATTATGAACGGGAAGAGTGACCACCAGCCCTGCCACCTTCGGACGGCTCTGACCTGATTCCCCGCGTTCCGTCAGACCTAGTAAAGACACCTTGGATTCTTCACCCAGCATATGATGTCCGTCACTAGCTATTTTATCATGGAACAAGAAAGTTAAAAGAGATTTCCTCTCCTTTCCACATTCCAGCTTGAGCTCCGTTTCCAAGGGTACCAAGAGAACATGCTTGTCAGGATGTTGAATCTTCTGGGGACCTTTTGGTTAATGGTAGACCCTCTGGATATTTTGGATGTTTCTGAGAGTCGGTTTTGGCGTTTCTCTCCTGAGAATGAGACTTACAATTCCAAAGGCATATTGTGGGTCCAGTGTAGTTCTCATGATCTCTGCTACCCAGAAGCCTGCGTGGAGATGGTACAGCCCGGACTGTCAGCGTGGTGCTCCGTGGAGATGTGCTGCCAGTAACAAGTTTTGGTTTTTTTTTTTTAATTTTGTTTCGATAAGGCATAAAAGGAACTCATTCCTTGACATCAACTGTAATTCCATCATTCCGTGTCTGTGGATACAGACAATAAAAAAAAAAAAATGTTGTGTCGTCAGTACTAATTACTGACATGATCGCATTCTCAAATGCAATAAAAATGCTGGTTGTTCACACTGGTAGTAAAAGTCGCCACAGCCTAAGTTTCTTTCCCCCCCCCCGACCTGCTGAGAGTGTATGTTCGGCATATGCCTTAGGTTTAGCACCAGCTGCTTCCAACCCAGAATTAAAATCAATCTTAACTCAAAGCTTTCATCGTCATGGAGGGCTGAAGCTCTCATCCCTCAGGATTTCAAATTCTCTTTCACTTAGAGAACTGGGGGCGGGGCGGGGGGGTGGGGGCGGACAAAACAGGAAAAAAGAGGCTACCTTTTCTCTCCAGGAAGCACACTCTGATTTTTTTTTTCCCTTCATCACATTTTATAGAGAAAAAACAAAATATTGAATAACTAGCATTAAGAGCAAACTAAAATTTCAGAGGAAAGCAGTTTCATGAATAATTCATTCAAATTTCACATCTGCAAGATTAGTCATCCAAATAAAATGCTAATGTCAAAAACATGCACCGTCTATAATATTCTCATCAAGAAATCTTTTTGCATATAATGATAAATGCTGAGATTAGAACAAATGATTTTATAAAAATATTCTATCAAAAACTGTGGTAGATAACTCCCTTCACTGAAGCAAACAGTAAAGCTCCTGTAACTAAATATTTCCAGAAAAACCATCTTGATTTCTGAGGTCTTTAAGAATTGCAGACCTCTAGAAAAATTTGCTATTTCTCTTTAACAGAATCATGTCATCCATATTCTAAGGATTGATGCATTTGGGCCTTCTCTTTGAGTAAAACAATTAAATTGGTATATCGAAAACAGCACTTTAAGTGGCCAAAGCACAGTGACATACAGCTGTTACGTATGTAATTCAGAGCACAACACACAAGCCAAGAGATGACTTGAAAATGAACCTTGCAGCTCTTATTCGGCAAAGAGCAGCTGATGCTGGAATATATAAACGCTCTTTCCCAGCATTGTTTTGAAATGCCCATATTAGGATAAAAGATTTTTCTCTTCACATAACGTCTTGCAAAGTAGTAGCCTCTTTTTGTTAACAGTTATGCCACCGTCTAAAAGCCCTCTAGTCTGACAATTAGTAAAACAGTTGAACCCTTAATTCTTCTCTAGCTACTAAGAATAAATTAGGGTTAATTGACATTCCTTTAAATACCAGGCTTAACCATAAATACTGCTTACAGCATGTGTAGCCGGTAAAATTCAATATGTACACATATTTAAATGAACGCAAGGACCCAAAGCAAGTCAGACTACGTATTAGTGAAGATTTTGCTTGACGCATACTACATTTTGCATTGCATTTCAGGAACTGTTCTAAGGCAGGAACATCGTCTTTGACATTTTTTTCAGGCTCGTCACACAGATAAACAAGGCAGCAAATCCAAACTGCTCGGGCTCTTCTTTTATAGGAGAGCGTTAATATCCAGAGCCTAAACTCTGAGGAAGACCAATTTCACACCAACACTAAGCAGCCACAGGACAGTTGCTACGCCCCAGTCTCCCAGAAAAAGATGAAAACAGCGTAACTAGCCTCTCTTGACTTAGTAGGTTGTGCCTTCCTTGATGCTACTGCATATTCACGTGGAGGGTAGTAATCACAATTTATCTTTCACCTTTATTGTAGTTGAGTCAAATAAAAGTAGTCTTTATTTGAATACAGTGGAGCTGGGTCTCAAGCCTTCATTTAAGGAATTGACTGATGGATGAAAGGTTTAAGACAGAATTCGCACTGGAGGGAAATTAAATTACATACAAAAACATGGGTTTAACTGTGGGACAATATTTGGCTTAGAAAGCTGTCACTCTAGAGAGGACCGACTTTTATTTACTTTTAAACAGCATTTTATTTTTTTAGAAAACAAAACCCCGTGTCATCTGATTTCCACTCTGATTGTAAAATGACATTCCATGCTTAGTACCCCCAAAATACGCGTATATGTCCATCCGAAACGATCAACCGGCCTTTTCTCTGGCTTAGACCAAGAATACAGGGAGGGGGAAAAAGGGGGAAAAAGACAAGCTTCAAGTTATAACGTTAATTTGAAGGTAACCGGCCTTTCAAGAATTAATTTCAGCCAAAGCAATAATCATTATTTACCAGCGTGTGACATTTTTATCACTCATCATATTAGCAAATTCCCATTGAAAATGCTAAAATGGTTCGTCATAAGGCAGATAACTGCTCTAGCTGTAAAAATGACCAACACAAGTGCCGGTACTCAAACATTAAATTATACCGTAATTAATAAAGACAGTTAAACTGTCTACTAGCAACAGCAATTTAGGTAACCACATTTGATCGGCTATAAATTGTAACTACATTAAAATTCCAGAAATATTAGCAATATGGATTACTTGATGGACGTCACTGCTGATCACCAATTCTCTCTCCTTTTTTTTCTTTTAAACAACGGAAGCACAGGTCAGGTTGACCACAAATCCGTGAGCGAAGATCAGGCCTTAGCACTTTTAATCTTGTGAAACAAGCAATTACAAATAGTTGCATCGATTTATTAAAAAGCTTTCGGTGACATAAATTGTTTCCTGTTTAGCTTATTGCTCTGATACATAAATGTCACCCGGTCCGGTATTAATTAGGCCAGAGAAGAACACAGGGTGACTTCCAGGGACGCATTTGTCGGTCCTTTTGTGAGCTTTCTCGGGAGCTGCTCTCCCTGGCTCATCTCTTATTAGTGACAGAGAGAAGAAGGAAAACTACTTTGCTACGTGAAGTCTTTAATACCACTCTAATTTTCGATTCTCGACTAAAATTGTTGGGTTTCAGACTTGCTCTCTTGCCACTTGACGTAAAGCAGCACGTTTGAAAAACATCTTCTAAACAGAGTAATATCTACAAGGCATTTCAGCCTCCGAAAAGCTAATACTCCTGTCTTCTCAATATAGGGGGCTATACGGGTTTCCCTGGATTGATATTTCTACACTTAAAATACAATTTTAAAAGGCTTGTCCACGTTATTGACTTCATATAAATCAAATGTATCACACAGAGTTTCTTTAGGTTGGCATGCCACTTAGAAAAATACATTAGATTCTGGGGGAGGGGGGCAAAGTCTGGAGAAAATTTATTAAAGAGAAGTTTTTACTGTAATAGAATATTAATGTAAGCCAATGCTCATTTGCCATTAAGCTGATCTTTTTTTTTCTTTTTAACATACACATGCTTTTTATTATTTTGCACTCAAGCAAAAATTCCACATTCAAAGACTTTCCATCTAGTCGGGAATGTCTCTGGCAAGAAACACATAAGAAATCCTGACCTCCAGAAAGACAGCAGACCGTCCACGCTAAGCTTTAGCTCCACCAGGCAGCACATGCAAACATAAGGTACAGGCTCCTCAACAGTGTGGCATCCGGAGAAACAAGTATTCTTTAAATCCTGCCTCGCTGCTGCTCTACCAGCGCACAGATGAAAATGTTTGATTTGCAACATAAAAGATTCATTAATTACCACTTGAATATTTAAAGCTATTTTGCAGCCTAACAGAGATAGATAAAGCAGTGAATTAAAACCTCTAATAAAATTGTAAAAATATTTCGGTAAGTTTACCCGTGTTATGATTTAGGGAGAGATTCAAGCATTCTCACGGAATACAGTCTTAGCAGTTTTCAAGTGTGTATTTGAAGGAAAGAGCTGAGTGTTCTGGGAATAATTTGTTTCTCCCTTTCAAATGTTTACTAATAATTTATTTTCGAATCAAGTTTGCTACTTTAGAACTCCACCGATGCAGGAAAAAGAAAATCTGCCAAGCAGGTCGGAGCGTGGTGGGTCTGATCCAGAAATTAAAATACTTTCAAAAGTATTCCATTAGGCTGAAGGCTTTAGAAGCTATCTCATGAAAGTGGTGAGTTCCTGCCCACAAAATGCATGAAAATCTAGAAACACCCAACCCCAAGAATATAGCCGAACAGCCCCTCCTACCCCTGCCCAGCAGTAGATGCGTGTTTTTTCGATCCCTTAGAGCATTTTAGCGTTTGGTTCCTGAGACCCTAGCAGTAGAGCCCAGCACTCTCTTGGAAGCAAATGCCAGGGAAGCTGAATGCCAGGTGACCGGACCCAGTCCTTGACCGGACGAACTGGGTGACTTGAGCAAGTAACTTCATCTCTTTGGTCCTCCCTCCCCTTCCTCGTGTTCATTGAGGACATTTAACTGCATGACCAGAAGGGTTCCTTCCAATTTTAAGGTTCTAAAAATTTAATACCATATTCCCCCTTGGGGACTTTTCGTGATGAAGTCTGTGGTCTCAGCATGAATGAGTCTGTGTGGCACTCCATCTTTCACCACCATTACGATACCGTCCAACTGAACCCTGCCTTCCGATATGCCCTGGTAGGAGCACATTTCACTAGCGTGCACGGTTCTACCCATCCATCCACCCACCATGCGTAATACGTACTGCATCCATGAGTGCCTTCAATGACCTCACACTCAACACTGGAGATAAACTGGGAACAAAGTAAGACAGTGTTGGCCCCATCGTGCCCCATGGTTCACTGGCAGGAGAGTTCTTAAACATTAGCTTGGACTGTAACACCCTGAGTGCTAATAAGAAGGGAAGTCTAGGAATACACTCGAAGACCACCCATCCACTGGGGGACGGCAAGGAGGCTTCTGGGAACACACCATGTTTAAGTGAAACCTCAAGGTTGTCTAAGGGTTCCGAGATGCCAGCTTGGAAGAAGAAGTTGCTCTAAGCAGAGGCAAAAGAGCTGGAGTCTGAGAGGCATGGGACTTCAGGGCAGGGTCAGCAAGAAATTTTATAGAAAAACACTAGATAGAGTCATCATGGCAGGGACCATATATCATGCACATGGCAGAATCATAATTCTTATTCACAAATCCTAATGCTTTACACAGTCCAGCTCAATAATTCCTGAGGAGTTGATGCTACGTCAGCTTTGCATTCCGGGGAGGAAACGGCCCCCTCTACTCCTCTCTTGGGGCCACACTGGCCAGCTCGCTCTTCCTGGGCTCCAAGCACACGGTGCCTCAGGGCTCAGTGTCTCTTCCCTTTGCAGTGGATGTGCTTTGCCTGGCTCTCTGTGCGGCACACAGGCTTCCTCCCTCCAGACGTCACAGCGGAGAAGCCTTTCCTGACCATGCAGTGTCCATGGCACCCTGACTGCCCTCTCTACCTGCCACACTCCATGACCCCCTCACCCACTTCCTTGTTTCCATTGCACTTAGCGCCTCGCAACATTCTGCGTTCATTGGTGTCTTTGCTTGCGGCCCATCTCCCTCTGACTTCTAGGGCACAGACCCAGCCTGTGGGCTCAGCTGCCGCGTCCCCAGCACAAGGACCGGGAACCGATACTCACAGTCGTGGAGTGAATGAACAAACACTACCCCCCAGGAAGGGGAGAGGTGGAATTTGAACTCCTACAGTCAGGTTCCAGAGCCTGCCTGCATAAACCATTCCACTGTATTTCATGCCCAAGCGAACCAAGTATCGTTTCTAAGATTCTCACACCAAACCTGCCAGGTAGGAATGATAGCCAGCATCTTACAGATGAGGACGCTGGGGCTTTCGAAGGAACACGTTCAAGGCTGCGTGGAGGGGAAGCTGGAGAGTTAGTATTTGCCTCCGCCGCGGATTCTTGCAGCCCATCTATTGGCACTGGTCACACCACTTATCTCTAAAGAGCCTCCCACCTAACACCAAATGAGCATATACCAAATACGCTCGTGACGACATAGCTTTAAAGTGGAATCACGGACATTTATTTTTAAGAGTTTACAAAGGTATCAAATAATACGGAGAAAAACCATTTAAATGTGAGCCCTATATAGCCTGTTGGGCCCACTCTTTTTTTTAATCTAATTTTTATTTTATATTGCAGTCTAGTTGATTTACAATATTGTGTTAGTTTCAGGTCTACAGCACAGTGATTCAGTTATACATACACATATACCCACTCTTTTTAAGATTTTTTCCCGTATAGGGTACTATAGAATGTTGAGCAAAGTTCCCTGTGCTATCCAATAGGTCCTTGCTGATTATCTATTCTATATATAGTAGTGTCTATATGTTAATCCCAAACTCCTAACGTATGCCGTTGCGCCCACTGTTAAGTACAATGGCAGGAGAACAATGTCCAGGTGTGGACAACACTCCTAATCGATGGTGTATCATGGGATCTTTATGACTTGCCTCACGTCCGAGAGTACTATTTCTGTTCCTGCCTGAGATGGTAAGCAGCCTGACATCTTCCTTGACCCTTTCTATAAAGTTTATTAAAATTCTTCCTAACAGGTAGATGAAAACCTTTACAACCAGAATCTCCATCTTAGGTGAGATCCAGTGTCCCTGCCAAGACACCCAGAGGAACTGTGAGCTCCTTGAGGACAGACTCACTCTGTCTTGTTCCCGGTGAGACCACCCTGAAAGTGCCTGGTGGGCAATGAGAGTGGATAAGACCAGAAGCAGACAAGCCTGGGACTGAAGCCAGATAAATGGGATTTCGGTTGTCCTGGCCTCTTGATAACTGTGCAAATTTGGGCGAATGTCTCTAAGCGCCAGTAAAAATTCTCATGTGGCAAGATAGGTACAATGACTAAATGAGATTGTGTGTGTGTGTGTGTGTGTGTGTGTGTGTGTGTGTGTGTGTGTCAAGAGTAAGCCATGGATGGGACCTCCCTGGTGGCGCAGTGGCTAAGAATCCACCTGCCAATTCAGGGGACATAGGTTCAATCCCTGGGCCGGGAAGATCCCACATGCCATGGGGCAACTACGCCTGTGCGCCACAACTACTGAGCCCACGTGCCACAACTACTGAAGCCTGTATGCCTAGAGCACATGCTCCACAACAAGAGAAGCCACTGCAATGAGAAGCCCACACACCACAACAAAAAGTAGCCCCTGCTCACTGCAACTAGAGAAAGCCCACAGACAGCAACGAAAGACACAACACAGCCAATAGCTAACTAAATAAAAAAGAGTAAGCCATGGAATTTATTCCTAATAAATGGGACAAAGTGTTGAGAAAAACAGACTCAGTGCCTGTCCTCCTGTATTTTTCACTCCAGCTGATAGCCAGGCTGTACTCAGCCTCACATGGAAATAGAAAATTCCAAGTGTCATAAGAACACATGATACACAGAGAAACGTACTCCTGAAAGGAAGGGTCGGGAAACAGGTCTGCAAAGACAAAAAACGGTGTTAAGACCTGAAAGGTGATTGAGAATCATCTAGGTGGGCTTCTGATGACTCTGTTTCCCAGCAGTCATTGCTATGCTGCAAGTACAGCACCCTTATTCTTTGGGAAGCTGCCCCTTTCCCACCCTGTAAATGTTACTTCAGCAGCACTTTAACCTTCTCACTCAGAAGTCATCTCAAGACTTTTATTTATTAAAACTGTTGAGAGAAATCCTCTTCTGGAAGTAACTGTTGATTGGCCAGGACATGGGCCTAGAACTACGGTTGGCTGCTTGTGGTATAACATGGAAAGGAGCCACCGAAATAAAGGAAAACAGAGACAAAAGAGAAAGAGGCAAAGGCTGAAGCCCAGAACAAGACTGAGAGCTGAGACCAAGACCAAGACAGGAAGCCAGGAGGGGAGACTGAAACCAATACTGGGAACAGGAAATGCAGATACACTGATCACATCATTTGAGTTCCTGGATGCAGCCATGCCTGAAGCTAGACATATACTCCTGGCTTTCAATTATGTGAGCCAATTAATTCTCTTGCATATGCCAGTTTGTAATCAAAAAGCCCTAATGAATGTACTTCAGGGTGAGAGGCAACTCACAGAGGAGACATGCATCAAGGCCCTCCTAGAGAAAACAACATTCCAAATTCAAGGATCTGAAAGGAGGCTTCCAAGTTCAAGTATCTCAAAGGAGGCCTGTATGTCTGGAGCTCCAAGAGTCAGGGAGAGCACAGGCTAGACTACTCATAACTATAGCTTCAAAAGAAAGAATCCAGTGACATGCCAAACACACGTTCCAAATGATCCTTCTCCTGACACTGTGCAATTAAAGCTGCAACTCTAAAACACAGTGGTACTAGGGAGAAGAGCAGCACCTCTTTGGAGCTGGAAGAGAGGCAAAATGTGCTCTCACCAAATCCAACATTGTCCAAGATGCTGAAAAGGGATAGTTGATCCAGGTCAATGGAAAATAACTTGGTACATTTTACATTATTTTTCTCATTTCTTGATCAGCGGGAATTTGTCTTCAGGCTTGAATGAATACAGGCTCAAATACACAATCATGGCTAAACAGAGAGAGGGGTCACTAACGCTTGAGCATAGCTCTCCAAAAATGAGGATTTGTTAAAAAAAAAAAAAAAAACTTCGTAGTTGCAAATAAGCATTTGTTAAGAATATAAAAGATGCTTCGGCTTCCCTGGTGGCGCAGCGGTTAAGAATCTGCCTGCCAATGCAGGGGACACAGGTTTGAGCCCTGGTCCGGGAAGATCCCACATGCTGTGGAGAAACTAAGCCCGTGCGCCACAACGACTGAGTCCACGCACCGCAACTACTGAAGCCTGCTGTGCCTAGGGCTTGTGCTCCGCAACAAGAGAAGCCACTGGACTGAGAAGCCCACGCACCGCAAGGAAGAGTAGCCCCGACTCTCCACAACTACAGAAAGCCTGTGCGCAGCAACAAAGACCCAGTGCAGCCAATAAATAAATAAATAAGTAAATAGGTAAATAAATAAAAAAGATGCTCAAGAACAGAGCAAGGTGAGACATAAAGACAATGGACTCAAAGAGTATAGCACATATTTTATGTGTCTATGTTTCCTTTCCCACCTGCTAAATATTGTCTTCTTCTCTCCCTCCCCACATCCCACCCGAAACACTGCATCTCTTGCTGTATGAAATTCACACTCTCCAACCATAGGTGGGTTTCTGCTGCTGAAACTCACCTGACACACAGCCAGTCACTGTTTTTTACCCAGTGTCCAATTCTGATTGATGCTGTCCAAGCCATAGCAGCTGCTGACCATTTTGAAAACGGCCCCTGGCTTCCTCTGTAAAGAAGGTGACCACGGGCAATGCTGTAACTGAGTTTGGAGTCAGGGTCCCCTGTCTTCACCATCAGAGATGTCTAGGGGAGGATCCTGATTGGCCTAACGTGGGTCATCCCCTCCGCTCCCAGCCAATCGTAATAACCAGCAGCAAGAGGGGTGTCCTCTCACTGGCTAAGCCTGTGGGGAATGTTTGCCAGACTCATCAGAATCACAGTGAAGAGGGTAAAACTGTTCCATTTAAAAAAATGCCAGTGATGCTAGGAAGGCTAAAACAATTGTCCACTACCCCCACTCGTGCTAAGTATTGTGTTGAGCTCTCAGCATTGAAAGACATAATCCCCAGCCTGCGAGTTGGCTACCACCTAGTTACACCTTAGAGATAGACCATTCATCTACCAAACAGTCATACTGAGTGCCTACTGTGTATCAGACACCTTTTTAGCTTCTGGGGGTTCAGTAGTGAACACAGCAGACAACAATCCCTGCCTCCTTTGACTTCCTCTCTGGAAAGGGGAAAACAGATAATAGCACGTCAGATGGCGATAGGGAGTCAGCAGAGAAATAAAGCAGGGGAGGGGGATAGAAAGTGCCTAGAAGAGGGCTGGTGGGGTGGTTGCCACAGTAAAGACCTCAATGATAAGGTACCATTTAAATAAAGATCTGAAGGAAGCGAGGTGGCTGGATATCTGAGAGAAGAGTGTTCTACGAAGGGGGAAAGGAGAAGGCAAAGGCTCTGAGTCTAGCAGAAAAAGTGGGGAAGAGGTTGTAGGTAACAAGGACAGAAAAGTAATGGAGCACAGGATGCTATGCATCAATGACCTCATTGTGAGGACACCTGCTTTTCTCCTTGGGGAGATACAAGCCATTGGAAGTTATGAGTACAAGCATGACATCCACTGACTGGGGTTTTAACAGGCTTCCTCTGGCTGCTATGCTGTGAACGTTAGGCAAGCAAGTATGGAAGCAGAGGGATCAAGTGGAACAGGCATCGCAGTGGCTGGAACTAAGGGGGCAGCAGGAGAGATGGCGAGGAGGAGTCAGAGTTTGAAAACAGAGCCAACGGAACTTGCTGCGGACTAGGGTCCATCGTGAGAAATGAAACGGGTCAGTGAAGACTCCATGATAAACTGAAAGAACAGAGTTGCCGTTGACCACTTTGGGAAGACTTCAAGAAGAACAGGTATCAGGTCATATCAGGAGATTCATCTACATTTTTAAACTCAAGAGGTTTGCCGACCACTGAACTTGAGATGTTGAGGAGGCAGCCGTATTAAAGCGGTCTGGAGTTAGGGAAGCGTTTAGGGCTGGATACGTGCTGGGGTATGTGATGGGGCAGGAAAGAGTAAAGGATATTTTGGCTTCAGTAACACAGGGAAGGTAGAAAATCCTTGTCCCATGAAAACAGAATCTAATTTGGAGAAACTGTATAGTTTCAATTCAGTGAAATGAAGAATTGGGAGATGCAGCAGAATCATTTTTTGGCCCAGTATCAGGTGACTTAATGAACTTAAAATTGATGTCCTTGGCGGGGGTGACGTCTCTTATACTAGCCTCAAAGCAAAGGAGCTGTGGTAATTACTTAGTGCTAAATTAAGTTCATAAAATAAAAAATTGTAATTTGCAGATGAGAACTAGAGAATTGTGTGTACTGGGGGTGAGTGCGGAAAGAGCATGTTGTATATATATAAACAACTTCTAACGTCGAGTATTTCCTGGGTTGCACATTTTTAAAGAGTTAGTTACTAATTTAAAAATAAACATTTTCAGAAAGATCAGTTCACCCTAGGTTCACTCTCTCTCAGAAGTCCTTCTTTAATTACAAAACCTGCAGAACCCATTTCCTTTGGTGTGCAAAAAGGTGTGTAATTAAACCATCAGCATAATACCTATCTCCATGTAAAACCCACACTTATGAACTTTAACTGCTGAATAAAAACTCCTATTACATGACCATTAAGTATTATGAATAAAGCAAGTCATGGTAGGACTTGATTAATTTTTATGCACTATGGATTGTGTCTAAAAGAAGTTTGATTTCGGTGAGTCTCCTCCTGGGCAACCCTACTCACTGCCTTTGATGGCTTCACCTCAAGAAAGGCACATGCTGAGTTGGCTTAGGGAAAAGATGTCTGACCTCACTGTGGACCTCAGCTACTCTCATTCAGGGAGAAATCTCAGTCTTCCCTGATAAACAGTCAACACAATCAGCACTGGAGAGAAAGGAAGCAATGGCAATGAATGGCTGGGAAAAAATTTTAAAAAGTTGACTCCCCTGGGTAAGGTCTCCAAACTGACCTCTTTTTAAATTAATACATACTTTCATATTTTAACTTTTTAGGCTACTTCATAAGAATCTCAGTTTGGAACTGGAAAATTTCACCCAAAGTCTGAAAACAATCAATTTTTGCCTCAGGAGCTTGACTTGAAGATTCTCAGTTTAGACTCTCTTAGGGAAAAGGAAGAGTTGTGAATGGCATCTCAAAATCCCCAGTGGAATTTATGCTGTGAACCTCTGAGTAGGATAGCAGGATGTAAGAGCAGCATCTCCAACCAGAAAGAACTGAAGTTGACCAGCAAGTAGAAAGAAAAATTTGGAGCAGAGTGAACCAAATCTTAGATGCTTGGATCTGAGAAGCGCCCAATACAGTGTCCCTGCCAGGGTGATGTCAGAGATCCCAAATAAATATATAAGGATTCCAAAAGTAAAAGGACCTATGCTAGGTGTCCCAGGGTTAACTCAGAGGCAAGATAAAAACAAAAAACAAAGAAACAACCCCATATCCAAGAAGGACTGACCAGGACATACCCATGGGAAAGTGAGGTGGTAGACAAATAGCCTCAGAAAAACCTTTGAAAGTCCTCGTATTTAGAGTGGTAGGAGAAACACGCAAAGTGATCCCAGGACCTCCCTTCCAGAGGGCCTCAGGAATGGATATGGGCCTAGAAACTGAGGGGGTGAGGTTAATAGGGTAATAGTGCTAGAACCTACATAGGGTAAAGAAGAGGTAACACAGGTATAGGCAGAGGCAAACTCCCCTGAGCATTCCCTTCTCCTCCTCTCTTCCTCCATACTCTGAAGTATAAAAAACCCCAACAAAGGAAGTCTGCTCTTGAAAAACAACAGTGTCCAAAGTGGAAGCACGAGCAAATTCCATGAAGGTCAGATTCAGCTGGTAAAGAGGTGGAAAAATGATAGGGCTATATCCAGAGTACAATGCTAAAGGATCAAACACCCGTCCCTTCCCCCTGGGCTTGGACTTTAGCTTCTTCTTAGAATCCACTTTGCTAGACAAGTTAGTTGATAGCCACAGGGTGCAAGAGCTTAGACAGAAAAATTAGTCACATCAGAAATACATTTATAGAGAGCAGTATCAAGCAGTATCAGCAGTATTTCATCTTGTGGAACTGAAAACCACAGCCACAGAAAGATAGAGAAAATGAAAAAGCAGAGGACTTTGTACCAGATGAAGGGACAGGATAAAAACCCAGAAGAACAACTAAATGAAGAGGAGATAGGCACCCTTGCAGAAAAAGAATTCAGAATAATGATGGTGAAGATGATCCAGGACTTTGAAAAAAGACTGGATGCAAAGATCGAAAAGTTTACCAAAGACCTAGAAGAATTAAAGAGCAAACAAACAGAGATATGCAACACAATAACTGAAAGGAAAAATACACTAGAAGGAACCAATAGCAGATTAACGGAGGCAGAAGGGAGAATAAGTGACCTGGAAGACAGAATGGTGATAATCACTGATACGGAAAAGAATAAGGAAAAAAGAATGAAAAGAACTGAAGACAGCCTAAGAGACCTCTGGGACAATGCTAAACATGCCAACATTCGCATTATAGGGGTCCCAGAGGGAAAAGAGAGAGAGAGAAAGGACCCGAGAAGATATTGGAAGAGATTATAGTTGAAAACGTCCCTAACATGGGAAAGGAAATAGCTACCCAAGTCCAGGAAGTGCAGAGAGTCCCAGGCAGGATAAACCCAAGGAGAAACACACCAAGACATATAGTAGTCAAACTGACAAAAATTAAAGGCAGAGAAAAGTTATTAAAAGCAACAAGGGAAAAACGACAAAGAACATACAAGGGAACTCCCATAAGGTTAACAGCTGATTTCTCAGCAGAAACTCTGCAAGCCAGAAGGGAGTGGCATGGTATATTTCAAGTGATGAAAGGGAAGAACCTACAACCAAGAATACTCTACCCAGCAAGGATCTCATTCAGATTCAACGGAGAAATCAAAAGCTTTACGGACAAGCAACAGCTAAGAGACTTCAGCACCACTAAACCAGCCCTACAACAAATGCTAAAGGAACTTCTCTAAGCGGGAAACATAAGAGAAGAAAAGGACCTATAAAAACAAAAACAAAACAATTAAGGAAATGGTAATAGGAACATACATATCAATAATTACCTTGAATGTAAATGGACTAAATGCACCCACCAAAAGACAAAGACTGGATAAATGGATACAAAAACAAGACCCATATATATGCTGTCTACAAGAGACCCACTTCAGACCTAGGGACACATACAGACGGAAAGTGAGGGGATGGAAAAAGATATCCCATGCAAATGAAAATCAAAAGAAAGCTGTAGTAGCAATAGTCACATCACATAAAACAGACTTTAAAATAAAAAATGTTACAAGAGATAAGAAAGGACATTACATAAAGATCAAGGGATCCATCCAAGAAGAGGAGATAACAATTATAAATATATATGCACCCAATATAGGAGCACCTCAATACACAAGGCAAATGCTAACAACTATGAAAGAGGAAATGCAAGGCAGAAATAGAGACACAGATGTAGAGAACAAACACATGGACACCAAGTGGGGAAAGCAGGGAGGGCTAGGGAGGGATGAACTGGGAGATTGGGATACCAAATTGCACGCTTTAAATATATGCTGTTATTGTCTGTTAACTGTATCTCAATAGAAGTTCTTAAAAAATACATTTATTATTCAAGACAGATAGCTGTCATTTAAACATGAGATCAAAAGTAGATTTTTCAGCATACACCTTTTAGGCAACACTCCTGGAGGAAGTATTCCAGTGAAAAGGAAAAATCCTAGAGAATATTATGTACGATAATGATAGCATAGCAAAACTTTACTTTGCTTTGTACACAAGCAAAGACAAAAACAATACACATGCTTAATAATCCAAAACTAAATTCTAGCTAATATCAACATAGAGGTGTTGCAGTGTGGGCTCAGATGTAAGAGTATAACAAGAAGAAGGGGCGAACAAGCTAGAGGAGTTGTCTTTATCAAAGGGAATAAATTGCTTTTAGTAAGTTTAAGAAATGTATACAGAAGCCAAGATATCCTGATGTGGTTGTCCCTACTTTAATAAGAACTAGCAGTAGAGGGCAAGGGAAAGATGGAAAGTAGACTATATATAGGAAACAGAAAGCATGAGAGCAAAAATAAGTTTTAATACAACAGTTTTACAGTAAATATAAACATGTTGAATTCAAAAATCAAAAGACAAAGACTCTGATGTTGGATTAAGAAAATATAAACTCTAGTAATGTTTTTTTTCTACAAGAAGCACACTTACATAAAAGGATACAGAGTTTAAAAATAAAGCAGTGAATAAGGAAGACCAAGAAAATATGAATCAAAGAAGATAGTGGCAACCATTTCAGAAGAAAAAAAAGCACTTTTGGGTAAAAAATATCACACTGCACAAAGAGGTAAGTTATAAGCCTTACAAAGGAATAAGAAATAAAAAAAAGACATAGTGATAATAAACACTTAACATGCGCCTAATAATATAGCCTCAAAATGTACAGAGTAGCAACAAGAGTTAAAGGAAGAAATAAGTAAAACATTGTATATGAAAGATTTAACAAATTCCTCTCAGAATACGTTAGATCAGTCAGAAAATGAATAGCACAGATATGGAACATCTGAATAAACTGACTTGTAGGCTCAGACTAGTAGGGATAAGTGTATATAAAGAGAAGTCTATATCAAACAACAACTATACATTATTTTTATAAAATAAGTAAAAACTATACATTATTTTTTATTTTAGTAATACACATAACATTCCCCAATCCAGCAAGAACTAATTCACAAAGGAAGGCTTAAATTGCAAAAGAGTCAATATCAGAAAAATTACATCATCTTACATAATAGCTTAAATATTACATATATCTAAAAACAAAGTAACCCTGACTTAAGTGAGAATCAAAATCAAAATAAAATTAAGATAAAAATATCACTGTAAAAGTGCTAAAGTAGTTCTTAGATGAAAATGTACAGCTGCAAAACATTTGATGGTAAAGGAGCATAAAAAATTACTTCAAGAAGCTGAGCATTTCTACTGCTTCAGCCAAGACAAAATGTCAAGGAATTGATTTACTTTCCTACTTAAGCAAAAAAACAAACAATTCCCCCCCACACATCCCCCAAAAACCCACAAAGATAAACAAACCAGTTTTTGAGACACAGGAATAACAGATAACAAAGAACTCTGATCCTTAAGAAATGGGAAACAATAAGATAAGCCCCATGACAACTCCAGACTGCAGAGTTTGCAGCCTGATGCAGAGGGAGGGAAAACACAGGCAGAGGTCAGTGGATTAGAGAGAACAGTAGCCAGCTCTCACACACTGCTGGCAACAGTGCCTATTACAACCAGCCAGAATGGAAAAACCTCAAGATTCAGAAGGCCCTGGTTAGTGTACTGAGAAGGGTCTTGCCTTGGTGGTGAGGATTAATTACCCTAGAGTAAATATTGCTCAGGCATTTCCTAACAAATCCTAAAATCCAGACACTAAGGGAGCAAACTGTTTCCACCATACTTAACTGCATCCCAGAACAAACCTCAAGAATATTATTTAGAATAAAAAAGTACCCAGCTCCCAAGAAAGTAAAATCACAACTAGCATCCAATCAAAAATTACCAGACATGAAAGGAAATAGAAAAATATGACCTACATGAGAAAGAAAATACCTATATATCAATGAATTGAAACCATCCCAGACTAGCAAAGATACTTGAATTAGCAGACAAGGATATTAAAAGTTGTTACAACTGTATTTTGTATTTTTAGAAGTTAAATGGAGGCACAGAAGATATGAAAAAAGACCCAAATTGAATTTCTAGAAATGAAAACTACAATGCCTGATATGAAAAATAAAGTGGATGGGATTAACGGCAGTTTAGGCATTATAGAAGAAAAGTGAACTTGAGGCAATAGCAATAAAAATGATTCAAAGTGAAAAAGAGAAGAGAAAATAAAAGAAAAAAAGTTAAAATAAAACAAGGGGGGAAAGAAAGAAAGAAAGAGAGAGAGGGAGGGAGGGAGGGGGGAAGGAAGGAAGGAAGAAAGAAAGGGAAAAGAATGGAAGGAAGGAAGGGTGGAGGACAAAGGAAAAGGAGAGAAGGAAGGAACAGGAAAAAAAAAGGAAAGAAAAAGCATCAGTGAGCTAGTGGACAACTTCAAGCAAGATAATATACATCTAACTGCCCAAAGTGGGGAGAGGGACATAAAACTATTTGAAAAAATAATGACTGAATTTTTTCCCCAAGTTGGCTAAAAGCTGTAAACCCATAGTCCAAGAAGCTCAATGAGCCCCAAGTAGTAGAACCATGAAGAAAACTACAACAAAGCACATTATATTCAAATTGCTCAAAACCAGTGGTAAAGAAAATCTTAAAAACAGCCAGAGCCAAGCCCACACATTTTATAGAGGAACAATGACTGCAGATTTATCATCAGAAACAACACAAGTGAGAAGACAGTGGAGCAACACCTTTAATAGAATGAAGTGAACTGTCAACCCAGCAATATAAATCCAGCAAAAAAAAAAAAAAATCTTTTTAAAAAAGAATATGAAATAAACACTTCTCCACCTGAACAAAAGCTGAAAGAATTCATTACCAACAAAACTGTGCTACAAGAAATGTAAAGAAAGTCCTTCAAATAGAAATAAAATGACAAAAGATGGACATATGGGTCTTCGCAAAGGAATGAAAGGTGCCAAAAATGGTGATTATATCAGTAAATATATAAAATCTTTAAATTTAGATTATTTTTAAAAATAATAAGAATGTATTTTTGAAGTTGATAACATGTAAAAGTGAATATTTACAGCAATAGTAAAAAGGCTGGAAGAGAAGAAATGGAAATATACTGTTACATGATTATTATATATGAAGTGGTATAACATCACCTGAAGATGGGCTGATGATTTAAACATATATAAATCCTAAAGTAATGACTAAAATAAAAATTAAAGAGTTACAGCTAACAAGCCAACAACTAAAATAAAAGAGAATCACAAATACCCAATCCAAAAGAAGGTAGAAAAAAAGAAGAAAAGGAAAACAAAGAACAGATGGCACAAGTAGAAGCCAAATACCAAGATGATAAACTTATATTTAACCATATCAATAATCACGTCAAATGTAAATGGTCTAAATACTGCAATGAAAAGGAAGAAGGTTGTCAAGTTGCAAAACAAAAGCAATGCCAACCAAGCTGCCTACAAGAAACACAGTTTAAATATAAAAACACAGAGAAGTTTAAATGGGAAATATCATATTTAAAAGAAAGCTAAAGAAATAAAAGAATAAAAGATATACCATATAAAAGAAAGCTACAATATATATTTAATGTAGATATTATAGTAAAAAGTATTATCAGGATTAAAGAATCAATAATACTCATCAAGAAGACCTAAAAATCCTAAACATTTATGTACTAAATAACAGAACTTAAAAATATACAAAGCATGGACTTCCCTGGTGGTGCAATGGTTAAGACTCCATGCTCCCAATAGAGGGGGCCTGGGTTCAATCCCTACTCAGGGAAGGAGATTCCACATGAATGCCACAATAAAGAGCTCACATGCTGCAACTCAGCAGCCAGCGAGCCACAACTCAGGAGCCTGCCTGATGTAACTAAGACCCAGTGCAACCAAAGAAATATTTAAATATATATATATATATACACACACACACAAAGCAAAAGTAGATAGGGCCACAAGGTAAAACAGAAAAATTTGAAACACTAATGTGAGATTTTAATATCTCTCAATAACTGACTGAACAAGTATACAGAAAATTAGTAAGAATATAGAAGATTTCTGCAACACAATTAGCTATCTTGCTGTAACTGATATTTTTGGCATACCCTACCCAAAAGGAAAATCTATATTCTTTCCAAGTGCACAAAGAATGTTTACTCAAATTGACCATATTCTGGATCATAATCAAGTCTCAATAAATTTTAAGGATTCAAGTCATACAAAGTATGTTCTCTGACCAAAATAATTAAAACAGAAATAAATAAGAGTAAATTTCCAGAAAATATCCATATATTTGGAAATTAAGTAACTCCATTATAAATAGCCTGTAGGTCAAAGAAGGAATCAAGAAAAAATTAGGAAGTATTTGAACTGAATAAAAATGAGAATAAAATACATCAAAATTTGTAGGATGTGGTCAAAACAGCACATATATATGTTAGAAAAGAAGTTCTGAAATCAGTGATATCAGCTTCCACTTTAAAAAACTAAAGTAAGAACAGAAAAGGTAACTGAAAATAAGCAGAAGAAAATATACAGATTAGAGTGGATATCAATGAAATTGAAAATTGGAAAACAGAAAAACATCAGTGAAGCACAAAGCTAGTTCTTCGAGGAGATCAACAAAATTACTAAACCTCTATCCAGATTTATCAGGAAGTGAAGAGACAAGAAACAAATGACCAGCAGGAGGATTGAGAGGGTAACATCATTATAGATTCTATCACCATCAGAAGGATAACAAGGGAATATTATGAACAACTAACTATATGCCAACAAATTAAATATTTTAGATGAAATAAATTCCTTGAGAAATGCAAACCACTGAAGAAGAAATAGATAACCTGAATATCCTTATATTTACTAAAGAAATTGAACTTGTAGTTAACATTTAGAAAGAAAACTCCAGGACTAAATGATTACAATGGCAAATTCTACCAAACACAGAAACAAATAGTAATAATTCTTCAAAACACTTCTTGAGAAGTGATTAAGAAAAAATACTGCACAACTCATTCTAAAAGGCCAGTATTACCCTAACATCATAAGCAGAAAAGGCCATTACAAGAAAGAAACTAGAGACCAAAGTTTCTCATGAAGCTAGATATAAAATTCTAAATAACATTTTAGCAAATTAAATTCAAGAATACATAAAAAGATAATATAACATGGTAAAGTGGGGCTCATTCTAGCAATATAACTTTGGTTTAATATTCAAAAATCAATGTCAGAATGCTGATACATCCTACCACATAGATGAACCTTGAAGAGAGTATGGTAAGTGAAATAAGCCAGACGCAAATGAACAAATATTACGTGACTGTATTTACATAAGGTACCTAGAGCAGGCAAATTCACACAGACAAAAAATAGAACAGAGGCTACCAGGGGCTGAGGGAATGAGTGATTCTTTAATGGGTACAGCTTATGTTTATGTTGATGAAAGACTTCTATAAATGGATCTTGGTAAAAGTATACAACATTGTGAAAGTACTGAATGCCACTGAATTGCATATTGAAAAATAGTTAAAATAATTAAATTTATACTATGTATGTCTTACCACATAAAAGTTTTAAAAAGAAAAACTTTTAAATATAATTTATCATATTAACACTAAAAATATAATTATCTCCATAAAGGGGAAAAAAAACTTTGACAAAAATCCAACATGCATTCCTGCCATATACTCTGAGCAAATTAGGGATAGAATGGAACTTCCTTAACCTGATAAATGGTATTAGGCAAATGCAAATTAAGATTTTGTATATCCTCGCAATGTGATACTACTACACATCTATTAAAATGACTAAAATTAAAAAGATTGACCATAACAAGTGTTTGCTAGGGTGTAGAAGAATTGAAACATTCATATAATGCTGGTGGGAATGCAATATGATGCAATAATTTTGGAAAAATATTTTGGAAGTTACTTAAAAATTAATCATACACCTAGCACACAATCCACTCATTCCACTCCTACATATTTACCCAAGAGAAAAGAGAGCATATGTCAGTACAATAACCTACACATGAAACATCATAGCAGTTTTATCTGTAATAGTAAAAACTCAGAAACAACTTAAATTCCATCATTAGGTCAATGGATAGCTAAACTGGTATATCCATATAATGAAATATTACCCAGCAATAAAAAGGAATGAAATACTGATACAACATCTATATTGATACAACAATAGAAACGAACCACAAAGCCACACCAAAAAAAGAGAGTAGATACATTGTTCTTCCATTTATATATGTGATATGAATTAAAAACTGATTCACAGTGACAGAAAGCAGATCAGTGGTTCCCTATGGGACAAGGATGCTGGGATAGATGGGAGAAAGGGATTAGTTATGAAGTGGCATCAGGAAAATCTGGGTGACCTGGATGTGTTCTCTGTTTTCACTGAGGTAACTATCTCATGGTTGTACACATATATCAATCTTATCAAATTATATACTTTATTCTATGTTAGTTGTACTATAATAAAACTGTTTAAAAATGAGAAAGGAAATGGATAGAAATAAAGAAATAAAGATACACTAAAGATAAGAGTAGACATCTATGTAACAGAGGAAAAAAAGAGAAGATTAACAAAAGTAAAATCTAGTGCTCTGAAAAGATAAAAAAAAATAAACAAACCTTTGGCAACACTGACCATGCATACAAAGAAGACTAAAAATATATGTATATGCTTTTTGTCCATCTGTATGTCTTCTTTGGAGAAATGTCTATTTAGATCTTCTGCCCATTTTTTGATTGGGTTGTTTTTTTGATATTGAGCTGCATGAGCTGTTTGTATATTTTCGAGATTAATCTTGTTGGTTGCTTCATTTGCAAATAATTTCTCCCATTCTGTGGGTTGCCTTTTCATTTTGTTTATGGTTTCCTTTGCTGTGCAAAAGCTTTTAAGTTTAAATTAGGTCCCATTTATTTATTTTAGTTTTTATTTCTGTTACTCTAGGAGGTGGATCCAAAAAGATCTTGCTGTGATTTATGTTAGGGTGTTCTGCCTATATTTTCCTTTAAGAGCTATAGTATTCAGCCTTACATTTAGGTCTTTAATCCATTTTGAGTTTATTTTTGTGTGTGGTGTTAGAGAATGTCCGAATTTCATTCTTTTACATGTAATGGTCCAATTTTCTCAGCACCATTTATTGAAGAGATTGTCTTTCCTCCATTGTATAGTCTTGCCTCCATTGTTATAGATTAATTGACCATAGGTGTATGGGTTTATTTCTGGAGTTTCTATCCTGTACCATTGATCTATGTGTCTATTTTTGTGCCAGTACCATGCTGTTTTAATTACTGTAGCTTTGTAGTGCAGTGTGAAGTCACAGAGCCTGATTCCTCCAGCTCTGTTTTTCTATCTCAAGATTGCTTTGGCTATTTGGGGGTCTTCTGTGTTGCCATACAAATTTTAAGATTTTTTGTTGCTGTTGTTCTAGATCTGCAAAAAAGGCCATTGGTAAGTTGATAGGGATTACATCAAATCTGTAGATTGCCTTGGGTAGTACACTCATTTTGACAATATTGACTCTTCCAATCCAAGAACGTGGTATATCCTTCCATCTGTTTGTGTCATCTTTGATTTCTTTCATCAGCATCTTATAGTTTTCAGAGTACAGGTCTTTTGACCCCTTAAGTAGGTTTTTTCCTAGGTATTTTATTCTTTTTGATGCAATGGTAAATGGGATTGTTTCCTTAATTTCTCTTTCTGATCTTTCGTTGTTAGTGTACAGGAACAAGAGATTTCTGTGTATTAATTTTGTATCCTGCAACTTTACCAAATTCTTTGATGAGCTCCACTAGTTTTCTGGTAGCATCTTTAGGATTTTCTACGTACAGTATCATGTCATCTGCAAACAGTGACAAAGATGCTCAACATGACTAATTATCAGAGAAATGCAAATCAAAACTACAATGAGGTATCACTTCACACTGGTCAGAATGGCCATCATCAAGAAGTCTACAAACTATAAATGCTAGAGAGAGTGTGGTGAAAAGGGAACCCTCTTACACTGTTGGTGGGAATGTAAATTGGTACAGTCACTACAGAGAACATTATGGATGTTCCTTAAAAAACTAAAAATAAGGGACTTCCCTTGTGGCACAGTGGTTAAGAATCTGCCTGCCAGTGCAGGGGACATGGGTTCGATCCCTGGTCCGGGAAGATCCCCCATGCCATGGAGCAACTAAGCCCATGTGCCACAACTACTGAGCCCATGTGCTACAACTACTGAAGCCCCCTGCGCCTAGAGCCTGTGCTCTGCAACAAGAGAAGCCACCACACTGAGAAGCCCGCACACCACAATGAAGAGTAGACCCCGCTCACTACAACTAGATAAAGCATGCAGGTGCACCAATGAAGACCCAACAAAGACAAAAAATCAGTAAATAAAATAAGTTAATTCAAAAAAAACTAAAAATAGAACCACCATTTGATCTAGCATTCCCACTCCTGGGCATGCATCCAGAGAAAACCATAATTCAAAAAGATACATGCACCCCAATGTTCACTGTAGCACTATTTACTATATCCAAGACACGGAAGCAACCTAAATGTCCATTGACAGATGAATGGGAAAAGAAGGTGTGGTACATATATACAATGGAATGTTACTCAGCCATTAAAAAGAAAGCAATAATGCCATTTGCAGCAACATGGATGGACCTAGAAATTATCACACTAAGTGAAGTCGGACAAAGAAAGACAAATAGCATATGATATCACATATGTGGAAACTAAAAAAATGACACAAAGGAACTTATTTACAAACTAGAAACAGACTCATAGACTTATAAAACAAACTTATGGTTGCTGGGGGGAGAAAAAGGAGGTGAGGGATAAGTTGGGAGGTTGGGATTGGCATAGGTACACTACTGTATATAAAATAGATGGTCAACAGAGACCTGCTGTGTAGCACAGGGAACTATACTCAATGCTCTGTGGCGACCTATATGGAAGGAGAGTTTGAAAAAGAGTGGATATGTGAATGTGTGGGGCTGGGTCACTTTGTTGTATACCTGAAAGTAACACAAGATTGTGAATCAACTATACTCCAACATCAATATAAAAAAAATTAATAATGTATATTTAAAAGGAGGAAGAGATAACTACAGAGATTAAAGGAAAAAATATTACACAACGCTGTGTCAGTAAGGTTGAAAGAAGGACAAATAAATGCTTTGGCATAAGATAAAAATAGAAAAACAGAATAGAAATTGCAATGGTAATTAAAGACCTACCCACTTACAAAAAATTCCCTCAGTCCAGATAATTTTATAGGTGCGTTCTCCTAACCTTCCAAAAGGACAGACAATTCTTACCCTAATGTAGTTGTTCCAGGAGGAAAAAAGATGGAGAAAAAAAAACTGCCCAACTTATTTTGTAAGGACATCCTTGATTCTAAAATATAAACATAAAACAAGAAAAAACGTGCAAGCCTATTTCTCTTAAGAATATTTATATGAGAATACTAAGTAAAATAGAGTTGACTAAATAAAAATTTATTATAAATGTATCATATTCAAACAGACCTCTGTTTTGGAATACAGGGATGGTCTGACTTCAGAATATTAATTAAAGGGGAAAATTACAGGGTTAACAACAAACATAAAAATCTGGTATTTTCAACAATTATTAGTGAATATATATATATATACATACTGATCACAACTTATCTATATGTCATCAATTTTCATTTGTCCTCTTACCTGTCAATTTATTGATTGATCTATCACTGGATCAACAAAGAAATATATTCAACTTGTAGATTAGCTTAGTAACAAAAACTGTAAGATCATGTGTAATGGAAAAACCTTAGATGTGTTTAAGATGAGCAACAAGCCACTGATGTTTTCTAGCATCAGTAATGTTCAAAATAGTACTGGATATTCTATTTATTTTAGTAAAAAAAAAAAAAAGAAAGAAATAATAACTACCAGAAACAGGAGTATAAGTTCCCTAGGAATAATTTATTTTAAAATGTATAATTTGTTGAAACTTATAAAACTCTATTGAAATTACTAAATTAATGAGAAGATATATTATGCAAACATTAATTCTCCTCAAATAGATCTTTAGATTTAATGCAATTCCAACCCAACTCCCAATAAGGTTTTTATTTGGGGACAGGTGAGAATTTGACAATCTGATTCTAAAATTTACATAAAATAGAACAGAGTCATGTCAATAGTTTAAATGAAGAACCAGATGGGGACCTTACTTTGCCAAATATCAACATTTAATATGAAGCTACAATCATCAAGCCAGTGGTGTATGTCATAGAGATGCATAAATAAACTACTGTACGAGAATAGTGAATCCAGAAGCAAAACTGACATATAAGCAAACCCCACATATATAGATACAGCTGGTGCTGTCAGAGAATGAAGAAAGGATGTACTATCTGAAAAATACTGCTGGGACAGTTGTTTTCTGAGGTAGAACAACATGAACTTGGGTCCCTATCTCATCCTACAAGTAAATATTGATTCCAGATGGTTTTAAGAACTTAAATATCCTTAAAACAACCCAACAGAAATTTAGATGCAGCATACAACAGAAAAAAATATACAGAAGACATCAACATATTTTGGATATTAACCCTTTGTCAGTCATATCATTTGCAAATATGTTCTCCCATTCTGTAGGTTGTGTTTTTGATTTCCCAATGGTTTCTTTTCCTTTTAAGTTTAATTAGGTCCCATTTATTTATTTTTGCTTTTGTTTCCTTTGCCTTAGGAGAGAGATCCAAAAAAAATATTGCTATGATTTATGTGAAAGAGTGTTCTGCCTATGTTCTCTTCTGGGAGTTTTACAATTTCTGGTCTTACCTTTAGGTTTATAATTCATCTTGAGTTTATTTTTGTATATGGTGTGAGGAAATGTTCTAATTTCATTCTTTTACATGCAGCTGTCCAGTTTGCCTAGAACCACTTATTAAAAAGACTGTCTTTTCTCTACTGTATATTCTTGCCTCCTCCATCATAGATGAATTGACCATAAGTGAGTGAGTTTATTTCTGGGCTCTCTATTCATTCCATTGATCTATGTGTCTGTTTTTGTGCCAGTACCACACTGTTTTGATTACTGTAACTCTGTAGTATAATCTGAAGTCAGGAAGCATGATACCTCTAGCTATGTTCTTTTATCTCAAGACTGTTTTGGCTATTCAGGATCTTTTGTGTTTCCATACAAATTTCAAAATTGTTTGTTCTAGTTCTGTGAAAAAATGCCATTGGTATTTTGATAGAGAAGGCACTGAATCTGTAGATTGCCTTGGGTACTATGGTCATTTTTAAAATATTCATTCTTCCAATCCTTGAACATAGTATATCTTTCTGTTTGTTCAGCCCTCAGTTTCTTTCATCAGTCTCTTATAGTTTTCAGAGTACAGATTTTTTACCTCACGAGGTAAGTTTATCCCTCGGTATTTTATTCTTTTTGATGCTATTTAAAATGGTATTGTTTCCTTAATTTCTGTTTCTGATAGTTCATTGTTACAGTACAGATAATGCAACAGATTTCTGTATATTAATTTTGTATCCTGCAACTTTACTGAATTCGTAAGTTTTAGCAGTTTTTTGCTGGTGTCTAGGATTTTCTATGTATAGTATCATGTCATCTACAAACAATGACAGTTTTACTTCTTCCTTTGCCATTTATTTTCCTCTTATTTCTTTTTCTTGTCTGATTGCCGTGTCTAGGACTTCCAATACTATGTAAAATAAAGTTGGCAAGAGTGGGCATCCCCTAAGCATTTCATAGTGGAAATACTTTCAGCTTTTTTACCATTGAGTATGGCGTTAGTTGTGGGGTTATCACATATAGGCTTTATTATGTTGAGCTATGTTCCCTCTATGCCTGTTTTCTGGAGAGTTTTTCTTGTTATCATAAATGCATCTTGAAACCAATTTTAAAATGGGAGAAGACGTGAATAGTCATTTTTTTTAACAAGATATACAGATGGCCAACAAGCACATGAAAAGATGTTCAACATCCCTAATCATCAGAGAAACGCAAATCAAAACCACGAGATATCACCTCACACCTGTCAGAATGGCTATCAGCAAAAAGACTGCAAATGACAAATACTGGCAAGGATGCAGAGAAAACAGAACCCTCGTACACTGTTGGTGAGAATGTAAATTGGTGTAGCCACTGAGGAAAACAGCATGGAGGTTCCTCAAAAAACAAAAAACTACCATATGATCCAGTAATTCTACTCTCAGGTATATATTCAAGGAAAACAAAAACACTAATTTGAACACTAATGTTCATGGCAGTATTATTTACAACAGCCAAGAAGCAACCTAAGTGTCCAAAAACAGATAAACGGATAAAAATGTGGTACATATATATACAATGGAATATTACTCAGTCATAAAAAAAGAATGAAATTTTGCCATTTGCAACAGCGTGGACGGATGTGGAGGGTATTATAAGTCAGAGAAAGACAAGTACAGTATATTATCATTTATATGTGGAATCTAAAAGATAAAACTAGTAAATATAAACAAAATAAGCAGATTCACAGATATAGAGGACAAACTAGTGGTCACCAGTGGGGAGAGAAAAGGGGGGAGGGGCAAGATATAGGTAAGGGATTAAGAGGCATAAACTACTAGGCATAAAATAAATAAGCTACAAGGATATATTGTACAGCACAAGGAATACAGACAATATTTTACAGCAATTTCAAATGGAGTATATATAATCTATAAAAATTTTGAATCACTACTTTATACACCTGGAACTAATATAATACTGTCAATCAACTATACCTTAATTAAAAAACAAAAATTAATTTCAAAAAAGGACATCAACAGTCTTTTACAGGGAAAGGAATTATAAATGTCCATAAAAATATAAAAGGATGTACAACCTCATTTGTTATCAGAAAGATGCAAGTTAAAATTTCAATGAGATACAATTTCACACTCAGTCCTTTGGCAAACATCAACAAGCCAACAATACCGAGTGTCACAGAGAATGCAGAAAAGAGGCGCTCTCCTACCTGGCAAGTGGGAGTTGAAGAGGACACACCCACTTTAGAAAACATTATGGCACCAGCTAGCAAAGGTCAACAAGCACACTTGCTACCATCAAGAAATGCTCTTCTAGGAATTCACTCCAGGGAAAACCTTGCATAAAAGTATGTTTTTAGCAGCCTCATTGCCTGTCACGGTAAAATGCTGGAAACAACCCACGCACCCATCAATAACAGAACAGAAAAAATTAGTTGTTGTATATAAATTGGAAACCTATAAAGGCAGTGACAGTGAATGAACCATACAAACTGGAATTCTTAGGGCAGTCCTATGCAAAAAACAAAGAGAGTAATTGAAGAATGCCTGTATTATGATTTTATTTTCACTAAGTCCCTAAAACAGCAAAACTAACAATATTTTGCTTTGGAAATATGGCAAATCAATGAAGAAACACAACAGGTTTGTTGTTTCTTCGAGGGGGGAAAAGAATATGAGAAACATGATTGGGGGTGGGCCTATAAGGAGGTTCAGTGATTCTGGTAATATCCTATTTCACTTTGTGGCAAATTTATAAGTGTTCCTTTTTATTGTTGCCACTACCAGATTATATTATATTTCTGTTCTAGTAATGTTACCTGCCTTTTAATCCTTGCCATAAATCCTGTCTTACAGCTCACCGTCCCAAGGATGACTCCATTCAAAGAAAGAGGCAATAAATATTTGAGCATGTTGTGATTTCAATAAGTGGGGACATTAGCATGAAAGCTGATAACTAGATGTACAAGAATTACAATGACCAAGCCCTTACCACGTCTCTGTTTGTCAAGCTCATGTCAGATATCAGAGCCATCTTTTCTTTCTTACAGATCCCAAAGTGGCCTCAAAACGCTCAGCATCAGAATCCAAACACCCACTCACAGTCCATCAGTGCTGACAGGTGAGGTATGACCTATTTGCAAGCCCAGTTCTTGAGCTTACTGTCCTTAGTCACATCCAGGGCAATGGGTTCAGGACTGCCAATCACTCCATTCATAAAAGACTGGAAAAGGCATTTTTCAAGTCAGGTGATCAACACTGAGAGGGAGGCCTGTGGTTTTTCCCTAAGTCTCCTGACCTATCCTAACTTGAATTTATGTAATGGAAACAAAACTGCTCTTGTGCTAACTAAGCAACTGACTTCCATGCATAATATTTGCTTTGGGCCTGAGGATGCAGTTAGCATTTAAAAGAGAAAAATCAAATAAACCAGAATCCTGCATTTTTTCTGGTTCAGGTGAATCAGAGGGGCCCTTTTTAGTTGCTGAAGTTCTTTACCTAAGACATAATCCTCTTATGGGAGGAAAGAATGTTTGTGTTTTCTATGATTCATACTTCAGGGGAAGGACGTGGGAACTGTAAGGGATCAATTTCTTCCTTTTCTGTTATTAGTACAAGTTCATGAAATGGGTACATAAACTCACTCCGAAATACTGAGAAAAACTCCTGTCTTTCATCGACTCCTCACTTGCTTCTCCCTGTAACAGGAAGGGTAGTTTCTCGCAGTGACGGTTCAGCCCAACTATGACATTCATCATCCATCGGTCTGCAATTCTCTCCTCTACAGGGTTAATATATTAAACTTTGCTGCACACACATGGCCTGGCTTCTGGACATTCTATTCCCAAGTGAGAGTAAGGTAGCGCCACTTTCCCTGGCCCTCCGTGGAGACAACTATCCCCTCTCAGGTCCCAAGTTTCCAGGTCTAGGGGAAGGAATACACAGGCTTCTTGGGCCTCAGGTCCACACCACATAACAAAAGCTAGAGTTACCAGTGGTAAAGCTTATCTTACCAGTCAGATAAAGCTCTGACTCTGTTATCTGACTCTGTTTTTTCCCCTCAATGGGTCTGAACTCAAGGGAGGAGGGTATACATACTTACATTCCTCTGACTATACTTTAAGGTGAGATGAAGGTTACCTAGGCTTTGGTTAACAGATTAAAATGGAGAATTAGTGCAAATCAATAGATGCTGTCTAGGAAACAGACGGAGCACACAAAAAACCAACATGCAGGTTAAATTTTAGTATAACACACTAAGGATAGTAATATCTACTCTTTATTGTGCACTTACTATACGCCAGATACTCAGTTCTAACAGTCTTATTTGGATTGGCTCCTTTAATGAGCTCATACCTACTCCACTAGGTAGGTGCTGCATTATCGCCACTTTACAGATACAGAAATAAGGCACAAAGAAGTTAAGCAGGCAGACTGTAACCAGAGCCTGAGCACATCATTTATTTCTCTTACAGATTATTAGCTAAGACATGATCGTCTAGAGGCCACTGGAACATTTAATATACTTATAATATCCATTGGGTCCTGGAGCAATCATTCTATGAGAACTAATCCGGTGCTACCAGGTGCCAAGGGTACTTAGAGATATTGAAATGCGGTGGAAAAAAACCAATGTGGTGTCTTCGAGAAGCTAATATTTTATGCAATTTAATAATAGGAACCAGGGCTTCTTGGAGAAAGAGCAGATTCTAGGGCTGGAACTGGGAAAATACAAGATGAGCCTGTAGCATTTTGTATTACCAGAAATCAAGGAAGTGCTCAAAAAAACAAAAGAGTAGGTGGAATGTCAAAAGGACACAGCACTCATCCTGAAAATGTTCCTGATTCTCAAAGATAGAACAATCTGAGTAAGACCTAAAACTGTAAAACTAGAAGAAAAAAAGGGTAAGTTCCTTGATATTGGTCTCAGCAATGATTTTTTTTTTGATTTGATATCCAAAACAAAAGCAACAACCTGTCAATTAATCTATGACAAAAGAGGTAAGAATATACAATGGAGAAGACAGTCTCTTCAATAAGTGGTGCTGGGAAAACTGGACAGCTACATGCAAAAGAATGAAATTAGAACATCCTCTAACACCACACACAAAAATAAACTCAGAATGGATTAAAGTCCAAAATGTAAGGCCAGACACTGTAAAACTCTGAGAAGCAAACATAGGCAGAACACTCTTTCACATAAATCGCAGCAACATCTTTTTGGATCCACCTCCTAGAATAATGAAAATAAAAACAAAAATAAACAAATGGGACCTCATTAAACCTAAAAGCTTTTGCACAGCAAAGGAAACCCTAAACAAAGACAACGCACAGAATAAGAGTAAATATTTGCAAACGAAACAACTGACGAGATTAATCTCCAAAATATACAAACAGCTTATGCAGCTCTATATCAAAAAAACCCACAAGCAACCCAATCAAAAAATGGGCAGAAGACCTAAATAGACATTTCTCTAAAGAAGATATACAGATGGCCAAAAAGCTCATGAAAAGATGCTCAACACTGTTAATTATTAGAGAAATGCAATCCAAAACTACAATGAGGTATCACCTCACACCAGTCGGAATGGCCTTCATCAAAAAGTTGACAAACAATAAATGCTGGAGAGGGTATGTAGAAAAGGGAACCCTCCTACACTGTTGGTAGGAATATAAATTGGTACAACCACTATGGAGAATAGTATGGAGGTTCCTTAAAGAACTGAAAATGGAACTACTGTATGATCTGGCAATCCCAGTCTCGAGCATATATCTGGAGAAAACTAATTCAAAAAGATACATGCACCCCAATGTTCACTGCAGCAGTATTTAAAATAGTCAAGACGTGGAAGCAACCAAATGTCCATCAACAGAAGAATGGATAAAGAAGGTGTGGTACATATATACAATAGAACATTACTCAGGCATAAAAAAGAATGAAACAATGCCATTTGCAGCAAAATGTATGGGCCAGGAGATTATCATACTAAGTGAACTAAGTCAAACAGAGAAAGACAAATATCATATGATATCACTTACATGTGAAATCTAAAAAAAAAAAAAAAAGATACAAATGAACTTATTTACAAAACAGAAATAGACTCACAGATGGGGTGGGATAAATTAGGAGTTTGGGATTCCAGCTGCTGTCCTGGCCTGCATTCCACCTCTCCTCCAACAAGAGAAAATGGCACCAACTCTGAGACTGGTTTGATAATGTCCTCCGTCGACTCCCTGGGGCTAGCCCCTCAGCCTTTGGCCTCTGCTGTATCCCTCATATTGCTCCAAGGTAGGGGGAATTGAGAAGTCCCTCCTCAAGCCCTGGTCACAACGGAGGTACACAGGAGTTACCCAGAGGGAAGCAGAGGGGTTTTGGAACTCCTTCATTCAGTCCTTTCTTAGGCTGGAAGTTGGCCGTGGTGGTCACAAAGTCCATGCACTTCACCATTCAGGCCCTCACTTGGCCTCTGGACTTTATACCCGTGTTCTTGCTTTACAGGTTTATGGGTTCCACAGCCCATAGCAGATGAGAAGGCACTGTGTCAAAGGGTGTGGAAGAACTATTGGAGTTTGAATGCTCTTGAGAGCTTAGTGCTCAGCATTCTCTTAAATCTCAGAACACTGAGGCTTTTATTCCCTGTTTTACAGGGGTGGGAATATATTGTTAAAGGATAGCCACGAAAGGATGAGAGAAGTGACAGCCAGAGGTTGAGAGGGGCCAGAGAAAAGCAAAAGCAGCATAGATCTGCCACTACATTGCAACTCTGATGGTCCCCCTCACAACGCTGGGTCAAAAAGAGCTTAATTTAGTTTATAACGTTTATAATGTTAGAAGAGAGCAAGAAGATGTGTTAGTAAAAATTTTGGTGCCTAAAGACAGAAAAGAAAAACAAAACAAAAACAAAGGCAACAAAAGCAAAATAAACAAATGGGGTACATCAAACAGAAATTTATGCACAACTAAGGAAATCATGAAGCAAATGAAAAGATAAGCTACCGAATAGGAGAAAACTATTTGCCAATCATATATCTGATAAGTGGTCATTCAATTCAATAGCAAAAAAACTGGGAGATGGAGACAGCATGGTGGAGTAGAAGGATGTGAGCTCACCTCTTCTTATGAAAACACCAAAATCACAGCTAACTGCTAAACCACCATTGATAAAAAAATACGCTGGAACCTGCCAAAAAAGTTACCCTACATCCAAAGACAAAGAAGAAGCCACAACGAGATGGTAGGAGGGGCTTACAATCACAATAAAAATCAAATCCCATACCCCTCTGGTGGGCGACCCACAAGCTGGAAAATTATTATACCACAGAAGTTCTTCCACAAGAGTGAAAGTTCTGAGCCCCACTCAGGCTCCCCAGCATGGGGGTCTGGCAATGAGAGGAGGAGCCCCCCTGGAGAATCTGTCTTTGAAGGCCAGTGGGGTTTGACTGCAGGAACTCCACAGGACTTGGAGAGAGAGAAACTACACTTTTGAAGGGCGCACATAGGGCCTGGTCCACACCAGGGCCCAGGGAAGAAAGCAGTGACTTCATAAGAGCCTGGACCAGACCTGCGCGCTGGTTTTGGAGGGTATCCTGCAGAGGTAGGGGGTGGCTGTGGCTCACCGCAGGGACAAAGACACGAACAATGAAAGAGCAGAAAGAGAAATTACAGAAACACTCCCATTTACCATCTCATCAAAAAGAATAAAATACAAAGGAATAAACCTACCTAAGGAGTCAAAAGACCTATACTCCAAAAACTGTAAGACGCTGATGAAAGAAATCAAAGATGACACAAACAGATGGAAAGATATACCATGTTCTTGGATTGGAAGAGTCAATATTGTCAAAAATGACTTTACTGCCCAAGGCAATTTATAGATTCAGTGCAATTCCTATCAAATTACCAATGGCATTTTTCACAGAACGAGAACAAAACATTTTACAATTTGTATGGGAACACAAAAGACCCCAAATAGCCAAAGACAACTTGAGAAGGAAAAATGCAGCTGGAGGAATCAGGCTTCCTGACTTCAGACTATACTGCAAAGCTGCAGTAAGCAAGAGAGTATGGTAATGGCACAAAAAAAGAAATCAATGGAACAGGATAGAAAGTCCAGAATTAAACCCATGTACCTATGGTCAATTAATCTATGACAAAGGAGGCAAGACTATACAATGGAGGAAAGATGGTCTCTCCAATAAATGGTGCTGGGAAAACTGGACAGCTACATGCAAAAAAAAAAAAAAAAAAAAAAATGAAATTAGAACATTCTTTAATGCCATACACAAAAATAAACTCAAAATGAAGTAAAGACCTAAATGTAAGACCAGATACTATAAAACTCTTAGAGGAAAACATATGCATGACATAAATCACAGCAAGATCTTTTTTGACTCACCTCCTAGAGTAAGGGAAATAAAAACAAAAATAAACAAGTGGGACCTAATGAATTTTAAAAGCTTTTGCACAGCTAAGGAAACTATAAACAACATGAAAAGACAACCCTCCGAATGGGAGAAAATATTTGCAAATGAATCTACAGGTAAAGAATTACTCTCCAAAATATATAAACAGTTCATGCAGCTCAATATCAAAAAAAAACAAACAACTGAATCAAAAAATGGGCAGAATACCTAAATAAGCATTTCTCCACAGAAGACATACAGATGGTCAAGAGGCACATGAAAAGCTGGTCAACATCACTAATTATTAGAGAAGTGTAAATCAAAAGTACAATGAGGTATCACCTCACACCGGTTAGAATGGGCATCATCAGAAAATCTACAAACAATAAATGCTGGAGAGGGTGTGGAGAAAAGGGAACCCTCTTGCACTTTTGGTGGGAATGTAAATGGATACAGCCACTGTGGAGAACAATATGGAGGTTCCTTAAAAAACTAAAAATGGAATTACCATATGACCCAGCAATCCCACTCCTGGGCATATACCAGAGAAAATAGTAATTCAAAAAGACACATGCACCCCAATGTTCACTGCACCCTATTTACAATAGCCAGGTCATAGAAGCACCCTAAATGTCCGTCAACAGATGAATGGATAAAGAAGAGGTGGTACATATATACAATGGAATATTACTCAGACATGAAAAGGAACAAAATTGGGTCATTTGTAAAGACATGGACAGAACTAGAGACTGTCATAGAGAGTGAAGTAAGTCAGAAAGAGAAAAACAAATATCACATATTAACACATATATGTGGAATCTAGAAAAATAGTACAGATCAAGCAGTTTGCAAGGCAGAAATAGAGACACAGATGTAGAGAACAAACAAAGGGACACCAAGGGGGGAAAGTAGGGAGGGTGCTTGGGGTAGGATGAATTGGGAGATTGTGTTTGCCATATATACATTACTAATAAGAAAAAAAAAATCAAATTGTACACTTTAAACATATGCAGTTTATTGTATATCAATTTCATCTCAATAAAATTCTTAAAACAAAAAGGCAGAACACTCTGACATAAATTGTAGCAAGGCCATTTTGGATCCACCTCCTAGAGTAATGGAATTAAAAACAAAAATTAACAAATGGGACCTAATTAAACTCAAAAGCTTTGCACAGGAAAGGAAACCATAAACAGAACTAAAAGACAACCCACAGAATGGGAGAAAATAAATGCAAATTATGCGACCAACAAGGGAGTAATCTCCAAAATTTACCAACAGCTCGTTCAACTCCATATCAAAAACAAATAAATAAACAACCCAATCAAAAAATGGGCAGAAGAGCATAGATTGGGAGTTAGGGATTGACATATACACACTGCTATATTTAAAATAAATAACCTATTGATACCTACTGTATAGCGTAGGGAGCTCTGCTTAATCTTCTGTAATAAGCTAAATGGGAAAAGAATTTGAAAAAGAGTAATACAAGTATATGTATGACTGAATCACTTTGCTGTGTACCTGAAACATTTTTAATCAATTATACTCCAATATAAAATAAAATAAATTAATTAAAATTTAAAAATAGCAGAAAAACCAAAGAATCTGACTAAAAAATGGTAGAGGATCTGAAGAGACATTTTTTCAAAGAAGACACACAGAAGGCCAACAGATACACAAAAAGGTACTCAGCCTTACTAACTAACCATCAAGGAAATGAAAATCAAAACCACAATGAGATATCAGCTCACACCTTATACTTGGCTATTATAAAAATGACAAGGAAGAACTAGTTTGGGTGAGGATGTGGAAAAAAGGGAACCCCTGAGCACAGTTGGTGGCAATAAAAACTTGCACAGCCACTAGGGAACCAGTATGGAGGTTCTTCAAGAAATTGACAATAATGCCACCATATGACCCAGCAATTTCACTTCTGGTATGTATACAAAGGAAATGAAATTATTACCTTAAAGGGATGCCTCTGCGCTCATGTTCATAGCAGCATTGTTCAAAATAGCCACAGTATGAAGACAATCTAAATGTCTTGGTGTATGAATGGATAAAGAAGATGCGGTACACACAGATACACACACACACACATACACACACACACACATACACACACACACACTGAGATATTATTCAGCCTTGAAAAAGAAGGAAATCTTGCATCTTCAGTAACATGGATGAAACTTGAGGGCATCATGCTAAGTGAAAGAACTCAGAGAAAGACAAATACCATATGATCTCACTTACATGTGAAATCGAAAGAAAGAAAGGAAGAAAGAAAGAAAAGAAAGAAAGGAAGAAAGAAAAAAAAAGAAAAAGAAAGAAGGAAAGGAAGGAGGGTGGAAGGAAGGGACAAACTAAGCTTATAGATACAAAGACGAGATTGGTGGTTGCCAGAGGTGTGGGGTGAAGGTGGACAAAAAGGTACAACCTTCTTCATGAAGAACCCGTGGGGACGTAACGTACACTATGGTGACTATAGTTAATAACACTGTATTGCATATTTGAAAGTTGCTAAGAGAGTAAATCTTAGAAGTTCTCATCACAAGAACGAGAAACTGGGAAAAAAAAAAAGAAAGAAATTCTGTCCTTTGTGACAACACAGAAAACCCAGAAGAGTATTATTATGCTAAGAAAAATGAGAAAGACAAATACTGCATGGTATCGCTAATACGCAGAATCTAAAAACAAATAAAACTCACAGAAACAAAGTAGAAAAGTGGTTGCCAGAAGATGGAGGTGAGGTATAGGGAGAGGTTGGTCAAAAGGTATAAACTTTCAGTTATAAGATTAGTAAGTTCTGAGGGGCCAATGTATAACATGGTAACTATAGTTGATAACACTGTATTGTACAATGGCAACTTTTTTAAAAGAGTAGAACTTAAATATTCTCACATGCACACATGCACAAAATCATAAATATGAGGGGATGGGTGAGGTAATTAACTAGATGGGGTAGTCTTTTCACAGCACATGTCACTCAAATCTTCACATTGTATACTTTAAATATTTTACAATTTTATTTATCAATTATACCTCAATAAAGCTTGGGAAACTATTTGAACTAAAATAAATAATGTAGTATTATACTGTAACTCAAAATGTAAAATTAATATGCATGGGCCCATACTGATGTAAATAAAGTATTGAATAAACAAAACGGGAAAGGGCAAAAAGAGACAAATATTTTCTACAGAAGAATTCCAAGAGTGATCACTGGACTTCCTAGGTGGCGCAGTGGTAAAGAATCCACCTGCCAATGCATGGGACATGGGTTCAAGCCCTGCCCTGGGAAGATTCCACATGCCGCAGAGCAAATAAGCCCATGCGCCACAGCTATTGAGCCTGTGCTCTAGAGCCCGTGAGCCACGACTACTGAGCCCATATGCCGCAGCTATTGAAGCCCACACGCCTGGGGCCTGTGCTCCACAACAAGAGAGGCCACTACAATGAGGAGCCTGCACACCACAATGAAGAGTGGCCCCCGCTCTCAGCAACTAGAGAAAGCCCGTGCGCAGCAATGAAGACCCAACACAGCCAATAAATAAATTAAAAAAAAAAAAAAAAAAAGAGTGATCACTATCCTGATTTCTAACAGCATAGGCTAGTTTTGCCTAGGTTTGTACTTTATATGACCTGAAACAAATGTCCCATCTTTGAATGTTTTTGTGTTGTTGTTGTTTTGGCCATGTCGTGCAGCTTGAAGAGGATCTTAGTTCCCTGGCCAGTGACTGCACCTGCATCCTCAGCAGTGAAAGCTCGGAGTCCTAACCACTGGAGCCCCAGGGAATTCCCCTGAATGTTTTTAAACAGGTCTATTACCTATTTGGTGCAAATCAGACTTGCGTGAAATATGAGAAATGGAAGTATAGATGGACTCTGATTTTTCATCATCTCTGGTACATGTTATGTGTTTTCTTTTTCTCTTAAAATGCCCATAAACTTCTGATTTTCAAATTTAGTATCCAACAAAACACTTCAGATTTTCCTCTTGTTCATAAATGTAAAGACCTATCAGATTTATCAAATTGCAAGCTGAAAATGGATAAGTTGTCTATGAGCTAACGATTTTCATATTCTTGGACAAAGGCTCCCCATGATTCGAGTTCTTTAAGTGGCCAGGTCTGCACAGAAACCAGACGTCATTATAACATGTAAATATTGGTAAGAACTGCTTGTCAAATTTGTTTCCACTCAACATCCCTTTCCTTTTAGCACTAACTGCTCTTCTAAGTCTTCGTGGTCATTCTCATGGATACTTGTAAACATCCAACAGAACAAGTTAAAATTGTTAAAAAGTGAAAATGTCCATCTTGGAAAAGGGGCAGAATTTCATGAAATTGATGCAAGTGATGTTGGAAAATTGCATTTTGGAGACTGAGAGATTCACTATGAGAACTGCTTTTGAACCATCTGCAAAGCCATTGATAAAAGAGAATCTGGCAGAATTAGGTCAGTTAACAGGGAAAGGAGAAAATCAGCATGGATGGGCGTTTTAGAACAGAGAGACGTGAATATCAAGGAACCATGAGAGGACCCTGGGATAGTTTGACGAAACTCTGGAATATTTTTGCAAAATATTTATGACTCTGATATGAAAGTCAGCTGTGGAGTTGAGTATTGTTTGGTGGTATCATAGAATAATATTCCCCAAAAGTACATACTATCATAATTATAACTAATTATTTAAATATAAAATTCTAAGCTTGGACTAACAATTAATTTCTTTTTGCAAGATAAAATCCCCAGTTAGCTCCTCCCTTTTCCTACTATTTACTGTAACATTTAGACTTTTTTACGTTATATATCATACTGAAACTATAAGAAATTCTTCTTTAGATATAATGATGCTGTTCTGGAAGCTTCCACTGCAAAAGGAGCATCTCCTTTGATAGGAGAGTAATTCTGATTTTGCCAAGAGGAGAGGAGAGTTTCCAGATTTGGGGAAAGTACTAGGTTAACTGCAAAGGAAAAAAAAGCTGGGGTATGAAGGGAGGGTGCTGGGTCCTGTGGACCACTTCCAGGAAGATAAGATTCTTGCCTTATTTATTTATTTATTTATTTATGTATGTATTTTGCTTTTTAAAACTTTATTTCAACATAACTATACTTACAGAAATACACTCATATTGGTTAATAGAATGCAATTTAACTTATCCTACACAATCTGGACCAAAAAACTTGGTACATGATTAGATTCTTGCTTTAGAATGGCTACCGGCACCACCTCTGCTGTGAACTAGGCATTGAACTTGGCCAAAGAAGGAAAACCCTATCTTGGAAAACGTATCTGAAAGCTTATAGTGGGAAATGGTAGGGCACAGGGGCTTTCTTTACAAGATTACACTTTTCTACTTATTGCACATTATCAATGAAGAAAATAATAGTGTTGCATTTCTAAGAGTCGTAGGCTTTTCCTTTCTCTTTTGGCAATTCCTTCACCAAAGTGACGTTAAATGCGGCAAAAGAATCAGACACACGTGGGGAATATAGCCAATATTTTATAACAACTATAAATGGAGTCTAACCTGTAAAAATTGTACATCACTGTATTGTATACCTGTAACTTATACAACACCGTGCATCAACTATACTTCAATATAAAAATTAAAAAAAATATAATTCACCTATTAGAATGGCCAAAATCCAAAACACCAGTCTCTGGCAAGGGTTCGGAGCAACAGCAATTCCCACTCATTGCTGATGGGAATGCAAAATGGTACAGCCATTCTGGAAGACAGTTTGGCAGTTTCTTAGAAAACTAGACATACTTTTACCATGTGATCTCGAAATCATGCTCCTTGGTATTTACTCACAGGAGTTCAAAACATTAAAAGAAAAAGTACCAGACACAAAAGGCCCTTGAAGCCAGTTCAAAATATTTCTGGGGAGTCCCTCTGACTTCGGCCACAAATATCTATGGCAGCGTTTCTGAGAATCTGTTCGTTGAAATACGTATCCATCAAGACACCCCATGAAAATAGGATTCTCTGGTCAAATCTGATTGGGAAGCGCTGTAAGCCCCATCTCCCTGTTTGAGATTCACAATGTATATTAGCATGAGGAAGGCTTTACACCCACGTTCCACAAAAAATGAAAACATTGATATTGTTTAACTAGAACATCTGAAAGTTGTTTTCTATTCAACCTTGTTAGGGAGGATGACCACGAACATCCTATCACACGGATGTTGTGGGACCACACTTTGAGAAAGGGTTGAAATTCAAGATTAGGTTCCCTAATCCTAAGCATTTGCAGCTGACAAGACCCATTTCTTCATGGCAGGCAGCTGGAACTCTCAATCAGATACTCTGTGTTTGTTCTGCTGCCCTAAGGGAACAAACAGTGACATTCTGGGTGACGCTGTGTACCGCATTAGGCTTCTACTGTGCGAGTGGCAGCAGCAGAAATGAATGGAATCACGAGACGGCTCTTTGCTAGATAGCTATTATCTCCTTAGAATAAAGAATACCTGTGGTTGAACGGAATGTCAGTGAACCTCTAATTCCTTCTAGCCTGTTGGCTCTGGGTATTCTTCTTTCCCACAAACTACCGTATTTGAGTTTTCTGCTTCCTTCCCTCTGTCATATCAGATCTCAAAGGAGCTCAGGGCTGATGGGCTGCAGGGATTCACTGCATATTCATGAGGCAGCTGTTTCCCCACCTCCACCCAGGGCAGGACTTGCTCTCACCCTCCTCCAAGGACTGGGAATCAGGAAGGCGGTTGGAGATTGGAGTTCAGTCATGGCAGTGAGGGGTCTTTATGTCTGTGTGTGGAGCAAGATCCTCCCAGACGGGGTAGCGCTGAGGGAGGAGGAGAAGAAAGAGGAAGTGGATGAGATAAGAACAGTGTCAGATGAGGTGAGTGGTAACCAACTCCTCTAAAATGAGAACTGCCTACTTTTTCTTGGTCATAAAGGTCACAGACACTCAGCAAATTAAAGCAATAAAAAAATTTCCAAAAATGTCCAAACCAACCATCCATGGGCAATCACTGTAAATATTTAGTGAGTAATATTCCAGATAAGTTATGTATCATATCACACTCTTAGCGCATAATATACACATGCTCCTGGTTTACATCCGATAGGGCATTGAGCTGCCGCACAGAATGGGGCACCTGTCATAGACATTTCTCCCCCAGGTTGCTTTTCCTCCTCAAACCTGAACAAAGGCTGAGAATCCTTGCAGACACTACCAATGGATAGGACTTGCCATCCTGACTATACGTGCTACTTATAATTGTTTTTTTCTTTTACTTGTGTATTTAACATAGATTCATCTCTTTTTTCATTCGTGCAAGTGCATGCCAAATGTGAACAAATCTGAATGAGAACTCATTACGTACTGGGCATTCAGCTTGATGGTGGGAATATAGTGATTAGCGTAAAGATCTGTGGTTCTTATTCTCGAAGTACTTATGGTCTAATGGGGAAGATACAGCATGATTCAAACAATCACACTACAACAATATCAAAAAATGTGATCAGCGCTACAGAGAAGGACAAGGAATTGCGAGTGTTTGTGGATAAGAGTTTGAGTCCTGGAGAGCAGGCTTCGTTTTATATCACATATCAAGGATCTACTTTATCTTCTTTTAAGACTCTATGGTATGTTATTCGGTGGGTAAATCATCATCAACTATTTCGCCACCATTCTGCAATTTTTGCCAGGGTTAGAAACAATGCTACAATGAGATCTAGGTATTCTTCTAGTTAACTGGATACACCGGGCCACTTCCTAGTACCACACCCTGCCCATGCTGGTTTTTCACCTTCACCCTCTGCATCTGCTCACTTTCTTCCAAAGGCAACTGAAGCGCCACCATGACCATTACCATCTCCTTGGAACCACTAACACTCCTTGGCTGAATGCTTCTCTGGGTATGTTATCGTATGTGCTTTCATGTACGCATCTTGTCCCAGTTAGACTAGATCCTGGGGATGGTGGGAACAGTGATTCAAAAGGTATTTGATTTACATTTCCCTTATATGTGCAGAATGATGCCAGTATTAATAGCTATTCTGCGGAAGAGACCACCTTGAGTGAGAGTGGTGCATCTGCATTATTCCACAGGTCGTTCCTGGGAGTTGGCACTATGATCCTCATTTTATAGATCATAACATAGTGGCTGTAATACTATAGGTCATTATTCCATTCCATTCATATATAATGAGTTACACATGCATTAATATATGAACCGTTAATATATGGTATTTATAATGATCATGTAATAAGGAATTAAGTATATAGCTCAAGTTTACACGACTAGCTGTGATTTGAGGCCTGGAGTCAAACAAACCTGGGTTCAAATCCCAGCTCTGCTGCTTACAAGCTGTGGCTGTTCCCTAAATTCTTCCAGCCTCCGTTTCTTCATCTTCAAAATGAGGTTAGCGACGATGCTACTTCAGAGGGTTATAGTGGCAGACAAATAAGAGAGTGGAGCCACAGCACAAGCCTGGAATTGTTACTGAAATTGAGTCCCGTGTGTTTGGACTTCCCTGCTGGTGCAGTGGCTAAGACTTCACCTTCCAGTGCTGGGGGTGAGGGTTCAATCCCTGTTCAAGGAGCTAAGATCCCACGTGCCTCACGGCCAAAAATCAAAACATAAAACAGAAGCAAGATCGTGACAAATTTAATAAGGACTTCAAAAATGGTCCACGTCAAAAACAATGCTAAAAAGAGAGAGACGGGGAGATAATTTAATAGCGTAACCTGTCCTGCCCCCTACTCCAGACTAGGAGGGCCTGGCCCAGAGCAAACATGAAGTGGGAGAAAAAGCACCTCCGTCAGATTCTGTTCCCAAGTGTCTCTCATGCTTGCACCTGCTGCCAAAGTAAGTGTGATTCGGATGTTAAAAGGTTCATATCCTCTGTACGTCAGGTCCCTAAAACATTCAATTACTTCATCATGCAGCCAAGCAACAAAAAAAAAGAAAGAAAGAAAGAAAGAAAGAAAGAAAGAAAGAAAGAAAGAAAGAAAGAAAGAAAGAAAGAAAGAAAGAAAGAAAGAAAGAAAAGAAGTGATCTGTTTGTTGCAACACTGTGAGAAAACTGGCCACCCTGGGCATACAGAGACAGACAATGGCAGTGCCCACCACCTGAACTTCCTAAAGCTTCGCAAGGCCGACGATGACCCTACTCAACTTTTGCCTTAGCAGTTATCTTCCGTACCTGACATTCACATGCGATGTCACGCCAGTAAAGCTTAAATGGTAGAGCTGGCGTGCCAACAGGGTAATGTGCTGAGATCTGATCAAACATTTACAGATTTCAAAGGAAGAAACTCAAGCTGGGAGCCAGGGCAGAACAGACGTACCAGCACTCACATGGTCTGCTTCTTGCACAGACTTCTTGCTCAAAACTGTAGACGATACAGGAATATTATACACTCTGAATATATTCTCACCTCCACAGCCAGCCCATTTACTGTCATGGGTAATATAGCTCCACCAACCCTCCAGTTTTCCCCTCTGGTACCTACTGTATTTAGAGCCTCCACATCAGCAAGGCTGATTGCCTGCCCCCCAGCCCCTTCAGCTTTTTCTTCCTCACTTCTTTGCATTTGCTTGCATTTTCCCTACCAGTAAAATGCAGTTTCTTTCCTCCTTCCCAGGCCCAATCCTACCCACGCTGTAGAACCCAGTTCACACTGGGCCTCATGTGTAAATGTTTCCTGCAGTCGCAGGCACCACACTGTCATATCCGTTGAGCACTAAATATATTCCAACCTGGGGCAGCCTCACTGGCTTTTCCCATCAATGCCACTCAACGACCAAGACCGCATTGCTGAGAGAGGGATGGATAAACAAAATCTCTCTCTCCCACTCTCCCTCCCTCCTATGAATCTATGTATGTATGTATGTGTCTGTGTGTGTGTGTGTGTCTGTCTCTGTGTGTGTGTGTGTGTGTCTGTCTGTCTGTCTGTGTGTGTGTGTGTATGTGTCTGTCTGTCTGTCTGTCTGTCTATCTATCTATCTATCTATCTATCTATCTTGACTTGCTGATAAAAGACTCCAGGCTGGAGACCACATCTCATCATTTCTCTATCCTTGACCTTGCTACTTCTAGACAGATATTAAAAGCCCCCAGAATGTTTGGTGGTTGAGTGGTTGGTATTAAATATTATCCGTGCCCCTCCCTACCCCCGCCACACTTTCATGGCTGGAAATCTCATGGCAGTGAGGTATTCAGTGGGGAGTACTATAAACTGGTAGAGGAGGTTGGTCTCTAGCTAGTTTCAAGGATTAAAAGCTTATTTTGAAAATTTGCAACTTTTAAGTGCCCCTCGTCCCAGGGAAGTGACTGACATCTTGTGGGGGTGCTCTTGTGGTCTGGGATGCCTTCCTAGAATCCCTTTGTTTGGCCTGGCCTCGCTGCCAAAAGATGGATTAGGGCAATTTGAGGACCCTTCTATCTGACTATGAGATGATGAAGCATCTTTAGTTCTGGGGAAGAAATATTTTAATCAACTCAAAATTGATGAAACACTTGTTCTGTGCCCAACATTCTAATAATTTACGTAAGTTTTAAAGTTTAATCTCTATAAGAACCCTTCAAGGTAGGTGGTGTCACCCCCATTTTACCAGTGAGGAAACTGATACTTAGTACGTTTCAGTCCCCAGGAAGGTCACACAACTTGCAGTGGCTGGGGGAAAATTCCATGCTCCTCTCACTACCTCATTACCTTGGTCCCTAAATATGGCTGGCATAGCACACAGCTCTTTGGAAAAGACTGTCTTAATGCACCAATGTGAGTATCAGACCCTTATAATAAATTGTTTCCTTTTTATTGACTTGAAAGAAAATGCAACTGTGAATACTGTACATTAATAGGTTTCATGTGTAACTAATGGTTTGATGGGCTGCTACGATGTATAGTATTACAGCAAGTGATCATTAGATTATAAGAAGAGGAAAATGTGCTTTATTGTTAGAAAATGGAATCCTTTCTAAAAGGTAAAGGTAGATATAGAAGATTGATTTGAAAGGTCAGGGTTAACAAGCTCATTAATGGCTAGGTTAAAATCTAGCCCAATCCTTCCCTCTTTTTCAGATGAATAAATCATTTAGCTAAGTGATACCCTTCACTGGTAGCCTGGGGCTTTCCTTCTAGCCATGGCTGGAATCTGATGAGGTCTTGAGCTGGAGAGAACAGCAGCTAAGAGCGTGGGCTACAGAGCCAGAGGTTAGAGGCTAGCTCTGCTCTCCACTGTCTGGGTAACCCTGACTGCATCATCGAACCTCTTTGTACCACATTTTCCTTAACTGAAGAAAATGAAGACAACGTCTACCCCTCAGAATTGCTGGGAGAACAACATGAGACAATTCATGTACCCCGAGTGGTCTAATTCCAAGTAAGCTCTCCAAATATATATTGGCTATTATTATCTTCTAAACTAGAGGTCTGCAAACTTCTTTTGGAAAGGATCAGCTAGCAAATATGTCAGCCTTTGCAGGCTAACAGTCTCTGTTGCCACTCTTCAAATCTGCTCGTATAGCCCGAAAGCAGCAATGGACAATATATAAACAAATGAGTGTGGCTGCATCCCAATAAAGCTTTACTTACATAAGCAGGTTGCTAGCTAGATTTGACCTGGGGGGTCATAGTTTGCCCACCCCTGTTCTAATATAAACTATGTAGGAATACACATTCCAATGTGAATCCAGGTCTTCCCAGGATGGAAGGTAACTGCAGTGAGGGTTGACACAAGGCAGGACTAATCTCTGTTCTCAGCTTTGAGAACCAAAGGACGGAGTTGTACAGAGTTACGTGGTCCCAAATCGGGACCCTTGATAAGAGTTGTCAAACACCAATTTCAAGACCCCATGCAGAATGTGGCCCAGGAGTCTGTACCAGATGGGCGGCTGTGATGTGCAGAATCTTGCCTTGAATCTTTAGGCAATGAGTACTGCAGCCACCTGGGGAAGTGAGCCACTGGGACACATCCACCCTATTTGTCAAGCTTAACTGTCTCTTAGGGGTGAATCTGCCTTGAAGAACATCTAGAGCCCTGAGGTAACCACTCCAAGTGTGGTCAATCATTCCTTTTAACAGACCCGAAATCATCCGGGCAGTACGTTGAGCTCTAACTTATCTGAGATCATGAAATTCAGAGACAATCCCCCTGTGGTCAAGATGCACGTCAGCTGTGAATGTGGAACACCAACATGGCAAACTCCTTATTAAAAAAGGAACAAAATGAATTGTAACCACATGACCACATGACCATGGTCTTCTGGAAAGAGCCGGACAAGGTTTTCGACAAAGTGCCAAAAGCAAAGTTGTCTTGCAACTTTTCCTCTGCCCATGTTCTTTTTTCTTTTTTAAAAACCTTTGGCCCTTTTTGGGGCTTCTTGCCTGACTGTTGGTGCAAACCACGCTTTAAAGTACTTTTAAGACTTCTATGTTCGGCATATGCTCTTTTCTTTATTTGGGATGCTAAAGTAAATATGCCCCTTTCACCCAGTTTTCGGCTTTTTATATATTGGATCTTAAATAATAATTGTTTGGGGATTTCTCTGGTGGCGCAATGGTTAAGAATCCTCCTGCCAATGTAGGGGACACGGATTTGATCCCTGGGCCAAGAAGATCCCACATGCTGCGGAACAACTAAGCCCATGTGCCACAACTACTGAGCCGGCGTGCTGCAACTACTGAAAGTCACACGCCTAGAGCCTGTACTCCACAACAAGAAAAGCCGCTGCACTGAGAGGCCCACGCGTTGCAACAAAGAGTAGCCCCCACTCACCACAACTAGAGAAAGCCTGCGCACAGCAACGAACACCCAACGCAGCCAATAAACAAATTTATTTTTAAAAAATCAATGCACTGTTTTAAAAAAACAAATGTTCATTTAATGTTCACATTGATTAGTCAGCATATATCACTTTGCTACTGGGGATGGTTGGAGTCAAGATTCAATTGCTACCCCAAATGAGGAGGGCGTGGCCCAGCTTCTTACCCTTGACTTTTAGGTGGGGCTGCATTCCCATCATCTTGGATTCGTTGGGATCAGGCAAAGCGAGAGGATTTTCCCATCTATCTTTGTGGCTCACGTAGAGTAGAGGAATATTTGGGCCCCTCACTCTGCTTCTGTAGAAGGGTCGGATAATCCATGACTGAGTAGAAATGAGATTTCTTTTTTTCAATTTATAGAAATTAAATTTTTTAAATGTATTTTTAAATCTCTTAGGTCAAAACAACGCTTTGTTGCTCAAGTGAGCTTTTCGAGAGAGGACAAAAGTGACATTAACCTAACCACCAATTGATTAGCTTTATGGTTTTAATGGAGCAAAGAAAACTGATTTACTAATAAAGCACATTGTTGAAAGAGAATCTTTGTGGAATTTCAGACTGTGCAACGCATCCATTTTTATTGGCTCTACTTTGTTATGCTTTCAGAGCTATTTATAATGTTATTTCACTGAAAATTCCTTTCCATATTGTCATTTGTCTTCCATCTCCAGAAAGCTTCCCATCCAAATTAAAAAAAAAAAAAAAAAAAGTCTTTCTTCTTTCTTCTACACCTCCTTAAAATGAATTGAAAGTGGCATCTCCTGGGAATGGGCCCATCTCCTGCCTGTGTCTGAAGTTTCTCCTGCTCCCAGCAAGCGAAGAAAATGGAACTTCCTTTTCAAAGGCTTGCTCCTCAAAAGAAATACACCTCAGGCAAATGCTCCCACTCCCTGCTTGCTGAGAGGGGACCTGCTTTAACATTCTCTTCTTTTAGTCGAAGTAATGTGAGAATGAGAGCCATCTTCCTGGGTGTGCGGCCTGAGCCGTCACACGAGGCCCCGTGCTGCGGAGGACCCCACACACTGGGTTAAAGGCTCTGCCGCAGAATTAGTCCCATTCGTCTTTGAACAAGGGCCTTATGTTCTCATCTTGCACCGGGCCCTGAAAATCACGTGGCCAGTCTTGGTGACTATCAACACGTTAGAGCACTGAAAACTTTTCTCCAAAAAGCTTCTCTCCTTATGGAACGAAAGAGCGAAATAAGGAAATGTCACAATTGTTCTAAGTTCTTGCTATGACCCAGGTTCTTCACCAAGCATCAGGTGTGATCAAACTTCATCCTTAAACAACCCTGTAGGTACTATCATGGACTCCATTTTCCCCCAGATGCGGAAATTATGATTTAAAGAGAAGGAACACGTTGCAGGTCGCAGAGTTTCTGAGGAGAGAAGCTGGTGTTTTAACTTAGTTCTGCTTCCAAAGACCACGACACCATTTAATAGTTCATAGGGGTTCTTACTTTGAAATCAGTGATTTAAATATTCAACTTAATAGTTCATTGTTAGTTCAGTCATTTCAACTTTTAACTAAATTCAGGTTCAACCACCTTCTCTAGGCAGACGATCTGGAAGGTACTTGGACACTCACTCTAGGAGACATAGTTCATACCCTTCCTCTCAATACTGATCCCCCATTTCCACCTCATTTCTGAGTTAGGAGGCACCTTCAGGCTGGAAGACTACTGCTTCTTGCACTTTCACAAAAACCTTTGTCTTTTCTTTTTTAAATGCTGTATTTACAATGTCATGGAAAAGCCATTAAAAACTGTAATTGATATGTTTCGTGTCTCTCTGCCTAACATGTATTTCCCAGATGACCCTTCCTTCCCACTCTTTGCCCTTGATATTCCAGTGGAATTGCCCTACCCCAATTGCAGACAAGCAAAAATCTTCCATGCTTTCAATACCATCATCCCAAATCATTTTAAGATTAATTCAGGGATGGGCTACTTTGTGGGAATCATTGTGAAAGAGAAGCATGTCTTTTTCCCCTGCTGTGATGGAAAATGTAAAGTTGGAACTCCTTGAGCTTTCAAATTTAATCAGCACCAAGAGACGGAGGAAGACATATTCTTGAAGTACTGGAACTCCTGATCCACTCACATTCACTCTCCGGACAACTTGATTTCATGACCCAAGAAAATCTGTTTTTTTGCTTATGTCATTTTGAGCTGAGTTTCTGTCACTTGCAACTGAGTTCTGGTTAACATAAATAGCCAAGAGCGACTGTACTTGTCGAAGAGAAACCAACTTTTCCCAACATTCACGTGGAGGACTAGCTCAACTAGTAACCATGCACAGCATCCTGACCTGTGTTTCTTCTTTAATAGACAGGAATAAGGATGAGCTCTGAGGTTGCGAGGTGGACACACCGAGAGCCGAAAAAAAAATCTCAAACTCAAAGATCACGTGCTAAACAACCTCAAAAGTTTTTCTTCCCTGACATTTCTTCTTTTAGTTCAACAACTACCTTTTTCTTTTCCTCCAGCCATATCAATAGTACAGAACTTGCCAATTTTTTAGGAAAGGTATCTACGTGCTCCTTAAGGGTAGGGTCTAAACTGTCTTACATCGTTTTGTTTTCCAGGGACCTGGCTGGTTGCCACTATATTATAGGTAATCACACACTCACACACCCCCACACGCGGTCTAATCAGTGAAGGGCCTAGCAGAATCCCCTTTCTACAGCCAGAGGATAATCATTGTTACCTATGGGCTGAGCCAGTTTCCCAGTTCAATGCCAATCTACATTTGGTCTAAGGAAATGATAGTGTCTTCTAAACTGTCTGTCTCAAGCAGATGAGCAGATACCCAGGAATTGCAATTGCTAATGGCATTTGGGGGAACGTCAAACAAAATTACAAGAGTTTTTCTTCATTTCTTATCTACCAGGAGAGACTTTGCCCTGGCTATTTCATTTTTCAGCCTCTGTCAAACACAAAGCTTCTCCTCTCAATATAAATATGGAAAAATCTATATGGCTCCGACAGAGCTGTGGGGAACAAACTTTTGTGCGGGTGTCACTTTGGTGACTTTGCACATATTTTCACACAGCTCACGTGGCTAACTTCGTCAGCCCCAGGAATCAAAGAGGGGGGGCTCCCCTTCACTCGCTAAGTGCAGTGCTGGCAGCCATCCAGCGAAGGCAGGGTGTGGAGACCGTCAACCGAGATTATTTTTTGCTTGGGGATATCCAGACATTTGTTGTCTATATGTCTAAACCCCCAGAAGGACAGCCCATACTTCACCTTACTGCATGGCCCTAAGTCATTTAAAGAGAAATGCCACTTGCCCAGATATTCCCAGGAAAGAGTGGGCCATCTTTGTATTCCTCATAAATCCTTCCCAGCAGAAATGTCTTCACAAGAGAGTCTAAAGTGATGCACGGTGGCCTACGGTGCAGACCTGACTTGGGAACTTCAACGCTATGCCTCCCTGTCTATTGTGTCCCTGACTGGGGACTTCGTGACTTGGATTTGCATTTTTCCTTTCTGCAAAGTTGAGATAACATGGATCTAGCTGAGTTGTTGCATAGATTAGAGGAAATGTAATACACAATGTAGCAGAGTTGGCATGTATAGGAGGTGCTCCGTATTTTCTCTTGATGTCATTTCCCTTAGATGTCCATGAACTTACCTGGCACTCAGTCCTATTTCTGGCTTCTGCCTGCTTATCCAGAGCAAGTAGAAGAACATGGATTTGGCAGTTAGAAAACATGGACTTGAATCACAGTGACACTCATCATGGATAGAGTTGCCAGATTTGGTAAATAAAAATCCAGGATGTCCCGCTAAACTGGGATTTCAGATAAAAAATACTTTTTTTTAGTATAAGTATGTCCCATGCCATGTTTGAGATACACTTACACTAAAAAGTGATTTGTTATTTATCTGAAATTCGATTTGAATGGGATGTCCCATATTTTATCTGGCAACACTACCCCTAGGCGATGTGACCTTTAGCAAGTCATGCAAGATCTTGAATTTAATCATATATAAGGATAACATTAACATCCATTGCTGAAGAATTATTATATGCCATACAGTTTTCCAATCGTTTTCTCCTCATAGAAAATTGATGGCTAATTTTGTTTTTTCTTTTTTGTAGATGTTAAAATGAAGGTACAGAGAGATTAAGTAACCCATGTCCACACAGCTAATAATTAGTTGAATCAGGTTTTGAACCCAGCTGACGCAAGAGGCTCCAATGTGTCCTATAGCCACTATAAAATGCAGTAATATTTCCACTAACTACTGACTCCATGTGAGGAGAGCAGATCATACATATTGGTTTAAGAGGAATCAATTCAAGGTTCCCACACAGCACAGTCTCAGGGAATCAAATTTTAAGAAGCAGGGTTCCACTGCCAAAAAAGAATTCTCACACATTTCATTAAAGAGGGCCCAAATATGTTAACAACACTTATCAAAATTCTCTTTCCTTTCCTGCTGCTTCTCTCATACTCTGCAACTCCTCAGGGACTTCTGAGCATCTCCTGGAGAAAACCTCTCCACCCCTTGCCTGCGACTTATTTTTCCTCTTCTTCCCCCATCTTCTCGTTCTCGGCCCTTTGTTATGTAGATACACTTGGCCTCTCTCCTAGAAGAAAGAGTCCATATTCGTCAGAAGAGAGGAGGAGGAGATTTGGACTGGCAATTTGAAAATTATCTTTGGCTGGCTATGGAGCTGCTCAAGTTCACGTACATCCCCATGTTAGTAATTGCTTGTGCTTTTACGCTAGGTCCTCATTAAATGTTAATTTCCCTCCGCCTTCCCTTGTACTTGCCCATGATCATGGGAGATTCCCCCCATGATTCCCTCTCTGCATGTGGCTTGACAGGTCCCCGAGGCTCTTGGACACAGATGGAGATTGGGACCCACGCATATTGCTGAGGTTAGTAGGTTCCACTGAAGAGAAGAGTGAAAAAAGGCAGATCAGAGAATAAAGGCACGTCTCAAGAGAATATGTTTCTAGGGAAGCAAGGTCAGCACAAAGTGAGGATGAAGTCCAAGAAAATACCCTTCTTAAGTAGGAAGTCTTTGCAAGCCTAGGGTGCTCGTCTTTATTATTCCTTCCACATGCTGATGGGTTGTTCTGTGTAAGAACAGGATGGCTATCCAGGGAATTTATTTGTGGTCAACTGGCTAATACAACCTTTTCTCCTATAGTTTCCTAACAAGGGCAACACTTGACCCGTACACTTGATGTTTGTTTATATGTGCTCTAGTGACCATGCATTCTAGAGCGTCTGGTGGAATTAACTTTTAGGTCATCTTGGCCTCTAATTCCAGCAAAAGGAAGTTTTAATTTGGGTCGATAATTATAAGCAGTTTTCAAAAACAAACATTTATTTGTCAAGGAGAACACTGAGATGAACTCTTATACCACTTCTTTCATAACTTTTACCAGCTTGTGGGTAAAACCTTGTGTAATTTCATTGTTTTGTTACTGGGAGTTTTAGTCTCCTTCTTATGTGTAGATATTGCAGTAAAAATAATCTCTTTGGCACATAGGAAATAACAACAGATTCCAGGTAATGTATATAGGATATTACTTAATTTATTCTTGAAAACCCACTTCTGGGTTGCTCTACTCTCCTATTTTGCAGTTGAGGAAATGGTAAAAGTCTTGCCTGAGGTCATACAGCAAAAATGCTATAGAATTGAGATTAGAGCCCATGACTTTCTAGCTTCAAAAACTGTATTCTTATCACGATGCAGAGTATGACTCAAAACACATGACAGCTAATTCATATATATGGAGTCTAAAACAATGGTACTGATGAATCCAGCAACAGGGCAAGAATAAAGATGTAGATGTAGAGAACGGACTTGAGGACACAGGGGGTGCGGGGAGGGGAGGGGGTGGCAAAGGGGAAGCTGGGACAAAGTGAGAGAGTAGCACTGACATATATACACTACCAAATGTAAAATAGATAGCTAATGGGAAGCTGCTGCATAACACAGGGAGATCAACTCGATGATGGGTGATGACTTAGAGGACTGGGATAGGGAGGGTGGGAGGGAGTTGTGAGAGGGAGGGAATATGGGGATATATGCATAAATACAGCTGATTCACTTTGCTGTATAGCGAAAACTGGCACAACAGTGTGAAGCAACTATATCCAATAAAGAGCTTAAAAAAAAACAAAAACAAAACCCCCAAAAAACCACATGGCAAAGGGCTTGGATAGGCATTTCTCCAAAGAAGATATAAAAATGGCCACCAAGCTCATAGAAAGATGTTCGACATCACTAAATCATTGGAAATTCAAATCAAACCACAATAAGATACCATTTCCCATCCAATAGGAGGATTTTTTTATTTATATAAAAATATAAAATTACATATAAATATTTTTAAAAAATTTAAAAAAGAACAAAGTAACAAGTGTTGGGGAAGATGTGCAGAAATTGGACTCCTTGTACATCACTGCTGGGTATGTAAGATGGTGTAGCCACTGTGGAAAATCATGTAACAATTCCTCGAAAACTGAAACAAAGAATTACCGTTTGATTTAGCAATTCCACTTCTGGGTATATACCCCAAAGAAGGGAAAGCAGGAACTCTACCAGGTATTTGTACATCCACAATCATAACAGCATTATTCCAAATAGCCAAGAGGTGGAAGCAACCCAGATGAGTCAACATTTCCAAACTAGAAATTGCTGGATCTGGGATTTGTTCTCAGACTATGTGAGTACAGAGTCATCTCTCTTAAGCCCTGCTGTGGGAAGCCTAACAATACACCTTTAAAAACTTTACTTTGGGTATCTGGTGGTACCCAAAATACATGATACAAGCTTCTGGAAGATGGGAAAGAGGATTTTGATAAGTGTTATTGCAGACCAGTGGTTCTCACCTGAGGGTGATCTTTCCCCCACTGGACACTTGGCAAAAACTGGAAACATTTCTGGTTATCAAAACTGGGACTGCTGCTTGCACTTGTATCTCATGGGTAGATACTAGGGATGATACTCAACACCCTACAATGTGCAGGATAGCCCGCACACACCCAAGAAAGAATTACCTGGTTCAAAATGTCAATAATGCCGAGGTTGAGATGTGGAATAGTACTTAGACCTCCTTTAATGGAATTTCTTTACAATCCCTTCTAGTAGCTGAACTGTGCCTCGTCAAATTTCACTCCATGAAACTAAGTTGGGTGGGAACCCCAGATGTTTAAATTTGACCTTTAGGGAATGTTGATGTTATCCTTGAAGACCACTTGATTTTGCCAGTGAAGCATGTGTCTGTTCCTGGCACACCTCTGTAATATTTAATTTTTCTCAGTCCTGTTGTTTTAGGATCTTTACCCAGAGATCACACGTAACGTGGGCAAAAACATCATGCATCAATCTTCCCTGAATCGATATGTAAAATCTTAGTGTTCAGCAATCTGCATATATCATGAGGTCCTCACAACATATTCTTTCATTTTGACTCTGCATGTTCTTTCCCCAGATTGCAGTTTGGTTTTTGAGGTTAATTCCGGTGTAATGATGACTTTGTTACACTTGTGATACATGACAGTTTGTGTCCTAACATCCTCACCTTCCTCTCCCAAGCCCTTCGGGTCTACTTTGGAATACAAATTTTCATTACTGAAGCTGAGCTTATTCATTCCAATGATTATGATAAAAACACATTTCTATGATTTTTACATGAAGTCAGCAGTTTTGCTGGCTATTGATCAGCAGTGCTCATCTGAGCTCTCCCTGGAGATGTAATCAAAATCTCTTCCAATGAAGTTGAACCAAAGACTGCAGAGGAAGGAATTTTACCACTCAAACTTCACTCATCTTGGTCAGCTCTACTCCAAATCAATCCTGACACCACGAAAAGCAGAACAACCAGAGATCATCCTGATACAATGTGAGAGGAAATACACGGCCCCACCCCTGAAGGATTCTTGCCAAAAATACAGTTTAACTAGAATGTAATCAGGTCTCCAGATCTAACGATGTACTTACAGGAAATGAGGGAGACAGAAGAACAAATAAAATGACACAATCAGAAAACATTCAGCTAGAATCAGAATGTGGGAAATCCACCAAAGGCAATGGACCTTGTTTGGACTTTGATTCACGCAGACCAAGTACAAAGAGACATTTGAGACGAGAAGGAAAATCTGAACATGGGCTGGGTATTAGATGATGGTAAGCAATCACTGTTAATTTTGTCAGAGATGATAATGACCTTGTGGTTCTCTTAAAAATAAGTTAGGCATGCCGATCGCTAGCGACAGGGTTTTTCCAGACATGAGAGTCCTCTGTCTTACATCCGATGTTCAAGATTAACTATGTTTTTAAACTGGGACAACATGAGTCCTCTCACACGCCCTTGGCAGTAACGTTTAACAATGGGTGATCTTGCAGTCCTGAACTGCAAAGTGGGTGATGACGTTCCAACATGGAGATAACGGGCAGATTTAAACGTTCACAGCATAAAGCACCTTGATAGAGGCAAAAGCAGTCTTTCAGCACATTAACCGAATTAGCAATAACTAGAAGTAACATTCAGATGGGGCACGATGAGGAGAGAAGGAGAGCCAAAATGTTGAGGGCACACGATGAAGTTGCTGCAGCCAAATCATGTAAATGGACCCTGAAAGTCCCCGAGATGTGCTTGAGAGCATCTTGCTGACCTGTGTTTCCATCATGACAGCTGAGCTGGGGAAAGGGCACATTTTGCTTATGGATCTTTTAGACGGTAAAACACGACAAAAGGAATGCAACTAACCAAGGAATCAGGCAACATTTAATGATTTTCAGTTTAATAACTCTCCATTTTGTTCTATAAAGGCATTGGTCATGCTATTTTTCTTTAAAGATACTCTTCTTTTGTTGGATTTGTGCCTATATAGCGTTTCAAGCATGAATAACGTCATTGCCATTCTCTACAGGCTTAAAACTACAAGCAGAACCCCCTTCAGCCAACACTGTGACTTGTCCTCAAACATCTGATCTCAATCCAAGCCACTGGTAGGAAGGCATCAAAAGAGGAATAGAAATTTAGGCAGAGGGTGAACGTGATAACCTTGGGCTTTGAGGCTGTAACTTTAGTATATCAACATATGTATTCAAAAGGCAAGAAAAAGTGAGGAAGCACATGGATTCCCTCACCCTGATCATTCAGTACAATATTGTGTCCAGTTTTACCACTCAAATGAAAGCTTTCTGCAATGACTTAACTTTTAGTTTCATGTCAAAGAGACAAAACAATAGCATGCCTATTCTTCAGTCCATCTTCAATTCTTCTCGATGCTTCCTGAGTGAGTTCTACCCACCACCTGTCTCAAGTACAGAATAAAAGGCAAGAGTAGCTGATGGCTGAGGAAGAGAACTCAATTCTGATCCTGACTTGGCAAAACACCCACTTCGATTCTCTCCACTGCATTCTTAAGAAGTGGTAAAGAATGATAGCAAGAAGGGAGACATAGTTTCACGGCGGATTTCGACCTCATTTTCTGTTCTGGCTCAGTCAGTGCATATGAAAACCCTCCATTAGCAATGGAGGTGCTCACTTCCCTAGTGGAATGGGGAGGGGCTTGTGCTCTGTGGTAAGATTTGCTGTGTACAAATACTTGCCGCCCCTCGCAGGGGAAGATTATCCTTCTCTCTGTCACTACTGTAGTCAGCCTGGGTCATACGACCTTCTGTGATCAGTGACATGTGACTGGAGAGGATGAGGCACTTCTGGTTAGAAGCTTAAGAGCCTAAGTGGAATCTGTCATGTTGCCCTTCTTTGCTCTTATGAGATGAGTGATGTTTTGGATAGAGACCCATCCCTTAGCTTGGGTCCCAGAATGAAGATTCTGTGGAGCAGAGCTGCAGGCAACACATGACAGACAGGGAAGTGGACAGTACACCTGTGCTGACGTAAGCCACCAGGACTGAAGGGTGGTCATTGTTGATCTGTTGTTTAGTTTTACAACTGTACAACTTATCCTATCCTTTTTTTTTTTTGGCCGTGCCTCACGGCATGCGAGATCTTAGTTCCCAGACCAGGGATAGAACTGGTGCCCCCCGCAGTGGAAGCATGGAGTCTTAACCACTGGACCGCCACGGAAGTCCTTAACCTATCCTATTTTGATATTCACTCCCTGGGGCGCAGATCGGATTTGAGGTGGGATGGTGAAAAAGGTAGGCAACCCTTGAAAATGCCTCTCAGATGAATTGTGCCCTACTGCTTGGCTCAAGGTAAAGACCATTTCATCAAGGAGGTGCTTTTTTCCACAAACTGTTAGCACGAACATCATAGTCTCAAACTTGTATCAAGCTTTGACAATTGGTTTAGCTGCTTATTTGTCTTGTAAATTAGAAAGCTATCTTCCAATATATTGAGGATGTAATTACTTACAATACATAAACCTGATTCTTGTGGTTTTCCGTGTATTCCCTCTTTTACTTTTCCTCATCTTCTGCTGCAGTTTAACTGCCTTTTCAAGCTTAAGATCATTGTTGGGCTTTATGATCTTATAACCATGGTCTTATGGTCTTATGAACTGCTTCGCCATGAAAATAAAACAACACAACATGGGTGAAGAGCATATTTTGAGTTCCTTCTAAGTTACAGGCCCTTGTATTCGATGCTGTAACATATGACAATTGCTCTCACTTAAAAAAAGAGGACATTAAGACTCAGAGGTGTTAAGTACTTGGCCTACAGTCTACCACCTGAGAAGTGGAAGAGAAGGGATACAGAAACAGGTCAATTCCACTATCTTTACCCCCAAACATCCTCCATCAAGTAATTTATTTAGCTCCCTTTATACCTTGTTCTTTCCAAATTATCTAATCCAAAGAATTCCTTTCTAGGCAGGGATCCCTCCTTCATTTCCTTTATATTCTTCATTTTCAGAGCATTTCAAATTTGGCTCAGGACCCAGCAGAATATGCTAGTTTATGCTGTAACAACCAAAACTCCTCCAGAGATCAGTGGCCTAACAGAACACGACTTTACACGCCACTCGTGTTACATGATCAATGTGGGGCTGCGGGCCCTTGGTTCCTTCTAGACACCCCAGGGATCGGGCTGAAGCATCTTGCCCCATGAATCCAAGATGGCCCATCGGGGGTAAAAAGAAACATGATGCATCTCCCACAGGCTTTCAAAGCCTCCCACTAGAAATGACACATATCATTTTCATGTACATTTCACTGGTTAAAGCAAGACATCTGCCCATGCCTACCTTCAAAGGCAGTGGGAAAACACAGTCCTGTCGTGCACTTAGGAGGAGGGCAGAATTGGAATAGTCATTAACATTTTAAAAATGTTAAGGCATAGTCCATACCCAGTGGTGTTTCGTCAGGATACAAATGAAACATCTTTTACTAAAACATATAGTAGCACCTGTGGGCATCAAGACGACCTTGATGCTATGTGGGCTATCCAGCGTACTCTGGAGTTTAGTTTTCAGCACAACTTAGATTTTTCAGATCTTTTCAATTGCAGAATCTCAAACCAGGATCTCATTCCTACCCAAGTTAAAAGGCAGCATTTGTTGGCCAGGAGTGAAATTTCTGTTTTGGACTGATCAATGGGTCCTTACTTCAAGAACTTGTTCTACGCTGTGGTCTTAAAACACTGTTTGTACCTCACTCTAGAGAAAGCTCATTGGGGTTTTCTAAGCCTGGCTTGTTAACTGAAGAATCTTTAAGACAGAGAAGGAAGGAGGGTGGGAGGGAGGGATGGGAGAAGTGAAGGGTCTGGCGAGAAGTGAGTCAACCCCTCTACCAGGATGGTATATGGGTGAAGTGACCCAAAGCCTGAGAGAAATGGGCTCAACTCCCAGCTCCTCTGTTTATAGCTGTGTGACCATGGACTGCTTACTTACCCCATCTTTTGGTCTCAATTTTCCTTGTCTGTGAAATGGAGACCATAGAACAAATGTGACAGGGTTGTTGTGAGGATTAAATGAGATAACGTATAAGAAGCATTTTATATGTATGTCTGCCTGAACCATTATAAGGACTAAAACATGGTGGCAACTGCCACTATTAAATTAGTTTTATTATTAAAACAAAAAACAAAAAAAACACTGTTTGTAAACAGGTTCACAGTTTGGCCAATTCAGGTAAATGAAGGAAATAGGCACACATTATAAATTGTCTCATTAAAAATTAAAGCCAGATAAAATTGTATACATTTCACTAAATTACCTTTCTAGGCTTTGCAAATACTCTGAGGGCAGCTAATCTCTCCATTTTAATTAGATTTGCACATCTTTTTCAAAGGCTACTGTCCTGATGTTTTAATATAAAAAGACCATTCCTATTTAAGGCAGAAATCCGGAGAGCTGAGAATTAACATTTACTGTTAACCTTTTCTTAAGGGCAATGACTTAACTTCAAGTGAAGAAGACCCTTCGTATTTGAACCACATCTGATTTTTAAAATAGAGTAGTAGCAAATAATACTCTGCATGTCTGAGATGCAACTGATGTAAAATTACAACTCCTGGGAATTTCCTGGCAGGCCAGTGGTTAGGACTCTGCGCTTCCACTGCAGGGTGCACGGGTTCGATCCCTGGTTGGAGAACAAAGATCCTGCAAGCGTCCAGTGTGGCCAGGTAAATAAGTAAATAAAAATAAAACAAAATTACAACTCCCACTCTATTCCTACGTGCCTCCCTTAGTTCATTTTCCCCCTCTACCTTTATCATTACTCTATATGTTGTATAGTTTGCTTATTTTTCATTGTTTCCCCCTCCCCCACTAGTTCAGGGATTTTTGTCAGGCTCATTGTTTTATCTTCAATGCCAAGTAATGTGCCTTGGTCCAGAGAAGATGCTCAAGAAATCTGAGTTGCACACATGAGTGAATAAAAGAAATTCCAAACTGCCACAAGGAAGGAGCCCTTGCCACTTGAGCATCAACTCTTCAAGGACAGACTCTTGGTTAGTCTTTTCCTCCAACTCTATATCTCTGGCATCTAGAACACAGCTTGGGCTCAAGCAGCTTCTCTATAAATATTAGTGAATGGAAGCACTCTTGTGATCTGAGCAAAGAGATGTTGTGCAGGTTCATTTGGACGGCAGGCAGCAAGAGAGCTGGCCTGACATTAACACACATCTTGAGGGACACAGGGCATGCTTTTCTCACTACTCATCAGCCAGGCAGAGTGGCTGTCTCTGTCTTCTTGGCGATGCTCTTCCCCATCTCTGTGATCACACACATATCCAGGCGAGGTGGGACCACTCTCCAGCCACTCTCACTTCGTTGGCTCTTTTTCCTCCAGGCCTCAGCCCAGACATCGCTTTCGATAACCCAAGTAAAGTCACACAAAAATACTTGCTGAATGTATTCATTCAGTCTTTAGCTTCAGGCCCCAAATCTTTGAACGATCCCTAACATCTGTCTCTCATCCCTGCATTAGATCCACTGGCAAAGCCTGTCAAATCACTTCAAAAATACAGTGGGAACGTGACCTCCTCTTTCACATGTCACGGCCACCTTGGTTGCTCGCCAGCGCTACTGCAATGACTTCCTAACTAGGCTGCTTCATTCAGCCACTGTCTCCTCACCAGAGTGACTCTGTCAAAAGATAAATTGCATTTCTGTCCTTCTAACTCAGTATTGACCAGTGGCTTCCCAACTTGGAGTAAACACCAGTGCTCTGACAGGGAACCATGGACCTCGCCTGCGTGATATGTGCTCACCTCTTCTATCAGCTCATCTACTTCTTTCCTCTGGCTACTCAGCCCAAGCCACACAGGCTTCCTTGTAGTTTCTCAAGCCCACCAAGCATGATCCCATGTGGATGGTCTTTGACTAGCTAGTCCCACTCCCCAGAATGTTTTCCTTCCAGATTTGTTCACAATTTGCTCTCTCACTTGCTTTTAGTTTGAGGTCAGAAGTGACTTGATCAGAGCAACCTTCCCTGCTCATTCTCTGGAAAATGGCATCCATGTACCCAGCTCTCAATCCCAAACCCCCTTCCGATTGCTATTTATTTGCTGATTTGTTGTCTTTTCTCCCCTCTCGACTGTAAGCTCCAGGTAACCCAAATACTCCCAATGCTTTGCATTTCAGAGAGAATATAAATTCAGTAAGTACTGTTGAACTGAATTGTTGGATTAGAGTTAATGAATGGAGGATTTTTTTCCCTGAAGCCTTGTCCAGCCTATAAAAATACAGGTAGATGTGTTCTCTTAGAAAGAATCCAAACGCTGTCAACAGTAGTAAAGCCCGTGGCAAAACAACGTGGCAGGGAGATTTTAAACCAATTCTTAATAGGGTGTTAAGAGAGGAGGCATAGTTGAGCCTGTGTGCAATATGTAAGAATGTTCCACATCATTTAGAGGTAGTTAAAATGACAGCATCATTTAGAAACTATTCCAAAGTAAAGCACTTCTTAGAGAAGCAGATGGTTGAGAAGCTTCCTTAGGAAGTATATAGACAGCCTTTCATGGTGTTCAAACGCATGGCTTTCTGAATATGGCTGATTTAAATTTCAGCCATGCTGTTTCCTAGCTGTGTGGCCATGCACTAGACCCTTTGCTGTTACAAGTCCAATTTTCCTCACCTTTAAAATCACAATCAAAATGGTCCCTAAAGGGTGGGAATAAATGAAACAACCTACATGCTTAGCACAGCAGCTAGCACAAAGTAAGAACTAAATGTAAGCTGCCATTATTATTTTTACTGCTGTTGTTGTTTAGGGCACTTCTGTTGTCCAACCAGCCACACTTCCGTTTTATGTTCAATATGGAGGAGCAGAAGGCTTTCTTTGGGACTAAAAAAATGTCTTAATTTAGGCTTCAACCCCAAGGCAAACTCAGATCACTTGAATAGCTCCCTAGCTGGGTCTGGACTTGTGGCCATTTGTGTGGGCGGGTGAACAGAAGTCAAGGTCAACCCAGCCCAGTGCCTGGCACCTGGTTGTAGGTACGCTATGAATAACTACTCAAAGAAAAAGCCAATGTCAAGATCAATTTCAACAGGGAAAAATGGAGCCTTCTCCCAAATGGGTGGATTTAAAGAGATTGCAGCATGAAGTTATAGGCAGAAATCACAACATCAAAGCTTCTGCATACTCTTCATAAGAAAAGTAACAGGGAGGAGAGTCCTTTTTCTTTAAATCAATTTGCGCCTGAATATACAAATGTAAGTAGGTGGTTTATATTCGAGTAGGATGACCTCATGGTTCATGTATGCCTTTCTGGCTTGAGCATGTAGAGATGTGAATTGTATCACCACAAGCAGCAAGCTGAGAGGGAGGGCTAAATTTAAAAAATTATTCCTAGGGCACATGACTTTCAGACAAGGGTTTTAAACTGGATGCCAATTAAATCTCCCCTGAGATATGAAATTGTCATAAGGATTGATAAGATCATGTCTCATACTGGTCCTACGTTTATCAAAGATATTCTAGTTAATTTTTACATTTTCAATTCCTCGATTCTCATTTATGTGGGGCCTTGTTAACTCCTACTTTCAAACTTTTTTTACCTTGAAATTTGTCTTGAGATAATTATAGACTCATCGTGGTCACAGGAAATATCAGAGAGAGATCCCTTGTACACTTAGCTTAGTCTTCCCGGTGGTAAAATTTCCCACAATTATAGTATCTCGTTATTCACTACAGTGGAGCATCACAACAAGGATACTGACAGTGTTATGAACCAGTGACTTCATTCAGACTCCCTCAGCTGTACCTGTACTCCCACACCTGTGGACACACTAAGTTCTAACTATTATTATCACCTCCTAGGTTTCTGTAGCCACCACCACACACAAGATACTGAGTAGTTTCAACACCACATGGATCTCACCTTTTGCCCTTTTATCGCCACACCAACCTCCCTCCCATCCTGGTGCCTGACTTGAGACAAATTCTCTTCCACTTCTGAAATTTTGTCATTTCAAAAATGCTGTGTAAATGTAATCATGTAGTATGAAACCTTTGGGGTTGACTTTTGCACCTAGCATAATTCCCTGGAGATCTATCCATGCTGTTGCAATGTAACAACTATTCGTGTATCCTTTCAATGGCTGAAAAGTATTCCATTGTAGGTATGTACCTCAGAGTTGGTTTATACATTCACCTGTTAAAGGAGATTTGAGGTGATTCCTGTCTAGGGCTATTACAATAGAGCTGCTATGAACATTTGTGTACAGGCTTTCGTGTTAACAGAAATTTCATTTTGGGGGGATAAATACCAGGAGTGCAACTTCTGGGCTGTGTGATGGTTGCACGTTTAGTGTATTTAGGAAGTGAACAATTGTCTTTCAGAGTGGCTGTACCATTTTCCATTCTCATCAACAATCCAATGTATAAGTGAGCCAGTTTCTCCATGTACTCACCAGCATTTGGCGGTGTCACTCTTTTTCCTTTTAGCCATTCTGGTATCTGTGATATCTGATATCTGTGGACTGTAATATCCTGTACAGGTTCTTACTTGCCTTTCCTTAGCGGTTAGTCATGTTGAACATCTTTTCACTTACTTATTCACCTTTTTGTATCTTCTTTAGTAAAATATCTGTTTATATCTTTCGTCCATTTTCAAATTTTACTGTTGTTTCACTGTGGAGTTTTGAGAGTTTCTGACATTTGCTAGATTAAAATCTTTGACTGGATACATGGTTTGCAATTATTTTCTCCTGGTCTATAGCTTCTCTTCCATTCTCCTCACCTGAGCTTTCAAGGAACAGAAGTTTAAAATTTTCATAAAGTGTTATTTATTTGTTTTTCTCTTTATTGATTATGCTTCTGGTGTCAAGATCCTAAAGATTTTCTCCTATGTGTTTTTCTCAAAGTTTTATAGTTTTACATTTTTCAAGTAAGTATATAATCCATGTTGAGTTAATCTGTATACAAGATGTGAGGATTAGGTCCACTTTTTTTTTTTTTTTTTTTTGGTCTGAAAATGTACCATTGCTCCAGCAACAGGCCATCCTTCCTCTACTGAATTGGTTTTGTGCCTTTGTCCCAAGACAGTTGGGCATATCTGTGTGAGTCTGTTTTTGTTCCATTGCTCTATGAGGTTACCCCTCCACCAATACCATGATTTCTTGATGACTGGGCTATATATAGTTAAGACTTCATATCAGGCAAATATTTCCTTTCATTATATTCTTTTTCAGGATTTAGTTATTTTCGGGTCTGTGCCTGTCCGTTTACATTTTACAATAAGCTGGTGTGTGTTGATGAACATCCCAGGAGGTTATTCATAGGAATTGCATGCAATATACAGGTCAACTGGGAAAGAATTGCATTGTTGCTATGTTGAGTCTTCCAATTCATGAACATGGTATGTCTCTCCACTTATTCAGGTCTTCCTGGATTTCATTCATCAGCATTTTGATTTTTAAGCATATAAACCCTATAGATATTCTGTTGAGTGCATGCCTAAGTATTTAATTTTCTGTGGAACAACTGTATATGGTATGTTTTTAATTTCAGTTTCGTCATGTTTGTTATTACATAGAAATGTGAGTGATTTGTGTGTGTGTGTGTTGATCTTGGATGCTGCAAACTTGACCTCATTTAGGAAATGAAATCTTTTTCAGACTATGCCTCTGGTCACCATATAGCTGAAATATACAATGCTCAGGCAAAAGCCTGAGGTCCTTGGGGTTACTTATTTTTGAAGTGGACCCAAGGCCATTGTCTGCTTATTAATTATTTTAGATCTTCAGCAAACAATTGGGAGATGCTGCCACAGAAGTGGTTCTTTATGTGTTTTAACTAGTCTGCTTTTAATGTAGAAGCGATCAAGCCTAATAATGGAGAAATGATCTGAGGTCACCATATTATAGGGAAACTAATTTCAATTCTGGAATGACTTGCCAAGAAATCCTTGAGCTCACAGAAAATTAAGTGGTTTGGGGGTTTAGAACCCAAATTTAGGTTGTAAGTGATCTCAGAAATTAGAGAACACGCAGAAGCCACCTTCAAGAAACTGTGTGGCCAACATGGGGCTTTCCAGCAACCAGCCCCAAATAGCGCAAGATGAAAGCTGATCCTGTATATCTTTCTTTCTTATGCTATTTTCCCTCTGAAGAGTTTCCTTTAAGAAATTAAACAGGACCAAATCCTCAGCTTCATTTTTTTTTCCAGGTCCCTAATTTTGATTCAGAACCACATCTTTGTTTAAGGGTTTATGTAGATAAACCTCAATTTTGTCAATCTCAATTTTGACTAAGAAGTAGGATCAACTTCTAATTTTCAGTGTTAAATCCCATGCTCTGCTTTCTCCTATAATATTCTCAAGATGACTGCACCAGCTTACATCCCACACTGGGCCAGACGTTCTCAGTAAACCAAGTAAGTAATCGTGCCTGCACTTGTTTCACGTTATGGCATCCAGTGCTGTGGAGAACAGAGGGGAATCCCAGACTGTCATTCTGCCCTTTTCTACCCTGTTCTATGAGACATCTGGAGTCCTCCTGGGATAGCCAGGGGCTCCTGTGCTTCGCTTTTGACTTGAGCAAAATTAATCCACATGGTCACATTTCCATAACCATTTGAAGGAGATCTGAAGGCTTCTCCATGCAGCTAGATCTCACACTGCAAGCGGAGATGAAACTGGCACCTTTGTCACTAATTGCTAAAGAATACCTTGAAGCCAGAGGAAAAAACTCAGATGCCTTGGGAGGGACAGACAGGAAATATACATCCACATAACAGGCCTGCGTGAGACAGGAGAGAAGAGGGGGACTGAGGGGAACTTACAATGTGACCTCACCTAAAGTCACCAAATTAAAAAAAAAAAAACTTTCAGGTGTTGAATAAGACGAGGGAAAAAACCCCACCCGCCACCTAAACTTGTTTGCAAGACCACTGGTATAAAATCTCTAGGTGGTGGTTCCAACTACACAGGCGGAAAAGATACTTAAGATTCCAGATATTGTTTGTCTGCAGGTCTCCACAGATAACCAAATCTCAGACTACTGAACTTATCAGTTAGCATCAGGAGAGATGGCTTAATGACTCCTCTTATTTTAGATGGTACCCAAGCTTCTGATACTACATTGGATGCTGAATTCTAAGGATTGCCTTTTAATTCAAGCAAACAGACATTTATTAAAATTACTTTTCTGAGAAACATATTTATGTGCGTTATAAACAAGAACACTTTTTAACATTAAAAAATTTGAACTTTAAAAAATATGTAAAATGTTCAAGAAATGTAAACAGGCATTTTCATCTCCTTTTCCATATGGTTATGTAAGCACCTTAAATATCAACACAGATCACAGACAGGCCCATTTACATTCATAGGAATACTCTAAATAAGAAAAAAATTCAAAATTGTTTCCAAAATTAAAATGTTATTTTTTGGCAGCTGAAGTAATACTTGTAATCAGAAAGACTGAAGGATAATATGTACTACATAGAAGTAATATGTCCACATAATTGAAGCTTTTTTGCCCCTTAAGAAGCACCTTTACAATGTTCATAATCTAACATTTCCAGGAGACACTTTTCTACAGGTTTCTGATTTTTTTCTGTTTGAAGATAGGGAACATGAAATTACATTTTCTTGATGACTCATGTTCACGTTAGAAACAGACGTAATTGTTCAGCATTTCTTGTAAATTTTTCTTTTCTTTGTCCTCAATGATGCTTGTAGAAATTTGTGCATTTATTTTATCTTCCCTGAATATCTCCACCAATTCTAATCTTGCTCAGCAACTGCAATAGGCCAGTAAACTAGACTGCTAGAAATATCTGTTAAATGGAAGTAATTATTGAATAAGATTTTAAGAAACGATTTGGTTGAGAGAAGGGAGCTGTGACAGTTATGTGACAGTTATTTTAGGTGATCAGAGTTCCTTCACATTTTTGTTTTGTCTATGTTTATATTTTGCTGCTGTTGTTGTTTTGTTTGTCAGTTTCTTGGTTAGGGATTAGGTCCTAGGTTGCCCAAAGAGTACCTTTTAGAACAATAGCTTCTAAAAGGAAAATGGTGTCACTCGGTTTTTGATAGTAAATTCACCTTTGTATGTTAAGACTGAATCAGATGTCTACTTTTGTTTTTAGTCTCAAATATATTTTAAAAAAAATTTAAATGTCATGAAAGGTTTAAGTTCTTTTCTAACCAAAACACAAATTTAAGCTCATTTTGAATAAACGTTTTCAATATAGAACTGAAAAAGATGTGTGTTAGTATCAGCTGCTAGGGCTGATGTTACAAATCACCACAAACTAGGTGGTTTGAAACTACATTTGTTCCTTCCCAGTTCAGGAGGCTGGAAATCCAAGATCACAATGTCCTCAGGGCTGAATCCTTCCAGAGAGTCAGAGGATTTGCTCCATGCCTGTCTCGTAGCTTTTGGTGGTTGTCAGAAAACACTGACCTGCATCACTCCACTCTTCTTCTCCATCTTCACATAGTATTTGTGTGTGTGCGTGCGCGCGTGCACACGTGCGCATACGCGTGTGTTTCCTCTCCTTATCCTATAAGAACAGCAATCATAGGATGCAGTCTAAACAGTGTGATGTCATCTTAATTTGATGACATTTGCAAAGACCCTATTTCCACATGAGGTCACATTCACAGGTACCAGGGGTTAGGACATAACCTATCTTTTTGGGGACACAATTTAACCCCCTGGTCGTGTGTACATGTTAGCTATTTAATATGTACTACAGAATATACAATGTTGTATGATAATTACATAAATTGCAAACTCTCTCTTGATAGATGACTTCACAGATGTGGAGGAGATGGTCAATTGCAGTTCGATTTTTAAATGGCACGACTAACAAGTAAAGATTTTAATGTCCTTCTTGGAAAAAGCATGTAACCCTCCAAGCCAAAGAATGAAATTCCAACACTAGGAAGCTCTCTATCCTGGTCACTCTATCTTGATTCTCAGTGAACATTCTAATTAGAACCAACCCTCATAATTACTTTTATATTAATAGCATTATAAGGTAAATGTTCTTCTCTCTGGGTTTTAATCTCTCTGCTATAAATTGCATTGTTACTTTATATCATGCCCCTTGCATTATCAATTATTAGAGTAACTTTTTAGACAGAATTGGGACCATGAGTAATTGCAGAAGCGTCTGATAGATGGGGGGTGGGGGACTTCTTCCTTTCCCTTGCAAGGCTACATCTCTATAATTTGGCTGTGAACACATGAATAGAAGACAACCCTTATTCCTTCAGGTAGCTTTTTACACTGGTATTCCAAAAATGATCAGTCAGGTAAAGAGATTCCTAATATATGACTGCGTGGCTTATTTTTAGTTTTTTTTTCCCCCTGATGTCTTGCAAAGAACAAAGTACATTTGTGCTTACAAACATGAGGAGTTTCTATGTCTAGGTATCACTCCCTATAGTTCAGCTATAACCACCAGCAAATTCGAACAAAAAATAAACTTTACATTTTTAGGGAACAAATTTCTCTTTATAGACTTTTAAGTTCAACACCAATTGGTGACCTTGAGGAGGAAGACATCTTAGACCCTCAGCATCCCCAGATTCACCCAGAAATCCAGCTTGATAATTTTCACTCTGATTTATTTATGCCTGAAGATCATTTTTATGGGTCTCAGGTTGCCTTTCTCACAAGCCTTTTTAATTTGCACCATTCTCTGGTGATAATGGTGTAATGGGCCCGCATCTTCTGAAAGATACCAAAGCGTGCTTCACCACAACCACTCCTAAGGCTACGAGGGTTGAGGGGAAGCTCTGCTGAATGCTATTAATGGGATGTTGGCTGACAAAAATGTCAAAGATGTTAAGTTATTGTTCCAGTCCACTTGAAACCTTAGAATATGTTCCCCCAGTCACCCTATTAATGGAGATATATTATCTCTCTGAGAATTTCCTGTCAAACTCTGTTAAGTAAATAAAGGATAGGTGAAATATCAGAAACAGAGCTAACAAATGGAGCGGAGGTCTCCCCTTGAAAGAAGAGAGCCAGCTGTTTACTGTGCTAATTCGAAACAAAATGAAAATGTATGTTTTTCATCTTGGTGAAATATAATTTTCAAACATAGATTGAAAATTGGCTTTAGAAAAGACTTTTTTTTTTTTTTTGAAGGGATATTTCGTGGTCTGGTTTTTGTGTGACAAATGTGACTAGGCCCTGACATAAGACAAATGCTTGGTTGAGCCTTGCATATTGCCTCTAAATTGAACTCAAACTACACAATAATGTCGGAATCATTTAGCTGGGTTAGTCTGAATGTGTCAGGATCAGAAGAGACCAGAATTTCCCCCCCCCCGCCCCAGTCTGGGACCCATAATCATAACCACCAATGACGAGGCAGGGCCCCAGGAAGTGTGGAGTCAATGAGCAAAGCTACCCAGCTCTCCGGGCCTGGTGATGCTGTGCAGATCTCAACCCATGCAGTGTATACTTGGGATTTCATCCTGTAGGTCAGGAGTTCAACTGGGGGTCATTTTTTCCTCCCGGCAGGGACTTTAGGCAATGTCTGGAGACACTGTTGGTTCTTACGACTGGCTCCTGGCATCCAATGGGGCGAGGCCAGGGATGCTGCTCAACATCCTGCGACGCACAGGGCAGCCCCACAACAGAGAGGCATCAGGCCCAGCAGGTACACAGTGCCGAGGGCAGTGGTTCTCTAACCAGGATGTGTGTCAGAACCACGTGGTAAGCTCCTCAGGAACAGGGGAGGCCCAGGCGCACTGAAGTACATGAGGGCCTGGGCCTTTGTATGTCTTCCAAGGTTCCAGGTGATTGCCACCCAGGTTTGAGAATCACTGCTATGGGGTATTCATTAGGTTTGGAAGTTGGACGTGAACCATTATTCCAAACCAGTTTGGGGGTACACCATCTTCAATTGCTCTACATCTCTTGCATAGGCAGGAAATCAATCCTGCGACAGTTCATTCATCATTATTTCTGTAGACCAGTGTATTTCCCAATCTGTGGGTTGTGAAGCTATAAAGGCTGTGAGAATCCATGTGTGCAAGCATTGCTAAGAGAACCGAAAAAATATTGCCTGATACATATAAATATATGAATATTTTCCAAATTGCATAGATGATCTGATTAATAATATAGACATTCATTTAGAAACATTACTCATCAAGTGTGTTTTTTTTTTTTGAAAGTAGATGAACACTAATGTATAGCTCCTTGCCATGTGTGGGTGTGTGAAATCCTTTGATATTTTGCAAGGGGGTCCTCTGAATTGGCAATCACCTGCAGGCTACATTTTCAGGATTTTTCCAAAATCTCTATTTTTTTCCCCCAAGTATCAATGATCGCAGTTTCTTCTGAGACGCCAAGTTTTGCACATCTAAGACTTGGTTTAGAGCAGTATTTCTCTAAGTTTGATTTCGTAAATAAATCATCCGGGAATCTTGTTAACCTAAGGATTCTAATCGGGTAGACCTAGGCTTGTGATGCTGCATTTGTGAAAGGCTCCCAAAGAGATGCAGATGGCCCTGGTCCTCAGGCCACAGTCTGAGCAGCGGGGATTCAGACATGGCCATTTCTTGGTATTTATGTGCTCCACGCAGCACGTCAAAATAACTACAGCGGGTCTCAGTAAAACAGGAAAAGAGAAAAAAATATATATCCACTAAACAAAACACTGCGACCCACATTTAGCTTGTATAAACCTTATAGACAGTTCTTCTTCATGAACTGATTAATTTCTCAAGCCCAAGATTACTAGACAATAAAGACATTGGAAGATAATTCAGGTGAGGACAAAATCCCGTGGAGGAGACCTTGACCATGACAGGGTACTATACAGGGATGCACTGGCTCTCCCTGGATAGGCACTACATTTTATTCCCAGTCAGCTCTGGTGTTCCTACTCCTACTAGCACAGCCACGGAGAAAAATTTCCAACTTCATGGCAAGCAGGGACTACTGGGGTCGCTGTAGAGTCTGTTCCATCTCTTGCTAAATGCCCCTAAACAGTCCTCCCTGGTTTTCTGCAGCTATTATTTTTTTTTTCATACATAAACTTCAATACATTACCAATTGTGACATCCCTTAGACTCAGGCTAACACATTTTGATAGATTTGTAAAAGTGTAATCAGGTGGATTTCCAGGACGATTAATCGGCTTGTTTTTCTGCCGTAGAAATGGGACATTCGTGGAAGAAAAACAGGCATATAGTGGGTAATCTGTAATAAAAGAAGTTCAAGCCTACATAAAGGTAAAGAGTAGTGAATCAGAATACAGATGTTAACTCTGCATCGACAGGTGTATTTGGAAATCCTAGGCTTTTGGGTACAAATTATGTCTCCCCTCCAAGAGCCAGACAGAAGAGACACCATCTAATCAGGGTCAGTATCAACTTACTCCATCTAATGAGTAAGACACAGGAATGTGAGTTTCTAGAGTCTCAGTTTTTGAAAGTGGAAATCTGGATATGCATCTGAAATCCTTTGATTTTGAAGTGTGGAAAAAGTATTTTCAAAAATGTAAAACCACTACAAGGAAAAAAGTAAAATGAGACAAAGTTGAATTTGGGTTTCAGAGCCCATTTATAATCTCTGCCTTTCAAAGTGTGGTTCCCAGACCAGCAGCACTTACATCACCTGGGAACGTGTTAGAAATGCACACTCTCAGGCCCCATTCAGGCCACACCCAGAAACTCTGGGGGTGGGGCCCAGCCATCTGTGTTTTGATAAGCCCTCTACTAGCTCAAGACATAAGGTCAAGTTTGACCATCGCTGATCTGGAACTTTTCTGATATGCCTGGTCTGTCCCTTCTTGCCATGAACCAGAGCTTCTGCCTCTGTTTACTACTTAGGACTACAATTCCAGAAACTTGGAGATACAGGCTTATTCTCTGTCATTCAAGCTGTCCCCCCCCCCCGAGGGGCTGTCCCCACCTGCACCATCCAGTCACTGGCTTGCGTCCTACTTTAACCTGCTTTCTACCTGCCCACAGCTCTAGCTGTAAACCCTCTGGTCCTTTTCCTATCAGGCTGAACCATATGAAATGTATTTTCAAAGGTGAAAAATGGTTTCTGATGAACATATTTGATAACATTGTCATTTATGATATACCTACTTTCTCCCCTGCACACTCATTACCTCAAAGAATTGTCAACAGTGAATAAAACAATGTACATAAAATACCTAGGCCAAGCATGGCACAAAGGAAGCTCTCAGTCAATGCCAGCTGTTACTATTATTCTGTCTAAAATGACAACAACCCAGCAAGACAATCATCTCGGTTTCTGAGGTGAATATATTGAGCTTCAAGGAGTTTTACTGTCAGAAACTTAGTCATATAGCTAGCAAGAGGCAAGCGCAGGACTTGACCTGACTCATTTCTGCTCCCCAATTCTGTGCTTCATTTATGATGTTAAATGGTCCCTCAATCTGTCTTGGTGAGTAGTGCCACTGGGTTTCCTGATTTTTGGACCCTGCACTTGACCTGTCAGATCCCCTTGTCTGGTCCTTGCCCTTCTGTCAGTCCAGGGTGTAGATGACAGAGGTTCTGGTTCAAGGCAGTGGGAAGGCTAGGGTGATGCCTGCTCTGAGGGATACCTGTCTATTCCAGGGTGATTCCAGAGGTCAAAGGGGAGATAAACCCGGGAGAAGAGAGACCCAGATCTGACATCTTCTGATTAGAATCATGGGGTTGCTAAGAGAAATTTCATTTCTAACCACTTGCAGAGTATTTGGGTTTCCCTAGCCAATAACCAGAAGCCCAGCGGGTTATGCCCTAAATGTGTGCTTCCTTGGTAGGAAGCGCCAGGTCAGATGAGCTGGCCAGCAGAGGGCAACACAGGTAGTTATGCTTTGTCAGTGAAGGCATTACCCCAAAAAGAATAGAGGTGACAGAGCCACCATGAAGATTTATATCTACCACTAATAGTGGTCCACCCAGGAGGCAAGAGGGAGCTGACTTCTTAAGTTCTGCCTGCAAAGCCAAGTTCTCATGGGGCTATCCTACCTAGAGGAGGTAGCTTTTCCTACCTCTCTCAGAGACAGAGAATGGGTCCTAAGAAAAAGTAAGAAGGGATAAGATAGGGAATAGACTGAGATTTGGGCAATTTCAAATGTGACAGAGAATGAGTCCCATAGGACCTTTGAAATCAGGTGACCTTGAGGGACAATAAAATGCTTGCTTATTGAAAAACACAGAACATGTATTTATTCACCCGTTCAGCACGTCAAAACTTTTACAAAATTAATAGGCTTTTTCACAAAACTAGGACAAATAATCCTAAAATTTATATGGAACCATAAAAGACTCAGAATTGCCACGGCAATCCTGAAGAAAAAAACAAAGCAGGAGGTGTAACCCTTCCAGACTTCAGACAATACTACAAAGCTACAGTAATCAAAACAGCATGGTATTGGCACAAAAATAGACACATAGATCAATGGAACAGAGAGTCCAGAAATACACCCACACACTGATGGTCACAATCTTTGACACAGGAGGCAAGAATATACAATGGGAAAAAGACAGTCTCATCAGCAAATAGTGCTGGGAAAGTTGGATAGCCACATGGATATCAATGAAGTTAGAATACACCCTTTCTCACCATACCCAAAAATAAACTCAAAATGGCTTAAAGACTTAAACATAAGACTTGATACCATAAACCTCCTAGAAGAGCTCATAGGCAAAACATTCTGTGACATAAATTGTAGCAATATTTTCTTAGGTCAGTCTCCCAAGCTGATAGAAATAAAAATCAATGGGACTTAATCAAACTTAAAAGCTTTTGCAGAGCAAAGGAAACCATTAAAAAAAAAGAAAGAAAGAAAACCTACAGAATGGGAGGAAATATTTGCAAACAATGTGACCAACAAGGGCTTAATTCCAAAATATATAAACAGCTCATACAACTCAATAACAACAACAAAAACCAAACGACCCAATTAACAAATGGGCAGAAGACCTAAATATACATTTCTCCAAAGAAGAAATATGAGTGGCCAACGGGCACATGAAAAGATGCTCAACATTGCTAATTATCAGAGAAATGCTAATTATTAGAGAAATGCAAATCAAAACTACAATGAGGTACCACCTCATATCTATCAGAATGGCCATGACTAAAAAAGTCTACAAATAACAAATGCTGGAGAGGGTATGGAGAAATGGGACCCCGCCTCCACTGCTGGTGGGAATGTAAGCCGGTGCAGCCACTATGGAAAACAGTATGGAGGTTCCTCAGAAAACTAAAAATAGAACTACCATATCATCCACCAATCCCACTCCTGGGCATATATCCAGACAAAACTCTAATTCAAAAAGATACATGTACTGCTATGTTAATGGCAGCACTATTCACAACAGCCAAGATATGGAAACAAGCTGAATGTCCATTGACAGATGAATGGATAAAGAAGATGTGGAACATATATACAATGGAGTATTACTCAGCCATAAAAAAGAATGAAATAATGCTACTTGCAGCAACATAGATGAAACTAGAGATTATCATACTAAGTGAAGTAAATTAGAGAAAGACAAATACCATATGATATCACTTATATGTGGACTCTAAAACATGATGCAAATGAACCTATCTGTGAAACAGAAACAGACTCATGGACATAGAGAACAGACTTGCGGTTGTCGAGGGGGAGGTTGGGGTTGGCAAGTGTAAACTGTTATATGTAGAATGGATAAGCAATAAGGTCCTACTGTATAGCACAGAGAACTATATTCAATATCCTGTGATAACCATAACAGATAAGAATATTAAAAAAGAATATATATATAAAACTGAATCACTTTGCTATACAGCAGAAATTAACACAACATTGTAAATCTACTTAACTTCATTAAAAAATAAAGAAAAATATGAGGGTGAGCCAAAAATTATCCGCACTCTGGCCGTAACTTTAATTAACTTTTAGAAAAGACATATACATCATTTTCAACATAATCTCCTTGCTTTTCAATACATTTTGTCCATCTGTCAACAAGCCTTCGTACTCCCTCATTAAAAAACGTCTTAGGCTGAGCTGTGAGCCACGAATGCTCCGCTGTCTTCACTTCTTCATCAGAAGTGAATCCGGCTCCTTCTTGAGGGCTAACACTTGTGCAACCTTCTTTAAACTTCTCTATCCACTCATACATACTTTTTCGCGACAAAACACTTTCTCCATACTGCACACAAAGTCTTCGATAAATAACAGCACCAGGTACACCCGCAGACCACAAAAAAACGAATCACTGCACGCTGCTCTTCTTTCGTGCAAATCACAAGTGGGGCATCCATTTTTGCTTGCACCGCAGTTACAAATGAAGTGATGCAACACGTTCACACCTGCACAGCAGTGACTGTGGAGACAGCAGCCTTGAGCGGAAAGCACTGATAAGACAGTGTGGCCAATAGAAGCTTTAATATAACTGGAGTGTGGATAAGTTTTGACTCACCCTCGTGAAAACAAAAAATAAATTGACTTAAGTTTTTAGAGGAGTTTTAGGTTTACAAAAAATTAAGCAAATGCGCAGAGTTCACTTATACTGTCTCCCCTACCCCTTCATCCCCTTCTCCCTCCAGATTCCATAAACATCTTGCATCAATGCGGTACACTCGTTATAACTGATGACCCAGTACTGATATATTGTTATTAACTACAGTTCACAGCATACGTTAGGCTTCCTGCCTTGTACATTCGATGAGTTTCCACAAATGTATCATGACATGTATTTGCCATATAGCATCATACAGAATAGTTTCACTGCCCTAAGCATCCTCGGTGCTCCGCCTCGACATCCCTTTCTCCAATCACTGACTGGTGGTCTTTTTTGCTAGTTCCATAGTTTTACCCTCTTTAGAATGTGATATAGTTGCAATCATGAAATCAGACTGGCTTCCATTTAGCAATATGCATTTACATTTACTGTATGTCTTTTCTTGCCTTAATAGCTCATTTCTTTTTAATGCTGTATAATGTTCCATTGGGTGGCTATCACTTGAAGGTTCTGACTTGCAGAATAATGTGCTAAGTGCCTGGAAAGGCACAAACAGAACACCTAAAATTTTAACCAACCAACCTTACACCCAGAATTTTGCATGAGCATTCATCTAACTCTCATCAAGTTCTTGTGACGTATGCACCAGTTTCCCTATTTTTTTGCATGTGGAAACTAAGGCTCAGCTAAGTTAGTTAATTTGCTCAAAGACAGCACATGGTGGAGACTGTACCTGCGCCTGGGACTTTCATTCCACTTTATCTCACTCCTCTCAACATAATACAAATAGAGAAATATACAGACACACACCTAAATATATAAATACACACCTAAATATATAAATACACTGCACACCTAAATATATAAATATACTATACACTATTGTCCTTGGGAGATTATAGTTTAGTGGGAAACAAGAAAAGAAATCTGCACTGCGTGCTTCAGATTCTCCCTATCTGTTAACTTAGGCAAAATTCTCTTCCCCTGCCTACTGTTTCCCGCCCTCTATCCTAAACATCCTCTAAAAACCATGCCCAGCATGCCAAGCAATTCAGATCCTGCCCTCAGCTTGTATTCCCTGCCAGAAAACAACACGTAGCAGCTCAGGAAACAGGGACCTTCCACCACATGAAACTCTGTCTGGCTCTAAAGCCCATCGTTGGCTCAGTGTATCACAGGCCACAGCTCCAAGAAAAGACAAGGTACAGCTGGTAAACCAGACTCCATCTCCCTTTATCTGCCATTCTTCGCATCTCCTCGGTCATGATAGCCAGATGGATGCTCTTAGTATACTCAGGAGGTCCCGGAAGAAGCGTTGGCAAGGCTTAGGGACTGGAGTTCAAGGTCAGAGGAGTAGGACCATGTATTCCCTCCTTTCTAAAAGGCAACACGAGCACATGCTACAAGGGCTTCACTTGATGCTGCCTACCCAGCCCCAGGCCCTAATCCCTTCTTTAATTCATTTGCCTGTGGCAACAATGTACTAATTTCCCCTAACCACTCCTTTGGATTCTTTACTTTTTTACTTAAAGATTCCCAGGGAAAGGAAATCGTGAAGTAATTTTACAGTGCAGAAGCCTGGCAGACACTCTCTTAATCCAGTAATCAGAGTAAATATCACCAGGAATGGGACAAATGAAACTCCAAGTCATGGGATAGGATGCCATGAGAAGAACCCAGCATCACTTCTGTGACATACTTGTCAAAGCTGAATTACCTGAATCGAATGATGAATGGTCACTGGACAAACCCAAACTGAGGAATATTTTACAAAGGAGCTGGCCTGTAATCTTTAAAAGAAGCTAAGTCATGAAAATCAGGAGAGAGCTGTAGACTGAAGGAGGCAAAAGAGACAAGTGAACATATGCACCATGTGATTTGGAACGGGACCATTTTTCCATAAAAGAAGTTAATGCCACACCTGCCCATGCCTGTTACAGCTGAAATAAAATTATAACTTGTTCACACAAAGGTAGCTACAGACTAATGTACAGACTAAAGCCAGTATATTAATTTGACCTGAAAAATCTTACTTTTACAATCTCCCTTATCATAAATAAAACCCCACTGTAATGATCAGATAAAAAAAAAAGAAGAAGTTAATGCCAACTGGCAAATCCAGAATGGGGCTGAAGATGAAATGGATGGTAGCAATGTAATAATGCTAATTTCCTGATTTGGATATTTGTATCAGACACAAATATTTGATGGTTATGTGGAAGAATATTCTTCTTTGTAGGAAATACCCTTTAAAGTACTAGGGGTGGAATGGCCAATCATGACACCAACTTCATCTTTTTAAAGTGTTTGCACCTTTGGGACTTGCCTGGTGGTCCAGTGGTTAAGACGCCCCACCTCCAGTGCTGGGGGCATGGGTTCAATCCCTGGTTGGGAAACTAAGATCTGGCGTGCCACGTGGTGCGGCCAAAACAAACACAAAAAAAGAGAAGAAAAGTTCCCGAACCTTTGTTCTAAGTTTGAGGTTGTTTTAATTTTTTTTTTAATAGCTCCCAGGGATGCATCCTTATCCATCATGACTTTGGCTGATGTGTTGGGACCTCTGTTATGTGATTCCATCCTCCCTTTATCCCCCATGGCTCCCCAGGCTGCTGGCCATCTCTTCACTATTGTAGGGAAGGTCTCTTCCCTTCCATTCCTGCCCCAGGCTTCCCTCTGCAATCAAACATGCCTCCCTTTCCCCCCTGCCCATCACCATTCTATCTGCTAGTCCAAGTCCAAGGTTGATCTCATCTTGTTAGGCAGTCCTTTTGTCATGGCAGCCTTTCCACTTCCATTTTTTTGATTGTGTTGTTAGCTTCCAGCATCCAATTTGCACATCCAGATGTACAAAGATGTCTGTTACCTGCTAACTCAAATATCCCATCTTAGGAAACAGTGTTCATTTCAGATCCTTCCATGAATACCTTGTTTCTAGTACATGCTCAATAAACACCTGGTCTTTGGCTAAACCCTTCCTGATCAGATGTTTATTGTTAGGAAAAAAGGATGTATTATGATTCATTTCTCTGAGAAACTCATCACTTTACTAACACAAAGGACTTCTACTCTTCCTGGCTTGACAGAAAATTTAAAACACGTGGCAATGATGGCTAAAGAGCCAACTTTCTCGTGCCTAAGAAAACCTCAGTTGTAGCCTCTATGAAAAATTCTCCAACAAACGACTTGAGCTATCTGTCCATCTGAGACTTCTCATATCTTTCCACCTACTTTTCATTTTGGTTTTTACCTTCTCATTAACATTTGCATGCTTAAGTGCATTCAGCAAATAAAGAACCTGAGAAGTAATAGTACTAAAGAATTCAGCCCACATGCTGGGTTCCTCCAGGAATCTTAGACCCAAATGTATGTCACAAAATAGACAAAACACACACATGCCTGCTTACTCAAGAAGATTTTGGTCTACCTGAAGGTAAAAATTATCCAAAGGAAAAAAAAAAGGTCAAGGGAATAGAGGTGGGGTGGTACTTGAGGGGTAGGGAAGTCTTTCTCCACAGTCTGGGAAATCTGTACGTAAGCCTTCTGGATGCACCAATACCATAATTGCATGTCCAATTACACATCTGCACATGTAACTTTCCGTGTTGGTTCTTCAAACTCTGCTTTGATATGAAGACAGAGAAAGTGTCTGGTACTAAGTGTATGTCTCTCTCTTTTTGTGGATGTACTTGCTCAACCCAGTTTTGGAAATATGGCCTTCGGTGGCTCATCTTGGTATGATTGGTACATAATGATCCTCATCAGGAGCTTATTGCTATGTAATCAAAACTACTCAGGATTTCAATGCTGCACTAATATTAACTCCAACCATTTACTATTTTAATGAAGTGAGTGTTGATATAAACATGTGCATACTTATTTGTCAATACAAACAGATTTGATGCCGAGTAATAAGGTCATTAAAAGTAATCACATATTTACATTGCTTAATCCCCATTTCCCTCCACCCCTTGCTCCAGTTCCTCTCCTCTTCACCACTGCACTAAATAAATCATCGAGGTCACATCGAAACCACAGTACAGGACCACTGTGGGCTTTTCCATTCTAGACTCTGTCACCATCGTTAGAGGAACTGCTAGCAGGGGCCACGTGCCCAGAGGAAGGTCACTTTCTCTAATCAGATCCCTGCAAGAGGCTTAGAGGCCACTGAGCTGAGATGTGATTTGTTTCATGAGTTTGATGCATTGGTTAAGTCCAGATGAGACCAGGAAAAAAAAAACCAAAACAAAAAAGAAGACCAACAAACAGCCTTCACCTCGGTTAAGTTATATCTCAAACTGCATATATGTACCTGCACCAGACTCCTGCTCAAACCCGTTGCCCTCCTTCTCCTTCTCACTCTCAAGACAGCCCGGACCTAAGCCATGGAGGTGTGGCTTCAGGAGATGAAATAAACTGGGACAAGTAGACAGGAGGAAGGAGGAGCTGGAGTCTTTCTGAAAGCCAAGGTGCTGAGTGGTAGAGCCAGAAGGGATCTTTGAGGTGCTTTGCCTGAAACTCTGATTTTACACAAGAGCAAGAGGCATAAAGAGGTCATGTGATTTGCCTGAGGTTATACAACCACTCTGGATGGTTCCTCCAAAGTACTCTTCAGAATGCCCTTTTGTCAAACTAATACAAAGGACTCAGCCATTAATCAGATACAGGATCCATCGTCCAAAGTCATTTCCATATGCATGTGTATATACACATAGTCGGACTAGCATTCATTCCCACCCCACCTGCTAGCCTTGGCCACCTTCAGGTAACAGCTATTACGATCTACCCCTTTTGCACTGGCCATAGTCTTGGTAGGACAGTCAAGATGCTTTGTCCTTCCCTCACCGAGGATGGGCTTATCACCCTGAGCCAATCTGACTCTCTTTTCTTGGGATTCAATTCTTGTGCCTTAACAGACTTCAAGTGGTTGGAGCAGATTCATCCCGAGGTAATTAACTGCCTGGTAGAGAAAGTCTCCTGGGTCCTGCTCCCCCGAACCCAGGAACTACTCTGGCTTTCCCTTTGTCTTTCATCCTGGGAGTGGTCCGATGCTGTGGGTAAACTAATCTGGTGGTTCTCAACTAGGGGTGGGGGTGGATTTTCCCCCCAGGAAATATTCAGTAATATCTGGAAATATTTTTGGTTGTTATAACTGGTGGGGGGGGGGGGCTGCTATTGGCACCTAGTGGGTAGAGGCCAGGGATGTTCCTAAATATCCTTTAATGCACAGGACAGCCCCCACAACAAGGAATTACCTGGCCCCAAATGTCCATATTGGTGAGGTTGAGAAATCCTGGGCGAACCCCACTATCTATTTCCAATACCTTCTCTCTTGCCTGTTTCCCTTTAGAGGGTGCAAAATACTTTCCCAACCTTTCTTATAGCTAAAGGATAGGAATCCAAGTGATATAGTTTTCTCCAATGAGTTTTGAGCAGAATCTATTTTCCCAATTAAAGTGACAGGAGCAGTTAATATTCTATCCCCTTGCTCCTACTTAGAAGGTAGATAAAAAGCTTGGTGCATTGGCAGCCATTTTATGAACATGAAGGAAAAGTGAAACAAAACAAAACAAAACAATCACAGGTACCAGACCATATACCAGCACCAATTCCAAAGGCTATCTCCTTTCCAGACTTCTTGCTGTTGAAGAAAAACTAACCCCTCATTTGTTTAAAACTATTAATCATCAAGTATTCCTTTACTTTCAGTTGAAAGCATTTCAGTGGTCATTCCTTCCAAGAAATTGTTTCTCTGCTTATCTTAGCTAGATTCCATTTTTGTATGTTTGCAAGAAAAGAACTGTGCTTGATACAGCACTCTACATATGAGCCTTTGTGGATTATGTATTGCAGCCAGAATGGAGCTTTTTCCTTATTATTCTTGATGCTGGCTGAAATTTTGGCTCCACATAGCAAGTCAATGTGGGCAACTCTTTGCTGGCATTCAGCAGTATTTTCAGATCTGTGCTTTGTGATGAGATTGGTGATAAAAATTACTTTCTGCCTTTTAACTGTAGGTCAGAAAAAAATCCTTCAAGCTGTAGGGTCAACTGGACATGTGCTCAGGAAGCCTTTCCTACTTTGGACTGTGAGTAGAGCTGGGAATTGTTTTCTGTGCTCCTCTGTGAAGTGATCAGGCGGTCTCACCAGCAGGCACTGCAGGAGCGAGGCCTGTGTGTTTGGGTGGAGCCGACAGAGCCGGGAAGGACAGACCCGAACTGCCCATTCTCCCCCTCTTCCAGCACTGCTTCACCAGGTGCTTCTAAGACCTGCGGGTGACGGCACTGCTGGTGGTCCTTCTCTGATCAAGGCTTGATTCCTGCTTATCCAGAGCTTTTACTGTTGGTGTGAGGGAGGGAGTCAGAGGCAGAAGCAACCGCCGAGGGCCTCGCTGATGAAGAGACGAACCGCAGCCGTCCCCACCACACAACGGAGGCTCAGACTCACCTATAGTGCACGGTCCTCTCCCAGCCCTGCCCATCACAACATGGTCCACTTGGGCCTCCCGCCGCCCAGTCAGCATCTCAGCACCGGGCTCCCTCAGAAGCGGGGTCATTGGCTTCTTTGCCCTGAGGACTCACCAAGGGCACCTGGGGGCTTCCCTGCTGTGGGCTCCCCAGCTTTCTCTTGATCGGGGTGACCAACTCTAGCAATTTCCCCAAACTGAAATAATTTTTGGAGGCAGTCTATGTGTAGAGGTGAGGAGCAAAAATTCTGGAGTTTGCCCAAGGGTAAATGGGGTTTTGCCCCAAACTATAACGGTAACAGCAGCAGCATGTAACATTATTAATGACCAGGACTGACCATAGGCAACACTGCCCTAAGTGCTTTACATATATTATCACCCTTAGTAGCTGTTTGATGTTCATCAAGTCGCTTAACACCTTTGAGCTTCAGATGACTCGGGCAAAATGAGGATAAGAGGACCCCTTTAGATGGTTACGAGGACTCAAAGAAGTTACCCAGCAGAGCACCTGACACCCGGTGAGCAGTCTTTTAATGTCAGCTTCTAACATTCCAGGTGACAGATCTTGACCAGATGAAAGCTACCTGAATTTGTATTAAAGAGATACACTATAAAGCAAACTATTCAGTGTGGCTTATTTTGATTTTTCTAAAAGAGAGGATGGTAAGCTGAGGTCTAAAGCATCTCTCCTGCCCATTTACCACCAACAAGCTTAGCATGGGTGCAAAACCAGGACCCAAATCCTGGGACCCAGGGGCAGCTTGTAGGTTCCTCCTTGCCTCTAGAAACCTGTAAAACTTGTCTTTGAGGCTGGGTGGCTGGAATTTATAGGGTTGAAAGGAGCGTTTGAAGGCTCGTGATTCACTGTTCTCTTCCTTTGCTTGCTAGAACAAGCTTATAATGAATACTTCAGAAACTATTTGGCAAAAGCACCCGTTCCAGTGATGTGCTAAAGTTAAAGCTGGAGGGAAAGTGGGCTTTTGAATGGGGATGATGTGACATAAATGATGCTAAATTGTAACAGAAGATATGGATACTGGGTTACCACGCCCTATATCTCATCAAGTCCACATCCCGGAGAGAAAAATATCACCCTATTATATGAAGGAGGAATAAATGACTTACCCACAGACCCAACTAGAAATCCACAAAGCTAGGATGTGAACGTCAGTTATCTCCAAGTCTGGTTCTTACAACCACCTGCTAGGAAGCAAGGCAGAGTGTCCTGCAGGTAACTCTGGGCCACCCCACCACACAGGGAGAAATTGCCCCGCTGGTCCAGAATGGATGAGCCTTCTGGAAGGTTCACTCTGGCTGGGGTAGAATGGCAGCCCAAGTCTGACATCCTTTGAAGGAAGAAGCTGAAGCTGAGCTCTAAGAAGCCTTAATCAGGGATTCTTCAAGGCAGAAGAAAGGAACATTTACCTTGTAAATCAAAGGGATTGAAATCAAGTTCTCATCTGCTATCAGATGAGATCAACTTGGGAAAACTCTGTCCCATTTTCCTGTAGCTGTGTCCAATATACCGTATAGAAAGCCCCCGGGGTCCTCCCTGTATTGGTGATCTCCAAATACCTCCATGAGAAATGTTCTTGGTATAAAAGGTATCCCAATGACCTTATTCCAATGACCTCATGCAATGTGCTGATATTTACCTGATTTCAGAAAAACAATGGGGTAGTAAGGGACAGGTTCCAGCTGTTTGGCCTCTTCGGCGTATGCTCTGCAGAACCTGTGCGGCTTCATAAACAACCTGTCAGTGAGGTTCCGGCCAACCTTACCGGACGCGGACCCACTCAGAGCTGAACCTACAAACCTCTCACTTCATTAGCCGTAGCTTTCTGGCTGCTGTTTATTATTCCGTGAGATAAATGAAAGTTTTCTATTTCTAGCCAAGGCTCTAACAGAGAAACCCGGCTTTTTTTTTTTTTTTTTTTTTTAATTGTCCTTCTTCAGGCTCAAGTATAAAATTAGTCGGAACTCATAAAAAATGCCAAATCAAGTCCAATTTACTAAAAGTGCCTTAGACTGTTAAGTGAATTAAGTGAAATATTTTTTTAATGAAAGGCTTACTAAAGGACATTCAAATAGGAAAAGACATGTTTTTAGCCAGCAGTGATAAGAGGAATCTCTAGGAGAGGCCTGCCAGTCATTAGACAAGACAATAGAGCCTTAGAAAATCTTTTAAGAATTCATTCAGTTCTAGGGGCTAAACCACAGATCCCAGCTCTCCTTTTCCTTCTCCCTCCCCTGCTATCTAGGAAGCAGCCATATTTATCAAGTAAGGCAACCATGTGTGGTTGTGCAGGCTGTGCACTGTACAATTTCATCATGTCCACAAGGCTGCTGAGCAAAGCTAAAAAAAACACATTCTGAGTGTTCAGGAGACATAATTCACATGGGGCCCACATTTTAAGGGGTCAGACAACTTTTGAGACTTGGATGACAATGATGGCTCTTCTCTTGAAAAAGGCACAACTCTCAATAGTTTGAATATGATTTAAAGGGGTTCATGGGCCCCCCAAACCCATCTACAGGCTCTAGTACTTGGGGTAAGAAAGTCACTTTCTGATAGAGCAACGTGAGAAGCCAAATCCAAATTAGAAGCTTGCTTGGCGATCAAATGTTCAAATATTTAATGGTGTCAGACTAAGAAAACACGGTGCATCTAACTCCATGCTGGGAAGAGCTTTACTTTGGCACATGAAGAACCTCAGTCATTCTACTCCACAGGCACAGCTAGGAAGGGCAGTGTTGACCAGGGAAGTCTAGATACTCATTTCTTCTTGGCTTTGATTTCAGATCCACACTTATCCAAACCCTCTGCTCCCTGACTGCCACCACAGTCTTCCTTTAAACACATTCATCCATTGCAGCCTCCCTGGCTCAGCGCCGCTGGCATCTTCAAGAGACCTGCCTTGTCTCTGCCCTCATCTCCTCTGTTTATCTTGCCTTTTAACCTCATGGAGCGATGTCTTATTTGCATATCCAGATTCTCCACGGTATCCCCTCACTCGAGTTGAACGCTAGACACTACGCCAGATCTAGACATAACAAGAATAGTAGCAACTCACTCATTTGTTCCTTCTGTGCATGAAGTCCTCTGGCTGTGATCTGACTTGCTCTCATCTCATAACCACACTTAGCCATAGGGATTAAACACAACCATCAGTCCCAACCCACAGGTGAGGAAACAACCTTAGGGCACTTAAGTGAGTCGTTCTAAGTCACAAAGTAAACAGCAGCTTTGGAAGTCCAGCACCATCACCTGCATCTACAAGGGATTGGAAAACTTTTTTGTAGAAAGGGCCAGGAAATATTTTAGACTTATGGGCCATGCAGTCTATTTCAATGACACTGCTCTGCCTTTGCAGTGGGAAAGCCACCATTGTTAGTGCTAACAGTAGGTACGTTTTGTCCTGTAAGCCTTAGTCTGGCATCCCCTGCTCTACACCCTACTTCAAGCTCCCTGAATCAAGAGGTGGTCATGTCAGAGTGCAAAATAGTCACAACTTGAACATATACAGCTTAGTACTCTTCTAAAGCAAATCTAAGCTCTTCTAGTTAAAAAAAAAGGGGGGGGGGTAGGATAGTAAACTACTGAGAAAGTCATACTTGGAAATAAGTATAAATCTTACTTATTGTTATAAGAAATTTTGTCTTCAATTCTGTGTTTCAAATTGTGCCAGACTTCTGAAAGTTCCCTAGCTTTTACTTTCTGGAGATGTGGGTTTTATCGGACATAGAACAAACAGCTAAAATAAAAGGTTAGGAACATCGAGTTCTCTGAGTTCCTGGCATGCCTCGCTCAGGCAGGAAAGAAACCTCCTTATTAAATATTTCTTAGCATGTGAGGTCTGGGGCAACAACATTTTTGTTTATAATAAATACCATTCATGCAAGAACTGATTCAACGAGACAGACGCTAACAAGAAAAGTGAACACTGATGTTTTCAAATCACAGTTCCTCCGGTTTTAGGTGTTTGCCTGCTCACTCTTCAGAAGCTCTGCCATGCTTTGTTTGCCTAAAGAAACTTTTCTTAAGGCTTAATTAAAGATAGTATCATGGGACTTCCGTGGTGGTGTAGTGGATAAGACACTGCACTTCCAAGGCAGGAGGCCCGGATTCGACCCCTGGTCAGGGAACTAGATCCCACATGCATGCTGCAACTAAGAGTTCATGTGCTACAACTAAGGAGCCCATGAATTGCAACTAAGGAGCCCACATGCCACAACTATGAAGCTGGTGAGCCATAACTAAGGGGCCCACATGCTGCAACTAAGGAACCTGCCTGCCACAACTAAGACCCTCTACAACCAAATAAATAAATAAATAAATAAATGTTTTTAAAAGATAGCATCATGACAAATTAAAGATGTGGTTTGCAGGCCTCTGTCAGCAGAAACTGGTGAAGGCAGAAGAAGGCAAAGCAACTGGAGAAGAGATGATTATGGCTGAGATGTCTGGAACTGGGCAGAGCGGCATTGAGCTATCCTTGCCTCTCCTCAAGAACGGCCAGCGATAGACTGGTAGCCTTGGCACTAACAGAATAGCAGACATACTGCCTCAAATCATCAAGTACCCAACTGGGTGAGGAAAAGAAGGTCAGCAGGGTGGGCTGGGAAATTCACCATAGGAAACCTCTTCCCTAATATCTGGGCTAATTTTTTTCTAAGCCTTGAAAACTTTTTTCAGGTTAAACGATATTAATGCATCCCTTCCTTTTTCCAGTGTTTAACAGCAGCTCCCATTTACAGAGTGGTGAACACTCTACCATTCTGAAACCATCAGAGGCTCTAAAAAAAACGGCAACAACCCAATAACAACTATGACGACAGCAATGGCCAACTCTCATGAAGCATTTCTTATCTACCAAGGAGGACTCTCAAAACCACGTGAGGTACTATAGTTACCTCCATTTTATAGAGGAAGGAACTCAGATGAGAGTTTACATTTTCCAAAGTTGCACAGATAGGAAGCCCAAAGAGGATTAGATTCTATCAGGTTAGAGTGTTGCCGGTATTTCTCAAACTATTTTCCCTGTGGTATCTATAAAGGCACAGGACCGATGGGAGGTTTCAAGGTAAAAGCCAGAGATGAAAAGGTAAAAGCAATGCACTGGCAGTCTCCTAGTATCTTTCCTTTTTTCCCCTCCATTTGTATTTCAGATTGTGTTTAATATTGTAGCTGTGTTGGCTTTAATACAAACAGAAGATTTGTAACTGAGAGTACAAGAAGATGTTTCTACCACGGCTTCACATACTCCCGGGATGCAGGGATGCATCTTTATGAGTTTGGGAAGTGCAGGTCCAGCCATCACTTCCCAGCAAGGGAATAATTAGTCAGACCCCAAGGCCAAGAGGGTCTGAAAGCAATAATCAGAAGGCCCAGGAACACAAACTCAAGAACTTCAATTATTTATTCATGACTGATTTCACAACTGAATGGAAATTTTTATTTTTTTTAGGGGTGGAAGATTATCAAATCTAGCTGCCTCTGAAAGGGCACAGCATTTGAATGCCCAGACGACAGGGACACATTCATTTATTTATTTACTCATTCAACCCATTCATTTACAGAGCTCAAACGCAGGTAACAGGTCCTGGGGCCATAATGGTTTGCCCTCTAAGGAGCTGGGGAGTTAATGGGTTTGTGGATGTCAGAGTAATACCAGGTTATTCTAGAAATGTAAGCCAGTCTTGATTCCCAGATGCCCGCCTCTCCTCACCAACTTTTCCCCAACTTATGACAGATAGTCTTGAAAGGCTGCTAGTGTCTACCCATCTTTGCTCAGTGTCTCATTAAAAGGTAAAAAAAAAAAAAAAAAAAAAAAAAATCTGGTTTCTAAGAAACCCCCCTTAAATGCAGCCTAAATTCTTCATTTTGTTTTGAGAAACAAATGCTTCCTAATGGCCAAAATATTTAAGTTTGAAAGCCACATAATGAGAACACACAATAGTCGTTTCCCTCGACTTTTTTTTTTTATTCTAGCAATAATTTCCCTGTCACTTGAATGTGACTCCCGATTGTCACAATGACTCTGAGACAATGATTCGGTGCTGCCTGATGGTACAAAGTGAAGTTGTGAGGCTGATGCCAAAACTGTGTCAGCTGAACTCAGGAGGACGACAAAAGCTGCGAGCAATCTCGCTCGTTTAGAAAGTGGGCTGGGCCACTAGACTGGCACACAGGTTCGTTCCAGCCCATCTTCAGTCTCTTGATGGGCTGCCCCTCCCATCTCGGGACTTGGAGGCTCTCTCTTTGATATACATGCTCCCTGAGATTGCTAAATCCAGGACTATGGAAGGCAAGCAAGCCTGAAGCAATCCCCAAGGGAATTCCTCCCCCACCCCAACCCCAGAAGAGTCTCACCCAAGTGTTTTCAATGAGAGAACAAAATAATTCAGATTGTTTAAGCGAGCGGTCCACAAGCTTTTTGGCACCAGGGACCGTTTTGGTGGAAGACAATTTTCCCAAGGACTGGGGGTGGGGGCAGATGGTTTCGGGATGATTCAAGTGCTTTATGTTTATTGTTCACTTTATTTCTATTATTATATGAGCTCCACCTCAGATCATTAGGCATTAGATCCGGGGGGTTGGGGACCCCTGCTTTAAGCTATTAAAATCAAGTCAAAAGGCTACCCAGCACTTTGTTTCTTCACAGATAGTATAACTATGGCCCAGAGGCTGCCAGTGTCCACCACGAAGGCCCTCTGCTCTTGCGCAATGAGCCTGTACGTGACCGCAGAATCTTTCCCAACACAGTACCAGCCCCACAGGGTTCAAGATGGCAGGAGACAGAAACTGCTCTGCCTGTATCTACAGTCCAAGTTTCAGCCCCCTGGGATTTTTTACAAATAGCACTCATTGTGTAATTCAAAAAATATTTGTTAAGCTCCTGCTCTGGGCCTCAGAATGCAGAGGTCAAGAGCAGACTGATTGACAGCCTTATGGAACCGACAGTCTAGTGTGGGAGCTGCACGCTGAATAGTCACACTCGAGGGTGCTAGATTTCACAATGTGTGAGGAAGTTAACTTTGAAATGAAATCTGGAAAAAGAAGTGTCCATGGGCCCAAGGACTACAAGGGCTGAGGGGCAGGGGATGGGGGAAGAGTTCAGTAAGTACAAAGGCTGAGGCATCTACAGAAATCCATAGAATCCACAGGAAGTGTAGCTACCATGCCTGCATCAGAGGAAGAGGCTACAAGCTCAGAGAAAAGGGACAAAGCAGCATCTTTCCCATTGTCACCTGCTGGTGAGATCCTATTCATCCTACAAGACCCAGCCGAAATGTCTGTTCCTTTCTTTCCTCTGCTCCTCGGCTGTTGTATCAAGAGCAACATTGCTGTACTATTTATAATAGCTAAGACATGGAAACAACCTACATGTCCATCCACAGATGAATGGATAAAGAAGATGTGGTACATATATATACACAATGGAATATTACTCAGCCATCAAAAACAATGAAATAATGCCATTTGCAGCAACATGGATGGGCCTAGAGATTATCATACTAAAATGGAGTAAGTCAGAAAGAGAAAGACAATTACCATATGATATCACTTACATGTGGAATCTAAAATACGATACACATCACCATATCTACAAAACAAAAACAGACTCACAGATACAGAGAACAGACTTGTGGTTGCCAAGGGGGAGAGAAGGAATGAGAACACGGGATTAGCAGAGGCAAACTATTATATACAGGATGGATAAACAAGGTCTTACTGCATAGCACAGGGAACTATATTCGATATCCTATGACAAACCATAATGGAAAAGAATATGAAAAAGAATATGTATATGTATAACTGAGTCACTTGCTGTACAGCAGAAATTTACACAATACTGTAAATCAACTATTCTTCAATAAAATTTTCTATAAAAAAGCAACACTGTTGTAATACCATACACTTTACCACGTTCAAATTGAGTTCATTTATAAAGTCAGTAATTAGAGAGAAAATTATTTACATTAAAAAAAAAATGCCCATGACTATGAATTTCAATCATCAAGATCTGGTCCCAAAGCCAAATATTAACTTCCTCAAGTTTTCCTTGCTTTTGGTCTTCCATTTTCACTAAGGCATCAGAGTGTAAAGTCAGGCTGAAACAGCGAAGGGTTCGAGATGTTTTTTTTTTTGTCTCCTTTCTCCTTTTTTGCCAAGCCTCTGAATCCCACTGCTTTTGGTTTGATGAGTAATGTATGCTACCTGAGGTCACAGAGCTCCCATGGAGGAAAGTCAGGATTTCTAGAAGCTATCTGGAGGAAGGAGGCTGCAGTACAGAGGGGCTACGATAGGTACACAGGATTAGGTTTTTAAAAAACAGTTCAACACATAATGCTCTCTTTTGCCTCACTAAGAAAGCTTGCATAAAAACTAAATTCATAAGCACGATTTTAGGCACTGGAGTCTGTATTGTATGTGCTTTTGATGCGTTTACATACAGAGCAAAAGCAGAGGCTGCCTGGAGTGGAACCTGCCCATTTGGGTTACATTTGCTCTCAAAGAGCATTGTGTCAGTGATTTATGGGAAACGGGAGCCTCGGCCATCCACACAGCTGTACACAGTTCACTACAAAATCTAAAAGCAGAACAAACTACTAACCAGCTTGAGTCATGAACAGCAATCAATGAAAACAAGTACTCTCCTGAACTTCAGCAAAAAGGGACGCCCTATGCAGTGATACAAACTTCTACCAGTTTGAATAACGCCTCTTTGAAGACAAATTTAACCCGACCCCTTCAGCGCAACTGCATCTTTTATTCTGCAACACGTGCTCCCCTATCTTTCAGGATTGCTCTTTTGGAATCTCAGCCTGTGGTAATTACTTGCTTATGTCTGAATCACCGAGACTATGGAGTTAGCGTTCCAGGGTCCTGTTTACTTACGAATCTTCACCCGCCACGTGCTCATTTCTTTCGTCATTCCATAAATATCTCACAGGCACCTATGGATTCGTTTCCTATTAAGAAATTACCACAAACGTAGCGACTTAAAACAACACACATTTAGAAACTTACAGTTTTGGAAGTCAGAAATGCAAACTTTGTCTCACCGGGCTTAAATCAAGGTGATGGCAGGAGAGCATTCCTTCCAGACGCTCTAGAGAAGATTCTGTTTCCTGGCCATTCCCAGCTTTTAGGGGCTGCCTGCTTTCCTAGGCTTGTGGCTGCCCAAGGTGTCAGCTCCCACTTCTGTCGTCAGTTTAACCTCTGCTGCCGACCCTCCTCCTCCCTTTTATAGGAAGCCCTGTGATTACACTGGGCCCACCTGGATAATTCACGCTGCTATGCTCTCCAACGCAAGAGCCTAATATTAATCACACGTGCAGAGTCCCTGTGCCAGGTAAGGTAACCTACTCACAGCTTTAGAAGATTAGGATGTGGCCGTCTTTGGGTAGGGGAAGGGGCAGGTATTATCCATCTTTCTACCACCTACTATATGTCAGGCATTCTGCTAATGCTATGAAGCACAGAAACATATAGTTCCTATTTTCGTGACACTGGGTTCCTGAGGGGATACTTCATGGCAGACGGCATGTCAGGAACAGAAGCTCTGGAGCAGGACTCCGCAGGGAACTCAGTGAACTTGGGGGCGCAAATAGATCTGTAGCCCAGAGTCGGGTGGACTGCTTGTGGCAGGAGGTGACAGGAGGAATCGGCAGGGGGACAGCCACCAGGAGTTCAGGTTTACAATGATCAGAGCAAGAGAAGTCAATGCAACGTTTTACATAGGTGTGTATGCATATGAGGTCTGTGAAAACAACTCACTGCCTGGCTGATGGGTGGAGACGAGACTGGATAGACTCAAGAAAACAGTTAGGAAACAATTGCAATAATCCAGACAAGTGGTGATGGGAGTGTGAATCAGTATGTAAAACAAAGACAGAGAGGAGTGATGAATGCTCTAGGACTGGGATGGGCAGACATGGCCCGAGGGCTACCTCTGGTTCACACCTGTTGTTGTAAATAAAGTTTTTTTGGAACATGGCTATACTTCCTTGTTTACTGATGTCTATGGCTGTTTTCACCTACAAAGGCAGAGGTGAATATTTGTGATCAAGGCCAAGAAGACGGCAGAGCATGAAATAGTTACTATCTGGCCTTTTACAAAAACAGTTCACCAACCTCTAGAATATAAGGTTCAACTGATATGACTTCTATCTGATTGGGTACGGGAGGTGGAAGAGGGGGAGGTTTCTTCGTTGTGGATGGTACCCACTTGGATGAGGCCCTGGTCTGGAGGGTGGTGAGGAGTGGTGGTGCTGTGCAAAGATGGAGAATTAATTGTTGTCTAGGTTAGGTCTGAGCTGACTTTGAGACTTCTAAGGGGTAACAACAGATACACGGGTCTGGAGCTCTGAGGAAATATTCACAAACCCTAGTAGCCTGCCTACTTGGTGCTCAAAGACATATTTATTGAAACGTTGGACAAAATCTCATAAAAAGTATTTCAGCTACGGTTGGCATTATGAGATCACGTCATTTCCCCCCTACTTAAACTCATTATGATAGGCTAAATAATGCCCCCCAACCCAAATAAGTGCACATACTGATCCCAAAACCGGTGCACGTGTTTACCTTCCGGCAAAAGAGAGTTTGCAGATATAATTAATTTAAGGATCTAGAGACAGGGAGATTATTCTGGACTATATGAGTGGACTCAATACAATCGCAAGAGTCCTTCTAAGAGGGAGGCAGGGACTTCCCTGGCGGTCCAGGGGTTGGGACTCTGTGATCCCACTGCAGGGGCCACGGGTTCAATCCCTGGCTGGGGAACTAAGATGCCGCATGCCACGTGGCACAGACAGACCAAAAAAAAAAAAAAAAGAGGGTCAGATAGCTAGGAGGGGGCAAGAAGACACAGGAAGACACAGAAGCAGTGTTGGAGTGGTCACGACCCAAGGAATGCCAGCAGCCTCTAGAAACTGGAAGAAGTAAGGAACGAACGCTCTCTTGGAGCTTCCGGAAGGAACCAGCCCTGATGTCACCTAGGTTTTAGCCCTCAAAGTCTCATTTCAGAGTTTTGACCTCCAGAGTGGTAAGAGAATACATCCGTGTTGTTTACTCACTGAGTTTGTGGTAAATTTGTCACATTAGAAAAAAAAAAACAAAACTAATAGAGTTCTAACAGCTATTTATTATACTCTGAATAAAACCCAAATTCCAAATTCCTTACCATGGCTGACAAGACTTATATTGCTGGATCCTTCCTTCTTACCCCATCTACCTCCTCTCTCCCTAATTCCCCTTCTTCTCAGTTCTATACTATCCAGACTGGTAGCCCTGGGCCAATTGCAGCTGCTCAGCACTTAAAATACAAGCTAGAGCAACTGAGGAGGTGAATTTTAAAATCAAGTTAAATTTTAATTCATTTACATTTTAATTTAAAAACAGAGGCTGTGTAAAATCTTTTCTCCTTTACACACAACTTTATTGTTCGGTAGGATTACATTTTACTTCATCTATTGAAAAATTAGCATCCAAATTGAGATGTGTTTTAAGTATAAAATGCACACCGGAGTTTGAAGACTTAGTATAAAAAATGGAAAAATCTCATTAATAATTTTTATATTGATTATATGTTGAAATGAAAGGACAACATATTGAATACATGAGGCTAAATGAAATATGTTAAAATTAATTTCATCTGTTCTTTTTGCTTTTTTGGATGTGGCAACCAGAAAATCAAAATTACATATGTGGCTGGTGTCATATGTCTACTGGACAGTGGTCGCTAGTCTCCTGGCTTCTGACTTATTCCTTCTGCTTGCAAAGCCATTCCCCTAGATTTTGTAGGACTCCCAGACCCAGCCTTTCTCAGTTCATTTACAGTTCAGTGTCAGTGTCACCTGTTCAAGAACATTCTCCCCAATGCAAGAAACCCCCATTCTCTCTCTCTGCCAAATTCCAGGACTCTTATTTTATCTTGCTTTTTATAATATGTACTTATTTATCTTCTTCATAGCAACTAACAACATTTGGCACCCTCACTTACGTGCTTGACTGTCACTGCCGATTGGAATGCAAACCCATGAGAGCAGGGTCTCTGGTGGTCTCGTTTACCCTTGGTCTCCAGCATGTAGAATGATGCCTGGCAAATTTCAGGTACACGATCATAATTTCTTGACAAGACCTAATTGTATCTTCCACTGTTGAGTTCCCAGTGATTCCCCTGGAAGCTTTTAAATAAAAGTCCCTTGTTTTACATAAGCAAGTTTGAAAGGGTTTCTGTTACCAGCAACCCAAGGGGCTTTGACCAAGGACAGGGGCTGCATTAAGGGGAGTGAAGAAGTTTCTTCACTCTGATTTGGGAGTTGGAGCCGTTTTGTAGCCCTATTCAAAAGTAAATGTGTACGTCAGGAAAATGATCAGGGAAAAGAGAATAGTAACTCGTCCTTTTTTCCTTTCTCTCTTCCCGCAAAAGGATAGGTAAGAAATATTTTCACTTTATTCTTATCTTTTTCTTTAATGGGTTAGAGTTTGCTTTGAAAAGTTTTCCTCCAGGCTTCCTGACACAGTAACTTTGAATGAAAAGCAAATTTGGGAAGGAGAGGAAGGGCAGCTGACCCTCTAAATCCACTTGCAGCAGCTAGAATTCCTTCTTTGGTTCTTACTGAGATTGCTAGTTTCCTTTTATTAGTTAACATCGATGCTGTTATTTACACAGCTGTTAATAGTGCATTTTTTCCTCATGTTATTTTTGTTTTTTCCAATGCTGTTTGTCTGGGTGAGTTTGGATGCTGACAGTTTATGTACAGCCTGGGATTTAAATGTGGAGCTGTCAGTTATTAAAAGCTCCAGAAATAACCGTTCATCCTCTTAAGATAGAGTGTTCTGGATGCAATTTTTTGAAAATAGGGCTTGAATGACACAAGCGACAGAAGTAACTTGGATTTTATATTATCAGTCAAAAGGTAGATCTAGTCTCTCTGTACTTTTAAGTTGAAGATAAAGTAGATTGCAGAGATAAGATCTCCTTTATGATGATATTTTCAATTATGGAGGGAAATTCTTTGGTTTTCCAATTTACATATTTTATTCAAATTTTACATTTTCTCCACTTTTCTTTTATCTTCCTAACTTTTCTTTTCTCACTCCCAATGCTCATAAAATACAGAAGGCAGAAGGGGGAGAAAATCTATTTGACATGAGAACACCAGGGACTGACCTATACAACAGATTTAGATTGACGTCTTTTTAGCGATAAGCAGCAGAAAGTGAACTTTTTTTTTTTTTTAAGTTTGACAAGTGATTTCATTTCACCTGCAGAAAATAAGTAGCCACACAGTCAGGAAATTTTCATGTTCCATTTTTCTCTGGGCATGAATACATGGGTTTTGGAGGAAGAGATAAAATTAAGAAGGTCCAGAGTTTCCTAGGCGGTGTCTTCACCGCCCCAGCTGGGATATCTGACAATTATTCCATTTAGACTGAACTATTGGGAGGACTACTGTATGCCTGAACAACCAATGAGGAAATCTGTAGAACTGTGAATATGTGCCTTGCTTTGAACTTCTTCCCTCATTCCCCTCTATTTATGTCCTGTAGGCTGCATCCTACAGGACATAAATGGTCAGACCATGAAATCAGAGGAGGTCAGCACTGGAAATCAAGCACATACTCAAAGAGAATAAAAATCACATCTTTACCTGCTAACCAAGGGACCAGGGTCCAGAGCACAAGATCAGGAATTGGACCCACTGTCAGGTCCCCAGTTCCCTAAGCAGGAAAGAATTGTCCTCGCTACCTAGCTGGAATAAACGTTTTTACTGTGAAAGACAAAATGCAGAGGAGAATCAGTGAAATCATTTTTTTTTTCAGGCTATTGCAATAGGGATAATGTCATCAATGAGGAACATCTCAAAGAAAAGGAAGGTGGGCTCAGGTCTCAAAGAAGCAAGCAAACAAGGGAGTCATCCCTAGTCTTATGGGAATCACGAGGAAGGATGGGGATGAGTCTTATCTGAGACACTGAGGAAGGATGAAGGTAAGTCTTAGCTCAGAAGAGGTGAGGGCAGAGTGGCCCTTGAAAGACACCTCTTTCTCAGAACCCAAAAGGGTAGGGAGTTTTTTTCAACTGTTGCTGGTTTCCTGGAATACAGGGCTCAGGCAAAGTTCAATACTATCAGTCTGTCCTTTTGTTCAAGATGAATATAACTGGTTGCTGAACATCTCAGAAGTGATCAAAAACAGGGTCTAGGAAATCATGTCTTGCGGATTCTTGCCTGCATTTCTCCAAACTCAGGTGAACCATCTGTTGAGAGGTGGTGGCAAAGGTTAGTTTTCTAAGAGTTTTGGCTATCAGGCCTCTTTAAAGAGGAATGCCTAAAGTGAAAAAGGAAAATACTCATGTAAAAGGTTATCTTCCAATAAAGAGCCAGGAACTGAACCCTGAAGGATAACCAGTTCTGTGGATTCCAACAACTCTGTGGAGGAAAATCTTCTGGCTATGCAGTTATGAATTTCTTGATGCCCTTGAGCTAGAATACTAATACTGATGCTCCGGGTGATGTAGTCCACAGTACTGCTTACCTCTAGTACAAATGCACGCATGACCAGAACTACCTCAAGGGTCCAGACTGTGACTTGTCCAGGGAGAATTCAGGTCCATGCATAATTGGCTACAACAATGAGTCCTTTGAGGTTAGTATCAAGTCTCCAGGCTGCAGCATGTAGCACTTCCTTAGATTTTAGAGTCTGATAAGGAACTGAACAGTAGGCTTTAGTTCTTTTTTTTTTTTCTTTTTTTTTTTATTATTTTTTTGAGGGTACACCAAGTTCAATCATCTGTTTTTATACACATATCCCCGTATTCCCTCCCTTCCTTGACTCCCCCTCCCTCGAGTCCCCCCCACCCTCCCCGCCCCAGTCCTCTAAGGCATCTTCCATCCTCGAGTTGGACTCCCTTTGTTATACAACAACTTCCCACTGACTATGTATTTTACAGTTGGTAGTATATATATGTCTGTGCTACTCTCTCGCTTCGTCTCAGTTTCCCCTTCACCCCCCGCCCCCTCCCATACCTCGAGTTCTCCAGTCCATTCTCTGTATCTGCGTCCTTGTTCTTGTCACTGAGTTCATCAGTACCATTTTTAGATTCCGTATATGTGAGTTAGCATACAATATTTGTCCTTCTCTTTCTGACTTACTTCACTCTGTATGACAGATTGTAGTTCTATCCACCTCATTACATATAGCTCCATCTCATCCCTTTTTATAGCAGGCTTTAGTTCTTGGTGATGCCAAATCAAAGGGAAGTAAAACTGAAAAACACTAGTTTGGAGAATTGTAACCAGATATCAAGGAAATGTAATAACTGAAAATTTGGTAAGGATTGACAATGTGAACAAGGCAAAAGTTTCCAGTGCAATTTGTAGGCAGGTGTGACAGAGACAAGGTTTTTAGAAACCATTAATCTGTTTACAGAAATCACCAAATGGTCAGACCATGAAATCAAAGCACCAGAAACTCAGCACCAGAAATCAAGCACGTACTTAAAGAGAATAAAAATCACATCTTTACCTGCTTACCAAGGGACCAGGGTCCAGATCACAAAATCAGGAATTGGACCCACTGTTGGGTCCCCAGTTCCCTAGCCAGGAAAGAATTGCCCTTGCTACCTCTCTAGAATAAGCAGGAATCTGAAGATGAGGTCTAATCCTACACAAGCTGTATCCCCAAACTGTGAAACACAAACTATATAGGACAAATCAGGAGATGATCCTATACAGGTTATCACAATAAGGAGAACTTATTAAGGAGAACAATCTCAAAGAAAAGGAAGTGAACTTAGGGTTTTATAGAGGCAGGTAAACAAGAGAGTCGTCAAGGAGTCTTCTGGGAGTCAGGAGGAAGGATGGAGATGGAGTCTATCTGGGAAGAAAGGTAAAGGTGGGTATTGTCTCAGAATATGGGAGAGCAGGGTAAATCCTTTGTGGTTAGCTGTTTGTCAGAATGCAAAAGAGTCAGGAGGGCAGGCAGTTTCTCCGCCATCATCTCTGCTTCGCCATCATCTTGCTCCAGGGAGCTGAGACTCAGATCAAGTTCAACATTGTCTCTATTTTCCCAAGAGTTGCTTCAATATTTACAATAATAGGAACATGCACATTGATACTTAGGGAACAAACAACTGTGTATGGTTGACTAGGATTAGTGGTAGGTCTAACCTCCAGTCCAATACTTGACCTCTAAGCTTTATCCAGCTTTTTCTTGGACTCTTTTACTGACAAGGAAACCCACGTACCTGAGGAGGCAACGGATTCTATTTTGACTATTCCTCTGTTTCAAAGTTTTTCTTTTTTTTCCCTCTCCATTTTTAAAATAACTTTTATCTCCATGTCAGTTCTAACCACTGGGAAATATACAATGTTAGACCCTGGAAACGTTACCAATCCAATTTTGGAAAATACAAAATTTAGTTGGAAAACTATGACTGAATCTTATTTTTTAAAAACCTACTTGGATTTTGTAGAGGACAGGAGCTGAACTGAAATTGCTGGAAAAATGTTAGCAATTTGGATTAATTAGCAAAAAGGCAATTTACAATTAATGAAAATTCTGAATTAGAGAATACTGTATTTAAAAGAAACTCAGGTTTATTACTTTCCACCACATCCTGTAACTCAAATTCACTAAGGGAACTTGCCTAGAAGATCATCTTAGGAGACCTACTTTAATAAGAATTACTTATAATTAGCGTAACAATTTCATATGCAAATGGTACTTCTAAAGTACTTTAAATTTACTCGAGTATTTTATATGTTCCCATTTGCCATCTATTTACACCCTTAATTTGAGCTTTTGATGAAGAATGACTTCCCTAATGAAGAGTCAACCTGAAGCCAGCTCCACAAACTCTGAATTAGCAAACCCAAAACAATGAGATTTTACTTCACGTATGTTAAACAGTACTATATATAATGAAAATACTGATTCCTAGTGACATACTATCATACTAAAACTCCACTCATATTTAAATTCTCTAGCGTTTATACATACAGGATTTATTGTAGGTTGGGAAAGAAACTAAGTTATTGCAAGTAATTGGATGTGAAAGGCTTTAAAATTCATACTGTAACTGCCTGTTCTATATACTGTATATCTTCATCTGGTACTTTTAGAGAAATAGCACTTTTGAAGACTATTTTCAGAAAATAGTTCTGCAATGCCCCAAATCTTAGTTCATATGTACGATCAATAGGAGAAAACTGTAACCTACAGCATATTAAGAGGATCTTTAAAACAAATATAAATGAAAATGAAAACATACATGCTTCCCCAAATTTACATCTAAAGGGCAAAAGAATATGCAAACTAGCTTCTAATTTTAGATACCTGGGACACTATCTTTAATTTAACTCTGAGAGAAAATGCTTTGGACTGCTTTGAGTTATTATAAGTTTTTTTTTCCATTTGGCAAGCAACATGGGCCACAATTTTAAAATCTGATTCTCAATCTACCTTTTGCAGTTTCCAACTCTCCCATTTATCTCTAGGGACGTGCAGGCTGTGTTTACGTTATGCCAGAGAGCTGAAGCAAAAGTGGAATTCCAATTCATCACCCAGATGTTTCCAAACTCCATGGAGCCATATTTGGAATTGTATATATAAAATATCCCTATAATTTATTAATTTTTCTTCCCCACCTGGATGTTTTGGCATCAAGTCACTTTCTGTCTGGCAGCTCCTGGGGATTTCATATTAAGGCCTGGAAGAGGGGTTCCGTGCTAATCAGGCTGCTTTAATCTTGAAGTCCAGCCAGGTTGGTGGGGGTGGGAGGGGGAAAGACATTCCCCAAATGCCTGATGCGTGTAACTCAGGTATTTTTTTCAGAAGAGCGGTGATCCAAAAACCAGGATCAGTGCAAGGGTACTCATGCTCCTGAATAGTGACCGAGAGAGAAAGCTATTGACAAGGAAAATTAGCCTTACATTACTTAAAAATACATGTGTATATATATGTGTGTGTGCGTGTGTGTGTCTGTGTATATATATACATATGGTGTCACTTTTGTCATCAGAATAAAAAATGTTTTTTCTTCTTAAAAGAAGAAAAAGTAGTTATAGCTTGAAGCTCTCTTTAGAGGAAATTTGAGTCTCTTTCTTTCCTTTTACAGATGAGTAAACTGTGGCCAAGACAGGTAAAATGACTTGTCCAAGGTGACAGAGTGAACCAAAAAGGAACTGAGACGAGAACCAAGGTCCAAACAAGCCATGCACTGCATGTTGATGCCAGTAGAGGATTTCCTTATTTTGCCACTGGGAAAACCTATACGTATAAATAAGGCTTTTATTGCTTTAAATGCCAAATTATATTAGGATAATTCTCAAATTGAAATAGGCTTAGAAAGTTTCACGTTGTTTAAGTGATACAAACACTGATATTTTTAGGCCTGAATCAAATCATTCCTTCAGATCGTCCCATGTAATTTACTCTGGGGTCACATGGAAGTCATTAGGAAACTGGCCTGAGTCTCAGTTTCTCCTTCTGGTACATAAGAGACAAATATCAGCCTCACGCTATGGATGGAGGTTGAACCAAACGTGTGTCAAGTCCCTGCACTGTACCTGGTACACAGTGTTTAATAAATGCTTTCAGTGATGACTTAAGAATTTCATACTGGAAGGGAAGGTGATGTTTCCATGAACATCTAGACAGAAGACCAAAGCGTAGGCTATCAATCTACCACAACAGCAAACTATGCCTTATCACACAGATTTGCTGAAGAATGTGTCACATCTGGAAGAGACCAGCTCATGAATCACAGAGCAGCTGCGGTGGTTAAAAAAACAGAGAATTGTAAGCTCAACTGAGATAAAGAAACTGATTTTACAATGCTGGGAGCGACAGAGAAGAAAGAGTGAGGGTCTTTTCTTTACTATACAAAATGAATAGTCAAAAGAGTTTTGATGGACGTTGAGAGACCCCCTGCTTCCCCCTCCCCCCCCAAAAAAAGAAAAGCAAATTGCACCAAACAATGTAATCTAACCAACCCACCCAAACTCCTTTGTTCTGGCATAGGAATATAGTAAATATTACTAACAAGGCCCTGACACTATACTGATATGTCTAATCATAGAACCCTAAGATTCTTTTATGAGAGAGTTTTAAAAATTCCCTTCTAGTTGAAGTGAATAAATGTCTGCTCAGAGCTGAGGAGGCTTTTTGTTAAAAGATCTCATCTCTCCTATGAGCGTATGTAGTAGACACTTGACATTTAGGAGGGATATATCTTGAGACCGCTGCAAATATAATTTTGGCCAAATATTGCAGTTAAGTACCACCGAAAAAATTTAGGAACTCCTGTGCATCCTTAGTCAGACTTTAGGCATTTGTGCAAAACAAAGTGTAAAGACAACACAGTGATATCAAGATACTCATTGATGAATCAAGTGATGAGCTCTTGAACTCTAAGCTTGCCATACCTGAAATTAAAATTAATTGCTATATTAATTATATTGCTGTCACCACACACTTAGAGCTTAAGCAACACACCTTTATCATCTCACAGTTTCAGGCTGCAATCAAGGCGTCAGCCAGGGTTGGGTTCTCAACAGGAGGCTTGACTAGGGATGGTTTGCTTTTCCTGCTTGTGAGATTGTGGGCAGATTCAACTCCTTGTGGTTGTAGGACTGAGAATTTCAACTCTCTCTCTTTTTTCTTTTGCTGGCTGTCAGCTGGAAGCCACCCTCAGCAACTGGAGGCTGCCTACAGTTCTTTGTCACGTGGGCTTCCCTAACAAGCCACTTACTTTATGGCAATGTGTTTCTTAGACAAACCCAGTGAGTGAGTGAGAAAGAGACATTCTAGCAAAGACATTCTAGCAAAGGCACTGCAATCTTATGTAATCACGTACATGTAATCACATGCAGCCCATCACCTTGGCTATATCCCATTGGTTAGAAGCAAGTCACATTCCTGTCCACACTCAAAAAGAAGGGATTGTGCAAAAGCATGAATAAGCAAGGTGTGGGGATGATGGGGACCACCTTAAGGGTCTGCCCACCACAGTATACCTGCACAATTCCAACTACTAAAATTATGGTATTTGAGCTGTGTCTTGAGTAGTCAAAATGCCAATATTCATTGTGTAAACACCAAAGGTCTTCGGTCCTTGTCTAGTTCTAAGAGTTCCTACCTTGTAGAGTCAATCAACAAACTCTTCTGGAGCACGTCCTACATGGCAGCCCTCATGGAACTATAAACTACTGGTGTATTTGTAGGCACACATGCTCACCCTTTTCTTCAAGAAAGAGAACGTTCTGCTTGCTTCCCACACTTGCCTTCCTACCCCTGCCATTCCCTCCCTGTATCTGCGAGGGGAACAAGGATCCACAGGCTGGGGTTTTCTTAGCTTAAGAGGACACTGAAATAATGCTATGACTGGAGGCCAACATTAGCGTACGAAAGTGTAAACACTGATACTCAGTTTCTTTGCAGTCTAGTTGAGTCCCTGATAATGCAGAGGGATGGAAGATGCTAACAGGCTGATGAGTTATAAAGGATGAAGGGAGATCAAAGAGAGAAGAATAACTTACGGGCACCCAAGGGAGGCGGAAGCAGGCTGATCCGATACGTGGCTTCATGAGGAAAGTGATGACCTGCCTTGTACCTTTGCCAGGACGTGCTAACAGTAGATGAGTTTGTTCTAGGCATCTCTTAGGTATGTGGGCATAAGTAACATTTACAGTTCTAATTCCCCCCAAGTGAATATGGATAAGGACTCCTTCTCCCTCAAAGGAATAAAAAAGATATGAACATGATATAGTTACCGTTTCACCCTAGATGATTCGGGAACATTCTACAGGATGAGAGAAAAACCAGCCCGGTTATGAAGTCTTTTAATGCTCTCTCAGGATAGAAAAGACTTCTTGGGAGAAATTCTCACAGCAGAGGAAAGGTAAACTGTTTACACTGTCTCCTTGCCCTGCTCTCTCTGAGCACAGAAAGTGCTATCTTGTTAGCAAAAACAAAGGACGGGGTATCTTCTCTTCTCGGCACATGGGGATTTAGGCAGGCAACCCGCATTAGTGTTAATGGGTGTTAGACACGTAAAACCCAGCCCTTCAACATGATAATACATAATACACCCCTTAATTTTTAATTCACTCGGGTCTCAATTTTAAAGCATTTTCTTGTAGTTTGTCCTAATTATAATCATTTTTAATGACAGCTTAAAAATTTCATCCAACTGTCTTATCACATACGGTACTTAATTTCTCAAGTGAACAGTTTTACTGTACACCATTCTGGGAATTTTAAGAACTAAAACATAAAAGGAGAGAGAGTCCTTTGTATGGTGAAACTAGATGTTAATTGTTCTAATATACATAAAGAGACCAAAGCAGTTTCTTGAAGCGAGGGGCTGGCCTTCCTGCAGAGGCTGCTCCAAACCCTTTCAAGGGAGATTCACAAAACCCCGGGGGAAAGGAGAAGAAAAGGATTTTTTTTTTCCTATTTTGCTGGGTTCTGCCAAAAAATCAGAACTGGGATTGAATATTCATTGTTGAATAGACTGTCCTTGTTTGCTTAGACCAAAGTGGAAACTACCCAGTTAGAAGGAATAATGATCATACTATCTTAGGCTGCCAGCCTTGGGCCAGGGTATTTGTTAGGTCGTTTGAACACAATAAATTTTTCAGCATCTGCTCGCCACAATGTGGGCAAGTGGACTCCCTGGTACTTTATTTAGCTTATTGGTACCCGGAAAAACACAATGGATCACAGAGTTGTTGTACTGCTAGGTTGTAATTAATCATAAGCCATGTGTAGGATGTAGGAGGGTTAGAAAACACACACACACATACACACACACACACACACATTTTTTAAACTGGCAAGAGCCACTTGGGGCTGAAGTTTTTTCCCATCTTCAGTAGTGTTTATACCCTGGAACACGGCTTCATCCATTGTTTCCTGGGGTCCTTCACTTCACCGCCCTTATCAGTCTGTCAATGTCACCCTAAGATCCTGCCCCAGGACCTTGGCTGGTGCTGTTTCCTTCATCTCCTGCTTTCTTCCCCCCAAAACTGTTCTCTGTTCCAAGTACTACCCTCTGAGAGTCTTTCCCTGACTATGATTTGGACCCATCTCCCCTGTCACTCAATAAGCCTTAGCCGCTCTTTCTACAAACCTCTTGTCACCACCTGAAATGATCTTAAATGTTGTAAAAGGAAAATGCTCCCCTTTTAGCAGCACGAACCTAGAAGACATAACTGAAACACGATGCTGTGAAATGTAAGTGGCTCCATTCACCAGCCCTAGTGAGTCCTGGTCCAAGACTTTCCTGATCACCAACAGCAGGGCGTATTTTAACCACCTCGCCACTGACCTATGGACTCCTGGGGTCCTGGCTAGAGGGCTAGCTTTCAGTCCTTAATTTACATAACCACCACTAACTGCCTTTTCTAGTACATAAAAACTCCCCACTTCCCTGACTCTGTGAACTACTCAGGGAACTTCTCCACCGGTGTATACACCCTTGCCTAGCAAATTGATGCACTGAATTTTTAAAAATTTTCACTTACTTAGTCGTCAGCTCTGATGGTCTTTCTATTATCATTTGCCAATAGCTCCCCATTGACTTATTTACTGTGTTTCTTTCACAGAATATAAGCTCCACAAAAGCAGCCATCTTACTCTTTTACCTACCAATGTGTTTACAGCAGTGCCTGGCATATAATAGATACTCAGTGAGTCTGTTGAATCATCTTGTCTGTTGAATTGCAGACTGTCCCTACTTTTGGACTCAGATGATACACACCGACTGGCCAGAGCAGTTCAACAGTACTTATGGCTATTTCTAGAGTATGAAGGCAAGTGAGAACTGAAGAAAGGGCTGAGGAAAGGGCTTGAGAAAGGTTATGTTCAATGTCAATGTTATATAAATGACAATTATTTGAATTTTCCATCTTCAATGTGATTTGTGTGTGTGTGTGTGTGTGTGTGTGTGTGTGTGTGTGGTGGGGGGCAGGTAAGTATAACATATATAGAGAAAAGCACCAAATTGTCAGTTTATCACCAAATATGTTTTTACAAAGTAAACACATCTTTGAGATTGGCACCCAAATTAAGACGCAGAACAATACTGGGATCCCAGAGCCCCCGTGCTCCTTCTAGACTCCTGCCCTGAGTCACCAAAATAATTAGAATGTTTTCCCCAGTGCAGGTCAGTCACCTGGGCCTTGGTTGTATCATAATTAGAACATGTGGCCTTTTAATCTGTGAAATTAACTGTTGAGTTTGCAGGAGATTCTGCATCTTCTGCTGCCTTTTTTTTTTTTTTTTTCCTTTTCAATATTCTGGGACTCCTGAGCTTTGTCAGGCCTCAGTCACTTATTTCTGGAGAAGCTGGGAGTCTCCTGTGAATGCCTACCGAGCCAGCAGACGTTTTACCTGCTTTGCTCTGTCTGGATGAGGCTGCATCTAGGTTTCTTCTTTTTCAGTCTGCTTGAGTCCCTCCACAGGTGAGCACTGGCCAGACTGGGAAAGCGTACCTTTATTTGCTATGAGTAACACTGAGGACAATTCCAAAGAACAAAGGAGAAACCCGAACGTTGCGACATTCACATTATTTCAACTGTGCTACAGAATAAGACACACTCTATACCATCTCCACGCCATCTGTAAGGCAGGAGCTCATGCCCTCTCCTGTGTATTGCAATCACGTGGGCATGCTGGGGTTTGGGTGGGGGATGCTGACTAAACATGCACGTTCCTATGAATCATTTCCAAAGACCCAGATTCCCTTGTTCCCTGGGCGGGTGATTTTACTAAGAACCTCATGTGATTCTAAAGCAAGATGTTGTCAGGAGTGATCTGGGAACCCATAACCTGGTCTCTTTGGTGGGACTTGGGTTGTGATCAACATTTTAAAAAACGCCAAAACAGAATAAATCAAAATAATAAAAATAACAACAATAAAAAAATTCCCCAGTAAATGCTTCTCACTCTTCACGGGCAGGCAATTTCCTTTCCCTGTTTAGAGAAACAACTCTAATAACAGAGGTCCTACACCCTCACACACAAAGGATTTCTACACACCCGCAAACAAATTTTCAGGCTTTCGTAGAAACCACTCACCAGTGGGCATTAACATGCGTTTTCACCAGGAGCTTGGTATTGAAAGTGACATTTGAAGGAAAAATCTGGCTGTGGTTTGACCCCCTACAGTTTGGGTACATCCAGATCTAAGATAACTATTGGGAAAAAGCAGCATTTTTCCCCCCATCAGTTTACTCCTGCCGGGCTCCTGTTCCAGATGGCAGGAAGACACACACGCTATTTCCGTGCGTGTGCGGTCTGTCTTCACTTCCTTTTGGGAAAGGCCCAAGTTCTTCTGGGTGGTGTGTACCGAGTTCACATTTGGCTGTGTGCACCCCCTGTGCAGGGTCCACCTCTGCAGCAACGGCTGCACTGACTGTCTCTGAAATGCTCTAGGCTCTGCCGTGTAACGATCAGAGTCCAACGTTCACCCGCAGAAGTTTACTCCAATCTTATGCCAGATGGAGTGAAGAAGGCAGGCACAAACATTTCTCTCTCTCTCTCTCTTTTTTTTTTGGATGCATCTCTCCCATCTATGTGCATGTGCAGTCTGTTTTGACTTCTTTTTTAAGAAAAAAAAAAAGTTTTCCCATGTGTTTTATGGAGGGTCAATATTTGGACCAATAGTGGTCCTCTCTCAGTGATACCCACTGATCTGATGCTAGTACTGGCCACCCCCTATTGGTCCCTGGTACGGGTTCTAGGGGTGAAGGTGGGTGGCAGAGTGGATGTCGTGTCTTCTTTGGCGCAGCGTGTCCAGAGAGTGAAATTGACAGCCAATGGCCACCCCTGCAGGTGAGCTCACAACCACCAAGGCAGTGTACGAGAAAGCTAATCTTCCTTCCCAGCCGTGGCTGGGACAAGGGATTCCGTGGCCCTCCAAGCGGAAGGGGTAAGTTGCATCCACTACAAATGTCGGAGGGTAAAAATCACTGCCAAATTAGTAGCCTCCAAATATCATTTTCAATAAAAACTTCACGATAAAAAGCATGTTAATACCCAATGGTTAGTGGTTTTTATGATGGTGTTAAACCATTTGTACTGAGGCTCCACTGCCGAGGCCGTTTCCCTCACCGAAGAAAGAAATTGGCTGTTCGTGCAACGTTTGTGCGCTTTCTCTGTTGCTATAAAATCAGCCCCCAGGAGAATTTTTAAGTCTTCTTGAATTGCTTTTTAGCACAGACTAAGGAAGTAAAAGTTCTAAAACTGCCTGGTTACAGACAAATCACTTAAAAAGCCAGCTTGGTACTGGCAAAGTCGGGCTACAGGAAATGTTTCAAAAGGCAGAATATAACAATATGAAAGCGAAGTATTGTTATTTATTTAACAAACGAAGCCGGCTGTCATCGAAAACGAAGAGCCTCCGGGAGGGAACGCTTTAAGGTCACGCGAAATGCCAGATCCTTGTTGTAACAGACGTCCTGCTATAATGTGTGATGATGTTTACACACGTATGTCTTGGCTGATGGACTTGTTGATAAACACACACACAGGCACATATTCTCTATTCGATTAAAGTTCATTAATCCACTGCAAGTGGATTCCAAATAGTACCTTTTGTGAAGCCTTTCTCCAGATGGCCAGAATCACTGCATCTTCCAATGAAAAATATAGAATCATCAAGAGTTAGTTGAATTCAAATCTAATAGACTGAGAGTTAAACTAACCAGATTTAGTTACAGGTTAAATATATGCAGTGTGCACAGTGTTTTTATGAAATGGAGTAAAGCCAGACCAAAAGAGCCACTGTGTTAAGGTCAGTGGCATTTCAGACATGGGATGATGGGACTTAATTGAATTGGTGAGTGTTATCTATTCCTCTCATGGCCCGGTGAGCCCCTTCAGGACCGAATTCACCTTTCTATTCCTTGTTCCTTGGCTCCCATGGTGGTATTCTGCACCTAAACGTGTTCAATAAGCATTTCATGTCAGAAAATGGATGCGGTTGTGTACTTTCCACTGCTGTGGCAGGATACAATTTCATTTCATTCACTGCCCAAGAATACAAAGATCATCATTTAAACAGTAATTCTATCAAACAAAATGGAACATTTGGGCTGGCTTTAATCGATCAGCAGTGAGACCCTCAGTCCAGGAATCCGTTTAAAAGTGGTCCGAGGTAAGCCGCTGGGCGCCTTGCCACGTGCTGGAACGCTCCCTGGCTTACATGCCACGACCTTTGGGTTGGCCATCCACGCATACTCCAAACAATCTATCCTCCCCAAACGTAACAAAGAGCTAGGATGTTAAAATCCGGGGAAGACATTTGAGAAATGATAAACAACCCTGAGGATTTGAGTATTTATTCTAGGCTGCTTATGATGACATATTTTTATAACACTTGTCCGGGTGCCAGCTAATGGCAGGATGGAAAATTCACATTCCCCAAATAAGTGAAGGGCGTGTCACCCTAAACTGCCTCCATCTCCAGCAGACTCTATTGATAGCTGAGAAAGAGAGTTTAAAGGTGCAAGAGAGATCTAATTCCTCTCAGAATGTCTTTTAAGAGCCTTATGTTCAGAGAAGGCTTCTTTTTCTCTCCCCCCCCCCCCATTTTTTTAACAGCCCACCCTCAGTGTTTGCTACACATGTGATCTTTAGAAATGTCTACGGTGTTTTCTGGCCTTCTGTGTACCTTTAGTGAGAAAGGTTTCTCCGCTTAATTAATTTGCATCCTTTTGTTGTTGTTGTTTGCCAGACAGGGTATGCTGCTACATTCCCCGCCCCCACCCCACTAGGAAGAAAAGAAGGAATTGGAATTATTTTGCATCTCAGTTTTGAAACGTTTTATTTGGGTAATTTGGGGAGCAAGCTGATGAGAAGAGACATACAAATCAGATTCCTCTCATTTTCTGAGACTGTTTCAGAGAGTACTCACTGGAAGCTTCACTGAGTCTTTTTTGTTAAAGCAGGACTTGAAAATGGGATTCCAACAGAAACCCTGTATACCTTCTAAGTGCTTTGCCACTTCTTCTTGTAAAATAACCTGATATAAAGTTCCAAACACTGTATAAGTTAGGGACATTCATTACAAGAGTCACTGAAGATGCCTGGATAGTTTCCCCTCAGGTAATTGAATTTATACATGCAAGTTAAAAGCTGCCACAAAAAGAGAAACTCAATTTGGGTAAAAACTAGGGCTGGGAAGTTGACCCTCCTCACTGAAAATTAGAATTCTCATAGCATCTGGAACTGTAACACTTCATGCTGGTCAAGTAAGAGACCATTATTAGTGACAAGTAAAACCAGGAGATTTGTAATTATGACTTTGTTCAGTTAGGGGTTGAAAAGTGCAGACAATTTATGCCGAATATATCTGATTTCTTGCATTTTTGGATGTTATTAGTGGACTTGGCTTTCACATTTGCTGAAATTTGCATGAGGTCTGCCCTAGTTCTAAGAAAGAGAGCACCAACTGTGTTTCAATGACCAAATCTAAACTTATAACCTCCAAAGAACATGGAAAACTGGTCTCTTCTAGGGCTAAGGAAAATCATTTCAGTGCTTCTCAGAGATGTCAGGGATGTAACACAGCAGAAGGCCATTTTCATCCTTTTTGAAGGCCAGTGTTGAACACGTGAAGAAGACGTGGAAGTGTTTTAGGACAGACACAAGCAGACTGTGCCCGTTTCGTGGGAGTGTGGCTTATGTAGTCACACAGGGCCCTAAATTCAGAAGAATCTGTACTTGCTCAGATGACCTGCAGTCTCCACCTTCAAATTTTAAATACTTTTACCTTTGAACCTATGCTTTGTAAGTGAAGTCTTGTAGGATGACAGACCATGCATGTGAACAGAGGGGACGCATCTACTATGTGCACTCTTCCTTGCTACCTTGTTTGCACAGAACCTTCAAGAATCCCCTTGAACACAGGATTCTGGATGATCCAGGTGCATGAGAATTCAGGGAGACTCAAAGCGAGTGGGAAGGGAGCCTGTCAGGAACGCTCTGAGTTCCACAGAGTACTGGTAGACTGTGGGCGAGTCAAGAAGTGCAATAACACATAGCAGAGTTAGTTTCTTCACCTTAATTCACTGAAACTTTGTACATGAGGACTTCCTGATATGCATGTGCATGTGTGCGTGTGCATGTGTGTTTGCACGTCCAGGCACACTTTTCTAAAAAATTAATTAATTAATTATTTTATTTGCTGGCTGCTTTGGGTCTTTGTTGCTGTGTGAGGGCTTTGTCTAGTTGCGGCGAGCAGGGGCTACTCTTTGTTGCGGTGCGTGGGCTTCGCATGGCTGTGGCTTCTCTTTTTGCAGAGCACAGGTTGTCGGTGCGAGGGCTTCAGTAGTTGTGGCACACGGACTTAGTTGCTCCGGGGCATGTGGAATCATCCTGGACCGGGGCTCGAACCCATGTCCCCTAGCATTGGCAAGCGGATTCTTAACCACTGTGCCACCAGGGAAGTCTCCAGGCACACTTTTGAATTCTAGACTTTTGAGTGACACAGTGAAGAGGTTAAAAGATTCATAAATGTTTTCTAAACAACCCAAATGTCCACCAACTGAATTTATAAACAAAATGTGGTCTATTGTATAATTGAAGATTACTTGATCATAAAAAAGGAAAGAAATACGGATACGTACTGCAATATGGACGAACCTTGAAAACAAGATGTTAAGTGAAATAAGCCAGTCACAGAAGACCACATAATATGACTACATTTATATGAAATGTCCAGAATTGGCAAGCGTATGGAGATAGAAGCTAAGGGCCAGGGTGGTGGTCGTGGTGGTACTGGTGGGAAAAGGGAATGAGAACTAAATACAGGATCTCTTCTTGAGGTGATGAAAATGTTCTAAATTGACTGTGGTGTTGGGTGCACATATCTGTGAATGTTCTAGAAGCCAGTGAAGTATATACTTTACATGGGTGGTAGGTTATTATTGAGAATTATTACTCGATAAAGTCAGTATTAAAAACAAATATCCTCTGGCTCAGGATGGTGGCTGAGGCATACACATTTATGTTCCCACCTTATCCACAGACCAGGGGTGGACACACTATTGCCCAGGGACCAAATCTGGCCCATTGCCTACTAGCCCATTTATTTAAAAAATAAAATTATATTGAAATGCAGCCATGCTCATCTTACATACTGTCCATGGTAGCTTCCTCACTACAACATCAGAGTTGAACAGTTGTGACAGAGACTTCATTGCCTACAAACCCTAAAATGTTTATTATCTAGCCCTTTAACAGAAAATGCCAACCCCTGTTTTAGAATAAAAAGACAAGCAGACAAATAATAGCAAATATTTTCTAAAGAGCAGATCCTTGTCATGCTAAGTGCTATGCAGCGAATTAAAACAGAATGTGCTGGAAATGGCCACCTGGAAAGTTTCCAAAGAAAAGCCAACCTTGTTACAAACGTTTCTTTGTTTTGTCATCATACTGTTCCCTAAATCACTCTATTTCATAGACTCTAAGATTCCACAATTTTAAGAAGCACCACTATTGTATGCACGAAAGAAAGAAATGCTTTAATTAAAATATAGCACAAGGCTTTCTCACCACCTAGAACTTCTGCTCTGCACTTGTAGAAAGAGCTCTCTCAGATTCACTCAGATGGGTTTTTATCATACATCATCCTTGTACACACCAAGAAAGGTGGTCCTCAGCTGTGGCAACAGGGAGAAACCTTGCTGTGGGTAATTCCGGGAGGAAGTCCCTCTGCTTGGCATTCTATTTCCTCCTCTTTTCTGTCTCTTGATTCTCTCCTTTGTTCCTCACCCTCTCTTTCTGATTGTTTCATCTGCTAGTCGCCCCTGCCCAGATGCTCCTTATCTTCCCTCCCTCTGATCGTGCCCTCAACACATCGTCCTGTGTGTCTCTGTCCATTTCTCTCTGCTTCTTCTCACATATCACCTACCCCCAATCACCCTTCTCATACCAGAGCGGTGAGTGCAAAAGCTCTGCGGAGAGTGAATATCAGTTGCATCTTGATTTCAGGGAGGGTACAATATGAAAAACGGTGCGACTTGGCATCATGAAGAATCATATTGAAGGTCTGCAGAGTCTAAGTTGTAAATAAGATGATGTACAGTGGTTACAGTGCAACAGTGACAGTGTAGCTGATACTGTTTAGATCATAATTTTGGTAGATAAAGCCTGGAGACATTTTTGTGTTCAGTCCCTTAAAAGAAGGATCCCTCCAGCCTTCTGCCAGGGCAGCCTGTTGTAGTTAGGACATGAAGGAACTCGTTCTTGCTGGAGTTCTAAGGGCAGTAGCCGTGCCTCTGAATTGCAATTCCTGCTCTGACCGGTAGGGGGCACTGCGGCAACCTGCAGATGGGCAATACCCTTTCCTCCATGTTAAAAGTGCTCTCTGCCCCTAGTTCTCCAAATGTAGGTCCTAGACTAGCAGTACCAGCATCATCACCTGGGGACTCATTAGAAATGCAAATTCTTGGGCCCCATCCCAGATCTATTGGGTCAGAAACTCTCTGAGTGGTGTGTCCATTCATCTGTGTTTAACAAGTTCTACAGGTACAGAAGTTTGGGGGACCACTTCTTTATAACCTATCTGGAAAGGGGATCCCTATTACCTTTATAAGTTCTGGGTTTACAGGCCTTCATCTTCTGCCTCATTAGGATTAAGGGTGGCAGGAGGTGCCAAAAAAATCTCAATTTTAAAAAACTTATATCAGGTAAGACTGGTCTCTGTGGAAGAGACTGCTCAGTTAGAGGAAATGGCCCTATTCTTTTTATATTGTTGGGAGGAGGAAACTTGTCTTCCCTGGGTGATGTGCTAGAGCAGGACTGATTAGCGACTATAGTCAGAGAAGCCTCACTGAAGAGGTGACAGTTAAGTGGAAGGTGAAGGCCAAAAAGGCCTCAGCTTTTCCAAGATCAGGAACAGCATCTCTCTATCTTCCCTACCTTCTTCACCATTTCACAGCATCCTTCACGTGGTTGACAAGTTAATGTACTTCAAGCACCCATTCATTCATGTCACCCGACTATTCCAGAAATGAATGGGCTCTACCCCAGATTTAGCCCACATTCCTCCATGGCCACGGGCTGCCCATCCTTCTATGCAAGTAGTAGTTTTAATTCTGTCTCAGGCTTTGCTCATGCGCTCCCTCACCACCAATTTGAAGGCTACCCACTTACTACTGTGGCTGTACTAAATAATCACATGAATCATGCTTCTCTCACAAAGCCGTTCTATATTACCACAATTTTTTCTTCATCTAAAATATATCAGCATTGCTATACACTGTCCACATTACACTATTTATACATTATTTTGTAATTGTTGCCTTCAGTTGAAAGAAATGCTGACATATACGCGCACATATGTGTATATCCATTTATCCCCCAGGAATTTTTAAGATTTAGATCAGATTCGAGTTTTCACCTTTGTTTTCCCAGGATGTACATAGTAGGTATTGAATGGATGTCTATTAAACTCAAATAGGAAAACACGCCTTTAAGTGAGTACCCTAAAGAAACTCTGGATGGCAGAGTCGGCACCTAATTCATTTTTCCTTAAGGGAAATTCCCGTTTGATGTATCTAAACAAACAACAGAGGTAGGGGTCAGAGGAGTCTCAGAAAGAACAAGAAGATACCTGCTTGAGATTAAAGGGTTTCCAAAAGGGATCCGTGAAGTTGAATTTTCAATATTAGTGATTTTGCACAAGGGAATAAGGAAGGAAGGGAAGGAAGAAAAGCAAGAAAGATGAAAAAAATGGACTACAAACAAAGTGAGATTAAAGGAAATAGAACGATGAATTAGGGAATTCAATATTTTCAACAATGAGCACAATAGCCATAGCTTTTTTTTTAATGACATATTTGTAATCTCCTAGTTTTAAAACATTCACTGTAACATAATTCCCCGAGAAGAAGGAAGATTTCCAAATCACAATGTAAACGGCAAAAATCAGGTTTGGGGCTCATCTTAAACCCTGGAGTGTGATCTTCATAAGCTTTCCCAGCATCACTGGGCCTATTTTAGAGGAGGGTAAATCAAAGCACCGAGCAACCCTTAGTGCCTTAGAAAGTGAAACAAAGACAAGAAGGCTGCAGCGCAGGACAGTGGTTAAGAGTTTAGGGTAGGAAATCAGATTGCGGTTGAGTCAGACAGCTGGTGTCAAATATCTGCTCCACCCCTCACCAGCTGTTGGTTTAGGCAGCTTAGGGAAGGCTCTTGGGCGTGAGTTTAATAGTATCTCTTCAGTGGTTGGGAAGATTAAAGAAGATACAGTATGGGAAGCTCTTAGCATAGAGTTTGGCAAGTAATAAACACTCAATAAATGCTAACTGTCATACAAAGAAGTCCTTTTGTCTCAGCATCAGATGACATTTCCTTCCTTTTGGGTTTGCAGATTTCCTCATCAAGTGATTATAAAGCTATTTGCTCTCTCACAGCAGAGGCCTGCTTTCACGGTGGCGTTTTATGAGTTTCCTGGCTATCCCAGTGCTAGGAAATCCTTCATTTGACCAATGTACCAAACCCATTTCCCTGTGAACAAGCAAAATGCTGACAGCGTCCTACTCAAAAAACAAAACAAAACAAAAAACAAACAAACAAAAAATCAAAGCCTGAGAACTACAGCATTTCCACACAGTCAAGAATAATGAGCACATCAAGAATGTAATTTCTGCCACAGTCCACGAGGCCTTGGAGGCAGGTGACACCAGGGGCCAGGATGGTATTAACTTCATAAGAGTAGATAAGTCGGCGGGAGCTACTCAATCACTTGACAGAAGTCAATTCAGAAGGCATCTGAAATGCCTGGCTTTAAAGATAATCAGGTTAGGAATCAAAAAGGGGTCTAATGTTTGAGTCATGCCTTTCAAATGCAACAAATCATTATACCTGTCAAGATTTATGGACAGATGTATTTATGTTGACACTGGACCACTCATACTTTGACAAATGAGGGGCCTTGACATACACAACAGACATGTCCAAGTCTATTTCCGAATTCAAGAAAAAAAAAAGGATGAAGTAGTGAATCATGACAAGCTGGCGATGTGGGCTGGCGCAGGTCTGGGGGAGGCTTCCTCTGCCCTGGCCCCACCACCGCCCGCACTGCAGCAGGGCCTAACAACGGTAAGCACAGAGGGCCCCTCTCACCAATGAAGAAGACTGGGACTGGCGCATAGGAAAGTTTAATAAAGAATGGACTCCCATGGAGGTCACCCACACAGAGAAATGAGTCTGATTCCTTAGGCCTCAAAGGATTTGTGGCCCTCCGCGAAGGAAGTGAGGAGAATTTGATTAGCCCCTGAGAATCTCAGTGTGGTGATGCTGCAGTGGCCTTGGCTTCTGATTAAGTTTATTACAGAGGCTAATTCCGATCAGTGCATTAAAGTCAGGGCTTGATTCATACCCAAACACCTGGAAGAAATTTGCTTTGGAAAAAAGAAAGTCTATAAAGAGACAATTAGATTTATCATCTATCATCGAGAATTTGATAAACTCCCGATGGTCAAAAGGGACCTTCAATGAGATTCATTAATGGAACGGGATCCATAGCATTGATAAGAGGGAACTTGCTGGTGGAATTTTATTTCCACCTGTTTGTTTTTGGCGATCATCCCCTGAATTTGGTAGCAACTCATACCTCTTGCGCTAGGAACATCCAACCTATAATAACTTACTCTCTGGATTAAAGGAAGGGATTTCTTTGTTACAAGACAACTCAGCATGCACTCAAGGTTTGCCAGAAGGATACGAGAGCCTGGAATGACGACAGTGAGCTCCTCAAGGATCGGAGGTTGGATATTGGGTATTATTGCAGAGAGGGAGAACACAGTGTTACTGAGGAAGAGGGCCCTGCAAGGCACAGCAAATAGCTTGGGTAGAAAACAAGCATTCAATCAGTTTATCTCCATGAGAAGGTGCACAGAAATGCAGACACACCTTCTGAATTTAGTTGTGACTATGGTAAAGAGAAGAATAGGAGGAGTTGTGCAGGGTACAGACAACAATGATCTCAACATCCATTCATCCATTCGAAAAATACTTATGAACACTTTCTGGGCTCTAGACACCATGCTAAGCTCTAGAGATACACCAGTAGAATATTGCCAATAACATGCCTGCTCTCAGGAGCTTATGGTTGAGTTGTGGGTGAGGTGAGGGGAAGCATCAATAATGAACACATAGGAGGATAAAAAGATAAATTCAGGGTGAGATAGATGCTGTCAAGAAAAGAAATACTTGTGGGATAGAGAGTAACGTGGAGAGTGGACCTCTTCTGGGTAGGAAGCTTAAGAAAGCCTTGATGAGAAGATAATTAAGAGAAGACCTAAAGGAAGAGAATGGAACAAGTCATGCTAAAACCTAATGTGCTCCAGAGTGGGGCCAGCAAGTTGGAAAGTGCTCAAAATAGGCAAACTCTTGGCTTGTTGGAGGAAAAGAAAGGAAGCTGAGGATATGAGAGTAGAGTAAAGGCAAACCACTGAAGAGGTTTAAACTCATCTAATTTTAATGAGAAAAAAAAAAAGAAATATTCTGATCGCTCTGTTGGGGACTGACTGTGGAGAGGTAGGAATGAGTGCAGAGAAATTTGTTAAGACTATCTAGTAATTCAGGTGAGCTGATGGCAGCTTGAACCATATGGACGCCATGCAGATGGAGAGAAGTAGATGGACTGGGGATTTATTCTGAAGTCAAAACAGACTGTAATTCCATAGTCAGTTTCTTCTAAGTTAAAAAAAATTTTTTTTTCCGACCATGCACCTAAGATTTATATGGAGATTAATGAAATGGTACCCACACAGTGCTTTGAATTCCTTGGAGGGAAGCAAAGCATTATTATTATTTTCTTTACTCATTTTATGAATTTATTAACTTTTCACTCCTATACTGAGGTAGGTATTTCACTGACAGCTGGGGTCTCATTTAGCGAACCAGGTGCCCAAGTTAAACAAAGGTTATATTATTATTGAAGTTATTATTATAAAAACATAATAGCTCATGTTGAATACCAATAACAAAATCTAATTTCATCTAACCTCCAGCAGGCAGCTTAGTTACGGGGCATGGGTAGGTGTACCCAGTGATCGTGTTTCGGATACCCAATGTTCTCTTTTTCTTACCAGCTTTAAGGGGGTTTGGGATCTTGAGTGATTTCAGCCCAGTCTATTCTGAATGAGAGCTTTGCACAGTGGTCAAAACCAAAATTTTCTCCAGAATTTTAAATTAATCTCTTAAGGAAGTGAGGGCCAGCATGTTGACAGGGCAAAGTTTAAAAAAACTCAAATTAACTGGTCCTTAAGAAGTAATTAAACCCAGGAAATTTGGTTATAGGAGGAAGGCAGTTTTAGGATAGGCTTATGACTAAATTAAACAAAACATAATAAATATAGTAAGAATATACAGTAATACATTTTTCATAGTTTAGATGGGAACAAAATCGGAGCTAATATATTGCCTCAGTGAGACCATTCTAATCTCCACTCCCCGCCCTAGGCCCTCCTCCTCCAAAATCAGATTGTACCAGGCATAAATTGCATACAGTTAGTTGGGAGCTCCATCACTTAATAGTTTTTTTTTTTTTTTAATTAAAGCATGTAAGCCAAACAATAAGGCTTAAATGAGGCAACTGTATATACAGAAATACTGGTTAGTGTCTATGTTAATCAGGGTAAAAAATATCCTTTAATATGGACTGGGTACTTATTGAGGATGTAGTCATTGCTGCTGACATTTGTGTGAGTCAATGAAGTGCACAGTAAGAACCTGAAAAGAATGCTCTCTGAGAGTCAGGAAATCAATATATGTATAGTTGGAGGATGGCCATTACCAACAGCATTAACCCAAATCATAAGTCAAATGGGCAGAAGAAGTTTCCTCCAAACCTTATTGAGTGATGTTGTGAATTTCCCAAAGAGTGACATATCCTTATCTTCCTCTAGGTCTAGGCCCTAGCTCTTATATTCCACGCTCCCTTCCAGCAAAGAAGATATCAGTCTTGTCTCAGTTGCCTACCCAAATTCCATTCTCCTTTTCTTCTTTGTTAACAGAGCCCTGACTTTGATTGGGGGGACCACGTGCCTAAGAAAAATGTCTAGCTTCCCTGATTCCCTTGAAGCTAGGTTTGGCCATGTGACACATTTCTGGCCAATGAGATGTAAGTGGAAATCTGTTGGGTAAGGCTTCCTGGAAAGCTATGGTTTTCTTAATTTTAAAAGGCCAGACTTGACTGGCAAGTCTTTTTAAACATTTTAACACTCTACCCTTTGCCTTCTTTCTTTTCTTTGTGCCAAAAATATGGATGTGATGTCTGAAGATGGAGCAGACGTATTGACCACATAAGGCATTAAGCATGAGGATGAATGCTAACTCACTAAGGATACTGTAGAAGTTAGACAAAGCCTGGGCCCAGCCAGGATGGTTGAGCAGCGATGAGAATCTTGGATTGCCTACTTCCATACTTGCTAATACATTTTTAAGGCACAGCTAGCTGAACTCTTATTCACTATCCTGAAACACTCAGGTGGACCACCAGCTTTCACCTCACTTGCAGAACAATGCCACCATGTTCACTCTAAGTTTCCTGATGAAAGGAAAAAAGCTTTCTTTATCTAAACGTTCTCCATGGTGCCTAGCTAAGAGTTGCAGGTCTAGGGAACACTGAAGTAATTTCAGACTGCAAAAGGGATGCAAGAAACTTAAGGCTTCTTTTACACCAATGATTCTTAACCAGGATCACACATCGGATTCACCACGTGTGCATACACACATCTAAAAATAGGTACACAAACATACAACATAACTACCTGGGCTCCATCTCCAAGTGCTCATTTTTAGAAGGTCTTCACTGGACCTTCTGGTATCTGTATTTAACAAAACAAAACAAAACAAAACAAAACAAAACAAAACAAAACAAACCAACCTCTATAGGTGAGATTGAAATCCTTTCTTCATACAATTGCCAGGAAACTTGACTTTAACCTCATGCGCTTTATGTACATAACCATCCATCTCTGTCTCTCAACACTCCCTTCCAGAAAAGTCTGCCATTTAGGGACTTCCTAATTTTGTGGTCACATGTGGAACTTCAGGGGCAAGAACTCCTCACCCCTCACCCCCATTTATGAAACACGGTTTACTGTAATACCAAGAGCCTTTTCTGTTTTAGCAGTTTGACAGGAACACAAATTAGAACAAGCTAGAGTTAAATCATGGCTAGCCAGTCTGGAGCATTTTCAATGAGAAAGCCTCAAGAGTTTGCCTAGTAGCGTAATTAGTAGGCAAAAGACTTCAAGATGGCTAAATAGCAATTGTCTCTGGAAGGGTCAAGGTAGGGACATGGGGGCATCCAATCACGAGCTAGGGGCATGTTGGGGCTTCAGAATGAGACTGTTTTTATAAGTGGATGTAGGTCCATGGATATTTGCTACCTGTATACCTTGTGTATGCATTAGAGATATGCTTGTGAGTATGAAATAGTTCATGAAAAACATGGAGCAATTCAGGCAAAGGATATTGTAACTTTTCTTTCATCAAAGAATATAGAAATAAACAAAAGTCAAACAAACAAACAAAATGAATTGGGTTTTATACAAATTTTCCCTAACAGTGGATGATTCCAGTTTCCAGCCTCAGCAGTTTTCTTTTCCACTACCTTAGTACACAAATTTTCCTGATTAAAGAAGTCTTCCATAATAAAATGTAAACCCTGGCCACATTAGAGAATTCATCTCTAAAGGAGTGTTTTATTTAGAGCAGTAAGGGTATAATTACTTTCCATTGACCCTCAACTTATGAAACAGAGGGCAGGTCATGGAAGGTTGTAGATCTATCCTGTTTTATTTCAAAACAAATTCTATTTTTATTTTTTTCCCCTCTTGGACCAGGCTTTCCAATGATCTTCACTGCAGGAGAGAGATGCAAAAGTGTACAGATCCCCACAGAGCAGGCAAACTCGCAATGGTATAATTTCAAAAGCTGCTAACTTTCTATCCAATGCTAAATCCTCTTCAGATTTGGAGCAGAGCTGGATATTGCGTGCATACGTCTCTTTGCTTCCTGAAAGTGGTGGAGGCTAAAGGAAGGCACTGACAGGAAGCAAGATGATGAGGAGTGTGCTGTTCCCCCAGGGAGAGTCCATGGCTGACCTTGCTAATTGATTACAGAATTCTTTCCTATGGAGCCAAGCAATGGAATCAGAATCTACAACACAGCGCTTCAAACAGTACCTACCAAACTGCTGGAGATGCCATATGACATGGACCTAGTTACCATCACTGGTGAAAGGTGAAGACGAATTCCTTGAGTGAGTGTGGAAGAATCAATTTCCCAACCACATATTTGTATGTCTCCTTTATGACGCTTCCCTCAGCAATGTCAGCCATCTGCCTGGTAGGTTTTTGAGATGGTGGAGACCAAATCCATCACACTGAAGGAGATGACTTTCTCACATCACGCAGAACAATAGTTTGCAAAATGAGTATACATTAGAAACACGTGGGGCTTCACCTTCATAGATGAAGGTGGGTCCAAGGCAGCAGTCAGGCGATTCGGGCACAGGTAGCCCACACTTTTAAAATCACCACCTTTGGACTCGTCCAGTTTCTCTTTGGTGTGAGACTCTCATTTGTGGTGGCTCTGGGGACTCATAGGGGCGCTATATACAAGGTGCAGTGGATGTGTCTGCCACTGCAGCTGCCCCTACCCATTCGGTTAAGACCTGAAAAGTGACATGGAAGTTGTAATTATTTGTCTTAATTCCTCTGGCCACTGATTTACTCAATGACTCACCCCCGCCCTCAAACAATAAATTACTGATACACAGTAGGTTCTCAAAAACACACTGAATGGATGGTCATATGAATGCAATTTTTTCAGGAAGGGGATCTCAGAGGTCTCCTGCAATGAATTTGAGGGACTTTTGAGGTCTTTCATCTGCATTATCTTTTAAAATATTTTTGCAGGAGAAAAGTGACCTTCTAGGGAGCCCTCTCCAAAGCCAATGCTGTCAGTTGGAATGTGTGTGGAGCTGCTTGATCAGGGAGCACTTCTGCTATGGATAATCGAGAAGCACCCGGCTGCCAACGGACACAGGGGCACAACCACTGTCTGACAACTTCCTCTGGTGCACAAGCTGCCCACTATGTATAAAAGAACACAGGCTGGAACAGATGTTGGCATGAGAGTCATCCAGTTGAAAAACTGGCTCCAAGTCAAATTAAAAATAGGACTGTATAAAATAGATCACACTTGTTCAGTGACAGTTATTCACCTGTCTCTGCATTGCTCAAGGTCAATGCTGCCAGCTGCTTTTTACAGAGGGAAAGAATTGGCTACTGTTTCTCATTATGTCTTTTTAAATTTTAATGCCAGATTCTCAGCAAGACCTTATCCCACGTAACTCTGAGACATCAGCATGACATACCTCCGATCAGAATGTAAGCCATCCACCACCATGGGGGCCACCTTTTCCTCCAGGGACAAGTGAACTGTCCAGATTCACAGGGAGTGTACTTCTAAATAATGCCAGATTAAAATTAGTCAAGCTTTCATCTCAGTTCAGTATGTATTCACTGAGCACCAGCAACTCTCTAGACTTTGTGCAGGGCTCTGGGAATACGGTCGTGAACCAGCCAAACATCATCTGGCCTCACACAGCTTTGAATCGAGTGAAGCAATTCTTATCTCTTCTGTGCCCTAAAGCCCTTTTGAAGTTTGGTGAAGCCTATGAACTCTTTCTTGGGATAATATTTTTAAATAGATTAACTACGGAGGGCTATAAAGATAATCAATGATAATGAAATTATCTCAATCATTTAAAAATTGATGTAATAATATATGTGCTTCTTTATTAATGTGTTAAATAAATTCCTGTGGTCTGTCTAATGTCTACCTTAATAGTTATGAGCATAAATATTTCAAGAGATCAGCAATAACTGTAACGTGTTATGAAATATCTTTGCTCTATTGTTGACCAAGTCATAGCCAACTGCTAACACGACTGTGTTTTGTTGCCTCCATCCACACTGGAAGGCAATGATGAATTTCAGTTTGAAGTTAGTGAGAAAAAGATGTCATTCTTTCCCCAACTATGTCCATAACATCCCACCACCTCCCCGAATTTCTATCTATGGATCATTTCAAGGTTTGTTAAGTCAGGTTAAGAATTCCTGGTACTATATCAGGTGGTGAATTTGGTCATTCTACTATACATATCTGTATCTACATATCTACATAGAAATAAAACAGAGTGCATGGCAGATACTGTAATAAGAGAGTGCAATGCTATTGTCATATCTAATCAAGTTATGGGTGGAGGAAGGCTGGGACATTTGGAAGAAGTCTGCTACTTCTATGTATGTTGGGACATAAAAGATAAGTAAAACTAAACCAATGGAAGGAATATAAAGAGAAGGAATTAAGTACTTGTTCAGACAAACAAGTACTTAATATGCAAATCCATAAAGCAAAATAGAGCATACAAGGGAGGGATGAGAGAAGTTGCCAGGGAGGGACTGTGGAATGGCGAGGCAAGTGTGGCCAGGGATGGTTAAGAGACAAGACTCGAGTGGTGAAGATACCAAGTCACAAGGGAAGGAAATCCACGCTAAGGAATTCGGCCTTTATCCTAAGACGAGTGAGAAACCATTGTTGGCTTTTGGAAAGTGTGTTCAATTAAAAGATCGCTTTGACTATTATGTAGAAAGCAGATCATAGGTTAAAAGAAAAGAGGCAGAGAGACAGTTGGAAGGCTGCTGAGCTAATCTGGTCACTGATTTGATGGGGAGGGAGCAGGATTCTGGGTGTATGATGGCACCTTCACTGAAACTGAGATTTCAAAAAGAGATACGGATTTAGGGCAAAGGAGAAATACTGAATTTGGTTCTAAGCGTGGTCAATTTTCTGTGTCTGTGAGAAATTCAAGCGGCCATAACTAGTATGCAGTTGTATATCTGCATGGACTCTGATGCAAAGAAATAAAATACAGACTGGAGATATAAATTAAAATCATCTTTCTCTTGTTGGAAACCAAAGCAAAATTCTAAAATTGGTGACAAACTACAGTGAATCACGTTATGCGATTATTTTTAAAAAACTACCATGTAATGCTGTGTATCAGGCATAATAACATTGAATCTATATGTATTTTCTCAGTCTTTGAAAAGTTGTATTATCTAGGTATACTTGTGCTAACTTCACAGACAGGAAAAGCAATACTAAGAGATGCTACATGATTTGTAGGTCACACGGTGAGTAAAAGACACAACCAGACACAACCATTAAAAGACACAAATCAGGCCATCTGATGCCCAAACCCATGCTCTTAAATACCATGTTCCAGGGATTCCCCAACTAATCATCCTCCATGAGAAAAAGGCATAACATTCCATTTACAGAAAAGACAACAGACATTTCAAACTTCTCCCTCTCTCGTCCTAAAAAGTCAATCAATTTCTACAAAGTTTTCTGCATGTGGTTGTTTGAAGGCATGGATTACATCTAATAAAATCTTTTTATCCACTTCATTGGTTTGTGTTGTATGTACTCAGTATATATGTATGAAATGAATGGAAATACGTGTTTCACCTGAGTTAGATTCATTAGGATAGAAGAATATGCATGAAAATCTTGTGAATTAGATAGGATTATATTAGCTGCAAGTGACATACACCCGTAAACCTGGTTCAAACCAGTTTAAGGGGGAAGAAAATATTCTTTCTCTTTAGGATAACTAGATCCTTGTACTGTGCAAATGACATCACTAGATTTGGTCTCTGTCCTTCCTTTACTGTGCTGGGCTTGTTATAAGGCTCCCTGCAGCAAAACCTACCCTCCCGCACCCCACCCTACCACTTCCCCCCCCCCCCCCCCCAAAAATGTAGCTCCAGGTTGACATCTTAGGTTCATTTCCAGGAAAAAGAGCTTCTTTATTCCAGGCATTCCAGCATGATTCCCTGAATTGCATCTCTTTGGTCTGGCTGGGATCATACACTCATTTTGAGCCAATCTCTGTGGCCAAGAGGAAAGACTCCAATGTCTGGCCAGGTCTGAGTCACAGGTCCACCCTTCAAGTGTGGGCGAGGATGAGGGTCCTCCCAAAACCATAAGGGGATTATAGGGGTGGGACCTCCCCCCAAACACAGGCTCTGCTAATAGTAAAGGGAGGAATATGTGCCGGGCAGGCAACAAACAACAGATGTCCATTGCATTTGGCCACAGCAAAATAAGATTCTGGTTTGTTACAAAGAATGCAGTTTTCATATAAATATCTTTGTGTCTAGAGATAAGAATATTTCGACAACAGTAAGTTCCACAGTTAACTATTCAGTCACCAGGTGTTATTTTACAAGAGTCGTTTTGTGATTTTAACTTGAACGGAATAACATCACCGAGACATAAAATTTTAAGGGTACCTAACTGCAAAAAAATGAGAACAACCATAAGCAATGTCATCTGGCCTCCTGTCAGGAATTTCTAAAGCTATATCCTCTGCGATTCAAAGAAAAAAACCATTCCTGACACCAGCGGAACTTCTGTGCAAGGAAGAAGTGACTAATCTTAGAGCAGAAGAAGAAAACTAGCTCTCATTATCTAAAATCTACTTGGTTCCTGGGTTTCATGACTTACCACTGTGAGGAACACCTATTATAATTTCAGACTAATAATTCTCTGTGTTTGAGGTAGGATAACTTTTACTTTTTGGTGTTTCCTCACAAACACCAATGACATACACAATTATGTAAATGTAACATTTAACAAAATAAGAACAAAATTCCAACCGTTAAAGATGAACTATAGCATTCTCAAGATGTGTGACAGTGTTAGTTTTGTCTGTAAGTAAAGTAACAACAAAAGGAAGAATAACTAGCTACCTACTTGAACTCATTAGACACATATGTTGTCACCACTAGCACTGTATTTCTGCAGTGCCAGTATCAGGATGCCCGAGATGAGAGTTGTTAAGACATTGTTTAAAGAATAAGTTCATCTCACAACAAAGCAGAGCAAAATTAGATTAAGGCTTTTCTTCTGTGTTTTTTTTTTTTTTCCTTTTTTAAAAAAAATTTTCTCCCTCTCCCTTGTTTGTTCTTGGTGCCTAGAGAAAGATTAATCAAGGAGGAACAAAAGGAAAGTGTCTTAGGAAACTGATCAACACAAATATTTCAAGACCAAGAGAGGGGAATTAATAGGATGAAACTAACACAGAGTACCTACTATGTGCATGGAATTTTGCACTTAAGAAATCTTTTTATCTTACAATAATTTTAGACTTGCAAGAGAGTTGCAAAGAAACTATAGCGGATTCCTGGCCCTTCCTTAGCCACCTTCTCCTGCTGTTAACATTTTACATAATCATAGAATGTTTAACAAAAGTAAGAGATTAACTTCAGAACAACACTATTAATGAAAGTCCAGACATTATTTGAATTTCACCATTTTTTTTCCCCACCGATTTTTTGTTTTTCTGTTCCAGGATCCAGTCAAAGATTCCATACTGCATTTTAGTACAATTCTTATAGTTACATATTTGTCCTTCACTCTGCATGACTTTCATACAAATTAAACAACAGAGCTTAATATTCTTGGTGGCAAGATCTCTGATATCAAATCCTGTAATTTTCTTATCCCTCTACTTCACGCTTTGCTTATAAATGAATAAATTTAGAAATGATATTAGGAACATTTTTGCCTAAATATCTTCACCAATGAAAGAATTTTACATTCATACATTCAGAAATTTCTCCTTTAAAGAGTATGACACAGACAGTTTCACTACTTGCGTTGATCCAAAACTAGACAGTCAAGAAGATCAATACAGTACTCTAAGAAAACTACTATTGTTTGATTATTCAAAAGATAGGCATTTCTTTTACAAGATTATGAACAAATGAGAAGTGGTTAAGGAGATCTTGTGGTCATTTGTAGCCTAACATTTATTCCAACTTTTTGATGTACCTCAATTTTTTTGTGCGGGGGGTATTACCTCTTCAACTATGCAAAGATACGTGGCAGACGGCAGTTTCTCATGATGGTTCCACACTGCAGCGGGCGAGGGATCACCTTCACCTTCCTCCCACCTAGATAGAGCCCAGAGTAGCTATAAGGCCTAAGCTCAACCAGCTGTAAACTGTTTCCCAGAACTTTGGATCTTCAGCAGATAACATAAGGATGAAAAGACCAGCCAGAAGTCAACAACCAGCTTACGATACTATTTCTACTATTAAACTCTGGTTCCTGCTGCCCAGTCCTCTCTTCTTGCCCATTTCTAAGCCAAATTCTTTAGTTACCCCTTAATTGCGTGAGTCTCCACCTCAACTTTCCTTCCAATGAACTCCCTTTCATTTAGATTAACAGAACTCTTCTGTTGCTTGCAACCACGTGCTCCAGGTGAAACATACAAGATATCCTCTCTACGTGTTACTAATTCCTCACATGATTAGAACGCTTTGGGAGGTGTCTGAACACTTTCTTCTCCAATCCTTCCTTGGTTTCAAGCTCTGAATATTTATAAGCCTGAAACCCAGGACGCGCCACTTAGTCTTATTCCCCACACTTATTTCTTGCTGTCTGATTTCTGCCCTAGATAACTCTCTCCATGCAGGCAGGGCCTTGGCCACCAGTGTCTAGCACCGTATCAGACACGCATGATTGTGAAAAACATCTCTCCCAGTAAACAGACACCCTTCACCACTATTCACGAGAAGTCTGATTGTTAACGTCTGTGACAGTTATTTTAACTTCTGGTGAAAAGCCAACATATATGTCCAACTTCAAATTAGCAAAAGCAGATACTATTTCACCAAATATTGAAGAAGGTCCCTTTAAAGGTGCCAGAAACATTGCCGTCATGTACACTGGAAAGTTGTTTACCAATTTTGATTTCACCAAATAGGCCCATATTATTACTTGGCCCAGGACATTTTAGAAAGAAACCACTTCCATATGCTTTGCTGAATCTCATGAGAGATCATTAAGACTCTTAAGGGAGACGTTATTTTTCTCTAGAGTTGAGATGTGTTCAGAATCATGGGCTTATAAGTGGGGAAAAACTACTGCCAACCAAAGCCATAACAACAATGTTTAGCAAAGGAGCATGATGTTTACAACAGGACTGAATGTGACAGCTTTCAAAGCATTATGTATATTTCTAGGCATCATACACGGATACCTCTGACAGCATGTCAGTTACCATTTTTGTAATAACGTGGATATAATTTATTAGAATTCAAATATAGAATAAACTGAACACACGCTGCAGCCCAAAGTACTAATTTGTCTATTGCTGACAGTTTTGTATGTGTTTTAAGTAGAAATAAAGACATTCTAATTGAATAAACGTTTTCCCCTCGCTAACCATGCCCTCTCAGGGTTAACGGCAAGCAAAGGGAATAATGCAGAATCCTTGCAAAAGTAACCACAAATAAGACAACCAAGGGGGAGAGGTGGGTTTCAGCTTTCCTGGTTGCCTGCCACACAAGTTTGCTCATATGTGATTGATTGCCCTGGTGAGTAATACCAGTTGGCAGACATTAGTAACACTTTGTCTTACTTTTGGTACAGTTGTTAGCTTTTCTATGTTTAGCATGTTTTCATATTTTAATAAGAATTCTGAAGCTGTGTATATATATATTCAGCATTAGCCTGAAACTTGACACTTTTGATTCTGGGGTAATTTATAGCTTCGTCTGTATTTGACATAACTACAAGATGCTTTCAACATATGGAATTATGCTTGTAAAATTTAACCTTCTTACATTTCTTTTCCAGCCCCTGTGCATTTTTTATACACATTTTACTTTGCATTTTCAACATTTTGATTAGATATTGTTGGTGGCGTTGGCACGGTTCTGCAGGAGGCGTGGAGGACGGGAGAAGAGCAGGGGATATGGGAAGTTGTTTTTTGTTTTTTTCTTGACAATTGATGGGGAGGCACCATTTCATTTACGAACCGAGATGGATGAGGTACCAGCCTGAAATCCTTGGTGATGTGGCCAACAACACGAGTACCAGGAATGTTTTTACCCCTGCACTAAAGTATCGGATGAGGTGTTGGAAACATGTGGGCTCTTCCAGGATTTTGCGTGGTGCACTTGCTCCCTTCTGGGAGTTGGAACACATCCGCCAGGCAAACCATGTGAAAGGCAAGAGCCTTCAACAATGGTGTGATGGAAATTTAAATAGGCAAGGACCTGCGCCAAGCTTGCGGAGTATTGTCTTAGGCTGACTTTAGCTCCAGCCAATGAGTGGCTTGGCTTGCATACTTCAAGGCAGAAGTTGAAAATGGCATATGGTTATCTTGAAAATTCTGGGAGTTTCCACATACTTAATAGAGCCCTCCCCGCTCCATCTTCTTCAGGGGATCGTTCCAAGGACTATCTAGGAAAAGGCACAAAACACCCCCAAGAAAGAAGGCCCTGAACAGCTTTAATGCGCAATGACAAACTGCAACCAAACTTCAGTGAATGATAACCCCTTCCGTATTTGCTTATTTCAGTTTATTGCAACTAAGAAGTGCATTTTAAAGGCTCTATTATGTTCTTTCCATGGAGTTCACTTAACATCGCCTCAGGCCCACGAGTAGGGGAAACTTAGAGGTTTTTCTTAAACAAAAGAGAGGAGAGCTTGCTCCTGAAGCGGGTTTCCCAAGGTCATGGCTACTTCTAATTACAATTCTAATGAAATATAAGGAGATCTTCCCAGGAGATCATTACTTGGTAATTTTTCAACAATAGCTATACCATCTTCTTCCCTATTTGGAAAATACAGAAAAATGGCCCATCAGTGTCCCTACCATAGATTTCATTTTCATACTCGGTATTTCTGAATTCCTGATTAGTTCTCTGACAAGCAGCACATTTATATACAGTATGAAATATGAGCGTTATCTGTGCCTTAGTCTTAATTTAAAATTTGCATTATACAGTATTTATGTAGACCTTCTCTGCAACCTTTCAAGTACTCAAACAAATGATTCTCCATTAAAAGAGTTTATCTTGATATATCTGTCTGAGCATTGTAAATAGCATGTTATGGATCACGTGTTTATTTAGACAAGTGAAATACAACATCAAAAGCTATCGCTGAAAAACTAGGCCAACGTGGGCATTAAAAATATAGCACCATATATCTTGGGCAAGAAAGTTCTCCAGATCCCACGTGCGATGATGGGGAATATTTAGACTCTCCAGCAAAGATTACATGTTTCTTGATTCATCTCACAGCACAAGTCTACTTCATTTGCAAAGTGATAACCTATTACCATAACTAAACCGCCTATTGCATGGAGGCTCAGAAATAAAATAAAAAGATTAGCCAGTTATCTTATTTACATATATTGAATTGCAGTAATACAGCCCGATCTCTGCCTCTCATTTGATTCTAATTAAAGCGTAGCAGAGAAACTGCAATCCACACAAGAGCTTATTTTAATAGTCAGAGCTGGCAAAGTCCCAATATCACAATGTAGCAATTAACAGCACGGCTGTATTTGCTATTCATGGTTTGATGTAAAAACTTGTTTATTAAGATGGGCTGGAGGCGCTGGTGTGCAATAGACCTGCATGTAATTAGATTCCAATTATTTGTCTGTTTCTGATATTGTAAACTGGCACTTAGCACATCAGTTAAATTGACACACGGCGCTGCATGGTTTACTCGGTAATTAAAACATGTTCTGTTAATTAGATGATGACCACTTTATTTCAGGGCTCTTGTGTTTGGGTTTTCTAGTGTGCTCTGTTTGTATCATGAGCCACCAGACGCTCCTCTAATGAGTCCTTGTTTTGTTTCAATTACCACCTGCTGTTCAAAAGCAAAGCTTGTTTTAACTAAACAAAATTAATGCTTGTCTCTTCCTTTGTAAGAACTTAAACGTTAGACAAATTAATACGCTTATTATCGAAGTGCTAAGCTCTGGTTTTAAAGACTGCTAAGGCAATTAGAAGAAAGTTATAAAATGTTGTAGAGTGCAGCATAAATATTGTTTAGCGTATTAAGAGGCATTACAAACAATGAAATATTTGCTGGAGTTGAAAGGGAGCAGAGAGACTTAACCTGCCCACCCCCAAATTAAATTAGCTTTTGCAATTTGCAAAGGGATAGCCAGAAACTAAAGATACGAGGGACTTCCTAAGAGGAGGAAGTGAATGAAGTTAGACATGAACGTATGTGGCATGGCTACAAATAAACCCATGAATGATGTTGGATCTCCTGGATGGTTTCCAAAACTGCATGTTTGCCGCATGTTCTCTTCCCTGATAAGTGTTGTTTCCACGCTAAACAATCAGGGGAGCTGTTTCTTACAACTTTTCTTGCAAACCCTACCAGGAAAGCTCCTCTGCATTTTCTGGGGTGTTAACCTATGAACTAAGCTTCTTATTTCACAGCCACCTCCACATCAGCACGTCTCCCATGGAACCAGCAAAGTTCATCTTTACACCATTGCCACAGCCCTTCCCATCCCAACAGCTTCTCACTGCATCATGACATCATGACTACTCCTCCTGTCCGGAGTTGACAACTGTGATGGTGCAAGCGTGGGAGCAAAGGATGACCACTTATTTCCCAGAAGACCTTCCTCATCCGATCTGCAGAACTCATTAACGATGCCAATAAAGTGCTACCAGGCAAGCAAACCAGTGTTTAAGAAGCTACTCTGAACAGATCAGGCATTTTTGGAAAGGTGTGCAAAACCACCAGTTCATTTCCTGCCATCAGCACCAACCAGTCAAGTCAGTCTCTAGGGGGTTTTCCTATAGAAGACAGCTGAAAGCAAGAGAGCTTTAGTTTTGTTCCAATGTACTCTTTTTTTATGTTGCAATTCAGAGTTATTCACGGTTCACCTCTATGTGTTTCAGAGTTAATATCTGTCATCTTTAGGAACAGACACAAGCAAATCTAGGATGGCATATTCACAACGTATTTTCTTGGAAAGGTATTTTAGTTCCAAGGCAAATCATGTTCTCCTGCTGAGAGAACTGGTTTTGTTCTTATAGGTGTGTTCTAGAATTAGAAATATTGTTTACACCAGATATTCAACAACAGCAATGTCACAACATGGAATGCAAATCTGAGTTTGTAAACATCAGCCCCCAAGACCAGTGTCCCATCAATGAAGGTGATATGCTTGTGTACAAAAACTAAATGCTGCACTTCCTCCGGGACCATTAATTGAAAAAAAATTCACATTAGCTGATTTCTATAGCTTAGGGGTACATTTCCAAAGCAATGGGCGGCAAGTGAGCTGCAAGACTTCTATTGATATTAATGGCAGTCGCAGAGCTAAATCACTGAGCACCGCTTGGCAAACTTACTCCTTAATGCTGCAGTTGCCTTAAATTAATATTTTACAAAGACCTAAAGTAATTAGACTGTGTCTTACTAAATGCCCCATTTACTCATTAGATATTTCAAAATGCATCTTTTGCTGCAGGCCCACGGGGGCATATTAACTGCTCTAAAATATATAAACGACTTCATTGGGACCTTTTAAAAAATACTGGTGCAGGGGAGGGGTACTGGCTCCTCACTGGTGACCAATTAACATTGGCCCGATAAGGTACACACTGTTGGGACTCAAGGGACGTGATTTGGTCATGGCTACCCAGATCCAGGAAGCAATGAGTTCTTTTTCAACCATGTCTCATGCATACATTTTAAATGTAAGCTCTAATTGATATCCCTGTGGTGGGCATGTGCTGTTTTTGGCCTCCCAGTCTATTCCCCTTGGCCTAATATTCTCTTTGGATTCTTCTTTTTGCCCGTTTACACCTAGTGGAGCTGATTCCACTACCAGTTCTGGAGTGAGAAGGCGCGGTTGAGCCCATCCCTCTTGACTGCAGTGATTGGTTCACCGCTGGGCATCTTAACCAGGATGGTCCAATTCCCGAAACCAAGGATGTTTACTTAATAGTTGAAGAAAGAACTATTTTCTTTTCTGTTGAATGGGGGCCTGAAGGGAAATAGCCCCCGTAATTTCTGGCTGACATCTTTGACTACATCTTTTGAGCAAAGGGCCAACCCAGAGGAAGCAGAGGCAATAATATAACTTGATCAAATCATGTGACCTGTATGAAGCCATGTCTGAAGTTAGTGTCACCCTGAGATTTATGGGGACCATTACCTCCTCTACTACCTTTACCACTATTGTTTTTGTTTTGTTTTAGCATCTAAGGCAGTGAAAGGTGCATGTTTTCATGTGCATGCAGAACAATTCCTAACTGATACAACCCAGCTTTTCTCATCACACCATCAGGCTGTGTTACCCACTCAGGTCATGAATCTCCAGAGAAGAATCCCTAAGAGCACATTCGTTTAGGGGTTCAGGATGGATTTCAGAAGACTAATCAATTCCCTGAAATCATAAGCAATGTTTTATGCTAGGTATATTTTCCTGGGGAGTTAAAAGCATTGTCAAAATGTTCCCATCTCAAGAAAGTTTTAAGAATCCCTGTTACTGGTAGCAAAAAGTCCTGGGAGGTCAGCAAAGAGAGGCACACTTAACACGAAGGAAGATTTTTGTATGAAAGTATCAATTCTGTCTCACCTCAAAAATTCAAGAGAGTGCATAGGGGTTCTCTGAAGAAACCTGCATAGCTGAAGGCTAGAGCTTTTTAGAAACTGGAATTGGTTGTCCTGGAGGATAAAAGACGCAAATTGGGATTGCACATGAATGAATGAAGTGGTGTTTTTTGAAAAAGCCTTAATGATTGGCTTGTTTCAGAGTTTGCTGCATCTATGTATGTATGATGTGTAGAAAATACTCTACATGTATATTTCCTACGTAAGTCCTCACCAAAAGTCTACAGCAAAAAACAGGTATTTATAGTACATGTTGCACTTGAAGGGATGTATAATCTCAAGTTCAAATGCACTTAGAAAAGAAGCTTGCCCCTAGGTTCTGTACCCAGAGAATAAAGCTAGCAATGGTAGTAATGCCTTGGACCTAATATCTGTTCCATCTGATCTAAGTGAAAAGTTGGTCCCTGCTACTTGGTGATGACAGTGCAAGAAAAACAAAGAAAAACTAAACTAAACATAAAAAACCAAAGCAAACCAACCCTGTTAAACTTACCATCACATACACTTTGGAATTCTGCCTAATTATTGTGTTGAAAGATCAGAAGTACGGGCTCTGGAGCCAGACTGTGAATTCAAATTTGGACTCGACCAATTTCTAGCTATGAGACTTCGAACACGTGAATTTACATGTCTGTAACCTAGCTCGTCATCTGCAAAGTAATAATAGGCTCAATTATATGAAATGGCTCGACATTCATCTACATATAGAAAATGAGTGGTTTTTTTATGGTTTGGACCCATCCCTCTATTGTATTAATTTCCTAGGGCCGTCCTAACATAGCACCCAAAACTGGTAGCTTAAAATAGCAGGAAGTTATCCTCTCACAGTTCTGGAGATTTGAAGTCCAAAATCAAGGTGTCTGCAGAGCCACGAGCCCTCTGAAGGCCCAAGGGAAGAACCCTTCCTTGTCTCTTCCTGGCTTCTGGTGGAAGCTGGCAAACCTTGGCACTCCTCGGCTTGTAGCTGCCTCACTTCAATCTCTGTCTCTTTCTCCACGTGGCTGTGTGTGTATTTGTATCTGAGTCTTTGTGTTTCTCTTTGTAAGGCAACCACACTAATCCACTATGACCTCATCTTGATTACACCTGCAAAGACCCTGTATTTCCAAATAGGGTCACATTCACAAGTATTGGGGGTTAGAAAGTAAGCATATCTTTTGGGGGGATACAATTAAACCCATCACACTATTGTAGGCTTATTATGAGGATTAAAGAAATTAACAAATGTGAAGTGTTTCAAGTAGTACCTGGAACACGGTAAGTACTCAGTAAAGCTCAACTATTGTTGTTTTCATTATTTCATCTTAACCCAACCTGCCTGCATTTGACAAAGCTCTGCCTCTCTTAGACCCTGGATACCTCCCCAGCTATCCCAGAATCAAATAAGGAATTACCTTCTCAAGGTAATTCCTTACATACCCATACTGACTCAACTGTATAATCTCCAGTTGTAAAGATTTTAAAAAAGGTTTAGCCACAGAATTCTTCTTTCAAAGGAAATGCTGCTGGAAGACCGATTCTTAAAAACAGATGAAAGGGGAATTGCTCTTAGAGAAGAAAGTGGGAACTCACAAGTTGATATTTTAACTCCCTCATCTCTGTTGCTCTACACCCTTCCCCCAGTGGTCCCTGAGATGCTTCTTTGGAATACACAAGGGTCAGGAAACTACTCCTCAGTCATAAACAAGCTCATTTCAAGCACGTGGGAAGAGGTGGTCTTTGCAACCTTCCCTCCACTCCCTTTTAGCATCCCACCTCCCCACCCACATCCCTACTCTCCCCCAGCTACCATGCCCCCACCTGGCCAAGGAAGCAAAGGTTGTCCCTCTGGGCAGAATCTAGGATATGGATTGTGGCATGTTCACCAGTGTTACTCATACTACTGGTTCTGTAACAAGGCCACGTTTATCACACAAGCCTGTGCTTGTACACACTGGACTTTGCTTGCGATTTCCCTAGCAAGGATCATGCACAAGAGAGAGATGTCCAAGATCTAGAAACAACTGGGTAGAGAAGGGTGGTCTTGCTCATACCTTGGGGCCAAGTTTTATGCTTTTGTGCCACTTTACCAAAAGTCTGCATGTAGGGCAGTGTCTTAGTCCATTCTGGCTGCTGTAACAAAATACTACAGACTGGGAGCTTATAAACAATGGACATTTATTCCTTGCAGTTCTAAAGGCTGAGAAGTCTAAGATCAAGGTGTGAGCACGGTCATGTTCTGGTGAAGGCCCTCCTTCTGGCTCCTAGCTGGCACCTTCCTGCTATACCCTCACATGGTGGAAGACAGGAAAGAGCTCGCGGGCTCTCTTTTATATGAACACTAATTCCTTTCGTGGGTGCTTCACCCTCATGACCAAGCATCTCCCAAAGGCCCCACCTCATAATACCATCTCAATGGGCGTCAGGATTTCAACACAAGAAATTTGTAGAGACAAACATTCAAACCGTAGCAGGAATTTGTGAACAAGCCCAGCTAACGTAACAAGGGCAGTCTTTCTCATTTGGCCAATGTTCCTTATGTATAAATCTCCTGTGGGAATCTCTGGGGAGGAGGGATAATTACCAGGGCTGAGTTGGAACAGTCCTGTGAGGACAAGCCAAATGCTATCAACTCTCTTTAAAGACTCCTTCCTCTCTTCTCTTCTAAATGAAATCTGGGTTTCCCCAGGCGATACGATCTTGACTACAGGCTTCTCTTGTGTAGGAAGCTCCTTTTCTAGGATCCTGAGGACCCTGTATCCACTGCAGGTTTAAGCTGCCATTAGGACTCACTGTTTATTACACATTCTGACTTGTCAATTCATTCAGAAAGACCCACCATGTTATAAAGTCTTTCCTCCCTCTCTGCTCTGTTCTCATCTTTCCTCTTATACTCACCCTCATTCTCACCCCCAAATTCCTGTTCACTGCTAAGTTAGACAAGCTGAGTTATAGCTTTGTCTCATTCCTACTTTTTCTAGCCACGTCCTCAGGGATATCTTCCCCAAACAAAAGTAGTCACAAGCTAAACACTGCCATGTATTGGTCAGAGATTTCCAGAGAAACAGAACGAGTAGGATGTGTATATCCCTAGAAAGAGATTCATGATGAGGAACTGGCTCATGTAATTTTGGGCGCTGAGAAGCCCTGAGATCTGTGGTTGGCAAGCTGATGACCCCAGATTTCAATCTGAGTCCAAAAGCCTCAGTACCAGGGGAGCTGATGGAAGTTCCAGTCCAAAATCCAGCAGCAGGCTCAAGACCCAAGAACAGCAGATGTTTCAGGATGAGCCTGAAAGCAGGAAAAGACTGAGGTTCCAGCTCAAGGCAGTCAGCTAAGGAGGAATTCTTTCTTACTTCCGTGAGGTCAGCCCTTTTTTTCTATTCAGGCTTTCAAATGATTTTATAAGGGCCACATATTAAGAAGGGCAATCTGCTTTACTCAGTCTCCTACTGATTTCAATGTTTGTTTCATCCAGAAACACCCTCACAGATACACCCAGAATAATGTTTGACCACATATCTGGGTACTTTGTGGTTTAGTCAAGTTGATTCCTAACATTGATCACCACTAAGATGGTTCTTTCCTCCGAGAGAATTTCTGCAGACAGCTCTTATATGCATGGCTTCTTGCCACTCTCCTTAAATTATTTTAACAGTGCTCTGATTGGTTCCCTATTACCAATGGTCTTTTACCAATTCATTCTCCATATAATTGGTAGACTAAATTTTCTAAAAAAGCTGACCAAATCCCACCTCTTTCTTGTCTACTTTACCCTACTCCTTGCAATAAAAAAAAAATTCAAAATTCTTAGTTTGACATACAAGCTCATCCCCAAATTAGCCCACAATACTTTTTTTAGCCATACTTTCCATTCATCCCGCCCTCCTGTCATGTTGAATCTATTAAAATTTTCCTTAGAAGCCCTTCTGGTACTTTACTCTCAAAGTCATCTCTACATTCACCTGGAATACTCTTATCCTCCTGCTCACCTGCACATCTGTCCTAAACCACTTGTTCTGTTGCTGTGTTTATAAAACATGTTCTCTACATCATTATAATGAAACTTCCAATTTTTAGTCTCTCTCTCCCTACCATTAGCCCAGCATTTTCCAACATATGTACCTGACAATGGTATGCCCTGAAAAAGTCCCTCTTAAAAAAAAAGGATTTCCTATTAAAAATTGCAAAATGTATACATTATATTCCCATCTAGGAATGTTGCAATGTATATGCTAGAGATTCTAAGAAATTATTCAGAAGAGTATTAAACTTAGTCTATTTTAATACTTGATTATTTTACCCTAAGTGTGATTTATTTTGCACTTATACTGCCTGGGAGTTTATTGAGCTTCTTGGATCTACAGGATAAAATTTTCCACTTCATTTAGAAAAAAATTCAACATCATTTCTTCAAATGTTTTTCTGCTCTAATCTCTCTTTTCCTTTCAGTACTCTAATTATACAATTAGACCATTTGGTATTCTCCCATAGTTCATTGATGCTCTCTACATGTATGTAATTTTTTCAACCTCTGCCTGCCCCTGGCTTCTGTTTGAATACTTTTTGCTGACTGGTCTTTCTTTCTTCCTTCCTTGCTGTCTACTTTGCTACCAAGCCTCTCCTATGAACTTTAAAAAATAAGAGATATTATAGTTTTTTGGTGATAGAATTTTTATTTGGTTCTCTGGAAAGTTTCTGTTTTCTTGCTGGGAATACCTTCATTATATCCACTTGCTCCTATAAATCATTTCATGTACTTACAAGAGTTATTTAAAGTCTTCGCTAGTTTTAATAATTGAGTCATCTACTGACCTGCTTCTACTGACTATGTTTTCCTTTGATTATGTATCACATTTTCTTACTTTTTCATATCTCATAATTTAAAATTTCTTACTTGATTATATAAAAGGTAAAGAGTCTGAAAGATGAAAGGTACTGAGAACAAAGTTGTGGCTGTTCTTCTTCTCTCCTTATACAGAATGAAAGTGGAATGTTCCAGTCTCCTAACCAAGTGTGGGAACTTCAAGGGACTTGCCTGTAGAAATGGTGTATGACTTCGGGAAGGAAGACTGGGAGTCCACTCTCTGGTTGAACATTTGCTTGTATGTTATCTTGGCTGATCTGACTTTCTGCCCTTTTGAATGTGAGAAAACAAGCAGGGGAGAGACAACAAAGCGAGGACAGCAGTGAGCCAGCCTCTACTGCTGCATGCAGTGCAACAACAACATGTGAGTTCTGTGTGGGTCATGTGGACCAACTAGGCTTACACTGCTTTGTCATCTCATGGCCCCACAGGGTTGCCTGCCAAGAAGCTGGGGGTGGGGACATAGGGTGGAAACCGGGGTGGGAGGAGACTGAGGCATCAGAAGAGCTTAGGCCACATTGGGGGAACTCTCAGTGAGAAGGACTCCTGTAGAGCTTTCTGGAGAACTCATACATGGGTACCATTGATCCTTAAGGGATAGGACAGGAAACCGGGATAAGGCGTGCTTGAAAGCAATGATTATACCATTTCATGACAGTACTACCCTATCAGGGTTCCGAATGCTTAACAAATGAGTCATATTTAAGTTTCTGTCTCCCACGATGAATTGTAAGCCAGGGCTTGTGTCTGTCTTGCCTGTTGCCTACTGCAGTGCCTTGCATATAGTGGGTGCTCAGTGTGTTCCAAAAATACATCTGCAGTAAATGAACAAATGACATAGAGTGTCTCTACGTCTCCCTATATCCTCTCTTCACTTTATTTTTATCCCTAGCACTGATCACATCGGACGCATTATATGTTTATTTATGCTGTTCATGCACTTGGCAACTGCTTACCTTCCCCATAAAATATAAGTCCTATGAAGACAGGTGGGGGGGGTGGGAGAGGGCTCTGTTTTGTTCACTGTGTGTCCCAGGCCTTAGAAGAATGCCTAGTATCTAGTATGTCCTCAATAAACATTTTTTGAATGAGTGGTTTGCTGTATGCCACATTCAGAACAGACAATGGGGGTGGGGTAGCTAAAAAAGATACTGTTGGGACTTCCCTGGTGGTCCAGTGGTAAAGAATCCACCTTCCAATGCAGGGGATGTGGGTTTGATCCCTGGTTAGGGAACTAAGATCCCACGTGCCTCAACGAAGATCCCGTGCGCCGCAACTAAGCCCTGATGCAGCCATAAATAAATAAATAAAAATATTTAAAAATATATATGTAAAAAAATAAAAAGATACTGTTGTGCAAATATGTGATGTATATTTTGGTAGTGCAGATAAAATTGAGATAGGAGAGAACTTTTATGCTAAAATAGATTTTGAAAATGAATCTTAAAGCTACTTCAAAGGACCTTTCTTTATTAAAAAAATCCATACATTTCAATATGTATCTTTCGACGGTCACCTTTGCCCAAATCTTTTAAAAATTGTAACATGTTAATAACACATTGTATGCCAAGGATAAAGACAGAAACAGGGGCTTCCTAGGTGGCCCAGTGGTTGAGAATCCGCCTGCCAATGCAGGAGACATGGGTTCGATCCCTGCTCCAGGAAGATCCCACCTAAAAAAAAAAAGAAAAAAAAGACAGAAACAATTTCTGATTGGTAGGATTATAATCTAAGAGGTTAGCTGAAGACTATTTTAAAAACCAATTGAAAAGACGTGAATACACGTGAACATGAGGCTTCATATAGTAATTACTGAATATACTTAAGCAGATATAGTAAATATTAGGTTTGGAGAGAAGACTTTACAAAAAGGTTTAAATGCAAAATGAAACAATCATATTGAAACTAGAGAATTGTTTTGATCTAATAATGTACTTGTGAGTTGTATCTTGCTTAGTATATTTCTTGATTTATAGCCCTCTCTCTATCTTGCTAGTAGAAAGGGTACCAAGCCATAAGCCAGTAGTTTGTGACTGTCAGAATGATCTAGTTTTAGACTATTTGTCAACTGAGCTTTGGCTGACCTCTATAGGGTCACTGTCAGTCACATCGCAGACAATGAAGCTAGTCTACAAATGTCTGTCTGCTGGAGAGGAAAAAGAGAGTCGTTAGGCTTTCCCCTTATGAGCGTGACCTTTATGTACAATAACAAATATCTCCTGTATAAGCAATCGACAGTTTTGTGAGCCCAGGAGCTGACTCTTTGATTCTGTTTATCGTCATCTGATTAAGCTACAACTGTCCCTGGTGGTCAAAAGGTAGGATCAAGGCAAAAGCACCAGTCCTAACACTACGTTTCTTTTAGTCAAAGATAGTGGGTAAGTGGAAGAAACATCTTTGAGATTTCACTTGATGGTCCTTAGCTGCTTAGTGATAAACCTTAAGCCAATGCTGGGATTTCAGGAACACCTATTTTAATAACCACACTTCCTAAAAGCATGCGCTCTGACGTCAGTAAGGTGTTGTTTTACCACGCAGGAAATTAACCAGAAAAAGAATCTGCAAGTGGCAATTTCTACAGTAATAGATTTTGATGAATATTTTTTCAAAATGTTCTGCTGATGCCTGACATCGTAATGAATCATGCCAGATTACATCAATCATGTCATGTCACTTAAAAAAAAAAAACAACAACCCCCATACCACAATATGTCTGGTGAAGACAGGGTTGTAATGGGCCATAGTTAGGAGGAATCCATTTTTAGAAAGAAAAAAATACTATAAGTACTTAATATATACTGCTCAATTACCAAATTAAGAAAGGCTTTAAAATCCTCTCTGAAAAGCAGACAGAGGACAGTTTCATATTTAATTTTTAAAGATGAGACACATACTAAGGAAAAAAGGATCATCTAGAAACGAATATTTTAAATCATATGTACTACCAATTCACAAATTCAGATTGATTGGGACTATTCTCAGAAGAGGGTTCAATTCTCTCCAATGTGAATACAATTCTTAGCTTACCAACCAGATGGGGCCTGTAGGAACATTCCCATGTAGAAGACAGTGGGCACCAAAGAATGATCACTTGGAGGTAGGATACAGGTGAGGATGGGGAAGATGAAACTATCCTGAAAGTTTCTATATCATCCAGGAAGTTCCCAGGAAATGTCTCTCTGTTTGTTTGACTCAAGTAATGTTTTTGTAGGATGTCAATGCTCTCAGAATCAAGAAGTGTTTCCTTCTAAGTCTTATCTTCAATTGTTATTTAACTCTGTTTCCTCTTTTCTTGTCCTTATGGAAACAGAGTGGTAGCTACTATATTATATATATTTTTGAGATGCAAAAGTTGCATCTTTGGGACTTCCCTGGTGGCACAGTGGTTAAGAATCTGCCTGCCAATGCAGAGGACATGGGTTCAATCCCCGGCCCCAGAAGATCCTACATGCCACGGAACAACTAAGTCCATGAGCCACAACTATTGAGCCCACACGCCTAGAGCCTATGCTCTGCAACAAGAGAATCCACAGTAATGAGAAGCCCACACACCACAATGAAGAGTAGCCTCACCTGCTCGCCACAACTAGCGAAAGCCTGCGTACAGCAATGAAGACCCAATGCAGCCAATAAATAAATAAATAAACAAAAAAACAAACAAATTTATGAAAAAATTGCATCCTTCTTTCCTTCCCTAAAACTGTTATATTCAGGGAATTCCCTAGCATTCCATTGGTTAGGACTCCATTCTTCCACTTCAAGGGGCACAAGTTCGATCCCTGGTTGGGGCACTCAGATCCCGCAAGCCAAAACATAAATACATAAAAAACCCATTAGTTTCAAACTGCTTTATCCAAAGAAATCTCTCTTCAAATAAAACTTTAATATAAAACAGAGCAAAACTGCTCAGGTTGAAGAGGGTATAGGTGGTCCTCAAATCCGTCTTACTGCAAATAATATTCAATTGACCCAGTTAAGTCTACAAGGAATATGTGAAATGCACTATGACACCTATTGTTTCATCTATCTTAGCACACTCAGAACCAATTACTAATATTAGTAACTTTTGTTACTCTTTTCTCCCCCCACCCACCTACATTTTCATATGTGGAGCCTAAAATCGAGAAGTCCTGAGAAAATCATACTGAATTCTGGTTCAAGAAAATGAATTTCATGGGTGAACAATCTGATTAAGTTTAACATGACTGGTCCCCTCTTCGTATTGCAAGTATATTTCTTAACATAATACCTTTGGGGATATAAATTTCTCCACTGGTATTTCTTGGTTTCCAAAATATATGATTAGGTGAAAACTTGTGGAAGTTTATGAAACAGTTTTTTTGTTTGTTTTTCAAACTCTAAGCTGATATATCAAATTCTTGGATTTTATACGTGGTTGCAACCATCCTAATATGCGTAGGAGGGAGAATAAAAAAGAGAAAAGCAACCCATGGGGTGTTCATTTGACACACACAAAAAGAAGCCTACACATACAGGGGGAGTACTGTAGAGTAGTGGGGTTCAACGTGAGACCTGGAGCTCAAATCCCTACACTAGCGGTAGACCTTTGGTAAACTATTTTATCTCCCAAAGCCTATTCTTCATATGTAAAATGAGAACGTTAATAGTGTCTGCCAGTTGGAGTTGTTGTGAGGAGAAAATGACACAGCACACATAAGACATTTAGCAGAGATACCTCACTCCTAGCAAATACTCACATGCCATCTATATTGTATACTTTGGCTATTGTAGTTTTTCCATGCCACTTTACATTTTTTTACTGTTGAAGATTTTATAAAATATTTTTCCAACCTTTCTTGACATGAAAAATCCAAAGGCTTTTATGAGAGGACCCAATACTCTACCAACAAGGATTAATATTCTCATTCACAACTTGTAGAAATACAGGTAGAGAGGCAATGTAGTTTGATTGCAAGTCATGGTTAGAAAATACCTGATTCTTCATACCTCTCCTTTAAACCACTAGAAAATATTTACTCTGCAAAAGAGTTCTCCCTTGTTATTGGATCTCTTGCAGCTTTGACCTTTGGGCATTGACCGGTATATATTTGGATCTTCTTCAAATGACTGGAATAAATTCTTGGTTGAAACTGAAAGTTGGAGAAACCAGAAATCCTTCATGGTGAATTGTGGTCTGGAGCCCTTGTAAAACTTCGCAAAAAGCATCACAAACAATTTACCACCTGTTCTCACTTGCCTGCTTCATGAAAACTGGTGGTGTGTTGGGTAATTGGGGGTGGCTGGGGATGGATGATTTACAAAGAGCTGCTTCCCCTACCCAAGTTCTGCAGCATGTGAGAGCAAGTCACATGGGAAGGACAGAGAATGTTGGCTGCTTGGATGACGGTTGGCCATCGCCAAGGAAACTGCTCCCTTGGCAACTGTGGTCAGTACATCTGTCTAGTTGCATTTCTAAGACTCACATAGTCCCTACCATGGAAAATATGTCTTAAAACACAAACACGTATGAAAAAAACAAATAAAACATAATGGAGCTGATAAGGAATTCTTCGTTTTTATGGCAAAGCAGTTTGGATGGAGTGACGACGGTGTTCAGCAGAACACATTAAAGGGTGTTAACTCATAAATGGAAAACGAAATGTCCCCAATCTAAGCTAGCCCATAAAACAAAACAAATCTAAACCAGATAATCATTGGGTTTATTATTCACAACACACATGGGTTTAAGACTTCACAGAAATGTTTGTAGGGAGCTTCTTTGAAACATTGAGCACTCCCAAGTACAGTTAAACTAAAGTTTATATAACTTTGTCTTAAAGAGAGATGTGGGTAAGAAAGGAGGAGATAAGGTCAAAGACTCATCTGGGGAGAAGGCAGAATGTGAAGACCTGGCAAAAATTAAGAGAATCAGTTCTGAAGTAAAAATCTAAGATGCTAGAAAATATGATTCCATTGAAAAACACCTGATTTATTCACAGATCTTCAGGAATACAGTAATGCAATAGGTGAAGAATGCCTACATAGAATCGCCATTGGCTTTGAGAGGTTAGAGAGAGTGAAATTTTGAGCTTAAAAACTAAAAATAGAGGTTCCTTAAAAAACTAAAAATAGAGCTACCATATGATCCAGCAATGCCACTCCTGGACATATATCCAGAGAAAACCATAATTTGAAAAGATACATGCACCCCTATGTTCACTGTGGCACTATTTACAATAGCCAGGACATGGACGCAATCTAAATGTCCACTGACAGGTGAACGGACAAAGATGATGTGGTACATGTACACAATGGAATACTACTTAGCTATAAAAAAGAACGAAACAATGCTGTTTGCAGTAACATGGATGGACCTAGAGATTGTCATACTGAGCGAAGTAAGTCATATAGAGAAAGATAAATATCATATGATATTGCTTATATGTGAAATCTAAGAAAAGATTACAAAAGAACTTATCTACAAAACAGAAATAGAGTTACAAATGTAGAAAACAAACTTATGGTTACCAGGGGGTAAGGGGAGGGGGGTAAATTGGGAGATTGGGACTGACATATACACACTACTATACATAAAATAGATATAACACAGGGAACTCTACTCAATACTCTCTAATGGCCTATATGCGAAAAAATATAAAAGAGTGAATATATGCATATGTATAACTGATTCCCTTTGCTGTACACCTGAAACTAACACAACATTGTAAATCAACTACACTCCAATAATTTTTTTAAAAAACTATATAAATTTGAGGGAAAAAGATCCCTCTAAAGAAGTTTAAGAATAGAAACAATACATTACCTACCTGAATATTGCAGAAAGTTTACTGTTTCCATGAAAATAATTTGTGAATTATAATTAACACAGTGAATAAGAGTTTCATTGAGAACTTAATCTGAAGAGTTTATACCACGAAGGGTGGATGCAAATTCCGCAGGAGTGTCCTTTATAATTAAACATCTATATTAACATAAAAGGCTAAAGAAAGAAAGAAGAGATATGTAATGTAGCTATGGTTCATATTCTGAAAACACTAGACAATATTAGGGAATTGAGATAAACTGTTGGGCTGTGTTTTCACATGTGCATTAAACAATAAATAGTATTTAACAAATTCTTCTTCTTCTTTTTTTTTTTAAACAGCCTACACCACCCAGTATTCCCAAGCAGTCTCCCAACCAAGTACTAACCAGGCCTTGATCCTGCTTAGCTTCTGAGATCAGATGAAATCCGGTGCATTCAGGGTGGTATGGCCACAGACAGAAACTAACAAATTCTTGATGTACTTTTCCACACCTTAATGGGGGGCATTTTAACATGCTATTGACCAAGCTGCGATTGTGACAGAGTCATCACCACCTGTGCGTGCTCATGAAAACTCTTTGCATGAGAGAGCATCAGAAGCTTGGAAGAAACTTTTGGGGAACAATAGTGGAACATTCTTTCAGGGATGCTAATGTTCATGATGGCACAGAAGATGAGAGTATATGGAAAAACACAAACATCAACGACTGCGTCAAACATGCATTCAGAAGAGTTGGACTATAAATGTGCAGAAATTTTAGGAAGACTTTAACCAATTTATTTTACTTATGTTTTACTTTTTCTGTTTGCACAAGTGTGAAATATGATAAAAAAATGTGTCTAAGTCTAAAACTGTTCTTTTGGTAAGTACAGAATAAAAATTCTAGGTGAGAAGAAAGCATTACGTTATAGTTTAAGCAGCACGGTTTTTCCTGTCTTAGTGGTAAATCAAAAATGGCGCATCTTATAATTGGCAGTATGTTATTAGATTCAGTGAAATATGGGACCAAGTTTGGACCACACCCTTCATTGTCTAAGAAGTGAAGCAAAAAAAGAGCGAGAGAAACTGAGATGAAAATACTGACCAAGAAGGATACTACCCACCTCTCTCCTCCTCCCCAATAAATGGAAAAAAGCAAGATAATAAGAGGTATTCACTGAATTGCTGATTAGTAAAGACAAAAGTACAAAGTTGGTGAGCGTTTCTCTATGGCAAAGTATGTCACAATTAAACAAATGATTAAATCGATTTCACAGATGACCTTGGTGTTTAATCTTAGTCTGCCTCTGTCACTTAATCTGAAATCCAATTTCACGTCTGCTTTGTACATCAAAGTGCAACACAGGTCCATGCCACATATTTTCTCAAAGGAAAAAGCTAAATGAAAAGAGAAAAACTTTCCCAAACAGTAAGGTTGATGTAGATGCATTTGGTAGACTATCACTAAATTTGGCAGTTCTATAGAGCTAGTTGATTTTTTCCCAGATAAATTATTCTTCAAGAATATCTTCAATGTCAAACCTCAGAAGTTGTCTTTACAATACTGCCAGTCACTAATTGTACACGTTCTCTTTCAACTGATTTATCTATCAGGGTCTTTGTGTGTCTGTTGATTAAAAAGTCAACCCCGCATACATTTCGTTTTCCTGATCTATTTGACAGGATCTGAGGGAAACGTTGAAGGAGAGGATCCTGCTTCCATAGTTACATCACTCTGTTTGAGATTCCACTGAAATTCAGCGATAGATAATACCAACTCCAACTTTATAGTATGACTTCCATTTTGTGGAAAGCTATTTTCATTCTGGCACATTAACTAGTACAATATGAAAATGAAAAATCCTAAAGTGAATACGAAAATCTGTATACCCTCCAGCTGATTCTTCAAAGTTCATTTTCAAAATGTACTTGTTTGGAGAGTCTCTACAGTAGGAAAACTGTATTTACCAAACCATGTAGCACATTCCTAGACAGACACAATACCACTAAATCAGTCCATTCAATGTTGGCACTTGCCTTCCTTGAGAGTTTGGTTTTGAGCACTGCTCTCCTTTTCTCGCTGATTACATAACTTTTGGAGTATCCAGGAACTGCTGGCAAATTTTAGTTACACCTAATTGTAGCAGGAACAAAACCACGTGTGGCACTAGGAAGGCCACATTTCCCAGCCTGTCTTGCAATCCAGTGGGAGAAGGTGATATTCTGGCTAACAGAATGCGGACAGAACTGATACATCCACTTCCAGGCCTCATCCTTCTATTTCTTTGCTTGTTTTGGATAATAGACACCAAGAATCTAGGGAGGACTCTGATTTTTAACAAAGGGATAAGCAGTAGGAGGAAGGAGCCTGGGTCCATGTGTGTCTCTGGGGGCAGAGCAAGCCCCCATTCCCAATTCACATTTGACTATGCCAAGAGTAAAACATCAACCCCTGCTGTGTCAAACTGCTGAAATTCTGGGCCTGTTTGTTACAGCAGCTAGGATTACTTAACCTGATTAGAAAAAAGTAATATAATAGAGCAGTCCCCAACTATATCCCTTAGGAGCTCCACCAGATATTTTATAATATAGCTATAGGGCCTTTGTAATATGGTAAAACATAATCAAAATGTTCAGCAACAGTTCTGGACATTCATTCCCTCACTTTGGAAATATCTGGGGGTACCTGTGCTTACTGGGATAAGTTCAGGAGACGTACTAATGAGCTAAATAGACACGAAGCTTATAGACCAGGAGGTAGATGTTAGGCAATGGATCGTACACACAAATGTACCACGACAACCATGGTCATTTCCATGACATGGGAATCACGATCTTATCAGACATAAAAATAGAGGTATTCGCCTTAATCTGGGAAGTCCCACGAGGAAGGAGTCCACGTTAGGGGGACAGATATGCAATTACCATGTGGAATTCAGACAGTATGAGACAACAGGAAAGAGGGCCAGATTAAGTGGGGGAGGGAGAATGAAGACCATTGGTGTAAACTGAGCCTGGATGAGAATGCAGGGCCCAACCTGGTAGAGTAAGTACTTCCCTCTTTGCTTAGATACTAAATGATCAGATTTGCCTCCTGTCCTTTGAAAAGGGCCACTCTGGCTACACTGTAGAAGAATGGATTGAACATGAACATGTACCTATATTTACATGAAGAGAACATGTGACAATACAAACATCACCTATCAATATATGGATACCCTAGAAATAAAAAGAAATATGAAAACAGTTCGGCCACGGAAATGCTTTTGAGTTTGGATGGCTGCTTTGGTAAATTTTAGTTACTTTTAATTTTATGACACCCTCCTTTTAAAGCAATTACAGATCACCTAGTAGTTCAATCTGGTAAGTCTGAGACAGGAGACACTTGCCTTAGGCCACTGAGAACATCCAAGGCAAACCAAATTGCAGCAAACTATGAGTCTGGTTTGAGTGACAATTTTGTCTTCAGTGACTCTAGCACCCAATGCCCTTGGGAAACCTACAAGACACTCATCCATACCAGCCACTGAGAGGGACTCCCTGCAAGAGGCATCGGTACTCCCTGCCTCTCATTATTGGGACATTATGGCATTTCAGTTTCTCCGCAGAATTTATGAAGATTTATGCTCCAAACAGGAAGGAGAAAGATGTCTTCAGCCACCCTGCTTTACGCAGATTCCCAGCATGGATGGCCATCTTTCTTAGACTATCTCCCAATCCCTGAGAGAATTATATGACATCCAGCGTATAATGTCTTCCCACTGGCCCGATGGAAGACACTCTTTTATCCTGATTTTTTTTTCCTCTCTGTATATGAAAACCACTGCTATAGAGGCGTGCAATGCAATAATCATCTTGAGATGTTCCCTGTCAGAATCCGGGCCTCCATCTGACTTCTTGCCCTGTGATTCAGGTAGTAGAGTCTGTCAATCACACCTTCCTAAACACATAAACATCAGAGCAGGTTCATACTGGCCCTCTCTCCTCCATGCATGGGAAAAAGATCTGGGTGCCCAGCTCTTTGTTGCTTTTCATTTTTAGATACACTACACCTTTCCAGAAGCCATATCTGCAGAGAGTGCTAAATAGGGCCCCCCTGCATTCAGATGCATCTAAAAGATGTTATTTCCCTGTAAGAAAGGATGATCAATTCCAAGTAGCTATTTTCTAAGGTACAGTTGTAGACCTTCAAAGTCAGGCTGTTAATTTGGTGATATTAACTTTTGAGTCCCTTGACTAGTCAGTTTAGGAAGCAACAATTCTCTTAAAACTCATAATTACATTTGGACAAGTTTGCGCGTAGGACCGCAAGTCCACCAGCTTATTATAACCATGGCGCATTTCACACACCATCTTCATTATCTTGTGCTAAAGAAGAGAGCACACACTCTTCTGTGGGTAATTTTAGATTGGCCACTGACACACTCCGCAGTGTTTATAAAGAAAACAAAACTTGGATGTTGGCCCTTTTAATTATAACTGGCAGAATTGCTACACCCAAAAATCACATAATCTCTTCACCATATTATATCTTTGAAGACATCTGCTTACAAAGCAGTAACAAGGAACTCAGAATCTAAAAACAAACTTTGTACTAGATTGATTGGTTTGGCGAGCCATGCTTCTGAAGTACTGGCGGATTCTGAAAGATGTATTCCTGAACTTCAAGAAAAGCTTAAAATATGCTACCATGGAACTACATCAAATTGTCCTTGGTCTGGACAGGCGGAGTAGAGCCTGTTATTAGGGTGCCCATTGTTGCTCAGGAAAGTCAACTGGCCCAATGGAAGACACCATATATTTTATCAGCCATTTCCGCTGTTTCACAGTTTCCAAATAAACACCTAGCTAATAAAATATTTTGATAAGTTCAGGGCACTCTTTCATCTGAGAAATCATCACCCTCAAGGCGCTACTTTCTAGGTGTTTTATATAATATTTTGAGGACGATTGAGAACACTAGACATTCCACCAAAGGATGAAAGCTGATCTATGACATCATCTCGACTATTCATCAAACGTGCTTCTCTTCACATGAATTTGCACATGGTCTGAGCTCTCTCTGAATTATTATCCTGTGATCCTAGTCACTTACCTTGGGGCAGATCATCTTACAGCTTGCAGAGTTCTTAAACTCACGGTACTGTAACCTGAAAGATAAAATGGAACAATTACTTAGTAACCTGTTCTCTGCAGATAGGTACGAAGCTTTCTTTTTCTAGGTGACCTGTAGATGTGTATTTGAATTAAGAGTATGAAAAAAAACAAAAAAACAAAAACCCAAACTCGAGGCAAAAGCTTGAATTTGTTGCCAAAATAAAATTGCCTACATCTTATGTAGTCATCTAATTCATAAGGTCCCACCCTCCTTCCACAACTCCAGCCAAAAGAGTCTGTTTTTCCTTCCCTCACAGTATTTTCTGGAACCCAGGACTAGCTGTTAAACACTTACGTGACTTAAGACGGCTGCTGGAAAAGTGAAAGCAATCTCATTGTGTTGCATGAGTTCAACTCAAATGACTAACAAATTTCAACATTAGGATACCCAATCGGACAAACATTTACTGCTCGGGTGAGTAAGTTTAAGAATCTTAATCCGAAATTACTTTGCTGGTGGTAACGCTGTGAACATCGCCTATATTTCAAACAAACTGATCCCCCTCACCCCAATGTTAAAAATCGCAGTTGTAAATAGGTACACTGCCTAAAAATTCTAAGACAGTGTACTTTTTTAAATGTCAAAAGTGCTATAAAAACTTCAAAGGTGTTGACATTTGTTGTCATTCTAACACTAATTTTATTAGTCGAAAGTATTTTTTACTAAATGTTTTTCGGAGAAGTGCAGAGTAACTGCTGCAAACCCAGAGCACTGAACTATTAACTGTTAACAGCGGGGGAGTTTTCAGCTTCCAATATTTCAGTGCACGCTTGGATGTAAGTCTTTTGCTTACATCTCTCCCTCTTGCAAATATGTAAGCCAAGAAAGTTAATAATTTTGATGTGAATTAAAAACCTCTGAATGTCTTCATATATGTAGCACAGACTCAGGAAACATCAGAACTAGCAAACCACTAGGAGGATAGAAAGTGTGAAAGGAAAAAAAAAGAATGATTGCAGCACTAAGAATGATTTATTTTAAAGGAGCGATTCAGTGTTTCCATTTTGGGTATTTATGGTACAGTTTCTCCAACATGTTTTCTTCCTTTTTTGGGGGTGGGGGGTGGGTAGGTCATGTCAGGAAGATTTTGGCTGAAGAAAATCAGAACAGACAAGAGATACTGCAAGAGAAAAAACTATCCCATGGGGTTGTCATTCTAGAACTTTCTGTTTGCCAGGGCGTGAGACCATAATCTTTGGGGCTAGGTACATCTGGGTAAAGCCTTGGGTTCTCAGGACTTCCACAGAACTCAATTGGGGGCAGGGGGTGCAGGGAAGACTGGCAGAGGCTTCTAATTAGAAGAATTATACGGCATGTGCTGAATTTTACTTTCTTTAGAGTGTGTAGCTTTGAGCCTGCAGATAGATGTCCTGGTTATAACTTCTGGGTGTTTTTTCTGCAAGTCTGCTTTGCAGGACTGGTCTTCTAAGGTGTTTTCCTGGGCCAAGTAAAATCTTGAGCGTCAAAAGAGGATAAATACATATGCACCCACTGCAAATGAATTTGCCTCACAGGCTGCTAACACGTAAAATTCCTCCCGGGCGCAGAGAATCTAGAAAAGGCTGCGACTTCAGCACGGCTCTCTCAAATATGAAGGAAGCAAGCTCTCAGCTGCTTTTCAATTCTTGTAGGAGACGTAAAGATGTAATTTCCACAGTGAGTAATGGTACAAATAAAATTATGCTTATTATTATTTTATTCGTGGCATTTAATTATAGAGGGAGATGGGTAGTCAGAAAACAAAACAGCCATAAACAAGAGAAAGGCACCTTCGCTCTTTTTAAATCAATGCTCTAAAACAATTGGGAAGAGTGTTAATAGAATGCCCAGTGAAAGACAGACTCCACAAGCTTAAGTGTTCACTTGGGGTTCGTCAAATAATGGACCGTTGGCCTATTTTTCAAGCCATTTCTCTGCAGTAACTTGACATTTGATAGGATTACCTCTGGATTTTGGTCTGAGTCTCTGCCGTGTCTGAGAAGATTGTCATCTTTTGATTTAAAGATAACAGAGCCGATCACGTGAAAAGGTTCTGTAAAGTCAGCCTGTGACTCATAACCAAAAATCAAGAAAGATTTTGTCCACAGTTTGCTTTCTTACCTCACTGTTGTAACTGAAACGATCAAATGACGAGCTTCCATTATAAACACCATCTATTTATTTTATAAAAAAAAGTCCGACATTCTTCAGCGATGAAATATGAGAGTATCATAAAACTCAGAGACTATTCTTTTCCCCTGAAGACTCCGTGCATTTGCTGATTCTAATTTTAATTCCAAAGTTTCACCAAGAAAGAGGAATCAATTTTGCTTAAGCAGAACATCGAACAATTAAAAGAAAAACCTGAACGGGTCAGACATACATAAAACCAAATTATGAGGCAATGGAACTATATACAGGAGAACAAACAAAACACACCTAAACACTGGCAATGCAATTGACCATTCAAAATATAGTTAATAAGTTCCCAAACATGCAAGTTCGAATTTTAAAATTAAGCCTTCCAATTGCCAATTTCAAAAAATGTAATGAGTTTAGAGTGGCCTTTTTATTATGCATGGTTTTATGTCTCTGGTTTCAAAATTACCTAGCATGCATGTTCAACTTTGCTACAATTTCCGGGCTGTTTTCATTTCTATTTAAAAAAGGCTAAACAGTGAGATGTGCCTCTGCTTTGCATTCTAATTGCACGTAACTGATTTGCACAGCAGAACAAAAAACTCATTTTCAGATTAAGAATCGTGCACCCAGAAATAATTATTGTTCTACCAGAAGAAAATATTTTCCCACATCCTTCTCCCCTCATTTATGGGAACTGTTTTCTACGTTTCCCCCAGGTTGATCGCTTTTATAGACCACCATGCATTGCTCTTTAGGGACTAAAATAATGCAAATGGAATAAGGAACATACAACTGTTTTGACTACATTCTTCTGCTTGCAACATAACACTTGCCTTTTATTATTTTATCTTCAACAATCAAGAGGTGACTAAATGGTTGCAGGTGGTGATGAAAATAAAAGCCATCCATCATTATTTATTAGGCATGAAAAAGATACACAATAATGTAATTTAATCTCAGAGCAGACAATTATTTCCACATATTGATAATACAATGTGAAAACTGTCATGAATTCTAATATGATATTTTGGCTTTATTGGTGCACCACGGCCAGCATGACAAATAATGAAATTGCATCAAAAAGAAAAAAAAAAAGGTAATTATGTGCATATGTCAATATCATGGGTGGAAAACATATCGCCAAATTTTTAAAGCTTCTTCATTATAACTTGAACAAGTCAAAAGTTTGAAGTGGAAAAAAGGCACGTTTTTCAGTTTTCGCTATTTAAAACACAATCTATTACATTCACACCACAATCTATAATCTGAATAAACACTGACTATGTAAGTGTTTTATCATATAAAAGTTTTGAAGACCAGCCAGTCTGCTAAAATATTTGCAAGAAGTATATATACACCATAGGGTCGAATTTCTAACATGTTTTTTGGTTCACTGTAGTCTGGTAAAAATCTGCAGATGAAAACTCTGTGATCTCTACTTTGGGTAGCATACCCGTGGCTATTAAATGTAGCAAAGAGCGTACCTTTTAGCCAAATAAAGCAAGAAATGGTTGAAAATAAACATCTTTGGTAGGAAAAATCCTGACTGATGAAATGCTTGGTCAAAAAAATAGTGAAAGCTAGTTTTTCGTTATGTTAAATGATTCCTATTTCCACTGGGGTGTTGAACTCTATCTCCACATAGGACTTGGAAGGTGAAAATATGACAAAAAAGAAACAAACCAGCATTTCACCTCTGTAGATGGGAACCCAAAACATCTTACGACTTTTATTTGCATAGATTTTGGTTTCTGTCAGAACAGCGATCACAATTAGAGACTTTTCTAGTTAGAAATACATGAGATAGTTTTTAAAGTAACTGTTCATTATACAGTATATATACACACACACACACACACATTCATCCTATGGCACATAGACACAGAAATCTCTATACTTTCTCAGAGACTAATTTATTCACAATTCACATACAGATTAGAAATAAGAGTATAAGCTTATTGGATAAGGTAAATGACCTCCTCTTAGAAAAATACCTTTCAGAATTATTAAGGAAGGAAAATATTTTAGACTTGGACTGAGTGGTGGACAAGACCTGGAAGAAAAAGTGTCTCTGAGTGACCACAACACTGCGACCATTCTGGGCTGGGAGAGAAAATTTATATATCATGTGGTTACTCAATTTTATAAAGGGAACCTAAGAACAAGTATAGGCACTGGGTAGGAAAAACAAATGAAAGGAATAATTTAAAAAGTCAATAAGCCACAGGAAATCTGGAGACTGTTTCAAAACACCTTATTGGAAGCCTAGCAAAAGCAAGTGCCAGAGATCAAAGGGACACTTGGAAATGTGGCCCAAGTAAGGAAACCAGGGAGATCCACAAACTGTGGCAGGTCAGGTGTGAACAAGAATGCAGGCGAGCCAAAGGAGAATTCAAGAGTCCCTTGCAAGTGACTCCAAAGCTAATAAAAATGTTCTTCAAAATATATGCATGGCAGAAAACCAAGTAGAGAACTAATGGGCCGATCAAGTGACCCACTCTGGGCAAAGGAGATATTCTTCTTGGAGGATGCAAACCTTTCTGACTTTACTAAAGATGATTCATTCATTCATACCTTCACTTTAATTCACTCATTCAATTATCCATCCACCCATCCATTCATCATCCAGCCATCCATCATCCATCCATCCATCCATCTGATCATATATTTAATAAAAAATACACAATACCTACCCTGAGCCAGACTTTGGGTTCAATACTGGGAATATAGAATGATGTAAGCCATTCATTCATTTATTCTTTCCTTTCACTCATTCAGTCATCAATTCATCCACCCATCATGTGTTTGGTTACCTATTCATTCCACCAAAAAATTACAGAATGTATGTCATGAGACAGACCCTAGGTTAAATATTTGGAATATATTAATACATAAAACATTCATTCAGTCAGTCAACAAATATTTGAGAGTCCGTCTTGTGGCAAGCCCTGGTCTAATTCTTTGAGATAGATCAGTGAAGAGCAGAGATAATAGCCCTGCTTGACTCAACTTTCTTTTCCAGCAGAGAGTAGCCCTGGAGGTAGGCAACCTATATGACAAACAATCACAAAATCAAAAGCAATCACCTAGTATGATAGGTATTATGAAGGACAAGTTCAGGCAGCTCTGAGTGCCTGATGGGGGTCCCTGTCTGAGGCAGAAAACAGTACCCTGTTAACAGACCCAAAGGAATAAAGCAGGGAGAGTAGCGGGGGGGGAAGATGAGGAGATGGCACAAAGGTCGCGTTGAGACACGAAGAATACTAGACTTCATCTTAAAAGCAAGGGAAGCAGCTGAAGGCTTTAAGCAAGACTGATCTACTTAAAAAAGTCCAACATGCTCTGTTCAACACCCAGCAATGGCCCCCTATTTCAACTGGAGTGAAAGCTGAAGTCCATGCAATGACCTACAAGACCCTTTATATATTCTGTCCTCTGTCAGCCCTGACTTCATTTTGTTACCACTCTCCTCTGCTCGGTCTACTCCAGCTGCACTAGGCTCCTTGTGCCCACTGGCTCTTTCCTCTCCCTGCCCAGTCCAAACAGATGCACCCTTACCTTCGTCAAGTTCTTGCTCAAATTTCCCCTCGTCTGTGGGGCATGACCTGAGGACTAGACTTAATACTGTGACTTCCCTGCCATCTCTACTCTTACCCTGCCTTGCATGCCCCCCACCCTGTAATATTCATTGCCTTCTGATGTACAATAAACTTTATTTGTTATGTTCTGCATATAGTTAACCCTTTGTATCCTCAGGTTCTGAATCTGTGGGTTGAACCAACTGCAGGTTAAAAATATTTGGAAAAAAAGATTGGAGAAAGTTCCGAGAAGCAAAAGTTGAATTTGCCAGCAACTAGTTACACATAGTATTTACAATTTTTTACACAGCAATTTACATTGTATTTATAACTATTAACATAGCATTAGGTATTACAAGTAATCTAGAGATGACGAATATACAGAAGGATGTGCCTAGGTTATACGCAAAGGCTACACCATTTCATGTAAGGGACTTGAGCATCCGTGGATTTTGGAATCTGCAGGGGCTCCTGGAACCAATCCACCCCAAATACTGAGGGATGACTGTGCAGACCTACCTCGTTCTCGTTTTACTGTGCTTCGTTTCCTTGCACTTCAGAGATAACTGCATTTTTTTTCAAATTGAAGGTTTGTGGCATCCCTGTGTCAAGCAATTCTATCTGCATCATTTTTCCAAAAGCATTATTTTAAAATTAAGGTATGTACATTGTTTGTTAAGATATCATGCTATTGCACACAATAGACTATGGTATAGTGTAAACATAACTTTTACATGCACTGGGAAACAAACAAATTTGTATGAGGCACTTTATTGTGGTATTTCCATCATTGCAGTGGTCTGGAACCAAAACTGCAATATCTCTGAGGTCACCCAGTGTTGTCTATATCCCCCCAGGAGAATGGATTCTTCATGAGGCAGGAGTTTTTGTCTTTTGTTCACATTTATCCTAGTCAACTAAAAACTAAAGTAGTGCCTGGGATACACAACTCAATAATCATTTGCTGAACATATAAATTAATGAACGCATTGGAAAACATGATCATATTGGCATGTTAAGAAAAGTACTCTGGTTGAAGCATGAAGAATAAGTTGGGAAGAGTTAAGTGTAGATGTAAAAAAAACAAGAGGCTATTTTGAGGGTCTTATAAAAAAGCAATGGCAATTTAGGCTAGGGTAAAGATGCTAGAAATAGAGAAAAGCAAAATAGTTTAAGGGATTTTTTAGTAGAATCATCAGGGCCTGCTTACAGTAGCATGCTGGAGTTGGCGTGTACTGGTTTAGAAGAGCTGATAATTAAATTTTGAGGAATTTTGTTAGTTGGTTAAGCACAGACATTAAAAATTAAATTATATAAACTTACAATTAATTATATTAAAACGAAGTTAATAAATACTCAAAAGTAATTAATTCCTGATTATTTTACTATTATCTATGCTCTTGAGGCTATTTATGTCTATTGTGTTTCTATGGGAAATATCCGATGATGTGTTACTGTGCAAATTTTTTCAGCTCCACATTCAGTTATGTCACACTGGTAGCTTGAAATCAGTCAGAGTGAGATTATTTACTCCTTGGTAATTGTAAAATGCTATAAATCAGAGCTTGCTTTATTATCATGTTGATTTTGTAGACTTAAGAAAGTGATGGAGAAAATGTTAATAATACAGATTAATTTTAAAAGTATGTCATGTCTGTAGATATTTCACTGTTAATATCACACAAAATTGAAGAAGTATTTCTCAGTATGTGAAAACAATCATCTGATTCAGCAAAGAAGTCATTTACATCATTGATAAAAGACTGAAATTCTGACATACATGTATGTTGTTTCACTTTTGTCTTACTCTTTAACGTAAGGCAAACAATCAACCAACACACATATCAGAAATACAGTCACTTAGCTGTGACTATAAGTTGGCTACTGACCCAAGAGTTTTGCAAAAAACCAAAATATTTTAAGAGAATCAACTGTCTATATGAAATTTACAACAGAGTATCATATATTTTATCATGGTAAACTGTGTAATACACATTCTTTTTTAATTTTTTTATTTTTTGGCCATGCTGCACAGCATGTGGGATTCTAGTTCCCTGACTAGGGATTGAACCTGTGATCCCTGCAGTGGAAGTGCAAGAGTCCTAACCACTGGACAGTCAGAGAAGTCCCTACACATTCTTTATATTCATAAAATCTATGATAAATTTAAATATATGTGTCTACATTTTCTTTCTGGAGAACTGGTTGTTAAATAGCATACTGCTGGGTATATATGGGTCAAAGAGACCCTTATATATCCAGAGGAAAAAACCATCAACAATGCTGCAAGTGTTTATCTTGTTCAGCTGCCTAGATGATGATACCCATACCTTTACACAGGGAACATTAGAAAAGGACTAGGTTTGATGGATTGGATAGGGAAGGCAGTGTTATGGGTTAGGCTGGATGATATTGAGTTTGAAGAGACATGTAGCAGCAACATGGATAGACCTAGACATTATCATACAAAGTGAAGCAAGTCAGACAGAGAAAGACAGATATCATATGATATCACTTATAAGTGGAATCTAAAAAAATGATACGAATGAAGTTATTTATAAAACAGAAACAGATCCAGAGGCACAGAAAACAAACCTAAGGTTACCAAAGGGGAAAGGTGTGGGGAAGGGATAAATTAGGAGGTTCGGATTAACAAACTACAATACATAAAACAGATAAACAACAAGGTCCCACTGTATAGCACAGGGAACTATATTCAATATCTTGTAATAAACTATAATGGAAAAGAACCTGAAAAATTATACACACACACACACACCTAAATGAAACACTGAATCACTTTGCTGTACACCAGAAACTAACACAACATTGTAAATCAACTATACTTCAAATTTAAAAAATTTAAAGAAAGAGATAGGTAGACTACATGGTCAGGTGGCTAGTTGTATCCAAAGCTCTGGAGCTCAGAAAATAACTTTAAGCTGGAGCCATCATTTGGGCAAAATTTTAACGGTCAATTAATCAAAGACTTGAGAGTGGATGAAGTTATTTTGAGTGTTTCTTCCAAACTAAATTCCAAAGCAGAGTTTGGAGGCATTTAGATTGAAGTGATAAATGCGAATGTTCTAGTCCTGACAGGCAAATTAATACTACACACATCATCAGGGCTAAACAATACTCTTTAAGAATATTAGAGGCTTCCATCAGGGATGTACAGTTCCATGAGCAAAGACATGTCCTTCTTTATTATAGAGGGATGTCTTAGCTAAATAGGTAGTATCAAAGATATAGATCTCTGTTGGGAGCCTGTGGTAAGTAGAAAATTACAGAAGGCACCATGTGTAAGTGGACGTGAATTATGTATTTATTAGTTACCAATGATTTTGAGTACTGTGAGTAGGATTGGTTAATTACTAAATAATATGAAATGTGGGAGTCAGATCCTCAAAAATAAGATCTTTATTTTAGGGCTTTATATTATCTTTTAAAAAAAAGGAATTATGGACCTCCACTTCTGGGAAGACATGGTTTTCCCCAATTTTCTCACTTTAGTATACCTAAAAGCCTTGGATACTATATGTAATGTGTATGTTACACCTCTAAAAGACAGAGAAAAGAAGACAGACCAGCTAGGGGTCCTTAGTACTCAAGGAATAAGGTAGAGGTCAGTTTTCTGGGTTTTCTCTTTGCCTCATATATCTCAGACCTGGAGCTGAAGAAGCTAGCAATGCAGAAACATTAATCGGTACAGACCAAAAAAAAAAAAAAAAAAAAGGGGACAACAGCAACAAAATAAACCAAAAAACAGCAGCACCAAACAAAAGCCAACTCTCTCCAATCAAAGAATGAGAAAAGGGGCAGCCTAAACAGATAGAAAGCTTTTAGAAAATAACAACTCTACTCAGGCCAAACAGAACAGGAAAAATGTGGTTGCACCCCATCCACACCAGCAAAAACCAAGAGGGGAGCACAGACGTACACCCTTGTTGGATTGTAACAAGGCTCCCCAACACCATTACTGGGATGGTGCTAGAGAAGCTCAAGTAGGGGGCTGAGACTTTCATCCCCACCAACTGGTAAAGAGACACCCCTCCCTACCCTTATCTCCAGTGGTGTCAATGGAGACCACAAGTGGAGCCTGGACTTCCATCTCCACCAGCAATAATTTGGACCCCACCGCCACCTCTGGTGTCAACAAAAACTGAGGGGGGAGCCTGGACTTCTACCACCAGTTGGCAGTAAGGAGGTAATGCTTCCTCCCTTCTCTTGTTGGAGCCATATAAGGAAAAGTAAGCAAAAGCACAGGTTGAAATAATATTCAGAATGTCATAACATAATACAAAAATGTCTAGATTTCAAGTGAAAAATCACTGACAATACCACGAACCAGGAAAATCTAAGTCAGAATGAAAGAAGACAATAGAGTCAAACACCAAGATGGCAGAGATGTTAAAATCATCAGACAAAGATTTTAAAGGAGCTAAGATAAAAATGCTTCAATGGACAATTAAAATATGCCTAAAACAAATGAAAAACATATAATGGCTTATAAAATAAAGTATCAGCAAAGACATAGAAGGTTATAGAAAAGAACAAAGTGGAAGTTTTGGAACTAAAATATACAACTAACAACAAAAGATCAGTTGAGGATGCTGTCCTCAACAACAGCAGAATGGAGAGGACATAGAAAAGAATCAATGCACGGTAACACAGAACAGCAGAAATTATCACATCTGAACAACAGAAATAAAATATACTGAAAAAATTTGAGAGTCTCAGGGACCAGCTGGAACATAACAAAAAATGCAACATTTGTGTTACTGGAGTCACAGAAGAGGAGGAAAAAGAGAATGATTTAAAACACCTAAAAAATAATGAATGAAACCTCCCAAATTTGCCAAGATACATGAAACTAGAGAATCAAGAAGCTGAGTGAACCCAAAGAGGATAAACATAAACAAATCTGTACTGAGACACACCATAATTAAACTTCTAAAAACTAAAGACAAAGAAATAACCTTCAAAGCAATATGAAAAAACACCACCTTACCTATAGGGAAAAATCAAATGACAGAGGATTTCTCATCAGTAATCATGGATGCCCAAAAGAAGTGACATACTATTTTGCATGTGCTGAAAGAAAATAACTGAAATGTAGAATCCTATGCCAATGAAAACATTCTTTATCAATAAAGGGAAAATATCAAGACAATTTTAGATGAAGTAAAGCTAGAGAATTTGTTGTCAGCAGGTTTTCTTTAAAAACTGATTAAAGGAAATTCTCTTAATAGAAAAGAAATGATAAAACAAGAAAACTTGGAATATTAGCAAGGAAAAAGAACATGATAAGCAAAACTACTGGTAAATACAACAGACTTTCCTTGCCCTCTTGAATTTTCTAAGTTATGTTTGATGGTTGAAGCAAAAATTACATTATTTTTAAAACCAATTATTCGGTTCTAAATGCATGTAGGGGAAATATTTAATACAATTATATTATAAACAGAGTACACTAAGACATAAAGAGAGGTAAAGTTTCTATACATTACTCAAATTGCTAAAATGTAAACATCAGCAGACTGTGATGATTTATACATATATATGATATAATATCTAGAGGAATTACTTTAAAAAGATAAATAAAGAGATACAACTTAAACAACCTGGGATCTGAAAAACATTCAGGTAACCCACAATAAGGCAGGAAAAAGAAAACAGAGAAATGAAAAACAGAACAAATAGAAAACAAAAAATAATATGACAAACTTAAGTTCTAACAGGTCAATAATTATTTAAATGTAAATGGTTGAACTATATGAATTAAAAGACAAAGGTAGATAGAATAGCTTAAAAAAACAAACTTACTTCAACTATATTGATAGAATCAGACTGCAAGTAAAAGGATGGAAATAGATACACCATGCAAACATTAATCAAAGGAAAGCAGAAGTGGCTGCATTAACATAAATACATAAAACAGACTTTGGATCCAAAAATATTACCAAGAACAGAAAGAGACATTACATCATAATGATATAAGGACCAATTCACCAAGAAGGTATATAAACCAAACATCAGAGCTACAAAATATGTGAAGCAAAAACTGAAAGAACTGAAAGGAAAATCCAAAAATTATATATATATATATATATATATATATACACAAATCCAAATTATATATAAACATCCTTATTTTCACAATTGATAGAACAACTAGAAGAAAATCAGCAAGAATAAATAAGGATTCAACAACATCCTCCAAGATCTAATTGATATTTGTAGAACTCTCCATCAAATCACAGCAGAATGCATACTCTTTTCAAGTGCCAAAATGACCATATCCTAGGCCACAAAACACTTCAACAAATTGAGAAGTGAAATCATACAGGGTGTGTTTTCTGGCCACAATGAAATCAAACTAGAAATCAATAACAGAAAGATAGCAAGAAAAATCTCCCAACGCTTGGAAACTAAGCAACACACATTCTAAATAATGCAGGAGTCAAAGAGGAAACATCCAGAGAGACAAAAAAACACATTGACTTGAATGAAAATGAAAATACAACATACCAAAATTTGTAGAAAGCAGCTAAAGTAGTACAGAGAGGAAAATCTACAGCCTTAAATACTTAACATTAGAAAAGAAGAAAAACTCAAATCAATACTCTAAGCTCTCAGCTCAAGAACCTAGAAAAAGAAGAACAAAACAAGCCCAAGGCAAAGAGAAGAAAGAAAATAATAAAGAGCAGAAATCAATGAATTTGAAACAGAAAAAAGAATAAATATCTGGCTTCTGGAAACAACTGTTGACAAACTTACAACAAGAAGGAAAGAGAAAAAGGAAAGACACTATTTATCAATATCAGAAATAAAGTTAATATCACTACAGACTTTGCAGACACCAAAAGTAAAAGAAAATACTACAAGCATCTCTACACACATAAATTTGACAACTTAGAAGATCTGACTAATTCCTTGAAAAACACGAACTACCACAATACACCAATACGAAAGAGATCATTTGAATATCCCTACAACCATTAACAAAGTTGAATTCATAATTGAGAAACTCCTCCAGAAAGAAATTTCTGGTCCCAGATGGTTTCACTGGAGAATTTACTAAATGTTTAAGGAAGAATTAATATCAATTTTAAACAATCTCTTCCAGAAAACAGAAGAGGATAACTTCCCAATTCACTATATAAAGCTAATTTTATTCTGATAATGAAACCAGTGTAAAACAAAACAAAAACTAGACAATATTCTCATGAATATAGATGCAAAAATCCTTATCATATTAATAGCAAATATTAATAGTATTCCACAATATGGAACAAGAATTACAGAATGTGATGAAGTAGGGTTTATTCCAGGAATGTGAGACATTCATTGTCTGAAAAATCAATGTACTCCACCATACTCACATGCTAAAGAAGAAAATTCACATGATTATATCAATTGATAGAGAAAAAGCATTTGACAATTTTAACACCCATTCATGATACAAACTCTCAGAAAAACTGGAATAGAGATCTTTCCCAACTTGACAACGAGCACTTACAATAAACCTTAAGCTAACACCACACTTAACAGCAAAAGGCTGACTTCTTTGCCCTACGACTAAGACCAGAAAGAAGACAAGGATGACTGCTATTGTCACTTCTGTTTGGCATTGTACTAGAGCCTCTAGTTAGGGTAATTCTGTACTGACTTTTGACAAAGGCACAAGAACAATCCAATGGAGGAAAGACAGACTTTTCAATAAATAGACATCCATAAGTGAAAAAAAAAAAGATTTCTTAAACTCCAGCAGTGTCTTGCCTAACCTTCACATTCTGTGTTCTTCACACGGTTATATATGCCTTTTAAAGTCCTGTATTCAACCCCTTCCTACTTAAAATACCTAGAGTGGTCTCTGTTTTCCTGACTAAACCTTGACTAATAAAGCTGACAGGAGATTTTACTCCTCAGCAAATACCCATACGCTCTCCCGCACTTCCTAGCTCCCTTGAAAGTATGGGGACATGTTAGTAGTTCTGGCCAACATGCTACAAGAATTAGTGAGGTTTGCAGTCTGGAGCCTGTAAGAGTTACGTGTGACTTTGCAGCCACTCCCTGCACTGAGGTAACCTTGGTTTCATATGTTGATATAATGGTGTCACAAGATAGAAGTCACTGGGTTGTATGACTCACTCCATGGGATACACATACCCTGGAGAGCTTCCCAATACACAGTGGACTTTTCTTAAGCAACAGATAAATTTTGGTTGTGGTAAGCCACTGAGGTTTTAAGGGCTGTTTGTTACCACACCACAATTTAGATTAGAATGACCCCTACAGGAATCAGCCCAGGAAATAAGTATTACAATATCAAAACCCAAAAATAGGAAGCACTGACTTGATATTCCTACGAAAGGAGAAAGTAAACACATTTTGTTTCTTGGGAAAAGAGGATGCAATGGAATAAACAATTAAATCTGATCCCATGGAAGAATGGGAAGCTGTGCTGGGACTTTGGAAGGAGAAGCCAGCATATTTTGAAATGATGAGTGGTGAGAGAAGACAATATTGGGATATTCAGACAGCTACTCAAAACTTGACATCATACACTCAAGACTATAATGCAGAGGAAGTAATATATGCAATCTTTTAAACACAGTCTAAAAGACTATGCTTCAAGGATGCTGAGTGTCTTCAGAAGTAAATTGGATTCTGTAGATATTGACAAACAGAGAGAGGGAAAAGGAGATGTGTAAAGAAACCAGTGTTACTATAGAGGAACCTCGTTTTGGAGTCAAGATTTTTGAATGTTCTATATACTCAGTAAATAAAATAATTCAGAAATATGGATGAACAGGAGTGCTACATTGATATATGAGAGGCAGACGTGTCCTGGTATTCAGGGAGGAGATTACAAATAGGCTTGAGAAAGTCTACAATAAAGTTGATGCTAATAATCAGTAAAATGTCTACTTAATTGTTCAACAAAAGATAGATGTATTAAGAGAAAAAATAAGTTAAACATTTTTTCTTCTGAGACATACGAGATTGAGGAATCAGTGATTGAGAAGATATGAAATATTTCAAAATTGAAAGGAAGTCAGTATTTTGGATACAAGAGGCAAAATTCTAAATTACTGATAGAGAAAATCATTAAGATAAAATAGATTTAACAATAAATGAAGACCAAAATAAAGGCTGTTTAAATTAATGTTTACAAATATGAAAAATCTGGAATTTTATCTGACAAGCCCCACATAATCTGTTGTAAATTCACAAGTATTGAAAGCACTCTTGGACAAAATTAATAGAATTACCACCCACAGAGAAGGATGTAATAATCTTTTGCTAACCATACCATACTTGCAGGTGTATATGTCTAAATTCGCGATACTGGCAAGTGGAAAGTGAATTTTGACTTAGGCAAGGAAGAACTTTTTCATAATTGTTACTACTTAATAACATAGTTTTCAAGTACTTACTCCCCCAATGGGGGAACCATTTTCCCCTCCAAATCTTAAAAACTATATAAAACAGATAAAAACAGAGCTGCCCTACTTAAATCAACCTACTTGCAATTATAATCTCACTCACTGCCTTTCCCTTTTTAACAGTTTTATTGGGGTATAACTGATATATAAAACTAAGTTATTTAAAGTGATGATTTGATACTTGTATACATTGTGAAAGGATTTCCCCCATCAAATTAATTAACACACCCATCACCTCATGTATTTACCTTTTTTTTTTTCTTTATCTTTCTTTTTAAACTTTATTTATTTGGGGGGAGAACATTGAAATTCTACTCTCTTAGCAAATTTCAATTATTCAATTCAATTATAATCACTGTGGTGTACATTAGATATTCAGATCTTATTCATTTTATAACTGAATGCTTGTACACTTTTATCAACCTTTTGAAAGAAATTGCTCTAAAATGTAGAGTTAAAGCTAGGACCAACTCCTCTTTTTGTTATCTGTATTCCTTATCCTTTTGCCCTCTCGATCATGCTGTCCTACAATCATGCTCTCTCTTTCCGGCACCATTAATTTCTTCCTTCCCTTTGGTTTTGGTTTGTTCCCACCAACAAACAAATACGTTCCAATGTCAACCTTCTTAATCCACATTCCTTATCCTCAAATTTCCCTCCATCTACAACTTTGCTCTACTGTCTTCAAAGGAAAACTTCTTAGGAGATATTTATAGTTGTTCTTTCTCTTCTCCCAAGTTTTTCTTTCTTTTTTAAAAAGCCATCCACATTGGGCTCTTGCCAAGGTGACCATGACCTTCGTATGGAGAAATTCAATGGTCAGTTTTCTGTCCGCTTTTTATTTGAATTCTCAAGCATCATTTGAAAGGATGGTTCCTTCCTTCTTGAAACATTCTCTCCCCTTGGTATTTTTAAAGCAACGTTCACTTGATTTTCTGTGTTCACTGACTTCTTTTCAGGCTTATTTGTTCCTCCTCGTCAGTTCATTCAACCTCTAACTGTTGAAATGCCCCACGGTTCACTCCTCAGCTTCAACTCTGCTCTATCTGTACTCCCTTCTAGATGATCCCATACGTTTCCAAGGCATTAATTATAATTAACATGTTTAACGACTCTGAAATTTGTATCCCTAGCCCCGACTTCTCTAAATTCTGAACTGTGATATTTAGCTGTCTACTCAACAACTCTTTTTGGAGAGTTAATAGGAATTTCTATTTAGTGTGGGTAATCAGTACTCTCTTTTCCTTTGTGATTCTCTTCCTCCCCTGGTTGTTCCCATTTCAGTAAGTACAATCCTGCCCCTCCTCAGTGAGTGAAAATCTAGGAGTGATACTTGATTCCTTCTTTTATCTCGGCTCTCACAACCAACCACTAACAAGTTCTCTCAGCTTTTCCTCCAAAATATATCCCAGTGATATCTAGTTCTTCCAATTCTTCTGCAAATACTCTCATCTATAGTCTGAATGATCCAAAAATTTCCCACAACAACTGCTCAGCTAGTACTACACTCCAGCCTATTTACAATCTCCTTCCCACACAGTAGTCCCCAAACCACCAACACGCTTACTGCGCTTAGAAAGAAAGTCCATACTTCTTACATGTTGTGAAAGTTTATGTTAATGGGTCCAAGTGAACTTTCTTACCAAGTGCTCTACCACTCCCACCTTCTTTCATGTGATCTAGTCCCACTGGCCATCTTTCTGACCCTCAAACATGCCCAACTCCATCCTTGCTTAGGGCCTTTGCACATGTGCCTCTTCCTGGCCTTAATGGACCAGCTTCTTTCATATTTCAGCTCAATCTCACCTCCTCAGAGAGGTCTTCTCTGGCCACCATCTAAAATACATTTCATGGTCCAAGTCACATATCACACATATATTTTAATAATATATAATATGACATTGTAAAGACATTTATTGTGTTATATTCTCTTTATAGCTTTTTCAGCATCTGCAATTTTATTTATTTATTAATACAAATGTCCAGGCTACTTCCTCCTTTCCAAAACTGTTAGTGGTTCCATGCTATCAATAAGGAAAGTCCAAGTCCTTTGAAATGTCATCTAAGACCTCCATGACCTGGCCTAGCTAGCATTTTCTCATCTCCTGCCTGTATCAATTTATTGCCTGTGAACCCCATCCTATTACATCATTCATTCTGCTCCATGTCCTTTCCCCCAAGTTATACTGAAACACTTGCCTTCCCCTTATCTGCCAAGTGACCCTTATCCTTCTTTTAAAGACTCAGCTCAAATGCTACTCTTTAGAGTCCTCAGTAAGAGCTATTTAGTTTTTATCCTGTATTCACAGAGCTGTAGGTATGTCTTTGGTATATACAGCCCTTGTCCGTCTGCCTCAAATTTCCCATTCCTAATGCGTGGGAAAATCATTTATTCTTCCGAGTATTCTCACCACTCACACTGACTGCTGCACAAAATTAGTTTTTTGTTTTTTAAATAGGTAACACATACTTTTAATATTTGCTGCTTTCCTGAATACTCTGGTTTCTCTACTTTGGGTAGTTCAGGTTTGCCCACCTTCATTGTGACGTTTGAAGCTCAGAAAACTGTGCTTAAAATCTGTCACAAGTGATTCATCTCTGCATCCCTAGCCTCCGTTCCTGGCACAAAAGTATCAGCCTAAGAAACGTTTGCTACTGTACCAGAATGAACACAACCCTGGAGTATGTGTGGTTGCATTCATTACGCTAGAACAGGATTTCTACCTTAACTTTCTTCTGAATTCATGTGTACAATGAGTGAAACCTGCTCACCTATAACACGTATACTTTATTTTAATAACATATTGTTATATTTTAGTAGTACACAACATGATATTGTAAAATTTATAATTAATTATATATCTATCAGCCACCACCAAATGCCTACTCAGCACCCACTATGTGCTACACATTCTATTAAGCATTCAGGTTGAGGAAACAGACTGCCTTAGTCAGGCTAGGCTTGGCTCTGCTGCAGCAACCAATCTCCACATTTCTGTGGTTTAACAACATGAAGATTTATCTCTTGATCATTTCACAGCCCACTCAGGTACTGAGTGGGCAGTTCTTCCTGAGATGGTGCAGGGATCTAGATTTATTCCATCTGTTGGCTCTGCCACCCTCCAAGGGCTTTGAGTCCTCTACTGGAACTCTTACATCCAGCCAGTTGATAAGGGAAAAGAGAAACCGCTAAGGATCTCACAGGAGACAGAAGTAGGATACGTAATTCCTGATCACAATCTATTGGCCAAAATTAGTTAAGCAGCCCTAAACCAACTACAAAGGAGGTTTGGAAGTGTGTTCTCAAGAAGAAGGGGATCACTGAGAATACTGTCACACAAACAGGGACCATATTGTCCTATCTCCTGTAGAAAGCATCCTATTGTCAGATGCTTCAACCTGATCTCTCTATGTAACTTGAGACAATTCAGATAATAAGTAGAAGTTCTTTCTTTTCCCACTGAAAAGTATTTGCCAGAGTAATTAATGACACAGTAAAAGAAATTTCAAGAAAAATCATTCAATTGTTCAGGGAAAACTTTTAAAGAAGAGGCAGACAAACTCTAGCCTGTGGGCAGAATCTAGCCTGCTTGCTGTTGGACAACATGCAAACTGAGAATGGTTTTACATTAATAAATGTTTGAAAACAATCAAAGAAGGATATTTTGTGACATGTGAGAACTGCAGGGAATTCAAGTTTCAATGTCCATACATAAAGTTTTATTGGAAAACTACCGTGTTAATTCATTTATATGTTGTCTGTGGCTGCTTTTGTGTAACAGAAGCAGAGGAGAATTGTGACAGAGACCGTATGTCCTGCCAGGCCTAAAATATTAACTCTCTGGTCCTTTACAGAAAAAGTTTGCCAGTTTCTGTTTAAATGTATTCAAACAGCATATAATTTAGTGTTGACAAGTCAGCAACAAAATTACAAATCATTCTAGTGTCTGTATTTATTTTACAGGGGTGGGTCCCAGAAAACAGCTGGATCAGAAGACATACAAACAAAAATTCACCTAATAAACAGTCAAGAGTAAAAAAAAAACATGTTTCCAAACCAAAGAGATCCCACTTAGGTAAAGAGAATTATTTACCTGTAGTTAATTAGAAGAGACAAAGGTAAGATCTCTTTTCCTGTGTAAGATGCTTCTATGCTTAGGTTATTTATTCTCAAATGTACAGCCAGGTGGTCCTCACTGCTAAAAGCAAAGCCTCTTACTCGTTGGGCATTCCAGCCCCTGGCTTCAAAATTTCTTGACACAGAGCCGTATTGGAGGTCATAAGTTAGAACTCCACCCCTTAACTAAAATGGATAGCTCAGTGTCAGACACAGTGAGAATAAATGCTGGTGAACAACAAGCATCTCAACAAAAAATTAGTTTCCAAAGAACGTCCAGCAGACACTCTAGTTCAATTCCACTGTGTTTACAGTGCAAGCCTTTAGAGTAAGTGTCCAGAGTAAACGATTTCTTCTCAAGATATTTTGCAATTCGGAATTCCCTAGTTCACCCTGGCAATATGTAATGGATCGTCTAACATATTCAAAGGAGAATGTCGATCAACAAAGCCAAACTAACATTTTCTTTCTGAGGAAGCTTCCACTATATTACGGAAATGGATGCAACCTTGCGACCCAGGGAAAATTCCCTACCTGTTCTGCACTGAATTGTCCCCTTTGAACTCTGCTTTGGGATGTCAACAAATGCTTGTCATGAGTTTGATTTTTTTTTTTCATTCATAACTAGGAATAAATAGATATTCCTCTATATAACTATGAATATATATATAGTCATATATTTCTATGAGTTCAACTTGCCTTGTTAATGGAAACCGAACCCATCATTCAATTTTTAATAAAAGTAGTAAAGATAACTAAGTCTTTTGCTTATTTCTGTATCATTGCTGCCTCTAATTACTATTGCGAAATCCTCATTTCCAAACAGAAGCCTGACTGATTTCCTGCTATGACAAGTTCATCTAGTCTAGTGAATGAGGATCAGGGATCAGGGAACTCAAGTTAAATTTCTATTTCTCTTCATAACATTAAGTACATCTTTAAATTTACTTTAAAATTTTGTACCTCCTGATATTGATGTCTCATGGCCCTGATGGATGAGGGATAGGGTTGCTCATTTTGTCTTCATTTTTGGATTGGACGCTTTTGATGGAAGAAAGATGACAGAACTGATTTTGTTATTCAACAAGAAGCCCAATTTTTAGATCTCTTAGGGCAAAAACAGCTTTGCTAACATTTCTATTGAGGCACCATATTGTAGCTGCTCAGGATTTTGTTTTTATATGTATAAAGTATACTTTAAAATTGTTTTTAATTTTTATTTTTTATTAAAGTATAGTTGATTTCCAATATTCCAGGTATACAGCAAAGTGACTCAGCTATACATGTGTATATATGTGTGTGTGTGTGCATATTCTTTTTCAGATTCTTTTACATTACACGTTATTATAAGATATTGAATATATTTTCCTGTGCTATCCAGTAGGTCCCTGTTTATTTGTTTTATGTATAGTAGTGTGTATCTGTTAGTCCAAAATTCCTAATTTAAAGTATTATTAAATCATGAGAATATTGGAGATTTTTTGGGGAAAACTGTAACATTTATGATTTGTTGCCCATCATGACCAAATCTGTCAGAAGGAAAACTCATATTACTAAAGTCTGGGAGATTTAATGTATTTTAGGACTTCTATTTTGACTCTCCCTGCTGATTTATTTTAAAGTTTATCTTACTTCTTAGTCATCTCCTTCTTCCCAATAATGTACATACCATTTCAACTGTTATTAAATGTGAACAGAAATGAGCCATTCTTATTTTTATTAATGTAATTACACTTGGGACAAATATTTGTTTAATAGAAGAGCTGATGGATTTGACATCCTAATTTTGAGAAATGAATGGAAGACTACAAATTCATAAGAGCTTATGGTTTAAAAAAAAACGGAATAACCTAAAATTTCTCTTGGATGTAACCACAAAATATCTTGATATTTTACAAAATTCAAAGGTAAAATACAGGAAATGCTGGCAAATTGTTCAGAGTAGCTGAAACTATGCATGATAAATATTTGTGTGTGTGTGTGAAATAACTGACATTTTGTGAGGATCAAAATTACCACAGAAATTTGGCCAAGTCAGCATCAAGTGATTTCACACAATTATTGAACTTTTCTCTGTTGGAGAGGTTCCCGGCCAAATCCTTCCTTTTTGGAAATTTCCTGAAGCTCCCTCGTCTGCCACAGAATAGCACTGAACATTTCTCATCCAACAGCCGAGCAAGACATTAGTGGCTCCCTGTAGCTTTCTGTCAAGCCTTTATCTTTTACATCAGGAGAAGCTCCTTAGTTTTTCCTTCTATTCTCGACTTTTGCCTGCTTGAGCAGCTTTCCAGAGAGGCCTCCAGGACTGACCTTTCTCACCCATCTGCTTGCCTAATTCTTCATCTGAAACTCTAGAGCAGCACTTTCCAATAAAGCCTTTATGACAATGGAAATGTCCCACATCTGCATTGTCCACTATGGTAGCCACCAGCTATGGGAGGCTCTTGAGCACTTAAAATGCTAGCGCGCTGGAGAACTGAAATTTTGAATTTATCTAATTTCAATTACCTTTTATTGGGGGGGGGGCTTGTTTTAACTTTATTATTTTGATCCAACTTTCTCTTACATTTGTGTTTTTTTTAAGCTCTTTATTGGAATATAATTGCTTTCCACTGTTGTGCCAGTGTCTGCTGTACAACAAAGTGAATCAGCTGTATTTATACATATATCCCCATATCCCCTCCCTCCCATGACTCCGTCCCACCCTCCCTATCCCACCCCTCTAAGTCCTCACCAATCACTGAGTGGATCTCCTGTGTTATGCAGCAGCTTCCCACTAGCTATCTATTTTACAGTTGGTAGTGTAAATATGTCAAAGCTACTCTCTCCCTTCGTCCCAGCTTCCCCTCCGCCTCCCACTCCATGTTGTCAAGTCTGTTCTCTACATCTGCATCTTTATTCTTCCCCTGCCACTGGGTTCATCAGTACCGTTTGTTTAGATTCCATATATATGAGTTAGCATACGGTATTTGTTTTTCTCTTTCGGGCTTACTTCACTCTGTATGACAGACTCTAGGTCCCTCTACCTCAATTTCTTTTAATTTAAATAATCACACATCTGGGCATCGGAGAGCACAGCACTACATGGTCTCTTTCCACACAGACTTTGCAACCCTTTTAAAAAGTGGATTATAAATTCCACGAATACAGGTCCATGCCACATCTGTTTTGTGCACTGTTGCATCAATAACACATAATAATGTGTTTGGCATATAGTGGAATCTAAGATGTTTTTGTTAAATGTAAGATTACACAAATGAACATACGAACTTTAAGGATAAAGGTAAAATTCAAATAGGGAAAAAAAAAAGGTTTTTATCTGCCCTTTAATCTTAGCATATATTAAATCAATTCCTTTTTAAAGATGATCTCTTGAAGGTAATATTGCTCATTCAACAAACTGTGGGACACAGAGAAGTGATACATTTTGACTCATTGTAGGTTATCTTCTGAGTTCTAGTTCCTTAACCTAAAGGGACTCTGTCAATTATATATGAAACTGTAGGGTAGATGTTTTCACAGATCAGTTTTGCTCCAGGGTTGTATCAAACATCCTATCAGTGACTGGCACATATTCTTTTCAATAAGTATAAATTCCTGGGAGATCAGTTATTGCACCTGTAGATTGCAGCTTTGTCGACATCTGCGAGTATGAAAGATAGTGGGGAAGTGCAGGAGAGGCACAAAGTATGGTTTTCACACATTAGCTCATTTAGTTCAATAGTGCTACTTTCCACCTCACGCTTCACTACTAATGGCTCCTTGACAAATGTCAAAAAACACAGCAATAAATACAAAGTGACTCCTCACACTGGTCAGAATGGCCATCATTAAAAAGTCCACAAATAAAAGATGCTAGAGAGGATGTGGATAAAAGGGAACCCCCCTACACTGTTGGTGGGAATGTAACTTGGTATGACCACTATGGACAACAGTATGGAGGTTCCTTAGAAAACAAAAAGTAGAACTACCATATGATCCAGCAATCCCACTGCTTGGCATATTTCCAGGGAAAACCATAATTCGAAAAGATATACGTGCCCCAATGTTTATTGCAGCACTATTTATAATAGCTAAGACATGGCAGCAACCTAAATATCCATCAACAGATGAATGGATAAAGAAGATGTGGTACATATACACAATGGAATATTACTCAGCCACAAAAGAAAATGAAATAATGCCATTTGCAGCAACATGGATGGACCTAGAGATTCTCATACTAAGTTAAGTAATTCAAAAAGAGAAAGACAAACACCATATGATATTACATATGTAGAATCTAAAATATGACACAAATGAACCTATCTATGAAACAGAAATAGACTAACAGATATAGAGAACAGACTTGTGCTTGCCAAGGGGGAAGGGTGGTGGGGGAGGGATGGATTGGGAGTTTGGGTTTAGCAGATGCAAACTATTATATAGAGCATAGATAAAAAACAAGGTCCTACTGTACAGCACAGGAAACTTTTATTCAATATCCTGTGATAAACCACAATGGAAAAGAATATGAAGAAGAATGCGTGTGTGTGTGTGTGTGTGTATACATACACATATGTATGTATAACTGAAACACTAATTTAGTGTTTTACTATACAGCAGAAATTAACACACTGTAAATCAAGTATACTTCAATGAAATAAATTTAAAAACTACAAAGTGAGCTCTCAGGCTGTTGACTTCAACTTTATTATGGGATAGGACAGCAGTATACAACCCAACACAGTCATATTTAATAGATAAATCACATCCCCGATGAGACAGAAGAGATCACTTCCTACGCAATAAAACCAGACAATTAAAAAAAAATAAGTGGCTCACACCAAACTTTTTGTCAAGGGCCCATGTAATGTAAAACAGCACTTAAAATTAAAGCCAACTTGCAGACAGAATCAGACGTGCACTCGGAAGAAAACAAACTCTTTTGTTCAAAGTTTCTTAATATATAACAGACCATTTAAACATAGACCATTTCAATGAATGATGATACTGGACTATCGAAAACCTGAATCAAAAAAAATGATAGACAAACATAATAAATAAATATTTCTGACCATCACTCAAATTAACTGTGAACAAATAATCATCAAGGTAGCAATCTAGCACCAACAAAAAAGTTTATTATCAGCATTTACAAAATGCAAACAAATAATAATAGCTACTTGTTTTATTGTCAATCTTTTCATCTTTAATTTTGCTTGAACTACACATGTAACAAATTTCACAATTCCTAAAGCCTGATAGTGGAAAGATCAGTGGGGAGCTAGATTCTAGAACTGCGTGACACTGCTCAAGTCATTTCCCTGGCTGACTGTCCTTCCTTCTATTTTGAACAGTGTGAGCACAATAATGGCAGTTACGACCTAGGACTGCTTAGCAAGCTCAAGGCACTCTACGTTATCTCATGCAATCCTCTCTGAAGTATCACAGTTATCTCCATTTTGCTGGCGGGGAAACTGAAGCTTAGAGGTTAAGTAACCAGTATAAGAATACAGCTAGAACGGAGCAAATTCTGGCAGTCCGAATCCAGAGCATTATGTGACAGAGACTATTAATATCTGTCTGTTTTGTTGTCTTTACTAACAAAGCCCCTATATTATTGAGGGCAGCAATGGGTCTAATGAAAGACCACATCTTCCAATCTCCCTTGCAGGTATGCAGGGACATGAGATTATGCTCTGGTTTAGTAATATGTAAGGTAAAGTATTGGGTGTGCCTTCTGGAAAGGTTTCTTAAAGGGGAGACAGATAGACCAAGCCCTTGTTGCCCTCCTTTCTGACTGAATGTGGATGCCACAGGAACACCAGAAGCCACATGGATGATTAGGTAACTTTGAAGACAAAGCCATGTGCTAAATCATCAAGTAGATAACTAGAAAAAGCCTGGGTTCCTGGGTTCCCAGTAACCTCGAAGTACTTACCTCCAGACTTAATTTATGTGAGACAGAAATAGACTCTCTTGTTCAAGCTTCTGTTATTTTAGATTTTCTGTTTTACATGGTTGAACTAATCTCAACTAATACAATTATAAAGGATGTAAAAAAAGACTTAAAATGAGAGCTATTCAAGAACATGGAGAGAAAGTTTCAATGACATAATGTTGTCAGTTCTCCCCAAATCATGAAATTGTTGAAATTCAAGCAAAATCCCCACACCTATTCATGGAGTTTAACAATATGAACTTGTAATTCACTTGGATGAACAAATCAGCATGGATAACAAAGTAACTTTGAAGACAGTATTAATGGTGGAGGAGGATACCATACAGTGCATCTAGAATGATTATAAAGCTACAATAATATGGTCTTATAAATAGGTTTTTAGTGCAGGGCTGTGGCATAAAATAATGGAAACAAGTAGAGGGCATCTTTATCAACATGAGGGGAGAGATGGGCTCTTCTCGGGGAAACGCGTTACTCGTAAGTAAAATAATGAGGGTCAAATTCCTACCTTACATCACAGACAAATTCCACTTGAATCAAATATTTAAATATGGAAAGAATAATTTTTTATGACCTCAGAATAGAGAAGAATTTTAAAAATAAAACATGATATTCAAAAACCTCAGTTAAAAATGAAAAATAAAACAAAACCAAAAACACTTCATGAACAGTGTTAAAATACATACTGGCCAGAAAAGGTATCTTCAACACATATAGCAAATGATTATCATTCAGAATATATGAAGAACTCCTAAAATCAACAATAAAAAAAAGTACACAGGAAGAAGGACACAGAAAGGAATACACAGTTCTCAGGAAAGCAAACGTGAGTAGCCAATAAGTGTATTAAAGAGGGCTGATCTTACTGGTGGTGAGGATTACACAAATTAAAAATCCATTTTATGCTTTCCAGATTTCCAAACAATTCAGAAATCTGAAAACAAGTTTTAGGACAGATGAGGAGCATTAGGAATTTCCATTCATCGCTGGTGGGAGTATAAATTGTCACAGTCATTCTGGAGAACAACTTTCCAATATAATACAGTTGAAACTGTGCTTTCCCTTCACTCCATAGTTCCACTTATAGGAATATATAGTAGAGAAATTGTTGTGTATGTGCACAAGGAGATAGATACAAGAATGCTCATATCTTTATTGGTACCATAAAAAGCTGGAATAAGTTAAATACCATTGACATAAGAATGGGCCAATATATTCCACTAGATTCATATACTAGAAATTTACACAGTGGTGAAAATTAATATTACAGGTATCAATATGACTGAATCTCAAAAATGTTGAAAAATAGTAATTTGTATAATATTATATAAAGTAAAATACTACTTTTATAAAACTTCAAAACTTAAGAACCATACACTAAATTTATAGACACTTATGTATGTGATAATGGAATAAATATCTGCTTGAGAATGATAAGTGCAAAATTCAGAAGAGTGGTAGCTCTGGAAGATGTTGGGATTTGGCTCCAAATAAATCTGAGAAGTTTTATTTCCTCAAAAAATTAACATACATATGGCAAAATATTATGATGATAAAAGACAATACTACGTATATGAGCATACTGTTTTTTTTTTTTGCCACACTGCACGGCATGAGGGACCTTACTCCCCCAACCAGGGATCAAACCCGTGCCCTCTGCAGTCCTAACCACTGGACTGCCAGGGAATTTCCGAGCATACCTTTTTGAACATTTGAAATACTTTGCAAATAAATTACTACTATTTTGGAAATTAAAAAAAAAAGTTGAAACTCGGATTTTAACATTAAAAGTGAAAGATTTTTTGCCTATCCCATCCCACAGATACTTCAGGAAGAGTTAATCAATAGAAACTGTTCTTGCGTTTGGAGATTAGGCCAGGCTGAAAATCTGCATATAGTCTCAATTGAGTTTAATAGTTTGACCCAGAGTTTTGCACGTACAGTGTAAGTAGTAAAAGGAGGGGCATATGGCAGGTAAACTGAGACTTGAGGGTGACAAAAAGATGACCTGGCTCCTTGAAATTACCTGGAATATAAAATCTATCTCTGTGTTATCCCCAAGCATGAAGCCAGGACACTTGAGAATGACACATGATAAAAGCCCAAGTCCTGGCACAGCTGAAGACGCTCTTATGATACAAAGTTTGGAAATGCCAACACCCTTTCAGAGAGCATTTCTGGTGCCAGACAGGGTGCTAGGTGACTTGCATTTTTAATTCACAGAGACTATTTTAATATCCATCATGCAGATGAGAAAACTGAGACCCATCTGTCCACGATTACCTAGTTGTTGAGTGGCAGAGCCAGAATTCAGACCCAGGGTTGTTGGATTACAAATGGCTGTTCTTTCATTATTCCACAAGACTGCAAAAACCTTGTGAATAATAGGTGTGTTTTTGTGTCCAGAGTGTGCCTCGTCCTGGTCTCCTTAGAAGGGGAGACCAGGAGAGCTTCTCTTGCGAAGCAAGGAGCATAGCTTTGTGTTTGATTGTTTTACATTTTCCATTTAAGCAATGAATTGGTTCCTTGTTCCACAGGCTAGAACTCTCAAACTCTAAATTAAAAAAAAAAAAAAAAAAAAAAAAAAAAAAAAAGGAAGGAAGAAAGAAAAGAAAAGAAAAGAAAAAGTGAAATTTTCCAATTAGTTTCTTTCTACTTATTGTTCTTTGGCCTGCCAACAATTTTAGCTAATCATATGTCTTTACTCAAAATGGCTTTTACAGGGAACATCTCCAAATCTATAACCAGTTGCTGAATTTATCAAACCATCGAGGGGTGGTGGAGATGAGAGTAGAAGAAAAACATATGCAGACATGTACACAGGAACACACATATTTTAATGGTTTATCTAGGGTCATACCCGTTTACCACGTGGCCATTCTACAAATGAGCTCAACTTATTTTTGCAAAAGTGAATTTGAAAAAAGAAAATCCACCAACAATTCTTATTTCTTTACTGCTAATCACTTGAAAAGTTCTGTTGACATTATACGGTTATATTCTCAGAGGAATTCTTCCCTTCTCCAAGATTAATTTTCATTTTTCTCAGATGTATTTTCTGCATAAACCCAAGCAAAGCAACATTCTAGATGCTCGTGGAAAATTCTACTTTTCCCTCTGCAAATATTATGCTGAGATCTGTCATTTATTCTATGTCCCAAATCAACAAATGGTAAATATTTCAATATAGTTGTCTGATATATTTTGGTATCTTCCCCCCTAAATTCCTTTTAAAGAAAAAGTATGCCCTTCACTTAACTAAAGGTATCTGTAAAAAACCGAAAAAACAGTCTGGGGGGAAAAAAGTCTTTGTTCTCCTTTATTGTCTCACACAAGGACCTTTGTACTTAGATAATGCTGTGAAAAATGTCTCCGTGTTCTATCAATAATATATTGAGGTTCAGTTTATTTCATTTTGTTGTTTTTACTCTGCTTGGCAAATAATGCTCTCCCAACTTCCTCATTCTAATCAAACTGTAGAATGCTAATAAAACAAACCTGAACTAATAAAGCCCAATTTTCTCTACATTAATCCTCAACGTTATCAGGGACTCACATCCATACATACATATGAAAAGTACAGTCAGAAATAAAGCAGGAAGATAAAACATGGATAAAGGGATTATTAACATATAAAGGTAAGACAAAAACATAATGACAAAAGCTGTACTGAACTTGATGATTATGTAAGACAAGTGTTGGGTGGAGATTCTAGTCTACAGGAAACACCTAACACTATCGAACCCCCGTGACCTCTCTTTGCATGAGTATGATTTCAGCATTCATAAAAAGGATCTCATAAATTTTATTTTTACATTGATCAATTTATTTTGAAAAAGATTTCTGCCTGCAAACCACAAATTTGATCACTGCTTTCCTAAGTCCTCGGGACTGAACCACTATAGAGATTCTTCACTTTTCACAAAGAAGAATTTCCTCTAAAATCTAGTTTAGTTTAATTATAGCAGTCTGAGTGTGATTTCTGTTTATATCCCTCCGGTTGAATCTGCTCTGGCTGGGTTTGGGTCAGAGCTATTTCTAGGAAATGCCTGCTACTTTTTCTCAAACTAAAAACTTCTCTGCATTTTTCTTTTTCCGGCTTGATATCTGTGTTACTTTAATATGAGAACAGGTGATCCATGCACACGTCTATAATGAGGCATTTGAGCCTGAGACCTGATGCAGCTAATTCTAAGGAGGTTGGTGAGTATGTTGATATGGTAAATATGCTCCTTGAACTATTAAAGCCACTCGTTAGTTAAGACTCTTCCATTCCAGGTACAGCAATCAAGGCTGGTTTAAGCAAAACCAACCAACCAACGAACCAAATGAAAGGCAAAGAAAGGACAATGCATGCTAATGATACAGGGATGTCCCATGGATTCCTGGGCGGGAAATCTGTTGGACTTCAGGAAGCATTAGACCCAGGATCCCAAAGACAGCCTGGAACCCATGGAGTACCCTTTCCCACTCTCCTGAATGACGGGCTCTCTCCGTCTATTTCACTTTCTTCCCTCTGTCAGAACAGTTTTACCCACTCCGCGAGGCAGACAGAAGGTGAACCCCAACAATACCCAATTTTATAGATAACAGTGCCTTTCTCATGGAAAAATGAACTTCTTCTTCCCACTTCCAAATTCCTAGGAAAGGCATCTGATGGGAGGCAAATTTGGTCCAAATTCCCACTCCTTACAGTCTAGTTGTCTAGGCCACTGTGGCTGAGAGATTAGGGACACATCATAAGAGGCTCAGAGGGGCAGATTAGGATGGCAGGTAAGAGCATTTGCAGAGAGTTTGGCAGTCAGTCTATAAAGTTTCCCTGTTGCCACGATGAGGAGAGAACAATTATTCATGTGACAGAGTAGCAAGGCTGAGATGAGTGATGCTCCCACTGGCACCTGAGCACATGGAGTCTTGTAGCTTCAAGAGTAATTCGGCTGCCATCTTGAGATGCTCAGCGAAACAACTGCTGGTGCCTGAAGCACTTCCTAGTTCTTCTCAAAAGGTGGGATCTGGTCAGTATATCCCTGGCTTTGATGCTCTGTTGTATTCAGATTAAATTCTACCCAGATCTGAGATACCAACTCGGTATCCCTCCAGCTGAGAAGATACTGTACTCTAGACCCTTGATTTCTCTAAAGCCTAGTGAACTTTATTCCAGAAACTGCAGTTGAATCTGATACACTAAAGGAGAGTTCATAATGAAAAATTTCACACAGTGTGTCCAAAAAAATTATATACAGATACAGACTTCCAACTCTTTTTTTTTTTTAATCTACAGTTCAGATTGGCCCACCAATACAAGGCTCGGCTCCTAATTAGAGATATCTTTCCTTTCTCCGCTAGAAAAGAAGAGCAAATTAAAAAAAAAATTCTCTGGACTACTTTATAAAAGTTCTTACACCCGTACCAATAGGAACTAATGAAAAATTTAAATTACATATATTCCTTATGTTGCGATTTCATCTTTTCCTCACCCAAAGGGGACATGAGGACCTTATGAGGGTAGATACCGCAGGGGAGATGTTGGCAGTTTACTAAAGAGCAACCAAGAGTGACAGACTCTTTTGCTCAAATACTTGATTTCTTCTTGACACTTTCTGAAGGAAGAAATGAATTCCTGTACCTATACATAAGCTGATCTTCCACTGGAAGATCACTGCCTTTGGTCTGTAGCAATCATTGAGGGTGGCAAGACTTTCCTTTTGGCTCCTCCCTTGTACATTATTCAGTGAGCTACACCTTGATTCTATGTAATGGCCATGATGAGGGAGAGAAATACACCTAGAGAGACATCCTGTAAATTACCAAAATGCAAGGGTCTCATTTTACACACACACACACCCACACACACACACACACACTTTCTACATTTTCCTTTATAGGTTTTTAGATTTTGGTACTCACGCATTTGTTTCACATGATAATTGGATAGATGTCTGTCTTCCCACAAGGTTGTATGTTCCCATGTTCCCTGAGGACAGGGACTTACTATATCTTGCTGTTCAGAAGCAAGTAATAAAACCAAGACCCTAGTGCAGTGTCTGGCAACTTAGTTTCGGGGTAGAAACATGGTCTGCAGAGGCCAAGGGTTTGAATACCAGCCTTGCCATTTGCCAGCTGTGGGACCTTGGACAAACTATGTAACCTCCTTGTGTTTAAGTATCTCATAAACAGATACTATCTATGTCATGAAGATGCTATGAGGATTGAAAGGAGTTACATAAAAAGCACTTAGAAACTGTGCTGGCACATAGTAAATGTTTATAAGTGCTTGTTAATAACAGGCCCTCAAATACTTATTAAACGATGTTTAGCAAATTACAGAGAGAAAGGAATGAGAGAGGCATTGACAATTTTACAAGATCAGAGTCCTGGTATATAGTTTTAAATTTTGTCCCCAAACCCCAATCTATTCTTCTCTTCCTGCATATCATTTTTACATATGTTTAAATGCAGGACATTATTTTTTTTTTTTGCCTCCAAAGCGGCTCAAGAAGCTATGAGCTCTGATATGCATGGACATTGGTTTGTCTGTTTTGTGCCACCTCTGGGTGGGGGATGGGCTGCAACTCTATTAAAAGAGAAAAACACTGACTTTTTTCCCCCAATCACCAATTCTCTCCAGACACAAGAAAAATTATTGTGTCTTAGTAAATTTAATTTTAGGTTCAACATAAAAAGAATACATGTTCATTATAAAAATATTTTAAAATAAAAAATGTTCATAGAGAAATAAAACAAAACACCCCTACATTGAGAGAATCACTCTTTTGTAAAAATGTTATGATACATTATATCCCAGGTTATAAATTTAAAATGTATTTACTTATAAATTGAGGTTATAGTAAATATTTTATTCTACCATGTTCTTCATTTACAACATGCACCTTCCTCCATATTATTCAACAGTCTTCAAAATGAGAATTTTCAAATGGGTGTGGATTTTGCATCACATGGGTAATTTATTTTGTGATTCCAAGAATTTCGGAAATCGACAATGCTTGTGATTTTTCTATTACAAATGACTCTGGGTCAGTATCCTTCCAAGAGGGTAAAATGGTCTTTACCTGAAAATATTAAGAAACAGGAAGAAAAAAAAAATGCCCACACCAGGGAAATTCCTGCCTTGATATCATTCTAGAAGCCCAAGGAGTATTTATTTCTGGTTTCAGACTTGCCCATCAAACTTTAGTAAGTTCACATTTAATCTTTTAACCTTCATATGCCTGCAAAGTATTCAAAAAATGCTGACAATAAGTTCACAGTGCTGGGGTCACCATCTCAGCTCAAGAAATACATACTGAGTGATTAACTCCTCTCTGCTTTCTTCGTGAAAATTTTAGAGTTGAACCCATAAAACAAGCTCCAGAAAGAGGGCAATTTGAAGATCAGGATATTGAAGCAAAGCTGAAAGTTATTCCAAGAATAAAAAGGGAAAATGCATGGATGAGAAATTTTACTTTTCAACAAGCGTTTAATAATCAGGAGATTTGAGCTGTTAGTTTCATGAACACTTAAGAATTAATTATCTCCTTTACATGGAATCAAGAATTTCAGAGGTGAAAGGTTACATATTCTCACTTTATTTTGTCAGAAGTGGAATACAGAGGTACAGAGTTTAAATCGTCTCCCTAAGGGTTCCTTTGGAGTAAAATCTAAACTCTTTACCCAGCTTTACGAAACCCTAAGGACCTAACCCCTGCTGTCACCTGCCACCCCAACCCTGACTGCTCCTCTTCCCTTTAGGGGCTAAGTTCCGGGCACACTGGCCTCCAGGAAGCCAGATGCCTCAGGTGGGCCCTTCCCCAGCCAATGGCAGGAAATGTTTCTGTCCACACACGCTGCCACTGTCACACCTTCCCTCGCCTCTAACCTCCAACATTCCTTATCCACTCCCCCTCACTCTTTCTGCCTACTAAGAAAAATGCAAGCCACAGAAAGTGACATGAACAGACGCCTAGTACCCCGTGCGCTCACCCACCAGCTTCCGCACCCACGTACTTTGCCTGCTTGCCTGTACCACAGTTCAGTTTTCCTAGTGCTGTCTAAAGCCAGCCCTTCACCGGGACACCAGCTCCAGCCCCTCTTGCCTACTGAAGGACGCTGTTTCGGTTAGACTCGCTTCCCTCCTCTACATGGTCAGCTTTCTCTCTCCCATATCGGCCTCGGCCACGTGCAAACACATGCGATTATTTCTCTCATTTAAACCAAAAGCAAAAAGTCCTTCTCTGGACCATGTCTGCCCTGCTTACTACTGCCCTATGTCTTTGCTCCCCTGCCAAGCAAAGCTCCTTAAAGAGTTGTCTGTATCTGCTTGCTCTGATTTTTAACTTCTCATTCTCTTTTGAACTAACTTGAATCTGACTCCCTCTCTCGCCAGCTCACCACGCAAAGACATGCCGTTACATCCCGCGGTCGTTCTGCAGCCTTCCTGTGACTTAATCCATGCACAGCATTTGACATGGTTGATCACTGCCTCCCCCGCTACATTTCTCCATGTGGCCTCTGGGCCTCCGCAGTTTCTAGATTTTCTTTTAACTCCACAGACTGCCCTTTTCACACACCGTTTTAGTTTCTTTCCTTCTCCCCAACCTCTTAACATTAGATTGCCCCAGAGTTTAGCCCTTGGCCTGAGCTTATGTTTCTATATTGCCTACTCCTATGGCATGAAATACCAGACTCCTCTCCTGAATGTTAGACTCTTGTACCCAATAGCCTATGTAACATTTCCACTTGGATAACTAATAATAACATCAACACGACCAAAACTCAAGTCCAAGACCACTCAACCCCTCCATCGCCAAAGCTCTCCTGCTCTCAGCTTTCTTAAAGTTCATGGCAACCCCCTTCTTCTCACTCAGCCAGTGTGCAACCACCAAAAAAGTCCTGTTGGCTCTACCTGCAAAATGTATTATCCAGAATCAAGCCACGTCCCTTCATCTGTAAAATCCTGATCCAATCCACCACCAGCTCTTGCCTGGATTAATGCAGCAGCCTCCTACCCGTTCTCCCTGCTTCCACATTTATCCCCTTTCAATCTCTTCTCAACTCAGCAGCCAGAGGAGTCCTCTGGAAACATAAGTCAGATCATGTCACTCTTAGGCTCAAAATTTGCAATGGTGCCACATTTCACTCCCAGTAACATTAAAATTCTGCCTTTGGCTACAGGGCGCTACCCAATCTGATTCTCCACTAACTTTTTGATCTTCTCCTTGTTCATTCTGCTCCAGCCACACGGACCTCCTGAAACACGTTAGGTGTGCCCCTGCCAGGAGGCTTTTTGCATTGGCTCTTCCTTGCCTCTGTTTCAGTTCCCCTAGATAACTACTTGGCTATCCCCTCATCATTTGCTGAAGATTTCTTCTCACTGAGGTCTACCTCCACTATCCGAGTTAGTGCTGTTCTCCACCCTGGCCGCTTTACCACTCCCTGTCATCTGCGCTTTCAATCTCCCTCTACCATGTTCTATTTTGATAAAAGTTATCAATCTCTAACAGGAAGTATAACACTTATTATGCTTATTGTTTATTGTCCAACTCCACCTCTAGGATGTAGGTGCTGTGAAGCAGAGATCTTTGTTTCGTTCGCTGTTGAATTCTAAAGTCTAAAACCTGGCATGTTGTAAGACTCAATAAGTAGATCTAGAATGGGCCTATGAGTAAATGAATGGTCACCACTTTTTACCTGTTCCCTTTGCACACTGTTCCCTTTATCTGGATTACTCTTTGTTCACTGCCACACAGTGGCTCATTCAGACACCAAGACCTCACAGGAGGTCTTCCTAAGAGCACAGTCTGAAAGACCCTCCGTCATTTGCCACCACTCACCCCATTCTCATCGTTCTTATCCCTCATCTACTATCTTCTCATTTGTCTATTTATCTATTCTCTGCCCCCAGCCCCACTCATTTATATTCACCTCTGAATTCCTAGGATCTAGAACACTGCCTGGCATATATCCTGCACACATTTATTATAAGAAGAAAAATCACACACTTAGTGTGCCATCTGGAAGGCATTACACAAATTATATGCTAATGGCAGAATCCAAAGCAGAACTCTCTCCTACTGCAGGTCAAAGCCCCCTTCATAGGTGTTCTGCCAATTTAGCAACCAGAGGAATGCTAACCAAGAGGATAAAATATGATGTTACTATTTTTAGTAGATTTTGCCATCACGCTTTACCTAACTTAGTCAGCACCTGGTTTGCGCACACGTAGCTTAGACCCATGGAGGGCTGCAAATCTTGAACTGATCTCCTTCCTCTCCCACGTCACAGAATCTCTATTCCACTGACAGGTAAAATCTTGTCCTTGATTGACATTTCCCTTACTGTTGACCAACCTACTTCCCTTGGCTTCATTTTATCTGAACAAATATCTAGAGGATCTTAACCCACTGTGATTGAATCCACATTTTGATGCCCATATACTTAGTAGGCAGTGAGGGAGTGTCCCTTTCTTTTGTGCAGAGTTAAAGTCACGAAAGAACCGATAGTGACAGCATTCCAGGCCCATCTACACCCTTCCTGGGGTTGCATTCCAGGCACGGATGCTCCTATCGTGTGTCCCATGATGAACACAGGAAACTTGATGGGGATTCACAAACGCTTAGGGATTATGAACTCAGAGAGACGTGCTCAGAGGAAGTGACCGGGACAGTAAAAGCAGGCCGTATCTTCAGTTTGATGACAATACATATTAATATGAGAGGTACGGGTTTCCCACTACCAGTCCCCCAGAACCCTCCCTTGTAGTAATACAACAAAGTTCTGAGCATCTCGGTCCACTGAAAACATGGTGGTCTGTCACTGGGTAGTTTGGGGGACATTGTGAATGCAAAGTCACCCACCCCTCCCTGCCCCCCAAAGGCAGAAGCTCGTGGGGCTGCTGGAGATGCTCACTTACATGGCGCCCATGGCTTGGCCGCCACAGGACCCACAGACACGTCCCTCACACCGTTCCATTTCCTCTTCATGGAGGTGTCCAGGCCAGGCACTCTCCTCTCTGTCACCTCTATGTCTGGCCTTCAATCTCATGTTCTCACCACATCTCTGTCTCCCTTTTAACCAACACGAGCCTCCTCTAATTGCTGAGATTTTAGCCAGCCACACTGTGCATGTGTGGATAAAACTGGAGGACTTCCTTGGGAGGAAGATGTATTTGTTAAAATCAATGTGAAATTATATATCTGAAGCAAGAGGGGAGCGGGCTGTAGCAATGGTTCTGAGCAGGTGGGAAGGATGGCAATGGGGGTCCCCAGCAGAGGGGAAGAAGGCAGGGCTGAGGGAAACTGGGGGTGGGGAGGGTCCCAAAGAGAAGGACAGGAGAAAAGGGTAGCCCTAACGCAACAGTTACTACTGGTTGGGTCGATGCTTCGGCCTTTAGGCTAAAATGCTTTAAAAGAATAGAACGTGGGGGGGGTGAGGGAAGATATTGTGCCAGCAGTTAGTTTTTTGAGAAGCATGTGTATCATTTAATACAAATCATTTAAATAAGTCAAACACATATTCCGTAATAAAAAGGACTTGGAAAACCAGGGCTTGCCCCTGTAGTGAATGGCCCTTTACTGCTTATCACACCAGAAACCACGGCAGCGAGAGACGTGACACACACAGGAAAATGATTGTACCACCTGCAGTACATACTTGTGGTTTGTCAGCCTAACATCCTGTTCCTTTAGTAACGACTCATATTTAGGGACTCACCACCCCTTCTCTCAGCCCAAGGAGCTTTTACTTCCTTGCTTATGCGGATGATGGTGACATGCGACACAGGTGTGGTTTGAGTACCAGTCTCATAGTGAAGATGCCAGGGATCGTCATGTGACTCAAGTCCATCCAATGAAACACAGTCCTGGGAGTTTTGTCAGGGCTCTAGCCAAGGAGACTCTTCTTCACTGGAGTTAAAGCTGGAAGTCCATGGTCATTTGGTGGGATGGGGGTGGGGGGGCAGGGATAAAATTTGCATGAGGGATAAGCCAACACAGAGAAAGTCAAGAAAGAGAGAAAGAGAGTGAGAGATCTGAAGAAGTAATTTGCACACCTGGATCCAGTTGTGTCTTTGCGATTTTTACGTTCATTGAGTCAATGAACCCCTCTTGCTTAAGCCAGTTGGAACTCGGTTTCTGTCGCTTCCAGTCAGAAGAACCTGACAAATAATAAATATCAGCTAACACCTACCTAGTGCTTACCATGTGCTCAGCACACAAACCTTTTAGACATGAACTCATTGACTCCTCTAAGAACCCTATGAGGTTAATGCTGTTACACCCCCATTCTATAGGAAGGAAAGCTATGTGATTCCAAGATCATATAACGAGTCAATGATGGATTCAGGATTCAAACCCAAGCAGTCTAGCTCCAGAATTGGTGCCTCTGACCACTGACCCCCACTAGTCTAATGCACCATGGAATCAACTTGAAGCGCACTGATGGGTTTCAGAGGGACTAGCCTGGGTCCAGCTTAGCCAGGGTTAGAGAATTTCTTTGGGATTTTGACTTCAATTAGAGTGTAACTTCCTGTAGGGCAAGTACTACATTTCATTCTTTAAACCCCAGTGTCTAGCATGTGCTTAGCTCTTGTCTATACAGTCACAACAGATGCTAAACTGAAATGGAAGGCAGGATTCTTTAGAAATGGGTCTGCAGTTTGCCTACGGGATAGAGATGAAAAGATCTAGAGCTACAAACGCAGACAAAAGCGTGGTCATGTGAGCAGTCTTTCCCAGGGACAGAGCTATAGGAAGAGCTGCACATAGGACTTCATAATGAATTATTTCACTTTCAAAAACTCTGGATAATTGTTTCTCTCCCTCTTAAAAATAGCTAGTGCTGCTGCTTAAGCCATAAAGGAAATCAATTTTCTGAACCCTCTCCTGGAGCGCTAGGCAGGTTTCAACTGCACCCTCTGTGTGTTTGGCAAGTTCTCTTCACTTTGCTGCCTCTGCCCCGTGGATTCCAAGCACGAGTTTTCTTCCTTTTTGCTGGCTGTCCTCCCCTGGCCCCACCTTCCTCCAAATGTCCGTTCTGATCAGATGGACAAGTCAGGCTTTGCCCAATTAGTCCACTTTAAGTAGCTTACCCTGTACTTTATTAAAAGCAAAATCCACATTGGGTTGACAAGATTAGAGGAAAATATAAAAATAAATTACTGTATTAAAATTAATTAAATGAAAAGCTGTATCTAATACCAGGAAATGATGGACTTCACAGGAGCAGTGAAGCCCTTAGTTCAACAAATGATTCTAAAAATCCTAAAAACTCCCAACCCAGGCCTGAATTAAATATGCTACATCAAATGCAAAAGTAAAAAGATGTTAATTTTGGCTTTTTGCACAAAGTGAATAAAAAGTTTATTCTGCTCTTTGCTCTGCAGGAAAATTCTCGATTGCAACATCATTCCACAGGCTGGGTGTTATAAATAATAAGACTTCGAGGATGAATTTGGTTTGAAGATCTCTAAGAATTCTGAAAACATTCATGCAAGTGCATCAACAAACAAATAAATAGGACCATGAGTTCAACTGCTCAGTTTAATGTTTACTGAACAACCATCAGAAGTGAGGTTCTATGCTGAGTGACTAAAAAGGTGTAGAAACTAGAAAATAAGAGTGAGATAACCAGGATAAGAATCCAATACAAAATACAATATGCTTTCAATTTTTAATACCCTCTCAATTATTTTTATAGTTTAGTTCTTTTTAAAAAATTAATTAATTGGCTGCATTGGGTCTTTGTTGCTGCGCGCGGACTCTCTCTTTGTGGTAAATAGGGGCTACTCTTCATTACAGTGCATGGGCTTATTGTGGTAGCCTCTTGTTGCAGAGCATGGGCTCTGGGTGCGTGGGCTTCAGTAGCTGTGGCACGAGGGCTCAGTAGTTGTGGCTCGCGGGCTCTAGAGCACAGGCTCAGCAGTTGTGGCGCACGGGCTTAGTTGCTCTGTGGCATGTGGGGTCCTCCCTGACCAGGGCTCAAACCCATGTCCCCTGCATTGGCAGGTGGATTCTTCACTGTGCCACCAGGGAGGTCCCACAGCTTAGTTCCTGACAAGTTTGAATTCCTTCATTCACTCATTAACAATGGAAGGAATAGGATTTTAATGAGAATGGAAAAATTGGAGGAAAATCAAGCCCAACATGGAATATAAAGGAACTACCTAGATGTTGTTATTCTTCACTTGTACTTTAGATTTCTGGTATTACACTCCCTTTAGAACTCCAAATTCATTTTCTTTCTCTCTGTGCACACATGTTGGTGGGACAGGGCTGAAGCAGTCAGATACTGGAACGGGTTTTCCTGGCTGCCCCGTCCTCTTCTAAAGCAAGTCCGTATTCTAAAGAGCCAGTCCAGTGAAGGAAGAGCTCCGGTCAAACAGTATGGGATAGTGGAGGTGCAGACCCCGAGTTAGGGGGGGATCTTGTAAACCACTGTGAGGACTTTGGCTTTTATGGAGACTGTGGTTATATTCTAAACATATATATATGTTTAGAAGGCAGGAGCACAAGTTTTTATGATTGTATGTGGAGTGTGAGAGAAAAAGACATCTATGATGAACCCAAGTTTTTTGACTTAAGCAACTAAAAAGATGTTTCTCTATGTTTTAATTGGGATGTGTCTTTTTATATTTTTGTAAAAAATTATTGATATACAAATAATTTAAAGCCATTCTATATCCACACCTCAACCCCGCCCCCACCCCCGAAAAAAAAGCAAGTCCTCATCAACTGCACTACATCCCAGGAAGGAAATGGAAAACTGGGTGGACCTCAGAACCAAAGCTGGGGTTCAGGCCACTTGGGTGGACACCCTCCCCCACCAGGTGCATCACTTACAAGCCCTGTGATAGAGGGTGAAGGACTCAGTGCCTCTGAGCCTCTATTTCCTCTTCTGTTAAAAGGGGATGGGATTTCCCTGGTAGCGCAGTACTTGAGAGTCCACCTGCCAATGCAGGAGACATGGGTTCGATCCCTGGTCTGGGAGGATCCCACATGCCACGGAGAAGCTGGGCCCATGCCCCGCGACTACTGAGCCCATGTGCTGCAACTGCTGCAGCCCACGCGCCTGAAGCCCATGCTCTGCAACGGGAGAGGTCACCGCAATGAGAAGCCCGCGCACTGGAATGAGGAGTAGCCCCCACTCGCCGCAACTAGAGAAAGCCTGCACAGCAACGAAGACCCAGTGTAGCCAAAAAATAAATAAAAATTAAAAAAACCAACAACACACAAATATGTTTTTAAAAAAAGAGGGTGGAGGATAATCAGAGTTTCTGCTCCCTAGGGTGGCTGTGCAGATAAAATGGGTCTTGACACATGTGACGCGTACAGCACCATGCTTAAAGGGCTGGTATATTTCAGGTCCCCAGCTGAGCTGGTACTATTGTATTTTCTGGGTCTTGATAGAATTTCAGTGCATTGTCCTCTTTTCCTCCCCAGGAGAGACCTGATGCCTCTCTGTTCCACCGTCTCCCCAGTCTCTTTCACTCTCTGTCCCCATCCTCTGCTTTATTTTTCTTCATAGCACATACCACCATGAACATATATTTCTTTGTATGTTTACTCTCCTCACACCCATCTCCCTGGGGTAGTTACTATGACTGTTACAAATGAGAAAACATAGTTACTTTTTAACCCCCTGCCACCAGAACCTAAGCTCTGTAGAAAAGGGACTGGTTTGTTCTTTCCCTGATGCATGCCCAGATTCTAGAACAGTGCCTGGCACACGGTAGGTACTCCATAAATATTATTAGAATGAATGAATAAGCCCAGTTGTTCTCAAGGGCAACAAAATACTTCCTGGTATGAATCAGACCCATAGTCCCTTTTCCCGTGAATATGAACCCATCTTGGAGAGGCTACATGTGTCCTCATCCGAATTTGAGGAGACCTAAATGCAGGAAGTGTTGGATTCTTGATGGTGGTGTCTCCCCAGCATACCTTGCAATTCCACCAGAACTTTCTCCTACAATCCCATGCCCTGGGAAGTGATCATAAACTAGCCACCTGGACCCACACATATGTGTGTGTATCTTTGTCTAGGCGTGGGTACGTGTGCACTTGCACACCAATGTGTATACTTAACAATTTCAACAAACATGTAAAAATGGGAGATTTCAGGTTGCCTTTAAAAGTCCAAATGTGTGGTAACACTGGGCACACACTCCCAGGCATCACCTGGCTGGCTCTGAAGGGCTGCACCTTCATTTGGATAGAGCATGCATCTCCAGTTTGCTACAGTCTTTGCCAGTCCCGACTGCCTTTCTGCCATGGTGGGTGTCAGTTGCAGTTTACTGTTAACACTTTTGCAATAGTACCTGAGATAGAGAAATCTCTTGATCAAAAGTGAGAAGACGGAAAACTCAGTGCTTTAAGAAGATGGGGAAAAAATTAAAAAAATAAAAATTAAAAAAAAAAAAGGATAGATTGTTCTGATCCGTTTGCTATGGAATCGCCCAGCAGTTGACTCGTGACGCTATCTGGCCCCTCTAGATACGCGAGTTTGCCCCCCTACCCTAGAGACTGGGCCTTATGGCTCGGACCACTCAGCCATCTTGGGGTTCTGCTCAATTGATGAAATGTTTAGTGTTTTTTCCTTGCTGAAGTGAGCAAGACGTGTTTGGATGTCAGCTTATTTTCTGTCATTTAACCCAATGCAAGGAATACTTTGAGTAATATTTCTACAGAATATAAATTCACAAAAAAATTTGCGAGAAATGGCTATTCTTCCAGGATCAGAAATAGTAAACTGATCTGAATGCAATAAAGCATTTTATTTCTGATTATACTCATCTACCAAGATATGTTTCAATATCTCCATCAGTAATACGTATTTGGGGAAAAAAGGGTACATGGTTAAATAAGACTAGAAAACACAAGATGAAATAAGGTTCTTTACTATGAATTACCTTTTCTTTTTCTTTTTTTAAGTAGGCATTGTGAATCTCTACAGGACTGAGGACTCAGAGGGATGAGAGGGGCTGGTATGCATTATTTTCCAAACTTGTTTTATTGGGTTAGAGACCACCCCCACCATTTTTTAAAATCACAAAAGATCATTTGGCAAGAACTATGAGTTTTGACCTTCTAGTCTCCATCAAGTATATTCTCTACATTTTGCGGGTCAACCTTAACTGGATCTATGAAGAGAACAAAGATATCACTCCTGTCCTGGATTCCCAAGGACAGCACTTATCAAGAACATGCTAACCAGCCTTTAGATAATAATCACTCATACCTCACATTTATTAGGATCTTATTACTGCCAGACACTGTACCAGGCTCACACTCGCTCTATATTACCCCTCTTGATCTTTACAACAATCCCAGCCCCGCTCCCCAGGCAGGTAAATATTATCCCCATTTTACATATATGGAAACCAAGGCTTTGGGACATAAAATAATTTTTCCAAGATCCCACCTAGAAGGAGAATCATCAGAAAATATTTTAAAGGCTGTATGGTTTTGAGCATCTATTCTCCTTAATGATCAACAGTGAGCATTTATTTCAATGCTTATTACGAGTCTGGCACACGTGGATTTCATAGGTAGGATTTAGCTTAATTTTCCCACTACGAAGTAAGTGCTCCTAGAATTATCACTTCTACAAATTAGAAATTAAGGTTGAGGGAAGCCTCAAAGATGCATCGTCACACAATCAGTAACTTGTGGGACCAATCCCATGCATATCCGGAAGGATGCAGACATCTACGTGCTTAACTGCTCTTCTGGATACACCAGAGATATTCCTTGAGCATCTGTGCCTTACAAAGCTCCACCATAAATACTGATATTTAGCCAGGGTTTGAAAGCACAAAGGAAACAGAAGGATGCTTATCCAAAGAATCAGAACTGTATTCCTAAAACAAACCGGAAAAATTCCAATCAATCTTTTTAACAACCTCATCGAAGTATTTTCTAGTCTTTCAACATGTTTCTGATTCTCTGTTTTCTTCTCTGTGTGTAAACTTGTGCCTACTAGATCTTGCCTATTAGAAAAGAACCACACAAAAGTTGTCTTAATGAATTCCATGTGAGGAACTGTATAATCCATGGCTCACACCTGCTCTCCAACAGGTGGCTTCCAGGGGCGGGGAGGGGTCTCTGATCTCGTTGATACCTTCCCACAACTGGAAGGGGGTGTCCTGGCTGTTAGGTGCACCCACCATTACAATAAGGAGGTCGACAAATTCCCCAAGAATGTAACAAAGAGCTAGAGGAAGGCACGCGTGGAGAGGACACTGGAAGTGAAGGCCAGGGCTCTACAAAGGGCTCCCAAAGTAGGCCCTCGTAAAAGTGAATAATGAGCTGCATACACTCGTTCCTTCACGCTGAGCTCAACACATATCTTTAAACATAAGACTATCGACGAAGCAGATACTCAGAAACCCTTTCATCTTAATTAAAGTTAGGTGGGCTACGAAATACTTTTCCTTTATATTAAGCTCTTGTTCCTGTGGAGAAATTTCTATTTGTTTTTATCTAATTTGAGCTTCAAGGTTAATCTCGGTTTAAGACTTTCACTCACCGGGAGAGACAGTCCATGCAGTTCGCCCCCGATCCCATGTATATGCATGCATTCACGAGGACCCTGCTGGGCTCCAAAGCCTCTTGCTGGCCGTGCCTTCTTTACACTGTTCCCTTCGGCAGAGAGCCTGGGCTGTGTATCTGGGAAGGATATATGGAATGGGGAGGATTTTGCGAAAGGCCACAAAGCTTTCTATTTTAGGGAACCACATGCCACGATCCATACATGTGGAGTTTCTGATAAAACTTGCTCTGAGATGCGGAGCCTGAGGTTTTTATGGTAGGGAAAGCAGGAGGAAGAGGGACGCACTGGAGACAAAGAAGAAGGATGCGTTTTATTCCAGAAAGGGGTTTTCGCAGACTTGGAGACAATGGATAGATCAGATTGCTTGGCATACCACGCACCCTAATTTACTTCAATAAATATACGTCTGGTGGAATTAAACTGATGATGGAAGTGACTCGTGCTTTTGATTTCAAAGAGAAAGTAAGAACTCATAAATAAGTTGCAGAAGATTGAATGTAGGCTCTAGCTGGAATTTCTTACAATTTTTTGTTTGAAGGTCTGCCTTTCCTACATGATGGTGAGCTACCTTCAACGCGATTATGCCATTAGTTCCTGAGAAAGAATACGTGCTAAAAAAGTTGATGAAATGAATAAAGGAAGATTCTGATGGGTACAGTGCATGTTCAGTCACAACCTGACACCATGCACATGACAGACATCGTTAGTTAATTATATCAATCATTAATCTGTCATGGTACTCTTTCCACAGGCAGCTACAGGCAACCTCAAAACCCTTGACAATGATCTTCAGTTACCAGATCCAAGCAATCAGTGGTGGCACAAGACATGAAGCCTATTTATCACTGAGGGCCCTACATTTCATTTTTCTAAGATATTTCAAAAACTATCTGGACTCTATGGAATACACATAATTCACTTTCCTACTAAGTTGACCCCATTCTCTTTTTCTCCACCCACTTTTATACAAAGCCTCCACCAGCTCGCTTGGAGTCCCACTCTCAGTTCATCTCACTTCCAGGCATTCCTACGGCATAAATCCATGAAACTTCTGGTAGACCACTGACCCAGGAGAAGACAGAATTCTGATGGAGGTGTTCATATTTCGATCACCATGATTCGGAATGGTATTGAAAGGGTTTCTGCAGTTTAGCGCATGAAGTTTTATCCCTGGCAAGTGAGTTTCCATCTGAGAGAACGAGGCTTGCTGTGCACATAATGATGGACTTGGAATCAGACAACCTAGATGCATGTTTTAGATGAGACACCGTGAGTGTGACCTTGAGCAAATTCCCACACACATCAGAGCCTTGGCTTGCCCCATTTGTGAGGAGAATGGGCTTTACGCATGCTGAGGTCCCTTCTTGGGGACCTTGGAGAAGGTGCGAGAAGTCAGCTCCTCAAGCACATGGCCATGGTGTGGAAGATAGGCACATTAGCAACAAGGACCCATCTCTTCCCTGACCATGTTTCTGAAATAGAACCTTGATGGTGATATGTAGCCATGAAGAGAGACTGGAGGGATTCCAGAGAGTTTTGCCTCATGGCTTATCTTCTTTTTGCATTTTTTCCCATTCTGAGTAGCAATGCAAGCCCTGAAATACCTATTTCACCATAGATGGAGTCTGTTTTAACTTTGCAATTATTTTTTAATTAAATCCTTTGTGTAAAGGAAATTTATGTACTAGTTCAAAAATAACAAAAAAGATTACTAATAAAGCCACCTCACTCAGTTTCTAGTGTGCCCTTGAATCGAAATATAATTCTTCTCCTTTTAAAAGTTACACACACACACACACACACACACACTTTTTATACCTTTCTTTTTTCACTACACGTGCTTAAGATCTAAATCAGTATGCGGGAAGTTTCTTAGCTTATTAAAAAAAATTAAACATTGGCAGAGCATCTATTATACAGATGCATTATTCTTTAACTGATCCTATTCGTGGCCATTTCGGTTTTTAGTGAGTTTTTGCTGTTACAAACAATGCTGCAATGAATATTCTTATTCATCCACCATTTTTCATGTATGCAGCTTACCTGTTGGAGAAATTCAGAAAAGGAAAATGATTGAACTGAACAGCACACGTACTTATAATGTTGATCGATATTGCCAGATTGTTTCCATAGGGGTTATATCCATGGACACTTTCACCAGAAATGAATGAGATTGCCTATCTCTCCCAGCTCTCCAATGGTAACTTTATAAAAACCCTTTTAACGTACATATAGAAACATTGAGTTATATATACACCCGTAAGTGTATATAGCACGATGAATTTTCATAAACCTGACACACAATAATCAGCACGTCGATTAAGAAACAGAACGTTCTCATGACCCCAGAAGCCTGCCTTCCAACTCCAGCCACGATCCCTCACTCCAAAGGAAACCTCTATTCTGGCCTCTGAAAGCATAGATTACTTTTACAACAGTTGGCAAATTTTAGAATGCTTCCATCAAAGGTGGTTTGCCCTAAAAATATTCTTTGCTTTGTGAGACATACTACACATCTTGGCTCTAAGTACAAAAAATTCAGTCAGAACATTTTCCCACCCATCACCTGCCTTTTTGTCAAATGGGTCCAGTAAAAAAGCTTCCCATTCTTTTATAAGAATATCTGAGATATGAATGTGTAAAATGATATCCATTTTATCTGGGTCAATCTATTGTTGCCAGCATTTGTATTTTCCTCCAATTGGGAAACTGAGGTGTTCTAAAATGATTTTTACCACATTAAGCAAAGTATTTGGAATGATTTCTGATCTAAAATATAGAGCACGTGGAGTAAATGGAATTCATTATTGTAGCAGAAGAACCCTGAGAGAAACTCAAAGAAAGAGCCACCCATATTTCAGTCTTTTAAACTGAAGGAGAACAAAGGTAACTCCTGTCTGAGGAAGACCGATCACATACAATAAAGTGCTGGGAGCCAAACAAAGAAATGAGGGTTTTGAGTATGAACCCAAATCACATGTCAGAGCATCACGTCCCATATTACAGTTATTGAGCTGCAATCAAGAAGCTTTACACAAGGGCAACTCTATTTAGCATCCTCCAGAATGGCTAGCAACAGGAATTTGTTTAATCATGCTTAGTGATTTTTGTTATGATTCACTAAGGATGCTTAGTGATTCTCTGAAGCAACAGAGGGGAACCCAGCTGGAAATAAATAAGATGCTGCTCTAGACTTCTTCCTCTCTGAAATCTCCACACTGCTATTGTTGTATATACTTGGCTCCATGCCTGCAGATTTCCATGACTTTCCTAAGAATATCCTGCTTTGCTCTTTGAGTCCTTACCTTCTGGATATTTCCAGCTTTCCCGTCCTCCTTTTCTATGAATCAAACTATTATTGTCAAGAGTGAACTAAATTGGTGGTGTGATGCTTTATGAAGAAATTATAAGCAACTCACAAACAAAGCATAAAAACATAACAATCTGCCTATCTGATGTCTCTGAAGACCCGCCTGGCTTATTAGTTAATATGGAAAAGCCAGAATACATGATCTCTAGACCAATATTATTTATTCATTGTATCTACTGGGTTCCCTGAAAGAATTAAGATGACTTACAGAAACATACTATTCAGAAAGAAAAGCTATATTAGAATAAGAAAGATCAGGAGAAAAAATGGGTAATGATATTAAATGAAATGAAAAAGGCACTTTGAACCACAAATGTTTATCACTAAGTCCTTTGCACTTTATGGATGACAAAGTTGACTTAAAAATTCCTGGAGGTTAACATCCATAGGAGAACATGAAAAGTTACAAACCTGGTTTTGCCCAGAAGATAAAAAAGCAAACCCACTGTTTGGGAGAGGCACCATTCTTGCTACTAAAAACAAGAAACAAAAGTCTCCAAGGGTTGTCACAAAGAAGATACTTAGTAATGTAAATACCAAGGTCTACAGAGCAGGTGTAACAAAGCATTTCTAAAGGCTTTAGATCATCACTGTTTTCAGTGGTTAGATGGTACTATACCAAAGAATAGAGTGGCTTAAGGTCACAGATTTCCAACCATCAGCAGTAAACATGAGATGTTCCAGAAAAAGAGATGAATTACACATACACAATTACAAAAATGGTTCAAGATTACTATTGGCCTGGATGGTAGTTCACCTGGGTTTCCAGCTAGGGTTAGAGACATACATTTTAATAGTCTGTTGAGCTGGTAAAGAAGAGTTGGTATCTTCTTATTAAAGAATGAGGCACGTAAGAAGTTCTCATAATTTCCCTGAAGATAACTCAGCCGCTGTTAAGAGGCAGTCAGGAATCTGGATTCGCGGAAGACCATGACAAAGATTTTCCTTACAAAATAATTTTAAATCTACTCTAATGTACTGACAAATGGGCAGTGGGAGGTCCAAAGATCCCCACTCTAGAGCTTGAGAACCACTTGAATTCGCCCTACATTTAAAAGCAAGAAATCTCAACAAAGCCCCCAGAGGAAGTCTGTTGTCAGCCTTGAGATTTCCTGATGAGTTCTCTTAGATAAACTAGTGTCACAGCTATTATTACTCTGAGGACATAAATAAAATCTATACAATACTTAATCTGTACAATCATGCATTATCTTAATGGCTATGTTCCAAATCAGACACAATAAAAATCTCTTTCGACCAACTGCAGAATCTTTTCTGATGAGAAAGAAATGCAACGTAGCCACTGCAACCCTAACGACGGAAAAATATTCCTTAGCAGAATGAAATAAAATATAGATCTACTCTTCGTTCTGCACTTGGATCTTTTGTGTTTGATCATAAATGCATATTGTGAAGAGACGCCTCATACCTCCAAGCTAAACACTGTTTGCTACTCATTAGTGATTTATAAATGATATTTTCTCCCTGGTGACATATCTTTTGATATGATTCTCTAATAATAACATCCACCAATATTAAAATAAGAACATCCCCATGTATTGTGATCATCTTCAACCACATTTCCTCACGAAAATTAAATTTGAGCACACCAACTGATATTGTATGCATATATTTGTCTACCATCATTATAAATCTCCTAAGGGTCTCTATAAAATGATAGTTTTGCCTCTTTGCAGTAATTCTACCTAATGCTCCAAAGCAAGAAACTAATTACATGCTGACTTTTCACTAACTTTGATCTTTCGAATACCATACGATGGAGGTTCTATAGGTAATCATATAATTACAATTCACTAAATGAGTTGAAATTAGCCATAAACCTTTTTATTTAAATTGTATTAACTGTTTCTTCACGAACACTGTTGGCACTTCTATTCTTGCCTACATAAGTTGGCCGATATAAGGTTTCAAACTAAAATCTGATTATGGTCACTAATGTTTATAACAAATGCCTCATTATAACACCAGAAGCGCCAATGAAGATGAATATGTGAAGAATTTCTTAAAATATGCTTAAGGAAAGGCCAAGGATAAACTATAGTGGTATAAGGAAATGACTGAAATTTCTCAGGGGAATGTTCTAGTCGGCAAGAAAAAAAAAATGACCTCACTTGTGTTTTCCCATTGAGTTGGTGCGGTATTTCCTGCAAGAAAAATGAAAAACAATTGTTGCTTTCAGTATACCATAGGACTATGTATAGAAAGAGAAAAACAAATTCTGGATTTCACTTTTGGAAAATAGCAGCCCAGACTGATGAGAGTATTAGTGAAGGATTGCCTTTTAAAAACAAACAAACAAAAAACCAATCACTTAAACTTCATTTCTTCAAAACAGTCATTATTGCTGGGAATGTTTAAGCTCCTGTCGTAATTTTCTTTAACATTATGTATGATACTATTTTTCTGGGTTGCTTTTATTTGACTCTGAATCTTTCTTCACTTGTGGTTAACACTAGACCAATGTCTCACAACTGGGAATGATTTCGTCCCTCAAAGGGTATTTGGCCATGTCTGTAGACACTTCTGGTTGTCACAGCTGAGGGGGTTCAACTGGTATCTAGTGGGTACATGCTGCTGAACATCCCACCATACACAGAACAGACACCACAACAAAGAATATCCAGCCCCCAATGTCAATAGTGCTGAGGCTGAGAAATTCTGCCTTTGACCACGGAAAATAAAGCAAGTATAGTATAGATTAGTAACTACTTGGAAAAGGCTGCAAATGAAGAAACTCAAGCCTTTTGAGTGAGCAAACTGGCTGCGAATTTCCTTTTTGAAGTTGACCCCTAAAGGTATGGAAAGGAAACATTCCATTGTTTGGAAAACAGACCTCTACTTTTACTGTGTTTATGGGCCTTATTTATCTAATAACATTGAGAACCACACAGAACCCTGACCATCACATTCTCATTAGAGCTGAGTAAACAAAGTTTGTTTTGACTTGTCATCAATCATGACATGTGATCACAGGGCATATTGTGTGCAAGAGGCAGTTGTTTTATCTGGAGCCTCAGCCTTGAAAAAATCCAAAACAGTGAAGTTGTTTATTTGACACCACTCCTGACCTGACTGCAGTGCTACATTCTCAGAGAAAGTAAAACACACACCGCTCTTTGATTATTTGTAATTATGAAGGAAGTCTATTTCTCCAGTGAATGTTGCTATGGTCTTAGAACTAGAAAGAAACAGGAAAAGCTTAAAAAAAGACAACAAAAAACCCTTAAGGAAAATGGAATGAGTACGACTGTTATTTCCAAGCTATGCGAAGAACCAATAAGGACTCCTATTTCATAAGTTTTCAGGAGGATGAGTTTTCAGAAGTTACTCGAGTATTAGTCTGAGTGTTACAGTACATTTAGCTCTAAGAATTGCCTCCTTTTAGAGCCCTTTGTTGCAAAGAATGAAATTACATACACAAGAATGATAACCTAAACACCCAGCTTCTGAGACACAGCCGTAAACCCAACAGACATACACACTTAGGGCTTCATGAAGATGGATGACCAGCACTGTTTCAGACACATACTTGCCCTATTTTCCAAACCTTGCTTTCTTTGATCAGACTCACATCCAATGTCAACTCCTTCCATTCTGTTTGAAGATTGTCTTTTACTAATTTGGCTGCCTAGGAAAGACATGTTTGTACCTTGGGGTGTTCACTGATCCTCCAATATGGTGCTGAGTGGCCTGGTCTGGTGGACACAAGACTATGTCCTAACCTTCGTTCTCCCACGTACCTACTGAGCAATTAACTTCAGTCACTTGGCTTTTCCAGTCAATGATTCGTGGGATATCATCCAAAGCCCTCTTGGGCTGATATTATCTTTGATTCTTTTGGAAAAATGACATGCAAATTCAACATACTATTAAATGATAACACTATTAAATTAATGAGCAAAACCCAAACCTGGTTTTCATGAGCTAAAATGACTATGTAATGAAGCTATCACTAGAGCTCAAAGACTTAGGGTTTTGAGATATTGGGCTACAAAGCCTCTCCCTACCCGACACGTGCACACAGAAGAAGTCCCAATGGGTCCTGATGAGTGGGAACCACGGTTTTTGTTTGCTTGTTTAAATGGGTTGTGCTCGAAAACATACACAGTCCATTGCTCTAGTCTCTGTTTCCTCATCCTCAATTTAGAACAATTGCACCTGCAGACTTCAAAGCTACATTCCAATGATTTGAAGGGGAGTATATTTACAAATCCAGGTCTACCTTACTTCTTCTTGGGTCAAGCATACCTTATCAGGGTGGGAAGGAGAGACATAATACTAGCCACATGGGCATTCTATATTATATAAAAAGAAGGCAATACTTTGGGTGTAAGGATAATCAACATATTTATTTTGATGCAGCAAATTAATTTGACCCTTACTTGCCTGAGGAACATGATACTTGGCTTTCTCTGCTGAGACTACGTTACCAGCCACCCTGTCAAACTTTACTTAGTTTTTGGGACTCAGCTCAGCACCCATTACTCTGTGAAGCTTCCTGCTGTATCAACGCGGTCACTCCTTCCTCTCTCAGATCACAGCCCTTAGCATATACCTACACCAACTCTATCATGCTATTCTATATTTTTAAGAGCTTTATTGAGGTTTTTATGTCATATCATAAATTCACCATTGAAATATACAACTCAATAATTGTTAGTAAATTTATGGAGTTGTGCGTTCATCATCACGATCCAAGTTTAGAACATTTCCATCACACCGAAAGTACCTTTGTGCCCATTTATTGTGATTCCCCATGCTCAGCCACCCTCAGACTATCACGAACCTCCTTTCTGTTTCTATAGATTTCACGATGTCCCTTGCTATTGATACTTCCCCTGTGCTTTTCCTTGAGAAGATTCGAAGCTCCTTGAAGACATGGATAGGGATTTTATTTTTTAACCTTTTCTTCCCAACTCTTAGCACAACTTCTAGAACATAGGTGATAAATAACAGCATGGATTATTTATCAAAATTTCCATTTATTTTAAATATGCAATTAAGAGCATTACAAACTCCAATTTAATACCTAAAACAGTCACTGAGCAGGCACTATTTTTCTTGCCTTCAGAGATAAGGCTATAGCCTTAGAGTGGTTAAATAACACACCCAGGGTCATGTCAAGATCTGAAGCCCAGGCTGTGGGACTCCAAATGAATGAATGAATAACAAAGAAAGGAATTCTTAATTTGGAATAGAGTTCCTTAATACTAGAGAGGATTCTCATGAGACCTCATGAGAGACCTCATGAATTTGTGTACAATGTTTTACGTGCATATAGTATACATTCCTGCTGCAATGTCCCTGTCCATAGATTTCATTAGAATTTCAAAGGCAGCCAGGATCCCAAAATAAAAGTGCCCCTTGTGTAAGTACTGAGCAGAGAGACATTAGTGGTGAGTCGGGGTCCCTCAATGTGCTTCTATCCTATTAAGATAAGAAGGTAGATGCAATCTTTACCCTCTGTGTTCTGTGCATCACTATTTGAGCAAGGTTTTCTTAAGAACCCACATGTCCCAAACCTTATTCTATGTTCAAAATAAGGAAGTTACCCCTACCTCGTGTATATCAACGGAAACACCTTCCCACTCTTTGCCCTTCCTTTGTTTTAAGCTGCCTGTCATGTCAATAAAGTTGTTGGAAAAAAAAATTCAAATGGGAGAAGGGCTATAAATGGAGAACCCCTTAGATCCTTCCTTCTCCCTGGCGTAAACTCTTCCTTTCCCCCCAGAGCAGGGGTAAGTTAATTGTATTTGAATGAATAATTCTAATAAAGCAGTGACCTTTAATGCCAACTGGTGTTTTTAATTTTGATTCACTGTCAGTCACTCCAATGTGAGCCACCCCAGGATGTGAGCAGTGGAAAGGCCAGTGTGTACAGAGAGGAGAAAAACAAACACGCGGAGCTGGGTGCTGCCCGCAGGTAAACACGGAGATGGCAGATCTTACAAAGAGATGCAGACTAGAGACTCCTTACAAAGGACTCAGGGAAATGGTGGAAATTAATCAGAACCACAAGTATTTTGAAATCCAAATGGAAAATTTTCCCCATATCAAGAAGATAACAATTCCTTATTCACTGCATAATACTTAGACGAGACAGAAAAGCAAAAAGAAAAAAAAGGAAATGGAAAAATACAATAGAACCAAATAAAAGCCATCTGACATCTCATCACTTGGAGAAAACCTCTGTGACTACTGTTAATATCTGGAATATATCCTTTCAGTCTTTTTTCTATATTTATGTATATATATAAAAATATATATGTTTATCTTGGGCTGTGCATATTTATTGCTTGTTTGACAAATAATTCATTTTTTCTGTGCCTTAAAATTCAGAGTTTTAAAATTCCTCAGGCATATGAATCACAAAAATAGTAGATGCCTCTTTCTTAAAAAAATAAAAAAGAGTTCAAGTAGCATAGGATCACTTAAAGTAAATTTTAGAACTCAAATGCATATCGGAATTGGACTGATATTCAACTGATGACAGAGACCGAGGTTGGTGCTCTGTCTCACTGAAGACCTACTGGGACCCAACAAGATTTGGGCTCACTTTTGCCCACTATACTGACTGTAAGTCAGAAACCCATATATATATACATATATACACATATATATGTGTGTATATATATATATATACATATATACACATATATATGTGTATATATATATATATATATTTTGGCTGCACCTCGAGGCTTGCAGTATCTTAGTTCCCTGACCAGGGATTAAACCTGGGCCCTTGGCAGTGAAAGCGCGGAGCCCTAACAACTGGATCACTAAGGAACGCCTGAGAAATTTATATCCTGAGAAATATTGCCATTTTAAAATGATAGCAACTAATTTAAATTAAAAGAAAAATATGACATTGACCAAATAAATCCTATCTCCAGGCTGGATTTGTCTAGGGACTGACAGTCATCAACTCCGAACTAAAGTATAAAGTGACTATCTCCATTCTCACCCCATTCCCCGGCTCCACACAGCCACCACAACTAGTCTAACCATAGAGTATTTACCCTTCCATAGAAGCTAGTTGGTCTTACAGAGTGTATACTAAAATTCAAACAGAACATAATTCAATATTCCATTTAAAATTTTTTCTCCCTTCACACATTCTCCTGAGTAATGTAAAACAAAAACAGATATGGTGTCTTCCTTCAAGGGGTCTCTTGCAAGAGGTGTTAGAGGCTATGCCACGGAAGAGGAGTCCATAACAATATAATTACGTTCATATTAATGACATCATTACAGGCATCTTATTTCAATCCAATAAAAAATTATGCATCTACTATATTTAGAAATAAATGGAACCACCAATTGTTTCACATGCAGAAGTGTGTATTTATTTGTTCAACATATCACTGAGTTCCTACTGGGGAGACACTGCTCTAAGCACTGGGTAGAGAGCAGTGAATGGACAAAAATGTGTACGTGTGTGCGTGTGTGCACTCTGCCACACAGAGGGTGGGGGGCGGGATGGGCATTGGGAACGGACTGCAAATCAGCATTCCTCATCCTTGGCCACCGAGAGCCCTCACACCACAGAGAAGACTATCTGAGGGTCTCATGTTGAAACTACAAGAGCGTTTCAGCAAACCAACATTTCTGCCTTCACGTTCCATTCATAAGATGGACTCTGTAACTTTGTTTGTGTTTAGTATAATGATAGTGTGTTAAAAGACTCAATGATTTAACTCAGTCAAGTGATTTAACTGCATGGGACACTTTGCCTGAGAACAGACTAATTGTTCCTACGTTCTGGGACTCGCCCACAGTAGCTGTTGCTTCTTGTACGTCTACATGCCCGCCCTGCTTTTCAGACACCCCAGTTCTCAACCTCTTCCCTTAGAGGGCACAGAAATAATACAGTAAGGAGTACAAAGACATGATATAAGTGTTTCCCACCACAAACAGACTGACCTTTCCATGCACAAACTGGCCGTATGGTTTCATTTGTGGACTAGTTCATGGCAAACACAGTGACTGCTGCCCAATTGGAGGAATCTAAGTCCTGTCAACCAACAAAATTGTGGGTATTGAAATATTTCTGCCTCTCTCATCAGACCTTCCTTCCTGTCTTTATCTCCACTGCCTACTGCCATGCTTAGGCATGCAAATATTGAAAAAATGTCCTCAATTTATGGGAAATAACATAGTTTAGGACCTGTAGGCATCTTGACCTTATGGTATGATCCCTTCATCTTAAGCACAAGGACACTGAAGCCCAGAGAGGCAAATCACACAGTATGTCAGCTTAAATGCATCCCAAAGATATTTCGCTGGGGAAAAAGAAAATTAATGAACATTGTTCTGGATATAGAAGATGGATGCAGTAGCCAGTAGAAATGTTCATATAAGCACGTGAAGGTAGCCATTTTGAACTATCTACATGTACTTATATGAACTCAGATGGGTTAACATGAAAAATATCCGCTATTTCAAAAAAAAATTGGGAGTGGCAAATATTCAAGATTTCTTAGGTGATAATATACAAGTACGGCATACCTCTATGTTTGAGATTAAAACAAAATGAAACAAAAAGCCCACATGGCATAGGATTAAATTCAAGAAGGTGTTTAATATTATCTCTATTGGCAACAATGATTTGAATATGGCTTTAATGTCTAATTTGATTCCAAATGTCTTTCTTAGTGAGACTCTAAAATGATTCACTATCTATGGTTTTGATTAAAATAATATTTTGTTGGGCTCTAATAGGACGTTAATACCCTTATGAGCCAGGCCGGCTCCATTCAGTGTTCATCTTAATTAGCTAACATTAACCATCATTAGGATTTTATATGGTACAATGCACATTACTTCATAACTTCCACCCAGATCACATGGAGCTAGATCATAATACATGTTATCAATCATCAACTTCCTGGGCTTTCTTAACACGTAGCTTTTATTTTAAAAGTTAAGGTCAATGTTAAGTGTTACACTTCAGCTGAAAAAGTTTAAAAAAATCAATGTTAATTAACAATGTTAATTAAATGTTAATCATGTAAATGAAAGCTTTTTCCATTCACTTGCCTAGTAAATTATAGTCAGGTAGTGGCCCATATATTATTTGAGATGACATAGGAAAATGGCATCCGCTAAGAAGGAATGGGGAACAAAACTGGATAAAACAAAACAAAAATTTACACGTGGAAAGTGGGTTTCTTTCTTTCTTTTTTTTTTTTTCTGATGTGGAAAAATCTACCTTTATTTCCAGAAAACTTACTGAGTGATACAGGGGAAGGGTATAGAAAAAATAAAGACGAATATTTTGAATAGCACAATATTTGAAAAGTCTTTTATTCCAACTAAGCCTATCCTTGTCTGAGATAAAATGCAGACCATGGACCCTTGGCTTCTATTTTTTGAGCTAATGGAAAGAAGGTATTTTTAAACAATACTTTAACATTAAGAGTATTACAGAGCAGCTAGGGACCCTCAATCAATAAGACCATCTGGAAAGGTTCAACCTTCCTAAGGTACAGGCGTTTTATCCTTGTCGTATTGGCAATAATCATTGCTACCAACAGGGAATCAGATCAGAAATGTCAGTCCTCTTTGATTTTGCAAACTGTGTTGTGGTTCTGAATTCTAAAGCATCCAGAGAAAACTTGATGTGATGACACTTCAGTCAGTGTCTAAGCGTCTGCTATATGTCAAATCCTGTGGAAAGGTATGGATGGGAATCGTGTGGGTGTGCAACCCTTTCTTACTCCAGTGCTACTAGAGAGAACATAAGGCATCAGATTCTGAATGCACGCACGTGCGCGCACACACACACACAACTTAGGAGTCACTGAGGTTGTTAATTTCACAGATAAGACTGGAGACCCAAAGAGGCTAAAGGGTGTCAGCAAAATCTGACATACGTCAGGCTGCACCCAAACAGTTCCGTGTATCTTTACCATTTAATTCTTGTGTGTCACCCGAAAGGAGGCTTGCATTTGTTTGCTTCTTTGAGAATCAGAACAAGCCCACTTGTCCAGGTTGCTCTTCAACCTGACCCAGGGGACAGAAGATTATAGTGGACGTTACAAAACAACAAAAAGAGAACCAGAATCACAAGTCCAGTGGTGGAAGAATGTGGACCAAACTGCACTCCAGCCCCACAGCTGCGCTGGGAGCTGCCTCTCCTGATCGTGCATTTCCTTCCTTCCTTTCAGTTCCATGAGGCACATCATAACCTTTTGTCCTTTGCCGCTTAAGTTACAGAGTGTGTTTCTGTTGACTGCAACACGAGAATTTTAACAAAAGAAATGACCCTCACATGTGTATCATTTCAGCAGAGAGAAGAAAGGCTGAGGTTTAGGAGAAGTTGACCGGACAGGAGCTTGTTCCCTAACCTGTCCCTTCTGGAGGGGAAGGGATTGAGAAGGATACATTCCATGTAGGAAAGATGTTTCTGCTCCACTCAACAAGGTAGTTAAATTACTCTTAGATTTTTACATTTTGATCATCATTAGCCAAAAATCGCTTGAATGACACCTTATTTGAGACCCAGGTGTGCCTAAGTTTATACTGTGTCACCTCTCTAATCATTGTGTGATTTTATGCTTTGGGTTCAATTTCTAGGACTAGAAAAGCAAGAATGATGCCTCTCTCCCAGAAATGACCAAGATGAGTACTTTCCAAGGGAAGGATACTTGAAAGAGGGATCATGTTTTATTGAAATGGGTTGTGAAGTCATTTAAGAGAAACTGAAACATCCAAGTCCTGTTTGAGGTTTTCTCCATTTAGAGTTTCTAATCCTATGGTCAAGAAGGGAGTAGGAGAAACCATCTCTATTCAAAACCTTTTGACTTTTCTTCACTCTTCCTGAGACAGGCTGGGACCTGGGACCCTTTGCTGCAGCGCTTGAACCTGGACAAATGTCTCCTCGAGCAACAACATACAAAGAAATTGTAAGGGACTAAAAATAGCTGTGTGCATGCATAGCTGGGGCAAATTATGGACAACAAGATCAAAAAGTCTTGCCCAAATTTTTGTCTGACCTTTGATTTCTGACCTAATCAATTTCTATGGCTTAGGGAAAGCCAAGAACTGTGGTTGGTAACATTCTCACCTAGAAAAGACACACAAACACACACACTCACACTCACACACGAATTCCAAGAGGAAACTACTTTTACTTGGAGCTCTCTCTCACTTTTTCAAAATTCAGGGCTTTCTCTGATCATAATTTCCCCCTGAAACATCTGGACATATCCACATCCATCATAAGAAAATAAGTTTTTAAAGAGAAATTTCAGTCTTAGAGTGACTTTTAACGCCTCCCCTTTAATAGTCAGAAACCAAACCATTTAATATGCCAGACTACCTTGATAATCAAATATAAGTCACAATAACTGGTGAACAGGAATGCCCCCTCAGTTTCTGAGTCTTTCCCCACCCTGCCTAGGTAGATATATCAGTTCTAGAACATGGTAACTTGAAATCTGTATATGTGTTGTTGAAAAGCCAACCCTGAAAGTTAATATCTTTGGGTGATTTTTATTTCCAGAATTCTGCATCTAGACTGGCAGTAGCAACTCTCAGGGCAGTTAACAGAAGTGCCAAGCTGGTGGGGTTCAGATGGAAGGCCTGTCCAAGGGGCACACACACGAGCAGTTGGCAAGGGCTGGAGCAGAGTACCACCAGCTGGCAAGGATGAAGGCCCTGGGAACACAGGGTTAGCGCTGTGATTATGAACGGAAGGCACATACCCCAGACAGAACAGAAACTGGAATCCTCTGTTGTGCTGTGGACCGGAGAAGTGAGTAAGAGGCAATTTTTTGGTTTTGAAATTAGTTACACTATGTAAGAGACCCCAGTACCCTAAGAAGTCTAGGGAACAGAAGAGTCAAACATTAAATTAATTTTTTCCTTAGTTAGTAAATCAAAAGTCGTGATCACAGTGAAACCAGAGGAAAGGGCATCTAGATATTCTTAACTTTAATCATTCACCATACTTGTGGAATGTAGGCTCACATGGAATTAGAGACACACAATCACAAACAGCAGTTTTGATGATATGATTTACTACTTGTGACTGAACTTCTGAGATGGAATTAGATGCGGCAAATTTATTTTTAAGAGGCACACATAATTTGTCTCTGGAATTTTGATTCAAAAATGAGATAAGAGAAAGCTACTCTTGGGAACTTGGTATGTCTGAAATTGTTTTTCCTTCCCACACTGTAGCCCCAAGATAAACGCACCCATCTAAAAGCAGTTCACTTTCTTTTAGAAATATTTTTATTTCTTAAAAAAAATACTAAACTAGAAATAAAGAAAATGACTATCAATGGAGTGAGTCACCAAGAAATTTTAACCTGAGAGCATTTTGAAAAGGAAGAAAAAACTTGCAAAATTAGAAAACAGTAAACTTCTTAATTGCATGTCATGTAGACAGGGAACACACACAGTATTAGAATTTTCTTCTTGGTAAATAATACAATTCTTTGGTCATCAAAGCATTTTATTTTTTTTGATTGGAAATTACTTTATTTACAAATAAACTATTCCCATGTGATCTGAATCTCTCTCCTCACCCCAATCTTCTCACTTATTCAGTCATTTAAAGATTTAAAGGCCCTTATTTTTGAAGGAAACTTTGGCCATATCCATTTTACATTAATAATAATAATAATGGAATAGCACATAAAAATATCTCAAGCATCTTTTACAGTTAAGAATAAACAACATGAGATTTCTCCCCTGAATTCACTCATTAAAAAAATATTTGAATGAGATGCGTGGTTTTAAATTCAAAGGCCTACATTTTAATTTAGGATTTCTCACCCCAGCTTTGGTATCGTAGAAAAAATGATGCACAGAAGAAAAATTCAATTATTTTAAGTGATTTCTCCCTCTTCTTATTTATTCTCTTTTTTTTCTTCTTTTTTTGCTATTTGGTGCAACTGGCAGTATATATTTGTAATGTAATTTTGGTCTACTATGTATAAAATGTTGGCCAAAGAAGGATGATTTTCAGTTTGATGCCATGGTGTTTTGTTTAAGAAATACACCTAATCACATGTTGAGTTGCTGGCGTAGAACACCCAAAGTTTCGTAATTCCAGGGGATGAGCTGTGGGCTGGTTAGAGTCTGAGGAAATACTGTTCTCTGTCCCTTTCTTCAAGACTTGGGCAGTTCTTTGCCTGTAGACTTAACTTAGTCACACTTTGATTTGTTGTGCATTTCTGATTTGCTTTATTAAGTCATCAAACCCTTAAAGTCAAAGCATTAAATGAAAATCTTGGAAGACTGAAATCTGAAAAGCAACAAAATATTGCCTCCTTCCTTTTTCCCTGCGTGTACTTAGTGCTTACATTGTCTGTACTGGCATCAACATTTAAAAGCCAAGTAACAGTAGACATTGGAAGGAACATGAATGTAAAGGTCATTACCAGGCACCATGCTTCCATTTTCACAGGGCTGTTGATTTGGGATCAAAAAAAAAAAAAAAAAAAAAAAACGATTCCTCACCGGAAGACAAAAATCAGTAGGCAGATTATGGAAAAAAGATTCTCTAAAATTCCGGGATATTCTCCAGCCATCCAAGAGATCAGTCTTTGGAAATGCTGGCCTTCAGAGGGAAGAGAATGGACTCATTTTGGAAAGTGAGACATTAAGCAAACTTAGTAATTCTTAGAATTACTGGCTATCTCCTTGGTACAGAAATGGGGGGGGGGGGGGGGGGGCGGTTGGTGCCTGGATTCCAGAACAGAATGGGACCAAAGACAATGATATAAAACATGGCAATTCCACAACAGTTTCATGTAAAATTCTTCCTCTAACATTTATTTTTTTTCTTTGCTGCATCTTAATAGCATGTATTTCTGCATCTGAGGCACAGAGCACTTTATTCTTGAAGTGGCAGCAGCTGAAACACAGGACTCAGAACTGCCACGAGTAACTCCCACTCCAGCGTGTGCAATACTTTACTCCAGACGTAAAAACGGAGTGTTTGTTTTGATAACGCTCGAAATATTTTTTCTTTATTTTCTCTCTGAGTCTGAGAACTCTGGCATTTGACTAATTTACCATGCATTTCAGGCTGGTAGCAATATTGGGAAAGAAATATGATAATCACTTGCTGCACAAAGTATTCTGTATACCGTTCTCTTTTCCAGCTCTAGTTTCACATGTGTTGGTTCAATGGAATATTCAATAGACATTTATAGGAAATAAATTGAGAGATGAATGTAAACCATATGGCATCTGGAGGTTTATTTGCAAAGTCCCTGCATCAAAGCTTTCTCCAGATCACACCATATTAGCTATGTTTTTCCAGTCCAGCAGAATCAGGAAGGTAACCACAGACTTCCTTGATGGAAAACACATGAAAAACAGAACAAATCTTAATGTGTAGCTTGAGGTGCTGGTCAAGGAGCATCCCTTAAAATAATTTTATTACCAGTGTTTTCAGCACATTGTTGAGAACTGCATTAAAAACATGAAGCAAGTTGATCTTGCCTATGATTTTCTTCAAAATTATAGGACACATTTCTATTTATTTATACCAATAAAAATTATACCTCTTTAATAGCATTTTCTTGAAACCTCAGGCTGTTTTTCGGCTCAGATATGTAAAAAAAATAAATTCCAATCAAAGAGAAACTCAACATTTAAACTGTAGCATGTATACAGCTGTCCATTAGAATTTTTACAAATAGAAACAGTGTATATGAACACACTCACACATACAAAGGCCACCGTACTAAGCTTTGCAGAATCACATTATTATAAGTAATAGTTAAAAAGCATTGATTGGACAGAATGAGAAATGGTCCTCAAACTTAATTTATATATAAAAAAATCTCCTCAACCTTGAATGCTCTCTGCTCTGTGCAGTAGGTTACAGCTAGCATTACCTCTGATTTCAAATTAATTCTCATACAGCCTGTTATATAAATCATTATGAAATGTCAAAAGCTTGTACACATCTATTTTTTAAGTTTTCACTTACTTTCCAAATAGTTTCCATTTTTCAGTGTCACCGACTTTTCAGCCACTCAGTCAATTTTAACGATTTTTTTTTATCACTCTAAAAATTTCCCCTCATTTACAGCCCATTTGTGTAAGTCTACGTGCTCACACACACACACGTTGTATACCCTGGGATGTGGGTGACGTACATCATGGTAACCTGAAAAATTCTTCATTCTTTTCTTTGGTGCATACTGAACGGTCAGATGATGGGCACGAAGAATACGTGTTGCTATTTAACTAGGCAACAGCTACAGATTGCCCCTTATAAATAAATATTAAAGATTAAAACAATAGTACATTGACTCCTTGCCCCCTGCTGCATCTAAACTGCATCAACTCTCAGTTTAGAACAGTTGCTAAGGAAAATGGTGCCATGCACTTTGCAGCAATTACTCAATTATCCATCTCAATGAAGGTCTCCTCCCTTTACAGGTTAAGCTTTGAAATTTATGGCAGTAAGTTAATGCCACTCACAACTTTAAAAAAAAAAAGTATGTGAGCAGTATCACTTAAAAAATATGTGGCTAACTGCTGGAAGCTATTAAAAACCAAATAAACAAAAGAGATTACACTTCAAAGAAATGTCAACAGTTTTTCCTCTCTCAGAACAGACGAGTTTTCTTTACTTATATCCACATCCACATCTGGAAAATGCTTATGGCTTTATACATCTTTTATGGTAAAATGAATTTATTGAGTTTTAAAATTTTCGTGATGGATTAATGCAATCTTCATAAAAGGTAAACCCACACCCTAGTAAAAATCTGTCTTAACACTGAAAAATGATTTCAATAATAAATAATAGTCCAATGTTAATTTCAAGGAGCAAAATAATTTTGAGAAAGCATTTGGTTAACTAGATTTTATATTTTTTTCTATTACTACATGGAAATGAAAATGCAATATCTTGTTCCTTATGACCTATCTTTATGTTGGCACAATTAATTCTTAAGTTGAGGGAAAAATGAAAGAAGCAGTGTGCAAAGCCAATTCAAGAGTTTAACTGAATATACCTGCTCCAACAAACTAACAATAGACTTACAGAACACAGTAAATTTACCCATAGCAAGATCGCCAAGGGAAGATTTCAAAACAGTTAATGGATTTCTACAGTTCTTCACAAAATTATACAGCCTTGCTTTCATGTATTTACAAGGGGAGATTTAATTTCTCATCCAAAAATACATGCCTGTTCAGGAGGTCCAAACAATTGACTTCATATGCTACACAACATGCTCTTGTGGCCCCAAGTTGACAGGCTTCATTTGATGTTGTTTTACAATTAACCGGGTAGTAGCAACTTGCTCTCTGTATACGCTTGCCAAAAAAAATACCATCTTTGGTATACAATCAAATACCCACATGTGGACAACTGACTTACATGTAGTAATACACAGTTTTGATGGGGCAGGGGAAAAGATTTGAAATTTGGGAGAAGGTGTCATCTTTATAAGCCAGGCCAAGAATGAAGTGGTGGGGTGGGGGTTGGGAAGCGCGAAGGAGAAGAATGTTTAAAATGGAATAACATAATGTGGACATAAAGTAAGTGGTCTGCAGTCAATAAAAAAGAGAAAGAAAAAGAAAAAGAAACTCCAACAAGCCGGCTGCAGGATAGGCAAGTAGATCTATTTTGTTTATTTATAAGTGAGTAACAAGTAGATTCTTTCACACTAACTAAACCAGACAGTAATTATAAACACAGGTTGGTTACATTCCATGCACCCTATCAAAGGAAACAAGCTTCTTTCTTTTCCAAACATTGCCCTTTGTTTATTGAGCCTCTTTGGGGCTTGGTTTCATTTAAAACTATGTAAGCACACATCTGTTACCCCCCAAACAATCTCAGCCTTTTTAAGCTGAACCTGAATACTCATTATACAAAAATTTGCAAGTAACCTAAGAGCAATTTCTGGAGTAGCCAGTTAGCATACTGAGTAAAGAATTTGGATTATTTTTGTTCCATTACAGAAAAACCCTACATTAGAGTGTAATCATACAGGAAGCAAACAGTCGCCGCCTCAGTAGTTTTGGATAATTAGTTACCTACATTTTCTGAGGTGAATTCAATGTACTTAGACTGAGGAACATTATTGCTTATATGCTGAAATACCCCAACACAATCCTGCTTAACAATGAAATTATAAATATTGGAGTAAAACGTCATTTTGGAAATCATTAGGTTTTATCAGTACAGTACAACTGAGTCCCTCATTTAAGGAACTGTTTTATTAAAAAAAAAAACAAACGGGAGCTTGTGATATTGCTTATATTAGCTCATGTAAGATATCAGATTTCAAAAAACTTTAACACAGCAGACACTATTAAAACATCATTATTAGAGTTGTCATGCTTGGGTGGTTTGAACTAAAGTGAATTTCATGTATTTGCTGGGAGACAGCAATAATCAATTCTGGAGTCTGCATTTCTAAGCAGTGACCTAGAGTCTTAGGGAATTGACTTAAGGAACAGTACAACTGGATGAGTGCAGTGGGTAGGGGGCATCGTGGGGAAGGACAGAATCGGATAAAAGTTCACATGGAAATACGCACATGTCACCCAAACTCCTTCAGGCCACCACTCTAAACAGGACAATCCATGCCCATTCTGACTTTGGTGCCACTCACGGGATCCACGTACGTGATGACTACATCAGCTTATCTTGTGCTGCCTAAACCACTTCCCTCAGCCATGGCAGACATGTCTAATCGATCCCCAAACGCTCCCGGGAGTCTGAAGGGAGAGCCACAGCCTTTCCCAATGCAATGCACTCGTCAGCCACTTCCAATCAATCCATCTGCCAGCATGGCATCAGATGAGAAGCCCGCTCTTACGAAGCCAGGTCTGTACCCCTAGCACCTTGCACACTCCCTGGAACCTGGTGGGAGGTGCAGAAATGTCTGTTCAGGAAATGACTACTTCACTTACCTCAAATGGAAGTCTATAATAGTTGGGAGTACTGACTGGTGCCAAACTGTCTGGGTTCAAATCCCGGCTCTGCCACTTACTTAGTCTGCAACTTTGGGCAAGTTACTCAACCTTTGTGTTTCTCAGTTTTCTCATCTATAAAATGTGAGGAATTAATGAATTAATATAGATGGAGTGCTTAATATAGGTAGAGTGTCAGATACATAAAAATCACTCATTGCTGGCTACTATCATTTCTTTCCTTATGATTGTTTATTGAAAGGGCCCATCTATTCGAAAAAGTTCCATGTAGCTCGTTCTGCTCATGTACCCTCCTAGCACTCGATAAATCATCACACAAATGCTAGAGACACTCTTCTGAAACATAGATCTCAGGATATTCATTTCTTTAAAACCCTGAAGTGACTCCCTGTTGTTGATACAATATAGCCTAAAGCAACCTCACTCCCTCCCATCTCCCTGCACCCTTTTTCTTGGGTCATGCCTAAATTCTTCCTTGCTCTCTGAATGAGCTGGGAGCTCTCATTCATTTCTGCTGTTGAGCCACTGTACCTTCGGTTCAGTTCTGCACGTGCAATTCCCTTCCGCAACTGACAAACACAGACTTGTCTTTTGAGACACCATTCAAACATTACCTCCCATGTGAAGCATTCCCCAAATCCCTCAATGAACTGGTTGCTTCTCTGCACATTTTGTTTGTCTTCATTATAGCATTTTTACACTGCCTTACGTTGGACTCTTGCACTGGCCTGTGAGTTCCTGCTGTCCTGCTTATATATGTCCCTTGTACTTAACACAGAGGAATTACTCTATTTTTTATGAGTGAATCATCCTGATCCCCAAAATAATAAATTTCCTAAGGCTATTTTTTTTGTTTTTACATAACTTGTTAAATTTCAAGTACTCTTGGCTGGTTTTCAACGTATAGAACTAATACATGCCTATGGTAGGAAGTGTAACAAGAGTTAATTATTGTTTTCCCATCCCCATGCGATCCTGCTCCCTGACATAACCAAGAGAGACAGGGTGGTGGACATCCTCACCTTTCTTTTTGCTTATGTGAATATATATAATCATATGCACCAGAGGCCCAACATTTTCTGTAAAAATCTAGATAGCAAATATTTTAGTCTTTGCCGGTAATATGGTCTCTGTAACAACGTCTCAAATCTGCCCTTGTAGCGAGAAAGCAGCTATATAGACAGCTCATAATAGGCATGGCTCCATCTCCCCCCCACCCTGCCAAAACTTTACAAAAACAGACAACCAGCTGCATGTGGCCTGAAAGGCCTACTTTGCTGCCCTATGACTGAATATTTACACACACACACACAGGTTTTATCTGTTCATTTGCCTTCAATAACATAGCATCAAACCATAAAAATTACACTGCTATTTGCCTTATTATATACTTTATTAACTTCCAATGAGGTAATAGAGTCAAATAGAATTCCTTTTTCCTTTAGTTTCTTCATACATATATAAAACATACACACAGTACACATATGCCATAGTTTGAGATAAGTGGGATGGATCATAGATACTGTGGTGTATGAATGTGTGTTTATTTTCTTTTTGGTGTACTTACACTTTTTTTTTTTGCTTGCCCCTTGCACACCATAAGTTCCCTTAACACTCATGTACATTCTTCTTTAATTTCCTTAATGCTCATATAGCTGAATATGAAACACACACACAGACCTCTATGTATAGTGTTGGCGTTACTAAAATGGGACCATATGGAACACCTGTCTCTGCCTCTTACTCTTTCAGCTCAAAGCACTCTTGGAAACTCTCCCAAGTCAACTGGAAGAGGACTAATTCATTCTTTTTAATAGACACATTACATGGTGTGGATGTGCCGTAAATATTATCACCCGTTCGTTGGTTCCAGCTTTTGGCTGCTATAAACAACACTGCAATGTATGTCTTTGTACTTATAGGTAAGAAAGAGTCCCAGAAATGGGTGTGTTGTTTTGAACCACGCACACAATTTAGTCTTCATGAATGTTACTAGAATTGTTTTTCTACTTAACATGTCTCAGGTTGCTATTTTTTGTGCATCCCTGCAAGCAACTGTACTATCACTTTAAAATAGGTACAGCTATTTTAACAATTTCTCATATGGCCTAAATTCTCTGTAATATTTTGACAATCTGTTAGGTAGTAATAGTATCTCACTATAACTTAAGCTTCTGAATTCTCATGATGTGGAGCATCTTCACGGTTTCTGATGTTACAGACATGCTCTTGTTAAAGTGTCCACTCATTTTTCTGAAACCACAGCTTTTTATCACCAATAAGCTTGAAGCACACTCTCTTCAGTTATCTTCTGTTTTATCTCCATTGCTGCTAACTCCAGATAAAGTGAACATCCTGACTCTATTTTCTTTTAGGTCCTGCTATGTGGTGTCCAGGTGGATATACCCAGATGGTATCTACCAAGTGACAAAGGTACACCTATTTTAATTATTTCTCACATGGCCTAAATTCTTTGTACTATTTTCTCTTTTAAGTAGCAATTTTAAATGTTCACAGCCACTGCGAGTTTTAAAGATGCACTCACTCATCTATTAGAAATGTGGTAGGCTCACTGTTCAAAAACTGTATAAAACTAAATAATCAATAGTATTTATTAAGCTTTTATTCTATAACACACACTGTGCTGAGCACTTTATATACAGTTTCGTATTTAATACAACAAACTTATGAGGTAGAAGTTTCTATTACCTACATTACGGCAACAGGCTTTTGGGGTTTTGAGAGTGTAAACAACCTACCCAGGTTCACCCTGATCATCTGATTTGCTCCAAAAGTTCAGCCCTTAACACTCTGTTATCCTAGCAAATTGAAGACATTCAACAGATAGAAAACATGAACATATTTTAAGTTTTCCTTAGAAAATGGGCACAACTGGAAAACCGGAACTCGGGTCCTGACCAAATCGGCTATCGCCCACGTGATCTTGAATGACACATCTGAATCACATTATTCCTCATCTGTGTAACAGGGACCTCACTTTTCGTTGTTGCAATTTCACAAAGTTTTTATGAAGCTGCAACAAGATGAAGCACTTTTTTGGGTTTTTTTTTTCTTTTTTTTTTGAGATTCAGTAATTGTTTATATTTTGCATATTTGCATTGTTATTTTTGATGAATTCTTTTAAATAAGTTACAGACATTTCATTATTCCATTCTTCTTAAATACATCAGAATACATCTCTAAAAAAAATAAGGACAGTAGGAGCCACTTTTCAAACTCAAAATCATGATTTAAGAAACAGGGTATTATTATGATTATTCTACATAAGCCATTTTGAGGAATCTACTTCACTTCCTTGTACCACTGAATTCCACCTGTACCATAAAGGCACTGTGAAGAATAACGTCATGTTCTTAGGCTGCTGAAGAGCTTCAGGAAAAAAAAAAAACCCACAGTACTTATATAATCACCATCTATTCTTTCCATCTAATGGCTGTAAAAAGAGAATCCCTCTCAATTATACTTTTGAAGCAGAGTACCACATTAAAACCAGGACACATTCAACGACTCAAGATAATATGCTTTGGTCTGTCTGTCCTTGCAGACACAGAAGAGGGATTTCAAGTAAGCAGAAGTAAAGGTTCTGCCACTTACGACATCTGAAGAAATGAAATAAAATGTAGCCTGCTGGATCTTAGGGGAGAAAAAAAAGAACATTTCCACATCTTTGAATCTGCCCTGTGTAAGCCCACGGCACCTAGGGCCAGCCCCATGCTCCCTGGAGGAGCTCAACAAACATTTCTTGATGAGGATAAACACCTGCTGTATTTAAATACGAGATGAAGAAGTCAGAGCGTAAATGAATCTAAGAATAAACTGGGTGTGTATGTGCGCACAGCTACTATTAACGTTATGGGAAATTACATTCCTGCTATTATTATGATTATCATTCTAATGACAAAGGGCTACACACTGAGAAAGGGAAAATTATAAAGAAGAAAGAATAAATCAGTTAAAGAGGAGAGTGACTTTAAAACACACATATATTCCTATGGCCAAGGGCCCCCAAAGAAAGCAAAAAGATGTGATTTTTTATAATAGAAATGATGGTAGGGGTGGAAACCACGGTCAACACCGTGAGATCACAGGAGGAAACAGCTTGAAACTGGGGGAAGGAAACATACACTATCTTCTCCACGAGGCCTCAATCCTTCTCTCTCCCACCTGCAATGTCTTCGTCCAGCATCTTCTATGTAACAGATGCCTCACTGCCTTATTTTCTTTGTGGTTTGTTCATGTCAATAACAACTGGAATCGGATTGTTCAAACCTGAGCTAAGCAGAGCATCACAAAGGTTTGCATCAGCAGACAAGAAAGAAGAGAAAGAAGGGAACAAAGCGTTGCTCCTAAAGAATGGGACTTAAAAGTGGCACTGGCTCGTCCAGAATTAGGACTTTACTTAGCAGGCCCACTGCAAGCTGGAGCTTGAATTAATTAGACCGTTTTCTCATGCTAAGCAGTCATGGTTTTCACAAATAATCTCTTTGCCCAATAATACACTGCAAGTGAACACCATAGTCTGAGGCTATAACTTTCTGGATGACACTGCAATTTCCAGTGCCTTCGTGCTTGCTTGAATGCATTGCACATAAGGGCAAACTTCTGAGGTCCAAGCCAGGGATGATGAGACGACCTAGAATACGGTACTGCAACATGGCCTTGCCTGGAGAGTATCTTTCTCTAAGTGACAGTCACTTATAAACAGCACTTGAGGAAAAAACAAAATTACCTGCTTTCTTGCAACTGAAATGGCTCCCCCGTCAATGGGAACCATGCTTCCAGAAATAATTTCTCAGGGCAGAGGTCGGACAGGAATTAGCAGGTAACCGCTTCAGCAGACCTTCTCTGACCCTTTGGTCAGACACAACCAAACAAAGCACAAGGTCAGCACACAACTCAGTAGGGCCTAACGCTGTGAGTAAGGAAAACAGACAGGGATCCTGGGAAATCTAGGGGCTCTTAATTTTTAAATGCCCAAATGTTTACCAGCTGACCTTCCTCTTTACTGCGGTCTGGGAAGCAAGGTGCATACAATAAAGTTCAAACCAATCAACTGCTTTCAGCTGTTCTTGTGCAATGAATTTTTAAACATTTGGTCATTAAGCCCAATATATATGCAGGTCAGTTTTTGAACAGGATGGGAACAGTTTGGGAGCAGATGCCATGGTACTGCCTTGTGGAAAGCAAAGAGTAAGGAAGCACAGAGGATATTTACACAACTCCACCCATCAGGTTCAATGTCTCCCAGTTCTTGGCCTCCCAGCGCCCCCTCTACGTTGCTGCAATGATCAGGAATAGTTATTAACTCGTGCTGTCACTTTTTTTCGTTAACTGAATGGCGGCCTGAAGACCAGGAAGAGGAGACCCTGGGCCAGTTTTGTCTTAAAAACGGACCCTTCCGTGAATAGTTTGAAAGTGGTATAGCTGAAAATCGGCCTTGTGTTTGGTGAATGGCACATTGATTTGTTAGTTTCTGAGCAGTCTGTGCTAGATTCTTCAACTTATTTTTGAACATCAATGAGCTGAAAGCTTTCAGGGGTAAAGAATTTAAATCACTTAACCATTTCCCTTTGTTGCATTCTGGTGGCCATATGTATGGGGGTAGCTTTAATGATGATAGCACGGGGGGTCAAACACAAGATTATACTGAAGATGGTTTAAAAAAAAAAAAAAGATGCAGTATCCTACCAGTTAGTTTAAAAGGTTACCTTTGTTAGTTTGGTCCAGCAACCTAGTTCCAAACGGTTGCATTCCTCATAAGGAACGTCTAATAGCAACATTCACCAAATTTTATATATTATAAAATATGCATTGCCCTCCATGCCCCCAAACCAAGCAGAAGGGGAAGCTGCTGGAGTTTGTTTTAGATTAGGACACATGTAAAATCTCATCTAGAAGTTACCCCAACAAATAAAACTCCAACGTAACAAGGTATGTTTGCATGGTTGAAAAACAACCAACCACAGCTTGCTGATAAAATTTTAAAAAGTAGTGGTGAGGAAAAGGCAACAACTTTGCTTTATAAGGCACAGCTGGTTAGGTACAGAGCTTTTTGTGTGGCTACAGCAGCTGGCAGTTTGGTTTAAATTATATCTGAAGAGCTAGTAATCTTGATACTATCAAAATTGTAACAAAGCAATAAAGCCAGGGTGTTAAACCTTTTTTTTTTGGATGGTAGCACAATTCTGTACTCCTCACAAAGTATCAAAGATGTAGACAATTATTCATAAATGATTATTTCCTCAACACAAGTATCATTTCTATTATTCGATCTTGAAAGTAAACAACCCCGAAGATTTACATCAAGTTAAGGTGTTTTACCAGGGGGATCATTATTGATAGACACCTTTGTAGAGTAACTATGGGAAGGGAGGTATGGAGAGAACTGTCTATATTTTAAGTAACCAAGTATCTAAAAACTGTTAATAGGTTGGCAGCGTGTGTCAATATTTGTGTGCACTCAAATATTAAAGTTTTCCTTGTAAAATCAAGGAGAACTGGTAAACCAGCAGCCTCGTGACAATCCACTTTAAGTACAAGACAGTTCATTTTGAAGTTCTCATTTGAGAAGCCAAATTATAGAACATGTTTACAGGCAAAATCATTGAGCAGTCTCTGGGTTTTTCCTAGAGCAGAAATCTATATGTATGAGAAAAGTAAGATTCTTTCGATGAAGAAAAAGAAATTTCAGATTGAAGAAAGACCTAAATTTTTAAGGAATGAGGCTATACAACCACTCTCCCCTCACATCTGTGGAGTATGCTGCCCTTCACTATTGACTGAAAAGAGGGAACGACCAAGAAAACGCAACAGAAGGAGCAAAAGGGCATTTTAAGGGCCTTTGCTAGAACTTCACAAAGAGATAAGCGAACAACAACCATCAGGTCAGCTCACTTCTCCCCATCATTAAAATATTTTACCTAAATCATGAGTCTGTTTCTGACAGAACTCTAAGTAAGAAAATAGGACTCATTTTAATAGTTATGACCTGATACATAACTTCCAAAATCTAGCTCACCGGACTTTTTTTATCTTATGCCCTGCCACCACGAAAGTTTATTTTTAATACCCATTTTTTTTGTATGTGTCACAAAAAACAATGGTTTGTGCTCCCTCTGTTGGCTTTTCAGTAGCAGTTAATTTATAAATTCTAGTCTTAGCTGGGTGCTCCTGCAGCTGCAGCAAGGGACAGGATGTGTCACTAATTGAACTTCATGCTCCTTTTAAAGAGAAAGTCATTCTAATTTCATTTCTTGCAAATAATCCAGAAAACAGAAGATGCTTGATAATAGAGCAGAGCTGCTTCACAACTAAAGAAGAATCTGGATGCCCCTAAAATATCAGGTCATATTTTTTTTTTAAATGTATAAAAAATCGTTCTGCTAACCATTGGAGTTGGAGAAAACATATTAATGGAATAATTGATTTTCCATTCATTCTCTTAATTGTTTTTGTCCCTGTGAGAGCTGCAAGCTTAACATAAAAGGACAGAGAGTACTAAAATAAGAAACAAATCATTTTCACACCCCAGTCAGGGTAACTCAAAGGGAGAAAAAGACCTAGAGCTTCACTTAATTTAACTTATCTTCCAATAAAAAAAAAGGTAAGTTTCAGACCACAATTATTCTATGTACTGTACTTCATTACTCTTCACCTTCATTTAGCCCAACAAGGCCTCCTAAGGCTCTTAATTTATGGAGAAAAACCTGTGATGATGGGCGTGCTATTCTCCAAGTTGTCGTCGTTGTTGGGTTTTGTTTTCGTAGCTATTCTCTAATTATGTCTTAGGCTTTAAAAGCTAGAATATTTACTCTGAGAATTTCAAATCTCAAGCACATCAATATTTCAGGCTCCTATATTTGTGGTTTAAATTATCTAGTTATATATCGTGAAACCATATTGGGCTTTGTAGAGCTCTTCTCAATGTTGGAGAAGGGGGTTCTTTTTAAAAGATGATTAGAAAATAATCAGAGCCACTACTAAATGAGCATTTGCTACGCGCCAGGCATCATGCTAAGCTGTGCATCTGCATTATCTCCTGTCATCTTCAGGACGGTCTTTTAGGGATTACTAGAGCCATTATCATCAGACTCACTTGGCAGGGGAGGACACAGAGGAAGACAGAGATCAAATACCTTGTCTAAAGTCACAAGCCTGATGAGAAATAGAGCTGGGCTTCATACGCAGGGGAAGTGATATCAAATCCTTGTTCATAGAACAGTGGTTCTCCAAATTTAGTGAGCAAACACATCCCCTGGGGATGTGGTTAAAGCGCAGACTCTGTCTCAGTAGGGTGGGAACCTGTGATTTTGCATTCCTAATGAGCTCCCAAGTGATGCTGATGCTGGGGATTCTCCTAGCATCCTTTGAATGACCAGGCTCAAGGCCAGCAGTTCTCCAACAGTAGGAACCTCAGAACCACCCGAAGGGCTTGTTAAAACACAGATTGATAAGCTCCATGTCCCAGAGTTTCTGATTCAATAAATCTAGAGTGGAATAAGCTTAGTTGCATTTCCAACAGTTCTTAGGTGATGCTGATGGTACTGGGTGCACCACACTGAGAGACTTGCTGTCATAAGGATGAAACCCTGCCCTTGAGATTCTAACTCTGTAGGCACTGGGAGGGGCTGGGAAGAAGAGTTTTCTCCATCACTCCAGGTGATTTTTATAATCAGGTAAATTTGCAAAATACAGTTCTAATGTAGACTACACAAGTAGTATGTTACCCTGGAGTGTAGTGTTCTACAGGAAGGCTATGGCATAATAGATCATACTTTATTAGTCACCAAATACAATAATACTTTATAGTATTCAAAGGATATGCGTACCATTGAGAATCCCCCCCCGCCACCTTAAAAAAAAATGATTTCCTTTTAACTGGCTTTTGGTGGGAGTGTCTTTGAAGCTATGAAAGATTCCCAGAGCAGTGCCTGATATGGCAGTTTGACATCTGGTGGGTTTTAAAAATTTTTTTTGGTGTCAGTGTGTCAATGCGGTATACATTTCTCAAAATGCTGACTACTGAACAAACATCCACTTAACCCTGCTTTGGGGTGTATTTCAACCTGATAGCTGTGACATTGTAATTCCGTTGATGGGATGTTTGAGATCCATGTATGTGTCTGCTGCTCTGTCCAAGCTAGAACAACTGGAACAGAATCCAAGTCAGAAAATCATTTTCAGAGACATCAGCTGAGGCAAGGAGCCATGAGATGCTTGCCTGACTTTTGCCCCAAGGAGCCCCGTCTGCACACGCATGCAAGGCAAAGCACTGCCGCCCTCTCCCCGCGTGACATCCTCCCGTTCGTATGCTCTCTGTCCTCTTCCTCGCATCTAACTTTGGGCTGGGCTTTGCTGCTCCTAAGTTACTTCATCTCTCATTTAAACAGGCATGAACCAAGCTTTACTGCAAAAGGGGCACTGCAGGAAAAGTGGAGACAGAGTGAATGTTCCTTCTGAAAACAATTTAAATGTCTACTCACTATTTAAAACACACACACACAGGGAATTAAACCGCATATCCATGAGTATAAGCCTTATTCTCATTGATTAGAAAATTGGACATTTGGCAAACATTCTAAACTATTTCAGATACACAATAAGTATACAGAGTAATAGGACAAATACAAGTATATATACCACCTATGTTAGGAAATAAAACATCCTCAATATAATTTCAATCCTTGGTGTCCCACTCCTAGATCATTTCCCCCCAGCCCTCCTTGGTAAACGATATCATGCAGAACTGATATTTATTATTCTCTTATATGCCTTTAAACTATTATTACATATGTACAGATACCAGAGGAATAAACGATATTGTTTTGGAGGTATTTGAACTTTACATGGTGGTATCACACTGTATGTATTTCTCTACAGTTGGTCTTTGTCGCACAACATCCTTTTACATCAACTATGGCTCTACCTCATTTATTTTCATGCTCTGTCATTTTATATGATATGAATATACTGCAATTCATAAACGCATTCTTTTGTTGATGGACATTTGCATTGTTTCCATTTTTAAAAATTGTGTAACAAGGTTTCAGTGAATATTCCTCAAACTGCTGGTACAAATTTGCAGTGGTCTTCTTAGATACAACATGGATTTTACTAGATGTGGACGTGCACTCACTGACCAATATGGTAGCTGCTTATTGAACCCTTATGGCTACTGAGCCCTTGAAATGTGCCTAGTTTGAGTTGCAATGTCTTACAGGGGTAAAACACACACTAGGTTTCAGAAACAGTGTGACAAAAGAACGTAAAATATCATCAGTAGATTTTTAGATTGATCATACGCTGAAATGTCAATACTTTGGATGTCTTGGTCTAAATAAAATATATTATTAAAATTAAATTTACCTGTTTTCTTTTACCTTTTTAAAATGTGGCTACTACTGACATTTGTGACTCATATTTTATTTTCTTTAGGCAGAGCTGGTCCAAATAATTTCCAAAGTAGTTATACCAATTTAGTCTCCCATGAGAAATGTTAAGAATCCCCCCACATTCTTGCTTATACGAGGGATTGCTACATTCTCATTTTCGCTCTTTTAGCTGTGAAATAATTCCCCTTCGTGGTGTGATTCTGCATTTAACTCATTATTTATGAGGTTGAGAGTCATGCATATTTATTGTCTGTTTTGGTTTCTTCCTCCATTGATGTCTCTTGACCATTTCTTAATTGGGTTATTTTTTATTTTCTTATTGATTGGTAGGAGTTCTTTATATTCTCTCAGTGTAGGTCTTAAAAAATTTTTTTCATGGTCTCTTTTGATATATATAAATGTTTAATTTAATGTATCCATTTATTGACTTTTGGAACTTGAGCTTCTCAGTAAATAACATTTTGAAGTGTTTTAACAGGGGTAGAGATTTTTTTTAATTTGTTTTCATAACTGCTTTGTCCCCAGCACCTAGAACAGGGCCTGGTATGAACAGGTGCTCCGTAAATATTTGTTGAATGAAGTTATGTCACCTTTCTGTGGATTCTGCAGTCCATACGATGGCTTTGTCATCAGCTTCCTTCCTCAGGAGTTAGAATCCCTTTCCTGTTTAGCTGAAGGTAGCTTGCTTTCATTCCCTTTGAAGCTTATTGGTTTCAAATTTTTCACTCTACGGACAACTTGTACTTACACCGTGTTTCTCAAGGTGTATCGCCTGCAACAGCAGTTCCAGAGGATGTTAAAAAGTATTATGTGAAAAATAGATTATCATAGACAAATAGGGTTTGGGAACGAAGGCGGACAGTTTTGGGCATTACAGGACTTCTGGAGCCTTTGATATGCCCATGTTATTATGAACATCTAAGAGTGGGGTGGATGCGCGTTTGCATTTCCCAAACCTATTTTACCAAGGGCATGTGTGTTTAAAAAATGGTATTGTGTATCTCCTGTTTCAAACAATATGATTTTTTAAAAGCTATGGTTGACCTATTGGAGGACTGATTTAAAAACCCTAAGACTGCAACTACACACAAAGCAAAATGTTGAATGTGGTCAATAATTTGGAAATATTAAGTTTAGAAATTCACACACATTTAACTCAAATACCTGAATTTTTCAATACAAGTTGTTTTCTTACTCATTTTATTTTTGCCTTACTAATTTTAAATCACTACCCCTTCACAGTGTCCAGGTGGGCATGTCAACCATACTAGGGGTTGTACTTTAAATTAATGTAATTACTAGAACATATTAAAGTTAGCTTTGTTTTCAAATTACAAAGAATATTTTTGAGATAAATGCTTTGTAACATGAAAAACATTTCTGTACCTTTTGCGATTTCTCTTCCATCGACAACTTAGGATAGGAAAATATTCTTAGTTCCTTTAATGTAATTTGTTCTCTTTTACTCTAAATTGAGCATTTGCATTGAGAAAACATGTTCTCTTTTACCATTATAGAAATTAAGATTGGCAGAAAAGCATAAGTTATGAACTTGGACACGGCAGGAAGAAAGTGTTAAGTTTATAAAATTCTTTTTCATTTGTTTCTAGTTTCAGACTGCTAACTTTCTATTTGGAAGGAGTTAGAGATGGCATGATCAGAAAACAGCCACAAGATATCAAATTGCTAAAACCAGTTTGGAGGGCAAGTTGGCAATACTTATGAAAACTAAAAATGGACATTCCCTTTGGTCCAATAATTCCATTTCTTGCTATCTTCTGTAGAAAAAAAAAAAAGACATCAATGATGTACACTAAGGTGTATATTCAGAAGTATTCATTGAAATATTATCTGTCATAGTGAAAAATACCAAAAATATGGATTATTTAAATGTCACTAGGGGGATATATTTAAAAACTTGATACAGACATATTATGAAGTAATATGGAATGAAGAATTACAACTGTATCTAATAATAAGGGAAGGTCTGTGAGATACATTTTGAGTTGTAGACCAAAGCATACAAAATGATCCCTTTTGTTTGAAAAAACACAAAATTCATGTATTTCCACAGCTATATATGATCTAAATATGATAAGTTAATCTAGTATGAAAAAGCAGTAGTTATATCTACTGAAGGTACCTGAGCTGGAAAAGACAGTCAAGGGAGATGCAAAAATAATACTTGTACTGCTTTTATAATTATCCATTAATGAAAAATAAAGGAAAATATTACTTATTTGAATTTCTCTTTAGCCTGTTACACATTTACCAACAGCAGCTCAAATTTTATTAAACCAGTTCATGGTGCTGGTCTTTACTTTGTACAAAAAGGCCCAGCTGAGCTTTCTCTGCTTGTCACTTAGATATGCCTACTCGTATTATTTTAAGGACTATTTCCTGAAGATAAGGGGCAGAAATGAGGGAGAAAATGGAGAAGAAAAGCCTTTCTCTCCATGAAAAAACAAGAGCACATTTTGAAGATTCTCCACCTGACAATTTTTCCCCAGGACAGGACGCGTAGAAACATATTTGCCAACAACAAAGCCACAACGGGCTTTTAGAAACAGAGAAAAATAAAAGCGGCCCTGAGTGAAAGGCCTTTGAAGACTACCTGTTGTCGTCCACTGTCGACATTCTTCCCCTGGAAAAGAATCAGCCAATATATATGCGGTGGCTGCATCCCCAAACCGGGCACTAGATTAAAAACATGCCAGAGCCAAGGCACGAGACGCATGCCAAGATCTGAATATCTTGGGCTGTAAAAACAGGTAGAGAGGCCTGCTCAGTCGAAACCTGCAATTGGGTATTAGGGAGAGCAGAGAGGTGTTCTGGGGGAATTTATGAACCTATTTGAACATCATGAGTTTGAAATTTCCAGACGAAATTGAGCCTGGTACGGTTCCATTTATCATACTTTCCATCTCAGGCTGGCGGGGATGGAGGGAGTTTAAGTGACAGCTTGCTCACCCTCACCCCCAGGCCACCTGATGAAATTGTGGACTGGAGCCTGCCTGGCACGTAGGAAGCAGATGAGGAGAAGGAACTAGCAGCAGGGGGATGTGGGATGGGGGCGCGTGGTGGTGGCACCGAGCAGGTAGAGGGCTTGATGGGGTGGGGGGAGGGGTTGGGAGAGGCCAGGGAGGAGTCTGCTAGGAAGACCTGAGCATGAGCAGGAGAAGGCCGGCAACCTAAGTCTTTGTGCCAAGAGAAGGATGAAAAGGGATGGAGGGGGAAGGCGGGAAGGGAAAAAAGGGAAAAGACAGCCCAGCTGTTTAAGTACATTGAAAGTGAAGGGGATGCTGATTGAGAACAGCAATCGGTCAAAAAAGCCAGAACAACAAAAGAAACACAGAAAGGGACTGCTTGGAGGAAGAAAGTCTCTGTGGCATTTTTATGACTGCTTTTAAAATGGGAGAGGACTGTAAAGGTGGGTGGGATGATTTCAGCATCTCTAAACATGTGGTACCTGCCTGGCTATGGCCAGGAGCTTTGCTGGGCTGCCTGTGAGCTCTCCTTTCCTCAGAAAGTTGGAGAGTTAGCTTTCTGCATTCCCATCAGACGCGTGGAGACCATGCTTTGGTACAGATGTGCTTCACTGGACAAGAAAGAGGGACCAAGAGTGAGACAGTTCCTGCTTAGCAATTTATAGCAATTGTTTCCCCCTTCTGTTTTATCTCAGGCTACATTTCTCTCTCCTCTTTGAGTTTCTGTTAATCACATTCAAGATTTTTCAGTGTGTTTTTGTTGTATTTTTCAAGACACCCCTCCCCCACCCCCCCCAAAAAAATTACCTTTGTGAAGAACAGACCGTGGGCTCCTAGAAATTCGAAACTGGCTTGTGTTAATCCAAGGCACATTTTTTTTTTGAGGAGGGTCACTTCAGACACATCAGTAGCACCAGTTTGTTTTGGAATCACATTTAGCAGAATTTTTTTTTTTTTTAAACCATGAATAAGTCTGTGTTTTCCATGAAAACAAAGAGCAGATTTTGCAAACAAAGGAGGTCATTTATCCCCCAAATGAAAGTGTTTTGCATGTAAACAATATGACACTTTACCTGAGAAAATTAGTGATGAACTAATGACAGGGAATTCTGCCTATATCCATCCTCCATATCTACTAGTGGTACAAAATTTGCCCTTGAAAGTAAGTATAGTGTTTTCTCCTCACAGAGTCACAGAGATAGCAGTCATTCTGTGAAATGAAAATTCATAGTTTGATAAGCAATTAACATGTGCTTCCTTCACATACAGCCAAATGTTTCATCAGATTTTTAGATAATGGCATTTTAAGGCTTCTATTCAAACTCACATGTAGTGTATTAGAAGCGGTCCCATTCAAAGCTACTGCTGAGGCTACAAAGGAAGAATCTCTCTCCAGCAAAGCTCAACAATGTGCCTTTTTCACGCGAGCTTTTGCACTAAAACTCCAGGCCACAATCAACAACGATCTCATGAGACTGCCCAAGTTTAAGTGATATCTGTTGGTTTAGGTGGTCATGCAGAGCTGTCAGTTGTTTTCAAGTGCATCACAGAGAATGCAGGCTACCAAGAAAGTGAAGAGGGAAACTTGTTCAAGAGTGCAGTTGATTTGAAAATAACTTACCAACCTGAGCCACACTGTAGACTTATGGCTAGCCTGTTGTTCTCTGAAATTCAGAGGCGGAGACAATAAAATTAGATGCTTCTTTGGAATTGAGTGTGCTGATCCAGCACTTCCCTTGGCTCCCTACCAAAAGCATAAAATCTGTGCTTTAGAAGCGTAAGACGCATTACTCTGATTCGATGGGGTGCCGTAAGATACACCGATGGCTTACACTTCACTTGGGATCAACTGGAAAATGTGTTTTAAGAATCTCTTTCACAATTACGAAACTGCACTTCCAATGCAAAAATATCTTGCAGGCTAAATGAGAAGTAATACCACTCCAGAGAAAAGCATTGGCTGTCTCCCAGATTAATATGGGGTTATGGTCCATGATTGGGTTAGATGAGGTAAAAATTTCCCACCACTCTTCCAGATATACAGGAAATTGTTGTGCTTGAAATAGATTTGGGCTAAGCAACTAATTAAAAGAATTTGGATCAAGAAATGTGACATGGAATGTGATGTAGATATTTCCAGTTCTTATTCAGGAAACCTTATTGCAAAAAGGTTGAAAGATAATTGAGAAAATAATTTATATGGTGGTGAGAGTTATTTGTGTGAAGATAAAATACAGAGTCCTTTTCATTGAGATGGAGAAGCTGCCAAATAGCTCTTGGTGATAATTCTATGCACAAAATTTTCATAGTGGGCTTCAATACCTTGCCAGATGAAAGCTTTTGCTCAGTTTAAAGTTGGAAAAGAGATTTGAGTCTCCACCAAGGATAATGTGTTAAGCTTGGTAATTAAAGACTGTTTTTCATAAATAATGCCAAAAGCACACTGGGAACACTGGGCTCATATATTACTGTACTTTAAAGAAATCAAGGGCCTAATAAATTCTTGATAGGATCACAGACACACATGTACACACACACTCACGCCATTAACATCAGGATATGAGATAAAATTACATAAGTTTTCTAATCAAATATTATTAAATGTCACGAAAGCAAAATATGCCTCTGGGGTCTGTAAATAATGACCAGTTTTTAAAATATAATATAAACTTCCAGTTGCTACTCCAATTGTGTTCCATGACCTGTTGCTAGTCAATCCACAAGATACACACAGAGATTGAGGCTAATCATTTAGAAACAGTTTTAGCAATCAGACAATGACTGTGGAATGTCATCAGTTAAAACTGAGCTTGTGTTTCCTATCGTTTCAATTTTCTATTTCATATTTATTGTACTCTGTGAATGCATTGGTCCAAAACGCTAAAAATTATTTCCCTCCTCCACAGACAATTTGAGAAACTCTGACAGGAACTGTTCTTTTAAGCATCTCAATGCTATTCTTTGACTTCATCTTGCTTTTGTGTTTTGGGAAGGTGCACGATTTAACCTCAGTTTAATGAGGAGAACCAGCAAATGGAACAACAGATTCGTGTTTCTCACATCATATTCACGCTAGGGTAGAAGCATATTGAGCGGATGGTAAGCAAAATCGTGACATTTTTTAAGTTGTCAGTTTGCGTTTCATACTTTGTTTCACTCTTGCTGACCTTCCTCTCTAAAACAAAACTGTGTCAATTTAAGTGGATTAAATGTTTACATGATATTACACCAAATTAGTATACCAAGATGATTCCATTGGAAGAAAATCAAATCGGTTGAAAAAAGTGAATGAGGAAAGTAAAGCACTGGACAGAAGAGTCCATGGGAGCAATTTCAGGAGCAAAGGGTCTTCATGTATCCATCAGAATTCCCTTTCCTGGGTGGCGGTTAAAACAATCATGAAGGAAATAATAGTTTTTCATTGCTTGGTGCAAGGTCTACAATTGCTTCTTAATTAGAAGAACCCATTTGATTAATTTTTTAATTAAGAATTTTTAGCAGTAGGAAAAATGTGCACACATACAGGAAATGGATAATTATTTTAACATTTGGTGGCCTTTTATTAAATATTCTGAAAAATATAAACTCTGGAGATGCCAAATTTTGCAACACGAACTTCTTCAGTCTGTTACTATACAGAAGTAAGCAGCTGAGTGGAAAGAAAAGCAAAGTTTCTCTGCTCAGAAGAAAGATGGCTTTTATTTATCTGGCCTCCCATGCTTTTCCACTCTGCTATTTTAGAAAGATAAAAGGTTGTAAAAGGTTTACTCATGGTACCACCTTAGACCAGACTGATTAATAGATGCCCTTTTTAAAAAAGGATAAAGAAATGAATAAACTTATTAACAATAAAAACACAAGGCAGTTAAGGTTTAAAACATGTTTATGAAAAATTAATATCTTCTGTACTATTGATTAAAATTTCAACAGATATGTTTCTGCATAGAAACTCAGTGGTTATTTCGATTTTTTCTAAGAGAGGATAGAAATGCACACAAAAATACACAGGAAACCCAATATAAAGACTTATCATTGGAAAGAAAAGCAGCATTCTGCATTCATATCTAGTCAAACCCAGGAACATGAAACGATGGAGGCTGTAGGCATCAAACATAAACATACTGGCTGCTGACTTTGGAAGCTCTGGTTGGTCTAATGGTGTCTCTTACTAAGAGTGTGTGCTTGAGCCAGAATTTTAATGTCTCTGAGCCTTGTCTGCAGAACGGGGATGCTACGGTGCAGGAGCACCGTGAGGGTTTAAAGAAGTGATAGGTGTGGAGCACTTGGTAGCATCTGGTGCCACAAACACGTAATACAGGTTAGCTACTATCACTGATGCAACTTCAGAAAGTCCTTTCCTTGTCAGGTATCTGTCTGCCCACCGTTAAACTAAGATGGCTGAACAAGATCCATGAATCCTAAAGAACAGGCTTGCAAAACACTAGTATTAAAATCAAGACAGTGTCACGTGTTACAGGACACAATAATGAATACACTTGAATCTCAATCTGAAAATGATGTTCTCTGCAAAAGTCATCGAAATCGTCTCATTAAGTCAAAGACAACATCTTTGTTTAGTGTTACGATGGCTTAACAACTCCTTGTAATTTGAGAGGAAAAACAAGCCTCATCCTTTGATAGGCAGTGATAAGAACTTGGTACCATGCTTTATTTTTTTTTATCATATTTATTTTTGAGGACCTTCTACTTATGACAACTGATACCAGTTTCATATTTACAATAATACTATAACATTTTCTTTCTAAAAGTTTATTTGAATAGTAATTATTAAGAAAGGCAGCCTTGTGAATACAGTCTTTCAACCCCCGACTCAGCCTTGTGCCTGAAATAAATCCTTACTGAGAGATAGAGTCCCCACAGCCTGTGCTGGGCTTGTTACCTTGTGTGGGAACGTCTTCCCCCGTTTCAGACTCAGCGTGTGCTCTTTTGTTCTGCTTAAGTGTGTACATCATTTGGTACCTGGCCAACCTCACTACTCTATCCGTCTCCTTCAGGGAGGGGATGGGGTCCTTTCTCCAATGGCACAAGAAGGGTATGTGTAGGCCAACTGCCCTGTATCAGCTGCTAGGAGGGTCTCCTTGGCCATGAGAGATGAATTCCCAAGATGGAAACGCATCTTCCTCTGACTCTTCTCTCTGTGAGTCAAGCACTGTTTCATCCCATGCTCAACTGTGTGAGGTTTTCCTTTCTGATTCTGATACCCAGATGCAGTAGGCAAAAGTGCTCAGACTTCTTTTATTGATGATGGGCAACAGGTTTTATTTATTTCCTTTCAGCCCCCAAATAATGACTGATTTAAAGAAAAATAAGGTAGTATGGGCAGTGTGCAAATATAGCAAAAATCTTGACCTTGGCTTGCTAGAGACTAAAGTTTGGAAAACGCTGGATTGATCTAATATATTTCTGTAGGGAAGAAGTAATTCTCTCTGTTGACTGTCTCAGCAAGACTAGCTTTAGGGTCAAGTGTATTCTGATGGCTTTACTTTACCAGTCCTGAGCTGGGTTGGGGGTACGGTGGGGGTGTTTCTTTGTAGGGATCAGACAGGCAGAGAGCAACTTGGGGATCTTAAAGGGAAAAGACAGCTCTACTTACTGGTGCTTAAGAAAAAGCAAAACAAAGCACTATAAACACACACACATATATATACACATACACAAAGATAAAAATAATCAGGTCACTCCACTGTACCACTCCACGTACCACCAAGGAAAAGTGGTAAGACACCTCATCCCTGTGTTTATTGGGTTTTATTGTGGTAAAATATACATAGAATTTACCATATTAAGCATTTTAAAGTGTACAATTCAGTGGCATTAAGTAATTTACAGTGTTGTACCACCACTGTTCACCTTCAGAACTTTTCATCATCCCAAACAAAAACTCTCTACCATTGAACTATGACTTCCTATCGCCCCTCCCTCCAGGACCTGATAACCTCTATTCTACTTTGTGTCCCTATGAAGTTGCCTATTTTAGGTACATCATAAGAATGGAATCATATATTACGTGTTCTTTTCTGTCTGGATTATTCTATTTAGAGTGTTTCCAAGGTTCATCCATGTTGTAGCATGTATTAGAATTTCATTTCTTTTTATGGCCAAATATTATTCCATCGTATCTGTATTCCACATGTTATTGATCCATCCCTGTACTGATGGACATTTGGGTTATTTCTACCTTTTGGTTATTGTAAATAGCGCTGCTAATGAACACTGCCCCTTCTACTTAATACTCAGATAATATGTTCTTTCCTTTTTCTTTTAAAGACTGCCCTTGAGGATTGTATTAGTTTTCTCTTATTGCTGTAACAAATTACCACAAATGTAGTTTCTTAACATAACCCAAATTTATTATCTTGACCAAAGATCAATATCTGATAATTTATCACCTAGACCAAAGTCAGTCTCACCAGGCTTACAGTCAAGGTGTTGGTAGGGCTGATTCTCCTTGGAGACTCCAGAAGAGAATCTATATCCTTGCCTTTTTCAGTTTCTAGAGGCTGCCTGCATTCCTTGGCCAGCTGCTCCTTCCCCATTCTTGTATGTGTATCACTTCAGCCTCTGACCCAGCTGCCTCGCTCTTATAAGGCCCCTTGTAATTACACTGGACTGACAGGGTAATCCAGAATAATCTCATGATCTCAATGACCTTAATTTAATCACATCTGCAAAATCCTTTTTACCATGGAAGGCAACATACCCACAGGTTCTGGGGATTAGAACATGGACACCTTTGTGAAGTCACTTTTTCAGCCTACTACAATGGTTTTCACCCACTAGCAAAATGGCAGGAGGCATCTAGAGGGGCCGGTGATGTTTTCCCATTACTTCCTTAGGATGAGCCTGGGGTACCAATTCCCCCAGGGATGGCCTCCGGTACGAGCCAAGTGATTTCAGAATATGAAGCAGAGAACGGTCACACCTGAGCAGTCACAGCTGGACCACCAACTCAAGGGTATTTTGTTTAGGCCACTTAACAGATCGGAAACAAAGAGAACAGATCAAATACTTCTTCACTGCTTACTAGGTGCCTGACATGTGCTAGCTCATTAATCCACACCACGCGACCCCAAGGTCGCATAGCGAGTGAAGCTGGAGATTCAAATACACGCTATTTGACTCTGAAGAGTTTTCCGTAGCTCCATTATGACTGGGTTGCCATGACTTGAACTGGTATCAGGAAGAGGCTGGAGGCTCCATCCAGTAGAGCTCCCAAGTGTGGCTGAGCAGAAGCACAGCCAGGGATTGGCAGTGTCTGTACGTGCCTGAGGCTTTCAACTGACCATTACGTCCACAATCTCTTGTCCACATTTGCAAAACGCACTGCTCTGAAAACTATATTATTTTTTATCTCTGTTGGAAGCAAAAACATCACCAAACCTCAGCTAACGTAACGTGATTCACAGATTTCACTTACCCCACTTGGTATGAATATTCTTTCATTTTGCTGAGGGAGTGCTAACATGTTTGATTATGGCGTGCTGCGCAGGGCCCCAGATCCTGAGGCTCTTATGTAAGGTGTGGTATATGCATCTTTGTACCTTTCTGAAATCCAAACCCTCCGAAGTCTGAAATATATGTGACCCAAAGGCTTTTGGATAAAGGATTGTGGACTTGTTTTTCCCATTAACATTTCATAGTCAACTCTAAGACACACAATGTAACTACATCAGTTAAACTTTCAGCTGCAAGGACCCAACCCAAAGTACTTTAAGCATAACAACAATAAAGGAATCTGATTGGCTCTCATAACTTCAGGTTATGGTGGGTCCTGGGGGCCCAAATGACATTTTTTGGCGTTCCTCTGTTAAGCCTGTTGAATTTATTCTTGAGGATATTCTTGTACCACATGGCAGGAACGGTAGCAAGCCCAAGTTCACATCCCCATAGCTTATGATCCGAAAGGAAAACATTCCTCCCTTCCAATGTCAGATATCAACTTTTGGGGAGTATCTGATGGACTTGCTTACATGCTTATCCTTAAACCAATCACTCTAAAGTGGCATGCTCTCTGGCCAGCTTGGGTTACATGCACCACCTCCTTACTGTGGCAGAAGGAAGAGGCATGTGTTTTACCCTATCGCCAGGATTTCAAGGAATGGGGAAAATTCATAACCTAATTTTAAAAAGTCAGATGGTTTTCTAAGGAGAGGGAGAAGAGATTCTGGGCAGGCAAAATAAAGAAACAAACAAATATCCCTACTTTCTCTATTTCACCATACACTATTACTAAAGGTTTACTTGATATCAAAGAAGGGATTACTAAAGCAAACTATTCTTAAAAATAATTTATTCAACAGGTAGATATTTTGTATTTTTCTCTCAACTCATAATGATCAACTGTATTAGAAAACTTTCTTGCTTTTCTAAGCTAGGCCCCTGGCAACCATATTTGTATTAAGTACTCTTAAATATCTGATGCAAGATGAACTAATTACATTTTTCCTTTTAGAAGTAGGAAAGGGAGTGAGAGGCATCTGAGCATCTAGGCTAGCTTCTTCAATGAGAATGTATTCTCCAGAGTCTTTGTTTCTTCCTGTGCACAGAGAAGTTGGGAAAGCTGATGTGCAGAGAGAAAAGATTCAAGCAGTAGAGAAAAGACAAGAAAAAGAACGCTGCCTGCGTTCTTGTTGAATACTCAGTTCCTTACTGTGGTCCCTTTCAGAACCTCAGTCTTTCCTGTCCTTGGAATTCAAGAAGACACCCTGCATTTGTAAAACAAGCTAATGTGGGTTTCTGTTCCTCATAATAAAATAATCTTAATTAAGCTGGTTTATTTCATTTTCTTAGATCTGAAATATTCTGGAAATAAAAATGATAAAAGTATCATATATATAGATATATATATCCCAAATACTCCTAATCACAAGTATCTATTTGTATAACATGAAGACTGCTTTAATTAGTCTAATTCAATATAAAGTAATTGGGAATTCACCATTACACATGACAAATTCCTTCTTATTTTGATCAATTATTTTAGGGAAAAAATCTTATCTTCTAGTCATATACTAACTACAGGATGATTTGATGCTAACTAACTAGAGTGATGATAAATAACTAGATGGTGATTTGACCACTGTTAAGGTGATCACATTTTCCTTCTAAGATGACATCACAATTTATCTGAGAAATGGAACATTCAGAAAGTAATAACACATTTTGCTACTCAGTATACTGTATACAGCATCTCTGGCACAGGCTTTATCTGATCTTCTTGGCCAAACCTTGAGGCTGGTAGAAAAACTCAATACAATAATGAAAGAGAAAAGCTGTCCTTAAGGTAATAAAGCCCCATAGGGCAAATTTATTACCAACCCACCCATACAGCTGCAGAACAAGAAGAAAAATCAAGTTTAAAATGAAACCAGGAGCTTACAGAGAGCTTTTCATTCATGTGACATGATTTTGTGATAAATTACTTTAATGCTTTCCAAACCCTGGTAAATGGATTGATATGATAACAGATTTTGTTTTGTAGCTTATTTACCTCCTAAAATTAAATTATGAAGTGGGAAAGGCATTAACTCTTTTAGACCACTAGAAAACCATTTAGGGCACTGGACTGGGGAAAGTACTAAGAATAATGACTTGAGGGAGGATTTGTAGGCTTCTTTATACACCTGAGGACCTTACCAGAATACGAAAATCACAAAGACAAGGGATTAGGAAACAAACACCCAAATAAAGAACAGTTAACACTTGCATGTTTGAGGATTATGCTAAAAGTTCTGTATCACTGAGCACACACAGTAACTGAAAATGTAGCACAGAACAGTGGATCTCAGCATGTGGTCCTCAGACCAGCAGCAGCACATCACCAGAGAACTTGTTAGGAACGCAAACTCTCAGGCCATACCCAGGCCTACTGAATCCATAATTCTGAATTATGTTCTAACAACCCCTCTGGGTGATTCCAATATGCATCAAAGTTTCAGACTCAACTTGAACAGAGGTGAAGAGGGAGGGCTTTGTAGTTGGGCAAATGGGGGTTCAGATCAGCTTTCCTTCTTAGTGGCTGGGCTCTTTTGGATATTTACATAATCTTTGGAGAGCCTAAATTTCCTTATCTGTGACGTGAAAAAAGATTCCTATCTCACACTCATGGAAGGATTAAATTATATTGTTTATGAAGAGGCTTGTCAAAGTGCCTGATATAATTCAATTAATGGTACATGCGATTAGCTCCATTTTACAGAAGTTGTATATAGTAAATCCAGGCTATAAGCCTAGGTCAGCTGAGCCCGCAATCCATGATTCTCAGCTACAACACTGATTGCTTCTCCTAGTGCTGAAACAGGGTTTCCTCTTGCAACTCCATAAACATCATCTTAATGGATTTATTTATTCTCTCCAATTACACAAGAAATATATGCCCAATGTAGGAGAAGACATAAAAACACAAAATACGGACTCCCAGAAAAATTCATCATAATTTTATGACACAGAGATAACCACTACACATTTTAGGATCTGCATTACAAACCAATCTTTTGTTACAAACTACTTTAAATATTGCTTTTTTCCACTTAAAATATTAATAATTAAGAGCCCATCTGTCATCTTGATAAACGCACCTATGAATTTGAAAGCAATTTGTGCTATATGAAACATTTTAGCATATATGCTATAAACAAAAAGTGGTATATTTTCAAAATTTTCAGTGTAATTAAAATGGGGGTAGAGCTGTCATCCCAATATCCATCTTCCCTTCCTCCATTATATTGCTGCCTAGTGATGTGAATGCTGCCAACACCAGGCCCAACTCTAGGAATGATATCCTTTCGTTTAAACCAATAAAAGGTATCACATTTCTCTAGTCAAATGATTCATTTAGAGAAGTGCACTAATCAAATCTTTTCTATTTCCTTTGAATTTGAAGTATATGAATTCATAGTTTGCTCATGAATGAACATATGATCCAAGTTGGTCCAGTCAGGCGGAAGCTATGGACTTTTGCTTAAGAGCAAAAAGACTTCCTTCTAGACCTAAAGGAATAAAGATGTGACCAGGAAGCATTGACAGTCATCATATGACTGGGGAAATTAGACTTACATGAAAAACTGACTAAAGAGGTGGGAAGATAATCTCAAAGAATCCCTGGATCAACTCAGTCCTGAAGCCTACAATGCCACTCATTAGTTTACTCATAGTTTAATTCAATTTGATCTGTTTTCTATTATTTGTAACCTAAAGTGTCCTAACTTATACAGTAAGTGTGGAAATATGGAATCTAGAATTTGAGAAGGCCCTAAAATTTAATCCAAGTTTCTTCTTTCCGGGGCCAGCCTGATTTCACACCCACGCAATACTCTTCTCCCACTAACTGGAGTAATTTAATTCTTCTATTAGCTTTAGACCTGTAACAGGCTCTGGGACCAGCCTTATCTACATATCAATGAGATATTAAAAGACTTAAAATGTTTTTGTTTCTGGTCATGACAGAGTAATTGTACTGTACTGGACCACCGCTCCCTCTGTATATAGCTATAAAATGGGACAAAGTGTACGTAATAACTGTTTTAAGATGCTGGAAAAAAGGTAACTGTGATCTCTGAGAGAAGGTAAACAAACAAGGTGAGACTCATAATCACCCTTTCTGCATAAAGACATTTACAGATTGTGGTGCAGGGTGAGGAAACCCAAAGAGAGTAGGGCAATTTTGCTGAACTGAGGAGAAGAGATAGAGAACAGAGCTTGGGGCTCTGAGATGACTGGAATACACGGGGGCAGAGTTCCTCACACAAGAGCAAAACACAAACTCTTAAAATCTGTGTAAGGGACCCTTGAGCCACTAGCCAAATACTAAACATCTATACACTCAATAAAATAGCATTCACGACGTCCACCGTAAAGTAAATAATCAGCAGACATGGGAATGGATGGGAAAATGTTACTCATAATGAGAAGAAAAATAATTGAATTGAAAAATCTAGAAATTACAGAAATGATGGAACTGTCAGAGGATTTTAAAAGAGCAATTGTGAATATTTCAAGGACTTAAAAGAAATTATGAACACAATGAGGGGACAAAAAAGACTCTCAGTAGAGAAAAAAACTATGAAAAGAACTGAACAGACCTTGTGGAAATGAAATGACATCTGAAGAAAAAAAATTAACTGGTGACTTCCCTGGTGGTCCAATGGTAAAGAATCCCCCTTCCAATGCAGGGGACACGGGCTCGATCCCTGGTTGGGGAACTAAGATCCCACATGCCGCAGGGCAATTAAGCTCATGTGCCACAACTACTGAGCCCATGCACCTCAACTAGAGGGCCAAGGTGCTGCAAACTACACAGCCCACACGCTCTGGAGCCAGTGTGCCACAACTAGAGAAGAGAAAACCTGCACACTACAGCTAGAGTGAAGCCCATGTGCCACAATGAAAGATCCTGCATGCCACAAAGAAGATCCTGTGTGCCACAAAGAAGATCCTGCGTGCGGCAAATAAGACCCAAAGCAGCCAAAAACAAAACAAACAAAAAACCCCACAACTGACAAGCATAACAGCGGAGCAGACGCTAGAGAAGAAAACATCAATGGACGTGAAAATATAGCAATAGAAAAAAAGCAAAAGCAAAACAAAACAAAACACCACACCAGAGCCCAAGGAAATTGTGGAACAATATAAAGTTGACTAAAACACACATAATTCTTGTCCCAGAAAGAGGTTGGGGCAGAAATTTTTTTTAAAGAAATAATGGTCCACACTTTCCAAATCTGATGAAGCAGATCAGCTCACATTTTCAAAACACTCAGTAAATCCAAGCAGGAGAAAAAAAGAAAACCACACTTCAGCACATTACAATCAAATTACTGAAATCGAATGGTAAAGAAAAAAAATCTTAAAAGATGTCACAGGAAAAAATATGTATAGGAGAGCAATGATAAGAATTTCTGTTGGCTTATTAGAAACGATGTAAACCAGATGGCTAGGAAACAAATTTCCATAAAAATAACTGAAAGTCAAATTCTCTTAATGGCGGAAAAGTGAAATGTTTATGTTCACCCTTTAAGGTAAGAACTATGATGTATTTTAAAAACTATTTAAAGGCACTAAAAAACATCTAGGAGGGTTTAACCAAAAGTACTGCAACTGTAAGAGAGAAGAATTTGAGTTTGAGAGTCTCCAGTTTAATAATATTGCTTAACTTTCATGGCTCTGGCTGAGAACAAGGCAGGGGGAGAAGCTGTAGCATGCTGGCTAAAGGTATCAGAGATCAGACTACAGGCATAGGAAAGAAGCTGGAAATCTAAAGGGAAAATATGAGGATTGTGAGAACCCAAGAAAATATAAGACACCCCCCGCCCCTGCCACTACATCAGAGCATAAACAAATCAAGTCACTTGTAGCTAAACTAGGGGGAAGTTTGAGGGTGGGAGATGCTCAAGAAAGCAGGCAGAGACCACAGAGAAATACAGTCTAAAAAGACAGAACTCCATGAAACCTGATCCAGGAGTTTGATACTTAACTGGGTGTGTACTATAATGCTTTGAAACCCTAGGGACAGAAATGTGAAATGGATGGGCTTGAGATATTAGAATACAGAGGCTGAAGCTCACTGAGTTGCTGGGAATTAGAAGTTAACTCCTCAAAGCAGGAGACTATAAAGAAAGCAATCCTATTTCTAAGGATTTCAATGCCTTGGTCTTAGTCACATTTTGCAGGTACCGGGAACAGACTTTTTAAAAGCAACAAGGAAGTCATAAAATGGATATCAGCAATTGCATATTTACTAAGAGTCGATGTGGAAAATTTTAATCCAGACAAGTTTAATGTCTCCTTCAACAACAACAAAAAACAAATTTTCAATAATCTTCAAAAGATGCCAGTTGCTACCACATATTGTACACAATGTCCAGTTTTCAACCAAAATTTACCAGACAAGAAAGCAAACAGTAGTCCATACTCAGTTGAAAAAAATACTGACTCTGAAAGGTCCAAGTGTTGAATTTACTAGAGAATACTTCAAATCAGCTATTATAATTACCTTGCAAGAATGGAAACACTTTCAGTGAATAAAGGAAAATATGATATTAGGGAATGAACAGATAGGGAATCTAAATGGAAACATGGAGTCAATAAAATAGAAATTCGAAAGCAGAAAAGCACAATAAATGCAATAAAAATTTGCTAGATGATCTCAACAGCAGCAGGAGAAATATACAAACTTAAGACAGAGCAATAGAAATTACTAAGTTTGAAGCAAGGAAGAAAAAAGGTTACAGAAAAAAATGAACAGAACCATATATATGACTATACAATGTGGTGTTACATATATGTGATGCGTATGTGTCTGTGTGTGTATATATATATCTTTCCACATTATGTAGTCCCACACATGTTTATAATATTATATATGGATGTTATATATAGTACAATGGCTTCCTTTTTGCTTTTTTTTAGTCTGTTCCCCTATGCCTGCTGACTGTGGGTACAACTAAGGAGTTGGTTAGGGATGAGAATTGCTGTCTCTGTAGTTTTCTTCCTCTAAGGATTGCCCACCACAATTATATATATTATACATATAACTGTGTACATCGGGAGCTCAGCAAACTTAACATTTTATTGCTAGTACCATAAATCAATAGAGACTGTTTATTGGATAATGTTAGGGAATTTACCTCACGTACATGGAGCAAAATACAACTAGATCCCTTTGTAATACTACATGAAAATATGGACTCCACATAGATTAAAGATGTAAGTGTGAAAGGTAAACATGTAAGGTAAGTAGAAATCAATGTAGGAGAAAAATTTTAGGACTTAAATTAGGGAAGGATTTCTAAAATAAGTGTCCCCGAAGTGTAAGCCATAAGTAAAAAAGAAAAATCATAAATTTGATTATAACAAAATCAAAACATTGTTCAAATGAAAGATGTAATGGGCAAAGTTAACAGAGAGGTAGAAGATTGGAAAAATATGTTTTCAATGTCCAAAACTGATGAGACCCATATTGAGATATACAAGTAGAATTTCTGCAAATCAAGAAATAGAAAAACCAATGGAAAGATAGGTAAAGGATATGAACAGGCACTATAGAAAATTAAAAAGTCAAAATGCTGACAAACGTATATCAAGGTACCCATATTCAAATATTGACAAGAATCAAACAGCTACATAATGCAAATTATTGGCAGGAGTCTGGGAATGTAGGACACTTCTCAGACACTTCCCTTGAGAGGGTAAACTGGAGGAACCCTTCCTGGGCGGCATGCTGGTGTTGCTAGTTAAGTATATTTATACCCTATAAGGAGACAATTGCACTTCCAGGTGTATGTACCAGAGAGAGTCTCCAAGCAGGCTGATAAGGGAACATGGGTGAGGATGTGCCTCTTAGTTTTATGGTAGTGAAGGGTTGGAAGCAATCTACTGTTCATCGCTTGATTGAAGGAGATAAAATTTACGATGGGTTCATGCTTTGGAATATTGTGCAGCCATCAAAAGCAACCAGCCAGAGGCACAAACACACTGGCAAATATTAAGAAGATGGTGCTGAGTAAAAAGAAAGCCTAAAGAAGTTATGTAACGTGGTATTATATGTATAAAAACACATGTAAAGGGAACGAACAACAACACATGCTTTGCAAGAGTGCATACTAACAAAAAAGAGGTAGCAAAGGGGTCAGAATGATTATCTGTGGTGGAGAGAAGGATGGGAGTGAGTTCTGTGAATAAAAGGGAATATAAATATAAATGAAGACAAAGGAGAGTCACACAGGCCAAGGTGGCGGTGTGTGATGACCCAGGAAATATGATGAACGCAACCCTCTGCACCTTTGGTCCAGCCTACACTCATTCCCCTCACCTCCTGCGCAGAAATAAAGACCACATTTTGTTAACTGTAGCTGTTTAATGACTTCCCGTGATGCTTCAAACCAAACCCAGACACTCACCTGGACTACAAAGCCCACTTTTTGCACCTCAGTGCCGGGAACACTGAATGGGATGTAGCAAGCACTCTATAAATATGTGTGGTATACAAATAATGAGGGAACAACAACTCTCTTTGGGTTCTTGCCATATTTATGTGTCTGATTTCAGAAGCTAATCTGTAAATCCAGGAAAAGTTAAGAGCTACTCACTTGCCTTTTTGTGTCCCCAGAAAGTAGAACTGCTCATACACAGTGAATGGCTTTTTTAGCCATGCAATCATGTAAGTAAAATTATGCAGGACTTACAATAGGTTCAGGGAAAAAGAAGTCTCAAACTTGAAACTATTAATTAATGTTCAAAAATGGTACATGACGATAATCCCAATGACTCTTATCTATTCATATAAAGGAGTTTTCAAAAGCATCTCTACTTGCAGCACTTGATACCTTCTGGTCCATTAAAGCTTGAGGAGTACTTTGAATTACCAAACATGGTGGAAAGTTAGGATATACACTTTCTTTTAAAATATTCTATAGTTCGTACTTTTCTACCAGTTAAGTCTGGCTTTCCACCAGTTGGTCTAAATTAGATTTTACTGTATTTGGCAGTCCTTTAGTATCCTATAAATCACTCTCTTATTAACATCCTCTCACCACTAATTAGTTAAGGGACTGCAGCCACTGCACACATGTAACTCCCACTACCTTCATGAGGATTAAATATTCATACCTTAGGGCAAAATTGGCATTTAACAAGAGAAATTGTTTCATGTGAATTAACCTTGAGGATGGGAGATAAATAATCCAGAAGGTACATGAAGATTCCCGAGTGTCCTCATTGGGGATTCCGTAATCTAAGAGTGGCCCAAATAGCAGTAGCATATTGAGATCTTTAAACTACAGTGACTGGTGTATAATCTGTGCTATTTATGTTAAAATTTGCAATTGCCAAATATCTAAAGAATACCTGGTTATTAGAATACACATTGTGGACGAACCCATATCGTAACTACAAGGGCAAAGCGTATTCACACCAGACAGAAATGATTTAATTTCATGCATTTTAAATTGTTCCAATCATATGTTGATTTGGATACCTGGTTAATACTGAAGAAACTCTGAGGCTACTCTTTTAAAAAAAAAAAGCAGAGAATAAATTCATTTTGGCTAATTTTGTTAAAGGTTAGAAAGTGTTGGATTTTGCAAAGTTGCACATATAGAATTTTTAGTAATACTTGTGCCAGGATTCATGTTGAGAGTTGTATAAAAGCAGTCTCTAATCACAAAGTGATATTAGGATACCTGCAATGAACATTGGAATGAGAACAGTAACTTACCACTAGTTTGAACAGAGAAATTCTGCCTGTGAAGGAGGGGATAGGGCAGGCAGTTCAGAAAGATTCAAAAAATGGTAACGTTTCAGCTGGATTTCAAATGGGAAAAGGTGGGGGGGGGGAGCAGTGTAGAGCTGGGAGAAGAAATTCTAATTGGGAGAACAGGAAGAAGAAAGTCATGGAGTCATGGAGGCATAACATAGGAGAATATTGGCAGTGAGGAGGTGTGTGTCAGTAAGGCTAGTGCACAGAGAGGGAGGATGCAGAATATACTGGGTTGGCCAAAAAGTTCCTTTGGTATTTTTCTGTAAGATGGTTCTAGTAGCGCTTAACTGTCTTTAACTTCATTCGAAACAATTTTGTTAGATTGTATTGTGACAGCTGTCATATCAGTGTGCATTTTTTAAAAAAACTTATCAAAATTGGTGAATCTTTGTGTAGCCATTTTAAAATTGAAGATGGAAGAAAAAACCCCACATTTTCAGCATAGTATGCTTTATTATTTCAAGAAAGGTAAAAATGCAACTGAAACACACCAAAAGATTTGTGCCGCATATGGAGAAGGTGCTGTGATTGATCGGAAGTGTCAAAAGTGGTTTGCGAAGTTTTGTGCTGGAGATTTCTCGCTGGACAATGCTCCACAGTAGGGTAGGCCAGTTGAAGTTGCTGGTGATCAAATCAAGGCATCGAGAACAATCAGTGTTATACCACGTGGGAGACAGCCAGCATACTCAAAATATCCACATCGAGCACTGAAAATCATTTGCACCAGCTTGGTTATGTAAGTTGCATTGATGTTTGGGTGCCACATACGTTAAGCGATAAAAACCTTCTTGACCGTATTTCTGCATGTGATTGTTTACTTAAACATAACAAAAACGTTCCATTTTTAAAGCAAATTGTGATGGGCAATGAAAAGTTCTACAGTGTAAAACAATGTAGAACAGGAGAGATCGTGGGGCACGCGAAATGAACCACCACCAACCACACCAAAGGCTGGTCTTCATTCAAAGATGATAATGTGTATACGGTGGGATTGGAAGGGAGTCCACTATCATGAGCTCCTTCTGGAAAACCATACAATTAATTCCAAGTACTGCTCCCAATTAGATCAACTGAAAGCAGCACTTGACGAAAAGCATCCGGAATTAGTCAACAGAAAACGCCTGATCTTCCATCAGGATAAGGCAAGACCGCATGTTTCTTTGATAACCAGGCAAAAACTGTTACAGCTTGGCTGGGAAGTTCTGATTCATTGGCTATATTCACTAGACATTGCACCTTCGAATTTCCATTTATTTCGGTCTTTAAAAAATTCTCTTAATGGAAAAAATTTCAATTCCCTGGAAGACTGTAAAAGGCACCCAGAACAGTTCTTTGCTCAAAAAGATAAAAAGTTTTGGGAAGATGGAATTATGAAGTTGCCTGAAAAGTGGCAGAAGGTAGTGAAACAAAAGGGTGAATATGTTGTTCAATAAAGTTCTCGGTGAAAATGAAAAATGTGTCTTTCATTTTTACTTAAAAACCAAAGGACTTTTTGGCCAACCCAATATATACAATTCTGAGTCTGTCCTATGAGGAAGAGAAAACCATTTTTAAAAACCACATTAATGTTTTTGTCTCAGAGTCTCCTTCAGGGAACCAAACTCAAGACAGACAGTTTAGATCTAAGATGCTTATATGCTATTAAAGTGAAGATGTCAAGTAGGTAGTTGATTATGTGAGTTTAGAACTCAGAGGAGAGTTCATGGCTGATCAGAAAAATTGGGAAGTCATTAGTGTATAGACGGTATTTAAAACCATGGCCATGGAAGGGATCATGATACATTAGAGGAATGAAAAGGAAGGTCACTGTGACCAGAGTGCAGATGGAAGGAATAAGATGAGACAAGAGAAGAAAGTAAGGGCGAGAGTGATGCAGCACCTTACACGTTATGCACAGCTTGAGTCTTCTTCCTGAGAGCGGAACCAAAGGCAATTTTCTAAGCGCTATTCATATAGCAACACATTAACTTCTTATTGATATACTCATCGTTCTGATATTCTCATCTTACAGATCAAAGAATACCACACAGAGAGGTAAAGTCGCTTGTCTAAGATCACACAGATAGGCAGTAGTGAAGCCAGGCTGTAAACCCCAGCAGTCTGAATTCCGTGTCTGTGCTATGCACCGTTAATAGATTGATTCAAAATGTGATATTTCACATAAGCACAAGAGTTTAGAGATAACCCGTTCCATAGCAATTCAGGGTCCAAGAACCTTAGTAACTTGCAAATAGGTTAAAGGAACAGAACAGGGACTCATGCTTGGGTGCCTTGACTCCTGGGCTGGTGTTACTTGTTTGTTTAAACTTGATCGAGGCACAACTTTCACACAAAAACCGCAGTTACTTAAAATATACAATTTGTTGACTTTTGAAAGATGTGTGTATTTATTAAACACAGCCATACTCAAGATACAGAATATGTCTATCACCACAGAAGATTTTTTGGCCTGTTTGGAGTCCCTCATTCCTTCCCACTTCAGTATTCACCTACCATGATGGGGATATTATGAACATTTGTTCTGCAAGTTTTTGTGTGGATGTATGTTTTTATTTCTCTTGGGTAAATACCTAGGAGTGGAATAGGTAGATAACATGGTGGGTGTTATACTTGACTTTCTAAGAAACTGAAAAGTAGTTTTTCAAAGTTGTACCATTTTACTTTCCCATCAGCGGTCAATGAGAGTTCTAGTGGCTCCACATTCTCTCCAATGTGTACTTAGTCAGTCTTTCTCACTTTCACTATCTGGTAAATCCTTATTGTGGTTCTAATTTTCATTTCCTTGACGACTAATGATGTTAAGTATCTTTTCATTTGTTTATTTGCCATTCATACGTTGTCAAATCTTCTGCCCTTTGAAAAATTCAATTGCCATCTGTTTATTGAGTTGTAAGACTTTCTTATATATTCTGGCTACAAGTCTCTTATCAGATACGCATTTTGCAAATATACTTTTCCAGCCTGTAACTCACTTTTCATGTTCTTAGAAGTGCCTTTTGAAGAGCAGAAGCTTTTAATTTTGAGGAAATCCAATCTATCATGTATTTCTTTTCGTTTGGACTTTTTCTGTACAACCTAAAAATCTTTGTATAACCCTAAGTAACACAAATTTATGATTTTAAGACACTATTGTTTAGATTTTTTTTTACATCTATGATTAATTAAGTTTATTTTTGTATACATACATATTTTCTATATTTTTGTGCAGTAGATGTTTACTTTGGGTGCATGCTGTGTTAAGCATATAATACACACTATTTTATTTAATCCTCACAAAAACCCTATATAATAGGTACTACTATTATCTCCATCCTACTGACACAGATATTGAGGCTTTGAGAGGCTAGGAAACTTACCCAAAGTCATTAATCTATTTGAGGACCAGGAATTCAAACGGAGATATTTTTACTTTAGAGTCTGGCTTTCACCCACTAAACCCTACCCACAGTCTAACCACATCTGTGATAAGATGAGGCCCTTCTAGATGGGCTTCTATACTCAGCTGTGCTCTTAGTAATTACAATGACTTATCCTGAGCTATTAAGGAGAAGAATTCATATTAAATCATCTCAGTATTATAAGTATTTACAAGAGTTGAAATGGGGGACCCACCAATTATAAAGAACAGTAAAAAAAAATTAACATATAACACAACCATATTGAGACTATTCCTAATAAACCAGAGGCACAGCATTTTCCCCTATTTTTACAAGTGTTTAGATAATTTGACAAAAGGCATTTTAAACTTCTTAAGTGAATAGTATCATAGAGTCAGTAGAAGGAAACTAATCCCGGAAGATAGTAGGTCTGTTTCCATTCAAAGACATACAACACTTGAAAGAGAACTGGATGAGAACAAAGTTTGAGGAAAGAGATTCCATTTCTGGTTTTACCATTGCTTAAGTAACTTGGATTATTGTTTGTATCAGTTTTCTAGGGATGCCATAACAAAGTACCCCAGACGGGGTAGCTTAAACAACAGAAATTAACTTTCTAATAGTTCCAAAGGCTAGAAGCCAAACGCTAAGGTGTCTGCATGGCTGGTTTCTTCTGAGGCCTCATTCCGTGACTTCTAGGTGGCTGCCTTCTCTCTGTATCATCATTTGTCTTCCTCCGTAGAGGTCTGTGTCCAAATTTCCACTTCTTATAAGGACACCAGTCATACTGGATTAAGGCCAACCTAATGATCTCATTTTAACTTAATTACCTCTTTAAAGACCCAACCCGCCCCCCCCCCCCAACAGAGTCACGTTCTGAGGCACTGGGGGTTAGTATTTCAGCATATGCATTTGGGGGTGGCAGGGGGAAACACTTAAGCCCGTGACATTCTCTAACCTCTGGGATTCAGTTTATTCATCCACACAGTGGGAATACTGAATGAAATCAAGAATTATCACCTTGAGTTTTAGTTGGGATTAAGGAGGGTATTCATAAACCCTGCAGAAATATCATACATTTTGTATGTGAACTTTGTCTAAGGAGGAAAGTCTACAGTGTTAATTAGATTCTAAAAGGGTTAGATGACCCCTCAAAAGATGAAGAGGCAATGACTGAGATAATCTCTATGGTTCTCCTCAGCTCTTAAATTGTAAGAATCTAATCTGTGGAAAGAGAAGGCAGTGTTCTATTCTTTTATAAGACTCACAGCCAGGGAATTCTCCCTAATGCCTTTAATAAACACTTTCCACTGTAAATACAATTTACTCCATTTTGGACTGACTCTAGGACAAATGTAGTCAAGAGAGGTCACTGGCACATGCTTTAATGTATCTCTTTGGTCATCATTAGAATATTGAAATCTAATTCCTTTACTGTTTTTCTTGGAGCTGAACTCACTAATCTGCCAACAGTTTTTTTTTGTTCTTCTCTAGTCATTATCCTCGCCCTTTAGGAGGTTAACGTGTGATGAACTGTCGTCTGTCTGGGCACACACACACACACACACACACATACGTGTACAAATGGCATGGCGTAACAAAGGCAAAATGAATAGAGTACTACACTGAACATAATAAAAGTTTATCAACATTTGTTGAATAAAAAATAAATGAATGAGTTGAACCCTGGGGAGAATAAATTCAGTTAATAATTGAATAACTACTTTCAAAATCCATAAATAATATGGCTGTGTTAGTTAGACTTTTGGTGAGGAGCAATTATTTCGTGGATGGTTTTAGGTAGAAAACAAACACAGAAAGATCAGAGAATATATGTGTGAATGTGCATACACTAGATTTATTTGCACATCTTTATATATTACTTATTTAATATTTAGAAATGTGTGTGGGTGTGTGTATGTGTGAAAGTATGTAATACAATTAAAGAGCAATGCAAATTGCACTGCTTTCATTGGTGGAGCTGGTGAAGTGAAACCGACCTGTTTATTTCCTCACTCCAGGTCTCCGGCAAGCTGGCTGGATTTTGTTCCTTCCTGTAATCCCATGCTTACTGAATAACACATTAGGAAACGATGTACCGCATTGACATTTTTACGCCTCTCGCTCTTGCGTGCTTGCCCGGGTGCGCCTGTGAGTGGTGGTGAAAGTGGAGATCGTAAAGGGACACAGAATTAAGAGAGACTGTAGAGGCTGGTTCATGATTTTCACTTTCACCATTTCCATGGGGGCTACATTTCCATAACACACTTGTTTCTTATGCTTCCCAAACATATTTTACTGTCCGCTTCAGAATATGTAATGTCCAAAGGCTCAGGATTTCTCTAACACTGGTGAGAAGGCTGGAGGTCTGGACGCTGTCATGGCTCCCAGCAGGCTTGCCTTCCGTTACACCTGTTTGGGATCTTCTCGTGTTTGGCACCGTTTGTCTTTTTCAACACATTTAACCTCCCCCTCTATCATAAACATTCTCTCATGCATTCGGGGTTAGAGGACTAATGAGAAATATGCTTTGGGTACTGTGGTCTATTTTATTTGGGGATCATTAATGTCCAGAGAAAACTTAAGCTTTCAAGGGTTCTGCTGAAAGATCACCGCCTTGTCAGGACTACATCACAGGCACTCAATTTATCAGCCTTCCGCTGGGGTGACCCGGCTCGGACTTGAACCTCTGGCTCCAGGGAGTCTAGGTTGAACTACGGTGATGGGGAGGCCACTCAGCCACTGCCTCCAGCCAAAAAAGATTAGTGTCATCAAAAATAGATTAGCGAGTCAGTTAAAAAAAAAATTAAGTAACCCTTTTGTTCTAAAATATTTGTCAGAGTAAGCAAAGAAATTAGCTTTCATTTCAGATTAATTACTGAGTAAATTAGGATTTGGGGCAAGAACTCTGTAGATGTTTTTCCCCTTCAACTATGGAAATGGAAAAATGTGTAACATTTATACTAACTAACTTTGAAGGCACGAGCACTTATGTAAAAGCCTGACAGAGCTTACCAGCCTGTAAACTTTTTGTCATTGGAGAATTCCTGCAATGTAGACTCTGCCCTTACCGTTATGGAAAGAAAAATGTTTCCAAGGAAAGAAATGAAAAGTTGGCCTTAGGCTTCTTCTGACTGTGACTTTTGGAACCATGAGATCTCACCCCAGGTCCCCGCATTCGGCATCCTTGACACAAAGTACATTGGGGTCCCATCTCCACAAAAGGATAATGATAAATCTGTACATACAGCCTAGATGTCATACAGGGGGGAGAAGCGAGGTACCAACTTGCTCTTTTCAGGGAAAAAAATCTGGGAAATTAACAAAGACATCTCTTTCAACAGTGGCTGTGTTGGCTTGGACAAACAGAAAGGCAGTACATTGCTCAGCCGCCTGACTGTGAGGAGAGAAATACAGTCAATCAGCATTCATTCATTCATTCATGAACAAATATTTACTAGGCATTCGTTACATGCCAGGCATTGTGCGAGGAGTTGAAAACATCATGATGACCAAAAATAGAGGAGTAAGTTTACAGTGGGAAAACCTAGCAGATCACCTTAACCAAGAAATCAAAGTGAACGTCACTAGTAATTAGAAATGTGGACATTACATACTCCTGATGGATGCACTGATAAGGTATGACATCACTTCTGTGGCACTCTTGCCAAAAATGTAACTATAATCATGAGAGAACGCCAGACACACCCAAATGGAGAGTATATTGAAGATCAGTACCCTTCAAAAATGTCAAGGTCATGGAAGACACAGGATGACTGAGGAACTGTCACAGTTTGAAGAAAACTAAGGGGACAGGTCAACCAAAAGTGATGTAGGAGCCTGGACCGGATCTTGATCCCAAAAGATGACACAGGTGGGAAAACTGGAAATCCAAGTAAGGTTTATGGTTCGGTTAGGAGTATTGTTTGGCTTAATTTCTTGGTTTTAATAATTGTACTATAGTTGTATAAGATGTTAACCTCAGGGAAAAATGGGGGAAGACTATACAAGAATTCTCTGTATAATTTTTGCAACTTCTCTGAAAGTCTAAAATTATTTCAAAATACAAAAAACTTTTAAATCCCCAAATTAAAAGAGACTTAGCCCCTGCCCTCGAGTTTGCCCTCTAATGGGGAAGATATTAAAACACACAACTGAATATGGATTTACCAACTTAAGTGCTTTCAAGGAAAGAAACTTCACGGGAGAGTATCATTAGAGGAATCATGAAGAGAAAACATTTATTTGAGCATACTATGAGCCAGAAACTGTTCTAAGTACTCACCAGAGATTAATCATTTAATTTCCCCCTTCATTTTAATCACTATCGTTTCAGTTCTGATGAAATCCTTAGTCAATATTTCCAATATCTGCCTTTGAATGTTTTCACATCTGCAATCAACTATTGCTGAATGTCCCTACATGGGTATTCCAAGGATACTTCAAGCACATCAGATCCAAAGAGAACCATTCCCCCCATCTGAAAGCTTCTCTCCTTCCTACCTAGGACCTTGGATGACATTGTTCACCCAATCACTCCAGTTAGACACATCCCCCTGTTTTCCTTCCTCTAATTACATCCTAAGAAAGTTATACTGCATATGCAGGGTCACTTCTTTCCAAAGAGGGTTACCTCTTTCTAAAAGGCTAATCTGATCAGATCTTTTGTTTGCTTGTTTGTTTTACTTCTGCAGTTTATTTCTATTACCTATGGGATAAATTCTAAGCTTTCTCATATGCAAGTGAGGTCCTCCATTGCCTGGCCTTCGCACACACCATGCCAGCCTCTGGCCTCTCTGCTCTTCAATGACCATCTCCTCACTGTTGTTCTCTTGTTTGGGGTGGAGGGTGGTGCCCTTCAGGCACTCATCTTCCATCTCTGGCTCACCTCATCGTTTTCTCAGACCCCACAAGAGTGCCTTAATTTTCTGTACATCAAAGTCATTTTCATTACAGTTTATGAGTGTGTCAATTATACTATAAATAATTTAATTGCTTTGTTTACTGGTAGGCGATTTTATATTTGCATCCCTAGTATAATCTTTTCAAAGTGTATGGACAAACATTCATGGTCTGGAAGCTCCTAAAGAGTATTTTTTTTTGTACATCTGTGTATGTCTGATTGGTCCCACTGCCCCACAAGATTCCGTTTTCTAAACGTGTACCACAAATAGCTTCGTAGCAAATGAAAACCAACCACCACCATGGAGTCTTCTCAACAGCAGAGTCGGGCTAACATAAATACATCTCATTACTGAGATTTCCACCTGCTTGTGTCTGAATTGCAACCTGACCTTAAAATATTCCGACGAGTGACAGGGACAATGGTGCTTCTGTGAGCCACGGCCCCAAGAATCCAGACCCATTTCATCATTGATAGCCAAGCCACGTTTAGTAAGAATTTCACGACTTTCATCTTGGTGGGAAACTTTGGCAGCTGCCTGCCTCCCTACACTGCCTGCTTTCTCTAAATAAAGCAGGGGCCATGGAGGGGTGACTCTGAGTCATAAACATGCTATCATTGTAACATGTCAAATTTGTCCAAAAGAAACATTTTTATGTCTCTGATTATTTTATCATTAGTTTAAGAAGGTTCCTGGAGCTCCCAGGAAAGCCATGAGGAAGGGGCAATGCACGTACACGTCTATTTGATGGCTAATGCCTCCCAGACATGGAGCACGCTGAGACAGACGAGGGATCCCCAGAGTGCTCATCTGCTACAGGACTTATTTCATACTGGATCAATTATGCAAATCGAGATGTGAAGATAGCTCCCTCTTTTAGTAAGGCGTGATTACTCCTGCACTCACAATTCCAACGCAGCCTCACCGGAAATACCAGTCAGATTCTGAACCACCTGGTTCCATCTGGAAAATGTGTTTTCTTAATTGGGGGGGGGGGGGGGGAGGACTTTTTTTTTTTTTCTACAGCATTGCTATTCATATACATTTAACATCATAAAATGTTTGCCATTAAGTGATCCAAGGAAAGACATTTACATATGTGTGAGTTTTGATTTTGCAATAAAAACTACAGAGGATAATGAATATGTTTAAAAAGTTTAACCATTTTAACACTTATTCATCATCTCAGAGACTTGAAAGCTGGGATCATGCGACAGGTTCATCCTTTAAGATAGTCTTTTAAAAACTATTTTAAGGAATCACTATATAGAAAATGTTTAAAATGCCAAAGAGTAATTTACCAGGGCTGGGGAAATGAATAAGGGTGGTTCATCAGAACGTAATGAGATCAGAGTTAGAGAATAACTGGAGAAAAGAAATCTGGTTAGAAAACCATTGAGCAATAGTTATTAGTGCTAGAAATGTGAATTATTCTCCTCTGCTTTGTTCTGTGTGTCCAACACACACACACACTTCCCACCTTCCCATCCTGTATCTACATCCTCCTTTCTTCGTGAAATGCTTGCCTTGAGGAGAAAACCTTCTTTTACTTTCCTTATACTACTCAGCTGGTCACTTCTTTGTCTCCTGTTCTGGGCCAGCCTCTAAAACTAAGAGAATTATGTTTAAGAAAATGAGGCACACGCACTCCTATGCTGGGAGCTGGCACAGCAATCTGTAATCCTCCAAGGTACTGCTTTGACGGAATCCCAGTGGTTTGTCGTGGATAAGATAGAGTCATTTTTCAAAAGATAGTCACGGCTCAGAGTAGAGACGTACAGTAGAGTGGCCCAAATGGTCCTCTTTTGTCCTGCTTTGATACAGACCAGTAGCTCAGAGAAATTGGGAATATTTGCCCACTTGAATAATTGCATACTTCCCTCATTTTAAAAATGACACACCCACACACAACATTGAAACGTCCCAGATATAAATCTCAACTAGTTGAAAGTACTTTTATTTCAGGGCACAGAAATTTTTCTAAGTCCATTCATTAATTTTATGTCATTCTAATTATAGATTCTAACCTCTGCGATTATTACAAGCCTGGATGTTTCCCCTCATGTCAACAGATGCTGATGAGAAGTGTGCACCACGTGGCAACTTCTGCTCAGCTGAACAGAGATCCCTTGCCCCTTACGTTCCTCTCTGTTCAGCGTTTACAATTCCTGCCTCATTGCCTGCCTCAGTTTCCTTTCACAAAAGCTGCAAGTTCTGGAGCTTCTTACATGCCTCACAGGCACAAGAAAATTATTTTAGGTTTACAAGCTTTTAAAAAGATTTTTTTTTTTTTAAAAAAAAAGCTCTTTCTGTAAGTGCTACCTATTGCCTTCAGAACTAACCTATATTTTATCAAATATAATGGAGTCAATTATTTAAAAATGTAGACTAAAACTTGTCTATGGCTCACTAAAATGAAAGGAATTGAAATATAAACCTTTTAGGTGTGTGTGTTTTATAGAGCTCCTAAAACACATGCCATCTAAAATCACAATAGTAGAATTTTCCTGAAAGTTACTGCTACACGTGAAAGTCACTTACACGGGAAGAATTTGTATTGCATTTGTGAAAGCAAAATTACAATAGCTGACAAAACACGAAAGTTTCATCGGGGTGGATTAGAACGTCGCAAGGAGCTCAAAGGAATTTACCATTATTCAACATTTCAGCTCACATGCTTGCAAACGTCTCTTCTGGGAGTAGATTTGTCTCCTTACTCTGTAGGAAGCCCATCCACATAAAAAGGTTAGATTAGAGACACGTAGTAAATAATATAACAAACAGTTTCTATCATGTTACACTCCACTCAGCATCGAGCAGGCAGGCAAGCAAATATGTAATGTTCAGATCCCCGCTCTGCTGGCTGGTGTGTCACCCGCACGGCAGGACGGCTCCCCAGTGTCTCACAAAGCTCGGCCTTGGATGAGGCACTGCCTTTCAATGTTGTCGAGGACTGATGTCACTTTCTCCCTCATCAAACGTAAATAATACTTGCAGATTTCCTCTGTCCTCTGCTGAGGGTCTGACTTTAGGGAAAGAGAAGAGATTGAAACCGTTGCAAAGATTTAGGTTCAGTGTTTTTTGCTTTTTGTTTGTTTGTTGTTTTTTTTAAACCTGGTTAAGTCTTTTAGTTATTTTTTTTTAATGGTCCTGACTGGATGGCACTTCCACTTTCCTTACAAATCCCCTCTTCTTCCCCAGCTGTCTTCCTCGGACCCCCAGGCCCATCTCTTTAAGAACACTGACCACATTGGGAGAGAACTGAAATTACTGGTTTGATTGTCTGCCCCTAGACCAGTGATTTTCTAATATCTTAGTCTCACGAGTTCTGTCTTAGTTTGGGTTCCCCCAGAAACAGACCCAGAGACAAGGATTTCAGTGGGAGTGGTTTATTTCCGAGGGGGTCCCAGGAAACGTGGTGGGAAGGAGAGGGGAAGAGAGACAGGGAAGAGGAGACAGGCAGCAAAGTGGACCTTATCAAGCAGTAACCACTATGGGTTACTGGAGGTTCATCTCAGTGGGGAACCCTCAGAGCCACTACAAAATGGAAGCTTCACCAGATGAAAAGGGAGGCAGATTATACCACTGGGCCCATCCATTACTGATTAATGGCTGCTGGGGGGAAAGGCATGAATTCTCACTTCCTGCCTGCCCTGTGCAGGGTTGGAGGCGTAAAATCTTAAGGGGTAGAAAGGAGAGGGAACCAAGATTAATTTGAGTAACTCAACAGAAACGTGCGAGATCTCTACCCACCCCTTTCATCCCAAGAGTCAAGCCAACCTAAGGCTCCAATGTACACTGACTGAAAGAAAGATAAGGAAAAATATATACCACTAAATAAATACTTAAAATAGACTAGAAATATCTTCAGGATACAGTATGTATACTTCAGTATTGTTATATTCTTACTATCTGGTACCATTTCTGGCCCCCAACAGGCTCTCCAAAACATTTGCTCAATAAACAAATATACAGGAAAAGTGCAGAGATGGTACACTCAAATTACTTATGTACAGAAGATTTAAAATTAAGCAGAATTACCAACTGTGATAGGGATGATCTTGGTTTTTGGAAGCACTGATGACGGAGATAGGCTTTAATTTATTTGAAAGCATGCACAGATTCTCAGAGCTGAGAAGTAGTTTGCCTTTCCACGGTTAGAAAGACTACGAGGGTTAGCAGCCTAGTAAATAACTGAAAAAAAAACAAAACAAACAAACAAAAAAACATAGAATATCAGCTCCCAGCCCAAAGATTTTGGAAAACTTTATATTGTAATTCACTTCCACTAGGAAAAACATGAATGAAATGCTAAGAACTCAAGGTTTGTGTGATTCTAAACATTCAGGCTGTACATGGGCTTTTGGGACTGCGTATTCTGGGCCACTGTGTCCGGGAGTAGGGGTCCACAGCAGACGACTCTCTATAGACAGAATCGAGCTCTCTGCTCTTTAGCTGCTGGAACTTGGGGATTCCATCTAGGTTTGGCCAACCAGATGCTTTCTCTTGGAACATTAAATCTTGAGTGAGTGACGGAAAAAGGTATGGATACTTAGAGATTATTCATGGAATCCGGCAGGGCTGTGAGGCCACCAGGGGCAGTGTTAAGTGTCCAGTACCAGTGGGAGTTTCACGGGGTGTGACTTCAGGTGTGTTCTCTGAATTGGCTTCCTTAGGTCCTTGACAATTCACTGGCCTCTTTTCTCCTTCTGCTTGACTCCATGAGTTGTTTTTTGTTTGTTTGTTTTCTGATCAAGTCACTCCCGAGTTGGTTCCTGGTTTTTGTTTTTTGTTTTTTTAAGTCAAGAACTCTGACTCATAAAGTGTCCTCGAGAGAGAGTGTTTCCAGTGAAAGTTTTTAAGAGGAAGATTGAAGAAAAGGACGTAAGAACAAGGGTGTACCTCAGAGTTGGAGAAAGGGCCCCCCTCACCTGAGGGTTGAAATGCACAAAAAAGTTCTGGGGATGTAGACGCCCTTTCTAGAAACCAAGAAGATTGGGTATTCTTGGAGAGTTGCCAAACGAAATACTTTATGCCTCCTGCTATTTTAATTTTATTTAAATTACATCTGAGATGAGTCAATACAGAGGTTTTCAGAATCTCTTAGGGTGTATCAGAATCTCTCTGAGCATTTGTTAAAAAAGATTGCTGGGCCCTCCCCTCGGAGTTTCTGATTCACAAGGTTAGGGGGGTGACTGAGAATGTGCATTTCCAACAAGCTTCCAGGTGATGTATTTTGAGAACCACTGGGTTAGTAGACTCAGAAGCCCAGAGTCAAGCCATCCTAAAGCTCCCAATGAGCTAAAAGATGCATAAGAACCTGGAACAATCTTGCTAGAGTTGGCCGGGGTTGGAATGCTAGTTCTTTTACTTACTAGTTAGATGACCTTGGGAAGCTCTTTATGTGCCATAGTTTCCTTGGCTATGACATTAGAACCTCCTGAATATCATTTCGGAGACCAGAACCTGAAGTCCCTGACACGCATGTTAAAAGGCGTGTTCTTGGGCCCATCCCCCCCAGACCTACTGAAGCAGAGTATCTTAGGCCGTTTGGATATTCAGCCAGGGCTGGGGACTCCTGGTAGGCTATCCTTCTCTCCGAACCAGAGTATAAGAGCACAACTTAGCTTGCCCTGATGACTCAGGCTCATCTTAATGACCATCAGTTACCATACAGTAGTTTTATTGCTTTGTCTTGTTGCTGTCTCTCACATCTGCAGCTTTGTCCTTGCCTCTGGGGCACTCCCGCCCCCTCCCCTGCTTCTAATTTGCTCTGACTAATGTGCTGTGGGGTGATAAATCAGATTGCCAGCACTGTCAGTACCGGGGGTAAAACCTGAATCAGGAAGCTTTGCCTCGTGCCCGATGAGCGCCTCTGGAACCCACCTGCTAAAGCACAGGACCGAGGCTTTCTGGTTCAGAGCAAGGTTTTTGGAAAGGTGACATTGTCAGAAGACTGTTCACCAAAAAAACAGGCTGATTTTGCCTTTGGGCAGGGCGAGGCACCACTGTCAGATCAGCTTCCTCTTCCAAATCCAGTAAAAACCACCAAGCCCCTCTGGAGGTATAGGTACAGGGTACTGTCAACATTTCAAGCCCAGTCACACGTTTATTTTTACCTTCTTATTATGGTTTCCATTAAAGACATATTAAATGTAAAGATCATTTTTAATATTAATACAATTTGAAATATTTCCATATGAAAGTCTGCTAATGATGGAAGCATATTTGTTTTCCATTTGGGGACTGTTTTCTACATATTGAGGCTACCTGGCCGGGGGGGGGGGGGGGCTGGGGAAACACCTTAATTTTTCAGGTGTTTTCAATCCCAGTGCTTCAATTTCCTACCTTTAAAAAGGCCTGCACTCCATCTTTCTTTCCACAAAGTGACAACACTTACCTTAGCCACAGTCACCCAAGTAAAGGAAGCACCAACAGAATCCATTTTAAACTCTATTTCCCGTGGTTTTATATCATATTGAAATTTAAAAAATTTCTTCCCGAAACTCTAAAAGCTGTAACAATATTTACTTTACATATGTTCTTTGTTCCCACAGTAAAATTATATTCTTGGTAATTTTACAAGAGCGACTACAGACCCCACGAAGCCATGACGACACTGTTTTGTCTTTTGCAATGTGCTGCTAATTATTACTCTCAGACAAAATGGCTCAGAAATAGACTGAGGTTTCTAGGCTGGGGGGGAATAAAAGTAATGCATGATGAAAATTATGTATTTGCCCTCTGGGGACCCCACCCCCTTTATGAAAACTCTTGCCAATCAATCCACAAAACAGAATCTGACTCAATTCTGGGGCAAACATTTGCCTGCTGTTGAAGCTGAAGAAAAGAAAGATGCTTCGTGTTCCGGTGCCAAGAAGGGAGGTGGGAGGAAATGGGAGTTAAATCTAGGGGGCAAATAAAGAAATATGTACATGTATATTTATGCATTCTGTATTTTGGCTCTAATTGCTTCAAAGGTTATTTATTCTTTTTTCCTTTCATTTTTAAAAAAATACCTTCCAGCTTCTTAACATGTTTTTCAAAGTAGGAGCTGGAAGGCATAATAAAGAGCAAGCGGGGATATGCTTTTTGAATAGAGTGAAATAATTAATGTAAGAATGCTTCCGTTTGGGCATTTTTTTTATGAAGTGAAATATATTATTTTTGCTTTTAAAATGGAGGTAATTTGTTACACAAAAGTGGTGTTTTCTTTAATCTGAAAATAATACTAATTATAACACTATTTGGAAGCTGGAGTTTTGAAGCCTAAAATTCCTTTTGTAGTTTGAAATGACTCAGCTGCCATAACAAAACTGGCCCCGCTCCCTGAATATTCTCATTTCTTTGGGCACTGTCCCTCCGCCGTCACCCGGCCACTCTCCTCCCTGGCGTTCCCAATGGAAAGCCTCTGAGCTCCCCAGGCTGACACTCACTGGTATTTATTCTCTTTAATTTAATTTATTCCCTTTGCAGTTAGGTACTATTCTTTAAGCAAGCCACGATGTCTTACTGTTCAGCAGGACAGGGGTGGCGTGGCAGGACTTGTGCTGTTTAACCACAGAGAAGGAAGCAGTTTTCTCTTCACTCTGGAGGGTTCTAAGGACCTCCTGTTTGACACCTGTCCCTACTTCTCAGGAACAAAGAAGGGGCATCTGATTAACCTCCTGGAGCATCTCCTGGGGGCTCAACGGTGGTCCCTAATTTGTTGGTAAATTGCTTCCTGACATTTCTTTCAGAGTCATAAGAAGATGGCGGGGGTGGGGGGTGGTTTGCCCAATAAATTGCTGCTTCCAGAACTTGGAATTAACCCAAATTTCAGAAAAATCCTAAACTAGGCCTTACTTCCATGTGGACTTGAGGTGTACTTTGAGAAGAAAAAGCCCTAAACTGGACACAGATTTCTACTCTGAAAATAAAGGCTTATGATGATGAGTTCTCAATCTTTACTTAGGGTGTGAAGTAACAAGAAATGTATATATACATGTGTGTGTGTACACACACACACACACACACATAAACTGTCTCTGCCCAAGTTCCTGACACAGAGCTCCTAAAAACCCTTGTAAATAGGGGTGTAGAGGAATCTTTTGTTCTAGGAGTTAGACTTTGATTCCAATTCCTGACACAGAGCTCCTAAGACTCCTGTAATTTCCTCAGTGATAAGAGTGTCTGACACTGAGCTCCCAAATCTCTTGGAATTTTCCAGGTGATAGGAATGTCTTTTGTTCAAATAAGGCAACTCTTGGGCTCCTGCATGGATTCAGGAAGAGGGTTGGTCACTAGAAAAACCAACTCATGATTAAAAGCTTGGAACTTTCAGGCCCACCTCCCTTTCTCTGGGAAGGAGAGAGGGACTGGAGACAGAGATAACAATGGTACAAGCCGAGGTGATGAAGCCTCCATGGAAATCTCCAAAGTACAGGCTTTACGTGGCTTCTGCACGGGAGAGCACATCTACCTGCCAGGAGGGTGGGACATTCCAACTCAACAGGGACAGACGCTCCTGTGCTCAGAACCCTTCTAGACACGGCCCTATGCATCTCTTCAACTGGCTGTTCATCTGGATCCTTTATCATATCTTTTATTATATCAACAATTGGCAAATGTAACTGTTTCCCTGAGTTCTGTGAGCTATTCTAGCAAATGCCTGGATCCAAGGAGGTGGTCATGGCAACCTGTGACTTGTAGCCAAGTCGGACAGCAGTTGTGGGTAACCTGGGGACCTACTATTTGTGATTGGCATCTGATGTGGGGGGGGGGGGTCTTGTGGGACTGAACCCTTAACCAGTGGGGTCTGCTCTAATTCCAGTTAGTGTCAGAATTGAGTTGAATTATAGGATACCTAGCTGGTGTCGCAGAGAATTGCTTGATGTGTGGAAAACCCATACATCTCATGTCAGAAGTATTCTGAATGTGTAAGTGAAAAGGATACAGGGGAGGAGTGTGCTTTTTCTACACAAGAGTCATTTTTGAGGATCAGATGAAAAGTACACACACAGACATACACATAAAAGTTTGTGAATTTTTTTTAAAAGGATTCACGGATATTTCCACCATCCAGGATCACAGTCCCTCCAAAGGTTTCTTGGTTAAGGAAGTTTTTACTTGAACACCAATAAGACCACCCTGTCTTCTCTGTCCTCATTTTGTACCGCGCGCCCCATCACTCACAATACCTCTTGATTTTCCTACAATGTTACATGTTTGTTCCTGCTCACAGCCTTTGCATTAGCTATTCTTACTTCCTAACGTTCCCTTTCCCCAGAATGTCTCCATATCACCCTTTGGGTGTCAGTCCAGTCACCACGTCTTCAGAGAGGCCTTCCTTGACCATCCCAACACAAAGCAATGACACCCTTTCTTTTTATCACATTCCTCTGTTGTAATTGTCTTTCGAGCACTAGTATTTCAGAAAATACTTGCTGATGATTTGTTTACTTGTTTATTGCCTATGTCCCTCCCCTAGTGTGTAAACTCCAGGAGGACTGCTGTATCCCAGCCCTGATAACGGTGCCTGGCACTTAGTAAGCACTTAATATACACAGTGAATAAGGTAATTAATATAAGGAGTTGAAGAAGTGTCAGAAATATTATGTTTTCCTCTCTATAGTTCAAGTCTACTCAAAAATAAAGAACAAACGTAAAATAAGAATCTTCTAGAAAACTGATTTTTCAAGCTCAGCAGCACTGACATTTTGGGCTGGACAATGCTTGGCTGTGGGTTAGGGGGGCTATTGCGTGCACCGTGAGGTGTTGAGCAGCCTCCCTGGCCTCTGCTCTTCTCCACTTGTGACAACAAAAACGTCTCCCTCAAGGCAAAATGAACGCTGGTTGAGAACCACGCTATTAGAACAATGAAGGCAAACTTCAGCCCTGCAGATCTTCTGATTCCCCGGATGGCACAGAAGACTGATGTCTGAAACAACGTAAGAAATCTAAAAATTAAGAGTCTGGGAGAAGGATCCTATGGTATTAGAAGAGAGCCATAGAGCCCGTGGATGAAGAAGTAACTATTCTCCTAAATGTCATTAGGGATGGTTGTTTCCTGGGGACCTGACAGAGGCCGTATGCAAAAAGGAGCTACCGTGGGCCCCCCAAAAGGGCAAAGGCAACTCAGTAGAAGGAAGCTGGCTGGGGGACCTCTGAATGCCTAAGAGCTACAGAAGGTGTCAAAAACAATCAACCGGAATTGAAGTGCACTCACCATGTCAAATGAGCTTCAGGACAGAGATGCCTACGGACTGGGGCATCTGTAGGAACTCACAAAAACACCCATAAGAGAAAGGGTCAACTTTAAACCCCTGCCCAGAGAGCACTCATGCTGGGTCACCATGACAGGTGAGAACATTCCTGCACCTTTTCTTCCCCTTCTATGCCCTGCTCCAAGTCTGCTGTGCTGAATCCAGGGTTAGCAAACTCAGGAGGGAGAAAGTTCAAGACAGGGAAAGAAAGAAGCAGGCCACAACGCCTCCCCCACCTGCAGGCTTCCTTTCTACAGCAAGAACAAACTGCAGAAGAAGCAGCTCCAGATGTAAAGCGACTGTTATGTGACTAACATGTGAGAATGGACATTTAAATTATTAGCTTGTTTGCACGGCCTAATAATCATCAGAAAAGGCTTGAGAGTATCTGAACTTTCATCTAGGAAAGCTTCTGCCCACTGATTAAATTTACGGAGACAGCAGGACACAAAAATAAATTTGGTTTCCGAATAAATCCCATAAATTGTACTTGTTTGACTGTATTCACCTCTAGGTTCGTCTCTAGGTTCCCAATGCCAGGCACATAACAGAAAATACATGTTCATGTAATTATATGCTTTAAAACGAATCTGTCTAAACTTCCATGCATTTGTGGGCGTTATCTACCATGTGTCCAAAAAGAGATGAATTTTCTGTTTCACTCAAGTCATCAAAGGATGGAATGATCTGAAGCCTCAAAAGTCTTTGAAACTCTTATGAAGCATTTTCCTTTGGTTTGATCAGATCATAAGCTTTTCTATTCAAGATCAGGGCACAATCCTTTCCACTTTCTTTTCTTCCATATGGCCGGTCATCTCCTCTATCAATCACTTCCCATTGGCAACTCTGACACCATGCAGTAATTTACACTGCTAAACTCAGCTTTGGTTTCCCATCAGGGCTTGTAAGGTAAAACACTGTAATCATTAGGTCCTGCTCTAAACTGGCAGGATGTGACAGAGAATCTACAACCCAGGATAAGGCCAGTGTCAACTAGCTGTGACATTCTATCAAATAGAGCATCCTTAATGTCATGGAGAGTTACTCTCTGCATGGGTGATAAAGTATGGGTACGCTGACAGGCTCTTCCTTAACTGTACTCATTGGCCTTGGTACGTTCATGCCAATTCATTGTTTTATAACAGACTGGTTCACATTGAAAATGAGGATTCAATTTGAGATTTTATTGTTAACCTTTAAGGTCCTTGGAGGCACTGTTGGGCTTCTCCGCCGACAGGAGCTAACTGAAGTTTATGCTCCCATTCGTCGGTGTCTATCAACCATGATTTTACATTGACATGTCCACATCTGTCTCCCATGCCTTTCCAACAATGCTTAACATAAAAATTACTTATTTTCAGATCTGAATAAAAATTGGCGACTGGCATCCCATACTTGCTGTACTTTCTGGTGGAATTCATTTTTGGATATCAACCTATCTGACTTTCTTTTTTGTGCCTGATGACATTTTGCCCACTTAGTATTGCGACTTGAATCTGAACAGAACTAGAGCAAGGTCCTATGAAGGGTGACTTCGAATACCACTCCCAAGCCAGTCATAGAAATAGCTGCCAGATTTCTTTTTTAAGCATTAAACCCACTATTTCTGAGGTCCTTTGACTCTGTTAAAATAAGTGATTACTACAAGTTTCAAATGAGTCTCAGGAAAGAAGCGTTAAGAAAAAAATAGGATATACGTGATTTAACGGAACATTAGGAGCTACTGAGCATTGAACTTGACCAAAGTGCACCTAGAATGGAAGTGTTTATTTTAGGTCTACAAGTGCTTACAATTGACTAGGCAACAATGGCATCGAGTCACCTCAGGAATGGTGACAACTCTCCACTCAAATCTCAGACACTCTGTAGAAGGAAATTGGATGATAAAGGCCAAGTAACCTCAGCTTCGTGGATGGAATGTTCTTTTTCAAGTACTATAAATGGGTACATGAGGTTCACTGGGTTATTTCATTTTGCTTTCTTTATGCTCTTTGAAGGCAAATGAATGGTCAAGGAAAGAGTACATTTTCCTATAAGTGAGTGAACTTATAAATAATGATCTTGGTTGTGTAAAAAAACCTCCACTATTCAGAAAGATGTTTTTTAATAAATGCAAATATTTCTAGTTTTTTTACGTGTTCAGCCTAGGTTTCTTAAGCCTTGGGCTGTTATCCAGCATAGCATCAGATATGCAACGAGGTCTATTGTACTCCATATTGGCAAAAAGCTTACTAAAGCAAAGCTAAAAGAGAGATGGCATGGAGCCAGTTCTACTGTCAATTCCCCAGCTTGTTTCTCTGTTCCTCCCTTGGAACCCAACCATTTCTCCCCTTTCGTTTGTATAAAGAACAAAGCAACCTGCCTCTATTAGGAGTTTTCATTTTTTAGTACTGTTTGTTATAATAGGTAGTCTCAATGCCTGTGGTAGCCCACCATGCTCAGACTCTAAAATGCCTCTTTTCACCGGAAGGCTAAATTTCATTATGGGACACCCAAGAAGTTTCAGTATGTGACATGTCAAAGACATCATAACAGTATATACGTGAGTTCTAAATTATTACTTTTGGCAAGTCTTTCTATATGACTAAGCTTCTAATAAGTGGGGGAAGAAATGAAGAGTTCGTTGCTTAGCAGGAAACAAACGATGCAAATCTCTTTGAGTGACACAACTGGTTGAAAGATTCTGATCATCTCAGAGCAGAAGATTTCACTTTGATGGATACCTATAACAAAGTTATGGAATATGTCAGATATCTTCCATTTCTTTCTCTAGATCCTTCTTTCCACCCTTTGCCATCTGCTCTTTGCTCTGAAAGGCTGGTCTTTTGGCTTCTGGTTGGGTTCTGTCAATGGGGGACCCCCTTCAGAAGCTTAGTGGAAGCGAAAAGAGGGAGGTCATGTATTAATTTTCGATTGCTTGGTTCCTTCCCTGTGAGTCACCTTGACTGGGTGGTGTACCTTTGCAGAAGATAATCGTTTCTTTAATGGTAGTTCATTCTACATGTTTCTCTCCTTCCCCATTCTGGTAACTGGTTTCTCAGCCTGTTTCCTCAGGCCTAGGGTGGTACTAGCTAGCATACTGTCAGCCCAGTTATAGTTATTCTACACACACCTTTGAAAATTCCCTTTGTAAACAAACCTTCCTTAAATGATCCTATTTTGAGTGTCCTGTCTGTTTCCTAATTTTACACTTTGCAGATATCTGGGGCAACAGAAAATTAGAAAGGTGTTAAACATAATCTACAAAACCAGGAATAATGTATTTGGAAGTGAACCTAATCCAAAGAGTGACTTAGTAGCAGGGGTGAAGAATGAGGTCCAAGTACAATTCTATCATTAAATCAAAGAAAACAAAATTTGCAGAAAAAGTAATGAATATATTAAATCTCTGAGGAACTATTATGTGAAGAATGAATTAGGTGAAGGTGCCTTTGTAGAGAAAAGGATCTGCAGCTAATCGTGGAAGTTAGGGAGGTAGATTTTGATTCAATATAATAAAGCATTTACTTTTGTTTAGAATTGAAATGATCTGCTTGATCAGGAAGTAGGTATTTTACTATAAAACCCATGGAAATGGTGGTAGGGAGTTTCTGTTGTTGTTTTTTAGATGAAAAGATGCATTCTTGTATTCAGAGAGGTACTGGACTGCATATCTTTAAGAATCCTTCCAACTCTAAGATTCGGTGTTGCCATGGTCTCATTATAACCTAAATAAAACACAAGGCCTCTTCTGGCTCCTTTTGAGGCCACGATGAAAGAAACAGACCATAAATTGCAATGCAAGTGAAAAGCAACTACAACCATTTTATGAATTGCTTTGACACCATTAAAAGAGATTCAATCATTTACAATAAAGACTTCGTAAGTTCTCATTTCTTCCTTCTCTCTGAAATCTCCATCAACTCCCTTTTTGTCTATTCTCAAATCTTTCCATCCATATCCTCCTAGTTACCACATCTACTAAGACATTGTCTTCTTACTCACTGATTCAGCTTTTTTTTTCTTTCTCTCTGTGCTAGGAGGTAATCTTCCTCTTGATTTTTCTTTTCATCAACTATATCTAGATACATGATAGGATGAACACAGTAGTGTAAAGCGCTGTGTTGGAAATGCCTAGGTGGTGAGGAAGGGAGTGGTAGTACTGGATAGAGAGGAAGGATAGGAAGTTTTGATTCATGCAACATTTTTGTCCCCATCACATTTATTTGAATTAGCTTCTCAAATAAGCAAGTTACCTGGAATGGAAACATATTACTTCTAATGTATCATGCTTCTATAAGAATTTGTTTAGGAAGATTGTTGAATACAAGAAAATAATATTGATACGAATAAAATTTGAAGCTGATAATCACAAAGCTTTAGGCAAAGCATTTTGTTGTTGTTGTTGTTGAATTGCTACAGCAACTTTCCATGCATTTAAGTCCCACCATTTTATTTACAGTGGTATCTGCATCATCTACTAGTTTGGGCAAGTTAGCGGAGTTCTCCCTCACCTCAATTTCCCCACCTAAATATCAGTGACAATAACAACAGTATCTACCTCATGGGGGACACTCTAAAGTTTAAGTAGTATATTTCTACAGAGCACTTAGCACTATGACTCATCAAGGGTCACCATAATTATTGCTATCACTGTTATAATTTTTATTATAAGTATTATTATAGCTTCAAAGCTCTATATGATGTACATGTTAAGCTTTAGCTTGAAAGTTTTTAGAGAAATAAAGTTAATCTAAAAGCTCTGATCATATTCATGGTAAAGACTGGCTAGGTGGACATTCAACTAATTGTCTCTTTTTCTTAGACTAAATTTTCAAGTCTTTTCTGAGGTTAGGTGTGGTCATACATCAGAGATCTATCTGATGGAATGGTATTGGAAATAAGATGTATCACTCCCAGGACTGGTCCATAAAACTCCTCTCATGCCCAGGCCTCCATGATTGATACCCTTCTGTGACATGATCAACCTGAGTTGGCAAGGTTGGCAGCCACATCTTGAATATGACAGAACCGCAGGGTGGAAGGAACCGTGGGTCCTTGAATTGCTACTTGGAAGAAAGTCACTTGCCAATCTGAGATACTTGTTTTAGACTTTATCTAACGGTGAAATAGACTTCCATTATCTTCAAACCTATTCATTTCTTACTTTTTTTGCTATAACACCTAGGATTACCTCCCAGACAAAACTATAATTAGAAAAGATACATGCACACCTATGTTCATAACAGCACTATTTACAATACCCAAGACATGGAAACAACCTAAATGTCCATCGACAGACGAAAGGATAAAGAAGATGTGGTACATACATACAATGGAATACTACTCAGCCATCAGAAAGAATGAAATGAATGCCATTTGCAGCAACAGGAAGGGAGCTAGAGATGATCATACTAAGTGACATAAGTCAGAAAGAAAAACATAAATACCATATGATGTCACTTATGGGTGGAATCTGAAATATGACACAAAAGAACATATCTACGAAATAGAAACAGACTCACAGACATAGAGAACAGACTTGTAGCTTCCAAGGGGTGGGTAGGAGAAGAAAAGATTGTGAGTTTGGGATTAGTAGAAGCAAACTTTTATATACAGTGTGGATAAACAACAGGTCCTACTGTAGAGCACAGGGAACTATGTTCAATATTCTGTGACAAACCATAATGGAAAAGAGTACGAAAAAGAATACATATATTTGTAACTGAGTCACTTTGCTGTATAGCGGAAATTAACACAACATTGTAAATCAACCATACTTCAATAAAAAAAAAAAAAACAACCCTAAGGTTACCTAGCTAGTATAATAATATACTGAGCATAGTGATTGATCTCTCTGGCTTAAGCACCTTGCGAAATCTCTCACCAAAACAATCTTATTGGAGAAACAAGTCTTTGACATGATTAAGTGAAAACATCAAACAAAAATTTTCATTTGTGTATCTTCCTTGTACCCTAAATATTTCTTTCAGTGTATTTTTTTCAAGCCTTCTCCTCTTAGTTTCAAAGTGTTTGAACTCTTTGCTTGAATACTATGTCAATATTTTACTTCTACCAGACCTGCAGCTAATTTTTTTCTTCTTCTAATTTTGATCATAAATATATACAGATGGTGGCTGTGGTTGGTGCTCAATACAATGTCTTAGAAGTAGGTATCAGATAACTTTGTTTAGGGATGGGAAGTAGGATGTAAGTGGAAAACAATGACAGAAATTCTGCCCCAAAGTGCATAACACAGTGGGAAGCACTAGTGGAAACTATTTTGGCATTAAATGGATGGAGAAAACATGCCTTAATAAAAACGTTTCTTTTTAAATTTAGTTTTAATGGCATTTTATATATGTAGTTTCTCTGTTCCAAGTGGTGTAAAGTGAGTCACAATTCCAGAAAGAGTACATAACTTAATTAGTATGATTATGATGTAACTATCTATGAAAGCAAACTTGCTACACATTAATAGAAATAATGGCAATAACAACATTCTCTAAGCTGCCTTGGGAACATGGAAGACACACTGCTAGCATGGATAAACTGCCTTTAACTGTGGAGTAGTTGGGTTGTGTAGTATTATGATTTGTAATAAGGAACATGTATTTGATCTTCAACCCCATTTCTGGCACTGAGCTCCTAAAACCCCTGGAATTTTCCAAGTGATGAGAGCTATTAAGCTATCTTATATTATGTTAATGAGGTGACTTTTGGACCACTTCTAAGGATGGGAGCTGGTTACCATGAAAACCAACCAGGTGACTAGGGAGTTTCATCCCCCCCTCCCCACCCACAACCTCTTGGGAAGGGAGAGAGTCTGAAGGTTGGATCACTCTCCAGTGGCCAATGAGTTAATCAATCAAGCCTCTGTATTCATGTCTCCGTAAAAAAATACCTGAGAGGACAGGATTTGGAGAACTTAAGGGCTGATGAACACGTGGAGGTGCTGGAAGAGGGGTATACCTGGAGAGGGCATGAACTCTCCATATTCTTTCCCCATACACTGTCTTATGCATCTCTTCCACCTGGCTCTCCCTGAGTTATACGCTTTTATAGTAAGTATTGATAAAATATTTCTCTGAGTTCTGTGAGCCGCTCTAGCAAATTAATTGAACCCAAGGAAGGGGCTGTGGGAACCTTCAATCTATAGCTGGTTCATTGGTCAGAAGCATAGGTGACAAGCTGTACTTGGGACAGGTGCGGGCAATCTTGGAGGACTGCTCCCTTAACCTGTGGATCTGATGTTATCCCTGGGTGGATAGGGTAGAATTGAGCTGAATTATAGGACAGCCAGCTGGTGTTTGAGAATTGCATGTTGGTGTGGGAACCTTTCCCCATGCCTTCCCCCCACCACAGAACACACACATTGGAATTGGGTTATTAATTCAAGCCAAGTCTCATGCCTCAAAATGTAGTAATGCTGCTCTCATAAACTTATAAACTATCAATGATAGGAAGAATACTTTTATTCTTTTATTCCTCACCCACAGATGTGAATTTAATGCTGAGCCTTTGACTGATTATTAACATACATCTTTTTTTTTTAATTTTAAGATTTTATTTGAGCAAAAATCAATTCAAACCAGGCAAGCACCAAACAGAAGTTTTGGGGGGTGCTCCACCTATGGAAGCTAGGAAAAAGGCTTATGAGGAAAAGCAGGGAGCAAAGGAAGAGACTTATTTGATTGGCTATGGCTTAAGCAGTTACGTCATGTGGGAAAGCCTATTTGGCTAACATACATCTATTAAATAAATGGAATTCTCATCCTTATTCTAAAGAGAATATATTGAAAATGGGCAAATAATTAAAATATTTTTCTAAGGACATCTTTTACCTAACAAGGTATTTGTGTCAGTAGAATTTTATTTTCATACAATGCTTAGCACTTTTTTCCCTATTAAGTTAAACAGGTTTAATGTTTTCTGTGCTTTTAAAGTGTTTTCCTTTATAACGCCCTTTCAATGGATATACTCCAAGTCCTAAGAATCCTTCATGAATTCACATTATTTAGAAAAGAGAAGTTTGTTGATGATCAACTTTGCTACACCGTGAATAAGATATTATAGTAGAAGTTACCTGACTTAAATCAGATAATTTCATTCTAAATAAAGATATTTTTTTTCCCTCTGTGATGTTTTACAGTGAAAGTCTCATGATTTCAATTTACTGCAACTGAAAACATTTCTCAGATTTTAATACATTTCAAACTGTCCGTTGGAGTGGAAAGAATAAGAGCATCTTGGGCCAGGAAAAGGAGACGATTTGTTTCTACCTTACAGGTGGAGAAACTGAGACAGACAATGACTCGAGTACGTGTAGAAAATCACATGGCAAAACTCCAAAGAAACTGTGCCACACTTTTCCATTAAATGCCAAAACTCTGTAAAGCTGCCTCAGAAATATGCGTATTTTCAGAGAAAAGAGCTATTCTTGTTATTTTAAACATTTTTTAAAATAAACATTAGCTTTCATATGAAGTCATAATATTTTAAAAGAGGCAACAGTCTAGATGAATGTCAACGAACTTTCATATATATACATATATATAAACGAACTTTCATATATATACATATATAAATGAACTTTCATATATATATAATGTATATATTTTAAATTTTATTGTAGTTTACTTAAATCATCTGATTATTGTTGCTGCAGCTCCAAATGATATACTCTGATTTCTTGTGCCCCGCCTCCAGCATAAATAAATCAGCATTACTTTCACCTCTACTGTTTTCTAAAAACTCATTCTTAATTTATTTTTCAGTTTCCCATGAGATCTGTCATGTCTATAAGATTATCTTACATCTGAGCATTTCAAATATACTTTGATCTCCACCAACCTCCCCTCACCCTCTGATGGAATTCTCATTTCCACAGTGTCCTGCCTTCTTGTTCCGAACAGGAGTCTTACTTTCTGGGCTTGCAGCACCAATAGTATAATTTGATACCAAAATTATCCAATAAAAGAAGATTATTTCTATGAAGCATAAGAAGAAAAGAAAAACAAGAGTGTTACCGTAACAGCTGTAAAACTTAGCACTTTGTCTTTCCTTGTGGCTACACAGTGCTAAACACCCAGATGCAGTGTCATCATTTCAGACAATCAGCTGGATGCCTCAAAACAGGAGTTTAGTAGCTGATAAAACAAATCAGCCTGACAGAATGGCTTTTCTCCTCTGCATCTGGATATTTTGACACTCTCCAGATGTAGCCTTATCATAATATGACCCAGAGTGAATGTGAGGTCTGGGCTCAGTGACTAGAGGTGAGTACCATGTGCAAAATTATTCTCACTTACTGTGGTGCCTCGGACATTGCTCATCCTAATTTCTTAGAAATTTTACACCATGTTAAAAAAATTTTCAGAGGGCTTATGTACTTGAAAAAAATTAACTTAATAAAATCATTCACTCTAGGACATTTTTGCAAGGAGCACATTTCTTGAAAATTCTCCTAACACCCATCTTGCCTTAAAAAATATTAGGTATCATATTGTGTTGGGAGAATCCAGTTCTACTGTTAGGAAACAGAAAGAATTCCTTTATTCTTATTGACTTCTCCACAAAGTTTTGCTTCTCGGCATTTAGACACAGGCTAAATAAAGTGTATCATATTTATAATTATAATGGATTTAAAACACACTCTTAGCCAGAGCTTTCAACAGGAAAAAATACAATTTGAAAAAACAAATCAACTTTGTCAAAAAACTGTTCTCTTTCTGTCATGCAACCTCACAGCAGTGGTACCCTGGCATCCTGCTTAGTCTCGTAGTAGGAAAAAGAGGTCTGAGATTTGGATTACAGAGAGAGAGACGGGGGACGAGGATTAATGAAGCAGATCTTCAAACAATATTGTCTAGTGTTAAAATACGAGTTTTACAATATCTGATGGGATTATATCCTGCCCCCAATTTGCGGGGGCAGTTTTCCTTTAAGGAACAATTTCGATTGACTTTTGTCTAACCAGCTGGACACCCAGGAGAGCCAGAGTTTTTTGTCTCTCTAGCCAGCAGTGTACCTAGATGATGGTTAGAGAGGACGATGACTTCCAGTAATCTTAACCCTTTTATGAGTGCAAATTGATCGCTTAACATTTTTTAAAAAGTCCATTTGGTATCTGACCCGTTAACCTTCATATGACGCCATGACATCTTAAAATCAGAGAAACTATTATAAAAATTATGTCTCAAATATGGGCCTTTGTATCTTTCACACATCCTCTTCTCTAGTGGTTATTACCTAATAATTTTTGACACTGGTGATTAAACATAAAGTTTTACATTTTATGATTCTCTTTCAAACACACAATTGCTAATATATATATCAAGGCAAAAATTAAGCATTCCTAAAAAGTCTGTAATTATATTTATATGTTAAAATATCAATTGGGTAAAAGGAACAACTTCAAACAATATTTTAATCGAATTGTTTTAAAACAAAACAATTAATCAGTATTTTATCATCACTCCTGTGTAATTTCATGGTTTAAAAAATAGAAAGGGACACTGATATCCTTTTGTCATTAACTTGAGAGGTAATTATGGTTAGGAAACTTCAGTTAATTATTTGATATTTTCATAACTACATCATATCTTTCTGATTAGAGAGGAATCTATAATCCTTTACAACTTGATTGCTAAAACATTTATTATGTTACCATTTATTCCTGAATCTTCACTATTTGAGGACCCTTCTAGGGGTCAAGTCGCTGGTAAACGCTTCATGTCTCAAAAGAAAAATTTCAGTGCAGATTGTTGCATATCCTGGTTGTCTGTTTGTACTGTTTCGAAACTTAGGGTGGGGATCTTCTCAGGTAGAAGCTTTGTTTTTAGACAGAGTAAGGATCCTTTGGGCAAAGTTAAACTTCTGGAACTCCCCAGACTTTACTTTCTGCACTTTCTTCCCTTCCTGAGGATAAATAACACCCCCAGGTTCTGACTGCCTTCAGGATTGCTTTCTTTTCCACACATTGTTTGCTGTGTGTATCTGCCCACTCCATGAAGTGATTAACAAACTTATTCATACTGAGATGCAAATGGCTCATATTAAAAAGTTACCATTTTCCCTTTGGACAAACCAAAGAAATCAAGGGCACTGAGGGATGACCCAGCATCAGCAAGTCAGAGTAAATTCCTTTATTCAGCAAGCAAAGGTATGAGTCTAACATGCCTAGCAGAGTAGAAGATAAAAAAAGATGATCAAGACATTTCTCTGGACTTCAAGAAACTTACAATCTAGTTAGACTAATGAAACATAAAAATAAATGAGATAAGATATGTCACCTTTCTTTGAAAGCTTTTTTGCCCCAAGAGTAGCTCAGAAACTCCTCCTAAAGGATCAATCTTGCATGCTAGCCTGTGTTTATCAGAGCCTTTAGACTACTTCATGTGACTGCTGACTGCAAAACTGTGAACTCCTTGGGGCCAGTGACTTTTATTTTTGAATATCTAGTATGTCACAGTAGGTTTTAAATAAGTGTGTGTGTGTGTTTTAATGAATGGATATATAAATATATTAATTAGCTATTCAAACACTTTGTGTTTCTGGATGCTATCTGTAGCAGGCAACAACTGAAGTTGTCTATGGCAGAAAGAAAAGAAGAGGCTGAAGAAAAGAAAGGGGGACAATTTGTATATAAGGGGCAGGAAGAAGTGGAAAAACCCAGGCAATTGCTGAGGAAGGTCGAGGGGCCCACAGTCTCCTCAGAGACACAGAACTCATGTTACACAGCTTGAGATACCTGCTCACAATTCATTTTGAAACAGACATTTACGCTATTACCAAAGGGTTTGAAAATATTTCTTCAGAAAAAGTAAATGCCCAAATATGTGATATAATAAGTGACAAAAAAGAGACTATAATTATTCAAGCCAGACAGATTAAAAAAAAGTTGAAGCGCTATCTCTGAGCTCAGAACTATAAATAGCTATTTTATTAAACTTATTTGCAGAAAAAGACAAATACTGTATAATATCGCTAATATGTAGAATCTGAAAAAGCAGAAACAGAAAAAACAGATGGTAGAAGGGTGGTTACCAGAGGCTAAGGGTGGGGGCTGGGGGAACTGGGGAGATTTAGTTTAAGGGGACAAATTTGCAATTATTCAATAAATAAGTCCTGGAGATCTAAGATACAGCACAGTGATTACAGGCAACAGTAGTGTATTACAGACTTCAAAGTTTCGAAGAGAATAGATCTTAACCTGTTCTTACCGCTAAAAAGAAATAATGTGACAAGATAGAGGTACTAACACTATAGAGCTAACACTATGATACTAATTGTATTGTAATATACAAATGTACCAAATCAATGTGTCAATTACATCTCAATAGAAAAAAGGATTTTCTCTTATACTGTATTTGGGAAATGATCAAAGAAAATGTACCATGAAAGGCCAGACTCTTAAGTTTTTTTCAGCTACTCAGTTCTGATGCTACTAACAGAGAAATTAGGTTTCCAAATAATAAAACTTGCTAGCATTATTTAACTATACCATATTCAGACATTAAAAGCACTCCTTGCTATTTTGGAACCATTCTTAGTTTAGATAATTAATTTTCTGGTATTTTAAAAACCATTCATTATTATCCGCTATAGGGAACAAATATTCTTATTTTTTCCTCAGTGGTAGTATCCAATGAGGCATGTTTTGCCTAACTGCAAGTATTTAAATTTATGTTTCTTTGTAAACCCTATGTATACTGCCAAAGTGCTCATGGACATCTTGCCCTTGGACTTATTCTGTTTTAAATAATAATCTCTGATTACTCTTTAGTACTTCGTTGAGAAGATCTTGAAAAAAGGTTTTCTTATGAACCCTTTTTGAATCCTGCGTATTTTATGTGTTATTTAATCCTCATCACAGCCCTTCAAGTTCAATATTTTTGTCTGTTGCTATCTCTGCATTACAATTTAGGAAACTGAGGCCTAGAGAATAAATCATTGAAGGTGAAGGTCACATATGGCTCTTTACATATAGCTCTTCAATGGGTGGGTTTAAACCCAGCTTCAAATTTCATCCTCTTAACCACAAGCTATACTGACTCCCTTGGCCTTTTGAAAACTGCTTCAATCCAGTTACGTACAATATAAACATCCATCAGTTTATTTGAAGTATAGTGAATTATAAATATCGATTAGAAAAGTTAGAAAAAGATATAGAATAAAAGTCTATGTTTATTCAAATAGAAGCCTTAGTTTCATTATCCTTTTAAATGGATATATATTCATACATCCAGGAATATATGTTGAGTACCTAAAGAACTAACATTATTACAGCTACTGCTACTAACTCTACTCCTACCTACTACTTCCAAAATGCAATCATCAATGTTCAGTTGTACTACATCATTCTCAGTTTCATAAATGACAATGAGTTGAATTTTCAAATCTTATTCATGGAAGACTTAACAGCTGGTAGAAATGAACCCCTGGGGTAGTAAGGAATTTGAGCTGGCAGCTCTCTTTTCTGCTCTGCCCTTTGCCTACTTCCATGCTTCTCTCCTTCTCTCCCTCCCTGCTAAAGACTGCTACCTGCCTACCCCACTTCTATTCCTCCCTTTCACCTTTGTAGGTTCATTTGCATTCAGCTAAGATACCACACTTTCATGCCTCTCTTGCAACCAGGGTGGCCATATATTTATGATTTGGTCACTGAAATGCATGTAGGGATGTTTTATGCGGTATTCTAGAAATCTCCTTAGACAGGAGAGGGCTTGCTTGTCTTCTCTTCCTTCTACTGCTTGGAGCTCTTATATGATGGCTGGGGATCAAGCAGCCACATTTTGCAATGAGGATGAAGGCTATGTATAAGGATAGTGAACCAGGGGCTCTATCAATAAATGATTTGGACAAGCTGCTGTTTTAGTCCAAGGCTGCTGAGAGAAATAAACTTGTACTTGTATGACTTGTTTACGTCATAATTATTCTGGATTTTGAGGGGTTTTTCTGTTGTTGTTGTTATTATAAGCAGCCTGAAACTAAACTTACCTGGTAGTCATTAATTATATCTATGTTTTGACTTAAAAATTAGCACATATTAAATATATATTAAAATAGTGCCCTACTTCCTTAAGATCTAGGTAAAATTTTGGTAACATTGCCAAACTCCTCTATGTTCTAATGTGGGTTTCTTCCCAACAGTGTCCTTTCATCACACATATAAAAAGGTGGACCATTCTTGATACTTTCTTTGAAATGACATATGAGATAATGCACGTGAAATTACTAATAAATTATGTGGTGTTACATAGAGTTTCTAGACTGTTATTTCTAAGTCCCATCCCCACACATTGAAGTTTGAGAACATCTGACTGCATCCCAAAGTATAACCAAATTCTAGAGAGGAAGGTGTTCGATGTACAGGTTTGGGGCCAAATTTCTCATGAAAAGTTGTGTCAAAAGGCAAAAGAATTCTAGGCAAATTATACACAGGCTCTAATGGGAACTAGAAATCTTTTTTTCCTATTAATTTATGATTTTGCTGATGTATGGTCTGTGTGACTCAGTGCTCTACAAGAGAGATATCTTATTAATCTACAGAATGAGCAAGTTCAATGGAGTTTGCTTATTATTTTATAATCTCTCAAACAATAATATAAACAAAATTTTGGCTACCTCAAAGCCTATAAATAGGAAAAATATATGCATAAGGACTGAGTGCTGGACTATATGAATATGTGGATATCCAATGGTAAACCGTGAATGGAAAAGCAACGGCCAGGGATCACCAAGAAGAGAACAAATAAATAACTCATGTCAAAATGAGAATTATTGTGACACAATTGTCAGGGACTCATTCACTGAGATGCTTCTGAATATTTAGATTTAAGTTTGGAAATGTGTAACTAAAAGATGCACTGTATAAAACCCACATCAGGGTCTAACTGCCAAAGCGAGCATAAAATACATCTCAGTACCTTGTTTTCTGTTGGCAAAGTGTAAAATGTTTTTGCAAATTGTATAGATAGTTCTATTTTTAAATTTTCTTCATTAAATTCTTTGGATTTTCACAGGAAATCCTGAATTATATTAGAAAATAAGATAAGCAGAGGGGAAATAAGAAAGTTAAGAAAGAGAGTCAGGTAGCAAGAGAAAAAGAAAAGAAAGTAGGATTTCTAAGAAGACACAGAAAGAATAAAATTACAAAAAGTGAGCAGACAAAAAGAATCATATGATATATATTCTTCACAAGAATGTGTAAGTAGTTTCATTATTTCTAACAGATTACCAATTGATTTACATGTTTGGGGGTTTATTTCTCTCCCTTTAGAACCAAACACACAGATGGCAAGGACATTTTTACATATTATTTTAATCACCCAGCAAGTGCTTAAAGGTTTAATGTTAAAGGAAAAAGAACAAAAGACAGGGGCTAATTAAGTGTGGATGGAAAAGAAGAAGGAAGAATGGGAGAAAATGTCTGCAAGAACAAACATAAGATTTTTCTCCATTACTTATCATTACTGGCCCCATATTCTTTATGGTCCTAATGCTTTCAGTACTTATTGATTTACTCTACTGGTAATTACACTAACATCGACCTGCATTTTCCTTTCCTGCATAAACGTTGAATTTGTTTAAAACCTAGTGTGATCAGGTAACTGTAATGCCAAATATTATATAACACAGTGGACATAGTGAAGTCCTACTGTGTGCAAGGCTCAGTGCTGGAACTGGGATTATAAAGAGCTCATTTAGCCTCAAGTCTTAATTTGAAGAAAATCTCAGAATATTTTTGAGATTAATTATATTTTCAACAAAATTCTCATAAAATATAAAGAGAATCATAAAAATATGAATGTTTGCTGTTGAGGGATTTCAAAGAAAAGAGAGAGCACTTCTTATTTTCTAGAATTTTTTAAAGCACAACTTGTAAAATAGGTGGCATGAAAATTGTGTAACCCTCACCAGGTTACCTGTACTCAGTAAACCTCAGTTTCCTTCTCTGTAATATTGACATAATAATAACACGTACTTCATGAGACTGTTTTTAAAGGATTAAGTAAAATATAAAGTACTCAGAACAGTGCCTGCACATAAAGGGCACTGGATAATAAATGTTAGCTCTTAACAATTTATAATTATATTTACTATTATAATTAAACTTAAACAGGCACTCTAAGAATTCTAATGAGACCCAAGTTACTTTCATTTTTTTTTGTCGCACCTAATAAATTAATAAAGAAATGACAAATAGGGTTGTTAAAGAATGGAGGTGTAGTTTAAACTTTCACATACAAGAAATTAATGCTTTTAACACCAAGAAACACAACATCTCTCTATATTTGACCATAATTGAAGGTAAATATGAGGTTTTTTTGTGGATGTAGGCTCTAAGGCAAATGGCCCTCCTCCCATCCCATCATGGGCCCTGATACTGAAACAATGCACGTAAGTAAGAAGGTAGGGATGGACAGGAGGCATTTCTGGTAGAAGAAATAAAAGGAGCAGAGGTGTGGAAGTAAGAAGACAAAGGCAGAGTTTGAGGAATATGAGTTGTTTCTTTTAGTTGGGGCAAAGGCTCTCTCTAAAAAAGCAAGATAGGTATTTTGGGGGTAAAAGGTGGTAGAGCTTAGTATTTAATTCAGTAGGGCATGATATCAGTTTCTTAAGTCTCTGTGTTTATGTGTGTTCACGTCTGCTTGCCTGTGTGTGTGTGTGTGTAGTGTGGTTATGGTCATATAACTGAAATTGTATTTTAAAGGGATTAATGTGCAATGGTATAGAGTATGTACCTGATAGAGATGAGAGGCAAATAAACTCTCAGGCAGTGAACTGCAGTGAGGAGTTGGATATGACACTGGGAAGAAAAAGGGAAAAGTCATGGGCATGTAGATCTACGACATTAATTCCTGCCTCACAATGGTGTGGTAAGACAGTCTTACTTATCCCCTAACAGTATAAAGGGAAGCCATTAGAGAGGAAAAGAAAGCCAAAGAGAAAACAACAGAACCCCCTTAGTAATTATCCTTCCTCACTGACAGTCATCTTCATTCACAACTATCTGCCCCAGTTTCCTCCTGTCCCAAAGGAAGGAGAATACATTTCTCTTCCGCACTTGAGTGGTTTTTTTCCAGATAAACTCATTTGTCCACCCAGGAATGCAAAAATATCTTTCTATGGAAACGTCTCCACTCTAATCCGAATCCCTTTTGCTTCTCACCTACAGAGAACTTCTCAAATCCACTATCTTCTACTGTCTCTGTAATCCCTCTCCTCTCCTGGTTCCTTTCCCCTTAGACTTTAAAGCTGTTCAAAATGTTCTCATTTATGATTTCTAGCTTTCTGGCCCATTAGTACCCTCTTTTGTTGAGTTTCTGTTGTTTGTTTTTATCTGCTCCATTGAGAGTTCATTCTTTGGTTTTATTCTTCGTTTATCCTACACACCTCATCTATGTATACGGGTTCAGTTACCACCACTATGTATATGATTCTCCAATATCTATCGTAAGTACCATGTCATATATCCAATGAATTGAGGGGATGACTGGTGTATCCCAAAGGAAACACACTATCTTCTGCTTTTGGATGCTATGAGACTCAATTTAAGATTCAGGACTCAAAGAAAGAAATTATATGATTTCTCAACTTGGGTAACCTTCCCATGCCTCAACCATGGGCTTGTGGGACATCTGGATGGACAGTCCCACCAAGACTGCACACAGTGACATGGGATGATGGTTCCATGGGCCCTCTCACATTTCTAAGCCTCCTTGAAGTTAGATAAGAACATGTAGCTAATTAAAGTCTTATCAGCCAATGAGACTAGAGAGGAAGTGGCAAGTCAAAACTATCACATCTAAGGTAAGGCAAAGAAGAGCCAGTACAAGACCCTCAAGCTACATCTGCCATGTGTTCCTGATGGTACATACAGTAAAGGAGGTGGAACCTTGGTTCCTGAGTGCTTGTGGGCTAATGAAATCCTCTCTATCTAGTGTAGAATATATAGCATGAACAAGAGGTAAATTTTTGAGGTTGCTTTTTATTTTAACCTATCCAGACTAATATATTTCTCAAACTAAAATTGAAGCAGTGTCATAAATAAAAAGAGGAGTGGATGAGGAGCTAGCAAATTCAGCAAGTGACTACTCAACCCACTGAGGCTTCCTGACCTGGGGAGTTAACACTCAGCTACGCCATGCTCTCACAGTACTTCGGTATATACCTTCACTAGCACATGTTAAGTAGCTGTAATTATGTGATTTATGATTTTTTTCTTTCACCAGCTGCTGAGCTTGACATCTAAGAGACAAGGAGCAAATACTGGTTAAATGAAAGAATGAATAAATGAATAAAAACGGAAGACAAATCTAGTAATTAGGTAATCATCTCTGTTATATAAAAGAGTGCCATGGTTTTCTCTTAATGGTTTTTCCTTTTGTGCACATTCATGTTTTGATTCAATCTTTGATAAATAACAGAGGCTCCAATATACACTGGATAAGGTACAGCCTACTGGTCTACCTAGCCCATTAAATGTGGTTTTTGTCTGCTCAGTATTTTAAAAGATCATTTTATAAATTGAAGTATAGGTAATTTAAAATATTATATTAGTGTCAGGTATACAACATAGCAATTTGATATTTTTATAGATCATACTCCATACAAAGTTATTATAAAATATTGGCTATATTCCCTGTGCTGTATGTTACATCCTTGTAACTTATTTAGTTTATAGCTAGTAGTTTGCATGTCTTAATAGTCTTTAAGCATTTTGTACCCCACCACCCCTCTCCTCTCTGGTAACCTCTCATTTGTTCTATCTTTGAGTCTGTTTTAATTAAATTTGTTCATTTGTTTTATTTTTACTTTACACATGTAAGTCAAAACATACAGTAATCAAAAATAGTATGGTACTGGCAGAAAACAGGATAGAAAGTCCAGAGATAAATCCATGCACCTATGGTCAACTAATCTATGACAAAGGAGGCAAGAATATACAACGGAGAAGAGACAGTCTCTTCAATAAGTGGGGCTGGGAAAACAGAACAGCTACATGTAAAAGAATGAAATTAGAACACTCTCTAACACAATACATAAAAATAAACTCAAAATGGATTAAAGACCTGAATGTAAGGCTGGATACTATAAAACTCTTTGAGGAAAATATAGGCAGACCACTCTCTAACATAAATTGCAGCCAGATCTTTTTTGATCCACCTCCTAGAGTAATGAAAATAAAAACAAAAATAAACAAATTGGACCTAATTAAACTTAAAAGCTTTTGCACAGCAAAGGAAACCATAAACAAAATGAAAAGACAGCTGAAAGGAAGGGAGAAAATATTTGCAAACGAAGCAACTGACAAGGGATTAATCTCCAAAATGTACAAACAGCTCACATCGCTCAATATCAAAAAAAACAAAAAAATCAAACAACCTAATCAAAAAATGGGCAGAAGATCTAAATACACATTTCTCTAAAGAAGACATACAGACAGCCAAGAGGCACATGAAAAGATGTTCCACATCACTAATTATTAGAGAAATTCAAATCAAAACTATAATGAGGCATCACCTTACACCAGTCGGAATGGGCATCATCAAAAAATCTACAAACAATAAATGCTGGAGAGGATGTGGAGAGGAGGAAACCCTCCTATATTGTTGGTGGGAATGTAAATTGGTACAACCATTACAGAGAACAGTAAGGAAGTTCCTTAAAAAACTAAATACAGAACTACCATATGATCCAGTAACCCCACTTTGGGGCATATATCCTGAGAAAACTGTAATTTGAAAAGATACATGCACCTCAATGTATATCAAAGCACTATTTACAGTAGCCAAGGCATGGAAGCAACCTAAATGACCATCGAGAGAGGAGTGGATAAAGAAGATGTGGTATAGATACACAATGGAATATTACTCAGCCATAAGAAAGAATGAAATTATGCCATTTGCAGCAACAAAGATGGACCTAGAGATTGTCATACTAAGTGAAATCAAACAGAGAGAGACAAATAGCATATGCCATTGCTTGTATGTGGAATCTAAAAAAAATGGTACAAATGAACTTACTTTCAAAACAGAAATAGAGTCACAGATGTAGAAAACAAACTTATGGTTACGGGGTGGGGGGAGGACAAATTGGGAGATTGGGATTAACAGATACGCACCACTATATATAAAATAGATAACCAATAAGGACCTATTGCATAGCACAGGAAGTCTGCTCAATACTCTGTAATGACCTAAGTAGGAAAAGAATATAAAAAGAGTCGATATGATTTACTTTGCTGTACACCTGAAACTAACACAACATTGTAAATCAATTACACTAATAAAAATTTTTTTAAAATACAGTGTTTGTCTCTGTCTGGCTTATTGCACTCATAGATAAAGAAGATGTGGTATATACAGACAATGGAGTATTAGTTACCCATAAAAAAGAAAGAAATTTTGCCATCTGTGACAACATGGATGGACCTGGAGGGTGCTAGGCTTAGCATCTTAAAATTTTTTACTACATTATCCTTTTTTAAATACAGGGAAGTTTACCCAAGTATCTGGAATTCTAGCTCCTTTTGAAAAATTGGAATAGCTTACAACAATGAGGCCTTAATTCCCTATGGAAACAATTAGCTGGACTTGTGGTGCTTCCCACATACCAAGTTCTTCCACTTTTCAGAGTGTCCATCCAGCCTGCTTTTTTCCATTCCAGATGCCTGACAGGCTTTGTTGGGCATTTTTTGTCTAGAATCCCTATAGATTCTTCGGGAAACTAAAACGTGTTTTTTAAAAGGGCTTTTCTGGGACCCCAGCACTGTTGAGGGCCATGTTGCTATGAGTTTCCCTTCTCAGGTAAGAACTGATCTCTGCCTTCACGTATCATGAATAACGTGCTACAGTTTTTTAAAAACCATCTGAGTAAATGGTTATATATTATGCTGTAATGGTCACTGTCTACTAAGGGTGCAGGCGATTAACTTTTACTTGGTGATTTCTTCAATTTTAGGGAAACATTTTTGATTTGGTCTTGATGTAGTTTAAATGCATTGTATGAACTCCCTTTTTTCTGAAAGAGTATAATTTGGTTCATAAATTGCAGATGGTGGAATCATGCTAAATGAATATCCTCATTGCTCAGAAAATTAATTCTTTTGACAGAATCATTCACTTAAAATGGAGTGAAAATTTAACTTTATATATTAAGAGGTTTGAATGAAGTACCAATGCCTTCATTTTCATATACTGCCTCCCTCAATAATTTCATAGTTCATTTCTCTTTTATTGAAGTGAGGGGTATTTGAGCCATATTTGTAAGTTCTCATTGCAAACATTTTTCTTTCATTCATTCACTCTTTTTTTTTTCCCTTTTGGTGTGGTGTTTCTGATTCCCCTGCATTTGCTATTTGACGGAAATGGTCATAATCAATACATGTACCTTTAACAACTGACCTTGGCAATAAAGGACAGGGATTAACGCAAGGGCCCTAGAGTCAGACTGGCTGGGATTTAAACCCAGGAGTCTCCATTTCTGCTGTGTAACCTTGGGCTATCAGCTAAACCTCTCTGAATAAATCTGTTTCCTCACGTACATGATGAAGACAACAATGGGTTGTTCAAAAGAAGGAAACAGGTAATTATATATATAGATATAGATGGATATCTCTATCTCTGTATCCTCAGCCATGGTCATTAAGATGACACTCATTACAAATTCTATATGCTATTGCCAATTTCAATTTGCTAAGGAAAATGACCTTGCATGTATTCAAATCTTCCAGGTCAACACCCCTCCACCACCAGTGCCCACAAAGTGGAAGCCAGTTAATTTTCTACTGAAGGTTTTCCACATCCTAAACTGCTCTTTTAAATTCTCTTCAACTTACTCCAGGGCCACTGATTTCTGTTTTGTTTTGATGTCGCTTCTGATCATCCTATGTGCCCTTCCTTTATTCCTCTGCTTTTGCCATTCTCCTTGACTATAATAATTTTCCTAATCTTCATGTCCCTGAAGGTCTGGCTCAAATAACACCCTTTCTCTTAGACTCCTTCTCTCGAATGTAGGAGCCTTAATTTTGGAACTGTAAATTTGGCACTTCTATGTCATTTATCTTTTTTATAGCTTCTCTTAATGGAAGCAAATGGGGGGGGGGGGAGGGAACGTGTGGAGATAGAAATAGATGGCCTAAATTTGGGTAAAAGAAAATAGATGGATTTGAATTGTACAGGATCAGATTAACCATGGTTTAGTAGGTACCTGGGAGTCAGTTACCTCCAATCAGGTCTTGACAGTAACAGCAGGAGTAAAGCCTTAAGGCAGGGGTACCTTGGGTTGAGAGTAAGGTGGTAAGTTGGATATAAGGGAAGATGGGGGAAGCAGCAAATTGAGGTGAATTTTTAGGACAGACGCAAGAGGAAATGAGGATGACCTAGGTTCTCGCCAACTCTTAACCTTGGTTTATTGTGTAATCAACCCCTGAATGACATTCAGGGATCAGCAAACATTTTCTACAAAGGCCCAGAAAGGAAATATTTTCAACTGTATCTTCTATACTGTAATTATTCAACTCTATAGTTTTAGCACAAAAGCAGCCATAGATGAATGTAAAAAAAAAAACAGGCATGGCTGTGCTCCAATAAAACTTTATTTATGTAACAGGAGGTAGGCTGGATTGGGGTTGCAGTTTGTTGCCCCTATATTTATAAACAAAATATAGACCCATGAGGATAGGGCTGTGTCTCTCTTCCGCACCTCTAACTGCCAGTATAATTCTGATATATTTTATGTATTCAATAAAGATGTATTATTCATTAAGGGTGAAGATTATTTGCGGCATAACACATCTCATTTATAATCTATGTATGTTAATCCACTCTGATACCTGGAACATTTTCCTCCATTGCCATATTTGTGTTGACATTTACTATTTTGGGGGTGACAGTTTTACTTCCTAAATATGTTCTCCTCCTACATTTTCTGAATGTTTCATTAGTTAAAAATAATATAATTCTTTTTTATTTGAGTTTTATAAAAGTACTTCTTCTGATGATTTTAATTTCCAAAGACTCCGATATATAAAGGAACATTGTTTATGAACTTTAAGAAAGGAATAAAAGACCATCAACTTACATACCAACTAACCACAACCGACTAATACTTGTTGCCTGTACTTTTTTGATGATATGACATCAAGTTACGAGTCCCAGGGACTGGAAAGCAGCAATTGATTAATGTTGTCTGTCATGGGTGGGTGAAGAAAGTAGTGGTGATAACATTCAAATTATATATCTGGCAACTGTGATCCAAGTAGCATAAGAAATTTTATTGAGCTACAAAAAATATATTTATATTTATATTTTGTATGTGTTTATGTTTGAAAGAGACTCATCAAATTATTAACCAGGGTAATCTGGATGGCACATGATACCATTTTTGATTTTGACTTTTATAGATTTTCTAAATGTTCTACAATGGAAAATGTTGCTTTGGAGATTTCTGCTTCTGGTAGTATGGTGGACTAGAAACCCAAAAGGGCCTAAGATAATGACATCTAGTATATTTTCAATGCACTACTGGGCTCTCAGTAAAGTCAGAGAGATAAGCTAATTAACTAAACTATTTGATCTCATTAGGGCCTTAAAAGTCCTAGAAGTAAATGTCAACAGTTCTGGGACCAGGAGGCTTAACTGTGGGCTGCTACTGTGGATGGGGCTAAACCTCTGATTCCTACATTAAGCTAGAAAGCTGAAAAATGCTGAAGTGCCCCTAGCTTAAAATTGCAGATCCCCTCTAGAATAACGAATCCCAAGTGTATGCCATTAGTAATTCTACAGGTCAAATTTAACAAAATTTTAGCTCACAAGAAAAAATAAAATTACACAACACAAAATGAAACATGGCATGAGTGACAGCACAAACAATGAGGTTTAAGTCCCCATCTGGAGAGTACAGCTCACAGAATTATCAAACATAAATATAGTATAAGTTTAAATAAACATGAAGTAGAATTAAAATAATGAGCAAGCAACAAAAGGTTATCAATAATGACCAACCAAACTGAATTTTAGAAGTAAGAAAGGTAACTGTTGAAAATTAAACTCAATAGATGGATTATATATAACAGATTAGACACTGTCAAAGTGAGAACCAGGGAAATGAAAGACAGATCCAAATAAACTACTCAAATATATTACAGTGAGACAGACATGCAAAATGTGAGAGGTTAAGATATATGGACAATAGAATTAGAGGGTTTAGTATACTTTCAGTGAAAGCCCCCCCAAAAAACAGATTAGTGATAATAGTGCAGAAGAGATAATATCTGAGACCTTATTACAACTTATGAAAGATATAAGCTCACAAATATAAAAAGCAGAATACCTAAAATGCAGGGATTAAAAAAAACTAGACAACTGTGGTAAAACTATACAACACAAAGTCAAAAGAAAAGGTCTTAAAAGAAGCTCAAGAGAAAAAATAGGTCAAATAAATGCAAATGAGACTGAGGTCTCAGCAGGAATAACAGAAGCAAAAAGGTGAATTATATTCAGTTCTGAGAGAAAACTGTGAAACTAGAATTGTGAACTCAGCAAAACTATCTTTTAAGAAAAAAAAATGAAATGAGAGCAGACTGATTGTATGGAGGAATTTATTTAAAATTGTATTTTTTGGAAAAAAAAATAAAACTGGTGGCTTCATTGTAGCCTAGAGTTGTATTTGTTGGAAGTTTTATTTACATATTCAATCTTTAAAATAGACTTTCAATTCCTCCTTCTCCTTGTGTAACAACAAAACAGCTGTGTTTTTCTGAGAATTTAAAAATTTCATCTAAAGTTTCAAATTTATAAGCATGATTTTTAAAAATATCCTGTTATCTTCTGAGATACACAGTGATGTTTATTTTTTAATTTCTGATAATGATTTTTTGTTCCTTCTCATTTTTTGTTGTTCTGATTTGTTGAGGCTTTATCGACTTTTTTTTTTCCCCATGTTTGGGCCAGTTGAAACTGTTTTATTTTTTTTTTTTCTTTTTAAGTTCATGTCTGCTCTTAGCTTTATTCTTCTTTCTCTGACTTTTGCTTTAAGTTGCAATTATTTTTCGAATTCCTTGAGACAGGTACTCAGAATGGATTACACATCTTCCTGATGTTCTAACATGTATTATCTAACTCAATACTTTTCAATTCCAGAACCAGCAGCATTAGCATCACCCAGGAACTTGTTAGAAATGCAATTTCTTGGGCCTAACCTCAAATCTATTAAGATCAGAATCCTGAGGGATAGGACCCAGCAATCTGTATTGTAGTAAGTTTGCATTCAAAAACAAAAGATTGTTGATAAGAGTTAATCAGTGTATAAGTAGACAATTAGGTTAAACCTATGCTAACAACAGTAAATGCAGATGAAACTGTTCTTTTCCTATCAGAGAAAGTTATTATTACAGAAATATATCCCGAATTATATTTGGCTAAGAAAACTACAGCGACATCAACAACAAAAACAAAGCAAAACCAAACCACACACAACACAAAACTTCTACTTAAGTTGAATGACTGCTCACTCTAATATTAAATGAGAAGGTTCATAATTCAATCACAATTTAATCCAATCCTGCTTTTTTATACCAAATGATCTTCCTCCTAAACAATGGAAAAGAAATGTTCTTAGCCACTGCACTGCACTTCAAATTACATAAAAGAAATTTCCTCATTATAATCAGGCACTACGTTCCTTAAGGGTAATACTCAAAGAAGCAAATTTCATCAAATTATTAAAAAAAATAATTTTGACTAAACATTAGCAAAAGAAACAAATGCCACCAGTAACATCATCCCAGACAGATGGTTTCAAACAGTTGGAATATTATTCTTTGCGTGGTTCAGTAGCTCCTGGAATACGACATAAATCCATAAATATAAGGAAAAAAGCAAATAGGCAAATTAGATACAGTACTGAACTTCACTTATACTTGGTATGGAGACTGACCCATTTTCAAAAGCCATGTCTACAACCAATGGCACATTATGCATCGCCAGACTTAACTCTCAATCTTCATGAAGAAAATATGCCAGAATAGCTATACCAGTAGATAAAGACAAAACATTTTGGTCATCTGAACTTCAGACAAGAGGATATTAGTGAGAGAAAATTATAAATGGAATCCCAAAGTCCTATTCAAATCTACAGCAAAAAAATTGTAATTCACCTATGACCACTGTGTAATTCAAGCCAAAAACTACTTGTTTGATTATTAAACTGTAATCGATTATCAATAATTCTTATCAAGATATTCTGTCAGTATGCCTAAATTCACAACTTTTTAGCTTTTCATCATGAAACCCAATGAATTTATACTTTCATATGGAAAAAAAAATCTGATGAAGACTCTAAAGATAACAAATACTCTTTTACTTTTTAAGTTGAAATAAAGCAAGAGAAATGCCTAAATCTGTAAACTGTTCCTACCTTGACTACAACTGTTGAAATCTGTCAGTTAGTTCAGAAAGATTTTTTCCGCTTTTCTTAATCAAATCACTGAAGTGAGTCACATTTCCCTTTTTCACTTCTTCCTTTAAAAAAAATCTTCCCTTAAAATAGTTCTGAGACATTGAAAGGCGATAAATAATGGAAGAATAGTAGGAAAGCAAAATTATCAGGATGACCTAGAAATTGGTAACAAGTTTTGAATGTATGCAGAAAAGTTTAAACCCCAGAAGTTCCATATATCACCGATTACTAGGGAGATTATTAAAATTAAACTTCTGGGGACTTCCCTGGTGGTCCAGTGGGTAGGACTCTGCACTCCCAAGGCAGGGGGCCCAGGTTTGATCCCGGTCAGGGAACTAGATCCCACATGCATGCGGCAACTAAGAGTTCTCATGCTGCAGCAGGGAGGCCTGTATACTGCAACTAAGAGTCCACATGCCACAACTAAGAAGTCTGCATGCTGCAATTAAAAGATACCACGTGCCATGAAGACCGGCACAGCCAAAATAAATAAATATTTTAAGAAAATTGAACTTATATGCACAGGAATTATATAATATTTTATACATAAATCAGTAAGTCATTATAATTTCTATATACTTGACTTTTTTGTGTGTATGACAAGATTATTTTTATTTGAGATTCTATGGATGTTTGTTCTCATTATTTCTATAGTAAAATATGAATATTTTATACATTTTACCAGTTCTATTAATGTTGTCTTATAGTCAGTGCATATTCTGAATTAAAACAAAGGAATTTATCAAGTGTCTTTGTTCATTTGTACCTTACTTATTGAGTATGCCCAAAGTAGATCTAAGTAAAAACTTTTATTATTCTTTTTATTCACATAAGTTTTATGACAAATGAGTTTCCACTATACACACTGAATTTTTATTTTATTTTTTTATTTTTTATTGGAATGTAATTGCTTTATACTCTTGTACCAGTTTTTGAGGTACACCAAGGTCAATCATCTGTATTTATACACATATCCCCATATCCCCTCCCTCCCTCGACTCCCTCCCACCCTCCCCAGTCCTCCAAGACATCATCCATCATCGAGCTGAACTCCCTTTGTTATACAGCAACTTCCCACTGGCTATCAGTTTTACAGTTGGTCGTATATATATGTCTATGCTACTCTCTCACTTTGTCTCAGCTTCCCCTTCACCCCCCGCCCCCCCAAACCTCGAGTTCTCCAGTCCATTCTCTGCATCTGTGTCCTTGTTGTTGTCTTGTCACTGAGTTCATCAGTACTATTTTTAGATTCCGTATATATGAGTTAGCATACAATATTTGTCTTTCTCTTTCTGACTTACTTCACTCTGTATGACAGACTCTAGGTCTATCCTCCTCACTACATATAGCTCCATCTCATCCCTTTTTATAGCCGAGTAATATTCCATTGTATACATGTGCCACATCTTCTTTATCCATTCATTTGCTGACGGGCATTTCGGTTGCTTCCATGTCCTGGCTATTGTAAATAGTGCTGCAATAAACATTATGGTACCTGTTTCTTTTGGGATTATGGTTTTCTCTGGGTATATGCCCAGTAGTGGGATTACTGGATCATATGGTAGTTCTATTTGTAGTTTTTTAAGGAATCTCCAAACTGTTTTCCATAGTGGCTGTACCAACTTACATTCCCACCAACAGTGCAGGAGAGTTCCCTTTTCTCCACACCCTCTCCAACATCTGTGGTTTCCAGATTTTGTGATGATGGCCATTCTGATCGGTGTGAGGTGATACCTCATGGTGGCTTTGACTTGCATTTCTCTGATGATTAGTGATGTTGAACATCTTTTCATGTGTTTATTGGCCATCTGCATGTCTTCTTTGGAGAAATGTCTATTTAGATCTCCTGCCCATTTGTGGATTGGGTTATCTGCTTTTTTGGTATTAAGCTGCATGAGCTGTTTGTATATTTTGGAGGTTAATCCTTTGTCCGTTGTTTAGTTGGCAACTATTTTTTCCCATTCTGAAGGTTGCCTTTTAGTCTTATTTATGGTTTCTCTCGCTGTGCAAAAGCTTTTAAGTTTCATGAGGTCCCATTCGTTTATTCTTGATTTTATTTCCATGATTCTAGGAGGTGGGTCCAAAAGGATCTTGCTTTGATGGATATCATAGAGTGTTCTGCCTATGTTTTCCTCGAGGAGTTTTATAGTGTCTGGCCTTACATGTAGGTCTTTAATCCATTTGGAGTTTATTTTTGTGTATGGTGTTAGGAAGTGTTCTAATTTCATTCTTTTACATGTAGCTGTCCAATTTTCCCAGCACCACTTATTGAAGAGGCTGTCTTTTTTCCATTGTATATTCTTGCCTCCTTTGTCAAAGATAAGGTGCCCATATGTGTTTGGGCTTACTTCTGAGTTCTCTATTCTATTCCATTGATCTTCCTTTCTATTTATGTGCCAGTACCATACTGTCTTGATCACTGTGGCCTTGTAGTATAGTTTGAAGTCAGGAAGCCTGATTCCACCAACTCCATTTTTCCTTCTCAAGATTGCTTTGGCTATTCGGGGTCTTTTGCGTTTCCATACAAATCGTAAGATTTCTTGCTCTAGTTCTGTGAAAAATGCCATTGGTAATTTGATTGGGATTGCATTGAATCTGTAAATTGCTTTGGGTAGTACAGTCATTTTCACGATGTTGATTCTTCCAATCCAGGAACATGGTATGTCCCTCCATCTGTTTGTGTCATCTTTGATTTCTTTCATCAATGTCTTAAAGTTTTCTGCATACAGATCTTTTGCCTCCTTAGGCAGGTTTATTCCTAGGTATTTTATTCTTTTTGTTGCAGTGGTGAATGGGAGAGTTTCCTTAATTTCTCTTTCTCCTCTTCTGTTGTTAGTGTATAGGAATGCAAGAGATTTCTGTGCATTAATTTTGTATCCTGCTACTTTACTAAATTCATCAATTAGTGCTAGCAGTTTTCTGGTAGTCTTTAGGGTTTTCTATGTATAATATCATGTCATCTGCAAAATATCTGTCATCTGTGACAATTTTACTTCTTTTCCAATTTGGATTCCTTTTATTTCTTTTTCTTCTCTGATTGCTGTGGCTAAAACTTCCAAAACTATGTTGAATAATAATGGTGAGAGTGAACACCCTTGTCTTGTTCCTGTTCTAAGAGGGAATTCTTTCAGTTTTTCCCCATTTAGAACGATGTTGACTTTTGGTTACTCATATATGGCTTTTATTATGTTGAGGTAATTTCCTTCTATGCCCATTTTCTGGAGAGCTTTTATCATAAATGAATGTTGAATTTTGTCAAAAGCTTTTTCTGCCTCTATTGAGATTATCATATGGTTTTTATCCTTCAATTTGTTGATATGATGTATCATGTTTATTGATTTGCGTATATTGAAGAATCCTTGCATCCCAGGGATAAACCCCACTTGATCATGGTGGATGATTTTTTTAATGTGTTTTTGGGTTCTGTTAGCTAGTATTTTGTTGAGGATTTTTGCATCTATATTCAACAGTGATATTGGTGTGTAATTTTCTCTTTTTGTGTGACATCTTTGCCTGACTTTGGTAACAGGGTGACGGTGGCCTCGCAGAATGAGTTTGGGAGTGTTCCTCCTTCTGCTATATTTTGGAAGAGTTTGAGAAGGATAGGTGTTAGCTCTTTTCTAAATGTTTGATAGAATTCGCCCGTGAATCCATCTGGCCCTGGGCTTTTGTTTGTTGGGAGATTTTTAATCACTGCCGCAATTTCCGTACTTGTGATTAGTCTGTTCATATTTTCTATTTCTTCCTGGTTCAGTCTTGGAAGCATATTGAATTTTATTTGCCAAGTTTCTGCAGAATGAAGAAACTCCTTGAAGGATAACACCTAATACAAGTGACCTTTACTACTGTAAACATCCATTCTACCTAAAGAACTCACTACATGTGGGAATACAGTAGGGAGACCGATTTGAAATTACCCACAATAGCTCCACTGATAGAATATTTTGGTTGTGAAGAATACCAGCTGACATAGTGAATGTAAACCATGTGAAATGTTTGAGTATCCGCTTTGAGAAGGGATAATGATCTGCTTCCTAATTCTAAATTCTATGTCAAGGGTAACAATGGTAGGGAGTGAATAAAACAGAAAGCAAACCACATGTTCAAAATAGAACAGAAACCAAGGAAAACAACATGAGATATCAAGGCAAACAAGTACATGTGAACAGTGACTGGTGGATGGGCGTGTCTTACTGATGGTCTCCTCCTCGATCTTCATCTAGGTCATTAGGTGGAGGAAACTGTAGTTGCAAGCTGTTCATGCATGGTAGAGGTGTGTATACACAGCGGTAAATGTGTCCCATGGCGATGATAAACTCTCAGAGCCTCAGGGCCAAGTATTTTATGCCGCAGTGGAGACATTTTTGCCGGGTATATGTTTTCAATGATATCGTACCCTAAATGTTACTTGAGACCCTATCACAGTCTATGGACTTTATTTTCTTCCAGGATGGACAACTGTGTTAGTTATTATCAGTGTTATAATAAAGACTTTGAGACATAAGATTTTTTAAAAAATTCTTAAACTATAAAACAGAAGTATCCTACTAAACCCGCAAGCCCTACGTTTTTTAGCCCTGACATGTCGTTTGTAAAGAAATAGAGATAAGAAAATTTTAAAAATTCACTTTTGATAAAAGAAAGATGACTAGGTTTGGAATCAGAATAACTTCCTTCTATTTTTGAGCAAGTTCTTTTAATTTTCTGGCCCTTAGATTTCTAACCTGTAAAATGAGAATAATGGGACAAATATCTTAGGAACTATACATTGATACAAACATAAAAGTTATTGTTGAGATACTATGTTAAGTCTCTCTTGGTATTTATACATTTAAAAAAATACTAATTAAAATGTTTAAAAATTCATAATATATGACATTATTTTAAAACTTTCAAGTTACCACTCAATACTTTTTTTCTTAATTTCATGATTTACTTTTGATACCAGTCAGAGATAAGATCATTTTTACTTGATTAACTGAATATGTTTGAGTTAAAGAAAATATGAGAGAAAAAAATTAACAAAGCCATACATTTTTAACTTCCATTAATAAATTCTTTAAAAGCAGCTTAACTTATATACACTCAAATTCACTGAGGGCTGAGTAATGAAAATGATGTGACCTCCTCCCTTGTGGATCTCATAGTCTCCTAGAGGAGACAAACCTTTAATTACAATAACCACAAACAGAACTATAATAGAAACACAGTCTAATGGAGAAAGATCTACTTTACATTTAGTCTAGTGGGTGATAGGTAAAGAAAGGCTGGTTCATTGATTTGCTTACTCTATACAAAGCACTCTCTTACTATGCGCCAATTCCATAAAACCTCAGCTTCTATAGTGGATCTGCGGAGTAGCAGACAGAAAATCTAGGATGACAGTGGACTTGCAGGAGGGGTTTGGTTTTGGGTGTTAATTACGATGAAAGCAACCTTACCTATCCATTCTTCAATAGAAACATTTTATGTCAACTAACCATATGTAATTTTGCCATACTTCCCCAAATATTCAGAATTTATAAGGAGTTAAAGTAACTGAATCATTTTTTACCATAGGACATATAGTAAGGCTTTCTATATTGGATTGATGAGGGCATGAAATTCATGAGTTTCCTCATCAGAATGTGTCTGGGGATAACAAAACTGATTCTAGGGGAAAGAAAATAAGTAACTTGGCATTTTATCCAAAGTTCAGTACAATTTTGTTGTACTAAAAACTGGTAAAATAGAATAGATTTCATGGGCATTACTTTGTATAGTTCTTTGCATATGAAATGAAAATGTTGATCCTTATTTTGGTATGTGTGTGAACAAGAAGAGGTACTGAAGAAACATCTTAGTTCATTGCAAATATAAACAGTAAAAAAACAGCATGTGCAAAGATTAAACAATATCCTATGTAAGCAAAAATCACTCTTTATTTCTTATCATGTTATGACATAAGAAGAGAAAAAATGTTTTGATTTAAAAATCTGTCAGCTATCATGTAATTTAATATGTAGTGACATATACTGCTAAAAGGTATATATTAACATTAAAGACCTAAACTCCAATGATTAATATTATAGTGATGACAGAATGAGAGTGCCTAATTTTAATCCACTGTTTATCTATGTGGGGTAATTTATAGATCACTCGACATGTTTTAATAGTAGACATAAAAAGATATCCTCTAATACCCACTTGCTTTCAAGATCTGACATTTGCAATTACAAATACAAAGAAATACCAGGGGTTGCCTTCATTGGATATGTATACAAATAGCTAGTCATCCCATACACAGTTTATAAAAAGTGATCTATTAATAACAAAACTGCTCCAAAGACCCGGGGTCTCTTAATATTCTAGTTGAATATCAAAAGGTTGACTTAAAATGAGCCCAGGAACACAAAGAGTGGACAACACATTGATTTGCCTGCCAAATATAGTTTTACCATCATAAATCTCAGGCTGACAACTGCACAAAGCTTTCTTCAGCCAAACACTGCCAAGTAAGGGTGTTTATTCACTGATTGGCTGATAGTCGCCATGACAACTGATGCCATAATTAGACAAGTACAATCCCACTTTCAAACATGCACACAATTCATTAATTCAGCAGGACTTTGTTGACGATACATTATGAGGGAAATATTTAATACTATTCAGAGACTGATATATTTGCCTCTTATCTAGGGTAAAATAAATTATAAGAAGTGATGAAAACAACCGTTCACTTAGACCAAAGTAAGTTTGACAAGCCATTCAGTGAATTTAACTGTTTTTTAATAATTCGATATTTTTAATAATTGTAGGTATCTCATTCTGTAAACTGAATGACTATTGAATTAACCTTCAAGTTATTTTCCTATGGGCCCTTAAGAGGGTGGAAAGAATATTATTCCAATTTTCTACATACCAAATAACAACAAATATTTCTTTGGCATTTGAGAGGAAATAATTCTACTCAATGTTGAGTGATTATTGAATTTAACAGATATTTATCTGTAGAAACTCAAATGAAAATTGCAAAAGGAGTCATTTCCTTATCCTTTGTCTACACACAAACCATATTTACCGGAGATGGTTCCTAAGACAGACTGACTAGTAGATTCAGAATTTAAAGACTAATAAGAGCAGTCTAATGAGAAGCCTAATGGAAGGAAAAATTGTGTTTATCAACTTTTACTTAACTTTAACTCAGTTTTACCAACCAAACTACTGGAAGGGAAATGCTGACATTTCTAAATGCATTTCCTTATACTGTGTTTGGGTGTTTGAAAATTCAGTTAATGAGTTAAAACCTTTTATACATGTGTTTAAGGTTTCTGTTTCTGTTTGAAAGAATACGCAGTGAAAGGTGTGGAAGGCCAAATACCAAATTGTTAATAACGCTTACTTTAGAGAGTTGGGTTAGGGGAGGGTAGGTAAATACTTTTTCTTTATATATTTTTTAATAATTGATTTAATGACAGTGAGGTTTAATTTTTAACTTTAAGTACGAAATCCAATAAAGTACTGAACAAGTGATCATGATATCATTAAAAATCAGGACACTAAAGTATTGTTTACTATGACCTCATTTTATTATATATGCACCATATATATCAGTGCACATCTGTGTGTGTGGTGTGTGTGTGTGTAAAATAGAAAAAAGGACTATAATAATATACTCTAATTATTTACCACTCATTTTCCCTAGAGAGTAGGACTATTTTTTATTTTCTTTTTACTTACTTGTGTAGTTTACAGTGAGAATGATTTAATTCTTTTATTAAGAAAGGTTATTATGCTACAATCAATAAAAATGAGTATATGAAACATCTGCTTTTTAATTGCTACGTGTAACACTCACTATTAGGAACCAAAGGAGATGCAAAAAGGTGTCTCCAAGATCATAACAATGTAACGGAGAAACACAGTATAAGTATGAAAAATTACAATACATTGTATGCCGAATACAGATGATGATTATACAGCAGTTCAGAAGAATCATCATATACCTTTTTAAAGATATATATTTACCATATTTTTACTACCATATTTGGTAAAGTGTAAAGACTAAATTATTTCATCCATGTATAATCTGAATATACATTTTCAAAACAACCACCAAAATTGAATTTGTTTAGGCAATAAAGGAAGAAATATAATTCCAAAACCACTTAAAAGTAGGACAACAATTTTTTTAAAAAAGAATTTAAACCATTCCTTAAGGAAAAAAGACTGTCTAAATTGGCCAAGTTTAGAAATATTGAAATACAAAATATTTTACCTTATTCTTTGACTCTAGATGAAGCTCATCTTTAAAAAAAAAATGGCTCAGCCTTTAATGAGGTTATAAATTAACACCCATATTTGCTATCAGTTTGCACAATTTTATCCAACCAGAGGTTCTCCTCCAGGACTTTGAGTTCTGAACTAATGACACAGAACATGGTGATACTTGGAATCATATTCGTGAATGGTGTTGGACCGCTCTAATTGGTTTTGGTGTGAATGCTCTTTGCTGTAGGACCATTTAGAGGGTTCCAGATTTATGCCTGCATTTCAAAAATGGTCCTCCTAGCTGCTATTCATTTTTGTGAGCCCCTCAGAGCCTGCCAATAAATTCTATTTTTGCCTAAGATTTACCAGAATCAGTTTCTGTGGCCTGCAACTAAGAATCCTGACACAACTGCTACATCTCGAGTTGTACGGCGTGCTAATGACAGCATACAGAACACCTAAGCTCCACACTGTTGTAAATTCCATATGACTTCTATGTGGTCACATTTCACCAGAATACATGTACCATTGGTTTAAAATTTATACTGTGCCTAAGAAAAATTCAGAATGCATAAAACTGATGAAATTAATTAAAAAATAAAATCCCAGAGGGTTTGTGTTCAGAAAATTGTGTGATTTTTCTTCAATGAGAAGATTTAATAGTATTTTTGACATATGATACATAGGTATATGTACACATAAAGGGTTTCCAATCTGAATTATCTTTCAAGTTCATTTTTATGACATTTTCCCCTTAGATGAGCAACTTAGAAGACGTAGTTAGCTTTTTGCAATTAGCAGATATTTTTATGTAATAATGGAGAAACAAAATCTTTACTCTGTACACTCAGCACTCTGACTTGCTTTGCTTGTGGTATCCTGAAAAATACTGCCTCAAAAATATTGCGGATCCTCTGCACACCTTCCAAATACTTCTTTCTTTTATGTTTCGTATTGTTTTAATACACAGCATTATAAGTAATTCTTATTTTTTTCTAGATCATTATTGGAGTATAATTGCTTTACACTGTTGTGCTAGCTTCCACTGTACAACAAAGTGAATCAGCTGTATTTATACATATACCCCCCATATTCTCTCCCTGTTGATCCTCCCTTCCACCCTCCCTATCCCACCCATCTAGGTCATCACCAATCATTGAGCCGATCTCCCTGTGTTACACAGTTGCTTCCCACTAGCCATCTATTGTACATTTGGTAGTGTATATATGTCAATACCACTTTCTCACTTTGTCCCGGCTTCTCCTTCTCCCCTCCCCATGTCCTCAAGTCTGTTTTCTACATCTGCGTCTATTTTTCCCTGCCACTGAGTTCATCAGTACCATTTTTTAAGGTTCCATATACGTGTGTTAGCATACGGTATCTGTTTTTCTCTGACTTACTTCATTCTGTATGACAAATAACTCAATTTCATTCCTTTTTATGGCAGAGTAATATTATGGAAAACAGAATGGAGATTCCTTAAAAAACAAAAAATAGAACTACCATATCAAATACTTCTTTTTTCATCTTATGTTTAAACTCATGAGTGCTTAAGGTTAATACTTTACGAGGCAACAGTCAGAAAAACAGCCCTCCAGCTCATCCTTTTTTTTTACCTCTTGGTAAACATTTATTCTGGTTCAAAAATGGAGTGTCTTAGACACCATGTAAAAAAATGATACCTGCCTTTCTCTTGATGTCTTGTACTTTGCTTTGGGAAGCCAGTGAAGGGCATTGAACAGTAATCCTTGTTTACTTTCTTGTATTTTGTCTTAACTGGACCTAACCTTGCATAGTTTAAAGTGCAACTCTCTCATTCAATAGCAAAAAATTAGAACAAAATAAAAATAGCTCTTCTGCTTGCTAATGGGATTCACTTGCGCTAGTCACTGATTTTCTCTGAGCCTCACCTGTCTCAGTTTTAAATAGAGAATACCTGATCTTTCCTACATCAAAAGGTTGTTGTAAGACTCAGATAAGGTAATTATGTACATGACAGCATTTTATAAATTTAAAGTATTTTAAAAAATAAGGCTGATGTTCGAATAGACAGACAACATTGTGTAAGGCCACTCTTGTCTGTAGCGATTTAACAATTCCCGCAAAAGCAAATGCTTACATGAAAAAATATCCACCTTTACCAGGAATAAAGAAATGTACTTTCAAGCAACAAAGAGATACCATTTTTACTTACAGAGAGAGAAGTTTACAAGAAAAATTTACCTCGTGCCAGAGACTAGGCTGAAATTGAGACTCATTCAATGCACGTTAAGTTGGCAATAATACTTCTGTCAAATATTTTGGCAATAGGTCTGTTGAGCCTTAAACATTTCATACTTTTTACCCACTTATTTCATTCACCCAGAATCACTACAAGTGGTTTGCAATGTGGTTATTTATAATAGCAAAAAGTGAAAACTAAATGACCAACAACATAAGAAAAGTTCAGCAAATTTTATTATGTTGACGCAATGGATGGCCACACAATGATGCCATTAAATTATTGTTTCAGAAATTTTCAACAAGCGAGGGGAAACAGCTCTGAAATATATTATTGGCTATATTACACATTATGTACCTGTGTATGTGTGAGCATGTTATAGATTAAATGAAAAGAGTAGGATGTAATATTTACATATAGTATAATTTCAAAAAATTTAAATGTGTCAAAAAAACCCCACACCTCAACTAGAATTAACACACAAAAATATTAACAGAGGTTGTCTCTGAATGTTGGCATGATGGGAACTTTATTTTTCTATTCCTCTATATTTTTTAGATTTTCTGTATTAAGCATGTTTTTTCTTGTAATCAGCAATTTAGAAACAGTCATCAGGATCATGATGTATACCCTGGGTAAAACAATATGGCTTCATGACTTAAATCTTCAGCTTACTTGAAAAGAACAATGATAGTTTATGGACTTTTTGAAATGTAACTGTATCCAATCAGCTTCCACACAACTGGCTCTCTTCCTGACTCTCCCTTACTCAACACACCCGGAGAGCATACGGAATTTCCATGATGCTATTGACCTTTTCTGACAGGCCAAAGAATCTTGTTTTTATGGAAGGCTTGGGAAATGTTGTTCTTCTTTGAAAGTAAGTCTTGAATAGTTCCTAGTTTATATATCTTTGCATCTAATTTATATTTCAGAGAAGACAGTCTAACTGTAAGCTACCCAGGAGGCTCTCTGCTTTCATGCCTCCCCATGGGAAGAGGTCTACCTAGGAGACATAGGTGCTTTGAAGAGATAATAGCATTATAGTTCAGCCCCATTGGTGCAAGGTGTCCAATTCAGTCCTACCATATCATTCCTCAGGGGAACAACATATACTGGCTACCATAACTGGCATGATATTATAGGCACAGAGGAGAGAGAGAGCACACAAAAAAAGTCTTTAATTGTGACATGTGTAAAGCGGTAGACCAGAATAAATTCTTCATAATATTGTTTGGTAGTCATATAATTTCACTAAATTCAATGCTGCATAGTTTATTTTTCTCTTTCCGGCTTGAAGCAGAATAGTCATGTGTCTGTGTGTCTTCCAGAAATTCAGAGATTATGTTCAAGTTATTTTATTGTCTGTTTTGTAGAATATACACATTCAAAAAATAGTGCTGTATTGGTCACATGAGGAATCTCTCCAAGAAATCAGTTTAAGTGGTAAAATTATTATAAGAAGAAATCTATTAAGAAAATTTGCAATTTCCTACTTATGGTTACTAATCAATATCAAATCAATATCCAGTGTCATCAAACCATGGCACTGGAAACTGGGCCACGTCAGTCAATGGAACCCTTGATCTCTTCTTGTTCTTGAGGCTCATTCACAAAGACATTTCCACAATGTTCTTTGCCAACTAAAGAAATGGTAGAGATAAAAACATGGGTTCAGCTCCCAAATTCTAGGGGAATAACAACTAAGAAGTGATCACGTTGGATGGCAGGGACAAAGCTGGGGTAACTAATGGTACAAAGGAAACATTTTCATTTTGGGTGGACAACGGCAGCTCATTAGAGAAGTTTAATGATGAATTTCCAGTGTGAAAGTGTGGTTGGGTCTATGATAATCAAATGAGATGCATATGATAGGAAAGAGTAATAAAAATAAGGCCAAATAAATGGAGCCGAAAACTCATTTATTGTAACTTTAAGGACATGGGAGAATTGAAGAGTTTTGCAGTCAGATGCCTAAATGTTGGCAGGACAAAAAAAAAAAAATTGGTGGAGATGGCAGACGGTGAGAAATTTTGTAACTTTCTAAGTGAACTTGGAATGCAACAAAAAGGCCTGTCTGTGCTGCCACAGTAAGTTTTTTTCCAAATGTTTAAACTTGAGGTTGCAAATGTAAAATCCAGTGGCGGCAAGCTGCAGATGTAAACAAGAGATAAAGGTTCTATGTGTGAGAATAAGGAACCTGGGGAACATGGTGCACCAGAAGAAGGATACATCCTCCAACGAGAGGGCCAGTCACTACTTGGCTGGAAATTGTCGCCATGCAAAAGCATCATCTTGACATGATTTTTAAGAGAAGCTGAAAAGCAGGAATATACATGAATTTTTATGGTATTTAAAACAGTGGACTGTGGGCCACAGTTTGTAACTTTCAGCCTAAAGATAGAAAAGACATTTCTGAATAACATTTTAGTCATTTTTTAAAAATGAGGTAACTGGTATGGAAGAGTGACCATAATATATTGTTTCATGCAAAAAGCCAGTTGCAATTCAAAATAAATTGAGTGGTTCCATCTTGTAAAAATCTGTATATGCAATTCAGGGAGATGCACAACAAACTATTAACAGAGGTTTCGAAATGAATACCTACATAGATGTATGCTGTTCGCTTTTTCTCAACATGCATCACGTGTGATAACCAAATTTCACTGATTCTAAAATATATTTTTTTACATTTCTCAAAAATACATTTTTTTCACATTTCTCAAAATGGAGATAAGTCTTATAACTACAACTCAATAGTATATAACAGAACACAATGGTGTGTTCTACCTTTGATGCATCTTAGATTCAGTGAAATATGACTGAAAAAGTTAAAAGCACAAAATTTAAAAAGAAAATTCATTTAACTCCATTTCTTTGATATCTAATGAGTGAACAAAATAATCTGGTACTTATGTTTCTCAGAATTTATCTGTTTACTTAAAAAACATAATAATAATCAGATAGGAACTGCAAAGTCAGTTAATCTCTTGGTTGACTACTGATGATGCTACATTTCTGTATATTGGAATGTATCTGAGGTACTTCACTTTTAATTTTAATGGCTGAGGTGTCAACAATCAAAACCCCAACTCTTCAAGTGACCTGCGCAATCTCAGAAGCAGATTCTGGTACATGTACAAATTCTTGCTTCTAAACAAGTTATGGCCCAAACCGTTGAAGACTCTAATTGTCAGAACCTCTCATTACTCCAGAAAGCAAAAAGATCTTTATTGCACATTTCAGATCAGAGGTTATTACGTGCTCCATACGGCTAACAGCATTACAGAGATGGGCAGTTCCACTCAGCACCAGCCGAAGCATCCCCGGGTCTAGGGTCTGTCATATTGTGAGATGAAATTATGAATAATTCCTAGGAAATACTTAATGAATAATTTCTTCCCCCTCACATGTGCCATTATAGCCTAAACCCTAAAGAAATTTCTAATAAAAGTGTATTGCATTCTCTTTTCTTCATTAGGAACTACAATATATATGTCATTGATGTCAGGGGAGTTCAGTATAAATTTGCAATCAGGTATATTGTGCAAGGTATCACAACAGCCAACATGAAAGTACAACACACCCGAATCTAGTGATGTGATGTATTTTTTTATGCTATAGACCATGAAATTATAGAATCTCCCATAGTTCTGACATATTATTTCTCCTCCTAAATCATTATAATCACCAGCCCCATCTCATGCCTCAATCTCTAAATGATAATGGAAGCAGAATCACAGTATAATCAAGGAAGCTCTCAAGATTCATTTTCAGAAAAATATGATGCTCACCCTCACTAAGTAGAATTCTTCATTAATTAATTGTGTCATTGATGGCATTATGTTACCCACCACCAAGTTTCTGAAAATCTTACTTGATGGTACCATAAAAATCAGAATCTGTGGAAACTATTATATGAATAAATAGTCACATTATAGTCAAACAGGAACAATGGTCTGAAGAGACTCTTTAAAAACTCTTCAGTCTGCCCTGTTTTCAGGAAATGGTTTATTCTCCTGTGTCCTGAATGCAGGGACTGAATTTTGGCCCCTAGGTTTTTACCGAATGATGCCATGGAGAGGCTCATGGGAGGGACACGTACTCGAGACTCTACAAGGGGCGGATGGTACGAACTTCACCCTCCCCATCCCCTGCATTCTCTACATGACTATCTCAGTCTAGGCTGTTATCAGCTCACTCCTCAATTGTGGCTGAGATAAAATGAAGCAAACTCATCTAATCCTTCTAGATTAATTATAGAGCAAGAATGAGATACAAATGTGTAGAAGAGTGGTACCTGGCCACAGTACATATAATAAATATCTGTTAGTGATTTTTAGACATTGTAAATATAATATATGTTCATTTGAAAGAAAAAGAATAAAAGGAAGTATAATCCTGTTGAATGTCACTCCACCCCATAATCTTTTCCTCCTTTATGGGTATTGCTTCCAGTCATGAGTACAGTTGTGATTCTGTCCAATATATACACATATATATGATATATGCACATATATATGAATATATGCACACCTCATTCCATAACCTGTTCTCACCTTCATAACAAATGTGACATCTTTCTAAGTATAGAGATCTACTTCATCAACTGCAATCATTGTATATACTATTCTATATTATCTAACCCTCTACTGATGGTCATAAAAATTGATTCCAGTGATGCACTACTGTAAACAATGAACAACTTGTACATTACAAAATACTGGAGCTTTTGTTGGGAGATGAGTTTACCCCCATTTATCTCCCATCTTCATCAGACCTCCTTTCCCTTCTAAGTACATAAATTCTATCCATCCTTGATGAAGTCTTCTCCTGATTGTTCAAAGATATAGTCTTTCACTGCACGAAAGAGTTTTGGTTTTGGAGTTAGACATGTGTGTGGTTGAATCCCAGATCTGCAATTAACTACCTGGTTGGCCAGATCTCCTTGAGTCTTGGTACCCCAAACCTCATCACGTCATGGGAGGATTAGTGAATGAGATGCAAGTGAAGCACTTAGTAAAGTGCCCAGCACCTAGAAATTCTCTCTATTGAAGAGGGTGCTATTGTTGCAACTTCTACTATAAAATGGCTTGTTAGGGGACCTGATAATAGCATATTAGAATAAAGTAACTCTTTCACCAAATAGGTATTAACCCTGTGTGCCAACCAATAGTACCAAAGGATAATATACAACTAGCTGAATTCCATGACAATATCCCATGTTAGGAGACTGTAATCATTATTAATACACAATGAGTACATTATATATATGTATACATCTATATATATATATACACACATCTATCTATGTATCTATAGAAAATTTCTCCCTATTTATTTACTTTTATCCTAATTTACAGTCCAGGAAACTGAGCTCAATGAGGATTTTAAACCATATTTGTCATACTTCGAAGCCACTGCTTTCAATTAAAATGCTAACCTGTTTTCTATGTTATCAACTTAAAGAAGAACACCTTACATGAACACGTGGGAAAAAATGCAAATTTTATATTTATAAAAAGTAAAATGATTATTGTGCTTTGTAAGACCTTTTCAGAGGTATAATTCACATTCTGCATAATTCACCTGTTTGAGTATTATGTTTTAAAGTTTCCTGTTGAATAGGGTAGTAACTTCATAGTAATGCTCTTCCTGTAACACATATTTGTTGATAGCCTACTATGTGACAATGTTCTGAGCCCTGGGGATAAGGCTTAATGCTATAAATCAGGGATTATCAACCTGAGCACTACTGGCATTTGGGGCTAGAGAGTTCTTTGTTGTAAGAGGTGCCCTGTGCACTGTAGGATATTGAGCAACATCCCTGGCATCTACCTGTTAGATGCCAGTAGTCCCTTCTCCCTTAGTTGTGATAATCAACTATGTCTTCAGACATTTACAAATGTCCCCACAAGAGCAAAATCTTCCCTGCTAAGAACCACTGCTCTACACCATACAGTCAAGTTCCACACAGGCTCAAGGAGGCTTGGTTATGATCACACTTTTCATACCCTGCTTTGATTTAAATTTATTTATACAAATTACACACACAATTACATACATGTGTACTTATGTATATATCCCTGCATCCACCACAGCACCAAATGCAGCCTTGGACACCTTAATGACTACGTAAATATGTGTTGACTCAAAGGGCATTGCAGTTTTGTAGTCAGTTCTCTATCAAGTGATTCAAATCACTACTTGGTTGCACGACCTGTGGTATACACATTAGGCAAGATGTTGAAAGCCTATGGTAATCTCAGAAATGAAAAAAAAATTAAATTTCTTACTTCCTATAGTTTGTGCTGTATCCCACACCAGTGAGTTTATTTATTGTTACACTTTAAATATTTGTATCAGAATGTGTCTGTAGCGCTCCCCTACTCAGCATTCATGCACAAGAAACAACCAACGATTCAATAATTCAAAAAATAAAAGCTACTTTGTCGGGATAAATTTTCTTGTCCATATGCTGGATGGCACTGATTGATGCCTGCCTGCTGGCACTGTTTAGACAGCTCTAAATTTAAGGCCATTTTGTGGCCTCTGCCATGTCATTCCCAGTTCTAAATTCCTGAACGGACGCCATTTCACCTAAATGGCTATGCCGTCTGTCTTCAGAAACCTCTACTTCCCTTATTGCCCACAATTTATGGCCATCTTTCTCTTCTGACTTTATGTAATCCCAGAAATGGTTGCTACATCCCTGCTTAAGACCGAATGATAAAAGCCAAGAAGGAAAACTCCTTTCAAAGCATGGCAAAGGAAAACTACATTATTCATTATTGGCTAGTTGGAAAGGTCCCTTGTGGTATTTTACACAACTCTTTGAGTACTTGGATTATCGCACACCCAGTGCACAGGATTCCCATTTGACATACTTGATAATAATTCCTATCTGGAAATTGCACAAGAACTATAATGAGACACCATTACCTAACAGCTACTTGCCTAAATGATTGCATTAGTGAGCTGTAAATCAATAAATGCTGATTAATGAGGTTACATTTCATTTGTGTTAATTCAGTGGTGCTCAATAAAATCAACCTTAGTTGCTTATACTAGTTAAAATAGAAACGTAGCCATAATGATGTTTCTTTTCCTTGTTTTACTAACGTTCTCTTTTATGATTTGTCTAGCTGGGGTTTTTTGTTTGGTTGGTTTTTGTTTGTTGTGTTTTTGCAGTAGCAACCCAGAAAGGGAAAGAACAATGACTATGAAAAGGTAGGAATGTGCCAGACTGAGATCACTCCATGGTCCTTCACTGCAGTCAAATAGGCAAAGGTATAGTAACAAGAATGCCTGGCTTCACTGAGGACCTGCTATGTGTCAGGCACTGTGCAAAGAGCTTGGCATGTATTGTGTCTTTCAATTCTCACACCAGCCATCCGAGATCATGGGAAAGGCACTCTGCTGCATCGAGTCATTAGAGAAAAGAAAATGAAAACCACAAGACGATACTCCAACCTGTCAGAATGGCTAAAACGTTTTCAAAAAGGCAATGTTTACCGTCATTGGTGATATGGTGAATCACTAAAAGTCTTCTATGCTGTTAGTGGGAGAGTAAATTGGTATAACCACAGTGGAAAGTTGTTTGGTAGATTTATTAAAGTGAAATCCAGAGGAAATCATAATTCGAAAAGAGACATGCATGCCAATGTTCACTGCAGCACTACTGACAATAGCCAAGACATGGGAGCAACCTAAATGTCCATCAACAGAGGAATGAATAAAGAAGATGTAGTATATATATACACTGGAATATTACTCAGCCATCAAAATGAATGAAATAATGCCATTTGTAGCAACAAGGATGGACCTAGAGTTTATCATACTAAGTGAAGTAAGTCAGAAGGGGAAGACAAATACTATATGATATCGCTCATATGTGGAATCTAAAAAAATGATGCAAATAAACTTATTTAGAAAACAAAAACAGACTCAGGTACTTAGAAAACAAATTTATGGTTACCAAAAGGGAAATGCGGGGGGGGGGGGGGGCGATAAATTAGGAGTTTGGGTTGAACATATACACACTACTCTATATAAAACAGATAAACAAGGACCTACTGTATAGCACAGGGAATTTCATTCAATATTGTGTAATAACCTAAATGGGAAAAGAATCAGAAAAAGAATAGATATATGTATAATTGAATCACTTTGCTATACACCTGAAACTAACACAACATTGCAAATGAACAATACTGCAATATCAAATAAATTTTTTTTAAATCTATAAAATATTGTCAAAAGGAATTAAAGAAGACACAATTTTTTTAAAAAGAAATATACAAGTACTCTATGACCCAGTAGTTCCATCCCTAAGTATATACCCAAAGGAAATGTGTACATATATTTACTAAGACACGTACAAGAATATTTATAGCAAAATATTCAAAGTAGCTCCCACCTAGAGAGTAAACTGTGAAATACCTACCAGAAACAGGATAATACATTATGCTATATCCACACACACACAAAATGCTATGCGAAATAATAATGAACCAACTATATCTACATGTAACACCAAGGATGATCTTCCCAAACACACACTGAAAGATGAAGCCAGACACAAAGCAGTCCATACTGAATGATTTTTTTTAAATAGAAAGTAAAAAACAGGTAACGCTGATCTACGATGCTAGAAGTCATGGGAGTAGTAAATCCTGGTAAGATGGTATTGAACGAAAGGGTTAGGAGGAGGACTGAGCAGATTCTGTTTCTCATTCTGGAAGCTGGGTACATGACTGGCTTCACTCTATAAATAACTCATTGAGCTCTATACTTATGATCTGTGTACTTTTCTGTCTGTGCCATGCTTCAATAAAACGGTTTGCTAGGACATTGTGAGGGATGAGGGACTACGATTACCCCCCATTTTATAGAAGCAAACATGAAGTTATGTAACTTGTCTGAGGCTATGGAGAGAGAAATTGAATCTGGGCAGTTTGACTGCAAACCCCTTGCTCTTAATTGATACTCTGGACGTCAAGAGAGAAAATGGATGAGATTATCATACTGAGTGAAGTCAGTCAGACAGAGAAAGATAAATATCATAAATATATCGCTTATAGGTGGAATCTTAAAAAATGGTACAAATGAACGTATTTACAAAACAAAAATAGAGTCACAGATGCAGAAAACAAACTTCTAGTTACCAGGGGGAAAGAGGGGTGGGTAGGGATAAACTGGGAGATTGGAATTGACATATACACACTACTATATGTAAAATAGATAACTACTAAGGACCTACTGCATAGCATAGAAACTCTACTCAACACTCTGTAATGACCTGTATGGGAAAGAATCAAACAACAAGTGGATATGTGTGTGTGTGTGTGTATAATTGATTTACTTTACTGTACACCTGAATCTAACACAACATTATAAATCAACTATACTGCAATAAAATTTTTTAAAAAGAAAGAAAAAAAAGAAAAAAGGAATGGCAGAGAGAGTTAATTCATTTCTCAAGCAACACTTTCATAGGTTAAATTTTAATCTAGATTTGAATTGCTTTACAAATATAATACTGATTAAATACAAGAAAATCAAGAACAAAAGAATAAAATAAATCCCCCATAATCCAAGGTATGAAAACCAAATTCATTTCTTAAGTACACTTTTACACACATATACACAAAATTTCTTAAGCCTTCCAGGCTTCCCGAAAATTTTAGCATGATGTGTATCTTAGAGTTAATTGAGGAAATAATTTAAAATGAATGTTGATGTATTCTGGGAGTTGGAAAAAATGATAGTAACACCAGTGGCTTAGAATTTCAAAGCATGTTTTAAGACAATACTTCTTACATTCTATACACACATTAGTAGGAAATACCATTCTCCTCACCCAAGGTACTACTTATGATTATTGCATGACAGCCTAGAAAGTTAACATCTAGTTTACAATTTAAGTTTATCCTACATAATCAATCTTTCTTTAAATCTCTTTATTGGAATACAATTATTTTACACTGTTTTGTGCCAGTTTTTGCTGTACAACAAAGTGAATCAGCTGTATTTATGCATATATCCCCATATCCCCTCCCTCCTGAGACTCCCTCCCGCCCTCCCTCATCCAGCCTTCTACGTCATCACTCATCATTGAGTTGATGTCCCTGTGTTATGCAGCAACTTCCCACTATCTATTTTACATTTGGTAGTATATATATGTCAATGCTACTCTCTGTTTCTCCCAGCTTCCCCTTCGCCCTCCTCCCCGTGTTCTCAAGTCCATTCTCTACATGTGCATCTTTATTCTTGCCCTGTCACTGGGTTCATCAGTATCATTTTTTTAGATTCCATATATATGAGTTAGCATACGGTATTTGTTTTTCTCTTTCTGGCTTACTTCACTCTGTATGACAGACTCCAGGTCCATCCATCTCACTATAAATAACTTAATTTCATTCCTTTTTATGCCTAATATTCCATTGTATATATGTGCCACATCTTCTTTATCCATTCATCTGTTGATGGGCATTTAGGTTGCTTCCACTTCCTGGCTATTTTAAATAGTGCTGCAGTGAACATTATGGTACATGTTTCTTTTTGGATTATGGTTTTCGCAGGGTATATGCCCAGCAGTGGGATTGTTGGGTCATATGCTAGTTCCATTTTTAGTTTTTTAAGGAATCTCCATACTGTTTTCCATAGTGGCTGTACCAATTTACATTCCCACCAACAGTGCAGGAAGGTTCCCTTTTCTCTGCACCCTCTCCAACATTTATTGTTTCTAGATTTTGTGATGATGGCCGTTCTGACCAGTGTGAGGTGATACCTCATTGTGGCTTTGACTTGCATTTCTCTGATGATTAGTGACACTGAGCATCTTTGCATGTGTTTGTTAGCCATCTGCATGTCTTCTTTGGAGAAATGTCTATTTAGGTCTTCCGCCCATTTGTGGATTGGGTTATCTGCTTTTTTGGTATTAAGTTGCATGAGCTGCTCATATATTTTGGAGATTAATTCTTTGCCAGTTGCTTTGTTGCCAAATATTTTCTCCCATTCTGAGGGTTGTCTTCTTGTCTTGTTTATGGTTTCTTTGGCTGTGCAAAAGCTTTTAAGTTTCATGAGGTCCCATTTGTTTACTTTTGATTTTATTTCCATTATTCTAGGAGGTAGGTCAAAAAGGATCTTGCTTTGATGTATGTCATAGAGTGTTCTGCCTATGTTTTCCTCTAAGAGTTTTATAGTATCCAGCCTTACATTTAGGTCTTTAATCCATTTTGAGTTTATTTTTTATGTATCGTGTTAGGAAGTGCTCTAATTTCATTCTTTTACATGTAGCTGTCCCATTTTCCCAGCTCCATGTATTGAAGAGGCTCTTTTTTCCATTGTATATTCTTGCCTTCTTTATCAAAAATAAGATGCCCATATATGCATGGGTTTATCTCTGGGCTCTCTATTCTGTTCCAATGATCTATACTTCTGTTTTTGTGCCAGTACTGTACTGTCTTGATCACTGTAGCCTTCTAGTATAGTTTGAAGTCAGGGAGCCTAATTCCACCAGCTCTGTCTTTCCTTCTCAAGATAGCTTTGGCTATTAGGGATCTTTTGCGTGTCCATACAAATTGTAAAATTTCTTGTTCTAGTTCTGTGAAAAATGCCATTGGGAATTTGATAGGGGTTGTGTTGAATCTGTAAATTACTTTGGGTAGTATAGTCATTTTCACAATGTTGATTCTTCCAATCCAAGAACATGGAATGTCCCTCCATCTGTTTGTATCATCTTTGATTTCTTTCATGAGTGTCTTATAATTTTTTGCGTACAGGTCTTTTGCCTCCTTAGGCAGGTTTACTCCTAGGTATTTTATTCTTTTTGTTGCAACTACATGATTATTCTCATAGAAACTTAAGTTTTAATTTATTTTAAAGAATTCCGCTTTTCCAGAGTGAAGTTACTAGGTAGTATTGTATATGTACGAGAAATTTTAGCCTCAGTTATTAGTATATCTATAAACTGCATTTACATTACATAACTAGAGACTATCCCATACTTTGACAAACAATTTAGAGGAAAGCCTTGAAACAGCTGTTCACACATAATAACGTGAATAGTATGTCACATATTAAAATTTTAAAAATTTGTCTCATGTTGCTTAGATTTTAAGGTTCCTGAAAATCTGGATCATGAGAATCTGTTTCTGAGTAGGATGTAGTAGGTTACTGCAGATGGGTATTTGCACTGAGAATGAGACAAAGCTGGAAAAATTGCAATAGTCATGTTTTTATAGGCATCAGAAAGCAACAAAAACCAGATTGACTACAGTGTAAGTGAGAGGAGAACCAGTAGGTGGTGAGTTGATAAGTTAGAGGAGTGTTTTTTTTTTCCCCCGGGGGTATTTGTCATACTGGGCACAGGATGAGATCTTAGTGCAAGCAGATGGTCATTATAGAAAGAAGGAGAGAAAGCAAAGTTGTTAGTGATATAGTGAAGCCAGAATAAAGTTTGGAGACTTGAGGGTTTTCAAACAGCCCATTTCTATCAATATATGAACTGATCAATCTAAGGTTGTGTGAAAGGCTAAAGAAATAGACCAAAAGATTCCAGAAGGGAGAATGAAAAATTCCACAATCTTTCAGACTTAGGAAACAAAGACCTTCTAGGGAGAAGGCCTGAAAACAAATTAAGCAACAAATGAGAAACCTTAAAGGAGGGATGAATTAGCACCAAAGATTTGCAGTTAATGTTACTTGAGTCCGTTTACTGATTCTAGGTTCATCTGAAGCTGAAGGGAGACAAGGGACGAGGGACAAAGGGGATGAAAAACTATGATTTTTTGATATTTGTGTGGGACTCACACCTAAGGTTGGACACTTAGAGGCCTCCACTACGTGGCCTTAATACATTTACTAAATTTTGAAGCTGCATTACGTAAACAATCAAAATGTTACGCTGAAAATGAGGCTGGAAAAGTTACAGCTCAGTCCCGATACAGCACAATCCCTGATTTCATTTAGCGAATCAGCCCCTTATACTATTGGCTTAAGCAGAGGAAAGAGACTTTTTTTATGGAAGTTAACAACACTTGAAGTCTCTAGAGTTTTTTATACACAATGTCTTATGTACAGTCAAAAACGCTTAAATGCAAGAAGTGGAATGGCCATAATCAACAACCAAGAGCAAAAACAGACAACAGAAATAAACCCACGGATAATCCAGGTGCTGACATTAGCCAACCAGGTCTTTAAAATAGCTAATGTGCTCAAAGAAATAGAGAAAAAGATGGGCAAAATAAAGAATGGAGAAATACAAAATACATATTTGATTTTATAAAAACTGACAAACACTTTAGCATTAAAAATACAACATTTGAACTTAGGAACTCAGTGGAGGCATTTAACAAAGCAGAAGATAGGACTGGTAAACTAATGACAGGTCAGTAAAAGACATTCAAACTGAAATTCAGCAAGAATAAAGGACAGGAAGAAGAAAAAAGAACCAAAGAGACATGTAAGGCAGTCAATAGTACTATCACATGTGGAACTGAGTCCCAGAAGGGGAGGAAAAAGACAATGGAAAAGTTCCGAAACAAATAAAAGACTTCAACATAAGTATTCAAGGAGCTTAGAGAACCCTAAACAGATTTTAAAAATCCAACAGATTGTAAGAATCAGAGAGGGCAGGATCATACTCCAGCCAGCTTTGAATCTTGTGAGATGTGGGGGTCCAAGTACAGAAAAGATGCTTAAAAAACCTTTGTTGAAGTAATTACTTCCTGCATAGCCTCATGCTACTGCCATTATTTTTTCAAATATTTCTGTAGAAATTTCACAACATGATTAAACCTATGGATCAATTACCTCCTAGAATTGTGAATGTTCTTATGAAAAGGCACCTTAGGAATCCTCTAGTAAATAGTTTTAAATTGAACTTTGCTGATTCCCAAGGCTTTGATTTAGTTCCATTAAAGAGGGACATAATGGGAAAGAAAGATATTGTACAAGAGAGCTCTGGGCCACCCATCTCTGCTTTATACAAAGTTTCCCTGCTTTTATCTGTTTTACTTGTTTGCACTCACATTTCATTTGAAAAAAAATCTTCATATAAAAAATGACTGTGGAATCATGGATCTATTGCATGCCCCCCACCCCTTTATATAACAGACAATAAAATTGAGGCCTGGAGACACAATGTGACCTTCTCAAGGTTACATTACTAATTAATGGCAGAACAGGGATCAGACTAAATGTCTCTTGAATTCTATGCTCATGGCCTTTTCTAATACATCACAGTGCTTCTCCTCATCTAAGAATGTAGGCAAAAAAGGGTACTTTGGCAACATAATCAAGACCATGATACTTTCTACCATGTTATTTGAATATTTGTTCTGAACTATAAACCCATTATTTTGCTTTCACTGCAAAACAGACAATTTAATCTCATCGTTCCTTCCACTCTTTTTCTCTATTTCCATAATCTCTGGCTCTTTCTATCCTCTACGTTGTCTTATACTTGCTTGAGTGATGTGGCCGTAACCTTAATTAATTACATAGGCACAATAAATACTTGGACAAAATTCAAAATATACAAAAGGCTACAGAGTGATAAAAAAGTTGTCATCCCATCCCTGTTTTCTAGACAACGAATTCATCTCTTCATGGATAACAAGTACTCTTGTGTGTACCTCTAGTGATAGTCTATACATACGGAAGCATTTATGTACATACTTTTTTTTTAAACACAAATGGGAGTATACTATAACACTGATCTGCACCTTGCTGTTTCCATTTAACAATAATCTCAGATATAACTCCTCGTATATACTCACAGAGATGCTTCATTTTTCTAATGGCTGCATAGTACTCCATTGTACGCATGGACTGAAATACACTTATTGCGTCCTCTACACTTAGATTGTTTACATGATTTTTATATAGCAAGCAGTGCTGCAGTAAGTAACCTGCATTTTGCCCGTATGTGAGAAAGCCCTAAAAATGAAATTATGGGCATTTTGGGGAGAGATATTGCTACACTGTCTTCCAAGAAGATCATAAATTATCTTCTACTCTTACAATGCTTATAACAATTTATACTTGCTAACAAGTTAGTCATAAAACCTCAAATATTTTTACCAGTATGCTAAATGGTATCTCATTAACTTGCCTTTGTCTCATAAATGCTCATCCAGGAGCATTTTTCAAACATTTCGGTGCCAGTTGTATTTCCTTTTCTTTTGTCCATTTTCCTATTATGTTGCAGATTTTAAATTAATTTGCTGAGAATATTATATAATGAAAAGTTAGTCCTTTACTGTGATATGATATGAGCAAGAAAAATATTTGTCTCCTGACATTTTTATGATATTCTTTTGCTGTATGGATTTTTTTCATGTTTATGCAACAGATTTTACATTTTTAAAAGTGGATTCTGAGTTTTTGGTCATACACATTAAGGTGTTCCTCTCTCTAATACTAAGATTATATAAATGCTTTTAAAAGTTCTTGTTTTCATTAGAATGTTAATGATTTCTTTTTCCAAAATTTAGTTGGATCAATCTAGAATTTTGTTGTAAGCTATGAGGTAGGGATACAGCTTTGTCTTTTTCCAGACATTATACCTAATTTTAAGAGATTTTCTCTATTTCACCATAACTTTTCTAATAGGATGTAACTTAAGGTCAGAGAGCTCTTTTTCTTTTTCTTAAATAATTAGCACAATACTGAGCATAAAGTTGCCTCTCAGTAAATATTTATAAAACTGAAATGATACATGCAGCATAGTACCATAATAATAATAATATACATATTATATGTAATACCATAATAATCACCTTCAGTAAAATATGTAGATGTTAGATCAATTTCGTCTTTTATTTCTTCCTTTTTTAAGTTCAAATGAATATTTTAATTGATTCAATTTCTTTTTTCCTTTCTAGCTTATACTGTTGGAATATCTATTTTCATATACAAATTGTTTCTCAAATGTGAATAATACATCTTTATTTGTATTTGTTATTTTCTCATCAGTATTTTAAACACAGAACATAAGTCACTGTCAATGCCTTGTAAAAATTAGTCAAAAACTGGAAAGTCAATCCAGGACAAAGCAAATCACATAAATTCTCTTAGAAAAATGTGGAAAACATCTTAAATTTTATTTCCATGCTCTTGTTACATCCTCAATATTCTCTCCAATATGTATACTTATAAGGTGGGTTTTGGAAATCACATTAAAAAGCAAACTTTATGTATTACATGAATCATAAAGAAATTGTAATTAAAAAATAGGCTGTAATTAGAAAAATGGCTAGAGGAGCTAAAAAAGAAACGGTAGTGACCATAAGTTACTAAAGTCTCGGACAGCAGGTTCAACACCCATCAATATTTTATGTATGTTTTATTTGCCCATTTATTCCACAGTTCAATAAAAATTACACGTTGCTATGGAAACATGAAAAATCACAGATACCTGCTCCACTCAGAGGTATGGCTTTTTACTTTCTTAATGAAACACACATATCATAGGGGTTTAAGTCTTGTATTTGGTTATAACTTTTGGAAAGTGAAATTTGTTATAGAATGATCAGTTAGTTATTTTTGGTATTTGTACTGATTTAGCCAAAGTGCTAGAAATAGCCCATAAAAACTAAAACATAAAAAAGCATATGTCTACAACAAGGTAAGTAAAATCTCTGTCTTCCTCGAAAGTCTAAAGATTTTTTTCTTCCACACTTTTAAGCACAGTCTCTGGGGTAAGGCCCACCTGTGGGTCACAGAAGATTCTTTTTTAAAAGGGAAAGAGACGGATAGCCTGTTTTTATTCTTAGAGGGGACCAGAAGGGGAACTGAAAAAACATAAAGCCCCACCCTTCTTGAGCAGACATATTTAAGCTATCTGGTATTTTCAGAATCCATTCCAAGGGGACCAAAAATTCCACACCAAGATTTCCTGGTGCCTGCCACTGGTGCAACCGGGACCTAGTGATGTCTGCACCAGTGTCAGAGAGGTGGAGAAATCCTTCAAATCTGTTAAATGTGGAATAAAGAGGAGAATAACTTGAATTAAATTCCTGTCCCCACTTGAAATAGACTCTGACTGTGCCTCTGTACCTGGCCCTGATTTTTGCATGAAAATATTCCTTTTGTCCCTATCTGGTGCTAGCCTTCAAAAAGGAACAGGGTTTAAAAAGCAGGAAATAATGTGAGATTTTAAGCAAACAGTTCAATATTCTTTTAGAATGCTCTCTGTATTCAAAAGCACTTTGATTTATATCTTTAGGAGTCTTTGAAACTGTACCTCTTTTAAAAGACCATCCCTGATTTTGGGTCTTTGTTCCTTTATGAGCTTTGTCCCTGATTTCTAATATAGAGACCCGAGAGGCATGTTGTTAAAGGAAGGAAAAATAATTTTTAAAAAGCCTGGCAAACTGTGTTAAATATGCTTTTGAAAATTAAGTTTAATATAAAGTTCAGTATAACCATCGCCATTGAACGTATTGTCTGTGCCAAATAACTCTTCCGATAAAAATATCCCTTTGTTTTCCTGTAATGTAATTAAAAGTGAGCCCAAAAGGGCAGCAATAAATCAAGGTGCACAAAAGCAGAAAAATATTATAATTAATATTTAACATAAGTTTTGATTGCTTTTAGAGTAAGTATTAAAAATATCAATTAGGATATATATTCAAAGTTTTCTTCCTTTCCCATTACACAGTGGAAGGGGCTATTTTTAATTCTGGATACTACAAACCAAATAATACATAGTCCCTAATTAAATAAAAGGCTGCAATTGAATTGAGAGTTTCTGCTGATGTCATACATAATGAGAGCACAGCTCGAGGTATGAATGAATGGCAGCCGAACCCTGAGAATGAATTACAATGTTAGCATTCAATCAGGGACTAGGTATTGTTATTTGTAATAGATGTAAAATGATTATTATTATTTTTAAATACAGACAAAGGGAAGGAAATTTGAATTCAAAAAATCTGAGACTAGGAGGCAAAAAGATTAGAAAGTGTGTGATTAAAGTGAATACACTGTATTGGAAAATGAAATGTACAAATTTACCAGTGAATAATTGCTTTATATATTATATATAGATAAATAGCTAGGTATAACCATATCCGTATCTATGTGGGGAGAGATGTGTGCAGAACGCTTCTAAACACAATAAGACTTTCAGTTTGCAGGCACCTATTTTAAAATATTAAAAAGAAACTTATGACATAATGAAAGGGTAAAATGGTATATATTTAACTTATCTAAGATTGTGCATAAAATGCTGAGATTTACAGCCTCCATCAGAACATATCAAAGACTCTCTTTTGGAATCTTATTTTCAGAGGCACATTTTAATCTCTACATATGGGGAATTAAGCATGTAAAGCCAATATGGACAATTATTTATTGTTGAGTATTGACAATATGCTTGATTCAGCATAAGGCGGAGAAAATAATGTGTTTTCTACCCTAAGAGGTTTCAAACTAAAGCAGACAATGAGTTTTACCTCTTCTCTTTCCTCCTCCTGCTTCCTAAATCAGATTATCACTAGCATACAAGCGTTCAAGAATGTCATTCCCAGTCCTCCATTTTTTCCTTCCCCCCAGTTTTTCTGGCCACTCCTGTTTTATTGCCATGTGAACAAAAGTAGACTACAGTCAGCATAAGATGCATTCAACTCTAGAATGAAAGTGTGGAAATTGCACTTAAAGCACCAAGACAAACAGAAAGGCTGAATGTTTTGAGGGAAATAAGTAGGACCAGGGAGTTTCGAAAAAAATTCAGAAAATTAATATGTCAAGACACTGATAAAAATGAAGAAAAGTAATACAACAAAGGGACAATTCTACAGAAAAACTCCCTTAGTTCTGTAGAATCAGTGTGTCCTTGTTGTAATATACATCAGTTGAAACTGTTACTAGTGTAACAACCTGGCTTTCTGTGTTGGGTTATTTGTCAGCATCACCAGTCTAGAACAGAGCCAGGAATAAGGAAGTTCGTAAAGGTTCCTGCGCAGTCAAATGCTCTGCTATAACTGAGTAGTGAAATTCATGCCATATGTTCTCAAACTTTAGTGTGCAAGACAATCACCTCAAATAGTTGAGAACAGACCCTAGACTTCAACAGTCTTCATAGCCCTGTGATCTTGGATGTGTTTTCTACCCTCTCTATGCTTCCCGTGCCTGTAAAATGGAGACCATGATAGTGGGCACACTTCTAGCATAAGGTTTAAATGAATCTACGTGGAGCTTTAGAGTAATGTCTAGTCCATATTAATTGTTACATAAATGTTAATTATTTATTATTATTAAATGATGAAGGAGATGAAGTGGGCTCCCTTTGGTTTATCTTCACTGCTTAAAAAAATTAATTTAGAAATAATTTCAGACTTACACAATATCTGCAAAAAAGCCCAAGAATGTCCCCTCTCCTTTATACTGCTTCTCTCAGTGGTGTCAGCTCACATAACCACAACACAATGATCAAAATGAGGAAATTAACATAACACAATACTATTCACTAATCTAGAAATTTTATTCAAATCGTGCCAATTGTCCCACTAATGCTCTTTTTTCTCGTCCAGGGTCCCCTGCTGCATTTAGTTGTCATTTCTCCCTAATCTCTCCCAGTCTGGGACAGTTCTCCAGTCTTTATCTTTCATGACTTAGATATCTTTGAAGAGTCTAGCTAGAATTTCTTTTTTGTTTATTTAATTTTTTTGAAGTACAGTTGATTTACAATATTGTGTTAGTTTCAAGTGTACAGCATAGTGATTCAGGTTTTGTTTTGTTTTTAGATCATAGTCCATTAAAAGTTACTATAACAAATTGAATATAATTCCCTGTGCTATACGGTAAATCGTTGCTACTTACCTATTTTATGTACAGTAGTTTGTACCTGCTAATTGCATACTCCTAATTTGCCCCTCCTCTCCCCTTTGGTAACCAAAAGTTTCTTTTCAATATCTGTGAGTTGGTTTTCTGTTTTGTATACAGATTCATTTGTATTATTTTTAGATTCCACATATAAGTAATAACATATAGTATTCATCTGTCTCTGACTTACTTCATTAAGCATATATTCTCTAGGTTCTTCCATATTGCTGCAAATGGTGATATCATCCTTTCTTATGGCTAAGTAATACTCCTGTGTGTCTGATATATATATCACATCGTCTTAAGCCAATCATCTGTTGATGGGCACTTGGGTGGTTTCTATATCTTGGCTATTATAAATAGTGCTGCTATGAATACTGGGACACATGTATCATTTGAAATTAGAGTTTCCATTTTTTTCAGGTATATACCCAGGGGAGGAATTGCTGGATCATATAGCAGCTCTGTTTTTAGTTTTTTAAGGAACCTCCATACTGTTTTCCATAGTGGCTGCACCAATTTACATTCCCACCAGCAGTCCCTTTCCTCCACACCCTCTCCAGCATTTATTATTTGTAGACTTTCTGATGATACACATCCTAATGGGTGTGAGGTGATACCTCATTGTGGTTTTGATTTGCATTTCTCTAATAAGTAGTGATGTTCAGCATCTTTCCATGTGCCTGTTGGATGTCTATATGTCTTTTTTGAAAAATATCTATTTAGGTCTTCAACCATTTTGTGATTGGGTTGTTTTTTTTTTTCTTCAAAATTGAGTTGTATAAGCTGTTGGTATATTTTGGATATTGACCTTTTGTCAGTCACATTCTTTGCAAATATTTTCTCCCATTCTCTAGGTTGTCTTTCTGTTTTGTTGATCGCTTCCTTTGCTCTGCAAAAGCTTTTAAGTTTGATTAGGTCCCATTTGTTTACTATTGCTTTTATTTCTTTTGTTTTGGGAGACTGATCTAAGAAAATATTGCTACAGTTTATGTCAAAGAACGCTTTGCCTATGTTCTCTTCTTAGGAGTTTATGGTGTCATGTCTTATATTTAGGTCTTTAAACCATGTTGAGTTTATTTGTGTATATGATACAAGGGAGTGTTCTAATGTCACTGATTTACATATAGCAGTCCAGCTTTTCCAATACTACTTGCTGAAGAAACTCTTTTCTCCATTGTATATTCTTGCCTCCTTTGCCATAGATTAACTGACTGTAGGTGCATGGGATTAGGATTTCTTTATACTAGTTTTTTATTGCTGCTGTAACAAATTACCACCAATTTAGTGGCTTAAAACAACATAAATTTATTATCTTACAGTTCTAAGGGTCAGAAGCCCCAAACGAGTCCTAGAGGGCCAAATCAAGGTGTCAGCAGGGCTGTGTTCCTACTGGGGGCTCCAGAAGAGAATCTATTTCTTGTCTTTTCCAGCCTCTAGAGGCTGTGCATGTTGCTCAGCACGTGGCTGTGCACCACTCTAACCTCTGCCTCTGTGGCCCTGCCTCCAGCTCTGACACTGACCTCCTGCCTACCTTTTACAGCAGCAGTCCCCAACCTTTTTGGTACCAGGGACCAGTTTCATGGAAGACAATTTTTCCACGGACCAGGGCAGGGGGAGATGGTTTTGGGATGATTCAAGTGCATTATATTTATTGTGTACTTTATTTCTATTATTATTACATCAGTTCCACCTCAGATCATCAGGCATTAGATCCCGGAGACTGGGGACCCCTGTTAAGACTGTGATTACATTAGCCCACCTGGATGATCCAAAACACTCTTCCAATATCAAGATCCTTAACGTAAGCATATCTGCAAAATCCCTTTGCCACATAAAGTGACATATTCACAGGTTCCAGGGATAAGGCTGTGGGTATTTAGAGGGATCATTATTCCACTCACCTCTATTGAATTCTTCTGATATCTGTTCAGGTCTAAAGTCAAGGTATGCATTTTTTGGCATGACAACAGAATGGGGTAGTATCCTTCTCAGTACATTTTGCGGGTTTGCTTTTGTAAAAGAGAGACAATTAAGAGAGCTCTACAATCCCGTAATCCACAAATCTAAAGCTGAAAAAGCTTTGAAAATCCATTTTTCCCCCTGCAAGTTTTACACGCACTCATTTGGCAGCAAAACTTGACCCAAGTCAACAGAAGCCTATTTATAGTTTTTATTTATTCCACTTAAAGAATATTCATAGAGGTTCCCAGAAAGATGGCGGAGGAATAAGACGTGGAGATCACCCTCCTCTCCACAAATACATCAACAATACATCTAAATGTTAAACTGCTCCTACAGAACAGCTACCAAACACTGGCAGGGGACCTCAGACTTCCAAAAAGGCAAGAAAATCCCCACGTAACTGGGTAGAGCAAAAGAAAAAAGGGAAAAAAAGAGACAAAAGAATAGCGACGGGACCTGCCTCTCCGGGAGGGAGCTGTGAAGGGGGAAAAGTTTCCACACACTAGAAAGCACCCTCACTGGTGGGGACAGGGGGTGCTTCGGAGCCTCAAAGGAGAGGGCAGCAACAGGTGCGCAGGGGGCAGAGCAGAGAGATCCCCACGTGGAGGATTGGTGCCAACCAGCACTTCCCAGCCTGAGATGCTTGTCTGCTCGCCAGCTGGGGCAGGAGGGGGTTGGGCACCGAGGCTGAGCTTCGGAGGTCAGACCCCAGGAAGAGGACTGGGATTGGCTGCTTGAGAGCAGCCTAGAGGGGTTACTGCCCCCACAGCTAGCTGGGACAGAGTCTGGGCAAAAGACTGGGCCTGATGGAGAGGCAGGAGATCTTTGTTTCAGGGTGCTCAAGCGGCAGCCCGCCATAGGAATTTCCTGCTCTGTGTGCTCACAATTGGCAGGGCGATACCTACGTGAGCACAAGCCATAGCTGTTATATTGGAACCCAGAGCCTGCTGCCATGGCCACCAAGGGTCCTGTATGCAAGGCAGGTCACTGTCCACACGATCCTGGCAGCCAGTACAGCGCACCACTACCAAGGGTCCTGCAATTTGGGGCCAACTTCCCCAGGAGAACACGTGGTGCACCTGAGGCTCACGCTGACCTCTGCCACTGCAGGCACTCCCTGCACATTTCAGTTGGACTGCCATATCCCTCTCTCCCTCTGGCCTAGTGAGCAAGTGAGCTGCTTTTGCCTCCTCTTCCCTGGGTGGGGAACTGATGCCTGGGGGCAACCCACACACAGAGAGGGGACCAAAATGAAAACTAAACCTCAGGGGCTGTGGGATCAAAGAAGAGAAAGTGAAACCTCTCTATACAGTCACAGGAGGAACAGATTAAATACCTACAATCAACTTGGTAGACCCTGCATCTGTGGATTACCTGAAGAGACAAGTGTTCCTATAATTGAGGCTGTGGACTTCGGGGGCAATTGTGGAATCTAGGGGCAAGTACACATAGGAGAAAGGCCAGATCAGAGTCTGAGCTGACAGCACAGTGCCCACAGCAGGTGCAGAGACCTACCTAGAAGTACTGGAGGACTTCCTGGTTTACTTTCCACTTTTAACTTGTTTCTGGTTCTATGTTTTTGTTAGTTTAGTTTTCAGTGTATACTTTCTATGTGGGTTTGTTTATTGGTTTGGTTGCTCTCTTCTTTGTTTTCTCTCTCTTTTTTCTTTTTTTCTCTAATTTTCTTCTCTTTTCTTTTTGTGAGCGCATGTGTGTACATCTGTTTGTGTGAATTTGCTTAGTTTTGTTTTTACCATTTGTCTTGGGGTTTTGTCTGTTTCCTTCCTTCCTTTCTTTTTTTCTTCTTCCTTTTCTTCCTTGCTGTGCAGCTTTCAGGGTCTTGGTGTCCTGGCTGGGAGTCGGACCTGGGCCTCCAAGGTGGGAGAGCTGAGTCCAGGACGTTGGACCACCAGAGAACCCCCAGCCCCATGGAATATTAATCAGTGAGAGCTCTTCCAGAGGTCTCCATCTCAACATTAAGATCCAGCTCCACCCAACGGCCAGCAAGCTCCAGTGCTGGACACCTCACACCAAACAACTTGCAAGACAGGAACACAACCTCACACATTAGCGGACAGGCTGCCTATAGTCATACTATGCTCACAAACACCCCAAAACACACCACCGGATGTGGCCCTTAACATTAGAAGGACAAGATCTAGCTCCACCCACCAGAATACAGGCACCAGTCACCCCCACCAGGAAGCTTACACAAGCCATTGGATGAACCTCCCCACTAAGGACAAATAACAGAATTAAGAGAAACTATAACCCTGCAGCCTGAGGAAAGGAGATCCCAAACACAGGAACTTAAACAAAATGAGAAGATAGAGAAAGATGCAACAGATGAAGGAACAAGGTAAAAATCCACAAGACCAAACAAATGAAGAAGAGATAGGCAGTCTTCCTAAAAAAGAATTCAGAGAAATGATAGTAAAGGTGATCCAAGATCTCAGAAATAGTATGGAGGCACAGATGGAGAAGATACAAGAAATGTGTAACAAGGAGCTAGAAGAACTAAAGAGCAGACAGTGGTGAACAACACAATAACTGAAATTAAAAATTCTCTAGAAGGAATCAATAGCAGAATAACTGAGACAGAAGAACGGATAAGTGACCTGGAAGATAGAAATATGGAAATAACTGCCACAGAGCAGAAAAAAGAATGAAAAGAATTGAGGACAGTCTCAGAGACCTCTGGGACAGCATTAAACTCAACAACATTCAAGTTATAGGGGTCCCAGAAGAAGAAGAGAAAAATAAAGGGTCTGAGAAAATATTTGAAGAGATTATAGTTGAAAACTTCCCTAACATGGGAAAAGAAATAGTCAATCAAGTCCAGGAAGCACAGAGAGTCCCCTATAGGATAACCCAAGGAGAAACAGGTCGAGACACATATTAATCAAACAATCGAAAATTAAATACAAAAAAAAAATTAAAAGCATCAAGAGAAAAGCAACAAATAACATACATGGGAATCCCCATAAGCTTAACAGCTGATCTTTCAGCAGAAACTCTGCAGGCCAGCAGGAAGTGGCAGGATATATTTAAAGTGGTGAAAGGGAAAAACTTACAACCAAGATTACTCTACCCAACAAGGGTCTCATGAAGATTTGATGGAGAAATCAAAAGCTTTACACACAAGCAAAAACTAAGAGAATTCATCACCACCAGACCAGCTTTACAACAAATGCTAAAGGAACTTCTCTAGGCAGGAAACACAAGAGATGGAAAAGACCTACAAAAAGAAACCCAAAACAGTTTAAAAAAATAGTAATAGGAACACATATCGATAATTACCTTAAATGTGAATGGATTAAATGCTCCAACCAAAAGAAACATGCTGGCTGAATGGTTACAGAAAGAAGACCCATATATGTGCTGTCTACAAGAGACACACTTCAGAACTAGGGATACATAAAGACTGAAAGTGAGGGGATGGAAAAAAGATATTCCATGCAAATGGAAATCAAAAGAAAGCTGGGGTAGCAATACTCATATCAGACAAAACAGACTAAAATAAAGCCTATTACAAGAGACAAGGGAGGACACTACATAATGATAAAGGGATCAGTCCAAGAAGAACTTATTTTACTTTTATTGATCTTTGCTGTTGTTTTCTTCATTTCTTTTTCATTTATTTTTGCTCTGCCTCTTATGATTCCTTTCCTTCTACTAGCTTTGGGTTTTGTTTGTTCTTTCTCTAATTGCTTTAGGTATGAGGTTAGGTTGTTTGAGATTTTTCTTGCTTCTTGAGGTAGGATTGTATTGCTTTGAACTTCCCTCTTAGAACTGCTTTTGCTGCATCCCATAGGTTTGGAGTTGTCATGTTTTCATTGTCATTTGTTTCTAGGTATTTTTTGCACACAAATCACTTCCATTCCTATACACTAACAACCAAAAATCAGAAAGAGAAATTAAGGAAACATGCCCATTTACCACTGGAACAACAAGAATAAAATACCTAGAAATAAACCTACCTAAGGAGGTTTACAGAAAACTGTAAGACACTGATGAAAGAAATCAAAGATGATACAAACAGATGGAGAGATATACCATGTTCTTGGATTGGAAGAATCAACATTGTGAAGATGACTATACTACCCAAAACAATCTACAGATTCAATGCAATCCCTATCAAATTACCAATGGCATTTTCACAGAACTAGAACAAAAAATTATACAATTTATATGGAAACACAAAAGACCCTGAATAGCCAAAGCAATCTTGAGAAGGAAAAACAGAGCTAGATGAATCAGGCTCCCTGACTTCAAATTATACTACAAAGCTACAGTAATCAAGACAGTATGGTACTGGCACAAAAACAGAAAAACAGATCAACAGAACAGGATAGAAAGGCCACTGATAAACCCACGCACATATGGGCACCTTATCTTTGACAAAGGAGGCAAGAATATACAATGGAAAAAAGACAGCCTCTTCAATAAGTGGTGCTGGGAAAACTGGACAGCTACATGTAAAAGAATGAAATTAGAACACTCCCTAACACCATACACAAAAATAAACTCAAAATGGATTAAAGAGCTAAATGTAAGACCAGACACTATAAAACTCTTAGAGGAAAACATAGGCAGAACACTCTATGACATAGATGACATGATCCTTTTTGACCCACCTCCTAGAGTAATGGAAATAAAAATGAAAACAAACAAAAGGGACCTAATGAAACTTAAAAGTTTTTGCATAGTAAAGCAAACCATAAACAAGACAAAAAGATAACTCTCAGAATGGGAGAAAATATTTGCAAACAAAGAAACTGACAAAGGATTATCTCCAAAATATACAAGCAGCTCATGCAGCTCAATATCAAAAAAAAAAAACCAAACAACCCCACCCAAAAATGGGTGGAAGGATGAAATAGACATTTCTCCAAAGAAGACATACACATGGCCAACAAATATGAAAAGATGCTCAATATCACTAATCATTAGAGAAAAGCAAATCAAAACCACAGTGAGGTATCACCTCACACTGGTGAGAATGGCCATCATCACAAAATCTAGGAACAATAAATTCTGGAGAGGCTGTGGAGAAAAGGGAACCCTCCTGCACTGTTGGTGGGCATGTAAATTCGTACAGCCACTATGGAAACCAGTATGGAGATTCCTCAAAAAACTAAAAATTGAACTACCATATGACCCAGCAATCCCACTACTGGGCATATACCCTGAGAATACTGTAATTCAAAAAGACACATGTACTCCAATGTTCAATGCAGCACTATGTACAATCGCCAGGACATGGAAACAACCTAAATGTCCATCAATGTATGAATGGATAAAGAAGATGTGGTACATGTATTTTTTTGTGGATACACAAAATATACACAGTGGAATATTACTCAGCCATAAAAAAGGAATGAAATTGAGTTATTTGTAGTGAGGTGGATGGACCTAGAGACTGTCATACAGAGTGAAGTAAGTCAGAAAGAGAAAAATAAAGATCATATGCTGACGCATACATATGGAATCTAGAAAAATGGTTTTGATGAACATAGTGGCAGAGCAGGAATAAAGACGCAGATGTACAGAATGGACTAGAGAACACTGGGGATGGGGAAGTTGGGACGTAGTGAGAGAGTAGCATTGACATATATACACTACCAAATGTAAAATAGATAGCTAGTGGGAAGCTGCTGCACACACAGCGAAATAAGCTGCTGCATACACAGCAAAATAAGCTTGTGGCGACCTAGAGGTGTGGGATAGGGAGGTTAGGAGGGAGGTTCAAGAGGAAGGAGATATGGGGATATATGTATACACATAGCTGATTCACTTTGTTGTACAGCAGAAACTAACATAACACTGTAAAACAATTATATTCCAATAAAGATGTATTAAAAAATTAAATAAATGTTCACGCTCACATACAAAAAAGAATATTCATATATATTTTTGCAGAATTATTCATGTGTTTGATTATGAGGTGCCTCACCCAAGCTTGTTTGGTGGTGGAGAGGGTTATATAATGCATACGTTTGCGCTTAATTACTTTTGAAAAATCTGAAGAATTCTAAAACACATATTGCTTCAAAGGTTTCATATACAGATAATGAACCTGTATATTTAAGCACAATTTAAATAAGAAGATCTTTCTTGGAAAGAAGCTATTTCACATACCCTCATGACTTGGAATACTGACTTTTGTCGAGGGAGGGAGGGAATACGGGGATATGTGTATAAAAACAGATGATTGAACTTGGTGTACCCCCCCAAAAAAATAAATAAATAAATAAAATGAAAAAAATAAAAAATAAAAATAAAAAAAAGAAGAAAAAAAATACAAACAAAAAGGTTATACACACACATACACACACACATACATATATAATGCCCAAATTGTAGTAAGTACATGAATTGCTAAAACAATTTTTGTTATTGGGATCCTCTTGACATTAAGAAAGTACATACTACCTCAAAAAAAGGTGCCAAATTCTAAGAGTTATCTTATGTTTGTCATATTTATTCCAAATAAAACTAACAAGTCACAAATATTGCTGCAAATTTTCTTAGTTTCAGATACTATACACAAGGATCTATCACATAAACCACTATTTTAGTGACTCGATTTCATTTGGAAAAACAATTATGACAGCCATAATATATATTGTAAATATATGTCATAATTCAGTTTTGTGAATTTCCAGTAACTTTTAAATTTGACTTTTTGTCCCCATTCCTCTGACTGAATCAGCAAATGCCAACTTAAATGAAAAGTTAAAATTACTTAATATTTTTCTAAGTTTATTTTAAAATACGTGGAGTCAATCATTTCAATTCTATTAATCCTAAAATGCAATTTTGAAGAAGATTAAAGATAATTTCATAGAAATATTAAAAATCATAAGACCATATGGAAAAAAATACATTTTTCAGAAAATATTAATTCTATTGTATTTTACTTTCCTTCCTCAGGCCTTGAATCAGTCATAGTTCCCTAAGAAGCCCTACTTTCTTTTAATAGGAAATAGTATTTCAGGACCATAATGCTACTCATTGTTTCTAGACCTTTCCAGCAGAGCCAGGAAACACTATATATATTTATATACACACATATGCACGCACACACACAGAAAATAATTAAGATAGAGTGCCTTATGATTTCATACTGATAATTTCAATTCAAATTCAGGGTCACAGATTTTCTTAACCACTGGTATATTACATCTTATGTGCTGAGAATCCTGGTTCTCAAGGACACAGTGAATGACAGAATTAGAACTATTTCACAATTACTCATTGTCTTTATCTTACATTACCAACACAATTGTCTTAGAATAATTATACAAATACTACCATCACCAACTGCATTCCCGAAAACAGTTAAATATATATTTATTTATACACACACACACATTTATATTTTTGCAATCACTCTCCTGCTCTTCCATCATTTCTTTTAGAGTTGTCCTATGTCTACATGGAAAGAATATGTAAGCTTAGTTATATATATCCATAAAAGTCTTCTGTAGATGTCTGCTCATTTTCGTTGTCAGAAACTCCCCCAATTCTGCACACTTGCCACTAACAGGCAGATACGGTGGCTTTTGTTGTTCTCTCCTGATCCTATTTCACTTTCGGATTCATGGTGCTATCCTGTCACTTTATCTTACTGCCAACACTGTCTACAGGGCTCTCTGTTTGCTCTGTTGCTTCTATGCGGGAATTGAGGAACATCTGAAAACTAGACCACACTACAGATGCCATTTTTCCAACATTCTGCCCTAACTGTTTTTGATGCATTATTTCACTTGTTTCACAAGCCTAGAAAACAGTTTTTTAAAAAAGAAATCAGTTTTAATGCCTCCATTTTACGATAATACAAACAGAAGCCTCAAAAATGATAAATACTTGTCTAAGATTAAATAGCTAGTTGCTGATGGAAAGCCATTTCAAATCGGGTCTATTTGACTCTTGAGTCCATAACCTTTGCCCCAGTGCCACACGGCAATAATTTCACATATACTAGAAACATTTTCTTAATATCAGATAAACCAGAGTCTTGTGACTTCTAAATAAAGTAAGCTTTCAAAGGAAAATTTCAATGCATTTCAAGTTGTAACAATTTTATCTTATACCAAAAGCACTGCATGTAGAGTCATACATGCACATGATTTTCTTTTAGAAATTGTATATAATCACCAAAGAAATTTCCATTGGATTTTTTTTAAAAACCCCTTCATGAATGCTCTATGTTACCAGTCAATGGACTGCTTTCAGCAAGTCTTTACTAAAGACTAAGAATAGGCAGTATCATTTGTGGACAGAGCACAAGACAAATGGTCGGAATTCCTAGGTTTCATTCTTGATTCTGTCATCAGCATACTGTGCGGCCTCCCGAAAGTCCATTTACTCATATGATTATAGACTCCTTCAACACTGACATTAATTCACTCCTGCAAAGTGAGTCTCTGGTATCTAATGTCCTTCGACATCATCTTGAGACAACAGTTGTAGCAAATACGATAAGAGGCACATAATGGATTATGTATCGATGACATAAAGGAGGCATGCATAATAAAGAGTGGGAAATAAATTTGAAGCAAGCAGGACAATAGGGGGATTGTTTCATTCTTTTCAAGAAGAGAAAAAAAGGCATTTTTATTTTCAAAAAGCCATTCATGGACAAGAGTTTCATCAATAAACTAATTTCTCTGATTGCGTTGGTTGGAATCTGAGATGAATTTTTATATATGAGAAACTTCCATGGAAAACAGCCTGTTTTCAACTTCAGATCTGTGGGCAACAACAGTGCCAAAGAAAACCCAAGGTTACTGAGGAGGAATCCGTTTGAGACACATATATGTGTGTGTATGTAAATATATATATATATATATTTGGATATTTTACTTACTAAGAGCTGAACACTGGATTACATGTTAAGGTGCTCAGAGTAAACCCATAGGGAAAGCAGAGAGCAGTGGGAATTCCTGGGCACTTTGGCTTCCAAGTCTTGAATTTTTATGCAGCTGTTCTGCATAGATATAATGAGAATTAAAAGGTAAACCCATGCTCTGAAATCTTTCCCTTCTCCCTCTCATTCTCAGAAATATATTCCTTAAAGTCTGTTTGGAAACAAATTTAGAATTATTGTGTAATGCTTTTATTACTAACATCTGTCTACACCAAGTTATATAGATTATGGAAACAAATAAATCTCCCCGGTTCAGATCCTTTCAAAATGACCGAAAACCTTTACTGCACTTGGGGATTTTCTATGTAGTCACAGGGAGGAAACATGGAGAAGGAGAGCGCCAACAGGTGCAATGCTTTAGAGAAAGGAAAGGAGCCAGGAATCATTTGAACTGTGCCCTGTACTCAGACAATCTGGTTACGTAGCCATTCTTGACTATCCTTCATTGTGAGCTGACATTTTACAGAGAATTTCACCTAATAGAATGGAAGTTTCAAAGCGTATTTATTTTAAATATGGGAGAGGGAAAAAAAAACAGTAATAGAATCACTTCACTTCATGAACAGGGCAAACCATGTTAATTCATTATAATTTGAGGCTAATTATGTGTGGATGACACTGAATAGTAGTAATTATTTTAGATCCCAATCACTGTGTCTTCAAGCTATAAGACAAGCAGGAAGGAATATAACCTATATCAAGACTTCTACATGATTCATTCAGACAGTTTAGAGGCCCTTTGAGACCACTTTTCAGGATCTAAAAGTTTAGAGGCTCTTGGGTTTAAGTGTTGTGCTGGATGCATTGGGGAATAAGAAATTCTCCTGACTCCTCCCCACCCCTCAAAATCTGTCCCATCCTTCTGCACGTTGGCATTTCTTTTGTTCATTTCACTCCTTAATCTCACTTTGAAAACACTTGCATCTTAATCATTTAATGGTTGAAGTTTAACACTTTCTGGGCAACGCTACAAATATATAAATTCCAACTTCAGCCATGTAACTGAACCAACAAGTTGTATGGAAGAGAACAAGCAGACTCCAAGAGCATAAGATATAAGTTTTTATGCAAATAGGAGTTTGGGTAGAGTTTTGAACATGGAATCTGCTTCCAAAGCCACTAAAACTTTATTGTGAAGTTCTCTGGAGCCACACATTCAACAGGATGAAAGATGATTATGGTGATGGTGATGATGATGAAGGATAACACAAGATAAGAGACGGAGAGTGAAATCATTTTTCCTAGATCAGGCTGTTGTTTGCAAAATCTGGTGTCCTCCACTAAAACTCTGTTGTAATATACTTCTATAAGAGATAGACATTATTATTTTTGTTTGTGAAGTGGCCTTCTTTCCATTGGGACACTGCTCCTGAACCATAATGCTCTGTCATTGTGGGACTATCAGTTATAGAGCCCAGTGCACATGGAGTTGAGCACATGACCCAGGGCCAATCAATTCTACAACATCTCATCTTTTTGGTCACATCCAAGGGCTGACATATGACTTAAGCAGATAGAGCCCTTTTACAGATTTATATACGAATACTGGCAAAGACAAGTTCCTCTTCGTTTTGGAGAACAAGCTATATAGAACTAGTTGTTGAAGCCAGCAGTAACCTTCTTCCATGTGAGAGGATGTGGACCATCCACAGCAAAAAAGAAAACAGCAAACATGCAGAAAGCATCTAGCTGCACCAAGAGTTGGTGAGAGAGCCCGGACACCATCTTTGAGTCTCTGAATCCAGTGCTTCCTGAAGCCAGCTCAACATTTAACTTCTCGGTTGCATGGGGCAATCAACTTCTTTTCTTTTTCTCTCCTTTTTTTAAAAATTAATTTATTTTTGGCCATGCCGTGCAGCATGTGAGATTGTAGTTCCCTGACCAAGGATCGAACCCGCACGCCCCTGCATTGGAAGTGCAGAGTCTTAACCACTGGACCGCCAGGGAAGCCAGCAGTCAGTTTCTTTTCCAATCACTTCAGGTTTTCTTTTTAAGACGGCCAATTTGAGTTTGCCTTTTGTTACATAAAACTAGAAGAGTTTTGACTAATAAGACATGGCAGGGCAGAACTATTTTTTTCCAGTTGCATAGTTAAAAACCCAGAAGTTAACAAAAATAATCAATTATAGTGGGTAAATTAATTTCATCTCTACTTGACTCATGACTATTTACCAATAACTGAAACATAAGTAGCAAATTTGCTTAATGAAATGGTATGACTTGAAAGTAATTCAACAATAACGAAAATATATACCACTAAAATATTAACATGCATTCATTCACCTGGAGTTTAGGTGACAGGTTGATAAACTTTTTCCTTAATAGGCATAATAGCAAATATTTTTGGCTCTGTGGATCATATAATCTCTTTCACAACAAATCAAATCTGCCATCAGAGCATGAAAACACCCACAGACAATATATTAAAAAGTAGCATGGCTGTATTCCAATAAAACTTTATTTACAAATACAAGTGGTGAGCTACATTTGGCCCAAGGGCTGTAGTTTGCCAACCTCTATTTAGAAGATCGACTTTGGACTCTTCTCAATTCACTTCATCATGAATTCCTGGAACAGCTACACTATACTAGACAACGTATTTGGCCCTAGAAAAGATTCAGAGCTGTGTATGGAAAAGTTCCGACCCTTAGGGAGTTTGCAACATAATAGGAAAAGAAGGCAAGTTTATCCCTAAATTGCTATTCAAACCAAATATGAAGTGTCTTAAAAATAAGATGAAACAAAATTATATGAAAGCCCAGAGGTGAGGATCAAGTCTACTGAAAGCATTTGTCCCTCAATGACCCAGAAAGATATAATTTACTCAGAACAACACTTAATCCCATGTTATTCTATGTTGCTATGTGACATGGAGAGAAAATATAATAATTGCACCTCTTTTCTCTTTCCTCGTACTGAAAGGAAGATTCTCTGTCCTGCTCAGCAAAAGAGGATTGTGTGTGTGTGCTAATCTGAAATTAATGGTGGAAATGTACAATTAAAGATGGAGGTCAGTGGTTGGTGGCAATAGAACTCTACAAAACAAAGGGCATGAAGATACATGAGGCAAGTTTTCTTAGGTGGTATATGTTTTAGTCTGCTCTGTACGCCCTGGAACTTCCCATTTCCTGTTCCAGATTTGGAACAAGATCACTATGAACAGATTATTTGTCTAAAAAAAATCTCTATTGTTTCTGAATGTTTGGAGTCAGATTTTTGTTGCTTTTGAGTGAGAACACGTGACAGAGGGCATTTAGATGGGAGGGAAAAGGCCTAGATGAAATGGATGTGAAATATATAAATGATACTGGATGTTCAGAGTCCGAAGTGTCTTTGGAATGACAAGCAGTGTGTCCTTTTTCAAACTGTTTTCTGCAGAGTCCTCATGTTTAAGAGGCTGAGCTCATGAGCAAGTGGGTGGAGACCAAAGGAGGAGGCTGGACTCTGGGACCTGTGCCCTTGGTTGAACCCAGAGCTAATGGGTTTGTTTTAATCTGTTTTATGTACTAGGGTTTCAGGGAAGATAGTTGAAAAGAAAGGGGCTAAGGCTAGAAAAAGAAATGCTTAGACACTATGAAGTTGAACCAGAGGTGTCACACAGGCTGAGTCAGACCTGGGACTGGATCTCACAGTTATTTCCTTTTTGACTACCCAGGATGGCTCTTTCATGTGTATTCTCAAATAAGAAGGTGAGCTGCCCAAAGACATAAAGGGAATTAAACTGGGTTCAAATGATCAGCTCTGGACTCATTTGTTATGTTAGAATCCCTGCTACGGCCAAGTACTATTTCCTGTCTTTTTTGCTTAGACCAAAGGGCTATAAATGTTATTTATTGGATTAAATTGACAGTGTTTGTGCCACCATATCTGATAAATTAAATGTCAAACTCTGTCCTCCTCTGGGATCCATCTCCTTGGAACTGGACATCACCTTTGCCTCTTGAATAACTGATTCTACCTTTTCAGAAAAAGGTCTCTGAAGGCCTGCTGGCCATCTAAGAAGGGAACCAGATTGTCCTTCTCTACTGTAGTACTGAACTTTGGGACAAATGGCTTCCAATCAATTTGGTTAGTCCATGGGGCCATTTCTAACTTTATTCTTTCACAGTATGGTGTGCTTTTCTCTCCTACCACATTTTCATTCTGGCTCGTAGAGTTAATGCTAGAGTCTTCTTTGTGTTTATACTTACTTCTGTATTTACTGTATAAAATTGTTCCATCTTACATGAACTCTGGACCAGCTTGCATTGATCATTTCCACCTGAAAAATTCTGTCTGAATGGTTTTTGGTAACATTCTCTGATTCAGGGAAAGTGAAAGATATCTATTCAATGAAATGATATTCTTTATTTTTCTGGTCAGTTACTCAGATACCGCACTACTCCCCATCATACAGAGATAAAGCAACATCCCTGACCTTGTCAACACAAATCCCGTGAAGCGCTAAAAGGAAAAAGACAGGTAGGAGAAGAACGGCACTGGTGAAAAAGACTGGAAGTGGGAGGAGGGATTCGATCTGGCTGTCCACCAGTTCTTACCCCTAAGATACATACTCAGAGATAAAGCCTTCATGTTCAGTTCTTACTGATGTATTTTATTTATTGTTTCGTTTAACAGCTGTCTTCAGGTATGCTCACCAAGAACATTAATATAAAATCACTTGGTAATCTCTTTAGGGTTAATCAACAATGGTCCCCACAACCATATAATAGCAATAGCATCAACAATCAATAATTTGAGAGGCTGACTAGATTCCAGGCACTATTCTAAGCACTTCAACATCTACTGAATGTCAAAGGAAAAGAATCAGATCCTAGCCATCTCTCTTCAAGCTTGCCCTTTAGGCAAAGAATGCAAAAAAGAACAACAAGGTAGTTCTATAGCCTAAGATTCCATAGATCTTAGGAAAAATATGACCTACAGAAACTGGAGAGCACTGTGTTAGCCTCCAGGAAATTAACAAGCTTGAAGGAAAGACTGCCACACTGAAGAACAGAATAGACAGTATCACAAAATAGACAACGGCGTGCCATTCCCTCTGTTCTCTTTAAAGTGTCAGCATTTTGATCAATCAACAAATTTATCAAGCATTTGTTGCACTTTAAGTTTCCCATATTTTATAAAACTTTTCAGAAAGCTCTGTGTGATGTGTTAACCACAAACTATTTTCTGAATTAAGGGTAGATTAGGAAAGTCACAAATTGGATGGCACGGACCTTTAAGAAAAAGAAGTATGCATCCTTAATTATGGATGACTTTCAGCGGTGATCTTTCCTATCTAAAAACAGGATAACATATTTTAAGAACAAAATGCTTTCATCAACAGTCATTCGCAGTTAGAACAATAAAATATTCAGATTGTTGTAGGAAATAGGAAAGTTTTAAGATTTCACTGAAAGACAAATGACTTTAAATGGTTTTTTTACATAAATATTTGGTTGCTGGCATAAAGGCTGAAGTATCAGAAGCCGGGGGAAGGAAACTGTAACAGTTATAAAGGTAACAATAGGCTCAAAATATAAAAAGGGCCAATTCAGCTGGTTTAAAAAAAGAAAAGAAAGCACAATAGCACACCAGTAAGTTCACCTATTACATAATTACAGGTTTTGTATACAAGTGCAGACAAGCAGACAGAATAAAAACCTCCTCTAGGAAATCCAAAAAACTTGGCAGGTCTGGCCAGGTGGGATGTGATGGCGGTACCAACAACAAAAAGAAACAGACTGCAACTAGGGTTTGGCCTAAGTCTGAATTTGGCTTCTCTTTGCTAAACAGCAGTTTGCTGCAAAACTCTGGGAGACAAAGGGAAAATGGAAAGTGCTAGAGAATTTAGGCATAGAGATCAGGTAACAAAAAAAAAAGATGCTGTCAGTCACAGGCTTTGCCAGGCAATGTTTTTGCCCTCATGTATGAGAACAACTCACTTGAGATCTCTCAAGAACTTCGGAAGACAGTCATTTCATAAACAAAGCTCTTCATTGGAAGGCAAAGGGGGAGACAAATGAAACTGTGTTTGGAACATTAAGCTATGGGGACTGTGTACAATCCACAGATGTGTTTTAGACTCAAAGCAGTTCTGGTTTGACTGGGGTTGTGGCAACTGATAAATCCAAATTTTGGAAGTTTATGGGCCATTTATTTCCTTCCCTGGCATGCTTATGTTTCTGCCCAGGTGTTTTCCACACACTGTGTTTACCTGTTATGTAGGGCACCCCGAAGATAATCAACCCCGTATTTCTACATCTGGGTGTATACCCAAAGCATTGAAAGCAGGGACCTCGAGAAATATTAGTATACCCATGTTTGTAGCAATATTATTGGCAGTTGCCAGAAAGGAGAAGCAACCCAAGTGTCCAGTGATGGATGAATGGATAAACACAACAGAGTATGTGCATACAACGGAATATTATTCAGCCTTGAAAAGAAAGGAAACTCAGGGACTTCCCAGGTGCTACAGTAGATAAGACTCCATGCTTCCAATGCAGAGAACTAGATCCCATATGCAGGCCGCAACTAAGAGTTTATACGCCAAAACTAAGGAGCCAGCGAACTGCAACGAAAGAGTCCGCCCGCTGCAGCTAAGACTTGGCACAACCAAATAAATAAATATTAAAAAAAAAAAAAAAAAAGAAAAGGAAGAAAGGAAATTCTGACACATACTACAACACGGATGAACCTTGAAGACATTATGCTAAATGAAATACGTCAGTCACGAAAGGACAATCATTGCATGATTCTTCTCAAATGAGGTTCCTAGAGTAGTCAAATTCATGGACACAGAAGGTGGAATAGAAGTCATCAGGGGCCGGAAGAGGGGACAGTGGGGAGTTAGTGTTTAATGGGTAGAGTTTCAGTTTTTTGAGATAAAAACGTCTGCGGATGGATGGTAGTGATGGTAACATAACACTGTGAATATATTTAAGCCACTGAACTATATACTCAATAATGCTTATGATGGAAAATGTTACGTTATGTGTATTTTACTACAATTAAAAAAAAAAAGATCAAGTAGTAGGGGACATGGAGAGAAGAGGCCAACAAATGATGACACTGAAGTGCCACTGAAGAAGATCCTAACACCAGCCAGAGATTGGGACCAATTAACGACGGATTGCTCTCAAAGTTCAGCAGATACAGTCAGTGCCTTACCCATAGGCCTTCACTTACCACTTTTTTACAAGTCAATCTGAATTCCAGTTGCCAGCACCAGCACCTCTTTGCCTGCTGGGTCTCATTAGCTGAGCTGCCAGAGCCTTCTTTTCCTGGGTATGCAGCAAAACAGAAGTGCCCTGGAATTAAAGCTGCTTGGGAACAGACCTCAATCCATGACTGATTAGAACTGGTGTACAAATACCCCAGTTCCCTCACCCCCCTTGAATGGGATGGATAACTGTGAGACAGCTGTTTTATACCATTTCTCAAGTTGCCCCAGCAGAACTGCACTGCAATTTCCATGAGAACTTGCTGAATAATACACCCTTATTGGCTTCTTCCCCTTCCTTTCTGTTGATGGTTAATTCTAAATGTCAACATGATTAGGCCATGGATATTTGGTCAAACATTCTAGGTGTTTCTGTGAAAGGACTGTTTAAATGAGACTAACTTTATAGTAGATTAGCAGATTAGCAGATTGAGTAAAGATTACCCTCCACCTGGGACTGGGCCTCATCTGATCAGTTGCAGGCTTTAATAGAAAAAGACTCCTCCCCCGTGAAGAGGGAATTCTGCCAACAGACAGCCTTCAGACTTGAAATTCACCATCAGTTCTTCTCTGGGTCTCCAGTCAGCCAGCCTACCTCACAGACTTTGGATTTATATATCCGCAATTGTTTGACCCAGTTTCTTAAAATAAATCTCTGTCTTCCTGTCTCTGTCTGCACACACACACACATTCTGTTAGTTCTGTTTCTCTGGGGAACCCTCACATGCGTTTCCACTCCTATACCAGTGCTTCCTGGGATCGCTTTCCAACTAAACTATGCTTGTACTTGAACCCTTGACTTGGAGAAGTGGTCTTCCCCCCGGAGCACCTTTGGTGATATATGAAGACATCTGTGGTTGTCACAACTGAGGGTGCATCTAGAGGCCAGGGATGCTGCTCCACGTCCTTCAGTGCTCAGGGTAGCCCCCCACAACAAAGGCGCAGCCAACCCTCAATGTCAACAGTGTCAAGGTTGAGAAACCCTGACTTAGAGTTGGCTTCTGAGGAAACTCAAACTAAGGCAGGAACTAAAAAGAGAAAGGTAGATGCTGCTGAACTAGGAAGAAGTACTAGAATCAGGGTTATTAAAAATCTGCACACCGAACACAAAATCTTAACATTCTTGCAGATGAGGGGTGCAAGGTTACTAGAGGGCCAGGCTTAGAATGCCAACTGAGGGTGCCACTTCCCTTTGCAATGGCTCTGTCATAAAATGGGAACAAAACCATGTGGGATTTACCTCTGTGTGGTGAATCCTTACACAGAAATCAGCACTCAAGAAAGGCCTAGGGCTTCCCTGGTGGCACAGCGGTTAAGAATCCGCCTGCCAATGCAGGGGACACGGGTTCGATCCCCGGTCCGGGAAAGTCCCACATGCCTTGGAGCAACTAAGCCCATGTGCCACAACAACTGAGCCTGCGAGCCACAACTACCGAGCCTTGTGCCACAACTACTAAAGTCTAGAGCCCGTGCTCTGCAACAAGAGAAGCCACCACAATGAGAAACCTGCGCTCCCCACAACAAGAGAAAGCCCATGCAATGAAGACCCAACGCAGCCAATTAATTAATTAATTAAAAAGAAAGAAAGGCCTAGCCATATGGTTGGTTGGTGATAGATTCTTCCTCTGTGTTCCTGTGCTGTACTAATATGCTAAGTGACTTGTGTCCTGGTCCCAGCCTCACCTAGCATGGAATTCAAATTTATGTCTCAGCAAAAAGAGCGATTATTTACCATTACTGAGTTTGGGGACGGTCCTCAGCAGGTCACCATTGCCAAGGCTGCGTCTGTGAATTGCCTGGGCCTCATGCACTGGGTTTCTGGCTCTATGAAAAACATGATTGGTTGTCATCTGTGCTCACTCATTGTCCTTCACTGGAACGAAGTTCTTTCTTGGCCACATTAAGAAGTGAGCCTGTCAACACTCCCATATGTTCTCCAGGAAGAACGGTCACTCCCTCTCAGCCTGCCTTGCCAGAAATGCTCTTTTCAGTGTTACCTGTCCAGTTTCTTATTTCTCCCGGGAGATTCCCTTTCCTTCAGTCAGCTGGATTGTTTGAGTTCTCTGGGAGTGTGACTTTAACAGGCACGGTGGGGTGTTACAATATCTGTTCGTCTCTATCTGTGTGTTGTTCATTTTCAGACAATCCAATTGCAGAGCTTGCCTTGGCGTCTTTGATAACGGGGATGGTTCCAGGGCAAAAAAAGCGGGGCCAGCAGTTGGTGAGAAAATAAGTGAGAGTCAAAGAGAAGACTCCAAGAAAATGTTTCTGGCTGCTTCGCTAATGCTTGGATTGATTTGATGCAGAGATATTCTTGGAGGGTTTTGATTATTAATGTGCCTAATTCTATGGCTTCAATGTAGGTAGTGGGTTCTTCTACAAAGTGGGATCCCATGAAGAGTCACAGGGGTGGGATCGATGTTAGTTCAGCCTCTCGTCCCACATAATGTGTTGACCAGACGTCCATGATTAAAGCTTCAATTGTACCACTGCAAATGCCAGACTCTATTCTGGGGCTGTAACAATAGCTTCTGTGCCACCTGATTCTATTCCAACGTGAGAATAGCACAGAAGAATATCAGAACCTGGAGTTTTACAGATATAATTTGAAAACCTATATGAGAGGGAAACAAACATTATCTTTAGCTTTGAAAACTGTAAGCTGAGACCCTTGTATACTGAAAACCAATTGGTTTGAATTCTAATTTTATCTCTGTTATGAATTACAGCCTTGGAAGAGTTATTTACTTCCACTAGACCTTTGTTTCCTCCACTGTCGAATAAGGAGTAGGCAGGACTGGGTCCAAGAACCCTCCCAGCTTCTGCATTCTGTGATATCGTAGCAAAGGTGGGCAAATCAGATTTCATGTCATACATATCGTTTGCATAGAATTAGTTAGCCTCTTCCCCGAGCGCATGAGCAATGGCAAAAACATTGCTGATAGAGAAAAAAAAAATGGAAGAGATGATTTTGCACCCATGGGGTTGATTTGGGATTGAATCAATGAATATCTTGTGAAAAAAAATTAGATAAACAGGTTTTATAAGCCAGTAAAATATACTGAAGTCTATGAAAAATGACTGGCATACCTCTACGTGGGAAGGGGGAAGTTTTTAGGGGAGGTATTCTCTCTCATCAGATGTTCCACCATTTACCATGCAGAACTGCCTACAATGATGCAATCTGAGATCCAGAGAGCAGAAAGTATTATATATGGACATAAACCGTTATATGTTAAAATGATAAATCGGTCATTATTGGTTTTAATTAGGATGCTCCACAAAGCAGACCCTAGGACAAGGATTATGGTGCAGGTCACTTATTCGGGAGGTGATACCAGGAAACAGAAGAGAGGAAGCGGGAAAAGTAAGACATAGAAGAGAGAAAAGCCAGGAGGGAGCATGAATACTCAGGCTGCCTCAGTAGGAAACTAGCGCTCAGTCACACTGGTGCTATTCAGAGGAAATGCTTAAGAATGACATGCATAACTGACTCGCAGAAGGACAGGAAGCAATGGGCATTTATCCACTCATCCCCGTCTCCCTTGGGCTGAAGCCTGTTCTAGGGGCCAGTCCTGGGCTGTGTCTATCTGTTGCCTTGCTCTGTTACCCTCTCACAGCTTCAGAGGAAGCAAAATGGAGGGAGCCTCGGCCCTATTGCTCGTGCCACACTGGCAACAGAGGCAACTGTCCACCACAGCTGCCCTGAAATCGGCTGGGCCAACTGCATGTGACAAGGTGCATCACAAACGCCGCACTTATTTTCATCAGATATAGTATATTTTCATCTTCACTCAGCCAATGGAAAAGAAGCGCATGCACGAACATTCTTCTTTAAAGCATATTGTCATAGTTAAGACGGGGACTTGAAAAAAACTACCTTTCATCCCAGGTTAGAAATATCTTTCAAGGAAGTGGGCTTGGAGAAGAGGGGTGGAAGGTGCCCATGGGTGGATAAGGGTCTCTGTACTGAACTCTGTGGCCAACAGTTGAGTACAATAGTCCAGGCTTCTGTATTCCCCTATTATGTCATAGCTACATCAACACCGAGAGCCAGAGACACCTGAGCCAGCACCAAAGAGCTGACTGCTTACCTATACACCCCTTCCTTCTAGTCCATTATTTTTCCTTCTGGATTTGAAACACTTGAAAAGAGGTGGGGGGGACAATAAATATTACTTTAAAAAGCCATAAATGCTATTCTTTGCACATCTTTATTTAGTACTGGGCAATCCTATCTGCTGAAGAATAAACTGAAGGAGCCATGATTTGGAGTTTGATATTATAACCCTGCTAACCTCCAGACAAGGACAGAGGCAAGGGTTTTTTTTTTTCAGTTGAATATAAAAGGAACAGCTCATAACTTCATTGGCTAATTAAGGTCTTTTTGATTCAAAGATCAGAGTCTCCACTCAGGCTCAGATTAAACAAAGGGGCATCTATTTTAATGATACAACACAGATATGGAGAGATTCAAAGAAGGCACATCTGGGCTTCGCAAGGACTAGAATCAGAAACTCAAAACTCAGAAATGAAATCTCTCTCCATTTATTTGAAGCTGTGGTTTTCTCTCTGTTTCTTGCACACGTGCGTGTGCTCGCTCACTCTCTCTCTCACACACACACACATTTCTCCCCATCACCCCTGCCCACCAACTTCCTCTACTGAATCTTATTCTAGTGCCTCAAATAAGCTTCACTCACAACCTTCCAGTTCTAGTAACCCTTTCCAATCAAGAATTTCCTGTTTCTCTAACACCAAGTTCCCAAGAGAAGAATCCATTGCAATCATTCCAATTCACACTAGACCAGACAAGTCATAAATTGTTAGAAGCTATACAGTTAGGGCAAGTTCCCATCTTTTGTTCAATCAGCTGTTGCAAGGGCCAGGGTCACAGAGACCACACACATTCAATAGGGCTGTGGGCGGGACTGGTCCCCACAGAAGAGGGCGTATGTAAGGTAAGCAGTAAATCCCATATCTAGGGCTTCCAGAATAGCCCACTGGAAAGTGAAGGAATAAATTACATACTTTTCTATACCAATATAGTTTATTGATTGATACATTTTAAAATAAATTTAACTAGTACTAATTTGAATTCACAGTCCATCATTTACCTATGAGACCTAAGTAAGTAAAATAACCTTTGGGGGCTTCATTTCTATCTTTCACAAGTGGCAGATATACTATTTATCACCAGGTCAAGGGCTGGCAAACTGGGACCAGTGGACCAATTCCTGCCGAGCCGCCTGTTTTTGTAAAAAAAAGTTTCATCAGAACACAGCCACGCCCATTTGTTTGTATATTATAAGGTAACAATGGCAGTGCAGAGTAGTTGGGACAGAGACGTCATGTCCCATAAAGCCCAAAATACTTACTATCCGCTATGGACTGAATCACGTCCCTCCCAAACTCAAATGTTGAAGCTCTAGTCCCCCCAGAGGATGGTATTTGGAGGTGGAGTCTTTGCGAGGTAATTAGGTGTAGCTGAGGACATGAGGGTGAGGCTTTCATGATGGTATTAGTGCCTTTATACCATCAAGGCACTCGTGCCTTTGTACCATCTGGGTGCTATCACCAGCAAAGGACCGAGTGAACACACAGCAAGAAGGCAGCCGCATATAAGCCAGAAAGAGAGCCCTCTTGAGGATCCAAATCATCTAGCACGTAGATCTTGGACTTCAGCCTCCAGAACCGTGAGGCGTAAATGTCCGTTGTTTAAGCCACCCTGTCTATGGTATTTTGTTATGGCAGCCCAAGCAGACACAACCTATCCTTTTACAGATAAAGTTTGCTGACCAGGGCCTAGATTGTTATGAAGATTAATTGTGATCGTGCCTCCCTAAGCACACAGCCTGGTAACCACACACCTTCTCCACATGTATTAGATTCCTTTTGCTGCACTCAGAACACATTCAGGGCTCTAAGATGCATACCTTCAGGGGGAAAAAAAGTAGCCTACAAATTCAAGATCAAGGAAATGGTTTTTATGCATTTAATATCGTCTTGAGATCGTCACAGGTTTTCAGTTAATCTGTTAAATGTAGCAGTGTGTTCATAACTTAATTTGTATATTTTAGCCATTTGCTTCAATGCAAGTAATTGGCAGGTACCACATTAACACACAAAAGTAGTTAATGCCATGTACGAAAAAAAAAGCATATTTAGTTCTTTATTATTTCTGCTAAATAATATAATGCACAAATCATAGAACTGAAGGGCCTGCAAAGATGTGTGAAGGTGGATTCATTCATCCCTCAGCTTCTGGGCAGCATTTCACATTAATTATCCTACAAAAATTGTTGCACGTTAGTCATTAAAATCACCAGATAATGAGATTCCACAGAATCCCTTGGTAATATGCACCAGGGCCTCACAATTCTTTTCTTGGGGTGTTTTCCCGAAATGGAGCCCTCCTGCTGCTAGGTCTTTTCATCTTGTTCTCAAAGGTCCGAGCTGCTCCACCTGAGTTTGTATGTGGCAGAAATCACTGAAATGACTGCTTCTCTCCTTCCCTCCATGTGAAGTGGCGCACCAGCCACGCCACCTTCATAATACCCTGGACCTTAAAGATCACACTTCTACGGCCAGGGCCACACCCAAGCCGGGGGAAGAGAGGCTTCTGGGACAAAGAACATATTTTTCTTTTGTCTTGGACACAGGGGCCACTGCCTTTTTTCTAACTAAAAGGCAAGAAGGTCACCATTGTTATAGTATTATAAACAATACCACCTTCTACACTGAAAGCAAGTCATCTCTTTGGTATGTTCTGTGGTATTTTCTTTTAATATTTCAAATGCACTCTCCTAAACGTATACCCTGATAGGGAGAGAAACTCCAGGATGTTCTGACAGTAATATGCTTAGAAGGTTGAGAAAAATGAACTGCTACAGGATGAGAGAGGGTGATTTAACTGTCCTATCAAAAAAGAAGTTTGCTTTCCTGAAAACACTTTCTGAGAGGATCCGGCTAACTAAAAATATACTCAAATGGATTTCTATGAAAACACTGTAGCTAAAAGTAAAATAATGTAAGTGACGGCATGACTAAAACAGTATTTCTGTTTTTCTCTATTCTCCCAGAAAACTGTTTTTTTTTTTAAACAGGCATGAAAGCATACATTCATTATTTGAGATTCTTCTTCTCATTTTAATGATTAAATTAAAATACAGTGTTAGGGGGCTTACCTGCCATTCCTTGTGCCTCCCCTTTTCCTGTAATCACACCCTATCAGAACTTCAACACAGACAGCTTGTTTCTGTAGCTTAATTGCCATCAGTCATCAGACTTGGTGACAAGAGGAACTGCCCAAAGAATTCACAGTTGAATATGCACCTCTATGTAAAGGCAGAAAAGGAAATAAAGGCTTGTAGGTAGCAAGAGAGCTGTTGAAGAGAGGGACCAGTGACATTATTTGATAAGACTGGTTCCCTCAAATCTGAGATATATCCATTTACCTCTATCATGGGAATTTTGAAATAGTGGTGAAAGAAGCAAAACATTTGGAGCATACTGACTGACATGGAAACAAACCAGTAAAAAATTGGGAAGTTTCTGGGTAACTATGTCATATAAGCTAAGCAACATTTTGTCAATATTTCTTTGAAGCTATAAATAATTATAAGATAGTTACTGCATTCCTAGAAATATATATAAGTTGCAAACAATTATTTTTTGATGATTTTAGTCCATACTTCACTTGTGTTTAAAAATGTGGTGTTTGTAGGTTCAGCCACTGGATAATTCATACCAATGATAATGTTTAAATCACTGACCTAATGTGTAGTTATCACCCAAAAGGGGTCAGAAAGTTTTCGCAGCTGAGGCATAAGCTTGTATTTACTGTCTCAAGGATCTGTGAAGAAATAGATGAAAACAGTTCCAGTTGGATCCAGGTAGAATTTTGAAACTTTAAGGATCCTCTTTTAAAATCTGTTTCCAATTTTAGAATACCATCCACACTTGTGCCATTTTCTTAAAGAAGAATCTAGGATGGCTTTTTAAGTTGGATGGATTCAACTTTCAAATTTGATTAATGAAATATGTTATATGCGAAAGGCTACTGATTTTTAATTTAGTTCCCCATCACATACTCACCAGAACACTGTGAGAGGCACCTTTAATCATGCTAATTTCAGGCAGGTTCATAATGTCCTGGAGATTTGTATATTTCAAATTGAATTAATCATCACCTCCCCTCCACCCAACCCCTTATCAAGCAGTCCCCTTTTCCTACTCGTTTCTTTTCTATTAATGGCACTGCCATCCGCCCAGCCACCCAGACTCAAAACCTCACAACCATGATCATCACATTTCTTTCCTTATCTAATATTTAACCAAATGACAAGCACCACCAATGCTACCCTGATAACATTTCTTACATCCACTCTTCCTCTTTACTGCTTTATCTCACTAAGTCATGGACCTATTCCATTTAGCTCAAACCAGAGGTTTGTTCTGAAGCTCAAGAAGTTCTGGTAACCCAGAGGGTTTTTTTTTGTGGGGGGGGGGGGGTTGGTTGGTTGGTTTTTAAATAATTTGTGACCTAAACAGACATGAGGCTTTTATAGACATCATTTATAATATTGAGTTTGAATTTATCTGGTAAAAAAAGGAGCTCTCAGACCCCAGTGCTATCCAACATATGGTATATGCCTTGTAGCACCTTTCTAAAATCTGGAAAATTCCGAATCCAAAATTCACCTGGCCTCAATGGATTCAAAGGAGAGAATGTGGATTTCAGTTATAACAACCTCCTGAAGAAGATTCTACTTATGATTTTCCCTTTCTTTGATCCATTCTCTACATTTCTATCAAAGGAAACTTTCTGAATATATTTACTCCGAAACTGTAGTCTTCAACAGATACATCCACATTTTGGCATTCAGGAGCCTTTGATCTGGTCTATCTTTTCTACATACAGAAGATGCGCCCTAAAGAACATGAGATTACATACTGACTAGCTATGAGAAACAGAAGACGTCCAAAGTTAAGCATCATGCCTGCTTTGTAGACCTATAGGTTAGCTATTGAGTGCATAAGTACTCAATAAATATTTGTCGAATAAATAAAAGAACAAATAACTGAGAAAAGAAATACTGAATGAAAGAATGAACAAGTATTGATCTCAAAAGATACGAATGGTAATGGCAAATGACAGGTTTTAGTTCCTACGTCTATGCCAAACATTGGTCAGGCTCTAAAGTCAATTTTGGAATTCCTTAACTCAAGAGAGAATGAAATTTTAGAGATGACCTAAACAAGAGGCAACTAAACAGTGAAAGATTGCTATTAAGGAAACCTAAATAGGCTGGGGTTTTCTGTTTTTAGTGAAGAAGAAAACAAATGAAGGGAGTTGTATGACAGGCAGTTGGGGTGGCCTTGACTTATTAAGTACCTATGTGACTAACTATAGAAAGGACATAGCATCAGAGGACAGGGAGTACTTACAGCGAGAACGTGCCAGGGGCAGTCAGGGCCCATGGCAGGCTGCCCTCCCAACACAGATGCAAACTGGTTTAAACACAGTCAGAGGGATTCAGTTTATTGAGATTTAGATCAATAGAATGTAGAAAATAGAACATATCTGAGTAACATATATTTGAGTAACCAATATATTTGGATAGTAAGTCAAAAAGAACTTCATGAAATGGGTTAAAGACATGCAAAAAAGTATGACAATTTTATCTTTATTTATACCTAAAAAAAAAAAAAAAAAAAAAAAGAGAGAGAGAGAGACACCTATCTTCTTGGAATACTGTAGAATCATTCTAGTTTGGAAGCAGGCAAGCCAACTCAAGAGCTTTCTACATAGTCTTTTGTGATGGAGGATTCTGAAGAACTGTATTCAAAGGGCATTAGAAGGGAAAAAAAAAGAAGGCAAGCAAGCAAGCTCCTGGTGACAGAAATAGAAGCAGGAGAGGGGTTTGTGATCCTTTTGACAATTCATAAGGAAAGCTTCATCTGTCATAACCTTAAGCGCAGTAGAATATCTACGAATACTCCAATAACGGGGGCTTATATTTGAATCACCTAGTCAGCAGCTCTGGTAGTATCAATATGACATATATGAATGGACCTGCTCAACCTGCATTCCAATCACTCACTTCACTTCTAACCCAGGACTTTAATGACTGCCAAGCTTCTACATTCACTGGCATGCACTCGTCTCTGTCATGCTCTTCTGACAGCTTATTCAAACAAAAGGAATATGACTAAACTCCCCAAGCAGGACAGAGGGAGTTCTAGTGCTGAAAAGCAAGCCAAATTTACAATTTAAAAACAAATTCCAGCCCTGTTCAATAAATTACCTATTGCATACTATAAGAATTACATTATTATTGCCATAATAATATATGGCCGTTATTAGAATTACAGCAATAACATATGCAACTGCTAATGGACTTATAATGTAGCATGCCACTGGGAAATAAAAACGAACTATATTTTTTCCCGTTACCAAACAAATGCTGCTAGAATCTATACAGTAATTTGAAACTGAGTAGTTATAAGTGGAAGTTTATACCCATATTTGTGATGCATATATGGGCCTCTGTCACATAATTTTCCACTAAAGTTAAATAAGAGGAAAATATTACACACAGACTGTTTCTATATACCCAAACTGTTTTGATTATTTTGATGGACTCAACCAGCTAAGTCAAGTTATACAGTTAAAAAAAGGTGAACTCAACCAAAAACAGTCAGGGAGGTCAAACCAATAATCAAGACAGTCAAAAATTGAATTGCAAGTTTTTTTCTTTCTTTTTCCCTGAAGAGATTGATTGGACTGGTCAAGTCAGTCAAAATAATCAAATCAGTTTGTGTATATACATAACCACAGTATTTAGCCATATCTAGCTCACTGGAAAAAATAGTAGCAATACTTCACATTTATTAACTAAGTTGATATTGAATACAGGCTCTCTGAGGTGGGTGGGACAAACGTTTCCGTTCCTATTTTTAAGTCGAAGAGTTTTAGAGAAAAGTGGCTAGAATGTGTCATCTATAATGGCATTACCCCCAAAACATAGTGACTTAAAACAATGATTTATTATTTCTCGCAATTCTGTGAGTTGAATGGATTGAGCTGGACAGTGCATTGGCTCCATTTAGTATAGACTGAGGCCATTCACGAACTTGCATTTAGCTGGGAGCTTGACAAGGGATGGAATATCCAAGGTGACACCTTCTCCACAAAGGTTTCTCTCCATAGAGCTACTCACTGTTTAATAGCTTAACCTGAGTTTCTTTCTAACAAGGCGGTTGACTTCCAAGTAGAAACAGTTCAAGAGGACACCCCCAACGTGCCGGCATTAACCGAGCCTCTGATTGCATCACACTTGCTAATGTCCGCTGTCAAAGCAAATCCAGTGACAAGGTGGGAGGGGAATCCGGAAGGGCATGAATACCAGGAGATGAGATTCCTTGGGGGTCATCTATGTAACATTCCACCACAACAAGGCTGGTATGTTACACAGCATAGATTGAAACTCAGGCCTCCTTAATGCGGTGTTCTTCCCATCAGACTAAGCTGACTCCCCAGTGTCACAGTTGACCTTTCTGTAGTAACATTACGAGTATTCATCATTTCTTTGTGTGGGTTGTGTCTTTAAACTCAGGGTAGAGAGGACTTTAATATCCCATATCTATTTTGAAGTTACCAGTTAAATTTAGCTTCCAGTTTCAAGTCTAGTCATTTTTACCTAAGAAGGAAATCTGAGGCAAACATGTCTTTGCTAGTTTCCATATACCTTCCTTTCCAACAAATTAAAAACTTATAAAGACACAAGAAATGATCTTACTGCCATATATAGGTCCAACACTGGGAGGAAGAACTAGAATTATTAATTCCTATATCAAATAGTTGAGGAAACTGAGAATCAGAATGTGAGCTACTTGCTCAGAATCTCATGGTGCATGAGGAAGCTAGCCTTCCAAATCCAGAAGGTTCTTGCTCTGGAAGAACTCATGGTCTCTTGGGAACATATATGCATAAACCTTTGAACACATCAACATAGAGCTTCTCTACCTGCTGAATGTTTACAGCACAGATTTGACGGTGCTATAGCTGATAGCATTTGAGAAGTTCTGTGTCTTACAACGCAGCACAAAGGACACACCAAACCAGCAGTTCTCCACCCTCTCGGTCTCCAAATCCCTTTCATTCCTGAAAATTATTAAGAACCCCAAAGAGCTTTGGTTATACAACAGTTACTGTGTTAGAAATTGAGAATTTTCTTCAATTTTAAGAACAGGAAGCATACATTCTGTCAGTTGTCAGAATGATAACATCATCATATGTCATGCTGCCTTTGTACCTTCCACTGTAGCCTCTGAAAGGAATGGGAAGGATAAAAGCAAATTCTATCTTGTTTATTATTATGGAAATAGTTTTGACTCTAAAAGGGTCTCAGAGGCACTCACAGGCTCTTAAACCACATTTTACGAACTGCTGTTCCAAACAATTTTCTCCTTGAAAAATAATAAATAGGGCAATAATAAAATTAGTAAACATCTCTTTATTTTCACTCCTAAACTGACAAAAGTTAAAAGCTTTCCTTAGAGAATAAAACTGAATTGAGGGCACAAATCCAGAGAGGGAGGGGACCACTGAGCCTGGGGTAGCTGTACATCTTTTGTGACCAATAAATTTGACTTTGGCAGATATGTTGGGTGGAGAAGTCACAAGAACAGATTTAGAGTTGCCCCAAAGTGGTTAATTCAATGGTGGTAACTCCACTGGGCTCTCAGCTTTATGCCAAGACCCCAAAGGGCTACTATATCTCAGCAAAAGGGTGAATAAGGGAAAAGACCTGTCCCCCCCCCCCGCCCAGAAAGGGACATGAGGAAATTTTCTCTCCATATTGGTCTTGGAGGGAAAAAAATTCTCTTGAAAATTCGTAACCACAGGCTTGCCCTTTTACGGGGTTTCAGCCCATTTTATTATAAATTTGTCCCAGGTTGGTGGTGCTTCCAGGCCCTTGGCAAGCACGGATGCAAATTCCATTGGGAGGAACACAATTTTAACCCGGGCTTCAAAGAATTCCTTCACACGTGCCACTAAAAAATAAGCTTGTAATTGAAAACAAAAATCATAAAACACAAAGAAACAAATCCCTGAGTTAGATGGGCAAAGACCACACATATAAACATAAATAAGAATGTTTAATGAGCCTATAAAAATAAAAGAGGGTTTGAAAATACATCAAATGATCAGTCAAATCTGAAAAGGAATAAAATAGAATTTTTAAATAAAATAATCATATGACTTTGAGAAATTATAATATTGATATTTGAAGTTAAATAGTAACAAGGCTTTAGATCAATTGGAATTCTCACATACTACTGATAGGAGTGTAAATGGGTAAAACCACTTTGGAAAACTGTTTGGCAGTATTCACTGAAGTTGAATGGCACACACTCTGTGACAAAGCAATTCTTCCAAGTACAAACTCAATAAAAATGCTCAATGTGTTCTCACCCAAAGAACTATGCAAGCAAGTGTATAGTAGCTCGTCATAATGGTTACGAATGTGTTAATTTATAAAAATTCATCTAGCTCTGCATTTAGGATTTGTGTATTTTTTTATATGTATGTTGTGAATGAATAAAAATTTACACACACACAAATCACTCACATACAAAAGTTCCGTAATGTCCAAAGAAAAGGACAATTCTGATAAATCAGAGCAAATGCCAAAGGGATTTATTGCCCATAATAGAAAAAAGTCAACAAATGAATCAAAAAGAAAACTAGATACCTATAAAACTAAATTAATCAGAAGTTACATCTAAAGAAATGAAAAGATATGGTCCAAAGAGACTAAGACATGCAAGTTATGAAAAAGTTATGATATATCTACACATATATCTGAATATTTGTATCTATATCCATATATCTGTATCTATATCTATATATCTGTATCTATATCTATATATCTGTATGTGTATCTATATCTATATATCTGTATGTGTATCTATATCTATATATCTGTGTGTGTATCTATATCTATATATCTGTATCTGTAGCTATATCTATATATCTATATGTGTATCTATATCTATGTACATGAAATGCCAAAAGGAGTTAACGGGGAGCATGAGGGACCTTTGAAGCTAAGAATTTCCCAGAACTGATGCAAGACCTAAACCTCAGAATCTGGAAGAAAATAAATTGCCAAGGTTGATCTACATAAGGAAATTCACACCAAAATGCATCACTGAGAAATTGCAGAACAGCAAAGATAAAAGTGAGACCTTAAAGGCAGCAAGAAAGGGTTTTATGAGGAAAAACACTATTTTTTAGGCTAGCAGCAACAATGGAAGCCAGAAGATCACAGAATGATGAGTTCCAAAGTTCTAAGTGAAAATCATTGTCAATCTAAAAATAGTCTAATTTGGGAGAGAGTTATGCAGAATTAAAGCATGTAAGTACTTTGTGTTGTCTAAAAAAGATACGACATCATTGTACTGTTCTTTTCACCACGATCTGCTGCAAAAAAGAGCGTGGTATGCTCTTTAGTTGTTTGTGAGATTTAAACATGTAGTTAATAAAATTGCCCTGTTAATGAAACGTGCTTGGTCAGCTAGAAGGGTCCAAATAGATGTGATCAGTCTAGTCTAAAAGCTCTTTCACTTCTCTGGGTCCCAGCATTAGGCTGAATGTAGATGCTCAGGAAATACACAGAGGGATGGATAAATGGATAGACGAATACTTATTGATAAATGGATGGAAGGATGGATGGAGAGAGACATAGAGACAGAGAGACACACAGGCAGAAAGACAGATATTTTGTGGCCTGATTTTATCATCTGTATCTGCCCCTGACATTGAATATCTCTTTGGCAGAGTCTGATAGAATATAGAGTCCAAAATGCTAATTTTCTGAATTTTCAGCTCCCGGATCTGATTAGCGTTTCTTGGACTAAAGGAAATGCAGGGAAACAGCTTTATGTGTCCATAATGGAGAGCATTTGTCTCTATGAACACTCTTTGGGCGCCACTGCTATGTTTTGCAGTGAAACCAGCTGATGAAAGATCTCTGCCAGGGTGGAGGTCAGGGACTTTCTCTGAGTGAAATGTGACATCAAATGCTGGGCCAGTTGTGAATATCTTTGTCCACAGCCCAGAACTTATTTATCTTCTCTGGACATGGGCAAAAAAGAAAAACTGTATAGAGCACTTTAAAAAGTGTGTCACCGTTTCCTGAGAGAAATGATCTCCCCTCTAGGATCTGACTGAAAATCATGGGCAATTGAAAGTCTGGTTTATCCCTGTGGACTATTAGTCACCCTATAAAAGTTAATTTAAAACAAATTAATCCATAAATCTCTACATTGTCTGCAAATACTTACCACTATAAAAAACCTAATTTAAACCCTTTCCCCTCTATTCTAAATTAGGGTTGCACTGCATTTTAGAAAATGTCTTCCTGACTCGGAATAAATTACTAGTTATTTCCTTTCTTACTGATGACAGTGGAAGTTCTAAGGGTAGTATTAGGTCCAATCACAATCTCTTAGTTATCAAAGAGAGGGAGAAAGAACGCACAGTATTTTACAGAGCCTTATTACATAAACGTTATGTATTGGAGAAGTTTAATTTTAAATGCAGCTCCTCGGGCCATTCTTCCTGAAAGTCACTTAATAGGGTTTTCTCGTTAACACTTAAGTCAAACTTAGAATGTGGAAGAAAATGAAATCAGAGAGGCAGCTCTTTGACTGAGTTCTTACTTTTATCAGGATCATTCTCATTGGAGTCTCAAACAAGAATACATGAGTGGCCTTCGCTTAGTGAAAAGACTAAAAATGGTACTTTGACCCATCAAATGACTCAGATTTCTGATGAAAACTAAAATGCAAACTTTATTTGCTCCGGAGTACCGCTTTAAGGTATCTGTGGAGCATGGTCAACGACCAGGTTAAAAAAGATGTTTCTTATCTTTTCTACGTTGATGAGGGACTAACCAGAAACACAGTCATTTAAATACACATTTAGAATCCCCCCAACCCCCGCATCTTGAGGGGCAGACTGTTGAAAAGGGAGTGTTGCACCTCTGGTAGCTGCGAACTTTCAGGAATGCAATTTTTGCATAGAAAAATCCTGTTCCACGTATGGTAAGTGATTTATATCCCGAATATCTTAAAAAATGGCTACCTCCTAAGTCAGAGGAAGACTCAGGTGGTGAACAAAAGTCAATTATACCCCAATGTGCCCAATCCCACTGTCTACAGCCAATGAAAATAAATAAGACAGAATTTAGCACGTTGAGACATTTCATGCAAAGGTGTTCTGGGGCTGTCATTCCATAATCTAAAAAAAGGCACTTATCGAGCTGCTAATTATAAAGCTCCCCCACACCACTATACTGGTGTTAAATGGCACTGTTCCATTAGCTGTAATTATTCCATTTGTAATAGATAAGCAGTAACCATTTTCAAATGTACACTCGCCAATCATTTTTAAAGGATGAGTTTCATACATTTAAAACCATGTATTTCAAAACAACCTAGGTGACCAATCTATCTGAAGGCCTAAAATTCAAATTAGAAGAGCATTTAAAAAATTAAAATAAAATATATTCAGTAACAGAAATGATTATAGCCTGCGAGAGAGAGAGAGTGAACACTACAAACAAATTAAGGAGAAAAATATTTAGATGTTCAACTAGGTGGATGTATTAATTGTTCAAAAGGCCAGAATTTTTTTTATAGAACTCAGCATCTGGAACCTAGGAAGTGATTTGTATGAAAACAGACTTTGATGGTTGGAGACCAGATGTACTCACATAACTACGCAAGTGTCTTTGACCGCCATCATTCTGGATAAGTGAGATGCAGTAACCATTTGTAAATGCAGAGGAATAGACATGGACTGGAAGGTCTGGATGTGGAGGAAAGAAGTGGCTAGAATAGGCTAAGACTTTCCCCACAACTGCTACCCGGAGATCACTTTAAGGAATGCAGGAGTATCGCATTCACCAATTCTTCAAAGTTTACCCACCTTACTTAAACTCATCACAAAACAATTAATTAGCAGTACTATAGAAAGTCTCAGAAGCAAACAGGTATGATGTGTGCACCTTTCCTTACGTACGCCGAATTGCAATGAACTGTACAAAGCAGAGCAAAAACTGAATAAGTTTCTGTAAAAATATTGTCATATCTCTACGTGAGTAATAAAAAAAAGGCTAATGCTGGTGTAAAGGATGAACCCCAACAATAACTTTTCAAAGCAAATAAAAAAAATAAGTGCTTGGCGGGGGGGGAGTCAAGGAAGGGAGGGAATACGGGGATATGTGTATAAAAACAGATGATTGAACTTGGTGTACCCCCCCTAAAAAAAATAGAAAAAAAAAAATAAGTGCTTACTTTATTAATGAACCTGGAGACTCAAAGTTTTGTTTGCTACCAGTCTTGAATGGAAAGGAGCTGCCTACGCCTTGGTGCAAGGGTTCTTGAATTTGTTCTAAGCGTGGTTTCCCTGAAATTCTCAGGGCTTTTAATCATACAGTAGAAACTATTCTACATCTCAACTGATTTTATGAACATCGAATAATTTTACTGGCAGAAAATATGACTTGTTATATATTCATAATAATATATACATAAATTCCCAGTTGTGAGAAAATATCTGTTAAGAATAAACAGGATTAATCTGTTGGCTACTGTGAAAGAGTGACTGCTTAGTATTGTGTGCTGTCCAATAGACACTAACGTAGTTATTTTAATTTAAATTTAAATTAAACAAATTTAACAATTCAGTTCCCCGGTGGCACTAGCCACATTTCAAGCGCTCAGGAGCCACGTATAGCTCATGGCCATGGTTCTGCACAACACAGACACAGCACGTTTCCATCACTGAAGAAGGTTCTATTGGATTGTACTTTCTAGAAGTATTTTCTAAGAGTCAGCTAGGAGAGGGACAGACCCAGAGAGTTCATAGTTGTCTAGCAACCAAAGAAGCTGGTGAGTTGCTTTTATTACTGAGGTTTTCTGCAACAATTATGCTTTTCAAATGTTGTGGTCAATACAGGCTCTAAAGTTAAAGTTTATATTCCTAAGAAATTAAATCAAAACTTCAAATCTGAAGTTGAAAGTCTTGGGGGGCTTATGCACATTTTCTGTAAACACTTGGAAGAAGAACTGTGATTTTCTGATGACAAGAAACAGAACCTGTATAAATTTAAACTGAAACAGATTCTTTACCCCACTTGCCTGGTGCTATCTGTTCACTGTTCATTTTGCTTCTGCCCTCACCTAAACATAAATATTTTCTAAATGCCTTTTCTCTGTCTTTGCTATAAAGTTAATAGATAGCATAGTACCTTGAATTTTCAAACATAGGCCAATACTTGAAAACTTATTTCAAGTATTCTCATCAAATGCCATTGTCAATTCAAAGTCCTGGTGGCTTAAAGTTTTCTTTCAAACTATAAACAGCAGTTTTTTTTCTTTATTCGCTAAAAGTACTTTGTAACAGTTTAGCACCCTGAAACAGTCCTAAGTCTTGGGATGGAATTTTTAACAGGAGCTGCTGACCTGGTTTTACCCAGTATGCTACCCAAATCTTGACTTGTAGTTAGGTAGGGGCCACCCTATCTAATATATACTATATACAAAATAATATATTAATACTTATACGTTATATATTATAGCATATTATACAACCAACTTATTTATATATATATATATCATGTTATAAAATGATACCTCAAGAAATGTGTTCCTTTCCTATCTTTTAGCTGAACCCACAATGATCCAAGAAATTGGCACAGAGTTCACTCCTCCAATTTATGGACTCGAAGCACTGAGGAACGTACAGTGACTGCTCTGAGATCAGTTTTACAGTCTCAGGAATTTGGGAAAGTCCGCCGCTTTAGCCAGGAAAACTGTCACTGGCGGGTGTACTCTAGTTGCCTTTCCATGGACCAAGCCGTGCTGGGGCCATGTAGTGCTTTGGTCCGTCCTGGAAGTCCTGTTCTCACCTCAAGGCCTTCATTAGAAGGTTCTACCCCTTCTTATACACTTGCCCCAAATAAGATGTTTCTATTCCGAGTATTTAATCAGCTGATTTCTTCAGAAGGCTTTATTTACTTAAATTAAAAAAAAAATGGACTCTTTCGATAGCTGTAGCTTTCTGTCTCTCTTATTCTTTCTTAAAATACAATTTTATCTGATCCTACTCAGTTAAATCAGAATCCCTAGGGGCAGAAGCCAGGCAAAAGCATCTTGGAAAAGCTCCTTGGGCAATTCTAAGTCACATTCAGAGGTGAGAAACTGTTCTAACCTGAGAGTGATCCATTTCACCCTCCAGCATGTGGGTGCACATCCTGGTTCTGCAGCTCATTCAGGATGTGATTTGGGCCAAGATACACCCAACCTTCCTGTGCCTCACTGTCCTCATCTGTAAAATGGGAATGACAATACTCTCCTGCAATTGTTGAGACACTGAAAGGAGAGAAAGCTTGAATTCCCTCCATGGAAATCATATTTCTTCTCATCTATCAGTGTTCTTTGTAATGGGAAGGCACTTTCCAAACTTATTTTGGGGAAGAGGCATATTCCTATTTTGAGTCCAACGTGGAACTGGGTTCCTGACTGGGCGATACTGTTAAATGGCCCACTTGGGAGAATCACGTGGAGAATCACAACTTGGAGAATCACTACTCTGTGCAGTTCCTGTTCACTTCTCTATGCCCACTCTTGCACTGGTTGCAAACTCAGTTCTTTTTTATTAATTCCTTGTTAGCATTCAGGAAGGGTCCAGTCATTTAAGAAAACCATGGGAGAGAAAAGGTTTCACTTGAGACAACTGGATCCATTTGGTGAACTACAAAAAAGATGATTATTCCATTTTAGCAGCAGAGTACCTTCCTTCAGCCAAGGAGCAGGATTTGAGTACCACTGAGGCAGTCAACGACATTTTCTGAGATACTTAAGTACAGGAGAACAGAGGTCATGTATAGTTCATGTGGGGGTCGCTAACATGCCTTACAAATAGAAGGTATTTGGAAAATATGTAGGGAATTGCAATTGAGAGAAACAGGCAGGTTTTAGATTGGAAATAGTAGATAGTCTGAAATTCTTTCTTTTTAAAAAATTGGAATACATTAATTGTTTTCACCTTTCAATTATGACTGTCTTGAAAAATTCTGGTTTCACGGTGTATTACTTAAGCCCAAACCAACTCATAAAGAGGATGACCCAAAGAGAGTACCATATGCAAGGGGTGCAGTTTTCTATGAATAATCCACAAGTGTTGTCCAATATTTCAAGCATTTATAAAGTAAAATCTGAGTGCTGTGGCAGAGTCACTTGTAAGACAGCCTTGACAGATCAATTTGCCTCCTGACAGTATGGGGGGAGGGGTGGTCTGCTCATTTTTAGGATCGTGATATGCAGCTCTGCAGGTGAAAAATTAGAATTACCCTGAATGCCTTTCCCAGCATTTCACAGTGGGTCCAGCCACAATCTTGCTAAATGACCATGAGCTGTGACTATCAACACTGGTTGAGGATTTGTTTGGGGAATCATGAGATGAAGAAGAGATCTTCTATTTCAAAAACACTCTAGGAGTAAATTCTGGAACTATTAAAAGCTAAAAATAAAAACAAAAAAAACCCTTTCCAAATCCTAGACATAGAATGGTCTTGACTCATTTTCCAAATAAAGTCAAAAGGGATGAGCCTCGGAAAATTGTGCAACGCACAAAATGTGTCTTCTGCACCTCTAACCTTTCTCTGCTCCCTGCCCCCACCTCTCACAGACACTCCCCCTGGTGCCAGGAGCCTCCTGATTTCTTGTCAATCATGTGTGATGGCTGAGTGATTGGCACTCTCTGAATGAAACTCTTTTACACTCAGGTGTTACCCTGAGCTCTCATTTGCATTTAAACCCTTTTCTTTCTGTGGAGTTGCTAGCATTTTTTTTTCCTGAAAAGATTTTCAAGCAGAACACAAGAGAGATCTGGCATGGGGCGGGCGGTGGGAGTGGGGGTGGGGGATGGGGGGATGGGTTTGTGATCACCCTGCGTCTATTTTCTCAGGTCTGAAAGAAACGCTCAGAGTACCTTTTATGTTTCATTTGGGGAAAACAAGAGGGATGGAAGGAGGAAAGGAGGAAAAGAAGGTAGGAAGGGTGGAAAGAAGAAAGGAAAGTAGGAAGGGAAAAAGGGAGATGATTTGGGGTTTTATTCCAGAATTGAAGATTTCCTGTCTGATGTCCCTTTAAGGGTGGTCTTGGGAGTCACAGAGGGTAGGGCAATGGGTTCTCTGGGCAGTGATTTCTCTCGGGCCTAAAGCCTCTCTGCCTTCCCGTCTCAATACAAGTTGACTAGGGATCTGGTACCTTTCCTGATTCCCACAATTTTAGCACGATCCATCTGATTCCATCCCTCGGTCCCACAAGATGGACATACATGCATTTTGCTCTGTAACATCTTTGGTAAGTGTTTTCCTAAGCATATATATTCCAAAGTTTTAAAATAATCCTTGTATATTATGTTATTGTCCCAACCTCTGTTTCTAACAAACTAAGCAGTTTGAATCTCTTCCTAGCAACTTGGGTATCATTGTAGAGCATGTTATCATCAATTCCTTCAAGCTCATCCACTTAGCTGAGCACTGGACAGGGAACTGACTTGACACCAGGCAAGACCAGACTGAAATCTCACATGGAAATCTCACATACAATTCTCGAAAGGTGGATTATGAATAGTCTGACCAGCCTTGCATGTTTAGCAGGAAAGACTGATTAGCAATGTCTGCCTTGGGCCCAGGGCGACTACAGGACACTTATTTGCCTCCTCCTGTCTGAGCCTCTTTAAACAGTCTTGACACTGTCCAATCAGTGCGCAGGCACTTTCTGGCTCCAGTCACATCTCTCTCTCTCTTCCACTCACTTTGTGGAATCCTACTTGATTAGAGTTTGTCTGTTGTTCGTGAGGTGGCCTGAATTAATAGAGATGACATGTGAATGCTCTCAGCACAGCATCCCAAGACGTCAGCTTCCCAGAGATAACTAATTTTATAAATGTGATCTAGCCTTAGGATAGGTCAAGATGTCATGGAAAGTCCAGCAAAGTAGTTAATATGGAACTGCAAAAGATCTCACACCTCTAGTTCTATGATGGCATTCAAATTGCAAATGTTTTATATCAAGATAATATCAATGACGATGATGATGGTGGCTAAATACCTAGCTTTGAACGACAGACTCACAAAGCAAGGCAGCCAAGACCGACCGAGGGAACAGCAGATTGCCAGCTCCTACCTCACTCTCACACCAGCCTGGCGTGGCAGGCGCGGAGACTGGCACTATTGAAATTAATTCCCCCATGCCTTTTTGGGGGTTGTTGTTGCCAATCTCGTAAAGTTGAAGTCATCTAAGTGAGATGTTCTTACTGTGAATGTGGTGAATGTGCACTATTTTCCCAGCCACATCCATACCAGGAGAGCAACCCTGGCATCCTCTTATAAGAGACAAGAATGGGATGCCATAGAGATGTGCTAGTGACCTCTAGTCTCCCAACACATTCCCAGTCCTGGGTAGCGTTCCTAAAAACACAGTTTGCTAATTTGAAAGGGAGAATGCCTTCGGCAACACAGGAGTTAAGACACAAGATGTGACCATAATAAAGAATGAAATAATGCCATTGGCAGCAACATGGATGGACCTAGAGATTATTATACGAAGTGAAGTAAGTCAGAGAAAGACAAATACCATATGATATCCCTTATAGGCGGAATCTAAAAAAATGATACAAATGAACTTATTTACAAAAAAAGAAACACAAAAAAAGAAAACAAACTTCTGGTTACCAAAGGAGAAAAGGGTAGGAGAGGGATCAGTTAGGAATTTGGGATTAACAGATACAAACTACTAGATATAAAATAGGTAAACAGTAAGGACCTACTGTATAGCACAGGGAACTATATTCAATATCTTACAGCAACCTATGTTGGAAAAGACTCTGAAAAAAAAAGAGATACATACGTATAACTGAATCACTCTGCTGTAAACCTGAAACGTAAATCCACTATACTTGAATAAAAAAAAAAAAAAAAACCCACAAGCTTTTTTAGTAAGAGAGTAAGTAATACAGGTGTGAGGCAGAAGCCCAGCGCCACTTCTTATCAGTTGTGGCGTGACATGGCTATTTAACTTCCCTGAGCTCTTCCTTCTTCTGTAAAATGGGTCTATGGCCCCGACCTCACAGATAATAATACAAGGACACATGGTATACTAGGTGTAAAGTGCTTTTTCTTTTTGCACATGGATTCCAAAAATAAGTGCATTCCATTCATTTCAATGAGAGATGCTGTTTTGGTGTAAATAGAATTGGGCTTGCGGGGATGGCTGTGACAGGGAAGAAGCACGGTCGTGAAAAGCAGGGGCATGCCCTCCACCCAATTTTTGTCAGGCGGGAATCTATCTCAGAATTTTTAGATTTTTTAATTTTTCAAGGGATTTTTTTTTCCAGAAGGAAATAAAAAACATACATTTTTATATGAAATTTCCCAAGGACTCATATTTTAGAAACACTACCAGGTCAACGACCTAGGCTAGAGAGGAGCTGTTCTAGAATAGGATGTGGCCCTTCGTCCGTCTCTTTCCACCTATAGCCTAAAAATCATAAACACTCAATATGTAACCATCATCATTCTCATCATTTGCCTTGCCTCTAGTAGAAAAACAACCCAAATTGGAAATCTCTTAATATTTGTATGACAATTGGCTGGTCATATGGTAATGTTGATGTTGGAATCCTTAAAATTAACTGATGGCCTGAGGTCCTGTATGTTCAGCACTAAGAATGAATTTATCAGTTACTATCTTCAATCAACAAGCTCCAAGTCACCTAAACTTAAAGCAATGCACCAAGCCCAAGTGGAAATTCAGTATAATCTCATGAACATAATAACAAAATGCAATGCATATGCCAGCATATGAAGAATGTATTCTACTTGGAAAGCAGGAGAAAAAATGAAAAGTGCCTGTTTCTATGTATAAAGCATACCCTATAAGTGTTAAATGCTGTTTTACATAATAATAGTACATAAGCAAAGTGCTTATGATATATTTATAAACATCCACGTAGAGAGAGATTTTGGGAAAAAGAAGCAGTCCTGTTTAGTCACGAATTTTCATCCCATGAGAAGCTGAAGAGGCTTGTTTAGTGCTCAGAGGTACATTCAGCATTTATTTTGTCAAAGCACCTCAGTCTCTCTGAGTCGCATCTGTTAGACGGGAAGAAATATTAGGTTCTACCTCAGAGGCTGACTCTGAAGAATAAAGACATTTAATGTAAAGGTGCTTAGTGCAATGCCCAGAACACAGTAAACACTCTGAAGAGCAGCTGTTAGAATGAAATGACTGAAGTTAAACTTGTGAAATTAGTCTATGGATCAACTGGCTTTTTTAAAGGGCTAATATTTTTATCATGGTACGTATCTGGGAGCAAAACAATACAAAAATAAAGACTTCTGGCATTTTCTAATATTAGCATCTATAAGGTATGATTTAAAAGCCTTTATCCGGGATGAATTGTTGGAGGAGAGAGGCTCTCATGCAACATTTTCGTGTTATGAACAAGGAGCTTTTGCCTGGTAAACTCATGGGGTGAAATCTCATCCCTTGATCTTCAAAGTGTGACAAAGAGCTATTGATTGAGAGCATATTGTCATTTAAATTACAATTAGGGATGGGTGAAAGGTGGTTATTCAACAATTCAAACCTTTCTTTTAATACTGTCAAGGACGACTTAACCTTCACCCAAACACACTTCTAAAACTTCGGAGTTTCAATATGTCTACAATCAATGTGCTTTTTCTTCAAGGATGAGAATCATGTCATTACTCTCAAATGCTGAAATTTGGTCGTTTTGAATCTGGTGGTAAAAATCTTTCAGAAGGCTTTGCTCTCAGTCACAAAACGCTTGTGTCTTGACACAATCCAGCACTACATTTGCACCTTAATATGAAATTAAATCATTCGGCGCATTTTCCTAGAGTAGAGAGTTAGAAAAGTATATGCGTTTTCAAAAATCAAGTGCTATGTGGGTGATGTATGTTTTAATTTAGAGTAGTTTAAATAAAAAACCTTCCTTCTGAAGGCACAAATGGCTATGAACCTCATGTCTTTTATTACTGGCCAAGCAATGTTCAATTCTAAAGGCATTAGGCTGTGTGTATTTTAAACGAAACAATGGATAGAATGGAAACAGTGTGTATGTGTGTGTCTGAGTATTTATGCTGTATTTCCAACTTCCTTGCATGTTGCAATACGAATATACTTCATACATAATTTGCTTTGATACTGCTAACAGACAGACAGTCCGACACACATGGAAACACAGACACACACGCACCGACACACACGCTAACACGCTATGCCTGCATTGCTGGAATGCCGGACTCCATCTCACAACCTTGCCCCGGACAAGTTCCCTGCAGCTTTCATAGGCATGCGGACAGCATGAAGACTGCAGCTTTGATCTCCTACACTGAAGTACATTTAGCATTTATTCTGTCAAAGCACCTCTCTTCTCCTTTCTCTCTCTTTTCCTCTCTTCTCCCTCTCCTTCTAGGATGCATGCATACCCATCTGTGTCTCTGGAATGGCAGGCATTTACTAGGATAACATTATTCCAGAGGAGCCTTTGGCAGCCTCTTGTCCTCAGGGCAACCATTGTTCTGGCAGCACTAAGTCAATGAACAGTGCAAGGTCACCCAGTCCCACCATCTTTCATCCCCTTCTCTTGTATAAGGCATGGACTCCAAGGTACCCTTCACCGGCTTGACACATGAGGTCATGGAAGACAGTCTCCAGCCCAGGTACCTAACAGGTAAGCCAAAGCACTAACAAGAGAGTTAGTGGTTCCCATAGTGGGTGGAAAACAGACTGTAGGAGTTCTAACTGAGCCGTCCATTCTCTCTGTCATTAAATGCTCTCCTCTCACTTGTGAAGGAAACCTATTAAAAGAGCATTTTTCTGTACTGCAATGGTTTTTGGGGGCATCTATTAAACCAATGGGAACATCTAATTTTACATTTTATTTAAAAACTCCAAGCAGAAAAATGACATGTGAATGCCACAGTCACAGAATATGTTAGGAAAAGAGAAAAAAAAAGTATCAAAGTTAACATTGCTTAAACCGCGACTTCCTGTATCGGAAAATTTAGAGGGACTCCTTGTCACCCCGAAAAACCGGAAAGGAGTACTGCCTGTCCATAGAAATAGGCAGTTCATGTTATCAAAACTTTAAGGATTTCTACTCATCTATCATAAGGAAAATTAACTGTCTCATCATGACCAACTCATGCTTACTACTACATTTTGTTTGGATGACAAAGTGAAAACTTAAGGGCAGAATAGTTTTAAAATTATTCAGGCAAGTATAGTATCTAAATATTTAGAAAATGAAAACTAAGGAATTCAAGATATTGGGGGGAAGAAAGATGTTTTACTGCCGCCTTGTGGACAATTTAAAAGAACTGAGTATTTATTTAAACCAGTGGTTAATTTATGAATCTTGGTCAGTAATAGAACCAGACAAAAATGAGTACAGGATAGAGGCGGGACAGAATTAAAGATTAATTAATTGAGTTTAGTCCAAAAATATTTTCTCTTTTTTTAAGCCCAAGGAGATTCATAAAGTCTTCAAGTGATTATGTCACTGTATTTCAAGAAATTCCTGATATCCACAAACAGGAGATGGGGAGAAAACGAGATGGAATTAAATACTGGTTAATAGAGTTTAATCAGAATAACATTGTTCAACTTTTTTTTTTCTAATCAAAGGAGTTCCATAGATACTGGAAGTAATTTTGCCACTATATTTCAAGAAAATTTACAAAATCTGTTAGTCACCATAGAATTAAATGCAGCACCAGAAAAGCAGTGATAAGAAAATGTGGACATATTCTAGGGTTCAGTCCAGCAATTTAGCTTAGAATGTTTATTTAAACATAACTTGAATTTATAAACTTGTTTTCTAGGGAGATTTATAGTGCTTTTGGATTTTGGCTGGATTGAAAAAGTTCAAGTCGACTTCCTGCATAGAACATGCTTGTGTAAACCACCTTCTTCTTAAATTTTGACATGAAAATTTTTCATTATGTACATTTCAAATTACAAACAAATGTCCAGGTGGATGCTTAATTTAAAATTTAAATCTAGCTATCAATATCACAGAAACAGCATCTTGCAACTTTAGCATTATAACACCATAAATGCTTGTTGATGAAACATCAAATAATATATTGTAATTTCTAATTTCTCCTTGTTCATTTGTTGGCTAAATATTTGGAAGATCTAACTAATTCATTAAGAAAAAAAATATCTTAGCACTTTTGAGTAGTGAATCTAATTTTAAATTGAACAAATTAATAGATTTTTAATTTAAAACGTTTTTAAGCATATCATGTTATACAATAAATGCTTTAAACTTCAGAACATGATCTGCAATGATTTTGTAGCCACTATTGAGTCATCATATATTTTTCACTGGAGAGGAGGGGGAGTAGCTTCTTCAGTGAAACAATCTGAAAATCAAACAACAGGGGGATCTAAATTTTGCTAAATAATCCAAAATTTAAATTATTCATTTTTTATTATTAAACTATCTTGATTTGTGCAAGAAATGGGTACAGGAAAATTACTTAAATAAAACAATTATAAACCTATATTCTCTACCAAACAACAGTCAACACCTCATAAGTTAAACCTGGGTGTGGCAATAGTCCTGATTTTTTTCGTGGTATTGAGCATGGAAAAACTTAAGTAAATGTCATTTTCAAAATTCCTATCCCATTTTTGAGGTAGTAGAGAAGGCTTTCAGATTGTTGATAAATATACTAACTCCTATTGTTAAAATAAGGGTTCAGCTCTATCTAAATTATTTTATAAACATGTTCTTGCCTGTCCTCAGTAGGATATTAATCACTTCTTTTTTTCAGTGTCACTAAGTGTTCATTATATGCTGTTTATTTTGGCAGCATTCTCACAATAGCCTTATTACAACCTAGAAATAGGTTGTTGTCATCTTCTTTTCTACAGTTCAGAAAATGAAGGCTCAGAGAGGTTAAGTAAACTAGCCATGGTCACACAGCCTTTCAATGGTTCTTCTAGCAGCATCAATGACTCTGGGTACCTCTCTTCTTCCTCCACATATTTTAGGGGAATCAATGTCACCTATTTTTTTGAGCAAGGGTTGGCAGTACCTGTTTTTTTTTTTTTTTTTGCTCTGGCTTATGACCAAAGACAATCCCATCCAACAATGTTCAAGCAAGAATTGAACAAGTGCTAAATCTGTTTACTACTTACTGGTTAATTCATTTAATAAATATTTATTTACTGTCTTGTGCTGAGTATAGTGCTAGGAACAGGGCTACAGTAATGCCACACCCAGAATGGTAACTGCATTTCTGGAACTTACAATTTAGACACTAAGTTAGAGAAACAGAGAATTGAGCAGGACCCTGTCTTTCATGACATAGGGTAAAAACAGTAGCTTTGGAACCACACGAAGTTTAAGCGGCTCTGCTATCTTCTGCTTCTGAGAAAGTTAGAAGCCATTTGTCTTCCATCTTCATTTCCTCTCCTGTACAAACAGGTGTATTCAGAGGCTTAGCACAGAGCATGTAATGACCCTGGCCTAAAGCAGGTGTCCAGACATAGTGACAATGATTACAACAGGTAAGGGGGAGAAGGAGGTATGTAAACAATTCAGCAATCATGTTACAAGTACCATCCTAGTGATACTGACAAAGTTTTCTGGTAACCCAGAGGGCAAGGGGCTAGAGAGGGTGAAAGAAATGTCACATCAGGAGTGATACTTGACTTGGGTCTCCAAGGATAAGAAGAAGTCTGCTGGGCAGAGGGACTTCCATGTACAAAGACATAGATGGGTGAGTATTTCTATGGGATCAGAAAGATAGGTCTGGGAAAAGACTGTAGGGAGTTTTCAAAAGTCTAAACGTCACAGTTTAAGGATTGGACTCTGTAAAGAATTTTGTAACATATTCTTCTTGTACCATTTAGGAATCTTTGACTGCAGGTATAAGTAAATGAAATTCAGGTGAGGTTAAATAAATAAGGAATTTCTCGGTTCAATACCTGGAAATTCAAAAGTGAGACTGGCTTCAGGTGAGGTTTGATCCAGATGTCATCATGCCCTGTTCTGCTATTTTCTCAGCTCTTCTCTCTTCCATGTGGTGACATCATCTTCAGGCAAGGCGCCACTCTTGGCAGCAACAATATCTGCAAGCAGTGAAGTCAGGTGTCCTGGGCCTAACAGGGTCACATGCTCAGCCTCTTACCAAACACTCTATCCCAGCAGGAAGACATGCTGATTGGTGTAAGTACGCTCCAAGAGCAGGAACACTCCCACCCAAACCACGTGGCCACAAATGAGAGAGGTAAAATATGGGAGCTGTTAGCCAAAGGGAAAAATGCAACCAACCAACATCTAATACTCTCTCCTTATACGATGGCGTCTCAGTTGGAGTTGATCCCTAGAAGGGCTGGCATCCAAGTCTCCTTAAAATGATTAAATTAAACGAAACCAGGAAGAAACGGAATAAGTACATTTTCCTATTTTTACACAAGGAATATATCATTGACACATGTTTGAGACATAGCAATGAATGATATAGCTAAGAAGAATCCCCCCGCAAATTTACTCTCCATTTCAGCATGTATCCACAAAGGAAGGACTTAAGTCTGAATCAAGTACATTTCAAGGCTCTTAGAAACACAGACGCCTAGAATTCCTCTTTAGTTCATATTTCTTTAGAGTCCTTTTTTTTTCATGTTAACAGCGGCCAGAATGAGTTTAAACCTGATGGCAACAAGAAAATTGAAATAAAACGTTTATTGTATTTTTACTTTGTGTTTCCCAAAATGTTTCCCTTGCGTAAGCTTCTAATATCTATAGCTGTAGATGTGTCATCATTACTTAGCTGGAATGTTTGCATTATTAGAACCACATTAGGCAGTAAGCAAAAACACATGCCCGGGAGTCTAGTTATGAGATTTGTGCATGTTTTCTTTGAGTTGAAACAAAAGAATAATGACCAGCAGCATTCAGCAACTTAGCCTTGTCTCTATCCTATTAGGATCACATTCCCAGGAGAGAGCTCTGGTTTTAAAAGCTATTTGCAAATGTAGAACGACTTTTTTATTGTAATTTTTCACAAAGCAGTTGCAGAATAGAGCAGGGGGGAAGCCCAAAACGTCATGACTTGAGGACGTCCTTTTTTTTTTTTTTCCTGAAATGATTCCTGAATGAGCAAAATACCAAGGAAAATTATGATTTGTGTTTCTCATTTAGTAACGTAGGGGGATTTTGTCATTTGTAGCTTTTAGCTTGTGGACAATTGGCTTGGAACACTCAGCTGGATGATGTACCTTGATTAGTTGGGATTATACTAATGTGCTGAAAGTCAGGCCCTAGTTTCTTTTTATTCCTTAGACAGTAACATGTACATTACCTTATCCAAAGTCCATAAATTAAGTCCACTGAAATATAACTTCATGATGTCCCTCAATTCAATGATGTTTCTGTGTATCTTACTAGACAGAGTCCCTAAATTTTTGACACTTTGGTTGGGATATCCATTCACTTACTGCATGTTTATTGAATTCTCCTATATGCTGGGCATTGTTTTAGGGCTCTGTAGGTGTACAAATCAATACAGTATCTATCTTCATAGAAACTGTGTCAGGAGAAGGTCAAGGATAATTAAAGTTTGAGGAACGTTTTCAAAAAGAGAGACTAATTAGTAAAGAGAGCTCTGAGAACACATAAAAAGTCAATCTAAATTAGTCTACGGGGCAGGTGGTCAGAGAAGATGTTCCTAAGGAAGCGGCTTTTAAGTTGAGATCAGATACAGACAATTGGATTAAGAAGATGTGATACACACACACACACACACACACACACACACACACACACACATATACACACTATGGAATATTACTCAGCCATAAAAAGGAATGAAATTCTGCCATCTGCAGCAACATGATGGACCTAGACACTATTATGCTTAATGACATAAGTCAAAGACAAATACTGTATGACATCACTTATATATGGAATCTAAAAAATAATACAAATGAATGCATATGCAAAACAGAAACAGACTCACAGATATAGAAAACAAACCTGTGGTTACAAAAGGGGAGACGGAAGCAGGTGAAGGACCAGTTAGGGGTATGGGATTAACAAACTACCATGTATAAAATAGATTACTATTTACATATGTATACACACACACACACACACACACACACACACTCCACACATATAAAGGGTACACTTTATAGCACAGGGAATTATAGCCATTATCTTGTAATAAAGTATAATGGAGTGTATATAATCTGCAAAAGTAGTGAATTGTTATGCTGTACTTGTGAAACTAACACAATATTGTATCAATGACACTGTCTTTTAAATAAAAGATAGATGAGTAAGAATTACCTGGGGCAAGTCTCTGGGTTGAGAGAGAGCAGGATTCAAGTCAGGATGCACAGATCAAAGCAGACCACCTGCGATGGTGTCCATGCCAGCAGTGACCCTAAAGTGGTGGGGTGAGGCATCCTGGAGGGCCTTTATCTTACAGGCAATGGGAAGCCACTGTTAGATTCTAATTTGGGGGTGACATGAACAGATCTGAATTGTACATGGTCCCTTTGGCTGTGTATAGAGAATGGCTTTTGGGACTTCCCCGGTGGCGCAGTGGTTAAGAATCTGCCTGCCAATGCACGGTACTCCAGTTCAACCCCTGGTCCAGGAAGATCCCACATGCCACAGAGCAACGAAGCCCGTGCACCACAACTACTGAGCCTGTGCTCTAGAGCCTGCGAGCCACAACTACTGAGCCCACGTGCCACAACTACTGAAGCCTGCGTGCCTAGAGCCTGTGCTCTGCAACAAGAGAAGCCACCACAATGAGAAGCCTGTGCACAGCAACAGAGACCCAATGCAGCCAATTAATTAATTAATTGATTTTAAAAAGCAGATGTATCAAGCATACTTCAATAATAAATCTAAAAGAAGAGAATGGCTTTCAACGTGTATGTAGATTACATGTGGAATATTTTCATCTTGGTGTAAAACTTTATTTCTTTCTCCTTATTTGCTTTAAGATGGCAGTAAGGATTCCTGACTTAACACCTTCCATCACCAGATAAGCAACCAGCAGATTCATCCCGACAACTGATTTCAACGAAAATTTTATGGAACTGGGCAGTTTTATGCTTTATGTGCTTTTTTCTCCCAGAGGCTCTCAAAGCAGTCGGGTTATTGCCAAATTTAGAACGTGTAAGGGATTTCACTGTGGACGTTCTCTTAAAGGTATCCAGAACGAACGCCAACTAATTTCCAGGCTTTGAATTAGTTCCACCAATTTTCTTTTAATAATGTCCCCCATCCCATATTACAGCTCCGTAAGATTTTAGTCCTATGACATACAAAATTATTGAATGACCGATTTTCTAACTTCACCTTTTAAGAAGCCTATGCCACTTAGTAAGGGTAGTTATGAGAGAACATGCAAGCCCCCAGCAAGAGACAGAAGAAGAATACGTGGCCCAGAAGGACAGAAATGTACCTCTTACTTACAATTCTGTTCTTCAGGTCATTAACAGAAAATCAAATATACTGGGCCTGATTATACAGAAAAAAAGAGAACTTCCCAGTTTTCAGGTGAATTAGCTTTCCAAGGTGCAATTCCCTTTTTGCTTTGGCCGCTGGGTATCACAAGACTAGATTCAGGCCCATCTCTGTCCTTGTCAATGACAGTTAACATGTAGTGAAAAACCTCAGAGAGCTAGAATCCGCTCCCATTAATATTTCCTTGCATTCTTTCGCCCAAGTTTTCTCTTTATTTACTTCTCATGACTGTATTTCTGTAAGTCAACTAAAGGGATTTTTTTTTTAAACAATGTGGAGGTACAAATGGCTGTCTTAGATTCTCCCCCCAAAATGCCCTCTTAACAGGCCCTCTTAAGTGTATTAAAATATGTGTTAAATAGTATTCCAAAATCAGGTTTCCTTCTTTGAAACAGCTGTGGAATTGAAATGCTCCAAAACAACCCAAACAAATTATCTGCAGTAACCTCCCCCTCCGCCCCCCAGTTCTGCCTGCATGTAGCCAACAAGATGGTGAATGCTCGAATTTGGCCCCAGCCTTCTCAATAATTGATCTAAATAGGCTGCGTATCTGAACAGACTTCGCAACTGCAAGGTCAGATCGAAGGAGCTGACCTTAGTGAATGAGGCCGGAGAACATTTCCCTTCTGTGAGTATAAACAGGGCTTCAAAGGGAAGGGAAAGGTTGGCCTGAGAGGGCTTTAGCCACCACACTGTAAGCAGCCTCCTTTCCCTACAATCAGCAGAAATCCTACAGGGCCCACCAGTGTTTTCAACTAAGAAGGAAACATTTTTGTCTCACGGTCATTAAAACCACCAAAGGAAAAGAGAGGCCCTCCACTTTTTATCCTTTCTTCTGTAATCAACAGGTCTTTACAAGAGAGAATATTCGATTAATTTTCTTTCTCTTTCTTTTTTTTTTTTTTAACATTAAACGGTTGGTAGTTTAAATGGGTTTAGTCACTTCTGGGCTAGTTAGGGTGTCAGCAATGCCCCCAACCTAATGTCATGAGATGTTCAACAATGACTTTAAAATAAGTAGCTTTTGGGAAGTTATGTCTTTGAAGTTTCATTAATTAGTCATATCATCGGGAATGTATGGCTAAAGTAAATTACAGTGTTTAAAATATCTACTCTTTCAATGTGAAAAATGAAAGGATCCTGCTACCTTGTCTTTACACTAATGAAGATATTATTAATTGGTTTAGCAAAAACATAGATCTAACCATAATGTGCAACAGTTATTAAAGATAATTAACTACAGATCATTGGTTTGAAACATCTAGTCCAAAATGATTTCTGAAGGGCACATTATTCTACGAGATAAAATAATTAAATTTCTAACTGCTGCACGAGACAACTGTGGCATATCTAGCGTTTTAATTTCTTTTGTTCTATTCTCAGGGTACTCTTACTGTTTTAGGTTTTGAAAAAGCTACCCGTGTTTCACAGGGATCTCTGTTCAGCACGTTTTGCCGAAATCTTTCATGTCTACGGAAAAATTATGATTGAAAGAAAAGGATTACAATGACACTAGACCTCATAAAAAGCCCACATAAATTCAGCTTCTTTTTACTGGAGAGGGGTGTCTGCTAAATCAAACAAACAGAAAACTAAACAAGTTACTTTAATGAAATCCCTTCAAACACACCCCTCACACAATCGATTTTAAAAAATGGAGAGCCTCACATTTCCAAAATAAATAAGGGAAAATATAAGTAGGAACTCATGGATTAATGAATAATGTAATTATGTGCATACACAGAAAATAAAATTAAGCAATTAGAGTAAAAACAATTGAGGCACAAACAGAAGGCTATCTATTAAAAGGTGTACGATGAGAAGCGAAAAATTCTGACTGTATTTCTCAAAATTGCTTCACTTGGTTCTTACTATTTGAAAGTCAGTTAAATTAATGGGGGGAAAATTTAGACTCAGATGCCAATAACAGTAGTTTTATGAATCCTTGACAAAATTAGGATTATAATACTTAACACTGCTAGCACATTAAGATGGTCACTGATGACCAAGTTCAAGTGAGGTCTGAAGACCACATTAGCCTCAATGTGAGAGGTCCAAATTTTAAAATATTTATCGTACTATCTTGTGACCAGAAACTGACTTTGTGTTAAAACCAACAGTGAAAAATAATAGGGATGTACCTTCTTTTTTGAAGTAATTCAAATTTATATTGTCTCAATTCATAAATCCTGTCTTCATTTGTGGGAGGCCTAGAAAAAGCAATGAGTTTAAAGCCCCAGCTCAAGGCTTAGGTATAAATTATTGTTTAGAGAAATATTATTAATAACTTTAATCCACTGAGTGTACACTTGGTAAAATAGACTTAAGAAACCATAGAAATAAAGTCATTTCTTACTTGCACTAAAGTTTAGAGACGTGACTGAATATGAAGTTTTTGAACTTGGGAAGTTTATACTGATATTGATACTTGGAAAGAACAAAACCAAAATATTTAACACGTCTTTTTTTTGTTCAACATACAAAGAAAAGCAGTAATGCTTTAAAAAAAAAAAAAAAGGAGGGTAAAATAGGTTTTGAGGCTAAATATGAGTAAAAATCACTACCTTCTGAAGATGTGTGCTGTGGGCCACTAGTCCCCTAAAAAGAAGCAAAAATATTCTTTGTCAAAGGTCTGAAAATACAGCATATGGAATGCTCCTGGTTTGCAGTGCACATAAGCAAAATCAAAGGTTCTGAAAAGTCCCGCAATCACAATATTCACATAACGTAGCTTTCAAATGTTTCTTTCCCTAGAACAGTGATTCACAGGGAATTAGCATTCTGTATCACACTTAAGGAGACGGGGCTCTAAGGTCCCTTGTGAAGCTAATTTTGCTTTGATTCAGGGCTCCCAAAGTCCTTTTTTTTATTCCTCTGGTGTCACATTCTTTCACCTTCAGCCAGGGATTCCATCTCTTTTTACTGAAACCACTTTTAAGCTTTTTGTTAGTTATTTGCAACTAGGGGAGTACTTAAGTTGCTTTATTGTCCTTCCTAGGGATATTTACTTTTCAATGTCTTGTTGTAATTGTAGAATAAAAGACTTTAAAAATAAAATAATACTTGACATTGCTGAGCTTGGGGTGGGGATTTTTAAGTCTCCCTGACAGTGTAACACACAGGTCGCTGTTCTCTTCATAGATGGGGAGGCAGACACTCCCGTGAACAACGGTCTTGCCCAAGGACACATAGCCACTAAGGTCTACAGCTGACGCTTGACCCTCTGTCCTTTTACTGGCAAATTCTGGGCTGTGTTTTCATACTTTTGTATATACATCTAGAGGTAAATATCCTAAATGTAACCAGAAGTCCCAAACTTGTAGCCTCCAAGATGCACTTAACATGTAGATGTATTTATTTGACTGCCCAGTGCTTAATTTACAAATGACAGAGGTTTAGTTGGCAACAGTTAAAATTCAGGAGATTCCATGTAATAACCTAGATTCCAACTTCTGAGAAAGCAGGGGGCTTGTAATAGCAGACCCACTGGCTGGAGCTATTATGATCATCTGATTTAGAAAGGGCAGCCCCTTCACTCTCCCTTGAGCCCTAGTCCCCATCGATCCTTAGAGCCCTGCCTTGACATGAAGCGAGAATAAGTTACCAATTATTGCCTCACTTGCGTTGTTGGTGACTTTGTACCAGCTTTGCCTCAGTTCTTTACACTTTCGGACTACTTTTATTTTCAATTCCTGACCTCAACAACCTTTCTCTTATGGTTCCTTTCTATTTGAAAATTCTCTTTATCTCCCTAATAGAGGACATATTTTAAGTTGGTCACCAGTATATCACCTTTAGCTAAATAACTGGAGCCTAACCGCACTCAACATTCTGGGTGAAAGCAAGGGCACACCCACTATTGTGGGTCACCATGAGGAAAACCTTTGGCTATGCCGAACCCAGCCTCACCAGCCTGCTGGCTATCTCCCCCACCAGCGCTGTAGCAGCTCCGTGTCACTCACATTGCATGGCGCTGGGAAGGCGATGGTCATTTTAACTAGTGCCTCAATCGTATGCAATCAGAAGACTGTCCTTCCCCTTCATATCTGACTCACCCTGTATCTTATCATAAGTAAGACACGGCAAATAACTGGGACAATAGCTCAAGGGTTCACGACATTTAAGAAATGCGAAAGTAAGTTTCCTCCTCTGCCAGATTTCACTTTATACAGCCTGAAGAATGTGTGATGTGGGAATTCCCTGGCAGTCCAGGGGTCAGGACTCCACACTTCCACCGTAGGGGTTCGATCCCTAGTTGAGGAACTAAGATGTCACATGCTGTGTGGTGCAGCCAAAGAATGTGTGATGTATGTTTTCTGCTAAAACAATAGAACTCGCCATGGGTCACATATTAATGTTGATGGTGTACCAGCAAGCGATGCGTGTGCGGGAGAGAGGCAGCTTGCTTCTGGTACATTCCTGAAAATCAGAAAACTGAGTAGTTAACAGACACATTATTAAGAGGCTTCTAGATGCAGCCTGAGCTTTGAAACCCGAGCTGTGGCTCTTCCTGCCTCCTCTACGGAGTGGCAGCCTTGCACCCGCCTGTCCTCTGTTGCTGCAGGTGTGAGCTGAGGGGAGGTTATGGATGTGCTGTCATCAGATGGAGAGGTGGAGCCATCTGCTCGAACTTCCCCCAGTTATTGTTGGTTCAGTAGCGGCCGCGCTGGCTTGGGTCTTTTAACAGTTCATTTAACTGAGGAGGAGGGTGTGGAGTCAGAGGAGGAGGCCCTGGGTGTTGCTCAAGTTTCCTTGCAGATTTTCTGCTCCTCGTTCTAACTGGCCCTTTCAGAGTCCTCCTCTTTTCTCTAACCCACTCCTTTCCTTTCTTTCTTGGCAAGAAACTGCTACTCCTGGATGTGTTCTGAGTCAGTCCTTCCCAGCAATGACCCTAGGACACTCGCCACCAACTATCACTGACTCATGATATTTAAAATGCTGGGTACACAGTGTCTTCTGGGGTATTTCTGTTGCATTTGAACTACATCCAATAATACTAGTTCTTACCAAGCTGCCAATACCACAAGTGTGTCTTGTTAACTTAGGTTTTCTAGAGGTTAAAAAAAAAAAAGACCCTGGAACATTATTTCTATTGAAATTTTTTCATAGTTTATATTCTGGGTGGAGGAAAGATTAGGCAGAAACTTCCATTTTTCAGTCCTTATCACTTGTCTTTCCCTTAAAATTTGTCCTTTATCCTCGCTCTCTCCCATGTAAGATACTTCACCTTCAGGAAAATGGAAATTGTGTTTAAATGAGATCACAGTGACTCCAACCCGCTCTGAATGTTACCTTGCTTTTCAACTGTGCAACAGAATCCTTATACAAAGAAATATTTAACTTTCTTCTGGTTCAGTGACATACCAGTACAATGATCTCCCTCCTTTTTTCCTTAATATATATATATATTTTTTTAATCTGGCAGCTTTCTTTTAAAATTTAAGGAAGTAGCAAGAGCCAAAGACAAAGAAAGTGGTTTGCAATTTGAAAATGGACAGAAGATAAAGAACACTGAGCAGATGTTAGTTCTTTTGTTATCTATCTACTGTAGAAAAAATGTAAGAAAAGTCTATGTTGAAAGAGTAGGTGCAATTGGAAATTCTTTCCGAGAGGAAGCTTATATTGCCAAGAAGAAAAAATGTGTCCTGATCAATTTACTGATTAAAAAAATACATTATGACACAGGCCACCATATTCTCCCTTCTTGCCTATAGTTTTTCCCAACTTAGCTCACATGTATCCTCAGATTCCTTCTTGCCTTCAGTCCCCAAGGTGGACAAAAGCAACAGAACCACATGGAGAAGGGAGATGGGATCCCTCTGACATTCGTATGTTCTTTGATATGACTTTTGATATCTTGACTCCCAACCAACCAGTCCATATCTGTGGACGGGAACCATGTCTAAATTGTCTACTGTGTAGGTTCAACAACTATATCCTAAGAGACCAATTTATTTCATTTCAAAGGAATGGTACCTTCTGCCACATGAAGGGTCAAGCGTGAAGGTTATGAAGACTGATGATGTTTTAACAAGAACATTAGAATCAAGAGACAAATCTGAATCCTGTCTCTTTCAGTACCAACTGTATGACTCTATCAGTTACCAACATGTCCCCAGTTTCCTGTAAAATAGTAGTAATCAAATAATACTTACTTCTTAAGGTAGATTGGGGGAATTGAAGGAGATAATGAAAACTAGGGTTGAAAACTCAAACAGAAGCTACTCCTGGATGCTTACTTTACCTGGGCAGGTAAAGTAAATGAGTCAAGTGGGCTGGGTATAAGACAATACATGGCAGCCGGGAGTCTCTGATTCTGAGAGTGTGGTAGAATCCGTAATAATCCCAAGGCTTTCTGTCCCTCTAAAGGGGCAGCTGTTTTATTCAGCTCCAGCCAGTTGCTGCAATGGAAAAAATAGAGACCTGGTATTGCCAGATTTTCTGGGAAGTTGGAAATCCGGACTTTTATGTGAAACCTTCCAATTTTTAGTTGTTGGCAATTAATTCACATTTAAAGCACTGTGCAAGCCAAACAAAACACATTGCAGGCCCCATAAGCCCAGGGAGCCTCCACTTGTGACCTCTGATAGATGCGAATGTGTCTGTAACAGAACCTGCCTCATTACAGATATTCCATAAATATTTGCCTCATTTTTTCCACGTGTGTGATATCCTGCATGAGAAAAAAAAACTGATTTGATCTTTCTAGAAAGGTATGAGGTTGCCCACTCTTAAGACTCAGATTTATTAGTTAAGGCATATACTAACATGTTTACTGTATCTCATTGACCATGGAAATGCTTAACCTGGTTTGTGCTTTGGACAATTTAATTGGATCCTGTGACTTTAAAACAGAAGTTGAATTTTTGTTAGAAAACACACACTTAAAAGGTAGCCGAGACACTTCTAAATCACATCAAGGAAAATTCACCCTTTCTGATCCTGAGCTGAGTTCCTTTGGATTCTAGTAAGTGAGCGGTTCCTGTCTGGATTATTTTTCTTTGTCTTCAGAGAAGCAGGACCTTGTCTGAACTGGTCCATCGTCATGTCGCTCCCTCCTTAAGCAGTTCAACTTACTTTTTAACTGTTACATGCCAACAAAACAGGTTGCTTAATTGGTTTGACCTTTCACAGTATTTTTTAATTTTTCAATCTTAGTTTCATAGTTCCATCTGGCCCTTTAAAACGACATCTGGTTAACTGTACTTAACCAGCTGATCACTGTACAGTTATTTTTAAATGTAATGTATGCTTAAACAGATGTTATTTTTATAGATGTGGATCTAAACTGCACTTGTGTACGTGCTATGTCTGCATAAACTCTTTCTGCAATTCAAATGTTGACACCCAAAATTACAAGCCAGAATGCTTATGAACTCCACTATTATGGTACTGCACTTTTGTGCTGCTTGTTAGGTAAACATCAATTCAGTTCTTTTTTTCTCTCTTCATTGCACATAAATAAAACATTAGCATTTAGTTTATAAAGTGATGAACATTTTGCTGTGTTGGATTTAGCTTTATAAATACAACTGCTGTCAGCAAGAAAAAAGGATTTATTGAATAAATAATAAGAAAGCTAAGGGAAAATGAAAATATATATATTATGCAAAACATGGTGTCTGTCAACAGGTCACAGAGGAGCCTCCACGCTTTTGGTGTTGCTGTCGGAGATAATTCCATCTCTGACATACTGCGTCTGAAGTATTCTGGACCCTTCTCTCACGCTGTAGGTCTTCGATTTAATCCAGGAAGCACACTACAGAAAATAAATTTATTTTGGAGAACTCTGAAGGCTTGACTGTCTGGGGCATAATTAACATTTAGCACAATTTAAATGTCTTCTTACAAAAGCAAGGAAGATGCTGAGAAGACTTGAGGAAAAGAAAACCTAAATGGTCATCCCATCCTACAGTTTTATTTTTGTCTTTTTCTATCAGGAAAGAAAAATGCTAAGATGACAGTAATCTGTGCATAGATGGAAAGGTTTTCCAATCAGGAAAGCATCCTAACATTCGGTCTACCTTGTTTCAGGGAGAACACAGTCTTGCCAGACTCAGAGATCTCCAAAGACTACTGGTGTGGGTAGTTTGCATAGCATACCAGGTTGAGTCTGATTTGGGACAGAGAAAGTGGTCACAGTTGAAAACATTTTCCCGAGAACTTGGAAAGTCTCATTCTCAAGGTTAAAAATTGCTGTTATACATAATACCTCAGTAATTGATAGACATTGTCTCTCTCCAGAGTCCATTTTCCCTGAAAAACACCACCGAACATCTGTTCATAAACAGTCCTTCTGTGAAAACACTGACACAGGCCTTGAGCTTCTACGGGCTCAATTCCCCTGCCATGTGCAGATGGTACGATGTATTTATACAGCTGAAGCCTGGATAACAGAAGCCCAGCCGTATCTCCAGGTAAGACTTCAGGCAAACACGTGTGGCTGTTCTCCGGCCTCACCCCAAGTTGTTCGAGGGGTTCCTCCTGACACAAAGACAAATTGTTTCCTACTCATGTGTGGGATTAGCTGGAAAAATGACCTTCGGCCATCAACGTCTAACTCTACAGAGGAAAGGACATTTCTCATCTTTTAAAAAGATTCCACACAGTAATGAAAAACTAATTAGGTGACAGAGGTATTTGGGAAACTAAGTAGGACTGTGATGATTCAGTTGTCTTTTTTTTTTTTTTTTTTTTTGCCTCTATGCTTTCTGTGTGATGTTGAATAGGAATTAATTATTGCTAGTAAAAGCAAAAAGTTTGGGGTTAAGGGTGTAAATAATTAACGTTCAACTTTTCAAGAATGACCACGAGGAGGGAACATGTCATTATCATGAAAGAAATGATTTCCCATGTTAATTTCCTTTCGTTTCTCCTATTACACTCAAAATGAAGATGGGTACAAGGATTGGGCTTTTTTTCTTTTTTTTTTTAAACTGTGCTTTCATGGAGAAATACGTAAGAGACTTGCAAACCCAGGTGAACTTTGGTTGCTTTTCAAATCTGGTTTCCCTATTAATCACAGGGATGTTGGTTCTTTGGCATTCTCTAAAATCATTCTTTCTTAGAAACTAGACAAATTCCAAGGACAAGCATAGCTGGCTTCTCACAACCTGGAGAAACACTGGTTCTAAGTAAAAGCAGGAGGCTGGAGCTTCCGAAGGGTTTAGGGACCCCGAAGATCACCCAAATAAACAGAACAAGGAAGCCACACACACGCATAACCTGGGTTTATTTGTACCTGTCTCTGTGACACAGCTGCATTGTACATGAGAGCTGGGATCAGGGAAACATATCTACGGTACCTTAAGATAATATAAACTATTCATATTTTATTCTCTATGAACACCGCAGGCAAATTCTTGTTATATTTGACCAGCTGGGGTGAAAAACGTTACACAGTGTGGGGAGGTTTTTTGCCCTAGCTTCAATCTCCACTTCACACACAAGCTTTCTGCTTTGTGCCTTTCACAGATGCTTTTACACCATTGGTGAACCCCCAACTTATTCAATAATCTTCAGACTGGCTTACCAGTTCAGGCGAGAGAATCAACTCTGGTAAAGATTTGCAAGAGAAAAAAATTTTGCCTTTTGAGAATATGATGTTTAAGTGTCATGTCTCACTGGAGGAAGGCAGATGAACTGAGAACCTCTGGGAAAAGTCTTTCAGGGGGACCAAGTGTAGGAGTCTGTTTCTATATTATGGGAAAAACTCAGTGACATTTCCTGTTTGTTCTTCTCTACTTATTCCTCACAAGAAACCTCAGCTAAAACAGAAAAAAATAATCAAAATGAAAATAAAGTTGAACCTTTAAATCAGACACCAAGACAGCTTATCAACTAAGTATTGAATTGCACAGCTGTTTAAATGAAATTATACAGTTAAGGAGCATTAGAAGAGACCAAAAGCAAATCATGTTTTACACTTGAGAAAACAAGTGTCACGTTAGGCCAAATTTTTCTGGTTTTAGTTAGTAAGTTCTTTTATTGATACTTTATGTTTTTCCCCCAGGAAAATTGAAAGTTGAGGGATGTACCTTCTCTTCTGCCTGATGTATGCACATAAGAATAGGAGCCTAAATTTGCTGGAAATATTTTTATCATATTCCACATTACCATAGTATAATAGGTTCATTATGGCATTATTTATAATAGTGAGAAAAATGGAAAGAATACTAATATCAAATAACAGAGGCCTGATTAAGTTACAATTGGCCTGGGAAAATTATGTCATACGTTAAGCGGAAAATATAAAACAATGTAATTGCATATACACTCTACAATCTCGACTAGGAATATCACAGACACAGGCATGGGGAAAAAACCTGGAAAAAAATATGCCAATATATAAAAAAGAACTATTTCTGGGTGGTAGGTTTATGGGTTATTTAAGTTTTCATTTTCTTATATTTAGGTATTTCCCAAATGTTTTACACTGAACACATTATTTTAATAAACCAAAAAATGTGATGAAAAGCATAATAAAGATATTTCTCCTAAGAAATGCATTTGTTAACAAGAGGAGTTCTGGCATCTTTAGGTAAGAATATAAGCAGATATGGAGTATACTGAGTTATATGGTGGACTGAAGTTTATGAAATTTGGAAAGAGATGATTTAGGAAAGTCTTTTTCTTCCCAATAAGGTACCTTGGGATACAATCATCATTTGCTGCCTAGATACTGAAATGAATCCTAGGTGACCTGCCTGACTTTATTCATCTCTCCCTCTCTCCACCCCTTCCTTCCTTGCCTTCCTTGATAAATATTACTAACTCTGTGCCCGGTACTCAGAATAGGAGTTGAAATCTAGGAATCTGCAGCCTAGGAAGTAAGGTGGTCAATGAACAAGCAACAAACTATCCAATGAATAATGTCACAATTGGGATAAATAATAATTTGTCATAATTGTGAGAGCTGGGTGCACCTGGGGAAAGCAGGGGTGAGCAGCCCTGTCATTTGCAGACGGGCAGGAAGTCCTCTATATGGCAGCGACATTTGTGCTGAAAACAGAAAGCATCAGAGAGAAGTGACTGGCTGTACCAAGTGTGGGAGGATGCTCAAGGGAGCATGCTGGTCCCACACTGAATACTTGGCATTCCTGTCTTAAACCCTCTCAGCACCCCAATAGGGTCTGAACCATAGGAAACACTCAAACTTACTGAATTAGCTTGATTTGGAAGATATGCCATTTAAGTCTTCAAAACAGTAGGACCTAGGCAGACTGCATCCAATCCTTCCAGTCCACTGGCAACCTAAATTCCACCTCTAAAAAGATCTGCTGTCCACGAGGTCCATCTGACCACCAGAGATCCTCTGACTCACTGTTCCTAAATACAGGGGCTGTCCTTGTGGAAATATGAAGAACTTGGATAGTTTAAAACGTACCTTCTATCCATGTGCAGTGAACGTTTGTCTGTATATTCTGCCTGATGTAAAGTCAGTAATATATGTAAATATCAGACTGTGCAAAATTATTACCGAATTCCTGGAATACATCAATCACATTTCTAATCATTGCAATGCAGTGTCGGATGATCAGTTAGCACGGTCAGCCTATGTGACTAGCTGCTTATAATTCTTAATATTTGCCCTCAATAAAAATATTTTGGCTTAGTCTCAAAATCATCAAAAATACTAGACATAGGTTGGCCCAAACCACTCGTTCTTTTTGAATTTGTAGCAACTGCTTTCCTCAAACGGCTGGAAGAAAGCTGAAAGAACGAAAGAATTTTTGCTCTGATGGTTGCCAAGAGTGATGTTGAGTTACTTTTCCCCACTGGGTTGGTCAAATCAAGCATTTGCGCCCTTCAAAATATAAACAGTTCTGTCCCCTGGCTTGGGGAGGGCAATGATTTATCTACTATTAGCGAGGGAATATCACTCTCAAATAAGATCAAATTCAAGAACTAAGAAAAAAGATACTTTGTGGTCATGAGCAATAACATTTCTCATGGAAGACTATCCAGTAAGAGAAGGTCAGTGATGACAAATACGGGAAGTGATAACCCTGCCATCGCCAATGGAAACAAGATGTTGAACACGAAACTAATATTTCTAGTGCCTAATATTTAAAAATCTATCATAAATAACTATTGCCTCCCAGACGTGCATAATGGATCCTACGCGTTCAACGGTAAGTTCCTTTTTGGTTTTTTTCTTATGTTAACTTCTTTTTACATGGTATTATTTTCCCTCAATGGCATTTCCACTGACAGCTACACCGAATGCACTGTATAATTATCGTGTCTTCAGTTTCTTCTTCTACAGTTCTTTTTAATTACAAAATAATACCCTTTTGAAGCACGCATCTTTGATATCTTAACCATCGTCGGGTCAATATAGCAGTGTGCACATTATCAATATATTTTAATTATTTCATTCTTTCTAATGCCTCGTTTTGTTTTCCATGAACTGCTAGGTAATTATGTTTGTATCAGGATAAATAATTAACGTTCTCTGGAGCAGAACGGCTATTACTTTCCTTTTTTCTTTTTTTTTCCTCCCTCAGCCCCATGGCAACATAATAAATAGGCATTTACCTGGAGTGACTAAACGTGGTCTTTTCTTGGGGCAACAGTAACTTATTGGTGATTCAAGAACTGTTTTTGGTGAAACTGTGAGTTACCCAGAACCAAAGCTTCTGGCTTCCTAATTTCTCTTTAAACAGAGCAAAGGTGCTTTCATTACACTGTTAAATTCTCTTCTGTCCTACTTCATGTCCTAATCCATCACCTCAAAACAGCATGTAGGTTGTTGAGGCTGTATGTGCAAAGGTTATTTACATGCATAAAATTACTTTATTTTCTCATTCAGAAAAATACACCTTTAAAGTAAATCCTGACTACGTAAGGCAAGAAGAACATGAGCATTTTCAAAAACACAGATTGAGAAGAAGTTATGTGTGAGTGACAAGTTCAAAGACAAAGTAAAAACAAGGTGAAGTTCAGTAGGAGAGGCTTGAGAGAAAGTCCACGAGATAGGTGAATGGAGCAAAGCAAGGTGTGGCACAGATCGCAGTATATTTCATTTCTTTGCTGTGTGAAATTGCATCTTAGCAATTTGGAGTATACATTCCTCTAAATTCCTATTCCAGAAGGAAGGGAAAGGTACTCTAGTACTAGCTGTGTGACCTTGTGCAAGTTACTTAAGCTCTCTGTGCTGCAGCCTTCTCATCTGTGAAGTAAAGCTGATAAAAGCGAATGAGCACACTTCTATAATGCCAGTTTTATAATGCAGCTTATTATTTTTAAGATGGTTTTCAAGCCTCCAATTCTTCAAGCTAAACATCCCAACATCTTTGGTCATCTCTCAAATCAGAAGCTTTCAAAGATCCTCAGTGTTTTGGTCACTCTCCTTTTGTATGTGTTCAAAGTTCGAAGGTTTCTGTTGAACTCTGGATGCTCCGAAAAGAATCCAAACTGCACAGAGCAAGACAGGGTAACTCTCCTCTCCCCTTTCATCCAACTAGAAAACTTAAATATGAAAAGATACACTTTTAAATATTCAGCTTTCCGGTTTTATCTGTTTTTCTTCCTCCCTTTGTATTATGAAGTCTGATAAATGTGTTGCTGATTCTTTTCAACGTCTGCACATCTGCTGATGGCTGGGCTTAGTGCCAGTGACACAATGTGGTAATGCCAGTTCTGATCCCTGCCTTTTGTAACAGTGTACAGTGGAGACAGCCAAGGGTTTGCCTTTATTTTTGATAAGTCAATATTCTCATATACAAGGAATAACTATATGGTAAGTTGACAAATTCCCCACTAGGAATGAAAACAGAAGAACTCGATTTTCCCTTTAAATCAAGTAAATGAGAGGAAAGAGGGAAAGAGCTGTTTATGGACATTTTAAAGACCATGGTGTGGGGGAGGGGATAGTTTACTTGAGGCATCTCTGAAGTGCTAATCTGGGATTGGTTGGTCCAAGTCACATTTATCACAAATACCGTAGAAAATGAAACTTCAATAAAAGGTCAAATTGCATGACTGCGATGGAGCAATTCTGCTTAAGATTTATGTGGTAAGTAAGTATGGTCATTCCTGGATGATATGACAAATAATACTAGTGCATTTTATATTCTGAACCCTAGACCTGGATTCAGAACAGGACACTGTCTAATCCTCACATGTATTTCATTAAATTCACGCTTATGTAGTTTCGGAATCTCACCTGTCCTAAAACCATATTAATTCTTTTATAATTCATACAAAAATATAATAGAGCACCTACTGAGTGTAAGGGAAGGCTGAGTTTTGATAAAAGCTTGTGTAATAGTGTTTAGTCAATATAATGTCAAACATATTATTGTGTCATCTTTCATGAGGGATTTGCTACAATGCATGGTTCAGGTCTGGGTATCTGTGCTTCCTTCTACAACCCTGAATATGACGTCACCACCTCCACTCCTACCAACTGCAATGTTTAAAGAGGCAAAAAAGGAAAAAAAAAAAAAACGACAACAGAAAAACTGTGAAGTAATTTCATGCTCAGTGATACAGAAAGTGTTTTGATTTTCACAGAAAGAGTTTTACGCTGGGATTTAGGTAAATTCCAACGTAACAAAAAACCCTGCAGTTTCCTCTATGCTCCAGCTTACTCAAATATAATTTTTCTGATACTGCTATCTTAAGCAATACATAAAAAACCTCTAAAATGCACAGTTAATTATTATCATTTGTACTTTCTTAAGCAACTCCTTCCTAATAAGAGCACTTAACAGGAGTATAATATAAAGAATTACTAGGATTTCAAAGAGTTACATCAGACAACTCGCACATTTAAGACAGCCTGAATCTCTTAAGTGTTGTCATTTGGAGGCTGATGACAATGTAAACAAACATTTTTAAACAAGATTAGGCAACATAATTTTGATCTTTGCATGTTCATCAAATCAGAGAGAAACTAATACAATTCAGGAAAATTCGATTTTTAGCAGAAAATTTTTAAAATCCCGGTAACAATATGATTTCAATGAAAGGCTCTCCCATGTAAAACACGTGTACAATAAATAATATTTAGTAAACATTTCAAGAAATGGTTAAAATCCTCTAGCAACCTAAAGATTGTCATTGTTTATCCTGAAAAATCATCTTCAGAGCAGCAAGATAATGCTTAGTTTTATAAGATTCACGCCTCGGTGGGTGTTTATAACCAAATAGCAGATCTAGGGCAAGATACCTACAGAGTCAAACTACATTGGCTAAGAAATTTGATGCAAACAAAGGGCAGTTTGCAAACATAAGTTTTAAGCTTTGTATCTTAGGTATCAGATGGCTCTACAGTACTGTAAAAAGAGCCACCACCAAGTCATCTTCTAATGGATTCAACTGAATCCAGAGTTTATATGCAGTCATTCTGCTTTCATTATCCCCTACCTCATTTTCTCACTTTGTGACTTTATTTGTAAAACTGAGCTTTATTCATGCTTGGAAATAAGCATTTTAGGCACTCCCAAAAGAAAGAACTCCAACTAAAGAAATACTTTAAAATATTTTTCAAAATCCTTAAAATGACAGGGCATACATTTTTTTTTCTGTTTTCCAATGATATGAGATTACAAATATAATAATATTCTTTTTCCAAAACTGTTCTAGAAAAACAACAAAAACTATAACACGTATACCTCTTGGGAAACAAAAGCCCGAGAGTGTTGCCTTTATCCAACTAGTAGAAGGGAAAAATCTGTCTGAATAAACTTTTCAAAAATTGCTTCTTTTTATGTTACAAGTTTTGTCTATACTGGTTAAACATAAAGAGGTTAATAATCTTGCACAGGACAATGGTGGTAGCAATTCAGTAACTGAATAAATATTCCCAATAGAAGGACCCATTTTCTGTCAGGAATAATAGAACAGGTAAAAGTACTATTCATTAGGGAAAACAGAATTGTGTATATATATCTGAAATGACAAAAGGGTAAATCAACTGAGGACCAAATATGAGCTGAGAGATGACTGTATATAGAAGCTGTGGTCTTGTCTCTGTACACTTTCAGAACCAATGACAATGGAGCAATTGGGGCCATTGATTCTTAATATTGATTCAGTATTCTGCATGGCTCCAAGCTTTTTGAAATTTCTGAAATTATAGAATATGTTGTTACTGACAACTAATCTTAATATTTTTAATGTGAAATTTTATGATAAAATTTTTTCATACTCTAAAGATGGAAAATGTTATTACATTATCTTCTCAACAAATTAATATCCTGAAAGCTCTTAAGGTACCAAAAAAGTAATGTGGTCCTATATTTTCCAGTAGTCTCTAAATTATTCAGAAAGAGAATGAATACAGAAAACTATTTTTCACATAGAAATGTAATGTCTAATGTGGTAAGATACAAAACTCTTTACAAATTATAGTTTTATAAAAATTTGCCCCCCACACTCTTCCTCTGTGCCCACGTATTATTCACATTTAACTTCTGGTTGGCTCAGACTACAGATTCTAGCACTGGAGGTTCTGAGTTCAAATCTCAGCTCCACTACTCACTGGCTTGCTAAACTCAGACAAGGTATTTGTTCTCTGAGGCTCAGCTCTACCTCTGTAAAACTGGAAAGTACAATCCATGTAAGAGTTCGTGAAAAATGATCAATAAATTCAGTTGTGTGTTATCTTTTTATTACTATTATTGTCATTACTATTACCACTCTATTAATCCTAAAATTCCCATTACAATACTTTGCTAAAAACAACAGATGGAATATTTTTAACGTGGAGAGCAGCATAGTTATTTGAATGATTTTAATCTGTATCCCAGCTTTGTGAGGTCCTACCTTTGTGATTTAAAAAATACCATGATTCCTAAATGAACATTTGGTTTCCTAACTGTAAAAAGGGGATACGAATATCCGCCTCTGGGTTTTCAGCAAGTTAAATATGATTAGGTATGGAAATCATCAAACACCCTGCAAAGGCTAATAATTGTGAGGAAAGTAAGCAACTACAACTTTTGAAAGAAACGATATCACCATTAAAGGTCTATAAATATTGAGGCAGTGAAGCAATTTTTATGATTTATGTGTGTTTTATCTGTCGGCTTCTCTCGACACACTGTGGTATTAAACGTATTACATTAAGTAGCTGAAATCAGATTGAATACAATTCATTCCGGTCCACTTGCGGAAACATGCCAATCGGATGTTTTCCAATTTTCTCACCTAATATTTCTCTTGTCCTTTGGGGTCATGGGGTAATTTCTGCAGGGAAAATAGTCTAGCCACTGTAAAACTGATCAAAGTGTGACTACGAATACTGCCTTAGGACAAATGATTTGAACCCTTCCATTATCAAAACATCTGCAAATATTCTCTTTTATGCACAAGTCAGTGAGGGAATATATGCTGGTCGAATTCCCTTCCCGCTCAGGACACCTGATACATATAATCGAATTTCAGAAAAACTGACAAATGATGGGAACTTTTAGGAATTAATAAATTCATCTAATAAGACAATACCCAAATCCTAGAAAGCCAGAAAGCATTTTGTATAGTCTTAACTGTCAATGCATTTTGCAATTTTTTGAGTTAATGCACTGGTTCCTAAGATATTACTGTGTGTAAATATTGCTTTTGTACCCTTTCCAGACTTATGTATGGTGGTCTATAAACCTCCCCGTGATATAGGCCACCGAAGGTCATTAACATGCCGTTTTAAATAATCTCAGCCTGATTTTTCTCACGTATTGGCATAGTTCATGTCTTTTTCGACATATGTTTTTGTTTTAAAAGATTTATATCTTACTTTGCTAAACGGACCCTTAAGTAAAAATAGGTAAAATATCTGCTTTCACAGGAACAGATCAATGATGTGTGTCTTTCTTCGTGCATGTGTGTGCACGTGTGCAGCACATATCTCTAACTGAAAATTCAGCTTTAAAATTATAATGTAATGAAAAATGGGATGATTGGTTGACTTCTGTCATCTTTTTGTTTTAACTGATTGTCAAAAGCTAAGTCTTTGCTTGATCCTTTGCCCATACATTTTAAAGGTTACAAATGAGCAGACTGGTCCCGGCCCATTTCGTGTGTATGTGTCACTGAAGTGGAGTTGCAGTAAAGAAATACAGAATAAAAAAAACGACAACTTTCTTCTGAAACTCTAAATGGGAAGCTATGCCTGATAATAAGATTGTCAAAACGGCAAATAAGAATAATAATAATGTATGGCAATTATTCACAAAATAGAAGCAGCTATCTTTTCTTTCATTGGCAATAGCCTGATTTTGCCCACTGAGTTAATTTGGCTGAACAGCTGGTTGGACAAGGGCCCCCCTCCCCTGTTCTGATACAGCTGTTTTTATTCTCTAGCCTAAGTTTCCAAAAATATAAACCTATGCCTTCATGCAATGATTTTCTCCATCAAGAGTTTTATTATCATTTTAAAATATTCTAAAATCCAAATGGAATATATTCCAGAAAGTTGGATAATATGGTCCATGTATCTATTACATACACTGAGGGTTCCTGCTCCGTTTAAAGATCCAACCTGCCATCTTTGCATTCTGTTTAACCTAATCTTAATGCTCACAATTCTAAGTTTTCAGCTCCCGTGGTTTTACTTTCACCGATTTATTACTGTTTTTATTTTTCTATATCAAGTTTCTTACTCAATTTTAAATAAAAGTGTATGTTGATGGTGGTATTCTAAACATATTACTTTGAATAATAGGAGTGTTTATTTCCTTTAAACTCTAAATGACATACTTGATACTAGTTAAATGTTCTCCAACAATATAACAAAATATAAATCATCTGGTGGAACCCACATCCTAAAATATAACCCAGTCTATATTCATATGAACTCATGGAAAATTCTTTTCTGCACTGTTTGAGCGTGTAGGCTCGATGTTTTACTATTGTTTATTCTTCAATAACTAATCACCCTTCTTGGTCTTCCAAAAGTTCCTGGTATTTCACTAGTTTACACGTCGATTGAATTCTGTTCCCAGAATTGCTTTTGGCTCTAGGCCAACAGCTGCGATAATCAGCTCTAAGATTTATTCCAGGAGAAAAGTGTTATAAACATCAGGATTCATAAGGCACACAAAAAAATGAATAGTGATGCCTTCTTTGAGATGCTTGAAAACTTTTTGTGCCTTCAATGAGCACTAATGCCAGTCTTTACACTCTTCAACTCCATGTGAGCTCTGATCTTGTGGAAAAAAAAGGCATGTTCATTAGATGTGGTGGTTTGATATTTGTATTAATCATTACGAGCCAGTTTAGCAAATTGAAATGATTTAATTTCACAGAGGCAAATATAGAAAAATCACAGAGAATACTTTAAAAGCCCCACCTTTATGGAAATTAAGGGATTAACTGCTATACATGATCTGACATATTTACTGCAATAGGATATATTATTATATTCGTTGATGGGTGGAGTAAAAGTACACAGGAAGCCAAAAAAATTCAAAGGGAAACAGTTGGCAGGTAAATGCACTCAGCTAGAAATGAATAATAAAGAGAAACGAGGTGAGTGGAAAACAGCACACAATCAAATCTGAAAGAGACAAAAGTAAAGAAAAGTAACTTAGTTTACAGAATGTTGAGAAGAAAAGGTTGCAGAATATTAATCTTAGGTAGGGGAAAAGAAAATAGATGCCGCTGAAACATGGGAAAGATACAGGAACAGAATTCAATTAAGGTAATTTATGGCTACATAAAGGCAGGGGTTTGGGGGAATTTGGGGGGCTGCAGAAGAGTTAAGGAGGAAGAGTCTCAAAAGCACAGTGCCAAAACTACAAGAATAAGATGCTTTCCACAGTATTCACCCCTTTGGTGGGCCCTATGGGTACCCTAGGGTCATTCAGAGTTCACCAGAACTTCCCCAGGAAACATCCTCAGATTTCCCAAACGCGTTGAAAGAGCTCCTTAAGTTTTCCTTTTTAGTATGTTTCTTCACTTGTAATGATTTACCTGTGTCATGATATCATTTTCTCTCCCGGGGGATATAAACAGAAATTCTGGTTAGGCAACCTCACCATGAGAGCACAAAGCTTACTGCAGCCCCTGGAGGAGAGCAGGCATTCAGAAATGATTTTTGAATGAAAAAAATAAAGGAATAAACGTGTACATGGTTGAATGAAAGCACTAGCTATCCCATGTTCAGTAATCCTGCCTGAAATTAGGAATTAGAATAACAGGAAGAGAAAGTTAGGATTAGGTACAAAGATAAAGAAGGATTCTTAGGAAGGGCTTGAAGATATTTGGGGGGGAGGCAAAAAACAATAGAGCTTTAGTGGCTGCAAAAAATAAAGGTTGACAGTGAAGGAGATGTGGAATAGAGGAGATAAACAGAAATTAGAGTTGAAATGTAATTTCATACCAAAAGAGTCATCTAACAAAATACGTTGCAACACTTAAAAGTTTTGAATATTAGAATCTCAAATATTATAAATATTGAAATTATAAGTAGGAAAATCATAAATTCTTATACTTTTGGCTTTTCTGCAGAATAAGTGAATTTTTTTCATGCAAACTCCTAATGAAAGGATAAGAGTAGTTCTCATTTATTGAACGTGTATTATGTGCCGGCTGCTCTGTGATTCTTGCGTGTGTTTTGCTAAGCCTCATGATGACCATATATGGGAATTACTACCATTCTCTATGTATTCTGCCTTTACTAACTCATTTCTCTCTCACTCTAGCACTATTCACAGCTCATATCCCAACCCCTTCTCCTCTGAAATTCTTTTTTTGAAGAAGGTTGCTGGTGTCCTGAGTGTTGCCAACTCTTTCTAGAACTTGTTTAACCTGTTCACAGACTATAGAGCCAGCACGTGAAGATCAGATTTAGAATGGCATTGCTGACACACTGCCACCATAAGGATATATCTGGTGTCTTTCTCTGCAGAATGATTCCAAAGAGAAAGCAACTTATTAAGTGCACAGCTGTCCCAGCCAGGTGCATCCGATACAGTAGACCACAACTGCTAAAAGCAGAAGCGGTGGCATGAAATGGGTGTGTGGGACGACTTCCTTTCTGTCTATCTGATTAAGCCCCTCCTCTGCCTCTACAAAAGAACACCCTGCTAAGAAGGTGAGAAGTAAACACGGTCCCAGCCAGATGGACCTGAGGTCAAATCCTAGGTGCAACTTCCACTTGCTGTAGGAGCTTGGAGAGAAGGTTTAACTCACTGAGCACAGTTTCCATGATTGTAAAATGGGGCTAACAACGCATACTTTGCGAACGTGCTGGCAAGATTACATCAGATGTTTCCCAAGTGCCTAGTGTGGTGCCTTTTACATAGTAGATACTCAATAAAGGGCAACTTTTACTATAAAATACACCATGTTTCATGGTAGTTTTTGAAAATTGCCACCTAGTTGGGGAAATAAAATGTTGTTAACAAATCATGTACAAAACATGTACACAGCTAAGAGAACTGGGAGAATGTACGTGAGTAAAAACAAAAAATTTCATCTCACCCTGAGAAAATACGAGATTTCCTCAGTTGTAGGACATGGGGAACAAAGATGCTGAGGGGACAGAATAAGGACCAGACGTGTAGTGAAAGCGTCCTTCACTCAGAAGTACAGTTAATATCCAGCCACCCAGCCTTCCTCTGAGCTAGCAATGCCCTGGAATCAACTGAGAGCTAACTTGGTAACCTCCAAACCACGTGGTTGCCATTCAACTGAACATCATTTATGCCAGCTCAAAAGAGCCATGTTACTCACCGATCTAATTTTTTAAAGTGTTTTCACCACATATACAAAACACTGGAAAAGATTTATCAAGAATATATAGGATCTGAATGAAACACATGTATCAAATGTGAAATACTACAAAATTATTGAATATGTATTTACACCCATACATGAGTACTATATACACGTTGTACTTGAATTAGAGACAGCCTAGAAGAAAAGTCTTAAAATCACAAAAGTGCCCATTTCTTCATTTTAAGTCTAATGCAAATATGATCAAATGTATAATGGAAACTGGAGAAGTTGACAACACAATGCTGAACTTCAGTAACTCTTCACACTCAGCTTTTCTTCCTCCTGCCTCTTTCACAATCCTAATACACACAGGGCAGCTACAATGGACTTTTCCATGTTTCCTAAATAAAATGCTGTCCCCTTACTTCCTGGTGGATATTCAACTTCAAATCATTCCTCCAGACCTCTTTCAAATATCAGTGGCACAGCCCATCATTGAGAACAAGGGCTCCAAGAAACAGGTACACTGGGGTTTCTACTTTCTTCCAGGTTTTGTGAAGCTGGACAATTAACTCACCTTCTCTAAGTCTCGTTAAGCCCAACTCTTGAGACTGGGAAAATACCTGCACCATCTATATCCAGAGAGTAGAGAAAAGAAACTCTAGGAAAGCGCTTTGTCATGTCCATTAGACACATCCAATCATGACACCTGTCCTTCTCAGCTCTTTTTTGAAAGAAAAGGTTACCAGGAAGACAAGTCAACTCCACTTCTCAGGAAACTGAACCAAAAGGATTGAAAAAATCCCCCTGGTGGGAATAGAAAGAGTAAAGGGACAGGAGAATGTGGGGACAGCTGAACTGCATTAATAGAGGATCACCAGAACAAAGTGTTTGTACATCTCGATGCCAAAAAATATTGACGGGTGAGATTGTTCAGACCCATCCTTCTGCAGAAAACAACTAAAAATAGTATAAAAAAATTTTAAACATCTTCGTAGGCACTCGAGCTTGCTGACTAGGCAGTAAGGAATTATCACAAAGGTAGCACTGAGTGGAAGTGGGAACCCAGGTAGACAGTGGATCCTCAGAGAACTTGTATAGCCAAGAGAACCTGAGCTGTGATTTTGGAGATTTCACTGGATCCAGAGAATTCAAAGCTGGGTGCCCCCAAAATAGAAAGTCTGGGAAGACAGCTTCCCTCCATACCATTGGGACCCAGCAGGGCTTCACCCTCTAGGTAAGGACAAATCCAAGGCAGACTCACCACATCCCTCCCAAACCCAAAAGCCTTACAGGAAGTTGTCTTGGACATAAAAACATCTCTGAGAAATGATAACCTTGAGCCTGTTGTTGCAGGGATATTCAAGACAAAGTAAGAACACCTGGGTGGTCCAAAAATCTTCTTGCCCCCAGATCCTCAGGGATCTCCTCCTTGAACTGTTTTTTTTTTATTATTATTGTTATTATTGCTGCAAAATATGTAGAACATGAAAATTTACTACTATAACCATTTTAAAGTGTACAATTAATGGCATTAAGTACATTCACAATATTATGCAACTATTACCACTAGCTCTAAAACATTTTCATCACCCCAAATGGAAACCCCATATCCACTGATTGAACTGCAAAGGTTCAGATACTAGAATTATCAAGGGTGGATTGTAAAACACTGCATTAAGTTTTTTTTTTTTAATTTTAACTTTATGCAACGAGTTGGATTAACTAAAAGTCGTCAATAAATAATAGTGCAGTTGGAAAGTAGATAAGGAAAAAATTAGGAAATCTGAATGAAAAAGCATAAAGTTGGGCACACCAAAAACTAGATAATACCAGGTACCTGAATAATCATTTTATGTCTTGGAGAACATATTTATTATCTTTAATTCCCTAAAATTCTACATCTGATCTTTTTTCAAAATATTATTACTCTTGACATTGTATTGTGCCTGATACTGCATTCCTGACCAATTATAACATTGTTCTTAGGTGACAATATCAGCTACTTTATGATATTCAGCATTTCAAACATAGTCCTACGTGTTAAGATAAAAGACAAATACCATTTTATGTTTCATTCTGTAAGCTCCAAGATTCACGGAAGGACGTGGAAATGGAGTAAAATCCACTACGTTGGGCCAAAGAGCAGTTGTGAAATATTAAAATCTAGGAAGTCAGGTAGCTATTAAAGCTTATTTTTATTTGTAAAATTAAACATGGGCACAAAAACAGGTCAATAAAATTTAACGGTCAAGCAAATAATGAAGTTCAGGATGGTTTAAAAATTATGACAAATATCTTGAGGTGTTTTATTTGACTACATTGTAAGAATTCTTTCCAAATGTAATCCCTGACCTCTTCCTGATAATTGCATGCAAAAGAGCAAATCAGATGAAGGAAAAATGAGAACTTTAACAGATCACTAGACTGCGTTGTCTCTGCAATGCTTCTTATCCAGGTCCACCCCCAATGGGAAATGAGGTGAGCATTAAAGATTTCAGGGAAAACATATAATTTTTCATCACCAAATTGATATAGCAAGATATTCGATAATATGATATAAGCTTAGGCAAAACTGGTTCTATTTGATACCTGCCTACTTAAAGAAACATCAATTTCTTATCTCATCTAACCAAAAACTATACAGAATTTTATATTCAAAACTGAAGATGCCTAACAGAAATTCAACAAAAATATATGAATACAGGCAGTCCTCGCTTTGCGTGGCACTGGGTTAACTGAAACTCACACACTGAGTCCTCTCTAAATCAAGCACTGCCTGTATTGTACACAGCTCATCATTTTGCACAAATACAAGCATACACCAAGGAGCAAAATGTAACAGTCTCACTATGTGGGTGACATATGGAACTCTTTGAGCTATTTAAAATTTTCTTTGTTTTCCCAAATACCATTCTGTTTTTATAAAATATGGAAGGAGAAAAGGAATTTAATTTGCACAGTTACAATGATTATTAAAAAAAAAATTTTGTTTTTATCTGAGAATATTATTCTGGGGTCTATTTAATGTGACTGAACAGACACAGATTACCATATATAACCTTAAATGAAACTGAAAATGCTCATTCCCGCGAGCTTTATTTTATACTCTGAATTCAGTTAAGTACCTCCTATTCTGAAAGGCTCTCTTTTAAAAAGGGCTCTACAAGCACAAACAGATGGATTAATTACATTAAAAACTGACATGTTAAGTATAAAGTTAAGGAAACCAAACTTATGCAAATAGAAAATTTATCATTTAATACCCACTGAATCTAAATGAATTCTTTTTTTACTGTCATCAGGTTTCAAAACATTTCAGGCATGGGATAAGAGGCAATTTATCTGGCATCATAGAAATCTGAGAAAATAATTTGTCCTTCCTTTTAGATTTTGAGAAGAATCACCTATTTATAGACTAATAAGAATAATAAAAAAAAACTTTAAGATAGAGATTTTTTTTAGAGAGCAGGTTAATGTAAGGAAAATATAGACCATTCATTTCCCCAAATCAGCATTTTCTTTTCCAAACCTCATTGTCCTTATCTCATACTGCTGGAAAAATAGCAATTATAGAGTAACAGAAGGTTCGCATTTCTCCAGAGCACTTTCATGGGCAGAGTCACCAATTAAAAGTATTGCCAGATTTCAAACGATATCATAAAAGACAAGTAATTTTTTCGTTCTCATTTTTATAAATCAAAAGGAACATAACCATCTATTATAAGCTCTAAATTTATTAAATTTCTCTACTTATAACTCACTTATTTGCAAAACTGTAACTATTAACTACCCCCACCAGATATTCAGTGTAGTGGTTAAGAACATAGACTCTGAAGCCAGACTGCCTCAGCTCACATCCCACTTCTGTGATTATCAGCTATACAACCTTGGGCAAGGTTACTGAACCACTTCACGCCTCAGTTTTTTTCATCAGTAAAATGGAATAATAATAGTTAATATCTACCCTGTAGAGTTAAGAGGATTAAGCGAGTTAACCATAAAAAGCATTGAGATGAACATAATAAATGCTCAATAAATATTGCAAAAAGAAAAAGATGACATAATCACAGATATCTGGGTGGTCACAAAATTACTGTAAGTGGATAGAGTTCCAGTTTGATGTAATTTTTAAGAATCTTCCTATTTATTTCCCATTCTATTTCTAATCCTCTTCTTTCAAAGTGTCCTACTTGGCTAACAATAGGGCAGGCCCATATTTCATCTTCAAAACTAAGCCATTTTTTTTCTCTGTCACAACAGAAGAGCAAGAGAGGAAAAGCAGGCACACATCAAAATCTGCACAGAGCAGTGTGAGTTTGTAGGTGAGTACTCTGAAAAGGTTCGATGGTCATTTTAATTCAGAGACTAGTCCTCATATACCGACCAAAAGAAGTAATTCGTTCCTTTCAAAACAGCAGCATCAACAGTTTAGCAGAGGTCAAGGAAAATGGAGCTATTTCAAAGCCAAGTCTAGATTTGGAAGTCTTATAAAAAACCAATTAAAACAAGACTTGGAAAATTATTTAAACACATTTGTCAACAATGATCTCACATTTGCATATGCAAATCTGAAAACTCCCTTATGAACATACCAAATGCGAAGACTTCTTTTATTTGCAATATTAACTTAATAATAATGGCTGCAATTTAATACATGGCAGCATTTTGATAAACCCTCTATATGGATTATGTCATGTAAGTCATATATAGCTCTGTGAGGCAGTAACTATTAAACCTGATGGCAATAAAGATTTTAAGTTACTCATCAAGTGGCCACAGTCCAGATTTGAAATCAGATTCTTCTGACTTAAGAGTCCATGCTCTTAAAAACCCTGTTCTCTAGTCACAAAGTTTTGTAAATTATTTGCTTGGTCAGATTCCTGTTGCTGTAGAAATGATCAGAGAAGGCAGAAGAACAGTCCACTTTCTTTGGGAGAGGTACCTCCACCTGAGGAATTTCCAGGGCGCATCTCTGTCCTACTTGGAACCTAAATCCCAGAGAACGGGGTTTATTGTCACTTTAATTTTATTCTCCAGATGTCAACCCCATCTTTGGACATAAAAGAGAATGAACTTTTGAAGCAATTTCCAAGGACTTCCGATCCTTTTCACTTGTTAGAACTTTCAAGTGCTGGGGTTTGAAACATCTGCCATATTCTCAAATCAGATGTAAAAGCTTTGAAAGACTTAAACAGCGTTCAAGATCAAGTTGAGAGGTTAGATATATTTGAAGGGGAAATGACATGGATTCAAATTTAATGTTAAAATTCAAGTTATTTAAACTTAGCTGAGGTGGTTAGTCCCAAGCTTTGTGTGTGGAAAATGGACAAAAATATTGAGTCCATTTTAATAGCGAAACTATACGGACTCGATGGAAAATTTAATATGTGCATCTTTCTCCTGGTTTCTTCTTTGTTATTATATTTCAAGCAACAGCTCCATCCTGCCAAGTCATCATACTACACGGAATTTAGAACTCTTATGGGCACATGCTTTCAACAGAAAGATTCCCTTACCATAATATTAGTAACTTAAGGCAGCTTATGTGAATGTCAGTGGAAAGTTAGGGTGCCCCTACAATATATTGACTTCCAAAAGTAGAAATGTGCTTCTAATATAAATGCTTGCAAATATTACTGTCCTCTCTTGAGCTATATTTATTTCTGAAAAATGAAAATGATAGTTTTATTTTACCAAGTATGGAAATCCTTAATTTAAAAGACATTGGTAAATCTTGTGTAATTGCTTCAGCATTGAATTTAACACTGAATTTTCCTTGTGAACTCATATATTCAAAGAGATGGGTAGAGTTGGACTCTGTGAAAGTTTTTAAAGGTTAACCATATTGTTCCCATTTATCTAGTAAGATAAGGGGAATTTATGGTAGGTATAGGAAGGTATGGGGAATTTATGATAGCAACAGAAAGAGACGCTGTATGGATACACGTGGCTCAGAAGGGCACTGATGGGATGAAGGTAGAAATTCAGGAACTAAATGCAGAAAACTTTTGTTGCTGGGGAAGAGGAGAAAGGTATAAAAGGGATTTTTCTCTGAGCATTTGCTGTGCAGCTCAGTCCAGACAGACACTCAATACCAATTGTAAAACTGGCAAAGGAGTCAATAGTCATATGAAGGAGGACAATTTTGTTTTCTGATGTGCCTATGAAATTGTGTTCTGCTACAAACTAAGATAACTTTTGAAATGGGTGTATACTTTAAGAAACGTCATTGTTTTTAAAAATCTTTTTTTTATTAATAAAGCAAAGCCTTTTTTTCATAGTAGGAAATGTAAAAATATGCATAAGAAGAAATAAGTATAAAAGTCACTTACAAAACTACCTTCAGAGATTCTAGTATTAAGAGTTTTATGCACCCTCTAAAATGTCTGTGTGCATGTGTGTATATGTTCATACGCCTACGAGTGTATATAAAGCAGGAATGCAAACAGAAATATGCACATTTTATAATCTGCCTTCTGTACATATGTTGGGACATTCTCCCCAGTAATTTTTTTTTTCTTTAAAACTTAATGTCTGTTTGTGGGGCTAACAAGAAGAATTCGAATTTTGGACTTAATACTGGCCCACCTTTCTTTCAGACCAAAAAAGTGGCTGGAGATGTTGAAAAGACAAGCTTTAAGGGGCAACAAATCTTGTTACACTGAATTTGGTACAATCTAAAGAAAGGAATGCTGGGCAGAACCAGAAATGTATTATTCACACACTGGATACTGACAAAACTCCAGAGAGGATACAGTAAGATGTGAATCTAAAAAGGACTATGGGACTTTCCTGGTGGCGCAGTGGTTAAGAATCCACCTGCCAATGCAAGGGACACAGCCTCGAGCCCTGGTCTAGGAAGATTCCAGATGCTGTGGAGCAACTAAGCCCATGTGCCACAACTACTGAGTCTGTGCTCTAGAGCCCATGCGCCACAACTACTGAGCCCGTGTGCTGGAACTACTGAAGCCCACGTGCCTAGAGCCCACGCTCCACAACAAGAGAAGCCACCGCAATGAGAAGCCTGCACACCGCAACGAAGAATAGCTCCTGCTTGCTGCAGCTAGAGACAGCCCACGCACAGCAACAGAGACCCAACGCAGCCAATAAATAAATAAATAAATAAGACTGTGACGTTATTTCTTAATCCACAGATTAATCTAAGAAGTATTCTTTTTATTCAATATAGAGGAGATAGTAAAAGTACAAATAGAAGTCAGACTGCCTTGGTTTGAATCCTGGGTCCTAAGCCTCAGTGTGCTCTTCTGTAAAATGGGTATGATTAATAGGTTGTTGTGAGACCAAATGAAATAAAGCACTTGGAACACTGCCTGGTGCAATTCATGTATGCCATCTGGTTAGACTCCAGTAACTGACTGCTGTCTTTTGATTACTTGGAACTTCCCAACAAAATTTTCCAAATGCAATTCCCTTCCTTAAGAAGAATGATAACATGCTTACCACTGTATAGTTGCCTCCTGTGATAGCATAACAGGGTAAGAAGATAAACAAACAAGCAAAACCAATCAAAGGAAAACTCTCCCTGGACCTTTCTTGAGTGCGACCGTCAGTTCATCCTATGACCTACCTGATAAAATCCTTTGATTAAATTTTAAAACTCAAGTTAGCCATGTTGTTTTCTGTTGTCAGCAATTGGAGATGACTAGTTGTTAAACTGACTCAGGTGCCCCCAAGGCCAGAAGAGATCTTAGAGCTCATCCGAACTAGAGTTTAGAGGCAAGTCATTTTGTTAGTTGGTCAGTTCACAGCGAACCTTTCATGTAATGACAATATTTTTTCAATATATGACCTCAACGGTGGGAATGTGAAAAACAAAAATCGATGGAAGGAAACATTGCAATTAGGACCACAGACTCTGCACTCAGTACCTGAGTTCCAAATCCTGCTTTATCCTGCACTAATTGTGTATTCTGCAGCAAATCATGGCAATTCTCAGCACTCTATTTCCTTATCTATAAAATTGGGGAAATAATCATTCCAAACTTAATAGGGTGTTATAAGTATATTACGCACTTAATACACTTACAGCGTTGCCAAAAACAAGACGGTTGCCAAAAACAAGAATTCAATAAATGCTAGGAATAACAATATAAATAATGCTTAATAGCAAGAAGAACAGGACCAGATCTGTGCCAAGTCGGTTCTGTAAAGAACAATGTTCGTGAAGACCAATGAGGAGGGGCCCTGAGTAAGTGGGCGTACTGCTAAACCCCACACTAATCTGACTGAGTTCTCTGCATTACCAATGCACTTTAACTGATGCTCAGAGTTGGAGGAAACAAAATTAAACACAGTAGTCATTAAACTCAAAGTGAGTGATTGGCTTTTCCTATTAAAGAGAAGAGATTATATCACCGGATTAAAAGAACCCAAGCTATATACTATTTCTCACTTAAAATAAAAAAAAAGTGTTAAAAAGTAAAGGATGTGCAAAGGGTACCAGTGAATACATACAAAAGGAAAGTAAAAATAGAAGTAGTAACACAGGTAGCAGACAGAAGAAGTAAAGAATGAAAGCAGTAAGCAGGATAAAGAGGGACACTATGAAATCTTAAGAGGGACAGTTTAGGATGCAGATATAAGGAACACGTCTGCACCTCCAAACAAGCGAACAACTAACACTTGAATCAAAAATCATTAGCTCCACAAGATCTGAATAAAAATAAAACTAGTGAGAGTTTTCAATAGACTTGAAAGAATGAAACAGATCTAAGTAAAAAATAAGTAGACATAGAGAAAAATTGATCAATAAATTGATTTAATAAAAATACAGAAATATTTCATCCCTCAAATAGAGAATATATGTTTTTGTATATCCAGATACTATTTATAAAAATTAACCATTAAAAACACTTAATCTTTTAAAAGTAGAGCTACATTTTTCAAGCTACCCTTTTTAAAAATCATAAGTGAATACAAATATCTAACACAATTAGATATAAGCAAAAGATGACCTAAATAATTTTATATTTAAAATTAATTTCTAGACATTTCCTTCAAAAAGTGAAATTAAATAGAATCTAGAAAATACTGAGCTGGAGATTATTTCAGCCCAAATATAGTGGTTCACGGAAAGCTATACCACTAGGACTAGTTTTGACCTTAAAAGCCTTCATTATTAGAAAAGGCAGATAAAAAATAAAACAAAATCATTATGTAGCACCTTAAGAAATAGTAAATGAACAAGATAAACAAAAAGAAACTGAGATACACTTAAAATTAAGGAAAGAAAATTAAAATGAAGTAGAATGAATATATCAAACTGAAAGCTGGTTCTTGGCAACGGCCAGTAAAAATAGACGGCCTTCTTGCAATCATGAGTGGGGCAAAAAGAGAAATATATAACAGTAGATACGAGTTAGAATGAAAAGTGGGATAAATAACCCATAGATTCAGGAGATGAAACAAATACAAAGGCACCTCTGTCTGAAACTTGATTGCAGCCAATTAGAAAATCTAGAGAAAATGGGTGATTACCTGGCAAAACACATTAACAAAATTACCCCCCAAAGAAAAGGATAATCTGGGTAGATCATTTACCCCCAAAGACACTAGAAGGTGGTTAGAAATGCGCCATGAAAGAGCCTCCACTTCCAGAGCTTCCACTTCCAGATGCCTCAAAGCTGAGTTGTACCAATCTTTATGGAGATACACACTTACACAAACTTTTCAAAAAATACAAAAATTCTCTTCACTTTATGAAGTTGTGTTTGTGTGAATACCACAACCTGGCAAAGACATCATGAAAGAAACAAACCAAGATTACAATATTAACTCACTTTTAGAGACAGATGCAAAAATCTAAATAAAATGTTACAAATAAAATCCAGCAGTGTATCCAAAAATAATGCATGTGATCAAGCAAGTGACTTAGTATCAGTAAAGTCTATCGAATAGTCCCTCAATAAATTAAAGAGAAAAAAAGAATTTAGGATAATATTCATGGACCACGCGAAGGCATCTGTTAACATCCTCAGCCATTTCTAGCGAAAACTCCAAGTCAAATAGAAATGGAAAGTTACTACTTAAGTAAAACAAAATATATTTACCATGAACCAATACAAGTGTTATCTGAAAACCATTTCACTTTCAAGTTTTGCTATTTCATTTCTAACCCATTCCCTTGTATTTTGACACTCCTTCCTCCCTTGAGCAAACATGCATTGTGTGCCTAGTATATTTCAGGCACTGTGTGCGGCCACAATTCGAAGAAATTAAACATATAATCCAAAAAGAAATATCAAAAACAGGTAGCCAGTGAAAACCATACAGAGAAGGTGACTGAAGAGGGAGCAAGTTAAAAAATACTGACCAAGTTGAACTCAATTTCCCTTTTCCAAATTGGACAAGAGTTGAAATTGAGCTTTAAGCCTATTACAAGTTAAGACATTTTTCCAAATGGAGTCCAAGATGTGTTAACAATTAAATGATTCCTATTTTTCTCAAATACTATATCACTCTGAACTGAACTAAAAACAAAAACAGTAAAAGCATATTACCGAAGGGAAGCGGATCGTTTCTATAGCATTTCCACGTTCCCTGAGCTTCTCTGAGATTTTACCAAGTTTGCATTTAATGAGAGCACCCTGATGCGACTGTAGGCAGGTGAAGCTGCTATTATGTCGCAGGGAGAGCTGACAGACAGCTTCAGGAGCGTTTAGTTAACAAATCATTACTTAGTGTTTGTAAGACTTCTACCTGAACCCAAACAGAGCGTGGAACTGTCTTGGGAAGAACAAAGCCATCAATTGTAAAACAAACCTTGGTAAAGGCAGCTAGGATCAGCAGGGAGGGGAAATAAAGTAATTTATTCAAATTGTATATTTGAACAGTAAGAACTTCTTTCTGAAAGTAACGTAAATTTGAAATCCTTTAAAAATATGAACGATAGGGCTTTGCTTGCTTTTAGGGACAAGGAATGTATTTGTTAAGTCGAAGGAGAGTAAAAATGAAAATGGGAAAGAATATTAATAAACCACTTAACTATGAAATGACCGTGTGTACATGCTCTAACTTTTGTGTAAAGCACGTGGCAATGTCAGGCTTAGTTTTGTCACTGAAAAGAGAAAGGCAAAGTTTTAACGCCATCCCGCCATTGTGATTTCTTAACTTTTGCCCTATTCAAGAGGCTTCATCTTTTAATTGCCAAGGCCACACACAGGCAGGGAAGACAGGGCAGGGCTGAGCCAAATGCAGAACAGAAAAAAAAAAAAAAGAGAGAGAGAGAAAGGTCAAAGCAGCAGAGGTAACTATTATTTTTCAAAGACTACGCGAAGCATTGAGATTCTGATACCTCATTCCTGTGACAAAAATTGTAATGAGAACAGGAAATGGTACCCCATGAATCCATTGTCCTGACAATGATTTAATGAGAATGGGAAATGGTGAGAGCATAACTAATTCGCATTATGATCCTAAAGTTGTCATCTTGTGGTTCTGCTCAGATGCTGCGAAATGAAGGATGTCGGACATCAGCTGGGAGAGTGCGAGGAAAGCATGAAGACGGTGACATTGTGTGGCCTGAAAGTAAGGGCAGAAAGTGTTAGTGATGGAGGGGTATGGCGTGGGAGGGGCAGGAGGGGGATACAAGGCATGGGGCTTATCTGCTGAATGACAAAACAGGAATCCCTTTAAAGACGGCATGGGTGCCAATTGGAAGGAAAAGACCAGCAGGTAAGGCAAAGGCTGTGATGGAAAACTGAATCTAGGAAGTAACCAAAAGATCAAATGAGATGGCACAAACAGGTGAAATCTGGCTCATCTGGACATTTTGTGTTTTATCTTCTCTTGGAGATATTCAAGTCTGTTGAGATGCAATTGATTTTGAGGTTCTAAGGCACTAATTCTTTTCCTCCCTTAGTAAATAAAGTTTTACCTCCCCATCTCTAATTTCAACTGTGCATTTTATAAGTGAAGCTATCAAAGATACTCCATCCCAGCTACAAAAGCTCTGAAATAAAGTGGTCAGTGGGAGAAAGAACATCATTCAACTTGGTTCTGCTGGTGGAAATCAGCACGTGATATGTCAAGATTATGTAGAATTTAAACTCCACAGATGGCAGAAAGTAATTTATTTCTTGTTAACAAATAAGTTTTAAGCTATTTCTCTAAATAGCAACTCAGGTTCTAGACAGTTTTGAGTGCTGAATTATTCCAGAACTTCTAGACTTTGTTGAGCATGACAAGGCAATGTTCACTGTCTGCTTACTTTGCAGGAAACACGTTACCATACATGGAAGTGGTTGGAAATCAGCAGGAAAACTGAGAAATAAAACTTCTTCATTATGCATTTTCAAGTCTGACTTGCTCCTCAAAGCACCAGCTAGTCATTTAAAGTTGTTCCTTAAAACTCCCTCTATAAGGTTTCCGTAACATTTAGCATGCTTCTCACAGGTGTATCCTTCCAAGAAGAGAGAAAACAGAGTCAGGAAGGAGATGAAACTTCTTGGAAAAGAAATTGTATTTTACTAATCACAATACCAAAGCAGTATAGTAATTATAACCTACATTCATTCTATAAAATAACAATAAAAATAATAATGATAAAGGGAGGTGCCTTTCCATTCAGTTTTCTCTTAGCACCTTTTATTTAAACACAATCATAAGAGGGTATTTCTGAAGATGAAAAGCAACTTTCATAAAAATGAAAATGACTGATTCTCTCACCACTAGTCAAAAACCTTTCAGACTAAGATAAATGACTCGAAGCCATTAGAAAAAAATTATTGCCAACTTATGTGTGCCTAAGCCCCCCTACTTTGCATTTTGATTCATATTTAAAATATTGATTCCATCAAATGGAGGAACAGTTACTGTCAGCAAGAAGATGATGGAGAAAATGAAGTCAAAGGCAAACAATGTAAACAGTGGATTTATTTATTTACCCTTAGGTGAAGATGCCATATTTCACTTCTATTGAACACTTGCTCAATTTATTTTATTAATTTAATCTTTCTAAAGTACTACTTCACACTCTGATGCAATTTCAGATCAAACAGATCACTGTGTACTTGTTGAATTCATGGCGAACGCTACATGAATTTATAATCCAGAATGATTCATAATTGAGTGAGCTACCTTATTTTACTCCCCTATTACAGGAGAGGTTCACAATGAAAGACGATAATGTTCAAGGAAGAAATGTGAAAGATATTCTCAAAAGTTGAACTGTACGATAATAATGTCTAGTGAAAATGAAATATTTAATGTCCACATTTAGGTTCTCCATCATGTATTATGTGGTCCTGTAAGGGGTGTCAAATGCTGATGAGAATTTCAATTTGACCGGGCAAAAATGAAGTAAGCAGCATACAGTATTTCATCCATTATGTCCATTTTCACAATGAAGGATGGATTCCATAATACTTTCTATTCCATCCAATGTCAAGGTCTTAAAAACAAATTTTGAAAGCACTTAAGAGGTTCTTTTAACAGCTGTATTTAGTAACAAATGACAGATATCTATTAATGCAAGTACATCTTATATAAAATATTTTAATATGGATTTTAGGTGATAGTATATTCTTATTAACATCACGTGTAAATTGACACATCACAGCAGCTCTTTTAGATGAAAGATCCATTTAGTCCCATCTTCAAATTATGGATTGATACAATATTCTACGCCATAATGGTTCCAAAAGCATTGTTAGCACTATGTATTATTCATGTTTTCAGGTACCATTGTTTCAGCTCATAATAGAGTATTTCACAATTGTGAGTGAAGCTTATAATGAACTGAAGAAAACTACCTAACTGTTGTATTTTAACAGGTCACCTAGTTGGCCCTGAGGACGTCTGGGCACTAGAATTGCATCACTCCTTGGCACTGGGCTCAAATTTGAGAAAATAAAAAATTTCAGTTCTGAATGATCTACTTCAATCACATAAGCACAATGTGTTTAAGATGGTATTTTTAAAGGTGCACATAATCATCACATATGGCTACTGTGGGGAATTCAAATTGTAAATTAAGCTGTTTAATTAAACTAAAAAATATAGGCCAATATATGTCCATTAAGAATAAAACAAATTGTATTAAGTAGTTATGAAATTATATTAACATTATAAAACTTGCTTCTCAAACTTTCCCATGCATACAGTATCCCCTGGGCATCCTGTTCACATAGAAATTCTAATTCAGGAAAGCTGGGGCAGGGCCTGAGATGCTGCAATTCTCACCAGTTTCCAGAAGATGCTGATTGGTGGACCAGCAACGTTGCAGAGGATCACTGTGGACAATCAAACAACTACTAGCTGGCTTGGGATTTGCCACTCTGTGTAACTCAGTTTTCTAGTACTAACTAGGACATTATACTGAGAGAATTAAATGAGAAATTGACGCAAAACGTTGTTTAGCATAACCAATGACTCCATCTTTGGCTGCCACTTTTGGAGATTATCTACCTTGTTTATTCATTGGCTTAACACCCAACAAATGTTAGTTTAAAGCAAATTCTTGTGTGATGTCTATTCTCTGATTGAGTGAGCCCAGAGATAGATAATTATCAAGACCTTATAAAGCAATGGGTAGAAAGCGCTTCATTCTTTAGCTGATATGTCTGCTATCCTATCATAAGAAATACTGATTTGAGTTTATTATTTTGGAACTGACCAAAAAATAAACCTCATCATTTTCTGTATGACAGTATCACTAATATTTTATGATATGTGGTCATTTTACTTTCCTTAAAATTTTAATTTTCAAATTATTTTTTTGGAACAGAATACATTCACTTGGTTCAAAAATCAAAAAAGGATCAGGGGGTATTGAAATAGATGCTGTGGGGGACTTCCCTGGTGGTGCAGTGGTTAAGACTCCATGCTCCCAATGCAGGGGGCCTGGGTTCAATTCCCTGGTCAGGGAACTAAATCCCACATGCATGCATGCTGCAACTAAGAGTTCCATGCCACAACTAAGGAGCCCACATGCTGCAACTAAGACCCATGCAACCAAATAAATAAATAAATATATTAAAAAACATAGATGCTGTGAGTTCTGGGTTTACTACGTCACGCCTGTGATTAAAAGCAGCTGCAGCGCTGCCTAAGGGCACCACACCTCCAAGCTGTCAATCAATCAATGAAGTTTCCTCCCACTGCTGGGGTCACTCTGATGTGCATTCTGTCTGCCAGAGGCTGCCAGCGGGGTGGAGCTGCAGCTGCTCATGGTGGTAACCTGTTTAATCATTTATCATCTATTGTTCCTCCCCTTCCCTGCTCCCCTGCCTATGCTTCCTGGAATCACTTCCTATCAAGGTCAGCTTCTGGGGGAACCAAATCAAGTCGGTATTAAGTACAAAGTCCCCCCCCAGTCCTTATCCTTTTCCTCTCTCCACCCAGTTCTCACCCCCAATAAGCAAATTATGTTCTCAGTTTCCTTCCAAGTTTTAATTCTGTGAATCTCCAAGACACATATTCCTTTCTTTTTAAATAAAATATACCAAATATGCCCACACTATTCTGTACCTTTTTTTCATTTAATGTAGCTCGGACATCTTTCAATATTAGTGCACACAAAGCCTTCTCATTCCTTTGTATGGTCGCATGGTATTCCACTGTATGTAAATGACCCGCTGGTCCAAACCCCTTTTGCCATTTCTTCTCCAGCTTATTTACCTCCGTTTTATTTGATTACTTATTGAATGCCAAAGTTTAATCATTTAGTAACCTCTTCTGACCACAAACCAGTTTACTAATGTCATTCTCAAATTATTACACCTCATACTGAACAATTCTTTCACAATATATTATCTATAACACAACAGAAGTGGGATGCTATTTCTCTTGCCAGAGACGAAAATAAAGTCTAGGTCAGCTTGCACACACAGTTACACGGTAGGGTGATATCAAATTTGTAAAGAGGTAAAGCTCTTAAGGCTTCTTCACAAAGAATTTCTCATCCTGTATTTATATAATCAATTTCTTTTAAACACAGGTCTGGAACTTTACCTTCTTTGTGTATATTATATGCCCACTGCTCCAGCTCCTTCAGTCCATATTCATAACACAATCATTAGCTCCTACTTATTGAACATTTAATGTGCCAAGCCCTGTCACGTGCACTTTATACTTATTATCAATATTTATCACTATATTATCTTATGAGTCAACTATTATCTCTATTCACAGGTGAGGAAACAGATGCTCAGAGAAGGTAAGTCATTTGCCAGAGTCATGTAACCAGCAGGTGGAAAAGCTCAGGATTAATAAGCTTCAGTCTTAATCCTATTGTCCAAAGACTAAACTATCCTTCCCAGCTTTCTCTCAAGTGCACAGAACAATCACTGTCTTCAGTTAAGTACTTGATAAAATTACAAATTATTCTATGACTAGGAATTGGGTCATAAATGAATATCTACAGAGAACACTTTCCTGTTATATTAGCCAAAGCCAGAGAAACAGAACCAATAGGATACATATATTCTCTTATGACATACTATTTATGTATGTATAGAAATGTATACATATATAAGAAGACACTTGTTACAGGAATTGGCTCACACAGTTATGGTGGCCAATAAGCCCCACAATCTGCAATCTATAAACTGGAGAAATTAGAAAAGCCGGTGGTGTAACTCCCAGTCTGAGGCTGGAGTCCCTTCGTCCGAGTCCCAAGAACTTTGAACTCCAATGCTAGAGGGCAGGAGAAGATGGGCGTTCCAGTTCAGGAAGAAAGAGAGGGAATTTACCCTTCTTCCTTTTTGTTCTACTGGGGCCTTCAAGGGATTGGCTGATGCCCACTCCCACGGGTGTGGGCACATCTTCTTTACTCAGTCTACAGATTCACCTTCTGATTCAAATGCTAAATCTCTTCCAGAAACACCCTCACAGACATAACCAGAAGTAATGTTTTACCAGCTATCTGAGCATCCCTTAGCCCAGTTAAGTTGGCATGTAAGATTAGCCATCACACCTATTTAGCACGGATCAATAATCAATATGCTTTAGATACTGTCTTTCAAAAAGTTCATATGCATCTACAGAAATTACCATATCCTTTCACAGCTGCCCAGAAGCATATCAGGGTTGTCAGAGATTTAAAACCAGTAACACAACAACAAAACCCCAAACCCTTTATTATATTCAGTTTTTCTCCTTTATCAAGATAAAAAAAGGGATTTGCTTGGTATGACTTATTATAACCTCTACTGTGGATTACAGAAAAAATGCTTTGCTTTCCAAGCCTCCCAATTTGCCTCTTAAAGAAAGACTTGCCCAATTTGGGAAGGAATCAATGCAACCTCATTAGGTTGTCGCTTCTAGATTTTGAATTTTTCTACACTTTGGAAAATTATAACAGGATTTACCCATTTCTAGTTTTCTAACACTTTGCCCATTCTCCAGAATTCCTTGTAGATAACTGAGAACTGTTCTAATATTATAACTCCAAGTGGTACCCTGGACAAAATCCTTATGAACTTTAGGACAACCTACTCTAAAGAGGCCCACACAGTTGTTTACTCTCTCTTCTGGGCCTGTTGCTTCTTCCTTCCATTTCAGTTTGAAGATTATTTCCGTTGGAGGAAGCAGAAGCAGAGCTGGCACCCAGCAGTTTGCTTTCTCACTGTCATCAGTGCTCCCTTTTCCTCCAAACAATCCACAAAAACCTTCTTTTTTAAAAAGAAGGTTTAAAAATTATTTTTAGAGCATTTTGAAAGCTGTAGATCATTTTGGACATTGGTCTTTTATATATTGCCTTTCTGTTTCATGCCATCATTTGTTCAAGTCCTTTTTTTTTTTTTTTCAGTTACTAACTCATTGCAGGTCATTCTTTACAGACCCGTCACTTGCATTTGATAACTTGCAAGAATTTAAAATATAGGACCCTTCCATTCCTGGACTCACCTTTTCTTCTGCAGTCACTGACCATGGAATTTCATGCATCATTTTCAGCAAACTTAAGCCTTACTGTGGTCTACGTTTATCTTTTTAAAATGCCCTCTTAGAAGTTTGTGAAGAAAACAGTCAATTGCTACAGAGTAGGAAGCAGGATGATGTGTAGCAAACAACAACCTGTTCCCCTTAATTTGGTATTTGTGTCAAAGCAAAACACACAGAGTTTTAATACCTAATATTGTGGGATCTAGTTTTATCAGAACTTGAAAAAGCTAAATTGAAGTAGTACAACAAAAAAGTATGAATAAACTCTCACTTTATACAAAAAAACTGAAATTATAGAAATTCTCCCAAATTTTAAAATTTCGTAGGGATTGCAGTTCAAAGTAGGCAGTCTCAATAAATTGTGTTTATGATACTCCCATAAGAAAGTAATTACTCACCCCTTAGAAATAGAGACACAGATGTAGAGAACAAATGTATGGATGCCAAGTGGGGAAATGGGGGGTGGGATGAATTGGGAGATTGCGATTAACATATATACACTAATATGTATAAATGACAACCTGCTGTAAAGCACAGGGAATGCCACTTCACCGTACAGTAGAAAATAATACAACATTGTAAAACAACTATACCTCAATAAAATCAGAAAAAAAGAAAATAAATTATTTCCCCCCTTTGATGTTATCCTTTGAAACAAAGTGGTGTTTATGTGTATCTTTGGTGACTACTGTGCTGTTTTTCAACCTTCTAATATTCACTATTATTTAAAAAATATTTAAGCTATCATAATAATCTACATATCTTTAAGTATCCACTTATCTTTTATATTGAACTATAGCAGATTTATAATATTGTGTTAGTTCCAGGCATACAGCATATATACAGGCATACAATCTACATATGTATAGACTAATCACACTGTTGGAGACCCAAGAGAAGGATGTGGTTCTGCTAACTGCCAGAGAACACAAGAAAGCAGTAAGCAGTATCACTGGTGCTGAATGATGCCTCTCTTCTCCTGTGTATTTAGTACATATTTGAAATTGACCGTTAATTTCATATAATGGAGTTGTTCTGCAGGAGTTTTGATATTAATAAATGTCTTTCAGCACTTTATTTAAAACAAAACCAAAAAACACCTCACAAGGCTCGATCCTGCCACATGCCGGCCCCGTGCAGGCTAAGAACGGGAAAGGATGGAGAAGGTTCCTGAACGTGTGCCTGCCAAACACATAAATTCTTTTCTAGATTCTTTTCCACTGTAGGTTATTATAAGATATTGAATATCGTTCCCTCTGCTATAAGTAGATGTTTGTCATCTATCTATTTTCTATATACTGGTGTGTATTGGTTAATCCCATACTCCAATCCCCCAGCCATCCCCTTTGGTACTCCTAAGTTTGTTTTCCGTGTCTGTGAATCTCTTTCCATTTTATAAATAAATACATTTGTATCATTTTTTAGATTCCACATGTAAGTGATATCATACAGTATTTGTCTTTCTCTGTCTGACTTATTTCACTTAGTATGATAATCTCTGTTTCTCTCCCTGTTGCTGCAAATGGCATGATTTCATTCTTTTTTTCATGGCTGAGTAGTATTTCATTGTACATATATACCACATTTCTTTATCTATTCATCTATTTGGCTATTGTAAACAGCGCTGCTTTGAACACTGAGGTGCCATTAGCCACCTATATTTTTTGATATCTACGCATCTTTATTTTCAAAATCTCCAAAAGCATCTGTCTTCTCATCTATTCCCTTGAACCCTCTTTGGTCCTAGAGACTTCCCCGGCTCTGTAGCCCTCCGTCCTTTGCCCTACTCTGTCCTCCCTCTAGACCAGCAAGCAGCTTTTCGTCTGTTTATTCTACATGATGGCTCCTGCTTTGAATGGCATTTGAAAATAACTGTTTTATGACTAGTGATCTTTGAAGATCAACTACCTGAGATCCATGTCTAACTAAACTGAGTATTCTGTTCCTGGATTAGTTTAAACTATAATGACACACCGGTTAGAACAGGAATCATCAGAAAATCTACAAACAATAAATGCTGGAGAGGGTGTGGAGAAAAGGGAAGCTTCTTGCACTATTGGTGGGAACGTAAATTGATAGAGCCACTGTGGAGAACAGGATGGCGGTTCCTTAAAAAACTAAAAATAGAATTACCATATGACCCAGCAATCCCACTCCCGGGCATATACCCAGAGAAAACCATAATTCAAAAAGACACATGCACCCCAATGTTCCTTGCAGCACTATTTACAATAGGCAGGACATGGAAGCAACCTAAATGTCCATCAACAGAGGAATGGATAAAGAAGATGTGGTACATATATACAATGGAATATTACTCAGCCATAAGAAACAAAATTGGGACATTTGTAGAGACATGGATGGACCTAGAGTCTGTCATACAGAGTGAAGTCAGAAAGAGAAAAACAAATATCATATATCAATGCATATATGTGGAATCTAGTACAGATGAACAGGTTTGCAAGGCAGAAATAGAGACACAGATGTACCGAACAAACCTATGAAAGAGAAAGTGGGGGGCAGGGGGTTGGGGGTTATGAATTGGAAGCTTGGGATTGCCATATATACATTACTAATAAGAGAAAAATATCAAATTGTATACTTTAAATGTATGCAGTTTACTGTATGTCAATCATATCTCAATAAAAATCCTTAAAAAATAAACTATAATGAGACATAATGGAAATATGTGATTTGACAAGGTAGCTGAACAAATTTGCTTCATCCAACCGCTTGTAAAAATGTCAGATAAACACAAAGACAAAGCTATCCAAAGCCCAAATAGAATTTCCGATAATTCCATCTTTTAGGGAGGCAGGTGGCTGAGCAACTTCTTGCTGTTAGCTTGGTTTAAGAACGAAGTCCTCACTAACAGCATCTTACATCAGAGACAGAAGCTCTGCTGACCAGTTAAGAAGGATCAATCTCTTAACACTTTTCAGAGTCATCTAGAACCAGAATCCTTCTACCCTCGATAGCTCCTCTTGATAAATTCATTATAAGCCCACAGGAAAGAAATCAGACAAAAATGAACGGACAGATATATAATCTTGTGGGATGTTCCTATACATTACTATCAGTCTAGGATAGACCAATTATTTTAAAATAAATAAGGATTTAAATGACATATAATAATGTAAAGTTAAAAACCATACACCAACTTTCATAGGCTATAGAAAACCATCCTTTTTAAGCATGAATGAACTCTATTCAAAGGGATATATAACAGACTGAAAAATACTGAATATACCCTGTAAACAATAAATGATACGGAATATAGTCTCTGAGCATGATAAAGTAAGATTAATACTAAAAACTACCAAACATTATAAAAACTAGATGTTAAAGAGCAACCTCCTCCCTAACCCCCCCAAAACTACTGTTCTAAAACAAAATCAAATATACAATTACAAACTTTTTTGGAGATAATAAAAGTGAGACCGCGTTTTGTGAAATTCAACCAAATATAAGTTGAGCAACAAATGCAAACCAATACATTTCACATTTAAAATATAAAAGCAGGCAACAGAGCAGATTTAGCTGCTATTCAAAGTTTGCTTACCCATGTTCTAAGAGATGGTGTTGTGAAGTGGTATATGAAAATTTTAACAGGTGCTCACCTCCAATGAGAAAAAATAAAAACGCGTGGTGGATGAGAGAGCTGAACCCTCTGTCAGCGCTTTTACTTCACCTTTGTCACCCAATCTTGAACACACAGAATGACAATGCATGACCTCCTTGCCAGACAAACCCAGCACCATTTCCCACTGGGCCCGGAGAAGCCCTCAGAATCCTTCTCAACCCATTTCTCAAGGCAGCCACAAACAGTCAGAATCCACAGAAGACACAAAACCTATCTGCCATCCCTGATCTTCTCCCCTCTTAGAGTATATTAACCAGAATTTGATCCAGCACTTTGGGGTAACAGAATACAGAGGAGCCATCACCTTGCTTGAGTGAAATTGTCATAGGTACGATCACACACATTTTTCAGTCTCATCACGCCACTGACACGCATTCAACTAACAACCAGCTTCAAACCTTGAAGCCGTCTCCACACCAGCTGCTATTAAACCATACCCTGAATGCCTTCTATGTCAGATTCTCATGTACAATCTTCCACCTTCAACTCATTTAAATCAAATTAAGCATGACTTTGGATCTTTATGCCAGTTCAGCATGGTTAAAACAATGGTCTCAAACGGAATTCCTTAACACACCATTTGGAAACATCTTCTTGATAACCAAAATAACCATGTTTTAAATTACTCTCCCCACTGAGTGTTGAAATCTTTAGGGTAATATTTATATTCACACTACACGCAGAATCTACACACAAAAAATACACTTTTTGAGCACAGAGAGGTTTTTTTTGTAACCGTTACCATCATTTTACTAAAGAAATAAAGATAATTTTAAGATTGTTCTAGTACCTTAGAGCCTCAAGGACTGACTCCAGCCAGAAAAAGCTGTAGGCAAGTAGTGGATTCCAGGAATTTCTTGTTTTCCAAGTAAATCTCTCGCTCGAGCACTAGAATACCTGTCATCATGAAAGGTAAAAAGAACGTACACACAATTGAGTTTCAGAGTGCTAAACAGTAAAAAATGTGAGTTGCTATTATAATATAGCTATAAGACATTAAATACTATCATGAGGGAGTTTGAAAAGTTACCAGTGTTACACGAACATAACAAATCATTTTTGTATGTATTTTGTGGCCCTAAGGTTGACAGTATTATTCCATCTATACATTTCTAGAAAAGAGATAGAAGAGTAGCATTCTGTACTCTTAATTTATAATCCCTGATTGTATTTCGTTCATTTTCAATTATATTTTTTTCAAGATATAATTATTTTCCTTTCAGGTCTAATTTTCTTCTTCCATACAGAAGTCTTATTTAGATGTATTTTTATACAGGGATCAGCAAACTTTTGCTGTAAGGGCCAAAGAGTAACTATTTTAGGCTTTGGTGGCCAAGAAGCAATGTCCTCAACTGTTTTAACATCTATCCTCCCTGAAATACTCACCGTCTTTTTTTACATTCTACATTTAAATAAGTAAAATCCGTAATTGGCTCACAGACCATACAAAAACAGGTGGTGGGCCAGCTGTGACCATTGCTGGAGTGATGCCTGCTCTAGAATACTGACCACTGAACAAAAAGGAAATCACAGTTGTCTGGCCATGCAGCAAAACCTAAAGCTTAGTAACTTCCATTTGTAGTGTGTGTTTGACAAGATAGATGACACAGTTTAACAATCACCTCCATGTTGACCAAAGAAATTTCATGTGTCAAGTTTCGAATTCTTCCAGTGGAAAAAATTAGAACCCCAAAGAATCCTATTGTTTCTCTTTCAATTAACAAATATTTGTTGCCATTTGGGCAATATGAAGAATCAGATAACAAAACCAATACCATGAACCTAACGAGACCCCAGCCCCTTCCACTGAAAACCTATAGCATTTATAGCTAATATTTTCCTACTTTACCTCAAGATATATGTCTCATAAAGGAATATATAAAAGGCTTAAACACAGCTACTCACAGAAACATCATGAATGAAATGAAGTATTTTCTCTAAATTTTTCAAATCTAAGTTTTTCTTCCTACACAAATCATTTAAATATAAATATTTTTAGGACTTTGTAATAATTATACAGCCAAAAGCTGAACACTCGCAGCTTTTTAGTCTGACAATTAGCCGTAAAGTCAATGTCCACCAATGATAAGGAAGAATAAGTTGTATTTTAAGTGAGAAAATATAAAGAATCACAAGCTTCCCAAGTCAAAAAGTTTTTTATTTCTTCTTTTTCAGAAGAGCACGAAACGCATCTCTAACAATGCAGAGAAAATTCTATGCATTCTAATTGGTCAAACTGTAGTGGTAGTTTGAGTTCTCTGTGTTCTCTGCCTATGTGGCGCATTTTGAATATTCCTCCTATACTGGAAGAATGTCTCATCTTAGAAGATCTGCATGCCCATGACAGAAGCTGAAAAACTTGCTTTCTCACCTCCCTTTAAGATGTTGGCTTTGCCCACATGAGACTTCACTTTGAAAGAAGCAACATGGAGAAACTGGCGCCGTACACAGAGCTCATGTTCTCCTAAGAGCAGAGGGGCCTGCCTCTCAAGGGCAGGAAAGCAGACGTTCTAGAATCTCACACACAGTGGCAGTAGCCGTAACCAAAGCTGTGGTGTCCATAGTGCACATGAGTGGCTCTTCTTGGGAATGGTTCCTTTGTGGTTGGGGGGTGTTCCTTGCTTTGCAGTCTCCAAGGCTCAGACTCTGGCCCTTCGTGTGAGCTCCCTAACTTTATTTGTCTCAGGTTCCTATCCTGGGTTGACTTAGGTCTCCCCAGAAAAGATATGCACGGAAATCCTAAGTCTTGGCACCTGTGAACGTGACCTTCTTGGTGAAATAGGATCTTTGCAGATGTAATCAAGTTAAGATAAAGTCATAGGTCAAAATCCAATATGACGGGTGTTCGTCTCAGAAAAAAATCAATAAAAGATACACAAGGAAAACGCTATGTGACAAGAGAGGCAGAGATCAGAGTGAGGTAGCTGTAAGCCAGGAAATGCCAAGGATGGTGGCTGCCACCAAAGCTGGGAAGAAGCAAGAAAAGATTCTACCCAGAGCCTCGGAGCATAACCCTGTTGGCACCTTGATGTTGGACATCTAGCCCCACAACGATAAGGGAATAAATTTCTGTTAAGCCACCCAAGTTTGTGGTATTCTGTTATGGCAACCCTAGGAACCCATTACAGTGGGGTTCCTCAGAAGCGGACCCTGAGATAAGGATTTAGTATAACTGACCTTTTAAGACAGTGCTTCCACTACCAAGTGTAAAATAGATACCTAGTGGGACGTTGCTGTATAACAAAGGGAGATCAACTCGATGATGGGTGATGCCTTGGAGGGCCAGGACAGGGAGGGTGGGAGGGAGTTGCAGGAGGGAGGGGATATGGGGATATATGTATAAATACAGCTGATTCATTTTGGTGTACCTCAAAAGCTGGTACAAAAGTGTAAAGCAATTATATTCCAATAAAGAGCTTAAAAAAAAAAAAAAAAGAAAGTGCTTCCAGGAGGAACCAGTAAGAAAGTAGAGAAAGCAGGACAAGGGAAGGATTTCAAAACCGAGTATGCATGTGATCTCAGGCAAACTCCCAGGCTCAGCGCCATCCTGTAAGGAGCTCTGGAGTTTAAATTGCATCCAGAGTTTGCCCCAGTTGGAGGCAAGGGAGCTGACTTTATAATTTCTGTAAGGGGAGCCAGTCAGTCACTGGCTGCTCCACTGGACCTAATCTCCCTGGCACTTCAGGCTCTCTGAGCTGGCAAAGTAGCCGCAGTTGCCATTGGGCAGGTATCTGAAGAAAGCTGCAGGGGCTAACCTTGGAAGAAAATTACTGAAGACTCTGGGTATGAAATACACAAACACACGAAGAGGAATTTGGGGGTATTCGGGCAAAGCATAGGTTGTATTTACTATACCCATTAGTAAGTTTCTTTTCTGCTCAAATTTCCTAGAGTGGAGCCTGTTGTTGGCAACTAAAAACAATAACTGATATGCCACCCAAGAGAAGAAAGTCATCTGTTTTTTTTTAAACTTACAAAAACAGCTCAGTCATTCGCCTTTTCAAACACAAATGAGTTGCTGGAATATTGTGGGAAAATCCAAATTTTATAAAACAAGTCACATTTTAAATGCATTAAAGGAAACTCAATATTTAAAGAAAAACTTGTGAAATGAGTAAAGTGAAGACTTTCCATAAATATTTAAGCATATCTACTTTGTCATTATATATGTATCTATAAACCTATAATATCAACAAATATGTTACAAGTGCCACTTAGTTGTAGAGCACTACTCTTGGGACTATAAAAAAATATAAGCTATGCTCCCCGTTTTCAAAAGTTTATATGTTAATATCTGTAGAATCTTTGGTCATGTCACCTAACATTTCTGAGCCTCAGTTTCCCTCCCTGTGAGATGCAGATGATAATGTTAATACAAACTACAGTGGAGATCATGATATAACTTATGTAAATGCTTTTTGTGAATGCAAAAGATTATATAAATATAATGATATTGAGAAACACATAAAAATATGGTGTAAATAGAAAGTCCCACAGGAATTCCAAGTGAAAAAAATATCAAGTCCATGGGACCTGTGGCGTCCCAATGGCAAGTAGATTCCTCTCAAAGATAAAGGTACATTGGACAATTGTCAATGGATTCTAGAAAACCCTTGAACCACAGATATTACTCTGCTGCCTCTAATTCAAAACACATCAAGCAAAATTCTACTTACAGTTTGTCTTCCATACAGCTTGCCTGCAGGGAGGTAAAGTGCCAAGCAGAGAATAGGCATGTCTGAGGCACTGACAATTAAATTTCTAAGTGGACTTTGAGAAGATGGTACTCTAGTGAGTTAAGTCTGTGTTACCAATTTGGTGAATGTGAGTTTGGTCTTAAGAGGTCACTATACTCTTAGGGCATAAAGTCAAGTTTGTGAGCCCTCAAAGAGATAACCAGACCCTGAAACTTTTTCAATTCACCAAGATACCCTAGGTCTTGGCTTGGCAAGTAGCTAGCATCTTCTTCCTTGAAATTTCTACTCTCTTTACTACATTTTAAATGTATTAAATGACATAATTTTCTTTAGGTTCTTGAGAATCTCTTTAATTAAAGCTGCAGGATGCCTACAGAACTCAAAAAGTAATAATAGTCTATAGAAAAATGTTCATCAGTTCTGACAGCTACTTTGAATGCAGATACTCATTTCATGGACTGCTGATTTCCAAAACAAAAACTATACAAACCCCATGTCTTTTTTTCCTCTTTGGATCTAATCCCTTGTTCACTGATATTTGAAATGTGCTTATGGTAATTTGATTCTTGTTTGTTTTTCAGTCTATTCTTAGTGTAGAGGAATGGCAGGAATTTAAACACTCCTCTACTTTTACGTCTAGGCAAACATCATTGAAATAATATCCGTTCAAATTCAGTTAAGATTTTGCATTGATATCCTGATCTGGCCCCTCCGGCCTCAGAGAGAGGATTATGCATTCTCTTTTCCTTCATTCCCCCCTTCCTTCCTTCCTTTTGTAATATCTGGATCACATTTCTTCTTTACCATTTCTATTCTCTTTCTCTTTCTAGGTTCTTCAAGCTCTACTAATCCACACACACCTTTCCTTATTCATGCATATGCAGGTCTCTTCTTTGTTAGAAAGGAAAGAAAAATAAAGCAAAAGAAGAAGATGAGAAAAAAATAGAAGGGAAAGAAGAAAGGAAGGAAGGAATAAACAAAAGGAGGAAATAAAGAAAACTGGATACACTTACCTTTTAGTCAAGCATGAATACATGACTATGTTTAAACAAATTGTTTAATTAAATGCCTGCTCCATGTAAGACTCTGGGCTAGGTGGCAGGAAGATAAAGTTAAATAAGACATGAACTTGTCATCTAATAGAACAGACATCAAATCATTGTAAATAAGCTAACACAAGGCAAAAAGTGGACAAGTTCCCTAAGAGAGGAACCATGACATGGTAAAGAAGGAAAGATGACCATGACAATGAAGAAGAAGGAAAGGTGACATTCGATTAGGTAGAGGATGGAAAAGGCAGAAAGAGTCTCATGGAAAGATGGCACTTGAGACGAGCCTTTGAGGATAAGATTTGCTTTCCTTTCCATTTGTCCCATCAGTTTCCCTACAAAATTCCTCAAGCAAGTTCTGCATATCCCTTTTCTCAACACCCCTTCACTTGCTAGCTAATCTGCCTTCTACTTTTACTCCCTCCTCAAAACTGGCCTTTCAAAGGATACCCATAACACTTTTATATTCAAACCCCACATCTTAGAGACTTTGATTTAAAAAAACAACAACAACAAAAAACCTTTTTAAAGAACAAAACTTGCTCTCTTCTTAACATCCACGACATGGCAGTATCCCAGGCTTCTGCTTACTTTGACCCAGGCCAGATACTCTAATGGGAACTGCTCTGCAATTTCATCACCAACAGTATCGGGGATTTACCATTGTATGCACCCCTGAAAGATTTACTCCAAGATATGCCAAAGAGGAAAGGTGGGGAGGGGGCAATAAATCGGGAGCTTGGGACTGACATATACACAGTATGTTTAAAATATATAACCAACAAGGACCTACTATATAGCACAGGGAAATTTACTCAATATTCTGTAATAACCTAAATGGGAAAAGAATTGGAAAAAGAATAGATATATGTATATATATAACTGAATCACCTTGTTGTACACGTGGAACACAACACTGTAAATCAACTACAGCCCAATATAAAATTAAAAATTTTTAAAAAGACGTGATTCAAGACATGTACATACTCTTAACCGAAGTGTGATTGTAACACCTTTGAAAACCTTTTTTGATCCATGCTCACCTTTGACCAAGATTCAGCAGATGAAGGCACCTTTAAAAAGCATATTCTACTCCAAACTCCAAAAATTAATGCATATTTCACTAACGATGTTGAAGAAAAACAGGAAATAGGATTTACATTACCCACTCCCTTGGGGAACCATACCACCCACTGTGTACCACCGTTCTTCTTATAAAATGTTTTCTATTGGCTGCCTAAGCCCCCTTCTCTATAGATCAAAATAGAAGACAAAATTATCTTTGTAGAACAGAATGAAAATTATGTAAAGATTCAAGTTGAGATATGGTATTATGGCTAGGAGTATAAATTAGGACGAGACATATGGTAGAGAGAATAGGTGGAGAGAAAAAAGGAGTCCTAATATTTTCATCTTATATAGCAGACTGTTGAAGGTAGTCAGTGAACATGAAATGGCAGTTTAAATACACTATTTAAAAGTATAAAGTTCTTTAGAAGGGCAAAAAACATATCAAAAATTAGGAGTAAGCAGAGGCACGGTAGGATAAATGTGGTAGCATGTCTCTCATCTTTTATGTCCAATATTTTACATTCAAACTTGATAAATTGAGATATATTAATTAACCATATTATTTAATTTTTGGAAACAATCACTCCAAAGAACTACGCAGGAAACCCTTAAAACTGATTTCCTCAGTGAGCAAGACTGGAGATATTGAGAACCGAGGTGGTCAACTACCACTTTAATTATAAGCCCTTTGCCCCATTTGGCTTTTTCAAACTATGTACATGGATTCATTTACTAAGATTTCTAGAAGGAAAAACATTGGGAAAAATGTTTTTAACATCAATTGCTTGAATGAATGGTTTTTATACATTTTTGGTTTAAAGATCCTACCCTAAAATACAGAGCTTTTTATTCTTAATATAACTAAACATGTATTTTCATGCTAAATCTAGATGCTAGTCGAGATAAGCAGAGCCAGATATAAAGGTTTAATTAAGATATAATGCGAGAATAATCTTCAGAGGGAGATTGTTTTATTGATAGAGTATTTTTTTCTCTGTGAATTAGATCATTTAAAAATATTCTGCTTCAAACGCCCAGTGCAAGGGCATCATTTGAGAATCAATGTCCTAAATATTCACAGCTGGGTATATCGCACCTAAAAATAGAGAGCTTCTATTTTATCAAAATAGATGCCCCTGTAGGTAGTGGTTGTGTCAGCCTCCCTCTGCATTTCCTCTTTTCTTTCCTTTCTCTATTGGGGGGGGCGGTTCTAGTCTGTTGGGTGTTTTTGCTCTCACTGTTTTTCTGTTCTTGTTCTCTTTTTATTTCCTTTTCTTATTCCATTAATCTTTCTCTATTTGCCATCCATAGAACAGTGTTTTCAATTATGTGTTATATTTAGTGAACAATTTGTTATTCCTTGCTCTCAATTCAAAAAGTAGATCAGTGAACTATTTCTGTATTTTTGTAATGAAGAGAGGAAGGCAAACAGGAAGGAAGGAAGGAAGGAGGGAGTGAAGAAGAAAAAAAAAGAGGGGGAGGAGGGAAGGAGGGAGTATGGGGGCAAGAAGAAGACATAAAAATAGGCAGAAAGAAGAGAAACATCCTTATGCTTTTTGCTACAGTAGTCCTTGTTTAATTCTTCTTGTGCTTCAGTGGCCCTCATGGAAAAAAGCTACCACAACTCTAGTTGAAGTGGTCTAAATATTCTGTTTTTAATTCTAAGAAGTGGAATTTTTCTCAGCTTTATTCGGGTATAACTGACAAAATCATAATATATTTAAGGTGTATAATATGATGATCTGATATATGTATATATAGTGAAAGGATTCTCTAGGATGTGGAAATCTTGACAAAGATATTAAACCACCTACTCAGAGAAAGGCTATCGTAAGGGAGCGAGATCCTCATTTTTCAAAGTTTAGATACTTAATAATTCAAATTTGATAAAATAAGGTGTGCATAAGCAAATAACAACTAACGCCATCAGGCAGGCTGACCTGATCTTTTGACAAGTTTCTAAAGATATAGCTACACTTTCAATAAAATATATGTTTAAAGGTATTCTCAAGTGCAGATGGCCTGAACACAGATCTAGAATCTTAGAGTAGGCAGGGACTTTAGGATCAGCGTAATCTCTCATCACAGACAAAGCGTCGGAAGTCCAGGGACATCCAAAGATGTGCCTATTGCGTTATAGGTTAGTACTGGAAAAGGCGACCTATGAAAAAACAATATATTCAAAAACTACTGAATTCAAAAGCACTTACAAGTGGGTGCATTGTATTTAATGTGAATCTTATTTCAGTAAAGGTGGTTAGAAGTCAACGTGGTCACCTGTTTACTCACAGGTGTGTCACGTCTCTGGATTAGTCAGTATGACATTCATCACCCCTTCGTTCAACACTGTCTAACACACACCAGGCACCGTCAGAGGCACGGGGAGAAAACAACAAGCCACAGCAGAGATGGCGCCTGCCCGCGTGGAGCTTACGGGCGCCGAGAAACAGGCATTCGTCAACGAATGACACCAATAAATACATAACTCAACTCGGCAGACAGCTGCTACCACGGAAGGTGCTGTGTGTCCCACTACCACGTGTAGAGGCTTTCACCCCAGTCACAGAGGTCAGGGTCTCTTCCTTAGAGAAGGGACCACTGAATTTAAATCTGAAGACATTTTGAAACTGGGACGGGGTGGGACAAGGGAGTAGGGAAAGATGTGCATGGGAAAAACATGTTTAAAGACCCTGTGCTGGTGGACACAGGTACTTTGAAGAGTCAGAAAGACAATGAGGTAGGAACCCAGAGATGAGGGGGAACATGGTGGAAAAACTTCCGTGAATTTAGTTAAGCAAAAACCAAGTTAAGCAAGGTCGTGTTGATGCTACAGAACTGTAGAGATCAAAGAAGCCCCAATAACATTATTTTCACTCGGCATATTTACCTAAAGTAGTTAAATGATGGAATTAATTCACTGAATGCTGCTATCAATGATACCAAAGAAAACAACAAACAGATTTGACAAATTGTAAGTCCCTTTCAATTCCTACCACTGCACACAAGCACTCTGTTTAAAGGAAGCATTCCTCACAGCAGTTGTTTGATTGCTTTAACTGCTTATTTGAAAAACATTCTGTCTTGGACTGAAATGGTAAACTTTAACTGACCATTTTTCACCTAAATGTAATACCCATAAACACTGAGTACTGGAGGAGCTGTACTTTACCATACAGCTAGTCAAGGCAATGAAAGAAGTTGAAAAAAGAAAACCAGCCATACTGGTCTATGGGTCATATTTAGGCCAAAATTTGGGATTAAAATTTTTACTTTTAAAGCAGAAGATCTTTTTAAAGCAACCTGTGGAAAGGCTTTTTGTTGGGGTTCAGAAGCCCCCCTCTGGGACATCAATACAAGCTGGGAAAAGTAAAGCCTGGAGGCAGTATTGCCCAGTGGTTAAGAATTTAAATTCTGGAAGTTCAATGATCTGGTTCTACATCTGGTTAGACCATCCTCCAGCTCTGTGACCTTGGTAGATAGGTTTAATTCCTTAATCTTCCAATCTGGATATTGAGGACAATGATAATTCCGTTGCAGGTTGCTTGAAAGATAATATAAGTACATTATCCAATGCAAAGATTGACACTCAAATCTGAACCATCATTCCTAGGTAATATTAAGTAGCTTTTCACATTTAGCAAAGTCTACATCAGGCTCCTTGGCATTATCTAACAAAACTGTCCATTTCAACATCCAGTGAGGCTGCAGTCTGTGCAACTGTTTGTGATCTTCAACTATCTGGGTTGAAATCCATGGAGGCGAAAAATCCCATTTCCCTTAGGATGTGGACACTCGCTTACACAGCTCTCTGAAAGCTGGCGGGCCCTCAGGCAGGTTGGATTACTCCAGGTCTCATCTATGATAAGACTGTTCTAACAGAACTGAGCGCATATCATAGATCAGCTGCCTTGTATCTTTCCACACTAGACTGCTTTTCGAACAAGATGTTTTATTTTCATGGTAATTTAATCATTCAATGTTATTAAGTAGGGGTTATAAAAAGGCAATTGTTTCTCAGGACCTTGAAATTCAGGATTCTCTTTGGAGTTGCCCCTGGATCCCCCTTCCGTTGTGTCCTTGGGATTAGTTATGTAGCCATTCTATACTCTAACTTTTTATGCAAAATGAGAAAAATGCCACTTTTACGAGCTGCTGTAAATTCCTAACTAACGCTGAAAGCACGCTTTAGTTCCTTTCACCTGAGAAAATTAAAGTAAATGAAAATATTTCATTATTAATAATCTAATTCTCTTTGAATCTTTGATTAATACCATTTTAATATATGAGATTCTCAAAATTGGGTCATATTCTATATAAATTTTTGAAGTTGGAGGCTATATACAAATAGATAAATTTGAGTTAAAACTAATTCTCCTAAGAAGATCTAAAATGGACATAATACCTCATGAATTAAGCATAAAATAGCAGATTCAGGGATAGCTTCCTACAAAAACCAGCAGTATATGTTGCTCCTTAAAGTATATTATTTTCATTAGTGGTGAGATAACCACTTTTACAATTTTGAATTTTTTGATAATGTAAAACATCACACACTCTCTGATGAATTTCTTTTAAATGTAAACTAAGGTTGTGTCAAAGCAGCCTAGCACACCTGGTGCAAATGGTACACTTAGAATGTCATTTTGGATTGGCAAAGTTTTTTATTCCCTCCTAAATCGCTACCTCGAGTGTACTGTGAAGCATTTCTCACCACTACATCCTTCCTCATGATACCCTGTTAAAAATACGATGATTTAACATGAATGGATAATTTCAGGAATCTTAAGGACTACTGACATTTCAGTTGGAGCTCATTTCGTTAATTTAAACTTTCTTAACATCCTTCTATGACATGTGTAAACCTACTAAAATGTAAGGCAGATTCCGAAGGAAGGGTTTGAAAGTGTTAAGCGAAAGCGTCAAATATGTTACAAAGTCCTACCACTGAACTCTGCATTACCCTTTCCCTTTCACATTTAACATTCACGCAGCTGCTCATGCCATGTAATCAACTGATTGTTACACAAGCATTTTCTAAAGCTATGACAATCTCAGATTTATGAGGTCAAGAAGTGCAGACTTAATCCATTCAATAGCTGCAATTTATCGTCTGATTATAATTGTATACACAAACACAGTAATGATTTAGATGACATAGTGTAAAGATGAAATCCGTTTATTTTAAAAGGGTTTCTAACCTTTAAAATATGTTGCCATGAACACCTTTCGATGTCCGCTTTTAACAACACAATTATTATTGTTTTATTGATCAGGGTTTTATTACGGATTTGACACTTATATTTCATGCTAATCGAAAAAGGTGTAATTTTTCTGAACAATTTTAACAAGAATATGACTGTAATTAATTATATCACTATTATGTTTTCAGTGTCTAGAAAGAAGTGCTTAATTTATCACACATGTCTCCTACAGCACATGGAAACCTCTTTTAAAAAGACAGGGTGCGCGCTCCTTCCACAGATGATAGGATATGACATAGGCACTATATTTATAGATTTCTGCTGCCATGCTGACCTGGTTTTATAGTGACAGCTCTTTTGGAATGAAATTGTACATTAGCAACTCAGATAGCTTGGGTGGCACCCAATATTACCATCGTTTGGTCTTATAACACTAATTAGTGGTCATTCCCTAATGCTTTCATAGATCAAGAAAACAACCTGCAGACAAGGCCAAAGTGGTGTTGAATAACACCAGCCCTATATACTTCAGATATTTTTTTCCCCCAGTTTGCAAGTTGTAACAAATGATGAAATGCCGTTGCCGACTTGTTTGGCTATACGTGGCAGTTTGTTCTCTTAATATTTACTGTTATACACCAGCGGTTGTAAGCTGTACCTACAACACACACACACACACACACACACACACACACACATACACAAGTATGTATATAGTATTTATACTGATCTTTAGTTTATTGTTAATGATCTTATCACTTTTCTAAAATATCATGGCTCCATTACACAAGCGAATTAGAACCCTTACACATAGCAGTATAATTTATGTTTCAAATAAAATTTTTAAAATAATTTGTATTCCATGCTAATAAAGCCAAGCTTTTTCTTGTTCAATTTTTATATGTTGTTCAATAACAACCTTATTAAATCACATAAATTTACATTTCACTTTCCATATTCCTTACATATATGAATTCCATTCCATTATATAGTGCTGTCCTGTATCTGTACCACTACAGAGTTTCTATTATATGAATCTATAAATTCTAATTAATACATATAATTTGGTACATTTAAATTGAAATACATAGATTTGCATTTTCTACAAATGTTCAAAATCATTACATATCATAAGGTTTGATCTATCTCTACATCTTTTTCCTAAATTTTCAGTATGATGCTATTTTAGTTTATTAGAAAACATTTGATTTAAAAACCTAAATGGGAAAGCATTAAATATTAAAATAATTTATAAATATGAAATTCTATGCCTAACATTATGTAGAATGGATGAAAAAGTATATATTATAAGATGGCAAATGAAGTAAAATCAATAGTTGAATTGGTAGCATGTTCTAACTGTAATTAAACAGTCATGCTCACTTGCTTTTCTGCCACACTGTTTTAAACAGCACAATCCCAATGGCAAAACACAGGCTTAGAGTTTCCTTTCCTCTTTGAAAGAAGTGAATCAATATTATTATAGTCAATATATCTTTATCTTTAATAGAATGGTGAGGGAAAAACATCACAAATAAAAATAAGTATTTCCTAGTAAATCAAATCTAAAAAGACAAATTATATGTGCTCCTGCCACATGTGATCGTGACATTAATAGACTTTTTCCCTTTGCTTTCATGGGAACAGTCCCTATCTGAGCATTTTCACCACCCAAACTGCAGTTTTAGTGTTAGGCCTGGCTTCACTTGAAACTTTGTTTTCCATTTCATCATTATCCTCCTAGTTTTAAGCCTGCTGCGTTGTTAGTGCACTCTGAAATTGTTAGAAATACACTGCTGCAGTAGTAGAGGATTTGTGAAATGGTGATTAGCGGTCTTCTTCATTCAGTAGTACTTATTGCGCACTCACTACATTCTTGGCGCTATTCTAAGCCCTGGCAACACATCAGTGGACAAAACACATAAAGATCTTGGCCCTTTTACAATTTATGTTTTAGAATGGGAAAGATGGGCAATGAACACATAGTGAATAAGTTAACTACATTGTAGGTTAGGAAGTGAAAGTGATATGGGCAAAGAAAAGGGAACGAGAGAGGGGGAGGGTGTGGGGGTTGAAATTTTAAACAGTGTAGTCTGTACAGGGATTATTAAGAAGGCATCATGTGAAGGAAGAGTCCAAGGAGGGGAGGGAGGGAGCCATTCAGTACGTGCAGGGTGATGGTTCAAGCAGAGGAAACAGACAGTGCGCCGAAAATATGGAAGTTGTTCTGATAGGTAGGAGGGTCAGAAAGCCCTGAGGCTGGAGCATAGGTGAGAGCTGGGGGTGGGGGAGAGAGGAGCAGGAGATGTGGGGCCAGCTCAGAGAGGTCAGAAGGACACAGAGCCATGTAAGCAAAGGTCATTGGCTTTCTACCCGGAGCAAGATGGCAGGCTATGGCAGGGTGCCAAGTAGGAAGGAATCTGAGGTCATCCAACTCACATTTTAAGAAGATCATTTAAAGAAGGGGCTGTCTGGAGAGTAGGCTGTCAGGAGATAGGCATGGAGCAGGGCAAGGATGGCAGAAATCCAGGGAAAAGAGGTGGAAGACTCAAACCCAGCTATCAGCAGTAACAATACAATGAAAACACAGCGTAGGCTTAATTTAATTCCATTTCTACCTAAATGCCTCTCCGAGGTAAACCTAGTTGGAAATCAGAAACTACTTAGGGTCACACTTCCATTTTCAGATGAAAATCAAATGCAAGAGACAGGACTTTCTTAAAAAGCATAATTTATGCAAGATTATTATAGGTTCCTTTTTTTCCCTCCTAGCCAAAATAATTGTTTCCACATTATTCTTGTATTATTTGTAAGTGATGCAATCATAATATTGAGAATTATTGATTATATATATTCTTCTTATCTTGGAACTTCTATACTAACTGATTATTTCAACAGATCTATGGGCTACCAATTACCTTCATGACCGTTCATTCTTTCCTTCATTAAGTATTTTGAGTACACACTATCACCCAAGCATTGTGCTTGGAAGTTAGGTGTTAAACAATAACTTTCAATTTAGTTCACCTGAGATGATATCTTAGAACCTTTATTGTAGAAAGAACTTTTCTAATTCCACACAAAAAAGCATTTCTTAGATTCACACCTTGAAACAGGATGTAACAGCAAACAAAGAGAGATCCTGCCCTTAGCCTATAGTAATGGGGGGAAGGACACACATAGCTCACCATCGTGCAAAACAGAGGCATAAATGCCAAAGTTAAGCCACGAGCATAATCCAGAAACAGCACAGTGATAGGTTTTAAGGAACCAGGAGGACTCAGGAAGCAAAGATCGGAGATAACTTTCTCTTTCCTTTTCCCATGAGACAGGAGTGGTGACAGATACTCATTGAATCATATACACCTCTCTTCTCTCCTCTTCTACTTTGTGATAATTTCTGCTGTTAGGTTTGGACTATTTGGGAAATAGCTTCTTCATGAGTGAAACTAAATACATCAATTCCACTATAATGCAATGTTGCATTATAAAACTTACCACATTCTGCAAATTCACACAATAAAGACCTTATGAGGAAAATGGGGTTAGGGTTGCAACACTCAAAAACAGTGACATAACAAAGTAAAAAATTTTGAAAGGAACCTAATAAAAGCAGTGGCATAATTTTACACTTTTAAGAAATACAGAAATATGACAATAAATATGGCACTTTACAATAGATACAAACTCAAGTTTGCTCTTAGAAGTGGGTGTTAGAAGGGTTCCGCTTGTAAGTTATTGTGAATGGTAGAAGTGGGGTTATCTGGAATTGGCTGGAAGGGTGTAACACCAGATGTGAAAGGGTGTGTTGAGCTGAAGCAGATATTTATTGTATATTTGTGTGTGCATTTTGTATATATCTATGGGACTGGGTTTAACTAGGTGCATTTCCTGCATTTATCGAGCATTTCTTAACACAAAATCACACATAGGCAAGTGCAAAATTCACATTTTGCTCGACTGTTCCCCAGTATATCATTTGTGTTGTAACACATAACATTTTCAAAACAAGCATTATAGCAGAACTGCTATAGTTTGCATTGCTTTTGCACTTAAGATTTAGATAAGACTTACTCAGACAACTGGCTTTTAAATGGCTTGAGTCAACCCCTTCTGAACTGATGCAGTCTCCCTGGCAGGCTTTTTTAAAAGATGGTACCTTTGGTTGATTAGAAAATAGTGTCCCTACCTCTGGGAGTGCGTGCCTGTTGAGTGTAGGGAAGGCTGGCTAGATTTCCTGTCCATTTGCTTTCTCAGCCAGGCTGATATTATGCTCCACTAAGGTGAGCTTTGAAGGGTTTATAAGCTAAAAATTCACTGATTCCTTTGCCAGAGGCTCTATGGTTTAATGTCAATGTTCTGTTTCTTTTCCATTGCTACAGTTGTTTGTCAGAATGGCTTCTCAAAGAATTCATTCTGTGTAATTTGTAATGGTTCCAAAATGCTATTGTTAAAAAATCATAAATTATTTACTACTATTTCATCAACTAATGATGAAAGAGAATCCCATTAAAAAGAAGCCCAGATAGGACAAAAAAGCAAAAACCATTAAAAAAAAATCAATGAGATTTTATCGAAAATAAAATTTCTACTCATCAAAAGATAACAATTGAAAATTGATTAATGTACAAACTATCACATCAACAGGCTAAAGAATAAAAATCATACGACATCAGTAGATGCAGAAAAACCTATGACAAAATCCAATATCCATTCATGATAAAAAACAACAACAACAACAACAACTTTAGGCAAACTAAGAATGGGGTAACTTTCTCAACTTGGTAAAGATCAGCTACAAAATACCAACAGGTGACATCATACTCAGTGGTAAGAAACTAAATACTATTCTGCTAAGATGAGGAACAAAGACATTCCCTCTCATTACTTGCATTCAAAAGCCTAGTAGAAGTCTCAACTAATGCAGTAAGATAAGAGATAAAAGGTATACGTATTTGGAAGAAAACTGACTTTGTTCACAGATGGCATGGTTGTCTATGTAGAAAATCTTAATCACTGAACAACTCCTGGAACTAAGCAAGGTTGCAGGATACATGGTTAACATGCAGAAAACAATTGTTCTTTTATATATCAGCAATGATAAATTAGAATTTAAAATTAAGTACATAATACCATTTACATTAGCATAAAACAAAGACATACTCAGGTATAAATTTAACATAATATGTATAAGATCTACATGAGGAAAACTGCAAAGCTTTGATGAAAGAAATCAAAGAAGAGCTAAATAAATAAAGAATATCTCATGTCATGGATAGGAATACCCAATATTATCAAGATACCAGTCCTTTCAACTTGATCTATGCATTCAATGCAATCTTAAATCAAAACCCCAGAAAATTATTTTGTGGATAGCTAACAAACTAACTCTAAAAGAAAAAGACCCAGAATAGTCAACACAATACTGAAAGACAGTAAAGTTGGAGGACTGACACTACCAGACTTTAAGACTTAATATCAAGCAATAGTAAACATGACATTGTGGTATTGGTTAAAGAACAGATGAAAAGGTCAAGAGAACAGACTGGAGAGCCCAGAAGTGGACTCCAGCAAATGAAGTCAACTGCTATTTGGCACAGAAGCAAAAACAATTCAATGGAACAAGGATAGTCTTTTCAACAAATGGTGTTTTTCAACAAACTGGACATCCGCATGAAAAAAAAAAACCCAAAAGATCTTATACCTGTCCCAAAAATTAACCTGATATGGATCATAGACTAAACTGCAAAACTATAAAACTCCTAGAAGATAATATGGGAAAAGACATCCAGGTGACCTTGGAATTGGTAATAAAATTTTAGATATAATACCAAAAGCATGATCCATGAAAGAAAAAAACTAGTTAGTTGGACTTCATTATATTAAAAACATCTTCTCTGCAAAAGACATAGGTAAGAGAATAAAAAGACAAACCACAGACATGAAAAAAATCTTTGCAAAACATATATCTAATAAAGGATTGATATCAAAAATAAATTTTAAAAAAACTCTTAAAACTCTACAATATGAAAAAAGCAACCCTATTAAAAAATGGGCAAAAGATCTGAACAGACACCTCAACAAAGATGCAAATACAGATGACAAATAAGCATATGAAAAGATGCTCCACATCATATGTCATCAGAGACTTACGAATTAAAATAACACAGTACCACTACACGCCTATTTTAATGGCTGAAATCCAAAACACTGACAGCACCAAATGCTGGCAAGGGTGGGGAGCAAGAGGAATTCTCATTGCTGGTGGGCAAGCAAAACAGAACAACCGCTTTGGAAGACAGCTCAGAAGTTTCTTATGAAACTAAGCATACTCTTACCATATGTTTCATCAATTTCACTCTTTTGTATTTACCCAAAGGAGTTGAAATCTTATGTCCACACACAAACCTGCACACAGACGTTTATACCAGTTTTAGTAACAACTAAAAGAAATCAAAACGTCCTTCAATAGAAGAATGAATAAACTGGTACATATATACAATGGAATATTATACAGTGATTAAAAAAAATGACCTGGGGGGCTTCCTAGGTGGCGCAGTGGTTAAGAATCTGCCTGCCAACGCAAGGGACATGGGTTCGATCCCTGCTCCAGGAAGATCCCACATGCTGCGGAGCAACTAAGCCCATGCGCCACAGCTATTGAGCCTGCGCTTTAGTGCCCATGAGCCACAACTATCGAGCCCATGTGCTGCAACTACTGAAGCCCACGTGCCTAGAGCCCGTGCCCCGCAGCAAGAGAAGCCACGGCAATGAGGAGCCCGTGCACCGCAAGGAAAAGTAGCCCCCACTCACTGCAACTAAAGAGAGCCCACGCATAGCAAAAAAGACCCAACAAAGCCAATAAAATAAAATAAAATAAAATAAAATAAAATAAAATAAAAGTGCATGTTCTTTAAAAAAAAAAAAAATGACTGGGGACTTCCCTGGTGGCGCAGTGGTTAAGAATCTGCCTGCTAATACAGGGAACATAGTTTCAACCCCTGCTCCAGGAAGATTCCACATGCCACGGAGCGACTAAGCCCATGGGTCACAACTACTGAGCCTGCACCCTAGAGCCCATGAGCCACAGCTACTGTGCCCGAGTGCTGCAACTACTGAAGCCTGTGCACCTAGAGCCCATGCTCCACAACTAGAGAAGCCACTGCAATGAGAAGCCCCAGCACTGCAACGAAGACTAACCCCCACTTGCCACAACTAGAGAAAGCCCGCTCGTAACAACGAAGACCCAACACAGCCAAAAAATAAATTAATAAAAATTTTTTTTAAAAATACGCTGTCAAGTCACAAAAAGACAGAAGAACCTAAAATGAATATTGCTAAGTGAAAGAAGCCTATCTGAAAAGGCTACATACGGCACGATTCCAACTATATGACATCCTGAGCAAGGCAAAACTACGGAGACAGTAGAAAAGGTCAGTGGTTGACAGGGATTTGAGTTGGGGGGGGAGGGGATGAATTCAGTACTGCCCCCTCGGCATCAGTTCTGTGTTTTGTGGCTTCAGTTATCTGCAGTAATTGTGGGCTGAAAATGGAAAATTCCAGAAACAAAGAACTCAAGTTTTAAATTGCACACCATTCTGAGTAGCGTGATGAAATCTTGGTCTGTGCACTCCATCCTGCCCACGATTTCTAACCAGAGACATCACCTGCTCTGGACATCCAACCACTGGCAACATCATGGCTGGACAATCCAGGATCACCCAAAGGAGCTGATACTCCTTCTGACCTATTGTCAGAAGGTCGGTAATAGCTTAACACTATAGCACAGTGCCTTTATCATTCACTTCTCTCCATCTCATCATGTGGGCATTTTATCATCTCACATCACCACAAGAAGAAAGGTGAGGACAGTATAATAAGGTATTTTGAGAGAGACCACATTCACATAACTTTTTATTACATTTTTATTTCTATATATGTTCTATTTTATTACAGTATTCATCACTGTTGTTCTTCTTTAACTGTGCCTAATTTATAAGCTAAACTTTATCACAGGTATTTATGTAAAATAAAAATCACAGTATATATAGGATTTGGCACTATCCACAGTAGGGGGTCTTAGAATATATCCCCTATGGAGCACAGAGGATTTTTAAGGCAGTGAAAGCATTCTCTCTCCTGCAATGATGGACACATGTAATTATCCATTTGTCAAAACCTGAAGAGTATACAACACAAGGAGTGCATGAACTCTAATGTAAACTACTACACTTTGGTTTATAATAATGTATCAATACTGGGTCAGCAATTGTAACAACTGCATCACACTCATTCAAGATATTAATAAAAAAGGAAACTATTTGAGAGGCTGAGGGGTTATACGGGAACTCTTCCTCCTTTCTATTCAATTTTCTGTAAATCTAAAACTGCTGTAAAAAAATAAAGGCTATTAATCAAAAAGAGAAAGCTTAAGAAAAATGAGTAAACAAGCTACATATTAGAATACACACACACATTTCTTTGTTATATATTTGGCAGTTCCTATAAATATATATATTCACAGTATATTATATGCATACGTATATGCCTCGTTATATTTTCTAAGTTTTCTGTTGATTGTTTTTGTTTGTTAGGCTTTTCCTCATTTAATGTTGATGTTTAGGAGTTCTTTTTATATCCAGATACAATTCCTTTGTCAAATATATGTACTGTGAATATACATAGATGCATGTATGTGTGAATTCATATATATAAAATGTTTACATGAACCTATATATATATATATATTCACAGTACATACATTTGACAAAGGAATTGTATCCAGATATATAAAGGACTCCTAAAGGTCAATAATAAAAGAAAAATATCCTAAAGACAATGAATAAAGAAAAATATACTAAAAATAATGAGTAAAAAAATTTTAACAGATACCTCATTAAAATATACATATTAAGGGACAATAAGCATATGAAAAACTCCATGAGTTAACACTTCACATCCACTAGAAAGACTAAAATAAAAAGGGCTGACAAAACCAATTGCTAACAATATGGAACAAATGGAACCTTCAAACGTTGATAGCAGGGATGTAAGATGATACCTCACTGGCACACGATGTGGCTGTCTCATAAATACTCTCACCCCACAGCCATCGTGACCAAATAATTCTATCCATTGGTATTCATATAAAAAAAGTAAAAACCTATGTTCACAAAGACTTACATCTGAATCTTCCTAGCAGCATTATTCATATGAGCAGAAAAGTGGAATACATTGTGGTATATCTATACAATGTATAAGCACTGAGCAGTAAAGGATGAATGAACTACTTATACATGCAAAAATATGCAAAAATATCAAAAACATTCTGTTAAGCAAAAGAAGCCAGAACCTAAAGAACACATATTGTGTGATCCATTTAAGTGAAATCTAAAAAAAAAAAAAACACAAAAAACTAATCCATTGTGATAGAAATTAGATAAATAGTTGCAAGGGAAATTTCCTGGAAAGGGGCATCCAGTGAGTTTCCGGGAAATATTATTTGTCTTGTTTGAGGTGATCATTGTATTGGTGGTTACAATTGTCAGAACTCACCGAACTGAACATTCAAGACCTATGTACTTTACAGTATGTTAATTACAGCTAAATATAAATGCCCAGATGCCAGCACAATAAAATATACACACATGAATTAAAATGTTTCCTACTATAGAATTTGGGCAGACCCTGTTCCCAAGCTAATCATTTTGAAGACAGATTGAAATATTGTATTATATTTTTATTATTCTCAGGGATTCTTATCCTGAGAGAGTTTCATTCTATACTAAACAAGCAAAACTGAATGTTCCAAAAGAGAATCATGTCATGTTCCTAAGTGTAAGACAGGAAGGTATGTTTTACCTAATGAGGTGTCTCAGAACTTTGTTTCACCCCAGAAAAATTGATGAACTTTTATAACTACTGATGCTGTATTTCTGAACAACATTATCACCTTAACATTTGAGATTTAAAGCTCACAGGAATCAACACTTTAGTGAGGGCTTTCTTTCACTTAAGACGGACACTTCTTCAAAATTTAAAGCATTCTGAGCTTTTCTGAGGACTGCATCTTTTTTTTGTAAATGTTTCTTTGTTCTTCTCATTTGGGCTTTTTCAGCGAGTTTCCACTCTTTTCAATGATTTACCTCAATAGACTGTCCAAACTATTCTCTAAACAACCAGGAGCTCAAAAAAAAAAAAAAAAAAAAAAAGGCAGTGATCACCCATCCATATTCAACCACTAAACAGTTGAAATGTATTAATTTCTCAACTGAAAATAAGTGGAATGAGAGTCCAGGTATTGAATTAAACAAATTATCCTCTTTGTTTAAAATCCTGGCAGAGTTATCTCAAAGCTAAAATGGAAAGATAAAAAAAGATTGAGTGGAAATTATAACTATATTGTGATAAGGCACAAATGTAAAACCATATCCAAAGTATTTATCAACCAAATCCTTGATGAGTCTAATGAGGTGAAGGATATTTTAAAACCTGATTTTGTCTGAGTTTGTGCCTAGTGGACAGTCATTGGTGCTGCTATGAACAATAAAAATAACAGCCTTTAACGACTTCAAGGTTAGAAGCCTACAGTTTAGGACTTGGGTTGTTCCTTTGGTTTCTTTAACTCAAGGATTCCAGTTAACGATCTCTTGCATTCTCCTTGCCTTGCTAAGACAAAAACTAATAGCTAAGAACCATTCAGGTCTCAAACGCAACATCTCTTTTCCTAAGAAAACTTTGCTAACTGCTTGCTCACTCTTCCTGCTAGGGTAATCTCAAGTCACATGCTCTCACAACAATTTGGAATCTGCAGTCAAACATATTATGATTTTTATGTAACTAGCGTTGTGATGATTCATTTATGGTGTCTCCACCACTTACTATCTTCAAAGATCCAGCAGGACAGGGATCATACTTATCTTGTTCGTCATTGTAGCGCCAATCTCTTTGCTGAATGAATGAATCATCACAATAAGACAGGAGGATGACATATAAAAGCCTTCACAAGATCCTACACTAGTGACCTATATCAGATATCAAAATAAGAAGAGAGAGATCCCGTTTGTAGACTATAACGTCCTCACTGGTGATATCCATTAGATTTCAAGTTCAAGGTTTTTGCACATAGATATCCATTTGTTTCAGTACCATTTGTTAAAAGCACTTTCTACTATAATGCCTGTGGACCTTTGTCAAAAGTCAGTAGTTTATCTATACGTGGGTTTATTTCTGAACTTTATTCTCTCCATTGATTTATTTACCTGCCTTGAAGCCAATTCTATACTATTTTGATCACTGATTCTTGAAACCAGGTAATTTTAGTCCTCCAACTTTTTCTTCTTTAAAATTTTTTGGCTACTCTAGGCCCTTTGCATTTCCATATGAAGTTTAGAATGGGCTGTCAATCTCTACACAAGCCTGCTGACATTCTGAGTAGATCGTATACAATCTATCGATCAATTTGGGGAGAAGTAATCTTGATAATATTGTCTTCTCACCCATAAACAAAGTATTTATCTCCATTCCTTTTGATTTTCATTACTTTCTCTCATCAATATTTGACAACATTCAGTGTCATGGTTTCTCACATATTTTGTCAGATTTACCCCTCAGTAATTCATACATTTTTACACTATTTTAAATGGTATAAAATTCTTATTCCAAATTTTGTTTCCTGACTGTTGCTTGCAAGTCTATGGAAACACATTTATTTTAAATATTGAATTATATCCTTCAGCCTTGAAAATAATGGATTCTACATTGATTGATAAAGATATCCTTGAAGTTACCAATGAAATCAAGACAGTCCACAAATGTCAGGACTTTATCATTTGTGTGAATAACGGAGATTTTTAGACAGACTTTCATGAGGATAGTTTCTAGGTGTTACTACACTTGTATCACTAGAACATTCTCTTCAGTGTTTTTGTGTGAGAAAATATGGAAGAAATACACACTGTAAACTGTAAAACTTTAAACAAATACCATCTCTAGTACACGCTACTAACAAATCACATTTGAACGAATGAATAGATGAGTACAACAGTGGATGCTTGGAAGATCAACTCTGAATACAGAGAATTTTGAACTGTCTGCCACCACAGACTTTAGTATACACTGTGCCATCTTAGTGGAAACTCAGATGCTAGAAGGTTTTCCTTACGCATGTCTTCAATCTCATCACGTTTTATGATTAACAACATGTCACATGATTTGTCTGTGTCTTAAACTACATGGAGATTGAGAAGCCCGTGGAGAAACTTTTTGAAGAATTTATACTATTCGTCGACTCTCAGTAAATGTATCATACATACCTTTTAAGCAAAAGTTAAAGCTTTATTCTGTAATTACCTTGGGCAATCTGAGTATAACCTATTTGGGAAACTTGGAAGGTGAAGGTGATCCGGATGTGACACCAGTTGCTCAACTGATGATGCGCATTCTTCTGGGTGACCCAGCTCATTAGGCAGGTTCAATTTTCTTCTTCATAGTTTCACACTCACCCTTTCCTGCATTTACATTCTCAAAGATGCCAAGAATTCGAAACAGACTTGTGTTCTTTGAGGCATACAAATAACTCCACTATCTTATGAAAGCTTTAGTCTGGGAATGGCTAAAAGCTCTGTCTACTGGCATGGAAGTGATTCTGATATTCAAAAAAGTATTGGGGGGGGGGGAGAATTTAGACCATATCCTTTGTTACACTTATTAGAAGAAGAAAGAGGAGGAGGGGGAGGAGAGGGAGGAGGAGAGGGGAGAGAAGAAAACAAAATCTTTGCCTTTCCATGTTAAATATCTAAGTTTCACAGTCTAAGAATCCTCAACCCAGGAATCCTTGTGGATTATGAAGTATTTCACAGGGGAGAATTTCTTGATCAGGGTAGGTCACCTCCTTAAAATGATTTAGTGTTTGCAGGTCCTCTTCAAATCTCTGCTTCAGTTATCATAGTGGTTGTTTGCAGTACACTATTGTTTCTACTTAAAGATCTGCTCTGTTGAGTTTAAGGAATTTGGGGACAGGAACCTCATCCAAGCTGTCACATTTGGTCTCTTCACTGCCAGGCCAATGGTTAGGATCAAAGGACTCCGCCTCAAGAAACAGCCTGTTGGATGACAGAGGACAACAGGCTTGCCAAGTTTCTTAATATTTGTCATGTTCTTCCATGTTTAATAAAAAAGGATCCAATGCTACTGAATTACTGAGTGATTTATGAAGGTTTAAGCAAGCAGTCAGCAAACAAGAAAATATCCCAGATGCTACATTTCTAAACCTTTCCTTCCAATCAGCATTGCTTCTGTTAAATTTTCAATGGGAACTATAAATTGAGGTCAGTCTAGGTTCTTGACAGTATCACTGACTTTAAAGAGCCGTGGATGCAGATGATACAAAAGTAACTTCAAAAATATTTCTCTCTGTTGAACTTGACCCCAGGAGAATTATTAGAAATATTTTCTTTCAAATAATATGCAACTAAATTTTAGAGGTTACTCATCTTGAGTCCTCAGATAGGCCTCAAATAAGAAGTAATTCTTATTGGTTTACAATAATTGCTAAATTCAGTATTTCCTAGGTATTTCCATCAATTAATATAGGAAATACACAACTCTGAATAGGTTAACAGAGTATACAAGCAAAATTTGAAGGTGTGACAGGGAACTTCTTGGTTCAATTTCTTTGATACTCCTTATAGAGAAAGGTAGTGCTAAATGTGAGGTTGGAGATCAGTAAGTCCAACATTCTTATTTCACAAATGAAGAAGCTGAAAACTAAGGAATTAAATGATGTGACCATATTTTCACTGCTGATTCCAAACAGAGCAGCAATTAGAACACTCATCTCTTGACACATGGTCTAGTGCCTAATAGGTCAATCTGCCTACTACAAATGTTCCTTGTTCCTCTCCTGATTTCCTCCTCTTTCTCCATCTTCCCAGCTGCCTCCTCCTCCTTTTTCTTCTTCACTCCTTTAGTTCAGTAGTGCTCAAATAGGGCATTTTGTCCCTCAGGGGGCAATGTCTGCAGACATTTTGGGTTGCCACATGTGGGGAGGGAGTGCTACTGGCCTCCAGTGGGCAGAACTGAGAAATGCTGCTAAACATCCTATAATGCACAGGACAGCCTTCCTCCACCCAAACAGCAACAGGAAAGATCAATCTGGAAGAGCAAAATGTCGATAGTGCTGAAACTGATAAAGCCCGCTCTAGTTACCTTCTGCAGTAATTAAAGGTGGATATACTTAGCATAGTTATTTTTTTTTAGGGTAGAATCTTTCATATCCTTAATGATCTCTTACGTATAACTCCACTATGCAAATAAAAGCAGTTTTTTTATTTGAATAGATTTATTTTATGAGCACAGATCCATGATTTTTACATATTGTAAAGTCATTCAATGGAAACCCACAGTTACTATGTCACTGATATCCAGTGTGGAACAAACTTGGTATTGAACACATGTTAGTCCAATGTTGTTTTTCAGTATCATTTGAAAAAATATGTAAAAATGTGTTTAAAAGTGAGATCCAAATCAAACATTTTTAAGAGTCCTAAACCTTTTGCTCTGATCTGTTTCTTATAACCCCCAAATAACATATTCCAAGTATTAAGACCCGATTTTTCAAAAAATATAACATGTGACTTTTATGCAAATATAAAATTAATAAGTCAAAAAAGTATTTAATGAAGGAGCCAGTAAAATTATTAAAATTGGTTCAAAGGAGATTTTGAATAAGATCAACACACACACACACACACACACACACACACACACACCCCGCCAGTCAGAAATGTTGACATGGCAAAACTAGTTACGAATCCATTGGGCAATAAAATGTAACATTTGGGGGTCAACTTTTCTACAGGGTGGAAATTAATTGTATACCTACTGGAAAAAAATTCACTTCATTATGAACAAAAATCATTGCAACTTAACCTCTATTCCAATAGAGTTGTACAGTGGATCAGACATAGACCAACAAAGGTGCATACTTCTATACAACCTCAGAATCCCTGACCAGGAAGGTCTGCTAAACAATGCCTAGTACTGCACTGTAAGACACACAGTAATCTCTTTTGCCCATTTCCAAGTCACTGACAGTTTTTCCTGGCATAAGTCAGTCCAGAAGCTTCTGTATTATGAAGAACCCTTAGAAGAATTCAGAGTCATTTCCAAGTTTTATTTAAAGATCTCATTCCTCCATTCTACCCCCGCCTAACCCCCAAACACACAGAGTTCTGTTTCTAAGAAGTCCTACACAATTAGGTCCGCTGAGCCTATACTTTTTAGACCTCATGTGAGTTAGAGAGGAAAATGTTAATTACTTAATGTAAAAATAAACCAGGAGAACACTTTTTTTTTTCACTGATTGCCTGACTGTTTTCTGGTACTTACAGCTGAGAGGGAAATTAAATTATCATCACTGATTGGAAGCTCAATGCTTGTTTTTATTTGGGGAGCAATCTGGAAACGGAGATGCTATTAGATAGAAAGGTAAAATGTGATCTCCATGTTGAGCATTCTGTATGCCTACCTGCAACGATGCAGCAGTATTTCTAGAACTGAAATTCTCACAGGTCATAAACTATCTTGATCCCATTCTCCATGAAAAGGCAAGGAAAGGGACTATTTTTATCACGTTATCTGATTAAAAAAGAAACATACTTGTTCTAGAAAGTTTGTAAAATACACAAAAGCACAAAGAACACAAAATATACCTGTCTTCTCCAGACACACAGGTAAACATTGTTAAAATATGAGTATGATATATATCTTTCCTGCTCTTTCTCTTTCAGACAACTGACCTCTGTTTCTTTCTGTCTTTTTTTCTTTTTAGATACACATATCTATTTATTAAAACAAACTTAATTCTTAGTACCCCTTGTATATATTCTTTTTAGTAACTTCCTTTTTCATCTAATGATGTATCCTTCCCATATCACTAAAAATTTTTACGACTCCATTATAAGTATGTGAATTTTATTATAAACAAACATGAATTTCATTAAAATTACATAACAAAATTATAAAAATATAATCGCTTGCTTTTATTTCAAATTTTAGGATATGTGAAAAGAAAATGAGAAGTTTAATTTTAATTATCATTTATACAGGTATGAACAGAAGAAAAAGTACATACTATATTAATCAAATTTTAAAATCATTTTTGTTTTAAATTTTCTGAAATGAATTCTCTGCTTTATTATCATAGGTGAATCTAACAAATGAAATGAGAAAGTCTTAGGTTTGTAAGATAACACAGAAATCGTTATGTAAGGGTCACAGTACAATATGGATGCCACTTAATTTTCTAAATTCAGATAGTATTACACAATGTATTTGTGCCAAATGACTCAAATTGTTCTTTGGGGTTCCTCTAGTTCAAATTCCATAATTTCAGAGACTGTTTTAAATCAGAGATTAGTAAATAAATGTTGTTTAGAATAACACATTGATATGAAAAAAGGAAAGCACTTATATAATGTGTGATAGTCAATGAAGATGAAAACTATTCTCAGATTCTCAGCAATCGTTGGTGCTGATGATCTCTTTGTTAGAGGTAAACCTGAAGTTGGGGGGACTAGGTGTGAGGCAAACGGGAATTAAAGAAGGTAATCAAAGAGTAACAATCCATCTGCCTCTCACTTTATTCCTCTGTCCTCCTTTTCAGTATGGGTTTTCCCTCATACATGCTTTATTAAATACACAAGTGCCTCTCATTTTTTTTTTTAACTTTCTCAAATGAATATCATACCTTATCTAACACAATATTTTAAAATTATGGTTTTATAATTTTTAACATACTAAATACAAGGTTCTTAAGTACCTTAAGCTGACTTTCTCCTTTATTTGTCAGTTGTATTTTTTCAACAGACCAGGCATGAGTCAATTTCATCTACGTTTTTTACTGGTGTAAAATACCAGCATAATTTATTTTAATCAATGTAGCCCTCAGCCATTTCATGTTCTTAAGGGAAGGGAATGGAAATCTCTAGAGAAGAAGAAAACTGAAAAGTGTGAATCACCTACATTTCTCATTTACCCATGCTAATTAAGACCAAGCATTTGAAAGTTACCATCTGAAGGAAAATTAAGCCAATTAACCCACTGATGAAGATAATTTTCAATATTCTATCAGGAGGCAAAAATCTTCACCAGCCCTTCTCATTCCTACTGTGGAGGTAATTTCCATACTATCTCTGAGTGCTAAGAACTCAAACGAGTATCATGCCAGTTCTGGGGGTTCTAATTGCAATTTTTATTTAAATTCTGATTTTCTGCCCCACAGCTTGATTTCTGATTGGCTGGACCTGATTGCTTTCAGACCTGATGAGATTTTATTTGTAGGCCCTTGGAAACTTGCGTGGATGAACATTCTCTAAGTTTAGAGGGAAATCCTCCTAAGATCTAGCTTTCCATGTCAATTGGAACATAAGGACCACTAGAGGTTGTTTAGGAAAGGGATTAATTGGGAAGCATTAATTACAAAATGATTACAGCCTACATATAAGTTACTCATAAAGATGTATGTCTAGATCTCAAGCTGTCTCTCAGATGAATACATTTCTTTCTAATTTCAGCATATGCAGCATTTCGTCTTTTATTGTTTTTCTTTATGCCTGGAGTCAGCTAGTATGGCTAGCATAAAAGACACATTACAGTAAAAATGCCTTTACTAACTGAAATTAAGCAAGTTCCTTTGCCCATTTCTTTGTCAAATCTTTCCTTTTTTTCGGGGGAGGAGAGATTGAAAGAATTAAATGAAGTAAATATAGTTTAAAATCCTGGAGTCTTTTGGATATAAATAAAAGTTTTCATTGTTATTTATATAAATATTTAAACAGTTTCGGTATTCCAGACAACAATGAACTAGCTAGCACAAAATTAAATTAAATTAAATTAAAATTCTTGTTTTACATGTGGCCCTGTTCAGGTTTTTAAATGATCTGCAGGGCTACTTTAGGCTTTGAGTTTATGATCCTGGCTCTGGGTTCTCCACCACTGGCATTCATGTCTGCTTAGTCTTGCGGGTTTCCAGCTCAAATACTTTTGAAAAAATGTTATTATCCCTGATCAATGAAGACAATAAGTCAACAATCTCTATCTGCGCTCCCACAATCTCCTCCTGTACCCTATTTCTGAAACTAGACCATCTCAAACTGCCCTCGATGCAAGCAAGAAGAGATAATAATGCTATGACTCTCTCTGGACATAGAGGTTCACATTTTAGGATGAACTTTCTTACGCAGCAGAAATTGGATTTTTCATTCATTGAATATTTTTATAATAAACTTTTAAAAATAAAAACTTCAAGCAATTTGACTATACTACTACTACATTAGAGATGTTCAAATAGCCTTTAGGAAAACTGTTTTTCCTAATCAATCATACGATCATCTGTCAATGGAAATAATGGAGTATTACATTCAACTATATTTACTATTAATGATAAGTTAGGAAATAGTAATTCTTATTGTACATTGATTTTTGGAAAATGTATACCAAGAGACAGTTGCTCTCTCCACTTTAATCAAAGCAAAATCAAATCACAGACCCACAAGCTACCAGCACACTTCTGAAAACAATTAAAAAAAAAAAAAAAACATGCAATGAACTCCTCTGAAATTTCTTTGACTCTCTGGTGAGTTTGGAAATGTCTGCATGTGTCTTTCTTGGTTTGAGCTTAATGAGTTCTGTGACACACTGGAAACAACTCTGAAAGTACACCAGAAACTATTAGGTATATAAGAGGACACAGGAGGCAACTGATCATTCTATTACCATTTTGCTACAAGCCAGTTAGCCTGTACTACTTAGAGCATGGACAATGAGTCGTAAAATTTGGACACCTCTCACTAGAAAGGCTCTTCACACAGGGCATACGCCTCTCTTCAGTCTCTTCCGCTTCTCTCCAAAAGAGTTTTTGGAAAATGCTCAGTCCCTTTCTTAACAAGAATTATGACAATAAACCAAGACAGAAGAAGTTCTATCTAAGTATAATACATTTTAAGAGAGCATAATTGTGGTTGGGTTTTCACATGTTGGGGAATCTGTTTTCATTTCCTACATAACCTACATCCTGGAATTGACTTTCTCAAACCCTTCTTCCCATCAGCACCAGGCTGGCAAATATAGAAACACCTAGTCACAGCGCTAACCTGAAAGACTGATCAAACAAAAGGGGAAGAATTTCAGGGCAATAACTATGTAGTAGGATGAAATTGGGAGATCTTAAGTGAGACTTGTTACTTCCCTGCATTACCTCATTGACTAAATGAAGAAAGTAAATAGACCAAAGAAAACAGAATTCATCTTCTGGGTTTTGAGTTTCATCATAATTTTGATATTCAAAAGAATAAGTAAATAAATGACATCCATTTAAATGTGTCCTAAATCAATTTCACCTGACTGATGTTTTGGTTCTAGGAAGTAGGCTGACTAAGCCCCATGACTGACATGGGCAAAGGGTTGAAATATTCTGAGGGGTAAAGTCTCCCTACTCAGGAAAGGATGCTGGGTTTCACACCTGGGCCAAGTTACTTGATAGCTTTGTTTCCGGTGGCTGCCTGGAACAGTGTGTAGAAAAGCATTCTGAGGCTGGGTCTGGGCGCAACAGAAAAGTCTCAGCTGACTACTGTTGTCTGTCATAGGTGTTGGGCAGGGGAATGGTATGATCTATGGCAGGTGTTTTTTGCTATTTCTGCCTGGCTATAGAGTCTTATTCTCAAAAGCAGAGCCCTTGAGCAATGGCTTATTCCAACATGAATCTCCTGGGTCAGTGAAGAAATTCAGTAGCTAACTAAATTTGTTAACTTCTGCTATCTAAATTTGCAATATCAAACGTTACAACTAAAAAAAAAAAAAAAAACGATTTAATCCTTGGCCCGTAACTTCCTCATGGAAAATTCTTCTGAATTTCACTAAATCGAAAGGGATGCTTCCTGGTGATATGTATCCCTTTCAACAGTTTAAAATGAGGGTGAGAGGAGTGGGGGAGGGGAAGGAGGGGTTCTATACCACACAGATGAGTAGCGATTCTATTTAAATCAGCCATCAAATTATGTGGCTGGTTACAAAAAAAGAAGAAACTGACCAAGGTCTGCACAATACATGCAGTAAAATCACCTCATTGTATTTAGATTGATTTGGATGACAACAGAAGGAGAAATTTAATGTAAAATATCGTAACTTTTACCACCCATCCGTGAGTAATACACTGCGAAGATACAGCATATTTACAGCAGAAAGGAGTCCAGATTTGTCCCAATTAACCTTGTAACTAGATGTACTCCAGTGCTTATTAATGACAGTAATGAGATGCAGACAAGACAATGCATTAAACATCATTGGCATATAAATTAAATTCACATACAGTTTAAAAGGAATAGATACCTTTATGTACTGGACACGAAAGGAAATTATTAAGAAGCTATTTCATAAGAAAAAGCTAATTAGAAAGAAAATTCAATACTTTCTCTAGTGTTCATCTCCATCAGTGTTGGAAACAAGTTTGACCACGAACTAAGAAATTGTTCCCATTGAAATTACTGTGCAAGGTATGAAATTAATTTCATGATTGTCCCAATGGAAGATACAGTAGCTACAAATACTTATATGCCCATTATCATTTTCCTCTATATTGGCCTACATTGTAATTTGCTTAGGTTTCTATCTAAAGCTTATGAATAATTTAAAATAGATCTTATGCTGTCTTTACAGCAAAATCATGATAGAAGAACAAGATAGACATTTTGCTGTACACAGAATCCAAGCTCAACAGCAAAAAACAACGTGAAATACACACTGGAAGACTGTTTTAAAAGGCCATTTATAGGACTATATAACTAAAGGGTAGCTCAGTATGCAACATTTAGCAATATGACTCTTGTTCAATATAGTTGCTAAATAGCTAGAAGGAACTCAGGCAGAATTGGGGTGTTCTGTGATTTACTCTTTAGAAGATGGTGTCCCACATTTTAGAAAAAGCATCTACATTTTTTCTCAGGGCTAAAAACAGTGAAATTTGATTAGGACATTGACCTCTCCTGACAGTTTTTAGAAAGTATTACCGTAGTGAAAGGCTGAACACAAAACTGGGTCTTCCCAATTGTCACAGGCTAATCGCTACTGCTTTTTCCCTGAGATGTAACTAAAAATGGGATCCAGTCTTATAACAATAGCAGCAACCAAAAAGGAGAGGGAGCGCCTCCCACTCACCTATGTAATAAACATCAAACAATCAGGTTTGCACCGACATTAAGTACAATCGTGTCAAAGCCACCATCAGAAATCAATCAAAGACATTTTTCTTTTGTAGTGTTGTTTTTTTTTTTTTTTTTTTAATTCACAGCAACTCAGAGAACCAAAGAGGAGAGGCACGCTTCTAAACAAAAAACGAAATTAGTAACAGCAGACCCATTGCCAAGGGCAACATGCATTTGACAGAAGATGCAATGATGACAGATGAGTCCTCATTCTCAGTCTAAATTTTGTCTACAAAATGAATTCATAATATCTTAAATATTATCAGCCACGCTTCGCTCACCTTTGTTCTATAGAATGGAAGGGGGCTGTGTTGGCAGAAGTCAAGAGATGTAATTTCCTCCATTTCCCCCTTGTGAGCCTCCCCACTTACAGTTGACAGTAATTGTTCGAGTTTGTCCCCCTCCCCCGCTCCCATTCTCTTCAGTTTTTTTTCTCTATATTCATGGATCCTTTTCCCCTCGCCTCTCCTCTTCTGTTACAAAGTTGCAGTTGTCTAGTTTCTGCCACTGGGACCATAACATTTTTAAATGATTTGAAAAACTCAACTAAATTCATGTTTAATTTTAAAATTTCTTTCTTTGAAAAATATTACTTTTCATAGAATTCAATTCAAATGATTTTTTTTAAATACTAAAAGCTGTCAGGGTTCATCTAGTGCAAACTCATGTTATAAATGAGAAAACTAAAATCCAGATCCCAGTAAATACCTGATATTGGCACAGTCTCAAAAATTGTTTAGCGAACTGTTTTCAGTTGTGTTTTGTTCTCTGATTTTGACGACCTCAAAACCTCATGAGAAAACCAGGTATTAGCTACTGCCACTGTAGAGACAATTGCCGGCTCAGAGAAGATAATTCATGCACCCAGGGTCACACAGTAAGTGACAGCCTTGCTGACTGCAAGCATGGACACCTCCCCGTGGGGTTTCCTTTTATTGTCATACCATAAGGGGTAAGTTGTTTATGAAAATAAAAATCCTTATTTTTATATTTCATACTAGTGTTTACTTTCATTTTCAGTCATTCCCCCACCTCCAAAATTCATAAATTAATCACTTGTGTAAAGACTCTCATCTCGTACTTATCAGCTCTATGAGTCCAATTAGAAATGGGGCAGATATTGTGCCTCAATACTTAAGTCCTGGGATGAGCTGAAATGACACCATGATAACGGGATTTTACCTGTTCTAGACCAGGGCAAATCTGTTTTTTTCCTTAGCAAAATGTGTGCCCCACACATGAACCTTTACAAATTGTCTAATGATCAGAAACTTGAGATTCTTCAGAGAGCTCTCAATACAACAAAACTATCTATGACAAATGTAGGACAGATATCAAAAATTACTCAGGTATTGTAGTTAAGCTCTGTTCTACAAAAGACTGGATTCTCCCTTCTCCCACTTTTTCTTGCCTGATAAGCTTCAGTTTCTATAAAGAACAGTTTCTATAAAGGACTACCTGGAAAACAATATCGAGCTTTCAAGCACACTATGTTTAGACAGACTGTAAAGGTAACAAAAGGTACAATTAACAGAAGCGACCTCAAACTAATAATGGCAGAGCTATTTATTACTGAATCATCTTCCTCTAATTTTAGAAACCGAAGAACCTTCATTCCCTATTGTCCATATTTTAATTAATGCCTATTATTTTCCCTAAATAGTGCCCTCTTTTGACATGCTATTTATACACACCATTTCTGAAAATACACAGAATATGCAGGGCAAGCAGAATCTCCACAAAATGTTTTGTAAGAAGTATTTGGGTCCCTTTTGTCTCAGGAATGTCTCGAGGACAAATTTGTGGTTGTGCCCTCTTGGGGGGTATTCCAGCTTTCAGCTGCTTTTATGTAGTTTGAATATATTTGATGTATTTTGATCACTCTGCATACATTTTCTGCTTCTAACGAATAATGTGGACAATAAGCACTTCAGTTGGGTGCTGATCTGACTTTTTCTGGTCCTTTTCAGGGTGACTTTGCAGAAGCCCACTGGTGCTCACACACAGAGTGTTTTTAGAAAGCCTATTTACAGAGAACAAATGACACAGGATATCTGTCCAGCCTGAGTGAAGTGTAGCCTACATGGCTTTTGAAGCAATAGAGTTCAGCTTGATAGAATTAAAACGGAAGGCTAGAACAGTTTACTAAAGAAGAAGAAAGAACCTCCATGTGTGGATATCTAGAATTACAGTGTTAAGAGAGTTTTCGGGGGAGAAACTTCAGAACACACCCAATAGTTGACATCTCCCATTTGTTTAATATTTTGATTTCCTTTTTCTCAGTTTTCTTAAATTTAGGAAAATCAGGTTTGAAATGACTTATTTTTAGGATATTTTCTTAAGAACTGCAGATTCTATGTTTAAAAAAAAAAAACTGTCAAGCTGAAGATGCTGTCATTCCCCAAGCTGGCTTTCCAGGCCTCAATTTTGAGGTGAAATGTCTTATTTTATGATTGGGCAAGTTAAGAATATATATTTTTTCAATCTCTAGAAGTAAGACACTAGAACATTGGCAATATGTTAAGAACACTTTTACTCAGCATAGTAATTTAAGTCCCTTGCTTCATTCAGGATGTCATCAGTTGCTTGATTCTAGGTGTTTCAATGAGTTCCCTTGGGCTTCTAAGACGACTCAGACCTACCAAGTATATTCTGTTTAATCTCTGCCATGTCTCAGCAGGTGCATTACTCTGACATCGAGGAAGGCAAAGGAGATACTGCGTTTAAGCACCATGAACGTGCACGGAGCTGTGTTAATCAAGTTCTAGTCAGAACCCAGCAAGCATACCTACTTGTACCTGACCTTACAGCAAACATTTCTGCACATTTGTTATTATATGAACAGAGCAACTGCTCTGTAAATTGGCAACTCTTTATACATTTTAAATGGGCTTTTGGCTCTATCCCTTTGTATATATCAAAACTTTGCTTAAAGTTTAAAGAAACAGTGAGCATCTAGGCATTTCACTCTTTTGTTTCAAAACCTATTTTAATGATCAAATATTTTGTGAAAAGTATCATGCTTTGAGAAAATATTAAAACATGACGGTTGACAGTCTGATATGTTTAAACTAGGATGTATGCATGATGTAATGTGGACGTGACTTCCAAACTACACCACATTTAAAGAAGTCTGTCTGATCACTTTGGTAAGATAAGTCCATAATGGTTAATATGTTTTTACATATTCAATTCATGAAGTTTAACTGCTTCTTTTAATTTCATTAGTGTTGAATTAGTCCTTTAAAAGCTTCCCCTCATTAACGTGAAAGGAAATTGAAAGGAAGAGTGAATAGAATGGGTCGTGAGAGCATTAAAATCATTCAAAACCAGGAGGAAATGTCCTTCTTGCTTCCAAACATCCAAAGTACGTATTTCACAGGTACACACATTTTCCTTCACTATAAAGCATAAGCAAAATCATTCTCATCATTATACATATACTGTCCTATCCACTTAGCACCAGAACCAAACACTTCAATGTCTAGAAATAAACAGTGAAGCAAATAGTTGTAGATTCTGTTATCATGAATGGAGATGAATGTTTCTCATCTAACTGTTTCTCATCTAAGAGGTGGAGGAAGGCTTTGAACTGAAATAGTCAAGAAGATTGTTCTCTAAAATGAAATTCTTATCCACAAAGCAAGAACTAGTTCAGTGATTTAAAATCTTTATCTCTAGAATGACTCAAAGCTAAGCCACCTAAGACAGCCTGAATCTGACAAACAAAATGCAAAAACCTCATTTGGATATAAACCCTCAATCTCAATAAATCTCTCTCCATTTTAGCCTCAACAATTCTGCAAAATTCTGGCTTCTGTTGGCTTTTAAGCACTACCACTGTACCAGCTTTCCGGTTCATACTTGTGTACCTTTAGGTAAATCAAGGGCAGCCTTCAGAGGAATGGAAATCCTACTGGGCGGGGCTGGGGGGGCAGGACTCAAAACCAATAGGTAGTCTTCACCACGGCCCTCCCACCCCTGCTTCTCAGATATAATAAAGGAGGTTTTGGCTCTCAAGAAGTATACAGCCTAGGGATGATTATGATACAAAGAAGCTACAGCCTCACCAAACCTAAGGGATAATAACAAATTATAAAATGGTAGCACTTCCATTTTATTGCCCTTTCACGAATCTTCATTACCACATGGAAAGTTCTAAAAAGTCCTGCAGTCAAGAAATCTCTTTTGTCTTAATTACCCCAATGTATCTCTAACCTGTTTGCGTCTGGATCCCTTTTCTTTCTTCTCAGGTACCTTATATTCAGACCTCCCGGGGGGTCATGTTCTAAACACATCTTGCAAAGTAGACCTTATATTTGTTTTCTATATTCCTATTATTGACTGTCGATGTTTCGTATCTGTTTTTTTAAAATAGCCTAGCTAAGCCCAGAGGAATGATTAGGGAGTAGGCGTGAGTGACAGACAAAGCATCAGGACTAACGGCTGTGTCATCTTCATTTCCGCAGCTATAGAAGGAACAAAAACCAGGTTTCCCAGTATACTGTACTTAGCTTGGTAGAAAACAGGCTGTAGAAAGAATTCACAAGCAGGGTCTAGTGAGGAAGTCAAATTATGGATGCCAAGAGCATAAGGCAAATGAAGAGGTAAAAAGATACTGGAAAGTCAGATGAAGAATAGTTCAGGGAGAAAAGATTTTTTAAGTTCAAAAGCCTGAGTCTTGATTATCAAAAGCCAAGTCTCTGAATGACACCAGGGTTAAATATATCTCATTCTATGTGACTTTCCTCTTCTAATTCCTGAAGCCACAAAGGATAATGAAAGCAGGAGTACATTTAAAAAATATTAGATAATTACTGATATATTAACTGCGCCTTAATTTGATTTTTGGTCCCAAAGCACCTTACTAATACAGACCCTGCTCTCATTTTATAGAAGAGGATACCAAATATCAGAAAGGTTAAATGACATGGATAAAGCCACACAGTTACTTGGGGACGATGTTGCAACCAGAATACTTGTCTACATCTTCCACAGTCAGCAACTAAATTAAATTTTTCTTCAATTCTTTTCTTACAGGAAAAGCATCTTATTTCTTTGAGACATTTATTCTTTCTCTTCAGTGATTTTGGTTTTGTAAAATTTGGTTTCTCGTGATGTTTTAAAAATGTAATCATATTTCATGAAATTAATCTCCAAGAAGATTAAAACTGCATTATCCAATTACTGTGCCCTTATATAATTCCATTAATTTATTTACAACAAAATATGTTTTGGGGAAAAGTGTCACAAAAGAAAATAATGGTTGGTACCAATCACCATGCTGGATCATCAAAATACAGGCTCACAACAAGATCCTCAGTTACCTGACCATTTAATGATACAATGCTACACTTTGTCATTTCACTGTTTCCTGTTTGTCACTTTGTTCTTTGCTCTCTTACTCCTTTCCTGCCTTCTGTCAGATTAAGTGTCTTTTTTAGAATTCCAATTAATCTTCTGTATCAGCCTATCAGCTTTCTTAGCTGTACTTATTGGCTTTGTTTCTGAATGGTTGGTCTAGGGTTATAGTAGCGTCTTTAACTTGTCACCATCTACCTTCAAATAATACTGTATTATATCACGTACAATGTAAAAACCTTCCATTTTTCTTCTCTCATCCTGTGTGTTCTTATTGTCATAAATTTTACTTCTACACATTCTCTCAATACATTATTGCTATTTTAAGTGGTCAATTATCTTCAAGGAATTTTAAAAACCAAGAAAGCAAAGTCTTTAATTTGCTCCACATATACACCATTTCTGGACTCCTTTAACATTTTTTGAAACACAAGTCTGTTGGCAACAAATTCTCTCAGATTTCATCTGTCTAAAAATTATTTTTATTTTTAAAGAATATCTTCACTGGATACAGAATTCTAGGTTAACTGTATATTTTTTCTTTCAGCACTTTAATGATGTTGTTTCATTGTCTTCTGGTTAGAAATGCTTTTGATGAGAAGTTAGTAGTGATTCTTAGTTTTACTTTCCTGTAATTAATATAACTTTTCCTCTTTAAGATTTTTCTCTTTATCATTCATTTATAAAATTTGATTATGATGTGCCTGGGTATAGTTTTCTTTGGGTTAATCCTACTTGTAGTTCATTGAGCTTCCTGGCTCCTTGGGTTTAAACTTCTAACAAAACATGAACAAATTATCTCTTCAAACACTTTTCCTCCCTCTTGTTCCTCTCTTTCCTTCTGAATTCCAAATGCATGTGTGTTACACTGCTTGATTTGTTCTACAAACCACTGGGTCTCCGTTCATTATTTTCAGTTATTTTTCTTTGTGCTTAAGTTTGGATAGTTTCTATTCTATTGCTATGTCTTGAAACTTATTAATTTCTTTTTCTGCAGTGTCCAGTGTGCCATTAAACATATCCAGTGAATTTTTTATATTTGTTGTTGTATTTTCATCTTTAGAATTTACATTTGGTTGTCCTTTGATAACTTCCATTTCTCTACTTTTATGTTTTATGTTTTAAATCATTTAACGTGTTCATAATAACTATCTCCAAATGCTATCATCTCTGTCATTTCTGGGTCTGTTTTTACTGAACAATTTTTCTTTTGGTCATTAGTCAAAATTTTCCTGCTCCCTCTACCAGACAATGTGTAGTAATTCTTTTTTTTATCAGATTCTGATAATTTTAAATATTGCTGAGTATTTGGATTTTCATTTCTGTAAAGAGTGTCAGTGATTTTAATTTTCTTTTCTGGCCAGCAGTGAGCTTTTATCCTTTGGGTCTTATTCTAAAATAACATTGACCTGTGTAGCTTGCCTAATACTGTGGTGCGATCCTTCTTTGATATCTACCAAACATCCCATGGTTTACTGAGGTTGTGTCCCTTTAGTTGGCTGGAACTTGATGTCTGGTAGGCTTGTGAGAGCTCTGGGAATTGTTCTACTTACAGCCACCTGGCAGTTATTCTCTTACTAGTGTTTTTCATTTGCTGGCCTCATGGATTCTCACCCTACACGTGAACAGTAAAGCATTATGCCAAAGACTCAAGATAATCCTTTACAGACTTCTGGGTCTCCTTCTCAATATTGTTTTCTTCTCACCTATGTTCTGCCCATCAAACTACAGTTACTTCAGATTCACCAAACTCTGAACTCTGTATTCTCAACTAAGGAGAACTGTTGTGTTTTGCGTATGTTTCCTACCTCACACTGTTGTCTAGAAATGGCCTCATGTAGAAATCAAGGGCAATCATAGGGTTTGCTTTTCTGTTTCCCTTCTCTTACAAATCACAGTCTTGTACTGGATTTTATCTGATTTCGCTTCTTATATTTTGTTCAGATTCTGGTTATTGATGACAAGAGTGCAAATCTGGTACCATTCCTCCATCATATTCCAAAGCAAACCAGAATCATACGCAATTAACAACATCTAACCTGATTCAAACTATATACAATCCTTATTATGGTTTTATTCTTATGCTTGAATCCCAAGAAGATTAATTATATCAAGTCAGCATAGCTCTTTCCCATCTGGTCTTCTGTGTCTACCGTGTATCTCTGAATCTTGACAAGATCAAAACTGCCATATGGAAGGATATCTACATGAGTCCAGGTCAATATAAGGTTCATGAATGTCTTAGTTGGGTTAAATTTGATGCACAACATTCCTTGGTCTCAAAGTCACAGATAATGAGTCATTTCTCAATTGCATGACCTTAAATATCAACAAACCCTCCAGAAAGAACATAAGCAAACACGGTGATAGTGATGGTAATGCTATCAGGAAAATAAGAAACTATATAACATCCATGATTATATAATATATAATTTAGCATGCTAAATTAGCTTAAATGTAATAGCGGTAAAAGTTTTAATCACAGATATTTAACACAGAATCAAAAATTCATTCACAACTCATTTGAATGTTTCAATATAATTATTTTGAAAGTTGATGAAAAAAACATTTGAGACTGCTTCCAAACATAGACCTTGTATTTTGAAAACTATAAGCTATTTGTCAAAATTCAGAAATTTGATGTAGAGCTTAAAAGTGAAATTTGATAGAAAATATACCTGTTTTATGTCAAGGTTAGCAAATGTAAGGCAGTTTCTACTAACTATGTATACTAACACATATATATATTGTGTGTGCATATATATACACACACATGCGCACACACTACACAAATACGATATACATACATACATATATGTGTACATCTTACCTATGATCAGATGACCAAAATGAAGACATTTGGTATTCTATTATGAGATTTCCTTACAGTGGGAGTCAGCTAACATTTTATGTAAGGAACTCTATTGTGAATACTTTAGACTCTGTGGCCACAGAATCTGTCACAAGTGCTTGACTGCGCCCCCATAGTGTGAAAGCAGCAAATGAATGCATGGGCTTGTGTTCCAACACAGCTTACCTACACAAAAGGTGGTGAGCCACATTCGACCTGGGAGTCATAGTTTGCCTATCTGTGATGTATAGCACAAGTTTTAAAGCAACTTTAAAATAGATGCATTATTCAGGCATTAACTAGGGTCAGCTTTCAAGTATTTAGAGAGTCAAACTTGGGTGCCCATCTCTTATGTAAGTGCCAACAAGAGGGTATCAGTAACACTCAAGGGCTAGAAATCAGCTCAGACACTTTTCTATCTGCTCTCATTCCAACCCTTTTTTTGTGCTTGTTTACATCTTCATTTTTGGCCTCCCTCCTGGCTTTGGGTATTTGGTCTCTTCAGCAATTCTCTAGAAAAAAAGTTTGACCAGGCCTCTCATCTCCAGCTTTTTCTGCGTTGGTTGCTTCAGGCAAAATAATCAAACATGATTTTGTCTCTATGTCCCAAACTTTTGATGGGTCTACCCAGAGCAAGGTGAGGGGTGGGCATGTGACCTTTTAAGACCATCATTTGAATTTCACAGATCACTAGGCAGAAGAACATTACCCAAACCATCTCTTTTTTTTCTGCACCTCCCTAAATTAACTTCAGTAGCAAAATCGAAATGATTTATGAACTGGACATGTGTGACTATAAATTAGTAGTCTTGGTCAATGTCAAGATGATTAAGGAAAAATGTCCAGCATACACAGTTTCTAATTTTGAAATAAATTCTCCTAAGAAACTATATCCTTTACCAGTTTTGTTAAAGTATTTTTTAAAGTTTTCAGAAAAACATGCCAACTTAATTCATGTGTGATGAGCCTCCTAAAACAACATTGAGTTGTTGTGAGATTTTAATTAAGAGAACAGACAGAAAGTGCCCACCATAGTATATGGCATGTGGTAGGCATTCAAACATGCGTTCCTTTACTCTATCAAATATAGGAGAAAATACCAACAGGGCCAATTCAATTTACAAAAGCAGATGTATGTTTTCAGATGGTGTTTCAGTAAGAAATTCCTTAAGCTTAGTTCTATTACCGCAGAATGAATAACAACTGAAATTATAAAGGAATCAAGATTCTGCCAATAGCCACACATTCCCGTAGAAGGTACTCTATGTAAATATACATATTACCTCTGCAGGACAGATTTGAGATGATGGATAATACTGAAAGACAAGGACATAAGAGAGATTTCAGCAGAGTGTACAGGGTCACACGTTTACGTAACCTGGAAAAATGGGATTGCTTAATTATCTGTTGAATTTCAGTGAATACTAAAGACATACTAAAGAAATATGATTAGGAAGAGAAGAACAAGAAATACTGTAGCCAAGGTTTATAAAAATAAACTTCAGTATAAAGAGGAACCTTGTAAATGTCTGCTCATAACTTTTTTTCAAAAAAGCAAAATAAAATATTTAATAATCTCTTTCATATGGCATAATTTCACTTGTTTTTGCCTTAGGCAAAAGGGAGATTTTTTTTGCCAATAAATTTGCTTTTGAGCTTTTGCAAAAAGGAAACCTAAGCTAAAAGCTGTATTTCTTTCAGTGAGAAACAGATCCTCACACTAAATGTTAACCACATTGTCAATAATGTTTTTGAGTTGCAAAAAGCGAAAATAGGAAAAAAATTCCAGAAAAAATTAGAAAAAAATTTTGAAAACTTAGAATTGGGCATTAGCGACAAGAATTTTTTTCTCAACAAATAATATGATTTGTACTTATATTTCATTTTTGTATTATTTTGAGAAAACAGTAAACCATGTGATTGAGTTACTCTATCCAAATTACTAGGGATATTTTATCCAAAGAATACTAATGAGAATTTTTTAACCCAAAGTACTAGAGACTGACTTATGTGAGAGTAAGGCAAGAGTCTATATCGAAACTTGCATTTTGGAATCACCTAGAATTTCTTCAGCACTGCCAACTCCATTGTTTACCCAAGTTATTGCCTAACCTAGCAAACGAGTTGTAGCTCTTCATTTCTACTTTCCTACCTTGGATTATATAATAATATGAAGACTATCCAGAAAAGTCTTCGTTCTTTTGGACTCCATTAACTTGTAATGGGAGAGAAATCATTTCACTGTGCGGAGAAAGAAAGTATCTATTTTATAAGTTGCCAGTATGAAGTGGAAAAGAATTTGGCCTTAGACATGAAGGCAACAAGAGTTAAAAAAATGAATAAGACTAAGAACAGTTTAGAACACTAGTGGACCATATTTTGACATTAATACTTAACTGTAATAAAATGATTATATTATATATAATTTATATATATTATAAATTCTCTGATTATAAATGATTACATATGCTCTTGAAATTCTCCGTGACAATTATCTCTAACTCCCTTTAACACTCCCCTAGGTTAACGTTTTCCAAATCATAGTGACTCATGTACCAAATTCAAAATTCTTGCCATGTTTGTATGCAATGTCTAATTGTTTTTAATTGACCTGATTTTTTCTTAATCAAATGCATTTAAAAAAGAAAACTTACTATCATCATGAAATCAAGGGTTTGGTATTCCAACCAAATTCTGAATACATATTAAAATAAAAACCATGTTATTAAAAAAAAGTTAACTGTTATCACATAAAATTATCACATACTCTGCTTACCCTACTTAAAGAAAATCTACCCTATATTAGAAATGTATACTTCACATTCGTGAGGAAAACTGATATCCAGGAAAGTATTTTTATAATTGTGAACATTTTGGTAAAATGCTACCCATAGATATATTTGTTGGGGTTTCCTTTTAATTGCATGAGCCTCCAGTTCATCTACACCCTGGGAGAAATCTAGGAGTAAAGAATAATCCACTTCTTTTACTCACTAGTATCATATTTGCTGGTGTTGTATCAGGCTCTTGACTTAAATACAATTCATTCACATGATAATTCAATGAACTTGGTACTTCTGTCACCTCCCCACCCCTGCCCCCACCCCCATCACAGATGGGAAAACTCAAGTTCAGAGAATGTGAACAATTCCCTTAGGAGTATATTACTGGAATTTGCCTGCTAGGCTGTCCTGTTACAAAGTCTCCCTCTAAGAACTGCAACAAGAGGAATGTTGTGGAATATCAGGGGGGTGGGCTTGCCAACCAGCAAAAGGAGAAGAGAGAGAGGGAGTGAAAGGGGGCTGGCTGCTGACTCCAAGAAAAAACATTTCTGTCTTTATTTCCATTGTAAACATCTCGGAGACTAAAACCGCAAGGTTCATATATTGTCTTTCAGACGTCTCTAGCTTGAAAACAGAATGAGTCTAAGACTCACATTTTCAAATGATCTCTACAAGGCAAATTAAGATACACTTCTCGTTTGTTCGGGTCCATTTTTTCGGTCTATTACCTTGTGTATATGGAGGCCCTAGTTTCACAAAGCCATATACATCAGATTGTCACATGCTCATTATTTTGGGATTAGGGAATTTTGGCTCCAAAAGCCACGAGGCTGACAGATAGCTGTAGTAATTCCAACAAATCTATATTTATGTGTGTCTCAGCAGAGCACTGAGCATTTACATTTTCTACCACACACACTCCCTATGCCGTTGATGAAGTGAAAAGTCAAATTTGAAGGGATGGGTATCAAATTTACAGGACATTTTTAGGATTCCAAAAATTATGAAGAATAACTTCGGGTCACATAAATGCTATTTTACAATGTATCCTTTTAATGTGAAAAAATGTTTCAGAAACATCCTCTATCTACTTAAACTGGTCAAACAAATATTGAATAGTTTGGTTAAGGATCACGAGGATGTGTGCTGTTGAGAAGAAAACTAGTAATAAGACTGTGCTACGTGTATTTGGATTGTTAAAAAAAGAATACGTGACTTTAGACATTTCTCTGTTGATCTGTGGAAGAAACCAGGTTTCATAAATTATAGCAACAGAGAGAAATACATCTTAAGATACAATCTACAAAATGATTTTGAATTCATTTGGAATGAAAAGCCTTTAATTTTATTTAGTCCAAAATATACAGGAAATCTCATTCATTCTCTACTGAGATCAGTAAAAATGCTTGCAGGTTAAAACCAGTAAGAGTAATTATCTCTTTTTCGGGGACAAACATATTTAAACCACCCATAGACATGCGTAATTTTACATTTTTCTTTTAACATCTGCTCTGTAACGTATGTAATTTGTTCCGAAGTTGCTCTCGTGTAATTGTTGTGTACCATGGATTTGCTTTTGACATTGACCACTATGACCACTGTTACTTAACATTGTTGTGGAAATTATAATTCAATAAGGAAAAATATATAACTAATAGAAACAAGGATGTAAAATTCCGAATATTTGCTAAGATAGCAGAAAAGGTAAGAAAATCAGAATTTGAAAGCATATTCAACATTATTCATGATGCAAAATGCAAAGAGAAGATTATGATATGATATTTTGTCTACTATATCAGCAAGTAATAACCAAATACTTTCATGTGGGCACTGGGAAATGAACTCTCTTTTCTCCAATGGTGAAAGTGTAATTGATAATTATCTTTCTCAAAGGTAGTTGGATCATGTTTATTAAGATATCTATGCCTTCCGATACAGAAATCTCACTCTTAGGATTTTTTCTAAGAAAACTAGATGAAGTCATATATACGTATGTGTATCATATGCGTATATATGATACTCACATATACATGCATACTATTAATTGAAACTAATTGAAAAGTGGAGACGAATTTAGTTTTTAACAGCTGAGGAATTGCTAGTGGGTCATTGCACATCCTCTCCATCGAACATTTCCTGATTAAAAATAATTTTTCTAAAGATTATGAGAGAAACAATGATGAAAAATTAGAGAATCTGATATACCAGGAAGCTAAAAATTAAATACTAAGCTCAAAATAGAGCAATACTCAAATCTTGATGAAAATTATATATATTGCTTATGAAAGAAACTGCGAAAAATCTATCAATGCAGTAATGGTGACAGTGTTTTAGTGGTGAGATTTAGGGCAACTGCTGTTTTTTTTATCACATTATCTACTAAAGAGTGAGTGTGTGTGTGTGTGTGTGTGTGTGTGTGTGTGTAGAACAATTTCGAATACTTCTTCATTGTTTTATGATTTTATGTAGTAGACCACAGTCCAAATAAAGGACTCATTAAGCATTAGCGAAGTTTACGAAATTTTCTCTTCCACTCAAAGCCAAATTAAAAATTAGAAAGATAAGCAAGTATCATTTTCCTTTACCTTGTTCTCCTGAGTGACTTCTTTCTTCCTTTCCCAAACTCTCCCTCCCCCAACATTTAAGCATAACACAGGAGATGGTCCCTTGCTTTCTTGTTCCTTTTAGGAAAAAAAAAATCTTTTTGTTTTGATTTGGAAATTAGAATTAAATTTTAAGATAATGTCCAGTTTGACTTTGCAAAATATTATGTACTCTGATTATTCCTGAATTGATATTTCTAAGCCAGGCTTCCCTCTTTCTGCCACCCTAGAGTCCTACATTTAACTGTCCACTTAAAGTCTTAATGTGGATATCTACAGGCTTTTCACAGGTATAATATGCAAGGCCTAAAATATTCTGGCTTTGGTTTACTCACTGCCCCATATCCTTAGACCAATGCTAGAATCATGTCTTGTATATAGCAGATGCTCATTAAATATTTGCTGAATACATAAATAAAAGAAGTATTGCCCATAGGGCCTGTGGGCTCCTGCAGTAGTCACAGAACAACTCAACACAGCTGAGGATCATTAAAGGCTTTGATTTCTTGGGTACTCTACAATTAAGGTTATTAGTCACTGAATGACACTTGGAAATCACTGCAAAGGAATCCCTTATATTGGCCTAACCCTTTATAATATAGAACACCATTGTTATTTATGACACCACTTCAGTCATTCAATAAACTCTGAATCAGCCATAGATGATATTTTTTCCTGTTACAAATGGAGACAAATAATAATAGCTATCATTTATTGAAAACCTACTCTATACGAAACTCCAATGCCCAGCGCTCTGCAAGCACGATCATGTTTAACCCTCAGTGATAAATATCACATTTTAAAGATGAGAAAATGGGCTTGGATGAGCTCAGTATCCTTGTGAGCTAGGTGCCTTGTAAACTGGAGAGTATAATTAAAAGGAAGTATAAAGAAGAGAAAATGGCTAGGAGAGATGAAATAACACCCCGTGTCTGATAGGAGGGGTGGGATGCACCTAGCAAGGGTCAGACCCAGGTCATTTGATTTCCAAACTCATGCCTTTAATGACCACGCAATGCAATCTCTTAGTGAAGAACCTGGTTCTTTCTGGGCTGGTCACAGTAGAAACCAGACGGTTGAGTCCTGGCTTGGGGCCCTTGAACCTTCACCTAAAGCTTATTTAATGTGCTTAATGGGATGATGATATTGGGGCTATTACATGGCTGTCTCTGCCACTCCAGGCTCCCTGAACCCATTACACTTCCTAACTATTCAGCTGCTTCAGGAACAGTCACATAAAGCCTACAATAAAACCAGCAAATACTTTTCTGAAAGGATTTTGTGTAACTATAGCAGAGGGAAGAAGCTGGATGCCAAAGTGCCTTTAACGTGCAAAAACTAGGCACTTTAGGGAGAAAATCAAGGAGTTTTGCTGGCATTTCTAAAGCTTGGTTTGAATATTGGTATAGCAACTTCAGAGATCCCAGAATGTAGAATTCAAACCACAGACTGTGGGCTAAAGACAGAAGTCACTTTCTTGCCACACAGAGAAGAGATTGAAGTCTTCCGTGGGCAAGTGGGAAGTACAGGCGGGGACAGTGACAAAAAGAGAGACAGCTGGGGAGAGGAGAACTGGTGCAGGCAATGGGTTGCTACACCTCTTCCACCTTGGCTGCGTCCCAGGGAGGTCCTGGCCTTGGGCCTAAGAGTTAAGGGAGGATCAAAAAAACCACTAATAATCAAAATAAATAATATTTTAATGCACAATTTAAAAAAGAAAATTATACAGCAGAAACTAACACTGTAAATCAAGTACATTCTAATAAAATTTTTTTTTAAAAATACAAAAAAACCAATGATAAACAAAGTATCAATGGCTACTGCTCCTTCACACCTACATTCACAGTCTCTCAGGGAATCCTGTGGGTTCAACTCCCAAAGACTCTCAAAGGTTTCTGACCAGGACCGTCATCTGCACCCACTTGCAAGAGCCTCCCACCTCAGCACTTTGCACACGTCTCCCTCTAATCCATTCTCCACACAGCTACCAAAGGCATCTTTAAACAATACTGCATAGAACCATGTCCCAGCTTCAAACTCCTAAGTGACGCTTCTATACATGTAGAATAAATCCAACTCCTCAGCAAACCTCGCAGTGCAGCCCCAGCCCCTATCTCTGTCTTATGTTTTTTGCTTTGCTCAAAGTCAAAACAGTGATGCTCACTCCCACCTCCAGACCTTTGCACTTGGTGGTCCCCCTGTTCTTTGCCTGGCTGACCTCTTCCCATTCTTCAAATTTCCGCCTGTCTCATCTCTTTAGAGAAGGGCACTAAATTATTCTGTCGCAGCTTATTTGTTTAGAAGTTCTTATCATAAACCTTCTGTAATTATATCATTCTATTTATGGGCTTATGTATTTATTTTTCTCCACCTTTAGAAAGCAAGTGCTACTAATTAAGGGACCACACTCTCCACAACCTATAGTATTGCTTATGGCACACAGTAGGTGCTCAAACAACGTGCTGAATGGATAAACAAGTGGCGGAGCTTTTATGAAAAAGAGTAAAACAGCCACCATTGGTTGCAATCAACTGAGTGCTAAGCATTGCACAAAGCACTTTCCATACACTGTCTCACATGAATGTCCCAATTTAACGTGAGAAAATGGGGGCTCATACAGTTTTATGCACTTGCCTGAAGCCAAAAACATGGCAAGTTGAGCTCTGTGAATTCAAAACTGGTGTACCAGTCTTTCAGAACCCCGAAAACGTGTCAATGTGCAGTGAACATAAAAATTTACCTCAAACCTATTCAAAGCATATTCAGATATCCAAGCTTTTTTTTTTTTTAGCAAAAACATTCCTGTCAGTCCCTATTCCATTCCTACTTGAATCACATTTCTTAGGAAAAGATAGGAATTACCTTTTCTGAGTCAAAATCTTCAGTGGAGATCCTCAAACTCGCAAAATTCGTTTTGCGACACAAATCAAAGTCGGCCTGCCTCTAAAGCTTGTGTTTCTCAACTATCCCATGCTCCGCTGGCCTTCTGCTACTTGCATCTGCAACTAATTAAACTGTATTCACCTAGTGTGGTCCGTCATCACCTGGCCTGAGTCAAAATGATCACAGGTTTCATCTCATTTCATCCCTTACCAGCCCTACGAGGCAAATCCCATCATACTTTCCACTCTACACATGGGGATACTAGGAATCAAATATTTTAGTTAGAATCATGAAGCTGGTGGTAGAGGCAGAATTCAAACACGGTGTGACTTTGATAGACCTCCAATTTTAATCCTGTGGCCTCCTTCAAACATTCTTCAGAGCAGCTCTGTGGGACTGCTCTGGGGGCAGAGCCATGGTCTTCCAAAGCAACCATCGGCTAGAGTGAGTCTTATAAGGCTGCGAATCCCCAGGTCTGTGCCACTAGTGAATCCTTTCTCCCAGGAGGCCATATGCATGATATTTACTTGCAAGGGATCTAAAGTCAAGTAACCCTAGCTGTCTGCTGCAACTCCCTGTGTGACTCTGGCTAAGTTATATAACCTCTCTGAGCCTCAAATTCATGGAGATAAAAGAGCACCCATGCAGCCGGCTATGGGACGGTGAGACTTTGAATGAGATAAAGGATGAAAAACATGTTGTATGGCATTTGTTACAGAGTAAGTATTCAAAAATCAGAGGATTATTGTGATTAAGGTCTTCAATATTTTTAAGTCCTCTATTTATATTTCCCAATAGAAGAAAAAAATTTCCACAGACAAAATCGTATCAACTTCTAATCTGCCTCGGACTAGCCCAAGTGGTGATGCACCCACTACTTTCTTTTTTTTATATATATTTTAAATTTTTATTTTATTTTTATTTTATTTATTTTGGCTGCATTGGGTCTTCACTGCTGCACTCAGGCTTTCTTTAGTTGTGGCGAGTGGGGGCTATTCTTTGTTGTGGTGTGCAGCCTTCTTACTGCAGTGGCTTCTCTTGTTGTGGAGCACAGGCTCTAGGTGAACAGGCTTCAGTAGTTGTGGCACATGGGCACAGTAGTTGTGGTGCATGGGCTTTGTTGCTCCACGGCATGTGGGATCTTCCCCAACTAGGGCTCAAGACCATGTCCCCTGCATTGGCAGGCAGGTTCTTAATCACTGCACCACCAGGGAAGCCCCAGCACCCACTACTTTCTATCACTGGACCCAGGAAGCTTGGTATTTGTGAGCAGATGGGCTTATGGCTCATGAAGATAAATAGTAAGGTTCTCCTGATGCAACAGGAGACTATCTGGCATCTAATAAGAACTCTAACCAATAAATCTTGTAAATATTGTTTTATGGATCTATTTGAAATTGAAAATACTTCACTATTTTATACAAAATGTATCAAATTCTTGCCATAGATATGTGCCATGATGGGTCAGTAAGCTTGCCTGTGTGAAACAAAAGTAAAGAGCAATTTTAATTGGTATAATTAAAAGTACCACTCTTTTTAAGGGGATACATTTTAGCTTAACATCAGGAAATTGAAATAAATGAGCTTGAAGAAAACCTGAAACTCCATTCCAGACCCCCTTTATTAGAAGGAAGTATAATTAATTATTAAAATAAAAAGGAGGCACAACATAACCCTCAATACTGCTGACAATCAAACTTTGGCTATACTCAACACAGACAATTATGCACATATCATTGGATTACAGACAACTCACGCCTTGCAATTACAAGAAGAATTTCCCTACAAATACCATGAAAGACACCATATAAAAACATTACTGGCACTAGCCTAAAACACATGTTGTGCCATTGAGAACCCAGAAAACAGGTGCCAACATGAAATGAACCTGAAATTGAACACAAAATATTACAAAATATTATGCCAAAAAGGGCATACTTCTAAAGAATGCATCAAAATGATTATAAATATTTATTCAGTTAATTTGAATCTTTCAACTCCAAAATATTCTACTCATCCATTCCTGCTTTAATTACATTTTTGTCAAAAGAGCAATAGGGATTTACTTTCTAAACTACTCTTTTCAAAAGGTGATCTCAAACAAAAAAGAAACAGCATACATGCATGTAATTTACAATATATAGTTTCAACTGCACAGGTGAGGGCATTCTTTTCTTGCAGTGGCTCTTAGCCTTTCTAATCTAAACTATCACCACTCTACCCAAGACATGGACTGACTATGATAAAACATGGTAACATATTTTTTAAAGATTATAAGGACACAGTAAGGTCAACTTAATACAAGTTTATTAAAAGAATACTTTCCTGAATATAATAAACGATAAATACTCATAATTTTGTTTATAATATTTTCATCTCCCACATATACTTCTCCCACTTTTTAACTTACATATTCCTCTAAAATTTGGGGAAATCATAAGAATGAAGACATTTTTTATTTGGTACCTTGCTTCATTAAACAGAGAAAAAATATTTTATTTATTAAAATAATGTTTCTTGACATCAGCTTTTTTTTATATATACCATGTTCAAACAGAATAATCTGGAGCAATGGGAACTCTCCAATTTAAAACCACAAGTGAAGAAATTTTATCAGGGCAATTACTGCATAAAATGATCATTTTTATTCATGTTACAAATGCAGAAACTGAAATACAAGGAAGATAATTTGCCAAGATGTTATGTGCCAAGAATTAACCTTGCTTTTAGGAATCCCAATTTTACGAGTCCATGTTGTCTTTAAACTATAGGTTAAACTCAAGAATTGTTATTACAGGATTTAGATAAGTTGACACCACTTCTGCCACCTTAAAAAAATTGTTTTTGCCCTATATCATCATCCCTCCTTCAGCTGCTCTTGGATTTTCAGGAAGAAATGAAAGAGTTACTAGTACTCGTACTCATTTCTTTCTTCCAAATTTTTCTTGAAAACAATTCAGTTAGGACATTGATGCAGACACTCCACAGACACTGCTATAGTCTGGGTCAGGAACGACATCTACCTTACTACATCCACCCACCAGTTCCTGGTGCTCTTCCTACTTGAACTGGCAGCAGCATTTGACACAGCTGATCACCCCTTCCTCTTTGAATCGCCTTCTTCTCTTGGCCTCCAGAAAAATCTGCCAGTCCTCTTAAGGCCCAGATGTCCCAGAATGTTACTCATACTGCATTTAATTGGTCAAAGCAAGTCACAAGGCCAGTCTAGACTGAACACAGACTGCACTGTATAAGTGCCCAGGGAGGGAAGGAGTTGTTGGTAGCCCTCTTTGGAAACTATAGCATAGACCTCAAAAGTAAATAGAAGTTAAACAGGTGGTTGAAGGAAAAGAAAAAAAGGGATAGGAAGAGAGAAAGAGAACTACGTCCCATTTAGAGAATACTGTCATAATTTAGTACAGTACGTTTAGTATTCATCAGACCACCTATTTTTATTTTACATTGAATTTGTGATGACTTTCCTTCCCCATTTACTTTCCTGTGCCCCCACCAAAAAATTTGAGCTTTGTAAGATTTCAAGTCATCATTTCATATTATATAGGCTAATTTATGATTGTGATTAACAAAAATCAAAGAGAATCAGGACTTGTACTTTTGCTTTTTCCTTGACCTTTCCCATATAGATCAACATAGCGGCCGCCAAGTCAATGTTTCACTTTCAGATTCAAAGCAAGAAAGTGGTGCTGGCCATGGCTGTTCTCAAAATCCCACAGCCACCCTTCACTCCTTATATCAAGGACTAGAACTGAGTCACATGGCTGCCTTTAAGTATAAACAAAATTGGAAACAGTGTGTAGATTTTCTGAGTCTGTATTTTAGAGACAGCAGCAGAAAAGTGGGTTGGACTAGCTTTGTATTCATGAATCTCTAGTGATCACTACATTAAAAAAAAAGACAAAATAAAAAGAAACAAACCCCAAACTATCTTTTACAGCATGAGTCAAATAACTTCTTCTGTAATGAGCCACACAGTAAATATCTTAGGCTTTGAAGGTCATATACTTGTCAAAATTACTCAATTCTGTCATTATAGTTCAAAAGCGGGCATAGATAATACATAAACTAATGGACCCTGACTATGTTTCAATAAAACTTTATTTAAAAAACAAGTGGTGGGCCAGAGTTGGCCCCTTGGGTCACAGTCTGCTCACCCCTGCTTTAGGATGATAATCTGAACAAACATTTGTCTAACCCATGTATATCCTCAGAGTCCTACGCCTCTACTCAAAGGATCTGAATGGTTGCTAAGAACCTCACTTTCTGTTTGGACCAAAAAAAGGCACTCATCACTTCACTGCTTTTAGGGAGTGGCAACTAACAAACAAGCAATAACAAAACAAACAAAAACAGGCTCAAATGTAGCAAATGTTAACTTGGGATTTCATTACAGAAATAGATATATTTTATAATACATTTTAGTCCTGTTCTACCATAAAATTTCATATAGGTATTTCAAGCAACTCCTATATCTTGATGCTATTCAGTCACTGGAGAGGTAGCCAAAAGCACTGAACACAGTCCCTGTAGGACTGCTACGATAAAATTTATACAAACACAGCCATAAGACAAGGAGGAGCATATCTATATGACCTGGGTACTCAAAAGCTTTATCCTCATTAAAACAATTTCAATCTCTATTTCCAAATTCTTCATGTGCCCCAGTGGTTACATTTCTGCCCTTAGCTATTCAGCATCTCTTAACTTAAACTCAACAGCATTTTTCCCAAGTATGGTATCATCATAATAGCTGAAAATGAAAACGATTCCAAAAATAACTTCAAGTTAATTGTGCAGGTGAGAAAATACATCCACCCACACATCAACCAGTGCCAAATTGTCTGAGTGAAAAAAATGAAAATCTGGAAAGAGAGCAACTAAGCCCCAATTCAAAAATATGCCACAATATATTTAGCACTCCTTACTATTACAAACACCGTTATTCAAAGCATTCAACGGGACAGAACTTCCTTCACAAAAACTAGATCAGAAAAGTTCTTTTTTAAAAGTATGCAAAGAACAAAATGATTTGTGCACTCTCCACTATTGAATAGATTTTTCCCAGGGGTTTCCATATATGGCATGTGGCATTCATGATTCTACTTTGTCTTACATCAACCTTCTACACTGTGACAATAACTGCTTAAATCCTTTTTTTTTTTTTTTTTTTGAGTTTAATTCTTATGCTAAAAAGAGCTCTTGTGGTGATCTCAGGAGACCAACTTCTGGCCATGAGTTAGACACAGTCTCTACTATTTCCTCTCCTTGCCATGTCCCCCTACTTGTTTCCAGAAAATCTATAATATGTAATGATTTAGAATTAATACTCCAATTCCCTAGATCTTTTAATGAATTCACTTACACTTGGGGATCTGACCAAGGCATCTGTTCATGAATAGTGGAATGATTACCAAGTCCTGATGGGGAAGGCACGATGCCATTTTTTCCTGAAATACATCCCAACTGAGAAATCAACGGCCTCATGCCTGGATCTGTGTGTGTGTGTGTGTGTGTGTGTGTCATTTTTTTTCATTAACTATAAAACTCTTTTGGACATTTTCTTCCAAGCTACTGCCCTTTACCCTCTTATGTCTGTTACAAGGTAGAGAAAAAGAGCCAGTATGTGAAACTTCCCTCATACATCTACACCAGGACTTTGAGAATTTAGCATTGGAATCAATTAATAGCCATTGCTAGGCCAAATTTCAGAAACCATTTGTTAATTACATGGGCTTAACGGATACCTCCTCATTCTCCATCTACCAAAAACTTAACATGAGATGAGTCATAGTCCAATTCCTGCAGTACCTCTAGTTCAAGCAGTTGATATTGGAGGGCAACACACAATCTCGATTTCATTGGCTTACTCCTTCCTTATCAAATCTTTCAAGCATTAAAGTTCAAGTGGATTTAGTTTTTTTCATTTTATATACTTCAAAACTAAGTCAAATCTCTTCATGAATGGAACATAATCTCCACAGCACATGTGTTCTGACTTTAGTGCCCTCAAGAAAACCAGCTGGGGAAGAACAGTGGCCACTAACCCAACCTCCCACCCTGAAATCAGAGTCAGGCAGAGCTGTTGACTCTGAGACGGGAGGTGAGGTCGGGCTAGGGACTTTGACCATCAGTGCAGCTTCTGTCATTGTATGCTTGGCGCGAACTGAAATTGCTGACCTGCAGCATAAGGCTGAGATTTTCACTCACATTTTCCAGCCTGCTTCAAAACTCTCTTGCCAGTGGTATTGTACGGTCCTGCCCGCTAAGCAAGAGGCAAGCGGCCAGTGTGATTCCCCACAGCAAATAAATATTCTAACTCTTGCAGATTTGTGACCCTGAGTTTGGAAGTTTGTTCAAAAGCTTACCTCATTTGTCCTGGGCATGACACTGCTAGTTCAAAACTCATGGTTGAAAAGCACAGCTGAAAGGGACTATTAATAGTGTTCTTCAAGCATCAAGCATCGTTGGACACTGGTTAATCTTTACCATCATCCATAGGACTTTTTTGAAAAACAGAATGTGAACTCTGCCACTATGTAAATCAAGTGAGGACAACATAGCTGTCCTTTAGGAGCATAAAATCAATAGTGGACAAGAGTGAAGAAAAAGGAGATATATTGAATTACTGCCACTAATTGGGTAGCTTTGTTTTTGACATCTGTCACCGCGTAGGTCATGTCATGAGTCAAAATTTTTACTACTGATAAACCATGGCTGCAACCGTCCAACTCAAATAATCACAGGCTGTCCTGAACTATACGCCCTAAGAACTCAAGAGCTGACAGAATACTTACTGTCTCCTCGTCACCCTCACGGTGCCTGGCAGAGTGCTGTCTACAACCTGGCACTAAAATATATGTTGAATGAGTGAGTGGAATACATCCAATCTCTGAATGAGTTTACATGTTTTGACTGGTTTCTCAGGAAACCACCCACACCTACAATAATTAAAACTCTTTCGCTAATGGCTATGCCCAATTTAGGCCTAGGTCTTCAATCACCTACATATTTTTAATGGCGAAGAAGAAGGATTAATATTTGTCTTATATGACAGGACTTTTGCTATTTGTCCTAAGAACATTTTCTCTGTTAATCTTCACACAAATAAAGTATTATTACTTTTATTTTACAGAAATTCAGCCTTAAAGAAAACTGGTGCAAAGGGCAGAATGCCAGGACTAGAACCATGATGAACAGACTCCATCATTCCTGTTCTTTCTCCTCCATCATCTTGCCTATCAGCGCGCATGGGCCCAGCCCTTCCTAAGAAAGTTGGAGATGCCTACTATTTTGACTACTTCATTCCCCTGATGCCCATATGTTGACCATTAAGCACATGTGGCTATTAAAATTAATGGAAATTACATAAACAATCGCAGAAGTGCTCAAGAGCCACTAGTGGCTGGTGCCTGTCTTATTGGGACAGCGCAGATATAGACCATTTCCATCATGACAGGGACTTCTATTGGATAACACCTGCTTGGGAAAAAAAGCTCTTGATTTTCTAGAACTCTAATTAGAAAATCTGAATTCTACCATCTTTAGATGAGAAAGGAAAGGTAATTTAGAGTAAGCTTGTTCTTTATTCTGACAGGGAGTAGGATGCTTCTTATTTAACCTATTGATTAAAATGTGTTTTTTGTTTATAGCCGTTACCGGCCCCTTACTAAGGCAAAGGTACAAGTGCTCCTCCTTGCTGGTGACAATGGAAAAGGATTTACAATAATTTGTATTCAAGCTCTTCTCTTTGACCCTTACTTCCAATTTAAGAGTGAACTGACTGGTTTTGTGTCCAGAGGAGAACAAAATTATTTCATCTAATCAGAGATCAGAGTCAAAATACCTCAACCAAAGGGCTGGCCTCAGGTCATCAAACGGACCCATATTTATCTCTCTGATTCTAAGGGTGTAAACGCCAAAGATTTCAATATTATAATAAATATATAGAACTGCAAACAGACTTTGATGCATTCATACCACTTGGTTTTCCTTTTTCAGGAGGTTTTAAAAGGTGCATTGGCCACCTTCAGATCATTTTCATTTTCCATTAAGAAAAAAAAAATCCCAATGTGTTTTATTAAAATTTTTCATCACGCATATTACACTCCAATTTCTATTTTTTAACTGAAAAGGATTGATTAAATCAGCAGGTAGCAACTGAATCGTGTTTAAGACTCAGTGTGACTGAAGTAGGTTATTTTTTCCTACCTTTTTTTTTAATCCCTGGGCAAGGCTTGCTTTCTGCTCCTTTATTTAGTGGTACTCAAATGTTGCAGCTTTAACCAAGGGTTTTGTTGGTCACTTCGCTCCCCACCAAGGATCTAGAGTAAAAAAATTCAAAATGCCTCAAATTACTCGGCTTAATAAAAATTGACAGTTAGTGTTGATACAAGAGAAAGAAATTGTTAGAGGTGAAGAATGGAAGGCAGAAAGCATGCCTCGCTGCAATACTGTTGGGCAGATTTAAAGGCTCGTTGTAACTTGAAGCAAAGTTAAAATAATGCTGCCGTAGTAATAATACCTTACCTATCTACAGCACTTTTCATCTACAGTTAGCCTGAGGCTTTTTACATTCTATATATAGATACCGCTTCAACCTCCACTGAAATCCAGCTGCCTTTGGGGTGGAACCAAACATCTTCTCTGTGCCAGCAATATTACACAACAGTTTTCAGGAGGGGAAATGAAGAATAATTTCTCCTGTTGAAACTGCAGGAGGAATTTCTGAGTGGGAAGAATGTAATTTCTAAGTTAGAATTGGCACTGACACTAGGACTTAACACCCCAATTCATACAGAAAATGGGCGTGGAATCTTCAAAGAACATGAGGTGTCACCGCCAATAGTTTTATTCCTCAAATGATTAATTACAGCATTTATGAAAATGAAAGCTATTTCCCAATATGACTTCTTGCTTTTACCTGTTAGGCTTGAGAGCACCATAGCTTTTTTTTTTCCTTTTTGTAAGGGAAAACAATTATAAGAACACACCTACACTTTTAACCATGCAGAATGGTCAACAACGGTAACGTGTATTTAAGCCCTGCAAGGTACGGCTAGAGCAGTGTATCTTTTCATATGTAATTAATTATTTTGTACGCTTATGATTTTCAGAGAAGTATAAAATTTAAATGAAAAAAATGCAAATGAAATCTATTGGAAAACATAGTAGAGATTTACGCTTTCGGATTTCTTACATCTAATCTCCTATAGAAAGGATTTATCAAGGGAAGTTACCTACTAGACAACAAGGAAGGAAAAGAGGGGGCAGGGGTTGAAAAGAATGAGAAAAGGGAGGAAGAAACAATTTTCACTTACTCAGAAGTAAAAAATAAACCAACATGAAACAACAATTTTCATCTTCCAAACTAGAGAATGACTAAAATGCTCTTTTCTCTCTTATTTTCTCTCAAATTACTTTTCTCTCAAATTAATCCCTCCCAAGGCCTGCAAAGGAAAGGGCTCAGAGATTGATATAACTTAGACCAATCTGAACCATGTTTGATTACTTGTGATGGAATTTTTAAAGACTGGCTCAACTACAAATTAAGAATAAAACTTTAGAGCTAAGAATCCCAGCATTTCAACCATTTTTTATCTGTGATATAGTCATTACAGCACAAAACCTGCACCCTCTCAAAATCCTATTGTAACATAAATTACTGTACAAGTATCTACCTACTAACATTCAGAATTCCATCCCCTTGAAAAAATATTCTGATAAACATTTTTAGAATCATCAGACAAGAGCCAGGATCTATCAAAGTTTTCCTGGTTTAGTGCACCAGATTATTTTGGTTTTCATTCATTCATTAATTTAATAATTAATTTAATAATTAATCACTAAATGCCAGCAGCGCCCTCCATTTGTAACACCTACAAATATCTCCAGATATTTCCAAAATGCTCCCAACTGAAAATCACTGATATAACCTATGACTATTTAAGAGGTAAATTTCTTTGAGTTATTAAGGGAATATATGCTTGAGGAGAATTATGAAAGAGCACTTCAAAGAGAAAACTAAGAGGAGGTAATATATCTAACTTGAAAGTGAAAAAGAATATCTGTATTAAAATGAAATCTCAGATAAGTTTTATTTTTTGCTTTTTACTATTTAAGTTTTCACACACACACAAAAGTAGAGAAAATAAGAAAGTGAATCTTTAGGAACCCTCCTACACTGCTAGTGGGAATGTAAGTTGGTGCAGACACTGTGGGAAACAGTATGGAGGTTCCTCAGAATACTAAAAGTAGAATTACCATATGATCCAGCAATCTCACTCCTGGGCATATATCTGGACAAAACTATACATCAAAGAGATACATGTACCCCTATGTTCATAGCACTATTCACAATAGCCAAAACATGGAAAACAACCTAAATGTCCATCGACAGACGAATGGGTAAAGATGTGGTACATTTATACAATGGAATACTACTCAGCCATAGAAGAGCATGAAACAATGCAATTTGCAGCAATACGGATGGAGCTAGAGATTATCATACTAAGTGAAGTAAGTCAAAAAGAGAAAGACAAATACCATAGGATATCATTTTTATGTGGAATCTGAAATATGACACAAATGAACCTATCTATGGAACAAATACAGAATCACAGACATAGAGAACAGACTTGTGGTTGCCAAGGGGGAGGAAGATGGGGGGAGGGATGGAGTGGGAGGTTGGGGTTAGCAGATGTAAGCTTTCATATATATAATGGATAAACAACAAGGTCCTAAGTATAGCAAAGAGAACTATATTCAATACTCTATGATGAACCATAGTGGAAAAGAATTTTTAAAAAAGAATGTATGTATGTGTGTATGTATATATATCTGAATCACTTTGCTGTACAGCAGTAATTAATGTAACGTAAACCAACTATACTTCAATTAAAAAATAAAAATAAAAAAGAAAGTAAACCTTTATATACCTATTATTTATTTTATACCTATTATTGAGATTGAAAATTATTTAAACCCTATAGGTGTTTCATCTATTCTTTTTCAAAAATAAATCTTAAGCATTGTGATATTTTATTCCTTAATATTCACTATGTATTCCCAAAACATGAGGACATTTTTACACAGTCACAATACCAGCCTTACTCCTAACAAAACTGACGATTCCTTAACATTATATAATATGGTACATATTTGTATTTCCCCAGTTGTCCCCAGAATGTCTTTTTATAGTTGTTTCATTTGATTCAGCACCCAAACAATATCGAGAAATTGATTCAGTTGTTAATATCGTCTAAATCTCCTTTTCCCCCTCCACTCCTTTCCCCCTCTTCCCAATGCTACAGGCTTGAAGAAACAGGATGTGTTTCTCCTATTTCTTTTAAAATGTTTCCCATTCTGGATTTACCCAATTTCTTCTTTGTGGAAACATTTAACTTGTTTCTCTCTCCCCTTACTTCCTGCAATCTTTCCATTACATTCAGATACTTTGTTAGATTCAAGTGTAACTTAGTTCATGTACAATATGTATTCCATATTGTCTCCCATCAGAGGTACATAAAATCGGGCTGTCTCCTTTAGTAATACTAAAATTCATCAGTGGGTACACATGGGTCCATGTGGCAACGACTTAAAAGCACCATTGTGAAGTTACATTTTGCCCCTAAATCTGCAGTGGAGTTCTTTGGCAGCCTGCAAATAACCAGCTGTCCATCAATCTTTCACTTCATGATTTGGGCATCTGTTCATAAGCATTGCCTGAATTACTTAATTAAGGATTGCAAAACGGTGCTCTTTGAAAATTGTATCATTCATTCTGCATTTATTAGCTGGAATTCTTTTTTAAGAAGAATTCTTTCTGCATTCTTTTCTTCACCAACCAGTCTTTATTTGGTTACCCTGAAATCCAGTTCATAGGGGAAAGGCAGAATAAATGCTTTACTCTCCAGTATTCAGAGTAAGGAATCACCTCCTGCTTCCTCTTAACACAACACCTTATTTTTTTTGAAAAGTGCTTTACTTTCTCATATAACAGATTCTTCAAGGAGCTGCAAGTTCTTTTCAGAAAAGAATGGTATTTAGAGACCATAATCTGAGCTGTTAGTGCTCATGACAACTGGCTTATTTCTGGAGCTCTCTAGTGCACAAAACTAGAAAAATTTCACTTTTAAAAATGAGTCATTATGAGATTTTTCATTTCAAATAGATGCAGAATTTTTACTTAAATTCTCTGATTTTTGTATTTAAATCTTTTTTTCTTATACCAAAAATACAGGTTTCCAACAATATTAGTGTAATTATTTATCCTACAATATACATACTATAGTCTCAAAACAATAATACCAATAATAATGAAGTTTAAAATATTCTGTGGTCCTTACATTTTTGACCTTAGAATATATCCAACTAAGGTTACATGATCAAAACCCTGTTCTAGAATTGCTTGATATATTTTTTCTCTGAGTTGTTATGCCATCAACACTTGATATTTACTTAGTTTAACTTTGTAAGGCTTGTTTTTCATTTTGGCTTTAATTTTATTTTTTGTTAATATAAAAAACTTACATCCAAACTCAAAACTACTCAACAAAGTAGATTTACAGAAATCTCACTTCCATTGTTCTATTCCTTCTTTTTGCTGTTGATAACCATTTTTATTAATGTTAATTTATATGTAGTGTTCACTTTTACAAATATAAGCAAGGGCACCATATAATATATTTTATGCCCTTGAAAATCAAAGGTAGAATACATTACACACTTTTCGGCACTTTGCTTTCTTCACTGTGAGGGATATAAAAATTAGGCACCCAGATTTTCCTTTGGAAAAGGACTTTTTGCTCAGTTGCTGGGAATGGTACAGGCAAATGGTCTTCAGTTGTTAGTCCCTTCAGGGGTGCTTCAGCCACAAAGAGCTGCCTTGACCATATCCAATGACTGACTGATCAAGAAGCTATAAAAGACTAGCCATTTAGGTCCAATGGAGGACACTGTGATGGACCACATCAGCTCTAGAGCTTGCTGTGGGATCATCTAAGGTTGTTGTTTGGACTTTCATTGCAATATAACTTCTCTCTACGCTCAGTCTTTTCCTGCATTGATGGGTGTTTACACCAGGGGCACTGCTACAAACATCCTGCAAACTAAACTCCATCTCAGAGGCTTCTCAAACAGGGCTATCATATCTGGCAAATAAAAATATCCCCAAGCTAAATTTGAATTTCAAACGAACAATTAAATTCTTTCTAGTATAAGTATGTCCCCTGCAATATCACTTAACAAGATATTGTACAGATCACTCTGCACTTGTGTATATATCTTTATTTCTTTTGCTACTTATTATAAGCATCTAGGTAGATATTTGGGATATTTACAAATTTGTTGTTACACACAATGTCACGATGAGTAACCTTATGCACACATTATTTCGCTCTTTTACCAATGTACTTTGAGGAACAGTCTTAGAAATGGGATTAGCGTATTTACAAAGTAAATGTATATGTAACTTTGTTAGATATTGCCAATTTTCCCTTGATAAGGATTAACAGCATGGTATGATGGGAAAGACAGAGAAAAAAAAATGCTAGCAATGCTTTTCTCCAGAACAGTGGGTAACTGATTAGTCTTATTACAGTTTGTCCTTTTTTTTCAATGCATTGCATATTTAAAATTACTACAGCTGTTTTTAAGTTTGTACATACTATAGTTTGAATTTTAAAAATAAAAAACTCTCCAAAAAATGTAAGAAATAGCATGATCAATTCAGAAGCTAATAGAGGAATAGAAGCAGGCAGAAGTTGGAAATATTATTCTCTTAAAACCTGAATAGTATATGGTAGGAATAATTTCTAAAAGCATTTGGCAACAGATATTAGGAACTTCCAAAGTATTTGTATATTTTAGTCTTATACTTATGCTTTTGAAATGTTTTCTAAGAAAATACTCTGAAATATGGATGATTTACATACAAAATTGTTCAGAGCTCACATTTTGGACACAAGTAAAATAGTGTGTGGTCATAAAAATGAATGATATTTTTAAAGAATTTAATTCAAACCTGCTATGAAAATAACAATGACAACCCACAGGAAAATTTTCTGGAATTTCATCACCCAATCCATGTTTCCATTTCTACGGAAAACCCTTCAGTACTTCTGCATGTATATGCAACTTGGGCAAAGTTACAATAAATTAGAACTTGATATTCTAAATTTTACAAAACATACCATCAACATGTTTCTATTTTGCTACTGCTTTGGTATTTCTTACCTCATTCTGACCCCATGAAGAGTAGCCTATTTACCAATGTGTTTGTATCTCTTTCTTCACCTTCTCCAGGCTCATAGAAGTTACATGCATAAATTCAATTCACACGCAGATGACATTTTTGTCTTTGCTTATTTTTATATAAATGGGATCATTCTATAGACATTTCCTGATAACTGACTTTTCTCACTCAACATCGTACATCATGGACGTGCATCACCAGACACAATTCTAAATTATCCTTTTTTATTAGCTGAAGGATATTTCCTAATACGAGTGAAACATACTTTAACCATCCTCCTATTTATTGGCATTCAGGGTAAACAGGTTTCTGTTTCTCTTTTGCCACTCCATGCTGAAATAAACAACCTTATACATATAACTACATGTGAGCGATTGTTATTTTGATAGAAAAGTTTCTTAGGAGTGGAGCTGCTAGGTCAAAGGGGATGTACTTTTTAATTTCAAATGCATATTTCCGTAGTACTTTTTTAAGGTCTGTACCTATAAACGTTCCCACCAGTAGTGTATGAGACTGACTTGCCTCCTTGTACTCACCAGCACTTTATTAAATTTTTGCCAATCCAATGGGTGAGAAGTAGTATTGCATTGTTACTAATGAAGTAATTCATTCTTTCATGTTTATCGGCCTTTTGAATTTCCTCTTCTGTCAATTGCTTATTCGTGTCCTATGAACATTTTTCTATTGGGACACTGTTTTTGCTTAGGCAATTGTATGTATTTTATAATATTATAGCTAACATTCTTTTCCTGTCACATGTGTTACAACACTTTCCTCCAGCTTCTCGTTTGTCTTTTTGATTTGGTTTTTGGTATAATTTAATATACGAAGATACTTTATGGATTTAAATGTCTCTTTTTTTTTTTTTTTTTAATGATTTAAAGTTTTTTTCGTTTTATTTTAAATTAACTGAAGGTACTGATCACGCACCTGGGGTTGCCTCGGTTGGTTCTGATTGCTGGTATTCAGACCCAGTGTAACTACAAAAGTCTCCGCACACTCTTCAGGAATGTCTAAATAATACAGTCTCTGGGGCTTTACAGTATGATAGGTTTGATACCACTGGATATCGCATTGCTTTTGCTGTGTCAGTCGTATTTTAGTGCACTCTCCTCATAGTCACTGAGTCCCTCATTCATTCACTCATCAAACAATGCGTGTTGAGTGTCTACTTGATGGTACTGCTAAGGATGCAGTCATGAACCAGCCACCCTCTGCCTCATACATGCCTGCAGAAGCCCAGCAGAAGAGATAGGCTGTGAACAATTTTCTTTTTTTTTTCTTCTTTTTTTTTTTTTTTATTTTAAAAGATGATTTTTTTTTTGGGGGGGGTACACCAGGTTCAATCATCTGTTTCGATACATACATCCCTGTACTCCCTCCCTTCCCCGACCCCCCCCCCAAGTCCCCCCCACCCTCCCTGCCCCAGTCCTCCAAGGCATCTTCCATCCTCGAGCTGGACTCCCTTTGTTATACAACAACTTTCCACTGATTATTTTACAGTTGGTAGTATATATATGTCTGTGCTACTCTCTCGCTTCGTCTCAGTTTCCCCTTCACCCCCCCGCCCCCTCCCATACCTCGAGTTCTCCAGTCCATTCTCTGTATCTGCATCCTTATTCTTGTCACTGAGTTCATCAGTACCCTTTTTAGATTCCGTATATGTGAGTTAGCATACAATATTTGTCCTTCTCTTTCTGACTTACTTCACTATGTATGACAGATTGTAGTTCTATCCACCTCATTACATATAGCTCCATCTCATCCCTTTTTATAGCTGAGTAATATTCCATTGTATATATATGCCACATCTTCTGTATCCATTCATTTGTTGATGGGCATTTAGGTTGCTTCCATGTCCTGGCTATTGTAAAGAGTGCTGCAATAAACATTATGGTACAAGTTTCTTTTGGGATTATGGTTTTCTTTGGGTATATGCCCAGGAGTGGGATTCCTGGATCATATGGTAGTTCTATTTGTAGTTTTTTAAGGAACCTCCAAATTGTTTTCCATAGTGGCTGTACCAACTTACATTCCCACCAACAGTGCAGGAGAGTTCCCTTTTCTCCACACCCTCTCCAACATTTGTGGTTTCCAGACTTTGTGATGATGGCCATTCTGATTGGTGTGAGGTGATACCTCATTGTGGCTTTGACTTGCATTTCTCTGATGATTAGTGATGTTGAGCATCTTTTCATGTGTTTGTTGGCCATCTGTATGTCTTCTTTGGAGAAATGTCTATTTAGATCTTCTGCCCATTTGTGGATTGGGTTATTTGCTTTTTTGGTATTAAGCTTCATGAGCTGCTTGTATATTTTGGAGGTTAATCCTTTGTCCGTTGTTTCACAGGCAATTATTTTTTCCCATTCTGAGGGTTGCCTTTTAGTCTTGTTTATGGTTTCTTTCTCTGTGCAAAAGCTTTTAAGTTTCATGGGGTCCCATTCATTTATTCTTGATTTTATTTCCCTGATTCTAGGAGGGAATGTTGCTTTGATGTATGTCATAGAGTGTTCTGCCTATGTTTTCCTCTAGGAGTTTTATAGTGTCTGGCCTTACATGTAGGTCTTTAATCCATTTGGAGTTTATTTTTGTGTATGGTGTTAGGAAGCGTTCTAATTTCATTCTTTTACATGTTGCTGTCCAATTTTCCCAGCACCACTTATTGAAGAGGATGTCTTTTTTCCATTGTATACTCGTGCCTCCTTTGTCAAAGATAAGGTGCCCATATGTGTTTGGGCTTACTTCTGAGTTCTCTATTCTCTTCCATTGATCTTCCTTTCTGTTTTTGTGCCAGTACCATACTGTCTTGATCACTATGGCCTTGTAGTATAGTTTGAAGTCAGGAAGCCTGATTCCACCAATTCCATTTTTCCTTCTCAAGATTGCTTTGGCTATTCGGGGTCTTTTGCGTTTCCATACAAATCGTAAGATTTCTTGTTCTATTTCTGTGAAATATGCCATTGGTAATTTGATCGGGATTGCATTGAATCTGTAAATTGCTTTGGGTAGTGCAGTCATTTTCACGATGTTGATTCTTCCAATCCAGGAACATGGTATGTCCCTCCATCTGTTTGTGTCGTCTTTGATTTCTTTCATCAATGTCTTAAAGTTTTCTGCATACAGATCTTTTGCCTCCTTAGGCAGGTTTATTCCTAGGTATTTTATTCTTTTGGTTGCAATGGTGAATGGGAGAGTTTCCTTAATTTCTCTTTCTGCTCTTCCGTTGTTCGTGTATAGGAATGCAAGAGATTTCTGTGCATTAATTTTGTATCCTGCTACTTTACTAAACTCATCAATTAGTGCTAGCAGTTTTCTGGTAGAGTCTTTAGGGTTTTCTATATATAATATCATGTCATCTGCAAAGAGTGACAATTTTACTTCTTCTTTTCCAATTTGGATTCCTTTGATTTCTTTTTCTTCTCTGATTGCTCTGGCTAAAACTTCCAAAACTATGTTGAATAATAGTGGTGAGAGTGGACACCCTTGTCTTGTTCCTGTTCTTAGAGGGAATTCTTCCAGTTTTTCCCCATTGAGAACGATGTTGGCTTTTGGTTTTTCATATATAGCTTTTATTATGTTGAGGTAATTTCCTTCTATGCCCATTTTCTGGAGAGCTTTTATCATAAATGGATGTTGAACTTTGTCAAAAGCTTTTTCTGCATCTATTGAAATGATCATATGGTTTTTATCCTTCAATTTGTTGATATGATGTATCACGTTGATTGATTTGCGTATATTGAAGAATCCTTGCATCCCAGGGATAAACCCCACTTGACCATGGTGTATGATTTTTTTAATGTGCTGTTGGAGTCTGTTAGCTAGTATTTTGTTGAGGATTTTTGCATCTATATTCATCAGTGATATTGGTCTGTAGTTTTCTTTTTTTGTGACATCTTTGCATGGTTTTGGTATCAGGGTGATGGTGGCCTCGTAGAATGAGTTTGGGAGTGCTCCGCCTTCTGCAATATTTTGGAAGAGTTTGAGAAGGATAGGTGTTAACTCTTCTCGAAATGTTTGATAGAATTCGCCTGTGAATCCATCTGGTCCTGGGCTTTTGTGTGTTGGGAGATTTTTAATCACTGCCTCAATTTCCGTACTTGTGATTGGTCTGTTCATGATTTCTATTTCTTCCTGGTTCAGTCTTGGAAGATTGTATTTTTCTAAGAATGTATCCATTTCTTCCAGGTTATCCAATTGATTGGCATATAGTTGCTTGTAGTAGTCTCTCATGATGTTTTGTATTTCTGAGGTGTCCGTTGTGACTTCTCCTTTTTCATTTCTAATTCTGTTGATTTGCATCTTCTCCCTTTTTTTCTTGATGAGTCTGGCTAATGGTTTATCAATTTTGTTAATCTTCTCAAAGAACCAGCTTTTAGTTTCATTTATTTTTCTTATGGTTTCTTTCCTTTCTTTTTCATTTATTTCTGCTCTGATCTTTATGATTTCTTTCCTTCTGCTCACTTTGGGGTTTCTTTGTTCTTCTTTCTCTAGTTGTTTGAGGTGTAAGGTTAGGTTGTTTATTCGATCATTTTCTTGTTTCTTAAGGTAGGACTGTATTGCTATAAACTTCCCTCTTAGAACTGCTTTTGCTGCATCCCATAGGTTTTGGGTTGTTGTGTTTTCGTTGTCATTTGTTTCTAGATATTTTTTGATTTCCTCTTTGATTTCTGTAGTGATTCCTTGGTTGTTTAAGAGTGAATTGTTTAGCCTCCATGTGTTTGTATTTTTTGCAGTTTTTTTCCTGTAATTGATATCTAGTCTCATGGCATTGTGGTCTGAGAAGATGCTTGATATGATTTCAATTTTCTTGAATTTGCTGAGGTTTGATTTGTGACCCAAGATGTGATCTATCCTGGAAAATGTTCCGTGTGCACTTGAGAAGAAAGTGTAGTCTGTCGTTTTTGGATGGAATGTCCTATAAATATCAATGAAGTCGAGATGGTCTAATGTGTCATTTAAAGCTTGTGTGTCCTTATTTATTTTCTGTTTGGATGATCTGTCCATTGATGTAAGTGGGGTGTTCACGTCTCCCACTATTATTGTGTTACTGTCGATGTCCCTTTTTATAGCTGTTAGCATTTGCCTTATGTATTGAGGTGCTCCTATATTGGGGGCATAGATATTTACCATTGTGATATGTTCTTCTTGAATGGATCCCTTGATCATTATGTAGTGTCCTTCCTTGTCTCTTTTAATAGTCTTTACTTTCAAGTCTAATTTATCTGAGTATTGCTCCTCCAGCTTTCTTTTGACTTCCATTTGCATGGAATATCTTTTTCCATCCCTTTACTTTCAGTCTATATGTATCCCTTGGTCTGAAGTGGGTTTCTTGTAGGCAGCATATAGAAGGGTCTTGTTTTTGTATCCATTCAGCCAGTCTGTGTCTTTTGGTTGGAGCATTTAATCCATTTACATTTAAAGTGATTATTGACATGTGTGTTCCAATGACCATTTTCTGAATTGTTTTGGGTTTGTATTTGTAGGTGTTTTCCTTTTCTTGTGTTTCCTACTTAGAGAAGTTCCTTTAGCACTTGTTGTAAGGCTGGTTTGGTGGTGCTGAATTCTCTTAACTTTTGCTTGTCTGGAAAGCTTTGGATTTCTCCCTCAAATCTGAATGAGAGTCTTGCTGGGTAGAGTATTCTTGGCTGTAGGTTTCTCTCTTTCAGGACTTTCAGGATATCCTGCCATTCCCTTCTGGCCTGCAGAGTTTCTGTGGAAAGGTCAGCTGTTATCCTGATGGGTTTTCCCTTATATGTTGTTTGTTGCTTTTCTCTTGCTGCTTTTAATATTTTTTCTTTGTGTTTAATTGTCGTTAGTTTGATTAATATGTGTCTTGGTGTATTTCTCCTTGGGTTTATTCTGTATGGGACTGTCTGTGCTTCTTGGACTTGGTTAATTATTTCCTTTCCCATGTTGGGGAAGTTTTCCACTATAACCTCTTCAAATATTTTCTCAGACCCTTTCTTGTTTTCTTCTTCTTCTGGGATGCCTATAATTCGAATGTTGGCACGTTTAAGGTTATCACTGAGGTCTCTGAGACTGTCTTCTAATCTTTTTATTCTTTTTTCTTTTTCCTGCTCTGTGGCAGTTATTTCCCCCATTCTATCTTCCAACTCACTTATTCGTTCTTCTGCCTCAGTCATTCTGCTGGTTAGAGCATCTAGAGTATTTTTAATTTCAGTTATTTTGTTATCCATTCCTGTTTGTTTTTCTGAGTTCTTATGAACTGTTTCTTGTACTTTATTTCATTATCGAGATTTTTGTATCATTTTGACTATCATTACTCTAAATTCTTTTTCAGGCATTTTTCCTATTTCCTCTTCATTTATTTGGTCTTGTGGGTTTTTTTCCTGCTCCTTTGCCTGCATGGTGTTTCTTTGTTTCCTCATGGTCGTCCAAACTTTTGGGGTTGCTTGTCCTGGCGATAGAGGTGTTTATAGAAGACGGTCCAAGCCTCAGACTAATGTCCAAGTATTGGATTAAACGAATATTAAGTCTAGGAAACACATACATGTATAAGACACACAATTACTGAATCCATTAGGACATAAGGCTCTAGAAAGACCTGACAGAACCCCAGTGTGCTATCAGATATTCAAAGAGAAACCCAGCAGAAATTGACAACTGAAACAGAACAAATCAGAGACAAAAGCAAAAGCAAACAAACAACAAATAACACCCTACACCTACAAACATCAATCCGGGGAGATTTCGTAAGCTAGGATCAAATATAGAAAAGAGCTGGAGTACCACCAGAGAGAATGGAGATTCTCAGAATGTAATTAGACAACTGTACTAAGAACTAAGATAAAGACAAAAGCCTAATATTAAATACCAAGGCAGTGCATCATCTGGAGAATAGAGCAAGGAGTCTGAGCAGACCGATAGTGTTGCTTATAAGTATGTTAAGATAAAATAAACTTAAAAAGGCTGGAAGAAAGGGGAACAGAAGAGCGTAATGTGGTTGGAAATATGCAAATAAAAAGAAAGGAATAGAAATGTATAAAAGATAGGGCTGAAAGGAAAGTATGAGAGAGATTTTGTCCGTACTACCAAAAACTTAGCTAGATATAGAAGTATATAAAAAGGCAAAAAAAAAAAAAAAAAGAATAAAAAGTATCATTAAAAAATTATGTTATAAAACTTGTAGATCCCTTAGGGCTAAGATCGTATTTAATAAATCAAAAAAAAAAAAAAGAGAGAGAGAGAGAGAAAGAAAAAAAAAAAAAATCCAGAACTGATCCCAGAATGGACCAGTTCAATAGGTATTGATACTACTATTTCTGTTTCCTTAGCGTCTCAGCTGTAAGTGTCCTTCTCCTTGCCTTGGGTTTTTTTTGCGTTATTCTGTGACCAGCACAGGTTCCTTTATTGTTCGTCTGTAAGCGTCGGTGTGTGGGGAGGGAGAGGGTACAATAGTGGCTCCTTCTCCTGGGAGTGAGTGAGCAGTGGCGCACTGTTGTTTCAGTCAGGCTTGGAGGTGCTTGTTGCAGAGGGCGCTGGTGGCTCAGGCGTAAACAGAAAGTCTTAGAGTTGGGCCTCTCTTGGGGTTTCTTTTCTTTTTGATGCTGTTGCTTTTTTTTTTTTTTTTTTTATTCTCTCGGCAGCCTCCCTGCTGCTGGGGTTGCAAGGGGTTTTACTCTATCCCTGCCCGAGTGCCTGAGGGTGCTTGTTATCCCTGAGCGCCTTAGGTGGCCTGCAGGGCGTCTCTCCACTGCCTGTTGCAGAGGCGCCGAAAGAGAGGGAGAGGCTAAGCGCGCGGCTCCTCCCCCCCCGCCTGTGAGCCTGCAGCCTCCAGCTGCCATCGTGGCCAGGCAGCTCTCAGGGACGGGCACTCCTCTCCGCGGACCTCCTCCCTCCTGTCCTCTCGGTCCGTCACCCTACCGGCAACAATGCTTCTCACCCTGAACCAGCTCTCCGGTTCCCACGCTCCCGCTCCTGGACCCTCCGTTCAGCCGCGGATCGATGTCTCGGTCCGGGAACGCTGAGCTGCGCTGCGGACCCTCCGTATGTTTCTCACTCCCTCCCGTCTGCCACAGCTCTGCCGCTTCACCCTCTTTGAGCCCTCGTAGATGCCTCCCTACCGGCTATGTCGGGCTCCCCGCAGCCCTCTCTGGTGTCCGAGGCCGTCTGCTGGTGTTCAGCTGGTTCTCTGTGGGAATCACTGCGTCCTTCCGTGCATTCCCAGTGCATCTGTGGAGAGGGATGCACTCCACGTCTCTCTACTTCGCCGCCATCTTTTCTCCTCCGTCTCTTCTCTTTTATGGCTCCAAATTTTCTGTCTTGCTCAAATTGCTTTCCTTGACCCTACAGTTATAAACAACATTCACCTAAATTCTCTTACCAGGTTTCTAGTTTTATAAAAAAGCACTTAACTTTTTTATCTACCTGGAATTTATTTCTGTTTATTGTGTGAGGTGGCAGGTGGGGGGGAGGTCTGAGATTGTTATTTATCCAGGTGGAGAGCCAATTTTGAAAGCACATTTAATGAATAAATAAACCACTATTTCTCTGCTGAATCAAAGTATGATATTCTTTATATTTTAATTTTCTAAGTATATTCAGACAAGTTTTTCCACAGACATATTTGTCTGTTTCTCTGCTAATATTTTAAGATTTTGGTTATCAAACTATAGATTTTAACTTCTAGAAGTTAATCACCTCATGTAATTTTTTAAATACAATTTTTAGATATTTTCAACATTTACTCTTCCAAATGTATATTAAGATGATTTCACCTTTCTTCTTCCACTCTTTCCAAAAAGTTTGAAAGAACTTCTGAACTTTTTTTAAGAACATTTATTGAGATATAATTGACATACAATAAACTGCATGTATTTAAAGTGTACAACTTGATTTTTTTTTCTTATTGGTAATGTATATATGGCAATCCCAATCCCCTAATTCATCCCACGCCAACCCTCCCCACTTTCCTCCCTTAGTGTCCATACGTTTGTTCTCTATATCCATGTCTCTATTTCTCCCTTGCAAACCAGTTGATCTGTACTATTTTTCTATATTCTGCATATATGTGTCACTGTATGATATTTGTTCTTCTCTTTCTGACTTACTTCACTCTGTATGACAGTCTCTAGGTCCATCCATGTTTCTACGAATGTCCCAATTTCGTTCCTTTTTATGGCTGGGTAACATTCCATTGTATATATGGCCTACATCTTCTTTATCCATGCAACCGCTGAGGGACATTTAGGTTGCTTCCACGTCCTGGCTATTGTAAATACTGCTGCAATGAACATTGGGGTGCATGTGGCTTTTTGAATTACGGTTTTCTCTGGATATATGCCCAGGAGTGGGATTGCTGGGTCATATGGTAATTCTATTTTTAGTTTTTCAAGGAACCTCCATGCTGTTCTCCATAGTGGCTGTATCAATTTACATTCCCACCAAAAGTGCAAGAAGCTTCCCTTTTCTCCACACCCTCTCCAGCATTTATTGTTTGTAGATTTTCTGATGATGCCCATTCTATCCGGTATGATATTTTACTTATATATTAATATCTTAATTTCTTATTATCCAAATCATAATTTTTGGATGATTGACATTGTCATGAAACATCCTGCTATCCAAGAATGTTTCAAAGAAGAAATGCCTTTGCTTTCTTTTTAACAATTTTTATTTTATATTGGACGATAGTTGATTTACAATGTTGTGGTAGTTTCAGGTGTACAGCAAAGTGATTTGGTTATACATATATCTATTATTTTTCAAATTCTTTTCCCATTTAGGTTATTACAGAATACTGAGCAGAGTTCCCTGTGCTATACAGTAGGTCCTTGTGTGCCTTTGCTTTCTCGTCATCTGCTTTTATGTACTTCAAGACTGAATAAGAATATTCAATGATTAGAACGTATTTGTGAAGATTTTTAATGACATAGAATACTATTTAATATTAAACCAAATAAAAGCAAATAAATAAAATTACATGGACAGCATGATACCAATTAAGTTAAAATAGATAGAAAAAGACTGATAGGAAATATTCTAGAACAATAACAATGTGACATGTCTGAGTGGAAAATCTGGAGATGACCTTTACTAACCCTATGTATTTTTCCATAGGTTTCAAATTTTTATTGTGGGCTGGATATGGAGCATGGCTCTGGAGGAATAAAAACCATATAAAGTCTCCTGTTTTGCCCACTGAAAGAGACAGTGAATTAGGAATCCTAGAATCAATAGTGAAAACTAAGTGGCACCTCTTGCTGTGTGCCGAAGTCCCATTTTGTCAGAGAACGACCTATAAAAAACCCTCTGTGACAAGGTGTCTGATGGATTCAGTCAAATTACATAGCACCATTATATGTGTAGAACGTTTCTTTCCTTATTAAACAGAAACTCTAAAATAAGCATACCAGTTCAACCTTCCAACGTAAGCATTATGTTGGAGTTCATGGAAAGTAACAGCAATTAGCGTATCGGGCATTTATAACTTCATTCCAACATATAATAAATGCTTCACGCAGAAATTCTGAAAGAACTTTACCTGAAATCACCAACTAGTCAAAGAATGTACTGGAGACAATGCTTAGTTAACTCATAAGAAATTTCTGTGGATTTTCTACAAAGTGTTTTCATGAAGGCTAAATTGCCAATTGAAAATTGTTACCTCTGAACAAACCCTATCAACATGTTCTTTGTTGTCTCATCTTCCAATATATGTCTTCTTTTGATTCTTTTGAAGGATGAAAATGAAAGACTGAAACATTAGGTACTCAATAAATGCAGGTTAAAATTTTCCACTATGAAAATATCTCCCTAAGTCAGCATTTTTTCATGTTCTCCTTTTGGAAATCATATAACAACAACAAGAAGTCAGGAAAAAAAACTCTGCAAACTCCACTTACAATGAAGCTAAGGGATGGATGTAATCCAGAGACATGTATATGGTCTGCTGGAAACAGCTTAGATGGGAAAAGTGAGGAGAATTTTTAAAAATGAGATGACTGAGAAGGCGCAGCAACAATGGGTATGAGAAAGAGTCAGGAATGATATGCTTCCTGAAGGTGAGAGCCTTACCCTATGGTGAAAGAATTACATCCAGTATCGGCAACAAGGTGTCAGAAAATGGGGTTGGCAACAGAAATAACTCTTTCACTTGGTTTACTTTACAGAAGCAGACAAAGTGGGCCCATACAAATAATCACATCGATGACATTTTTAGGAGAGCCATATTTGCATTTTTGTCCCTGTGGAAGCACAGAAGGAGCCAGCTTTCAGGTTGTGAACCTGAAGCACTTCCCCTGCTCTTCCCCATTCTGAACACCTACACCACAATAAATCTGCAAATAGCCAACTCCCTCAGATGAGTAAGAAAGTTCTAGAAAAGCATCAGCACAAAGATATAACATGAAAGCTGTAGCAAAGAACAGCAAACTTAATAGATTTAAAAAACACATTTACCATAAAACATTATCACAAAGCAGGAAAAAAATTACAGCTAAAAATATTATGGAGTACCCTGAAAATGTGTGGTAGCAAACACCACTAGGAAGACCATAAAGAAAAATGCAAGAACACCCGTGTAAACGCAAGAATTTAGGGAAAACACTGAGGGATTTAAAAAAAAGAGTATATAAAATGTGATGTGTATGAATAGAACATAGAATAGAAGTAGAATACAAAAATAAAAATTAAGGAGGAACTTCACTTATGGCCAGATGAAATAGATGTACTTTTCAATATTCCTCCCACTAAATACAACTAAAAACTCTGGAAATCTATCTGTCTGTCTGTCTATCTATCTATCTATAGAACAATCATAAGAAAACTCTGAAAGTTGAAGAGAAGAAGGCAGGCTCATTAAGGATCCTAGGACTCAAGGAATAGCACAATATTGTGTTTCCTGGTTGGTTTTCTGTTTATTTCATCTCATATCAAAGTGAATATTGCACCAAAAGGTGCAGACAAAACTAGGACCCAACCAAAGCCTACTCTCTCTAGCCTTTGATCCTGATCCTTTGATCAGGAATGGGGACAAGAAAAATTTAAACAATGGCCACTATACTCCAGCCAAATAACATAAGAAAAAACTTTGGCTCTTGCCCCATCCATGACAGCAAAGGCCAGGTTAGAAGCAACCCAGTGTTCCTGCTGGGGTAATATCAGAGAAGAGAGTCAGGACTTTCATCTTCTTTAGGCAACAATAATGCTTCTCTTTACCTTGTGGTATCAGTGGAGGCCAAATATAGAGATCAACAACAAGGCCCCCTCCCAACCAGGGTTCTACCATCAGAAGTCTGGTGAGAAACTAGAAATCCTACTACCACCTAGCAGCAATGAGAAGCCCTTCTCACTCTGACTGTCAACAGACACAACAAGAGGAACTTGGACTTCTACCTGCCTAGCAGTAAGGAGGCACCTCCTCTTCCCCTGTTGGAATGGTGTCAGAAGAGATTAGTTAAAAGAAAAGGTTTAAAAGAGATCCAGAGTCACTTAATTCAAATGTCTAGGTAAATTAAAAAAAAAAAAACATTCATTATACCAAGAACAAGGAAAAGCTCATCTTTTAAAAAAAGGGCAATCAATTAACACAAACACTGAGATGACAGCAGCATTAGAATTATCCCACAAAGATCTTAAATAAGCATCATAAAAATGCTTAAATAAGCAATTATTAAATAGATGGAAATTTTTAAAGGTAGAAGAACTCTCAGCAAAGAAACAAAAGATATAGAGAAGAACCAAAGGAAAATTTTTGAACTTGAGAAGTAAAACAACTGAAATAAAAAATTAAATAACTCAGTGGATAGTCTCAACAGGAGAATGAAAGAGAAAGGAAAGGATCAGTGAACCTGAAGAGAGAACAATAGAAGCTAACCAATCTGAAAATTGACTGAAAAAAAAAGAAAAGAAAAAAAGAACAGAGCCTAAAGGACCTATGTGGCTATAACAAAAGACCTAAGCTATTTGTCATCAGAATCTCACAAGCATAAGAGAAAGAGACTGGGGCTAAAGAGATACACCAAGAAATAATGAACCAAGTTCCCAATCTGGCAAAAGACATGAGCCTTAAAGAAGCTTAGAAGGGGGACTTCCCTGGTGGCGCAGTGGTTAAGACTCCATGCTCCCAATGCATGGGGCCCAGGCTTGATTCCTTGTCAGAGAAACCGATCCCACCATGCATGCTGCAACTAAGAAGCCCGCCTGCCACAACTAAGGAGCCCACGTGCTGCAACTAAGGAGCCCACGTGCTGCAACTAAGACCCAGCACAACCAAATAAATAAATAAATAAATACTTAAAAAAAAAAAAAAAGACTCCACACTTTTACAGCAGGGGGCACAGTTCGATCCCTGGTGGGGGAACTAAGATCCCACATGCCACAAGTTGTGGCGAAAAAATAAATCAAAATTTGAAAAAAAAAAAAAAAAAAGCTTAGTAAAGGCCCAAAGGACAAACCCCAAGAAATACACACCAAGGCATATCAAAGACAAACTAAAAATTAAAAACAAAGGAAAGAATTGAAAGCAGCAACAAAGAAACAATACCTTACCTAAAGGAGAAAAACAGTTCAAATGTAGAGTGGATTTATCACCCAAAGCAAAGGCCAGAAACATGTAGCACCACATTTTTAAGAACTGAATGAAAAAAAACTGTTAACCCAGAATTCTATAAAAATATCCAGTGAAAATATCCTTAGGAACCAAGGGGAAACACAAAAGGTATATGCACCAAACAACAAGGAAAAAACTGATAAAACTGAAAGAAAAAAATAGACACATCCAAAATTATAGCCTGAAATTTCAACATCTCTCTCTTTCTCTCAACAACTGATAGAACAAAACAAAAAATCAGCAAGGACATGGGAGAAATAGACAACACTATCAATCAACAAGATCTAGTTCACGTTTGCTGAACACTCAATTCACTAATATAAGAATACATAAAAAAAAAAAAGAAGAATACATAGTCTTCTCAAGAGCCCACGAAACACATACATTTACCAAAATAGACCACATTCTTTCTCATGAAACAAATGTTAACTAATTTTTAAAAAATTAAACCATAGATAGCATGTTTTCTGACTATAATGGAATCAAAATAGAAATAAATAATAGAAGGCTAAGAAGATCTCAAAACACTTGGAGAATAAACCATACCCAATTGACAGAATCCAGCACCCACTCATGATAAAAACTCAGCAAACCAGAGATGGAGAGGAACTTCCACAGTTTGATAAAGAACACCTACAAGATCAGTGAAGACTGTAACAAAGCAAATGCATGACAACTGTGTGAAACAACCCACTGAAAGGGCTGAGCAGAAGGTGCTGATCTAGGTAAGTGTGACTGAGTGGATTCTCTAGGATGAAAGACAAGAGAAGCTATACATAAGCACTATATTCTAGTTGATAAAGTTATTTCCTATGGGGGCACTGGTTAACAATTCTGATACTTTATAAATGTTTACTGGACTTGATAATAAATTTGTAAATCCATTTGTAAATGGATGACAAAGGGTAGGAGTCAGGTTTCTCACAGTTTGAAGGGGATTTTAGAGATAAAGAAGGGGAGGGGGCTCTACTGACATATGTGGAAATGAATTAGAGGTGGGCACATTTCTATGAACCCATGTTTAGTCTAATATAGATACAGGTAGTTACATATAGAAATAGTCACTACTATGAATTCATGTTTTGTCTAATAATATAGATACAAATAGTCACACATAGAAAAATTCGTTAATATGAATTCATGTTTAGTCTAAATAGATACAGATAGGCAAAAATAATCAAATGACTCAATTTTTAAATGGGTAAAAGCCATAAACAGAAATTACACTGAAAAGGATGTACAAAAGGCAAATACGTACGTGAAAAGATGTTCAATCTCATCAAGTAGGAAAATGCAAAATAAAACCACAATGAGGGGGCTTCCTAGGTGGCACAGTGGTTGAGAATCCGCCTGCCAATGCAGGGCACACGGGTTCGATCCCTGCTCCAGGAAGATCCCACATGCCGCAGAACAACTAAGCCCATGCGCCACAACTATTGAGCCTGAGCTTTAGAGCCCGTGAGCCACAACTATTGAGCCCATGTGTTGCAACTATTGAAGCCCACGTGCCTAGAGCCTGTGCTCCGCGACAAGCAAAGCCACGGCAATGAGGAGTCCGCGCACCACAGCAAAGAGTAGCCCCCACTCACCGCAACTAAAAAGAAAGCCCGTGCAGAGCAAAAAAGACCCAACACAGCCAATAAAATAAATAAATAAATAAATTTATATATTAAAAAAAAACACAGTGAGGTACAACTACATACCTATAAGACAGGTCATGATAAAAAATACTGACAACACCCAATGCTGGTGAAGATATAGAGAAACCAGGTCACTCATACATTGCTAGTTGGAATGGAAAATGGTACAGTCATTCTGGAAAATGGTTTGGCAACTTCTTAAGAAATAAAACATGTAATTACCATCAGACCCAGAAACTGTACTCCTGGGTATTTATTCCACAGAAATGAAATTTTATGTTCACACAAAAACTGTACATGAATATTTTAGCAGCTTTATTTGTAGCAGCCCCAAACTGGAAACAACTCAGATGTTCTTCAGCAAGTGGATCATGAAATACCCTGATACTCACATACCAGGGAATACTACTCAGCAATGAAAAGAACAAATGATTGACACAGCAACAACTTGAATGAATCTCCAGAGAATAAAGCTGAGTCCAAAAAGTCAACCTTAATAGGTTACATACTGTATGCTATCATTTAAATAACATTCTAGAAATGACAGCATCATAGAGAGCAGTTAGAGATTGGTGGTTGCCAAGGTCACGATCAGTAGCGGGCACGGAGTAAAGAATGAAGTGGGTGTGGCAATAAAAGGGCAACACGAAGGATCTTTGTGGTGATGGAAACTTTCTGTATCTTCACTGTATCCATGTCGCTGTCCTGGGTATAGTATCATATTATACTGTGGTGCTATATTGTGTCATAGTTTTACAAGATGTTATCATGGGGGATATTTGGTTAAAGGTTCCATGGGTTCTCTATTATTTCTTACAGCTGCCTATGAATCTACAATTATTTCAAAATGAAAAGTTTAATTTAATACCAACCCTCCCTTCCCCCAAATTACCAGAGAAATGAGCATAAAATTGGAATGAATACAAGGGAAAACAGTTACTGTAGAAAACATGGTAGGAGGTTCAGAGGATAGAGAGAGAAAACAAACAAAACTAAGGCAAAGCGAAGCTTAGTTTTAAAAAAATAGCTATAGGATGTAGGGAAAGAAGATGCAACATCTGTATTATTAGAGTCCCACAAAGAAGATCAGAAAAATGGGAAATTAACATAGTTAAAGATTTGATGCAAGAAAAATGTCCTGGATAGACTATGACTTGAATCCCCTTAAAGAAAATATATAACATGGACCACAGGAAACACCAGAAGCAGTCAACACCAAGACGCATCTTTGTAAATTTTTGGAATTTTAAAGCTAGAATTTAAGAAAGGAATCTTTGGGGGCAGTAAGACAAAAAAAGGTCAAGCCATTTGTTGAAGGGGAAGAAATACAGTTAGCTTCAAATTTTTTCACGTTGATACTTTTAACACCAGAAGAGAGTCAAGCAACATCGACAAAATACTCAAGGAAGTAAAGAGTGATGCAAAGATTTTTATATCCCTCCAGGAATAAGGCTGTTAAAATACACACGTAAACACACAGTTTTGAACAGTGAAGAACTCAGAGATGATGCTTCCCATGAGCCCTTCTTGACGGAACTACCAGGGGACAAACTTCCTCTAACAAAGAGATGATTGAGGAACTATTGCAAAGAGACACTAGTGAGCACTGAAGAGGTTTAACTGCAGAAATAAAACAGAAATGAAACAGGAATTAATCATAAACACTGTATGCTTTGCAATGAAGAAATGATAGAAATAGCAAGTCTTAGGAAGGAAAGGGGGAGGGAGGATTGAGATAGTGACAGATAAGACCTCGAGAAAATGGAAAACATTTATGTTTTTTAAAACCCAGAGCCAAACTAAAGAAAAAAAATGCTAGAAATATATTTGCAGTTTATACTACACAAAATGGCCCATGTGAAACATAAGAATATATTAAAATCTCAAAAAATACACGGGAATAGGTCACGGATAAATCACTCGCCCCCTTTCTCTCTCTCTCCCTCTCTCCCTCTCTCTCCCTCTCTCTCTCACACACACACACACACACATGCACCTGTGACTATAATGCAACAATGCAATTTAAAAACACCAGCTCTTAAAATAATTATAAATTACACATGCTAATAAGGGTCAGTGAAATAGACACTCTCAAACAATGTTAGTGGCATTGAAAATGAAAATGACTCTGAAAAGCAACGTATCAAATATCAAAAAATAAAAAAAAGAAACTAGTACTAACACCTTCAAATGTTTATACAAAAAAAAAAATGTTCATACCCAGCAACTTCTTCTGGGTGTCTATAAAGTTAATTCTGAGCTTAGAAAAGGGTACAGAGCAATGCTGTACTTTATGGAATAGTAAGTGTGTGCTATTCCTTTTAAAAACTCTTACACGCACTAAATATCTTAATCCTCATACCTCTACGGTATTACAGTAGATATTATAAAAAGGTAGAGAATAATACAAAAATGCTAAGAAAATAACATTGAGACAAAGCAGAAATATATCAAACATATACAGATATAATCTATGATTGCTGCTACATTTAGCAAGGCACATGTAGTACTAAAACTCTGGAATATGTTTACCAAAACTTTGCAGAGTTTTCTTTATACAAACTCAGTAATTTCTTTTACAAGATAAAGAAATAAGTGGGAGGAGAGGAAGATAAAAAGAGAGAGAGAGAGAAAGAGATGCAAACATCTTGACGAAACGCTTGCAATTTAGAAAAACATACCTAAGGGCCCTTACAGGTTTCTTTCAATTACTGTTCTAAAGCAGAGGTAGCAAACTGGCTTCAATTTCATCATGTGGCCCACTAGGCAATTTTTACTGGCATTCTGCAATCAATGTATGCTCTCCTTTTCTCTCTTTCCTGCTCTTCTTTACCTTTCAATTTATTATTCTTTCAATCCTCTCTTTCCTCCTCTGTGGTCTACGCTTTCACCCACACATCTAACAGACTACTGCAACAGAATTACCTGGCACGCAACTGACATCCACAGAGATACCTGCGCTCTACTACAGACCTATAGGTATCAATATCATTGGAGGTGGCCCAGAAATCTGCATCTAACATGTTTCCTGGAGGATTACTGCTTACACTATACTTTGAAAACCACTCCTGAATTGAACATATAACACTTGTTCCTTAAGTAGCCACTGGAAGGAAGAGATAAAGGACGGATAGACACAGATCTTTCCTGGGTCTCCAAAATTCCGCAGAACCAGGTAAACATATTGGGTTAGGGTCAGAGCTCTTTACATACAATCTATGGACAATTAAAGCAATTTAAGGACTTAGGGAAATCACACACACACACACACACACACACACACTTTAAAAAAAAAAAATTTAGGGATTTCAAACAATACCACATAGGTGGTCTTTTTTTCCTGTCTCTTTACTTCAACCAGACTAGCTTTCTGCCTTTATCTGTTTCACACTTAGTATTCCATTAAATTTTTCACTTAATAAAGTGTTCTGCTTCTCAAGGAAAAGGCTTGGAAAACTACTGCTGTGCTTCTACCACAAACCTCTTAACCTGATTTGCCATATCCACAGTGCATAGAAATATAAGGTCAAAGAGAGACATGTCCAGGGCTTTAATAAAAGAAAGAAAAGCAAATCATCTGCTCTCTCCTAGTTTTCTGAAATGTAAGATTGATCCCTGTTGAGAAATCCAAACATCATGGACTTTATCTCTTAGATCAATTAATTTCTTATGTTTGATCTTAGACTTGATCTTTTAGGTCAACTGATTTCTACCTCCTCTAATGTTTGACGCAAAAGAAAATCCAAAGGTCTACTCATCCTCCAAGAGTCAATTCAAATATTATATCCCCAAGTGAAGATTCTCTAACATCTTCGTTCATATTTAAAGAAGCCTTCCCTTTTTGCTGCTGTACTTCACAGGCATTTTACACAGAACTGGAAATGATGGTTTACATATCTATGTCCCGGCCAAGGTGTAAACATTCATCTCGGGAAAGCCTGGCATAATAGATACATTACGATGATTGCATGAATCTAATTACAGAGCAAAAGATTCAGTCCTCTGCTCTAGATAATTCTATAGTACCTTCAGAACATATTAGGGAAGTGGTACCCATTTAAAATGTGTTTTCTATCTTTGGATTTATTTTCTTGCTTTTTGATCTTCATTTGTGGTGAAAATGTTAGAATGATGTTGCCTGCTGCCGAGTTCAAGTTGAAAAAGGCACTCTGTTGAGGTGCAGTTTGAAACGTGACAGCATATGTAAATGTGTTGGTGATGCTAAAAATACATGGATAAATGATGCATGACATCCTCAGAGTATGCACAACTTTGTATTTATATAGTACCTACATGTAGACATTAGGATTCTATTTATGCATTTGCCAAGAAAGGGAAAAGTGTCTACATATGTCTCGTAAATATGGATCCGGGCTCATGCCCAATGCAGATGCTGCAGAGAGACGGGAGTGGGGAAAGGGGCGTGCTGCTCTGGGAGCAGCCTGTCTGTCAGATCATTTCCCCAGAATAGGTTTCTGGAAACATGAACAAAGATGATGGCCTGTAGACGACGGAGATGTATCCAAAGAGGATGCAAACTGTCGTCCACAGTGTTTCAGTATTGTGTACAATTTCTTATAATTCTTCGAAAATTGGTAATCTAGAAATGTCATATATGGTTGCTTTTAGTGAAAGGAACCCAAGCATCCTCATTTCCCAAGTAGGAAAACACGGGCACTCTGCCTATTTCTTGTCTTATAACCAGGATAGTGACTCGTAAGGAGACAGAGATTTTCAAAAACAAAAAAGAATGATGATATCGCTAATGCATTATGTGTTTAAGAACTTTGCCCTTAGAAGTCAGAAGAACTAGGATTAGACTCCCAGCTTTAGCACTCAGCATCTCTGCCACCCTGGGCCTCCCAGCCTGACTCTTCTTATTTGTGATAGGGGCGTGATTAAACACCCACCTCAGAGTGGAGGTTTTAAAACTTAAATAATATAAGGCTGGTAAAACGAGTAGCGTGGCGACAACATTTTAAAACGCAAGACACTGTGGGTGTTCCTTATGTTTTTCTTTTACTAAATCTTTCTCTGTGATAAAATAGGGTTTACGTCTTCATGTAGAATCAGAATAAGTAACACGTTAATAGTCTCTCCCTGAAATATGAATGTATAACGGCAACAAAGTTTAGAACATACATGCTTTCCCCAAAGCTGGATTTTTTTTTTTTTCCATTTATGTTACTTTCTTGTCATATTTTACTCTGAAACGTCTTGGATTGTTTTAATCCATTCAAAACATCTGTGATAAAGAGTTCATCTTATGACACTCAAAAAGTTAAACCAAATTCCAGGTCAAACACGTTCCTCTGCCTTCCGATATTCCTTTCAAATCAGTGCGGGAAACGTGCTGGGTGTGCCACCCCTTGAGGGTGGGGGAGGGCGGTGGTGGAATAGAGCGCATTTACTCTGGTGAAGTGAAGGAGTTTCTATAATCTCCTTCCTTCCTTCTGCAGCCTCAACGTAAAGTATATAACGGTCATTTTTGCCATAGGAAAGGTGACTGCCTTATACACTATCAGCTTTTACTGCAAAAGAATTAACATCCATAACCACTTGATTAGCATTGTTTCCAAGAAGGTCTCGTCCTTATTGTACACTTAAGTTGTAATGTTCAACGATGCAGAATCCATATCTCGAATTGGAAAACTTGACTTTTTACCAGTGTAACTTTACAGAGTCTAACCCGCATGAGGGACAAGAAGGAAACAAAATGGTTTGGGGAGAGAGGGGATCTTCTACTCTTCTCCTTTGCATGAATTCTTTAACTTATCGTCATCCTCACTTTTCCGGCCCGTTCTCTCTAATCTCCTTGTTCATTTCTTAATGACATAAAAAGAATATGGAGCAGGAAATAAAGGCTCAGACATTGAACAGCAAATACACTGATAGAAGTCTATTTCATTTACTAGCTCAGATTCCGCAGATGAAGGATTTGATCTTCATAGTAAAAATATTCCAGAGTAATACTGCTCAAGCGTGAGTCCCAAGGTGCCAATTCACCACCAACTCAACGTATTTCACAGTGGATTTCTACTCTCATAACTCCGGAAAGCCTGACAAATATAGAGATAAGTATATGCTAACTAGTACATTATAAGGTCTGATATGCCACAATCGTTATTCTCCCTAAAAGAATTTCCTTTAAATATCACAAGAAATATATTCTTAAGTACACAGAAGCACTATCTTTGTATCACAATTAATAATAAATGAGGAACCTAAATATTTTAAACAAGTAAAGAAATATCCTTAAATGTGGTGGCTTAGCTTACAGAACAGAGTAAAGGCTCACTATAGTTTTAAATAATAGCAATACAATTTTAATAAGGTTGCATTTTTTTATTAGGTACATTTAAACACTCCTTCTGATCTCTCATATTATACTCAGCAGTTAAGCAGCTTTATTTGTGGAGCTTTCGTAACCACCTCATTTAACATTAGGTATATCTTTTAGTTTAATTAAAGCATTCCTCTCCTTCCTTAATAGTCAATTGTTTTCAGTTCACCCATTATGTATAATTGTTTTCTTTGATCCATTCAAAAACTGGCTGTTTTTCATGGCTAATTAAATCAACACTTGACCACTGCATTTAGTGCTTAACTCAGTTTTATTTGTAATCTTGCATACCTGGGTTTCTGCACATAATATGCCTTGAAAAGTCTGCGCACATTGTATTAAGTTGCATACCGCCTGCAACTAGTCCCTGCAAGTAGAGGCAAAGTGTATATTTCAGGAATTCCAGCAGAGGGCAGTCAAGCAAGAATAATCACTTTTGCAAGAGGAGAAACTGATGATGATGTTTCCTGATATTTTTTCAAATCAAATTAACATCAGGGTATGTGTGTGTGAGTGTATATATGTGTTGGGGGTTGGGGGTGGGTGGAAAAAAAATGTATCCTTCTCGAGCCAACTCATTTCTCACTTAACCTCTTTCTCAGCTGAATAAGAGCCGCTATGTGCACAAGATAAGAGACAAGATATTTTCAAAACACTCCTAGTATTAAAACCAAAGCCATAAATTCTGTTACGACAACTGACATTTTTATCACTCTACTTTGGCGTCTTTTACATTTTATGGATTGTAAGAATAAGTTCATATCACTGAAGAAAGTAATCAAACTTTTGAAGAATACGATTCCTTGCCAAGATATGATTGAAATAAACACATTTCAATTAAAAAGTAATAATAGAAACAAAAGGAAGTTGGATTCAGTTTTCACAAGAAAAAATTACAAGACATATTCTCCAGCAGGAAGTAGGATTTCTCATCCACAAAATGCTCAGTTATAACATGATTAACAACTCCTACTTTCCATCCCTGGTAGGTGTGTTCTCTATTCCCTACCATCTATTCCTTCTCAAGGAGGTCTTCCACTACCAGTTAGAAACACTCTACCAGGAGTCACTTGGCTAGGGATATGGGAGTTCAGTTCCTTTTACTCTTACACCCAGTGGTGTGCTGGTAATTATTTAATAACCACCTCTCGAGAAGGAAAATGCCCTAATTTGTTGCTTTTGCCAATTTCCATAGTGTAAATATTCCTATCTGGTTGATTCTGAACTGCCAACACGAACTTACTGAACATGGAACTGGGAAGAGATGTAGGGTAGCACACCATAAGATTGTACTTCCAACCTAGAGATATAGTAGATTAATAAATAACCTCAAGAGCAAAGAAAATAGTAAAATGTAGTAAAGCAATTAGGAAGTGATGTTTTGAGTTTTTCTTACCTTTGTTTATAATTTAATGTTAAGTTGGCATAATTTAATTTTTAATAATGGCTGTGTTTAAGAACTGGCTCACAGGGGCTTCCCTGGTGGTGCAATGGTTAAGAATCCGCCTGCCAATGCAGGGGACATGGGTTCGAGCCCTGGTCCAGGAAGATCCCACGTGCCGCGGAGCAACTAAGCCCGTGCACCACAACTACTGAAGCTCTCATGCCTAGAGCCGATGCTCCGCAACAAGAGAAGCCACCACAATGAGAAGCCTGCGCCACAACGAAGAATAGCCCCACTCACCACAACTAGGGAAAGCCCGCGCACAGCAACAAAGACCCAATGCAGCCAAAATAAATGTAATAAAATAAATAAAAATAAATAATTTTTTTTTAATCTTAAAAATCAAAAAAAGAACTGACTCACAAAATTATTCAAAATTTAACAGTCAGCTCTTGGGAGCTAGTATGAACTGACTCTAGAACACCATGAAAATGCCAGACCTTCTGGTTCTTAGACCTAAGAGAAGCAAGACAAAGAAACAGAAGGCAATCAAGAAGGAGAATCAGTGCCCTTTTCATTTAGGGCATCCCACCATCCCTTACGCCCAAGTTCTCTGGGCATGGAAAATCCTATTCCCTTCATGGATTATACTCTAACTTTTAAAATTAATTTTTCTCCTACAGACATATTTTCATATTTAATAGTTCATAGGCCACCTTCATGGTTTTTTCTGCTTATTTATGAACATCTGTTGTTACTTGACTCAAAAAAAAAAAACCCTCAACTTTTAAACTTTAAATAATTTTATTTAAAAAGTAAAACATCACATCTATAAAGGGAAAAATCGTATCTTTTTTTATAAATAGGCATAAACCTAACAAATAAATGATGAAAGCAAACTGTTAGTGAATTCTAGCTACATACTGCTACTGACTGAAAGCTTTATATGTGAGGCTTGCTCTGTTTTTGTCAAAAAGATATCACAGCAAGTTTTAATAAGGTGTTAAAAACATATTAGCACTCATTGAGACTTTCTCCTTGACATAATCAGAAAAACTGAAGCTGATTGAGGCTCCATATGTAATTCAACATCGTTTATTTTTACGTCCATGTGCTTGTACATAAAATGCTTTAGCGTACACTCTAAAATCATCTTGCCTTCCACTATGGAACACAGTCCTAGTTCTTAATAACACAAACATCCTACCAATCATGGAGGTTTAAAATCCCCAAAATACAAATTTCCTTCTCCAGATTTCAGGCACTATCAATCCTGCTTCAAAAGTCACTGTCTTTGCACAAATGAACTTATCTATGAAACAGAAACAGACTCACAGATATAGAGAACAGACTAGGGGTTGACAAGGGTGGGGGGACGACGGATTGGGAGTTTGGGATTAGCAAATGCAAACGTATGTAGAATGGATGAGCAAGGTCCTACTGTACAACACAGGGAACTACATTCAATATCCTGTGATAAACCATAATGGAAAAGAATATGAAAAAGAATATATATATGTATGTATAACTGAATCACTTCACTGTACAACAGAAATTAACACAACACTGTAACAACTATATTTCCATAAAACAATTTTTTTAAAAAGCTCACTGTCTGTATAAATTTGAGCAAATGACTTAATCTCTGCTAATCTTGAGTTTCCCAGTCCAAATTAAATCCTTTAACTTTGAAGATTAAAAGCATGTATCACAGAAATTTCCCGGAATGAAGTAAGTGTTCAAAAAAATGCTAGCTATGAGTATGCACTTAAGCACAGGCGAATTTTATGCCTAATTGTATATTACCTTCAATAAACCAAAATGTATTTTGTTTTTTTAAAAAACAAGCTAGCTATATTTACTGCTCTGGGTGGAGTCAGGATTATTAATTAAACAGCTATTTGGTTTCTCACTCCACAGCAAATTAGACACATTAAATTAGAAATAGAGAGACACTTCCTGGGATTACTACTCTTAAGGCAGAAAGAAATGTCAGTTAATTCCTGACCATTCATGAGGAAACAACCCATAAAAATCAGAATCGTGGACAGGTTTTTTTAAAGTAAAAGTAGTGAGGGACTGTGGAACACCAGAGCCAGGGGCTGACACCTCTCTACAGACCTGGAGAATGTCATTAAACAACAGCTGGGACCACGACTCTGTTATCAAGGAAAGTTTACAATGTGTTCGATTATCTGTTCATTTAACAGGTTAGCATATAGCACATTTTGGAATTCGTACCAACCTGTTTAAATTTATTAAAGTTGGTTAATGTATATACAATTTGATGATTTTGTTTTGTAGGCATAGGGAAAAATATATGCTAAAATCTTAATATTTGTTATTTCTGAATTTAGGATTATGGATGCTTTTAATGTCCTTTTGTGTGAAAATTTCCAAGTTTCTAAAAAGAGCATGTGCTATTTTGTAATCCATAAAAAAAAGTGTGCATTATTAAAAAAAAATAAGGGAACAATTTCACTTCTTCAGAAACTTTGGTTAAAATCGCATCTGTCAATGTCACTGATTGAATCATTACCATTAGATCTTCAATCACGTGTTAGTAATTCAGATTCACATAAACATAAAGACACACCATTTCAGATCTATTTCCATTGATTAACACTGACTTAAACTTCTTTGTAATGAGTACGGCAAATTTATCTCTTTTTTTGTCTTTGTTTGCTGAGTACTTTTCTGTTGAGTTTTCCTTAGAACATGTGAAGAATTATAAATCAAATGTAATAAGAAAACCTGGATCCCAGAACTCAAAAGATTGTGGAAGGAACAAATGAAACTGTGGCTGTGAATGTGATTCATAAACAGTATCATAAAAACAATGCCAGTTTATATTAGAATTATCATATATTTTGTTCAGCTCCAAAACTATCCAATTTTAGTTTCAGGGTTTGTGAGTGTGTTCTGAATAGAAGATGTTGTCAGATAAGGCTCTGTAGATAACTGAGGTCTTAAAAGTATTTTCTCTCACTTTAGTAATGTCCAGGAAAGCCCAAATCATATAATTGAGTTAAAAAGTAAAAAGCAAATAATAGAAATCTTAGATAGACATAATGCAAGGAATACTCAACTTTCCTAACTGTGGTTTCTTTACTTTATCGGTCTATTTACCTACCTATCTACCTATCTATCCATTCATCCATCATCCATCCATCCATACATCCACCCATTCAGCCATGCATGTCTACTTGCTTATCTATCATCTATCCACTCATGCATCTATTCCTTTGTATCATGGACTTATCAGGGAAGTTTCGGAAAGCTCTGCCTCTCACTAGAACAATGCACATTTATACAAAAGTGTAGGAAACAAGTCAAATGGTTCACAAACCATCCATGCATCTAAAGAATCCCTGTTTTGTATCATGCACTTTTTCCATTTTTTTATACACTATCTCCTATTTGGATATTTTAAGCATTAATAAAATGATACTGATTCTACTGTTTCATATGAAAGATTTAAAGATATTCTATTATTGGTTTGCTGGAATTTCACAACGATGTGTGGTGTTTACCACTCCTCCGCCTCACCATTCCATACGCTGAGCACTCAGTGGGCACTTTTAATTTGTCAGTTCTGGAAAATTATGTTGTATTATTTATTTAACCATTTCTTGCTCTCTATTTCTCGCTCTTCCCTCTTTTAAAGATACAACTAGATCAATCTCAAGAGTATTTTTCTCTTATTTTTCCATTTCTTTCCTTCTTTTTCCTACTTTCTGGGAAATATCCACTTCCCAGGCTTTATCTTCCAATTTTACAAGTGATTCCTTTGCAAGCATTTTTCTTTTATTTCCCAAGAGTTCTCTTTTAATATCTGGCTATTTATTTTAAAAAATAGCATCTTGTTTTACGGAAGTAATGTCATGTATATCTTTGAGGATTAGAAATAGCCTTTTTTTCATTTATTTTTTCATCTTTCTACTTTATCTGTATGAGGTCCAGCTGGCTCTTTCCATTTATTCATTTAATATCTTACTTTCTTGTTGGAGGCTTTCCCCAAAAGCTGGTGATCCTTGGTGCATTCGTATTTAAGAATTAGATATGAAAATAACTGGTTGGAAACTTAGTAATGCTTGTTGACAGGTTGATGTGAAATGCCATATTCCTAAGCAGACCTCCAATGTCAGTACGTAGAGATCTTCTCTTTGTAGCTGTTCAGCAGATCCAGAAAAGAACTAAAGGTCTCCTGTTTGAGGGATTGACATCTGGTTGCTGCTGGTCTTTGCATGAGCCAGGGATGGATGACTTATTTCCAACTATAAATTTTCAATTTATCTCTTATTTTTAGACTCTGTCGTTACTGAGCCCTTTACTGTACCTCAGCCCTATACCAAATCTAAAACCTCAAATTCTTGGTAGATCTTTGTGTTAGTTCAGGTTCTCCAAGAAGCAGAAGCCAAGATGTGGTTACAAATCCAAGGACTGTATGAAAGGAAACAGCTGTGTAAGAGAAAACGGAGAGGGAGCTAGGTAAGACTGGGAAGGCAGTCAGACCACACTGCAAGGCTGACCCCTCCCTCCCAGTAAGAGGAGGAAAGAAGGTTGCAGACCTACCCTGCAGATGGGGCTTTTGGTCACTTACGCGCCCTGAACTTCGACATTCAAAAGGCGCATTCTCACAGCCGCCACCGTTCCCATCATGATTCTCCGCATCCCTGGTTTTACGTGACGAAGTGCTGATTCTGCTATTTACTGCTTCTGTTGATGATTTTAATTCTATGGCTACATTTTCTTGTCTTTAAACTATTTCCTGTCTTTCTGACACTCTTCACATGGTTTCCAATTTTACCTTCATTTGATCTCATGTTTAATCTTTTTCTTCAATGGGTCTCTTTTTTTCCCCCTGAATTTTTAGTATAAAGCCAATACTTTCTAAATTTTCTTCTGTTAATATTTCTAATCAAACTTTTTATTTTGAGACAATTGTAGATTCACCTGCAATTATAAGACATAATCCAGAGACATATACCTTTAACTCAGGTTCCTCCAGTGTTAGAATCTTGCAAAACTACAGTCACAGTCAGGATATGTATAATGACATAGTCAAGATACAGAACATTTCTATTAATGAAAGGACCCTTCCTTTTGCCCTTTTACAGTCACACATACCTCCTACTCCCACTCTCTCCCTAACCCCTGACAACCACTAGTCTGTTCTTCATTTCTATAATTTTGTCACTTGCAGAATGTTATATAAATGGAGTAATACCGTATAGAACCTTCTCCATATTGGCTTTTACCACTTAGAATATATCCCTGGAGACTCATTAAGGTTGGATCCTTTTTATTGTTGAGCGGTATTCCATGGCATAGATGTACAATGGTTTCTTTAACCACTCACCCACTGCAGCCATATGGGTTGTATTCAGTTCTTCTTTATAATGAATAAAGCTGCTATAAATTTTCATGTACAGGTATTTGTGTGAACATAAGTTTTCATTTCTCTGTGACAAATGCCCAAGAATGTGATTCCTGAGTAATGCTGTAGTTGCATGTTTAGTTAAGAAACTACCAAACCGTCTTTCAGAGTGGCTGTACCATTTTACATTCCCATCAGCAATGAATGGCTTTGACCGGGCTTTTCAGATCATCCACAACATTTCGTGTGGTCAGTGTATTTTATTTAGTCATTCTGCTAGGTGTGTAGTACAGTGATAACTCACTGTGGACTGGTATTTCCCTAGCGACTAAGGAACACTTTTACATGTGTTCATTTGCCGTCTTTATAGCCTCTTCAGTGAATGTCTGCTCATGTCTTTTGCACATTTTTGAGTGGATTATTTATTTAATGCTAAGTTTTGTGAGCTCTTGATATATTGTAGAAGCTAGTGCTTTGTCAGATATATGATTTAAAATTATTTTCTCTCAGTATGCAGCTTAATTTTTCATTTATTAAGAGGGCCTTTTACAGAGAAAAGTTTTTTGTTGTGATGAGGTCCAGTTAATCAATTTTACCCTTTATGAATCATATTTTTGGTATTAAATCTAAGGACTCTGCCTTAGATTTTGTATGTTACAAATCTACAAACTCTTTGTCTTTACATTTAAGTTCATGATCCATTTTTAGATAATTTTAGTATAATGTGTGAAACTCAAGGAGTAGGTTTTAGTAGGTTTTTTTTTAACATATGGATATCCAATTGTTCTAGTAATGCTTGTTGAAAAGACTATCTTTCTTCCATTGAATTGCTTTTGCAGCTTTGTCAAAAAGCAATTGAGGGGTTTCCCTGGTAGCGCAGTGGTTAAGAATCTGCCTGCCATTGCAGGGGACACGGATTCAAGCTCTGGTCTGGGAAGATCCCACATGTCATGGAGCAACTAAGCCCATGCGCCACAACTACTGAGCCTACACTCTAGAGCCCTCGAGCCACAACTACTGAGCCCAAGTGCTGCAACTACCGAAGCCACGTGCCTAGAGCCCATGCTCCACGAGAAGAGAAGCCACTGCAATGAGAAGCCCGCTCACCACAACGAAGAGTAGCCCGTTTGCCGCAACTAGAGAAAGCCTGTGTGCAGCAATGAAGACCAAACACAGCCAAAAATAAGTAAAATAAATTAAAAAAAAAAAAAAAGCAGTTGAGTATCTTTGTGTGGGTTTATTTCTCTGCTGTCTATTCTGTTCCAATGATTTGTGTAGCTATTCCTCCACCAAGACCACACAGCTTCAATTTCTATTTATATAATAGGTCTTGAAATGGGGTAGGCTCATTCTTTTTCAAAATTGTTGTAGATATTCTTTTTTTTTAATTTTGAAAAAAATTTTAAAATACCTATATCTACAAAACTGTTAATAACAATTTTTGTAAATATTTCCTTTATGCACATTTATAATCACATCAGATAATGTTAATATTTTTGCTCAACTGTCAAGCATAATTTTAAAAACTGAAGAGGAGATGGAAAATCTATTATATTTACCCATAATTTTGTTTACCATATTGTCTTTCCCGATACTCCAAGGTTGCTTTATTGTTTTCTTTTAAAGACGCTTTCCCTTTACCTGAGGATGTTTTGATTTCTTCTTCATTCCTATAGAATACTATTACTGTATTTAGGACTGTCGGTTTACAGTTCTTTCCTTTCAGCACCTGAAAAATGTTGTGCTGCTTCCTTTTGGCCTCCATGGTTTCTCCAGAGAAATCTGCTTACATTTGAATTATGGCATTTCTCTCATTGCTTTTGGAATTTTTTAATTTAGTTTTTGAGGCTTGCCTATGATATTTCTTTGTCTGCATTTATTATTAAGATTTCTCTTCTGAGGTTTCCTCAGCTTCCTCAATCTGTAGATTCATGTCTTTGCAAATTGGCATCATTATTTCTTTGACTATTTTTTTATTCCTGCCATCTTTCTCCTCTCTTTGCAGGACTCCAAAGACATGAATACTGGGACTTTTGTCATAGCCTCAAGGGTCCTTGAGATTCTGTTCTTTTTTTTTTAAGTCTATTTTCTGCCTGTTGTTCAGATGAAATAAGTTCTATTCTCCTATTATTCAATTTGGGAAGCCTCATTACACTCTGGTAAGTGAGGAAGTCTAAACTCCCTACTGAGCCTTTCCTGGCATGGCAGGCAGATGGACTCACAGATTTTCTGTGGTCTGTCTATGGCAGAGTGATTATTATCTAATAGTTTTTGTCTTCCTATGTTTCCCCTCCCCAGGTCATTTGGTTAGAGAGAACAGGTCAGGTCCTCAGCTCCAAGTATAGGATATATGAGGTAAAAATAAAATCTGGAAACTCACAACCATGTTCTTCCTCAACCCCCTGATCTCTAGCCAGTCTTTGCTTTTTTCCCCACCTTTCTCCTTAGGCTTTTAAAAATGCATAATGTTTGAGGGGGGTTTGTTGAACTTAGGAGAAGGAATAGAGAAAGCACACCTACTTCATTTTCCTGGAAATGGAAGAAGTATTTCTTTTAAAACTTTTTTGAAATATATTTTCACTCCCTGCCTCAAGTACCATATTCTCCATCTTTTCTACTACGGAACCTGGTAACAAGCCCATACTTTTTCCCCCCTGATTACTTACCATTAAAAAGACAAGCTCTATCCAGGTATTTGTTCATAAAATTTTTAAGTTTTCATTTATCCCCCAAGTGTCAACTTACTTATTCTTAGAATCCTTCTCTCTGTTTTTGAGTTAGGGGAAAAAGATGATATGAACTACATCTGGCCAACTTTCCCATGTTTTCCACTTTTATATAGGGCATATTTTTTTAATCCATGAAATTCAAATTTGCATGGTTTTACAATCTCAAATTAATCACAATACCTGAAATAGGATATATTTTAGATATACACTATGAGTTTGATGACATCTCTACTCAAGTCTTTTTTCTAATCCTTCAACACACCAAACTCAATCCAGCTTTAGGGGCTGTCTTGACTATTCCTTTTGTCTGAAATGTGCTTCAGCTATACCTCTGAAAGACTGGCTCCTTCTCATCACTGTTCAAGTCTCCAACCAATGTCAACCACTTAGAGCTGCTGTTCCTGACTTCTCAACCTAAATTAGCCCACCCATTGCATAGTATTGCTGATTTCATTATCCCACATTATTTTCTTCATAGAATGTCTCAATATTTAAAATTATCTTGTTAATTAATTTACATATTTTACATTTGTTTTCAATCTTCTCTCTAGAGCATACATTTAATAAGGAAGAAACATAATTATAATGAATGAATGAATAGCTTGTATGACATATTATAAAAGAGTCATATTCATAATTAGTTGTTAAATTTTGAATTTAGATGAAAAAATATTATATGTGGGATTGTCTTTCATATGTAATCCTTAGCTCATTACATAATAAGACTCGTGATATTTCTAATATCATAATCTATTTAAATACACATCAAGAAAAAACTCAGATCATATAAAGCATTACTACTATTTAAAAAAAAAAGAGTAGAATCTCTATAAAATGTAGCAAATCCTGAGATAAAACTTCTAATATATTTTGTTCAAAAGAGAAGGGCCAAAAAGATAATTGTTCTTTGGAATTCCAATGTAACTAGATGGAAGAAAATGTTTATTTATTTATGGCAAAAAAAAAAAAAAAGAGCACCTTTGGCACAGACTCTTTGGGAGGTCACAAAAAGTGAGAACAAATAAACAGAACTATATTTTTAAATAATAACTTTGGGGAACCAGTTTAACATTCTGGAAATGTTAATTACCCAGTGTACTGCTCTCTGTCTTAGAAGATACCAGTGCCTCCACCTTTTTTGGAATTTGGACCATAGTGCATGCCCAGTGCTAGTGTTCAGGATTAAGTATCCAAAGAGAAGAAGGGTAAGTGGAAATTTTCCTACTTCTGTAAACAATGTGTCTATAGCCTTTCTAATAGAAGAGTGCTATGCAACAGCTCAATGCAACTATCATGTTCATAACAATAATGTGTTTCGCATTGACATTTGTTCTTAATACCTTTCCCTGCGAGTGTTTGTTGGGGTGCATAAGTGAATGGAGAATGCGCTTGCGAAGGCAATTACCCATTACTGTTGAGCAGCTCAGCAGCCTCCCGAGTAAACTCATGCATAATTTGTGCAGAAGATACTGTCTGCAGTGCTCTCCCTACCCCCGCCCGGGGGAGGGCACATTCTTCCACATTACGTGACCTCTTCTCCCACCCCAACCTTCACTCCCATCTCCACGTGGCCAAATCCAAACTGTCTTTCCAGCTCAAGTGCCTTAATGACCCACTTAAATGGTGATTTTCCCTCCTCTCAACCTCCCTTCAGACTTTATCAACACCCGTCTTATTACAGTGAGCTATAATCTGGGTGAGAAAATATTTATGAACACATTTTATTCTGTTCGATCGTAAGTGCCACGACGTGGACAACTAATAGGTTGCCAGCGTCCTTACAGTCTTCCCTCCAACTGCTCCCCACTTTCTGAAAACTGTTCTCCTATGCCACCCCCCCATCTCTGCCGTGCCACCCCACCCCCCGCTGCACGTGCAGGGATGCGACCTGTGTATGCTTGTTTGAAACACTCAATGTGCATATGTACATAATCTACACATATTTATATCTACACGTATCTACTTTTATCACTACAGATTATAAGAATTGGAGGTTAACCTGAAATGCTGCCTTTTAACAGACTGTTTTTAAAACTTCAAAAGGTACAGGCTTTGAAACTTTTTTTAAAAAACGGGAAAAGATCATTAAAAAGAAGCTCCCTGATAACATAGAACACTTGCTATTTTAGGCCTCATTCCGTTTATCAGCTCTAGCACTCTATATAAATGCATTTTAGAACTGATAAACAGAAATTTGAATTTATCTTTAACAGGAATATACACCACTGGGCATACAGATGGCATTTAAATTTGCAAACATGTTGTTCTTTATATAAGGTAATGTAAAACTCTTTATTAAAACTATTGCAGATAGCCTAAAAAAAGAAAAAGAAAAGAAAGGAAGTGCACACAAGCCACCAAGCTCACCAACGGAAACCGTAGCTCCTCCGGAAGCAATGATTGTCCTGGGATGGGCAAGTGAGCTCTCTCCTCTGTAACAGAGACTAAAAAGAAGGAGTGGGGGAAAGATTGACTGCTTCACTCATCTGTCTCCATGTAGCTCAGACAGTAAGAGCTAACCGTGAGAATGAATTAGATTAGCCATCTCCTCAAAACCCTTTCCTGGCTCCCATTTTCCGCGGGGGAAAACCCCAGTTCTTATAACAGTCTGCAAAGTTCTACGTGACCTGTGGCCCTGTTACATCTCTCCTGTCACCTCTCAATCCTCACACTCGCTGCTGCAGACACGCTGGCCTCCGTGCAGTTCCACAGCACCCCTGGCACACTCCACCTAGAGACCTTTACCCCAACCCTTCCCTCTGCCCAGGACTCTTCCCCTAGATAACTGCATGGCCAAATCTCACACTTCTCTCACTCCTTCTGCACAATGTTATTCTATCAACAAGGCCTATTCTGACATTCTGCCTAGAATTGCAATCTCCCTCCCCTGTTCCCAGCACACGGAGTCCCCCTCAGTCTGTGCTCATTATTTTTACCTTTAGAAATTATCACTCTCTAACATTTTTTATATCATATTTTCGATGTTTATTGTTTAATGTCTATCTCCACACACTAGGGTAGAGACTCGAGGAGGACAGGTGTTTCTAATCTTTTCTTCATTACTGTCTGTATTCAGGTACTTAGGACAATGATGAGCACTCAATAAATATTTGTTGGATGAATAAACATACAACTGTTTTGTAGTATGTGCACAGGGAGTAGAAAAGGCCAGATGCTACAGAGAAGCATAAACTAAATGTAGAAGAAGAGAGTCAGACAAATGTTGGAAAGGGTGTGGAAAAAAGGGAACCCCCGTACACTGTTGGTGGGAATGTAAGTTGGTGCAGCCACTGTAGAAAACAGTATGGAGATTCCTCAAAAAACTAAAAATAGAGTTACCATATGACCCAGCAATTCCACTCCTGGGTATATATCTGAATAAAATGTAAACACTAATTTGAAAAGATACATGCATTCCAATGTTCACAGCAGCATTGCTTATAATTGCCAAGATATGGAAGCAACCTAAGTGTCCATCAACAGATGAATGGATAAAGAAGACATGCCACATGTATACAATGGAATATCACTCAGCCATAAAAAAAGAATGGGATTCTGCCATTTGCAGCAACACAGATGGACTTGGAGGGCATTATGCTAAGTGAAAAAAGCCAGACAGAATAAGACAAATACTGTATGATATCATTTACATGCAGAGTCTAAAAAATACAACAAACTAGTGAATATACCAAAAAAGAAGCAGATTCACAGCCTTAGAGAACAAACTACTGGTCACCAGTAGAGAGGGGGAAGGGGTAGGGGCAATGTAAGGGTAGGAGAGTAAGAGGGAGAAACTATTAGGTGTAAAATAAGCTACAAGGATGTACTGTACAAGATGGGGAATACAGCTAATATTGCATAATAACTATAAATAGAGTATAAGCTTTAAAAATTGTGAATCACTATATAGTACACCTGTAACTTACATAATAAAGCAACTATACTTCAGTAGAAAAAAATGAAAAAAAAAAGAGAGAGAGATGAGAGACAGAGGAAGAGAGTTTGCTGTGTCCTTCAGTGCCCAAGGTCATGGCTCCACTCCATCCTGAGGTCCCTCTCGACCTTTCTTCTTATTATGTAAGACAGTCCTATAGAATAACCTTCCTCTTCTATATAAGTCGGCTCCAAAAAGTCACTATGGCTTGAACTAAGAATCTAATTAATGCATTTAAGAAGGCCAAAGCCAAGTTCATTTGTTTCTATCTTTTAACCACCGTCCCTTGATCTGTGACAATGCTTCACATACAATGCACATATATATGTTAAATAAATAAATGCAACCTTGCTTAAACGAAATCTAACTTGCTAGGTATTTGCTCCACAGTAAGGAATTCTTGTTTTGCCAGTGCTTACAGTCGGAAGTTCAGACTGATGATGTATTTACTTGCCTGCGTTATCTTAGTCTGGTTCGCTATTAAATTAATTTCCGTACGCGGCAGGTCAGTGTTTGTACATCTTATTTTAGCATAGGGCAATCCACCTAATGGTTCAATTCATGTGTTGGGTGGTGATCTCCATTTCTCTTCTGCTAAGATCTGTAATCAATATATCATCAGTGTGTAATCAGCATATGTCTTTGCGTAATGGTTATGCATTAATTTCATTGCAAGATCTATTTGTGTATTCCTGAAAGAAATCAACAGCTCAAAGCTTAAGTGTAACACATCATAGATTATTGCTTTGCCCTTGAAGAAGGGATGTTCTATGACTGGATTACAAGTACACAAAATACTAACAGCACATACACAGAGTCCAATTGTGTTCCTGCAAAGAAAGACTGTAACACATGTTTTGTAGAGAATTTTAAAATTAAATATTATATTATAGAAAAGATAGTTGTTAGTCCGTCAAAGAGAGGATTGGAAACATTCAGTCAACTCTGGGACAGTTATGACATCTTCCCTAAGTTTTCATTTCCTCCCTAGAAATTTCTGTTCGAGAAATTTTTTCCCTTAAATAAATATATAAGACAATTTTCCCCTCTTCTTTCAAAGTACCCAGTACAGAGCAAAGTTTAAATGTAGTTGTGCTGATAGTTTTTGAAAAAAAAAGACTCCATAGGAAACGTAAGAGAGAATTGAAAAAGAATCTTTTGTTTCTTTCTGTTATATTCTAGGACTTCTTGGTATTGTGTTGTTAAAAACTCAGGAAGAGAAGAAATAAAACTGATTTTATTCACAGATGACATGACTATCTCTCTAGAACATCCCAAAGATTCTACCAAACAACTCCTGGAATGAATAAGCAGAGCAAGGTTGTAGAATACAAGATTAATATACAAAAATTAATTGCTTTCTTAGATAAAAGCAACAGCTATCAAACAATGAGAATAAGAAATTATAACAATATAATTCATATTTATAGTAGACATTTATAATAGCACCAGAAATAAAATAATGAAGTATCAATCTGAAATATGTACAAGTTGTATATATATGTGGAAAATCACAACAAAATATTCAAAGATGAAAATAAATGGGAAGAAGTTCCATGTTCGTGAATTGGAAGACTGAATGTTAATTCTTCCCAACTTGATCTACAGGTTCAACATAATTCCATTCAAAATAACAGCAAGATACTTTGTAGATATCTACACTAATTCTAAAATTTACATGGAAAAGCAAGTTTTAGAGGAGTCAATACAGTATCGAAGAAGAACAAAGTTGGAAGACTCACTACTCAATTTCAAGACTTACTATAAAACTACAATAATCAAGATATGATAGGTTTGGTGAAAGAATAGACACATACATCAACAGAATAGAATCGAGAGCCCAGAAACAGACTCACGCAAATATAATCAATTGATATCTGACAAAGCAGCAAAGGCAATCAATGGAAAAATGTGGACTTCTCAGCAAATAGTGTTGAAAAATTCTACATCCATATGTAAATGGATACACCTAAACACAGACCTTAATTAAATTTCTCAAACTGTATCATACTGTTGCACAAATCGGTCTGTCGAGAAACCAAGCACCATACTTGGAGGGCTGGAGAACTCAGGTTTATTAAGCCGGCAGCCCCACACGAGCTAATGCTCCAAAATTCTGGGCCCCAAGCTCAGGGTGAGCTTTACTTTTGTAGTGCACATGTTTACAGAGCATGGAAGTTTCCAAACAGAAACTTACAAGAGCAGGTGCAGAACATTCCATTTTTTAGCAAAACATCTTAAAGTTACATTGGATTGTTAGGTGATCCTGTTTTTCTGTTTCTCTCTGTGCAGCAAGCATATTTCACAAAAGCAAAACAAGCATGGTGTTATTTTTGGCTCAATGTAAGTTTCTAACTTTCCTCTTCCATATGCCTCAATGTAAAACGGAAAACTATAAAACTTTTATAAGAGAACACAGGAGAAATTCAATGTAACTTTAGGTTTGATGATAGGTTTGTTTTTTTTTTTTTTTTGCTTTTGTTTTTTTTTAATATACAACACCAAAAGCAACAAAACCCTATTTTAAAATGAGGAAAAGAACTTAAAAGTTACCTTACCACAGAAGATATACACATGGAAAATAAGCATATGCACAACATCATTTTTCATTATGGAGATGCCAATTAAAACAATAATAAGAAACTACACAGCTATCAGAATGGCTAAAAAAAAACAAAAAAAAACAAAAACAACTTATAACACCAGTTGTTGGTAAGGAAGCAGAGCAACCAGAACTCTATTTCATTACCAGTGAGATACAGCCACTCTCAGTGGCAGTTTGGCAGTTTGTAACAAAGCTAAATAAAGTCTTAGTATAGGATGCAGTAATTGTGTTCCTTGGTATTTACCCAATGATTTCAAAACGTATACCCACATAAAAACTTGCACAAGGAAAATTTGCAATATTTATGAAAGCTTTCTTCAAAATCACCAAAACTAAGAATCAATAGGTGAATGAATGGACTACTACTGTGTGTTAAAAAAAGAATGACCTATCAAACCACGCCAATATGCAGGTTGATATAAAATGCTATTGTTAAGTGAAAGAAGCCAGTCTGAAAGGGCCACACAGTATGATTCCAATTATATCACATTCTGAAATAAGGAAAATAGAGATGATAAACTGAGCAGTGGTTTCCAGAGGTTCTGGAGAAGATGGGGATAAGGGTTCAATAGATAAAGCAAAGGGGATTTTTTTTTAGTGCCATGAAACTATTCCGTGTGATACTGTAATGGTAGATACATGATATGATGTGTTTGTCAAAATCCATAGAAATTTACAGCAAAAACAAAGAATGAACTTTAATGTGTGAAATTAAAAAAAAATAGGTGGACAATCAAAGGATGAAATGTGTAATGTGACAAAACTGTCTGACTACATTACAATTACATGAAACAACTTCACCAAAAGGGGTCAGGTAGAGAGGTAGTGCTTTAAGTAACATTTGAAATTACTGGATTCTGTATGACCAAAGGCAAAAGGAACTGTACATAAGCACTGAACTATACTTGATAAAGTTGTTTCCTATGGGAATATAGGTTATCACTTCTGAAACCACTCTACATGTATGCTGGAATTGAACCATTAAGAAAACAGATGACAAATTTTGAGAACCAGATTTCTTACTGTTGGAGTGGGAAATTATAGATAAACAAGGGGAGAAACTTAGTATGATCCATGTAATAATGGATTAGACTTGGAGAAATCCATTCGAACTCATGTTTAATTTAATATAGATACAGGGCTTTCCCTGGTGGTGCAGTGGTTAAGAATCCACCTGCCAATGCAGGGGACACGGGTTCAATCCCTGGGCCGGGAAGATCCCACATGCCACAAAGCAACTAAGCCCGTGTGCCACAACTACTGAGCCTGTGCTCTAGAGCCCAAGAGCCACAACTATTGAGCCCACATGCCACAACTACTGAAGCCCATGTGCCTAGAGCCCGTGCTCTGCAACAAGAGAAACCGCCACAATGAGAAGCCCACACACCGCAACAAAGAGGAGCCCCAGCTCACAACTAGAGAAAGCCTGTGCAGCAATGAAGGCCCAGCGCAGCCAAAAATAAAATAATAAAATTTTTAAAAATTAATATAGATACATATTATTACTTGTAGAGAGACTTACAAGTATACACAGGAGTAAGTGTACACACATATTTCCTTATTCTGTAAGCTGAGGTGGCCTCGAAGCAAGGATACCCCAGGAACAACAAGCAGACCTGGTACCCAGACCTTAGTTTCTGGTATCATTCTCTACTAAAAGGAACAAGAAATCACTGGAGACATGGCTAATGCTATGGCTGAGGCAGCAAATACAACAGATGAGCCCAGAGCATCTTACAGCTCCAGCAAGTAAGGAAGTGCTCAAAAACACCCACAATGATGGAGGTATGTCTAAGGAACACAGGAGCCAGTTGAAAAAGTTCCGAATGGCCATATATGGGACAATATGAGCAACAAAGTATTATTGGCTTACATGCTAGAGGATAAAATAAATATCCATGCATCCATATACAGAAATGAGTGAACAGATGGATGGGGGAGAAGACACAAACCCCATGTGCAGAAGAACTTTAAGTGATTTATATAGACACTCTGCCTTCCAGGAGGGGCAGCATAATTCCCCACCCTTCAAGTGTGGGCTGGGCATTGTGACCTCCTTCCACAGAGTACAGTAAGGAAAGGGGAAAGAAAAAGAATCGCTTTAGAGTGGACACTTGACAAACATTACCTCACCCAGGTAATCAAAGTTAACCTCAACAGTGGTGAGCCACATTGGGAGTGTACACCCTTGATATGAGGTGATGAGCATCAGACTTTGCCGCTGTGGCCTTCCTCCCCAAAACCTATAAGGTCAGTCTATTCACAAGAAAAACATAAGAGAAATCCCAGCTGAGGGGCATTCTACAAAATACCTAACCGGTGTTCCGTAAGTTGTCAAGGTCATCCACACCAAAGAAAGTCTGAGGAAGAGTCACAGCCAAGAGGAGCCTAAGGAGACATGACAACTAAATGTTATGCTGTGTCCTGGATGGGATTCTAGACCGTAAAGAGGACACTGGGTAAAAACTGAGAAACCTACATAAAGCATGAACTTCAGTTATAACAATGCACCAATATTGGTCATTAATCGTGACAAATACACCATACAATATGTTAAGAGAAAGGGAAACTAAGTGTGGGATATTTGGGAACTCCCAACTATCGTCCCAATTTTTCTGTAAAACTAACACTATCCTAGAATAAAGGCTTATTTTTAAGAAGCAATGGGGAATTGGCTTCAAGTACAAAACTGTCTTCCTTAAAAGAGTTACATCTCCAGTTCTTTCTTGCTTGGCACTTGTAACTCTTCAGAGCATTTTACACCCACTGCTAACTTTCAGTACCTACTGTTCTTTTTTGCCACTTGCTGAATGGCTTGAACTATAAAATAACAGAAATCAGCCACCTCTTGACTCCTAACTGCCACAATACACAAACATTGGCCAAAGAAAAAGGGAAAGGGAGAAAAACTTGAAAATGAAACAGAGAAGAAACCACAAGCACATTTATGTTGGAAGCGCTGGGGTCACCCACAGGGACCTCCTGCAGTGCTGACCTCAGCCACTGGTCCTTCACCTCTGCCTAAAGAGAATACTTCTGGAAAGAAAGGATGTGCATCTCATAAACTCCCTCTTACACCCTAAAGCAGAGTTTATAAAAGACCCACAGGACATTTGGGATTTCTTTGGAAAATGTAGCTTACATTCATCCATTAATCAATCAATTTAGTGAATGAAAAGTGTCATTTGGTTCCTCGGAAGTTAATCAGACACTCAGATGAATCCTTTGGAAAGTGGATGGTGTAAAGCCAGCTACGCCAGTGCACACCAGTGATGCATCTCAACTCAAAATTGTCATCAATTATTCATGAATTCTAAGCCAGCTAAGCAGTTATGCTAAGATATAGATTCTTTAAAAATTTTCCACTTATTAACAAGCAGTGTCAAATATGACAGCAGGTGTTTACTGCAGCTACTGAAGAGAGGAGTTTGAAGTGAGTCACCTAAAGTTTCCTATTACAGACACCATGTGATCTTCTTCCCAGTTTTTGTAAGAAAAAAAAAAGTGCTTTCTGTCATCACTCCTTCTGCCTCAAACTGACCCCCAAACACTCAATGGTAATAGTAACAGTAACAGTATTTTATAACTCGAAATGGTATATACAGAATAAAGCATTGCTATTAGAGGCTATATTTCAGAACACACTTTGCTACTACTGTCTTAAAAAAGACAGTTTGTTTCCTTGTAATAATCCAGAAAGAAGCCTGTTTTGGGGGATTTAGAACAAGGGCAGTTTTACAGCAAGACTCTAATAACCATGTAGGCACATGTTTGCTTCGAATATGCCACATTCATTGATTTACAGAGATATCTATTAACAGACCTTATACTACTGATATACTGTTAATATTGTATGTATCCATACTAATAAAGCAATATTTTTAAAGTTTCTCTTATTGGAATCCTTAGCTCATGTTGGACACTGTGTCTCAACAAGGAAACATTGTGATGTTTCATGACACCATTAAAGGCAAAAGTCTTTCTGTTCATCTGCCCTGACATTCTTACTTTAATAGCTTGTGTCCTCATAGACTCAAAATGGCCACTGTGCCTCCAGTCATCACTTTCATGTTCTTGGCAAGAAAGAGGCAAGAGGGAAAGGGCTTTTGCCTCATGAGGCTTTGTCTTCTTACATAGGAAGGGAAATACTCCCTAGTAGTCTCATTCTTTAATCTCATAAATCAGAACACAGTCACCTGTCTACTCATAGCCCAATCAGTAGTCAAGGGGAATTAGATTGTTTTATCATGATTGTTTTAACTATGATTTATCCTCTGGGCTGGGATAGGAATCTACCTTCGCTAAGATTAAGCAGTCTTATGCTCCTTATGAAAAATATCAGAGCTGTGATAGATGGAAACGAGGATGGTATTAACTGCCTGCTCAGCAGGCAAAAAACAATAGGGGTTGCTACACAGTTCTAGATTCTAATCTGGGAGAAGTGGTCTCAGTGCATCCTAATCCTTTCAGCTCTACCTTGCTCTCTTATGGGCTAAATATGGAATCATAGCAGGGCCAAGCTGAGAAAAGGGAGTAACTCGGATGCCTTGCCCCACCCAACAGCAAATGCATCAAGAAAGCACACTCCAAAGCACCTGAAAGAGGTCTAACTTAAGGACAATGATTCACATAAAATAATAATAGCGGGAATGGCAACAACTCACATATGCGTGACACTTTGCAGACACACACAATCACATTGTAACTTGGCAGCCACCCTGCAAGGGAGATGCAGGATGATAAACATTTCACAAAAGAGGGAACAGACTCAGAGAGGTGTATTAACTGATTCCAGACCATCGTGTCAGGGGTCCCCAAACTACCCTAGGTTCAGTGATTCGCTAGGAGGACTCGGAGGACTATATATGAGCATATAGTCATATGCACAACTTTGTTTTATACAGGGAGGAGATACAAAGCAAAGTCAACAAAGGAAAAGGCACGTGGGTGAAATGTGGAGGAAACCAGGTACAAGCTTCCAAGAGACTTCTCCTGTGAAATCACACAGCATATGTTTTAGTCCCCTAATTGTGACAACACCTGTGAAATGTGATCTTCTGGGGAACTTCATTAGACATGCAGTGCCCTGGGTTTTTGCTGGGGGGCTTGTTACCTGGGCGTCCTCTGCCGGGCACATACCAGAGTCCCTGAAGGAAGAGGAGTAGATATTGGGATATTTGTATCTACTTATGATTGAGAAGGGAGGGGCTCAGAGAGTTCATGTATCTTGCCCCAAGACAAAAAAAAAAAAAGTAACAATTGTGAGAGCTACAGAACTGGGATTCTAACACAGGCTTGTCCAAGTGTTAAAGTCGTATTTCTCCCCATTAAAACACACTGCTTTAGCAGGGAACTCTACTCAATATTCTGTAATAACCTATAAAGGAAAAGATTGTGAAAAAGAATGGATATACGTATAGCTGAACCGCTATGCTGTACACCTGAAACTAACACAACATTGTAAATCAACAATACTCCAATATAAAATAAAAACTAAATTTAAAAAATCACACTGCTTTATAAAATTGATCATATAACAAATACATTATAAATTTTGACCACTGAATAATAAAAATACATGACTCTAATCTTGGCATATTGGAACATACACAATCAAAAGGGTTTAACATTTTAACTATAATTTTTTTTAATACCTACAAATGAATATGTTTCAAAGGAACTAGAGAAATGCAATGAAACTGAATTTTAAATAAAAACAAAAAGCAGAGATTCACGTGATATATGGAGAAAAATATAAAAACAAAAGTAATTATGAAATAGAAAACATGACAAATGTTACTGGTTTGAATTTTATTTATTCAAATTTTCATTGAGTGCATGACTAGCAGAATTCCATTTAGGGAATCACAGTTTTAAGAGCAGTTTATGAAATGCACAATCATTATTTAAGTTAGCACACCAGTCCATATCCTAGCAGGAATAGAGGCACCTTCAAATATCAGTTATAGCATATGGTTATGCCAAGTGATGAAAAAAATCTCCCTAAATAAAGCTTACAAAGTGTGTATCATCATTGCAAGAAATTATAATAAACTTTGGACATGTCAGATGGTGAGTATTTATTTATTCATATTCTTTGCTTACTGCTTTTTCCTTGGGGAAAACTAACAGCTGAAATGTAGCCACAGTGCAGAATCTACAACAGGGGGAAAAAAGCACTTAACAGGATATCTACATTCCAACACTGCTGGCCCACTGTTAGAGCAGGAAGCCACGACTCAAAGAGGAGCTAGTACTCTCTTTATGGTTCTAAATCCTGCAACGCCAGAGCAATTATTTTTAAATTAAATACCTAAGAGCTTGAAATATAAAACTCCCTGTTAAGTTTAGATATTATTAAGTCATTCTAATTTTCTGTAACATGAAAAAGAATATTTGATTCACTGTTGATGGTCTGGGAATAGCTAGAAATAGATGAACTATTACCTTTTGATAAGGAATCTACTTTTCAATGAAATGAACTCCTATCTGTCTCTCTCCTTCACACACACACACACACACACACACACACACACGCACACACACACAGAACAACAACAAGAACAACAAAACTGTCCACCATGTTTAACTCCTTCAAAAAAACATTCCAAAGGAAAGATTATGATTCTCTCTGAAGAAAGGATTTATTCAACACAGACAACACAGAAAATAAAATACTGCTAGTAAACTCAACTACGGAATTCTTCTAACAAGTCACATCCCAGCCACTATACTGCTGTGGTTTATCTATACTTTACAAGACTGATAAAGAACAAGACTTGTTCATAAGCAGGATATGTCCATACCAATCAAATGAGCCAGGAAATGTTAGTTCCCTGAAGCTTGACTTTTTCTGACTCCCACAAGTTTCTCCCACAAATCTCCCTGATTGACAGATACATCTTTGAGTGGGAAAAGGGAACTCTATATAACGTGGAAAACTCCAGAAAGGAAGTAAACTATTGCATAACTTTAGAAACACACATCACACCATTTGCACATTACTCTTGTCTTACAATTGCCAGTCTGAAAATGTACTTGTGAAACACTCAGCTTCCAAAGAAACTCTGATAACATTTTAGAAAGTCATCAAATTGGCCTTGCCTTCAAAAATTCCGGCTCTACTTATGTTTCTTCTTTTACATAACTTACCATGCAGTTCTTAGATAGTAAAAAAAAAAAAAAAATTGATCACAATTTTCAAGTTAAAATATATAACTGAATCACGTTTTAAGACTGGAAGGTGTCCAAGCTCACGTTTTCTCCGTGCTGAGTGCTATTTTGCACAGTGCTTCTTTTACATATTAAAGAAAGTGATCGGGGATCTATCATTTAAAATTAGAGGCTCCATTCTTAGGAAGAACTTTGGGTCTTGCTGGTGATGCCAATTCCTAACTTCCACCTGTTAAGCGGAGACTGTTATTATATGAAAAGAATGTCTACATTATGATACCCTCTAACCATGGAATTCTCTTTGGTTTTCCAAGCTGGGAATCCCTGTTTTGATACAAGTATAATAGCATAGTGGGGAAGATAAATTTGAGACTACCAGTACATTTCAAATTTATTATTTGAGGAGTTTGAAGACTAAGATTTCTATTTTTTAAAAAATCAGAATTAGCCCCTTTACCCTTTGCTGATGTGATAGTAAAGCTGTTTTCTCATTGGCGAAGTGAATTTGACTTCTGTACTTCACAAGCATGGTATAAGCCTAGGATATTGATGAAAAATTACCCAGATCAGAGTGGGCACAAGTTCAAGATACCTTCAGTATGTCAATGCCACTCAAGTTTATAATACTGGACAGTCCCCACAGTGGCTATGTAAAGCACTGTCTTTATTTCAAAGTGGCTACTTTGGTTATTCAATCTCAGAATGGTCAATTCTAACTGAGCTCTTTCCCCCTTAGAAATATATTGTGTGGTATCAAGAAAAAAATAAGTAGATAAAATTGTAATGAAAACCTTAAGAAATATGATCTCGTACTGGTCAAAGGGACACAGGCTGAGCATACGTATTTTGTCCTCCTTACCACAATCACCCTCAAACAAAACAAAACAAAACAAAACAAAACAAAACAAAACAAAACAAAACAAAACAAAACAAAACAAAACAAAACGATGTTTGGAGATTTGAGGAATCCAGGAGCTAGCTACAGTGTTGCACCAACATGTAACTGTGTTCACCATGTACAGAATATTCTGAAAGAAACATAACAGTAAAACATCCACACTTCACCCTCCAGGAATTTGCACTCGAGTTGGAAACAAGATATACCCACCAGGTGAGAAAATAACTGTGACTGAATGTTCATGTGTGTTCACTGGGTCAGGTGTTTACTTGTCTGAAGAATGTCTTTTATGTCCATTCTTACCTAAAGTGACTCATTTATGGGTAAGGTATCAAGATTAGATTCTAAGCTTAAAACCAAGTCCATTTATCTCCATTACATCACACTGGTTCTGATGAGTAAACTCAGGTACTAAAAATATGTCACAAGCAAGGATACAACTAAGTACCAAAGAAATGGTAGATACTGACTGTGCAAAAATTTCAGGAGGAAGAAAGATTACACTGGGATGGAAGGCATTGCAGTCTCTTCATCAAAAATAAACAGGGAAGAACGCCAGCTGGCTCACAGGGTTACTGAAAATGTTAAATGAGAACATGTTTAAAATACCTAGCATGCTCTCTAATACATACTATAGGCTTAGTTTTATTTACTTATTTTTGTTGGTTGATGTGTTGCCACTCCCAGGGGGACACAGGAGTTGAGGTAAGATAAGAGATAGTTTAAGGTAGTACTTAGGGCTTAAATGTAACCTTGATCTCAGTTGTTTATTATGAGCAGGAGAACTCTGGGATTTTTCAAATCTGTTTCTTCACCTATAAAGATGGGAGAAAAATAGTTCGCAAGGGATACTGAACAAAATAACCATTAGCATGCATAGGGCTTAGCACAGTGCCAGGCATACAATAAAGCATTCAGTAAATGGGAGCACTTATTTATAATCACTTTACAATACTGAAGTAGGAGCAGGATTTAGCTAAGTAGCAAAAGGAAGATATTATCCTATAGGTCACAGGTGTCCAGTTTACTTTCATTGAAATCAGTACTAGTGAAATATATATTTGAGCTTCTGCCCCTGATGCACGTGTATTTATTTATATATTTCATACATATGCTTCTATCATGGGCTAATATCTCAAGACATTCTCTTCTCAAGAAGTTACTCATCATTAATAATGGTAAATATAAATCCACATTTGAAATTGTCTACTTGATAATTTGGAACTTTTTGGATTAATTCATGTTGACTACATTTATTATTGTTTATTATTATTCATGCCTTACAGAGAGGCTGACAAAGAAGGATGCTTGCATAATGATACTACCTTCAAGTACTATGACTTAGAGATCTCCCCATGTCACTTTTTGGAGTTAGTTTACAAACTCAAGTATACAATCTATAAACCCACGTAACCAAACTCAGGTAATATTCCATAGCTCAAAATTGTCTGAAAGTGATTGAACCAGTGAGGGTGCTTCATCTGTCTATAGATTCCCCACAAAGAATTCCCACCTTGAGGGACAGGTGACCATCAGATAAATGATCCAGTGAGAAAGCCGATAAACGTTGATATGTAAAACAGTAGTAAAGCGTAAGTTCTCATTGATATACAATTTCTAATAGTTTCTTCACATGGTCTACTGGGTTATCCTGCCCACCTCCCTCCACTTGGAGACCACTACTATGGAAACTGAAAACTGTTAAAGGTATTTAACAGGATTGAGACATAAAGGGACAGTGGGCTGGGGGGAAGGCGTGAAGAGCACTATTTAGCAGCAATGGGCAGGGTAGTTTGGAAAGATGAAAGAAGAAACAAGCAGACCAGTGAGAAGACTGATTTAGACTCCAGGCTCTATATAAAAGTGAGACCAAAAAAAGAAAATCAAGACCCAGATGGCTTCCATCTATTCCCCCAAGTCATCCTGTATAAAGGTGACAACTTCCAGTAAGGAAAATAATGCAAGTTTCCACTTATAAGCCTTCTTAAAAATGGGGTTTTTTTTTTTATGTCTTCTTTACATAGTTTTTAATGATTTAGGTATTTTAAATTAGTTTCGTTTTACTTGTTTTTTTATCATTATTTTTAAATTTAACTTTTAATGATAAGAATACCTCTCCTAGAAATCTCCCACACATCTCAAAGGCAGGATTGAGTCACATGACTCTAGGCCCACTGGGAATGTGACTACAGGTAGACCTCGTTTTATTGTGCTTCACTTTACGACACTATGCAGATACTGCCTTTTTTTTTTTTTAACAGATTGAAGGTTTGTGGCAACCCTGCATCGAGCAAGTCTATCAGCATCATTTTTCCAACAGCAGTTGTTCACTTTGTGTCTCTGTGTCGCATTTTGGTAATTCTCACTATATTTCAGAATTTTTCATGATTATTGTATTTGTGATGATGATCTACGATCAGTGATCTTTGATGTTACTACTCTGACTCACTGAAGGCTCAGATGATGGTTAGCATTTTACCAATAAAGTATTTTTTAACTAAGGTATGTACATCGCTAATAATGCTATTGTGCACTTAAAAGGCTACAGTATACTCTAAACATAACTTTTATATGCACTGAGCAATCAAAAACTTTGTGTATTGTTATATTCACTTTACTGTGATATTCGCTTCACTACTGTTGTCTAGAATCAAACCTGAAATGTCTCCGAGGAATGCCTGTATATGGCATTTTGGTCTCCAAAGTGGGAAACAGGCTCTGTCTACAAGCAAGGAGTGGGGACTGGCTGTTGGTAGGGCAGTATCTGAAGCACAGTGACAGGAGAAAAGAAATTCCCAAAGGATAGAATAGAGAGGAATTTGTGACCAAGGAGGACAGTCTGACTGAGGATGACAAAGGAAGAAAAATGACTTCAAGTTTTCAAGGCTGAGTGGTCAAAGAAAGATAACAACATGGATACAACAGAGAACACAGAAGGACCCACCATATCCAAGAATATTCCTGCTCATCACAGCATTACCTAGGAACTTATACAGTGCCAGGCACTGTGCTAAAACCCTCATGGTCTCCTTTATTTCTCACTCAAATCCCTGCGATGAAATGTTTTACGCAACTTCTTCCCAGAGAAGGTATTGAGCTCAGCCTGGAGGACATTAGGTCTGAGGTGACATCTGGACACCCAAGAGGAAAGTGAAGAGAGCAGCCAGCCGTGTCCTGCTTGTCGCCAGGATGAGGACCACAGCATGGTGCCTAGGAGTCCTTCAGAAGAAGCTTAACCTAGGAAAGGCCGGCAAGCCTAGAGTGCCAAGGAGGGAAAGAGAGTCACTTCAGCATCATGGAGACATTCTACAAGAGTCACCCTATTCATGAGAGAGTTTTAGTAAAGAGAAAACAAAACACCAATCTGAGCTTGGTAGTCAGAGCCCTTCGATCCCCAAACATATCTTTTCTCTTTTGAACGCTGAATGTTTTGAATTAAAGAAAGCCATCCTAAAGTGTCTGTTTAGTTGACTAACAACCCTGTGTCCTTCATTTGGAATATTTGTACAGAGATAGAGAAAACGACTCTCTGAAAAGATGCACATTGACCTAAACAATGGGGCTTTTCACTTCTAGATTATTCCTACGAACTATCAATACTGAATTCACAAGTGCCACACTTCCCTTTGTTTGCACAGACAGTAGTGAAATAGTAATTTAATTGTGAAGTTACTGTACCAAATCTCATGAGATTTTCCCAAAATCTCATACTAATACCATTTTATTCCATGAACTTTTATAATCTCCTGGTACTTGATAAATTCTGCATTGTGTCATTATCTGAATATGACAGTCTTCTGCGAATAGAAGCAAATGGAACTTTATTCCGCTAAGACCTTAATAACAGTAAAGATAAAGGGCAGGGATGCAAATTATCTGACCATTTTTTAGAAACAAAAACAAGGGCGCTGTATTCTACCATTTATATAAACAAGCTGCCTAGAAAAGTTTAAGTGAATCCTATACTTTAAAATGGTTAAAAGCACTTCTCTGGCAAGATGTGCGCATGCAGACTTTGTTGTTTTATTTTCATCAACAGTGCCTTGAATTTTCTACCTTATCTATCACAAAGTACAGTAAGGTGTCAAGGACTATGTGGAATGCTTAAGTCTAAAATAGATTGAATAAATTGGATTTGTGGGGGAGGTAAAATCTAGGGTCTGATATCAGGTGGCCCCAAGTCTCGTTCTGATAAGAAGGAAACAGAAAACACACATTTCTCCCCCTGGAGTACCACGATGAGATAAGCTGCACATAAGCTCTAGCCGTCCACAATATTAGATCACCCATCCACCAGGACCAATTACTTCATGGGACGCAGTTTTGATTGGGCCAAGTAGGAGGGTACACAGTAGCAGAAAATCATGCACTGGAGAGAAAAAAATAGAGAGGAGCGATGGAAATAAACATAATGCTATAGAAGCTATTCCCAACATGCAGGATGAGACTCCCTGGGTACATTTAAACAATCTTCAGAGTTCATGCTTTGAAGTACCTGTGCTTTGTCTAAGAGGAAAAAAGCTTCAGTTTGGGGATCTTAATTTTCCCATGTTTCATATCCCCACGGGATAGTTATACATATTGTTATCAATAGTAATAAAATTAAATTAAGATATGTAAAGTTTTAATTCAGCCTAATCTAAAAGGAATTTGTTTTATTTTCACTTACAAGTGTAAAAACTCACATATAATGAACTGCCTGTAGTTCATTTTCTATCACTCCAATCATTCAGATTCTATACAATAAATGTCTTTTTATAGAATTTTCTATACAAATTTAAATGATTTTTATTGTATTTGGAATTGAGATGTGAGAAAATTACAGCATTAAATTAACCACTCACTATAATTTATTATTATTTTTATATTTAATTAAAAACCCAAAATATCCTTCATCCATATTTGACCTAGTTTTAAACATGCAGCATTGACTCAGCATAATATCAGAGTCATAATTACCAAGTATGGCACGTAAACAACCATTTTTAAATGGTATGAAAACATGATAAATAATGATTGCATTAATAAATAAGAAAATGCTGTAACACAGAAAAACAATGAATACTGGGGTTTTTTTCCCTCCTTTGATTATTTTCTGGTTTTTCTCTCTACCTGTAAAAGACCTCAGGAAATCTAAATGCTGTATTCAATGGTATTATATAAAGACAAATATAGATATACCACAAAGATAAAGATAGCTTGTCTGAATATGCTATTCAATGTTAATTGTTCATTTCACTTTTCATGTACATCAGATTACTGATAAGTTCTCAAAGTTCTATAACTAATTTTAGAAAAAGGCATGTGGGTTTTGAAAGATTTAGATCAGTTCATCATTAAGATTTTTAAATGATTTGACTTTTTAAAAATGTAAAAACACATTTATACATATTAATATTAGTTATTCCTTGGATCACTTTTTAAGTTTCTTAAAGTTTTTATATTCTTTCTGAATTCGGCTTATGATCAGTTATTGTTCATTAAGAAATTTATATAATTATTTACAGATTATTCATTCTTTTTCAGCAGAGAGTTAATAGTGCTTTTTTCACACTGGAATCAAGTATTACAGCTGTCTTTTTATGTAAACTTAGACTATGTTTTTCCTGAATTTTTAAAATGTAAATATCTAGTAACTTTCTATTGCATATAAAATTATTTCATGTTCTACCTATACTTCATAGGTGTATGAAGTGTATCTAGGTGTTTTTTGATAATTTACAAAATACAAAGATGAAAGTCTCTACTCAAAATACGTTTTGCTGTTCAATTAAACCTTTTATTCCAATGAAGTTTTGAGAAACTTTAAGCAAACCATGAGACAAAATAATCTTGCTTGTTCCTTCAAAATTTTAAATAAAGTAAATCTTTAAAATTCTTTCAATCATGAGATTTTCCTTTTATCTCAGATAATACATCTACAAATGAGTTTTATGAAACTAAATTTGATATCTTTTTTTCTCATAGTCAGTGTTTTCTAGTTTTTTCTGTATATCAGAATCGCTTGAAAATTTGTCATTAAAACAGAAAACCTTTTGCATAGAAGTTACATTTTCAGTGATATAAGCCCATGGCTTTTTTTCTATGATGTAATACTTCAACAATAATTTTGCACAAATCCTTACCGAGATTCAGTATGTGGAATCAAGTTACTACTAGTTGATTAATACAGCCAGACATAAACTGAGTTGCAAATCTCTCTTACAGTACTCCCAACTCAATAGTGTTTAGAAAAATTGAGCAAAATAACAATAAAACAGCTTAACTTGCTCACACAAAGCATTTTTAGAATTTTTTGAATGAAAAAATAAAGGCAAATGTTAATAGAGCTTTTAAAATCTAATAACTTATCAAAGATGTAAGGTTAATCCTTCACTTTTCTTAAGCTACTAAAAAGCTTAAGGACTTTCATAAGTTCTTCTCTTCTTTACCTCGAATTACTCCAGAAAGTTTACTGCTATTATTATTAAAGTAAGATGAATGACTATGCCTGAATATATAAAGTAATTGATTATCTAAAATTTTGTGTGTTGCCTAAAATTTGCACTGGACCTTTACTGTCTGAACTACAACTAAGAATGTAATTTCTTTAAATTTTTCTTGTAACAAACCTCACTGGTAAGTATGCTCCCTCTTTAAAATGATACTAACATTAATAGCTTAATTGTCAAAAATATCTGTTGGACACACGATTTCAAATGAGACAGTTCTACCTCCTGCCAAATGCCAAAAAACACTATTCCCCGGCTATAGATTAGGACTGAGACTAGTGAAACACATATAAAGAAATTTTTTAGAGCAGTTTTAGGTTCACATTAAAACTGAGGAGAAGTTAGAGCTATTTCCTACATAACCTCTGCCCCCACACATGCATAGCCTTCCTCATTACCGACATCCTCCACAGAGTGGTACATTTGTTGCAAATGATGAACCTACATTGACACATAATCACCCCAAATCTACATTTTATATTAGGGTTTGCTCTTGGTGTTGTACATTCTATGTACAACACGGAAATTATAAGAATATGTGTCTATCATTCTATGTAGTATCACAATACTTTCAATAACCTAAACATCTTCTGTGGTCTACCTGTTGATCTTTCCACCCCCATCTCCTTACAACTGCTAACCTTTCTATAGTTTTGCCTTTTCAAAAATGTCATATAGTTGGAATTACATGATAGATAGCCTTTTCACATTGGCTTGAAGTATATTAGTACAAGCTCTGTAGTCTGGTTACACCATGGCTGTGTTTCTTTGAGATCTCACAAACTTGATTCCCTACTCCATAAAGTAAGGATGCCAACAGTATATATCTAAAAGTTTTGGAAAAGTATTAGATGAAGAAAAGCAAATAAAATCCTTAGCACATTGCTGTATTGGATATTTGTAGTGATGGTCTGCCGGTGATGAACTTTCTCAGCTTTTTCTGTCTGAAAAACTCTTTATTTCACCTTTATTTCTGAAAGAGATTTTTGCTAGGTATAGAATTTGACGTTGATTTTTCCCCTCTCGATATTTAAAAAGTTACACCACTATTTTCCATCTTGCACTATTTTAGATGAGATGTCTGTTGTCTGCTGTCATTTAAGATGCTTTTAAGACTTTTCTCCTAACACTAGTTTTAAATAATTTGATGTGCTTTGCTGTGGTTTTCTGTTTCTTATGCTTGAGATTCACTGAGCTTCTTCAACCTGTGAGTTTATACTTTTCATCAAATTTGGAAATTCAATTTCCAAAAAATTGGATTTCTAGCCATATTCCTTCAAATATATATTTTCTTCTGTCTCCCCACTTTTTCATCTTTTTCTGAGCCTCAATTATACATAAACTGTACTGATTAAATTGTTCCACAACCCAAATGATGCTCTGTTGTTTTTTCCCCATTTCTTTTTTTCTCTTTGTGCTTTATTTTTGATAATATTTATTGCTATGTCTTCAGGGTCACTAATCTTACCTTCTTCAGGATTTAATACACTTTTAATCCCCTTTAGTGTAATTTTTTTCATCTCTAAAAGTTCTGTTTTAGACCTTCCCTGTCTCTTTTTATGTGCATGCTTTCCTCTACCTTTTAGAACAAGTAAAGTATAGATTTACTAGCTGTCTTCATGTTCTTATCTACTAATTCTATTATCTGTGGTAATTCTGGGTCTATTTCTAATGATCGACTCTTCCTATTTATTATCAATTGTCTTTCCTATTTCTTTGCATGCCTGGTAATTTTTTATTGGATGTCAGACATTGTCTTTTACACTTTTGAGTGCTGGAGGATTCTTTATTCCTCAAAATATTTTTCATTTTTGTTCTCAGACACAACTAAGTTATTTGGAAACAATTTGATCCTTTTTGGCTTGCCTCTTCACTTTGTTATGCTGACGGCTTCCCTGATACTCAGTGTTTTAGGTCTTTTTACTCCGGCTGATGGGAACATAAACTCTTCCTGGACTGGTGTGAGCTCCAGGTATTGTTCTGCCTGTTTCTTTCTGAGAATCTTTCCTGCACTCTCATAGTTTCCTCCCAGGTAGGCACTGAGCCACATTTAGCTGGATTCTAGACAGGAATCCTTCACTGTGTGTGTAGCTGTCTTCTCCCCAGAACTCTGCCATATGCATTCTGTCTGTTTTGCCTCCTTCATCTCTGAACTCTGTCTCCTAAACTCTGAGAGACTTCCAGGCTCTGTTTAGGTTTCTCCACCCTGCAATAAACTATCAAAATCTTTCTACAAAGCAAGCATCAGGCAATCAGTACGCCCATCTTTGTTTTCCTTCTGTGAAGGATCACTGTCCTGCACTTCCTGTTGTTCAGTGCCTAATTACTGTTGGTTATGTTTGTCTAAATTTGTTTTCAGCTGTTTAAAGTGGAAGGGTAAGTCTGGTTCTTCTTATTCCATTATGGCTAGAAGCTGAAGTCCTTTATAATATACTTGATGGATGTTAATACTCGTATTAGTGGTAATCATCATCAAATATGTACAATGATACCAAAAATTAGTAAAGCAACTTTCATGTGTAACTGTCTTGCCATCATGACATAAACTACCTGTACACAAAACACGCGTTTATGGGGTAATTGAATAATGAGAATAAAGGAAAGGTAATATATATGAAATATATATGAAATGGAAAAAATGCTCAAAATTTGATAAGACATGGAGGAAGAAAGCATGGAAGGATAAAAACTGGTATAACTCTTTAGACCTTCCAAGTGTCTCCTCAGAACATGAGAGACAACAACTGCATTGAACTTTGTGCCTAGGTGCCATGGATGTCTGTATTGTCAAATAAAAAGAAAGTTTGTTGTTCCACAGGGAAGACTAGAAGTTTACATGAAAATAGCAACAGCCACCAACATTTATATAGTATTTACTAAGCTTTAGTAATTGTTTCCAGCGCTTAACATTTAGCAATCATTTAATTCCACAAGAACACTCTGAGATGCATACTGTTATTAATCCCTAGGTATAAGATGAGGCAAGTGCAAAACAGAGTGGTTGAATAACTTACCCAAAGTCAGGTAGCTGGGATAGGAAAACATCATTTAGCGGCTATATTAAGAATTCCCACTAATTTGTAAATGTTCCACTCTGAGGGTAGATAAGAAACACAGAATGACAGAAGAAGAAGAAAAAACCCACAACAACAGAAGGTATGGAAAGAAGGAAGGGAGAAGAAGAAAGAGGAAGGAATGAGAGCGAACACACATTAGAAATAAGATTAGAAATTCACAGAATTCATAAATGCTCTGCAATTATACTGATCCCAAGAATATCAGGGTTGGGCTGAAATCAAATCAATTTTGCTAGGATATGGAGAAAGTTACTAGGAAAACAAGGGTGAAAAGGTGATATACAAAAAAAAAAAAAAAAAAAAATTGTTACAATCAACTGGCCTGTAAATAGGTGCGGGAAAACAATTCAACAGAAGGAAAGATATTACATAGACCTAAAGAAGGTAAACCAAAGTGATTTATCCCATACTTTAGGCCTATCCAGGCTATGACAAGGCAGCAATAGTAGCCCACTCTTTTTGTGGAGATAGGCGCTGAAAGCTAGCATATATGGTTACATGCTCTTGGTGGACTTTCAGTTATTTTTGCTAAATTTATATGCTCACCATTCATTTCTTCATTCACTCATCCACACCTTCTTCTAGGATCTCACTACTCAAAGTATGGTTTGTAGAGCAGCAGCAAGTCCTTTACCTGGGACCTCGCTAGAAATACAGAATGTCAGGTCTATTTCAGACCTCCTGAATCAAAAATTAAATTTCAACAGGATGCCCAGGTGATTCTGTAGGCATAAGAATTGTTGGAGCCTGGGGAGAAAGGGGTCAGAAGATAGGCGAGGTGTCTGTCCACCCCTTTCACCCCTGTACTCCCAGAGCCTAGTTCAGCTCTACACATAATAAACGCTCATCACACTTTTTTTTTTAATGAATACATTACGGCTACTATTAGTAACACTTCAAGTCTGAAAACCAGCCTTGTCTTCTTCCTTGACTATGTCAACTCAGTGAGATGAATGTGATCACCACCACATTATGGAAATGCGATCACCTCAGCTCCTAGTGAGCTCTTCCCTGCTAAAATCCTGTGGAGCTATTGAATGTGCATCTCAGCTGGCACTAGTTAATATCATGCCATGTTTTGTTGGCCATCTTTCCAAGTGTATGTGCCACTGTACATGCAACATCCCTCCAACTAGAGTGAAACCTCCATAATGGTAGGGATTATTTAGACTTCCCTTAGAGCAGCCTATTAAATAGCTGGTTATATTCAAAGCTATCTAGAACATACATACTCACGTAGGACAGCCTATAAAGCAAACTAAGAAGACCTGTACACTGTAGGATATAGTCATAGAGTATGAGTTTAGATATTAAGCTGACCTGGGGTCAATACTTTTTTTTTTAAAGAGAACTTTATTATTTTTTGGCTGTGTTGGGTCTTCGTTGCTGCGTGTGGGCTTTCTCTAGTTGGAGCAAGTGGGGGCTATTCTTCATTGCGGTGCATGAGCTTCTCATTGAGGTGGCCTCTCTTGTTGCAGAGCGTGGGCTCTAGGTGCGCGGGCTTCAGTAGTTGTGGCTCGTGGGCTCTAGAGTGCAGGCTCAGTAGTTGTGGCACAGGGGCTTAGTTGCTCCGCGGCATGTGGGATCTGCCCAGACTGGGGATTGAACCCATGTCCCTTGCACTGGCAAGCAGATTCTTAACCACTGCGCTACCAGGAAAGTCCCTAGGGTCAATTCTGACTTCCACTATTTCTCAGCACTAAATGCATTAGATATTTAAGCCTTCTGAGCCTTGGGTTTTCATCTTTAGGATGGAGATAATGGCACATTTCAGACAGCAAGCGCTATAACTCATAAACTACTCCCACTCTTCTCCCTTTGGAACTCTTAGTCTAAGATGTAAAATAATAATGCAGAAAGGGACTATTACACCATGAACCAAGCAAGAACATGAAATATGTTTTTTTGGTCATGTGTGGGCAAGAAGGAAAAATCAGAAATTGTCATTTTGTCTGATCACCTCTTTTTTATAGAGAGTTTAACAGTTCAGACAAGACTTCCTTTACTTTGACAGAGACATGATTTACAATCTGATGTAACTACGAGTTCTCTCCAAGTACTGGCCATTTGTTTTTTTGTTTGTTTGTTTTTTAAATTTATTTATTTATTTATTTATTTATTTATTTATTTATTTATTTATTTATTTTATTGGCTGTGTTGGGTCTTCGTTGCTGCACACGGGCTTTCTCTAGTTGCGGCAAGCGGGGGCTACTCTTCATTGTGGTGCGTGGGCTTCTCATTGCAGTGGCCTTTCTTGTTGCAGAGCATGGGCTCTAGGCACATGGGCTTCAGTAGTTGCAGCACATGGGCTCAATAGCTGTGGCTCACGGGCTCTAGAGCACAGGCTCAATAGTTGTGGCGCATGGGCTTAGTTGCTCCATGGCATGTGGTATCTTCCTGGGGCAGGGCTCGAACCCGTGTCCTCTGCATTGGCAGGCGGATTCTTACCCACTGCGCCACTTAGGAAGTCCTGGCCATTTGTTTTTATAAACATGTATTTACAAAGGTTAAAGGTTGATGTCATGCAGGTGCAATATTAGCCACTCACATAGGATTTCTTAGAAAGGGAGTATCATGAATAGAAGGATAAAGGGAGAGGGAGTAGAACTTGAAATAAGCACATTTCAAAGGAAGGAAGTATCTCAAAATTTCTCTCCACATAAGAGGACTACACTATTATTCTAATAAAATACGAGGGTGAGTCAAAAAGTATCCGCACTCCAGTTATATTAAAACTTCTGTTGGCCACACTGTCTTATCAGCGCTTTCTGTTCAAGGCTACTATCTCCCCAGTCACTGTGGTGCAGGTGTGAATGTGTCACATCACTTCATTTGTAACTGCAGTGCGAGCAAAAATTGCTGCCCTACTTGTGATTTGCACAAAAGAAGAGCAGCGTGCAGTGATTCGTATTTTGTGGTCTGAGGGTGTATCTGGTGCTGTTATTTATTGAAGACTTTGTGCGCAGTATGGAGAAAGTGTTTTGTTGTGAAGAAGTGTGCATGAACGGATAGAGAAGTTCAAGGAAGGTCGCACAAGTGTCAGCCATCAAGAAGGAGCTGGACGCCCATCCACGTGAAAATGTGAAGACAACGGTGCATTTGTGGCTCACAGCTCAGCCTAAAACATTCTTTAATGAGGAATGTGAAAACTTGTTGACAGATAGACAAATTGTATAGAAAAGCAAGGAGATTATGTCAAAAAATGATGTATTTGTCTTTTCTAAAAGTTAATTAAAATTAATTCTACAGCCAGAGTGCAGATAATTTTTGACTCACCCTTGTATTTTAATATATTTTTCCCTCTCACAGCATCAATTAGTTAGAGACTCCTTGGAGGTGATTATTTCCTCTTTTGAAATGTAAATGAACACTTGAAAGTTGGGCCTTATTCACTCTCCCTGCAATAACTTTTATCAGCTAATCAGATCCACACCTAGTTGAGATACACACATAGTGAAATCACTGGAACAGGAAACGAAATAGACCCACACGAAGTATCAATACTTTCTGTGTATCTCAATCTACAGGCAACTCATTTGGGGTAGATCATTTCTTTATTATGCAGGATCCTCCTTGCATAACAGGATGTTCAGTATCCTAGGCTCCTGTCCTTGACATGTCAGTGATGTTCCCTTGTCATTACGGCCACCCAAGGGACTCCTTTTGAGAATCACTGCTTGCTTCACCAAGAGAAAACAAGTGCATCCAAAACTTAACCTTGTCTATTTGACAATTTTGCCCTGCTGGGCTTGCAGCAACTAGTGTGCCATGGAAATGTCTCATCTACATGTAAAGAGCTGAGTTAGGATACAAATGAAGTGTGTGGTCTGCTCTGAGCCGTACTTTCCTCCATTTCACTCAAGGCTAACCTGGTATCAGCTTTCAATTCCGATGCTTTCTGTTCATTATCTCATTGCATTTTTTGCCATTCACATATTCATCTTCTAAACCAACACTAAGAGGAAAAAAGAATGGAGAGAGCAGAATCAGCATTCCTTCTATGACCTCTTTTCATTGTCATGGTGCAGTGCACTGTGCCTCTCCTATGCCAGCATGTGTTTTCTGCAATCAGCCTTTCTCTTCTGGTTCAAGATCTCCTGAAAAGGGCTGGAAGGAGTTACACTGCACATCAGCAAGCATTGTTCTTCACTGTGTTCTTATGATCACATCTCCTGGATGCATTTAATCTTGACTGCCTAAATGGGATTTTAAGTTACATTAACTCTGTACTTAGCACTTAGAAATGATGAGAGTCAAATGTTAAGACTGAGCTTATCAGAATATATTCCACTATTTCTTAAAGTGTGTTTGTAACCACTGGTTGTAGGGTTATGTTTAACAGCAGCGACTTGGAAAATGATTCCATGGTCAAAAAGTCTAAAGAAGGATGGACTGAACGAATTACTTTAGTGTGTGGATTTACAAAACCTTTACTGTGTGAAGGTGGTAGGACCTCAGTACAGTGGTGAGGAATGAATTCAGTATTTTCCAAATGTATTTGGCTACGAAGCCAATTTTCCCACCTAATACTAGAGCAATAAACAAGAAACTAGTGATTCTAATCTTCAAGCCACTTAAGCTATGGGAATACAGACTTTCAGCGCTGCTGATTCGGCCTGCAGGCAGTGCACTGCATGACTATAGAGGCTGGTGCCATTTATATGGTGCAATGTGAATGGACCACTTCATCAGTCAGAGTTCAATCAGAGAAGCAGAACCACTAGGAGGATTATATAGTAAGGGATTTGTCCTTACACAATTTTGACCTTACACAATTTGCAAAGTCAGTCTCTATAAAGCTGTTGTTGTGCTTCTGATGCTAGTTTCAAGCTGGAAGAGCAGGTTATCAGGCAGACAAGAAGGTATATAAAGTAGAGGATAAAAAGGATAAACTGACACCCATGAGCTTGGGCAGGAACCCATGAGTTTGGATTGGAAACTGTGTTGATTCTTACTACCTCCACCCCTGATGAAGTGGATATCCTGCAGGAGAAGCTGGTGCCCTTCATCATGGAGTCAGACACACAATCAGCCCAGGAGACAGTGAAGCTGGAGGAAGATGCAGGGGAAGATGGAAGGTTGTAGACTGACTGCTGCCCACATCAAGGAAGTGAGCCAGCAGATAAGGAACAATACACAGAACTATAAAAGTGGCTACTCCAACCTTCCTAGGGTAAAAACAATACAGCTGCTTCTATACGGATGTCTTTCAAAGTCTCCCACAAAAATATCTTTTGTAGCCCACCCTAGTTGGAAATATACTAGGAAAGGAATTGTGCGAAACACAGTTCAGCCTAGATAAGTTGACATATCATGCACCCTGAAGTTCTGCCTGCACAGCCATAGTGCCAGCCTGAGGGCATTAACCAAGCAACCTCAGTAACATTCCTACGGTGATAAGGGCTGCAAAGAGGAAGTACGTGGTGATGTAGGCAACTACCCTAGTCACACCATGCAGTCACATCAGAGCAATTGACAACTGAGAGAGATGAGCTGGCAATGTTGAAAATTTCCCTTTCTATGGTTTTTTTTTTTAAGACCCATAAAGCCTGTGTGGAAATCCCAATTCTGCCACTTATTAGTATGAAATGAATAGATTCATAATGATTTTGCTTCTTTCCACCATTTACAATAACAAAAAATCTTGGAGTTTTTCTTAAAACATTTTTCTTAACTTCAACCAAGATTTATGAGAGAAAAGACAGCTTTTCTTTTTTTTTTTTTTCCTTGGGTCCTATGCATCTTAGAAATTTACAATTCAAAAAAAAAAAAAAAAGACCTGCTACTTTTTCCTTATTAAAAAAAACAAAGAAAATGATATTTTCCATCTAATTTGTGGACGGAGAATTTCCCCTTTTATCATCTATACCCTGTTCCTTTCCCATATTCAACCATTACTTTTTTTAGTCTCTGTCCACTAAAATTTTCTCATCTCTTCTCCAAGAAAACTCATTTTTCCCCTTAGAATTTGTACAACACTAACAATTGTGTATTCTTAGATCAGTGTGGCTTACCTATGTAGGTCCTGTGTGGTTTTAACTTTATTAAGTTCATAATTTAGGGATATACTGATATTCTTTTCCAATTAGTCTCTACAGCTCTTCAAAGAATTATTTTATCTCAGATAACATCAAATAAAACAGCTTACAATTTTTTATTTGCTTTATAGTTCTTTAAAGGATACAAAGACATCATTTGTGAATAGCTGATCAAATGTTAGAGTTTCTCTTTGAATCCAAAAGTCCTATTAAACTGAAATTCTATTTGAAGTTCAATTTATTTAAATGTCCTGCTTTAAGACTGACCCATAAGAGGTGGTCTGGAGAAAAGACTGATCAAGATAACATATTTTTATCTTTCTCTCCAGGGATAAGAAAAACCGTATTTCTCACTGATGTAGGTAGAAAACCAAATACCGTATGAAAGAAATCATGGTTGTCCATCCTACTTAGCAAAGGAGTTCTTGTAACTAAAAGAGTCAAGACATAGCCAAGAAGATAACAAAGAACTTGACAATGGGGAGACTCAGGAGGAAAATAACTACATGCAGTCAAGAAATGCCTCTCCCTGAAAGAGAGACATTTCCAGCTGTTAACATTTTAGAATACATTTTAATGACATACTGTACTGATTAAAGAGGACTTTGTTTTAAGCATTATCTTACCTCCACCAATAATACCTATTAGTTTACATAATTATTTAAAATAATTATTATGAATTTAGCAAAAGGTACCATAATGTAAGAATCCAATAAATCAATCCCTTCTCATTAATAAATAATTTTAAAGTAATTTCTAATACAAACTCAGTAAGCAACACTCTGTATGGCTGTAATCACTATCATCCAAATATTTCAAAATGTCTAGGTTTCCAGTGAGAAAGAAAGTTAGTATTTCTGTAATTTATTTTTAAAATAAACTGTACTAAATATTCTAACTATACAAAAAGTTCAATTATCTTTTAAAAAATAATGGTCCACATTTCTGGGAAAACAATATGTCTCTTTATTTCTATAATATAATTTTGAGAGGTTAAGAGGCAGTATCTGGTCTTATCGTTTGGAATTTTATAAGCCACCTTTTTCTTCTTTAGAGTGTTTTTCAGCAGATATTAGTTAAGTAAAGACCTTATAGTAGTCAAATATAAAGATGAGGCAGTTGTAAACTCCATTTGGATGTCAACTAGTCCCTTAAAGGTAAAGTTGTATATTCTAGGGTGAAATTAATTTGCAAGCTAATGAACACTACTTTTAAAACTGTATTTTCTAAGCACAGTTTATTTTTGGGTACTTCTCAATTTCTCCTTAAAATATTTTAATTTGATCAATACTAAAACCAAACAAAAAGTAAAATCACAGATTTGTATTGATACATAAGTGTTTACAACAGATTTATGTGTAATAGCTGTAAGGGGAAACCACTCAATCACCCATCAAGAGATGAACAGATAAACTGTGGTATGCCCACACAATGGAATACAATAAAAGTGCACTATTGACACAACAATGTAGATGAATCTCAAGATTATAGTGCTGAATTTAAAAATTTAGCAAAACAACCCCCCGCCCAAAAAAGACCATACTGTATGATTCCATTTAAATTTAATTCTATAAAATGCAAACTAATCTACAGAGAATAACAAAAAGAGGATTCCTGTTTGTCTGAGAGTGGGGGAGGAGAGAAGGTTGGATTACCAAGGGATGAGGAGACTTTTGGAATGATAGGGATGTTTGCTATCTTGATGACAGTTATTGTTTAATGAGTTTATACACGTCAAAACTGATCAAACCACATGCTTCAAATATGAGTTGTTTTTTGTGTTTCAACTATACCCCAATGAAGTTGAAAAATGAATCACATAAAAAACACAATTTCTAAGTCATTACTGAGAGTTTACTGTACGTTCAGGCTCTTTTCCAAGCTCTTTACATTCATTAATATTTAAACAACCCCCCCTGCCCCGCGCCCCAACAACTCCAAAGTAGATACCATAGTTATTATCTCTACTTTAAAGATAAAGTGAAACAAATAAGTTACCCACTTTGCTCTCCCCTAATTGCTCACTTTTTCTACTTTCTCACAACACAAACAGGCCACCCTGTGACAACCCTAGCTGATTTAAGTTGCTAAACCCTAATGATTGGATCCCAATTCCAAATTTTGGAAGAAAGGATATTGGATCCGCCAGCTTGAATCACCTACTTCTGATACCACCTGTTATGGCAAAGGAATAGGGTGCTGGATTCACCTCTGTGAATGATGGTGCTCATTATCTAAGACGGAAGCAATTCTAAATACACTCTGAAATAGCACTTCTAAATGTTGCCTACATTGGTGAACTCATCTTTAGAGAACTCAGGAGAGAAAAGAGGATGGAAGGATAGAGCAAGGCTATGTCTTCAGATCAACAAAACATATGGTGTTTTATTTCTCTATAACTGATATTAACTTAGCATTTGTGCCAACATTTCTGCTGATGGTTGAAAACAAACAAAATTTCAAGCTAATTCAATCTCTTCCAGTTTCAAAGAAAGTGTTTCAGGCTATATAAAATCCCCCCTTAACTTGCCACTGGATAGCAAAGCTAATACATGACAATCCTCTGTCATTGTGGGTCTTCGTTAAGAGAGAACACTTCCTGACAGCCTTTGGCGATCATCTCTTTCCCCACTATTTCTTCTCCCAAAGTCAACAACCCTTCCATTGTCACTAGCTTGGATTGTCTACTATGCAGCACTCACTAATGGCATCTCTTACTGGGATCAGCAGCCTTGTTTCTGTTTACTGGCCCTCAGCATGTCTCTCAAACTTGGAGGAAGGCTGGAATTCTCCCCAGGTGTTCTGAGAATACCCTGTATTATGGAAATGCTCTAATCGTGTTACCTAGTTTTTCCATAAGCTATTGATAGTTAGATGTCATGTTGGGTGCAAAGATTTTTCTCTAAGTCTTGAAAACTACTAAGGTAAAACTTCTAGGAAACTGGGCAAAGATCCATTCTGTCCTAGTAATCCCCAGATTACCCAGGGATCCTACTGTTCCAATGTTTCAAGAATTATCTAAAACAATAATGCACCACGTTCCTATTTAATGAACATCCAGCATCTAAACCATAGTCATACATTCCCTTCAAATTCCCTTCCTACTCACCTGTCAAAATTTAATTTGGTCGGGTAATTAGCTACTTTGAAGCAATTTTGTAGTCTTACCTAACATATGATTTATGGTTTAAATGTGATCTCAGTTCTTTGGTACTTATCATAAAAAGGACTTGCTTTCAAAACTAATGATTCTTCTATGAACTTAAAATGAAATTTGAATCTCAAAAAGGACCCATCCTTTGTTCTAGGCTCATCTGCCCCACACCAGGGGATGTTGAAATCTATCTCTGATGTCTGATTGATTGGAAGGATAGGGGTAAAGGGATCTGTAAAATTTCTTTAACTTTTCGTCTCAATGGAATAAGTGATACTGGACTTGCATGTCTTCATTTATAGCCATAAAACCTGAGAAAATAAATGCAGAAGCTATTTTTAAGCATCAGACAACAAGCAGAACAGTAGTGTACTTGTTGCAAGTAGGTAAAAACAAAAGACGAGCTACATATTTGCTCCAGCTCTTGACTTGGCAACCTTTTCCCTACCATAGTGCAAGTATTGATAGACGAGGCCAAAGTAGAGTAGCAGACTTGCAGAACAGAAGAGTTTGGGCTGCTGAAATGACCAGAATGTTCAGTGCAGGGTTCTGGAGAAGAGGGAACTGCACAAAGAAGGTAAGGTAAAGTTCAACCTAGCATTTCTGGCTAGGGGCTTGGTTGTGCATACACAGGATGAGATTTGAAGTATCTTGCAAAAGGTAGCTTCTGTGGGAGTGAGCAATGAATGCGTGTAGGAGTGTTAGAGCACACTCTGGTCCAACTTGACTAGAGATATCTCACCGAGCACCTTGGACATTTAGTTGAGCCCTGAAAAAAGACAGGCCTTGACCATAACAACCAGATCTTTTATCATGAGCTAAATGGTAAGACTAAGAAAAACCTGAAATTGACTAAACCCTAACAAAACATAAAACCAAGCCTGACAGGATCCAAAGGATACACCAGTAGTTTAATTGTTTGCTAGAACAAAATTCATTACCCTTTTAAAGAATGCAGGATTGTCCAGAATCTCCATAATGTATCATCCAAAATATTTAGTATACAATAAAAACTTATTAGACATTTGAATAAGCAATAAAGCAAGCAATAAAGTCCAAATGTTGGGGTTACCAAATGATGACTTTAAACTAGCTTAAACAATATGATCAAGAATTAAAGGAAAAGATGGTGATAATAAATGTGTTGAGTATTATTAGCAAAAAAGTACCAACTATTAGAAAGAACCAAACATAATGTAAATTCTAGAACTGAAAGTATGTTTAAAATGAAAAATATACAAGATTATACAAGATTGCTTTAGTAGTAGTAGATTAGGGGCTATAGAAGAAAGGGCTGGGTGACATCGAAAGCAGATCTACAAAGATTATTCAATCTGAAGAAGAGAGACAAGAAGCTGGGGAAAAATAAGTAGAGCTTTGGTGACCTTTGTGAAAATATTGTGGTCTAACACGTGTAACTGAAAATGCTCGAGGAAGAGAAGACAGAGAAGGGGACAGAAAAAATATTTGAAGAAATAATGGCCCCAAACATCCTAAACTTAGAGAAAAACATCAACTTGCAGAATCTAGAATCTCAGCAAAATTTAAGCAGAAAAAAATTAAAAAAAAAAAAAACACAACCCCAAAACTACATCTAAACACATCACAGACAACAAGCTGCTGAAAACCAAAGATTAAAAAAAACAAAAAAAAAGTGATCAGAGTGGCATGTTAGATATAGGGGAACAATAATAGGAAGGATGTCAAAATTAAAAGGAAGGAAAGAAGGGAGGGAAGGAGGGAGGAAGGGAGGAGGGAAGGAAACTAGCAAACAAAAATTCTATACGCAGGGTAAATATCCTTTACAAAGGAGAATGAACTCAAGACATTTTTAGATAAACAAAAGCTGAAAGAGTTTGTCACCAACACACCTGAACTTCAAGAAATGGTAAAGAAAGTTCTTTAGGCTGAAGAGGAATGAAATCAAATGAAAATTCAGGTCTACTGGAAAGAATTGAAGAAAACCAGAAACGTGGGTAAACACTCTAAAAAATATTTTTTTTCTTCTCCTAATTTATTTAAAAGACAGTTGACTATTTAAATACATACACTCACACGCACACACGCACACACACAGAACACTGCCTGGCAGATTATAACATTTGTAGATGTACAGTATACGAAAATAATAGTACAAAGGTGAGAGTGTGTTCACGTAGTTATATAGTTACTACATTTAACATGAAGTGGAACAATATGTCCATTAACTGGACAGTAGTAAGTCAAAGGAAAAATACTGTAATCCTGAGGAAACAAAAATCTTCATAACCCACTAGCAAGTGTCATTCATACGGTTATTCTTATCTTTTCTCAGTGCCGACCAAGGTCTCTGTCAGTAAAAGAAACTCTATAAGGCATAAAAATAATTTGGTCAAGGTAAACAGCTTTTTTAATGGTTTGGCATGAAACATGGATAAACCTTAATGCATTTTATATCCCTTAGTGTTATTTCTTAAACCTAAACTTTTGATGAGCTCTAGCATCTAATAAATCCTTGAATTGGTATGCCTTGTGGTGCTAGCTATCACTTTCCACTAGGAACGCCTGTGTCACAAATACAGACTTTTCTTCTTGTTTTATTTGCCTTTGCCTTTGATGCTCTGGACCAATGTTTATTTACTCCATGTGTATTTTTGTATCAAGGCCACATAATCTCAAAGAGAATTTTAAAATGTAACACATGGTGGCATGTATTGGTCATTAGAATGGCTACTGCAAACATTTTAATTAACTGTACTAAATAATATAGAGATTCCATTCTGCAGCAGAAAACATACTTTACAGGAAGAAGTATACGTCCTATACCATTTCCATTTGGACCCAATCCACTAACCTTTCAGAAAGATGTATTCTACAATACATCTCAAACCCAATAATTTAAGTTGGTGACTTCTCCACACATTGATTAATATCATATTGTGCATTACACATATAACGTCATTGTTATACAAACAATGGCAAGGGACAATATGATTGTGAAGACAATCACAAAAGACTAATATGATAGCACATAATTATTTGTTAAAGAAGGCTCTAGCTTCAGAAATGCAATTTTATTTTAACAGAAACAAGAACATGAAACATGTGATGATCTTGCAAGGATTTTTTTGGGCAAAGACAGACTTATGCTGGATAGTTTGCCCTTAAAGATTCTATCTCTGGATCAGATTTTGATTAGGAAATAGAAATACCGCTGCATGAGTCAAAATAAAAGGAATAGAATTATAAAACATGAGTATATTCAAACTATCTCCTTTTAGAAAAGAAAATCAAAAAAGAATTTAACAAGACAACCTGAGCCTGGAGACCACATTCGTGGGTCTGAGTTGTTTAGCTCATTATTTGAAATGAGCACAACAAACATAAACTGGACAGAGAATTCTTTCAAAAAGGTGTTTATTCTCCTTGGAGCTTAGTCATGACCAGTCTGACTTCTGAGGCCAGCCAGTCACTTCTGAGCTTCATTTTTTTAAAATTCATTTTTATTGGAGTAGAGTTGCTTTACAGTGTTCTGTTAATTTCTAATGTACAGCAAAGTGAATCAGCTACACATATACATATATCCCCTTTTTTTTTGGATTTCCTTCCCATTTAGGTCACCACAGGGCATTGAGTAGAGTTCCCTGAGATACACAGTAGGTTCTCATTAGTTATCTATTTTGTACATAGTATCAATAGCGTATATATGTCAATCCCAATTTCCCAATTCATCCCACTTCCTAGCCCTTTCCCTCCTTGGTGTCCCTATGTTTATTATCTATGTCTGTGTCTCTATTTCTGCTTTACAAACAAGATCATCTACACCATTTTTCTACATTCCACATTTATGGGTTAATATACGATATTTGTTTTTCTCTTTCTGATTTACTTCACTCTGTATGACCATCTCTAGGTCCGAGAAAACCATAATTCAAAAAGACACATGTGCCCCAATGTTCACTGCAGCACTATTTACAACAGCCAGGATATGGAAGCAACCTAAATGTCCATCAACAGAGGAGCAGATAAAGAAGATGTAGTACATATATACAGTGGAATATTATTCAGCCATAAAAAAAAAAAAAGCAACAAAAGTGGGTCATTTGTAGAGACACAGATGGACCTAGAGATTGAGCTTCATTTTGGACCATCTATTTCCAAGTCTGCTCTGCCTGGGACCCACTAGACTTAACTCTTTTTTACTTTCTGTCATCAATTGTGGTTTATTTTATTTATCCCAAGGCCCAGTCTACCTCAAGAGACTAAAACCCAGTCCAAATCAGACTCCATCACCCAGATAGAGAATTTTGTGACCCAAGTACATCTCTAGGTGGGTGAATGAATGATTTAAAGGTTGGCATCAGTAATGGAATACCCTTAACACCATATTCAACCCACAGGGACACTAATGATATACAACTGAATCAGGATTAAGTACTTAATGTTTATTTTTATCATCTTTGCTAATGAAGTAGATGAAAAAAATCAAATACCATGCATATTAATGTCTATAATTCTCATTTTAAATGAATGCTAATACAAAGACAGGAAAAGAATTTAAAATGAATTGTCTGATTTCAAAAAATGGTGCTCTTCAAAATGAAAAAAAAAAAAAAAAAAAAACTCCATATAGAAAATTCAAATAATGTGACCCACTCTTCAAGACAAAAGCCAATTCAAAGAGCAAAAGTGAAATGAAAAGGCAGTGAAAGTCTAAGCAGAGAAAAATGATGAAATAGAACAACAGAAAAAATTTTAACTATTAGGACATGTTTAGATATCAGTCAAGATTGGATAATATTTCCAAATTAGAAATGGATTTTACATTCATAAAAATTCCCTCTGGAAAAACTGAAAGAATTCCCTCTAAGAACAGGAACAAGACAAGGGTGTCCACTCTCACCATTATTATTCAACATAGTTTTGGAAGTTTGAGCCACAGCAATCAGAGAAGAAAAAGAAATCAAAGGAATACAAATTGGAAAAGAAGAAGTAAAATTGTCACTCTTTGCAGATGACTTGATATTATATATAGAAAACCCTAAAGACTCTATCAGAAAACTGCTAGCACTAATTGATGAGTTTAGTAAAGTAGCAGGATACAAAATTAATGCACAGAAATCTCTTGCATTCCTATACACTAACAACAGAAGAGGAGAAAGAGAAATTAAGGAAACTCTCCCATTCACCACTGCAACAAAAAGAATAAAATACCTAGGAATAAACCTGCCTAAGGAGGCAAAAGATCTGTATGCAGAAAACTTTAAGACATTGATGAAAGAAATCAAAGATGACACAAACAGATGGAGGGACATACCATGTTCCTGGATTGGAAGAATCAACATCGTGAAAATGACTGTACTACCCAAAGCAATTTACAGATTCAATGCAATCCCTATCAAATTACCAATGGCATTTTTCACAGAACTAGAGCAAGAAATCTTACGATTTGTATGGAAACGCAAAAGATCCCCAATAGCCAAAGCAATCTTGAGAAGGAAAAATGGAGTTGGTGGAATCAGGCTTCCTGACTTCAAACTATACTACAAGGCCATAGTGATCAAGACAGTATGGTACTGGCACAAAAATAGAAAGGAAGATCAATGGAATAGAATAGAGAACTCAGAAGTAAGCCCAAACACATATGAGCACCTTATCTTTGACAAAGGAGGCACGAGTATACAATGGAAAAAAGACATCCTCTTCAATAAGTGGTGCTGGGAAAATTGGACAGCAACATGTAAAAGAATGAAATTAGAACGCTTCCTAACACCATACACAAAAATAAACTCCAAATGGATTAAAGACCTATGTGTAAGGCCAGACACTATAAAACTCCTAGAGGAAAATATAGGCAGAACACTCTATGACATCCATCAAAGCAAGATCCTTTTGGACCCACCTCCTAGAATCATGGAAATAAAATCAAGAATAAACAAACGGGACCTCATGAAACTTAAAAGCTTTTGCACAGCAAAAGAAACCATAAACAAGACTAAAAGGCAACTCTCAGAATGGGAAAAAATAGTTGCCTATGAAACAACGGACAAAGGATTAACCTCCAAAATATACAAACAGCTCATGCAGCTTAATACCAAAAAAGCAAATAACCCAATCCACAAATGGGCGGAAGACCTAAATAGACATTTCTCCAAAGAAGACATACAGATGGCCAACAAACACATGAAAAGATGCTCAACATCACTCATCATCAGAGAAATGCAAGTCAAAGCCACAATGAGGTATCACCTCACACCAGTCAGAATGGCCATCATCACAAAATCTGGAAACAACAAATGTTGGAGAGGGTGTGGAGAAAAGGGAACTCTCCTGCACTGTTGGTGGGATTGTAAGTTGGTACAGCCACTATGGAAAACAATTTGGAGGTTCCTTAAAAAGCTACAAATAGAACTACCATATGATCCAGTAATCCCACTCCTGGGCATATACCCAAAGAAAAGCATAATCCCAAAAGAAACATGTACCATAATGTTTATTGCAGCACTCTTTACAATAGCCAGGACATGGAAGCAACCTAAATGCCCATCAACAAATGAATGGATACAGAAGATGTGGCATATATATACAATGGAATATTACTCAGCTATAAAAAGGGGTGAGATGGAGCTATATGTGATGAGGTGGATAGACCTAGAGTCTGTCATACAGAGTGAAGTAAGTCAGAAAGAGAAAGACAAATATTGTATGCTAACTCACATATATGGAATCTAAAAATGGTACTGATGAACTCAGTGACAAGAACAAGGACGCAGATGCAGAGAATGGACTGGAGAACTCGAGGTTTGGGAGGAGGCGGGGGGTGAAGGGGAAGCTGAGACGAAGCGAGAGAGTAGCACAGACATATATATACTACCAACTATAAAACAGATAGCCAGTGGGAAGTTGTTGTATAACAAAGGGAGTCCAACTTGAGGATGGACGATGCCTTAGAGGACTAGGACGGGGAGGGTGGGGGGGACTCGAGGGAGGGTGGGGGGGAAGTCGAAGGAGGGAGGGAATACGGGGATATGTGTATAAAAACAATGATTGAACTTGGTGTACCCCCAAAAAAATAATTAATAAATAAATAAAATTTAAAAAAAAATTCCCTCCTCAGAACTATTCTTCCAAAGGATTTTAAAGTTTGCAATTTACTTAACAAATACAAATAACTGTATGACAGTAATTGCAAAAATAAAACAAGTGGAAAATATGTACAAATCAAGAATAATCAAAGAATAAACCACAACCAAGAGTAAATCACAGCCTCCAAAGTAAGAAATGTGGACAAGGATTTGAGTTATGGGTTGCTCTGGGGACAGATAATTGGAAACTAGTTTAGTTGAACATAAATAAAATATGAAAACATAATCACAGAATCCAAGGAAAGGCTTCATCATCACACACTTAAGGTAGGGATGGATTCTCTGCCTTAGAAACTAAATGGAAGGAGAAGTTATTCAATTTGTAAACTTACAGAGGTATGAAACCACTTTGAATCTTAAAAAAATAGTTTCTGTTGAGGAATAACATGAATAATCATATGGTCTAAGACTGAAATACAACTGAAAATAAACTAGGAGGAATAACATGACCAGCAGTGCTTCGGGCTCACTCATTCTCAACACTTCATTATTTCTTCTCATCTGGACAGCATTTGCACCTTAGGCTTCTTTAGCTGCGATGATGGCTTTGTTCATTGTTTTATGATCACTGTGAATGTTTTTTACCAAACATCTTTCTGACCTCACTAATACATAAAATTTAGACATTTTGCTTTTCCAAAGGACAATGCCCAAACTATTAAGGTCACTGGATTCTAAATTTATGATGAAGGGACATAAAATGCTATAACTCGAGCAAAGAGACAACCTAAAGAAACATTGTAATTAGGTGTTTTCTATAACTTTGGGACAAGGAAAACACCATTGGTTTTTGATATGCTGGTTTTGTTTCTCCAACTATTGCTAATTTATAGATGATCATGTCACACACTAAGCAAGATACATACAACGCAGAGACAGAGGTTGAGCCCTCAGGGGTGGGAGTTGGGGGTTCTAATGTTGTCAGGAAGATAAGACATGTTTACATCAGTCTGCAATAGAGATGATTATGCCAGGAATCCCAAGTGGAATCAGAGAAGGGAATGATCATTTCTCGGTGAGCGAGATTAAGAAGCTTTGAGGTGGGGGTGGAGATGGGATTTTGAGGCAACATTCTGAAATGTTAATAACAGAAGCAGGTAAGTTCAAGGAACTTACAGCATGATATTTAGCTGTAAGTGAAAGGATAGGCACCTGCAAGGAATCTTAAAACTTTAAGCCACAGTTTGAAAATGATGTTATAGATTCTAAGCAGTCAAGGTCTTCCTTGGCTGTTTAAGGAACCTGAAATGGATCTTTTGCTCCCAGTTTTATTGTTTTTAAAAACTAAACAAACAACCCAATCAAAAAATGGGCAGAAGACCTAAATAGGCATTTCTCCAAAGAAGACACACGGATGGCCAAGAGGCACATGAAAAGCTGCTCCACATCACTAATTATTAGAGAAATGCAAATCAAAACGACAATGAGGTATCACCTCACACCGGTTAGAATGGGCACCATCAGAAAATCTACAAACAATAAATGCTGGAGAGGGTGTGGAGAACAGCCACTATGGAGAACAGCATGGAGGTTCCTTCAAAAACTGAAAATGGAATTACCATATGACCCAGCAATCCCACTCCTGGGCATATACCCAGAGAACACCATAATTCAAAAAGACGCATGCACTCCAATGTTCATTGCAGCACTATTTACAATAGCCAGGTCATGGAATATCCTAAATGTCCATCAACAAATGAATGGATAAAGAAGATGTGGTACATAGATACAATGGAATATTACTCAGCCATAAAAGGGAACAAAATTAGAACATTTGTAGAGATATGGATGGACCCAGAGACTGTCATACAGAGAGAAGTCAGAAAGAGAAAAACAAATATCGTATAGTAATGCATATATGCAGAATTTAGAAAAAGGGTACAGAGTAACCGGTTTGCAAGGCAGAAATAGAGACACAGATGTAGAGAACAAACATATGGACACCAAGAGGGGAAAGCAGGGGGTGGGGGATGCGTGTTGGGGTGGGATGAATTGGGAGATTGGGGTTGCCACATATATATTACTAATAAGGAAAAAAAATCAACGCTTTAAATATATGCAGTTTATTGTATCTCAATTATATCTCAATAAAAGTTCTTAAAAAAAACCCTACATTGATCAGTCAATTTTCATATGAAACTGGGAGCAAAGTATAGGAAGAAATGAAGTTGGGGGAAAAGGTAAAATAGATACAAGGCAATCAGGTAACAGGCAGGTTCCAGGTAAAGACACTGGAGGAGGCAAACCACTTTGGGTCAAAAAATAAAGTTGATTTTTTATGACGAAAGAAACAACATTTAGGAATGTTGGACTAGTTATTCTCATACATACCTAAGGGTTATGCTGTTAACCTGTTGAAAACAGTATTATTTTTGCCGAAGAATCTAATGACAAGTCCTCTTCGGAATGTGATTCCAAATTCTTTTTGGAATATCTGCAGACTCTCAAAAAAGAACGTGAAATGTTTTCTTGTTGCCTATAAAACATTAGAAAAACTTGCCTTTCAAAGCAGCAGCTGCAGGGTGAACTTCTAGAAAATAAACCCTGAGAGGTTCCCCTTCCTTTTCTTTTAACCCAAATAGTCTACGTATATTTTTCAATCTCTACTTTCTACATCCTTTAATATTAACCGTAAGTGATGAATGGCGGGTGTGGAAGGAAGGAGACTGGAGAAACTCCGTCCATTTGAAAAGAGTCCATTTTTTTTACCCTATTTTGCAGAGTGTCATTTTAAATAAGTGCTAGCCTGGAGAAGGTTTTTATTGTTTTGAACCACAGGCTTTATATTACCTTAAAAAAAAAAAAAAAAAAACCTCTCAGCTGCATGTTGGATGCTTCTGGCAGCAATACAAATCTAGCACCACCCAGGGAGGGAGTGTATTTGCTTCTTCGCTCACTTCTGGCAGGGCAGAGGAATGCTGGACATTGAGAGACGACAAGGGAGGCTGCCCACAGCATCGCCACGCTGCTCCCCCGTCCCACGCCTTGGGCCTCCTCCCTTGGGAACACACAGGTAAGTCCATCGAGGTGCTGATGGAAGTGGAGCATCCTAGCTCGCTGCGACCAAGCCACAGAGGAAGTCAAGTGCAATGCACTGAGGATGCTTAATGGGTCTCAACAGCTTCAGGAAGCTCAGCATGGCCTGGCTGAGGTCATAAGGTTCTCATTCCACCCAGCACATTGCTGAAAAGGTCCTTTTGTGTTTATTCGTCTTTCGAGTTTTGTCCATCACTTTGCAGCATGCTTTTCTATAGACTATTAAGAAAAAAACATTAAAACAGCCACTCTATGTTTGGGTTTCGACAATTCCGGGGCTAGCTGTTCGTCTGTTTTTCTTTCATACTCAGAAATCAGAGCTTACAGCAATCTTGACTGCTGAAAAGCGAAATATCATCGAAAGTTTGGTTTTCAATGTTGTAAAATACTGCACATGGATAAAATGTAAGACTTAACATTAGACAGGGAGCTGAAAAACTACAGAGACAAAATGTTCCTGTAATATGGCAGTCGTCTCTAAATATAAGGCTCCATGTTATAAATTTGGGTTCTTAATGAATTTTTTATATCACCAATTCTGTTTCCACTTAGATGTCAGAAACTGAGCTGGAAAAGATAAAAGTCAGAACAGCTGAGCATCTTGAAAATGACAAAAATAACATTTCTTGGTTGAAGGAAGGTAAGTCCTCTTGCTGTTGATTTTTTATCAATGTGAAAATTATGCTTTTGTTTAGAAGCAAAAAATAGTATGGGAGAAGAAAGAAAAATCCCCCAGCAGTTCAAGTGATATTAATACTTCTGATTTTCTTTCTTTCTTTTTTTTTTTTTTTTTGGCCTAAGTGGTAGTTTGAGGGTGTTTAGTATTGAAATGCTTTTTGTATTCCTTCGAATGCAGGGCACTCAGATGATTTTATAGGGAAAAGAATATACACTTTCAATTCAGATACACGTTACCTGTGAGGTTCTTGTTATGCTGGAGAACTTTCTCCTTTGTAGCCAGGAAGATGAAACAATGTGAGGACAAGAATATTTTAAATAATAATCACAGAAAGGAGTGCAGGCTGTAGGAAGTCATGTCTACAAATAGAATTGCCATTCACTGCAATTACAGAAGCCACCTTCCCAGGGGAGAGAGCTGTTGGCCACAAGCACGACGTGCGTAAGATGCCTGCTTGAAATACACACACAGATCGATTATGCCCTCCTAGGAGGAGTACAAATTTATGCACTTTCGAACATATGTATAAACTCACGATTATTTACTAGAAGGTTTGGTTTCATAATCTTTTCTTTTTATGAACATCTTTAATGTCCCTAAAAGGAAACTGACTTGGTATTTTATCTAAATAGATAAGTTGTATCTTTTACACCAGTTCCTGAATCTATTCAATTGTAAAAAGACAGGCTCTTAAGTAATTGCTATGCCTCAAAAGTGTTTTCCAAGGTCACGGGAGACTTTAATATATATGTCAAGTAAGTTCAACAACACCAATAATAATAATCATGACATCAAACACAATGACAATATGCATTAGTGATTATGCTGAATCATTACAGCAACCCTGTGAAGCACTAATCACTCCTAATATTCAGGTGAGAAAACAGAATCTCAGAGAGTTTAAGTGCCTAAAATTACAAAATTAGGAAGTGACAGAACTGGGATTTGATCCCAGACTGTGTGATTCCACAGCATATAAATTTAACTACCACCTTACACCGTGTTTCAAAGACAAGGTGTTTAAGTTACTTGTCAGGACATGATCTGTGCTCAAAAAGTTTTCCTAAAGTGCTTAAATCAACACCTCCACCTTCACACATACCCTTCCATCCACTCTTATTCTTAATCCTGCTTTACCCTCACTCTCATTTTGTAACTGTTCACTTTTTTTTTAAAAGAAGATTATCCTTCTGCCTTAGGGCCTCATAATCAAATTTAATGGCTGGAACTCATCTCTACTGAAGACTTTATTTCAGGATAAAAGGTGGTACAGACATGAAGTATTCTCAGTCATTTCCTTCCAAAAGCCACAGAGCTAAGAAATTCTCTAACTTCTTTTTCTTAAACAATCTTTTAAATCAAATCTTTTAAAAAAAAGCAATGTGGAAGTAAGAAAAAACTGAACTCAGCCCAAAGATCCCTCAGCGATTTCTCTGCGAAGACCAAACCCATGAAGACAGGAGTTCTTCACTGTTACTTATAGCGAAGTTTATCTTATTTCTTTTTGCTTCAATTGCGCCATGCTATACATGTCTCATAGAAAAATAATGACAAAATTGATAGACCAGTCAATTGTTTCCTGAAAAATTTCCTTTTTGAAAAACTGTCTCCATAAAGTACAATTTATGATTAAATTCCTATAATCCATAAAATCTAATTTCCCAGGTGACCTGTTTTATCCCACTTGGACACTTCATTTAAGCTACACTCACATTATGTTTACTGTATTTCATAAAGGGGAATTGAGCCAAATGCTGGATGACAACATCTTAATTAGGAATTATCAGGATGAGTTAGTTTTTGAACATAAATGTCTTTTTTTAATGTTAAGAAAAAGTATATATGTTGGTGGGTTTTTTTTGTTGTTGTTTGTTTGTTTTTTAAGCAAGCTGGTGCAATGTAAAGAGCAGAGGATTTAAGTCAGGCAGGTGAAGTTTTAAAATTTCAGCTCAGCTGTTCCTTAGCTGTGTGACTGTGCCATGTTGCTTAACCTCTCTGAGCTTCAGATTCCTTAGCCAAGGACTATAAATACCTACTTTGTGAAATTATGGGGAAGAGATCTCATTATTTTTGTGTCTTTTTTTCCTCTTTAAAGCATGATTTAAAATAATATAATGTTTTTTGAGGTCCTGGTTCATACTTTGAACAATCTGCACTAGTATCAGCGCTGTGTATTTTAATAGCATTGTCAACAAAAAGGACCTCTATACAGAAGCAACAAGGCAGTTTATTTGGGATCTTAGAATTGTGATTTGGGGAATCAGAGATTCTGGAGGAAACCAGAATAGTGTCTCAGCAGAGGAAAATATGTGGGGGGGGGGGTATGGAAAAAAAGAAGGAAGTTCATGCAGGCCTAGACAAGTTGTTTAGCAAAGATTTAGATTGGAGGGTAAATTTGTTCCATATATACAACTGGGTTATCAAGGACATCTCATCCCTTACTAGGGAAAGGTAGGGTTTCCTTCGTCCAGAAAAAGTCCAATTCTCAGCATTATTCTTTCCTTTTGGCAACTCAGCAACTATTCAGCAGCTTTATTTTTGAGTGTTCAGCCAAAGTTCAACATGAGCAGCAAACACGGAGGTCCTTCTTGACGCCTCAGTCATTCCTGCCATTGTTCCTCTCATAGCATTTTATATAAATTCCTTCCTTTGGGCCCTACAACCATTTGATGTGGAGTAATATTGTCCCATTTTACAGATTAAAAGACTGAGGCTCAGAGACACTAGAGCTTGCTCAAACTTGCAGAGCTGGTAAGTGGCAAACTGAATCTTGAACCCAAATCTTCCAAATTCCGTTCTTTGCCTTAAACCAATTTGTCACAATGCCTTCTCCAACAGTTATCAGTACTTGAAATTAATCAAACACCCTCCCCCTTCAAAAAGAAAAAGAAATACTGTCTCCCTCAGTATCCGCAGGGGGATTAGTTCCAGGACTTTCTGCTGATACCAAAATCCAAGGATGCTCAAGTCTCTTATTCAGAATGGCATGATATAGTCAGCCCTTTGTATCCAGTTTCAGAACTCGCAGATAGGGACGACTGACTGTAGAGACTTGAAAGTTGTTCAAGTTTTTTTCATGAATAACAAAAGTAATTGCTTCTCCCATCACAGTGTCTCTTGCCTCCCTCTGCAACTCCAGCTGAATACTGCCCACGGTTAAAATGCAGGGAATCACAGCACTGCCCGATTAGGGTTGGAGCCAGCACTCACTGGGGTAATCTACATAAACCACTGAGCACAGCACCTGACCTCAGAGTGAGCATGGGGCCAACAGGAGTTAGCACCATCACTGCCAACCTGAGTACTGATACTCTTTCTAACTTCTCATCTTCAAACATTCATCCAATTTATCCAACTTATCAACAGTAGCATCACTGAAGACAAGGCATGAGCATAACAGAGAACAATTTTTAAAAAAGAAAGAAGGAAAGAAACACAGTCCTGCACTCAAGAATTTTATCAATTTTCCCTGCTTTTCCCTGAAAGGTAAAGAAGTCCTTGTTTGCCTTCTACTTTCTCTCCTATGGACCATGGGCCTAATGGCCTCAGCAGTGCTGCCAAAGAGCTGGTTAAAGCAACATCCAGAGCTTTTATTAACAAATAGGGTAAATAGTGTTTAAGAAACACACCAATAAACCTGAAAATACACTCAGAGTAAAATAAACTGAATCCTATTTTATCTTCTATCAAACTACCAGGCAATCTTGTACCATTATTAGTCATCTTGCCTTTAAATTCTTTTTTTTAATTAAATTTATTTATTAATTTTATTTTTTATTTATTGGCTGCATTAGGTCTTCGTTGCTATGTAGAGGCTTTCAGTAGTTGTGGAGAGCAGGTGCTACTCTTTGTTGAGATGCGTGGGCTTCTCATTGCAGTGGCTTCTCTTGTGGAGCACAAGCTCTAGGTGCACAGGCTTCAGTAGCTGTGGCACATGAGCTCAATAGTTGTGGCTCACGGGCTCTAGAGCGCAGGCTCAGTAATTGCGGCGCATATGCTTAGTTGCTCCATGGCATGTGGGATCTTCCCAGACCAGGGCTCGAACCCATGTCCCCTGCATTGGCAGGCGGATTCTTAACCACTGCGCCACCAGGGAAGCCCCCTTGCCTTTAAATTCTTGACTTCTCAAATTTTAGATAGATCAAATTCCTGGGTCCCAGCTTAAGTAATTCAGGAGGATTAGGTGGAGCCCAGACATAAGTGCTTAAGAGCAATAACATGAAGTAACATGTTCAGGGACCATACTTGGAGAAACCCTGTTTCAAGACAATCAGAGAAACAAAATATGATTGTGAAATACGCACCAGGCAAGATGAACTGTATTGTGTAACTCTGGACCAAGGTGGTCTAGAAAGGCCAGTCTTGAAGGTGGTCATGATCTATTCGCACAGGTGAAGAGGGGTAATGCTGGGAGCAAATCACAGGCTGCGTGATGCCCGTTCTGGCGCTGGGGAAATGGGCATTTTGGCTAGTTACCTGTGTATGGATTCACCAGAAACAAGGGGGACAAACAAACTGAGTTCCAGCTATAGGTTAAAGAGTTGGATATGAGTTCTAAGTTGTCACGCAGGTCTGAGGTCGGGGACTAACATACGGAAGCATTATTTAAATCTGTAACTGGAGTGCAAAGTGGGATGGGGCAGGCAGAGCAAAGTTTAAGAGGGATGATGATGGCCAAGACAGCACTGCATTCAGTAGCCTTGAAGTGAGGACTACACGACCAGCATAAAAGTCATAACAAGGAGAAGAAAATAGGCCCAAACGTGAAAAACGTTATGAAGGAAAAATTGATGTAACATAGAAATTGGGGGGGAAATTACAGGTGGAATAAGATGGCATGTAATACCCCATTAAGCCAGGGAGCATTCTGGGTAAGCATTTCAGTGCTTGCTCCTCACACCATTTGATACGGTAGAGAAACATCAAAATGAAGGGATGGAAGCCTTTAAATTGTTGCCATTTGCAGTTTAAAATCACAGCATCACCAGTGTTTGAACTGCACACAATTTCTTAGAGTGTCTCCTGATTTTTCAGGAGAAACTGGATTACCATATGACATCTCAGGATCTCTAAAGGTTAAATAATAACAATTAACAACAACGATGACAAGAAAGCAACATGCAGGACAAATGAAACCAGGTTCTATGAGTCTAGTTCAGCCCAGTCTGTAACTTCTGTTCTAAGAGCTTGTTTCTCATAACACAATCAGTACAGTGTCCTAAAAACTGGTTTTCCATAAATATATCTGTACACACAAAGTCAAAACAATGGTTTGACCTAAATGATGTGAAATGAACAACATGGAAATAAAACTGTGTGTCCTTCAGAAGATTAGCTCTCTGTAATTGTTTTAGCGAAGCAGTCTCTTTATGGGTGTAATAAATTGAGGGAAGAATAAAATTATCTCAAGTTACAAGTGTGCCCTCAATATACAAAGCGCAGTCTTATAACCTTCTAATCTATATTGACTAGGTCCCATGGCTGCTAGGTTGGGTGGGGCCCCAGGGGGAAAATTCAAAAAAGAAATCAAATAGAAAGTATTTGACTTCTTTTAAATGGTGGGGGCGGGGGTGGGAGAGGGCAATGAATAAGCTTTCTCTCACTTTCCAAAAATGCCAGGAAAAAAAGAGCATGGGAGATGAGAATTCTGTAGTTACTCTGAACAAACTAGAGATCCTTTTCTATAAGCAGTCACATGGTGACTATAGTCTGTGGTGATGTGAAAATTATTATTTAGAGACATTTTAAAGGAAACTCCCCTAAACTTATTTAGTATTGATGTAGAGGAGACAGATCACCAATGAGCTGGCATCTTGAATACAGTAATTATTATTTAATCAGAATTCACAGAGACTAATAATCCAAGATAGCAGAAAACATCAAAGAGGTCCAAAAAGTCATGTTCCACAAATTTCCTTCTCAATATAATGCAAAACCTCAAATCTATAATGCAAGAATCCCATCTCATTTTTGATTAAGAGTTGTTTGCAAGTGAGACAGAGAAAGTATAAATCTTACATTTATTGACATTCATAAATTCACTGAACTTCCCTTAATTCTAAGTGAAGACAGTTCACCTCATTTGCTCAAAAAATAATTTCAGAGCATAAGCATTAAGACAATTCCAAAATACGTATCTTACACAATTCTTCAAGCATTTGATGAGGCTCCTCTTGAACTCACAGATAACATATTAGGCCAAGAAACAAAGATGTCAAAAAATGAAAATGCCACAGGTTTTGCCCTCAAGGAACTCATGTACTTAAGTACTTTATTATAATGGCTAAATATTAATCCATGCTAATTCTCTCACTCAGATAATTCTCATTTTTAAAAGGGCTACTTTTTTTTGTCTAGCTTAAAAATTAAGCCACACTAATGCCTATTTTAAATTGGTAATTTCCACCAATACTGTATTCTTGATTTCCTTTACTATGTAAACACAGGAAACAGAATCTTATTCCAGTGGTCTCCATGAACTTGTGAAAATGTACCTAATAACCAAAATACAGGTAAGGAGAAGGTAACAGTCAAAGAGAATGTTGTGCTGATTAGATGTGAAAAATACACCCTTGCAAGCCATATAAGGAAGTAAAACAAGCACAAGATAATTTTACAGGGTAATTGTTTTGAAGCTTTAAAACAAGATGATGTGATAGAGATTGGTGTGAGGAATGGTCCTTGAGAATCAGTGGTCAGAGAAGTTTGGAAGGAGAGCTATCTGAGTTGAGACTTAAGTGACTGTGCAAAAATCTGGGAAGAGCATTCCAACAGGGAAAAGAGGCTGTTTAAAGATAGCATGTGGCTCAGGATGGCTGGATGAGAAGGAAGGAAGGAGGAAGGGAAGGAAGAAAAAACGAAATTAGAGAGGAAGGGAGTAAGGAAGGGACAGGGAAGAAAAGTGCTCAAGTTGCAAATAATATAGAACTTTGCTGGCCGCAATCAGAAACTTAGATGTTTTTCCTTAATTTGAATTAGAAGCTACTGCAGATTCTAAGCAGGGGAATAAAAGGAATCATTTATAGTGGATGTGGTAAAGAGTGTATGCAGAAATAAAATGGAAGACACTGCAGTTGGCCAAGCAAAAGATGGTGAGTGGGATATGATAAAACTGTGAAGGTGAAAGAGGTAGAATAGGATGCAGGACCTATTTTGGAGGCAGAGTCAACTGTACTGGCTGGTGCCCTGGAGTGGGGCAATAGAAAGAAAGGAGTCAAGGCTGACTCCTGGCTTGAGACACTGCATAATGGTAATGCTGCATGAAGAATAAGAGAAAAACTGGCTGGAGATGGGAGAATCAGAAGATCTGGGTGGGTCAGGTTAAGTGTGACATGCCAACATCTCCATGAAGATTTATCAATTGGGCAACAGGATATATGAGATCAGTTGTCCACTTTACATAATGCTGATAGGGAAAGTTGGCTAGACATTTGGCTTTAGACCTGAAGATTGAGAAAGCATCTGCTGATGGGATAGTACAGGAAAAGAATACAATTTCAAATAGAAATATAATTTCTTTCAAGGCGGGAAAAAACATGTCATGTTCCAAGAAATGAATGAAAACAAGAAGGGCTGGAGCACCTTGACCCCAAGGAAGGCTGGCATTTGATGAGTGTGGGGAGTCTGCCCAGGAACAGAGCCTTGAACCTTTCAGAGACCTTGGTCAGTGAGCATCTTGGATTCCAATAAACTCTCTACACTGGAAATGCCTACCAGAGATATATTTTGTCTTGTAGTAAAATATATTCCACTGCATTTTATTCTCAAAAAAAAATTATGTAAAGGACTATGAAAGGATATCATACTACTTTCAAGATCTAACAATGATAAAAAGAAGCTTTAATAGTTTGTATTAGTTCTCCAGAGAATCAGAACCAATAGGAGAGACAGATAGATAGACAGGCAAAAAGTAGATGAATGGACAGATAGACAGATAGAAGATGGATGGATGGATGGAAAGAAAGAAAGAAAGAAAGAAAGAAAGAAAGAAAGAAAGAAAGAAAGAAAGAAAGAAAGAAAGAAAGAAAGAGGAAGGAAGGAAGGGAGGGAGAGAGAGAAAGAAAGAAAGAAAGAAAGAAAGAAAGAAAGAAAGAAAGAAAGAAAGAAAGAAAGAAAGAAAGAGAAAGAAAGAAAGAAAGAAAGAAAGAAAGAAAGAAAGAAAGAAAGAAAGAAAGAAAGAGAAAAAGAAAAAGAAAGAAAAAGAAAAGAAAAGAAAAGAAAGGGTTTATTATGGGGGACTGGCTTACACAATTATGGAGGCTGAATAGTCCCATGGTCTGCTGTCTGGAAGCTGGAGGCTCAGGAAAGTCAGTGGTGCAGTTGCAGGCCAAGCCTCAAGTTCTGAGTGCCAATGGTGTAAATCCTGGTCCAAGTAAGAGGTTCTGAGAACCAGGAATGCTGATGTCCAAGGGCAGGAGATGGATGTCCTTGCTCTAGTGGAGAGAGCAAATATGCCCTTCCTCTTTCTTTTTGTTCTATTTATCCCTTAACCCATTCTAGAAAGAGATTTTCTCTAATCAGACTATCAATTCAAGTGCCAATCTAGTCCTTGAAATAACTTCATGTACACTCCCAGAAATAATGTTTTACCAGCTCCCTGGGTATCCCTTAGCCCAGCCAAGCTGACACATAAAATTAATCGTCACATAGTTTTTAAGGGGAAAGCAACAGATACTTACTTCTTCTAGCTAAATTAATGAAAACAGCAATTTACTGGAAGGCTGGGAGTTGGTTCACAGTCTACAAGGAAATTCAGGTCTAGGATGGGCAGGAAGTAAACTAGCTCTGGTGATCCAGAGAGCAAGATTTAACAATACATTCAGGTCACCACTCCTCAAACATTAGCTCCACATACTTTTTCTGTCCTCTCATCCTCTTATACTTAAGACCTCAAACCTCAAGGAAGAAAGCTCAATAGATTTGGCCATGAATCCCCATCCTCACTAGGCAGGGCAGGGAACCTTGACTGACAGCACCACAAGGCTATACATAATGGGGGAGAGATGCTTCTTCAGAGGAAATTCAGTGGTCTAGCACCAGAATGGAAGGAGAACAGATGCTGTGTGGCTTCCAAGTAATGTCTACTCTAAGAGCCGGTACCCACGATCCAATTTTCAGTGCTTTGCTCCACAAGGGATAATATTTTCTTAAGAACCTGACATGTACTGTTGATGGAACGCTGAACATTTCAGGAAGGAGAGTACTTACTTTAAATGTATTGGCCTTCTACTGAAGTTCAAATGTCAGAATCATTTTGATTCTCTGATAACCCTATTCTATGTTGAGAAAGTTCAGTAAAAGATGAGATCTTCTGTGTTCTCATAGGTCAACAAATTAAATTCCCGTGGCACATCCTACAGCTGACGGTTGAAATTTCTTTCCAACTAAGCCTATAAAGTAGTAAGTTCATTTCTTATAAAATGATGATGTTGATCCCAATGGAACGGAAGGCTAGAAGATGCCATGTCAGCCTTGAGACTATGACCAGATGAATTAATCAGTGCAAAGTCCCTATGAGTTGTTAAATAGCAGATTTAAAGACTCTCTTTCAATGATGATAGGGCAGTACATCAAATCCAGAATGATCTTAGCTCACCATTATTAATTGCAATTTTATGAACTAGGAGTGAAGCCATCTGTAGAGACTGGGAACCAATCTTTCCTGTCTCAACAGGAAAAAGAAAATTGTAGCTAATTCGAAACTTCAAGAGATTTACTCCTTTCAACTGAGATTCTTCAGGAGACATTCATTTTCCTCTATGTCACAACAGCTGTTGGTATGATTCACTTAAGCAACATTAGTACAAAGAGCAATCTTACAGGGAGAGAAAAAAAGACGCTTATGTTCTATGCCTCAGGAATAAGGACATTCCATTTCTTGTAAATTCTACAAAGAGATACTTTATTTTTATATGATTATGGCCCATTTCTTTCAGCTTAGGAACAGCATTTAGAGGGAATATACTCTCTAATAAAACGCACCTGCACTAGGTGTGCACCAGACCATTAGTAAAAAAAAAAAAGGGGGGGGGAATGTGAGGAGAGCAAATGAAGACATCAGTCTAAAGGCATAAATCACTTCAAACATTTTAGCCATTATTTAAACCTGTCGAAAAGTAAATGTGCAGCAAAGACGAAAAGCAAGGGCAATGACAGTAGTTTTGCCACTGTATAACTTCAAGAAAAAAGAGAAAGGACAACTCCTAGAGGCGTAATATTAAATAAGACATCAGGCAATTTCTCCTCCTGAGCTGAATTTCCATGCCAGCATGGATTTGAAAAGAAACCACAACCTTGAAGAAGGTAAGAAAGATGCTTCATGATGTCTAATCTCAAACAACTGACAACAGGAGAGGGAAACCTGCATTTTTTAGCTCTTTCATTTGCCTATTTAATTTTCTTTATTATATTGAGAATATTCAGCACTATAGATAGGACATTTCTTCTAGAGTTACTGAAAGATACATGTTAATACTAAAACAGGGACTTCCCTGGTGGCGCAGTGGTTAAGAATCCACCTGCCAATGCAGGGGACATGGGTTGCATCCCCAGGCCGGGAAGATCGCATGTGCTGTGCAGCAGCTAAACCCCTGGGCCACAACTACTGAAGCCCACACGCTTAGGGCCCATGCTCCGCAACAAGAGAAGCCCCTGCACTGAGAAGTCCGGGCACCGTAACAAAGAGTAGCCGCCACTCCCCGAAAGTAGAGAAACTCTGCGCACAGCAACAAAGACCCAATACAGCCAATAAATAAATGAATAAAGAAATAGATAAATTTTTTAAAAATACTAAAACATCCTGAATGTAAATTTCATAAAATATGTGAAGTTTCTATAAACTCTTATGAAGAATAAAATATTCATCAAAATTATATTCTGTCTACATTCAATAAAAAAATAAAGATTCCATTCTATACATGCGTCTTAAAACTAATTTCTTAGACCAATATATGAAAACTCAGATTGAAAAGACAATTCATACTAAAAAAGAGGCATTTGCTTTACAAAATAATATACAATTAAGTAAACCAAATCAAAGAATGTTTTGATTTCCTGCAAGGCAAAGACTTACACAAATAATATATCATCATTCTTGTGCCCAAGGAACTTATAATTCAGCTGGAGAAACAAAATATCAACAACACATCCTGTTTGCCATAGGATTCAGACAAGAGCAAGCTTTTCAGCTTTATTTGAAACATTGGTTGTACAAAGTACACAACCAATTTGGATGGAAGTTTTCAGTATCAAATTTCTCAGGCACCAAACCAAGCAGGTATACCCAATTCCTTAGATAGATACAGATTTCTCTTAAGATAAAACAGAGCTTGTTGGCTTGCTTTATTTTTAATGGATGTAGCAGATATGAGCTAAAACAACTGCGCTGAAGATTCCCTTGAAAACAGAAGGACTCACTTAAAAATATTAACTTAGATTTCTTGCATATGTCTCTTAAAAGAAAAGATCTCTTTGTAAATATTCCTTAATTTATTACCCAGCCTTTTTTCATTAAAAAAAAAAAAGAGAGAGAAGGAAAACAACTGATAACCTCATTTTAAAATGAGGAAAAATTATACATGAAGAGATAGAGATACTTAATAAATAATAAGGGAGTTCACTTTTCCAAGGGAAATTCTAATGTGAATGATTTAGTTAGTGAAGAGGAAGAATTGCACTAAGGACTTTTTTAAAAAAATAACAACACAACTTGGAGGCATAGTGTAGTCATAGGTCATGAATACACTGGAGAGTCCAATATAATGTTAAACCTCTAAGTTCTCCAGGAAAACAACCATTAATTAAGAAGTCACTCTCAGGTCTCCTGATTCTAGGGCAAATTACCAAGTCTGAGTTCTAAACTCAATTCATCACTTGCTCTCTAATAGAAGAATGTGCTCTTTCATTCAGTTTTACTTAAAGACATCGGTCTCATTTTGGAGTTCCCTAGCAACTAGGAGAAATAACTTGTTCTCATCACTACACAGGTTAACAATGCTAATTAGAAACCAAATTTAATCTTGAAAAATCCTGAACAGGGAAAACTTACATGGTTAAAAATTATATATAGATATATACATATAATATACATTGTTATAGATAATACATATGTATATGGAACAAAATATTTTATTCCATCCTTCTCTCTGCCCTTCTCACAATACACTTACTACCTTTTCTTTGTAAGACAACACAGTATTTTCTTATAAGAGAATCTGACATACATAACACTCTAGGTGCTCACAGTCAGTGTATATTGATCTATCAGTGTATATATGTGATATTGCAGTGGAAGGTGGCAGTTAAGGAAATTTCACCATAAGTCAACAGATTTAATAAAGTAGAACTGTATTAGATTGTTAAGTGCTCAAGGACAAGGGTGTATCTGTCTTACTTCTATAACTGAGCATCCAGATAGCCCCTAGAACATAGCAGACGCTCCAAAATGACATAAATGAATGAATACATAAATATAATTCCAAAGATGATATGATATTCAGAAGTAAGAAAGAATACATCTAGAATTCAGAAAAATTGGGGATGTGGCTGGGCTATACATCATGAGTAGAGTTTCAACAGGCAGTAGCATTACAAACTGATGGAATATGATGGTCTAAAGTGGAGACAGAGAAGTCCAGGGTGTTCAGAGAACAGCAGTTATGTTTGGCGGGCTCAAGGGTATGTGTGTGATGGGAGGAAATAAACAATGCCTCTATCCATGGAGGGCTTTTAATATTAGGCTGCAGAGCACATACGGAAAGTTCTAGGATAAAGAGAAGCTAGCAAATATAGCTAAAGATGGCAGAAAACTCCATGCTTTAGAAAACATTTGTGATTTGAGGACCTTTATGTAAATGGATTGGAAGGGTAGACACAGAGGTAAAGAGGGACTTCCCTGGTGGTCCAATGGTTAACACTCTATGCTCCCAATGCAGGGGGCTTGGGTTCCATCCCTGGTCAGGGAACTAGGTCCCGCATGTGGCAACTAAGAGCCCACATGTCGCAACGAAGACCCAATGCAGACAGATAAATAAATAATCAAACAAAAACATTTAAAAAAAAAGAAAAACAAAAGAAAGAAATAGAAGTAAAGGGTGGAAACGGAGTGACTAGTTAGAAGCTTATTGCATCCACAGATGAGAAAGAATGACTTCTGAACTGGGCTACTGGTTGCCAGGACAATGGAAACAAAGATGTTGGCAACCAAGACAGTGCCGGCCCCAATGCACTGGCCATGGACTAGATGTTAGGGGTAAGAGAGACAGGGGCTATCAGAGATTCTAGAAAACCTCAGAGTTAAAACTGGAATGGGTGTGTGTGCACACACGCACATGTACATCTGTGTCCTTATGTAAGTAATCTATTTCAAAAAATATTAGAAAACACAAATGGCAAAAAATTACTCCAAATCTTAACACCCAGAGGTAGCCACTGTACATCTTTCCTTATATGTTTTATATGTGTACTTTGTCTCTACATACACTACTTAATAAATTTAATAATCTTATTATGCAATATATTTAATAATGTGTTTTTCTTATTCATAAATGAATGTCAGTACCTTTCCAGGTTAATAAATATAGGCTTACGGCATCATTTCAAGGGCTATACACATGGTACTCCACTACTGAAGTCATAAAATGTATGTCATTTCCTTACTTTCAGATATTTAGGTTGTTTCCAATTTTTTGCTTTGAAATCTCAAAAGAATACACTACAGTATCTATTGGGATTCCTTTTTAAACAGACTAATCAGAAGTACCTTGTGGAGTCCTCACACCTTATCTTTGGCTGTCAAGAAACAGTATACAATGTACTGCACATCAGTGCTTCATTATATGTTCATAACATTCATTCACAGGAAGAAAGTAAAGGTCAGAGAAGTCTGCAAAATGTGGTCCAAAGTCATATGGGTAACAGATGACAGCACCAGATCTCAAGCCAGGCAGGCTGACCCCAAATCCAGTGCCTTTTCACCGTGCACTCTGCTATGAAATATACTCGAGGCTAGATAACCAATAACCCCTCACCTGCACTCATTATGACAAATAATATTAAAGGAACCTGAAAAAGTATGGAAAGTCTTGTGGATAATGCGTCTTTAAATCTCTAATCCATTAAGTTGGATGCTCTAAACACCTGTCTTCAGCACAGGCATGGTGATTTAAATGGGAAACAGGACTTAGTTATGACATTAGGCAAAAATTCAGAAGCCGACTTATCTACAGATTGTAGTGATTAAATAGTTCAGAATGAATTACAACACTGTAATATTGCTGCATTCATATTTAAGAGATAAAAGTTGGAGTTCAGTTCCCATAATATCTAGTCATTTAAGACACAACAGAGTTAATCATTTTAATATCTTCCCGTTGATGTTGGCTAACTAAACAAAAAACATGGCTGATGAAGGAAGGAAGTGGAAATCTTATTTTGTTTGCTGATCTTTGTGAAACAAGCACTTGAAAATAAAACATATCACATCAAAGTGTGGGGGAAAAATAACTCCAGTAGCAGAATCCACCATGATCAGATTAAGAAACAGCAATATATTTTTGCATGGCTAATAAACAGATCAAAAACCTGCAAACCTAAGGATATTTGGATGCCAAATCTAACTTTAATTTTCAAATATCCCTATCTGGTCCTACCATCTCTCCAGCAAGAAAATTACATTACACATAGCCCTGCTTTCTCATATTCAGCAACTAGCACCCCACCGTCAACCTTAGACCTGACCTTAATTTTCCTTGTTATATTTAGAATTTTAAAAAATTTGTCCCCTTAAATCTTTAAATAGTAGGATTTAGCAAAGAATAAAAGACACCATTCTACAAAAGCTTGAAGCCAGAAACAAACACAACATATTTCAGATAGCCAGTATGGATATTTCATCTACTGTATTTTTCAATCATAAATTAAATTCAATCATACTTTGGTGATCAGAAGCCTGTTAGTTTACAATAATATTATTATTTATTTAAAATCATAAAGCTTTTTTTTTAGGTCATCAAATGACATTTGAGAAATTATTTGAATTCTTACCACGTACCCCACAAAAGGAAAACAACAACAACAACAAAATGCTTAAGGAAGAATTTTAATTTCTCACTTTACATAATGGAGAAAACTAAGTTGAATATTTTTCCACACTCCAAGAAGTTTAATGCAACTCAAAGAATTCTGATTACACAAATACACGTACTGCTCCACAAGGCACCCAGACATACGCAATGAAAAGCATTCTTATTTCCATCTAACCAACTGAAACTACAGTGATTATATGAAATTGGCATTAGTAATAAGAAAAACTAAATGAATAACTTGGGGGTTAAACAGAAGTAGAGTCTTATTACAGCCCTCTAGTGGCTCAAATATCTAAACTGTTAATTTTCACTAAGACATCTAGTCTCTGTGGTCTGAAGCAATTTTCTTACCGCCTCTATCTAAACTTTGCCTAGCGTATTCAAGTAAACAGGTAGGCTCTTTGGTTCTTTTGCTTAGTTTCTTTAAGGACTCATTTTACAATAACCAATTACCCAGAGCCAGACAAAATAATCTGTACAATTATTAAAAATGTCCAATATTAAATTCAACAAGGAGAGAACTGTGTTTAAATACAAATTTAGTTTGTTGTCTTTTTTAAAGTAAGCAGAGATCAGAGAGAAATAGGTTTGTATCATTTCGGATTTTCATAAGGAATAATATATACACTGATTAGTCAATCAAAAATCATTGGCAAAACCATGATATACTGGGGGTGGGGGGTGGGGAGGAAGGTACTGGATCAAAGCCTGGCAATAGGCTAGACCAGAGAGGCAGATCACAGTGTACTTATTAACTATGTGAAAGAAGTTACTCAAAGGGCAATGGAAAATATTAAATGGCCTTAAACACAGAGAGACCATTATTAGATTTGCCTTTTTTAAAGACCACTCTGGTAGCAATGTGGATGGGAGAGGCGGAAAGCAGGTAGAAGAGCTTTGCAGGAGCAGAAGTAGAAATTTTTAAAATGACAATATGAATGAGAAGAGAAATTCTGAGAATTCCTTGAAAATTACAGCTGTCAGGACTTCCTGGTAACCTGGTTCTGGGAATGAAGGAGACAGACATCAAGGACAGTATCCAAGTTGCTGGGTCAATTACCAAGCTCTTTGCTTAAACACAGGAAACTGTAGTGTATACTTCACTTGGTGTGAGTTACATAACTAAATGGTTTTTTTTTAAATTATCTTATTCAGAGAAGTATGTCGACCAATGTCAAGGTATTTAGAAGTGTTGGGGTCTAGAAATTGGAGTTGAGTGTGGACTGCGGAAATTACAACAGAGTCCATCACATTTTCTGGTAGGCTCTGGATGCAGAAGTTAATAGGGAGGAAGCAGCATGTTTAGAGTTCTTTCAGTCTCTGAGTCATGGGAGACAAGAAGCTGAAGATCTGGAGAGGAAAAAGAAGCATGGGGTTTAAATGAAGCTTCATGGCCTCTTATGTTTTAAATCACAAGTCATTTGGGGGCTTATAGGGAAAGAAATCTAAGGTTAGTAATAGGTATAAACAACTCCTTCATTTTCTCTTGACCTTATTACAAAGTGAAAAAAAATATCTTGATAAACAAGGCTTTCACCCTTTCCCATCAGTAAAAATGCTGCTACTTAGAATGAATTATAAGATGTAAAACAGATCTAGAATTCTGTTGATGCCTTCAACAAGTGAACTCAGACATCAGACACAGTCTTTTTTTTATTAATTAATTGATTAATTAATTTTATTGGCTGTGTTGGGTCTTTTTTGCTGTGCGTGGGCTTTCTTTTAGTTGCGGTGAATGGGGGCTACTCTTCGTTGTGGTGCACGGGCTCCTCATTGCCGTGGCTTCTCTTGTTGTGGAGCACGAGCTCTAGGTGCATGGGCTTCAGTAGTTGCAGCACATGGGCTTAATAGTTGTGGCTCACGGACTCTAAAGCGTAGGCTGAATAGTTGTTGCTCCGGGGCATGTGGGATCTTCCCAGACCAGGGATCGAACCCCTGTCCCCTGCATTGGCAGGCGGATTCTTAACCACTGCACCACCTAGGAAGCCCCCAGACACAGTCTTAAATCAGGTACACGGAGACTGTGAGGTTTGCAAATCAAGGCTGTTTCTATTTTTACACATAGTTTAGCTTTGTTTCCATGAGGATAAAAGAATATAATGAACAGGTATGGGAAGCAAAGAGAAAATAAATGGGGGGCATGTCTTTTTATCAAGCTATACTTAGTTTCATTAAGTAAGGCCTATATCACAACAACAAAAAAGCAACAATTTTGCCTCAGATATTCAACATGAATCAAAAGATATGGATCAAAAATACAGCACCTTTGAGACTTCCCTGGTGGCGCAGTGGATAGGACTCCATGCTCCCAATGCAGGGCGCCTAGGTTCAATTCCCGGTCAGGGAACTATATCCGACATGCATACCACAACTAAAGAGCCCAGTGAGCTGCAACGGGAAAAAAAAAAAAAAAAAAAAAAAAAAAAAAAGAGCCTTCGAACCACAACTAAGGAGCCTGCCTGCTGCAACTAACACCCGGTGCAACCAAAATAAATCACTATTTTTAAAAATATTAAAAAAAAATACAGCCCTTTAAAATATTTCAATTGCAGTATTTGTACCATTGGGAATGATGCCATCAAGAGCCAAGTGTTTGGAACCACACTGACATGTATTTAAAATCTGGTTCTACTCCCAACTAAATGGTGATCTTAGTCAAATCACTTAATATCACTGAGCTTGCGTTTCCAAAGCTATAAGTCAAAAATAATAAAGGCTATTGCAGAAGACACAGTGGCTGGCCTAACCAATATCCGTTTTGCCCTTATTCTTAAAGAACCTCAATTTTGTTTAGAAACCCACCTATTTCAACATAGCCATGCATTTCCCGGGAGGCTGGCTCCAGCAACAGTCCCAGGAGTGAAATGAATTCTGATTGGTTTAACCCAATCATGACTGTCCCAGTGCCCTTGTCAGTAACTGCTGCAGACAACAGTTTGTGACATAATTCAGGACAATGAGACATGAATCTGCTGGAGACTTCTGGTATAGGTTTTTGTTTTGCTTTATTTTTTTTTATTTTTTTTATTTTTTCTAGTTGCAGCGAGCGGGGGCTACTCTTCCTTGCTATGCGCAGGCTTCTCATTGCGTGGCTCTAGCCGTGCGGACTTCAGGCTTCGGTAGTTGTGGCACGCAGGCTCAGTTATTGTGGCTCACAGACTCTAGAGAACAGGCTCAGCAGTTGTGGCGCACGGGCTCAGCTGCTCCGCGGCATGTGGAATCTTCCCGGATCAGGGATCGAACTGCAGTCTCCTGCATTGGCGGGCAGATTCTTAACCACTGCACCACCAGGGAAGTCCTGTTTTGCTTTATTTTCTGTAAGGAAAGGTGAGCTGGTTGCTTAGTTTATTTGCTTATTTATTTATTCATTTTCATTTAGGTTTTAGGTTTTGGGGGATCCTAAGAAAGTTTACAAGAAACGTTCTTTCCGCTTTTGGATGCTGTCAAGTCTTTATGTGATGCCTGAAAGTGGGAAACCACCTTATTGTCATAAATGGAAGTCAGACTAATAATAAAGTCACACATCTGACCTAAATTAACACAGGGGGAGAAAAGCAAACAAAAATCTGTGTTCTTCTAAGTGGTGTTGAGCCATTGATTTAAGCAACCCTTGAGCCAACCTACATCTGAAATTGACATGTGAGAAATAAATTACCTAATTTTTATTAGGCAAGTTTGAGTCAGAATTTTCTGTTATTTGCAGCTGAAGGCTATTTTGCAGAATGAATAACAATGAATGAAAAGTACTGATCACCCAGTAATAACTACTGTTACTACTTTAACCTTTTTTTTCCGCAGCTATTCTTTAGGTCTCTTTCTCCTTTTTCCTGACCCTCTGAAACCATCAGGGAAGGTGTGGTTTCTTATTCCTTTCCAGTGTATATTCCCCTACATGCCTACAACAGTATTTGTCAACAGTAAATGCTTACAAATATTGTCAAAATGAAATAGAATTGAACTGAAGCATTTTCACACATTGTACTGTAAGGTCTATTAATGAACTAGAGTGGACATTAGCAAAAGAGAGTATGTTTTGTAAAAAACAGTATGAGAAAAATCAATGTATTTCCTATTCTAAAGAATGATATATTTTTCATTCTAAAGAGAAATATAAATTTCCATGAACCAAGTTTTAAATGCTAGAGCAATACTATTTTGAACAAGTGACATTTCTAAAGCACTGAGAAAAAGAAACTCAGATGAGAAAACTTAAAACATGACAATGTCTTTGTAAAACCAAGCTGTGCTCTTAATAAAAATTGATAAATATTAAAAATCCATTCAACTGTTGCCCAAAGTACCATGCTTGATCTTATATTCCTGAGAGATAGCTTGTGCTTTTTATGTTTTTATGCTCCCTCTTTCATCAGATAACGCCACTCTTTTTTTTTTTTTTTCTGGCTCCAAGAGTCTCTTTAGGCCTCAATGTGTAACACAAAAATAAAGTGACGAAATAGAAAACAGCACAGTTAATTTTACCAATTAGCAAACATAAGCAAGCTCATAAGAAGGCCCTTTTTTCCCCCCTCTCTTTTCAGTAAGAGTCAGATATTCATTCATCTTTTTTTCTTTCTTAAGACTGTCTGGATGAATGTTAATATCCTTAAAAAAAAATCCTGTTACTTCTAGTGAAGTCTAGTTGGTGTTGAAAAGAGAAAATGGGAAGAAAAGGATCAGGCCTACCCAAAAAAACCTTATCTAGGGACAAATCCCAAGCTAACACCATTTTATATCACTGTAACATCCAACTAAAGCAGAAGTACTTTGTTTTCACTAACCTCTAACTAAACTTTAGAATTCCCTTCAATCACAAATAAAGGCAACATCACAATAGTAGTATTGGCAACAACTGTGATTATGTGAACAACAGAAATCCTGGATATTTTCACATCACCTTACAATTGTTACTAATATTTCAAAATGTTTATTTTTATCCCATCATTAGTTATTCAGTTTCTGGATCTTACTGAATTTATTTGATAAAGATGTACATATATTACTGTATCAACAATTTTTAAATATTTTGATAACTATATGTAATTGGTTTCCCTGTAATGCTATGGATTTTATTTTATGCATTTAAAACATGATTCTGAGAAGTGATTTATAGCCTTCACCAGGCTGCCATGGCTAAAAAAAAAAAAAAGTTAACGACCCCTGAACTGAGGAAATGCAAATGAACAGAACACTTCCAGAAATCTAAAAAGTAAGGGGAGTGGGGAGAGTCAGCTAAGACTGAACCTCTGCCCCTCCCATCGTGCAATATGCTACTTACTTCTTCTTAAACAACAAAAATCAAAGTCGACTGCACTTCCCACAAACAGCTTTTACTTCTTTCAAAAAGATAAATCCGTAATTTTCAGAAATGAATTGTGCATATGTTTCTCCTGTTAGATTATTTTGAAACAAAAACATTCTAAGCTTATTTTGGAAAAGTTGATTATATTGGACTTATACCCACCAGGGTAATTCTACCTTCAAAGGAAATCTTTGAACAAAACTTTTGTTTTTTAATTACAATTCCAGTGTGTAACCATGGAAAAAGTTTTTTTATCTACAAATTATAGATAGGCAGATAACACACATATCTCTATATAGAGATATATGTAACATGTACATCATCAAATATGTAGTTTTAAACATTTGTGCATCATTGAAGAGAACATTTCATAAGCTAAAATACTGGAGATGAATTTTTATTTTGTCAGATTTTAAGGTGGTTTAAAAGTGCTATTGCTCAAAGAGAAGAAAATTCATCCTAATACAAGATATTCCTGTATAAAAAAACATAAAAATACACAACAGCTATGAAAGACTCCTACATAAAAAAGAAATCACAAGTTTATGAACTTTCTTTCCTCAACGTCTCTGCAATTAAAGGAACCAGACCAGCATAGCTTGAATTCCATCTTTGCAACTGCTGCCAGATTCACCCTTATTATTGTTAACAGTGATTAACAGCAAAGTAAGAGTAATTGTATTTACAAGGTGTCAGGGACACTGGTTGTAGCTAACAAAGGAAGTAAGGTAGGCACAGTAACTACACTCAGAGACTCTGGTCTAGTAAGGCAGATACTATATAAAGCACATAATCGGTTAAATACAATTGTTAATTTTATGAAGGAAAATCATAGAGTGTGTTATCTCACTTAATTTTTACAACTCTACAAGATAGGTATTATTATCTTCATTTCATGAAAACAAGCTTAAATTTGGAGACATGGAGTAACTTCTTGCCTCATGTCATAAGGGGGCCACAGAGATGCAGGTGTAACAGGGAGAGGTTGAAACATACGCATTTAACTGAAGAGTAACAGCTGTATATTACAGTAATGTTTAGCTTCTTGAGGGAAGAGACTGATTATTTATTCAGCTTTAAAACCATCATGTCTTGTATATGATAGGCAAAACTTAACAACTGAATGACAATAAAAATAAATCACTGGACAGAATTTAAGTAAGAGGTAAAGAAGGAGAGAACACAAAGTATTACATTCCTACATTCTGCCAGGAAGCCAAAAACAAGATCTGTAGACTACACATTTTGGAAGAAGGTTAAGTTCACCTTTGGTTAAAAAAAAGGTACTATTCTGGTGAGTGATGTTTATAATGGAGGATGCTATTCATGCATGGGGATGGGGTACACAGGAAATCTCTGTGCCTCCCTCTTGATTTTGCTGTAAAATTAAAACTGCTCTAAAAAATTGTCTTTAAAATCTTTTCAATGATAAAAAATGCATAAATAAATAGACAAGGGAAATATGTATTATTTAATATCTGTTGAGCATCTACTATATGGGTAACAAATACAATGATCTTGAACTCTTTGGTTCTAATCAGCTCGAACTCTTTGGTTCTAACTGGCTGTCTAGGAGGGCTGTGCTGAGGAGGATTCTGAGTGGGGTAAAGGTAGCAGCGCTGTACTAAGTACCAGAGGGGAGAATGACGGGATGTTTGCCAAAGATGTGCCATTCTCACCTACTGATGCTGCGACACTGTGCTAAGGATATTGTCCCCTCTCAGAAGAATCTCAGGGGGTAGTGGGAGATAAGGTCAAAGAAAGAGAAAAAGCATAGGACACTGTGACACGCGCAGGAATAGATCTATGTTCAAGATTCTAGGTCAGTCCAGAGAAGGCAGATAGGAGTTCTGCTCGGGGTTACCAGTACCTTGATTTATTAGTTATAATAATAACAGTGTAATATATTGCAAGCTTACAATTTGTCCAGCACCATACTTATTACTTACATACCTTAATTCACCAAATTCTCTCAAAATTCATACAAGATAGCTGCTATTACTATCTGCAAAAAAACTGAGAAACAGTAGAGAAAACTGAGCTCTAGATAATACAATTAACTTGCCCAACATCAATACATGGTAGGTGGGGAAGCAGAGTGCAAATCTCAGATGGTCCAGAGTCCAAGACATTACCCATTACAATATGTGGAAAATACTTTTTTTTTGCACTGGGTGTGTTTCCTCCAGAGATAAGTAAAATTACTTTAAGAATATTCTTTTCCGTAGTAAGAAGCAAGTCATTTGGAACCACAGTGCTTTAAGTTTAAACCACGTAACACTGTCAATGAAACCTCAGAAACATGGATCAGTTATCAGCTATACCAATCCATTTAATCTTGATGTCTGTTGCTCTTCAGACATCTTGTTTTTGCTTTTGTTTTCAGATAGGTTAAGAGAGTTTTGCAAGAAATATACGAAGAGTCAAATACCAATTTTGATAGTTTACCATTTGGAATCGGGTTAACCTCACTCTATAAAATTGTAGGGCAGGATTATGGAAATAAATCACAGGGATTAACAAGTACAAATATCCTGGCCTTGTCACTTTCCCTGCTGGTTAATGTTCATTAAGTCTGTCTAACGAGATAAAAACTATAAATGAAGCACAACATGACTCTAGCTTTCATGGGACTTTAACTAGAACGAGGTAACAGTTTTAAGAGTCAGACTCATGAAAACCAGTCTAACTGTGCCTTAAATTCAAGTTTTATTCAGGATTTTAAAAAGCCACTAGCCAGTATCACTGCCACCCAAAGACATGTAAAGCCCTTTTGTATACGGGTAGCAAGACTACAGATGAGGGATTAGAAGCAGAGTTAATAATCTTGTAATAATTGTGTAAGATTATTAACAGCACGTATATTAACTACTTGATTTCTGACATTTTACACATTCTTTTAAAAAGATATTATTTACTCACCACCCAGACTGAACAGATGTTAACATTTGGACATCTTTGCCTCAGAACCTTTCTCTTTTTTCTTTTGAAAAATAAGTACCACCTACTCTTTTTTCTCTCTCACTCTATATGAAATCAGGATTTTAACTTGAATCCCCCTGGAGATTCAGACACCCAAACCACAACTTTTATTATGATCATAGCTATGAAAGGTTTAACCCAAGCATCAATCTCTTTAACCCATGCAAACACCACAGAGGTGGGTGAAACAATCATGCCCATTGTACAGAAGAGGTAACCAGCACTAGGAGAGACTGAGACTTGCTAGTTAGTAAGTGACACATGTGTTATTTGAACTGAGCTCTGCCTGTCTTCAAGGTCCCTATTCTTTACATGTGTCTATAGTCCCCAGGAATAGTAATGATATCCATAAGTCTCAACAGCAACTGTTCTGTCCCAGCTTCTGCCAAATGCAGGCCTCTTTATACTGTAGTTATTGACCATTTACTATGTGCCAAGCACAGTGCATTAAAAACACAGGCCAACCAAAAAAGAATTAATCAGAGCACTGCTGATTTTACAAGGTTTCTGCAAATCTATTCCAGTGTCTTTCTTCCTAATGAAGCTCGGATTCATTGGCATCTCCTGCCACAGGACCACTTATACTCCCAACCATCTAGTGCTACTCTCTGTGCCAAGAGAAATGGAGTCTACTGCTTGATTATTAATAGCCCCAAAAGCCATTGGTGGAGAGAATTCTACTGAGGTCCCCAAGCCATGAGCCTCAAAAGCTTAAACGATCAGGATATATTCAACTGCTTCTTACATCCCTTGCTTCATTCTGTCTTGCTATCAGAATCAGTCTTGTCAATAGGCCTGTCCTGAACACTCAATTGTTATAAGACCCATCTTCTAATTCCCCCCTTTCCCTATTTTGTATTGGTGAGACAATGTTGGCAGATTCATTAATCTTTCACATATTTACTCATTTCCATTTCCCAGCCACTATTCTAGGCACTGTGGAAGAAACAAACAAAATAGTCATGATGTTTGTATTTTAGTGGAGAATGGTGGTCAATAAGCAAACAAGTATATGGTATTTCTGGTGATAAAAGGGCTAAGGAGTAGAAGCAGGTAGAGTATAAACAGGGTAGTCAAGGATGGTCTCTCTGATTAGCTAACACCCCAGCAGGGACCAGAATGAAATGATGGCAAGAGCCACGTTTGTATCTGGAGGGAAAGAATTTCCATCATGGTGAATAGTAAGTACAAAATCTCTAAGTCAAAAGAATTCCCAACGTGTTCAAAGTCAGTGAAGTATGATGAGCCACGCTGAGTGCTAAGAGCTAAGGTCAGAGAGGATCGGAGGTCAGATCATAGTAACCTTTAAATTTTAGCTCAAAATGAATGAGTAATCATTAGCATGTATAAGTAACATGATATGACTTACAAAATTTTGGTTGTCAGGACAGGATATGTGGGCATTTCAGAATTTGATGGGGGAATGTAACAGATTCCATGGGGTTGGACACATGTCCTTGAATGGTGTGCCTGTTCAAGAGGGCTTCCATGCAAGCTGGGATTTACCATGTTGGTACACAGGGTGTTAAAGTAGATCAAGGGGCCACACATTGTAAAATCAGTCAACATACTTTACAAAACTGAAGATTCCACAAGCGTAGCTCAGATATGATGAACCAGAATTTCTGTGGCCAGGACACAAGAATCTGCATTTCAAACAAGGTACCCTAGTGACTTACATGTGCGTGAATTATGGAAAGCTACTGGGGTCAGGGAAAGCCTGGCAGAGAATATGATTCTTGAACTGAGTTCCCAAAACAAGAGAGAGTTAACTTGTGGGGGTGGGGCAGAGAGCAATGGTGGTGAGGATCCCTCACGGAGAGGAAACATTATGAATAAATACCTAGAGACATATAATATAATCTGACATTTAAATTCCCACATGCAATTTGACATGACCAGAGCAACTTTTTTTCAGCTTTCATTCTGTGCCAGGCATATATGTGATCTCATTTTATGTCCCCAATCACCATGAAAGGGACTTTAAGGAAAGTGAGAACCAGAGAAACTAAGTGGCCTATTCAAGATTATTCAGTTAGTAAATGGTAAAGGCAGACTTGAGGCAAGTAAGGTCTAATTCTGAAGCATGTGATCTTGGCCATTAGACTGGAGAGAATCAAATAACAAACTATGAAAGATAACAGAACTGATCAGGAGGTCTTTCAATGCCTTTGTATAAGCCAAAGTGTTGGGATGTTGACACAAAATCCATGGGGGGGGGGGTGCCTTGAAGAAATTTATGCAAGAGAATGATGTGATCAGATGTGAGTTTTGGCATGTGACTTCCGGCAGCAGGAACACAGGCAAGAAGTAGTGATGGCTGGAATCAAGTTAATGGCAAAGATAATGCCTTCACTTAGCTGCTCTAAAAAAGCAGAGCTTGAGGCAAGGGTAAAGTGCTGATGGCTTATCTAAGAGATGCACACCTATGGTGGTGAAGGTAAAGAAATAAGGCAAGTCTAACAGGATGAATAATGATCACCCAAAGATATCAGATCCTAATTCGTGGAACCTGTAAATGTTACTCTGTAAGGAAAAAGGATATTTGCAGATGTGATCAAGTGAAGGATATTGACCAGTAGAGATTACCTTGGATTACCTGAGTGGGCCCTAAACTCAATCATAAGTGTGTTTATAAGAGACAGGCAGAGGGAGATGTGACACACACAGAAGAGGAGGTGATGCAACCACGGAGACAGAGATGGGAGTGAAGCAGTCACAAGTTAAGGGATACAGTCAGTCACCAGAAGTTGAAAGAGGCAACAAATGCATGCTCCCTTAGAGCCTCCATAGGGAGGAAAACCCTGCTGACCAAACTCTGTTCCAGTGAAACTGATTTCAGACTTCTGGCTTCAAGAGCTAGGAGAGATTAAATTGCTGTGGTTTTAAACCACCAAGGTTTTAATTTGTTACAGCAGCCCTAAGAAACTAATCCAGTAAGCAAGGAAAAAAAGGATGCAAAGCAATGTGATATAATGTATTACGATGCCTTACTCTGCCGGTCACCACTTCACAAAGAACCACATCATGACATAACAGGTGAGTTGGCATGCAGCCCAAGAGATTTCTGGAGAAGGTACATAAGGAGAAACAATACTCGAGAGCAGTGCATGAAAGGGCAAAGGGTGAGGAATTTATCTACCTGTATGCATTGTCCAGCCCCTTGGCAACTATTTGGAAAACCCCATTCCACACCCCATGTAAATGCAGAAACAGAAGACCTGCTTAATATAAATAGGACTCAGCATGTGGTGCAACAGACCCATGCAAATCTCAGCCTTCAAATCTGATTCTGTCTGAATTGGGAGCTCACCAGGTGGTGCCAGTAAAGGTGATGGTGGGGTGACACATTTGGCAAGAAGAACACTGTCAAGGGAACCTGAGAAGGTGTACAAAATCCACATGTGATAAGGGGTATAAAGATGAAATTATATATTTGGGGACGTGTTGGAGATAAAGTCAAGAGGACTCTCTAACTAGTTAGCTGCACTGAATTGTAGTTAATCAAATGAGCATTGGCATCAAATATATCTGGTTTCAAATCTTAGTTCTACTACCTACTCAAATTATCTACCACCTACTCAAATTATTAAGGATAATTTGATCTTTCAAACTCTCAGTTTCTTCCCATCTGTAAAATGGAAAGAATAATATGCACTTGCAAGATTGTAATGGAGCAATATGTGTAAAGCATTTATCACAGTGTTTTACACACAGTACTTGGTAAATTAAAAACTGGAGTGATACTTATTGTGGTCATTATTGCATGGAGTGAGTGAGGCAGAGGAAAGAATGTGGGAGGACATTTAGGAGTCTGGCTTGGGCAACTGAGGATATTAGGGAGGAGAGAAAGCTTGACAAGGTAGAAAATGAGAAGCTGACAGGCAGCTATGTATAGATAGAGCTTTCTGGAGCAGCTTCTCTGTTTTGCTTGACCACCCAGACTGCTAAGAAGAGGGGAAAGGAACTATTCATAGAGTCCCAGCTATATGCCAGGCACTCTCTCACTACTTTACATGTGTTATTTCACTTGTCTTCATGACAACCCTTTGATTTAGGGTGTTTTTCTATGCTTTACAAAAGAGAAATCTGAGGTATGGGGAACATAAGTTATTTTACCCCAGCCACTCATTTATAAATAGGTAGAGACAGAGATGTCAACCTAAATTCCTCTGATGCCAAAACTGGTGTTCTCAACACCTCCCCATGGCCCATGATATTCTCCAGACATGCCAAGTATACTTAGAAAACATATTCCCAAGCGAAGTATATTTTTTCTTGAATTTCATATACATGTAGCATATAAAGGCATTCATATCTTAAAAACAATATTGCAACTGACAATATCAAGTATTAACAACACAGAGCAACTAGCATTCTCATACGCGGCTGATGGATGTACAAAGTGGAACCGTTTCAGGAAAACTGCTAAGCTGTACTTACCTAAAACTAAAAATATGCCCATTCTACAACGCAGCAATTCTACTCCTGGGTTTATAACCAATAGAACTGAGTGTTTATGTCCACCGAAATAATGTACAAGAGTGTTCAAAGCAGCTTTATTTAAAACAACCAGTCACTGGTAACAGCCTCCAAGTCCTCTGACAATAAAATGGGTAAATAAATTCTGGTGTAGTCCTGCAATGGGACACTACACATCAGTAAAAAGAATGAACTGCTGGTTCACGTAAAAATATGAATGAATGTGTTAACAAACACGATGGTGAGCAAATAAAGTTAGGTATAGAAGAACATACATCAAATAATCCCATTTATAGGTAGAACAGGCAAAAGTAATCTACGGTGATAGAAGTCAGGACAGTAGTTACTCTGGGGGCAAAGGTGCTAACTGGGAGTGGGGCACATGGGAGCTGTCTAAGGTGCTGAAAGTGTTCTTTAGCTTGATGGACAGTTGTTACACAATGTACTTAAAAACCTAAAACAATCTGTACACTTAAGATTTGTGTACTTTAGTCTATATAAGTTATACCTCAATAAAAATTTAAAACATTAAGGAGGCCAATGAAACTAACCAGCAGATCCTCAATCATCAACCTCTGATCAAAACCAATTCTACATTAATCAGATCTGTCTCATCCTTTCATCCCCTACACCTGGCACTTAGCGGAACTCAACAAGCATTTATGTACCAAATAAGCACATGCCTAGGGTGTTAGGAAAGTTTCCACCCACTATTAAGTACATGCCTCTCTGTTCCTCAGGTAAACCACAGACTGTGGTGGCATCGGGCTCTGGAGCTCAGGAGGTGGTGGGACCCAATCCCCACACCTGGCCATACTTTCATTAGAAGAAGTAAACCATAAAACCAAGCAGCAGCTTTGCAGTATGACACAGCAGTATTGCTTGCATTAGGCCAATTTTCCACTTATGACAGCAGTAATAGCACTAAAAGCCAATAAAAGCGGTCTGTTCATTCAGAGATTGGCTTTTATGGCGTATTCTAAATATTATCAAGTGAATCAAGAGCCGTCATTACAGTGTCTAAAAAGCCTTCATACCTTGTAAGCAAACAGTGTGACTCTGACAAATAATCATTAGCGTGCCTGCGTGAGGCCAGGACTGACGGAAAAAAGTCAAATAACTGATATTTCCGTTTACATAAGTCATTACGGTAATTTTGGTTAGTTTCAGAATAAACAAAATGGATTTCATATGTAAAATGATATACTACTGCTTTCAACAATTCCAGTATTTTTAAAAACCTTATTTCCAGGCAGCTGAAGATATGGGCTACTCAAGTTGTTGAAGCCTTCTCGGGTCTTATGAGGACAGAAGGAAAGTTCGCTAAGACTGCTGAGGGCTCAGTCAATCACACAAGCGCAGCCGATATTTCTTACGTCTCATTTAAAGGAAACCTCATTATTTCTGATTCCACTAAATTTCAGATTTGGTGATTATTCATGCATGCTATGCTCAAAATAACTTGCTTGTGAGGAGTTTCTTAAGAAAAAATAAATAAGTCCAGTAAAAATCAGCTATGCTTGGCTTGTCAATGTGAGGACTTTCTGGATTACAGCTGAGGACGTAAACTTTCCAGAGGGTAATTTGACAAAATTCCAATCCTCCAGATCAGGGGTTGGTGAACTTTTTCTGTAATGGGCCAGTCGATATTTTGGAATTTGCAGGCCATATAGTCTATGTCACAGCTATGCAACTCTGCCATTATAGTGTGACCGTGTTCCGATCAAACTTTATTAAAAAAAGAAAAGGCTGCATTTGACCCTTGGTCCATAGTTTACCAGCCTCTGCACGAGTCTGTAAGATACCTGTCACAGGACTAAACCTGCTTTATTCACCATAGTATCCCCAAATGGGTGTCAAGAACAGAGCACAAATTAGATATTTGGTAAATATTTACTAAATGCATATTGAAAGAATCATAAGCCTTAAAATTCCATATAATTCATTGGCCAGCCACCTCTAGACATTACTCTAAGAAACAATCAGAGGTGAGTACAAATATTTTGCTCTGAGTACTTGTCACAACATTTGTTTACAATAACAAGAGAACAGAAGTAACACAAATAACCAATAATGGGAGTGGATGGAAAAATATGTATATTAATAAGATGGAATGTTAATTATGCATTAAAAATGATGATATGTAATACTGGAAGAACAATATAACATTTTAAAAATTATATGTGTGTGTGTGTCTATAGACATACATACATACATATCTTATGCTAGACACTGCTCCAAGTACTGCACAAATATAAACTTATTCAATCCTTGTAACAACCCTATGAGGTAAGTATTATTATTATTATCCCTGATCGACAGATGGGGGATACTGAGGTATGGGAGACTGGGTAAGCAACTTGCCCAAGGTCACAGAATTAATCAATGGCAAGGCCAGGGTTTAAACGCAGGCTGTACCATTCCAGGGCCTGTACCATTCCAGGGCCTGTATTTCTTAATCATCATCAATACTATTTGGAAACACAATATATAAAATAGGTAATAATTTTTAAATATCAACTTTCTTTGTAAGTTAAAATTTCTAACATTGATATAATTATAAGATCAGTTAGAATGATGAGGAGGCGTTTCCGATAACTATAGGAATTTTTGTTTGGAAGTTATGAGTGACAGCTGCAGACATATCACCCTGAAGACGCAGCTTATTTTTGCAGTTTGCTTTGGAAGACAAAGTACTGAGAATCTTCCTTCTTACAGACAGTAATAGATTTTATTCTCCCTTTTTATATAGCTTATATTGCAAAACTGGCAAACGTCTTGAACGAAACAAATCTAGAACTTATAGGAGGAATAGTAAAAAATAATTGGGTTTTAAAGTTAAATCACTAGCAACATCTAATAATGTTTATAACATTCCTTAATGCATATTCAATTTGAATGTTCCCAAGTTCTTTACTCCATTTAACAATAATTATTTCCAGAAAATATTTTGCAAATGCATCTTATAACACCAAGTTGCTGAACAATGTCATTGAAAAATTATGTATCAGTGCTCATTTCTATCGGATATTCACTCTATTTTTCAAGAGTTAAGTTTATTTTGTTGAATATGAGGGCTCTAAACCTTGTTTCATTTTCATCAATCATAATTTATCTGCAATCAAAAGCACCAAAATATTATAACCTGAATTACCTAATTGAACTCTCTGAGATTAAAATAATCAGCTCTCTCTCTTACTACACACACACACCACATGCAGCTATTTCTTCATTTTAATTATAATATTTATACCAACCTCTTGCTCTGAAAAGGCCAATAAATTTTGGTATCAAAAAGCAAATTCTGGACCTCTGTATATCTGACTACCAAACAACTCTAAAATAGCTACCCTTTAAAAAACTATGATCAATTTGTAACACCTGCCACTGCCACAATACACAGAGAATGGCAATATATGTAGTGCCACATATTTCTGAGGCTTGCCTTTTTCCCCTCTGACACTAGCAAAATGCTCTTATAACCAAAAATAAGACACCTCACTTCTTTTTAAAATAAGATCCTCAGAACACAGACTTTACACAAGGATTGACTTTTTCCCAATTAGATGATATTATTGTATTATCTGGAGTTTACTGTTTTAGGGAGATTTTTCTGGAGCCTCTCCCAGGTGATGGCAATCATCCTAAAATACTCCTGGGGAGAAACAATTCTGTGATCTCATCCTGAAGCTTTTAAGACTTCCCTTCGGATTAAAGGTCTTAGTATCTCATTTTTAAGAAGAAAAAAAGAGGTGATGCGTACTATATAAACACATATTTTCTTGAGAGTAACCTCCAGAGAAATTGTGGAGTCGAGTAAGTTTTAATGAACCCAGTGGGCTTAGCACACTTGTTATTCTACCTCTGGGACAAGCATTCACATGTGCATGAGACCGCATGCATACCTTTCATGTCTCCCTGATCACTGGAGTAAATCTTATATTTGGCAGTCCTCTCAGGATCTTATTCATCTTCCTTTTACACACAACCTTTCTCAGACAAAACCCAGGTCTCTGGCTGGATTTCCTTTGGCAAAAGGTAGTCAGGAGTGTGAGAAAGAATCTGCGAAGCTAGAATGAGGACGGAGGATATTATGTGACCCGGATGGAGGCCTTCATGGCACCAATTAGAAGGCACGTGGCCAGGAAGGGCTCTTTGGAGAGTTACTACAGAATGTTACCTGATGGCTGTTTCTTTAGTTATTTATTTCAGTGATCTCCTCTGATCTCTTTCCCATTTCCTTTCCTTCCCAAAATCTTGCCGAAAGAAAATTCTAACCCAGTGACTCAAGAAACATTCATTTGTGCTTTTCACTGAGAACTTGAGGAAAGCAAGGAAGAATTTAGAGGAAGGATAATCGGGTTTTGGTATTTCAGCATTGTTACATATTCTATCTAAACTCATAATGTGCCGAACAGTTTTTTACAAAGTTGAACATAAATTGCTGGTAATACAATCCAGCAATTCCACCTCTAGGTATTTACCCAAGAGAAGTGAAGACCTATGCCCACAGAAAGGCCTGCACGTGAGTGTTCAGAGAAACTTTCTTCATATTAGCTCCAAACAGGAAACATCCAAGTGTCCATCAGAACAGAACAGATAAATGAATTGTGGTTTATTCATACAATGGCCTACACATTTCAGCATTACAAATGAATGAAATCAACAAAGTGGATGAATCTCAGAAACATTATGCTGAGCAAAAGAAAACAGACACAAAAAAGTACACACTGTATGGCTCCACTTACATGAAATTCAGGAAAAGCAAATTTAACCTAGAGGGACAGAAAACAGATCAGTGGTTCCCTGGGGCTGGCTGGTGAGGGGCATGGTCACTGCAAAGGGGGAGAATGGAGCTTTTGGGGGAGATGGAAATGTTCTGCATCTTGATCATGGTGGTGTTTTCATTTGCCAAGATCTCGCCATACACTTAGAAGAGGTACACTGTATTATATGTAAATTATACTTCAGTAAACTTGACCAAAATAAATGTGCTGAGCAACCCTTGGCATGTGATGGGGACTGTCATTATTCCTTTAAAAAATGTGACTGAACCATCACAATTTTCACCACTGGCATTCAGGGCTAGCATGGCACTGTTTTGTGCCTTTTGATAGGATTTTCACTGCAACACAGGCTTGGCAAGTGTGAGTCAAGAGGCTGAGATTCAAGGGTCACCCTTGCCCTCAACTCTCTCTGTGAGGTCTCCTTGAATGAGTCGGTTACTTACACAGGTCTCAGTTTTCCCAGCTGTAATATGAAGGTAACGGACCAGGCCAGAATTTGCAAAATGGTGGCCTATGGGTAACATGGTCAAATTTCCAAGTCCTGTGCACTGTAATTCTTGCAGTGTAATTCTTTTTAAATATTTGAATTAACTACCAATATTGAAAAATCAGACATGTTTCATAGAAATTTCAGATTTCTGGCTTCTTTGAAAAGCAAATATCTGATGATATTTAACCTGCATCTCAAATTGCACTGATTAGCTGAAACTGATTAAACACAACCCCATTTATCCAGGCATACTACTCTCCAGTTGGCCTTGCTTTCTCCCAGGCCCTTTTCAGTTTACATACCTGCCTGGCCCCAGTCATGTCGAGTTTGGAAATCCTAGATTAGATTAATGATGAATAACTGGGATACTCAAGATGTGAACAACTTTTCAGCTCTGAGAAATTACCTATGATCGAATTTTTGGAATAAAATTTTAATGTATTAAAAATCTGTCCTGCAAAACCACTCACTCAGGTATATACAAAGAGAAAACATTCACAAGCTGTGAAATTCCACATAGCCTTTTGTCAACACTGGAGTAGGACTAAGGAAGCAGCCACACATGTACTAGAGACTGTTTCAGTAATTAAAATAGCCCAGGACCTACACTATGATAATTGGCTGCTGATCTACCAGTGAATGACACACTCAGCCCTGAAACAGACCCTGCATTTTTATGGGATTGCTCTGAGTTTTCCTTTTTGCTTGTTTATCATTTGGGGTTCAAGATTATACATTCTTTATAAAATTATATTGGAAACTGTTCTTATTTATTTTTCCTGTTTTAAATATTTTATAAAGTGCTGGAATTAGTTGTACCTTAGAAATTTGAAAGGACTCATCTGTGAAATCAACTGATAGTTGAGACTTCAACCACACTTTTTCCAAAGTTCTTAGTCTATTCTGCTTGTCCAAATTTTAAAATAATCTAAAATTTCTTATTTATTAGCATAGCTGTGTGGTTTGCATTACTGTTTTTCTTAGAACTTTGTGTTCGCAGTGTCTTTCCTTCCCTGGAGGAAAAATAAACTTTCAGATTTATTTATCTTTGTGTTCTCATCCAATGCTTACCTCTGCTTCAACCTGTTTCCCCTTTCTTCTCTCTTAGGATCATTTTCTTTTTAAATTTTCTTGAGTTGAATACTTGTTTCAGTAACTGTCACTTAAGAATAGTAATTTTCCTTAAGTTTATATTTGACTCATGCTGTAAAGCTTGGATATTTAGTATCACTGCCTTTGTTTTCTAAACACAGTATGATTGTGTTTTGATTTCTTCATTGTCCTAATAACAATTTGGAGAATAATATTTAAACTTCCAATGGGCTAGGCATATCTTTTTAAAATTGTTGTCATTAATTTCTAATTTTATATTACCGTAATAAAATATGACCTGCACATTTTTTGCTTTGGGGACTGTAATGGTATTTTCTTATGACCTAGCATGTGATAAGATACTAACTTTTAACTTTTGTAAATACTGAATGTGGATATTTCAAATAAATATTCCACAAATGTTTAAAAATAATATGTATTTTCTGCTATACTTCCACACTGTAAGTTTTATTATTCCAATCTTCATTTTTTTATTTATGCATAAATATATGCATTTTTAAAATCTTTGGCAGATCGATAAAAGTATATTAAGAACTCCCACTATAACAGTATTTTTCTCAATTTCTCTTTATGTTTGACCTTTGTAATACACAGGGAGCTGACGTCTTCTGGTTCAAAAGAGAGCACCATGTTTTAATCACTTCCATTGTAAATTATTAATAGTGGGCATACATGACATGTGCTTCAGAAAAAAACAATTCTCATATATTGAGAGTTTATAAATCTCTCTAAATATTTGGTAATAATAGTTTAAGTTCTTTTGTAAATGAGAGAAAAATATTTCTGAAGCAAATAATCATACATAAACTGGATATTTCATTAAGATACCTCTCTAAAGGAGTTATGAGAATCAACAGCTATTTTTATTTCTTTAACCAGCTATAAAGGAGAGGGGGACAGATACTGAGAATTTAATGGTTCAAAAAAGACTGCTCAGAAATTAGAACCAAAGCTCAAGCTCCCAAGTCTGCTTTTCAGAAGGTGAACTAATCTTTTCAATAGATTAGTACTCATGTCAGAGCTCCACTTTTACTTAATAGAACTTGTTTCTAAAAAACAACTTAGCTTTCACCTGGTGAGAATCTGTACCATAAATTGCCTTCTATGTAGCTTCCATGAAAATACTGTTCTTTAAGAAATTTGTATTAGAGAGTAGAGTCCACAATCCTATAAATTTAGGCTACATTACTTTAGAACATGATAGAAATAACTTCACAATGCTAAGATGTATCCACCAGCTCTTAGTTTTCCTTCTACCCTTGATAAAAATGAAGCTTCCCTGACTATCTAAGAAGAGGTTATTAAGTATAAAATTATTGTATAACTGAACAGGGAAAACTGATAAATTAAGATTGACACTCTTCTCTATTCACTCCACCACCTCCCCCGACTAGTCAGCAATTTGGGGGAGTGACCCAGCTTAATTCATTGACACAATATTGTTTAGAAGGAGCTGGAATTGGTCATTCATGAAAGCTTAGATAAGGAAAACAGTGAGAGGTAAATGTCAGTGTGCATCTAAGCATGTCAACAAAAGCTCCAATAATTGTGTCCCACTGCCTCTTATGAAGATGGGTACGTGGTATTAATGTTCCTAAATGTCTATCGTAATGGTTTTTGACATATTCATATACCATCTGTACTGGTATTTACTAATTTGCTCTAAAACTGATTCACGTTTCTAAGTTAAATAAGTATATTTTAAAAGAAAACTATATATCTCCATGATACATAAAACAGCAAAGCAGTTAAAATTGCCATAAAATGTTTACATGAAATTATAGTTTAAACAAAATGACATTCAACTTCATAAATTAAAAATTTGACATTAGATATAAACAATTAAATAGAAGTATTAAAAGACTGAATCAATTTGTTAAAAAAGCAGGGCTAAAAACTAAGTTCCTGGATGAAAAGAACAGATATAGAATGTTGCTTGTAATAAAGGGACAATCTATTTAAGGCTATTTGAAGACAAAAAAATTAAACAAACCAAATAATATAAACGACTTCCGTTCAATAAAATTTTGTTCAAAAGACAAAGAGATCTCACATTCTCTTTTTATTCTACACATGCCTCCTCATTGGAAAGGTTGAAGGGACATTACAGAAAATGTCCCTTATCCACTTAATATCGCCATTCAGTTTGGGACAAATATTAATGAAGCATATTGACCATGTCTTTCAAGTGTGTCCTCATAATGTGTAAATATCTTCATAGAGAAATTCAGACGAGTTTAAAATAAGGCTCTTCAGAGAACAGAAAAACCTTTTGATATTTGTGGATTAATTAATGGATAAATGAATTAAAGGAATCTCTCTCAGATCTCTTGGGGTACTGTCTCTGATGCCAGATTAAAAAAAATACTAATGCTATCATTTATTAGACCCCTATTAGATACAAGGCACTGTGTTTAAACACACCTCATTTAAATCTCACAATAACTGAGGAGATAAGTACCATTATTATCCCCACTATATACCAAAGTATAGTGAGTTCAAGATTTGCCTAAGGCCATGCAACACTGTGAAGATTACTTCAACTCCAGAGCTATGCTCTTAACTACTGCTCTCAGTTGAATCACATTTCAAGGCTACAATTGCTCCTGAATCTTCCCAAGCCTCCTGAACCAAGGAATGGAACTACTGTTACTACCTCCACTCTTAATAGCTCAACCCCACCCCAAAGTCACATGATGGTTGGAACGTTCATTCATGAATTGTGTATTAGCGTGTATAGATATGGTACTGAGGTGAGAAGGCATGAGCCTGGGCTAGGGATGTTGTTCATCAAAGCCCCAAACTCACTGGTCCCTGAAAAATAAATCCACTCTAAGAAGATTAAACAAAAGCAGATTTCTAAGAATGTAAAGATGATGAAGTCCTATGCTGTGTGCAATTACCAAAATAAACTCAACTAAGGAGACAACTAGTAGCTCCCTGACAATACCAAGGCCTTTTAGAGATCAAGGGAAATCAAGAGAGGCCCAAGTTTTTCTCATTTTTCCAGAGGCAACCTGTACATTTAAAAAAATTAAGAAATACCAAGACTATTTTGTAAAAATCTACACTATATTTTAAATGTTTATATTTTAAATGATTTCCAAAGTAACCCTTCATGCAAAAAGATAAAAGGCAAAATGACGATGCTAGCCACAAGGTAATTACAGAATTTTAAAAGTAATAATAATTCACAATGAACTTACTGCTTCCAGATATGAAGGTATAAGAGGATCTGAATCATCCTTCCAGCTGGTATTAACAATTAGAAAACTGGACAAAATGTAGGAAATAACCATTATAGATACTGGATGACAGAAACTGCATGACTAAGACAAAAAGGAAACAAATTGAACCCTACCATCACCCAGATCTTCTGCTTGGGGGCAATTTCTGGACTGCAGGGGAACCCAAATGGAACCAGGCAATGTCACTTAGTTGAGCAATTAGAGGATAAAGATTGGGGAACTCAAAGAGGATAGAATTTGTAGGGTAGAGAGCCCAAGAGAAGAAAGATGTGTGGGGAAATATTTGAGAAATTTGCATAGGAGTCCCTTGAGGTATATGTGCAGGGGGAAACCCCATGCAGTTAGGCATGACAAACTTTCTGGGAAAGAACAATTACCATAGATCTGAAAACAAAACACTTTCCAGAGATTACTTTGGGCTGAGAATTACTTAAATTCTTACCAGCCAAAGTGCAAAAATCTCTGTGAATATGTGGACATTCAGGAGAGTTCCAGAAGGGTCACAACTTACAGACGGGCTAAATTAACCCTGGAGTAAATATTACCATATGACCACACTAAAAGAACTTAAAAATAAAACTTAGAAGAATTACGCTGATCACAATTAATTTAATTGCTACTAGAATAAATCTAACACACTGAGAGAAATATACAAATATTCAGTACTCAATAACATTCAAATTACATCTAGCATAAAATAAAAATTACTAGACATGTGAAGAAGCAGGGAAATATGATTCATAACCTGAAGGAAAAACATGTAGATAGAACCATACATGACATATAGGATGGAATTTGCAGTCGAAGGTGTTAAAACAGTTATTATAAATCTGCTTCATATGCTCAAAGATATAAGGAAAAACACAAATGTAATAATGAGAGAGCTAAATTACCAAGAAATAAGCCAAATGAAATTTCCAGAGATGAAAAACACAATACCTAAAGTTTCCCTGAAGTAATTAACAGCAGCTTGGACAATGGAGACAAAAGGAGCAGTGAATCTGAAGATATAGCAACAGAAACTATCCAAAGCAAAGCACAGAGGAAAAAATACTGCAAAAGAAAAGAGAGCTTATTGACTTAAACAACAGTATTAAACACTTTAACATAAGTATAATTGAAGTGACAAAGGAAAGGAGAGAAATAAGTAGAAAAATTATTTGAAGAAATAATGACTAAATAATGACTAAAGATTTTCCAAATTTCATAAAAACAAAGCTACAGATCCAAGAATCTTGAATAACCCAAGGTACTTAAATTCCACGCAGATTTTTTTTCCTCATCACAGCTTATTTTATCATATGACGAGTCTTAACAATGCATAATTTTCCATTTTGCTTTGGCTCCCAGGAACCTCCATTAAATTCTACTCTAATTCCCAGTGTTTATTTTCACTTTAAAGTTACTGGTACAACTATCCATTCCCATGCTTTCCTCATGTGGCTCTTGCTTTTCATCCTTATTTGATGGTTCTACTGAAGGTAGAAGTTGTTGAAAGTAAAGAAAGCCCATTCAATACTATTTTACATAAACGTTCACTCACTGAACTCCTCTATGTACCAAAGACTGTGGTGAAGACTTCACATACAATATCTCATTAATCCTCAGTGGCATTATTTCTTTATTATTCAAATGAAGAAAGTTGGCCTTTGAGAGGTTAGATGCTTTCCAAGGTCAAAAGGTTCAAACTTATGTTTGTCTGACCCCAATGCCCATGCTCTTAACTATTATCTTATCCAGACTCTGCACATTCTGGGTGTTTGAGTATAACAATCACAAAACATTAGGAGTGATGGTAGGGTCATTATCAAGAGAAGAGGATTCAAACCTACATTAACAATCAGGAAAGAAAAAGAAGCAAAGAAAAGTCACAATCATCTGAGACGATTGCATCTGAGATGCTGAAAGGCCACTGCTGCAGGAACAAGTCACATTGCTGAGGTTTCAGATCTAGCATATGTGGCTCCCACATGTCTTTTGTTGAAGCACAGATGTTAAAGTATGATGAAGACAAGCCAACAAAGCACTCAGGAGAAAGCTACACTGTACTGACTCCCTTCATTTAAAAACAATAGTCACGCTTTTCTTCCTAAGTGGTGCAGTGGGTAAGAATCCACCTGCCAATGCAGGGGACATGGGTTCGAGCACTGCTCCAGGAAGATCCCACATGCCATGGAGCAACTAAGCCCATGCGCCACAACTATTGAGCCTGTGCTCTAGAGCCCATGAGCCACAACTACTGAGTCCATGTGCTGCAATTACTGAAGCCCATGTGCCTAGAACCCATGCTCCGCAACAAGAAAGGCCACCGCAATGAGAAGCCCGCGCACCACAACGAAGAGTAGCCCCTGCTCGCCGCAACTAGAGAAAGCCCGTGTGCAGCAACAAAGACCCAACACAGCCAATTAAATAAATAAATAAATAAATAAATTTATCAAAAAAAAAAAAAACAATAGTCATGCTTTTGATTTTAAGAACTAGGATTTACTCTCTTGAATGATTCAAAGCTACGACCACCCAAGGTCTTTGAGTGAATTTCAAGCAGTGCAAAAGAGAACTAAATTTAAATATAAATTTAAATTTTCTTCTCACAGACATCTGATTTTTGTGCTTTTATTCCAAGTTAGTGGAAATGAACTCTAAACACAACTCTGAAGTACTTATATTCTTACCGTTTGAGCAATTCCTCCTAAAAGGTCTGTTTGGTGCTAAAGGGAATTTTTCAAGAGATTTGGGGTCCATAAGTTCCAAAAATTTAATGACCTTGAGAAAATCACTTTTCTTCTCTGGACTCAGTTAATCTATCAAATGGGAGCATATCAGTCAAGGTCCCAGCAGGAAAAAGATGACACATCTCTAACTTGGAGGACAGTTTTCTAAAGGGACTCCTTTCAAGAGTGGGAGATGTCAGGGAAACCAACGTGTAAGGAAGTACCCTGGAGCTAGAAACAATGGGAAAGTAAATCATTACCACCTCTACATCTGCAAGCAAAATGAGAAGAAGCAGTTATTGGAGAACAGCTGTACAGAGACAGATAGAAGCTGTAACCACTCATGGAGGGATGCAGCCCCCTGTCAACCTGAAAGGAAGAAGTTTGAAGAATAAATCAAATACCCAGACTTTTTCCTCCTCCCACCTCCTAATCTCATGATAGGGACCCAATGCCATTGCTTTAACAAAATTAGGAGAAAGGCAAGGAGCTATTATGAGTTCGCTTGAGTGCCCCCTAAAGACACGCTGAGGTTTTAGTCCTCAGCATCTCTGAATGTGACCTTATCTGGAGATAGGAACATGTAGATGTAATCAGTGAAGATGAGGTCATACTGCAGTAAGGTGGGTCTCTAAATCCAATATTATTGTCCTTATAAGAAGATAGTCATGTGTAGACAAAGAGACACACACACAGGGAGAATGCCATGTGATGACAAAGACAGACATTAGAGTCACACAGCTGCCAGCCAAGGAATCCCAAATATTGCAAATTACTAGGAAGAGGCAAGGAAGGATCCCCTTACAGACTTCAGAGGGAACAGGGCTTTGCCAATACCTTGATTTTGGAGTTCCAGCCTCCAGGGAGACAATCAATTTCTATTATTTTGTGCCACCTAGTTTGTGGTCCTTTGTTATGACAGCCACAAGACACTAATATGGGAGCCCACTGATGCAGTCCATACACTTCAGACTTTCAGGGTCCAGAAATGGTTGGAAAAAAGTAGAAAGTGAATCTGCAAGAGCAAATTAGATACTTTTACATCTAGCACAAACGTAATCTAGAAAGCCCTGGTCAGCACTTATTTCTAAGATGCCCACGAATAGAGCAGATACGTCCCTGCCCTTCAAGTGCTTCCATCCTACTTTTAACACAACCTAGAGCTGAGTGCAAGACTTGATTACTTTCTTTAGACTGAAAAAAAGCCAGTTTTCTTGACAAATAATGTGAAATGAGAATTCTTACTCTTTCTTGAAGGTTTCTAGCATTGACTATGAATAGAGTATACACTGGGAAATGTCTAGGGCTGAGGCTATAGACCTGGACAAAGGGACACATGATAAAGGACATTGTCTTCTATCCTGAGACATTTGGAATATAAATTGAGAATTATTGGGAGAAACTGGATAATTTAAAGTAGGGCCTGACCTGATAGGTACATTATTTTGATCTATTTAGTTAGTACTAACTTGAAGACTTTTCTTTATTATATCTCTTGTACCCTTCTTTACTGTTTTTAGTTGTTTCTCAATTTTACACTTAAATTTTAATTTTAAAAATAACAGGTTCACTGTTGGAATATGGTCAAAAATTTTTAAAGAAAAACAATCAACTACAGCTTTCATCCACTGTCAGCTTTTTTAATGTGCTTCTTTCCAGTTTTATATTTCGGTGGGTAAATAACATTTTATTGTAAGGCTCTATGTCCCTATCGACAGCTATTTATATAATTTTAAAGTTTTCATTATTCAAAACATGCTGCAATGCACACTCATACATAAAGCTTTGACTGTAGTTTCTTTTCACTTTTTATGAATTTCCAGTAGTGTGAGAGCTAGGTTAGAGCATATCAATACTTTAAAAGATTGTGCCAATCAGAACTCTCCATCTGCAACTGACAGAAATTCAGATCATACTAACTTAAAAATGAGACTCTACTAGTTCTTAAGAACGGACAGTCTAGGGATTGATCTAGAGTTATGGCTGCATCCAGAGTTTATGAGCATCTGTGCGTGTGTATATATGTGTGTTCTCAAATGAAGTTCTTTTCAAATAAATGTACCGCAATTATTTTCTCCATATATGACTTGCCTTTTTAATCGCTTAATGGTGTCTATCAAAGAGCCGATATTTTCAGTTTCGATAAGCCCAATTTATTGATATTTTACGGTCTGTGCTTTCGAGTTCTTAGGAAATCTATCCTAACGTTCAAGTTGCAAAGACTTTCTCCTATGATGTATTCTGGAAAATATTTTTTGTATTTACATTTAGATCTATGATCCATTTCAAGTTAATTTATTGTGTATGATATGAGATGAAAGTTGGGATTTATTTGTTTCTATGAATATCCAGAGGTATTACTATCAATTAGTTGAAAGGACTATTTTTCTCATTGAATCACCCTTTGTCAAAAATCTATTGTTTTGTAGATTTTAGTGTACAGGTCATAGACATATGTCCTTAAGTTTATTCCTCAGTACTTTATGGTTTTTGATGCTACTGTAAGTGGTATTTTCTTCAAATTCAATTTCCAACTCTGTGTCTCTTTCTCCCCTCCTTCCTTCTCTCTCTTTCTCCCCTCCTTCCTTCTCTCTCTCTCTCTCCCTAATTCACTACCTCCCACGTTCCATCCATGTCTCCGATTCCTTTTTCCTCTTAGCCATATTCTCTCTTGCCACAAACAGGTTCTCTCCAGTAGGGAAAATAGCCCCTGGCATTCCTAAACCTAATTCCTTAAAGCTCAAGATCCCAAAGGAAAAGATTCTTCCCGACTCCATCAAGAAATTCCCCAAGAAGTCTATCTGTGAATTGCCCGAGCGACCAAATGCAACAGGTTTTAAGAGATTAGGAAGAGTTTGCCAAGGAAACCGCTTTCCAATACTGAGTGTGTAGGGGTGGGGTGAAGAGGGGTATTAGGAAGAAAAAAAGCATAGTTAACCAAGTCCTCTACAATAATCATAACATACATTATCAAGTTCCTTCTAGAAAAGTTGTGCTGGTTTACCCTTCCATAAACACTGTACAAATATTCTCTTTCTCTTTCCTTTTTCATAGTCTATGCTCTAATGTTGATTTTTAATCATCATATCTCTGAATTTTATAATACAGACCAGATATTCTCCCCACTTCTGGCCGTGTCCTTCTCTCATTTGCTTAGTCACAAAGTCTGGCTTTTCCTTGGGCTTCACAGTGGGAACAAATTTTAATCCATCTCCCAAGGAACTGAAAGCATCTTCTAAATTTCTAGTCTCCATCCACAGAAGTTCTTTTAAGTTTCTAGTTGCCTATCTACTTTGAATTGCTGTATTAGTGTGTTAAAACATGTTTAGAAGCTCTCAACTTGTAAGTAAATGATTAATAGGGGAATTTCTCACAATCAGACTAAACTAGAAGACCAGTAATATCATTTGACCCTTTCCATTGCTTTCCCCTACTTCTGGAAAAGGAGGGATATATCTCACAAATTTAGGCCCTATTGAATCATGTAATTTTTTTTTAAGAACTTTTGTTGAGATACAGTTAACATACAATAAACTGCATATATTTAGAGTGTACAATTTGGTATCCCAATCCCCCAATTCATTCCCCCCAACCCTCCCCACTTTCCCCTCTTGGTGTCCATATGTTTGTTCTCTACATCTGTGTCTATGTTTCTGCCTTGCAAATTGGTTGATTTGTACCATTTTTCTATATTCTGCATATATGTGTTAATATACGATATTTTTTTTTCTCTTTCTGACTCACTCCACTCTGTATGACAGTCTCTAGGTTCATCCATGTCTCTACAAATGTCCCAGTTTCATTGTTTTTTACAGCTGAGTAATAGTCCATTGTATATATGTACCACATCTTTTTTATCCATTCATCTGTTGATAGACATTTAGGTTGCTTCCATGTCCTGGATATTGTAAATAGTGCTGCAATGAACACTGAGGTGCATGTGCCTTTCTGAACTATGATGTTCTCTGGGTACATGCCCAGCAGTGGGATTGCTGGGTCATATGGTAATTCTATTTTTAGTTTTGCAAGGAACCGCCATACTGTTCTCCATAGTGGCTGTATCAATTTACATTCCCACCAACAGTGCAAGAGCATTCCCTTTTCGCCACACCCTCTCCAGCATTTACTGTTTGTAGATTTTCTGATGATGCCCATTCTAACCGGTGTGAGGTGATACCTCACTGTAGTTTTAATTTGCATTTCTCTAATAATTAGTGATGTTGAGCAGCTTTTCATGTGCCTCTTGGCCAATCGTATGAATCATGCATTATTTATTTTACTGATGGAATAGAAAATGGCATCGATCTTCCAATGTTATATTAATTTCATTAAAGTCACTAGGATTCCAACACTTAGAAGAACTAACTGAACAATGGGGTCCTGAGATCCTCAAAGAGTGAGTATACTACCCTAAATTAGAATTGGGATTACAGCTATTAATAGTTACAGTTTACAGTCAGCATCCTATTTTAAAGAAATCTTAGAGATTAGTTTATACACTGGATCATTACAGGGAGGGTAGATAAGAAGGCCAAACCATGTCTCTCAAATGATGAGAAACTTTCTAATGACTCAGAGAACCTGTAACAGAGATACATGTTATCTTGATTCCCAGAAAGTGGCTTTATTCTTATCAGCAGCAAACAGTTTATAATATAATTGTCCTAACATTGCCATCTGAATTACAAGGATTCATCTCGAAGAGTTATGCCTTACCATAGGGAATCAAATAGATAACATTTTTTGACCTTGTTGGTTCTTGCCCCATCTCCTAGAACCCTGAATTCTCATTACTATTTACACTACAAAAAAAGAATTACAAGTGGTAATATTACCTGTAAATTGGTTCAATTCTAATGGGGAGAAATGGGGGTAGATCCTGATTTTAAATCACATATTTAAAATTTTTACTAATTCTCCATGTAAATAGGGTTTTTTTGTTGCTGTTGTTGTTGGGTTTTTTTTTTCCCACAAAATGTTCAGGATCCACAATTTACACATAACCAGAGTTAAAGCATTTTCCAAAGCGACAGAGGCTTCTATCATTTGGTGTGTGTTTTTTTTTCTCAATCCCCAGTGTTCAGAGGGTACCTAAGGCAAGCTGAGGAATAGGCCTGCTTATTTACTCCTGAATCACAGAACCCACACACCTGTCCCATATCTGCTTATTATGAACCAAATGTCAAGAACAGTTTACATTCATCTATGGCCCTTTCATTTGTGTGCCTGGTGATGCCCATAAAATCACAGAGTATTTTTCACAGTTTTATTTTATAAAAAAAAAATGTATCAGTCATTAGTACAATCTACTTTTTATCCTGCAGTTTGCTAATATTTTTTAATTTCATTTACTTTTCTTGTAATGACATATCTCAAAAATAACTTCCTTGATACCAAAGATGCAACATGGTTTAAGAGCCTCACTAGTCTACTGTTTTGTTAATTGAACTATTTATCTTCAATGCATCCATTACATTCATCTGCACATCTTTCTTCTTCAAGCCGCTTGCCCATTCATTCCAAAAATTATTACAGTCCTCTCTCAGTATCCACAGGGGATTGGTTTCACGGCCTCACAGTTACCAAAATCTGCCGATGCTAACGTCCCTTATATAAAACGGCTTAGTATTTGCATGCAATCTACGTACATCCTGCCATATACTTTAAATCATGTCTAGGTTTAATACAATATAAATGGTATATAAATAGCTGTAAATACAGTGTAAATTCTACGTAATTCAAGTTGTGGTTTTGAAACTTTCTGGAATTTCTTTTTCCGAATATTTCTGACTCATGGCTGTTTGAAGAAGATGCGAAACTCACAAATACACAGGGCTGACTGTATTATAAAACTATAGGAAGCAAGCTAAATGCCGTATTACTGGTCAAACGCAGAGGAATATTATAAAATCATTAAAGAAAATGGTGAAGTAGAAAAAGGGAAAAATAAAGACCCCCGTATATAATAAGGTCTCGTTTTTAAAATAAAAATGGGAAGTGCTATATATGCATAAACCATGTATAGAAAAACACAAAAAACTGCCCACAGTTTAACTACTATGGGGCCGGAAGTGATTGGACCTCTTCATTGAGGTAGAGTGATTGACTAATGATAGGACTTCCAATTTTCATTTTGAAATCTCAAGAAAAAGACTACATTTTTCTACCACTGTGATAAATTTAAGTAATGAACTTCTTGGTAATTACTGATTTCCTAGAAGAAAATTGCTTTCCACATTTTGGTTCTTAAGTGCAACTACCTCTGCCACCTCACCACTGGGGAAAATAGACTTGTATTTACTATTCCAAAGCCTTCTAAATGAAAATTAATTTTCTCCAATGTTTAGTGGAAGGAAAGCCCCAAAAGAGTTTATTTTTATTTTATACCTTTTGTATCTAACATGGATTATATTATTTCAAATCATACTCACACCTGTTTATAATAATGTAAAACTCATATAAAACAAAATAATAATTGAGAATAATTGCACAGATTGAATAAAAATAAGCAATTTTAGAATGTTTGGACTTGAGCTTTTTTAAAAAAGATTCTTTTAAGTAGTCTTAAAATATGACTTTAATTTATCCATTAAATCCAAGAGAATTCAAAAACAGGCATTACAGCTGTTAAAATCATGCAATTGACACTAATGTTTTATCATTACTATTTAGCATACAGTTTTTTTTTTGTAATTGGAACTAGGTTTCGTTATGTTCAATTACCAAAAAAACTTAATGTTCTAAAAAGAATATTAAAAATATAAACATACCTACTAAATTCCTGCTATTTGAATCAAACTATACAGATTCATAATTAATCTTACCTCTCTTTTTATTAACCCTTTTCTTTAATTCCACTGAATTAGCTCAGTTTTACCAATGAGCAAAATAGAAAAGCTTCTGGATTGTTTTGTTTTCAGATGTGATTGTACATTTTAATATATTTAAATATTTTCATCTTGTGGAACAGAATGTTTTCTTTTAGGTTTATTTGATGCGAGAATTTCAAATTTCTCTATGGTGGGTTATAGCATAGTCTTGTTGGATGTTTTATGGTACCTCACTTTTCTGCTGTTTATTTTTTCTCCTTAGTACATACACCCATCTAAAATAATTTTCCTTTTACTTATTTAATTTTTTTATGGTCGGTTTCATGAACCAGAATATTAATGCCATGAAGATTTCTGTTTGTTTTGTTTACTGTTGTATCTGTAGAATCTAGAATAGTTTTGGGCACATAATAGGTGTTCAAAGACAGTGCAGTGCCTGCATGACCAAACTAGTTAGAGCCAAACACGCATCTCCTATAAATGGGGTACATGTTCCCCAGTCTACCAGGCATGTCCCATTCCTATCACCTGGCCTACTTTATTGATTTATGTTCTTTGCCTGGCTTTCCTTAACTTTTGAGATTGTAACCCTTGGATTATACTTCTAACCTATTACTCTCTACTCTACCAAAGTGAACTACTTAGTTCAATAATCCATTTGCCAGCTATTACTATAATAGTTTATACCCTCAGTCAAGACTTGTCCCCTCCTCTGCTACCCATTTAAAAAAAGGTCATACATTAATGCAAATGAAGTAGCACCTGTGAAAGGTTTATGGACCACCGGTACATGCCACCATACTCCAGTGGAAAATTACAGCATATACTCTACACCCAAGTGATATGTTGGATAAGAATTACACCCAGACTGTGTGTAGCTCCATTTCAAAAGTGATTTCAAGTTTTGCAAAAATCTTCTATTTTGTTCTATTACACCAAGAAAGAGGTTTGGGCATTGATCAATTACACATGACTCATAAATTTATTGAAATGTTTCAAATCTGTATGAAGCTGAAATTAAACAGATTTAAAGGTAGCATAGAACCAAAAGACTTAAGAACAGAGTAGATGTCTTCCTTCCTTCTGCTCACCCATGCAGAATGCTGTTTTGAAGAAACTGCTTAAGGAACTATAATCAGGTGTAGTGTCTCAGTCAGATACTACCATAACAATACTATGTAACAAACTATCCCACATATTAGTGACAAATGCCAATGAGCATTTATTTCTTTTTTTTAAAGAACTTTCATTGAGATATGATTGACATACAATAAACTGCATATATTTAGTGTACAATTTGACTTTTTTTTTCTTACTAGTAATGTATATATGGCAATCCCAATCTCCAAATTCATCCCACCAACCCCCCACCCCCAATTCTCCCCTTGGAATCCATATGTTTGTTCTCTATATCTGTGTCTCTATTTCTCCCTTGCAAATTGGTTGATCTGTACCATTTTTCTAGATTCCACATATATGCGTTAATATACAATATTTGTTTTTCTCTTTCTGACTTACTTCACTCTGTATGACAGTCTCTAGGTCCATCCATGTCTCTACAAATGTCCCAGTTTCGTTGCTTTTTATGGTCGAGTAATATTCCATTGTATATATGTACATCTTCTTTATCCATTCATCTGTTGATGGACATTTAGGTTACTTCCATGTCCTGGCTATTGTATATAATGCTGCAGTGAACATTTAGGTGCATGTGTCTTTCTGAACTATGGTGTTCTCTGGGTATATGCCCAGTAGTGGGATTGCTGGGTCATATGGTAATTCTATTTTTAGTTTTTGAAGGAACCTCCATACCGTTCTCCATAGCGGCCGTATCAATTTACATTCCCACCAACAGTGCAAGAGGGTTCCCTTTTCTCCACACCCTCTCCAGCATTTACTGTTTGTAGATTTTCTGATGATGCCCATTCTAACTGGTGTGAGGTGATACCTCATTGTAGTTCTGATTTGCATTTCTCTAATAATTAGTGATGTTGAGCAGCTTTTCATATGCCTCTTGGCCATCTGTATATCTTCTTTGGAGAAATGCCTATTTAGGTCTTCTGCCCATTTTTTGATTGGGCTGTTTTGTTTTTTTGATATTGAGCTACATGAACTGTTTATATATTTCAGAGATTAATCCTTTGTTGATTTATTTGCAAATATTTTCTTCCATTCTGTGGGTTGTTTTTTCATCTTGTTTATAGTTTCCTTTGCTATGCAAAAGCTTTTAAGTTTCATTAGGTCCCACTTATTTTTGTTTTCATTTCTGTTACTCTAGGAGGTGGGTCAAAAAAGATCTTGCTGTGATGTATGTCAGAATGTTCTTCCTATGTTTTCTTCTAGGAGTTTTATAGTGCCTGGCCTTACATTTAGGTCTTTAATCCATTTTGAGTTTTTTTTTGTGTATGGTGTTAGGAAGTGTTCTAATTTCATTCTTTTACATGTAGCTGTCCGAACATTCATTTCTTGCTTGTATATCTATGTGTCAGCTACAGTTTGGCCAGTTTAGGCTGGGTACAGTAGGGCTTATCTCAAAGCTGTAGGCTGGGTCCAGTTTTGCACCACATGCCTCTCATCTTTCTTGGACCAGCAAACTTTTAGGCATGTTATTCTCAATGCAAACGGCAGGAACCCACATTTGCAAGCACACTGCTCACATCCCATTCCTTATCTTTGCCAAGTCAAGTCACAGTACTAAACTCGCCAAAAAGAAGTAGGATGTACACTCCACCACCCATCAGAGCCAGAGCAAGTTCCTGCAGGTAAAACGCTATTTTAGGGGAGTGGAAATTTTCGACCAATAAGTCAATCTAATATACACCCATTATTATATTAAAGTAGAGACATGGTGTATCTATAACCTGAGACCTCAGGATATACAGTCAAATAAAATTTCAGATGGTGCCCTTATTACGGCAAAGATGAATTACCAACAAAGAATATGAAGGCTGAAGACTGTGGTAAATGACTTTACCTTCTGGACATTAAGTTCTAAGAACTCAGATGTTAGAACTGAAACTACGAAGGGCTGGTATCTCAAAATCCTGAGACAGCAATAACCACAGAACCTGAGGAGTCACTCTGTCTCCAAAGATGTGGGCAGAAACCACCTTTCTGCAATTTCTCTTATGGAATTACAATTAACCACAGGCTTGTTGTGGAATAAGGCTCCACTGGGTATTAGAAGTTCGGCTTAATGAATACAATTCAACAGCATACAGCACACTCTGTAGGTCTCTCTGGAAAGGCATTTAAATGGTGATTTCACAAAATATTACTTTTAACCAAGCCACATAGGGATGTGTCATTATTTTATAGTTTATCTTTCTCTAAACAGATAAAATTTTATCGAAGATCACTTTTTCAGCCAAACATCCTATGTAGTTTTGGTGAATCCTTATTATTTGACAATCTGCCCATTGAACCTGGCTTCCCCTGAAAAGAACTGTGTGCTGAAGAGGAAATACATATGTTTATGTCTATAAACCCAAAGGGAACACAGTATTTTCTTGGTCCCACATGGCAAGATGCTTCCAGGACAAACAAAGGATTGCCAGTGGAAACTCTGGATATTAGTATTTGAAGTGTTGTGGGGAAGCTGGAAATTTTTGTGAAATAAAAACATACAGTAACTTGAAATTACACACATTCACAGAATAAACCTTGCCAAACTGGCTGCTCTGAGACTATTTTTTCCATCCAAATAGTTTAATGGTTTTTCTTTTAAGTATTAGTTGAAAATATTTACCTACAAGCTCAAAGGAATGTCCTAGAATTGACTGAATTCCGTTGGAAAACATTCTGAGTTTCTAAAAAATTATGCCTTATGAAGAAAAATACAGATATGCTTTCTTGTCAATAACGATTAAATTTGAAACATAGGGTGTGGTATCTTCTCAGTTACCTATATAATGTCATTGACAACAATAAAGCTACAAGTAACTTATAAATTATGTACTAATTACGTATAAATACAACAAGAGAGATTTAGGGCATTAGCTATATGAGATGAGAAGAATTAAGGGGTCCAAGAAGTTGTGAGAAAATGATGAAACTCCAAATCCCTCAAAATATTTATTGAACAGAGAAGAAAAACTAGCAACAGCCTGAAAAAGAAATCCCTTGGCTTACACCACTAAATAGAAAGGGGAACACAACCTGACCATTCCTTTGTTTAAAGACAATATTTTAATAAACAACTCGAAGGCAGAAGTTCTCTCTTGATTTTCAACCGAAATAGCTCAACATCAGCTGGACTAGCGGATCTAATTATGTGCTTAAACTTAGGCCACTTGGTGTACTGCTCACTTTTTTGCCAGGAAACTCCCTCGCCCCCTCAAGAATGTTTTTTATTAGCGTTAGCAAATAAAGGAATTTTAGTTCTTTATTTTATGACCACTGGCATCGGCAGTCATAATTTGAAATAACTACCGTATCTTAGCAACCCTAATCTTAACAAAATATATACAGCAAGGAGCAAACAGGCTTTCGTGCACACAAGTGTCTCATCATCATCCACAAAAGGCAAAGGGGGAAATCAACAGAGGATGACTCTCACTGTGCTGGTACTTTGGACTTGGCAGCTCTACCATAACCAAAAACACTACATTTCTTTCCATCTTCACAGCAGGGGCACCTACAATGCTATATCTCAGGCAAAAATTCACTTAAGACCTAAAGGGGCAGTCATGAAAGAGGTAGGGGAAAAGGATGATTCATCCAAAAAGAAAGATATGAAGGGAAATTTTGAAATTTAATTCTTTTCTGTTCCCTTTTCTCCTGGGACTTGGGGAGAAACCATGTATCACAACAATGGTGGCATCTCCTCAGCTGTATCCAAACCAGTGCTCATACTTGCACAGCATTAGTTCCTTCCCTTAGACACTAAAGCCTGAGGTAGCTCCAAATTATGACTAAAAATAAGCAAGAAGGCATTCAATAAATACTGAGTGAATTAATGAATGAATCCATTTCTGGCCTCTCAAACTCGTTAGGAAATAGTAAAGACACAAAGCTCTTGAAATCACTTCAAACTCCTGCAGAGATCACTTAAAGTGTCTCTGATGTAGAATTAAATCCTTGTTCAATGTCATCCAAAAAAACATGCAACCCTCTGAAGTCAACTCGAGGCTATGCAATTTAAAGGAGAGATCTGGGACTTTGTGATTGGATGGACTTGAGTGTGGACCTCCACACCATCATTTCCTAGCTCTGTGAATTTACAATATTACATATTTAACGTCTCTGAGTTTCAGGTTCTTCTTCAGCCAAATGGGATAAAACTCCATTTGGGGGTGGGGGTGGGGATGGGGGATGGCTGTGAAGTTACCACTTAGAATAATACATGTAAAGCTTCCTAGCTCCTCACCTCTTAAGGTGACTGATTTACCATCAACAAAGTTGACTACCTTTCATTCTCTTGGTATCCTTTCCTCTGAGTCATACAGACCACCATCAGCAAACTTATCACATTGGCAGCCTACTCAATGCAATCCTGCTTGATGCTGACCAGGTTTATCACCACTCCTCAGAATATGCAGGTGTTTAGTTCTGTAGCTTGTTACATCTAGTCCATCTCCAGCTACAAACTGACAGCTTGGTTAAGCCTTGATTATCTCTTACCTGAACTACTGACTTCATGAACTCAAACATTGCTCTTCTAACCTAACCTTGTTTCTTTCAATCTGCTGCCAGTATTCCCTTTCTAAAATTGACCATATATTTGCTGCTTCAAATTCTCTTTTCTATGATATATGGGGCCTCCAAATTCTGAGTTATGCCTATTTCTTAAGTCTCATTTCCTAGAATTACTTCCATACTCCAGTGAAACCAGTCTGCTTCTAACACTGCTTCAGATTCAACACTTTGGCAATTGTTGTGCCCTCAACATAAAATGTCTTTTTACTTTTTTTGGCCAGTTGGCAATTCTTCAGAACCCATCTCAAGCATTATCTCCCCAGTGAAGACACTTCTTGAATTTCTTTAGAAGGTTGATAAGATTCTACATAGTAACATGTCTGTACAATATACTGTCTTCATAGCACTTAATTACAGTGCATTGCAATCATTCACTTCCTTGGGTATCTTTCCCATTAGATCATGAGGCAAAGTGTCCTGAGGTCAGAGGGATGGTTTAGCATTCCCAAGGCCTGGCACAGTGCCCGCGTGCAGTAGATGGTTAGTAAATGTAAGCCTGTGTCCTCTAGCACTCTCCTCCCTACCCTTCAAATAATACAAAGATGGGTTAAATTGGCTTGTTTGGACTTTTATTTTGATCACGTTAACTGAAAATTCTACTTTATTTGTTAATGTCATGTCTAACCTAATCTAAAAGAGCAGTAAGCATCTCTTTATCACAGAAAATAGGTGGAGACTTACACTTAAGAAAAAAAAAATGGTGATGTTATTTTTGTGCTTGATGAACTTCCAGTTTCTGTTTTCTTGATGACCGTAATCCTGTTTTGTATGTTTGTAACCTTGAATCTTTCTCAAGGCCCTAACTTACTCTGCCTCCTGCTTCCCTCATCCACACCTCTCTCACTTTATACTTCCTTGACAAAAACCCATAGCATGTATATAATAGGAACAAAACCAATGATAATGATGACAGGACTGAAAAGATTTACCTTTTGCTATTAAAGAGTCATAAAATTCTGAGTCTTAAAAGAGATATAATGTTACACATCAAAATTCTAATACAATGGAGTTGCTGCTTGGGCCTGTGGTTCCAAAGTTGGTACAGTACCTAAGATAAAAGTTCTATATACTTAAAGTCTGCTAAGAAAATTCTTAACTCATTCATATAATAGATAATATACATTACATAATAAAGAATACACATGAAGTGCTCAAGAGCATATTGCAATATCTGAAGTTAAATGTTTCTGTAATACAACTTTCCTGGTGGCCTTAAAAAATTACTTCACTAATTCTCCCCATCATCATGAAAGTCACCCTCAACTTTCCAGACCTAATCTACTTCCATCCTTGTAAGAAATACTGCCTACACCCTACTGCTAAAATGGTACAACATTTCGCCTTATGCATGCTGAAGGATATCTCAAAATGGAAGTTCGACTATAGAGGGAATATTATCATTATGCCTGAAAAAGGAGGGAAATGACAAAAAGTTACGAGGAAAGAGAAAATCAATTAAACAGGGAGGGAATAAATTCATTCAAGCAGTATGTATTAAACTCCTACCATTTGCTTGATTCCATATCTGGTACCAGGGAAAATACATTGTTAAAAAATAATCTACCTTTCATGGCAGCCAGGGAGATAGACAGACATCAATTATTATGATATGACCTGAGCCTTCCATTGTTCGAGAATATTCTGTTCAGGACCTATAATCATAAATTTTTGAACAGAGAATCATGTCTAAACATAATATTGTGTGTTACTCTTCTGTGAGGAGAAAAGAGATTTACAATTTTTAAGATGGTAAGGCTATTGTAAGGATAACAAAAAGTTAAAGTTCTACTGGTTTTGCTCTAAAACTTCCTCTACCCCATTTATAAGCTACTTTCTAAACAGTACACAAAGCCTTGCTCTTATGGTGAAGACTGCCAGATAAAATATAGGATGCCTAGTTAAATTTTAATTTCAGGTAAATGATGCATAATTTTTTAGTATTAAGTATGTTCCACATATTGCATGGGACCTACCTCTCCTAAAACTTATGCATCACTTACCAGAAATGCAAATTTCGCTGAGCATCCTGTATTTTTATTTGGTATTTTTACATTTCATATGGCAACCCTATTTATAGGGGTGCCCCTTCAATCATTAGACTCCCCACTTTGAGTTCACTCTATGTGGTTTTAACAAATGCAAAGGATCACACAGTGACTGAGATACAAAGCAGCCTACTCAGCCTTGTGTTTACCACAACATTGTTTTTCAAGCCTGTAGACTTGGACAGCTAAGTTCCCAGCTCACTTTCCTAAACTACTTCTGGTTTATCACACAAGTCACAAAATGTGACCTTTATCCTCCTCTTCTCCTGAAGAAAACAGAAATTTTCTAAAGGGGTAAAAATATCCAAAATTAAAAATGACTATGAACTATTCCAGAATCTTGAGGCTGTCAATACTTTATGCTTTTAAATAGTTGCCATGGTTCACCCCAGAAGCTTCTGCATATTTCCGTGGTTTTTTTCATGGTGTGTAGTGAACTTTGATATCTTTGGGGAATAAAAGAACTCTCTATCTGTCTATCTACACATATATATTTAACAATGCAAGTTATTGTTATATAAATGTAGGCTGTTGTCAATTTCAGTTCCCTGCCATATCAAAAGAACAAAGCAGGCAGGAACAGCAAGAGGATGATCTAATGTGCCTACGCTAATAACAAAGCCAGTGTCCTAAATTGGCAATGGCAGCCCTCTTCTGCAGAGATTGTTTTTAACACCATCAGTAGACATTTTAAAAAATTGGATGGTGACAGGAAGAGTACATTTTAAATTGTCAACCTTCATGATGTCCTTTTGAAGAATAGCAATTACATAACTCAGGGAGCTTTATTTTGCATTTGAAAAAATATATATCTAAAGGAGTCTGCAGGGTTATGCAAGACTCCATATTCTGAATTCTTTGTAGAAATTAAAGTCCCTTATTTTTTCCTAAAATCTCGTATCCTTTTTTAATCCACTTCCTAGTTAAGGTGGGAATCAATATTAAGTAAGCAGGGCAGAATTAAAACTGTTTTTTGATCTAAATCACTGACAAATTCATTTAAAATGACTGTCGACCATATGCCTTTCTTAAGCATATTTAAAAGTCCAGTTTGTAATTTTCCAAGGGTCACACAGTTTTTTTCCATTTCTTTGGCATTAAAAAGTTTGCTTATAATATTCTAATATTTTGTTAAAGTTTTAAGTTGTTGCCTCTTAGGCGATAAAAGAGGAAAATGCTATGCAGAAGTAATTTTTTATCACCCAAAAGTCATTTGGTCTTTTTCTTCTAATTCTCATCTTTTTTTGAAATAATTTTAGGAAAAAAAAAACTCTAAAAAATGCAGATCTAATGCCAAGAGAAATGCATTGCAAGTACTCTAAATAGTTAATGTATTTTCTAAATGAATGATTTAAAATAGCTATTAAAGGAGAGGAAATGAGCTTAGGTTTCTAGTAATGACTTCTCCTCTTCAAAATGAAATCTGTAAATCCCTGATTGCAATTCCAAATCCCCAAAGGACCAGCAGTTCTGGGACCAGGGCTCACTGGCTTTATGTCTAATAGCACCAGATAAGTAGCATGATTTTTATATAAGTAATTTGGGAGAATATGCAGAATTTATAGTCCTAGAGACAATTTATGAATGAATTTCCTTTTTAAAGTACATTATTCTAAAAATCAACTTTTCCACCCAAATTGTAAGCAGAGCACATAGGAATGTGAGAGGCATGGATATATACGTACAGAGACTTATGTATATATATTTATATATGCATGCACACACATGCACAAAATATAAGTACCATTTTATTCATAAGAGCATAATGATTCAGCCTGTGATTGTTAATAAAAATGCATTTCTAACCATCAAATTTGAGTCTATTATTCTAAGTTAATTGCATTTGCCCTAAAGAGACTTACAGCTGGCTGTCAGCCTGTTTGTGTCAGTTTCATTTTATTCATCAGTCAATCTTGTCTCCTCTTCTTTTTTACATCCCATATATTGATCAAATAGATTTGTTAGCATCCTTCTGCAGCTTTCACAGCATGAAAAAAATAAAAAATAACCTCGATATTATCATCAGATACATTTGATGACTTCATTTGTTTGCGTGGTATCTTCGCTGCTATTTCAGTAGCAAATAAATGCCCTTTGGACAGGCCCATAAGGTTGCCATTAAATACAACAGATGTAACTCACTCAAGGTGGCGCTGAGAAAAAGTTAAATGGGAGAAAGTCTACACGGCAGTGGTCAGCAGTACCTCCGCTTTTCAGTTGGAATAGAGGATACTCATCATGGTAAACATTAGTTCTTTACTGGAGTGTATTACGGAGTAAAAAGCATCTTGTTAAAATTCATCATGAGAAGAGAATGTACTATTAGGTGGTGAAGTGGATTAAAGAAACAAATGGGCACCATGTTCCCACTGGAGCCAAAGAAAACCAGTGGGGGAAGCAGAAGAGCAGAGAGGTTAGGGTAGAAAAGTAGTTAAGGTGAAAATCTGCGAAGAATTAGAATCTTCCTTATGTGAGTCAAGTTGCTTAGAGGGGGATTAAAAGGCATCACAGGGTGAGGAGATAATTAGCAGATCAGAAGCAAAGCAGTTTAAAAGGTGACCCCTTACCTCCTCTGTTACTCAGTCTAAGAAACTATAGACAATTATTACAGTATTTTCTCCAGGGATGTGTGATACAGTTTCTCCACATATCCTCCAAGACACAGAGCTCTCTCAGCATTGTCATTGCATTGCCTGAGTTCAGTGCTTTTTATGGAAATTCCTTTACATCATACCAGCCTTGTCTTTCAACCTTGCTTTAGATCAGTGATTCTCAAATGGGGTGATTTCATGCCCCCCAGAGGACGCTGGGAATACCTGCAGACGCTGGGGGAAGGTGTTACTAACATCTGGTGACCAGAGGCCAGCCACGCTGCTACACACCCCACAATGCACAAGACACCCCCACAACAAAGAACTACCCAGCCCCACATGACAACAGCCCCGAATTTAAGAAACCCAGCTTTAGATGGCTGACAGAAATACACTTAAAGCTAGAAAACAAAAACTACATCACAGTTCAGCAGCAGTGCGGTGAGGAGGGTTTCAGCAACTCTGAGAGGCAGAGAGCAGTCCGGCGACTGCACACAGAATTTCACACTCGCCTATTAAATAATACAATTCATTACCTAGACCCCAGGAACAGTGGAGCAAAATACAACCCCAATTTTGAGGAGAACAAAGAAAAATGAAAATCATTGCTTGATAGAAGACATTTCAAAGACCTCCAAGACAAACCAACTGAAAAATCCCCAATAAAAAGACTCAGCAAGAAAATTGTGTCACAGCCCCTAATCCTCAACAGACCTTAACAAGATGTTCATGAGCCAAAGACTCATGTCTGCAGAAGACAAAAGACAGAGGAAACAATATAGTCGAGAGAAGGATTATCGTTAAGAGGCAGGAGAAAGATAAAACAGATTCCTCCACCTTACAATTAGAACTCCTATAAAGAATAACCAGAAATGCGCTCAAAACCATGTCACGGTAACTGCTACGTCTTTCTGCTCTTGGGAAATTAATATTTAGGTTAGACCCGGGGCAATATTTTTAAAACCTTTTTTTGATGAGTGCTTTTACCCCACCTGACTAGACACCCCTCCCTGGCACAGATGGCCAAGACATTTGCTTTTTTAAATACTCCATATTTCCACAGCCACCCACCAGACAAAAATTAGATTACCAATGCTTGTGTAAACTTTCCAAGCTCTGACACAATAAGATTCCAGGAAATGTACATGCACGGCTAAAAGCAGCATTATACATAATGCACTGTAATTCCAACAGACAAGTTGCTATCTTCGATAGATATACACATTTTCCATGCCAAACACATGAACGTCAATACATTTTTCTCAAGTTAAAATGGAAACCATTTAACAGATATAATGGGCACAATGAATTTCATTTTGCATTACTAATGCAGCAGAGGAGGAGGGAAGCTTTGGCAAGGAATGCAGTAAGACCAAGAAAAACAGGAAACAACTTAGAAGCTATCATGGCTGTGCAAGCTATTGCCCCAAAGCGTAGTCATGGAACCCAAGGGCCACTGAGACTTTATATTCTCAAAACTCTAATTTCACATAAACAAATTTTCGACTTATGGGAAAAAAATTAAAAATGGACAAAAGAATGGTTGTGTTTTTTGCAAAAAGGTCAAGGGAACATCACCATCTTTTTTTCCCACAGTTGCTGAAGAGATGGTTTCATGACCAATTTGATTTTAGGGGAGATAAATTGGAGGCAGATGAATTAAATGATGTGTCGTGTGAAAAGGAATTACGAAGATAACCCAGGAGTCCAAATCCCCAGCCTCTGCTTTTACCATTGGAAAAATGTGTCCCTCAAGACTCCTTTTCATCACTGTTAAAAAAAAAAAACCACATCAAAAACAGCAATTACTTCATTGGCCCTTACCTTTACCTTAAGTCTTTCTGGCACCTAAAATAGTTTATCTCAGTCATTGCACACTAAAGAATTATTTGGTGCTATCTAATAGATTTAGACAGTAAACTCTGAAGCCCTAGACAAATGTTATTATGCAATTTAGAATAAAGGTTTTGAGCACAGGCTTATTGCAATCAGGCAGACCTCACTTCCAAGCTCATCTCGCCTACTCAGTGAGATGGACAAACTGAGTGACTATGAGCAAATTCCATTATCAGAGTTTCAGTTTTTGCATCTGTAAAATGGGTGTATAACAGTCCTTATATGAATGGTTTTGGGAAAGGATTAAATGGGGCCATGTGTGTAAAACATTAGGCAAATTAATAGCAGTAAAATCTAACAGCAGCAGGGACACTTCCTGGGTTCAAATCCCTGCTTCCACAGCTTCCTGGCTCTGTGAACTTGGATAAATCTCAGTTTCCTCATCTCTAAAATAAGGATAATAATAATAATATCTCAAAAGATTGTTATGAGAATGAAAATGACGTAATAAAAATAATGCACTTAACAATTCCTAACCTAAAGCACATTACATTTTAACGATAATCATCCTTTCCATCATATTTACAAAGGGGATTTAACATCTGTAGTATTAGGCTCCAAAATAATTGACGAAAGTATCTCAAAATGTAAATGCATATATAGAGATAAGCTTGGAAAGAAACCTATCGGAGGAAGAGCATAATATTTTCTTTATTATGTTTATCATGAGTTCCAACAAGGATCTGTCTTTATTTTTGCCATGAGAAAATAAAAACACATCTCAACACAGTGAAGTTTTAACAGTGGAAATACAACAATATTCAGAAAGCTCAGACCTAGCAATTCTTCAAAAATGCTCCCGCTTCCAGAAACTGATGACTTTTTTGGCTCATGTGCCATTCGTAGTATTTCACCTCATTACAGAAGTCAGTGTCACCACTGTCAGTCCCACGGCTGAAAACGATGTGACAGCAAATTGGTTACGAGGTGTAAAAAATGGTGGACACAAAAATGAAGACTATCTTTGACTGTGAAAGGTCAAGATGAGTTAGTAAGCTATTAACTTGCCTCATTTTTCAACTGATGAATCAACTTTTATGAGAAACATACAGTTTTTTCAAACTGCTTATTAAGATCCTAATTCTGTCATCTTAAAGGCCTATATTACTCAAAATTTTAGAACACCACTTAATATCTTAATTGTTAAATTACAGTTTTGTGACCTGAAATATGAAAATAATTCGAACTTTTAGCTTGTTTTTGTCTTCCCATGCATAATAAACTTTTCAAAATGAGGGGCTTCTAAGGTGCACCATGTTTAGCCAGATAAAAAATAAACCAGATTGCTATGATAGTCAGCAATCGAGAGAGAAACAAATTAAGTACTTATAATTAAAGCCTGAGGAATGAAAGAATTCACACTTTCTTAGAGCTATTATTTCAGACAGTCTGGTGTCAGAATTAAAAGCCAACCAGTGCATCTGTTTATATTGCCAAGGATTTTCACAGTAAGAAGGGCTAGGAAACACATATTTTTTAATTAGGGTCCAAATCCCAAAGAACACCAAAAAAAATTGTATGTCAAAAATAAATGTTCTTGTGATTTGTATTGTCCAATGTCTAAACAAAGACAAAAAATTATGTTTCTTACTTCTCCTTCATAAACACAAGTGAGAGGAAAAGAAAAAAAAAGAAAAGAAAAAAGAAGTAATTCTGTTGCTTTGGCCACAGACTCCTTTTTCTTTTCTTTTTTTTTTTTTTTTTGTTATCCTGCTTGCTTCAGGCTTAGCTATTGCCTCTCTTTCTGAGGATGAAATAATATAGGAAAAGCCGATTAAGGAAGGCTTCATTCACACAGAAGGTTCACCAAGATGGCTCAGTTACCAAGCCTTAAAAGCTGAATTACAATGGCCACCTAAAATGACCATTCTATACTTTAAAGTACATCTCTGATTGGAAAAAAATGAGTTAACTCTTTGCTTATTTTGAGCTTTGAATTAAAGGAAAGTCCTTTTTAAAATTCACACTGATGGATCAAACGTTGTAGTACGCAAATCTACCATTAGCTTATTTTTACTTCTCACCAGCAAAATTAGAGGTATTTTCTGCAATTTCAAAGATCACTCTTTTAGTCAGTTGAAAAAAATATATAAAGAGTAGTATTCTGTACACAAAAGTGAATAGACTTCTTTCCCTCATCTATTTATTCAACAGATATTTATTGCTCATCTACTATTTGCCATACGCTGGGCTCATTGCTGGGAAATACTGAGCTAAACAAGACATCACTGCATATAGCATATAATCATGACACAGGGTGTTACAATCTCTAATTGTGGAATTATAGGGTTCTGGGAGGCGCTTACCAGTAGAAGAGGACCAGGATGGACTTGAGACATGATCAGCCCTTATATCTTTTATTTGACAGTGGAGGAAACTAAGATCTAAAAAGATTGAGTTCCATAATCCCAGAGTTCTTTAGTGGAAAAAAGAAAAATCACAGGACTAGAATTCATGTCTCCAAATTCAAATCTCAAATTCCCTATATAGCAACATACTTCTCCACAGAACATAATTTTCCCCAAAACAATAATGCCAAGTCATGAATATCAAGATAGTCAACTAAAAGTTGGAAATGTGCTTTGAGACCAAAGAGTCAACATTCTTCCTAATTGTATGGCATTCCGGATGGTGGAGAAAGAGGGCTCAGTGGTCAGACCCAACTGGATCCTAATTTTGAATCGACCGTATCTAACCAGCTAATGACCTTGGGCAAGAATGAAGCTCTGAAAATCATCTGGACTTTTAAAAAATCTCCCAAGTCAGGATCACAGCATCTACATGAAAGGGGTAAATTTCATGAAAGACTTGAATTGAGCAGAAACTAAATACATATGAATTTTTGTCCTCTCTTCTCACTAACATAAATTGAATAGAACTGATTGAAAGACCAGGTCAGCAGAAACCATATCTTAGTTTTTTTTTATTTCTTACCAGGCATTTTAGCGTAAGATCCAGCCTTCAATTTTAATCCATTTTTGTAGGTCATTTTTGGCATACCTCCACGTAATTCGACATTTCTACTATATGAACATTTTGAGAGTTAGAAAGCAGAGACTAAACAATTGAATTTAGAAAATATTATCAGCATACATCCTCTAAATAGAGATGGGAAGGAAACAGAGTCAGAAGAAATATTTAAAATTAATAAAACCTCCTGTACAGTGTTGTGGGCCTCTTTCCATTATAGAGCACAGAAACTCAACTAGCATAGGTAAAGGGAATTTGTACATTCATGTGTCTAGGATGTCCAGGAGTAGATGAGCTCCAGAAGTAAGTGAGTCCAGGGACCCAAATGATGAATTCAGTGCCTTGTCTTCACTTTCTTTTCTTGCTGTTTGGCTCCCTGTTCTGGCTTTATCCTCAGGCGCTTTACACAAGGCAGGAAACATGGCTTATGTCAGTCACAAGCCTACATTATCTTTCTACCTCACAAAGGAGGAGAGAACCCTCACTTCCAGAAGGCTAATCTCAAGCCTCAGGGAGCAAGCTGATTGGTACTATCTGATTCTTAAAGCCATCCCACAACAAACCACTATGGCTGGGAAAGAGAGGATGCGGGTTACCATGTCTCTGTGCATGGAGCGGGGATGGACAAGAACATTTCACTCAAGCTACAAGGAATAGGTACTCCAATGGAAAGTGGGGTTCTCTTTCCTGAAGAAGGGAGTAAAAGATCTTGGGAAAGCAAAAAATGTCTACCTATGCAAATAATTATTTTTAATTTCTCTTCTTTTAGGATCATCCAGCTCAATTCAAAGTTCTCTGGAAGACTCTGGTAGGTGCATTTTATTTCTTTGTAATAGCTTCCTATACTGGAATATGATAAGGGAAGGACTCCATCTCTGTCCACATCCACAGTACAGTGGCCACAGCACTGGCATACACATCATCACACATCTGCATTATTCAAGGCACACCGCAATCAGTTTTTACCTTGAAGGTGATTATAGCCTATCCGTGCATACATGTTAGGTCACAAAAGTTTAAAAGTCATGTACTCACTTATACAATATATGGATTCGGAGTCTACACTATTTAGGACCCTATGTTTAGCTTTGAGGGATGATAAAAACCTCAGTCTCTATCCTCAAAGGATTGAGGAATCTCTCAAAGATACCACCTTAAGCTGGAATTAGCAAAGAGGACTCCATGTATAATTAACATGTGAGCTGAGTGTGGAGGGATAAGAAGTTTCACTGTGAGGCATATACAAAGAGGCCAAGACAGAAAAGCTGAAATGCGCTTTCTCATTTAGTTGAAAGATGACACAGAGGAATGGGGAATAAATAGCAAGGTAGCTTTTAAGCATTCAGCAATGAAAGTCTGCTTGAATATGTCATGTTGCTCCTATAGCAGGCAATACTACAACAGTTCTCTAGGAAGAGGCAGGGCTAAATGAGCAAGACATATTAATGAGGGGGAAAAATCCAGTGTGACATTAACAAATAGAGTATGGCCCATTTACATTAAATAAAAATCAGACATGCGTATGTTCATTAATATAGGGAAAGGTGTAGAAAAGAGTGATCCCAAACTGGAAATAGGAACCACCTCCGTAAAGCCACCTCCGTAAGAAAGAAGCAAGCAGCTGGGGTGAGGTGGGAATTTTCCTTTTCTTCTTCCATATCTCTCAAGCTCTTTTTTTTTTTTCACAACGAAACTGTATCTACATGTTGCTTGCTTAATAAATATTGTCTACATAAAAGGAAGTTTTTGATCAAGATAACACTGGCTGGGTAAGGAGTGTGTGAACTTTTAAAAATTAATTTTCTTGTTATTTTTGGTTGTCAGTGGGGTAGGTAGCTAATACCCTGAGCTACATATGAGGAAGAATAACATTTTGCAGGTGGGATTATCTTCAAGCCAATAAACAAATAGGCAGATAGAACTCGTTGGAGGTCATTACATAGATAAATACATATATTGTGTATGTGTATGTACATATATAAATTAAACAAATATATAGCCTAAATACATATATTTTATATCGAAGGCTATGCCAAATACATGTAAGTGAATAATAAGAGTTATGGAGAGAGAAGAAAGACTAGTTCTTTTCTGAGTATGAGGGATTTTAAGATATCAAAGAAATGCCTTTAGGGATGTTTGCTTGGAACGTGTCTTAAAGACAACACATCTGGATATGGAGGTCACAACAAGCAGAGTCTGATATCAGGTTAGAAGTAGCAGTCATCTACAGGAAGAAGGGAAGTAATGAATGAGGTCAAAATGTCATCAGGGAATAAATGAGGTCAGCAAGGGAAAGAGTGAAGACAGCCTAAGGCAAAGCTTTGAGAAGGACCAAATGTAAAATAGATAGCTAGCGGGAAGCTGCTGCATAACACAGGGAGATCAACTGGATGACTGGTGATGACTTAGAGGGCTGGGATAGGGAGGGTGACAGGGAGGCTCAAGAGGGAGGGCACATGGGGATATCTGTATAAATATAGCTGATTCACCTTGTTGTACAGCAGAAACTGACACAACAGTGTAAAGCAATTATACTACAATAAAGAGCTTAAAATTAAATTAAATTAAAAATTAACAAAATAATAATAATAAAAAAGAGAGGCTAGAGACGATGCACTGGCTCCTTCATTCACAGCTGATTGTTTTCAAGGACCCTGAGCCCAATGCTGTAGGTTCTGAGGACAGAATAGAGTGGTGGGGAACATGGCACGGTGCCCTGCCCACAGGGACGCACAGCCACTGGAATGCCAACACTCACTAACATTAACTGAGCGCTTAGTGACTTTGCTACGGCACTGAAGTAGCACATAACCTTAAAACAACGTTATTATTACCTCCTCTCCATGGATGAAGAAATGAGGCTTAGTGAGGTGGGCCATTTGTCGTAAGTCATACAGCTATGAAGTGGCAGGGACTTGATTTGTACGCCAAGTTTATCTACCACCACGACCCATAAACATGTGTAACGCTGCAAAGTGGCCAACCAAGGGATCATGGAAGATACATCAGAGCAGGAAAACACAAAAACAAAAAACCAAAAACCCCACATCATTCTATGCTAAAGAAGACAGGGACAGAGTCGTGGGCCTGACAAGCCATGTTATCAAGGAGGAGGGCATCTGATGAACGATCACTGATTTGATGATTAGAAAGTCACATACTCATTCGTTTATTCACTCAGCCAATACGTATTAAGCAGCCAGCATGTATTGCCACATGGGCTTTGAAAGATCAGTTTTAGTTGCGTGGGGATGGAAGCCAATTGTGAAGGATTAAGGAATGAGCAGATAGTAAAATCGTCTGTGTTGAGGACTCCTCTGAGGAACTGGGTGATGGAAAAATTAGCTTAAGTAGGATTTTCAGGCTACGGTGCACCTAAGCAAGCATGCTGAGGCAGGACGGAGTCAGTAGACAGAGTGAAAATACAGGGACAGGGGATGCCGGTGAGTAAAGACGCCTCCCGAGGATGGAGAAAGAGGAGGAGATGCAGACTCCTGAGGCAAAAGGTCCTCTTGAAAAGGAGGAGGGTCCCTTTTTCCTCTGATGGGGATAGAAGAAAATATACAGGAACAGAGAAATGCTGCTGCTGAATGCAATCACAGGAAACCGTACCAATCAGATTTTATGTGCACACTTGTAGACAGTGGTTCTCAACCCTGGCTGCACATTAGAATCGTCTCGGCAGTTGCTACAAACTGTGATGCTTAGACTGAACTCTAGACCAATTAAATCATCAAAATGTGAGGTTTCTCCAGGCTGAGGATATCCAAGGCTGTAAAGCAGACTTGGCAAGGTGTGACTAGGTGGGAAGAAGGGGAGGTTACATGGGATGACAACTCGAGTCAAATCTGAAAAACGAGGACCCAGCAAAGAAATGGATTTGCCTAAAATAAAGGAAGGAAGGAAGAAGTGGGGAAGAAAATAGAAACACTAGTATGTGGGCAGATCCCAAAAGATCCTTATACATTTCCCAACTGCTGCAAAGTAGATACATGTGCATCCCATTACTCAGGACCATACACTGGACTAAGCACAGGTCTTATCAGGACTACTCTCGTTTCTATTCCCAACCTGCATCGGAGTCCCTGGCATACAGTAGATACTCAACCAACATTAGTTGAATGAATAACTTAATAAAAAAACAAATGTAACACTCAGGTAGCAGCCCAGCCCTTTCTTCAAGTGTCTAGAATCCTTAAGAAAAGCGGAATTGTCTCACACGCAATCCCAAGTCACTCACTGCAAATACCTCCCACGTCTCAGATCTACACGGGGCCTCAGCTGGTTTCAGCGATATGACTTCAACCTCTTTATTCTTAATGCCATCAACAATAGGTTATGTGTGGAACAGATTTTTACTAATGTTTGAGAAAACAATGGGGAAGAGGACTTTATCAGCAAAACACCAGCCAGCAAGCGACTTAAAATTAGCTATTAGACAGCCATATTGTTAACGATGTCACTTGGCCATTCTCATAGGCCATTATTCCATGCTGAATCCTTGCCTCCTGCCATCTTGCTGCACTCCTGTTTCCTTCAAGCTTCGCCAGTACCACCCAAACCACATACTTCACCTTTTCTTATGTACAGCAGTTTCACTATGTCCATCCCCTACACCATGGCTTGGGGGGTACTCACTTTTAGTATCTAAACTTTCCCAGAAATTCTTTTGCCAGAGCAAAGGTTAGATCCTATAGGCTCCATCCTTTCTAGGGCCCCAAACTTTCCCAGCCAACTATGATGTTAAGTGGCCGTTTTTTTCCTTCCTTCCATACAAAAGAATGAACCACCCTGAGAAGACAAATGGAAAATCTTCAACCCAGTAATAAATGAGGTCCCGTGATAACATTCGTTATCGGAAATCCACAAAACATGCATACACGTTACTGTTGAGAATAATCCTTACCTTCCTTACTGGGGAGTCTCAAAATCAATGTCTTTGTCTATGAATGTCATCACCATATCCAGTCACATGAGCAGTGATGTGAGTACAGCGGGCACTCAACACAGACGCACTAATCATGAGGATAAAGGGTAAAGATGAGATACTCTCTGAGATTTTATACCTTATAATAATAGTGGTAATAATAGCTACTTTCTATGTCCAAAGCTGTTTAAAAGCATTAACATTTCACATGGCCACACATCCTCAGAAAGCAGATCAATATTTATTCTTCCAAGTGTGTCAAGTATACAGTTGGGGCACCTCGAGGTGAAAGCGTCACCCTGCCAGTGTCAGCCTCAGAACTTGGAAATCACATCCCCCAGTTCATTATGTCAGAATAATAACGTGACCCTGGCCAGTTGAATGTATTCATTAATGGCTGGGGGGGAGCCGGGCGGAAGGAGCAGACAATAAGGCTTTGGCAACTCGCAGGGCTACATAACCGGCAAAGAAACACTATTATTTGGGGTTGCATCAGTTCTGGAAGGGAAAGAGGTACGTGTACACACACACACACACACACACACACACACACACACACACACCCTGACACACACATACACACACACCCTGACACACACACCCTGACACACACCAGGCCTGTTTAGTCCTTTCCAATGAGAGTTTATTTTGGTAACTCCTGGTCCAAGTAATTTTATTGCCACTGATTGGAAGGGGTGGGAGATAGTAGTAAGAACTTCCTTCTGGGGTCTCTCCTCTCTCCCCTTAGTGTGTGTTTTGCTGATTAAGCAAATCAACCTTAATTAGGAACTAACTAGAAAGGAACTCTGCAAGGTTTCCTTAAGCAGCCTCAAAAGGACCACAGCCCATTCTCAGAACCCATTAAGAGGTAATCAACCAGCGTAACTAACAAGTCACTCAGACCAGACTTTTGGAATTTGGCTCTTTTGTTCTGTCAGTTTGAAGAGTGCTGCACGAGCGCTGCACGAGTGATGCAATTTAGAAGGGAGCTCTTTCAGAGCTTTCACTCAGGAAGGCATCGGGAGCTCTGGGGGTAGAGCTTAGCTCAGAAAAAGGGAAAGAAGGCAAGTTTGCATTGACAGCTTGATCCCAGAGAGAGGCAGCAGGGCTGCTTGTCTGGCGGGTCCTCTGGGTGTGGATGAAGCAGGGGCAGGAGCCTTCGTCTTAAGTGAACATGTGCCTCCAATATTAAAAGAACAATTACCTTCCTGGCACTGCTCGCTGTTTGCTACTGCTGTTTCCTTCAATAAAACCTCTTTTCACTTGCCAATGGGAGCCTGTCAGGGAATAATATTTTTCAGGCATGATACACATGCTAAAATGCCCTTGTGAGTTTTTAATACATTTACAGTTGATAACAATAAGGCTGTTTTGTCAGGAAAGGTTAAAAAAAAAAAGTGTTACAAATGCAGAGCAATGGCAAGACAGGATGGACCAGTGCTGCTGTGCTTTGTGGCCACTGGTCCCTCCTAAGTGTCAATCCAGCCACCAGAGAGCAGGGAAAAGTAGCAAAATGTGATCAGGGTGCGGTCTTTTTATTCACACTGAAGTTCACCGTTTTAATAAAGACCTTCATTTGTTCAGATCCTCTTCTCCCACCTGGGAGGAGGATGATAACTCAAACCAGATGAGATCGGCCTGCAACATCTTTATATTTGAATCTATATTTGGCCCTTGGATTCAGGAGCTTTCTAGATATAAAATGCCCCTATTATACACACTGGCACTGTTGACCACTAAATTATTTTATACACTCACTTTCCTTGACTATCTCCGGGTTTTCCTTCTACCCTCTGACTATTCCTCCTCACTCTTCTTTGTTGACTCCCCTTCTAACATGTGTAACAGAATGCTGATAATTGAATTTTTTCCATACAAAGTTTCACTTTTTTTTTTTTTTAACAAAAGAACATGTGCATTCTTCCTACTCTTCCTCAGATTCAGCTGAATGACTCATCTTCTCTAGGAAGACCTCTTCAGATGGAGACTGAGCTGGGTGCCCCCACCAGTATCCCTATAACCTCTGTGAGAGCATTTGTTACATGGAATTCTCAGTCTCCTTAGTGTAGTCTGCTCTTTGACCGGAAGTGACTTGAAAACTGACTTATGAGTTTCTCCTCACCTGGTTAGTATAGCCTCTGCCACACAGCAGACACTTAATACCATTTACTGATTGATTTAAGGAATTTCGAGGTATAATCCAGCTATACACCTCAGTCACTAAAGAAAACCGAAATACAAGTGAAACTTCAGTGCTATCAAAGAAGAAATGAGTCATGAAAAAAAAAATAATGGGAGGAATATACATTTACCTTTATAAAAGAATAAAACTTTTTTTTTCAATTTTCAACATTTAACACTATACCTTTTAAAAAGTAAACAATATTGAGTGTTATTCCAGGTTCCAATAAATTGACTTTAGAAATTTTTTTCTTTCCTTCATGTATTCATATACTATAACTTGAAGAGAAAAGACAACTTAGAACAAGCCTACCAGAGATTCTTCTCCAAAAACTTGGATGCTATGTTTAAATAAAAAAAAAAAAAAAAAGAGAGAGGCCATCTCTGAATTTCCATTAGTGAAAAATTTTTTTGGCAGCCTAATATCAGTTACAAGACATACAGTTCCTTCTGAGATGTAAGAAAAATACTTATGCTAAAGATGGGTGACTTTTCAAATTAAACTGTGATTAGAAGATTTTTTAAATCAAAGTTTTTCCATTCATTCACTGTGAAAATAATATAGTGTTACATTTTCTTCAGTATTTTTGCACTATTGCCTATTTTACATCATATTATAAACAGTCACCTTTAAAAAAGGGTCTTAAGTGTATTGAAAAACAAGGAGATTATGTCAAAAAATGATGTATTTGTCTTTTCTAAAAAGTTTACTAAAATAAATTCTACAGCAAAAAAAAAGGCTGTCTTTATAACAAAACTTCTAAAACTTAAGGGTAGTAAAGACTACTATTAACACCTTATTCAGTTCCAATTATTAAACTATTTCACACTAAATCGTAATTGTGGTGACCATTTCAAACTGTATCATTAAAATTTCTCCTTTGTATTTAACTTATATTGCATATTCTATTACCATTATAATAACACTATATTATCAATATTACTTATTATATGTACTATGAATGTTTATTATTTGCCTATTAAGTCTACTTTATCATAGGCAGGGCACCATGATAACTAAAAGCTCATCTTCTTTTCTGGAACCAGACTTCCTGAGTATAAATCCCAACTCTGCCATTTACTGTCTGCAATTACAATTCATAACTTATATTACCTATCTGTGCCTCAGCCTCCTCGTATGTAAAATGTGGGTAGCAATAGTGCTTAGCCCATAAGGTTGTGGTGAGGATTATATAAGCTTATAATATGAAAAGTCTTAGAACATTGTCTGGCACATCAAAAGCCTCTAGAAATATTTAGCTATTATTACTTACCGAGAGAGTACTATATGTTCCACTTTACTAAATTTCTTATTTCTGTTTTCCGCCCTGCATCCTACTTTAATGTGTCTTCTAGCCTCACCCACCTACTGAAAGTCTTCTAGCAAACTGTCACCAAATTACCAAACTCAGTGGTTTGTTTCCCATCCTGAAGTATCTTTGCCTTCTTTGCAATATTTGGTCCTTTCAATCACACCTTTTCTGGAAATGTTCTCATCTCTTGGGCAAGAAAGGGCACAGAAAAATTCACAGAGACTGATATTATAGTGGCCCAGGAAAAAACAGTGTAAGGAAAAGGTGTAACTGGTTTACAGGTTAATGAGATGAAAAGCAGTCAAATAAGAAGAGCTAGAATCCTGGATTCCAGTTTACTTTCCTTACAGTTCATCCTCCATATTGGAATCTCTAAGACAAATATATGATCTTGTTTTATATCTGCTTAAAATGTTTATTTCAGGCACTTAAATAGGAGTTAAGGGAACGTGGATATAGTTTGTATGCTGAGGTGGTGCAGCGAGGGGTCAGGAATCTGTGTTAAGTTCGTATACTTTCTTGGGGTCCATTCCCCATAAATCAAGAACCACTGCCCCAATGTCTAAAGTCTAAAATCCACAGATAAACATAAAAAACTCAACCTTAACTCTCACAGTGCTGCTTCTCTCCTTTCCCTCCTCCCCACTTGCTCTTGCCATGCTCTGCTAAATACTGGTTTTCACACTTCCGTGTTTTACAAACTTTTTCTTCTTCTTTGAATATCAATGGCCACCTGGCAATTGAATACTAATTTTCTGAGATCCAGTGAAAATGTCATCTCTTTTTAGACATCTATCTGCATTACACCAAGCATGATTAGAAATTCCTGAATTTCACGCCCAGAGAACTATGTACATACCCCTATTATCCATGCTGTTGATGCTATTTACCGTATGCTATTGATGTCATCTGAGTGCCTATCACCCCACTGAAGGGTAAACTCAGAAGATAGGGACCAAGTCTTATTCACCTTTGTGTATCAACTAGCAGTAAGCATATTGCTAAGTACTATATAAAGAATCCATAAATGTTCCCCAGATGAATGAGTGAATTACTGATTGTTGTCTTGCCTCAAATTCATCTATTAGGTGGATATTGCATGATATTTTCTGAGGGATCTTTCTTTTAATCAAGTATGAATACCATATTTCTGAATTCAGGAATAAGGTGCTACATTTCACACTCCTTACATTGTTTTAAATCATGCAAGCATTATATCAAAAAAACAACTTGATAGTTGGTGATGAAAAAAAGATTTGATACTGATAGCATGATTTTTAAGTCCTAGGAGGGCAACACTCTTTCCATTACTAATATTTGTCTAAAAGGGACATTTTGAAGTTATTTCAATAAAAGTACCACCATATATCTTGAGCTGAACACAGCAGTGCTGCAGTAAAAGCCAGCTCGAGAGGGAGACACTGAGGCAGAAGCAAATGACTTATTTTTAAAAGACATACATCTAAAGTACTTTTTTCTTTCTATAATAAATATATTTTCCTCCCATTGTTTCATCTCCATGGATTACAGAAACACCAAACTTCTTTTGATCCACAAGAGAAACAAAGTTTTCTTACAAACATGTATAAGGAAGTCAGAATCAGGCATGCTTCTGGCATCTTGCCTTTTTACAGAGAACAGGATTTTGAAGCAGGAAGAACACAAACGGTACACTCTGACTCCTGACACACCACTGCTCTCTTCAACTAGAATAATAAAAATTTGCAAATGAACAAAAGAGTGGGAGGTAGATATCTGATTTACAATGTTTTTGAGATAAAGAACACTATAAAAAAAGATCCACGTGAATCACAAAGCATTGTTAACTGAGTCGTGACATTTCTATTCTAGCGACGACTTGAACGGCAGAACTGCATACGGGTGCCTTGTGCCACTTTCAAAGTGGGAGGAAGACATATAATTATAATTCTTACAGTGACGAGAACTCAAGCAAATCTGGGGAGAAGTTTACTGAAAAACATATTGACACATCAGTATTATAAATTACTTTCTCTTATTCACCTCCCCCCCCCACCAAATTCTTTTGTTGGCTGGCTCATCAAAGCACAAAAGGTAGTTCATGAAAAGACAGACCTGCCTTGAAAATTCTTTTCTTACATTGAAAACTATCTACCATATATTTATTCTGTAACTTGCTCAACATGTGAGATATATGAGAGAAATATATTTTCGAAACAGTTTTAACCTCCATTGTCTTGAGTGCACGTATCAACTCTGTCACGTCACTTATCGAAAATCCTCATGGAAACCTTGCATTTAGTCAAAACTAATGAATCTGTTTTAACATCCTTTGCAAAAGGCAAAGAAGATATAATATTATGTTTTCACTTAACATACATTTTCATCCATCTCCTTTCTTTGTTGGATGGTTAAGGGGGGGGAAATATTGCAAAAATTACAGTGATGTTATCACCCACAGTGTTTTAATAGAGAACAGAACTGGAAATGGCATTTTGCTGAGTGAACCTCTAAATGAATGGAAAAAAAAAAAACCACAGAGGGATGAATTTTCTCCTGGTGTCTATCTCCATTGAAGTCTCAGAGGGAAGACTCCCAAGTGTTGAAGGAAGCTCTCTAACTGACCCCATTACTGCCTTGGGCACTGGCGAAGGCAAAGGGGCAGTTGTAAAGTCAGAGCCTGAGTGAGCGCTGCGGAAATTATAGTGTTGTGCTAAATGCATCCTCTGCAGGGTGCTTTCCTATCTTCAGAGAACCCTCATTAAGCGCTGCCAATGAGAAAACTAAGTGTTTTTCTTCATAAAAAGTGCCACCTTTTATGAAACATCTGGAGCCCATCCAAAGGGCTTCCAGAATAGATGGGAGCACGTAATAAAGCAAAACACCTCAACCATCGAGGCTTCAACACCAGCTTGAGGGACAGAGCCATTTCTGCACACGTACCAGGGTTATTCATCCACCATCACAACGTGCTTGTGAGACTGAGGAAGAACGCAGGGTGTCTGGTCCGTGTAGAATTCAATGGGAGGACACTGAATCACTAAGCAAAAAGCCCCCTACAAACTTAGAAGAAAACATATTTTGGCTTTTTCTTGCAGTTTACTAATCCCATTTCATCCACACTCAATATTTTCCCTCTGCTTGTTAGTGATAAAGATACACGTGAGGATTTGGCTTTTACACAAACCTGGTGTTTTCTACAATGTCTGCTGTGATAAGGAATAAAGGTTAAGATATATGGGGAAATATATAAAGACTAGAGATATTGCACTTTTGTACATATCCAACACAGAGAGCACATCAGCTTAGTCAAGAAAGAAAGAAAACCACAAGGACTGGGGCGGGGGAAGAAGTTACAAAAGTCAGATTGACCAAAGGGTAGCAAAGAAAGAGCACAGTAAAAGAGAGTCAAAGATTGGGTCCCAAAAAGTGATAAGAGTAAATTCGCCTCTAAGAAGAAGGAAAAACAAAACAAAACAAACAAACAAAAAACCACACCAAAAGAACCCAAAGAAGCCTAACATCATTTGCTCGTTTGTATGTGAATTAAACTGACTGGATGCAACCACGTTGACCTGGTTCTGTCCTAGGATGCTGTTAAAATTGGGTACTATGTTGGGAAAAGAAAGATCTTAGAGTTAAATTCTGGTGATGAACCTAGGACAGGGCACCAGCCTTTAAGTCTCATTCTGCCAGTACGAGAATTTAATAGATTTCTCATTTTCTAGGAGAAGGGAATTTCAGTCTTTCCTAATTGAGGCACTGCAACTAGTTTCCTTGAAATCTAGAAAAGTTAACTTTTGCTCAGAAAGGAAGAGAGTTTCATTTCTAATTCTAACTCAAACATCTTCTTAAACATGTGTGTGCCCAAAGTATTGGATGCAAGTGATTATTATCAGTGCTCGACACTCACCTCAGCTGATTTTAAGGAATCTGTGCAGAGATGCATGCTAACAAGAGAGAGGATTTCAGAGTCAGAACAAACTGGGTTTGTGTCTTGGCTGTGTGTCCTTGGACAAGCTGCTTCATCTCCCTGAATTTCAGTTGTCCTCTGGCTCATAACAGGTACACAAAAAGTTTGAGAACCGCTCTCCTAGGTATTATAAAACAAGATGTAGGTGGGCTCATGCCGCCATTACCACAATTACCAGCTAGACTCAACAAGCTGATCACCTGTAAAGGTATTCCTTTCCGAGCAACCTTGACAAGAGCAAATGTATTTTCTTTAAAACATCAGCAGTATCTTCTGATGACTTACAGAGCTCTCCTAGAGAAAGAAAGCATCCTCGTTTCAATCTGCCACAATTACTGAATTGGAATCACCTTGTATGTTTATACCTGTTTGTGTATCACTAAGGGACAACTTCAAACAAAGTATGGCTGGCTCATTTCAGGTTTAAATATTCCATTAGGTAAGTGGTAAGGAAGTTCATGTAACCCAGGAGGCCCTATGGTTCCACCTTAAGTATTATTCCTTTAGAGTTTCTGTTGCCGTTTTCAACCTTTTGAGCTCTTGAGAATGTATCTGGCATTCAATTAAAGTGAGATTAATCCAAAGCAGATGTAGCAGTAGTAAAGAATTGCTTTGTGGAAAGCCTACCCATCCAAAGTACTAAATTATAAGCACACGGACAAAAACAAATCCATATATATCAATTATTTAAAATGCTTTTAAATGTATAGTTTTATATAACTCACTTGACAAAAATACAAATGCCAATGCGCTCTTAACAAGGAGTTAAAATGACTAGTTTTATCTTTATGGCAGAAAAGCATTTCAGATGCTGAGGACCTAGAATCTCAAAGAGTCTTCATCTCCAGTGACCAAAAACAACTCAAATCCTACCCAAACCTCCAACTCTCCAAGGCTATGACTATTCTGCTACTTCAGTTCTTAGATTTCCGAAGAAAGGGACCAGCAGTGCTTCTCTGTCCTATAAACTTAGGGGAGAGTATGTGGACCATTAAAGCACCTGCAGCAATCTAGAGCATGAAGGGTGGATGCGATCATGGTCAACATTATCGTTACTTTCTAAGTGAGACAGAGTCAGAGCACTTACCTGCTAGACGCAGAGAATTTCAGCCAGGCTCAGGGGTTCTTTTTCTATGACAACCTAATTGATAGAGGCTCTTAAAGAGAATCAGGAGATTAATCTACCCAACTGATGGGATGAGGACCAACACTCATGATCTAATTTCATAATGCCCTGTAAATACGAAGACCTCCTTAACAATGATAGCCTGACACAATCATATGCATCAGAGTCCCAGGGAGTGGGACTAGAGCCAAACTGCCTTATCTTCCATCATACATGGTCCTTACTGCCCCTTCATTTGAACCTTGGCCTCATTGGGGATTTCTGACCAACCATTAGTCATTAAGAGGAATTTCATTGGTACAAAAATCAGGTTACAGATGGCAGAGATGGGATACCTATGAGCAATCTATCTGTTGACATGTTTGCCTCCTATAAATAGACCACAAAGACCCCAAAGGCACAACCACACCACATTCATCTTTGTATCTCCTGCATCTTTGTTAAGAGGACGGGCCTAGCTGCCAAATGCCTAAATTCAAATTTCTTACTCCAATCTTTGCTAGTTTAGGGACACACCAATGAATAAAGCACAGTCTCCTTCCGCTCTAGACTGCATTTTCCTCGCTAGGAAAACTGTACTTATAATAACCTCCTCCTTGGGTTACTGTGAGGATTAAAGGAGAATTCATTTAAAGCACTTAGCCAAAGCTTCTCACCATGTGGAGCGAATGTTAGCTATTATTATTTTCATTATTCTAGCAGGTGCTAAGCGAATGAATGGATGGATGAGCTGGTGTGTGGAAGATGAAACTGACATCTATGGTTTATCCAACATCTGAAATTCTATAACTGGACTCTGTTTCCAAAGAACTGACTATCTGAAATTTTATCTGAAAATATTTCACCAATCCTGGCTATTATTGTACCTGTTTTGGATGCAATATAATATAGGGGATAGAGCAGGAGACTAGAGGCCAGGAAACCAAAATTTAAACATTTCATTGCCTACCACTTAGTAAGCAGACACCTCTACATTCATTCAGCTTTCATGTCAAGTGCTCTGCTAAGGTCAGTAATACCAAGGCATGGACCTCTTTTCTCAAAGTTGGGGAAGACACACTCATAACGCAATGTCTTGGAAGCACAGAGAGGACCTTTTCACAAGTCAAGGAAGGCTTCAGAGAAGGCGAAATGCCCGTGAGGATGGGAAACGGGTTTCATTAATCCCCACATTCCCCGTCTGGCAGGATTTCTAAGCACAGGAGCAGATGACAGTTGTTAAATAAAGTACCATTTCCCCTGAGCTTGAGGGATGAAGAGGAGTTGAGTAAGGTGGAGAAGGAAGAAGGGAACTCTAAGCAGAGAATGGTACTTGTAAAGGGCATTCACAAAATTGGGAGACACAAATGTCTGTGTATGTGGGGAGGGTGCTGTTGGGAGGAAAGGAAGTGCAGATAAAGCGAGACAGTGGCTCTGAAAACGCTGTGAGAACTGAAAGCACCTTCTATAGCTGTGTTACTACTGTGCTGATCGGTGCCCTCAGTCTGGCCGTTTAGGTATCCCATACGGTTCTGAGATGGGTTCCTCCTTCAGACCTTCACTAGCTCCAGGGTCTTCTCCAAAATGCCTGAATTCTCTCTTCCATGTTCCTTGATGGAAATATTTTAGAGAATCACTAAAGAATAAAGACATACAATACTTGCCTTCATCATTCCTTTCATTAACCAAAGGAAATACGTAAACTAATATTTTCCAAAGGATAAAATTATTGATGTGTACACAGTGACCACCCCAGACACTAATGTGTCTACTTCACTACCTTGGTTTCTAATCCACACCACTGCATTGGTACTTTAGAGGATACAGTTCCCATTTTTAATTGGTCATTTTGAAAAGGAATTTTTTTTTTTCCAATGAAGAAATCTATTTTTTTTAGCTTTTACAAAGGCCTTTTGTGTCGAAATGCTCATTTAAAGAAAACTTGAAAGATTCTGAAACATTTGGAAAACTCCTGCTCGTTATGGGCATTTGGAAAGTTCAGAAAATACTTTTGTGCGTGGAGGTTTTATCTGAGAATCTTTCTTATGTATAATTTCCAGGTAACTGCCCTAATGAAGAATAAAAATCAATACCGCAAAAGTTGCCTTGTAATTATACCCAGACACCGTCTGATAAGGAGACCAAACAGTTCTACACACTTCCTGGTTTCTGGCTCTGTCACCTCACATCAGAGTTGGTTTTGAATGACGACATTCACCTCAATGCTTTCACTGTAATTTCAATTTTGTAACCACTGATCTGTCCTCAGGACAACTGTCATTCTTTCCTTGTCTCAGCGTCTCAAAATGTGAGTTCCTAACTTTGCTTTTCCTTTCTCAGGAAGTGAAAATATAACTGTAAATAATCTTTTGAAAAGGTTTTGTTAGTTTTCTGTAGATTAGTATGTTTTCTTCTGATAATGTATTATGAGAATACCTTAGTATACTTTCATACAGAAAAGACAAACTGAGGATAAAATTGTCAAGGCCTCATCTTCCCTCAAAATTAAAAAAAATATTGCACCACTGTTTTTCGACACTTAGCTTTGGGCAAGAATGATTTGGGGACAACCTCAGAACAATTCCTTCTTATATGGTCTAGTTTTCTTGTCTGGGTGCTTGAAAAATACCCTATTTAAAATACTCTGCAGGATTGTTGGTCTCTTCTTACTAAATTTTAGACACTGAGGTACACACAAATTGTTTCTGCTCAAGACATATATATCAACATTATCTTTAAACAAAGCTTATATTTAAATTGTTTTGGTCTCTTCTTTAGGAAACTATAGCTCTTAGGTGAAATATACATGCTCTGACCTCTGTATCTAACACCATTTTTATCATCATAAGTTCAATCCTTTGTCCTTTACTTTTAAACTATGGGAAAGTTGTTCATATTTACTCTCTATGACTACTGACATTTCTGTAGCATCAATTCTGTTTTACTGCCCCTAATGCAGATTTTAATTCTGCCATTATAATTTTGACCTCTTTGGAATCTCTTAATACACTGTGTCCCTTTGGATCTATCCTGCAGGCTTTTTGCCTCCATGTGTTTGCTCCTTAAGATTTTCTTCTCTTTTCTTCACAGAGTTCTTCAGGCAATCTAATGAGAATCTCAACCAATTTTTGAAAAGTTTCTGTTTATTTTAACAAATCATATCTGGATTGGTTAGAGTGACAAAGAATCATAGCTCTCTGGTCAGATCAAAAAGCACACCTCTTCAAAGGAGAGGGCAGCCCAATTTATAAAAAACATTCATTTCTGGATCAGGCTTGTGATGGGGGTGGAGCGGGGGGCAGAGGCAGAGGTTGTTCATTTCCCTCTCAGCTGAGCTAGCCAAAGTGCCAGACTGACTGGATTCTTCACTTCAGTTCTAATGAGTTGATATGTTGTGTTAATTCTTCCCAGAACAATCAAACCCAAATTTTGTGGACGTGAGCATTTTTCTTTTTCTCTATTGTCAGAGGTGTTTGAGAAGGAAGCTAGGAGAAGTTGTATCAAGGATTGCTCTAAAGACAATATTTTAAACTTGGAAGCAGTGCCTATAATGACTATGTGGCCTGTGGAAATAATTTTTTAAAACCTATCATGATTAATACATGGAATAAATGGATACTGCTTTGAAGGAGACTTTTTTCTTGAAATGATCTCAACACTTCATAGAATTGTCCTGTTATTTTTAAGACCTGAAAGTGTAACGTGACTTTGTGCTAGCTTAAGTATTCTAAAATAGATTCAGAAAAGTCTACCTTCACATGCTGGAATACTGAATATTTTATGCTTGGACAAGGAGCAATCCGTAGGTCTTTCGCCAAGCACCGTCAATGCACTTGAGTATGGGGTACCAAAAGCGCTGGAGAATTTTTTTTTCTATTTATTGTTATAGCTCAAATCCTTGTGTCTCTGGTAGGCTTTAAGTGACATAAATATGCATTTCCATCTGCACGTCCTTGTCAGGAATAGTTCTGCTGGGAGGTGTTATGCCACCCAAGTACTTCCAGAATAGAGTCTGTTAATCCTGTTACCACTATAGAAACTCAGAGGAAAAGTCTACTCAGGCCACTACTGCAGCTGCTGTGGCTGTCAGTGTTCCAGCGACCACACCCTCAGTACCAAAAGGAAGCCTAAGAAAATGGATTTTCCTTCAGGTAGAGAAGGATGCAGAGGGCTGACCTCAGTCTATTACTGAGACCAGCGATCTCCAAAGTTTTTCTTGTAAACCTTTATTGTAAAAAAGGAGGGAAAAGAGCAAGCCCACCTTAGGTATGCACATACATGCACACTCACACACACACGTGCACACGCAATGGATATATAAGCTGCCGTATTAACTGCTATATACATTACAAAATATACCAAAATAGCTAATTATATGATAATTTTCTTTAAACAAATGTATATAGCTGCTCTAACCCACATTGGGTAGACTTGTACCTCCTCTAGGTATATTTATGGAGGGAGATCATTGAGCTAAATTTCTACCAGATGGGCCACCAGGAAAACAGATCGTAAACCCCAGTTAGGCTGCTGATAGATGCCATAATACACTGGGCAAACACAATGGGCCAAAGGAGCTGTAAATGAGCGTGTGCTTTGCTTCTCCACTTACTCCCTCCTGTTACCTCTTGCCCTTCCTCCTAGTGTGGCTTGACTTCTAGCCTGTAGGGCTCTCTGTGTAGAACGCACATCCCTATCCTACATTTATACAGGCATGTCATGGATGGGAAGGAACAAGTCAAGACCTACAAGCCAACAGGGATCCTGCAAAATCTGTCAACAGACATGTCACCTCAGAGCTCTCAGGACACAAAGGCAAGAACCAGCTAAATAAAACAAATCCAACTGTCAATCATCCAATAGTTTTCAACAAAACTATATGGATCTATAAACACTAAATGAATGTCTTTCACTGTCTAATGCCATATAATGCAGGAGAGCTCAGAATTACCCATGAATCTAGCTGTGGAACAAAAATTCTTCAGAAAGGCAGTGAATATGAAAAAAACCTCGCACTTCTCATGATAGTGAAAGACTGTCTTTTCAGATATAGAAAACCAAAGACTTGGCTCAAAGTTCTGTTTGAATTGATAAAAATAAATTATTTTATTGATAAAACCTACAGTCAGCCAGAAAAGAGTATGCAAACTTCCCCCAATTACTAGGTATGGGTATAAATTGACATGATCCTTTTGGAAGGCAGTTAGTAAATTATATGGAGAACTTTAAAAATTTGGCCACTAATTCAATTAAGTCCTTCCTTATGAATTCAAACTGCATACATGAATAGATATATGAAAAGATCCATGAAAATAGTGTTTAAGAATATTTATAACAGCAAAAATTGACAACAATTTACATTTTTATTGAATGGTGGAATTGTTAAATAATTTATATGTCATGCAAGAGATGTTATTTGAGTTCTTATTTATTAAGTGCCTATTATGTCCCAGGCATCCTTCTAGGTGACTGCAATTAATTAACACAGACAAAGCTTTCATAAAGGTGATATTTTAGTCAAGGGCAGAAGAGACGTATACTCCATAATCAAGTAAACAAATACATAAACAAAACATCTTCAGAATAATGGAAAGCACTACGAAGACAATGCAAGAGTGATGCAACAGAATGTAACAGAAACGGCTGGTGGTGAGGACTTGGGATTAGTTTATATAAGGATTTCTCAACTTCAGCACTATTCACATTGGAAACCATATTCTTTGTGTAGTTTTTCTTGGGGGCAGGGGGTGGGGTGGGGAGGATTCCTGTGCATCTCAGGATGTTCAGCAGCATCCCTGGCCACTACTCACTATAAGCACTCATCCCGATCATGACAGTAAAATAGTCTTCAACCATTGCCAAATGTCCCCTCGGTGGCAAAATCTGCCCCAATTGAGAACCACTGCTTTAGGTTAGTGCAAGGGAAGGTTTCTTTGAGGAGGTAACATTTGGGCTGAGATGTAGGTTTTTAAATAATCTTTAGGATATAGCAAAACATTCATGATATAATTGTAACATATATAATACAACATATTCAGTAAAATCCCAATATGGATTTTCTTTTTAAACCTCTATCTAGACAGATGATATAACATGATGGCTAGGAGCACAGACCTGTAGCTAGGCTGCCTTAGTTACAATCCCAACTCCATCACCTTTTAGTTGGCTGACCTTGGATAAGTTACTTTACATTGCTGTGCTCTTGGGTCCTCATCCAAAACAATGAGGATGATACTAGCAGTACTTAACACACAAGGTTTCTGGGAGTAGTAAATGAGTTAATATTTGCAAAGTTCCTAAGAGAGTGAGTGACACATCCTGGAAGCACTATATACAATATATATATGTACTGCATATATAATAATATATTAAAATTAGATGAATATATATTTTAATTTTAACACATATTATATATAAATCTTACATATCTATATATAATATAGATATAGATGCTATATATATATCCGATATTTCCATTGTCTTTTTGTGAAAAAAAGAATATGTTAATAATGGTAGCATTACAGGGAACTTTATTTTCTTTGTCTTTTTGTATTCTTCACAGTTTTATAGATACAAATGCAAATGTTGCTTTCATACCAAAATAAAAATCAATATGTATTTTAGCATAAAAGAGAGAATTTTTAGACTTTCACCAGGATCAACCGGCATAGTGAGAGTGGGAGAGGAAGACCAATGGAAGACATGCTCAGATAAACCTGTCCCAGGGAAAATGAGTCAATTGTCAACTGAAAGCTGAGACACCCCACGTTCAATCTGTCAGTCAGTTCATCAGTCATCTGAAATGTACTTAACGCTTGCTTTCTGCCAGACACTGTGCTGGGTGCAGAAAAATCAAAGATGAATGGAGGGCACTTTTCCTCAAGGAGCACACAATAGAAAAGGGAGGAGAAATACATCTACAATTAACCACAGTACAATAAACGGAAGTGCAGGCTACAATAAGGATACCAACCTAGGTCTCTGGGGGCTCCCAAAGGTAACAATTTCAGTTGGAATGGGGGGTACTGCAGGAAGCTTCACCTACGAGATGACACTTGCATCAGTCGTTGAGGGGTAACTTTTGAAAATGCAATCATTTGTAAGAATTCTGGTTTGGAGCAAACACATAGCGTGCTTCCTAATCAAACACCAGCGAGATCACTTAGCCTAGAGAGAGGAAAATCAGAAAGGACAAAGGAGTTATTCTTCAGAAAAGTGTCTTGATCTCACATCAGAGTGCCTGGTTTCATACAGCAATTTGTGAAAGTTTGACTGTCATAGGAATTAGAAGGCATAAGTTCAAGTACTAGCTCTGCCCCTTACCAGCCGGGTAATCTTGGGCAAACCATTAAAATCTCTGACCCTCCATCTACTTCCTCATTCATATAATAGTGATAATAATACTTTGCAATACTGTTGTGAGCATCAAATGAGATAATGCAAGTAAGAGACTCTCGGTGACATTCAAATAGTTGGGATGATAAATGGTGATGGTTTTAACATAATAGAGACAATTGTGAATAATTATAATTTAATTTTTAACATTTATATTTAAACACTAAGAAAAGAAATCAACTGTATATATACCACAGCAATTATACATGAGTTTATAGCCTGATTGGCTTCATTTATTTTTTTCAGAGCTCTAAACCTATTACTAATCTCAGTGCATCAAGCTATAAAAACTGCTAACCAATTTTTTTCCTAAGATAACATAATCTTTATTTCTTGAGACACTTTATACTAACATTAAACTGAAGGTAACTGCATAAAAATGAAATGGAGACTCATAATTGCAAACTGTTTTCATGTCTAAAGAAGATTCAACCACTTCCTAGCACTGAATTGCACCTTGTTACAGTTTAGGATCGAGCTATAAAAGTATATCACTTAGCCTGTGTCTGCATACTGGTGCAAAGTATAGTGGCAAACAGAAAACGGAGGTAATTATCTAGAAACATTAGGCCAAAAATTCCACTTCGGCCCCAGAAGACTGGAGTTGCTTTGTAGGTATCAGGGAAGCCTGAGGAGGGGGGCCGTGTTCAACTTTCTCTTAGGACTTTCTTCCCCATGAATCCTTTTCACCTTGAACACTCACTGCTATTATATCTGGAGAAATAATATTCTTTTGCTTTCTCTCTCTTTTAAAAACAAAGATTTACTAAGGCTGATTGAAAAGGCTTAAAATGTCCTCTTGTCATGGCCCTTGATAAACATTTCATCCAACATTTTTGAGGCAGAGTTTCATTTGAAGCGCAGCAGAAGACAAATCAAAACATGATACGTAAAACCGCTGCTTTAATCTGAATGTCTTAAAAAACAAACAAACAAACAAAAACCAAAACCGAAAACAAAGACCTGAATGTCTTTAAAGGACATCTAACCAGAGCTGGCATTTGAAAAATTAAAGAAAAAGAAGGTCCGATATACTTAGCTCATTTATCCTGCCCCCATCAAAAAACAGACTTAATGAACCCAAGAGTTTTTGTCCAATCCAACAGGGTATAACAACAGAACACTCCATGAATTACTTACTACCATTCATTTTAAAAAGTGAGAGTATTTTAGGGAGCCTTCAACCCTCACCTTGAGAAAATTACCCCACTCAGCTTCCAAAAAAGAAAATGTGGTTTTTGTTTTTTTTTTCAAATACACCTTCGTTAAGTATCAGTTACCTTCTATTATGCTTTTGTGACTACTAGGGAATCCTTATCTTCCTCATTTTGTTCTGTCTTTACCCACAGTATCAGATCTCAAATTTAATTCAATATAAGAAAAACAGTGCTCTATACACCAAAAAAATGATTTTAGCTCTTTCTAATAATTTTCACCATGTGTGATCATGTTGTATGCCTTTCTCTATTTTGTGTATTGTGTCATTACCTACCAAGCTGTGGAGAAGACAGTCCATATATTCTAACAATAACAACAAAATATCATTTCTGACATTTGTGTGAACTTTATAAACTTTACATACAAAGGAAAAAACTTTGTTTTTTTTCACCTCTACAGTGTCAGCTTATTAATTGTGCTCATTTGTTAATAGTTTGGTAGCTTACACTTTGAAATGTCACTTGTCTGTTTTGATCTGATTTCAACCACGATAACCACAGTACCAAATTCTAAGTGAGAGTATAATTTAAATCCAAAGGAAAATATAAATCACCATTACAGCCTTAAAATGGTTCAAACATTTGAAATACACACTCACCTTAAACATTTTGGTCTAGAATTAAAATTAAAATCCCCCTGCCTTAAAATCTTATCTAATAATTTTCGTAGAGGCTTCTGGAGTTTATCGCTCATAAGAAAAACTTAGGAACAAGCAATTGTCAACAGGCAATTTGTCAGTAGAAGAAGAGAATGGGAAAGAAAGAGCTACTGACATTTTGTGTGTATGCATGAGGTGCGTCTGCTTTGTTTTGTTTTGCTTTTTTATGAGTAATATTACCAGAAGACTATTGCTCATGACATCATTTGGGTTACAGTGTGTAAGATGTCTTAGGAGAGTTGTTATTACAGTTGAGATCAATGATTACTGAAATACAGGCCGACCTTGTTTTATTGTGCTTTGCTGTATAGTGCTTTATAGAGACTCTTTTTTTTTTATTTTACAAATTGAAGGTTTGTGGCAACCGTACATCAAACAAGTCTATTTCTTCCAACAGCATTTTCTTACTTGGTGTCTCTGTGCCACATTTTGATAATTCTCACAATATTTCAAACTTTTTTCTTATTACTATATTTGTTATGGTGATCTGTGATCAGTGATCTTTGATGTTACTACAGCAAAAAGATTACAACTCACTGATGGTTAGCGTTTTTCAGCAATGAAGTAATTTTAAATAAGGTATGTACCTTGTGTTTTTAAACATAATGCTGTTGGACACTTAATAGACTACAGTATAGTGTAAACATAACTTTTATACGCACTGGGAAAGCAAAACATTCGTGTGACTTGCTTTACTGCTGTATTTGCTTTACTGTGGTCACCTGCAACAGAACCAACAAAACTCCGAGGTATGCCTTGGAGTCCAGATTTGAGGGCACAGAAGATTAAACCTGAGTGGTAGTTTTGCAAGTGAAAAAACAGATGATTCTGAGATATTAAGAAGGAAGGATAAATAAGAACTGGTACCTCACTGGATGGAGGGATGGGCCAAATCAAAGAATATTCTTAAGCTCACGAAACTGGCAAAATGACAGTACTATGAAAAGAAAATGAACGGTGAATTCTTCAGGTATATCCAGAATTACCAACTTTGGGAAAGAGAAGGAGGGGCTGAGTAGAAAGAGACACAATAATTGTCTAAGTATTTGGCCAGTAATTCAAACAAAATATCTAATAGTCAGCTGCAAGTGTGAGACTGCAATTTGTGATGACTGTGGGTCTTTTGAGGACCAAGACTACTTGTTCTTAGTGTTTGAAATCCCAAACACCTAGTACAGCTAGGCACACAGTTTATGTGGCTGGCTGGCTAACTGCATAGAGATTTGGGGGTCAACTGCACAAAGAAAGTAAGTCATGCGTGTGAACAAAATACAAACTTTAAGACCAAGGAACAAAGAAAGGAACTAAGAGGACAAAGTCTGAGGAATAAATATACTGAAGGAATGGGATGCAAAAAAGAAACCAATAATAGAAATAGGAAAGGTCAGTCAAAGAAGTAAACCCAGAGAGAGAAAGGGGAAGGGAAGGGAGGGGGAAAACAAGAAACGGATCAGAGGGGCCGGGGAGAAGAGATGCTACTTATTGATAACTTGAATTCATATATATATATATATAGAGAGAGAGAGAGAGAGAGACTTAGAAGATGCACTGATGCAAAAATTCTAAAGTCACTTTTAGTGAGCAAAAATGAAAATCATTAAAATGTTTCCTTAATAAAGTAAATAAATTAATAGCTCCTGTCTCACTGATTCACCCATTGCATGTGCGTACTCGATATATGCTAATTGAATTAAAGTAATAACATTTGCTCAATGGTAATAAAAAATGAACTGTCTGTCTTCTGTTACTTAAGTTTACACCCGTTGCTTTTGCAATTACTTCTAGCCCAAACAGAAATTTTCTATTTCCCTGACTTTCACTATACTTTTTTCCCCCAAGAAATACAGTTGAACTTCTAATTTTTGTCCTAATTTGGGTGATTTTTTCCTGTTGAAAAAAAAATATTTTCTCTAAGTTAATGTCAAGAACTATGTATAATATCCCAAATATAGTTTCACAAGTTCCTTATTTAATTCCAAAATAGTCTTCTCTGCAGAAGATGTGATACCACTTTTTATGTGTTTCTCTTTTAAGCTTATGCTACTTTGTAGTACTTTCGGTACAAATTCAAATAACACCGCAAAAGGAGTCTGGGGAAATGATTGTTAGCATTCCATCTATAAAAGATGGAAGATGTCAGTAACATTCACCCAAAAACTGTGACTCATTTCAGATGTCAGAATTCTGGGTTGAACAGACTGGGTTCTGAAATGTGTGTTTGTCAGATGATTTTCTAATGAGTAACAGATAGTTCCCAGTGGGGAACAAAAAAAAAAAATAAAAATATAAACAGAGATATAGAATTAAAATAACTTTATGAATGGCAGTTTAACTTCTCCATAAAATTCTCTCAGTACAAGCCCAGTGTCTCCAAATGGTTGCTTAATGTAGCACACCACTTAGATTCAAAATGCTATACTTAAAAGTGTCGAGAAATTAAAAAGAGAATCATATACCACTTGGCTGTATACTGTATTCTCCGCATGTTCTTATATTCCAGTAACCTCTATCCAACTTTTTTTTTGTTACTGAATTACTTTGTGCAAAAGCAATTTACATTACATGCAACCTGACTACGTGTGATAATTTAAACTGATTGTTAATTAATTCTGTAAGTAAATAGCTTCTATAATCTCTACACTCATCAAGGTTTCATTCCCTATTAGCTCTTCCTGAGCTGCTCTTTAATGTACAGGATGGAGCAGCTGTAACTCAACAGGCAGGATTCCCTAAGTGTGCAAGACGGTAGTCCTGCTTTGCAAAGACTGTTTAGAGGGAGGTAAGTCTGTACAGTGACGTTATTTGCAAGGCTTGATCTCGGGTAGGTGACACATCATGGGATTTAGAGTAAAGAGGGTTTTGCTGATGTGCAGTCCCAACAGTGAGGAAGCACAGACACAAGCTAAGAACAAATCAGAGAAAATGTTGCATAATATAAAGAGACAGGGATAAGAGCAAAGCCTTTGAAATCCAAACAGCCTGGATTCAAACCCCAGCTCCAGCATTCACTAACAAAGAAGGCTAAGGCAACTTATCTAAATAAACTAAGCCTTAGTTACACTCACTCATCTGTTAACTTGGGGTATCAACTCATACATTTCCCATCTGTTCTGGGAGGCTGACAAGAACTACCTTCTAGAGTCTTTGTGATGCTTAAATAAGGTACATAGTGGTAACACAGAACTTGACATAAAATGTATGCAACTGTGTGTGTGTGTGTGTGTGTGTGTGTGTGTGTAAACCAATGGTTTGGTACTCAAAATGGGTGATTTTGCCCCATTTTTGTTTGTCACATCCTAGGGCAATTGGTGTTGCTGGCATCAAGTAGGTAGAGGACAGGGATGCTGCTACACATTCTACAATTCCCCGTGACAAAGAATTACCTGGCCCAAAACATCAGTACTTCTTGAAGTACTGGAAGCATAATTTGAAAGACTATTTGTCATTATAGGTGGTTAGCTTGACACTCTGAGATCCAAGCGAGAAAAATAAACTGTTATTTTCATCACCATCCCCACCATCTCATGAATTCTGGGAACCTCTCTTGGGTTAAAGGAACCCAAGAGTTTTCCAATCTGTGGGGCTAATTCTATCTATTCAATACTACATTAACTGCTATCAACAATAGATGTTTTTCTGAACCTCTATTTCCGCCAATCCCTTTTAAGGTCAACCAAACTGCAACCAAGACATTTAAAGTTAGTAGCATAAGAGGTAGGGAATAAAAATTTAAAAACTACTGAAATCCAAGGCCATTTGGAAGCTCAGAAAGAAACAAAAATGGCCTAGTGTGTCTGCAATACTGTCAGCCCTGTGCCAGTTAGGAACCTCTGGAGAGCAACTATCTCATGATTAGCTTTTGAAAATCACTGATGTACATATCAGTGGGCTCTCTTCTCCTTTCTCTGCTCTCAAAAGCAAAAGGCCCCTGTGGCAGTGGTTCCCAAACTTGTCTGCATGTTGGAATCACTCAGTGAGCTTCAAAAATTCCTCAGGGACTGTGATCTAATCTGTTGATGGGGAAGAGGGGTTGCCTGAGCTTTAAAAAATTTCCAAATTTTTAGAAGATTTCCTACATGATTCTACTCTGTAGACAGGTCTAGGAACCCCTGTCCTAGGAGGCAGGATCAAGTAGAGAGTTCCATCTGCCCCAAATTAAGTTGCAGCTTCTGAAAGGACAATAATGGACTTGGCAAGAATATATTTCTTGCACTGAGCTGCCTAAGCATGGTAAAATTAAACCCAGTTGCCAACAGTTTTATTGATTTCAGTCACTCAGTGAGCATTACCGAATCAGGCATTGGGCTAGCGATGGAGAAGGCAATTCTCCAGAAAGCATCTTCACTATCTCCCAATACAGCTGCCAAATCACCAGGACTGATGCTTGTTTAGGTCTGAAGAAGTCCCTGGGAATCAGCCTGGATGCATGTTTGAGAATACCTTCCGTTAATACTTCTCTCCATCCCAGGGTAATTTAATTGGTATAGGTAAGCTCTACATTAACTGTACCACCACCCCGTCTGGTTCTCTCTCTAACATGATTTCATGGTATGCCTCTCTTTTATACACTCCTCAATATCGTTTTGTATTGCTAATTTGTTTGATGTTTCTGAAAGCCAGGGACCATGCCTGTCTTAGTCAGCACTGAATCCTCAGTTTGCAGCCCAGTGCTTATTATGTAACAGACCCTCAATTATTATGCAGGAATCAGTAAGTGAATATGGGAGTCCTAAAATACACACAGCACCCAGGTCTTCTCAGCCTTCTCTGTACCTCTCCAAACCACAATCTCAGTCAAGGACTTTGCTAGAGGTTCCCTGCCAGGTGGTTACATGGAAATAAAAGCCTGTTCCCAAGAAGCACACGCCCAAAGTCACAAAGACTTATCACCTTCACAGATACCTAACAAACAACAAGGCAGAGAAGAGACTGGCAACGTAAGAGTCTTTAAGGGCAGACGTAGAAATGAGCTTAGGCTGGTGCTGTGTGATGGCTTTTCTTATACAGGGTAGGAAACTGAGGTTTGTAGAGACAAAGAAATAAAACAACTTGATTGAGAGCATATAAATTACTGAACAGTACTGTCCAGCACTTAAGACTCTTCTACTACTTCTGAGATCCATAGAGCATGAGGACAATAAGCTGACCACATTCTATGAGATTTTTGTTAATCCTAGTGAATGAATGCCTTGTTTCTCCCCACCTATCACTACAAAAACCACTGTGGAAATAAGTGTTACAAATTACTGTGATAGATGAAACCTGCAATGTGGGTAAATTTTTATAATTATTGCACCTATATTCTTACATGTATTTCCATTAAAAATAATCCTGTTCAATAACGCTCCATGCTTCTAAATAAGATTTTAATCTTATAAAAGCCTGGAATGGGAATTTTTCTGCAAACGTCCATTCTTGGATTGCGTGGTCATGTCAACTATAGCGGGTTTGTGTATGTGTGTTTTCTTTTTTCATCTAGATACGCAACTCACAAACGAAAAGCAGGCAGATGAGAAAGCCATTAATGCTATCGTTATAAATTCAGTATCTGAATTCAATATCACAGATGGACCAGCCAAGGAAACCCCCAGTGAGAAAAAACTGTCAGAATCCAGCATATCACTGTCCTCCCTTGAAGAATGCCAAACGAAATTTTCCTACCTCCAAACTGATCCTTCAGTTCATCCGAGAGACACTGATGGTATGTTTCTCACAATCAACCCATCTCTAAATAAAGCTCCCCAACCCCCCAGCCCCTGGAAAATCATCACATATGTTGTTAGGAAAAAAAAAGTCTTTATGAATATTAAACAGGAAGCCTTCAATGTGAAAACTCTGGTGAATGACACATGTCAAGGTCACCTTGCAATCATGAGGTGCTTGGCAGGTTGTTTGCTCTCAAAGCTGGGAGTCTGAGGCAAAGTGTTTTAAATAAGTGGAGTGAGGTATAATCATTCTTGCTATGGAGCTGTGAAGTAGACTAAAAAAATGGCTAATTTCTTTTCTCTTCTTAGATCTGGGACTATTCAACCCACGACTCTAGGCTGAGAGGAGAAGAAGACAGGGTAGAATAGCACTGAAAAGCTAGAAAAGTATAAATATAGACTGCACAAAATATAAGGATGCTTACAGCAGCAGCCTGTGGAAAAGAGTTGCTTCCTCTAGGTAACATCACCCCTTAGGCATTTGAATCAGTGCAAAGCCACACCAAACCATATATATGACATAAGAGGCATGTTTCATTTGCAAAACCAGTTTCAAATTGATTTGATGCTAAGTATCAGCACAGTCAAGTTCAAAGTCATGAACTCCACACCGAGACATATGGAATTTTACTTAGGTTAACCTTGCAGTGACCTTTACAGAGACATAAACCATTCAAGAGTTTTGTAATGTTCCATATTGATGTTCACATTTAAAGAAAGCTTGAAGTTTCTCAAAGGAAAACATAATAAGGTATAGTTTCTGATTTATACTTAAATTCATATTTACTTTTTCAAAATAAGACAAAAAATGAAATGAACTTTGTATAACAGGAACTTTGAAATCATATCAGTTTAATTCCTGGCTCTGAAATTTATTCACTGTATAAAACTGGATAAGTTTTTTACCATCTCTGAATCTCAGATTCTCATTTATATATTGGAGCTAGTAACACACCATAGAGTGTTGTGAAGATCAAATAAAATAACATGGTTAAAACGTCCAGTACAGAACCTGCCACATAATAGATGTTCAATTTGGGGTTTTATTATGATTATGATTTGAAAAAGTAAAGGGAGAGATTTCTAACACGTTATGTATGATCTCGTGAAAATGCTCTCATAGATGCTTCAGACCACAAGCTACAGACACAATTGCCTGCAGTTGCCAGGAGATAATGCAAATAATGAAGTAAACTGGAGGCAGACGATAGGGATTAGTGAGGACTGCGGCAAGGTGAAGAGCACTGCCTCTACTCAGCTCCAGCTAATTGTTGCCAGAAGGAAAAAGAAGTTCAGAGTTGCCAGATCTACAGTGTTATATGAAATCTCCCAATTTTTAAGTGTTGGCAATAGTTCTATTTCTTTTACGAAGACCCAGACACTCCCAACAATACACAGCTTTCAGCTCACTTTGGCCTGTAGACCTCCAGGTTACCACCATGAATCTAAGATGATGTCCAAGTTTCTGGTTTTGTTAGAGCTTGCTGCTGATCAAGAAAACAGGCAATACAGGAGAGTTTCTGCATTTTGACAGTAGAGAATTTTATCAGATCATGTCAGGGCTGCATGGATTTTACTTGTAATGAATCTTGGTTGTAATGATCCCTGAATTAGTCATTCCCACTACATGTAACCACACAGAACAACAGAGTGCCCCTCCAGAACCATTCTGATCTTGGCAGAATGAGAAGGGCCAATGCAGGTAACATGATACCTGAACCCCTGACTTCTCAGGGAAGACCAAAATGACTACTCCACTAAAATGGCAACCCATACCCAGGAGCCTTATGTAGGAAAAGAACCAACTACTCTTTCTTCAAAAGAGCAAAGGAGATTCATAAAGACCATTGAATCAGATTATTTTGTTAATGCCTGGACTGAGGATACTGTGACCCAGGAAGTGCCAGTATTAAGCTGACAATACAGGTTAACAGTTCATCTTCATTTCCCACAGTGTAAAGAAAAAAAAAAAAAAATCCCCCACTGAGGTAAGAGCTTTTGGTACGTGGTTAAAAGAAAGAGTAAAACACCCAGGCTACAGCCCACAAATAGTGCTAGGAACCTCTCATTATCCTAGATGGCAAACACCAAGAAAATAAAGAGTTAAATCAGAATCACTCCATTTTGGGAAAATTCTGATAGTAATTAATTTAAGGATGCAGAAATTGAGAGCTGGGGTCATTGTTCGCACTGAGATAAATACAGAAATATCTTTCAGGAACAGCAGGGGAAACAGAAGGGAAAAGAGAAGATTGCATCCACTTTTATGTAGTTTGTGGTTAATTTATTTTCAAATATATAAATGAGTGCATAGGAATGGATGCTTAATTGCTAATATCTATTATTTATATACATTGCCCCACTTAAAACAGGATAGAGAAGCCTCACACATGCAGATTTTGTAAAACGTGTTACATCCATTAGCACAGTTCATGGTGTGTGCTCTGATGGGAATTTAAAAGGATCTTTACTGCACATCACACACTATGTGCTGCGACGTTATTATTAAATTGTGGTTCATCCTGCGTGGTCCCTTTCCTGAAGAAAATGGAAAAAGTCCAGAACACTATCTGTATCTCTGCTTCTGTGTTCTGATTGCAAAAGCATCCCCATGGATGATAAAACCAGGGATACACATGATATAAGAAAACAGCTTCCTTAAAAAGAATCCTGAGAATATACCTAATTGATGTATAATTTTGAATTTGAGATGTCTCATCCAGGTGGAAGAGGAAACTCATAAATACAAGATACCTCAAAAGAATAGTCTTAATTACACCATGGACTACTGAATAAAATGATTACATTTTCTACACTGTAAATCTCATACAGTTAAATGCACTAGTGTCACCTTATAAAATGTTTCAATTTGATAATTATTTCAGTTCATTTGCTCAGAAAAAAACATAAGCACAAATTTACTAAGTATCACCCAAATCTAGTCATTCTAGTTCTAAAGAAGTGACTTGAATGTTAGTTGTGCTTGTCTGAACTTAAATAGATCTTGACATATTTAAGTATCTATTAAAATTGATAACATCAGGGATGATACCCCAGCTAGAGAAAGGCAGTCACACTTTATTTATTCCCATTCGGCAATACAGACATTTTTTAAAAGAACTTAATGTCGGGGGAGTGGGAAGCAATTTTTATACTTTGGACCAAAAACTTTTAGTAATCAATTGGAGCCACTGTGTCATGAGTCTTGTTACGATGCCAGATTCTCTCAGCAATACCATGTTAACCACTAACATATCAGAATACTGGGACTGGACCAGGCTCATCTTGTCTTTTTTTTCTTACTTTGTTTTGTGGCGAGAGAAAGGGAGATTGCCGTTTATCTGAGGTCACTTCTGGAAGAGCCATGTTCTTGCCACTTTCGAAACTAATTCCCAAAAATGCAGGAAGTATGTTTCTGGAGTTGGGGGATGTGACAAGAACCAGAGAGGTAAGCTACAGCTACCTCTTTTTCCTCCCTCCTCCTGGTCCCGGGCATCATGGCGGCAAGAACATCGAAAGCTGGGAAAACAAAGGCAGGGATTACAGGACCATGAATGTGAGGCTGACCTCAGGTGCAGTAGTGGAAACTCCTTTGCAGTGTTACCTTTTCCACTATAATTACACATGATCCTCTCTAATGAGGCAGATTCTTCCTCTCTTTCTTGCCCCCCTTTTCGTTCTTTTTTAAATTAACATGATGTACAATATTGTGTTAGTTTCAGGTATACACCAAAGTGATTCAGTATTTTTGTAGATTATATTCCACTATAGGTTTTTACAAGATCATGGGTATAATTCCCTGTGCTCTACAGTATACTCTTGTTGCTTATCTATTTTATACATTGTTGTTTGTATTTGTGAAGCCCATACCTCTAATCTGCGCCCCCCATCTCCCATTTGGTAATCACACTAAGAAGATGTGGTACACATATACAATGGAATATTACTCATCCATTAAAAAAAATGAAATACTGCTAACCTGCAGCAACGTGGATGATCCTAGAGAATATCATGCTTAGCGAAGTAAGTCAGACAAGCACTATATGATAGAATTCATATGTGGAATCTAAAAATAATGCAGATGAATGCATATACAAAACAGAAACAGATTCTCCCTCTTTTAAGTAGCCAACATCCAGCTGTTACATTTAGTACCTTCAGAGGCTGCAGCAGTCCTTCCAGGTGGTAAGGGTGTCACTTAGCACATTCAGCCTCCACATCCTTCATGTACCCTAGGGGTGTAAAGAGGAAATGAAAGCAACCTAAGAGACTGTTTTTGTCATGGCTTCTTGCTCAAAGACAAATACCACTTTCGGCAGGTCTTGATCTGTCTTAAACCTCCTTTCATTTAGATTTAAGGAAGGAAGAAGTGGAAAATAAGATAGGTACCCTGACAACAGCAACCTCAGCCTATGCCACAATGCCAGGTAGTCCAACAAAAGGAATTTAATGCATAGGGAATGTGCTATAAAGCTATGAGGAGAAGTGAAAAGCTAAGGGAGGAAATGAGCAACAACAGGAAAGTTCTGCCACCTCCTCCCTCGGTCCCTCCAGGTCACTAGGACATCACTAGCCCTGGCAATAGCTCATGGGCCGCGAGTAACTGACCACTAGTAGACAGACCACTAGTAAGTAGCATGAGCAGACGCCACGGAGAGAAGGGCTTTTGAAAAAAGATAAAACCAAAGGGAAGATACAAAGCAGAGAGGAGGGAGGAGAGATACCCCCAGGCTTTCCTTTCTCCCATCCGCCCATTTCCCATCGCTGCCTCCCACTGGCTGGAGCTAACCAGAAGCCACATGGAAGAACCGGCAAAACAGACCTTACCAGTCCTGGGAATACAGAGCAGGGTGAGAGGGGAAATGGGGAGGGGGGGGACAGGTCACCAGTAGGCCTAGAGCATCCAGTGCCCGCCTCGAGCACGACGCAAGAAAGTGTGTGTGTTATGAAGGGCAGGTCGGCTTCGGAGCTGAGGGCTCTGGAGGAGACAGTCTGGGTCCACACCACAGCCCCACCGTTTCCTATATTTCTTAAGTTCTCTGAGCTGCTGTTCCCTCATCTATAAAGCAAGACCAGTAGCAGGACTCAATTGAGGGTTATCTCAAGACCCACGTGATATACATATAAAGTGTACAGGACTGCAGATTTGCTTTATGTGAACCAGTTGACACATCCAAAAATGGGAAAGAGAGCACAGATTTTGGATCTAGAGTTAGCTTAATTCCTTGCTTCACCACTGTACAGGTGAAAGATTTAGGACAGTCAGTGACAATCCCTAAGCCTTAGCCCTTAGATCTAAAATGTGAGGACCACGTTGTTTCTCTCTTACTGTTCACTTGTTCATTCATTCAACAAGAGATAAGCCATTCTTGTAACTGAGGTTTCAGTAGGAGGAGAAACCAATTAATAAACTAATTAGTTTAATATACTGTGGTCAGTGCTATGAAGAAAAAATAAAGCAGTGTGCTATGAGAGTTTCTTCAAGGATGAGATTTACAGGGAAGGTGTTTTAAGCTAAAAACCCAAAAGTTGAGTAGGAGTTAGGTAAAGTTGTGAGGAGACAGAGTGCAACACAGGCCAAAGACAGAGCATGTGCAAAGGCCCTGAGCGAGGAGCATCCCAGGAACTGAAATTTAAGCAGCGTGGCTGGAGTGCAGGGAGTAAGGAGGACAGGAGAACTGGAAGGTAGAGAAGCAGGCAGGAACCTGATCACACAGAAGCCTGCAGGCTACGGCAAGGATTTAGGACTTGACTCTAAAGGGAGAATGAGATGTTCTAATTTATGATTTAAATATCACAGGGGCTGATGAGTTTGAGGTGGGTGCCCGTGGAAGCAGTGTCAGGACAGGAGGCTGTTGCTGTTGACCTGATGATGGCTGATGGTGGCTGCAGCTAGGACGGTGGATAGAGGCTGATGGTTTCAAATAGGAATTTGAGAGAGACTCAGCAGAACTCAGGAAAGAATTGGCTGGGGAGGGTATGATGAGGAAAAGGAACGTGACAAGAACGAGCCCTAGCTTTGTGCCAATTCATCTGTGTGTTCGGGAGCCATTCACAAGAGAAAACTGGGGAAGAGACAGATTTGCAGGATGTGGGAAAGAGGGACAGCCATGATGCAATGCGGCCTTGGTAAGTGTAAGATGGTCTGAACACAGTGCAGAAGAGATGGGACGCAGGCAGCTGGATGCAGGGCACAATGTTTTGGATGGGCCGAGAGGAGTACTGATCATAGGCTATAACTTTGAACATCAAGTTTATTAAAGTCCCAAGGAATACTGCAGGCAAAGGAAAATATACTCATTCAGGAGAATGGAAAGTCCAACTCTCTTTTCAAACACTTGTGTGAATTTTCCTCTGAAAGGCTTATATTACTTTTGTGCAAACAAAAACTGGCCATATGCAAAACAGTTTTGCCTGCTCGTGTAGAATTATTTAATATGTCTTTTAGGAACAGTGTGGAACACACTTGAAAGGGGGGAAAATCTGTTTTCAATTCATTAATGTTGCCGTGTTTTTCTGGGCAAGAGGCTCTGCCTTTTATAACCAAATAAAAAGGACTGACTTATAAACAGAAAAAAAAATGGGCTCTATTCTCAAGTGCAAAATAGAAAGGTGGAAGGAAACAAATGCCAACTTGAGCAAAGAATTAGGCCAACATATATATATTTTTTATAAATAAAATCTATAGCATACATCAGAAGCAGAGACCTCCAGAATCTGCCAAGTTGAGGAGACGTTGGCAAGAGGATTTGAACCAAACGGTTATACGCCCATAGGAAATTATAAGGCGATTTTACAAACAGGTTTTCACACTCTGATAGGAAACACCAGCTCCCATCCCCACAGGACACCCTGCACCCAACCTGACTTACTTCCAAGCCAAATTTTCAGTCTCGCACCTACAAAGGACAGGATCTAGCGGAAAAATCATTTTTATATGGCCATGGACCTGAGTAAGTCTCCGAGTCTCTAATCTAAAAGATCAGGGAGCGTTTCCTTGGAATATTTTCTCCTGAGAACTTCTTTGCCAGGGGCTGCTAGAGCAGCAGTCTTGGCATTGAAAAAAAAAATGTGATGAGGTTTTATGCCTGAGCTCTTTGACCACCAACACACCCTCTTCAGAAATGCATACGCAAAACAGAGTCTATGCATGGCACTCACACACTCCTAAATTTTTGTGGGTGATTTATGGTGACTTACGAGATACGGGTGAGTTGGCCACATGCTAGAAGCTGGCTCTGAGTGAACAAAAATACACTCAGTCTGGCAAAGAGATGAGCACACACACCATAGACGTATTATGGAATAGGCCACCTAAACTAAATACTGAGTAATGGCCACAGCACCTGCAACAATATATGGTAATTAAAGTGGTCATAAAAGTCACAGTGTGGTCTTACTGGGAAGAAAGAAATGGAGAGTGACGGGGGTGGGGTGGGGAAGGAACCAAAGGATCAAGGAAGATTTCTGTTTATCTATATGCAGAACTCACATTAGACCTTTATATATGTTTTTAAAAGAAAAGAGAATAGTTTTCTTTAAAATATTTGTTCCCTTTCAGAGCACGTTTCCAGGTTCTCCCTTCTCTTAAACACTAAGAAGTATATGAATAATAAAAAAGTTTTCTGGAAAACACTGTTAGAAGTCAATGGATGGGGCTCTGAGAAGCTGAGACGAAGGGAGAGAGTAGCATAGACATATATATACTACCAATTGTACAATAGATAGCCAGTGGGAAGTTGCTGTATAACAAAGGGAGTTCAACTCGAGGATGGATGATGCCTTAGAGGACTGGGACGGGGAGGGTGGGGGGCAGTGGAGGGAGGGAGGGAATACGGGGATATGTGTATAAAAACAGATGATTGAACTTGGTGTAACCCCCCAAAAATAATAAATAAATAAATAAAATTTAAAAAAAAAAAGAAGTCAATGGATGGGGCTCTAAGAACACCTAGATCGTTCTGGCAGATGATGCAGAGAGCAAAATCTCTTCTGCAGGCTTGTACAGTCACAGTCAACTGATGTCTGAAAACCAAAGATTATTAACATTCTTAATGGAAGAAAAATAGATTACAAAAGTCTAATGTTAATTGATTGATAAGCCCATCAGGAGGGGGGAGTTTTTCTCCAATTCATGCTACAATTTACGTTCAACAGTCTTCAGGATACCGATTTTAATTAATTAGATGATATATCTGATGAACACCTACCTACCCTTTTTCAAAACCCTCACATGTTTCTGAGACTTTCTGAACTAAAAAAAAAGAAAGGAGGAAGGAAGGAAGGGAGGAAAGGAGGAAGGGAGGGAGGGAGGAAAGGAGGAAGGGAGGAAAGAAAGAAAAAAGTTATAATTTTAACAAGAGAACTGCTACATCTTCTAACTTATGTTTCCCTTTATGGAAACAAAAAATACAATAATCTATAACCCATCACAGCTGTTTGGCTAGAATTACCAATTACCTTCAATGCCTTAGAGATACTTTTCACATGTTTACAAGTCTGTATAGTAAGTTTTTAAACCAATTTTCTTAAAGAGGATTGATATGATTTATACCCTTTTAGGTGTATATGATGACATATTTCATTTAGCTTGATGAAAATCAAGGCTTTACATAACTGGAGGGAAAAGGAGACAGGAATTAAAAATAAAATACAACCCCAAACAACTATGATTATTTTAAAAGTCATTTATGTTAGCTTTTGAAATGTGCTTTTCTCTCGCATTTGAATCTGGGTGTGGCAGATTTACTGGAATCCACATCAAACAAATAAGAAAGCCTTGTGACGAGAAGCCAGAAATGTGTATGGTCTCTCCTTGTCCCCAGATCTAATTGCCCTTGAAAGCTCCCTGCACTTGGGGAGGGCTTGCTATTTTTCAGACAATTGCGAGGTTTCCAGATAGGTAGCTAATTGTGCGGCTTCCCAGCACCTCTGCAGGCAATGTAAATAGAGGAGTTTAAAAAGTGACAGCACTTTAAATAACTAGATTATGTGGAGTCAATAGGAAATGCTCAGGAAGTTAATAAAGCGATTACTTAAGTAGAGTGAGTACTGGATGGGGGTGGGGGAGCTTGAGAGAATAAGAGTATACATCGCCCCTAATACGGATAAATAATTAAGAGTTGGCTATAAAGTTATCAAGCACACCACTGCACATGCCTGCCCTTCCTACATGCCTCCAGATGGGCCACTTGTAATTGTCTCTCTTTTTCTGTCCACAGAGGACTGCGCCTCCCTCATCCTCACCTGTCTGTTCTGCCAGTTTTTGGATTGTCTCCTGATGCTCCCGGACACGTGTGAAACTGTGTGTATCAATCTGTGCTGCCCCTCTCACAGGTACCACCACACCTCAGATGAAAGCCACTCTCGGAACGACTGCAACTGCAACTGTGACATAGACTGCAGCCTTTTCGAATCTTGCCACGAGAGCAGTGAGTGTCTAGAGCTGGCCATGGAGATTTCAGAAATCTGCTACCGCTAGCATGACACAGGAACCACATTCAGGCAGACCTTCTGGCCCCCAGGCGAAACTCCATTACAATGAGACTGTGATTTCCATGTGCTGAAATGAAAGGACTGGACACATTTCTTGGATGCTCTAGACCATTTTATTCTGCACCTATCTGGGAAAGCTAGTATTGTCAACTCAATGGTCTTATTCCAAATTTCCCAACCGCATGGCTCGCTGAAAAGTCAGATCTCGATCACATGTGATGAACAAATCTTAAATACCTCTTAAATGCCATAGGTACAAGATGTTTCTTGACTGTAAAAAAGCATGTGAAACCATTCTGCGTTATTGCACTCACTGGCTTGCATCATGGATTCAACTTCAGTCACAAATTCAGAACAAATTAGCGCATTCTTTTAGAACTGACATACATTAGCTTGTCTTTCTAATGGACTCATGCATAAACATTATGCATTGTTGGTTATTATTAATAATGCATTATATAACATCATTTTGTAATTAAAAATTTATTTATACAGTCTCTTAAAATTCACTTATATGTACAGTTTAGGTAGGAAAGGGAATTAAATGATTTAGAAACTGTGTTCCTGTAATTACAACAGATGTCTCTAAGACATATCCAGTGAATTTTGAATATGATGTACTTCGAAAGAGTACTGTAATTCTAGACCATATTATTATATGTCTATGACTATGTCATAACAGGTTATGCATATTCTTAATTTGCTACAGAAAGGCTTTTCTGTATTCTAATGAGCAGAAATGGGAATTATGTGCAAGTTTCAAGAAAATGACCCCAGATCATCAATTCTTCATTTTCCTCATTTCTGTTCGTCAGGTACAATAAGCAACAGGATATTAAAACAGAACCAGTTCATTTTACTAAATGATCAGTTGTGTAGGCACCCAAAAGAAATACATGTGCAAGTACATATTCAGGACTGCGTTTCTTAATACAGCATGTGCTTCAGAAACCATATTTTTCTCTGATAACTCATGTGATTCATAGTTATGTTGGGCACTTCCTCACAGTTACAAAAAAATTGTTTAAAGATGTGACATAAACTTAGAAAGTGACTTTCAACTTCAACAAATTATAACAATGTGTAGGGGCTGAAGTTACTTTGGAATTTTCTTTACTTTTTGTAGGCATGACATTGCTCATAAACGTGTGCTTCAATATTCCCATGGAGATGTCTCTGCAATCATCGAATATAAAACAGCACACTACGTCAATAACCAAACAAGCAACACAAAAGTGAAATGGAGAGTCAAGGGAATTTTTTATGATCTAGGCAAACAACAAATTCCAAAATACCTGTCTTTGCCTGACTTAGGTAATTTTGGACAATAGCTACATTTGTTTTGTTTCTGTAGTCAACTAGCACATTTTTCTACTCTGAAATAACTTCCTGAAAACACTGAAAGCTCTCAATCTTCTGAAAATATTTTTAAGCTGCCTATAAAAAGGCACTGAACTGCTTTTGTCTTGTTCCGGATAGCACAGCGCATGCGCGGTTATGCAGGCTTCACCCCTGTTTGACTATTATGGTATCCACAAAGCACCGAGCACGAGACTGTCCACACTCATGAAACACTTCACTATCAAAGGTTTTCAGAAGCTCAGAGACGACGCTACACTCTAGGCACAGAACTTGCAGATCTTTAGGCGGGAAAAAATGTAAACTTTTAAGAAGAGGACCTAGAGCTGTTCTTACTGAACATTTTCATCTTTTTCGTAAGAGAAAATAAAGGCCCCCAAGAACTGACTTATCCAAGTCCATACAGTGATTTAATGGTGGTGTTGTGAACTCGAACTCGTGGTCTCATTTTCTAAGACACTGCACAATCCCAGGATTCTCTGCTTCTTAGTCCAGCTCTACACAGTGGTACAGCTGTTCCGATTGTTCACATATTAAAATACTACCAGACTGGCTCATAAACAGTTGCTACCATGAGCCTCCTTAGGGTTTCCCCCATACCCCCAGGCACCTGGCCCCTCTCCAAGCACCCACCTACCTCCCCCTGGTCCAGCCACTCAAGGAAGAACACCTGGACCGGTAGGGGGTTTCTGGGATCCTGTCCCAATCATACGGTACCTCGTGTCATTGATCAGGCCATGTCATATTGGTGTTAAATATTTTGACCGTCATCCCCTTATTCTTTCTTGTCTACATACCCTCCAATTGGGCAAAGATGATCCATTTCAAATGTGAATTAAATGCTTGTCAGTTAGAGATGTAAGAATTGTCAGGTCTTATTTATACTGTGGTCAGAATACTACAAGATCTTTCTGTGACCTCTCTTTCCACGGTTTGTTAACTTATTCCTCACTTTCAGAATTCACCGCGCCCTAACAGAAAGGGTCGGTTATACAAAGTGTGAAATTTCTTTTCTTTATCACCAATAATAAAACATCATCCTTTTTGCAAACATGAATGGCTCTTTCAATTGAATTCTTACACAATAAAACATACACAGCTGGGAAAATGCAATTGCAGATGAAAAAGGAATGTGGTTATTGATTAAACACAAATTTCAAAATCTAAGAAGGCTCAGATTTTTTTTTTATGCAGTGATGAAGGCTTGTGATCACAAGTAAAGATAATGTTGTTCTTTAAGGTGGGCTTTTAAGGGAAAAGAATATTCTGATTTAAGGATGCACACTAGATAAGAGAGATCTGAGAACATGCAACATTTATAGGGATTCCAGAACAGAGATTTGTTTTCCCACAGCAATATAACCAGATAAATACATTGTCTTTGCTTTGCTCAATGGAGTTTTATAAAACCATTGCTTCTCTAAAAGCCTACAAAATATGGAAAGGCATGAAAAAATGAAGTTACATTTAACTTGCTAATGAAATTTTCCCACTACATAAGCTGATAGGCCTGCAAAATTAATTATCAATGTTGGACAATCAAAGTTAATAAAGCAAAAGCTGCTTCATTTTTTCCCAAAGAAGTAAGACAACATAGTCAGGGAACCTTTTTAAATAGGAAACATCACATGAAGGCATATCAGCATTTTTTCAAGGATAAATGTGTAGGTGGAAATATCTGAAGGACAGAATTCATTATCCAATGCCTCCGAATTTCTCCCTTTACAAAATGGAGCAAAAGAAATAGACTTGCCAGATAAGAGAGATGATGCCCACTTAACTTTAAATTTCCAATAAATAATAAATAATACGTTAGTATAAGCATGTCCCAAATATCGCATGTGACATACTTATGCTATGAAATGATGCCACGTTTACCTGAAATTCAAATTTAACTGGTCGTCCATTTCTATTTGCAAAGTCTAGCAGCCCTAGTTCAACAGACACCACATTTTGAGAGGGAATCTAGGGAAGTGATGATCCTTCAGCTCCCTCCCTGCCTCCAAGAGAGGAAGGGTTGTAAGCCAGTACATTCATTGGACCACATCTTATAAGATGGTATAATTTAGGTCAGGGAACCTGGTTTAAAGACCAGATCCAAAGCAGGACACTCTCGTTTTCCCTCCCATCTAAGGCTCCTGTCTTAAACTAAGCTGGTCATGTCACATCTCTGTTGGCAACTGAGGAAGCACCTTAGCCAAGGGCTATCCTGAATCAAGAAGCAGTAAGCAGAGGTCTTCACATAAGCCTGCACATTGAAACCATATTTTCTGATTCAGTCTTGGCTAGAAAGACCTGCCTTGATTAGTGCTTGCATCGCTAGAAGGGAGTCTGTTCCCTGTCAAGCTATTTTCCTTTTCGTATAGCTCCCTCTGCCAAAATTCAATAGGGGAAAAGGGGTGAGTGGCAGGATGAGATAGAGGCATTTCTGAAACCTGGGTTGCAATACCATCCACTGGCACCTGAACTTCACCATGCACTCTTAGTATACTGTTAGGAGGAGACCAGAGAGCATGAAAGTGTTCCCTTTACTACATTATTCTTATTTATTTTACAGATGAGAAAAATATCAAAGAGAAAATATTTGGGGAGGGGGGAAGGGTGGGGGAGGGATAGATTGGGAGTTTGGGATTGACATGCACACACTGCTATATTTAAAACAGATAACCAGCAAGGACCTACTGTTAAAAATAAATAAGTAAATAAATAAAATATTTTTAAAAAGAAAAGAAACTATTTGATTAAGTGCTTTAGAGAATTATCGCAACTCTCTAAACAGCCCTATGACACAGGTTCTACTAGCACCCCCATTTTCCTAGTGGAGCGACCTAAAGAAATTAAGTAACTTGCCCAAGGGCCACACCGAATAAGCAATTGTCACAAGACTTGAACCCAGGTCTGTTCACTCCAAAGTCTATGCTTTGAATCCTGAGCCTAAAAGCTGTACATAAGAAAAATGATCAAAATGACGTTCAAGTATTCACTTCTAAAGCAAAAGCAATCAGAAAAATAAGACACTATTCAAAGAAATCCATTCGCTGATAGTAAATGTTTTCCAAGCTGTTATCCTGTGCAATGATGAGGATTTGGAACATCTTCAATATGCTTTTAAGATGTGTACCCATAAGTAATAAATGCAAAGTGAACGTATTGCAATTTAATCTTCATGTCAGTAGCTCTGCCCCATTCATCTCTGGTTATGGAGGCTTACATTTTAGTGCTCCATTTTAGCAAAGCAACTTTGATCTCTGCCTCCAGAGTCCATCCTGTACACAGCACCCAGGCCCAGTCCCTCATCAGCATTCCACGAGAGCATGAATTGCTTTTAATCAGTCAACAACACTATGGTCAACCAAATGCATTCCGATACTGAGAACTTTTATCTCAAAAGCTATGCAGAAACCAAGGTCACGGTAACCTCTTTTATGGTTTATTGTTCCTCAAATGTACTTAGAGTGAGTTTCCAAAGCCACAACTTATTTTGTGGATTCAGAGCTTTCACTAGGTTCAGCCCTCTCCCACATCCTCTTTATTTCCTCTTTCAGCACTTTCTGCCTAAGGGTCTTCATTGAACATCAAGTTCCCAGAAATATTATAAAAAATAAGAATATCAAACAAGATTCTCCCAGCAGCTCAGCTACTCATCATTTGTCATTGAGGCTCTTTGGAAAGCTGCGTGAACATTTCAAATCACGGCCGAACAGCTTTGAGATGTGAGGGGCAGGTCCCCGCCATGGAGGAGGGAGGCAAGAAGGTAGGATTGTGCCAGTGTTGTCACTCTGCCATTGTTGCAATCAAGTAACAGTTGATGTGGCCAAGGCAGCAAACCACCTGGCTCAGGGGGTGAATTTGGGGCACTGCCCCCAGGAAGTAAGACAGAGATAGGGTTCTAAATGCTGTAGAAGGGCCTCAACAGATCCAAAGACCATATGAAGTTACTTCCTAGCTCATTTTTTTGATGATTCTCATTCTAGACAATAATATACATAAACTCATAGTCTTAACCTACTAGTAACATTTTTACAATAATGTATTAGCCAGGAATTAGGAATAATTTTGAGGAAAAAAGTGTTTGTGTAGCACCAAAAATCATCCTGCATGCTATCAATGGTACGTGTCATATACTGGGCCACAGTAGGTTCTGTGAAAGCAAGAATGAGAGAAATCAGGTGACCGGTTGGGAGATCATAGCCCAACTCCAGGTAAGACTTAGTAAAGGCCTGAACTAATGGGATGGTTGGGAGGTGAGTGACTGGGAAGGAGGAAGAGGCAAGGTTCATATCTAGAAAGGACCTTGGATGTTAGTTTGCAATGTACTTAGGAGCAAATGAAAAGCCAGTGAGGAATGGAAGGGCATTACATGATTAAAGTGGTGTAGGAGGAAGACGGGCCATGACACAGTGTACAGGACAAATTAAAACAAGGACAGACTGGAGACTGACAAAGGAGCCATTGCAGTGAGGCATGGGGTGCTGAAGGCCTGAAATAGGATGCTGACAGGAAAAACAGGAGGGAAGAGATGGATGGGAAAGAAATTAGAAAAGGACCATTAGTTCTTTCTCAAACTCTTCTTATTTTAAGACTCAAATATTCCCTACTGTCTATCACGTCTATGAGTCATGAAGCCATTATTTTCATTAGGGAAGGAACGGGTTGGGGAGGGGAGAGTTTTATTCCAAGTGGAAAGTCAAGGTATATTTTTAGCTACATTAAGCCAGCCTTCTGCTGCTCTGCACACTGATGTAATTCCAACATAAAACATAATCTATAATATTCCAGGGGAACAAATCCAATTCTTGGTCATATAAATTTTCATATAAGTCCATCACAATTCATTCCCAAAACATCTCATTCTCTTTGAAAGCTGGAGCTGCAGCTAGTGATCAAAAAGAGTAGTTTAATATTGCTCTGGAATTTCCAGAAATGCTAAATCTAACCTGCCGACGGCACAGGACCAATCCCCCAAACTTTAAATCAGAGGTAAAGCGTTTGATGTTTTAAAAGATATATTCCTCAAAGTTTATCACAGTGTATTAAAGTCAAATGTGAGTTATTACTTACCAAATCTGGAGCTGATGTCTCCTCTTGATTACCCTAGGTAGGCAAGAATAAGTATCTTCCAACCAACATATTTTTTACCTTTTCATCTGCCTCTTGCTATTTACAATAGAGTGAAAAATAATAGCCAAGGAGTGACTTTTCAGGGTTGGACGAAGTGCAAATCCCATCTGACTAGAGCCTAAATTGTATTCCAGGCCCCTGGCAAGTTCTGCTGCATGGGGAAGGATAATGGAAACTGACTTCTCAACAGCTGGATTGGTCCTGTAGGAATAATCAGTGAAAACTCATCTGATGAACTTTGAGCACATTTGCATTGGCTTAGAACCCAGTGTATATATTATTGGTCATGCTTGAAATTTACTTCTCTCTGCCCTTGCTGGGGCTTTCTGCATGAGGGAGACAGCTACGCCATGATCAGGATGCCCTGTGAAAGCCAGAGAGAGTAGCAATTTTATAACTAATACCACTAATGCGGAAAAAAAAAAAAATCCCTGTCACCACTTCTGGTATTATCTGCTGTCAACATAGCAACTATGAGTAATTCAAGATTCCTTCTATGGGATAAGGGAGTTGGGAGGATGCAGGACGTCCCTTGGTTTAAAGCGATCTTAGATCCTTTACTATATGTGGGGTCAGAATATTACCTAGGCACTCAATTAAAGGCGCATCCCAAAGGTTCACCATCCAAGGGTCCTCCCTTCTGGTGTCAGAATGTTTGAGCTGTCAGGGCCCTCCTGCTCCAGAATGCCCCATTATAACACAAGTATCTTCTATTACACGGCTTCAAGCAGCCATGTAATAATAGATAAGAAAGTTGAGGTCTAAAGATAGACGTGGGCACCAGTCTTGTCTCCACTGTTTACTAGCTAAATGCATTCAGTTAGTAACTAAACCTCTCTGAGTCTCACAGCAATAAAATGTGGCTATTAACACCTACCCCATGGGTCACTATGAGGCAAAGAAGAGATAATTCAGCAAAATCTTTAGTGTAAATTTAGTACTTATAGTACAGTCATTAAAATTTTCAACGCTAATCATTATTAGTAGCACTACCCAGCTCATTTGTTCCCATGAGAGATGTTTATGCTTTACTTCTGTAATACCCCACATTACACCAATTTTTTGAGATCTAGCCATATGCCATCTTTTTCATTATTCCCTGGTTACTTGTCCAGGAAATGAGCACACTATCTAATTCCCATACCTCTTTATTTTTCCTTCTCGTATGCTATGGTACCCTTTTCTCCCAAGACTAGGATAACACTCATTATAGTAGGTAATTTTTTTTTTAATTTTTATTTATTTATTTTTTATTTTTTGGGGGGTACACCAGGTTCAATCATCTGTTTTTATACACATATCCCCGTATTCCCTCCCTTCCTTGACTCCCCCCCACCTCGAATCCCCCCCACCCTCCCTGCCCCAGTCCTCTAAGGCATCTTCCATCCTCGAGTTGGAATCCCTTTGTTATACAACAACTTCCCACTGACTATTTTACAGTTGGTAGTATATATATGTCTGTGCTACTCTCTCGCTTCGTCTCAGTTTCCCCTTCACCCCCCGCCCCCTCCCATACCTCCAGTTCTCCAGTCCATTCTCTGTATCTGCATCCTTGTTCTTGTCACTGAGTTCATCAGTACCATTTTTAGATTCCGTATATGTGAGTTAGCATACAATATTTGTCCTTCTCTTTCTGACTTACTTCACTATGTATGACAGATTGTAGTTCTATCCACCTCATGACATATAGCTCCATCTCATCCCTTTTTATAGCTGAGTAATATTCCATTGTATATATATGCCACATCTTCTGTATCCATTCATTTGTTGATGGGCATTTAGGTTGCTTCCATGTCCTGGCTATTGTAAAGAGTGCTGCAATAAACATTATGGTACACGTTTCTTTTGGGATTATGGTTTTCTTTGGGTATATGCCCAGTAGTGGGATGACTGGATCATATGGTAGTTCTATTTGTAGTTTTTTAAGGAACCTCCAAATTGTTTTCCATAGTGGCTGTACCAATATAGTAGGTAATTTTAAGAAACACTTATTATGTGCCAAGCACTGTACGAATGGCCTTTCATGTATTATCTCACTGAATCTTCTCAGCAACATCTGAGGAATTTTACTGACAAGGAAAGTGACGCTTGCAGTATTTAACTATCTCATGCCAAGTGAACACAGTGGCAGAATGGAGATTTGAACTTAGGAGTCTGTCTGAATCCAAAGCCCATGTTGTTAGCCACTTAAGCTATAAGACAACCATGGCTGAAGTCTAGGTTGGCCAATTTTATAAGGCAGGGAGTGGGAGTGTCTGCCCTCCTTTTTAATCTGGTGAGAGGGACTTCAATGTCACCACTCAGAGAGCATGATATGTTCCCCTTGTTTTATGGAGAAGTGGCAGATGGCATCGACTCCCACCCAGGAGATCAGAGGGGTGATCTGCTTTGTCAACAGAGTGAGAGAGAGTGGCCTGCACCCTGAGAAAGCTCCCACATGTGAGTGTGGGCAAGGAGCTGTGAGGGTGCCTCTGATGGACTACATATGGGTGTGGTGCCTGGGAGAGAGTTGGTCCAAGAGCTGCCTCACACCCTGTGTCACAGGGCCACCCAAAGTGTCCATGAGACTTTAGCAGAAAGGAAGTTAGGTGTATAGCACCAAGACCTGGGGGAATAGGGCTCACTTTCCCAAGTGGGACTGTGAACTGCAGGTGGGAGAACACTCTCCATGACAGGGTCTCTGAAGAACCCACAAAGTCACCATTCACGAAATTGGCATCTTACACATATGCCAATTTCAGAAAGATAATGTCATCTTATAAGGATATCAACCAAATTAGTTGTTTTCTACCCCCCTAAGCATCCTTCTCTCCCCTCAATCTGTTCAACCTCGGTAGAATCAGAAACCAGAGAGAGTAAGCGAGTCGAGAAGGAAAACTGGCAGCTGGAGAAAGAGAAAAGACCCATATACCTCTCCTCCAGCAGCCAGTCCACATGGAAGTCACCAACCAGAGCAGGAGAAGACATTGACCAAATAAAAATCAGAACTATGGTTATTACTGCTCAAACTGAGTTATGAACTGAGCTTGTGTTTACGACTTAAAGGCTGTCTACTGCTGAAGAGTAAACAGAATATGAGTCATGGGGCCTCCCTAAGTTCACATCCAAGGGCCAGGGAAGGACTCTGCTTGCTGAATAAATATAAGGATGGTAAGAGACAAACATAAAGTTGCTTTTATGACTATACTCCATGAGTACTACCTGTTTAACATACTGTTAACAGTTATTTCTCATCACCCCATGGGATAAAGTCACAACATGGAATCTTCTTGGGCACTCTCCTCTGCGTTGATCATGTCATATTTCAGCCAAGAAAGGTCCAAGCGGTTCGGTTTCTGATCCTCTGCATAGCTACCCTCCCGCTCGCTACTGCCAATCAAACCTCTTCCAACTCTTACAAAAATGTTAGTTTTTTTCAAAATAAAACTATTATTATTTTTCAAAATAAAAATTTCATCAGTACACATGAGGAAAACATTATCAGGATTTTATTTTCTCTTCCAATGGATGAATACATGATCATACAATGTAGGGGAAGCTACTTTTAATAAATCCTCTGGTTATTAGAGCCTATGATGCTTTGGGTAATATGCGTGATGAGGAAAGGACCCTTCTGTGTTTCAGGTGGGAGTATTGAGGTGATGATGGAGTGAAGGGGTCTTGCAGGTCATACTGCAAGTTCCTGGCAGCAGAGGGTCAAGACTAAGGCATCACCTGTTTTAATGTCCATGGAAGAGTTTAAAATAGAAGTTAGATGACTTTAGGTGATATGTTCTGGATCTGTCTCACTGGATCCTTCTATTCACCATGAAAAGGAGTTTCCAAAACTATCAGAGACAACCCAAGGGTTAGTCATGCTCTCTGTTGTCCTGTAAAGCTTATACAATGTCCAGATATTCTCTGCAAGGTTTTCAAGGCTTTGCCCAGAGCTTGGTGGGAAACTTCAATCACTGAAGAGCTCTGCCCTGAAGCTGCTACTGTCCCACAACTGAAGGAAAAAAAGGCAGAATGGACACTCATAGCTATAGCTGAGCACCTGTACAAAAGCTTCAGGTGAACATTCTAGCACACAGAAGAGGTGTTCTGAGCCTTTTTATTACGATGCCTGAGGTTAGATGTGTGCCCTGGATGAAATTTTAACATAGCCCTTCCTTTTGTGGGAAAATCCAAATAAGGCTTTCTTTGGAATGGAGGCAAATACATGTTTTGTGGGGCTTGGTGCGTAAAACTTGGGAGAATCTTTTTAAGACTTGAGACTGCAAACATATCTCAATTTGGCAATTTTATAAAAACACAGTCACGTGTTGAAAGGGACTCTGCACAAGAGAGGACCCTAGAAGCATATGTTTCATTAGCTTCAAGATAAAAAATTGTTTCTGTTTGAGAGCCAAGAGAACAAGTGCTTTTGCAATCTGTAATGGAGGTCTAGACATCAACAGGACAAGCAACTCTGCACCTAATGGGAAAGGGCCTGAGCAGGGGATTAGTATACGCCAGCATTCTCTTTGGGTGCAGACAGTTCTTTCTTACAGGAAAAGGGCAAAGCAAACGGCCCGTCACGCTTCAGATAAGCACACAATGCATGAGTCTCATCTGACAACTTGAGAAGTAAAATACAGTGTGCCAAGCAGTACCCTGGGCTCTATTTCAGGATTCTTCCCAAGGATTCCCCATAAAGGTGACATAAACGTACATAGTTATTCCAGCAAGGGCTTACAACTAAATTATTCAGTGAGAGCTGAGACTCCAAATTTCAGTTCTGACTTACCCTACTGTTTTCATTTCTTCTTTTACATCTTTAATTTATGGTTGTCGAAAAATCTAATTAGTTATTAATCCTTAGGAATTATGTTCTCTAAGCATGATAAGAAACCAAAAAGGACTAAAGAGAGGGAGAAAGAAGAAGAGGTAACTGTGAAAAACTCATTCACAATGAATGTCTAGGGAGGTGGGGGCTTGGCCTCAATTACCCTAAAAATGAAAAAGTCAGACCCTTCTTTAGTCAAGCAACAGTATTCCAGCATTTCCCTGAGGTTGTCTGTAAGCACAGGAGTTTCAAGCAGATACTTTGTGGAAAAACCATTCTAAGATCAAGGGGTATAATATCACTCCTTCTTGGAGACTCATAGGGCATATTAAAGGCTCTAAGAAGTCCTGCAGTAAAAAATAACCTACACATATGTGTTAACTCAGCATTTCCCAAACGTATATTAGTCAAAGAATCATGTCTATTAATAAGGGCAAATAGATTTAAGACATTGGTTGAAGCCTTTATTTAATATTTTTAAAAGCATCATGGATGCACTTCATGGGGTATTATAATTCTTTTAGATAGCTGCACAAGACAGTTCTTCAGAGAAAATCAAATGACCCACCCCATCTTTGTAACCACACTGCTTCAAACAGGAATCTGTACCAACATGGAACATCCATCTGCTTTAGCTCACAGAACTGAGATTTGGGATTCTTTTCAACATGACATCCAAAAGAAGATTTTGATTCTGCCACGGGGAAGTAGTGACACACTCTCTCTTCTTATCTTTCTCTTTGTTTCACGGTATGTGACGTGCTCTCTCCTTCTCTGTCTCACCATCCCTCTAAATAGATACCTATGCTCTTATTATTTTTCTTTTCTTTACCTGCTCTCTGTTTGAGAACTGGGAAAATACTCCTTTATTTATTGATGCAATTCATAAGAACAGAATAAAATAGAATCACAACATAGGGGGCCCTGATTCACATTACACCATGTATGTGATGACTAGCTTATTTCAGGAAGGGTCTACCTTTTTGTCAGAATTCTGGCACCCCAGGGGACTCTGGGTATCTGCTGGCTTTCAGAGAAAGCTGCTCCCCAAATAATAAAGAACCTGTAACTTCCATATTAACTATTAGTTAACTCAGAGATTCAGCTGCACACTTCATGATTCCTCTCTTTGAGAAAGAAATGTCTTGACCTCTGAGAAAAGTCCCTGCTCCTGGGGCATCAGATTTTTCTTTAACTCCATTCCAGGGTAAGTCATTTTACACAAGCCCTTGACAATAGTGAAGTGGGTGCGACATTTATTCCGGGGCTATTTTATTCTTCATAGTTTGTGAAAACTTTGTAAAAGGACCAGACAAATAAATCCATAATGTACATTCATAATCATCTCTTTAGGCAAGGTTCTTAAATCTCCTATGCCTCAGTTTCCTCACTAGAACAGGGAGATCAAACTCAGACCTCGCAAAGAAGATAAAGTGAAAAAGTACATTATATGTCTTTAGTACAGTGGTTGACAAAGCAAGTATTCAATAAAGAATATTGAAATCCAAAGGTCTGAGGGGGATTCAAATGCCTACTTTTCCTAAATTGTTATAGTAAGAAGGACTTTTTATGTTCAAATTTCAGTTTTGATTAACTCTCCTGTTGGAGTCTTTTTCTTTTGCGTCGTTAATATACAGTCACCAAAAAATCTAATTAGTCATTAATCCTTTGAAATCATGAGCCATAAGCATGATAACGAGGCAAAAGAGGCTACAGAAAAGGAGAAAGACGAATCGTTAACTATTAAATGTTCATTCATAATGAACTTGTATGTAGGTGGAAGCAAAGCCACAGTTGCCCTAAATTAGCGAGAAATTTACATCACTAAGAACGATGCTGCAGTCTCCATTACTTGGAACTATTAGATTTATGTTTGAGTAAAACTGAGCTAAATTGGGCTCAAGTCACATTTGGGGGGGCCTCCCTATAAATTAGCCCGTGAAATCACTGAGACTGAGGTGAAATTTCCAAAAGCTTCGTCTTCTCTGGGAAAATGAACAGACCAACAATTCCTGGGCGTTAGCTCCACCCAATTCCAATCTGTTACTTTTACGTCCAACGTCAAAGGCAAGCTCTCCTCATTCCAACTGTACCCTGAACACTCTCCCCCATAAAATACGGTTTAAAGGCCAGCTGCAGTGTGGAGCCTTTTCTCGGAGCCTACAGTTTCAAACAAACGACTGGGCAGAAGCCAGGATCTATATGGGCTCACGAAGACTGTAAAACATTTGGTGCGGAGTGGAAAAAGACGCCTGAGAGCTCTGCCAGGCGTTTTCAGCTTTCTTGCACCTGTGCCAAGTGTTTTTCAGCTCTCCTACCCCTTTCTTTGGAAGGGGGGGCTGGTGGATGGGGCGGGGGTTGGGGAGATAAGCAAGCTTTCTGAGGGCATATGCCATGGGAATTGAAAAACTTGTTACCACCACTGGACCCTTGTTTCCTGCTTGGTCCCTTCTCTGAAGGCAAAATGAGGACCCCTAGCCAATCTTAGCACTGGAATTCTGAGCATTTGAGCCTACTTGACATTTATTTCATCCTATCATACATCACCGTGGACTCGAGAGACCGCTTCCTCCCCAGCCCCCTCCCTGAAATCTCTTTCTTGAGCTCCCAGTTGAATCACCCCTGCCCATCACGGACACCAAATTGCCAATTATTTCAAGGAAATAATTTACACATTAAGACAGTTTGTAATATGCAAAAATGTGTGTGGAAGAAAGTATATGTTTCTTAAAGGAAGAACACCCAAAATGTTTTCGGATGAAAGTGTGAAAATGTCTAAACATAGATGACATGATACAGATCATGAGAAAGTCAATTTGAAATTATCCTGAAACGTTGTGATAATGTTTTCAAAAGAAGGAGAATTCAGGGGAAGGGAGGTGCTTCTCGGACCCTGCACAGTAGCGTTGAGGATAAAAACTTTCACAATGATGTACTGATTCCCATGCATTTTTCCAGTTAATTCAATGACCCTATGAATTATTTTCCCCATTTACAGTTAAGGAAACAGAGGGTTAAGAAGATTAAGTCACCCGTCACACTCCTAGGAAGCAGGGCTTGGACTTGATCCCCGGTCTCTTTATCTCTGAGCTCTCACTGTTAGGCAGGCCACGTTCCTCAGCAAAAGAAGCCCTTTCAGCTCATCGAGTTGTTGATGCAAAAGAAAATCACACATAGAGATTCATTCCTTTGGCTTAAACTTGGATCTCTGTTAAGATGTAAGTGTTCTCTCAAGACAAAATACACAGCTTCATCAGCCACTTTAACTTATCAGGAGGGAAAAAATTAGATCCTTTTCTCTGGGCATGTTTTACTAGATAGAGAGGGCAGACACACTACTGGGCTCCTGTAGATGGGAAAAGAGAAAGAAAGAGGGCAGCTGCTGGTGGGAAGACAGTGAAAAGAAGTCCCTTAAAAATGGAATGGGAACTAAAACTTGTCACTTCCTTGCTCCTCCAATGATCTCCCATTGTTGCCTAATTAATTCCAAGCTCCCCACCATGACTTACACCATTACCCTTGCACAAAGCTTCCAGCCTTAGCAGAACAACAGTTTCCCCAACTTAAGGCCCTTCTTTCTACCTCAGGCTATTTGCACGTGCTGTTCCTTCATCGGACTAGCTTCAATTAACCCTTCAGGTCACAGATTTTTACTCTTGCTCTCTGAAACCTCAATTTAAATTTAGCAGGCCTTTGTTTCACCATCCCTTAGCACTTCTCTTTTCTTTCATGCCACTTACTTAAATTTGTAACTCTATAGTAAGAGAAGGAAGAACATGTCTTTTACGTACCACTATACACCCTGTAACTAGTATATTCCCTGGTACACAGCTGGCACGGATTTAATATTTTGTGGAAGAATGAATGGATACAAGGTAGCACAATCTACCTTGATACTCCCTGATTGTTCAGTGAGGAATAGCACAGCTGAAAGTTCAGCCAAGGACTTGAACATGTGCTTGATTGGACACTGATGCAATTAAAGATGCTTGCCTACATAGGTATATAAAAGGTATATAAAAAAAGACTCTCGCTTTGTAAAAAGGTTTCAGGTCTTAGATATGCTAATATGTATATGGGTGTTATATGTACTGTATGTACATTGTATATATATTACATATACATATATATTAGTAACTATCAACATGATTATTTTATTATTATAATTTTGTTATTATTGTTATTACTAGAGTAGCTCCCCTTGGCCCAAAAACTTGCTATGTGGTAGGTACTGGCCTAAGCAATTTATATGTATTAGGTTGGCCAAAAAGTTCATTCAGGTTTTTCCATAACATCTTCCGAAAAACCCAAATGAGCTTTTTGGCCAACCCAATATTATTTAGTTCAAGCTTCATAAAAAAAACCATTAAAAGGTATTAACACCTTCGTTTTACATATGAAGAATTAGGACTTAGAAAAATTAAAGGACATCTGACCAAGATTCTTTAAGAACTAAGATTAAAAGCTAAATTTATTCAGTCACTTATCTTCAAGGACAACTGACATCCAGTTCATAATTCCATCACTCAAAAACTCAAAAAATAAAAAGATCAAAATTCCCTTCTCTTTATCCATTTTTCTCTTTACACACACACACACACACACACACACACACACACACACACCCCAAGCTTAACTAAAACAACAAAAACCCATCCCATGACAAGAGAAAAAGAAAAGAAACACAGCAGGAAAACAAAGGCCACAGGATAGTTGAAACTGTGCTTGAACAACTTGCTACCACATCCATCCATCTGCTCAACAAGTACATCTTCCTTATGAGTTGAACTTTTCCCGAAAGACTTCCAGACGTAGCAAGCCTGACATTATAATCCAAGACCACACATAGAAGTTTACTGGCTCCATTCAGCTATAACAGGAGGTATCCTAACATCCAGTAGGCAGTTAAGTAAACTCTAAGTTTTCTTCCAACCCTAAGACACAGTCATTCTCATCAACAAGTAACCTGCTTAGAAGCAAAGCTTGGGGCTTGTCGATAAAGATCCTAGTGATACTGGCCTTCAGCAAATAAGACTCTCAGTAAAATGAGATATTGGATGTCATTAGGGGTACATCTGATATGGTGTTTTGGCAGGTCAATGGAGACATGGTGGTGGCCAAGGGAAGCTGAGTGGACAAGATGCTGGCCTGCCTCTGTCCTGCAGCCACTGTAACTCAGGTATTGTGGCCCCACCTATGACTTCATTGAGACTCATCTAACATTCATTCAACACACACCAAAAATACATTTATTGAGCACTGTGCTCTAGGCAACGTTTAAGTGCCTACAAATTTCACTTCTAAAAAGAAGAGCTCTGGGGGGTTCAGAAGGAAGGAGGAGAAAGAACAAGGAAAATATACAGAGAGCACGCACAAGACAAACCCTCTCAGCAGCCTTTCCAGCCTTGACATTCTAAGCTACACACTCAGTTAACCTCTTGTGTCTCAATTTCCCCATCTTTAAAATCGGGACAGTTACCCTGCCTCAGGCTTCATGAGATGGTTGTGCTGTATGATATTAGAGAAAAAAAACATAAGATGAACCTGTTCTATCCATTATAAAGGTCCTATTATTGCTCCATGAGCAACACAAAAATCCTTTTTCCTCATGAGGCATCTAGTCATCTCTCATAAACCAAACAGGGGAAAATTCTAAGTGCTTCCCTGTGGTATTTTCCGAGCTGGAAACGCCCTACAAACGCTGGCTTCCCAGTACCACATTCCAGTGGCAAAACATTCGGCCCTTCTCAATTTAACGAAGCTTCTTGCAGCGACTGGTCCGCTAACTGGCAGAGGTGCATTAGTGGGAGATTTATGCTAATATCTCAGCAGTAGAAATCATGAGCCTCACTATATTCTCATTCAGTCCAAGACAAGTAGCCAGGGTATGTCCTTTAACAGGATTTCCAGGAAGGATACTGCATCTTAAGAAATGCTGATTTGCTGGCATTTATATATTCCAGGAAGAGGGCTGTCTTAAGTGTAGCAGGGCCTCGAGCAGAGAATTATTTTAATGCCCCCTGCCTCCCTCCCCACATCTCCAGCATAAGAGAGGAGCAGAGAATATCCATTGGCTACAGAAATGCTGGCTTTGGAGAAGAGGCTGGAACCGACCTGAAGCGCCCTCATAAGACAATAAGACAAGCGTCCTGGAGAATGGGGTGCTATCCACCCCCAGCAACGGCTCCTTGATGGCCCTGCCAGCATGTGTAACGGCCAACTGGTTCCTCTTGCTAACTATAACGCTCAGCATATGGGGCAGGAGTGTTTATAGATATATACATACACCATACATTTTTCACAGCAAGTACATATAGAGACCATCCAACTGTATATTTTGCAGACATACAAACACGCACATATATTGTCCATATGTTCAAACAATTTTTAAGCTATATCATGAACAAATAAAGATCTCTTTACACAAAAAGTTGCTAAAGGTACCACAGTGAACACTTCAGAGCATGTATTTTGAAGATGAAAAAAGTGGACCTGAACTGCAGCTTGACCTTTTCCAGGTATGTGACCTCTTCTATAAAATGGGAATGATACTGGAATCTTCCCCATAGGATAACTGTAAGGCCTACTCAGGATGATGTATGTAAAAAGACTTAGCACAGCATCCAGTGTAAGGTAAATTCTCAACAAATGTTGGCAGTATTACTTCTAGATACCAAGCCAGGCTGTGCTCACCAAAATTCTTTCAGAATCAAGAGAAGTCAAAACAAAAGGCAAGACACGATACAACGCCCATCGAGGGCCTTCAACAACTTGATGTCCCTTGTCTGTTTCTCACCGTATCCCAGGCACGCACCTGTCATTATACTCACCCTACGGCAGCTCTCTTCCTACACTAGCCTATGACCGTCTTGAAATCAGGAACCATGTGTTTTTCATCTTTGTTTTCTCAGCCTCTGGATCGGAGACCAGTTCATGGTAGGTGCTCAATAAATACTGATTGAACAAACTCTTATTCACAGATGACACATCCTATGCAGACAGATCTGCAACTGGGAAGTGTCAGATTCAGCCTATCAGGGAGATGTACAAATGTAAATTATCGCAGTAAAAGCTGATATGATCTCTTAAACAAAGAAGTACAGATAAAGCAAAGGAATGTTTTTTAAAAAAGGCTCTATTTTTCTTTAGATATTTTCTTTCACGGAGAATATATGAATGTACATATTTTCTCTCATCTTCTCAGATAACGCCAATGGACAAGCAGATGTTTGATAAAGGCCGGCATCATTTTTCTTACACATACCACCCCGTTAATGCATAACCTAAAATTTCAGCCTTAGATCTTAAAGCAAAGATCATATAGACTCTTTTTAAAAATCTATGTGAAGAACTCCTCCAGATATTATATTTTGTATCTTAGTGAATTTGGTGAATTCCAAATTCTTACCTGAAGTGTGAATCCCTAACGCATGGAGATATTATGTGTATGATAAATTTAAGTCTTGGAGCATGGACAGAAATATCTCTGGATGAAATGTGCTCTTGAATGGCAAACAATAAAAAACTAAGCGTAATGGTTATGTGGAAAGGTGGTGGTGGCCCAGTGTAAAGAGCAACGATGAATGGTCAGGAAGGACATCCCACCTTCCCACTAGCTTTCTCTTAGCGAGTCACAGGACCCAAGTTTTTACCATCATCAATATATATATACTACCAAGTGTTAAATAGTCAGTGGGAAGTTGTTGTATAACAAAGGGAGCCCAACTCAAGGATGGAAGATGCCTTAGAGGACTGGGGCGGGGAGGGTGGGGGGGACTCGAGGGGGAGGGAGTCAAGGAAGGGAGGGAATATGGGGATATGTGTATAAAAACAGATGATTGAACCTGGTGTACCCCCAAAAAAATAAATTTAAAAAATAAAATAAAAAAAAATAAAAAATAAAAAAAAAAAGAGAGTTTTACTCTAACAGTTCCCTGTTATAATGCAACAGTCCTGAGAAGCCGATCAAATGAAGTCATTCTAAGCCATTATCACCTCATCAGGAATTTATTATCCAGTCATTTGGCAGAGTTTCTGGAGGAGACTGCAGAGGGAATGGGGTAAGAGAAAGGATAAATCCAAATCCTTGGATGATATCTATGAAGTCTCAACACAGATCATCATCATTATTTTTTTTTTAGCACAGTAGATTTCTGGACGGAGCTCAACTTCCTTAAGATAGACACTATGAATTGTCTACCCAGATCTATTCTCCAAAAAAATCCTCTAATTTTAGTCATGTACCTCCTGTCTCTCACACAGCTCATGTAATTCATGGGACACAGGTGAAGCTTCAGGAGTAGAGGCTGATGAGAATAAACCAATTTGATTGGTCGGAGGATGGCCAGGTGACCTAAGCTGATGCAATCTGATTGAAAGGAAGGACTCAACATATTAGGCCAAGGGGAGAGGTGTCCTTTGTCATTTTCATTTGGCATAAACAAGGAACTAAGGCATCTTGGTTGCTACTGACAGCCAACTGATGGCCATGATGAAATCAATGCCATATCTATATTCATATCATTGGCAGAGAAGAGAGGAAAAGAACTAAGGTCTCTAATATTGTTAAACCACTATGACAATTAAAAAGCAAACCTGTTCATCTGTAGAATTTCTGTTAAGTGTGATAAATTTCCTTATACTTAAGCCAATTAAATACCCGCTTTTGTGATATAAAAGAAAAACTACTGCAGTAAGTGTCCATATTGATTTTAAGATGTAGTTCAATTTGAAACATTAAAATGGAAAGGTGGGGGCAGTACTTATTAGAATTTGGGAAATAAGTTATAAGACAAAAATAGGTTGGAATTGGCTTGGTTCATGATTCTGAAATTAGAATGTCCACTTAGGATTTATGATCTATAATTAGAAGTGGTTCCAGGCCAGTGACTACCCCTTCATCGATAGCAGCCTAAAAAAATCTTAGACCTTGTTGGTATTAATTGAGTGGATAATTGAAAGGACAGAAGATTAACCTTTTCTACATTTTTCATTTGTAGGCATATGAATGCAATAAAACTAGATTCTATAAGAAAAATAGACTATTGAGAAGAGTTGAAAAGAAAATTTTTAGATATTATGAAGTACCTCTAACTCACATAATTATTCTTCTTATAATTAATGGCTATTTACCTAAATCCAAAGTTAATAAATATCTGACCACTTTCAGGATTCCCTGTCTCCACGATCATATCTTGCGCAGTGCCTCTCCTCTATATGGCTTCAATGTTTATTCTATTTTGGCTCAACTCTGAGCCTGAGTTTCAGATACAACCACTTCATAAAGCAACTAACACTTTTCTTTCTCTATTCAGCCACTTAAGCTCTTTAAAACATACTTAAAAAGAGATCAAAACATGAAGTACTTTTATCATTTAGATTTTTTCAAAAAGATATAACAGTAGTTTCCTAGCATAAACAATTTCTATTCTCACCGGGCTCAAAACCACCTTATTAAACACTTGAGTGTAGGGGTGCTTGGTTTAAGCCTGAGAACAAGTGCAAACCAATACGATCATCCAAAAATAGGAAAATCAGTCAAAAAAGAGCACCTTATTCAGTACCCAGTTAAGATGTAAGAAATTAAACTGGACAGCATACCTCCCAAATAACTAAAGGGAGGGTATAATTTAGGAGACCCCATATTGAGTCATTCTCTTGGGAAGTTTGTTTTTGTTTTGTACTTTTTGCCTTTTTTTTTTTAAATCAGCCATTCTGATTGCCAGCCATTCTGCATTTCCCAGATACAGAAATGTGAAACTTGATAACATGTTATGATACAACTAGGTCATCCCTCTATAAATTTAAATGCATAAAATTACTTTTATACTGAAAAGTAGGAAAATATCACCTCCAGGAGAAAATTTTATGAGTATTAGGGAGGAAAATGCTAATTAGTATACCTGTCATTATAAATAAACTTTTTATTATCAAATCAGAGAACAAAATTAAACAGAGATACAGTTTTTAACCTGGCTAATGTGATTAACAAGATAGTGAAAACAAAGTAGGCAAAATTTTTAAGAAATATCAAGTTTGGTCATTTTGCTGGACGATCACTGCAAGTAATCAACCATTCAGAGAAAAGTGTTTTTAAAAGTTTTTGCAAGAATCATCCAGTGTGAACATACACACATTCTATTATTTGTTAAAAGCACATATAACAGTAGTGGTGGGGGGAGGGGTGTCAAGACCTAAGCAGGTGACTTACGAGTTACGACAGATACTTGCTTTCCTGGTTAAAGGGGATTTTGCTTCTTACTGCTGTGAAAAATGGGGGCAAATTTTACACCATTTCTTGGAATATGCAAAAGCCATTTTTAAAAATGGATTTTGAAAAACCACGGCAAAGAGTAGGCATTCGATAAATGTTTTTAAGGATTAAACTGAATTGATCAAGGCAGCACTACACAGCCCAGGTGACAAAGAGAACAGAGGTTATTTGAAAGGTAATTCACGCTGAAAAATAAATGGGTGAAGAAACAGTAGCTTGTATTACAATCTATTAAACTCCCAATGCATTAATACAATAAGGTCATAATATCTCTATCAGTATAAATTTAGGCCTCTTATATTTATCCTGGAAGAAGAATGCAGTAGGCTGCTGGTGGTTAAGTATGAAAGCAGTAATTCATATGTATTCCTAATCCCTGCATAGCACTGGATCATCTTATGGGGATGGTTTTAACATCCTAGGTAGGAAAGGACCAATATGAGATTAATATATAAAGATGCTATGAGGCAAATTTAACTAAGGTAGAACATTCTTAGAGAATACAATGTCTACTAAAGAAAAAAATAATTCAGTTGTAAATCTCACATTTGACCTGATGTTTATTAAACAAATAACTATTATGGAAAATATATCTCCCTAATACTGTTCCCATTTTAAGTCAAGAACTCAGATTTTGTGCCCAGCTAAAATCCTGAATTTCCCAGGCTCCCATCTGGTTGTAATGGGCCATGAGAAATAATTCTGTTCAATGAGCTTTTAAGGAAAATATGGTTATCTTTAAAAGGAACAAGTCTTACAGGTACTGCCTTTGCCCTAAGCCCTTCATTGTGTTTAAGCCACTCTTTTTTGAGTTTTCTTTCTTGCAGCCAAAAGCCATCCCTAACCCAAAGAAAGGTCTGACATCTTACAAGCAATTCATTATTATGAAATAGGATGTCTCTTCAAATTACATGAAAAGAAACCAGCACGTATAAGCAAATTAGTGTAATAAACTTTTTACCCCTTTAAACAACACGAAAAAGCTGGCAATAGCAGTATCTTAATGCCACACAATTTCCAAGGACTTGAAAATGAGACTCTGTTTTCTCTTTCTTGTGGATGCAAGTGGGACCATCAACTCTTTATAGCCTGATGCAGAGAACTCCTCTGCCTAAAATGGACTGTCAACTAAAAAAAAAGAAAGACTACAACTTGGGGGTGGGAGGTAGTCTGTTTGGGTTCCAATAACCAACCAGCCTGTAAGGAATTTAAAAGTATTTTACCTGGCCTGTGGTTACTTATTGAATAAAGGTTAAATACGTTAAAAACAAAACTTAATTGAACAAAGCTTAATAGAAAGTCTTCTATAATGGGGAGCGTATGTCTAATGGATTAGCTCAGCTGTCTAGATTAAATCACTGTCATTTAGATAGTATCTCCTTGTCAGGTTACTTTCCAGAGACAAAATGACCAAGTCACGGCTTACTTTTCAAATCACTTATCAGCACAAACTAAATCACTTCCAACACAGCCTTAAAATACAGAAACCTGCAACTTGAAGCTTCTTCAACTTAATTCTGTATCTCTCTTTGTCTAACCTGACAGGTGTCTTCCTGAAGCCACCGTTGGGGGTTAGAGGATTTGTTCATTTCAAATATCCACTAATTCTTGTTTTGATTTTCTGGGATAATGATTATAATGTTCTTTGAAAAGAGTAAAGAAGGTTTAAAGGACAATGGAACAAATTTTTAAACACACCACATGAGGTTATAGGAAAAGAATATAAACACCCCTCAGGCTTTTTTTTTTTTTCTTTAAATGAAGATCATTTATATGTGAGTAAAAACTTGGGAGTAAAACTCTTCCAAAAGACTGTGCCTTTTACCCTACACCAGTGTCCATTTTTTTGGTGCTTTTTCAAAATTATTTCAGCCAAAAATACTACTTGGATTTTCCATTTTCCACAGTGCACATTTTGAAAATGTATTTTTATTTATAGCATTATACATAAAACCTACAAACGCTCTGAACAGTATGGGTTTGATATGTCTGAAGGTTTTTTTTTTAAACTTATATTCACAATATCTTCCAGGAGAAATATATGGCAATGAAGTTAAACTTCAGCTAACCTTCTAGACATAACTCTTAGGTACTCCTAGATTTACTAGTGATCAATTCTCCACACTTGTGAAAAACCTAGAATAGTCTTTGACACTTTGATATACAAATTCCACTTTTAAAATTACGATGTTCATAGAGTTGCCTGAAAGAATAGACTTCTTCAGTTGTGAGAAGTAGAGAACAGAGAAAAGGTAACAAGGGAATTTTTTTAACATGTGTTTTCTGGACAGCAGGCAAGCAAGCAGTTATTTCTGGAACTCTTTCATTGCATTAAAATATCACAGAGCCAAATTCTGCCCTCAAATGATTTTTCTTAAACTTACTTGAGTCCATATGTTTCTAGAAGCTGAATTTGCTTCATTGCATTTCAAGGTCTAATCTTGCTATTATTACACAGACAGAATCTCCATGAAATTGAATTTTTGTTTGTGTAAGAACAGTGCATTTGAATATTTCCTGAAGCAAAATGTGGCCAAAGACTGTGAGGAATTAGGGTCAGTAGAGAATACATTGCAAATCATCAAAACATCTCTGAACTGACTAATTTTTCTTACAAGATATCTCCTTTTGCTTGGAAAATACCAGGAATACGTCTGAGAACACAGAAAGGAATATATCTAGGAATTTTCATTTATACATATCTCTAAAAAAATTAACAACGTCCCTTACAACTTCCTTTAAAAAGGTTTTTATCTCCATTTAGCTAGTGAATAAAATACAAATTTCTATGTAAAGCATCATCAATACAAAACAAGAAAAAGGAAAATCTAGACTGCAAGTGATTCTGCTTAAAACTGTTCTTTTTCATAGTCTGGTTGCCAATTTAATACCATATGGCCATTAATTGTGCAGTATAAAGTAAAATATTATGTGCTTTTCTGTATAATTAATGAATCTTAAATTCAAGATTTTAAAAGAGGCAAAAAATTATTCCACCAGATTCCAGACATTCAGGAACCTCTCTATATAATATCACAAATCTTCTTTTAAAGTTTCTGAACATTTGTCATTTTCCTGTAAAGCTATATTCATCTTCATACCAAAAGTACCTGTTTCATTTTTCAGATAATGGGGGGGGGGGGGGGGAACCTCTTCTACATCTGCACAAAATATGCCTATCCTCATTAGATCCATTTTTTCAATTAAATTCAAGTTTCTCTGTCCAAAAGGCATAAATCTGGGTATTGATTTAACTATAAACTCATGAAACTCCCAGTAGTCTTCTAAAACCATTTTACTTGGATGAGCATATAAGCTTTTAAAATATCAAGTTATTCCAGTATTTAATACACATAACTGCTTCCAGAGGGCTAAAGGCAATAAGGCACAGCTGCCCATTCCATTTGAAGAACAGCTAGACTGCTAGGCAGTGTCTCGCTACTTTCTGTTCTTTTTTTTTTTTTTTTTTAAGCGTTTGCTTCTATTTTATTCAGCATGAGTTTGATACCTTCTGAACATGAACCATATCACCAGCAGCCAAAATCAATAACCTATCTAATCAAGGCCCTATAAACTAACAACAGACCCTCGGTGCGCTGTTCCTATAAAATGTAGTTCATTCTAAGTCTTTCCTTCCAAACCAGTCTAACTCTAAATTTATTATCCTCTCCTGACAAGGTCAGAGCATTGTCCTACGTAGACTTCTAGAAAGACCCTTTTGGGGAGCAAATCAATTACCTCTTGAAAAGAAGAAAGAAAGAAAGAAAGAAAGAAAGAAAGAAAGAAAGAAAGAAAGAAAGAAAGAAAGAGAGAGAGAGAGAGAGAGAGAGAAGAAAGAAAGAGAGAGAGAGAGAAAGAGAGAGAGAGAGAGAGAGAGAGAGAGAGGGAGGGAGGGAGGGAGGAAGGGAGGGAGGAAGGAGGAAAGAACCTCTCTAAACTCTCCTTGAAATCTTTTTATTTTGCCTCAATTTTCTTTTCAGAGCAAGGAATCTTCGCCATGAAGCTTTCATGCAGCAAGCAGCTACTTCTTTTCAAATAAAAATCATGTGTAAATATTTCACAGGCATGTCTCTACTGTAAATTACACAATATGAAAAGGAGATGTTAAAGAAATATTTCCCTAAATCAAACCAAATAAGAATACAAACATTTTCCTAAATCCATGAAGTTTTGAAGTCTAAGCCACAAACTCTCCTTGTATAAAACATCATATGTTTTTTTGATATCCTGTAAGCTGTGGTTGAATAGCCTTCATTCAATGACTTCACAGTGTATCTGATACTCATGTTTATTTTAAGCTTCTTCAAATGATATTTTCCATCTTAAAAAGTGAGAAGGATTTCTGCCTTGAAAGATTATTCATAGGTAGCAATATAAGCAAAACCAAAAGTTTATCCAAATTTTCTTTTCTCCCCCAGATCTGTGACATTAAACACATGTGTGCAAAAAACCCTTTTCACAACAGCAATTTTCCTTTTATATTTTAGTGATTTAATGACTCTTTCTCCCCAGCTAGATACTGAGCTCTTTCTGGACAGGGACCTGATATCTCTACATTCTTGCTATAAAGTTTCTATTACTAGAGCAAGTTTAGCATAGTTAGCGATAAACACACAGCTATTGAACTGGATAGAAACTCGCAAACACAAAAAAAACCAGCTGGAAAACTTGAATCAAGTATTAGCAAGGCCACTGGTGTGAGTTCCACAAGCAATCCATTGTCTCTTGGCAAAATACAATCCACAACCCCCTTTAGAATAGCGCAAGAAATTAAAATTCACTGTAAATATAATAAACAAGAAATGTGCTAATAAACTGATGGACAAGCAGAAATGATACTATCTATGCAGAACACTCTTAAGTAAGCCTAATGTTAGAAAAGAGGGCCATAAATAAGTACTGATATGGAAACATTAATGCTGAGGTTGGCGTCCACCGCTAAGTCTAACAGCGTTCTTATCTGTACTCATTGATCTTACCAGCTTGTGTTCTTTTAGGATCTACTGATGGCCCCATATTTCAAAGAGCTAATCTCTTCTGCTGCTTTTGTTTACTGGCTTTGCATCCATTCTCGGCTTTAGCGCCAAGGCATGCTTTCATTGAAAATTCACCATGGTCCAATTTATAAGCATATGACTCCTCCTGATGGTATAAGCTCTATGTGCTGTTTTTCCTTGAAAGATGCCACTTCTGACCCACATTCCATAGGTTCTGAGTTGTTTTGCCAACAGGCGTGGTGGATGGTCCTTATCTACTACCACTTTCTCCCTTAATTCCCTTGGGGTCAAGTACACACTCATTCAAGACAGCAGCTAGAGGAAGGAAGGTGATCTGTGGCTGGGAAAAACTGAAGTTCACTAGCCTGTATGGTGATTGAACCTGTGCCCTTGAACTTTTTAAGCCTGGTAACTAATGCTCTAACCAAGATACCCAAAGATGGAATAGGGAAGCATGAGGAGAATACTCTTTGCCCTTAGTTCAGAATATGTGAGTTACTCATGGAGCGTAGCTTTGAGCACAGAAACAACACTTTATTTTTCACTACTTAAAACTGCTTCTGTAAGGGTGGTATTGTTCCCCGGGAGGGCGGCTCTCCAAGATTCAAGACGATCGTCTTTTTCACATTCAGAGGGAGTTCAAAATCAATAGCTTTAGCCACTCTCATTACAAGCTGTGCAAGTGATCCTTCGAATTCAGTGATAAGATGACATTAGCACCACCTGCAATGACCACAGACTTCTTCCAGTATGAAGTCTATCACTGCAGCCATCTCCAGCATGGCCCATTACCATGAAAGATTTAGCAGCTAGAGTGTCATAATGCAGTCAGTGCTGATGTTCATCTGGTTCTGTGATGCCCATTTGTTCCTCTGATGCTCTTTACGATGGCAAGAAAGCTGATGCATTTCGTTGACCAAATATCCAAGAGATACAGATCTCCTAGCAGAAGAAAATAAAGAGTTTCCGAAGAGGAAGTTGAAGGGAGTATACTATCCATATTTTTCTCAGCTCGATCTCTCTCTCAGTCACCATGTTCTTATAGGCATCTTATTAGATTTATAATGTTCAAAATATAGTGTATCGCTTGCCATGTCCAAAGACTGAAAATATACACTCAACTGCATTTTGGAAAATCCTGCATTAAGGCATGGTCTTTATTTTCAGGTATAATAACATGTCACAAGATTACCTATTAGACAATGCTAGAATTCTGCTCAAGTGTTATTTAAATGCCAAAATCAACAACTATATATTCCATACCTGTTATTCTATAGCAAATAACAAGCCACTTATGTTTCCACCAATATGCTTATTTAATATTGTTACCTAACTACAGTTTCATATGCAAGGATATAGAACTGTACTCTCCAATATGGCAGCCAATAGCCCCATGTAACTACAGAGCACTTTAAATGTGGTGGTTCCAAACTGAGATATGCTGTAAGTACAAAATACACAACAGATGTCAAAGACAAAATAAAAAAGATGTTTATATCGATGACATGTGAACTTGGTAATATTTTGGATATACTGGGTTAAATAAAATACATTATCAAAAATAATTTTACCAGCATTTTTTTTTACCTTTTTAATTTAACTACTAGAAAACTTTAGACTACACATATAGTTCACATTTGAGGCTCACCCTGTATTTCTGTTGGACAGGGCTTATATAGAAGATAAGGTGAGTTCAAAGATCAACTAAAGCAAGTAATATCCATAAAATACAATAATTTCTAGCCTTACTTATTTCCAGTATTCTCTTTCCCTGGAGGAAAAGGAAGAGAAAATCTGTTAAGACATTTATTGTACAAACTTTGGACCTTAATGATCTAGAATTTACCAAAGTTTCGCCCTAGGTGAATATTCAGTGTTGAAGATTCAAAAAGAAAATTGCCACCTCTTAAACTGCCACAGCTGATTTTGACAAGCTTGGAATAGAAGGAAACTTCCTTAACACAATAAAGGGCATCTATGAAAAACTTACAATGAATATCATACTTGATTGTGAACGAAGGAAGGAAGGAAGCGCTCTAAGACTGGGAACAAGGTACAAATGTCTTCTCATCACTTCTTTTCAATGTTGTACTAGAAGTTCTAACCAGTGCAATCAGTAAAGAAAAAAATTAAAGACCTCCAGATTGGAAAGAAGTAAAATTGTCTGTATTTGCAGATGATATGCCCTGAATACAGAAAATCTGAAGGAATCCACACACACAAAAATTTTTTTTAGAGCTAACAAACAGATACAGCAAGGTCACAAGATATAAGATCAATATACAAATATTAATTATATTTTGATATACAAACAATGAACAATTCAAAAATAAAATTAAGAATACCTTTCATAATAAATTTTATTCTTCTTGCAGCATCAAAAAGAATAAAATGCTTAGGAATAAATTTAACAAAAAAGTTCTACAGTTATACACTAAAAATTACAAAATATTGCTGAGAGAAGTTGAAGAAAAACTAAATAAATGGAAAGACATTCCTCATGGACTAGGATACTCGATGCTGTTAAGATGGTAATTATCCCCAAAGTGATCTATGGATTCAATACAATCACTTTCAAATTATCATCAGATTTCCAAAATCAACAAGCTCATACTAAAATCTATATGGAAATCAGAGAGATCTAGAATAGTCAAAGCAATTTTGAAAAAGAAGAACAAAGTTGGAGGGCTTTCAGCTCACAATTTGGAAATTTAGTGTAAGTTGATAACAGTTATCAAGACAGTGTGGAAGTGGCATAAGGATGGACATACAGATCAAAGTAACAGCGGAATCCAGACATGAATCCCTATATTTATGGTTAACAGATATTCACCAAATATACCAAGGAAGTACACTGGAGAAATAACCGCCTTTTTAACAAATGGTACTAGTACAATAAACTATCCACCTACAAAAAAAATCCGGGGGAAATAATGCAGACATATACATATCATACACAAAAATTAACTTGAAATGTCCTAATGTCTCATAAACTTTGAGCTAAAACAATACAACTTTTAGAAGAAAAGAGAATATCTTCAACACCTTGAATCAGGCTAAAATTCTTAGATATGACATCACATGCATGATCCATAAATAAATAAATAAATAAATAGGACTTCATCAAAATTCGAAATGCCTGCATTTCATGAGATTTCATTAAGAAAATGAAAAGATAAGCAACAGATTGGGACAAAATGTTTGCAAAACACATATCTGACCAAGGACTCATGTCTGCAACATACAAAGAACTCTTGTACTCAAAGACAAGAAAAACAATTCTATCAAAAATAGGCAAAAGATTTAAACAGACATTTCACCAAAGAAGATATACAGATGGCTAATAAGTACATGAAAAAATGCTCAACATTATTAGTTATTAGAAAAACACAAAATTGAAACCATAATGAGATAAAATTTTATACTCACTAGAACGGCCATAAAAATAAAAAAGACAATAATAAATACTGGCAAAAATGTGGAAAAACGGGAATCCTCATACACTGCTGACATAAATGTAAAATGGTCACTTTGGAAAAGAGTTTAGAAGTTCCTCAAAATGCTAACATACAGTTACTCAACAACCCAGGAATTCCACTCCTAAATAGATACCCAAGAGAAATGCCGAGAACATATGCCCACACAGAATCTAATACATGAACATTCTTAACAGGATTACTCATAATAGCCCAAACTTGGAAATAACCTAAATGTTCATCAACTGATGAATGAATAAGCAAAATGTGGTTTATCCTTACGAAGGAAAACAATTCATCAATAGAAAGGAATGAACCATGCATGGACATACGTCACAATGTCAACGAACCTCCAAAACATGCTCAAAGAAAACTGCTATAGGAGGCCACATATTATAGGATTATATGATTCCATTTACATGAAATGCCCAGAAAAGACAAAACTCCAAAAACAGAAAGTAGATTAGTGGTCCCTAGGGATGGGATGGGGAGCAGAGCTGAGGAATTAACAGTAAATGCACATGAGGGACCATACAGGGATGATAAAAAATGTTCTCAACCTGGTTTACCGTGATGGTTGTACACGGTACAAATTTACCAAAAATTTTTGGAATAGTGCCTTGGAAAAAGGTAAAATACCTGCTATGTTTCAAATCTGACTCTCCCATTTAACAGCTGTGTGACTTGAGTGAGTGATTTCACCTCTCTGAGACTTACAATTTTCATCTATAAAACAGAATTAATAATGGGGTCTCCCTGCAAGATCACAGTGACAATTAGAGGCAAGGCATGCAAAGCACTGAGCAAAGTTAGGCGCAGGAAGCACCGACTGGTAGCTAGAAGTATTAGCTACATCTCCACATTACTTCCAGGCTCTTCCAAAACGAGCTCAGCTTCAGCTCCTTTGGTTAAGGAACGGACCCTAGGCATTCTTAATTTGGCATATTGTACTATTATCATTTTCTTCACTAAACGTCACTACCTTGCCTACTTCCCCAAAAGTACTTAGTCTTCCGGCTCCACTCATCCCTATAAAGCAGCAGTCTCCAACCTTTTTGGCACCAGAAACCAGTTTCGCTGAAGACAATTTTTCCATGGACAAGGCAGGGGCAGCGGGGAGGGTATGGTTCAGGCAGCGGGGAGGGTATGGTTCAGGCATCGGGAAGTAATGGGAGCTCACCTCCTGCTGTGCGGCCTGGTTCTTAAGAGGCTATGGACCCCTACCGGTCCACCGCCCTGGGGGTTGGGGACCCCTGCTATAGAGCATTCCATGCCACTAGGGATGCATCTCTCCTAAACTCATCTCTCTCTCCCTCTTTTTATATATATATACATATATATATATATGTATATATATATACGTATCTCTTCTGTCTATATGACTATGTACATAACATTCATGTGATTCAAAAGCACACAATCACAACTGCCACCTACCTTGTCTTGAGTGTATAATTTGATTCCGGTGCTACCATACTCCCCTGCTTCCTGAGGCCATGTAAATGATCAAATCATGGGACTCTTGCCTGGCAAGTTAAAAATGTACCTTCAATCCTTCTTTACCATCATTCCAGATAGCCAGAGTAGTATGTGGCTTGATATCATTTACTATACTTGCATCTCAATTAAATCTTTACAAGAATACATTTACACCAAGAAATGCTCAATGATTGCAGAATAAATATGTTTAACAAAAGATAAAAGTCCTATAAAATACATTCCAAAAATGTACCTAGGTTATTATTGTTCTATTTTCTTTGGCTGCTAGACAGAGACCCAAGCCTATTTCTTCCTACCCTGCTTTCTAAAATGTTCAAAACCCAAGAGACAAACTCAGTAGGAACAGGTAAGCACAGGAGTTTAGGTGTGTCGGATACCTAACTCATAAAGAAATGCCAAGCCCTGTGTTCTCGACTCCCTCAACACACTGCGAACCTTCACCGGTGCTTCTGTGAATGCAGTGATGCGTGACTGTCCTCACAATGTCTTCCTTACTAATGACTTAGCACCTCTCGAATTCTGAGGATAGCAACATACGCGGTAGGAAATTTCCCCCTTACTTTACCTCCTTTAGTTCTTTGAAAAAAGAAAATCAGACATTTTCCAGGAATTTAGACATCAAAATTTCAACCAAAAGACCTGTCTTTATCAAACGAAATAACTGCTCTTGTGAAGATTTTTATTCTTCAGACGATTTCTAAATTGCCCCTTTCCTTTTTTAAAAGTACATTAGAACAGATAACGACCTACATCATTCCATTTTTTTGGCACTTTTGATGGGATCTTCTCTTTTCTGCTTCATTCGTTAGTCTTGTCTCTCTCAAACTATCACTTACTGAAGTTTTTTGATAAAACTTCCTGGTTGCACTAGCTGGAGATTGGGAGCAGCATTTTCCTGGCCTTGCATCAACATTGACCATGATACTACTACTAAAATGGACAAATGATGGAAACACACTGTATAGCACAGGAAACTCTACCTAGTGCACTATGGTAACCTAAATGGGAGAGAAGTCCAAAAGGGAGGGGATACCTGTATGTGTATGGCTCATTCATTTTGTTGTACAGTGGAGGCTAACACAACATTGTAAAGCAACCATACTGCAGTAAAAAATAATTTTAAAAAAAAGGAAAAAAACAAAACATTGACCATGTGTGTGCCCTGAGATGACAGTCTCTCAAAAATACACGGAGATCAAAATTCCCATGCCATCTACCTCAAAGCCATGTTGAGAGAATAAGTAAGACCACTTCAGTGATTTGGGATAAAATTCAAAATCCTCCTTAGGCTCATTACATTTCTGGCTTGGCTCTGAATGGGTGGACCCATCAGAGACAAATCCCCATCTGTCTCCTGAAATTCAAAGGAACTGCTGGGTTAGTAGATTTCATCTTTTCTTTTATTCATTAAGGGGGGGGGGGGAATAGGGGAATGGCCTTCATAAATTAAACTTGGACCTTTCTGTTTGGAAGGAGGCACAGATTTGGGGTAAAATGTTTATTTTGAATCTTGGCTCCAATATTTAAAGCTTTGAGCAAATCACTGGAACTCTGGTCAGTGTCCTCATCTGCAAAATGGGAGTATCAAAGGTTATAAAGCCTTGAGTGCAGCTCAGATGTAAATGCTTATTAAATATTTAGTAACTGTTTCAAAAAGATTCACGTTCAATATTTGAGGAGCTCTAACACCTATCAGCTTTATTGTTTGTTCCATTGTGTAGTTCTCAAAACTCTCTCCCCTGTGCTCTATCCTGAGCAAGTCAATTTTCAAAACAGATTAGTTTTGCAGGAACAGAGAGAGAGATTTACAAATACACCAATATTAAAATGCGATTTCTTTTTTCTTTTTCTTTTTTAGATTTTATTGGAGTATAGTTGACTTACAATGTTGTGTTAGTTTCAGGTATACAGCAAAGTGAATCAGTTATACATATATTTACATATTTCCCCTTTTTTTGTCTTTAGATTCTTTTCCCATATAGGCCACTAACAGAGTACTAAGTCGAGTTCCCTGTGCTATACAGCAGCTTTTCGTTAGTTATACATTTTATATATCGTAGTGTATATATGTCAGTCCCAATCTCCCAATTTATCCCTCCCCCCCCGAAATGCGATCTCTCGAATAACTTGCCTGTTATTATTACAGAAAATGGGATAAATGGGTAGAAAGAAACCTTCATTACTGCCCAGACCAATTTGACTCTTGCAAAGCTAATTAAACATGTCTTGAGTATATAAAATATATCATCCCCAGATAACAGCATACTGTTAAGTTCTTCATCTTATTAAGAGCTTGCATTAATGCTTCTTCAACATAAATTTTATACCCAGACAGGTACTATTTGAGAAGCTTCACAATAGGAATGACCTAAATTAGGGTGACATAGGCAAAAGATAGATCACCAGGGCCTGTCTCAACAGGAAGAGGAATGAGGATTCCATCTTCCATTATTGTCCAATTCTAATGTGCTAACATTATCTTCTGAAAAAAGCTTCCTTCCTCAAGCCATCGGCCCCTCTGGAGCTCTGGATCAAGGTAAGGGATTTCACAACCTGGAGGACTAGACCCCAAACCCCAGAGCCATAATGTTAATGCTGAAAGGCCCTTAGAGGTCCCTGAAACTTTACTGTACTTTGCAAACGAGGAAAAAGGGGCCCAGACAGGTGACATGTCTGAGGTTACAGATACTGATACCTAGTATACCATTTTTTGAGAGAAGAGAAAGCTAATATAAGATAGTCACCAGAACGTATTTGAGCACTAAAAATTAAAATAAAGTTTTAAAAATTAATGAATGAATTTCATCAACTGATCTGATGGGTCCTTTCTATTACCTCCTTGACTATTCTAAAGCACTATTCTGGCTCATGTGTGAGCCCTACCCTTTGGATACAGTCTTCAAAGCATCATTCCCTCTAGCCTACATTTAAATACTCCTTTTTTAGTGTGAACTTTCCCCCTTTGGGGTGCCACCCTCCAAAGACCAAAGGTTAAGCCAAAGTTAAGAAGAGAACCACGACTCACCATCAGGTGCTAAAAGATAACCGGCAACCAAGAACTCTACCAGATGAAGGTTCTTAAAATGAGCTCTGCTCACATTACTCCCCTGAATTTCCATGATTCCTCCACTGCTAACTAAATCAAGGTCCACCTTCTTCATGGAGACTGATGTTTAAGGCCATTTACTCAGGTACCATGGCTCATTTTCTATTATTTCCCTGTGCTCTCATCCAGGGATTCTCAACTTGACTGTATATGGAAATCATTTGAGAAGCTTTAAAACACTGTGAGTGATCAGACCCTCCTTCAGACAAGTTCAACTATAGTCTCTTGTTGGTGGGAGGGGTGCATGACAGGAAACATAACACAGCAACTAACAGCACAGCCTCTGAAACCAGAGAAGTTGAGCTAAAAACTAGGCAACACTACTTACTTGTTATATGAACAGGCAAGTTACCTGGCCTTCCTGTGCCTCAGTTTACTCTTTATAAAATGAGGAAAATAATAGACCACTTTTGTAGGGATACTGTAAGAATTAAATAAGCGAATACATGCAGAACACACAGAATTATGCCTAGCCCACAGAAAGTGCTAAGCAGCGATGTTATTATTATTATACTTGAACATGTAGGATGGTGATTTGTCTATAGGGATTAATGAATTTTTCTGATTTAAATTGAACTGAACGTTGCCTTAAATAGCCCCTAAAACTGTGTTGAAAAAATAGTTTCAAAAGAGTGTTTTGCTATCACAAAAGCTTCACCATTTAATACTGAGAACAAACATCTTGAAAAGAAATCTCAGGATGGATAAAACTTCAAGATGTTATGCTAAGTGAAATAAGTCAGACGCTACAGTAAAAATACTACATGATTCCACTTATACCTAAAGCACTTAAGTTCATAAGACAGAAAGGAGAAATTTGGGACTGGGGGGAAGAGAGTGATGGGGGATTGTGGTTTATGGATACAGAGTTTCAGTTGGGGAAGATGAAAAAGCTTCTGATGGATGATGGTGGTGGTGGCTGCACAACAATATGATGTACTTACTGCCACCGAACTGAAAATCATTAAAATGGTAAACTTTATGTTATGGTATTTTACCACCATAAAGAAATGTGAAAAGAGTAGAAGAAAAAAAAAGTCACAAGAATACAGAATGTACACTGTTTTCCCTGATTATAAGATTACCTTCAATCTATTAAAAACCCTTTTACATTCTTTCTTCTCTTTTGTTCCCCAGATGAAGGCTCTATTTCAATAACTTTTTTTAATGTATGACTTCACTTTTAATAGGGACAATGGGAAATTGACCCAACCACAAAAATCTTCCTCGGTAACCTCCTCTGCAATGAATTGGAGCCATAGTGAATGTCCTGTGACCTGTAGGGCTTCCCCAAACAAAAAATTCTGAGCATTAATGGGTAAATTTTAACTGACATGGTAAAGTTTCTGTACAGTTGACATCTGATTGATGCTGTGACAGCTTTTTGAAACCTTACATACTGTTAGTGCAACCACATTAGAGGCTGCTCTTGACTTTGTAAAGTCATTTTTAAAAAGTTGGTGGGGGGAGTTAAGGATTAAAAAATACTTCATTGACATCCCAAGGGCACTTATATACTGACGGAACAGTGGCCCTCACTTTGCAAGAAACAACATATGTGTGTATATCTATACACATATACATACATATATATGTACATAAACAAACACGCACACCGTCACCCCCCCCACACACACACACACTCACTGAGGGACAAATGCAATTCTAGGGAATCTGTAACTCCTTCAGATTCATTAAAGGGCCAATGGCATGGCGACTCCGCATACATTTACGCTCTGTGTGAGACACTTCTACTGAAATTCAATTGTGACTGTGAATGCTTCAGACCAGATACAATTTTAACATTTTCTGCTACTGGAGTGGGGAGACGGAATAGCTCTTTCAAATGCACATTTCCCTTTTCCAATTGATTGTGGCACTCCCCCTGGAACGCCCCCATGCTACAACAGCTCCAACTTTCCAATTCATTTTCACTGGAAAAATCTAAACATGAAGCAATACCTTCTATCCTACCAGTCACTGAGGTTCCCCTAAGGGTATTTTTGTGTTGAAGTAAGTCACTGAGTAGCAGACGGATAGCTTTTTGTCTTCCGAAGCTCATTGACTAAGAAAATAATACACATAAAGGCAGCCTATTCCAACAGTATCCCAGGGGGAAAATAGTCCATTGCCACCCACTTTTAGTGATGGGGATAGAGATGGTTAGCGAGTAAAACACCTTGGGGGTCTACAGAAGATAACATGCCAATACTCTATATTTTGATGAAAAAAGTAAAAAGAAAAAAAAGATGAAAACTGTGCCTCTTTAGGAAATACAGGAGAAGGTAGTCACTGTCACTTCTGATCAGAAGAGAGTGAGAAAAAAAATCCATCACTAATAGATATTTCACTGAATTTGTACATTGCTTTACTAAATGAAAATTCAAAAACTAAGGGGCATCAAATGACACTTTGTTATTCAGAAAATATAATCTTATCCACAATTCCAGGGACTGTCAGTGCTCAAAACCACACACTTGAAATGGTGACTTTAAATCCTCCCTCAAATTGTTTGCTGACATTTTTTTCGTAATGGTATTGCCAACCAAGTGTTCAATTTCAACACAGAAATATAAAATATGAAGGATAAACATGCTTCTGCATCAGGTGCCATAACCATATCTTATTTTATAAATATTTTCACTTTCACCTGCTTAAAAGCAGGATAATTAGGAAAAAGGCTCAAGCAGCATGGAACTCTATTTCTGTTTACAATTTTATAAACACAGCTACACTTGCCTTTCAGTGCTCTGATCTGCAGCTGTAAAACATCCTTAACACCATTTGTTAATAATCTGATTTTACTTAAAAATGCTTCCTTCCTTCTCTATATCTGTTTCTTAAAAGAAATTATTTGTACCTATTTTAGAGAAACCGAAAAATAGTTCACTCATGGTCTCAAAGACAAAGTTTCTGGGCTTTGAGTTTAAAATCATAATAATATCAGGAAGTATATAAAACAATGAGTATGTGAAGAAAAAAAGAAACCATTTACTTGATTATATGATGGGAGTATAAGCAATTTTGTCTTAGATTTCTCATATTTCAATATCATATTTTAAAGTAAAGTAATGCTTTAAAAAGAATAATCACGATACCCTGAATTCACCTCGTATTTGATCATTGACCAAATGTTTTAATTTTTTTTTATGTTCCAAAGACACCATCAAGATGGGCAAAGACTATTGGTCCCATTTTATGGATGAGGACAATGAAGTTCTTAGTAACTGAGACAAAGGGAGGAGTTAACACATCCATATAACATCTCAACACACAGGACAAATGCCCATAAATGGTTTCAATGAGAAGCCTGATTGGACCATAACTCAGATGAATACGGTTCTTCATCACGACAGCAGCAATCAACTCCAGCATCCAGCCTCTTTCCACACTCCCAGAACCAAGCTCCAGGGATATCACTCAGAAGTACCAGCACCCCAAACAGCCCCCACCCCTCCTCAGGCCCCTTCAGCTCCAAAATGTCCCTCCTCCAAGCTCTGGATTCGAGAATCTCAACTTCCCTCTGTTCCCCTAGACTTAGGGGTGACAGCTGCTTTCTGTACTTAGTTCTGTATCACCAAAGTCTTCCCATGTTGTTCTAGAAGTCCTCTCATACCTGCCTGAATGGCTTCCTTTCTGAAATTCTCTCTATTGCGTACAGTAAGCGGTTCTGTTTTCCTGACTGGACCCTGACTAATACAGACATGTCAATCAAATAACACAGAAGGTCTTATTTTCGAGTCTAGCCTGACTCAAGGAAGTAAGTATTCATTCACATCATTTTGTGATTTGGGGTTCTTGGAGATTTGCTATGTGCAGCTTTCAAAGGGACAGCAGATTGCACACCTGGCTTCCTTTGATTAAAGTTCCAGTGCTAAATGGGCAGAAAGCTTCTCCTGTCATGGACATTTTAGAAAAGGAGGCCTCCCCATCACTGAATCGAAAACACCAATACTACATGTAGCTTACTTTCACTCACGTCCTTTATAATTACTTCAATACCACACATGTAACTGTACCCAGGGGTACAAGGCAAACAGTCATATTTTGCTGGGACAGTAAAAAGAATCCTGCTAATCTATTACATCTTTCAGCATAAGGCATTTCGGGTCAAGTTCAGAAGCAAAGCTAAACATGGTTCAACTTTTCTAAGCTTCAGCTTAGTTTATATATTGCAGTGTTTTAGCTAACATCCGATTTCAAAGATTTCAAGAGGTACGTGACACTTGGACAAGAACTAGTTCTAGCAAAAAAATAATGTTCTGATGAAAGTGTAAATGAATCAGAAACATATGAACTATATTTCCCTTGAAACACACAGGGATTTAAAAGTTAACGGAAAAAGTGCTGGCAACCCACATTTAGAGTTTTCATTGAAATCAGGATGTTTGAATAAACATTAGACATTCAAATAACTCAAACTGAAATGGGGTTCACCAATCCTTAATTATAACAGTGCTTTAAATGATGAGGAAACATCTCACATTCACATTTCAGACTTAAAGCTTTACTTGGCAGACATGCTTCTGGTTCAAGAAACCTCTGCAGTCATGTTATGGCAACCAATGGAGATATTAAAACAGACAGTGAAGTTTTAAACTGAGTTTGGCAAGCGCCCTGAGAAAAAAGTACCAACTGGAAATTTTTTTTTTAAAAGGAGTGTCAGGAGTGTAATAATGAAGTTTTGAAAGGAAGTTAGAGCTGGACACGTAATTTGGAAAGAATATGCCTTCTTAAATGGGCTAATAATGAGCTAATCACATAAGAAACTAGAGAGTGGTATGTGTTTGGGTTCTTTCTTTCTGTTCTGGGGATTGTAATTTGAAGCTGCAAATCAAATTGGCTTGTAAGTAGGAAATGGACAGCCGTGTGATGGAATTTTAATTGCTCTAATGCCTAGTGCTTGAATGAAGCTAGCAGTTGGCTGAGTGGACTTTCTGTGACCCAGGGGTCAGCTTGTTACCATATAATCCCTATGGACTGAAAATCACCCTGGGGTCGTTCAGAGGCCTGCTTGAAAACAGAAGCAAAACTAACTATATCACAGATTCCAAACTTTAGTATGTATCAGACAGACATTAGCTTGCATCAGAACCACCTGGAAGACTTGCTACAACACAGAATATTAGACCCTATCCTGACAGTTTCTGATTCAGTAGGTCTAGGTGGAGTCCTAGAACTTGCATTTGTAGCAAACTCCCAGGTGAAACTGATGCTGTTGGTCTGGGCCATGCTCAGAAAGCCTCCTAATCATACCTGATGGCTTAGGACTGTTCTAAACCACTTCTAACAGTGGCAGTGAGCTTACAACTGCTTCATACAATCACTTTCCATTACCATCCTAGAAAAGGGCTTCAGGCCTCTCCCTCTACTTTGTCCCCTAAGAGACCAGAGCTGCTTACAGAATTTGCTGGAATATAAATAGATGAACCATTTTACAACAAAATCATAAATGTTTTCAAATGAGATAGGCACACCTACAAAAAAGCTTTTAAAAATAAACTGAGACTAATTCTTTCCATCCCATTTGACCTTCTATCGGAGGCAAATTTTTCAGACATTCAGATTCGTCTGATAGTTAAGGGTTCCAAACTGGTTAATCTCTGAAATTTTTGTGCTTGCACCTGTTCTTTGTGAGATACAAACTGCTGCACAGTTTAGCCAATCCACAGTGTTCCTCACCTTGCACCTTGTTCCTCATCTTCCGGTCCCTGGATACGTCACAGCATTAGAAATGAACTCACCTCAGAAATCTAATGGAACTTCTCCACTTTCTGCAGTAATCACTTCTATAACTGGGCAAGACTTTCTATCCTTTGCTTGGATGTCTCCAAGAAAAGGAAACCAACCACTATTCATGGCAAAATACCCTTTCCTTTTTAGGGTGAAAGAACGTGGTGGAGGTCCAATACCAGGCTTCTGCCTCAATATAAAACACGTAACTTTTACTCCCAACAAAGGTCTCCTTCTCATCCCTTGCATCAAATGGGTCTCAAGGGCCTGTTGTTGGTCTAACTGCTTTAATATCCGCTACCTTTGCACACTTCTTGGATGTTGTCCCCATCTCCATGCTGACTGGCTTAATTAATCTGCGGTGAAACTGGCATTTTTGGTGTACACTTCTATCAATTTTAGCATAAGTAGAGATTTACGTAAGTACCACCACAATCAAGATACAGAATAGAGGACTTCCTAGGTGGCGCAGTGGTAAAGAATCCGCCTGCCAATGCAGGGGACACGGGTTCGAGCTCTGCCCTGGGAAGATTCCACATGCCACAGAGCAACTAAGCCCGTGCGCCTAAAAAAAAAAAAAAAAAAGATACAGAATAGAACCAAAACCACAAAGACCTCCCTCGTGCTACTGCTTTGTAATCACATGACTTCCTCGCCCCTAACCTCTAATCTCTTCTCCATAACTACAGCTTTGTCTGGTCAGGAATCTTATAAACGAAATCATAGAGTGTGTGATGGTTTAGCACTGACTTCTTTCACTTGGCATAATGCTATGGAGATTCATGCAAACTGTCATGTGTATGAATAGTTTGTGCTTTTCATGGCTGAGGAGTATTCCAGGGGATGGATTTAACACAGTTTATCCATGTACCTGCTGAAAACCGTTTGGGTTTTTCCAGTTTGGGGGTATCGTGAACAGAGCTGCTATAAAAGCTCATGTGTAGCTTTTTGTGTGAAACTTTTCCCCTTTCATGGATTACCCTTTGGTGTCAAGTCTAAGAACTCTTCGTCCAACTCCAGTTCAGAAAGTTTTCTGGCAAAATTTTTTATAATTTTACATTTAAATCTATGATCCATTTTGAGTTAGTGTCTGTATAAGATGTGAGGTTCAGGTCAAGGTACACGTTTTTGCATATGAATGTTTCGCTGTTCCAATACCCTTTGTTAAACAGACTATCCTTTCTCCAAAGACCTGCTCTTACACCTTTAAAAAAAATCACCTGGCGCATTTGCCTGAATTTACTTCTAGACTCTGTCTTATTTATCTATGTGATCCATTAGCCAATAACACACTTGATTGCTGCAACTATACAGAAAGTTCTAATTGGGTAGAGTGAGTCTTCCAGCTTTATTCTTTTTTCAAAATTGTTTCTGTGTATTCTAGATCCTTCACCTTCCCATAAAAATTATAGAATCCGCTTTTCTATATTGACAGAGAAATCAAGGTAGGATTTCAAGTGGAATTGTACTCAACCTACAGATCATTTAGAAAAGAACTAACATCTTTACTGTGGAATGAAAAACTATTTTGATGTGCTAAGCCTCCCAATCCATGAACAAGGTATGTATCTCCATTTATTTCATTTTTTATTTCTTTCATCAGTGCTTTGTAATTTTCAGCATATAGCTACTACACGTGTTTTGTCAGATTTGTACTCAAGTATTTCATTTTGTGGCAGCTACTACAGGTGGTAGTTTTTAAATTTTGGTTTCCTACTTTTTATTAATAGCATCTAGAAACACTATTGGTTTGCATGTTGACCTTGTACCCTATGACTCTGCTAAACTCATTATTTCTGGGAATATTTTGGATATTCCTCAGAATTTTCTATGTAGATGATCATATCATCTGCAAATAGGTGACAGTTTTATTTCTTCCTTTCCAGTGTGGATGCTGTGCATGATTGTATTCGCAAGGATTTCTAGCATAAGGGTGAGGGAAGTGGACATCCTTGCTTTGTTTTCTGTCTCAAAGGGAAGGCATTCCTTTTTAAAACAGGGTGTTATGCATGATGTGTCTTGTAGGTTCTCTTCAACAGATTGAGAAAATTCCCTTCCATTACTAGTTTGCTGAAAGATTTTTATTATGAAGTGTCAAATCCCTTTTCTGCATCAATTGATATGTTCATCTGGTTTTTCCTATTTAGAATATTAATATGGTAGATTAAAACGATTAATTTTTAAATATTGACTCCCCTATGCAGTCCCAGAATAAACTCCACTTGGGCATTATAAAAACATATAATCATTTTTATATATTGCTAGATTTGATTAGTTAATTTTCTGAGAATTTTTTTATCTATGTTCATGAAAGACATTTGCTGTAGTGTTTTTTGTACTACCTTTGGTTTTTAGTACTGGGATAATTTTGGTGTCACAAAATGTGTTTGGGGGTGTTTCCTCCTCTTCTCTTTTCTCAAAGAGATTGGGTATAACTGACATTATTTCTTCTTTAAATGTTTGGTAGAATTAGCAAACAAATTCACTTGAAACTAAAGATTTCTTTTTCAGAAAGTTTTAAACTATGAATTCAATTTCCTTAATACTATAAGATTATTAAGGTTACCTAGGTCTTATTGGCAATGTTTGGTTTTTTTGAAAAATGGTTGAGTTTTAAATATTGAGTTTATGTTTCCAATTATTTATAGTATTCCTTTATTATCTTTTTAATGTCTGTAGTGAAACTCTATTATTCCTGATACTAAGAATTTCTCTTTTCTTTTTCTTTTTCATTCTTATCAAAGAACTATCAATTCTACTGGTATTTTTCAAGAACCAGCGTTTCTTGAATTTCTGTATGGTTTTATTTCAAACTTCACTAGTTTCCCCTGTCTTTATTATTTCCTTCTTCCTGCTTCTTTTTAGGTTCATTTTTGTCTTTTTCTAGTTTCTTAAGGCAGAAGCTTAGGTTATTTGTTCAAGAACTTTCCTTGTTTTACATAAACATTTAATGTTTTGGAAGGTATATTTTTCTGCCGTGCTGCACGTGGGATCTCCCCCACACCCAACCAGGAATGGAATCCATGCCCCCTTCAATGGAAGCACAGAGTCTAAATCACTGGACTGCCAGGGAAGTTCCCATAAGCATTTAATGTTACAAAATTTCATTTTAGTACCACTTTAGCTGCAACTCTCAAATTTTGTTTACAGGAGATTTCATTTTTGTCTAGTTCAAAATATATTCCAATTTCCCTTAATATTTACGCTTTGACCCATGTATTATTTTGAAGTATGTTTCTTAATTTCTAAATGTTTGGAGTTTTCCTGTTATCTTTCTCTTATTGGTTTCTACACAGTTTAATACATTATGCTCAGAGGGCACACTTTGCGTGGTTTCATTATTTTAAATGTGTTAAGGTTTGTTTTACCACCCAGGATATGACCTCTCCCAGTAAGATCCATGTACTCTTAAAAAGAGTGTTATCTGTTGTTTTTTGATATACCATTCTATAAATGCCAATTAGATTCCACATGGTTAATGGTGCTGTTCAGTCCTTCTACATCCTTGCTGATTTTCTGTCTACTACTTTTATCAATTACTAAGAAAACAGTGTTGAAGTCTCCAACCGTAACTCTGGGTTTTTCTATTTCACTTTTCATTTCTGTCAGTTTTTACTACACATATTTTGAAGCTTTGTTGTTAGGTGGATTCAGCATGTGAAAGCACGTAGAAGGGGGTAACTGCACATGGTTCTCAGTGATGAGGACTCATGGCCAGAGGACTACTGGGTAAGAAGGGAGAAAAGCAAGAGGTAATGGGAGAAAGGTGGGGGACAGATTACAAATATATGCCAGTAAGAGGTAGTTGGTGGGCAATGGGGAGCAACTGAAGAGTGGCAGAAAATAACATAATCAGATTCTTTCCTTAGTATAGCTTGGAAAACACTATGGATAAAGTACGTGATTCCTTAGAGGAAAACATGAATGCCAATTAAATAAATAAAAGTTAAATTCTAACTAATAGATTTGGGAATCCAAAGACAGCAGGATTAGAAGAGATGTGATTTATTAATTTAGGTCAGAAAATGCTTCAGAAAGAAATGGACCCTGTACACACAGAACAGTCCTGCGGTCTACTATAGTTTTTTCAGTTACGGGTAGAAAGGGGAGAGAGAATTACTTCATATGTAGCAGTTTGGCCTATTCGTTGTAAATTTAACATTAAAAGTTTAATGTAAAGGCCATTTTGCCAATTCGCTGCCTGTCCCTGTGAATGGCCTTATTAATAAATAATGCATATTGTTTAACGAGAAAAATGATGGGCAAAGTAAAAATGTAAAACATTTTAATGGGATGCCTTTACAAAAGGTCATTGCCCTTTCTAAATATTTTTTGATGATTTCTTCTACCCAGGAAAGCTGTTTTTAAATGCACACACTTAACAGCATACAATTACTCCAGCAGTTTAAGAATATCTAAGTGTACTTGGATAAGAATCCAAAGCTGTCACCAAAATCGCTTAGCAAGAGGCATAATTATGGTCCACTACTTATATACTTATAAAGCTCTGTGAATAAAAACACTAAAGAATTACTTCTCATGAAAAAAATTATATAAGGCGACGTCCTAGCAGGACAGCAGAAAACACTTTACCATATCAAACGAACACTGAAAAGGATTTGTTAAGAAATTATTTTTTACAAATTTTTTTTATTTTTTTATCTTTTACAAATTATATTTTTTTCAAGGAATGGTAAAGCACACCAAGGCCAGCAACAGCAAAGAGCTCACTCTGACCTGAAGTGTTACAGGGAAGGAGTGATTTCCAAACGTTTCCCCCAAGAGTACCTACAACTGAAAAACAGGACTCCTTTCACTGTCCCCTCCACCACCCAACCAGGTGTTAACTTACTCTCCCAGCCCTTATCCCTGGCATTGTCCAAACCCAACAGAATGTGACTCGATTCATAAAGGTCAGCCTGCCAGGACCCAGAAGTAGGTTAAAAAAAAAAACAACAAAAAACAGTAGAGAGTGAATTGGGGACGGAGGCCTGAGGGAGAAAGTATAGCAACTGACAGCATTAATAGGAACGTGAAATAAAAAAAATTCTGTTGGGCATCTTACAATTGAAATAATTCTACCTCCACTACCAATTTTACAGATACACACACACTCACACACACACTCTCTCTCTCACACATACATTCACTTACTGGTCCTACTCATTAAGAAGATATTTCTGGGTCTCACATACATAATTTCTTTCACTAAAATTCAAGCCTTTGATTCTCCTAGTTCCAGCTGAAAGATGGATGCTGCATATTAGAATTCCGCGCCCAGATGTTTCATCACATGGAGAAATTATGTCATTTTCTAACAGTACAAGAACTATACTTGCACTTTGCCCATCATCTTAACGGATTGGGCTTGAAGTTGGGACAGCAAATGGTCAAGCAACAAGTCTAAAAATCTGAAGTTCCATAAGTGCGTCAGATCATGCAACTCTTAAAGGAGCTAAATGTCTCAGTGCTTTAAAGTGCTTGAGGCTTTAAGTGGTTCACTCAGAAGGCACACCGAGATAATTCTGAGTCCTTGTCTTTTTTTATCATCACTTGATCACAATCCCTCTAATGAGATGAAGGGCTTCCTCTCAGTGAAATAGGGACTCAAGCATGCTTAAAGCAATTGAATTATGTTTCTTTTGTACAGGTGCTTCACAGATTTGCTACCTATTATATCCCTCAGGCTTTGACTGGGGCAGGAACCCATTGGTCTTTTTCACTATTGAAGCTCTAGGACCTCACATAGGGCTTGATATATAATCAAAGTCCAGAGGATATTTTTGAATAAATTGACAACTGAGCTAAACAGGCAATATGGTACTAGGAAGAATACTGAACTCTAATCCAGGACCTATTCTAAGTCCTGGCTCTAACTTTTAGTTGTGTGGTGTCTTCAGGGAGATCATTTAACTTCTCTGAGTCTCAATCACATCAGCCAAAAAATTGGGATAAAACCCATTGTACATGGAGCTGCCAAAGCACCATGGGAAGTAATGTTTGAAATTGTTTGGAAATTGCAAGACATTCTAAAATATGCACTATTTTTACTACTGAACTTGGTTACCAACACAAAAAACTATGGGGATTTCAGTCTAATACAGATTTTAAAGTGCCAACAAAAATATTCTTTTTCTTCTGGGAAGAACATTGAGAGAAAACAAGACAAAACAAAAACTTTTCGTGATGATCTACAACCCACACACTTTCATGTTTGAACTTCACTCCAAAAACAAATTCTTGTATCTATTAAAATTAACGGTGCCCATGTCTCTGACTCAACAACTCTACTTCTGGTACTCTGTATCCTATAGAAACGAATATGTATAAGGACAGCTATGTTTATTATGACAAAAAAACTGGAAACAACATGTATACCTATCAGTAAGCTATACATAAATAAAGTATGGTGTATCTACACTATAGAACTACACAGTCCAATACAGCAGTCATTAGCCACATGTGGCTATTAAGTCCTTGAACTGTGGCCAGTTCAAGTCAAGATGTGCTATAAATGCAAAATATACGCTAGATATCAAAGACTTAGAATGAAAAACAAGCACATAACGTCTCAATAATTTTTTATATTAATGCAATGTTGAAATGATACCTTTGATGTATTGCATTAACTAAAATATAATATTATTAGAATTAAATTTTCCTTTATCTTTTTCACATTTTTCAAATACGGCCACTAGAAAAGTTTTAATTACATTTGTGGCTTGCATTGTATTCCCATTGGACGGTGTGCCATAGATCAGGAATCGGCAAACTGTTTCTATAAAGAACAAGATAGTAAATATTTTAGGTTCTGCTGGCCATAAAGTTTCTGTTACAACTACTCAGCTACGTGGAGACACTATATAAACAAATGAGCATAACTGAGTTGCAATCAGACCTTATTTATGGACACTGAAATTTAAACTTCATATAATTTTTATATATCAGGAAATATTCGTCTTGTTTCTCCAACCATTCTTAAAATGTAAAACACATTCTTAGCTCACAGGTGGCGAGGCAAATTTAGCCCCCAAGACATAGTTTGCTAACCCCTGCTTTAGACTATTAAGCAGTATTGAAAAACACGGATTAGATATGTCTGCACAATATGTACTTTCTCTAAAACAACCTACTGCGGAACAATATGTAGAATGAGATTTCATATGTGTAAAACAGAAAAAAAATTATGTTTCTATATTTACCTAATTTTAAATGATCAGAGGGTTATGGAAGGATGAATACACACCAACCTGTTTATCTAACCTGTTACCACTGGACATAAAATTGGAGACAAAGAGAAAACATTAGTCTATGTTGTTTCCCTAATCAATGCAATCAATTATGACTCATAATTAAAATCCTGAAACAATAAAATGTACCTAAATTTAAAAAAAAAACACAATAATTCCATTCTATATCCACAAAGACTTAATCACTGAAATGTTGATATTCATGCTTATTTCCTCTGAACAAGTTTTCCGTTGATCATAACTACAAAATTGTGGAGTAAAACTTAGGTCAGAACCAAAACTAATGGTAGAAAATACTTTTTAATGAAATCATCATTTCCCTTCTTCATGTTGTCTTTTCATTTGCACATACAGTTTGCCTCAAATTCTACCCTTTACATTAGTAATACAACTAAATTTTAATTTAAATTAGTAACTACAACTAAGTAAAATACTTAGACATTATCTGCGCTCTTGATAAAGGCACAATGTCCTCATAAGCTCTTCTTATTCATTCAGAGCAGAGAGTTGATGTAGCAGATACTTTCACGTTCAGTTTGTACCAGTGGATCTATTACTGCATAGCATATTACTCCCCACATCTTAGGGGCCTAAAGCAAAAATAAAATGTACTCTCCCACAGTTTTTATACGTCCAGAATTTAGGAGCAGCTTAGCTGCTGGGTCTGGCTTAGTCTCTCAAGAGGCTGCAGGCAAGTTATCAGCCAGGGCTGCAATCATCTGAAGGCTTGACTGGGGCTGTAGGATCCATTTCCAAGATGGTTCACTCAGGTGACTACTGGCAGAAACCTTTGACCACAGACCCCTCCACGGGGCTACTTAATGTCCTCCTAGCATGGTGGCTGGCTTCCCCTAGAAGAAGTGATACAAAAGAGGAAAGTGGAACCTACAATGCCTTTGCTGGCCTAGACTTGAAGTCACACATCCACAATTTCCTAAGGATATACAGGTTAGTTCTGCTTAAATGTAGGAGGAAACTACACAGACCATGAATACCAAGCAGCAAGAATCACTGGGCACCAACTTAGAAACTGGCTAACAACACACAGATGTTCAAAAATATTAACAGAGATAGCCAGGGGCAGGGCTTAAACTTATCTATTGACCATGTTTTACAAACGGAAATCTGATTTTAAAATATTTTGATTTTGTTCATAGGAAAAAAATCTTTGTTATATTAAAAGCATACTTAACTATAACTTGTCAAATACATGACAACCAACAAATCAGTGCTTTTAAAACACTTAGAGAACATGGGGTATTTTATACAAGCAAATTACCTATCTGTATAAGCCACATGCGCAAGTGAATAAATACAAGAAGTGATGTGCATCAGTGGAAAAAAATTGTACCGTAAAAATTGCCTGCTTTAGTTTATTTTCTTGACAAAATGGTATACCATTAAAAAGTACAAAAAATCATTTGGTAAAAAACCCAGCTTATTATCCAAAAATAGAATATATTTTTGGAGAAGAAAAATATTTATGCTTAGAAAAAAGCCTGGAAGGATATACAATGAGATTAACAGTAGTCTCTGAGTGTTTGGATTGGATATGACTTTTTTTTTTCCTTTTGGCTTGTGTGTTTTTATTTAGGACATCCACAGAGAACATGCACCAATCACTTTTATAATGAGAAAAGACTCATGTAAAATTGCTCATAGTCTATATTTCTGGCTGGCATTAAGGTATTTCTGTTCCCTAAATCGCCTTCTGAAGAATTTTATTTGCGACCTATAAATCATTCTTACAAGCCAAGAAAGGATAAGTTACCTATGCTAACATTTACTCCTGAGGCTACTGGAAGCTAAATGTGAACAGGTGAAATAAGAGGCAAATGTCATTTACATTACCTTACTTTTATGCTCAGTAAGGTCAAAGGTAAAGGTTTTGTATCTTTCTAGTCCATAAAATATGTATTGCTGTTTTCAAAGTACATCAACAGTGGTAATAGCTATTTCCATTAGTCAGTCCTATAATTTTATGAAATATTGACATGATAAAACAATGCAACTGAGAAAAAACCAATAGAGCACACATTTTATTGACAAATAAATGCATGGGCTTAAATTGTCTCTCACCAGCTTTATACCTGATTGACACGTTATCAGAAAAATAAAGATTTAAGCTGGCCAAGATCAATGATTTCAAAATGAGTCTTTAGTGCTCCATCAGATAAAAATACAAATTCAACCCAATCATAATTCATATTTGGGTTCACGCCACTTTGACAGTTACATTTTATGGCAAAATGTACTTTAATTTTATATTCAAACCTTTTCCCAGCTTTTCTTAGAGAATTCACTTTTTAATTTATGATACTTCCTCGCTCAATTCAAGCTCCATTCACTTTTAGATACTCTGGAAAGATAAATAACTGACATACTCTGCCATTCATGAGTAATGTATTGCCTATAACTTAAGAAAATAAAATAGGTGGCCAAAGATATATATTTGTTTTAGGAATAAATATGTATCATATGTATAAGTAATAAAATAACAATAAATTAGAAATATGTCATAAAAGTGCGTTCCTATTTTACTGAGTTTAAATTATACACTGTAATATATTGTTAGGTCATATACATTTTAAGAATGAAATACCTTAGTTGTGGCTTATGCTGAATATGTAACTACATTTGACTGTAAAGCATGCAAGTGAAGCCATATGTTTACATATTATTACAGACTGCTATTTCCAGTATATATCCATTAAGAAATATATTCTTTCTTTCTTTCTTTTGGTAAAATACTATGTGTCATCACAACTCTCATCAACAAAAAACTTGCAAAGCAAGGATTTCTCCATGTATCACTTTAAACTTTTCTCCACTTCCCAGGTCATGATGAGTACTCTTTACAAGAACAATAACAATAATCATTTATATGTATCAGGAACTCTACACATACATTGTTATTTCATTTCATTGTTATTTCCCCACCAAGTGGGGAAAGCAGGGAGGGTTGGGCGGTGGAATGAATGGGGAGATTGGGAAACCAAATTGTACACTCTAAATATATGCAGTTTATTGTAAAAAAAAAAAAAAATAAGAAAAATCATTTATATGTATCAGGAACTCTACACATACATTGTTATTTCATTTAATCTCATAACCTCCTGTCAAGGTGAAAAATATTATCTCTACTTTACAGATGAGGAAACTCATCTGAACAGCACTCCCTTAAACACAGACCCTTAAGCATACTCCTCTCCATCTTAATACCTGTGAGCCAAAGAGGCAAGTTATCCACCCCTGATACATCCAACATTCAATGGTGGGACAGACAGAGAATAACTGCTAAAGATGGCCCCTATTCATGAAGGTGGGATATGGGAGACTCAGGGTCATCACTGTTCCACTCCAGTTCTAATGTTAAAATATCCTCTGATTGGACCTTAGTCCTGGGAATTTTGTATTATAGTTTTGTACCTTAGTTCCAGCCTCTGGGTCAGATTTCTTTTTCCATAAAACGGTGCCCATGTTAGCAAGAAGAAAGCCTGCTTCCTGTCCACAGAGTCTAAAGATCACTCTTTCACTTTGTACTGTCTCTATCCCTTTCATTACAGACTGATATAATTCTTTTAAAATTTTTGTGTATTTTTGTGAATTAATTTATAATCCACCCCATCACAAAAAAAGCTATCATACTCACAAATCTCTCAAGATGAGCCATTGTCGACACCGGGTTTCCTGTAAGGTTGGTATGAAACAGCACCTTTAAGGATCTTAAAATCCCTATTGTTTGTTTGAAGTACCCCTTTAAACCTTTTTGAGGTCTTAATAAAAGGTTTTATAGTCACACTCTTAGTTTTACCTTTATAAAATTTTTTTTCATTATCCTGCATTTGATTCCAACCTGGAAACATCTCCTAATCTGAGAATTGTAGAGAGCCTGGAATGAGAAACAGTTTTAAGTTTAAACTTGGCAAAGCCTTGCTCCTTTGTTTCCCCTAAATTTCACTTGAAAACTAAACAAGTTCATTAGGTACACTCTTATTTTCCACATTACTACAGGTGCAGTGTTGATAAATTTTCCACCACAACATAACAAGAGCTCTTGACTTTCATCTTCCAGTATCATTTTCTTTACTTTTCTATAGACCTTACCAATAGCCTCTTCGAGGGTCCTAAGATTTCAGTTACCCACATACCCCTCTCAAGATCCTCCTCGAGACCCATCATGTCTCTACTAAGAGTGTCTTAATGGCCCTTCCAACTCTACCTATTACTTAGTCCTAAAGCCACTTCACATTTTAGACTTTTGTTACGGGATCTCTTCACTTCAGTACAAAATATATTCCTATTATTATGATTAAACACTTATGTATCCCAAAACTTACTGGCATAAAACAATCAGTTATTGTGCTCACAGAATTATGACAAGACACAGCAGAGATGGCCTGTTACTGCTCCATGATTTCTTAGATATCAGAAGGAAGACTCCAAGGCTGGAGGACAAAATCACCTGAAGGTTCACAGGTCTTAATTGTTGTTTAAGTGTTAATCTCGGGCTGTTACCAAGGACACCAGCACACGGCTTTTCCACTTGTCTTGTGCTTCCTCACAACACGTTTCATGGGTTCCAAAGCAAGAATCTTGAAAAAGAGCAAAGCCAGGCAGAAGCTACATCCCCTTTAATGAACGAGTCCTTTTATGGAACTAGACTCAACGTCATGTCTGCCAATTATCTATTGGTTGAATTACAGAAGTCCACCCAGGTTAAAGGTGAGAGAAGAAAGACATCATCCATGATGGAATGGCATCTGTCTCATATTGTATACGTTGCACACGGGATGGAATTAGACTTTTTCCATTATGGAAAAAGTCTAACCTGCTACAGCAAGCTTGGAGATCTGTTTGATGAGGAACAATTTTATGTCTATAGACTGTAATCTCTAAGCAGTCCAAAAATCATTGAATAATATGCGCTGGCTGGATTAAAGACCTGAGTCTGACCACTGGCTGGGTCATCCAGAACACGATTCTATTCCTTTGTAGGTCTCAATATTGTTGCTTTAAAAAAAAAAGTATTATTATTTATAAAGATTTTTTAAATAGTTGATCTCTAAAGTTCCTTCCATGTCAAATATTCTATAACTCATCTATTTTAAAAGATGCACAAATGTTTTCCATCACTTACTATTTGTGCAATTTTTATTAAAATATTAACTAAGATATGTATAAATCCAGTCTCAAATATGAATAGAAATTCTTCATCTTTGTTATTTTTAGAAAATAGTTATTGATATCAGGTCTCGTGTTAAAGATTTACACACATTTTATGCTTACATAAACCTTGTAAGGCAGTTTTTAGAATTAAAAATTACTACCTTTACCTAGCCTATGAAATATTACTTTCTATACTGCTTTACATTCTCCACATTTTTAATACGTTTCACTTTCCTGCACTACCAGATATACTAGGCAAGAGTGTTTAAGAGATACTGAGGGTTATTAATAGACGTCATTAGTAATAAACCACAATGTTAATTTCATGCCCCAAATGCCTCTTATCTTACTCCTGATTGAACAGAATTCCTTGTCTGGCCCTCTCAGCCTCATGTCACCCCAAAGCATAGCCAAGGATTGGTTCTTTTCCTTAAAGAGTCAGACAATCTAAAGAAGAATAAGAAAGGGCAATCTTTCAAATGGGGGTTTCTAAAAAAGAGACAAGATTACTGAAACAAGAGGGACACAGAAAAATCTCCTAATCATATGATATCCTTATTCCAATCCTTATCTTTTGAATTACCAAGCTACTTTTTCCCCTTTTAAAAAACTGAGGTAAAATTAGTTTATAACATTAAGTTTCAAGCATACATTATAATTCGACATCTGCACACACTACAAAGTGATCAGCACCAGAGGTATAGTTACAATCCATCACTGTACGTTTGACCCCCTTCAGCCACTACGGAAAACGGTATGGAGATTCACCAAGCTACTTTTTTAAAATTATGAAATGGTTTTAAAAATTAAACTGGTTTCTTACCACAGGACTTTTCAGAGCTAACATCTGAGAATCTCCAAGAAGGGTTCATGAAAAATTTCCCAGATATATTTAACCTTGAAATTCATTTTTCTTTTTCTTTCCAGACTAGTATTCAATGGAATACTAGTATTTATTCAGAAAGTGTTGGGGTGGAGTTATCGATAATTGACACCATGGTGTCAGCTAACCAGATGCAGAAATGGTAGTTTTGCTTTGGAAAGAGAATAAGGAGCATGGAGGTACTTCCGAGGTGGACAGTCCCAGGTGGGGTGTCAGTATCAGCAGGAAGACAAAAATGCCCGGAACCTGGGAACAGGAAGAGGGAAGCTTCTCCAGATTAAGTTTACCTCACTTTACACTATTTTCTTTGATCCTGCAAACTTCTCCAGGCCATTCAATTTATTCAACAAATGAACTCTAAAATGGCCTGATCCAGTGCAAAACTGACTTCATCCAGTGCCAAGTAATCCTTGTACTCCAGAGTACGAACTATCACCAAAAAATGTGAGGCGCAGACTGATCCAAGGTCAAGTAAGTTTTATCCCAATTTGTCAATGCTGATCAATCACAGGCGCTTCCATCTCTTTTTATTAACAGTAATTTTTTTTTAAAGGTAGTGGAAACTTCTATCTCATTTGTGGTATCTTGGGAGGTGGAGCCACTATCAACCACCCAGGTCTGCCTTCGGTCCAGGTGGAGAAAATGACAACATATGGCCTTCCGAGCTGCCATCCTGCACTAGGCGTCTGTCAAGTTCTGACTGCTTTCGATTTCAAGCCTAATAAACCCACAGACAGCTTTTCTCTGGATTCTGTCCCACAGTCTCCCTTAGAAGGAGGACCATAACGAGAGGAGTCTGAAAGTTAAAAATAATAATAGCGACAATAAAGCTTTGGCTATAAACATTTTATTCTTCCTTTCCAAATAAAAATAAATGACATATTATTTGTGAAATTTTGGATCAGATACCAAAGTCTCAGAGACACAGAAGCTCACTGTCTTCAGAGGGATAGTCTTGGTCATTATTTAAAATACTCATTCACGTAAAGTATAACATACGCTGTCTATCTTTGACATTTCAAAACGTTCCACTTAATTTTACTTGATTAAAATTGTCAGTTTTTTAGCCTTGCTCAGCTTTCCACAACTGCTCTTGCCATAAAAAGCTGTGAGTCCAAATAACTCAGAGAGAAATTTTTCAATCCAAAAAAACTATAGGAAACTTCCTTTTGATAGATAATTTGTATAGTAGCATGTACTTAATGTCTACTATACTTGCTTTTAGGCAAATTTCATAGAGAATTGGACCCTCAAATTTGGCAGGTACAGTATTTTAATAGTCTAATCATGAAAGAACACTTATGTGTCAGATAAAAATGTTCTCAACTAACATTAGATGACTTGGGACTTTTTAATATATATATGCAATTCTCCAGCACTTACTGAATGAGCCTATTTTAAAAATATATACATGTTTCTTCCCCAAATGGTGAAAATCTGTGATGTTACACCTCTAACAGGACTATTCATTAGCTCACTTGGCACATATTTATAGAATATCTATTCTGAGCCAACTACTTGTATATTGATTGGAATTGAAGAGAAACACATTCATTAACTTCATTCATTCATTCATTCATTAAACAAATCTTTTGAGCTAGGTTGCATGCTACATGCTAGAGATGCAAGGGTGAATAAGACAAGATACTGGGGAGACCAACAATCAAATAATCACAGTAATGAATCCAAGAAATGAGAGAAAGTTCAAGCAACTGAAACCAAGACTTGACCAGGGCATTAAATTAGTCGGTGAACCAGCCTCCTGGACATACCTCCCAATCCTGTTCAGAGGTAACAGTATTGATAATGGCTCCCACTGACTGCCAGGTGCTGTGCTGCGTGCCCATTTCATTCTCACAGATGATGATTCCATTTCATTCTGACAATATCTCAAAACTATTTTGGAAAGAAAATCTTCAGAGGCCCTCCAAAGCCTACAGGTTGGTTTTTTGTTTTTTTTTTAATTTCTGATTTTAATTTTATTATTTTTTATTATCATTTTTGGCTGCATTAGGTCATCACTGCTGCACACAGGCTTTCTCTAGTTACAGCAAGCGGGGGCTACTCCTCACTGAAGTGCATGGGCTTCTCATTGCGGTGGCATCTCTTGTTGCAGAGCACAGGCTCTAGGTGTGCGGGCTCCAGTAGTTGTAGCACATGGGCTCAGTAGTTGTGGCACATGGGCTTAAATTGCTCTGCGACATGTGGGATCTTCCCAGGCCAGGGATCAAACCCATGTCCCCTGCCTTCGCAGGCAGATTCTTAACCACTGCGCCACCAGGGAAGTCCCAGCCTCCAGGTTTTAACCTTTCTGTTCCTTCCCTCCTCCTCTCACCCCTTCGCTGCCCCACAAACCTGGAGGCACCTTAGAGGCTTTCAACCCCCTGACCAGGTAACATGTGAGTAGTTAATGTCCTATGGAACTATCACCAGAGCGCTGGTTTCCAAGCCTGGCTGGACACCAAAATCACCTGAGGGTGCTTAAAAACTAAAGTTTCCCAGAAAATCACAATCTAGGATAGTTGTTCCAAAATATGGTCCCTAGTCCAGCATCATCTAAGAACTTATCAGAAATGCAGAACACAGAAGCACTATTTATGATAGCCAAGACATGGAAGCAACTTAAATGTCCATGGACAGATCAATGGATAAAGAAGATGTAGTACATATATACAATGGAATACTACTCAGCCACAAAAAAGAATGAAATAATGCCATTTGCAGCAACACGGATGAGCCTAGAGATTATCATATTAAGAGAAGTCAGAAAGAGAAGGACAAACACCATATGATATCACTTATATATGGAATCTAAAACAGGACACAAATGAACCTATGAAACAGAAACAGAATCATGGACACAGAGAACAGACTGGTGACTGCCAAGGGGGAGGGAGCTGGGGGAAGGATGGAGTGGGAGGTTGGGGTTACTTGATACAAGCTTTTACATATAGAATGGATAAACAACAAGGTCCTACTGTATAGCACAGAGAACTATATTTAATATCCTATGATAAACCATAATGGAAAAGAATATTTTTAAAAATGTATATATAGAGCTTCCTCCACAAGAGGGCAGACAGCAGTAATAAGCAGTATCAGCAGTTTTTCATCTTGTGGAACTGAAAACCACAGCCACAGAAAGAAAATGAAAAAGCAGAGGACTTTGTACTAGATGAAGGGACAGCATAAAAGCCCAGAAAAACAACTAAATGAAGAGGACATAGGCACCCTTCCAGAAAAAGAATTCAAAATAATGATGGGGAAGATGATCCAGGACTTTGAAAAAAGACTGGATGCAAAGATCGAAAAGTTTACCAAAGGCCTAGAAGAATTAAAGAGCAAACAAACAGAGATATGCACACAATAACTGAAATGAAAAATACACTAGAAGGAACTAACAGCAGAGTAACGGAGGCAGAAGGGCGAATAGGTGACCTGGAAGACAGAATGGTGAAAATCACTGATGCAGAAAAGAATAAGGAAAAAAGAATGAAAAGAACTGAAGACAGCCTAAGAGACCTCTGGGACAATGTTAAACACACCAACGTTCGCATTATAGGGGTCCCAGAAGGAGAAGAGAGAGAGAAAGGACCCGAGAAAATATTGGAAGAGATTATAGTTGAAAAATCCCCTAACATGGGAAAGGAAATAGCTACCCAAGTCCAGGAAGTGCAGAGTCCCAGGCAGGATAAACCCAAGGAGAAACACACCAAGACATATAGTAGTCAAACTGACAAAAATTAAAGACAGAGAAAAGTTATTAAAAGCAACAAGGGAAAAATGACAAATAACACACAAGGGAACTCACATAAGGATAACAGCTGATTTCTCAGCAGAAACTCTGCAAGCCAGAAGGGAGTGGCATGGTATATTTCAAGTGATGAAAGGGAAGAACCTACAACCAAGAATACTCTACCCAGCAAGGATCTCATTCAGATTCGACAGAGAAATCAAGAGCTTTACAGACGAGCCACAGCTAAGAGAATTCAGCACCACCAAACCAGGCTTACAACAAATGCTAAAGGAACTTCTCTAAGTGGGAAACATAAGAGAAGAAAAGGACCTACAGAAACAAGAACAAAACAATTAAGAAAATGGTAATAGGAACATACATATCGATAATTACCTTGAATGTAAATGGACTAAAGGCACCAACCAAAAGACACAGACTGGTTGAATGGACACAAATACAAGACCCATATATATGCTGTCTACAAGAGACCCACTTCAGACCTAGGGACACATACAGACTGAAAGTGAGGGGATGGAAAAAGATATTCCATGCAAATGGAAATCAAAAGAAAGCTGTAGTAGCGATACTCATATCAGATAAAATAGACTTTAAAATAAAAAATGTTACAAGAGACAAGAAAGGACATCAAGGGATCCGTCCAAGAAGAGGAGGTAACAATTATAAATATATATGCACCCAATATAGGAGCACCTCAATACATAAGGCAAATGCTAACAACTATGAAAGAGGAAATGCAAGGCAGAAATAGAGACACAGGTGTAGAGAACAAACACATGGACACAAAGTGGGGAAAGCAGGGAGGGTTGGGGGGAATGAATTGGGAGATTGGGATATCAAATTGTATACTCTAAATATATGCTGTTTATTGTCTATTAATTGTATCTCAATAAAAGTTCTTTAAAAAATGTATATATATATATATATAAAACAATCAGTTTGTTATACAGCAGTAATTAACACAACACTGTAAATCAACTATATTTCTTAAAAAAAAAAGAAAAGAAAGAAATGTAGAATCTTGGGCCCCACTCCAGATGCACTGAACTGGAAAACCTGGGGGTAAAGCCAAGTGATCTGTGCTCTAACAAGCACTCTGGACGATATTAAGGCACTAACCATTTGATCTTGAATTTATGCAGTAGGTGCTAGAATTATTTTTTAGTACACCAGGTAATTTTGAAGACGAATGAGTTTGGGAACCAAAAGGAGAGTATTCCTCACAGCTCAAAACACCATTGGGCTGGCCCAGAAAGGTGAGATAAACAATGTACAAAACAATGTAAAAATAATGGATAAAACCTTGGGGAAGGAAAAAAATCAAGGAATTTTGCAGAGAATTCACAAACTGACAGGAATTGCTATCAACTGCAGTACATTTAAAAGTTATACTGTAGGATTAAAAAAATTTTATTTTGCAAAATGATCCTATTTTGAGACCTAGAAACCTCATCTTTTAAAGTTATCTATTCTAAAGCCATGATTTTTAAAAGAAAACAATGTAAAGAATACATGCCTGAAATAGAAAAAAGTGTTCTGTTAAATAAGTGTTCTGAAAAAAAGCCAGAGCTTTTTATCTTAGATAAATGTATGGCATTTTTTTCTATTCACATTTAATGTTAGTTTATTACTGTGTTTTAAGTGTTCATAATATGATTATATCTCTGTTAATTAAGCATATCTGTCTTTAAGTTCTTCGATAATTGAAAATTAATAGGAAAGAGGTAAGATCTAGAAAGACCATCACTTTCTTGATTGTAGACTGCACATAGTACAGGTGACAATAAAATCTTTAATGGCTAAGACTTTTTACCACTTGTTGATTGCAAACTAGATGTCCTGCAGACATATGCTAATAAGATACACTTTAGAACCCAGCAGATACTTGCTAAATCCCACATCTGTGGAGCCCCTGGTTAATAACATCGCCCCTCTGAGTCTTTTATAGGTTTTATGCCACATGTCTGGACTGTGGTAAGTGCTTTACATGCATAATCTCCTGCCCCCCCCCCCCCCAAAAAAAAAACCCTCACTGTGACTAGTGGATCATTAAAATCCTACTTCAGATAAGAGAACGGAAGGTTAAAGAGGGTAAGCCATTTAGCTGACTCAGCTGCCCCCAGGCAGCCTGCATCCAGCCCATGTCCCCTCCCTGTCACTCACCTGCCTCCTTTATGACTAACATGGTACCAGAATTATGACATGTAGCAGGAATGCTCAGCAAACGCAGGGCTGTTTTGTTTGTTTTCTGTGCACATGGCTTTTGTCTGGCCTGGCTTAAGACTTAAAGAGCCCCGAAGTACTGAAAAGCTGACGTATTTCAAATTTTAAAACCATACTCAACTATAAACTAAGCCTAAGAAAGTCCAACAAAGTTCTTATTTTTCTCATGATGAGTACTCTGCTGCTTTGTTAAAAGATCCAATGTAAAAATTCTTTAAAATAACTATTTATTGCTTTGGCTTCACTTGGTACACTAAAAACATACATATGCCACAATCCAGGGCTGGCCTATTTCAACCTGATTCACTGAAGAGGGGGATAGATTTTTCTAGACATTTTCCCAACTCAGGGCTTCTCCGAGGTATGGCTGGGAAGGGGAGAGGAAGGAAGGCTGCCTTCTAGTTGATCTTTGCTGTAGCACATCCCTGACTCAGCATCCACACATCACTAGAAATGTGCAAGAAGGAGCCAGGTGCTACAACCTTCTCTCCTGGGGTGTGACTATTCTAAAACCAATGCAGGTTTAGGTAGCTTAGTCAAAAAGATCTTGAGGAGTCTCTCAAGCCCAGGACATTTGCTTAAGCATGGAAGCAGGGCTACCTTCAGTTCACATGTGTGTGTGTGTGTGTGTGTGTGTGTGTGTGTATGTGTGAGAGAGAGAGAACTCCAGCTGGCACTGGTACAATATACAACTCCAAACTTATGAGCATAAAGCAAGCAACTACTGTCATCATGATACACTTAAAAGAAGAAATCAGACTTTGACAATAAATCAAACATAAAAACCTGTGTTCAGCTCTTGGGCTTGGTTTCCTTGGGAAACTGCAAATTCTTCACCCCAGCTTAGCACTCACTGATGGGGAGTTTCTCAGTGCTTTGCTGACCAACTCGTCTCCTAAAGCGTGAATTCCTAAATGCCATACCCACCCCTGAGCTCCATCGTGAACTTCTCACCTTGTTCTGAAGCTTCCATGGGAGATGTCTTTTGTGACAAGTGTGGGGAAAATGTAGCGAACAGTTAAAAGTGAATCTCTTACCTCTTTGAACTGTTTTCTTCGTACTTCGTGTACACAGATACACTTTTGATGTGTTAACTAGAAAATCTGACTAGAAAAGAACAAAGCAGCTGTCACCGGGAGGAAGACACTGACAAAAAAAACCACACAGCCCTTTATTGAAGAACTGTCAAGCCCATCCTACAGCGCTGGAGTTGTCTGCAGTATTTATCAAAGACCTGGATCTGACGCAGGAAATTAAAAATAATAATAATAATAAATCTGTCCACTGGACATTTATTAAAAGAATCTAAAATTATATTACATTTAAAATAACGAAAATGGATATTTTAACAATTCAGACACAAGGTTGTTTTTATTAGCTAAATATATTTATATGTGTGTGTGTGTATATACATATCTATATATATATATATAGTATACCCATGTGCATGCTTTTCTAACCACAAAAATACACATGTATATGTAGAGAATAAAGGTACACATGTTGATAACGTCTACATAAAAATTCAAATCTGATATATTTTTCCTCACTATGAAGCGACTCAATACATTTAAATGTTTTTTCTCAATGTTACTTTCATCTGAATATTACATATAAAATTGAATCTTTTCAATATTTCTGAAATTAGCTTAAACAAGGTCCTTCCAGGCAAATGGATTTTGTCATTTCATGTTGTCCTACTAACTTACAGTATTTTACTGAATATTATTCCCAGCTTTAAATAATATACGGGCTTTGCTTGACTCCAGGCCTTTACATACTGATTATAAATTTGGGCTCAGTTCTAACTATTGTATTGCATGGAATTTAATAATCTTTTAATAAGCAAACATACTGTATGTAATGAGTGTGTGTTTTTTTTTAACAAAATTCCAATTGCATGAACATGAAGAAAAAAGAAACCATTAAAAATGCACAGGAAATAAAATGCTCAACATAGCCAGAAACTGTCCATGTATCTCCCTGTGTTTTCAGGTCACAGTGACAGATTATAAGATAGAGCTTCAGGCTCGGGGCTTCAAATCTTGGCTATATCACTCAAGAGCTGTATGACCCTGGGCAGGTTATCTAACATCCCTGAGCCTCAGTTTCCCCACCTGTGAGAAAAGAGAAGTATCTACCTCACCAGGGTGGTTTAGATTAAAAAAGGACAGGCAGATGTTCTCATGGTTAAATAAGTGGGGGAAATGCAGCCCCGAACAATTCATTCTACACTGAACAATGGAGAACAGATGGCAGAACAGAATGCAGACCTTCTCAGAGCCTTTCATAGGCTCATGTATCTTTCTAATCACAAATACAATTCAATATTTAGAATTCCACAGATTTATTTGACCTGGAACTCTCTTATGATGAGTATTTCTGGGGAATAATGTTTCCCAGAATATAGTTTGAAAGTGGGGGAGAGGTACTAAGGGGCACTTTAGGTCAAAAGAAATCTTTTTTATGGTATATTTGGACTTGTGTGTATAAAGACCATGTCACAAGAACTGGGAAACTCTTTGGTAACTCAGATCACTGTTGCTTCAGTTGCAAAATAATTTCTATGGCCTGAATTGACAAGTTTACTTTTCCTGTATCCAGTGAGAAGAAACTCTCTGGGGGACAAATTATTAAGTAAATACATGGTTCAGAATTTTTTTAAACTAAGATTTGAGATTCTCCATGGTAAGAGTAGAGGTACAAAAGAGGTGAAAGGGATTAAAAGGTAAAAATCTCCAGTTCTAAAATAAACAAGCCAAGGGAATGTAATATACAGCATTAGAAATATGGTCAGTAATACTATAGTAACTTTGTATGGGGAAAGATGGTTACTAGACTCATAACAGTGATCATTTCATAGTGTAAACATCAAATCACTACGTACAGACAAGCAAAAGCTAAGAGAACTCAGCACCACAAAATCAGCTTTACATCAAATGCTCTAGGCGGGAAACAGAGGAGAAGAAAAATACCTACAAAAACAAACCCAAAACAATTAAGAAAATGGTAATAGGAACATACACATTGATAATTACCTTAAATGTAAATGGATTAAATGCTCCAACCAAAAGACACAGATTGGCTGAATGGATACTAAAACAAGACCTGTATATATGCTGTCTACAAGAGACCCACTTCGGACATAAGGGCACATACAAACTGAAAGTGTGGGGGTAGAAAAAGATATTCCATACAAATGGAAATCAAAAGAAAGCTGGAGTAGCAATACTCCTATCAGACAAAATAGACTTTAAAATAAAGACTGTTACAAGAGACAAGGAAGCACACTACATAATGATCAAGGGATCAATCCAAGAAGAAGATATAAGAACTGTAAATATTTATGCATCCAACATAGGAGCACCTCAATACATAAGGCAAATGCTAACACCCATAAAAGGGGAAATCGACGTTAACACAATAATAGTGAGGGATTTTAACACCCCATTTACATCAATGCACAAATCATCAGACAGAAAATAAGGAAACACAACCTTTAAATGACACATTAGACCAGACAGACTTAATTGACATTTATAGGACATTTCATCTGAAAGCAGCAGAATACATTCTCTCCTCAAGTGCACAGGGAACATTCTCCAGGATAGATCACATTTTGGGTCACATATCAAGCCTCGGTAAATTTAATAAAATTGAAATTGTATCAAGCAACTTTCCCAACCACCACACTATGAGATTAGAAATCAATTACAGGAAAAAACTGTAAAAAACACAAACACATGGAGGCTATACAATATGCTACTAAATAACCAAGAGATCACTGAAGAAATCAAAGAGAAGATAAAAAAATATGTAGAAACAAATGACAATGAAAACACAATGACTCAAAACCTATGCAATGCAGCAAAAGCAATTCTAAGAGGGAAGTTCATAGCAAGACAATTCCACCTCAAGAAACAAGAAAAATCTGAAACAACCTAACTTTATACCTAAAGCAATTAGAGAAAAAACAAACAAAACCAAAGGCTAGTAGAAGGAAAGAAATTATAAAAATCTGAGTAGAAATAAATGAAGTAGAAATAAAGAAAACAATAGCAAAGATCAATGAAACTAAAAGCCAGTTCTTTGAGAAGATAAACAAAATTGATAAAGCTTTAGCCAGACTCATCAAGAAAAAAAGGGAGAGGACTCAAATCAATAAAATTAGAAATGAAAAAGGAGACGTTACAACTGACACCACAGAAACACAAAGGATCATAAGAAACTACTACAAGGAATTATATGCCAATAAAATGGACAACCTGGAAGAAATGGACAAATTCTAAGAAAGGCATAACCTTCCAAGACTAAACCAGGAAGAAATAGATAATATGAACAGATAAATCACAAGTAACGAAAATGAAACTGTGATTTAAAATCTTCCAACAAGGGACCTCCCTGGTGGCACAGTGGTTAAGAATCCGCCTGCCAATGCAGCAGACACAGGTTCAATCCCTGAGCTAGGAAGATCCCACATGCCTCGGAGCAACTAAGCCCGTGTGCCACAACTACTGAGCCTGTGCTCTAGAGCCCGTGAGCCATAACTACTGAGCCCATGTGCCACAACTACTGAAGCCCGCATGCCTGGAGCCCATGCTCTACAACAAGAGAGGCCAGCACACTGAGAAGGCTGTGCACCGCAACAAAGAGTAGCCCCTGTTTGCCACAACTAGAGAAAGCCCACGTGCAACAATGAAGACCCAACACAGCCAATAAATAATTAATTAAAAAAAAATCTTCCAACAAACAAAAGCCCAGGACCAGATGGCTTCACAGACAAATCCTACCAAACTTTTAGAGAAGAGCTTCCCATCCTTCTCAAACTCTTCCAGAAACTGCAGAGGAAGGAATACTCCTAAACTCATTCTATGAGGCCACTATCACCCTGATACAAAAACCAGACAAAGATATCACAAAAAAAGAAAATTAGAGACCAATATCACTGATGAACATAGACACAAAAATCCTCCACAAAAGACTAGCAAACAGAATCCAACAGCACATTAAAAGGATCATACACCATGAACACGTGTTCCCAGCGATACAAGGATTCTTCAATATATGCAAATCAATGTGATACACCACATCAACAAATTGAAGAATGAAAACCACATGATCATCTCAATAGATGCAGAAAAAAATTTTCACAAAATTCAATACCCATTTATGATAAAAACTCTCCAGAAAGTGGGCATAAAGGGAATCTCCCCCAACATAATAAAGGCCATATACAACAAACCCACAGCAAACATCATTCTCAGTGGTGAAAAACAAAGCATTTCCTCTAAGATCAGGGAAAACACAAGGGTGCCCACTCTCACCACTATTATTCCACATAGTTTGGGAAGTCCTAGCCACAGCAATCAGAGAAGAAAAAAAAAATAAAAAATAAAAGGAATCCAAATTGGAAAAGAAGAAGTAAAACTGTCACTGTTTGCAGATGACATGATACTATACACAGAAAATCCTAAAGATGCTACCAGAAAACTACTAGGCCTAATCAAAGAATTTCATAAAGTATCAGGATACAAAATTAATACATAGAAATCTCTTGCATTCCCACACACTAAAAATGAAAAATCAGAAAGAGAAATTAAGGAAACAATCCCATTTACCATTAGAACAAAAGAATAAAATACCTAGGAATAAACCTACCTAAGGAGGCAAAATTCTGGTACTCAGAAAATTACAAGATACTGATGAAATAAATCAAAAGATGACACAAACAGACAGCAAGATATACCAAGTTCTTGGATTGGAAGAATCAATATTGTGAAAATACAGATTCAATACAATCCCAACGACCTGAATGGGAAGGAAATGCAAAAAGGAGGCGATATATGTATATGTATAGCTGATTCACTTCGCTGTACAGCAGAAACAATATTGTAAAGCAAGTATACTCCAATTAAAAAAAAAATCACTACGTAGTACACCTGAAACTAACATAATATTGTGTGCCAGGTATATTTCAATTGAGAAAAGAATTTGAGATGCCATTTCACGTGGTTTATATGCACTTATGTCTAAACATTTATCAAGTTGGACTATGGACCAAGTAAATACCTAAATTTAGGACAAGCACTGGGTAGGAGTTTGATGGGCAGTGAAATGAGTTTTACAGTCTTTTCTCCAAAAATGAAACAAAAAGGAAGATTTTCAGGAGGGGGGGTGGTGTAGCTTAAGTCCATAATTTCTTGCTTATTTTTGTTTCTCAAAAGCCAAAATATTGCACTGAACAAGGCCTTTGTCAACCTGTCTAATTTAACTTCTCCATCATTTGAAGACAAAATGAATTGATTAATTTCTCTCCTTTTCGAAAATTTTGTCCTCTGAAAATTCCAACATTTTCAAAAGATCCGATAAATAATACCAAGTTCACTGGCATTTCAAACAGACAAGACACTTATCTATTTTAAACCATTATGAATGTCATATTTCCATTCAAACTTGAGATCACATTTTCAGCTACCAACCATGGAAAAATCTTTCAGACAACAATAACGTCTTAATTGAAGATTTCTCTTAAAATTATTTTTATAGACTAATGTGGGAGTTCTTCTCCTGAAAAACAAAATTACTTTTAATGAAGCAGTTCAAAATCAGGGCAAAGAAAGAGCAAAGAGTTTCCTTGAGGTTCTGGTGACAGTTTACATAAAAAGATGTTTTATTTTCTCTTTGCAGGGTGTACACCATCATTTTGTCTTATTATTCCTGACATTCAGTTCGTCATATTAGCATCTTTGTGGGAAACAAGAAAGCAATTAAGGTTTTTGCTCTTTATTCTTTGGGAGGCAGAGATTTGCTTTCCCTCAAACTCTTAATGATGAGGCAGACCTGGTCAAACACCAAACGCACGGATTTTAAAATGCAATAAAGATACAGCTTTAATAATTTTCAATTACAGTTATTCTGCAATAATGTTAGCAAATCTCATCTAAAAAGTAAATTATTCATTGAATAGGAAATGGGAAAGCCTTGGGATTGTGTGACTTTCCCATTTAAAGTTTCACTAAGATTCTCCTTGATAAGGTCCTTTTAAAAGATTACATATTTTATACTTTGTTTCTATCCCTTTCTTCATTCATGATGCTGTTTCTACTTTTTAATATACTTTTCTAACAAAACATGGTAGTTATAGAGCGGCCATTCAGAGAGATCTATTCAGAATAAGTATTCATTCACTTGCTGCCAGAAATACTGATAATATGATATTTTTTTATTTAGTTTTAAGAATACATTTTTCATTTCAAGCAGATGAAACAGAACCAAATTAAAAAAAAAACTGTCATTGGCTTTCATTAGGAAATTGGTAGGAAAAAGTCTTTCATGCTGCCTTTGCATTAGCAAATCTTGCCTTTCACGTAAATAAATAGGTCATTTATTGGAAAGTACATCGAATACAGAAAAACTAGAGAATCCCAGGAAATATTTTAAATCAAAATAAAATATGACAAAATGAAAAAAGGCAACACAGACAATTTTCTTTAAAAAATGAGAAGCAATGCCCTTCTCACTGAACTTGAAAACACATCAACTTAGTCACTTTCTGTATTCCCTTTGCAACAATTTCCAATATTTGTGTTCAGATAAATGTTAAATTCTTTATAATCTACCTCCTCACTCTCCTTTCTTTTGCCAGGAATTTAGTTACATTTGTTAATCTTCCTGTCTTAAAGTCGAAGGGGGTGTCACAAACTTAAGTTGTGATTAGCTTTGTACAAAACTCACAATGAAACTCATGACTGGAAGGTTTTGTGTTCAGAATTCTAGAACATATTGCAAACTTTCACAAGATTTATGGGAAGGTTCTTAAGTTCAACAGCACATAAATATGAACTTTTCATCCAAGGAATATCATCAATTTATCTGACAAACCTAAGCCAACATGTTTGAGATGGCAATGTTGTGGGAAATTTGAAGGCACATGTCAAATTCAGTGTTTTCTGAGTATTATTTTACGTTCATGGGTTTTTGTTTGTTTGTTTTCAAGTCTTGTTTAAGGAAATCATTGTATCCACTTTAATGGGAAACTAGATTAAGGCAAGATTAAATGAATTAATTCCAGTATCTGTGGATCCTGTTCCAACTGGAATAAGAAATCCCTTCTAACTGCCTCCATCTACTAATTTCACTCATTTCATTTTATAAAATGTTGTGGGTTTATTACAATGGCAGATATTTTAATGACAAAACAAAAGAAATGGAATCCACATTTTTACTTAATGAGCAGCTTTTAGTACCACCTCTGTAGACAAGATACAGATGCTTAAATCTTTACGAGCTTAATTTAATTTACATACTTAATACACCTTTACGTATCAATACACGAATATTAGAGGGACAATCTTTTTCATGAAGTTATTCCTGAAGGATCTTTGTAGTATTTTTATTTTAGAAACCTTTTTGAAAAACTCTTACAGATATACGGGGATATGTGTATAAAAACAGTTGATTGAACTTGGTGTACCCCCCAAAAAATAATAAATAAATAAATAAAATAAAATAAAAAAAACTCTTACAGATGAAATTTCAGTAGACCTAATATGGCAATTACATGCATGGTTCTTAGGGTCTAAGAGACATGGGTTCAAATTCTGGCTTGACCAATTACCAGCAAGCTTTGACTTCACATCTCTAGACTTCTGTTTCCTCTTTTTTTTTTTTTTTCTGGGGGGTGGGGGGGTGGACAGAGATAGCAACAGTAGCTACCTAAGGGATTGCTGAGGTGACTAAGGAGACAAACATATCTGAAGTCCTCAGACCAGTACCTGACATAGAGCAAGCACTTAACGAACAGGAGCTAATGACTAGTGAATTATTGTAACGAATAACCAGAAGTAACAGAGCATCTTTTGCAATCTTGTCACAGTTGACCTGGCTCAAGAGAAATTATGGCCTTATTTGAAATTTAGCCTCCTTCAAATCCAGCCCTGTGTATTCAATTCCATAATTCTGCGTATGATTTGCATGCTTCTACTCTTTACCGCTCTCCCTCTCTCTGTCTCTAGGGAAATACTGACACAAGTTTCACTGCTATGACGAGATCATTGTGTTGACTATCAGAATGCTCAGCAAAAACATGAAAGTGAAGTGCTACCTGCCAACATTAAAAGGAAGAATATCCCAAAGGAAGCTACATCTTAAACCAAATTTGAGTATTTCTTTAAAATCTCCACTAGAATAATTAATATCTTTACAGAAAGTAATACCTTGAATCCCACATTATGCTTGAATCGCTATGGAGTATTTTTTATCACAGAGATTCACTGCTCATCATCTCTACTTGACTTTGTTGAAGATATTTTCTTAAAAATCTTTTCCCAGTGTCTTCATTTATAAAATATTCTACTTTTTCCTTGACTTCATTTTTTGGTTCAGAGATAACAAATGAGAAAAAACTAAACTGAGGCATCCATAAGCACTGAAATATATTTGTCACATTTTGTGAAACTAAATGACTTCTATCCACTTTAGCTTAAGTCTCTTGACAAATACTGTAAATACAAAAGTTACTTAAAAAGCCTTTGATTCATGTTTGTTGATGCCCATTTGCATAAAAAACTTATGTTTGACTACTTCCCTTTTAATTCTTATTTATATTTCCCTGTATTTACAAAGAGGTTTAGTTGGAGAAAGAAAATTACCCAATATTTTCTACCTGAGGCCAAAAGGAACATCCAGCTAAGAATAAAGGATCTAGATGTCCTATCAATTCCTGTTGAGAGTCCAATAAGGTGAGAAACACAGGGTAACCTACTCATTGTAATGCTCATCAATATGTAACCTCAGATTTGGTTTTAAACATTCTTGTCAGGAACACACACAAGTAGACGAGCACACACCAGAGATTTAGATTCATGGGGTTCACGGGCTACTCAAGGTTCAGTCCCTCTTCTCACAATCTCCGATGGTGGGTGTAAAACTGAGATGAATAAATTGGTGCCTCCAGTTTGACCCACTTGTCAACTCCAGACTCAACAAAGAGCTCTGTTGTCTCAGTGAGCTCAGGCTACTGTAACAAAGTACCAAAGACTGAGTCGCTAAAAGAACAGACACTTATTTCTCACAGTTCTGGAGACTGGAAGTCCAAGATCAAGGTGCTGGCAGATGCAGTTCCTGGTGAAGATCCCCCTACTAGCTTCCTACCATGGGCTCACAAGGCAAAGAGAGAGAAAGCTCTGATCTCTCTTCCTCTTCTTCTAAGGACACTAATCCCATCATGGGGGCTCCACCTTCATGACTTCATCTAAACACAATTATCTCCCAAAGACCCCACCTGCAAATACCAGCATCTTGGGGATTAGAGCTTCAACATACAAATGGGGTGTGGGGCCCCCAAACATTCAGTCCATAACACCTCACAGTGTACCATATCTCACTTCCAAAACTCATAGCAGGAGATAAACTCGTATACATCCTTTTTCATTTATGAGTATGCTAGACCAACTTAGGGCCAGCTCTTCCTCCATTCACTGAATCAGTGGTCAAGTAAAATATAAATAATGATGTCTTGAGATAAATATTTAGTCAGACTTGATTACCTACATTTTCAAAAGCCATCTAATTTTGTCTTTGTATATCTATATTGATTTCATGTAATTGTTTGTAAATTTGGTTTAAGTGCAGTTACATGAATATAACCTGGCCTATTACTTACTCTGGCTTTTAAGAACTATGGATGATCAAAATATCAACAGCCTGATCACATGTGAAAATTGATTTAGCGAAAACAAGAAAACAAGAGAGTAATGTCATAGCGCTATCACAGCCAATTAATGCCTTCATGCCTTTAAAATTTCTTTTTTATCATTAATTATGGTGTGGTAAGACTTCCTAATTAAAATAACTCTACCAAATGCTGTCATATGTGTCCATTTTGTTCTGAAAGGAGATGTATACATCCTTTCACATGCATTATTCTCAGCCATCTGTGAAAACTGATCCTGTGGCAAACACCGACCAGCAGTTCTTCAATTTGATGTCATAAAGTGTTAAAATACTTGGAATCCTACATCCAGCCATATTCAGTTGCCATTATTTCTTGTTCATAGAAGGCACTCAATACTCCAGAATATGTGTGTGTGAGTTCTGGCTGTTCTATCGTGAAAAGGAAGTTTTAGTGACTTGCTTAGCACTCTCAAACATAAAAAGAAACCAAATCCACTACGTCAGCAGCTACCTTCGTATTCCACGTCTGTCTTTTGAAAGAGTACATAACTGGAATTTTTTAAACCAATATAAGTATCAGACTGTCAACTGGCAAATTGATTCATTTACATTAACTGTGCTTTTGAAAATATTTGGATTTATTTCTCCCATTTTTTTTTTTGCAAATAGAAAATAATTACCATGATTTCCCTTTGCCCCTCCCAAACCAAAAAAAAGGTTTTTGAATCTTAAATTTTTACATCAGGCTTTCTTAACAAAGCACAGAAATTCTTTAGATGTAGCCAAGAGCACTCAAACTCTGCTCATTCAGGTTCTGTTGTGAAATATGGCAGCTCTGCACTGGTGTTTTACCCTCTGCCATGTTAATTAGCCGTTTCCCCCATATCAATATTCTTTCAGGTAACTCACATCATTTCCCACATCTTGGTTCACCAATGCTTCTTCTGTTCCAGTGTCTCCTTCCTGAGCTTCAATTTTCCTATTCCTAAAGCCCATCTTTTGGTGACTATTTGGCAAGCTTCTATGAAGGAAACATGTTTTAAACTGTCACTTTAACTCCAGAGTAGTAGATTACCTGGGTGCATAACTGTATGCTGATAGCTATTTCCCTCAGGACTTTGCAGATATTTTAGTGTTTCTTAACACCTGTTACTACTATTGAGAATTCTCCTCTTAGTGAATGTATGCTCCATTGTAGGTAATCTATCTTTTCTCTCCACTTGTTTTCAAGGTTTTCACTTTACCTCTGGTGTTTTACAATTTATTTATAATGTTTCTAGATATTGATTTATTTTTATTTACCTTGCTTAGGATTCAATGTAACTCTTCAATGTGAAGATTCATGTCTTTCATTTATACCTAAAATTATCAACCAAATATAATATAGTTTATCTCCCAATCACTGTATTATTTCCTTTCAGAAAATCCAGTAAATTTCTTAGATCTTCTCATTTTATCTTCCATGTCTTTTAATGTCACTTCCTTATTTTACAATTTTTTTATCCTTCAGGACGGCAATTGGTGTAATGTTTTTCTATCAATCCCTCTTCTCTTTCCCTCTCTCTCTTCTCCCCACCCCCTTTCTCTCTCGCGCGTGCGCTCACCCTTTCCACCTCCCATATATCTACCATATATCTAATCTGCTCTTTCATTTCTTGAGGTATATTTTAGGACCACATTTTTTATTTCTGTAACTCCTGATTCTGAAATCAAAATTGCCTGTTCTTTCATTCATACTATCCCTCCTCATTCATGAAGTCTTTAATTAATTTAAACCTCCTTGTATAAAACCCTCTTATAACCTCAAGCTCATTCCAGTGTCAATCCTCCTGTTTGTATAATCAGCTTTAATAATGGATCACTTCCTTGTGTGATTTGTCTTTTTTCTTTTTTTTTTTACTGCAAACACATCTCCAGTTGGTATTTTTCCACGAGAGTTCTATGCACGATCAGTTATAAAAACAACTTCATGATATAGTTTTGGGATTTTTTTTTAGGTGCGGGGGCGGGGGTTCTGATACATAGTCTAAGCTGTGTCTTAAGTTCCCACATCAATGATAAGAATCCAGCCTCTTGTTATTAAAGATTATACACAGATATGCTGTCCTGCTAACTACTCTGGATATAGTTCCCTCTATTTATAAATATCTGGAACCTGGATATTCCCCCCATCTTTCTTTTTAACTCAGCTATAAAATGTTTTATCATTAACTTTTTCAAGCCTATCCATGTATTCTCATGTGGAGTCAGAAAACTCCTTCATTAACTCTGTTCCTTTTATCACAATAGCTAGAAGTCCCCATACCACATTGTTATATAAAGATCTAAGATTAATATAGTGCAGTACTTGGTGAAAATCATTATTTATCCATGAGGTTAAACCAAGGGACAGGACTTTGATCAAATGAGGAACAGAGGCTCCCAGGAAAGCCAGGGACACTGTAAGCAAATGGCTTCAAAGAAAGGTTTCTTCCCGGTCACTGACAGATGTGTCCTGCCATACCCAAGAGCTTTTCTCCCAACTTTATGGGTAGGTGGCATCTCCTCAGGTGTCCTCCCAGTTCACAATAATTTCCCTTTCTCTGGGAACTACCTTTCACCACCTCTTTCCTATCTCCACAAGAACAGGTCCCAAATAGCTGTATTTTTACTGAGCCAAGCTGGGCCAATCAGATACTCTCTTCTGGGAATTTAGAATTGAGACTGAGAGTAACTAAGTTAGTCTTTACATGTGGCTGAACCTACAGTACCTAAACCTGAGAGGTGTAAGGTAGCTGGATTCCACACTATGGAGAGAGAAGAATATAGCAGTTCTGCAACAGAAACAGGAATGAAAAACAAAGAATTCAGACATTTTTCCAGTTTCTGATTCGAATTTTCTCCTGAGGACCAGCTGTATTTCTACGCCTGATTTCCAGGATACAACTTGTATCCTTAAAATAAATTCTGCATCTTCACTTAAATTCAATCAAATTGGCTGCTGTGTCCTGAAATGAGAAGAGCCTCAAGACATTAGTCCTGGGGACACAATCAGAGCCTGTGGCAAATAGCAAGGGAAACACTCTGAGCTCTAGGACAGCCAACCTGTGTCCAGCACTGACAATGTGCCGAACCCTAGCTAGTGCTGGCAAACCAAATATGGGAAAGACAGTTCCAGCCCTTGAGCGTCTTACAGAGTAGAAGAGTAGAGAGAAAGACACATGAACAGCTCAAGTCATTCCAGAGGCTTCTTCACCTCAAAGCTTTCTGGATGGTCCACCACTTCCACACCACCAACCAGACAAGGTTGGGTGCCTCTCCAATGGCACCTTGTGGCTATCTCTATCACTACTGTGTCAGACACAGTTATCAAGATCACTCACTGGTATATGTCCTTCATAAATGTGAGTTCCTTGAAAACAGAAATGGTGTTTTTCTACATAGTACCCCTAATGACTTGCAAAGTTCCTATCAGATAGCGGTTGTTCAATAAATATCTGCTGAATAAATGACTACATGAAAAATATGAGGACCTATACAGAAATAGGGCAGAGGAAAGAACAAGTTATTACTTCTATACAGAAAGGGCTTGAAGGACCCTCTCAGGTGACAGGATAATGTACAAGATAGAAGCACTGGATTTAGAGCCAGAGATCCTTGAATTCAAGGGCTGGATCCAGCCTTTATTAACTGTGTGACATTTTCTTCCTCTCTAATATGAGGATGTTCTTGATAAATGTCCCATAGGGTTACCGTGAATGTTAAGTGTAGGAAAGAACCCAAGAGGACACATACACACTCATACAAGTTAGAGCCAGGATTCCAGGGAAGGAGAATAGGAATGGAAACTGTAGGGCGTGAGAGATCAAGCTCTTCTCCTGTATGTCATCTCTGCACCATAAGTGGGCTGCTGGGATTGGGGTTGCAAATTTAAGTACCTCTGTATCCACTGTTTGCCTACTTTAGCATGCAGAATTCAAGGATTTGTTGTAACTAGAAAGGCTCCATGCAACTGACTGGCTGAGAGAAGAGGACGACCCTGAGGATGGTGAGGAATTCCATCTAGATGAATCACTAAAGGGTCAATCAATCAACAGTACAACCTACTTTGGTGATACAAGTGGACACACACTGATGAATGTTCAGGAAAGGGACCTCTTCTGGGTTTCAGTAGCAGGAGTATCAACACGGGACTCTCTGACAAGTTTCTGGTTGATAAAAGGGTGGCTCCAGGTGATTAAGATTGGAGCTGCCACAGAAGTACGAGAACAAGATCTTACCCTAGAGAGACACAGCAGCTAGAAAACTCTAAATTATGTGTTTATCACTGAGGGCAGTATTACCCCAAGGGAGCAAAAATTGATTCTTGGGGGTCTGAAATCTTAGATAGTATGTGGTCCTCCAAAGGGCCATAAAATATACACATACACAGAAGATATCTGTGGTATTGAAATATTACAGCAGGGGAGGAGTAACAATTAGGAAAACATGTCTAAAAAAGGCTCCCTAGGTGGGTGATGACTGAAGAAAAAAAAAAAAAAAAAAGAGTTGAGGAACCCTATGCCTGCAATTCCAGACGCTGCAACCAGGGGGATTAACAGAGTGAGGGAATAGAATGCTTTTTAAATTCTTTACATATATCTATACCCATATATATATATATATTTTTTTTTTTAATGAGAAAGAGCTCTTAGTTAAAATAGTATAATCTAACCAGCACAGGTAAACACTAAAATGTAAAAAACAAGAGGTAAACACATTTAAATCTAAAATGATGCTTCCGACTTTTTTGACTAGTGTTAATTACTGTATAAATTAAATTTAAGCATAAATATAATTTTCTAATATATTTTAAAAGACTTTAAATTATATAGCATAGAATGAAATTATGATTGAATGAAACTGGTGATCCAGGAAAATGTACCAGGTTTATCCTTCCCATCTTACCAACACATTATAGGATGCCTTCAACTTAAGAGGCATAAATTCAAATACTTCCTAAGTAAAACTCTCCACATCTCTGGATTATCCCTTCACTGCACTTTATGAGACAGAGTCGCCTCTCAGAGGGCAGTACACAGACTCTTTCTTTCCAGCCACCATATCCTACTAATTCCTAGGACAAATCTCTTCCTTTCATAATCTCTTAATTTACAGACTATTAAAAGAAGTTTGAGTTATCTCAAATTTGAGTTATCTCAAACTGATAATAATTTTTAAAACTTTTTAAAAAGGAAAAAAAGAATATGAGAAGAATTAAAACATCAATTTTTTACATACGCACACACATACAAATAACTCAAATGGAAAAGACCAAAGAAAATCTGAAAGCAGGACTGAGAATAAGTGGGTTTGGTAAGGAACAGCTCCCCAGTGACTACTAAACTCAACCCAAACATCTTTCACTGGATTTTGAGGTCATTCCATTTGTAAACCCAACTTTCCTTTCCAGGAATACTGTCAAGCAAATCCCTGCATGAAATCTGCATTTCAGCCAAAATGAAACTATTCTCAACTTATGACACATATGTTACTTTTCCTACCATCTATTTTCTCAAACTTTCCCTCCCTTTAATATAGTCTAACCTCAGTCCATATCCCACAGCCTCATTTCTACACACACAATCCCATAGTTCAAGTCCTAGTTCAAATGCTACCCTCTCCATAAAGACCCTCTCGGGCTCTGCCATCAGACGAGCTTTCTCTCTCTTGCCCTTGAATACAATTAACATTTCATTTAAGCCTTTATTATATCACCTTAAACAATCTCCATTTTATGCTGGTTTTCATGTGTATATGCTGTGTCTCCCTCACCCCACTCACAAAGGAGTTTAAGCTTCTTGGTGGCAGATATGTGCCTTATTCAATGTCCTGATTCCACATAGCCCTCGAGAGAATGCAGTGCACACAATAGGATCCAACACGTACAGAAGCTGCTCTATCTGTGGCTCAGGCTACATAAGTGAGATGTGGATGTCACTCAGATTGGAAGTAGTATTTGCAATTCAATGTGAGCTCTTAGGAAAATAGCTCTTATTAGGCAGGGATTTTTGTGAATCATTAACAGGCGGCAGCAGTACTAGGGATTAATTTTAAGAATATTTCTGTTATAAAATTCAAAGGCTATCTTAACCAAAACATGTATACCCCAGACAAGTGCACCTGTTGACTATCACAATGACCACAGCTGAATTTTAAAATTCCTCCCTAAGTTAGAAAGATATGTAAAGCCTTGCCACTCAAGTGTGATCCAGAGACCATCAGCATGGTTCCACCCAGGAGCTTGTTAGAAATACAGAATCTCAGGGTACCCTCCAGACCCACTGAATCAGATCTGCATTTTAACAAATATACACAATGGACGTTTAGAGGCTCTAGCGTAAATGTTTAAATGGACATTTATTAAATTTTAAATATTCATTTGTTTCCATTTCTTTGGACGCATATTTATGTCCAGCTATATGATGTCACCTATTTATTAAATGGGCACATCATAAAAGCTTATTTAGTATATTTAGTAGGATTTAAAGTCAGGAAGTTAATGGCATGTAACATAAACATAAAATTAAAAAGGAATTAAAATACCATATCAAATCACTGTTTCCTACATTTTGCCTCCAGCCTTCCAAAAAAGCAGCACAGGAAAGCTGTTAAGGTGTGGGGAACACAACTATATCGTTGCTCCTGAAATCTCTCTCCTCATGAGAAAAAAGAAGAAAAACACCAAATATCAACATGACAGGGCTGGAAGTTAAGCGGCGGCTTCCCAGGTGGGGCTCATGAAATCCAAATTGTTTGATTCAAGTCTTCAAGGGAAAGAGGAACTTGTCTCTAAGCTCTGAGGAGAGACCCAGAAGACCCCTGAGAAGAGGAGAAATATGGTCTCTCCGCCACGCTGACACCCTTAATTATGCCTTTCGAGCTTTCGATGTTCTGACACGTAAATAGCTAAAAATTTGCTTTTTCATTTTGTGCACTTGCAAGTTGGAAATGTCATCAAGTTTCATCAAGATTGAAATGGGGTCCAATTTGCTAAAAATGCCTCATGCATAAGGAAGTTTTGTGCTCTCTTCCACATGGGAGTCAGCCCGCACAATGCATTGTGCACCTCGAGATGGAAAGCTCGCGATATGCCACTCAAATACTGAAAAGGAGAGAAGAATCACATTTCAGGGTCTTTGCCCTTTCAGGGGGAGGGGTGTCCCTAGCCCTCAAATATTCAATCCCCAAATAAAACGGTTCTCTGTACTCCCTATACAAGTACTGTGTACACACTACAGCGACAGCTTCTCCCGACTCATAATTTCTGAAACAGAGACCGTTATTCTGCCACAGTGCACCCCCAAACAAAGAAAGGCAGGCCAGTGGCAAAAAATAATTGCTGTTTTACGTCCCTTTTGCTTTTAACAAAGTATAAAACCAACAACTTCTTTCTTTAACCATGGGAAAGCAAAGTGAATGAGTCCAGGGAAAGACCACCTCCTTAGAATTTCACCTTATCTTTTTCACTGGGATTCCATTTCCCTGGATCCTGTCAAGAATCTCTCTCTCTGAGATTCTATGTCTAGTAACAAACTTGGAGAAGTGCTTGAGTTACTCCCTGGGTAGACATGTTTTTATTTCCTTCTCCAATACTGATTCTTTTTCCTTCTGCTCTTCTGCTGAAACTACACATAATTACTCTTTTAAATACTCATCGCATGGTCCAGGATACTGAGAACCTACAGCAAGGAGAGCTTCTGCTGCCCAGTAATTCACACTGAAAAGAACAGGATCATAAAGCTGTCAGATTATTTCCCGCATTTGAAAAACAGGAGCCTGGAAAGCAGTGAGCCTCAAACTTTCCAACCCACTCACGGTCAAAGATACGCACCCAAAGCGCTGGCATACAGCTTGATGTACAACCCACAAGAGCAGAATTTCTGTGAAACTTGCTGCATTCCCAAACTCCTAACAATTCTGCATTCTGTTTCTCAACGTATCTGTTTAAAGATTTTCTAAACATATTTTTAAGCTCCCTGCCACACAGTATAATCGGCAGTTGTTAAAGGTTCCCTGTGCTTTCAAATACATCCTGACCCAGCTCTTCTTACTGTGGGATTGCTCATACCATCCTCTCCACACTGCAAATTAAAGGTCTGAGTGATCATGATACCTTTAAACATTACATTTTACCCAGTGCTTTTACGTCTATCAGCACCATCAAAATGTTAATAGCTAACATTAATTTAATAGGTACTGTATGTCAGGTACTATGTAAACTCTTTACACACATACTCTCATTTAACAGTTACGATATTCCCATAAGCAGGAACTGTTAGCCCCAAGGTACCGATGTGGAAACTGAGGCTTAGAAAAGTTAAATAACTAGTACTTAGTACTTAGCATCACAGCCAAGAAAAACAGGATTTGGATGATTCCTGTGATATACTCTGCCTATTCATATCTGTTTTTCACACAACTTGTAAAGACTTTATTAGACTCTCAAATTCAAAAGAGGAAACCAAGACTCCCAGCTTCACATCACACAGTGAAAAAACAGCAGAACTATCAGTTCAAGTTCTTCTGATTCTGAGGCTATTGAGTTTTCTACCCCAGATGCTTAGCGCATTTCCAGTTTTACATTTCTAGAAATCAAGATAGAAAAAAAAGCTTACATGAATCAATAGAACATGATGAAACTTGGAGTCTTTATTTTCATGCAAATAGTCTCAGAATGAAGGTCAAGACATAAAGATTCAATGACCTTAATTGTAAAAGAATTAGAAATTCCATTAGTAACTATCACAATTTAATAATGCTCATTTTTTTGTAAGAATGGGTGATAGTTACAGGAAATTATAGCAAGCTCTTAATTTCTAAGACTATTTTTTCAAGTGCATTTTCCTAGTTAAAGATTAGGTGCCTTTTTCAGCTGCCAATAACAAAGGAGTTGAGAAAAAAAAATTGCCATTAAGAAGCTTCCTATCTTCAGACTGTTTAAAACAGGAGTGCACAGTGGTAAGTTCCCTGTCCCTAGAGGAATTCAAGGATGGAACAGAAGAGATTCACAATCTTTTAGAGTGATAGACTTTTTGAGAATGTCATAAAAGCCATGGACATTCTCCCCATAAAAACATACAGATGTGCAAAGTTTTGCATACATTGGGGTAAAAAGCTTTGCTCTGCCATGTCTATATGGCAAAAAATCATTTGGTTTGGGGTGAATTTCATGCCTATAGGAATAGATAACAATATATAAACTGAGAAGATTTTCTATGCACTTTGTCTCACCTCCCTCCCTCAGCCTGGTTTCCAAATACCTACAGAAAAAAAGCATTTGCAACGCAGCATATTTTGTTTGCCCTACATGATGACTTATTTACTTTATTTCTTTTTTACTTTGTTAAATTAAGAGCTCTCACATAAAAATTCAGATTTATGGATTCTGATAGAATAAAATCAGAGTTTTAAGGAACCCATGGTCATTCAGTAGGATACCAATTTGCTGAAGCTGAGTGAAGACCACAGACCATGCCTTTAGATGAGGCCATGCCAGTGTGCCACAGTCCATACCACTCACTACTGCCACCCTCAGCCTGATTTACTCATTTAGGTTTCCTGTTTCACTATGCATTTCAGCTTGTGATCCCTGAAAGAGAAAAACAGTTTTTGGTCCAAAGTTTTCCAAGTTGGCTATCAAAGCAACTGGTATGCACAGTCTCTCTTAGTGGAGATATATGCAATACTTATGGGAAAGGAAAGGGTGAGCTTAGGGCCAAATGAAACATAAGAGCAGAGAAACCTATGATGGAAGCCTAAGAAACAACCAAATACACCTATTACTTTTCAGTCTGTATGCCCATTTGCTTCTGATGACTAAGAAAGACCCAGTTAACATGCTTTTAGAGACCAGAGACAAGATGCAGTCCTTTTACTTAGGAGCTGTCTCTCCAAGCCCACTGACTGCGAGCCTGAACTTAGAGCTGTTCCTACAGGAACAGAGCAGGAGTCTTCCTGCTTTGCCCAATTCATCTTGTCAAACAGAACCCCCAGGTCATTGGTCAAAGAGGGAAGAAGGATCTGGGAAACAGGAAGGGACCTGAAAAAGAGAAGCTTCTCCAGGGGTCTTTCCATTAAAATACAAACTGGGATTCCCAGAAAAACTCTAAGGGCACCTAGAGAAATGATTACAGGTGGCCCTCATATTTCATAGAAACTGCACATCAGCATGTTAGGCACTGACAATTTTAACATAGGTTTGGATGCCAGATCCCAGTGTTCTTACATCATCCAGTGAGCAAACATCTGCAGCCATTTCATGGTGGTTCGGTTACATGTCACCTGGATAGCAGTGTGTGGCGACTGATTTGAGAGTTGTATTGGTTGTTACCTTGTTATTACTAAGAAGAGAGAGGAGCAGAAAAAGATGAAATGCTGATTCTAGTAGTAAAACTTGTAGATCTTATCAACCTAATTCAAGTAAGACAAAGATGAGATCACTAAACAGCATTTCACCTCAACTGAATGCTCACTGGTCTTAAGCTGTATGTTAACTCTGAAGGCAAAGACCTAATTACAGAACATGTAGGAAATACTGAATATATATCAAAGAGAGAAACCAATGGGTGTAATTAGGAAATTGATCATTTATTGCTAATGCTCTAGTATTGGAACCCTGCCAGAACTTCATAACTTGTATCATAAACCTTCATAACTTGTAAGTAGTAGTCAACTTTTCAATTTTCTCCATTTTGCCTGCGTTTGCAGGAAGGCATTAGGTACAAAGTCAGAGAATTATAATTTTGGATTTGTTATTAACTGATTTTTCAGTTTAATTCAAGCCACATAACCTTTTCTGGTCTGTTTTCTCATTTGTCAAATGAGGTATTCTATCATCCCACAGATATTGGAAGGAGAATATGCAATAGTAGATATCAAAATGCTTGGAAAAGGTAAAATACTACTCAGATATAAGGCATGAGTCATGTATGAGCATGTTAGGTAGATGATGCTTAAAAACCTATCTCATAAACAAAAAAGTTACATTTTTTTTCACAAAGACACTAAAAAAATCAAATGACATTTATTTTATCTTACTCTACAATCTTCTTTTAAGATTCTTTTAAGTTCTCTTTTCATTAAAGAATGCCCCTAATATTCTCCCAGGTAAAACGATCAAGATGCAATTTAGAAAACAAGTGATTATAAACACTTAATATTCATTTACTTCTTCCATCCTGTCATTTGTTATTGCAACATTTATAGCTTTAAATATTAGTCCCATCTTATTTAGAACAACAGTGGGTAGCGCTGCTCATTTATCTATTTAAGAAAGGCAATTTGGAGGAGGGGTAGCTACAGTGATGGCAATTTGTCATTAACAGCAGTTCTAATTAAATAACCTCATCTACACATGACTGCACCATCTTGTGCATTTTCCCTAAGACTAAGTATCTTCTAAACCATAATAATCCACCAGATCAAAAATTCAGCTGCTTATGAAAGTGAGAAAATAGTGATTTACATGTTGCACTTTAAAAGCTTCATCAAAGCTGTAACAATTTTGTTGGATAAACAATGTGATTCCCGAGATTAATAAGAATTTCTAAATATGAACAATATGTGTACCCTGAGGAGAATATGATCTAACAAGGAACTGATAAATTATGTTAGGCAAATAATCTGCATACTGAAATGTGTGTAATGGAGACAGGAAATTAAATATTGAAATGTGTAAATAATACACAGTTTGGTGTGTTGGGGTTTTTTTCCCCGCTTAATTGGGTTAAATCCCAGCTTCACAATAATAGATGTCCCCATGCAGGTCCTGGTCATTCACATAAGAAAGAGAACAGAGGAAACTGACAAGTGTCCCAAATCCAGATTCACACTGAGCAGGAGATGGGAGGATGTTTGATGAGCTCCATTGGGAGCAGATACCTGGGAAAGAATGGAGGGAACTAGACATGGAATTTTTTTCTAGACTTCCAAAAACAACATTTGGGGCTTTTTTTCTCTCAAGTGAATGAGCGCCTTTGAAAACTGGAATCAGTGTTGCTGGTCCAAAAGAGTGTGAGATATGGGACTCAATGGAAATACTGCCAAGTCTAAAGTAATCAATGTTTATATAGGATCGGATTCTGTAGCCAAAATGTTGGCTAAAAATTTCTTCCAAAGGCCATAACACCATCCATTCCTGGTAGCCCATTCAGGAAGCCCTCACCTGAGCTAAAAGAATAGGCAGCAAAACCATCAGACATCTTCTTCTTCAGGACAGTTATTCCTGGGAAGAGAAAAGCTGAAAAGTCTTCCCAGGTCTGCACAGGGAACTGTGCAAATACAGGTGCAAGGCATGGTGGAGGGCAGCAAAACCTTTCCAAAAGATTGGGTTGGGAAAGAGTGATCAATGTTAGCCAGGCAAGGAACAGGTAAGTGCATTCCAAGCAGAGGAAACAACATAAGCAAGAACTTGTAGGGATGAAGCATATATGCCAAAACATAAATAAGACGTGAAAAATGTTTAAAATTTAAGACTAAAAGAGGAATTGAAGCTAAATTAACCATGTTTGCATGTGTCATGCTAAGATTTTTAGAAAATAAAGAAGCAGCTAAGAATTTTAGCCACTGAAGAAGTTTAAAGAAGATACAAATAATATTGGCAAAATATATAGTTAACAACTGATTGATATCCTGAATATATAAAGAAAACTTACAAATCAATAAAGATACAATCCCATAGAAATACGGACAAAACTTATGTACAGGCAATTTCAAGAACACAAAGCCTAAATGACTACAAAAAGACACTTAAAAAGTTGTTTTGTTCTAGCAGTAATCAGGAAAAGGGAAATTAAAACATAATGAGGTACCACTTTAAATCCATCAGACACAAAAATCTGATAATACCAAGTGCAATGAAAATATGGAGCAATCAGAGTTCTCATGCACTATTAAAGTGTATATTGGTGTAACATTCTAGAGAAAAATTTAGCAATAGTTCAACAAAAGTTTAAGATATCAATATCATTTGATCCAACTATTCCCCTCCTTGCAATGTAGCTTAGAAATGTCTCACATGCATATATAAATATATGTGTGTAAGATTCTTTATAGTAGTAGTGTTCATATTTGGAAAAATATACATCACTTAAACATCAATCAACAGAATAGAGCCTAGAAAAGTGTGGTATACTCATAGAGTAAAATATTAAACTGCAATGAAAATGAACCAGAGCCACACATATCAAGGGTGAATCTCCTAAATATAATATTGAGCAGAGAAAAAAAGCAAGTTGCAGAAAGAGATACACCTTATAACGCCAGTCATATAAACTTTTAAAGCACGCAACATAGTAACGTATACTGCTCGGAAGCATTGTATATATGCAGTACAATATAAAGACAGATAGGGGAATGATCACTGCCATGCTTAAGAGAAGGATGTTTTATGAGGTAGGAGCAAAGCCCCTGAGAGTTTCTGCTTATACTGGTAATCTTTTATTTCTAAAGCAGGGATATGAGAGCTCATTATAATATTTTTTGTACACATATGTGGAATCTAAAATATGATATAAATGAACTTCCATGAAACAGAAACAGACTCACAGACATAGAGAACAGACTTGTGGTTGCCCAGGGGGAGGGGAGGGGTGATGGAGGAGAGGTGAAGTAGGAGTTTGGGATTAGGAGATATAAACTATTATAGGATGGATAAACAACAAGGTCTTACTATACAGCACAGGGAACTATATTCAATATCCTCTGATAAACCATAATGATGAAGAATATGTATATATGTGTGTGTGTGTATGTGTGTGTATATATATATATACATACACATGTATAATTGAATCGCTTTCCTTTACAACAGAAACTAACATTGTAAATCAACTATACTTCAATAAAACAAATTTGAAAAATAATAATATTCTCTATACATTTTCATACATTCAAAACACTTCTAAGTCAAGTACTAAAAACAAAACAGAGTTCACAGAGACAGCAATAAGGAGGATGAATCAGGGTGAGGGAGACAAGGGGGGAGGGCGACAGGAAGTGGCAAGATAAGTTTTAACTTGCAGAGATTCCTGCTGCTAAAGCAATGACACACAAACCCTGCACTTTTCCAAGGAGGATTCAACAAGAGGCTGAGTTTACCTGGACTTGAGTATCAAAATTAACTCTACAAGAATCCTGAAAGCAAAAACATCCACAAATGGGTAAATTTGGCAAAAGAAACACAAACTTAAAGGGGGAAAACAAAACAGACAATTCCATTCTAATTCAAAAGTAATACCAAGTTCGGGGGGGGGGGTAATAAAAAAGCTAATTTAACCTTTCAACCCCTTCTCCATATTTATTATGTGGTGATACTAATATGGGGGATGTTGTGAGGATTAATAAATTCATTTCTCAAGCTTTGTAGATAAAAATGTGCTCCATAAGTACTTTAAGAACTATGAAACGGTTTGTTTATGCCAGTGTCCTATTCAGCCATTCCCTAAACGTTATCTCCCAGTTCCGGGTTTTGAGATGAATATGGGGTCTTTTAAATGATTGCCAGTAACCTTTGAGGATTATGCATTTTAAGCACTGGTTCACAATGAGTATGTGACCAGATATAGGTCACACAGGAGAAAGTCAAAAATATAATCCCTATGAGGTTAATGGCACAAATTGTATTTAGAGTTTCAATTTGCTGCGATAATTCTGAACACTAGAATAAGTGACTTTGGCCTTAGCACCCAATGTTTGCTAATAGAAAGACATCCTCATTTGGGGTCTATTCGAAATAAGTCAGGGTTTTGCCTGGAAGGCAGCAAATCAAGTAGTAAGATTCAATGGAAATATACACTCTGCTCTTCATAAAGATAATTAAAGAAGTTTCTTTGAGTAGTTTTCCTAGAAGCAGGCAATGGTTTATACCAATTCATCCACACTTTCTTGCCTAGCCTCCTCTTGTGAAAAGAGCACAAACTTAGAATAAGGCTGGCCGACTTTCAATACAGTTAAATTTTATTTTGAATCAACAATTCTGGCCATTTTATGATAACTTCAAATGTATCCATTCATCCCACAATTACATACCAGAGGTATACTTTTCATACTTTTCTTTTAGCACCCACATTAATACCAGTGGTTAGGGTAGCGACGGAATATTCTAAGCACTTACTATATATTTTCTCATTTAATCCTCACAACAACCCCTAGAAACCACCATTGTCCACATTTTACAGGTGAGGAAACTGAGGCCAAAAGAACCTGAGGGACTGCCCAGGATCCCACTACTGGTAATTGGCAGAACTGGGTGTTGAACCTACTTCTTAACCATGATGCTAAATCACACTAACAAGTGCAAAATGTACACTGTGATGAGTTCAACAAAGAAAAGGCATATGGTTCTTAAGACAGGCTATAAATGAGATTTAACCCAACCAGGCAGTAAGAGACACCAGCTGAAACCTGAAAGATGACTAAGAGTTTATTTGAGAGAGAACAAGCATTCCAAGGAGCAGACAGGATAAAATGTGACCATTGGGGTAGGGATGAAACATTGAAGAGAAACGAGAGAGAGCAGAGATGCCAGACAACACAGAGCGTTTGTACCATATGAAGGAGATTTGTCTTTCTGTTAAGCGCACTGGATGGAATCCCATGAGAGGTGTTTAATGAGGATGAGAGGGAGCAGGAGGCTGACATGAGCATACTCACCTTTTGAGATGATCTAGACTCTAGAACAGATTGAAAGGAGTCAAGAAAAGATGTCTGAGGCTATTAGACTGGTTCAGGCAAGAGAGAATGGTGGTGACCTCAACAAGGTGGTGGGGATGGAAAGGAGCGGGCACAGTTGGGAGCTACTTAGGAGATGAAAAGCAACAGAGTGGATAAAGGGAAGTGAGGGGGAGATCAAGGACCAGCAACTCATAGATTTCATCCATGCACAGCTTGAATCTTACACAACGTGCACCAACTGCAGGCTGATGGTTACATGATTTTCAAAGTCAAAAGCAGCCCCTCAGGAAAGTCAGCCCTCAGAGTCAGGTTTGTGGTTTCCCCATATTTCACAACACAAAACGTAGAAAACTTACTACAGAAGGTTAGGGGTTGCAAAACATCCCCCAAAGACACCTAAGGGCTTTGATTGAGGACTTCAATCATTCATTTAAAAATCAAATAGCTTTTGCTTTAGAAAACAGATTTTTTCATGAATGAGGTAACCTGGTTTTGCTTCAGGCATCATTTCAAGCATGCTCTGCAGAAGTATTTCTGAGTCTCAGTTTGCATGTCTAAACTAAAGAACCAATGAGATCTGCGCCCACTCCACCCCACCACATGGGCTGCGTGGAATTTCACAAACCCAAGTCCTTTCTTCCACTGCTGTCCAGGGGTCTCCTCTGGGCACCATACCCAAAATCTTCACCCCTGAACCTAGCGGGCAGGACATTCTTGAATGTCATGCAGAGAGGAGCCCAGAGTGCACCATGTAAATAAGAAATGAACTTAGAGGTAGTTTCTTTCATTCAGAAGACAAGTCTAACACAGGGCAGGTAATCTTGTCTCCAAGCAACTAAACCGATTCCTTTCTTCAGGCACAAAGATCTACAATCCAAGCCAATGGCAATTAAGGGAGCACAATCCTCTAGAGTCTTACGGCCAGTCCAGAGCATTTCTCTAGCTTCTACTTATTTTCCATTAGCCTCAATTTCCTCATCTGCACAATGGGTATAACAGTGGTCACTCAATGAGAAGTGAAGGAAGTAATCTATCAATGCCACACTGTCCAAACAGAGTATGTTCTTTATATGCTCATCATATGGTTATGCCCCACCCAGTGATATTCAGAAAAGAAGGTGAGAGCATCAGTGTTAGAGAAAAGACAGCCCTTAGCTCAGGGGCTTCACATTCCAGCGTAAGAGACATGGAACAAAGGAAAGCTTGTAATAAGGAGGATCCGTGAAGATACCTCGCCAGACCCCTGACCCTCTCTCTCCTTGCTCCTCCCAGTGTCTTCATCGTGCCAGTCCCAGCAAAGTCCCCGGGGATGCCTGGCACAAATCTGCAGAAGAAAATTTGAAGAACACTGATCTGGTAGAAAAAAATACTAGAAAATGCATCCAGAGACCCTCACCTAAGAACTTGATGAAACAAATCACTAAACTTGGCTGCCTCAGGCCTCCATTCCACAAATGACAGGGTCACAATCTTACCTATGCACAAAGGCACATTTGCATGTAGGAGAGGAGAAGGTGAGATGCTAAGTGAATAGGCCACCGAAAAATAAAAGCAATTAACCCCGTGTGTATTAAGCACCTACTACGTGCTCAGCAATGTGATGAATGCAGGGCAGAATGAGTTTACGCAAGGTCCCAGCTTGGATGTAAAGCATAATGGTTCTTTCGGTGGGACAAGGAATACCAGTTTTAAAGCTTAACAGTATAACGCAGAATAAAATAAAATGATGAATGACATAGTAGAGATGGTACTATGACAGGATTTTTGAGCAATGAGAGAACAGTAAGGAAAATGCCTTATGTCCTTTATAAAGGACAGAGTTGGGTCAAGAAAGATGATCCAATGGAAATTAGAGGCTGTTCCGGTTGCAAACAATCCGAGTGATGACCCAAAGGTGGAAATGAGTAAGGTGTATCTGTAGAAAATTAAAGTGTCTATTATGAATATTAAAAACTTATACATAGCTTTAAAGAAACTTAATCTTTGAAAACCTCCTCTAATCACTCTCGTTTTCTTGCTTAAATTTCAGAGCACGTATGACTCCGCATACGAGCAAACTGAGACCAAGAGAAGTTCATTTTCAAACCAATGCCAAGTACTACAGTGGAGGCAAAGGTCGAAAGCCCAGATACTGTATTTGCTTTCTTACTTCTAGTCTCATCTTGGATATTATGGTCCTAGGCTCCATGAGGAAAAAGTGAAAAACTCTCACCGCTTTTACTCCTTGCATGAACTAAAAGAAAGCAGTCAGGAGTCCAGAATGTAGGTGACTGGAGTTCAGCTAAAGATTTAATCTCTCCTACGTTCCTGAGAGAATATTATTCTCCTGATAACCCTGCATGTACATTGTATCATAGCTACCTTAACAGTCACATCTTCCAGGCTTTAGAAGAACACAGTTTAGAGTGTTGAAGCCTGCCCCAGCATCTATCACGTGCTTGTCCTCTGAGTCTTCTGTTTCTTGTGACATCACCAAATATTTGCACGTTGCCCCAAGTGATGGTGCTGCCAAACCTTTCCACTAAATGACAGTATCATGAAGGCCATGTTGCTTGTTACACTGTACTTACGTGTCAGCATCCTTCAGTATCAAAAGGGCTTACTTTCCAGACGCTTTCTCAACAAATTTGAAAGGTAGTTGCTCAAGGTGACTGAGTGGGATTTTGTAAAGTCACTGAATAACAGGAAGCCAATCTTTATGGATAAAGTTCCCCTTCAAATTATCAGCATGCCACAAAAGTAGACATGAATTATTCTGGCTTCAGCTGGCAGATGTGCCCAGGTGGTACCCAATCTCTAGCCAGACCTGGCAAACCAAATGCATCCCGCCCCCATGAAACCACTGCGGCCTTGTTCTCATTGAAAGCTCCATGGCTGAGCAGAGAGATGGGGAAATACAAATGCATTCATGTGAAAGGCAGTGGTGACCTATGCCTGAGGGCCTTGCACACACAATCAGTTAGGATCCTCATCACCCAAGTGTCTTGAAATGGCTGGAAATTATGCAGGCTGGGCCATGTTGCAGCCTCATCAAAAACAGACTTGCACATTTTTCCCCCTGAGGTCACGTGTTAGGTCACCCAACCCAAGGAACAATGTGCAAAGCCATCCAAAGCGTCGATTCACCCCATTTGTATGTGGTCCATGATGGATGGATGAGGAGAGACTAAATGAGACCCCTTTCTCAGAGGCTAACATAAGTTACAGTTCCACTTACATGTCAAGCCTGAGTATAATATTAACATGTACATGGATCCTGCGTTTTTAGAAGAAGGGGGAAAAAAGGATTTCTAATAATATGCTACTGCATACAAAATTTATCTAAGTAAATAATTATTTTTAAACCTAAGATTTAGGCAGCTTTTCTATTCCACATTATGCTAATGTTTGACAATTACTAAGTGTGGGTATCAGCCGGTGGTTTTTTTTTTTTTTAAGTTTAATTTAAAGCAATTTGACACGGAAAGGTTATTACTTTAGTTGCCAATAAAAGCTGTACTTTTAACATAAGTGTACAGTAGGCCCTAGGGTATGTGACTATTATCTTTTCTGCAATTATGTGGTGTTCTACATAAATGTTAAAAAAAAACTTAGAAATATCAAAAGTACTAACTTAGATACAATATGAAAGTTGAATAGAAACAGAACAGAAAATCCGATTATTTTAGACACAACATGGGTTGAGGTTTCCTCCTAGAGGTTATATTGGGATTAGCACCAGCTGGCTTTGAATAAATTAATTCAAACTATATCTTAAAACACACACACTTAGCAACCAGAATATCGATTTTATGAACATTCTGTCTTGAGATGCAGTTGTTCAATTTCACAAGCTAAATGCCATTAACAGTAAGAGCAAGTCTCTGAACCAATTAACCTATTTTCTGGAGTTGCTGTGCCACCAAAATAAAAAGAACATTTCTCAGATGGTATTTGCCATCCTAAGCTTTCATATGTCCCCGAGAAAAGAAAATAATTTTTTGCCAGTAATTGGGTAATCTAAACTTCTTCTCTTCCCTTGATCTTTTAGCAAGATAGGACTTGAACAAAACAACATAATAATGTTTTGTTCTTAAAAAGACAGAAGGCAACCCAACACCAGCTCACCTCCTTTCACCTTTTTTGCATTTATCTCTGAGGTGTTCAGATTTAACTAATGGGGGAAAGTCAAGGAAAAGAGGCTAGAAAAGAATTTAATCAATAGCTCCTGTCAATTTTTCATTATTATGGGATACTCCCTTCCTATAATAGGAAATCACTCAAGAAAAGTAAGGCCAGCAAAGACAGGGACATTCACCCAGCCATCTGCTTAATAGGAATATTTAATCCATCAAAGGAGACCCAAAGGGGGCCCCAAGAGAGGGATGAGGATGGAGAAAGCAGAGTTGCACACTCTGCCTATGAAGATTGAGACTGACCCACAGGGGCAAAAGTTGTATGTAGACAAATATTTTTTAAATCCTGTGTATATTATGACTATTATTATTGTTAACATTACATTTCTTGAAACAAATCCCTCTCTACAAGCCCTGACGTAAATACTTTAAAAACATTGCCTTATTATCCCTTAAAATAACCCAGAGGGGTAGGTGCTGCACTTACAAGCATTTTCCCAGGACCATGCAAGGTTCCACGCTAAGGTCATACTGGGAGTCCAACCCCCAAGTGTCTGCCTACAAAATGCCTGGCCAGAAGACAATAATTCAGTTAGCATCAAAGGCTTTCTGCACTTGAATCCTAACTTCATAATTTCCAAGCCAAATAACCTCAGCAAAACTATGTCTCTGTGTGACTCAGTTTCCCACCCCATAAATTGGGGATAACAGTTGCACCTACGTCATAAATTTGCGAGGACTGTACGTGCTGATGCATACGAGGCACTTAGAACCTGCCTCGTACTGGGCATTCATTAATAAACGCCACTTCAGTATATCACTATTGCCTTTCAGCACACGCCTATCAGCCTTCTTTAGTAAATATCTTCTATTTTCCTCTGGGCACTTTGAAGACTCCCCACCCCTCCACAAAGAAATGAGTCTTCCAGGAATAAAGGTGGAATAAAACTCAGAAACTGATAGGATATGTTTTCAAAGAATCCTCAGTATAGTAAGCAGCTTGTTTTTTCAAGCATCTTCTTTTATTGCCCCAATCCAATGCAGAGGAGACATTTTTTAATTTAGCAACTTCGATTTGGACTCTTTCTCAGTGACCCCAAGGATCTGCTCATCATCTTCCTCAGGCAGAAACTCGGATCACATCAGAGATCTGTGAGTGAAAATAAGTCACTTGCTAATGAAGGTGTCTAGTTACCTGCCCGACATCTGTCTCCAAGTTCACCGTTATCAACGGTAACTTCATCTGAGACCCAAAGGGATCACTTCTATTTCTTTATCATCTCTACTTCATTGTAAATAGAGAATCGTATGCCACGGAGATGTTTGCAGATTTGTGAATACAAGGGACAACTACCCTACCTTACATGGTATTAAACTACATCCATCCCATGAATATCCCTTTTGATATTCACAACAAAACTATTACAGAGATATGATTACACACAGCTGCCAAAAAAAAAGAAGAAACCAAGGCTCAGTAACTGAACCATAATGCCCCATCAAGTACAGCTGCTATTGTACCTTCTCCACAAAGTGTCCCAAATTAAAGAGAAAAGAGCATGGCCAATATATACATGAGACTTTCTCTCATTTTAATGTGAACTACAAGCCTTACTTTCCAACCCTACTTACTGTCTCACTTCCATTATGGATGTACCATGGTGAACGTTTGCTGTATTTGCCTTCCTCTTCCTTCTTATAATATCACCCCAGTTTTCCTTTGAAACTACCCCTTTTCCAGTCTCAGTTCATGAGATTTAGTAGGACTAACCTACTCCCAGCTCCAGGATTGGGTCTGGGCACCAGGTTTGGTCAATCGGAGTACATAGATCCTGGCCAAAGAACCTGGTTCAGGGACCGGCATGCAACTCAAGCCTGACTATTGTCCTATGTCCATTGGAAGCACTAGCAAAGAGAGGCTGTCTTTACCCTAGAGTTGCTCCAATCTTAGACTCTATGTCTACAGCATTTGGAGATCTTCAGTGAAGAGAACCTACCTGCAAATAAAGCCATCACAGAGGAGGGCAGTCCCAAAATAAAAAGAAAGCAATTTTTTTTCTATCAACATTTAAGTCCCTGGATTCAGCCATGCCTGAAGCAATGCTATCCCCTAGACTTTTCAGTTATGTGAGCCAATAAAACCCCATGTTAAGAATTGGAATGGGTTTCTTGGCCTTCCCCTTAATACACTCATCCACACATGCCTGCATCTATGATCAAGCTGCTGTCCTTCTGGGTTGCGATCTGCCTCAGTGCACATCTGATGCAGACGTGAGGGTTCGGAGAAGTGACGTGCCCTTGGTTCTCTTTCAGTCATTCCCGGTACATTTCCCTAAGTCCTCAGGCAGTTGTGGATGATAAATAACAAAGACGATGCGCTGCCCAGCCCACTCCATTTTGTAAATAGAAAAATCATCTTTCTCCTCTCTCCTGTGCTTGACTGAGTGGGGAAACAACTCAGGTGTCATTTCTGCTAATGAGAACATGCGTGGCTGCCCCACTTGGATGTCAAGTGAGCCTTGTACATAAGGCTACTGAGGCAATACAGTTGCTTCATTTCAAATCTGTGGTCTATTTTATGCCTATGTGTACATACAGAGAACAAAGTTTGAGGCTAGGACCCCTAGGATAGAAGGAATATGATTCCAAATTGCACAGTACTGGCTGCTTCTCCTGTAACTTCATTTGCTTCCATTGGGAAACTTTCTAAGATCATTTTCCATCAAATTAAATAAACTAATGTTTATTGGCAGACAGGATTCTGGGCTGGGAATTGGTCACCCTGGAAGACAACGTATGGTCCAAAGCTAGGAAGCCAAGGTCAGAGGCTGGGAAGCTGGGCTTGGCCAGCTTGGTGGGTACTAGCCTTTCACCAGTGGCCACTGGAACATTTCTGAGAAACAGAACATGGCAGAGATTCAAGCAAGAGGAGAACCCTAATGTAACAAACCCTAAGGGTCCTCTAGAAGAAAGGCAAAGGCCAATTAAAGATGGCCTGGAACTCAGAGATGGACTCTTTCAGCCTCAGAGAAAGCAGCTCTGTGTTGTATCAACTTCTCAATCAGAGTCATGGGCTTGAATCTGGCCTGAGTCATGATGTCTGCAATCCTGGAAGAGTTACTTTACCTTTTCTAAGCCTCTGTTTTTCCCCTCAGTGAAATGGGAGGCCTTGTGGGATTGTCATGAGCATTAAATGAATGAGCCCCTGCATGTGTGAAACACTGAGGACACTGCTTTGCATATGGGAAGTGCTCAATAAACTTGAAATGTGCTATCAGAACTAATCACAATCACCACAAGGGATTGGAAATATACATAAAGACTAGCACAGGACTTGGGGACCTGAATTTACCGAACTGTAAAAAGCTGTTTCCAGAAAGGGCAGAAAATCTCAGCAGAACTGGCAGAACTTCCAACCCAAACCTATATGGGCTGGAAGTCTGGGCTTCTTGTTCTAACATCCAACCCAGAAAGGGATGAATGTGGCAAAAGAAACCAGGGCAGGGTGCCCAGTAAGCTTTACCAGTCAAGCCAACAGGTAGCAAGACCTCAACTATGTTGGATAAGATTCTGGGCAGGACAAGCTTAGTTCCCTGTCTTTGTATTTATTTTCTTGCACTTTAGTTTCTGAGTAAGAGATCCTTTTGAAAACACTCAAATTTGCTTTGGTTGAAATTAGAAGAAAGAATTTTTCAAACCAGAGACATAAGATAAAGAGAGTGTGGCACCCATGGAGGACAGCCATGAGTCCAAAAAATAGAGGTGTTATGTGTAACCATAACATCTGGAGATGTGACAAGAGAAGGAAGGAGAGCCATGGTCTCTGAGCCTGTCTCCCAGAGGGATTTTTTCTTGGTCAGTACCAGAGTCTGCTTCCTTCCATGTTTTTCTTAGCGATAACAGACTGACCTTTTGTTGAAATGACTAGCCACATCACACAAGAATTTCTTGGAAAGTTTCTAGAAATAATACACTAGTTTCCAGCTAGAAACTTTCCAAGTTTCTAGCTGCCACAAAACAAACAAACAAACAAACAAAAACTCTTACTTGAAAAGGGATGGTTTTAAGAATCCTAGAGTCAATTTTTAGGCATTCATAAGCAAACCAGCGCTCTTAAGGTTGTTTTCTTCCTTAAAGTCTAAATATAAAGCCTGGAGCCATAGACTGTGTTTGTGGTTTTACACAGTGATCAGCCTATGACTTCTTTAAAGGACGATCCCAGTCTAATACAAGAGAATTTGTCCAATTGTTGTGCCTCTCATATTAGTCCTTCCCGTATTTGGGGGAATTGGACCATAAAATTGATAGTAAGTGCACTATGACTTTGAAGGCTGTTGATATGATGTAATTCTTTGTGCTTTAATTGGGTCCATTAACAATGGTTATGATGTTTTGCTTGTTTGCTTTTTTTTTTTTTGGCACACGGGCTTAGTTGCTCCGTGGCATGTGGGATCTTCCTGGAGCAGGGATCGAACCTGGGTCCCCTGCATTGGTAGGCGGATTCTTAACCACTGAGCCACCTAGGAAGCCCCTGCTTGTTAAAATATTAACAATTATCACTTAACTTTCAAATTAGGAAGAAATATGGAATTTACTTAGAAAATTTAGGAGAGGTTGGAATTGGGTAAAGGGAAGACTGACCTCTTTTAATATATCATGAAGAGGTCCCCAAGAGTGAAGTGAATGTCAACTCTGTAGCAGAAAATTCAATCAAGTTAGGAAGCTAATCTAAATCAAATTAGCACCACTGACCAAAAGAAGAATGCCTTGAAACTTACAGATGCTCAAGCCTCATTAGACTGTTTTCTCTACATTTGTCTCATGTCTAGAGTGGCAATACAATATCGTGATTATCAATCAAGGTCATTAAGAAAGTGACGGGAAAGTAGGAACCTAAGAAATAGTTCTACATGGCTGTTTAAGAAGCCAACCCTTACTAACAAAAAGGTCATTAAGCAGATAAACTATTAGACATTCCTTGCTATCAAAACATTTTGGGGGACTTCCCCCAGTGGTCCAGTGGTTAGGACTCCACCTTTCAGTGCAGGGGGCATGGGTTCGGATCCTGGTAGGGGAACTAGGATCCTGCATGCCTTGGGGTGTGGTCAAAAATTTTTTTAAATAAATAAATAAAATTACGCATCTCTAAAAATAAATAAATAAATAAATAAATAACATTTTTAAAAACTTTGAATTAGGAAGTTCAGTGAAAGCATGGTCATTCATTCTGAATGTAAGTAATTTCAGACTGGCACATAGTTGAAAACAGGACCCACTCCACAGTTTGATTTGGGAGGTCTGTGAAGCCTTCCACCTCCAAAATATGACCTCTTGACCTCTTTTTCTTTTAGATATGGTAACTAATCCCCTTTCCTACCCCCTCACTGACTCCTCCACAAACATCATCCACCCATCTTTGAGGTAAGACATCTTATTTTCAAGAATGTACTATAACAATGCACACATTTTTTTCAGGAGGGATTAATTTGTAACCCATTGCTACAGATTCATTGATTCATCAGTTGAATTTGTCTGCTACCTCTACTATGGTTCAATTTCTATCTGTAAATTAAGGAATAATAATGGTACCTACCTATTACAATTGTTTGCAAATTAAATAATTCGTGCAATGTGTCTGAAACTCAGCAAGTGCTCCACAGATGCTGGCTCACTTTGTAATTGTTACTATTGTTTGTAAGCAATAAGCTGAAAGTCTCGTGGTTATAAGTACAGAACTGAAAAATATAGAAGTAACAAGGAGGGAAAGTTCTAGAATTCAGGGAGCTGCCTAGTTAAACCACACAGTATAGGGGACCAGAGGACCAGAAGAAGTATGGACAGGCATGAAGGCATGCCTCCTCCGTTCCTCTACTTCTGAACAAATGTATCTTCTCCAATCCCGATATATCCTCTGAGAAAGGAGGAAGGAAAATAATCTCTTCAAATTTCATTAAATGGTTCAGAGGCCACTTTTTTTTCCCTTCTAAGGAGAAACAGCCTGCATGATTTAAATGCTCCTAATGAAAGATTTCCTCAGCTCTGTTAATTAGTGTCAATTGCAATGGTGGTTTCTGTTTCAAATCCATTCTTGTTCGCCTCTTTACCCTTACATGATGCTACAAAAGGCTTCAGCAGGCAAGAGGTAACCCCTACTGAATAATCTCCAGGCAAAATGGTTGGGATGAATTCCTGAGGGCCCCAATGAGGTTTGTTAATTAATCTCATAGTGAAGAACAAGACAAAAAAGTGGCAGCAGGTATGTAATGAACAACCTGATGCAAAGCTGTCAGAGTGGAAGGGTATGATGAGGAAGAGAAATGTGTTGAAACTGCACGTGCTGGTATATCTCATAGCAAATACCAAGGTCTGTGGCTGGGATTCCAGTTATGCCTGGATGATTGAAAAGGCCACCAGTAGGAAAGACACCTATGTAAGCATCATTCATCTCCACTCACTCATTCATTCAACCCATATTTATAGAGCTCCTACATGGGATGCAGTTCACAGTTTTACTGGAAAGAGAGACATCCAAATGAATCATGCAAAAAATGGATGGATGGATGAATTATAGGTAGGTAGGTAGATTATGATACTGGGGGATACATACAAGAAAGTTAACTAAAGATGAGATGACAATTCACTATAAAGGAATTTATTCAGGGAGGGGAGGTTATGTTCTAAAATGACATGTAGAACTCAGACCTGAGGGATACGTAGCAGTGAGCCAGGGAAAAGTTTGGGAAGGAAAATGCAGCAAGAAGAGTATGAGTCTCTACTGCATTGGAGCAGACATCCTCCTTCATCCCCTCAGCACCAAGAAGCAGCCAAGAAACCCAGAAGAGGTAGGAGGACAGCTTATAATCGAAGGTCCTGATTCTGTCTTTGGAGATCGGGCATGGCAAGATTTGGTGACTATAAGGTGGGATGAGGTGCGGCAAGACAACTTCAGCCCTCCTCTCAGTGGCTAGAAGTCATGGCAGTAGGAGATGTAAAATCTGTGGATGAGAACGACCTTCTAGGGTTCTTGTTTTAGCTTAAACAAGAAGATAAATGATCCGCAACACTTGCTGTAAAGACAGGGAGCTGACATGTAAACTTTAAGCTTCAGAGTAATGATATCCCTTCAAGAGTATTTATGTTACAGTCACATGTGGCTTTGGAATGAAAACCAAACGGCAAACAATAAAAGTCTTCCAAGACAACTGATTCTGGCAAATAAGTGGAATCCTGAGCTCGTTTGTAAAAGCAAATGCTGTTTCTTCCAATAAGTCGTATGCCCCTGAGTAGTTCCATAGACCAAAAATGGCCTTCAGAGTCCTAGACCTGCCCATGGCCTAGGGGATGGCAATGAAGATTATTCCAGCTTCCTTAACTGGACACTCACTCAGCCAGCTGCTTTACGAATCAAGCTGCTTTACTAACTAAACACACAGGCCCTAGAGCCACACCGTGTGGAGTTGAATTTCAGCTCCAACACTTGACAGCCAGTATGATCTTGAGCAAGTGACCTAACCTTCTTGCCTCTGTTTCTGCATCTGAGAAATGGAGACAGCAAGAGCACCTACCTCACAGGGATGTGAGGAAGATTAAATGATATACATTAGAATTAATACAGGGGGGACGCTGGGGCAGAATCTGCCATTAGGAGGGTGATTGCTAATCCTGCCCACACCCCAGAGAGACACCTGTTTAACAAATTGCGTTCCAAGAAAATGAGAAAGATGCCCCAAACATACAGCTAAGTAAGAGGCAGGGCTGGGATTCAAACATAGGTTCTCATGGTTCCACGTTTTCCCCACTGACTCTACTATGATCTCTGTAAGCACTGGCAATGAGCGTATATGAAGGTAAGAAAAAGACCAGAAACCGGGTGGTGCGGGCACCATTTTCTTAAGAAGACAGATTGAGAATTGAACCAGCAATGACTCCCTGCCCCCAAACCGCCTGCCCCCCCAACCTGTAGCCGAGCTCCTGTTGACCCTCGAACAGAGGGAATGTAGCAAAGAAAGGAAGCCTTGCAACTTACAGATGCTCAGGCCTCACTGGACTGTTTCCTCCACATTTGTCTCACATCCTGAGTGTCTTGGTTATCAGTCAAGTCACTAAGAAAGTGAAGGAAAAGTAAGAATCCAAGCAGTGCTGCATGGCTTGTTAAGAAGTCAGCCCTTACTACCGACAAGAAGGTCATTAAGCAGATAAACGACTGGATGTTCCTCGCTATCAAAATAGTTGTGAATTAGGAATTTTAGTGAAAGTGTGCTCATTCATTCTGAATATAAATAATTTCAGACCAGCACATAGGTGAAAGCGATACCCACTCCATGGTTTGATGTGAGAGGCCTGTGAAGCCATTCCACTTCCAAAATGCATCTTGACCTGTTTATCCTGTAACCAGTTCAAATGTCATTTTTTTGTAGAGATGCTCCCTACCCACTGCCCTGTGCCTCTGGCCTCCGTTAGCTCCTTCAGGTGAACGCTGTTAATGACACTGGAGCTTTTTAAACTAATAGTCGTCACAACTATATTGAAATACTTGTAATTATTTGTTTCAATTCCATTTCTTCCCAGGAGAATGTAAGTTTCATGAGAACAGAAACTAGGTCCATTTCAGTTCCCTTATCCAGCTTTAGATCCAGGGCTTGATATATATAACAGGAACTCAATAAATACTTGACAGATAAGTGGAATTTTCATCCAAGAAAAATGTTAATAGATACTGGGGCACAACACACTTGCCATAACATAATGAACTTGTTAGGAGTGGAAGCAAAAAACACCATATAGTCAAAAGTTAAGCCACAATTATTTTCCGATATCAAAATAAGATCACAGGAATTATTTACTAAACATGACTTTGCTATTAGGCAAGGAAGGAATTAGAAGGTTTGTGTGTATTTCAGTAAGGGATATTTATTTTGATACTATTTTATAAATACCAAACTAGTCAACCAATAGATTGAGGTTGTCTGCCCAGAAAGTTAAATTACCTCAGTTATCTGCAAAGAGTACAAGGGCCCACATGTTTCTATTTTGGAGTTTCAAATTTTAATTTAATTCTCAGTGCATCTATAACAATGGGATTTGAGCATTTTTAAATTAAATCTTAAGGAGATGCTCATAACGTTAACAGACAGAAGTAACACTGTTCTCATTTAAGCCAGAGTGGGTCTCCTAATACACAACTGTCTTGTCCACTTCACACTCTGCAAACAATGTGACTATGCAGCCTTGGAGCGTGGCTCTTAGGAACCCTCCAGGGTTCCAAGGAACCCAGTTTAAAAACATACCCAATAGTAGCACAGATTTGACTGATATCTTCAAAGCCAGTTACCTGCTCCTGTGCTGAGATTACAGTCAAACCAGGCTCTCACAGCATTATACACAGCGAAGCAACTGTGAGGTGGACTCATCTCTGAATCAATCCATAAAGCCATCTGAGTGTCACACTAACCACTGTAGCTATAATCCCTACCTTAAATGCATTCTTCTCCTCACTATTCGAATGTACGCAGAGAAAATAATTTGTGGTGTACTGAATTTAATCTTAATAAAGTAAAATCTATTTTCAATTTTAGATGTGGCATGGTTTCTATATTTTTTACATAAGAACTAATTTCAGGAAAAAGACCCATGAATATACATTTGCACTTTGTAGAAAAGTACAAGATTTATCCAACTCAAGTAAGAAAAGCTCCTGGCCTCATGGAAAAACAGGCTGGTAAATTTCTTTAAGTGACTTCATTCATTCACTCACTCGAATAATATTTCTTTTTTTTATTGAAGTGTAATTGACTTACAATATTATATTAGTTTCAGGTGTACAACATATTGATTCAATATTTTTATACATTACAAAATGATCACCACAGTAAGTTTAGTTACCATCTGTCACCATACGAAGTTATTACAATATTACTGACTACATTCCCTGTGCTGAACATTACATCCCAGTGACTTATTTATTTTATAACTGGAAGTTTGTCCCTCTTAATCCCCTTCACCTGTTTCGCCCATCCCCCACCCTAAAAATAATGTTTGAGCCTGTACTGTGCCGCTGTAGCCCTGGAAAGTCTACCCACCTCATCTGTTCCGCCAATCATGGCAACATATAGTCATTGTGTGACTGCCACATGCCAACAGCCTGCCTTCATGGAACTCAGAGTCTTGCCAGTGAGATTCTTTTCAGTAAACAAATCAACTAGAAAATTATAAGTAGTGATGAGACTATGAATAAATGAAACAGGGTACTGAGATCGACCATGACAGTCTATACATTAAATATAGCTAAACATTTTTGGAGCCCTACTGATCTAGCAACTGAAACCTGTTGAAAGTATAAGAAACAACTTTTGTAGGCGATGCCAATAAGCTGTACTCAAACAGCCCCTTCCCTGAGCTGCAAATAAGCCGTGAGCTCTAGGTGATTCTTAAATTTCAGCACTTAGTAGGAAGCACAAGAACTTCACCTCTAAAGTCAGCTATTTTTTTTTAAACTGCTGTTCAGGATAATTTTTGCCCTATTATTATTTCAGTTTTCCCATGTCTATCCATCTATTCAAGTAAGTTATCACATAGACAACAAGTTCTAGGACAGAGACACAATGAAAAGGAAGAGAAAAATTCCTTTGGCAGAAAAAGCAATGAAGTCAGGGAACTGGAGAATTGTGTAATTTAATTTAGAATGAGGACACAGGATTTAGAATGCTCCAATTGGTAACGGTGTTATAGATAAAATTGTTCTTGGGGAGATAAAAGTGCCATTTGGATAGGAAAGAGACGCAGAGGATGCATTTCAGATGGGGAGAAGAGTTTATATGAACAAAAGCCGCATAATCTATCTTTCCATCTATATGTATTTGACCATCCACCCAGTATGGTTCCACTCCAGGTGCTAAGTGCTTTCTATACCTCATCTCATTTAGTCCTTAAAATATGCAATAGGTAATAAACAATTCATTATTACTCTCATTTGTTTTAGATTGCGTTTCTTTTAAGTACAGCCTTAAGTAGGAATTCAGATGCATGTGACTTATTGGGACAAGCAGGACCCAGATGGGGTGAGGAGAGCGAGGCATCCTAAAACACAATTTTAGGAGACACTGCTTCTCAGGGTTGTGCAACTTGCATGATCTTGACAGTGAATGTCTCCTTGAACTCAGCCCTCTCGACACTTCACTCTCCTCACCCTAGTCCAAACCCGTGGGCGAGCGCTTTAGAACAAACCTATGATGAAAGAGTGAAGCAGGATAGGGACGGTGAGAGAGAATGTGGTCTCAGGAAAAGTCTAGCCATGGGCTGACCCATGGCAGGAGTGGCGTACTGGAGCCTAAGTAGCACCACAGAATGGTGCAGAGGAGCTGGCCTTTTGTACTCACTATATCAACAGGTCATTGCCCCTGGGAAGGGCAAAGATATAAGCTGTTAGCTGCAGCAGCTGGGGGCTGGGTGTGGTGGTAGTAAAAGAGAATCTGCATGGGTTACTAATTGCAACTAATACATCATTTTGAATAAGAAGAATCTAATACAGAGACAGCAAATCCTTAACTGCTTGTCTCTAGGGAAGCCCTGATGCATAACATTTGCCAACTGTCCCGGTGTAAATACTCCCACCAAGGATGATTTGGAGCTACCAACATGATATGTGAATGTGGACCTGGCACGAGATGTGGCCAATCTCCAGCAACAATGCATGGGGCTTAAGCAGCTTAGCAGTCAGAGGGGAACCAGAATTTGATCTCAGGTTGTCTGACACATCAAGGCACATCCAGAATGCCAGAAAGCATAAAGCAGCAAACTTTGAGAGCCAGGTAGGAAATATGTTCTGCTCCATGGCCTCTGTCACAGAGTCAATTCTGCTGTTATCATGTGAAAGCACCACAGACAATACATAATAGAAGGATATGGCTTTGTTCCAATAAAACTTTATTTACAAAAATAGGCAATGGGTCATGTTGAGTCCACGGGCTGTATTTTGCTAACATCAGCCATAGATGTTATCTAATATTTTTATAATAAATCGCATCTGCCATTTAATTATTGAGCAGGGTCAACACTAAGGTGAGGGAAGAGAGGCACCTAGAACACAAAATTTTGCCTCACCCTAGCCCTGGCCCTGTTATTGAGTCACCTGAACCAGATTTACAGGTGTTTTGATCAGGGTTCATTTGTTCAAATCTGAATCACTTTAGCAAAAGAGGATATAACACAGGGAGTTAAGCACTTGCAAAACTGTTGGAAGGGTGAAGAAGCAGGTGAGGCAAGGCAACCGGCCTACCGGGGAAGCTTCTACATCTGCCTCCCTCAAGGATGTGGGCAACTGGGAGGCTGCCCGTGGAACTGCTAAGTTCCAAGACATGGTGACACAAGCATGGTCCAGGATCAGGGCCACCAGCACTGCCACTCAACCCCCAGGAAGTTGGTGAATGGCACTAGGACACTGCTACAAACAAAACCAATGTCTACAGGCATCCCTGCCAGCCACAATAGCTGGAGTCACAGGGAAGTGCCCTCGCCTCACTTCCATCTTCCAAATACCAACTGCATGCATCTACAGAGACCTAATTTTCTTCCAGAACTGTAGCTGCAAGAGAGTCAGAGAATTGTTGATTTCAGCAACTCAATGAATGACACTAGAAGAAAGACAAAACCGATGCTAAGTGACAGTTGACTGCATTCACCAGAGTAGGCATCCTGGGAGAGGCTTTATGTGTTGAGAACCTAAGGCTGTCTGTCCAACAAGTATGAGACTGCTCTGTGACAAAGCCGGTTCCAATGAGAAGTTCCTGTTAGTAAAAGGAAACACCATTTGTGCCCCCCAATACACACACACACACACACACACACACACACACATACCCCTAGAGTGTACGATGAGAATGGTGATAGGGATCAGAAGTTTCTAGCTGAGGGACAGAGGATAAGAGTATAAGATTCAAGGGAAGATTTGCATCAGACATAAAGAATTGAGTCAAGGAATGCCAGGCATGATTGTGGTTAGTACAAGCAGTGAAATTAGGGGCCATATAGGATAAGAGAATGCTGGCAGTTGCTAAGGGGTGAATGCAAAGGAAAAGCTGAGGAAATGCCTTCCATAGGTCATTTGTCTTAAGGGAACTGTCGCTTTGTGACCGCCATATCTGTTACTAATGAAAGAAAAAATACTAGCATCATTCCCTGAGGTCGGAGATGGACGCAATTAAGTAATACTAAGCATGTTACAAATACACTATGCTGTGCAGACTGCAGTTCGTAATCATTTCCATGAAAAAAGAAAATTTATAAGTCAATACAAATGGAGCTATTTCCTTTAAAAATGTTTTGCACTATATGATATATACAAACGTACATTCCATAGATGTGATTATGGATTAAAATAATAAAATACTCTCGAATCCACCATGTAACTTAAGAACGTTACAGCTGAAGCTGCCTGTGTGTTTTCCCTGACATTTCTGACTCATCCTCTTTCATTATCCCAAAATTTACCATTTTTATTCCCTTGCTTTAAAAAATATATAGCTGATCACATATACTTGCAGCCTGAAATTATTTCAAGTTTGTACACCTCAAGTTATTTCTAAGTGATAGAAATTAATACTATTGCTAATGAACGTTTGTCAAAACCTATTCATCAGAATTAGAAAACGAACAGAAGTCTTGGGTATTTCCAAAAAGGATGGAAAAAACAAAGGCAGTTATCTTCCATGAATGCTTAATTCACCCTGTAATTTGAGCAAGTTTTCATTTAAAAAAAAATAGTTTAATCATAAAATCCTTTTAGACGTGCCAGCCGGCTAAAACAGTGGCTAATTTCAACTGTTTTTCACAATGGTGAGCAAGTCGCAGAGTTAATGAAATTAAGCTTCCTTCATTTCTCTCAAATTCCCCCCACAAAGAAGAGCTGTAACGTACAAAATGCAGCCTTAAGTGCGTGCCCGTGCTGGTTTTCAGGACAGGAGCCATCACTGATTTGTCACACGGACCTCTTAACAACGTATTTTTATTTTGCAAAATGTATAATTTTTTGTAGCCCCTGAACAAATATATTTACATAACTGTGTCTAACGAGAAATTACATTTAACTTCTCAGAAATGACAATAACTAAAACCTGAACTGCCAATTCCACTTCATTAGTGTGGTAGAAATGCATTCCAAATGTTAATAAAAATTCCAACATGCTGATAAATTAGAGCTTCTAAGGAGCATGTGACACCTTGGTTAATATATTCAACCTCAATTATATTTCTCTTCAGCACCCTGTTATCTGGAACCTTTGCTGGCAATCAGAGGTGCTGTTTTTCAGCGGCCAATTTTCTAGATAATGTAGCTTATCAACACTGTGGGTAAACTTGCCAATGGAATCAGGCTGCACTGAACCACACACACGCTAATTGCATCCCTTTTTTATGCATATTTACAGACTGTCACTTCAAAGAAATCAGTGGCCCATTGAGGCACCCAGTTAGCTGGAAGAATTGCCTCTTGCAAATGAAAATTAGCAAACAAGCTAGTGATAAATATGAAATGAACAAAGTATAAAAATACTGTTTTGTTCCGAAACTTCCTCGTCATCCCAGTTTATACTCACAAATAGAAGGAGTTTGGAACCTAGGATGTGCCTTTTGTTTCAAACGAAGACAGAAAGAATTCTTCCTTAAACCCACTAACTAGGTAAAAGCCTATTAGCTTTTCCCTCTTCTCCCACGCCACCCCCACCCCAAATTTCTATTCACATAAACAGGTTATTAAATCCCATATTAGATTTGCTTTGGAGTTTGAATAGACAAATGACATGTTAACACTTCAGAAACAATTAACCCTGGGAACTTAATTAAGTTCTTCTGACTTTAAGGAAGCACATTTCAAAATAATGTTTCTAAACTCTCCGAATTTGTTCAAGAATAGCAATGCTTTCCTTCTCTCAAACATTCCTAAGTTCAACAGCAGAAAGCTTTGCCTGGCTATATATGGATAAAGGTTATGGTGTCATAAGCCTGCTGTAATTTGACTAACTCAGAGCAAATATAAAAAAAGACAGGTACCAAAAAATAACAATAATTAAAAAAAAACAAAAACATTTTCGAAAAGCTCCAAACACTGGCCATATGTAAAAGAGAAAACGACCTCATAATTATGTCTTGGGAACTGCACACAAACAAAAATACTGAGATATGGGCTGTGCGTTTGTCTGAAATCCTTTCCCTTGCTTTTTACAATAACATTTTGAAATCTTTCACCACGGGGACGGTGTTTTGAAGGCAATATTAGGTTTTGGAAAACATGTCATTTTAATATAAGCAGGTCATTTCAATATAAGTTAAAATAAACCACATACCAATTAAACTATAAATACTTTTAAAGGTCTTGTGCCAGAGCGAGCAATTTAGAGTGGCAAAGCTCAACAAATAAATGGCACTTAAAGTCTTCGCTTACAGCTCAGGTTCAATGATACTTTATTTGGTTTGGAGAAATGCGCGTCATGCCTGCTGTATTTCACAGTTTCAACAGACTCCTAAGTTCCTTGTCACTAACAGCAGATACACAATGTCATTTGAGAGTTTTTTTTTTTTTTTAAGAGCACAAGCAGTAACATAAATATTGATACAAACACTGGAGAAACACTGCTATTCTAAGAAACACACTACACCTACATGCCTACTGCTCCTTCCTCACAGGCTTCTTCAGAAAATCAGTGCTCATCCGTGTGCACTAATGTAGACAATTATTTTACATCACTTTCCAAACTGACACACCATGGTGTGTTTATATGTCTGTCTCCCTGCCCAGACTGGGAACTCCTTGAAGACAGGAATCTGGTTTCGTGGTAAGATGAATAAAACAGACACCCCACCATTGAGGAGTTCAAGGTGTACGGGGGGTGGGGTGGGGCAGGGAAAGACACTTACTGATGCAGCTATCTGGTACCAGGGAGAGGAACAAAGTGCTACGAGATCCTAAGACAAGACCGGTTGATTCTGCCCAGGAGTCTGGGAAAGAAATCACACAATCGATGGCACTGGCATCAGATCTTAAGAGATAAGTAACACTTCAATCTGGCAGGGAAAGGTATTTCAGGCACACTGAACCACACGGGCAAAACAGAAAGATGGAAGGTGAGCAGACCAGTCATGGGAGTGATTTGTGGTGACGCTAAATCTCAGGCTGGGGGCGGGGGAGGGGGCCAGGAGCACCCACAGTATAAACAGAGGAAGATCTGAATTCTGTCTATGACTACATCACCTTTACCTGTCGTACCTTTTTGCTCTGGGGAAGAAAAAACGTGGGGAAGGCTACGTGAGCACTTCTGAAATAGAAAAATTCTCATGAAGACTGACCAGAAGACAGCCTGATTTTTTAACATGTATAACAATTTTCATTTATAAAGTTCACCTGCAGTGCTATCAAATTATACAAATATATATTCACCCAGCACCTTTATAGGGTTTGTCTATAATACAGTAAGACTGATTTCACGAGACACAAGATCTTATCCTATTCCTCTACATGGACACACTGAAGAATATGTCTCAATTACTCTTGAATTGAAGTAAATATTAATAAATTTCCCTGTCTCTTAAAGGGGCTAATTGAAATTTGGCTCTGTCTTTCATCCTCAAAACGTCTGGAGGAAAAGACAGCAATCTCATCTAATGTGGCAGAGCCTTTAAAGGTTTACCCAAAAACCTAGTTTACTGAAAATGGTTTTCAACTTTAACATTCAAAACAACCTGCTTTTTTGTGAATGGGCAAAAAGAAAAAAAAGAGAAAAAAAAAACCTAACAAAAGATAAGGAGTTACATAATATCAAAGCTAATAGCTTGGTTTCAGAGAAAATGTGTTGATTGATTAATACATCATTCACTACTTCTTAGCTATTTTATAATATAGACACTGCTTTTATAGACATAAAAGGCAAAATAATAATGGTAATAGTAGTAATAATATAGCAGCAGCTAACAGTTTTGGCACACTATCTGTCAGGAACTGAGCCAGTGACTTTACTTACAGTATGCCATCTAACCTCTAGAACATTCCTTTGAAGGAAGTATTTTCAGCCCTGGGCTTTATAAAAGAAGATACCGAGGCCATTCTCCTGGACAAGGCTGTGAACGAGTTAATGGCAGAGCCAGGATTCCAATCTGGGCCACAGCCTGCCAAGCCTGGGATGGTAACCACTATAAGATGCTGCCTCTTTCTAAATAATGTGAGATTGTTTCTCTTGTTCAACCTGAGCTTGGCTGAATTCAGTTTGGGAAAGAAAAAAAAAAAAAAAAAAGCTTGAGCAGGACGGAGAAGAACAAAGAGAGAACAAAAAGAGGGAAAAGAGAGAAGAAAGAGAAAGAGAGGGCAGGGAGGAAAAGAGGGAAGAAGGGAGAGAGGGAGGGGACAGAAGAAATGGAAGAATAGCCAGTGAAAGCAAGAATCTCATTTCTCAGGATGCTCCTGCAACATTCACTACTCCCCATTCACCACACTTTCTTTTTTTTTTAATTGAAGTATAATTGATTTAAAATATGGTGTTATTTTCAAGTGTAGAGCAAAGTGATTTGATTACATACATAAGTATTTTTTCAGACTATTTTCCATTATAAGCTATTACAAGATACTGAATATTGTTCACTATGTTGTACAGTAAATCCCTGCTCATTCTCCACACTTGCTTATGACTTTTTTCCCCTGGTCCATCTCTCTGGCAGATGATAAGCTCCATGAGGGCAGGAACCATATCCGTCTTGGCCACCACGGTATCCCCTATGGCTAGCTCGGAACCAGCAAAGAGAGAGCACTCACTAAATGAAGAAATAACATACAATAGATTTCCTTCCCTTCATGGCTTGAGTATTTCACTTGTCAACTAGCTATTTTCTTGTTCTCTATAGCCTCGAAAAGAAATGTATCAACGCCCATAACTACAAGGATAGAACAACTCCATTCTACTGTACCCATACATTTTCCATCACAAATTATTTAGGTCTAAAGAGTGCCATATTGCTGTTACCATTAGCATGCCCCTTCTAAGCAGGACCACTGGGCTCCTGTACTCTAATGCTGTCCTAATTTTTCACTTATCTTTGACTGAACACTAGAAGAATGTAAATCAAAGAGTAGAGTTCCTCTGCCTTCTAACTTTCGAAAATGAAATTCCCTATAAGGCATTCGGAGGGTAATTCCACAACCAGAAATTTCAGTGCTCTTAACATTCCACAGAGGTCAAAGATCACTTTAACAATTTTTGTAACCAAAAAAATATATACTTAACCCAATGAAGAATGATTTTCAATAGGGGTATTACCCCACTTCATACTATCAATCAAAAAAAATCAGAGGTTTCAATATAAAAACATTTGTTCTACATTCAAATTTGTAGAAATACATATTTGCTTCATAAATGAAAATACCCTAGCAGTTAAAATGTGTGTCAAGGATGTGCCCTTATCTTGCTTTCTTGCTGTTTATTTCACTTACGCTTCAGCAGACACCTGTTTTGTACAGAAATCTTCATTAAAAGGTTTTACTTTTTTTTTTTCCTTTTTTCTCTTTTCCCAAGTCCTTTGCTTTTTGGATTAAAGCTGCAATTTTTATCTGTATTCTCAGGCTCCCCTTTCACTGGTCAGAAGGAGATTTTTTCTTTGTGTTAGAATTATTCACAGGACCCATGAAATGAAGGCTGAGCACAAAATAAACTCCAGCTCAGAAAGAAAAAAAAAAAAAACGTGTTGTTTGAAGAGGATGGCTTTGGAAAGTTCGCCGAGCTCAGGATGAAATAAACAAAACTAGAACTAACTTGGGAGCGAGAATATTCTCAGAACAAGCCGCCAAGCTGGGAGCCAAAGCAAAACAGAGCGTCCTGAACATCTGTTTTGTTTTCATTTCAGGAATGAAGAACACCTTAGTCCTTACTGATTGTTTTGCTTTCAGCAGTCCCTTTGCACTTTTGCTAACCCCAGAGAAAACCTGGCACAACTTGGATAAAATGTGAAAATGCAAAGCATTTACTTAAAATTTAAAAGAAAGAACAAAGAGAAAGAGAGAGAAAGAAAGAGAGAGAGAGAGAGAAAAGAGAGAGGTACCTTTGAAAGTTTTAAAAGTCAGGTAAAATACAATTGATTCTGAATATTTTTGACACAAATCACCCTGTAATTGCCATTTCTGCAAGGTGTCTCAATTACGAGAGTACGATGTGGTTGTTTAAATGCCTATACATTTGTCTGAAGAAGAGAAAAAGCCACAACATTGTCTATTAAATGTCAAAAAGCCTTTTCTTTAACTATGGAGGGCTTGGACAGAACTCAGGAAATACTTCAACTGGAAAAGAAATGTTAAACGTTACCCTTCAAGCTACTGGAAAACCTATTATCAAATGTTAAAACTTTTTAAAAAAATCCATGAGTATCCTGAGCTGGATTACAAATCTTTGTTTAGCAAAGGTTGATCATCATTGATAACTAAAGACAAAGTAACAATGGATGCAATCTACCTGCTCATTAGGAATCGTGATGCTTGAATTAAGAAACTCAAGAACAGGTATCTGATGACGTGTGTTCTCTGGATGCAGGAACCACAGTTACTTACAGAAAATGCCGTCCGTGTTTCTCTTTATCACATCTCTAAGTCATCATGTCAGCACTTTGGATGCTGCTAGCTGTCACCGTGTGTGAGAACCTAAGGAGGAGGGGGAAAAATGAACATAACTTTCCTTCAGAAGAAAAACAGTGTTGAAAAATATACATCGTGTACATGCATAGGCAGACAACCTTTCACTTCTTTTTCTCGGTTCATAGGACATGAGAATTAATTAGCACATTCCTAAATCATTTGCCCCAATTTCCTCTCTAACGTGTGTATCTACGCACAAGTGAAGATTTTGTAAAGAAAGGAGACAGAAACCAGAAAGCTGAGGACAGAAGCAGAAGCACAGATGTACAGATGTACATATAAATGGATGTTCTGGGATTGTGTCTCTTTGTGATGCAGAATTACAAATGATTTTAATTCAACCCCTTCAATATGAGCTATCCTTTTTTTCTGTACTAAATACAATACCTACAAGCCCCCCAAATTCATCTCTTACAGACTTTGAAGATTTAAAAATTTTTCCAAAATGCCACATGTCAGTCAAAAAAGAAAATGATTGGCTTTTAAAATTATAATTTAAAGCACAGTGACGAGAGGGTATGTTTTCATTAAAATTTAACCCCTTTTTAAGCTCGTGTGTCTGGGGCTTTTGGGAACACACTGAAAACTTGGGGGGTTTTCCTGCATATCTTTCTGAGAAAAAAAGAGCTACAAAACAAAAAGCACAGGATTATAATGAACTGTAGCCCGTGTTAATATAAAGCGATGTCCTTCAATATGCACCTCAATACAGGATTTACTGCTCATTGTCTGAAATACACAGAAAAATCAAGAGTCTGTCACTTCCATCTGTAAATGTTTAGAAATTAAATCAAATAGGTAAGGTTTAAGCCATACATGTTCCAGAATGTTATTTTTTTAAAACGGTATCATTTTATACCCTCTGAGGGGAATCATTTGCTATATAACATGTGACCTTTCCTTACTATGAATAATTATTTTTGCATCATGGTAATAGTCAATTAAAACAGGAATTATTTTAAAAGAGTATAATATTCAACAAAGTAACCCCTAAGCATAACAATATCATACAAAGAAACAACTGAGGATTCAAAACATTTCATGGTCCTTTTTCTTTATGCCAGGATTAGAAAGCATTACCTCTGGGCAGTTACACAAATCTATACATGTGATAAAATTTCATAGAACTATACAAGACAATAGTGCACATTGAAAAACCGACAAAATCACATAAGGTCTATAGTTTAGTTAAGAGTATTTTGTGAAAGTCAGTTTCTCACTTTTGATGTGTACTATGGTTATGTAAAAAGTTACCATTAGGGGAAGCTGGGTTAAGGGTATGCAGTAATGCTTCTCTGTTTTTACAACTTCTTATATATGTACAATTATTTCAAAAGAAAAAAAAATACCTCCATACAAGTTTTATAAGTCTGAATTCCCAGACGTTGTGTTGGAGTTTCACAATGCAAGGAATCAAATAGATTCTCACTAAAATTTAAATCTACAACTTTCAAAGAAATTTCTGAACTGTTCAAAAATACATCCTTCGTACGTTACTATTTATAAAATAGATAACTAATGAGAACCTACTGTATAGCACAGGCAACTCTACTCAGTGCTCTGTGGTGACCTAAATGGGAAGGAATGCTAAAAAAGAGGGGATATACGTATATGTATAACTGATTCACTTTGCTGTACAGCAGAAACTAACAGAACTATACTGTAATCCAACTATACTCCAATAAAAATTTTATAAAGAATATGTCCTTCAATTGACTCAGATTTGAGGGATGTTGGATTAAATCTTATCTTCCAAGGCATGATCAAGAGCATGTCTCTAACTTTCCCTGACCCCCTTACACCTTCTTTGCTCCAAACTCTGTACCTAATCCACCTCCCTAGGCAGAAACAATGTCTCCATCTCACAGCACTCAAGTTTAGTAGTTAAGAGCCTACAGTCAGATTGCTTCTCTGATACCACCTGCTCCACCTTAGTCAAGTTGCTTACCCTCTCAGAGCCTCTGTTTGCTAATCTGTAAAAGGGGATAATGACAGTTATCTACTGCATAGGGTTGTTGTGAGGTTTACAGGAAGTAATGGGTGCAAGGAGCCTGATGTGCAGAAAGCACTACATCAAGGTCAGCTGTGACCTACGGCAATGCTTCTACTGGAGTGAGAGAGTGAAGGATAAGGAACAGGAAACCAGAGCCACACAGAACTTCCTTTAAATGCTCGCCCCTGCTCTTGTTAACTACAAGATCTACTCTCCCTCCAAGCCACAGCTCCATTGTCTGTAAAAGAGCATAGTGACGCAGCGCCAGGCACACAGTAAGCATCCAGCACTGGGCTTTTTTGTCAGTGTTGCATCTATCACGTTATAAATATTTCTTCTGACTCTCTCTGTTTTGCTCACTATGAGATCCTGACTGGCAAAAGTCAGGAACTATTCCAGCTTTCTGTCTCCCACCCAGTGTCACAACAAAAGAGATGTTCCATAGATGTTTGTTAAATTGTCATTTTTAAAAAGCTAATGATTGAAAAATAAAAGTTTAAAACTAACCACTTGAACCACACCACAAAGGACCCAAGGAGTGAAAAAGACATTGACAGAACCACTCTGGTTGCCAAAACCTTTTTCTTTTTATGATGATGGCATCTCTTTTAAGTTTTCAGAAATTGAATTTGTAAAAGGAAGTCTCAAGGAGAGCTGTACGTTCTGGGTTCCGAAGCAGAGGAGGTGTTTGCCAACAATCCTTGCCTTGAACACTTAGGTCCTAGAGTAACTAAGCAGGTGCAAGTTACGCCTACACAGGACACCACGAATCAATGGGAATGCCTGCCCTGTCTTCATTAACATATTCCCATGTGCTGTTGGTTAAATAATACTGTTGAAAATGTAAGAAATACTCACAATAGCCTGGGATGCTACAGTTTCCTATAACAACGTTTATTCCTGTGCTCTCACCTCTTCATCACAAAGGGGTCTTGCCATCATCCTGAAGTCATTTAAAGCACTGGAAAATCGTCTTCAGGAAATAGTTGGTTTTCTGTCCTAAGTCCTTATTGACTGTAACCTGGGAAAGCCTCCTACAGATAAATCTAACACCCCAATAATTCAATATTTTTTCTCCAAAACAAAACCATTAGCATTTTATTAGGAGAAATATTTCATCTCTCTCTCTCTATTTAAACACGCCACAGATGTAGCACTCTGTGTGGGTTGTTAGAAAGTCAAAGAATATAATTTCTTGATTAATTGCCATACACAGGATCCAAGTTATGCACAATTTTGGTAGTTAACCCCACCACCTCCCATAAGCAGTCTTGCTAAACCTTCCAAATAAGCACATTTCTGATAAATCACTTGCAGCTATTTAAGTGGATCAGGCTTTAAGTTATTCCTTGGGATAGATCATGTCATTTTCAAAGTGCAAGAGCTATGGGAGAGAAATTCCACAGTAAACCTCTGCTGTGGTATCTTCGTTTCCCTTGCAGGCTTCAGGGAGTCTCAGTCAATACTTCTTATCTTATTTTTAACTATCTTGTGGTCTCAGAAATGGTTGGTGATTCAGAAATTACATCAGGAGTCTAAAGATAGACTTCAATAAATGCACCAGTTCTCGAACAGGAAAAGAAAATGCTGGTTGGTATTAAGACTATTGAGAATCAAAGAGCTATTCTTAGTTGGGCCAATTAGAGTCGATCCCTCCAAAAGCAAATTACTTTCTCTCCTCAACCATCCATCTACGTAACTGGGTACATGAATATAAATCACAGGGATCCCTGGATATTGGTATAGTGCTCAATTCTGAGCTATGGATACATTTTTTATGGACTTTTTCTCCCCTCCACAGGGGGGAAAAGAAGTGTTGGGGCACAGTTTCCATATTGGTTATTTCACCAATGGAATGACTGATTTGCCCAAGACAACAGGGCTCTTAGCAATAAAAGCAGAGAGAAGAGGTCAGGTCTCAGGTGTACAGGGGGATGCTCCTTTATGCCACCCAACCTCAATGAGTTATTAGCCCACATTTTTATCCCACAACCTCCGGCATGAAAATTCTTTCCAGGTGATCCTATATCCCTCAATTATGCCCTTCTTTTTCCAGTACAAGCATAACTATAAAAAGCATCTCATCTTACTTCAAATAGGATTAGTCAACCAATACAGAAATGACAAGCAACTGGCCCCTCTCGCCTTCATGGCCAAGTCAGACCCTCGGACATCTCCTCCATTTCTCTGAAAATTTATCTTCTTTAACACTGGAGGTGTGTCTCCCTAAACGTGAATTTATTTGGGATTCATCCAGACAACCCTCCTTTCTCTAATTCAAAAAGTGTGGGGGAATACAACAGTTCTAGAATGGATGACAGTCAATTAATCATGACTTTCTAGTAAAGAAAAAATACCCACTGGTATCTTCTCCTTAAATCTCACATCCTTGTAAATCGGGGTCAGTATATGTTTATTTAAAATAAAAGAAATTACATTCATTCTTAATATTATTTTCAGTTTATATTACCTAAATATCCCATAGTAAGCATGCCCCACTTTCGCAAATAAAAATGTTCTTTAAAATGAATTTGACAAAATTTTATATACACATCAATACCATGGTGGAAATACCGTAAGTCTCCCTGAAGCTCGTGCCAAGTTTTGTGTGCTTTGTTGCTGTTGTTGTTTCGTCTTGTTTTTGCATTTTAAGCTTCCCAGAGCATCCCAGCTCACCTTATTATTAGACTACAAGCCATTCAATAATTGACTACTGAAAAGTGTTTTACTGAATCCATAAAATGAGAATGAAGGGGAAAAAAGCAAAAAAAAAAAAAAAAAAAAAAAAGAACAAAAATGTCCTCTAAGTTTCCCTACACATATCCTATAATTTTCCAGTTGGCTTAACCACTCAACATATTTAAATAACCAACCAACATATTTATTTAACATTCGGCAGATGGACATGATAGAAACATCATGATTTTCAGACGTACTTTTATAACTGCAAGGTTTTCTTCGTGCCAGGATCACAACAGGTTCTTAAGGTAAAGCTGCCCCTACCTGCTGTTTCTTTGATGTTAGAGCAACTCTCAACCTCAACATGTCCACTCAGATTAATTTAAAGCCCTGACATTAGAGTGAAAATCAAATCATTCTCTTCAATCTATTTTTTACCCACAGCATAAAAGAGACTATTTTACATGTTAATAGTAATCTGATGTGGTTGTATAAATCTGATATAAATATGATACTCTGTTTGGAAATGATGCTAATTTAGTTTAAAATGGAGATTACATTTCAACTTGTAAAAGAGCAGGATGGAATATTAGCATTCATGGCTGTTATATAATTTCCCTTTACACTACACAAGTGTTACTCAAAATCTTTTCTGAGCCTCTTTGTCCAAAGATTTCCCATTCTTCCTATAAGAAAAAGGACTTCTCTATTTAACTATAAGTTAAACAGGTGGTACAGACCCTTGAAAAAAGATTAACAACAACATTATAAATGCATTTTTGAAGAAACATTTAAAGTTACAGTGTAATAAACTGAACAGAATGTCATAAGAATGTCAAACTGGGCACAGTAAAAATAAATGTTATTCCCAAGGAAAATAAAAAGTCTGCATATTTATGTAACATTCAGCAGATGGACGTGATATTAATATAGGGTTTTCAGTTGTACTTTTATAGCTACTAGATTTTCTTGCCTAACTTGGCAACCCGAGGCACCATTTGAGTTTTGGATTTGGACAATACTGCAACAGATGTCCAGACCAATAAAATAAATTCCTTAAGGGCTCTGCTTAATTTGTGTAATTGATCAATTTTGGTTACATAGGCCTCAGCTCACCAGCATGTAACTGCCTTCCACAAAAGCTTTGCAGTGGGGATTTCATTCCATATGTTACCAGGGTTTATGGACTCTCTCTTTGACAATGCTGCAAATAGAAAAGGGCTTGGGGTGACACCTGTTGGAACCAGTAGTGAGAAACAACCAATGATACAGCGGATGGTTCTGGGGCAGTTTTTCTCAAACTCAGCTCCGTTGACATTTTGGACCAATTCTTTGTCGTGGGGGCTGTCCTGTGCATTGCAGGGTATTCAGCAGCATCCCTGGCCTCTTTCACTGGATGAACCAAAAATGTCTCTAGATAGTGCCCAATGCCCCTGCGGTGACAACACCACTCGCCCCCCACCAACGTAACAACTGTTACAGTAGAGTGGATGCTTCTGCAATGGCTTAAGATTTCTCACATAGTTTTATAAAACAACACACAAGGCACTCCTCTTTTCCCTTGCCTTGAAGTCCCTCAATCTAATCATAGTTTTACAGACAACTCACAAAAACTTTGGCCTGATGGAAGGTAACTATAATATCACTTCATCACTGCACTCAGGCGGGTGGTAATTAAGACATGGATTTTGAAACCCAACTCGAAATGTTCATCACTCACCTATTAAACTTGCCAGAGTTGCTATGTTAATTATCTCCCCGTATCCTTGATTTAGCATAATACGGCCTGCAGCCTGTGACAGAAATTAAAGGAAAGACCAGTGACCTCTTTTGTGATTGCACTAATAACTACATGATAATAAATTAGTTTTCAATTTTCAGAAGACTTTACATGGTAAAAAAAAAAAAAATTGGAGCAAGTATGATACACAAATGATAGAAGATGGCCGATCAGCACCAAATTTGAGTCTTCTTTTTAATTGTTTCCAATTAATGTAAAAAGGAAACTGAAGCAAACTATAGGATTATTTACCTAGCTGGGTACATTACTGAACATAATAATAATGATGAGAAGACGGTGTCAGTCTGTATTTTACATTGGATATTTACAGTAATAAAAGCCTACTCATCATCTGACTTTTCAGGGGTAGAGAAAAATTTGACAAATATACACGGTACCCACAGCACACATCTGGATGCTCACACAAAAGATTTCTGCAGTCAGAATGACTTGAAGGATTCACACTAACATTGGGATAAAAGTATGCAATGTAGAATGACTTACTTAACGGTAAAGAAGTACCATGACTTCTTGGCATGTTTTGTGCCTTTCTTACATTTGCTCCTGCCTCTAACAGCTTTCTTCCTTTGGCTGACAAAACACAAATAAGAATGTACAGGAAGCAGGGCCCCCCTCTGATGTACAATAATATTTAGCTAATTAGAAGAATCCTCCAGCTCATTATGCTAGGCAGTAGGAAGTAAGAAACTACATGAAAGCATGACACTTGCTAAGCCCTAAGATGGTGTCAGAGCTGAACTGGCATCACTTTCTTCTATTTCTTTATAGACTTGGTTGGATTGCAAGTTCATTCCTTTAAAATCAGTTTTGACTTTCAGACAGAATGATCCCTTGAACACTGCACCATCTTCTGACCAAACGCTGAACTACAAGTTCTTAATTAAAGTGTAAAGTCCCAATTTTCTAAGAATGGATGAGTACTTGGTATATTTCATCATTCCTGTTTTCAGACAGCACAATAGATTGATGAGAAATAGAAAACATTTTCCTTCTAATTAAATGAAAAAACTCTGTTTTAAGACAGCTTTGTGCTTCAGTCTTAAACAATTTTTGATCCCACAAATACTCATGGAAACTTGGCATTTAGAACATGAGGATTGGAGCCCAAAGAGGTATATACAACATGGTTCTGGCCCTCTGAAAGCTCACAACCTAGTCATACAATGAAGAGCTGGAAAATGGGTAAATTCTGAAGAACCCAGACAAGAAGGGCAGTAGGAATTAGAGGGGAAATCTGAGGACTGACCTTGTGGAAAAGAGTTATCGTAGACAGTGGTCCTTGAATCTTGATGAAGACTGATGATGTTGCCACTAATAGTGCTCAAAATATCCCAGGCACTGAGCTAAGTCCTTACAAATATTACCTTAATTAACCCTCAAAACAACCTCACCTTGCTGAGGAGCATCCCAGCCACAGGGTGGAAGAGGTTAAAACTCAAGCTCAGGTCAGCTCGGTTCCACAGCCCACACTCTGAACCACCTTGCTATACCATCTCCCATGCTCAGGATGATATTCCCAGAAAGGATGACAGAGTGGTTTCTGGAGGAATGAGATGAGTTTAACAAAAGGGCAGAGGGAGGGACTTGTGGCTGCAGCTCTAGAATTTCCCTCTAGAAGGGGCTTAGGATGGGAACGCTTTTGGAGGGAAGGGATAGCTCCGAGACTTACCTGTTGGAAGGTGTGTCTGCAGAGAAGGCAGACAGATCCAGCCTGGGGAGGGAAGAGGAGCTGGTGGGAATCATGGGAAGGGCTGACCTCCAGGACACCCACAGCTGCTGCCACTGACAGCATGGGCTCCAAACTCAGAGAAGAGCCAGAAAACCAGCGGGGGGTAAATAGTTGAGTGGTTCAGAGGGCAACTGGAGGAAACTGGATTTGAAAAGCAGGTTGGAAAATGACAACTATGTTCCGGAAGTTAACAAGGCTATCAGGGTTCCAAAGGGATGAAGAGTAAGCAGCAGGTTCACTTGCTCAGGTGATCATTCATCCATTCACCAAAGTGACTGAGTTCAAGGTCAGAGGATCTTGGGAGGTGGTAAGAGCAAAAGTGAGGATTTTGCCAGTTAGGGGAGACATGTGCATATCCAAAGCAGAAGAAAGAAAGTCTAGAGAGAGTAACGGGAGATGCTGTAGAAATAAGATACAATGGAGAAAGTAAAGGTGGGAGGAACGGTAATGGGTAGAGCTTGAGGGCACCAGTCTCCAGAAAAGTTCCTTTCAAAGATACGTGAGTAATTCAACCAATAACCTAAACAGGGATTGCGACCTCTGTTCTGAGGCAGGTAGTAAATGCACGCAGTGGGCCGGCCAGGTGAAATTAATAGCGAGTGGTGGACGGAGGAAACCTGGAGACAGTGTGCCCTGTCTAAAAGGGACAGCTGAGCCTCAGCTCAGGCTGCTGCCATGCCGAAACCAGAACCCAGAATTGCCAGATGCTCTGATATTTCAAGACAAGCTAAAAAGATGGATTTCTATATGCAGTCTCTCAATGTGTATGTTGTTAGAAATTTTAAAGACTTTTAAAACACTATGCGGGCCAAACAAAACACATCTGTAGTGCAGATGGGGCCTGCGGGTTGCCAGTTTAGAACCTCTGGCTTAGAAGAAAGATGTTAGCATGGTCCCCAGACCCAGTCATGGCTCTGAGTGCCTGACTCACAGTGGCATTCACCAGCGAGGGGGCCTCAACTGGAGGTCTTGCCAGCATCTCAACCACGACACGCCCAGACCCAAATTCGTTTTCTCTCCCTTGACTCCCTCTTCCTGCTGTGCCTATTTGTCCTGGATGCCAGTGCCAGTGCAAAAGCCCTCACCTCTGGAATGGCCTTCCCTCTTTCCTTCCCTTAGCCTTCCATAAGCTACCTCCTGAAGTCCTGTCTCCTGCAGTGACTTGACATCCGTCCTTCTTTCTGACCCATCTCCATCGTCATCATCTTCAGTTGAAGCGCTCATGATTTCCAATCCAGACTCCTGAGATAACCTCCTACCTCCACTCACTCCCTGTTCCTCTCATGCTACACATATCACTGGACTCATCGTTCTAAGATATAGCTCTTTTTGAAACCCACTTCAGCTTCAGCCCAGAAACTCGAAATGACTTTCCTCACTGCTTATTAAAATAAGAACTTCAGCTCACCTGTATCCATTACTCTTCATAAGGCATCATTATGCCTTCACAATAGCCCAACATTTCTTTCCAAACGAAATGCCCTTCCAAATCTGTACGTACCCTAAGCTTTTGCCAGTGAGAACTACCAAATTTCCCAAACGCAGCCCAAGTTTTCATATATGTAGATCAGCATTTTTCAAGTGTCAGAACTATTGACATTTGGGGCCAGAAAATTCTTTTTTTTTTTTTTTTTTTTGGTGGGGGGAGGGAGTGTCCTGCGCATTGTGGAACAGTAAGTAGCATCCCTGACCTCTCTGGACTAGATATTAGTAACTCCTCCCCCAGGTTATGACTACCCAATAGGACATGATGGAAACAACTGAGCCCTCACAATATTTCTCTCAGGATAACTTTCAAATTAAGTGGAACTCCCTAGATCTTCACCAACAGATAGCAGAAAAGTTTGCTCAGAAACAGCCAGAGGAGCAGAGGAAGGTTGGCCACTGATTAAAAGTTACTGTGTATGAATTATAGACAGTCAGCACATCTCTTGATTTTTCATCTCTTATCAAAGAAAAGAGCACTTCCTCCGGGAGGTTTTGCCTCCCTTACTCCCATGCTAGGGCAAATTCCCTTGCTCTGGGCTCTCACAGAACTGACTTCCTAATAATCACTTGTTTAATGTTGTTTTTCCCCCTGGGCTATACAATCCATGAGGGCACAGACCTGTGTGTGACCGTCACAGCTGTATCCCCAGCTCCTAGGACAGCGCCTGGCATGCAGAGGGAATTTACTCTTCTGGCAATGAGTGATAAACCTTACAATAAGAGAGATTTCCCCCTCATTGAATTCTTAGCAAATCCCAATTATTATATTCCTTTCAGACACAGCTCAAGATAAATGATCTCCATGAAGACATCCTTGACTAATACCAACTGACAATGATCTCTCTTTTCCTATAAATCCATACAGCATTTCACAACACTTGTTACTCATGGTCTTCACATAGCAGATCTTTCTCACCAATGAAATTCAAGATCTTCAAGAGAGTCTATATCCTTGAGTTTTTTATTATCACCTTTGACAATAAATATGCAGGTGACAGTTCTAAATATTTGCAGGTGCAATGAATAAATGACTGTGTTATTCACTAAAACAGCTAAAAAACCCACCATCACCAAATTGAACCTTGGAAACCAAATTTTGAATTTATGATCTCATCTAAAATGCCTACGTAATGTTTTCTTCCTGTATTTTAAAATTAAATTTCTATTGATTCAAGTTCAATTATTATTTATTCGTACCATAAACATGTCACTTTACAAATAATACATACAAAAATCTTCTCACCAGCTCACACTTTTCTCATCCCACAAGTCTGTAGTCTGGTGGAATGAGTTCTTTGTTAGAAAAAAATAGAGAGCTGTGACGTTAAGCCAGTCAATTAACCTTGCTGGTTTCCTCAATCCATAAAATGGGTGCACATTAATATCTGCCTGCTGGCAAGGGGAGTGATAATTCCTACAGGTTTAGGGTGACTTAGGGTTTGGACTCCTATAGACCAGATTCAAATCTGTATTCTGTCTCATGACAGCTCTTAGTCAATTATTTAATCTCTCTGCCTTGGTTTCTTTAAGTGTAAAATGAGATTAAAAATAAAATCGATCTACTGTGAGATATATGATGATTTACATGGTTGCTGGTAAGGAGTAAATGCTCAGTGAATGCAGGTCCTCTATTACTAGAGAGAAACGAATGAGACGATTCATTAGAAAAGAACTTTGGACAAGAACGGTTTCTAGGAATGACACCATTTGGTTATTATTGGAAAGTTAAATGATAATAAGATCAGTTACCTAATATCCTAAGAATTTTAAACAAGATGCTTACTTTTCAGTCTTAAAAAGTCAGCCCTTGGTTTTTATGGACTGAGACTCAACCTGGGCCTAGCACAGGCATTCCACTTCAAGTGTATAAAACCTGTCACCTTCCCCATTGCTCTTGGAATTTTAAGAGACCTTTTCGTTAAATCTGGTGATTCTGTCTGGCATATCCAAATCTTTTCTGAGTTAGCTGGACGTTTACTGCACCAAGACTGAGGCAAACTAGAACTGCAGGTGCAAAGTCAAGTCAAGCAGAAATGCAGCTTCACGCTATGGAATTCAGCGCCCATCCTGCTCCATGGTGGTGAGATCTTGTTACATCCCGCCAACCTGGCGGGGAGAACTAAGCTGCTTGCACTCACGGCTCCTGCTAGCCCTGTGCACGGCAAGCCTCGACAGCCTCCATTTAGGTCTGCATATCTGCCTTTCCTCATCCACTCTCTTAAGGCTGCAAGAAATTCAACTAAATTCAGAGGTTAGATGGCAATTTTCTCACAAGGAAAAATAAATGAGGAGATATCTTGACCAATTCAGATCCGAAATCTTTTTTAAATAGATATTTCATTCACTCACCCAATACTTATCTTTAACTGAAATAGCACATAAATGGCTCAGATTTCCCTTTCACTCTGGCTCTGAGGACCTGGATTTTGTTTGACCTTGAACAAGATTTTACTCTCAAATTTCTCATCAATAAAGCAGAGATAATGACAGTATTTGCCCACTGCATGGGGGAATTGTAAAACTTAATTAATTGAAATCTTGGATGAAGTGTCCTAGCAACACCAACATTCTGCATTACTTCCTGACCTGGATGTGAATGAGTGTTAATTTCAAAAGACAAATTCTCCAATTTATAGCACGACTGTGGAGTGGAGTTTTACACACGCACACGCACACACACGTGCTCATCCATATACATATGTATATGCATATGTATAGCTTGGCATTTATACGAATGTGTGATTTCAGCAGCAAATCAGCCAAAGGAAAAATTAGCTACAGTTTTTTCCAAGGGAAATAATTTTCTGTTCATGTTCTGTTATTTGCAAAAGACTCTAATGCTGTTATTTCAAAACTAAATGTCCTCAAACAAGGCAAAGACAATTCTTCGTTGAATTATGCTTGCAGATGCCAAAGTTTCAGTGTTGTGTTAAAGTCCTATAAGAGTAATCCAAAAATTTTAAAATGTATATGAAAACATTCTTTTCAAGTGAATTAAAAATATTCCACCCTTTTAGGATCAAATAACCTTAAAAAGAAGATAAATAAACATTCCACAAGAGAGAGGGAAGGAAGGAGGGAAGAGAGAAAAGAAGGGCATGAAGAAATCACTGTCATCACTTACTCCCTCCCCAAGAGAAACTTACAAATCACGCATAAAATTTATTCTGCCTTCTTGCTTGAGTGAAGTTGGGCAGGGTCATTTTGTGACAAAAGAAGGGAAAGGAAGAGCTCTGATGTAATTGAGCAGGAGTATTAAGAAGCTATGTCTTTTTCTCTTGGCGCTCATCTCTGGCTATCACATCCATAAATTCCTGCCTGTCTTTTTTTGGGACACAAACAGATTAGATATTTTTTACAGATAAATGTTTTCTCTGGATTCAGCGACTTTCATAGCTGATTAGTTGACTAAAAGCCACAGTATTTTGAAACTAGTTCGTTTATATCGATAAGGCTTTTTTTTCAAGATAGCACCAGCTAACTTTGGCATCAAAATATGGCCTCCTGTCATTGCAAAAGTACATGTAACTGATAAGGATTGAACACGGCCTAATACTCACAGTGGGAAGAATATATGGCTTAGGGCTTTTTATCTTCTAGCATGAATGAGAATCTTTTGTTAATTTCAATAACACTCTATCTTAACACCTAAAGAAGTGTTAGAAGTGAGATATAAACATTTTTATTGATATGGTATGAATTTTAATATTATTTAACTTTGTTTTATTAAATTATTTTCTACCTAGACAGTATATATCCATTAACATTTTTAATGAAGAGAAAGAGAGACCATATGTAAAACATTAAATAGGTCTTATAAAAAGGAAAAGAGGGAAGAGTTCTCTCTAAAAAAAATATTCAGAAAGAAAACAAAAGCAGAAAATCTGAAAGGTATCATAATTGCTGATGAACAGATACAGCTTTTAAGAAGCTACCAAGGGACTTCCCTGGTGGCACAGTGGTTAAGAATCCACCTGCCAACGCGGGGCACACGGGTTCCATCCCTGGTCCGGGAAGATCCCGCATGCCCGGGAGCAACTACACCCATGCGAGGGCCACAACCACTGAACCTGTGCTCTAGAGCCCGCAAGCTACAACTACTGAAGTCTGCACGTCTGGAGCCCGTGTTCCACAACAAGAAAAGCCACTGCAGTGAGAAGCCTGAGCACCACAACGAAGAGTAGCGCCCCGTTTGCCCTAACTAGAGAAAGCCCACACAGAGCAACAAAGACCCAATGCAGCCAAAAATAAATAAATCTTAAAAAAAAGAGAGAAGCTACCAAATCCTTCTTTCCATTGTGGAAACACAGTTTTTATTCATCCTCTTCATTAATTAAAGGCAAGGATTTTTGTTTATTTTGTTTACTACTAGATCCTCACAGTCTAGAACAGTGTCTGACACATAGTAGGTGCTTGAAAAATCTCTGCTGAATAAAGGAAGAAAGGAAGAGAGCTCATCAAGGCAGGATATAAAACCTGAGACTGGTAAAAAGCAATAGGAATTCCAAGGAGCCCTTCCTCTGTTACTTTGAGGTTTGCTAAGAAGAAGAAGAAAGAAAAAGAAGGATCAAAATTAATCAGTAAATGAGGCTCTGGATCAGTCTGTACAGAACCTGAAAATAAGAAAACAGAAAGTACCCAAAGGATAATTGGAATAGTATGCTCTTCTTTCACAAGAGTAAGACTACCTCACTTTCAGCAAAAAAACAAGTGGCATTGAAGTAGCGAGAAGAAATAAGATGAAAAAATTGCCACAGAGTAAGGGGCTCAATAAATATCTCCGAATAAATGAAAGGCTGCACACCCACATAGGCAATGACTGAGCACTGGGATGCGAACCGTAATTGTCCTCAAAGAGCTCACGGTCCAAAGAGGGAGCAGTAAGCATGCAGATTCCAATCCTGATAGAAAAGAAAGTAAAAATAGGCAAGAAAGGGGACAAAATTAAAAGGAAAACTGACCCTTCTTTGTCCAACATAGGACACATTTGGAATTTGTGGAAAAGTGCATGTGCCTTAGAAAAGACACAATGGATCACAAGAGTTAAGTTCCACAAAAATCCTCTGAAACGCATGTTAATAAATTTGAGAACTTTTCGATCAGGAGAGAATGAAGAATAAAAAAGTCTTCTGGAATGATGAAAGCTTGAGGGAATATGATTGGAGGCTTAAAAATTTCTGAAATCAATGAGATGAACAAGCACTTGTTCAAAAAAGTTCAAGAACTGTGGAATGAGAGACAGCTCACACAGCGTTAGATTGGTACATTTACGATAACTTTAAAAAATAGCATAACCAAACACAGTACAGATTGAAAACATAAGTAGACTGGGACATATATAGAAAAAACCATGGATCAAAGACAACTCTCATAGCCTGGGGTAAAATCTAGACTGTAGCCATGGCTTTTTGTGGGAGGTTTTTTTGTTTTTTGTTTTTGAACTCTTTATTAGGGAAACTTCAAACACGTACAAATTCAAATATGCGTGTATTCATCCATCATCCAGTTTCAATAATTGTCAATCCACGGTCAATGTCATTTCATTTATACCCCCTGTTATTTCCACTTCCCCACCCTAACCTCTGGGTCATTTTGAAACAAATCTCAAACACTGTATCATGCATCTGTAAAGAGTTCAGTGAATATTTCTAAAATATAAGAAGAGTTTAAAAGACATAACTATCATACCAATAGCACACCCCAAAAGTTAACACTAAATCCTCCACATTGTTAAATATCCAGGCAAATTTCAAAATTCTCTAATAGATATGCAATAGCATTTTTAAAAATTAGAAATTTATTGTCACATTTGAAAACAGAGTACAGCGCAGAGAACTATACTCAATAGTTCGAAATAACCTATCAGGGAAAAGAATCTGAAAAAGAATATATACATATGTATAACGGAATCACTGTGCTGTACAACTAAAACTAACATGATATGACTGTAAAACAACTATACTTCAATTAAAAAATTAATTTTTTAAAAAAAGAAAATAGAAATATTTCAAGCAAGTCTAGATTTCTGACTCCTCTCTTAAGAAAAATATCTGGCAGCTCTGGGTACATATTCCTGAACAGCAATGTTGAGCAGAAATGATGGAGCCTCTTCCCCTTTTAAGCAGGTCTTACACACTCCAGCTTACCACACTCCTCACCACTCCCTATTGTCCTGCCTACTGCACACTCCACACATCTACATCACCTGTCTGGCTCTTGGACACAAGTGAGTCTACAATCCTAAATCTAAGCTAACAGAAATGCTGAATGATTGGAACCCCTCCTAGAGCTTTTGGGTAAATGATGTCCTAAGTGGTAACCATGCTTTAGCTTTAGAGGCTTGAAAAAGTCACAGATGGAACAACCCTGAAGACAAATGCTCATATTTGAGGGTCAAACCACAGGCAGAACAAGAGAAGATGCAAAGTCCACAGACAAGGAAGCCAAAAGGGGGAATGGTGGAGTTATGAGGCACAGACTGATTTGATTAGTTCAAGAATTATTTGGAGAACCGAATTATGTGCTGGGCTTTCCTCTTTGGAAGGCATTCCAAGATCCAGAGATGGGTAATGTTGCTTTTAAAGGAGTTATGCCAAGTCCAACACTACATAAAGCCTTCCCTCCTTCCCCATTCATCTGTCAGTTTTGAAATGTGAGAATGCAAGCCCAGTAGGTTAAATTAAAAGTGTAGTCACTGGGGCGACGTATTAATGCTCTTAAAATTGAAATGAAAATTAAAATCTAAAATAAGATCTCTTACACTCACCTATATCTATATGTTGACTCCTTTTCAGAGGCTGGAGTGCTCAGGACTCAATGTAAGAAAATAAAATGGTGTGTGTTTGACAACTAGATTCTATTCAAAATTAATAGAGCTTAATTTTAAGACCGGCACAAGAAAAGACGTACAATTTGCTTGCTATGCACACAGTAAATTAAAAACTAAAAAAAGGCAATGAGTGTGAAATATTAAATATTTACTTCTCAGGGTATTTTTGTGCACTCTGATATTAATGGGTAATAATAATTACTGTACCTTATCCAAGACATACCTAGACTGAGAAATTAAATTCCCAGCATATGGGGAGATATATCAGTCGATGCACATGCTTAATTCCCATTATGTTAATAGAACCAGAGGAAATGCATCCATGGAAAAAAAAGAGATCCCCAGAAACTTAATATAATGGGAAATCTGGGAGGGTCTTTTCCCTTGGAAGTAGGTGAATTAATTCCATTAAAATTTCTCCCAAAAAAAATATTCATCCAGGACAGAAAAGCTGGGTACGTAAATGATTTCACAGAAAACAACTCACGAAATTGACACTTGTCAGTCTCCTTGTATATTGAAAACTTGAAGATGGAAGTGATTGTAATCATAAATAGTAGATTTTAAGTGGTTTTACATGGCAAAATAAAAGTTGACAACCCAAAACAAAACAAAACAAAACAAAACAAAACTTGAAGATGGCTTGGGACCCTAGGACGAAACTCCATCAAGGAAATCAATCATCTGAGACCCCACATCTTTAACAGGAGATGCCTTGCCCTGCTGTTCTCTTTTCTATTTGTTAATTCTAATTCCCTATTAAAGAGTCTATGTGACCACAGGGATACGAAACCCAATGGATATCAGAGCCACGCCTCCACATCACACATGGAGAAGGTGATCAGCCCCTGAGCAGTGGTTAAGGTAACTCACAAGTCAAGAGGCTGGAGCTCTAGTGCAAGCTCTGCTCTTTAACCACTTGGATGACCTTGAGCTTGACCTCAGTGTCTATATCTGTAAAGAAGGAAGGTAACAATCCCTATCCGCCTACTTCACAAAATTGAAAGTCCAGAAGAATGATATGTATGTGTGAAGGCAACTGTAAATCGCAAAGCACTCTGCAGTTGCAAGGACCATAAGTAATTTAGTGGTGTATGTTCTGCTTTTCAGAGCTTCCATTCATTTATTATGAATTTTTTGTCTTTCAGCCTTTTCCAAATATTAGAGTCATACACATCAGTATAAACAAATTAGAACAAGATAAGCAGACAAAAGAGAGGATATTATTCTTGTTCTCACCACCCCCAAATAACGCCCATGAATATTGTACATAATCAGTCTCAGCCAGGGTTGTCTCTCCACCGCCCCCCCCACCAAGGGACATTTGGTAATTTCTGGAGACATTTTTGCTTATTCACAATTAAGGAAGAGGTAGAAGAGGAATGCTGCTGGCATCTAGCGAGTAGAGGCCCAGGATGCTACGGTGCACAAGACAGCCCTCTACAATAAAGAATTATTCACCCCAAATGTCAATGGTGCCAAGAATGAGAAACCCTGATCTAAGATACAGGCATGTATGTGTGTGTAGCATCACATGTAGCATTAATGCCAGAACACCATTCTGCACTGTCTTTCACCAAATTAAACTAGGTGGAATGGCAGTCCTAGAACCTCACATTTAACCAATGTTTGCTGCTATGATAACAACATATAGGCAAGAAATGAAATTTAATACAGAAATTATAAAATATGTCTCCATATACATTTAATGGAGAATATAACACCACTGATCATTTACTCTCCCAGCTTCTTCAATAACTGCAGGAAGCTGCTGGGGTGATGGGTGAAGAGAAAAAGGATGGCTTTTGCTCAAGCAGATTTACTTTGTCATTTCCTTTGTAAATGTCCTTTGTCATTTACTCCTACAAAATATATTTCTTAATATCTTGATACTGCAATCGAGTCACACTGACATTAGACTGGCCACCACAAGTACACAAGAGATTCAGATTATTATGGGGGCATTGTTAAAGTGAAAATATTCTCATGGGTATTCTTTTTGTTTGTTTGTTTTTCTTATGAATAAGTAGTCATAGAGTTAAGAAAAGTTATCTATTTTAAATTCTCTTTATTAAAAGTAAATACTACTTTTGACAAAGCTAAGAAATCAAGCATCAAAACTCGACCAACATAAATAGAATAATTAAATTAATAGAAATGGAAAGATCTCAAATAGGAAAGATGTTCTACAATTTCTTCTTAAAGAACAATGTAGAAAAAGATACCAGTTAAATGAGATCATCATCATAATCAAAATCAGAACTACCATCTTATTCTTCTCTTAGTAATATACAGTATACATCTTTATATGTTATGTTTTATATATAGGTATATGCATACACACATATATACACATCCTTTAGCAGCACAAAAATACTTTATTGTATGGATGTTTATCATTTACTTAATACCTCACTGTAAATATTTTATTTCCAATCTTTCATAAAAGTAAACAATGCTACTCTGAACATCTTCATTGTTAAGTCCTTACATACATCTTGAGTTATGTTGTTTAACTGGTAGAAGAGGAATTGGAAGTCAAAGTATAGAGTTCATATAGTCATTGCCCTCTGAGAGGTTTTACTGGAAAGCTTTATACTCACTGTTTTACCTTCTCTAACAACCTGACTTTACTCCTGAAAGTTGTGCCCACTGCCATTCCTGGTGAGAATTGTTTTCAGTGACATGGATTACTTTATGCAACAGGAGATATGCCACAGCCCGTCCAAAACTTCCTATATTAAAGTGACTGTCAGGTTTTGATTCAACCGAGTACTGATCACTGAATTACCATTCAGGTAAAAGTTCACAGAGACAGACCCATAGCAAATCTGATTCAGCCATGAGGGGAACCCTAATTAGCAGTTTGTCATTCCTTCAAACTAACCTCCTAACCTCATCCAACTGTCTATGTGTCAATTCAATTTACATAAGTAATTAATTTTTTAAATGTTGTCCCCAAGCACCATATTCAGACTTCCTCTTTCTGATGCGTTCTCAACAAACACTCATGGAGTGCACTATTTGAAGTTTCTGACCTTTCTTTTGTTGTCTCTATTGTCAAGAATTTGGTCTTTATTTTTCTTCTGAGACTTGCTCATCTGAACTAGAAGACATTGGAAGTGGTTCCGCCAACCCAATCCAAGGTGAGGGGAAAATTCAGAAATAACTACACTGTGTTTTCTAAATGTCATTATAGCAGACTATGTTTGTGCTTGGGCATATATGTCATTCATACAAAATATTTCCAATCAAGTGAAAATGGTTCCTCAAATATGAAAAGGGTCCCATATTTCAATAATCTGGACCATGATGTCATCGTGCTGCAGTTCTCCTCTCTAGCCACTAGGGTGTCGTTTTCGTCTCCAAACGGGAATTGGCTAAATGGGGCCTCTAGCCTATAATACCTTCCTCCAAGTGTGAATTTATTCTTTCCCGCCTTGCTAGCAATTTTTACTTTTCCAGCTTGGCACATAGAATCTTGCAAGTCTCCCTGGAAGGTGACTCATATTTAAATATGAATGGGGCAGCTGGCTTCTGTTATCTTAAAGGGTTACATTATGTCATTGCACATTTTCAACTGGGATAAAAACAAACTGTGCTCTTTCCACACATCAATTCCAGTAATATATACTTGTATAAGATCACAGGGACTTATAAACAGTCTGAAATTTTTCCAGCTCTAAAAATTAAGACCAAGGCACTAGGTTTCTTAAGAATTCAGCAACGACAACTAAAAATATCCCTTTGTTACTTGTCATGCTATTTAGAACTACTTCTTAAAAAAGGATGATGATGATGGTGAAGATGACTGAAGAATGCAACCACGGTACCGACGAGAACAACGGTAACAAAGGTTAACTCGTGTAGACAGTCACCACACCCCCAGTGCTGCGCCAACAGCTTTCCCTGTAGTTTTCACTGTACTCCAAAGAAAGAGGAACTCTGAGTGTTCAGATAATAACTCTAAGGGCTTAATGGGAAAAGGTCAGAGTTAGAAAACCGAAGAGGCAGGGTTTGAAAGTAGCCAGTTTTAACTCCAAAGCCCATAGTCTTAACTGTTAAGATAAACCTTCATCCACATGTCTTAGTAAATAATTTTCTAAGGATCTGGTAAGCAAATCTTAAATTTTCCCCAGGATATATTTCCTCTAGGAAACCTTTCCTGGCCATCCAAGGCTAGGTGGGATGTCCTGAGCTTTCCTAGGTACCACATGCACAAGGCCTCTGTTACACCAGGCAGCACACTCTATTTTAACAACCTGTCACTCCTGCCCCCACAATGGAGTGAAAAGTCCTTGGGAACACAAACTTAATCTCTTCTAAGGGCACCCAGTACTGGTAGGCACCTGGTAGATGTCTGACCAAAGACTGAACATAGGAGCAAATGAATTCTATCTCCTTTATCATAGAGCAGCCAAGTGGAATCTCAGCCCTACATTGCTCTTCTATTTTCAAATCAATCTCCATGAAATTTACCTCATTGGAAAGTTATCCCCAAATGTGCCTCCTTCCAAAGAATGGCAGGCACTGGGGCTTGGCGACCTGGGTTAGAATTCTGGGCCATCACTCCCTTGATGTAGATCTAAGGTTTAACCCTCTGTGTCTGTTTCCTTAGCAGTGAAATGGGTTCTATATCAGCACCTAATCTACACTACAGAGCTGGAACGTGGATTAAACATCACAATACAGGTACTGTGATTAGAAAAGTGACTGACAAGGAGCAAAAACTTAGTAAAACCTAAGTACAGTAGTAACAGCAATGCTATTAATAGTTGTAGTTGTAGGTATAGGAGCAATTGCATTAGCAGGAAAAGTACTCCCTGAAAAAAAGAAGCATGAGGAATCATGGAGGAAAGATGATGACTCAGCCTCACTTTTTAGAAGTTCATGTGCTACTTGGTACTTTCCCTGTAAAGGATATAACTACCTCATCAAAAATAACACATATCTTCTTTAAACACTCCCCCAAACAAGTTATAAAATATGTGCCAATGACTATGCTAAACATGTGCATTATGTAATTTAATCTCCATAACAAGCATGCAAGTTAAGTCCTGTTAACCTCAGTTACAGATGAGGAAGTAAAGATTCAGAGAGGTACAGTCATCTGCCCAGAACCACACAGCTGGTAAGTTATGGCATCAGGGTATGAGCCTGAATTTTTTTATTTATTAATGGTCTGTCCCTTCCACTAGACGGAAAGAACTATGGGGCAAGAGCCCACAACTATTCTGTTCATTACTGTATTCATAGCCCATAGGATGGTGCAGAACAGTAATGGGGAATTTCGGATCATGTGAAAAAAATGAATGAATAAGTGGATGAATAAATCCTGAGCCTAAACTCTTAACCAAAGTGTGCCTCTCAATTACCTGAGATGAATGACATTTTTGAATAACAACATCACTGGCAAAATTAGAAGCTGGCTGAAAATTTTTATTATAATAATAATAATAATACTTATTGAGTACCTACTATATTCGTTGTTCCTATGCTAAAGGCCTTATAAACATTTCGCTAATCCTTCCATCAATCCAGAAGGTAGATATTATTATCTCTTTTTTACAGATACTTGGTTACCCAGTTATGCAGGATTTGAAAGGTCTTTTCCTGAAGCCCAAGCCTTTTCCACTTGGGGATCTCAACTCTTAAACAGGAACAAAGGCAGGTGTGTGCACTATTTACTCAAACCCCAGTAGTTAAAAGAAGCTTTTTTAATTCCACTGACTGCACCCAAGAAAAATCACCTATGATGCCGGATCACTCTAGGTGGCCTGTGTGTGCTGAACTTTGTTTTGTGCCCTCCTAGTATATGGCACAGGATTGAAGGAACACTCAGAGTTATGGACCTTCTGCTGTTTCCTTCAGGGAACAGGTGTACAGGGTTGTACTTTGACTTCTGAGCACGAGCAATGAGTTCATTCCAACACCTGATGCTTAGTTTTAAGTTACCTCATGTAGCCTCATGCCTCTGGCAAATGTTACACCAAGCCATGGATTTGCTTATAAATATCAGTAAATTTGTGCAAAACCTCTCCATTTCTCTGCTAATAACCAATCCTGAAGTGCCTTTCCCCTGCTGCTAAAGGCTCCAAATAATGCCATCTGATGAATAAAGACAAGAATCAATGAATTCGTTTTCTCAACAAATACTCAATGAGTGCCCACTATGCATTACACATGGTCATTTTTGTAAATGGCACAAAGCAGGCGCCAAATAAAATCAATGGCAATAATTGGTAATGCTGGGGACTCTCTTCATCCTTCTGTGCACATAGGCAGAATAATGCCCCCCCAAAGATGTCTACATCCAAATCCTCAGAACCTGTGAATATGTTACCTACCCTGAGAAAAGGGACTTTGCAGATGTTAATGACCTTGAGGTTGGGGGTGAGCTTGCAGTATCTGGATGAGCCCAACCCAGTCATATGCGTCCATAACACAGCCCAGAGCCCTTTCCTGCTAACGGGAGAGGCAGAGGAAGATGTGACTATGGAAGAAAAGTTAGAGGGATGCAACATGGCTGGCTTTGATGATGGAAGAAGGGACCATGAGCCAAGGAACACCAGTGGCCTCTACAAGCTGCAAAAGACCAGAAAACAAACGACTCCCTACAGCCTCCAGAAAGGAACATAGCCCTGCCAACACCTTGATTTTAGCTCAGCAAAGCGTAGAACAGTTAATATAATAAGTTTATATTGTTTATACGTGATATGTTGTTACAACAGCAATAGGAAACCAACACACACAGCAAGTGAAAAAGGAACTTCTCCTATGCTTCCAAATAGTAAAAAAACTGAGTTTTTTAAAAGTATATCAAAAGTAACTATCAACTTTTATGCCTAAAAACTGGAAAGCACAAGAACGTAATGAATAATAAAATAAATATTAGTACTGGATACACTTGGTACCAGCTGCAAAAATACCTATTTGCACGTATCACATTGCAAATCTTCCAAAATCAATACACAACATTAGTGGATTAAAATGTGCTCCCTCACCAACTGGGGTAGATGGTCATTTCTTACACCTAGTCAGCAGAAGTCCAAACTGCTCACCAAAAAGATTTGCAGCAATCACTTGATTTTCATCTTTCTACTTCAAATATTTTCATTGGTCACATTCACCTGTAAATCTGCTCTTTCCAAAAAAAAAAAAAAAAAAATGTGTTTTCCATTCACATCATTTTCATCCACCCGGAGGGGAAAGGAAAAAAGGACTGGAGTTGTGCCAAAGAAGAAAAAAATTAATTTTCTTGCCGTGGAGGACCTCGTTAAAATGAAACATCCTTCCCATGAAATGGATGCTAACACAACACAACAGAATACTAATAAAGCCTTTTCATAATATTTTTTCCTAAAGATTACTTGCATTTTAAAAATTGCCTTTTCTATCGCCCCCAAGTGATGCTTAAAAAGATACATCACTTCTGAACAAGTGTTACTTTTTCCTTGCATTTCTCGTTAACTTAGGTATGCTTTTGTGCAGTTATCTTTAGTCAAAAAAAACTTCCCAAAAGAAAATATCCCTTATAGCTAAAAGGAATAATTTGTATGATTTCAAAAAGGGCTAATAAAGCCCCACATTTTCCCAAGATAACACACATGCATGACAGACCCATATCTGTGCTTAACAACTGGGAAGAAAAAAGGACGTGTGTTAAGTATTTCACAAACAATATATTCATTTTATGTGCATTTAATACATGCAATTTTAAACTCAGGCTTCTAAACATTCACTAGTCACTTCATAATGAAAACTGAATGCATCATGCTTTTGGATCTTGGGGGCGGCAGTGGGGGGGGGATTTATAAATTTTTAAGGCAATATGTATCTGCTTTTTCCTCCCTCAAGAAAAAGAGGGGGGGATAAAGAAAGCGTTGATGGTGTCAGGGTGTTGAACCGCTGGTGAGCAGGTGTGTGCTATTGAAGGGGCCTCTGGTGAATTGGAAGCTTTTAAAAGAGATTGATTCTCTTGCTTAACTAGTTATTTTAAACATGCTTTTAAAGGTATTAATTACTTTACGGAAAAGAGTCTCCATTTGCTTCTAAATTGTTTCTTTGGGTGATTCTTTGCCGGCAAAAATGTCTGGGGTAGAAGTTAACAATCTGTCACCATAATTTTAAGTATAACATTTAAATGTTATACTTAAATTTATATAAAATATATTTGTCATTCAAATTATATTTAAAATATATTTATAACATATTAAAATATTTAAAATTTTATATTTAAAACTGTTTCATATGTAAAATTATAGATTTATATGTAAAACAATTACATGTATTATTCTATACATACATAACTATATGTAACTGCCAGATGGAACATCTCTTAAAAGAACTTCGGTTTTTATTTTATTCGTACATGGATGTGTATGTTATAGAATTCCATGAACACTTCTACTACTTAGTTTATCTTGCAGAATTCTGTAGATTATAATCACATTAACTGGCATCTTCACTACCTTCAATACCTGTCCCCAGTGCTACAAAGTTGTTTATTCAAGGATGTTTCCGTTTAATCTCGTGAAGGTATTTGAATCTGCATCCAAAAAAAGCATCTTCATTTGCCCCAAATATTTGAAAATACATTGAATCTAGTACCACAGGGGTAGACACCACTGTAATCAGGTCCTCAGGACATTAAGCATAATTCTATACTGCCTTGTGACTTAACTCTTAGGTTTTAGCAGTCTGGGGCATCCAGGTTCGCATGAAAAAAAATTTGCAGCCACTCAGGTACATTATATTCTCCAAGTACAAAAGGAACACTTTCCAGTGACAAGAGGCCATTTGGCCAATCTGCTGTCCAGAACACACACTAATGAGTCACAGACAGCAGAATAAAGAAACTTAACACTCCTGGCATTAATGAGTCGGGCAGGGATTAGTCATTTTAAATGATCCTTAGTAATGCCATAAAGTAACAATAACACTCTAAAAAAAAAAAACCCACAGGCTCCTTGATGGTTGAGCAATTTTAACCCAGCATTTGCCAAAATTTGTAGAAATATATTCCCTATGCCAAGATTTCTATACCTTTTTCCACATAAACGTTTTGAAACCATGAAAAAGAATACTAAAAAAAAGTATTGTGTTCACTCCTCTTAGATTTTTAATACTACAGCAATTCACCATCGCCCATCCAGAGTTTGAAAAGCTTCACTGCTAATGTGAAATATATAGATAAATGAAACACTGAAGGAAAAAAAATCAACATCAAAAATGTGTCTTTCGTTGGCCCAAAATATGTTTTAAGACACTGCATGAATATCTAATTGTTAAAACCAACACAAAAGACTGAAGCCTTTCTCTCAGTGTTCCCAACAGGATAATATAGTGTAACAGTTTATAAACACAAGCCAGGAATTAAAATTTTAAACTACCCCAGGTCAGAAATGAGACCACTGTATAATTAGAGAAAAAAATACTGGTCCCCAGTGGAGATTAAGAAGGAGATGGTTTCTGAAAATGTACATAAGAGCGACAAAAATAAACAACTTCCACAGTCTGGTGGCACAATTCTGTTCCCTTGTGATGGAAACACAGAAAGGAGTCTCTAACAAGCTCCAAAAATATGTGTATTTTAAGGAAAATTTAGCTTTCCAGACAACTATGTTTTTCTGCTGGAAATAATGAACTAACATAAAAATGATATAAGAGTGTGTGTTAAAAGGGCATTTAAGTGAAACAGGTTGAAGGGCTTCATAAATTGACCTAAGATTAAATTAAAGCTGGATGTGTAAGATGTAGTGATAAAACAATTTGGGGTGGTTCCTTCTTGAAGCAAAGATGGTTTGGGCTTTAGCAAGAACTAGCCTTGCATAGCTAATCAGTGACATGACCAGCCCAGGCTCCAAAATAGGAGTCCCAGGCAGTCCCTTGCAATACATATATGCTCAAAACTCATTATGTTGGATGTGCCTTGTTCTTGACCTAAATGCAATAGAAATTCTTCCTTGGGGTGCATGATATGCATGAAAAAGTACAACTTCTTTTTAAAACACCATTAGAATATTTTATTGTGTGTGGACATACACTCTTGTTACTCCTAAATGCTATTCTATTGAGTACAGTTTATATTCACTGGCAAAGCGAAATCTCCAGGGAAGCCAGAGAGGGGAATGCAATTTCTAGTAATAACAGCTCACAACAGTGAATACTATCCACTTATCCCCACAATTTCCAGCTATTTTGGACTCCTTTCTGAATTAACCTTTCATATCAAAAGGAGCAATTCTGCACACAAGAGACTCCGGTACAATTTCATGCATAATTTATTCACTCAGTTCAACATTAAACGCACAGTCCTTGACTTTGTCAAGGTGGATTCTGTTGGCAGACTTCACAAGCAGCAAAACAGGAGAAATGAGATCTACAACTCAACCTCTTCACCTGTTCTGTCTGGTGAGAGATGGGGGGCGGGGGCGGAGGAAAGAGAAAAAGAAGGCAAGATTGTAATACGACGTGTTGTCATCCAGAGAATCACCGGCAAACACACTATTTTCACATCAGTCATCTCTCAAAGTTTTTTCTGTTTTTTGTTTTAAGTCCAGAAAAATTGAAACAAGTTTGAATTCTGTTTCACCAACAGAAGTCTAGGGCAAATTTGTTACCTTCCTGACAATTCGGCCATTCATGGGAAACAACACTTTCATCCTGAGTTGCTTAGTAGGCGCTGTTGGAAGACATGACTCAAAGCTGTTATTCAAATGGACCCACACATTAGCTTCAGGTCTTATTAGCGGGGCTCGTTTTAGACATTTAAATAGCACAGCCTTTCCAGTGAGATCCCAGATCCCAGATTTGCACTCCCAAATTGGCCTTCAAGAACGTAGACATTCATTCTCTCTCTTAAACTACCCATGTGAACCCTCAAAAGAGGGACGTGTGCAACCAGTTGTAAAAACGCAACCCTGACCCTCCATGAAATTGTTCCTTGGCCTTTTTAGTGTCAACCGGCGCTGAGAGTAGACAGAACATCCATTTGCTCTCCTTCAAAAGGCCCTTTCATTCAGAGCCATTCAATCCACACACCTGAATCCAACTATGGTCCGGATTCAAACCCACAGATTGCTGTATTTCCCAGTTTCGTGGGTGACAAACTCTTTTGTTCATCCTGTCACAGAGGGGTTTTCCCTGTCAGTGACTACTGTATTAGGACTTAACACAGGAGAGCAACTTCGCTGTCATAACTGAATTTATTCCAACGAACACCACCACGAGATGGTGTTACTTACATCCACGAGTTGCAGGTATAGAAACTGAGACTAGAGATTCTAATCATTATGCAAACCACCCTTGCAGGCCTCTGCCTCAAAAGGCAAATTGTGTAACTAAAGCAATAATTAAATTTTAACGCCGAAACAGACGAAGTGATTTCCCCAAAAACCCTAGACAAAGTGAACTGCCCCCTAACTTTACCACTTGCCCTTTAAAATTTGACCTCCCAGCGGCCACGGCCCATTTTCCAAACCTGTGGATAATACGAGGCCTAGGAGCATACAACGAGACGCCTTTGGAAATTCCACAAAACGCTGGAAATTTTCAACGCAGGACACTTGGCAAAAGCCTTTAAATTTCAACTTTCTTAGCCAGCTGCCCCCACAGGCTACTTAGAAGTAAGCCCAAAGCACATAAATTGGAGCCTTACCAAAACTGAGCCTTACTTTTATAATTTGCCTTTAAGTTTATTGCGAGACCATGAAAATTAAATACCTCTGGTACTGTCAAAGCAGCTCGCTGAGAGTTTAGCCGTATTTCTCGGTTACCATTCAGCAGCCTTTTTATTGTCTCGAGATAGTTTCTGGATTGGGACCAGATCATTGGAATCTGTGAAGAGTCAGAAGTGCAGCAGGTTTTCTGTTTATGACCTTTCCCACCCCCGAGATGTTCGTGGATTCGCATCCCGCTGAGGACACACCAAAGTGAAGCGCCACTTTGCCCTGGATTCCACTGCCCCGCCTCCCCAGGCCGTCGGAGCGATTTGAGATGATTGGCAGGTGGGTGGGCATAGGTGGAGCCACGCCCAACGCATTAGACCCAAGATGGGGATCGCAGCGGCTAGAATCCCTGGGATTCCCACCGCTCATCACTCTTGCTGCACGTCCTCAAGGGAATGTCGTTTCCCTGCAATCTCAGATCCCTGAGGACCTCATGCTCCCATGACAGCCAAGCCTCCAAGCTTCTAGAATTCGATTTATTGGAAGCCACTCAGAGCTTTGTTTCCCAATAGACACCCAGCAGAACGTTGGCTCCTTTGCTGCCTGGCACGTGTCTTAACCCTTCAGCACCTCAGTTTCCACCTTAGGAAGCCAGTGGAATAACGTCTACTTTAGAGGACTGTTGTAGGAACTTAACCTGAAAACGACTTTAAGTAGCTTAACCCATTGCTAGGCACAAAAGAGTTCAGTGTTCATGGGTGACATTTATTTGCTCTCCGTGCGTGAAACCAATTTAAATTTTAACCTTCACAACACATCTGGGAGGTCGTTGTTGTAATATGTGTCATAGGAATGTGGAATCAAAAGCCAGGAGTTAACTTACACGTGTCACTGTTGCTCAGCAGGTAAGTGGGGAGCTGGAATGTGACCATGTAGCTTTTTTTTTTTTTTGAAGAACTTTTATTGAGATACAGTTAACAGACAATAAACAGCATATATTTAGAGTGGACAATTTGGTATCCCAATCTCCCAATTCATCCCCCCCCAACCCTCCCTGCTTTCCCCACTTTGTGTCCATGTGTTTGTTCTCTACACCTGTGTCTCTATTTCTGCCTTGCATTTCCTCTTTCATAGTTGTTAGCATTTGCCTTATGTATTGAGGTGTTCCTATAGTGGGTGCATATATATTTATAATTGTTATCTCCTCTTCTTGGATGGATCCCTTGATCTTTATGTAATGTCCTTTCTTGTCTCTTGTAACATTTTTTATTTTAAAGTCTATTTTATCTGATATGACTATTGCTACTCCAGCTTTCTTTTGATTTTCATTTGCTTGGAGTATCTTTTTCCATCCCCTCACTTTCCATCTGTATGAGTCCCTAGGTCTGAAGTGGGTCTCTTGTAGACAGCATATATATGGGTCTTGTTTTTGTATCCATTCAGCCAGTCTGTGTCTTCTGGTTGGGGCATTTAGTCCATTTACATTCAGGGTAATTATCAATATGTATGTTCCTATTACCATTTTCTTAATGGTTTTGTTTTTGTTTTTATAGGCCCTTGTCTTCTCTTATGTTTCCAGCTTAGAGAAGTTCCTTTAGCATTTGTTGTAAGCCTGGTTTGGTGGTGTTGAATTCTCTTAGCTATTTCTTGTCTGTAAAGCTTTTGATTTCTCCACTGAATCTGAATGAGACCCTTGCTGGGAAGAGTATTCTTGGTTGTAGGTTCTTCCCTTTCATCACTTGAAATATACCATGCCACTCCCTTCTGGCTTGCAGAGTTTCTGCTGAGAAATCAGCTGTTGTCCTTATGGGAGTTCCCTTGTATGCTATTTGTTGTTTTTCCCTTGTTGCTTTTAATAACTTTTCTCTGTCTTTAATTTTTGTCAATTTGACTACATGTCTTGGCATGTTTCTCCTTGGGTTTATCCTGCCTGGGACTCTCTGCACTTCCTGAACTTGGGTAGCTATTTCCTTTCCCATGTTAGGGAAATTTTCAACTATAATCTTTTCCAGTATTTTCTCGGGTCTTTCTCTCTCTCGTCTCCTTCTGGGACCCCTGTAATGTGAATGTTGGTGTGTTTAACATTGTCCCAGAGGTATCTTAGGCTGTCTTCAGTTCTTTTCATTCTTTTCTCCTTATTCTTTTTTGCATCAGTGATTTTCACCATTCTGTCTTCCAGGTCACTTATTCACCCTTCTGCCTCCGTTAATCTGCTATTGGTTCCTTCTAGTGTATTTTTCATTTCAGTTATTGTGTGCATATCTCTGTTCGTTTGTTCTTTAATTCTTCTAGGCCTTTGGTAAACTTTTCGATCTTTGCATCCAGTCTTTTTTCAAAGTCCTGGATCATCTTCCCCATCATTATTCTGAATTCTTTTTCTGGAAGGGTGCCTATGTCCTCTTCATTTAGTTGTTTTTCTGGGCTTTTATCCTGTCCCTTCATCTGGTATAAAGTCCTCTGCTTTTTCATTTTCTCTGTCTTTCTGTGGCTGTGGTTTTCAGTTCCACAAGATGAAAAACTTGATACTGCTTATTACTGCTGTCTGCCCTCTTGTGGAGGAAGCTATCTAGGAAGCCCCTGGGTGCTTCCTGATGGGAGAGACTGATGGTTGGTAGGGGTGGGTGGGCGGAGCTCAGTAAGACTTTAATCAGATTTGGTGGGCAGAGCTCAGTAAAACTTTAATCTGCTTGTCTGCTAATGGGTGGGGCTGTGTTCACAACTTGTTGGTTGTTTGGCCTGAGGCTACTTAGCACTGGCGCTTACAGGCTCTTTGGTGGGGCTAATGGTGGATTCTGGGAGGGTTCACACCAATGAGCACTTCCCAGAACCCCTGCTGCCAGTGCCCCTGTCTTCTCAGTGAGCCACAGCTGCCCCCCACCTCTGCAGGCAACCCCCCAACACCAGCAGGTAGGTCTGGTTCCGTCTCCTGTGGGGTCACTGCTCCTTCCCCCGGGTCCTGGTGAGCACACTTTTTTGTGTGCCCTCCAAGAGTGGAGTCTCCGTTTCCCCCAGTCCTGTGGAGGTCCTGCAATCAAATCCCACTGGCTTTCAAAGTCTGATTCTCTGGGGATTCCTCCTCCCGTTGCTGGACTCCCAGGTTGGGAAGCCTAATGTGGGGTTCAGAACCCTCACTTTAGTGAGTGGACTTCTGCAGTATAACTGTTCTCCAGTTTGTGAGTCACCCACCCAGCATTTATGGGATTTGATTTTAACGCAGTTGCGCCCCTCCTACCGTCTCATTGCAGCTTCTCCTTTGTCTCTGGATGTGGGGTGTCTTTTTTGGTGAGTTCCAGTGTCTTTCTGTCGATGATTATTCAGCATTTAGTTGTAATTCCAGTGCTCTCACAAGAGGGAGTGAGCGCACGTCCTCCTACTCCGCCATCTTAATCCTATCTCCCATGTAGCTTTTTGACTTCAAGGCCCCAAAAGCTGAAATCACCATGCTGTGGTGCCACACTAAGAAATGTTGCGAAAAGGAGCTTTGCAAGAACTGACAAAGTACCGAGGAAGGATTTATAAAGGGCCATGCATTGTTTTCTGTGTGTGAGAATTAACTTTAATAAAATGATTTTAAGAAAAAAGCAGAGCACAGTGCCTAGTTCACTGTGGCACTTAGTACACAGTACCTATTTTCACTAGGGTACAGTTGCATTTTCCAGCTGATATTAAAACTACAGGATATTTTTTCTTCACTTCTAAAAATACATATTCTTCTGAACTAGTATATTAATTTGATAGCAAGACAACATTTAAGACTATTTGGTTTGTATATGGCTCAAGTGTATCCTTTATACTTTATACGTACCGTATCCTCTCTCTCTTTTTTTTAAGCTCTTTATTGGAGTATAATTGCTTTACACTGTTGTGCCAGTTTCTGCTGTACAACAAGGTGAATCAGCTGTATTTATACACGTATCCCCATATCCCCTCCCTCCCGCGACTCCTTCCCACCCTCCCTAACTCACCCCTCTAAGTCATCACCCATCAAGGAGTAGATATCCCTGTGCTATGCAGCAGCTTCCCACTAGCTATCTGTGTTACATTTGGTGATGTATTTATGGCAATGCTGCTCTCTCACTTTGTCCCAGCTTTGCCTTCGCCTCCCCTACCCCCACCCCGTGTCCTCAAGTCCATTCTCTGCCTTTGAATCTTTATTCTTGAAGGGCCATACATTTAACTTGCAACTAAATAAAAGTACTTCACTACTCTTTATTCTTGCCTCATTTTTCCAAGCACCCCATAAAAGGGATGTCCAAAAAGCAGGCTCCCTGAAGGAGACTGGTGCTTCATCAAGCTCCCCTTTCTCAGCGGGTGTATGTGGCCACTAGCTCCTGGGAGAACCACTGCAAAGGGCTATTTTGTGATCTTTGCAAAAGAATTGCTCTTGGCAGATGGACGTCACCTCCGCCCCCGCCCCCCGCACAGCCGCCCCAAGACAGAGACTTCCAGGAGGTGTTTTAGTCAGGATTCTCTAGAGAAATAGAACAAATAGAATGTGTATATAGAAGAAATTTATTGTAGGCATTGGCTCACACTGTTATAGAGTTAGCAAGTCCAAATTTGGGATGTGAGCTAGCAGGCTGGAGACCTAGGAGAGCTGATGGTGCACATGAAGTCAAAGGCAGTCTGCTGGAGAATTCCTTCTCACTTGAAAGGCCTTCAACTGATTGGACAAGGCCCACTGACATTATTGAGGAATTCAAGGATGTTTAAATGTTAATCTCATCCAAAAACATTCTTGACCCATAAAATTAACCATTGCAGGAGGATACTCCCAGGCCCTCCACTATCATATGGCCAGTGACTGATACAGGATTCAAAGAGCCCAGGTAGGACATCTTTATAGACCCGACCAAGGCTAGATTTTACACGAGATCATATTCTTGCTTTGACTTTCCCCTTCCCTATTCAGCTTCCGTACTCATGATATATTGCCACTCCATAGCAGATTGGATTAGTATTTTAAACTGGCTAACTCATATTCTCTGACTTTTTTTCTCAGCTGTAAGAACCCTCAATACAGAGTGCCAGGTTAATATAATCAAAAGTCTTAATGTGATATTGAAATCTCTTCACACCTTAAGCTCCACAACTTTATTAACTTTACCTAACAAACCACCCTTTCACATCAAGATGGTATCTTAGTCTGTGTGGGCTGCTATAACAAAAATAACATAGATTGGGTGACTTAAGCATCATGTATTTCTCTCAGTTCTGGAGCTGGGAAGTCCAAGATCAAGGCACCAGCAAATTCGGTGTCTGGTGAGGACCAGTTTCCAGTTCATAGGCAGCCATTTAATTGTGACCTCACATGGGGCGGGGGTGGCTAGAGAGCTCTCTGGGATCTCTTTTGTAAGGGCACTATACCATTCACAAGAGCTTCACCCACATGACCTAATCATCTCTCAAAGACCCCACTTTCAAATACCATCACGTTGGGGCTTAGTTTTCAACATATAGAAGCATCATCACCCACCTGACCCAGCTAAAAAGCTGGGTGAAAACTTCAACTTCATCCTCTCCTTCAGCCTCCCCTGGAGTCACCAAGTCCCTTGTGAAGTGCTCCCACATCCTTCCAATCTGTCCCCCCTTCATCATTCACATCTGAGTCTTCCTTGTTTATCCTCTCTCACCTTGAAAGTTACAAGCATCTCCTAGTTGGTCTCCCTGCCTCCTGACTCTTACCTTTGATGATGCATCCCTAGAGATCACATTCTCTGAGGTCACTTACAAGAAGGTGCTGAATACCCGCTATGCGTTAGAAGGCTTTTCATGAGCAATCCCAACATACCTCTCTAGCCTCTCCCCCTTCCCAGACCCCTCAAGCCCCCATACTCTGACCATCCCAGTGTTCCCCACACATCTGGTCGTCTTTAAGCCTCCAAGAAATATTCCAGGTCCTTGGTTATTTTACACCAGCTGCTCAATGTGCCCAGAAGGTAACTTACCTCTTGGCCCACACACACCCTCAACAAACTTCTACTCACATCATCCAGCTCCCAGCTCACATGTCATATTCTGTCTTCATCTGGGTTCTTCTAAAAGTCGAGCCTGAATCAAGGACTTGTGTGCAGATGGTTTCCTTGGAAATTGATCACAAAAAGCAGGAGAGCAAAGAGGGACGATTGAGAGAGCAAAGGAAGGAAGGTAGAGAAAGTTGTAGTATCAAGGTGTTGGCTATAGGCAATGTCCGGACTATTAACAAACCACACTGCACACTTCTTAGAATTGTTCCTTTAAAGGTGGGGAAACTGCCGTATTGATCTACAGGCTTTCCTTCTCCCATCAGTGGGAGGTGGCCCCTAGGGGCATTAACTACCTGGGCAGTTCAGCACTCTGCTTCTAGGTCCTGATGCTTCAGAGAGAAAAAGCCTCAGGCAGCAAAGCTGAGCTGCACAGCCCACAGGATCAATGTATGGGAACTCTCCACTGCCTGAGTGATGGAATCAGAGGCGGCCAGAGTGGAGGTGATGAAAGACCCCAAGAGCATCTGCTTCATCTTTTTTGCAAAGCTTTCCCCTGTTCCTCCAAAGACTGCAGTTCTTCCAGAGCCCTGTGTGTTTAGTCCACTTCTGGAGTTTATTGTGACTGCTCACTCGCTCACTCGCTCATCCCGGTTAGGCTGTGAGTTCCCAGAGAGGATGTTCTCCTAGGAGCCAAGTTGGTCCATTCTAGAATTCCTCAAACATTTGTTAAATCAGTCAATCACGAAAGCTTCTCCTAAGTCATTTCATGATCTTAAATGTCTAACTCTACATATTTTGATCCGATAAAAAGTTAAGGTACCAACTCGTTAACAGGAAGTTTAAGATCTATAGCCCTGCTGTCAAACTATGACCAGATACTTTAGACTCAATTCAAAATGCTACAGTGAAGTTTTCTTCCTGACTTTTGTAATTTTAAAAGTAATAAAATAGAGAGCAAAATCCTCCAGGCTAAAGGAATTAACATACTTTTTAAGCCACTAGTCAATACATCTTTATTGTATTTTTTTAAATGTTGTTGTTATGAACTTAATCAATAAAAAGTTACCTTTAAAATAATTTAAGCAACTGGCTCTATTCTTTCTATTCCAGCCTCATTCAAATTAATTCCAATGATTTTTTTTTTTCTGTACCCTTCTCCTCCTGTTTCCTTGATGTGCCCTGACGTAAATTCAATACAAATACGGGTGGTTGTTCCGAGGGGCAGCCTAGAAATGTTAATTGGCTGATCACAGTAACAGCCTCATCCTAATTCTGGGCAGCTCTCATCCCTAAAAGAATCATGCTCTCAAATTCCTATACATTTCAAATGGAATTCCAGTGCCTTTGATTGAGTGTGCCAGTTTGCATTATTTTTCCATTTTATAAAACATATGGCTGGGGAAAATGTGTATTGCACCCAAAAATGTGTGATGCACAACTCATAAATAATCCTTAAAGTTGAATTATTATGTTGCTGTTGACTTTTGGTAAAGTTAGGTGTGCCATTCAATACGTACTTGCTCAGCACATCCCATGCGCTGGCACTATGCTAGTGGCTGCATTTACTATTAGGGACACAGAGCCATTCTGCCATGTCAAGCTCCAAAAGTCCACAGTGTTTTAATAGCTCATCATCAAACTCTCTTGGAAAGTCAAGTTGGTTCCACTTAGCAAAGCTAACCGATATCCCACTAATTATGCACACACCTAAAATAAAGAATTTTTTTTTCCTTTCAAAATGTTTACCATCTGTTAAACCTGATAGTCACTACAATTTTAACCAAACTCTATTCTTAGATTTATATTTCGGTTCTCACCTAGTCTTTTTCTTTCTTGCCCAGCAGTATTTTACCCTCTTCTGCATATATGTGTGCGTATATATATATATATATATAAAAATATATATGTATATACACACATATATATGTATATAGCATATATATACAAAATATATATGTATGTATAAAATATGCATAACATAAAATTTATAATTTTAGCAATTTTAAATATATACTTCAGTGGCATTATGTACATTCACAATGTTGAGCAGTCATCACCTCTATTTCCAAAACTTTTTCATCATCCCACATAGAAACTCCGTACCCATTAAACAATAACTATGCATTCGCCTCTCCCCCGGCTCCTGGGAACCTCTGTTCTACTTTCTGTGTCTGTGGGTTTGCCTATTCCAGGTACCTCAGAAAAGGGAATCATACAATATTTGTCCTTTTGTGTCTGGCTTATTTCACCTAGCATAATGTTTTCAAGGTTTATGTATGTTATAGCATGTATCAGAATTTAATTACTCTTTGTGGCTCAATAATATTGCATTGTATGCATACGCTATATTTTGTTTATCCATTCATGTGTTGACAGACACTTGGGGTGCTTCCACATTTTGGCTACGAAATGGGACGAATGCTGCTATGAACACTGGTGTGTAGGTACCTTTCTGAGTTCCTGCTTTCAAGTCCTTTAGGTGTATACCTAGGAGTGTAATTGCTGGATCATATGGTACTTCTATGCTGAACTTTTTAGGAACTGCCAAACTGTTTTCCATAGCAGCTGCACCATTTTACACTCCTGCTGTGAATGTCCTTGTTGTTGTTGATTTGTAGGAGTTCTTTATATAGTCAATACATGAATCCCTTATTGGATATATGACTTGCGTATATATTACATATATATAGTCTGTGGATTGTCTTTTCACTCTCTTGAGAGTGTCCTTTGATGTTGAAAAGTTTTTAATTATGATGAAGGCCAACATGTCTGTTTTCTTTTGTTGTAAGTGCTTCTGGGGTCATGTCCAAGAAGTCATTGCCAAATCCAAAGTCGTGAAGAGCTTCCCCTCTGTTTTCTTCTAAGAGTTTTATAGTCTTGGCTTTTAAATTTAGGTCTTTGATCCATTTTGAGTTAATTCTCGTATATGGTTTAAGGTAAGAGTCCAACTTCATTCTTTTGCCTGTGGATATCATTTTCCCAGCACCATATGAGAAAAGTCTGCTTTTCCCCACTAAATGACCTTGTTCCCCTGAAAATATCAATTGATCATATATGTAAGCAAGGGCTTCTTGATATATTTGAATTTAGTCCCAGTGATTCAGTTGTGAACAATAACCACTCGGTAGCAATAATTCAACTAATTTCACACTCTCTGTAAAAAGCAATGATCTTCAACACTGCACAAAACATGAGATTTTTAGTATATTATTTTCCAGCATTGTTTAGACTCCTTATTTTGAGAAAGTCAAATATTACAAATACTATTATTATTTAGGTCCAGGCCTAAATATTTCATGCCACGCATGAGCAAGAGATGAGCATTGCCTCATAATTTCACTTTAAGGTAAGGACTGATTTCACTGGATTCAGCTGGTGAGGTAATCTCCATCTCACTGGCTCAGGAATGGCCCAGGAGGAAGGACTTCTAACCACACCAGATAATTTCACTAATGAACAAACCCGTTCTGGAATCTGTGGCTATAAGTCACAAATGGCAGTAACTTTCACAATAATGGGTCCTAACTTCTGCATTTGCTTGACTCTACAGTGCAACTGAATCCAATCCAACACTAATTATTAGCCAAGAGATTCTGTAAACAAGTCCGGGTTCAGATTAAATCATGCAGTTCCCTGGACCCAGAATCAAAGGTAGAAGAAGAAATGAAAGCATGTGAGTTCTCTCAAATTTCATACTGAATATGGTGTTTTCCTTTGATCATCTTATCTGACAACAAACGACCAAACAAAAGTTGGTATGAAAAGCAAAGAAAATGACTGAGGTAGTTCATGGCCAGGATTTCTTTAAACAAAGAGACTATGAAGCCTGTAGCTCAAACAGTACATGAAGAGATGCACAACATCACCAATCATCAGGGAAATACAAATCAAAACCACGATGAGATACCACAGCGCATCTGTTAAAATGGCTATTATCAAAGAGACAAGAGATCAGCGTTAGTGAGGGTTGAAAACGGGGAACCCTTGTGCAGAGTTGGTGAGAACGTAAATTGGTGCAACCACTATGGAAAAGTATGGAGGTTCTCAAAAAACTAACAATAGAACTAACAAAGGATCCGACAATCCCACTTCCCGGTATATATTATAAGGAAATGAAATCACTAAATCAAAAAGATAGCTGTACCATCATGTCTATGGCAGCAATATTCACAATAGCTAAGACGTGGAAAGAACCTAAGTGTCCATCAACAGATGAGGGGACAAAGAAAATGAGATATATATAAAAGAAGGAAATCCTGCCACTGTGACAACAGGGAAAGACCTTGAGTGCATTACGCTAAGCAAAATGAAAAAGCTGAACTCATAGAAACAGAAAAAACAATGGTGGTTGCCAGGGCCTGGAGGTAGGGGAAATGAACAAATGTTGGTTAAAGGGAACAAACTTCCAATGATAAGAGGACTGTTCTGGGAAGCTAATGTAGAGCTTGATGAATATAGTTAATAATATTGTGTTATATACTTGAAAGTTGCTAATACAGTAGATTTAAATGTTCTCACCACATACAGAAAATGATCATTATGTGAGGTGATGGAGATGCTAACTAACCTCATGGCGGTAATCATTTTGCAATATATTCCTGTATCAAATCATCACACTATACACCTTAAACTTACACAATATAACATGGCAATTATGTCTCAATTATGCCGGGGGGTGGCGGGGGAAGAGAAAGAGAGACAGAGATAGAGACAGAGAGAGAACAACTCTTTTAAGAGTGTTTGTGGATTTCCTAGGTGGCGCAGTGGTAAAGAATCCGCCTGCCAATTCAGGGGACACAGGTTCAAGCCCTGCCCAGGGAAGATTCCACATGCCGTGGAGCAACTAAGCCCGTGCACCACAACTATTGAGCCTGTGCTCTAGAGCCTGTGAGCCACAACTACTGAGCCCATGTGCTGCAACTGTTGAAGCCCACGCGCCTAGGGCCTGTGCTCCACAAGAGAACCCACTACGATGAGGAGCCTGTGCACCACAATGAAGAGTAGCCCCCGCTCGCAGCAACTAGAGAAAGCCCGTGTGCAGCAACGAAGACCCAACGCAGCCAATAAATAAATAAAATAAATTAAAAAAAAAAAAAGAGTGCTTGTGATTTGCTTGGGGAAGAGACACCAGGAGGCCAAGTGTGGGTGGTAAGGGTAGAAAGCATGACGAAAAAGACTTTATTGTTCCTTTATAATGTTTTTTTGCATTCCTCTTATAGGACGAACGTCAAAACAGTTTAAAATTTGTAAATTCAATGCCCTGACTGAAAACAATTTTATTAAACATTTAAAATATTTTATTAATAAAACGTTTAAAATATCATAAATGTAATAAAATGTTTTAAATAAATGTGCATTGCAAAACAAAATAAAAAATGAGTAGAGTCTGTGCCACTATCCTTAGCTGATGTTTCGGAAGCATATCTAAAAAGTTGGTAATAACGAGAAATATCATCGTGGCATTAGACAAACACGTTTGCTAGTCTATGGAGCCTACATAAAATACCTGATTCTTACTTCCCTTCTTTGTAAAATGAGGTTATTAATAACCACGTCATCGTAGCACTAGAAGAAGTACATGAGATCATAACGTACAGTCACTGAGTAGAATGAGGAGTATGTGGTTAGGACTAAATAAATGCAGTTACATTCTGAAAATATTAGTTATCTATCCTTTGAGAAGTGAGGAGGTACATATATAACTTCTCTGGTTATTTTGTAGAAAGGGAAGCAAATAATCAACCATCAGACGTAGTTGCTTTATATAGTCTCTGAAGACAGCCTGCAGTCTCCTCCCACCTTAAAGGAAATTGACAGAGACAGAAACTAAAGTTAGAGGCTGGTTCCCAGTGTCTCAATCACTTAGCTCCAAAAAGGAGAATCTTACTAGGACAATAAATAAATAATGTGTTAAATGGAAAAAAAAAGTTTAGAAAACACTTGACTTGGTATCTAAAACGAAGCACTTATAAGCAATAACACTTTTTCCCTTATTCATATCTGTTCAAATTTATTGGCAAAAATATAAAACTATATTGTCATCCCATATTCCGTCTTATTGGCACTCACACAGATAGATAAATATTCTGTAGAGTATGAACCAAAATTAAGCTCATTTTAAAAGATCATTAGAATTGGATTCTTTCCCTACAACTGAGGGATCTGGAATAAATATGAATTCAATAAAACAGTTCTAGAGGTGAGAAGCTACCAGGTAAAAGATAAAGAATGATTTGTAATGTAGTTCACAAACAAACAAGAAAGACCATGGATTTCAACCAAATCTTCCCATTGCAAGAAGTTAAAATCGCTACCCCAAAGTACCTAACTCAGTACATAACCATTTTCATCAACAAATTAAGGCATACTGTGTAGAAATATACTACATCCTTCCGGTTGAAAGGCAAGTTTAGAGCGACTATTCTAGCTCTTAACAGAGAGGAGAGACTTTTGCAGGGACAGTAGACTGAGGAAAGATTCCACATTGGTCTCACGCATTGCTGAAAGGCTAAGAGTAATAGCATTTTAAAACTCTCAGAATTTGGTATGTCATCCAGCTCAAGAGGAAAGAACTGATTCTTGAGGATCTGTTTGGCTGAAAAGAAGAATGGATTAAAGGTATTATCATGTGGTAAAACAATGAACTGGGCAAGGAAATTATCCATTTTCAGATCAAGTCTATGACTTGATCCTTTCTCACATTGTCATGTGGGAAGGAGACACAGGATTAATTTTAAAACACATCGGCCTGCAATATAGCTTAATTGTTTAGCTCGCAGCCTCAAGAGTTGGATGGTCCAAATGCCGGATCTACTGTTACCTTGAGCAAGCAACTTTTATTCTCCAAGGCCAGATTGCACATCTGTCAAATGGGTTTAAAAAATTATGCCTGCCTCAGTTCAGTGTCACGATGTACAGAAACACTCAGAGAGGGGCTGGCCATGCTCGATACATTTTAGTGATGGTTACTATTACTATTCAAAAAGGAAACTGTTGTGTGGATGACCTACATTTCTTTCCGTGGGAACATATTAGATAATTTATTTTGGATATGCCTAAAGAATGGGAATGATACTGTCTGGAGAGGTTTCGTTTCCAAGTATTGAGAAATGATCTGGTCACAGTTTTTGCTGTCTTTAGTACAAACACATAACACCACACTGACCAAAGGAATGACTTCTACCAAAACATTCCATTAAATCTTTCATTCTACCTCCTCAAATGTAGGGTTGTTGCTTTCCCAACTAATGAATAACCAGACAATTTCTGGGTATGGATGTGACACAACTCTGTGGGACACAGGTATTTGTCACCCACCCACATATCTTTGGCCAGAACAAGAATCTGCCAGCCACAAATTCTGCCAGTTAGTCCCTCCCTCTGGCTGCAATTATGGGAACAACAGTCTTTGGAACATACCTTCTGCTCAAAATAAGGAGCTTCAAGTAAACACTACCTATTCAAAAAGTACAAGGCACATCATACCCACAAAGAGAGAGAGAGACAACTTCAGATGAGACATGTTAAAAAAATTTTTTTAATTAAAAAATTAAAAAAAAAAAACAAACCTCCTGTGAGGGAAAGCATTAAATGGGTTTTAACTGAAAATGCAAAGCCATTTACATTTGCTTTAATATTGCCTAAGTGTCTGCTGCAAAGGCCTTGAAATACTGTCTATTTCAATATTACCTCCAAGAGAAAATGGTTTTGAGATGTCTTCTGTATTCTTTGCTGGGGACTGAAAAGAAATCACTGCATTACCTTGCATTTGCTCTGAGAGTCATTAGCCTTAGACAGCACCATCATTTAAGAAATTTATCATCAGGGCTGTCCTTCGCGCAATGTATTAGTGCAATACATTATAAAAGCACTTCACTCTGATAATGTATGGCTCCAAAGATGGCAACATCTGGAGACAAATGGGTCTAAGAATAGATTTGGTCTAAGAGAATAAATGTATAGATCCACTTTGGTCATGTTATTCTGAAATAAACCAGTATTTGTGGTTCTCAACCAACACCTCAAACACTCATAACACTATAATGTCCCTGATTTAAAACAAAAACAAGTATTCATGACATTTAATTGATTTTTCATGACAAAGAAGGAAGGCTTCTAAAATTAGTGGGTTGGTACGTTGAGGGATAACCTAGCCCAAGCTTGATGATAAATTTCAATCATGGCTTTCAGGAAAACTCTAATTTAGTCCACCTCTCTGCTCACTTAAATTTTTCAGTAGATTCCAAAGGAGAGAGAGGAGATTAACATCTGATGTCCCCAAGGGTATTAGAACAAAAATTGAGTCACAATTAATTCATCTACACCAAATTCTAGCTTTTTGCATGGCTGATGATACATTTTTTCCAAAGCTCAACTCTCCCATTTCCATTCTTCAAAGTCCAGAATGCTGCCCTCTCCAGTTCTTTGCCTAAATAGGACGCAAATATTTTAGCTAACTACTGAAGCAAATCATTATGGACATTCAACCTCAAAGAAAATGATGGCAAATGAAAATACCTAAATGGCCCAATCCCTGCCTGCTAGAGTAACCTGAAGGGCCACAGACTTGCTTGTTAAAATGGGTTCAAAATGCCCACTTTAGAAACTTCCCAGCACACTTTGGAAACTGGTCCTATTTGCCCATTTTTAAGCACTGTGCCTCCAGGAATTAGTGTTAAAATGATGCCCTGATCCAACTTGCTACTGAATCCCATCATTCAATGATGCTTCCTTAACTGGAGTTCATCGATACTCCCTATGCTAAGAGAAAAAGCAAAGATTGAGAGGATAAAGTTCCATATATGCATGATCTTATCATAATTGTTCAATTAGTATATTTCCTCCAACTATGTTATCATGCCAACCAGTTCAGAATCTTAGTGTGATGAACTCGGAAGAGTCCAGCTCCTTTGACTCCACGCCCACCAACATGAATCTCAAATGAGACTTGGATCTCTCCGTGTCTCCCAGCCTACTGTAAGACTGTCTTATTATCTGACCTTAACAAGCAAACTGTTTTCCTCCCACAGGAAGTTGTGGAGGGAGAAAAAAACCTTAGTCTAGACCACTTGTCTGTGGTGATCAGGGACTTGATATGTTTTCAATGCTCCTGCAGTCTGTCATCTTTTGTCTCTGCCAAGGCAATACCCTATGTTATTTCTTACAGATTTACTAAACCACCAGGAAATCTTGATTTTGGTGGGAAAGAATCAGAGGCAAAAAGAAATACAGACAAGTCAGAGAGACGAGAGCGAGAGAGTGGCAGAAGGGAACAAGAAATGAAAAAGAAACGGATAAAAGAAATAAGTTGCTGCGCTTCAAATTGGTTTATATTTAATGAGCTAACAACTATCTTAAATCAGAAATCCTATTCTTAGAAGTTAAAAGAGAATCTATTTAATGCCTGGAGAGCAGCACTGAGTATCATCTTCCAATGACATTATTTCCTTTCGTGAAAGAGAGAACCTTGGCAAAATAAAATATTTAATTAAGGAACATATCATTGTGTCATTGAATAATTTTCCAAAACTATCTCCTCCTTTTTCACTTAGATGAATTACTAAACTTTCACTGTTTGTCGTTTCCATTATACTAGTTTTTTTCTCCTCTCTGTTTCCTATTTCCTAAGTTCTTTCTGAAAATAGGATTTCTGATTCAAGGTGGCTGTTAGCTTATTAAACACAAAAACAACTGAAGGCTCAGTATTAGCATAAAACTCTGTATTTATTCCAAGATCCCTTTCCTCCAGACTCTTTGAAGCAAGTGTGCCTCAAAATCTTACCATGCCCACAAACCCTCAAATACTATGGAGTTTAGCTGATTTCTTTTTTTAATAACACGTCCTCTACATCTAAGAGTAGATGTTAGCCCATGGTGTCCTCTGTGGGCAGCTTAAGGCATTCTCCAGACTCTCCTTCATCCTTTTTACCAAGAATGGGACAAGCTCACAACTGCAACAGACTTCAGACCATCTTTCTAACACCTCTGCCCACTACTCATTAAGCAAACCTGAGTCATCAAATGCTCTTAAATTTATTGCCTGTCTTACTCTTTTTCCTTTGTATCTTTCTTTCTTTGCCATCAATGTTAAGATCCAAGATTGGCATGACACAGGGCAAAGCAGTTGATTTGATTTAGGCTCTCATCTCTGCAAAACAAAACAGCCTGCCACTGGGACCAGCCTAAATGGTGAAATTTTACACTGAGGTTTGGAGTCAAAGTCCTAGCCAACAAAAGAGAGAATGAGATTAGAACAAAGTAAAATTCAGCTGGGAGGCAGCAGAGTGTAATGGCTGAGTGGTCCTCTGGCATCTGAGGTTTTACTGCTTTCTAGCTCTGTGCCTTTGGGCACATCCTATTTTCTCCATTTTCCATTTCATTTGGTGACATATGATAACTTGTGGACAAATATTCGCTAATTTTACTATTATTCTTGGGATGCTTGTCTAGTATCATTTTCTAGTTCCTAATTCTAATCAGAAAAGCAACATCTGCCTCATTTTTAATTTGAAGCAAATAGAGGTGGCTTTGAAAAACAAAGAGGATAAATCAATAAAAAATTACAGCAAAGTATTGTGCTTTGACCATGGCATATCAGTTAAAGCTGGGAAGTCATGTATTGATTCCATTAGTCAGATACTTGTTTAATATTGAGCACCTAATATATGTCTAAACTTTGCCAGTCACTGTCAGAATACAAAAGAGGTATGGGATCTGGTTCTCTGAGTCAAAAAGCTGGTACAGGAAACAAGATGGACATAGAGTAACAAGATTTGAAACTGTCAGTGATTGAAGCACATCTGAAACAAGGGACAGACTAGTGGGGGTGACAATAATTGGGAAGAGGATAGAAAAAAGGAGTTTGAACCAAGCCTGAACAGGAAGGTCAGACCAAAACAGGCCGAAGAAAAAAGTGTGGGCATGGTAGGAGGAGGCCTCAGTGTTAGTAGAGAGACAGAGACAGAAATGAGCATGATGACAGCTAGAAATGGGGAGCAGAACTCGCTTCAAAAGACTGGAAATTATTTGGTAGTTTCCACTGAAATTCATAATGTTTAAGGAGCCAGTTTCAGGAGAGAGATTAAGAAATGAGTTGAGATTTCTGTAATTGGAACGTTATAGAAGATGTTTTAGATCCTAGTGGAATGCCACACTAAAAAGAGTTTGGATTCAATTCTTCCACCCATTTTCTTCATCCAAGGTAATCAAATGAAGATATCAACCCAGATTTTTCTTCACAAGAAATGTATCCCTGCAATCTTTCCTCCATCTCCAGAATAAAAAATAAACAAAAACTATTTTAAAACGACAGAAGCGACTCCATTTCAAAATGATGGTAGCTACCACTGTTTCAATATGAGAAATTTAAACCAAATTGAACTTGAAAAGTCTTATAAGCCCTTTAATTGTGCACCAGATCAATCAGCATCTGTGAATTCTTTAATGATGTTGTTGAGAAACACCTTGGGAAGAAAAAGTGAAATGGTGAGATGCTCAAGTCCAAGGGGTCCTTACTTCATTTGGGCGATTAGAATTGCCTTTGGAATTTATGATGCAAGCCAGAGTACTACATAGATTTTGCAATAAGAAATGAAATTAGTGTCATACATGTTCCCAACTGAAAGACCAAAAGAACCAAAAAAAAAAAAAAAAAACGACTATTAGAAAGAACCAGTTGTCTCACAATACAGGTCCTTAATGAAATCAAATTATGTACATTTGGGGGCCAGTGGGGGACATCATGGTGTCATTTGAATCCTCTAAGTTTCTGTAGAGAATTGGTTTTGCAGAAATCTTCGTATATTCCAGCCTCAACTCAAGGACAACAGATAACTGAAGGAACAAAATCTTTAAGGTTGGCAAAAACAAATGGCCCTTCTTCTTAACATGTTGCCTTCCAGCAAGCACTACTTCTCAGTGGGTGACACGAGACTCTGTTACCTACCATGATGGCTAAGCAGGTTTAGATCTCAAAGTCTTTCTCTTCCTTGATAGGGACTTTTTCTTTAAAAATGTCGACGAAGATTTCACAGGTTTCTTTGAAAATAATTATTAAAAAATAAATGGCTCTCAGGCTTTACCCATGCATAGCAATAAGCCTCAGCTACAAGCACGTTTCTTAAGTCAAGATTTTTTCTTCCAAAACACAGGCTTGTAGAAATACATTTTAAAACCTTATTAATTGAAGCAGGCTACAGGCCAATTATTCCAGTGGTATGAAAACAATTCTAAAATAATGAAGTACACAATAATGCTGATTTTTTTCCCCGTCAATATCACCACAATCTGAGAAAGCCTCTGAGACATAGCACCAGAAATGATTTGGATCTTTAATGACAATCAATTACAGAAAATCAAGGGGAGGTTTTGAAAAATATAACCAGGTACAGTAAGTATTCATTTGGCATTATTGAAATAAGCTATGTTTTCCTTAACAGTGCTTTTAGTAATTTGCCACTTCTTTATTTTCCACAGATGTTTTATTTTATAAGTGGATAAATTTCATCATTTTCATGGATTAAAGGTTTTAAATATAAGATAAACAAAAAGGCTACCTACTGAATGGGAGGAGATATTTGCAAATGATGTACCTGATAAGGGGTCAATATAAAAAATACACAAAGAACTCATACAATTCAATATCAAAAAACAACCTGATTAAAAAATGAGCAGTGGATCTGAATAGACATTTTTCCAAAGAAGAAATACAGATGGCCAACAGGCACATAAAAAGATGCTCCATGTCACTAATTATCAAGGAAGTACCAATCAAACCCACCATGGGATACCACCTCACACCTGCCAGAATGGCTATTGTCAAAAAGACAGCAAATAACCAATGCTGACGAGGATGTGGATAAAAGGAACCCCTTGTGCACTGTTGGTGGGAATGTAAATTGATGCAGCCACCATGGAAAACAGTATGGAGATTCCTTAAAAAACTAAAAATAGAACTACTATATGCTCCAGCAATTCCACTCCTGGGTATTTATCTGAAGAAAACAAAAACACTAATTCAAAAAGATATATGTACCTCTATGTTCATTGCAGCATTATTTATAATAGCCAAGATATGGAAACAACCCAAGTGCCCATCAATAGGTGAATAGATTAAAAAAGATGTGATATATATAAATTATATATATGTATGCATATGATTATGTATAGTTGAGTGATATTCTGTTTATATATATATAAAATAAATCTTGCCATTTGTGACAACATGGATAAACTTGGAGGGTATTATGCTAAGTGAACTAAGTCAGACATAGAAAGACAGACACTGTATGATTTCACTTATATGTGGAATCTAAAAAACAAAAGAAATGAATAAACATAAAACAGAAACATAGTTATACATACAGAGAATAAACAGTTGGGTGCCAGAGGGAAGGAGGGTGGCAGGAGGAAAGAACTAGGTGAAGGAGATTAAGAGGTATGAACTTCCGCTTGCAGAATAAATTACTCATGGGGATGAAATGTACAGGGTAGGGGATATAGTCAATAACTATGTAATATTTTTTATGGTGACAGATCACAACTGGAGTTATCCTGGTGATCATTTTAAAGTGTGTAGAAATTCCAAATCACTAGGTTGTGAAACAGCAACTAACATAGGGTTGTAAGTCAATTATACTTCAAAAAACAAACTCATAGAAAAAGAGATCAGATATGTGGTTACCAGAGGTGGGGGCTGTGCTGAGGGCAGAATAGGATGAAGGCAGTCAAAAAGTACAGACTTCCAGTTACAAGATCAGTAAGTACTAGGGATGTAATGTACAACACAAGTATAATGAACACTTCCGTACATTATATATGGAAATTAAAAGAGTAAATCCTAAGAGTTCTCACCACAAGAAAAAATATTTTTCCTATTTCTTTTATTTTGTACCTTTATGAGATGATGATGTTCACTAAACTTATTGTGATAGTCATTTCATGATGTATGTAAGTCAAATCATGATGCGGTACATCTTAAACTTATACAGTGCACTATGTTAATTATATCTCAATAAAACTGAAAGAAAAAAATGAGGTAAACAATTATAAGAAGAATAAAAGTCTCACAAGGCTGACAGACAGACCATATGCTAGCTTCTTTCTTGAAAAGTAAACGTATCAAACAGGAATAAATGAAAATCTAATACAAACAAAAATGCACGTTTTAAACTGAAAACAAAAACATTATACTAACTATAAAAGTGGGAAATGTGTTTCGGTAGCCTCTTACTGAGTAAAGATTCCCCATGTCCTTCCTTCCTTTCCCATCCACACCCCGCCCCCGTCCCACACACACCACACACACCACACACACACACAGAGGAAATTCTTTCCACGCACCAATGATGTGGTGAAGAGAAAGCTCTCTACAGTCATTTCCCATGAAAAACAAAATCCCCACTTTTAGCTCCCTACTTGAAGCTAAGGCGTCAGAATCTCCAGAATGCCGTTGCTAAAATATAGATACTACAACGGGGAGGGTAGAACCCTTTACTCACCAGTAACAACTCTTTCATAACTTGCTTCAGCCTTTGTCTCCCTCTGTGGAATTGAGATATTTGCATAAATGATCTACATCTGAATCCCTTCACTGGTAAACAACAATGGATGTTTATACAACAATGCATGTTCCAATACAGTCTACAGTCTGGGGAGGTTGTATGAGATGATGCCTGTAAAGGGTTTACTTTGCCTCATGCCTCATGAATTGCACAAGGGGCCCAAGCTGCTACTGCTGTGATGATGATGATTTCCATGAGCTAATGGGAAGGAGCGAGGGCCAAGGTGGCTGAGTCAGATACGTAGTTAGAAGGTGGACAGAAATGCACAGATGAAAGTAGTGGAAGAAGGGCAGTCTGAAGGCTCTGGGTCCCCCACTGCAGTGGGGAGGGAAAAAGTCTAAGATAAACACGGCCTCTTGGTCAAGTTTGCCTGTGGCCAGCCCTGACTGGTGACTCATTTGCCACCCCCACAGATGCCCCAAACTCCAGACTGCTGGGCAGGTGTCTTAGTCCGTTTGAGCTGTTCTAACCGAAATACCATAGGCTGGGTGGCTTATAAGCAATCAAAATTTATTTTCCACAGTCCTGGAGGCTGTACAAGTCCAAGGTCAAGGTGCTGGACGATTCAGTGACTGATAAAAACCCACTTCCTGGTTCATACATGTCCTTCTAGTTGTGTCTTCAAATGGTGGAAGGGCCAAGGGCGCTCTCTGGGGTCTCTTTTATAAGGGCACCAGTCCCATTCATGAGGGCTCTACTCATATGATCCAAGCACCTCCCAAAAGCCCTACCTCCTCACACCACCAGCTGGAGAGTTAGGTTTAAATGTAGGGATTTGTGGAGCATGTACACATCAGTCTAGGGCAGTGGGGTTAGTAAAAGGAGACCTAGGCAAATACAGAGCATTTGGATAATTTCAACTTCTTGGGCCATTTCCTGAGAAATGCTAAAGTTGTACTCTCTCACCCAGGGTGCTGTTGAATCACCCTATTCCTGTTGAATTTTACTTGCCTTTTTAATCTTTTAGCTCTTGATGGGAAAAAAAAGTTGGGGGAACAGAAAACAAGAAGAGGATAAAAAGAAATAAAGACAACTTTTAGACCCAAATGTTTCTTGCTTAGTTCTCAAGAGTCACCCAGGGATCCATCCAGACTCACAACTTGTGTTCAGCACAGTACCTTGTGCTCGGCAGAAACGCCAGCCTTTGGCTGTGATGTACATAGTGCATTTTTGACTCTATCCTTAAATAAAGTGTTTGGACACTCTTTGCTTATAACCGAGGAGCCAAGTAAGAATTTCCTGACTTCCAGTTCCTGGACTTGAGGCAGCATTTCTTCTAGACTGTGTTCCAAACTTTAATAATTATTATACAAACTGTCAATTAGGTTAAGAAAGGCTACGTCAAACAAAGCCAAACATGTCCCTTATGGCAAGACTGCTCAGAGCCTTTAAAGTGCTCATAGGGAAGCGAAATTCCCCAGAGAGGTACTTTCTTGATCATTCAACACTTTTTGCGCAGAGCATTTCATGAAATTAGCAGTCTCCTAAACACTTGGGGAAATGCTTGGAGAAGTCCCAAGAGGGTTTTACATCTTGATTTGCTTTTTGTCTTAAATTACATAGATTTGGTAACCCAAGTTCACATTATCTACTTAAGGGAGGAATTTAGAAACTCTATAATCATTCTTATATGATTAAGAATGCTGGTATGATGTTTAGGACACAGGGCTCTGGATCTTTAACTAAAGCCACAAGTCCTTGCGAGATAGAGAGAGATGGACAGCTCATACAAAATCACACTTCTGTGAAAAAGTCTTTTTCTCAGGCTCCACTGTAGCCCCTTGAAGATTAAGGCCAAAAGTTATATTGGGGGTTGGAGGTAAGTCAGGGCTATTGGTTCTGTTGCTAAACACATTCTCCCTAAGTGGTACCTTTCCAGACTCTGTGGAGAAGGTGGTCACAGATGTGTGCCTCTTTGGTGTGTTCATTTGCACCACTATGCCACAGAGCAGAACTGATCTATCTGGATTTGGCTGGAAGGTGTGGGCTCAGAGCAAAGCTGTGGCTTTGCCTAGATTGTACGCTAATACATCAAAGAATAGAGTAAATATCTGTCCTGAGGAATCAGAGAACATGGTCCCCAGATGCAAGCAATTTCTCCAAAGTTTCCCCATGGTGGACAAGGGTTGATTTTGCCTACAATCCCCTCTTCCTTCAGTTTTAAGAATCTGTTTTATTTTCCTTTTTAGATACCTCTGTATCTTGAGGGACAAAACACTCTAACACTATAGGAAAGCAGGTTACTTTAGTCAACATAGGTGTCCTCTGTCCTGTGGATAAACTCCTGGGTCCCAGGTCAACACAGGGCCCTAGGAGTGGGAAGCTCTCTCTCCTTTGGAAATAGTAGATGCCATGGGTCATAAGCCTGGAGCAAAGTGCATATCATTGCCATCAGAGCCGAGATGGCTTTTTTTTTGCAACTGAAGCCAACACAGAGGAAAATAGACTTGGAAGATAGAAAAGTAACAATTCCTGATGACAGTGTTAGGCCTCTTGGATCCAGCTACACCTCTGAAATACAGCCCACTAAACTTTCAGATTACAGAAGCAATCATGACTTTTCGGCTTAAGCTAGTTTCAGTTGAGTTTTTAAAGCTTCAATAAGTTTTAAAGCTTCATAATCCACTCCTATTCTTAAAAATTCATGCAGAATTTGCATTCTCCTTCATAATGCATCCATGTTTATTTTAAAAGAAAAATATGTTCAATTATTTACCTTTGAGTAAAGTTGACTTTCCCAGAAGGTGTGTCATGTTTATACGGTGTCTTCTTACCCCCTGCCTCACTGCTGAGGACCCCAGTTTGGGGCTGCCTGCTTGTGAAACAAGGATGCAATAGTACCTTCTTAGTTCTTTCAATCTTAACTATCCTCAAGGCAAAGAAAGGAAAAGTCAAAGAAGATGAAGAAGAATTACATCCTAGGGAAGCTCAAGTATTGACTCCCTGTCTCCTTTGCCTGAAACCCCACTGACTGCAATATGGCTGAAGGACTGAGTAGGGCACTGAGTCCTTACCACGTGTGCCACGTGCTTTATATATATTATCTTAGTTCTCATAACATTTGAGGTGGTTACTCTTATTATCTCTAGTTTATAGATGCAAAAATATTGTGATTCACTTAGGTTTAAGAACACTGTACAAGATTACAAACCTAGGAGTAGAGCCAGAATAAAAAACCTAGACAAATCATCATCACCACCATCATCCTCATATTTACTATGTTCTAGGCACTGTTCAAGTGTTTGACGTAACCAACTCATTTATTTGTTTGTTTGTTTGTTTATTTGCCGTGCCATGCAGGCATGTGGGATCTTAGTTCCCCAACCAGGGATCGAACCAACGCCCCCTGCATTGGAAGTGCAGAGTCTTAACCACTGGACCACCAGGGAAGTCCCTAACTCATCATTTAGATGCTATTATCCTTGAATTAAAAACGGAGAGATGAAGGTTAACTGATTTGCTTCAAATGTCAGAGTGAATATGTTCCGAAACCAGATGGTCTTGCATCAGAGCCTACAAATTTGGCCAATGTGCTGTCTTTTTCATTTGGCCTGGATGAAAAGGAGCAACAGGGCTTCCTTCCAAGGTAAAATAGTCCCCAGCACCCTCATACCATCCCACCCATTAAGAAGCCAGAACGTCTAAGAAACCAAAGTGATCATAACTTCCCGTTGAACACTAAAGGTGAGAAGCAGAAAATTTGCCATGCAAAACCCCACCTATCCCTATATCACACTCCAAGTTGCAGCTTCTAAACCATGGCCTGATACATGTCCTCTGAACTGATTGAGGCACAGCAAACTCCTCTTGTGGGTAGAGTGGAAAGGGGCAAGTAGGTGTACTCGTTTCTAATTGCTGCTGTAACAAGTTACCACAAATTTAGTGGCTTAAAACAACTCACATTTATTATCTCATGGTTCTGGAAGTCAGCTATCTAAAATGGGTCAGTAGGGCTGTGTTCCTTCTGGAGACTTTAAGCGAGAATCTGTTTCCTTGCCTTTTCCAGCTTCTAGAGGCTGCCTGCATTCCTTGGTTTGCCGACCCTTCCTCCATTTTCAAAGCCAGTGGTATAGAATCTTCGAGTCTCTCCTTGACTGTCCTGCCTCTCTCTTTCACTTTAAGGACCCTGATAATTACATTGGACCCACCTGGATAATCCAGGATACTGTCTCAAGGTTCTGAATCACATTTGCAAAGGCCCTTTTGCTATGTAAGGCATCATATCCACAGGTTCCAGGGATTAGGACCTGGACACCTTTGAGGAGCCTTTATTCTGCTTAGCACAGGAGGCAGAGGAAATTTCAGCATCCCCAGAGGCCAACAGATACTACCTCTAGAAAATAATTTCAACTTCATGATTTCAGTGTTCAATCCACTCTCTCTACTTCAGCTCTGGATCTTGGGGTGGAAACAGCAGGCCCTGCTGCTCTGTCTGGGAGGGATGTAAGACAAAGGGGTGGAGACAGTTCACACAATGATCCCTGTCCCTTCTAGGCCAAAGGTCACCTTGCCTTTTAACCCATAGCACTGCCATTTATGGTTGCGAGAATGCAATCACATGCAGGAATTAATTTCATCTGCTACTTTCAGAATAAGTTTCCATAGATCTCTCTTCAACAATCCTGTTTTAAAACACAATATGAATAGTGATTATTTCCTAGTTTAGATCTGAAATCACTGTGCTCTCCACACTTCGTAATAGTAAGTGATTTATTTGTTCTATAGCTTGCTTTCTTGGATTCCCTCCCAGGTCATGTTGAAATGGGCATTATCAGATTTTCCCAGTCTTTGTTTTCTTTGCTATTAGAGAAATGGAACTGAAATACCCACAGTTTTCTTTTCAGACACTTCTTAACCAATTGACTTCACTTCTATAATAAAAAAAAAAAAAAATTCAACCTCTGTTTATTTCAGTCTTGCATACAATTCTGAGATCTTTTCCCTCCCTTGAATTTTGGATTAAATGAAAGCAGTCACGAGCCAACGTGGGCTTTTGTTAACATTACAGACAAATTATATACATTCTGAATGACTAGCAGAAAAACAAAAAACAAAAAACTCTCCCTACCAATGCATTGGGCTGAAAAGAAGAAAAGCCCTAAATTTAAGAATGCCATTGGTCAGACCCTAACTACAGGTATTTTTAAAACTTTGGCCAAATGCTTAGGTATTCAAAGGAAACCTGGAATGGAGTTTGGAGGGAAAGTGAGAGAGAAGTAGGTTGCTCTTCCCATAAGAGAATGGGAGACGTTGGTTTTATTTTTTATCTTCTTGGAAAGGAGCTGTAGACAACACATAAACAAATGAAAATAACGGTCTTTCAACAAACTTTACAAAAACAGGTAATGGGTGAGATGTGGCCCATGGGTCATAGTTTGCTAACCTCTGATCTAGTTCTTGAAGCCAATAAATTCATCCCCACTCCTGACATGTTTGGGTTTTTTTTTCTCTTGAGTTAAATGAAGCTGGAGTACTAAGTTAAACTGAATTTCAATAAAATTGGTTTCCTTTGTATTGCAATTAGAAACATTAATCCGAGATGTCTTCATCATACTGCCAAGGGACCTGAAACACAAAAACGGTTAAGAACCTCTGAGTAACACTCCGAAGCGTAAAAACGTGTGTTCTGTAAATACACCTCTCAGGAAACAATTATTTCTGGAAGATTATATATGATGAAATTATAAGTAAGTTATTAAAAGTTGGGGAGGTTTAACAGAAACCATAAGATGTGAGAATGACATCCATGAGAACAGCATCCATCCTCTCCTTGGTGCTATGGCGAGAACATCAACAGGATGGGCCCAGGGCTGACCCCAAGTGGCATTTCTCATCATAACGTATGATTTTATTCTGGTTGAGAGTCAGCGGGGGAGCAGGAACTCATATGGGCTTTATAAAGCGCTGAGTCCTAGGTTTGAATCCTACATCCATCTCTAGGTAACTATGGGTCCTTAGACTACTTACTTGATTTCTGTGAGTCTCAGTTTCCATCTTTGTCAAACTTCATAGGACTTGTAAGGATAATAAAAGAGCAAATTCAGTGAAAGAAGGGCAGGCACTCAGTTGAGATCCTCTTGCTCCTCCATTTGCTGTGATTATTGGTTTCCTTTGGATAACTATTTAAAATAAGAGCTGAAGCATTCCACGAATGGGTAAGAGCTCATTTCACATTTCAGGTTTTTATTAAGCAGACTGATAAGACTTATATTCTGTAATTGGTACGTGTTCTTCTTTTTGCCTAATGACACTAATCTGTTTTTATCTTAGTCATTTAACCGAGTTTCGTGATTAGCACAGGCAAGGTTTTAGGGATTTAAATCATTTGTTTGATGTTTTTGCTTTTAGGCATGTTTGATTATTTATTAAAATCGATAAAATCAGCTGTGTCAACTAGTTATTAAAACTATAATTCTTTCATTGGCGAATACCAGGAGTGCTGAAGCAAATGAAAAACTAAAACATTACATGAATTCTTGATTATAAAGCCAAGCTTCTATAGGGGTGGCCTACATACTTTGCATTAACTGCAGCCTGTTTAGAACAAGTCTGTTCTATCTTTAGTCCATAAGGAAAGGACCAAGTGGGTAAGCATATGCGCGACTCGTGTTCTAATTTATGCTTTAAAATAAATACAAGTTTGAAAGAAGCAATGTGTTCTGGTCTTCAGAAAAGAAATATGAAATACTTGCCAAGGGAGAGTGGTGAATAGTATCCAAAGATGACTTCCATCAATTCCTCCTCCCCACATACAGGCATGTCACTCCATCCATCAAGGGGTGTATTCTATTTCCCCTCCCCTGAATCTGCACCTGCCCTGTGATCTGCTTTGACCACTGGAATATGGTGGAAGTGACACTTGGCAAGCTTTGTTCAAGGTCTTCAAGAGACCTTTAAGAGCCTCCAATTTCAATGCAGGAAGCCAGACGCCAAGCTCTAAAGATGCTTAGGCCAGAATACTAAATAATGAGACACCACATGGAGAGAGAAAGGACACATGGAGAAGTACAGAAAGGCAATGCCAGACAAGGAAGTAAGTCTTCTTGTACCTTTTGGCCCAGACTACCCCATATGGAACAGAAGAATTGCTCAGATGAGCTCTATCAGAATTCCTGATGCGAATATTGCAAAAGATAATTAATCATAATTGTTTTAAGCCACTAAGTTCTGGGTTGCTCAGTTACCCAAAAATAGATAACTTAAATGAAGGCAGAAGGGATAAGGGAATGAACACAACTTTTGATGTAAGTGCTCAAAATAAAACATCTGATTGAATGAGTGAGCTTCTACTTACCTAGTATTATCTCTACCCTTCAAATCTATTTCAAAGGAAAGAGCTCCTCTTCTGAAACATTGCTGGGAAGGGAGAGAAATATCCAAAATGTCACACAAATGAGGAAAACATATTGGTGCAGGAGTTTGTTATCTGAAATCAGAGTGATTGGCAAGAACGGTTGGTGGCATTAGTAATGTGCTTGTTCATATAAAGAGCTAGTTTATTAGCCACAGGCAGCACTTAGATAGGTTTCTGTTTCTTTGTGTGAACAAGAAGCAGATAAGTTACCAAAAGCATACATCATACTTTAACCTCAGTGATGTGAATAATGTAGCCTCTTCTCATCCCCAGAAAAAAGAAAAAGCTGCTGTTAACCTTGTAAGAAATTAAGTACCTAAGAAAAGAAAGAGAAAGCTAGTAAATATATAAAATCTATGCAAATTAAAGTAGTATAATACCATTATCACCTGTCAAACTGGCAAATTACAAAAATTAATTCCCAATGAAGGCAAAATAAAGGCATTTTTATTCTAAAAGACTAAAAGAATTTGTCACCAGCAGATGCTCACTAAAGAATATATTAAAGAGAGTTCTTTAAACAGAAGAAAGATCAACCCAGATGAAACAACAAGATGCAGAAAAGAGTGAAAAGCAATAAACACACATCCCATGTGGATATGTCAAAATGGGTATTAAATGTACAAAACAATAACACTAGAGTTTCATTTGCTTTTGCAGCATATAAAATTAAAGTGTGCAGTGTCATAGTAATCAGGATAAGATAAATAACAGCAAAGTAGCTAACATTAAAGTCTTCAGATTATCCATAAAGAAGTTAAAAATACTAATATTTGAATTTGATAAGTCAAGGATGGATTCAATAACCGTATAAATAAGAATATGAGTAAAATTTTCAAACTCCTAGGGAAAAATATGAGACATTCGAGAACTCCTTAGTTTAATTCATCCAAAATAATACCAAAAAAAAAAAAAAAAAAAGAAGAAGAAAAAAAAGGCTGGACAGATAGAAAACATTCTGTAATATATTGATAACTATATTAAATATAAACGTACTAAATGCTCCATTTAAATGATAAAGACCACTTGATTGGATTAAAACATAAAATTGACTCCAAGCTATTTACAAGGTATAAATATAAAAGGTTGAAAGCAAAAGATTTAGGGGAAAGTAAATATTAGGTCATACAAACTAACAGAAAGGAAGTTGTGAAATGAAACAAAATAGCTTTTAAGTCAAAAACACTACTAAAGTTGAAAAGGGACAATTTAAATAATAAATATTTAACTCACCAGAAAAATACAATTCTAAATCTCTATGCAACTGATGGGGCTCGGGGCAAGTTGCCTCAAAATATACCAAGGTGGCATATTGATTATTTTGAATTAAAATTACCTAAGAAACAGCTGGCATAAGAAGAACCCTCTGACCCTCCTTTGTTCACCTGAAAGCAGGAAACCAAGCTTCCAGGGGAAGTTATCTTCGCTATGCTGGGAAGATGGAGGGTATCCCCATTGTTTTGGAGGGGGAATTCAAGGCCAAGAAAGCTGTATAAACAGACTTTGTTACTTTTTCATTATTTTACTATCTCAACCAAAAACCCCTTTGTTTTCACAAATCCTCACAAATATTTTGATTCTTGGTCTAAAAAGGTATATAGACAGCCTGCTTTGGTCTTAGGTCCTATACCTATCAGGCCTCTATACCTACAAAATTAAATTTGTTTTCCTCCTGTTAATCTACCTTACACAAATTTGATTATTATATCAGCTAAAAGAACCTAGAAGGGTGGAGGAATATTTTTGCTTCCTACATACCTAACAAATGAACTTCAAAATATATGAAGCAAAAACTGACAGAATTATAAGAAGAAACAAGCAAACCCATAATCATTGTAGGAAATTTTAACGTGTCTTTCTCTGTTAGAGATCAAGTAAACAAAAATCAGTAAGCATGTAGAAGGTTTGAACAGCACAATTAGCCAACTCAATTTAAAGCAAGTACAAAGAATACTGCCCCAAAATAGAGAAGACATTCTTCAAAGACAGACATAAATGTAACCACAATCAATCATGTACTGGTCCTTGGGGCAAGTGCCAGCAAATTTCAAAGGGTTGAAACTACACAGAGTATGTTCTCCCACCACTAACAATTAAATTAGAAATCAAAAAACAAAAGTTAAGTAGAAAATCCCATATATTTGGAATTTAAGAAGTGTATTTAGTGGCTTCTATTTCCAGCTATGATGGAATTGCTTGTTGATAACAATCCTCTTCAAAAACACCCCTAAAACCTGGGTAAAAATAATAATGATGAGTAATTGTAATTCTACCACCATGGGTGAGAAAATTATAAGTGATTTGGCAGCTGGCTTTTCTTTGTGTTTATATTTATTTACCCAGTTTCATAAATTCAGCAAGAATAACATTTTCTAAGTTGAGTAAGAATTACGTTTTCACTAAGCAACCAGAAAGAGTTATTACAAATAGAGTGTTACTACAGTTTTTCTATTATTTATGTTCTCAATCAGTAGTTACTATAGAACAGTTATTCTCACGTGAGGGCCTTAGACACTGTTTGATGTTATTAAAAATGTATATATCTTTTGACCCAGCAGTTTCACTTATAGAAATTTATCTCCCAAAGTATATTCACCCATCTGTCTAAACACAGATATACGAGAACATACATTGCGTATAGACGTATATTCTGAAGCATTTATTGATGGAACACCAGAAACAACGTCCACTAACAGGGGACGGTCAAATAAATGGTGATACACGGATATAAAAGAATGTCTTTCAGGAATTCACAAAGAACGGGGTAGGTCTATATATGGTGATGAACTGTATGCCTTTGATTAAAAATCTTTGGTTCAAGCAGCAGAAATCAATTCTGGGGTACTAGAGCAAAAATGAAACGAATCGGAACATTATGAGTTGGCCCACAGAATGGCTAGGAGGCTGGAGAGCAGAAGAGGAATTGGCAACCCCAGACCACTCAGCACATCAGGTATCACTCCATCATCTTCTTCGGATGCTGGCAGTGCCCTTCAAATGTTTTAATCCTTCAGTCTCTCTGGTTGAGATGAGATGAGAGAGAGAGAGAGAGCACACGCTTGGGTTGCATACCTCACCCTAGGCTACCAGAGGACAAAGGGCTTCATTTACATTCCCATGAGGAGTGTGCAAAATGAGAAAGAGGTGATTCCACAAAATAAGATCAGGGAGCTTAAAATACAGTAAAAAAAAATGTGTCCTCCACGTAATGTTACAGGAATATAACAAAACACAAAAGTATACGTATAGTAAGTCACTAATTGTATTTTTAAAAATGAGAGAATATATATTACATGTATACATATAGAAGGTATTCTTAAAAACAAACGAAGAAAACTAAAACCCCACTAGAAACAGCATAACATCTGAATCTTTCATCAGGCCCTCAGTTCTGTGAGAATAAGAACCATGTCTGTCCCAGGCCGTATTTTCAACAACAAACACACAAGAAGCTCACAATAACAAGTTGCAGAGTGAGTAAAAGAATGTAATTCTAAGGAAGAGAAGAGGGGACTGGGAGGGGTGGGGGGGCAGTGGAGAGACAGACTTTTCATACATGAATTTTTAAAAATCAAATACCTATAGTCCTTTTACAATTAGAAAGGAGGGTAAGGAGAGTAATTACAATATATACACTTTTTTATTTGAAAATTCCTCACTCTAGGAAGTTTGGGCATTGTTGTAATAGATGATCGGCCTCACCCGCTCTCCGCTGTACCATCTCATTGTGTACGTGCCCAGAGAGAGAGTCAAGCAGAAAAGGCTGCATTGTCCAATGGAACGAATCAGCTTCAGCAGGGGAAGCCCCCCCCCCCCCCCCCCCCCCGCATGGCACACGCTGCAACTCAGCTACTCCTGGGCCTCAGGAAAGAACGACTGTGGAAACATAAAGAGTCAAGGGTTATTTGGTCATCACGCTGGGGCTTCAGCTCTTTAGAAGTCTGCACTGATAGCAAAAACATTGCTGAGTGTCTAAATAATTTGAATGATATTAGGAGGGAGACCCTGAAAAGAGGAAAACAATGGCTTGATGACAGCAAGCTGACAATGGAACAGAATTCTGTGGGCTGAGATGATTGTAGAAGCAAACAATGGTGATATTGTCCTTCTGGTGTTGTTGTTGTGTGATGCCGTAATTTATGGATGAAGCGGGATTTCAAACAAAATAAACAGACGTGAATTTGTTAACTAATACAGTAAGCATAGAACATTCTGTTATGTGAGAAGAGAAATGGGAATGTTTTCTATACCCCTGCTATCTGCTAAACAGAAATATGTTTACGTTTGGCATAAAGTCTTGCTTTCCATTGTTTTTGCTAGCTTTTAGAGAACATCCTTTTTCATTTAATTTGGAAAACAGATCTAAAACGTGGGTGAAAGAGGAATATTGTCAATATGTATCACTATACAATTATCTTTATAGTTTAAGAAGTTAAAAAAAGAGAGAGTATATTTCACCAGCCAGAGAAAACTCTCCTGTGGAAGTGTCAACTAATTTACTCTTTTCTTTGAAAATGCAATGCCTCTCTGATCACAGATACTGAGGTAATGCGATGGCAATAACAAGAATAACTATTTCTCTATCACAAGTAGTTTATGATGTCCTGTCAAACAGTTGAGTTTCACTTACACAGAGAAAAGAGGACCCACTTCTCTCTGAACTATAAAAAGCAGATTTATATCTCAGTAAGCATTGTTAGTAAAAAATTACTACTATTCATAGAACTCTTAGATTAACCTTAGTAAACTGGATAGAGGACAAATTATGTATCTTACATCTCAATGCTGAGAACAGTGCCTGACATGTAGTAAGGAGTAGATATTTGTTGAAAGAATAAATATTTGATTCTTCTATGAGCAAGGTATTGTTCTAAGTTGGGAGTACATCTGTCAAAGACAAAACCGAGTCTGAGACAAAATTCACAAAGACTATTTATTCATAAACTTGCAAGGGAACCTATCAGCTGTCACTTTCATTTTGGCAGGGATTCAAGGGTGTTACAAAGGAGAGGAAGTTTTATAGCGCCAGAAAGGAAAGGCTAAGAGCCTCTGATGGGCAGTGGTTCTATTAAGGTGGGATTTTGGAAGCCAGGATGACTTTCTACAGGTATACTTGGCAGCCCTGGGTTGGCCACCGTGGAGCAAGCAAGCAATGTGGGGGTGCTCTTGAAATGGATGCTAGGGATGGAAGGTTTCCTGTGACAGTAATTTTCTAGAACCTGTGCTATTCAAAGGGGTGGGCTGTTTACAGTAAAAGTGATCATGATGGTTCTTTACAAGAAGCTGCTTACAACCTGGGTCCTCTCTCTCTCTCTCTCACACACACACCACAAACAAATTTTGTCTCTAAATTGGCAAAAATAAAAACAAGAAACTCCCCAAAAATCTAAAAATAAATAAAATAAGTTGTCAAGTTCCAAAAGAAAAATACCACTATCACCCCCAAATTCTAAATGCAATAAGAGTAATATCATTTCAACTGTTCCTGTGAATTCATCTAATGTAAGCAAACTTGCACTTTTATTCAAGCATTATTCAATTACAGATGTGGGCTCAGGACAAAAATAAACAAATTCAACGTTTTACTGAAATTTGGGTTATATCAGTGAAACATTTTCCTGAAGATTGTAGAGCCTGCTTTCCATAGGTATTATCATATTTACTGTGCAAAATAACCACCTTAAAAAAAAAGCTTGCAAACATTATATAGAAGTTAACCGCAAGGATTCACAACCTTTCAAATGGCTGTGTCTGTATTAATTTATGCCATCAGGGGGACAGTATTAGTGACCATGGGAAATTTTAAGAAATTAAAATAGACCTCTGGCTTGGTGCCCAGAAAAAATGTCAGTCCCTGCACAGAAAACCAGGCGAAAGATAAAAAAGATTCCATTATATCTATAATACAATCTTCTTATGGCTTTAGTACAAGTTTCTTCTCTGCTAACAGAAGTCCCTGCAGAAGGTTTAAACAATCCCAACAATTTCATTATGTGAGCGTAGCTAAATCCAATAAAGTAAAAGGGCCTACAGAGCCTTCCCATATGCTCAATTCCAGACCCTTTCCTTCTCTGGGAGTCAGAGAACTCGGCTGGCTGGAAACTGATTCTATTCCGACTGCCCGGAGCACAAATCTTGCTTTGTTGACATCAACGCAAGCTCTCCTGAGGACACACAAAGAAGAGAAGACGCTATTAGAATTTCTCGTGACCCTGCTCCGAGCCAAATCCAGCTTTGCTTAAATGAATGAAAATGCTTGTTACGTGGCCCAAGAAGCTACTTTGTCCATTTGAAAATTAATTAGACCGTAGCTAGATGAACAACCGTAAGATGCTTTCACAATGTTCGTAGATGGATGACCTTGGCTGAGTTCCCAATTTTAACAAGTTTACCCTAAAGCAAAAACATGGCCTTTTGGCTGAGCTAGTGCCTACAATTACAATGCTTTCCTGTGTGGTAGCCAACCGCTCAGCACAATCCCACCAGAAAAGGAAGTTAAGAAGAAAGCAGTTAAAACTTTTACACGCAATTGTAATAGAAGATGTTCTTGAAAGAAATTTTTTTGTCTCCAGGGGCCAATTTAGTTACCCATTTTACAGCTGGACTGGGAGAAAATGTTAACATCTCATATATGTTATGATCCACTCTTGGCTTGATTAAGCTCCTTGAGGGCACAGATTCTGCTGTTCCTTGTAGTATAGAGGGACCACAGGGTTGGTAGATGGACTGAAAGAATAAGACACAGACATACACGTTCATCTGTTTTTCAAGCGTCAAGCTGAGCGTGTTCCTGCATGGGTGTGGCTCACCTGTGGGCGCAGGATTCTCAACCACTCCACTCACAATGAGACTAAGAGCTACTTTAAAAAGTCATCTGCGCATTGCTACATTGAGGAAGGGCTTTAAAAAATATTAGATATGACAATATAACCGATGCTTAACGATCTGTAACATGGAGGTAAGAGCAGAGATAATAGGAATTGGACAGACCATGAGGAAATGAAATTCCCCAATGTTCACAGCAGCGCTGTTTACAATAGCTAAGACATGGAAGCAATCCACATGCCCAACAACAAGACTGGATTAAGAAGATACACACACACACACACACACACACACACACACACACACACTGGAATATCACTCAGCCATAAAAAGAATGAAATACTGCCATTTGCAGCAACACAGACGGACCTAGAGAAAATTATGCTTAGTGAAATAAGTCAGACAGAGACAGGCAAATACAATACGATATCACTTACATGTGGAATCTAAACAATAATACAAATGAATGTATATACAGAACAGTAACAGACTTAGAGACATAGAAAACAAACTTGTGGTTACCAAAGGGGAGGGGGTAAAATGGAGGGACAAATTAGGGGTATGGGATTAACAGATACAAACTACTGTACATAAAACAAACAAGCAACAAAGATACAATGTATAGCACAGGGAATTATACCCATTATCTTGCAATAACCTATAATGGAAAGTCATCAGCCAAAATAGTGAATCACTATATGGTACACGTGTAACTAACACAATACTGTAAATCAACTATACTTCAATTTTTTAAAAAATTCCAGAGACTAACAAAAGTAGAGAAATTTTGAAAAGTTTTCCTAAATCACCACTTCTTTACTGATAAAAAGTCTTGGAAGGTGACTCTGCACCCATGGTAGCTGACTGGGGCAAGGACAGACATCTGACTCCAACGCAGCCAGCTCATTGGCTGATGCGGACCAATTACATTCTTTCCCTGTCCTCACTTCAATCTCTTCTGTGCGCACGTTCTCTTTCTGGGGCAGACAGTGAAGCATCTTTAGGCATAAAGATGACTAAACAGAGACACGTGTTAGACGGGATAGAGGAGAAGAATTGTTCAGGTGTTGAGAGAAAGACAGAGACAAGAGATTATGCCAGCTTTAATTTCTGAAGATGTAGGAAGATTATAAAAACCTAAGAAGAAAAACAGTGAAACAGGCCACCAGATGCATTAAGGAATTTTTCCTCTTGCCCACCCTCACCAAGAATTTATATAGTTTAAGTGTAGAGACATCTGCATATAAATGTACTTTTTTGGCTTTTCCTAATGTAGCTAATTGTTTTAGGACAACTATACCTACCTCTCATAACTCCAGATCTCTTCTAAGTCTTGAATGACTTAATAGTTATCCACCATCATCCTTTCATGCACTCCTCCCCAAAGTTATGTAGGTCTGGGCTCTGGAAAATCTAATATGATCACACATCTTTTGGTGGTACGGTTCCATGGATGTCAGGGAATGGGTGGCTGTAGTAAAGAGGGACATTAAATACCTCCTCTCAGTACTGTACATGGAGGGAAAGGACTTGTGTGAATCTATACAAATCTGGTCAACAGGTAATCCATCGAATAGGGTTAGAGATATCACATTGTTTCCTCCTGTGGAGTCACTTGGCTTCTCCAGGATAAAATACTTCCCAAGTTACATGACAGGACTGGCCACTTTTAGGTTATCCCTGCTAGCAAGGAGAGTAACTTGGTTTCCTTAAGGCAGGCTGGCACTCTGGACTTGCCGAGATATCCTCTGCCATTTCAGTGAATTCCTCTGATAGGCTCACGTGTGTCAGATTCTGTCCCCATGCTTTTTGCCAATAGTTTGAGGGTTTTCACCCTCCACCCAAATGACCAAAACTTTCAAAGAATATCCAACAAGTATCTAAAACTGTAGATGGCTTCAAGACCCTATGTTCTGTCTTTTCTCTTCCATTTAGAGGAGAAGTGACAGAAGGGATCATTTTCAAAAGGTGGGTTGACCAACAAAGAACTCTGAGGAGACAACCGAGAAGGCCCCGCCCCGACCCAGGCTGGCTAAAATGGGTCCTATAATAAGCATGGAAGATGAAACAGAAAGCCTGACCTGACAAATATGCAAGCACACCCATCACAGGCAAATTAAAATGTTGACTATAAAAGCACAAATCATTAGTAATAATAACAGCAATTTATATTTCCTCACCATGCTTTAGAGTTTTCAAAGCACTTGCAAATACTCTATTACAGCTGAACCTTACAACAGGCCATTTGCTATTACCACACCCAGACTGCAGGTGAACAAACGGATCCTCCAAAGTTCAAGGGGCTTTGCTAGGACAAAGCATAATTGTGGGTAAGAGCACCTGCTGTAGAGGCAAAGAGACTTGTGTTGGAATTTTGATGCCCGCATTTTCTTAGGTGCATGGAAACTGGGACGAGTTGTTTAATCTCTCCATGCCTCAATTTATCTGTAAAGTGGGACCAATTTGTTAATAAAACAGCTAAGCACTGTTCTAAAAGCTACAGATATATTAAATATTCTTCCCAAACTCCTGTAAGATAGAACCCCCATTTTACCGATGAGAAAACTGAGGCAAGTACAGATTAAATCACTGGCTTGAGATTACACAGCCAGCAAGCCGCAGAGGTGGGAATCACACCCATGCATGGCATCTCATACCCATGCACCACGCTGCCTATCCTCTGAGCCTCTCTCATTCGCTGGGTGAAGACTTAATGGCCTCACAAGACGACACTGTGGCTGGTGTAGCAAGAGTTCAAAATGTGCCAGCCATTCAATCCTTTTTTAAAAAAAGCTTCTGTTATTTATTGGCTGTCTTTCACTATAGAATGGAGGCTCTTCAAGGGCAGAGGTGTCCGTTTTGTCTACCATGATGGCCCTAGAACATAGAACAGTGCCTGGCATAAGACAGGGGCTCAGAAATTACTTGTTGACTGAATGAACGAATGAACAGTTGCAGGAATAAGGATATTCAGAAGTCTGTGGGGGAGTTGAAGGAGGAAGGAGTCAGAAAAGAGCATGAGTTATCCCCTCTGAGCACCGAAAGTGGCTGCATTCTCAACAACTTTAAAGAAATACCATTGATATGAACGTTAAGATGGATGAAAAGGCATCTTTGGAAGCAGAGTAATACAATACACAGTTGAAACGTCAGAGGTCAGACCTTGAGACAGGTAGAAGGTAGGAGAGGGCTGTTTGGGGTACGCGTGCCCTGGTCACTTGCCGGTGGTGTAAACCCTGCATCCCTCTGCTTCCCCTGTCCCCCAGCCTTGCGTGCACCCCCCAGCCCAGCCACTATCCCCCAGAGCTTAGAATCTGGCTGCATCCCCGCACCCACTGGACCCATTTGGGAGCTGAATGGAACCTAAGCCTCCTGACTCTTGTCTCAGGTTTCTATCACCCCTGGTGACCTTAAATGCCCCCGAAGGATTCCACAAATGGACAAGGATCCAAACGAAAGAACTAGGTTGAACTTAGGCAGGAAAGTGAGAGTGTCCTTTAAATGCCAAGAGGCACTGCCTTTGGCATAACAAAGGAGTTAAAACATAATTAAGATCTGAAGACTGATTATAGGAATGTGTATGATTATTTTTATTATTTTTCCTCTTTCTATCTTTGTGATAGGATGTGATCAACCTTGGCCGTGCTCCGTTGCTTAGTAGCAGACAGTCAGAGTTTTAATTATATACTAAAATAAGCTGAAGAACAGAAAACTGCTTTATGTCTAATACGTATATATCAAGAAAGGCATGTGACAGCATCTAAATTGCTTTAGTGCCTGATAAAGAGTGCCTCCGGTAGGGCTGTCATCAAAAGATCCGAACGGAGTAGGAAAGTATTATTAATAAAGCTGCTACTCTATTTATATGTCCTCCATTGTTTGTGATTCCTTGTTAGAAGCTAGAAATGAATTTTTATCTACCACTAATTTCATCAGGGTTTTTTTTTTCCCCGAGTCAGAGGGAAAAAAAAAAAACTTTTGTCAATTGCACTGCCAACCCTAGTGCTCCAAATAGAATTCTTTTCACTCCTCCAGATCTGCAATTCCCAAAATATTATATCTCACAATAAAAAATTAAAGAATTAGTCCATTCATTCTTTCAACATTCAACAAAGTCATGTTCCCGCAGCAAACCCCAGAGGTGTTTTCTGCCCTCATAGAGATTTAAGGGAAGGGAAAGATGATAAATAAGTAAAACAATGAAAAGATAATCACAGACTATAACAGGGTTATAAAAGAAATAAAGTATATTACTTAGGATTATGTTTAGCTGCAGTGATAGAAGATTTAAAATTATTTGGCTTTAACCTAGGCTGTGATTCAGCCCAGTATGTATTGAATTGAGGTAGTGACAACAATTTTTTACCATTGGCATCTGTTCTGACTGATCAGTGCCTGATTCTCTTCGGTTGGTTCAGGTTCATATGCTGGACAACTTGTATGTATGTTGAATGTTGATTATGGTTTTAAAAGTTTATTTCTCACTTTCTTTCACATTAAGGTAGGTTCTTCATAATGAGTAAGGCAGCTTCAGGAATTCGTCAAGGACCTAGATTTGTTGTTTACCATTGTCAGCACATGGCTTCCAACTCATGACCCAAGATGACTGCTTGGGTTCCAGCCATTACATCTACATGAAGAACAAAGGTGAAAAGAGAGCCATGCCTCTGCCACTTGAAGATAATTTATTTAGGATAATTAGGATATGTTTATCCTAATAACCAGAATATAGTCCATGGCCGCAAGGGAAGCTGGAATAGGTAGCCTTCATTCCAGGTGGTCAAATGCCTACCTGGAAATTAAGCAGTAATTCTATTACTAAGAAAACAAGGAGGACTTCCTAGGTGGCACAGTGGTTAAGAATCCACCTGCCAATACAGGGGACCCGGGTTCAAGCCCTGCTCCAGGAAGATCCCACATGCCGCGGAACAACGAAACCCATGAGCCACAACTACTGAGCCTGCGCTCTAGAGCCTGTGAGCCACAACGAAGAGTAGCCCCCACTCGTTGCAACTAGAGAAAGCCTGTGTGCAGCAGCAAAGACCCAACACAGCCAAAAAATAAATAAATAAATTTTTTTAAAAAAAGAAAAAAAAACAGGGAGAGCAGATAAAGACAGGTAGTAGACATTGCCACACAGGGTGACGCGACACAGAGTAACTGATACAGAGGGGGCTCTGTAAACAGGGTAGTCAAATAGGGTACTCATGAGGTAACAGTTGAGCTAAAGCCTAAAGCATGCAAGTGACTTTGCCATGGGCACTGGAGGAAAAGGACTTCAGCAAAAAGAATGTCTCATTTCAAAATAGATTGACTTCCGCTCACAGAATGATTTTGACCTCATTTTATAAGTAATATCATGCAACTATTGTTTTCCTGAGCTGATTGATAATCCGTTTTCTTCCCTAATTCTTAGTTGTCTAAATTGCAAAGGATGTTACATCATGAGAATTCTGAGGTTACTGCAACAAGCAGCTACTGTCACCTGTAATTTTGAACCTGGTAGGAATATAGCTGAGAACATATTTAGTAGCAAAATACTACTTGATGTATTATTTAAGGGTGCGTCTACCAGGGTGGGAGTGAGGTAGCCAAGCCAAATAAAGTGTGCATCTAGTATGTCTTAGAAACCACCACGAGTGGTGTAAATAACATGTTAGATTCAGACAAAACCACTTACAAATTAGGGTATTAAATCACAACTCACATTACAATAACATGATTTGGTTTGGTGTTCACTGGAATAGAACTGATCATATGGAACTAATGTGATGTTTTGTGCAAGTGTCACATTCGTTATGCATTTGTTATGTGATTTCCGTGGGTGCCAGAATGTAATTCATTGGAATAAACAGAAGAGCCTCATGGCATGAAAGCCTGAAGCTATAAAGGGGAATTTGCCTTCCCATCTTGTAATTAAGGTAACATCACACCCAGTGCATTTTCTTAATGAATATCTTACACTGATATCAAACAGAAAAAAGAAATCAGTAATACTATTTATTTCTGTAGATTTCATGTGAACAAAGATCATGATAAAGCCAGTGAATTCTGCCTAAATATATCTTCCAATGGCAACATGCCCTACTACAGAATACAGAGATGGTGTGTGTAGATATGTGTGTATACGTGTGTTGTAAGCCTTCTTCTTGAGTCTGTTGACCAAACCACAGAAGAGGGGAATTGCCATGGAGATCATTATCACATGTTTGGGGGAAGAAACTCTAAGAATATACTTTTTCCAAATTGACCGGATTCCCTACAGATCTTTATGTGTCTAGCTATAAACATAAGACCTAGTCTATGGGACCAAGAAATCACGTCTGTTCCGAAGTTGTCAGCATGTGAGCCTCATTTTCAAGTGCAAAGACTATGTCCTTTTTACCTCTGTAGCTTCAACACCTCGCACGATGTTTGACATATAGTAGTTGCTTAGTAAGATTTAAATGAATGAATGGTGACTCATTCACAAGATTTTCCACTTACTCGACAGCTAAGTCCTCACCAATGTATTTGACCGAATATATAATAAAATTCCAGTATATAATAAAATATATAATAAAATTCCAATCTATAATAAAATTCCAAGACCATAGAAATTAGAATTGATTATTGAGAAACCAATCCTATATAGTATTCTATTATGTACATCCTCCCCTTCCTCTGGAAATCTATCTCAATATGAAACATTAAATGTACGCAGTGACCACAGATTACAGCACACACATTTAGGTGTGCAAAAAAACAGAACTTGTTTCATTTTTCTAAAATCAGACTTCATATCTACTTGGAGTCTACCACCTCTTATTAAGGAGGTGGAAAGATAATCTTTGAAACTGGGGGTTCCCTTCCTTTGCTCATGGAGTTTTGCCTCAGCTTCAGGGGTGTCTGTAGAAAAGAGGCGGGGGGAAAGCAAGGCTTCAGGTCCTGAATGTCACTGTCTCTGGTCCTTGGCGATGGGCCCATGTGAGTAACTGATGAGTCTTCCTTCATCCTCCTCTGCAAGGCCCTTCCATGACTGTTTGTTTCCATCTTTAATTTCAGGTCTTTCTAGTGGGTGATCATGCTGCCTAAGGCCCCATCCTACCTAAATACACCAAGAGTCATTTTTTCCTCTAGATGTTGCTGTCTCTCCAGGACCTTATCTGGGGAGACCTTCCTGTCCTCTCTGCTCTCAGATGCCAGAAAACTACCTGAGATTTTTGCCAGCTCCTCAGGCTGTGGCCTAAATAACAGGGCCGAGGGCCTATTTATCCGACACACACCAACACCTCTGCTTGTTACTCTCCCTCTGACCTTCCTTTTGGAGTCTGTTGAGGACATTCTTGTATTCAAGTATTTTTCCTATGCTGTGAGTCTTTTCTATTCCACACTGAAGAGGCTCCTCTGTTTTCCACTTTCAGAAGTAACATCCCTTTTCTGGGTCCATGAGCATAGAATGATCAAACTCCACGAAGTTGTGGAGAGACCAAGGAGGAAGTTAGGATACTGAGAGAGGGACTTCCCTGGTGGTGCAGTCAAGGAGGAAGTTAGGATACTGAGAGAAGGACTTCCCTGGTGGCGCAGTGGTTAAGAATCTGCCTGCCAATGCAGGGGACGCGGGTTCAATCTCTAGTCTGGGAAGATCCCACATGCCGCAGAGCAACTAAGCCCGTGCGCCACAACTACTGAGCCCATGTGCTGCAACTACGGAAGTCCACGTGCCAAGAGCCCGTGCTCCACAACAAGAGAAGCCACCACGCTGAGAATTCTGCACACTGCAACGAAGAATAGCTCCTGCTTGCCACAATTAGAGAAAGCCTGCATGTAGCAACGAAGACCCAATGCAGCCAAAAAAAAAAAAAAGAAAAGAAAAAAAGAAAATTGAGAGAAAGTTTTGGTAAGTATTAAAAAAAATATTATCCTACCCAGTATGTTTTCTGTGGGCAGATGGAGCGGGAGCAAAGAAAGGAGGTGAGAGGCAGGGTATGGGAGAGTGGACAGTAACAGGGATTGCTGTCTGGGCTGTGGAAGGAGCAAGTGAAGCTTAACAGAGGTACGCCCTATGGTCTAAATTCTAGGGGTTAGGATTAGCCAAAGTTACACAGCAATCAAGGAAGACCAGGGACCCGTAGCCAGAAGAACTTGGGTAACACGTGCTTAACAATGAAACAGAGCCAGAAAAAGAAAGTTTAAAAAAAAAAAGAAGAAAAAAGGAAAAAGACTCCAAGTCTTTGACACGTCTATCCAGAGGGGAGTCCACGTCCCCTACCCTGGAATCAGAGAGGGCTGGTGATGGCTCTGATCAGTAGAGAAGTGGAAGTAATGCTTTTGGACTTGTGAGGCCGGGTCATAAAAAGCCATGCAGCTGCCGTCTGGGTTTTTTCAAACATTCACTCTTGGCTTCTTCCCTCTCAGAAACCAGCCACCATGCTGAGAGAAACCCAAGACACATGGAAAGGCCACGTGTGGGCACCGCGGTCAACAGCCTCAGCTGAGCCAAGTCTCTGAGTCATCCCAGCCCAGGCGCCAGACTTGTGAGCAAAGGAGCCTCCAGATGAGTCCAGCCTTCAGCTTGCTGAGTCACAGCCAGCTGTCGGCATCCTCCCAGCTGCAGGCCCAGACACCATGGAGCAGAGATAACACAAGCCAGCCCAGCTAGGTCGTGTCCAAATTCCTGACCCGCAGAACCCATGAGCATAATAAAATGTCTTTGTTTTCTGCCATGATTTCAGGCTGGTTTGTTATGTAGCAAGAGATAAGTAGAGCAGTGGGGAAACAGAAACAAGAAAAACAAGAAAAACAAGGCAGTAAGCTGGAGCTGCCCATCGCTAGACTGGAAGGCCTGTCCAAGAAAAAAAGTCGGCCTCTACATAGGGCACAGTAAGAGCTGACATTTGCATGTGAGTCTGTGACAAGTTTCTTTGACATGTATTCATTCATTTAGCCTTGCAACTGTCTGAGGAAAGGAATATTATTTATCGGCATTTTACAGACGAAGAAAGAGAGGGAGAGAGATGTTAGATTTCTGGCCCGAGGTTATAAGGTTGTAAGTGGAGGGCACTGACATCAAACCCATTCTGCCTCTGGCAAACATGTTCTGACGACACTGTAGAGCCTCGTGTGGCCCGGAACTTGTGTGGGTCCTGGAGAAAAATCTGTGAACCTATTTGAGACGGTTCTATTAGCATCTTTAATAAAAGAAAAACAAAGATTGGTCTTTCCCCTCAAGGAAGCCTACTTGAAAGATAACATGAAACAAGAAGTTTGATGTCTTTTACCATTTAAAACATGCTCTGTGGCCAAATGCAGGTTGGGCTTTATAGGCATTAAGATATGTTGGCTAATAATAGTGTTATTTTCTATGCAGAAAAGACAACTATTGTTTGAAAGAAAACACTGTGGTATAAACACAACCGGAGAGAAAAATAACAATCACCAAGTGTTGCTAAGTGTGGAAATAAGTGTTGTTTATATTTTCTCTTAATCTTCACAACAGCCCTCTGAGATGGCCTTAAATTATTTGCCCAAGAAGTTATCACATATCACATACCCTTAAAAAATGGTGAGAAAAATGCCATTTTAGGCTTCTTTCTCCACAGTGCATCATAGCACAGGCAATAACATTTGCACTAGTTTCATTGTGTCTTACATAATCTTCAATTTTTGGCAAAGTGTATATATATAAAACATTCTCTATTCAGCAGCTCCTCATCTCAAACTAGGTATGATTAAAGAAAAAGTTCAGCTGACAACAGAGAGAAATAAATACTCAAGGCTGTTATCTAGTCTTTTATAATAATTCCAATAAAGAGAGAAAATCTGCCAATAGTTTTCACTAACCAAAGTAAGATACACCTCTTATGTTTTGGTTTGCTTTTTTTTTTTCCTTCTTCCTACTATTACAAAAGAACAACTACATCTCATAAGCCTTGTTCAGGAAACAAATAAAAATCCTTAGATGGCTTTTAAATTCTAATTCAACTATTCTCATCCAAGCTACAAAGAGGAATTTAATTTGTTCTGCTTACACAGAAAAAAATGCATTGATTTAGATTATTTGAGTCGTAGGCCAGTAAGAAATAGTGAAAATCCTCAAATAACGTCATTGAAGAAAAGAATAAAGAGAGGCAGGAAAAAGAGGAGAAGGAAGAGGAAGAGAAAACACTTCTTTCTTTTAATTGTAAAGCTTATAGTATGTTTGTGAGCACAGCTAAGCTGTAACAAAAGATTTCAGACTTCAGACTTTCAATGAATTTCTTTCTTATTCACACACGGTCCAGAGAGAAGTTCAGGGCTGGTGGGCAGCTGTGCCACAGTCAACATTGGGCATCTGTCTCTGGGTTCCAAGTGGCTGTTTCAGCTCTTGCTCTTTTCCAGCCCATAGAAAGCAAGAAATACAGGGCTGCTCACATCCTATTATCCAGAATTTAATGACATGGTCTCACCTAGTTTCAAGGGAGGCTGGAAAAAAAGGAAGTGAGCAAGGTGGCTATGTGTTGAGCTAAAATTCAGAGCATTCTATTATTAAAAGGAATTAGAGAAAATGGGGATAATTATCCATCTACGCCATGGTCCAGAAGTTGGAAAATTATGGCCCAAATATGACCTGTCACCTGCTTCTGAACAGCCTGTGAGTTGACTAGCTTTTACAGGTGAATATTTACAATTTAATCAACATTTACAATCAGGTTAGTGTTAGGAACTACTAACTTCAAACCCCAACAAAGCCAAATATTATTCCCCTCAAAAAAGAATTCCCTTCCTTTTCACGAGTAGATCTGAGTTACAAACATGGTACTCAATTATTATCATTATTATTATATTTTGAATTTCACCAATGAAAAATTGGTGGAAATTTGTTTTCTCTCTTGTTATACAAGTACTGACATAATTTCCTTGATTTTGCCTCTTGACCTGCAAAATCTGCAGTATTAAATATCAAGCCCTTTACAGAAAAGTTTGTTGACCCCAATCACAGTCTGAGCTGGACTAAATTAGTGGAATTCCTGCAAAGCATAGAAAGAAGAATGGCTTACAAGTGACATAGCAAAACAGAACCCCATGACCCCAAGGAGTCTGGCCTGTGTTTCTAATCATAGTAAAACCTCTTTAACCAGGTCACACATCCAGCAACTTCTATGAGCCAAAGTCCAGTGAAAAAAATAGGAAACTAGTAGAGAAAAAATTTTCTGTACAGCCCAAATCAAAGCACTAAAGTTCATGCACTGCACACGAGAACACCCAGATCTTCACACAGGGCAGCTTTTTCCTTGTACAAGAGAGAATTCTGTTAACTGTTAATGACTTAGCTGGATTAGCAGTGCGCCCAAACCCACAGCAGAGCCGTAGCTGTAAATTTGAAGGGGTGGGGGAGGAAAGGAGGTGGGGTAAGAGCACTGCTCTCTAAGTCCTCTTAAGATTAGAACCTCAACCTCCATTCCATCTCTGAAGCCCCCAAGGACAGCCCTGTATCTCAGCTCAATGAAGTGATGGCCCTGTGTCATCAAACACAGGGAAAATTATATTCTGTATATTCTGTTTCAAGGGCAGAGAGTAATACACTTGAGAAAGTCTACCATCAAAAATAGTGAAGAGAAATTTTGGCCACTTAGATAAGTTATCTATAATTGGGGCTTTCCTTCTCCCAAGAACTCATGTAAATAAGACATGGTAACATGTGCTTGTAAACAGATATTTCCACAGTCCTAGCGAACAGATTATTTTAACCGACAACTTTTTTCCACTGTTATCTATGTTTTTTGTTTGTTTGTTTTCAATAAGACTGTATTTTTATTGACAGTGTTGTGGCAAAACTTGCCAGTCCTGGTCTACTAGTCACAAATATGATTATTTTATACACAACTGACAGGAAACGAGTTCAAATTGATTCAAGGAGGGAAAGGGAGGGAGAAGGAAGGGGAGCTGAGATAAAGAGGGAAAAGGGAAGGAGGAGTAGAAGAGGAAGATAAAACGGGCTAAGAAGGAAATAAGATGGTGTGTTAAGAAAACACAAGTGGAACATCCTTTCTTTAAGGTGATCAGTGCTCTCTTCTCTGAGGAGGTAAATTTTAATCTGAAACGTAAATGACAAAGAGCCAACTTTTGGAATAGCAAAAACAGGCATTCATAGGCAGAAAAGACATCTGAACAAGGGCCGTGAGATAACCACCTTCCAGCTTGCAGGGCTGCCCCTTCCCCTCCAGAAGAACTGAGTCCACCTGGCTAAAGGCGGAACTATGATTGGGCGTAGCCTGTCTATGCCCCACCCCTGCCAACAGTGATTGGTCCAGGAATAAGCCAACTGGCCAACTCAGGCCAAGGAGACTCTGGAGGGACAGAAAGGTCTTTTCCAGGATGGTTGATAAACAGCGGGGGTGGTTTGGGGCCATTGGCCATTTTTGCCACCTCACAGGGAGACTCTGGCTAAGAATGAATCCCACGAAGCGGAAAGCAGAATCAAGAAAGACAGAGAGCCACTGATTCGGGAAGTGTCGTTTGAGCATCTGAAGTCACCACTGCAAGTTTCACTCCTGGAGCTTTTCTGTGTGAATCAGTAAATCTTCCCTTTTAGTTTAGGCCAGATGGAGTTTGGCTTCTATCACGTGTAACTGAAAGCATCCTGACAACTCAGTGGGCCTTAGAAATGACAGAAGTAAGAGTACATGTGTATTTAGAGGAACGTATGCTTGGTGGGTCCTCTGAACATCTTAATGGAAAGCTTGGGTCTTAGGATCTCCATTTGGTACAGGGTTATGTGGCGGGCGAGGGAGAGAGCTGGAAAATAATTTATGAAAACCTAGCCATGAATGATGATGAGGAGGGAGATACAGATATAGGGATTTAATACCTTCTTTCCCTCCCTTTCCATCATCCTGTGGTTAAGGTAGAGGAAAGAAAACTCCTAAATTGATGCACCTGGGAGTAGCAAGAGATTGGAAAAGGCAGAGCTCGCCCAATCCTCCCCAAAGGTTTGGTGATGAGTACCTGTTGTTCTGCCTCCCGGAAGTCCTCTCCCGCCTGTTTTTAAAGCAGCATCACCCTTTGGAGTCTGGGTGAATCTCACCGCCTTTTCTCTTGGTCCACATAGTTTAGGTCTCATCACGGAATCTACTGGGGAGGATCACATGACCCAGACCTGGCCAGTTTGCATGTGCCATCTTTGGGCCATGCTGGTCATGCTCAAGTAAGCCTGATCAGAACTAATATAGGGACTTGGCTTTGACAACAGGGAAGAGATGCTGGCTTTCAACTGGACCTTGAAACTGCCAGAGGAGCCCTCATGGAGAAGACTCACCTGCAGAGAGGAGGGCAGAGTCAAGAAAACTGCAGAAAGGCAGAGAGAATGCAGTGTTTAAGCCCTTGAATCCTGGCACACAGGAAGCTACATTCACCATCTAGATTTTATGTTAAGGTGAGGCAATAAATTCCTCTTTCCCATTGGAGAGAAGTTCCTCTGTTCATGTATTCCCAAGCTAAGAATGGGAATTGAACAATATGAATGAAAGAAATCTCTGATCTCATTTGTAAGGAGTGGAAAAGATGTGGTAATGTGTTTTCCCTCAGAGTTTGTAATACTGGGTATTTCCGTTTTAGAACAGTCTTAATAAGTACTGTAATATACTGCAGGTACATGATGATTAGCGTAGATTTTCTGGGTTGGCCTACAACCAATTAGTAACTGAACTTTTGAGATTTAACCTGGTCCATCGGTTAGGATTTGCCTGCATTAAAAAAGAAATCATTGACAAGACTGTATATTTTGAGCACCATACAATTCTTCCTAACTTCCTTCCACCAAAAAAACTAGCAGGACCTAAAGTTATAAACCAATTGTACTGTGCCCAAGCCCTCCACCCTGCTTCCCCCAAATATCAGGTTGCCACATTTAAAGGAGTGAGAAACATGCATTATAAAGAACTTTTTTTTTCTCTTTTTTTTGCCACTTACAGAAAAGGTACACTGAATATGAGCATAACCAGAATTATATATTCACTAAAAATCAAAACACAAATTACTTTTTGAATTCAGGAATGATATTTTGGTGGCAATAGTTTCCTTAACTAGAATTTTATATTTTCACTGGAAATGAAAACCTAAGCTAAAATGCTTATTCATGAATCATGTTTTAATGACAGCATTTTCTTCCTGCAGAACAACAAACAAACGTAAGCACACTTACCTTAGGAAAACAGAAGAAATCATCCTTATCAACTCTATATGATTTCTGCAAAATCTTCAGAATTTTCCAAACTATCTTCTTTGGAACTGTTAATAGGTATTTAACACACACACACACACACACACACGCGCACACACACTCTCTCTCTCTCCTGCGGTCAAAAGATTGGGAAACATTACATACTATTCTCAGTCCTGAAAACTCTTAGTGCACACTTGCATATTTTAGAATGTGAAAAGTCTTCCAGTAGATACCTGTCCAAATTGGATTAACCCAGTATTTCCCAGAGTTAACTTTCTGAAAATTAACTGTAGCATTTTGCTTCCTACCCCCATTCCCCAAAGCAACTTTTGGAACAGCTTGTGGAACTAGTTCCATAAAGCAAAGTTTGGGAAACAGTAGTTTAGTGGCTTCTATCTACACAGATTTTGCTGTCTGAATAATATGTAAGGAACTTTGAGTGACAATTGCACCCATTTGGATATAACTTCAGCGGACTCCATAATTAGAAATTTAAAATGCAAATTTTTCAAAAGCAAACTGCCTTTACCATTTAGACATGTTGCTGAGATTTATTTGGATTTGGGTACACTCATATTACTTTCCAGTATATCTGGTATTGGTAATAGGCTCCAAAGACCTATAAATATTGAACATAAATAAGACTAGCCACATCTAAATTTTATATGTAAACAAGTCTGACAATGTTAATATGGCAAATGTACTCTGTATTTGGGGGGGGTGGGGGGCAGGCACATGCCTCTTGGGAAAACTGGGAACGGAATGGAAGCTTCTTCATTTATATTCTGCACAAGCTGTATATTACAGATTCGTGTTAGTATGGGTGAGGACATGAAACCATTGCTATTGAGCTTCAGATGAGGCAGCAAAGAATTAAGAGATCATCACCATCTCTCTCTAAATATAATGAAAATCTAACTTTACAACACTCCTCTTAAATGAGCTTTCCTCATGCTACTTGGCTATGCATTAAATCTTGGCATACACAAAAAAATAAAAACAGGGTAGTTCTAAAGGTTCATTTATGTTGGCTGGATTATGAAGATTAACTCCTCAGATGGTGTTCTAAAGAAGTCATCAAATGTAAGTATAATTGAAAATAAAAACCTGAAAAACATTTAAATATTGATAGAAAAGTGAAGGGATAGGATATAAAGACACCACTCTTTAGATGTATAACAGCTGTGTATATCGTAAAGGATTAAAAGATTTAATTCTCTAAGGAATATAATAGAGATTTCAGCTTCAACAAGGCAAATTTTCTGGAAATAATATAATAATCCTTATGGCAGAGGCATACATGCAGAGTAGATAGGCTTAAAACAATTTAAATTTTAGGTCATTTCTGCTGAAGATGTTTTTACAATGTGATAAATTGGATTTATTACTAATGCTCTAACATATTTTAATCCTGAATCCTAGAGACAATGATGCCCTCTTCTACAAAGTAGCCTGTGGCTTCCGTCACCTTGCCAATTCACACAATTGTTAGCCGTATACTAAAATGCAGTGTTTCTCAACATGCGTATGCTTCTGTTGATACATATGATGGTTTCAGGTGGCCCAGCATTTTTCTGTTTTAATGATGCAAGTGGTTATGATGATAATATACAAATAGCTATACTTACTGAACATTCACTATGTGCTGCCAAGCAAAAATTCAAGTATATTAATTTGAATAGTCTTCACAAGACCATTCTGTTATTATTTCCAATGAACAGAAGAAAGAAAACTGAAGCACGGAGAAGCTAAGTAAGTTGCTCAAAATCACACAGCTGGAAACAGGCAGAGGTAAGATTCAAAAATTGGTAAATTTAGCTGAAAGTCCATGCTTTGCCATTTCAAGGATGTATCTGTTTGTTTTTAAAGTGGGTTTGCTTAATAAAAAATTTAACAATGCTAAGTCTGGATATGAAATAAAATCATACACGCTGTAGGCAAATGTCTGATGTTCAGGGAACAGTTTGGGGGTGGGGTAGGGGTGGAGCTGGAGATTAAGGATCCTTACAGATTGTGAAGTGAATGTTTATTAACAGGTCAGAAACTTGAGTTAAAGTCCTGGTACTGACCCACTGAGGTGAAAAGCCCCACCTTTCAACTTACCTGCTTTCAGTGTGGCCCAGAAAATTCTCTTGTTCAGATAGGAAATCTTCCTACTTTTACATGTTTTTAAGACATCACACAATCCCATGTTTATGGGAAATATAAACGATTCATCTAACTCTGAAAAAGAAAAGGCTCGATTATTGTATATTACAATTTAAGGGGGAAAAAAAATCAAGCTTAAGAAAAAGCTGACAATCAGATCAGAAACATTATGGGAAGTTCCTTGCTCATTTTCTCCAGAGGTTAAACCAGAAGATTTTTTTTAAAAGGGCAGAAGTTTAAGGTCTAGCTAGGGAATAAAGACATGTTTTGTCTGACACTTTCCAATTCAAATCCAACATTTATCAAATGATTCTTAAGTACTGTATTAAAACACACACACACACACACACCAGCCAGGAGCTGGCAACGTGGGTATATTAAGCTTTCATTATCACAAATTTGTATTTTAAAAACCCAATACCTTTTTTGTAAATATGCAAGAGTTTCTCTTACAATTTCTTTCTTTGTAAAGCCACCTCTCACTGAAACATTTAAAATAAACCCCCTATATCTAAAATGAATTCTTGGCATTTGGGACTTTTAAAACTCTCCAAATTCAGAGGGGGGAAGCTGCATAATTATAGTTCATCTGAATACAAGTTATGAAGTAATCAAAAATCTTTAAAACCAAAAAGTCGTATCTCAGAGTGGCATTTAAAACAAAAAAAAAAAGTACCTACTGGCATTTAAAAAATTTTCATGCAATTTGTTATTCATTAACTCAAAAGAAAATGTGTGCTTCTATTTTTTGATAAGGCAAACAATATTCAAAATTGGCATTAACTAAACACAACTGGCCACCACTATGTGAAAAACCAAATGCTTTAATGAGGCTATCAAGGACAACAGTTCAATTATTTCATTGGATACATTAATATCGATCCATAATATACAGTGCTATGGACCATACAGAAATTATTGCTGCATCCAACAGCAGGTGACTAGTATTAACATTACAGTACCAAGCGTCCGCAAGAGACAGTCATTTGTCATTTTTTTTCAAGAAATAGGGTTTTTTTTATATACTGTTATCAACATCGACTTTTCCCCAGTGCATTTAAAAAAATATTAGTAAGTGCATTCCTTTGTGCTTTGTTTTACATCTTTTAGCTTCCTATGTATTTTATTTGTTCTTATTGCTTTAGTATTTTAAAACAACCAAAAAGAACTCTGTCATCCTATGTATGACCAGGTTGGTTGTATGGTTTTTTGGCAAAGTCAGAAGGTTTGGTATTTCCATTGCCATACCCAGAGGCAGGTGGACACGTTTGGCATTTTGGTCACTCCATATGGAGGCCCAACCCCAAGTCACAATTCTGCACCCAGGGATGGTGGGGGGGGAGTGGTGTGGACCATTCTCCTTGTCACAAACATTGAGCCCAAACCACCGCCTCTTGGCTTAGCTAGTCCCTAAAACACATCCACTCTCTATTTGGCAAAAAAGAAATAAATAAAACCACCCCCGAGGTTACAGCACTCTCCTGAGCGTGCTCACCTGCCCCCTCCCAGAAATTGTCTGTGAAGAAGAAGGGGATGGAGAAGCAGGCAATGTGAGCTCAGGAGTTGTGAGGGTCAGGGCAGTGGTACAAGATGCCATGCTTTCTTTCACCAAAGCGTTCTACGAGGTGGCTTAACCCTGGCCAAATTCCCTGGGCCATGGGTGAGTCAACCTTGCTCTATTTTTAAGAACTCTCAAAATCGGCTAAGGAAAACTAGCATCATACCATCGCGATCTTTGACTTTTATGCCCAGCTCCCCTGCCCCCATATAAATATGAAGAGAAAAATAGACAATGCTATGATTGTATCAATGAACACTATGGTACAATTTGCTGTTCATGCAGATTTGCTTCACTACTCTAGGAAAAGAGCTATACAATTAAGGAGGTTGAAAGAATGGGAACTAATTTTCCCTACCCCCTTAAGTCATAAAGCTATAAAACTGATAGCATCATCAATGTTTCCAAGGATTCTCATTGCCCAACGTGCGTGGGAACTATGCAGTTGATTATTTTCACATCAGCCATCCATTCATACATCTGACAATCCCTCCTTCTCTCTGAACCCTCCAATACCCACCACCAATTCACATTTCACATTTCAACCGTTTTTCTTAAAAACAAAACAAAACAAAACAAAACAAACCAACAAAAAACCTCCTGAATAAGGTTTCCTGATGAAAGAAGTTGGCACTCTGTCACTAAAATATATTTCATATTAAAATTATCTGAAGGAAAATTGGAGGCTCTTATATTGTCTACTAGGCACCATGCTACACGTTCCTCTTGATTATAGATACCATCTTGAAACTTTCTCCTACATTACAGATCAGTCAGTGCTGGAGACTACTGCTATATTTAAGGCACTTCATTCTGAATGGATATGCTTTATGCCACTTGCTACTCAACTGTAGGCTGCTACTGAGAAATTCCATTCAACAGCCTGCCTCTTAACACCATATGTCATCCAGTACAAAACATCTAGGCCTGATAGAATATATGTAACACTACTGTTATTGCATAGGACTATACAAGTAGATAATGCACTGAAACTAACTTTACAACATTGCTGTTTGTTAAAATGTTGTTATCAAGTAACAGTAATTGGCCAATACAGTATTTCTCTCTTTAAAAAACATTCAGCAGGTTTGCTGAAATAAACCCCAATTAAAATGACCATAACGGGCGTATTAACGCTCTGGTTATCATTTTCCAAGGATATTGCTAGTTTTATATCACTAAAAATAAATATGTAAGTTGCCGCTCTCTAGAAAGCCAGTTTTAGCCTATTTATACTATACCTTAAATGTGTGGAAAAACAGTTTTGAGTGAGACTGTAATATACAAAATATTCACAAAGCTCTCTTTAAACACAAGACCTTGCATAAAAGTTTTCTTTCATGTGTGTACAAAGAATGTGGAAAACTACCAGTGAGTTGTAAAAATATTGAAAACTTGCCATTTTAAGATGCATATTCTTACAAATTAATACAAACATACTGAAAAGAACGATGATAATAAAGAATCTGTACAAATCAAATGAACAGTAAAACATAATTTAAAAATAAAAATAGTAAAGCCAATTAGAAATGTGCCCTGTTTGGTTTTCTCATCAAAAGCGAAACTGAAGAGGGGAAAAAAAAAAAGGAAAACTTTCAGTGCTCCTCAATATTTTACTTTGAGAGGACATTAATTTCCATTTCAAAATAAAATATATCTTATGGAAAATTGAATCACGCTCATTGATAAGGAAAACTGCAACAGAGCACAGAATGAACGAGAATAAGATGAGACCCCATGTTTCAGAGTCTTGGTCTATATCTCCCTTCAGTTTCAGTTGCACCTAAGGTATCAGTTAACATTTTCTAACCAGACAATCCACATGAAAATGGTTGCATTTTTTTCCTTTTACGGAATACAGTATTTCTTTAAATAGTTTGCAATATAAAGACTAAATGATGCTAAAAGGGTACTGTATCTTTAAGGCAGTACCAGTGAATCAATACATTTACAAAATGGAAAAGAATTAGTATGGATTTCTTTTCCTTCTTTTCTTCCCCACACCTTTCCTGTCTCTCTCTCTCTGTCTCTTTCTTTCTATCTCTCTTTTTGTTTTTGTTTTTGTTGGTTGCTTTACATTCTTTCAATTAAACTTTACATTTCATTTCCAAGGAAGTCACAGGCATACAAATAGCAAACCAAGTTTCCCCTGAATAAAAATGGACAGAAAGTTCTCTGATGCAAAAACCCTTTTGCTCTGAAAGCCGAAGTCTGGGGTGAATTCAGTTCACAGATACTGTACACTACCGTACAATACTTTGGAGGCATTTGTAGTTGTAAAATAGAATATACAAGTCTGTTTCACAAAATTCTAAAAATAAAATATATCCTGGGCTATCCATAAAGCATGAAAAAAATTTTTCATAGTAAAGGAAAATGATCAAGAAAACCCCTTCAGGTAAATTATTAAATCTGCTAATCAAGAAAGGAAGCAGTCTGTGCGAAGGCAGAGCAGGGAGAATTTGCTAGCAAGCATGCTCGGTTTCTTCCATGCTCACACTGCTCCTTCGGCTGCTGGTCTTGGATGCTCCAGGGGACACCGAGGAAAGAAGTGGATCAGTTATGCCAACAGGAGAAAGAGTATCGTCCATGAGGATGTCTTCCAGTTTAGATCCCATTTTCGTGGGAACACTATAGGCCTGGCTGCTCTCGGTCCCAGCTCCGAGGCTGTTGTTGAAGGTGATGGTGCCGTCTGTGAGATCCAGGGTTGTTGTACACGTTAGGTCTGCGTGTTGCTGGAGGAGGTCTTGGCTGCAGTTCTCAAGAGCGGGTTCCTGCTTGATGATCCGACTCACCAAATCTGGGGAGCAGAGACCCGTGGATGGGATAAGGGAAAGTCCGTGTGCTCGAGCCTGCATTTCAAGTTCCTAAAAGTAAAAGAAAAATCAGACACTTAAAGAGGTGGTGCAGAGAGGATTTTAGGATAGTGAAACTAATGTACAATGCATGATACTATAATGATGGTTACATGTCGTTACGCATTTGTCCAAACTCAAAAGATGTGCAACGCCAACGGTGAACCCTAATGTCAAGTAGGGACTTTGAGTGATGATATGTCACTGTAGGTTCACCTATTGTTGAAATGCCCCACTGTGGTGGGGGATATTTATATCGGGGGAGGCCTTATACGTGTGGCAGGAGGAAGTATATGGGAAGTCTCTACACCTCCGGCTCAATTTTGTTCTGAACCTAAAACTGCTTTAAAAAGTAAAGTATTTTAAAAAAAATCATTCACTTGGAAAACAATAAATTGTTAAAATAAAAATTTTTTGCTCTTTCAAATTAACAAACACCATATTTCTTCAAGTACCTAGAGTATCACTGGTACTGGAGTAAATAATTTTTAGGTGGTATATGGATTTTACTATGTATGAAATACACAGTTTCTCATAGATGTTCACAATGAGGATAAGTTAAAAAATATAAAAATAAAATGTCAAAATGTGAGCTGACTGAAGGAAAGTATTCAGTAGATAATACAGCACTATGGTCCCTAAACTGTGCAGAGATATCCATGGGTACTAAAATGAACCCCAGGACACTGGGGTTATTTTTAAAGTTTCAAGGGGAATGCACCCTACTGTGAGAATGATCAAACTTAAAATAGTTTTACAGTTTTAGGATTAGATTGTGCTACATTGTTTCCATCACATCATATCAACACAAAGCCCGGTATCAGGTGGTTGTTGTGATTTTTAAAAAAATAAAGAAAAAAAAGTAGAAAAAACAGCTCCTGCATGAAAATCAGTGTGGACTGGGAAACGAGGGTGGCAGCGTCCAACCTGACTCCAAGGCTGGAGAAGCTGTGCAGTGCCCAATAGGCACACACATCTCACTAGTAAGTAACGTGGTTATTTAAAAATAAAATCTAAATGCGATTCCTCTTTCAATTTATATGTTTTGTATTTTCAAAGGGCTACTAAGTTGTTAGGACTTAACAAGGAAATGGTAGGTACTTCCTTGGTCTAAGATGTAATGAAAAAATTACTAAGACACTAAGGGCACTGGTTAAAGGTTGGGTAGTACCAGCAAAAGTTATTTAAATTCCATACAAGTAACTGAAGTTTGAGATGCATCCTTTAACCCATCTCACCAAGGCAAAGGGAGGTTTTTTGTTTGTTTGTTTGTTTGTTTGTTTTTTAAATTCCACAAGAAAGTCCTCGTGTGTAAGATGAACAATCTCTTCCTACACTTTCTTCACAGCCTTCCTGCTATGGACTGAATTATGTCCCCTCCGCAAAATCTTATGTTGAAATCCTAACCTCCAGTACCTCAGAATGTGACTGTATATGGAGATAGTGTCTTTAAAGAGGTGATTAGGTTAAAATGAGATCCTTAGGGTGGGCCTTCATCTAATATCCAGGAGAGGAGATGAGGACACAGAGACACACATAGGAAAAGCTACGAGAATGGGAAAACACAGGGAAAAGGTGACCTAGGAGAGAAGCCACAGAAAAGCCAACCCTGCCCACACCTGATCTTGGATTTCTAGTTTCCAGAACTGTGAGAAAATAAATCTCTGTTGTATAAGCTGTCTAGTCTGTGATATTTGTAATGGCAGCCCTAAGTGCTTAATTCACTTCCTGAGTGTCAGAGACTTGCCCCAGTGCCTCATTTCAAATACTTTTCAAACCAGCTCTTTCCCTTTTCCCTTTCTGAGTATCCCTAGATGTCCCCTAAAATGAACCATAAAGATGCCAAATGATCCCAAAGAGCATTTTGCTCCTATATGCCAATGTCATCTTCCGATGTTTGTGACACGATAAAATAATAGCATATACATTTGAAGCAAGTCACTTGTGTCATGAGAGAAGGAAAAGGACACAACAGGACAAACCTCTTAACCTTTGCCCACAAGCTTAGAAACACATGTTATTGAAAAGTCGTGTTCAGGGACTTCCCTTATGGTGCGGTGATTAGGAACCCGCCTTCCAATGCAGGGGATACAGGTTCAATCCCTGGTCTAGGAAGATCCCACATGCCACAGAGCAACTAAGTCTGTGTGCCACAACTAGTGAGCCTGTGAGCCACAACTACTGAGCCCATGCACTGCAACTACTGAAGCCCACGTGCCTGGAACCCATGCTCCGCAACAAGAGAAGCTGCCACACTGAGAAGCCCACACACTGCAACGAAGAGTAGCCCCCGCTCGCCACAACTAGAGAAAGCCCGTGTGCAGCCAAAAAAAAAGAAAAGTCGTGTTGAGCCTGTATTACAGGTTGTTTGATCTGCAAGACCTTCCTCTAGATGCAGTACAAGTAAGAGACGGGAGCCTGAGATGTCACACCAGTATCTGCAAGTTCCCTCACACGATTTCCAGACACACAAGACTCCTCAGGCATCATTTTAAAGCCTTGGGCTGTTTAATAAAATTGTAGTTCCAGTGAAATTAAGGCTTCATGCTCTTTCTTCTGTGAACATATTTGCATGCATCACTTAGGGTGAAAATGAAAGGAAAGCCTTAGGCCCAAGCCGCACACATGCACTACTGTAAATCTACACCCACATCATAAGAGCACTGCCCCCACACATGTAGTGTGTCTTAAAAAAAAAAAATTGGATTAAAGGAGGCACATGTTTTACTCTAATCTTGTGTTGTTAAATTAAAAATGTTTACCAGCTGATTAAAGTGTTACTTAGATTGCTAAATAATGTGATAAATCTCATCTAGAGAACTCGGGCTCATTGCACAGCAGAGCTTTCCTAATTAATAATGTTTTCCGTGACATGCAAAAGTTCTAAAGGCTGCTTCAGTGACATTGGGAAAAAACCAAGACATTGTCACTGTACAATTTCCAATTCGTATTTTTCACAATATTCGTATTTCACATGAATAGATATGTCTGGAACCTTAAAACAAAACCTAGCCTCTCTTTCAAAACAATTATTACATTTTATTATTTGTATAAAGAAATAACACATTAGGACAAGTTGCTTTTATTAATGGGTATATACACTAAGTGCAAGAGACTAAAGACCCGTGGCTGATTACTGAAGAGATGGAACATAAAACAAGCAGCAAAAGCCAAAAAAAGAGGAAGACGGGAAGGTGGATTTTCAAATGACACGTAACCTCTATTGCACTACCAAGATTCCAAAACGCACCTCCTAAAGGAGAACCACTTCCTGCCTCTCTGATCCAGGGCTGAAGATCATGGCCGTGAAATAAGAGATGTGACATCTAGAAACATCAACAGTCTTGTGGGGCATTTACAAAATCGGAAATCATCAGTAAAGTACTCTCTTAAATAAGTTCAACATTGGAGAATAAACACCACTACAGGGTCTCTAAAGTGCCATACTCTGCATTGCTGTCCCATGATTAGTTGCACTGGAAACCTGAAAAGCAACCACCGCTCTGTGGCAAAATCGGGTACAAGTGGGTCTATCTACTCAAGAAGAAGACACAATGTCATCGACCCTTACTGGTTGGTTGCATTCAAAGTCCGCAAGTAAAATAAAATCACCCTCGCTGCCTCCTTTAGTCATTAGCAAAGTCAGGGTTTCTTTCTCTTCTTCAAGGTAGTTTCAGAGGAAGTTGCATCTTTATATTCAGCGTGAAAAGCCAAGCGATGAAGAAGCACCAGGAGCTGATGTGGGAGGGGTCCCCTATCTCATGCTGACATTGGTATGTATACTCCCCAAATGGAATGACAGAATTCCATGTATAATTAAAATTAGTATTTCTCCCTTTAAGAGTGTGTAAGTTAAAGATACATTTGATATAACTTCATTATCTGTGACTATTTCTAAAATTAATATCCTGATCATAAGATCTTCTGGGTGTCCGCAGGTTCCCTATAAACATGAGCTTTGACCATGGACTGCATCCCTCTTCAATATTAAGGCATCTTTGTATTTAACAACTACTGTCAATTCTCATGATTTGCAGTAGTTATGGTTATGGAATGAAGTCTGTGTTCCCCAACATCCATGTGTAGAAACCTGATTCCCAATGTGATGGTATGTGGAGGTAGGGATTTGGGAGGTGATTAGATCATGAGTGTGGGGCCTTCATGAATGGGATGAGTGCCCTTAAGAAAGAGACCCCAGAGAAATGCCACAGCCCTTTTGCCCTGTGAAGTTATAGCAGGAAGACAGCTATCTGTGAACTAAGAAGCAGGCCCTCATCATACAATGAATCTGCCAGGACCTTGATTATAGATTTTCCAGCCTCCACAACTGTGAAAAATAGACGTTTGTGGTGTAAGCCACCCACCCAGTCTATTGTGCTTTTGTCATAGGAGCATGAATGGCCAGATAGTTATGTGCTATGGAGCTGCTATGAACACTGAATTAGTGAATGCTGAACCACTGTTCCTGGAGGAAACACAGGATTAGGTTCCTGTAAGCGTCTGGGCACAACATTTCACCAACCAATCAGCATGTAACTTTGTTTTATGCGTGTTTCTGTTTAAAGATACCTTGTTTACTACATATCATTTATTCATTAATACTAAACTCAAGGCCAACAGAACCACAATTCATGCCTTATGGAACTTATCTCCAAAAGGCACACCACAGCCTTCCTGTGCTTAGGAAGATGAGAAAGCATTTCAGGGCCATGCTCAGAGGCCACTTTAAACAGCAAATCACCCAAAAAACCCACAAAAATGTGAAAAACATGGCACTAAAGAGACAGCAAAAAGGATACTTGTTTACAGTATGAGCTGAAACAAGAAGACAACCTTAACTAGGAACAAATGCACCGGCCAAGTCACATCTGCCACTCTGCACGTGTCTACAAATGAGGGTGAAAGTGCCACAGGTGTCAATTTGGGGGATTCGAATAACATTTTACCAGGAAGAAAAATCACAAAGTGGAATCCACAAATAATGAGAACAGTCTGTATCAGGATCACGTAAGTCGACCCCCTCATGGCTCATTACATTCCTTCTCCAATCTTCAAGTCACTAACATGTAGTCAGTCACCTTCACCCCGCACATGCCTGGTACCTGTATTCTGAGTAACAAGTGCCGGTTGGCGTGCTCCAGCTTCTTCTGTCTGTTTTCAAGCTCTTTTGCACGTTGTTGTTCCCGCTGCAACTTCCGGATATAGTCCACGGATGCTTTTAAAATGGTTCCCTTGTTCCAGCGCATGTCTCTGGGATGAAATGGAAGGAAGCAGACTGTTTTAGGATTGGAGGCTCCATGAAAATTCAATAGTTAGAGCATTCCATTTCTAAAGATGAGATAACAATTAGAAGTTGAGAATTGCTATCATTCATTGAGTGCTGGCCACGCACCGCACACTGTCCACCCATAACTTCTATGTTATCTTACTTCACCCAGACAGGTGCCTGGAGACGCAGGGACGTTGTGCATGTGTTGAATCAGAGACGATTCAACTTGGCTTTGGTCCCAGAGCTACGTGAAGGTAGAGTCACGACTTAAATTTAGGTCTGTTGATGACAAAGTCAATATTCTTAAATTCTTAAACAGTATATTCAATAGTTACAGGTTTCTAGGACTTTAAAAGTTAACTCAGACAAAATAAGCTATGATTAAAAAAAAATTCTATGAGACCCCACTGCTTGATTGTCTGCAGCATAAAAAATGGCATCTTTGGGTTTTATCAAGAATAGTCCCATGAATATCAACCACTCTCCAGTCTCTACGTCCTCACCTATAAAATGGTGATACTACACTTGTATGAGCAGCCTCATAGGTGTTGTTAGAATCAAAGGAGGCACTTTATATGAATATTCTAGGAAAAGTTTAGAACGCAGTTCAAACAATAGAGCAGGCACTGTGTTAAGGACTCAATGTGATAATTACCTTAGCTATCTTTAAACAGCATTTACTGCATGACAGGTACTTTTTAAAGTGTTTTACAGCTCATTTAATCATAACAATCTTAATCACTAGGCACAAATATTATCCCCATTTTACTGACTGGAAAACAAAGGCACAGAGGGGTTAAGTAATTTGCCCAAAGTCACACAGCTAGGAAGTGGTAGAGCTAGGAAGTGGTAGAGCCAGGAAGCCTGGAGAATCTGGCGCCAGACTCAATGCCCTAAACTACTCTTCCTCTTATGTGACTGAGTCCTCAAAACAACTAGACTAGGTAGGAATATTCTGATCCTTCCCCCCGCCCCCCTGTTTTTTTAATAGATGAGGAAAATGAAATATGAGAATTCTTCTCCAAGTCAGACATCTAATGGGGACTGTTTTGGAATTCAAACCCAGGCGGTCTGATCTTGGTGCCTTTCAGTTTTTAAACACGATAGCTCCAATGTATTCCTCTATGAGAACATTAAGAATGCCATTAAAATGTAGGTAAAAGTGAGTTGAAAAGTTTAGAGCGCCCCGGAAAAATAATTAAGAATACAATTATAACCACATAGTAATATTTCTATAGTGCTTTAAATTAATCTGAGCTCTTTTACAGATGATGATAATGCCAATGGTGAAAACAAAAACAATTCAATGTACATAATCTACAGCTGCTAAAAGCAGATCGGAAGTATCAGCTGGGACATGTGAATGGAGGGCCATTAAAACAAGCCAGCAAGTAACTGATCCTCATACGAGTTAGATGAAGAACAAAACAGAAGCTCTCCCATGAGATGCTGAGTTACAACCCACGGAGAATTCCCAGGGGTTGATCCCTGGGGTCTGGGCACCAAAGACGGCAACCCAGGAAGGTGGCCTGAGATCCTCAGAGTGAGTACAAAGCCAGCCTGCTTCATGTTCAGGGCTAAGAAGAAAGTAACCAGAGCCAGAAAGAAAATTATAACAAAAAATTCCTTCACTAGGCCAGTAAGGCGAGAAACCAGCACTGACACATGCAAGCAGCCACTCCATTTTTAAGAAGAGACTATTCCAACCAATTATCTTGGGTTTTACTTCCTTGTGAGACCCAATTAATCAATTATGCTTTGGGGTTTTCAAACTTTTTTTTTTTTTTTTGCAACGAGAGTGACCCTTTGTTCACACAGAAGTGTAGACAGATCCCTAATATATAAATCAATAAAAGCAGATCTACTCTAGGGCAGGAGAGGGTACGGGGCCGAGACTGTGACCAGCTAGACTATGTCTCTATCGCAGCCCCAAAGCCTGTTCCAGAAACCTGGAATAGGAAAACCACCATAACAGATGGCAGTCCATTTCATCTTAAAACAATGCCTACAATAAAAGATTGTTATCAGTTCAGATTATAAACACATAAGTATGCTAATACAAGAGAGAAACAAGATATGCAAATAGAGGCTTTCATTGCAGCCCCATAATTTCATATGTTGCTAAAGAGATCCACGTGCTGCAGTTTAAAAGAATATGCTAAAAAGTGAAAAAGAACAGGATAATGGGAATTCAATTTCAACTATCATGCAAGACTGACTATAGGAAATGAAGGTCACAGCCCCTTCGTAGGATGCATTTGTGCTGCAGAACTGAGAATGTGAATGTTTTGAGTTTCAAAAAGGCTTCCCTTGAAACCTGGGAAAGCCCAATGTTGATGATGGAGACTGCACTTGAACATTCATCAAAGCACCTTAGAACGGGCACTGGTTTTATTTTATTTTGTCACAAATTCCCTGACAACAATGTGAATAGCAAATTTAATAAGCCTTGCATGAATAATGCTTGGTTTCATCTTTACATTTTATTAGGTAGCTAAAAGGTCATATTCAAAGGCTAATTGCATAGCATGCCTGTGGGAGCCATTAAAATGTATACATCTTTGAGCCCCTTGCTTCAAATGGGCCAATTTCTAATGGATAAAAATTGTGTATTTGTTGTCCTATTTGCTGACGTTGCTGGTAGGAAAATTATCTTTACAACCATTATCTCTGAAAAAGCAGCACGAGATACTGAAAGCTGAAATCCAAATTAGCTGACCTGTGCTTATAAGAGGATTAAAAATGACTTTTTCCCCCTGGATTGGTAAAACAAACAAAGGGCATGTAATTTTTGGAAAAAAACTGACCTTTTATCTGTTGAATATTATTAAACTTGAAATCTCCAATATCACCTCTCAGTGCCTATAGATACTCTATGAGTTTAAGGGCAAATAAACAGCCAACAAATCTTGCTTTATCAGCTACTGAAATCTCTGTCCTGTGTGAACTGATAAAAGAATGTTTTTAGTAGTTCAGTGTTTAGTTGCCAAGGATTCTCAGATTTCAGAAAGCCACCTCCTCACATCCGAAGCTGAACAGCTCATGTGCAACAATCCTTTTGAACAATTCAGTTCATTTCTCTCCAAATTTCAGTTTGATGAGACTAACCAAAAGAAAGCTGCAAGAAGTATTCACAAATGGAACCAAAGGAAGAGGGGGTACTTCTTTAGTTTTTATAACTGTGCACTTTTTGCAACACATGAAAAAACATTAAGGTACGAAAAAATATATGATGCAATTGTACTCACGGATCATTTGACTTGGGAATCAAAGTACCTAGTTCCTTAATGCGGTCATTTATGTTAAATCTTCTCCTTCGTTCAACTTCAAGAAAAGAGCACAGGAAAGGGCTATTAGTAACGGTGCCATATACACATTTAGCACATCTCATTAAAGGCATGTGCATATTAACTCTGCTGGGTTGGGACAATGGAAACCTGAATCTATATTTCTCGGTTATTTTCCTGGTTTTGTTACTGAGGTTAAAGCCCTTTAAAAAACGAGCTACCTTTGTACAGAACTTTATCATTTACGAAGCCCTGAGACTGTAATTTCTCATTCGACTGTAGTAACTCCTAAAATTGGAGTTACCATCCTCACTTACAAATGACAAAACTACCTTGATGATATTAGGGACCTGATGGGGACACCCAGCAATAAATGGAGAACAGCCTAAACTCAACCCTGATCCTCCAGACCAGGGGCAGCAAGCTTTCTGCAAAGGGCCAAATGGTGAGTATTCTGCAGGCCAAACAGCAGAATTAAGCATATTATTAGGTACTTACACAGCAAGAGAGAAAACAGATTTCCACAAATTTTGTATTGACAAAATTCAGTATGTACTAATATTGACTAGATACAATTTTTGGCAATGCAAGTTTACTAACAAGAAAGAGTGGATGCTGAAATTGGGATTTTATGTAATTTTCACATATCACAAAATATTAATCTTCTTTTGATATTTTGAAACCATTTTTAAATGTAAAAAATATTCTTAGCCTACAGGCCATACAAAAACCCCTCCTCTAGCCCAGTGCTGCCCCACAGAAATATAATGCAAGTTTCACATGTAATTTTTAGTTTTTAGTAGTCACATTAAATAAGAGGTGAAATTTACTTTTATTAAACTCAATCTATCCAAAATATTATAATTTCAACATGTAAACTATATAAAATTTATAAATTAGATATTTAACATTCTTTTCTTTGTACTAACTTTTCAAAATCCAGTGTCTATTTTACACGTATAGCATATCACAATTTGGACTAGTCACATTTCAAGTGCTCAATAGGCAGACGTGTCCAGTGGCTATACTACTGAATAAAATAATCCTAGAAGTCAAGCATCTTTAACTATACCATGCATCCTAACAGCATTCCTCTTTTATAAGTCCAGTTGTATGTTCAACTAAATTATTATCTTCTTAGGGGAGGACGAATTAGGCATATGAGTTAATAAATGTTTTTAATTTACCTAGTCTGCTAAATAAATTCCAAATAATGTGAAGTCTCTTATAAATTTGATTAAAGATATTAATATTTTAATTTACACATGTTAAAACCTAATTTTTCTTTATTAAAAAACCTAATATTTATATTTGACTCACTAATATTCTGCACACTTAGATACTATTATTCACTACTTTCTCCATATATATTGCATTTTTTCTTAGCTGAGTGATTAAATCAGTTATGTATAATACTGTCTTATCAACAGACTTTTATAAAATAGAAACAGTAAGTGATATTCAATGGCTCCGAAGAAGAAATTTTTGGACCTCTGATCTTCTAGCTAACTTTCTCCAAAACTCTGAAGCATGACATGCTTTCTTACTTTTTCCAAGCATATAATAATCATTAAAAAAACCAAATACTGAAATATATAAAATGAAATAAAAATTCCTGATGATCCAGATACCACCACTGTAAAATGGGTTACATATCCTTTGTGATTATTTTTATGCGCTAAGAATAAACACACACATGGCCTAGGTATGCACCCAGAACACAGTTCTTGGGACTCTTCCTGGTCTACATTCACTTCCTGGTGGCCGCATTTAGTCTCATGACACTGATAATTCCCATACTTACATTTGCAGCCCAGTCATCTCCCCGGAACTCTAGACTCGTAAGTCTGACTACTGGAGGTCTCCATACGGAGGCCCAATGGGCAGCCCCAATACTCCAAACTCGAGCTCCTGGTCTTCCCCGCTCAAGTAGCTCCACCCACGGGCCGTCTCACCTCATTTACTGTAACTCCGTCCTTCCAGCTGCTTAGGCCAGAACCTTAGGACCAGCTCTGCCCCTCTGTTTCTTTCACATCCCACATTTGGCTCACCACCAAAATCGGCTGGGCTCTACCTTCGACACGTTTCCAGCATTTGCCCATTTCAAACCTCCCCCGCTCCCCGAGGAAGCCACCATCATCTCTCACCCATTTCTGCAGTGCTCCTGAGTGGTATCTCTGCTTCACCCATGCTGATACTACCCACCCCCATCAGTCTACCTACAACGCAGGAGCTGTTAAAACATACGTCAGAACCCCTATCTCTTGCTGAAAACCCTCCCATCGCTTGCCCTCTCACCGAGACAAAAACCCAGTCCTCGAGGCATCCGACAAGGATCTGGGGGCTCCCATCCCTCTGACTTCACTTCTACTCGTCTCCCCCTGTGACCACATTTTCTATGGTTACTCGCCTGTGTGCCCCCCAGCCTCGCCTCATGGGCCTTGCCCTTCCTCAACCAAGCCAGACACACTCCTCACGTTAGGACCTCACACTGCTGTCCGCCTGCCTGCAACACGCTTCCCGCAGATATGTGAATGGCTCTGCCCTTACGTCCCTCAGGTAGCGACTCAAATTTACCTATAAGCCTTCCCTGACTACGTGTTTAGCAATGAACCACCACGTTCCATGCCCATTCTGACCCTCTTGTCTGCACTTAGTCTCTTCATAGAACTTTCCACGATCTAACATCCATATATTTTTTTCATTCATTCATACAGCTCTATACCATCTAATACTTTTGTTTGTTTGTTTATATGTTTATTCACTGATGCATTCCACGTACCCATATGAGCCTAGCACACAGCAGGACCCCAATTACTATGTACTGACTAAAGAATGACATTGTTAAAGCAGAATTACTCTAAAAACCATTCTGCATCTATCTTTTCTCACTTAACAGCATATTGTTGACACCTTTCATTGTTGACATTTGTATGTACTGCATTTTATTTTTAATTCCGTGCCTACACTCTGCAGTTATAAAAGTGATATAAGCTTGCAAAAATGTGCAAAACATGAAATAGTGTATAAAGGAAAAAGTAAAAGCCAACTCTCTACACCACCCAACGTTTTTTGGCCTAAGGAAATTGTCAATGATAAGGCTGACTCCTAGATCTTCTTATACACACACACACACACACACACACACACACCCACCCACCCATACAGTGTTTTCTTTTTACATAATGGGATCCTATACATATTATTCTGCAGTTTGCTCCCCTCACTCAGTAATATATTGTAGACAGGTGAAACAGACCAATCCCATTCTTCTTAGGAGCCACTGAGTGTCCCTTATGAGGATGCCCCATAATTTATTTACAAATCCTTTACTGATGAATATTTAGACTATTTCTAATTTCTCCCTCTTTTTCAAACGTACAAGGACTATTTTTGCCAGCGCTCACATATACTTCTCATTCCTATCACAGTACTTATCCTATGCTGAAAACACCACCTGCATGTACCGGACTGCTCATCTGTCCTGTCTGCCCTTGACTCAGATGTAAGCTCCTCAGGGTGGGAGACCTGTCTGCCTGATTCACTTCTGTAGAAAAGTGCCTTGTACATATGGGGCTCAAAAAGTAGCTACAAGTGAATAAATGAATGTATTCTTTTGCCCATTTTAGCAAGGACTCTTATAAGATAAATTCCTAGAAGAGGAAAAGCTATGCCAATGGGCAATTGAAACCTGAGTATTCATTTCTAACAATTCAATGAGATCTTAAGATTGTTTTATAGCCTTCGTGTGTGCACTTTACTGACAACCCCGAACTTGAGAGTTTAGGTGACTAAGTAAAGGCAGATACTGTTTTTGACAACATCCAACTTAGTTTTGCACATTTCAGTTAGGAGAAATTATCATTATCTCATTTCTAAGGTATTTTAAAAGAAGAAATATCTTAGATTAAAATTACTTGGAAGCCAGAGGAGACAGAAATGTTAGTCGAAATCTCTTGGTTAAAAGATGAGGAAAGCTTCTTCTAAGTGAAATGCGAACTGGCAAGGGCAGGATCTATTAAAAGAAAAAACGCACACACAACCCCCTTCCCCCAAGGACCTAGCCATTCCATTTCTCAGCATTTAACCCGCAGAAACGAACTCCCCTGCACACAGAGAGGCACGTCTGCAAATGTTCACTGTGGCATTTGTAACAGGGAGAGTGGGAAACAACACTAACACTGAGCAGGAGGGGGATTACTAAATATTATAAGTCACACTGTGGAATACTACGCAACAGTTTTTGGTTTTTTTTTTTTTAAGCTCTTTATTGGAATATAATGGCTTTACGCTGTTGTGCTAGTTTTACGCAACAGTTTTTTTAAAAGTAGACAGATCTAGATGAATAACAGCAAAAGGTCTTCAGGATATACTGTTGAGTAAAAAAGCAGGCAGCCACAGATACAGACAATACAATACTGCTTGTGTTAAACTGAGACAAAACCATTCTACTATAATCTCTGCATGCATGTATAAGGGTGCGTCTTCTTAAATACACAGAAAAAGGCTGGAAGGATGAACAGCAAATTGGAAAAAAATCAACAACGATTATTTTTTGGGATCAGAGGAGAACTCTGGGCTTATTCTATCATTTTTATAAGGACAAGGTGTTTATACATAACTTAAATCCTTAAAAATCAACTTAAGAAAAAGAGGACAGGGGGCATGAGATGAGAAATTCACACACACACGCAAACTATTTTCTATTGATGCTTCCAAGCACAATCACTTTTTTCCCCCAGCCTCTTTCACTTGTTTATGAAACAAAACCTTAAGTTTTCATAGGAAAAAGCTTAAAGATGTGACCCAGAGGAAATTAAGCACGTAAAAAATAATTTTAAATATTAGAAGACTTCTTTTCTTTAAGTCACCGGTAAAGTCAGAAATGGAGGAGGCTACCTCACCTCTCCCACTAACTCCCCTCCAGGTGTTTCATTTTTTTCTTTTACATCTCACTGGAGAAGGTGATCCCATAATCCCCTTTTGTTAATAAGTTCCAGTGTGAGCAATTTATAATTGGGTAGTTGGGGATCAAGACTCTCTCTTACCAAAAAAAAAAAAAAAAAACACCTCAGGATACTGAAAACACGTGTGTGCGTGCGCACACGCGCATGTGTGAGCATTTATGATTCCACTGGATCTGAGATTAACATATAGGGAAAATTATATACTTTGGTTTCTCCAAAAACCAATTTTCTTTCGTAAAATGTACAGGTGAAACCAATTTTTCTCCAAAACGTCTGGAAGCTTTCTGATCTAAGGGGAACAGCAACTCCAACACGATGACCATAAAAGCGACTCACTCAGGTTATGGTTGTCCTTCTTCTGTCTCTCTTTGGCCAGTGCTCTCGCTTCAGACTCTGCAGGAAAAATACACGCTGTGCATGTGAATGAAGTCGTTAGAAATGAGAACTGTTCAAGGCACGCGATGCTGTAAACGACAAAACATCTATTCTCTAAAGAAATGGACACACATGACTTAACTCCGAATAAAAATAGGGTTTTAAAATGTCTGACTTCTAAAAGGCTTGCATCTTTTCCAAAGGCAATATATATTAAGTAAATGCAAAAACTCAGCTTCTACAAAATGGTAAAAGACTAACAACGAAGATGTTTCACAGGTTGTAAACATACAGATACGAACAAGAAAAAGATAATTAGAAACTATGGGAATTTGCTGTCGATTGTGTATTATCAGGAGCCAAATTTTCTTTCCAGGCAATAGAACTTTTCCATCTTTCTTTGATGTGTTACGAAGGTATGAAAACCAAGCTGACACGTTCCCAAATTGGACCTCTAACGGATTCATTCATTATTTAAGAACTTGGAGCCAGGTTCCGTCAGAACCTGCTAGAATGAAATGATTCAATGGCTCTTAGGCGTAACTATTTACTAGTCTGAGTTTATAAAGACAAAAATAGACATTTGGTGGCAACTCCATTTGGAAAGGTCTATTTGCATAGCAACTCTAGTGAGATTACTTTCCCTGTACAGAAAGCAAAATAAAATAATAAAAAAAATGTTATTTGACTAATCCTGGGATTCAGGAACCTCTGTTATTTTCTTTCCAGAAGTGATATCCAAAAGATCACACTATCATTTCAGAATTTTATTTCAAAATAAAAATCTTTTCAGCATAATTTATAGCATATTTATTACATGGGTATTGTTATTGACCTATGTATTTATAGATTGATAGACACATAAAGAAATAATTCAGAAGCTGAGTTATTATTATTATTTTTCTCTCACATAGAAGCATGACAGGCAGCTTTTGTTTACACACCCTCCACTGCAGTATCTTCACTTTTTTATTGGTTTCTTCTTTGTTTTTTGTTTTTTCAGCTCGCCAGTCCCACCCCGTGGTTCTCTGCTTGTCAACCTCAACCTACCAGCTGTGGACCAGCTCAGTCAAGGAAACCCCGTGAATGTCTTTGCCATCTAGTGGCTGCAACCACATCCTTCCCACGAAGGCTGGACTCTTGGCCTTGGGGAGGAGGGTTTTCTTCCAAGTTTGGGCACTCTCCTGCAGCCTTATGGTATTCTTTCGCATTTATCCTCTGTTAGTAGCTGATTGGCTGTACATGGTTGCTAATTCTTTTAAACCTTCCCTGTTCAAATCCCTGTGTGGTTTCTGCTTCCTCACTGAACCCTAATTCAGGTGGGAAAACTGGACTTCATAAAGATAATGTTTTCTCCCCTTAGCTCAGATGTGCTGACTCCCAAGCCGATTCTTTTCTGTCTAGAGTGCTGCCTCCCGAGCTATCAGTGGTCAGAACCTCATTTCCTGTCCCTTTACTCCTTTTGCTGCCATTTTACCCTTGTTCAGTCTAGACTGCTCATTTTCTAAAATACCAGCGACTCCAGAAATATATTGCCTGTTATATCTGCTTTTTAAAAAGTTTAATAAAGGTACACACCCTTCACCCATTTCTTCCACCCCCTACTGCCCTGCCTCTGCTGCTTCCTTTTCTTTTTGAAGAAACAATCATATACATAATTCACAACTCCACTTTGCACCCAGGAACTTTCTGTGTGTCACTCTAACCATAGTTTATCATTATTTAATACAGATTTCACTTTTTAAGACTTCATGTACTTTCCCTTCCTGGTAGGGTACCTACTTGTTCGTTGGCTTTCGATGGTTTCTACGTATTAATTAATCATCTTTTTATTTTAAACCAAATCAATGATTTTTTTTTAACGTCTTTCTCCTCCTACACACCCTTGAACAAAACTGGAATTTTTTGCACCAAATCTATATTCTACAGTCTCAGTCTATTCACCTAATTTTGTAGAATGCAAGGATAAAATAATAAAAAGGGGGATGAGGTGAAGGCCATAAAACCCAGCATGGTAGAATGCCAGTTCTAATACAGTTTCGTCATGTTTTAACGGCCACATTCCCTAAAGCGTTAAACAAAAATGGCGAAATAGCTAATTTCATAAATGCCTCAAGAACAAACGCTACCCAATTGCTCCATTTGATAATGTATTTTTTCACTCCATGTAATACATCTTTTGCACATGATAAAGCAAAAATAACAGGAGGCATCTGAAGATGTAAGAAATATATTGTGACCCTATCCCAACTGTGGGCTTTGAATGTACGTCAAAGGAAAATTCAGACCGGGGTTCTCAAACGCAAATGCTTCTCGGGGCTTGGCAACTAAGGAAAACACCAGACTGCGTAGAGACGTCTTACGGCTGAAAGTGCTGCCTGCTGCTCCCACCCCAGAGGGGACTGCAGTCTCAGACACAGTGGTGGGCACGACGGAGTGGTGGTGGCCGGATCCCCAGTGTCTCGAGAAATACCGGGCGCAAAGACTTTCAAGTACCCATCCTCTATCCTAAACTATTGCTCAATGTTTTCACCACCGCACAGACCTAAATAAGTATGTCTGCAAGTTGGAAATAGTTCTGGTGGTCACTACCTGGATAACTCTGCTTACCAGAAAATTAACAGAAAATCTCCAAGAAGAGGCATGTTTGCTGGGTATTTACCTGTGAGCTCCCTTTTTATGTTGGGAAGGTTGGCTGGGCAGGAGTTGCTGATGGTAAGGCCTGGGGGTGGCAGGCCTTGATTTCCATAAAGGTCAATCAGGTTTCCAGAGACAGGTAACTGGAGAGAGAAAGAGAGTAACAGAAATGAACTGTGGAACAATTCCTAAGTTATTCAGCTAAAACCCATGTCCTATTCTGGACTTCATTCAAAAGAAATGGTTTGATGTAAAAAAAAATATTTTTTAACATGGGAAAACATGAGATGTTTACTCTTTCACTCATTCACAGATACATGGTCTCCTTAGTGGGTTCCTCTTAGAGACAGGAAAGGAGGCAGAATCTCACACCCATAAAACCACTGTACTACCCAGCTTATAGGTTTATTCTGAGCCAAAGGAGACAAAGGATAACGTGACAAACTCACTATCTAGCACATCTAGTAGCTTATAGTAGATATTCGGTAAATGTTGATTATTATTATAAGCAGGGTTTTCTACGGCATGGCTTTGTCACCAAATCAAGTTTTTCATCAAAGTCAATTTTCTTCCTTCCTTCTCTTCCTCTCTCCCTTCTTTTCTCTCTCTCTCTATAAAGAAAAGCAATGAAAAGTGTTCTCTTATTGGAAAAGAAATGGTTTCCTTACTGCTAAAAAGCTATGTTCCTTGAAACTGAAATCTTTCACAAAGCCACAAGAGGGAGCCCACTGACTTTCATAAAAGAGGAAAGCCTTACACTTTAAAAAAAAAAAAAAGAAAAAGAAAAAAAAATATGAAAGAAATATTTAGCCTTTCCAAACTAGCTTAAGAGTACTTGTCTCTTGTTCTGAATTGAATATGTTCAAGCAGTGAACCTGTTTTTTTCCAGACAATGACTTCCCCTTGCCACATATGCATTTCCCTGTAACCTGTTCACTGCCCTGAGTTTGATGCACCCATTTTTGTAGATGAAAGAGATCCAAGACACTTCCTCTTGCCACTCCCTGAAATAAAGTTCTAAATATTAATTGCTGGGAAATAGTTAAATGACCTCGCTGTTTCCATGGCAGAAACTTCTCATTTCTGGCTTAACGCAAATGATTTCTGTAACTATTATTACCGGGTGAGACTTTATGTCATTCAGCCCTTCGCTTACTTGATTATACACTCTGAATTTTACTCTACACCTGAGAAAAGTAAATTTAGATAGCACTTAAGTGTGATTAAAATGTTTAGTAACCAAGAGGTACCTGGTAAAGGCTGTACTACAGTAAAGCACATTTCATTCTTTCAAATAACCACTAACATACAGATGAAATTATACCATGAAATAAAGATAGAATCAAATGTACTTCCCCTCAGTGGTCGCCATCAGCCATCATATTCCTATCATGGCTTCTAAATAAACACCCTATGAACTAAACCCCTAGCTGGATAGGGGAGGGTTGTGCATATAGCACAAGGTATTTTCCAACAGGTTAATATGACATTTATTCTAATATGATTGGCGTTGGGGGCAGGTAGCACAGACAGATCAACAGAGCACATCTCTCTCCTCCACTCAGTCTTTTGCTCCTTTGTGAAGACAGCATCTAAATTACGTATATAAAATGGATTACACATATCTCACTATACATATACACATGAACAATGCATTGTGCTAACGTAAAATGCCCTTGAATTACATTTCAAGGGTCTCTAGCTAAGGAACTGATTAAAAAAAAGTGACTTTGATTATTAGCTGTCATTTCACTTAGTGGTATATTTATACGAAATAGGTCACCTTCCCAGGGTCAGCCTTGGCCTGTGTGTGTTTTATTCTTGTCCAACTTAATACAGCAAAGTGAAAGGTGCTCAAATGTCTCAATACAGCACTGTAGAGTCAGAGAGTCAAAACTTATAAAGCTGGTATGACATCTGGTAACTCTTCTAGATTCCAAAGTTTTACCCTCCTATCCTTCTGGAATTTCAGATTTGGAAAGAACTACCAGGTATGAATATATCAAGATGTGACTTCAGATTCAATGCAATGCCACAAGCTAAAACAACTGTTTTGATGGCTCGAGAAATATATATCATATGTGTTCTGCTTCATATGCAAATTGTATGCAAAACATGCAATTGTGTTATGGTAATTTGTTAGGGATAAATAATAGGCAAGTGATAAATACACTAGCTTTTTTTATTAATAAATTTATTCTTTATTTATTTATTGGCTGTGTTGGGTCTTTGTTGCTGCAAACTGGCTTTCTCTAGTTGCGGCGAGTGGAGGCTACTCTTCGTTGCGGTGCACGGGCTCCTCATTGCCGTGGCTTTGCTTGTTGCGCACCACAGGCTCTAGGCGCGTGGGCTTCAGTAATTGTGGTACATGGGCTCAACAGTTGTGGTGCACGGGCTTAGTTGCTCTGCGGCATGTGGGATCTTCCTGGAGCTGGGATCGAATCCGTGTCCCCTGCATTGGCAGGTGGATTCTTAACCACTGCGCCACCTAGGTAGTTCAATACACTAGGTTTTTAAAAAAAAACAACCCCTCTAAGTCATCACTGGATCTATATTAAACAGATATTTTCTATTATAAGCTTCTCCAGGACAAGAATATATTTTCTAACCACACCCTAGAGGAAGATGCTATGTGTACATATACTTAGTAAATGCAGACTCACAGAAAGAGAAAAAGAGGGTGAAAGAATCAAAAACTGGGAATGAGACAGAGACAAAGACACAAGGGGCAGGATGGAAACAGAAAGAGAGAGACACAAACACAAAATGGGGAGAGAGATGAATAGACAAGTGGGGTGGAAGTAGGGGGAACCCAGAAAGAAGTGGATTGGGAAGGGGTTAAAACCTACAGAGAAGACTGCCTGAACTGACAGCAGTGCTGACGAAAAAGAGAGATGAATTAAAATCTCTATAGCAAGACGCCTTATCTGGCACTCTACTGAGGTCAAATATCATTACTTCCAGTTGAAAAAGCAGCTTATAACCCTCTGGAGAGTTCTCTAAAAGATGTCCCGCTTCAGCTGCTTTCCTAATACTTGCCGGTTAGGAGTGGGCAGTGTATAGCCTGCTGGAATATTTTGCTGGGGAAAATTTAATTTTGTGGGCGCCTACTCCGAGCTAGGCACAGAAGTAGAAAGGCACTTTGTGCAGCTTATCTTGCTGACTTTACAGAAAGGACAGTCAAGGTTCTTGCTGTGCCTGAGTGGAGGTTTTTGATAGGAGGTTCACATCGCATGTTATAGTATTTGGGGGGGCGGGATCAACCTGCGGATAATAACCAATTAGAAACTGCAATTTTCAATTAATCTCCAGCTGAACCAGAGCAAAAAAAAACCCAGTTGCTCACTAACCAAGTGTGGATACTCAAATTTACAAATTAACAGTGCAGTCACTTACAGCCTGGGCTTGGGAGTCAGAGATCTGCTTAGAACCTGCCTATCACGAACATGCTACGTGATATTTTCTCTGAGGTGAGATTCCCTCTTTGAAAAGTAGCATTCATATCACCCATCTCACTGGGTTTTGTAAAAAGTAAAGAAGATAAAGTAGGTGACACAGAGTACCTGCTTCTTAAGTGACGGATAAACTGCTATGTGTAGTAATATAGTTTTCTGGAAAGTACTGTATTCCCAGTCTACAGTTTTTGGACAGTCAAGCTAATTTTCACTTTGATTAACAAAACTATCTGCCATGTCAATTGCCAAGCATCCTGCTGATCATTGCACCAATTTATCAGACTGCAATGCAGATCTAAGCACAGAAATCAGGGGATCTGCAGGACTACAGTGACCACTCACTATCCTAAATCTTCTCCATGGGAGGTGATTTTGCCCCTTTGCCCCGGGAGACATTTGTCAATGTCTAGAGACATTTTTGGTTGCCGCAGTGGGATGGCAAGGTGCGGATAGCATCTAGTGGGTATAAGCCAGGGATTCTGTTAAACATCCTACAATGGTCAGGACAGTCTCCATAACAAAGAATTATCCATCCCAAATGTCAACAGGATCAAGGTTGAAAGATTCTGCTCTAAATGATGGCTTATGTTCTTTGTATTAATGACTGTTTCTTGTTGATGCTACTCAAAGGGAGGCTGATTAAAATAAGATGGCTTTCTAATTAAAAGTTAGTCTCCTAGCCATGCAAATTTAAGAAACGATTCTGCGGTTCCCCTTCTGAATTAGAAAAATCCCCTCATAAACACAGGTAACATCATAATTAGGTCAAAGTGACACCTTTGGAGCTAAGGAAGAGGAAGAGGCATCTTCTGTTAACATGGATATATTGTCACTCTGCTGGCTTTTTATCCAGCACATTAACCTGATGGACAAGATTTCACTTCCAGTGCATGAGCTACAGTGTGTATAATGGACAGATGAAAGCCACAGTCTTCATTAGGACAAATAAAGAGAAGGTAGACATGTGGGTATGTGCCCTAAACTTGGTCTGAATCAAGTTCTTCAATGTTCTATTCCACCAAAAGGAATATTTTTCCAAGTAAATGATAATTGTAAAATATTATTATTTCTTTCACTCTGGATGGTCCCCTTCTCTGAATATCAATTGAGTACTGTTAGCACAAGTAAACTGGGACTTTTATTCTTTGTTTGTCATGGTACAAGAAGGCCCTTGTGCTCTCAGAATAGTTATTTCTAGACTCCAATTCCCTTAGGATAGTTTCCTCTCTAAGTGTTCCTTCCACTTTATTTTTTAAAGTAGTTTACTTGAAATAGACCATGTCAAAGAATCAAACAAAAAGGAAAAAATGCCCAACATAAAGAACATTAAGTTTAAACCTCACTATGGGAAAAAAAAATTAAAACATTAGTAAGTGGTAGTGGCTTTGTTATTTAATTTTGACAGCTAAGACCCAGATTTATCATGAATAAGAGCTAGTAACTAACATTTAGTGAAAGCATATTAGGCAGGACTGTCCTAAATGTTTTTTTGAAGATTAACTCATAATTTTCACACAGATTCTACTGTTTTAGGTGCTATTACTATGCCCATTTTCCAGAGAAGGAAAGTGAGGCAGAGACGACAAATAACTCCCTCCAGAGTATGTACTGAACTCAGATGTCTGGCTCAGAGTCTGTGTTTCTAACCTCTACGTTATAGTGTCTTTCTGCCAGTAGTAAAATGCTGAAATAGTTCGTTGTGGGAAAGCTCTGATACGGGGGAACACAAAAGAGACATGGATACTGGGACAAAGTCAGCGACTCCTGAGGGTGGCTGCAGGTTACTCCTCTCCTGACTGGGAATTAATTAAAGTCTGCCTGGGGGTTCTTTCCTACCTGGGAATTCCCCCAAGGTGGCCTCTCTGCTTCTGAATTATCCCTCTCCATTCAAGGTCTGAAGTGGTCTCCTTTTCGAAGCTTGTGAGCCCAATGAGACCAGGAAGGAGGCCTGATTCATTTGCATCCATAGCACCTCACCCAGCACTGGTCACATATGAGGCATTTAATAAATGCTAAGTCAATCTTAAAATGAGTTAAGGAGCAATCGGATAACGAAGGACTAGGATGTCTACTCTAATGCAGACTGACCAAGGAGACATGGATATTCAGTCTAAAGGTCATGTCTTCAGAAGGGTTGTCACGAGGACAAGTTCTCCACGAGGCAAACTGGGGCCCACATCTAGAATTCACAGAGAGACTCACTATGAGAAATATTTCCATTATCGAGTATGATATTCTAACGTAGCTCTTGACATATTACAGGTGCTGAGTGAACATCACCTGGATGAAATACTATCAAAATTATTTGAAACTATTGATACAATAAATTACGCTTAATAATTTAGATATCGTTGCGTACAAATTACGTTTCCAGTGCTAAGTGCTGTACATACTTGAGATGACCATGTGAGGTAGAAACAATGATCAGTCCCATTTTACAGATGGGGAAATGGAGGACTTTAAGAAGCTAAGTAACGTGCAAGGGCAGACAGTAAGTGGCAGACTCAGGATTTGAAACCAGGTCTGATCATAAATCTTCAACTCCCGACCATTGTGCTTTACTGCTTCACTTGTGAGTGAGTACATATTTTTCACTGGAGGCTTTCAAGAAGCCGAATGTCTGATATTTTGGTGGGGAATACAAAGGATGTTCAAGGGGGAGATTAACGCATTGAGTACTAGGATGGATCAGGTGACATCCAAGGTCCTCACCATTGGGAAAAAATTAAAAAAGGAATGATTTTTAAAAATCATGCCAATTCTACAGTCCTCGAGTGTGCTCAGGTATCCACTTGATGCCACGGGAAAAATGACCATCCTCATTAGCAAAGTTCTTCTTTTTTTTTTTTTAATATTTATTTGTGTATTTGGTTGCAACAGATCGTAATTGCAGCTCGCTGGCTCCTCAGTTGCGGCCTGTGAACTCTTAGTGTGACATGCATCCCTGACCATGGATCGAACCCAGGCCCCCTGCATCGGGAACATAGAGTCTTACCCACTGTGCCACCAGGGAAGTCCCAGCAAAGTTCTTCTGAGATGACTGGGCCATTGCTAATTAGTGCTGCTGGGGCATCGGGTATATTTATAAATTCCCTAGTGCAAGCTCCCCCAAGGTTTTTGCTTCTGTTCATCCTAGGATTTTGACTGCTGACAAGCACAGTCTGCCTCACGAGATGCACAAAGTTGGAAGCAAGAGTGTTCCACAGAAACCAACCAAGGGCTCAAAGAGGGTGGGAAGAGTTTGGCACGGAAACATTTATCAGAAAGAATATTTAGTTCTTTCAAAATGAGGGGGTGAGTTAAAATGGGTAGTATATTGACAAAACTAAGGATCTTAGAAGAAGCTTAGGGGTTTCAAGGGGGCTCCTTACCTCTCAAGACTTCAAGTAAGTGACTGGATCAAGATAGAAAAGAAAACAACTATAAAAATTTGGTTTTCTAGGGATTTTGGTATAAATAAGAGCTATCATATTCCCTTGCCAAGGAAATTTATTATTGGAATTTAGTCTTTAAAACTTTTGTGTGTGTCTGTGGTAAAAAAAACACATGACCTAAAATTTACCATCTTAACTATTTTTATCGGGTTGGCCAAAAAGTTTGTTCAGGTTTTTCCAGAAAATCGCAAACAAACTTTTTGGCCAACCCAATTAAGTGTACAGTTCCATTGTATTAAGTATATTCATGTGGTTGGGCAATGCGTCTCCAGAACTTTTTCGTCTTGCAAATCCGAATCTCTATAACCATTAACAACAACTCCCTTTCACCCCCTTACACCACCATGGAAGTTAGTATTTTAAAGAGTAATTACCAAAGAATATGATAGTCTCATGGCATCTCTTACATAGAAAACGGGAAAGGATGGGACAAGGCATGCAGAGATGTACCGAGGAGTCCTGGCTCTGACACACCTGAGCTGTGTAATCTAGGGCAACACAAGCTAACCTTTCCTAACCCTAAAACGGAGGGCAATGATACCATCCCAACACAACCCAAGGAATTCCTGAAGGGACGAATAAGACAGAAATGGAAGGAGGGAAAGAAAATAAACTCTACAGGCAAGGCTCCAAATTGCAGAGAGGAATAAGTAACAGAGAAGAGCAAACATGACCCCTGGTTAATTAACTAAATTGCAATAAACTTGCTGCTGGAAAAGGGTAATTTGAATTTCATTCTATCACCTGTGAATAGTAAGGGATCACCCTTAAAAAGGGCATTAACTTTTCAGGCCAACTAGAAAACCACTGTAAATAACACAATCCACAGTATTTCCCTTGGCAGCATCGTACTAAGTTGGGCATCAGATGTCAAGGGGAGTTGGAAGATCTAACGTGCTATTGAAAGTGGACTTGGACTCCAGGGAACCCGGAGCATCATCATGGGGTTACTGAGAAACTCATGAGAAATTCTTAATTTCTGATGTCTAAGTCATTTGTTTGTGATCCTGAGATACTTCTCTGCCTCATTACAATAAATTTCTCAATGAATCACTTGCAAAGATAAACTGAAAATTCAGGAAAAAGGAGAAAAGGCTGGAAATAATGTCTCGAGATTTTCTTTTAGAAAAAATGTCACCAGTACCGTATTTGCCATTTGCAAGGCAGGGTCCATCAAGCCCAGGATTTCTTCATTATAACTTGATTCCAGGCTAATGATGTCATCGATTACATCATCCATCTGAAGGAAAAAGGCAGTGGAAGAGAGACAGATATAAGCACAAACTGTGCAAAGCAACCCAGAAAGAAACTCATGGTCTTTCCTGACCCAAAGCAGTAACATTCTTTAGTTAGATTCTAAGAGGTAACTGTCCTCTTCCTCCCCAAATAAGAACACTATTGAAGAACATTAACACTAATGGGTGATGAGGATGACATATGCAACCAGCACTCAGTGATTACTAGGTGCCAGACACTGGGCTTAGGGATTTTTATAGGCTGATTTATCCTGACAATAACCCTATCAGGGTAGGTGCTATTATTATAGCAATTTTCCAGGTGAGATATATGAGAAGCAACTTGCCCAAAGTCATACACCGAAGAAGGGTTAGAGCCACAGTCTGAACCATGCTCTCAACTTTTATGCAAAACTACCTGCTCTAAACAGGAAAGATGAACCAGGAAACTTCATCTTGAATGACAGCTGCCTCTTCCTTTTTTCCTCTAAAGACTATGTTCTGTACATTTCCCACACTCTCCTTAGAGTAAAAAACCACAGATGGCAATTCAGCCCTTTGTTCCCACAAGGGTGTGTGGGGCACTTGGCTTCCAGGCCACTGGGTAGCCCTGCACCAACCTTACAATGACTTGTAAAATAAGTTTCTCCTAGTACAACTGCCAGTGCGCTTGGTACTCCCACAGGAGTACACCAGGACGGGGTTATCATTACAGCTGTGGAGCTGACATTCCCTCTAGATCAATTTTATTCCTGTAGTACCAAAACATCAGTTATGATAATAAACAACAGTGATTACATGTGCATTGCAGCAGTTGCAAAGACAAGTCTGTGAAAACATTTCTTCGCAAACATCTTATATATTTGAGCTACTTGGTATGTGAGTGCACACATGCTTGGGTCTTAATAGTGCTTCACAAGTACACAATGAAATCTCAGAACTCAGAGGGATGCTCCTTTGTGTCTTTTTGCCATTTCTAATTAAAGAATACAGGCTGCAACATCATGGTGCTTGTCAGAATCTTGGTTCTCCCACTTTCTGGATTGGGGTAATGCCCTTAATCTTTAAGAGCCTCAGTGTGCCAATCTGTAAAATGGGGTTAATAAACTCACAGCCTTATTGGATTCTTGTGAGATTTCAGGACAAACCATATAAAGTGCTCACAGTGCCAAGAATGCACTAAACATTCAGCAAATGAGTGGCATTAAGTGACCCCTGAGAAGAATAACTGGAGATCAGTTTTGAATAACTGTCAGCACACTGTTTCCTTTCTGGGTACACCAGTTGCATCTGTTTTGTTTGTTTTTAAGAGATGATTTTCCAAATGAGTTGGGAAACTGGAAACTGGGCCAGAAGATTTATGACCAACATTTCTTTGTAAATTTTTAATTTTATTTTTAGGGAAATGAAATTAGTGGGCTTGGTGAGAGAGAATTTTTAAAATAATTTTTTCTCTTATGAAAAGTCATACATGTTGATAAAAGGCAGTAGAGAAAAGCAAAAAAAAAAAAAACCCAGAATTTTTTGTTGCTTATTCTTCTTTCTCTTCTATATATATACATTTAAAACATATAAATATATTAATAAATGGATGTAGCACGATTTATATATCCATTAAATAGGATGTCATAGAAGAACTTTTCATTACTTGGGAAAATATCCATGAATTATCATTAAATGAATAAACAAAGCTTCAAAATATATTTCCCAAGAGATTCCATTTTATAAAACAGTATCTAGATCTCACACATATACACATATTGGTTTTACAAATATCCTGTCAAAGTTGCTAACCTATAAATTTGTATCACATATTTTGATGATGGTATCTAAATGAAGTACAGCAGTTTACATTCTATTTTATTAAAATTTATGTATTTTAAGCACTGTTTAATGACTTACAGCAACTCAGGGAAAAATGCACTTTAAGTATCATTTCCCTAGTGATTTTTTTAATAATGAGACATTATGAAGAAAATAGCCCTGTTCATAGCTTTCTCAATTAAAAAAAAAAAATCAATGGGGGAAAAAAAACCCTTAAGTCATCAGGAAGGTGTGATTAGCCACAAATGTAGATCCTCATTACAAAGTGTTACATCCTTGGGCTGTGGAGTCATTCAGTACCTGCATGCACGACGCTCGTGAATGCGTGTTCATACTTGGGCATTCGCTCTCCGCTCTGTTTTGCTCTTCAAACTTATAAAATCCCTGCAAAAACACAAGCAAAATCAGCCTATGACTTTGATTTGCAAATGACTTTTCAATGACATATTCACACGAGGCCGATAGTGCGGCAACAAAACGAACTAAAGCTTTCCGATAAAGTGGAATCTGACCGAGAAACGAAATAATGAAGGAAGAACTTCCATCAAATCAGCTTGACAGATGACAAACAAGGACAGAGAAGAATAAGATGGTTGGTTTGGGCAAAAGGGAAGAGACTTAGTCCCTCTAGAAATTAAAATCAACCAAACTTCAGAAGAATCACCTCTGAAATCACATGAACATTTCAGAGGACAATCTCCATTAAAACGAAGCTTATCATCTCATAAGTTGGAAATAACAGAGTTAAATCACAGCTCTCCTGTTGGCTATGCTTCAAATTTTGATGCAATAACTAGCTTGAGGTATGTTTGAGTCTTGTCTCCAACCCAGCCTTCACAAAAAGCAGGTTTCACCAGCAGCGGCAATTTTATGAGGAAACTGAATTCACCCAGGAAGGAAATCTTTGCTTTTCTGTTAGACGCTCATGTGCTATATTCTTCCAATCCAGTCATGCACACTCTGTGCTTTTTTATTCCCTTTCCAGCCCAGGGAGAAATAAAAATAATATTCCAGACATTCACAACAAGCGGAACTTCTAAACCGCCTGTCCGACACCTTTTCTATTTTTACTCTCTCTTTTCCACCTTCCCTTCTCTCCCTGCATTTTCACTGCTCTGGAAACGGAAAGGCATGGAAGAAAACACTCAGCTAACGAAGCGGAAATGGGGTGGGAGGAAAAGCGTCCTTGCTTCCAGGTTCCGCTCCGAGGGGGCCAGGTCCCCCATCAGAAGCCATAACCCAATAATCCAGTGACGGTGACAGGGAGAAGACGCTGGAGGGTGACAGCTAGAATGGGGACTCTGCGACAATGGCCAGCGAAGGTGGCCACACTGTGGACGGAGGAGGGTCCACAGCCAAGTGCGGGAGGGAGATCCAACAGACAGTCATTCAGTGTAAGAAAAAGGAGAGGGGAGGAGACATGAATTACCTCTTTTTCACAGTTGGAGTTAAGTGTAAGCATAGCCATGGGGCTGTTGGGTGCGCTGCTCCCCGGCACTGGTGGCATGACATGGTCGCCAGGCTGGTTTGGACATGGCAAGCTCAGGACTTGGTTGGCATGTTTATTTGCTAAAGTGGTAGAAAGGTACTGCTTTACCTGCTGCCTTTGGGCTTGCTGTATGTGGTACTTGGTGGGGTTTTCGAGGTGGGTCTGCACCTGAACATAGCCACAGAGGGAAAAGAAGAGAGCGCTGTTATTGGTGAGTTTCGGACAGCTCTTCTTTCAGGCGCAAGCATGAGACGGGCCAGTCCACTAACAGAATAGATTATTAAGCCCCTGTTAGGTACCAGGCACTGTGCTGATGGATTTTGATATTACTGAAGTTTAAAGGCTAACTCTTAGGATTTGGGGTAATACTCTGCCCTGTTTCATTTCCCTGCTAATTAATGGTCCATCTCTTTAAAACCTTGTACCCTTCTTCTCATGTCTAATAACTAAAAATTTGCAACTATCTGTAGGGCAAAAATTTCCCCCACACACCTGAAAGAGTTTATTAAGATCAAAACAATAATCTAGAAGAAGGCACATAACTGGATTTATTTCAGTTTTCTTTGGCAAACATAATAGCTTTCTGTTAAAAGCAACAGCCACAACAACAAAACCCTCCTTAAGAAACAACTGTAAAACGGTTGTAGAATATAAACAGAAATATTCTGATAATTAAATCAACCAGTTGTGGAGTAATTCCCCCCCTCCACTTTATTTTCATTTGGACATGATTATTCAACATTTTAATTAAGATCTTAAACTCAACATAAAAAGCAATTCCACACTAAGCAGTTTCTTTCAAACACATAACACTTCTACGTATGTGTTTTTAAAGGCATGAATATTAAGCCACCAGGATTATTTTTCCCTTCTTTCTTATAGACATTAATAGAGAATAAGAAGCTTTTAAAAAAAAATTAATGATACTCAATTTAGTCACTTTTTCCTTGATAAACACAATTTAATCTTACGAGCTACGAACAGGAGCTGATGGAGAGAGCATAGCCATGCACCGGGGGAAAAAATTCTACTAATAGTTACTTTGTTCAAAATTACATTGAATTACTGCTATGGTATCAAACAATAAACATTAAATGGGAAGACATGTACTTACTGGAAACTATGTGTCTACTACAATAACATGAAAAGGTGAGACATAATTTATTGATTACATTCCAGAGACTGAATATAAGAATAAAGCTCACCTGATAATGATTATATTCTAGCATTTCCAGCATAACCACGTTTTAGGTGGCCCCAATCCAACGAGAAACGGTAGACTATTCACTCCCTCTACTTTCTGTAATTCTGATTCGTAGACCGGCATAGAGAAAGCACTATAAACAAGGTATCCCGAGACACCACCGGAAACTTTATCACAGCAGCTCTCCTTATAATAACCTAAGCTAATTAGTTATGCATGTAAAAAAAAAAAGTTCACACAAAGGGCTTCTTTTTTTTTGGAAGCCCTACGAGTTTGCTCTTAAATATTGATATCAACCCCCCCTCTACCTCACCCAGCTTGACGTCATGCTTTTTTTTCATAAATATAAAAGAACCTTTTTAAGGGATGAGCTATCAAAGTCAAACTCACTGTCAGATCAAGGCCAATTCACTATTCATCTTTAGTTCCAGTAGTATTAATAGACAATGCTATTTCTCTTTCAGCAATAGGTTAAAAGCTAGATGCCCTCTTTGGAGAACATTGCCTAAAAGCTACACATAAGACTTTTCTAATGGCCGAATAACTCAGCCCCTTCCAAATGCAAAAAGAGTGTCTTTTAGTATGGGGGAGTCTCTGATGAACTTTCAAGTTCAGTAGCCTCATCCTGCATCCTGGTCTCAACGTGCGTCTTATTCTTAGCTGGATAGATATATAAATTTCCTACTGACCTTGTATCAGGAAGAGGAGGAGATATTCTAAATAGAAAAGGAAAAATACATACATACACAGGGGCAGTTTGGGATATATATTTTTGTGGAAACTAAGAAATACACTTCTCTCCAATTTAATCCTCAAATTAGGAAGCATAAAATTTTTCACTAAAAATCTTTTAATCTTGGGCTAGAGAAGAACAAGAGTTATCATATACACAACTGGTATATATTTACTCATGTATTCATTCCATTATTTACTGTTGTTATGTGCGAAACACTGTGCAAGGCACAGAATACACATTGCAAGCAAGTACAAATAGTTGCCAACTTCATGACACTGGGAGTACGGGCAGAGGCAAAGGAAGAAAAAAGGCAAACAGATATCTATCTGAAAATTATGATAAAGGTTGATATGCACTGCTGAAATGATGAGATATTTTCAGCATAAGGATTTGAAGTTCAATAATTCCGTCCAAATGCCCAGGATAATGAAGTCCTTTAGCTGACAATCTCAAATTGTTTCAAATGACTGATCTAACATGCACACAGAGGTTCGCAGAGACATTTTAAGTTTCATAAAGGGTACAGACACGATAATGATGAGGACAATAGACATTACTAAAATAAACATAAAATGAGGGCAATGGGTGTAATGTGCTTATTTCACTATTACACTTAAAAAAGAAAGGGCTGCACATTTAAAAATAAATGTTAATTCACTGGCAGATCCTTATTCTTTAATGAATCAGAATTTTAAGCTTTAGTAAAGAAAAAAGCAACTTCTATTTGGCCTTGTCAGTGAGGTCTTTACTACAACCAGATTGGGGTAGTCAGAGTGGGATGTATTTTTGCCCTTTTACTGTCAGTGTTTTTTTAAGTAAGTTGAGAACTTTAAGTTATATAAGGCTACAAACACTATGGAGAAGACAGAACATCCCCAGATATCTCCAATCCAAACACCTAAAACAGGTAACATAAATGAGGTCATGATCTGTGGGGTGTAATAGGGAGTGGTGAGGTCTGTGGCAAACTAGAGGGCACATGTTTCACCTAAAAGGAACAGCTCACATAATCTGCAAGTGACTGTGGCCATATGGAAAAACCATTCCAGTCTAGCTAGATCTTCTAATTTTTCAATTTAGCTGGCATCTGAATTTGTTTTTTAAATGAAATCTCCCAGATTACAAAAATGACACCCAATTTTTGATTTTTCATATTGTAGAAGACAAATCAAACACATTTGTTGGCTGGACTTAGCCCATAAGACAGTAGAACGTGATCTCTGCTCTACACTGTCCACGAGGAGAATCCACCTATCTCCTTTTCCAGGGGTGGGGGATGGAAGGGGCTAGGTTCTGAGCAGTTAGTTCCTCTTCTGAGAAGTTAGCATCAAATTCAGGCATTCCTGGTGCTTCTCTGAGAGGCATATCACGCCTGACAGCATAGTCAGCAGAAGAATTAAGAATTCAAAACCTGGGTTCAAATTCAGACTTTGCAACTTACTACTGTTATGACCTCATGAAAGTTATTAACCTTTCCAGGCCTTTGTCACCTCATGTGCTCAATGGGAATGATAATAAAACCTGCCTCTTAGGGACTTCCCGGGTGGCGCAGTGGTTAAGAATCCACCTGAGAATGCAGGGGACACTGGTTCGAGCCCTGGTCTGGGAAGATCTCACATGCCACGGAGCAACTAAGCCCGTGAGCCACAACTACTGAGCCTATGTGCCACAACTACTGAAGCCTGCATGCCTAGAGCCCGTGCTCCACAACAAAAGAAGCCACCACCACGAGAAGCCCGTGCACCACAACGAAGAGCAGCCCCTGCTTGCCACAACTAGAGAAAGCCTGCACACAGCAACGAAGACCCAATGGAGCCAATAAATAAATGAATAAATAAATAAATGAATAAATAAATAAAATAACCTGGCTCTTAGAGGTGTTTTCAGCATTAAATGTAATCATGACTCTACCAATCATGACTCTACCAGGCTTAGCAACCTATCTCAAAAAGCATTTCTCAAACTTGCTTTTTTGTCTTAGGACCCTTTTAAACTCTTTGAAATTCTTGTGTTTATGTGGGTTATATCTATTCATATTTATCATCTTAGGAATTAAAACTAAGAAACTTTTAAAACACAATGTTACCCACTAGCACATAGTCCACTGGCCATTAGAACAATGACATTTTAACACATCATGTAGCCTCTGTAAAACTTTTCAATATACAGTCATCCCTCAGAATCCATGGGGATGGGTTTCAAGATCTCTGTAGATGGCAAAACCCACAGATGCTCAACTCCTTAATATAAAATGGCAGAGTACTGTACTCCAGATACAAGCACAAAAAAAAGGAAAATTACATCTTGGTATTATTATGGAAGCAGTTTTGACCTGGTAGAACTGTAGGAGTCTTGGAGACCCCCAGGGCTCTCTGATGACACTCTGAGAAGCGCTGATCAGGAAAAGTTAGTACTGTAACATTATCTTTACCCCATCGTAGCCATGCCATTCCCTACTGTGTGTCAGCGGTATGTGAGACAACCTCTTGCTTCCTTCACATCCAAAAGACGCTGGAGGAAAACACTAATTGCCCTAACTTCTCATAGCATTATTATGAGGTTCTATACTACAGTCCTTTGAATATTTTAAAAGCTGTATAAATATAATGTTCTGTCTTCAACCATCCTAAACCATAGCTTTTTAGTTAGTGACTTCCCTTTCATTAATTTTTAGGTAGCCAAACAAGCATGCAAATGAAAACATGTGGCATTAAACATCTGCATGACTTCCTGACAATTTTTGCACATTTTTGACCTTTGAACCAACTATATTATAGAATTCGGGTACCAAAAGTTGGGTATTGCTCAGCACTAGAAGTACAGAGCACAAAATAAAGCTGGAATACTTCCTACTCTAACGAAAAACAGTATTTTATTGACATAACTTATAGTTCACATAAATAATGTATTTTAGCTATCTGGATCAAGGGCAAAAATCCACTGGCTTTGAAACTTCTCTTTCTTGTTACTACTACTATCTTTTTGCCCTTTTTCCTTTCTTCATTCAGATCCTGAATTGATAGCAAAAGGATCAGAATGAAACACCTTCTGTCACAGTTTAGCTTCACTTCCCAGGTGACACTGACAGGTTATTTTCCATCAGTTTCACTAAAGAGATCCTGGAGCGCATCAGTGTTAAGACAGTGCCTGCAGATACTATCAAATTGGCTGACAAAAGAATTCACAGGAGGGGAAAAAAGTCCCCATCTGATGTTCACTTTCCTTCTATTCCCTCTATTATTTTAAACCAGAATAAAAATAAAATTGAGTGAAGATTCCCATAATCCTTTTAGTTTATAATTGATTTTACTTTTTTAACAAGTCAACAAAGTGTTTAGATTTCTCATTTTGTGTTTAGAGAGAGAATGTGTTATTTTGTTCAGTTAGTTAAAGAAAGAGTAAAAAGGATTATAATTCAATCAATTGCTATCCACTACCACTCCCAAACCACTATTCTTCTCACACTTTTTTTTAAAGGACAATGTTCAGAGACGGTCAATGATGCAATCACCATCCCTGAGAAAATGATGAAACAGAGAAAGCTACCTTTCTAAAATGATTTGAGCAAAGTCTTGCCCAGGGTCACATCTGAGAGGTGCCAAGATTCTTCTCAGTCCCACAATTATAATATTACCACAAAAGAAAATACCAGTCCGAAACACGTTCTCACTCAGTCACATCTGCTGTGCAACCTGTACAAAGGTCTCCTTAACAAAAAAGAAGGACAACAAGGATACAAATCCTGACCTGAGATGCGAAGAATCAAAATCATATGCAGACAAATAATAAATGCTGGAAAAGGGTGTGGAGAAAAAGAACCCTCCTACACTTTTGATGGGAATGTAAATTGGTGTTGACACCATGGAGAATAGCATGGAGGCTTCCCCCAAAACTAACAGCAGAGTTGCCATATGATCCAGCAATCCCACTGCTGGGCATATATCCATAAAAGACAAAAACTCTAACTTGAAAAGATACATGCACCCCAATGTTTAAAGCAGCACTATTTACAATAGCACTATTTACAATAGTCAACACATGGAAGCAACCTAAATGTCCATCAACAGATGAATGGATAAAGCAGATACTATGTATATACACAATGGAATATTACTCAGGCATTAAAAAGAATAAAATAATGCCATAGGCAGCAACATGGATAGACCTAGAGTTTATCATACTAAGTAAGTCAGACAGAGAAAGACAAATAGCATATGATACCATTTATATGAGGAATCTAAAAAAACGATACAAATGAGCATATTTACAAAACATAAAACAGACTCTCAGACATATGAAACAAATTTTTGGTTGCAAAGGGAAAAGTTGGATTGGGGGGGAAATTAGGAGTTTGGGATTAACAGATACACATTACTATGTATGAAACAGATAAACAACAAGGTCCTACTGCACAGCACAGGGAATTACATTCAATATCTTGTAATAATCTATAAGGGAAAAGAATCTGAAGAACAATAGATATATACATATGTATAACAATCACTTTGCTGTACAACTGAAACTAATACAGCACTATAAATCAACTATATTTCAATTAAAAAAATCATATGCAAACAAAAAGCAAAAAAATGAACACTTAAATACAGGAAAGTCAGAAGTGACCAAGGTTGATATGCCCGGGTCCTTTTCCCTATTATGGGGATCTGCCCACCAGCCCAATCAGGCTTGCTCCCTGTTTTTGTACAGCCTATAAACTAAGAATAGATTTTACATTTTTAAATGGTTGAAAACCATCAAAAGAAGAATGATATTTCATAATACATGAGAATTCTATGAAATCCAAATTTCAGTGTCCATAAATAAAGTTTCCTTGGCACACAGCCCCGTCCGTTCGTTTACATGTTGTCCACGGCTGCTCCCACACTACAGCAGCAGAGCCCACGAAGCCCCCACACTCTAAAATAGCTACTATCTGGATTTTTACAGAAAATGTCAATCCCTGCTCTGTAAGAAAGTTTTACCAATCTAGAATCGAGCTTTCCTATTATGTTGAAGCTTTAGCAAGGTTTGAAGAATGAGGTGATTTTTCTAAAGTGAAATAGTATATGGATAAATAATTTTACAGTTGTTTTTCCATATAACTGGACATAAGAACACAGGATATGCTCAGTCATCTCCATTTTAAAGGTTAAAAACAAACAAAAAACACAAAACAAACAAAGAAACAAGAAAACCAGCAACTCTAAAAAGAAAAGTTAAAAGGCTTGCCAGAGTTAGAAATCAAACCAAGGTCCCCACCATCCTGTGGCCCGTAGCAAATGATGGAACCTCCACAGCTGATCAGTGTCCATCTAGGGCCTTAACTGAGTGGAGAGAGAAAGATAACACCGTGTAAATTCAGAGGTGTACTCCCATATCCTACGTGTGCACGGACAAATAAGCACCAGTTTATATCGCATTGTTCTTGGTCTGCATAATTTCACACCACTTTCGGTCATACTATTTTGTAGGCTCCCTGAATTCACAGAAGATGAGTTGTAAAGGTGTACAAAAGGAAAGCAAAGCAAATCTATTTTTCTAAAATTTTGATGTTATAATAGAATAGAGTAGACTGGCCCTACCAAAAGTTTCTAGCAGGCCTCTTATCCTTAACTAATTAATGACCTATAAAAGTGTGCTTACTATAAACTGCAAGGTGGACATGCTTTGCGTTTAGGACAAACAACATTTAGCAGCCTCAAAAAAAAAAAGTACCATTGTAAGAAAACTCCTACTACACATATTATTTGCTCTCTCAGACTAAAATAAGCCAAAGGTCTGAGTATAAAAAGAACATCAAGTTTTTATCTCAGCCAAATAGAAATATGTAAGGTTAAAGAGCAGTAGCTGTCTGCCTGCAGAGTATTTATAGTCCCAGGTTAAAAACACCACTTACAGAATCAAATTCCTATGAGAGAAGCAGCAAGACCCAATAAAGTTAATCCATTATGCATTTTAAGAGAAAACAATGCATTTACAGGGCCTGCATCCTGAGGATCATACCAGCCACTGTGCTCGGGTATGTCAAACTAAGTAGCAAGATTCTTTAAAACATAGAAAACAGAATTAGCATTCATTCACTCACAATTGTCTACCATGTACCTGATGCTGTGCATTTTATACTCACTCCTAGCTTAGGTCAATTCAAAATAAAACTAAGAAATCACTAGGATAGCTTATCAGGTATTCTTGAAAGCCTCTTCTCACAATTTTTAAAAATCTTATGATGACAACTGATTGAATATAGAAGGACCTATAGACTCTTCAGATTTTCATAGTTTTAACCTCTTAAATTTTGAGTTGTTACCATCAGAGAGTGTACCTAATCGTCCTCTTGCGGAATACAGAAAGAACTAAATACAGGATTGGCTGCAAGCCTTAATGTCTATATAAATCTTCTGGGATCGTGTTAAGTGCTGTGTGATTCTGTAGGTCTGGGGTAGGGCCCAAGATCCTGCATTTCTAATAAGCTCCCAAGGGATACCCACCCTGCTGGTCCACAAACCATACCACACCTTGAGTGCAAGGCTTTAATACGCTTTCACCTGGACTTCTGTTCCCATCAAAAGAGTTATATCTTCACCATTCACCAAATACTATCTGAGTACCAACCAGATATCAGGCAACGGTCTTCATCTTACACAGGCTGTTTGGGGCAAGCCTCAGCCAGAAGGTGACATTTAAGCACAGACCTGAAGTTGGAGAAGAGAATGAGCCAGGCAGGTGAGTGGGAAGAAAAATCCAGCAAAGTACAAGAGTCCTCAGGTGTGCACAAGCCTCCCACATTCAGGGAACAGCAAGGAGGCTCTTCACACACATTCTTTCCTTGGCTGCTTCTTGACCGCACTCACCTGGTTTTCCTCCTGCCTCTTTCATCATTTCTTCTCAATGGCCTTTGCTAGTTTTCGCCACTTCTCTCCCTCTTAAATGTCAGAGCGCCTCAAGGCTCAGAGTTTGATTTCCTCTCTCTGCACGCACAACCATGGTGATCTAAACCAGGTTCCTGGATTTAAACACCCTGTTTAGATGTCCTGAACTCCACACTCATCTCCACCTACCTACTCCATTGGGAGGACGGCAGACATCTCAAACTTAAAGGGTCCATCCTCCCCTCCCAATTAGCTCCGCCCATGGTCCTCTCCCTCTTCGTAGATGGCAACCCCATTCTTCCATTAGGTTGAAACATAGGAAATTAACCCAAAAATGACCTTGGTCTGGTTCAACCAAGTTGCTCATTTCCAAAACCTTGGTCGTCTTTGATTCATTTCTTTCCTTCATACCCTACATCCAATCCTTCAAGAAGTACTGGCTTCTTTTTCAGAATATATCCCCAATTTAAATAATTTCACCATCTTTACTGTTACCGCTTGATCCAGGCCACCATCATTTCTCACTTGGATGACTGAAAGCTTCTTGACTCTTCCACCTACTTCTATCTTTGTTCTCTTGCAGCCTATGTTCAATACACTGTGTGATCCTTGTAAAATATGTCGGATTATGTCACTCCTCTGCAAAAAGAACCCCTCTGTAATGGCTCCCCAGAAAAAACAAACTACTTAAAATGGCCTCCAGGTCCCTAAACCAGACCTACCCATGGAACTTGTTAGAAATGTACATTCTCGGGCCCCACCCCAAAGCTAACAAATCAGAACTCCTGGGTGAGGATCAGAAATACACATTTTAACAAGCTCTCCAGGTAGATTCTTACGCACAGCAAAGTTTGAAGACTCCCGCCCACTGTGCGCCTTTCCCCCTCTACCCTGGGGTCATGACCTCTCTGATTTTATCTCCCACAACCATCCTAAGAATTTAGAAACCCCAACCCCCACCCTGCCAGTGCGCTCCATCCCCATGCCCTGCTCTCCTTTGTCCAGAACATGGCCTGGCACATAGTAGGAGCTCACCAAATATTTGGAGAATCAATGACTGAATGGAGGCAGTGTGGCTGAAATGCATGAATGAGCAGGGAGACCAGAAACTAAGGACAGAGGGTCAGATTGCACTGCAGGGCCTTGTACAGGTTGCGGGCTAGGGTCCTGCAACCTCTGGAAATGTCCTGAGGAGATGGAGAAGTGGTAGACCCTCACACTTCCTGATGAATTCAGAAAGCTCTGGAGGTAATGTCTCCAAGTCAGGCAGCTGATTCACAGTGTACCTCTCTAATCTGAGTTATAAAGCTTCTTTTTCTCTGAGGGCAGACCCAATGGTTGCCAACTCTTACAGCTCTCATCCATGATGCTTAGGGCCAGGAGCCCGGAGATTTGCCTTCATCGCTAAACTGTAGACCCCTGATAACTCACAGTTAAAGCAGAAGTCCTCAAGCTGGTGGCCCATGGACACAGTTCAAGGTATGGTTTATTGGTCTACAGAGTACTTAATTAAAAACTGGGAGTTTTCATACTAAAATTTGGATTTCTGGTTTCTCTGGGTAAAACAGATGATCCAGCAACAATGAACCACCTTCTAGTGGGCAAGCAGGGGGCAGAGTTGAGAAGCAGCTTCCCTTCTTTGATGGGACACATGTTCTTCGTTTTGCTACATTCCTACCCGTCCTCATTCTGACACTGACAGCTGGTCTGATTTACTCATTAATCTGCCTGACTTCTGAAGGCATCTAAATTGGCAAACCCTGCCTTACCCTTTCACACTCCACATTCCAGGGGGTGGTTCCAAATCTGATGGACTGATGGCGGCATGAGTGGGATTAGAATAGGCCGCACTAGATGAACAATCTCATGTGAGGTGAGAAAATGACATACGTTGATGTAAACTTTTAAAAGGTACACACATGTTCATCCAGCAATTCATACTGTCAAGAACTTTTCTAAGGAAATCATCAGATATGAGGGCAAAGATGTAAGAACACTGAGGTCCATTAGAGCATTACTTAAAACAGTAGTGGGCATATTACCACCCTACAGCCCGTTGCCTGTTTTTGTAAATAATGTTTTATTGGGACACAGCCACACCCATTCATTTACACATTAGTCTACGCCTGCTTTCAAGCTATTACAATACTACAGCAGAGTTGAGTAACAGACCTTATACACTCCAAAGCCTAAAATATTTACTATCTGGCCCTTTATAGAACGTGTGGCAACCGTTAATCTCTAATAACAAAATATTGGAAATAAATATCTAATAGAAAGCAATGCATTCAATTAATCATGAGGGCGCTATGTAAGTTAAAGGTTCCCCAACCTCAGCACGACTGACCCTACGGCCAGGTACTTGGTGTAGGGTTGCATGAATATTATAGAGCTGGGTCCCCAACCCCCAGGCCTCAGACGAGTACCAGTCTGCGGCCTGTTAGGAACCAGGCCGCACAGCAGGAGGTGAGCTTTGGGCCAGCGAGGAAAGCTTCATCTGCTCTTCCCCATTGTTCACATTACCGCCTGAATCCCACCCCCTACCCCCAGTCCATGGAAAAACTGTCTTCCACGAAACCAGTCCCTGGGCCAAAAAGGTGGGGGACCGCTGTATGATAGGATATTTAGCCGCATCCTTGGTCTCGACCCAGCAGATGCCAGTAGCACCTTCCCCCCAAAGCCAGTTTTGACAACCAAAAATGTCTCCAACATTCCAAATCTCCTTGGGGCAGGGAGGGCAATTGCCCCCATATGGATGGATACAATACAGTCAATGAATCCATATTGTATAAAACTATTTAATGAGGGGGAAAGTTCCTCATGGAAGTAGGAACACAAAGCAGGTTAGAACCATGACATACACTGTGACCCTAAACGGACGTAAAAATGTTCATATATATGCATATGCACCCACACACACACACAAAAGCGTTACAAATTATTCAGCAAAAATCTTCATCATGACTGTCACAGGATGATGAAATTACAGGTGACTGTTACCTTAGTGGTTCTTTTTAATATTTTTTTTATAATTTATATGGCACTAATTTTGTAATTAAAAAAAATCTACAAATTCCACAAAAATTAAAGTCTGTGGATCTGGACAAATAAAAATATATTCAGGCAGAATTCCTCTATTGAAAATTGTTAAAACCACAAATAAACCCAGGAAGTTGTTATACAATGATGAAATCTGCCCCATTTCAATTTTTTCTTTAAATACTGGATCAGTTTAAGAAGACCCTGTTATTTATTAAATCGTTGGTCTAACATTCAAGCCCAGATAGTTTGAGTTTGTACAATGTTTCATACATTGTATGGTTTTGTAAAGGGCTGCAATTACGTGGTTCCGTGGTACCCTTATAATAATAGCTCATTGTAAAGACTGTCCAGTTCTCCCCCCTTCCTGATGGGAGCTGTGAGTGCAGCATTCCACGTGCTATAACTTTTTTATGTGCCCCAGTTTAGCACGGCTTCAGAATTGCAGACGCCTTTTTGTTTCAGCACTTCCCCCCCAAAATGCCCCTATTGTTTGCAGTTTATTGGGTATTAGAGATCATTATCGCACTGGCAGCAAAACTTCTTTTCATAAGGACAGACACTCTTAAGAAACTGGCAGTGGTCAAGTCAGAGATGAAAACATTGCCCTGGGCCTAAGCAAAAGGTCAGTCAGAAATGAGAACCGAATGCCGCTGGTTTGAAGGTCAAGTCCACACGAGCTGAAAACTGGCAAAAAGCAGCTGCCTCATAATAACACAGAATTCAGGGCCTAGATCATGAGACTGAGGGGTCCTGCTGGTGTTTGAGGAAATACATTGTCTTGGACAATTCCTAAGACGTGTGGCATAGATTATGTGATAATGAAATTCCAGTCTGGAATGCACAACGCCAACAATAGCAGTAGCAGCTCACCAGTGCTTTCCGACTGAGAGTTTTACATGCAGGTACATCATAACTACCCCACTGAACACCCCAGTCATTCACTCAACCAGCATTTACGGAGGAGGCACCGAGGATACAGCAGCCACTAAAGCAGAGCTCCTGACCCCACAAAAGCCATACTGAAGCTGGGGAAGCAGAGACAAACACGATGGCAACACATCCACAAAGAAAGAAGGACTTCATATCCTGACATAAGTGCAATGCAGAAAAGATAAGAAAGAAAGACACTGGGAGAGAAGAAGGCTACTGTGCAGTGGGGACATTCCAGCTGAAACTCAGAAGATGCGAAGAAGCCAGGTATACTGAGAATCAGAAGAGCTTAAATCCTGAACTGGAAGTAGCTTGGCACCTTGGAAGAACAAGAATGACATTAATAACCGAGCCAGTGGGGCTGGAGCAGTGACCAGGTCAGCACATACACTGAGAGAGGTGGTCCGGGCCAGATGTTATGGAGCTTTGTAGGCTGCAGAAAGGAATCTGATTTTTCTTCTTTCCTACTTATAAGAAGCCTTTGGGAGGTTCCAAGCAGAGAAGTGACAAGACCTGATGTACATTTGTAAAATATCACTCTGCGGTTGATGTGGTTGGGAAGGAACAGTGGACACAGGAGGAACAATTAGGAGGCTCCTGTAGCTACATATATGAGAGTTGATGATGCACTTGGATATGATATGTATGCTACTAGCTCTTATCTCTGGCTGCTTCTTGGCTTCCATTAAATCTAGATTGAAAATAGCACATATGGTAAAGGACTTTTTTACACTATGCTCTGAAATGTCTCACACCAACACCAAGCAGTAATTATAGATGATGTACAGGGTTGTAAAATACCCCATGTATACTCGCTTGGAACACACAAGCTAATAAGTGTATGGCCAACTGTCAGAGTGCAACGGGAAGAGGCAGCTTTGTCTTGTTAGTATCTGGCTAGAATTTCAGATATCTGACCTCAAATCCTAAGCAAGTTGCTTAAACGCTTTGAACCTCAGTTTTCTATCTGTAAAAAGGGATCGTGGATACTACCTACTCCTAGTAGCTGCTCATCTTGTTCATTAGTTTAAGTGATAGAATGCATGAAAAGTACTTAGCATGTAGTAAATGCTCAATAAATTAATAATGCTATCTATTATTGTTAGTCCTGAATTTTTTGTTTTCATACTCAAGTAGATCAGTGTTAGATCAATTGGCTCATTCATCTCAAAAAAAAAAAAAAAAAAAAAAGCCACCTTGAAGAAGTGGAGAGGGCAAAAAGGAGGGGGGCAGTTCAGCCTCTTTCAGGTATCCTTTTATTTTTTTCTCTTTGGTTGACTCAAGTATCACAGACGGATGCCAAAGTTAAGAGTAAAAGGGGAGAAACAAGAATCGTAGAGCATGGGACATTTGCTGGCTGGAGTATCACACAGAAGACTATGTGAAATCTTTTCTCTCCCACTTCCAATGGAGCTAGCTCAGCTAGTTATTCTTAATCTGGGCCGTAGGGAAAGTAGAAACTCCTGAAAATTGTATGCAAACTTCTGACTGCATTTTTCTAGGAAGAGGTCTAACATATTGAAACATTTAGAGATGAAATTGCATGCAGAATTTGCAGATAAAAGGGAGATATATACAGGAAACAAGATGAGCCATGAGTTGATAACTGTTGAAGCTGACTGATGAGTATATGAGGGGCTCATATTATTCTCTCTGCTTTTATTTAAGTTTGAAACAGGCTAGCCACATTCACAGAGCACATAGACATTTACATAGTAGATGCTTCATTTCTATTCATTTCCCATCTTCTTTTTCTATAAAATGAAAAGTCCTATGGTAGCATATTTACTAAGTAAGCACTTGGTCAATCTATTAACCTATCACAAGCATAAACATCTGCTTCTTTGCTCGCTATTCTGGATCTTTGCCTGAAGCTTTCATCTAAAGGAGCTGACTTTATGTTCCATGAACTGATCATGGATTCAATACGATCCAGGTCATTCCTCTGTACCGTTGTCAGCCCGAGCACCTCTCAGAGAAGCACTGTGTTAACAAAGTAAGTTGGATGTGCCCATGCAGTGTTCTCAGGGATAAAATCAGGAGTGTGTATTTTAGCCACAAATGAAATGCTTATTAACTTGTGCAGGGGGTACAAAACTGAATTCATGTGGACCTTTTCGGATCAAAATCAGGACAACCTCTTTCAAACAAAGTGGCTGATGATCTACATTTATGTCATAGAAAAAAAATAAAGTCAACTGAAACTTGAGCTTATGAAGACATTTAGGAGGAGTTTTGGTTTTCCTCACTTAAAAATCTGTTCATTTGCAAAAAAAAAAAGAAAGAGAAAAAAGGAAAAAACAAGATTTATCACACTCTACAAAGCAAATTCTGAGGGATTTAAAATTTGCTGCAAAGCTATAAAAATTGTATACAGGTAGGACATACCTATATATGTGACTGAGATAGCCCCACGTGGATTTCTTTGTGGGACAAAAATAATGGATAAAATGCGTGACGAGGAAAGGGGCAAAATACTTCTTTTGAGCACAGAAATGGGAATTTTGAAAGAGGTAAGAATATGGGACTATGTTGGGGTTTCTCATAATGAAGGAAAATGATTAAAAAGTGAAAATGAAGTAATTATTGACAGCTCATATAGCAGGTAGTTTCCCTAAAATTTGCCAATGGATGTGCTCATTTAATCGTCACTACAACCCTATGAGATAGGGATTGTTACCATGCCCATTTGAGGGCTGAGAAATCTGAGGCTGACTCCCAACCACTACATTAAATACGACTATGTTATGAGTTATCTGCAGAATGTGTATTTCAGCCCAGTACTGGTGACTGTGAAACTGCAGAGACTCTTTGTGATATCTTTTTCCTCTGAGGACTTGTTTTCACACGTTCATCATAAATAAGCCTCTCTTTAATATATGATGACCACCTGGGTGGACACTAGGCATTAAGCCAAAGTGGGACCCGATTCCTAAGCGGACAGAAGCAGCCCTCAGGCCAGGAGTGGGCCAAAGAAGACAGAACTTTACAAGAGCGAAGCCAAAGTGAACATCTGCTATGGGAAAGCTGCCTCAGGCCTTTGAGTAGTTTAAGGGTTAGTGCTTCTTCTTTCTTTCCTCATTTTTGGGGGGAGGCGGGGAACGTATTGGGGGTGGGGGGATCGGCAAGCAAACAGAATCTTCCAGCCTCAAAAGGAATTTTTGTTAACCAGAAGCATCTGTATCATGGGATTTTTAAAGGAAAGGGTAAACCATTGTACAGTATAGTAATGTCTTTTATAAGAAAGAAAATGGGCCACTGTTATCACTCAAATGCCAGTCGCCGTATACCTAATTGTAAACCAATATTAAAAAAAAAAAAGTTAGGGAAAAGTATCCAGATTACCTTTTTGTTAAATGGCCCAATGTACTATATGGTTTGGAAAAAAAAACAAAAACAAAAGGCAGTGGTTTAGTCAGTCCCCAAAAGTCTATATCTTACACGTCGTAGAAAAAGGGACCTCGTGAAAGAAACCCCCTCATTCCTCTCCTCAAGGAGCTTCAAATGGAGGGTTAGGATGGGGATAGAGGAAAGGGAAACTTACACACAAATTTACACATAAGATGGTCCTACACTTTAAAACAGTGCTTCTCAACCACAGGCAATTTCGCCCTTTGAGGAACATTTGGGAATGTCTGGACACATTTTTAGTTGTCACCACTGGGGTTCCCGTGGGGTGGCTGCTACTGGTATCTAGTGGGTAGAGACCAGAGGTGATGCTAAACATCCTACAGTGCACAGGACAGCCCCTCTGTGCAAAGAATGACCTGGCCCCGATCTCCACAGCAGAGAAGCCCTACAGTAAGAGACGTGTCAATTCCCCACCCCAAACCTCTTTGGGGTAGGTTTCAGAAAAAAAGGCAACAACACCAGTCAAGACAAGGGAATGGCATAGATACCTCATCAGCCACTGATGTGCTTCCTTCTTGTATCTGAGTTTCATAGTCAACCATTATTTCATGCCTGGTCTTAACACGCAAAAGACACCTTTTACTTAAATGGAAGGAGGAGAAAATGACATCGTCACTGTGAAGAGCTTAATTCAAAATTCAAGATTTCGTATCAACCTGAGTTCTGGACAATAATGTAGGCGGGAAAAATAAACTGAGAATTATCAGTTCCACATGATAAACATCGACTGTGCCCTAACACCACACAGATCGAAGGTAAACAATTCTAACGATTCAAAAAGCACACTGAGAACTTGCTTTGTCATCTCTGAGTGCACTGGCAACTGTGAGTACACTGGCAGTATCACTTAAAAGCCTTTTCTATCTGATAAACACTAAAGGAACACTATTGCACTTGCCAACAAAGCCGGAGTTCATTGGTTCTTAGTTTTACAACATTTCACACAAATCGTCCTTACGCTCCCAAACTACAGTAAGAAAACAATAGTTTTCATCTATTCCTTTCCTATATCTTAAAAAATCATTACTTTTCAATATATTTTAACAACTTTAAAAGCCATTAATTTACACTTTTGTATATGACAAACAGATTTTTATTTTCTAAAACTGCTTTAAAAAGTATACATAGAAGTGAAGCATATGCTGATGTCTGTTGAAGCTGAATGGTGGGGGAGCAGGAGCCTCACTGGGCTGTTCTTCCTACTTTTATGTATCTTACAAATTCTCCATCATAAAGAGTCATTAAAAAAAAGAAAAAAAACGTTTAAACAGTTCTTAGACATACAAACACACACACACACACACACACACAAGTATTGCCTCGGGTGTTTATATAAAATAATTTAATCCCAATGATTTCAATGGCAAGTTCTTTTTGGTCTTAAAGATTTTAGCTGTGGCTTTATTTTGCTATCTGCCTCCCCATCCTCTACATTTAGAAAAAAAAAAAAATCTGCAAAACACTCAGAAAGGAAAAACAAACAAAAAGCTAAAATGGAAGAAACTGCACTGTTAGACAACATCATCTCAAAAAGTTTTTGTCTCCAAGGATGCCTGGAACACATAAGTGCGGCTCTAAATGGCCATAAACGGACTCATAGTTTTAGCAAAATGATAAGTGATTTCAACTGCCAAACTGAAGCTTCCTTATATTCTGTTTTATCTAATTAGCACTCTAGAAAATTCTTGCATTGCAATGGCTGAATCTGAATGTTCTCTTCTCTCCCTTTAGTACTGAAATATGCAATGACGCAGTTATAACTTTGCCACTGGATAGGTTTACAAAGTTATCCTTGGATATAAAATGATGAGAGAAAGAGAGAAAAAATATAAATGATATTTTTTTTCCTTGAGGAAAAACATGTCATGAAAAGCCAAATAATATAATATTTCTGGTTGCTGTTCCTTTAGACACAACATGATTATTTACTTAACAAGCCATGTAATTTTCCATATTCAAAATGGTCATCAGAGGGTAAGGGACTGAGTTTTAACACAGTTTTTACCCTCTCTATTTAAAGAAAAGAAAATTACAATAGAAAATTAACTTCTATTGAGCGTTCCTTCTGTATAAGGCATAGGCTCGGGCCTTTTTAGACGTGAACCTTACTCGATGCTCACAGCAATGGGGAAGTGCCATCACTACTCAGGTTTGCAGATGAGGAAACCAAGAAGAGAGGTTAAATAACTAGCCCCCACTTGCCTGCTCTCACACAATCAGAGATCTAAACCCAAGTGTGCTGGGTTCCAAATCAACCAAAATACACAGGATTCATCCAAGCTTCACTTCTCAGGAGTCATCAATGCCCTGCTACAAGTGATATGGTAAATAGGCTTATTTAAAGACCTCCAAAACTATCACCACAAGAAGGAACGTATTCGGAAAAAAACCACTGAGGGAATTTTATTGAACTTATTATTGCCCTCAAGACTGGGGAGGAAACAAATATTCTACGACTTTTATTATTAACAAATGTAAGGTATATGGTTGGAGAAATTTTGGAAAAGGGAAGGGAAAAAAAGATGAGAAAAGGGAAGGGAAAAAAACCACAGAAATAATTCCATACAGAGAGATAAGTCCTGATAGCTTTATAGTATTTATCTTTCTACTGATCAAAGTAGAATTTTAACATGGTCACAGGCAAGGTTAGCAGGACTGGAACAAAAGTTACCTAGTTCAAAAAGACCAAGGCTGTATCTTCCCTAAAGGGGAATTTATACACATCTCTAAACCACAAAACACACTTGCCAACCGACCCCTGCAGCTCAAGAGTGAACACGTGACTTAGGCTCCACCAACCAGATGTACTTGCACGAGACTCAATCAGATGTACTTGCACAAGACTCATGTGCTAGAGATAAGTAGTGGGCCCTACTGGGGATGGTCATGGTGTGGAAAGATTGGGTTTCTGGTGCAGTAGGGGCAACAGAGCAGGCTTCAGTGGTTGTTCGGCAGACCAGTTCCATGCTGTGGTGTGAGGTGTTTCAGCTTCACAGTTCCACGCCTGGTTCTCTTAGCTACCCAACAACTCTGCAGGTAACCCAACATCCGGTCAACACATCTCTCTTAAAATTAACCAACATTGCTTAATGTTGCTAGCTATTAAAAACTCTGATACGGGGCCAAGGTTTGACTACTTTTATAAATACATATGTAGATGTATATAAACATATATATCAATTATAGAAATAGGTACATACCGAAATATACATGAATGTATACATTTATGTATACAGATATATTTATGTACATATATACAAAGGGGAATGTTCATTCATTAATTTTTAAGTATTAGGAACTTTTCACACAAATAAGAACTATACCGTATGATTCATTTTTATTATGTCCGATTGTGATGTACACTTCTTACGTTTAAAGGAATACAAACTCTGGTTTAGAAAAGAAATCTATGGTATGGAAAAATCACAAATGAATGGATTCTCTTATACTTTCTTCCCAATGGAAGCAAGTGAAATGAGTTGCTAGCATTTCTCTCTGGGCTGCATCTTACAATTAAATGTAATCTGTGGAAGCAGGTACTAAGTATCTCTATTCAACTTGGTAGAAAAGAGCAACGGATGATGTTTAACATTCATGTTTGCGTCTATGTATTGCACAGTGATTGACCCACGGAGCACAAGCGCTGTCTGGTATATAAAAAAGGACACTTTACAACCTTTCCATTCCCTTAGAACCTACTAAACTAGGCTTTACGTCTCCTCCTATGCTCAGTATAACACATTGCTCATAGCAGGTACCCAGTAAGTTTGCAAATACTGAACGGATAATGAACTATCCTCAACTGCTCATTATTTTTACAGGTTCAGGCCCCCTAGAGGAAGATAAGCTTAGGGTTCCTCTTCTTAGTCTCTTACTTAAAAACAACCAGTCAGGGGCTTCCTAGGTGGCGCAGTGGTTGGGAATCCGCCTGCCAATGCAGAGGACATGAGTTCAATCCCTGCTCCAGGAAGATCCCACATGCCGTGGAACAGCTAAGCCCGTGCGCCAAAAAAAAAAAAAAACAACCAGTCAACTATTACAATCCACCCCTGCAAAAAGTCCCAGCCTTTAGCAGTCCCCCTTGTTCACTTATTTACTTATCTGACACTGTGCAGTGATGGCACTGACCCAAGGCTCTCACGGGGTAGGTAAGTGTCACTACTGCCACCTCACAAGTGGATGAAGCAGCCCTGCGTTGTAGGAAGTAACCATTTCTACACAGACAGACAATAAATATACAATAGTGTCAAGTTCATCTGTTGGAGGGTGTTCACTGTGTGGTCCAGTTTAAATATCTTCTTTTGAAATGCAAAGTTGTTCTTTGAAAACAAAAAGTTCAATTCTGGTAGCAAGTATTGATGAGTATGAACTATGTGTATGTCCGTCTGTCTAATAAAGGAGCAGGAGAAGGGGTACCACAATGAAAACAAATGAGGAAGGCCATGAAAACAACTTCTCCCAAGAATAAGCATTTTGTTAACTCACGTTTCAAAAAGAGGAAGAATTCCCCTCCTCATTTAAAGTGCCAAAATCCATCGTGTCACAGTTTATAAAAAGTGCAATATCAAATCTATATTGCATTCATGAAAGCCAGTTACAACTTTCTATTGTCCCAGATATGGAAAGACAGAGTAGGCACCAGCACCACAATTCAAGAGCGTGCGTTTTATCATGCTATTAGTACGTTTGTTAGGACGATATAAAATCACTGGCTTCATTTACACGCTGGTGACATCTGTGGAACTGCCTGGCTCTAGCCTCCTGTCCAATGAGCTGTGCTATTATTTATATCCAAAAAGAGTCAACTGCATTATCATAAATAAGATGCAGTTCATCACCGCACCTGATGCTCAAGTAACTCAAGGGCTGAAAACTGAGTCACCTTCATGCAGACTCAAGTATGTCACTGATCCATTACCTCAGCTTTTTCTTTGCAACCTTAGAAAACCCTTACATTACAAACACAGGACAAATGAGAGCTCTCAAGGAAGAATTTATCTCCTAAAGAAAAATAATGGTATAAAACATGAAATGCAACACACAACATACTTCCTTCATATACTTGGACAGAAATGCCATTAAAATACTGGTAACACTACTATGTTGCTCATTAAACAATGATAAAACAAGCTCATTAAAAAATCTTAAGACAATAAAGACAAAAATAAATCTCGAATAAAATGCCCCACCTCATTCCTCTCTTTGAGTTCTACTCTTTAGAAGGAATTCTAGAATTGACATGTACTTTTTATATTTCTAGGCTAATTTAAATAGAATTAAAATATAATCACAAATATACAATATATGCATTTAGAACAAACATTTGGTTGTGTGATGCATGTTTCTGTAGTTTGCTTTTTAAAAAAATATGCAGTATTATAATATAGACAACTAGATCTATCTCTCTTTTTAAAAGCAGCCACCTAGTGTTCCATTCTATTAATATACTTTTCAATAATTCCCAAACTGAAGGGTATTTAGGTGGTTCCCAATTTTTACTATAATAAGTAATACAGAATTGGATATTCTTGCATTCATGAACACACTGCACCGTTATATGATCATTGCAGGGGCTGGAATCTTTAAGGCATAAGATGGTTGGGCATAGAGGGTGCCTGTTTTACGTTTTTACAGATGCTCCTTAAATTCTCTGCAAAAAGCCTCTTCCACTTACAGTCCCACCAAAAGAGGCTCCAAGACACCACTACTGACAATGTTTTATACATTTACAACATAGCACCTATAAAGCATTTATGTTATTTAGTATGATTTTCTTTAAAAAACACAAACATTGACCATATGTATGTCTGAACCAACTTGCTTTTATCACTCGATATTATGCTCTCAGATCTATCCAGAATGACACATACACATCTAATTCATCTATTTTCCTGATGTTATGATATAACCCATCACCTTACTGATAGACATTTAGTTTGATTGTGATTCGTTGCAATCAGAAGCAATGCTGCAGTGAACATTCCTGTGAGTGTTTATGGTTTCTTTAGGGTATAAACCTTGAAGTGGAATTGCTAGATGATAGGTTCTGTGTATTGAAAACTTTATTAAATGTTGCCAAATTGTTCCCAAGGTGTTTGAACAATCTATGGTCCCATTAGCAACATATAAGGGTTCTGATTTCCCTGTTCTATCCAAACATGTTATTATCAGGCTTTCTAATTTTTGCCAATCTTGTTGCACATAAAATAGTATAAGTTATTGTTTGAATTTGCAGTTCTCTAATTATAAATCGGGTTGAGCTTTTGTAAATTTTCTATCTATATGCTTTGCCCTTCCTCTCAACCCACTGTTTTCTTCTTGATTTTCAGAAGTTCTTTATATATTGTGGCTACTAATCCTATACCTATCATTTATGTTATTGATACTATTTTCCTATTTACTGCTCATCTTTTAGCTTTGTGTTTCTATTTAACTATATCTACCTTCCTTGAAAATGGTCCAAGAATAAAAGCCATAGGAAGAGATCTTTCATTTTCCTTTGTCCTGTTTGCACTTGTGCTTTCATTAATTTTTCAAAGTAAAATGAAACAGTTAAAAAAATAAAGTATAAACTGTTTTTTAAATTATTTCAGAGAAGATTACTGTTAATAATATTATTAGGGAACTAATCCATAAACATTATAGTTAAATTCTCAGTCTATAACATTGGCTTCTGAAAGCTGGAAAATCAACTTTTTAAAATGAGAACTTCTGTACACAGATTCACTATTTAAATACATCACAATGATATTCAAATTTAATACATAAGATTAAAACCTTATATGACAACTAAGAAACACCTCTGTGGCAACTCAATTTGCCTTTCATGTTTTCATGTTAAAAGTCAAATAATCATAACATTAATGTCTCAACTTTTATAATACCACCTCTGGAAAGTACGGTTAAAACTCAACAGAATTTAGCAGCTTGTAAAGAAAATCACCTTTTCCTATAATCATAATCATCAAAGACATATTTTCTAAGGACTTATATTAAACAAATTTTATCATATAAATAATCTCAACTTAAAAGCAAAACTGGTAGTACGAAGGGACTAACTCTAAAACAAATCTTCAGAAGTTGTGTTCACTCTTGAAGGAAGAAAAGCTCTCAGACTGTTCCTAAGGAGAAAAATAAATCCTAAATGGAATTACCAAATAAAAGAACATAAACAAAACACTAAAGTTTTTAATGTATTTTGTGAAATTTTCACCCAAACCGTACCAATCTGCATTATTATCACCAGTGTATAAGTGTTCATTTCTCCATACCTTCACAAGATTAAATTGCAATGGAGTAAACAAATCACAAATACACAAATATCAATGTGGTAAAGAAAAAGTCTTACCATTATTTTATTTGGTATTATTTAATACTGCTATTTTAATGAGTTTTAAGAATAATGATTTTTTTATGTTTGTTAAGGCAACTATTCTATAATTGTCAATTTTTAAAAAATTCTAATAACTAGTAATTATTTTTAATGGGAAAAAGGTGATGAAGGGAAATATTAGTCAATTTGAAACTCATGTCAAATAAATATTTGCTATTTTTAAGTCTCTCCTGAGTCAACTTTGAGAAACTCTCTTTGAGCCCAGGAGAAATATCTTTTTTCTTATGTTCTTTCAGATGCTAAGTTTTGGGGAGTTTGCTCTCACACATTTAAAGAATACGTGGAGAGATGAGTGGTCTTGAGGAAAACTCAATATTAGAAAGGACAGCCAAAGACCTAAGCTAAGGTAAAGCAGACTGTCTACCCCAACTTTAGACAGAGTGCTTGAAACTGACAGGGACAGACAGGCTGGGTTTCCTGTCTGAAATCAAAGGTAATTTCAACTGTAAGTTTTGTCACTGTAACCCAGGCCTTTAGACTAGGATTGGAGGAAAACACTACATCCAGCTTATAGACTTATTTCATCCATATCATCTCAGAGCTGCCCATCATGTCTCTCCCCAACAGAATACAACCTTCATGAAAGAAAGATCTTTGTTTTTGTTTGTTTTTCTGTTTGTTTTGGTGCTGTTTCCTTAGCACCTCTAACAGTGCCTGGCACATAAATACTTAATAGATTTGTTTTGAATTACTCAACAAATAAATGACCTATTTATTTATTCAAGCAGATTGACCCACAGGACCCCATCTCTAAACACCATGAGCTTTTCTCATCCAATACTTCAAAAGAGCTCATATACAAAAAAGTTTTGGATATAGAAAGTAAAAATTCCAGAGTTCAATAGCCTATTTAAGTTATATTTCACGTTTTAAATCCCTTTCATTCTTTAGGTATCAATACTAAGGGTATTACAGCATAATGGTTAGCAACATAAGATTATTTGGGAACACGGGGAGAAGATCAAATACAAACTCCATCACTCCTATTTGTGTGGCCTTCAATAAGTTAACTTCTTTCCAAGCAACATAGTAATTAACAGCACCTCCCTCATACTGACAACATAAGTACCAAATGCGGCAATTTCTGTAAAGTACTTAGCACAGTGACCAGTATATATTAAGTAGCCAACAAATAAAAGCTGCTGATTTATTGTGTACTTGTGGGCAAAGAAGTAGAAAAGGCAGTGTGTTGACAGCATCTATTTTAAATCACACCCAACAGTCTAACAGTTGCCAGTCTTCATTCTAGACCCTCTCCACCTGGGCATCTTATAAAATAAGCAAACAAAAACTCATCACCGTCCTCCTGGACAGATTCTGCAGTCCACTTCAGAATCTACCAGGGTTTAATCAGTCTTGTGACAAACACTCTAAAGTCACTTCCTAACTGTTGAAAAACTGTATCATTAAAAACCATGAAAAATCAGACTTAGAAAAAAATGAAAGATTAAACAAATGGACTTGTACACAACTTACCCCTCTGCTATCTGGGAAAATTCTGAAATGTTTCAGTTAAGGTAACTTAAGAGAAAGACACCTAGCCGGATGCGGATCATGGCATTCACTGACCAGAGTAATCAAGCAAAGTTTCAATCTTACCTCTCTAAAAACTGTCACCATGTACACAACTATTAACTGTTACAGTTTACTTTAAAAAATAACAACAGAAGACAAAATTGGAGGGCAGATACCACCTGACTTCAAGACTTGCTAGCTACAGTAAGCAAGAAAGTTTGGTATTGGTGTCAAGACAGACAGAACCCTGGAACCGAACAGAGAGCACAGAAATAGACCTACACATACATGAAAACGCAATGCAATGAAGTAAAGATAGTATTTTCAACAAACGATGTTGGAACAACTGGACATCCACATGTAAGAAAATGAACTTCAACCCATATCTTCCAACATATATAAAAATTGTTCAAAATGGATCATAAAACCTAAAGCCGTAAAACTTCTAGAATAAAAATTAAGAGTAAGTCTTTATGATCTTGGGTTAGACAAAGAGTTCTTGGAAATGATACCAAATGAAAATAAAAGAATAAATTAATAAATTGGGCTGTATCAAAATTTAAAACCTTTGCTCTTCAACAGACACTATTAACAGGATGAAAAGACGAAATACAAACTGGGTAAAAATATGCGCAAATCATATATCTGATACGGGACCTCTAGATCCAAAAGAAATAAAGAACTCTCAAAATAAATAAAATGAACAACCCAATTTTAAAATAAGCAAATGATTTCCACAGACACTTCACCAAAAGAAGGTATATAGGTAACAAATAAGTAAAGAAGTAGATGTTCTACACCATCAGTCATAAAGCAAAATGCAAATTAAAACCACAATGAGCAAGTATTACATGTCTATCACTATACACACCTACCAGAAAATTAAAAAGATTGACCATACCAAGTGTTAGGCAGAATGCAAAAAAGAAAAAAAAATGGAGCTCTCATACACCGCTGGTGAGAACAGAAAGTGGTGAAACTACTTTGAAAAAAAAATTGGCAGTTTCTTAAAAAGTTAAATATATGACTATTGCAAGATTCAGCTGGTCCACTCTCAGGTATTTATATAAGAGAAAAGAAAGGATGCATTTACACAAAGGTATGTACACAAAAGTTTATAGCAGCTTTATTTGTAATATTCCAAAACTGGAAACAGCCCCAAATGTCCGTTAAAGGGTGACTGGATAAACAAATTGTGGTAAATCCATACAAAGGAATACTATTAAGCAAAATAAAGGAACAAGCTACTCATACATGCCACAACACTGCTGAATCTCAAATTAATTATGGTGGAGAGAAAGAAGACAGACCCCCCCTCCCAAATAAGAGTACATACTGTATAAATCCTTATTTATTAAACTCTACAAAACACAAAATGACAGAAATCATATCAGTGGCTGCCTGGTGATAAGGGGAGAAGGCTGAGTTGGGTGAGAAGGAGGGATGATAAAGAGGCACAAGGAAACTCCTGGGGGTAAAGGACATGTGCATTGTCGTGACGGAAGTAGTCATTTCGCAGGTGTGTAATATATCAACATTTATCACAATATATACGTTCACAATATGTGTATCATGCCAATTATGCCTCAATAATATGAATGTGCTGTGCCAATATTCATATATATATATATATAAATATGTATACACATATATATTATACATATTCTCACGTATCTTTACCACCCTGTAGGTAAGTATTACTTACTCCTGTTTTACAGAGGAGTGTAATCTACAGAGATATGTAGACTGAGATTTCTTTTCCTCTCTCAATTAACTCTGCATCATACCAACTACTTAATATGTACTAGGAACTATACTAGGAACTAAGAGCCAGGATCATGCAAAGATCTGGAAGTCATGTGGTCCTTACTTACAGTCTATTAGGGTGAAAATAACTAATGGCAGTAGAAAGGATAAAGTGGTAATAAGTGCTGTAAGTGGAATGCAAGCAAAATTCCATGAAGGAGGTGGGTAGAGAGTGGAGGAGAGGGAGAGAGAGAGGTGGGGAGGGGAGGAAAAGTCAAGGAGTGTTTGTTTCACAGAGAAGGCAATGTCTGAGCTGGGCTTTATTGGTTGGAAGAGCATTTGGCCAAGGATGGATGGAGACAGAAGGGCAGACCAGGAGAAGATATTACGAACACACTGTCGGCATTTCTGCTGCTATTTTTCATGCTGGTCAATGCCTGGTGTGGGCAAATACACAAAATCTAAAATTGATTAAGCATCTCAGCTCTTCTCTTGGTCTTCAGTATGGTTAAATGGTGGGGTTGTCAAATGTCATGAAGTATCAATTTTTAAACTATCAGTTATGTATTGTCTCTTTTGTTCACTACATTATTTCCAGAGCATCATACCCTGCTTGGCACACAGTCAAAACTATAGTCAGTATTTGTGACATAAATAAAGATGCTAGAGGACAAAAGTAATTAACGAACAATTATGAGTAATACTGCTTCAAATCAATCATGGCAAGTTGTCTCTAGAGTTTTTATTCAAAACTTGTAGTAATATTAACAGTAAAAAATGCTAGCCATTAATATTTACTTAGCACTTACTTTTTTGCATCCATAGTCATTATCTCATATTTGCAACAACCTTACCTTATTATTATTGTGTTATGTCATTTATTAACCAGAGTGATAAAGTTCCCACCCTACTTCTCTGAAGACTGCCATCACATAGTTCCCATTTTGCCAATGGGAAAACAGGACCTCTCAGAAGTTAAGTAATTTTGCTGCCAAGAAAACACAACTAGGACATGGAGAGGCAGAATCCCATGCAATCTGATTCCAACACCTTTTGCTCACACACTCTGAAACACCTCCTACACCAAGGCAGAGTTAGAAGCTATGAATTCTAGAAGGGAGTTGAGTTTCCGAATTCCAGCTCCAGTCAATACTAGAAACGACCGCTGTGTCTCAATGAGTGGCAATTCAACAACACCCTTCCACTGACCATCGACTGGAAAAAAAAAAAAAATTAAGAAAGAAGCCCCCAGAGACAAGGTTGCTGCTTGCTGTAGTTAATGAAATGAGCTGTCTTCAGAGAAGAGGACCTTACCTGCCTCAACATCCAAGAGGTGGTCATGGTCAGAAGCAGGTCTCAGGTCACAGAAGAGAGTAAGTACAATCAATAGGGCAACATACAAATCACACTCATGACCTTGAACTCATTGATCCAGTGTTCTCAACCAGATTCACTTATCAGAAACTATGAGGGCATTTTTTAAAAAATAAAGATTGAAAGGCACTTCCAAAGTCTAGGTCTGTGTCTAGCTATGTTTATTCTTAAAAGCTCACGAGGGAATCCCAATGATTAGCTAGTTTGAAAATCACTACTCTCAACCACAAACTAGACCCACTTCCTAGGGAAAAACTGTTCTTACGATACACGTTGAATTTTCATCTCTATGACTGCATAATAATTGAAACTAAAACCCACGAAATGTGGTCAACTTAAAAGGGAAATCTAATTTCTAAACTCTTTTAAGACTCAGAAGCCACAGTTTATAATCTCTACAAACAAAATTAGAAATGATGAAACTTCATAGAAAATACCATTATTGCATTATTTCAATTATTCCATATTTTTGTAAAACAAAAAAAAGGAATTTTAAAACTCAAAAACAAATCCATTTGGATTAGGTTTTTGTTGTTTTTTTACCTTGAGATATAAAGTACACATTAAAATGTTACAGACGCAATTCCAGCTAAATATGATGAGCTGCCAATAACCAACTCAAAAGGCAAGATCTTTAAAGACAAAGACTTGAATGTGTTGCCGTCTCAGTGTTCCAGAGGTTATAACTGTAACAAAGGCTGCACAGTAATTAAAAGTAGTATTTTTGTCAGAAGATCAAACCAGTGTGTCCTATATTAAAAAAAAAAAAGCCTCAGGCTAGTTTTCAAAGGGGTCTATTTTATACCAGAATAACCTATGAGCTCTCTGTTTCACCCTTCATTTGGAGGAAAATATAAATCATCCTCACAAGCCCACTGGACAGCTAGGTCACTCAAACACAAAAATCAAGGGGTGAAGAGTGAGTCATGGATTAAACTGCAATTCCTTTCAATAAATATTTATTGAGCCCATAGTAAGCCCCAGCAATAAGCCAAGATCCATATCCTCATGAAGTTAAAACTGAACTTTAAGAATAGGCTCATGGGGGGCTTCCTAGGTGGCACAGTTGTTAAGAATCCGCCTGTCAATGCAGGGGACATGGGTTCGATCCCTGCTCCGGGAAGATCTCACATGCCGCAGAGCAACTATGTCCATGAGCCACAACTATTGAGCTTGTGCTTTAGAGTCCGTGAGCCACAACCACTGAGCCTGCGTGCTGCACTACTGAAGCCCGTGCGCCTAGAGACTTGTGCTCTGCAACAAGAGACACCACCGCAATGAGAAGCCCCTGCACCGCAGTGAAGAGTAGCCCCCTGCTCGCTGCAACGTGTGCAGCAACGAATACCCAACACAGCCAATAAATAAATAAATAAATAAATAAATAAATTTAAAAAATTAAAAAAAAGAATAGGCTCATGATTTATATAAATGGAATATTGAGGATGCACAAGAAATAACCCATCACTGGAGAAACGAAAGAAACCTCACAACATGAATGTATTTTTTCCTAATAGGTATTACGACTCTGTGGTAAAACATTTCAGTTTCACCAATGGCCACCTACCTATTTTTATTTTCACCAAGCACTGGGGACAAAATCTACTAGTCAGGGCCCCTCTCCACTGCCAGTTGGACTGGGGCCACATCTCAATTTTCAGTGCAAAACGAACAGTTCTAAAGCGAATGGCATTCCTACCAATTCCCCCCACCTTGCTAGATTGGGCCAGGGCTCCACTTCCTTCTACCACCCTCATGCAGGCACAGAGGGGCCAACTCCAAGTTTGTAACACTTGCATTTGCAAGGTTGACTCATGCTGGGATAAATAGGTCAGTTAATTGCCTGTACCACATGAGATCTTAATGACATAGGACAGGCATCTACATTCGAAATACACCATGTCTTGGAAACTTGTAGCAATGCCCAAGTTTTTCTCCAACTCTCTGAATGAGACAGGTGGTGACATGGTAAATGTCTGTTTTCACAATTTACCATAATATTAATTAGTTTCTCCATCTGGTTATAACCTATAAAGAAGTATGGAGCGACTCATAAAACAGGACCAATTGTCCTATCTCAAACATGTGATTAGACCATGAGTCACTGGGAGAAAAATAATTAAGCAATAGCTAACCCCCATGGGCTCATACACTGTTCACTCCAAGTGTACTTCGACAAAGACATTCGTAAAGAAATTTGAAACATGGGGGTTGGGAGAGGGATGGAGGATGAATAGAAGAGTAGAGTCAACGGCATAATGCCTAAAAACTCGGGTTTGTAAATAGAAAAAACTGCTCAAACCCATGAAATTTATCCAAACCTTGGCAAAATGGAAACTGTAAAAACTGTTATAAAAAACATAATCTAAAAAAAAGAGCCAGAACACTTGCATTATTAGTAACACACTATTCATATTTAGAAAAAAAGGCTCTAATTGAAGCTAAATATTACTAATTGTAACAGAGACAAAATCTTACTAAATAGATACTGCAGTTTAAAAAATCACTTTGATTCTCATAGCAGCATTATTTACAATTGCCAAGATGTGGAAGCAACCTAAGCGTCCATCAACAGATGAATCAATAAAGAAGATGTGGTTACATACATACAGTGGAATATTACTCATCCATAAAAAAGAATGGAAGTTTGCCATCTGCAGTAACATGGATGGACCTGGAGGGCATTATGCTAAGTGAAGTAAGTCTGACAGAGAAAGGCAAATACTATATATCACTTACATGTGAAATCGAAAAAATACAACTAACAAGTGAATATAACAAAAAAGAAGAAGACTCACAGATATAAAAAACAAACTAGTGGTTACCAGTTTGGGGGGGGCAGTAGAGGGGTGCAGGAATGGGAGGCACAAATTTTTAAGTGTAAGATAGGCTCAAGGATATACTGCACAATGTGGGGAATACAGCCAATGTTTTGTAATAACTGTGAATAGAGTGCAAGCTTTTAAAATTGTATTAAAAAGAACAAAAAAAAGATTAATTGACCATAATTTTTTTTAAATCCCTTTGGTTCATATCACTGCTAATTTGGTTAAAGAGCAATTCCTTTTATCTAACTGCTCTGGGAGTATGCTGCTTGAAATTATAATCAAAATCCAAGTCACAGACATAAAGTTATACTGTAGGAACTTCATTCAAAGAGCTCAGTGTAATTCACACATATCTCATTCCATCCTCACAGGTTTTTCTTTTTCTTTCTTTCTTTTTTTTTTTTTTCCTTTTTAATTGACAGAACTTTCCTGGGGAGATGTGCAAAGGGAGACTTCTAGTACTTAACATATTTTAAACCCACTTTTCCTATGTAAGCATTACTTTCCCAGGCAAATTCTTCTAATTTTAATAGTAACAAATACAGGACTTTCACACAGTAATATCTCTAAAGTAGACACTGTATACTCATGTTTTACTCTGTCCATCTATCGCATTTTTCCATTAGGAAGCATTACCCCTCATCCTTTATTTGCCTTAATTATGTGATTTTTGTTCTTAAAAAAAGTATCTAGCCAAATATTCCCCAAATATTCACAACACAACTTCCTCTTATTATATTCACCCAAACTGCTTCCTCCTTAATGAAGAAAGAGCTGGCTGCATGCTTCCATACACCCTTTTTTATCCTCTTCTACCAGCTTTTGTCAACTCCAGCCCAAAAAGAAGGTCACTGGTTTACCAAGTGTCAGCCAGTGTCACCTCATGAGTCAACCAGGATAAGCACAGAGAACAAAGCTGTGGGAGGTGTTTGGATAAACAGCACCAGGAAGGATGAAAAGAAATTCAGGTAATGGTACCACACATATTATGCAAAACTAATTAAGGAGGAACTCTTGGAAGAAGAGAACAAGAGAGACAGAAAGGGTTTAGAAAAAGGAGGAGATAGGGAAGAACAACACATGGAAATATCACATTTTTTAATTCTGTGGAGAAAGGTTTTCTCTCATTGATGCAAAAATAAACCAGGTGCAACATAGCTGGGTGAGGTGAGCCTTAACTGGGAGCAGAGGAAGGGGCTGCCCATCCACTGTGATCAGAAGGGTAGCAGAGAAAGCCCCCACCACCGTCCACCATTATTTTCTCTGAAAATCCATCATTTCCCCCCAGTCCGCTTTCTCATGCCAGCAGAAGTCAAGTCCTTTTTTTCTTTTTTAATTTCATTTATTTTGGGGCTGCATTGGGTCTTCGTTGCTACATGCGGGCTTTCTCTAGTTGTGGCAAGTGGGGCTACTCTTCCTTGTGCTGTGTGGGCTTCTCATCATGGTGGCTTCTCTTGCTGCGGAGCACAGGCTCTAGGGGCACGGGCTTCAGTAGTTGTGGCACACAGGCTTAGTTGCTCCGTGGCACGTGGGATCTTCCTGGACCAGGGATAGAACCCATGTCCCCTACATAGTCAGGCGGATTCTCAACCACTGCGCCACCAGGAAAGTCCAAGTCCTATTAACATACATAGACTTCTTGGGGGAAATCATGTAAGTTACTCTCAGCAAGACTTCCTTGATTCATCAGATCTAAAAACAGGAGTACAGAAATGAACAAGTCACAGAAAACACGTGTCTGCTTTGCTGTCACGTCCCCCAGCAGACCCCAAGGAGAAATACCACCCAGAGGTAACCCAAGCCTAAAGAAAGCCTAAATAAAGCCAGTGGTCCTTAAAATAATTTCTGTCAGAAGTCACCTACATCTTTTTTTCTTTTTGCTTGCAATTGGTTAATTCAGAAATTCAGGTCTCCTGAATTTACATAGTCAGCAAGGACATTATTCTCCTTGGGCGAATATTCTCCAAGTGATTTCAGCAGAAACTTTCACGCTGTTAGGCCAAGGCAGCAGAGATTGTACAGGAGCTGGTGTTACCCTGAAGAGCGTTGGTGCGCATACTCTCAGAGGATGGACTGACACCCGCCCTGAGATGACGCTCCTTCTCAAGATCACCTGCCCAAGATGGTTCAGAGAGGAATAACAGGCTCACGCTCTCTCTACAAACAGTAGACAACACTTCCTCAAACTTCAGTCTGGCGACCCTGGCCAACACCTTTCCATAGCTTCCACTGCTCCTGGGATAAAGACACGAATCCTAAAGATGGTCTGCAAGGACCTGGGGGCTCTGGCTCTTGCCCACCTTTTAGCCTTGGACTACACAATTCTCACTCTCACTCTCTGCCCACAACCACCCAGACTTATTTTCTTATTTCCTGGAGCTGCCATGCCCTCTGGCACCGCAGGGCCTGGCCACAAGCTCTCCTTACACCGAAATGTTACCACCCCAGACTTCGCAGAGTTAACACCTACGCTTCCTTCAGCATGATCACGTTCAGAGAATTCTTCCCTGCACAAACTCTTCCCCTCCCTTTCACTGTATATTCCCACAGAACTTTCTTTCTTTCCTTCATAGCACACACTTGAGTTTTAAATTGTCCATTTGCCTTTTGGGGTGGTGCTGGGTGTGACGAAGTGTCCATCTCCTCCACTTTACAGTAAGCCTCCTGGAATCGCCCAAGAGTCACAATGGCTCCTGGCCAGCTAGACCTAGCTGCCTAAATGTATTGCTACTAACAGCAAAGAAGCAATGGGTGTGTCAGGAGAGGGATCAGCCAACCATGGAAGCAAAGAGCAAGGGGTCTGGAGAGAAGAATCCTGGGGAGGAGAACAAGGTCTATGTCTGGTTTTGATCAACGTTGGATTCTCTCATACACAGATGCTCGATAACGCTTTGTTCAATAAATGAATGAATATATACTCATTTCCCTTTCCTCTCTGTTCATTCATTCTACAAATAGGCAACTCCATCCTTCCTCCTCCCCTCCCCTCAATCTACTCTTTCAAAGGTCACAGTGACCTCCCAATGGAATCATCTGATGGACATGTTTCAATTCTTCACTTCTTGGACACCCATGTCATGCCTACAATTGATTAGCTGTTCTTCTACCTCCAAACTTTTCTGTCACATCAGGTTCTCCAAGTTTTGTTCCTAGCTTTTGCATCTCTTCATAGGTTCTCCATACTTTGTCCTTCTCTAGTGGTTCTAGTTCTTCTCAAGGCCCATATCTTCTCTCACAACACTTTCTCTGGTGACTTCATACTCTCTCTGGATTACAATGCTATACTACTGGGTCCCAAACGTGTGGCTCAAGTTCAGACTTGGCTCTAGAAGCAGATAGGTTCCCATAACCTGATCACAAGACCTTGGTCCATCTCTCCAGTCTCATCCCCAGCATGGCCAGCCTTCCCTTTGTTCTTTGTCAGCTGTCTGCTGCCACAGGGCCTTTGCACAGGCAGTTCCCTCTAACAAACTAAAATCTATTCACTCTTCAGACCACAGGCCAGGTGAATACAGGAAAGCCTTCTCTGACTCTTAACATCAAATCCTCCCAGCTTCCATATCCCTGTGCCCTTCTCTTGTCTGGTACCTGTTGACACTGAACCTATACATCATTTATGTGATGATCTGATTAGCATTTGCCTCCTCTATTAGCAGTGAGCTTCACAAGGGCCCATAAAAATCCTCAAGGCAAGAATAATGCCTTGGACATTGTTGGCACTCAATAAAAATTTGTTTTATATATTAACTCCCACTTCATATCTTTATAAGAATTAGTACAGAATAATGGTGACTAGCACGAGCTGTAAATCAAGTAGGTTTGACTTTGCTAGTTTGTGTGCTCATTTCTTCATTCATTCAATATGTTTTTTAAAGAGCATGTACTACATATTGGATACAATGGAAAATGCTCATCATCAGAGGTGAACAAAAGAGATACAATCAGAACTCTGGAAGATCTGAATCCTGGGCCTACCACTTACTAAGCATGTGCAGAGACGAGCAGTCAGCAAACTTTTTCTAGAAAGACCCAGAGAGTAGGTATTTTCAGCTTAGTGGGCCATGAATTCTCTGTTGCACTACTCGGCCCTCCACTGTAGTGTGAAAGCAGCCATGGACCATATGAAAATGAGTGAGCATGGCTGGATTCTAATAAAACTTTACAAAACAGGCAGTAGGCAGAACCTGGCCTGTGGACATTGTTTGCCAACCCCAGGTTTAGACCAATTTCTTAATCTCTATGTTCAGTTTTCTTCTATGTAAAATGGATATAGTGTCATATTTTCTTCTTTCTTCTTTTTATCTGGTAAGTTTTCCTTCACTTTACTGTTTAGTCTTTTTTAAATTAATGTTTTCTTCTTATGTCTCCTAAGACTTCTAGAGTCAATGCCTTCATAATTGATTCCCCCAATTATTTTGATAGCCTCCCCACCTCCAATCATACTCCTCTAAAACTGATAGATCTCCCACCTCTACCAGCTCTCAAAGATATGCACCTGACCCTCCCTCTCCTCTAAAATGAAAATAAATGAACAAACACATGGAAACAAACACAAACGCATGTCATCATTGGCTATCCAACACCCACTACATTGGATCCAAGCTCCTCAAGGTCCTGTACAGGCCCTGTATCACCTGGCCTCTGCTCACCCAACCAGCTTCGCCTCCCAACACTCCCTTGTTCTCACCTTCTACTATCTTGCATTTCACTGCTTTGCACCATTATCTAGAACATGTACCATGGGTTCCTTCCTCTCCTCTTGCAGTGCTCCCTTATCCTAGCCCCAACCCCATGGTTCCACTCAACATGAGCCACTCCAGGGAGACTTTTCTCACCTTCTGAGGCAGAAATGCAGTCCCTCTGTGTGCCCGCAGCACTTCCCAATAAGGCAGCCTGACTGCCTTCATCGTGGGAGAAAGGAACGTTGCAGGTGTTCGAAGGCTTTAAGGGCACTAGCTAATATTTGTGCAGTGTTTTCCTACTTGTCCTTCAAGACGCCACACAAAGGCAACCACCTGAGGAGCTGTGCTGTGCACTTCACATACATTAATTCATTAAATTGTCACAACTGAAGTTGATTCAGGTGTTTCTGCTCTAACTCCATCTGCACAGTCCTGAAAAAAATGTCATGTTCTGCAGAATCACACACTATGAATAACAAGGCATATAAGAAAAGAGAAGGTTAGGGGCACCCCCTCAAAAACCTCTGGACCTTTGTAACCAGAGCATGAATAACAACAATCAGTAAACTCTAATTCGACACCAGCTGGTTAAATTTCTACTGGCATTTGCAGCCAGCTTCACAGACAGTTTTCAACCCTGAGTCTTCTGCTTCCTCCCTTCAAAAGGTAGATCTTGGACGGTAAATGCTTCTAATGTAGATCATTTTTTAAAAATTAAAATCTGATCCTGAATATAGCCTTCATTTCATGTGCATTGTGTTAATATAGAGAGAAATGTCTCTATAGCTCTCGCCCTGCACTCAAATCCACAGAGAGTGGAGCACAATGGAAAGGCAAGCAGTTCTTGAATACTAGATGCCACTAAACCGGCAGGAGGGGCTGATGCTTTGTAAATATTCAGCTTATTGTAAAGTCTTCATCTATGGCTAAGGCTTTCTTTCTAAATATCATAAAGCTTGCACTGGACTGCTTCAAACTGTGGAAAGGGACAAAAGGAATTCCATGTTACAGCAGCATGAGTTCTTTATTTGCCATTAAGACTGGAGGTATTCACATTAAAGAACACATGGCAACAGAATAAGATATACTGATACTACACCCATTTTATAGATGAGGAAACTAAGATTTAAATTAGAGACTAAATTACCTGCCCAAGATTACCTAATGACAGAGCTGGGATTCAAAGGCAAGCTGTGTAATTCCAGATTTGTGTATTGAAGGAAAGAAAGAAGGAAAGAAGAAAAGAAGGAAGGATGGGAAGCAAGACGGGAGGAAGGGAGGAAAGCAGAAAGCAAAGCAGAGAGGGAGACAGGGAGGGAGATTAACATCTACAAAGGTGCACTCCAAGGTGAGGTGGTGGTGGGGGTGTGGGGAGAAAAAATTGAAAAAAAAAGGAAAGACTCCGGGAGAAAACATCAATTCTCTCTCTCTCTCTAATAAAAATGAGTATTAGTATGTAAACTAAAGGAAAATTAACAACAAAAAAATATATATAGAGAAGTGAATCACGCGCTCCTGCCCTCATACTCACACATCAATCATGAACACCCTTACCCTCAGCTCGTTTTCTGCTTAATAAAGAAAAGAACTAAAAGTTATAGAACATTCTGTGACCACAAATTATGTCAGAAAGGAATTTTTAGGTTAGAGATTTTAGTAAACCTGAGAATTAAATACTTAATATGGATTTTAAGATGTTTCTATAAAAAACTCGTGGCAGTTTGGTCAACTTCCTCATCATCTATTACTAAGAAGTCTGTGCCTTGTCTTTGCTTAAAAGGCCTTCAGGAAAGTTTCAGAGATGCAATAAGTGATAGCCAGTATTATTATTTTTATCAAAACACACAAAGACAAAATAATAAAACAACTAAATAACAATAAAAGAGGTTTTCCAAACCATCTTTTGTCACCCTCAAGAAGAAACTTAGAACTACAGTGGAACTCTTCTAAGCAATATGTACACTGGAAGTTCTTTATCATGACAACTCTTCTATGTATCTAATATTTAAAACAATCCTAATGTTTCTTTCAAGGGCTTTTTTTTAATGGATGAATCTTTTTTTTTCTAAGAAATTTTATTGAGCTACCATTGACATACGATAAACTGCATATATTTAAAGTGTACAAATTGATATTTTTTTTCTTATTAGCAATGTATATACGGCAATCCCAATCTCTTTCAAAGGCTTTTAAAGTCCTTTGTTGGGACTTCCCTGGTGGCACAGTGGTTAAGAAACCGCCTGCCAATGAAGGGGACACGGGTTCAATCTCTGGTCCAGGAAGATCCCACATATCACGGAGTAACTAAGCCCATGCGCCAGAACTACTGAGCCTGCGTTTTAGAGCCCAAGAGCCACAACTACTGAGCCCATGTGCCGTGACTACTGAAGCCCGCGCGCCTAGGACCTGTGCTCCTCAACAAGAGAAGCCACTGCACTGAGAAGCCCGAGAACCGCAGTGAAGAGTAGCCCCTGCTCACTGCAACTAGAGAAAGCCTGTGAGCAACAACGAAGACCCAATGCAGCCAATAAATAAATTTATTAAAAAAAAATTAAAAAAAATAAAATTAAAAAAATAAAGCCCTTTCTCATCTTCATCTTATCATGAATGAAATTTCAGTAATCTGTAGGTGGTCACCTCTCAAGAAAAAAGTGGAGACAGTTCACTGGATGTCAGTTAGGTGGGAACTCTGAGACCAGCTAGTCAGATGGGGAGACTGGGCCCCAGAAAGGCAACTTCTCCAAAGGCAACTTCATACTATGGGGTCCATGCCTGGGCATGGATACTATGCATGGATGTTTGATTTCAGGGCTGTAGTACTGATTGTTAAGTAGTGACGTTATAAGATAGGTTGAAGGGAATGGGCTTTTTTCTTATCTCAAGATAGTAAGTATCAGGAAAATAAGACAAATGGTTTAATAGCAAAAATAAGGTCAGCAAGTAGTTAGCAGTGAGTACAGAATACTCAAGGTGACGTTTCTGAAAGGTAAAAAAGAAAAAGATTAAAATTTTATATAAAATATAAGCAACAGGAGTTGGGCAGTGGCATCTTAGACTAGGAAAAAAACAAAAACCAAAAAACCAAAAAACCATGGGCAGAGCATGTAAAGAAGAAGTCTGGTAATCCCAGAGCTTATGAGTCAAAGCAGACTATATAATAATAATTACACAATTTGGTTAGTGATGAAAACTTTCTGAACACAGATAATGATTCCCATCAGTTGACTGGCTCTACAAAGTAGGCCCTGGGGCTCAGAGATGAGAGGCTGTGATTCAATGTATTTTGAATCTCTAATTGCCTAAAAATAATAATGCTTACAAAAGTGAACAGTTAATAAGATTGCATATGGTCACTTATTTTTAACCACAGTTCCAGATCCAAAACTGTTGACTTCCCAACCTATAAGGTAAAGTTTAATTTCAGAATCAGAGCATTCTGATAGCCTCTGACATCTTTTAATATTTCTTGAAAAGTTAGCCCCATTTTTTACCACTTTCCCCATAATTTTGTATAGGTAGGGATTTAACTGTTGCCTAATTTGGCTGTCAATCATCAAAACAAATTCTAAGGATTTTAAGTAATGGGTATAATTTGGGGAGAAGTTAAAAACAGTGGCCAAGCATCACACTCCCCTCCTCCAAAAAACAAAAAACCAAAATAAATAAATAAATAAAAGTCACTGTTAAGGGAACCTGGGTAGTCAGTTGATTTTTAAGAATCAAAATTCTTGCTGCTGAAATGTAACTCAATAGTTATTGGTTGAAATAATCTTTATATATCCCATATATGTCTAGAGAAATTAATTCCAGATTGTATGCAGAATCAACTTCCCTCACCTTTTGCCAAAACATTAACGTTTTGATCATTTCTCAAGAACCCACTATGTGGTTCAATCACCATGGACTTGGTGTGTGACTCTGGTTGAAATGCTGACGGCAGTGGGCAACGTGAATAAGGACTGTGCTAGACACAGTACTAACTGCTTTGCAAGCATCACGTCACTTATTTCTCACAGTAACCCTCTGAGCTAGGGACTTTATCCTTGTCATGCAGACAAGGACACTGAGGCTCAGAAAGGATTTGGGTACTGCCCATCTTCCTCCAGAGCGTCCACCCTTAAACATGTATGCTGCAACCAGAGGGCAGGTGTGGCACATAATCTAACATTTTGGAGCAAGAGTGCTTTGAATGAGCTTTCACTGAAACACGGAAACCCTAACAGAAAGCAAAGTAGGTCTAGGAAACAAGGTTCATGATCAGTGCAGAAGTTCACAAGAGGCATCTTTGGATTATTTCTGATTTTTTCCTCTTACGAGGGGAGAGGTAAGAAGATAATCCATGTCTTCTGGTGGAAGAAAAGGGTACTTCACGACTTCTACATGCGCCATGCCTCTTCTAAGGCTGCACCTGGGCCCACACGCTGGGTGTGCAAATTAAGGACTCCAGCATCAGAAAGAGTTGGTCTTCCCCATAGAGCTTCCAAAAATGAACATTTATTTTATTCCCACCCCGGGGGAAAGCTGGCCTCATGCACTGGATATACTGCCTTCCAGCAGAAAACTAATACTGAAAAAGAAAGAAAAACACTTTCTGTTGATGTCAATGCTTCAGTGTAAAAGGCCAAGACAAGACTATGGCCACGTCAGTAGAGACCTTTGATGTCAGAGACTGACCATCAAGGATCTGCTGCTTGTGAAATGATAGATGTTAGGATCCCTGGGACTTCTGAAAAGGGCGTTCTGTGTTATCATTAACAAAATCCCATTTGAAAAAGAGGAAAGTAGATTCCAGAAGTAGAGCTGAAATAACACTTAATAGTTGACGAAAACATTGCCTAAAAAGAAGTAGCTCTTAACCTTTTTTAAAAGTCAAATATTTCCAGGCCCTGTTTGATTAGGATTTGTGCTTTTAGTTTTTGTTGATTAAGAAAATATGTAAAAATAAGGAATACAATGAAATATATTGCCTTGGTATTAATCTGTACTTTGTTCACTGCAGCAGCATCAACATTTGAAAAAGAGATGTATGTGTAAGTAAGGTAGATATTTAATTTATAAATGCTTGTGGACAAATGGATCCATTGATCCCACAGAGGCACAATGGTTTCTGTAGCTTCAAGTGGGAACCACTGTATAATTTTAGACTTTCTTATTATTGTTCTGTCCCCAACTCATCTCCCCAAGATTTGGCAGGATTAATCTATTTTTATCAACTTTGCAAAAGTAGCTGCATATAAGGGGATGTACCCCATGTACAAAAGATCTAAAGAGCTATTGGATATTTTGTTAACTTCCGCTAACCAATTTTACCTGAAAGCAACATTTCCTTTGCTTGTCTTCCTCTTCCCCTCTCTCCTCAAAGTGCCTACCAAATGTACCACTGTTGGAGATTTCCATAACTCTTTATATGTTTACTTTAGGTCTAAGAGGTTGACTTTATTTGCACTAGCATTTCCCAATTTTTCTTATGTTTCTTACAAATTAACTTCTAGGTTTCTACAACAGTGGTTCTCAAACATAAGCCTGCATTAGAACCTTCCAGAGGGCTGGTTAAAACAAATTAATGGGCTCCGCCCTAGGATTTGTGGCTCAACAGGTTTGGGGCGAACCCAGGGAATTTGTGTTTCTAAAGAACTCCCAGGTAATGTAGGAGCCGCAGGCCCCAGACCACATTTTGAGAATCACTGAGCTACAGAAAACTTTTCCAGAAACACCTTTTACAGTTAAGTTCTACACACCTTAGCATCATGTCAAGCTGAATGAGGATTTTACATCAAAATTAAATGTCTTTCCAGAATGTTCTATCTTCCTCCCCTATGAGATATCAGTGGTCCTAAGTGTCAGTAAAAAATGGGCCCAATGTCCCACACTCTTAACACTGTATTATGAATCTATCAATGCTATGCTAATTAATGAGCTGAAAAAATTCTTTAGGTATATGATTTTAATATAAATTTGGGAAGGTACTGGGAAAATTGAAAGCAACTTTACAATGGCATGCATGTTTGTTAACACATTATTTTTAAGATGATAATAAAAATAAGCAATATACATTGAGGAAATATGTAACTCCAAACTCAGGAAATCATAAAATCTGGCAATAGAAAGATTTTTTTTCTTTCTGGAACTCATGGCATGGTTAATATTTTTACTCCCTGGATTTTCTCGCTTGTTATAATCAAACAAAAACACAACTTTACAGGCTCTTAGTATTTATATGAGGAACACATTAAATCTTTCCAACATAGTTTACTAATTCCAGTATAATCAATTCATTCTTTGCATTAAGAGTGACAAAGTATCTAATAAAATATAAATTATCATTTTAGGTGTATTATATCTGGTTTAATAAACAGTCAAAAACTCTTATCAAAACAGAAATTTTGGGAGCCTGGTAAAGAAGAAAAGAAGGAAAAAAAACTGTTTCATGGAATTATCAGCTGTGCTGAAAATTCCTAAAAATATACTGCAAGTTAACTGAGAAAAGAAATTGCCTCAGCAACATTAGCACAAATAAAAATTATATATAAAACTCCTTTAAAAAAGGTTTCAATAACTTACATGTTCATTCAGCTACTACTGAATATGTATTTAAAGAAGAACTAGGATTAACCGATCTCCTTTTCTTTCAATGTCTTTTTTTGCACCATGAACACTGATGAGATGCTTCTATGCTCCCAAGGCTTTAGTCATCTTTAACACACTGCACAGGTACTATTTAAATGTGACACGTGTAGGTTTGAGAAGAAACTGGATCAAGGTATGAGTAAGACGTGTGACTAACGAGTTATGAGCTGCCGCTGCTCAGGCCTGAATGGAAGGCTGTTGGGAGAGATGGGTCCAAATGCCACGTTACCAAGGGTGACTCTGCTGTGTTCTCCTAGGAAAGGGTGTTTTGACAGGAACTATCAACCATACATAAGCTATGTCAGCTAACATGGGCTCCAAAGGGTTGTGACAGGAAAATAAGGACTAAAACTTTTTGGTCTTCTTTGGTGGGGAGAAAGGCAGTAGGGAAGCAACTGTGTTGCGTGGGTATAATGGCGGCCAAGGAAGATTCTTGGAATTGATAATAATAATTACTATACTTATATTATTCATTCTTAACAACAACAAAGCAGAATCCTACACTGAGCACGTTCCATCTACCCAGCATTGTGCTAAATGCTTGAGATCTGTGTTAATACAGAGACCACAGCCCACACGTGCTACTAAGCACTGGAAATGTGGCCAGTGTGACTAAGGAAATGAACTTCTTATTTCATTTAAACTAAAATTTAAAGACTTACACTCAAATTAGTTATTGAAAATCTTTTAAATGTGTTTGAAGCAATCTGATAAGTGGATATGAATCTACCTTTTCCACTGCAAATCTCATAATATCTAAACACAGATCAGGAAATTCAATGAAAAGTCAGCATCTGAATGGAGACATTCCTATTGGTATAAAATACATACCTGATTTTGAAGACTTAGTATGAAAGACTTAATAGGGAGACTTAATAAGGGAAAAAAAAGAGAATGCAAAAACCTTGGTAATTCTTATACTGATTACATGTTGAAATGACAACATTTTGGATACAATGAATTAAATAAAACATTATTAAAACTGATTGCACCTGTTTCTTTTTACTGTTTTTAACATAACTAGAAAATTTAAATTTATAAATGTGGCTCACATTCTATTTCTATTGGGTAGTGTTGCTTTAAGTGAATTATCTCATTTAACCCTCACAAAAATTTTCCAGGCCAGACACTATTACCTCCATTTCACAGATGAGGACACTGAGACCCAGAAATAACAGGAAATGTTAAGCATTGGAGACTACTTTATCTGCTTCATATGCTCCACTTTTGAGTCATCTAATCTAATCCCAGATTTTTCAACAAGGATGCTGATCACAGTCGCATCTCAAAGCATAATGAAGCACATCAGTTGGCATTAAGGGGAATTTGGCATCCAAAGAATAATTTAGGGCAGTGTTTGGATACCAAGGTTACAAGGCTGAAGTCATAAGGTTCTGTAATTCTCATAAATTCAATCTTTTAAGATTAACCTGGCTGTCATAAATATCACCAAACACTTAACAATGCAGGAGGACCAAAGGCCATCACGACAGCCTGTCTTACCAGACGAAGGATTCAAATTAAATTCCATCAAATCACACTGAGTCAATACACTCTGACAAGCACCTCACATCCAAAACCTCCAAGGAGCCTGGAATTTTTTTTTCTAATTTGCTCCCCCTTTTTCTTCACCAAGAGACAAAAGAAAGCCCAAGAGAATGCTGAAAGGGGTAAAAGAAAATGCAACAAAGTTAATAGGGGACTATAGATGCCCTTCAGAATTTGTAAAAACACAAAAACAAGAGGGCGCGTTTCCATCACTGCACAATATTGCTTTTGTTTAAGGGCCAAGTCTCAGTCTTGAAACGTGTTGGTAATAAATCAGCAGGCATTATTTTAAATCAACCGGTTTTATGAAATAAGCCAAGAGTTGAAAGAGGCAGGACTAATTACCAACATTCCTTGATGAATTACTTAGCGGCGTGTGCTAAGTTAATGTGCGTCTACGTCTTGATCCCCAATTTTATCCCATACTTATTTCCCAGGAGGTAAAAAGAACATGTGGCTAATTAAGGCACCGATCTCCACAGCCAGAAGTACTCAAGGTAAGATTCCTTTCGAAAAAAAGAAAAGTTTCTTTGCCTGGTACTTATTAAGCTAATTTTTACTACTTCACTAGAAAAACAGAGCTAATCTTGTCACCTTTAGGCAGTCTGAACTACCATGCAGTGTTCTGAAAAAATGTTACATATTTGTAATTTAGCCAATAAGAATTTCTTAAGCCTTTCCTAACCAGCAGGAATGTCTCTGGTTTGTCGCTTCTAATTAAGTCTCAACAAAATTTCTAGCTCCTAAATTTTAATTATACAAAACTCAGGGCCAACAGGGGAGATTATGACAAAGCTATGCCTGGTGGTAAGGTAATAGAAATCTGAATTTTGCTTTTCATGTCGGGCCCCTTAACAACTTTTAAAAATTACTCACAACCTGGTGATTGAAATCCTTTTATTCATTTTTAATTTTCAGGACCCTTGTACCTCGCTATCTTTCCTTTAGAGAAGACCATTAGAATTACATAATGTGCACAAGTCTAGTAAACTCACCTGAAGAAGAATCTGGCTGCTCAAAAGAGTTACAGGTGAAGAAAAACTTTGCTAAGACTTCTAGTAAAATGCATTGAGATGCCCACTTAATTATATTAAGAATGTATGCAGATGCTCTACTGGTTAAAAAATAAAGCCTTTGACCACCACCATCTCCATTTCCAAAACCCATTCCAGAGGTAACGAGTAAGAACAGTTTGGTACACATTCATCTAGGTCCTTTTCTAGAACGTTCTCTAGTTTTTAAAACACTGTTTACAACCATTCTTTTTCTAGGACCATTCTCTACTTTAATAGCCTCCTATTTTATTTGCTTCATATGATCCAATTTTGATTCATCTCATCTTTGCAAAGCTACAAATTAATAGGTAAAAACATCTAACTTTATAAACGAGGTCTGAAAGACTAGTGTATTGTTGGGAGCTAAATTTTCCTTAAAGTTTAGGCTGATGCTCAAAGAAGTCAATAACAAGAGACATATTCAGGGCAAGAGCCAATATACTAGTACTGATTGCAGCTCTAACCTTGTGCAAAGCCACTGTACTAATTTACATATTTTTAAACACGGATCCCACCCACTTATTTTAGTAGGGCAACGTTAAAATTAGATTTTGCTTACACACGTCCACAATCTCTATTGTTCAACAGCGTACCTGCAGGAGGTGGCCTTTCAAATCTAAGTCCTTTTAATTGTTGGGATTATGTAGCTAAAATCTGTGAAGAAGATTCATGATCTTTTCAAACAGTAATATAAGATTTATGACAGCTGACATTATTCACTTAAAAGCAAACAGAAAAACAACCAGAACTGAAGTTCCAGTTTTAAGTGCTAAAATATAGCAAAAGTTATAATACTGCAGTGGGGCAAAGGAAGAAAAATTCGAAATGCATAATCTAAACCATAATCTCAGGAGAAAATTCATATTAAAAAAAAAAAAACTAGTGTGAGTCTACCAAATTGAGTATTTCAAAATTCATTTACAATAATACAAATGTATTATTAAAATGTATAGAACTATAAAGCATATGAATAGTGATAGCCTGGGCCAATAGGATTTTTAGAATATAAGTCATCTTGAGTTATGATGTTTGGATGTTGTTACAGAAACTTTCAGTGTAGTGCTTTTTGACCGATTATGATGACTATAAACCAGAAGTTACCACAGTGGTCAGTGTGGGTAGGTGATCTTTTTATACAGTAAGAACACATCCAGGTCTTCCATCTGGCATATCGTGGAGACTAACGGATACACTTTAATTATTCAATATGGATGGCCCCTTACTAATTCCAAATGCTTAAGATCATGTATCCTTCCATGAAGCCTGTGAGACTCCTCTATAGTTTCTCTTCGACCTCCCACTCTGCTCTAACATAGTCTGTTACTGGTGATTTTTTAGAAATGTTGAGAGACTGTCCTTGAGCTCTGTAGAAAACAGAGAGAAAGCAGCGTATGTGGCTATAAGCAGATAAGGTAGGCTGAGGAGGCTGTGGGACTTCAGTGACAATCTCTCTACGCATCAGTTTCCGCATGTGGAAGAGCGGGCTTATCCTGCTTATCCCACAGGGCTTCTAGAGGGATACATAAGATAAAAGATATGAAGGTTCGGCTTAGGACCTAATACAGCCAATAATTAATGTCTGTCCAGTCATCACCTGTCCTCCTCGAAGCTGCTTTAAGCAGTACCACAGGTATACCAGTAATGCCTATCAAAATGTTAAGCTATGGCCTGAAGCTCTGTGATAAACATTTGCTACCGGTCCCAGGTTACCATGTCAGCTGCAAAACTAAACACTGCTACTTCTGCCTCCTAAAGTTTCTCAGGTCATTCACTCCAGAAGAGGAACTACCACCAATAGTTAAGAAATTGGAGCCACGGAGTCCGACGGAGTGAGTTCGAATCCTGACTGAACCACTTACTTCATCAACTTCCGATGAGCCACTTGACCCCTTCACCTCAGTTCCTACATCTGTGAAATGGGGACACTAGTAATAAGTGTCCAGTGCTGGACATGCCAGCCATGACTGCTATTTTAACAGTCCTCTAAGAGGTACAGACTGGCTGGAAGGCAGGCGGCACATCTATAACAGCCTCAGTATCCTCTGAACACAACACAAAGAGAGGAGTTAAGAAAGATGTTGAACAGAAACTCAGCAATAGAAACAGGAATGTTTCTCAAGTCTTTTTTTATTTCATCACAACCCCCCCCCCGCCACCAAAGCAGCCTTTTTAGACCTTCCCCCTCCCCGCCAATTATCTCTCCTCTCATCCCCAACCAGAGGAGATTTTAGCAGGTGCATATATTGTATATCTGCTTATGTAATATGGCCCTTCAGTGGACCACAAACCATTATAACATCTTAGTTTTTTTTTTTTTCTTTTTGCCCTCCAAAAGCCAATATTTGCTCCTCTGGAGGACAATATCACCCCTGTTAAGAATCCATGTGATACAGGTCTCATCACATTGAAAAGAAATTACCATTTAAAGTCAGATACAAAAAGAGGCCCACTCCAATTTTCAGTCCTCATTTCTAGGCCCCAGACCAACGTACTCCCTTAAGATGCTACCCTGACCTCCAGTTATAGGATTATGAGAATTGTGTAAATGAGAAACGACTGCACCTATCAGTATGGCTTCTCTAAACAGCAAAAAAAGAGGAGCTGAGCAGCTGCCCCTCATGTAAACCCACAAGGTGACTCCAGTGATAGCAAAGTAGCTCTTTGAGAAGATAATAAAGATCCTTGTCCCTAAGGAGAAGGTGACCCTTCCAAACTTCCATGGCTCAGGTGTCCACTGAGCACGGCTGACGGATCCACAACCTGAGATCACACCACCCAGATTCTATGGTACCGCTTGGCCACACAAAAATGGCCACGTGCTCATAGTGGGAGAAATTGCTTCGACTGTGTGCCAATATTACCAAGTGAACATGGGATTATAGCTGATGTTTCAATGTTTCCAGAAAAGTGGAATTAATTCATACGCAGTGTTAAGGTTGACTCTTTTATTGTAGACAGTTGCTCTCCACAGGGCTGCTTTCAAGTGGACCAGGCCTAAAAATCTAAGCAAAAATGACTTTTTCAGTCAGCATTTCATCACTAGTTCTTAGTTACTAAAAGCAGCGGAGGCAGAAAAAGATGTCTAAAATTAATCAATGCACATTTACTGAGATGCATGCCCTATTTACCCTGGGTTAAGTTAGATTTAGATTTCACCAATGTAAGACAATTCTATGGGGCACTTTCTTGTGACAGCCCTGAGATTACTAACCCCCTGCCCACGGAAGTATGCATTCCCATTTGCGTGGGAAGCAAATGGGCCACTAGTCATTGCCCAGGCAAACGGGTGCACACTTGTATCACCAGAATGATCTAAGCGTTCCCAATACACAGGCTAAGAAGTCCCCATTCTGCCTAAGGGACAGGGAGTTTAAAGCAGTATTCTCAAAAGTACAGACAACCCAGAAAGAAAAGAAACTATTTCTTTCATTCCATCTGAAAAGGTGAACAAAGAAATATAGGGTTTACGTCTACCTGATCAGAACTACCTAATGCATTTCTTCAGATCTCGCTCCCACAAAACGGAACTGTAGGTTGGAAAGCAGCAGAAATCAGAAAGGCTGCACCCTAAACTGTTAACAGCAGCTTCCCTCCTGGGAGCTCGAGAGAGAGAAGAGGTGGAGGGAGGGAGGAAGAGTGTCCTGATGGATTCTCCTTCTACAGTGTTTAAATCAGTTCCAAATTAACAAGTATTGTCTATGATTTTTATTTTTATTTTTTTAAACTGGAATATAGAGGATTTACAATGTTGTGTTAGTTTCAGGTGTACAGCAAAGTGAATCAGTTATACATATACATATATCCACTCCTTTTTAGATTCTTTTCCCATATTGGTCATTACAGAGTACTGAGTAGAGTTACAATAAAAATGAGTTTTAAAGGGAAAGAAAATTACCTTACGTGCGACACTGAACACATCCAAGTGACACAACCAAGAGACTCAAAGACCCTGTAGGGAAACAAGGTCTCTAGGAAGATGAAGAGATGTTTGAGGAACGTGGAAACTGAATCCCTTTGTCCCCGAGAGAAGATGTGATCTTGTAGACACCACGTTTGATTCAAAACCAAAAGGACACCGAAGTTTAACAACAGTCCTGAAATCGAAGCTCGCTGCATGTTTGTGTAAGTCACACCGCCCAGTAACAAACATACATGATGGCCCATGGACTATGGGATTAGAAGAATTCTCAGATGTCATTTCTTATGGGGTCAGCACCTCTAGCAAGATTCCCTAACTAAGGGGACCAAGGCAAGCCGATCTGAGACATGCTGTATCTGTTCCTGCTTCTTTTGGCCAATGTGATGCTAATAAGGTTTTGTATTCCTGCCTAAATAAACCAGGAAGAAAATTAAATGCATAATTGGTTGTGGGAGCCATCCCTTCTAATTTATAACCCGCCAACTCACCTATAACTCCACACACCTTCTTCATGTTTCTGTCTTATACCTAAAGAATAAGCCACACCTTGACAATTCAACACCAGGTAGATTTCATAAATTACAGAGAAAGGCCAGCAATTCAATCACCTACCCTTTCCCTCATCTATGAAATCTCATAGAATGTTGGTTGTCGGACAGGGTGACAAGGAAGCAGGACATCCATCCATCCTGACTTGCTAGAATCAGTATCTAAATGGGATGCCACACCATGAGACAACCAGCAAACAAATGCCAACGTGAATTTAGTTTACAATATAGAGGGCCCTGGCAAAATGTGTTTCAGTATCTGATGAACAGCATTCTCATTCTGCAGTAATCTGCCTAATTCCTTGGATTATCTGAGATGATTTGGAAAAAAGGAAAAATTTAAAAATAAATTCCTTCAAACTACTTAAAAGAAAATATCCTAAAGTTACCAAAAATACACAATTTTTTCTTTAAAATTCATTTAACCTTTTTCCTAAGGAGAAAGAAAAATTCAGTATACAATTTATTCCAGAGAGAACGCCTTGCCTTTAAATTTTTAAATTCCAAGGTGAAAAAAAGAAGGAAGGGAGGTAAAGAGGGAAATCCTTGACAATTGCCTATAAATTTCTAAGCAGAGGAACGCTTTTAAACTATAAACTAATGTTTTCAAGTTATATACTGTCAAGAGTCCACACGGGGAGGAATTCTGATGAACCTGCCAGTCGAAGATCAGAGCAACCAAGTGTTTCTATAATCAGTCAGAGTTAGAGAGATGAGACAGTGAAAATGCATGCTTGATGGATGTACAGATGAAAATGCAGTGGTTGGTATGTGATGCTTCTTCAGCCACGAGACCCCACATGTGTCCATAAGGCTGGTCCCTGGTTCCTCTGCTTTTGTCTGAAAGGAGCTAGATCAAATTTCAAACCTCAGGCTTGCATGTCAATAAAACTCACCTGTGGAAGAAACTGCTTCCATTAATGGTTTTTAATGACATACTTTGTTAACCCTTAGTTTGAAATACAGAGTGTGTTCACTACTGTGAAAAATGCATTATGCACTCCAAGAATTGGTTAATTTATGACAAAGTATCCTTAAATTACAATACCCAATCGAATAGGACTGTTCTTAAGAAACCTGAAGGATATCTCCAATATGTAAATACAAAGCAATAAGATGAATCATTCCATATCACCTAACATAAAAATCAATAGAAGTAAAAATCAGAAATTAATTAAATCAATGTAGAAACCAGAGGCTAAAACTGCAAAGCTTCGTGTAGACTAAACGATGCCCATGTGAGGAATAAGTAATGCAAATTTCCAATCCCTATGAATTCCAAAGACTAGTCTTAAATTTACTAGAAGCTGTCAACAACTTAAAACATGCTTTATGAAGCTTCACATTTTAAGCATAACTCTGCAAAAGAAAAGGGATTAGCCAGAAAACACTAATTTAGCTTTTCAGAATCAGTCATTCAACCCACCAGCAGCAAAGTGTTGGTAACATGAGTTTGTGCGCGTGATTTTCTACCAAGTTCTTGCAAACCAGTGGGAGGAGAGATTTACCCAGGATTCTTCAGCACACGCTAGCATGTCTGACTGTATACATCCACCTCCACTGAGAAGCAGGTATGTTCTGTTTTAGCAATTTAAATCGTTAAAAATTAAATGATGAATTTACTCAGACTATACTATTAGAAAAAATATTTATTCAATATAATCTGTATCATTATGCATAAATCAGTACACTTGGTGTTACTCCTTAAAAATGTATACTCATAGAAAAATGGGCCAATGTTAAGCAAATTAACTGTTTTTCTATTAACCATTTGCTTCATAAGAATATACTTATGATTTAAAAACTGTAAAAGAGAAAAGAAAAAAATGACAATATTTCTCTCACCTTTCTGTAATAATTCATATTTTCATACATAAAACTTTTGAAAATATGCCAATTATTTTTATAAATTACTAAGTATTTAAATATTTGAAGTAATCATTTATGATACTCTCCTTTAAAATGTAATTTGAATCTCAGCATGCCATCTTATATGAAATTGTATATTTTTATTTGATCTTCCACTTAAGGATACTAAAACCTGTCTAAATAGCTACCAAACCTATCCACATTGCTATGCCTACACTTCTTTCTTTTCATTTTTATGACACACTTCACTAATTTATATAACTGAAGTATAAAAATGCACAAGTTAGAGATAAACTAATTCAGTATGAAATATAAATTTACCATTTGTTCATTTGTATTTAGATTATTAGGTCTCCCAGTTCTAACAATTTATTTGTGCTTTAACTTTGGACATATTTCTGGCATAACTAAATTGAGGGTTGCAGCTAAGGCCAGTGTTACTAGGACATAATAACATATAAGGAAAAACGGGTATATTATTCAAACCAATTAGTATAGATTTTCATTTTAGTCATTTCACAATTACATATTTTAAGTATAAAAACTTTTTTAAACAATGTCCATTTTTAAAATGATATGGAAATATTTCAATATATTTGGGTAATTTCTCTTCCATGGATATAACTGCCTTAATAGGAATACAGATTTCAACTAATATACTTTAATATAATATCAAGCATTACCTTCAAATTAGATATAAACCACTACTAACACAAATCTGTGTCATCTCTTCTAAAATTTGTCCTTCGGGTTAATAAAAAATAGACTATTATAGTAAATAAAAGAGACATATTTCTCCACATTTTATTTTATTATTACTTAATTCATACAACTTTAAATAATCTAAGGTATAGACAAAACAATTATGATTCTTATGGACACCAGACAACTTAAGTCTTAATTAAATCTTAGATCTATAAAAACCTAGTGATTGTCAATTTTCATCCAAGCAGAACAGAAAGATTTAACGTATAATCTATTTCCAAGAGAAAACCTTGCCTTTACTTGGGGGGGCAGTGCATAAAATACCCATTAATTGGGGCAATATCCAGAACTTTAATCACATTAGAGTAAAATTTTATGCTAAACCATTTGTATCTTTTTCACCTAACAAAATTTTAATTGGTTTCTCTATGAAAGAGTTTCAGTACTCCATCACTACATTTTAAGAGTCTTTGCAAATAAGAAAACAACTGACTTAAAATTTGTTTTTAAAGAATCCCTTTCCTACTTCCTGGTAAGGATCATAGATTGCTTCCCAATTATAACACAGCATCCCTTCTATGTGCTTTCATAGTAAACTTTAAATAGTGGGAGATGTCCTTTCTGAGCACAGGAATGAATACAAAGACCAACAATGAATTACCGGCGGGTAAAGTTCACATTGTTGAATGAAAGTAACACTTGGGACACTTCAGAATGAATCAATTAGGTGATGAAATTAAAAAAATTGAAAAGTAAGGAAGTCCCCTTCCTTACTTTTTAACTTTACTTGCATCAGTCACATTTAAGAGTTGGAATGTTTATCTTTAAACAAGGAGTACCTCCCAATGTGATGTGTGGAGGACACATGTGTGAGATGGAATTCTATTCTTAGACTTGTTACAATTTTCCCTAGTAATTAGGAAGCTATATGTCCCTGATAGAATGATGCTAACAAGCTCCTGCAGCTTCTACTCTAGCAAGAAATCAAAGGGACCCAAAACAGACGACTCACTTCAGTTAAAGGATTATGCAGTCTGGTTATTAAAGCATAGAAAGTACTTCTACTGTTTTATATCTGAAGAGACTTTCTAAAAGAGTCAGATTCTACAGCCAAGATTAATTACTCAAGAAAGAAGAAAACTAAAGAATGGCCATGGTATGTATTTAGGGAAAAAATATGCACAAGTTATTAGAAGAGGCTCATTTCAGATAACTTGTACATTTTGAAACTTTCCCAAAGAAAGATGGAAAGATATCCTTATAACAAACATCTATTCCTCCTTGTAATTTCTCATGAAACATCAATACTCTTCCCCCACTGAGTGAGGATTACTTTTAAATTTACAGTTAGTTGGCATCCTTCTTTGGAAATACAAAGGCATGTAGAAATCAATGGAGTTGACATGGATATGATTCAGATGGGTCAATATAACCATACACACGATGAGATAAAGAAAACACCCAGAAAATGGAAAACATTGAAGAAGAAGGCTTGGCCCAACCAACAAGAGTGACACTCACGTACCTTAAGGACTTCCATCGGCACCTGGGTGGCAGAGGGGAGGGTGGTGGGCACACTGACGTTTATGGCTGGTGTCTGACTCACGGGCACTCTCTGTTGCATGAACTGGGCCGCCTGCAGCTTCTGCTGCTGCTCCCTGCGTTCCTGCTCCTGCATCTGCTCACGCATGAGTTGCTGGCGTAGCAAGATGCGTGATGTCATACTGGAGGAGCTTATCGGAGGCTTGGAGGCCCCAGGATGCTCCTCGGAACTGCTGTAGGAAAACCAAAAAACACCTAGTTAGTTCCTAATGAGACCCTTCATTTGCATTTTGGGGTATCCTAAATTACACCAAACTATGAAATAAGCCTATGCAAATATAATCAGGTCACGGAGTAGTATTCCACCTGATTGAAAAATCAAGAGCTGATGGGATTTAAGTCATCAGAAGTTGAATTAAAATGTCAGCCTGATTGCATCCAGGCATTTTTATCATACAGCTTATTTTTTCGAAGTTTTATATCACATACTACTCATCACCACCAAATATAGTGTCACCATATGAAGTGCCAAACAGCGAGGCGTCATAATGGCACCCAGATTTCCACATTTAAAAATAAATTGCTTCATTTCCTTTTTTATAGCCAAATCTAACCAAATAACTACTCCTACATGCCATCTAAATTCCTTGAAGATATCTAAAATGTTTACTAACACAGAACAGTTTAAAGAAAAGGTGAATGTTGTCAGGAGGAAATTTTTCTATGATATAGGAAGTAAAAATTATTAATGAAGGAAGCATTTGGACCAGAATGTTAACAGTGAACTCGACCTCAGTCCACGGGAAAAAGGGCAGAAGACAAACTAGTTTGACAACCCAATTCTTTGCCTGGTTTTCTTTATACTGTCATTTCTTCTGATTCATCTCAGCAAGCCCTATCCTACACACGCTCTGTGAGTTCCCCATGAGGTCTACCTCTAATGGTATCGGTACTTATTCTATGCAAAATTATTTAAAAAGCTTAAACCCTTGTCATAAGTCAAGAAGAAAGGACTTCCTGATATCCCTAAATATGGTTTTCTATTGCTTATTCTTGCCAGCTCTATGACATCAACAAGTAATTAAACCTCTCTCTGCCTTAGTTACCATATCCAAAAAAGAGTAATAATATTTTTTTACTTACCCTTTTATTAAAATGGGAGATGTTTTTTAAATGTTTTTTGCATCGTTTATACTCTAAAGCCCTAACTCTTAGAGATTTTGTGAGGATTAAACAAAATAATGAAATAATGCACACGAATCCCTTTATGAGTGCTATGTAGTACTGCTTTAATAAATGTTTGCTGTTGCAATTACTATTATATAGAAAATTTGTTTCCAGTAATATCATTTTCTTAAAAAAAAAAATCCATGTTTAGGGCAAAGAATATGAAACTTTAATTAGTGTGTGGAAACAGAAAAAGAGTAACATTTGAGAAAATATTTACTCCAAAATTACTCTTCAAAAGAAGTAGTTGCACCTTTAAGCGTCCTTCCTTGAGTATATACCCCAATATTGATCTAATCTTCTAACAAAGGCAAAATAAAGCCTTTAAATCACTGACCAGCCTTATAAACTCCTTAAAGATAGGAACCTTCAAACTCTACACGTAAACAAACATGCTAAAGGATAAAGAAATGTTTGTGTTTCACCCTCACAGAGTTTCAGAAAGCCACATAATAAAAATTATACTAGCAGTTAACCCATTACTCAGCGCAGAAAACTGTTTCAGTAAACTGTGATAAGTTAATATGATACTATATAGCCATTAAAAATGGTGTAGAGATATATTTATGGTTGTAAATAAAAACTACACAATATAATAAACTTAGAAAAGCCAGCCGCAAGAAAGTCTTCAAGGTATGATTCAACTTAAAAAAATGTTCACTATAAGAAAAAGTGCAAAGATAATGCTACCCTGAGCCTTTGCTGGTATACACTATCACAATCCGTTAAGAAAACAATAATATTATCGATTTGATTCAGAAATTGCATTGGTGGATAATTTTCCAGAGAAAATAATTCAAAACATTACAAATCTGTTAACAAATTTCATAATATTCTGAACCACCTAAATTTGTCTCCTAACATAAGCATGATTATGTAAATTATGAGGGGAGCTGTAGGTCAAAGAATACAAACTTTTAGTTACAAGATGAGTAAGTTCTGGGGATCTACTGCACAGCATGGTAACTATAATAATACGGTATTGTACACTTGAAATTTGCTAAAAAGCAGATCTTAATTGTTCTCACCACAAAACAGAAAATAGTAACCATGTGAGGTGATGAATGTTTCACAATATACACATGTAAAAAATCATCACATTACACACCTTAAATAATTTTGTTAGTTATACCTCAATGAAGTTGAAGAAACAAAACCATTCAAAACATTTAAGCACAAAATGGGTTTTAAAAAAAGTAAATTACGATACATAGATTTGCTAATATACCTTTTTTTTAATCGCACGACTGAGCAAAGTGAGAAATGCATGTCCTAAGAGTAAATTAAAAAGTAGGATCAAAAGTAGATTTACATTCTAATTTAAAATAAGTAGAGTGTGTGTATGTACACAAATACACACATGACCAGAGCAAGATGATCATAGCTGCCACAGTGGGAGTGGAATTATAGGTACATTTCTTTCTCTTTACTTTTTCCCCTCTAAACCATAATAAAGCCATAATAATTTTTTCAGTGGCAGAATATATGCCACTAATTTAAGAACATGAGGAACATGAACTAATTTACAAGCATGAAGAAATGACTTGAGCCATCCAAGTCACCGTTTGGCTAGAAGGCACTGGATCCAACATAGACCGTATTTTGGCAATAGGATGGGAAAGTACTGCCGTGTACCCAGCACACTGGTTCTCTTGGAAGTCTTCAGCATCCCAGAAGACTTAATCCCTCTTTCCTTTATAGCTTCCTACAGATGTACAAAGACTGAACAATGTAAATACTCTGTTTATTATTTTTACATCATGCATTCATCCACACCATAAAAATACCTAACCACTCCTCAAAAATAATCCATTCACCTGGTAAGGTTTTGCTAAAAGAACATTAAAAGAAAATGCATTTTTCCACTTTTCAGTATGTGTTCAGAGCTCAGATGTACTTTTCTAAACCCAAAAAAGAAGGCTATTTAAAAATAAATAAATAAATAATCGGTCTTACTATTCAGAGCCTGTCAGGTTAAAACATTCCCAGAGAGACTGATCCTTTTGATAAAAACAGGAGCAAACCTTTGTGCCGTAGCAAATGCAGCTGTGGAAAAATCGCACTAATTAGCTGCTCAGGACAAGCCATTGGCTGTGATACTGGGGGAAAATCCTTTCAATTAACAGTAAAGCATTCTTGAAACATCTTAAGTTAAAATTACTAGTTATCAACCACACTAAGGCTGCAGACTTTAAAGTCAACAACAATATCATTTACTGAAATATCCTATCAGGAAAAAATACATATTTATTTGGTAGACCCATATAAATAAATTAAACCCCCACAAAAGAAAATCTAGCAGGGCTCAGCTAATTGATGTTTTAATAAACTTCTCAAAAGAAGGAAAAAGTAGTCACTTCACTGCACACACTCCCTGCAGGATATTTCCACCTTAAAGATGACTCTCAGATTCTCAGCTTTACCCTTGATCTTTTAAACATCACATTCTCTTAAAAATAATTGAATCTGCAATTATCACCTTACTGACAAAAATGAAGTTATCTACATTTCAAAATGTTAGCAGGTCAAATGAGCCTGATGTTTTAAACTCAAAGTTGAGGTTTATGTGAGAACATTACAGGTGGCCACAAGCTTATTTTTAAAATGAGGACCTGATGCTTAAACTACTAATACTAAGCAAGAAGAGTTATCCCAATGTATTTAGTTTTAAAAGCTAACTGAACTCATCCAGGGCCCACAAGAAGCTCAATTTGCATTAGATAATCCTAATTCCATCAGTCTGATTCCTTTTAATCAGATTATGTAAAGGTCATTTACTCAACAAATAGTTATTGAGTGTTTCCTCTGTGCCAGGTGCTGGGAATACCTGGTTTCTAATCTCACAGAGTTTAAAGCCAGGGTCATGTAATTTTTCTAAGATGCCTTAAAATTAAATCAGTTATCTAGATTATCTGACTCTTATCTAGTTCCACATGGGAAGATATACATCTCACCACAAGAAATCACCCTTTGAAAGCCAACTGAAGGGGAGGCAAATGCCTTTACTGGCACTTACCCGAATCACTGAAGCCAGACATACAACCTCCCTGACAACTAGGAACTACTACTCAATGGTGACTCATGGAGGACGGCCATCAACTGGACACAAGTTCTAGCTTAGTCACTGCTGAGCAATCTGATCTTTAAGGAGCCACTCAACCTCTCTGAGCCTCTCCAAAACCCACCCCCTAAATGTAGAGCAGTGACTGAGAAAGCTAATGTCAGCTAAGCTAAAGTGCTCAACACAGTGGCTAGAATATGGACACTTAAATAAAAAGCCATAAATGTGACTCGCGTTCCTACCTCGATTTACATTTTTAACCTTCAAAGTCGGCCTCTTTTCTGTGATGATAGAGATATGTGGACATGTGCTCTGAATTATCAGCTATATTCCTAAATTCAAAGAGTTAATTCCATTGCCTTAATCAAGCACTTAAATGTATCAGAAATTCCATGAAATCCAATTCCTTGTCATCCAAACAATACCTGCCAATACCCCTTCACCAGATCTTAGAAATCAGTCTTTGGTCTCCATATCATGGTCATCCAAGACATGAATCTGGTTGTCAGCTGAAACTTAGCTTCTAGGCTGGAGAAGCTGATAACACTTTCTCCTGCATTTCCTCTTTTCAATTCCTCAGGCAGAGTACAGCCCCTGGCACTTACTAACCTGTGACCATGGCCAAGGTAGTGAATCTCTTTGAGCCTCAGTTTTCCTTATTTACAGACTGTTTAATACACCTGGCTCTCAGCATTGTTAGGAGGATTAAAATTTGTATTAGATGTAAAAAGCTTAGCACAGTAACCAGATCATAGGTTGGATAAACTGGAACAGAGTTCAAAAATTAGTAGTAAAAAAAATGTGAAACCATGAACATGCTATTTCTTTTTTGATGCAAGGAAGTGAATTTTTCTAAGCCTATACTCAAGTTTGGACCATAGTAGATCTGCCTTTTAAGGTCTAGGCAATCCCTATTTCATTCAGAGAATTTGACAAAGTTTTGCAGGGGTAGAGAGAAGATAATTTTTCCTGCAGTTCTCTCACCAGATATAAAGTAAAAGTCCTAGCATTTTTCTCCAGGAAAAACTAATCTTCGTTATAATCATGCAGTTGATAAAGCTCAAAGCCTAGCATTTGCCTGTACTGGATACAATGTAATTATGTCCAGGAAAGCACAATGGCTGATGTTCACATACACAGTGGAGACACAGGGAGGCATGATCATTAACCTCACGCACAGGTAAGAAAGTTATGTCATGGATAGGTTAAGCCAAGGTTTCCAAGTGTGAATGGCTGGCTGCCACAAGATCAGCTGTCTAGAGTCAAAATGTCCAGGCCTCATCCCTAGAAATTCTGACTTCAGGTTAGGTAAGGCCCAGGAAAACATGTGACTACAAAAACTTTGCAGCTGATTCGGATGCCATGTTTGGAAACTAGAACACCCAAGATCACCCATTTGTTTAGTAGGAGAGCTGGGACATGAACCCACATCTTTTATTCTTAGACTAGAACACTTTCTTCAATGTCTGAGGAAATGCACATTCCATTCCCCACCTCCAATAACCCTGACAAGAGCTCTGAAGAGTCCTTCTGATACTGAACTCAACACGCTGAACAGAATGAAATGCGAAGGACTACATACTCTTGCCAAATGGGCTATGAAACCAAACAGACAAAAACATCTGTCCGGACACTGCAAATGGGTTGTTATGGTTACAACATAACTACTCTACCATAAGGGGAAAAAACCCTACAGGTTGAATCTACAAAAATGTTGTTCTGTCAGCAAAAAAGAAATTTTTAAGAGTCTTTAGAAAGTAAGTCCAAGTGCATAAATCACCGAACTAAGAGTCAGTAATTTGATATATCTTTTTAAATGGCAGCCTGGGTATCTAACATTTTAGAATGATCAGTACTTCCATTACCTTAACATTTCCATTCCTTGCAAAGGCATCATTTTGTAAGCATAAAGATGGCTTTTTCATTGTGTATGGTGGAAGCAAGTACCAATGAGAAAATACATTGTTACTTGTCTACGTGATATATATGTGAAATATATAGTATGTCTCATATATGGTGTATATGATATATATGATAAATATACATCTCACTTAAAATAACTGAGAGTATAACTTACATAAATGTGAAAGCACCAGATTTCACAGTTTGGCTTCAAAAACAGATCTTGTGGACTTCAGCCATCACCAACCTTGGTTTTAGTGGTCAAGAAAAAAAATAAAAACATGCCAAACGTCCAGCTTTTTCTGGTTACATTACCAGCTAGGACAATAAATACTACAGGTTTCTGGCATGAAGGAAATAAAAAGACTTGTAAAGTGCAGCTTGTCTTTCTCCTCTTCTTTCTTTCAACAAATATTTGAATGTTTTCCAAGGGCTGGGTTCTGCTAGACATGAGAATAGCATGGTGTCCAGAGTGGACATAACACCTGTCCTCTGGAGCTCGTTGGGCTCCATTGTATAAAAGGAGGAAAGCATTCTAAAAAGCAAGAACCACCATCACACACAAGTTAAAAGTCTGAAATTGTTACTTTTCAACACCTGGACACCAATTAGTTTGAAAAAATCGTAGTCTCTCCGTATCTACTAAGGATTAATATTCTTTAACCTGGACCTTCAACAGGTGCCAGTAAGAGGAATTTCAATAATTGATTATATCAAAATCAAAAAGAAACATAACGAGACTCCCAATATATCAGTATTCTTCAAAAGAGAGTACAAAAATGATACCCTGGAGTGCAGGAAGAAAAGATTAAAATTTATATAAAATTTATCCATTATTTCTATTTTCCATCTTTGTACATGTTGTATATTATAATATTACTAGTATAGTGGCACATGTATAAAATTTATAGGTAAAATAAAAACATGTTGAGTCTGCTTGAAAAAACCTTACTTTAACTAGGAGGGATGACCAAAAATGTATGAGACCTCTGTAATATTAGACCAGTGTTCTTCCAGGCAATGTTCATCAATAGATTTTTTAAAAGTTGATTATTTTCACCCCTCCCAAAGAGAGTTTCTCACTTCTATACACTCCAACCAGGAAGAATCGCTTACTAAAAGATATTTTCAAACAAGGACATGAGAGTACCATTTCCTCATTTTATGGCCATGACTGTCCCCCATTTCCCACAGATTTCCACACTTAACTCTCAATTCCCCTCAAAGAAATTATTTCTGACAGCCTACTATAAAAAGGTTATAAAGCAGAAAAAGTTGAGGGCCCCACACTCACTCTTCCTGTCTCTCCTATCAATCCGCCTTTCACTAGACCATGTTCTAGAACTCTTGTTTACACTCTCCAACTATGGAATCTCATTCACATCTAGATGCTATTTTTTTAAAAGGCTCTGAAAAATTCACCCCCTATAAGGTGTAAGTAATTGATATGGCATGACAAGATATCCCACTGAGAGTATTTTAAAAGGAAGAACTTTTCATCCAAAACTGTGACGATCTAATGACAGAATTCAGACACGAGTGTGAAAGTAATTGGAAGGATCTTTTTAAGGACAGAAAATCCTTCTATTTCTACTCAGATAATTGCCCAAGGCACAGGGCATGCTCTGTCCATTTGTCTAGACAATATCAGAAGAGGTCAGAGAAGATTCAGAAGCCTTAGACTGCCATCACTTAACAATTACTGCATGTCTAGAACATATAACCAAGATGCAAAGTTTGCAATACTGTGTGGAAATCAAGACAAAAGTACCAATTATGATCTCAGGAGCAGTGAATGTGCGCACCTGTCATGGTTTAAAAGCCAGCCTTACAAATAGTGGGAATGATTTATGGTGGTCACATGATACTCAATGCCTGCCCAGCATCATGTCCCACTTCTCTGACAAAGTACCCTGATTTCACCTTGAAAAACCAGCCTCCTCACTTTCCACTCATGAGGTAGGTTATGGTGGTGCTACTAACTCCAGACATAGAAACACAATCAGCATACCCATCAAATGGGCTTGTGCTCTAAAATGGTTCAATAACAGTCAGCCCTATGCTTTGACTAGAACTACTGCAGTAAAAGACCTCTATTTATACTATTGTTCAGAAAGATGGTAAGATATAAATCTGGAACTTCCTGGACCTATGTAAGAAAAAGAAAAAAGCCAAACTAGATGAAGCAGTGATGTGAATTGAAAGAAGGAACAGAGGACTGAAAAGAAGAATGAAGAAGGAGCCAGTGTTTGGATGACACAGAGCATCTGCATCCAACCATCCCTGAAGCCTTGATAACCCTGGACATTGTGTATTGATTTACAAGGGACTCTCAATCTCCATTTCTGTTTAAGCCAGTTGGATGTACTCTGTTATACCACAGCTTATTTTTGTGGCATTTTAGAAAATATCAGTTATTCAAAAAAGAAAAAAAATTAATGTTTCAGCCTAAGAGCTACTACTCAAACAATCTAGTATCCATTCTATTTTCTCCTTCTTTAGGCTGATACACTACCACTCACAACATTTCCCAGCTTTCTAGGAGCTAGGCTGGCTTCAGGCCTAAGTTTTGCCAAAGGGACTTAAGCAGAAAGGTCAGGTGGCACATCCAAAAATTCTCCCTAAAGAGATACCTATCTTTGTCATCATGTCCCTGGAATTTAGTTGTGACGGCTGCAGGTCTACCAACCACTTTGGACCATGAGTATGAGACCCACACTTAAGGACAGAGCTGGAATGTCCCTAGCCCTTTACGACCAGATAGAGCCAGCTCTATGAGGTTAGAGATTTTTGTTTTATTCACGTATAAATTTCCCAGCACCTAAAAGAATACTTAGCATATAGTAGGATGAAATAAATATCTATCCAAATAGTAAATTTGGTGTCTCTATCTTAACAAATACCAGCCTCCTAAAATCAGATAACACTAGAACCTTTGTATTGGAAGATCTTAAGTCAAACCATTTGCTTGAGTTATCCAATGACAGAGAACACATTTTTTCCAAAACTGCTCAGTTCTAGAGACCTACTGTACTACCTTAATTCTAAGACAAATTTTCCTTCCACATTTAAGAGTTCTCAAGTCAGAACAGATCACATAATCAATGTATATATTTAGTAGAGTTTTCTTTTCTCCCAAACAGAGTCGCCTTATAATCAATAGTGAATTGGATACAAGGAAATCCATTTGATAGACAAATACTGTGGCATTGGACTAGTCGTAGCCACTGAAAAGCTCGAAGGAGTTACAGTTTGGATAATTCAGAAATCTGAACAATGGAGAAACACACTCGATTAAAAGGCTGAGGAAGAAACATCAACTCATTTAGTATCTGAAATAAAAATGCATAGAACCGAACAGAGAAAAGCACAAGCCATGGACCCAGAATACCTCTATTGAAATCCCAGCTCTACTGTTTCTCGGCTATGTGATGTAGGCAGGATCTTTCATCTACCCAAATCTTAATTTTGTCATCTTCAAAAGGAGGTAGGAAAAAAGTACCTTTGTCATCGAGCAAGTATGAGAACTGAATATGTTAATGCAAGGAAGAATCTTAGAAGAGTGGCCAGCACACCCTGCAGACAATAAATAAAAGTCAGGCAATGGATTCTCCCATGCGGTGCTTCCATTCCTGAACTGGTTCCCTCTGAGCCTCCTAATAACTTGCAACTAGTGAAAACTGACAAATTACTTTCTAGGAAGCCAAATCTCTTACAAAGTTGCCTTCTGCTATGGTGTTTCTTTGCTTTCCTAGAGGAAAATACAAAAGAAACAATTTACAGTGTGTGCCCTCCCCAAAATAACAGGCACAAAGAAGTTCATGGGCAATAATAGCTCAGTGAACAAGTTTTTTCAAAGATGTGTGCTAAGAATTTCACTCTGCAACTTCATAAGGGAAGCATGCGCCTATGGCCAGTATTTTAGTTTACCAACCAACAACAAAAAAAAAAAAAAAAAAAAAAAAAAAAAAAATCAAAATCAATGAAGCAAAAGTAGTTGAAAATAAGGATTAATTTGGGTGTAAATTCAAGGATGACATCACTACTGTCCATTAAGCTGAATGGCATGTTTTATCCATTAATTTGCTTAAAAATAATATTTCAAAAATTAGTAAGTTATAGAGGACATTCTTATGGGGTATGAATCACAAAGAAGAGCCATCACCTCCCTAACTAGTATCTGATTTACAAAGCAGAAAATTATAACATTTCTAACAGGATGACATTTTAAATACATAATTATGAATACTCTGTTCATAAAATGTTCTATCATTTTAGAGAGTTGAGTAATTAAACTGTTTTAATGACACATACTATGAAAAACATCTATAAAAGCAAATAATACAGCAAAAATAGCCCATTAGAAATAATGTTAAAAGCTACCATAAAACTTTTTAAAGATGTATCTACTGAACATTAGGAATTTTTACCATAATTACATTTATGGGAGTTTTACTGTTTTTAAGAGCCAAATTCTCAAAATAGTTCTGCTACATTTAGTATTTTTCCATTATTCTTGCCGTCTTTAAACACACCTTCACAAGCTGCTGAACATAATGCTTTTCTGACTTAATCAGAACCTCTCTCATGACCCAGGAACGTTCAGTAAATAATTATTAAGCTCCAGAGGTGGCTTTTGCTGAAGTTGATTTGCTTGAATGCCTATTTACTTAGGGACACAGCTTTTAGCATTGTTTTCAAATCTTATCACCTCACACTGAGAGTAAATGTTGAAGGAAACGGAGGGGCAGGAGGGGAGGGAGAGTTCTGACCCATTTAGCATCTCTCCATTTTAGTATTTCTTTGAAAGTGCCAATTTCAAACTTGTTCTACATTTCTATGCCAGACAGATGACTCTGATGTTTGGATGCTTTGTTTTCCTCTCAAAGAGAAAAAAAAAATCAATATACAGAAATGCAAAGGAGATGTTTAGTAACGCAACTGTTACTACTCACAGTTGGCGGGGGAGAGGAGAAAGCAAAAAAATCCAAAGTGTTTGCAACGGGGCAATTTTGACCAATGTCACTAAGCACACTTGTGTTCCTGAAGAAAACCCTTTTTCAGTCATCACAAAGCTGCAGTCTACCTAGGAATCATAAATCAAGCTCTGTTCTCCCTCACATTTTTCAAGCAGTCATTTTCTGGCATGATTAATTTAAGACCCACATTCCATTTCAAAGGAGAAGGCAGAGCTAATGGGCTAGCATTTCGACCCCCCCCCCAAACTGGTTGTTCCCCTTGTCAGAGCCACCTACTAGAGGTTACAGCTGAAGCCGATTAAAGCCACAGTCACAGAGTAACAGTTCCAGTATTTTTAACTCCCAATAAAACCTTCCCTTTCTCTGTCCCCCCCTTCAAAAAACAAAAACAAAAATGAAAATCAAAAACAAAACTCTTGTCAAGTGGTCCCAAGATTATTTCCAAAATAAAACTTCACTTACAGATATAAGCTTTCAAAGGAACAAGGCATGAACATCTGAACTCTAAGCGCCTCCATCTTTTTTCCTTTAAGGTGTTCTGCAAGCCCTTGGCGAAGAGTGAAAGTCAAAGTTAGTTCTGGCACTGGCTGTGTCACTAGGGGTGGCTCCTGATAAGGCCCTGGAAACTCCAATCCAAACACAGCTCGTGCTACAACGGTGCCTGGTGTCTGTCTGCAATAGCAGACCTGTTTAATCCAGTACCTACTATACCTGCAGGACAAAAATGCTGCCTCACCCTGCAATGGGGGCTTCACAAGGACCCAGGCACCACCAGAAATCCAACCCAGCAGCCAGACGACACATCAGGATTCTTACTTAGCCTCCTGAGCACAGGTACCGGTGGAGGCTTGCAGTGGCTGCAGGTTATTAGAGAACGTAAAAGCAGAGGTAATTTCACATACGGGTGAATTTCTAACACTTAAAAGAGCCACAGAATCCAGGAGGGTTGTGGGACAGCATGTGCCCCTTCTGAACTGGGGAGACCTCCGGCATCACCTCATCACACACCGCTAGCTGCTTTGCATTCATGCACAGGCATTTCTTGAACTGGAGCTTGATCATTGAACATGCTCTCCTGCTGACAGGCTAGAGATCCAGGCAGCATTCCTTAGCCTCAGACCCCAAGAAAATATGGAGGGCTTTCCTTGCCCGGTCCTGGTGGAAGTCAAACACAAGCTGCTTCTAAATATGGGCACTATCTTTTAGGACATCTTTAGGCCATACATCTGTGTATTCTTAGATTGTCATCCAATTAAAATTCTGAATGCATTGAAAAAATAACAATACATGCTCTCAAAAGATGCTTTAAAATTCCGACATGACAAGGTCAAATTATCAAATATTGATGCAGCTGTGACAGACTCGGTACACCGAAGATGTCCTGCAGAGTTATGAAATGTGTCTGTTTCTCCCTATACTCACCGCAAAGGTCATGACAAAGACATCTGACATGGACTAGCTGTGTACCCTGGGCAAGTTACTTCACCTCTCTGTGCCTAAGAGTTTGTCTCCAAAATAAATGGCTGGAAAACAATGCAATCTCTATAAGCCATAAGCAAACTTGAATTTCATAATGTAATAAAATTATCTTTCTTTAATTTCCCTTTAATAATATGAAATAACCAGCCAGGAGTCTCAGACAAGCTATTTCTGGCTCTTTTTATTCTTTATTCATTTTTCATTTTTTCTTTTGTTTACTAAACACGTATGGAGCACCTATTATGTCCCAGGCACTGTGCAAAACTCTTGGAGTCTACAGTCTAGTGGGACACATATTAAATAATCACCCAGATATATAATGAAACGTGAAAAATGCTACAAGGAGCTGGGAAAGCTTAAAATGTAAGGGTCAGAAAAGGCTTCCCTTAGGCAGAAACCTTTGGGCTTAGCTGTGAGTGGGGGTAGCAGATGTGGGGGGCATGGGAGAAGAGTCTTCTGAGCAGTGGTAATGACATGTGCAAGAATCCTGAAGTGGGGAGTTAGAAGGAAGATCCATTTGTGCTGGAGGACAGAGAGTAAGGGAAATAATGGTATCCGTGAGACTAAAGCAGTGGCTAGGACAAGACCATCAGGATCTGGGAGACCAGAGAAGAGTCACTGATTTTGTTCCAAGATGAACATTGAGATGTTGTAAGCAAGGAAGTGATGGGCTCAGATTTAAGTTTTTAGAAAGGTCCCTCTGGCTGCTATATTGAGAACCACCTAGAGAAGGGGCAAGATTGGCTACTGCAATACTCCTAGTAGGAGGTGATGATACTTTAAAGGGTGGGGGGGGCAGGATGGGAGAAGGGACAAGAGTGGAGAGAAGTGGATAAAAGTGGGTAGATTACTGGTAAAGCTAAAGACAAATAAATAGAAGGAATGGGGTGGGGTGGGGAATCGAGGTCCTTGATGCAAATAATTGTATTAACAATAGTTACTGAGGACTTGCTACACACTGGGTACTGTGCTGGGTACTAGGGTTAAAAGATGACTATGATGCAACACTATTCCCGTTACTAACCTACTCCACACCTTGCTTCTCCTGCCTCTAGCATAATTCGGCATCAAATCAATAACATAGGTTCTGGTGTCAATTTATCCAGGTTCCAATCCTACCACCTACTAATTCTGTGACCTTGTGCAAATTTACTAAACTTTCCATGCCCCAGTTTCTTCACCTGAGGAAGGGGAAATGATAAATGGATATCCTGCAGGTTATTGTTAAAACTGAAGGAAATAATATATGTAATGTGTAAGGCACAGTCTGACATACAATAAGCTCTCGATTAAAAAATAGCTCTAAGATTATGACTGTGGTTGGAACTGTCTATTCTGGATGTATACTGACCAATCTACAGAACCAATGGAAATGCAACAGAGTGAAAAAAAAAATAAAGAAATTGGAAGAAATTGGAAGATCAAGGAAAACAGAAGGTAGGAAATTACCATAGCAGGACCTTCAAGGGATGATTTCTTTAAAAGACCAAGCTGGACTCTCTCCCACCTTGGATACTATTTGAAGCTGCATTAAGTTACAAGGTACACGGGTAAGTTTTAGAACTGAAACCCTGTTTTATTACATGCTTACACACAGGGAAAATCTGTACCCTCCATGGGCTCTCAAATGTTGGTCGTGAAACCAATGGAATCATTTCCAGCCATTCCAGCAGGGACACAATGTGGTGCCAAAGGCTCCTCTGGCATGTTCCGCCAATGACATCGCCTGACATTTTGTCCCAACCTACCACCCCAAGGAGGCTATCCATTGACCGTTTACATAAGTGTTTAAGTAAAATTATCTTTAAGGGGCATGTGTTCAACTTATTCATAGTATTTCAGAAATATCTACACTATGCTAATGTTCTTGGCAATCTCCCTGAACGTAACAAGGAAATACCCACAGGCAAACAGAATAAAGCTTGACCTACACACCTGACACCATCTACAAAATTCATGAAACATTATATACATTTCCGCAATACTGCCCCTCAAGCAGTCACACAATTATTCAATGAATGTCTTCTGAGCGGCAGGAACCACGTCTGTTTGGTTTACTATTGTATCCCTAGAACCTAGTAGGATAAAAGGTCCATGGCTGATGTTCAGTAAACATGTTTAAAATGAATTAATCTATGATGTGTAAGCAATTCTCTTGTTCACATTTGTATTATCCAGATATGTATCCTAAGTCCATATACATATATTAATGCATATGTACACACACACATGTAAATGCACATATACACATAAACCCTAAAATTTAAACACAAACTAAGAATTGGTAGCAGAGGAAAAAGAGAATATTTTTTAACACTTAACACTGAATGCAGAATAAAAATATTACCGGTACTCCAATACAATTCAAATTTTAATGACTACTCCTTGCTCCAAATTCTAGCAAATCAACTGGAGTCATCAGAATTCTTACTGACCTTTTTCAAAGACAACCTTAACTAAAATGGAACTTAAAACTATCAAACATCCAAGCGACAGCCAACTTTTTTTTTTTTTCTTCTAAATTTGGGCCTCAATCTTTTTGGAAGGAAAAATTCAATCACTATGTTGAACAAGTTAGAGATGAGATAAGAGGTTTTACTTGTTATCCTGTCCAAAACTCAGCTGAAGAAAAGTAGAAGCACTCTCTTATCACAGTCAGAATTCTTCTTATTTTACATGGATATCAAATGTTTTATTGCCCCCAAAGCACATCATTTCCTTCTATCTTTCCTTCGGATAGTTATTGCTCTTTTCAATAAACTACTACTCACCACCTTCACAACAGTTAACATTTGAGGACTTAATACACGCCAAGCACTATACTGACTCATGAACTACCTAATACATACAACTTAGGAAGCATCTACCCATACTGTTTCATTATAATCCCAGCCAATGGTTCCCAAACCTGCACTCCACTCAGAAGCACCAGGGAACCCTTCTCCTCACTCCATCCCCTTAAAATCAACGCAGGAACATTTAAAAATACAATGTCAAGGACCTTCCCCAAGCAAATGATTGAATGAGACTCTCCAAGGGCATGGTTTTGAATTCCATATTTTTAAAAAGATGCTCATAAAAGACTAATGTGAAGTCAGGCCTGGGAACCACTACTATATAACATATTATAAAATACATAATTATATATAATACATTCTATGTAAATTATCTCTCCAAGAGTCACAGGAAAACACCCAAGAATGTAAGTTCCCTTTATTGGTTGAATAAAGAAGTCTTTACTTGTATAGTTTGATATTTTAAAGTGTCCACTTGGAGTTACAATGGATATACTTTGAATGTTGAGTGAAAGCCTTACTATGAGGTAATTGGCGAGTATCATGAAAGTGATTATGAAACTCAAAAACTACTCTCCAGAGTAACAAACACATCCCCTCTTTTCCCCACACTCCATCATGCTCATGTTCTGGAAAAAGTCACATGCCACCCAAAGGCCCTTCTACTCAAACATTTATTGATGCACCCAGCATGTAAGAGACATTTCTCAGCACTGTGGGGAAGATAAACAGGAAGATGCAAGAGGCTCTGCTCCTCTGGGGCTCACCCCAGAGAAACCCCAAACTGACCTACACAGGCCCATGTTAAGAGTGAGCAGGGAGGACAGGGAGGCTGCTCCAGGGGCCCCTTCCCTGGGCGGCTCCTTCTCACCTTTCTGATGAGGTCTCACAGGTTTTCTGTTTCTTTCCCAGGGAGGACTTCTCCCATCCCCCATCTTACCTAAAGCAGGAACACACCACTTCTGCTATTTACTCTCTCAGCAAATGTTTTTTCTTTCTTTTATAGCACTTAATCCAACTTCTAATCATTTTATTTGTTTGTCTTTCATCCTTGAGGGCAGGGCTGTTTGTATTATTTCATTATCAGTGCCAGGGATAAAATAAGTACTCAATAAATTTTTGCTAGATGGATGGATGGATGGATAAATGGATGGAAGAATGGATGACTGAGTGACAAAATGAAAAAGATCAGGTAATGAAGGAGTTATGAAATATAATTTGATGATGGCATGTAATTAATTAGGAAGTCAACAGGCGTAAGTGGGACTCACAATTGTATACTTTTCATTTGGAAGTTTTTAGTTGCTGAACACAACTCACTTTCATGGATAAAGTATTAGGATACAAAGTTACAAGGAACTGGCTCCCAGTAGTTCTAATTTGAAACCCTCACAGCATGACTGAGGGAAATTTTTTTTTATTATTATTATTTTTGGGGGGGTACACCAAGTTCAATCATCTGTTTTTATACACATATCCCGTATTCCCTCCCTTCCTTGACTCCCCCCCCCCCGAGTCCCCCCCACCCTCCCCGCCCCAGTCCTCTAAGGCATCTTCCATCCTCGAGTTGGACTCCCTTTGTTATACAACAACTTCGACTGAGGGAAATTTTTAATGACTACTTTATCTGCAGAAATAAGTGTTCAGTACCACGCAATAACGTTTATCTCTTTCGCTCTGTTTCTATTTTTTTCCTACTACCAAGAACAGATCTCCCTGTAACAATGATGGTACAGCATCTTCTGAAAGACTGCTCATTGTACCTGGCTCACAAGGAAGCCCTTTAAGGTTGAAAAGGAAAATGTAGACGAGACCAAGATGATCCCAGGTAATCTTAATCTAGGCTCATGTCAACATTATGAAAGAACTGTTTAGAGGCTTATACCAATATCCAGAGGAAAACAATAACGTTTTTTAAAAACTGTTTAGAAAACTCTGTCCTGAGAATACAAATATAATCTACAAAGAGGCATTCCAAATGCTGTCTGAAGTAAATTTTTAATCAATTAATGAAGGGAGAAATAAATGAAATACGAGGGTGCGTCAAAAATTATCTGCACTCTGGCTGTAGAATTTACAGAAGTTTTAATATAACCGGAGTGTGGATAATTTTTGACTCACCCGCATAATAGCTTGGTCTTTCATAAATAACCAATACAAGAGATGAGTTCCTTACCTTGAGCTCTCTGATATGATCTGTTAGAGTTCACTTCAAAAGAAATACTTACTCTGCATTACAGGCGATTCAGGGGCTGTTTGTTACCTATAAATGGCAGTGGGGTATTTGCAATAAGCAGACCACAATCTATAAAATAAGCCAAGTTCATGAGACAACGCAAACTTGAGGAGGGAAACACTGATTTGAGATTATGCCACTTTGATGGCATTTCCTCAAATGAGAAATTTAGTAAAAATGCAATCACTTTCCTCATCTAGGTAAATAAATAGGAGAAGACAGGGCTGTTGCCATGTGGGGGGTGGAGGGGGTGTGCAAATTTACTCACACTGGGACTTTATAATAAGTCAAATCCTCCCCTTCAGGACTTTTAACTTACTTAAAAAGAAAAATGTGGGATTGTCTTTTACTGTATTAACTCTTTTTTTTTTTAAGGAATTAAAGCCCAAAGAGCAAATAAGCACACAGGGTGTGTCTGCCATCCTCCTAACGGTGTTGTGGACATAAGCAGGAGCGTGCAACTCCATCATCATCAACAAAGATAGCACTTTTGTTCTTCTTACAAGCAAGAGTCAAGATGGTAAAGTATTTTAAAGCAACACAATATTCAGCTATTAGAAGTGGCCTCCACAGACCACCTTCGCTGAGGTCCTGGCTACCAAGGCAGGTGAATCCATCCTTCCCCAGCTTCCCTCTCTGAGTGAGACACTAGGGCATCAGCAGCTCAAAGAACCACCTAATCCTTTATGGTCCAAGGGGGAACTGGAAAAGGGATGAAGAAAAAGAAGAAACGGTCCTCTCAGTTAGACTTTCTATTCCATTCATGTAAACTCCATATTTGTATTTCAAAAACTGAGCTGAAGGTAGAGACAGACTGTTTCTCATGGATGATCACAACACTATAGTGGAAGGTGGTACGAAAATGTGTCAGGTGTGAAAACGCTCATCTGTACCACATGTGGTAAGAATCCAGGGCAGCGGCTTTAGCCTGTGAGCAGCAAATCTCTGAGAGGTCCACTATTTCATAAATAAGTAAACAGCTCATAAGCCTCACTTGCAGACATAAACTTAGCATCATTTTTCAACTGGAGACAGAATAGTTTTGTGGTGTACTGCAGACACACATATACCCCATGTACTGTGTTCACCTCGTAACTTTACCTTGAGCAACTCATCTCATTTTTGAGTCTCAAGATCTGCATTTGTAAAATGGAGATATTTATATTGCCTAGGTTATGTGATTAAATGAGGTAAAGTATGAAAAGTACCTTGCACAGCACCGGCAAAAAAACAGCACTCAACCAATGTTATTCAAGGAAAAAGGACACTTTCAGAACCCTGTAGGGCATGAAAAGTCAGTTCTTAGAGCCTCAAAGAAGTTCAGGCTGTAGGACAAATAAAAGTTACTACTAGGAGACAAAAATGAAAATGCTTTTGAAACATGGTATTTGAAGAGGTTGTGCGGATTGAAAATAAATGTAAGCTCAGGAAAGGTCTAGAAATACTTGTGAATAACATACTCATTCATAATGAAGACCTAAAAACCAAGATGTTGATGGCAATCTGAAACTTCTTCTGATGGTGGACAACTATCAATGCCTTTTCAATGACTGTCTTAGCTACAGACACAACTGCTCACCCAGGGAATCTTCAGCTCTGACTCAATGTGCCAACTATGTTTTTAATTTGTATTTTTACTATATAAACATACTCGAAAGTCAAGCAGGAAATACTGTATTTAAATAAGCAAAACTTTGACAAATCAAACCCCTCTGTGTTCAAAAGATCACCATAGGTTAAATTTATGTCAAAATAAAATTTCCCAAACTTCCACAGCATCGGAATACTCTCTCTTATACTAACGACATCCTGTTTCAGTTATACTGAGCAAATAGGATTTGAAATGAGAAAAATAATATTTGCACAGAAATCCTTCCTGTCTGTTGATTAAATCCAATCAATCATAATAAATTTGATACACATTAGCGTTCTGTATCTAATTTACACCCTAGGGAGTCTTGCCTATAATCAAAGTGTATATTTATGTTGATAGTAAAATGTTAAAATAACCAATATTTTAAATTAATAGCCTGTATAATTTCAAGTAATACTGCTATGAAGTGACATAAAAGAAAAATTAAATCTTTGCTTGAAAAAATTAAGTTAAATGTCCTTAAAAAACAAATAGATCCTAACAAAACTACCTAACTCTCGCTTTGACATTTACCAAGTATTTATTACCTGCCAGCTATTGCAGATGAGGCTGCTGATGGAGATGCAGAGAATCATCCCACTCCCATTCAAGCTTATTAATAAGCTCCTCTCATCAAATAACACTGGCTCATTTTTAAAAGATATAGACAAAATCATGAATAAAAGATAGAAAAACAGAAAGATTCTTCTTAAGGACTTCCCTGGTGGTGCAGTGGTTAAGAATTCGCCTGCCAATGCAGGGGACAAGGGTTTGATCCCTGGTCCGGGAAGATTCTACACACCACAGAGCAACTAAGCCTGTGTGCCACAACTATTTATGAGCCACAACTACTGAGCCCATGTGCCGCAACTACTAAAGCCCGTGCACCTAGAGTCCATGCTCCACAAGAGAAGCCACCTCAATGAGAAGCCTGCGCACCACGACGAAGAGTAGCCCCTACTCATTGCAACCAGAGAAAGCCCGCGCAGCAATGAGGACCCAAAGCAGCCAATAAATAAATATATTGAGAAAAGGCTGATCATTAAAAAAAAAAAAAAGAAAGAAAGATTCTTATTAAAACTCATTCATTCAGCAAATACTTATTGAGCATCTACTATTTCCCAGGCACTACTCAATATACTTGAGGTACATCAATGATATACAATAGCCCTTAGATTCTGAAGAGAGAAATGTTTGGGAGTAACTCTGAATGCTCAAGTCATTTACTAATTTAAACAGACAATTTGGAAATTGCATGAATTTGCCATCTTTAAGCATCATTCACAATGATATTCCTATTAACATGGACACCTGCTTTCTAATATTGGATTAAGATTCAATGCATTTTCATTTCCTAGTGTGCCAGGCAGGAAATTTGAAAATCTGAAAAAATGAGACTGTTTCTCTGCCTCTTAAAAAAAAGGGGGGGTGGGGGGAGAGAAGGTAGAGAATTCATCATATTATCACAGTGATAACTGAACCTTTTATTTGCATATCACACCTTATTTAATCTCTTTTTATTTAAATAAAGAAACAGAGGGATAGGGAAAGAGGTAAGTAACTTGCCTAGAGACAAGATGTTGATGAGCTGCAGATCCAGGGTTTGAAACTCCGGAGCCCACACGCCTCTCACTATGGTTCTCTGTTCCAAGTTTCTGTGAGCCACTCAACAATCACAAAAGCAAACTAATTCTAAAATTAGAACCTTGTACTGGAGTCACCTCTTTAGTTGCCTGTTCCCCACACCTCACACTAGAGTCTGAATTCCATGAAAGCATAAACCATGTCTGTTTAGTTCACCTCTTCATTCTTTAACCAGGCACAATTCCAGACCCAGAGAAAGAACCCAATAACTATTTTTCAGTGAGTTAAATGATTAATGAATTGACCATGGTGCTTTTTCTGGTCACTTCTGACTATAATCTACCTTTACAAAAACCAAAAACAGGAATGAAGCAGGCTTCCCTGAATATTCATACCATGCATGAGTTAAATTAATGGCATTCCCTAGAAATATTAAGAAATACAATATTTGTTCTCAACTTAATCTAGTTGGAAAGAAACAGTGAGAAAACTTGAAATATCAGCACAGTTTCTCCTTGTTAATGGGAGAATTATGGAAGTGCTCAGAAAAGAATTACTCAAAAAAGCTTTCAAGGGGAGATAAGGTGTTTGGAGTTTGGGGGAGCATGACAAGCTTCCTTTGGCAAAGATGGTGAATCGTGAATGAAGTTTCTTAAAGTGTGGGATACAGGATGATCTCAAATGGAGACACTTAGACTTCACATTAAAGGACCATGGAATTGCACAGTGAGAAAGGCCCTTTCAAATTTATTTCCTGCCAGGAAAAGTGTCTGATGCTAATATGTCTTCAATCTCGCAACACTTGTCCTTCGTAACAAAAACAACCCCTCAGATTTTAGACTCAGGCCCTTCTAGGCAACACACCTAATAAGGATCTAATCGTTTTCTTCCAATTTCATTATATTTATTTTACACATACATTCATCTGTTGTTCCCATTTATTATACCATTTCCTTTAGATATATTTTTTTAATTTATTTAACCCTTCATACGGAATATGGGGGCAAAGGTCATGAAGTTAGTATGAGCGTGGCTCAAATTTGGGAACCCAGATTAAGAGAAGTGAAGAATGTGCCAGAATCCTTCCGTGGAAACAAGATTATACACAGCCCAGAAATAGTGGCTACTCTTTTGCAGTGAGAAGCGAACAGCTACAAAGAATTCCAGTCTGATAAAGAAAATCATGTTGGGCTATGAAATCACAGCACACGGGCCTAGCCCTAATCGCTTCCTAACTGCGGAAAATGAACATGACTGACAGATATGATTCCATACAGGAAAACAAGGGGCCAGGCCAAGCAGGACCGAGAATATCACAATGGAGGTGACACACCACAATTGCTGATAGTGCCTATAAACAAGACCTCCGTCCAGAGGGGGGTGAAAAAAAAAAAGGCAAGGCTGTTAGAACAAAATGTCAGGCATGCTGGATACTGATGTTTCAATATATGATGACCTCTCCTCACACACTGTGAAGGTCACTTCTGCCTGTGTTATCTCCTGGGGCACAAATATAGCTTATAGTCCGGTTTTGTTTTGGTTTGCCTTTTTTCTAATTTCATAATGAAGTACCAAAGGAGATTCCCAGTACAGAGTTGTTGGGGTTTGGTGTTTGTTTTTCTTTCCCCCTAGTGTATAATACTTTCATACACTAGATGGAGCCAACTTTATAATGCTTCGGGATTCACATACAGGTTTGTGTTGGACACGAAAAAAATTCATACAAAAAGTTATGGGAGAGCCAGGTGCCACTTAAATATATTTTAATTTAAATGTTGAAGATCAAAGTTTTAATTTTAAAGATCAAAAGGTCCTGTCATTTTACCACTCTGCATATCTTCCATAACTCCAAAGCCCAAATTAATATCAAACTATGAATGCCATATAAATATTTGAAATAAGATCATCTTATAGTTCTCTGGCACTTTTAACTTTGGTTTATTAACATGTATTTGCTACAGTTTTTTAAAACTGATAATTTCAAAAAATATTTTTTTCCTTTGCTTTGGGAGAAATGGAAGCAATTTATACATGCAAAAAGCATGATTCTCTCACCAGACACATACAGTAAAGACAACCTCTAGGGTAGGAGCGATCAGTGCAAAGAGAGTGGCTGATACAGACTTGCAGCCCATGAGAACACAGAAAATAGTGACCAGCATAGAGTGAAACTGCCAAGGCACTTGCCAGAGGAAATGGCTAATCTCCAGGACAAGGGAAGGTCTACTGCCCAAAGACAAGAATGAACCTCTAACCTGAGCCAGGATAGGATAGCAGGGAAGTAAGAGGAAGGTTACAGTGATGATTCTCTCCTGTACCATGGTCAGTCATGGTACCTCAATGCCTTTTCATTGAATCCTAATCCTTTAAAACCACAGTCCTCAAATGGGTCAATTCTGTCCCCAGGGGACATCTGAGAATGTCTGGAGACTCATTTGGTTGTGACAAATGTTGAGACAGGTGCTAGTGGCATCTAGAAGGCAGAGACTAGGGATGCTATTAAATACCTTACAAGGCCCAGCATAACCTCAACAATAGACACTGTCCAGCCCCAGAGGTTTAATAGTGCTGCAGTTGAGAAACTCTATTTTAAAGTAAGCAGCTCTCCCCTACAGGAGACAAAGTAGTTCCAAATCATTGTACCTACTAAACAAATAAGGAAAATTTTCAGTGTATTTATCAGACAGCTTTTAAAGTCGGTAGGACATAGTACACAGACACACTTGAGTTACATATGCCACAGTATTTTGTCAGTGTGTAAAAATTATTTTGAGTGATTAAAGCCACAGCACAGAGGGTAAAGATTAAGGAGATGGAAGATTATGGACACTGGATTAGTACACAACAGTGAAAACGAATAAACTTCAGCAATATGCCTCCACATGCTTAGAATCAAAAATAATGTTGAAAAAAGGGAAGTCACATAGAATACTGCCACATGGTTCCATTGTTTCAAGTTCAAAGTCTAGTTTAGAGATACATTAAGATAGTAACACTGAAACATAATGAAAAGCAAGGGAGTGATTAGCATAAAATTCAGGGTGGTGGTAAACTCAGCTGTGGGGGTAGAGAGGAGGATGTCATCAAAGGTGAGGCTTCTAGAGTGTTTTATATCTCACGATGAATAGTGGGGACATGATTATTCATCTTATTTTCTTTACTTAACTGATGGGTTTTAGGTGCTCTTTTATATGTGTGTTTCACATTAAAAAAAAAAGATTAAAAAGGAGTGTAAGGAAAGTGAAGATATAGAGATAACAAGTTTAGGCTACTCATTAAGGACAATTTTGACCTATCTGGCTGAGGTACCACCAGGTCAGAGGTATCTCTCACTCTCCTTTGCCCTTAACCCTCCACTATCTAGTCACTTATCACATGTTACCTGTCAATACCATACTATATACCCTCTGCCCTCACAGTTATTCTGTCATGATCCAGCTCTGGCCTGGATTGCTAAGGTTTTCTCCCCACTCCCTGCAACACATCCTACATCCACTACTAGGTAACTCTTCCCAAAGCATGGCTTTATTGTTTTCATGCTATTACTTTATTTTTTTTCTATTTTTATTGGAGTATAGTTGATTTACAATGTTGTGTTAGTTTCTGCTGTACAGCAACATGGATCAGTTATACATATACATGCATTCACTTTTTTACATTCTTTTCTCCTATAGGTCATTACAGAGTATTGAGTAGAGTTTCCTGCACTATACAGTAGGTCCTTATTAGTTATTTATTTTTATATAATAGTCTATATATGTCAACCCCAATCTCCCAATTTATCCCTCCCCTGCTTTCCTTCCTGGTAACCATAAGTTTGTTTTCTACATCTGTGATTCTGTAAATAAGTTCATTTGTACCTTTTTTTAGCTTCCACATATAAGCAATACCATATGATATCTGTCTTTCTCTGTCTTACTTCATTTAGTATGATAATCTCTAGGTCCATCCATGTTGCTGCAAATGGCATTATTTCATTCTTCATGCTACCTCTTTAATAAAATTAACAGTTCATCAACACAATGAACGAATTTCAAATATCTTATTTAGACTGGCAATCAAGGCCAACTTATTTTTCTAGTCTTAACTATTACAACTAATGCAACCATTATAAACAACATACAGTAGTCTCCGCCTTTATCCATGGAGGATACTTTCCAAGACCCCTAATGGATGAGTAGTACTGAACCCCATATGTATTTTGCTTTTTCCTATGCATACATATCCAGGATAAAGTTCACTTTATAAACTAGGCTACTATATATAGTAAGAGAGTATCTAAATGACCAGCACCACTATTCTTGCACTGTGGGGCCAACAGTAAGTAAAATAAGGGCTACTTGAACACAACGGTCAATCTAATAACCTAGACAGCTACGAAGTTACTAACGGACTGGATATGCTGGACAATGATTCACTTCTGGGGCAGGAGAGCAAGAGATTTCATCACACCATGCAGAATAGTGTGCAACTGAAAACTTCTGAATTGTTTATTTCTGGAATTTTCCATTTAATATTTTTGGATGGTGGTTGACTATGGACAACTGAATCCGCAGATAAGAGGGAACTACTGTGCTCATTCTCTACCCCCAGCTGCATGCTCTCAATTAGATGGTTCCTCTAGCCTGGAATACCCATCGTGCACTCACCACTCGTCCCTACCAACAATCCTACACATTCTTCGGTAAAATGAAATAGAGACGCATTAGCAAATGCTGGCGAGGAATGGTGCAACTGGAACACTCAGGTGCTGCTGCTGTGGGTGTAAATCGGTACAAAGACTTTGGAAACAGCTCACAGTATTCACCAAAGCTGAATATACGCATACTTTATGACCCAACAATTCCACATAGCAAACTGAAATGTATATGTAAGTTCACCAAAAAGCATACAGCAATAATGTTCATAGCAGCACTGCTCATAATAGCACAAAACTGTAGGCAAACCAAATGTCCATCAACCAAATGCAGAAGAGATAAACAGTGATACAGTCATACAATGCAATATTCCATGGGAAGGAACTATCGCCATATACGACGACAGGGGTGAATCTCACATACATAATGTTGGGCAAAGGAATCCAGACATGGGAGTACAGGCTGTATTGTTCCATTTGTATAAAGTTAAATAACACCCAGACAGCATTAATCCATGATGTTAGAAGTCAGGATGGTGATTATACTTGGGGAAGGGTTGACTAGCAGGAGGTACAAGGATACTATAGACTGGATGCTGATTACTTGGTGAAAATTCATCAGGCGGTACACATAAGATGTGTATACTTTTTTTATAGGAATGTTATACTTTGATTAAAAGCTTATTTAAAAACACTTAAAAAATTGACCCATTCTTCAAGATTATATTAATACCTTGACAAACCTTCCCCACTTTAACAAAGATCATCCATGATTCCAACCAGATACCTTTTTCTCCTCTGTCTAAATTCCCATCATACAAATGTAATGTTAAAATTCCCTTTTATTTTTGTGCATGTTTACCAAAGTTGATTGTTGCACTACTGGGCATATGGACCAGTACTTTCTTTTCTGATTTCCTACAAAGCACAGACTTACAGTAGCTAATCAAAAGATATTTATGGGATCTTAATGACACGCATTGCTCCTTTCAAACAAGTCCACATTTCTCTCTCAGTGTGTTGGGTACATGCTGTCGCTCTTGTTTAAAAATTATTTTATTTTTCTTTACATAATATTAAAATTCACCTTTTTGATGTATAGTTTTATAGGTTTTGAAATGCATAGATTCATGTAACTAATACCACAATCAAGATACAGAACAGTCCATCACTTCAAACACTTCTTAGGCTACCCCTTTGGAGTCAACATATCACCTAACCCTGACCTCCAGAAACCACCTATTTTTCTATTCCTATAGTTTTGTCTTTTTCAGAATGTCATATAAATGGGATCATATAATACACGGACTTTTGAGTCGGGCTCCTTTCCTTTCGTAACTATACTGGAGATCAATCCATGTTGCTGCAGGTGTCAGTACCTATTTGCAAATTAGTATTCCATTGTATAGATGAAGCATGGCTTATTTATCCCTTCACTGCTGAAAGGACATTTGGGCTGTCTCCAGTTTTTGGTGATTATGAATAAAGGTGCTATACTTTTTAAAGACTTTTTTAAAGAGTATTTGCAAATGACTCGCTAAAGGTCATACAGCTACCAGTGATGAAAAGAAATGGTATACATTCGAAAAAAACTATGGGAAAATAGGACTCAACAATTTTCCCCCTTATGTCAATGAACCCAGCTCACAATATATTTTCTGTAAAGAGATTTCAAATTACCTTTTCTATATTTAGTGCACATTAATAGGCTAGAGTTCATAAGTATCCAACTAAAGCACTTTTCTAAAGGCTGCTTCTTGCCAATGTGACCCTATAGCCGCACTACTGTAAATAACATGTATGCCTTGATCTGTGTACAGCTATTCATCAGTGCTACGTAAACAAGTGATTATGCCCTGCTGGCCTCTGCCTTTCATCTGACCTACTGGACTTACCTGCGATGCACAGAGGGGACAGTAAGTGACAGGCCTGACACTCAGAGGCTCCAAGAACATGCAAGGAAAAGGGCTACTTCAACAATTATGCAGAAGGGTGGCCACAGCTGCACTTTTTTCTGTTGATTTAAACACAAAAAGCATATGTCCTAATCCTCGGGAGCAGAGTGCCCATATCACAAAATTTCCATTAGCTGGCATTTCAGGGTATCCATCGATGAATTCTGAGCCACTACACAGCCAGGGTCGAGGCCATAGGGAAAGGAAATGTCCAAGAAAAACATTTTAGAGAGGTCTCTGAGCTGCAGCACGTGCCACCTTAGCTAGAGAAAGCATGTTGGTTTTAAGCTTTGAAAACTCAGTGTCACGATAAATCTTTTTGTAATATCTCTATGATAGTAACTAGAAAAATCATGAGACCCTCATCCTCCAGCCCCTTTCAAAAGTTCTTCAGTAATAATAACAGCAGCTAATTATGGAAGGTATGCTATGCACTCCTGTGCTAAGCATTTTACATACCATACCTTGATTTATTCTTAAATAATAACCCTCTAACTTAAACACTATTATTATGTCCCGTTTACCAATGAGAAGAGGGAGGTTTTGAGAGATTGCATCACTTGCTGAAGAGTTTCGGAGAAGGCATTCAATCCAGGGCACAGTCTGGTTCTAGATCTTGCGTTCTTAACCCACAGGCTATATACCCCTATGGTCCTACTTGTAGAGACATTCACTTTATCCAGGTACTCAAAAAAATATTATATTATATTATTATAGCCATCTAAGGAAATACATTGGAATAAGATATGCTCCTCCCCTCTAGGTGCTCATTACTTGGAGGGGGGCAAAGAATCCTACAAATAATCATACCTTAACCTTTTTGGTCAAATACTTTTCTAAGACTCGTATGAAAACTATGGACTGCCTCCAGAAAAAATTCACACAGGCATAGACACATAAAACTGAATGCTTGCAGCCACAGCCTAGGAAACCCTGGAATATTTAAGTAGCTGACTATTAGCTGCAAAGGGTTTTGATGAAGAGAGGAGCAAAGTATCGTGAGTTCAAAGGAGAAAGCTCAGAGTATCTGAAGACAGAGAATTCCCTAGGCAAAGAAGGAACGAAGGGGTCTTCAATGAAGAGATGCATGCTTCAGAAAGCTGGTGGCAGGAAGAAGGTCTAAAGAGGAAAGAGGAGGGAAGCAGGAAAATAGGTAGCAGATCACTAAAATACCCCAGACAGGAGTTTCCTATTTCTAGAAAGGATGTGGTAACAATGTGGTATGAGTCCAGGCTCTAGGGTCAGAAAGAACTGAGTCCACATCTTTTAGTATATATATATGTGCAATGGAATACTACTTATCCATAAAAAGATATGAAATCTTGCCATTTCCAACAACACGGATGGACCTTGAGGATATTATGCTAAGTAAAATGAGTCAGAGAAAGACAAATACCATATGATTTCACTCACATTTGAAATTTTTTTAACATGAACAAACCAAATCAAACAAAACAAACATATAGCTACAGGGACCGGAGCAGTGTTTATCAGAGGGGAAGGAAGTGGCGGAAGGTCAACAGTATGGTGACAGATGGAAACTAAACTTTTGGTGGTGAGCACACTGCAGTGTGTACAGAAGTTGAAATATAATATTGTACATATGAAACGTATATGTTATAAACCAATAAAAAATGTAAATACAAGCAGACCTCAGAGATACTGTGGGTTTGGTTCCAGACCATGATAAATATCCAGACCAAATATCTTAATAAAGTGACTCACATGAATTTTTTGGTTTCCCACTGCATATTAAAGTTATGTTTACACTATGCCGTAGTCTATTAAGCGTGCAATAGTATTATGTCTAAAAAAAATACATCTTAATTTTAAAAAATTTTATTGCTAAAAAATGCTAGCCATCATCCGAACCTTCAGTGAGTTGTAATCTTTTTGCGATAGTAACATCAAAGATCACTGATCACAGATCACCATACAAATATAAAAATAATGAAAAAGTTCAAATATTACAAGAAATGCCAAATGTGGGGAAAAAAAGAATACCAAATGTGACATATAGACACAAAGTGAGCAAATGCTATTGGAAAAATGGCGCTGATAGACTTGCTTGATGCAGGTTTGCCACAAACCTTCAATTTGTAAAAAAAAAAAAAAAAAAAAGGCAATATCAGCAAAATGCAATCAATCAAAGTGCAATAAAACAAAATGTGCCTATTAAGTCCCCTGCAATGAGAAAGAAAGAGAGAGGGAGGGAGGGTGGGAAGGAGGAAGAGAGAGAAAGAAGGAAGAAAGGAAGGAAAGAACTGAGTTCAAATCCAAGTTCCTCCCCCTCTCATTAGCTGTACAGCCAGGGGAATTTAAACCCCTCTAAGCATTAGTTTCCTTGTCTATAAAATGGGGACAAGACGAGCCCCAGCTTCATAGGCTGTTGTTAAGACAGCCCATGGAATAATGCCTGGTACCTACTTGACACACTGAATGTATGTAAGCACTGAATACAGTGTAGCCATTATTATTAACAACCTCATCATCACTGCCATCATTTTCACCCTGGCCTGATGCTAACACGCCCTCCCAAAAAGAACTCCTCCAAAACTGCACCAGAAATAAAACTCCTTGATTCATGTTTGGGCCAACCTGTTACATTCTTAGACACATGAGGCACTGGAGAAGGATCCTTGTCCAAACAAAGCCCCAGTGCAAAAAGCCACCAGTAGAATACCCTCCTTGTAAACTCCTTGTACACTCACACCCAATTATTTATTCTCATCAATCACATAAATATGTGAGAAGCACACTCTAGAGTAAGGGGAAAACAAATTAGGACAATCATCGAGATATCTCAGGGAGGTGGGGGGGGAGTGTTTTGTTTTTTAATATCATCAGTGTCTGCTCTTTTCTTACCTGAGAATAGTGAATATTAAGAGCTAGACAGACATTACATGTTGTTGCCAATACTATCATGTCCATAACAAGAGTCTAAAGACATAAATTCTCGCAAAGCACTCCTGCACCCACTTCATCTATGTCACCATTCCTGACATGGCATTACTATGTAGAAAAGGAAAATGGTACAAAATATTATACCCAATTCTTCTTAATCACTGTGTTTTCAGGAATATTTTATTTTAGATTCTTCACACAGTCTAGGAGCTAAAATAAAAGTAATACACTGGAATCCATCCATGAATGCTCGAGGAAATGTGTGGAGAGTATTTTGTTTTGATTCCTCAGCCATGGTAATAGACAGAACATTCATGAAACCCTTACACTTAAAAATGTTCCATGGCCAGCCAATATTTGCCAGAATGATACTGCCATACAGTCAGCATTGGAAAAATAAAGTCACGAGAAAACACAGCCATTCTCATCTTCCCCAGAAAGCTGGCCAGGATATCTGCCTCCCTCTGCCATCAAGGCTGACACCAACTACAAAAATCACAACGTTCCCCTCACTTGAAAATACACGCGCACAGGAAAGGAAAACAGAGGGGTTCCAATGACCCTCCCCTAACCCAACACACTGTTGGAAATTCACCAAGCTTCCTTTCACCTTTAAATTTATTCTCCTGGAAAACCACAGTAGTAAATGAGTTCACGTCGTTGAAAATGGAAATAAGCAGTAGACAACCCAACTGCCCTAGAATAATAAAGTAGAAGAATCTGTTCATGAGCTAGGGACAGACGCGGGGAATTGAGGCTGATGTGAGGATAATGTTGCTCGCACATCATTAAACGTGAATGTGATGGCGAGAGCTGATAGGCTGTGAAGCATGTGGAATGTCACCGTGGCACTTAGAAATTACCTACATCTCACCAGAACAAAACAAGGATTCATGTCAGGAGGGGGTTCCCATGTGGCTTTCAGAAAACCTGATCCATTCTCAAGAAATTGAACCAACGCACTCTTTGAGGCATACACAAAAAACTAGAGCCAGGAGTTACAAAACAGACCTTTCTCTCCATCTGAAACCTGTCACATGTGAAAGAAACTTCTATCCAGATTAAGGATCATCAATTACTAATGCCACTAACACAGTCCAGCGTTGGTAGTGAAACTGAATTCTTTACACATCTCCACTTCTACATCTGCTGGTTGTATGTAACACACGCCAGGATTTAACAACACAACCCCTGGACTCAAACCACCTGCATCTGCCACGAGCTCTAAGTCTCCATTTCCCGGTCTGTAAATGAGGATCATAACTAAATGAGTGAAGGCAGGTAAGACATTCAGCACTAAGACAACAGCACTCTGCCTAGCCTTGACACCCTTTTAGTCTCTTTAATATTCTCTAGTCCTGGTGTATCTTACTTGGGAAGAAGACAGGCAGAATGGATATCTTTGAGGTGTGACACTAACATTGCTTTATGAAAGAAATGAAAATGTATGCCTGCTTTGATTTTATTCACTCTTTAACAAATATGCATGAAGTTGAGTCCACAGGTACTCTGCTAGAAGCTGGGACATACCAATGAACAACAACAGATACAACAACAGACACATTCCAGGCCTCTTTCCTCCATCATATATTCCTCAGTGGTGCTTTGTAGATGAGGCTTGCTGAGCGTAAAGAATAGGGAGTCACCATTACGGAAAAATTCCTAGTACATATGTTTCAGAGCTGGCCATGTTCATTGTCTTTAATCTGTGAGCCTGTGACATTACACTTAGCTAAGACCCTGCTTTTGAGATCCTTCGTATGCTTCTACAACGACTTCTGTGTCCATCTGTTAATTGCATATATATTTACTCAGCACCTACCAAGAGCCAAATATCAGAGTTGACCTTGGGTAAAGACTAGTGAGAAAGGCACGGTCTGTCTCCAATGTAGAATCTTGCATTTTAATGTGATTTTTTTTTTACTGAAGTGTAGATGATTTACAATATTGGTGTTCGTTTCAGGCATACAGCATAGTGATTCCTTTTTTTGAAGATTATATCCCATGATAGGCTATTACTAGATATTGGGTATAATTTCTGTGCTATACAGTAAATCCTTGTTGCTTATCTATTTTATGCATAGTTGTTTGTTTCTGTTAATCCCATACAGAATATTGCATTTTGGAGATGAATGCACAGACGTGGTCCAGAGGACAAACAAACTGTCCCTAACTCATACCATTAGGAAGGGCAGCACTGAAATAAAAACCATGCCTAAGACCAAATGCAAGTATGTCCCCTCCTCAGGGATTTTACTCTCACTGCTGTCCCCCTGGCCTACAATGCTCTTCCCCAGATGGCTGCATGGTTCACTTCTCAGTTAATTCACATCTGTGTTGAAAAGAAACCTCAGAAACGAGGTTTAACCTACGAGCCTCAAATGAAATAGGAGCTCTTCCTGGCTTTATTCGAGTTCACAGCACTCACCACCCCTAATAGGATATAAACTCCAGTAGGCACATCTCTTTGCCCATGATATTCACGGCTCTATTCCCAGCACAGGGACAGCATCTGGCACAGAAGAGGTGCTCAAGAAATATCTGCTGAATGAATGAGTGCAGCGTTCTCTTTACCTACACGTACGCACACCCGTGTCACTCCTGCTGAGGAAGCTTACAACCCTGAGACTGCAGAGAAGGGGGACGATGACAAAAACCCAACTCACGAAACGTGAATGCTGTGGAAAGAGCTGAGCGGCTGGGAAGCATGTGGAAGGTGACTACGGCAGTAAGGAAAATACACCAAAGTGTGGTTTATGCTAAACAGCCGATGAGCTAGGGTGGTACACCGGCGTGGCATTAAGTAACGAGAGTCACATATTGAGAAATGGAGGGACCCGGGGCACGTGGCACTCAGCCTTAGTGTCATGTACACCACAGGCAGTGGGAGGGTGTGGTGAACCAGACACAAACCCCACCAAAGGCGAGTGCTGGCCCATATTTGTTGAGTCTCCAGGTGTTTCAAAGGAATACGTAAACCCTGAAGAGAATATAAAGATTAATGATGCCCCATTTTGATCAATTCAGAGTTATTTTCAACACTACTCAGGCTACACTAACATCTAACAGCAAGATTCAGAACAGAAGGTGCCCAGACCAGCAGCAACTATTGTCTTTTCTGATCCTGTCCCTAGGAGTCACAGCAGTGCCACATGCAGGGTACTGAATGACGCCTTCTCAGGGTCTTTGCAGTTGGCAGATAACCTCTAAGAAGGTTCATGGTGTCCTCATCTTCCCTCTTAAAACTGAATGAAAAAGATATTCCAACTTACTTAACTTTTCAGTTCCTTTTTTAAAAATTTTGTATGGAAGTATGATTGATTAACAATGCTATGTCAATCCCAAACTCCCAATCTATCCCTACCCCTGACCGTACCCTCCCCCTGCCCCCGGGTAACCATAACTTCGTTCTCTAAGTCTGTTTCTGTTTTGGAATCTTAAAAAAAAAATGATACAAGTGAATTTATTCTCAAAACAGAAACTTTTCAGTTCTTAACGCAAGATTATGGGACAGCCAACCAATCTTAGGCACAAGACAATGTTTTCTCAGAGTTTCTATGAAGAATTACCAAAACAAAACAAAACCCCAGCAAAAGACTGCAGAGCTCTGAATGGTACTAGGATCAAGCTGACTCTAAAATAGGTCAGAGAAAGAGCTGAAATTGTTTTAAATTCTTACCAGGCAAAAAATAAAAATAAAATGATCTGAGGGGAAAAAAGTCACCCTCCGATTTTTCTTTATGTATACCTTGTTTGTCCCCCCCCCAAAAAACTTAAAGCAGCTTATGTAAAAGCACACAACACCCCAAGATGAAACAACAATAGAAAATTAACGTGTGCAGGTGAAGAAAACAGGATAAAAGAGAATTCAAGAAAAAAAAATATTAAATGACGCTAGGGATAAGATTAGTTCACAAAAGGCAAATAAAAGTCTGCACGTTTCCTAAAGGTGAGTCACAAATTGCTTTCTAAGCCATGGGGCACAGAGTCCAAGGTCTACAAGGGCCAGGCAGCTAAAGTAAGGAGATAAAACAAAGGGAAGAGGGTCTACTCTGTTTTAAGGAAAATGACATTACTTTATTGGATCCCATGGTTGCCATGGAGACGTGATCCCAGCATTGCCAGATCTGACTTTTCAATAGATGCTGGGAATTCAAACACACTTGTGCGAAATCTTCTCATTTTCCAATGTTGGCAAACTAGTTTTTCTTTTGGTTTTTTTTTTTTTTTTTAAAGTATGGGTTAAAGAAAACATGTCTGTGGCCATAAAGAGGAAGAAGACATGATCAGTTACATGACTAACTATATCCATAAAATAAAAACCCAAAGTTGAGTAGAAGTACAGTCATTTGTGGTATCAAAACCAGAAAGACACTTCTCCCAAGAATCTTCATAAAGGAGACACTGGAATACCCCCAAGATAGGCATTCCATACAATCAGGATACATGAGATTCTATCTCATGATGACCTCCCAAGGAGGCTGAGAGCATAATACTCAGTGTAACGTAATCAAACTAACTCCTGGGGTTGGGGGGCAATGGGGAAGGGGGGCAAATTCTCAGGTTTAGAGATTCCTGCTGGTCTGGATTGTTTCAGGTATAGATTTTACAGTGGATTGCTCTTATTTTTTAACCAGTGAGCACTTGTGATACTTGTAAAATCCTCACACCTTTCTTTAACATTATTTGATAAATCAAAGTAAAAGCTACCTTGGAAAATGGTTTTTCAAACAATACTGCCTTCCTTCCTCACTGTTTGACAGGATTCAGAATAACAGATGAACCTCCATCCTTCAGACTGTAATCCATAAATATTGGTTTTTCACAGTAGCCTTTGAGAAGTATTGAGTAGAACCATGTGCAAGGTTACGTTCCCTGACAAGGATTTGGAGTGAGGTATTCTACGGGGCCATTAAGTTCAAGGCCATTTGCTTTACTGGACAGTCCATCTGGCAGTAGGATTGAACTCTGTGAATGCTGAAGAGCCTGCCAGTCACTAGCCAAGGAAGGATGCAAAGGTAGAACCAAACGTCTCCACAAAAAAAAAAAAAAAAAAAAAAAAAAAAAAATTCTGTATCTGTTCCAGGTCATGAACAAAAGGACAAGCAAGCTCTAGGCCACACAGTGATGGCCCCTGGAATCCCTGGGGTGCTGAAAGGGTGTTGGGTTCCAGACTGGGCTCTTGACATACCTAGAACTTGTGCAACTGTATTTCATCTATCTCATATAGAGTTATTTCTGTTATAAGGCTCGTTTTGAAAATGCAAATCTGTTCAAACATGATTGACACATCAGGGGACAATCTGAGTATAACCTACATGAACTTGAGTTTCCCTTTGCATGATCTGGTCCACAAGAAACACTAGGTGAACACAGAAAACCACACCCAGCTGAGTCAAGCAGTGGAGAAATACACAAAACGTACATACTGCAAACATCTGCCTGCTACCTCAGTTTACCATGCGTGTTACACACCACAACCACCCATATCGTTGCTACAACTTTCCACCCAATTTCAGACAAGCCTCCTTGTACCTACAACGTCACCGTAGTTTACAAGCTGCAACAAGCTGCACACACCCACCTCCACAAGCAAATACTAAGTCTTTTCAAGGCAAAGTGGCAAGTGTATGTTGTATTGACATCACACTCAACCATTTAGCAAGTGTAAAACTCTACTGTTTCCCTAAAGTTCCTATCTTTCCTTTTTTTATGCCCTTGATGAAGTTTTTGAGTATTGTGCCCCTAGCCTCACTTTCCCTATAGACTCTGTGCTATCAATGGCATGATTTTCCATCATCTAGTGATTTTTCTAGGAATATATGACTTCGCTAGAATGTAAGTTCTCCTCGAAGCTACTATGCTGCTCCCCCAACTCCAGGGAACACCATTCACATCATATATGATGTGTACCATTATTTTTTCATTATAAATTAAGTAACTCAGCATTTAACAAATTGTTATGTGATGCCTAATATGTGTCATGAAAGGGCTACACTTCAAAGGATGCATGTGCTCACTTTGGAAAAGTAAAAGAAAACAAAAAAATGTATAAAAAAATAAAAATCTTTCGTCATCTTAATACACAAGCATTTTGATGTTCTTCCTTTCAGTCTTTTCTCTTTGCACATATAACACCACGATCCCTGCCATGCACTATTTCGCATGGCCTATTTATCTTAACTTGGCAACTGGGCTTTAAAATTGGCCTGCCACTTCTAAATCAAATATGCTTACATTTCTTTAAAAAAAAAAACAAACTGCTGCCAAATTGACTCAATCATTTAACATTAACTGAGCTTGCACTATCTGCTGAGCACTACGCCCTGTGACATGCAAATTAGAATATTCAATAGACTGGACTTCACCACCAGGAGAATGTCTTAAAAGTTTCCAAATTTGGCATAGTTGCAGCATTTCCTGCCCTTAAGATTAATGACTATTTTCATTCTAGTTCTGAGATTGGTTAAAAATATAAATTATATAAATAGCACATTTGGAAAAGAAAATGGACTTGTATTATCAGCCGCCTGCAAATTACAGCTTCAAGAATTGCATTCTGCCCTTTTATCTGTCACCTTTTCAAATACTGTACCACCAAAATTAACGACACAAAACAAAGCTGTATTTGAATATTTCTAAGTAGTAAATACACACATTAAAGTGTCATGAAGACTGCCTACCAATTTTCCCTCTTTATTTCTTCCAGCAAGGTTATTTTAAGACTTTATTTTGCGTGTGTGTGACTGGATTTAAGAGCTTAGTAAATTATGTGGAAGACATAGCTACACTTAAATACATATATATGTGTGTGTATGTATGAGTGTGTGTATGTTTGTGTGTGTGTCTGTATCAAAGACTGGGCTCAAATATACATATTCCTGAATTTTCTTTCCCACAAAATGTGAAATATATATGTCATTATATATATTTAAGTTAAATTCACTATCAAGCAACTAGGCGTAGACAGCTGTTTGGGGCTGCATCTTCTCTTGCCAGTTGACAAGACGCTGAGAAGCACTAAGAAACAAGGGCAATAAGGACAAAATCAAAAGAGGCGAGATAATGCAGACACGTAAGAGTGTGCTCCGAAATCACTGATAGTTGATTTTACTCTTCTCTTTAAAAATTTTTAAAAACAATTAAAAAAAAATTAAATAACTTACATAGCTAAGTCATTATTCAGGTTCCAAACCAGGGGAGGGAGGGAATACCAGCAAACGTCACAGGGTTACATCTTCTGATGTCATTCAGGTGCCAATCTTCATCACATTTTATGCTTCTCTCTCTCTCATTGAAAAAGACCACTGTCGTAATATGATAACAGTTTCCAGGTGGTAGCTAAGCCTTCAGTCAAGATTCCTGTCCCTTTCAAAGTATCCGCGTGTGTGTGACACGCTGAATTAAGTGTTCCAGGTCACCCTGGGCAGTAGCTTTTCTCAAACCTCACAGCAATTCACCTTGTGCACCCTTAGAAGCAGTCCCAGAAAGGCTGCACTTGAAAAGGGGCAAAAGTGAACCCCGTAACTTTTCCAACAAAGCACGTCTCAGCGGAGGAGCCACATCCTTGCGAGGAGCCCTGGAAGCAAGGCCTAGGAGCACGGTCTGAATTTATAAGACAGAAGGTCAGCAAGGGAGAGGTCTCCTGGCAGCCTCACACTTTATCTCACATTCTACTCTCTAATATACCCTTGCTTTTATCAGCAGGAAACAGTTCCTAAATTACCGACCGGTTGAATTATTGAGACTTTTGTATCCTTACCCCAAATATTCAAGAACTATCGATGCTCTAAAAAAGATGAGCCACATTAACCTCCAACTTCATGCAGCCCTTGGCATGTGGCTTCCGATTTCCACTAAGAACATTAGTGTTTTGATTTTTCAAAGCCCGAATATGCATATTTTCTTTAAAAAAAAAAAATCAACTGCAATTCCCTTACTTCTTTTTACCTATCAATCTTTCTTGAGGACAGACTACATTTAGATCAGATCAGTTCTCTTCTACATGGTTACTGAACATTAATGGATGGAAATCTTGAGGCAAGTTCCCTTCTGAGCCCATAGAGATGTCACTGCCACTCGGAGAAGCTATCGGCCACCGACATGCCCCAGCCCTCACATCACAGTGACCTCCTTCAGCCCAACAGCTGAAGAGGAAGGGAGAAGGGTAATATATCCACAAGCATGCCTGGCAGAGATGCAATGAGGCACCTCCAGCCGCTCCAGCCCAGGCTCCTTGACACCCTCTTCCATTTAGAGAGCTACTCAGACCCCATCCTTCACCAGAGTGCCCCAGAAAGATCCAAAAAAGATAAAGTCTTCAACTGTGCTAGCCACTGGAAGAAAAAAACAGCAGTCACAAAATGAAAACTGCCTTTTAAAAGTAGCTATAACATTAAAAAAAAAAAAAATCACATGATTTTGCTCCCCGTACTATAGCTAATGAAAAGGGGCATTTAACACCCAGTGGGAACAGCAGTGTTTTATAATTGCATCAGCAGCTGCTACAAAGCTCATCTGTAAGAGCTTGGAGAATCCTCACTTTTTCTGACCTCAAGAACCAACATTCGCTGAGGTCAGAATCCAGGGACTCATTCTAATGTTGAATGTTCTCTTGAGTCCCTTTAAAAGAAAAAAAAAAGAAAAATGAACTTCACATTGACTGATGCATGACATTGTTTTAATCCAAAAAAAATGTCCAAGTTGAAACCATTATAACATGTCATAAAGCATCAGTAATAGCCACTCAGCAAGAACTAAACCATTTTTAATGTCATAAACAAGCATGTACAGCACGCTACACTAATTTATTAGAAACATCCTCTTTAAAAGAAAGGGTCACAGAGGGCTTTGGCTCAATCACACTGCTCTCCACACGCCAGCCGTAGAACTTACATATGACCTTTGCAATTCCCCTTGCAAATCCTTTCAGCACTCAGACATTTCACTTTAAAAATTAGGGGGAGGTGAGGTAAAGCCATAAAAATCAGTAGCAGGAACACCAGAATATGCTGGAATAAGATAAATATCTTTCTCATAGAAAAAAATGCAGGCACTATTAATGAACAGAATCCAATGCAAAAGGCAACTAGTCAGATCTCCTTGATCACTTATATTTTAAACCCAGAAAAGCAAAATCAGACTTACCCCGGGAAGCCATCCTATAGGCTGACTCAGAAAAGTAGCCTGTCGACAAGCCAAAAACAGCTACAAACCAGGGCTCCAAAAAATCAGTGGGTTTAATCCTCTCATCCACCTACTAACCCCTGCTAGTACATATGCATCTGGCTTTTGTTAAGGCACTTCTGCAAACGTACAGAGGATGAGTAATCGTGCAGACTTCGTAAAACATGCCAAACCCATCACTAATAACAGTAGTTTCATTTACTCATCACATTTTCGAATGTCTTGATTTTATTTTTTTAAGCAAAATTAGTGTTTTTGCTGATGTAAATTCCTTGCCACTAGACCAGGCACACATTATCCAAAAGGCAATAGGCTGCCTATGTGTGTATAACTTTTTCTGAGTCCTTGTCAGCAGTCAGAAATGTTGAACTGATATGTAAAGGCATAGCCTGCTTAATAAACTGTCTTTTAACATTAATAACACCACTATTTTCCTAAATAAAACCTCCAGCCAATTCTACTCTTTCCTCTTTCACTGAAAAAGGCAATCATTTTATTATCATTAGAAATTCTAAAGAATAAAAAGAAATACTCAAGCATAAATTCATCTCTCACTGTCTCCCATTCAATCCCTTCTCTTAGAGATAATCACTGTTGACAATTTTCAATGTATCATTCCTGAAATTTCTGTGTACACAGTATGCATGTGTGTATACACACACACACATACATAAACATTCTTCAGAAAAACTCTTGGGGACTGATGGGTCTTGGACATCAGAATTTTCTAGATTTTGTAACAATGACAAAGTATACAGAGTGTAATATCCTTAGTGAGATCGGGGCAACAGCTCGTAATCAACTGTGTTAATATTTCTGCCAGAAAACATGAATATTCAATTAAGTGGGCTAATAAAGACTATAAATAGCCTTGTGCCATTTCAGGTCAGGTAATTCTGCCAAATGAGATTAAAAAAAATCATTCAACATTCAGAAACTTTTGAATTTTGGAATTACGGATAAGGGATTTCAGCCCTATATTTTCTCTCCCAGTTATTTACCAAGTTATGAAAAAATTTTTATTAAAAAGGGTCATGATAAAAAAAATTTTAAATATATATGAATAAAATTAAAGTCACCTGTAAAATCCCACCATATGGAGAAACTGAGCTTTTATTCACTTATGTGTTGAGTGCCTCCTGGGAGTAGAGACTCAATACTTTGCAGGCACACCAAAAAATTAAAGCAAACATAAATCCTTTTTTATTCCTTAATTTTTATTGGAGTATAGTTGATTTACAGTGTTGTGTTAGTTTCCGGTGTACAGCAAAGTGAATCAGTTATACATACACATATATCCACTCTTTTTTTTTTTTTTTAAGATTCTTCTCCCATATAGGCCATTACGGATTATTGAGTGGAGTTTCCTGTCCTACACAGCAGGTTCTTATTAGTTATCTATTATATAGATAGTGGTGTGTATATGTCAGTCCCAATCTCCCAGTTTATCCCCCATCCCTTATCCCCTGGTAATCATAAGTTTGTTTTCTTCATTCATGCCTCTACTTCTGTTTTGTAAATAAGTTCATTTGTACCCTTTTTTTTTGACTCCACATATAAGCGATATCACGTGATATTTGTCCTTCTGTGTCTGACAGTTCATTCACTATGACAATCTCTAGGTCTATCAATGTTGCTACAAATGGTATTCTTTTGTTCTTTTTTATTGCTGAGTAATATTCCATTGTATATATGTATCACATCTTCTTTATCCATTCCTCTATTGATGGACATTTAGGTTGCTTTCATGTCCTGGCTATTGTAAGTAGTGCAGCAATGAATATTGGGATGCATGTATCTTTTTGAATTACGGTTTCCTCTGGGTATATGCTTAGGAGTGGGATTGCTGGGTCATATGGTACTTCTATTTTTAGTTTTTCAAGGAACCTCCATACTGTTCTCCACAGTGGCTGTACTAATTTACATTCCCATCAACACTGTAGGAGGCTTCCCTTCTCTAAATCTTATTTTCAAACAAGGCAGAAAGTTACACCTGTTTTAAAACAATAATATCCACCTTGCAAAACTGTTCCTGAAAAAGATATGAACTCTTTCATTTACTCATTCATTGATTCCAACATTTATTGAGCTTCTATTATATGCCACACACTGTGCTAAATACCAGGTATTTGGGTGGCCAGATGTACCATATAAAACTACCAGACATCAGATTAAATATGAGTTTCAAATAAACCAGAAATATTTCAGTATAGCATGTCCCACATTTGAGACGTACACTTTTAATGGATATAGTTTTAAATATTTGAGATATACTTTTGCTTTTTAAATGTCCCATACTTGGGACGTACTTATATTAAAATACTACTCTTTTGATCAGAAATTCAAATTTCACTGGGTGTCTTATATTCCACTGCATGAAACAGGCACAGTCCTTGTCATGAACCCTCAGTCTAGCACTAGGGAGTGGAGGAAAGCAGGTGGACAGGTAATAAATAGGCAAACAACGACACACACACTGTATAAATAGAAAAAAAGAGCTATGAAAGTGATAAATTGAGCAATTAAGATGGAAATAAAGAAGAATATGTATTTAAACATAGAGTTCTTAAGGAAAGGCTTGTCTAGGAAGCTAACTCTGAGGGAAAGATCGTGCTAAAGCAAATTAAAACCTCATAATAGTAGAGCAGCTTGCATAAGATCCAGCCCACAGTAGATGCTCAATAAATGTTCATTTCACTCCTTGGCAGGGCCAAGACTTCATCTTTTGGCTAACCCTAGTCTGGCCCTGTGCCTTGCGATGGAAAAAGATAATAAGGAGGGGTATACACTGACCACCAATGGATTCCTCCTTCAGAAAGTCTGCCAGCCACCATCTGTCTGCAACCTCATGACAGATCCTGAGCCAGAACTTCCCAGCACAGCCCTCTTGAATGCTTGACCCACAGAAACCATGATAATAGATAATGAAATGACAGTTATTATGTTCAATCACTATGTTTCAGTATGATTTGTTACGTAGCAATAGTAACCAAGTGTTGGCAAGAATGGGGACCATCCAGAACTCTCAGGTGCTGCTGCTGGAAACGTAAATTGAGGCAACTGCTTTGGTAGACTGTTGGTGGTACCTAGGAAAGCCAGACATACATACATGTGGAGCAGCACCCCAGCTGCCATTCCCACTGGCACTGCTGCACTTCTGATTCTCGCCATTTCCCTCAACATAGCCCTTTCCTCCCTTCTCTGCTGGATTTGCAACACCCCCACCACCAATTACACACACAGCTCCCAGACTGATCTTCCTAAAGCTCACCTTTCACCATGCGATTTGGCTGCTCCAAAAATCTTTCATACATAAACTTAATAAACATTTGCTGATTGATTACTTGTAAGATTCAGATCTAGGGAGGTTTTACTAACTTGGCACTGAGGAGGAAAAGACAGAAAGCAAATAACTCAGGCATTCAGAGATTTACTAGGCAGCTCCTTGAAATGCCCTCCAAAAAAAAAAGAAAAATGAAACCATTGCCAGAAATCCTGATTGTTGTGAAATGCATATGTGGAAATACATCTCAAGGACCTATTGCTAACCATTTGAATGGAATGTCACCCAAAAAAAAAAAAAAAGAGTACTGTTACCATGGCAACAACCAAGATCTGATTTGTATATCAAAGAATAAATTTCGAACCTGAAAGGTCTTCCACTGCATGGAAAGGAAGAGAAACAGTATATGGAAAATGAAGAAGAAAAGGAGAAAAAGGAAGAGAAGGGAGGACAACTGTTAACCTTCTCTAGAATTTTTTGTTAATGCCCTACTCTCTGTTGATTGTCTGGGACCATATCATTAGTGGTGGTAATAACGGGAGGGAAAAACATAATAATTTTAACAACTGCCATTTACGCCGTGTTTGCCACGTGCAGACATTACGCTGAGCCACAAGATACTTATATTGTCATCAGCATTAATGCAACCAATATTTATGCCAGGCACTGTGCTATCCACTTTACAAGCATCATCTTATTTCACCCTCACAGAGATCTTACAAGATCAGATATTATTATTATTCACATTTTACAGATAAGGAAACTGAGGGATGGAGAGGCCAGCTAACTTGCCTTAGGTCTTATCCATGAACACTTTAAGAGTCTACGGTAAAGTAAGATTCAACAAACAGTGAAAATCAATAAGAAAAGAATGAAAATGCCTCATGGGAATATTTGAAACATAGAAAGAAAAATAAAATACTGAAAATACTGAAAGTCAATTTATAGCAACATAAGAACTGAGATTCATGAAACCACAATCAGTAGGATGAAATACACACAGAGCAACAAGAGGAATCTCAGCTAAACTGGCGGAATTTAAACTCCATGTTGCACACTTTGAAAGGGAGAATCAGATCCCATATTCATTCATTTATTCATTTATTTATTCACCAAATATGTATTGAACACTTACTACGTGTCAGACACTGAAGTGCTGGGGATACAGCAGTGAACAAAGAGGCAAAAGTCTCTACTTCAATGGAACATTAGTGTGAGAAAGGGAATACGAACAAAGATGTTAAGATGTTAAAGGCAGCAAGTGCTAGGGTAAAAATAAAGCACCAAGGGCCAAGATAGGGGCAAGAGAGGGATGCTATTTTAAATACAGTAATCAGGGTAAGCCCATAAGGTGTCAATGGAGCAAAGGCTTAAAGGAGATGAGGAGATGAGCTCTGTGGATGGTTGGAGGTTGAGCATCCCAGGTGGGGCCATGTCTGGCACACTGGAGCAGTAGCAAGGAGGCAGCTCTAGCTACTGAAGGGAAGCCCCACGGAGAAAACAGGAGATTCAACCAAATTAAATAATAGCAGCCAAACTGCAAAAGGCTCTTTGGCCACTGGATACCCATGATTCTTCAGCTTTGAGGGTCATGAATTACTTGTAGAAGCTGATAAAAGCTAGGAGCCCTCACCCCAAAAAAGTGCACATACCCATTTATGCTGTTCTAATTTCAGAGGGTTGTCATCTCCCTCCTTGACTCCCAGGATCTGAACAAAATCCTAGAGGAGATCATAGTCCCCCCCACCTGAACCAAAGAAACACCCTAGATCTAACTCTGTATTTAATGACATCTCAAAGGGGGACAGCCATTCAGGACAGTGGACACCAAGATTCCTTCAGTCTCTGAGGCTTTGCTTGTTCCATCGTCCTCACCAATCTGGGGAGGTCATGCTCAAGCACCAAAGTCCCTAAAGGAAGCTAACTACATGTGTCACCTGGGGACTCTTTACTAGTCACAGGGTTCAGACACAAACTACATCAACCTTAACGTCCATAGAGTAGAGAAATGCATGCAGTCATTCTCTCCAAGGGGAACTGGGTGCACTTGGACCCAATCTATCACCTTGCAGTTCGTGTGTGTGTGTGTGTGTATGTGCGCGCGTATACACATACTGGGCTGGCCAAAAAGTTTGTTCGGGTTTTCCTGTAGCATCTTATGGAAGGATGTTCTGTAATGTTATGGGAAAATCCAAAGCTTTTGATCAACCCAATATATTTATATATTTTAACTCTTTTCATATAAGCTAGAAGAGAACAGAGATTGTTTTTTGTTTTGTTTCGTTTTGTTACTGCTGAATTCCCAGTGCTTAGAATAGTATCTGGTCCACAGTTACATACTCAATAAATAATGGTTGAATGAATGAATAAAACCAAAGAATTACTTCTTTGTCAATCAGTGGATCAAAATGTCACAATTAAATAGAATAGTTATGTTGGAAAGGTTCAGGGGTATGGTTAACTAGAAATTAGCAAAGCTCGATGCAACACAAGCACAGTATTCCATGTCATAAATCACGTCTATGGATGACGAGATACTATACCACCTTTCTGTCTCAGTCATGTAAGTTTCTCACCAATGCTTCTCAAAACATTTGTATTTGTAGTTTGTATCAGTTTGCCTGTTTTTTTAATTTCAAATCCAGCACAGACCAATGCTTTTGTAAACTATAATAAAAGTGAATTCTAAGACAAATGAAATGAAAAACAAAATAGACACACAAATACACAAGCCCAAATTTGTTTTAGGTTCAACAGACCTAAAATGACTCTGTCCAACTGCAATAAAGGTTTTTGAACACTCAATATCTGTTCATATCTCCCTGCTGACCAACACATAGTTCATGAATCAGTCTAGTGTATGGATCACACTTGGAGTAGGATGACTCAGACCACACACACGCGCGTGCATGGGCACACACACGCGTACGTATGTTGGAGATTTCAGTATTCAATTCAGATGCTAATGTTTTTGCTTTCCAGCTGACAATGAGAAAAATAACATTCTGTTTCCTATTACATTTCTGTCAGATACTTATTTCAACTATTTAGGAGTAAAATTATCAAGTCCATGATGTTCATTATATCAAACTCCAAGAATACGTTAAAATATTGACTATGCCTCACTTCAAATTATCCCAACATTTAAAATAGAAATTAGGAACTGATTGTTCATTTTATAACAGACCCTACATTTAGCAGAATGATTATAATGAGATGTGTTTTAAGTATCTAAATATGATGGTGATTTTATATCAATCCATTTATAAAATGTAGTCTTTACATATTTATTCCCTATATTTATATACTTGCAGCTTTTTAGAAATATATTTTTATTGTGCAAACTAGTGTAAAGAGGTTTTTAATGCTACTAAAATGATATATACTTGGGCCGCAAGTGTTTTCCTTTACTTACTCTAAGGTAAGTAGTTAACTTACCTACTTGAAAATTATCCTATATAATATATAACCTAAATAAAATTGGAATACAACTTATAAACAAAACTGACATATGACTCTTCTAAGAAGTAAACAGATTGTCATTTTCTTTTTTCTGTTTTTCATTAAAATAGCTCCAGATTAATGAGGGATACTTGCTAATCTTAAATTATCCTTTATCTCAAAATACAACCTTTGAAACTATATAAACATAATTCTGAAATTTCTAGTCATTCACAAAGCTTGCTTAAGTCGGGATAAGTTAATGATTTTCCTAAAGTCCAACTAAACGTGCATTCCAAAGCAAAAGCTGCTTGAGGCTGAACACAGAGTCAATACTCAATGATTGACTTCTTAGCTGGCACCCAGGCAAGTACTCCTAGCTTTGGGCCAATTATAAATAAGGGCGAGGATATTCCTGATGGTACTTAAAGCATGAATTTTCTAGAGGTAGAATTCAAGACTGATGCCTTCAAGCTCCAGAGAGCTCCTATCACATCATCTGGCAGAAGGAGTAAATAGTTATTGAATTACAGAAGGAAACTGATGATTCCTCATTTCTTACAGGTCACTGAGGCTCAGGCATACAAACCCCTTATTGCAAGGATTTTGCATCTTTGTGCAAAGCAAAGTAAAACACAGTGAGCTGATTAAGGCAAAATTAGAAAAAACAATAAGCAAATGGTATTATAATGGTGACCCTATACAGCAAAAACTGAGAAGATAATTCAAGAATGTAGTCTGGTAAAAAACTCTTCTTCAGTACCTGCCCCTATACCTGGACTACAATAGGCAGGAAATAAGTGTAGCATGGAGGAAGGGAGAAGAAAGATAAAGATTCAAACAAAGCAAGTGCAAGCTCTGAGAAACATTAAAACACTCTGTACAAACAACAGAAGGCAGACAGTGAATTATGCTGATGCTTTGTTACAATTTAGAAAAGCTTAACTTGAAAAATAATAGCAACTTCCATTCTTGAGAACTTATTATGTATCAAGCACTGTGCAGAGCACCCATCATTTCATGCAATTTTTTCCCAAAACCCTGCAAGACTGGAATTAGTATGCCCATTACAAATAAGGAGAGAGGCTCAAGGATGCAAATAACTTTAAGATCAAAGTTAATGTGTTTGTCTAATTCCAAGCTTGTGCCCTTAACCTCACATTTCACTGTCTTCTAATGTCCAAATTAAAAGATAACAATGACAAATGTTCATAGCTGCACTATTTGTAAATGCCCCAAACTAGAAAACTCCCTAAATGCCCATCAACAGGACAATGGATAAATAAATCTCAAAAAATTTATACGATGAAATACCATATAATTATGAAAATGAATCAACTACAACTACCCACAGCAACACAGATAAATTTCTCAAACATAATCATGATGAATGAATGCCAGGCACAGGTAAGTACCTATGTACGACTGTATGACTGAATCCATTTCTATAAAGCACAAAACAGGCAAAATTAGTCTATGCTGTTAGGAGTCAGAATGGTGGCTACCGTTGGGAGGGGTAATGACTAAAGGGCACAGGAAGGGAGCATTTGGGGTGCAGATGTCATCTGATTAATTGATCTGAGAGCTGGATAACAGGAGTCCGATTTATAAAAACTCATCATGCTATACACTTACAATAAACACAGTTTTTTCTACATTGATTACACTTTAATATTTTTTAATCAAAAGAAGATGCACCTACTTAAGGTGTTTTCTACTTTACCCTTTTAATGTATTTAGACTCAAATATTCTTTAATAAAGCACATCCTATATCTTCCTAAGTTTTACAAATCTTAAGTATAAATGTAGGAAAATAAATCATTGGAAGAATGAAATAATGCCATTTGTAGCAACATGGATGAAGTTAGAGATTATCATATTAAGTGAAGTAAGTCAGAGAGAGAAAGACAAATACCCCATGATATCACTTATAGGTAGAATTTTTTAAAAAATGATACAAATGAACTAATTTACAAAAAAAGAAACAGACTCATGGACATAGAAAACAAACTTATGGTTACCAAAGGGGATAGCAGGGGGAGAGGGGAGGATAAATTAGGAGCTTGGCATTAACATATACACACTACTAAATATAAAACAGATAAACGACAAGGACCTACTGTACAGCACAGGGAACTACACTCAATATTTTATTAACCTATAATGGAAAAGAATCTGAAAAGGAATATATATATGTATACGTATAACTGAATCACTTTGCTGTACACAACATTGTAAATTAACTATACTTCAATTTAAAAAATAATTATAGAAAAGAAAATTCATTAGAGATTTTAAAGTAAACAGATTGGAGTTGGGGAAAAACATCTGATTAGGAGTCAAAAAAATCCGTCTTGGTGTACTCTTCTGTTCTCTAATAAGTGCACACTCTAGAGAGGAAGGCATTTAACCTCACCTGTGGTCCGTTTCCTCATCCAAAAATCAGACCCAAGAATCCTCAAGGCACCTCATTCTAGTCTTTTTTTCTGAGCTCTACGCTTGCTCGTATCACATTGCTACCGCATTCACACAGAAAAGGGGAACAAAAGAGCAACTGCTTGCAACCCTATCACATGATACAAGGGTAGAAGGAAACAAACTTGACATGTACATTTAATCAACCTCTGATAATCAGTGTAAGATATTACAGCTCTGCAGACAATCCCCAGAAACTGAATTATACCACTCACCACTGGGTCTCACAACAGCCTTGTTCACATACCCTGAAGCTCCCACACAAAGCAGAATGGTCAACTGGTCAGACACAGTCTCTTGCGGATTTTTTACTCTAGGGTCACCTGCACCACCAACCTCCACCTTTACCACAGATAATTGCAGACTTTCAGTTTTTCCTAAGATTTTGGTCATTCGATCAGAAGAATGCAAAGAAATATACAATAGCTTATATTGCAATACATTCTGATTTCATGCTCCTTCGTACAAATGCATTAGACTCTCTTACCTACTAGCTTCTTGCAATGCAAGAACAGAACCTAATTCTGCTGATGGGACCATATATTGGTCAGGGTCCAATCAGGAGAGAGAAACCACACAGTAATTTGAATGGAGAAAGTTTAATATAAGGAATAACTAATTGTAACAGGGAATTAGCTAATAACAAGTAAAGAGAACTTAAAGAATATAGGAATGGCAGATACAAGGAGCAGTCACTACCCTTAGGACTCAGAGTCTTGCTCCCCAGGGCTGAGATCCAGGTCCTATGAGCTCTCTGCGTGGCACGGAACTCACTGTGGTGCTGCACCTGTGGAATTTACTGGACTCCATCCTCTAGGGTGCCAGGGAAGGCTGTTCACAGAGAGGTGGCCCACCAGAGGCACTCTGCTCCAACTGTCCTCAAGTAGGAATGCCAGAGGAAGCTACTGGCGACTCCCTGCAGCTCTGGCCGCCACGCACTACAGGAGTCTGGCGTTGGAGAAACACCTACACTGTGGAAGCCCTGTGATGGAGACGCCACAGGCACCGCAGGAAACACGCACTGACAAAACTGATTTAGACAGAGGAAAATTCACTTTTCAAGAGGCAAACAAGTCTAACAACAGCAGGAATAACAGAACTACTTCCAACTCAGGTGCAGGGTTCTTGTTTCCTGGGATACAGCTAAATGGTCTTCTTTTTACTATATGCTGAGTTTGTCCCAAATCACTTTTTAGATGGTCCTTAGCCTGGCACAGCTTTGACAATACCATTCTTCTGACAAATGACGACAGACTTTGAATATCAAATCACTCACTGAGCCATAAATAATGTTGCTCATATTTTGACCTTTGCTTAGCCATTCACACGAATGTGGTAACTGTTGTGTAATAGGATAATTTCAGGCCTGTGTGTGTGTGTCATTCATGGCCTTTTGTCCAAGCTCTGGTCATTCTGCTAACCAAAATGCAGGCTGGAGGGCATCTTTGGAACCAGAAAAGAAATTATATTCAACTACACATACCCTCGGAGAGCAGGATTAATGATCAGGTACTGTCAAAAAGGACTCCAAGAACAGGAAAGATCCAAAACAAAGTAAACAAGCAAACATTGGTCAAAACTCACTTTGGTACAGACAGATCACAAAAATGCAGGCTTTTTAGAGAATATCAGATCTGGGGAAAGACCTTGATGCTAAAAGAAATAAAATAATCATAATCCATATTTCCAGAGAAGAAGAATAAAAGCATAAACCCAACTGTATGACGCATGTAAGCAACTAACCTTAAGTAGAAGGACACAGAAAAGAAGCATGGAGACAACGATTTCTTGTGAACACCTATCTAATTTAGGACTCAGCTTGAGTTGAATAATGAATTTTGGTTGGGGCCAAAAGAGACTTTGAAAAAGAAATAAAACAGAAAAATAAGGAAATCACAGGGAAAAGCAAACCTTCTGTGTGTGTGTGTGTGTTTGTGTGTGGGTGGGGGGTGAATTCAAAATCTGGGAAATAACTTAGTCACCATTGCGCAGCACAATCCAAGAAGGAAGAATAGAGGGTGAGATGCACAGAACCCCCTCTGTGCTCTTTTTCTCATACTCAGCTGCTTTCTCTTCCTGGGACTTAATCGTCCAGTTATTTTCATTCGATTTTGTTAGGTTTGGTCTTTTTTCTCCACAGGAAAGTATGCTCTGTTAAGGTAGAAATGTCTCTCTCTTTTTTTTAACTTTGTTTCCCCAGTATCTAGGACAATGCTAAGCAGAGAACAAATACTCAAGAAATATTTGTTGGGTGAACTAACAAAATCCAAGAAAGGGACTTTAATTGATTATACATCGAGTATCAAGTGTTACCCAGCAAACATTATTCTAAACCAAGGACCCGTAAAAATGTTAGGCTTGGTGGGCCCCACATGGTCTCTGCTTCATGTTTTTTGCTCTTATTTTTGTTTTTACCTTAAGTGGTCGAAAACAACTATTAATTGTAAAAACGATTCTTAGTTCTATGGCTAGTACATACATACATATATATATATATATATATATATATATATATACACACACACTATCAAGACAATCTGGCTTGTACTTCTGCTTTCATGGATAGATTTTTTTTTCTTTCCTATTCTAAATAGAGAATTCAGGAGCTAATATTAGCCTTGCTGCGATCTACTTACATTTTCTTTTAATTTTTTGAATCTGATTTGATCCTATTGAAGGAAAACAATAAATCCAAAGCCCTGAAACAATAAAATGCAAAGTGAGCAAGTTCAGGACTGCACGAGAGAAGCCACCTTGAATCCAAGCGTATGGTTTCTGCCATCTCTCCTTGTTTCTCCCACATGCTACCAACTAGACTTTAAGTTTCAGAAACCTCATTAGTTTTTCAGGCTTTATGACTCAAGCTTAGGGGGTGGGGGAAAGGGCAGCGACCCACAAGACAAAGACTTCAATGTCTCCAGAAGCTGAGAAAATTCCAGCATTGTCAGGGCAGATCCTATTTATAACCCATTTAACGTGTACGCTCCTGAATTCATTTTCTACGGCGAATACCCGACCTACACTTCTGAATTCCTGGCTTCCTCCGTGGTGAAGAAGGCAAGCAGCTAAAAGTCTGACAACTGAAGCGGGGAGCAAAATGAACGCCTTGCTATTACTATTTTATAACATCTGGCATCATGTGACAGAATTCAAGGTTCCTGTTTTTGCCTTACCTTCGACAAGAAAGTGCCTCGTTGCTATGCGCTTTGAGCTTAAGTCACTGGAAAACTGTGGGGTTGGAAAATATTCTACAATGAAGGCATTAAGAGAAAAAAAAAAAAGTTATGGAAAACCCCATTTAACTTTTTTCCAGAAAAATGCATGCACATAGGAATAGATGCCAAGCAACCATACTGAATGTGTGTATATGTGGCCTATAATTGCACACTTATTCTATGTTTATGCTTCTCTCTGTTGCACAAGAATAGGACTCTTTGGGAAGGAAGGTATCTTGACCTGTTGCTGTCCAAAGGGCAGGGTGCTGGGTAGCCCAGCATCACTGCAGAACCTCTGCAGGGATAGATGACAACGGACTCTGCAAGCCCTGCACATTACCTCTGTTCCATTCATGGATCCCAACCAAATTAATTTTCTCCTGTGCCAATTCTATCACATTCCCTGGGTGTACAAAGAAGTTTTACCAGGCCATCAGAACCCAAAAGGGAATGAACGTTTTCGTCCTGGCAGAAACTTAATACAGAGCTTAAAAATAAAACAATGGGAATGAATTTTTAGCTCTGCAAAGCTCTTAGTTTCTAGAAATTTCTTGTACAACTGAAAAAAAAAATCCTACTCTTGCTTTTACTGTTCCACTTAAACTGCAAGTTATGAAGAAACTAACTCAGAAAGTCCAAGGTTATCATTCCGGATCTGAACTGACATGCAACAAACTAAACAGTCATGTCAAAGTATAAGTGGAACCAAGTTTCATGTACATCCCTGGTAAAGATTCAACCCCAAACAGCACTGCCCAACAAAAATATAAGGTGAGCCACATTCATAAATTTAAATTTTCTAGTAACCATATTAAAAAAAAATGAAGCAGGTGAAATTAATGTTATCTTATTTCACCCAGTGTGCCCCAAAGAGTATTTCAACGTTAATGAAAATTAAAAATTATTAATGAGATATTTTACATTATTTTTTTCATATAAAAACTAGTGGAGAACATCTCAACCTGGACTAGTCACAATTCAAGTGCTCAATAGCCACATGTGGCCAGGGCTACCACATTGGACAACACAGCTCCAAAGGCTTCTCTTACGCTTCATTAAGTTCACTCCTCCAACCCAGCAAGTTCTAGTTACGATGACAAAGCTATCATCCGGAGAAGAAGATATTCTGAGAAGTGTTTTGACTTCTTGGACAAGTTCACACTCGGACCTCACTCTCTGCCACGTCCACACTTGGGGCCATCTGTTTTAATGGAACAATGCCCACCCGAAAGAGGTTACCAGCTCCCAGAACCAGACATGCAACCACAGCAAGAAGATTCTCCTAGCTTAAGCAGTTCCAAATCCTGAACTTCTGGACTTCATTTTTCCCAGGTGCTGCATCTGGACATTTAGCAGGGCTTAAATTAGTACCATTTTTGAGATACTCTCATTAAAAGAGGGAAAAAAAACCCAAAAAACCAAGGCTGAACCTTTTTTAGGATGGGCCTTTGGGGAAGAAGGTTAAAAGAAACACAAGCTAACACTGGAAGAGACACTGCGCCCTTCATATGTCATCTTTTAAGAAATAAATCGTGACTTAAAAAGTCCCTTCAGTATGAACCGTTTATTCCCATCAGACCCTCAACTGAACAACTGTAGTTGCTCTTCTTAGAACACTATAGTCTTCTGATGTACATATGTATATATCTTTTTCTTCTTGAAGGTGAGTGCTACTGAAATTTTAACCTATTAATCACACAGGATTAGAAACAGTGTAGCTGATGAATGCTGATTTTCATTTGAAACACTCACGCTTCTTTGGTTTCTTCCAAACCAAGTGTTAGCTGTAAGAAAATTTAAAATCCATTTTTAAAAGAAAATTAACCTATTTTAATGCCCACAGACTCTAACATTACTCCTCTGACTTTAAAATATACCTTTGACTCCAAATGCTCTTAATGTTTTATGAAAGTAGTCATAAAATATTCACAAATGTTTTATTACCATCCAGTACTTTCCATTAAAAAACTTAAATACCTAGTGAGAATATGGAAGTCAAAAGCTCAAACTGTACTTCATTCATGAATGCATTCAACAAATATTTATTTAGTGCCCACGTTATACCAGACACTACACACGTACTACAGAGGTGCTAGGGAAAGGAAAACAAACATGGTCTCTCCTTAGTGGAGCTTAAAAATCTAGGCGGGAAGATGATTAAGTAAGTAATCACACTGAGAATATAAGCATTAATATTGGGGAATTGTAGAAAGCAGACAGATAAGGAGAAAGAGGAGAGAGAAGGAAGGAAGGAGGGAGGGAAGGAATGAAACAGATAGATACATACATACATACTGAATGAAGCAGGGAGGGAGTTACAGATGAAGGGAGAAAACAAGTGGAAACACCTGGAACAAAAGCCAGGGAATGAACAGGAAACCTAAGGGGAAACAAAAGAAGAAGAAAAACAAAGAAACAAACAAACAAACAAAAAAACAAGCAAAGAATAGCTGGACTGCAAAAAGAAAGAGTAGATGATGTTTGGTAGGAGCAACTGGGTGCGGGGAGGGGCAGGGGGGCAGGTGGGGAGTAGCTTCATAGGTTCCCTTACATTGCACAGACGATGTTCCAGCAGTGAGGAGCCATCTCGCAGTTGGAAGATTTAAACAGCTCAGAAGAGAGAAAATTAGATGTAGAGCATAGACTGGCCCAGGAAGAAGTCCCTGCACTCTGATTCCCAAAATTCAAACTAAGGTAGGCCACTCACCAAGTTTCATCCTAACAATAACTACTGCAAATATATATACAGATGGAGCAGTATTCCTTGCCCCGAAGCATAACTTTATATTCTGAAATTGTCCCAAATTTTGTAATCACATTCCTGGGAACATCCCCAATAGTCTTGCTATAACATGAACCAAGGCACTGAAGCAAAGAGTTTCAGTTCCAAGTGGAACACTGTTGTTATCGTACTTGTTTTTAAGATACATATCAAATATACAAAGAATAATATAGCAAATCCCCATGTGAGCACCATTCAGATCTTAAGATGTTATTACAAATATCTGATTCCATTTTTGTCAGAAATAAAATATCAGGGATTCAATTTAAGACCTTTTGGTACCCCTGCCTGTTCTCCCTCCCACCCATTTCTCTCCTCACAAAGGAACTGCTTTCCTGAAATTGCTGTTTCTTTCCAAACCAACTTTTTCATGCATACACACACACACACACACACACACACAGAGTCATTACAAGTACATGGTAATGTTCTACACGTATTTCAAAACTTGACCTGAGACCTATCCTACCCATCATTCTGCAATTTGTATGTTTAATTCAATCGTTTTTTTAAAAACCTGCATATCAGGATTATGTGAAGGGGTTAAGACAGGTTTTTAAAATTATGGAACCAAAAAGAATGAGGAAAAATATAATAAACACATCCATTACACAGCCTAAGAAACAAAACATTAAAGATACAATCAGGTTGATTTTCAAAGGCATGTTGCACAGTCTTCAGGAGTTTTGCATCCCTAAAGCCTACATGAGTTGTTTCAGAACAAGCATCAACTCTTGGCTACCATGCCTGGAAGTCATTAAATGAATTTTTCCGTAACTTCCCTGACAGTTCTGCAAGCAGAGGAACGGAAAATGTCTATGTTCTCCTTGAGTCTATCACACTTCGGGGACAATTAACTGCCACAGGAAACGCAGGACCTTGACTTTCTAACCTACCAGCATTTTTTACCCATGTAACATCCTCACTTGACGCAAATACGGCCAAATACCACTACCACCACCGTCGTCGTCAGCATCATCATCATAGAATGAGCCTTCATATGTGTCCGGAGCTACACTAAGCATTTTACTTGCACTATCAAAAATAATGCTCATAAAACCCCTGTGACTTAGATGTTACTATGTCCATTCTGCAGATAAGGCAACTAAGTAAGAGAGACGTTAACAAACTGCCAAAGATCAAAAGATAATGAATGCCAGAGACTAAATCTTAAGTCCACATGTCTGATTCTCAACCCCTATCTTAACCATTACATAAAAATTACATTAGAAAAAAATTCCACTTTCAATCATGCAGAGTAACTGGTACCACACTCTCTCTCTCTCACTGTAATTAATTAACTAGAAAATTAATTAACTAGAAAATTAGACAAAATATATGAAACAACAGTTTTCAGTCATTAAGCAACAGGCATTTCAGGACTGTGATCCCTGAAGGAAGAGAAAGAAATGAGATGAGCGATCTAACCACCTAAGAGTTCTGCCGAGAAGTACTTTCCAGATTGTGAGGCAGAGAGGGGCAACCTAGGCAGAGCAGAGCAATCTCAATAAGCTGAGAACAAAAGGTTGGGATTCAGGGAGAATGAGGTGGTTAGAATATGTAGGGCAGAGTACAAGAAAGGAAGCAGGAAGGAAAAAGAAATCCAGAAATCTTGCTGTGGGTCTCCTTGAGTCTTTAGCTAAATAGCAATACACAAATGCAGAGGGCAGAACTCTGCAAGGCTGGGCAAACTCTGGATAACTTCTTCTCTGGATAACCACCAGAGAAGAATGACTACCAGAAAAACACATCTACTGGGAAGCTATAAGCAGAACAGCTTTCAGAGCTCACAAAGGGCTGGGAGATCATCAAGGTCCAACCTGCCAAAGTGGAGAGGCTTCATTAAACACCTGCAGCATTCAGTGGACTCCAGAAAGGTATGGCCAGAAAGGTAGGGATATACTGGGTAAAGATCACACAAGATCCACACTCTCACAAAATATAAAAAATACCTCAAAAGAATCAAGCTGATCCCCAAGTAAATTCACTGCCTGCCAGGAGAAAACACAACACTTCTTAAAGGAAGGCAACAAAATCCAGAGACACAACAGCATAAAATTCACAATGATTATCATCCAATACAATATTACTAGACATGTGGGCAGGAAAGACCTATTAACTCAGCAGGCCTGGGTTGCTCAAATCCTGCACGTTCCAGAGGTAGGCCTGTCTTCAGGATTGACCCTCACTGGCTTCTAGGAGATAACCTCTGAGCCCTTGGAATATTCTGCTTGATAAGAGTGTTTTTGCATGTCTGAGCTCTTGGGCCACACTGTCTTACGGTGAACAACTCTTTCTGCATGCCTAAGGCCTTGGGCCATGCTGTACCCGTTTACCAGAAAACTTTACCCTAGATAAGTTTTCCGAACTTTTGTTACCTTCTGATTTTTTTTTTGGGGGGGAGGGGGTACACCAAGTTCAATCATCTGTTTTTATTTTTTATTTTTTTAAATTTTATTTATTTATTTATTTTGGGGGGTACACCAAGTTCAATTATCTGTTTTTATTTTTTTAAATTTTATTTATTTATTTATTTTTTTGGGGGGGGTACACCAAGTTCAATCATCTGTTTTTGTACACATATCCCCTGATTTTTTTATTATTTATTTATTTATTTGTTTATTTATTTATTTATTTGGCTGCATCGGGTCTTAGTTGCAGCATGCGGGATCTTCGTTGTGACACACAGACTTCTTTCTAGTTGCAGCGTGTGAGTTTTCTCTTCTCTAGTTGTGGTGCATGGGCTCTAGGAGGCGTGGGCTCTGTAGTTTGCGAACACAGGCAGTTTAGTTGAGGCACGCAGTTTCAGTAGTTGTGGTGCACGGGCTTAGTTGCGCCATGGCAAATGGGATCTTAGTTCCCCCGAAATCACGTCCCCTGCATTGCAGGATGGATTCTTTACTGCTGGACCACCAGGAAAGCCCCTTGTTACCCTTTTAAACTTTTTTCCTAACTTTTGTGATTTAGGGTGAATACCTGTTTTTGCTGGGGGGGGGGGGGGGAGTGCTGGGGGGAGTGTGGTGGAATCAGAGCAGCTGAGGTCAGTCACGGGCATGACATGACCTCCAAAAAAATTCCAGGACACCAAGGCTCAGGTACACATACTCAGTTGGCAATGCATCGTTGCTGGAAACTTAAGTGAATCCCAATGTGACTCCACTGGGAAGGGACACCTGAAAGTACTGCACTTGTTTCTACACAAATGAATAAAATTAACAGCTGGCACATCTCTCTGCATACAAAGATACCAAAATTTCAGACTACACAGAAAAATGGCCGTAAGATTGAACAGGTTAAAAATACAGAATAGGAAAAGACTTGTTGAATGAATCAACAAATCAACATTTAAAAGTTATACTTTATAGAACATACCACAAGGCTGGGTCATCAGACACTATGAATGCATCACAATGGGAAGATGATCAAAGCCTATGGAGAACTGATCCTTTGAGACAAAAGTCAAGAAGCTGCCCTGTCACACAATGACCTGACGAATGGTATGTAGCACTTTTCCTGGTTTCTAGGTGCCAGTCATACACCATTCAACCCACGGAGAGAACTTCAATGAAACAATACTCAATTACAACGTTGGTAAGTATCTAATATCTTCCAGGGACACAAATTAAATGCTTAAAAGCCCTCCATTAAGCTTCTGCAGTCAATGTGTCCGTAAAAAAGAATGGGTTGACAATCCTCTTCCAGTGCCCTATTACAGAATTTTATCTAAGATCCTTAAATATTTTCACTTTTTGTTTATAACACCAACCAAAAAAACACAAAAGCACCCTCTGAAAATGACTGATTTTCCACTGCACATAATTCTATGAACTCTAATCAACTTGTAAGTTTTTAAAAAGAACAGTTTTGCATGCTCCATTCACACTTCACTAGACATAATAAACTTCATACCTTTTAAAGAAATCTTAAATATCTGGCAGCTAGGTAACTCCACAAAAGCTGTTGATGATTCAGGAAACGTGTGGCCCAATGTCAGATCTACGAGCAGAATTTGATAAGCTTCCTTCTCCACTATAACAATAAAAAACAATTTGGAACACAAGGAAATATGGCCTAGGTCTTTCCAGCAGTAAAATCTATCAGAAATCCTTATGCTTTTGCCTCTGACATAAACTGAATATGTAAGTAGCTCCAAGAAAGGGAATGATATTCATGCCCAAACATACTGGGAAATGTAAGAGCACTTCCAGGAGGGAAAAATTATTCTACTCAGCGTAAACAGATGCATAAATGATAGAAAAGACTTCGTGCACATTCTATCTACCGACCAATCCAATCTTCCTTTTATTTTACTTTATCTTTCTTGATTACCCAACTGTGCCAATGAAACGTTACCTTGTATAGTAATGTATAAGGATGAGAAAATCCTGTCTAGGTCAGGCTTCCAAATGCTAAGCATGTTCACTATAGGTTCAATTTCCCTCAGTCCTGAACTCTGGACACCCTTACGATCCTAATCATAAACCTTTCCCATTGTCTGCCCAGTCCACTGAGTAGGAAATAACAAAACAACTTTAGGATGTGCCAACTGAGGACAAGAAGGAAACCAACCAGCTAAATCGTTTGCACGCATGACCCAATCCTTGATCTTCCCTGAACCCAAAGAAAAACAGTAACTTTATCATTAACGCATAACACACAGAATCCTATTGATATTACCCGTATCTGCAACAGAACTTCATGAAAAAAACTGAACTGTATCTAAAAATACATATCAGAAAAACCTCTATGAGACAATTTAGGCAACAAATAACTAGAAGTTCTAAGAATGAAATAATAATCAGTGAAAGAAAAATCAAGCTGTGAAAATTAAAAATTGACAGAAGCAAAGAAATAGTCTATTTAGAGTGAAATCAATACTTAAAAACTTGGTCCTTCAGGCATATTTTTATAACTCAGCCTCTCTTCCCTACTAACTGTCTCTACGGAGAGCAAACATCTCAAAACTTGCCGTCTCCAAATATGTTAACAAGGCAAGCCCCTCACTGACGTACCTTTTACCTTTTCAAAGCATTTCTACAACTGGAATCTAATTTTTCATTACACCATCCCTATGAGATTGCACCATTCCCATTTTAGACCAACCCGCTAGTGTCGAGCACCTTGGATAAGGTCACTGAGCTATTTTGGGACAGAGCTAAGACTCTAACTTACTATCCTCATTCTTTCCACAATATCACACTATTTTGCTTATTCTCCTTACCCCATTTCTATTTTTACCATTGCCCCATTTGTTTCTCCAAAGTTTCTACTAACCTAATGTTCTACTCAAAGCATATGGGGTTGCCAAGGACAGAAATCTGCTGAGGGGAGAACAAGGGAGGAGAAACGATAAGGACACAGCAGGCCACCTCACAGTTGCCTGAGGACAGGAATCATACAGCTGGGACCCTGGGGACTGGAACTGGATGAGGTCAAAGACAAAGCTCTTCTTGCCGTCTCTCTCATGGGTCATCTTGTTGCATTCCCATGACATCTTGTGCTGTGCCTCACACACCTACCCTAGTTAGTCGCTCTTTACACAGTCGGCCTCAGTCCACACATGGTCCAATGTTATCATCAAGCTCCCCTACCCTTTCCTCATTCTTCCACGCTTTACAGACTGTAATAATGCTTGTATCTTTTTTTTTTTTTGAGGGGTTCAAAATATTTATTATGGCTTATTAAAGAATGGTTGTATCTTTACTCCAACTCTCCCAAGAGTGAGCTAGCTTGTCTTTCGGACAGATGATGGTCTGGCAGACTTCGGCTGGGTGTCCCCCACTGGTTTGATTAGCTGTGGGAACAATACAGCAGGGCAGGAAACTGTTCTGGTAACAGGTAATTCATAGACTGGGGCATTAAAATAATACATTATAACAGAGCAAAATGCTAGTATTGACATTAACCGAATCCCTCATTTGAAAGACGAGACTATTGAGGTCTGCGTGGTAAAGTGACTTACCTAAGGTGACACAGATGCACTGTGGCAGTCATGCCTACAGTTTGCATATCCAATTCTTTGAAGCCATATATTTTATTCTGAAACCTATCATCGAAACTGGTCAACCCATAGTTAATGATAGAGCTCCTCTCTCACATCAAGCTAAATATCCTGATATGTCAATAGCAAATCTACCATTAACCACAATGTATAAATACTCATGAGATATTACTACCTTTAAAGCAGTACACCTCAACCATAGCTGCCCATTAAAATCACCTGAGGAGCTTCTTAAAAAATGCCAGTACCCATATCCTGTCTTAGACCAATTACATCAGGATCTCTGAAGGCAGCCTCCTGATGCTGGTGTTATAGTTTCTTAAAAGCTCCCCAGGTCATTCTAATGTGCAGTCAGAATTCAGAATCACTGCTTTGGAATCTTAAAATTATTGTGCAAATATATCTACAGAAACTCTTCAATACCACTAATTCAAATTCAAAATCAGGAAAATTCTCAAATAATTTAACAACATATTTTAGATCACAAGTTCTAGACAAATTTTGGACAGCAACAATTAGAGCTACCATTTACTGCTCATCTATATGCTTTACAAATATGAAGCAGATCATAAGCTCCATGAGGGTAAGGACTTCATGCTGTTCTCTATCATATCCCAATGTCTAGTACAGTGCTTAGTACATTATAGATGCTTAATAAATATTTGTTGATCAAACGAATGATCTTATTTATCTCTCACAGTGGCCCTTGAAGGTAGGCATTATTATTTCCTTGTCACTAATGAAGATTTTTAAGCTAAGAAAGACTCAAACTGAAAGTAACACATGTGCTCCACTTATCATACAGAGAATGTTGAAATTACGTCTTTTCAGAGAATTAATCAAAACTGATCCTTTGATCAAAAGATCAAAACTGGTATTTTACAGAGATGGTCAATAGGCACATGAAAAGATTCTCAACATTGCTAATTATTAGAGAAATGCGAATCAAAACTACAATGAGGTATCACTTCACAATGGTCATAATGGCCATTACTAAAAACCTACAAATAAATGCTGGAGAGGCTGTAGAGACAAGGGAACCCTCCTACAGTGCTGGTGGGAATGTAAATCCGTGCGGCCACTATGGAATACAATATGGAGGTTTCTTTAAAAAACTAAAAATAGAGCTACCATTTGATCCAGCAATGCCACTCCTGGGCACATATCTGGACAAAACTATAACTCAAAAAGATACACGCAGCCCAATGTTCATAGTAGCACTATTCACAATAGCCAAGACATGGAAGCAACCTAAATGTATACACACACACACACACACACACACACACACACACACAATGGAATATTACTTAGCCATAAAAAAGAATGAAACAATACCATTTGCAGCAACATGGATGGACCTAGAGATGATCATACTAAGTGAAGTAAGTCCGAGAAAGACAAATACCATGTGATATCACTTATATGTAGAATCTAAAATATGATACAAAAGAACTTATTTATAAAGCAGAAACAGACTCACAGATATAGAAACCAAATTTATGGTTACCAAGGGGAAAGGGGGTGGGGGAGGATAAATCAGGAGTCTGGGATTAGCAGATACAAACTACTATATATAAAATAGATAAACAAGATTTCATTGTACAGTACAGGGAACTATATTCAGTACCCTATAATACCACGATGGAAAAGAACATGAAAGAGAATATATATATGTATAACTGCTATAAACCAGAAACTAACACAACATTCTAAATCAATTATCCTTCAATAAAAAAAAAGCTTTTTTAAAAACTGGCATGTTAAAAAAAAAGTTATTTTGAATACTAGCTCTATTATTTAATTCCAAAATCTGAGCATACTGCCACCAAATAAATATTTGGATTGTTCAAGTTCATACTGGACAGTAATCTAGGAACGCCACTTGCAGCAAACACAGTTTAAACTTAAGCCACACATCTAACTCAGTGTGTAAAGTTTTAAGAACTGAATGGAAAAAATTAACCACATTTAATATAAACTATGACTCAAGCTTAGTAAAGCAATGAGTTGGCAAGCAGTAGTCAAAGCCACCTGAATTATTCCTGAACACTGGCCTCAGTCATTCTCGGTATCAAATCCTGCAAGAAGCTATCAAAATCTGTACTACGCTTTTGAAAAACAACATTCAATTCTCCTGGCTAGCCACTGCCAGGCTCAGGATGAAGGACCACAGGTAGATGAGCCTGCTTAAAATACTCAGCTTTACAAAACCAAAAACAAAAAACAAAAAGAAGGAGGCAATAGAAGAAAATGAAAATTCCTAACAACAATCTTCCCTCACCTCCAGTCAAGCAAAAAATAAATAGATAAATAAATAAAAACACTGCTAATGAAAACTGGATCTCTGTATCAAATGAGGTAGAATTTCATAATTCGCTGAGATTAAAGCGCTAAAAGCAAAAGAAGTGAAGAGAAACCCATGAAAGAACCTGTGCTTCTTATCTAATTGAAACAATATTTTTGGAAGAACATTCAAGATACCATCTTAAGAATTTCAGAATGCCATAAAATTGGTATTTAATATCTAAGGAGTAAACAAAATGTTCCTTATGTTAATATAAACATTGGCGTTCTTCGTACAGTATCTGAACTAAGACTGCAAGATGGCCCCATAAATAGGCTTGGTTCAACTGTCACTAAAAAGTGTGCCCACATGTCAGCAATAAAGGCAGAATGAATGAGACATAATCCAGGGTGTAGGGAAAAAAGCAAACTGCTACTAACAACTACTATTTCATCCTCAGGCAAATACGTAAATAACGATGTAAGCCTGATGCCATGTGCAAAAGCAAAAGTCTTCTACCCACAACATTCATGTTCTACAAAGAAACATACACTTAGTTCCCTAGTGTTTATACACACTCACGTGACCCTGTGGGTTTTTATTTTTAATTCATAAGTTCTATTACATCACACTTTAATATAAGTAACAGCCTTGTAAAAGAACCATGTGATAAACCAGCTGGGTCCAATGTCTAAGATGCACCCTGATCACAGATGAAGCATCTGGCATCCTTACCTTAACCCCTCCAATGCACTAGGGTATTATTTAGAAAATTATTGTTCTAGCACCCTAAATGTTACCTTAGTCATGATGCCCTACAGGTTAACTGAGGACAGATCAGGGTAAGAAATCAATGACACAACAATACTGGCTGGGATCACACTATAGTTCAACTCTTGCATAAGAATGTAAGGAGCTGTACTCCCTCCCCCCACACACAGCTCATTCTCTGTGCTGTACTTCTGCCACACACTACAGGGTACGCTGATGATGCCAAATAGTTCAGATATTTTCCGAGTTTCTGAATTCTCAGGAACTATCTCCAGGCACTTCTCAGAAGTCAGTGAGGCAAGTTCTATCTGTTCCGTGCTTTCTGCTCACTGCTGCCATTTTAAATTTAGAAAACAGGCTGGGTGGACACCAGAAAACTGCTTACCATCACAGGGAGGCACAAAAAAATTCTGAACACGTTTCTTTCCCCATAAGGCTCTGTTTCCAAGTCCTTTTGAGTTTTGCTCCTAAATACCTCTCAGACCCAGTCATTTGCTCCAACTCCACTGTAAGTTACCATCCTAGTTAAAGTCACCGTTGGACTAAGTCTCAGTTGGACTAACACAAAAACTACCTCACCACTTTCCCCAGATTTCCTCTTGCCCCCAGCCCTGCTTTACCCCACCCACCCCTGCTCAATCTCTTCTTCTTCTTTTTTTTTTTTTAATTTATTTATTATTTTTGGCTGCATTGGGTCTTTGTTGCTGTGCGCGGGCTGTCTCTAGCTGTGGTGAGTGGGGGCTACTTTTCATTGCGGTGCATGGGCTTCTCATTGCAGTGGCTTCTCTTGTTGCAGAGCACAGGCTCTAGGCACACAGGCTTCAGTAGCTGTGGCACTCAGGCTCAGTAGCTGTGGCTCAGTAGCTGTGGCTCGCGGGTTCTAGATCGCAGGCTCAGTAGTTGTGGCACACAGGCTTAGTTGCTACTCGGCATGTGAGATCTTCCTGGACCAGGGCTCGAGCCCGTGTCCCCTGCGTTGGTAGGCAGATTCTTAACGACTGTGCAACCAGGGAAGCCCTTCAACCTGTTCTTCACACTGTAGCCCAAAAGATCTTTTCAAAGAACAAACCTGACAACCTACTTGACCCCCCCACCCCCGCTCTAAATTCTATAATGGCTTCCCATTTTGGGTGGGGTAAATATCTAAATCCTTCCACAGTAGTCAAGGCCCTGCATGGTGTGACTTCCATCAGGCTTCCTAGCCTCATCCTGCACATGCTCTACACTGAGATCTATGCTTGTGTCACTCCTGTCTTACTGTTCCTGCAACACACCGTACTCCCTTCCCACCCTAAAGTTTTTTTCCACCCTAATGCTTTTTCCTTTTGAAACAGTCTACCAGAATTCAGCATAAAATTTACCTCCTTAGGAAGGCCTTCCCTAACCCCATGAGCAGGTCAAATTCCCTTTATATGGCCTTTTATAAATTTTTAGCAACTATAAGTTGGTATTTATTATCTGATTATTGGATTAACTTCCATCTCCATTGACTAGAAGCTCCATGAGGACAGAGAACATGCCTGTTTCAACTAAAGTGACCCACTAGTCCCAATTTTTGGGGAACAGTCCCAGTGTACACTTGTTGTCATAGAATAATTACTAAGCATACCGCCTTTGCCTTCCAAAAGATACCCAATTAGACTAAAACCTATATGGTTATCCTGGTTTTAATTCATCACTGAATCCTGGGTAACTACTGCTATAGCAGCTATATAAGGTAATCGATAAATACTGATTGAACTATTAATGAGTATAAAATCTAATAAAATCTTGATATATATTCATATCAAGAAAATAAAAGAACTACCAAGTAGCTTTCCAGCATAGCAAACTGCTAAACAGGGAGAACCATCAAATATATAGCCAAGTCTTGACAGTCTTTGGCATTGAGAATAACTTTACTTAGTTACTAAATACACAATACTTTGGATCAAATCTAGAGAAGCACCATTGTGTCCACATTATTCCAAAATGGGTCACTGTTGATGAGATCAGTACCTCAAAGGCTGTATAAAGAACATTTTGACCCAAATAAAGGTATCAAAGTAGTTTATCCACCACAGAAGTGCAGCAAGAAATGTTCCGCCTTAATTATTGCACTTAGTACATGAAGGTGTTGCCTGTATATATGCCATTGTAGGCAATCAAGACTCATCACATTCAACCATAGGTGAGGAAGAAATTAAATTACATTTCCATTTATTAATTGGCTTTAATCAATGTAGAAGGCCTTTGTTGAACAACAAAGGAAAATGTAAAATTAAGCACAGTTCATGTATCTGCTTTGGGCACTAGCCAACATTTTATCATTAAATCCATCAGAGCAGTAATAGTTTAGGTGAACTATCTCCTAGCTATAGCTCTGAGTTCCCCATTAATCAGACTGAAAGAAGTAAGAGATCCACAGACTGCCAAAGGCAATAAAACAACATCCAAGCATTCCTCAGGTCTGAGGTGTGCTATGTCATCCCTAACACAGCTCCAGAGAGCTGCAATGCACCACAGGAATTTTAAATAAAAGAGAAGTCAGGCAATAAGACCACCAATCAAAATGCTGGGGAAAATCATGTAGGTTAAGAGAGAATCTTGGCCGAGCTAGAAATACTTTCTTGGGGCGCTTCCCCAAGAAAAGGCAGGCCACTTCAATTGTTTCCCTTTATGTTGAAACTTCTGAACAATTTAGGCAGCCAAGATAAGAATCTTCAACAGATAACTAGACAGGGCTGAATACTAAAACCCTCTTCAAAAGGAAGCTGTGTATCAGAATTTCCTTGCATTACTCATTTTACTGGCTTGTATTTTTTCCTGTCTTAATTACACATAGAACCACTCTAACAATAATTGCAGTTTTAATTACAAGTCCATAGGCTCACAGAATTTTAAGTAAAAGAGCTCCACCCTTAAACGCTCACAGGTTTGTTCTTTATACAAAGCTTCAGAGAGAACAGCATGAGTTCTTAGCATATGGGTTCAAGGACCTACCTATAGAGGTCCATAAATCTTATTGTTACATGCACAAATTTACAATAGGCTAAATATATTTTTCTAGAAAAGAATCCTCAGCTTCAAATTATAAATTGGCTCTTGATCCTCAATGTTAAGAACATTTTATTATCAAATGAATTCCTCATTTAAAAAAAAAATCTCTCAGTGAAAAGAGCAGTTAAATGAGTCCCTCAGTTTAAAAAGAAATAAGTTTAGTGCTATAAACAGATACCCTGAACCCCAAATATGCTTTTGCAAGGTAGTGTTTCACATAACCAGTTCACATTAAATGGACCAAATTATAATAACTCTATATCCATTCTTGTAAAAAATGATTTATTCACTCACCAAATATTTATTGAGTGTCTATTATATACCATGAACGTTTTCAGCGTTGAGGTATAGTGAACAAAATTAACATTCTTCTTGCTCTTATAGCATGTATCATCTAGTGGAAGAGATGACAATAAACAAGCAAATAAGTAAATGATGAAAATACATGATCGCAGATGTTCTTAATCACTGTGAAAGAAACCAGCAGGTAGCTGTGATTTTAGAACAGGGGTCCCCAACCCCCAGGATCTAATGCCTGATGATCTGAGGTGGGGCTGATGTATTAATAAAGGAAATAAAGTGCACAATAAATGTAATGCGCTTGAATCATCCCAAAACCATCCCCCCAGCCTGGTCCTTGGAGTAATTGTCTTCCACAAAAATGGTCCTTCGTGCCAAAAAGGATGAGGACTGCTGATTTAGAATAACATCAGGTGGTCAGGGCAGCCCTCACTCTTTTTCTCTCTACCCCAGAAAAAGAGAACAAATCTTTAGATAATCAGAGGTAGCAAGGACTGTAGAGAGCTTCTTGTTTTTAGCTGAAAGTACCTTTAAAATATTGTTACCTTCATAATTTTAGGTAAAATCATGAATATTTGTTAAGACATTCATTACTTTAAAATTCTAGTTTCAATCTAACCAAGAACAAAAAAAAAAATCCTAAATGGGGAAGAAGTGGAGATGTTAAGAAACACGTGGCAACAGATGAATTATTTTTCTAATTTGAACTGGTTAGCTAAGAAGGCAAAAGGAAATTATAACATCAGAAAAAAAGGTACAAGACAAAATTATGTCATGTTAAAGGCTTAGTTTCTATTAAACAGAACAAGTTAGAAAAGTCAGAGAGTGATTCCTGTAACATCTGTCTCTACAAGATGTCCAGAAATTGGCCATGTTTATTTGAAAACTAGATTTTGAATTGCTAGCAATATGCATACTAGAGCTGTGTGACCTCCACATATACCCCACTGTGGTTTCACTGTTCTACTACGTAGAACAAAGTTGTTTCACAGCTTTTCAAACACAAAGGACAAGATTTGCATGGTAAAGTCTTAGGACTACATCATGCCAGCCTTCCACAAGACAGCCAACAGCCCAGGTCTTCCCTGCACTCTTAACTCCCTCCCTGAAGATGATGTCTGCCCATTGGGGCCCCTCTGACAGCCTGCAGAGGCTCTAGAAGAGCAGAAGAAAAAGAATTCGCGAGTATACACATGAGGGCCAAATGAAAAATCTTGCCCTCATATATTACAAACGTAAACCACATTTTGAAATTATCAGCTCATAACTGTGCTTGTGGTACATAACTTTCCAAAATTTCAGTTAAAAAATAAACACAAGGGACTTCCCTGGTGGTCCAGGGGTTGAGAATCCACACTTCCACTGTGGGGAGCGCGGGTTCCATCCCTACTCAGGGAACTGGGATCCTGCACGCCACGTAATACGGCCAAAAAAAAAAAAAAAAGTTAATAAATAAATAAACACAACCATATCAAGTGCTAATGTATATTTTTTAAGAGATTTAAATATAAAAAAACCTTTTTCAATGTTGGACGTGGAAGAATCATAAAGAAAAAAGGTCAGTGGTAAATAACGGCAGGAGAGCCAGAATAAAAAAGGGGGGACCTCAACCCCAAAAGCATGCAGAGGGTTCAGAGAGATTGACTGCTGATGTGAGGGGCAGGGGAGACAAACCAACCTGGCAAAAGCTGATCAAGAAACAAAATATAATACTGTCTGTCATAACACATGCTTAAGTATTTTTAGAACTTCGGAAAGATGGTAGAGTGGGCTGTCTCACACTGAAGAATTAAACCGCTCCGTGCATGTACTTTTAAACCGTTTAAATGGCTCAGACTGCACGGGAGTGACCAATGAAACCACTCGGTGGTGCTGACTCAGTCCTTCCTTCTGGATAGCACAGGGTACATCTGCCTCGCAGACTCTTTCTTCTATTTCGATTAGAACAGAAACAAATGAATCAAAAAAAAAAAAAATTAGCCTAGCTCATCCACCATGAATATACACTTCTAAGAAAGGGACTTCCCAGCATCAAGCAAACTGTTTGCCTCCTCCTCACTATGGGAAAATCTGTGGTTACCTAAAAAAAAAAAAAGAGCTATTTGGTCAATGAAATTTCACAATAATAACACAAGTAGTAATTCTTGCCTTTTCATGGGATAAAAGTACATACTGTTAAGAATCAAAGCTTTTGATATATCTTTTTTTTGGGGGGGGAGGTGCAAGCACGCACACACATGCACACTTCCTTCCTGAATTAAAGGAATTTCTATCAGAACAGAGATATTTTCTAAAAAACAGAACGGCTTTATTCCAATCGTTATAAATCAAGCATATTTTTTGACGGAAATTCGGTATTTTATGATACTTCTCACAAAACCCAGCAAACTCTTTCATACTAAAATAATTATTAAGAATAAACCACAAGGCTCAGTCACTATCCAAGGACGATTCCTCCTTTCCCAAGTATTAACCTCAATTCAAAAGTCATCTGAAACACAGACCAATATATCTCCTGTTTCTAAAAAGACTTTTACTGGTAATGAGAATGATAAAACTGCAATCTCTTTCTGAAGGCTATATAAGGATTTATGGAAAGCTCAACAGAAGACAGATTTCCTTGAGAATACAGTCCAGGACCTGACACAGTTCCTAGCAAGAAGATACCACGCATACATGCAGTAGAGCAGTCAGTGAATAAATGAACAAAGATTAATTTGAGGGTTCAAATGAGACAACTTCATCAACTGGATTTTCTTAAATTGAATTTTTTTTTTCATTTCTTATGCTACATTTCAGAAATGTTCTCTTCTATTTCTGAGAGCTGTCTGGCTAGAGGAATAGAAGTTATATGAAAATATGAGCCATCACTTAGCACAGAGCTGGTTCTCACTAAGTGTGTAAAGAATTAATGATCAACACATGAATCACAACATGAATAGCAAATCAATACATGAATGAATGAACGGTGAAAGAACAGATGGATAATGGTTCCCTCCCACATCACCTCAGTTTCTCCGGACTTGGTCTGTCACCCTCCTCATGAAGCCATATTTGAGTTCCAAGCCATCAGACTATCTTAAAGTGACTTGTCAAAACTGAATTTATTTCACTCCTCGGATTCTCATGAAGAAATGAAGTGGTTTCAAGAGGAAAATGTAAACATGTGACTGAGAAAAGTTGGTTCAAATCCTACTCCTCTTCCTAAAAGGTCCATGACTCTTGGCCAGGGTTTCTTTAACCTTGGCACTACTGACATCTTGGGCTGGATAATTCTTGGTCGTAGATGCTGTTCTGTGTATTGTAGAATGTTCTGCAGCATCCTCAGCCTCTACTCACAGATGTCAGTATCCCCCTAGACCCCCAGTTGTGACAACCAAAGCTATCTCTCTAGATGTTGCCAAATGTCTCTTGGGGGTCAAAATCGTCCCCATGTGAGAACCACTGCTGTAGGCAAATTTCTTAATTATTTCAGCCTCATTTTCTCATTTAAAAATGTGTGTAATACCACTTTTCTCAAGTAATGGTTGTAATAATTAAATTTAAAATAACTACAATTACAAAAAATTCTGACAACAAGACTATAATATTATAAACTGAGTGCCCATTATGTGCCAGGCACCAAACAGAGGAGTCACTTAAATTGATTCCTTCCAATCCTCACAACACCCATATGGACTGTGGACACTCTCATTTTCGCCATAATCACACAAATGGGAGTTGTCACAGACAAGATTCAAATTGAAGCCATCTGATTCCAAGAGCCCAAGCTCCCACCCACCATATTCTACAATCAATCTCCAAACACGGTTTGTCATTCAGTAGGCTGTCAACAAATATTTGTCTCCTTCCAACATTTTTCCTAATTTTCTTTTCCCAGAATAATTAGAGTTCGTTGTGTTTCCCTACCGCACAAAATCTGGAAATAATGTCTTAAAATCTCCATGTCAATTATATCATAGTTGTCGCTTCCATCCTTAAAATTACTGAGTTCCTCCTGCCTGATATATGCTGCAAATGCTTTACACCCATGATATCTACTGGCATCCGTGATCTCTGTATTATATTCAATTGTAAGTTCCTAAAGATCAGAGATCAGTTTCCACACATAACAGAAGTACTCATTACATGCTTATGGACAACAGTGTTGATCTTACAGTAGAGAGTAACAAGTAGAGAGTATCAAAATTATATTGCTGTTGATTTGATATTGTCAAGGTTTACAATAAAAAGTCACATACAGGATATTAGAAAGGGTTAAGACAGCTGAACTTCAACTGAAATTGAGCAATTTTATTTTTTTAAATACTAATGAATTTTACATCTAATGAATGGGAGGAAAAAGAATTTATAATTGTTAAAGCTTCTTAATGCTGGGCCCTTAGCCATGATGTTTCCATCTGAAACAAGAGTAAAAATGGGGTTGGCTAATGTTAGCAGAGCTTTTTCTACAGGATTTAAAAGATCTTACAAGATGAGTCTATAAATGAATAATCATTATGGTAACAACATATGAAGAATAAGTATTTAAAGTTAAAAAAAAAAAATAGTTACACAAGGAAAAGAAACCAAACCATAGACTGACACAAATTCTTATTACCAAATTTCTTTTTTGACATTTTTTGTATAATGATAGGTTTCTATAAATTATACATGAGAATATTTACTTGAGGCTTAGTTTAGTAGAATAAATCCTAATTTGCAGGCCATAACTGCTATTTTCTGGTTCAGTTACTTTCTCTAAGCATGTTGTTTCCCAATCAAAAAGCAGTATTTCAAATACAATTCAAGATTCCCTCAGTCCTAGCAAAAGCTCATTTCAAAATCTAATAAAAATGACAAGAACAATATTCTTTTTCTTTTAAATGAAAGAGGCAGTGGTGGGGGTGGAGGGAAGGATCAAGTCCCACCAGAAACCACCATTTAAAAAGTCAGACACAGGATTGGAAGAATCAACATCGTGAAAATGACAGTACTACCCAAAGCAATTTACAGATTCAATGCAATCCCGATCAAATTACCAATGGCATTTTTCACAGAACTAGAACAAGAAATCTTACGATTTGTATGGAAACGCAAAAGACCCCGAATAGCCAAAGCAATCTTGAGAAGGAAAAATGGAGTTGGTGGAAACAGGCTTCCTGACTTCAAACTATACTACAAGGCCATAGTGATCAAGACAGTATGGTACTGGCACAAAAATAGAAAGGAAGATCAATGGAATAGAATAGAGAACTCAGAAGTAAGCCCAAACACATATGGGCACCTTATCTTTGACAAAGGAGGCACAAATATACAATGGAAAAAAGACAGCCTCTTCAATAAGTGGTGCTGGGAAAATTGGACAGCAACATGTCAAAGAATGAAATGAGAACACTTCCTAACACCATACACAAAAATAAACTCCAAATGGATTAAAGACCTACTTGTAAGGCCAGACACTATAAAACTCCTAGAGGAAAATATAGGCAGAACACTCTATGACATACATCAAAGCAAGATCCTTTTGACCCACCTCCTAGAATCATGGAAATAAAATCAAGAATAAACGAATGGGACCTCATGAAACTTAAAAGCTTTTGCACAGCAAAAGAAACCATAAACAAGACTAAAAGGCAACCCTAAGAGTGGGAAAAAATAATTGCCTATGAAACAATGGACAAAGGATTAACCTCCAAAATATACAAGCAGCTCATGCAGCTTCATACCAAAAAAGCAAATAACCCAATCCACAAATGGGCAGAAGACCTAAATAGACATTTCTCCAAAGAAGACATACAGATGGCCAACAAACACATGAAAAGATGCTCAACATCACTCATCATCAGAGAAATGCAAGTCAAAGCCACAATGAGGTATCACCTCACACCGATCAGAATGGCCATCATCACAAAATCTGGAAACAACAAATGTTGGAGAGGGTGTGGAGAAAAGGGAACTCTCCTGCACTGTTGGTGGGACTGTAAGTTGGTACAGCCACTATGGAAAACAATTTGGAGGTTTCTTAAAAAACTACAAATAGAACTACCATATGATCCAGTAATCCCACTACTGGGCATATACCCAAAGAAAACCAGAATCCCAAAAGAAACGTGTACCATAATGTTTATTGCAGCACTATTTACAATAGCCAGGACATGGAAGCAACCTAAATGCCCATCAACAAATGAATGGATACAGAAGATGTGGCATATATACACAATGGAATATTACTCAGCTATAAAAAGGGATGAGATGGAACTATATGTAATGAGGTGGATAGAACTACAGTCTGTCATACAGAGTGAAGTAAGTCAGAAAGAGAAGGACAAGTACTGTATGCTAACTCACATATACGGAATCTAAAAATGGTACTGATGAACTCAGTGACAAGAACAAGGACGCAGATACAGAGAATGGACTGGAGAACTCGAGGTATGGGAGGGGGCGGGGGGGTGAAGGGGAAACTGAGACGAAGCGAGAGAGTAGCACAGACATATATATACTACCAACTGTAAAATAGATAGCCAGTGGGAAGCTGTTGTATAACAAAGGGAGTCCAACTTGAGGATGGAAGATGCCTTAGAGGACGGGGGCGGGGAGGGTGGGGGGGACTCGAGGGGAGGGGAGTCAAGGAAGGGAGGGAATACGGGGATATGTGTATAAAAACAGATGATTGAACTTGGTGTACCCCCCCAAAAAAAAAATAAATTAAAAAAAAAAAATCAAAAACCCTGGGCCAACTGAGACCAGACCAATCCCTTCCCCAATCACCAAATCAGGACAACATGGTGCTGTCTCACTGAGTTTCTTTATATCTTCATTTAAAAAAAAAAAAAAAAGGGATGAGATGGAGCTATATGTAATGAGGTGGATAGAACTACAGTCTGTCATACAGAGTGAAGTAAGTCAGAAAGAGAAAGACAAATATTGTATGCTAACTCACATATACGGAATCTAAAAATGGTACTGATGAACTCAGTGACAAGAACAAGGACGCAGATACAGAGAATGGACTGGAGAACTCGAGGTTTGGGAGGGGGCGGGGGGTGAAGGGGAAACTGAGACGAAGCGAGAGAGTAGCACAGACATATATATACTACCAACTGTAAAATAGATAGCCAGTGGGAAGCTGTTGTATAACAAAGGGAGTCCAACTCGAGGATGGAAGATGCCTTAGAGGACTGGGGCGGGGAGGGTGGGGGGGACTCGAGGGGAGGGGAGTCAAGGAAGGGAGGGAATACGGGGATATGTGTATAAAAACAGATGATTGAACTTGGTGTACCCCCAAAAAAATAATAAATAAATAAAATTTTTAAAAAAGTCAGACACAAAAACCCCTTCACACACCCTAAAATGACTATATTTAAAAAAAAAAAAACTGAAAATAACAAGTGTTGGCAAGAATATGGAGAATCTGGGAACTGGAACCTTAGTACACTGCTAATAGGAATGCAAAATGGTACGGCTGCTGTGGAAAACACTCTAATAGTTCTTCAAAAGGTTTAACATGGAGTTATGATATGACCCAGCAATTCCACTTCCAGGTAACTACCTGAGAAAAATGAAAATACATTCCAACACAAAAACTTACACACAAATGTTTGGAGCAGGATTACTCATAACAGCCAAAAAGTGGAAGCAACTCACATGTCCATCAAGGAATGAATAAACAAAATGTGGAATAGCCCTACAGGGGAATATTACTTGGCCATAGAAAGGAATGAAGTACTAATACACGCTACGACAAAGATGAACCCTGACAACTTCATGCGAAGTGAAAGAAGCCAGGCAGAAAAGGCCACGTGCTCATAATGCCATTTATATGAAATATCCAGTAAGCAAATATATAAAGACAGAAAGTTGATTAATGGTTGCCAGGGGGCAGGGGAAAGGGGAGTTGGAACTAACTGCTAAAAGGTACAGGCCTTCTTTGGGAGGTAATGGAAATGTTCTGGAATTAGATAACTGTGATGACTGTACAAGATAGTCAAACTAAAAGCCAGTGAAGTGTATACTTTAAAATGGTAAATTTGATGTTCTGTGAATTGTATCTTAACATAACGCTAGAAGAAAAGGCCAGAGACTAAAAAAGAAAAACACTCAACTTAGAGATGTGCAGTTAGTTCTTCACCCACTGCAACCACTTAGCAGCTGACAGTGGTCTCAGCAGAGCTTTCTGCCCTGAAACATCCCCCTTCGTCACAGTGACATGAACAGCTGAAATGAGAAGCCAATGCTGAATCTTTAAACATTAGAAACGGTAAGGGGAACAGGGAAAGGAGATTTAAATCTGTTTCAGAGTAAAGGACCACAGGAAAATAAAAGTGTACTTTTGACAGAAGAAATACTAAGACAGGGAAAGAAACTGACAAAGGGGAGGGAAACTTTGTCCTAGGAAGAGAAAACAAAATCAAGGCTACACTTCCATTGTCTGTTCACTCATTTTTGGTGTATCAGTTTATCTGTGTAAATAAACGGATGTGGCATCCTGGGGGGAAAAAAGAGAATACTACAAATCAGACTGAAAAAAAAAAAAAAAAAAAAAAGACCAAAGATATCAAATGCATAAACCAGAAAAATAAGCACTACAGCAGAGGAAATAAATGCACAATTTTCTATCAAGTCACTTCTCAGTTATTTCCTCTTTCCAACTGTCCACAACTATTTCCTGCTAAGCTGCTTCCTTCCTCCCTGCATTTCTTCATTTGCACAGTTTTTCCTCCTGCATAAACACACTGCTCTTCCTCCGTGGTGTGCCAGACCATGAGCTAATCTGCCTTCTGTCTCTGTATTCCCCAGGGAGGAACCTCACACCCTACTACCTCCTCCATTTCCTCAAATGCTACTCAGTTATTTTCTATTCCCATCTCAGTCATGCATCCAGTCATTCACTCCCTCCCACAACAACTGAGTATGGAGGAGAACTAAATGAAGACTCAGTGGTGATCCAAATCTGACAGTATCTCTACTCTTTCAGAACCTATAGTCTAAGGGGGACATGGAATTCATGGAATTTATTAAGTGAGCACAAAAATTTTAAAATGACAAGTGACTTAAAGGATTAAGTACAAGGACCTACGAGGGTGTTTAATAAGGGATTGAGGAGGTAAGCGAGGAAACAGAAGGGAAGAGAAGAAGAGGTCAGGACTATTTCAAGGGGAGAGAAAAACAGCATATGCAAAGGCCCTGTACAAGGAAGTAGCATAACATGTTGGAAGAAATAAAGTTCCTGGTGGCCAAAGCACAGAAAGATTTATGGGAAACCAATGTGGGAAAATGGGGGTGGGATGTGGGACGGTTAGGCAAAGGCCAGATCGTGATGTAAGGTCTTCACCCCAACATGGGGAGAAGGGTTAAGAGGCTATTACAATAATCCAGGAAGAGAGAACAGTAGCTGGGCTGTGGAAATGGCAGCAGAAATTCTGTAATGTAAACATATCGTCAAATAATAATAAAATGATAATAACAACAACAGTGAAAACAGCAGCTATCATTTGCTGAATGCTCATGAAGAGCCAAGACCTATGCTATGTACTATAAATACATTATCTTTTTTTTTTTCCCACAACTCTGAATGGTAAATATTAGGATTCCTATTTTACAATCGATGAAACTGGGACTCGCTGGCAGTTAAGTGACCTGGCCGAGATCCCATGTAGCTGATATGTGATACAACAGGAAATGAATAAAGTCTGCCTGGCTCCCACTAATACGAACAATTTTCTTAGCATAAAAATAAAATATCAATTATTATGGAGTCGGGAACTGGGTTACCATTGAAAATCAGTTGGGCTTTTAATCTTCCCAAAGTTTGTGTCATCTGGGCATCAGTACTCCTACTTTACAGATGGGGAAACTGAGGCAGAGCCAGGTCAGCGAGAGGCATAAATTGGGCCCATTAACAGTTCCCGCCTCAGTAAGTCATAGAACTGGGATTTTGGACTTCCTAGGTGGCGCAGTGGTAAAGAATCCGCCTGCCAATTCAGGGGACACAGGTTCGAGCCCTGCCCTGGGAAGATTCCACATGCCGCGGAGCAACTAAGCCCGTGCGCCACAGCTATTGAGCCCATGTGCCACAACTACTGAAGCCCACGCGCCTGGGGCCTGTGCTCCGCAACAAGAGAGGCCACTACAATGAGGAGCCTGCGCACCACAATGAAGAGTAGCCCCCACTCACAGCAACTAGAGAAAGCCCGTGTGCAGCAACGAAGACTCAACACAGCCAATAAATAAATTAAATTAAAAAAAAAAAAAAAACTGGGATTTGAACGCAGTGAAGACAATAAAGTTCTGGAAGTTATTTCCATGTCCCGGCTAAAAACAACCTAAATGCCCATCAACAGAGGAATGGATAAAGAAGATGTGGTACATGTATACAATGGAATATTACCCAGCCATAAAAAGGAATGAAATTGGGTCATTTGTAGAGACATGGATGAATCTAGAGACTGTCATACAGAGTGAATTAAGTCAGAAAGAGAAAAACAAATATATTAACATATATGTGTGGAATCTGAAAAAACTGGTATAAATGATCTTATTTACAAAGCAGAAATGGAGACACAGATGTAGATATATGGATACCAAGGAGGAAATGGGGGGTGGGATGAATTGAGAGATTGGGATTGACATATATACACTATTGATACTACGTATAAAATGGTTAACTAATGAGAACCTACTGTATAGCACAGAGAACTCTACTCAGTGCTCTGTGGTGACCTAAATAGGAACGAAATCCAAAAAAGAGGGGATATGTGTATACGTATAGCTCATTCACCTTGCTGTACAGCAGAAACTAACATAACATTCTAAAGCAACTATACTCCAATAAAAAAATTTTTTTAAAGTTCTAGAGGGTCCTTTCTTTTCAATCAAGATACAGATTGACTGAAAACTAAAACTCTGAGTCATCTCTTTATCTATAATCTGTTCAAAGCCCTCTGGAAAATTTAAAATGCATGTTGCTTCTAAAATTCACAAATGCTTTTTTATTGTAATCTCTGACCCACAGCACTGGGAGTCCCAGATTTGTATCACTACATATGTCACCACACCACTGACAGCTCATAAAGATGAAGATAACCTTGGTTATAGATGAAAAAATACCGAGTATTTCCGCCAAGATGGGCAAAAGAAATGACTTTGACAATCAAGTCATCCGTGGGGAATTATATTATTTTTCACAATATATATACTGAAAGTATCAGCATTTCAAAATCTAGACTGAAAATAAATGTCACAGCTAAAGAGGATGATGTTAGGTCACAACAATTCATGAAAACAGAAAAGAGGGAAAAAGGCTCCCTGAATTCCCAGTTACTCAACTATTGTGACCTGTACCCCTTCAAATACATAAATCTGCAACAGGAGTTTTTCTTCCTACCACTGAGTCCAACAAAATAGAAAATCCTTCCTGTTTGGCCAAAACAATCTTTTTTTTTCCTATAACCTATTTACTCCCCAAAATTATTTAATGAATGATCCTTAGTATAACAGCAGATGCTATAACAAATGTTCATTTATGTGATTTGTAGATATCACAACCCAGACAACAAATACCTCTGTGAATATGAAGAATGTGAGAACATACGTTAAAAGCAAAGAAACAAAAAAACAAAAAAACCTACTTAGGCACAAAGATTGGCATTTTATGTTTCCCTGCGACACCCTAAGCTTCAGCTACCATGACAGATCTAATCTAGTTTTCATTCAAATGTGGCACTAAATTGCTTTGACAAAAGCCAAATAGTAAGAGGTATACCCTTTGAACTAAAATACAGTGCAAATTGCTGCATAATGCAATTAAAAATAATTTCTAAACTTAGAGCATAAGACTTTCTCTTTGCGAATGCATTTAGCATATGTGAGAGTCAGAAAACCTACAATAAAAATCTCCTACTAAGTGGATATCGTTTCTGCAACCTTTATCATCTAAAAGTGGTCTTGGTGCTTCTGCTTTAATAGCATAACCCCCAGGCATCACTTGTTTGTGGCATCTGCCCAAGTATTTTGAAATGTTTAGTTTGTTGTCAAGGCAACAGATGTGGACTAAGTAACAAGTCAGTCTGTCCCAGGATTTGTTTCACAACCATCCCAAAGACATGTTGCTTGTCAGTTTCACAAACTACAGTGCAGCCAAATGGCATTAAAGGTTTTACTACCTGGAAAACTATTTCAAAAGATTCCTCACAGGCACTGAAAGAAAAAATCCTGTCAGATCATAGCCTCTTTTTCCATCAAAAAGAATAACTGCCATACTCTGCAAAGGAATCCCAACTAAACCCAACCTTCGAAAATAACAACAGAAAACTAAAATTGTGTTTCATAACAATGGATTTTATGTGACTTATGATGTAAGGGGCCCCGTTCTATATAATTTGGTATGGTATGCACATGAACAAAAAAAAAGAGAAATCACATCTCCAAAGAAGACATACAGATGGCCAACAGCACGTGAAAAGATGCTCAACATTGCTAATTATTAGAGAAATGTAAATCAAAATTACCATGAGGTACCACCTCACACCGGTCAGAATGGCCATCATCAAAAAGTCCACAAACAATAAATCCTGGAGAGGGTGTGGAGAAAAGGCAACCCTCCTGCACTGTTGGTGGGAATGTACATTGGTACAGCCACTATGGAGAACAGTATGAGGTTCCTTAAAAAACTAAAAATAGAGCTACCATTGGATCCAGCAATCCCATTCCTAGATATACATCTGGAAAAAAACATAATTCAAAAATATACATGCACCCCAATCTTCACTGCAGCACTATTTACAATAGCCAAGACATGGAGGCAACCTAAATGTCCATCAACAGATGAATGGATAAAGAAGATGTGGTAAATATATACAATGGAATATTACTCAGCCATTAAAAAATGAAATAATGCCATTTGCAGCAACATGGATGGACCTAGAATAATCACTAAGTGAATATAATTCTTCACTAACTAAATGAAGAAAGTTATTAGCTGAGAGGGACACAGGAGAACCTTCCACAGTGCTGGAATCATTCTAATTCTTGATCTGGGTAATAGCTACACGGGCGTGTGGGACTGCTGGGGGGGGGGGGCAGTTATAGGTGTGTGTATAAATAAATACATAAATCACAGATGCAAAGCAGTCTGGATGATATTACAACTTTTTTAAATGCATGTAAATTTTAATGTTTGCCTATTACCTTGACCAAAAAAAAGCTAGCTCGACTAAAATGCTGACCAAGGACAGGACAATCAAATCTCATTCATCTTAGCTCATTACTAAGGCAGCAAAAGAAGGGAAATGAACATAGCTTATTCCCCAGCCCATAGAAACATCAGTAATCCTTATAATCACCTATCTCAAAAAGGCACTAAGTCAAACTAACACCAGGCCATTTAGCTTTTTGTAAAATAAACAACAACAAAAAAACAAACACACAAGAAACAATACTTCACTAAGGGGCCACATTTCTGATTAAGGGCCTGATGCCCAGCGTTGTTCAGATATAACAACACACACCCTGTTAATTAAATAAATCATCCATAAACAGTCATTTGTAAAATGGGAAGCCACTTAAAGCACTACACAATGCATCTCTTTGCAGAGAAAATTTATAGAATATGTGGAAAGAATGGAGCTCCCCACCATGAGCCTCCCAAGGGGAGCTATCTTCCCCAAGGTCAGACATTAGGGAGACTCTGCAGAAGATGGACAAGGAGGGGCAGCAGGTGGTTGGCTCCGCGGATGCCATTGGCTCCTATACGCGTGAAACTTCTGGAGGGCCATAGGCAGGACTTTGTGCACCACAAGAAGTGCCTAAATCCTACTGGAATAAAATGATGTAAGACTCAAATGGTGTTTCCGTCTTGTTCCCATGCTTCCATAATTTGAGTAGGTGTCCCTCCAACCACAGTCAAGAAATACTCAAATTATCTGTGGCTTACAAGTGAGGACCTTTTGTCGACGCACCACCGCAAAATGGCATAAGCTAAAGAAGAGTCCAAGGCTGTCTTGCACACATGAGCCAACTGAGGCTCATTCCACATTATTTGGAACCCAATGTTGAAATTAATTTTTTTTTTTTTTTTGGCTGCACCATGCAGCATACGAGATCTTCCCCGACCTGGGATCAAACCTGTGCCCCCTGCATTGGGAGCACTGGGTCTTAACCACCGGACCACCAGGGAAGTCCTGAAATTAATTTCTCACAATACGATGATGTGACTTAGACTCATGTTGTCAAGTACAGGTGAACGTATAAGGAAAATAAAGTTCTGCCACATACTTTATATACACTCTACATTACAGCAGTGCTTCTTGACATGGGTGATTTTGCCCCTTGGGGAACATATGGCACTGTCTGGAGACATTTTTGGTCATCATAACTTGAGAGAGGGTAGAGGCCAGAGATGCTGTTAAATAGCCTATGGTGCAAAGGACAAACCGCCTCCCCACCCCCCAACAAAGAACCACCTGGCCCCAAGTGGCAATAGTGCCAAGGATGAGAAACTCAGCATTATAACATGTATAACCAAAATGCAAAGATTCCAAGAGGTAAATCAGCAAATCAGAAAAGCTAAAGACTTAACTCATAAAACCAGATGAAACTGTATAGCAAATAAATAAATGCACAATGAAAAACAAAAAGCCTTTTAACCCTCCTCTTCAAATATCACACAGGGTAAAGGCTTTTCAAAAAAAAAATGCAGTTAAAATAAGCAACACTGGGCTTCCTAGGTGGCGCAGTGGTTAAGAATCCGCCTGCCAAGGGAGTCCAACTCGAGGATGGAAGATGCCTTAGGGGACTGGGGCAGGGAGGGTGGGGGGGACTCGAGGGGGGGGGCGTCAAGGAAGGGAGGGAATACGGGGATATGTGTATAAAAACAGTTGATTGAACCTGGTGTACCCCCAAAAAAAAAATAAAATAAAATAAAATAAAATAAAAAAAAAGAATCCGCCTGCCAATGCAGGGGACACAGGTTCGATCCCTGCTCCAGGAAGATCCCACATGCCACGGAGCAACTAAGCCCGTGTGCCAAAAAAATAAATAAATAAATAAGCAACACTATTTGTTTTAGTGGGGGGTGGGGAGGGATCTGTCCACAGAATGAATCAACAGGGGATTATGTGAAGAAATGATAAAATCACACTATGAAATATTCCACATTTAAAATAATGATTTTTAGCTAAATGTACTGACTTGGAGAGATGGCCACAAAACAGTGTCAGGAGGACAAAGAAAGTTACAGTATACAACATGAGTGCATTTTTTGTAAAAATTCAAACATTAAATTCTCTGTCTATACATCTTGTTTGTATGAGGAAGGGAAGGATCGTTGATACAAAAGTTATTAATATTGATTTCTTTAGTAGGGCAGGATTTGGGATGGTAAGGAGGAAAATTAACAAGTTTTTCTTTATGTTATTATTCCTTTGGAATTAAAAAAAATTTTATAAAGAAAACTGAACTTAGGAAGGGAGGGAAAGAGAGAAGGATCAAATACAGGAAGGAGGAGGAGAACAGAGCAGAAGGAAAAAAGAGAGAGACATCACTAAAATAGCTGACAGCAAAACTTGAGTCTGTTGTTCCTGTCTTTACCAGTGAGTGCTGCTGTTGACCAATTTAATGGATGAAAGCAGCGAAATCAAATTTGGGAAAGCAACTCCAAGCATCTGTCACTTTGTTCACTTTCAGGTCCCTTCAGCTAGCAAAGCACAGTTAGGTTCAGCTGGCTTGTTTTGTTTGATTTCTCTGATCCGCTGCTCATCTTGAAAAATTCTGCACCAGATAGTGATGGGATCAACTACAGTCATATCTCATTTCAGTAACAGAGACACCAACTTCACTAGATGACAGCCTCACTTCTGGCAAGAGGAGATAAGGATTCAGAACATCAGTCTCCCCTTTGAGGAGTAACTCTCAGGGCACAGCAACTAAATTACCCAAGTCTCATTATCAGAAAGTTCTCCAAATACCTCTATTCCACCAGTACTGGAAACTAAGGCCTCCTCTACTGTTGGTCACTATTATTCAATGCATGAAAATGCCTTTTCCAAGTTCTGCTACACGAATGAAATAGACCCAGCATGAAACATACAGGCATTTCTAATAATGCCTCATATATACACACTCACATGCACACTTGAACATCATGCCGTGTGCAGGTCTGAAAAATTTTTGAAACTGCTGCTTCTCCAGTATTCTGCCCCGACTTACAATGGACACCATTAGCCCTAGCTTGAAAGAGTAAATAATTAGATTTAAAAGAAACAAGATAAAAAATTGGGCCAGTTTGAACTTTCAAATAGCCAAGATTTTTACATTTTGCACAAGTAACTATTTTTAACTTCATATGAAGAGGCAGGCCCTTGGGTCTCTGGATTTCTTCCTATAGATAGGCATTTACTTACTAACGGCACATTAAAAAGTCAGAAAACAATGATTTGTTTTTGCTTGCAAAAATGATTTATCACCGTACTATTAATCCAGCACTAGTAAAATGAACTAAGGAACATGTATTTTTCTTTTCTAAGTTATGACATTCAACGAACCACCACACCGTTAAGAAGAAAAACAACTTGGAGAACTTTTCAGGGGTCAGGGAGCTTCTTTCCACCCCAGAGCTGAATCACAGTGGTGAGGGCAGATTTCACAATACCCTGAGGGTCTGTAAACACTGGCCCCAATCATAGCATTTGCCCTGATTAGCAAACTGGCTTCAGACCCATCAAAAACTTTCACATTTGAAATTTAACACATCTATATTTAGAACATGACTCGTGGGGCATTTGCTGCAAGCAAAACAGCAAAAGAAAAAAAAAAAGAAGTACTGAGTCTATATTGTTCCTATAGAAAGACAGAGATCAGAACTCTCAAACCTAAAAGAGAATAGGCTACTTAGAAATGACAGACCCTAATTAGTTAGTTTAGGACCGGCAGAGCACCCACAGGGCAGTATCAGTAGGAATAAGGCATTAGGAATTAAGGAGTTTAATATTTGAAACCTACAAATAGGCCAGGAAGTTAGTATATGTAAAGTTGACGCTTGAACAACGTGGGTTTGAACTGCATGGGTCCACTTATATGCAGATGTTTTTTCAATAGTAAATACTACTGTACTACACTATCTGCGGTTAGATAAATCCAAGGATGCAGAGGGGCAATTATAAGTTATATGTGGATTTTCCATGGATTGAGGAATGTCGGGTCCCCTAACCCCTGGACTGTTCAAGGATCAAGTGTACATGAGAACTTTGGACCTGATATAAGAAAATACGGAATGAGAGAAATGCAGTCTTTTTCATGCCCTGTCTAAAAAGAGGTTGGTTACTCCTCAATTCCAGTCATTTGTTGATTGGACACTGCCCAGTTTTCCAAGAGAAACTAGAAGTCTAGATTTTTATGTGAAATTTTCTAATTTTTTAAAATGTGGACCACCAATTCATATTTTGTCAAAAAAGGATTGAGTCCTTCGGAATATGTCTGTGACCCATATTCAGCTGTAGGCTCAGCGTTTACAACTTCAAGTAAGATGTTCAAATAACTCAATTAAGTAGTTAAATTAGTACCAGCAGACAAATACAATTTTTTTCAATTCTGCTTAAAAAAACACATATCATAAAATTTACCATCTTTTAAGTGTTCAGTTCAGTGGTGTTAATTATGTTCACATTGCTATGCAACCAATCTCCAAAGCTTTTTCATCTTGCAAAAATGAAACTCAATACTCACTAAAAAATTCCCCTTTTCCCAACCCCAGCCCCTAGCAAACACCCTTCTACTTTCTGTTTCTATGAATATGACTACTCTAGATACTTCATATAAGTGGAACCCATACAATATTTGTCTTTGTGTGACTAGCTCACTTCACATACCATAATGTCTATTAAGGTTGTAGCATGTAACAGGCTTCCTTCAGTTTTAAGGCTAAATAACATTCCATTCTATGTATATACCAAATAATATTCCATTCTATGTTTATCCATTCATCCATTAATAGACATGTGAATTGCTTCTACCTCTTGGCTATTGTGAATAGTGCTGCTATGAACATGGGTGTGAAAACATTTCTTCGAGACCTTGCTTTCAGTTATTTTGGTCATGTACCCAGAAGTGGAATTGCTGAATCATATGGTAGTTCTATTTTTAATTTTTTGAGGAACCATCATATTGTTTTCCATAGCATTTGCACCATCTTACAATCCCTTCTAACAGTGCACAAGGTTTCCAATTTCTTCACATCCTTGCCAACACTTGTTATTTTCTGAGTTTGTTTGTTTGTTTGGGGGGGGGGGTGTTGGCTAGTTGGTTGTTGTAGTTTTTTAATAATATCCATCCTAATAGGTAAAAAGTGATATCTCATTGTGGCTTTCATTTGCATTTCTCTTATGATTAGTTATGTTAAATATCTGTTCCCATCCTTGTTGGTCATTAGTATGTCATCTTTGGAGAAATGTCTATTCAAGTCCATTACCCATTTAAAAAAAATTTATTTATTTATTTGGCTGCGCCAGGTCTTAGTTGTAGCACACAGGATCTTTGTTGCTGCCTGCAGGCTCTTAGTTGTGGCATGTGGGACCTAGTTCCCTGACCAGGAATTAAATCCAGACCCCCTGCGTTGGGAGTGTGGTACCTTAACCACTGGACCACCAGGGAAGTCCCTGCGCATTTTTTAATTGGGTTGATTTTTGTTGCTGAGTTGAGGCATTCTTTATATATTCTGGATTAACCACTATCAGATATATGATTTGCTAATATTTGCTATTGTTCCACAGCTTACGTTTCACTCAATTGATTATGTCCTTTGATACACAACGTTTTCAGGTTTGATGTAGTCCCACTGGTCTATCATTCCTTTCCTTACCTGGGCTTTTAGTGTCACATCCAAGAAATTACTGCCAAGTCCAACATCATGAAGTTTTTCCTCCATGTTCCTTTAGGAGTTTTATAGTTTTGGATCTTACATTTACATCTTAATCCATTTTGAGTTAATTTTTATGTATGGTGTAGGAGAAGGGCCCAGCTTCACTCTTTTGTATATGGATATCTCCCAACACCATTGGTTAAAGAGATTGTCCTTTGCCCATTCTGTGGTCTTGTCACCCCTATCAAAGATCATCTGACCATAAATATGAAGATTTATTTCTGAGCTCTCTATTCCATTCCACTGGTCTATTTGTGTGTCTTTTTTTTTAAATAAATTTATTCATATTTATTTATTGGCTGCATTGGGTCTTCATTGCTGCACACGGGCTTTCTATAGTTGTGGCGAGCAGGGGCTACTCTTCATTGTGGTACATGGGCTCCTCATTGTGGTGGCTTCTCTTGTTGCAGAGCACAGGCTCCAGGTGTGTGGGCTTCAGTAGTTGTGGCACAGGGGCTCAATAGTTGTGGCACACGGGCTTAGTTGCTCCACGGCAGGTGGTATCATCCTGGGGCAGGGATCAAACCCGTGACCCCTGCATTGGCAGGCAGATTCTTAACCACTGCACCACCTAGCAAGTCCTATTTGTGTCTCTTAATGTCAGGACCATACTGTTTAAATTACTGCAGCTTTGTAATGTGCTATGAAATCAGGAACTGTGAGTCCTCCAACTCTATTCTTTCTCAAAATTGTTTTGGCATCAGGGAAAACACATGAAAGACTCTTAGGTCAGGTTTTTCCAAGATCCATGCTACTAAATGCTCTTTCTCAATCCTCTACCACTACTAGAATATATAAGCACTAACCTCAGAAGGATTTAAAGACATAATGCAACTTCCCAGGAATTCCAAACTTAACATTAGATGGAGCAGATACATCTTATCCTGGCTTTGATAGTAGAGGGAATAGTGATTAAGAGCACAGGACTCAGAGTCAAAGAGATCTGTGTTTTGGTTCCACCTATTTCCTGTCTATGTGACCTTGTGCATATTATTTAATCTCACTTTCCCCATGTATAAAATGGAAGTAATGATAGTACCTCCCAGGGCTGCTGTGATGAACAAACAGAACAATGAAGATAAAGCAGTTAGCATAGTGATTTCCCGTCACTCAGTCAGTACTCAACTCACTTCTGACTACTACCATCAATCTTGGAATTTTTACCTCTCAATATTAACGATTTTACTTTTATCAGTGGCATAATTTTTACGGAATAAAATCTAATATCAGGCATCTAGGAGACCAATGTGGAAACAGATATCCTTTATTTAGTAAAAAATGAAGTTCAATGTCAGAAGGAGCAGTCATGCTGAAATCAATAGGAAGAAAAGATTAATAAAGCTAGCGTAATGTATACTGCCTTAAAGAAACCTCAGTTTCACTCATCCAAAATGTATTTGGTGTAGAAAACCACTGGCCAGACAGAGACTCAATTTAATGCTTTACAAATTCAAAACCGAAACACCGACAAGCTAAAAGAAAGAGAATCCTTCAATTTAGTCTGATGTAGCCTGTACTGCTAAAAAAGAGAGGAGCTTGAAACTAAATCCTTTAGAAGTTAAATCTTGATCTAGGTCTTTCATTCATTAACTGGTTGGTTTCACATGCAACTGTTAACATGAGTGTATAAGAGAAAACTGTCAGGTAAATTGTGTCATGAGTCTCAAAAGTTTAAATCTGTATCTCTGCTCACTTACTCTGGAAACCATCTGATTTTTCACACCTCCTTTGCAAAGCTCATGACACCTTACACTCCAGGAGTAGAACATGGTGCCACTGTCTATACCAATCAGCCTAAACCCATCCCCTCCCTCATCAGAGGCACTGGCTCATGAATGTGAACATGATTTAAGTCTGGCTAATAAGAAAGGTTTGATCTTCTTCCTTGCTATTCTGAAAGAGTCTCCAGAAATATGTCAAATTTCTCAGTCTCTCTCACTGTCTCTCTCTCTGGATGTAGAGGGAATAAGCAGCCTCAGGAATATCTGGTAGACATCTGGACATGAGGTAGAATCAAAAATAGACTAAAGGTGACATGTCACCATGAAGGCACAGTGGACGCAATCAGAAATCAGACCCATGGTACTAACATCAGGCCTCTCAGTCAAAACAAACTTGAAGTTCAAACCAACCCTGAAAGGACCTGCACTCCCCACTTCAATGAACCAGTAAATCTCCTTTCCTGCTTAAGTTGGATTTTATGTCATTTACAACTGAACGGACACAACTGGAGGTCATTTACAACTGAACCTGATATACTGACCAAACTCTCATGCTAAAACAAAACTTAAAATAGTGTACACTTCCAAGGATGTATGCCCAGATGTATGCATTTGGGTCTCTGGCCTCAGACATTTGGACCTCAAAAGAGTTAAGACAACACAAACAAACATATGACTCCCACAGTCTTACAGGGAACTCAACATCAATGCTGCTCAAGTGTTGTGACCAATCATCTCTGTGCCGCCTCTAAGAGCCTGAAAATTTGACTCTGGGGAGCAGTAAACATTTTCCAGATATATCCCCTTCCCTCCCCCGAGTAAGCGAACTCTACGTAATCTGTTCTGCTAGGACATACCTTCACTTTTCAATGTCAGCCAAAATGAAGGAATTCTGGATATCTGATATGACATGACGAAGACCTTGGACTTCAATAGCTTCTTTCTTCTAAGGAGCTCAAAGAGCTTCATAGTCATTTACCGTCAACATTCCCATAAAGTAGACAGAAGCAGGTATTCATGCCCCTGGGTCAGTAAGATGGAGCCCTGATGAAGGTCACCAGACACTGAGCAGTTACAGAATGAAGCCAGACTCTCAGGAAGTCTGCTCTGTTTTGAAAATAAATCATGTCTCAAGCCTGCGTTTGGGGGGAAGCAAAGTCAGAATAAAACGATTCTCTTGTTTGTCATTTTCCCAAGTGCACATAGGCAGATATTCTCCTCGTGCTCTTCCTTCCCTCCAAAGGCAGGAGAATTGTGTAGTCAGGTAAATCTGAGCAACACTGGACAAAGATAAACAAGTGTGCTGATTGCTGGACATGTAATATGTTGATGCACACTGTGATGCTTGAGAAGGTTAACAAGTAAACATAAAGACACTTAAAAACTAAGACTGGGGCCTGGCATATACATGCTCAGTAGATATCACAAAAGAGGCACTCGTAGGCAGGAGTCCAGGGTCTGAGGCCAGACTGCCTTTGGTTAGGATCCCAGCTCCGCCACACATTAATAGGATAACCTTTCTTCATCTGTGAAATTGGGATCAAATAATACCTACCTTATAGCACTGGTATATATAAAGTGCTTAAAGTACACACAAGAAGCACTCAATAAGTGTTAGGTGCTATGGGTGCTTTGGTTGTTGGTGCTCTCCAACTGGATGTTAGAAGAGAGTTTACCAAATTTACTTGATTACAGAACTTTTTTTTTTTCCTACATAAAGCATCCTATGGCATTATTACCCGGCAGACCTTTGAACTCTAGTTCTTAAATTATACTTAATATCCCCGCTGCTCCTCTCAGAAGATAAAAATCACCCTGGATGTATCCACCTGTCTATCTCTTTCTCTCTTACCCAAACCTCCCCATCCTGCCCCCACCCCCAGGCCCCTGCAAGATTCCTTTATCCCTCGAGCATTCAGTAAATGGACGTGGTGTCAGGCTGAAGGTCACGCTCAGTTTCCCAAGGTTGAACTTTCTCACTCACTCAAAACCTAAACTCATGAAAAATAAGGAAAGAGAGTCTTCAGGTTCCTGGATTACTAAGTAAAAACTGACTATGATGTGATTTAAGGGGGGTAAAAAGCCAGTAACAATGTGTACTTCAGTCAGATAGCGTGTAGTGTGGTTGTTAAATGCACATCTGTGGGCACCCAAGAGATCAGAGTTCAAGTTCCACTTCTACCTCTTACTAGTCTCCTGTCTTTGAGATGATTATCTGTAAAACAGAGATGAAAGATAGTGCTTAGGTCATGGGACTACTGCCAATTTAAATGAGATAATGCATGGAAGCACTTACAGTGCCTGGCATGGTGGAAGCATCAATGAATGGTCAGCCAGCTACTGCTGTTAAATTGTCGTTGCTGCTGCCGCTGCTATTTCAGGACACAAGTGCCCCAGCACGCCGTGATTCACCGCCACTCAGCCGGCCAGCCTCAGCTCTCATGGGGAACACTCAGGCCCCTTGCAGAATAACCCAAATTATACTCAGTGCCACGTCCATCAGCCCAGCTCTGCAGCCAAGGGTTCTCTGCCAGTGCAAAGCTTTCATGAAAGAGACACAGCAGGAAGATAAGAGATTTGTACCATTGGGGGGGAAAAAATCCAGCCACAGCAGCACGTAGACAAAAATAAGAGACTCTCACTTGTATTAACCAGTGCAAAGAAAAAACAAACAGCCAGCGGCTGGAGCCCAAAATACAGGCCAATCTTCCCAGACTGGAATACAGGAAGCTTGAGAAGGACCTGAGGGTATCGAAGAGTAAACATACCTTGGATCTGACACTTTAGAAGAAACCACCACAACAGTTTCGTAACTTTATAACACTTAAGTTATGATTTTCCCAGGCTAAAAGAAATCTTTTCATAAAGAAGAACCCGCCTCTAAAATTATTGTCTGGATTAATATACCTCTAGAAGCATCCATCCAAGTCACCTGGAAAATTCCTAATCTCTTGGAATCCAACTAGTTATTTACCATGGATTAAAGTGCAGACAATATTGCTAGCTCAGCTTCTCAACAAAGGAATTTCTCTAATATGGGGGAGGAAGAGAGGCAATTCACCTGTCAGGAATACTTGTGGTTAAAAACTTCCTACTTCTAAAAATCCATTAAAACCTCTAGTTTTATGACTGCTTCCTATACTTAGAGACCTCAAAGTCCTTGACACTATACACTGAGGGAGTCTTTACTGAGTATTCCGAGATCCCAGAAAATCTTCGAAATGATTGCTTTAAGAATCCTAATTCCCTTTACTCACCCCAAAAAGTAGCCTCTAGGAACTTTAAAAATGTCTGCACTAAATTCTGGGATTTATAAAAAGGAAGGATCGTAAGTTGCTGAAAAGCATTGATGACAATACCCACTATCAAAGAAAGCCGCGGTTCATCCTGAGAAAAGAACAAACAGCATGTTGTTCCTTCCTGGAGATTTGCTATGGAGAATAGTGGGTATTTAAAACACACACACACTCACTCTCTCTCTCTCTCTCTCTCTCTCTCTCTCTCTCTCTCTTCCCCAATAGCTCCTTTTATACAGACCACAAAGGAAAAAATGGAATTGCGATATTGCTAAAATTAACAAAAGGCTTTCATGAACAATAAAAAATATATGCCACTAGACTAACCCTTGAAATAGTTTTAATACATTTGAGGGAAGGGAAGGAGGAGGAAAGACAGACAAGAGGAAATTAAACCAAAAAGGAGAAAATTAAGTTGAATCTTTATTCTCCTATTGATGCATTTCAGCTCACGGTTCTCAAAGGATGGTGTGGCAAAGAATCACAAAGGAGCTGAGCAAAATGCAGTTCCCTGGAAACCTCAAAATCAGTAGGGCTGGAGTCCCAGGACCCAGGAATTCGGATTTTAAATGTGCTCCCAGATGATTTTGACACAGGTAACCCTTGGACTATACTTTACGAAACACTGCTTTTAGACACACGTGAGGAGAAAAACACATTCTGGATTGTTCAAAACATCCTTTATCAGAACCTTGTAAATAAGTATAATAAATTATTCCATAGCCCCTGGCAAATAGTTCAATTGGAGTAGGGAAATCCTTAATTTTTATTGTGCTGAAAGCAACATAAGCTGACATGCCATTTTAACAACGGCTCTATGTGGCGGGGGGGGGTTGTACATGTGTTTGTGTATACACATATATGTATGTGTTTCTGTATACAAATTTGACTAAGTATACTGTAGTCAAAGCACCTTATCTTTCTTTTCTACCTGCTCAAAACGAACTATTAGTCAAGAATAACCAGGATTTTTTAAAAGATGACTCTATCATACTGTCTGCAATTTATTCCTGTACAGATGGGCAAGAGAGACAAGAAGCATCCAAGCAAAATATAATTTCTGGCATTTGAACTCGCCCATAATCCATCAGAGGATACCCAGTCTCTGCTTCCAAACCAGCATTGTTCACACACCTGCAAAAGAACCTACCTGTTCACATGCATGAATTTAACTGACTATCACTCTGATGGAGAAAGAGAATCCTAGTTGCTACCTGGGCAAGAAGGAACAAAGTAAAAAGGTGTTTTTCGAGAGAACTGGTCTCCCCATTCTTATCATACAGCACATTATACTGAAAGCAGTATAAATTAGACAGGAGTAAACCTCCTTATCACCACTAAGAAATTCTCTGGTGATGTGTAAGGCTCTATTCTCACCTGTGTCAAGGAAATGAGTTAATTTCTATGTTCTCTTAAGGGTCTGTAAAACACATAGCTTGAACATAATCCTGTTTACCATTTGTAATTTCAATTAATTCAGATCGAACATTCCTAGATTTACTGAAGTAGATAGCAATAAAATCTATGGAAGGCCTGGTGGTTACTTTGAAAAAGGTTAAGAATCCTGAGAGAAATAAACATAGGTGGTGAATATTTAATCAGGGAATGATCTAGAAAAAAAGAAAAGGCCTACAATAAAACAGGCTTTGAATGGTGAATTGTCACATGCAAGCATTCCTCTAAAAATACAGGGCACACCCTACGTAATGTTGCTTGGATTTGGAAATCAGACAGAACTGGATTCGAATCTCAGCTTGCCACTTAATTAGCTATGTGACTGTGGGTGTATCACACAATCATACTCGATCTCAATGTCCTCACCTGTTAAATGGAAGAATAACAGTAACTATCTAATAGAGTTGTTGTGAAGATTAAATTAGATAATGCATGCAGAGTTCTTAGCACATAATAAGCATTCAATAAATGTTAGCTTATTATTATTCTATTATAAGGGTCAGGGATGTAGGCGTGAGGGTAATTTTGACCTTGGCATTCACTGACGGACAGGGATGATTAAAAAAAAAATTTAAGAGCTTATGATGCTACAGGTCAAGGGCCCAAACAAGTAATTCAAAGTGGCTCGTGTATTATTAAAAAACCAGCTCCATAAACACCTCTCTAAATTATTATAGCAGACTGAGGTTCTTACAGGGCAAGTCCTCCGTGTAGGGCCACTTGGGCTGAGTGGTATACAATGCCAGGAGATACCTCAACCACAATCTGAAAATACCCCTTATATGAGTTAAAAACTGTGTGCCTCCCCCACCAATTTTTACGTTGAAGGCTCAACACCCAATATCTCAGAATGTGACCTCACTTGGAAACAGGATTGTTACAGATACAATTAAATAAAATGAAGCCATACTGCAGTAGAACAGATCCCTAATCCAATATGACCGGTATCCTTGTACAAAGGGGAAATTTGAACAGAGCAAAGCCATATAAAAACTGGAGTTATGTCACCACAAGCTAAGGAACCACTAGAAGATAGAAGGGAGGCCTGGAACACATCTCTCCCTAGATCTTTCAGAGGGACCCCATCCCTACTGACACCTTGATTCCAGAGTTACAGCCTCCAGAAGTGTGAGACAACACATTTCTGTTGTTCAAGCCGCTCAGTCTGTGGTACTTTGTTTTGGCAGCCCTCACAAACTAATAAACCCTGTGAAGTCGGGCAATGCAGCAGCCCTATCTAGAGTCCACAGCTGCCTTCCAGAAATGTTGATCCCCAAATCCCCAGCATAACGAACGGTGCTACTGTCTGCTCCAAGTGAACTTAAATGCCCATCAATTGGACAGGCAGTCTATTCTGTATGCTTCAGAAACAGAGTTCGGTAAAAAGGGAACAAGTACATTCAGGAGATGACATGTCAAACACTCAGCAACATATACGATTCCTACTGTGTTGCTGCCGCTGGAATTCAGGAGGATGAATGCAGAATGCTCAGCCTAACGCCTGCCGAGAGCAGCTGCTGTGGCCAAAAGGTATACTGCCTGCTTGGGAGCAGAGGGCTGTTCAAACACAAAGCTTCCACCTTTTCTGATTTGTCTAAGCAGTGCTTCTAAAACTTTTCTGGGTGTCAAAATCGAATGAGAATTTGATCAGAGCCAGTGGCCCTCTACTGGGAAAACATACTTTACCCCAACATCTACACATACGTTCAAGGGTCTAAACAGGGCCAGCCTGGTTGGCGTGTGACATGCAGTGCACTGGGCCTGGGCTTGGTTTCATGCTCTGCTGTCACCATCTTGAAATTCTTATTTTTTGAACAAGAGGCCCCACATTTTCATTTTGCACTGGGCCCTGCAAATTATGTAGCTGGTTCTAGGAATGCTTAGGAATACAAAAGTGCCGTAATAATGGACAGCTGCACCTATTTGCGGCCAGTAAAAATTTGGGATTCTTATTCAACAGACTCAATTTGAGGGCCTCCTTCCTGAAAAGATGCATGATTAGGGATCCAACATTAATTAATAACCTGGTCACGTATTTGAAAAACACACACTCACCAAAAGGACTAGAAAGCAAATAACTACAAATGAGTTAGGTTTCCAAAGGACATCATTGTATTGAAATTAAATTTTCTCCAGAATCTCAGACACCATAAAAAAAAATTAGCATCAGGCACTTCTCAAAAACTTCAGAGTAACATGTACTGGTAAGAATTTGCCCTGCCTTTCCAACTTATCTTGATCAACAATGTCATCAATATCCCGACATCTAGACTTCAGTTGTAGGGAGTCTCCAAAGATCGTAGTCAGTGAACCAAACAGGCCCCTCAACATTCACGCCCTTATGTAGTTTCCTCCCGCAGTAAATCCAGGCTGGCCTGTGGCTTGTATTAACTAACAGAAGGTGGCAAGAGTGATATTTTGGCAATTCTGGACCCAGCTTCAAGGAGACTGTTAGCTTCCTTCCACCTACTCCCTCCTAGAACATTCACTCTGGAGATCTCTGAGCCACTAAATAGGAAATCCAGTTACCCTGCTAGAGAGACCACAGGGAGAGGCCATCAGAGGCCCTGAAACTATATGGAGGAAGATAAAATTCCAGCTGTATCAGAGCCCAAGACAGATCTCCAGAGTTCTCCAGCCCTGGCCATCATCTACCTAAAACTATACCTCTATGAGGGACCCCAAGAAAGACCAGCAGAAGGACTACCCAGGTGAGCCTTCAGTGATAGATAATAAAACAGTTACGGTTTTATTTTTTTTAACTTTTTATTTTATATTGGAGTATAGCTGATTAATAATATGCTAATTTCAGGTGCACAGCAAAGCAACTCAGCCATACACATATATGTGTCAAAACAGTTATGGTTTTAAAAAAGCTACTAAGTTTGGGGTGATTTTGTTACACAGCAGTGGATAACTGAAATAAACCCTAAACATTCCTGAAATAAGCTCTAAACATTCCACTGAGAAAAGAGAGGCTAGGAATTGGTAACAATGAAGTGAATCCAGCTCACAAATGAGTGCTAATCAGTGTGCAACTTTTTTTTTTAAGTTGTACTAGGTAACATTTAAAAACTGGGAGATCTCACATAAAACTCTAGACTTCTGGCTTCTGAGAAACCAGAATACCAGCCACATTGGACTCACATTCCCACATGGTCATAACCAGCAGCAGCAGAGTAGCAGTTACCCCCTCTACAGACTCGCTGTCCTGTCCAGTGCAGCAAAGCTTCACTGGGCCCATCTCCCCTCAGTCATAGTGCCTGGTCTTTGTCTGATCATCTTTTAAGCCGATGTTTAGCAGAGTGACCAGCACACAACTGGTCCTCAATACCTACTTGCTGAGCAATTGCACAAAGCATCAAATGCTCTTATCACCCCTACATGATTGCCAAATCCTGTTATTACCACCTTGGGTATCCCTTCCTGCCCAATCCTATCACCATGGTCTCCATGTCCTCTCTTAGATCATTGCAAGAACCTCTGGAGGGTCTCCTAGCCTCCATGTTGTACCTCCCGTCCATTCCAGTCCATCCCCACTAGGATCACCCATTTAAAACACAGATTTGGGCATATCATGGACTCCTCTCAAAAGTCTTCCGTGGATTTCTGGCTGTGATATTGTACTAGATGTACTACTGGGGAAAATTGGGCAAGTACTTGGGATCTCGGGGTATTATTTGCTAAAACCATGTGTTTTAGGGATCTACCATTATCTCAAGTAAAAAGTTTCATTTTTAAAATCGATGAAAATGTTATTGACATATATACACTACCAAATGTAAAATAGACAGCTAGTGGGAAATCGCTGCATAACACAGGGAGATCAACTCGATGATGGCTGATGACTTAGAGGGCTGGTACAGGGACGGTGGGAGGGAGTCAAGGGAGGGAGGGGATATGGGGATATATGTACAAATACAGCCGATTCACTTTGTTGTACCTCAAAAACTGGCACAACAGTATAAAGCAATTATATTCCAATAAAGACCTTAAAATATAAAATAAAATAAATAAAATAAAATCTACGAAAATGTTAAATGTACATATTCTTTGACCCATAAAATCCACTTCTATCAAAATTGAATTTGCATGAATGTTTTAAGGGTCTTCAGTTGCTCCCCATCACCTACAAAACAAAGTCCAAACTCAGACAGACTTTTAAGGCTCGCCTTATTTTGTCCTTTATTAAAAACAATAAATCTCTGAAATCCTCAAATACACCCTGCATGTGCTCAGCCTGGGGCCATCCTCCATCACCCTGTAAACCCTCATGGATTTACAGCATTCTCCAACATGGGGTTCAAACACTCTCTTCCCAAAAGCCCTCTTAAAGTCTCCCAGCAGAAATTAATCTCTCCTTATCCTACACGCCCTTGGATTTTACTTGCATCTTCAGTGTGCCCAGCCACCCTTGCTGCAGAGATATTTTTCTATATGTATGTAGTGGGGACCACAAAACTATCGCCAGCTCTCATCCCAATTTCATAGAATCAACCAGTTCAGAGAGGTTAAATTACATTCCCAAGATCGCACAGCATAGTGGTAGGCTTGAGATGCCTCTTCCCAAAATCTCTGCTCCTTCTAGTCTTCCTCAGGGCTGAAAAATTATTTATCTTCAGAACCACACTTAGGTAAAACAGTCACTAAGAGAATTCTGCATATATTAGGTGGGGAGACTCTCTTGAATTAAACTGGAATAGAGGACAAATATTTGCACCTTAAGATACCCTGAATGACATTACCTTCAAAAACAGTGAACAAACATTTCCTCTCTCTAGTTTTAAACACAGAATAATTATATCCTTCACAGATACAAAAGTCATAGCAAAAGGGATGACACTTTCCAACCCTGCTCTTACATGCACATCAGTAAGTGAACACCAAAGGGAATTTTCCTCATTTGCTCTAATCCCAAAAGGGTCCACTGAGAGAGAGCTTAGGGATAAGGAAGATTTGGAATAAATTTGAAGAAAATGTGTTCTGAAGGTTGAGAATTTTAATCAGATAGGGAAAAAAGTATGTTTAATATATTTTGAAGACAATTCAGAGTTACATGTGTTTGAAGGTAACAAACAAAAATATACTTGAAGTTTAAACACACCTCATAATGTACACGTTAATAGGAAACCATCGCTTGGGGCTGACTACAGAGTTAAGAGCCAACGTGTCCATTGAAATCTCTCATCCATGTGATTAAACTTCTCTGTGTCCTCAAACATTTCATACCCCTTCATCCCTTACCAGAAACCTGACTGAGGCAAACCAGGTGACTATCTGCATGCAAAAGTTCCACTTCCTTTGCTTCCGACTAATAGCACCCGAATTTGCTCCGTACAGCAACGTGCCCAGTGAAGAGCTGCCATCTGACACAGTCTGGCCACTGAGATGCAAGGAGACATCTACAGGGGGTTTCTAGAAAGACTTGTGTTTTCCTGCTACTGGTCTTACCCCCTGTCTCTTTCCCCTCCTCTTAAAGCAGATGTGATGCCTGGAAGAGCAGCAGCAATCTTGCAGCCACAAGGTGACAAGCATCAGAAAAAAGCCAAGACAAATCACTGCAAGGATGGTTCTGACGTCATGGAACCACTAAAAGAATGGCAGTGGTCACGGAGCCCTGGGCTTCTCGTGTGGGAGACAAATGGATCCCCATCTGTTCAGGCAACTGTTAGCTGGCTATTGAGTTTCATGCATGAAAATGTAAACCTGATTGAAACACAAACTCTACCCCCAGAATCGTGCCTTCCCTAAAGCTCTCTCAAGTGACAGCTGTTCCACCTCACACCCCATGTACCAAGAAGAATAATATCTACCCTCCCAACCTGTTTCTCTCCCAAGAGCTCCATCTCTGTAAACAGCACTACCTGCCCATGTGAGAAATCTATAAGCCGTGCTCCCCTCCTCACTGTCTCTCCCCTTTAAGTCCAACCAATCACCCAGGGCTGTGCTTCTTCATCCCCAGTATTTCTCAGTTCCATCCATCTCTACAACCACCATGCAAGTCCGGGAGGGCATCGTCTCCTACCTGTACCACTCCTCATTGGTCTTCTTTGTTACCACCTTCTGCAATCCGTTCTCTGTGCCCCTGCCACAGTGATCTTTCAGAAACACAAACAGGATCCTTTGGCTCCTATTTACAACTTTTCCATGCCTCCCTATTGGCCTTTGAATAAAGCCCACCCTCCTAATCAGGGCTTAAAAGGTCCTCCGTTGACACTGAACTCAAATTAACTTTCTCTCCAGGTTCCAGCCTTCAAACCAATCCACACTCTCAGCAGATATCTACACATGCCTGGAGGAAGTTTTCCCACCTATTTTTGATTGAATAGCTTTACTCATCTTTCCAGAACATATAATCTAAGAATTCCATCAGTACCTCCATATTTTGCCTTGAGAGTATCTACCACCTAGGTACGACCGTTATGCACACTTCTCTGCACACCCGACGGCTCAGTGCAAGTTCCCATCTTCCACTGAAACACAGGGGCCGCCCGGGTCAAACACGAGACAAAATCCTGCTTTTCTCAAATGCCATTTATAGCTCTGGGTTACAATCACTGTTGTTGCTTCCCTACCTTTTTGGTTTTTTTCTGTTTTAAAAAAAAGGAAGTTAAACTTAAAGATATATTGCACAACAACACAAAGGTTTAAATATGGATACTGTAGACACAGTGACCCGGATGACTGAAGTGGAAAATGTTACCAACACTGGAATCAATGCTGCTTACCCATTTCCAGTGACGTGTGGCTATGATGCATGGTTGTTAGTCCTAAATGAAATTCAAACAATGTCAAAACTCCACGAACACAATGCCAGTGAAGATATGCAATAGACACGGACTTGATTTAAACGTGGTTTATGGGATGGCTTTTTATTTTTTTATTTTGGAAATTGTAGTTCCTGACATTTCCTATGAGTCATTTTCCATGAATATAAAACTGTCCACCTAACATTGACCCTGACTAACTTTGATCTTCTGTGACACAGAAAACTGTAAATGAGTGATTATAAGGCTTTTACCGAGCATTTTCAATTTGCTGAAATAGCTCCATTTATATAAATATATCAACTGTAACAAGAGACCTCAACATCATTTTCCACATATTAATCACGTTGATTTCCATAGAGGGTTTGTGGAATCCATCTCAGAATATACATTCTATACAAGACAGAGACATATCATCAATAAAATTCTTTAAATGGAAATAATCCTAGTGTTGGTAATAACAATAACACAGGTCTTTGCTGTAGCTACAACTTAGTGAGTATTTTCCACGGTCCAGGCCCTATGCTGAGCACTGCGCATGTGCATTATCTCATTGATCTCTCACAAAACCTGGTCCTACAACTAGAATCATCCCCATATTACAAATATAAGAAACTGAGGCTCAAAGAAGTTACCAATTTCTTCATGGTCACACCTCTAGTACACGATGCAACCTGATATATGAACCCAGACCATCCATCTTCAGAACCCAGGCTCCTTACTCGCAAGTGCAAACATCCACATAGCATTTATCATGTACCAGGAGTTGACAAACACTCAGTTAATCTTCACAACAACTCTACAGAGCAGGTATTATTACTATTCTCATTTTACATATGAGGACACTCCAACATGGAAAGGTCAAGTTACTAGGTCAAAATGCTCCAGAGGAGAAGTTGCAGATCCAGGGTGCACAGCTAGGACGGGACCTCCAGAGTTGCACCTTTAAACAACCACCCTATCCACTGTACTATCCCCCAAGTAACAACATCTCTAGGGCATTCATCATGCGCTGGGCAATGTGAAACTTTCCATACATTATCTCGTGAAATCCTCAAATAACTCTGAAGTAGGTGATATTTTTATTTCCACTGTACAGATGGAGGTTCTGTGGCTCAGAGAAGTTAAGTCAGTTGCCCAGGGTCACACAGCCAACTGCCACATTGGAGAATACAAAGAACAACGGTTGGGTTGCGCTCCCCACTTCCCCAATTCTTTTCCTGAGGCGTGAGTGGCTGGGAAGCAGTATGCATCAGACTTTCCACCTCTGTAAAACCATTCAGTTCGTGTAATTCAGGGTGTGACTATTCATAGATACCTTTGAGCTAATCTACTGGGAGCCAGTGCAACCACAATGCACACTTCGGAACAATGCACGCTTTCTCTGTAAATTAAACATGCCAACCCAGCTTGGAAAAGACCATCTTTGCAATATGAACACTAAGGATAATTTAGTTTTAAAAAGAAAGTCCACTGTTGTTTTCCTCTTTTATACACAGTATGAAACTTTACTCTTTCTTCTAGAGAAAGTACCTCTCAGTTTTCTATTCCTATCCACTTAAAAGTTCCATTAGTTAAACAAATCTCTCCAGAAAAGCATTATGAATCTTATTAAGAAAAAGCAATTTTCTTCTTTATTCATTTTTAATTAAAAAAAAAAGGAGTAGGATCTATTAAAGCTCATTTCTGGAAACAGAATTAAGAAATAAAAAATGCAATTACAGCAAAATAAATTGACAAATCATAGCCTAACATGTCAGGCCCACACCAATTAAAGAATGCTGATTTGTCTGTGTCACTGGGTTTCGGTTTTTGCAGAGACAACTTTAATAGAATTCCACAAGGCCACAGAGTCATCTGGAGACAAAAACCACATGTTCAGCATCCTCAATAACATACAAAGTCGATAATAGTTGTTACCCTTAGCCAAGACAGGCACAGACATTTAATACGAATAGAAAAGAGAAAATGCAGAGTCTGCCTTTTAATCATTCTTTCATTTATGGACTCATTTCATTAACAAATATTTATACAATGTCTACCCATGGGCTAATCTCTGGGAACACATGATGAATGAAAACAGCCACACTCTATGACTTCATGGAGTTGGGAGACAGACATTGAAGACACAGACGAATATAGGATAATTATGTAAGTGACTATGTAAGTAACTGGTATGAAGGAAAAGATCAGGGAATCATAAAAGAATAGCACAGCTGATGAGGGGGCAAGGAAGGGGCTCAGGAAGCAACCTTTAAATTGAGACTAAAAGATGGAGTAGACAGTAGACAAAAGAGTGCTCAGAAAGCATTCAAGATGGTGGAAAGAATGTGTGCAAAGGCCTAAGGTAGAAAAGAATTAACAGGAGGCAGTGCCGAGGGAATCGAGAGCTCCTGGCTCTATTTCTGGCTCAACCACAAACCTGGGAAGGTCCTTCACCTTTATGGGCCTCAGTTTCCCCTCCAGCTCCAAAAGCGTTCATTGGCACAGTCAATGGCCTCCTAAGCCCCCAACTGGGGCTCCTGACAAAGAGCTCACACAGGAGGCCTGAGATAAGGCAAGGCTAGGGCAATACTTCTCCACAAGGGAGAGAGAGGAACGGACCAGCCATGCACCTCCCAGGGGCATCAGTCTACATGGGGCACTAAAACATCAAAAGAAGTGGAAGAAATATTCTGATGGGAGGGAGAGGGTGGAGATGCCCAAAGGACATTCTCAAGTAATAAAAGATGGTCCCTACACTGCTGCCTAAAGAGGATTAATTGCAGGACGTTGATGCACGAAGCAGTGTGATACAGGTCTGGGGCAGAGCCAAAGGCTCAGGGCTGTAGAAGAGAGGCTGCCAAGCTTCTGACACCTCCCACCTCGCATAGCATTAGGTCTAACTGGATGGTGCAAACATACTTAAAGAATACTGATGTGAAAGTTCACCTGATTAGTCTGCCTAGGACTCCCACAGGCCTCAGGCTGGCTGTGACTTCCTGCCCTCTTTTCTGCCATCAGCACTGCCTCGTGTGGTACTTTCTTAACCAGACCTGTCTCCTCCACCTCAACTCCTTGAAGGCAGAAGCTGTGTCTTGTTTACTACTCTATCCCAGTGGATAGCTCACTGTAACACTGAGCTATCCATAGATTAGCTCTATGTTATGTAATCAAAAACTAGTATTAAGGCTATATGACAAAGCTTTATAATCTGTTTTGATCTAGACCAATAAATCTGCGAGCAACCTTTAACATCCATACATAAAATTACTTCGCAGTTCGCAAGGTTTTCAGTGTGAGATGTTTATGGAAAATGACAAAAAAATCAATTAAAGTGCAGTATGAGATTTCATATATCTGCTCTGCATACACACAGAAATGAAACCAGTCACAAATATGAAACTCAAACACACTGAGATTGGGGCGGGGGGAATCAATGAATGCGGAGAGGCCATATCAAACCCTAGAAAGTCATTTACAATTAACTACTCCACCGGCTTTGTTTCATAAGGAGGAAAAAAACTGAAGCTCAGAATGCTGAACTAATATACCCCTACCTGGTGACAAAACCATGACTTAAATCATCTCCAAGTTCTTAGGTCTTTGTTTTCCCCACCACACTGGCTGCCACCTGAATTCATCACGTCATGTTACTCCTCTAGCTGGAAATCTGCAAAGGCTCTCCATTTTTTGTGAGTAAACGGCAAAGTCTGTACAAACCCCTACAGGGTCTTCCTACACTTGAATCCCATTTGTTCTCATGCCTTTTCTACCACTTATCCCTTTGCTCCACTTGTCCCAGCCACTGTGGTAGTCGTGCTGTTCTTGAATCAGGAACACTCCTGCCCAGGGCCTAGGTCCTAATTGTTCCCTCTGTCTGCTGAGCCTTTTCCCCAAATACTGGCATGTTCCACTCTCTCATCTCCTTCAGATCTTTCCTCCAATGGCATTTTCTCAGTGAAGCCTTCCTTGTCCACTCCATTTTAAGTTACAAGTCAGCCCAAACCCATTCATGCTTTATCTTCTCTATAGCACGCACTGCCATTTAACATATTGTATATTTTACCTATTTATATATTTATTTCTACAACTCTCTCCTCCCTGCCATGTAAGCTCCATGAATATAAGGATTTTCAACAATGTGGTTCACTGCTCTGTTCTTCGAACCTAGGTGAGTGCCTGACACACAGTAAAACCTTGTAAACATATGCTGAATAACTGGTTATATGGATTGATGGATGGAGTTCAAAACTGGCTCAAATCCAGAGAATTTAAAAGCTGTGAAATGTCTGACAGCGTCTGGCAGCCCCTGGGAAACAGATCGTGGCCTGGGTGTCATCTACCATCACTATGTGCCCACTCCAGAACTGGCATTCACTGATACTCTGGGTGAAAGACAGTAAACTAAGAAATGAAGTGACATGAAGACGTGTCAAAGCAATCCCCTTTGAGGCTGCATGACGCTTAGAGAGGCAACTAGCAAGCCAATATTTTTTATCACCAACAAGATGCCTCTTCCATGTCCAGATGCAGAAATCACTTCTGAATTGCTTCCCTGTGCCCTTCAGCTTAAGTAGAAGGAGATGGTTTGCTCAGATTGGACATCCCAAAAAAGAGACCAGATTTCAAAAACTTTCTGGCATGAACCAACAGTTGCCATGAAGCCTGAATGGCTGGCACATCTGAATCTCCATGCATCATTCTAAATATAAAACACCAAGCTTCAATTATACGTTAATGACAGATATATAAAAGGAAGATACTAAGAGTAGCCAAAAACAAGACAGTAGGAACCAAGGGTAGGTATTAAAACTACATAATATTTGGCCCAGTCATCAAGGAAAAAAAAAAAAACAACAACATTCAGATAGACTCAAACCAACATAAGCAGTTTATGGCCTTTCATGTTTAAGAACCCAATAAAGCTTGCATCCAAGCTATATCTCACCCCACCAGTATCTGAAAGAGCAAAAACATCCACAAAGAACTACCTGTCTGAACTTGAAAAACACAGGCTAATCTTAATTTACAAACATTGAAATACCAGGGACCTCTAAATGCCTTGCTAATTTCTAGTCTAACTTAGACTTTGACAGCCCAACAAACAGACAAACTGACAACTAGAGTCTTCTATTCCCAGTCTCAGAGGTCCTTCCCATGCACTGGACATGCTACTCAATCCAATGTTCTTCATGATATGTCTTATTATCCATTTACCAATATAAACCCCTGTTACATTTTAATTCATTTCCTGGAGAATTGGAGGTGATCTTACAGGTTCCAAATGCTGGAGCCATTTTTAAATAGCATTAATTTCATACAGAAGCATTTCAGAAAACAAACAAACAAACATACTAGAAAAGAACTGTCAAAAAATATTCTAGCATTTACTGCAGTAGTAACTCTTACTTTCCAGTACTCCACATTTCCACAGCTAAATCTAAGATGGGGATAGCTCTTGTCTTAAACCTACGGTGGCTGAAGCAGGTGTGCGTGTATTACATGCCATCTGTAGAAACCTCCTCACTTGCTATAATGGCACACTGCTGGATAACCATTTGGGACCATTCAAAACCATTAAGGCTGTTAACTCTGACTTGGGCCAAGTCTAATAAACAAGTGTCATCCCAACAGGAAATGAGTTAAGCCAGCCTGCAAAGTCATTTAAGCAAATATTCCTGCAGAGTGCCTCACAAAAAAGCTTCTCATTAAATTCTTCTGCTGTTGATTTTGCCCAATTTAAATCAGAGATCACTGGAAATGTTTATTTCAAGAAAAACCACATTTAAGTGGAGTGACTTTCCGTGGGTTTGAAGTGACTAAAGAAGAGTCTCTTGCCTAGGTCTCTTGGGCCGCCTCACACGTAGCAACAGCAGGTGCACCAAAAAAATAGTTAGGAAACCAGCATGGAATGAGTCCAGCTCCACCTACTTGAAGTCAAGATCCTGATCTGGAAATTCTAGACCATGAACAGTCACACAAGAGAGAAGAGGTCACAGCCAGTGACAGAGCTATGTACATTTCTGTCAGGTCTGAATAACACGTTCATTTCAAAATGTGGCCACCCTCATACTAAGACGACACCTAGAACACTTCATTCCCCAAATGAAGTCATTGTCATTGTTGAAAAGTTCTCGCCAATACCACCCTCCAAGAAGCCCTTCTTAATACAGTAAACCCATTCCTACTCTATCTGTTCTTCATATTGAATCACTTCCTACATTCAACCATGTGGGACCTGGCTGTACTTGCCTTAGACCCTGACTTTATTCTGTCTTGTGTCATAATGGTTCCTTACTTTACTGATCCACTTAACACTAAGGATTTGGGGAACCATAATTATCCCTTCAATTCCTCTCTACCCTTATGCAGTTGTTTTATACCCAAGAGATACTCTAAATAAATACTGGTTGAATGGAAAGAATCTCAGTCTCTGATTTAATTCTCTCATTGTCTCCAACTACTCTAATAGCTAAAGAACCAAGCCTACTTAAAAATTAACTTAAGTTTTAAGTACAATGATATCACTCTAAGTTATTAACCTAACCACTTGATGTGTTTGTTTTCCTAGTTTGGAAAACCCAGCGAGCCATTGGATATGACCATCCCTAGATAGGGATGACTCTAAGAGCAGTGAGGTAATTTCCTTCAAAGATGATGAGGTTCTCAGGATTCTCTGGAATGCACACCTCCCCACTAACGTGTCATTATTAATACCTAGCTCCCTTTGGGTAGAAATGACACTGGGGCACTTCAGGATTTTCAAGCAACTCTTTACTACATAGTACTCAGGTGTCAACATAATCTCAATGTGATGGTCCCATTGCCCATAATGAGTTAGGAGACAGGTTTACTAGAGATATTAGGAAATGTCCCATCAAATTTGTGTAACTATTTCTATGCTCATGTTCCAAGGATGTCATTCACTGTATCTGCATAAGCATCCATATACCTCTGGGTGAGGGGAAAAAAAAAAGGATGAGAGGGTAAAGGGGTAAGTATTCCCCCAAAACTAGGATTGCCAGATCTAACAAATAAAAATATACAATGCCCAGTTAAATGTAAATTCAGATAATCAGAGAATAATTTTTTTAGGATAAGCACCCCATAAAATATTTGGGGCATGTTTCTACTAAAAAAAATTATTCTTTGTGTGAAATGCAAATTTACCTGGACATCCAGTATTTCAGTATTTTATCTAGCAACCCTACTCCAAACCCAGAAATTGCATTTAAAAAAAAAAAAAAAGGGAAAGAAAGAAAGAAAAAATAAAGCACAGATCAATGAATGCATTTTGTGAAGGCTTAATTTTCAAAAAGAATACAATAAGTCATCTAATAGCATTTAACAGAACATCTAATAGCATCTAACAGCACATTTCAGAAAGCTTAATATAATGATAGCAGGAAAAATAGCAAGTAAGGTACACTGAGTACTAACTATGTGCTGGGTACTATGCCAATCCCTTATCTCATTTAATTCTTACCCATCCTGCTGAGGTAGGAACTATTATTATTACCATTATTATTATTATCAAAGAAAGCAAGATACAAGGTGAACAAGTTGCGGAATGTCACAGACTAGTAGAGTAGAGAGTCAAACCCAGGCAGGATTAACAAAAGGGCTCACATGCTTAACTGCTACTACATTTTACAGGAGAAGAAACTGAGAATCTTAGCATTTTGCCCAGACTCACACAGCTGCTCATCAGTGCGGCTGGAATTCCAACCTAGGAGAGTCTGAATCCAGGGTCTTAGTCCCAACAATACACCACCTCTCCAAGTCATGCAAAATGGGGAAAGTCCCTTTCCCACCTAAACCAGCTGTCATTACCACTGTCATAAGTCAGAATGCTACATCTTCAAAGAACAGTGCTTGAACCTAGAATGGCCTCCTCGGAATTCTTATCAGATCCATCCAGCTGATTTTTGACTCCTTATAATCTAAAGGTTATCCTGAGTTAGATGGGGAATGTGGAGAAGAGTTTTATTTGGGGGAAGAATTTGTTGTTACTGTCATTTCTGTACCAAAACATCTCTTTCAAATAAGCCATTTATCTGATGTCTACCAGTCTTGCTGCCTGGAGGCAAATTCTTCCTCCTGCACATGAATCCCAAACACCAGCTATGACCTGGAACACAGACATGAAGGCCAATGTGAAGCAGCCACTAAAGCCAGCTTCAAGATCCAATTATGTGTGGAAAGATCACAGGAGCGAAGACTTTTCTGCTTGGATCTGGAACTAAACAACCAGGATTACTGCATGTAAAACATCAGAGTTCGGAAAATCTCAGAAGCTATCCAGAACTTAACCTGGAGCAGACTTACCTATGGGAACCCTCACATGCCTTATTTGAGGTGTCTGTCTACCTCTGGAATGAAGACAGATGTCTTTAATCAGAGTGAGACAGAGTGAGGGAGAGAAAGAGAGTGTGAGAGAGAATGAGAGGGAGTGTGTGTGTGTGTGTGTGTGTGTACGTAAGCGTGTGCAAAATAAGGCATATATAATACAATGCTTATCTAACTTTACCCTCAAAATTTCCTATAGGGAGCAGAGAGCACGTTGGTCAGAATATGAGTCAGCTGCAGGAAAAGGAGGAGGTTGTCTGTGGATAGAATGGACACATAGAATTTTGCTCATGTAACTTCCAAATACGTAGTAATCTATAACTGAATACTTGACTGTGTCCCCCATGAGAATACAGGCTTCTTGAGGGCAGGGACCATATCTACTTTATCCACCACTGTGTTTCCCAGGTGTATGTATAAAACAGGCATCCAGTGATATGATGAATGAATGAGCAACCACTATTGCCACCAGTAAGCAGTGTGCACACAACCTTACTTTTGCCCTCATTGCCCTTAAAATCTGTGACCAAGGTTTGTATCCTCTTGCAATCACAACCTCCCTTCAGGGCTGAACACTGCATGTGTATCATCATTTCTCACAAAGGCTATTAAGTTGGAACCATCCTAACTGGCCTCCGTGACACTAGACCTTGGCCATCTTCCAAACTGTTCTTCATTTGGCAGCCAGAATGCTATTCCTCTGCTCAAATCCGGCCATGTTCCCTGGTGCTACAGCCACCCTCAAAAACTTACGCTGTCCCAAAGGCACCATACTGTGCTATACTTCCAAGGCTCCCATCTACCCAGAAGACTCTCCTCTCATTTGCTTGGCAGTCATCTTTTGATAATGAACTCAAATTTCACTTCTTCTATGAGGCTTTATTCCTCCCTCCTCCCCTCAGAGGAACCAACCTCTCCATCTTTTGTCCCTAAAGGTATACTTACAGACCTAGCATCACATTCATGTCACTGTGAGTTACAAGAGGGCAGAGCCCACGTCGTATGGACTGGCCATATTATCACTAGCACAGTGCCTGGCATGTAGCAGGTGTTGAACAATCCCTTCCTTGATGGGTAAGCGGGTTTTGGAAAATAAAAGTGGAAAACTTTGTTAAGCTAATCATTTCTTGATTTCTTACTCCACTGGAAGAATACTGTCTGGACCCATTCATTAAGTTCTATATTTATTTGCTAAATCTACCAGAAAAATCAATGCAAGGAGGGACAATGGTGTGTGCTATTGTTGTTGTTATTGTAAACACCTGTTGAGCAAGAAACTTCATAGAAAACTGCCTACTCGTAAATGGGATTGAGGTATCAAAAACAAAAGGACTCAAAATCAAGCAACCACGGTAAGGCACCTCAGAGAGAAGACACTTCTGAGACAGCAAAGAAGTTCTTCCTCTAGTGTCCATGGTGAGATGTAGAGACTGGGAGCAATGAATTCAGAAGAGCCCAAGGCTCCTCCTGGGTTCACAGAACAAAGGGAAGTGACTGCAGGCAATATCTACTGTCGGAGAGCTGGGGGAAGGAGCAGTAGAGTACCACGTGGCCACCTTGATCTAGTCCTTCCCCTTCACTGAACAGAAGAGGAGACCTCAGAAATGGTTAGCTGAGGGTCACATGATTAGTGAGTAGCACAGCTGGGCCTGGAACCAGGCCTCCCAGTATGTGCATTCGCTCAACATTTATTGAGTGACTGTTAGGTCCTGCATAGTGCCATCTGCTGAGATAAAATGATGGACAAAAATACTCATAGTCATTAACCTAGCGAAATTCAGTTTCATCAATGCCTAACCCATAGCTCCTCCTACTACCTCATAATGTCTCCAACTCCCATCTCCCCACTATAAAACTCCCATCTTATATGTAGTGACACTGCCCAGATAAATATACAAACTCTTTTAAAATATACCTAATTCCAAACAGTTCAACCAATTCATAACTATTCTTTCTTCCTCCCCCTTTATTCTATTTATCCAAACTTTTAAAAACTCACATTTATCCCCAAACTCCACAGTGATATTAGAAATATTTTTGATAGCTATATCATTCCCAAGTCTTATCATCAAAGAACTTATCACGATGTTAGAAGTGTTAGCTAAGCTTATAGAGACCCTATAGTTCACCTTTTCCAGAGGCTAAACAATCATCTTTATATTCAGGAACTCAAACCAGTGCTTGATAGTTCTTACAGTAAGGATATTCTATTTTTAAACCTAATCCAATCTTACCACTAAAAGTTAAACTAAATCGACTATATCATCAAAGATAACAGAAAAGAACCAGTCACCATCTTCTATCAAATAGTAGAGTACGTACGCTTTTAGTCTGCAATTCTTCAGTTTAATCTTTTTCTCTTTAAAAATGAGAAAAAATAATTACGGGGAAAATTAAGCAGGAAAAGGGACTGCTCTGAAATCTTAAATAAGTTAGCCAAAAAAAAGTTTTTTTTCAAAGAAAGTAGTTCACCCAAAAAGAAATATTTATGTACCTATAATTTTCACTAAAGAGTTTCCATTTTGACTCTGGAGTAAACACATGATTTTTCAAATTCATGGTTTGCAAAATCCTGAGGCGCCAAGGAACACTTATTTCCATAGAGTAAAAAGACACATTCTGATCTTATTCTAAAGAGGACACCAGAAAACAAAACTAATACTGTGAACAAACAAATCTTAGCTAAAACTCATTGAAATAATCCAAATGGTTTCCATTCCAGGGAAAATAGTAAGTCAGCAGTTTGCATACGGCTGCCTTTTCCAAATACACAAAATAAGCAAAACCACCACCAGAGGAAAGTGCAAATGCTGAACCCTTTCTATTTCTGTTTCCATGCCTGCAATTCGATCACTACTGCCGCCTGCAGAGCTTCGCCACACTTCCAGGTGGCTGCTAATGTCCTGCCCAGAGAGCCCAGGGGACTCCCAGACAAGGTTCAGGGAGCCATCAATCAAGCCACAGAGAGAGTGACAAGAAAGTCTGGACCCCAGACTTCAGCTGCTCGAACAAGCACTGGAAAGCCAGAAAAATTAATCCTTGAAGGTGTCGAGCAACCAGAACTCTCACCAAGAACATTCAGATTCTAAATAAGAAAATAATGGGAACAGAGATAGACATTCCTTAAAGAACAAAAGGCTCTGGAGAAAAAAATAAATGAATCACAACCCTTCACCTACTACCATTAACAGCCTGGAGCTGGCGAAGGACCGTTGAGTAAAAATATTCTATATAAGGAAACTTAAGGGAAGTATTCAAAACCCTTCGCGCAGGATAGAAGACACTCGATGTGCAAAAGTCCTAAGTGGGGGAAGTATATCCGAGGTTATTAAAGAGCACATTAGGATAGCATCCTAAAAACCAAGTAATTTGTAAAGAATAACATTCACAGAAAAGTGCTGTTTTAACTTCAAGACAGAGAACTTACTTCCAAACCCCCATCCTCCTACAGAACTTGAAAGGACAATAATTAGTCAAGAAAACAGCAAAATGAGGAAGTGGTATTCTCTTACAATTTCTGTTAATCCCCACCAGCTGTAATTTAAGAAATTCAGTGACATCAGCATTTATACTGGACCCAGCAAGAATGACAGAACTACGAATGCAGAATCATATGAGAGGGGAGAAAAGAAACTTGAGGGCAACTGGAAAATACATCTGAAGACGTGGAAAATTAATTCACTCTGCAGTGAATCACTTCAACAGCTTCAAACACCAACACTGCCAAAAATAACAGAAAAAGTGGAAAAGGAAGCATAAGCACTCCAAACCTAATCAAATGATCCCGTGGAACGTCTGGAAAAAAAAAAAAGTCACTGAAACAAGTGAAGTGAACATTTCTGAAAACAAACAGAAAGCAATCAAACCATTTATGAGTGACAAGAACCAAAGATACAAGATTAAACAAGGATTGTCACTCAAAAAAAACTACATGCTATACAAGAATCTGTAAAAACTGAGTTGCTTTGCTTATTATTTGCATTACCTTCTTGAAGACAGACCAAGAGTCAATTCCATGGTCTCCTTTTCCCCAGGGAGAGAAAATTGTTTGTGGGAAAACCATTGCAGTATTTTCAAGATGCCCCACCTGAGTTTACAGATGGACCCGGAACAGGTCTTAACTCCCAACATAAATGCCAACCATTAGCTTTTACTCAGGTCAGAGTCAGAGGGAGAAGAAAACCACACCAAACCTGACTGACCAAACGACCTATAGAAGAGTTGAAAAGACTCACCAGGGCCGCCTCGGCCCTTTGGCTGAACATTGAGTCCACTGAACCGTCTCAGAATGGAGATGATTACAAAGATGCGATTGTAGCTGCTCTGCCACACGTGTAGCTGCTCTGCCACACGCTTACATGCACCTTCTCTCAACACTAGGAAGACTAAATGAGAGATGGAGTGATAATTAATAGGATCCTTGGCAGCAGGAGCCAGCTTCTTGAACAAACCAGTAATTGCTGCCTACTTAAAATGACAGGGAATCCAGCCAGCAAGGAGGGAGGCGCTAACAATGGGAATCATAAAAGGTAAAAGACTTACATCAACAGGTTACGTGGCTCCCATTCAAAACCACCTCCTTATCTACATGTTCAGTTAATCATGAGAGCAAATAAATCGAAAATCACATGCAGGAGGACTAGAGATCAATAATCCTTCCAGAAATACTACCACAGACGCACGATGTCCCTTCCACACACTCTCCAACATCCAAAATGTCATACGTTGATCATGAAGATAATTATCAACTTGTACGTGATGTCATATTGGAAAAGAACATTTTCCCCATAAGCGATATATTTGATTCGGACATCCTTTGAAAATAACCAGCCTGTTAAGAAACTTTCAACTGCAGCCACAGACACAGTTTACGCTCTCTAGTCTGAAATTAAAACAATTTCTTGGTTGTAACCTCTCTAGGAAAGAAAAGGTATTTAGCTCAGATTTTTTTTTACCGGAATGACTGAAGATCTCTGGCAAGGTAGAGGACAGTTAGCACCCAGTGTCTCCAGTTTAAACCTCCCAACCCCAAGAAGTAGAAGAGTACTGATCACCAAACACTCAGCTAGACAATATTCCCTCAGAGAAGTCCAGTATCTACTAAACACTCTCCAGCAAGAAATAGACCAATGAATCTCTAACATCTTTAGATGCCCAGAGACATGAAGAGACAAGGATTCCATCTTCTGCCATGGGGCGATGTCTACAGAGATAAACCAGGGCAGCAGCACATAGTTTCATAATGACTAATGCTGACCAAAACTCTTCATAAAATCAACTCCACAAGTACAGACCCACCTCATTCACTCGCTCAGGAAATCCCTGGCTCTCTGATAGTGTTGCAAAGGATGACCTGATGCTCTACAAAAAAACAGATCATTGCAAGACTAAGGGCTTCCTGACAAGACACAGCCCAGGAGTCCCTATTGATAATATCTCATGGAAATCTCCAGCATTTCTTGTGGCAGTTAAAGCTACATATGAGGTAGTAAATCAGGAGCCAGAAGCATTGAACACTCAATGGTTTACATTTTTTCTTAGTATGCGTGAGAATTAAATGCTTTTTTTTTTTAATTGTTGGTCTTTCTCCTCTCCCGCTAATAAAAAGAATTCCTTTACATTCATTCTGTGACTCTCTAACCCATCACTGCTGGAACCCACAGAGTATATGGCTCATCATTAAAGCCATCAGCTAGTATTTTTATAACTTCTCCCTCTCTATTAGATCATTGTATCCTTTTATTGAAAATATTTAACTCAATACTTTGCAATGACTAATGTTCTTAACACCCACATGTCAAGGCAGAAGTTATGTTTATTACACAACATTATGATGTTTCAAGACCTTTGGCATTCAAAGATAAACAGTCCAGAATGTAATAGAACAGCTACGACTTCATAAAGATATACAGGAAAAGTATTAACAAGTCAGGTTAGAGGGGGGAAAATAGAGAGACAGATGAATGGAAAACAACATCAAGATGTTAGGAGCTACATGTTCAATGGTAGATCACAGGGATGGGTATGTAGATAAGATTTCTTGATGTTACCAGGTACGGCCATTCAAAGATCTTTAATGAGGAATGAGGAAAATTTACAACTTACACACCACACCCTCGTGAATGACTAAGTACCCACCATCGCATCTTTTGCTACCTTTCTTGAAGCCTTCACAGGCTACCTCCTTTCAATCATCAGAAACAGCTTTAAAAACAAAGGACTATGCAGCCAAGCATTCTGTGAGCACCTTTAATAGACAGATCTATTTATCTTGGATTAAGATGTTCAACCACACCCAGTCTCCCTTTACTTCATCAGACACCTAGTCCTCTTTCTATTCCAAAATCAACATGAGTTGCTGCCCCGATCTCTTCCTATCCTGCCTCCCCCTCCATGCCGCAGTATATACAGTATTCACTGCAGCAGGGTAGATAAGAAGGTAAGCTTTAAGTCTTGCTACCACACTTATGTGAATGACTTTACGCAAGTGACTTACAATGGCCAAGCCTCAGTTTATCTATAAAATGCGATCCTACCAAACTCATAGAATTAAATTATACAAAGCATTTGAAATGTAGCTAGTAGGTGTCTTAACATGTTTGAAATTCAACTAGGTCTGAATTATTCATTCCTGCTGTTTCAGCGTCTTGCCTTATCTAAAACAGGAAAAATCTGAAAAACAAAAAAAATTACATAGGTACCTTCCTTATCCCAGAACTAAGACAGATGGACACATACACACGCACGCACTTGCACGCACGCACGGACATGCACATATACATACAAAGTAAAGAAGCCGTTCTTTTGATAATACACAAGGATACATTATGAAAATGCAAAAGCTACAGATGCAAGACAGAAAAGGATGCCACTTTCAACACTTTAACTCCACTGCTCTGTAATTTTCATTACTTTAACTCCAGTGGGTTTCAGTTTTCAAAATGCAACAGGTTAAAGCACTAACACAAGACACAGCCTGTAGTACGGACTTTGAAAATGCTAGCTGCTGCTGTTATTATTGTGTTGTTTGTGTTTCTTTGTTGTTATTAAATTGTGTGATCTATCTACTATGCCACTTGAAACTACTGGATCTACTGAAAACAATTCATTTCTTTTCTCCTTCCTAAAAGAATTTCAAGCACACTCAACAAGTACTCAATTAATGTTTACAATAATGACTATGCTTATAATATGCTAATTTTCAATACATGAGAAGTCAAAACCATCACCTTTATCTTCTAGGCCATGAGTAAGCTGAGCCTGGTTACTTTAAAAACCACCTACATCAGAATTTCTAAGCCATTTTATTGCTTTCTGCTTGACTCTTCAGCAGTGGTCCCCACAATTTCTCTGGACTCTTCCCAGGTCCCCAACCTCACTCTCCACAGTAGAAATTATACCAAAATAAAGAGTAACATATTTGAACAGCCTCATTCAACTTCAAAGATTTGGAAGTGACGGACCATTTTTATAGGCAAATAAACTCGTGAAAATAGAAGATTGGGTGTCTGGAAAAGCTTGATTATTGTGGCTTCATGTATAGTCCACAACGATATTGAAGCAGACAGTGTTTAAAAATGTTTTCCCCAGTGAGCATGTTTTTTAGCTCAGACAAAGAACTGCCAGAGAAAGACAGATGGGAGAAAACAATTTTGAATACAGTCAACCCTCATTTTTCATGGATCCCCTATTTGCAAATTTACCTATCACTAAAATTTATTTGTAATCCCAAAATTCATATGTGCAGCATTTTTACAGTCATTTGTGAACCGAGAAGTGAGAAATTTGAGTCACCCACAATATGCATTCCCAACTGAGGTCAAACAAGGCGATGCTGTCTCCTTGTTTCAGTTTTCACATGGTAAACAAGCATCCTTTGGGGGGGGGGGGGCAGCATTTAGTGCTATGCTTTTTGCATTTGTGTTTTTTGTTGGTGACTTTACTGATGGACCCCAAGCCTACCTAGTGCCGAAGTTCCCCTTAGTGTTGCTGACCATGATGAGATGGTTGTGAGGTGCCTTACAGAGAAAGCACAGGTGTTAGATAAGCTCCCTTCAGACATGACTTGCGCTGCTGTTGGCCGTGAGTTCAATGTTAATGAATCAATAATTATTAAAGTGTCTTTAAACAGAAACACATGTAAAACAAGGTTTGACAAATATGCTGTGACCACAGGCTCACAGGAACCTAACCCTGTATTTCTCTCAGGAATGATGGTTCAGTATTCCTGAATTAAATGTTCGTCATGACTTCATAGAACTACCACAAATAACAAGAATTGACTGTATGTTTATTTCATCTCTTAGCACCATAGTAGTAACAACTGGTGCCCCTACTAACTTAATCTATTGAGCATTTTATATTTACCAAGCATGTGACACATGATCTTCTACAATCTTCACAGCTATTCCAAGAAGAAAATACTATTACTCCCATATTTTAGGTGAGAAAACTGAGGTTCAAAAAACCTTAACAAGAAAAAAAAAAAAAAAAAAAAAACTTAACAAGGGTCCACAGCCAGCAAGAAAAAAAAGTCAGATATTTCCTTACACAGTTTCCTGATAAAGTTTAACAGAGTTCCCAAAAGTTACTGACCCCTTCCAGCACACCAGAAACACTTCATTCATTTTGGTCATTCTTTAGTCAAGAAATATTTATTGGATACTCACCATCCTTGATCCTGGAGATGCCCAGGGCATTAACAACTTTCATATTCCCATGGGACCTCTTTCAAGTGAGGACTGACAGAGAATAAAATGAATATTACCTATCAACCTACTTACAGGTAGAAGACACTTGATTTCTTAAAATACATATTATTTTTAAAATAAGGGCTTCAAACAAGGTGACAGCTAAAGGCTGTCTTCAGTGAATGCCAGTTGAAAATATATTTCTCACTTATATGGGATCTCTTACATATCTAAAAAAATAAAAGAGCTCACAGACACAGAAAACAGAATGGTGACTGCCAGAGGCAACGCTTGGGGAGGTGGGCAAAAAGAGTTGAAGGTAGTCAAAGGGTACAAAATTCCAGTTATAAGATAAATAAGTCATGCGAATGTAATGTACAGCATGGTGACTACAGTTAATAATACTGTACTGCAATAAGCAACAAGGATATACTGCACAGCGCAGGAAATTATGGCCATTATCTTGTAATAACTTCTAATGGAGTATAATCTGTAAAAATACTGAATCATAATGCTATATACCTGAAACTAATATAATATTGTAAGTCAACTATACTTCAATTTTTTTAAATAAATTTTTAAATAAAAATCAGAAGAAAAAATACTGTAATGCATGTTTAAAAGCTGCTAAGAGAATAAATCTTTAAAAAGTTCTCATGAAAACAAAAATTTTTTGTAACTATGTATGGTGATGTATATTAACTAGATTTATTGTGGTGATCGTTTTCCAATATAAACAATTATCGAACCATTACATTGTGCATCTGAAACTAATATAATGTTACAAGTCAATTACACCTCAATAAAAATAATAACAATTTTTATATTGATTACATTTTGACTTGGTAATATTTTGGATGTACTGGATTAAACAACATACTACTCTCCTTTAATAAATAAATCACTTAAATATATTTCTTTCACAGGATAACTGACGTGAGCATCAAGTGGATTCTTTTCTTCCCCCGGAAAGAGCTCCTCTGGCCCTTGATCTGATCTGGGCTCCATGCTAGCCCTTGGCAGCCACCCATCTGGCAAAATCAACAGCAGTTTAAAGTTGACCCTTTTTGTTCACCGTTTATTTCCTGACTCCACAGTAGACTCAATAAATATTTACTGAATATCATTTTACTTCATGGGCAAGGAAAATCTGCCCGAGGATCTTCCAAATAATTCCCAAACCATGACTCTGAAAAAATAAGAGGGAGATGCCCGAGAAATAAACCTACTCTGAAAACTCCCCAAACTGCCTTGCCATTTCCTCTTCCTCTGGTTAGGGGTGTCTTCATTCTCAACTCCAGCTGATTCATCCTGTTCTCTCACTAAAACTCAGAGCTCAGAAACCCATCAGACTGGGAGGTTTCTGACCATCCTTCTCAGGCTTCATTCTGTCCTATGCTCATGAACTCCCCAAGCATACTGGGTCTCATCCTAAAGCATCTAGGTCTACACATCTTTCACTTCTCTGTGTGTGTGGGTGTGTGTGGCTGTGTGTGGGGGTTTCAATTACATGGAAAGAAAGAAACTGTCATTTTCCCTGTTTCTTTATAAAACTCAGGAAAGGAACTATTTAGCCAAGAACTATTTAGCCTTCAAATAGTCAGGACAATACCACAAAAAGACTGCAAATATTCTGAAAAATATGTGTTTGTATGAATATACACATATATGGTCTCCGGTAGAAAATGTCTCCCTTTAATTGGTAATTAAACTAGTTCCCATCCCTCTGTACACAACAGTTGATAGCTCGGGGCAAGTGGTCTAGAAGGGGCCCAGAAGACTGCTGGGCTCAACCAAGTGCAAGTTCAGGTTTGAAAACTCACTGCATAAATCCCAAACACGTGAGAACTGACTATATGGCTGGTTGCGAGGAAAACAATGGTAGAGTCCGCAGCACCTGCACAAATGAACCACTTCTTTGATTCTTCTGTAAACCCCTAAATTCTAATGGCGGTGACACCAGTACTAGCACTTGGGCACAGCAGCAGGCAGAGAACAGCAGTAATGCAGGTAAAGCAGCAGGTACAGTGGTAATTGGGGCACCAGCAGCAGCAGGAGCCAGCATCTACTGCGCCCTTACTACAGGTAGTACTCTCATTACCTCACTGAAGCTTCCCAGCCAGCCAATAAGGCAGGGACCCTAGTTACCCAGGTAACGCGTCTAAGCTGTAACTGATGAAGGCACCCACTTATGTGTGCGAGATAATGGGAATGTTCCTCCTGAGAAAGGTGGCGGCTCTTCAAACTAATCCCCCTTTCTGCTTTCCAGTGATCGGTTTAGCCACAGGTTTGGGGGAGAAATTTTGTGAGGCTCAAGCAAAGCATGTCATTTCATTGCGGTGATCATTTCATAATGCATATGTACACGAAAGCATCGAGTTATACACCTGAAATATGTACAATTCTTATTTGTCAATCATACCTCAATAGAGTTGGGGAGAAAAGGAAAGAACAGCAAGCTATTGTGTTGGTGAGGATATCTAGTCTCTAAAATAGCTATGCAGTGCTACTAAGAGGGAAATATCCTGGAAGAGTGAAAGATATACAGATTTTGAGATTCAAGAACATAGGGTATTGTGGCTTATACTGGATAAAGATAACTGTATAATGAGGTTGTCTTTTGAAATGTGAAAAGATAAAGCAGGAACTCACTGCAGGCCAAGTTTAAACGTGACAGTTAGGAATGACAGATGCCCGTGTGGAAACAACCGTGGAGCTTGGCTGCTACCCTGCACGGTGCTGTGAAACCCCAATTAATGCATTTTGTTATTTAGTCCTCCACCTAGCTATAGTCTATCATTACGATGAAAGGAAACATGTTTGATAAAGACAAAGATTGTTCTGGCAACAAAAGTAACGCCTTACCTGTAAATAGCACCTGCTGTCTTTAAATACCTCCCTGTTAGGCATCCCACAGTTCACCACTATTTGACCTGCATCCACTCCCAAAGGTCCTGATATTAATCATCCAATCGAGGGATGATCTGGCCCTACTTCCCTTCTCTTCTATAGACCCTCTTGCTTTCCCGTTGACTGCCTCTGCATCGTTTTCTCTTAATGACAGCGTCTAAAACTAAAAATTCATTTCAAGTCAAAAACCTTGCTGGTGCTGTGAGCAAAGATGGAACCAGAATGAGGGCCCAGTGGTGAGCATAAGAGCCAAGGCTTCGGCCTGAGGACTTTGCTCAAGTATTTCTTTTAATTCACACAATTACCCTACAATTTAGATCATACTATTATCCACTCACCCCACTTGAAACTGAGACTACAAGAATAACTTGCCCCTAAAGAAAAAAGCTAGTAGGTGGTCAAATTGAAATTTTAGTTAAAAATCCTTCTTCCCCTGGAGGTTAAACCCAGAACTCTAGACTTCTTAGACTGGTTAGAGTTCTTAACCAGTTTACTATAAGAACAGATTCTTTGCCAAAAAAAGCATCAGGGCTTTTTGTCTGGAGAAGGTCAGCATGTGGCAAAAGAAGAAAAAAAAAATCAAAATGCTTGGGTTTAAGTGGATTAAAAATAAAAGCAGGCTGAATTTCCTGGTAAGTAAGGAGTCCAGAACTGCCCCAAAGGTCCTACTTGTCTGACACAACCTTGACCCTCCCTCTCCACCAGAGATGAGGATGGCCTGGTGAGATTTGGAATGAGGGGGATGATCTGTTATGTCGGGACACCCTAACATGGGACAGAACAGAGGCTGGCTGGTCACCGTCACCCCGCCCCTCTGTTTGGAAGCTCACACACTCTACAAACTGTCTGGAATTCATTAAGACGGGAAAACAGGCTTACAGTCGTATTTCAAATTTTACTCAGCAGAAGTTTTGTGAAAAACAATTTGGTCATGTGGGCACGCTCAAAACCACCATCACCCTGTTTCTCAACCAAATTATTCAGTCAAATGACTGCACTGTGCTTCAAGCTTCACACTTTTTGAGTCTCCATTAAACTAAAACCCTGCAACATCTGGGCCAGGGCTCCCTATGGTAGTAAAGCTAGGTTAACTCCAAGTCACTCAGAGATCACATCTGGACAACCAAGCATCCTACCTGGTTTTCACTAACGTAAATCTGATAGCTAACTTTCTAGGGGGGATTTTCCTTTTTCTTTTCTTTTCTTTGTCTCTTTTTTTCTTTTTTAATCAGAGAATGATTATTATCAGCGACCATCTCTGGCCTGACCATAACAAGCAACGCACCATTTTTTACGAAACGCATTCGAAGCCAGGCTAGTTTTCATTCCAAAATAGTAATACAGCAACAATTTAATGTGGAGACAAAGGATTTATGGTAAAAGCATTAGGGAAGTAGTTTGCAAACCTGAGTGTCAGCATCTCCTGGGAGGCTTGCTAAAAGACACAGTGGGCTGGGACTCCCACTAACAGTTTCTGATTCAGGAGGCATGGGGCAGGGTCCGAGAATGCGCATTTCAAACAAGTTTTTAAATGACACTGAAGTTGCTGGTCTGGGGGCCACATTTTCAAAACCATTGCTCTAAGGTGGTAGTGGTAGTGATGGATATGCTGCTGTTGTTGGGAAGTGGGGCGGTGATTTTAATCAATGAACTTGGAATAGGAAGCACTGCATAAAGGTGAGGTTCTGACAACAGATCAGCTAGGGCAGTCCCCGCTCAGGTGGCAGAAAATTCAAATTAACTGTGTTTACTCAGAAAAAGAATTTATTGATAAAATAACAGAAAATTGCAAGGATACACCTAACCAAAGATAGGCACAACTTGATCCGGAAGCCAAAACCCTGCTACTAGGACCATGGCAATGATGGCCAGCTATCCACCAAAAGGGTGTTCTCTTTTCTGGGACAGAGGTGTTGATGCCCAGCTGGGGTCTCTAGTTCCCAGTTCCCACCCCTGCATCCAGGTCTAGGTATGAACCTGGTCCCTGCCAAAAGGATTGGAGCAGAAGTGATGCCTGTCACTTTGGGACCTTAGTTATGCCTTCTCCTCTTCCTTTCCACCCCCAGACACAAAAGATGCCAGGGTTCTACGCAATGGCAGAACCAGAAGATAGAAGAAGCCTGGGTTCTTGATTTGTCACACGGAGGAAAGCTGTCTGACAACTAGGAACTACTACCTATATGACTATCACCTGCCACTCTGTTACAGCAACTAACAGTAACCCAGTACAAGGACTTTGGTTTTCTCTGCCTCCAAGATAAGGCTTTATTCTCCAGCATAACATCTTCCCAAGTTCAAGATCAATGGAAATAGAGACTCTCTTTCTGTTACACCCAAGCAAATCCCTGGGATGCATTACGTTAGTCAACATGTAAGTCCCTGAAACCAGTCGCTGTGATACAGAAGACTGGCCGAACCCCTGTCAAATTCTCCACCTCAAAGCCATGAAACTCAAGCACGTAGGCTAAGCATGTGGGAAGGGGTTGTTATAAGAGTTTGGAAAAGTGACTATGGTCAGGCAAAATAGAAGTGTCCACTAGAGGAAATACATAAGAAAAGGGAAGTTGGCTGCCAGTGAGATCTGCTTAGAAAGATGTCAGGTATATGAACCCAAGAGTGAGAAAGAGGGATACCCTAGGCCAGGAGAGTGACACGTGCATCACTGATGCCAGAAACAAATCCCAATTAATCGTTCTTGCCATTCAGCCCCCTGCCATTAAAGGATGCATTTTAGTGGCTGTGATACTATGACCAAGCAACACCATAAAATCTTCTCGCTCGTTCATTTCTGAATCAAAAAGGATTTAAAGCATCCACATGCAATCAGTATCATAGGAATTGCATTCCAAGACCCCATCATGTAGCATTTATATGTCTAGCCTTTATCTAGATAAGACATGATTAGTATTTATCTACCTGAAGACCAGTGGATAAATGACCATGCCAAGGTGATGCAAGATGTGGCTCCAAAAAGTCTATCCACCAATCGTCCAATACACCATAAGCCAGTGGCCAATCTCTCACAAGTTACTCTCTAAGCACTCTTCTTTGCAGCAAACAGGGAAACTTTTATTTGGAATGTCACCAGGAATTGTGCCAGTTGCTTATATTTTTAGAGACTGTTTTACATAAGCTACTGTAAACCCTATCTTTAAAAATAAATAGAATTTTCGAGAATGCATAGTTGGTGTCATCCTTTTCCCTTGAAAGTAAATGACCCTAACTGGTCAATACTATTTTAATGTTTATTCAGCCTCTCTCTACCCCAAGTATTATAAATTCATTGCAAAGGGTTCTACTGGCTGAGGTGCCAATATTCTAAATTTAGGTGGTGTGATTAAGCAGGCTTAGTAATATCACAGAGCAAAGTTGACCCTGAAATAATACTTTTCCATCTTTTGCTAAAAAATTTCAAATGCAAAAAAAACAAAAAACAAAAACTAAAAAATATACCCAGTCCTTTTGATGGAGAAGGGATTGCTACAGTATCTGTGTGTCTGTGAATACTATCTCCAGCTGTTTGGGACAGACTCACGCAAGAGGAACAAGGTAACCACATCTCATTGAGATGCCCAGGTAGCCTTTATGGGACTGTACTAGATTCCAAGTTAAAGAGGAAAATCATCTTTAGGATTTCTGTGCGCTTTTCCCTTCCCCAAGTTTCAAATCTCTAGTCACAAAAATAAAATGCATGTTTTGAAAACATACTTTTTAGAACCAGTTAATATTTAGGAACGTATCACAATAAAGGTACTAAAGTAAATACAACATTCCTGTCTATTTTTTCCTCATCTCACACACACGCTCAACCATGGGGCTAAAGAAATCTTCCCATAGAAGCAAGTTAATTTTCCCAGAAGGAAAACCTATCCTACAAACAAAAGCTACACATGCTCCCACCAGTGGGGTCGACCACTCTTCCCCATCTGCCCCTGACCACGTGGGAAAATAGGGGAATGTGTGTGAATGAGTCAGCAAGTTATCCCACTCTGGGGCAGGGACGGGGTGGGGAGGGTGCAGGCCACAGATGCCTTCCTGAAATTGCTCAATAACCCACAATTTTCTTATAGAAAGACACGATTCTACCAGTGCCTTCCCTGAACCTGCAACTCACCACATTTGGATTTAAAATATTTGTTCCCACATGACCCAAGACTTTTCCTTTTGACAGTTACTACTATGTGGGCACTTGAATCAAAGAACACAGCTACTGAAAGTCGAATGCTTTGAAGATTTCTTTTGTAGAGGACTGGATTAAAAACACACCATTGCCCGTGGATGTCAAGGCTGATGAAAGCTCTAAGTGGTGTGTGGGAGTGAGAGGCTTCTTCTTTTCCTTTCTGCACCAACACTGACATTTTCACATCAGCACAGACAGGAAGCGTGTGATCTAGGGGCTGAAACACAGGACCAGGAGTCAGGAGTTCTATGTGGTTCATTGTTTTCTGGTGTGCGTGTGTCTTTGGTGAAACCAATCTTGGGCTTTACTTTTTAAGCCTTGGTGACTTGGACCTCTCCTTTGTGCCAAAAAATTATGCAAAATGCAGCCAAAAACCACTCCTAATCTAAACATAAGGGAAGTATGGCCAGCCTTGAAGGATCTCAGTGCAACAACAGTGAGATGAGTAAGGAGACAACTCGAGTAAGATGATCCTAGAGGAAAGAAAGGATGATAAAAACAACAAGACCCATCTTCCCATTTAGGCCAGGGGTAGATTTGCGAAGACAAACATAAATCTCTGACTCACTCGACATTAGAAAAACACTTAAGACCAAGTTACAAACACTTACAGGGAAGACTAATGTCTTTGTTTCTTTCTCCACTATTCATGTATTAGCTTAAAATTACCTTAAACCAGTCCTGTGTTTCTTCCTGAGCACCTGTAAGGTCAAACCTACTGTTAGCTCTTTATATGCAGTACCGTTCATCTTCACAGCAGGCTTGCAAGGTAGCTACTGCTCCATTTTATGGAGGCGGGAACTCAGGTTCAGAGAGGCTGGCAAACTTCCCCAAAGTCACACAGCTAGTGAATGGCAGCACCAAGATCTGCACATCTAACTCAGACATTCAGTGCCTTAAAATAAATCACTTCCTCCATGGGGTCAATTCCTAAAGACCCACCTAATAAAGGCCCTTCTTTCCCAGTCACACTCAATCAATAACATTCTATTTCATTTTCCAAATATCGTATATTAACACATATATGTGGACTATAGAAAAATGGTACAAATCAACCGGTTTGCAAGGCAGAAACAGAGACACAGATGTAGAGAACAAACATATGGACACCAAGTGGGGAAAGCGGGGAGGGTTGCAGGGGGAATGAATTGGGAGATTGGGATACCAAATTGTACACTCTAAACATATGCAGTTTATTGTAAAAAATAAAAAATAAAAAATGGAAAAAAAATTCTATTTCGTTTTCACAGCACCAAACCTTTCCTTGTTCATCTATTTGGTTCATTGGTAGCTGTGCCTCCACCTCCAAGATGGGAGCACCATGCTAGCAGGAACCTAGTCTGTCTGGTTCTACTTTTGATTCCCTACAGCCAGCAAAGAGCTGACACAGGACAAGCACTTAAATAAATGCTGTAAGGAGGGAGAGAAAGGAGGAAGGGAAAGAAAGAAGAAAAACAAATTCAGATCTTCTGACCCCAAACTTATACTTCCTTTGCTGAAAGTGACTGAGGAACATTTTAGAAATGACTTGGGGAGGACAACAGGGTACAGAACTTTGAGGTATCATTTATTTCCTTGTGGGTCTTTTTCTCCCCACTATCTCTACTCCCCAAAGCACTACATCCCTCTCAGCCTGCCCTGGTTCAACTTCTGTGTAAACACTCCAAAGGTGTATGTCTTTCATTCTTCACGGCGTGCAAGAAAGGTCACAGGAGGGAAAGATACAGCAAAGAAAGAAGGAAGCCATATTTAAGACCCAACCTAGAGAAATGAGGAGCCTAGTCCTCCTCCCCAAGTCCTCAGGAACAGAAAGAGGGTGTGGGAATTTCAACAGAGATCCCAGACCTGCCTGCAGGTCCCTCACCCTCAGCCCTCATCTGCCTCAGGAAAGATGCAGCCTTAATGGCTTGCTGTAATTCCTTGCCCTCAAGTACACAGTGTTCACCAGACTCACAAAAACCTCCTTATAAACTCCACATTTGTCTTTACAATATCAAAGCCTGTGGTGACTACGTTAACTATCTTTGACCCGCCTTCTTGACTATTTTCTTCAAATAATGCATCTTTGGAGATGAGTCAAACATATTTTTATAATTTCCTGAGATGAGACAGACCTAACAGCAAAGTACATTTTATACTTAAAACACACAAACACACACACAAAACAAATGAAACTCTTGCTTACTGTCCTTGAATAATGACAAAAAACATTTAGCCAAATTTTTTTTCCTATTATTTATTCTAATACTGCCAGTTCTGAAACAAAGCAGTTGGAAGGAGAAATTTAGTAACTTTGATTTGTCCCAAGATACATTTTTTTACACTGAGGTCCTATTCCTGACAGTAAGCACATGTGACCTGTTCTAAAAAAAGGATATTTTCCACTTCTTGCACAACTGGAGCAGATATAAACATCAGCCTGTGCAAACTGCCCTGCAGAACTCAAAGGGAATTAAAAACACATACACACTCATACACTTACATAAATTCTATAAATAGCAGTACTCGGGAAAAGGAAATCTCCAATAACACACAAAACCAACACTCAGAATCCCACTTTAATCAAGTTTTCCATCTAATCATACCACACAAGCAATCTACATAATAAGATCTGAACATCTGCCAGGTTAAGGCACCTCAATCTTGTCTATTTTGCTCCAGATACATAATTCCATACATGCTTTAGTGCGGTTATGAGGAAGGGGAAAATTGCAATCACGGTAAAGTAGAAGAGAAGGAATTGATATTACTTACTGACATGTGCTAGGCACTCTACAAAGCACTTTTACACGTTATCTCCGTTTTAAAACTTCCACCGACCCCAAGAGGACAGTTCTACTGATCCCACTTCACAGGTAAAGAAATGAAGACTCCCAAGAGGCTAAGCATCTTGTCTCGAATGCAGGCACAGCCGTTAAGTGGCAGAGCTGGGGGCACAGCGCTTAAGCAAGGCTACTTCTGAACCTGTCCACGTGCATCCCGTCTCTGCCACCGCAGGTGCCCGCAGACCACGAGGAAGCGCTGGGACTCTGCTTAGAAGTATAAAAGGCAACCAGAAACCCTAAAAGTCTATTTTAAGATGATGCCTTCCAAGGTGTCTGCTGTTTTATTTAATGTTATAAGGAAATATGTTTGAGCACTGCTCGACCGTCAAGGCCAAACTCGAATACCCTTATTCACTGACAGAACTGCACCCTGATTTCCCTCCCTCTATTAAATTCCCATGGCTGATGCCCATTCCCCACGGTTCTGTCTTGTGTGCATGGCTGGACGTACAGGTTCTCTTTCCCTCAAGGTGCCGCATGGTTCTCCACAGGCAGGCCCCGCGCCTTGCACACGGTGGCACAAAGAAGTGCACGAGAGCGCGGGCCCAGAGCCAGATCCAGGCCCAGCTACTCGCTATGCCTGTTTCCTTTTCTGTAAAATGAGAATAATGAAAATACATACATCCTCGAGGGGGGGGGGGGGGGGAGTCAAGGAAGGGAGGGAATACGGGGATATGTGTATAAAAACAGATGATTGAACTTGGTGTACCCCCCAAAAAATAATAAATAAGTAAATAAAATTAAAAAAAAAAAAACATACATCCAAGTTTGAAATGAGAATTAACAGCATTAATAGAAGTAAAATATTCAGAATCACTCCTGGCAATCATAGTCAGCCCTGTGTAAGTGTTACCTGTTTTTAAAATTATAATTAACATTATTGTTCTCATTTACTATTCTCATCTTATGCAGGTTTTGCAAGATTGCGTTAACACATGTGAAAACACTTAGAACAGGGGCTGGCACACAGTGTGGCCTCAGTAAATGTGAGTTGTGTTTATTGGTATTAATTTGCATGTACTCAATAGATATATGTTGAAGATGAATATGTATGTATGCGCTGATATAAGTGTTTTTTGTTTTTTTAACCAGCATAAAAAAAACTGTTAAGGACTGGATCAAAATTATAAAACACAAAAGATTTATCTGCAGCACCTCATTAGGAGGAAAGCAAAAAGGAATTTACCAAACTTGGGATAATTTTATTGCATAACAACACTGGCCTTAGAGAAGAACGCCAGAGTCAACCAAACGCAAACACTTTCTGGAAGGTCAGGGCTCACTGCTAAGTAATAAAGAAATAACAACAAGAATAACATCTGCTAACATTTACCGAGTACTTACTATGTGCCCAGTGCCATGCTAATACTTTTCCATAGTCAGTGTCACAGTTAATGTCCTTAGACCCCTAGGAGGCAGACCCCCACTTGCTAGATGAGGAAACTGAGATTAGAGGTCACTCAACCTCCCCAAGGTCACCCAGCTTGTTAGGGACAGAGAGAAATGCCATAACAATGCTCTTAATCTCCATTCAGAGTAGTTCCCTGCAGATTGGACAGATAAAAAAAAATCAGTAAACTTTCAGAAATCAATAAAAGATAGACAGTTTTGTCCTGCCAAGAATGGATTAACATTTCATAAATGAAAAGGTATTTTTAACAGGAAGACAGGAGGAAAAAAATCTCAGAATAAATCCAAGAAATGACAGTAGGCTTACAGGGAAATACACGTGTGTGAGCGTGCATGTGACACAAGAGTCTTTTTCTCTGTCATTTTGACACAAACGTGTGTCAACTTCACACACCTCTCTCTGAATCAGCATTTGGGATCCACTGCTCTATCTCGTCCTGCCACTATGAATCTGATACTCACTTTCATTCCCATTTCTAACTTGTGGGAAGTTAACTAACCATTATCTAAACCATTACTAAAACTTCGAGTAGAGGAGAAACTGGAATTAGATTAAGCCAATTCTGAAGTCGGTCCAGGAAAAGGGCATTAGCAGTTACAAAATCACAGAATTTAGCACCAAGTAAATGAAACAAGAGAACCACGAACCTGAAAGATGCTCCCATATTTTTTAACGTGTTTTAACAGAGAGTCCCTCCCCTGCTAGGAGCCCATTCAACAGCTCCACATCTGACCCTGACCTGACTGTGCCGACAGGTGAATTCTGGGTTCACCCCTCATATTCGGCACTTTTCCTCTGCCACCCACCATTCATGGCTCCTTCCCAGGAGAACATACAAAGGTTTCAAAAGCTTTTGGGGAGGAACCAAACTGCAAACAGTTCTTCATGAGAACCTTTGCTCACAGTGTGTGTCTTCCTACAACGCAGCTTCGCCAAAGCTGTGACCAAAACCGGGTCCTCATCATCTAAATCCAACAGCTCCACATTCCTAAAGGCCAGAAGGTCTGGGTTAGGAATGAAACTGTCTTTCCTCAACAAACACTTGCACATCTGAGCTTAGCCCAAATGAAGAATATATAAACTCCTCTGTGGAGGGACCCTGGTGGATACCTATTTTAAAAGAAACCAGGGACTTCCCTGATGGTCCAGTGGGCAAGACTCCGCCTCCCAATGCAGGGGGCCTGGGTGTGATCCCTGGTTGGGGAACTAGATCCCACATGCATGCTGCAAATAAAAGATCCCAAGTGCCGCAACTAAGACCTGGCACAGCCAAAATAAATAATAAAAAATAAATGAATAAATAGTTTTTTTAAAAAGAGAGAGAGAGAAACCAGAGCCAAACACCCTATCCTATGTGGGATAAAAAGAGAGAAAGCAACACATATTCGAAAAACAAACACTACTGTGCCAGGCATTGTTCCCGGCCAGTCAATCTGCAACAGGGGTGAATCTGTCCCCCGTGGACATTGGTGGTGTCTGGAGACATTTTTGGTTGTCACAACTTGGGGAAGGGTGCTACTGGCCTCTGGCAGGTAGAGGCCTGGGATGCTGTTAAACATCCTGCAATGCCCAGGACAACCCCCACAACAAGGAATTATCCAGTCGAAAATGTCAACAGCACTGAGATTGAGAAACTGTGTTCTAGGCTCTGGAGACACCACAGTAAACAAGGAAGTGACAGAAATCCCTGCCCCCTTGGACCTTGCAGTCTAGTATGGAAAAACATATCATAAACGTAACACATTAGAAAATTATAGACTAGATTATAATGTAAGTACTTTGGGAAAAAAAAAAGGCAGGGCAACAAAGACAGAGTTTGGAGGGACATCCACTGCATAGAGCATGGTCAAGGTAGCCTTGGGCGGCAAAGACATTTAAAGGAAGATGTGAGGTTGGTTGGGAAGGGAACGAATGCTATTTGCTCTCTGGACAAAGAGAGAAAGAGGGGCCAGCAAGTGCAACATACAAAGGCCCAGAGGTGCAGTGGTCTGGAGAATTCCAGGAATGGTAAGGAGACTGGCTGGAGCAAAGGGAGCCAGGAGAGTGGCAGCAAGAGATACAGTCAGAGCGGACAGGAGACCTGCCCATACAATCTGCTTCGGACCATTTGAAGGGTCTCAAGTTTTACTAATACTAGGAGCTATTGGAGGGTTCTGAGTAGAGAATGATATGATGTGACACATTTTAACACGGGGTTTCTCAACCTGGGCAGTGACAATTTGGGGTCAGGTCATTCTTCACTGCGGGGCTGTCCTATGTACTGGAGAATGTTTAGCAGCATCTCAGGCCTCTACTTACTAGAGGCCAGTAGCAACCCCCAACCATTGTGGCAACCAAAAATATCTCCAGACATTGCCACATGAGCCCAGGAGGGGCAAATCACCCCAGGCTGAGAACCAGTTTTAACAGGAACATTGTGGCTCCTGTGTTGAAAATCCACTGAAAGCCAGTAAGAATAAAGGCAGGAGACCAGGTAAGAAACAATCACCGAGGTGAGGGCAGGTGGCAGTCTGAGCCAAAGTGGGAGCAGAGGAGTTGGTGACAAGTGGGCAGACTCTAGACATATTTTCAACTCCAAGAGACAGTCCAGAAAATACAACTGATGGACAAAATAGCTGCAGCAGTCTTCACCTTCCAAATTCAACTTATTCCAACCAAGATTACAAGAAGGGAGGTGCACCAGCAAAGACTTAAGACAAAAAGCCACAAGGAGGCCCTGAACATGCAGCCCTTGTAAAGTCACACAACAGATGTCGATGACAATACATTAGACAACTGTGAGAAACAGTACTATAGGAAAATTTTGCCAACCCCATATATTTATTCACAGATTTTATTTCACTGGTTTATTTCAAAGAGCATGTGTCTGCTCCAAAGACAAGTTTTACAACATTTTTAATTTAGCCTTCCTCTGCGCACCGGTTCTGTCCTGCACCTGTTTCCAGCTTCAACCTGTGAAGCCAGCGCTTCCCACGTACCCGAATTTTTCCTTACACACACAAGCTAGCTCCTGAGGATGTTCAACCCTTGCAAGTCTTTTTTTTTTTTTTTTGCAGACTCAAAAAGAACAGGCCCCAAATCATCCAATGTGAGTTTCATGGCATTCATTTGGGTTTTTCCAGATGGTATTTTCCTCACTCTCTCAAACTCATTTACTGTTATGTATCAGCTACCATCAAAAATGTTCCAAACAGTCCGGTTAATTCATTTCTTTCAGAACTACACACACACACACACACACACACTCACTCCCTCATTCTGGCCATGTAAGCATTTGCTTATAGAAGCAAAAGCAGAGACTGCTCGGTAAAACACTGGTCCCTTCAGCCGAATGCAGATAAAGCCCCAATAAGCATAACCAACAATACCCTTCACACACTATTACTCCACACCCCCCAACCCCCAACACACACAATCTAGGCTCATACACAAAACAGCCATTATGAAGAGAAACCACCAACTAAAGGCTGGTTTTAGGCGACTAACTGCATAGGAGGTTCCTTCCAATCTCTGTTAAGCATCTGCCAAGAGGCTGCTTCAGCCACCCAGTCAGTGGGTGTGCTGTTCCCAGATTTTCTTCCCCAAAGTGGATTCAGACTCTGACACAGCCCTGAAGAAAGCAAACCTGGCTGCGCTTTCCAATGGAGCAACCCATGTGCCCCAACAGCTGAGATCACACCATCTCACTCTTAATTCAGCTGCCCCTCTTCATTCACCCTGATTTCTGGACCCTCTTCCCCTCTGCCAGCCAGGCCCCCCAGCACCAGGCCCTACCTAATAAGAAGGGTGGGCAGGAAGGTCCGAGAAGGGTATAGAAGCACTGCAGAACCTTCCAGTTACAACCTCATCTTACCTCACAACTGAGAAGGGTGGGAGGAAACCCTCTCTACTCTCACAGGCTCAAATGACCATTTCTATCTTAGTAAACATTGGAAATGTCCTGAGTAGCCACAGGGCAGAAGGAAAGGAAGGCATCCAACCCGTTCCCACGGACAAGTGGGAAGGGAGGCAGCATAGGGGCACTAGGGATGGCGGGGCGCCAGACCAGCAGGTGTCTTCAATTCTCTCCCAAAAAGTTTTTTAAGTCCCCAGAGAATTAAACACGTGTCGCTACCCAACAGGGGACACTCCTCAAACCTTCCATCTCAAAGCGTTTCCCCATCTAGGGAAGGCCTGCATTTGAATGGGACCCTGTAAGCTCGGGGAGTTCCACCTGGACGAGGAGACACGCCCCCCGCCCCTCCCGCGCTGGGGTGCCGCGGCCAGGAAGGTGAGGGGCAGGGCTCGGGAAACCTCACCTGCAGGCGGCCTGGGGCGGGTTTTCCCAGAGGGACCGTACTCCTAAGAGGCAACAACACAGGAGCTAACTGCTTGCCTCTAACATCGCGCTCGGTCCACCCCAAGCTCTCTCTCTCTCTCTCTCTCCCCTGGTCCTCTGCCGGTTGGGATCTTCAGAAGAGGGGTCCACTCGAAACCCTCTTTTTCCTCCTTCCCACCCGGCCCGTGTCCCGGCCCGGCGCTCCTCCTCCCCCACCTCCGCGCCGGGGCACTCCCCAGCCCCCACTCGCTCCCAGCAGCTGGTATCCCCAACCGAGGGTCTCCTGGTCCGCGCGGGCCGTCCCGGCTTGCCCGCCGCGCCCCCAAAGTGCTCCCGGGCGGAGACCCCTGTTGGCGCACCTGCCCGGCGGGCACGGTCCCCAGCTGCGGGGGTCAGTTCGCCCTCTGCCCCGGGGCAAGGGCACGGGGTCCTTGTCCCAGAGCCCGGGCAAGCGGCTTTCCTCGCCCCAGAGTGGGAGGCGCGGGGTCCCCCAGCAGCCCGCCGCGCCTCCCTCCAGCTGTCACCGCTCACCTGCTCTTCAGGGGTTGACTTTTGAGTTCGTAATAGGTTTTGGGCTCTTCGTGAAACTCCTCCCCGACTTCGAAATCCGGCACGATCCCCGATTCCGACTGCATGGCTCCTGCTTCCCGTCCTCCCACTGCTCCAAAGGGACAGCCGAGCCCGGGGGCGGAGGGAAGGTGGCGGGGCCTGGGTCTCCCGAGCGGTGCGCCCCCGCGCAGTGCAGAGCTCAGCCCGCTGGCCCGCGCGCGGCCACCCGCCCAGGCGCCCGGAGTTTACACTCGCAGCCGGGCGGGAGGGGCGGCTGCCTGGCGCCGCCTGGGATCTGTAGTCCCGGCCGAGCAGGGCACTTCCAGCTTGCCAGGGGACAGGAGCCCTCGAAAACTACAATTCCCAGAAGGCTAAGCGAGGGCAGAGACAACGTGGTAGACACCGCTAGTGTAACTCCTGTTTGGATTCATTGTCAATGTCAGCAGCTCCTCTCCCTCCTCTCTCTCCACTTGCTTCAAGGGTACAGACCTGGCCATTTAATATTAATAAGAACGGACTCAGCCCTGCTTTCTTACCATCTCCTCCTCCCAGCTCACACATTCGCGAGGGCACGCCAAGTCCTTATTAAAAAAAAAAAAAAAAAAGTAAAGGGTTTTGGCACTGGAAAGTTTCAGCCTCCCTTAAAATAAAAAGACTTTATATCAGGCTCCATGCTTCCCAGCGCTGCTGCGACAAATCAGCTTGTCCTCGGTTTGGAACTGAGTGGAGGAACTTCCCTTCACTTTGTAAGTAAAACAGTACTGTAGAAAGTGTTCTTGTGCGTTCCTTTTCCGTAACTAACTCAAGCTGGGCTTTAACAATACTTTTCATCCAGCTGAATGACTCTCCCCTTTATCCAATTAGCCACTTCTAATCTAAAGCGGCACTTGAAAGGTGCGGTTAATTTAAAAAGGCACAAAGTTACAAAACAGCGTCGTCACTGTCTGCTTTTAATTTCTCATTTGGCTGGGAGTTCAAATGACATTGTCCTGACATTTCAGGAGTGAAGTTGTGGGGCACATAAATGTACAAGTGTCAACCCCAGCCCCCACCCCAGCTTCCCGGCACTCACTTAGGTAACCGATTAACAGGCTCTGTTATGGCTCATTTGAACTTCCAGTCTTTCCCTCTGATTAGTTCCAGTAGGATGTTTTCCTTCTTTTAAAAGTGTTTTGAGGCATCAGGGAGAGAGTAGAGAGTTAGAGGGTGGCTTTTATTTTTTTTTTTTTTTTTTTGAGGGTGGCTTTTAAAGTTCTAAGACACACAATTGAAATCCCGAGATCTTCTCTAAAATGCTGTGTAATGGTGAGCTTGTCACTTGATTCCTAGAAGCCCCAACTTCTTCATCTATAAAAGAGGAGATTGGCAAACTTGTTTTTTGAAGATGTTGCAAGGTCAAATGCAAGAGAGTGATTTGTAATCTATAAAAATGCTGCTCAGTGATCGTTTTATTTATTAGATCTTGAAGATATTCCTTTCAGACTAATACTTCACCTGTGAGTTTGTCCTTTCAAAAGTAATAAATGAACAACCTGCAAGAAAACTCTAAGGAGGCTAGACTAAGGATCAGCATCTCCCAGGAGTTGGCTGTTTGCTTGTTTGCCTCAGATGAAATATTTCAAGTTCACATTAGGTCTATACCATTAAAATATGACAGAACCTGAACCTTCCTGAGGAAAATAGGCTTGTTATGCTCATGAACATGGGATCCCAGATTCCATGATAAATACTGCTAGAAATTAGACATTAAAAGTTTAGAAAAAAAAAAGTGTTATTCTGTGCCAGAAGGAAGAGGAAACGTAAAACATGCAGGAAACATTGAGCCTAGACTCCTAGTCTCATCTTGTTTCTCAACTGTAGATGGTTGGAATGTGGTAGGAAGGGTCAATTATCATAATAACTTGGGGGTATTACAGGAACTTAAGGGATATAAGCCAGAGATGCTATACATCTTGCACAATGACAAACTGTCTTGTCCAAATATCTTTGGTACCCGCATTGAGAAACACTGGAGTCTTCTTAACCTTTTGGTTCACCAGAAGCCTTTTAACGTGAGGAAAGCTATGGACCCTCTCCAGAGAAAATGTAGATGAAAACAAGATTCTTGTGCATAATTTTTGGTCTGTTGACCTTCAAAGGCTATCGAGGACTTCAGGTTAGAACTGTAGTTTATAACCTCTTTAGAACTATAATGAAACAGCCCATTTTGTCACTATATCCAAACAGTGACCTGCTAGACCTAAGGGATCAAACCCAAAGGGGAAAAAAATGTCAGGAAAGCTAAAACACCTGAACGTAGCTCCAACTAAATAAGTTTGCCCAGAGGTTCACACAGATAGCTGCTATTTTTCCCACTACACCTTTTCTTCTGATCTCATCCTACTCTTGGGTCAGGAAAACTTCTTTTCCATTACCTATGGTAGAGTTATCGATGACAGTGCCATCTGCTACCAAGTGGGAGTAGATATGTGACTAGTCCTGACCCATCAGTGGGTCCATTTTCCTAGCCATGGTGATTCCTTTAAGGATGCACACAGTACCCTAACATGACTAAAAGTACTCTTTGGGACTTTTCTTCCAGGGCAACTGGGGAAGACTATCTGATTCTCAGAAGCACAGTGCTGGATGGAAGAAGGCCTAGAGCTTATTACTTACGGCCACAAAGGGAAGCTGATCAAAACCGAGAGAGAATGAGACAAGATCAACAATCAAAGAGAAACAGAAACAAGCAAAACTTAGAAAACGACAATAACATTGTTTCAGCACCCTGTTCCAATGGTTCTTGAAGCCAGATATCCTTGGAGTCTCCAGATATATGAACCAATTTTTTTTTTCTTTTTGCTGTAACTATTTTGGTTTATGCCTCTGTCACTTGCAACCAAAGGAGCTTTGAGTAATCACCTTAAAAACCTTTCACTCCTTTTAATGGACAATTTTCTGTGGACTGCCATACTATTCAATCACGTAACAAAAAGTTGGGGATGGCCTCTTGTAGATAGCCCCTGTGATCCCTCTTCATTAGTGAATTAAACCCTAGGAGTAGATACCTCTTCTTTTAAAAAGGTGATAAAGGTCAATAGCTCCATGCATTTCAACCAAGGACCATGCCTATTAAAAGCAGATAGAGATAATTATTGTCATTAAAAATATGACCTATATTATGTAATACTTTACTTTTTTACACGTTTGTCACATGCACCTCTTATTGGGGCACTTCAAAATCCAGCAAGGATAGATAAGCAAGGGTCCCCATTTTAACATGCATTGAACATGCACTGGTTATGAACATGGCATTGTGTTAGGTACACAGGCTACAAGAATGTATTTAACTTCCTCCCTGCCCTCAAGAGGCTCAAAGTCCAGGAGTTGAGTTAAGGCTTGTAACACAATGAGAAACCACACCCAAGGCAGCAATGCTAGGCAGCAGATAACTGGTGTGTGATTTATACTTTTATATTCATTTATCTCAGCAACTATTTATGGAGCATCTATTCCATGCCAGCCACATTATGTGCTAGATATAGGGGAAATAGCAGTGATGAACCACCTGTATTCCCTATACACACGACATGGTCCCTGTCTTTTTAGGAATAGGAATGAAAATGATGTCATGAGTAAATAAAGTGATAGGTAAATCCTACAAGTGTCTGAAAAAGGAGCAACCACTGAGAGCAAGAAAGAGATGAATTCTTGGAGGAGAAAAGGAAGGGAGGGAGGGAGAGAGGGAAGAAGGAATCTAGGGTATAAAATACAAAAACTACCAATTCACAGGGAAAAATAAATGAGAGAGAAATACATTAATAATACCACAAGGATTCAACGAGACAAACCCAGAAATTGAGAAATTCTACAAGACATTGAGAAATCTTCAAAAACCAAACAGCACAAAATAAAGGGGAAGGAGGGACTGCTATAGATTTTTAAAGATTTAAAAGACATATTAGGTATGTGAATTACATCTCAATTTTTAAAATGATTTGGGAAAAAAAGAGACGTATCACTCAAATACATTTTGTAGACTTTGAGTTCTGATTTGAACAAAGCAAAGAGGATGATTAATAAATAATCCAATGCAAAATTTGTGAAGCTTGGATCTGAATATAAATGATAACATAAATGGATTAGGAAAGGGCTGGCTAAGATATGAAGGGTAATTTAAATGAATTTAGGAAAGGAAATCTGATGAGTCTCAAGTATAGCTGATTGCAATGGAGCAACGGAAGAGTCACCAGGTTTAAGAGCTGAGCAACAGGTTTGAGGAGAGTTTTACCTTGTTAATAGCTGTTAAAGAAAAGATTATTCTGACACTTATTAAAGAAGAGTAAGCCCAACTTTATTCAGGGGAACTGTCACCATAGGTGTAGAAACTACTGCAATGGGTGGAGTTTTGCAGTAGGGGAAAGATATTGGGCTCGACTTCAAATACAACAAGGACAAGTTGGGGATTTACATCCAAGGAACAGAACATGTATTGGGGTGTGGAAGATGGTCAGTGGGTAGAAAATTACTACGACAGTCGTGTAATTCTTTGTTTAAACTGACCTAACAGGATTCTTACTGAAGGCAGGCTAGGGTAATCAGATATTTCCTGGGGGATGGTGGGGATGAAGAAGGTGATCAGATATTGAGGGCGGGGGATGCTGGTTAAACTGACTTGACAGGATTCTTGCTAAAATTCATCCATGCAAGTGGAAGTCCAAAAGTCAAGGCCTAGTTGAGAAGAGGATTGAGAGGAGACTGACTAAAGTTTCATCAAGGAGAGATTCAGAAAAATGGTACAGATGAACCCAGTGACAGGGCAAGAATAAAGATGCAGATGTAGAGAACGGACTTAAGGACAAGGCGGGCAGGGGTGAAGAGGAAGCTGGGACAAAGTGAGAGAGTGGCATTGACATATATATGCTACCAAATGTAAAATAGATAGCTAGTGGGAAGCTGCTGCATAACACAGGGAGATCAACTTAATGACGGGTGATGACTTAGAGGGCTGGGATAGGGAGGGTGGGAAGGAGTCTTGGGAGGGAGGGGATATGGAGATATATGTATAGGTATAGCTGATTCACTTTGTTGTACAGCACAAACTGGCACAACAGTGTAAAGCAATTATATTCCAATAAAGAGCTTAAAAAGATGTTTTAAAAGAGAGATTCAAAGCAAAGAATTGTCTTTTATAGGGAATAGAGCCAATATTTTGTAACAACTTTACATAGAGTATAATCTCTAAAAAATTTTAATCACTATGGGATACTTTTGAAATTAATAAAATATTGCATAAATCAACTGTACTTCAATTTTTTTGATTAGAAAAAAATGTTTTAATTTTTAAAAAAAGAAGCGCCTTTTGCAGCTCCTGAGGCCCAAAGCCAGGCTGGTGGCAGCAGGTGGCTGTCACCCCACAGCTATCAAGTCAATGGAGGAAGAGTGGTTTGAGCCTTGTGTGGACTTTGACTCTAAAGCCAATGCAGAGCTATCAGTGAAGGTCATGCTTTCATTCTTGTTCCAAAGTATCTTCAGCCACAGGAACTGAAGTAAGAAGGAGAACACCAAACAGTCCATGAGATGATATAGCAAAAAGAGGGGATATGCACTCCAAAGTGGGCATTCCTGCTTCTCTGAATTTCCATAAACAGCTACCAAAGTGAGATTACTGGCTTGTGTGTAAAATATTTAAAACAGATATGTCTTCTTATAGAAAAGTAATAATTTTTAGTAGAAAATGCAGATAAGTAAATATTTAAAACAGATTTATCTTCTTATAGAAAAGCAATCATTTTTTTCAGTAGAAAATGCAGATAAGTAAAAGGGAAAGAATTTTAAACACCCATAATACCACTATCCGGAGATATCTGTACCTAGGTATATATGTCATTTTATATATATATATATATATATATATATATATATATATATATATAAAACTATATATCATATATATATAATTTAAAGAAATATTCAGAAGGAGACCATACTGAATATACCATTTCATCACTTACTTTTCACTTTCATGTGGTATTTTGAGTAGCTTTCCTTGTCTACAATATCATTTCCATTCAGTAAATTTACTAGAACTTATTTTTCTAATCTCTGTATTGCTGGACCTTTAGATTGTTTTCAATTTTTCACTATTGTAGGTAATTTCACCCCATCCTAGTAACTTCAATCTTTGCTCCCATCCACAATAATCGCCTAGAAATTGAATTGCTAAGCCAAAAAGCAGGCATGCTTTTGACATTTTTCCAAGAGGGATCTTTCTAGACCACAAATTTCATCTTGTCTTTTCCCCATTTTAAAATTGTAGGATCCCCATTGCTCCAGAATAAAGACCAGACTCTTTAACATTGGATACCCAGCTCTCCACGTCCTGAATCCTCCTAACCTTCTTGACCTCCTCTGAGATCACTCCCTGACTTCCATATTCAGTAGCTCCAGTGACCCCAAACTACTGAAGCTCCTGGAATATGCCAGTCTATCTCTCTCTGTCTGGAGCACCTTTCTCTCCTTTTTTTACCTACACACTTCTTTACCCTTTAAGACTCAGCTCAAATGTTACCTTCTCCAGTTAAGCCTTGCTCTACCCTGCCAACCTTCACCAAATTCCCAGGTGGGTTTAAGGGCCCCATCCCTAAGTTCCCTAGATATACTATCTGCAGTACCCTGTATTATAATTATCTGCTTAACTTTCTGTACACAGCTCCCACCACCCCACAACCCCTACTCCCACCGCCCCCCCGCCCCCCACGCACCCCTCTCCCTGCCCAGACTGTGAGCTCCCAGAGGGCCGGAACCATGCCCACAATGGATGTTTAATAACTGTCTACTGAATAAATGAATGGATTAGGCATCAAGTAAAAGAAAATATGTTTTCTAGCAAATACACTGTTTCTTTTTGTAATGATAGCAAGGATATTGCAAATGAAAATGGAATTTTTAGTAGGTTTTCCACAGTGTCCATTTGTACATAGGCAAATATTGATGGAACAAAATAACTAATTTCTTCTCCATCACTGATGCTCTATCCTAGTCTGAATTGGTTTATCAGAGCAGAATTTAGCCTGTATCCCAATGGCATTGCTGATAAGGAAGCTGAGATCTCTTCATTAGAGCAACAAGCGGACACATTTAGACTTGCTTGTGGGAGATTTGGAAAAATATCATGCTGGAAAATAACTGAATGAATCACTTAGCACTTATTAAAGGAACTAAAATCAGAAACTGAAATAAGCCAAGATACATGCACATTTCCTGTCGTGAAGGTTGCAGGGGTAAACCTCAAGGGATTTGATGTTCCCAACCACGTTAACCCAAAACGTTGTCAGAAAGTTTTAAAAGACAAGGACTCATTTGTCAGGTTGCAGATGAAAATATATTCATCTTTATTTCTCCCTAGAACCCAGTGAGGAGTAAGTACTCAATGCACTGCTGTGGAATAGATTTGCCAAGGTAGTATGCCAAAATACCAAGCCCCAGGGATCGAAGATCAAGTAGCTGGAAAAAAACAGAAAACTTCCAGCCTAGGAGCAAATGAAGAAGGGGAGGTCCCCAGGGGACTTATTTCTTAGAGATGAATTAGAGTCGACTGCAAAGGAATTAATACTTGTAAAATACATAGACCAGTGGTTGGCATATGACACACTCCACACAAGACTTTTGTAAAATAAGTAATATGAATAAATCTTTATTTCTTTATTCATTAAAAAAATATCTGTGTAGTACTTACTCTGTGCCACTCACATACTGAGAAATACTAGCTGATGGATTCATTAAAGGTTTCCAAATTTTGTTCAATTTAGCCAAAAATAGGTTTAAATATATACTAATGGTCTGACCTCCTTTTCTGCATCAGAAGGGCCCACTGGCTGGCTTTGAGCTCTGGCTCCATCAGTAACCAGCTGTGTGACCTTAAGTAACATACCTAAATCACCCTAATTCTCAATTTCCTTTTATGTAAAAATGGGGTGATAGAACCAAATTGGCATTAGTGAGAATTAAATAAGGAAATCAGTATAATGTACTTTACTTTATATTGTCTGGAACTCATAAGAACTCTTGGCTAGTTTTAAATTAGTGTTAGTGTTAATTGTTGCTGTTGTTATTCTTCTTTTGACCATACCTTAAATTAGCTTTTAGGAATCCACTGACCTATGTTTGAGGCATAAAAAAGAACAGAACACTTCCTGTTTCCAATGTCAATTCTCTCTCTTTTTTTAAGATCTTTTCTTGCAATTATGAAATAAATTACAGTTTGGAAAAGTGCATAAAACATAAATGTATTCTTTTACAAATAATGATTTTGTCCACTTACAACTTCTTCCCTCAAAGAGGTAACCACTTTTACGGTAATCATTTCTTCTTCTATAGTTTTAACACCTAAATATGCCACCCTAAGCAATACAGTTTATTCTTGCCCATTTGGGGGCTTGAGAGAAATGAAATTATGCTAGCCAGCTTCCAAGATCGCCCCCTGTGATCCTGATCTCCTGGTGATCTCTCCCTACATTGAATCGGGATTGGTTTGTGTGGCCAACTTCTAAGGCTATCAAAAAAGTTTACTGCAACTTCTGCCTGGTTCTTTCGGATTGTTCAGTCTGAGGGGGCCATGAGGAAACCAGAAGAGGCCCATACAGACAGGAACTGAGGCCTCCCACCAACAGCCAGCCTTGTGATTAAGCCACCTTAGCAGTGGACCCCCCAGCCCAAGCCAAGCCTTCAGAGGACTGTAGCCCAAAAGGGCATTTGGCTACAACGTCATGAATACCCCTGAGCCAGAAACGCTCCAAGCCACCAAATCTCTGACCCACAAAAACCATGAACAATGATAAATTCTGTTGTGCTAAACCAAGAAGCCTTGGAGTAATTTGTTATGCAGCCATAGATAATCAGAAATTACACGATATGAAATCTTTTCTATCTTGATTCTTCCAGTCAACATTTTTAAAAACATACATCTGTGTGATATGGTGTGTAACTTTATGTCTATTACTGTAGAGCAGCCCATTGTATGGATACACTTTGGTTTGATTTTTATAAACATTTTTGTCTGGGGTGGGGGAGGATTCCTAACCTGTAGGGCTTGAGAAGGGGTACTTTTTGATTTGGAAGAAGTTCTCTGCAGGTATGGGAGGGGAGGATAAATAGCATTTGACACCTTTGAGGCCAAATTTACCATTAGTATTTAGTAATCCAAATATCTTGAATAACCGAAAACAAGAAGTTTTTGGAATGGCCCTTATCTCTTTTCACTGTAAACATAGTCAACTTGAGTGACAGCCCTACTTGTCCTTCATATCACCTCAAGTAGACACTAGGCTTCTCTGCCTCTCAAATAGAGACTAGAGGAAAGGATGGGGTGGAGACATACACCCTCCTGGGATATATTTTCCTCTGACTGACAATTAAAATAAAGCAAACATGTTTTTAACCTGCTACAGACTCAGAAAATCATGTTTTCCTAACATTTAAACTGTTCGATCAAGCAGGAATCTTGAGTGCCTTCAATCCACAGCCACCTGGGATGGCTCAGCCCTTTGTACTCTGTTACCATTTCAGTAGGACACACAGAGCAACTAAGAAATGGGGACTGCAAATCAGTTACCTGGGGAAAAATTAAGAATGAGAGTTTCTTTTCTAGGAACCTATACTACAGAAATACTCTCGCAAAGATGTGAAGATGCATACACAAGAATCTTCACTGCAATGTTTTTTATTATTTTGAAAAACTGGATTCATGGCACAGGGGCTGTTGGTAAATCATGACACATTCTTACAGCTGAATTCTATGCAAATGTTAAAAAACAATGAGACAAAAAAAAACAACAACAAAAAAAACCCAAACAGTAAGATTGGGCTTCCCTGGTGGCACAATGGTTAAGAATCTGCCTGCCAATGCAGGGGACACAGGTTCGATCCCTGGGCCAGGAAGATTCCACATGCCACGGAGCAACTAATCCCATGAGCCATAACTACTGAGCCTGTGCTCTTGAGCCCATGAGCCACAACTATTGAGCCCACGTGCCACAACTACTGAAGCCCGTGTGCACAGAGCCTGTGCTCTGCAACAACAGAAGCCACCTCAATGAGAAGTCCTAACACAGCAACAAAGAGTAGCCCCCGCTCTCCGCAACTACAGAAAGCTCGTGCGCAGCAACAAAGACCAATAAATAAATAAATTTACTAACAACAACAACAACAACAACGAGACTGAGCTCTATGGGCAGACATAGAAAGATGTTCCAAAATAAATTTTACATGAAAAAAAGTATATTGCAAACAATATATGTCAATTCTATTTTCATTTAAGGAACAAACTGTGTGTGTGTGTGTGTGTGTGGTGTGTGTGAGATGGTGTATATAAGTTAAACCATTAATAGCTATTATTGGGGCTGAAGGAGGAATTATAAAGAAATTTCACTTTCAAAATCACACATTTTTGTAATGTCTTATTTTGTTACAACATACATATATGGCTTTTGAAAGTAAAGGGGAAAATGGTTACTTTTAAACTTGCCATTTAGGTCAGTAATAAGAATGACAATGATTACGATGAAAAAAATGATAAATTATGGATTTAACCCTTAGGATTCTCTTCAGTGCTTGACACAGGACCTTCTTTTATTCACTCTTCCCAATTATTTCTACCATTAATCAAAGAGCCATGAAAACCAGACAGCATAAAAAAGCCAAGCCATAAGTGGCTACAGTACATATTTCCTTTCTCATACTTCCTTCTTAAAATTTTCACAAGTAATATATATACATTTTAGAAGAATTGGGAAAGTCTACAATAAGCAAGAAGAAAAAATTATCTTTAAATGATCCACCAGGGAGAAATACACTTAGTATTTTCCTGGACAGCTGTCTAAACTTATTACTAATGCTACTACACTCACACACACTCACACACACTCTCTCACACACACACACACACTGTTCTCTTCTTTTGTAACCAATTTTTCTTCACATATACATAGTAAAATTTAAATTATATATATAAAAGCCTTTTATATTAAAAATATACTCATGAGACTTCCTAGGTGGCGCAGTGGTTAAGAATCCACCTGTCAATGCAGGGGACGCGGGTTCGATCCCTGCTTCAGGAAGATTCCACACACCTCGGAGCAACAAAGCCCATGCGCCACAACTATTGAGCCTGTGCTCCAGAGCACAACTATTGAGCCTGTGTGCGGCAACTACTGAAGCCCACGTGCCTAGAGCCCGTGCTCCACAACAAGAGAAGCCACTGCAATGAGAAGCCTGCACACTGCAACAAAGAGTAGCCCCCCACTCGCCACAACTAGAGAAAGCCCGCGTGCAACAATGAAGACCCAGCACAGCCAATAAATAAATAAATTTATTTAAAAAATAACATAATAAAAATAATAATATACTCATCATAATGATTAAGCCTACACAGTATTCGATTACATCAAGAATATATAAAGTGGTTGTTCATAACAACTCCTGCATTTAGAGAGAATTTTTCACTGGGTGTGCAAATACCCAAAACATTTATGAGAAATTGTATGGACAATGTATGCACATTTTTTCTAGAAAGGGAGCCTGCATTTCTTCTCAGATTCTCCAAGGATTAAATAATAATTAAATAAGGGGGAAAAAAAGAGTTGTCACCCTATGATATAGCTGTACAAGAGATGTCATGACTATCTAATCAATCCCTTCTTGATCATTTTGTTTGCATCCAGTCTTCCCTGTTATAAACAGTGCCATTAAGTAGGTTTAGGAGTTTTCAATTTTGATGTTCAGGAAAACATGAACGGCATGGAGTACTGCAATATTACTGAGACTTCTTCTGTTGAAAAACAGGTGAATGTGCTGCAGTTCAAACATCTATGCAGAAGGCGTTTTCTTAGAGTCATCAAAATAGAGATTAGGAACCCCCAGACACTGAAACCCAACAAGCTCAGTTACACAGAGCCTGTCATTGGCTGCCAAACTTAAAACAGTGATCTTAAGGCAGAAGAAAACCAGAAAATTCAGAATAGAAAATGAGAGCAAAAAAGATAAGAACAGCTCAGTCATAAAAAAATGAATGAAACAATGCCATTTGTAGCAACATGGATGGACCTAGAGATTATCATGCTAAGTGAGGTAAGTCAGAAAAAGAAAGACAAATATCATATGATATTGCTTATATGTGGAAACTTAAAAAATAACACCAATGAACTCATTTACAAAACAGAAATAGACTCACAGAGAGAAAACAAACTTACGGTTACAAAAGTGGAAAGGGGGGAGAGATAAACTAGGAGTTTAGGATTAACACATACACACTACTACATATAAAACAGATAACCAACAAGAACCTACTGTATAGCAAAGAGAACTATATTCAATATCTTGAAATAATGTATAAGGGAAAAGAATCTGAATCACTTTTCTGTGTATTGAAACTAATACAACATTGTAAACCAACTCTACTTCAACAGAAAAAAAAGAAAAGGGAAAAGAAAAAGAAAGAAAAGAAAAGAAAAAGAAAATGCAGGGGGAAAGGCATAGGAAAGGATGGGGAAAAAGATGGAAATTAGTGCACCGATTATTGGTTTTCTGACTGAGTCAGCCTTCCTTCCTTTTTTCCTTCTTCTCCTAAGAGCACCTCCCTTTCCCTTTGGGGAACTGCCCCACCTCCATCACAGGTGGTATTGGTACATCAATCAATCAACAGTACCCAACTCCCTCTGGTCAAAGGAGTGAACTGCTGACCCAAGCTAGAACAAAAAGCCTCCCTCATCCAGAAAGCTGAATCTCTTCCTACAGAAACCCCAGGAGGGAAGACCATTGGAGCTGAGTCATCCAATAGCAGTACCCTACAAAATCAACCCATGGATTCCTACTACAGAGATCCCCCAAGGACAGCTGGTTCCTGCCCTTCCGCAAACATGATTGTTCAGCTCTTCCTTCTGGTCTCCAAGTCTCACAATATTCTTCCAATTAATTCCTTCTTTTTGCTTTAGTTAGGGAGAGACAGTATCTATTGTTTGCAGCAACAAAAACATGTCTTAATACGGTTAGAATTAGACTCACAGGTATAGTGAGAATATATGGCCCACCCCTTGATTTTTGTTGTTTAAAACACACACACACACACACACACACACACACGCACGCACGCGTGCACACACACACAGGGATTTTCCTGGTGGCGCAGTAGTTAAGAATCTGCCTGCCAATGCAGGGGACACGGGTTTGATCCCTGGGCCTGGAAGATCCCATATGCCACAGAGCAACTAAGCCCAAGCACCACAACTGCTGAGCCTGTGCTCCAGAGCCCACGAGCCACAACTACTGAGCCCACATGCTGCAACTACTGAAGCCCATGCACCTAGAACCCGTGCTCCACAACAAGAGAAGCCCACACACTGCAACAAAAAGCAGCCCCCAGTCACGGCAACTAGAGGAAGCCCACAGGCAGAAACAAAGACCCAACACAGCTGATAAATAAATAAATAAATAAATAAATAAATAAATAAATAAGCAAACAAATAAATTTAATTAAAAAACAAAAACAAAAACCACACACACAAACACACACAGGCCCAACAATGCCAAGATATCTGGCTAAGGTCTCACAACTATTAGTGATAGAAAGCGGACCAGGCACAGATCTGTCTTCAAAAGAATATGAAAATCTTAAGAACAGAAACAGGCTCTTGTTCCATGGTGAGAACTCCATCCCTAAAGCAGTGGGGCACACAAACTAGGTATTCAACAAATGATTGCTGTGACTGTTGTGTAGTCTTCTTTGTTTCCTGACTTAAAAATAAGGAGAAATGTCCAGAATATACTATTAAATAAAAAATGCACTTTGCAAAACCCTATGTATCGTGTGATCTTATTTTTGTAAACTGACTCTCCCTAACTAAAGCAAAAAGATGTACTGTAATATTTATATTTGCATTGTGTAAAAAAATGATCCGGAATGAGGTTTCCCATCCTGACTGTTAAGAGTGGTCACCTCTGGGAGAAGAAAAGAAGTAGGCGATTTTTTTTATGTTTCAGTATTATTTGAATTTTTTTAAAGTTTAAATATATCACTTTTGTGATTAGAAAATTATTGTTTAAATTAAAGAAAGAGAATGAGGGAAAAGAAAGAGAGAAAAAAAGGATGAAAAAGACATAGAGAAAAGAAGGACAGAAGTAAAAAGAGGAAATGGAAAGGGATGAGAAGGCCGAAGGACAGTGACACTCCCTGCAGCACTCCACCACGGATTCCTGGATGATGCTCACGACTGTTCACCAATATTCCATTTTCCTCCTTCCAGGGACACGGCAAGATTGAACTTAGACCTGGCAATGTGTCTTGCTTTCGCCAAAAAAATGTGAGTGAAAGCAAGTCATGTCACACCCAGGCAGAAGTCTTTAACTGTCAGTGACTTGTCACATTCTCTTCCCTTATCTACAGCAATCACTGATGGTAGACACTCCTTATGGCCTGGGTCCCTGAGTGAGGATGACAGGAAACAGAGCCTCCCCCAAACTCCAACACGTAATGGACAGGGAACGTAAGTGAGAAATAAAATTGTATTTAAGCCACTGAGATTTAAGAATATGTGTTTTTATAACCTCAGCATATCATGGGTTATATCTATCCCAGAGCTGGAGAATATACCATTGTCTCATAAGGTCTGTTATAGGACTTCCCTGGTTGGGGTAGTGGTTAAGAAATCTCCTGCCAATGCAGGAGAGACAGGTTTGAGCCCTGCTCCAGGAAGATCCCACAAGCCGCAGGGCAACTAGCCCATGAGCTACAACTACTGAGCCCGAGCGCCTAGAGTCCTTACCCCACAACAAGAGAAGCCACTGCACTGAGAAGCCCGCCCACCACAACGAAGAGTAGCCCTGCTCATCACAGCTAGAGAAAGCTCGTGTGCAGCAACGAAGACCCAGCACAGCCAATAATAATAATAACAATAAAAAATAAAATCTTAAAAAAAACTCTGTTATGGACTGAATGTTTGTGTCCCTCTCCCACCTCAAATTCATATGCTGATGCCCTAACCCTATAGGATTAGTACCCTTCTGAGAAGAGATACCAGAGAGCCCTCTCTCCACCTCTCTCCACCTGTCTCCACTATATGAGGACATAGCGAGAAGGCGGCCGTCTGCAAGTCAGGAAGAGTGTCCTCGTCAGAACCCAATCATGCTGGCACCCTGATCTTGACTATCCAAGTCTCCAGAACTGTGAGAAATAAATTTCTGTCGTTTAAACCATCTAGTCTATGGTATTTTGTTATGGCATCCCAAGCTGATCACTACAATCTCCTACAGAAACTCAATGATGTTAACCAAAGAGCCCAGGACCATTTCTCTAGCATTGTTTATGCCGTTCTCTCTCTCACCCCATGCATCACCACCATGCCCAGCCCATTTTGCTGAGCTTATATAATTCTATTAGAAGTTATCTGAACATTTCATGATGCTACAGCTTTATTTTTCACTCTCTTTAGTATGCAACCAACCCCTTTTTTCCTCTAAGAATCCTTCTTGGACTATTCCATCCACCCACATACAAGTCTAACCTAGATCTCCTTCCTAAAGGGTCTGGTCCCACCCAGGGCTTGTCACTTTGCACATTTTTTGTTTGGTTGGTTGGTTGGTTTTCGAGGATATTTTTTAGTTAAAATCTTTTTTTTTTTTACTTTGTGTAAACACGGCTGCCTGGGGTCCAAACCTCTGTGTGTATGGAGAGGGGCAATTCTCAGAGGAAGAGGATTAACATGGGCCTGGAAGACACACCACCAGTATCCAACTCGGAGTGAAAGATAAGACAAGATAAGACATAAGTTTTCCACTGGACCCCATGTTCAGGAACTGATGGTAAGATGGAAGTTGGAGAGTTGGGGAACTTCCTCAGGATCTTCCAAAACAGCTTACATCTACACCCACATGGCGGGACTGATTCCACCTAGAAATGGCAGGAGGGATAATATTTTTACAAACAAGGGGTGACCTCAGAGACAATATGTGAAATGTAGCATGTTGTGTTACAAACAATGGAGTTCACAGCTATGTAATCCCAGTTTCCCTGGACATCCAGGGTTATTTTCAGCCCAAGACCCAGTAAATCTTTGATTTGTTTGTCAGTAAGGTGATAGCTCTTACAAGGATTGGTTTAAAAATAAATACACCATGGGTGGAGGCAAAGCATGAACTAAGGAACAAGTGTCAGGATGAGTTAATGCTACGCATGGACGGAGTTCCCTTAGGGTTTGCAGATGTTGAAGACTTCGAGCTCACTTTACTGGTTCATGTTCCCCAACAGCAGGAGGTTAATAGCCAGTTCTGTTGAAATCTACCTCTCTGCCATGAGGCAATGGAAATGGCAAAAGCTGTGTCACAAAGTAACAGTTTACAAGTAGATATAATTTCTGACACTGAATGCAAGAACTAAAATTAGCTTTTACAATGTAAGAACTGCCTGGGATTTTCAATTGCTTTGATATTTTAATCTAGATGTGATTAATACACACACACACACACACACACACACACACACACACACATATCAAAGCAACTGGGAAAGTATATAACATATGCAAAATTCAGAATCCATCACCAACACAGGTTATGTGCATTTATTTTGATGCTATTTAAAATCCTTGAGATTAAGGATGCAAAATGAATCCCTTTCGAGTGCAAAGTTAACTTGCTCAGTTCACAGCTAGCCTCCTGCTAATCATTTCCTCCAGATTCGGTAGAGAGGGCTGATCACATCAATAATCAAGATTTGCTAAAACAAAACCCTAAAAAAAATCTTCTGAGTCATCAGGTTGTAGCTGGAAAACATTAGACATGAGCTGCAGAGTTCTATGAGTTTAAAAATATCCTTTTTACTTTTAAGCCTGTTCTCTTGAATTTGCCTATGGAATGTCAATGCTCCTCTTCTCATAGCTCGTATCTTTATAGAGAATCACACCCCAAACAGAGGCAATAATACATGTCTACCACAAGGATAATTCTTTATAGAGAGGGAACACCCAGGAGACACCAGAGATGACATTGAGCAGCTTATATGGTTGGGCCCTTGTTGGTCCTGTGCCTTTTTGCTCTTGACTCCATTCCTTAGGGAATGACATTCTTCAGACTCTGTTGCCCTGTGGCTTTCTGGCAGTTTGGCCAAAGGGAGGCACTGATGCAAGACTGAAGGACAAGAGGAGGACAGAAGCTGCTGTACTTCCCCTTTGCTCTCTGCTTCACAGGGTACCTCTGACATGGTTCTGTCTGCTTTGTAGCTTCCTTTCTGCAGGATAGCCCCTCTCTTCCTGGCCCCAGTTCCTGCCTGGCAACCTATTATGATTCCAGCTTCAAGCATATGGCCCCAAATACTGGGCTTTGCTAGCTTATACCAAATAACTTATTTGGAAACTTTCTCTCTCCAGTCCTAGCGCTGGGACTAGCTTCCTACTCTTTCTAATCTCATGTTCCCTGTATGACTTTTCAGCTTTTTCATCACCTATGTAACCAATCCTCTACATTAGCTCCTCTGTTTAAGATACCTAGAGTAATTGCAGTTTCCTTGTCTGGACCCTAAATGACACAGGGATGCAAAACCAACATGCGCGCATTCAAAAGTCAAAAGTCAAAACACCATATGATTAAATGAGTACATTGGATAGTCCAAAAAGTGTTCACAGAAGGCCGAAATCAGAGAAGCCTGGAGATTAAGTTTTTCTATGGTTCATCATGGTTCCCACTGTGATCTTTCGTCTACATCTTGACCTTACACCTTTAGTGTCTACAAAGAACAGCCTTTTCCACTTAGCATCATCTAGCCAAATTTTTGAGAGCTTATCAAATTATGCCACCCTTGGCAAAGGATGCTGGTTTCCCTCACGTACGGTCCAGTCAGCCCTGACCCCAAAAGGACCGAACACAACAATAATGCTAGCTGACACGCACTGAATGTTAACTCTGGGTAAGGAACCTCTAATCAGTTATTTATTTTACAATACAACCTCATAAGGTAGGTGCTATTATTATTTCCATTTTAAAGATGGGGACTTTCGGGCTTAGAAATTAAACATGCTGTTTTTGAATATGGTTGCCTACTGCTGCATCTTCTGTGACGATTGCATCTTCCCTGGCCCTGTTCCTCCTAGAAGGTCCAGGGAGGAAAGGTTCTAGTAGATACTGGGAAGAGTGGGGAATCCAGAGAAGGGAGACTGGCTGTGGAAAATCTTGCAAATCAGGTTCAGGAGGAGCATTTAAACATTAGATACTGTGTTAAGGGGATGATATTAACATAAAGCATAACCTTTGTAACCTAAATGCCCATCAACAGATGAATGGATAAAGAAGATGTGGCACATATATACAATGGAATATTACTCAGCCATAAAAAAGAATGAAATTGAGTTATTTGTAGGGAGGTGGATGGAGCAAGAGTCTGTCATACAGAGCTAAGTAAGCCAGAAAGAGCAAAACAAATACCGTATGCTAACTCATATATATGGAATCTAAAAAAATGGTACTGATGAACCCATAGACAGGACAAGAATAAAGATGCAGATGTAGAGAATGGACTTAAGGACACAGGATGGGGGGAGAAGGGGAAGCTGGGACGAAGTGAGAGCGTAGCTTTGACATATATACACTACCAAATGTAAAATAGATAGCTAGTGGGAAGCTGCTGCATAACACAGGGAGATCAACTCGATGATGGGTAAGACTTAGAGGGCTGGGATAGGGAAGGTGGGAGGGAGTCACAGGAGGGAGGAGATATAGGGATATATGCATAAATACAAATGATTCATTTTGTTGTACAGCAAAAACTGGCACAACAGTGTAAAAGCAATTATATTCCAATAAAGAGCTTTAAAAAAAAAAAGCATGACCTTCGTAGTTAGTGGCAATTGATTCAGTTTGGATTTTTTTTAAAGGCCTTAGCCTGCTTCTAGACAGATCTGAAGGCCTTCTCTTGTTTGAAATGAACAGTATCAATATTGTGTTCAGTCTCCACACGAGCACAATTATTTGAAGCCCACTGATAATTCCTATCATTAGAAAAAAAAGGCAGAGTTACCAAATTTAGAAACTGAATAATCACTCCCTCCCAAAGTAAACTCATTACCATCTACCTCCACCTCCATATAAAATGTATAGAAAAACAATCTGGGTTATTTTTACCAGATGCTTAACTACAGCCCAGTGCATTGCAATGATCTTTCCTGCATATTACATTGAAAAGAGTAAATACACAATTTTCACACATAGTGATGAATAAGATTGTATTCCTATACAGCTACCTGCTAAAGTTTTTTAAAAAATTTAATTGCACCTGTTCAAAGTTAGGACCTCTGGGCTTTTGAATGAGTCAGCAAAAAGCAAAATTGAGATCCACAGTCCCACACACACACACACACTTACACAGGTATATGCCTTGATTTGACTCTCCTGTTGGAAGGCAAAAAGTGCAAACCTGGACCTCTACCCAGGGATGAGGATCTGATCTGGTGAATGAAGGAGGAAATGAAGAATTTTTAAATACTGCCCAGTGAGAACACCAACCTCTTATGAACCCTGGCTGTGCAGAACTACAAGTGGTCCAATGAAGAAGATTAAGGAGGAAGTCACACGGCCACCACTGACATTAGACTTTTAGAGTCCTGCCAGCTCCATGGAGCAGAGCATTCTTGCCGAAGGATGGAGTTCCAGGTTGGAAAATAGGGAAATACAACTTAATACTTGATGTACATCTAAAAAGACAAGAAAAAGCGTCTTTTCTACCCCCTGTAAACAGGAAGTTTAATCAAAGTGTCAGGGGTCAATTTGAGCATATTGGTTTAGAATTTGAAGGCTTTAATGTGCCGTTTTATACCATGAGGAGGAATTCTAAGAATGGTAGAAGGTGCATCTGAACCTGGGTTAGTTTCAAAATTTAAATTCATCTCCTTAATTTCCAAATTTTATGGTGTTGTGAACAGAACACTATTGGAAAATCTAGGCTTATCTCTGACTCTGCAGCCTTGGGCACATTATTTGATTTCAATTTATAAAATGGGCATATTAACTCTTGCCTTATAGGCAGGAGAAGTTCTCAGTCATTATGTTCTGGTATACACCAATGTGGCTATATCAAAGGTTAAAATATTTAGATATTTTTGCAGTGACTGGTACAGAACTACATCCCTTGACTCATGGCTGATAACTGCCCCCAAACTGCTGCCCTAGCCACCAGGTTTACTTCTCAGAATCTCCTGGACTGGACCGAGACCTCTTCAGGAGCTAAAGAGTTGAAGCCTGACCCTGCAGAGAGCCCCTGAGGCCCTGCTCCACCGCCAAGGCCAGTGTGGGCCCTGACTGGTCAGTGGTGCTCACACCAATACTGGCTGTCAAGTATTCTGAACATGATCTTCACAGGGTGGTTGTGGCAATGGAATGGCATCATGCATCAGGATATGCATTAGAAATCATTCAACTCTCTGTACATGTTACTGTCCTAGAGAAAAGCTGCTTGTTGTACCAGTTCACACCCAAGACTACCTGCTACATTAAAAGAATAACTTGAATTTTTTAAAAAATTGTTATTTATTTTTGGCTGCATTGGGTCTTCGTTGCTGCTCGAGAGCTTTCTCTAGTTGTGGCGAGTGGGGGCTACTCTTCATTGAGGTGCTTGGGCTTCTCATTGCAGTGGCTTCTCTTGTTGCGGAGCACGGGCTCTAGGGCGCACAGGCTCCGGTAGTTGTGGTTCTTGGGCTCTAGAGTGCAGGCTTAGTAGTTGTGGCACACGGGGTTAGTTGCTCTGTGGCATGTGGAATCTTCCCAGACCAGGGACTGAACCTATGTCCCCTGCATTGGCAGGCGAATTCTCAACCACTGCGCCACCAGGGAAGTCCCCAAAACTTGGATTTTTAACTGCCAACCCAGCGACATCTATGGATAAGGCATTGTTCATTTCACAAAGTCATTTAAGACACAATCATAACCTTCAAGAAACCCAGTCTAGTCCCAAGACTAGTTTGGAGAGAGGACATAGGAGCCAATCTGAAAGAGCTCCCAATGGTCAAAGGTAAAAAAATTGCACAAGATAAGTAAAAACAGTAAAAACTAACCCAAAGAGTAACAGATATTTGTGTCCAGAATGATATTAAAAAAATGAGAAATAAATAAATAAATTAGGAAGAAGAAATATATCTTCCTTGCAGAAGAATCCCAAATAATATATGTTAATATTCCCTCTCAACTAATACCACTCTACTAGATTTTCCACCTTGCAGACTATTTTACTCTAGGATGACGGTTATTCGGGTGCTTTTGAGCATTCAATCTCTCCCTCTTCCACTTCATCACACACATTTTCTGAGTAGTATTTTAACCTCTCCTTTGGAGGAATTCTTCATTATTTGTAATCCCAGGAGCTACCTCTCACTGCTGTTTCCTAAAACAGTAACAGAAGAGGTCAGATGTTGCCCTTAACCTCACATATACATGACCTATCTCACACTTTGAATCTCACATGCATGATGCAAAGATGGTAGAAACCACTGGCGGTTGAAAATTTGGTAGTGTCTTGACTAGACCTAAGCTACAGTCCTGCTGCAAAACCTCTGAGATTTCCTTGCTTTTCCAAGCCTGTTTTTCCAGCTTGCTTTTAATTCTGTAAGCCCTGGATCTCCTTCCAATTGATTCATCCCTTTTTACTTGATAGCTGCTGTCCATGTCTGTTGCTTGCAACTGAGAAGCTGACAAATGAAGCTTTTATTTGCGTTTATTCATCCATCGAGCACAGTTTTTCTAAACTTCCGTGTGCCTCAGAATCACTGGGAGGGCTCGTTAAAAATGCCCTACTCCCAGAGAGCTCAACTGGTAGGTCAGAAGCCGTACCCAGGAATCTGACTTGAGTAAGCATGGAAAACACAATGTTTTTACTTGCTGGTCTCTACTGCAGTGTCTTGGGCATGTAAATGGGATTCACTGACCTATCCTCCTGTCTAATACAGAGCCTGGCTGGCACAGAGTAGGATCACAGGAAAATACTTTTAAACACAGCATTCATCCTCAGTCCCACCAGCACTCCCAGGGGAATGCAAAACAGCCTTCACTTTTGATGCCAAGATAGACTGCTCTCTCGTCTTAATGGTAGGCAGTATAATCTCAGGATTTAAAACCTACTAAGCTATATCAACAATATATCATACAAATATTAACTCTCAGTGTCAAATAAGTTTGGAAATGCTCTATGTTAGCACAGTCCAATAGAAATATAAAGCAAGCCACATATGTAATTTTGAGGTTATGTTGCCACATAAAGGTAAAATGAAACGGGAAATTAAATTTAAATCTATGAATTTAATCCAATATATCTAAATTATTACCACTTCAAGATGTAATAAATAGAAAACATTTATTAACAAGATACTTTACCTTTCTTCTCTATGGCAGTGTGTATTTTCCACTTTCAGCATATCTCAACTGAGATTTCAATAGCCATGTGATAAGTGGCTGCCAATTGGACAGCACAGCCCTATCTATATACAATATACCTCTCTGAAGTATGCATAGAACACATTAGTTCATTAAAATCTCTGAGAAATTCTAAGATTCTATCCTAAGAAGACCTACTTAACTTTATCTCATTATTTCTCAAACCTGTTTGACCATGGAACACACACAGACACACACACAGACACATACACACAGATACACACACACCCCAATTTTGGAACACCCATTTAAATCCTATAGAACTAGTGCTTCTGAAAACATTTGTTATAAAGAATAATGTATGTATATGTATAACTGAATCACTTTACTGTACACCTGAAACTAACACAACATGGTAAATCAACTATACTCCAATACAAAGCAAAAAAAAAAAAAAAAAACACTTTATTTTGACCAATTCAAAAGAAAATCACTACTTAGATATAAACCTATGCAGTAGAATATAGATAACACGGTGCGGGTGTGCATACGAGGAAATGTATGTTATGAGGGTGCACCAGTGGTGTCTAAGAGTATTTGTGGGTGTATACGGGTAAGAGTGTGTGGGTGTGAGGGTGTATATGGGGGTTTGCGGGCTGTGTTGTGAAAGTGTGTATGCTTGCTAGAAATTAACAGAATGTTTTTAAGAGTAAAACTGAAATGCGTTATTTTTTCTGTCATGATAGTTTCTAATGTAAAATATTATTTAATCTCTTTATTTCCTCATGAAAATTACATTCTTTAGATGAACACTTAAAATTTTTAGTATATTTTTCTTAACTCTTAAAGATGAACCAAAGAACAACTGCTTGGGGGAAATAGGCATTGTAGCGTGATTTTCTTTCTGCTTTTTGTAGCTGGAGTAAAATTAATACAGTTAAGACTAGCAGGGGAAATTTCAGGAGTTACATATTTGACAAAAATAATACTTAAGAAGCATATACTGAACTTCCTTATATTTAATGGTTAGAATGATACACTACCTTTACGAACTGGGTTTCTGTTAAATGTTCCTTCTTATTTTTAATATTTAAACAAACAAACAAAACCAAAGTGCTCCTGCTTCTCAGACAAATCCTGAATCATCTTCCCAAATGCAGAATGTTATGAACTCAATTGTTTTTTATTACAGTAGAGTTAGAAATATACTCCCCCAAAATATGATGAAACAGCTCCCAGGGGAGGGGAAGATGTTGAGTTTCCCATGAGGTATATGTCCTTAGCTCAGTACATATGATGGGAATGTGGCCAGGCAGGTCCCTGAGATGTTGACTGGCGCTAATGGGAGGGAGGTGGCCAAGGCAGGTAATGAGCGTGCCACTTTGGAAGTGCTGGATTATTTGGAGAGGACAGCTAGCATCTAAGTGATCAACACCTTTAGCGTTTGTCATTTGGGGACCTCTTCTTTTTCAGAGAGTGTCTTCCTGTCATTTTTAGTTGGTCTGACATCACTTTTTTGGAAGCAGAATACTTTTCCAGAGATGGATAAAATGGTAGATTATTTTACTGTAATTATCAGACTGGCCAAAAGAACTGAAAGTTCTCAAGTCCTTTCCTTCTTCCTTTTAGATTCAGAAGGTAGGTCTGGAAAAAACGTGTGGTGTCTAATATTAAAGAACCAATAGCAGAGCCATTTGGCTTTGCTTTAGAAAGTTGATGACAGAGACGACTCTTCTGCCAAGTACTCTGATTGATCACTAGAGTCTAGATTTGGTGGAGACTGCTGCTGGCAACATGAGGTTGGACCAGATGACACATATGATGGGACACAAAAGTGCAGATTAAGCCAACATGTTCTGATATGGCCTCGTGACTCATGATGTGACCTTGAATAACCTCTCTAACATAGCTGCCCTATCTGTCCAATGGGTAACAAATTCATACTTCACAAGAGTATTGAAGCTTTATGCGTTAGTATATGTATATGCTGAACCTAGAATTGCTTGGAAACTCCTGATGGCCTTGCCAAAGTTTCCTTAGAATTGCACTTAGAACTTTACTCTCTTTTTCATTGGGAACAGATTTGCAACAAGGTCTGGGAGAGGTTCTCCCACCCTCTCTATTTTCTCTTGCAGCCATTTCCCCTAATCAATTTTATATATTTAATCTTGTGTGAGCATTTGTTTCTTTTTCTTTTAAAAAAAAATATTTATTTTTGGCTGCATAGGGTCTTAGTTGTGGCTCGCTGGATCTTTTGTTGTGGCATGTGAGCTCTTCCTTGCGGTGCACGGGCTTCTGTTTAGTTGTGGCGCATGGGTGCTGGAGCGTGTGGGCTCAGTAGAGGCAATGTGCAGGCTCTCTAGTTGTGGCCTGCAGGCTCAGTAGTTATGGCGCATGGGCTTAGTTGCCCCACAGCATGTGGAATCTTAGTTCCCTGACCAGGGATCGAACCAGCGTCCCCTGCCTTGCAAGATGGATTCTCAACCACTGGACCACGAGGGAAGTCCCTAGTATTTGTTTCTGAAAGCACCGAAACTAACATATTGAAGGTAGAGTTTTATACTAGGGATGGCAAATTGTATATAGGGATATCAATCCTATGAGGAATTCTGAAACTGGAATAGCCCATCAGAGTTCTCCCACTGCCCCACTGACGCAGCTCTTAGAGCCCTGTGTTGCGAAGGATTCTGAACTTACAGGGTTTAGGCAAATGTGCAGCCACTTCTCCTTTCTGTGCCCATGACAGACATTGCTAATTGATCATAACTACATATGAACCAGAGCAGTGCTGAGTTAGCTGTCAGCCATCAGCACAACCATTTATGGATGTCAGGCACTTGTCATTATGCTTCAGATCTGCCTGCAGAACCTAAGTGTGAACGTGGTGTATCATGATGTTTGGTTTTAGGAAGTTCAGACCTTTAATAGGATTCCTTTGTCAAGGTTTTCTAGCAACTCCCAGGGAACGCGTGCTTGTTCCATGAGTCTGTGCTGGTTGATGCATGCCACCTCATCAGTTATCCAGCTCTGCATCTTTGCACTCCCCACTTGCCACCATCACGGTGGAGCAAGCCATTTTCTACCACTTCTAACTTTTTTTATTAAATGACTTTTTAAATTTTGTATTAAGTGAATGCATGCACATAACTTTAAAAGTCTAACATAGGCAATCCTTAAAGGTTTATAATTTTAAAAGTTATTCCTGTGCTGTCCTTCATTTCTGTCCCCCAGAAGCAGTCCTTAACTCTTCTAGCTGACTCCCCTAGTATTTACTTCCTTATTTCTAGAATTTTGCATATACTAAAGTATCCACTGACTTCTCTACATGCTGCCTAAGGACTTAGTCTATCATCATGTCCCACCATTTTCCTTTTTCTACATAACACTCTAACATAGTCATATGTTTTACTAAATCAATACTCCATGTTCACATTCTTATGATTTTGCAAATACTATTCAATTCACTAAAATTATGCTTCCTTTTATGACCAAATATATATTTCTGCTGGAGTTAATACTTTATTAATAATGATTATTAATTTTCTTGGTTCCTAGAGCCCTCCCTCCAGGAGCCCTCTGTCCTCCTGGTCCTACCTGGGCTTATTTTTCTCTTAGCTTGCTGAAAGACTGCATTCCTAGGGCTGGTTCTTTGCCAGTCTTCAGGATAACATCCCATATTTTCCTGCACCTCATATCCCCCTCTTTCTTGGTTTACCCCTTCAGTTTGGTAGGCTATCAATACTCAATCTGCTGCTATTCCTCCTTGCATCATTCCACTCCAGTCTTTTCCAAAGAAAGATTAAGAAGGATACTGATATACTGAGTACTTGCCCACGTGAAAATTTCTTTATGCCATCCTTGCACTTATTTTGATAGTTATGTATTTCTAGGATAAAATCTATAGTCTAGGAGTAAATCTAAATCTATGATGAAAATATTTAAAAGGTGCCTTTTAAGATTTCAATATTGCTGTTGTGTTGAGAAATCTAATGTCATTCTGTTTCCAGTTCTGTTATAGTTGACCTACTGTTTTTCTTCCCTGGAAGCTTTTGGGAACATCTTTTTTCCTTTGAGTTATGAAATGTTACCACAATATGCCTTGGTATGGTCTCAGCTTGGGTTCAGAGACAGAGACTGTTGTGCAGGAAGCTTATTGGGGACTGCTCTTGAAAACAACGTTGTGAGGGAGAGGGAAGGCAGGACTGGGCAGAGGTAGAAGCTGAACTGCCACAGAGACTTCAGGCAGTTCTATGGAGACTTTTGCCAGCCACCACTTCCTCCCCATAGAGAGGAAGAGCTCTGTGAGGAGGAATAGCACTTCAAAGCTGTCCCACCTTAGGTAGGTAGGCTAAGCCTTTACGCATAATTCCCCTGTTGACTAGTCAGGGATATAAGCCATTCCCAAGAAGGGACTGATTGTGGATGACAGAGTGTCCTTGAGTCAACGTTAAATGCCCAAGTGGGAATCATCTGAGAATTGTCAACTACCAAAAAAGCTGGGTCATGGGGAAATGAGTGCTTCAGGCCTGTAGGGAAATATGGGTGGTATATAACATTATCCACTATCATATGGGTCTTATTTTAATAACTGTATTGAGCTCTTGCTGGACTTATTCAGTCTGAACAGCTAAGTCCTTTAATTTTGGTACATTTTCTTGTGTTTATTCTTTGATAATTTCCTCTCTTCCTTTTTCTTATCTTCTTTTTTTCCCTGAGTCATATTTTGCTTCTGTAGAACTGACCTTCTAATCTCATCTTTCTTCTTCTATTGACTGCCTCTTGATCTTTTCATCCCTAGATGTTTCTTCAACTTTATTTTCCAATATGCTTGCTGTGGTCATCTAATAGCATGATGAATCTGAGAGATATAAATAGGGCACCAATAGCATATGCTATATGGATTAATAGTTTACTTACTTATCCCTTAGGTGTCATTTTGTGGAATTTTGGGAGGAGGAATACATAAGCACATGTAATCTATCTGACATTTGGAACCAGGAAACATAAGTTACAGACTGTCTTTACTCAGTCTGCTGCTATTCCTCTTCGAGTCACCTCACTTCAAGTGTAATCAAAGAGAATCTACTCAACTCAATGTGAAGCTGAGATCACAGTATAATGCTCAGCAAGACTTTACCAAAGACCTCAGACTATTTGAAGTGCCACACAGGGAAATGTTGAATTAGTTGTTAAACTTGTCTTCTCTCAGAGTCCATAGGTCCAATTCATTTCAAGTGGCATCACTGGGGTGTTTAATTGATCCAAACTTTGCCCCGTGTTTCGGGGAACAGCTCACATCTCCTCTTCGGGAGACCTTGAATACATCTCTTCTGCCTGTGTCTACAAAAACTAAACAGATGAAGAAGGTTTCCTTTTACCCCTGGAGTCTTAGGTGTTCCAATGAAGTCCTTATTTTTAAGTTAGGACTGGCCTCTTTTCAGGATAACTAGTGGTAGGAATTCCCATTCCCTCCATAGCTATAAGGTCTTCAACAGGGCCATGTTTTTCCCAAGAGTGATCTCAGGGCATCTCCCATAGAAGTACTGTCAGACATCAAGAGTTTAGGGGAAGCATAAATGACCCAGGGATTCATCTGGTTCATTTTGATAATCAGGTCTACACATTCCTCCTGCTATCTTACTTTCTTGGCTCTCTTTCTCCAGCATACAACTGTTTAAACACACACACACACACACACACACACACACACACACACACACACTTACACACACTCCACTCCAAAACCAAGCAATACATAGACATGGCAGGAAGCATAGTCTGCAGAGATGAAGATTTTCATTGACTAAAATATTCTTATATGTTCTCCTTCAGAGCAGTTAAACTCCTTAAGCCACAGTTCCTCCAGGAAGGGTCTTCTGTCACATTTGTATATATAATCATTGCTTTCCCCTAACCAAGGGGAAAGCCATTATTTAGCCCCCAAATAATGGCAAGTGTCCATCTCCTGCAAACAGAGAATTGCTCCACTGGGGAGATGTGTAATTACAGGATTTGTTTTTCTATGTACTAGAGCCTAATATTTACAGCCAATGACTGTGAAGTCAGTCAGTAATAGGTTCAAATCCCAGCCCTGTAACTTCCAAACAGTGAGTCCTTGAGACAATTATTTCCTTTCCTGTGCTTCAGCTTTCCCATCTGCAAAATGGAATAGTTAAGAGAACCCACTTCAGAGAGGTGTTGCTTAAGTTAGGTGAGGAAATTCATGTGAAAGATCTTCAAACAGTGCTTGGTGAAAAAAATTCAATAAACATTAACTACCAATATTATTAATTAAAAGCATGGCTGCCTTTTCTGCTTCACAGTTACAATATGTTGAGTAATTTAAGTATTAAGACAGGACACAAGTGATGGAAAATGGAAAATCTAGGCTGTTACATGGAGCCTACCAATTAAAAAACCATGGATGTCAGAGGTCAGAGTAGATGTTTAACCCCAGCTAGGAAGATGACCCCCTTATGTGGCTTGAATCCCATTTCAATGAGTTCAAGAAAGGGGCCCCAAATTCTGCAGCTTTTTTTTTCTTCTCCTCCTGACATGAGGGAGAGGCTTCAGGAATCCTTGGCCAATTTAAGGCTTGACCATTTTAAAGCTGACAATTGCCTGCCAGTCTGCACTGTTCAAAAGATGAGTAATAATGAGGAGTTTCCTAATTACCAGGGTTTCAGGCTTGTCAGATTATACATCTCTTCATGAGATGTAGCTAATTGACACTGTCAAGGGGAGACATTTAGACAGACTTTGATAATAAGCAGATATTGAACTCATGATGACTATTTTCCATTGTTTGTGTTCAGAGCCCTCTTATGTAATAAATCTCTCATGTCTCAGCTCACATGTTGGGAGAAAGGGGTTTTGTCCCTCATCCTTCTACCTCAATGGTGCACCGGTAAGAAGAGAAGTTAGTGGAATATTACTCCTACTCGTCATCAGAGGGTTTTAAAAAGCTAAACCTGAAATCATGCAGATACCATCTCACTAGATTAGTTTTTAAGGCTCAAGTACCATGTCTTGCAAAAGGAACTTGGATTTTTAAAAATGGAAGATGAAGTGCCAAATCTCATCTTGCTACTTTATAACACATGGTAATAGGAGTGGCTTACGCCACAACCCAGAGATTTAGTTTCCTTATCTGTAAAACAAAGAAAAGAACATCCACTTCCCAGAAGTTTCAATAAGGTAAATTAGATAAAAGCATAAGCATAGTGGCTACCCATAGGAGGTAGCTAGTAACTTTTTTTTTATGTTTTTTTTAAATTAATTAATTAATTTTTTAATTTATTTTATTGGCTGTGTTGGGTCTTCGTTGCTGCACACGGGCTTTCTCTAGTTGCAGCGAGCGGGGGCTACTCTTCATTGTGGTGTGCAGGCTTCTTATTGCAGTGGCCTCTCTTGTTGCAGATCACGGGCTCTAGGTGCGTGGGCTTCAGCAGTTGCGGCACATGGACTCAGTAGTTGTGGCTCACAAGCTCTAGAGCGCAGGCTCAGTAGTTGTGGCACACGGGCTTAGTTGCTCTGTGGTATGTGGTATCTTCCTGGGGCAGGGATTGAACCCATGTCCCCTGCATTGGCAGGCGGATTCTTACCCACTGTGCCACCTAGGAAGTCCCAGTAACTTTTTAAATTAAAAAAGGAGAACTCTCATTAGGTAAATTTTTTACAAATACAATTTTCACGCACTTCTTTTTTCCTTTGTCTGGTTGCCAATTCAAACCCAAACAAGTAAACTTGAAAAAAACAAAATATTTAAAGAGAATGTTTAATTCAAATTCTTATCACTATCATAAGAAATTAATGTAAAGCGCTCTGAAATACATCTCTTAGATACATTTACATATGTCAACAAACATATAAGTCCAAGCATGTGTGTGCATGTGTGTGAGACACACATATGTACATACACATCACATTATTGATTAGTAGCCTAACCATCCTTCAATAGGAGTAATACTGTGAAGGAGTAGTGCGCAGGAATACTAGCATGCACACAATAAAACTAGTAAGATAATTCTGTATTTCAGATGTCATATGATATGATCTCAAATATAAAATTGTTAAGTGAAAAATAGCAAGTGTGTATCGTTTTCTAGCTTTGATATAAAAAAGAAAAGGATAGATGGGCACAAATACTTGTATACGCTATCTCTGGAAGGATGTACCCAAAATTAGCATCTCTAAATGCCACTGGAGAGGCAATTGGGGGACTTTGGGTCACGAGCCAGAGGGAAACTTTCTTCTGTAGAGTTTGAATTTAACAGATGCATGCATAGTTTATTGAAAAGAGAAAGAAAGTGATGAAGAGTGCTGAGATAATTTGTAACTACCTGTAACAGGAATTTAGGAGAATCACCTACAGAGTTTGTTAAGCATACAGATTCTGGGGCCCTATCCCAGAGCTTCTGATACAGAATTGAGGTGTGTGGCAGCAAATGAGGGATCCACATTTAAATGTAACACCCTTTCTTTCTGAACAAGCAGACAGGTTTGGAAATCACTGGCTGAGGGCAAAGATCTCTCTGTGCTTTCCAAACTAAGCTGTTCAAACTGTCTTAAGGTATCACGGCAGTATCTGGGGCCTCTGGTTGGAACTGGTAGGGCAGCAGCGGCTGGGGGAGAATGGAAGTGAAGCCAAGGGCAGTGATTAGTAGACAAGGATGGAGACACACACATAGAAAAGCCCTGCTTTCAACTATTATATATTCTGGGAGATTACCAGAAATTTCTTTTGAGAAAGGGATTCTGCTGCTAAAAATATTCAAAAATCATTGTTCCATCTGGAGGAAATTATTCCTACGGCAACACTTCCAAGCATCAAGCCATCCCCAGGTGGAAAAAGAGCCAATTTGTTTTCTTTCTATTCTTATTCTCCAGAACACATGTATGCATATATATATATATATATGCACATGTATTCACAGCTACAACATACGATTATGCACGTGTAGATATCCTCCCATAAGAACAAAGATTTCTCCATGTGTGTATCCTCCACCACAAAGGACAGTAAACTTTTTCCATAAAGGACAAGGGAATAAATAATTCAAGCTTTGCAATCATATAGTCTTTGTCTAATCTACTCACCTCTGTTGTTGACATGTGAAAACAGCTATAGACAATACATAAATGAATGGCTACAACTGTGTGCCAATAAAACTTTATTTATGGACACTAACATTTGAACTTAATATAATTGTTTTAAAGAGAATTTTTCAGAGCAAAACTGAGAGGAAGGTACAGAGACCTCCCACATACCCCCCTTTCCCACACACGCATAGCTTCCTCCCCCATTATCAACATCTGCCACCAGAATGGTCCATTTTTAGCCAAGGGTGAACATGCATTGACACATCATAATCACCCAAACTCCATAGTCTACCTTAGGGTTCACTCTTGGACAAATGCATAACATGTATAAGGATCATACATCATTACAACCTTATGCAAAGGATTTCTATTGCCCTAAAAATCCTCTGTGCTCCGGCTATTCACCTCAGCCCCCCACCCCCCACTCCACCCCAGCAACCACGGAGCTTTTTCCTGTCTCCATAATTTTGCATTTTCCAGAATGTCACAGAGTTGGGATCATACAGTATGCAGTATTTTCAGATTGGCCTCTTCCACTTAGTAATATGCATTTAAGATCCCTACATGTCTTTTCATAGCTTAAAACTCACTTTTCTTTTTAGTGCTGAATAATATTCCATTGTCTGAAGGTACACAGTTATTATTTTTCCATTCACCTACTGAAAGATGTCTTGGTTGCTTCCACGTTTTGGCAATTAAGAATCATCTGCTATAAACAGCCGTGTGCAGGTTTTCACGTAGAAATAAGTTTTCATCTCCTTTGGGTAAATACCAAAAAGCACGATTGCTGGATCATATGGTAAGGGTACGTGTAGTGTTACAAGAAACTACCAAACTGTCTTTCAAAGAGGCAACTTCATATAATTTTCACATGTCAGGAAATCATAGTCATCTTTTAATTTCTTTTCTGCCATTTAAAATATAAAAACCATTCCTAACTTGTGTAACATACAAAAACGATGGTTGGGCTGGGTTTGGCCATTCTGCAGTAATTTGTTGACTCCTTTCCTTTGTCATCTAATTTAAATGACATTTTTTTCCTTCTTTGGCATTGGACAGACTTATGCATCTCTCTTAGCATCAGAGTTCTCTTCTTTAAAACAGAGCGCTTAGTGGGCCCAATATAACAGAACTACTTCAGAATTATATTGAAAGATCGATATCTGGTACTCTTTTTTTTTCCCATACACTAATACGTTCACATTTTCTTGGTGTTTTATTAGTCGGGATTCTTTCAAATGAAAATAAAAATCCGATTCACCTGGCTTCAACAAGAAGAATATCTGTTAGCTCATACAGACAAAAAGCTCAAACATAGCTGCATCCAGAGGTTTAGGCAAAGTCACTGCGGAGAGATACCTCTCCATTCCTCCACGCTGTTTTCTACCTTGTTGACTACATTGTCAGACCAAGGATGGTATCTGGTAGCTCCAGGCATGTATCATCCCAAATTTACATTCAACTGAAAAGGAGCATATCTCTTTTTCAGGTGCTCAAGCAAAAAGCCAGAGTTAGTTCTGATTGAACCAGATTGGCTTGGTTTGGAGTAAATATCCAACTTTGAATATATCACCATGGTTGCATGGATGTGATATTCTGCTGATTGGGTCTTTGTCACACATCTACTCCTGGAGCAGAGGGTAAAGGGGAGGTGAAAGCAATTCCATTCAAAGATGTGAACTAAGAGCAGGAAAAAGATGCTTCTCCAAAGCAAAATCACCATGCAGTTACCTGATATGAAAAAAAAAAAAGGAATGGACTTGGGCAGTGAAATTCACAGATGTAAACTTCAGAGTTCTTACTCACAGAATCTGATATAATCAAGGGTCTGGCCTAACTTCTTACCAACTCCAAGTCAATGGAATGAGAGATATTTGCATAAATGGTGATTCTGGTTTTGTCGTTGTTGATTACACTGGGTGTTTTGCAATGTTTCAAAGAACTCCATCTTTTCAGTCTTTACGTTGTTTCTCTCTCCAGAGAGAAATGACTTCAGAGAAATAGATCTCTAAGGTTTAATCTCTCCCAAGAGGCCTAACGTGGATAGCACTCTTCCTTCTTGTACCACTTCTCTATTCTCAACAAACTCCTTCCTTCCAATGATTCTAATAGATGCTGAAAGCCCAACCAGAAAGTTTAAGCTTTCTTATCAGCCACCAGGCATTCAGTGGATATAGCAAAGCCTAGAATAGACCTCAGAATGCTGTCTTGTCCATTGCTTTTAGTAAGGATGCAGATCATTCAAGAGAGCCAAATGTTTTTCTTCAGAGATTTCACTAGTGATAATCCAGGAGCAATGTCTGACATTTAAGAAATACATAAAAGTATACCCCATAAACTATTACCATTCATGGTAGTAGGGTTGACTTGGGTATTTCTCTAAAATCTCTGCCCTTCTCTGGCCATTAAAATATACACTACCTTGGTTCTTTTCCTGTCATTCCAATTGGTCTGGTTCTTCTCTCAAGCTCTCATTCTTGCTTTCTATCCCTGTGTAAATCATTTTCTTTCTTCTACTCCCTACCTGTCTTCTCCAAACTCAGAGCTCTTCTCTTTCTATACCTACTTCTTTTTTTATTTCATTTGTTCTCACATTTCAATGTTCACTAGTACAAGCTAGTTTGTTGAGTGTCTTCTGTATATTGGCTCCTCTCAATGGCTCTGAGAGGTAGCTGGCATTACTTACATTTTACAGTAAGGATCAGTGACTTACTAAAGGTCACACAGCTAGTAATTGGAAAAGTTGGAGTTCAGGGGCTTCCCTGGTGGTGCAGTGGTTAAGAATCTGCTTGTTAATGCAGCGGACACGGGTTCGAGCCCTGATCCGGGAAAATCCCACATGCCACAGAGCAACTAAGCCCATGTGCCACAATTACTGAGCCTGTGCTCTAGAGCCTGCAAGCCACGACTACTGAACCCATGTGCCACAACTACTGAAGCCCACACACCTATAGCCCATGCTCCACAAGAAGAGAAGCCACCGCAATAAGAAACCCTCGCACTGCAACAAAGAGTAGCCTCCGCTCACCACAACTAGAGAAAGCCCTGGTGCAGCAACAAAGACCCAACGCAGCCAAAAATAAATAAAGAAAATAATAAAATAAATCTTTAAAAAAGTAAAAAGCTGGAGTTCAAGACTAGTCTATCTGAGTTCAGAGTCCACTCCCTTTCCACTACACTTCACCATATTAATTCTCTTGTTCTGTTATTCTGTCCAGATCTCTTGAGCATCTGCTGTGAACTGGCATAGGGTATTTAGAATCACAAAAGACCCACTCTCTGTCTTCAAAAAGCTCACAGTCTAGTAAAAGGGAGGTAAGCAGTCAATTTAATTACAATATAACTGCTATGACAGAAGCAGGCATGCTTTGCAAAATTACCTCTTGCCTGAGTTCCATGTTCATATCACCAAGGACCTGTTGAACATTTTCATTTGGATATTGTTTTTATTATTTATTGCTGCTTAACAAAAACCCAAAGGGTACTGGCTTAAAAAATCAATGATTTATTACTTCTCATCAATTTTCAGATTGTCTGAGCTCAGCTGAGTGGTGCTTCTGCTGAAGTTGCTCCCCTGCCTACACTCAGCCGGTAGTCTGGCTGAGGCTGGAACATGCAAGATGTACTCTCAACAGCCCTGTGTCTCTCTGCCCAAGTCCTCTCAACATTCTGTGGTTTAGCCTGAGCTTTCTTATATCATGTTAGCTGGTTCCAAGAGGACAAGACTCAATGCACAGACACTTACGAAGCCCCTTCCTGCACTGTGTTAATGTTTCATTGGCCAAATAAGTCACATGGCCAAGCACAGAGTCAGTGTGGGAGGGGACTATACAAGAGCATGACTACTAGAGCCATGGATCACCAATGATGGTCCACAATGAGTCCATTTTTCACCTCCATATCTTTGAAATCACCATGTGCCTTCAAAACAATCCCACATTGCAATTTTTACTTCTGGTATCACCATTCTCAAAATTTAGGAGTTATTGTTGACTCAAAATCTATTCTAACTACATCTAATTGTTTCTAATTCTTTTCCACTTTTTTTCTGTAAAATATCTCACATTCTTTCCTTTCTTTTTCATATACACCACCACTACCTGTTTTGTTCAGGACAGTCTGCTAACTTAGGGGAGTCCAGCTGTGTGCTGGTACTCACTACCATGCTATAAAAAGGTTATAAGGTATGAAGGAGAGGGTGATCATCATTCGAGGAGCTTGGAGTGAATGCCTAGGGCAGCTAGAGTTTCTGGACTGGACACTCCCAACCAGAAGCCATATTGTCCGTTTGCCATAGTGAACAATACATTCATCATTTTTCACATGTGCCATAATATGAAAATTTTGGAAAACACTGTTGTAACTGAATCTTCTGCCTTCTATCCATCTTTCTTACCATCACCAGATTAATCTTTTTTTAATCATCACAAAGCTAACGGTTTCCCACTTAGGAAACTATTTCATATTTTATTTTTCTTTCAACATCATAAGTTGCCCGTTGCATACTGTCCAAAAATTCCTGCCATCTGACTTCAACTTTCAGAAACTTTCAGTTTTCTGCCCAGTCCTCTCCAAAAAATACATTTCTGCCAAATTAATCTGCTTAGCATCTCCTAAGAATGTCTTATTATTTTCTGCCTCCTTGTCTCAGGGCAAGTCCACCCTCTTAGAAAACTTCCAAACCTCAACTATCCTTCGAATCCATTTCAAGTTCCTCATCCTCCGTGAAGGCTCCCAGATTATTCTGGCCCAGAGTTATGTCTCTGCTTTGCCTCTTACCTCCAAGAAGATACTGTTTATAATTCTACACTGTCCAGTAGGGCAGATGCTAGCCTCATGTGCCTATTTAAATTTAAATGAAACTAAAATTCAGTTTCTCAGTCACACTGGCTGCATTTCTAGTGCTCAGGAAACACAGTGACTAGTGGCCGCCATATTGGACAGCACAGATACAGACCATTTCCATCACTGCAGAAAATTCTATTGGAAAGCCAGGTCTATGCCAGTTATTTGGCATTTAATCATTGTTTCTGACTTTGGGTTGGCTTTTCCATAGCCAATTTCCAATTCCCTTACTGCTTTGTTGCCTCCAATTACAGAGCCTGAAAAAATCCTATTTCCAGACTCCCATCCAAGTAGGCTTGTCCAGATCTGGCCAATGCAATATAAGAGTGTGCTTGTTGGGAGGGCAAAAGTTCTTTCATATGATCAAAGAGAGAAGTCTTCAAGGAGATCTCTCTCTTTAGGTACCTCATTCTTTGCCTTTGGACACAGCCATGCAAGAATTTCTTACCTAAATGTGCAGCAAGTGTCTCATGATCCTAAGGAAAAAACCAGGACTATCTCAGAAACTCCTACCCCTGAAATGGTTAAAGCACTCAATCAATCCTAAGACTACTAACCCCTAAAAATCTTGGTATGTAGTCAATTACATTAGTTTCCTATTTAAGCCATTAGTTATAATACTAGTTATGAGTCTTAATTCTTAGGCTCTAACTGCACCCTTAGTAAACGTGCCTATATTTAGGCCCTGCCTCTTCAATGGCATTGCAAATACATTAAGACAGGGGCTTCCTAGGTTGCACAGTGGTTAAGAATCCACCTGCCAATTCAGGGGACACGGGTTTGATCCCTGCTCCAGGAATATCCCATATGCTGTGGAGCAACTAAGCCTGTGCGCCACACCTCTTGAGCCTGCGCTTTAGAGCCCATGAGCCACAACTACTGAGCCCATGTGCTGCAACTACTGAAGCTCACGTGCCTAGAGCCTATGCTCTGCAACAAGAAAAGCCACAGCAATGAGGAGCCCACGCACCACAACGAAGTGTAGCCCCCACTCATCACAACTAAAAGAAAGCCCGCACACAGTAAAAAAAGACCCAACACAGCCAATAAAATAAATAAAAAAATAAAATAAATTTATAAAAAAAATACATTTAGACAAGAACACCTTTATAACATCTCTCTGACTCATCCACAACACATAGTAGGTAGTAAACTCAGGGGAACTGAGTGACTTCTTACTGCTCCTGGGCTGGACCGTGGGCTTGCAAATTTCTCTTCTGAAACTCTCTAATCTTAGCCTATGTGAAAAAGTGTGTCATTTTAACAACAACAACACTTCAATCTATATTTGTACCTGAAAGTTACACTAGAAAGGTGAGAAAGGAAGAAATACAGTTCTTCATTTTTACCTCCAAGATACACCCAAGACATACCAATTTAAAAAAAAAAAAACCTGGTAGCATGATGTCAGCAACAATTTGAAAGGAAGCTTTTGAATCTCATTGAAAGCTTTGCCAGATAATCTAGTCGCACTTAGCTTCGAGAATCATTTGCAGTATATGGCGTGTGTGGTGTGATCTGTGTGAGTGTGTGTGTGTCGTGTGTGTTCTCCTCAATGACTTATTATCGAAGACGTGTGAACTAAAATAGGATATTACTGAATTCACTTTATCTGTTTCTTTAAGCCTTTTGTTTTCTAACCCATGATAAAGTTCTAGGTCTTGACCCAATAGGAATTTTCATTTCAATCATTCATTTAACATCCATCATTAAATACCCAACAGAAACCAAAGATCCAAAAATGAAAAAGACAGAAACTCTGATTCATTAACATTTTCATAGGGCTACCACTTGGAAATTTATCTCCTTTGATGGATTCTCCAACCCTGGCAAGAGGGATCCTTCATGCCCCCAGGTATGGGGCTAGCTCTAAGGCCAGCTCTAAGGCTGGAAGTGACTGGCCCACAAGGCTGCCGGAGTGAGTCCCAGAACTGAGACTGAGCTTGATTTTCTAAACCCTGGTTTTTCCTCCTTTCCATGCTGGAATCATTATGGGAAAAGATTTTAGGACACTGGGTTTGGTATCAGAGTCACATTCCTACATCTGCCTTGTGCTAGGTGTGAAAATAATGAATTACATGACCTTTCTAGGCCTCCATTTCTTCCTCTACAAGATGGAGATAATAATAGCACCTATAATAGTTCCTAACCCACAGAGTTAGTGGGATTGTATAGGATATAGTCTTTTCGATTAGCGTGTGTTAAGTGCTCAATAAATGTTAGATTGCATAGTGAACCATTTTAAAGCATCAGTTAATGTGAACCAAATGTGTGGTGCAAAGAGCAAAAAAGTCTGGAGGTGATCATGTGTATGCGCTCCAGATTAAGTGGACAACAGGCTAGCTGAGATCAGATCAGAAGTGCCCCTTTCTTCTATAAGCAGGGGCTGCATTCAAGCTCAGCTTTCCATGGAACCAGGGGCTCACTTTCCCTTACAGGAAAGGTTGCAACATCCCATAGGCTCCAAGGTCTCCAGGTGCTGGGCACCTGGTGTTGCCAGAAAACTTCTTCTGAATAGCTGATCCTCATACTGAGATTACCTAGTGCCAAGAAACCTGTGATTTCCAACCCTCTGCCCCACCCGCCCCCGCAAGAGAGAATGCAGTGGGATATCCTGAGCTGGTGTGGACTTTGTGGATTAATGAGAGAATGGGGACTCAGGTCTTCTCTTCTCTTGCTGATCTTGACCTGTGGAAATTTCTCCTTTCTCCAACAAAGGCTATTCCTTAAACTGTGGAGTTTGCCTTGAACTCTAGTGCATGACAAGCGGAGGCTCAGAGGGGACCCAGCTTGTCTAATAAGTAGGTACAAGACAGATGCTAACTGATTGGATGAAATCAGTCTCTAAAGTCTAGCATATCTGTAGGAAAACAACCAAATAAGCTCTGAGCGAAAGAACATCCGGAGAAGTCAAGCATACTACATGAAACTTGAGTCCTATATTCCCCTTTTCTCTTTCCATGTATATATTCCCTTTCACACACAATATTTATATTTGCAATTTTGTATTCTTTTTCTTAAAGGAGTACCCCAATTGTACAAGTTTCAGACCTTGGCTGTGATTGATCAGCAATGGTGTTTCACAGCAAGAGGAAAGAGAGTAGCTGCATACATGTCACAAATGCAGCACCCTGTTCCATCCAACCTCTTTGCTTCACACATGAAGAAACTGAGGATCAGAGAGAAGAGACCTGCTCTTTCTAGGCCCCATGATCAGGGATGATATTGAGAAGTTGAATCTCCTATCCTCAGGTTTGTATTAGCAACAGTAATGAAGTAACATGTTCAGGCCTTCTTCCTTCCTCCATAAGAAACAGGTAACATTTCTGAATCAGTTCTGGAGAATGGTCATCTGTGAGGGCCCTGGAGCCAGACAGAGCTCAAAGTTCAAGTTCACCATTTGCCAGAGAAGTATGTAATCCCTCTGTGCCTCAGTTTCTCCAGCTGCAAGAATGGAGCTGGTGATAATTGTACCTGTCTCATTCAGCCACTGCAAGGATTCAATGAATTAACTCATGAAAGTACTGAGAAGGTTGGCTGGCACACAGAAAGCACTCAACAGGTTGGGAGAAGGAATGGAACCGCATGCTTCTTTTTCCTTCTGGCTCTGGATCAACCTGCACTTGGGATGAAATGAGTGTTTTACGCTCTATTCCTACCAGCGGATAGCAGGGATGTAAGAGCTGAGCCCAGGACTTCCTTCAAGAATTAGGTTCAGAAGTTCATCTTTCTTTCTCTGTTCCAGGAAAAGGAAAGCAGTAATTCCATGAATGTGAATTTTTGCTTGGATGAGATGCATCAAGGTCCAGATTTGGGCAGAATACTTACAAGGTCCAGAAGTGGCTGCAGATCAGGCTACTTTCTTCTGACTTTACCAACAAAAATATCTGCATTTAGATCTACTTCTTTCTCATGTGAGTCCATCTTTTCCTTGCTTATGAATCGAGAGGGGCAAAAGTAGGAAGGCAGTGCTACTCATTGGTCTCCTTCAAACACCAATAGAAGTCAAGTCAACTCTGTAAGTTAGGACAACCAACTCCAAATGTAGTGCTCTTTTAATGGTTGAAGTCAGCGGCTTTCTGTTTCCCTGTCATGTTGCAGGGCAGAGGAAACGTTGCTGTGGCCAGAGCTCCAGGGCCAAGGGTCAGGGTATAGCCTCCCTGGTGCCCCATAGAGCCATTCTCTTCTGAAGTCTTGTCAGCCCCACACTCCCTACCCAGGGCATGGCCAGCCAGTGGGCATGGGTACTGGAGATACTGGTGGGACATAGAGACCTCTAGCCCTTTTCTAATGTTGAAAACGCTGTTCCTTTGCTCTTTCTACTTTTTTAACACTCCTAGCACCTAGCATCATCAACTAATCACAACCTAACTATTCTCTCTTGCTGTGTCTGGCTGCTTTTACCTCCCATGGGATTTTATCACGCACCTTTTGCTTCTGTCCCAATCCAACCTTCTTCTTCTCTCCCAGAGCATGAGCTCTGCAGTTACACAGTCTGATTTAAAATCTGAGATCTAACCCTTATAGCCAGTGTGACTTAGGCAAGTTACTTAACCTCTCTGTGCCTCAGTATCCTGATCTATAAAGACGACAATAGTACCCACCTAATCGGGTTGCTGTAAGGATAGTAAGTTAATATACACGAAGCACTTGCAACATCCTGGTATGTAGCCAGTTGCTGATTATCACCACTCAGCCGTCACCAAAACCCCAAGAGATAAGCTTTATAATACTAATTTTATAGACTGGGGCGAGGATACACGGCTACCCTGGGAATTGTGTAGACATTGATTTCATTTATATTAGGTACCATATTCCCACAGGGGGTTTTAAAAAGGAACTTAGGCAATATCCAAGTTTATTTTTAAAGCTGGAGCAAATTATTCTCTAAGTATAATTAAGTACTTTTGAGAGTCCAGTAGGAAACGATTATTCACCACTAAATGGTATTCTTAGTAATTCAAGATAATTATAAAAAAATCTCCCTCTGACTGATCCTCAGGGAGAGAGAGCTTTTTCAAATAGCCGGGAGATATTCTATAAAACTCAGGTAATCTTATTCCTGTAATTCATTATTTATTTACACATAGGCAGGTGTTGACTCACCCGGCAGGAGGTGGGTTATTACTTCATTAACATCTCATTATTAATCTCATTACTTCCAATATCTCCATTTTGATGACAGGTCCCCAGATCTTCTGGGATGACTCTAATTTTAAAGATCCTACTGTGTCCTCCCTCAAATCATCAAAATCTCTCTCAAGGAAGTACCAGTATTAGAGCATCTCAAGTCATCTCCCAGAGCAATAGTGGCACACACCAGTAGAATCGTCTTTTCACAGCATGTGCATGGATTTCAACTTGGAAAATATCGTCCCCAAGCCCCATAGATAACTGAGGCAGTAACTTTGAGAGCACAACCATGAAAGATGTCCCAGTGTTAGGACAGTCTGGATTATGGAAGCTGAGGGCTAGGGGTGAGACCCTCCTTTTACCATTTAGCTATGGGACCGTAGGCAAATAGCGTAATTCAAGTTTTCCACCTGGAAAATGAAGGTCTGAAGGCCCCTGCCACTTGCCCTTTTTCTACGTTAAAGCAGATGTCCAGGTTCATCTACAAACTGGCAAACAAACAAACACACACAGAAGCAAAATGCTATGTTTCCATCTTGGGCCGAGTCAAGAGTTCTTAGTAACTGACAGAGCTGATATTTATCTGGTATGTGCTGGTAAATAACAGCTGTCTCCTTTCTGGTTAGGCCAGCATCTGTTCTGTCTGCTCATTCTCACCCCGCACTGAGTTTTATATATTTTGGCGACATCCCTCTCCTCCTCCTCCCCTCTCTATTTAAGAGAGTTAAGGTGTATGTGAGCTCTGGGGTCAGAAAGACCTGGGTCTGAATCCTGACTCTGCCTCCCACCAGCTCTGTGACCTCAGACAAGTTACTTAAGCTCTATTGCCTCAACTTCTGTAAAGTGGGGATAGCAATAGGCATTACTGGACATTAAATGAGCACCAAGCTCAGTGTCTGGCATAATGTACATACCCAATACATGTTCGCTATTATCATTAAAGTAAAAAAAAAAAAAACCCTCAAAGTCTTCAGCTATTAAAATGGTAATTAAAAACCAGTGTACTAGGGGGCTTCCCCGGTGGCCCAGTGGTTAAGAATCTGCCTGCCAATGCAGGGGACAGGGGTTCGAGCCGTGATCTGGGAAGATCCCACATATTGCGGAGCAACTAAGCCCATGCGCCACAACTATTGAACCTGTGCTCTAGAGCCTGTGAGCCACAACTATTGAGCCCACGTGCCACAACTACTGAAGCCCATGCACCTAGAGCCTGTGGTCTGCAATAAGGGAAGCCACCGCAATGATAAGCCCAAGCACCACAACGAAGGGTAGCCCCCGCTCTCTGCAACTAGACAAAGCCCATGCATAGCAACAAAGACCCAATGCAGCCAATAAATTAATTAATTAATTTTAAAAAACAATTTTAAAAAACCCTGTCCACTAGGAGTATTAAAGAGAAATCTGACAATTGTGGAGAAAATCTGCAATTTTAAAAAGGAAAATTATACCAAAAAAAGAAGAAATGTAACCAAAAAAATTTTTAAGAATTTTATTGAGATATAATTGACATACAATAAACTGCATATATTTAAAGTGCACAATTTGATATTTTCTTATTAATAATGTATATATGGCAATCTCAATCTCCCAATTCATCCCACCCAACGCCCACCTCCCCCCGCTTTCCCCACGTGGTGTCCATATGTTTGTTCTCTACCTCTGTGTCTCTATTTCTGCCTTGCAAACTGGTTGATCTGCACCATTTTTCTATATTCCACATATACGAGTTAATATACAATATTTGTTTTTCTCTTTCTGACTTACTTCACTCTGTATGACAGTCTCTAGGTCCATCCATGTCTCTACGAATGTCCCAATTTCGTTCCTTTTTACAGCTAAGTAATAGTCCATTGTATATATGTACCACATCTTCTTTATCCGTTCATCTGTTGATGGACATTTAGGTTGCTTTCATGTCCTGGTTATTGTAAATAGTGCTGCAATGAACATTGTGCAGTGCATGTGTCTTTTTGAATTTATTGTAAATAGTGCTGCAAGGAACATTGTGGAGTACGTGTGTTCTCTGGGTATATGCCCAGCAGTGGGATTGCTGGGTCATATAGTAATTCTATTTTTAGTTTTTGAAGGAACCTCTATACTGTTCTCCATAGTGGCCGTATCAATTTACATTCCCACCAAGAGTGCAAGAGGGTTCCTTTTCCTCCACACCCTCTCCAGCATTTACTGTCTGTAGATTTTCTGATGATGCCCATTCTAACTGGTGTGAGGTGTGTTACCAAAATTTAAAATTTGCCTCATCAGTAGATAATATTCAGTTCAGCATATCAAGGTAATTAGAGAATATCAATAAATACATTGTAATAGATCTATATTGGGAGGGGGAGTGAAGAAGGAAAATTTTAAGAGCGTAAAGTTCACATGTACCATAAGAGGCAGTCATTAAACACCAAATTTCATTAATTGAGAAAAAGCAGCAAAAGCAAATCATTTAGAAATGTGGATGGAACTATGGGAAGAAACACTAGGAAGTGTTGCACATGGCTGGGGAGATGGACATGGGCCAGGCAACTACTGTTTTCTCATCTTAAGCCTTATAGCGCTATATTAGTTAAGATTGTACTAGGCTGCAAGTAACACCAACAGTAACAAAATACATGCAAGTAACAATTGCTTAAATATAAGAAAGTCTATTTTTTGCTCTGGTGAAATTCCATGGGGGTATAGCTCAGTTCTGGTGTGGGCACTCCATTCCATGAATAAAACTCAGGAGAACAAAACTCCTCCCAGCTTACCACCCCTAGGAAGCTGTCCTCATCTTTGGAATCCAAAGCCTCATTCCTCCCAACAAGGTGGGAAAGGATTAAGTAGAAAGCATGTCAGGCCGGGCTAGCAGTCTTTTTAGGAAGGCTCCTTGAAGCAGCTACACAATACTCCTGCTTGCATCCTATTGGTCAGAACCTATCCCATGCCCACATTTAGCTGCAAAGGAAGCTTAAAGCACGGTGTTTATTTGGGACAGCCACATGCCTGGCTACAGATTTCCTGCTGCGGAAGAACAGGAGATTGGATATGGAATACAACGAGTTGTTTTCACAAGCACTCATGGATTACTTTAAATTTCTGAAATTTTAATCAAAATAAAATCTAAAAGCAAACCAAATACAATACCGTGTGTTATATGGTAGTTAAGAGCTCAAGGTCTAGGATCAGAGGGCTGGGGACTGAATCCTATATTGTCCACTTAGTACTCCATTTCCTTATCTGAGGTGACAATTAAAGGGGTTGATCCTAAAAAGTGCTTACAATAGTTGCTGGCATATGGTAAACGTTCATTAATGTTTTGTTGTTGTTGTCATAAACATTCTACAATTATGAAAATAAACAAATACCTAAGCCTCCAATATCTGAGGAAAACTAAGTGGAAGAGCCAAGATAAACAAATAGAACAATTGAATCTCCAAGAAATATTTAGATAATCATTCAGTGAATAGATGAGATTAGCAAATTTCAGTAATCTTAATATTAACGAAAATATTGTATGCGTTAAAAAAATACATAAATGCATAAAATGGGGCAACAAGCCAGTATGAGATACAACTAATACAACTAAGGTACAGCCTCAGTTTCTCCGAGCTTCCCCAGTTCCACAGACACACAGCGGCCATCATGGACCTCAGTCCACCTCATATGATAGCAACTGCCAGGCAATTACACCATATAAAGCCAACCAGTTGTACCCCATAATTTCTGGCTTCTCCCACCATTTGTGGAAATGGTGTGTGTTCTGGCTTCCCCCAGAAGGGATGGGCGTTATAACTAGCGTTGGAGGTGAATTAATTCCAGTGGGGCAAAGTTGGCCCAGTGAATGATACACACTGAGAGTGATACTCCAGTGATAGGAGGAAGCTGGGCTACAAATATGAGAACAATAAATATGCAGTAAATGATGTCACGAATTTTCTCTTCTTCTGAGTATGGAAAACTTAACAAACATGCTCTAAATTTTATATATTAACAATGCAAAGTTACATATACTATTAATCAAAGCCTCAACGTGAATCAGTAGAAAAAACTGAAAAAGTTGAGTTAACAAAAATTGGGAGTTTGTTAACAAACTACTTGGGTAATAACAAGCTAGCAAGGAGACAATAACTATGCTGTGAAGAACTAACAGCATAAATACAATATGAAAGTTATAATGGTAAATGACAGGGAAAAAAAAATCCCAAATACGATTTTGGCAATTCTTTCTACGTGTTAAGACCAGGAGAGACATAACTTTTCACATTACATTATTCTACACTGTTTAATAAAAACTTGCAATGCTTAGATATCATGTTTATATAGCTTCAGATATAGATAATTACTTTTTTAATTATAAAAGACTACAGAAAGACTCTTACATTGGTTGACATGGCAAGGAGAGGTTTTGTCTTAGTTTTGTTCCACTTTATGTACCTTTGGTTGTTTGAATATTGATGTTGATCTTGTATGACATTTATGAATAAAGTTATTTGGGGAGAGAAGTTGATACAACAATATAGACAGTGTCCAGCATGGAGTGAGCAAATAGTTAAGGATTAAATGACACGATGTATGTCAAGCGTTTAGCACTACGCTTGGTGCCACTCAGTAAACATGGTAAGTACTATTGCTGATCTTTGAGGTTCTAGCTTTCAATTAACTGAATTGCATCCCACTTGAAACTTCCATAAACAAATCTAAAGATTCCATCCTTCTATCAGCTCAGCGTCCACTTCATTTGTGATGAGATTCTGAGCCTCAGCATCCTTGTCTGAGAAATGGGAACAACAAGATGAAGCTCAGAGACTGTAAATGCAACAATGCAACTAGTACATGGCACAGAGTAAAGTCTCATCATGTAAAAGCTACTGTTGCTGTTGTTACAAAGAGCCATGAAGCCAAATGCAGCTAACACCCTGAATAAGTAAGAAATACCTTGACAAGCACTCAGGTCAAAGACATTCCTTGACACCCTCCTCTGCAATTGGGAAGCACAAGGCTTTCATCGTCCAAATACCCCAAGGTTGCCATCATCACTAGGATCTGCTGCCTCCCTGTGGAATTTCATAGACACAGTCATCAGACTGGCAAAGTTTCTGGGCCAGGATTTCATCACCAACCAAGCTCAGAAAGATTCCCTGGGGTTCCTAAGTGTTTTGTCAGTGGATTATTAATATTCAAGTCTTTACACAATCATCACCTTCTCAATGAGTCCTATGCAGGCTCCTCTGTTTAAAAAAGCAACTTACACCCCACCAGGTCCTAACCTTTCACGCTGTTCTAGTGTTTCTCTTTTATGTTGCATTTATCCCCTTCCGATATATTACATAATTTATTTATTCTGATGCTTATTATTTATTTTCTCTATTTTCCTTTTACTTCACAAGAGCAGAGGTTTTTTGGGTTTGTGTGGTTGGTTGGTCTAATTTGATTCCAAGTGCCTAAAACAGTGCCTGATGCACAGAAGGAACTCAGTAAGTACTTCTTGATGGATTGAATGAATGAATGAATGAATGCTTTCTCTTGGACCATAACATGAAGTGCTTGAGAACCTTGAATATATTAAGGGTTTTGGTTGCACTTAATATATGTGCATGGAGAGCCACAGTCCATGGTGCCAGATGTAGCTTTTACTCTAATACAGTTGATACTCTATAATGATCAGCAAGAGAAATGCAGTGACACACATGCAACTTCAGTTTGTACCCTTCCAAGTAGACTGCTCTGTGTGTGTGTGTGTGTGTCCTACACAGGATTTTGAAGATGAGCATAGTGTGAAAGGAAGAACTAACTTCTTCTCTGGTGATTAGAGGGTAAAAAGAAGGAAGAGGGAATTTCATAAATCTTCAAGACTTTATCTTATACTTTTAGCCAATGTGAAAAGCATTTGAACTGGGTTTTAAAAAGCACAAACCAAAAGGGGATGGACAGATCTGAGTGAGATGTGAGCCCTCTTCTAGTCTAACATAAGCCGAGTCCAGGATGTGTGTAATATAAAGCTTCAAAGTCAGGGCTGGGTTGAAATCTCACCTATGAGACCTCAGACAAGTCACCTTCACCCCCCTGAACTTCAACATCCTCATCCATCCATCAAATGGGTATCACCATTTAATTACTGAGAATTACATGAGGTAATGAATTTATGTTAACCATTGGTAAAACCCAAACCCCCAAACACAGCTCTTTGAGTCACTTTCCCTTATTTAAAGAAAAAAAAAAACTTATTAAATCCACCTTCCCATCTACACTGTGAAATCCACGGGGGGCGGTCCCTGCCTTGTTTTCAAGTGGGAGAAGGTTACTTTTCTGCTAGTAGCTTCTTACTCTGGTTTCCCTGTTTCCTCTGAACCGTAACTGGTATTTGGCTGCTGCTTTCCTTTTTCGGCCCCGTGTTGAAGGAAATGTGGAATACTTCATGAGCTGTCCCCAGCAAGAGTTAATTAGCACAAGGCAATTATGTGGCCCATGCTCAGTAAAATCTGGGGGCAGCAGAGGGGACTTACCTCCCAGCGAAAAAACAGCTGTTGAGTAAACTTACCTGTTCTGATCGTTTTATTAACCATCCCCCATGGAAATTTGTCACTGGATGTGTTGCTGCCGGGGATCCCCCCTCCCCACCGTCCCCACCACACTCCCAGGCCTCATCCACTTTTTCTTTCTCATGGTCTCATATAACATCTCCCTGAATGTTTGCGTTTTTAGCTTTTTATGACCCACCTTAAATGAACACTGCACCTACATCTGCATTTCCAAAACCCCATACAAGGCTCTGCTCTACGAGAAGCCATCTCACAGAGGACCTTCACCTTCTCACATAGCAAAGCAGCCACAGACCTGGTGACACACAACCGTTCTTTAACATGATTACAAAAACCTCAGGCATGCCTCACCATCCCCTTTGCTCTCAATATGAGGAAGAAGGTAGAAACACTTATCCCCACACTGATACAACGTATGCTAGCGCCATTAGAAGAAACGTTTTTTGTAGTTATACTTTTTTCCCCTCTGCACCTTGCCTAGCACATAGTGGGTGCTCAGTAAATGGAGCCCTTATGATGACGTTTTCTTTGGGGCGAGATATTTGCAGTTCTGAGAGCAGAAGGCAGAAAGTAAAGCCTAAGACAGAGAAATCATATGCCAGCTTAGTTGGGTTTCCCCAAAGCAGGACCTGAGACAAGGACTTGGGCTTAGGTGGTTTATGTAAAAGTCGGGAAGGAGGAGAAGGCAGTGAGGGGGGAGTGAGAAAAGCTGATAACAGGCATGGAATAAGTGGGTGAGCACTCCAGGCCATGGGGCTCGATCACACTGGGGAACCTTGGGGGAACCAGGACAGAGAGACCAGGGGCCATGTGTCCATTGACTCCTGACCCTCACTGGTTGGAGTTTGCCTCTGGGACATATTAACCCACCTTTCACGCTGCACTTACCGGTTTGTCTTGCTGGAAGTGGAGTCGTTGCCACGGTACTGGAGAAAGTCCTAAGGTGCATGGAGAGCAGGGCCATTCCTGCACTTGAATTGGGAGCTCTTGTCCTATTCCAGCTTCAGGCGAACACAGAGGTGGGTGCAGGGAGGTGGACCAGGCTGAGGACAGCATCCATGCTGGGGGCAAAGGCAAAAGCATTGGATCTCAGTCCTGACGTGGCTACTCAATATTATTTGACTAAAAACTTAAGTCTTCAGTGCCTTTAACCATTCCTTTCCCATTATGGGAAAGGGCAAAGAACAACTTTCATTCTGAACACACACTGGGTGTAAATGAATCCCCTGGGAACTCCCGAGGAGGATCTCCAACTTCACAAGTATCAAGATGAGAGATATTTTTCTCTGTCTACTGACAAGAAAACTAAGACCAGGAGAGCTAATGGTATATATATGCCCAAGGTCACTCAGCGACTAATGAAAAAAAATAAGCTTTGAGGCCAGGCCTTTAAAATTCCCAAACCCTTGCTCTTCCTATCACCCAAGATGGAATGGGGAAACTCATCAAAATCAATCACAATCCAATCATACAGGACAGCACTGCTTGCAGAACATTGCAACACTGGGTAAGCACAAGTCCTCTCAAACTGGTGAAGATGTTGCTGTGCTCGGTAAAGCACGTGCCCTTCTTTTTTCCTTTCTTATTTCCCGAGGAGGATCTCCAACTACCCTGCTCACAGCCTCAATCCATCTTTGCTACTTGTAACATGTACAGCCAAGAAGCAAGTGGTATTTACTCTAAGACCATGCTGCCCTGAAGCCCTTAACACTGTGGGGGTCCAAGAAAGGCCTGGCAGGCTCACGGACTGAGAATTGGGAGTCAGGGAGGCTGAGAGCTGAGTAACTCATTTTCTGAGTTTTGAGAAGCTCCACATTTATCTTGCTCAGCTCTACACACACACACACACACATACAAAGTCACACACCAGCCAACTGCCTAAACTTTCTAACTCAACAGTGAGTTGGGCTGGAAGCAGGGTTGGCAATTCTCTCCTGTGTCTGAGACCCGATAGGCCACAATAAACCTTCTGCTGGAGCAGATCCTGAACTAGTAGAATTCATATTATTTGGATGTTTCTCTGTTTTTCTGTTAACTTTCCTTTTCAAGGGATATTTTTATGAGTCATTTGCTGGCTTGTTTTCTCCCAGGTCATCTGATTTCCATTTAGATGCTGCTCCAGCTTCACGATGCATTTTATAGTCGTTTTAGTTGGATTTAATTGGCCTGGTACAGTCTCTTGCTGAAGTTTTGTTTCGGCTCATTTTATGGGTGCCGGATTTCTGAGATTTTATTTGGCTTAGCCAGGTCCATATTTTCTTGTGTACTTTCTTACTTTTCACTCCTTTCTCCCCTATTGTTTTGCAACCAAGTAACTTTAAATCTTAATAGATATTTCACTTGGCTTTATTTTTCCGAGTTGTTTGACTGTTTTCTAAGTGCTTATTTCTCATTTATTTCTCAATATACTTTGTTTCTTTACCGCTCTGGGAGTTTGTTGAGGGAGTGATGGTTTTTCAGCCTCCTGGTAAGAGGTTCTATAAGTTGGGTGACCATACATCCTCATTTGTCTTGCACAGCCCTTGTGTGGCCTGTTGTTCCAGTGTCCAGTCCAAGTATTCTTTTGAAAATGTCCCAGTTGGGGGATACATTACATGGTCACCCTACCTGAAAGTGGGTTTGTTCCACATTAGTCTGCAGACCAGGGCTGAACACGCTTGGATCCTGTGGGTCCGGCGACTGAAGACACATCCTTTTACATGTTACCCTCTATGGGTTTACCTACAGTCTGAGAAAGTTCCCTTTCTTTTCCTGAGGGTATATAACAGGGTACAGATGTTGATTTACCTTGTGGTTAAATTTAAACTTGTGATTGGGCATGTGTATGACATATGAAAATAGGGAACATTGGGGTCCTTCCTTCCATTCACGCATTTGAAAGGGCTTTGGATGGCTGACCTGGATTTGAATCCCAGCTTCACCCCTCCCTAATTGTCCAATCTCTGACAAATTACTAATGCTTTTCTAGCCTTCTTCAGCCACTTGAAAATGCAGATAACAAATAGTTGACCTTTCAGAATGTTGTGAGGGTTAAATAACATGTATGTGGAACAGGATAGTGGTGGTAGTTGCACCACATTACGAATGTACTAAATGCCACTGAATTGCAGGCTTCAACATGGTTGCTTTTTATGTCAATTCCACCTCAACAGAAATTTTAATTTTAAAAAAAGATGATGCATGTGAAAAGTTCCAATGCACAGCAGGCGCTTTGCAGAAGTGCATGGCACTGTCTCTGCTGTTAGGAAAGGGTCAGTGGCCATTTCTGATCGTTTTCACTGAGGCCTGATGGTCACGGAGCCAAGTGAGCCTTCCCGGGGGGCACTGCTCAGCGCCAGCAGCTGCCATTCGCATTGCAGAGCAAGTGAATAGCCTCCCCCCCGCCCCCGCTGTTGTGTGGCAACCTGGCCCACTGTTCATGAATTTGGATGGTTTGCATCAGAATTCCCTGAGTCAACCCACTAAAATGACAAATATGCAGATTCCACTCCTGAAAAATCTAATTCAATAATTCTGGGGTGGGGCTCCTGATTTTCATTTTCAAACTCCCTCCCTGGGTGAATCTCATACGCGTGAGACTCAACGATTTAGCCTCCTTCATCACCCTGTGGTCTTTGGACCATAGTTCAGTGAGCACAGTCAAACCTGTCGGCCAGTTCTTTAACTAGGATACTAATAAAAATGCCTCATAGTTGTACTTTATACTCACTCAGTCCTCACAGGCCTTCTCTCCAGTGGGCTGGGGAGGACTTACTGATCCCAATTTACAGAAGTGGAAACTGAAGTGAAGAGTTTCATCCATCGTCACATAGTTCTCCAGGGATGGACCCAGGGCTGGATCCCTGACCTCCTGACATTCATCCTCTGAGAGTTTCCTTCCTCTGAAAATAAAATTATTCTCATTATCTTCCAATGCACTTTTTCTTCTTTGTTTCTGCTTCTTGGGAATTTTTTTTCCCATATTATTTCTATCTCTATTTTTTTTTCCTCCTTAAAGTGTTGGCTTCCTCCTCAAATATGACCATTATTCCTCTTCATTTATAATAATACTTTTGTAGCAGAGCATTCAGAGGGGATAGTTATATGAGTGACCATACAACTTTACAACAAATGCACATGCCATCACTAAGAAGAGAGGGAGGGGACAGGGCTGCTTAATACATTGAGACAGGAGAAAAGCAGGTCACAGAGGAGCACGTGTGTGTGTGTGTGTGTGTGTACAAAGTTATGGAAGTACATGTATATATTCACAGAAAAGATACAAAACAAACTTATCTGTGATGTGCCTTCTGGGTAGGGTGAACAACCACCCCAGTGTTCTGGTTCCTGGAAAATAAGACTTTTTGTTTCAAAATTGGGGAAGTCTCAGGCAAATAGAGATGAGGTGGTCACCTTACCTTTGGGCCCTGATGGGATTGGAGGTAGGGTGGGTGAGGGGCAGATGGGCACAGAACTGTGGCCCTTCTACTGTTTTCGTTAAATAAGCTCTACAGACTTCAGGGAGTTCCAGTAGTTGCTGTGCACATAGTTTTGAATCCAAATGTCTGGTCCAGCATAGATGCCAGGTGATCTTATCCAAGGCAACTCCCAACCCAGGGAGCCAGTTGCCCCATTTGCTAAAATGGGATTAGTAATAACAACCATTTCCACCGAATTCAGAAAATTGAATAAATTAATATACTTACAATATTACTTGCTGCACTGCAGGTACTCAAAAAGTGCTATAGTTATACCACTTAACTTTGCTGGTTGAATATTTCATAAATGGCATTTATTAATTGCACCATTTAAATCACAAAGTTGTTGTGTTTTTTAAATTTCAGGGAACTAAGACTTGAAAAAAGAAAAACCCTCTGACAGCCTGGCACCATTTTTTAGTCTATGCAGTAACTATAGCTATGTGTGTGATTCTCTGTGTATCATCTTCTAAATATTTTCCACAGCTGTTCTTTTTTACTCTGTTATTAAATAAATCTGCTTGACTTGTCTATCTCAGTTCTCAAAAATATGAAACAGAGCCTCTCTTTTGTCACATGCAGGAAGGGGTCCAGTCCTACTTATTTGCTTATTTAAAGAGTGTTGTTTTCCGTCTTTATCCAGTAGAATGAGATGGCCAAAACAAGCAGATTTCACTTTAACTGCCAGCTGTGGCACTTTCTTTGTCTTAAAAACTGTTTCTCACCCAGAGGTGCTTTGAGCAAAACTCAACAATGGAAGACAATTCACTCATCCATGCCTCCGGGTCCTGTTTATCCTTCCATTGTCCAGGAAACGACCTATTTGCTTAACCAGAGGTCCTTGGGTTAAGACTGTTAGTAAGAAAGGCCTGCTTGGAGATCACAAATACGAAACAATTGTGTGTCTGGGGTTTCCTTAAAGATTCCTGCCTCCCAATCTCTGGTTTTCAATGAGATGGAGGTGTTTAAACTTAGGAAAGTACAACTATTTATTCAAGCCGACGAATATTTTTTCTTCACAACGGGACTGCAAACAGAACTTCATTTCAGGAGTTTGCCTCTCCTTCCAATGTTGCCTTGAAGGCAGAACCTGTTTCACCTTGTACTCTTAAAAAAACAAGTTCTTTTTTTTTTTTTAGCCAATATAAATGCCACCTGTGCAAATCACCCAACTTCTTTCTTATCTTTTCATTACTTGCTTTTAATGGCTGTGAAGCAGAAGGCAACAGAGCTGAATGGCTGAGAATTCAGGCTTTGGAGACAGGCTGCCTGAACTCATGCCTTGGCCTGGCAACATCAGGCAAGTTCTTTCACCTCCCTCATTTATAATGATAGTGATACTTTGATTGTAGTATGATGATACAAGGTCTTTGGAGGAACAAATGACATAATAAACACAAGCGACTTAAAACTGGGCTTGGCACTGAGTGAACAAACAAGTGCTAATTTCCACTGTACACGTGGGCGTATGTATACTGGATGGAGTAGGGATTCTGAAACTCTCTGAAGCAGAGGTAGGCTACTGGGTAGCTGGTGGGTGTTTATGTCCTCCCTGCTCCTCCCCTGGTAGCAGCTTCATTCTTTGTGAGAGTTGCTTCTGCTGGGCCCGCCCACTCCAGCACCCTGGGCCCAGCAGAGTTCACTGGCCCACACCTGGCCAATCGGGTCCTTCCACTGGATTTAACAAACAGACACTGTGGTCATGCTAATGATGAGGACAGCATCTAAAATAGCAAAGCTTTATGAAAAGCACTCACTGTGTGTCAGGCTCAGCCCTAAGCGCTTTATATAAGCGTAATCATCATGACAACCCAAGGAGGTAAACACAACTGAGATAGGCTGGGACCTGGGACCTTTAATGGAGTGCTTGCACCTGGACAAATGACTCCTCCAGCAACAGAATATAAAGAAACTATAAGGGACTAAAAATAACTGCACGTATGCACAGTTGGGGCAATTATTAACAATAATATACAAAAATCCACAAACCAACTGCCACGTCTGAGGTGCTGGGCGCAAAAGCAGGGTACCACGCATGATCCCTGCACGCAGCCCCACTGGTGGGGGGGGGGTGGGCAGACCCCCTAAGCCACGCCTCCTATCCAACCCATGAACCCGCCCCTATTGTTACCCCTTTTAAGGACCCAGTTAGCACCTCTCAGGGCGGGAGGAAGGGCACCTGTTCCTTGTTCTCACTCACTCATTGCTCCAGCATAAGCCCCAGTGAAGCCTTGCCTGGAATTCTCACCCGGCCTCTTATCAATTTCTATTGATTAGAGAGTCCAAGGGTCTAGGCTGTTAACACTATGATTATTCCCATTTTACAGATGAGGAAACTGAAGCTCAAAGAGCTTAAGTAGCTTGCTCAAGATCACATAGCTGATAAAGGTAGGAGTGCTAGGAAGTCTTTTTCTTACCACTACCCAATATTATCTGGCCAGTTTAACAGAGTCCCTCTTTCACCTGGGGTCCCTCAGCTGGTGATGGAAGCCTGGATCTATGTCAGACTGTATGCTACCCTCTTTTACTGCCACATAGTGGAAGACAACCTGTAATAGGAGAGAATCAGGCCAATATTCCAAGCAGAGCAAAGATGAAAGAGAGAGGGAGGGAAGAAAGGAGAGAGACAGACAGAGAATGAGGATGTATGCTGACAACACTGTCTTTTTCTACCTTTGGGCTTCCCAGTTTTGTCATAGAATGAATTTACTCTCCTACAACTTCCCTTTTTAAAACCAATTTGATTTGACTCAGTCCCTTGGAAACAAAAGAATCCCGACTAATTCAGGTAACAAACATGGGTTTGGTTTGGTTTTCTACTGTGGTTAAAATACACACAACACGAAATCTTCCATTAGCCACCTTTAGTACTCACAGTGTTGTGCAACCATCACACTATTTAATCCCAGAACACTTTCACCACCCCAAAAGGAAACTCTGTATCCATTAAACAACAAATCCCCATTCCTCCCTCACCCCGGCCACTGGCAACCACTCATCTACTTAATGTCTCTTTGGATTCGCCTGCCGTGGGTATTTCATATCAATGGAATCACAGAATAAAAAGACTTTATGAAATCACTGTCTTCATGCAAAGAAAGGCAGGGGTACTCACAGCACACACATACATGCACGATGCATTTTAGTGTTTAAGCATCTTCCTTCTATAAAGCTCTCACCCAAGCTTTTCAGGTGATATAAAAGAGGAATAATATTCACTTTCAGATTTCAAAAAGCACGTGATATAATACAGGCTGTAATTAAATTGCCACATTTAGGTCAAAATTTGATGTATATATAGACCATTTCATATGGTACAACCTAATACATAAGCAGTTATAAAACTTGTCTTTGATGGTGTGCTATTTTCATAGAATTTTATTTCTTAGTACATTATTCAATTAATATTTCTTTATTAATTAGTTAATAAAGAAATGTCCTCAAAATGTGCCAAGTATGGTGTAAAATGCTAATACAGATCCTGATGAGCTTACTAAGTCTAGGACAAACCTGGAGCCGTACCCCAACCCCAAGAACATTCATTTAGTGAGAAGAAGGGAAATATGCTAAAATGTTAAGAGTATCTCTTTCTAGGTGATTGGATTATGGTTCACTTTCATCATTCTCTTTTTTTTTTTACTCTCATATTTTCTTTTTTTAATATATATATTTTTAATAAATTTATTTATTTATTTATTGGCTGTGTTGGGTCTTCATTGCTGCACATGGGCTTTCTCTAGTTGCAGCGAGTGGGGGCTACTCTTCATTGTGGTGTGCGGGCTCCTCATTGCTGTGGCTTCTCTTGTTGCAGAGCATGGGCTTTAGCTGTGTCAGCTTCAGTAGTTGCAGTACATGGGCTCAACAGTTGTGGTACACAGGCTTAGTTGCCCCACGGCATGTGGGAGCTTCCCGGACCAGGGCTCAAACCTGTGTCCCCTGCATTGGCAGGCGGATTCTTAACCTAGGAAGCCCTACTCTCATATTTTCTTAAGTTTTTCTATAATGAAGTGCCTTGCTTTAATAGTTAGAAAATCAAACTTTTATAACTATATTCCCTTAGGAAAGCTATAGAAAGAACAAAAATCCAAATGATCTGTGGTATAGCTAAATGGACATTTTTTTTATTATTAAGATGATCTTTCATAAATAAGGGTGAACAGTTTAAGTCTTTGTTTTGTTTTAACTTAAATCTAATTGCTACTTTTTTTAACAGTTAACACTCTGAAAGTGTCGCCTAGCTATGGCATTGATATGTCTCAATTTCAAACATTTGTTTTATTGTCCCATATATTAATATTTTTGCCCCTTCTAATTGTGATTCTTATGAGATTATTGCCTTAAGGAATGTGGTTACTCCAATTAAAACCCTTGGAATGAATTAGACTGTGTAGACCAAGTTTCTTGTTAAAATAAACACCGTTAATAAAAAATTTGCTCTGGGAAATGTGTGCTTTACGTAGTTTCACAGATTTCTATTCCTTGAGGGGGAAAGCAATTAAGAAGTTAAAGAAGTACGTGTTGGGTAGTATATTTTAGCATAAATGCATTCAAACATATGTGCTTTCTTCATACATTCAATTACTATTTATTGAGGGGTTCCTATGTGCCAGGCACGGTACATTGGTTAATTTGTGCAACCCTCATAATAATGCAACAAACCAGGATTTAGTTCCCGCCATTTCAGATGAGGAAATGAGGTCTTCAGAAGCCTGCTGATTCCCTAAGATCATACAGCTGGTATGAGGAAGGAGCGAGGTTTAAAATCAACTCTTCTGGATTTCCAAGCCCACGTTTCTTCCTCTATATTGTACTTTCTTTCATGGAGTAATGAATAAAAAATACATTTTAAACCAGATTAGGATTTCTTGATTGATACTGTTGACATTTTGGACCAGATAATTATTTGTTGTGGGGGCTGTCCTGTGTATTGTAGGATGTTTTTCAGCTTCCCTGGCCTCCCTCTACTAGATGCCGGTATCATTCCCCCAGTTAAAATAACCAAAAATGTTTCCAGACATAGCTAAAGTCCCCAGGGGGGCAAAATCATCCCTGGCTAAGAATCATGTACTAAATCATAGTCACATTATTCAGTGGGGAAATGATCAGTTTTCAGAAAGACAGAATGTAAAGGAGTTCCCAAAGTCGGCTTGAAGGAGTACATGATTATGTCAACAGGAAACAAATAGAAGCAGATATTGGAGATTTGACAATAATTGGTCTGGTGAGGACAGCTCAGTGAGGTAATTGAGACTCCAGAGCGGCCGCCTGCCAACTCTCCCCTTCATTCACCACCCTGCCTCTGGGATAATAGCACTAAAGAGTAAGGGTTATGTCATATTTTTACAAGGAAAGAAGGCTTTTCATTATAGCATAAAGGATAGCATAATACTTCAGAAACATTACATCAAGTGAGATAAAAACCCAGAAAAGCAGTTGTTTTAGGGATGCCAACTCCATGATGGTCATTGTTCTAGACCCCAGGGAATCCTCAGGAAAAAAAAGAAAAATAGACAATAGACTCCTTCATGGAGTCTGAAGTCTAGTAAGGAAGACAGACATTAGGAAAACATGTCATGCATAATTATTTAAATAATTACATATATGCATGGGCTGCAAAGGATGAATCTTTGTTATGTTTTTTTGATGCCAGGCCAAAAAGCACATGATCAGCATTTACGCTAGGTAGCAAGCTGTTATCGCTGAGCTCCAAATCCATTTCTTTACATTCTGCCTTCTGGTTAAGCACAAACTACATTTCCCAGGTGCCTCTATCAGGTGGCTTCCTGTTGGATTCTGTTAACAAGAAACACAGAGGGAGCTCTGAAGGCAGGAGGAAGTGAAAAGAAAGCAGGTGGTACTGAAGAAGGGACTTCCTTCTCCCTGTTTGCCTAGCGTTTCTGTCAGAGTTGCCCCAGCAGTGGCCCCTCAGCCCAGAGCAGCAGCTGCTTCCAGCCTCCCGTTCCTTCTGGCATCCCAGACAGCTTCGTACCCTCCGGAGAAGTCAACAGTAGATGGGAAGTGGCCTTCCCCAGAGCGTTCCAGTGCTCTTCCTCCAGGCTCCTCAATTCTGATAACTTCAGACTCTTCCCTTTTGTTTCACCAGCTCTAAGGGATAATTCACTGGATTAGCTCAGTACATTCTCTTTTCCCCTCTTTAATCCCTCCAACCTCCCTGTACTAATACCCTATACTAAATCTCCTCTACTAAAATACCTAATGTGTTTTCTGTTTTCCTGTCTAAACCTTACCTGACCTATGATTTCATTTTGAGTCAAGCTTCATCCACAAAGTAGAAGCACAGCTTTTCTTCCTGTGAACCAAGGCAAGCAGAATACAATGGCTTCAAGTCTTCTCTATTTAGCAGGGTAACTTCATGAGACAGAATCAGTGGGAAATGGCATTGTGACAGAGCAGTGAACGAGAAAAAGTCCCTGTCCCCATGGAGCTTGTGATCTAGCAGAAAGAGCTAGATGATAAATAAGTCACTCATGAGTCACATGATTTGGCAGGAATATTAGTTTCCTGGGGCTGCTGTAACAAAGTTACGGAAGCCAGGTGGTTTACAACAACAGAAATTTGTTCTCTCACAGTTCTGGAAGCCACCAGTCCAAAATCAAGGTTCTGGGAGGGCCATGCTTCCTGCGAAGCCTCTAGGGAGGATACTTCCTTGTCTCTTCCAGCCTCTGGTGGTGCCAGGCATTCCTTGGCTTGTGGTCATATAACTCCTATCTCTGCCTCCATCTTCACATCAGATTTTCTCCTCTGTCTTTTATAAGGACACTTGTCATTGGATATAGGGTGCACCTGGATACGCCAGGATGCTCTCAAGATCCTTACCTTACCTTACCTTACCTAGATCCCACATGCCACAACCAAAAGATCCCACGTGTCGCAACTAAGACCCGGTGCAACCAAATAAATAAATTAAATAAATAAATAAAAAATAATATAGAGGAATGTGGGATAAGACTAATGCTACTTCTGTCAAATTAATTTATTTTTAAAATAAAATCCAAAGATTAATTTTTAAAATCCCCTATAAAGCTGAAGAATTGGAAACTTAGGCAGTTTGTTAATTCCCCAATTTTACTCCAAGACCTTCTCCAAACACTGAATTTTTTTTTTTTTTGTCTATGCCACTTGACATGTAGAATCCTACTTCCTACATCAGAGATCGAACCTGTGCCCCCTGCAGTGGAAGCTCGGAGGAAGCTTAGGGACACTTTGGGAACAAAAATGTATATAATCAGACAACACACACACTCACACACACACAACATATATACTTTCAAGGGTTTACATGGAACCTCATAGGTCCAAATATAAAGTTATACAAGAACTTGAAGTTAAGAAATTCTGAGTAGGAGATTCAGGTCAGAGAGCCACCGGCAGCAGTAACGTGCATGAGGTCACCTAAACATGAAGGCGCTAGGCATGTGGAGACGCACATCTGTTTAATCCCAGAGACTGTTTCAGAGAAGCAGTAATTTCCTGAGAAGTGTCAGTCAATTCAAACTCAAGCATATTTAGATTAAACTAGAAAGCATAAGGAAAATCATCACAAATATTAGTCAAACTTCGTTAGCCTTGGGCAAAGTGCACTTGCCTTCTAACTCAGGGAGGATCTGAAAGTGGGAGCCAATTTGGCTGGGGTGCATCCCACAGCAGGGTAGTTCACTTGGCCATCGGGCATGTCCTAGCTTTGCCTCATCAGTGCTGATGTGCAGACCCTACCCAGGAGCAGCCAGCTGCCTTTACCATTGATCAACTCAATCCCTGTAGCCTGAACATCAAAAAGTGCTGAGCTGCTGTGGACTGTGTCTCATGGAGGTGCAGAATAGGACACTCTAGAGACCATAGTTACCAACAGGCTCTGGATTAAGCTGAGCAAAGGCAAATCTTTTATTTTAGACTTGTCAGTTTTTATTATCTCCACATGAAATAAAGAGGGAGTGCTGTGATGGGCACTTGACTGAGAAAATTAAACTAATTTAGCTCTAATTCAGGGAACTGCAGAGAGGCTGGGGCTCTGGGCTCTTTAATTTGCTGATTTAGCCCCATAAAGATGCTGACATGAAAATGATGATCTTTTTTTAAATGGGAAAAAAAACAAAAAACTGAGATTGGCATTTCTTCACTTTTATAGGGAAACCACTCGGTTGTTTTGGTAGCTTGACATTTTATTTATATTACCTTAATATTCAACTATAACTCTAATTTGGATCCCAGGCTTTACATGAATTTGAATAACAAGAATTTTGAGCCATGAATTATAGTTTTGAGTCGTCCAAAGTTGCATTTTAGAAAATTACCAGCAGATGGCAGTATCTGACAAAGTTTTTCTCCCCCTCACCCACCAAGTAGCCAAAAGTTGCTTTTGAGAAAGCCATGGCAAATAGATGCAAAAATGTAGGCAATGCCTTACAAATGCCGCTACAGCTGAAATTTGCCTTTCAATCCTTTGGAAAAAATCTTAAAAATAATTATTTGAATCTTTTCTCTAAATATCCCAAATAATGAGTTCAATTTATTTCAATAAATACCATTAATTGTGAGATTAACTTACAGTAATATAATGAATTTGCATCAATAAAAATGATTTAAAAAATACTGCTTTAATGGGGACGTTCCATCTTTTTTGCCTCATGAATTTCTAATAACAATATCATTAGATTTTGCTATTATTCCAATTCAATGTATTATTAATGTGTTCCAAGCACTAAATTACAATCAAGCTGCTAGACATATCCCTTTCCAGTAAGCACCAATAAATAACAAACAAAAAAATAGTAATCAAGAGTTAGGAGAAAGGAATTTGGAATTTAGAGTCTGCCAGTTCTGGTAAGAACCCCAGTTTTACTTAACCTGAAAATAGCATTTTACTATTTTTTTTCCCCACAGTATTTTCCCTTTCTGTCTGTTTGTTTGAAACTATCTCAGGAACTGTCCTTTGCAATAAAAATGACACTATTTTATTCAACAACTATGCCAGAAACTGAGGATACAGTGGTAAATAAGCCAAGTCCTTCCTCTATGAAGCTTGCATTCTGGCCATCAGAGACAAACAATAAAGAGGTATACAAATAATATACGAGTTTTAGAAGTGGTAATCGGTGCAAAGAAAATTAAGCAGGGTAAGGAAATGAATAGTGGAAATGGAGGTGGTCTGGCAGGACCTTTAAGAGTTGTCGCCTTTTGAGTTGCGTCCTGAATGATGAAAGTGATGAAACAACCTGAGGGAAGAACATTCCAGGCTGAGGAGTAGCAAATGCAAGGGCACTGAGGCAGGAAGGAACTGAGTATAACTAAGCAACCTATAAGGAAGCCCATGTGACTCAGCAAACTGAGTGGGAGAGAGTGACAGGAAACAGAATTGGAGAGGGAGGCTGCAGTCAGATCATGAAGGGCCTGGAGACCTACGTCGAGGAATCTGAATCTAATTCTAAGTGTATGGGTTGTCACTGAAGGTTTAAAGCAGGAGGGTCATAGGATCTGAGTTACACTTTTACAAGATTTCTCCATGAATTATCATTATTCTTATTTTATAGTTAAAAAGATTGAGGTGTATTGTGATTAAGCAATTTATGAAAGATAACCTAGCTAGGAAGGAATGACTTAACATGGCCAAGAGCTTCACTCATACATGCAACAAATGCTTACTAAGAGCCAGCTTTGAGATCTGCACTGATAGTTATGAAGAATACCAAGAGTTGCTATCCTGGCCTTTTAGTTTTAAAATCTAACTGAAGAAATGAGAGAGCTTTATAAAGAGGACAAAACTTGAATAAAAACTATTGTATATCAGTTGATAGAAAAAACTTAAAGAAATAACTGGATTAATCAGGATGCAACCATCAATTAATCAGATTTGGGCTCCATCAAAGAAAATAAAGGCCCACCTAGAATTTTAGAAATGTATTCTGGAGAACTAACCCTAAGATGATTTTCAAAAGTGCACACCTTGTATAATCCCCTCTCCTTGAGCAAGTCCAGGACCTGTGACTTGCTTCTAACCAATAGAGTATGGTAAAGGTCATGGGGTGTCACATCTGTGATTACATTTCTTTATAAAAGAGTCTATCTTAGGGCTTCCCTGGTGGTGCAGTGGTTAAGAATCCACCTGCCAATGCAGGGGACACAGGTTTGATCCCTGGTCTGGGAAGATCCCATATGCTGCAAAGCAACTAAGCCCATGCACCACAACTACTGAGCCTGTGCTCTAGAGCCCGTGAGCCACAACTACTGAGCCCGTGAGCCACAACTACTGAGCCCGTGAGTCACAACTACCGACCCTGTGTGCCTAGAGCCCGTGCTCTGCAATAAGAGAAGCCACTGCAATGAGAAGCCCGTGCACCACAACAAAGAGTGGCCCCTGATTTCTGCAACTAGAGAAAGCCAGCATGTAGCAATGAAGATCCAAAATAAATTTAAAAAAATTTTTTTTAAAAAGAGTCTATCTTAGCAAAAAGAGTAGAGCCTCTCCCTTGAGCTGGCCTTGGAGAAGCAAGCAGTCATGATTTCTATAGCTACAAGGAAATGAACTCTGTCAACATTGTGAATAAGCCTGTAAGAGAACTCTTTCCCAATCGAGCCTCTGATGAGATCTCAGCCCCAGCCAACCCCTGGATTGCAGTAAAGCAAAGAACTCAGTTAAGCCATACCCAGAGTTGTGACACACAGAAATAATGATAAGAAAGTATGTTGTTTTAAGCCATTAAATTTGTGGTAATTTTTCACACAGCATAGAAAACTAATACATGCATCAATGTTCAGGAAACAACCTAGGGTTCTTGTAGCTTCATCCCAGCCATGTATGCATCTCTTGATGCTTGACTGTAACCCCACAATCCTCAGGTAGGAAGACCCAGATGTCACCCAACAAATACAAAACTCACTGGTATTCCAGGGAGGCGAGCACTAGCATTGGAAAAGATTGTTCAAAAGCAAATACGTTAACCAATGAACTAAAAGGTTTTCTGCTTAAGCTTGAGCCCCTCAGGACTTCAGATAACATGAGCGCTCCATTTTCAAAGCATTACGCAATGGAGATTGTTATTCAAAATACAGAACAGCATTTTCAAAATTGTATTGGGCAGAGAAATGTCCCCAAAGATCTGAGTAAAGTAAAGATGGCAAAAACGCTTCACGTTACAGTCTTTGTTGGAGATTCCCAATGCATATAAGCGTGCTAAAGGCCTGATAAAATATACCTTGTAATATGGGTTTAATCAAGAATTTCCCAAATCTAATGTAGAATATCCACCTCCTCTCTCTTCAGTATTTCCTCCTGATATTCACCAGAACTTGTGTCACTTGAAACATATCTTGGGAAATGCTGATGATAGGTATGGGTATGGCCAGCCTGACCGCACATAGAAGCAGCTCAGGTAACAGGAGCAAGAGAAAGTGTTCAATAATATTTAGTTTGAAACAAACACCTCCATGAAATAGATGAAATATATGATACAAAATGTGCTGAGATTATTCTTTGCACCTTCCTTGAAAGGTCAAATAGTTGAGTATCGGGCTATGCATGTTATGATGATAAGTTGGTTTGTAGCAAGGTAGATTCAGCTCCACAAAGAACTAATTTTATGATTACTTATGACTTAGATAGAGCTTACTATGTGCCAGAGGCTACTCAAAGTATATCACACTTATTTTCCCTATCTTACAGATGAAAAAACAGCAGCAACATGCACCAACTGAGGTACGTGTGTCAATTTCCCATGCTTATGTCTCTAGAAAGTGGCAAAACTGGGATTTGAACCTGTACAGTGCAGATACAGAATCCAGCCCTGAAATGCCTATGTGAAACTGTCTCTGCCGTGCTGCTGTCTCCTAAGAAGCCATTAAGATGATGCTGGACTTGCAGAAAGTGCTAACTTCCAGGTACCATGAAAGAAAAAAGTGAAAAAATTAGAATGAAACCCTGTATATTCTATTTTTATTTTTAGAAAGACATAGATTATATATATGTGTATATATATTATATATATATATATATATCCGAGGCATTAACTCTTTTTTTTGGTTTACTTATATTTTTCAAATTTGTCTTTAGTGAGCATATACTGGTTTTAAAGCATTCTGATTTTTGTACTAGAGAAAAAATTTTAAAATCGTGTATGTACAGTGAACACTGCACTACACACCCAGTCTAGTCATCATTCAGAACTAATGTCATCCCCACTGTCATATTTGCTTCAGATTCTTTGATAGAATAAATATCTATTATAGCTCCATTATACAAATATTACATTAATTACAGAAAAAAACATAGGAGATCAAGAACAAAAATTAAAAGGAAAAAAATCTATTTTAATCAAACTTCTCATAGGTAACCACTGTTTTTATTTTGGCACGTTATTTTTCCAATCTTTTTGTCTACACGTATCCACATATTAAGAAAGCAAAAAGTCAATACTGTTATGTCAACTACTTTTAAAACCTTGTTACATTTTGAAGTCTTTCCTCTTTGATAACAAAGGAAAAGTACAAGTTTTTGAAGTAAAAAATAACAAGTTGCTTTTAACTCATAGATCTGTACTGTCCACGGCAGCCACTAGCCATTTGTGGCTCTTGAGCACATGAAATATGGATAGTGTGAACTGAGTTGTGTTGTGTCAACTACAGATCTGGATTTCAAAGACTCAGTACCAAAAAAAGAATGTAAAATATCTCATTAATAGTTTTTCATGTCGATTACATGATAAAATGATAATATTTTTGATATATTGGATTAAATAGTACACTATTAAAATTATTATTTCACTGGGTTAAATAACATATTATCATATATTAATAGATTACTAATATTATTTTCACCCACATTCTATTTCTGTTGGAAGGCCCGCTGCTTTCTACACCCATGTGCGCGCTCATGCACATCCATGGCACTCTCAGTTCTGGGTCTTCCTCTCAGTTCCTGTCCAGCAGTAAAAAATAATGTGGAAAGAATAACCCCATTTCCTGATTTGGAATCTGCCTGTGCTACCTTGGCAGATCTTGACCTTGAGGTGTAGCAGATGCGTGAGAAACCTCTAAATCTGGAACCTTCCAACAGGTCTAGCAAACTTACGGAAAGCTTTCTGGCATCCTGGCTTCTAACCATAGACCACACTGCATCACAATGAACCCTTCCAGCTCAGCATCTAAGCCAGACCAAACAATACTTGAGTGAGACGTGGAATATCGGCTTCTATTTGGGTAGCATCTGGGGTCTTACTGCCTCTTTCTGGTAATCCCAGCCCAGGAAGACAAGTGAAGCCTGTGCCAATGTGCAGGGAAGCCTGGAGCTCATTACCCCACCCTAGGGCAGTATCAGGATTTGTACTTTCCTGCAATGCACACCATTTCCTCTCCACGCCCAACAAACTTCCTACAGTGCCAACAGCAGGTGACAGCCAACCTCACCTCCTTCCTGCAATGTGTCCTCATTTCCCAGGAGCCAGAGGCAAAGAGCCTTGATGTTTGCTGGGAAACTAGCTCCAGGGAGCAGACAGAGGGCTCCCGAGTGTGCTAAATCTTAGCATCCCTGCAGCTGCCAAGTCACTCACTGTCTCCCTCAGACATAATACAAATAAGCACTTCATGCACTGAGAGCCCTACAAAGCCACACCAGTGGTTTCCAGGCGGCAGTTGCGAGCAGATTTCTGTTAACTCTCAATGAAATGGGAAAGAAAACACAAAAAACAAAAAACGGAAACAAAACGATGAATTTTCCATAAGTCAAAATTTAATCTTTTGAAACTCTTGTCCTTTATTCCTTTATTTTTAATACTAAGATGTCCTTACTTTTATGAAATAATGATCATAATAAATAGCATGGATTTGTATGTTTAATGTCTTGACAGCCTCATGTTAGCCCCCAAATATGGGAAGTGTCATACCTGGTCCAAAGACACAAATGTCTGGGAATCACTAGTGCAGGCTGACATTGAGGGGCAGCTTTCATACCTAATATGCATAAAATCTCTGTTTTCTATAACAAAGACAAGCCCTTAGATTTCTGTAACAAAATGATCAAATTATTGCAGATAGAGATTGCCCTTTCCTTCTGCCCATCTCATACCCACAGGATGGCTAGAACAGTGCCAGGTACATAAAGGTCCTCAGTAAATACACATGGACTTGTGTAATGCAGTAAGAATAACTGCTGATGCTTTAAAACTCTATTTGATGTGCTGATTTTCCTCTGATTCTACATTATATTTTTACAGAGATCCCAGAAAAGGAAGATTTAGTGTATAGAAGTAATAACAATTCCTTTTATAGACAACTTTTGAATATCAGTTGCCTTTACTTAGATTCTGTGTGTGTAAAAAATCAAATAAAGATATAAAATATATAAATAACAAAAGCCCTTGAGCAGTTTTCAGTTGATATTTTTAACTCTTTACTGAGGCTGAAGAGGAGCCAATGAAATCTTTATTAAGGGCCTAAACAGTAGACAGTCTGTGGGCTCCTGGCATGTAGTTGAGCAAGAGGGCATCCTTGTAAAGTTTTAAGTCTCTAAGGGAGAAGCAAATATTAACCAGGTGATATCATGACATTGTGATAAGTTTTAAAGTGGTGAGATAGACTAGATCTAAATTCATAAAACTCCTGGAAAAAGGTATCTAGTAAAAAAACAGGGTGGGGGGGATGGGGTTGTTCAAGTGAATATCTAATTAGTTTCCAGGTGAGTACAGAGGGGAAAAAAAAGAAATTTTGAGGTGCAGGAGTGGAGTCTTTAAAAAAGAGGGGACTAGAAATTAGCAGGTTCTACATTTGTATCTTGTGATTCTCTTGAGTGGAAACTTGCTGGGGGAACACAGGGTTATTTTGAGGTTTCAGTTTTGAAATCCTGAGTGAATGAAGAAGGCTGCCCAGATGTGGATGGATACATCTGTACAAACATTTGGAAGAAAAGGAGAAGAGGCCAGGCCAGTTGTGGACAGCTGTCCCTCGTAGTAAATGGCAATGATGGTCACTTCTTTGCACCCCAGGGAAAGAGACACATGACCTTAAGCCAACTGAGTCACCAGCTCATTTGCAAGAAAGCATCACTGAGACTTTCATTTGGCAAAACTCATATTAGATAACATAAAGATTGTTTTGGTTAATTCAATTTTCCTACATTCACACTCAATAACAACGATGTTAGGGAAATAACAATGATATTGGAGTAAGGGGACTTCTTGGACCTACTTAGTAACATTCATGAGAGACTTTGATGTCTCCTGGTTTCTATCAGACCACTGCTGGAGTTTATTTAATTACTTTGCTTATTCTCATCAGAGTGATGGCCTAATGAAAAGAGGAGGAAGAAATAATGGATTCTGCTGCCTTGATCAATGTGTTCCCTGAAAGCCTGCTTTGAGGGTGTTAGGAGCCTAAGCGCTTTAGGGAAGGAGGTCTGTTTTATCTACTTATTTTAAATTGCAGTAGAGTTGACACTATATTATAAAACATCATGTCATTTTCCATGTTCACAGGGCAATTAACCTAGTAAGTAAGCCAGAAAAAGTAAAAATGCAAACTGCTGGAGGCTGGCTGGAAAGGAGGGGCTTGGACTTTTGTGAGCTAGTGTGCAACAGTGAACTGAGTTTGATTTCATGGCTCTACGTACTGCCAGCTGTATGATATTGGACAGAGACTCTCTCTGGGCCTCAGTTTGCTCATCTACAGGATGGGTACGAAAACTCCACCTCCCTCCTGGATTACGGTGAGGAGTAAATGATATTAATATGTGCATCATACAGTTCCTAACGGTGCCAGATAACAGTAAGCAAGCCGTAAATTATTTTATAGCATCAGCAGCATCATCCTCATGATGCAGTTCACTGGCTTTTATCCTGTGTTACCAGGAACTCAGGGATTTCAGAGGGAATGATTACCCCACCCTCCCTACATACCTCTCTGGTGGGGAAGGGTCACTGCTGTCTTTTAATCTTCCCTTCAAACCCTGCAGCTGTGCTTATACCTGTTTCAGATACTGAACTTCTGTAGAAGAGCTCATTTGAAAAAAAACATTTTCCGTTACCAAAATTTTTCAAGTTTGAAAAAGCACTGATCTAGCATAACTCAATTACAAGGGAAGAAACTGCATGAAGGAGTTAGATCTTTGAGTTTCTCTTAGCCCTGACTTTGCACCTCTCTTTTTCCTTTTTAACTTCTTATAATGAAGAATTTTGAGTACATACAAAAGTTGGCAGAATAATGAATGCTTATGTTCCCATCACCTAGCTTCTACAGTATTTTATTTTGTTATAATTTTAAAGTAAATCCCACACAGCATATCACATTATTTCATAAATACTACGGCATCTATCTCTAAATGATTAAGGACTTTTAAATACACCACAAGGGAATTACCTCAATAATAAAATTAATAATATTTCCTTAATATCATCAAATATCTAGTCAATGTTAAAACTTCCAGTGGTCTTATTACAGTAATATTTTTTAAAAATTTGAATCAGGATCTAAATGTAATCTACATATTAAGTTTGGTTAATAAGTTTGGTTAATAAGTTTTGTTAAAAGTTTGGTAATATTAAGTTTTGTTAAAAATCTATGGTTTCCCCCATCTCTTTTCCCCTCACAATGTATTTATTAAAGACTTTGAGTGTAATGATAATTTTTAATGTTTGTTATGATTATAGAACATTTTCATATATTTTAATAATTATAATGGTAGTTTGCAAATTTCACACTGTGCCTCAGAGTTAAAAACAGCAGCAATCTAATTTAGCTTTTATTGAATGTTGATTATATGCCATGTATTTATTTGGATTCTTCTAAATCAGTGTGAGGAAAACACTGTTACTATCCTAATTTCACAGATGAGGAAAGTAAGGAATAGAATGGTTAAATCACTTGTCCAACAGGTAAAGGAGTGATCCAAGCACTCTGACTTTACAGCTTGGGTCCCTAACACACAGAGAGACCACTTTTTATATTTCCAGGAGCTCTGAGGGCATAGAAAGTCTTCTGGGTATGTTGATTTTGTTGCTAGCTTTTGCTTACCCTGACTTTTCACTGAGGGATCCATTTCTCCCTCTGTTTCAAACTGGGCAGAGTTTATAACCCAGGACTCAGACAGTGAGCACTGGACACAGAGATCAAAAGCTGGTGTCATACAGATGGCCAACAGGCACATGAAGAGATGCTCAAAATTGCTAATGATTAAAGAAATGCAAATCAAAACTACAATGAGGTACCACCTCACACCAGTCAGAATGGCCCTCATCAAAAAGTCTACAAATAACAAATGCTGGAGAGGGTATGGAAAAAGGGAACCCTTCTACACTGTTGGTGGCAATGTAAGTTGGTATAGTCATTATGGAGAACAGTATGGAGGTTCCTCAAAAGACTAAAAATAGAGTTACATATGATCCAGCAATCCCACTCCTGGACATATATCCAGACAAAACTCGAATCCAAAAAGATACATGCACCCCTGTGTTCATAGCAGCGCTATTCACAATAGCCAAGACATGGAAACAACCTAAATGTCCATCAACAGATGAATGGATAAAGGAGATGTGGTCTATATACACAATGTAATACTACTCAGCCACAAAAAGAATGACATAATGGCATTTGCAGCAACATGGATGGAACTAGAGATTATCATACTAAGTGAAGTAAGTCAGACAAAAACAAATGCCATACGATACCACTTATATGTGGAATCTAAAATATGACACAAATGAACCTATCTACAAAACAGAAACAGACTCACAGACATAGAGAACAGACTTGTGGTTGCCAAGGGGGAGGGTAGGTGCAGGAGGGATGGATTGGGAGTTTGGGATTAGCAGAAGCAAACTATTATATATAGGATGGATAAACAACAAGGTCCTACTGTACAGCACAGGGAACTATATTCAATATCCTGTGATGGACCATGGCGGAGAGGAATATGGAAAAGAATGGATGTATGTGTATAGCTGGGTCACTTTGCTGTGCAGCAGAAATTAACACAACATTGTAAATCAACTATACTTCAATTAAAAAAAAAAGTGGGCATGTCACCCAAGCTGGTCCATACGATGAATCCTAAGAATTTTATGGAAATGTTGGGAAAGTCTTTCTTTTCCTCTGCATTTGAAATTACTGTCCCTATCTTGCCATCTCATGTAGGCTGAGAAAGAAACACACAGAGGACATTTAGGCCAAGCTGAGAAATGGAGAGAAATTAGATTGTGGTCACTTTGTCTAAGCTCTGAGCAAGCCATGCCTGCAAAAAGACTAGCCTCGGTCTTTTGAGTTGCGTGATTCAGTAACTTCCCTTTTGGCTTAAAACAGTTTGGTTAAGGAATATAAATAAAATAAAATAAAGTAAAATAAAATAAAATAAAGTGTACTCTGACAGCGAACACTGCACAATTAAAAAGAGAAAAGTCCTCATTCCCTCCTTTCATGTGGCTGGTCTTTCAGTTGCTGACTAGTAGAATCATATAAAACTTTGACCTTAACAGGATATTGTTAAATGCAAAGACTAAAAGATCTGTAGGAGAATAGCTCAGGACACCAAAAACACAATCAAAGGACATCTGCCAAATCACAAGTCCATTATTGCCTTTATCTTGTTGCTACGTTGAGATACGACTCTCCCTGTGAACTGAATTTTTTTTCACTTGTGGGCTAATCATTCTCAACTTCATGAAGTCAATACAACACAATTTGCCTCTTGCAGTAGATCTTAATGCAGTCTGTCCTGAGTGAATTCAACCACAATTTAGAGTTGTTCGTTTGCTAAGTGTTGCTTGTATGTGCACATTTTCATTTTGGCTATTTTTTAAAAAAAAAATACACTTGCTAGGCCACAGTGTGATTTTCATGGACCCTAGGCACTTTTGCTTCATGAGCCGCTTCCTCCATTAAAAATATTAAAAATTCTGTTATGATTACATTGGTATTAAGATATAGTCCACACTGGACTATGTTCATTTTTAAATCTGATTTTAAAATAAATGATGACAATTTTGTGGGCCCCTAAAAATGTATCCTAGGGCATAGGCACTGTACCTAACCAAGTCTTCCCTGAGTAATTATCAAGTACTAATCAAGATATTTTAGAATTAGCACAGTTGGAAAGTCCAGGGTCTAAACTTGAAACCAGCCCCCTCTATGTCTTTTCCACTATCACTATTTCGTAAAAAAAATTTTCTTTTCTTGGTGTAAATAAGCAGGAGCTTTAAAGCCAGACAGGATTGGGTTCCAAATACCAGCTCCCATGCTTTCCAATTGCGCCAATCAAACTTGTCTGAGCCTCACAGAATTAAATGTAAAAATTGAGATCGCAAAGTTTGAGAGCTTAGCGGAAAGAATGCATATAAGAGGACTTATCACAGCATCTGGCCCAAAGGAAGTGCTTAATGATAACGCTAGTAATGCAATACCCTTTGTGGTCATTCCATGCAGAGGAGTCATGGCATGGAGGCTGAGACTGTGGGCTTCGGGATCAGGTCTCTGGGGCTTGAATTTGGTCTCTGCTCCTAACTAGCAGAGTGACTTTAGGCAAATAACTTAACCTCTCTCAGCTTCTGTCATCTCCTCTTTAAAGAAGCCACAATAATATCTGTCTAGATGATTCTTCTAAAGATAAGAAATAAGGTACATACAGTGTTTGGTACTTAATAAATGGAAAGTAACATTGTTATTTATCTTACTATTTTTTGTACTATTTAAAAACCATTCTATTTCTGTTATTTATATAAGATTTTTAAAAGTAATTTTTTAAAAAGATAGTTGCAAACTTAAAAAAAGTTCCAGAAGAGTACAAAAATGTCCTGAATTTCCTTTTCTTGGATTTCCTAATTGTTAATATTTTACATTTACTCCATCATCCATGTTCTTTATACATATTCCCACTACCATTTGTCATGATAATGATAGACATGATATTTCATTAACCCTAAACAGTCTAGTGTGTCTCCAAAAATAAGGACTTTCCCTTGCAAAATCAGTATCTAAATCTCCCACTCAGCATAGCACAGAGCCAATGCACAGATCCCTTTCAAATTTGCCAGCTTCACCATAATGTCTCTTTTTTCCTTCTGGTCAAGGGATGTGTTTTGCATTTGATTATCATTTAGTTGTCACTTCAGACGCCTCCTATTTGGAACAGTCTTTTCCTGTGTTTTATGTCAGTTATACTTAGAAATAAAAAAGGATTGCAGGCTTTTTGTTCTGTAGAATGACTTTTAATCTGGGCCCACCCAACGTTTTCTCATGATGAAACCTTGCTCATGCATTCTCATCACGAGTACCCCAGAAATGATGCTCTTTTCTGTGCATCACAAAAGGGTTTGTCCCCTCACTGATGATGTTAACCTTAATCACTTGATCAAGTTGGTATCTATGGTTTTTACACCTTAAATTCACTCGTTTCTCTTTGTTAATTATTATTTTGTGGGGATGTTTTTAAAAAACCACACCCAATTCTTATTTCTTACCTAATCTCCACTCACCACCATTAGCAGCCATTACTGACTCCCACCTGAATCTACCATCTCTATTCCCCCATTTTATTTATCTATTTACTTATTTATGGCAACATTGTGTCATAGATTCCCAGTTTATTCAATGGAATTGTAATTTGCTAGCATCTTTATTTTGACGCTCAAAATTTCCCCTATTTGGTAAGAGGGAGCTTCTTCAAACTGGCTCTTGTATTTTCTTACATTCTGGCACAATAAGATATTTCAGGTTCATCTTGAACTGTTTCCTGTCCCCAAACCTTGGAATGGGCCATTTCTCCAAGAAGCTGGTTCATTTTAGAAAGGATGATATTTAAAAACCAAGATTTGAGCACTTAGTGTGCTCACTGCAACTGGGGTGTCATTGCTTTTTGGCTCTCAATAGACAGAGCCAGAAAATATGTGTGTGTGTATATATATATATATACACACACACACACATATCAATATATGTGTATATTCACACACATTTATAAATATTTATATCCCTCTGTGTATGTATATATTATAAAACCATAAGTTTTACTGCTATCTTCTGATTCTAATCCAACACCACTGGGTTCTTCCTAGCCTTCCGTCTTCTGCATTTGTAAATATCTTCTCTGGCAGTGAGAAACTTGGCTGTCATTATCCTCGGTATACTTATTTATTTATTTGCTCAGCCACCATGCTGACTCCAAGCCAGGGAGGGAAGGAAAGGAAAGGAAAGCAAGAGGAAAGGGAAAGCAAAATAGGAAGTGGAAGCATTTCCATTTTTATTTAAAAATAAATACTGAGTTCTGGCTTCTTGAATTCAAACTTAAGTCCTAAAGTTCAGCATGAAACTTAAGGGCAATTCTATCCTCCCCAGTTTAAAATTCTGCCTTGGAAATTTCTAAGTAAGAGAGGCATTCTTCACAAACACAAGTAATTATCTTAAGCAATGAAGTGAAAGAATAAGGTAATTCATGTCAGCCAACGTGGGAAAGACATTTTCATCAGGTATGTATAATCGGTTTCATATTTCCCAGGAAATACTTTGAGAAAATCTGATTAATTTCAACAGAAATAAACTTGATATGCTTGAGAGTACACTAAAGTTTCATTGAAATTTTTTTTCAATAAAGAGAGCTTCTTTTATTCCAGACAGAATTCTGAATATCCTTAACTGGTGGTGTTTTTAATCTTCTGTATACATTCACTGTAGATATTACAAAATTTTTTGGGAATATAAGCACAGCAATGATAGTAAATCACCAAGAAATGGATTTGTCCTGAAATGATGATCTCGAGGCTCTCGCTTGAAGCGCTCATTGGCCCTAAGGTACAGATTGGGAATGTACATCTTCAGGGAGGTATCATTCACTTAAACTCTTATGTCTCTAGTGTAAATGGCCTCCTTAACCCCAGGAGATGTACAGAGTGCACTCTGCAGAGCTGCACACAGTGGCCCAAATAAAAATTTGGAAAAATAACGTAAACTCCACGGAGGCAGGGATGCCACCTGCCCTGTTCATCCCCAGGTCTAGCACAATGAATAAATGTTTATAATTGGAATATAAGTACCAGAAATATGTTACTCTTTTTTATTGTGTTTTTCTATTAGTTACTTGGTATGTAGAAGTTTTAGGTATTCAAACCTGACAGCACAATAGTAAGATCCTCATTGGTGGAAGTATTCAAACACAGAAAAGACTCCTTAGCTGGGTACATTTATATGGGAATCATGGATTAGGTAAAGAGTTCGAGCAGCTTGATGTTAAGCTCCCTGCTGATTTCAGAAGTCTATTATAATATGTTTCTCTCTCCAGATTTAGATTTACAATTTAGCATTTCCTTAGAACTGAATGGGAAAAAAATCCTTCTTTTTCTTAAGCTGAAAGTCACCTCCCTTTGGCACTGGATTTCTTGGTGGAGTTTTGTGTCTGTTCTGATCTTTGAATGTAAGCACCAGAGACACAACATGTTACTCCAAATAACTGGGTTAACATGGAAATAATGGAAATAAAGGTAAGCACAAAAAAAGGTAAGAGTCCCAAAGATGGAACAGGATTTCCTGGAGTTTAGGGTCAAGAGCTGGCCTATCAGCAGTGGGAACTCATGAACTCCCTGTCATTATGCTGAAGCCCCTCTTTTTCCATCGCTCCATATCTTCTGTGAACGCGTATCTTCGCTTTCCTCATAACCCCAGATTTTTTTATGGCCTGTCTCTGGACATCTCTGCAGCTTCTATTCTTAAAAGTAACTACCAGCTAGCCCTCGTCACGCATCTTAGTACTTTACATCATTTGAACACTGAGAGGGGTTTGGGGCATGGCTAAAATAGAAAGAATGAAATTTCTGGGTAACCATCATAACTGTCCAGATAATGCTTTCAATACAGCTCGCCTCACAGGCTATTCTTAGGTGAACTGCCCATTTCTAGTCTGTGGTTAAGATTATCTCGTTATAATATGGTTTTGAACTCGTGTGTAAGGAACAGCTGGGGTGGGGATCCACTAGAAGGGAGAGATGGCAGGGCAGACATCCTATCCGCAAGTCCAATACAGATTGGCAATGAGAAAGGGGACAAAAAGGAACGGTGGAGGCCTAAGGAGGGAGAAAACCCGTGAATCAGTGACCTAGATAAGGGTGCCAGACAGCAGCCATGGTTAACCAGAGGTCCTAGTGCTCTTCTCTGGACACTGAAGAGAGAGGTAAATTGTACTTATAATCTACTCTCAGATATGAATCCTAGGTCTATCTTACACTAGCTGTACAAACTTGAGGCAAGTTCTGCGTCTCTGAACTGCAATCTTGTAGACTGTGAAAAGGGCATACAAATGCTTCCTTTGCTGGGCAGGCAAAAAAGTTAAATGAGGTAATGAATGCAAAGCACTTACATAATAGGCACCTAAGAAATAATCTTGTTCTTATCATGCCAGTCCTTCGAATGTTCTCTGTGAATCTCAGCCTCGTGAAGCTGAATTAGAATCTGAAACTCAGCAACATCCAGGGAAAGTTGTTGAGAGTCAGGATTGTTGCTCTTTACTGTAGGAGGTGAAAGGGCTCAACTAAACTTAGCCAGAGGCTCTCCTTAAAAACATCACACCTTGGCCCTCCAGAGGTGAGCTGTCATCAGCAGCTAAAGAGACACTGCAGGAAGCCAGGTCCCAGAGCCTCTAGATCTACTTGGATTTCCAGAGTTTTCTATAATCCCTTCACCTCTGAGCATCCTTCTCCCATTTTTTTCACTGCTCCATGCCCCCCACACATACAGACGCCATTTTCCCACTGTGCAAGAAGAAAAAAGAAAGGGTATTTTTTAAATACGGGAAAAATAATGTCATGTGGATCTTGGGGATGTCATTAAGATGGAGCCTGACCAGCAGTCTGCATCCTTTAGGGTTGCTTTTTGGAGGACTTTATCTGAATTCCTTCTGAAAATGAGCATTTCCCCAGGATATGTTAGTAAAATATGGGGCTTTAGAGCTAATTAGATCCAGGCTTAAACATCACCATTATGTGTGGACCTTGGGCAAGTTAATTCATCTCTCTGATCCTCAGTTTCCTTGTCTGAAAAACAGAAAAAATAACACTAACTGGACCACCCACAGTCATACATGTTTAAGTTCATATATGTTTAAAGGAAGGCATATATGAACAGTTCCCAACACCATGCCTGGCAAGAGTGAGCCCTCAATACACAGTAGCTTTTATTATTCACTAAGCTTTCTCTCCCCATTGTTTTTATAGTGGCCTTAAAAAAACATCCTCAGGTGCACTGCTAGAGTGACCTCAGAATACTCAGGTGATATTGTTATTAAAACACGAGGCTTTAGAATGAGATAGTTCTGGATTTACATGTTGGCTCTGCCACTTACTAGCCATGTGAACAGGCAAAGTCATTTCAGCTCTGTGAGCTGTGGTTTTTTTAACCATATTGTGGGAATGATCACACTTACCTCAAAGGGCTGCTTGGGGTAAATGGTATCCAATACAGCACCTGGCATATATTAAAGCCTCAATAAACAGTAACTCAGGTGATGATACCGACATTAATGAGGAGGAAGATGTCAAGAATGATGCTACTGATGTTGCATAAGAAACAACAGAATTTCATTTCTGGTTCTTTCTAGCATGTCCTAGAGACTGCAAGTTCTTGAAGGCAGGGACAATATCTGGTTAGCTTTCATTTTGTTCTTTGTACTTAGCGACTAGCATGTAACAGGTGCTCTATAAATATTTGTTGAATGAATCAGTGAGTTGATAAATAAATGAATGCTTTGGTGATAGAAAAAGAAATTATTTCACATATCAACTCTGGCTTTGGAGTCAGATAAATATGAGTTTGTATCTTGACTTAATCATTTAAGATGTGAATTTAGCTGTTACTTATTTCTCTCTGTCTCGCATTCCCTACCTGTAAAATGGGAATAATAACAGAATCTACCTCACAGGGCTGAGAGAGTTAAATGAGAAAATGTGTGTAAAGAGCTTAGCACTATGCCTGAAACATAGTCTGTGCTCAAGAAAGGTTACCCACTACATGCTGCAATGGACAGATGGCCATTTGAGCTGAACTAACCAGAAAGAAGGCTAATGTAACTTCGCTCATTTGAAGTCATGCCATGTTTTCCTAATGTGCCAAAATAATCTCCCAAGTTGGAGGGGCACAAATGTTTAGAAAGCCTCTTCATCTTTTAATACCCATCAAGATAGCAAAAATAAATGTGGAGGCCAATTACCTTCTGTGAAGTGCTCATAACCCCCACTCAGTAACTTGGTCTCAATGCACCATTACAATTAAACATGCAAATAGCAGTCCTTTTGATTCTTATCATTCTGGTAAGGATGAGCATTTTCAATCTGCTGCATTTGCATCCATTTAGGTAATGATGATGGTGCCAACAGATCCCTTCCATTCCTCTCCGCCTTTCATTCAGAGTCAGGCCCAGAGGTGCTTTTAGAGACCACATTTATAGATTAATTCTATCATGATGGAGCTGCAGGAATCCCTGGGGGAGCAAGAAGCACGTATTAACTTTTGCCAATGACACTGCACAAACAACAGATTATGAAAGCAAATGGCAAATAACTCACCCCACTGAAAATGTAAGGAAAATTCGTGAGGCCAGAAAGAAAGAAAGAAAAAGCCACGACCAATGGCACTGTAATTTAGCTACAGGTTTCAAATAACAAGAAGTCTACAAGCTAATATCACTTCCCCTGGCACTGTAAATATCATGGAGAGATTGTCTGGGGGAATGACTCAACAGGAAAGGAGACAAATTCACCTCATTTGTCACCACCCATACTCCCTGTCATTCCAAAATTCCATAATGAACAGCAGAGTGAATGAACTAAGCTCTGGGCTTGAGTTGCATGCTACTTAGGCTCAAATCTTCCAAGCACTGATATTTTGAGCATCCTCCACTCTAACGATGGAAACAAGACAGTCCTGTTGACTTCATTCTTCAAGGACACTCATGCACAATTATACATCTCTCAAAAGATCCCATTGTTCTTGGATTTGTCTTCTGTTTGTTCGTTTTTATCATGCAGTAGAGAAAAGACAGAACTTAGTTTACTGAAGAGATTGAATTACGGCAGTAACCCTACTGTGACATCACAAATGGGAACATGACAGACGTGTGGACCAGCTACTCAGATAAAAGTGCACAAATATCCACACCCAGATTCAATCACAATTTAACATTCATTTTAGAGGAAATTCACTGAAATCCTACAGTTTCTCTGCAGACACCCTGGTCAAAAACACCTCTACCAATTGATTTCTAAGATTGTGTCTCTTTTGTTTATTCATTGATTCATTCATTTATTCAAGATTTATAGAGCCACCATGTTCCAAACACCATGCTAGGTTCGCGAATTACAAAGGTAAATAAAGCACTGCCTCTGCTTTTGATGCCTTCACAGCCTGATAGAGGGTGGTAATATATGATAACTCACTCTATCAAGGTATAAAAATATACCGAGGGCATATAAAAGGAGGGCATGACTAAGCATAGATAGGAAGTTAAAGAAGGTACTACCCAGGAAGTGATATTGGATGGCAGTGTTCAAGATGTAACCCATCAGAGGGGAGGGAACAATGACAGGCATTCCTGGCAGAGACCACAGCAGGGTCAAAGGCTTGGAGTTGTGAAAAAGCCTGGCATGACTGAGCAATGCTAAGAGATGCTAAGAGATGTGATTAGAATACAGAGTATGTAAGGGAGAGAAATGTTGGGAGAGGAAGCCAAGAACATACAGATGTTATAAGTCATGCTTACATGAAATTTGAACTTCACCCTTTGGGTAATGGGGAGCCCCTGAAGGATTTTAAGGATGGAAGAGTAACAAAATCAGATTTATGTCATAGAAAGATGATCCTATGATCTGTATAGGAAAAACAAACCCAAGTGTTTCTGATGTCAGTGAAACTATCATCATCTTCAATTTTCATTGCTAGTGACACAAAATAAAAGCAGGCAGTTAAACCAGTTTTCAGACTACTCAGAAAGCCCAGTAGAAAAGGAAGTATATTTTTAGAGTAATGCTGTGTCTGGTACCCAGTGGGGATGGACATGCAATATTAACAGATGATGACGGGAGCGGCACAAATTCAAACACGGGAAAAACAGCTGCTACCTTGAACTAGTCATGAATAATATTTAGAGTAACGCACTAGCTGATAGCACTTTGAGGATTCTGGGCCACCACTGAAAAGTGTCAAAAGTAATTTGCTATAAACACAGTGGAATTTCAGCTTAAGTTGGTGGTGGTGGAAGGTAGAGGGGAAATGTTGCCTAAAGCAGAAAATGGTTATAGCCAAAATTACCCTTGGAATTTCCTTAAATTGCCCATAAAGTACAGTTAGACACATGTAGTATAGATCTAGAGTATTATTTATAAATGCAATCTGTACACAATAAGGTTTTCTAAAAGGGCACATTTTAAAACGTAATTTTGCAGGTCTTTTGCTATACCAATGGATATTTAAATCTGCATAAGTTAAAGGCATGCATAATGTGAATGCTGCTGTAACACTTAGACAGTAAAATTGGCAAATAAATGTAATTTTAAAATATAAATTAGAAAAGCTTCAAGGTTGTCCCCACAGTAATACAACTGTGCTGTATGCTGATATGCTGTCCTGAGTGGGAAAACAGCACAGCCAGAAATGGGAAATACACAGGGAACTTATATAGCTCTTAAGTGCCTTAGACTGTAATGAGGTTAATAGCTTTTATGGAGATCAGAGACTATTGTGGGCCTTTATTTCCCATCAAAATATTTTTGGATTCAATCAAAATTTAGGTGAATCCATTGAGTGGTGCATTGCATCTGAACAACCTGTATCCTGAAGACAGTCGCTGAAAACTATTGATAAATTGGGGCTTGGTCTAAAGACTTCCACGGAGGGCAAGTAGAGTGGAAAATTCTGCACAGTGGATACTGCCATCCCAGATATCACTAGGTCAACACGCGCGTTTCCATGTAAACACTCATGTGTGTTGCCCAGAGGTCACCCTCTGGAGCCAGCCCCTTCCCTCCGCTCTCCAGCTGCGTGGTGACAGGTGGCTGAGGTCCACCCACTGCCTGGCGGGGGCGGGCGGATCTCCGCTGCGGAGGACTCCGCTGCCAGGACAGCCCGTGGGAGATGTCATTCCAATTTCAGGGGAGAATATCTTTTTCTGAAATTCAGGAGGCTGACCTCAAGGGCTGGTTTGGTGTAAATCTGAGCTCAGCAATAACGAGAAGCCGACTTTGAAAGACCATAATGCAAAGCGTTTTTACCTCTTACTAATAATTCCTACTGCTGCAGAGCGGGAAGCGGGAAGCTGCTGAGACCTGTCCTCCCCAGGAAGACTGATGCTCACTTAAAACCACATCGCCATCTTCCTGTGCCTCTTCCTCTCCTCTCTCTCCTCCTCTCGCCCTCAATCCTTCCCTCTTACATTCTTTCTCCTTTTTTTCTACACACACACTCACACTGTATAGTGATTAAAAGCCTGGACTTTGGAATCAACACATCTGGATTTTAATCCCACCTGGATCCTGAATAAGTTATTTACACTCTTTGCTCAGTTGTAAAATGGGACTAATATAACAGTTCCTACCTCCTAGGGTTGTTCTGGGAAGGGAATAACAAAATACACGTACGATGCTCACTACAGTGCCTGCCACACGGGAATTGCTCAACAAATACTATTACTATTTATTCCTATTATCATTATTATTGTAATTATACACCAGCTTGTAGCTTGCCAACATTTAATTACGATATATACTGTGAACAGTTTCTCGAATCAATAATGTTCTTCTAATGTATGAGATTGAATGGTGGCATGGAAAGCCATTGTACAGATAATGTAATCAACAATATAATTTATGTCTTCTTAATCCCATTTCTTTTTCTTAGTAAGCAAGAAGAAATGTTACAAAGGCTGCTAAATGCTTAGCCATATGCACCCAACATATGGATTTGTTTGCTCATCATTTCAATTAAAGAAGCAGATTTTTTTTTTTTTGCTAGATTACTTTCCTCTATAGATCAGTACAGATTCAGTATAAAGGATATATTTCTTATACCTCTCAAGGAGTTTCAATATCCTAACTGTCAAATGAAACTTTCAATAAATTATTTCACCTCTGAAGTGGTCCTGCCACAGGTTCTTGGCTTCAAAATTAAGAGTGGGTACAGCTTTGCCATTTCAAAGAGGGTTTCAGCGGATGACTTGAAGAGGATAAGGATTCGAGCCCTGTGAAACTATTTAAGCTGCTTCATAATGAAGATGATGCCATTAATCACAGAAAAAAACAGCTAATATGACTGAGGATTCATTACATGCCAAGCCCTGTTTCAAGCATTTTACATGTGTGAATTTATTTACTTTTCCCAAGAAACTTTGAGGGACATATGATATTTCTTCACAGTTAACAGATGAAGAAACTGATGTACTACTTCCTCATCTGTGAAAGGGGGATGTTATCATCCACAGGTGAGCATCCTAGGGCAGGGTGGAAATGAAGTGCCGTGAACTTTAGGATATTATTCACATGATGTGAATAAGTCAATGATCACAACCTTCATTTTCGTGGACAAAAAACAGGCATGTTTTTGACATGGTAACGACAACGTTGTGGCTTACGCTTGAATATCTCATGGCTCCCAAGTCTGGGGTGTTTTTGGCAGACACACACTGTCACGTTTCACAGGTTTCTCTCCTTCACAGATCAAGAAATCCTTTACCAAGTGAAGGAACTCGTGCCCTCATGCAAGCAAATAATTAAGAAATAGTGTGGGTTTTGCAGAAAGAATAATGGTTCTGAATAAAAAATGATTTTCAGTGATAAAAATGACACAGGATCATTATAAAATGTCTAACACAATGATGAAACATAAAGAAGAAAATAAAAATCACATCTCCGTAACCTAGAGGGAAATGTTGACAACATTTTGGTGATTAGTCTGTCAGTTGTACAGTTACACATACCCAACCGCACACTGTACTGACGTGGAATTCTTCAGTTGTATAATGTGGTTTTCACGCAATAATATTAATTTATTAATTTGAGGTTGATGCCAATTCATATTAATTAAATCAAATATAAATTAATCTATACCATTGTTTTTAATATCTGTATAGTTCAGTTAACCACAATTTATTTAACCAATCTTCTAGTTGATGGACATTATGCTATTTTCTTTTTTTGAAATATCAAAAAAAATTTGGTAAACCACTTTGACATAATCCTTTGTATACCCTTTTTTCTTTTATTTTAAATTTATTTATTTATTTATTTAATTTATTTATTGGCTGTGTTGGGTCTTCGTTGCTGCACATGGGCTTTCTCTAGTTGCTGCGAGTGGGGGCTACTCTTCATTGTGGTGCGCAGGCTCCTCATTGTAGTGGCTTCTCTTGCTGTGGAGCACGGGCCCTTCGTGCGTGGGCTTCAGTAGTTGCGGCACATGGGCTCAGTAGTTGTGGCTCATGGGCTCTAGAGCACAGGCTCAATAGTTGTGGTGCACGGGCTTAGTTGCTCCATGGCATGTGGAATCTTCCCAGAGCAGGGCTCGAACCCGTGTCCCCTGCACTGGCAGATGGATTCTTTACAACTGCGCCACCTAGGAAGTCCTGTATACCCTTCTGATTACCTCCTTAGGGTAAACTCCTAGGAGTGGAATTGCTCAAAGAGTATACACATTTTACATCTGGATGCATAATTAGGGCCTTAATATCTACATAATTGGCTTCCCAAAGATCATGTATGAGAGCTGCCACTTCGTCCTGGTTTTTGGTAAACAGCAGAGAAGTTAACACAGTTGTAAAACATCTTAGTACAATTTTCCTATGTGAACAAGGTCAGAGCGCAACAGCCCTGACAGTTATGTTCATTCCTCTCTTTCCCACTCCTCTCCTGCTCACATCCTGTGAGAGAATAACAGTTTGCAGTTTGGATTAACTCAATAGCCTAACTCTGAAATACTGTTTCTAGCACCTGCAGAGATTCCTACTGGGATCCCAGGACAGTACAATTGACAGATCTCATTGCACTGCAGGAAGAAGCTACGCTTGCTGATTGATGACATTTAAAACCTAAACCTTCCAGGTTGCTGCTGTGCGGTTCTTATGTATTAGCACCGTCATCTTTGTTTCTAGGAAGAACCAGTCAGTTCTTCTCAGACTATTCACGGTGACATCTGGGATAGAAATAAAATCTCCATGGGTCTCCTCAGAAAAGGCTCTTCAAGTATACAGACGAGCATTATTGCCTGATTAGAAAGAGAGGAAGAAAACACCACACCCCTCAGCCTTACAGATGCCTTAAATTTTAGAATGAATCAACTGTTACTTGAAAGTCTCTCTTGCTTTATTAACTCAGTATCACCATATAAAAAGCAAAATTCTCAATGATTCGCCACTCTGGGGTGATACAGAGCATAGATGTACTAGGGACACATGGGTGAAGAACATCTTTTATTTGACACGCACTGTCTCATTGCATTTTAATTACATTCACCCTTCGGTGTCCAGGCATGAGAAGAATATCAATGGCATTTGAAATGTTCCAAAGGCTGAAGAGCTGAAAAATTTTAATCTCCAAATTGTGTGTTTTCTTAAGAGATTAATTCAGTGGTTTAGCATCATAGAACAAGCCAGTAAATTTTGACATTGGAAAAAAAGTCAATGACACTATATTTGAAATACAAATATAACATTTTTATTGTTTACAAATGTTCACTCTGGCCCAGTCCTGGTTGGTAAATATTCTTCTCCCTTGATACTCTCAGGTGGAGCACAATGTGCTTCTATAAAATTGCAAATGGTGAGCACACAGAGAAAACAATAAAGGAGAAGAAAACTCAAATTCTGGGAGGTTGGGAAGCAATAAGCAACCTATCCCTTTCAATTTCACCAGAGAAATGCATTTTGTTTCCAAATACAGGATTCCAGCACTTCTGAGTTCGCAGGGTGCCCCAGCAAAGCCTTACAGGGAGGAATGAAAACATCCTTCCCTCTGCTTCCTCCCAGGTGGATATTTCAACAAAAGCGATTTCGACAGAAACTAATGACACTGCATTCACAGAGCACTTTACACTTTTTAAAGTGCATTCACTTATCTTATCTCATTTGGCCCTCACATAGGAGGGGGGCAGGTTGGTGGTTATTAATAGCTCAGTTTTATCAGAAAAGAAAAATTAAGCTCAGAAAACCTGCCAAAGTATTATGAGAAATATAGCCTAGATAATGCTTGGCACATAGTAAGCCTTCCATTAATGGAGCTGCTATTTTTATTATTATTATTATTATCATTATTATTACCGGCACCATAGATGGCCTTAACAAGACCTCAGCCAGTGGTGGACTCTCAAACGTTCCTAATTCTTTCCCCAGCCAGCCTTTTAACGCATCTTTCAGAAAGATGCTGAAAAATCAATAGGTCCTTCTATTGTATTAATATATCTTGATTTATAAGTATATCCTATGTCTGATGTTCAAGTCTTGTTGTAAACAAAATACAATGGAATTATCTATCCCATGATAAACCATAGTCAGCATCTAACTCATGCTATTTTGAAGAAAAGACAGTGGAAAATTGTCTCTCAAGTTAAATGACTGGGTCACAAAGAATTAATACTAAAATATCTTATTGCTTAAAATATCTTTATTTAAAATATATATCATATTTTCAGAGCATTCCCCAAAGCTTTACTTTAAAGATTGGGTGTATTTATTTATTTAGGCTGCACCGCGTGTCAAGTGGAATCTTAGTTCCCCGACCAGGGATCCAACTTGTGCCCCTGACATTGGAAGTGTGGAGTCTTCATCACTGGACCGCCAGGAAGTCCCTGGGTGTTTATTTTTGAAAAGTAACATGGTAATAGTTTTCATCTCATTCTAGTGCACATTTCTTTCCAATTACTTTAGTATAATAAGTGTAATATGTAGAAAATTTTAGGTAATGTTAAGTAGAAAATAATGTGATAAATATCTTTCCACTTTTGCTTATATGCCAGACTTAGTGTGAACTTCAAAGAAGATATTTATAAAAATACTTTGAAAAGCCAAAATTGCATCTTAAAATCTGATAATAAGAGGTAATAGTACCCACAAGAAGTATTAATTATCTAGTAATAGGTAATGGTAATAATTACCTTTGTAATTCCTTTTACAATAATAGGTAACAGTTCAGTGCATATGTAAAGTACACATGTTTTACATATGTCATCACGTGCTCTTTTTATAACAATTCTATGGAATAAGGACTGTTATTAACCTCTTCTTACAGATGAGAAAACCGGAGTTCAGAGAACTGTAATAACTTATCAAGCCAGCAAGTGGCAGAGCTAGAAGGCAGGCTTAACTCCCAAGTCCCTGCTCTTTCTTCCCTAAATTTATTATTAATTTTCACACATTCACAAAGGTGAAAAAAACGCAATGAACACTCATTTGCTAATCACACTGACTTAACATTTTTTCACTTTCTTCTCTTGATTTCCCTTCTGTCCTCCCTTTCTTCTCTCTCTCTGGACTGTATCAAGGTAAATTCTAGACAGCATATGCTTCACCCACAAATACTCCAGTTGGCATCTTCTAAGAATAAAGACATCCTTCTACACAAACATAATACCATTATCAAACCTAAGGTAATTATCAATAATTTCCTAATATCATCTCATACTGTTTATATTAAAATTTCCTGAATTACCTCCAAATACTCTTCATGACTATATTTTTCAAACACAAGTCAAGTTTCATACTTTACCTTTGGTTGTTATGTCTTTTTACTCTAAGCCACTTTCTTCTTCCAACGATGTTTTTTAACAACATTGACTTTTTGAAAGACTGAGTTGTTTTGTTGAAGATCATCCCTCATTACGTATTTGTGAGACTGTTTCCTTGTAGCTCCTTTAATCTTTTCTTCTATTCTAAATTTTCAGTAAAGTATCCTTTATTGTTTGTTTTTTGTTTTAATTTATTTATTTTTGGCTGCGTTAGGTCTTCGTTGCTGTGCGTGGGTTTCCTCTAGTTGCGGCTAGCAGGGGCTACTCTTCGTTGTGTTGCTTGGGCCTCTCATTGCAGTGGCTTCTTGTTCCGGAGCACGGGCTCAGGCGCCCAGGCTTCAGTAATTGTGGCACAAGAACTCTAGAGCACAGGCTCAGTAGTTGTGGCTCACGGGCATAGTTGCTCCTTGGCATGTGGGATCTTCCCAGACCAGGGATCGAACCCATGTCACCTGAATTGGTAGGTGGATTCTTAACCACTCTGCCACCAGGGAAGTGCACTTTTATTGTTAAATGTCAAAAATTATTAACTAAAAAGTACAGGTGTAAATAATAGCAAAACAATCCCTATCTTTAATTCTGTTGTGAATTAATAATGTTTGTCCTGATGGTAGCACAGTTATTAAGGGTTCAGTTTAAAGAAAAGATAGAAGAATGAGACATTCCACACTTAGAACTCCTTTTGGTGTAAAAAGCTGATGTCTGACATTTTTAGATTTGGCTTTGGTTTCATCCACTTGCACTAATTCTGGGAAGATTTAAGCGCTTGTCTTTTGGGGAACTTTGCCAAAGACACTTAAAAATCCTATTGCTTCTGCCAATTATGGCAAGTCTGGCTAGATAATGGAGCACTTTCTCTGCTACTTAAATGAAATTCAGAGAAATCGTGGAGTTCAGTCCTACTCAAAAAGTCCCAGAAGAGTCTCTGAACTACTCTCCACTACCAACCTGCTATTTTTACAAAACTAAACTTCTATTTGGACTTTATTCCATTGGCAACATTTAATTCACTTCAATATCCTGGCCCTACTAAATCTGGAAATCTCATGAAACAAGGAAAAAGGTAACACCAATTCACTTTGTAACATTGCAAAACTAAAGAATAACTGTGTGAGGATGGCTGGCCTCAGTCTTTAGCTTATATGAAGGTGAGAACACAAGAGGTAGGAGGTATTGGACTCAGCCCTAGAGTCAGGACCTGGGACAAGGCTGGAGACAGTGTGTGATACTCACTGGGAGGTGGGTCTTTGAGGGACAAGAAGCCTGAGAAGATAACATAAGCATGGTCTGGGCTAGAATAACTGGGCTTGGTAGAACATAGAGGCAACTACCCATGGTAAGAAGAGAGAGACAACAGACACCCAAAATCTCCTCTTAAAACATGCCTTGAAGACCAAAATTCCAAAACACAGGAGGAAAGCGGACACTGAGACACTCAACAAAACAACAATTGTGAGAAGAATTCACTCCATCATAAATGAAAATGATGAGGAAACTTGTAACCACAGTGATGTGGCTCGCCCTAGAGTTTGTCATACGGAGTGAAGTAAGTCAGAAGGAGAAAGACAAATATATGCTATCGCTTACATGCGGAGTCTAAGAAATGGTACAAATTAACCTATTTACAAAACAGAAGTAGAGTCACAGACATAGAAAACAAACTTATGGTTACCAAAGGGGGAAGAGAAGGGGGCGGGAGGGAGTAAATTGGGAGACTGGGATTGACACATACACACTACTATATATAAAATAGGTAACTAATAAGAACCTCCTGTACAGCATAGGGGACTGTACTCAATACTCTGTAATGACCTATATGGGAATAGAATCTAAAAAAGAGTGGATATATGTATACGTATAACTGATTCACTTTGCTGTACTGTGGAAACTAACACAACATTGTAAATCAACTATACTCCAATAAAAATTCTTATAAAAAAGAAATTTGTAACCAATTTAAAAATAATTGTCGAGGATTTCCTAAGAAAATAACATTCAGAAAAAAAGAACAAGAAAGTATGAACAAAAACGGAGGAATGGGGAATGGAACAATAAAAGGATTCAAAAAGCTAGAAATCCTGCAGATGAAAAATATAGTCACTGAAATAAAAAATAGCCTCAGTGCTTCTGTGATCAATGAGAACATAGATAAATTGACAGTACTGAAGATTTCAGAGAAAATGCAGCACTGAGAGATCAAGAGACAAATACCAGCCCTGGATTGGTGGCATAACAATCTTAAGATTCCTGGGTTCTGCCTCTCTTTATTCTGGTTTGGTAGGTTTGGGATAAGGCTTGAAAATTTGTATCATAAAAAGTTCCCCAGTTTTCCTGCTGAACTGCCAACATTGGAAATAAAAGGAAACCACTAAAGAATTTTAACCAAAAGAATAATACGGTCAAATATGTATTTTATATAGTTTATTCTGTACCCTGAATGGAAAATAAATTTGTGGGGGTTAAGAGCAGAGTGGATAAACCAATTAGAACACTACTGAAACCATGTAGACAAGAGATATTGAAGGCTTACCTTAAACTAAATACAGTATTCGGTAGAGACAAGTGAGCCTTGCATTCAATAACTGGTTCTCAAACTTTAACTTACACCAAAATCGCCTGAAGAGCTTGCTGACACACAGATTTCTGGGTCCCACCCCTAGAGTGTCTGATTCTGTAGCTCTGCGATGGGACCCATAAATCTACATTTCCAATAAGTTCCCAAGTTCCCACTGATGATTGTGAGAACCACACTTGAGAACCAAATATAGTGAATATCTCCTGTTTTTCTCCTCCCTCTTTTTCCAGTTACAACCACTGATTTTTGGCTCCAATGAATAGCTTTACCACCATTGGATACAGTCAGGGAGAAACTGTCAATCAAGGTGTCTCACCCTCCCTTTACCATAGGCTCCTCAGCTATGCTGTTTTCTTCTGAGATTTGATTCCAGAATGAACCAGACTGAAAGCAACTGTTATTTTCATCATGTTGGCCACTTCCCACAGAGAATGCCCATTAGTTTCTGCCCTGGTTCCTTCCCCAAGACCAGTTCTTCAGCTTTCATTCAAAATCACCCTGTACCTTTCCATTTTTCTTACTTGTTTAACAAGTTATTAAATTTTCTTAAGTTGACCAGAGTTTTTCTGTTGCTTGCAACCAAAGACCCTCGCTGGCATCTAGGGAGTCATGGAGTGAGGGAAATTTGGTAGGGTGACTGCATTAGTTTTCTATGGCTGCTATAACAAATTACTACAAACTTGGTGGCTTAAAATACTAGGAATTTATTCTCTCACAGTTCTGGAAGCCAGAAGTCCAAGATTAATACCACTGAGATGAAAGCACGGTTAAAGCAGGGTCATGCTTCTTTTGGAGGCTCTAAGGGAGAATCTATTCCTTGCCTCTTCCGGCTTCTGGTGGCTGCCGGCATTCCTTGACTTGTGGCCTCATCAGTCTAATCTCTGTCTCCATTGTAACACTGATTCCTCTTTTCTGTGTATGTTATCTCCCCTGCCTCACTCTTGTAAGGACACTTGCTGGACCCGACCTGGATAATCCAGGATAATATCCTCACCTCTAGATCCTTAATTCAGTTACATTGGCAAATATCCTTTTTCATAAGGTAAATTTACAGGTTTCAGAGATTAGAATCTTGACATTTTGGGTGGGAACACCACTTTACAGCCTACTATCATGGCCAAGGATTATCCTGGTTTTCGCATTGAAAGTCTTACACTCCAGATCTCCTTCAGTTCCAAAAAACTTGGACTTGTTTGTTTGCTCCTGAGACTCTCCCTGTGCTAGCAACAAAGCTAGGGTGACCAAAGTCTCTGTTTACCTGGAATTTTCTGAGTTTTAGCACTGAAAGTCCCACATTCCAGGCAACCTCTCAGTTCCAGGCAAACAGGGTTGGTTGGGCACTCTCACTGAGACGCTCAGTTTCAGAGCACCAGCCCAGGAAGAGTTGTCCCCTTTAAACTTTCTCCTAGAGTAGAGAATACTACCAAATATTTGGAACACAGATCTCAGGCAAAATGAGCCTGGAGAGATATCATCAGAGCAACAAATTGAGTAGACTGCTCTCTACTACCACTGGTCAAAGTTGAAACAAGGTTTAGTTCTCAAGAAAGACAAAGAAGACAGACTTTACAGGGTGATTTTTAACAAATGGCAATCAGCTGATTTGAAACGTTCCTAAGGAGAAGGCAAAAGAAATGCGTAAACTACTAAAGGTACCATTTGAGGCAAATTTATAACCTTATTTCTCTAGATGTGGGCTCCCACCAAGGCCACATTCAACCATACAGACTTATTAGAAATGCTGGTTCTTGGGCTGAAATTTGGGCCTCTGAATTTATGACTCATACTCTTTCGGACTGAGGTTCAGAAATCTGAATTTTAAATCATCATCATAAATAAGTTTCACGCACACTTGTATGGACAGACAGGTGTCCCCTGGCGATTTCCTGCCTTGGGGTGGCCACACCTTTGTGTAACCTCCTCCCTTTGAGTGTTGGCAGGACCAGTGACTTGCTTCTAACCAGTAGAACAGGGTAAAGCTGATGGGATGTCGCTCCCATGATGATGTTGTTGTGTTGGCCAAAAAGTTCATTCGATTTTAAGTAAAAATAAAAGACATTTTTCATGTTCACCAAGACCTTTATTGAACAACATATTCATTAACCAAATGAACTTTTTGACCAACCCAATATATTGCATACAACCTTTTAGAAGGAGGGAGAACCCTCCTTTGTGAGAGGCTATCTGGCAAGAATGACGGCAGTCTCTAGAAACCGAGAGGGGCACTCGACGGACAGCCACTGAGAAAACCAGTATTTCAATCCTACACATGCAAGAAGATGAATTCTGCCAACAACCTAAGGAAGTGTGGAGGATACTCTTTCCCCAGCGGAGACTCAGATCAGAATGAAGCCCCAGCTGATCTGGGATTGCAGAATGCGAAGACTCAGAAGGATTCCTGACCCAGAAACTGTGAGATAATTAACATGTTTTGTTTCGAGCTGCTAAATTGATGGTAGTTTGTTACTCTGCAAAAGATAATCAATTAATATAACACCTAAAACTTGAGAACCATGGCACGGTGGTGGAGGGCACAGGTTCTGGAAAAGACAGACCTGCTTTAAATCCTAGGTCTGCTGTTTCTCAGCCTTATGACCTTGGACAATAGCAAAACCTCTTTAGGCTTCAGTTTCCTCATTCGTCACTGTGAGGGTCCAGTGAGGTAGGACCTGCCAAACCTGAGCAGGGCCAGCCACCCAGTAAGAGTGCAGCACATTTAATTACTTTCTTTATAAAATCTAATCTGAAGTCTAACCTAGTCTAACAATGTGGATTGTCAAAAACAGTCCCTCAGAGTGAAATTGGGAGTCCCTTCAGCAGGCATTTTTAGGACTGTCTAAACAGAACAGTAAAATCATTTAATGTCCAACCACATAGCATCTGTCTACACAACTGAGTGACTGGTAGCCACCATTAGTATCACTTCTTAGATCAGATGCTAGGATGGGAACACAGTGGATGATTCATTTGATTTGAAGTGGGGGAGGATGGAAAGCATCAAAAGACAAATGTATGAACAGCCTAAAAATAGGAAATTCCGTAATGCTTGGATGTGGTTCTTCCCCAAAGTAAAAGAACCAACTCCTGAATGCTTTGAGAATTCCAAGTACCTCAAGTGTAGGTCACTGCGCACTGGATGGTTTAGAACAAATTATGCATTGCAGGTTAGGTGTCTAGGGAGACAGATTCTGAAAAGATAGAGGTAGGAAGTTTACTAGGGAGAGCTCTCAGGCTCAGCTGTGTTAGCAGGTGAGTGCAACAGAATGGGCAAAGGAGAACTCAAGCTGCAGTTGCAATTTGAATCAAAAGATCAAAATGCAATTATAGTAAGACCTCAGCTCTGGAACTCAGATGGCCCTTTAAGTGTCCCAAGTTGTGGTCAGGTGTCACAAGTTTATCCTCTTGCATTCAGCAGTCTTTGGACCCAGGCTGTCCCTGAAAAGGGGCCTGACCTATGGCAAGGGAACTTTCTCCAACCAAGGGAAATTTCTGATGAGGGCTGACTACTGATAGACATCAGACAGTAACAGTCCTAGAGGGAGAGTCAGGGCCACACAGCACACCAACTACTAAAATACATGATGCGTTTCAAACAATGTCTAGTACATGGTTGTTGTTATAATTTATTTTTGTTATAGTTCATTTAATGCATGCCAAGCTGCCAAGAGCACACTTTGCACTTAAATGGCAACTGCTGTTATAGTCTAAGTGGAAAACTTATCATTGGTTATCTAGTCATCCATTCATTTGTTTTATAAAAAACCCTGAAAGCTGTTCATTTTTAAGAATATATAAAATACAAAATGAGGATAACTAAAAATTAAGATGAAAGTAAAAAAGCCAAGGAGAATGGTACAATGTGACAACCCAATCTAAACATGCTGCATTTTAAAATTTGGCCCACTTAGTACCATTGAGAACTATATATTAGAACTATATATTTATTTGCATGACGCTTTATTTAATGCCTGACTCCTCTAGTCCAAAAGTATCAGAGAATAAGAATCTTTTTTTAAGAGCATCTCAAACCTCTAGCATAGTATTTGACATATCAATGCTTGAATATTTATTGAATGAATGCATGCATGAAAAAGGAAACAGAAATGAAGCTAAGAAAAGGGATGTCTTAATAAACTGACACATTTATTATGAGCAGAGTGAAAATCTGAGACCACATTTCCTGGCTGCCAATAAAGAAAAGGGGGGACCTGATGGATTAAACAAATCAGGATCCGTAACATTAAAAGTAAGTTGCTAAGAACAACCATTCCTGGGATTAAGAACTGATGAAAAAATTTCAAAGTGACCTCCATAAGGGGGATAGTATCTAATGTCAGCAGCAACCACCAAAACAACACCCATAACATAGATACAGTCATGTTTCGTGAGCCTGTTTCTGAGGGCTCTCCCATGATATATACTGATGGCCTCAAAGGGAAGGGCTGTTAGCAACAGCAGGTAACCAGGTGTCTGCTGTTCTGGCTTGATCCAAAGTACAATTTTAGAATGTCTGGAAGAGCAAATGGTTATATTCCCTGGCAACTATCTACAGCCCTGACTCTCAGCCAGTGTGGCGTACACACTCATGTGCTGAAAAGCTTTCATTGATGTGCTGTGAAATCGTGTCCAATATCTAGAAGGATCTGAGTGTGGTTATGGCAATTGAATGCTGAGCCCAGTGGGTCACAGGATGCCATGTAGAAGGAGGTACAATTTACTGGAAGACCAGAAGAAAGAGGAGCCAGTGGCTGCTGGAGCCGGCTCAAAAGAGTGGCTTATGCTCATCTCTTTCCAAGTTCATATTCAGTGACTTCATTCAGTTGGTCATTTAAAATCAGCCCTGGTGGGAGTATTTACACCGTGGCAATCAGCAAACTTACAAATAAGGGTTTTATTTCTCCTTCAAAGAGTCAATTTACCGGTACACCACTGCATGTCACTTAAAGTGAAGCCTGGGACGAATCAAGACTGAGTGATAAATGTGTTTCTTCAGTATATAAGAGAGCACACTTAGAGCTGATGACAGTTCTACCCAAACTGCAATACAGTGCAAAGAAATGATAAGGCAAACAGCGTTCTAGATGCTGTAAGATGATGTTTGCTGCAGCAGCGACAGTGTTGTAACTGTCCGTAATTTGTTTAGTGCCATTTTGAGTTTTCAAATTCCCTTTAAGTAGGCTGCCAAAACTGCTCTGCCAGTGAAATCTCACAACTCCACTGGACTAAAGAAAGACAAGAGAGAAAACAGTTTAAAAACAGTGAGTAATTCACTAAGTGGACATCCCCTCCAGGATCAGCCGAAGGTGGGAGACACTAACCCGTGTCCTTCAGTTGGTTTCCCATCCCTCGTGTTCATCACAGAGTGAGAATCATCTTGTCTGGAGGTGTGATTCTGGCATATAAAATGATGTATTTCTCAAACAACATGGCTCCTCAGTGCAAGCCAACTACTTCATCTGGTGTCGACCACAGAACCAGCCATCTGTTCCAGGGCTGGAAGAAAAAAACTGCCTGTTGGTCTTAATGATGGATAGAATAACACTGTACCTTATGGTTAACTTAAAAGATTTTTTTTCAAGGGGATTTTGACTTCACACAATTTTTTTTTTAACTCCTGCAGAAGATGTGATTCCATGTAATAGAAAGCAGATAGAGAATACTGAATGGGATCTTAACTGCTGGTCTGGGTGAACTCAGATCTGAATGACTCAGGGGAAACCTAACTGGAGTTTGGGGTCCTTTCAGCATCCTCTTGTGAAAGTTGAGAAAACTTTAGAGGATATATGGAATGGAAGACAATCCCATCACCGCACAGAGAAGAGCAGATGGAATAATCCTCTCAGGTAATCAAAACCAAAGTGTCTACTGTGCAGGGTGCCACCCTGATTCTCACCAAAACACTGGCATTTCATTACCAAACTGTCAATGTAAGTGTCAAAACACCTTCTCATAGAAAGCAAAGTCAATTTCCTTTAATTTAGCTCCCTGATTGCTTTGCACATGAGGATGCAATATGCAGACATCATCCTGATAATATTCTACATTTTCTGTCATATACTCATTACACTGGTCTAAATGGAACTTCAAAATATAGTTGTCAAACAGGCCCATCTACACAAGAGGATTCTGTATCGATGAAGACAGAAAGTGCTGGCTACAGCCTTTTGGGTACATGGAATAGGAGATACCAAGATTCAGGAGAAGAATTATTTATGTCATAATTTTTTACCTTTTGTAACTGTTCCTATTTTTTCTGCTTGGTTGGCACTATTTAACAGAGAGTAAATGGACAAAATTATGTGCCCAAATGGCTCTTCACTACCTATCAATTACAGCATTGATTTTAATGACTCCTCAGAGTGTACATGACTTGGTATAAATTTTAGTTACAGAGCTTCCAGACTGATTAACACATTCAAGCCACCAGAGGTTTCATGAGAAAAAAACCTAAAAACTTCAATTCAATTTAAAAGTCCATCTCCCCAGCCAATATGCTGTCTTTTGGGGGTGGAGTTACCCTGCCTGGTTTATGGTTGTGGATTTGACTGGGTCTGTTGGAGAATAGTCATTTAGTACAAAGGAATCTCCTGGGTTCACACAGTGGCAGGATTTCCTGTCCCCTTAGAGGAGAAAAAGCAGGGTCAGATGGTGACATCTGAAATATGACAGCTCTAAAGAGGCTATGAGAATACCACCACCTCTGTTCTAGGGAGGTCAGGAAACTGCTCTTTAAGAACCAGAGGTGAGTGGGTAGAGAGTGGGATAAAAACAAACTTGGCACAAACAATATTTAGCTAATTAATAGCATTTAGAAATAACAATAGAAATGGGTAACAGTTATTGCAGTGGCTTTCAAGCTTTTTGACCATGATTCACAGCGAGAAATACATTTTACAAGGCAGCTCCGGATGTACAAACATTAATATGAATACATATAAAACAGACCTAAGTTTCATGAAATAATACCCTGACACTTTCTATTCAATTCTGTTTTTAGTGCTGGTTATGACCCAATCAACTGATTTCATGACCCACCAATGAAGCGTGGCTTGCGGTCTGAAATACTGATTTATAGTCTGCATATGATGGGCAGAGTCGTAAAGACCAAGATTAAGGCACAGTGGTAAAAAATGCTTGGAGTCAGACCTCCTCTATATGAGACCTGGCTCTTCTGTATACAAGCAAGTGTCTGCACTTCACTGTGCTTCTGTTTTTTCATCTATAAAGTGGAATTACTAATGGGTCAGGAAGTTATCGTGGAGATTTAATGATATTATACAGGAAAAGCTCCTAGAACAGCACCCAGCACAGAGTAAGCATTCTATAAGTGTTAGCCCTTTTGTTGGTTATCTGTGGCCACAATAATTCCACATAAGTTATCCCCAAACTCTAAGGCTAATTAATTTAGTTCATGAGTCTGTGGGGTTCAGCTGGCTAGCGGCTGATCAGCTCTGTTCCCTGGGTTTCATCTTCCAACAGAAGAGTTTAGTCATCTTCTTCTTATGATGAAACAGAGAGAGACCCGGAGCAAATTCAGTCTCCCAAGCATCATGTTTGCTAACATCCACTGGCCAAAGAAACGGGCAGTCAGAGTGGGAGGTCAGTGGAATTACACAGTGCAGCTCACGGATGTAAGGAGGGATAGTAGGTCAGGGCAGCTTTTGCCATTAGCCAGAGCTGTATGGATAGTCCTGGAGCCTCTCTCTCTCACTCTGCTAAGTACTTTATGTTAATCAGGTTAAATCTTCACAATAATCTATTGCTATGGTAATAAAGATTCTTGACAGCAAATGACAGAGGGCCCATATGAAAATTTCAAACAAAAGTCTATTTATCTGGGAAGCAAACCAGTCAAAGTCATTTAACATGTGTGAATTATGGCAAGGTTAGCTATGGGGGCTCAGATGGGATCTTTGATGCTCTGTCTCCTTCCGTCTCTCAACTGTTGTCCTCTGTGTGTTGGATCCATTGTGGAGACAACTTTTCCATGAAGCGCCTTGTAGCAACTCCAGGTTTAAATCACTCTTATAGTTTGTGATTCAGATGACCAACAATCCTGGAGTGTCTAGGATTAAGAGGTTTCCTGGAATGTGGGACAGTCGCTGCTCAAACTGAGTAAGCCCTGGGCAAATACAGATGAATTGGTCCTCCTACTTGCAACCCGAGAGGAAGGGAGGGCATTTTCCTAATGGATTTGGCAGAAAAATCCCTTGGTGGACTCTCATTGGCCTGCCCTGGATCATATGACTATTCCTGAACTAATGACCATGGCCAGGAAGATGAAACATCTGGCCAAGATTAGCTCATTTTCCAACCTGTTGTGGAGTTAACTCTTTCTGAATCTTACAAAAAGTGGGTGGGTGAGATAGATACCCAAAGGAAGGGACCCAGGATATACAAATAATGTAAATCTCTGGAACACTGTTGTTACCATTTCACAGGTGAAGAAATAAAATCCCCAAAAAATAGAGTCTCTGAGAGGTTTAGTGACTTTCCAAGGACATGTAACAAAGAGAGTAGCTGAGCCAGGATTTGAACCACGATCTTTGTGGCTTTGAAGTCTGCACTCTTTCCACTGCCCAGGCTGCTTGCCTACAGCAATAATAATACAAGTTTTCTGAAAGCCTAATGCAGCACTTAAAAAACAAAACTTACTTATGAAAATAGTGAGAAGCTTTAAAAACCCTGCTTTGCAATTCACTGGGGAAAAATACAGAAATAAAGGCCACTTGCAGAGAATTTCTCCTCAATAATACTTCTTGCCAAAATATGAACAATTAATTGTACAACTTAAGAATTCTTTTTGCTGGAACATGAATAAATGGTTGGACAATTTAAAGGGTTTTTAGGTTGTTTTCCAAGTTGTGCAGAGGTATCAGGAAAATTTTCTCTCACCACTCACCCCCATACCCACTGAGGGAGACTGAGAAGAATTGCCATTGGATACATTTGAGTCACCTTCAAGCTCCCATTGGCTCCTGACATTTTAGAAACCACCTTCCCCCCATCCCCACTCTCCCCCACCTCAGTCCCCAAAGTAGCCATTGGCCACACCCAGCCTCAATCAATCCCCTCTGAGTACTCAGATACTACGGATCACCTCTTTTGGTGAGCACCGAGGAGGAAGGTTCTGTTTCTTAGACTGCTTGAAACTAGGACTCTCCACCTCCATTCTTTAAGGACATTTCTATCCTCTTTGCCTGAAGTGACTCTTTTGGCCCTTCTGAGATGAGCAGCAGCCAGAGCTGACAGTTGGTTGTATGTGCACCAAAGAGGCTGGCTGTGCTGGAGAAACACCATGTGGCTTATCCTAGCCCTGCAGCATTTTGCCAGGGTAAAAATGAGCAGGGCTCTATGAAATAACAAAAAGAAAAGAATGAATGCCTTCATGTCCTCTGTGGATCCAAAAACCACCACTGCTCTGCCCAGCAAAGACTTGAAAGCAGCAGCTGGAGTCAGTGGCCAGAAGACAGAGGGGCCTCCTAAGCTGGATGAAAGGAATGACAGTTCATTGTTCCAGCAAGGAAGATAAATAGCTGTGACTTGAGTGTCTGTCTACTTAAAAGAGGAGAGAATGGTAAGAGAGACGAGAAACAATTGTCATGGTTATAATGTTAAAAATGATAGAACAAAGCATGTAAACATTTCACTTCAATGTTTCACCCTGTGCCAATATTAAAAACAAACAAACAGCCCTTAATTATCACAGGCATTTAAAAAATTATAAAAAGTTGGTGAGTTCATAAAAACTCCCTTTCATGAAAGTTCTATAAAGTGATATAGATTCAAGAGGAAGGAGAAAAACATCTATTGAACACCAGCTTGGTGCCAACCACATTATATTTAGTATGTAATTTAACCTTTACAACAGCCCCATGAAGTAAGTATCACTAGCATAATTTTATAGATGAGAAACGCGGCTTATACAGGTTAAAAATCCTGCCTAAGAGCACACATTTAGTAAACAGGGAACTAGAACTTGAACCCATGTCTGTTTGACCACAAAGCCCATGCTCTTGCCTCCAAGCAGACAGCCTCCCAGACACAAAGACCATTAGGGAAATTTTAACAGAAAATGCAACTCAAGAATCAAGATGATTTGTTATTACAATGGATTGTTATCTTTCCTACCACTTATTTATATTTCTGTCCCTCTGACTGCTAAACAGAACTAGATAAACACAGTGGGCTCAATTGAGAGCATTCTAGAAGCATTTCATTGTGTTTGTTCACTCTTTTGCAATGTGTTTCTTCCAGACCTTAGCAAAGGTGAGATAGCACATGCTGTGGTACAACCATGACTAAAGGAGTAAAGACTACATCATGACCTGAGTCACCAGGACAGACTTTGGGGAACAGGTATTCCTTCCAGCGCAATTAGCTTGGCCAATCAGCATTGCAACTCTCAAATATGGGCTACTATTTTTTCTTTGCCAAATCAACGAGTAAGGATCCAAAATATTAATTACAGTGTAGAAATCACCCACCACATATTATTGCACAAGCAGCGTGAAGACTACCATGGGGATTCCTTCTGTTTGTAACTCGAAGCCGGGAGACATGTCAAAACAAAGGGATAAAAGCCGTCAGAGCTCAAGAGCTAATGTTAACCCATCCAGCTACACATCTGCTACAGAGGATAATGGGTCTCATTTCAGGCAAGTAAACATGTCATATTCTCATTAGAGGAAGCAGCAATGGATAATTTGTACCTATAAAGGTAATTGAATGTGTGCATACAATTTCCTTCAGAGCCTGTGCCATGAGTATGCAAAGTCTTGGAACAGAATGCTATTGTGAATGTTAAAAGGTTGCTTTGGGGTCAGATAATTCCTTAATATTAATTCCACTAGGTCACCTTCATTGCTTAGCACTAATAACATACAACATGCCCTTGAAAACTTACCTAAGATTAGGGCTATCCCTTTTACAGAAAATAGACTTTTAAGAGTTTTGAGCTAGGGCTGTGTGGTGTCTGGGGACATGGAACAAATTTTATAGCTCTTGGTTTCCCTAGGACCTGGTATGGCACATGACCAAGGTAGGCTCATAATAAATGTTTCTTGAATGAATGAAACATTTGTGACTGTTTGGTTTGTGTTTCAAAGTTAGCTCAATAAGTGCTGCTTATTTCTGTTTAAATTATTACATCATATTTTGTGTAGCTGCCTTTAGGTGATTTGTAAAATACACCTCTTTCAATGATGTTTCTTATTTCTATCTCATATTTCATCTTACAGCAAAACCCAAACGAACCTTTTGGCCAACCCAATAAAAGACAACTGCTTTTTTAGTTCGATCTTGAAGGCAAAAACAAGCTAAGTTAAGAATGGCACACATACACCATGCCTCCCTTCTGTACTCAGGCATGGCAGATATCTCTGCCAATACCAATTCCTGGCTGGCTTCAGATCCTTCACTTGGCGAATCCAGGCAGCTACCACCAATTGGCTGCATTCGGCGTAAAAGATGAACCTATTGCTCCTCTTTAACTTAGAACTTCCTTTTGGGATAGATACATTGTAAGTTATCTAAGTGTACATAATAAAACCGATTGGTGAATTTAGATTTCCTACACAAAATGTAATTCTACTGGCAATGCAGTTCTATTACAGGATGGATCTTTTAATTCTGCTGTTTCTTGTGTGAACATAAGCTTAGAAGAATTGTGGACTCCGCTTTGACCAGTCTTCTAACTTAGCCTGCTTCCAAGTGGTGCTGGATTCTTAAGTATCCGTATCCCTGCTCTTTGTGAGTGAGGCATTTCATGAGATATGATAAATAAAGTCTATTGTATGATTTGTTTTTCTAATGGGATTTTAGCAGGCATGATGCAAGAAAAAGCTTAAAATGGTCTTGGGCTAATGAACTGGCTCTCCTTCTGATATCACCATGAGATGATAAGAAGTGGTTTCTTAAAGATTAGTTTCAATGTGGAATTTGAAACTGTATCAATGAACTTTTTTGTTTCATTAAACTAAGCATTCTGATTCCTTACAACCCATTGTTCTAACTTAACTGGATCTTTTTTTTTTTCTTAAATATTTATTTATTTATTTATTTGGCTGCACCAGGTCTGAATTGTGGCATGTGGGATTCTCATTGCCACGTGCAAGATTTTCGCTGCAGCGTGTGGGACCTTTAGTTGTAGCGTGGGGGATCTAGTTCCCTGACCAGGGATCAAACCCAGAGCCCCTGTATTGGGAGAGCAGAGTCTTAACCCCTGGGCCACCAGGTAAGTCCCTGAATAAATCTTTCAACCATGTGTGATTTTATAGTATCATGGACCAATCATGGAACATACAGGTTCACTGAAGTATATAGATCTTCCTAATTTTGCACATTTCATTAAAATACCAAAAACCACATATGTAAATATTACCAATCTCATTAGAAAAACTTATGGTTTCAAGCTCACAGTGGTGCTTACAAATTTTTTCCAAAATTCTCATTTTCACTTGAAACCTTGAATTTTATCATTGGCAACAAATACTGTCAGTTGTTTTCCTTGGAGTGACAGTCTAACTTTGCTCATTTTCAAGAAAGTTTCTGCCAAATATCCAAGTCTGGAAAATCATAGTTTGTCAGTAGTTTTCAATCAGAGATCCTGTTCCATGAAAAAAACAGCTAGTTCAGCTCGTAACTCACATAATTGTACAAGAGCCTTTCCTCAAGACAACCACGATAGTTCAGAACTTAGCAAAAATGCTTCATGCATACTTCCCATTTTGTCACACAGAATACCAAGGGTTGATATTTAATCAAATTAATAATTTGCTTCATCAAGGACACTCTTAAGTGAAACTGGCATTTGTTATTTTTATTTTTAAATTATCGCTATTTGTTCCTGTGATTGAATGGTAGTGAAGAATGTAACGATCGCTAGTGGTTTGGTGCCACTGCCTTGATTCATGCTAAGGCCCATTGCTTTTGCACTAGACATACAAATGTCAAAACTATTGTCCCAGGACTAAACCATGAAATCCAAAAACTCACTTAAAAATTGGATATTTTAGCACATTTTTGTATTTTTGTTGCTGTGTATTCATCAAAAAGATATTATGTGATGATGAGTCGATGCTGATAGCACACAAATGCAAGTCCAGCTCATCTTTAGATTCATCCGTTTGTAAGATTTAGTGCAATTTTGCAGATGAGATATTAATGCAATCTTTATATTTGCAGCCAAATTTGGTAATAGATGAGTAACTGTATCATTGGAAAATGGCACTGCTGATATTACTTTTACTGACCATTCAGGCAGTTGCCATTCAGCAATGTCAACTGTAGAGGATTTATTCGTTTATCAGCTGTTGTGTGTGCTTCTCTGACCAATGAAACACTTACCCTGTAAGATGCTTCAATAGCTGTTTCATTTCTAGTTTAAAAATCTGTAACAACTTTTGACTTTGAAAGAGCTCATCACATCTATGCTTACAATTTTCAATTCCTTTTTCTTCAAACTCATTTAATGATTGCTCTCAAGTGATGTCTCAACTGGCACCAAAACACTATTTGAAAATGTTCTGCTATACAAACCACAACAAGGTAAATTGTTAACATCTATAAATATGGCTCCCCTCATCCTCATCCTTCTTCTTGTCCCACCATCCCATTTAATTACAAGTTCCACAAAGGTGGAAAGCTTCATATTTATCTTTGTATATCCCAGCATTTACTAACCAGAGTAAATTGACACTCAATAACTGATCTGCTGCACTGGATTCAAGATTTGGTGATAAAGGACTGCATCTATACATTGATGTGAAAATTAAGGCTCAATTTAAATGACCATATTTTTGCTGCAGATCGTGTGAAATAACATGAGTTCACCAAAGAGTTAATCTTTGGCCATAACAGTCTTTCTGTTTTGTTTTTAGTAAAAATAGTTCCAATTACCAATGAGAGACTCCTGGCTGAATGTGACCTAAGCCACAAAGTGAGTTCATTGTTTCATGTAGCTGTAAGTCCAGTGATGGGTTTGGCCTCAGGAATAGGTGGATCCAGGAGATTAAAAATGTTGCCAGACACTGCTACTGTTCAGGTCTCATTTCTCTTCTTGTGGTATTTTGCTTTCACTCCCAGGAAGATTACCTCCACAAGTAAGGGAAGAAAACATCTCACAGCCCAAATAAATATTCTTATAGCTCATAATTCAAAAGGGAGAGACATACTTTCTCTCTCCCATCATTCATCTGTTGAGCCACATGTAAGGACTTGTATTGGTGCCTTCCAGGGTTCACATGCCTACCCCTGGGTGAATCACTGAGTTAAGGAGGAAGTGGTTCTCTGATTGGCCCAGACTTGAATATGCACTCACCTCCAAAAGTAAAGGTAGAACAGACCACACTGGTGAGTACCCTCCTAGTTTTACGTGGAGTGGAAGTGAATATTAACGAAAAAGATGTCTTCTGAATTTTGTTCATAATATAGGTTTCCTGATTAGAAATCTAATACATATGCTGGACAATACAAAAAATAAATAAATAAATAAGGAAAAAACACTGTAGTGCTATCACACAGAGACATTGCAGGAGGTAATTTTTGTGTAGATAATTTTTTCCAGTTTTCCTATGGGTCAGAAATGAAAAAAGAGATCTGATTTTAAATTCAAAATATAGTAAACCATTTCCTCACATTCTAAAATATTCTTTTACAACCTAACTGCAATGACTGGTTCAAAGAGCAGTCTTGGGAGATGTTCTGAAGCTCATAAACCTCCCTCTTTCTTAAAAGTAATTCCAATCTCCTTCTTGTAGGTGAAGTTACTACTTTCTCTGCAGTATTCCTTGGTGCTTAGATAAGGCTACAGGGCAGAACTTGAGCCTCCTGTGTAAAGCATTTACATCCTATGCACAAAAATAAATCCACATTAAAATATTGAATCTAGAGAAAGACTGGAGTCAAATCGGTATGTGCCCGGGCGTGCAGAAATTTGAAATATAGCCTCTCTGAGTCCTGTGTGATGTTGTTTCTACTCTCTGAGATTTGTAATTTAGTCAGGAAGATAGATATGAATCAAGTATTCACAGAAATGAAAGTTAAACTAAAGAATTGACAAGCTATGAAAGCAGGTAATAGGAGGTTGTTACCTTGTCTTGAGATCAATAAAGACTTCTCTGTGTGTTATTTGTCTGTGGTCCAATGCAGACTGCTGGCTTCAAGCCAAAGGAAAAGCAGCTTCTGATATCTGACTATCGCCCCTTTTCTCTTGGTAACCAATTCCTCATATTAAATCCCTGTGTTTTAAATACCTAGGATGGATTCTCTTTTCTTGATGAGACTCTGAATGATATATTGAGGAAGTGAATGAACTGAAATTTGTTAGTTTGGGGTTTTCCCTGAGCAGACAAAATCCTAAGAAAAGGATTTGAAGACAAATAGAGGAGTGGAGAAGTAAGACAAGAAGAGAAGGAAGTGAATAAAGAAGGGTGCATTATTCATCCCTGTGTTCATAGCAGCAGTATTCACAATAGCCAACAAATGGAAACAATCTAAATGTCCACTGATAGATGAATGGATAAAGAAGATGAGGGTGTGTGTGTGTGTTTGTGTGTGTGTGTGTAATGGAATACTACTCAGCCATAAAAAAGGGAAACAATGCTATTTGCAGCAGCATGCATGGACTTAGAGATTAGCATACTAAGTGAAGTAAGTTAGACAAAGAAAGACATACCATATGATATCACTTATATGTGAAATTTAAAATATGACACAACTGAACTTATCTATGAAACAGAAACAGACTCACAGGCATAGAGAACAGACTTGTGGTTGCCAAGGGGGAGGGTGGTGGGAGAGGAATGGACTGGTAGTTTGAGATTAGTAGATACAAACTATTGTATATAGAATGGATAAACAAAAAGGTCCTACTGTATAGCACAGGGAACTATATCCAATATCCTGTGATTAAACCATAAGGAAAAGAATATGAAAAAGAATATATATGTATGTGTATATACATATATATGTATAATTGAATCACTTTACCGTACAGCTGAAATTAACACAACATTGTAATACACATCAACTATACTTCAGTAAAATTTTTTAAAAAATGGTGCATTATCAAGCAAATTAACACTGCAAGCAGCTGGTGCTTAATTCTGCCTGGGACTCTGGGACACAGGGTTGAAAATGTACCTCAGACTTAATGGGAGAGTGTGCTGGGGTAGGTATCCACCAACTCCCAAAAGCCACCTGTTAAAGGCTGCTTCTCAGGGGTGTAATTCCCAGCATTTCTGGCCTGTTGTGCATGTGGGAAGTGCGAGCTCTTGCAGCAAAGAAAGACCACAGATAAGGAGACTCAGGCATGGGCATTTGGAAGTCAGGCTGATAGACCCAGAAATGGTCAGTGTCAAAGGGTTATGTGCAGGGCACTGACGATGTCTGCTATAGGTAAGTAAAAATTAAATGGTATATGTGCAGAGGCATGAACAGTAAGTGAATACCTTTGTAGAAAAAAAAGCAGCTCATCATTACATGCTGGGGTTCAGCCGCTAAACATATTTGGATACCACTGTAGTAATGTGTCTTAAGCCAACACACGTTTATGTTGCTACCCTCAAACAGCCCTTGAGATTTCCAATCTGTGACCTTTGAAAATATGCACTTAGGTTGCATGATATTTGTTGGTTTAATATCATTTTTCAACCTCACCTCTGACACTTCCCTCTTTTCCACCAAAGCGCTATATGCCGTTGTCACCACACTACCTTCACTTCCTCTGTTTCCTGCCTTTGAATTTTCACAAACCATTCTACCTGTCTGGTGAACGCCTACTCATTCTTCCGAGCCCAGTTCAAGCACCAGCTCTTTTGTAAAGCTATCCCCGATTGTCAGGATCTGGTCAGCTTGGGTTTACTACTTATATTTTAGCAGGATAGTGGCTGGTTAAAAGCAATAAGTGTAGAAAAGAAACGGCTTCCCTTTCTATTGAGATAAAACTGATATAACATAAAATAACCCATTTTAAAGTGTACCATTCAGTGGCTTTCAGTATATTTACAACGCTTTGCAACTATCATCTCTACCTAGTTACCAAGTATTTTCAACCTCCCAAAAGGAACGCTGTATCCATCAAGCAGTCACGCCCCCATTGCTTCCTCCCTTCAGCGGCTGTACTAAATTGCTTTCTATGGATTTATCGATCCTTGATATTTCATAGAAATAAAATTCTATCAATATTGTCACTGGCAAAGCTCATTAACAATTCCCACGGAATAAAAATAGACTGGGCAGTAAAATAAAGTCTAACCTTTTTTTTTTTTTTTTCTCTTTTCCTTTGTGCTTCGTCTAGTTTCATTTGCTCACAGGGTGCCCTATGCAGAGGTCTTTTGCCCAGCACTTCCGACCAGAGTTCCTGGGGCAAAACGACTACGCCCAACACCTCAGCTCACAGGGCCGTGTGCAGACGGGCCGCGTGCAGGAGCTCAGCGCACGACACTGCAACTCAAGATGGCGCCAGCGGGCCGAGCGCAGAGACGCTGTGCCCGCCACTTGGATCTCATGCATCAAGAGAAGCGCAGCGGCACCTGTGTCAGTCTCGCGAGAACTTCGCCCCCTCCCCCCCCATCCCCATAAAGCAGCTCCGCCCACAGCGCTCCCAGGACAAAGTGTGTTCTAGCGCCTGAGCTCACACCTCTCCATACTCTGAACGAAGACTAAAACTTTCCTTTGCTTCTGAACCAAAGGAACTTCATCTCGGTCTTGTTCTGTCGGCTCAAGCGACACTGGACAGAGGCGGGAGGACCTTTCTTAGGGAGCAACTCAGGAGGGTCTGTAACAATATATGACTGATTTTTGTGTCTGGCTTCTTTCACTTGGCATGTTTTTGAGGTTTATCCATGTTGCAGCATGTGTCAGGACTTCATTCCTTTTACGGATGAAGAATATGCCGTTGTATGAATATATCACATTTGTTTGTGCATTGATCTGTTGATGGAAATGTGGGTGGTTTCCACCTTTTGGCTGTTGTCGCTAGTGCTGTGATGAACCTTCATGTACAAGTATTTGTTTGAATACCTATTTTCAGTACTTTGGGGGATACACTTAGGATTGGGGTTGCTGGGCCATATGATCATTCTGTGTTTAACTTTTTGAGAAACCGTGAAATGTTTTCCACAATGGTTGCATCACATTACGTTTTTACCAGCAATGTAAGCACGGTCCAGTGTCTAGAACTGCCCAGTTTTGAATCGAGGCTCTGCAACTTACTAACTGTGCAAGCCTTGGGCAAGTTAGTCCCTGTGTCCAATTTCCATCATAAATAAAGAAGAATAGAACAGTACCTTCCTCATATGATTGCTTTGAGAATTAAATGTGTTAGTAGATGTAAAGCATTTAAACAGTGCCTGGCCCAGGGAGGCATTGAGTCTCAGTTATTTTAGTTATTTATTGCTGTTATTGCACTTAAACATGTCAACATTAAACTGCAAAGCCTGTTTAGTTTTTCAGATTTTTATCTCCACTTCTTGGCACAGTACCTGGCAAATAGAATATAGTCAATAAATGTTTGGAGAGTGAAAAGGATGATAAAAGCTGAGGAACTTCTCAAAAATAATTAATACAAGTATAAGCCATATTAAATATTAGAATATATAGCAATAAGTATTATGGTACTCACATCATAATAGACACAGAGCTCAATGTAATAAGTAACTAGTCCATAATAAACCCTATTATGTATAAGTTCTTAATACGTGATGGTCACATGATAAACAAAGAAGAACAGATTATCCAAAAGGTGTTGTATAATCACCTATTCACAAAAAAAAGGACGAAGAAGCTTATATTTGACTCAATACCAAAGTAAATTCAGATGAGTAAAAATGTTTATTTAAAAATTACATGCAAATTTAGGCAAGTATTTTTGTATTTCTTCCTGTAGAAATAGAAGCATGGAATAACCCCTCCCCCCACCCCAAACATCAGTAAATTTGACTATTATAACAGAAAATGGCTCTGTACTTCAAAACAAATATGAAAAGGTGAACAGATTGAGAAAAATACTTGCCACAAGTATTACAGTGTTTATATTCTTAATATATGAAGAACTGTTATAGTCAATAAGTGAAACAGCATGGTGGTAATATAGAAACAGGAAAAAATAGGTGTGCAATAATTTCCAAGAAGAAAAAATCAATGGTAAAAAAAAAAACCCCCAAACCAAAAACCAAAAAAAAAACCCATGAAAATGAAAAAGATTCTATTTTACTAGGAAACAAAGAAATGCAAATTTAAAAATGAAGATGCCATTGTTACCTACATAATTACTAGATTTTAGAAACTGGTAAGCCTTGATGAATGACATGGATACACTGAGATGGGGACTTACAAACATTGCTGACAGCTGTGCAAATTGTTGCAAATTTTCTGGAAATTCTAGAATATCTCTTAATGGAATCACATAGTATATTCTCTTTTACATATGGCTTCTTTCATTTTTTAGTGTTTAATGTTTTTGAGATTTATCCATATTATGGTGTACAGCAGTACTCCTTTCTTTTTAACTGCCAAGTAATCTTCCATTGTATGAATGTGCTACAAATTGTTTATTCATCAATTTGTTGATAGACATTAGGGCTGATTCCAGTTTGGGGCTATTACAAACAAAGCTGTTATGAACATTCTTAAACATATCTTAGTATGGATACATGTTTCATTTCTTTTAGGTAAATACCTAAGCATGAAATTGCTAGATTGTACAAGTATACATTACACTTTCTAAGAAACCACCAAACTATTTTCTAAAATATTAGACTAATTTAGATTTCCACTAGCAAGGTATGAGAGCTGAAGTAGCTCTTTGCCTTCAGCATCACTTTGTATTGTCAGTCTTTTAAATCTTAGCCACTCTAGTGGTTGTGGATTTGTTTTTAAAGCAAGAATATTTTATGGGCGTTTCTGTGTTCTTCATATTGCTTCACATCTTGGCACATGAAGTCTGGTTGTTCATTCTTACTAGGCTAAGGGTGATCAGCAAGTTTAGGTGGCAAAAGCCTGATCTTTTCAACCTTTCATCAATTAGTTCATCTCCTAGGTCTTTAACTGACTCAGTTATTTTACCAGGGAATACAAAATGGTTATTCAAAAAAAGTCCATCATTTTTTCCACATTTTTAACTAGAATTCCTTTATAGGCAACAACTTTCACATGTTGATTATGGCTATCATGTTACCCTGAAATAGAGTTTATACAGGAATCAGGATAAATCCTTAACTCTTTCTCTTACATAGCTGATAAGTGAAATTCTCATAATTTTTTGAAGAGTTTCTATTGACTTGGAAAAATGCTCAGAATATAATTTTTTTTTTTTTTTTTTTGAGATCAGGCCGCTTTATTGAGGGGACTCGGGGGAGGGTCGCAAGGCCGGGAGGACAATGGGATCCAACGTCCTTCTCCCAGCTGGGGCCTCCCCGGCTTGGCAGTTGCTGAAAGTCAGAATATAATGTTAACTGAACAAAACAAGATAGAACTATAATTAGTAGCAGCATTATTTGTCTCTGTGGGACTATGGATAGTTTTTATTGAAACTACATTTTGCTATATTTTCAAGTTTCTTTAATGAGGATGCAATAGTTACAAAATCTGTGCAAAAACGTCATAAATTTGGGCTTCCCTGGTGGCGCAGTGGTTAAGAATCCACCTGCCAATGCAGGGGACACGGATTCGGTCCCTGGGCCAGGAAGATCCCACATGTTGCAGAGCAACAAAGCCTCTGTGCCACAACTACTGAGCCTGTGCTCTAGAGTCCATGAGCGACAACTACCGAAGCCTGCAAGCCTAGAGCCTGTCTCTGCAACAGAAGAAGCAACCTCAATGAGAAACCCATGCACCTGAAGGAAGAGTAGCCCCTGCTTGCCACAACTAGAGAAAGCCCGTGTACAGCAATGGAGACCCAATGCAGCCAAAAATAAATAAATAAATAATAAAATAAATCTTAAAAAAAGTCATAAATTTCCTGACCTAATCAATGGATGGCTGGAATAATTCTTTTTTAGATTTCCCATCTTCACAGTTGTTTGCAGCTCTCTGTTGTACACATTGTAAAGAAGGATAGAAGACATTAGACAGAGAGAAGACAGTTTCAATTGGGTCAGCTCCTAAGTCTCTCATATCTAATACATTTTCTTTCTTTAGAAGTGAAGAAGTGAAATAGAATGAACTAGACTAGGAATAAAACTACTGGCAAGAAGAAAACATTGGGGGTGGCTAAAAGTTCTAAAATAAAAACTTGACAAAAAGTCCAGGCGGTAAAAGGCCTTATGCTCCTCTTTCTACTTTTTGATAGATAATGATATTGAGAGATATCGTGTCAACTCTGATCTCGCTAATGTTTTTGCAACTTATGCTGATTTTCAGGTGCTTGCGACATGTCAAAATCCTATCCTTTCAACAAACTGAATCAATCAACATGCTCAAAATAGTGCCATTTACCAATGTGTGCCTTTTAAGTGTTTGAACCTTTGCACCAAAATGAATGTCATTTTATAGAAAAACAACTCAGCTAGGAGTTTTGACATAAGAACAATGCTGATTAGAAAATATGGCCTCCTTTGATTCAGGCATCCAGGTTTTCCCTGGTGCCACAGCTTATTTACGGAAGTTGAACTCTTGCATTTTCATCTTCAGCATCTGATTGCCAGAATCCCAGGCTGGCAAACAAAAATATCTGAATTCACATTTTTCTCCCTGACAGGCTGCCTGTTCTTCTTTAGCGCAGTTTTCATTTCCCTTTAGAGATATTCTCTTTGGCCCTTTCAGCACTATTAGACTGAAAAATGCCTCAAAGCCTAAAATGAAGTTTATTGAGATTGACAGTCTGTGGGAGTCAGGCTTTGCTGTTGGTTTGACTGAGTCAAGTATCTCCTCTATGACTGTCACCACGCATAATTATATCGTCAGAGATATTTCATGCTGTTCACCAGTGTGGTGATCCCAGAAGTGAGGACCATGAAAGGACTTCTTGAATTAGAAAGACAAACCTTTTTTAAAGTTTTTTTTAATTTGTTGGCTTTTTGTTGGTTTTTTTTTTTTTTTTTTGCTGCGTTGGGCCTTCGTTGCTGCGCACGGGCTTTCTCTAGTTGTGGCAAGCGGGAGCTACTCTTTGTTGTGGTGCATGGGCTTCTCAGCACAGTGGCATCTCTTGTTACGGAGAACAGGCTCTAGGTATGCGGGCTTCAGTAGTTGTGGTACACAGGCTCAATAGTGTGGCGCAGGGGCTTAGTTGCTCCGCTGCATGTGGGATCTTCCTGGCCCAGGGATCAAACCCATGTACCCTGCATGGGCAGGTGGATTCTTAACCACTGAGCAACCAGGGAAGTCCCAAGGTATCAATATTTCTGAATAGCTACTGTATTCTAGACTTTACATACTATTTGGCCATTTGTTTTCTCCCAGCGTCTCTCTCTCTCTCTCTCTCTTTCCTACCGCTGAAAGCATCTAGTTTTCCATTGGGGAATCAGCACTCCATATTTGTAGCTATGAAGTTTAGGTAGGATTGACTTTACCTTTCTGGGCATGGGCTCCCATCACTTTCAAATAAGTGTATTTCTTTCCTCTGATTACAGTGATTGACTTGGGAATGGGCGTGTAAATAAAACACACCAATTTTAGTTACTGGAAAAAGTAGCTGTCTCCCTCTTCCTTGGAAGCCACCAGAAGAGCTAACTTACTTTAGCTAGAGAGTGTGGAATGAGGCTGTGTGGCCTGGAACTCCTACAGCCATTGTTTCATGATGAGGTAAGTCATTCTGGGGACAAAGCCAACACAGAGAGGAGAACTGAGACACAGAGCTACATCCCTCACAATCCCATGAACTCTGGATCCAACAGTAGCTGGAGCCAAAACTCCTCTGGTCTTTTTAAATTAAGGGACCAATTAAATATGCCTGTTTTTCATAAGCTAAGTTGGATTGAGTTTCCTGTTTTTTGCAACCCAAGATTCCTAGCTGATATACTATCCATAATTTCCCATATTTCCCTCACCATAAGCTTGTGACATAAGTATTATGGTATCCATTTTATAGCTGAAGATATCAACTCTCAGAGAGAATCCCAGTGATGGTACAGCTAGGAGGTGACATTAACTTTTCTGAAGCCCATATTATCAACCTCTGTGTCAACGTTTCTCAAAGTGTGGTATGGAAACTTCTGAAGAGGATGCCCAAGACTCTTTCTAGGAATTTATAAAGTCAAAACCACTTTTATTATAATACTAAGATATTATTTGTCTTTTTTACAACCATTATCTTATGAGAGTGCAGTGGAGTTTTCTAGAGGCTTCATCACTTGTGATGATGTCATTTCCCTGGTGGCAAATAGAATATATGCTTCTGTGTTGACTACAACAGATGTTTCTGTGTTTCTAGAGTTTTCTACTGCAAGCTCTTTGGGGTTCTCAATATTAAAGTGTAAAGAGGTCTTGAGATTAAAAAGTTTGAGAATCAGTGCTCCAAGCTCCAAGTATGATTCAAAATGCTCACAGCATTTGCAGTGATACTTTTTATCTAGCACAAATCATTTTTATCAGTATTTTACATCAATCAGATATCACCTTATTACCATCTCGTGAAAAGTGGAATGAGTGTTCATTAGACTTTAGTGAGAATTTACAATTTTTCTTTGTATTTAATTGTACATTTTTCTTGGGGAATTCTAGAATCTGTGAATTTTAGAGAATTGAGGGCCCTTTGTGGGCTTCTTTTCAGGCTCTAAATTTAAACTGTCCTTGTGGCTGAAATAAAAATTTCCCCAAATCAGTGTTTTCAAACAAAGATGTTTCAAAGTGGGTGCATTAAGCCTGGGTATAGGCAATAAAGGGGGGGATTTTCTGTAGAGGATTTTAAAACAATAGTAAAATCAAGAAAAATTCTGTCTACTTTTTTATTAGAAACATGCTCTGACAATCCTAAACAATGTCACTAATAAAGTACTCCTCTGATCACTACTTCAAAGTAAAAAACACTTGGACTTCAATTGATATCCTGGAGTTTGGTTGGTATCAGAACTCCTGAATTCCATCCCACCATGAGCCCCCTGATTTGGATATGAGATCACTCCCTTCAGTTCTTCCCTGGTAAACTCAAAATAATGATTTAAAAAGACTCGATATTTGTATAGCATCTCTGTCTCAACTATTAAATTCAGGACCTTCTCTGTTCCTCAGGGTCCACCCTCCTCCGATGGCCTCAAGACACCCTTGATGTGCTTACTCCCTGTAACCAAAAATTCAGTGGGATCTCCAGATCACAAGGTGTTCACAATTGAAATCAATGTCAAGTGTACAGGTGCAAACTGCAGAGAATCTTCTACTCTATTGCCTTTACCCACTCTCCCATCTCATCTCACACTCTATTCCCTTCCCCCACAACCCAATTCACTGTGAGCATCTTGGCCTTCTCTTGGATTTTCCCGTGCACTTGGCTCTCCCACCTCAGGACTTTGCACATGCTGTTCCTTTCGCCTAGATTGTTCCTCCCCAACTCATGAGCTGGTTGGCGTCTTCTCATCCTCCAGGTTTCAGCTTACATATCACTTCCTCAGAGGCCCACACTGTCCAATCCCTGTTATTCTTTCATCATCTCCTTCATAGCACTTACCAGCATTTGTACCTGTACTTTGTTTTTGTCTCTCTCCCCCACTGACCTGTGAATTCCTAGGGGTGGTCACCATGTCCCCCTTGTTCTTTATTCTCCCGACTCCATAAGCACAGCCCCTGTCACATGGTAGATGCTTAATCTATATTTTGTGAATGAATCAATAGATGAGTGAATGACTGCTTCTTTCTCCAAATAGACCAAAACTCCACCCAAAACCTTATGAGGAAAGGGCATGTTACTGTTTTCAAAAATAAGACTGCTTTGGGGTCTCTGAAAACGTTAGAGAAACTAGCAATACAGCCCAATTCCACCAAAGAATAATTGACTGAAAAGAAATCAATCTTACATTGGCTCCTTTGGCAAGGTAGACGAACGAGTTCATGCTATGGCTTCTACTTCTAAGTAGTTTAAAACCAGGAAAAACTAATATGTGGTGAAAGAGATAAAAATATTGGCTACAACTGGGTGGCTGGAAACGGTCTAAATCTTGATCTGCATAGTGACTATACGGGAGTAGACATATATAATAATCAAAAACCTGTACACATATTGCTGCGCGCATTTTTTATCTCAGTTTTTAAAAACATCTTCTTTAAGTTGACAAAAGAAGATTTGAACAACATTGTTGACCAGACTAAACTGATGCTATAGCTTCTAATAATATCAAGAAGCAAATTGCTGTATCAAACTTGAACTAAAAACCATGTCATCAGTTGCATTCCTGGTAGGAAGTTATCAGTATATGCATCACATAATTTACATACACAACCTTTGGGAAAAACAACATGTATACCTTTTTAGGAACATTACAGAGTCAAACCAATACATAGTAACCAAAAGAAACTCCCTCTGAGATAAATAATTCAATGTTCACTCTTGAAATCATTTTCTTTGTCAAAGAGCATAAGTGGATGTCGTAACTTTGAGCTTTTATCATTTCCAAGAGAAAGAAACGATGCAATTCACTAGCATACTCAGTTGCTTCCAAAAGATGCACACCTTTGATAGGCAAGTGGCTCATAAATTGATCTTTTTACATGGAAATTATGTTGCACTTAATTTTTCTCAAGGCCAAAACTATAAATAGAAAACAGGTCATTGCGTCATGACAATAAATTATTATTTATGCACAAAGTTGATGAGAGAGTGACTTGCCTTCATAAATTACCTTTTCTCCATGATTTATTGACTTCTTCCTGAACCATGAATAATGAGCCCTCTAATTTCCTACAAAGAATTGGAGAAATGAAGACAAAGCAAGGGTGGGAGGAGCCTGGAGAAAAATTATTGAACTAAGAATTTACATTTTTACATAGCAAGCGTATGAAGAATGTTCCATGGCCGTCTACACAAAATCGATGCTGCATAATTTGAAAAAGAGCAGCCTGATGCCTCTTTATTCCCCTTGACAAGTGCAAAGGCTGTTATTGTAACAATGGCACTGAATACTTTTTTGAGACTGCTTGTTCCATGAAAAAAACTTCCTTTAAGAAGTGCTTATGTTAATAACATGTGCCATCCAGGCATCTTTCATACAAAACCAGCAAAAAGCCTGTTTTGCCTGTTTCTAGCAAACAAACTCTACTTGTTTGCTCCCGACTTTAAAATAAGCATTAAAAAAGGGTGTTTTCATTAAAATCATGATATGCTCAAACAAAACTGGATTCTACTCTGTGAAATGCCACATTCAACAACAGAGAAAGACAGTCTGTGATTAAGAATAGTCAACAAGTTTATCATATGATTTTATGGGGAAACGAAAGAAATGACCATTTTTCTTAAAATATGTACTAATAAATTTATTAAAATGCGAGGTGCTAGAGTCATCCTTTGTCTCCTCTAGGGAATCAGAAATATGGAAGATAAGCATTTACAGAACAGAAATGAGTAACACTATTATAAAGTAATCTCATATTTATGATGTCAATAAATTCTCATAGTGTCAAGATCATTTCAAATTTATAGAAAAGCTGCAGTGTAATAAAATATAAAACAAAAATGAAGTTTCTTTCCCTTTAAAAGTACTATTGGATCCATAACAGACAAAATTTTATTTTTTTCTCCAACAAAAGGAAAACAATAAATGCAGTGAAGCCTATATGAGACACTTGTTTAATTAGAAAAGATGATTTTTCTGCTCTCATACAGTAAGATCTCCTTATTTCAGACTCCAGTGACTTGACATTCATCATCATTTGGGTAAATGCTCAGTTAAAGTTTTCCCTTGTGGCTTCAGATTTAGAACAGCATCTGATTAGCAGACCCTGATTCACATTCTCACAACTTCCCATTAAAATACATGTAAAGATTTGGAGCGAGCTGAAAATCAGAATACTAATCCAAAGTAGGTCTGATGGTCAGCCTAGACCAATATATTATATACATTTCCACTTACTTAATATAATGATGGTTAATAGGAAGTAGAAGATCTTTATCTGTCTGACATCTCCAAAGCACTAGATTAGACTTGCTAGTAAACTATATCCCCCCTACCCTACAGGTGTTTTTTTTTTTTTTAAGCAGTCATTTTGGTGTTGTTTTCTTTCCATTCATCCTTGATCCCTTCCTACCAGAGTGAGATGTCTACTTAAATCTACTAAGACACCACAGCTCCTAGAAATCAAATGGATAGGAAGCTGAGAAAAAATGACAAGAGAAGACAGGAAATGCCCCTGCTACTAGCTGAGAATTGCCATTTTTTGTTTATTTCATCAAACACTAGGTAGTGGTAACAGGATAAGATCATATCTGGCCAATAGAGATGTTGGCCTGATATGTAGTGATAACAGGTAACAGGATAAGAGCATATCAGGCCAACAGAGATGCACTTGATGAATCCATGCAAAGACACTGAGAATGGAGATGAGGGTTGTAAACATGAGTTAATTTTCCATAGTTATATCTTAGTCCTTTTTGGAGGCAGCTTCCCCCAAAATAAAGAGCCCCTTTTACGACTCTCATAAGTTAATAAGATATACAACCAAGAGGACAAAGTATGGATTCATCAGCAATCCTTACACTCTATAAACAAACAAGAGATCAGTGTGAACTCTGTCATTCTTCTAAATGAATAAGCAGAGAGAAAAAAACAAAAAGCAAAAATAGTAGGAATCTATGGGGAAAAATGGCAAAAAAAGAAAAAGGGAAAGAAATCATTACCCCGAAGATTCAGAAAAACTAGCCTCTGAAAATGATTTACCACAAAAACAGGGAGAAAATATAAGAAAACTCCCTGTTTCCCCTGCACAAATGTCTACTGTCCCCAAAGCACAAGAAAGTGATAGAACATTTATGGAAGCTCTCTTAGGGAAGATTGTGGAGAGGATATATATATATATATATTTTAAATCGCACACCACTCAGGGAAAAAAAAAAACTGTGATGAATCCCCATTCACTAGTCAATTCTAATCTCAGCAGATTCCCATTTTGATGGTGCAGCTGTGGGGAGGTCCTCTGCCTTCACCTTTCCTCTAAATAGTGCTTTGTGCTGTTACTACTCTCTTTAAGATCGTCTCTCCTCATCCCCCAACACACTCCAAATCCAACTTCTTCCTTCCCTTGGTTATGCAGAATAGCTTCCCTTTCCCTTGTGAAAACTAGACTCAAACTCTAAACCTAGATCCCAAAGACTTGCAGTTGGTTTGTCAAAACATCTTCCAATGTCGGGTCTCTCTCTAGAAAGATTTTGTATCACAAGCTAAGGATATAAAAAAATGTCTTTGAATGCTAAGTTCTTTCTATAATCACATTCCACCCACCTTACACTTGGCAGACGATCCAACTTCTTTCTTTGTTAAGAAGCCTGAACCTGTCAACCTGTGAGTAACACCTATGCTTTATGCTTCCCTTAGGTCCCAAAGAAAGGAGAGTGAGTCTCTACCTCAACGATTAGAGTCCCTACTAATATACCAGTTAATATTCTTTTGGTTGAATTTAAATTAATGTGCTTCTGGGTAGTTTAGGCAAAGACTGATGTATCCAAGAAAGTTAAAACAAGACTTCATAAGGACCTTGGCAGTAGAGGCTCTGGCTCTTTCCGCTGGAACGGTGTCATAAAATGACACCACCAGACACGACAATCAGTCTTTGCTCAGGGTTCAAAAATCTCAGATGAAATAAGCTGATTGGCTAAATTTGGTTGACAGGCCCCTCCACAGACCAATCACAGTGGAGTAGGGGGAGGGTGGTTGTCTGTTAGTGGAGGAAAGGGGAGAAAATGTGCTGGATGAGAGCAGTACTGCAGAGCCAACGGCAGCTCCTGGCTTTTCTGCAATTGTCCCCGGTTTGTTTCTTTACATCATCAGTGTCTCCCTTTATGCCCTTCTTTATGTCTTCAGATAAGCGCAGATATCCCCCTAGCTTGAAAGAAAATTTTCTTAACTTTATAACCTTCACTTCTCACCTTATTTTTTTTCCTTCCTTGCATCAGAATTTTCTAGTAAACCATCTCTTCAAGTTACCAGGCAACTGACTTACTCTGTAAAGAGATCTTGCAAATACTATTCCTCTCTACCGTCTTTGCCTTCTCAAACTCTACCTTTACCAGAATGTCTTGCCCAGCATCTGCTCCCTCCCTACCTTCCTGAACCAAAAACTTCTAAAACACATTTATTTTTAGCAAATATTATTGCATACAGTAAATGTTGTTATTTGGATTTTATTGATTCTGTAGTTTGTCTTTAGTTTGCTTATTTGGTTTTGTCTTATAGTTACCTAAGAGCAATAAGGAGTTTATAACATGCTTTTATGTTTGTACATATTTAAGTAGCATTATGATAAAAATAATTCAAGTCAACCCTGCAAGTGTGAGAGAACACTTTTCTCTAAAAGAGGTCTTAAGTTTCAGGAAATTTAGGTCAATTTATCATTTAATCACATGTTTCCTGGTAGCATTTCTTTAGTGATGTACCCTCACAAAAGTACTATAAATTCTTCAGAGGTAGTGACAGTGAGGTTAGTTTGCTTGTGTGTATCTACATTCAAATATCTAATAGTTTCTCAAAACTGTCTTTTATAGGGAGAACATGGAAGCTTTGATTTCAACGAGTTATTATAAAATTCTTTTATAGATAAGAACTATCTTCTATGCAGTGCTGACTTTTATTAAGTGCTAGGAATTCTGCTACATAGTGCTTTAGATAGAGTATCTTAATCCTCAAAACAAACTTATAGACTATGATCTAATTAATATAGCCATTTTACAGATGAGAAAACTGGGGCTCAGAGATTACATAAATTGCCTTAGATCATATACCTAGTAAATACTAGAGCTGGGATTACATGAGAAAAGTGATTGCTTTGAGAACTAAGAACAGTATAATTTTCATGATAATTTAAAGCTCTTTTTATTTTGTAAGATATTTATATTTAATTCAGTCCTTGGTCTGTAAAAATATTGAGAGTTTCATTTCTTTTATACACTTAATACTTGTAAAATGGTATAGTGAGTCAGTATTTATATAATCATTCCCCTTAATACATTTGTAATATCACTATGAGCATTAAGAAATTTAGTAGAACAACTTTGTTTAATTTCACTTTGCACTTGATAAGAGGATGTTTCAGGCTATCTTTCGTAATATAGGAAATGCCATGCCAACACATCATTAACAGCACATTTCTGCCCACTGACTTTCCATCCAGAACAAGGAAATATGTGCTGTGGTGATTACTGTACAGAGAGAATCAATGTCACTAATGTTTCAACCAGGGAGCAGCTTTATAAAACACACCATAAACAAAAGCTTAGCATAAATGGAATAGGTATGTCTCAGCTCCATTTTGGCCTGATAATTGCTGCATTTATCAATTTTCAGGAAGTTTTACATTATAAGACATCATTTCCAGGACTTTGACTCTTAATGACTTTGTTTCACTTTCCTGATGGTGTGGATTAGCTAATCGGAAGAAGAGGGGGTTGTGTGGTTAGTATGCATTAATGCAGAGCTTGGTCATGCCTGGGTTTCCACTCCCCATGGCTATGGTCAAACATGTGGTCAAAACCACTCTGCCCCATCACTATGCCACTCATGCTAATTTTTAAAGAAAAAGCCTAAGAGTTAAAGGGGTCCCTATTTTAAAGAACAAATACTTAAAGAGAAGGGATTGACTTTCCATGATGAGAGGGGGAAAAATCCAATGTTTAAAATAGAAGGGTAGTTGATGTACAATATTATATGAGTTTCAGAAAATCCAAAATTTTTAACATGGTCTAAAAGTTCCTACTTGCTCTAGACTAGCTTTGGTAGCACCATTTGCCTCCCCTTGACAACTTGGGTAAAGAATGAGGTTTTCTCTGCCTGGGGCTCTCTACCATTCTCCTTCCTGCCACCCGTTATCCCTCCTCATTCCTCAAATCTCAGCTGACGTGTTGCCTCTCCCTCAGAGAAGCCAACTAACTCAGGACCTCCACCATAGACTCTTTTTTTTTTTTTTTTTTTAGCTTAAAATAACTCAAGTTTATTAGCCTATGATCTGTAAGTCCTAAGTGTGAAATGGGGATCACTGGGCTAAAACATCATAGACTCTTATTGCAAACTGAATTCATATTTGGTAGCACTTATGACTAGAGTTAGATATTTATTTGGAGAGCAGGCATTTTGTCTGCCTAGCAGACAAAACAACAGATGTTCTCTCAAGTCTACCTGGAGAGAGGGAAGAGAAGGAGAGGAGGAGGAGAGAGGGAAGAGAAGGAGAGGAGGAGGAGAGAGAGAGAGACAGAGAGATACAGGGTGAGAGAGAAAAAGGGAGTAGAAAGAAGAGCCATACGGTCGTGCAGGGAGAGGCAAAAGCTGATGACATGGCCCCAGAGAGACAGAGAGAAAGCACGCGCATGCTAGAGTCCCTAAACACCACTGAAGTTTTTGTTTGGTCTTGTTTGTGACAGAGGCTGTTAGTGCTTGCCAGTATCTACGTTCTCCTCTTATTCCTGGGCACACAGTTAGGCTACTTTTCCCAGCCTCCCCTGCACTTGAGTCTTACCATGGGACTAAGTCCTGGCCAACGGACTATGGACGAAAGGGATGTACACCACTTCCAGCCATGGCTCCCTGATTCTCCCATGAGCCCTTCCAACCTCTCTCTTTCTTTGCTCATTGACTAGTCCTGCAGAGGGTTCAGGACCCAACAGAGCCATTAACTAAAAGGAGCCCACATCCCTGAATCACTTTATGGAAGGCCATCGGGTGAAGCCACAATTGGCTTGTGAAATGGGTAAGAAACAAACCTTTACTCTGTTAGGCCATTGAAGATTTAGTGTTCATTTTAGCAGCTAACTTTAACATCCATGAAACATGTCACTATTTTCATATAAAATACCTTTCTTTGGCTTATATTCGTTTGAAGCATATTTTAATTATTTACCACCAAAACAGCCTTGACCAAGGTAGCTACTAAAAATGGGTTAAAGCTTTGTGATTTACACCACTGATTTAGAAGAAACTTACCATTAAAACAAACAAATTGTGTATATATATATAAACATACAGTTGGCCTTCCATATCATGGGTTCTGCATCTATAGATTCAACCAAACTTGGATCAAAAATATTTGGAAAAAAGTTTCCAGAAAGTTTCAAAAAGTAAAGCTTAAATTTGTCATACATTGGTAACTATTTACATAGTATTTACATTGTATTAGGTATTACAAGTAATCTAGAGATGATTTAAAGTATATGGGAGGATGTGCATAGGTTATATGCAAATATGCCATTTTATAAAAGGGACTTTTGCATCCATGGATTTTGGTACCCGTGGGAGTACTGGAACCAATCTACACCTATATCTAGAGAAAGAGAGAGAAATATACACTTGCTAAGCATTATTATGGGAAGGACAAATTTAAAACCAGTGATACTCACTCAGCAAGAGTCAAATGTAAAATCTATTAACACTGTAACCAAAAGAAGCAAAAAGAAGGCAACCTAGATGACCAATAAAATAATCCGCGAATATGTATTGAGCTTTCAGTTCCAATACACAGCCAGGTTAAGAACCATTGATTCAGAACAATATTTACCAAACACTGACAGCATTTACTGCTGGAGGGCAGGGGACGGTGCCTGGTGAGGAATGTTTACTCAGCTTCTGTCACTATATAGTTCTGCATTGTTGTCACAAAAAGCACGTTTTTTATCTTAAATTTTTGCTTAGATAATATACGCACATGGTACAAAGCTGAAAAGATACAACAGGATTTGTAATGAGAAATGAGACACTCCTGTCTGTAGAGGACCCACTTTCTGACCTAGCCCTCGGAGGAAACCACTTTTAGCAGCATTTTGTGTATCTTTTCAGACTTAGGCTGTTATATATGTATATGCATACATATATAACAATATTATTTTTTGTATGTTACATATATTTATACATTTCTTTTATATTTTATACACGTACATTTTTTCAAATGAACAGAAAAGATGGTTAATTTTGAAAAAAAGGAGATAAAACGGGAAAGACAAAATTATTTATGTGTTGAATTGTAAATCATTCTAATTAATCTAGTCTGATTAGCATGGGATTTATATTACAGTGGCTCTCTTAGCCTGAATTCATTCTATTTTGATATATTCCCAACTTAATTGCAACTTTCAAAATATTGATTACAGAGACCTTTTCCATCCTATACGCCGCTCCCTCTCCCTTACCTCCTCCCAAGCATCGTCTGTGCTTGTAAAACGACATTCACTCTGTGCGTCTGCATGTGTGTCCGCGCGCGCACCTGCACAAGTAGTTTCTGTGGGAAGTGACCTCAGGGAGCATAAGTGAGAGACGGGGAGTGACACAGAAGAGGTGGGACAAACAGTGTAAAGCCGCTGCTTCTGGTGACCATTGCAGGGTCCGCTGGCACCTTCGGAAGAGCTTTCTGAAATGCCTTTCATTACCTTCTGTTGTGGGGGACAAAGAAGGACGTGTTTCTCCCCGAGGCACCCATCGCTCATTGTGTACCATTCACTTTTGGATTTGCTTCTTAATGGTCCCGAGACTAAACGGTCTGGTTGCACAGATGTTAATTATTCGAGACTACTCTTAATTAGTTGTGTGAGTTATTCATTCTGGAACCGTGACAGAAAGCCTCAGCCGGTTTGGTCTCTGAAGACACACATCCCAGGAGCTTTCCAGGAGCTTGGTTGGTGGCCCCTCCCCCTCGTCGCTCTTCCTTCTTGAACCAGAACATTTCGGTTTAGTCAAGCTCACAGAGGCCACCCTCCCGCCCCCATGGGGACCTTTGAAATTAAATGTTCAGGATGTAGATGATTTTTAAAAGCCCCTTGCACATGCAAGCTAAAAGCTTCAGCGTCGCTGCCCAGTGAAATTATTCAGCTCCTAATCAAGCCGCATTGTGGAGGACCTGGTGGGCTCTGACTGCGAGCTGACCACTCATTTTCCTTTGACTTCTAATTTCCCTTGCTCTGGTGATTTGCGCATTCCGCAGCGCAGTGTATGAAGCACGTTGGCTGCTTTCAAGACCATCTAAATAATTAAAGCTTTATTGAGGAGAGCATGGTACAGATTAGTGCATTAAATACTAATCTGCTTGTTCATTACAGCCTCCTACAAGCATAAAACTGGGAGGCAGGAGGTCCCAACTCGTATTAAATTGTCTGTTCCTCATAGAATACTCACATGGACAAAAGGGATCACTTTGATGGTCATTTTGAAAGAGCTGCTGGTCTGTCCATCTGGGACCTCACCTTTTTTTTTTTTTAAACAGAACAATTGGTAGCAAAAAAGCTTCCTGCACACTGAAGACCAGCTCCAGGCAGGAGGAAATGAAGCACTACAGGTAATAAAATACATGCAAGAGGAAAATGACTTCCACTAGAGTTATACCAGGAGGGGAAATAGACTGATGCTCATTTTAAAGAAATTCAGACCCAGCATTCTTTTTATGAGCCTGTACACAAGAGTTTGGTCAGCAGGGAGGAAAGTAAGTGTGATGTGTTATAATCATAATTTAAACTCCGCTTTACTAAGTAAAGTGGATTGTTAAAAAGAATGAGGTAGTTCTATATATACCACCATAGAAAGACAGCCAGAATAGGATGAAAGAACAAAAAAGAAACACAGTAATAACCATAATATAATCCCATTTGTGTAAAGCCCAATTATTAAAAACTTTATATAGCGTGTGTGCATGTTTATAAATGTATCAAATAATGTCTGCAGGGTAACACAACCAGTTATTTTGGTGTCTCCTATGGGAAAAGCAGTTGATGTTAGATAAGGGGAGGGTAAGCTTTTATTTGTTATATTACACCAAAAATTTCAAAACAAATTAGAGAATACGTTTTTAAAAATCAGCTGAAGAATTTTATTTCTGCAAAATGTTGTTGTGACAGTTACACTAGAGCCCTAAAACATTTTATAGCAAAGGAATTACGGAGAAACTTGAGTTAGATTTCATGATTTTCAAAGAATTTTAATAAGATGAAGCTTTTTAGTAGCAAGAATGTTAAACTGCAGATTTGAAGAAAAGTTTATTTTTTCAGAAATCTAGTTTATTTTCCCCATCTCTTTCAGAAATATTCTTCTTACATCAAAGGCAGTGCAGTGATTTAAAAGGAAGCATGCATGGGGCTTGAAATCAACAAAAACTATGCTCAAATCCTGCCTCCCTTCCTTACTATGTCATTCAGAGCAACATACTGTCTTACTAAGTCTGTTTTCTCTGTAAAATGGCGAGAATAACAAAACTGGATCATTGTAAAACTTAAGACAACGTTTATAAAGAGCTTAACCTATTGGCTGGTATAAAATAAGCACGCAATAAATGTTAGCTATTTGTAGGTTTTGTAGACTATATTACTTTTGAAAATAGCCCATATACCTTCCTTGGGAGGTTTATATCTCCCATCCTGTTCTACTCAAGAGTGGCCGAAGGACTTGCTTCTGCCTGTGAATCACAGGTAGAACTAGTCACTTCTAAGAAGATGTATTAGGAGTGGGATAGGGAGGCTGGGAGGGAGGCTCAAGAGGGAGGGAATATGGGGAATATATGCATACATATAGCTGATTCACTTTGTTGTACAGCAGAAACTAACACAGCATTGTAAACCAAATACACTCCAATAAAGATGTGAAAAAAAAAAAACAGTTCATGATTTACGTTGTTCTCTCTTGTCTCTCCCATGACACCAGCAATGTTTCAGATAGGGGCTGTGCCAAAAGCCTGAATCTCAGAGTGAAGACAAACATGGGACATACAGCCAATCAACAACAGCCATGATGTCTAGCCTGAGTGAGAAATCAGCTTCAATGGTGTAAGTCACTGAGATTTTGGATTGCTTGTTACTGCAGCTCAGCCTAGCCTACCTGACTGACAGATATACCTTCCCTCTTGGCTGAAAACTCCTGGGTAGGTTTTTTGTTATTAGCCGTTAGACTTCTCAGTTGTAAATATTCGACCTCTCTCTACTTCGTTTAAGCAGAGATGTAGTTCAGTGAAAGATGCTAGGTGGCTCACTGCATCTCTGGATGGCCCAGTAATAAAGCTGGGTATATTCAGCCAGACTATTTTGCATGTCAGCTTGAGCAGAGACAACACAGCTGATGCCCTGGGGCAGAGGCTTTGTAATTTGCACAGCCTATGTTTGCCCCTGCTCTGAATCCTTTGACTGGACCCTCTATCGTCCCTGCTTCTGGTAGCTGGAAGTATCTGCCACCGTCTCACCAGAATAGAGTCAACCAGGTGTCTGCATCCGATTGGCAGAGCTTACATCACATGCCTGCATTTAGATACAAGGGAAGCTGAGAACGTATATGTCTGGCTTCTACTTTGGGGAGATGCAAACTCATAAAGTAGACCATTCCTCAAACACAGGAAGAGCGTTCAAACAGGAGGGGGGGGTGGTGTGTGGCAAAAAGCAGTTGATAAATATCCACAACACAGCTCTATTAAGAAAAGTACAATAAAAAAAGAAAAAAGAAAAAAAAAAGAAAAGTACAGCTTGCTATGATGTAGAACTGTGTGCTCCAAGACAGCAGCCACTGGCCAGAGATGGCTATTTAAATTTAGTTTAAATTGAGTGTAATTAAAAATTCAGTTCCTCCATCTCATTGACACATTTCAAGTGGTCCGTTGCCACGTGTGGCTAGCGGCTAGTGTACTGGACGTTGTAGTCACAGAGCACTTCCATCGTTGCAGAAAGTGCTTTTGGACAGCTCTGATACAGGGAAATGAGCCTGATGTTGTTCTGAAGTAACGGGCCCTAGAAAGAGATGGCTGCGTGGTGTGGTGATGGACAGCACTATGGAATGTCCACAGGCTCTGGTTTCCAGTGACAACACCACTCCTTTGTGACCCTAGGCAGACCTTTTAGTCTTTTCAGGACTGGATTTTCACATCTGTCAAACAAGGGCATGGTAATTGTCGTGGAGTAAGTCCCCTCAGGCAGCCCCTCATAAGACTCCAGTAACTGGCCTCCTGCTGCCTCTTGTACTGAGTAGATTCCCGGATCACAGGGCATGCAGTGATGAGGAAGGGGTGAGGGGGTAGATTTCCGCTCTACAGATGAACCCTGGAGGATTGGAAACTTAGCTCCTTTTCTCTTTTGGTGGGTACCTTCTGTCCCATCTCCCCTGCAGATCTGGATTCACCATGATTTTGGCTAAGTGTAGGGAATCTCCAGGCTAGCACTTCTGTGTGGACAAGGATAATTATCAACCACACTCCCATGTGGTACAGGGAACAGTTTCAGGGCTCAGTGTTGAGCTTCTGTTTCACTCCTATTAAAAAACTGGTGCCTTCAGGCTCCAGCTCTACTCTTTCTTGCTGATTCACCAAGGCTAAGGTCCTGTCTTCCTTACTCTCCTTTCCAAGGCCTGGGCATTCAAGGCCCTTTTCTCTTTGAGTATCACTTAGTATCCAGGTAAAAACAAGGGCCAATTCTTCTAACTCCAACTCAACCTGAATCCATTTACTTTTCTCCGTCTTCACTGCCACCTCCTAGACCAAGCCACCACCAACCGTCTCTCACTGGGTCACCTGCAAGGTTCCCTCATTACTTAATTATATAAAATCTTAAACAGGTGTTAATTTTATATCTGTATGAGAGTCATGATGTTCTTATTTTTGGAAAGTTTTTTTTTAACACTGCATTCCAGCCACTTAGTTGTATCCACACCCCAGAGCAGTTTGTTCTTCACCCAACAGCCAAAGTGGGCCTTATCAAATGGGTAAACAGAGCATACGCCTCTCCTTGGCTTTAAGACCCTCTCAGAGTTTCCTGTTTCTCTTAAAGTAAAACCTAAAGTCGCAGGAGGTCTGAAGGGCATGCAGGATGTGGGTCCTGACTATCTTCTCTCCTACTATTATCGTGCTCTATCAGACCATAGGAAAAAAATCTGTGTGTCCATGGGAAACTCTGCATTACCCAGACTCTAGATGACACCCCTCCAGGCTCTCTGATTTTGATCCTACAGAAGGTATTTCACAACTCTGTAATATGGCAATTCAAAATAATCTTTGTCTCTAGACATGCAAATCCGTTCTATCTGGGAATTCAGTTGACTCTCCTCTCACCTGTGAGAGAAGTGAGTTTAGCAACAACATATACACTCTTCATATACATATCTGTTTATTTCAATATTCCTTTATTCCATAAAAATTTGTGCTGCTGTGACTTCTTCCTTGAACCATTACATTTTCCATGTCCCATCGCTGATTAATAAGTCAAATAAAATCCTTACCAAGTGTTTATTTTATATCTGTACAGGTGTATGATTTTACGCTTTTTTGAAAACTATTTTCAACATTCCATTCCAGCCCCTCGGTTCTCCTTTTTTCTCAAATATTCTAGCTTATTCCCTCCTTGGAATCTCTGTACTTATCGGTTGCTTGTTCCAAAATTCCCTGCCCTCAGATCCTCCCACAGCTGAATTCTCTTTATTCAGGGTTCAGCTCTGATATCACCTCCTCAGAGAGATCTTCCTTCTCCAGGCTCATCTTTGTCTATTCCTTGTTTTTATTGTCCTCTCAGACTTAGAAATTACCTAAAATTTTCTCTTTTGCGTATTTGTTCAAGTATTTTTTGTCTGGTTCCCTCTTTTCTCTACCCCAAGAAGGGAAGCTCCATGAAGCCTGGGACTCTCTGTGTCCTGGTCACTATTGTCACCTGCCAGTGCCTGCCACATAGTAGATGCTCAACAGTCATGTTTGTTTGAATGAATGGATGGATGAAAATGATTGAATATCTTAACTTTGCCTGAAATTACTTAACCTTTCCAAATAGCAGTTTCATCAGTTATCAAATAAATAAATGATATCTATATAGCTAACAGTAAATATAGTTTGCTTCAAAATAATAGAAAGGAAGCAGTAGATGGAGATATAGAGAAAACAAGATTGGGCATTGTGGAAGTTGGATGATGGGTGCACAAGCGTTCAGGATATAGTCCACTTTGAAATATGGTTGAAATTCTCCTTAATATAAAGTTTTAAATGAAAGCGATATATGCTGATTTCCTTTGCCTATTTTTAGAACAGGTGATGTTAAATCATGTAGTTGGAGAGGATCATTTGGTCATAATAATGCTAAACCCAGATGACACGACTTACAAAGTAGCACTCAAGGATCCTGAGGCAGCTTCCCCAAACAAAAATGGTAGATGTATTTCTTGGAGTATGATACTTGATGAGATGAAATGATCTTGGAGTCAGAGCTAAAGGTCAGGAACCAACAATCAAATATCAGAACTTGAGAGGTCAGACAAAGCTGCAATTCCTAATGTATTTTTTGAGTCCTACTATGTTATGAGTACTTAACTAGGTGCTAGAGATACTGTCAAAAACAGGATAAAAAAAAGCGGTTCCTACTGTCAAGGAGTTAGGATCCATCAGAAGAGATGGAGGAAGATCCAGTCATTACAGTACAGGGAAGGAAGTACCAAGTCAGAGTGCCCCAGACAGGAGCTCTTAGCTTCAGCCCAGAGGAGAGGAAACTAAGGTTTGAGTATCACTCAAAGAAACTATAGCTAACATGTATTGCTAGTGAGCTCTTACTCTGTGCCAGGCACTGCACTAAACACTTTCCATGTTTGAATTCATTAATCCTCACAACAACCCTTTAGCTAAAGAAACAGAGATGTTAAATCCCTTGACCATGGTCACAAATGCAGTCAGAAGTAGACTTAGAGGCCGAATCTAAGTAACCTGGTTCTAGGTCCACAGTTGTCACCAGGATGCAATGTAGCCTCCCAGGTGAAGTTAATCTGGCTTAAACGAGGAGGGACAAAGAGGGTTCTGGTTGGAGGGAACAGCAGCGGTAAAGCTCTAGAGGGTGGAGAGCTCATGGCACATTGGAGGAACCCAAAGTTCAGTACCTCTGGAGTTAGAGTGAGAGAGAGAACGTGATATGAGGCTGTGGAGAGAATCTGGGCAGAGATGACAAAGGAAAGAGTCTGGGAAGAGCAAGTGCTCAGCGAGAGGAGAGCCAAGTTAAAGCTGAAGGGGCGGGGACTGACCTTCTGCCAGCAGAATCCTGTCTCCTGTATATTTCTGAACTTTCCGCTCACCGAAGGTGAGGCAACCACTTTCCACTCTCCCCACGTACTCTCTGCAGTTTCCTTTCACCTCAAGTTCCTACCTTGTATCCTTCAACCTGGTTGCCACTTCTCAGCTCAGCCTCTTCCGTGGATGCTTTACCAGAAAGGCGCATTGTTTGGTAGTTAAAAGCATTGAGATCTAATGAAATCTGGATTTGAACCCTGGGTGTGCCGCTTACTACCTGTGTGAGCATGGACGAGTACATTAGGCTCTCTGAACTTCAGTCTTCTTATCTAAAAGAAGGTAATTCTAATGGCTTTAACTCTAGGAAGTTTTATGAAGATAAGGTATGTGAAGAATTCAGCCAGTTGAGTGGCATATAGTAAATGCTCAGTAAATCCGGACTGTTGACTTGGCTTTGACTAGCTTGACTCGTTGACTAGCTTGATTCTTGAATGCTTCACTCCTGCTTCATCCTCTTTCTGGCCACTGTACAAGGAAATTACATTAGAAATCATGGAAAGTAAGCCTTCTGAACTTGAGATGCCAAAAGGTCCTCTACTTAAAGTGAATAACTCATATTCTCCCTTCCTGGGGAGATGCTGATAGAAGGTAAGTGGGATGTATCTCTCTCTCCTTTCATGGAGTCTCCCTCGGACCATGGGCCTCACACTGTATTCCTTGGGAATTCTTCGGAGGCCTTCTACTCCCAGGTTTCTAATAACTATGAAAGTATTACTATGGGGAGTCAGCAGGTGTGACAGAAAGGAGTTCGTTTGAATCTTAAGTGTAGTAGAAAATATTTGTGAAGGTAAAAGGACGTTGACAAATGAGTTAGGGAGAAGTTTGATGGAAGACAGAGGAGTCAAGCATTTGGAAAACAGCTTGAAGGGGTGGAGGGAACTGACATCAATTTTCATTTCAAAGTGAAGGATGGAATTAAATATGCTGGAAAGCTGTCTTATGCTCCTGAGCTAGCATATTGACTAGGGATGGTTGTGTTCCTAGAAAGGGAAGCATATGGTCACGTTCCCACTCTGAAAAACCTGACGGCCAAGACAAGTAAACGTGAACATGATGTCTGCAAGGAATATATGAGGGCTGCTATTTTTCATTCTTTCCATGCTTATGATTCTCAAATAGAATATGAATGCTATGATCCGGTGTTGTTGTTCACGGGTGCCCCGGCCCAGGTGAAACTTTTTTCTTATCTGAGTGTTTATTTCTCACTCATGCTATTCTCCCTCCGAAAATTCTTCACAGAAAAGACCATGGAATGCATATCTGAGTTTCATTCACAGATACAATATGACCAAATCCACATACAGATGAGCCGGATTTAATGGGAGTATTTCTGATCCCATAGAATGAGTGGGATAAATAAAGTATGTTGCATGCATGTTTCTTTTCACCTTTTTGTACACTGAATATAAGTTTTTATGATGGGGAATGGGAGAGGGTGGCAGATTGCAGGGAGAAGAGCGTATAAGAGATGCCATTGAACCTGAGGGGCTTACCTTCTGCTATAAGAGGTATAAGCAACACACACCTGACACTGTTATGCTGAAAAGGAAGGATACTGTCATTTCAGCAGCTTCATTTCTTTCCGGGCCAGCATGGCCTTGAACCACACTTCTTGGAAAGAACTCTGGATGGTTTGCAATGGCATTTTTGTCCTGGTGGTGGTCTCCAGGATAAATTATAAATTCTCTGCACCTTCATTCTTCTCATCTGTCAAACAAAGAGCAGAAGGAAATTATCTCCTTGTTTCACTCTTAATGCCATTTCTACATGCTGGCAGTCTTTTGCTGATTTAGGCAGAAGAAGAAATAATTTTGACTAACCTTTGAAGTTGAATTGGAGAGCTAGAGCACTGGAAGACTTTTCTGTTACATTCTTTTATTTTAGATACCACGGATATCTCCAGCAAATGAGCAATGATGATTATCATACAATAGTTGTATGAAGGAATATTAAACAATAATTTAAAATAACATTCACACAGTTTTAGGGGCCTGGGAGAGTGCTCTAGATATAATGTTAAATAGACAAAAAGAAAATCTGGAAACTAAATGGCATAAACAGAATCACAGCAACGATGAAAATTACAGAAAAAGATCAGCGTCCAGATTTTAATGGTGGTTAACTCCTATTGGCAGAAATAGCTCTGAACCATTTTCTCTACTTCTCTATGTTTATTCTTTTCCTATGCTATTCTATTTCTCTGCTATTCTACATGGTAAATATTCTTTTTACACACTGTTCATTTCCTAAGAGGAGCATGTTCTATTTTCTAGTCAGAGGCATGGGCTTTGAATAGTTTTCCCTAGCCATGGGTGATGGATTTCTATGTCTGGAGTCTACAGTTCCTTGTGACAAATGGCAGGAATCTGAAAAACAGCCATCTGGGTTGGAGATATAGCCTGTGGTCACTTGACGGAGCAAAGCACTCTCAACTAAATAGCTATTGAATTCCTGGCCTTGGTGTTATTAGGGCCATGCACCACCCAGAGGAACTAGCCATCCATAAACGACTTTCAAACTATTGAAATTGAATAGATCTCCCTGAGCTAGAAATAGGTCATTGACACTGTAGGTGGTTAGGCTGCAATACAGGTGTCTCAAAGAACATATCTGTGATACAAACTCTTCCTCTACTAAAGACTAGACAGTGCCAGAATTACGTGCCAATATACTTTTAGTGAATGTGTGCTCTGCGCCCAGCCATGTGCTGAACACCGAGGACGTAGGGTGAATGAGAGTCAGTTCTGCTCATCAAGGAACTCACAGTCTAGTACCAAAACAGACATAAAAACAAATTATGCTGCCATGACGTGAGAGTGGTGATGGGAACAGGCGTAGGGAATTGCGGGAGCTCAGAGGGGAAGCTCTAAGTTAACCAAGAGCTGAGGGAGAGAATGAGAACTCTTCCTAGAGGCAAAGGCCTTCGAGCTGAGTAGCAACAAGGGAGAAAACACCCCATACAGAGGGAACAGCATAAGCAAAGCTGGGAGGCATGAAAGCAGCATGGAGCATGACCCTACAAGCCACGCAGCTTTGCTGAGGTGCAAAATGGGAGGCAGAGACTGGTGAGAAATGAGAGTAGAGAGGAACGGAGGGGTCAGATGAAGCAGGACCTTGAGGTCGTCTCCTGTGAGGGGAAGAGACTAGACCAAGGGATGGCAAACTAGGGTCTGCTGGCCAAATCTGGCCCAACAATGGTTTTTGTCCAACCCATAAGTTAAAAAAAATTTTTTACTGTATTAAATAACTATCTTTTAAATAGTTATATGACTACCAACATAATAGCCTTAATTTTGTCCTGCCCCACAAAGCCTAAATTATGTATTTAATCTGGCCTTTATGAAAAAGTTTCTTGGATGAGAATATACCCTGAAAGTGATAGGAAGCCAACGAAGAACGCATGGGCTTAGGAATGGGCTTGGGAGGCACGACAGGGGTCAGAGAGGTAGCTGGGAGCTGCTGAGGTGAGAGATGGGACATGTCTTCAGTAAGGCAACGGTAGAGAGAAAGAAGAGAGAAATGTGTTTCCGAGAAGGATCTTGAGTTCAGTTTTGGATATATTTCCCTGGGGACTTGGGCGCGGAGAAATCCCCCAGCTGCTGCATAAAGAAAGCTGAAGTGCTCTGAAGAGAGGTCAGGGCTGAGCTCTGGTCTAAAGAAGCATCAGTAAATAGGAGGGGACTGGAAATATGCAAGTGGATGAGATCATCTGGATCAAGTATGTCAGTGGAGTGAGGAGGTCACTGGGCCGTGGGAAGAATCTTGGGGACCACAGCATTCAAAGTGCTGAAGAAGGATGGGGAGATCATAAAGGAGGTGAGAATGAGTGGGCAGAGAGGTGGAAGGAGAATCAGGCATATGTTTTCACGGAAGCCAAAGAGGTAAATAATTCCAAGAAGGAAAGTTAGATCAAAAAAGTATTTCCAAAGCAGCAAAGACTTTCAAAGTGTTAAGGATTGAACAAATGTCCTTTGAATGTGGCGAGTGGGGGGCTTTGGTAAAGTTACAGAATTTTCCCTAGAAGAAAGTTTGGATATTCTTAGAGGAAAGATTGGATGAACATTTCCCCCATAATTTCTGTCTAGATTCCTGAAGTTACTTGCCCTTGAGTTTTCTAGAGTCATGGAGTATTCACTGCCGTTTGTAATACACGTTCAAAGAGCACCACAAAGTGTATTGAAACAACCTGGGTCAGCGAATGGATCAAGGACTTGATTCACTGTATTTGGATTAGTGTTAAAATTGTTGCCCCAGTAGATGTATGGGTATTTCATACAAAAATAATATGAACTGCTGAAGGCACAATTTAAAATAAAAATGCTACTTTAAAATAAAAGAAGCAGGTAGTATAAACAAGAAGGCTAACAATAAACTTATATGCTACCAGCAGTGAATTCCTGGAGAAGAACAAGGAAGCAACCAAAATTAAGAATGCCATCACGAAGGTTGGAAAAATTATTTAAAAAGCAAAGTACTGATGAAGAGTTTGGAATATTAGGAAGTAAGTGAGTTTATGAACACTCTTTCTTTTGTTTGCCCCAAATCCCCTCCAGACATAAATCCCAAACCTTCCCACTGGGGAGCTACCCTTCTTTCAGTCCTTGTGGTTCAGAAGAAAGAGATGCCATTCACAGCTCTAAGTGGTGACCTGCCCAACTCACTGTCAACAAGTGCCATCATCTCCTGCTCCACAGTGATTGGTTCAGGGATGGGCTCCCAATCTAGCCTGAGCCAATGAGAATCAGAGCTGGGTTTTACCCTAACACTGGCTGGAAAGAGCCATCCTCTTTCTGCTGGAACTGCTAAACTAACAGGGTACATGCATGGAGCCTCTGATCACTGTATTTGCCGCTCTGTGACTACCTGAGAATGAAGCTTTCAGAGAGGAAATGGAGCCAGGAGAGGTAGAGAGGCACTTTCCTAATGACATCATTTAGGTCATGTGATCCTGCCTTGCTAGGAGCAAGACCTGGACCTTTCAAATACAACAGTCAAAGAAATTATCCTTTTCCCCTTAATCCAGTTTGGTTTCAGTTTCTGGTGTTTGCAATTAAAACAGTCCAGATTAATAGACCAATCTAGGGATATTTGGGAATGGATGGTAACTCACTCTAAGGTAGCCCCAGATCATAAATTTGATATCTGTTCCAAAATAGGGTCATTAATTCAGTCAAGGGTGATTTGGTTTAAAGCAGGGAAAACAGTCAATTTGCTAAAATGAAAGGAGTTTATTGTATCAAGTCAAAGTCTGCTTACAAAACCTGAGGGCAGAAATTAAGGTCGGGCATCACAACGGAGAATAAATGACCTCTAGAAAGTCAGCAGGAGCCAAGAGAGCTATTCCCTTCTCTTCTCTCTCTTTCAGGGTTCATAGAATATCTCTATTCCTCCACAAACATCTGTTCCATTCTCATTTACCTGGTCCCTAAGAAACCATCTTAATATGATCTCATTTGTTATTGATACATATACATCAGTTCAACATCTGCAGGTAACTGACAGTCTTTTCAAGTACCAGCTCTAAATATCTGAGATAGGTGCAGGGAGAGTAGAGGGACAGGGGGTTAGGGCAGTGAGAAAGAGAGAACGAATTTGATTAGTCTAACCTGATATAGAACTCGAACTTTAATCCAGTCAGCTGGAGCAAGAGGGCAATGTTATTGGCTCTGTTGCCCAAAGGGCCAAAGCAGTTATTATCACCTAAACCTACAGAATTGGAAAATGAAAAAGACAAGAGGAAGCACAGCAGCACAGTTGGAAAAACCCACGTTTGTAACTCTGGGAAGACCTGGCTGAGTGGTTTTCAGTGGTTCACTTTACTTCTAGGTGCCCTGATGCCTCTGCTCTGCTATGCGTAAGCTCGCCATACAATCAGCACCATCGAATGTGATCATGTGCCTAAAAATGCTCCATTAAAAAAAGTCAGTTTTTCTTATGAATATAGCTACATCAAAACAAAAGTCTGAATGAGCGCACAGAGTAGGAAGACTATAACTTTGGAATCAGATATATGGATTTCAAATCCCAACAGCTAAACCACTTCTAGTGATGTGACCTTAGGCATGCTCTCTGAATATCTTGTTCTCAACACAAAATAATGATAATAATATCTAGCTTATAGGGCCAATGTAGAAATTAAATAAAGTGTTTCCAGTATGAATTACCTAGTGCAGTACCTATAGCATGCAGTAAATTTTAACTGTCATCATTATTAATTATTAAGGCTTATTATTATTATTATTATCTCCAAAATGTGTGCACCCTTAATCTAAAAAAATCTTCCACAATAATCTTCCAGATAATCACTTCTGTTGAACAAAGCCCTATGACAAAAGATTTTCTTTAAACACTGATTCTTAACCAAGAGAAGTACCTGGTGATCCAGATGCAGAGAACAAACATATGGACACCAAGTGGGGAAAGCGGGGAGGGTTGGGGGGGAATGAATTGGGAAATTGGAATACCAAATTGTGCACTCTAAGTATATGCTGTTTCTTGTCTGTTACTGTGTCTCAATAAAAGTTCTTAAAAAAAAAAAAAAAAGAAATACCTGGTGATCTTTTGAGAAATACTAATCTCTGGGTCCCACTGTACATCAGTTGAATCAGAATGTCTGAGCCTGGGACCCTGGCATCTATATTTTTAAAAGCTCCACAGTACAAGATAAAAAGGTCACTAAATATTTGTAGAATGAATGCATAAATGTGTAAATGAATGAACAAATGAATAAGTCATAATCCTACAATGAATAAATATGTTTGTAATAAATTGGGGCGAAATGTTAAATTCTGTACTCTGATTTATATTTTAAAAGTATACTTACACACGAATAAAATGTTTAAAGCAATTGCACAGAAGAGTTATACTGGATGTATCAAAATATAGCACTTGTTTTCTGGTAGTGTTTATGTTTTCTTCAGTGAGGTCATTGTTAGAAAGCCAGTTGTTTTTGGTGAAAAGTGCATTACCACAGTAACAAATGGAACTGCATAAAACTGCTCTGTGAGAACATAGTTCTCTGCTTCCAGGATGGAGATGCCTCTGCTTATCTGCTCCTGTCTTTGATTTGTATTTGCTTCTTGGTTTCTCATGCCTTCATAGGGATGGAGCTGTTGACAGACGGGAGGGCCCCAACCAATTATACTCATGGAGTGTTCCCTTCTTTTCCCTGATCGAGTTCTTGAGTTCTTGGGTTTCATTTACAGTTGGCATGCAGACCACTTCTCTTTCAAGCACTTAATCTACCAAGTGCCACAAGTCAAAATAAAGATACTTGTAAGGAAAGAATTCAAAAAGGAAAGAGCTTTATATAGACTCATCAGCCCAGTTTAACCCATAAAAGGTCAGGAGGGAAAAGAGTCCTCAGATTATCACTGTGAGGTCCAACTGATATGCCCTAGCAGTGTAGCTCAAAACTATAGGCTTGGAAAGACTGAATACTTTATGGCTTAACCACATATGAGTTTCAGATATGGAGACCCTAAGGAAATAAACAATGAATTAAGAGGATTTTCAGATGAAACACAACATAGCTCTTGGAAGAAGAAAGAGAAAATTGGTTTCATTTTTATTGAAAGTATGTAAGTTAGTCTTCCAGAGAGATCTAGAAAATAAGAAAAAAATAATCAATTAAACTGGATTCATAAATCACTCTTTAAAATTATTGCATGGATTAGTGAAGAAGAGAGGTCCTGAAAAAACATGCAAGGATATTAGAAAACATTGGGAGTCAAAGGAATCAGATGTACCACATATCAAGGGTCACAGAGGCAAATGTCTACAGGGCCTTTGAATCAAGGGGCTTGGGTAAAAAATAACAGGGTGGGCTGTGGACTTAGGCAAACTGGAGTGTGCAAAGTGTATTTTTAAAAGTATCCACCACCTAGTTTTAGTCATGTTGCCATGTAGGATATAGGTTCACAGCCTCTCATATTTCTTTTTTTTTTTTTAAATTGAAGTATAATTGATTTACAATGTTATGCCAATCTCTGCTATATAGGAAAATGACTCAGTTTTACACATATACACAGTCTTTTACACATATATGCGTTCTTTTCTAATTTTTTAAAGAGAAGTTGGAAATCCAGGCTTTTTTCATGTAAAGGACTCCCAATTTTTAAATGTTGAAAACAAATTCAAATATTTTAAGTGTGCTAAATTAGCCAAATCAAACATGCCAGTGGGTTGGATCTGGCCCATGAATCTACCATTTTGAGAATTCTGGGGTATGGATCAAATATACATAGGTGTTGGACCCTTTCAGAACTGAGTTTTAATCCCATTCACCACAAACCAGCTGTGAGACCATGGGGAAAAGAATGACTTAACCTTTTGAAATATTCACAGGCCTTTACCTTGGACTGGGGACATGTGATAACATGTATGGAGTGACATGCTCTCTCCCTTCTCTGCCTTGTAATCCATGTTCCTTGATGCTGTGCTCCTGTATAATTCTCACAACAAACAAAGATGAAAGATGTTATCATTCTCATTCTATAGATAAGACAACTAATATTTCGAAAACAGTATGGTACTGACACAAAAACAGTCACATAAACCAATGGAACAGAACTGAGAGCCCAGAAATAAACCCATACGTATACCATCCACCAATATTTGACAAGAAAGCCAAGAATATTCAATGGAGGAAAGATAGTCTCTTCAATAAATGATGCTGGATATCCGCCTGCAAAAGAATGAAACGGGTCCCCTATGTTACTCTACTGACAAAAAGCAACAAAATCAACAAAATGAAAAGGCAGCCTATGGAATGGGAGAAAATATTTTCAGATCATATATCTGATAAGGGGTTAATATCCAAAATATATAAGGAACTCATACAACTCATTAGCAAAAACTGAATAATCCAATTTAAAAATGGGCAAAGGACCGGAACAGACATTTTTCCAGAGAAGATATACAAACAGCCAACAGACACATAAAAAGGTGTTCAATATCACTAATCACCATGGAAACACAAATCAAAATCACAATGAGATATCGTCTCACACTGTTGTAATGACTATCATCGAAAAAACAACAGATAACAATTGTTGGCCAGGGTGTGGAGAAAGGGGAATCCTTGTGCACTGTTGGTGGGAATATGAATTGGTGTAGCTACTACAGAAAACAGTCATGGATGTTCCTCAAAAACTTAAAAATGGAACTACCATACAACACAGCAATCCCTCATCTCAGCATATATCTGGAGGAAATGAAATAGCTGTCTTGAAGAGATATCTACACCCCTACATTCACTGCAGCATTATTTATAATAGCCAAGGCATGGAAACAACTTAAGTGTCCATTGATGGATGAATGAAGAAAATGTGATATATATGTGAATAATGTAATGTTAGCCATGAAAAAGAATGAAATCCTGTCATTTTCTTTTTTTTTTTTTTTAAAGATTTTTCATTTATGTGGACCATTTTTAAAGTCTTTATTGAATTTGTTACAATATTGCTTCTGTTTTACGTTTTTAGTTTTTGGGCCCCGAGGCATGTGGGATCTTAGCTCCCCGACCAGGGATCAAATCCGCACCCCCTACATTGGAAGGTGAAGTCTTAACTACTGGACAGCCAGAGAAGAGCCTGAAATCTTGTCATTTTCAACAACACGGAAAGACCTTGAGGACATTACACTAAATGGAAGGTCAGAAAAAGACAAATACTGTATAATTTCACTTATAAGTGGAATATTTATAATACTGAACTGATAGAAACAGAGAGTTGATTGGAGGTTACCAGGGACAGTAGGATTGGGAAAAAGGGTAAAAATGTCCAGTTATAGTATGGATAAGTTCTGGGGACCTAATGTACAGCACAGTGGTTATAGTTAACAATATTATATTGTATACTTGAAAGTTGCTAAGAAAAGGGATCTTAAAAGTTCTCATCACACACAGCAAAATGGTAACTGTGTGAGGTGGTGGGTGTGTTAACTAGCCTTATTGTAGTAATCATTTTGCAGTACATACTTATATAAATAATCATGTTGTCCACCTAAAACTTTCACAATGTTGTATGTCAGTTATATCTGGATAAAGCTAGAAAAACAAAACAGAACAACAACAAAAAAGACTTGTTTCCCCCACCCCAGAACCAATTTTTACCTCTTTGGGGATGATGTTATTCCCAATAGAAATGCATATTTTAAAAAGACCCACAACACAGACTGAGTTCCAACCTGTGGCGTCATTTTGATATTAGAAATAATGGATACAAATTTTATTATTCAATGCCTGAGACAGTGTAGATGCACAATAAATTATGGCTATTACAACAAATGTCAATAAGATACATGGAGATTTAACAGGATAATTCTTTGGCGGACTGAGTGAGATATTCAGAGACATACCTACTTTCTGTGTGTTATTGCCATGCTCCCAGAACTTTATGAAGGCAATTTTACAACAGATCAGAAACTCTCTAGCAATCCCTCTGGAGATATCATTTCCCAGGAAACCATATTCTCTAAAGAATATTAGCAACATTGCTGCTCTTCTTTGCAACACTCAGCATATTTGTAAAATTCAAGGGGAAAAAAGTACCCTCAGCCAATATGTCAGAAAGAATAATCATCTTTGCTTAAACTTATCTTTGGTCAGTAACACACTCTTGCTTTGCAGCCAAAAGTCAGTCCTTATCTTCTTCGCTTAATGAAATCTATACCCCAAAGCCCTGAAGTGTATGAGAGGGTTCCTCTACGTGGCTTCATGCTTTTGTAGTGGTTTTGGTAGTACATTCCTTCCAGGCCTGCTCCATTGTGATGGACTATTAGCCAGACTCCAGAGGGAAAGAAGATCCACTGTATTGTAGCCTCTTAGTGGTCTGACTATTGCCTCATGCTTGGCAGGCTTCTCAGTAACAAAAATATAAATTGAACCATGAGGACGTTAGGAAATCATGCCCCAGGAGGAAATCTCTGCGGATGATGTCAGAACAATTAGATATTAAAAGTTGCAGACTCCACAATTATTAACAAGCTCAGGAAAACTAATTAAGAAGTGTAAGTAGATGCTACCTGGCTTGCTCAGAGGTATAACTTGCCAATGAAGAGTCTTTACCCAGAGATTTGAGGAGTAACCTAGGAGTTTCCAACTGGGCTAACAGCTGAGGACTGGGACTGATGACAGTACACATGGAAAAGAAACACAAAAAGTTATTGTTCTGCAGAGATTTCTATGATAGCTCTCATCTTGTACTTTAATCACTTATCTCTGTTTTTTCAACCAGCCTGAAGACTCCAAGGTGGCAAGACTGTACTTTAGTGCTCAGTTCACTGCCAGGAACATTACTCTTGGTAAAAGCTTGTTATAATGATTATTATTTAACAAAGAATGAATCATTACCTTCATGGATAAGGAAATAACTATTCATATTTCCTGCAAAGAACGTAAGCTTTTAAGTCAGATGGATGAGTTTGATTTTTGGTTCTGTTGCACTTATAGCCATGTGACATAGGGCTGATTACTATATATGTATGTGGACCTCCATTTCCTCATCTGTAAAATTGGAATAATTATAGTCCCTGGCACTATAAAGTCGCTGGGAAGATGAAATAAACTAATTTATATGAATTTTACAATGTAATGTATTAAGCTCAGTGTTTGGCACATAGAAGGCACTCAATACACGATAACTATCATTATTATTTTTATGATTATGATGATAATTGTTAAGAAGTTTCATCTTATGAAAAGATAAGTTTCAAAAGTCGGGAAATAAGCCAAAAAATCATATATATTAAAATTTCCCTTCAAGATCCATTAATTGTCCTTAAATCAATAGAGCTCAGACTCCACATAGATCAAAAACCAAGAATTAACTTTTTGTTTCTTTTGCATTTTGGCTGTGACTTCTCTCTTCCAGAAGCAGGAGAGGCCAGAGTCTACTTTGAAGGGTAGAAGGAAGAAGCAGTAAATTAAAGGATGTTTTTTCGCTTTTGGCTACACTCACATCATTGAATTTGAATAAGTCGAGCACATGCGTGGTGTGATTCCACTGTTTCGTAGCTCTTGTTTCTTTGAATGCTGACTTTGAAGCCAGTTGTGGTCTCTACACCAACAGCAGCATGGCTCATAAGAGAGGCAAGTATCTGATAGAGAAGGCTGATGAATCGAGGTAGGCAGGAATCTACATGGCCATTTATAGGTTACTTGAGTATTTTGCTACCCTTCTCAAGAACTTCAAAGGACAGATTTTCCAGTTTGGTGAAGTAACCACGATTGATTGTCCTTGTCTTAAGCTCAGCTTTGAAATCTCCCCCAGCCCTGGCCATTTCCCTGTCAAGAATGTCAAGATGCATCTATACACTACCAAATGTAAAACAGGTAGCTAGTGGGAAGCTGCTGCATAACAGGGAGATCAACTCGATGATGGGTGATGACTTAGGGATGGTGGGAGGGAGTCACCGGAGGGAGGGGATATGGGGATATATATATAAATACAGCTGATTCACTCTGTTGTACAGCAGAATCTGGCACAACAGTGTAAAGCAATTATACACCAATAAGGCGCTTAAAAAAAAAAAAAAAAGAATGGCAAGATGAGCAGACCTAATCATCCCCAACATCCAAATAACATACCTAAAATGACCCCGGCACCTGTTGTCAGCTGTGACCATCATTGTAAGAAACGATGCATTGTCTCAATTCTAAGGAACTATTCTAGTCCATTAGCCCCTGGGAATTCTAGAAATTGAAGGAAGGTGTGGTGAGAAAGAAGAGGAAAGGTGGCAAGACCAGTACGGACCTAGGCTCTTCGGGGAACCAGAGCCATGGGCCACATCCAACCCACAGACACATTTTGTTTGGTTCACACAGTGTTAAAATTTTTTTTTTAAATTGGCTGCCAGCATTTCAGACTCAGGAGATAAGTCTCAAATTTTGTAGTTTCTGGCTTCCCTTGAAAAATCAGAAGCGCTGATGCTCACGTGGTTCCCAACTGGCTTCAGCAGAGGGGCAGCGGCTCCACTGGATCAGGTACACTTCTCCAGTTTCCTCCATCCCTAGCCCCCCCTTTTCCTCTCTTTGGTATGCTTATACTGTGTACACTATTGCTACATTTCCATAGTATACCTTTTCTTCGAGTAAAGAGAAAAATAAAATGTTCCCTGTACCCATGTTTCTACCCAAAGCAGAGAATAGAAATGACTATGCGATTTAAGACTTTTTAATACTGTATATCTCTCTCCAGTCACGTAATGTTCAGCTGATACACACCTATGGGCCACTACTAGTTTTTAAAATAAAAGCATACTTTTAAAATTAGGTTTTAAGCTAGTTGGTAAAAAGCCATTGTCCCCACCCCCTCTGTGTCCTCCACTGCCCACAACCACCGCATCCCCTCCCCTGAGACCCAGTGATTGAAGGTGGACACCAGCCCAGCAGAAGTGCTGGGTGCCCATAAATACCATTCATCTGCTAAGTTGAGAGTGGCATTTTTATGCAATCTATTACCTGCTGCGTTTCGCAACTTTCTGACCAAGCAACATTAACTTTTATACAGATTGACTTGATAAAATTTAAAAAATGCTTTTTGTCTAAAAAACAAAACAAAATTTATTTCTGCCTCTCTAAGACTTCTCACCTGTGGCAATATTCCACACTTATAATGAAACCCATGATGCCCCAGCTTGTCCCAGCCCTCCAACCCAACAGCTCGCAGAGCCTCCCGGTCCTCATGGGTAAACATGCTAGGAAACGTACAAACTCCTTCACGGAAGGTGGTGTCCCTAGGAAACAGTGCGGTGATGTTTCTGGCTTCATGAGTATTTGCTTACAGACTCACAATTTTAAACACACATTTCTATTTTGCTTCCTATTCTTCCACTATTTTTAGTTCCCAAAGTGTCATCCACCAGGGCCCCTGTGCCTAGGAGCATCTCCATGACTCTGTGTCCAACCTTGAACTCTACACATTTGCACCAGACTAACTCTTTATCTTTCAAGTCTCATACTCAGTCTTGCCTTCTCCAGGAGCATTTCTACCAAGCTGATGACTTCGCCCCCTACTCACCACTATGCTGCAGTTGCCTGTTTGCTGTTCCCACTTCATATGTACCATTTATCTCCAGCTCATAGCACAGTTCATGGTACACAGTGGAAATTCAAAAGGTATTCATTGAATGATGGTTGGCTGAATGAAGGAAGGTTTCAGATTCCACAACCTGCATGCACTATCACACATTAAGACCATGAAACAACACAAGTCACTGATACCCTCAGACTCCTGTTACTACCAGCGCCACTGCTTGACTCTGAACTCTTCCCACATGGGAACTTCTTCAGAGAATTGCCTTTGGGAACTGCAGCCCCTGCCCTGGATAGAAAGCTAAAGGGCCTGGGAGTTTCTGCTCTGAGCCTGCGACTGGACCTGAGATCTCACCCTTACCTGGCCTTGTTCCCGTCCTGTCTACGCCCTCACCCCGTGCCCCACTCCCTCATCAGTGGGAGAACCCAATTCTTGACTCAGGGTCTGCTTCTGGGAGAATCCATTCTAGGAAGAATTGGCCAGTGAGCATTTATAGAGCACCTCCTATAGACAGAACAGCATTATCAGGTAACACCAGAAAGTAGGTTGACTTGTGCTTGATTCCCTTCGGCCCCCATCTTTAGGGACAGTGCCGTTCTAAAAATATAGGATCCTTAATGATGGCATTTAAGCTAGCCCTTACTTATTTCAGCATTTTTAGAATCAAAACTTACCACAGTAGTGTGTAGCCCAATTAAAAAAAAAAAAAAGGATTCCAAAAAATCAATAATCTTTCCTCTAGAGAAGGTGCCACCTCCGGGTTTGCTTACTCTTCCGGTGGAACTTTCAGTAGTTATAATTACATTGTTTTCCCAGGTACCAAAATAGAGGAGTTATTTTGAAAGGTCAGTAATGCAGTCTTTATGTTGGAGGTCTTAATTGAGGAAATCATTGATTTCCCCATTAATATTTTAACCTGCATGAAAGATAAGAAAGTAAAGGCTAATCTTGTTTTAAAAGTACCTCACTAAAAATGGTCTGTCGAATATGTATACATTTGATTCCACTAATGCCGGTGATGAAAAATCATAGATTAGGGTTTGTCAATCTTGGCATGATTGGCATTTGGGGCCAGATAATTCTCTGTTGTGAGGGTTGTCCTGTACATTGTAGGATGTTTAGCAGCATCCCTGGCCTCTACCCATTAGATGTTAGAAGCATACCCTCCAAAACCACGGCAGCCAGTTGTGACAACCAAAAATATCTCTAGGCATTGCTGAATGGTCCCTGAGGGCAAAATTGTAGCTAGGTGAGAACCATTGATCATAGATGGTATACTTCAGGGAAACGAAGCCAGAGATTTGAGATTCAGGAGTGGTAGAGTGGGTGTCAAAAAAGAAAACTCTTATTTCTGGCCCCTTAAGTGTAATTGTAAAGGATAAAATATGTCATCTGGATTCTGGAGATTATAAATAGAACAGTCTCTATAAATTGGCACCAAAGTGAATAGCTGAGACCTACTTCCTGACCAGTACAGAGCACTTTTACACAGTGTTTTTCTTTAGTAAAAAGAGATTCACATAGTAAAGAAGATTGTTTTAAAATGTGTGTCATGATTTGTCCTGAGTGATTAAAAGACTGTCTGGGAACTTGGTAGATCAAATCTAACTACTGATTAAACAGATTTCTCCCTAACACTTTTGGGTCAACTTCTCTTGACTGCCTTAAAAAAAAGGAGGTCACAAACATCTGTTTTGAGTCCTCAGAAACTTGAAAAGATTAAAATCAAAAATAAGAAGAAAATAAACAAAGGTTCTTTTACCATCTGTTTCCTAACAGTCTCTCACTTCAAATTATTGCAGTTGTAGAGAGGGACGGAAATTTTAAGTCTTTTGAATCCCTAAAGTAAGCCAGTGAGGACGCCTTTGTGGATAACTTTAAAGGCAGTGAGGATTACGCTAAATCTTTTTTTGTTTTAAATTCAATTCAAAGCGTGTATTTCCAGTCTCTTGGTGACGTATATATTTGTGTAAAGTACATTATCTGCCAAACAGTCTACGCTACATCAGGCCTCCATCAACTCAGATAGAATTTGTTAGTGAGAACTGTAGAATCCAACAATGAATCCTTGGATATCTTGGATTCTTATTAAAAATTTTAGAAAACCATCTGAAGGACACATGAACTTTTCTTATTTTATTTTGATCTATTTAATGGTATAACAAATAAACTAAGTTATCCTCTTTGGACTCATTCATCAGAAATTAGTTAAAGAGGAAGAAGGAGGCCTTTGCTCTTCAATACAGGTATCAAAAATCTCCAATTTCTAACAAGGCTGTCTTTTGACCACTACCTAACCCTTCTCTCTATCTTTTCATTGTAAGTGGATGTGAGCATTCATTTTCCTACTTTGTTGAACTCTATTCTTTTCTCAAATGGAGGTGATGCCTAGGTTTCCCTGTCTCAAATGGAGAGGATACTGCTTTTATATACATGATGCCTCAGGTCCTTTTGGAGTCAGTTGACTTATTCCCCCATCAACATCCAAAGCCACAGGTCTGGCACATCTTACTTATAAGGTTACAGCAAAATTCTTTCAGGTGTTTCTGTTGTTGACCATTTTTATATTAATACTTGAATACTCTCCAGTGTTTTGTTCTTCGTATTTGGGGGTTTGCTCCTCAGGTTCTGGTATGCATGGTTAGATGGTTAAATATCTACCCTGCTCTGTTCCTACCAAGGAGAGCTAATGTTTGGCTTGTTTTCAGATAAAAATAAATCATTATTAACTGCCTCTAAGGACTGGCAAAGTCAACAGCTAAGTGATCTGCCTGGTGGTTCTAATTGTAAAGTGGCTGGATAAGGTTTCATGGGTTTTAAATCCCAAGTTCTAGTCATTGTTTTATAGTCTAGTAGGAGAGACAAACATTAAGAATTACACAAATAAATGTAAAATTACCAGTCTGCTTGGAGCAGGGGTTCTCAATCTTAGTACTATTAGCATTTTGGGCTGGATAATTCCTTGTTGAGGGACTGACCTGTGCACTGTAGGATGTGTACTAGCATCCCTGGCTTCCACACACTAAGGGAACTTCACGCCCCTCCTCTGCAATTGTGACCACCACAAATGTCTCCAGACATTGCCAAATGTCCCTTGGGAGGCACAGTCACCCCTGAATGAGAACCAAGAAGCTGCCAAGAGGAGAGAGATTCATGGTATTATCCAGAGGGTATAATCAGTGATGTGACACAGACTGGATCACCTGGAAAGATTTCCCTGAGGCTATGGAGTCTGGGCTAAGATCCCAATGACAAATAGGAGTTAATAAGGCAAAGAAAGAGAGCAAAGCATTTAATTCACTCACTCACTCATTCATTCGTTCATTCATTCAAGCAGTGTTCACTCTTAAAAAGTAAAACAAAGTTGGAGGAACTACCTGATTTTATGATTTAGTATAATGCTATATTAATCCAGATAATGTGGTATTGACTAATATACACATAAAGCAATAGAACCGAATGGAGAGTTCAGAAGTATTAAAAAATGGTCCATGGAGTTTTACAAAGGACTAAGACAATTCAATTGAGAAGTGTTAGCCTTCTTAATAAGTGGTATGGAACGATTAGATATCCACACGTTTAAAAAAAATGAATCTTTCCCAAACCTCATTCTTTATACAATAATTAACTCAAAATGTATCATAGATCTAAATGTTAAATGGAAAAGCATAAAACATTTAAAAGAAAACATGGAGTCACACAGACATAGAGAACAGGTTGCCAAGGGGAGAAGGGGTGGGGGAGGAAAGGACTAGGAGTTTGGGATTAGCAGAGGTAAACTAGTATATACAGGATGGATAAACAACAAGGTTCTACTGTATAGCACAGGGAACTATATTCAATATCCTGTGATAAACCATAATGGAAAAGAAAATTAAAAAAGATTGCCTATATGTGTATAACCAAGTCATTTTGCTGTATAGCAGAGATTGGCACAACATTGTAAATCAACTATACTTCAATAAAAGAATTTAAAAAAAAAAAAAAGAAAACATGGAGTCAAATCTTCATGGCCTGGAGTTGGGCAAAGAGATTTTAAACGTTACAGCAAAAGCATGATTTAAAAAAAAGAAAGAAAGAAAAGTACTTAGTGAGAGCCTGCTATGTGCCAATTCTATTCTAGGTTCTGGCGATACAGCAATAAATCAGTCAAAATAAGTCTTATGCTTATGGAGTAAGCATTCCCCTGTAGTAAGGGAAGACAGTTAATAAACAGTTGGACAAATGATATAGAGTGTAGAAGACTACTTTATCTAGAGTGGGCAAGGAAATGCTCTCTGAAGAGGTGACCTTTTTACTGGTGCCTGAATAATGAGAAGGAGCCAGCCAAGCAAAACCCTGGGGGAAATGAACTCTAGGCACGGATAGCAGCACATGCAGAGTTACTACGGGAGAGAGTTGGAGAATATCCAGTACCAAATCTCCTTTACATCTATTTTGAATCCTGACCATAATATTAAGAAACTGAAAACCAGAGCTGTTTAATGGCTAAGAAGTTGCTTTAATGATACCTATTTCTGGTGTCCATTTAGGTACAAATAGACTTGTGTCCATATCACCATTGGCACAGTGGACTTCAAAGATATATTGGTAGTGGAACTGGTGTTACTGTATTCAGGACAGTTCACCCAAGATTCCACTGTTTGAGTGCTCTACAAGAAGCTTTCATTGACTGTATCTGTTCTGTGGCTAAGAAAAAGAACTCTTAAAATGTCGTTGGCTATAAATCTGGCCTCTTATCCTGATGATGAAATTTACAAGAGAGATAAACAGCCTGCAATTCCTGTTAACAGAGTCTACAAGATTGCTTTATAATGAGGAAGGCAATTGACAAGATCATTTAAAAAGAAGTAATGTGGCGAACGCATCCAGAGGCTATGTTTTCTAATAAAAAGCTTGCTTTCGATGACATGTAATATTTAGCAGAGCACTTTCTCTGTGTTTATTTTTCCCCAAATAGCAGCAGCTTCCAATTGCTAGTTCCCTACCTCAATTCAGATAATTTCCCAAGGATTCAAAAGTCAAGGATGCTGCTGAATTTTAGAGTTAGTGGTATCCAACCACCCTATTTTACAAAGAAAGGATCTGAGGCTCAGGAATGTTGAATGACTTGCCCAAGGTCATAAAATAATTTGTAACATTACCAAGACAAGAACACCCTTCTCTGAAAATTCCAGTCAATGTTTCTTGCCTTTCGTGAGCTCGCACCTCCATTTTGCACAGATTGCTCATTAAAGGAAGCATCTTACGAATTTCAACCAATACTGCCCTTCAGTACAGCTCATCACATTTATCTGGGTAGACTTTGCCCCCCAAGGGACATTTGGCAATGTCTGGAAACATTTTGGTTATCACAACCTGTGGCAAAGTGTCTACTGGCATCTAGGGGGTACAGACCAGGGATGCAGCTAAACATCCTAGAATGCAAAGGAAAACTTCCACAGCACAGAATCAGCCAACCAGAATGTCAGTAGTGCCGCATCTGAGAAGCTTTGTCCTGAGTTTTGGTGTTGTCTTCCTCACTAGACTTCCACGTCAGTGAGAGCTGGGGCTTTCCTGAATTACTCTTATCTGGGCAACTGGCGTTCAGTGCGTTCTCAGTACTTAATGGCTGAATTTAATTTCATGGTAAGTGACAATGAAAGATGAAAATTCCTTCAAAAAGTGGTAATGAGAAGCAGAAGAGCTGCAGCAAGCCAATGATTACTTCCAACATTAAGGTGGAGACATTTAAAAATAATGGCTCTTCATCCTTTTGGGAGTGTAAAATAACCCATGAGAATCTCACAAGAGTTTTGGATGCTTTCTTCCTAAAAATACCATTCATAACACATTTTCCATACAATAGCATCAATGATATACTAGAGAGGTCAAGGGTTCTGGATCTAGAAGACATGTAGAATATTTTCTACTCTTCCTTTTTCTCTGGATAGTATAGTAAGCTACTGGGTCATCACTGGGTTGCCATTTTATTTTTCCAATAAAATTGTATCTCACTTTAAATATTTTTAAATAATATGATTCAAGTACTGGAAATGGCCTTCAGAGTCATCTCATGAAATGAACAAGTAAAATGTAGAATATGAGACAGCATTTTAAAAAATGAGCTGGATCCCTGTCCATTAACTTGGATTACTTTTTTTAAAAACTTGTTATTTAAATGAAACACACAGGCTATGGTACCTTTCACGTGCTATGATATCATGTATGTAAATTTAAAAACACAGATAACACTAAACAGTACTATATAATAGTCATAGAAACATATATCTATGTGGAAATTTGGAAGGATTCATACAAAATTCAGGATGGTAGTTGCTTCTGGAAAGTTAGAGATAAGAATAAGACTAGGAAGGGGAGGCAAGGAGAATATCACTTTTCTTGAAAGGCTTATTTCTTCTGATTAAAAACAAAGGACAATGGGCAAAAAATGCTAAAGTGTCCAATCCTGATGGGTAGCTGAAGGGATGTTTGTTTTTGGTTTTTTTTTTTTTATAAATTTATTTATTTATTTATTTTTGGCTGTGTTGGGTGTTTGCTGCTGTGCACGGGCTTTCTCTAGTCGCAGTGAGTGGGGACTAGTCTTTTTTTTTTTTTAAGTGAGTATTTATTGGAGATAAATGCATTCACTTTTAGGTTACATAAATAAAGGTTTAGTTTTTCTTTTATATTTAATTATATTTTACTTGGAATAATTTCAAACATAGAAAATATGTAATTTGGAATATTTTCAAACATAAAAATAGGTAAGAATAGTAAAAATAATGTACATATAATCCGTACCTATGATCCCACTTGCTTACTTTTTACTAAATTTACTTTATTATCCTTACTTCCACCCCCAACCCCCGGGACTAGTCTTCATTGCAGTGTGCAGGCTTCTCACTGCAGTGGCGTCTCTTGTTGCCGAGCCCAGGCTCTAGGTGCTCAGGCTTCAGTAGTCGTGGCTCATGGGCTTAGTTGCTCTGCAGCATCATGTGGGATCTTCCCGGATCGGGGTTTGAACCTGCGACCCTTGCATTGGCAGGCGGACTGCTAACCTCTGCGCCACCAGAGAAGCCCAGGATGTTTGTTATATTCCAAACTATTCTATATTTTAAAAAAATTTCTAAAAGAGGAAGAAACATCTCAGATGTATAATGGAGGTTTTCAGTTACTGAAACACTTAGAAAGAGAACCCCACGCCTTCAAAGTGTACTGGGTTCCTTACAAGTTTACTGTGTATTATGTTTGCTTTGGCAAAATAAGCAAACTGCCCTGAAATGCTTTGCATGCATGGCTTCGTTTTTACAGTGACTGATTCACAAGTGTATTTTTCTTTTCCTGCCCACCTAGTTCTTATTCATGGTAGAGAAGTCAACATGGATCCTCTTAAATATTTTAGTTTTTTACTACCTTTGGACAGGTTTAATAAAGAGATGAAGGAAGAGGGCCCGTAGGAGAATAGAAAGGCAGAAAGTTTTCTTAGTACATGAATGGAAGTAGATGTATACTGGTCTCATAAATGTTAGAACCAATTTAGGTTATGTGATCACGTGACTGACAAACCATTTATTGCAAATTATGTGCTCCAAAGCCAGTGCATGTCATCATCATAATTTTTTTAAACAATGTACATTTGAAATCACGTAATTAGGAACCTCATTTAAATCTCAGCGAGAAAATAGAAGCAGATGTTTGTAACGGAAAAGCCCTACGCTAGAAGCCAAGCGGCCAAGATTCTACTTCCTGCTCTACTATTAATAGCCACGTGCCCCTGGGCAAGTCCATTTCACTCTCTGAGCCTCAGTTTCCTGATCTGCAAAATGAGGGGGCTGGAATGGATCAACAGTCACAAACCGGAGGCCCTTGAGTCACATCAGGCCTGCAGATATGTCTTTGTTTGCCAAAGTGTTTAAAATGGTTTCAAACTAGTTGTCAGCATTTAGTAATTGAGAGATTTTAATAAAAATCCAGAATCCTAACTTTTCTTGGAAAGCAAATCTGGCAACACTACTTCTCAACAATGGGGTGTTACTGAGTATTGAGGGCCTTTGTAGACAGGGTATATGCTTTCCAATTTGCTATAGTCTCCACTATTCCCTATTGTCATACACTTGACCCATTGCACTCATTTATGTTCTTGCCTGGCCCCTCAAAGCTTTGAATTTGTAACCCATGCACCAAAAGTTCTCTAAATTCCTTCAAATCTTATCATTTCTTGATGCTAAGAAAAAAGGGGTTGCAGCAAGACAACAAGATCTGCAAACTGAAGCAAGCATAATGAAAACTGAAGCAATGCCACCACCAAACTGAAAGAGCCCTTCTATTCACTTCTGGAGTGGGGAGGGAAACCATGTTGAGCTATTGGAAATGTTTTCCCCTGTTTAATTTTTAAAGGAAATCATGAAATTATGAATTTTTGATGAAATAATTCTAACAGTATGAAAAGCCTCATTATTAAAGGGTGACATGTTTACACAAAATTAACATGTTTAGAATAACATTTTAAAAATCCCCTTTTAGAAATAATGGAATAACGTCAAATTGTATAGCCTGAACTTTTAATCTTTCCTCCAAATACACTCAGGTACATCCACATACAGATCCAGATGTTTATATTAAAATATCCAAGTTTTAACCACCAGTGACCTAGAAAACACCATACAGGCCAAAACACATGCCAGTTTGCAACCTCTCCAGTGACAAAGAGTCATTTCCAAAATCATTACCAAATGATCTACTCTAACAAGATTGGGATTATTGTGATTAGGTAACATGGCTGCAAAATTGCTAAGGATCATTTGTTTTATTTCCCAAGAACTGTCCTTGCCCTTTGGGAAGAAAGATGATATTCTCTGAACAATCTGATTCAAGATTCCCCTGGACCCCAGCGCTCATGCTAGTCAAGAAGCTGGACTGCAGGGCTGGCCTCTCTCCAAGGTATTTCAGCCAGTGAAATGCCTAAACAACATTATTAAATAGCTTTTTCACATGTAAAAAGGGCTTAGTGATATACCCAGGAAAGACAGTTATGCATACATCATTGTAAGGTTCTCATTCGAGCGTATCGCTTCTATAATCTGGAATGGAGGGCATGTAGGGTTAGCCTAATGACACAAGTTGACAGTCACAACTAATTATCAGCAACAGCTTCATACTAGGTTGAACTCTATAAAATTGCTGATACTTGAGTTTTAACCACAACAAGGCAATTTCCTACGATTTAACCTAATATTAACCTGTGTTTAAATTATAACCACTTGGGACTTCCCTGGTGGTACAGTGGTTGAGAATCCGCCTGCCAATGCAAGGGACACGAGTTCAATTCCTGGTTCGGGAAGATCCCACATGCCACGGAGCAACTAAGCCCGTGCACCACAACTGCTACTGAGCCTGTGTGCTGGAGCCCGAGGGCCACAACTACTGAGTCCATGTGCCACAGCTACTGAAGCCTGCGTACCTAGAGCCCGTGCTCTGCAACAAGAGGCCACAGCAATGAGAAGCCTGTGCACCACAAGGAAGACCCAAGGCAGCCAATAAATAAAATAAATAAATAAATTTTAAAATATAAATAAATAAGTATAACCATTTAAGGTTTCTTATTTTTTAATTTCAGGGCATCATATTTAGTACACTTAAAGTACTTATTTATGTTGACTTACATCATGTGACATATTCAAAGATTGGAGACCATGACTTCATATGTTTGTGCTACATTTGATTGTAAAAACACAACAGCCTTTGTTAGGTTAGTGAAAGGAGAGGCTTTCGTTTCACCTCAGTGTCTGTGAAAAGGCCCTGAGGTTAAATGGAAAGATGAGGCATCAATTACAATAAGCACTCCCCACGGAAGCATGAAGTAACAGGTCATCCTTTTGTTATTTACCTGTGTGTTAAGGGCCTTCAGGGGCAGAGTGTGTCCAGGGCTTACACAGAAATGCATGACACGTGGTATCTTTTAAAAGGGGGCAAAGTAACGTGGAGTGTATCAAGAGATGGCTGTTATTCTCATTAATGGGGTTCTTGGTTGTCTATTGACTGCACAACAATTGACCTTGAACAGACTGGCTGTAACAAGTATGGTTGTTGGTGTGGATAATATTTCTGAGATTTAATTTTTTAAGTCCCTACGGAGAACCCAGAAAACAGTGCCATCTACCCAAGTCATTACACGCATAACAATATTATCAAAAAAAAGGCTGGATCTCCTGTCGTGGAGGAAGACCTCCATTCTGTGTCAGAAAGACCTGGGATCAAACCTTACCTCCTGACTTGCCAGCTGTGTAATCTTCAGCAAATCCTTTCACTTCTCTGGTCTTCAAGTTTCCTCATGTGTAGAATGGCGAGAACAGGATGCTGACTTTTGTAGGGTTACAATCTAAAGGAGACCACATCTATAATGTACTTAACAAACATGAGCATGTGTTTTTCTTATTATAAGTTAATAAACATTTACCCACTCACAAGCTTTTAGCCACCAAATATGCAAGCAGTATATACGTTCTTTTCCCAAATCTGGGTTATCCACAGGAAATCTTTGGAAAGCACAAAGTTGCTGAAGCTAAGAGGACTCGGTACTGCAGGAATAGTATATTTGTTGTAATGCCAAAACTTGTCCGATAAGTATATATCTACCACTAGCACAAACAAATACATAATACATACATACATAAACCTGTTTTAATTTGGAAATAAAATATTTATGAAGCATGTTTTTATTAATTCAGAGGCTAAATCTCATGATACACATAACAAAACAAATTCCTTTATACTGCACAAAACAGAGCTAAAGGGCTTGAAAGTGGGAGTCCAGGGAATTTCTAGCACCATCTTGTATCAAAAAGCTCAACCTTCAACATTCTATTATGTTCAGAGCAATAGGTGGGGCCCTCATTGTCAACTGAAAAGTCTCCATTTCAGGACAGAATTGTTTCCTCTTTTTGCTTACTGCTGTCATTTTGTTCATATGTCTTTGTCTCATTTTGCATTTCTGAAAGTCAAGACCCGTTTGTTTTATCTCGATTGTTGCAATATTTCTACATGGTGCCCAATCCAGCATTAAATAGTCACTAGTCATTCAAAAAGTTCAGGAGTTGTTAGCTGTTTTTCCTCTGGGTGTGGTTCTTCCAGCCAAGCCCATAGCAGAGATCATAGATGGGCTGTCCATTTGGATTTAGCCTGCAGACATGTTTCATTTTGTGTACAGAATATTCTGAAATTTTTAGCTGGTGTCAAGATTTTTTAAACATTGGGAGATTTCATGCCAAAACCCAGATTTCCAGCTTTGGTTGAAAAATCAAAACATCTGATCAATTAGATCCACATTCCCACATGGCAGCAGCGTGCCAGGAATGACAGTGGCTGTGTCTTTTAGAAGGGGAGAATGCATTCTCCACTTTGCCATAGTCCCCACCATTCCCCATGGCTTCACACCTGTCTAGTTCACTGATTTGTAACTTACCTGAACCCTGGGTTTGTCGCTGCTGAGAAGTTCTCTCGATTCTTCACACTTATAGTCTCTGGGGCTTTACTGCTTTGTCCATATTCTGTTTCAGGCTTCTGATCATGCTCTCCCATAACTGAAACATTTTCTTTCAGGAAAGCAGCGTGGAAGTGCTGCCTCCTTCATGAAGCTCTTTCTCTTTTTCCTTGCCCAAATGAGGAAATTTGAATTTCTCTTATAAGCATCACTTTTCACCTTGCCTACAGGTAAAGAAAGCACTTGCCCATGGTAAGCACTCAAAACACTGTAGCCTTATTATTACAGCTATTCATGTTTGCATCTTTTCTTCCAGATTGTAAACTCCTTGCTAGCGTGAAGGATTTTGTTTTATTCATCTTTAGACCTCGATTAGAGTGATTTGTACAAAATTGGTGCTTAATAAATGTGCATTGAATTAAATAGAAATACACACAGAGAGTTGGGTTTATAACAAGAATTTAGTAAATTAGGATGGAAAAAAAAAATCTGTGCGCCAAGGAGGTCGGATGGGCAGCAAATGGTGTGGGGGAAGGGCAAAGCCGTGCTTCTCATTCACTACAGAATAACAGAAAAGCTTGTTAAAAATACAAATTTCTGGTCCATGAGCCTTCTGGAGCTGAGGTCTAGGAGTCGGAGGTTTGATCAAGCTCTGCAGGTAGTTCCCACGCATACCAACATCACAGTAGTTCTCAATTGTGACTGTAATTAATTTCACCTATGGAGCCTAACTCCACTTTCAGAGATTCTAATGTATATAATTCTTTTCAGTGTTAAAAACAACACAAAACCCTTCCGCTTTAATATGCATCCAGAGTTGACAATTCTGTACTAGGGTAAGAATACATTTAAAAAGTTTTCTTTATTCTATTGCTATGTCTTTTATTTAGCTGTTTCTGGTATTTTATAAATATTGATTAATCAGAAGTTTAAAGTTGGAAAGAAAGTTACCCCCACTTTAACAAGATGAGCTAATATTTATTAAACATTTACCATGGGTTAGGCACTATTAAAAATGCCTTCTATACATTACCTAATTCAGTCTTTACAACAACCTTATAAGGTCGGTATTATTATTATCCCTGTTTTAGGTTGAGTAATTAGAAAAGCTGGGCTTTAAACCCAGAGAGAACAGCCCTGGAGCTCCCATTGTCAAGCCAGAGCTCTTTTGCACCAAGGAAATCCAGTAAACATCCCACATCTTCCAGAAAATTCTTCTGGACTCCTCTGACCCAGATCAACCTTACTGACAACTTTCATATTGCATTTTCCACGCTCTAGTCTGTGTTCAGTTTTCTCCTCCAAACATACACCGAGCACTTTTTACATGCTCAGGCTTACCCTCTTCATCTCCCCTGCGTGGCTCTGCTTTGCCCCGCACTCTCTGTGGTTCTCTAGTGACTATCTCACATGTACTGGCTTCCTCATCAAAGAAATCATGTGCATTTATGAGGGCCGAGCAAGCATTAGTCTCTGCGCTGCCCCTGTACCTGGCGTCCTTAGGTGGCTGTTCCCATTGAATAGACAGTATTGCAAAGTGGTTAGGGAGTCCTCAGATCTGAGTTTAAAGATAGGCGTGACCACTTTCTAGATTTATATTCTTGGGAGGATCAGTTAAACTCCCTGAGCCTCAGCTTCCTCCTCTGCAAAATGGGGACGCTTTCATTCAGCTGACAACGAATGATCTGTTGCAGTGCTCCAGGGGCTGAACTAGGCAAACACAGACCCTGGCTTCTTGGCGCTTGCGGGCCAACCCCTTTCTCCCAGGAGAACAAAATGAAATGATACCAAAAGAAGTGCTTCCTTATCTCAGGTCAGGGGGGCATGTAATAGACACTCAATAAATGTTAGCTATTCATTCAATATCTTGTATTTAATTAAAAGTAAGCAGTCCATTTGACACCAGAAGAAAATTTAATTAAACCTCGCACTGCACAGATACAATATTATACATCACTCCACCTCAAGCCTTTTCTGATTTTGCTTTCCATTTCATGTCAGTAGCAGCTATGCCAGGACCCTGGAAATCAAGACAGCCCTCTCTCCCCGCCGCCATCCCATCTTTTTCTGTAGGCTGGTGATCAGTCAGAATAAGAAGGAGAAGGAGAAGAGGAAAAGGAAGAGGAGGAGGAGAATGAGAAATGCCAATACCAGGGTTACAGAAACTATAGTCTCTTTCAAATATTGACAGTGGATAAACCAACTAAACATTCACCAAAATATAGAGCTGTATAATCGTGTAATCACAAGGTAATTATTTTTCAAAATGGATTTAGTTTTAAAAATGAATTCAGTCATATTGTATAGAGTAGTGGGTATGGTAATAGGATACACATTTAAAGCTGTTTGGGAAATATTTTCTCTCCGCCCTGTCAGTGTACCTCTGGGACTCTACTTGCCAACCCAATTGGAGATAATAGGAAAATCTCAATGGCTCCTTCACCAATGGCTCTCCTTTCTTCCTCTCCTTCTCCCCTTTGCCATAGTATACTCAGCATCAGATCAAGTTGGCACCTCTGTCCTGTCACTTATTAGCGATTTGCAGTTAACCCCTCTCCCTCCTTTCAACTGTAAAGAAAGCTCAACAAACACTCCTGAATCACAGAACTGTTCTGCCTGGTATTGGATAGACGTTCTCTTTTCCCCTTTTCTTTATCTGTCTCTGCCTCTCTGTGTTTTTTTCTCTGTCTTTGTCTCTCTGTCTCTCTTTTCTCTTTCTCTATACTCTCTCTCCTTTCTCCCTCCCTCCCTTCTTTCCTTCCTTCTTATTTCTTTCTTTCAAGAGCAGAAACACCAGTTTGTGGGAATCTCAAATTAAGTCATTAGCCAAATCCAGTCCCATCCTTGGCTAGATTCTGTGTCTCCCGCAGCCGCCGGTGTCTCGTTCCCTTTATTCTAAGGGCAGCCGAGTCTTGGGATGCTTGAAGCCTGGGAGGCGGAATCAAGTCCCTCCCAGCGCTTTTGAGTCGGAGGGAGGGATGATAAGCGCGGGCTGGTGACCCCCTCCCTTTCCCCGACCCCAGCAGCGCCAGCCGCTCCGCGCCCCTTGGCACCAGTGTCTTTTCTCTGTCAGGAAGGCGAGCCCAGCCCGCAGCCGCGCGGCGGGGGCCGAGGGCGCCCCCTCCCTTCCTCCCTCTCCCCCTCCCCTTCCTCCCCACCCGATACAATGACTGGGCCGGAACAGCGCATCAGCCGAGTCTCATTGGCGGCTGCCTCCCCAGCCCCCGGAGAGGCGGCGGGCGGCGGCAGCTGGGGAGAGAGGAGCCCAGAGCCGGGGCTGACAGCGAGAGGAGGCAGGCAGGACGGAAGGACTGCAGGACGCGAGGAAGGCGGCCCGGGGCGCAGCTTTAAGTGTGGATCAAAGCGAGGACGCGCGGCGAGCGGCGGCGGGGGCGACGAGCGGCCCCGGGCCGGGGGATGCGGCGGGAGCTGGCTGCCCTGCGAGCCCGGGAGTCGGGCTGCGCGGCTCACGTGCTGAGCAGGAGCTTGGGCAGAGAGGAGGAGGAGAAGGAGGAAGGCAGCCGCCGGGCAAGGCGCTGCGCAGAGCGGAGTTGCGGGGCTGGCGCAGAGCTGGGTGCCCAGGTCCCGGGCGGTTAGCAGCCGAGACAATAAAGTAGCGCTCGACAGCCAGCCGAGCACCCGAGGCTGGAAGCGGCAGAGCAGGTAGGTGGACGACTGCCCCGGGTGCCCCGAGCGCGCAGCCGGGGGCAACAGTGCGACAGCGGAGCTTCCCGTGCGTCCCGGGCGCAGCGCGCGCATTTGGAGACCCCCAGTGCGGGTGCAGGTCCCGGGCGCTCCTGCGGGCAGGAAACCCCGCCCCGCCGCTCCCCGGCTGCCTGCACCCTCCGCCGGAGTCCCTGGGGCACTTGGCGCGGCGCTTTGGTCGCTTTGGTGGTGTGGAGACAGGAAGTTTGGCGGTTACAGGGCGTTGGCGCTGGTGGGGTTTGCAGACACGCCGCCAGGGACTGTGTGCTTTGGTTTCCGCGCGTTCGTGGGAGGTGGGGAGAAATGCTGATGAATCCCAGATCCGGCTGCCCAGAGATAGTTTCAAAAGGCGGCGAGGGGAGTGGAGGGGGGAAATCCCTTGCACTGGATACTAAGGGTTTGGGCTGGCTGCCCTTTGCAGATAGGTGTGTCTGATCCTAGCCGCTCCTATGTTGAGGTGGCTGTATGCGGGTGGATCGCTCTCTGTTTTCTGGAGCATTTCACTTTTTACTTTCATCTGGGAAGGGAAAAACAAAGATGATATTTTGGGAAATGCCATTCGATTGGGACTAGGAGATAAACTCTTCCTTTGAATTGAATGACCTGTGCCCCGAACGATACTACTGAGCAGTGCCTGGTCTTGTTCACAAAAGGGGTGAGAGCTCGTATTAAACCTTCCCTGGGTCTGGGAAAGCCGCCGCAGGAGGAGGTCTCTCTTGTTCTCCTTTGTGTGGCCGCTTCCTTCCAGATGTGAGAGGGTTGGGCGCTCCTGGGTGGGGTAATAATTATCCTGAACATTCCTGCGATCTGCTAGGACTTGTAAACATACCAGAGCCAACTCCTCTGAACTTTGCGAACCGACTTGGTCTGTTTGCTGGTACCCAGACGGCTGCGTCCGGAAGGTGGCCCCTTGGGGGGGAAAAAGACCCCGGAGTGCTGACAGCCGCAGGCTTTCCCCGAAAGGTGGTTGATCCTTCAGGATTAGCTAGCGGTTGCCCCAGAAACTTGTCAACTCATTTGGAGGTTGGGTACAAGATTTTAGCGCAATCCCCGGCGTGCCGTTTCCTGTCCTAGAGAGAATGGGTTTGTGGAGCTTCCATATCAAACGTCTGCAGAGGAAGAGAAGAAGCTTCGCCTTACTTAACCTCACCAGGCTGCTCTTTGATCTCTCATACACATACTGTTACGAATGGTGGTTGAGAGCTTATTATGTGACAGGCACCTCAAAAGGCAGTTTGGGGGCATCATAAATAGCCCATGGAGTGGTAAACTGAGCCCTAGAGGGAGGTTAAGTAACCTGCCCTAAGTTACACTGATGATTTTTGGTTTACATGAGGTCTGTTTCCAGATGACAGGCTCTTAACCCTAACAGCGCCTCTAAAAAGGCTGTACTGTACTGGCGTGGATACATGATGAAGCAGAAACAATTACAGTCATAATAACAATAACTACCTCCGATGTTTTTCATAAGAGTAAAACAGATGATGTTTAAAAGCGTGTCTGAACCAAGGTAAGCACTCAGGATATATTTTGGTCTCTAAATATCGTAAACCAGGTGATGGGTATATTGATGATTCTATGATTCTTCCTTCTTTTCTGAATATCTGAAAAATTTGAAATAAAGAGTAAATGTAAGTGTGTGTGCGCGCACACACACACACACACACTCACCTGTACCTTTTGAACAGAGCTTATTACCTGAAAGAGGGCCAGAAGAATTCACGCAATTCAGAGAACTTCTTGAAGAGAAGAGGTTTATCATTTCCTCATGACATCTGCAGGTATTAATTAACACTTCATTTGCTTCAGTTTAGTAATGCAGGTGGAATGCATATGAACACTGTGATGACAGAAAATGAAGAAATCTACCTAAAGTACCATCATAGTGAGGTCTGATTTTCACGATCACTGGGAAAGTTCTCAGAAGTCACTTCTCTTGGGCGTGCAAGTGATTGTCTTAAACTTCACTTGGTTTTGAAATGAATAATGGTTTTGAATTTCCATTTAAGTGGCAAGAAAGTTAGTGGGCTTCTCAAACAGACAAATTGCACTGGAGGCTGACAAGCCAGATAAGTGTGGGAGGAGTTAACTTCACAGCACTCCAGAGTGGAAATGCAGAGTTTTCTCAGGACTGTTTACTTGACTGGCCTCTATTTCCAGCAAGCCTGAGAATCTGAGCTCTCCATTTGATTCCACAGATTTAATCAAGACTCTGCAGTGCTTTTGAGCAGACAAAAAGGAAGTTTTGGCTAACTGACAATACAAATAAGGTACATGGAAAACAGTTAAAAATACCCTGTCTTGTCCAGCCTGCAGTAATTGTCTGAAACAGGAACTCTTCATAGTTATGTTACACACATTACACACATAAGTGAAGGCATCAGCCTTATTATTCTGCAAGGGAATTTCTCTCTGTCTCTCCCCCTCTTTTCCTCCCTCCCCTACTTACTCCTTCTCTCTCCCTCCCTCCCTCCCTCTAAATCTGCCCCAGAGATCTGATTTTATCATGAAGGCACTATTTTTACATACTCAGCAAGGGCTGAGGTTCCCTGAAATTATTAGCTTCAACCTATAGATAAATAAATCATGTAACTCAGCTCATCAGCAGGACTTGGGTGTCTGTTTCCTTACTTAGATATCTCTTCTCTCTCGTTAGACGTGGTTTTTGTTTTGTTTTAGAAGACAACGTATCTTTTTTTTTTTTTTTTTGGTAATTCATTTATTTCTAGGTCATTAAGATTTTTTTTCTCCTCTTCTGGTAAATGTGTGACCTGTGTGGTCAGAGAGAAATGGTAAAATAGCAGTTTTCTATTGCTAGATGCTTGATTTAGGGGCCAAACCCCCTATTTCCTTCAATAACATTAAAATTATCGTGTCATTTTTAAAAATCTCATTCTTGCTGGTGAAATCCGTTTTTAAGCTAATCTCATAAAGCAGTGTTTTTCAAAGTGAAGGTCATGAAATCAATTTAGTGGGTCGCACCAGTATTTTTTTTCAAGTATTATAGGACAGAAAATATCAGCATCATCATATATTAGTAAAGGTTCTGTAGTTTCATGATACTTTGGGTCAGTCCTATATCTGAGTCTGTGTGCATGCTCTGGGTTGCAAGATAAAATGTAATTCATACTGTGGGTTGCTGTCAAAAAGTTCAAAAGTGACTGCCACAGGGTGTGTTTGTATAAGTGGCAAACACCCAATTTAAATGGAATTATAGATATATAGATATAGATATCTCCCATATATACAGGTTAAATTTTCTAAAAGGTACATAGGTAGGACTGACTTCAAGAACATCTTGCTCAGGGCTGAACAAGACTTTAGGATCTGATTCTTTTCATCTCCAGCTCTGCCTTTCCCTTCCTTCCTTTTGGTTCGTTGCTGGGTGGCAAGACTGTAGTAGTTGCCAGTTTACACAATTCCAGGTTCGAATCCAACAAAAACAGCATAAACCCTTCTTCTCCAGTTGTTGAGCAAAAAGTCTCAACACCAGTTCTGATCAGCCCAATTGACTTGGTTGGAGGAATTCCCTTTGCCCTAGTGGTGCAGTCCTGCTCAGGCCATATGGACCATGGACGCTGGAGGCCTCGACCTCCGGATGAATACAGCTGCTGGAAAAGAGGCAGATGGATGCCAGCAAGTCGAATAAGTGTTCACCACAATTTTCAAGTGCCTAACTCACTGTAGGCTGATTTCTGTTCTCTTGGATGCCCAAAATGATGGAGGACGAACTGAATCATATTCAGGCACATAGGTTATCAATATGCTTTCTCATGTGTGTAAGGAAAGGGTTAGCTGTCACTTTTACCATGGTCAATATTAGGACTTGGAGATCAAAATGCAGAGCAGGTCAAATTGGTGGTTTCTGCACTTCCCAGTGACACGGAGGGAAAAAGGCAGATATATTGATTTAAAACTCACTATAGACCCTTCGTCTCTTTTTTGCATCTATGTGCAAATCTTAGAAGGCAATTATTTTAATCAATGTGTAGTGCAAATGTGGTGAAAGTAGTTACTTAAGTAGTGTCTTCACACGAATTATTTGAAGAGTATACCTCCTTAAGGCCCAAGGCCAATGAGTTCTCAGCTCTGCAGCTCTTCAGCTTGGAGGCATTTATCTGGGTCTATGTTGCTTCGCCCCTGGGGGTGTGCTGCTTTTAATTGTCCTTTGTCACTATGTACAATTATCCAGTGGGAAGGGGACCCTAATTGTATGTGGCTGTGAGGATAACGTTTACTCCCAGCAGAGGATCCCTGGAAGTCGGGTGATCATGCTGGCTTGCCCGGGTCAATCCTGGTTAATGTCTGTGCCTCCAGTTTGAACGATAAATTACATGGTCACTTCACCTATAAAGGCTATTTTAGAGGGCCATGATTAGGGGTCTTTTTAATAGATTAAATTATAAAGAACTTCTCTCATCAGGCAAGATTAAATGATATTTAAGGATGTGTGCTTATGTGGCAGAAATATTATAAAGGAAAACAAAAAAGTGAATGCCATAAGGTCACCATAGTGCGGTGGGTCTCAACCAGGGGTGATTTTGCCCCTCTGGGACCATTTTTCAATGTCTAGAGAAATTGTTAGCTGTTGCCAGTTGGGGGAGGGTGCTAATGGAATCTAGTGGGTAGAGACCAGGGATGCTGGTAAACATCTTACCATGCACAGGACAACCCCTGCAACAAAGAATTACCCAGCTCCAAATGTACATAGTACTGAGGTTGAGAAACCCCTGGACAGTGGTTACATTTGAGGAGGAGGGAGGGAAAGTGTTTAGGAGTTTCTGGGGCAGCACGGTGATGGATACAATGGCTTTTCACTTGGAGATAATTATGGAGCTGTACACTTATATTTTGTTCACCTTTTTATGTATGTTATACTTAAAAATTTTTTTAAGATTAAAAAAAATAAAGTTCTTCACATAATTGGAGGGTGAAACTCCTGATGCCGGCTAGCAACTTGTTCAGATATAAAGACTCAGTAAATAATAGTAGAACTAATGATAACAAGAGCCGCTCACCTGTGCTGGGAATTACTCTGCCAAGGTTATGTAACATTTGTCAAATTGGCAGAGTCTGTGTGTTGACCAGTCTTTTACAGAAAAGCAGGGTAGGCTGTGGTTATAAACGCTGGCTCTCAAGTCAGATGACCTGCCATCAAATCCAAGTGCACCGCTTACTAAATGTGTAAGTGACTTAACCTTTTCTGTGCTGTTTCCTCATCTCTAAAATGGGGAGAATAAGAGTTCCTACCTCAGTGGGTGGTTATGAGGATAAAATAAAATTAAGTATTTCACATAGTGCCTGCTACATATTCCATATTCCATAAATGTTAACTTTTTCCTAGCTTTGTGGAGGCTAGGAAGAAGTAGTAATAGCATTTATTGAACACTATGTACCACATTTCAGTCTAAGCATTTTTCAGCTATTGTTTCCTTTATTCTTACAAATCCTGTGATCTGGGTAGTATGGTCATTTTTGTTGTTATCACTCCCATTTTACAGATAAGGAAAACTGAGATAATGAAATTAGGAAGTAACAGAGGCTTAATTGCAACCCCAAGTCATTTTGACTCCAGAGCCTCTGCTCTCATTTATTATGTTATATTGTTAGACTTGGAAGGGAGCTTTGAGGTCAACTAACCTTCAAAAATGAGCCCCAAAGATGGGATGTGACTTGGCAAGTTCTTTAGGCATGGTGTAGGGTCAGAACTGAGGTTTTTCTGCCTCCCAGAACCATCTATATTTTGAGGACACATGCACCCATCTCACAGGGCGACGGTGCTGGGTGGAAGCAGGCATGGACCAGGAACGTTAGATCTGGTGTTGGGGAGATGTCTTCTAATCCAGCTACAAAAAGTCTAGTGCTGTGTTACTGGGGTAGGTGAACCCCTGGTGAATATGAGTTAATTTTAGATGATAGATGGAGAATAATTTTACTTTAGTGATTATTTATTTTAATGTGCACCCCTCCCAATTTTTTTTCACTCAGACCTTCAGATTTTATTAAATAATAGATTTCTTTCTGCCTTGCCAAATAAACCATTAACAGACAATATTATTGCTTAGGGTGAGGCTAGCAAGACACAGCGTCAATGTAAAATCACTGAAAAATATAATGGTGAAAGCTACTAAGGGTAAGATGTGAATGACCGAAGTTCGGGAAATACGGGACCAGAGCAGCGTTTTTTGCAGCTCTGTGCACAGGAATCAGCTGGGAATCAGATTCTGATTTAGTAGATTTGGGGCGGAGCCTGAGAGTCTGCGTTTCTAACATGCTCTCAGATGATGCCGATGGCGCTGCTCTATGGACCACACTTTGCCTAGGAAGGGATCGAAGAATCTAGGAGATTATTGGACATGTGCTGGATGCCTTGGAGGATTCAAAGAAATGTGAAATACAATGAGATATCATCTCACACCTGTCAGAGTGGCTGTCATCAAAAACTCTTCAAATGACAAATGTTGGCAAGCATATGGAGAAAAGGGTAGGTTGTGGTTATAAACGCTGGCTCTCAAGTCTAAAAAGCAGAAATGCCAGAGAGGGTGTGTAGAAAAGGGAAACCTCCTACACTGTTGGTGGGAATGTAAATTGGTGCAGCTCCTGTGGAAAACATTATGGAGATTTCTCAAAACACTGAAAATAAAACCACCAAAAGATCCAGCAATTCCACTCCCGGGTATGTATCTGAAAAAAACAAAAACACTAATTTGAAAGGATACTTGCACCCCAATGTTCATAGCAGCATTATTTACAATTGCCAAGATATGGAATCGTCCTAAATGTCCATCAACAGATGAATGGATAAAGATGAGATACACATACACACACACACGCACACACACACAATGGACTACTGCTTAGTCATAAAAAGTGAAATTTTGCCATTTCCAACAACATGGATGGACTTGGAGGGTATTATGCTAATTGAAATAAGATAGAGAGAGAAAGACATATTGTATAACATATGTAGAATCTTAAAAAAGAAGGCAAACTGGTGAATATAACAAAAAAGAAACAGACTCACAAATATAGAGTAACACATTAGCGGTTACCAGTGAGGAGAGTGAAGGAGGAAGGGGCAAAATAGGGGTAGAGGATTAAGAGGTACAAATTATTAGGTGTCAAATAAATAAGATACAAGGATATGTTGTAAAACACAGGGAACATAGCCAGTATTTTATAATAACTATAAATGGAGCATAACTTTTAAAAATTGTGGATCACTATATAGTATGCCTGTAACTTGTATATCAACTATACTTCAAAAAAAAAAAAGAAGAAGAAATGTAAGGGAATCCCGTTTCCAGAAGCTTAAGCTGGTTGGAGAGAGATGTGAATGAACGTGGGTGGTAAACTCCCCCATCAAGAGAAAGTGTAAACTCCCCTGTCCATAGAAGACACCAAAGGAGAGGTACAGGGACAGTGATCTGCCTCAGAGCTGCCCCAGCAGGGTAGCAGGAGGGGGTGGGGTTTCACTTTGGCCTGAAAGATTTGTAGCAGCAAGTGGAGAGTTCCCAGACAGGCTTGATGAGCAGGAGGAAGGGTACAAGGCACAGGGAAGACTCCAAAAAAATGCCTGCACCTGCAAAGTGGAGATTTCAGGAACAATCTGATCAACACACTGAAACATTCACTTCGGATAACCTCCCTCTTCAAAGAACAAGCCCCATTGCCCGGTCGTAATAGACCCCATTTGCTGAGTCCCTATAAGTGCCAGCCACTTGCCAAACGCTTTCCAGGCAGTATATATTTCATTCCATCTCCACCATGAACCACAATAGCTCACACTTCACGGCAGTGAAAACAGAGGCTTGGAGAGGCTGCATCACTGTTCTGAACCACAGAGCTGGTTAGTGACAGACGTGGAATTCAAAGTCAACCGAGTCTGTGCTCTTGGACATCACACTCAGCTCTCTCTCCAGAGAGCATGCCTCACCAGAGATTCTAATGGCTCATTTTGTTTCAGGGGAGAATATTGCCCCGTAAAACAGATCCTGAACCCTCAGCCAAAGATGATAATATTCCTTTCTGCCTTGCTGAATAAACTACGACCAGACTGGAGTGTTCAGCATTGTGACCGTCTATGAGAAAGAAGTTCAAAACTGCCCCCCCCGTCCCATCCCCCACTCCTGCAAATAAACACTGAATGTTTTGTTGCAATGAGAAGGCGCTTTCCTTTGGAAATCACCGAGTAGCCTAGAGAGACAGTTATTGGAAATAATTATGCCTCTGCCACAGCATGGGGCCCTTCACGGCCCCTCCTGATTCAAAAGGTCTTTCTGGAATACCAGCATCCATCTTGCAGCTGGTGCTTATAACACCCGACAGCGTCCGTAGGGAACCCAACGATGGATGAAGCCTGAGGATTGTTTTCTGACTTCCCTTGTTGCACCTGACTGAGCCCATCCCATCAATTCAGTCCTCGCAAAAGAGCAGGGGGACCATATGTGACCTTAATGGGAGGCACGAATCACAGAGCCAGCTCTGGCCCTGGTTCATCCAAGTGTAATACTCTGGCAGGGCTCTGCCAGATGAAGGAGGAGCTGGGGACAAAGGGGTGTGGTGACCCTGGGTGGAGCGTCAGACAAGGCTGAGTTCTGATCACAACCAGCAGCAGACTGACCTGAGCCATGTTAATTACCTCTCTGGATTTGTGGAGTGGGGGATGCTATTTACAGTATGAACCACCAGAAGGGCATGCAGACCTTCAAATCTTATTAAAGATTTGCACTTTATCCATAGCCGTTGCGCTATTCTCACTGTAACTTTCCAAAAAAGAGGCTCAGAGAACACACTAGGGGTTACCAGTGTGCAGAGGGGTGGGGAAGGTAGCCAGTACATTTTTAGACTGTGTTTTTATTTTTTATTTCTATTTTTGGTGGTGCCACACGGCTTGCAGGTTCTTAATTCCCTGACCAGGGATTGAACCTGGGCCTTCAGCAATGAACGTGGGGAGTCCTAACCACTGGACTGCCAGGGAATTCCCCAGCCAATATTTTATAATAACTTTGAATATAATCTATAAAAATATTGAATCACTATGTTGTACACCTGAAACTGAGATAATATTTAAATTAACTATACGTTTTTAAAAATCTCAGATAAATAAATGCATTTAAAAGAGCTTTATTGGTAGTGTGTTGGTGGAACTTTTCAGTAAAATTATTTGCTGTGCAGTAAAAATGATCCTCAGTGTAACTTGTATCAAGTAACTTTTCAGTATTTAAACAAATCTTGAAACATTACGACAGTGTGACTTCTTTGATAAATCAGGAAAGTTAAGGGTATTTGAGGCCATTACAAATGAACTGATTGCATCCATTTAAATGTGCAAGTTGAAATGCAGGACCCTGATTAAGTAATGAAAACCATGTGCCCTTAGACTGGGACCAGAGAGCCCAGTCCCAGTGGGGCCGTAAGACTCAAACTGAGGACATATCATGGTAATTTGCTCCAACTGTGTTAAATTAATTCAATTTGTATTTTGAAGAGAAAAAAAGGAGCGTGCTGTTTTATATACCTCCCTGTGCCTAATCTAGCTGTAGTTTCACTGCCTAAAAGAATGGGCTGTCCAGTTTACTAGAGGTCAAAAGTTTGATTCAAGCAAATTAAGAGTAAGAAAGTATTTTTGCAATGATTCAACTGCTTTAAACAGTTCAAGCCATGAGTGTTTCTTGATGTAGTTTCTAGCACTGAGCTTAATTACACTTGGCAAAGCATACTGGAAAACTATCATTGGTCCTTTTTAGATGTCAGAGAAAAGTAGTGAAAATGATAAAGATAAAGTGTATTTAAAAATTGACAGTTTACCAGCAAGTATTCATACTATTGGATAGATTCTTTCACTCTGTAATAAGAGGGGGAAATGTACTTTGCCTTCTTTCAGAGTATACACTGCAAACTACCCCTCCCCCATTTCATTTATAAAGCATTGTCAAAGAATAAGAAATTTGTTTCACTAAAGTGATTTTTCCAGGTGATTAAAGCTTACCTCTGCCCACCTACATTATTTCTTTGCTTGAACTGTTTCTGATGGAAACATGACATGTTTCTTTACCTTTTTACATGGCGTTTATAAATGTGGTTAGAGATTTCCTTGACCTGGGCTCTTCATGATAAACATCACTTTACCTTCCGTGCCATCATCCTGTTACTCTTTGACAGCTGATTTGTGTGGCGGATGAGTGCCTCTGTGTAAATAATCACATATTTTTATTCTTTTGTAGGTAGCATTATTCCTAAAAATAGGGCTCATCTGAGTAGTTAGCAAATCCCAGGCAGGGTGCGAAGAATGTTGCATACATTATAATCTTGGCTAATCTGCCTACCACCCCCACCCCTAAGAAATGAGATTATTCCTTATATTTTATGGGTGAGAAAACTGAAGTAATTAGTAGTGGACTTCCCTGGTAGCACAGTGGTTAAGAATCCGCCTGCCAATGCAGGGGACACGGGTTCTGAGCCTGCGCTCTAGAGCTCTCGAGCCACAATTACTGAGCTTGTGTGCTGCAACTACTGAAGCCCATGTGCCCTAGAGTCCGTGCGCTTCAACAAGAGAAGCCACTGCAATGAGAAGCCCGTGCACTGCAACAAAGAGTAGCCCCCGCTCACCACAACTAGAGAAAGCCCACTCGCAGCAGCAAAGACCCAACACAACCAAAAAAAACAAAGAAAGGAGAAAAGAAAAAGAAACTGGTAGTGAGCAGTGGAGTGGGACTTTATACCTGGATCTCTAAGCGCAAGGTGCCTGTTGATAGGTAATATAAGAATTGCTTCTTGCTGTTTCTCCTCTCTGCATATTTCTGTCTGTCCTCCTCTTTTTAAAACCTTCACCCAGGTAAGAGCCCATGATGAGGTCTGTGCCTCTTTTACAGGGCATTTATTGATACCTTTTTCCTTAAGTGGGGTTATTCTGAGAATATTTTTGCTGATTCCTAGGTTCCCAGGCACCGTCTGCACAGTTGCAGTTTCAGGAAGGCAAACCTGTGAATTCGTCACTATGTGAAGGCTTTGGGTGGATTGATTATAGGATCTACTGCATTATGGTTCGGTGACATAATCAAGAAACCTGCAATCAGAGGAATGCCTGGCAAGCCTGTAACTCAGGGGTCAGCAAATGTTTTCTGTGAAGGGCCAGGTACTAAATATATTAGGCTTTGCAGGCCATATGGTCTGGGTTGCAGCCGCCCAAATCTGTCTTTGCAGGGCAAGAATAGCCACAGATAAGACATAAACTAATGCATGAAACTGTATTCCAATAAAACTTTATTTACAAAAATAAGCAGTAGCGGGAGTTGGTCCTTAGGCTTGTCGTTTGCCAACTCCTGTTATAATGGATAAAAGAACCACTCAGAGTATTTTGAAAGCCAAACTAGGTAGAGAGTTCAGAGGCCGTGCAGAGTACAGACTTTACCCAGGGACTCTGTAGACAACGCCTGGATTTGTCTTCTAACTTTACCACTAACTACTGTAACTTAGCCAAATATTTTAACCTCTCTGTGCCTCGATTTTCTGTCTTTAAGATTGGGCAAATAATAGTCCTTCCCTCTCAGGGTTACTTTGAGAATTGTTTGTAAAGTACTGAAAACGATGCTCGGGACAAAGAAAGCACTAAGTAACTTTTCGTGAAGTTAAGAATTGTATCGAACCCAATTTCTAGTGAGATAAAATATCATAATGCATTGATGGAAAGAACGAAGACTTCCTTTGCTCTGAGTGACGTGGAGGGCAGCGATCGCTCCCGCCGGATGGATGGATGTGTGGTGGGAGGGGCGGACTTAGGTAGTGAAGGGGCCACAGTGGGTTAGAAAGGCTGTGGCCTGGGAGTTATGGGAAGTGGGCTCCAGACCACAGACAGTCTTTGACTTACTAGTCACTTCCCTTTAGGGCCTTGGTTTCTGCATCTGTAAAATAATGGGGTTCACCCCGATTAGCGGATATAGGCTGGTGGCTCACAGGTTGAATTCTGCCTACAGAGAGTTCGATTTAGCTCCTGGCGTGTTTTTCTAAACATGTTGAACGCATCATCAGCAACTATGAATCAGGAGATTCCACCAGAATTCAGGATTCCTGGTTTCTGTTAAAAACTCAGAAGCTCAAAGAGCACTGGTTGCATTCCTGCCTGGCAACCATGGACGGGTGCTGGGTCGTGGTGGCCCACGGGCTCTGTTCCGGATTGCTGTAGCAGTGGCTGCCGGTGCCCAGCCTGTACCCTGGCCCTGGCCCTGGCCTCTCAGTCAAGCCAGCTGGACTTCCCACCCCCTCTGCCTGCATTCATTTGTCTGAGGACTTTCTCTGACTGTAGAGTTGGTGGTTTAGAAGTGCTGGGGAATTAAGACCCATCCCTCCAGTGGTGAAGCGTTTAGCGTCTGGATACTCCAGCTCCCTTGCCCATCTGGCAGGGTAACTAAGATGAATATTCTGTACCATTTCCTAGAGTTTCCCCATGGAGTTAAACTCCGGTGATAGTTGACTTAATAGGACACTTTAAATTAATTAATTAATTTTTAAATTGAAGTATAGTTGATTTCAGTGTTTCACGTGTACGGCAAAGTTATTCAATTATACATATATATTATTTTTCAGATTCTTTTCCATTATAGGTTACTATAAGATATGAAACTATACTCCCCTGTGCTATACAGTGGGTCCTTGTTGTTTATCTGTTTTGTATATAACAGTGTATATCTGTTAATCCCAAATTCCTAATGTATCCCTCCCTGCCCTTCTCCTTTGGCAGTCATTTGTTTTCTATGTCTGTGAGTTCATTTCCGTTTTGTAAATAAGTTCATTTGCATCATTTTTTAAGATTCCACATATAAGTGGTATGGTATTTGTCTTTCTCTGACATCACTTAGTGTGAGAATCTCTAGGTCCATCCATGTTGCTGCAAATGGCATTATTGCCTTCTTTTTATGGCTGAGTAATATTCCATTGTAAATATATATACCATATCTAATAGGACACATTTTTGGCGGGGTTGGTCTTTCCTTTCTTGTTTCATTTCCCCTACTCTCCCACTGCTGTTTCCTGAGATGACCTCTTAGATAAACAACCTACACTTGACCCCTTGTCCAGCATCAGCTTCTGGAGGAAATCAGACTAAGAAAACCATTGTCCCTGCCCCTGAGGCCAAATGAGAATTGCCCTTGTTTTTCATCATGCTTGGGCAGTTTTTCTTAGGTAGAGAAATCGTTGTCCATCCCATGTCTTTCAAGAGAAGGAAGGTAAAGGACTGAATGGGCTGAGGGTTTCTAGATGATGGGGAGTTTCTTTCCTCGTGTAAGTATAGACAGAAAGCTATTATGCAAGTGATCTTCACTTATGAAGTCTTGTTGCTGAATGAAATTTGTTTTGCCCGACGCTCAGCAGGCCAAAACTCTGAGGCGTCGAGTTTTGCAGCAAAGAGAGTTTATTCACAAGGCAGCCAAGCAGGGAGACAGGAGAACAAACGTTAGGTCTGTCTCCCCTAAGGCAAGGGGCTCGGGGTATTTATGGGATAAAGAGTAAAGCAGTAGGGCAGGGCAGGGCAGTCTGAGGCATGCGCAGCATGGGGAAAGGTGCTTGGGAAAAGGTGCGGTAATTGTCCTTCTGTGCAGGTGTAACTAAGCTATAGGCCTCTGCACGTTCAAAATTGGAGGTATTTAGTATGATATGAAGGTGGAGTGTTGAGCCCTTTGACATCAAAGGGTCACCAAAGCGACACTAGACCATGCCCAGCTGGAGGGTAGCTGGTCCTATCCAGTCCTAATAGGTTCAGCTTGAACTAGACACAGGTGACTCCAAATTCCTGGAGAACAACTCTAGCAAACATTGTTTAGGCTACATGCTGCTAAGGAGGATACGCACGTCTTTTGTAGCAACAACTATAACGACCTTGATTAATGAAGGCAGGTGAAATGGATTCGACTAATGATTGCCCATAGTTTCAGCCTTGCCTCTATGGGTGTCTGAATCTGTGATGCCTGCAATAGAGCATCCTTAATGGATTCTTAAAATGGGACTCTTTGATGGGGTATTTTGTGAGAAGCAACCCACATCTCTAGATTGTGATTGGTGAATTGTTTTAACCTGTCTGAGGAGATTTGTATTCTAAAAGAGGCAATTTGAGAGTCAAATTTGTTTCCTATTTGGGTGACCAACCACCCTGGTTTGCTCAGGGCTGAGAAATTTCCTGGGATGAGGGCCTATTAGTCTTAAAATTGGGAAAGTCCTGGGCAAGCCGAGATGAGTTGGTCACCCTACTTTAGATGCACAGGACCTTTCAAAGTCTAACCTCTGAAAGATGATGTCCCTCCAATACATATATATTTCAAAACACAAAATTCTATTTTTTAAATGACCCCAAACTTAAATGGATGCTGAAATAAAATAGCTGTGTCTAGATTTCTAATTGTAAAAATTGGAATGAGTTTAAGAGTGTGACTTTGGTTTTCCTTTTTGTCTGTACCTCTGCTTGCTGTTTGAATTTGACTTACTGTGGGGTAACAGAACACTGTTAGGGGAATGAATTTGGAAACATTCGGTACCTCCTCCTTTTCACAGCCTCCACTCCATCAATCAAGCAGGGGCTCAGCAGGTGTGCTTCCCACATTTGAAGCTCTGGGTGCTGTTTTCAGGGGTGAAAGGGAACCTGGAAAGGTCGGCTCACCTGTGTTCAAGGGGAAACCACTTACATATGCATTTGCTCTGTCTTGGGTTCTCTCTCATTTTTCTTCTCCAGGTTGTTCATCTATTTTTAGTAACATTGTGTTTAAATCAGAGATGAACTTGTGAAGATCTTTGCACCCAGATTAGAAGAGTGTGTCACAGCTGAATGAGAGAGAGGGAGAGTCATGTCCCAGGTCTGAGAACATAAATAGCAGAGGGTGTGAATGCACCAGGATGTGGGAATCTCTGTGAATCAGAATCCAGATGTGTTGTCTGCACAGCACAACGTGAAAAGAAGACCTGGGAATTTGAAGGTTAGAATGATTTTATGTATCAAACGAAGTAACTTTGACCCTGAAGTTGATATGGGAGGCTTAGTGGGAAAGTTGTAAGTAGGTCTGGAACCGTAAAGGTATGTATTTGAATCCAGGATCTGTCCCCTAATTGCATGATCACCTTGTGCAGGTCAGGAGACCTTCCTGAGCCTCCATTTTCTCACTTATAAGAAGTAAGAGATAAGAAGGAAGGAAAGCTAACTTTTGTTGAGCACATGCTATATATTAGGGCTGATGCAGGCATTAGAGGAATTGTTTCATTTGAGACTTTATGGTCCTGCAAGGTTGCCCCATTTTACAGATGAGGACATTGAGGCCCCAAACAATCAAAGAATTTTCCCAGCATCACTCAGCTGCTCAGGGATGAAGCCAGAATTCACACCTGGGTCAGGCCACCTCCTGAACCTGTGCCAGCCTGTTCTCCCCATGGAAATCATAACTTATTCCTCATGCTGGTGGTCTCATTTGGGTTCATCCAGAAGCATATTCTAAGATAGACTGCAAGTAGTTCATTTGGGAAGTGCAGGAAACACCAGTAGAGAAATTAGGAAATGAAATAAGGAATTGAAGACCGCCAAAAACAAGTGTGTTAGCAGCTTAACTTCCACAGTGGGCCAGTAGTGCTCCATCCCACTGGAGAAACTTGGGACTCAGCATACTGCATGTGCCTCAGAATGATCCCATCTGAGGAGTGAGGGAGCTGGGGTGTTTATACTCCTGCTCCTGAGAGTCATTAATTGAGGGCTCCTTCTGCAAGATGGAGTATTTATTCCTAGGTGCTTCCCTGGTATCCTGTGCTTGGCAAAGTAAGACTATGAGTCCAGGAATGCTCTTGGCAAAGAAGTGCAGGTGTAGCAGTTGGAAAAGGCCAGTGTGTCTTGAAGTGGTAAAGAGAAGGGAGTTTGGAAGCAGCAAGGACGACACCTACTACAGTGGCTGTTAGAACTGGAGACAATATGCACAGTGGAAGACTTAGGGCCACCATTTATGGAGGGGCTACTATGAATATGTAAATACCTGACAACGAAAGAATTTTTGAGGGCTTAGCATGAGTCTTGTGAATTCTCGCCTGACCTAGAATTGTTCCCAGGAACCCATATCAAGGACGGCATGGGTTCCTGCACATGTTAATCATGAACGTCTAATAAAAGCCAGGCCTTCCCAGCCCTGCAGTGTGGACTGTTTCAGAAGTGGGTACACTTACCTGAGGTTCATCAAAACACCTGCCACCTTGGGGTCTGGGTGCAGAGGGAGTAGCCAGACTGGGCGCTTTGGCACAAAGACCCAGATGCCTCCCCTCCATGTCCAGAACCCAAAGTTTAGCCACTCTGTCTGCTCAGAGGAAGGTGAGTTTAAAAAGGGATTGTTAGCCAAGAACAAGGAGGGATAAATGTAGCTTGGCTGACACGATTAGCAAGAACTTTTTTGTTTTTCTTAAGAAGGTAACAGCTCATTTTCCTGCCACATCTTATGGTCACTTTTCCTTCCAGGATGTAACTATTGAGCACTATAGCAGTTACAGTTTCCAGTGTCTCCCTTCTTCTCTCCCCATCATCCATTACGGAAGTCCTCCATTTGTGTGGTCTTGGTGGGACAGTGCTGCCTTCTCTATCTGAACCAAAGAGACAAGATTGTTCCTCTCTTCATGTGACCCAGTCTAGGGATGTGGCAGAGACTGCTTTTTGTCCCTCAAGTCCATTTCTCTTCCTGTTTTTAGTAATAATCCCCATCCGTTGGGTTTTCTCTGGGCACATGGCTGCCAAGATAGGGACTATATTTCCCATCTTCCCTTGTGTCTGGTGTGGCCACGTGACCAAGGTCCGCCTGAAGGAGTGTGAGGGGAAGTGATGGATGCAAGCTTATGACTTGTTCCTATTGGGAGGAAACACCTTCTTCTTTTTATTGACTCCTTCCCTTGAGCTGGAACAAGGAGGCACTGGTAAGCCCAACCATGGGGATGAGGGCAGTATTCCAGGTGTTGGTTTGCAACCTCGGGGGTTCCCCAGGTGAAACTGAAAACTGGGCTTTGTACATGGAGGGCAAGCAGACATGGAAGAGAGAGGCAGATCACTCCAGACTGGTAGGTGGCAGTTCTAATAGCTTCCATGATTCTCCTTCTCTTTCTTTTAAAAAGAAAAACCTAGAAAGACGCATCAGATTTTTGTAAATGAAGGTATGCCAAGAGGGTGGCCAATTTTGCTTTATGATCTTATGAAGGAGATTTTGTGATCCTACCTATAAATACACACATGCATATATATGTGTGTATATCCCCCAAACCAGCAATGGGACTTTGTGTTTATATTGCAAATAAATATTATTTTTCCCTCACCTCCCTCCCCTGCATACACACGTCCCCACTTTATCCTTGCTTCTTTTCCCTTCCAACCATCCTTGCCCCTGACTACATAGCCTGTGCCCTCTTTTCTGATCTCTGCTGTCCCATCCCTGGAGAAAGGTCTGGAAAGAGAGTCATACATGGGCTCTGAGGGAGGGTGAGAGGGAGGTGGCATGTAAAACAACAGGTTAAGATAATGACAGACTTCATTCTTAAAGTTCACTTCTTGATGGGTCATGGTCAGACTCAAAAAAGTAATAATTATTATTAACTCTTGATTGAGGACTTTGAGTAAAGATATCTTTTCTTAGTTTCCTTTTTTACATTATTCTTTCAAGCCCGCATCCTCGAAATGGCCGAGTGCAGGAATGGTGGGCGGAATGTGCATTCCAAGGATGGAGGGGGAGGTGAGGAGCCTCCGATGGTCCGGGCCCACCTTGTGGGGCGTCTGACAGGCGTGCCCTCCCCGTGCCCTGCTCCAACACCAGGAGATAGCAGGACATCAAGGTGGAAGGGGTCTGGGACCCTCTCCCTCTGTATGGGGCAGAGCTCTGCTACCAGCCCTCGTCCCCTGCCAGACCACTCTCTACTTGGACTTGAAACAGAACAAACCTAAGCCACTCATTCTTGGTCTCTGCTCCAACCAAGAACCTATGTTGAAACTGATATTAAAGGCTCAACCCATGACTTAGCCTCAGCCAACCGGGAGTTACTAGAAAGATCATGAGAGTTGGAGCCAGAAGACCTGGGTTTAATCCGAGCTCTGTCACTTACTAACAGAATGATATGGAATAAGAAACTAGCCTAAACCTCTTCTGAGCCTGTGGCATGCATTACCTATTCAGTACTCTGCGGAAAGCCTCTGGGGGTAAAATGCCTGGCACGGTGCTTGGCACACAGTCAACAATCAGTGAAAGATGGCTCTTGATGTTATTCATATGACTATCAATTATGTACAACGCTGAGCTGTTGCTGACCAACTCAAGCTGTAGTAGTTGGTACTTTATACCAGCTGGCTCTGAGGTCTGGAATTAGTTTTGCCAATTTCTGAAGGGGCTGGGTGATCCATGGCAAATGAGTGGGTCGGCAGAAACCTCATATGTTCCCTCAGGCCCTTGTGGGTGGCATTTACTTACCTTTGGTAAAGGATATGTCTTATGGTAAAGTGGACAGACTCCCTGGGGTGGTGCCTTCTGATCCCTCACGAAGGGTGAGGGTGGAGGTAAGGGTGGGGAACTAACTGGTCAGGAGAGAACTGAATCTTTTCCCTGATTAACCTGGGAAGCCACATCCTTAGTGTCTGCAAACTGCTGGTGGCCTACCTGATACCCACTTCCTCCTTTCTGAGTAACAGAACCCCAGTCTTATTTGAGGTGGTAGTATGCCTTGCTAAAAGACTATACATTTCCCTTCCTCCCACACTACTAAATATGGCTTTGTGACCAAGTGTTGGCCAATGAGGTCTAAGTAATGCTCTGTGGGATGTTCAGGAAGGGTCCCAGTCAGGAACTGACTCAGGTGAGAGACTTGCTCTTTTGCCTTTCCATCCTCCTCCTCCTGCTGCTGCCTAGAATACAGAAATGATGGCTGGAGCTTCAGCAACTATTTTGTGACTTTGAAGGCAGAAACCATGGGCTCAGGATGGCAGAGTTTAAGGTAGAGGGGACCTGCTTTCTGCTGGAAATGGCTCCCCTACCTGATCTGAATGCTGCCCAAAGCTCTTCCCCGCCGTTCTGGCTTTATGCCTGTGAATGAGCCTTGGTCTCATTTTACATTACGTATTTCAAAAGCCTTCAAGACTAAAAGCCCTATGCTAAAGGACTGTGTAGCTACTCTCATCCTCCTGTGGGGCTGGATTAATTTCTTCATCCTTCTTGCAAACCCTTAGAGTTTCCCAGCTGAGTAAGCATATAAGAGCACCACTCTATCCATCGCTCTTTGTCAGGGCTGAACATTTGGGTGCTTAACTGCTCTCTAACTATTTTGACTTGTTGCTTAATGGCCTTTCCGGGTGGTCAGAAAGTTTTCTTCCAAACACTGTAACACTTCTTATATTTTGCTTTTCTGAATATGTGGATGGATTCCTGATGATCATTCCCTCTGAGGAGGGATCCTTGGAAAAAGCCTTAGAAAAATATCCAATGGGGTAACCTGAGGTTTGTAGCCTCGTGGTCGTTTCTGTTCAATGGATAGACTTGACACTCTGCTGGTTATTCATCTGTTAATTCCCATTTCCAAGCCCATCATGCTCTCCTCTAAATTCAGATCCAGGGTAGACATCTACAAGCTACCTTTGCCACAGCTCCTTATTAACTGGCTTCAGGTTAGGCTCAGTCAGTGGGAGGTGTTGAACACAGATGGGGACGGGAGAAGGGCTTTATTTCTGTTTCCATCTCAAGTTTGCATCTTCCAAGCAGCCACAGACATCAGTGATGCTTCAGCCTGGAAATGTGTACTTGAGTGGGAAGACTGACCCAGTCCCGTATTTACAAACAATGTCATCTGAAGGCTGATGGACGGTTTTCACCAAAGCCCATTTCTTTTGCCTCCTGGGTGGCACACAGAGAAATTATGGTGCTAAGCCTCTCCTGCTGGAGTATTAGGGTGGAGGAGAGGAGGAGGCTTGAGTTCTAGCCAGTGGAATGAGAGTAGAAGTGTTATATGCGGTTACTATGTCTGGTCCACAAAAACTTCCTCCACTACTTTCCTGACCTCCTCTACCCTCATCTGCCTTCTGGATGCAGAAGATCTGGTGCCCCACTCCAAGGCTGTTGGGCCTGATGGACTCACTAGAAGGAAGGAGCCCGGGATGCCCAGACAACTTCAGGAAGCAGAATTCCTCTCCTCCCCACAGCTGTCCTGCACTGGATCATGACACAATGAGAAAGCAATCTTTAATGTGCTAACCCTCTGAGATTTGGGGCTTGGTTTTTATAGACATTAGCATTAACTAGTACATTACCTTAACCGGTACATGGACAGAGTTCTGAAATGACAGCCTTTGACCCTAAGGCCCCTTGCATCCCAAGAATCCAAGTCAGAAAATGGCTTAGAATAAATAATAAGTGAATTAATTAAAGTACCACTACACATGTGTAGACTTCACTACTTGCTGGAGGGTTCATCATTCATTCATTCATTCAGGAAACACTGATTGAGTACCTACAGTGATTGTGTGAGGGACCAAGAAGACTGTAAAGATTGAGGGAGTGCAACTTGGGGAAGAAGTGACCTTTGGATTAGCAATGAAGGGAAGCCTGTCTCTGGAGTCTGTTTCATCTGAGAAGGAAGCAGCCTTGTCAGTACCTGGGGGGAGGGGGCAGAGGGCAGTGTATTCCCAGCAGAGGATGTGGCTAATGCAAAGGTCCAGGAGTAGGAACGTGCCTGGTAGGTTTTAGAAACAGAAAATAGGCCAGTGTGGCTGGAGCAGGGTGAGCAGGGGAGAGAGTGGTGAAGTGAGGTTAAATCATGGAGGGCCTCGTACAGCACGTTGGTTGAGCGTTTGTATTTTATTCTGGGTTTAGTCGGAAGCCAATGGAGTATTAAACAGAGAGGTGACATGATCTGATTCACAACAGCATTTAAGTGCTGATTTCCCAGGATAAAATAGACACTCGCTCCAGACGGAGCTAAGGGTGTCCTCCCTGGAATACCTAGAACAATGTGAAAATGGGAGAGTGCTAGAGGCCTGAACAAGCACCGTTTACATTCCAGGGAAGACCAGGAGGGATTGATAAAGCTTTCTATATTTTTCTGACTTTTATTCTTCCCTCATCATTATTATTGAGCTTTTCCCTAAAGTACAGCTGGAGACGAGTACTTGGGTGCCTTTGTTTATTTTAGCAGGAGATCTCAAGGAGCAGGGGCAGGGGTTTTGTAAACAAGTGTCAACTGAAAAAAATGCACAATGTAAAAAAAGAGTTGAGAATTAGGTTTTAGTTGGTGGATTTGCTGAGGGCTTAAGCCCAGGAGGCAGGCTCTCAGACAGCGCTCAGGGACTATTCCAGAGAGCTAAGAAAGGGGCCAGAATATACAGGAGTTTTGGCAACAAAAACCGAGTAATCAGAACATCAAAAGATTACTGTTAATTAAAGAAAAAACCCAACATCTCAAGTTAATGAATTTGGCACTTTTCTTTGTATGGGAAGATGCAAGAATCTGGGCTTATTGAAATTATTCCTTTGATATGCACCTTAACTATCTAGGGCTAGTATCCTGTTTTTCTCCATCCTGAATCCCCTCAGGGTGCACAGTCAGGGGCGGCTCGGTTGGCTTGTGGCTTGAAGGCTGCTACATCCTTTGTTTGCTGATATGACAGGCCACATTCCCTGTCCACACAAGGAAGAAGGATGCACGTCACCACAGTGAGCAACTGTACCTCAGACCTGCACCTGAGACACCACGCAACATACACCTTGGAATTTTCTAGACGGTGGCAGGAAAAGAGGAGTATTTTTCCATTGGCTTTTGCCCTCCTTGGTCAAGGTTGCTTCATGGGTGTAAGCTGCCCCAGATTTACAGTTTTTGCTCAGACCTCACACTGAGGGCTCCTGGCAGGCTCCCACACTGAGCCCCAGGGCAGAAAGCCCCAAGCTCTTTCCCTGTAGGCTTTAGCATTAAATGCTCTTTTAAAATGTTGGGTTTTGATTCTGCAAATGTCAGAGAAGCTAGCCAGAGAGAAAAAGGATCTGGGTAGGATAAATAGGAGATGGCAGCCCAAAAGCCAGCAAAAGCCCTGAGGCGTGGGAAGGCATAGAAGGTTGTCTGGGGGAAGAAATGAGGCAGCTCTTTCTCAGCAGAGTTTTGATTGTTGAGCAGTGTGTTCTCCCTCTGTCTCTCTCCATCTCTGTCTCTCTGTCTCTCTCACACACACACAGAGAAAAAGCCACAGAGAAATACTTTTGGATCCCCATATATGCCACTCTCTTCACTTAGGTCCTTTGTACAACTACCCCTTCCTCTGCCCTTCCCCAGCCGTACATACATACTCACTTTGCCTGACTAATTCTCATTTACCCCTGAAGACCCTCATCTCACTTTGATGGCTTTCCTTAACTTTCTAAACCTGGTAATAATATACAGTCTCTCAGAGCTTTGGATTCTAAGAACCAGACCCCCGCTCAAAGAGTTCAAGTTAAAAACAACCAACCAAACAAATGAATGTAGTGTTTCTCATCATGTCATCCACAGACTACTTACCTTAGGATCACTAGGGTGCTGGTTAGTATCCATCCCTACGCCCTGCCCACACCTGCTCAACTGGAAGTCTGAAGAACTGGCACACAAACCGGCTGCCTGGATGGTTCTTCTGCACATCCATTTGCAAGATCCACTGTTGCACGAGAGTTTCCCGGTGCTCTTTGCAAAGAGTACATACAGCCAGGACTGAGGAACCAGAACCTTGTCAAGCATCTTCCTAGATCTGTAGAAGTGTGATCTCTTGTTTCCCCACTGATCTCCTTAGTTACCCTCCTTTGCTTACACATGGTTCCCTCAGTCCTAAATTCTATTGTTCCAACAGCCAACTGTCTCAGCCTCAGAATCCCCATCCCCAATCCTGGATTGATCCAGCTTGGACCAGGGATCACCCTTGCTCCAGCCAGCTGTGACCCAGGGGATGGAAGGGTAGATGGCATCTCATGTCACCTTCTCTGCAATGACTGTGGACCAGGCAGTTTTTTAAGAGAAAGAATAGAAATTGTCATTTGTAGTGCAGCATTCCATGGGGCTTTGACTTTCTCCTATTCTAACATTTACTATCTAATCTTGTAATTGGCAGTATATTTCCTAGCATCCACCATCACACTGAGAAAAATCTGAGGACAAGACGACCATCTCAAGGACTCTTACATTCCTAAAACTTACCAGAGTGCTGATCACCAAGAAGGGACTCAATAAGTAGTTACTGGATGATGATTGACCAGATACGTCACTGCAAACGTACAGGAGCACATGGTTCCACTATTTTTTATAAGTTTTAAATCAATTTTATTAAAGCATCATTTACCTACAATAAAATACACCCATTTTAAGTGGATAGTGTGATGAGTTTGACAAGTGCATGTACCAGTGTAACCATGTGTCGATTGAGATATGGAACATTTTCAACACCCCTAAAGTCTCCTCTCTCAAGGGGCTGCTTCTTCATTCTTCTCCGTTTGTTTCAGAAAGGAGTAGTCCAAGCTCAGATTCAGGAGGTGGTTCTCAAAGTGTGCTTTCTCAACCAGGAGAACAAGCCTTTCCTGGAAACTTGCTAGAAATGCAAATCTTTGGGCCCAACCCCTGATCTGCAGAATCTGAAATTCTAGGGGTGGGACCCCGCAATCTGTGTGATATTGGTGAAAGCTTCAGTTTGAAAACCACGGCACTAGATCAGATGAGGTTTCTTTAAAATGGGCAGCTGGAGTGGAGCCAGATGGATCATAGAGATGCTTGAGAGCCTGCCCTGGAGTCAAAAGGAAGCACGAAAGTGGTGTGAGCTGATAAAGTGTTTTCTGAAGACAAGGATAGATGGGGCCTGCAGGATGGATTTGAGAGTAGAAGGTTGGAGTCAGGAAGACCAGCTCCTTTTATAGCAGGTTCTGGAAGATCCATTGTCACTGCAAATATATAGGAGCACATTGCTCCATTACTTGAGGCTTTTTGGTAGTTCTGGACTCTTCATGTAATGAGGTGTTTGACAGGACATTATCTTATGATGAGATTTGGTGATTACGTAATTTTCCTTCCCTTTGAAAGGATTCAGGTCATATGTCTGATCCTGATGCTACTTTCATTAGGATTTTTGCCCTCTATTCAACTCTCCCTCAGCCTTTATGATGTCCATTTTTTAAATGTATGTGTGTGATTTGTTGCTTTTTTCCCACAAGGTTGCTAGGCTGAACAAATCAACCTGATGTAGGGTAGTGGCTGGGCAAGTGAACACGGAGGAAAGTGGAGCAAAGGGAGTTTATTGTACGGATTTGTATGCTACTTGAAAAAAAAACAAGAAATACACACAGATTCTAGCTTCAGGAACATTGTTGGCTGATGTGCAGACTTGGTTCGTCAATTGATTTTAAGGGAGAAGAGGAAAGGAAGTATGTGATTGCTTCAGAAAGAAATATGGGCAGAGCAAATAGATGCTAAAAAAGGTTATTTGAAACTTGGAAATGCAGCAAAAAGATCACTGTGTGTCTTTTCAACACAATACCAGAGCACTGTTCAATCAAGCATTCTCAGGGGTCAGCCAGCCCTCAAGGGGACGGTAACTGTAACTCATGATTAACTAGTAATTAGAGCCCAGATTCTGTAAAATCAAAGGTTAACTCGTAGGAAGTTGGGAATAGCCAAATAAGTTCTGTCCAGTAGACATTGTATTCATTTCTTATTGCTGCTGTCCGCAAATTATCGCAAAGTTAGTGCCTTAACACAACACACGCTTATTTTTTTCTTATTTTTTAAAATTAATTTTTATTGGAGTATAGTTGATTTACAATGTTGTGTTAATTTGTGCCGTGCAACAAAGTGCGTTATACATATACATATATCTACTCTTTTTTAAATTCTTTCTCCAAAGCATTACAGAGTATCGAGTAGAGTTCCCTGTGCTGTACAGGAGGTTCTTATTAGTTGTCTATTTTTGTATGTAGTAGTGTGTATGTGTCAATCCCAGTCTCCCAATTTCCTCCTTGGTAACCATAAGTTTGTTTTCTACATCTGTGACTCTATTTCTGTTTTGTGAATAAGTTCATTTTTACCATTTGTTAAGATTCCACATATAAGTGATATCATATGATATTTGTCTTTCTCTGACATCACTGAGTATGACAATCTCTAGGTCCATTCATGTGGCTGCAAATGGCATTATTTTGTTCTTTTTTATGACTGAGTAGTATTCTATTGTATATATGTACCACGTCTTCTTTATCCATTCATCTGTTGACGGACATTTAGGTTGCTTCCATGTCCTGGCTATTGTGAACTGTGCTGCAGCAAACATTGGGGTGCATGTATCTTTTCGAATTATGATTTTTTCTGTAATTCCAGAGGTCAGAAGTCCTAAAATGGGTTTCCTGGGGCTAAAATCAAGATATTTGCAGGCTATATTCTTGGTGGAGTTTCCAGGAGAGAATCTGTTCCCTTGTGGGGTTTTTTTGTTTTGTTTTGTTTTAGAAATTTTTAAAAAAAAAGATTTATTTATTATTTATTTATTATTTTTTTTAAAAAAGACATTTATTATTTTATTTATTTATTTATTTTTGGCTTCATTGGGTCTTCGTTGCTGCTCATGGGTTTTCTCTAGTTGTAGTGAGTGGGGGCTACTCTTTGTTGCAGTGTGTGGGCTTCTCAGCGCGGTGGCTTCTCTTTTGTGGAGCACGGGCTGTAGGCGTGCGGGCTTCAGTAGTTGCGGCACATGGGCTCAGTAGTTGTGGCGCATGGGCTTAGTTGCTCCGCAGCATATGGGATCTTCCCGGACCAGGGCTTGAACCCGTGTCCCTTGCATTGGCAGGTGGATTCTTAACCACTGCACCACCAGGGAAGTCCTCCCTTGTATTTTTAAGCTTCTGGAAGCTGCCTGAATTCCTTGGCTCTTGGTTCCTTTCTCCATCTTCAAATTCAGGAATGTGGAGTCTTCCAGTCTCTCTTGACTCTGACCTCATTGCCTTCTTTCTCTTATAAGAATCTGCACAATTACATTGGGCCCATCTTGATGATCCAGGATAACCTCCCCATGTGAAGATTCTTAACTTAATTACATCTGTAAAGCCCCTTTTGCCATGTGAAGTAACATATTCACAGATTCTACGGATAGGGAAATACACATCTTTAGGGGACCATTATTCTGCTTACTACAAAGATACAGATGATTTTGTTCATAAGAGAAGTTAACTCCCAAAATTATGGTTTAATGCACTGTATGACACTAACCAGTTTTGAATTGAGTTTAGCCATCATTTCAGCATTATTTTTTCTACTTTAAATATATATATATATATATGTATGCATATGTTTGTATATATATATGTATAGTGTTTATGTGTTTTTATGTGTATTGTATATACTTTATACATGATGAAGGCTATAGGGTCAAAGTCAGGTGTGTGTGTGTGTGTGTGTGTGTGTACATGTGTATGTGCGTCAGCTTTTTGTTTGTTTTTTTTGATAGGCAAGAAGTACATTTATTAATATAGGATGCTTGTAAGAGATGCAAGCAGGCAGGTGAGAGGGCTCTGCCCTGAGGATTAAGCGGGCTACAATTTTATAGTCAAAGGAAAGGGGAAGGGGAAACGGCTGCCTTCTTCAAGTAGCTGTCAGGCTTACATCTCTAGCTTCTCCTTTGTATCAGGCAGGATAGTGTCTGACTCTATGAGGTCAAACTAGGATTATCATAGCCTTTATTCAAATCAGCAGAAGGGTGGTGACATATTTCTTCCACCTAATGGCCTGGGGCAAATCTCGTGCTTTTATTTATGGTTTCATAGCTAAGCAAGCCTGCTTCGTTCCACAACATTCTGATAGCTTTCTTGAGCGATCATTAACTTACAGTGGTCTCCCCAAATTTCCTAGGTTTCCCTCTCTATCTATAGTCCCCTGCTGGAACTTCTACAACTACCTATTTAACTATCCTATTCTATCCCTATCATTTCCCCCTCCAGGTATTTTACCCCTTTATTCTTAAAGGGGAGTATAGGGTGATGACCGTTCATTAACTACTTCCTGCTGAGATAGGGCGTAGTCCTGCCTAGCCAAGGAGTAAAACACCTGGCTAACTGTCCCTTCTCTGTTGGGAGGGCCGTAAGCCAATGTCACTCTGGTTGGCATTTTTCCAGCCATCGCAGAGGTTAAACAGCGTAGGATGAGTCTATAAAAAACACAGATCAAGAGAAGTACAACAGTGAGCGTCAAAAGAGTCATTCAGAGAGATTGCAGCCATGATCTTGGGGACCCAAAACGTTTTCCCAAAATAGTTCCTAAATCTGGGAGAGGGTCCTTTAGGGCCTCTATCTGTTTGCGCATGTGACTCAGGAATTGAGATACATTAGCAGATTCATGTAGAATTAAAGCACAACATTCTGTCTTAATGATGGCACAGGTTCCCTGCTGCGAGGCCTTGATAATATCCAAGGCCATTCTGTTTTGTAAGACAGCTTTCCTCATCAGAGTTACTTCATCATTGAGGAGAGAGATGGCATGATTACTCTCATTTAGGGCATTTTGTGCATCAGGTTTTTGCATTCCCCTTTGAACTAGCTTTATCATCCTCTGCTTCCCTCATTAATCAAATCTGTTAATACATGTTCTCTTTATAATTGTAAGGGAATAATATTTTGAAAATTATACTTGACCACAGTAATGGGACTGTGTAAAAGGGACACAGGAGCCAGCTGAAAGAACTCCCAGTGGCCAAAGCTGCAACAGTTTGTGCAACAAAATACGTAACACTGGATATAACCCAAGGTATAAAATACCCATGAGGTGGTGACATCACCAACATGACTGAATAAGATGTTGCTTGTCATAAAATCCGCTTAGCAACAACAATTCAGCGTTTGTCCACAGACAAACGTTGCCTGTTGCCTGTGAGAGAGCTGTGGGATCTAGCACTGTGTGCCAAAGGACCTAGGAGGAGTCTCGCATACTCGTGTGTTGGGTAACAGACATATAGACCCCGGTCCTGGCTTTGGACCCTGCAGTGGCCCATGAACTGGCTCTAGCCCCTCTCAGCTGCAGTCTGAGAGCCCCTGAAAAACACTGTATTAGACAGTCATCACGAATGAGAGAGCCTTTATGGAAGTCTAGATTTCCAACAGAGAAGTCCCAGCACACTGTTGGAGCAAAAAAATACAAGTTTGGTCCCATCGGAGAGGGTGAGAGGAACAGTTTCACTTTACTCACATCACCCCTCCTCCAAGGTGATACAGCACCGTGCCAAGCAAGATCTTCTGGGCCTGTGATTTCTCCTCCAGGGGAAAGTGAGAGGTGTGCGTGAGCACCCGGCTTCCCAGCTATGCAGGACATGGACAAAGAGCCCCATTTCTCTCTCACCCCATCTAGAGCACTGAGTCATGAGCTGCATGACTTTGGGGCAGGAAGAGGCTGGGAGAGCAGTGGGTAGGACTCTAGGATGGTATTAAAGGGATACAGATCCTTCTGTTTTTTAGTTTGAACATGAATGAGTATTGGATTTTATTAAATGATTTTTCTACATCTATTGACATAATCATATGATTTCTCCTTTAAATTGTTAGTGTAATAAAGTTATAAATATTCTAATGTTTAATCAATCTTACAGTCTTGGAATCAACTCAACTTGATTATGACGTTAAAACAAGCAAACAAAAAGGAACACAGATCCTATTAACTGCATTACAGACTCTATCAAGTAATCTGCCCACAAACCATTGGTAATTCCTCACCTGTGGATCCTCCCAACTGACCCACAGGCACCCCCAGCACTCTGTGCACCTCACCTACACACACATTTACTCTGTGTCTGGCACTCTTTGCACACTCCCAATGGCAGTAAGAGAGAGTGAACTTTGGCTGATGGCTAGTGAGCACATATAGAAAGCCAGCTCAAGTCTACAGGCCAGAGAGAGAGACCACAAACTTGAGCTTTGACTCTGCCCTCAGGAAAGCAAAAGGGAGGCTGTGAGCACCTGACTTAGAGGGTGGCAGGATCAAGAGAAGGCATACAAGCTTGAGAATTCCATCATAAAAAAGGAATAAGAAGCATGGAACAGGCATATCCATAGAAAATCTGAAAAGCCTCAGAATCCCTAACAATACTCATCAGAGGTATTTCTCTTCCAAAGTCTGTTAGTAAAGATGGAAGTTCACTGCCACTACGAATGCGAAGATGGAAATGCAAGACTTCAAGGAACAGGAAAACAAATAATAGGATGGCATTAGTAAGTCCTTACCTATCAATAATTACTCAATGTAAATGGATTAAATTCTTCAATCAAAAGGCATAGTGTGGCTGATGGGATAAAAAACAAGACCCAGGACTTCCTAGATGGCGCAGTGGTTAAGAATCCGCCTGCCAATGCAGGGGACACGGTTAGATCCCTGCTCCAGGAAGATTCCACATTCTGAGAAGTAACTTAAGTGTGTGTGCCACAACTATTGAGCCTGTGCTCTAGAGCCTGTGGGCCACAACTGTTGAGCCTGTGTGCTGCAACTACTGAAGCCTGCACGCCTAGAACCCATGCTCTGCAACAAGAGAAGCCACAGCAATGAAGAGTAGCCCCAGCTCGCTGCAAACAGAGAAAGCCTGTGTGCAGCAACGAAGACCCAACACAGCCAATAAATAAATAAATAAATAAATAAATAAATAAATAAATAAAAACTTAAAAAAAAAGAAGCTTATTAAAAACAAAAACAAAAACAACAACAAGACCCAACTATATGGTGCCTACAAGAGACTCACTTCAGCTTCAAGGACAGATAAGCTCAAATGAAAGGATGGAAAAGGATATGCCATGCAAGTGGAAATGAAACGAAAGTGGGGTGGCTATGCTTATATTGGAGAAAATAGGCTTTAAGCAAAAAATAATAATAAGAGACAAAGAAGATTGTTATATAACAATAGAGGGGTCAGTTCATTAAGGGAATATAACAATTGTAAATATGTATGTGCTCAACATTGAACACCTAAATATATTAAGCAAATACTAACAGATCTGTCTTCTCCTCACAAAAATTAACTTGAAATGGATTAAAGATTTAAATGTAAGACCTGAAACCATAAAATTCATAGAAGAAAATGTAGGAGAAAAAACTTTTTGACGTTGCTCTTGGCAACAGTTTTTTGGATATGACACCAAAAGCAAAAGCAACAGAAACAAAAATAAATTAAATGGGACTATATCTAATTGAAAGTCTTCTTTCTGCACAGCGGAAGAACTGATCAACAAAATTGAAAGGCAACCTATGAAATGGGAGAAAATATTTGCAGATCATATATCTGATAAGGGGTTGATATCCAAAATATGTAAGGAACTCATACGCTCAATAACAAAAACCAAACAATCCGATTAAAAAATGGGCAGAGGAACCTGAAGAGGCATTTTTTCTAAAGAAAGTATCCAAATGCCAACAGGTATGTGAAAAAGGTATGTCACGAACTCTTCAGAGAAATGCAAGTGAATGCCACAATGAGATATCACCTCATACTGGTTAAAATGACTATTATTAAAAATGTACGAGAGAGTAGCACAGACATATATATAGTACCAACTGTAAAATAGTCAGTGGGAAGTTGATGTATAACAAAAGGAGTCCAACTCGAGGATGGAAGATGCCTTAGAGGACTGAGGCGGGGAGGGTGGGGGGGACTCGGCGGGGGGGGGTCAAGGAAGGGAGGGAATACGAGGATATGTGTATAAAAACAGATGATTGAACCTGGTGTACCCCCCCCCCCAAAAAAAATGTAAAAGACAAGTGTTGGCAAGGATATGGAGAAAAGAGAACCCTTGTGCACTGTTGGGTGGGAGTGTTCTCACTGGTGGAGAACTAGGAAAATGGCAACACCTGGAGCAGCCATGCTGAAAAATGACAGAGTCAAACCCGATCATGGATCCCTATGTAATCCTGTAGATCAGAATGCTCTACCTGCCTTAGACTACCTGCTTATACTCGTATTTGGACCATTATATGAAAGGGAAATATGTGCTCAATAAGATCCTTATATTTTGGATTCTCTTTGTGAGAGCAGTTCAGTATGAACCGTATTAATGCTTTAACTGTACCAAAAGTGCTACATTGATCCAAGGAATTATACAGTATGGGCTTTCTTCTTTGTTGGCCTTCCTTATTAAGACATTAAAACTAAATTAGTAAATAAATTCTTATGAAAAATTAAGTGGGTCTCAAACCTATATAGGGTTTTGTTTTGTTTTGTTTTGTTTTGTTTTTAATTCCAGCACCACATAGTATCTCACTATGGTGAGCAGAATTGGATATATATATTTTTTATTTTTTTATTTGGTCCTTGGCTATCTCTGTATCTTGCACCTTCTCTCTCTCTTTCTCTCTCTCTCTGCTTTCTATTCTAGGCAAAAGGCAAAGTACCTAAAGCTCTTTTCTTTCCCTTTTCTTTTCTCTCCAAGTAGACATACTCTCTCCTGTGACAGGAGGATCTTTGCATACACTAACACGTATGTGGAATATTCTTCTCTTCCTCCCGGCTTCATTGCCTTCTACTTGTACTCATAGCTCAGTTATCACCTCCCCCCAAAAGTCGTCCCTGACCCCTCAAAGTAGGTTGTGTTCCTCTCTCATGTGCTGTATGAGCTCACATCCTCTGAGAGACAGACACCAAAAAGAGATTCGATGTGCAAAGGATTTTTTGAGGGAAGGTGATTTTTCAGTTGAAAAGGTGGGAGTGCAAGAAGCAGGAGTAGACAGGGAGAGCTTTCAGGCCATGGTGCGGGTCTGGCCCCTGTGAGAGGGGAAGGAGGAGGAAGGAGGAGTGGGTAGGAAGAGTCTTAGACTCTGGGTACCTCTAAGAACGTTTCATTGAGGTTGATGGGGCATCCTCAAGCACAAGTTGCCCATTGGAGAAGTCCCGCCTCCCAGTGGATGCGCCCCTGCTGTGCTCGGCTATTGGCTGGAAGGAGCCCAAAGGATCAAGGAGAGCATTGGCTGGGCTATCAGTGAACTATGCTGCCTGCAGTCAGAGATGTGAGTGGTGCATTTTAATAGCCACCTCAACTGCTCTCCAAGCCCCGTGTCGTCTTATACAGGTGTGTGACTGTACAGCTTTATATTCTTATGCTCTGCCCTCTCTGTACTACTCTTTGCTCCATGAGGGAAAGGACTCTGTGTGTGTTTTGCACGATATCCCCAGGGCCTAGCACAGTGTCTAGCACATTTTAAAACAAAAGCAACCTGAACTTTTCAAAAATTAATTAAAAATTCTTTTAAATTTTAAGATTTTTATTAATATAAGAAAAGTTTTCAACTTGGCTTAAAGAAAAATGTGCCATGGGGGGGAGGTTCAAAATAAATAGAATCTGCAATAATGGTTATAAACAACAGAGAGCATTAACCTGAAAATCTCTATTAGATGAAATTTAATGAAATAAATGTCCTTATGGCAGTTGATCAGGCAAACTGCTAGAAATACCTAATCCCAGGAAAATCTTAAGCCCAATTGTCTATTCATTGTGCTTAGAAAGATGCTCTTTGTTCTGAGATATCTTTATGAGTTTAATGAAGTATTTATAAATGACTCCACATGTAAATGAAATACTTTATTGGTCTACAGGGGTCAGATAAACGGTCAGATTTGTTGGTCAACTATAAAAATGTAGATGATTCTTTCATGCTCCCTGCTTTGAAGTTAGGCAAAAAGAGGAAAAGGGCAGGCATGAAATCTGGGCATTGTGACAGGACTGTATCAGAAATCTATTCTTTTTTTTTTTTTTGGATAAAGATCCTGATATATTATTCCATACAATGGTGTTTATTATACAGTGTAAACTTCAAACCATAAACCTCTAATTATGAGTGGTGTAACTTCCTCAGAATTCTAGTCTTACTTTGTTTGTGGACTTGCTAATGTAAATGTGGGTGGTCTTGAAAATTCTTTGCCTACAGTGTAATGTGTGGGAGTTTAGGGTCCCAAGTGTCATTACTAAGTGTGAGCCTGCCTGCCGCGGTCATGAACACTGTTTGCTTTCCTGTTGCCTCTCAGTAGCCCTCCATGTGTAAATTTAGATCTGTAATTTACAAGTGTGCTCATGGTGCTGGATTTGTTTCCTCTGAGGGTGCATGAAATCAGGTATTTGGAAGTAGAATCCAGTTTTACCCTTGATTTGTACTTTCAAATATACCTTGAATTCATTTAAGTTTCTTCACCCCCAAATGGAAATTGCCTTATTGTTTTATCTGATAATAAAAGTATTATTAAAGCAATTCAATATCAAGGACGAAAGTAAAACATCTGTAATTTTGTCCCGTGAAAGAAACTGCTCAACATTTTGTATAAAGAATTCTGGACTGACTTCATTTCTTTTTTTTGTTTTTTACTGAAGTATAATTGAATTACAGTGTTGTGTTAATTACTGCTGTGGAGTAAAGTGACTCAGTTGGACAGATGTATACATTCTTTTTCATATTCTTTTCCGTTATGGTTTATCCCAGGATATTGAATATAGTTCCTGTGCTATAATAGTAGGACCTTGTTGTTTATCCGTTCCATATATACCAGTTTACATCTGCTAATCCCAAACTCCCAATCCAACCCTCTCCCACCCCTCTTCCCTTTGGCAACCACGGGTCTATTCTCTATGTCCCTGATTCTGTTTCTGTTTTATAGATAAATTCATTTGTGTCATATTTTAGATTCCACATATAAGTGATATCATATGGTATTTGTCTTTCTCTTTCTGACTTACTTCACTTTGTGTGATAATCTTTAGTTGCATTCATGTTGCTGCAAATGGCATTATTTCATTCTTTTTTATGGCTGAGTAGTATTCCATTGTATATATGTATCACATCTTCTTTATCCATTTATCTGTCAATGGGCATTTAGGTTGTTTCCATGTCTTGACTATTGTGAATAGTGCTGCCATGAACATAGGGGTGCATGTATCTTTTTGAATTACAGTTTTGTCTGGATATATGTCCATACATGGATTGCTGGGTCATATGGTAGTTCTATTTTTAGTTTTTTGAGGAGCCTTCATACTGTTTTCCATAGTGGCTGCACCAACTTATAGTCCCACCAACAGTGTAGGAGGGTTCCCTTTTCTCCACACTCTCTCCAGCATTTGTTATTTGTAGGCTTTTTAATGATGGCCATTCTGACTGGCATGAGGTGGTACCTCATTGTAGTTTTGATTTGCATTTCTCTAATAATTAGAGATGTTGAGCAACTTTTTTGTGATAGCCAACAGACCATCTGTATTTCTTCTTTGGAGAAATGTCTCTTTAGGTCTTCTGCCCATTTTTCAATTGGGTTGTTTGTTTCTTCTTGTTGTCAGTTTGTATGAGCTGTTTGAATATTTTAGAAATTAAGTCCTTGTCAGTTTGCAAATATTTTCTCCCATTCTGTAGGTTGTCTTTTTGTTTTGTTTATGGTTTCCTTTGCTGTACTGGACTGACTTTGTTTCTGATCTTCATTTGGCCATGGCTTTTGACACTATCATTTTAAGTTATGATATTATCATCTATCTAATTGTTTAGGAATTCCAATCTGATAACAAAAATATCTATTATTATAATCAGTTTACTATGTACTAAATGCTTTTTGATGATTGTATAATTTAATCCCAACAACTCTTGATGTAGGCAGAATTATTCTGTTCTTTTTATATACAAGGAAACAAAGACCTTGGGAGGTATAAATATTAGCTAAAGAGAAAACTGACATTCTAACCTGGGCAGTTTCTCTCTGACTTGAGGAGGAAGAAGTGCTTTATTTTACATCTTCTGACAGTTTTTTATGGGTTATTATAGATACTTGTAAACCCTTCTGGCTTAAGGCATGAGATAATCCAATACAAATATACCTATTTGAAGGGACCCAGAGACTTTCCTATCTGAATAAATACATGGGCTGCCCTTCTGTGACCTTGGAAGAAACTATTTTATCAAGGAACCACTCTCCTAATTTACTTGACGTAATTTCAGGGTTTCATAAAGGGGGGGTTCGACTGTAATTACACCAAGCACTCCATTTAGGCGATCATGATTTTTGACCAACTCTGATTCTTGACTATCGCATCTTCTAGCCTGTCTGGAATGTCTTGTGTGTCTGCTAAGTTCCTTACAGCCCTTCGGAGTAGACCTTCATCACTTCATGGCTGGTCAGTATTCTCAGATACATTTTAGTCTCTTGGTCTTCTACACGTGACATTAATTCTGTTTTAGGGATGAATGTTTCAAAGATGAGAGGTGTTTCTGAGTGACCACTTCTGTATCTTCAGTCCCAGTTGCTCCATTAGGATCCTTAAGTGACTGGATGAAGTCATTATCGAGGCAAGAGCTATCACTTCAAGAGCTGGCAAACTTGATTCTTATATCTTGCAAGCAGCCAACAATATGCTTCCTTTTATACACACTCAAGAGCACAAACTCACATTCACACACATGATTTTCAACTTCATTTCCAGTTTAACAGGTAGAAGAAGAGTGTTGGCCAGATAAACTTGTGAATTTATCAAATTATGGGGGGACGAGGAGTGGATAGAAATCTAACCTATTGCCTCAAGTATTTTAAAGATTGAGTCAAGAGTTACAAACTCAAAATGCTGGAATGGGCCAATAAGAGATAACATAAGTGCATAATTCAAGCTGCGTAAAGCAATAGGAGAAGGTGAGGTCTGGGGCAAAGTGGAGAACTGCAACCCACTTGACTTTTTTTTTTTTGAACTAGTATGCTGGCCAAACAGAACGCACTGAAAGCTGCATTTAAACCAGAACTGGCTGCTGTTTGAAGTTTTCTAGCTTCTGGAACAGATTACTACAAGATGGGGAAATATATTCAGGTCTCATACGTTTGACCACTGTATCCAAGTAGATCCCTCCTTTTATTCCGTATTTCACTACTTCTTTTATGCCCCTTTCTGGCACTTATCACAGTCTGTATAATTAGTTTCCATTTTTAATTTATTTACTTGTTTATAATCTCTTTCTCTCAACTTTAAGTTTTGTGAAGGCAGGGACTGCATTTATCTTGTTCATCTCTGTAATTACCAGCACTAGCCAGGGCCAGATATATAATTGGCCTAAAAAATAAAAAATTGTTGAGGGGATGAAGCAAAGAGTACAGTACATCTTATTATCGTGTGACATATCTTTTTCATCCTGCTACCCCCAACACTTGGTACAATCGTGGTGATGTGGTAAGTATTTGTTGGATGCAATTGTTGGTGATGATGGTTCACCACAGATGGTTAACCACACTGAACTAGTTTACACTGGGCAGGGGGTAAGGTCTTGAAATAGATGTGGTCAGTAAACTGTGGAGATTCTTGGACACTGGACTCAGCTCTGCCAGGCAGTTCAGTAAGACAGAAAATGGCAAGTTTTATGGATACTAATAAGGCATGACTAGTAATCAGAGCAAGTTGCTGGCATCAGGGATGTCTGATGGTGGATAAAAACAGGAAATCCAGAAAGGGTCAGTGTTCCCAGATGAAGGTATACAGTCTGCCTCAGTAAGCCAACTGATGCTAGAACTAAATCCACAGGGGCTGAAGGCTGAGTTCACACACACGGTAAGAAAAGGAATGGTGGGACGTCCCTGGCAGTCCAGTGGTTAAGACTTCACCTTCCAATGCAGGGGGTGAGGGTTCGATCCCTGGTCAGGGAACTAAGATCCCACATGCCTCACAGCCAAAAAACCAAAACATAAAATGGAAGCAATATTGTAACAGATTCAATAAAGGTTTTAAAAATGGTCCACATTCAAAAAAGATCTTAAAAAATATTGTATTTTTAAAAAAGTAAAAAGAGGAATGGTGAGAGAAATGCCCAACAGGAGATAGGCACCAAGAAACTATCTGGGCGTCCAGTATGGCTTTAGAATTCTAAACTTCCAGAAATGATCACAAAGTGTAGACTTGGCTTCAACGTTCAGACAGAGCAATTGCTGGAACCCAGATCAGGCCCACACCAGCATTATTAGTATTGTTTGGTGGTGAGTTCTCTAATAAATTCCACCTCAACTAAGGGCACATTAGTGCCAGTAACTGAAGGGGTAACATCAGTACTCTTGGCTATAGGGAGAAGAGCTTCCAGTCCTAAATTTGTCCTAAGTGGATATGAACCTAGAATGTTTAATTTTTAGAACAGGAGAACCCATGTGGGTTAATGCTTTCACATCTTTAGCAATCAGGACTCTTTGGTTAAGTGTCACAGGAAGATCATTGAAGAGGAAGCTATTGGCTCATATAAACACAGCATGTGAAGGCAGAGCAGAGCTGGCCTTGGGGTTTATGCTCTCTCTGCCTGTGCTGCTCTCTGCCGTGGCTTCACGCTCTCCTCTGTTGGAGAGTTTTCCCTATAAAGAACAGCGTAGCCTGGTGGTCATGAACTTGGGCAGTTCCACAGCCTGGGTGTGAATCCCACTACTCTCCTTTAACCTTAGACAAATTCTTCATCTATAAAATGTGCGTAATTAATAGCATCTATGTCATAGATTGTTTGCAAGGATTAAATGAGCACGTAAATGTAAAACATTTAGAATGTTGCCTGGTACATAGAAAGTACTGTGTTATTATTGGCTCCCAGCAGCTCTGGCTCATAACCCAACAGTACTGATACCAGAGGGTGGAGAATGATTCACTCTGCCAGTACTGGTTAAAGACAGTCGTCTAGGAAGATTAGCTCAGCCTGTGACAGAGATATTGTCCATGTGAGGGGTGGGATCTCCTATCAAAAGGGGCGAAAGGGAGCAATGAGTCAGAGATGCCTCTCTCTGCCACATTTTATACTCCCCTTCCATACAGAATTGTTGCTAGGAAGTGGCTGTCCAGCCAGGGTCTGTATTTCTTAGCATCCTTCCTCTTCAGCATGGGAGATGGGGGTGTGGGGGGGCAAACATGTGACTAGTTCTTATCCATGTCATGGGGTCGAAGCGATGTGTCATCGTTCCAAGTCAAGGCTTTTAAGAGGTGCTCTTGTTTTCTCCATACTTTCTCCTGATTATAGTTAGTGATGAGGACGTTGGTCTCAATGCTCCTTACACACTGGAATCAGTTGGTTATTTTAACAAAACTAATGCCAATGACATTAGACCAGTGGTTCTTAACCAGAGGGTATTTTTGCCCCCCACAGTGGGCATTTAGAAAAATCTGAGGATATCTTTGGTTGTCATACGTGGGTGGAGGAGTTATTGGAATCTAGTTAGTAGAGGCCACGGACGTGACTGAACAGTCTATGATGCACAAGACATTCCCCACCACCACCAACAAAAAATTATCTGGTCTTAATTGTGTCAAGATTTATAAACCCTGCCCTAGAGGATGGAGAGCCACAAAGCTGAGAGATGGAAGAGGCCTGAGTGCCTGAATCGCTGCATCCAGGAAAGTTACCTGTCAGCCTGGAGTACCTACCTTGGAGAGTCATCTGAATGCGAAACAAGCTTCTACTGTGTTGAGTCATTGAAATCTGGGGTCTGTCTGTTTGTGACAGCAGCTAGCATTGCCTCAAGTAATGTAAGAAGAGAAATGTGCTGAAGGAATTGTGGTTATTTAGCTTATGAAATAGACATACTATATACTTTATTGCTGTCTGCCTAGGTTGCAACATTAAATTGTGGGCCATTGTTTTACTTAAAATTGACCAGCAATTCACAGCACAGATTTCCCTAATTTAAAATCATCCAAATCACTATTCAGTGATTTTATGGCATGGGAATGGATTTTGAGTATTTGGTTTGTATCCTGGGTGGAAAATATTTAGAGTGTGACCTTAATAATTAGGTTAGGTTGTGTTTCAAGTCAAAATTTGTTTTATTTAGGATTTCATCTGTTTTATTCAGTAAATGTTAAATTAATCTTTCACATCATCTTTTTAGTTATTGTTTGTGAAGAAGACAAGTTAGATTTGTAAAGTAAGAGAAGAAAAATTGTTACAGATGGTAGCTTTAGTAAATATTGTAAGAATGCCAGACTCACAAATCTGTTCGAGTATATGAGTTACTGTGAATGCACTGAAATTGGTTAATATTGAAACTCTATAGGGATTGTGTTTTTTCAGGAATTTTAGAGAAAATGAATCAATTCTCTCAGTGCATGGGGTTTCGGAGGACCCACCTCTTCCTCTGGAGTCACCCAGGACTGGACGTTTGAGACACTGGACTCTGGCTATATTGATAGAATTAGAGGTGGGCTAGATAAGGGTCAATCTGGGGACTTCTTCAAGATCTATCAGAAGAAATATGCTTTATTTTTTGCTGGTTTGGAGCTGTAAGGCTGTAAGCCAAGAGCTGTGGGCAGCCATCTTTACTTAAGAATGAAGCCAGCATAAAGAAGAACATAGATGAAAGAGGGAATTGAGGACAAAGAGAGAGAGAGAGAAAGAGCTTGAGTTCTAATGACATCATTTAAATGTCTGAGCCAAGTTATCATGTCATAGCTAGAATTTCATGGACTTTTCATTAACCCACATCAGTAAAGTCACCCTTTTTGCTTAAGCCAATTGGCTTGAGTTTTCTGTCACTTATGCCTACTTTCAAGTAACATAAGTGAGATAAATTTGTTATGCCTGACATGGTGAAATATGTTAATTGTGTCTTTATTACATCATTATTATTGATTATCTGCTCCTCTCCTGTGAGCTTCCACGCCCATCCATTTGCATGTGACTGGCATTCCCTACCCTGTGGAAGGAGAATACTTCTCTAAACCGTGGTGTCAAGTCCAGTCATGTGACTTGCTTTGGTCAGTAGGATGTGGGAAGAAATGACATATGCCGTATCCACGCAGAAGCTTTAAGGGCAATCACATGGTTCTGCCATTTCTCTCTCTCTTTTTTTAATCTGCCAACTGGATATTTTGGTGGTGTTGTTAATGAAGCATAACCTACCAAGGGCTGACAATATACGTGCTATCTTTGGGATGCTTGCAGAGTTTATAATTGAGTATAAACCTAGAGCACCTAAAATCTTTGATTATATCCTGCCAGTTACCAAACATGAATTTGAGATGACTGGTTGCTTCTCATTTTTTTGGTGTATGCAGTGGTGACTGAGAACATGGCTTTTATCTCTGTGCTTTAATAACTAATAAGTTACCAAACTTCTTTGCATCTCAATATCCTCCTTATAATAATAATATCTTCCTCATAGGATTTTTGTGCATACGGAGTTGAACACGGTGCAAGACACATGGTAAAACACTCAATAAGTAGTGACTATTGTTTTTACTGTTATAGAAAAAAAGAGCCCTGACGAACTCTTTTTGATACTTCCGGTAACAAACCTCCTTGGGTGGGGTCCAAAGTAAGCCTAATCAATATTAAACACCACTCCCTAATGGATGGCATTCTGGGGAGGCTCCCAAGACATTACTTTTAAAATTGCACGTAGATCATTTCAGAAAACAGTAACTGGGGAGAATGCTGCTGAGAAAGTTGGATGGGTGTTGAGGGAATATACTGAGAAGCAGGAGAGCCAAGTATCCTCTGAATTTCTTTGTACTTGAAGGTAAATGAAAAGAGAACAGTGCCTGCAGAGTTGGTCCTCAAGCCAGAACTGAGAAGGACACCAGCATCTAGTTGGGGCTCTTATACATTCTTCATTTACAAGTGCCTTTTGGCAAATTTGTTTTGTTAGAGGGCAAAGGTTACATCGGTTTAACTAATTATTTAATAATCTTGGGAAAGGGAATAAGGAGGTTTCATGACAGGACAAATATCTCTGAATAATGAAGAGTAAGTCTTTTGATTAATTTGGATTGAAAGCTCTGTGTGTGTGTGTGTGTGTACGCGTGTGCTTGTGTACATCTGGGTGACATGGAAAGGGTCAGAATGTGAGCTAGTAGGAGGAAAGGCGGCATTGGGCTTAGAAGTATTACCTGGGAATTGGGGATAGTTCCAGTCTTCCTTTTTTCAGTAAAGATTCCTCTCTCAGGTGTTGTGTTCAGGTATTGTGTTAGGGGCTAAAGATATAGAAACTTACTCTCTCATTCATTCAGCAAATATTTACCGAGCATCTACAATGTGCCGGGCACTGTGCTAGGCACCTGGGACTACAACAGCAAGTACAATCAGGTACCGTCTGTGACCCTCATGGAACCTAGAGTCTAAGGAGGAACAGGGGTGATTGAATCATCACATAAATAACTGTGAAGTACAGTGGGGTTAAGTACAAGGAAGGGAAGTTACGAGAACCAGAAAGGTGTTTACTAGGAGGATATGTCATTTGTCTGGTAGTGTCAGGGAGGTGATATGGTCAGATTTGTCTTTTGAAAAGATTATTCTGGCTTCATTGTTGAAATGAAGGTTCAGTAGTAAGTACAGAGAATCAGTCTGAAGGCTACTGCAGGGATCCCAGGAAGAAATGTTGCTGGCTTAGAACATGGAGGTGATAATGGAGACAGAAGTGGACCAGTTTCAGAAATCTTTAGAAGGTAAACTCAGTTGAACTTGGTGAAGAATTGGATGAGCGAGAAGAGGGAAGTGATGTCAAGAATGACTTCCAGGTTTTAAGCCTCACTCTCTAGTCCCTAGGACCTCATAAATGCACCATGAAAAATAAAGTGCAGTACTTGTCCCAGCATAAGCAAAGTTATGGCACAGATATGTGGGAATTGATAAAATGTCCCATCACTGACCCTTCAGCTTAGTTCCCTGAGAGCCCAGTGTTTAAAGAAGATTAGAGTATAATGTATTTATGGCATGGGCCATAGCCAAAGTCAACACAAGTACCCAGACTATAATGTACTGCTGAGGATGCAATTTGAATATTCCAGCCCCAGGCCAAACGGTGAAGTCTAGCTGTTGTGTGGTCCTATAATCTTCTCCATCTTCCCCCCACCCTAAGTGCCTGCTGCTCTTTACTTGTCAGAGCTGTTTGCAGAGCCTGAGGACTGTCACGTACCAGCATGCTCTTCAAGGAATTAGCTTTGCAACTTAGTGAAGAGAAACCTTCATGACTTCAGCTATGCTCAGTGTTTATTATTTCTCAGACTGTGTTCTTGCATGGTGTAGTTATAAAAGCAAACACTTATAGTAACATAAGTTATATAACTAGTAGCTGTAGAATATATAATATGTAACTCATAAATAAAAGTAGACACAGTGGGCATTGGTTAATGTTAGTTGTAAATGGGAAGACTGAGACCTACAAATATTAACTAACTTGCTTTTGGACTCACAGGTACTCATTATTGTTCAAAGCTTATCTTTATGTCAGGACTTGTTCCTTCAACAAATGGTTATTGAGTACTGTATGCCAGGACTATTTCCAAGTAAATAATGTAATCTAATAAATTGTTTGTCCTCATAGAGCTCATGCTCTATTTGGAAAGATGAATAAGAAAGAAAAGAAAGAAAGAAAAAAAAGAAAGAAAGAAAGTAAAAAACCCAAATAGTATAATTTCATATAATACCATGAAGAATAAAACAGAGCAAAGGGTAGAATGTAATTAAGAACATTAAAAAGGGACCTTCGTCAAAGAAGTCCTTTGTGAAGGGAAGATATCTGAGCTGAGACTGGATTGATGAGAAGGAATTATGGGGGCAAAAAACATTCAGGGGGGGCCCCACAGCAGGTGCAAAGGTCCTGAGGCAGGAAACAGCTTAGCAGATTTGACAACAGGAAAGAGAATGCCACGTGGTGGGAGTGTGGTGAACCCAGGAAAGAGAAGTGTATTTGGAGGCCAAGGGATTAGAGACTCTTTAGGGCAATAGTAAAGAGCTTGGATTTTATCTAAGGGCAGTGGGAAGTCATTAGAGGGTTTTAAACACTAAAGTCACATAATCTGAGTAGGATTTAAGAAGATCATTCTAGCTTCTGGGTAGAATGGACGAAGTAGATACAGCAGAGTATGAGAAAAAAATCAGCCGAGGAGAAAGCTGGTAGTTTGGATCATCATTGTAGGAATAGAAATACAGAGAAGTGGGTGAATTTATGATATCTTTGGATATCAGCTTGGCAGGGTTTGCTGGTGGGCTGGTGATAGGAGATAAAGAAACAAACAAACAGAAAAAAGGGCAACTTCTGCGTTTTTGACCAAAGCAATTAAATCATGAATCTCTATAATACCAAAGCTTCAACCCAGATCTTCTTAACACTCCAGCAATCTCTTGAAAGGCAAGTGTCTAATTGCTTGTCCTAGTGAGGAATTTTTCCTTTTGAAGTGTTACCTTATGATTCTGTCTACAGGAAGCAAGGAGAGAGATTGATATTTGTAGGTTGTATTTGAATTCAGGTTGCCTGCCCCGGATGTCTGCTGCAAGCCTTCTGACTTGGTTAGTGATAGCTGTGGGGTATTGGCTCTGCCAGTGAGGATGTCTGCCTCAGTGTCCAGTGCCTTCATTCTAAAAGAAGACAAAGAGACTGACACTGTCAACCTGACTGGCCTTCTTGTTGCCCATTGCTGCCTTTTGTCTGTGGCCTACTTCCTGGATCCGGTGTCATGACTTGGTCAAGAAGACGTTGTGTACATGCCTGCCAGCATGGGGTGACAGATGAGGTTCCAGAAGGGAATCTGCTCTATAATCAGGGGCATCTCATGGTCCCCAGAGGCTAGAAGATGACAGCCTGGCCCCTTTGGCTCCCTGCTTTCTCTGGTCAGAGCAGGTTCCAGAACTCTGTGGCATGGTGGAGCTAGGTCACCACTGTGGTTTGGACAGAGAGCAGGGTGGGGCAAGCTGTCCCCAGGCTGCCCCGGAGTTGGCTTCAGACAAGAGACTAAGGTCAGGCCTATGGTTGAAATTACACGTGTTCCTTGCAGAATTCACATGAGGATTTATGAAAATAGATCTTATAACTTCAGCTCTACTTGGCAATGATCATTTCTTGGGTGAAGATGCTTGGAGGGTCCCTAAGATCGATTCTTACTGCAGATGGAAATCTGAATTCTGACAGTGAGTGTATTATCCTTACTTTTTGAAAGTCTGCTGAGTGGGCACAGAGGAGAGTGTCGAATCAGGCAGGATCCTGGCAGGAAACAGGATTCACCTCTGATGGTTCAAAATGAAGAGAATGAATGAAGGCACTATTTGCAGAGGTGTGGGCGGGGCTAAGAGGACATTAAAAGGGCAGGGGAGTCACCACGAGGCTAGTAGCAGGGCGAACTGTTACCACTCCCAGGGCCAAAGAAGACAAAGGACAGAATTGTTACCTGAGCCAGGTGAGACCAGAGCCACGGAGGAGAAGCTGCCAGCAGGGGCTGGAGTCTTGGAGGAAGCAGTCGCTGCCAGGGAGTTGGCCCGGAAGCCGGAGGGAGTGAGGAAGGTTACCCACCCCCTCTGTTCTAGCATCTTCTGCCTGTCTGTGGGGGAGAGAAGAGGGAGGAAAGGGAGGAAGATGGATGTGGGACGGCGAATGAAGGACAAGCAACACAAGAGGGAGTCTTCACTCCGAATCATAGCCTCCGCATTGTCTTTAAACACATACACATACACATCCCTCCTCCTCCTCCTTTTCTTTTTTTACTGATTTATAATAATAATCTTCAAACCCCAAGACACCCGTAAACTACGGCGGGGGAGGGAGGTGGAGCGTGCATGCTACAGTGTGTGGACGGCGGGGGCATCCAGGTGTTCCTGGGGGCATCCAGGTGTTCCTAGGGGCAGTGTCCGGGTGGAGGCACAGAGGGTAGATGGGGGTCCTGTCCTGGCTTGGACCCTTATTGCTAGTTGGAAGTTGACTGGCAGAGTGGGGGAGAGGCTCAGAATGAATGAGGAGACATCTTACCCCAGAAACAAGGGCATTTGGGAGGTAGAGGGGGTCACAGTTCATGCTTCGTGAAGACTAAGAGTGGGAGTCAGAGTTTCAAAGACTTGTATTCCTACACAGGAAGAGGTAGGTTTGAGGTGGTTTGATTTAAATCCCCGAAGTTAGTGTCTGGTCCAGTTTCCTAAAAATGGCAGCTCGCCTTTCAGGGAGAGGCATTGGAAAAAATTACAGCAAAAATATCTGGTTTGGAAATCAAGCAAGGGGGAAGGGGAGACAGTCGTGCTCTTTTCATTTCACTCAAGAGTAGCAAGAACTGGAAGAGGGCCCTTGATGAGCTGGTAGCCAACATCTTGGGAGAAGGCGTTGCAGCAGAAGCTTTGCAAGAGCAACTCTGTATCTTTTATTATTATTTGGGGGTAGTGTTGTGTACATTTAAGGTACAATTATATTTTTGGTTATGAATTTTATCAGCAAAAACATTCAGGCAAACCCAAATTTGCATATTTATTTATAAATTGCTTCTCATCTATACATATTGCCATGTTGACATACTGTACATTATATGGCATAGTGGGTTAAAGTGTGGATCTGTACCTTGGTTCCTTCGTAGGGCTGTTGTGAGAAACGCTTACCTGCAAAGCTCTTAGATTAATGCTTGACATGAAGTCAGCAGAATGTGGGTTACATTGCAGTAGGAAACATACCCCAAGCACACGTTTATTAAGCGTGAGATCAAAATATATAAATAAAAGTTTATATATATGTGTATATTTTTAAATAGATAAGAGTACATATTTCCATACCCCATGTTTCACACCTTCTTGGGGGTGTACACTCCCCACTTTGGAGACCACCAGTTAAGACAGTGTTTGCTGCCAGGCAGACTGTGCTGCTTTGAGTAAATTCACTTTTTCCAGCATTCCTATCCTCCTCTGTGGGATGAGAGAAGTTAATAGTGCCCGCCTTACAGGACTGTTGGAGGATTAGATACGCTACATCCACTTAACCCAGGCTCTGACTGGTGCACCCTCAGGACTCAGTAAAATGTTACATGTGATTATTGTCACAGAAGTAATGATTGTTGTATTTAAATCAGCAAAGAGAAAAAAAATCACCCATAATCTTATAGGATCACATACGATCACTGAAAAGGCATATTTTTAGACATTTTCCTGAAGCATCTGTGTACACACACACGTGTTTTGCATAACTGGAATCATATTGGGTATTCTCTTGTGGACCCGTTTTTAGTGGCTATAAAGTATAACATCTTATAGGCTCAGAATAACTTATTCATCCAACCCTATTGTGGATCATTTATGGTTTTTCCTAAGGTTTTTCTGTTTTAAACAACACTGTGGTGAATAGTCTTTGTTAACAGGTTTATTGAGATGTAGTTGATGTACCATCAAATCACCCACTTAAAGTGTGCAATTCAGTGATTTTTAGTGTATTCAGAGTTGTGTGACCATTACCAGAATCTAATTTTAGACCATTGTTGTCACTGCACAAAGAAACCTGCATCTGTGGTTGTCACCCACATCCTCAACTCGCCCAGACCCAGGCAGCCATTAACCTACTTTCTGTCTCTGTAGATTTCTCTATTCTGGGCATTTCATATAAATGGGATCATACAGTATGTTGTATTTGGAGATTGGCTTCTTTCACTTTACATAATGTTTTTTGAAGTTCACCCACATTGTAGCACTATCAGGACATTATTTCTTTTTATTACCAAACATCCCACAGTGTGGATATATCACGCTTTATTCATCTACTCATCGGCGATGAATGAATAATGTTATAGATTAATCTTAACTATTTCCTTTGAATGCATTCCTAGACTTGAAAATTCTGGGTCAAAAGTTATACATAACAAAGGGAGTCCAACTCGAGGATGGAAGATGCCTTAGAGGACTGGGGCGGGGAGGGTGGGGGGGACTTGAGGGGGGGGGAGTCAAGGAAGGGAGGGAATACGGGGATATGTGTATAAAAACAGATGATTGAACTTGGTGTACCCCCCCAAAAATAATAAATAAATAAATAAAATTTTAAAAAAAAGGTTATACATATAATTTCCAGACTTTTGACTATCAAGCCCTTCAAATCCAAACTTTATCGCTCATTTGAGCACACTAACGATCTTCTTCCTCATTGTATAAACTACAAAACTTTCCTATTCCTTGTGACACCTGGAGGTATACATAATTTCTAATATTCTAAAGAACCATTCTCGGGGATTCTATCCTATCTTAGGTGTCAGAGGCTCTGATGCACAGTGATACTCCTAAAGGGAACATATTGCATTTTCTTATATCAGTCTTTATCATTTTTAACTAGAAACCTTCCTGTCGTCTGACATTAAAGAAAGTCAGCAGACTTAAGTGGTCAGTTGTCTCTTTCAATTGTCTAACTTTGTCCTTTTAAGTATGTGTATCCCCTACCAACCTCTTGGAAGGGGTTGACATCCAGAAAAATAATTTCTTGTGTCGCTGGAATTTTGACCCAAGGTTTCACAGCATATAGGCTAAGTATCATTAACCTCATAATCTTATTTATTTAAAATATGTTATCGTTAAACTGACCTTCCCTCTCCTTTAAAACTTTGAAAGTAAGTGAAAATCTGTTTTCTGCATGCTGTGGTTTTTAATCCAACATAGCTGTTAAACTCTCAGGGTGGCCTCCTGGGTAAAATGTACTCACACTTTTTCTTTATTATATGAAAGGATCCTGTGGAGAAGGCAGCTGGTGAATAAACACCAAGCTTAAGCCTTAGTCAGTGTGAATCCTGGATAATGTTTACAAATAGAATGGTCTCTGCAGCAACCAACTAGCGGCAGATAAGAGAGCTGCCTCCCTTACAGCTGCGTTTAATCTTTCCAAAGCCTGAAAAATATTCGTTGAATCATGGTGATCAGGACAGCTGATTTTGCCCTCACCTTCAACCCCAGAAATTCTTTCTCCACTGACTTTTCTGGTCACAGGCAACAAAGGTGATTAAAATACTCTGCTCTTTGTACAAAGACCATCCACCGCATCCCCTGAGGCTTCCCGGTGTTATCATCAGTGATGCTGATGGGTTTGCCTTGTTCTTTACTTCACAGCCTCTTGAGAACAATAATGTACATTTATAAGACCAATGCCTAGATGAGAAAAAGTCTGACAGGGACTTATAAGGGCTGGACCTCTCTTCTGTGTCCCTTATGAGAGATCTTTTTATCTAAGATATCCAATTTCAGTCTGACAACTATCCACAAAGTTGATGTTGATATGCCCATTCTAAGGATGAGAAAGTTGAGACATCATTGCTCTGTGCCCCCTGGCAGACAAGGTGTAAAAAAAAATTCCAATTCAATACAGACTTCTTATGATGACAGCATAGGAAGTACAGTCATTCCTGAGAGTAAACAAAGGTAACCCTACTGTTAAATTCTTACCTATCCGTTAGAGATGGATAGGTACCTTGATGGCCAAAGCCTTTAAAAAATAACAGTGGCAATGTTATACTTGCCAAGGTGTGGTGTTTAGAGAAAATCCCTTTCAAAAAAGGAGGGGGAAGAGTTTCTATAATCAAGAAATTTGGAAAGTGTGGGGTTCAGTTAAGTCACACAGACTCTAGATTGCAGACCTTCTCAGAGACTCTACTATAGGAATATGCACTGTGAAACCCCAACATGGGTAGAGCATAAATCCATTTTTGTGGGACACCTATTAGCATTTTAAAGACCTGGTGTTTGTGACACACACAGCCAGAATGAACTTCATAGCAGCCATTCTTTTTTGGTTTAATTTTTTTTATAGATATTAGACACATGTGGTAAACTCAGAGTATCCAAAAGTATTCAGTGAGAAGGTATGACTGTCTGCCTTTAACCATTGCCTCTGAGATTCTCGCTTGAGAGAAAACCATTGATTTCAAGATGTGCAATCATGTTTGTATGTGTGTATGTGCATATGTGTGTACGTATGTGCGTGTATTTCAGTTTTGAGCACACTATATACGTTGTTCTGCACATTGTTTTTTTACTTAATATATATTAGAAGTCATTCCATATCAGTACCCATAAAGCTGTGTCATTTTTTCTAATATCCACATAGGTTCTATTGTATGGATGTGTCATGGTCCGTTTAACCAGTACCCTATTGATTTAGAATATTTCTAACCTTTTCCTATTATGAACAGTGCTGCAGTGGGTACCCTTGTACATTTATCTTTGTCATCACGGTGTTTCTTATATCAGGCTTTGGTAAAAGCCTGGGGTGTAAAGAATGATATAATATGATTCTATGAAGTCAGGAATGACACAGTGTTATAGCCTTCTGATGGTCTGATTTGATCCAGAGAGATTTAGATAATTTAGAGAACTATAGGTCAAGTCCTAAAAAATATTATCAGAAATTGTTGAAAATAGTGGGAAAAGTATAGATTATTTTTTCGAAGATAAGAAAAATTAAGGTTTGTGAAAAATCATATTTCTCTTCGGAAGTAAAGAGGTTGGAGTTGATGCAGTAATTGTACGTGTGTTCCAACTCATGGCAAAAGGAAACTCAAGGCGTGAAATCTCTAAAACAGGGATTTCCCACATGGATAACCTTTGATTCTTAATTCAAAACATAAAGCAAACTGCTTTATTCACCCTGGTTCAGAAGCAGTGGTTTTGCTTCCTATCTTGTACTGCATTTAATTTCTGCCAAATAACGTTTGATTGACTCGAAGACTTTAAAACTTGTTTTCTCTCTTGAACATATTTCTCCCTTTTCTCTTATGTGAACAAAGTAAGATAATAATGAGTAGCTCTTTATGTAACAAGAAATAAAACCTTTCTTTTTAGAATAGATGTTGTTTTCTAGTTGGAATTCAATTCTAGAAATTGATAGAAAGAAGTCCTTCCATATTTTGTTAAACAGCTTTTTTGATAATCGCTCTCTATTTTTTTAATCAGTTTAATCAATAGGGTTCAATGTCAGAGCAGGCTGGGCAAGTTTCCTTGAGGCCAAATTACTATTGGGACATCAGGTAATTTAAGTGTATTGGGTTGCCCAAAAAGTTCATTTGGGTTTTTCTGTAACATCTTATGGAAAAACCCGAATGAACTTTTTGGCCAATCCAATATTTTTCACTGTCTGATCCTTCTTTGCGAGAGTGCCTAAGATATGCTGTAGCCACCATCCATCGTAAGGTGCCGTCACTGTGGGCCAGGCACAGGATAATACACACAGTACCTGACTGTTTATGTATTTAGTATGTACAGGGTCATTTACACCTGTACTATTAGATGGGTCCTGCTGTGATCCACATTTTATAGGTAGAAGAACCAAGGCACGGGAAAATCAAGAAACTCCCTCAAGGCCACCCAGTTAGGATGTTATAGAGCTAGAATTTGAACCTATTGTTTTAAAGTCTTGCCCAAATTAGAGATGGGTTTATTCTTTACAGTAGGTCTTACTTGAATTCTTTTAAACTCAAAGACATGTAATCAACAGTAAGAAAACAGAGATTTGTCACTGCTCCAATCTAGTTATACCAGCAACGTGTGAACGGTTCCCAGTGTTCACAGCTCTCGGCAATGGGGACATCTGTTCTTCTATGTCTGAGCAGTCCCGGCTCCAGAGCTGGTATAGCTCTCTGGACCAGAGGATGGAACAAGCTCAGTGATACAGGTGACTTTCTTGGAAGGAGATGCTTTGACCCTTTTATTACCTCCCCGGGACAGAAGTGATCACCTGCCAAGATGTCTAGTCTTAACTCTTCGTCTTCACTTGAAGCCAACTGAATGAGCAGGTCCTCTACCATGTGCTTAAAGAAACACTCACAAGTTTTCCATTTCCCCTCTGTGTCAAGGGGCTGGAAAAGAGTCATTATGTGAAAGCTGACTGTTAAGGCGATTTTAGGTCATGGAGAGGAATTTGACCAGAGGAGTGCCAGCAATGCAGATCTAATGGAATTCTAATCCTATGCTCTTAACCACTGCTGTGCTGTGGGCATCTGGCCATTTGCATTTGTCCCCTAGGGTATTATAAACCCATCTATCGGCGGAAAATCTCAGACATCTTCTATAAAGGGAACTAACTCCTATCGAGTGGTTACCAGGTGCCTGGAACTGCTAGATGCTCTGTATCCTTACAAACAACCAGCTGCCCAAGCTCACATGCCCAGGTTAGGTCTTGGAAACTCTCACTTCTGCATGTGGTCATTCCACATGCTCTGCCACCTCCCCAAGCAGGCAAGATGGAGAAATCAGAGACAGGAGGGAGTCTTGATTGCCAGCTTCAGTTTCCTGCCAGGGCAGGATGTAATTGCAGGGCTGTCTAGAGCCTATGATAAGCTGATACTAAATTTGTTCTTGGCCAACCGTCTTGGGACATGTGGGGGCAGGGCGGAGGAGGGGGAAGAGGGGGCTTATGTGCAAGGATCCTTTTGTAATCTCTGGTCTCCTCTGGTTTGAGCGTGAGAACATTTCCTGAATGCTGGTCTTAAATATTTAGTGGTCATTCAGATATAACACTAGTCTACAAATGTTCATGCCTGAGACACAGATACAATGGTGAGTGGTTTTGCTGTATCCAAACTCGCTTTTCCTGTCTCTTGTGCATCTGGCCTGAGGCTTGTGTATCAGCGACATATTTGGATGTGATGTCTTTCTTGGAGTAACAGGTAAATTGTGAAAGACTTCTGACATTTTTCTTATTGACTTTGCTGTTCACCAACGCTGTCTCAGGTTAAAAAGGAACAGAGCATCTGATGAATGCCTTTGTTTTACTAACTTTAGCTCTGTTTCTTTTTCTTTCTTTCTTGCAGAAGAGAAATAAATAGTTCAGGAGATGAAAAAAGATAGGGTGCTTTTTAAAAAAAATTTCACAATAGGTGATTTACAATATTGTATTTGTTTCAGATGTACAGCTTCAGATTCTTTTCCATTATAGGTTATTGGAAGATACTGAGTATAGTTCCCTGTGCTATACAGTGAATTTATAAAGGTTGCTACATTTATAAAATTGTAACATATGATAAAGGTGCGTTACATATTATCAAGAAAAGAATACATTATTCAAAACTAGTGCTGAGACAATTGACAAGCCGTTGAAAAATAGCATCTCCCCATAAAACATATACTAAATTAATTCTTAATGGATTAAAGATTCAAATGTAAAAAAATACATAAAAAGCTGAAAGAAAAAAGATATGGTACATTTACATAAAGTTTCTTCGATTTTAGATAGGTGCCATTTTCTTTCTTTTGATTTTCTTATCTGAAAGAATATTAGATGGGGGTATGCTCTTGCTTTTATTTCTTTTCCTTTTTTGTTTTCTGGTCTGCACACTCTCTGTCCCTTTCCCTCTCCTTTCCTTCCCTTCCTCCCTCCCTCTCTCTCCTTCTTTCTTTTTTAAATATTGAAGAGCTTGATGCTTTGCAACTAGCTACACAAAGGCAGCTATAAATTGGAGAACTCCACAATAAGCCCTGCTTTGTTCTCCTCTTTGTTTCCTGAGTGACCACCACTTTGTCAAGGGGGCTGCTAACGGGAGAATGAAAGGAGAAACAGAGCACAGCACCCCTGGCTTCCTGACACCTATTGTTTGAGCTCTGCTTTGCTTTTCCTTTCATTAGAGGGGCGAGCTAGCCTCTGTCATTTGCTTTTCTCTCTTTCGTCTCATGGATCATGCTTGAAACTCTAGTTTTCCTGAAACATAATTTTCATCAAGCCAGCACTGGACCTTCAGAGGAAGAGGAATCTATTTTCCTGAAATTAGTCTCTCATGGAGAGGTTTTCAGTGTAAAATGTTGTCGAGGGAATTCTTGCTGTGTTTGTTTGTTTGTTTGTTCAGTGGGTGGTGGCAGTGAATGAGGGTGGTTTTGGAGAGGAATAAGACTCTCTTTTTTTCCCCACCGTATTACAAGAGCTGAAGCAGGCGATCTTATCTTGTGCTGCATTCACCCTAAAAGTTGGTCAGCCAACAACTCTTGATTACAGGCCTGGTGTGGTAGAGACAGCTGTGGCGGAGTTCTTGCCCTCAGGGAATGTATGCTCTAGTGTGTAAGACAGACAGTAAAGCCATAAGCCAATACAAACGTGAATACGGAGATAAACATAGAAGGTAACATTAGGTAGAAACGCATGCCATGAAACAAAACAATGAGTGGTAAGGGGTGACTATGGGCTGCTTGAACTACAGAAGTATAAGTCTTCTCTTTTGAACTGAACCAAAACGTTGCAAAGGAGGCAGTCATGCAAAGATATGGGAGAAAAGTTTTTAGAGTAGGAGGAAGCACCATTGCAAATGCCTGAGACAGGAACAAGCCTGGCATATTTGCGAGACAGGAGCATTTAAGCTCTTCTAAAGGATGAGAGGAGCCTATCTGTGCTGAACAGATCTGGGCATTCCTGAGAAAGGGAAGAACTGGGGCAAAGGTCCTCATGAAAGGAGGCTAAGAAGAATAGCAGATGCTGTCTGGCTAGTGCTGCAAACTTGATGCCGTGTATGGTGTGGATGTATTTTTTAAATAATCTTAGTGAGATAGATGTAATTTACCAACATCCCATGAGATATGTTTATGCATTTGAAATGTTACCCATTTAAAATGTATAGTTCAGTGACTCAGTATATTTATAGTATTGGGCAACTATCACCATAATCTTACTTTAGAACATTCTCTTCACCCCCCAGAAGAAATCTTGTACCCATTAGTAGTCACTTTCCATTCTTCAAATCACCCCGGCCCTAGTCAATCACTGATCTACTTCCTGTCTCTGCAGATGCCGACATTCTACGGATTCTGAACATTTCATATACATAGAATCGTATAATATGTGATCTTGTCTGATGACTGCAGAATGTTTTTGAAGTTCTTCTATGTTATAACACTATCAGTATTTCATTCTTTTTAATTGCTAAATAATATTCCATTGCATCAGTGTACATTTTATCTGTCCATTCATTAGTTGATGGACGTTTGGGCTTTTTCCACTTTTTGGCTTTTATGAATAATTCTGCTGTGAACATTTGTGTACAAGTTCTGGTGTAGACATATGTTTTCATTTCTCGTGGGTAGCTGCCTGGGAGTAGAATATCTGGGTTATATGGCAACTCTTTGTTGAGTTGTCTGTGTTTAACATTTTGAGGTAATACTGAATTGTTTTCCACGATGGCTGCACAAGCAATTTACGCAAGTAATGTGTGAATGAGGGTTACGATTTTTTCACATCCTTGCTAACACTTGTTATTGTCTTTTTTATTATATCCATTCTAGTGGTTGTGAAGTTGTGTCTCATTGTGGTTTTGATTTGTGTTTCCCTAATGACTAATAATGTTGAAACATTTTCATATGTGCTTATTAGCCATTCATATGTTTTCTTTGGAGAAATATCCATTCAGATCTTTTGTCTGTATTTTAGGTGAGCTACTTGGCTTTTTATTTTTTAGTTATAGAAGTGTTTTTAAATATTCTGAAGGTAAGTTCCTTATTAGATATATGATTTGCAGATATTTCCACCAGACAGTGGGTTATCTTTTCACTTTCTTGATGGTGTCCTTTGAGGCACAAGACTTTTTAATTTTGATGAAGTCTAATTTATTAATCTCTTTTTTTGCTCGTGCTTTGGGTGTTACATGTAAGAAATTTCAGGGTCACAAAGAATTCATAGTGTGTTATTTTTCAAAGAGTTTTATAGTTTTAGCTCTTATATTTAGGTCTATGATACACTTTTAGTTATTTTTTGTTTATTGTATGAGGTAGGTGTCCAACTTCATTATTTTTCATGCACTTATCCAGGTGTCCTAGTACAATTTGTTTGAAAAGAATGTTCTTTCTTTATTGAATTATGTTGGCTCCTTTGTAGAAAATCAATTGACCATGAACATTAGAGTTTATTTCTGGGCTTTAAGGAGGATGCATTTTTAATTAATGGCGTCTTTCTAATATGGTGAGAAGGCTTCAGAAAGCCAAGCTTGGGTTGGTAGTAAAGCAGCTGTCAGGTAAATTCTGTATTGAAGAGGCTTCATTTTCTCTGGTTATAAAGTGAATTTATGGATGAAGGTTCCGTTATTATTTACTTATAGTACTGAAAAGATCCTTCAGGCAATTTTCAGGCATTTAATAGGGCTTCATCTTAAGCATCGACAGCTATTCTAAAGTTCTCTTTTGCTTTCCTTTCCTTTCCTTTCCTTTCCTTTCCTTTCCTTTCCCCTTCTTCTACCCGCCCTCCCTCCCTCCCTTCCTTCCTCTCTCTATCTCTTCCCCACCTCCTTTCCTGTCATTAGTTATTTCTTCATTTCTTCCTTTGAAACATAACCTAGGTTGAAGAGATAAGATTTACAGTCATGATACAAGGGGAACATTTAAATTAGTTGATGCCTACAATATGAAAAGATTAGAATACATGGATATTTGAGATCATGTCATCACACAAACTCAGGCTAATGACTTCTTAATTTAACAAAGTTTTTGAAGTAAAGTATAACAAACATAGACATTAGCATTCAGCCTCCCAAGATTTATGCTTCTTCTTTCTAACACTTTTCCCTTGAGACGTTCCTCCCTGGACCATCCTTGTGTAGATAATGCTGCACACTGCATCAGCATCCCTGGACAGTGTCCTAAACTCAGGGCCTAAATGTCCTACTGGATATTTTCACTAGGACACCTACTAATACCGAAGATCCCAAACAGAAGAATTATCTCTGGCATTTTTAGGGAGTAAACACCCTTTCTGGGAAAAGCATCTTAAGAACTTCTTTGGAAACAAGAACGGCTGCTCTAATCTACAGATCCCGGACCTCAGCTGCAACATTTCTAGTCTCCAGCCAACCCTGCTGCTTCAGACTGGCCCCCACAATCTGCATTGGCTCTTGCCAATCTATCCTTTTGCTGTTTGTCCTGAATTCAGTGGTTTTGTATACTGACAGAGGCTCTCAGTTTGTTTCAGGTCTGAAATTAAGGGAGGTTCTGTCAGCAACCAAGGAACACTGTTCGGTCTGGGGTTTTTCCTTCAGTTACACACGTTGTCCCTATATTTGTGCTTCTAAGTACGTAAAATTATTATATAGTTATACCACCCCCTAGATTGTCTCTAATTGCTGAATACATTGCACCCTTAAAAGCTATCTGTCCATTTGTGTTTATATCAAATCTGAACGTAGGGCCAGTATATACTTGCTCATTGTTTGAAATTTAAATGTTAATAAAAATAGTGTATCCATAAAAAAATAAATAAAAGAGCAAACAATTTATCAGTCCTGTAGATTTATCCATTGCCATGAGTCTGTCTCATCTACTAGATTTCCATTCCCCTTGGGTCCAGGTGATTCTCCTGAAGTAGTGCAGTAAACTTCTCACCAGTCTCTACCCCTGCAATCTCTTTCTCTTCTAGATAGATTGGGTTAATTTTGCTGGAAAACCTCATTGATTACATCAGTCTCTAGAGCCCCAAATCTTCCTTGCCTGTAGGATAAAAACTAAACTTCTTTGCTTAATATTCAAAATCCTCATCTAATCTTTCACGTGCTTTCCAAGCCTTTTCTCTGACTTCCCCCACACACACGTTTTCCTTCTTCCAAACCACACTGTTCAGTGTTTCTGGAACAGACCTTGAGCCTTTCTGCTTTGGGGCTTCCTCTACCCTTCCTGCCCATGTAGAATGACTGCCACTCTCCCTCCCTTCACCTTATACAAATATCCCCTTTTTTCAACACTCAGTATAAATCCTGTCTCTTCTGGTTACCCCACAGTGAGTGATGGGTTCAAGCTGAGATCCTTAACAGCTTAGTTCCATGGTGGAGGTTGCAAACTGTCAATCCACGAGCCAAATTCAGCTTGCAGATACGTTTTTTTTTTTATCCACATTGTGTTTTAAAAAAATTTTTCAATGAGAGCCAACAGCTAAGAATCTGATATAAAACATTTAAAAACTCAGATTTCCAGCCAACTTGAAAATTTCTTAGCAGGGCTCTGTATTCCCAGGTGGTAACTACGTGTGATTGCTCTCTGGAGCTGCCCCCATATAGCCAAGATGTGTGTGTTTGCACAGCACCACTGAGCTATGTCTGGTACCAGGTCTCCCCCATCACTCATGTATATTCCCCATCCAGCCCCTGTGAACATCTGCCTGGACTGTTAATCCTGTAGGTCTTATGACAACCTCTTCTTCTTATCTTGAATGTTGGATAATTAAATTAAACTACTCCTTCTATGGTGCCTCCCATGATAGCTTGTATACATAAGGTACTAAATAAATGCACTGAAGTGATTTATTTATTTATTTTTTTTTACAGACTAATGATGGAAGCTAATTCTTTTTCTTTTCTTTTTTAAAGATTAATTTATTTATTTGTTTATTTATTTATTTATTTTTATTGGCTGTGTTGGGCCTTTGTTGCTGTGCATGGGCTTTCTGTAGTTGCCGTGAGCGGAGGATACTCTTCATTGCCGTGTATGGGCTTCCCATTGCAGTCACTTTTGTTGCGGAGCATGAGTTCTAAGCTCGAGGGCCTCAGTAGTTGCAGTGTATGGGCTCAGTAGTTGTGGTGCACAGGCTTAAGTGCTTCACGGCATGTGGGATCTTCCCAGACCAGGGATCGAACCCTTACCCTCTGTATTGGCAGGCAGATTCTTAACCACTTAGCCACCAGGGAAGCCCCACTAAAGTGATTTTAATCTCCCACTTCTTGGTCAAAATATGCCACCTCTTGCTTAAAAGGATTTCAGGTAGTGTTTTTTAAAGACCTGTACCATAAGGAAATAGAAGAGAAAATCAGGTAAAAAACCAGACCCAAAGAGAGTAGGAGAATGTAATAAACGTCTCTGCCAAGATTTCATATATAAAGGGAAAAAGAAAGGTAAGATATATTTCATTCCAAAGGAAAACCAAATCTGCAAGCTGAACCCAGGAAGGCCTCACTAAACAGTGTTCTAGTTACATTATTTATTTGTTGGATGTAAGTGGTTTTTATTTTTAAATGACATTTTCTTTCAAATATGGTAATCAATTCAGGGCTTTTGATAAGGTCATCATAATGGAAACTAAATCTTCTACTTTATTTTGGTTGATTTTAAAAATAACTTCACGGGCCCACAGATGGTTAACATTTATTGCTTTTATTTTTAGGAGTTGGCAAAGAGATCGGTCACTGTTTTTCCACCAGCAGTTTTCAGGGTCTTGTGTCTTCTCCTCATGAAGTTTCCCAGCATGAAATGAAGGGAGATGTCCCATTGGTGGCCAGTTCCCAAGACAGTCCCGTATTTTCCACTGTTTTATCATGAATATGAGGTGAGGCAGTTCTCCAGTCCACTTTCAGCTTTCTATTAGTCACACACTGAACCTTGGCACACTTCCCTTCTGTCATGGACTCCACGGTATCTTCATAGACTACAGATTTTAAGAGGAAATAGCTTTAGGATTCTAAGCTGGTATAATCAACATTGTCACCAATGTAAGCACTTTGTAAGGGAAAATGCTGCTCCGAAGGAAAGAAGATCGGCTCTGAAGATTCATTTTTTTTTCAAACGTGTTTATTGGCTGTGTTGGGTCTTCATTGCTGCACACGGGCTTTCTCTAGTTGCGGTGAGCGGGGGCTACTCTTCATTGTGGTGCACAGGCTTCTCATGGCGGTGGCTTCTCATTGAGGAGCATGGGCTCTAGACGAGCGGGCTTCAGTAGTTGTGGCACGTGGGCTCAGTAGTTGTGGCAAATGGGCTTAGTTGCTCTGTGGCATGTGGGATCTTCCTGGCCCAGGGCTTGAACCCACGTCCCCTGCATTGGCAGGTGGATTCCTAACCACTGCACCACCAGGGAAGCCCACCAAAGATTCATTTTAAAACACATGATCTCAGAATACACCAGCACTCTTTTCCACCTAAAATATCTGACTATTACTCCCACATCAACATGGGTTGGGAACATGGGGTCTCCTTTTGACCTAGGAATCTCACAGTCATACATGCTCAGTGACTAAAAGAGTATTTTCTGTCTCTCTGCTACATCTGGTACTACCACCTGATATTTTTCTTTACATTTGCTGACTTTTTTAAACTCAGAAATAATTTTGTAAGGTAACTTTACATGCCTACTATCAAAGGAAGTCCAATAACCCAGCCTAAAATTGAAGGTTATTGGGATATTAAATGCAATGAAAACATACCTTTGTTATTCAGTTCTTCTGAGGTCCTCCTACCCACCAGAGGCTCTGCTTTCTCTCTGTACAACAGGGGATAGAATTGGTTTTAGAGAAGTGCTAAGTAGGTAATAGCACCAACATCAGGCTCTTTGAGGACTATTCAAAGGGATGGAAAGAGAAGCAAAAAGGAGTTACTTTTTACCCTGGAAGGTAGTGTTATCGAGGGGGCCCTCTGGGGACTCCACGAGGTCATCTAAAGCAATAGCACAAGCCCACACTTTGGCAGTCCCTGGACCGACTGGGCAATTCCTGCCCCCTCCAACGTGCTTCAGAAGATGTTGGTGACAGCTTTGATCCTTAAGTTAGAGGAGAATTGGCGTGAGCGTCTAGAATAACCTCCACCGTGAAATGTTTGCATGGAACTTGCTTTTTCAAGAAAGATGTTACAGCAGTGCCTCAGGTCAGACTGCGTTAACTTTCCTGTCTTGATCCTTCATTTTTTTCCCCCTCTGCCTCCCATCCCCTCACCTCGCTCTCCTCAATCTCTTTCTCCTGCTTCTCCTTTCTCCTCCTTCTCACTCCGTATTAGTCATCTTCACAGGACCAGTCACCTGTGGGAGTGTGTTTTTGACCATTAAATGCAGGAGCAGACACACTTCCCATGTCTCCAGGGTACGACCTGTAATTCCCAGCATACTCAGTTCTGTGATATTCTTAGGGCTGCAGAAAAGCTGTCAGCAACAATGTTTGTTTTGTCTCGCTGCACCCTTTACCTTTCATCCCCTAAGAAAGCAAACCGAAGTCTAAGGAACTTGAACTTGGGCATCGAACTACAAGTCCATAAGAACATTTTGGCATGAGCAAGGCAAACGAATACATGCTCAGTGATTTCTGAAACCCAGGTGATGATTTTTCCCCCAACAGAATTTCAGCTTTTAAAAAAATTTGTTTTGTTTTTTCAATCATTTGTGTTTTGGGCGTCACTTTATGAAAGCAGTTTGCATTAAAAAATCTAGTCAGACACCAAGTGGGGAAAGCGGGGAGGGTTGTGGGGGAATGAATTGGGAGATTGGGATACCAAATTGTACACTCTAAATATATGCAGTTTATTGTCTGTTAACTGTATCTCAATAAAAGTTCTTAAAAAAAAATCTAGTCAGTATTTGTGGGATTTTCTGTTCAATCTTTTGGGAATTGCCTAAAAAAGCCCTATTTCCCTGGTTTCTGTAGGAGCAGTCATTTGATACACCAGTACCCTGTTCTCTATTGAGGGCTGGTTTGTCCAGGGATAGGAAACTGACTTCAACTGGGTCAACTGGAGTTTCTCCCTGGAACCCTTGAACTTGGGACCCTGAAGGTAGAATTTTTCTCTACCCGGAGACTAAAATTGCAAAAGGTGAAGCTTGGGAGCTGTTGTGGCCAAGTGTTTCTCTGTATAAAAAAGGTCAGTGAACCAGAAGATTGAAGTTGAAATTGCAGAGGGAGAGTTAGAGTTCTGATGGCATTTGAACCTCTGACTATATCCTTCTTGAGACACAGCTTTCCTCCCTGCCTTTCCTACTGCTTCCCTGGTATGTAAAGTCTCAGAATATCCGTCTCTAAATTTCCTTTTTTGCTTCAGGTTTTTCACATTGGTATTTATTCATCTGTAGCCACCAACAAAAGGCCTAATATTTATTGTTATACAATCTGAGTGTCTTGTAGTAACCAACACTCTTATGAGCAGAAAAAAATATAGACCAGGAAATTATGGGCCAGGAAATTAACATACACTATCTCAGACTCCAGACCTCACAAAAACACTATGGGGCAAGTGATAGCCTTTCTCCACTTTACAGACTAGGAAATTGAGACTCTGAGAAGTGAAGAAGTATTCCCAGAGTTACCCAGGCAGTAAGGGGCAGAACGTAGGATGGTCTGACTCAGAGTTTATTTGTTTTCCCAATTTTACCATTCTCACCTCTCAACGGATATTTCTCTGAGTTTCTCCTACTTGTGTTAGTTGCCTTTTGTCAGGTCAACTGAAGACTCACTAAACTACTTAACAACCTCTTCCAGGATGCTGGGGCTTGCAAAGATGGAGCTCTACAGATTAAGTTCTCTAAACCCTTATTGTACAGATTAGGAACTGTGGCCCTAAGAGGCAAGGAGACATGCCCAAGGTCACATGGCTATTGTACAACAGTCCTGTAACTTGAATTTGTCTCCTAATACCAAGACATTTGTTTTTTCCTTCAAACACACCTTTTTGGTCTCAACCTAAAAGCGACTTCCTCCCCAAAGTCTTTCCAGTCTCTAAATAGATGAATTGCCTTTGCTTATACAGGCTCTCCTACCATCCTCTCTTTCTCTGTTCATAGCACTTAATTCCTGGTTTGTGCTTGTTCAACAGTTCATCTGCCCCACCAGACAGTAGCCTCTGTGAAGGCAGGAGCCCCGTCTCTCTTATTCATCATTGCCCTTGACACGGTACGTGCTTCATATGCTTAAACGGTGGCTAGAAGACATGAATAAAATAGCACAAGGATATGTGGCAGTGGTCTGGGGTTTAAGGCAGTTGAGCTGTATAATACGGGGACATACATTCTAGTTGTAATTCTCTGGTTTTTGCTGTGTTCAACATTTGCCGTTGGTATACAGGCAGTATTTAAACTTACAGCTTTGCAGACAGAAATGCTCACAGAAGTACCAGGAACGACGTTTCTTCCTTTCTTCTTAACTTCAGTCTGCTAGAACAGGTTTCTGTTGCTTGTACTTAGTAGTTCCTTCCAGATACGTGAGCTAAGACCAGACTCAAGATGAACAACCAAGGAAAGAGCAAGTGATTCAGACCATCGGATAAATTACTGGGGAGCTCTACCATCCTTCGGGCATTTGCATTTTAGAGACTCAAGTGAATCTCTAATTTTTGAATTGTGTAGGGGAGGTTGGACGAGAAGGAGAAGAGACATTATGTGGTAGGATGGGAGAAGGCTAGGGAGAAAAGGGTGACCTAAGAACTGAGGCTTGAGAGATCAGTGATATTTTGCTGGGGGTGGCAGGAGTGGGAGCAGCCTTCTCTTACTGAATTTGATAGGCTCTCTCCATCTTCACTAAAGATTGTGTAGGATCACTTTGTCAAACCTCTTGCCTAAAGCTGATTTGTTTTTTTCATCTAAATTTTCGTCACATTCAGCAGTGACAAAATTTCATAAATTACACTAGTTGTATTAAACTCACTCTTAAGGGACTTCCCTGGTGGCACAGTGGTTGAGAATCCACCTGCCAATGCAGGGGACATGGGTTCGATCCCTGGGTCAGGAAGATTCCACATGCCATGGAGCAACTAAGCCTGTGTGCCACAACTACTGAGCCTGAGTGCCACAACTACTGAAGCCTGCATGCCTAAAGCCTGTGCTCTGCATCAAGAGAAGCCCCCACAATGAGAAGCCCCGCACCGCAACAAAGAGTAGCCCCTGCTCGCCACAACTAGAAGAAGCCCATGCGTAGCAGCGAAGACCCAACACAGCCAATATAAATTAATTAATTAAAAAAAATAAACTCACGATTAAAAAATCCATGCTTGTGCAGATGGATTATAAACCACCAGCTGAGTTCTCTACAGACACAAACATGTAAGGATGTTGGAGAAATGGATATATATGTGCTTAGATGACTCTCGGGAAGAAGACAGAGGTAGCCGGAGAGGCAATCAGGGTCAAAGGCAAGGTGACTCGATGAAAGGCATGCCAGGTGTCGGGGTTTGTGAGAGAGAATCATATTCCCTCCACATTCAGAGTGAAGAATGAGATGGGGATCAAGATATGAGCTCTACCGATGATGAGGCCACATTGTGGGCTTGAAGCCAGAATGGTCTTCGTTATTTTCCATCCCCATGTCTGGACGTTGGAGCGCAAATTTGGAAAGAGTGGATGCGGCAGAGTGGACACTTGTATAGAAGTGTATAGAGGATTCCAGGTTCTCACCCCTCACGTCTCACCCATGTGAAGCCCAGGATTAGGGCAGGGAGCACGTGCAGGCTTGCTTTAGGGATGCAGTTTAGCAAGAGGAAAGGCCAAAGAAAGCAGAAGTATATATTCATAATTGGTCTTCTCCCATTCCCGTTAAGTAAATTACTCCTGGAGAGAGGGTCCAAAGGTTTTTCCTCCAATCATCATCTCTTTTAGGGAAGGATCTTTCTCCTCTACTTAGAATCATAAGGAGTTAGCACTACCCCTAAATATGGAAGTCAGTTCCCCAGTTGCCCTTACTTCTTGAGGGTAATATATGTGGAGGGAATTAGCCAAAAATACAATTCCACAAAGACTCACTTCCGGGCTTGAAAATGCTAACAGAGCCACCAGTATGGATAAAACTCATAGTGCTTTGGAGCTCTGTTCTCCCCATGTACCCAGGATGGTAATGGCCATCTGATCCATGGCAAACCCCTATGAGATGATCTCTTAAAACTCGACTGATAATTTGAAGTAGAATTTGCAAAATAATGTCTTTCTACGCAAAATCCTTTTTCAAGGAATAGAGTCATTTGAAATGAAAAGTCGAACCACACAATTTGTCATCTCCCTGCAAGCCCATCATGAGCGTGCACTGGAAAGAAATATGCATCTTGGCAAAACAAAAGCTTTCCCTATTCACGTAAATACAATTTCCATAATGGACTGCATGGTGGTGCCTTCCTGATGTAATTGCAAGAAGCCTCCTTGGCTGCACTGAGAAATTTTATTTGCTACCATAAATAGTAAACTTGCTTTCTGCAAAAGTAACCTCTTTGGGGAATACAGATCAGAAATATTCCCATCATCTTGGAGTCTTTAATGTGTTTTGCAGCTGAGTGTCTTGGGGTCTATTTCAACAAACCTCTGAACTAGATTTTTTGATTCTGTCCCACAGAGAATGGTGCTGTACCGCTATTAATCTGGAACATTTGCCGCATCACAGCAATTTGGTGAAATTATAATTGAAACATGGTACTTGACCCTGAGGGGACCATGGAGAAAGGGATTTGCTTTGGTGACTTCTCATGCATCATTTAAAACCTGCTGCCGCTGAATCAAAGTCTCGCTTCTATCTTAACTCTATAAACCCTTCATTGACAGCCATTTCAGCTGGGCTGCAGAATACTGTGCTTCTTGCCAGCTCTGTCATTTTTCTCTATTTGTCTGTCTTTATTTTTCCATTAATTGGATTACCCTGATTAATAATACGATAATAGGAAAAAGGAGCTTGTTATGGGATTCTGGTGACTATCAAACAGAATATAATTAAACTATAGCTGTGCAGCCTAATTGAGGAAAAGACATTTGGAATTAAGGGAAATCAGTGAAATTCAGTCATTAATTTCATGTACACAAGGTAATAAACTGGGCTCATATGGGATTACTGATTGTTGGAATCCTTCTGAGATCCACCTGAAAAGAAGGATGAAAGGGATGTATCGTTTTACCTATTTCTGAGTAAATAGGTTCGGTTAAATCTTAGGGAGAGTGCTGAAGGACATTTCTTTTAAATCTTGTTTACATTCTCAAGTCGCTTTGATTAAAAATTGTCAGTTGAAACAAATCTAGTTAACCCTCCCTGCTTCTTCTCTAGCGGAGTCTGATAACTGTGCTCCAGAATTTATTTTTCCTTTTTTCTAGTAGAAATGGATCTGGACATATGACCACCCAGAATGATAACCACACTTCTCAGCCTTGGTTGCAATTGACTGTTACCATGTGACTAAGTTCCAGCCAATGAGATGTGATGTGTGTGTTTAATTTCTGGATTGTACCCTTACAGGCACTGGGTATCCACAGTATCTCTGTCTTTTCCCTTTGGCTGGAGGGTGTAAGTGCTGATGGAAGCTGCCTGTGAAGGATGCAGGAGAAACTTGGTCCTGATGATTGTAGAGCCACCTTAACCCGTCCAGGACCACCTCTGCAAACTCCTCTGTGAAGTAGAAGTCAACCTTTTTCTGGGTTGACTTGCTTTTAGGGCATCTTTGTTACATCATCCTAATCTGATTCCTCGCCCTGGAATTTTGAGCCCAAACTGTATAGGTCTGTATTGATGGAAAAATTGGGTGCTTTCAGCAGCAAAGAATAGATTCCTGGATGAACACAGGCTTAAACAGTGAAGCAAAATTTTAACACTCAGAACAGCCAGTGCAGAGATAGGGCAAGCTTTCAGGTTGCTTGATTCAGAGGCTCAATAATGTCATTCAGGGCTCAGCTCCCTTCTCCCTGTCCTCTGCCATTCTTTTTTTTTTTTTTTTAATATTTTAATTTTATTGGAGTAGTTGATTTACAATGATGTGTTCCTTTCAGGTGTACAGCAAAGTGATTTAGTTATACATATACAGATATTCGTTCTTTCTTAGATTCTTTTCTCATATAGGTTATCACAGAATATTGAGTAGAGTTCCCTGTGCTATATAGTAGGTCCTTGTTGGTTATCTATTTTACATATAGTAGTGTGTGTATGTTTATCCCAAGCTCCTGATTTATACCCCCTGCCATGTTTCCCCTTTGGTAAGAATAAGTTTATTTTCCATATCTGTAAGTCTGTTTCTGTATTGTAAATAAGTTCATTTGTATCTTTTTTAAAAACCTAGATCCCACAAATGAGTGATATCATATGATATTTATCTTAATCTGATTTACTTCACTTAGTATGAGAATCTCGAGGTCCACCCATGTTGCTGCAAATGGCGTTATTTCATTCTTTTTTTATGGCTGAGTTACTTTCCATTGTATATGTGTACCACATCTTCTGTATCCATTCCTCTGTCAATGGACACTTAGGTTGCTTCCATGTCTTGGCTATTGTAAATAGTGCTGCAGTGAACATTCCAGTGCATGTATCCTTTTGGATTATGGTTTTCTCCAGACATATGCCCAGAAGTGGCATTGCTGGATCAAATGGTAGCTCTACTTTCAGTTTTTTTAAGGAACCTCCATACTATTCTCCATAGTGACTGCACCATTTTACATTCCCACCAGTAGTGTAGGAGGGTTCCCTTTTCTCCACACCCTCTCCAGCATTTATTGCCATTCTTAACATTAGCTTCATCTTCAAACCAGTGGCAAATGTGAATGTTCCAGTTCTGAGCATCGCATCCAGGCTGGAAAACACTCATAGGAGAAAGAGAGACCATTTTATTTGTGGCTGCCTCTTAGGAGAGCAGAAAATTTCCCAGAAGTAAAAAATTTCCCAGCAGTGCCCCATTCGTGTTTTAACAACTGATCTTGAGCCACATTCCTGACCCTGTTACTGACAAGAAGAATGGAACTAACCCTGGACCAAACAGGCCCACTGCAGGTGCTTAAGTGACATCTGCATCTCTGGCTGAGCAGGGGAAGGTTTGAAAGAAAAGGAACAATCTTGGATGGGATCGTGGAGGACAGGAATGATGGGTAGACCACCGACAGTGTCTACTACAAAAGAAAACACTATTAAAGGATCTGAGAAAAAAATATGAATGAAAAGTATATGTTGCGGATTTGCTTCAAAATACCATGGGACCCTGGAATGCAAGGATTCTTCAATATACACAAATCAATCAGTGTGATACACCATATTAACAAGTTGAAGGATAAAAACCACATGATCATCTCAATAGATGCAGAAAAAGCTTTTGACAAAATTCAACATCCATTTATGATAAAAACTCTCCAGAAAATGGGCATAGAAGGAAATTACCTCAACATAATAAAAGCCATATATGACAAACCAACAGCCAACATCATTCTAAATGGTGAAAAACTGAAAGAATTCCCTCTAAGGACAGGAACAAGACAAGAGTGTGCACTCTCACCATTATTATTCAACATAGTTTTGGAAGTTTTAGCCACAGCAATCAGAGAAGAAAAAGAAATAAAAGGAATCCAAATTGGAAAAGAAGAAGTAAAATTGTCACTCTTTGCAGATGACATGATATTATACATAGAAAACCCTAAAGACTCTACCAGAAAACTGCTAGCACTAATTGATGAGTTTAGTAAAGTAGCAGGATACAAAATTAATGCACAGAAATCTCTTGCATTCATATACACTAACAATGAAAGAGCAGAAAGAGAAATTAAGGAAACTCTCCCATTTACCATTGCAGCAAAAAGAATAAAATACCTAGGAATAAACCTGCCTAAGGAGGCAAAAGACCTGCATGCAGAAAACAATAAGACACTGATGAAAGAAATCAAAGATGATACAAACAGATGGAGAGACATACCATGTTCTTGGATTGGAAGAATCAATATTGTGAAAATGACTATCTTACCCAAAGCAATTTACAGATTCAATGCAATCCCTATCAAATTACCAATGGCATTTTTCACAGAACTAGAACAAGAAATCTTACGATTTGTATGGAAACGCAAAAGACCCCAAATAGCCAAAGCAATCTTGAGACGGAAAGATGGAGTTGGTGGAATTAGGCTGCCTGACTTCAAACTATACTACAAGGCCACAGTGATCAAGACAGTATGGTACTGGCACAAAAATAGAAAGGAAGATCAATGGAACAGAATAGAGAACTCAGAGATAAACCCAAACACATATGGGCACCTTGTCTTTGACAAAGGAGGCAAGAATATACAATGGAAAAAAGACATCCTCTTCAATAAGTGGTGCTGGGAAAATTGGACAGCAACATGTAAAAGAATGAAATTAGAACACTTCCTAACACCATACACAAAAATAAACTCCAGATGGATTAAAGACCTCAATGTAAGGCCAGACACCATAAAACTCCTAGAGGAAAACATAGGCAGAACACTCTATGACATCCATCAAAGCAAGATCCTTTTTGACCCACCTCCTAGAATAATGGAAATAAAATCAAGAATAAACAAATGGGGCCTAATGAAACTTAAAAATTTTTGCACAGCAAAAGAAACCATCAACAAGACAAGAAGACAACCCTCAGAACAGGAGAAAATACTTGCCAATGAAGCAATTGACAAAGGATTAATCTCCAAAATATATAAGCAGCTCATGCAGCTTAATACCAAAAAAGCAAATAACCCAATCCACAAATGGGCAGAAGACCTAAATAGACATTTCTCCAAAGAAGACATACAGATGGCCAACAAACACATGAAAAGATGCTCAACATCACTCATCATCAGAGAAATGCAAGTTAAAACCACAATGAAGTATCACCTCACACCAGTCAGAATGGCCATCATCAAAACATCTAGAAACAATAAATGTTGGAGAGGGTGTGGAGAAAAGGGAACTCTCCTGCACTGTTGGTGGGAATGTAAGTTGATACAGCCACTATGGAAAGCAGTTTGGAGATTCCTTAAAAAACTAAAAATGGAACTACCATATGACCCAGCAATCCCACTACTGGGCATATACCCAGAGAAAACCATAATCCAAAAAAAAACATGTACCATAATGCTCATTGCAGCACTCTTTACAATAGCCAGGACATGGAAGCAACCTAAATGCCCATCAACAGAAGAATGGATAAAGAAGATGTAGCACATATATACAATTACTCAGCCATAAAAAGGAATGAAATTGAACTATATGTAATGAGGTGGATAGACCTAGAGACTGTCATACAGAGCAAAGTAAGCCAGAAAGAGAAAAACAAATACTGTATGCTAACTCATATATATGGAATCTAAAAAAATGGTACTGATGGACCTAGGGACAGGGCAAGAGTGGAGGTACAGATGTAGAGAATGGACTTGAGGACAGGGGGCTGGGGTGGGGGGCCAAGGGGAAGCTGAGGCAAAGTGAGAGAGTAGCATAGACATATTTACACTACCAGCTGTAAAATAGATAGCTAGTGGGAAGTTGCTGTATAACAAAGGGAGATCAACTTGATGATGGGTGATGCCTTAGAGGGCCAGGACAGGGAGGGTGGGAGGAAGTCGCAGGAGGGAGGGGATATGGGGATATATGTATAAATATAGCTGATTCACTTTGGTGTACCTCAAAAACTGGTACAGGAGTGTAAAGCAAATATATTACAATAAAGAGCTTGAAAAAAAATTCCATGGGAGAGAAGAAATGGGTAGAGCACAGACCAAACAAGGCTATCCATGAATTAACCTTTGTCGGAGTTCCCAGGGGTTCATTATGCTTTTCTCTATGCTTTTGCATCTGTTTGAAATTATCTATAATTAAAAAACAAAAACCTTAAGTAAATAAATAATCCAGGCAAAGCAAGGAAAGAAAAAGTAACAGGAGAAATTTGATCTGATTTCATATTAGCAATAATGGTAGCTAACAATTATGGAGTGTTTGCTCTTTGCTAGGAGAGTTTTTTCACTCACGTGACCGATACTTTCAGAGGTAGCTTCGGGCCCAGGTGAGCGCATCTTTCGGTTGTGCTTTCTTCTGCATTGGTGAGCTCTCTCTGTGCAGTGGCCGAACAGCTCCTGGCTGGCTACCACTTCTTCAATACCCCAGAGGAAAGGGAACTCTCTTTTTAATTTTTTAAATTTTTATTTAGTTTTTTAATTGAAGTGTTGTTGATTTACAACCCTGTGTTAATTTCTACTGTACGGCAAGGTGATTCAATTATACACATATTGATATATACATTCCTTTTTCATATTCTTTTCCATTATGGCTTATCCCAGGATACTGAATATAGTTCCCTATGCTATACAGTAAGACCTTGTTGTTTATCCATTCTATATATAATAGCTTATATCTGCTAATGCCAACCTCTCACTCTATCCCTCCCCTAACCCCCTGCCCCTTGTCAACCACAAGTCTGTTCTCTGTGTCTGTGAGTCTGTTTCTGTTTCATAGATAGGTTCATTTGTGTCATATTTTAGATTCCACATATAAGTCCTATCATATGGTATTTGCCTTTCTCTTTCTGACTTACTTTAGTGTGATAATCTCTAGTTGCATCCATGTGGATGCAAATGGCATTATTTCGTTCTTTTTTATGGCTGAGTAGTATTCCACTGTGTGTATGTACCACATCTTCTTTATCCATTTGTCTGTTGATGGACATTTAGGTTGTTTCCATGTCTTGGCTATTGTGAAGGGAACTGTCCTTTTTATTAGTTGCAGCAGGCAGTCCCATGCCGAGATCCCATTCATCCCACATAGATTCCCCACCTGGATCTAAACCAGTGGCAGCCGGGAGAATGTGATGCTCAGAGGGACCAGTCACATTCTAAGCCTGGAGCTGAGAGTAGTCTCAGGGACTTGGAGAGGCTGAACCTTGTAAAGAGAATCCAGGGCCTGTGCTGAGGGAAGATGACATGGATACTGGGGAGGGAAGAACGACAGAGGACCATTGTGCTTATATGATCTCATTTAGGCTTTAAATGAGAAAACTCTGGGCACATACTGTTGCTATCCCATTTTACAGGTGGAAAAACTGAGTCTTAAGAGCTCAGGTGACTTGCCCATGATCACGTAAGTGATGATGGTAGAACTAGGATTCAAACGCGGGAAGTTATCAGTGCCCCTGGGCCTACCCTGGAGGTTGTCTGCGGACCGTTCTACACACTGACAAGACTCTCTGTGTCTTTCACCTGAGGACATTCACTCTCTAGCCACAGAGTGAGATCCTTCTAACTATGGGACAGGCCAGACATGCAGGTGGGCGAGTGAACATATCCAGGCGTGATTCTCAACCAATGAGGGATGGGAGCTGTGGAATAAAGCTGCAGCTGCCCTGCCCCTCCCCGGGAGAATTCTGAGACCCGCTGACACCACGTCTCAGAGGGTTTTCCCAGGGACATTGAGCCTGGTGATTCCCGGCCATAACCCTCTCACAAGTGTGCTTGTACTGGCTTCCTTCCTCTCCTGCCTTTCTTCCTCACTCCCCTACCTGTGCTTCCTGAGAGCATCTCCCCCAAAACTACTTGTCCCCAGATCCTTGCCTCAGGGCCTGCTTTTGAAGAAACCCAACCTAAAGACAGCCATCAGCAAAATATTGTAATGATTAATTGGGATAAAATCAGGAAAGCCCTCAGAGCCGTTGCCTGCCTCTTAGAAAGTGCAAAATCAGTGGAGCACCTATTTTCCCTCAAGGTCGCCCATAAGAAGGACCATGTAATTTGTCATCCAATTTGGACATTTTTGAGAGTGAAAGGGGGCGCTATGCTAATTGCGCATGGAACACAGGTGAAAACTGGGACTGTCCCTAGGAAACCAGGATGTATTGTTACCCAGCAGTCATGACTTTAGTAGGAAGGGAATTCTCCATGCAAAGGAAATTCTACCCCAACACTATAAACACCAGTAACTGTTTGATAATTTCATATTTTTATATATTACCCTTTCTTAACGTGGAGGCTCACCTTATCGTATCCCTTTAGTGCCTGGACAGGATAATATTAAACTTCAGGTTTGTAAGTTAGCATTAAAATTGTCACTGACAAAGAACTGACGAGGCATGTTACACACAGACGTGCTTTCGGTATGAACACAATGAAAAGGACTGTTCACACTTCTCCTGGTAAAATAGAGAATTGAATTTTGAGAGAGTGAAAACTTCAGATGTAGAAAGCTAATACCCAAATGGGATGCATTTGAAAGAATATTAAGATCACTGTCTAAATAGTGTTGGCTCAGAGTAGCCACGTCTCACAGTGAAAATAAGAAATAGAGGATCAAAGCTCCAGTAAGGGCTGGAAGAAGCCTTATAGCATCTAATCTGGTGGATTCCAAATGTAGTCACCTCTCCAGATCATCCGAAAGAGCGTTTGTAAATAAGCAGAAAACTGGTCCTTACCCAGGGAGGCCACACTTGGCCTAGACCAGGGGTCAACAAACCATAGCCCCCAGGGAAGCTGGCCAAATCCAGCTACGTTCATTTGTGCACATATCATCTGTGGCTGCTTTGATGACACAGTGGGAGACTTGAGCCTGGCAGTTGCAGCAGACATCATGCAATCTACAAAGCCTAAAATATTTGCTGTCTGGCCCTTTATAGAGAAAGTTTGCTGACTGCTGGCCTAGAGGAATCCGTACTTTAAAAAGCTTTCCCAAAGATTCTGGTGCACAACCAGGTTTGGGAAGTAGTGATGGCAGTTTGCGTCTTTCACGTATAAAAACACTAAGCTGAGAGGCCCAGAGGGGTGAAGCGACGTGCCCAAGGTTGCAAAGCCAAGTGGAGCCTGAGAAACTTCTCACTTTTAACCCCTGTCTTCCTCCCACTGCACCCTCTCTCTCTAATGGTGCTTCTGTGAGAAACCAGCCTCTTCCCTGGACCACCGTGGGGCTCGGCTGACAGCCGTCAGCTCCCTGGCCAACAACATTTGATGATGAATGATACAGTGACTTGGCTTGGCATCTGGTCCCCTAACTTTCCTGCATGCCAGGATGCCTTCCCTTTGTCGTGGGCACCATCTGGATAGAAAACCACGTGGGATTTCCAGCAAATGGCATTTGATAGACATGCCACAGACATCTCCGGAGTGAAAAACTTGTCAAGAGTGAAAGGGGTCACACGTCCCCAAAGAGAATCATTCATTCATTGGTTCATTTATTCAGCAAACATCGATCCGGTGCTTTCCTATAAGCCAAGCACAATGCCAGGGACAGGGAATTTAGTCTCTGTCTTTCTGGATCCTATAGTTTGATGAAGGAGGCAAATGATAAATAATAGAGAACTAATAAAAATTAGATAAGTAGATAGGCAATTGCAGTTGCCATGTGTTACGTAGACAAGACGCAATACCATAGAAACACAAGAGGCAACACTCACAAAATGCCTGTTATGCCCCAGGCACTGGTTTTACATGTTTTGTATGTACTGACTCATTTAATGTTCACAATAGTCCTGTGGTGGTAGCTGCTATAATAACCCCCATTTTACAGATGGGGAGACTGAGGCACAGGTTGGTTAATGGGCTTGCCCAAGGTGACATGGCTAAGAAAAGGTGAGGCCAGGATGTAAATATACATAGTCTAGCTCAAGAGTTCTTAACCATCATGTTTTGTGCCCCTCAAAAGGGACGCAGACCTAAAAAAGAGCCATTTACGCTGATCTGGTGTCTTTTGCAATGCCTGGAGCACACAAAATTAATACATAACGAATGTGTGAATGAATGAATTAATGAAGGTATACATAGTGTAGGTATATACATATATCTTTAAGAATTCTATCTGGCATAACTGTTGTGAGGACCGCATTACTCATCCTCATTTTTTCTTCCCTTTCTGAGTGTTTGAGCTATTACCAGCTATTTCAGCCAAAACATTGCTGCACTCTCGTTTGAAAGGCGAAATGCGATAATTAGACAGAGCTCATTAAATCAGTTAAATGATCCTGAAGTAGGAACCAGAGAACCATGATTTACTAAAATGTTTCAAGTATTAGTATGCAGCGAGAATCATAAAAATAAGAAGGCAAACTCTTACAAGATTGCTACAGGAAAAAAGGCCATTGATCATAAACACGGAAACTCTGAAGATGTACTTATTGCCTTTCCTTAGCATAGAAAGCACTGTGCAAAAATGCACGTGTTTAGGAAGAATTCAGCTGGTTCACATTCTCAGGGAGTGTGTGTGCCCTCGAGGTTTGTAAGGATCAGATTCTTCTGAGGCTGCTTGAGGGAAACGGCAGGCAGGCGCCCTTCGAACCAGTTTAAAGTGACATCTTTGTGAACCTGATGCTGTGAGTCTTTGAAACAAGTTAGAGTGCCTTTTGCCACCTGGTACAAGAGCCACGCTCTCTGTTCTCCCCAGTCGAACGAGCAGAGAATCCACCAGGTGTGCTGACTGCAAGGATGCTTCTCCAGGCCATGTTTAAATCTTAACAGCCCACTTTGATCCTCTTGGTAATTAATACCCTGAAGGTGTCCAGGCATTTGTTCAGCTCTGGGGATATTTAACCCATGTGAGATGACAGGGGCGAATGTTTGGTGACTATAATTTTTGAAGTCCTTACACCTTTAACATGGTTGGAAAGCTCAAATGTCCACCTTCCTTGTTCAGTCCTTGTACATGGAGGAAGTAACGCAGCTCTTCCCCACCCTTGGGCTAACTCCTACTTTAAGGCCCAGTTGAACCTAGTCTGAGATGATTCAGCATGAGTTTTTTGAGAAGACAACATTTAGTGAAAGTTACAACTTTAGGAGTTCAGGACATGCCACACAAAATAGGCTGCTTTGTTGGCATATTAATTATTTTGAGCTATAAACACTTTTTTAAACATGTATATATGTTTTTTAATTGAAGTATAGTTGATATACAATGTTGTGTTAGTTTCAGGTGTACAGCATGGTGATTCAGTTTTATTTATTTATGTATACATATATATATATATTTTTCAGATTCTTTCCCTTATAGGTTATTACAAAATATTGAGTGTAGTTCCCTGTGCTATACAGTAGGTCCTTGTTTGTCATCTATTTTATATATGTTACACATATACATGTGTATACATGTGTATATATGCATATACATGTGTGTATATCTTAATCCCACACTCCCAGTTTATTCCTCCCTCACCCTTTTCTCCTTTGGCAACCATAAGTTTATTTTCTATGTCTGTGGGTCTATTTCTGATTTGTAAATAAGTTCTTTGCATCTTTTCTATTGCTTTTTTTTAGATTCCACATATAACTGATATCATATGATATTGTCTTTCTCTGCCTGGCTTATTTCACTTAGTATGATAGTCTCTGAACTGCCCTTATCTGCCTAAAAACAGATCTTTCAGAAGGAGCTCAGTTGTCATAAATCCCCTCCCCAGGAGATTCCTCACACAGGAGAGGAAACTAGAAGTCTGCACCACACCCAGTCAAAAACTTTGTCACAAGCTATCATACCTTTCACCTGTGCCTTTAAGGAGCCGTTCATCTTTTTTAAAAAATCATTTACTCTCCCCTAAGAGGCTACATGTCCCCTTCCCTTTCCCTATAAAGATGGTTTTTAATCCTGAATTCTAAAGTCACCTCTTTGGGTACTTACTTTTCCCCTGGATATCTCCCATGTATACATGAGCCAAAAGTTAATAAGCTTCTGATTGTTTTTCTCTTATTAATCTTTCATTACAGGTGTCTCAGCTGAAAATTCAAAAGGGTAGAGGGAAAACAATTTTTTTTTCTCCTAGACATTAACTTTCCTATATTTTCCTATACTTCCATAGTACAATTTACATAGTGATTATTTAACGTCTGCAAACAGACTTTATCTAGTTCACCACATGTTACGAGTGCTCGCCACACAGCAGGCCAATAAATTGAGAGATGAATTGGTGGGGCAAGTAATAGCGCCTTTGTTTGGAAAGCCAGCAGACTGAGAAGACAGTGAATCGTTTCTCAAAGAACCATCTTACCCAAGTTAGAATTCAGGCTTCTTTTATACTAAAAGGGGAGGGGATCTGGTTGGTTGTTGCAAACTTCTTGGTTTCAGAGTCCTTTGTTCTTTTTTTTTTTTTTTAATTTATAAATACTTTGTGGCAGAGGTGACACCTCCATTGCAAGAGGAAAATGTTCTTTGTCGATTAATGATTCTTCGTTCATTGATATCTATATAATTTTTAAAAAAGTGAATCTTGACTTCTATTTTGTGTGTACACAAAAGCCCAGCCCAAGTATGTAAGAGAACATATTTATGACCTTGCAGGTAAGCAATGAGCATAGGATAGTAAATTTACCAGTAGCTGTTTTAATGTCCTTGTTTACTAATTCTAATATCTGTGTCATTTTGTGGAGTCCTTTGTTCTTACAGCTGTCCAGAGATCAGGTCACAATGTTTCACTAAACCTGCCACAAATCTTACTCCCTGTTCTGCAACTTTTTACCTCTACCTGAATGGAAAAGTGTTATACCTTTAAAGGTCAGAGCCTTGAGAATGGGATATCCTGTATATTTCATGCTATAGGCAGCATTCTTAACTTGTAGCAAAAGCAAAAGGACACAAAGGTTAAAGTAAAAGAAACAGATCTATACAGAGTCAGATTTGGTCTTCCCTGTCACAGTTACATACCCAGCACATGTGTGGCCCAGTGCAGGAGTCTAATAAGTAGCTGTACGTTGAAGCAATACTAGAAACTAATGAATTCTGTTTCACACCATCTATGGGAGCTTTCTGAAGCTCTACGGTGTAATTCTTTTTATTGCTTTCATATTTCCTTATGAACTCTCTTAGTTTGAGTTCCTCCAAAACAGAACCTAAAACAAGATTTTCGGTGCAAGAGGATAATTTGGGAGATTTCCAAAAAGCAGGAGAGAGGAGTGGCGTCGGTTATGAGAGCAGGGAAGGAGAAAAAGCCAAGAAAGACATCTCTGGCGGGGGGGGGGGGCAACTGGTTCTCATCCCTGCAAGGACCCTGCCTGAGGCCCAGAGGCCTCAGGGCATTTCCCTCATTGTGGAGGGATGCCACAGGGGTCTTACCTTCCCTTACCTCTACAGAAGCAGACGCCGGACAATGGAAGCATTAATGGGAGTGGTCACATTTGCCAAAAACCCACCTTCGCTGAGACTGGACTCACGAAAATGGTCCAGCTACTTGACCAATGTCTTTTCTTTCATTTCTTTCTATTGAAGTATAGTTGATTTACAATGTACAATGATTTGCAGAACATATTCTTTATCCATCTCTCTGTCCATGGACACTTCAGCTGCTTCCATGTCTTGACTCTTGTAAATAGTGCTGCAGTGAACCTTGGGGTGTCATGTATGTTTTCGAAGGATGGTTTTTCTCCACTTATCGGCCCAGGAGTGGCACTGCCCAGTCACGTGGTAGCCCTCTTTTTAGTTTTTAAAGGAACTTCTTCCATATTGTTCCCCACAGTGGCGGTTACCAACTTACATTCCCCAAAACACCTTAGCAGGTTTCCCTCGTCTCCGTACCCTCTCCTGCATCTGCTGTATGTACTTTTTGATGATAGCCATTTAGACTGGTGGGAGGTAATTCCTTGCTGTAGTTTTGATTTGCAGTTTTCTAATAATGAGCAACGTGGAGCATCTTTTGATGCGCTTTAAAAAATAAAACAAAAGCAAAACCAAAACAGTGTGCATCACATTTACCTCACGACATTGGTTTCTAAAATTTTCCGCCCTGATCTGAATTCTTTTTTGACTACCCCAGGACATTTCTTGAGGGCAGATTTTCTTTATAGTAGTGGTCCCCAACCCCCCGAGCCACTGCCCAATGTCAGATTGCAGCCCGGTGACCTGGTAGGAACCAGGCCTCCAGCAGGAGGTAAATAGCAGGTTAGCAAGAGAAGCTTATTCAGCCTCTCCCCATCTCACCCCATCTTTCTCATTACCACCTGAATCATCCCTCACCTACCTCCTAGACCAACTCCCACAATGCTTCCATTAGCACCGGAAACATCCCACCCAGGCAGTCCTTAGAAAAAGCGTCTTCAACAAAACCGGCCCTGATGCCAAAACAGTTGGGTCTCTTGCGTTCCAGTCCCACAGGTCTTGTTATGAAGTGTCCCCAAGCACCTTTTGAAAGTTGTTCTTATGGGAAATGTCCACAAGGCGGCAGCATTTCTTCATGCCCCGCTTGGGTTACCCAGCAAGTGCAGCCTTCAAGAAAGTCCTGTTGGGGGTTGCAAATGCGACCTGCCCAGGGCAGCCCACGTTGCTTGAACAGGCCGTATTTCAAATTTTTTTTTGGCTGAGTAATATTCTGTCATATGTATGTACCACATCCTCTTTAACCAGCCATGTGTACGTGGAGGTTTCGCTTGCTTCCACGTCGTGTCTCTTGTATATAGATCTGCAGTGAACGTTGGGTGCGTGTGTCTTTGCGAATTATGGTTTTTTTCCCAAAGATAGGCCCAGGAATGGGATTGCCCCATCATGGGGTAGCTCTATTTTTAGTTCATAAAGGAACCACCATCGTGTTCTCCATCCTGGCTCTTAGCCATTTCCATTCCCAGAGACAGGATAGGACGGTTCCCTATTCTCCACGCCTGTCCCGCATTTATTGCCTGTAGACATTCTGATGATGGCCATTCCGGCCGGTTTGAGGTGATACCTCGTTGAAGTTTGCTCTGCTGTTTTCTACGATTTAGTGATGTGGAGCATCTTTTCATGTGCTTTCAAAAAAAAAAAAAGAGGAAGAACAGCGAGCTATAAATTTATCACTTGTAATTGGTTTCCTAAATATGCGCGCATTTTTTTAAACAATTTTTCCATTACCTACCCCAGGACATTTTTAGAAGGCGTGTGTGCTTTACAGATCCCCAAGCATAGTGAATAGGAAGTGTCCCTAAGCAGCGGTTTGAACGTTGTTGTTACAGAGAATGTCCACAAGGCGGCAGCATTTCTTCATGCCCCTCTCGGGTTACCCCAGCACGTGGAGCCTTCCAGAAAGTCCTGTTCCTGGGTTTCAGATTCGAGTGGAAGGTGCCAGTAGAAGACCCCAGGGCTCGTGCCTCCTTACTTCATCCTCCCTACTCTTGATCCCCCCAGACAAATGCCAAGCCCTGGGAAAACCGCTCTGCTGAGCTTGCTGTTGTGCATAGCTGGGGAGACTCCAAGGAAGGAGACTGCCCGTAGGAACCTCGCATCAGGTGACTTGGAGACCAGGTGACTTTTCAAAGCTCTTCCTGCCCAGAGGGTCCACCATCCTTTGTGTGCACTAGGACACTGATTGAGTGCTTGAACTGTAGGAGGGTCCACCTGGGTCTGGAGATGTGGACCCGTGCACAGGGGACCAGGCATTCCAGGTCCCAGGGGGGCTCAGTTGGGGTCACATCCTCCCTGCTCCCTCAGCCTCACAATGTCTAGTCTTGGGCCCAAGGCTTCTCAGGCTCCAGGGAGGTGACACCAGCCCAGGTCGCCAAGCCCTGCGGGGAATAGCGTTGCCATTTTCCTGTTTTCTTGTTTCTTTAAAATAATGTTCATTTTGTATTTTCATGTAGTAGATTTACGATGTGTTTCTTCTGGGTGTACAGCCGCCTGATTCAGGTATTCATATATTCACGTATCTGTTATGTTTCAGATTCTTTTCCCGTATAGGGTCTTACAGAGTGTTGAGTAGAGTTCCCTGTGCTATAGGGCACGTCCTTGTCGGTTATCTATTTTACATATACTCCTCTGTGCACGTGAATTCCACCCTCCTAATATATCCCTGTCCCCCCCCCACGTTTTCACTTTGGGAAGCATACATTCCTTAACTAAGTGGGTGTGTCCCTTTCTGTGTGATAAAGGAGTAGTGCATTTGTATCGAGTTTTAGAGCCACCTGTAAGTGATATCCTAGCCTATGTGTTGTCATCTGTCTTCTTCACTTAGTATGATTTTCTCCAGATCCACCTACGTTGTTGGAACAGGCAGTATTTCAATTTTTTTGTGGCTGGATAATATACCACGTCTTCTTGCTCCATTCACGTGTCCGTGGAGGTTTCAGTTGCTTCCACGTCTTGGCTCTTGTAAGTAGTTCTGCAGTGCATGTTGGGTGCGTGTGTCTTTGCGAATTATTGTTTTTTTTTTTCCCCAAGATAGGCCCAGTAGTGGAATTGCCCAATCATGGGGTAGCTCTATTTTTAGTTGGTAAAGGAACCACCACAGTGTTCTCCATCGTGGCTCTTAGCCTATTCCATTCCCAGAGACAGTATAGGAGGCTTCCCTTTTCTCCATGTCTGTCCTGCATTTATTTTTTAAAAAAAGAATGGCTTTTTAACATTTCATTCCTTTTTTAAAATAAACATTTATTTATTGGCTGCAATGGCTCTTCGTTGCTGCCAGCGGAGTTTCTCTATTTGTGGCAAATGGGGGCTACTCTTTGCTGTGGTGCATGGGCTTCTCGTTACCGTGGCTTCTCTTGTTGCAGAGCTCGGGCTCTAGGTGCGTGGGCTCCAGTAGTTGTGGCCCACGGGCTTAGTTACTCCACGACATGTGGGATCTTCCCCACTCAGGGATCAACCCGTGTCCCCTGCATTGGCAGGCGGATTCTTAACCACTGTGCCACCAGGGAATTCCTGTCCCGCATTTATTGTTTGCAGATATTTTGCTGATGGCCATTCTGACTGATGTAAGGGGATACCTAGCTGTGGTTTTGCTATGCTGTTTTCTACGATTTAGTGATTTGGAGCATCTTTTCATGTGATTTCAGGGGGAAAAGAGTGTGCGTTAAATTTACCACTCATAATTGGTTTCCTATGTGTGTGCCCTTTTTTCAATAATTTTTCCATTACCTACCCCAAGACATTTCTAGAAGGCATGTGAGCTTTACAGACCCTCCTGCCTTGTGAATAGCACCTGTCCCTAAGCAGCGGTTTTAAAGTTGTCGTTATGGGGAATGTCCACAAGGCGGCAGCACTTCTTTATGCCCCACTCCAAGAGGAGCCTTCCAGAAAGTCCTGTTCCTGGGTTGCAGATTCGAGTGGAAGGTACCAGTAGAAATACCTCAGGGCTCAGGTCTCCTTGCTTTGTCCTCCTTACCCTTCACCCTCCAGACGCATCCCAAGCCCTGGCAAAACCGCTATGCTGAACTCGCCGTTGTACATAGTTGGGGGTTTCCTGGGAAGGAGGCGGCTGGTGGAAACCCCCATCAGGAGACTTAGAGACCAGGTGACTTTTCAAAGCTCTTCCCGCCCAGAGGGTCCACCGTCCTTTGGGTGCACTAGGACACTGATTGAGTGGTTGAGCTGCATTGGGGCCCGCCTGGATCTGGAGTTGTGGTCCCGTGCATAGGGGACCAGGAAGTCCCGGTCCAAGGGAGTCTATTTGGGGGCACATCCTCCCTGCTCCGTCAGCTCCGTCACGTCTAGTCTTGGGACGCAAGGCTGCTCAGCCTCCAGGGAGGTGACACCAGCCCAGGTCGCCGAGCCCTGAAGGACTACTGTTGCCATTTTCCTGTTCTCTTTTCTCTTTCAAATAATGTTCATTTTGTATTTTCATGTAGTAGATTTACAATGTTGTGTTTCTTCATGGCGTACAGCCGCCTGATTGTTATTCATGTTCATGTAGCTGTTGTGTTTCGCATTCTTTTCCCACATACGGTCTTGCAGAGTGTTGAGTGGAGTTCCCTGTGCTATAGGGCAGGTCCTTGTTGGTTATGTTTTTTATATATATTCCTCTGCACATGTGAATCACACCCTCCTAATATATCCCTGTGCCCCCCACCTTTCCCCTTTGGGAAGCATAGATTCGTTTTCTAAGTGAGTGAGTCTCTTTCCGTGTGATAAAGGAGTAGTTCATTTCCATCGATTTCCAGATCCACCTATAAGTGATACCCTAGGCTGTGTGTTGTCTGTTTTCCTTCACTTAGTATGATCCTCTCCAGATCCGCCCACGTTGTTGGAACAGTCGGTATTTCAACTTTTTTTTGTGGCTAACAGTCTATTGTATATATGTACCACATCTTCTTTGTTCATCCATGCGTCCGTGGAGGTTTCGGTTGCTTCCACGTCTTGGCTCTTGTAAATAGATCTGCAGTGAACGTTGGGTGCATGTGTTTTTGGGAATTATGGGTTTTTTCCAAAGATAGGCCCAGCAGTGGCATTGCCCCATCATGGGGTAGCTCTATTTTTAGTTCTTAAAGGAACCACCATCGTGCTCGCCATCGTGGCTCTTAGCCATTTCCACTCCCAGAGACAGGATAGGACGGTTTCCTTTTCTCCATGCCTGTCCCGCATTTATTATTTATAGACATTTTGATGATTCTGACCAGGGTGAGGTGATACCTAGTTGTGGTTTTGCTCTGCTGTTTTATACGATTTAGTGATGTGGAGCATCTTTTCATGTGCTTTCAGAAAAAAAAGAAATGTATGGGCTAAATTAGGCACATGTAATTAGTTTCCTAAATGTGCGTCCTTTTGTGAACAATTTTTCCCTTACCTACCCCAGGACATTTCTAGAAGGCGTGTGTGCTTTACAGATCCCCAAGCATAGTGAATAGGAAGTGTCCCTAAGCAGCGGTTTGAAAGTGGTTGTTACGGGGAATGTCCACAAGGCGGCAGCACTTCTTCATGCCCCTCTCGGGTTACCCCAGCACGTGGAGCCTTCCAGAAAGTCCTGTTTCTGGGTTGCAGATTCGAGTGGAAGGTGCCAGTAGAAACACCCCAGGGCTCGGGCCTCCTTTCTTCGTCCTCCTTACCCCATTCACACCCCGGACAGATCCGAAACCCTGGAAAAACCGCTCTGCTGAGCTTCGCGTCCTACGTAGGTGGGGAGACTGCCAGGAAGGAGACTGCCCCTAGGAACCCCGGCGTCAGGAGACTTGGAGACCAGGTGACTCTTCAAAGCTCTTCCCGCCCAGAGGGTCCACTGTCCTTTGGGTGCACTAGGCTTGGTCCAGCTCTAGTAGGGCCCGCCTGGGTCTGCAGATGTGGACCCGTGCACAGGCGCCCAGGCATTCCCGGTCCAAGGGAGGCTCATCTGGGGACACATCCTCCCTGCTCCCTCAGCTCCACCATGTCTAGTCTTGGGACCCAGGCTGCTCAGGCTCCAGGGAGGTGACACCAGCCCAGGTCGCCAAGCCCTGCGGGGAATAGCGTTGCCATTTTCCTGTTTTCTTGTTTCTTTAAAATAATGCTCATTTTGCATTTTCATGTAGTAGATTTACAATGTTGTGTTTCTTCTGGGTGTACAGCCGCCTGATTCAGGAACTCATATTCACGTATCTGTTATGTTTCGGATTCTTTTCCCATATGCGGTCTTCCAGAGCGTTGAGCAGAGTTCCCTGTGCTATAGGGCAGGTCCTTGTTGGTGATCTATTTTACATATACTCCTCTGTGTACGTGAATCCCACATCCTAAAATATCTCCCCCCCCCCTTTCCCCTTTGGGAAGCATAGATTGGTTTTCTAACTGGGTTTGTCTCTGTCTGTGTGATAAATGAGTCCGTTTGTATCGATTTTTAGATCCATTTATGAGTGATATCCTGGGATACCTGTCGTTGTCTGTCTTTCTTCACATAGTGTGATCCTTTCCAGATCCAGTCACGTTGCAGCAACAGGCAGTATTTCAGTTTTTTGGGGTTTTTTTGTGGCTAATATTCCACTGTATATATGTACGACATCTTCTGTATCTTTCCATGTGTCTGTGGATGTTTGGTTGCTTCCACGTCTTGGCTCCTGTAAATAGTGCTCTAGTTATCGTTTTGGCATGTGTCTTTTTGAATCATATTATTTTTCGGAAGACAGGCCCAGGAGTGGGATGCCCGATCATGGGGAAGCTCTATTTTTAGTTTTTTAAGGAACCTCCATAGTGTTCTGCATCGTGGCTGTTTGGCGTTTCCATTCCTGGTCAAAGGGTAGGAGAGTTTTCTTTTCCCAATGCCTGTCCCACATTTATTGTTTGTAGACATTTTGATGATGGCCATTCTGATGGTGTGAAGTGATACCTCGTTGTGCTTTTGCTGTGCTGTTTTCTAGGTATTTATGATGTGGAGTATCTCTTCATGTGATTTAGGAGAAAAAGTGTGCGTTAAATTTACCTCTCGAAATAGGTTTTGTAAATGTGTTCCCTCTCTTCAGCCATTTTTCCATTATCTATCCCAGGACATTTCTTGAAGGCATGTGTCCTTTACAGCCCGGCAGGCCTTGTGAATAGGAAGTGTCCCTAAGCACTGGTTTGAACGTTGTTGTTACAGGGAATGTCCAAAAGGCGGCAGCATTTCTTCATGCCCCACCCGGGTTACCCCAGCAAGCAGAGCCTTGGAGAAAGTCCTGTTGCTGGGTTGTAGATTCGAGTGGAATGTGCCAGAAGAAACACCCCAGGATTGGTGTCACCTTACTTCTTCCTCTTTACCCTTCACCCCAGACAAATCCCAAGTCCTGGCAAAACCGCTATGCTGAGCTTGCTGTCATTCATAGGTGGGGAGGCTCCCTGGCATCAGGAGATTTGGAGACCAGGTGACCTTTCAAAACTCTCTCCGCCCAGAGGGTCCACCGTCCTTTGGGTGCACTAGGCTTGACTGAAGTGTAAGATGGCCCTCCTGGATGTGGAGATTGTGGTCCCATCCACAGGGGCCCAGGATTCCAGGTCCAAGGGAGGCTCATTTGCGGGCCCCTCCTCCCTGCTGCCTCAACACCCCAATTTTTCTCTTGGGACCCAAGGCTGCTAAGGCTCCAGTGATGTGACACTAGCTCAGGTCACTGAGCCAGGTTAAAGAGGCAGTATCTTTGGAATTTCTTCTCTTTTCTCTTTAAATCTAATTTTTGCTGTGTATTGGAATGCAGTTCATTTAGTATTTTGTGTTTGTTTTGGGTGTATAGCAACTTGATTCAGTTATACAGATACATACATCTATCCCTTTTCAAAATCTCTTCCCATATACTGTGTTACAGAGTTTTGAGTCTAGTTTCCTGTGCTATAGAGTAGGTCCTTGTTTATTGTCTTTTTTACATACATTACTGTGGATATGTTAATACCAACCTTCTAATTTATCCCTCCTCCCCCAGCTTCTTTTGTATTTGGTAGCCTTATATTTGTATTCTAAGTCTTTGATTCTCTGTCTTTTTTGCAAATGATTTCATGTTTATCATCTTTTAGATTCCTCATTTAAGTGCTATCATATATTTGTCTTTCTCTCTCTGACTTACTTCACTTTGTATGATATTTTCTAGGTCCATCCATTTTTCTGCAAATGGCTGTCTGTTCTAAACAGATTTTCTAATCTATGTAGAAATGGGGAGCTGTGCTTTAGAAGTGTGTTAAAAAATTTTTTTAATGTAAATAGAAATCTTTCGGCCACATTTGGGGCCAGCTTTAATATTTTTTGGAAAACAAATTGGCCCTGTGTATTCTCCTGTGCCTTTGCCACGCTGTTGTTTTACTGGAATGTAGTACTGATCCTTGTGCAGTGAAGGAGCAAACGCCCCTGTGAGCCACCCTGAGTATGTGTTCCCTCCCTTACTTGCCAAATACAGGTGCAAACACTCCTGTTGTTTACATATTGTATTTTCTTTTTTCTGTCTTCCTTTTCAAGTTAACTTCTCTTTTTCTTATTATGGAAGTAGTGCATGTTTATTCTGGAAATTTTAGAAAAATACAAGAAACATCAAAGAAATAAACAATAGCCATTTGTATTTTCCTTACTTAGATACAGCCAAGCTCACCTTTTTGTATATTTCCTTTTGGCACTTGATCCAGGTGTTATGAAAATTATACTGTCCTGTTTATAGCATATTTAAAACTGTCATTTTTTTTGGACGTTTTTCTATGTTGATAAGTATGGGTAAACAATTTCTAACCTCCGTACCTCTCACCTCCCTCCATCCTTCTTCCCTTTCTTTCTCCATTCCTTTCTCTTTTTTTGTAAAAGTAATTCTACCTTTTCTCTGGTTAGAAAAGTAATACATGGTCACTGTTCAAAAAAAATACACAGACACAGAGACATATGTATACGTGTATACACATGTGTGTCTATTAGAGCACTCAGAAAGAACTTCTACCATCTACACCTGGAGTCAGCTAAGTTTTTTCTAAAGGACCAGATAGTAGGTGTTACAACAACTCAGCTGTGCATTATGGTGCAAAAGCAGTCCTAGAGAAAGTGTAAAAGAATGAGAATGACTGTGTTCCAATAAATCTTTATTTACAAAAACCAGCAGGCAGTCTTGCAACTGTAGTTTGCTTAGCTCCACTCTAAGGCAAAGCACTAATAATTTTTCTCCCAAAAGTACATGCCTACTTTTTTTCCCCCAAAAATGGAATCATAGTACATAAGCTGTGTTGGCTGTACTTAAATATTTGTCGGTGTCTGTTACGTGCCAGCTCATGTGTAGTGTGCGTGTCGGCTGACGGGCCCTCTGCCCCTGTAGGGTGTGCTGCCGGGGACACACAGTGAGCATCAGAAGTGCTCTGAAAGTCATGGAGGGTGTGATGGACCAAGGTCAGCATTCTCGTGTATCATAACTTTTGCCACCAATCTTCTATTCGTGGGAATTTAATTTCCTTAGTTGTTTCTATTGTAGACTTCCCTGTTGTAAACAACTATTTTAGGATTACGTCTTTATGAAAAGCCATCATTTTTTACTTGGGCTCCAATTCCTTAACGTGGAATCCATGAGTCAAAAAGCATAGAAATTTTTTTGGTCCTTTGCTAATAGGCATTACCAAAGTACTTTCTAGAAAACTTATACCAACTTATACTTTCACCTGACCGTTTTTTTTTTTCCCCTTGCTTGCTTTGTGCAACCAGACTGAGTTTCATGAATTGAGAAAGTAAAATGAAGGTGACGTAAATGTAAGCTGTGAAATAGAAATAAAGACATAAGGAATCATTCGTGGGAGAGGAGCCCTGTTTCAGATGTTTTGTCTCCAGGGGTTTCCTGTGATCTGCTCCCTGTGTGACGCTTACAGATAAATCTCAGAAGCTCTGTAGAGCCAGCTGACACGAGTTATTAACGGCCTCCACCGTGTGCCGGAGTCTCTGGCGAGCGCTTCGTGTGCAGGATCTGAATTAAGCCTCAGGACAGAAGGGAGCAGAGAAACGAGGAACGGCCCGATGGTGGTGGAGCCAGACCGCCACCGGGTCTCTTTGAACGAGCATGGAGATGTCAAGCCTGCAGCCCCGCGGTCTGCTTTCTTTGGCTCACACAGTGTGGTCCAGCACAGTGTTTAAAATTTATTGACATGGTTCCAAACATGTTAAAACTGGAAAATGTCACAGAAAATCTATATTTAAAGCTTGGGAAACACCGCAAGGTCTGGGGCCGTGCTCCCGCTTGCTAGCAGTGGGTGGGTGGTGGGGGGCTTCTTCTACACGAGGGACATGTGTTCCGATAATGATACTTTTGAGCTACGATTAGCGACCGCTCAGAACGTCCTCCTCCTCCAGACCAATAGAAACTCCGTGGCTGGGACACAGCAGGGAGCGGTGGGGAGACCGCATGTCCTGCCTTCTCGTCCAAGCCACTTCCCTTCCTGACTTGCTTGCCTGAGTTTGTTGCTTGGATGAAGCGAGACAGGACTGAGCAGAGGTGGCGGATGTGGGTCCAGCGCCCACCACGACCCAGCATAGGCTCTAGAGAAAGGGAGGCCTCGAAGGCTTCCCAAGCTGTTGGGGGGACAGCCTATAAAGTGACTCAGTCTCTGGGTGTCTGCCTTTCTCCTCCTACATCCATCTTTCTCGTTCATGTTTTATTTGTCGCCTAAATTCCTCGTTAGTGCGTGTCATCACACACTTCCTGGTCACGTGGTCTCCCTACTCCCTCTTGCCTTAGGAAGTGGACTTGGCCATTCTCAGACTGTTGTCTCCTCCTTTTCTTAGCACATCTCTGCGAAATGCCATGCCCCACAGCCCAGCCGTGTGCCCATCTGCCCCTCACTTGGAGTGCGTGCACCCACCGGTCTTCTGCTGGGCATGGCTCTGGCCTTTGTTTAGCTCCTCACTCCCTGTGGCTGGAGGGCAAACTGGGGCTCTGCCAGACCCAGTGGCTTCGGGAGCCAGAGCTTGGCTATCTCAGGTCCTCACTTCGTGTTTCATTTATTTAGAGCCATATAGTGCAGCGAAGAAATCACGTCTACATATCTGTGCTGCCCAGGCACCAGGCACTGTGCCAAGTCAGGGGGTGCCAGGAAGGAAAGGACAACGTGAGAGTCCAGAGGTGCCAGCAAAGAGTAAGAACCAGGTCCAAGTGTGGCATCTGCACCAGCAGGGAGTAGATTCAGAAACTACTTGAGGCAGCATGAGTCAGGTCAAGGAGACTTCTGGAAGATGCTGAGACCAAAGCCTTCATGCCAGGAAAGTGCTCTTAAAAACACCCAAAGTCGGGTCTTTTAATGCCCATCCCATTCAAGCCCCACCTCCTCCATGAACCCCCCTGAGTGCCTCTGTCTTCAACTAACTCTCCCATCTCCAAACTTCTGCAACCGCGCTGTGCAGTACAGAAGCCATTAGCCACATGTGACTGCTGATCGTGTGCAGTGTGGCCAGGCTACATTGAGATGTAATGCAAATAATAAAACACACACAGGGTGTGAAGGCTTAGGACACACACAAAAATAGAATATAAAATACCGCATTAATAAATTCATGTTGCTTACGTGTTTAAATGATAATATTTGGCTATACTGAGTTAAGTGTATTATTCTGTCTTTTTACGTGTGTCTTTCTGCTTTTATTGATGTGGTTACTGGAAATTTGAAAATTGCGTATGGACTGCTCATTTGTGGCTCAAGGGAGAGTCCTGTGGTAGAGCTCTCCGTGACCCAGCTACCAGATGTGCTTCTTTATGACTTTGCTGTATGTTTGTTATATACAAATATAGGTATGTGTGTGTGTGTGCACATATGTGTAAGGTGAAATATGTTCTTTGTCTCTGTAACGAGGTAGAAGACAGGACTCATCGCTCATTCCTCTGTGCCTCCTCACTCTCTGCCCTGCCCAAGTGCCCCTTTTGCTATTAAAGATCCAGTGTGTGTTTGATAATGATTCTTTCATTCATTTGACAAATATTTGTTGATCTCAGACTCTGTGCCAGGTTCCCCTGGGAACTGAATAAACTTTAACTCAATACCTGGCATAGGTAAAAGAATGTAGGAACTATTAGCTTTGTTTTGCAGATAAGGAAATTAGGGCAGAAAGTTTAAGTGACTTGCTCAAGGTTAAGAGGCAGGAAACAGGATACCAATACTCTTTTTTAATGTGGCTCCAAATCTTGTTTAGCATGTGGATGTAGTTGAGAATCCTTCACCGCAGCCCAGCTGCACACTAAGCCTGTCTTCTTGTTTGTATATATGCGCTTATTAAATCCTTATCAATCGTCCGTCTTTCCCGATAGACTTCGTGGGAGGACAGAAACTATTTCTCTGCTGATCCCTTTTGCGCCCTGGGGCCTCGCACATGCCTGGCACCTCGTAAGCACTTAGTAAATGTCTGTTGAAGATATTTAGTAATAAACGAGGGTGTCTTCTTCCTCCCACCACTATAAAATTCATGTTGAATTCCATTTTCTTAGAGAGGATACGAATTGGAATAAAACTAGCTGCTTTCTCAACAACCGTAATATTGTAAACATTCATTTTGTGTTTTATGTATTTAGAGCTCTAGAATGCAGAAAACAAATCCATTTAGAGTCCGGGGAAGAAATCTCTCTTTCCCTGCTGGTCTCTCTTTCTACTCCTTATCTCATCTACGTGACAGAACCAACCACCTGTCTTTTGTCAAAGTTATACATCCTCATAACAGCTGTCTGCTAGCTGCTGCCAGGGCCTTGGCACAAACCTGGGACGTATGGGTTTTTTAAATTATCTTGGTATCACTTATTTGTCATAGGAGTATCTGAAGGGATTGTAACATGCCAGGACCACCTAGTAGTTATAAGACAGGAAACCATCCTGCCCACCAGAGAAGAAAGGCACCAGGCACAGAGAGAGGAACCGTGAGCTGCAAACCATGAGGAGCGGTTACTGGTTGCGGGTTTGTCGCTACTATTTCTGTAACCTTGAATGAGCCGTGATTCCTCACTGTCGTGAACCTTAGTTTTCGTATCTGTAAGACTGAGGACATTCAAATAGATCAGAAAGACAGCAGCGTGGCATACGTACCACCCTGCTGTTGCTGTCTTCCGTTGCGGACTTTGCTAATCAATCACAGTGTACCCTCCCGTTGATCCAGGGAACAGCTTCATAAAGCCTCTCACAGCACTCCCTGCACAGTCACTCATCAGTCACTGACCATTGCCAGGCCAACAGTGCCTTCTCTTTTTGCGCAGGGTAGAGAGAAGAGATCACAGCAGGACAGTCTTTGTTCTCCAGAGCCTTCCCTGCATTAGCTGGAAATCGCCACCCTGGTCATGATGATATCGTAAACCATCCTGAGATGACCCTGGTGTGGAAAGGTCATTGGAGCCCTTCTGGTTTCCAGGGCAACAGTGAGGTGGCAGAGCTCTGAATGGGCTGAGACTTTGAGGGAATTGGCCGGGGACCACATTCTTTCAGAAGCTCCGCTAGGGAGTCACCATCAGGACTTGGTGGGGAAGGGAGGTGCAGCCTCGTCTCTTGGGACGTTACCCAAAACTCTGAGATATTTGCTGGATTGTGGGAACGTTTTCTTAGTGGTTAGAACCCCAGTATGTGGCTCTCCAACAGCTGTTTACAGTTGGATTTCTTTGGGCTAGTTTGGTGTAATGGAAAAGGCCACTGGGGAATGACTTTTCCTGGTAGATGTACTACTAGGTGAAATAAAGCCACAGAACAAGTTGGCTCTTTTTTAGGAATAAGAACATATGCACAGATGAATGTGTGAAAGGATATAATCATGATGGCTAATGAGTTTTTTTGCCTTTCTTTTTTAAAATTTTATATTGGGGTGTATTTGATTTACAATGTTGTGGTAGTTTCAGGTGTGCAGCAAGGTGATTTAGTTATACATACACATATATCTATTATTTTTCAGATTCTTTTCCCATAGAGGTGATTACAGAGTATTCAGTAGAGTCCCCTGTGCTATACATAAGGTCCTTGTTGATTATCTATTTTATATATAGTAGAGTGTGTATGTTAATCCCAAGCTCCTAATTTATGGCCCCCTCCCCCGCACCTTTCCCCTTTGGTAAGGATAAGTTTATTTTCTAAGTGTGCGAGTCTGTTTCTGTTTGGTAAATAAGTTCATTTCTATCATTTTTTTAGACTCCACATGTAAGTGACATCATATGATTTTTGTCTTTCTCTGTCTGACTTACTTCACTTAGTAGGATCATCTCTAGGTCCATCCATGTGGCTGCAAATGCCATTATTTCATTCTTCCTTATGGCTGAGTAATATTCTGTTGTATGTATGTGTGTGTATATATATATACACCACATATATATATACACCACATCTTCTTTACATGATGGCTGATGTTTACTCAGTGTCTGCTAACTGCCAGGCACTGTGTGAGGTGCTTTGCACATTCCATCCCTCCTCATTCTCACAACAGCACTAAGAAATAAGTGTCCCTGTCATCCACATTTTACTGACAAGGGCCCTGAGGCTGAGGGAGGGCAGTGAGCTCCCCGTGGTCACAGGCTTGTCAAGTGTGTGAGCAAGGATGTGAAGCCAAGGCTGTGACTCCCAAAGCAGCCCTCTTAGCTTCTGCATCGTTCACCCCTGCCCGGAGTTTGAGAGTGATTGTCTCAGAGTCTTGGGATTAGAGGCAATTCAGTGATTTTTTTTTTCTTTATGCTTTTCTGAGTTTTCAGAATTTTCTACCGTGAACCATTATAACTATTGAAAACAGGGGGGGAAAGCCTTTAAAAAAAAAAACAACAAAAAAACACGCAAGACAGTGAATCTGGAGTCAGAGTTAGAAGATCTAAATTTAATACCCAGCTCTTTTTTAACACATTGTCTAACCTTAGGCTGGTAATTTCCCTTGTTTCAGCCTTGGTTTCCTTTTCTACAACGTGTGATGATTGGACTGAAAGATCTGTTAGATTCCTTCTGGGTTGGAAATTATATACATTTACTTGGGCAGGGGTTAGAAGGTAGTATCTAGTAGATGCATTCATCTGCTTTTTTTTTGTTCCCCTGCCTGGGAGGTGATGATTATTTAAGAGTGAGGAACTCTTTTGGAACCACATGGTATAAAAAATTCATAGTGCTTTCTGTGTGAGTGCTCTAGAAGCACAATAAGCTCATTTTTATTAGAGGTATGAGTTTCTCAAAACAAATGTGTTAGAACATGACCTTGGTTGTCATCGTGGGGCTCTTCAGACAGAGCTTGGCCTTTTCTGTACAGTCCATGTCTGTCATCAATGTCTGGTTGTCTAGTTTAAATTTAGTGATGTTGAGGTTGTAATGGGAGTGTTAGAGTTAAAGACATGGTGTTTTATTAATTTAGTTGTATTTATAGATCTTGAGAGGCCTTGCGGTGTTAAAAATCTGAGTTATACATTGCATTAAGCAGAGTTATATAAAGACTGTTGAATATTAATTTTGTAATGATTCACCTTACAGTTTTATGAGACCAGACAGATATAAAAAGATACAGTGAATAATTGAGCCCATGATCTATAAAATGAAGTCTAGGGAGGAAAGAGTAATTGGAAGTGAAAAGAGCAAAGCTTTTCCTTTCTTTGCTGAGGTCAAGTTAATTCAGTCTCAGCCCCTTCTGCATATGCAGGTCCCCTAGTTTCTTAGAGCCTTAAATGAAGGTATTGTAAAAAAATGCAAAGCAAATAAAATGTGGATATTCTCTACCATATTACTGCTTTCATTATGTTTAGTTTAGCCTCTAAATATATTTGATCTTTATAATCTGAATATTTTATAAATTTTTAATAAATCTTTTTCCCAGTTACATTTTTCAAAACTTGTTTCCCAAATAAAGCAAGTTCTTGCACGTGAGAAATAAGATTGCTAGTATCTCTTACCTCTCACATTGCCCTTTGCAGAAGCTGTAGAGATGGGCAATAAGCATGTTAAAAGATGCGCAACATTATTAGTCTCAAGGAAACCCACATTCAAACCACAATGAAATACCACCTCATGCCTATTAAAATGGATAAAATGAAAAGACTGACCATACCAAGTGTTGGTGAGGACATGCAGCAACTGAAACTCTCACACACTGCTGGGAGGAATGTAAAATTGTAAAACCACACTGGAGCACAGTTTTCAGTTTTTATAAAACTAAAAATACCCTTATCATAGGACCTGGCCATTCCACTCCAAGGTTTTTACAGGAAAAAATTGTGGTGTGTAAATACACACACACACACACACACACACACACAAAATGGAATGCTACTTGGCCATAAAAAGAATGAAATTTTGCCATTTGCAACAATGTGGATGGACTTGGAGGGTATTATGCTAAGTGAAGTAAGTCAGACAGAGAAGTACCAGTACTGTACAATGTCATTTATATGTAGACATCTAAAAAATACAGTAAACTAATTGAATATAACCAAAAAGAAACAGACTCACAGATAAACAGAACAAACCAGTGCTTACCAGTAGGGAAAGGGGGCGGGGGGGGGAGGGGCAGGACAGGGCTAGGGGTTTTAGAGATACAAACTACTGTGTGTAAAATAAGCTGCAGGGATATATTGTACACGCAGAGAATACAGCAAATATTTTGTAATAACTGTAAGTGAAATATAACCTTTAAAAATTGTGAATCACGATGCTGTACACCTGAAACTTATATAATATTGTACATCAACTGTACCTCAATAAAAACAAATACCCATCAGTGGATGAATGGATAAACAAATTGGGGTGTAGCCATACAATAGAATACTGTAAAATAAGACAAAATAATAAAAAAAGAATAAACTGCTCATATGTGTAACAACATGGATGTATCTCAGAAATATCCTCAGTGAAGGGAGTCAGATGCAAAAGAAATTCAGACTGTCTGATTTAATTCATATGAAATTCTAGAAAAAGCACATTAATATATAGTGACAGGACAGAGATCAGTGGCTTCCGGGGGCAGAGGTAGGAGGAAAAGGGGAGACTAGGGTATGGAGGGACATGAAGCAACTTTTCAGGGGATGAAATGTGCTATATCTTGATTGTGGTGCTAGGTACAGGAGTATATCTGTATATCTCAAAATCCAATGAACGGAACACTTGACGTGGGAGTATTTTATTTTATGCAAATTATACCTCAAAAAACTTGATTTTGAAAATGCCTTTTGCAATCTCTCTCTGGTTGGTTCATTAGCGTCTCTAGACGATCTAACATCTTGATTCCAAATCAAGTTTCCATTTTTACTAATTGTGGGATCCTGAGTCTCACACTCACATATATAAAATAGGTATAATGACTACATTTGGCCAAGCTTCTGGAATTGCCCTGAGAAACAAAAGAGACGATGAATGTGTAAAAGTGGTTTTTGAATCATGATACTGTGCAGTGTCACTCCCACTTTGCAGTTTGCTCTGCAAATCAGAGTGAAATTACCTTGAGATGGGGCCTCATCTAAAATTTCAGACAGTTGACCCTCTTCTGCGGGCCCCAGACGAACTCTCCCCATACTGAACGCCTGGCTAGAGCACAGAGAATCCTAGCAGATTTCCTTAGCACTTTAAAAATATCCACCTGCCTCAGTCCACGTGACGTACCCATCAACCCACTCAGACTCTGAGCCCTTCACTTCCAGCGGTGACAACCTACACAATTGTTCCCCCAAGTCAAGACACACTGTGTAGCTTGTCAACCAGGTTTGAGTTTCATTTGACATCTTCAAAGAATCCTGTTCCCAGAGCAATGAACTCTGTGTTGGAGGCTAACCTAATTGTGCAGTGACAGTGAAAACATTCAGAGAGAGATGTGTCTTCTCCAAATTAACAACTTGTCTTCTGGGCAAGGAATTGACTTTTGGCCCTGAATGGACAAGGAGCATGGATAAGTTGGGTCCTGATTTAATCTGAAGCAACACGTGCATTCATTTGACAGGAAGTCACTGAGGATCCACTGTGTGCGTTGTTCTGGGCGCTGGGGCTTTAGCACTGAATAGGCCAAGCAAGAGCGTCGTCCTCCTGGAGCTCACGTTCTTGTTGGGGGAGGAAACCAGCAATCGAACAATGTGACTTCAGGATCCCACGGGACAAAGAGAGAGGGAGAGAATAACACAAGTGTAGGTTGGTAGTATTTAGGGTGTCGTATCTAGGTCAGGGGAGGTCATGGGTGTTGGGCTGGGATGCTGAGATGGCGCCTGGTGTGGGACGACCTGAGAAACAGGGATCTAAGAAGCAGTGGGGACTGCAGATGAGAATGGCTTGGCAAAGGCAGGAAGGGAAAGGAGGCCCGTGCGAGAAGCACTGAGGGGGAAGGGAAGGTTGTCATGACATGAGGTTTGAGAGGTGAAAAGGGAATGGAGTTTATGTTTTATATATTCTGTGAAAATCAGGAGACACTGAAGAGTTTTAAGCAGGGGAGAGGAATGATCTGGTATATGCATGTGGCCACCGTGAGAAGAAGGAATTGACTCGGGGCCAAGGGGGGTAGTTAGCGGGAAGGCTGTGGAAGCAGTCCGAGAGAGAGAGAGAGATGATGGTGGTTTGGACTAGGAATAGCACTGGAAATAAGGAGAGAAGAACAAACAGAGGGGACGTGTTTTAGAGGTAATGCTGCTAGGATTTGATGAATGGAAAGTGGGGTGATGGAGAAAAAGTAGGCATAGTTTTATGGCTGGAGCACCCAAGAGCTGATGGGAGTCTTTCTTAGGAGACCACCTAGAGTGATTGGTTAGGGTGTCTGCATCCTTTGTCTGCCGTTAGAGCAGTGACCGAGTTGCTCTGAAGATTGGAACAGCAGTATGTAGTTGTAAATATCCTGTGATGGGCTCTCTGGTTGTAAAGACCATATCATCTCCCTTCTGTGATCCTCTTGACGTGCTAATAAGTGGGTGCTGGAAATGTGATCTTCTAATCACAACCTTCTTTCTCTAAAGCCATTTTCAGCACACACCCATTCAGGGCAAGATCCAAACCCTCTCTGGCTTCTGTTGTTTGGTGCTGGTATGACACTATTCACAAGAGGCTTACTGCAGGGGGAAGGCTCTGATGAATTTACTTTTGCTTTGGGAGACTTTTGGGAAGGTTGCCTGTTTTTGTTAATTATGGCTCGTGAATTACTTTGTCAGAAATTTTGAAACGCAGACGTCTAAAAAAATTACAAGGTATTATTAAATATTTAAATATTGCTAATATCTCTATGTGGTATGAGCTTTTGGCTGAGATTGGATCTTTGGGCTGTTTACTTCCGTATGTATCATCTTGTATAGTGTCATAGATCCAATTTTGCCTATGAAAGCAAATTTTAAATTTGTTTCAAACAATCTGTTGGCTAAGCATGTGTTGAGACCTTGTTGTTTGTTCTGTATTCATGAAGAGGAAAGTAGTGAGCTTAGCACTGAGATACACGCATCTTAGCTTGTGAAAGTAATGTCTGAGTAACAATGAGAAATGTTATCTTTTAAAATGCTTTGAAATATTTTCTTTTCTGTTATAAAAATAATATAAGCTGATCCTAAAAAATTTGGAAGGTATAAAATAAAAATCGACCAGAGCCCTGTCACGACTCCGTGCGATGTTGAAGTTTCTCATAAACTGGAAGGGCTGGAAGGGGATTGTTCATTGATCTGCGCCGACTTCTCATTTTGCACGTGAAGAAACTGAGGCGCAAAAAAAAAAAAAAAACAAAACTGAGGCACAGGGCAGCACGGAGTCTCCAACCCAGGGTTCCTCACTGCCAACTTTGAGTTGCTTCCCTGATTGTTTCTATGGCTTCATAAGCACTTCACGTTCTTGGGGTCTCAGTGGCGGTACGAGGATCTGCTACCCCCTCTTGCTCAGTGTGGCACATCTTCTCACTGAGCATCCGTGTGGCTCCATCTGCCCCCCTGGTGTTCCGGAGGCTGCGTGGTCTTTGCTTCTTGCCTGTGGATCTTAAGTAAGGATGGCATCAAAATTGCATTGACCTAGGTGAGTAGTTCTTAAAGAGTGATTTTTGGACCACCTGCATCAGAATTGTCTGGGGTGCTTGTTGAAAATGAAGACTCCTGTGCCCCAACCCATGTTTGTGGAATCACAACCTTTAGGGGTAGGACTGGGAATCTGGCTTCTTAAACTCAGATCCGTTGAGAAATAATACTTTGTCAATAGGAATAAAACTTCTTATACTGAATCATTCAAATTGTCTTACCTATGTTGGATAAATAGAGAGATGGATAGACAGATAGATAGTAGATAGATCAGTGGATAGATGGATAGATGGATAGGTGTTTGTAAATGGTTAAAATATTCTGGTTCCATGCAGAGAAACTGTTAATGGTTATCTCTTAGGTGTAAAAATGGGGTGAATGGGAGAGTGGGCTTTCTCTGTTCTAAGACGCTTAAAAACCGGGATACACAGACGGCAGATGTGTTTAGAGTTCCTAAACACATCATAAGTATTCATGCAGTTAAGTATTCATTCAGTTAAGCTATTTCTTTGAGAGACTAGAAATGTCTATGTAATGGTATTTATTTGCTAGTTTGTGTGTGGCCGGTGGGAGAAAGGGAATACTCCTTTGTTGATACAAGAGGACACACAAGGACCAACAGGGGGCTCAGGGGAAATCAGAGTTAGTTCATTGATTCACTCGCTCACTTATTTTTTAACAGATGTTCATTGAAAAACACCTGGTGTGCGCCAGAAACTGTTTGAGGTGCTGAGGACACGGGAGAGAACAAGTCAGTAGGGTCCGCAGTCATGTAGCACTCCCGGTCTACTACGGGGGAGCACCAGCAAAGAGTTCAACAGGATGTTTTCAAGTGGTGACAGGTGCTGGGAAGAAACGAAGGGGCTGTGCCCAGTGTGAGTGGTCAGAGGGCCCCTCTCTTGTGGGTGGGGGTGGTCTCCCAGAGATGGCATCTCAACGGAGACCCCGGTGGCAACCAGGGGCGTACCTGGGGAATAAGGGTTCTAGGAAGGGGGAGTTGCATGGACAGAGGTCCCAAGGTGGATGAGCTTGCTATGTTTGGGGTACATTAAGAAAACTTGTGTGGCTGAAGCTTAATGAGTAACAGAAGATACAAGATAAAGTTTAAGAGGAGGACAGGGCCAAGCCACGTGTTATAATCAGGCCAGAACAGGGAATTTGAATTTTGTTCTAAGTGTAATAGAAAGTCTTAGCAGAGCTACATTGAGGGAGGGATGAGTTGATATCTTTAGATTTGGGTTTGTTTTTTTTTAAATCGCTTCACCACTCAAAATATATATATAATGGAATCCTACTCAGCCGTAAAAATGAACGAAATTTTGCCATTTGCGATAACGTGGATGGACTTGGAGGGAATTATGCAAAGTAAAGTAAGTCAGACAGAGAATGACAAATACCATATATCAATTATATGTGAAATCTAAAAAAAATACAACTAGTGAATATAACAAAAAAGCAGACTCACAGAAAAAAAAATCATTATTTTTTTTCTTATAGAAAACCAGTTGTTCCAACATCATTTACTCCTGATTCTCCATGTTTTCCACTTTGACGTCCAAGTCCTCCTGTATCATATGGAAATGTCCGTTTTGTTCAGTTCATCACTGGGCTCTCTGTTCTAACCCATTCATCTATTTTTCTGTACTCTTTCACCAAAAACACAGTACCTTAATTACTAAGATTTTATAGCAGATGTTGATAGTTAGTGGAGTCCTGATTCCATCTATATGCACCACATCTCCTTTGTCCATTCATCTGTTGATGGACAGAGGCTGCTGGTACTACGTTGAACTCCAAGAGGATGTGACCACTCTTTTGCTTCATTTCTCTATTGCCCAAAAGCTCTTCCTAGAATAACACTCCCCCCTATTGCTTCCTCTGCCTTTCAAGTTATGAAATTGTCATCAAAGCAAGCCAGGAATTTGTCAGCTGCTTGTATTTTTAGCAAAACGAGATGCTCAACTGATGTCTAAACAATTTCAGTCCTCCTCATCCCCATCCCTCCAGTTATGCTCCCACACCTTTTTTTTTCTAAGCATTTTTATTATTGTGGTAAACTGTACTTAACATAATATTTACCATTGTAATTATTTTTAAAGTTTATTTTATTTATTTTATTTTATTTTTGGCTGTGTTGGGTCTTTGTTGCTGTGCATGGGCTTTCTCTAGTTATGGCGAGCGGGAGCTACTCCTTGTCGCAGTGTGTGGGCTTCTCATTGCAGTGCCTTCTCTTGTTGCAGAGCATGGGCTCTAGGCACGTGGGCTTCAGTAGATGTGGCACGTGGGCTCAGTAGTTGTGGCCCACAGGCTTAGTTGCTCTGAGGCATGTGGGATCTTCCCGGACCAGGGCTCAAACCTGTGTCCCCTGCATTGGCAGGCAGATTCTTAACCACTGAGCCGCCAGGGAAGCCCACCATTGTAATTATTTTTATATGTACAATTCAGTGGCATTAAATACACTCACAGTGCTGTGCAACCATCACCACCTCCATCTCTAGGATCTTTTTCATTAGCTCAAACTGAAACTCCATGACCATCAAATACTAACTTCCCATTCCCTGATCCCTTCATCCTCTGATGACCTCTGTTCTACTTTCTCTGTGAATTTGACTCTGGGAACCTCATGCAAGTGGAATCAAACAATATTTATCCTTTTGCATCTGGCTTATTCCACTTACCATAATGTTTTAAAGATTCATTCATGTTGCAGCGTGTATCAGAATTTCCTTCTTTTTAAGAATGGATACTATTCCATTGCATGTATATACCACATTTTGTTAACCCAGTTAACAAAATGGACACGGGTTGTTTCTGCCTTTTGACTATTGTGAACAATATAACAGATTATGAACATGGTGTACAAATATCTGAGTCCCTCCCTGCTTTCAGTAGTTTCTGGTGCATACCCAGAAGTGAAATTGCTGAATCGTATAGTAATTCTATGTTTAATTTTTTGAGGATTGAGTGCGCACTTAACTTTGGCAAATTAAAGAAGGGGGTGTGAGATGCTGTCCTGAATCTCCCATTTCCTGGTTGGTCGCAGTTCCTTCAGGTACCTCACCATGCCCAGCGTGATTCTGTTGTTTTAAAATACATGGGCTTCAACTCGAGGATGGAAGATGCCTTTGAGGACTGGGGCAGGGAGGGTGGGGGGGACTCGAGGGGGGGGGAGTCAAGGAAGGGAGGGAAGATGGGGATATGTGTATAAAAACAGATGATTGAACCTGGTGTACCCCCCAAAAAAATAAAAAAAAATAAAATAAAATAAAAAAATAAAATACATGGGCTTTCCCCTTCGCCTCCCCACCCTGTGTCCTCGAGTCCGTTCTGTACCTCTGCGTGAAGCTGGGACGAAGTGAGAGAGTAGCATTGACATATATACACTGCCGAATGTAAAATAGATAGCTAGTGGGAAGGTGCTGCATACCATAGGGAGATCAACTCGATGATGGGTGATGACTTAGAGGGCTGGCATAGGGAGGGTGGGAAGGAGTTGTGGGAGGGAGGGGATATGGAGATATATGTATAAATACAGCTGATTCACTTTGTTATACGGCAAAAACTGGCACAACAGTGTAAAGCAATTATATTCCAATAAAGAGCAAAAAACAAAACAAACAAACAAACAAAAAACGCATGGGGTTATTATAACTCGTCCATCCTAACTCACTGAGACCTTGCACTTCTTTGCTTACCCTCAGATACCTAATAGCACAAGTATCTTCCCCTAAGTTTTATGGGTGAAGTTATATGCTCTAAATGCGTTTGCATGTTTGGTATATAAGAAAGTCGTAAGACACATCCTCCAGCATGTTAAGAGTCTTGGAAGAATATATTCCCATAACGCTCTTAGCTTGCCTTTTCTCCCTTCCTTTCTTTCATCTCCTTCCAAGTACCATCCACTCTGTTTCTGTTCCTGGGCTTTGGGGGTTTTCAAATTGATGTGTATTTGCTTCGTGTATAGTGCTGTGTCACAGGCAGGAGTCATTACGCGTGGGGCCATGGAGTCAAAGAACTTCCCAGCTGTGTGTAACTTCAGACAAGGGATTGTATTTCCCTGATTCAGCTTCCTCATCTTCACCATATGGTTACACCTATATTATTTTTAGCGTTTCTAGATACATTACAGGCCATGTAAGTGGTGTGCCCAGCTGTGGCGTATGGTGGGTCCTCGATAAATGGTAGTTTTCTAGGCAGTCGGGATGTATCTGTTCATCTCTCTTTCTTCTACCCTTGTGGTCTGAGCTGACAGAGCTGTGCAGTCTTTGTTACCTTAGCTAAAAAAAAGTAAGGGACTTAAATAGTTCCATATACATGATGCTAGATGCTGCTTGTTAAATCATTATTTACAAGGAACTTTTGTCATCTAGTGGACACATGACAGTTGTGCAGAGATGATTCAATAAAGCCGAGAATTTACGGAGGCATTCCAGCACCAGCTTTCCCCATGTGCATAATCTTTTGCAAATCACTTTCTCTCTGAGCCTCATTTATCTAATATATAAAAATCTGTAGGGGGCTTCAACTATAAAACATCCGTAGTATATTCTTTCTAAGCCCAATATTTTACCTAAAAGTCTTGGGGACCAAGGAGATGACTGGGTGTGGGAGGTTTTCATTTTGATCTAATAGGAGCCAACCCACTACCCCATCCCCTTACTCTCTATCTACATTACACTCTATCAACATCAGATTTCACTACATACATTTAATGTAGTTAGTATTTTAATGTTTACTTTTGAACAGCTAACACAAAACTAGCCTCTTTTTAGCTTTAAGAGCTATTTTCCTCCTAAAAGGATACTGAAAAATATTGCCTACAAGAAACTCCCAGCCTACACCATGCTCTTGTTGTAGATGAGTTTTTAAAACATCTAGTTACCAAGCCCAAGGTCATACTGCTTGCTGCACTACAGACCAGTAAATCAAGAGACAAGTTGCTGGTCTTCTCAGGCCAGCAGTCTGAGAAGATGGTGGACTAGCATTCCAAAGAACCACCTTACCTGAGTTAGCATTCAGGCTTCTTTTATACAAAAGGCAGAGAGGGTATGGTTGATGGTTACAGACTTCTTGGTGCCAGACTCCTTTGTTCCTACAGCTGTCAGCATAGATCTGGTCATAATGTTCCTGTAAACTTCCACAACCAATGTTATTCTTTGTTCTGCAACTTTTTATCTTTATATGAATGGAAAAGTGTTACAGCTTTAAAAGTCAGAGCATTTGAGAATGGGCTATAGTGTACATGTCAGGCTATAGGCAACATCCTTTTACAACAGGTGCAGAGACAGCAGGACTAAACACAAGCAACAAACCACAAGGGTTAGAGTTAAAGGAATAGATCCAATATGGAGTCAGGTTTGTTCTTCTCTCTTACAGTTCTTGTTAGAAAAGATGGATTCGTCCTATGGCAGCAGCAAGGAGAGAGGGGGTAAAGGTGCTTGTGAAGGAACAGTACTGAGTTCTTTCTGCTTCCTGTTGCCACCTTGCATCTCACACCTGCGTCCACATCTAGGAAGAGCTGAGGGTCAGATGGGCTGGGTGGGGCGTTGGGGGGGGGGTGCCTTGGGGCTGGGGTGACAGTGGACTTTTATTGAACCCCGTGGCAGAACAGTGAATACCTCTGCTGCCTCTGCCCTGCTCTTCGTGTCGGGTTTTCACGCCCTGCTATGTGCGAAACAGTTTGGGCCCACAGTTGACAAGCAAGAATTGTGCTTCCTGACTGAAGGAGAGCTTCTGGGGAAAAGCTGTTTTCTTTTCTTTTATAGGGAGAATGGCAAATCCATATAAATGAGTGTGTCTTATGGCGCAATACACACACTAAATTTCATCAGTATTCATGGCACGTGCTTCATTCTCTCCACAACTGACATCTGTTAAAAAAAAAGATTCAGGAGTGCCGTCCTGGTTTCAGCAATTCTGAAACACAGATTCTGAGGTGATATTTTATTGAGTTCTCCCACTCTGACAGCCTTGATTTTACAACTGACTATAGGTAACTTTTAGTGCTTCAGTATTTCTTACAGAGATAGCACCTAGCATTCTGTATGCAATGAAAGGCATTACGTGAGAAGCCAAATCAGTATCAGATCTTTAGTTGTTAAGGAGGATAGCTTCTTTTCGTCTGTATTTTGAGATAGCGCTATTCTGAATCTCATTTAATTAGGTGAATTTCTAAAGCCGTGATTAAACTGTAGCCAACCAAAGGAAAATTAGAAATAAGTTAGAAGCGTCCCTGCTTTGAGATTTCTAGTTCTTTCCTATATGCCTACAGAAATCAAGGAGCCGCTCTTCCTGTGTTACAGGTTTTGATAAGAAATCCAGAAGAAAGGATGTGTGAAGGAAAAAGATGACATCTGTGCCTGGCAAACAAAATCCAAAGATTGTTACAGTGAAAACAAAAGGAAGGCAAGACAGTCCTTACTAGTTCAAGGTAAGTGGACATCTCTGTAAGCCCTGAACTCTGATATGTTAGAACAAGAAAGTGGGTTTATAAATGTTTGGGGGTGTACATTGACTTGTCAGGTGGGGTAAGATATGATATAGGATATGATCTCCCAAGAAAACATCTGTGTTACAAGCAATGAGGAAGAAAACCAGGAAATACAGTTAGCCTGCTACTCTCACATAGAAGCTAAGTGCCCGAAAGTTAGGTAATAGATTACATTTTACAAAGGGGTTCTTGTCTCAGAAAGAAAAACAAACAAAAAATAACAAATAATGCTCTAACTCTACTGTGCCGTAGACACATTTCCTACAATGTATTTCCAATATTTTATTTGCATGTTGGTAAAATTTTCTTTTTATTTGCAGTTGGACATTTGACCAGTTTAAGTCCAGTGGACAATTGAGCAACACTAATGATTTATTTTTATATTTTTATATGTGGAATGATTTTCTTCCTTAACTTAGCTGTAGTGAAGATGTGCTTTATATCTTTTATATCAATACTTTGGTTTTTTTTTTTTCCATTTTCCTTGCTTTTTAGAATATAGTGAGGGGGGAAATGAAACATCCAGCGGTTGCCCAATCCTTGCCATAGTGATGACAGTGCGATAGAGACCAAATATACATCCTGTAGGTAGCACTTTGTGTGATCTCTCAGGATTTTTCTGCATTAGTTCATCTCAGTAGTTCATATTTGATAGGCAAAGGTGGGTTGAAGAGGATTAATATGTAATGTGCAAAAAGTATGAATTGTGAGGAAATAGAATGTATAACAGTTAAAGACAGCTTTTTTCCAGGCTTCTCAAAATGTTGCCGCTAGTGAAACTAACGATAGGACTGCACTTTCTGCAGGCTGGTCCTTGGTGAGGAGGACATGGACTGTGTAGTGGTCCAGGACATGGACTCTACCACTCAGCACTTGTGTGACTACAGTGAAAATGATGACTCTTCCTTTGCCTCAGTTTCCTCGATTAGAGGAGAATGAGTAGATGAAATGAGTTAACATATGAGTTAAGGCACTTGGACAAAGGCCGAGCGTATAAAGAGTGCTCAATAATTGTTAGCTGATTTTTTTCATTGGGTAAAGTGTACTTCGGGGATGGACACTTCAGTTGTTTGTTTTGGGGGAGGTAGAGATGTGGAAAAGCCCAAAAGACCTCAGGGAAGTGAAGGGCGATATTTCTAACCCTGGGCATGTTTGCACTTTCCGGGAGGCTGTCATAGCGACTGCTGGGCACCAGGCAGAGATACAAGAAAGTTACAGGGGACCTCAGGGCATTTCTCTAACTCTTATTGATTTAAGTAGTTTGAGACGTATTGGAGAACATAGACTTAAATGCTGTGTGATCTCCTTAAATCACAAATCAGACTCTTTGCTGTAAGGCTTGGTATCTGTAAGGCTTGGTGCGACCCTGCTGTGGCTGTTCTCCCAGCCTCACCCCCTTCGCTCCTTATGCTTCCCTCCTCCCTGACCCCTGAAATCACACCAGCTCTTTTCCACCTGGAGCTTTTGCACACACTCTCCAGTGCAGCCTGGGTGCTTGCTCTCCTGGCACCTGACTCCTGACCTTCTCCTTCAGTCTCAAGCTGAAGTTTCTCTGGCTTCTCTACTCAAAAGGGCCCCGTTGTGAGGTTACTTCCAAAAATATCATCCCTACTGACATTCTCATCAGTGGTAACCGTGAGAGCTTTTTTGTCCATATCCTCGCAACAAGGAGTATGCAGTATTTTTTTTTAATCCTTGCCAGTGTGACAGGCGATAAGCTTGGTTATTTAAAATTGGTATAAGGGAGGATGCAAAGGTATTCAGTGAGGGCCGAGGTTAATTATTCATTAACTCATCTTCAGAGCCTGTTTCCTTTTTTGTTTTTTAAACACAACAGTGTTAATCAACTGTACTTCAGTTTTTTTAAAAAACAGAGCCTGTTTTCTTTATAGCACTCATGATTATTGGAATTTATTTTCTCTTCAGTTATTTTTCACCTTTTTTTTACTGGTAAGTAAAAAAGTATGTTAAGGCCCAAGATGGTGTTTACCTTTTTGCAGTGATATTCTGGGATTCTGGTCCAGCAGCTGCAGTATACAAAGTGCTCGAAAAACATTTTGGGAGTGAAAGAATGAACGAGAGAGACAGGCTCCCTGCCCTCAGGAGCACAGGTCTCGTAAATGAAATAGACAGTTGCTCTGCAGTGTGAGAGGTCCAGAAATAGAGTGAGGAGGGAATCAATGGGGCTCACAAAAAATTAGACTTACGTACGCAGCAATGATATTCTAAGTATTAACAACCAGTCAGGGACTTCCTAGGTGGTGCAGTGGTTAAGAATCCACCTGCCGGGGCTTCCTAGGTGGCGCAGTAGTTGAGAATCCACCTGCCAAAGCAGGGGACACGGGTTCGAGCCCTGCTCCAGGAAGATCCCACATGCCGCGGAGCAACTAAGCCCGTGCGCCACAACTGTTGAGCCTGCGCTTTAGAGCCCGTGAGCCACAGCTATTGAGCCCATGTGCTGCAACTACTGAAGCCCACGCGCCTAGAGCCTGTGCTCTGCAACAAGAGAAGCCATGGCAATGAGGAGCCTGCGCACCACAATGAAGAGTAGCCCCCACTCACCGCAACTAAAAAGAAAGCCCGGGTTCAGCAAAAAAGACCCAACACAGCCAATAAAATAAATAAATAAATAAATAAATTTATTAAAAAAAAAAAAAAAGAATCTGCCTGCCAATGCAGGGGACATGGGTTCGATCCCTGGTCCAGGAAGATCCCACATGCCACAGAGCAACTAAGCCTGTGCGCCACACTACTGAGCCCATGTGCTGCAACTACTGAAGTCCACGCACCTAGAGCCCGTGCTCTGCAGCAAGAGAAGCCATGGCAATGAGGAGCCTGTGCACCACAATGAAAAGTAGCCCCCACTCGCCGCAACTAGAGAAAGCCCGTGTGCAGCAACAAAGACCCAATGCAACCCATATATAAATAAATAAATTTATAAAACAAAAAAACCCCCAACAAATCAGCACAAATAAGGATCAAACTGAACCGGCATCGGCCATGGTGCTGGGCAGGGTGTTTACCCTTCAGTTGCTGGATTGTGGGGAGGTGGGGTGGGATTCGGGGGTGAGGCTCAGGACGGTGTCTATTGCCAACCCTATGGAGGAATTTTCAGTATTTTAACATTAAGTGCAGCTGCATGTGAGTATTTCTCCTGAAATCAGCCCTGATTGTAGAAACAAGCAGAGCTGCTTCTGGTCTTGGAATTCTGTGCTCTGCCTTGATCTGGGGGACTCTGACACCCTCAGACTCCACCCCTGAGCACCCTCTGTCCTCCTGGCACCTGCACATCCTTCCTTCCACCTACTTTAAATCAGCACACTCACCACCTGTCCGACTGGCAAGCATGAAAGACATTCCAAATAAATCCTTGTGGGAAGGATATGGGCAAGAAAGCTCTCGTGGTCACTGTTGATGAGAATGTCAATGGGGCGATACTTCTGGGAGCTAACTTGGCAGTACTTATCAAAATGTTAAATGCACATTCCTACTGACCAGCTCATGGAACTTCTAGAAGTTCATCTTCCAGACAAACTGGTACAAATGCAGAATGATATGTGTACATGTATGTTCACTCCAGCATCGTTTTAATGACAAAGATATGGCGGCAGTTCATATGTCTATTAATAGAAGAGCAGTAAATAAATGATGGTACTTCTGTCTACTAGAATAAAGTGGTTTTTAAAAACTTAAGATAGGTATCTAAAATGTATTAAGTAAAAGGGAAGAAAGCTGCCAAAATTGTGTATACCATGATCATGTTTGTTGAACACAAACGAACACATTTCATGTGTCCCTCCACAGATGAATGGATAAGCAAAATTTAGTATACAATGGAATATCATTCAGCCATTAAAAGGAATAAAGTTCCGATACAGGCTACAACATGGATAAACCTTGAAAACATTATGCTATGTGACACAAAGGGACAAATATTGTATGATCCCACTTATATGAAACATCAAGAATAGGGAAATTCATAAAGAAAGTAGATTAGAGATTACCTGGAGCTGGGATGGAGGGAAGACAGGGAGTTGATGATTAATGGATACTGTTCGGAGTGATGAAAAAGTTTTGGAAATAGATGGTGGTGATTGTTGTACAACAGTGTGAATGTAATGAATACCACTAAATTGTACAGTTAAAAATGACTGAGGGAATTCCCTGGATGTCCAGTGGTTAGGACTCCACACTTCCACTGCAGGGGGAGTGGGTTTGATCCCTGGTCGGGAACTAAGATCCTGCATGCCACGCAGCACAGCCAAAAAAATTTAAAAGAAAAATAATCTGCATGTTCTGATGATTCTAAAACGATGGTGTTAAAAAATGATTGAAGTGGCAGGTTTTATGTATACTTTACCACCATTTTAAAAAACTTTAAAGAAAACTCAAAGGAACAGTCAAAAAATAAAAGCAGGAAAACATATGCATGCATGCCCACGCACACCATGTAGTCTGCAAAGATGTGTTCAGATTGTTGATGGTGGTTATGTCTCACAGACAGAATTAGGGGAAGAACAAAAGAAAATTTTGTGCTATATAATTGTGTACTTTGGGCACTTTTCACAGTGAGCATATATCTTATAATTTTCTAATTGAAGGTTGTTTTTTTATTAAAGTTGACCTGTGGTGAAATCTTGGAGTTGGTACAATTTTCTAGCTTGTACAACCCAGACAATCCTGAAGGTCTGTTTGCAGTTGAATTGGCTTGCGTCTAACATCCCTGTGCAGTGTTTAACCTCGAGTGAGAATTTAATTACAGTTTAAAACACTGAATGGTTTTCCTTTTCTAGATTCAATTACATCTTGTGGAAAAACAGGCTCTTAATATAGAAGGAATTTGGTCTTCTGACTCCCCAATGAGGGCCTACTCTTCTATCTAGTAATTTACTGTAAAGCAAGAGGCTTCTATTTTAGTTTTACATCCCTCTCTTTGGTATTTAAGGCATGTTGGCTGTTAAAAAAAAACAAGCCTCTATCTCATAACACCCCCAAATTTTTATGCATAATAAGAGATTTTCTAAAACCCTAATAAATTGTTGCAGAAAATACCACTTTAATGGGTCACCCATTATATAAAAAGTTTAAACCCTATAATGGGATCATAAATTTGTGTAAGTAAAGAGAAAAAATGAAAGGATGCACTCACCAGGCTACTCGTGTTGGTAACCTCCAGGAGATTATCTGATGGGTGGCATCAGATGAAAGATTATTTTTCTTTATATACCTGTGTATTGTTGAATTGTTACAATTAAGGCCCTTTCTTAATCACTTTATTAGGTTATAACTGACCTGTAATAAACTGCACATATTTAAAGTGTGAAATTTGAGAGCAAATATAATTAAGACAGGATCCTCGGAGAACTATGTGTCTTGCTTGGTATTGAATGTTCAGCACCACTTAGGCGATCAAATAAAGCAGCAGCTCAGAGCTGAGAAGCCCCAAAAATTAAAAATTAAAAAATTAAGTGTACAATTTGATGTTTTGACCTACACATATACCCATGAAACCATCACCATTATCAACATAATGAAAACTTCGGTTATTCCAAAAGGTTTCTTCATGCCCCTTTGTAATCCCACCTACCTACCCTGCCCAGCCCCCCCGTCTTGCCCCAGGCAACCGCTGGTCTTGTTTTTATCACTGAACAATAGTTTGCATTTCCCACAATTTCATATAAGTGAAATCATACAGTATATAATCTTTTTGTCTGACATCTCAGCATAATTATTTTGAGAGTTATCCATACCATAATGTGCACGGATATTTCATTCCTTTTTGTTGAGTTGTATTCCATTATATGAATAAACCCTCATTTGTTTATTTATTCACCGTTGATAGACATTTGGGTTGTTTCCAGATTTTCACTATTACAAATAATGCTACTATGAGCATTCACGTACAAGCCTTCGTTATAGACATATGCTTTCATTTCTCTTGGGCAAATGCCTAAGAGTGGAATGCCTGGATCATATGGTAGTTTTATGTTTAACTTTTTAACAAATTTTCAAAGTGGTTGTACCATTTTACATCCCTACCTGCACTGAATAAGAGTTTCAGTTCCTCCACATCCTTGTCAGTAGTTGGTATGATCAGTCTTTTTCCATTTTATCCATTCTAATAAGTATGTAGCACTAACACATTGTGGTTGCAACTAGCATATTTGATGACAAATGATGTTGAATATCTTTTCATGACCTAACTTGCCATCTGTATATCTTCTCAGTAAATTGTCTGATTCAATATCTTGTGTATTTTTTCCTTGGGTTGTTTGTTTTCCTAATGAGTTTTGAGAGTTCTTTTATATATTCTTGATACAAATCCTTTATCAGATACATGCTTTTGCAAAGATTTACTCCCAGTCTTGAGCTTGTTTTTTCTTTTTCTCAACAGTGTCTTTTGAGGGCAGAAGTTTTTAATGTGTTTAATTTGTTGTGCTCTGAATTATTACAGTGAGGGACATTTAAAGGTGTTTGTCAGTATGTCAGTTATATTTCAATAAAAGTTCTTTAAAAAAAATTAATTAGTCAGCCCTAGGAACTTTTACATTTAGATACGCACCCCACATTATATCAAGCATATTAAAAAGCATGTGTATCCCACATTAAAAATAACTTCTTACTCTATACATTGTTTAAAGACCCTATAATTTTGCTTTTAAAATTGTTTATTACACAAAACATTTATTATTGGCTATAATTTTTCAAGATTCAGCATGCATTCTAGATGATTCATACCAAATAAAAAAATCAAACCTAAAAATTATTTTTGAAAATAATGCAATTTATGAATACTATGATTTATCAGCTGATAAAGTGGACAACATGTTAACTTGTATAGATACTAAATCAAATATTTATTACTTTAGATTGGGTAGTTTTCCTATTTAAAAGCAGTAAGTTTGCTTGCTTTTTAGCTCTAGAATCATTTTTCCTAGGTGCCTGGAAAATGTGTATTTTCTAGACTTTGGATTAAACAGTCTGGTCAAAATACATTTGAAGAAAAATAGAATAATAAATTTTAAAAGAGGTACAAATAATTTAAACATTTTCCCAAGCATGTAATAGACAATCATTAGGTGTGAGTAACAGGATTTGAAACAGATACTTGGAGACTGACTGGCATGTAGAACACTAAACACTGAAGAATCTGATGTGTTTCTGCTGGTTCCTGAATTTCCTGCAGAAGTTTGATTAAAACAAACAAAGAGACTCTTCTTAGGCTCTGAAGTCTCAGAAAATGATGGCTCTTATTTTTTTTAATTAATTTTAAAATGTGTTTTTTCTTTTAAAAATTAATGACTGATTTTTGTAAAAATATGCAAAGAGTAAAAGTATTTTGTGATGTTGAAAATTAAAAGCTCTCACCATCCACACACCTCACAGTTAACTGTTAAACATTTTTTTAAATTAGAATGAATAGACACCAGACATGTCCTTTTTTTCCCTTCAAAGCAAGAAATAACTTTAAAGTCATGAAAGATGCATATGTATGTACGAAAATCGAAATGTCAGATGATGAGTGCTAGCAGTTGAAATATGTCCTCTTCCTATGGAAGTCTGCTTGAAAATCATTTAAAAATGTTAAATGCAACATCACTAATCATTCAGGAAATGCAAATCAAAACCATACACCATGAGGTACTACTTAACATCAGTTAGGACGGCTGTAATCTATGTATATATAAAAAAGAGTTGGTGAGGCTGTGGAGAAATTAGCATCCTGTGGGAATGTTAAATGATGCAGCCATTGTGGAAAACAGTACAGAGGTTCTTCAAAATGGAATATTGTTCAGCTGTGAAAAGGAAGGAAATTCTGACACATGGCACAATATTGAGGAACCACGAAGACATTATGCTAAATGAAGTGAGGCAGACACAATAGGACAAATATTGTAGGATTCCATTTAAATGCAGTATCTAGAACAGCCAGATTCTTAGAGACGGAAAGTAGAGTGGTGATTGATAGAGGCTGGAGGGAGGGGGAAGTGGGGAGTTACTGTTTAGTGGATACAGGGTGTCATTTTGGGATGATGAAAAAGTTCTGGGGCTAGATTGTGGTGATGATTGCCCAATAGTATAAATGTACTTAATGCTACAGAACTTAAAACATGGTAAGTTTCATCTGACATACAGTTTACAATTTAAAAAAATGTTAAGAAGAGGAAAATTCCCAAGTGTTTCCAAATTTTAAGTTAATAGCTTAAAATATCACCCTAATACATGTTAGTGATAGTTGGCCAGCATTTCTTAATGGTCTCATGACTTGAAACAAAAGTACAATATTTTTAAAGGGAAAAAATACTGTTTTCCATTTAAATGATGCTTCATACTCCTGACTCTAGTGGTGCAAATTCAGAAGCAAGAAATTACTGCCAAGGCTCTCTTTTAAGACTTTACATGTGTTAACTCATTTAATCCTCAACAGAACTAGGAGATACTGTTATTTCCATTTCACGGATGAGGACTATGAGAACAGAGAGGTTAGGAAAGATTCCCAAAGCCACACAGCTAGTGAGAGGTAGAGCTAGCCGTCAAACACTGGAAATGTGGTTCCAGAGCCCACAGCAGTCTGAGCCACTGTGTTTTCCCACCTCCCAATTATTAAGAGCTTTATTATCAGGAGAGCTGTCTATACACTGTGTGATCATTTCTAGGATTTCTACTGGGTAGTTATACCTGAAAAGCTTGAGCGTATTGATATGCTGTTAGCTTTTCTTTGATAGAAGCCTGTGACCTGATACATGAAAATGATTTGTCTCCAGCTGGAAATGAACATTTACTCAGCTTTTTACTGATGCCAGTTGTGAAGGAGACCCAGGAGAATGCTCTAAAAATGCAAGTTTTCTAGGTTTTCTCAAGGAAAGGCTCTGGAAAGGAAATCTCCATATTGGGAGAGGAAAACATGATCTCATGTTCTTTCCTTCTCCCTAAGATTCACGTCTCCCAAAATGTTAGGTTAATTTAAAAAAAAAGACTTCATGTCTATGTTCAAATAATGCTGAATTAAAAGAAGTTAGACTTTCTTTAGTGCTGGACTTCTTAGGGATTTAACATGCTAATAAAATACTGTGAATTGCCAAAAAGAGATATAATGTTATAATATATTAAATAATATATGAGTATATATTATATAATTTAAAAGTTGTTTCCCAGAGTTACTTTACCGCAGAGTACTTCCCCCGTGGAGAGTCATGCTTCCAGGAACACTTTTGGGAATAATGTTCTGGGGATTTTCCAAATCTACCACCAGGGGGCAGTTCTCCCTCCTTTTATATCCTGATTTAAACTGACCAAACTATTTTCCCCCAGCACACCCGAGACAGGCTGACATTTCCAAGCAGACTTTGTTAAAAACTGTCAAGGACTGAAGGAAAGACATAAGAAAAGTAAGAAGCCCTATAAATAGTCAATTTCCCAAATCCATGAGGCTGAGCCAAAGAAATAGCGAATCTGCCAAGCTCTCCTGGGCGGGCATGGAATACAAGTTCCCAGCCATATTGCTTGCCTTTTCCCCTCCTGTTTCTCAACCAAGTGGCCTTTCTGTCATCTTGGCACCCAAGAGCGTCTGTGGCCTTATGTTATCACAGCTGAGGATAAATCCCAAAACTTTTGTGTCTTCACAGCTCAAATTCTTTTCTGATTTAAATCTCCCAGGTCTGCCCTGTGATCTTTCCTCTCAGTCCTGGTTGGCAGCTCTGAGGTACCTCTGTGGTGATGAACAGATATGGCAGCCCCGTGAATGTTCTAATCCTGATTAAATTCGCAGTAAATGTGCCTCTCGGGTCCCCTGCCAGGGCAGACATTATTAATTGTCTCAGCATGCTTTCTCTGTAGAACTCAGAATCAGTCTCACAATCCTTCCTGACCCTGTGCTCCAGGCAGGTGTTACCAATAGAGGGCTGTTAATGTAAGTGGGAAAATTCTTCCAAACCTAGGATATAAATTCCACCCACCTCTGGAACTTTCTGTAGTGACTGTCTCAGATGAATGTAATCTCCCTAATCCTCTACCCAAACACATACACACACACTTTAAAAAGTCTATTTTAGCTCCACAAAAATCAAAGTCTCCACTCCAGCCCCATCACATCCTTATTCATACCTTACCTGTAGCACACTGTACAGGTGCTGTGCCTAATTGGAAAAGGAGGGTTGTTACATCCAGTACATGCCGCAGGCTCCAAACTGGGCTCATTCTGTTGTTGAACCTCTGATCGTAACTGATATCATGTGGCACATGCCCTAATTTGATTAGCATGTCCTTGGAGCTGCCTTTGTACGAGCTGCTCAGAAAGCAACCTGTGCTCTGTGTCAAACTTCAGCAAAAGCTGTGTCAGGTGATAAAAGGGCTAACCTATTATGGTAGGCTTTGAAACTATCTTATGACAGATGGTTTTTTTAATGCTGAAAATTTATTTGAATAAACATAATTAATGTTTGTAACATATCATCTTTACATTTACATAAACTTAATTAATTTTAATAACGAGAGCAGTATGAGGTGGTCGTTATGTGTGACCGCTGGGGTTAGATAGGGTTCGCTCTCTGCTCCCCTACTTACTTGCTTTGAAGCCTTGGATTAGTTACTCCTTCACCCCCCTCCAAGCCTTCTGAAAAATAAAGGTAGTAACAACATCTGTCTTGTTAGGGTTCATTTATAAAATAAATGTTACTGTGCTTCTACTTTGTACCAAGTATGAAACATCTTTGGGAGGAACTGAATGGAATCGGGCGTTTAATTCAGCTAGCCCTGACATGGTGCTGTTATTACTCCTCTTTTAAAGTGCTCATGTTTCAGCTGAAGCCATCATGAGCGGTGGGGAGAAAGAAGGCCATGCGTGTCCTTGAATTCCAGATCCATGAGAGATGAGATTTAGGTGCTGGGCCAGCAGAGTCAATGTTTAATTTTTAAATTGTGCGTTGAAGGTGAACTTTCCCCAGTGGCCAGTGAGGGGTGCTGTGTGAGCAGAATAACTGCTTCCAAAGTCAGTTTCAAGTGTTGCCCTTCCCCTCAGGGACGTGTGACTGAAAATGATGACCACCAAGTTCAACTTTGCTGTTCATTCTCTGGCTTCTGGTTCCTGCTGAATTTAACTTCATGCACATTCTTAATGGCAGCAGAATTGATTAACATTTATTAAATGTCTTCTCTGACCAACACACTCTGAAATGAAAAAGGTGTGCTTGAGGAGTTTACAAGGTAAGGAGGAGGTGGCACTGATATGTTGGGTAATTGTTAAGAAAACATTTTGGAAGTACTATAAGTGAGAAATGAACAAGTGAAGAGAGATATGAATACTGGGGAAAATTGAAAGACAAGAAGACCTTTTAAAGCTCTAGCACATCTCCCACCTTTCTGTTGGCCTAAGACAGAGTCCAGTCACAGTGGTAGGGAGAGGGCTGGGGCTGAAAGGCAGGTAAAAACGGAGGACTGGAGGTAGCAAGACATAAAAGCTTTTATACTCCAAGTTGTGGTCACCAGAAGATAAAGTCAGCATCAGCAGCAATCGCGATTTTTATATTCCTCCTGTTCCCTTCGTGACTTAATCTTATATTCGTTCTTTTAGCCTTGCCTCTTGAAATTAGGTTCAGAAATTAACCCAGTCCACCCAAGCAAATTCCAAATTCATCTTTTTATTTTTGAAAGAGTTGCTCTTATTTCAGCTATAAGTTTTTTTTTTTAATTTATTTTTTGGGGGGTACACCAGGTTCAATCATCTGTTCCTACACACATATCCCCGCATTCCCTTGCAGCTATAAGTTTCTATATTAGGATTTAAGGTCGTCAACATATATCTCACATCAATTTGTGTGTCGTATACAAATAACTTGGCTTCTGACAATGGAAGAGAAAATTTGTATCTCATTTGTTTAATATTTAATTTTGATTGTCCGTGAAGTCAAGGATTTTTTTTAGTGTTTATTGGCCATTTGTATTTCTTATGAAAGTTCTGTTCCCATCCTTCTTTTCCTATTGATCTGTTGATTACATTTAAAAATTAAGAAATACTTGATTTGAAAGTGACACACCAAAGTATAAACAGTGTGTCCTAATAGCAGTCTTGATCACAAAGCCATTCCTAATAGTTGGAGAATGTGAATTTTCAGCTTATGTGTAATCTTTCTAGTTGGTGCCTCGATGTCTCTCTCCCTCTTCGAGACAGTGTTGAGCTCACAGATGGATGGTTCCCCTTTCTGAGGTGCGTGTGGTCTCTGTCAGCTGTTGGCAGGTTGCACGGGGCTGGGAGAGCAGCGTTTCTGCAGTCCCGGCAGAGTCCCAGAGAGCAGGCAGGTGGGGCTGTGTCACCATCTTTCTCAGCAGTAGGCAGCAGCAACGTTTGGCTGTGAAGGCGCACAGCTCCAGCTCCACCATCAGTTTTAAGGAAAGGAGATGCATGATTCCTCCACCAGTCTGGGTTCGTAATTGCATCTTGTTCACGTCTGTATCTTCCTCTCTCGGCCAGTGTTGGTTGGGATGATGGTAGAATAAATGATAGGTGACTCCGTTTGCCCCAAATACGGTTTCTCTTAGCACCTCGCTCTAGGAAAGGGGACCCTTCCATAAGCTGAATTCCTTCTCAGAGGGGAAAAAATGTTTGAAAATGAAATTTAAATTAAATTATATTTAAACACATATTAAAACATTTGTGATATAAGCATTTGTGATGTAATCACAAAGGTGCTTATTTATTAATGCAATAAATAACAAGATCTAGTGTCCTGTCATTTCAAAGGAGTCAGGAATGTAAACAGTATTTTGTGGTATAGACAAAGGCTGTAATATGATGTAAGAGTATCTGTGATTTCTCTTAGAGACCAAGTGATGTTACTGTTAGTATTTCTGTACTTTGTTACTTATATTCACAACTGAAAGAATGCTAGATTTTAACTAGAGGTTAGTGATAACTTTTATAAATTTATTTATTTATTTATTTATTTAATTGGCAGTGTTGGGTCTTCGTTGCTGCACACGGGCTTTCTCTAGTTGCGGCGAGGAGGGGCTACTCTTTGTTGTGGTGCGAAGTCTTCTCATTGTGGTGGCCTTTCTTGTTGCAGAGCACAGGCTCTAGGCGCGTGGGCTTCAGTAGTTGCGGCACACGGGCTCAGTAGTTGTGGCTCACGGGCTCTAGAGCACAGGCTCAATAGTTGTGGCGCACGGGCTTAGTTGCTCCGCAGCATGTGGGATCTTCCTGGGGCAGGGCTCGAACCCGTGTCCCCTGCAGTGGCAGGCGGATTCTTACCCACTGCGCCACCTAGGAAGTCCAGTGATAACTTTTAAATATGTAATTTTTATACTAATTCAAGTTCTATTCTTAAATTCTGTGCCAGGATCCCTTAGGGGTCATGGACCTCTGACTAAAATCCCTCGGTTTCTGGGCTGAGTTGAGGGGAAGGGTGACCACAAAGGAGCCTGGGGGAATTTTTTGAGATAAGAAGAACTATTCAATCTTGATTGTGATGGTGCTTAAATGACTGTATATGTTTGTCAAAAATGGGGAATTTTATGGTATGTAAATTAGAGAGAGAAAAAGAAAGGAAGGGAAGAAGAGAGGAAGAGAAAGAGATGGAGAGAGAGGTGAGTTGAGTATTGCTGCTAATAAAGGCAGACACTATAAAAGTCCCTTTGTATTGGAGCTGGGTTTCTTCCACAGTTATCCAGTGCCTTCTGGAACGAAACCCCCTGAGTTCAGATCCTGGCTCTGCCACTTGTTTGCTGTGTGACAAGGGCAAGTTACATGACATCTCCATGTCTAAGTTTCATCATCTATAAAATGAAGATGATAATAGCTCTGCCTACCTCATAAGATTTTTTGAGGAGTAAGTGAATTAATATTGAGTGCTTAGGTTAGTTCCTGGCATATAGTAAGCACTGTATTGTCATCTAATATTTAGAAATGCTTTGGTGAGAGGCCAGGGTCATTGTGAAGAGCTTAATCAATGCCAGTGAGTACATCAGTAATCACAGAAAGGTTGTATTTGGTCAGGGGAAGTCAGTCACTAACAAAACAAATGTGTGTATATATGTCCTTAAGACATATCAACGTGCTTGTTGACATTCTTCTAAATGTATTTGAAATATATATATATTCTTTTTTTTTAACTCTGCTTGAACCTCAGCTGTCAGCTGTATCAGCTCCCAACATCCTCTTCCGTTTCCAAATAACTTCCCCTGCTGGACCACCTCACATGATGTGTTTCCAAAGGGCAAAGCCAGTGCATTTTATGCAACGTTTGCAAATGAAAATCATACCCAAGGACATATAATAAAGGTGACAAGTCTCCTATAAAACCCTGGTTGACTTACACAAGGAATTCTTAGGTTTTGGTTATTAACTATGATTGATATTTGGTACCATTTGTAGGGAGTCTACAAAACTGTGTTGAATATTTACAATGTGGCACGATGTACACCAGCCAAGTTTCCAGCAGGGTCCTGCTGAGATTTTAGGCCTGAGGTGTTTCACTAGTTGGAGCACAGTTTGTGAGCTTGCAAATTACCTACCAGTGAAGAATTTATTGAAAATAACTTTCTATGCCATTCACCAGGCAAGAGCCCATTTCTCTGGAGAACCAGAAAACGGAATCATGAAAACCTGAAGTCATGAAATAACCCCAAAACTTCATTTAACCTTAAATCCAGTTTATAAGGGAGAGGAGAGGAAACATACAGGACATCACAGCAACTCCTTTTTAATGTCAGTAAAATATATATAGCATCAATTCTGTTATTTGCAGTAGTTATGTCCTATAAAGTCACTGAATTAGTGAATTCTGAACCATCACTTCTATGGGAAATATAGGGTTCCTGTGAATCTCTCCTCACAATATTCTCATCAACCTGTCAATACAAAACCTTGTTGTGTGTGTGTTTCTGTTTAACAACACTGTACTACGTAGTGTGGGTCCATTAGCATTGAACTCACAGCCAACAGCACTGTAACTCACACCTGAATGGAACTTTCTGACACACAGATTTTCTCCATAAGGCACATCACAGCCTTCTTATGCTTAGGGACACTAACCAGCATTTCACCACTTGCAAGGGGGACATTTTAAACAGCGAAGTTTAAAGAGTGACAAAGACCTCTATGAAGACCATGAACAGGACACTTGGTTTAGGGTATGAGTGCTGAAACAAGAAGGCAGAGTTGCCTTATTTGAGCTTAGCTAGGGTCTTGCTCAAGGGGTGACACAAAGTTTTCGCCCCTCTGCTCATGTCTGAGAATGACTGCAAATACACCGCAAGTATTGATTTGGGGGTCCCAAGTGAATCTTAGCAAGGAGACGAATTTGCAAATGTGGAATCCATGAGTAATGAGGGTTGACTCTATAAATAAGGTGGTCTCACAGAAAAAGGCCTGTGTGGTCCAGCCCTCACTTCCTGAACAGCATCAGCTAAGCACAGATCTTACATTGGATAAATGCCCAGCAAATCGTATGCATTTGCCAGAGCTCAACTCCCCCTGGCTTGGAGCCCACCGCTCTCTCCATCAGAGAGTCTGCAGGACTTGGGGCTCAGCAAAGCCCAGTCTGTGGGCCACATCCCACATGTTGCCTCTTTTGCTGCGGTCCCAAGCTAAGAAAGGATTTTTTCAATTTTGAATGGATGGGGGAAAGAAATCAAACAAAGACTATTTCATGACACTTGAAAATTATTTGGAATTTAAATGTTGGGGTCCATAGGTAAAGTGTTATTGGGACCCAGCCATGCCCATTTGTTGACATGGTGTCAATCCCTGCTTTCATGTAATGAGACAGAGATGAGTAGTTGCCACAGAAACTGGATAGCCCACAAAGCTGAAAATATTTACCAGCTGGTTCTTTACAGGAAGGTTAGATGATCCGTGATCTAAAGCATTGCTGGTTGTCACCCTGGACAGTTGTGCACAGGCAGTTAAAAGCTTTATATGACAGTGAAACTTCTCTAGCAGCAAAGGGTAAGTTTTAGCCAGCATAAAATAGGGCTTTTCTTTTCCTTACTCTCACCTCCCTTTTTAAAATACAGGTTTAGATTTGAAATCCCTATAAATAACTCAATAATTTACTCTGCATGTTGAAGCAGATAAGAAAGTATCGGGCTGTTTCTATGAACAAATCTGTTGAACCCAATTTAAATGCAACTGAAGGGAACTCAGCAGGGTGAATAAAAAATGATGACATGAACCTTTTTGTGTTGAAGTCAGGCAATGAAATTCCAGGAGCTTTGTTTCCTATCGATGAAGAAAATAAAGTTCATTTCAGCTTGTCTTTATTTGGAGTTTTAATAGCTGAAAGTTATGTTAGAGCCTAGTTAGACCAAGGGTATCCAAGAGGATTTTCTGTGGAGTTGGGCACGTTCTCTGTGTGAGCCAATATGGTAGCCAGTAATATTGAATATGAGTGGCTCTTGTGCTTTTGAAACGTAGCTAGTATGACTAAGGAACTGAATTTTTAAGTTCGTTCAATTTTAATGTTTTTTTATTGAAGTATTAGCTAATTTACAGTTTTGTGTTAGTTCCAGGTGTAAAGCAAAGTGATTCAGTTATACTTTATATATATGTATTTTTTCTTCTTTTTCAGGTTCTTTGCCCTTATAGGTTATTATAAAATGTTGAGTATAGTTCCCTGTGCTATGCAGTAGGTCCTTGTTGGTTTTCTACTTTATAGGAGTGTGTATATGTTAATCCCAAGCTCTGAATTTATCCCCCCTCCCTTTTCCCCTTTGGGAACCATAAGTTTGTTTTCTATGGCTGTGGGTCTAGTTCTGTTTTGTATATAAGTTCACTTGTATCACTTTTTTAAGATTCCACATGTAAGTGATATATGATATTCGTCTTTCTGTGTGGCTTGCTTCACTTAATATGATTATCTTGAATGGATTTGCATCCATGTTGCTGCAGATGGCATTATTTCATTCTTTTTTATGTCTGAGCAGTATTCCATCGTATATATGTACCACATCTTCTTTATCCATCCATCTGTTGATGGACACTTAGGTTACTTCCATGCCTTGGCTATTCTAAATAGTGGCACTGTGAATATCGGGGTGCATGTGTTTCTCCAGATATATGCCCAGGAGTGGAATTTCAGGATCTTGTACTAACTCTATTTTTAGTTTTTTAAGGAGCCTCCCTACTGTTTTCCATAGTAGTTGTATCAACGTTCCCACCAACAATGTAGGAAGGTTCCTTTTTCTCCACACCTTCTCCAACATTTATTTCAATTTTAAGGAATTTAAGTTGAAATAGCCACATGATTAGTGGCTACCTTATGGAACAGGACACATCTAGATTCAAGCCTGCCGTCTTGTTTTGTTTGCCTTGCACAGAGATTTTAGAAGTTTGGCTTTGTTGCCCACATTTAAAGACTGGGGGATTTTGTATAAAGGTCCAAATTCTGGCTTCTCATGGAAAATTGGAGCATCTGGGGACACTGGGGATGCTCTTTCTTGACAAGACATGTGGTCTCTAGTCCCCGGTGCTCCCTGTCAGCTTCCACTCAGCCTGCTGCATCGTTTTCATTAGCTGCTTGCTCTCTATTGGCATTTGAATGTGCAGCTCCTAATCCAATTCCACCCCATAGTTTCGTATGGGGACCTAAAGCCCAGAGACAATAAGTACCTTACTCAGAGTCGTCCAGTAACTAACACTTGGGCTCACACCAGAACCCCCTGGCCGTGCTCTCTCTACTCCAGGGCCTGACTGGAATCCTCGGGTGTGTGTGGGCGGTGGCGGGTACTCCTGGGTGGTGCCTGGGTGTGTCTGAGCTGCGCTCACAAGCCTCATCCTCCCCTCCTTCCAGGCCACGGGCAGGTTGGACATTGGGTGAGTGAGGTCTCTGCTCCCCCACTCTGGGCTGAGTCAGCGGGAGCCACAATGGGCAGTGAGGCCGTGGGAAAGCGAGAGGCCTGAACTTTCCCTGGCCGTTTCCCTCTCCGACTTCCTCCCTCATTGTCAACCTCTGACAGCTCCAGCTGTTCTCAATGAAGGTGCATCTGATAACCCCTTGTTGGCTGCTTCTCCCGCCTGGTACCTCTGCTTCCCGCAGATCTTCTGTTCATGTGGGTCTTCTTTTCTTTTTCCAAAGGGTTTTTGACTTATTTCTGAAGTCCTGGTCAATTCAGTCTTGGGCCAAAATATTTACTTAAATCCACAAAGAAAGCTTTGAGATAGTCTTTCATACTATGAGAGTTAAATTTTACTGGGCATTTCTCCAGCCTCTTGTCCTGTTCAGGTCAAGGCTAATTCAGAAAGAGAAGGTTTAGCTCAGTGACAGTGGGGCTATACTCACCTGAGTTTGAGCCGTTGCTCTGCTGGTTCCCAGGTCAGTGACCTCAGAGAAAATCCCTTAATATCCTGAGACTAAATTTCCTTAAGTATCAAAGAGCTACTTCACAGGTCTGTGGGTGAGGAATACATTGGATAATGAATGTAAGGTAAAAACCTTGATACTCATGACATAGTGATAGCTTCCCAGATGGAGAGGCTGTAGCATTATTTTAGCATGTCCTTTTCCATACGTCTTATAGGCTTTTGCCAGACAGGGCAGGGTAGTTTCATCAGGCCATATCTTGCTGAAATCCTTACCTGGGATTGCCTTGTTTATAAACAGTAGATCAACCACCTTGACCCATTTGAACCCCAGACTTCTCTTCATACGTCTCAGTCTGCAAGTTCTGCTCTGTGTGGTCTTCATAGAGACTTCCATTCACTACTTGATTCTCGACTTTAAAAGGCCCCTCCTTTCCTGTCCCAAATGTGGAGCTGGCGTCCATGTACTTAGACCATGTTGCATACCAGAGAATGGGCACCGGTGGTTTCTGCCTGCTTGGCATCCAATCCCCCTTCTTCTGGTGAGAGAACCCACCCAACTTTCCTTTAGACTTAGGTGAGGCTGCTCCGCCAGCCTTTGCTGGTGTCCAGGTTGAACATGAGACTCAAGTCTAACCAGTGAGAGCCAGTAAAGAATAATGGAAGGACTCTTTTTATATGTATATATAATTTATTTATTTATTTTTGGCTGTTTATAAAGTTTTTTTAAATTAATTAATTTGTTTAGTGGCTACATTGGATCTTCATTGCTGTGTGCGGGCTTTCTCTAGTTGTGGTGAACAGGGGCTACTCTTTATTACGGTGCGCGGGCTTATCATTGCAGTGGCTTCTCTTGTTGCGAAGCATGGGCTCTAGACATGAGGACTTCAGTAGTTGTGGCATGTGGGCTCAGTAGTTGTGGCTCTCATGCTCTAGCATGCAGGCTCAGTAGTTGTGGTACACAGGCTTAGTTGCTCTGCGGCATGTGGAATCTTCCTGAACCAGAGCTTGAACCCGTGTCCTTGGCATTGGCAGGCAGATTCTTAACCACTGCACCACCGGGGAAGTCCGGAAGGTCTCTTATTGGAATTATTGGGAAAGAGCATCTCTCTTTCCCCAAGGGTTGCTAAACCAGCTGGAGGTAAGCTTGGACCCGCCAGTGGCCACCTCTGGCTCCGCTGGGAAGTGAGAGTGAGATCAACACCCAGGAAAGCGAACTGAAAGACTGACAGAGTCCAGAGCATCAGTGCATGAAGCCAGGCACCTCTAGACGTGTCAGTTATCTGAGCCAATAAACTCTCCACATCCACCTTTATTGGATTTATTTATTCATGTTTGCTTTGGCCAGTGTATGGTGGGTTTCTATCCCTGTAACTGAAAGTGTTCTGTTAAAACTCTCCCTTTTCCATGTCTGAATTTCCCCAAATCTGTCTCCCAGTATAATTCCCAGCTAACACAAATCTATTTGCTGGCTCTAAGCCATCTCATGTTTGCAATGGACATTTTTTTCCCAGGGTGATTTGCTGTCTGGGCATTTAGTGCAATTGGTGCTTTTCATTTGGGCTATCTACCGTTATCCAATCTCTACCTCAGATGTGGATAAGAAACATTTTGCAACCCAAGTGTATTCATTTGCTATTGCTGCATAACAGTTATCACAAAGTTAGTGACTTCAGCAACACATATCTATTATCTCACAATTTCTGTGGCCTAGAAGTCTGGGCATCACATAAGTGGGTTTTCTGCTCAGGGTCTCATCGGACTGAAATTAAGGTGTCGGCTGGGAATGTAATCTCACCTGGAACTCAGGATCCTCTTCCAAGATCACTGACGTTGGCACAGTTCAGTTCATTACAGTTGGAGGATTGAGTCCCTCAGCTTCTAGAGGATACCTGTAGTCAGTCCCCTGCCAGGTGGCCCCTGCATAGCATGGCAGTTTGCTTCGTCAGAGACAGCAGGAGGGTGTATTTCTCTCCAGTGTGCTAAGATGGAGTGGTCATGGGGGTGACAACCCACCCCCTTTGGCATATCCATAACCTAATGAGGGGAGTGACATCCTTGAAGGGACATCATTTTTGCCATGTTCTCTTGACTGGAAGCAAGTTATAAGCCCCGGCTACACTCAGTAGGAGAAGACTACACATGACATAACACCAGGGCATGGAAATCATGAGGCCATATAGAATTCTGCCTATCACTTCAAGTTAACCTCCTACCATATGATTCTAACCTAATTTAGAGCAGTGACATGTGTTGGTTAGTAAAGTTGTTTTGCATTTGTAATGTAAAAATTTAGTAAATATCTTATTAGTTATAATGTGTGCGTGTGTGCGTGCGCTTTTTAGACTTGAAAAAGATAACTGCAGTCAGCTGAATAATGCCCCCCAAAGCTATCAGGTCCTAATGTGTAAATGTTACCTCTATATGGTAAAGACTTTGCAGATGTGATTTCATTAAAGTTCTTGAGACGAGGAAATTGTCTTAGATTACCTGGTTGGACCCAAGATGCCATTACAAGTATCCTTAGAAGAAAGAGGCAGAGGAAGTTTAGGGAGACACACAGACAAGAAGGTGATGTGAAGTTGAAGGTAGAGGTTGGATCGATGTGGCCACAAGTCAGGGAATGCTGGCAGCCACCAGAAGCTGGAAGATGCAAGAATGGATTCTCCCCCAGAGCTTCCAGGAGTGTGGCCCTGCTGATACTTTGATTTCAGCCCATAGAAGCTGATTTTGGACTTCTGACTTCCAGAACTATGAGAAAACACATTTCTGCTGTGTTAAGCCACTCATTTTGTGGTAATTTGTTATAGCAGCTACAGGAAACTAATACAATGGCCATAGTGTCTGATTTAGAATCAGGTTTGCATTTGAGATTTTTGAGCCTGAAGACAATTTGATTGGCCAGATTTTAGTCTAACTTATAAAATAATATTTTTCCCAGCAAGGAGCTTGGAGTGCCTGCTTTGTATCTTTTGCAGTGCTTGCTCAGGAATGAGTTACTCAGAACCACTTGCTAAACAGTGCCAGTTATGAAGGGCAGACCACAAATTTGGCTTCAAGCTACTTGGTGCTACCTCGTGGTCAAAGCAAAAAGTGGCCCATGTTAAATATGAAATGACTTTTCATATTTAATCTTTCTAACTGGGAGGGGAGGGTACTTTATTCAGCAGGGGAATCTAGTTTTCCTCTTAGATAAGCAATTGATCCCACAAGCACTGCTATCTTTTATCTGGTCCTTAATATATCAGCCAGCTATTCTGAGTATTTCTTTATCCGGTAAACATGTCTTGAGCCCCTACAATTTGCCATGAGGGATGGAAATATAATAAAGACCAGAACACACAATGTTTCCTGCTCTCAAAAAACCCACAGCATGATGCAGAAGATAAAAATGAGATCATCCCATGAATAATTGTGTAGTTGCAGACTGAGGTAAGTGAAGAAAAGGAACGCGTTTTGAGGGTGTCATTTAGCAAAAGAACCTTGCCTAAGCTGGGAGAATCATGGCTGGCTTTCTCCTGGATGTGACTTGTCAGCTGAGGGCTGAAATTGAGTAGGATTCAACCAGGAGAAGATTGAGGGTTCCATGTGGAGACAACAACATGCGCAGTGGCCGTGTGACCAGGTGACGTGATGCGTTTGAGGACCAAGAGGGAAGACGTGGGGCAGTGGGGCAAGGTGAGGCTGGAGGGGTGAGCAGGGCCTGATGGGCACAGAAAGACAGAAGACTCTTCAAGGGAGGTCAAGCATACATGGTTAAAATAAAAAACAACTGGGGGTGTAAATCTGCCCCCCAATTCATCACACGTGACCTTGCTTCCCCTTTGGAAGCAATCGCCCAGCCCTGAGAAGCCATTATGGGGCTTTCTCTGCGTCTGAGTGATTCACTCATATTGTTGCCTCTTCCCAAAGTACACATGTCTAATTTTCCTGTCTTCTCACTGAGCTGTGGATCTCAGCCTCGGTAGAAGCCAAAATTAGAAAGGTCCGAATGTCCATACCTGGAGGAGAACACAGCCACCTACAGAAGGCCAGCTGGACCTGCTTCCGAGGCACACCCTCTACGTTAGATGAACACCTGTGATGATGTTAAAATATAGCCCCTTGAAATGTGCTGTGCATCAAACCCAATGTCATGGCAGTGCTGACCGGCAGTGACAAACAATGTCTATTGATCCACCCCTGTTGGAGATGTAAGGTTACCATTGACGTTTTCTGCCCATGGACCACTAGACTTTCATGGAAGGAACATCTTCTAATTAAAAGGGAAGCATTATTCTCCTTTGCTGAAAGGAAGAGCCATTCATTTTCTAAGATGCATGCTTCTCAGCCACAGAACAGAAATTTGTTAAGAGAGGAGGGAGCCTCCTTTTTGTGCAGAACTGGCTTGTGCTGTTCCTCTGCCCAATCTTATCACAGTGAGCATCTCTCCATTGTTAAAGCAGTGCATTATTTCCTTCTGAATGAGGTCTTTTGAGGAGAGTATTGTGTATTTTGTACAAGATCTCATGGTTCTATTAAGATGCTCATCTATTACCTGTAGCCATCTTTCTCCTTTGGATTCCCTCTCTGTGTGAGTGAAATATCCCTGTGTGATAACTTCTGGTCTCCCTTTGGATAAAGGAGCATACATGTCACAAGAAACAGTTGAAACTATTCCATGTGTATGCTTCTCTCCCAGGCCAACATCATCCTTGTTTGAGAGAAACAAATTCAGTGTCATGAAAACCCCAACAAAACTGCCAGAATTAAGAAATTCCAGAATCAGAAATTCCCAGGGGAGGAGAATGAAATCAGTGTCAACAAAAGAAATTGAGCAAGTAGAAATTGTTCTCCACTTCTCCCTTGCATCTCTGAGGAATAACTAGGAGCAGTTTGCTCTGTTTTCTTCTTCTAGTCCTTTCCTCTGCAATACACAGCATACGTACGACAAGGGGGGGGGGGTTGTTTTCATTCTGCTGCTTCTCCAAATGCTGCACATCTTTGGGTTGCATGGTGGATTCATCCCGTGCCTTTGGAATTAATGAGGCCATCAAGTCAAACACTAAACCTACTGAAAGAGGAGAAGAGGGGAAACCTTGATATTTCAAGCATCTTGCATATTTGTCTCCATCTTAAAGCCACTGTTGCAATTAGATGCTTGGGGAAGCCTAGCTATAAAGTGGGGTTACAGTGATTTGTGACTATGCACAGGTACAGTTTTGAGAGGGGCAGTATGGTGGGAAACTATTTGAGGAGAATTGGTGAGTAAACATGGATGCCTAACTGCCTTCAGGCAGGACAGCAGGTGAGCGGACATACAGTGTTGGGTTAAGAGATGTGTCTATAACATCAGATTACCTCAGGGCAAGTCCAGGCTAGCTAAGTGACCTTGAGTAGTTTCCTTCTCTTCTCTGTGCCTCAGTTTCCTTAACTGTAAAGTGGAGAGAATCGGAGTGATGTCTCTTTTATAAAGTAGTTGGGAGATTAAATGAAATTATATAACATGTATGTACTCAGCTCATTAGTACTCAATACATATTAGCTGTTGCTTTTATTGATCTTATTGACTAGTTTCATATGTTGGTCTAGTTGGGTCTTTAATCCATTCATTCAACCAACATGACTCGTGCCCAGTGTACAGCAGGCAGTGTGCCAGCTGACAAGAATGTAGTAATGCACTCTTATCACAGACCATGAGAATTACTGCAGTAGGAATATGAGTTGACTACTGTAGTGGAACCAAAGAGGAGATCATAGGTCTGAGACCCACCCGTGCTGTAGGGAACCACAAAGAAGATTTTAGTGCCTGGAGGGTTTGAAGCTCCCCACTGAACTTGGAGGATCTGGGAAGAAACTGGAGTTGGTCCTTGGCATTCTCTCGAGTATCCTCTGACTGCCCTCCGTCCACCCCCCCACCCCAGGGCTCTCATCTCAGTCCCTGCTGCGCAAACCCCCAACCTGAGCATTTGACACAAGTTAACCCTTTCGTACAGCAGAGCTTAAATGATTGGAGAGACTCATGTCAAGTTCTGAATCTCAGATAACCTGAGTAAATTCGTGGTTAGGAAGGTAGGAACACCTGAGAAGCTTACATTACATTACAGCCATTTGTGCTTTAACCTCAGCCACATGAATTCCTCTTTGGCCTCAACAGGAAACACTTTGAACAAGGGACTGTCTTACTGCTTTTGCTTATTTTAGACCATCCACCTTCCACCCTTATCTCTTCCTCCTCCCGCTTTTACAACATTCATTCTCCTGTGCTCTGACTTCTGGATTACCAAGAAGGGGTGGAGGGTCGGTAAAATAAAACCAGCCTCCTGGCCCATCTGCCATATTGTCTAACTCCAGCGACAAGCTCTTCGACTTCCAGGTGTCCTTTCCTTTTTTAAATTTTTTCAAAATTAATTTATTTTTTAAAAATGTATTCAAGTATAGTTGCTTTGCCATGTTGTGTTAGTTTCAGGTATACAGCAGAGTGATTCAGATATACATAATGCATATATATGTGTGTGTATGTATATTTTTTTCTTTTTCAGATTCTTTTCCCATGTAGGTTATTACAAAATATTGAGTATAGTTCCCTGTGCTATAGAGTAGGTCCTTGTTGTTCAGGTGTCCTTTTCCTGTGACATCAGTGTCCTCAGTTTGTCTTTCCTTTGTTATAATTGAGAAGGGCTTTGAATCTGCATTTCAGTCCAGGGAGGCAGTTAGCCTGGGTTTTGAAACCTGCCTCCACTACCCACGGGCTGGAAAACCTTCTGTAATTTTCTTAACCTTCCTTTGCTTCATCTGAAAAAATGAGATTAATGATAGACCCCCTTATAGGGTTGTTGAGCACATTCAGTAAGTTGATAGATGAAAAGTGGTTAAAGCAGTGCTTGGCACATAGTAAGCACTCAATAAACGTTAGCCATTGTTACTGTCATCCAGAGAAGTGAGATTTATAGTAAATCAGCAGGGTAATATGCCTGCTGTATTCCCGAACACTCAGCCACTTGATTCTGCAACTCAGCTGAAAGACAATCAGATTTAGAAATCACTCAGGGGTTTGTTTGGATTTGATACAGATAATTGTTCAGAAGCATGGCCCTTGGACATCTTCCGCTTTTAGAAGTGTATGGTGAAACTAGGATCTGAGGCTAGTCTATCACTAACTGGAATTCCGATGTGAATTACATTACCACCACATCCCCAGATGGTTGTCCAGAATTTTGCAAATTACTCACTGTGTACTTTATGTGATAGACTTCTTCAAAGTGCCCTTAGAAAGGAGTGGAAAGTTAGCTTTAAAGACTTTGTTCAGTAGGCAGATGTTTATGCGAAATTGAGACAGAACATTTCTAATGCCTCATGCTTCTGACAAAGAGATTTCTCCTGCTGAGGGATTGGGCCCTGCGTGATTCATATCCTGTGGGCTGAAAAACAGAACTCAGAAACCCAACGCTGTCAACTCCTCCCTCTCCTACTAGGTTTGAATGGTGTTGCTCAGACGTATTTATAATCATATGAGTGCCCCTTGCTTCAGACTGAGGTGGAGGGGCCAATTGTACTTTTTGTGAGTTGAGTCATAGCTGTAAGTACTTTCAGGGCAACAAGCATTTCAAGGACTCCTAAGTTAAACCTTCTTGAATCTAAAGAAGCAACTGAGAATTTTAAGTGTAGGTTGTGCACTGGAGACTCAGTTTGAATACCATGTGAATTAATCACCACCATACAGAAAATTTGGTTCACGTATAAACCCAGATAACTTGTTCTGGTGCGCTTTGTTTCAAAGCCTGAGTCCTGGCACTACTGGGCCACCATGACCATTTGTCAACCGTCAGAGCTAAATGGCAATGTCCCCCTTCGATCAGGCAGGCCAGGTCCACTTAGTCACAGGAGAACAACACCCATAGGATTCATAGATTTAACCTGGCTGACCCTGTAAGGCTTGCAGCCCCTGTCGCCTGGGCCACGTACAGATTTTCCAACACTAGGCTTGTGTAAAGTACAGTTTCTATTATAAAAAAAAAATTCTTCCCTTTTTTCTTTGTTCCACAGCCTTTCTCTTACTTACTTTTATTAAAAGAGAAAGCTGTGCCTTCTGCATATTGTCAGGCTATTTCCCTTCATCTCATGGCCAGTCCTGTGACATACCTACTTCCTGTGTTAGCAGAGGGCATCAGCTTGACAGTCCACCCCTAGGTGGAGTGCTCATCCAGAAACAGCCTGTACGCACACTGCATACACTCACACACTTGCGCTCACACTAACTTGCACACACATACACATTCATACACTCATACATACACACTTGTGTGCACCCGCTTGCACTTACACACACATTCATACACAGACACTCACACATTCACTTTTTTGCATAGGAATGCTGGTAGAATTATGAGAATTTCAGAGCTGATATCAGACCTTGCTTTCAGAACTTGAAGTTGGTCAGACTTGGTTGTTGGCAAATCATTCCAAAAGGAATGTCAGGAAGAGAGAACAGTCTGGAACAAGAGATGGGCTCAGAGAGGAAGGAGAGAAGCTACCAAAGTTAAGCTTCATCCCTTTGTCCTTTTGCTGCACAGCCTGAGGGCAGCAAGCCAGGGTCTGGTCCATGTACTAGGAAATTGCGTGTGTTGTCGGGAAATCTGGTCCATTTGAGGAAAGGGTGGAGTTCTTGTTGGCATCGCTGGAGGGTCTGGGGATCCTCGAGCTAGAAGAATGCATGTGAGCAGTAGACACCCCAACGTGAACTGGCATAAATAATGAGGACTGTCTGTTGACTGGTGTGACTGAGAAATCCAAAGAGATCATTTCAGGTGAGGTTTGATCAAGAGGTTGACACGGTGCTCTGAATTCTCTCTGTTCTGCCCTTCCTACCTGTGGGCTTTATGGTCACATTTTCTTCCTTTATAGTAGCAGACTGGCTGTAGCAGCTTAGTCCTCACATCTGGGCCTCATGTATACAGAGAAAAGAGGGTACTTTTATCCAGAACTCCAAGCAATAGTCCTGAGACTCTCTCTAATGGATTGGGTTACATCCCAAGTCCACTGATGTGCTAACTGGTTTATGCCAACTAGGTTTTCCCCTAACACGAAGGCTGGGGCCATAAATGTGTTGTGTCGAGGTGGATAATATATAAAAATTAGGATTTCACACCAAGAAGGAAGATGGATGCTAGTGGCTCTAGGCAGGAGCTCATTATGTTCCTTGGGTCTTGTTGGGGCCAATGAGTGACTCACTACTTCCCCTGCTCCCAAGTCATCATAAGGTTTCTGTCCTAGACACAGAGAAATGGAGCCCTGCTATGTAAGAATCTTCGAGGTTGCATTACTTTCCTTTTTCGTGAAATCTTTTTTGAAATCTCTCCACAGCCCAGGAGAGAAGTTCAGACATCCAACTCCAGGGCAGTGATTAAGTCAGAATTTGCTGGTAACCCACTCCTTCCCTTTGTGACCACTGCTTTACAAAGAAGGGCTGAACTCAGTGAAGGCCAGTCTCCTGCTGAGACAGTTTGGGTGGTAGAGGACTAGACACTCCTGAAAACCCACTAGGAGCCAGGGATTGTCCATATAGACATTGTATATGTATTCCTCATTAATAACCTTAGGAAGGATGTGGTTTTCTCTCTAACAGATGACAAACCCCAGCCTTTGAGGGATTAAATAATTCCTCCAAGGCCATAGTACGGATAGGAGGGAGCTGGGATTTTCACCCCACATTGGGCCGAATCTGGCTCCAAAACTCAGCTTTTCACCAGCCTCTCTGCATAAACACACCCTGAACATCGGTCCTCAGGTGGGCCTTGGGGGCTAACTGCCCCGTCTTCTTCCACTCCCTGCTTGAAACTCTCCCCACCCACAGTCATCTTTGCTCTAAGAGTGACCCTGTCCCTCTGCCAACATCCATGGAGTATCTCCAAACGCTCGCGGCCTCCACCTCAGAAGAGCTGATCTTGTTTCCTGCCCCACTCAGACCTACCCTGTCCATCCGGTGCGATGAACTCTGACTTTGCTGATTTCATTTCCCCATTTTACAGCATTTTCCATTCAAAACGTACATGTCCTGTGTCCCCTCCATCACAGCTGTGCTCTCTGTTAGCTAAGATCCTCCCCCAAAGCTGGTGGGTTGTTGTATTAAGTGTTCCACAGAGACAGGTTGACTTTTCAACAAGGAAATTCTGGAAGAAGTATGTGCTCACTAGGTAGAAACTCCAGACTAGCCAGGTGGTGCCTTTAGGGTCACTTGACTCTTGACCCCGCTGGTAGGGGTAGCAGTCTCTTCTTTGCACACGATGGAGTCCACGTTTGCATAGCTGATTATTAATTGACAAGAATGTTTCATGTCGTAGAAATGCAGCATCCTCCATCATTTCCAGGGAAAATTTTCAGGTTTGCCCCCAAATTCCTTTCCAGACACACATTTCCTCCTGATTTCAGCTTCCCGTTTCATCTGTGCATTGTCTTACCCTTAGCTCTCATAATCTTCATCCGAGGTCAGCCAGCCACACGTGTTTTTGTGAATAAGGTTTTACTGGCACACAGTCATGCCGTTCATGTATGGAGTGGCTGTGGATGCCTTCCCACTCCAGTGGCAGAGTTGAGCAGTCACAACTGAGACCGTATATCCTGCCAAGGCTAAAATATTTGCTATGTATCTCTGACCTAGGGCAGTAAACTCCACATATACTCCTCTGGGAACCTGTAACACCTTTTTCCTTCACATGGCCAGGAATAAAAACCTCTCAAAGCCTGGACTCTCACAAGAAAAAAAAAAAAAAAATCAAGTGCTGATGTTTGAAAAGGAAAAACAGTCTCACTCTCAGCCCGGTCCCAAGGAAAGCTTGTGCTGAATGCTTCTGCCTCTGTCTGGGCCCCTGGCAGACATTGTTAATGATTGCATTCTTTCCTACTGAGCCTCAGATTCTTCAAAGCAATGCCCAGGCAGCCACTACCAGTCAATCAGAGTTGGCATTGAAATAGAAACTATTTTCTATCCCTGGTCCTGTGGACACTATCAGATCAGAGAATCACCTAAGACAAAAATCATGTTTAATCCTTGAACATCCTTTGGGTTGACATGTCAGAGACAGACATAGTATCTCTCGTTAAGTCCAGAGTTGGAATGAAATCCACTGTTTTCTGCTTCTTTGATTAAGCACCCGGTGAAGTCCGTTGGCTTGCGATAAGGGACCATGTTATATAAAAAAATGCCTCCACCGCCTTTTCAATAGGAGATTCCTTACACTGTGCAAGGCTCACACCGTGAGAGTCGCCCAGGAGCTGAGGTCCACTGAGAATATTCTTGAGTCACTTATCAATGTCACCCTCACGGAGTGGATTCACAGGTGGAATCACTGACACTACATGCTCTCTGTCTCAAGGCTAATCCTTTCTCTTTTAGCCAAGCTCCTGTTATTGAATGCATCTTAGGTAAAAGCACATACGCAGTGTTACCAGGGGCTATGCTGGAAGCATCTGTATCACCACATCTTCCTTAAACCAAGCCAAATTGCAGGAAGCTCCTAAAATACACTCTTTTCAAGTGCTGGAGCAGATTCCTGCTCAACAACAGACATTACCCGTAATAGGTAAGAATTGGCTAAAGATAGCTATCCATTGACAGCTCTGGGGACTTGTCCCAAAGATGCCACAAAGCTGAGTGAACCAGCTCGTGAGAAGGGGGTGGGTCAGTTGGAAATGAGGAAGCGGCATCACTTAGCAGTCTCTCACTGCTGTTTTCCTCCAGAGGTTGGAGAAGAGGACAGGAAGGAAGGCAAATATTTGACAAAGGACACGTGGTTTAAGGGGGCAGTTGGCTGGAGAGACATGTTCCTTCTTACTGGCTAAGGAGCATCTGAGCCTCTAGGAATGATAACTATTCACTGGAAGGATCCAGACGCCCTGGGAAACTTTATTTAAGCCTTGCACAGTTGGCATCTTGACAGCAAAGTTGTATGCAACGTGGCAGAGTGTCGGCTGGAATCCAGCGCAAGTTTTTCCAAGAGCCATCGTTCATCAGACTTGGAGCTTTAAAAGTTGAACCAGTGAGAGTGCGAGCATGCCTTTGGCCGTTGAAAATCATTAAGCCAACCTTGGCAAACGGTTTTAGCGTTTGCCACCTCGTGTCTTTTTGTGTTGGATTTATGGAAACAGTATAAGATGTGCCCTCCCAGATGGCAATGGTGAGGGCATTCTTAATAATGCTTGAAGCTTTTAGGTTTATGGGATCCCAACAAAATTAGTAATGTAGTGTTACTGATATTCTTTGAGTGAAAAAAGCAATGCATTCCCTTCCTGGAACAGATAAAGAATTTAATAAGTATTACACCCAAGGTGCCATGTAACAAAACATTGGAAATGTAAGATAATATTATTTAAAATCACATTAATATAAAGGCTGTCACTCTTCGTATGGTGCATCCTGGGGTACTCTTTCAGTGAGAAGGGACCAAGTTAATTTAAATTTCAGTTGGATAGGCTGTCATGGAACTAGAAGGCCCTTTCTGCCAGAAAGCAGATTACCATGGATTATTTAATTTCTGGCACAAGTGAGAGCAGGACCGGGATATGAGGTATTGGAGTAAGCTAGATGTCATGGTGTGTTCCAGAGCAAGGATGCCATGGCTTAGCCATGGTTTTACCTGAGCTTGGGAGTTGGTTTGCCTCAAAGGTAAGAGACTTTGCAGAGAACGTCTGTTGTTTCTGCAGCCCCGCATCCCTTTACCCACTTCCTCTGATATAGGAACTCCCTTCACTGGGGGAACAATTCTTTCCACACTTCCAACCAAGTTGTTCAGTAGGGAGCTGCCATTTGTGATACCGTGTGCTCGTGGACCCTGGGATGGCTCCTGCTTCTGGCTGAGCCAATCACTGCACATACACCCCATTTCTCTATACCCTGGTCACAATCCTAATGATAGTCAATCAGCATCTATTGCCATGACTTAACCTACTGGAGCTGGCAGGGGAGAGCTCTCTTTCCTCTCTGATTAGTAGGATCTAAGGATACGCACCTGTAGCTGCCTTTGGTTGTAGTTTTATACCCTGTTGAGGTAGCATACCCAAAAGAATGAGTGAACCACGCAAAGGAAGCAGTGGCAAGGGCAAGGAGAAATAAAAGAGAAAGTGCTTGGCATCCATAAGGCCCGTTTGACCCTGCCTCTCCCCCAGTTTCGTCCCAAATGCCCATAAATGTCCTGTTTTGTTTAAATTAGTTAGAATTATATTTCTGTGATTTGCAAGCAAACAGCTTTAACAAATAAAGCTGGCACCCCACATTTCTCTCTCAGGCTGCTGGACCACATTTCTAACCCCTTTCATTCCTGCCTTTTTCAGCAAGCTTTCTTTAGTTGCCTGTTACTGTGTCAGCACTGTGATAGGCCCTGAAGATATGACTCTTAGGCAGACCGTCGTGGTTCCTGCCTTCCTGGGACATGAATGGGTGTAACAAGACCTCTCACACCTTCTTCTGTTCCTGTGGAGTTTTGGATTCTGAACCACCGACTCCCCTTTCTCCATGCCTTGTCCTCCTTCATTGATGTCCTCATTCCCAATTGCTCACATGAACTTGGCTTTTTGTCTTTCTTGACCCACTTTGTGCCCAAATTTACTTCAGTACAAAGCACGAAATTCACTGCTCTGCCTTGATTGTTGACCTCTGGGTGGCCTTATGTCTGGCTTTTTCCAGTCTCTGAATCTAACCTGTTATACTCTCTTACCTCTTTAAGCCTCAAGTTTGCCATCTGTAAAATAGGGGGAATAATAATTCCTATTTCCTTAGTTGTGGTGAAGGTCAAATGCTTAGTGGATGCTTCATAACAAGAAATCAATATACAGTAGTAGAAGTTATTATATGATACTTCTAACTCTAATAAACAGGTTTAAATGTAGAATCACATTCTTTTCATCTTTAGTATTAGAGAAAATAATACTATAAGAAAGATCTTCTAGAGTAGAAAGACTATACATTTTTTTATTTTAACTTTTCAGAGTTCTGTTACTGGGCAGAAATCTCATGGGAAGAAATACATTTGTCCTGTATTTCCTATTTGACTTTTTAAAAAGAATGCAGAAGAAAATACCCTTAGGAATAGACTTGTCTCTGATTCTATGTAGAATTAAAATGTGCAAAGGGAGCCCTGTGTGTGTGTGTGTGTGTGTGTGTGTGTGTGTGTGTGTGAGAGAGAGAGAGTATGCACACACATGGGATAGAGAGGGAGAATGCTATATTTCACAAATGGAGTGTATTTGAACTTGTAAGGTCTGACCATGTCCTTAAGGCACTTTTACTTTCCAGCTGATCACAGGTGCATATTTAAGGTTTCTACACTTCAAAACCTGTTGAGCCCGTTTCTCTTCTCTGTGAAAGATCCTATGACTGTACTTGAATAGTTTCTGATATTTTATAGTCTCAGGGGGTAGCAGTAATGGCAGGATTGGGGTCTATTTCTCCACTTATCTAATGAGAAAGGGTTCTTTTCTTCCTTGTTGAAATCCTTGTCACTGAATACTTTTACTTTGCTGGGAAAGGACCTCTGGTAGAATGCTACCTTACATGGCATCCCCTGTTGCATTTCCTATTGCATGAATCCATTCCTTGGTCGATGGAAGTTCGTGCTCAGTTATGCCAGTTTTTCAATGGAGATGGTGACAGTCCTCCTGAGTTGCTGAGGACATTAGGGTGGGTGGTGAGTGTGAAATACCCTACGGCAATGTCTGACACACAGCTTCTTAAGAATATCGTGAAGGAGTAAATCTTCCTTTTCCAAGAAATGTCTATGTGCCCATTAGAGGCCCCTGAATTCACGCTAGACCCCAAAGCGCCTCTGTGATGGGAGCAGTTCATACAGATGAAGTGGTGTGGATCTTACCTAGATCTGAATTATCTACACATCTAGCTGCTCCTGGAATGTTCCACAGATACACAGCCCTGTTCCGCTCCTGCATTCTGTACCTGGATGTCCTATAATACAGACATTCCAGGATTTGTGAAACAAAATAATCCTTTGGATCTTTTTCAGCTGTTCTTCAACCAGCCATTTCCATACTTGTCTCTCATTATCCCTTTTGATTGCTGTATGTCATGTATGATATAAATAGTATATTGAGGTCAGTTGTACTTTCTCCGGATACCAACAGCCATCAGCTGCCTTCATGTCATAGTTTCTGTCATCTGTGTTGCTTGTTTGGGTGTTAGGTGTCCAGGGGGCCAAAGGTTGATTGAGAAACTCACTTTGTATGTTGTAAGTTTGAAAATTGGTTCAATTTAGTCCTACATATATTAATTAAGCCCCTACTATATATGGGATATTGCATTAGGCTCTGGGATACAAAAATACATAAATCATACATCTTGCCCTTGACAAAGCTTCCAGTCCAATGTAGAAGTATTGTTAAAGATCTCCTAAAGTAGCAGAGAAGCCACACATATTAGTTGGCTTAATTAAAAAGGAAACATCTCATATAAGCAGGCATCCTGAGGCATCCTCCAGCATGCACCCTATACTTGAAAGCTGCAGTTTTTCTTCTTGGTAATTATCTTGCTTAAGTAAATCTCTGTATAGGCTTTATTGTCAAGACGGCAGCAAGAGGGCTCTGCCAGTTCCCAGGCAAGGTTTCCAGAAGCCCCCTCAGTAGACTTTTCCTTAGGTCTTAATAGCCAAGACTGGATCATAATCCCACAGCGAAGAGTGGGATGACCATAACTGGTGTAGGCGAATCATTTTGGGCAGAATGGATCTTGGGTAACAGCCCCATTACCAAAACAGGTGGATAGACAAGAGAAATTAGAAATTCACTGTAATGTGCATGTCCTATGATAGGCGTCTCTGAGATTCCAGAAGAAGTGCTTCTACATAGACTACCATATTTAATCACTTACTGATGAAAAACTTTTTTTGTTTAGCTACAAGCTTTTCTGAAGTATGTATAGATTATAAGGATTGTATCCCCTAATGTCTACCTCTGTGCTGCTTACACTGGAGTAATGCGGTCTCTTCATCAGGGTGTTGGGAGGTGTCCTAAGAGATTATGAAAAACCAAAAATAAACATGTGCATCTTCCTGGAGAATCAGTGTTACCCACTTTATGTTTAGAAAGGAAGTCAAAGATATGTAATGAGTAGTACAAAATCGACATGACTCTTTTAGATTAAAAAGGTGTACTCAATTTATGATTGGTAAAATTGCTTTGGGAACCTACCCCTGGTCCCTGATGCTACATCTTCCTTCCCCTTTACCATGTATAACAGTTTACTTGGATGGAATAGTAGAAAAGGGTCAGGCTGCATAAGTTTTCATTGTTGTGGAAAGAAATTTAATTAATCTGGATGCGTTGCTTTCCACACAACTGTATTTCAGTGATTGTGGGCTTTTGAAAAATCTCCTCCAGCTTGATCATAATCCCCGATGTTTATGGTAGTTGTACTTTATCATGTAAATGCAATGTTTGCATTTTACATATTTCTATGCTAAATAGTTTAAATTATTTACTTTATTTCTTTACCCTCTCTAAAACTGTGTAGTAGTGTGTACGGAAGATGGCGTTCCCAATGGAGATAAAGAATGCCAATGACTGTTGACATTCTCTACACTCTTGTAGTTAATCAGTTAACAGACTTAAGTATTCTGTTTTAGACATAGAAACAGAGAACAAATCTGCCAGGCTAATGAGTTCAAGTCTTCTTACCTTGCTCCTAACATAACTTCAAGTTATACAAAGAACTAGTTTCTCAGTGTCCCAAAGCACTCTCGAAAGGGGGTTTAGAGAACTAAGCCACTTAGGAGGACAAATATGTCTCAGATAATCCCTGCTGCTACTGTCAAGACCCATTTGAATCAGGTCAAATTAAAATTAAGCTAGTTCAGTGCTAGAGGTCTTACACATCACCTTCTTTCTTAGCAAACAGTGTCCCCAACTCTATTAGAAATTTCTCACACTTAAGCCATCTGAACACCTTCCTGGGTCTCAATGATTTTACCCCATTGTTGATTTTCATCCAATGACTTACCCTAATCCAATACCAGCCCCATGTTTCTCCCCTCTTCTTCCTTGGAAAATGCTTCTAGACCTAGGGAGTAGGTTCCAAGCCTTATTATTTTGGGCTCTCAAACAGTCCTAAGCACTCAAATTATATCCAATTCTTTTTTTTTTTTTTTTAAATGAGGAAAGGCTCTCCTGTTGTGGGGCCATGGATAGCTTTTACATTTCTACCTTGACAGGCATAATTCCTGCGCTCATAGAGCGTATGGTCTGGTGGTGAAATCAGGCATTAAACAGGTGATTTTGAATGTGATGGATAGTATGAGAGGGAAGGATCAAGCTGTCATGATGGAGCACGCATCTGCCTCAGGGGATCAACATTCGAGCTAAGGCTTGAAAGATAAATCGGGGGGTTATTAGATGAAATCCTGGGGTGGAAAAGAATGTTCAGGAGAGAAGGAACAGCAAATATGTAGAGCCCGGGACGAAAGAGTTGGAACCTAAAAGAAGACCAGTATGCCCTTCTATAATGAGGCAAAACCTGAAACAGAAACATAGACAATAGCTTAAAAGGTTATTCAGAATGAAGAAGGTAAACTTTGGTAAGCAGATCTTGTCATTTGAATTACTTACTGATATAACCATCACTTTGCCTAAACAAGTAGAAACTTCAGCCCAAGTTGAATGACTATAGGGATGTTAGAGTACAAATTAAAAGAGTGCCCTAGGATTTCTGTTTAAACAATGCTCCCTGTTTTGAAGGACATGAAAGTGAATGAAATGGAAGTGCCAGGTTTCACATGGGGACCCTCACTCTCAGGTTTCTCAGCAGATTAAAATCCTAAAGCTTTCCCCAGTGGAAGCTGGACCACACGCACACCACCCTGCTCTTCTAAGCCGTGGGAAATGTGGTGTGCGAAGTACTAAATACCCACCCACTTGGCAATGGATACAACCAGTTTCCTTTGCTGCTTAAACAATGTGTGTGAGTTGTGGACTGTTAAGGTGGAAAACAGCCCAACAATTGCTGCACTTAGAAGGCTTTCCTTAAAACTTGTTTGTTCAAAATATGTTTTTCTTCCCTTAAATCCAATTTACCATGCTACCTTGAAAGACTTCCTTATAAATACTTGGATTCTGATTACATTTTATTGCCTTTTCCTTCTATTTCTTTATTCTTTTAGAATAACTTTTACCTGTATACATACAGTCTATGTTTAGATAGCATAGACTATGTCTGGAGGTGTACAAGGAGCTAGGCATAGTGGTAGCCTTTGGGAAGAGGAGAAGGGCAGAGCTGCCAACTACATAGCTTTTTTCCTGTGGTTAAGATGAAGAGGACTCTTTCCTCAGAGCCATGAGTTATGGCTTATCCAGCAGAACCCAGGCTAGTTTATAATCTCTACTCACTACCTCAGCCAGATGCTGTTGTGCAGTAAACAACTTGAGCGATCTTACATGGTAGCCCTGGAAATGAGGAACTGGGGAACAAGAGAGGCTTACATTTCATCCACTGAATAGCCTCTTGTATGATTATGTGTGCATTTCACTATTAGAAATTGAAAATAATATGTGTTGATACAGAAAATCAGGAAAAGAAAGCCTTTTCCCAAATAAAGTCCCCCAGTGCTCCCAGCTCAGAAATCACTGCTATCAATAATTTGGCCTATTTTTCTCATTTTTTTTTTTCCTATATACCTACACTCAGTTTCAAAATGGAGTGCGTATGAAGTACTTTTTTTCCTGTCTTTATTTTCACTTTGTTTTGTATAATAGGCTTTTTTTCTTTCCAGTGAAGAGAATTGTTCACACCTTTTTCTGAAGGTATGTGTCGCATGCTCATAGTAGAATATCTCTTTTTGAGACATAATTCACATGCCATAAGACTCACCTGTTTAAAGTATACACTTCACTGGCTTTTAGTGTATTTACAAAGTTGTGCAAGTATCACTAGACTCTAGAACATTTGCATTGTCTTAAAAAAGAAACCCTGTGCTCATTCGCAATCGCTCATTTCCCCCACTCCTCCCTCCCAACTCCCTCAGCCCTAGGCAACCACTCATCTACTTTCTATGTCTATAGGTTTGCCTAATCTGGGCATTTTAGATAAATGGGATCATAAAATATGTGATCTTTTATGATTGGCTTCTTGCACTTAGCATAGTGATTTTCAGATTCATCCATGTTGTAGCGTGTATCCTTTTTTTTTTTTTAGTTATTTTTTACTGATTGATTATTCTTTTTTTTAAATTTATTTATTTATTGGCTGTGTTGGGTCTTTGCTGCTGTGCTCAGGCTTTCTCTAGTTGCGGCAGGCGGGGGCTACTCTTTGTTGAGTTGCACAGGCTTCTCATTGCAGTGGCTTCTCTTGTTGCAGAGCTCGGGCTCTAGGCGCACAGGCTCAGTAGTTGTGGCTCACGGGCTTAGTTGCTCCTCGGCATGTGGAATCTTCCTGGACCAGGGATCAAACCCGTGTGCCCTGCATTGGCAGGCGGGTTCTTAACCACTGCGCCACCAGGGAAGCCCCTGATTGTTTATTCTTGATTTATTCTTTGTATTTATTCACATAGCACAAAATTCACCGTTTTAAAGTGTACAATTTAGTGGTTTTTTAGTATAATCACAAGGTTGTGCAACTATCAACACTATTTAATTCTAGGTCATTTTCATTAACCCCCAAAGAAACTCTGTACCCGCTGGCAGTCACTCCCCGTTCCTTGCCCCCAAATCCCTTGGCAACCACTAATCTACCTTCTGTCTCTATGGATATATGGCCTCTTTGTCTAGATTTTTTTACTTATAATATTTTCAAGATTCATCCATGTTGTGGCATGTGTCAGTACTTTATTCTTTTTTATGGCTGATAATATTCCATTTTATAGCTATACCATGTGTTATGATCCACTCATGAAGTGACACTTGAGTTGATTCCACTTTTTGGCTCGTATGAATAATGTTGCTATGAACATTCATGTCCAAGTTTTTGTGCAAGCAAATGTTTTCAGTCCTCTTGGGTATATACCTCATTCCTTTTTATTGCTGAATAATATTACACTATATGGATGTACTGGTTTTTTTCTAATCTGCTCATCAGCTGATGGACATGTGGGTTGTTTACACCTTTTGCTTATTATAAATAGCAGTGCTATGAACATTTGTGTATAAGTTTTTTTTTAAACACCTGTTTTCACTTCTTTCGGGTGTATACCTAGGAATAGAATTGCTGGGTCACATGGAAATTCGATAGTTAACCTTTTGAGAAATTGACAGTCTTTTCCACAGTAGATGCACAAATTTACCATCAATAGTGTATGAGGGTCCCAATTTTTCCATAGCCTCACCAACACTTGTTATTGTCCATTTTTTGGTCATAGCCATTCTAATAGGAAGGAAGTGGTATGTCGTGGTTTTGATTTGCAATTCCCCAATGACTAATGATGTTAAGTGCCTTTTCATGTGCTTACTAGGCATTCATGTATCTGCTTTAAAGAAATGTATCTTCAAATAGTGTGCCCATTTTTAAATTGGGCTATTTGTCTTTTTTATGATTTAGTTGTAATTCCTTAAAAATTCAGGATGTAAGTTTCTTATCACATGTAAGATTTACAAATATTTTCTCCCAGTCAGTGGCTTTGTCTTTTAATTTTTTCATATAGCATTCTTTGAAGCACAAAAGTTTTTAATTCTGATGAAGTCCAATTTATCTTTTCTTTTTTGTTACTTGTGCTTTTCATGGCATATCTGAGAAACCACTGCCAAATTCAGTATCACAAAGATATACAATTATGTTTTCTTCTAAGAGTTTTATAGATTTAGCTCTTACTTTTAGTTCTTTGGTCTATGTTGAGTTAATTTTGTATATAGTGTGATTCATTCCAGTTGTCCCAGCACCACTTGTTGAAAAGACTATGCTTTCACATTGAATGATGTTGGCACTTTTGTTAAAAGTCAGTTGACCATAAATGTGAGGATTTATTTCTGGACTCTTGATTCTGTTTTATTGATCTATATGCCTACCCTTATGCCAGTACCACATGGTCTTGATTACTATAGCTTTGTATTAAGTTTTGAAATGTGATCTATTGAAAGTAACAAAACACCCAACTAAAAACAGCTTAAACTATGTAAAGTCGTTTACTGTTTACAGTTCATTACAAGCCATCTGAAAATAGGCTGCTCTTGAGTTGGTTTGACATCTAAACAATGTCATCAAGAACCCGGGCTTTTAACACCCATTTTTCTACTATTTCTGCTAACACATGTCTTCTTGGTCACAAGATGGCTGCTGTAGCTCAGAGCATTGTGTCTTCATACAGCTGTGTCTCAAGTGAGAATCAGGGAATGCGCTGAAAAAATTCTTATGTTGCTCTAGCTCTTGAAAGAGGGAAATGTTTTCCAGAACCCTTTAGAAAGCTTCACTTTATCTCTCATTACCTGAATGGGGTGTCATGTCTTCCTTTAGACCAGTCATACTTCATTCCAGACTCATGGAAAATGGCCACCCACAAAATCAGAGTCTCTGCAAAGGGGGTAAATGGCTAATGGAGAGACGACCAAAACTATTTGCCAAAATACATACACATATAAGAATAAACGAAAATTATCTGTAAGTCCACCAGGCTGAAATATTAATGGATCTTTTTAGAGGAAGGAGGTCTACCTTAAATTTCTTTGGTGCCAGGTCCTTCAGAAAGAAAACGTGTTTTCTTCCTCTGTTATTGACTCAAGACCAGATCATGTCGTTCGTCTCTTCATTCCTCTCAAATACTGCCTGAAGCTCTCTGAACTCTTGGTCTAAAGAATACACAACTGCTTTCTCAACTTTATAAAATATTCATAGTCCTTGAGGCATGTAGCATACTGCTTTTGGCCTCTTTATCATCTTGTAGACAAATCATTTTATAGTTGAAAACAGTATGCCATTGTTATCAACTTTAAGTTAATTTTAGGATAGCAAGGCACAAGAAATACTTTTATGTCTTTTTTTTTTTTTTTGGTTGCTAAACTTTGCTCTTATTTTGCTCTTACTGCTTAAGGGCCAAATAGTTGAAATTCCTAGCAATCCTACCAAATCATTCTGTAGTTTTTAGTAATAATGGGGAAATGATCTAGTTTTATAACCTGTTGCCCATATTTGTTTGCTAGCCAGAGTATACCTGCCTTGAGAATTTTTACTACTTTGAAGGCCATTGATCTTGGCTGATTTCTGTTTCTCATTTTACTATAATTATCTGTACACAGGTAGTACAGTTAATCTTTGAAAAGTCAAGATTTTTCATTTATCCTTTTGTTTTTCTTCTACCATTTATTGTATAGGAGTGAAGGTCATTGGGTTTTAAGTAATTGCTCTCTTATCTCCAATAAAAAATTATTTTTCTTTATAGATTTTCTTTTTCTTCTCGTCTTTGTTTTATTCTTACTTAAATTGGGTAAACTCAAAGGGTGGACATTTTGTTACATTAAGTTCCTGGATAATAAATAAGTCCTAGAGCCCTCCGTACCCTATAAATTTTAGTATGAGGCCAAAACAAATGATAACTTACCAATACAAAAAAGTCCTTTTAATCCTCAAAGTAAAAGGACTGAAAAATTAGCAGCTGTGCCATTTAAGATGCTTTTAGGGCTTCCTAGGTGGCGCAGTGGTTGAGAATCCGCCTGCCAATGCAGAGGACACGGGTTCAAGCCCTGCTCCAGGAAGATCCCACATGCTGCGGAGCAGCTAAGCCCGTGCACCCCCCCCAAAAAAAAAGATGCTTTTAAACACTTTTTCCACAGATCTTCAGCAAATCACCCAGCTTTTTTGTGCCTCAAGTTTCTTTATCGATGAAATGGGGCCAGCAATATCTTTCTCCACTTGACCTTGGGAAAATAGTGTGTGAATCAACTGATGCTATGTGCGGAGCTGCCTTTATTTATTTAGAAAAGGGTGCTATAGAGACCAATTTATTACTATTTTATTTTTGTCATTGTTGGTGTGCATGTAAATTAAGTGTAAATAAAAGGTGACAAATTATGGGGGTGGGAGATAAGTCACAAGATTGATACTGTTTCTTCTTTCAAGAAGAAGGTCAGCTCGTATACACACTGCTATATATAAGATAGGTAACTAATAAGGACCTACTGTGTAGCACAGGGAGCTCTACTCAACACTCTGTAATGACCTATATGGGAAAGGAATCTGAAAAAGAGTGGATATGTGTATAAGTATAACTGATTCACTTTGCTATACAGCAGAAACTAACACAAATTTGTAAATCAACTATACTACAATAAAAATTTTTAATTAAAATTTTTTAAATCAAAAATTAAATGCAAAAAAAGAAAAAGTTTTTGAAAGTGTTTAAAAGATATAATAAATAGAAAAGTTATAAAAAAAATGAAAAAGAAGGTGGTCAGCTCTTTCGCTCTGATTTACGTGGGCTTCCTTGGAACCTTCATCCCCTTCAAGTGCTTTCCCATCTACACCGATGACTTTTAAAACTTGACCTGGCAAAATTTTCCAATATCTGTTCAGTGGATTAACTAGTGAAAATCGATACAACTCAGGGTCTAATGTTGCTCCGTTTTTTGTACTTTTTCATGCAATGAATATAACATCCCTTGTCTTTCCCTTGAGCAAGGAGAATTTGATTTAATAAAATAACAGGTGAGGTTTTTTTGAGGAAAAATGAGAGTTTTGTTTTGTTTTATTTTGTTTTTTTCTTCTTTGAGTGGAATGAGTGCCAAAGAAAAGAAGCTGGGTAGATGCCTTAATGCTGGATATTGTTTAGTTTGTAGTGGTTTTAGCCATTTATGATGCCAAAAAGTCATTCAAAGTCCTAAAGGCACCTGCAGAATTTAAGCAACCTACTGGTCAGCCTTGGGCAATGGTGATAATGACAGGTACCCTCCTTTCAGGATTCCACAACTTCTGCATACTCCCATCCGCCTCCTCCTGCTGGAGACCAAGACTGAAGGATGCTCCTTGCTCTCTCAGCTTGAGGAGGGTGAGGAGGGAAAGCAGGAGAGGAAGGAGGAACCGGAACACCTTGCTTCTGGCTCAAGTGAGATTGAAGCAGAACTCCTGTCTCACCGGCCCTCCTGTCCTCGGGTAAGATGTAGAAGAGGGGAAGGGCATGCAGATTCCCTGTGGTGGGAACCTGCCTTTACACAGTTGGGCAGCCCTCCCAGAGGCCACAAAAGGTGCTTACATTGAAAAGGGCCCCTTTGCCCACCAAACTCTCAGCCCATGTGCATATTTAAGCCTTGTCCCAGGAAGACCTGTTGACTTTAACTTTATTATGTAGACGTTCCTTATTATGTAAGCCGTTTCCTCTCATCCTTGGAACTCTTCAGCTGCCTCCCAGCTGGGCTTCCCTTCTCCTCTACTTCCCAAGCATCCTCTCTCACCCTTTCCCCTCAAGTCCCACAAATCTGGGATCCCTCTTGCCATAGAGCCCTCGTTCTTACCGCTCATTCCGCTTTGGACCACTGTTTGTGTACCCCCCTCTCCCGTCACCTAGCTCTCCCCGCCTCAGCCTTCAGGTCTCACCTGCAGTGTCACGTCCTTGGGGAGGCATTCCCTGGCCCTCCCCCGCCCCGACATCCTCCATCCCATGTCTCTGTTATAACCCTATGTGGCACTGCCTGTTTCCTCTGTATTACTTGTTCAGATGTCTGCCTTTCTCTCCCTTCTCTAAGACCCACTTAGACAGAAATCCTCTCTGTTTTGTCCTAGTGCGTTCTAAGTACTCAGTTCCCTGCCTGACACGTCGTGCAAACTCAATGTGTAGTTTTTTAATGAACAAGAGTGTGTTTGGGGAATGGATGAATTTCTTTCTATATTCACTCGAGACAAATAGTCATTCATTTGTCAGGTCAATAGCCATTGATGGACTGCCTGTTATGTGCCATCCACCAGGGCAACAAATATGAATAAGACCCTTTCCCTGCTTCCACCAGTGGTTTCTGAGTAGATGTGGCTACTACCCCACCTGGAGTCTTTGGAAGTGTGTGGAGGTGGTTTTTCTTGTTGATGACATAATGACTGGGGACAGTCCTGGTGCATAGTCAACAGAGCCAAAGGTCACTAAACATTTTCCAATGCATGGGGTACACTCCTGCACAAGGAGGGGCCATCCAGCCACCCATCTCCACTCACCTGTAAGGACTCCTCAGAAAGTTGACAGTCCAACAGAGAAAAGTGGACCAAAGGGGCACTTTTGCCCCAAAAGGCGATGAGAGACTTCTGTAGCAACTCAAGGCCCACTGGAGGCATTAGCCTTCCCCTTGGGGTTGGTATAGGGGGAATTGTTTTTGTCATGTGTCAAAGAAAGTTTTCGACCATACTAAGGACCCTGTGATTTAAATGAAGTGATAAAGCCAAAGCTTAAAGTGCCAAAAGATAAAATAGCTTAGAGTGAAATGACTATTCCTTATTTTTATGATAAATATCCAAAAAAAGAAAAAAAGTTACACGTAAGTGATAGGAAATGTCATTCCGGTTCCTTCTCAATAGGCTTTGAGTACATTACAGCTCTTTGTGAGTGTGTGAAAACCATTATAGAGTGACTGTTGCATCCCCAATCTCCAAATCTGTCTTTTGGGAGAAAACATCAAGAGGGAAGAATGGGGAACTTCCCTGGTGGCCCAGAGGTTAAGAATCCTCCTGCCAATGGAGGGGATATAGGTTCAATCCCTGGTCTGGGAGGATCCCACATGCCACAGAGCAACCAAGCCCGTGCGCCACAACTACTGAGCCTGTGTGTTGTAACTACTGAAGCCTGCGTGCCTGGAGTCTGTGCTCCACAAGAGACGCCACTGCAATGAGAAGCCCGCGCTGCACAACGAAGAGTAGCCCCTGCTTGCTGCAACTAGAGAAAGCCTGCGTCACCAACGAAGACCCAATGCAGCCCCCGAAACAGTAAATTAATTAATTGAAAAAAATAAACTTCTAAAAAATAAATAAATAAATAAGTAGAGAAGACTGTTTCCCCACAGCAAGTCCTATGAGAGAGGGAGCAGGGTGTGGGGTTGAACTAGACCAATGTTTCTCAGTCTCCGCACCAGTGACATTTTGGGCAGGAGAGTTGTCTGTTGTGGGGCTGCCCTGGGCATTGTAGGATGTTGAGTAGCACCCCTGAGCTCTGGATGCCAGTAGCATCCCCAAGTTGTGACAACCAAAAATGCCTCCAGACATTGTAGGCGGGGTTGCAAAATTGCCCCTGATTGAGAGCCACTGAACCAGACCTTGTTTTCATCCCCCCTCAAGCCCCGTGTCAGACATGGTCTGTCAGAATTTAGCCACACTGGCTCTTCAGCTGTGGAGAGAGGAGAGTTTAAAAATATCCACAGGCATTCGATAGACTGTCTTTTTGATGAGCAGAAGGGACCGCTGGAAGCTGCTGTGATAGAACTGCTTATCTCTTTCTAGAGACAGGGGTTGGCATTTTGTGCTGTCTTCTTGGCACTGTGCTCTTCTTCCTGTGGATTGCTCAAAGGAGAACCTACAGGAGCCTCAGGAATAATGACAATTTCTCTTTTACGTCTGCAGCAGAACTCCCAGGAGTACGAGCCGTGCTGTCACCTGAAGCATCTTTTTAAGCCTCCAGAGAGAGCTGCAGGAAATTACAGTGTATTGCAGGGATCTCTGATGCTGGAGAGGGAAAAAAAATCCTCTTCTTAAAAAAAAAAGAAAGAAAGAAAAAGCAAGATAATTTTGAAGCTAGCTTGATTTAGCTCCATCTCCACAGGAAATTTTAGACCAGCTTCAAGGGCGTGTGTCTGGGATCTGGTTTGTCCCACATGGCTCGTCCATTTTCAGAAGGATGCCGCTGTTTTCTCCACTGCTCCACACCTGGGTTCAGTTACCACCCACTGTCAGCCCCTGGTGTCAAGAGCTTACTTTTCCTTCCCTCTAAAAGCAGTCTTCAGCTAGAGCTTCAAACTTATCCTTCTACAGGAGAGGAAAGCTGTTTGGGTAAGAAGAAGCGTCTTTGTTTATATCGGTGGAAACAATTTCTTGTCTTTCATCCAGTTTGGAGCATCTGCTGCTTCTCTGGGTCCCCAGGAAAGGTTGGCTGTGTGATGGAGAAGATCTAGCCTTTTTGGGAACTTGAAAAAGTAAAAGGACTGCTCCCCCCAAAACCAAGTCACTGCCAACTTTAACCTCCAACACACAGAAAGGGATAGGAAAGCAGATGTAAATAATTAGTAGAAAAATTTTTTAAAACACGTTTTTCAAATACTGTTTTATCTAGGTACCAAAAGATGAAACCATTCCTGATTTTGGTGGTGGTGAGAATCTTTTTCTTTGGGTGCTTACTTTTTGCCAGCCATATACTAAACACTTTATACAAAATATTTTACTTAATCTTCCCCCAAATCCTATGTAGTAGATTCCAATATTATCCCTATTTTATAGATGAAGATACTGAGGCTTTGTGGTTTTAAGTAGGTTGTACGAGGTGCCACAGGTCTTTTAAGGAGCAGGGATTTGTCAGGTTTGTTGGTCTTAGGAGACTTAGCTCCTAACTACCATGCCCTACAACAGTGCTTCTCCATCTTTAGCAGGAGTCAGAATCCCCCAGAGGCCAAGTGAGACCGCGGATCACTGACCACACCCTGATTCTGAAGGGGGCCCAAGAACTTGTATCTCTGACAAGTTCCCAGGTGAGGCTGAGGCTGCCGGCTCAGGGACTGCACTTTAAGAACCCTGTTCTGCCACATCCCATTTTCTAGAAAATGGTGTGAGCACTGACTTTGCAAACCTTGAATGCAAATCAGTGAGGTTGGAATTGACCCTGACATTAGGCCTAAGCAGGGATAGATGGATAATAGCCATGATGTTTCTAGAGCATCTCTTCTGAGAGGACAGTGTCATGAGACAGAGATAATTGACCTGTTGTAGGTTTTATTCTGGTATTCCCTTGGCTGCCCATTTCCGAGAACATGATCTCACTGCATTGTTAAAAAAAAAAAAAAAAAAGTACCACCATCATCCACTCATACTCATAGGCCAGTTTTGAAGTTCAGTAGTTTTCCATTAGAAGGATGACATTTCATTTTCAAACTATACTTGGTTTATTATCTTTTGACTCAATGGGATCTGGTACTTTCTGATTCTGTGTAAACACTGTGACCATTATCTTGGAAAATATCATCAGATTGCTAATACTAAGGAACACGTAGAGCAGATTTACTGTGAAGAAAGGTTTGCAAATCTTGGATCGGGTCTTATGTCCTGTTAGCTAATTCAACAAAAACTCTTAGGTAATTTTACTAGTAATAAAAAGAAGTGAAATGTAAGAAAAGAAATGCCATTTAAAAGTTTCCCAGTTATGGTCACTTTGCAAACAACAGACGCTTTGAGGGAAGATTTTTGTGTTCTCTTTTGACTGGTTGAGTTTCACCTGAATTAAGATTCCAAAGGCACATTTGAAACCTGAAATAAAGCTGATTTACTTGTCGATAATCTGTTCTGAAGCCTTCTGAGCTAGTTCAGAAGAAAGGCTTTGGCACCTTTACCTTTCTGCCACTTAATAGCAAAGATAACAGCTCATGTGTGAAACCACCAGTAAAATACAGACAATTGTCCTACAGATGAATTCAGGAGAAAGCAACAACCTGAAATTTGCTGCAGTACTTTTGCTGTGAGCAATGTTGTACTGTTATTTGGGACTGAACTCTACACATATTCCAAAGGAAAATAGAGACTGGTGGTATGTGGGACTCCTCTGGCTCCTTTGTCCAAGTGCCTTTGGCAATATCAATTCCTGGGGGAGAACTTTTAAAAAACAGAACAATTATCTGGTGACTTTGTGAGTGGTGGAACAGCTTCCTTCAGTTTTGAGTGGAGAATAAACTATGTACCTGTGCAGGTTTGCGTTGGCAGTTACTGCCACGCATGTCCAGAGGCTGAATTTTCCAGAACCAAACCAAGGATTCTCTTGTGAGCTTCTATTTCCTAGCAAACAGTAACTGGAAGCTATTTGCTAGAGACCAAGAACGTTCTTTGTGTTTCCCGTGAGCTGATGCTGCATTGGAATTAGCACAATGCCGGGGTGCAGGACCCTCTCTCTGGCAATAATAGGCAGGTTGTCATTTTCTCCCAGACCCTCAAGTTCAGAGCAAAGGCGGGTTCTGCAGTCAGGCACACACTGTTGCTCTGAGACTAGTATCTTCACCTTCTGGCTTCACCACAACCAAGGAAACATTCAGGGCTGTTCCCCCAGGAGTGGGTTCCGAAGGGATGCTTCGGAGGATTTTTTCTCCCCTCCTGCATCTGTGGCTGCCTGGAGATACTTATTAGTGGGAACAGATGCCAAGCAAATACTATGTAAAGTAAGGTGCTCCTCAAAGCGGATTCGGAGATTGGGCTGGTGTGCGCGCGCGCGCGTGTGTGGTGTGTGCAGGACGTGCAAGCCCAGTGTGCTGAGATGCAGCTCTCCTGTTTGCCTGCAAAGAGTTGCTCCACTCCCCTCGCTGCCCAGCGCACTCGGGGAGCGCCAGGGGGAGTCCTCGCCGGCCCGGGCTTCCCGCGCCCCGGGAGCGCCGAGGGCTCGCCTGGCGGAGCTTAGCGCAGCTCGCTCGGCGCTGCCAGCCAGCGGGCGGGGTGGACACTGGGCTTCTGTGTGCCCGCCGCAGCCGTTGGCTGGCGGGCGCCCAATCCCGGGGCATGCCGCCGGAGCCTGGGCAGGGCGCACGGTGAAAGACCAGTTTGGGGGAAGGCGTGACCCCCGGCGGCCCGCAGAAGCCGGCGTCGGGAGCCCAGGCACTGGGGCCGCTGCGATTGGGCTCGCTGGGGTGCCGCCACGGGAGCCGCCGGGCACCCCCGGGGTTCGGAGGAAAGAAGAGGCATGGCTTCGGTGTTCATGTGCGGAGTGGAGGACCTGCTGTTCAGCGGCAGCCGCTTCGTGTGGAACTTGACCGTGTCCACGCTGCGGAGATGGTACACAGAGAGGCTGCGGGCTTGCCACCAGGTGCTGCGGACGTGGTGCGGGCTGCGGGACGTGTACCAGGTGAGCCGGGGCGCGCGGCGCCCGAGGGCCCTAGCGGGATGCCGGGCGCTCGTGGAAAGCCGGTTCCACCTGTGTGATCTTATTCTCCCTCTCCCTCCACCGCTCTCTTTTTCAGCTCCTAGAAGGCTGCTGGATTCTTAGGTCAAAAGCTCAGCAGCTGCGGGTAACTGTTGCCTGACAAAGCTTGTGAATTTTCCCCATCGGGCATGGGGGAGGGGGGGGCACTTGTGACTTAGTCTCTGCCTTTGCAGACATCTATTACAGAATGATGGTGTACCTGACGGCACCTAGCTCAGAAAGCTGTAGGCTTGCAACAGAGCTTCTGCAGGGAGCAACTTTGACATTCACGATTCCTTCTTTTTTCATGTCATTGGGGTGAAGGTAGGCATTTCACAGAGCAAGGATTTCACACCAGTTTATGGTCAGAAGGGCCTGAATGGATTTGCATTCTTCCTTTTTATTTTATTTCAGCTTTCCTTCAGGCAGACCCAACTTGCGAGGCAGAGCCAGGAAAAGCTGATTCTGTGTCTGCTGGCTTTTGGAAGGAAGGACAGCAAATTGTGAACACTTTGCAGGAGGATGATGGGCTGGGGAAGGGAGGGATGGCCTGACTGAGCATTGGAATGCTTACGTTTGGATTTACTCTCTGTCATACAACATAGCCTCTTTATTTCTCTGCTAGGTCCCATCCTGCAGGCAAAAAATGCAGCAACTTTGTTCAGTCTCTCTGGGGCTGCAGCTTCCCTTCATTTTTTTTTTTTTAAACAGTCGTTTGTGGATTTAAAAGTCCTGTGCTTTGGTTGTTAATAATTTTGAGGTTTCAAAAGTAATCTACATTGCATTTAGGAAGATTATACCAGGTGTTTACTGTAGAGTATAGCATCACGTTTGCTTTCCTGTGATGCTGAATTAGCTTTGTTGCAGTACCTGGATTCTCCCTACTCTGACCACATTCTCAGTATGGCTGTAATTCATATCTCACTGTATTGAGTTCCATATGTAGTCAAGCTTCTGGTGTTGATAAGCCACTGTCTTCCATCAATCAGGCAAAATTAAAAGGCCAGCACCTGGGGTTAAACTGTGGGCATCTAAAGAATCAGTGCCCCCTTGTCATCCCTGACATCCGTGTCACCATTGTTAAAATGTGAGAAGCATCATACTTTGTGCTTTCCTGACTCCTGCTTTGGATGACATGTCTGAGATGTCTTGCATTTTGAAAGAATCCAAAAGCCAGGTTCAGAACCAGGGTGGCATGTGGTGGTTTGAGAGGATTATGGAGCTGTGGTTATAGCCCATCTGGCTGCATCACACAGATCACCTGGCTTTTTGGAGCCAGAGGTGTGTCTGCCTCTCAGCCTTTTTCTCTTTTCGGAAATCATTGTTCAGTTTGGTCTGTAGGAGAGGTGACCCTGATATAGTTTTATTTTCACTTTTTAACATTTGAGAAACTTTCAAAAGGAGAGGGCAAGTACTGTGGCCAACCATTCAGCCTTCATGCCTCTCTCCCCAAAGGCTCAGAGGACTTACGGCTTACCTCTTGTACTGTTAGTGACCAATCCAAAAATGATGGTGCCAGAAACCTGAGACCCCATGAGTTCTTTATAAGGTTGGTCAATAATTATTTTTAAGCAGAACAGCAACTTGAAGGACTAACCTACTAAACGGTAGGTTTTCTCTTCTGTAAAATGGATAGTGACTGAGCCAGTACCCTCTTATAATGATAAGAAGGAACATCTAAAAATAATGATGATGGCCATCTTATGAGTAGTGAGTCTTAAGTAGAAAATGATCTCCAAAGTTTATGTCTTTGGAGAAAATTTTCAAATATTTTAAAACTTGAGAGAGCTATAGGTTTTTAAATTGTATAACACGGTTAGTTGTCAGCAAAAAAATACTGTTTCCTTTAATGCCTTTTAAATTTGGACAAGAAAGTACTAACATAAATTGTATAGAAGTGAATGGTAGTAAAATAAAGTGGTTAATACCTTACACTCTAAATAGACATAGGATAAATCCTACCTCCACTTATGTATGAACGTGGATCAGTTCTTTAATTGTACCGTGCCTCAGTTTCATCGTTTATAAAATGGGAAATATAATAGTACTAACCACAGAGGTTGATATGAGAATTAATTGGCAGGGCTGAGAGCTTAGGAAACATTCAGTAAATGTTATCTGCTCTATTAGTTGGGATATTTCTATTGTAATAGGAAAACGAACTCAAAGTAACCTATGGAAAAAAAAGTAGGGACTTTTGATAAAACCGAAAAATCTAGCAGTAGGGTAAACTTCAGGTATAGCTTGATCAGGGCACTATAGTTGTTTCCCATGATTCTTTCAACCCTGTCTTGTTCATGTATTGGCTTTATTTTCAGCTGGCTTCTTCCTTCATGATAGCAGATAGCCAAAGCAGTTCCAGGGCTTAGATCCACGCATCAGCCCATCTAGAAAGAAAGAGAATTTCTCAAAGCCACCATCAACAGAAATTTCCCCGTTTGCACTCTGACAGGTCACTTTAGGGTCTGTGCCCACCTCCAATGCCAGGCACTGATTGGCACAGGGAATGGGATTGTAATGTATGCATTCTCAAAGGGAATGATATGGTCCCCAACAGGTAAAAATCATTTCCTAGGGATGGGAGTAGGGGAAAAAGTCTTAGTCTTTATGTATGAAGCACAGGTATACACACAATACATAAACAGATATACACTGTACTTGTGGCATTAGAATTTGGGGGGAGTGAGTTGACTAGCAAACAAAAAAAATCTTCAAAGTCTCCTTAAAGGGGTGAAAAATGAATGAAACGGTAGAGAAACCCTAAATTACATTGGTTGGCTTAGGCCAGCGGGGGAGCAGCCCCATTTCCAAAGCTGGGAGTGAGGTTGGCCCCACCCAGACCACGTAGCTGCCAGACAATGGGGGAGGGATTCAGTGTCCACTGTGCCTGCGTTATTAGAATCTCAAACCTACTGCTCTTTAAATAAAATGATTATTTTTCAAGAGAAGTACAAAGATTGATGCACAAATATATTTGTAAGTATTTTGTGGCAGTAATTTATTTGAGTTATGGGGGTAGGGGGCCCATTGTTAGAAACCTATATTACTATCCCATAATTATGAATTCTAAAACATAGAGGCCCATTGTATTGCTCAAGTTGCTGGCATCTGAACTGGAAACACCACAGGGTTACATATTTCATTGAACCCAGTTTTTTATCATCTTGATGATACAAAAGGTGTCAGTTTTCTTGCTGCCAGTCTGAATGGTCTTGTTTGTAAGGAAATCCAGGATTCAATCACTCTCGAGAGCAAGGGTGGGGCGGGAGATATCCATTACACGAAATAGGGGCAGTCCCCTAGGGGTGTTTTGTTTATGCATATACTATAAGTGGAATAAGATCTCTGCCTATTCATAAGGAACTTGGCAACCACATTATTGCCTGGCCGGCACAGCCAGGAAGGCATAATTTCTTTGGAATTGAACACTTCCTCCACTTCTAGATATTGGAGAGGCAGGAGACTTAATTTGCCAGAAACCATGAATAATTAAGATACTAGCTATAAGGCATTTCTGTAGTCATGCGACTAAATAAAAAGCAGACTGAGGCTGCCTTTTAACAAAGACTTACTTGATGAGTGAAGGTTTGAATTTGGTTGAAGTAGCAGACATGGGACATTCACCTTCCATTTAGGGCTGAATATTAAAAGCTGATACATCTCTCCTGCGTTTATCTTGCCCGGATGGGTTGCATTATCGCAATTAATTAGGTTTAACAAACAATTGAGGTGGAAAATAATGGGAGAATGTTGTTGAAAAAGGATCAACACCCTTTGCTTTTGATTAAGTGTGACATATTCTAACAAAGCCCTCAGTTTGTTACTTGGAATTGAGTTTTCCCTTCATCTCCAATGTCTCCAAGGTAGAATTTCTTGCAAACCCTGAATGGAGTCATTGCCTCCAGCAGGAGGCACCTTGGACAGAATCTAGGGTACTTAAATGACCATGAGAGGCTGGGTCAGCTCCCCTGGGACAGGTAGCTGGCAGTGAGGGGGTGGCGTGCAGGGCAGATCACAGCAGAGGCTGTAGGCTCAAACTCAAGCAAATTTGACCTTGAGGGAATTGCTTTTCTCTCTGAGCCTCATTTCCTCCTGGGTGAGAGGGGTGAACTGTAGTCCTAGCATGATGGGAGTGTAAGAAATTCATGAGATAATGTGTCTAATTCTGAGTACCCTGCGTGGCTCAATCCAGTGCTCAGTAAATGTTTGCTCTTGGTTATGCAGAGGACTTAACACCAGACCCATAGAAGGTACTTGATAAAGAGTAGCTTAGGGTTTTACTGTTGTTTTTATAAGTGAGACTAGTTCTCTGGAAACTGAACGCCCATCTTTACATGCAGAGATGTTCAATAAGAGAGACTGTGGACTCCCCCACAGCAATGGATCTAGGGTGGACGCTTGTGTTCCACGCGGTAGACCCACAGTTTTTTTAAGGTCCACACCAAAAAATCTAGGAGGTCACAAGAGCTAGCAGTAGGATCTCTCAAGAGGTAATCTCTTTATGTTCCAAGACTCTGATTATCCATAAACTGGTAACACCTGAACTTTTCATCCCACCACATTGGTTATGAAAGACCAAGTCCCCCAAATGGCAATCCTTCATTGAGCCTTCAGTGACCCCTGTACAGTTCAAACCATATAGCCTTTACTTGCTCCCACCCTCCACTTTCCACAGCCTCCTGAATGATACAGACTAGAAGGGGGGCCAAAAAATTATAATACACAGGAGAAAACTGGCCTGCCTCCTGTTTTTATAAATAAAGTTTTATTGGCACGCAGCCCTGCTCATTCATTTACATACTGTCCATGGCTGCTTTCAAACTACAATGACAGAACTGAATAATTGTAACTCAGCTACCTAGAGTTGAATTGTTGATACAAAGACTGTATTGGCCACACAGCTGAAAATATTTACTATCAGGCTCTTTGCAGAGAAAGCTTGCCAATCTCCAGACTAGAAAAAAACAATATATTGGGCAGAGAATGTTAGAGGAAGGAAAGTTTAGAATTCAATCATAGAAAAATAGAACTTGAAGAAATATGGAAGAATTGTCTCTTAAAAAACCCAGTTGCTAGTAAATTTATAAACAAATATTCAGGATCAGTGTTCAGTTTACCTTTACTAGGTCCTTCATTGTAGAACATAATTGGAGTTATAGATCGATTTATTCATTAGTCCCCCATCAGTTGCTTACCATGTCCCAGTTACTGTGCGAAGGTGTTCGCAACACAAAGTCAAATAGATTATGTCCTGCTGTCAAGGAATCTGTTGTCAAGTAGGGGAGACAGTTAAGAAAATGAAACTCTGTGCAAGGGCTTTACCTGGGTCCTGTAGGTGCACAGTGGAGGGAGTTTCAATCAGACAGAGGTAAAGCAGAAGGGGAGGGGATGGAGCCAAGGAAGCTTACAGGAGGTGATTGTCACGCTGAGGTCGAAGGACAAGTAAGAGTTAGATAGATGACAAAAGGTAGACCACAGCATTTGGGGCATGAGGAAACAAGGCTGGGGGTAGGGTGGGGAGGCAGTTATAAAGAGTTTTTCAAGGCTGATGAGGAAAGAAAGAGACAGACAGAGTCAAAGTCATAGGCAGACAGGCAGATTTTGGTTGAGAATAACATTGAAACTTGAATGATCTTTTATTTTAAGATTAGGATTTGACGTTTTTCTTCAGAACGTTGGGGGTAGGGAACAGGTTAAGTTAGAGCTATCCCTGGCAGTGATGAGGCTGGTAGATTTGTCAGAGGGTGGCATTGTGCAGGCAGGAAAGGAGGGGAAGTTAGGAGGCTTTCAGTGATGTAGGTGTATTAGGATAGGATAGGTTTTACTATGGCAACAAACAGCCCCAGGATCCTAGCGGCTTAAAGAAATAAAAGTTTATTTTTGGTTTACACTACCTGTCCACTCACAGGTTGGCTGGAAGCTCTACTCACCACTGTCATTCAGGCTCACAGAATATTGCCAGTTCCTGAATATTGCCAGTTGCCATGCTAGAGAGTCAAGAGCTCTTTAGGGCTTTGCACTGGCAATTCAGTGCTTGACCTCTAAGTAGCTCACGTCACTTGTCTCAAGTCATTGGTCAGAGCTGGTCATGTCACTCACTCAAGCACAGGGGCCAGGAAAAGCAGTCCTTCCGTGGAACAGCGTGAATGTGGGTGCAGATTTGGTTCCTGAGGAAGCTGACCCTGAAACAGAGATTAACAAGCAGGAAGTTTACTAGAGAGTGCTTTGAGGATCAACACTGTAGAAGGGAATAGGAAGAACTAGGACTGAGCAGAGGGAAACGTTGGGTTACAGTTCAGGCTCAAGAAAAGCTTCAGCTGACCTCACGGGTAGCCCCCAAACTGAGAGTTGTCCCCATTTGGAACATGAGGGCTGGATTTCTCCCCCCACCCCCGCACCCCACCCCCACCTTCATCAATCCATCGTTGTAGATGGGCTGCTCTTGATTAAGCGGTGTGACCTTGAAGTAGGCAGCTCTCTTTAAGGAAGAGCAGTTCCCAGAGGGCCTGAGAGCTGACAGCTTAAAAAACTCCAGGCAGCTGATGGAATAAGTCTGGGCAGCTCATCACACAGCATCTTCTACAAATGTCTGCCCAACAGGTGCTCACATCAAAGCCTGAACTGCAGCAGGGCCAGCGGGAAGGAAGTAAAGTAAGGATTGCATTGATGTGAAGGATGTAGAATCTAGCTTTAAAACATGGCCTGACAATCAGGGGGGCCTCCCAACTGGATCCTACACCCTGTTGAAGGAATTGGACAACCATGGAGTCAGTTAATAGTAGCAACACATACAGAAAGAAGCAAAAACTTGGTTGATAAATGAAATATGAGTCCACTTATCACTGAGGAAATTCATCTTCTACGTTTTCAGGTAACCAAAGAGTACGATTTTATGGCAAGAAGTTGGAATGCTCAGATACCCAAAAATTGAGAAAGAAACCTATCCTAATATTTGAGCCCATCACTTGGCATAAATAAATTTCTAAAAGACCATATGATTTAAGATCAACCAGATCAGTTTCAGGATCTTTAAAAAGCATTTTTGAACCTGTATTATATAGCTTGAAAAATACCAAGAGTAGACTCTCCTGCCTTTTCAAGTTGGTCTTTTTCTCCTTCCATCTTTTCTTGGGGAACTGCAGCATAAAATAACTGCCTGTTCATCCCCAACTTATGTTTATTCTGAACGTTATATTTGTGTTGTCCAGTTTGGTTGTTGTGGAAAAGTGTGAATGATTCAAATGAGATAAAAAAAATTGAAATTAACATTCATAAGTAATTACATATGTGTGTATATGTACATACATAAAAGATATAAATCCTGGCATCCTTGAAATAAACTTTTGTCACGAAAGAGGCTGGTAAATATGGTAAATTAAGTTGTACCATTTTCCGCTAATGTCCTGATCATTTTTAGTTTCTTGCATTTTGTGTTTGGGCGAAGCTTATTGCTTAAATAACTATTGTCTCCTTAACTAGCGCTTTTCTATAGTCTTACTGTCTTGACTTGACTAATAGCTATTAATTATTAAGCAACTGCTATGTGCTATGCCTTATGCTTGGCACTTTACATTTACTGTCTTTTTTTTAAGAAAGATACCTCTTGGGGAAGATTTCAATATAGAAAAATATAAAGGATAATATAGGTAAAAATCGACGCACCCACCACTCAGTTTTAAGGCATCTTAACATTTTGCCATGTGTGCTCCTGATAATTTTTTTTTTGTAGTATAATAAAATTTTACAGAATCAGTTGAAACCACCTTTTTACCTCTCCTTTCTCTCTAAAAAATAGTCCTGTTCTGAAATTTGTTTTTCATTCCTAAGCGTATTTTCATCATTTTGCCACGTGTTTGTATCTACAAACAATATGTATTATTTTTGCATTTGTAAAATTTCTATAAGGATGTGTCATTCTGTTACCTTATTTTCCTCTCAATAGGCTTTTGGGATTTATCTCTAAATTCATATTAACCCATATATACCATGGCATTAAACACACCAGTCTCTTGGTGGTGGACATTTAGCTTGTTTACAAATTTTCAGTGTCCCAAAATACTACACTGAAATTTCTGTATTTGTCTCTTTGTGCTTGTGAGCAAGAGCTTCTCTAGGGTGTATACTAAAAGGGAGAATTGCTAGGTTTTTAGCATTATTAGATGTTGTGCCTTATCTCTCTCCTTATAATAGCTCTTCAAAATGATTTATTGGTTTTATATACTTATTAGCATAAGACATGATGCTGGAATTTGAACAGAGCTCTAGCTGACTCCAGTGCTTAGCCTCTTGCCACTGAATTGTGCTTCATTTATTAGAACGAGACATAAAGATAGTATCTCATTTAGTCACTTATTTGCTCAACAAACATTGAGTGAAAACATAGCTGAGTGCTTAAAAATGAAGTCTATAAACTTCCTGAATTCAAATCCTAACTCCTCTTTTGTTAGCCATGTGAGTTCTCTGAGATTTTTCTCATCAACTTTTTTCTCCTGTAAAAGACTTAATTATAGTACCTCCCTTAAAGAGTTATGCTTTGGGGATTGTTATAAAAATCAAGTGCATTAATATTTTAAAGCACTGAAAACAGTGTTAGATATATGTGTGGATGGATGGATGGATGGATGGATGGACGAAGGGGTGGATGGGTGGACAGATGGGCAAATGGTTGGATGGATAGATTACTGGGTGGACTGATGGTTGGATGGATGGATTAATCCCTCATGAATAATTGTCTTCATATGTACAGTGCACTCCATCTTATGCATATACATAACCTCTGGAGCTTCTAAAATCTGCAGAAGCTTTGGGTCCTCCTTCCTCCCCTTGCCTCCAGATTAAGAATTATTGTCTAATATAGCAAGCAGGAGGGGCCCACCGCCACTGCACAGAGACGTTGTGCGCACATGGTTTCACGGCACAGCATTTTATCAGGGGACTCTGGCATCCTAATGCTGTTGTCTTCTTGGTTTATTCTTTGAAAGCAAAGACTCTCACAGCGGTTTAGTTGTTTTATTTTTGTCTCCAACAGGAAGCCATTAAACTTTCTCCCTCTCAACCCTGAACCCCACTCCGTAAGACTAAGAGCCCTAGATTCTTATGCGTAAAGGCTCCGGGACCCTACTGATTGCTGTCTTTCTCATCTGTATAAGCTCTCTTCTGATATGACTCTTAAATTTGCAACTGCTAAGGAGACCCAGTTATTACAGGCATCATGCTACCCTTGGGTAATATAGCCAGTAAATATTTTTACAGGAGTTAGTCAGTCTCATTAAAATGTGATCAGATGCTTATTAGCTAAGAGAGAAAAGAGCCTTGATAAAATAGGGAAATAGAATGGGCTTTAGCCAGCTGGACGTGGGTTACAGATCAAGGCTTCATCACTTACCAGCTGTGTGACCTTGAGTCAAGCTACTCAATTGCTCTGAGCTTGTTTCTTATACAAAAGATAAAATAAGATCTACATTTTAAGTTGGGCATAGAAGTTAAAAATAACATGGATTGAAACAAGGTAAACGTTTGGATCCCTTTACAAAGTTGATCCTAAGCCTAAAGTTGTCATGCTAGTCATGATGAATGTAAACTGTGACCAGGAGTTAAGCCCAACTACCCACATTTACTAGCAGTGTGACGTGGGTAAGTTAAAGGATCACTTCGTGTCTCCTTTTCTCGTGTATGTGGTGGAGATGGTGGTAAGAATACCTGCCTCTCGGGGTTGTTGCAGGGACAATACAAGATCACATAAAGGTCTCACTAGGGTGCCTGGCTCACAGTCAGTAGTTAAGAAGTGTCATTTCTACTTAATGAACATTTTCCATGTTGTCAGACATAGTGCTAAGCATTTTTTTTTCCAGTCGTGCTGTGCAGCTTGCAAGATTTTAGTTCCCTGACCAGGGATTGAACCTGGCCCCTCAGCAGTGAAAGCACCACATCCTAACCACTGAATTCTCTATTCCCTAAGCATTTCATATTTACCACTTCATTTAATTCTTCTAACAGCGACATGAAAGAGGTACTATGAAACCCATTTGACAGATGTGGAAATTGTTTAGCGCCGTTAAGTCACTTAGCCAGGAGCAAAGATGGGGGGCTCAGATCTGCCTAAATCCAAATTCCATTCCCTCAGCCACTGCATGGAATGGGCTTAGTCTGCAAACCCTTCAGCCTCTTCCTTTTCTGTGTTTGCCTTCATGGAGCCCTTCCTAGGACTTTCCCAGTTTCTAATCTCCACCTCTACCAAACCCTATAGCCATAGCAGGGATTAATAAACTCACTGAGACTGAATGGCGAATGCCGTTTTCCCTCTACAGTCTATTCCCAACCCAGCCTCCAGAGTGATTTTGTTAAAAGTAAGTCAGATCGTGTCATTGTCCTGCTCAGAACCCTCTGACGACTTCCCGATTCAGAAAAACCAGTCTCACCGAGCCTAGAAGGCCCCGCGTGATTTGCACCGTTTTCTCTGGGCTCCTGCACCATCTACCCCCAGCAAACATCCTCAACTTCTGGTCTTTTTATTATTAATGGTATTAGTATTAGAATTATAGTCACTGTATTAGTCTGTTTCTTGTGGTGTAACTGACATATAACATATTGGTTTCAAATGTACAGCATAATGATTTGATATTTGTATATATTGTGAAATGGTCACAGTAAGTCTACTTAACATCCGTCACCATACATAGTTACAAATATTTTGTTCTTGTGTTGAGAGTTTTAAGATCTACTCTCTTAGCAACTTTCAAATATACAATACAGTATTATTACTATAGTTGCCATGTGGTAATTACGTCCCTGTGACTTATTTATTTCATAACAGGAAGTTTGTACCTTTTTATCCCCTTTAGCCATTTCCCCCACCCCCCATCCTCGCCCTGGCAACCACCAATCTGTTCTTGTGTCTGTGAGCTGCCTCAGCCTCTGGTCTCAACTTCCAACATTCTTTTTCTCTCTAGGTCTTTTCTAGCAACACTGACCTCTGTGCTGTTCCTTCAACCCCGCCAAGCACATTCCAACCTCAGAGCCTGTGCCCTTGGCGTTTTCTCTGCCTGTAACTTTGTCACTCAGAGTTTCATGGGACGTGCTTCCCCCTCTCACTTCCTGCAGGTCTTTCTTCAGATACCATCCAACCAGAGAGGACACCCCTAACCATTCTCTTATCCTGCTTTATTCTTCTCTGTAACCCTGTCACCACCTGATGTTCGGAATTTATTTGCTCATGTGCTTATTGTGTTTCCCCGACCAGAATGTTAGCTGAAGGCGTGCAGAAACTTTGCTTTGTTCACTGTGGTATCCTCAGTGCTGGACCTAATATTCCTTTGGAAATAGTTCTTGACTAAATGAACAAAGGGATCTGCTTTACATTTTAAGAAGCTCGCTCTAGCCACAGTGGGGCCGGGGGTGGCGGTGGGGGGAGGGGGAGGGGAGGGGAAGGAGTAAGAGCAGTTAGGAGGCTGTTTCTGACGTCCAGCTGAGGGACAGTGGGAGACCTGGGCTGGAGTGGTGGCCGCATATGCTATAGGAAGACACTAAGAATTTGGAAGAGGAGGAAGCAGCCGGAAGGGGACTCTGTCCAAAGAGAACGTTTACAGTCTGTGAAGTTCTGGAAACATCCAGGACAAAGCCATGTATGTTGAAATGTATTTGTGTGTATGTGTTTATTCTTTTTCATTGTGGAAAATAGCCCCAAGCCAGTGTTAGTTGGTTGAGAATACGTTGGTTTGTGTTCTCTGATGGCCATGTCATTAAGCAAGCAGCGCTGCAAAGGGCAGAGCAGGGTATTTCCTCCAGCCCCTGTGAAACGGGCTGTCAGGGACCCCAGCTTCTGTGTACAGCCAGCTGCAGGCCCCCGCCCGTGCCCAGCCCAGGGTGGGGAAGCTGGCAGTTTCTGCAGCTCTGACTGTCAAGTGATCACTGTTTCCTGTGCCCAGCCCTGTGGTTGAGCTCTGGAAGGTGCCCTCTTTGGCCTCACCGATGCTGACTGACGTTTCAGACCTCTGGCGTTCTCTTCGTGGCACTCTGTGGACGTCAGTTTTCATTCTGACCCTGTCTCAGGTCATTCCCATCCCCTGTAGCTAAGGATGGAGGGACCCTTTGGATTTGCCTGGATTCTTGGGAGGAAAAAAAAAATCTTTCTGGTCTTCATTAGTGTTTAATTAAAAGCTTGCTTTCCCTACGTCTTTGGCTGTGTCCAAGCTTTTTAAAATTCTGCAAGCACAGACAATATAAAGAGAGTTTGACCCTTTGAGTTACAAGAGCTGGTTATTGTGTCTAATTATCAACCTAAAATAATGACAGAATCATAATCTTCTAGAACAAAAAGGAATCTGAGGCCGTTTTCAAATATTTCCTGAAGACAAAGTACATTTATTTTTAATAACTAGTCCAATACCAGTTATTAAATGAAATTAATGTTTAAGTTTGAAGCAATTTGGTTCGGATATAAGGAATCTTAACTCTCAACTTACAGTTTTTAAACTCACGGGGTTTTTCCTTCCTTAAGATTTTTATATATTTATCTTTCTAGGTATTGGTGCCAGGTATAGTTCCAGCCGAGCGCATAAGATTTTTGTTCTCAGATTCTTTTTGGAAATGAGATTTTTTAGTGAATGTGTTTTTCCTTTAATAAACTTCAGAAGCCAACTCCGAGTTTCAAAAAAAATTTTTTTTGAGATGTTAGTGCCAGAGTCTGAACAGTGCCGTTTATTCACTCCCAAGTTGTATCAGTTTAATTTTTTTCAGGTTCAAACATTACATTAGGTTACAAATACAGCAAAAAGTTGCCACACCTTTATACTGTATATTGTGTGTTTTAAGTACATCAAATTTAATTATGTCCTTCCTACCATTTTCTTTTTTCTCCCCCCTTTTTTTTTTTTGGTGTATTTTCTCTGAGCTAAATAGGTCACATTTAAATGTATAAATAAATTACATATATGTATATGTGTGTACATATATGTATATATGGAAAAGTATAAATGCACATACATATATGTGCATGCGTATATATATGTATTGTATATATGTATATCACTGTATCTGAAGTTTTTCCAGAAAATAAAACCAGGAACCAATATATTTACCAAACATCGCTTTTTCCCCCCAATCTTCAACATCACTTCTAAAGTTATATTATGACCCTGAAGGAATTAGCTGTATCAATAATATGGTTAGGTTCTGGAATAGATTGTATTCTTCAGGAAGTCGCTATCCGTTTTGATGAAGTACCAATGAAAATTTGGTCAACAACATCATCTGTTTCCCTTGGTTTAAAAAAGAAGAAAACAGAAAAGCAGAGAACTGGCCATGTGCAGAAACTCCTGGTCACCTCCCAGCTTGGCTCAGCTCACCGGTCTGTGGAATGGGGTCATGGCATGAGCTGCCTCACGGGAGGGTGCTGGGTGTGACGTCGACAGCAGAGCCAGTTCCTCAGAGTGCAGCTCCTGCCCCTGCCCCTGCCCCCGCAACTCTGTGCAAGAAGGAGGACGAGGTGAGCGGTTAAGAGCTTGGGGGCCCTGTGAGGGAAGAGATGGAGGGAGCAGCCTTCCTCAGCCCAGGCAGCTTCCTTCATTACTTCCAGATATTAATGACATCAGTGTGTTTTAATAGAACTTGTAAGGAGAGGAACAGCTTTATCTATGTCTTTTGAGTGATTTGCACGCATCCTTTGAGAGCTGAGGATGTTGGAGTCTGGTGGATATGAGCGCGAACCCTGTGCCTCATCTCTCACGGGTTGTGTGACCCCAGCGCATGGGGCCTCATTCTTTGGAGCCTCAGTTTTCTCATCTATGAAATTGGAACATAATATCTCATCATACGGTTGCCAGATTTGAGTGAAAGGATGCCATGTGACTGCTCAGAATGGTGTCTGGGACGTGACAAGCACTCAATACATTGTAGCTTAAGGAAAAGCTACTAAAATAGGCCCAAAAAGAGAAGGAAAAATCTGAGAAATGGGCTGCTCACTTCCTCTCTCATCTAGATGAAGTTATTTAAACTCAGGATAAGAGAGGAGATGGATATTTTGAAACAGAAGAATTAAATTATAATCTGGTAAATTGTTACAACCTTTTCACAGGACAGTTTGGTTGTAGCCAATCAAAGTGTAAGATAGGTGCCCTCTTTGACCAAACATTTCCCTTTCAGGAAATCATCTTAAGGACATGATGGTATATGTGTAAGGATTTTCACAGCAGTATTATTTGAAATAACAACCAGTGGAGACGTGAATAAGAGAATGATTAACTGGATGATAGTCTGTCTGAAGCGTGGGATCCTATGACGTCAGCAGGAAAAGTGAAGTAGACTTACATGTCACAGCCCCCAAAATTGTCATTGACCTATTCTGGGGTAAAAGTAAACACAAAAGACAGAATAACATACAGGATGTGTGTGTATGTACATGTGTGTGTATGTGTCTATACAGACAAAAAGACATAAATGCAAGAAATGTGTGTAGCGGTGTCTCTCGATGTGTTTAGTGTATCGATTTAATAATGACCATTAGTTGTTATTGATGTGATTACTATTAAATAAAAAGCAATATTTGTGCTCCTTGGAGAACCATAGTTTTGATTTTTTTTGGCTGCGTTAGATCTTCGTTGCTGCGTGCGAGCTTTCTCTAGTTGTGGCAAGCTGGGCCTACTCTTTGCTGTGGTGCTTGGGCTTCTCAGTGCAGTGGCTCCTCTTGTTGTGGAGCACGGGCTCTAGGCGCACGGGCTTCAGTTGTTGCAGCACACGGGCTCAGTAGTTGCGGCTCTCAGGCTCTAGAACACAGGCTTAGTAGTTGTGGCGCAGGGGCGCAGTTGTCTTGCAGTGTGTGGGATCTTCCCGGGCCGAGGATTGAGCCTGTGTAGCCTGCATTGGCAGGTGGATTCTTAACCACTCTGCCACCAGGGAAGTCCCTAGAGTTTTTTTTTCTTTATCGTTAAAATAACGTAAATCTATAAATTTAATTGTTATAGAAATGCATGGCTTAAAAGTGAAAGTCTTTCAGCAATGGTATATATTCATCAGATATTTTCTAAACATATAGTGACTTACGTATTATGTTAATATGAATTTTTACAGAGGTGAGATCATTCTATACATCTTAGTTTGAAATGTATTTACTTACACCTCTTAGATACTGATCTATCTCATTATTTTTCATAGCTATTGTGTATTCAGTGGTATGAATGTACCTGAATTAATTTCACCAATTCCCTATTATTAGACATTTAGGTTGTTTCCAAATTTCACTAAGACAAATGTTACCATGAACATCCTTATATGTAAAACATTTGTGGGAGAATTTCTGTAAGATATATACCTTGTTTGGAAGGAATTTGGACTTCCAAAAAAGGTTGTACCGATTTCTGATGCCATTCACCAAACAAGAATCCTTCTTTTCCATATTGTAGCCAACGCCTTTTGATTTATACCATGGTTTCTAACAAAAAAAAATTATAGTTTATATCTGTTTTCATTTTATCTCATTTATTAGTGGAGCTGTCTGCTTTTCATAACTTTTTTAAAGGCCCTGATGCTTGGACCACTGGAATGGTGCTTGCCTGAGAGCATCAGGGGAAGCATATTCTGCATTTCATCACAGTATAAATTAGTTTGCATGCTTTAGAGCAAATTTCAGTCTCTTAGAAAAATGTTTGTCCTCTCACAGTGGTATGGAATTTCCTTGTATAGTTGAAGTAAGTTTGAGCATTGCTGGTTGAAATCCAAGGATCACAAAGATAGATTTTCGTGTAGTCTCTCTGCCTTGTACTAAAGTCTGAAGATTTACAAATAACTGAGAAGAGTTATTTCTTTTTACAGTCATTATACTCTTTGGTTTCATACTATGGTTTCCCCATGTACTATTTAGTGAATTTCAGAAATCTTGTTTTATCTTATCCGTAAATGTTCTCAACTTCATTTAGATAAGCTTGAAAGCGATCACCAAGGCTTTATTTTTTTTAAACAAGGGATAAAGCTTGGGGCAGGAGAAGAGAACGACGCACCTTTTATTTTCTCTTTCTCACCTTTTCTCTTTTGAAAGCCCAAGGTCTTCAAGCTTATTTGGCCCTCTAAATCCATATTTATTAACTTAAATATAATTTAGCCATAGTTGAATTGTTTCAGTGATATTTCATACCCACAAGCAACTATGGAACGGTCATTTATCTTGTTTTGGGCAGCCCCAGAACTAATTACTTGGGAGATGATTGAAACTGCTGGTGCTGTTAATGTCATGGTTATTTGAGAGACTGCACCCTGAGGGTGAGGATGGGTTGACCTGCATATTTGTTTGTGTATAGACTTTTACCAGGGCCAGCCTAACTGAGAGGTAAACTGAAATTGCTACAGGAAACCCCTCAAAGAGGGCTTTTGTCCTGTTAGCTGGCCAGCACTCATCACTGGCGTTCTGTTAGCACCCCGACTCCCTTCTGGCGGTGCCCACCAGGCAAATGGCAAAAAGTCAGGTCCCCGTGCAGGCTTCCTCCCACGGCCACCAAGGGAGCCAGATCTTCCCATGTACCCCGTTCACCTCCGGTCCATCTCGAGGTCTCAACCGGGCTTATGATACCTCCGTGCTCCCGCACTCCAAGTTTTGAGCTAGAACAGGGAACACTTGCAAGTCAGAGCCATCGAAGCAGCAGAGGCGGTAGGACACAGACAAGATAATCGTGGCATGACATGGTGTCAGCTGTGTTTGCTCCCTTATGGGTGGGTTCTTTTGTTTCCTGTTCATTTTCTAAGCCTTCTTCCAGGAGCCATTTTTTTTCCTTTTTCCATTCTAGGAGGCCTCATTTGGCTCAGGGATCAATATCACCTCCCATGTGACTTGGGAATATCGTGGTAGGTCTCTAAGCCTACTTCCCAACATTTTCCATGTCATAGAGTACATATGAGATGATGTCTAGATGGTACCCAGGGTAAATGTATATGAGACCACTCAGGGCTTAAGATGACCATTTGCAGGATCTTAGGCTGCCTTGTGGGCTGAGAGGACCAATAGCTCAGGATACCCTATTGCCTGTTATATCTACACATTGGTTGTGAAGCCGTGGTCAAAGCTAATCATAATGGCCTTATTCCTCTTGCCAGTGATTGGTTTAGGGTAAACATATGACCTAGCTCTGGCCAATGGGGTGCAATATGCTGATGCATTTCTTGAGAAGCTCTCTTTACTCTTAAAAAGAGACATAAAAGAAAGAGTTGGTCCTTCTTTTGGAGTAGGGATGTGAGGCCTAGAAGAGTGGCAGCTATATTGCAGCCATGAGGGGATGTTAGTTTCAGGAGAACATGCTGAGTGGAAAGATAGAAGGAACCTGGGACTTCAATGACATTGTTAATCTGTGGCCCTCACCAATCTTGGACCTACCCTCCCTTTAGATAGTGAGATAATTGAGTCATATCATTAAAGTTATTTTTACTTTTCGTTTGTTTGTTACTTACTGCAAAAAGCATTCTGATATAAGATCTGCTCAGGACTTGAAGATCATGACTTAGAGAAGAGTTGTCCAACCAAAAAGGCGCTCAAAATAAGCAACTATTTTTTATATAAATTTATTTATTTATTTATTTATTTATTTATTTATTTATTTATTGGCTACACTGAGTCTTCGTTGCTGCACATGGGCTTTCTCTAGTTCTGGCAAGCGGGGGCCACTCTTCATTGTGGTGCGCAGGCTCCTCATTGCAGAGCACGGGCTCTAGGTGCGTGGGCTTCAGTAGTTGTGGCATGTGGGCTCAATAGTTGTGGCTCACGGGCTCTAGAGTGCAGGCTCAATAGTTGTTGCGTATGGGCTTAGTTGCTCCGTGGCATGTGGGATCTTCCCAGACCAGGACTCAAACTTGTGTCCCCTGCATTGGCAGGTAGATTCTTAACCACTGTACTGCCTAGGAAGTCCCTCAGAATAAGAAACTTTTGAGGAAAGAATGGAACAAGAACTGGAGATGTGCTGGTAAAAGGAAAATGTTTAAGTTCAGAGTAAGTTTCATAAAAGTAGAAGAAAACTTTTTTTTTAAAGTGCTTTACATTAAATAGTACAGGGTTTCTTTATTAATATAGTAATCTTAACTAGAAGTATTTGCCAGCATCTCAGTGAAACATTAGAGAGAGGAGAGAGATTTTAATTAACAATTGCAAGAGGCAGAAGAGTATACAAGTCAGAAGCCTAAGTCCTGGAGCCAAACTCTCTAGTTTCAGATCCTGCATCTGCTACTTCCTAGCTGTGTGACTTCATGTAAGTTACTTAACCTCTCTGTGATTCATTTTTCTTATCATCTGTAAAATAAAGATAATAATAGTCCCTGCCTCAAAGATGCTATTGGGTATATCTTTATAAAGTATAGGAACAGCATCTGGTGTATATTAATTACTATGTGTTTGCTATTAATTTGCAATTATCCTCCAAACCTATACACATGTAAAAAAAAAAAGTCACTTAAACACAAGTGTTTCTACCACTACACAGTCACCAAAGTGGCTAAATTAAGAAGCTCTGTAACACCAAGTGTTGGCAGAGACCTCTCATACGTTACTGATAGGAGTGTACAATGGTATATGGTCTTTCAGGAAACTGGCAGTTTCTTAAAAAAATTAAACATGCATCCTCCCCATGATCTGTTAGCTCCACTCCTGTGTATTTATTCAAGAGAAGTGAAAACTTACATACATACATACATGGATACTTGCATACAAACACACAGATACACACACACACAACTCTTTTAAATGAATGTTCATAGCATATTTCTTTATAATATTTGCAAACTGGAAATAGCTCAGATTTCCATTAACAGGAGAGCAGATAAATAAACTGTAGTATATTCATGCAGTGGAATACCTACTCAGCAATAAAAAATGAATTAACTGCAAATATATTCAACACCCTGAATGAATTTCAAAAACGTTTTGCTCAATGAAGGAACATTCATCAAAGAATACATCCTCTATAATTCAATTCATATGATGTTCCAGAACAGGAAAAACTAATCTATGGTAATAGAAATCTGAACAGTGGTTGCTTATGGGGGATGGAGAAAGATTGGCAGAGGCAATTGGCAGAATATTCTGGAAATATTCTTTATCCTGCTAGGGGTGTGGATAATATAGGTATATAGATTTGTCAAAATTGATCAAATTGTAATACTTAAAGGATGTATATTTTAGTATTTATAACTATTTTTTAAAATGAAACAAAAAGCAATAGCAAATGCTGCAGGTCTTGGAAAGCATCAGTAAATGTACAAGATGAGCATCTTTTCATCCCGTGTAGCAAGAAAGATATCAAAAACTATGAGAGTCATGTCAAAAGGACACAGGAGTTGAAGAACCTCCCATTGGCCAGTATGGGACAATTTGAGCGTCAGTTAAGAACAACAGTTTTAATAGATTGAAACACATATAGTGTATTTAAATTCATGAGTTTATGAATACTTTAAAAACCAGTTTGGCCACCATTGGAGGTGCCAACTCACTATTTTGAAAACTGATAAATAAAGGTGAAGAATCAAGCATTTGCTGTCTTTCCTTTATGAATGGTGCCACTAGGTAACCCATTAATAGATGAGAGGAAATTTCTCACTATAGAAATAGTCTAGCTCAAAGTAAAGGGTGATAGAATTGGAAAGTCATCATATTACAACACTTAGTTAATTAAATGGTCTCGCTATTGAACTAACATCACAAAAAGAGATAGCCCTAATGAGAAAACACAGATTGGTGACCGATGAGAAAATCTTGCCCAAAAAGATCTGACTGGAATGTGATCAAGCCTTCAGACTCAACCAACCTGCAGGAAATACGGTAGACAAAGGACCGTGTTAAGTGACACCAGAGAGATGTTATCAGCAGAACTCAGATGGTAGGAGAGATGGCAGGGGTAAACAGCCCCACTTCTTCAACAAATAAATTGGAATGAGAGAGAGAGGAGAGAAAGAGAGAGAGAGGATGAATGGAAGAGGAACTTATAGATTAACAGAGACCAAAGAGAAATAAAAACAAATTGCAAAATGTAGACATTTTGAGATCTTCATTCAAACAAACTGGAAAAAAACACATTCATAAGACAGTTGGAAATTTGAACACTAAGTGCATATGTGATAATATTAATGAATATTGGGTTTTTTTTTTTTTTAGGTAATTGAGGTTGTTTTTAAAACTCTTTAGCTTTTATATTGAAATATTTACAGATGAAATTACTTGAAGTTTTAATTTGCTCCAAAGTAATATATACAGAAGGACAGAAAGTGGATGAGAATATTAACGAAACAAGATTAGCCATGTGTTATAACTGTTGAAATTGGGTGATGGATACATGGGGGTTCATTATACTGCCCTGTCACTTTTGTAATGGTTTGAAATTTTCTACTGTAAAAAGTTCTGTTTCGATTTCAGAGGAACACAAAAGGAGAGAAAAGGCGGAAAACCAAACCAAACCCAAAAAAAAAAAAAAAAAGAGAGAGAGAAAGAAAGAAAGAAAACCAAAAAAAATAAGGTAAATAAAAAAAGATTTTGCAGAAATACAGGAAGGAGATCTAACAGCGTGCCTGAATGTTAACCCGTGGCTGCATTTCTCATTGTCTGCAAGAGCTGAATGAGAAGGCTGTGTTTAAGACTGAAAGCCCTGGGTTCGAATCCTGTTCTTCTACACCCAGTTGGGAGACCTTCTGTTACCAGATCTTTTGAGCCTCTGTCTCATCTGTAAAATAGAGATGAACAAGTACCCACTTCATAGGGTTGTTTGTAGGATAAAAGAAGAATCTGTGTAAAGCATGGGACATAGTACCTGGTACCAGTCAGCACTCAATAAATGCAGGCTGTTGACTATTAGTTTATTGCATGTGACATTTAAAATTAGAAGATAAAACAATGAATATATGCGCTTTTCAATGAATGTTGGAGCATTTTGGATGACTTTTGAACTTCAAAAGCCTTTTTCTGTTCATATTTCCAAACACGGTAGTGAGATGAAATTTTACAATGTCCATCGCCTGAAAAACTGCACATGCCTTAATGTTAAAACTAACTGAAAAGTCATGGAACTCATCTTGCGAAACAGATAGAAAGAAACTCCCCGCAATGCCTACCTTTCTCCCTAACTTTTTCACCTCTGTTTTTCTATTTTTGGTTAAGAAAGCAAAGAATCCGCTTAGAACAAGAAACTTCCCTCTTTTTCTGCCTAGAGGGGAATGTGAGTAATGGACTTTTCCATCAGAGTTGTTTTTCCTGGACATGGTGTGCCCCCTCCAACTGCTAAAACATGTGATCCTGAAGGAGACCTTAAATAAACTTCAAATGTTCCTTATCGGTCAGCAGTGCTGTCCCAGTTCTAGTAAATTATGAATTTGTTTTCTTCACTTGGTGCTCTTCCTTTTTGAACAGAAGTTCTATTCATTTAGAATATGACTTGAGAGATTTCCATGTGCCACGTGTTATAGCCTCAAACAAGGCAGAAGTGGTCCTGATCTTGGCCCCCAGATATCCACATGCCTGGGTCCTTTTTTTTTTTTTTTGCCACGACCAGGGATTGAACTCCGGCCACATCAGTGAAAGCACCAAATCCTACCCACTAGACCACCAGGGAACTCCCCTGGCTGGCTCCTTCTTAATCTCCAGTCCCTCCATCTCTCTTCATCACATCCTCCTGCTTTAGTTTCTTCACAGGTCTTAGCCCTCACCAGGAATTACTTTATTTATTAATTAATTTATTTTGTATTTCTTGCTTCCCTCTGCATGTCTCTCCTTTTCATCACTGTGTCCCCACCACCGAGCCCAGTACCCAGCAGAACCAGCTACATAATTGGTAGAACCCAGAGCAGACTAAAACATGGGACCCCTTGTCTGTAATGTATTAAGAACTACAAGACAGCAGAGCATTCAACCAAGTGCAGTGCCCTTCTGAGCGTGGGATCCTGTGGGACTCTACAGGTCTTACAGCCATTGTTATTAGGCACCCTCAAAAGTTATTGGAATGAATGCAGATCTAAGCAAAACCACCAGGGACCCAAGGAACACTGGCATCCAGATTGATAAAAGATTGAAAATAGGAACCAGCATATGTGTGAAGGAGATGCACGATTCCACAACTTCAGGGTTGACTGTGAAGTGAAAAATAAGCTGATTGCTCTGCTCGCCTTGAGAAACCCCGAGTCTGGGCTGTAAATCCCTCAAGGATCAGGATCGTAGTGTTTTCATCTTTGATTTCCCTTGCAGGGCTTCTGCACGTCTGTGATGCTCCATGAATATTTGAAAAGAACCAAATTGGTTCTAGAGGCAGAGTTAGAGAAGGATGAGGAGTTAATGAAAGAAATATTCTTTTCTTTAATGCAAACCTCACTAAATTTAGGAGGAGGTGAGCTGGTCCTGAAGTTTGTCCTTTTAATTCATGATAACTGGTTCAGAGCTGTGCTCAGCCGTCAGAGTTTTGGAAAACTGTAGTACATTGTGTTGGAATTTTTATGGTGTGTCTGGCATTCATTTGGTATATGGACTGTTCTGTGATGAAAGTGATAGTTTTGTGATAAATGCAAAGCTTCTCGTAAAGATTTCTAAAACTATTTCTTTAAAAATCAAGTCTACACTTCCACATATTTTCCCTTAAAATGAAGGACCTATTTCCTTGGTCCCACTTCCAGGGATGGTGAAAGCCTCCACAAAGTCACCAATATATTGTCTAAGCTCACCCGTTAGTCATCATCCAGTTCTGTCACAATTTGCACTTTACAGGTGTAATTTCATTTGGACCTATTCATTTATTTATTTATTGGCTGCATCGGGTCTTCTTCGTTGTTGCGAGCAGGCTTTCTCTCGTTGTGTCGAGCAGGGGCTAGTCTTCATTGCAGTGCATGGGCTCGTCATTGTGGTGGTCTCTCCTGTTGTGGAGCACGGGCTTCTAGGCACGCAGGCTTCAGTAGTTGTGGCACACAGGCTCGGTAGTTGTGGCTTGTGGGCTTAGTTGCTTCGCAGCATGTGGGATCTTCCCAGACCAGAGCTCGAACCTGTGTCCCCTGCATTGGCAGGTGGATTCTTAACCACTGTGCCACCAGGGAAGTCCCTACAATGTTGTTTTAATTTCAGGGTTTTTTTTTTTTTTAATTTCATTTCATTTTCAGTGGGACTCCATAACAGGGCTCCCTGAGTCTACATTCTTGGATCCCAGGTTAAGCCCTGCCCTGTGTCTGATTGCCCAACAGGAACCATTTGGAAGAGCGGTGGTTTCAGGTTGGATATAGAGTGAGATTTGCTGCTATTCCTGTGTGGGCATTTCTATGCCAGTTCTAAAGGACCACTTCCTAACTAACACACTGATCACGGAGCTCCTATCTGATACCCCATTGCTGCAGAAACTACCCGTTTCCCCAAGGCTGGATCCTTGGTACCTCGGCCTCCCAATGTCTTTATACTTGGAGCTCCCCCCAGCTCCCCAGTTCTGTGTTGATAATCATTCAGCTTGTTGAACCATATTGGTCAGCTGATATCTGATGCCAGTTATCCTGTCTCCCGTGAACTGCTGTATTAGATAGGACCTTTTTCTTTGCAAACCAATTTTTTTAAAATTTATAGTAGCTTATACAGAAGTAGAAATGATAGTGATTCAGACAGTCATTGAAATCTGCCTCTCTCCAATGCTTCTGTTTGGCCTGAAGGGCTCTGGTACCTCAGGCTCTCATCCCAGCAGCTTTTTAACTGCAGAACAGAGACAAACACACTTCTTCCCTGATCCCTATAACTAGTGAACATGAGAGACGGGTATTTCCACTGTTTATTCCTGAATCACATGTTTGTTATCCCTTGATGTAGGGACGTGAGGCTAGCTCACCCTAATCACTTTGCTGGTGCCCTCATAGAAAAGCAGACTTTGGATGAGCCAAAACAACACTTTCTCTGATCATCTCCTAGTCAGTTCTCCTGTGTGCCCTCACAACCATAACCTGACATTGCCCCAACCTTGTATTTGGTCCGTCACTTTACCTGGCCCTTCAAGTTGGCCTTGGCCTCCTGGTTTTAGCCCATTCCATTGCCTCGATTCTGAAACTACTTATCAAAATTCTGACTGTCCTTCAATAGCGAAAAAGTTCGTTCTCTCGGTAGGCGGTGCAACCTGGGGAGAAGAGTCACCATTTATTGAGTTTTTACTACTATCTATTCCCAAATAGAAGCTTCCCCTAAATATAAAGTCACTCCCCATCTTCCCACTAAGAAGATTTAAAGCAACTGTTTTAAGCCAACTTGAATATATAAAAATTTAGGAATTTTGATGAAATAGTCCAGTGTTTACTTCTAGTATTTAAGATCGTTTGTTCTATGGAATAATAATTTGGGTGACTTCTGTCTTGCATTTTCCTTCTTTATGAAGTAATTTTTTTTCAGCCTTTCCACGTGCATCTGTGTATTGGCCCTGAAACAAAAATCTCTCTTTGAATCCTCCTTCTAGCTTACGCAAGCACAGCATCTTTCGTCTGCCGAAGTCATTTGAGCTACAGAATTTTTTTTTTTTTTAATTGAAGTGTAGTTGATTTACCATGTTGTGTTAGTTTCTGGTGCACAGCAAAGTAATCCAGCTTTACATATATATATACTCTTTTTCATATTCTTTTCCATTATGGTTTATTACAGGATATTGAATATAGTTCCCTGCACTATACAGTAGGACCTGGGGTTCTTTATCCATTCTGTGTATAATAGTTTGCATCTACTAATCACAAACTCCCAATCCATTCTTCCCAATCCTCCTTCTTGGTAACCACAAGTCTGTTCTCTATGTCTGTAAGTCTGTTTCTGCTTCGTAGATAAGTTCATTTGTGTCGTATTTTAAGTTCCACATATAAGGGATATCATATGATATTTGTCTTTCTCTTTCTGACTTCCTTGGCTCAGTATGATAATCTCTAGGTCCATCTGTGTAGCTGCAAAGGGCATTATTTTATTCTTTTTTATGACTAATATTCCATTGTATATATGTTCCACATCTTTATCCATTCATCTGTTGATGGACATTTAGGTTGTTTCCATGTCTTGACTATTGTAAACAGTACAGCACTTTTTCAATCTCCATATATGATGCTTCACTGGGAGTATTACTGCATGACTTTTTTTTCCCCTTTTTCATTCATCCTAGAGGTGTATATGCATGGTCTTCCAGCACAACCACCTGCTGCCTGGCCTTTTAAGATAATGTTTAAGTAACTCATTTACTTTAGCATTCAGCCCCTCCCATTGTGAGGTCACATGCCTGTAATAATTACCAAATCTGTATTAACTTCTTTGCCACCTTTTCTACTGATTTCATCAAGTGATCTTTATAAGCATCCAAACTTGATATTGAACGAGGTTGTTTCAAGATATTGTGTCTTCCCCTGACAATACATTGTAGTTCAAAGGAATTGGAGTCTTTGAAAGGACTTGAAGATAAAGCTACTCTCTCATTTCTAAGGAATAAGGGGCTTTGGCAGGGAGGGAGAGCACCTCACCTTTTATTTAAATACATGGTATATGTCTATCTGCTAGGCAGATTCTTTATGCTTTGTATGTACAATCTAATTAAATTCCTCCAACACCCCTAATGAGATAGGGATTTTTATCCCCATTTTACTAAGGAGAAAATGGATTCTCAGAGAGGTCAGGTAACTTTCTCAAGAACATACAGCTACAAAACACCAGGTTTGTCTGGCTCTGGAACACATGTTGTTAGCTATACCACATGCACAAAAACCCAAAAGATTCTTTTTTCAGGTGGGAAAAACATAATAACGTGTCACAGGCTCTTAACCATTCTAAAATTAACAAGTGGATTTATTATTTTTACCAGATTTTGTTTTTTTTTCTGTCTGCTTGACCTTGAAGTATAATGTATTTTTTTAATAAATAAATGTATTTATTTATTTATTGGCTGCATTGGGTCTTCACTGCACACGGGCTTTCTCTAGTTGCGGTGAGCGGGGGCTATTCTTCATTGTGGTGCACAGGCTCCTCATTTTGGTGACTTCTTTTGTTGCAGAACACGGGCTCTAGCCGCGCAGGCTTCAATAGTTGTGGCTCACAGGCTCTAGAGCAGAGGCTCAGTAGTTGTGGCTCACGGGCTTAGTTGCTCCGCAGCATGTGGGATCGTTCTTCCTGGAGCAGGGATGGAACCCGCGTCCCCTGCATTGGCAGGTGGATTCTTAACCCCTGCACCACCTAGAAAGTCCTAATGTATTTTGATTATTCCCTATCCATTGAGCAATTTCAATAGTAATGATTGTTAAATGCAAATGATGAAATAAATCCTTTTTTGAGACCAAAGTCATCCTGCCAAGATTTTCTGTTTGTGGCTAGCTCTCTGATGCTGATTGATCTTACAAAGGTTGTCCCATGGAATTCTGAGTTTCCTTCTCAGTGTAAATGTTTTTGGTGTAAAATGGCTGTGAGTAGCACAGTTAAGTGTTTCTGTTTGTATTCATTAAGTTCCCTGCCTTAACAATAAGGATGCAGATGCAGAGAATGGGCTGGAGGACATGGGGTTGGAGGGAGGTGGGGCGAAGGGGAAGCTGGGACAAAGTGAGAGAGTAGCATAGACATATATACACTACCAACTGTAAAAAAGATAGCTAGTGGGAAGTTGCTGTATAACAGAGGGAGATCAGCTCGATGATGGGTGATGCCTTAGAGGGCCAGGATGGGGAGGGTGGGAGGGAGTCGTGGGAGGAAGGGGATATGGGGATATGTGTATAAATACAGCTGATTCACTTTGGTGTACCTCAAAAACTGGTACAAGAGGGTAAAGCAATCACATTCCAATAAAGAGCTTAAAAAAAAATTCCCTGCCTTGTTAAGAATGTATAAAGATTAAAGAGCCGAAATTGCAGTTTGGATTCTTAGATGGCAGAGCCCATCTCTGAATTATTATGCAGTGCAGGTCATGCATTATCAGTAAACAGCATTTCATCATGTGTTTTAAACGTGTTATTAAGAAAGGCTTTAGGTGGCCCCAAAAAAGAAAAATAGCAGAAGTTTTGGGTTGTCGGGTTCTTTTTTTTCCCATTGCTCTCCTGACTCATGTTGAAAGGCTTTTGTTTCTAATCAAAGCAACACACGGTAAGGTCATTTCCTTGCGATTATATGGCAGCGGAAGGCGTCGGGGTTTTTAGGTCTCTACTTCCACCAGCTTGTATTTGGAGAAAACACGCACACACACACACATCACACACACCGCAAGTGCTTAATACATGTGTCTTTTGTCCTGCCCGTTCTCTCCAGTCCCTTTAAATGAGCCGAGATCATGGTTCGGAGGTAAGAACAATTTCTCTTATAATCTTTTGACTACAGACAGTATAATGGTGCCTCCTGAGCTCTTCCTGGCATTTCTTAGAGAATCGAGGGCAGATTTTCATGTTATAGGGGGGTGGGTGAACGTAAGTACTGATATTTCAGAACCCCACTTTCAGAAAAGGAAACTCCAAGAAATGTTTGTCTTTGCTCTTTTCAAAGAATTATTCCTTCCCCGAAAGAGTTGGATCTGCTCCAGTGTGATACCACTCTGAAGATCGTCCTTAACGCTCATCTTTCGGAGGGTTTTCCTGTCATTGTTTGAAATGTTATCTCTGCTCCCTTAAAGGGCCTAAAAGGCTGATTTCTTGTTTTTTATTTCGGAACTTTGGTAATTATTGTTGAAGTGTGTAATGCCCCCTCCCCCCTCCCCCAACCCGCCACCATTCTTTTCTTTTCTTTTTTTTTTAATTTTGAAGACTTGAGGTCTTTACGGATGTAGAAAGGACAGGGCAAGGGCAGGAACGGTGTCAGTAAGCGGCATGAAAATGCTTTGAGATTTGAGTTGTCAGTCATCTCCTCAACACAGTGTGTTTGGAACCTTCTCTATTTCCGGGAGTGTTTAGCAGCAAAGATCCTGTGGGGGCCTAGAACTCATTAGTAGCTCTTCTAAAAGGACCTTTTAACGTACATCCCTGTCTTGCCTCGAGACAGAAGCAGGAAAATTGAATTCCGTCCCTCAGTCTAGTTTATGAAGACTTTATGTGATCAGAATTCAACGGCTCCAAGTAGAGACCTCATAAATGCCACTTTGGGGGAGGGCTATCAACTAATTCATAAAACCTTTATGATTTGTCAGAGGAAGTCCTACATCCTAATTAAAGGGAAGCTTCTTTTTTTCTTTCCTCCCTTGTGATGTGGTTATGCTATACTCATCAAGTCCAGTTCTGTGTGTCCACTTTTTCTTCCCCTCATAGGTAGATGTTGGAGGTGGAGGAGGGGAGGAAAATCTGGGTAGACTTCAGAAAACAAAGGAAATTGTCTCATCCAGGAGGCTGCAAAGCTCTTGGGTATAGGAGGAAGTCTGTGGAGGAAGTGGGTAGGATTGGGTAGAGAAGAGAAACGTCAATAAATATATCACAATAGGGACTGGGATTGTACCCCCTTGTCATAATCTAACACAATACTCTGGCCTTAGAAATGAATCAGTTGTCTCTAAATCAGTCCTGTCTAAATGTATCTAGTGATCTGAAGAAGTAAAAAAGAATATAATTGTATACAAAATGCAGTGCCTTAACCTGGATTCGCAGGGTGGCATTATGGTGACACAGAGCCTCATGTGAGAGGATCCTGTTCTTAAGATTCAGGCCATAGGAGCCCCCCTAGAAGTAAGATCATCTTGTATTGCAGCCCTTTCAGGAATCAGAAACTATGTCTCTTAGCAGAGGATCTAAGATGTTCCCAGACACACCAAATGCCACTCTAGGGCACGTTCTCGGTGTTTCAGTGCACCGTGTATTTCGTCCTTCATTTGGAATACACAGGAAAGTGGTAACTACTGGAATGGGGATTCCCGTGGTCAAGTACACTCCCCCACCCCCTCATGGAGAGAGTACTCAGTAACTGTGGGGAGGGTGGAGGATGTGTGATGGACAGAAACCATTGGTTGTGTAGAATTGTTAAACATATTTATGCCATGGACTATGTGAGCTGGAAGAAACCTTGTCAGTCACTTTGTCCAGTCCCGTGCTGTTACTGAGTAGATGAAAACCCAGAGTAGTGGAAGAATTTCCCTAAGATCTCCTATCCCATTAGGGGCAGGGCACAGCCTAGCGCCCTCTCTCCTGGGTCCTGAGTCTGTACTGTGTCCACCCCAGTGCTGTCTCTAGGCCCAGCTGATTGCTTTCTCTCATTTCCAGCATCTCTGCATTTCATGCAGCGTGAGTTTCTTCTCATGCACTCATTTCTATCTTGGAATAGAAAGGCGGGTGCTGCATCCCAAATGAGATTCTGCTTCTCATTATGGGCTGCTTCCAACTGCTGGCAGAAACCAGTGGGCGGGTACTCGAAGGACCCCAAGAAAAAGAACCAGCAGTCTTGTCACTAGTCATAACAAGCTGTAGTACTAGGTAAAAATTTACTGAAACACTTTCTCTTTGCTTTGAAAATGTTGTTAGAACTCGAACATATTAGTTAGCTCTTCGTAGAGGCCTGTTTCAACATCATAATTCAAGTATGAGACACATTTGTTTGTCCCTAATCTGGATTCCGTGAAGCACCAGTTAAGACTTTTTCTTGCTTAATGTTGGAAAACTATGAAAACTTTTAAATGAAAGACTTTGTAAGCTGGGAAGATAAAGCTGAGTACAGGTAAAATATACATTAACATATGTTAGTATAATCTGCCAAGGTTAGGCAAACAGTTTATCATTCCAGTAAAAGCAATGAAAGCAAAGGATAATATTGGTGACATTCTCTGTTTATTTTAGATGCGTTTTTTTTTTTCCTTAAGAGAAGCCTTTGTAGGTGGGGCTGTAAAGTACATGTTCACTTCTGTCCTCTTGTCTTGGTTTGTTTCCTCTTTTGGTTTTCTTTTCTTCTATCCTTGCAAGTTAGAATGAACAAGTCAGCAGAGTTTGTACTTGTTTTTTCAAGATTTTACTGTATACCACCCTTTCTATTAGAGGTGTTTATATTCAGGTTTTCCAGTCAGGAATGAGATTAGTCCAGAAGCTGACCTTCCACAATAGGAAATCTTTATCTGAAGAGCAGTGTGAGAGATAGAACTGGATTCCAGGTCTAAGTCTGCCCCTTACTGATAAGCTCTATGGCCTTGGAAACTGATTTTTCCTATCCAGATCTCCGAACCCACATTTGTGGGTGAAGAAGTTAGTCTAGTGCTAAGGCCCCTTTTCAGCTTCCAAATGCTCTAACTTTAATTATATGAAGTAACTTCAGGTTCTTTACAAATCAGTAGTGGCTGTCTCTGCTTCTCTGCTAGCTACCTTCTCCCTCTCTTCGTTTCTTTCTTCCCCTCCCTTTTCCTTCTTCTCTCCCTTCTTTCTTCCTTTCCACTGATGTTTCCCTTTTCACAAAAAGGGATTTAGGGCCTGGACTATAATGACAGATGCCTGTAGAGCCAGGGGCAGTCCATGAGTAGGAGCAACGGGAGGAAGGAGAAAATGGAGAAATTGGAGAAATTCTCCAAACTGCAAGCTGAAATCAGACATGGAGATGCTATGCAGGAAGAAATCCGGACCTTGTGGGTCATGGATACATCTCTTGCATTGAAATTTGACACTGCTCCTTGCATTCCAAATTCCTTAGAAGTCAGCGCATACTTCCTGGGTGCTTCCTGTGCCAGCCGCGTGCCAGACTCCCGCTTACAAAGGTGAATGAGAGACAGCCACTGTATGAAGCCCCGACCAGTGGGGGAGTGCAGACTGGAACTCTCTGGTGACTCTCAGTAGCTCTTCCAAGCTTGACTTTTAGTTCATTTATTGCTCACTCCTGGGGAGTGGAAAAGCTGTGGACATAAAATGGCTATGAGTAGTAGAATTTAATTAATATGATTTTTGAGGTCAAAGGATTAATCTGACGGGCGTTTTTAGGTAGAAATCAAACAGTGTCGATTACAGCAAACAGTGACACCCTGAAGCATTCAGGAGTCCACTGGTAAAGCTTCCGCTTTTGGTGGGCTCCATCCAGATGAAACAGGGGGAGGAAGTGGCAGGAGTCTTAGCACATAAATCCTGCTTGGCCCCTTATGAACTGAGTGACCCCTCTGGCCTTACGACAGGCACAATTAAAATTACCTTCTTAGGTTGTTGAGGGGATTAGAGCTGGCCTCTGGCAGTTACTGTCATTCAGTAATATTATTATACATCTATCCCAAGTACCGCAAATAAAAAGACAAGGGTGCCATGAAAATACGTAAACCCCACCAGAAGACTGTGTACAAAATAATGAACGGGTCATGTTTTTCAGGGCCCTTCATGTTCATGATAGCATCAATATGAATCAGTTATTCATTACCCCACATCTTGCCATCGTCAGGACGTCCATCAGCCTTCCGTCCTTTGGGACACATGCGATCACTTGACCCTGCAGACATTTGTCTAGATTGCATTGGGCACAAGTTCACAAATAGCAGTTCCCTGGGGGTCGGTGGTTAAGACTCCACGCTTCCCATGCAGGGGCACGGATTCAATCCCTGGTCGAGGAACTAAGATCCCACATGCCTCGTGGCGCAACCAAAAAAAAAAAAAAAGTTCACAGATAAGTAAATCAATTGCAATATGTCCATTGCAGACTTCCATCTTGGGCTTGAGGTCAAGTGTTCATCGACATGGACCCAGAATATAAATCTGACGGAAATTATAGAAAGTCTTCCTGGAAAGACTCTCACACAGACATTTTGCTTATACTTTGGAGGGGGTTGTTTGCAAACCCCTCTACCCGCGTTAATAGACTTGTAAGAGGTCCTGTATCCCAGCTGAGGAAATGGGATAAATGTATGTGTCTCTCAGAGGAAGGGTGAGAAGCTCGTTGGCCTCTGTGTGTGACACCTGAGAAATGAGTTTTGTGGAACCCGTTAGCACTTAACCTTATTTGAGCAGTCTGAAAGTATGCGATCCCGGAATGGACATGGGCTCCACAGGAGGTATTTAGAACTTAAGTGTGAATCCTGCCACCTCCTCCTCTGCAGCTGTTTATACTCCGCTCCTCCTTGAAGAGGAGTCATACCTCGACCAGCAGTGGGGGTGTGGAGGAGGCAGGTGCCCTCTTGGTACTTGGCCTCATGTTGAGTTGAGCGTAAAGTCCCTCTAGCGGGACATGTAAGTAATTGCTCTGTTCACCATTAGAACAGTCACCTGGCTTTAAGGATTCATCTGAAAATCTGCAGAGGTTTGGCAGTAACCACTGTATTTGAGTTGCAACAGTAGCAGCTTGTTCCTATAACCGTTCACATCCCCAAGCGCTCATCTCAAGTGCAAACACCCCTCTTTGTTAGAACAAGTACTGAAGTCCAACATGTCACAGGTCTTACTTTGCATTATCCTTTTTTCCTTCTTTTTAAAAGAAACTACTCATCAACTAGTGATAGCTTTGGAATATTTTATGTGAAACAAGAAGACTCCGTTGCGCTCTCAGTTTTTAAAAAATGAATAAGCGGGCTTCCTAGATGGCGCAGTGGTTGAGAATCCACCTGCCAATGCAGGGGACACGGGTTCGATCACTGCTCCAGGAAGATCCCACATGCTGCGGAGCAACTAAGCCCATGCGCCACAGCTATTGAGCCTGCGCTTTAGAGCCTGTGAGCCACAACTATTGAGCCCATGTGCTGCAACTACTGAAGCCCACTTGCCTAGAGCCCGTGCTCCGCAACAAGAGAAGCCACGGCAATGAGGAGCCTGCACACCACAACAATGAGTAGCCCCCATTCACCACAACTAAAGAAAGCCTGCACACAGCAAAATAGATCCAACACAGCCAATTAAATAAATAAATAAATAAATTTATATAAAAAATGAATAAGCAACTCCATTTTTTCATCCAACAGACATTTATTGAGCAGCTGCTTTTGCAAGGTGCCAGCTACAAGCTCCAGGTCCAGTGATTAAGAAGACACATAGGGTCCCTGGAGGCAGATATCATATAGCAAAGTACATCGTTCTTTAATTACAATTGTGAAAAGTACTGCAGAAGAGAAGAACAGAGAGCTAAAAGAACACGTAACACATAGCACTCGTAGTAAGAGTTATGGAGCCCACGGCTATTCCAGACACTGTGCGACAGCTTACTCAGGCACCAGTACTGTTTCCATCACTCAGACCAGGAAACAGAGTAACAAAGAGACACAGTCATTTGCCCATGTGGTGCCACTAGCAAAACATGGAAGTCAAGATTTGAACCCTGGGCGATCTGACTTCAGAGTCTTCACTCAGAACCACTACACAATGGCTTCTCTGAGGAATTCACTTTTAATCTGTGTTTTTAAGGATAAATTGGCTTAGCCAAGCACTTTCCAAACCCCTTCATGCTTTGAGATGGGAAGGAGATCCCATGGAGGAAGAACTAGAAGAGGACTGTGTAGGTGGAGCCCAGAGAGCGAGGGAAAGGAGCACAAGGGGAAAGGTGGGCAGGCAGTGGGCAGCGCAGGACAAGATGGGCTGTGTGAGGTGGGCTGCGGGAGCCTGATTCTTCTGGCTGAATCAGGTCAGCTCTGAAGCTAGACCCCCTCGGTCAAGAAGACCCTCTCTGGGATCTCCCATTCCTATGAGATGAAAACATGGAGGGGAGTTCTGCTGATCTGGCTATATTGTTTCAGATCCATTGACCTTTGTGTATAAACAAAGCATCCTGCTTGAGGATATTTTAACTGTGTCATCAACCTGTCCCACTGATGTCTTTTCCAAGCCCAAATATTTTCCCCCTTTTCTGCGGTATGCAGAACTACATTTTTGTTAGTGGTCCATGTAGCCACAGTGCGCCCATAGCAGGTCCAGTAGTCATCACCATTCATCATGGCAGGTGCAGAATGGCAGGTGCTGTGTTGGGTTCTTTCCACCCGTTCTTGTGTTTCAGCCTCAACTCCACGAGGTAAATACCATTACTATCCATATTTTTCAGATAAGGAAACCGATTTACAGGGGTTAAATGACTTGCCCAGAGTCCCATCAGCTAATTGTCAGAGTCAGGTCTTGCACCCAGGATTGCCTGATGCCAGAGTCCGTGCTTAACCCTGCGGTTCTCACTTCCTGTTTTACAGACGCAGTAACTGTCCAAAGTCAGTGATAAAACTGATTCTAAAACTCAGAAGTTTCATTTTCTAGGCCAACATTAAATCTCATAAGAAAAGTGAAAAAGAAAGGAAACTGAATAGAACACCATGGACCTTCACCATGACCTGAAGTAGCCTTGTAAACATGTTACACATTTACCAGCCCACAGAGATATGTTACCAGCCCACCAGCTCTTATGGTAACATGGGCAAAAGTAGAGGGATCCGCACGGAGTGGAGGATCTGTGTTTGGATATTAACCAATAGAAGTTTGGAAGAGAGAATTAAGAGTAAAACACAATAGTTTTAGTATTTATTATAAGTGGTAGTCACTGTGTGCCAAGCACTGTGCTAAGTTCTTGACAGGTATTCACTCATTTAATCCTCACAATAATCTGATAAAGTTGGTCATACTTGTATGTCCATTTTACAGATGAGGACCAAAGCAGCAGTCTTGTCGTTGTCTCTTTGATCTTTGCCACCCCATCCCCAGCCTTATCTCCTTATAGTAACTAGAGTTATCCTTTACAACTGTCCCCAGATCTTGCTTCCCCCTTGCCTAAAAGCCTCCAATGGCCTCCCACTGCATTTGCAATAAAACCCAGACTCCTAACTGTGGCCTGCAGTGCAGTAAATGCCATAGCCCAGTGGTTTTCAGACTTCAGCACACAACGGAGTGACCTGGATGGCTTGCTAAAACACAGATGGTTGGTCACCACTCCATGTTTCTAGCGAGCCCAGTTAATATTGACCCTGCAGGTCCAGGAACCACACCTTGAGAACCACTCTTGAGCCCCTCATTAATTCCCTGACCTTGTCTATTGTGCTCTCCCTTTTGGTGCCAAGCTCCAGCCACATTTGCTGCTATTCTTTTCTTAAACTGTGCATTCTCAGTGCGACATCTTTACTCCAAGGAGCATGAAAATTGGTGCTTGGGGGACAAACATTAACACCTCAGATGTTACAATAGTTTGTGGCCCTCAAAAGCTCAACTCTAACCAATAGATATACAATATATCTATGGTATTAAATTTTCATGAGGGAGGAGGGCGTAAGGGGAAAAATAAATGTCTAGAGAAGCTACTTAAGAGTGTAATCATGAAAAAAACTTGTGCAACAGATCCTAAACAAATTAAGCATATTCCTGCCACAGGGCCTTTGCACTTGTTGGGCCTCTGTCTGGAATGTTCTTTTTCCAGATCTTCCCAAGTCTGACTCCTGTTTGTTCCTATCTCAGACTTTTCTCTGCAGGGCTATTGTAAGATTCTCCAGTTCTTTAGAAGCGCTTTTTTCTCTTCACTGATTTCTGTCTAATAAAAGGCTTCAGGGACTGACAAGGTGAGCACTGGAGGCAGCCAGGCCCCTGCTGATGGAGCGTTGCAGATTCCCCAAAGTATCCCTGGGTTGGGAGAGCTGCATCCTCTTTACAATTCTAACTGAATGTCCGGGAAGCCTTCCCACTGTAAAATACTCAAGAGGAAGCATTGCATTCAGGAGCTGGCTTATATTTTAGTTGGGGTTTTTTTTTTTCTAAATTTACTTTTTTGTTGAATATTCTTATAAGGGCCAGGGGATGGTTTGGAGCAGTAGAAAGAAGGAACTCTACATCTGGCTCTGTCTAGCTGTGTGACCACAGGGAAGTCACATCCCTTCTTTAAGCCTCTGTGGCCTCATCTGTAAAATATGGATGTGACAAATGGAGGATAATCTGCAAAAATAAGGAATCACTGTGCCATACATTTGAAACTAACATTATAAATCAAATATACTTCAATTGAAGTATTAAAAGAATATGAATTAACAAAGAAAAAATAGCGCTGTGACACTTCTGCCACATCAAAACTTGTTGTAAAGCTTAAGAGGAGAAATAGAGGCCAAGGCACTTTGAAAGTTTAAAGCACTCCAGACAGCCAAGGTGATGTTGTCACTAATTGGAACATTCAGAATAAGTTTATACACAGCCGGAGCTTTTGCTTCCTTCTCTTCTGTGGAGTTCAGAGGCAGAAAAGAACCCTGAAGGTTCTTCAGGCTCAGCACCTGAATATGGCCTTTGAGACACCCACCCTGAAGGGGTCTGTAGCAATTGCCTGTTTTTTATTAGTGAAAAGTGTAATAATATTAAATATTATTACCATTTGTAAAGTATGCACTCTGCTAAGCATCTTATGTATATTATCTCATGTGACCCTCCCAGCCCTGGGTGGAGGGTGCTGTTGTTATCCCTATTTTCAGATGATGAAACCAAGGCTCAGGTGAAATGAAGTATCTGCATAAGACCACACAAGTGCTGGGGAAAGGAGGGATTTCCACAGAGGAAAGCTGGGTTTAAACCCAAGTCTGACTAACTCCAGAGCCTATAGTCTGGACCATCACTTCTTAAATAATACACTATAGTTTAAAAGGAACTAAGAGGGACTTCCCTGGTGGTGCAGTTGTTAAGAATCTGCCTGCCAGTGCAGCGGACACGGGTTCAATCCCTGGTATGGGAAGATCCCACATGCCACGGAACAACTAAGCCCATGCGCCACAGCTACTGAGCCTGCGCTCTAGAGCCCTCAGGCCACAACTGTTGACCCCACTTGCCACAACCACTGAAGCCCGTGCGCCTAGAGCCCGTGCTCCACAGCAAGAGAAGCCACTGCAAGGAGAAGCCTGCACACCACAATGAAGAGTAGCCCCGACTCCCCACAACTAGAGAAAGCCAGAGCGCAGCAATGAAGACCCAACACAGCCAATAAATAAATAAAATTTAAAATTATGAACAAAAAAGGTACCAAGAGCTGCTTCTTATAGGATACTTCCAATGTACTAGGCAAAATTATTCCCATTTTACAGCAGCTACTCAGAGAAGGTAAGTGGCTTGCCTGAAGTGTCCAGCTAGTTCCAGGCAGAGCCAGGATCAGGCATCATGCCCGTCAGACTCCCAAGGGGCTGCTCCCAGCCATTGCCCTGCACCAGGTAGCCAAGTGGGCAGCTCCACTCTGATTTAGCCCCCTGACTACAGCAAGTATGATCGGAAAAGCACTAGAAATTCTGGAAATTGATGACTTCCCAATGAGTTTGCATAATCCACCATCCAGGACGCTCTTACCAGAGGCAGCCACCCTTTTTTAAATGACCACACCTCCCTCCCTTTAGAAATGCTGCTCCAGGAGAGCACATCTAAGAGACAACACGGAGGCAGGGCCACAGGGGAAAATATTTGGTTCCCTGGTTACAGCCCCAAGGGTTGGGTGAGATTTCCTCTCACAAGACTCGTCCCTTCTGAAGCGGGCAGAAGGGAACTGAGATTATTTCAGAGCAGGAATAGAAGCAGGGAGAAACTTGCCGACAGAGCATAATGACACAGGCTCAGTTCTGCTTGCGATGAAAAAGCTGGAAACGTCTTTCACCAAGGCTTTAAGGTCACAGCGGCCTGCTTTAGCAGGAGAAGCGTTCCAATGATTTGATAGGTTCCAGAAGGATAGCAGCAACGCAGCTGGTTGGAATCTGGCGGTTAAGAGGCAGAGGAGTCCCTCAACTGCCAATGAGCCCTTAACAGGAGAAACGGACAGAAAACTCAGACGTGGATCAGGAGCTGGAAATGAAGGGAAATTCATTCATTCCACACATATTTATTTAGCCCCAGAATGGGCTAGGCACTGTCTTAGGGGGTAGGAAAGCAACCGTAAATGAAACATACATTCCAGTAGCAAAAGAACAGGAAAAGCAAATGACACTGAGCGTTTGATATGAGAGTCATAGTCCTAGGTCAGGAGAACCTCAGTGATGAGCTTGCCCACTGGGGATTTTTTCAAGGATAATAATAAAGCATAACAAGCACTGTTTATTTTGGCCTCTGCCAAGCTCTGTGCTCTGTTGGTAGATATTATTAGTCCCATTTTAGAGATGTAATAAATAAGTCCTAGTAGAGTTAAATCAGCTGAGCTCTGAACACAGTTCTGTCTGAATCCAAAGCCTCTGTTCTTTCATCTTTGTCGTGTGGTCTCTCAATGGCCTCGGCATCCTAACCTAGAGCTCTGAGCAGCGCCCTGCCCCCAGACCTCCTTCTCCCATTGAAATTCTCCAGTGGTATGCTGGTAAATGTTTAACAGTCAGCTCTCTGGGGAAAAGGGCACTGGTCAGTAGTATTTGCCAGTTTCCGTGGTGTAAATACTCTCACCTTGACCAACTTCCTGTTACCAAGGTAACAACACTGCGTTGTGAAAAGATGAGCATTAGGTACCATTAAATAGCATTGTTTTCACTGATTCACTAGACATTAATAACCTCAAGAGCAAAGAGAATAGTAAAAGGGAGTACAATAATTGGAAAGTAATGAACTTTGAGCATTTATTATTCTTGTTTTAAATGTAATTTATTTTGATGTAAGTTGACATACCTTAATTTTTAATATTAGTTGTGCTTAAAAACCAGCTTGAAAATGGGACAGTAGAAGCTCATGAGCTGTTAGGAGACAGCTCCACATCACCATTCTCTCCCTCAAAAGATTCTTTTCCCCTTGTTTCCTGGTGCTCACCCAGAAGTCTTCTTGGGCTCCTATTCCGAATTTCTCTCCTCTCCTTGACCTGTGGCCTTCCAGTTTTTGGTTTGCTCTGTTTTAATCTTTGAATCCCATGTTAGCCTCAAAAAAAGACCGAATCCTCTTTGAAACACAACCCGCGTTAGGTGACATTAAAGTTTCATCACTAAGTATTAGAAGCATCTAGGTTGAGGGGGAGGTTTGTTCTGTGATGGTACAATGAGTCCTGGACATAAGAATTTTTCTGTGTTGTCCCAAATGAGTTTGACTTCTCTGTTTTCACTATTTGGGAATGCTTTTCTAAATCCCCTACCCAAATAGACATTCCTATCAACCACGTTAGGACTCTGGACCTAATAGAATCCATTTGTATTCATTGTAAACTCCCTAAGGATTTATGGCAGCCTCTCCTTATACATGGACCCCAAAGAACAGAGAGATTTTGAAAAGCATAAATCACAGACATTCTAACAAGGCTGATGAAAACACTGAAACATGGAAACTCTGACAGTAAGTGTGTCCTCTAAAATTAGTGTAAAGTTAATTTAGGTTTCCTAATTAATTTTTGTTCACTTTTCAGTTTGCAGAGCAGTATATGTGACTTGTCTGCTCTGTGGACGGCTTATATTGAGTCCAGATTTCCAAATGAGCCCTACTGAATAAACAGTACCCAGAGTATCTTTAAATTACAAGTATGGCAGTTTATTTTTAAAATCCCTCCACCCGAGCTGTGCTTGTCTTTAAGTTTTTGAAAGACGCTGTACTTTCACTCCTTCCTACAGGCTGTTTTTCACGGGAAAAGAGAAAACTGACAGTTGGCACGGCAGAAAGTTTCCAAACCACAGGGTGTCTGCTACTTGCATAATCTCCGAAGCTAAAATTTCCATTTTCTACCAGGCGACTGGAGAACTTCTTCTCTGGTCAACCTGAAATGCAGACAAGAATGAAAATCCCCCACAGCCCACGGGCTGTGTTCTCAGTTTTTCTTGATTCCACTTTGTGACTTTTCCTGTTTATGGTATCTGTGCCCTCCCATTTTTCTTTTCTTTTTGACTCATTGATACTGTACCACAATGTCTAAAAATACAGCCTAACAACTGGTTTTAAGTAAAGAGGATGTTTCTTTCAGGGGAAGAAAAAAAAAAGCAGCAGAAATATCCTGCATGGTTTTCTGAAAATAAACATTTGACCGTCTCTCATCAGTGCCTCATTAGGGTTTCTAATTGGAAAATGCTGTAGAGTATGAATTTATATAGAGAACGCTGTTTGCACAGCAGCTGGCTCCGTGAAGAAGCTTCCATGAAGATATGCCACCTGTTTTCCCCCTTTTCCTTGGTGAGCTCCTTCTTGAACTTGGCTCAGCCCCTTATTAGCAGGGACCCTTGGGCAAGTCATTTTCAGCCTCTTGGGGTCTCAGCTTCTTCCGTGTAAAACAAAGAGCCAAAAATATATACTTCGCAGGATAATTCAATGAATAAAATGCATGTCAAAGCACAGGGCATAGACAAAGCAGTCAACATGTATTCATTTCCATTTTGTGTTGGGTGAGAACAAAGTAGCTAGCCCACAGCAGGATCTGGTCCACCTGGTCGCAATCAGATAAGGAGCAGCAGTTTGCAAGAGTTTCCCCAGCTTTGTGCACACAGGCAGCTGCAAATGGTGGTTTTGAGTTAATCTGTTGATTAACAGAGAAATCAGAATGGAATTAATCCCCAGCTATTGGGTTGCCCATTCTCTCCAGGGTTTAAGTGGTGGTTTGATTTTTCAACTCTAGTATGACAGTTTGACCTCTTAATAATCCAGGAGAACTTTTTTCTTGAGAAAAACTATCACTTAACCAACTTAAAATAACGACTTACCGTTAACATAATAGCACTCAACAGCTTACAAATCATTTCCGCTAATTATAAGACACTGCACTAGGGTAAATCTGATAAAGCATGTCAGACACTTAGCACAGACCCTAACACATAATCTGTGTCCAATAAATCGAGCGTTTGACTGGTGATATGATTATCTTCTGATCTTTGAGGTAAATTTTAGGTTCAACCTGCATTAATACAAGAGACAAACAGAGCTAAATGGGATTGATTACCCCATTTTACAGGGGCAGAAACTGAGGTTTAGAGAGAGACTCTGATTTTCAGGCCATACTCTTAGTTACATGGCAAAGCTGGGACACAAACTCAAGCCTCCTGATTCTAAATCCCATGCACCCCTCATTGACATTAGGCTGGTTTCTCCTGATGGCCTTCAGCTCCAGACTTAATAAGTTGTTCCTTTTTCTTTTTCTTTCTTTCTCTTTCTTTCTTTCTCTTTTCTTTCCCTTTCTTTCTTTCTTTCTCTTTCTTTCCCTTTCTTTCTTTCTTTCTCTTTTTCTTTCTTTCTTTCTCTTTCTTTCTTTCTTTCTTTCTTTCTTTCTTTCTTTCTTTCTTTCTTTCTTTCTTTCTTTCTTTCTTTCTCTTCCTTCCTTCTTCCCTTCCTTCCTTTGTTCCTTCTTTCCTTTTCTCTCTCCCTGTCTCTCTCTCCCCATCACCCTCTCCCTCTCTCTCCCCTCCCTCCCTCCCTCCCCCACCTCTTTATTTCAAGCCTGGCTTTTCTTTTCACCAGCCTTATAAAATCAAGAGATAATCTGATAAGGGATTGTCTTTTATGAGAATGACCTCCCCAGGGAATGACTGCTGAAGCTGACTGAAATTGCTTGCCAGGTTGATGCTGCAGCCACAGAAATAGCTTTTCTTGTTTGCTTTTCTCCAACCTCTGCCAGGCAGAAAAGGGCTAGCAGTTGAATGTTAACATCCAAAACACAGGGTTATCCCTCCAATCTCTCCTGGGAGCCACCTCTCAAGAGCATTGGTCCAATTTAAGTTCTCTCCACCCACCTCCTCAAGTCTCGTGCTTCCTGGATAAGAAGTGAGTTTCAAGGTGTGTTTTGCACATGCTCAGAACTTAACTCCATTGCCAGTTGAGCTAGTTCAGAGCCCTTATTCTCATCTGAAAATATCTTGTTTAATTGTTTTTTTTTAATTTTGTGTTGGCGCATAGTTGATTTACAATGTTGTGTTAGTTTCAGGTGTACAGCAAAGTGATTCAGTTATACAAGTATCTATTCTTTTTCAAATTATTTTCCCATTAAGGTTATTACAGAATATTGAGCAGTGTTCCCTGTGCTATACAGGTCCTTGTTTGTTATCTATTTTAAATATAGCATTGTGTACATGTCAATCTCAAACTCCCAATCTATCCCTAACACCCCCCCCCCCCCCGCCCCCCGTTCTTTTCTTCGCCTTATCTCTAGGGCAGTTGTTCTCAACCAGGGACGATTTTGTCCTCTGGGAGACATTTGGCAGCCTCTGGAGATGTTTGGTTGTCACAAGGAGGGAAGGAGTACTGGCACCTATTGGGTAGAGGCCAGGGATGCTGCTAAAAATCCTACAGTGTACAGGGGCAGCCCCCACAACAAAGAATTATCCGGCTTAAATGTCAGTGATGCCAACATTGAGAAGTCCCACTGTAGGACAAGCTCATTTGCAGATATATATTAGTACCTGGAACAGTGCTCGCATTTAGCAAGTGCTTGGTAAGTATTGGTTGCGTGAATGAATGAACACCTGATCCAGAGCTCTTCCACGCTGAATTAATTGCACTGTGTGCTAGACTGCATCTTAAGCCCCGAATAATGGAGTCAGGCCCATTCAGCCACCAAACTGATAAATAATCATACTGCACCCAGAATTTTCACATAAGCAGGACAGAGCCGGCAGCCTAAGAGGTGGGAGTTAATTCCATTCTGATAATCACTGAAAATCATCAACAAACACACAGGTGCCATTTTTAGCTGCTGCCCATGTTTCTTCAGTGTAAGGCCAGGAGATAGCCAAGGAATTGCAAAAACCTCTGCAAACCTCTGTTCTTGCTTTCAGATAGTGGCCGGAACCAGGTAACTGTGGTTTGGTGAATCTAGATCAAGCTTTTCCAGAGGCGTATGATGTGTAGGGATCATGATGATATGTAAAATGCCTAAGCTATGTGTGATTTAATGTATAAGACTAACAGGTGGGAAATACATTGTAACGGAAGTGATGTAACACAGTAGTTACATACAGGGAGTGGAGTGTATGTAACTATGGAGTCAGATGCCTGCGACTACATCCTACTCTGCCTCTTCCTAGCTCTGTGACCTTGTGGGCCGTGGTTGGTCATATCCCTACTCTGAGCCTCAATTTTCTCACCCATACAGTGATGCAGGATTGGAATCTACCTCACAGGGTTCTTATGAGAGAATTTAAATGGCCCATGTCAATAAAAGAAAGGTCTCTGGAAAGAGCCAGCTCACAGCAACCATTACTTATTAACATTTTTCCTAAGGCAGATTACTTAGCTACCCAGTTTCATCTCTGGTTAACTGAATTCTCCCCTTCCTTATCACTCCCCCATCCCAGCCCATTTTCCTTTCTTCCTCTGCTTTTTTTTGTTGTTGTTGTTAAATCTTTATTGGAGTATAATTGCTTTACACTATTGTGTCAGTTTCTGCTGTACTCCTCTGCTTCTTTTATGCCACCTGTGCTTCTTACTCACTGTCTCTCATTTTCCTACTCCAGTCCCAGCGAGCCTGCAGGGGATGCTGCAGAGTCCTACTCTGATACGACTAATGGTCCTGAGAGTCTACCCCAGGTCATAGCAACATGACCTAAGACGAGTTACTGAACCTCTCTGCCCTTCAGTTTGGCCACCTGTACAATCTCAACAGTAAAACTTCTTACCTCCTAGGGTTGTTCACAGCACAAAAGAAGGCACTACCCATGTGACGTGCTTAGCACGTATGTGACAAGTCCTACATGCTTCCTAAAAGCTAGGAGGCTGGTTGATTGATACTGAAAAAAGAAGTTCCCGATGACTGCACACAGGGAGGGCAGGCACCGTCTTGAAAGACCTTGAGGGGAAATCACAGCTGCCTGGGATTGGAGACGTCTGTGTCAGTCTTGGCCATTCTCTGAACGAGAGTGTCAATAGCTCATATTCACTCAGCACCCACGGACGATATAAAGGGACGCTGTTCAGCTGGAGTTGACATCATGTGGGCGAAATCTAAAACTCCATCCACTCAATAGATCCCAAAGTAAGAACGACCTAGATACGTCCCTCTCTCCAATTCCTCCAGAACATCTCATCTGAGGAGGAATTAATAGCTCACCTTGTTCTCTGGGTGAAAAGCTTGTTTTTTTAATGTGTAAATCTGTCTGGGTCAAGGCTTGGGAGGTGTTTCTGGAACATCCTCACTTTACATTATGCTCTACACATTTAAATCATTTTTGAATATTTCATTGGTAACTGTGTCTAGACTCTGACCGGTTAAAATGTTCCTCCCCTGAGCAGAGATTCATTGTCCACATTCCTACCATGTGCCAGGCCCTGGTCCAGGCCCTGGGGATACAGTGGTGAACAAATCCACCAAGCCCTCTCCCATGGAATTTACTTTCTGGTGGTGAAAGATAGAGAGGGATAAACAAACAACAAAAGGGGAAAATTAGCTATAAAGAAAATAAAGCAGCGTGGTATGAGAGACAGTGTCCAGACTCTACTTTACGCTGAGGACAGGGAAGGTCTTTTGGAGATAGTGACATTTGATTTAACATCTGAAAGATGCCAAAGCACCCAGTCATGCTATTATCTGAGAAAAGAGCATTCCAGACAGAGGGAACAGTGTATGCAAAGTCTCAAAGTAGAAGCAAGCCTTCATTCTGAGGAAGAAAACAAGGTCAGTGTGGCTGGTGTGTCAAGTCACGGCAAATGGGTTGGAAATTCAGTTGGGGAGGGGGAGGTTACGCGAACTTTGTCAGTGAGGCAAGGAGTTGGATTCTCCACTGTACTGCTTGAGAAACAACTGGCCGGTTTTTAAGCAGGGAAGTCATGAGATTGGATCTGTTTTTTGGAGACATCATTCACGTGGCCATAAGGAGACTGAACTCAAAAGCTTGAAGCCTGGTAATGTGGCTGGTTTTGCACACATCCAGGCAAGAGATGATGGTAGATTAGACTCTGGATAGGTCACCCCACAAAAAGTCTTGGGGAGTCATTATAATGAGACAGGGCCTCTTTTGCTGAACTTTCAGAAAAGGTCAAAAGGCAATGAGAGAGAGGAAATGAAGCTTACTGCTTCCTTACCAAGCTTTTATATTTCCGTGTTCCAAAGAGCTACTAAAGCAAAACCAAAGTAGGCTGGGGTTCTGGTCTTTTTTTGTAGTTGGTATTTCCTGTTGCTTTCTAAGCTGCCCCCAGTCATGAGGAATGATCCCACCTTGCCCTGTCTTGACTTGCCTTTAGGGTTTTTTGTTCTTGTTTTTGTTTTACCAACTCTCCGCTCTCATCTCCTAAATCAGGTAGTAGGAATGGGATTTGGTCGGCGAGGTTCACACAGACTGGAACCCCTCTATGAGCTGCACTTCAGGGCATTCCATGAACCAGAGGTCTGGCCTGTAGCCAGTCCTCACTTCCCTTCTGATCTTCCTCATTTAACCACTGACCAGATGGAGAAGGTTCTTCCACCAGCACTCAGCGCTTAGCCTCTGAGGACCTGCTCTATCCACTGGGAGCAAACGCAGGGCAGCCACTGAGGTGGGAGTTTTAAACCAACATGCACAGTTTTAACTTCCGAATTTCTGAGGTTGAATGCGGGAGAGGGTGGCGGGAAGGGTATCAAGTCTGGGGGGGTGTCAAGTGAAATGTTCCAAAGAGATCATTTTCTTACGTGTTTTTCTATCTCACGCGAGGCATTGCTGCTATTAGTTGTCACTGGCTGGGGTTCAAGTCTGAAACGGCTCCGGTGGTCTCTATAGGGCTCAAAGGTGATTTTGAATGTGTAGATACAATCATTGTGATCCATGAACAAGCAGCTCCCTTCAAATATAACTCCTGTGGATGAAATTAGAAGAGAAATCTTCAGTGGGAGTCATGTTTGAAAATAAATAAGAAATGCCCAGGTTTTTTTTCTTTTTGTGGTTACAGTATTTTTTTTAAATTAAAAAAAAAAACCATCTGTTGGGAAAAAAGTATATTTGCATAAGGTGATGTTTAGCAGCTGAGTAACCTCATACTCACCAAGTATGCTCTGTCTGGCCTGGAAGGTAGTCCTGAGTTTTGTTATGTAAGTTTCAGGGGTATATAACATAGTGATTCACAATTTTTAAAGATTATACTGCATTTAAAGTTATTATAAAAATATTGGCGATATTCCCTGTGCTGTACAATATATCCTTGTAGCTTATTTATTTTATACATAGTAGTTTGTACCTCTGATTCCCCTAACCCTATTTTGCCCCTCCCCTCTTTCCTCTCCCCACTGGTAACCACTAGTTTGTTCTCTATATCTGTGAGTCTGTTCCTTTTTGTTATATTCACTAGCTGGTTTTATTTTTTAGATTCCAGAGTCCTGAGTTTTAATCCCGGGGCTCACATTGACTTGCTGTTTGGCACTGGGCATGTCTTTGCTTAATTTCCCCCACATTCCAAATAAGCGGCGGTGATTAGATCCCTTCTAAGACTCTGAGTTCTACAATTCTAACTACTTCTAGTCAAATGATCTTGCCCTGGAACTGAGATGACTTTTCACACCTGCTTTATGATGCATTGTTTTCCCTTTTCTACCCACTGATCTCTTCTCCTGATAATGGGCTGCATGGGAAGGCTTTCCCACAATTTGTCACTTTATAGCATAGCGAGTACCTTGTGGGTAGCTAAGTGGTTGAGAGCTTGGGCTTTGGGTTTGGGCCTAGTTCTGCCATTTATGAATCTTGTGATTTATAATGTCTCTAGTAACCTCCTTCCCCTGTGTTATTGGGAGATAAGGTTATCTGCCTCATGTGAGTATCATGAGGGTTGAATATATTCATACATCTAAAATGCTTAGTGAAATGCCTGGAGTGTAGAAAGTATCTATTAGCGGTGTTATTAGTGTTATTATTAAAATGCCTAACTGGGTGGCAGGGACACAGAAGGATGCAGGAATTAGTGTTTCCCTCTTTCTTTTTATTTCTGCTGCATCAGCTCTGGAGAATGTTTCTACCATGTGCTTTTTAACTTTACCTGTCATTATCTTCTTTAAAATGGGTTAATAATATTCCTCCCATTAAAAAAAATTTTTTAAATGGGAGGATACATGGATTACAGAAAAGTTTAGCTGTTAGCTTATTAATTTTCAAGCACATGGGGACTCTGATAAATGTGGTCCTCAGAATCGGTATATTTCACTCAAGGGTGTCAGATTAAAAGCTGTCAGGACGTTGCTTATGGTTTGGAAGGACTGAGTAACCTTTTAAAAGTAACACAGGTAGTAAAAGAGAAAATATGATTTTGAGCCCAAGTCTGGTTTAGAATACTTGTAAAAGTTCCATCATTTCTCAGACCTCAGTTTCCTGGTGCTTGAAATGAGGATGCCCCCTTCACAGGCTTGTGCAGAGATTGAAATAGTATTTTTTTTTAAAGAAGAGAACATGAGTTTCTGAAGCCTCTTCTGGTTTTCCCTCACCATCACACATAAACACATTGGTTCACACTTTGCTCACATGTACCTTGGATTTCAAATTTTATCCCCCTAAACTTTGTTAGAAACTCTGTTACACTAGAAGCTCTGAGTTAGGACTACCTGACTTTTGGTCATTTATTTTGAAATACTGTATGTTAATGAGGTTCTACCATCAAGCCCTTTGCCTGGTGCACAGCAGGCCCTTCTTTGACGTTCAGTTGTGTCTCTTCCCTTGTACAGGGTGAACTTGAATGTGGTTTGCTTGTTCACACAGCAGGACTCCTAGGAACCTGGCAGATAATACACATGTGTGAGCCAGAGACCATGAATGCCATATACAGAGGGGGCTGCTCTGTCCTACCCTGGCCAAATGTGGCCATGAAGGAAATCCAGCTCAGTGTTTCTAGATCTTACCATCTAAATTTTTTTTTAATGGCATCTCCTGATTTCTAATTGCAACAACTGAAATTTATTCATGACCATTGTTTCAACCAACAAGATACATCTTCCACCTTTCAACCTTTGATTTAAGTAAGTGACAAGGGCAGGTTTTTCTATGGTTATTGACGATCAAATCAGCCCTTTGACCTCCCAGAGGAGCCATCCTTCCACGTAGGAAAGGGCTTGATGAGGACTGTGGTCCTGGATGTGCCAGGGTTCAGATGTGCGGGTGTGAGCATAAAACTGCGGCAGTTTCTCCCCAGTTCACCTGCACTGCCCTTCTCCAGTTTGTGTGTGTATATCATCACATCACACAGTGGGGTGTTTATTTAGTCCCTTCTCCTTCCCCCCAACTCCCCAGATGTCAGCCTTGCTCTTGGCTGCTGTATTGTTGGTCATGGGAGCATCAGTGATTTTGATGCTCATATAATGACATCATCCAGGGAGTCCATCATCTTTTGCCTTGGTTTAGGTATTGATACCTGTGATGTCTTATGCAGGTGTTTTCAGTTGCAGTAAGCAGACTACAACTCAAGTTCGCTTAAGAGAGAGAGAAGGCAGGGATAGTGGATTTATTGAAGGAATACAGGGATGTTTTATGGAACTCAAGGACAAGAATTCTGGATAAACCATAATGGCAAAGAGTATTAAAAAGAATGTAAATGTATATGTATATGTATAACTGAGTCACTTTGCTGTACAGCAGAAATTAACACAACATTGCAAATCAACTATACGTCAATAAAAAAAATAAACAACAAAACAAAACAAGGATTTACCCAAACTAGTGGAATGAGCTAGAAGTGACTGGAAAGACGTTAAGAACCCTGACAGCAACTCTCAAGGTTTTCCTCTCAGGCTGCATGATTTCTCTTGTCTCCTTCTAGCTACCTGTCTCCTTCATTCTCTCTACAGATGGTTTTCCTTTTTCTCCACATGCAGCAGACAGTGGCTGCCCCACAACCACCGTATTTTCACCCACTTGGACTCAATTCCAAATTCCCTGGACTGAGGTTTCTGATTGGCCCAGCTTAGGTCAGATGTCTTTCCCCTCATCCAATCAACTGAGGCCAAAGGGGTAGGACCAAGTTGTACAAACATTGGGACCACTGCCCAAGTTTGTCATGAGATGGGCAGATGTACCTAAAAAATATTTGCATTTAAATCTTCTAGGATAAAATTATGTACTTTTAAATTTTTTTATTTATTCACTTATTTATTTATTTCGCTGTGTCAGGTCTTCATTGTGGCATTCAGGATCTTCAGCTGCCCCATGCAGGATCTCTTCGTTGCGGCATGCGAACTCTTAGTTGCGGCATGCAAGGTCTAGTTCTCTGACTAGGGATCTAACCCAGGCCCCCTGCATTGGGAGCTCGGAGTCTTAGCCACTGGACTACCAGGGAAGTCCTAAAGATAAAAATTATGTGTTGACAAAAGGAATATTGACTAGATCAAGAGAGATCTCCAAAGAAAAACAGAAAGGGGAAAAGACCTTTTTTTGATCAGGAAATAAATTCATTTGGGTTAGGCAACAACAGGTACCTTGCAATGTTTTATAAGTTCTGACATATTCCTTAATGGATTCATATTGTTCCTCTTGATCTTTTGAGTATTATTTTATTGTATTGTCCTGTAGGGCATGTACTTACGGTTTGCTTTTGTGGGTTTTACAAAAGAGATTATATTATTTAAACTGATACATTGATTTATTTTTTTCTATAGTATAGAATAGTAGAAAACCAATGACTTTTTTCAGTTAGACATTAATTCAAATCTTGTTTTTTTCTTGCCCAGGCAACTTTGGATAATTAAGCTTAAACTCTGCACCTTGGTTTCCTTGTCTGTAAATTGGGGATGTTGCCATATTGTAGAGTTTTGTGGAGCTTTAATGAGATAATTTCCATAAAGTTCCCAGCTTAATGCCTGAAGCAAATAAAGATTTCTTCCTCTTGCCACTAAAGATGTGTATGTGACCTGGCTTTGCAGAGTTAAGGACATAATTAGGGCCATGGGGCAACGTAAATCTAGCACTGCTTCTGAGGTTCCTATAGGCCACATCTCTATAACACCACGATCTAACCAACTGAGCTACTTTCTAGACTTCTACAGCAGAGCTCAATCAAAAATGTTAGTATGATATTGTAATTAGTATTTTTCACATTAAAGGCAAGTTGCTTATCCCTCTCTGAGCCTCAGTTTTCTCATCTGTTGAATTGGGGGTAATAACACCAATCCCAGAAGGTGACTGCAGCTCAGAGATATAATAAACACCTAGAGCAATGCTAAGTATGTAGTTGGTGCTCACTAATGGAGGCAATTTTCTTTTTAAATTGGGATCATATGTATCTGAGTTTCCAGGTCTTACAGTTTTGTTTTGCTGTATTTTGTTTTTTGCTGAGCCACACGGCTTGCAGAATCTTAGTTCCCCGACCAGGGGTTGAACCCGGGCCCCCAACAGTGAAATCGCAGAGTCCTAACCACTGGACTGCCAGGGAATTCGCTAGGTCTTGTAGTTTTGTACAACAGCTGAGAGACAAAGTTCTGCCCATGCTTTTCAAAAGTGACCCAGCAGTTCCACATCCATGGACAAAGCTGATTGTGCAAAATTTATTGTGACATTGCTTATGACAGCAAAAGGCTGGAAACAACTTAAGTGTTTCTCAGCAGGAAACTCATTAATTTATTATATGTCTGAACAATGATTTGGTACTACAGAACCTTATAAAGAATGAGGTTGGTCTACGTGTGTTGATATTAGAAAGATTTCCAAGAAATATTGAATTAAAAAAACAAGGGGGCAAAACAGTGAGTATAGTATAGCTCCACGTGAATTGAAAAAAAAACACACACATATGTAAATATCCATATACACAGACACCACAGTCTCACACATACACACACGCACGCACGCACACGCAGGCATAAATATTGAGTACCTGCTTCCTTTCAGAACAGTATGTCCAGTGTAATAATATTAAAGTAAAACATTTAACATGAGAATTTATTTTTAGCATGTACACGTGTATATCTGAGAATCCAAAAAAAGATGGTCTGTGAGGATTCTCCTCAAACTGACAGAGTGGCAATTTCTGCAGGTAGAATGGTTTGGAACATGAGTTAATCAAAGTGAATCTTTTGCTTTTAATGCATTGTTTAAATATTTTACAAGGAGTAATTTCCCAGTATTGCAGTTATACATGATAAAAAATTAAATATAATGAGAAATTTGTACATCAAGCTGTTCTTAACTGGGTAATTTTAACTATTTTTAACTGTTAATTAGGGTAGTGATATAAATACTACAAAGGGGGACCAAAGTTTCAAAAATGGAGACTTTACATTTTAACTTCAGTATCATTTGTTTTTCATCCTATAATTATGCATGCATTATGTTTATTAAAACACACCAATGAATAAAACCATCTTCATTTGGAAAATAAAATATTGATTGAAGCAAAAGTATAGTAGTTTCTTCTGGGAGGGAAACCTGCTTTTCACAGTATAATTTTGTGTGTGCTTAAAGGTATTATTTTTTCAACATATTGAGTGGTCTTTGCTTTTGATTCTTTGTTCTTTTAAATCTAAGAGCTAAAATAAATAAATAAATCCAAGAGCTGACGTCATATTGTAAATCTGTTTAGGACCAAACCTGTTGATTAACTCCACTGACAGCATGTTTAGGCTGAGCACATCACATGTAAAAGAAATGGTAAATCAAGTTGAAGGGTTTGCCTGCCAGCCCCAGCCTGATGCCACTCTTGCTGTCTTGTCCCCACAGATGACAGAAGGCAGGCACTGCCAGGTGCACCTCCTGGATGACAGGAGATTGGAGCTGCTGGTTCAGGTAGGTGATGCCGCACAGGGACAAGCCCATCCTGGTTCCCTCTGTGGGCCTCATGGCCTGGGTTCAGTCTGCTTGCTTATCTTTGCCTCAGAGCCAGTGACACAGGATTGTTTGTGGGAGATAGAGCTTCAAAGCCAAAACCTATCTGTATTTAAGAGTAACTATAGCCTGGTAACAGGACGCAGAGATACTTGGATGCCAATCGGAGCTTTGACACTCAGTGACTTGACTTCTCTAAATCACCTCTTGTTGGTAAATTGGAGACCATAATGCTTCCCTGAAAGGGTTTTGTGAGCTGTGACTCTGCATTCTGCCACTTTCCTGCTCCATGGCATGGTGCAAGTTAAATACCCAGTTTCAACAGCTGTGAACTTGGATTGAGATTGCCTAATCTTCCTCAAAAATTATGGTGGAAATCAAACTAGATGAATCCCAAGCTCCCAGTCCTTCCCTCCTCCACCCCTCTACCCCTTGGCAACCACAAGACCGTTCTCTACGTCTGTGTGTCTGCTTGGGAGCTTGGGATTAGCAGATACAAACTAGTAGATACAGGATGGATAAACAAAGTCCTACTGTATAGCACAGGGAACTATTGTGAATATCCTGTGATAAACCATAATGGAAAAGAATATGAAAAAAGAAAAGAATATATATATACACATATAACTGAGTCACTTTGCTGTACAGTAGAAATTAACACAACATTGTAAATCAACTATACTTCAAAAAAATTGTTAAAAATCAAACTAGAATATATATGTGAATGAAATCTCTATAAAACACATGGGACTATGTGAGTGATGATATCTTAAGTATTGATGCTTCTCTCTTTACTCACTCAACACTCTGGACCCAGAGTGTCTCTCTTTTTTTTTTTAACTTTCTGGCCTCACTGCGTGGCATGTGGGATCTTAGTTCCCCAAAAAGGGAAACCCACACCCGCTGCAGTGGAAGCACAGAATCTTAACTGCTGGACTGCCAGGGACGTCCCTGGACCCAGAGTCTTAAAAAATTGTGGAAGTGCCTGTTGACACCACACCTACAGCTGTGACTAGAATTCCCTCCCTTGACCACACCAAAATTCTTCTCCTTTCTGAGGCTTGTGCTAAGTCGACCATGTACAGGCTTCAATTAGAATGAAAATAGCACAGTCAACCATAGTTTCACCAGAGTAGACCTTTTGGTCTAAAGTTCTGTCTCTTTTCTTTTCTTTTCCTTTTTTTTTTTTAATCTTTCTTCTTTTTTTGTCATGACTGTTCTTTCTTTCCCAACAGCAAACATCCAACCCTCAAACTACCATAATGAGCCCTAAACTGCTTGGCTCAAAGTTCAAAAAAGTCCATCTAGAATGTCTCCCTGAAAATCCCCTTTTCCTTCCTCGTTCCCTGCAAATCCACCATCCACTCTCACCCTGGACCTTCTGGCCGATTCTAAACCATGCTTTTTCCCACCAGATCCAGTGCTTCCCAAGAGCTCATAGACTAGCTTCTTCTTCTAATGAGGTGCCCAGCAAGTACTGGTGGTGATGAGCTGCACAGTGGATGCAGTTACTCCATCCCTGGGGAGAAATGAAAAGCTTAGCCTTTGGATTCAGACAGAACTGGGTTCAAATCTGATCATTAACTAACTGGGACATCAAGCAAGGCCTTTGTTGGCTCATCTATAAAATGGAAAGAACCCCTACTTCATAGGCTCATTGTAAGGATTAAAATGAAATAATGAGTAGAAGGACTCCAGCACAATCAATGGTCACTATTATTATTGTGGTGGTGGTGGTGGTGGTGGTGGTGTTAGCTCTTCTCTCTGTGACCCCTCAGCCTTCGGTCTTGAGCCTCTTCAATTGGCTGTCACCAAGCCAAGTATTCCTACCATCTAAGCAGTGTTTAATATTCTCTGTCTTGATCACTAATACCATACTACATATGAAAGAGCATTTTTTCCTGAAACATTTCAATGCATTATTAGTAAACACGTTTTTACCTTAGAGGAAAAAATAAGGTGCTGGATGGAATTGCAAATACATGAAAATGATGATTTCAGTGTTGTCCTTATTCCCATTTCCTCCCCTTCCCAAACCCTTACAGAATGGTCTATAGTAGGTTAATCTAAGCAGCGAAAGGGCACAGGTATCTGAAAACAAACAAACCAAGGCTGCTTTAAATTGTTCGGGACAGAGGAAAGTGGTAGCAGTAAGAGAGAGAGGGGACCAAATTGTTGCTAATCAGATTTTTATCTCGACAGCCCAAGCTTTTATCAAGAGAGTTGCTGGACCTTGTGGCTTCGCATTTCAACCTGAAAGAAAAGGAGTACTTTGGAATCACCTTTACAGATGACACGTAAGTGCTTTCATAGTTTTGCCTTTTGCCTGGACTACCCATGTGCATCACTCACAACTGGCAAAGGGGGTGGGATGCTCCAAGAATTAGAATATGTCTTGCTTAGCTAAATATTGGGTTGACCAAAAAGTTGGCTCGGGTTTTTCCATAAGGCATTACAGAAAAACCTGAATCAACTTTTTGGCCACCCCAATACACGGTTTTTCTCTTAGCACTCCAGTAAAAGAAGAAGAAAGGAAATATTGATCATTCTGAGAACTCCGAATATTGTCCCAAGTGCTTTAGAAATTTGTCGCAGTGAGTTTGTTATTCTCGATGATAGTCTGTCTTCATATTTCTTTGAATGCAGTTGTGCTTGCTTATTTAGCTTATGTATCAGGGATGGAAATACTAGTGTCATCCACTCATATCTTGAAACTGAATTAATGTTTGGATTTAGTGGCAAGAAAGTTTAAAGGCAATTTTGTGGCCCAGCCAATAAATACGTATATGCTTTACTGCGGGATGAATTTTCTAACTTCCACCTAGGCCCATTTTATGTTACCCTCATTTTTTTTTCTTTACGTATATTTTTTAATGCTAACGTGGATATTGTATATATTTTTAACAATTGAAATCCTCTCTGAAATGAGACAGGTATATAACAATGAATTCACAAGAATTTAAAGCTCCATGTGAGCAAATGTTTCGTCTTACCTGCTGTTTTCTGCGTGTGTGTATGTGTGTGTGTGTGCTTTATGGAAGCCTGATTTGCCTACATTATATGCAGCTGGATATATCAAAAGACTTCTCCTTTATGGGATAATTTCCAAAGAGCTCTTCAAATATTAAAATTCAAGAAAATGTGTTCCAGACACAAAGTATATTGGCCAACCACCCAGCATTCTTCCCGTAACTCTCAACTTAAATGCTTTGCCGTTCTTCATGTTAACCAGGAAGAAAATTACCTAAGGGAGGGGTTAATTTGTTTTTAACACTTTATATCTACTGATTATTTCCTAGGCTACAAGCCTAGGACCTCCCGGAAATGCCAGTGGGCTCAGGACTTGGGCTAGGGGGAAGAAACAAAAAACAACAAACCAGACAGCTGAGTTGTCGAAAGACAGAGAAAAACCTGAAAGTTTTGATTTCAGACTCTGGATGTTTCCTGAGTGGAGTTCAACAAAGCAGGAAAAAAGTGCACTCGACATCACCCACCTCACCCTGAGTCACAAAATTATCTCTTCATTCAACAACAGTGTTAAGACCTTGTCTGCTCAGTCCTCTGCTGGATGAAATAGGAAACGCAGATGTCTGTTGAGCACAGGCTCTAGCTAGAAAGACAAAACCAGTTCATGTGAATCACTGATTAAACACACATACAGGTTGAATCTGAATGTGAATGAAATCATAGCAAACAGCGTAAGACTTAATATCAAAAATACACGATGACTAAGTTACATGGTAAAAACCATAAGTACACAAACACTACAATTTAGGGAGAGGTCAATAAAATAGAGGCTAAAATCATGGATATTAGAGTAATTTATCCATTCAACAGCTATCTCTTGAGTGCCACTAAATGCCAGGCCTTTTTCCACCTTCCAGGGATGCAGCTGTGAACAACACACACCAGGTTCTTGCACTCATGGAGCTTATGTTGCACTGGTGTGGTCCAGCAGAACAAGTAAATAAATAGATAAATGAGAAAATACCAGAAATGACAAGTGCTTTGAAGAACATGAAACAAGAGGCCATGATCAAGAAAAACTTTTGGGGGGCCGGGGCAGGGTGGCAGCAGTTTTAAACAGGGTGGACCAGGACAGCTACTAAAAGGTAATGTGTAGTAAAAAGCAAGAACCAGTTCTGCAAAAGTCAGGGAGGCGTTCCCGACTAAGGCTAGTGGAAAAACTCTCAGGTGAGAATAAGCTTGACTTCTGTTATTTTTATTTTTTATTTTTGAGAGAGAAAAAAAAAAAGCTAGTATGACTGGAATAGAGAAAGTAAGAAGAAAAGTGATACAAGATAAGGGTTGAGAGGCAGGCGGGGGTGGATATCATAGAAGCTTGGTACTATGTGATCTTAGACTTAATGTCTCTGACACTCAAGTTTTCTCATCTGTACAATGGGCATAATAATAGCACCAAAATAATAAGTACTATATAAGGTACATATGATAGGTCACAGTATTATACTATTAATCAAGTAAGGTATGCAGAGCCCAGGCATACAACAAAAGGGAACTATCATCCTTATTGTTCGTAGTCGTGGCAGGAAGATGTGCTCTGAAGGAGGACTTGGGTGGGAACCCACACACAGGAGGGTAACTGGGAGGGCAGTTAGACCTTAGGTAGAGGGGAAAGGAGATCGCATTCCCGGGAAGAGTCATTTTGTGGGTCAGTGCATGAATGTGGTCATGAACATGGTACATCTGCCAAGTGGCAAGGAAACCGGCCTGAGCATGGATTAAGACATAAGAAGGACAAGCTCACAGGTGAGCCCTGAGAGTCACGTAAATGGAGAAGGCAAGCTGAGGCCAATGAAGGATGTTCTACAGGGCAGTGACGTGATTAACGACTGTGGTCTTGCAAGTGTCCCAGGCTGCAAGGTTCATGGTGGGCTGGAAGAGAGTCCTGGCCACATGGCAGGCTTTTGGGAAGGCTCCAAGCTCAGGTGAGCATAGCCAGAGGTGCCATAAATCAGGCGTTCAGCCTGTAGGACGTTCTCTTCAGAAAAAAGGAATATGTAATATGAACGACTTCCTTTCCTGACTTGGGCCACCTTCCCCCTCTTGTGCCTTGGGATGATTTCTGTCTAAATATCTGTTGGAAGAAGAATGCCTCACTTAAGTGCCTCCTCTTGCTATCTCCTTTGGCGACAGTGGTCAATGGTTATAGTCTTTCCAAGAAGCCTGGCTCCAGAGTGTCCTTCGTGCACTCCCCTGCAAGTGACAGCAGAGTCTGTTTTTGAATTATGATCGGTTTGGAAGGTGTCTTCTGGCTCTAGCTGTGTTTATTTTTAGAAGAAGTATGAGCTGGGCTTTCGGAGGGGGAGTGGGAATTGGCCATGTGCACCTTTCTGGGGAACAGGTCTGGAAAATTGCTTCTGTCGAAGGGTGTCTCCTTGGAATGTCTTGGTCACAGGCCTAGTTCTTTTTCTTTGTCTGCTAAATATTTTTGGAAAGTATTTCCTTTCAGCACTCCCCTTCCCCCGCCCCCATAAAACCACTGAGTCGGATCCCTCCCGGGATGCTGTCTGAACTGCATTTTCCAGCCTAGATGCCACATCAGCTCTTTGCCTTTGGTGAACTTCTCCAAATAGAATAAGGCAAAGCTGAGGGGACATTTTGTCAATGAAACTAGCCACTGTCTGTATCCTACTCCAGCGGCCAAGCAGAAACATAGGAAAAATGGAGTTGTGCAGTTACATAACAAAAGTAGTGATGGTGACCAACGAAAACAAATTTGTGGTCCTATTTGAGGGAGCGGGTGGAGTTGCTGAGTTCACGCCGGTTAATACCTTCTGCTGTTTTGTGTGCAGGGCGCGTCTCTCACCCCTAGAGGGCAGTCATGACCCTCCTAAGGCAACACTGGTACCGCCTCCCCCGCCCCCATAATGGTTCCCATCCCCTTGAACCACTTAACTTTTTTTTTCCTTCTCTTGTTTTGAAAGGATTGCTGGACGAACTTTGTTTATTAATAAATAACAAATAGGTTTCACAACACAATTGTGATTTTTGATCACCGTTCCATCCAGTGGGCCTGAGATGATGGGCCTTTGACTGATACAATTCTAGCCAAAAAGAACACTTGCTTCAAAGTGGGCTAGCACAGCTGATAGAAGTGAACGTGTAGCACCTCAATACATAAGGCAAATGCTAACAACTATGAAAGAGGAAATGCAAGGCAAAAATAGAGACACAGGTGTAGAGAACAAACACATGGACACCAAGTGGGGAAAGTGGGGAGGGTTGGGGGGGAATGAATTGGGAGATTGGGATACCAAATTGTACACTCTAAACATATGCTGTTTATTGTCTGTTAACTGTATCTCAATAAAAGTTCTTAAAAAAAAAAAAAAGTGAATGTGTAGATTCAGCTGTCCTTTTGAGGTACTGATTAGATCTGTCCCATTTGCTAATGGAAAAACTTGAGAAAAGCAGATTATAAGGAATAAGTGCTTTTTTATCTCATTTTAGTCTCAAAGACTAGAAAACAGCATATTAACCTGAATTACACCTCAATGATAGAGTTAAGAGTAGTTTTCACTCTTTTGTTCTTCTAACTTTATCTTGTTGGTGAAATTAGGGATAGATTTTTTTTTAACTCTAAATTCTAATTTTTCTTTTCTAAAACGTTATTTTTGATTTACTTTTACATGAATACCTTCTTATAAAAACACTTAATATCATAGTTGAGCTGCTGTCTTTTGATTATAGCAATTTGCTGTGTATCTGTCCAGAAGTGTATCCAAGAATTCTAAGAATTTTCATCAATATATAATAGTATTTGAGTGTCTTCTGTGGTTAATATAATTGATTTATGCTCTACATGTTATTATACAATTTGCTTCATTCTTGGACATCATTTCACACAAATTCATGTAAATATAAATGAATTTTTAAATAATGCCGCATCTTCCTATGTAAAAGTAAAAAAAGACAATTCAAAATTAGTAAAATTTTCTGTAAGAAAATTTTTGAGACATGATACTATACGATATGTATTTCAGACACATTTGAACGTCTCTGAAATTGGGGTATGTCTTCAAATCAATACCATCCTGAACTTGATGAAATATAATATGAGAATCTTAACTTCCAGTCGCCTATCCTTATATATTTTTTACCCGGAAGTAATTCTATGAACCTTCCCTTGTGTCATTTATATCAGCTTATTTATCTTCATAATATTCCTCTAAGGAAAGCTAGAGACAGTACTCAGAAGCCTCATCTAATAATTACAGAAATAAAGACATACTTTTTTCCTGTGTTAAAACTAGTAAGCAAAAAAAACCCCAAAAACCAAAAAACTAGTAAATGACAAAAATCAAGCCCAAAGTTATTATAAAAGCTGATTCAACCCTCTGATCTCATTTTCTCCTGTATCCAAAGTCCGGGATTCAAATCCCAGCTCTGCCACTTTTCTTTGCAGACCTATTGTAAAATATAGTATTAATATATAGTTGGCACTAAGTAGTTGCTTAGTAAAGATTAGCTGCTATTATCATTATTATTACTATTACCCATGTTTCCTAGCTACTTATAATAAATACAGATTAGAGTTTTCTAATTTTTTTTAAATTATTTACTCGAAGACCAAAATAGGTTGGAAAATGTCTTCTGAACCATGATAGGTTTTGTTATAATTTGACACCCCACTGCTATCTGCATGTTCTTAAGTTTTGTGTAAGCAAGCGAATGGAGTCTCTGCCCTCTGGGAATGTACAATCTAAAATAGATCAACTAGGGGGACAATCTTGGAAAAGTCACATAAACAGTCCCCAGCCACAGTATCTCAATTCATCCATCCCTCAGGTCATAATTTCAGGAGAATGTTTATACCCATGAATTTAGTGAAGCCCTTGAATGAATCAACAAATACATGCTTAAATATTAGGAAGTCCATAATATATATATATACACACAAACAGCCCCCAGAGAATATTTGACGCCATATTTTTATTTTTTCAATTAATTTTTATTGGAGTATAGTTGATTTACAATCTTGTTTTAGTTTCTGCTGTACAACAAAGTGAGTCAGTTATACATACACATATGTCCACGCTCTTTTAGATTCTATTCCTATATAGGTTATTACAGAGTATTGAATAGAGTTCCTTGTGCTATTCAGTAGGTTCTTATTACTTATTTATTCTACGAGGGTGAGTCAAAAAATTATATGCATTCTGGGGGCTTCCTAGGTGGCGCAGTGGTTGAGAATCCGCCTGCCAATGCAGGGGACACGGGTTCGATCTCTGCTCCAGGAAGATCCCACATGCCACAGAGCAACTAAACTCGCACGCCACAACTATTGAGCCTGCGCTTTAGGGCCCATGAGCCACAACTATTGAGCCCATGTGCTGCAGCTACTGAAGCCCACATGCCTAGAGCCCGAGCTCTGCAACAAGAGAAGCCACAGCAACGAGGAGCCTGCGCACCGCAATGAAGAGTAGCCCCCACTCACCGAAACTAAAAAGAAAGCCCGTGCACAGCAAAAAAAAAAGATGCAACACAGACAATAAAATAATAAATTAATAAATTTATAAAAAAAAATTATATGCACTCTGGCCGTATAATTTACAGAAGTTTTAATGTAACTGGAGTGTAGATAATTTTTGACTCACCTTCGTATATACGGAGAATAAATAACTAATGTGTGTGTCAACTCCATATTTTTATAAAAACTGTAGTATTGTTATCTGTGTCTGTCTGTTTTCATGAAAACAAAAGGTTTTCCCTTCTTGACTATCTAAGGTATTTCAGATTTTATATTTAATAAGAATTTAAAGATTAATATGTTTAATGTCACCTAGTTTTTTACCTCCAAGGGCAACCAGTGTTTTCAGTTTCTTGTTCATTTCATGATGTATCCTCTCTGAGATACTTTTATGCATATAAATGCACATATATCTAGCTATTCTTTTTTTAATTAAAAAAATGGCAATACATTACACTCACTGTTATGCATCTTGCTTTTTCATTTAACACCATATTTTGAAAATTGTTCAAATAAGTTTATAAGGATACTCGCGATCTTTTGTATGGCTGCATAGTATTTCATTGCTGTTTAATTTCGGTTTTTTAAACAATACCCTGTTGGATGTTTAGGTTGTTGCGAGCCTTTTTGCTGCTACAAACAATGTTACAGTGAGTGGCTTTATACATAGGCCATTTTCCACATGTGCAAGATTTATCCTGATTAACTCCCAGAAATGAAAATGCTGATTCAGAGGCAGGTGCTTTTATAATTTTGATAGAAATTGCTAAATTGGCCTCATTACTGGTTGTGACAGGTTATACCCCTACCATCAACGTGTGAGAGTAGCTTTTACCCACAGCTCTGCCAACACAGTGTTTATTGAACCTTTCTATAGCTTTCTGTTTTATCCTTTTCCTTTGTTTTATTCTTACAGAGGTCAGCAGAACTGGCTACAGTTAGACCACCGAGTTCTTGACCATGATTTGCCCAAGAAACCAGGCCCAACCATTCTGTATTTTTCTGTGAGGTATGTAACCAGAGACACATCTACCATCACCACCTGCTCTTTTTTTTTTTTTTTTTTAATTCCTGTTGATCAGAGACAGAATTTTAAAAAAGAAAGGACCTATCAAAAAAATTATTATGTGAAAGAGATCCTCTGCTGTCTTAGTCTGGGGAACAAGTTACCATAGATACTGTGTAGAACTGTTTCCTTTGAAGATGAAGGATAGAATCACCTTCTTTTAGTTCTCAAATCCATTTAAAGCTGAAAAACATAAGTAATATATTTTAACACAGAAGCCTATTTCTGACTCAACATACTTTTAGATTTTTATAATTTGATATATGGCAAACACTTACTATTACATTTTATGTAGGAACGTTTTCTATAGACTATGGAAATAATTGAATTTTATACAATTTCACACCTTAATTGGAATAGACAATAAAATGCAAACAAATGCTCATGAAAAGAATTATCTTAACGTGCAGAAATCTGAATTCTGCTTTCCTGATGAGAGACTGCTGGGAAGGAATCCTTGATTTCTTCTCTGAGCTCTGCTTGGGTAAGTCACCTAACTATACATATGGGCCTCAGCTGTTTCCTCCTGAAATGGATATATTCAACTAAATCGGTGATTTCTTAAAGCCAGCTGGTGATGGAAATATTTTCTCCCATTAATTATTCACACTCAGCTAATAAAATGTTATAAAGAGTAAGGCCCGTGTTCCTGTACCTAGCTTAAGAAACAAAACGCTACCAGTTTTGCTGAAAGCCCCTTCCTGTGTACTAGCCCCCTCTCCCCACTATCCTGAATTTGATATATTTTCATGATAAATTTTGTTTCCCTGGTCTGAAGCCAAGTACGATAAAATAAGCTAAGGTAGGAGATCTTCCATAAATCTAAATATGTTTTCATAAAGCTAGATCAATCTAAAGAATGCACCTATATTTTGAGCTTGTCTTTTTTTTTTGTTTGTTGGACTGTACTTGTTTTATAACATGATAGTGGAGGCTTCTTGTCTTTCTTTGAGGGGTGGGGGGAGGTCATGCTATGATTACCTGACAACGTCATGTCAGTTTCCACAAACTGGTGGGTTGTTTTTTTTTAACTTTCTTATCCTCCATGCAATCCAAGACTGTGATCATGACGTCCTGATTGTCCTACCTTTTTTTGTCTCTTTTTAAATATGAATTGATGGTGATTGTGGATGGAGGCTGCTCCTTATTCAGTAAATAAAGTGTCAACAGCCCTCAGTTTGCTTTTTGCTCTGAAATCTGGCTTAGCATTTTTTTCTTACCACCAGAAGTCACATTTTTAAAACCCAGGAAGGAGGTAGCATAATGGTGATTTATCCAGGAGCATAGCTGGTATGGAAAAGTGCACAGAAATCCTAAAGAAAAACATAGGAGTTTCCTGGAAAGAGTGTGATATGAGTGCTTGTGTCCATGGAAATGGAGAAAAAGAAACAGACCAGCGGCAATAGGAAAAAATGTATATTAGTAACCAAGCAGGGGTCAGAGAATAGAGGGACTTTCATCTCGTATTACGTAAGGAAAACAGCTCAACGTAAATCAATATCTTTTTTCACAAAGAATTATATTATCACTGTAAACATTTCAAACTTTATGAAAGTATAGAGTGAAAAGGAAGAATTATTCTCCACCAGGCCTCTCCCTCCCCCTATCCCCAATTCACTGTCCTTCTTAGAGAAAAATAAGGCTGATAAGTTGTTCGGTGACTTTTTTTTTTTTAACCTGGCGATCTTTCCTTGGGTATATAAAAATCTACTTTATTTCTTTGCACTTCTATAATTTAGCTATCCAGACTCCTATTAAGTGTTTAGGCTGTTTCCAGTGATTTTATTAAGATATAGGTTGTGGGGGAATGAGTTGGGAGATTGGGATTGCCATATATACATTACTAATAAGAAAAAAATACCATTTGTCCACTCTAAATATATGCAGTTTATTGTATGTTAACTGTATCTCAATAAAAGTTCTTAAAAAAAAAAAAAGATGTAGGTTGCAGTTAACATCCTTACACTTGCATCTTTGTGCACATAGTGTGGTGTTTCTGTAGCCTAACTACTCCTTGAAAGCATTATGTCTTTGGAGAATTTAACAAGTACCGTTTACTTAGTCACTGGATTTGTATAATAGTTCTTTGACTGCTACTATCCGGTCTATTTTTGTTCTCAAAATGCCAGGGGAGAAAACTGTGTCTTCCCTTCTGTACAGTCATTCACAGGTAGCCTTGTCTTTCCGAAGCAGCTTCCTGGGATTCCAGCGTCACCTGCTGCCTGTCTGTGAGTTTCAGCACTTATCTCACGAGTGTCCCATAATCACTTAGCTTTACTTTCCCTTAACTACTTGCGTGTTTAAAAGCCCTTATCAAGTTTTTAATTATTCACTTAATTCTTCCTCCCAGCAGTACAGTGAGATCATAATAGTCTTTATTATTATTCCAATTAAGGATTTGATGTTACTCCAATTTAATTAAGGAAATGATAGAGCAAAACACACACCAAGGAATTAAGTGAACTGACCAAGGTCAGCGAGCGGAATGCAGTTCTTCGGAAGTCTCAAATGGGATTGCAGCCACCCCAGTGAAGTCAGTGGTCTCTCAAGGAGCCTCTAGCCTCCTCTTTTGAGAAAATAGGACTGCTGGTGATACTTACATCCTAATAGACATCACTACCAACTGCCCCCCCCCCCGCCCCGGTTGCCTGGAGTGACAACACTTTGAGTCACTGAAGAACAGACCCAAAGATAGCATTTGATTGTATTTGGACATGTGGTCACCATAGAAGTCTCTAGAAATACACATGGTCTCTGATATCGGGGTCATTGCCTTTCCCATCAGCACACACGCCCTGGAACTCAGAGTCATTGCCTCATGGACACCGAGGTGTGCACTTGCTGAGTAGTTAGAGCACAAGGAGAAAGGATTCCCCATGCAAGTAATGCGTTATGTGGACCTGCATCACTGTTGTTTTCAGTGCTAACAATTAAAAATATCCAAGTGTAGGGGAATTCTTTGATGGTTTAGTGGTTAGGACTCGGTGCTTTCACTGCCCGGGCCCGGGTTTAATCCCTAGTCAGGAACTGAGATCTCACAAGCCATGAGGCACAGCCAAAATAAATAAATAAATAAAAACAAAAATATCCAGGAACTTCCCTGGTGGCCCAGTGATTAAGACTCTTTGCTTCCACTGCAGGGTGCACGGGTTTGATCCCTGGTCAGGGAACTAAGATCCTGTATGCTGTGGCATGGCCAAAAAAGTTTAAAAAAAAAAAAAGCAGCAGCGGAGTTTGTGGTAACTATTGTGGAGAGAAAAAGGAGAACATACAGATTAACCAGGAAAAAAGGTCTAAGTGGAAGGTGTGGAGACTGGAATTGACCACTAAGGAAAGCAATGGAATCAGCTTTCCTAGAAACTGCTGAAAAACACAAGAAACGATCATTTGTAAAAGTTAAAAAATAAAGAAATAAAAATAAAAATATCCAAATGCCAGCAACAAAGATAGGTTCAGTAAGTGAGGTCATTTTTACAGTGAACAATTGATCATTGTAATAGAAGATGTAAAATAAAAAAGTACGTTGCATTTCAGAGCTTCCCCAGAGGGAGAAGGGATGCATATCTGAATCAGTGTAGGAAGTTTTTCAAACAGTCGCCCCTCCAACCCCCAAAACCTCCACATTCCCGGCCCAGATTCTGATACCGTGTGCTGGAGATGGTGAATGTGATCTTGGGCAAGTTCATTGTGAATTGAAAAGAGATCAGGGGGTACAAAATAACTTTGCAGAGTACTATGCAAATATAAGAAAATATAACTTCTTTTTAATTGTAACATTTATGAAAAAGAAACATACCCTACCTGTTTTGCTCTCAAGAGATTTCCTCTCTACTGAAATGTGGTATTAACCCTGTGGTAGGCACTGGGTTAAATATTTGACCTGTATCTTCTCATTGATTCCTGAACTAAACACTGGATTCCTGTAGATTTGCAGGGAAGACTTTCTCCTGGTTAACATCCCCCAGGATGCAGGGAGCAGCTCAGAAACACATGCCGCTTCTACATGGAAGGAAGAAAACATTTAAGGTGAAGGCACTTAGTTCTCCTTTTATGAACTTCAGGATTAAACTTTTGTCTTTGCTTCAGCTATAAAATCTCAATGATATGTGCTGACTATGTGTGTGACATGTGTGTATAGACAACCCATAATTTATTTATGCACCACAATTCATTTAACCATCCTGTTTCCCTGTGAGTGCAAACACCCCCAGGCTTCTGGGGGACTCCTCCAGGCCCGGGGTTGTTATCTGCTGCTGTAAATTATCTTTCACAAACACATGGGCCTCTTTGGTAATGCAGCCCAGATGTAAGCATTTGAAAAGCTTGATAGTGAGCAAGCAGGCATTTAAATCAGAGAGCAGGAGGACTGGGCGTGACCTCATTGGAAAAGCTCCCATCCCCTCAGGGGAGGGCAACCGGAGGTGGCTCTGGCTGGTACCACCCAGCTCCACACAAAGCCAGGATCTTGGGTCTTTTACTCCTCTTATTCATCAGACTATGTCTATTTTTTTTTTTTAATAGGCTTCCTCGGGTCTTCGTTGCTGCACACAGGCTTTGTCTAGTTGCGGCAAGTAGGGGCTACTCTTTGCTGTGGTGCGCGGGCTTCTCAGTGCAGTGGCTTTTCTTGTTGTGGAGCACGGGCTCTAGGCTTGTGGGCTTCCATAGCTGCAGCACGTGGGCTCAGTAGTTGTGGCGCACGGGCTTAGTTGCTCAGCGGCATGTGGGATCTTCCCGGCCCAGGGATTGAACCCGTGTCCCCTGCATTGGCAGGTGGATTCCTAACCACTGTGCCACTAGGGAAGTCCCTCATTGGACTGTCTCTTGCTTTTTTTTTTTCCCCCTCTCTTTCTGGGCTTCCCTCTCCTCTTCCCCTCTTTTCCTCCTCCTCTTTCCAAATTACCTTTTCTATGCACTAGGACTGTAAGTGGCCACTGCGAGGTACCCCTAAGTATTGTCTGTCTGTGACATTTGGGGCTGAGAAGTCCCCTCGTGTGGAGAGTTCTAGTAGGAGATGTGGGGAAAGACTGCTACCTTTCTGTCAAAGTTGCAAATACAGCCTTTGAAAGACTTTTTTCAGTCTTTAAAGCACCCCTTCACCTGTTTCTGGAACATTTGGCCTATAAGAAAGAGTTTAACTCAAGGAAGCATCATGACTACAACTCCTGGGTCCACATCATCCCACCTGATTTTTTTAAGAAAGAGAAATATATGAAATACAGCACAATGGGTAAAGATTCTGGTGAAGAAAGATTTATTGATATAGGAAGATGTTCCCAATATATTCTAGGGGAAAGAAGCAGAGCACAGGATTGCACTTGAGTAAAAGATATGAGTAGGGAAAAAGTTTAAAATGTTAACAGTAATTAATCTCTGAGTAGAATGACTGGGGGAATTTTTACTTGTCTGTATATTTTTTTCCTACGATGAACGTAGTAAGCAGTTTTTTAAAATGCAAGCATGAAAAGTGATAAAAGGAAGAAAGGGTAAAATGTTTGTGACTGGGTAGCCATGAGTTATTTTAGAGCTATCAAAGAGTAGATAATTTACAATAAGGAGAGGACAGGAAAGTTCATCTCTTCCCAGAGGAATGTGATTAAAAAGCACAGAGGAATAACTGATTCCTCCTGCTTTGGGCCCAGCAGAGGTATTTGAGACAGATGTGTGAGTCAGCCAGAGCTCCTTCCCTCCACCACACTTCCATCTGAACAGTATCCCAGAACCTGGAGAAAGTGTCTGTTGCCTTAATATTGACCGTGACCTCCTGGCCTAACCCATTCTTGAACTTCCAGATAAGCCGCCTTTGTCTTTGAGGAGCCATCATCCTGATTCATATGGGAGTTCCAGAAAGACACAGAATCCTTCAAAACTCAATCCTGATTCCAGTTTCTTACAGGATTATATTTCTGTGTGTTCCCGGATCACCTATCAGACAGCGTTTGTGGGAATCTGCTCAGTCTTCTCTGTAATCTCTCTTTAGGATGACAGCAAAGGGGCAGAAGGAAAGCCTTAGTATCATGAAGAGTGAAAAGGCTGTAGGGTACAGAAGTTCAAAGCTTGGCCGTTAATGCAGGGTTTCTCAGCAGCAGCGCTATTGACATTTGGGGCCAGGTAATTCTTTTTTTGGCCTCACCATGGGGCATGCGGGATCTTAGTTCCCTGACCAGGGATTGAACCTGTGCCCCCTGCAGTGGAGGCGTGGGGTCCTAACCACTGGACTGCCAGGCAGTTCCGGGGCCAGGGAATTCTTCATTGTAGGGAGCCATGCGGTTCTATAGGATGTCTGCAGCATCCCTGGCCTCCTCGCATAAGATGCCAGTAACACTCTCCAAGTCAGGACAATAAAAAAGATGTCTTCCACATGGCCACATGCACCTCACTCCATCCCTTAAGAACCAGTGCGTTAGCACTGCTCTTGGGTTCTAACCCTAATTCTTCCGTGTGTTACCTGTGTGGCCTTTGGCACCCTCTGTGGGCTTGTTTCCTCACCTAGAAAATGGAATAGGAGCTGGTGGTGATACAGGGGGTTGTTGGAGGATAATGCATGTTAACATGTAACAAAGATCCTCAATAAATGTTAACTTTTTATGATACAAATAACAGAGTCTGCCTCGATCACCGTTACAGTGGGTAAAAAATTCCATAATGTGATATACAGTCATTGAACATGGAAGTTTGGAGACTGTCTGGCTTGGGTCTGACCCACTCACTTTCGTACTGGGCGGAAGATTTTGTTTGTCTCCATCATTCACTAGTCCTAGCCATCACCTCCCTAAAAACTTAACCTCTCCTGGCTCTTCCTGTCTCCTTCTCAGAGCATCTGTCCCTACTTTGCTGATGGTGGACGGGAATGGGGAACCTAACACTTCACATTGCCTGGGGCAGAAGACTCTCTCCCCTTTCGGCCAGGTCACAGCAAGGCCCTTACCCTCCTGAGCCTCCAGCCGTTCCCTGGAGAACTCAGCAAGAGTCACACTGTGGGAAAGGAGTGACAGGGCAGGTTTCTACAGGCACACCTGGAGGGCCCCCTCCGGTTCTCCTAGGGTTGCCTGGAAATCCGGAAGTGAGGCAGAGTCTTCCTGGCCGGGGAGCACATTGTAGAAGCAAATAATGCCTCCCTTAGGGAGTTCTCCAAGAGTGCACCCCTCCCAGAGATGAACGGGCACATACAGGACTCTCAGAACTTCTCTATCATCGTTTGGAGAAAATGAAATACACTTAAATTACACCGCTGTCTTCAGCGTGCATTATAAAGCAGGACTGTGAGGTTGCAGGGTCATTACAAGCAATAAATACAGATCTCCCTGCTGGGAATGTGAATTAGGACCTGATAGAAATCTGCTTAGGCAGGTGGCTGCAGTGAGTGCTTACAATTACCCACAGTAACTGAACGAAACCTGGAACGAGGCGTTTGAATGCAGCGCTCACTTGGCAGTCACGAAGTCAGCACTGTTCAGAGTGTGAAATAATTGAGTCGTTCTTGTCCAATTCGCCGTCTTTGACTCTATCGCTCAGACGTAGCAAAGGTTCTGGAAAATGAAGAAAATACGCTCAGTTGAGGAGAAAAAGTCCTGAGTGGTCAGAAGACTATTCATTTCAGGGTGGTTTCCCATTCTCTGTCAGAATGGACACCTTTCTAGCATGTTGTTTCCTTGAGAGAAAGAGCTTAGGAAAGTACCTGGAATTTCCATTCTTGTTGTTACCGTTGAAGTTTTAAGAGGTTCACAACTAAGTCTGCAGCTTTTAATACAGTCCCCCTGGGAAGCGGTTAATAATAACATAGTAATAATCACCACCACTCATTGACCGCTGAAATACGTGACACCCACCAAGCTGAGCACGTTGAAAATATCTGTCATTTCTCTGGTGTGGGCGGCAGGTGAGAAAAGGGAGGCATTGAAAGGCTGAGAAGCTGGCTCAAGGCCCAGCATGGATCAGTGTTGGGGCTGGGCTTCACCTTAACATCTCCTCAACTCTGTGGTGGTGGGGTTTTTTTCCAATGTTTTTCCTTTTTTTTTTCTTCCTTTTTTTTTTTTTTTTTTTGATGGGATTAAGCCTGGGCCATGGCAGTGAAAGCGCCAACCAAGTCCTACCCATTGGACAACCAGGGAATTCCCTGTGGTGTTGACTTTTGACCAGGATGGATAAATGCCACAGGAGGAAAATACAGGCCACCAACATGGCAGTGACCTCTAAAGGACAGCCCATCCCAAACCACCAGAGTCTTCTGCTGTTCGACACGTGGATTGCCATGTGACTGACAGGGCTGCCCCTCCTCCAGGCCAACTTTGTCACGTTGTTGAGGTTGATGTTCTGTTGTCACTGATGAGCAGTTAGGTGGACACCTGTCCGTCAAGAAGAGGGCGGGGGAAGATGCTAATGGTAGGAACACGAAAAGTAGAGACAAAACCTCTTCTCAAGAAGGCAAATTGTCAAGAAGTTACATTTGTTAAACTGTATGAGGTCTGTCTCCAAAACATGTGCCTAGCCCAAAAGCCTGGGTTTATTTGGAGCCTGAAAATTGAGCCGTGGGCTTTGACTTCACAAAATCTTAGTGAAATCACTCACGGTAAGCATGCAGAAAGGAAACAATATCCTTTTGCCAAAAAAGGGCTGAAACAGAAGGTCTTTATTTTATGAGTCTGGGATAGTCCGTTTCATTTCATTAAGAAGCCCTAGATTTTGTTTTCAGTCCACGGTAGGTGTTGATAGGTATGCCTGGGGAGCCATTCTCCTGGAGGACCGTACGTACTTTTCATACCCTCTGTAAATATAAAGTCATTACAGTGGCTCCCTTGAGGGAGAGATGGGATCATGGATTCAGAGAGCGGGTAATCGGACGCCTAGGCAGAAAGGTAGAAGGCAACAGGGCGAGCCGCCAGGAAGTAGTGGGAAACAAGATAGGGACCTGTTTACTGGAACTAGGATATAGGCAGGGACCTGGGCTTCAGAAACAAGAGGAACCCAATTACTAGAACAAAGGTATCTGCGCAGAATTGGACAAGCCACAAGTTGATTTGATGCCATCCAACTCCCCTACATATGGTTTCTTAAATTCTTGAGCACTAGCAAGAGGATTTGTGTGGCTAATATGCTCTCTCCCTGGAATGCCCTTCCTACCTTCGTTACCTGGTGAACTCATGCATTCTTTAAGACTCAGCTCAATTGTCCAAGGGGACACCGTGTCCTGTGACACTTAGTCCTCTGGATTTCACTTTGGCAGCCTTCTCCCTCATGATTCATAAGCTGACTTAATTGCATTCCTCCCTAGGGCCCCATGGCATTGTATACATGTTACATTTCATTGTGATTGTTGTTGTAGCAAAGCATCCTATCATATTGGTTTGGAATATGAACTTTGAAGTCTGAAAGGCCTTAGTTTGAGTCATGGCTCCACCACTTTCTACCTGTATGGCTTGGGGAAGTTGGCTTTACATGTCTCTATCTCAGTTTTCTCATCTGTAAGATAGGTTCATACCTTGCTACCTCTGGCACCTGGTTGTACTGAAGTTTAATGAAACGATGCACATAGAGCCCTTTGTATCGTCCCTAGCATGTGGGAAGCCCTCTAGTAATTTGGATCCTTTGGTTGCCAGCAGCAGAAACCAATTGTGGCCAACAGAATTGAAGGAAAACTGGACTAACAAGGCCTCAGAAAAGATAGGAATCCAGGCTCTGCAGGGATCTAGGGAGCAGAAAGCAATAGACAATTTCATCAGGGTACCACTGGCAGAACAATAGGCTCCAACCATTTTGATCCATAGGGCATTCTAATCCTATTCCTATTCCAGGTAAAAGAATCTGACTGGTCTAGCTTGGGTCACATGCTCATACCCTGGAGAAGGAGTTCTGGCCAGATAAAAGGAATGTGCTCAGCTGTTTTATATCCAGCTGGTGCCCCTTAAAGCTTTTGCACATGTGGCTTCTGCTAAAGACCATTGCAGATTTATTTACGTAATAATGCAAGCACTGGATTAAAAAAAAAAGTTTTGAAGACTGGCAAAATTTGAATGACGATCAGGTCTTAACTATTAAGGAATTATGAACTTTGCTAGTGTGAAAATTCATTGAGGTTATACTTTTAATACGATCCCTTTCTGTTAGAGAGATATATTGAAGTAATTAAAAGTGAAAGAATCATCGAATCTTGGCATAGATAACAGACCCTGAGTTCTAATCTGACCTGGGACCCTTTCAGGGCAGGGAGACACTTCCAAGACCATTTCAACTTTTTAGAAGGTGTTTCATAGGTTGACCCAAAATCTATCACCTTACATTTTTTTGGTCCACTGGTCTGGTTCCAACTTTTGAAACAATAGAGAACAAACATACTTCTAGTTTACTGATCTTGTGTCTACATACAATTATTTAGGTCTTAGCTTCCCACATAAATGCTGGTTGAGTGAACAAGAGAGGCAGCCAGGAGGAGGTTCTGCTGAAAAGCATTGTCTACAGAGTTAAAAGGACCGAAATCAAGACCTCCTCCTGCCTACGGGTGTAGGGGGATCTCTAAAATTCAGCTTCTGCATGAAACGGGAAATGGGGGTAATGATAGGTCTCTCTCGCCCAGGGCTGTCGTGACAATTAAATGAAACAACGCATGGAAAGCACCCCGGGCTCGTAAGGAAGAGCTCTAGGAACATTAGCTGTGATCCTGCTGCTGCCCTTTCAGGCTGTCCACCAGAAACCTGCCCATCTTATCTCAGTTGACAGAGATAAAAATACTTGCAAAAGCAAAGGAAGCAGGGCAAAACCATCACCACCTAGTTGAAGCAGAAGGTCCTTCAGGAAACTTAGGAACACAGGTCGTCTCAGCCCAATGGCAGCAGCCGGCCTTGAACCCACCATCCCAGGGACTACTCTCTGGTGCTGCTCCATCAGCTCCTACTTTTGACTTGGGTCCTTTCTCTACCTCCTGACTTCTGTTTGGTGCCTTTCTCTGCCTCCACTGTTTCCCTCTTGACCTGTCTCTCGTCTCTCAGTCTCTCTAAGAGATCATACATGATGGGTTTCTCCGTTCCTTATTCCGTATAAGGAGCCTCTGTTGCCCTTGGTCTGTCTAGCCATGGGCAGGAGACTGACATTGATGGGAGAGTACTCAGATTATAACACATTCTCTCTTGGTAAAAGCCAAATTATGAACATTTATCACATTACCCCAGAGATGCTGTTTACCTGCTGTATTTTCCCCACCTGGATTTCTTTTTATCCTGTAGAATCCTGGTTTTTTCCTAGCCTTCAGGTATAGTTCAAATCCCATCATGTCCTGTAAGCTCTCTTTTTTTTTTTTTTAAACATAATGTAAGGTTTGCCAAGCCACACTAGTTAGAATTTCTTGAATTCCTACCACATGCCAGGCACTGCATTGGGCACTTCATAAAGGCCCTCCTAGGGCCATCGTTATCCCCACTTTATAGACAAGGGATCTTAGACTCAAAAGCTTACGCCACATCCCCCAGGCCATATAGCATTAAATTCCAGAAAATGGAGTTTTATTAACAACTGTTAGTATTGATTGTTTTACATCCCTTTTCTATTATCTCATTTTAACTTCCAGAACCCTGTGAGGTAAGTGTAGTCATAACACCCATTTTAGAAAAAAACACAAAGTTAACTAACTTGCCCAAGACTGCACAGTTAATAAGTGATGGAGCTGGGACTCCATATTCCAGATCTTTTCGATTCAAAAGCTGGCTTTTCCTTCCAACTCTTCATCCCCACCCCCCTTAATCCTTAACTTTCCCTTCTCACACACCTAACACTCATCAATCTTCATTTAGCTCACTTATAAGTGAGATAAACCCTTGTAAGTGAAACTATAAAGGATGTATTCTCTTTCTGGAACTTCCCTTGAAGCTTCAGCATTAGGGGTGGAATTTTTCAAATGATTTAACCATCTCAGTGATAAAATCTTTCACGGCCTTTTTAAGCTGCTGTATTTATTTCTCAAACATTTCCTTATTATGGAAGGGGAGGAAAAAATAAAACGAGCAAATGCCCAAGGCCTATCAGGATTTTGCAGAGCTATGGGCAAGGCTCCCCGTGCCACTTCAGTCCGGGTTTATCTTGAGTCTCACCAAAGTGAGAGCACGTTCTCTTCCAGGACCCTAGCTGAGAGCTGTCTTCGGGTATTAAGTGTTTTCATGTATTATTCATCAAGTGGGGCTCCAAAGCCAGAGAAAAACTTCTGAGCTTCCGCTGGCCGGCTCACCCACCCCAGAGGCCCTGCCTTCCCCAGCCAGCTTCAGCAGGACAGGATGAGGAGAACACAAGACTCTCCTCCCTCCCCACCTCAGGGTAGTCAGCTTTCTCCTAAAAGAGGGACATGACCTCACAGACTGAACAAGTGAAGGCCCTGAAAAGGGAGTAGAAAGAGTGAAGCCCAGATTACCCTGATTTGCATGAGAAAGACCAATATTAAGTAGTAGGAGAGCGCGGCTTCCAGCCAAAGGGAAAGCCTGGAGCCTGGAAGGAAGAGAGGAAAGGAGGGAGGGTGTGATTCCCTCCTTGAGGATGGGAGAGAGGTAAGTGTGGGGCCCTCACACCCACCCCGAGTCTGAAAACCACAGAGCCGCAGGCCTCCAAGTTCAATTATTTAGTAGTACTTACGCGGCACACTTCTGTTTTCAGCCCTCAGAGCTCACCTGGGCTTTGTTTCAAAGCTGTCTGAGGTATTCTGAGCTCCCAGAACATGTGACAAAGAATGGAAAAAGAGAGAAAAGCTGGCTTTGCAGGTGCTGACCATTTTGGATTTTTCTTTAACTCACCTTTCAACACACAAAAGCCTTCTGTAGGAGATTGTATCTGCATATCCGCATATATCCACATACATTCATACGTACATACAGGTGTACACACGTGTTGCAGATGGCTTTTGAAAGGAAAGGAAAGCACAACCATCCCCTAGTTCCTCAACATTCTCTGCGAGAAACTAAATGAGGAAATGAAATCATGCAGAGAGAAGGAAAAGAATCTGAAGGAAAAATCTTCTGTACTGTTTTTCAGGTTTTACATTGAGAGCATATCATTCCTGAAGGATAAAACCACTGTGGAGCTGTTTTTCCTGAACGCAAAGTCCTGTGTGCACAAGGTAAGGGCCCCGTTCCTTATGGTCAGTGACACTGCAGAGGGACTGGAGGAGGAGGCAGTAGTGGCAGGGCCTTTGTTTTCATGTTCAAATGGAGAAAAAAGGACATCATCTCCTCCCTTGATGTATCCTACCCCACCAAACAAACAAACAAAAAAGAAAAGGAAAGAAAAAAGGCAGCTCTTCTCAAATTCTGAGTTGGGAAGACAGCCATGTACGGAGGCAACATAATCACACAGAATTACCACGGCCTTAAATGTAGCTCCTACTCCACACGGAACGACCCAGAAGGACACAAAGATGGATCAATCAGGCTGTGATCGAAGCCTCACAAAAGTGAGGCCAGAAATCTTTTTTAACAGAATACAGCTTACGTTTATCATAACTCAAAACCAGTCTTCTTTAGGGGCCTCTGCTCAGAGCCATGTGGTTTTTTGTTGTTTTTGTTTTGTTTTATATTTATTTATTTATCTGGTTGCACTGAGTCTTAACTGCAGCAGGCAGGCTCCTTGGTTGTGGCATGCCTGTGGGATCTAGTTCCCTGACCAGGGATCGAAGCCAGGCCCCCTGCATTGGGAGCGTGGAGTCTTAACCACTCTGCCACCAGGGAGGTCCCAAGCCATGTGTTTTAAGGCAGAGAGTCTCAGTTATCTGTGGCGAGGGACCTGTTTTTTGCTATTGTTTTTTATTTGCATCCAATGCATGGAGAACACACAGCTTTTGTAAAATTCAATGCACATGAATTGCTAGAAAAATTATCGTGTGTTTGGATGTTGCAGCCATGTCAGTCAAATTGCTGTAGAAGTTTTAGACATTCTCAATTTTTATCTTAGCTCCTTGCAGATAAGCAGTGCTTTAAAGGCCTCTAGTCTGGCCTTCTCAAACCATACCCTGTGCAAGCGCAGGGAGTCTGTGGGCCAAGATTGGCTCAGCTGGAGCCCAGTTCCTCCCTTCAAGGTTGTGGTCTCCACGTTCAGGATCTCAGATTCCACGCCTGCTTCCAGGGCTGGTGGGAACCCCTTCTGCCCACATATATCACCCTAGATCTGAGGGGTGGCCTGGGACAGCTGGATGGTGCCTGACCTGGAAAGAACAAGGGGGCAGACTGTGGGTTAGGGCACCTGCATTGGTACTCCTTCTCTCGGCCCCCAAAATGTTAAGGATGACCCACTGCACATATGCAGGTTTTTTTTTAATTAATTAATTAATTATTTTGGCTGCATTGGGTCTTCATTGCTGCACGCGGGCTTTCTCTAGTTGCGGAGACCTGGGGCTACTCTTCATTGCGGCGCGTGGGCTTCTCATTGCAGTGGTTTGTCTTGTTGTGGAGCACGGGCTCTAGGCACGCGGGCTTCAATAGTTGTGGCTCGTGGGCTCTAGAGCGCAGGCTTAGTAGTTGTGGCGCATGGGCTTAGTTGCTCCGTAGCAGCTAAGCCAGGGCTCAAACCCATGTCCCCTGCATTGGCAGGCGGATTTATAACCACTGCGCCACCAGGGACGTCCCACACGCAGCTTTAATTAGTGTAAGAATCAGCAAGGAGCAGAGTTTTTGTTGCTGTTGTTGTTGTTTTAATAGCTTTATTGAGATGTAATTTAATAGCTTTATTGAGATTTAATAGCTTTATTGAGATGTACATAATTTTCTAAGTCGTAATATAAGTAATACCCTTGAAATGATCACTACAGTCAAGATAGTGAATATAGCCAGCACCTACAGATCTGCTTTTTCTCACCATAGATTACATTTTCTAGACTTTAGTATGAGTGGAATCATACAGCAGATAATCTTTTTGCCTGTTTCCAATGAGCGTAATTGTTTTGAGATTCATGCGTGTAGTTGCGTGTTTTCAATAGCCCTTTCCTTTTCACTGCTGAGTAATATTCCACTGTATGGCTATACCTTACATTGTTTTTGTTCTTGTTTGGCCACACTACACAGCACGCGTGATCTTAGTTTCTTGACCAGGGATGGAACCCGGTGCCCCCTGCGGTGGAAGCACCCAGTCTTACCCACTGAACTGCCAGGGAAGTCCTTATATCTTATATTGTTTATCCATTCACCTGTACTTTTTTTTTCTTTTTTCTGCCAGTTTTACTGGGATATAATTGACATATATTGTGTAAGTTTAAGGTGTACAATATGATGATTTGATAAGTGCATATATTTCAAAATGATCCATTTACCTGTTGATGGACATTTGGATTGTACAAGTTTAGGGACTGTTACAAATAAAACTGCTATAAACATCCACGTACAAGTCATTGTATGCACATATACTTTCTTTTCTTCTTGGGCAAATACCTGGGAGTAGAATGGCTAGATCATGTGGTAGATAGGTTTGACTTTTTAAGGTTCTGCTAAACTGTTTTCCAAAGTGGTTGTGCTATTTTAAATTGCCACGAGCAGTTTATGAGGTTTCTGTTTCCTTCATATCCTTGTCAACACATGGCATCAACATCTGTTCCATTTTAGCCATTCTAATAGGAGCATAGTAGTATCTCATTGCATTTCCCTGATGACATATGATGTTTGAGTATCTCTTATGTGCTTATTTACCATCGATATATCTTCTTTATGTTTGACTCTTTTGCCCAGTTTCTTTGGGTTCCTGTTTTCTTGTCATGAGTTTTCAGTGTGTATATATTCTGGATATAAGTACTTTATTGATTATATGAATTACAAATATTTTCTCCCTGTCTGTGGCTTGCTGTTCATTCTCTTAACGTCTTTCAAAGACTGAGAGTCTTTTATTTTGATGAAGTCTGTTTTATCAATTTGTTCCTTCATGGATTGTGATATTGTATCTCAGTAAACTTTGCCTAACCCAAGGTCGCAGAGATTTTCTCCTGTGTTTTCTTCTAGAAGTTTTAGAATTTTAGGTGTTACATTAGGTCTAGTATCAATTTTGAATTAATTTCTATGTATGACACAAAGTTCAGATTGAAGTTCTTTTTTTTTCTTTTTTTTCCCCCACATACGTAGATTCAGTGGTTCCAGCACCATTTGTTGAAAAGGCTGTCATTTCTCTATTACATTGCCTTCGTCCCTTTAAGAAGAAATTAGTTATCCATATATGTGAGGGTTTACTTTTGGACTCTCCATTCTGTTCCATTGATCTGTTTGTCAACCTTTTGCAATAATATACTGTTTTGATTACTGCAGCTTTGCATTGTGTGTTGAAATCAGAAAAAACCCCAACTTTGTTCTTTTTAAAAGTTGTTTTATTTATTCTAAGTTTTTTTTGCATTTCCCTGTGAGTTTTAGAATCAGCTTGTCGATTTCTACCAAAAAAACACAGACAAACCCTACTGTTACTTTTTTTAGGATTGCATGAATCCGTAGACCAAGGTGGGAAGAATTGACAGTTTAACAACATTGAGTCATCAGACCCATGAACAAGATATAGATATAGATAAATATAGATATAGACATAGATCTCCATTTATTTAGATCATCTTTAATTTCTCTTAGTAGTTTTCAGTGTACAGGTCTTTTGTTAGATCTGTCCCTTTGTCTTGCATATTATTTGATACATTTGTAAATGGTATCTTTTTTTTTTTTTCAATTTCTGAATGTTCATTACCAGTAAATAGAAATAGAATTGATTTTTATATATTGATATTGAATCCTGCAGTATTGCTAAACTCATTTATAACTTTTGGTGACTTTTTTATAGATTTCATCAGGTTTACTTTTATTGATCATCTGCTAATAAAGATAGTTTTACTTCTTCCTTTTCAATCTGTGTGCCTTTCTATTAGTTGTCCAATTTATAGCCATAGTTGTTCATATTTTCTTATTATCCTTTTAACATGTGTAGTCTATAGTGATATTGCCTCTCTCAATCCTGATATTAATAATTGGTGTCTTCTCTCTTTTTTATTTCTTATCATTCTGGCTAGAAGTTCATCGAGCCTCTCAGAGAATCGGCTTTTGGTTTCAGTGCTTTTCGCATTGGAAAAAGAAATTTTTCTATTTCATTGATTTCTGCTATGATCTTTATTATTTTATATTTTAGGATTATTATTTCCTTTCTTCTTCCTTTGGGTTTGATTTGCTCTTCATGCACCATTCTCTTAAGATGAAAGCTGAGGTCATTGATTAAAGACATTTCTAATATAGGTGTTTAATACTACAACATTTTCTCCTAAGTACTGATTTTGTATCCCACAAATTCTGATGTGTTGTGTTTTCATTTTCATTCATTTCTAAATATTTTTAAATTTCCTTTTTGATATCTCTTCACTGGCTCATTGTTACTTAGAAGAGTATAGTTTGGTTTCCAGAAATTTGAGGACTTTGGGGGATCTTTCTTTTATTTATTTCTAGTTAAATCTCACTGTGGTCAGAAAACACACTTTGTGAAAATAAATTCTTTTAAATTTAAAGTGACTTATTTATGGCCCAGAATATCTTGGTAAATGGTCTGTGTGCACTTGGGAAGAATGTGTATTCTGCTGTCATTGGGTGGATGTTCTATAAATGTTAACCAGGTCAATTTGATAGTATTGTTTAAGTCTACTACTCTTGCTGATTGTGTGTCTACTTCTTGCATCAATTATTGACAGAGAGGTACTGAAATCTCTTGCTATGATTGTGGATTTTTCTATTTCTTTTTGTAAGTTCTATCAGATTTTGTTTCATGTATTCTGAAGTTTTGTTATTAGGGTATAAACGTTTAAGAATGCCATTTCCTCTTGACTGTCTTTATAAAATGATCCTCTTTATCCTGGTAATAATCTTTATTCTGAAACCTACTTTATTTGATATTAATATAACCACTTCATGTTTCTTTTGATCAACGTTAACATGGTAAGTCTTTTTCTGTCCTTTTAATTGTAAACTGTTTGTGTCTGTATATTTAAAGTACATTTCTTATAGACAACATATGGATGCATCTTGTTTTTTTATCCATTTTATTTATCCATCTCTGTCTTTTAATTAGTTGTTTACATTATTTACATTTAATGTCATTATTGACATAGTTAAGTTTGTCTGTCTTGCTATTTGTTTTCTATTTGCCCCATATGTTCTTTGTTCCTTTTTTCTGCCTTCTTTTGGATTTACTGACTATTTTATGATTCCATTTTAACCTCCTTTGTTGGATTATTAGCTATAACTCTTTGGTTTATTTTTTGTGTGATTGCTTTAGGGTTTATAGTATGCCTTTAACTTATCAAGTCTACCTTCAAGTGATATTATACGATTTCGCATGTAGTACAAGAACCTTATATTAGTGTATTTCTCTTTCTTCCGTCTCAGCCTTCATGCTGTCAGTGTCACACATTTTATTTTTAGGTGTGTTATAGATGCACATGACATTGTTATTGTTTTTGTGTAAACATTTGATCATCTCTGTCTGCTTTTAAAACTTTATCACTGCTTTGAGCAATTTGATACAGCTTTCTCCTTCATGTTTCTTGTGATTGCTGTTTATTGAGCATTTTGGACTTGTGGGTTTATATAGTTTTCATCAAATTTGGGAATATTTCAGCCATGATTTCTTCAACTATTTTTTTCTGTTCCCATCCATGCCTCCTTTGCAAACTCCAACTACACATATATTAGGCCACCTGAAGTTATCCCATAGCTAAGTGATGCTCTTTTTATTTCTTTCTTTCTGTGTTTTATTTTGATAATTTCTACTGCAGTGTCTTCAATTTTATTTATCTCTTCTTTTGGAATCTAATCTGCCATTTATCCCATCTTGCATATTGAAGTTTTTATCTTTAAAAGTTTGATTTGACCTTTTTAAAATCTTGCCTGTGACTACTTCACTTTTTGAACATATGAACTATAGTTATAATAATTGTTTTAATGTCTTCATCTGCTTTTTTTTTTTTTGGCTGCACTGCACAGCTTGTAGGATTTTAGTTCCCTGACCAGAGATTGAACCTGGGCTCTTGCAGTGAGATTGCAGAGTCCTAACCACTGGACCACCCAGGAAGTCTCTTCATCTGCTTATTTTAATATCTGTGTCAGTTTGTTTGGTTTTGATTGATTGATTTTTCTCCTCATTATGGGTCATATTTTCCTGCCTGTTTGCATGCATGGTAATTTTTGATTGGATGCTGGACATTTTTAATTGTATCTTTTGGGGTACCACATATTTTCATATTCCTTAAATATTCTTGACATTTATTTGGGGATAGAGTTTAGTGACTTGGATGCACTTTGATTTTTTCAAGTCTTACTTCTATAATTTGTTATGCTGGCCCAGACCAGTGCTCATTCTAGAGCTAATTATTACCCATGACTGAGGCAAGACCTTCCTCAGTACTCTACTCAATGCCCCATGAATTATGAGTTTTTTCAGTCTGGCTGGTGGGAATAGGCACCATTTTCAGCCCTGTGTGAGGACCAGGCACTCTTCCCTTTCACCCTTTCAGCTAGTTCTTTCCCCAGCCTTGGGTAGTCTCCTTCCACGTGTATGGTGATCAGTACTAAGCTAAAGATTCAAGGAAGACCGTCTGCATAGCTTCAAGAGTCTCTGTTGGTGCAGCTCTCTTTGGCCCTCTGTTTTGCAAATTGTATCTATTTTGGTCTCCCCATTCTCTCAATACTGCCTCCTAACTCAGAGAGGGCACTGTGTTTCATCTGCGTTTCCCCTCACAGCCTGGAAACCTTCTCGTGGCTGCAAGTGGGGATAGTCCGGGTTTACCTCATTCAAGGTTCACTAGCCTTTGCTGCCTGAAGTTCAGTGTTTTGAAAACTGTTGTTTCATATTTATTGTGTACTTTTTTAGTTTTTTTTTTCAGGAAAGAGGGTAAGTCCAGCCCTTGTTACTCCATCCAGAAGTATTCAAAGCAGAGTTTTGTGCTAACTCTACAACGAAAGTATATCTCCAGCACCAAAGACTTTATGACAGCCTCCTTTTCTGAGACGTGGGTTTCCTTAAGCACGCCGTGGGTTGACTGATAAGTAGACACCTGTACAGCCAATGCAGCATTTACTGAGTCAGGAAAACATTTCATAAACAATAGTTGGTGATCATCTCATGTGGAGAAATACAATTACGCTTTGTGCTATTTCTTACTGCCTAGCTGGCTGAGGTCCAAAGAAATAGCCTCCTTGATGACTTGTTTGCTCTGTTGCTAACAGAAAGAAAAATAGGATGCAAATTTTAACTCTTGGTATTTCTCTTGTAGTTTTGTATGCTATTTCTGTTGGTCTGGATGAAGCAGAGTTCTGTTAAATTCTGCTTTTATCTAATGTCAGGTCCTAGGAGCTCCTTTCTAAATGAGAGTGTTCCATGACTTGTCAAAGAATTCAGAACTTTACAAAACATAATGTTGTAAGGCACTATGACTTACGTTATTGGGATAATTTTTAAAAAATTCATCTGTAGGAATTTACACGTTGGTATTTTCTATTTGGTATTTTTTAGGTAATATGCAGATGGCTAGTAACATAATCCCAAGAGATGTTACAGAATCCAGTAAATAAGATAACAGGATTGGGCAGCTGTTTGGTAAAACAGCTTTCAAGTAATCTCTTAAGATGTATGATACTTTAAAAACATTCTGCATAAGGAATATCATTTGAATCACGGCCACAGGAGTAAATAAGTTTTATGAGAACATAGCCTCAGCTGTAGAACGTAGGTGGATGGATTATTGATTGGTGAAAGTCAGTCACTGGTGGTGGCAGCTGCTGTTAATTCTCAGTTCACTGCTAGATTGGAGAGTGAATGGGGCTCCCTTCCACATTGTGCAGGGGACAGTCTTCCTACCAGTGACGTGTTAGCACCTCTGTTACCCCGTGCACACACTTCCTCCCTGTCAGACAGCTTTCCCCTCCTTCCAATTCCTTCCTTCCACTGAGGACAGAAATAGGCAGGAAAAGAGAGCTCTTATTTGCAAATACTGACAAAGTCACAGTATCTTTTTGTGCTTGGTTTGTAAGAAAGATGACTTGTGATGAAGGTTAATACAGCTCTGTGTAGCTACGTAAATATGGATTTATATTCACAAAAGTCACCCTCATGATATGTCATTGGAAACACTGGGTGGTTCACAATATTTTTGTAAATATCATTGCCCATACTGTGTAGTGAATAAGCCATTGGTACCACTTAAATATGTTAAAGGAAATATTGTGCCTCGTTTCTGAGTTTGGGTATCCTGGATAGTCTGAAAAAAGGATAGAGTTGTCACTTTTGTTGACTCCAAAATAAACTCCCATGTTAGAGTTGGGTACAAATTGGGCATTCAGTGAATTGCTGCTGAACTCAATAAACGAATGGATGTTGTTGATGATCAACCCTTGTGTCCCAAAAATCAAGAGATAAATAAAAACAGCTTCTCTGATGTATATTTGACTAGTATTGAGTATGAAATGCATCTAAATTTACTAAGAAATTGAACACCTAAAATGTTAAAGAAAAAAATCCATTTTCCAGCTGTTACTGAATAATATTTAACAGTGCTATAGTAACTCCAATTACAGTGTTCATCAAAGAATGAGTGAGAATGATTCTGTAAAGAACAAAATTTCACGTTTAGTCTAATATTTGAAATCATCAAATGCGCATTGGATTTTTCTCCGATCTTTTTAGATATCAATTAAAGGTCAGTGGTAATCTTATAGGAAACTAGTTCTGATCAACTTCAATTACGAAGCCATTGGTGTATAAGCCAAGTTCAACCATGGCTAGAGCTAAGTGCATCTAAGAGCATTTATTCTGCAGTTATTTATTGAGTGCCCGCTACTGTTTTATAACTGGAAATGCTCTGAGGATTTCTTGATTTTTCTTCTGGTATTTTCAATCCTAACTTAAACATCAGTGAAAATGAAATTTGTTCTCCGAAAGTCTACTTCAGCAGTAGTTATGACAAAATGTGACTTAACATATGCCTGTCCTTATAAAGCAATCCAGACGATTAGGTGTTTCTGTTTTCTGTGACCTGCTGAAATTTGCAATATGAGAAAAGAAATTGACTCATACTATATTTTGATCCTGGCAAGAAAATGTAATTTTAAGGAAAGATCGCAGGGCTAGGGCTGCCTCGGAGCCACACCAGCTGTGTGAGCTTAGGAAAGGTACTTAAACTTGCTGAAACGTTTTTCCCCTTTCAAAGTGATTCAGAGAGAAGATAACAGCAGTACTGCTCACGTTTGACCTTTGACTCCTTTTATCAGATTTACAAGAAATGCTCATTTACATGAGCAGCCTCCTGCCTCTGTATCACTCTCCAGACCACAGAATCAGAAGGGAGGGGGAGCCGGGCATCAGCCTTTCCAGCAAAGTTCTTAGGTAATTCTCCTGAGCACCTTTGTTGAAGAACCCCTGGGTTTCCTGTGTGTTAAACACACAGAACGTTTAAATACATGTTAAAACTCACTTTGAGAAATATGAATCGAGGTCCACAGGCAAGACTCTAGAAAGATGCCTTTTCATTTCTCCTACTCTTCTTTACTGGCAGTTTAAAAAGAAAGCAGTTATTTCATCTTAAAAACAGGAAAGCAGAGGAAGGTATGAAATCCACTTCCAGCTTTGAGACTAATGGAAAGAAATGTTCAAAGAGCTTTTTCTCTACATTATCGAGTGCCAGCAGTGTGCTAGGTGGTATGCAGTTAACTGCATTTGATCCTCACTACAGCCTATGAAGAAGGACACTTGTGGTCCCTTTTACAGATAAAAGAACGGAGGCACAGAGAGGTTAAGTAGTTTTCTTAATGTCACAGAGCTATTATGTGGGACAAGTGTCCTTGGCAAATTATACCAGCAGGAGACCCTGGGCCTTAAAAGAACCCCCCATTTACCTTAGTTTCCTTTTACTCATTGCTCTGGGGAAATAAAAGTGTGCTCAATAACTTAGAGCTCAAGGGCTATTGTTACAGAGTTGGCAGGTCACAGCACTAACAAGTATTAAATATGAATAATTTACCAGGCGCTTACTATATGTATTCAAGCATTTAGTTTTCATCCCAACCCTATTAGATAGGTTAGGTAATTTACCTATTAGGTAAGTTCTATTATTATTGTCTCATTTTATGGATGAGAATATTGAAGTACAGAGGTTACATAGCATACACAAACTCACGTAGCTAGTAAGTGGAGGAGCCAAGATGCACCCCAGGCAGTACACTGCCAGAGTCCATGAGTTTAACCATGACACATCCTGCCTCTAGACGGATGAGGGTGGTCTGCCCACTGCATGTCGGGGAGGCATATTCGTGGCATCCTGAGTTTAAGCTTCAGAAGTGCACTAGTGCCCTTGTTGGTACGAAACCTACCAGAATGTTAGGAACTGCCCACACAGTTCAAGAGTTCCCCAGAAGAAAGATGTTGTCCGAGTTGTCTTTCAAGTGAAGGCTCCCGAGCCTGTTTGGCTTCCTTGATGAGAATGCAGAGGGGCACACCTTACCTGTATGCAACCACCACCTGTACCAGGTGGCGATGATGGGGAAATGCTGAAACTGACGCTGGGGAACCCTGGAAGCCCTCAGCCTGTGGGCTGTGGTCCACCTTAGACAACCTGCAGTCTGCTCGGAAGAGCCTTAACTGCATGAGAAACCCACAGCAGTGATGATTTGCCCTCAGTGGTGGTTTTTGGAGGCCTCCTCAACCATATCTGTGATGTAAGTAATCAGAAAACATTTATCACTACCAACCCCTTTTTTAAAATCAGTGATTTGAAGACATGCTTGGAAAATTAAAATAGTATTGACCATCTTGTCTCTTTGAATGTGTATAACATTATTATAATAATGAGATGACAGAAAATGTGGAAAAGCAAGTGGGGTACAAGGTGCCTCTGTGGTAGAAACTCTGCATGGGGGTGGGTGGGGAGGAAGAGGAGGATGGCAGCTCGACTTGCTGAGAGCTCACCAAGCAGCAGGCACTGAACTTTGTGTGTGTTGACTCATCTAAGCCTGACAACCGCCGATACTGTTATCTATTATTACCTTAACACGAGCAAATGGAAGTATAAATAAGGTAAATAAGTTGGCCATGGTTAAATAGCTCATTAGTAGTGAAGTAATCACTAGGCAGTTTGGCTAGTATTTTTCTTCGTTCATTCAAGAAAAAATTCTTCCATTCCAGTGAAGGGCCAGGATTTCTGATGACGGCTGCATCATCAGTGTAATATTTAGCGCTGCTGCCTTCCTGTGGCTCACCCTGAGTCTTAAGAATTCTCTCATTTGTACATTTGTGTGTGGCTGTGTGTTGTGTTTATTTTAAAGGCAATATATATATGATGGTGCTTTCTAACATAATGTTTCTGAAAGATGCCAGGGACCTTGGAGGGACTGAGCATACCCAGAATTCCATGTTACGTGTTCCTCCTTCCAAAAATAACACAAAGAACTGTTTGAAACATTTTCCTAGTTCTCTAATAGTATAAGAAATCTCACAAACAGAATTAGGATTTTGTAATCAACACACACACACACACACACACACACACACACACACACACACAAATACCGCACTTTAAATCTACAGCTCAAGAGTCTACCTCATGATCATAAGCTATTTTCATACCAAAAAGTTTTAAATTTTTGAATACTAGACCACTTTCTTGGAAATTCACCACATACCTTGACAGAGGAAAGGCTTCAAGAAGTCCTTCAATACACAAAGGTGTGATTTTGTTTAACCCAATATTTTCCAAACTTACTTGCAGATGTAATTCTTCCCATCAATACTTGTCAATGGACTGCTGACCGCACTTTTGAAAATGCTGTTCTAGATACATCCTATACCATTAAATAATAAAGCAAGACAACTGTAAGCTTCCTGGGTGTTACCCTGGATTAGATCTGGCCACAAGATAAAACCTAGGTCTATTCTGATTCTTTTCTTCCCCCCTTTGGCTATGCCACGTCACTTGTGGAATCTCAGTTCCCTGACCAGGAATTGAACCCGGGCCCTCAACAGTGAGAGCACAGAGTCCTAACCACTGGACCATCAGGGAATTCCTTATTCTGATTCTTTAAATAAAACGTCTAGGAGTCAGTCCAGAGATGTTAACCTGAGTACAAGGCAGTTAGGACCTCCTCTGCTCCAGGCTTAGCAGGAGCAGGTACCCTATCAAGATGCAGGAGAAACTGGCTCAGTGATGCCTTTAGAGATTTTACTGTGCTCCCTGTTCTCTTAAGCATTCATCTCTTTATATTTTGAATAAATGTGGAAATATTAGTCAGCAGAACATTAGTAATCCTATTGAAAAATAGTTATTGCAAGACTATCCAATCCCTTTGACTTTTATCCTCCCTCTTACCTCATTTCTTGACCGAGGTCTTATTAGATGTACCTTTCATTGGGAGACTTGAGGAGAGTCTCAGCCTATCATCCCCAAACTTGCTTTTCCCACAGTTGCAGTGATAGAATATGTTGTATAATGTCTTCAGACTCTTAATGTCATTAGCATTTAAATGTGTGAACCTGGAGGCCGCAAAGCTCTCTTTAAAACCCCCCCTCCGGAAGGCAATTTGGCCACGTCCCTGACAGTGAAGAGTGCATCTTTTCACCCAGCGCTTCACCAACTTCAGGAATTAACACGTGGAGGATATTACTGAAATATGAAAAGATGAATATTAAAAAAATCTTAGATTATTATTTCTAATAGCAGGAAACTGAAAACTGCCTAAATGTGTTTCAATAAGGATTAAATAAGTCACAAATCATTCGTGTGATAAAAATACTGTGCAGCCATCAAAAAAATAGAATAACCCTTCTTGGCTAACATGGAAACATGTCCAAACTGCATTGGGGGGGGGGGGGGGGTGTTCTTTCTTTTTGTTTTTTTTGGCTGCACCGCACAGCATGTGGGATCTTTGTTCCTCAACCAGGGATCGAACCTGCACCCCATGTATTGGAAGGGTGGCCTCTTGGCCACTGGACTGTGAGCGAAGGAAAAATATATTGCATAGTATAAATTTTTATTGTCTCTAAGAGTGAGATTATGGAAACACTTCTGCTAAGTAATGCTTTTCTAAAATTTTTTCAACAGGATACTTGTGTTCATTTTATATCAGAAAAATAAAGACAAAAATTATCAATGTATTCGTTAAACTTTACCTCTTTGAGGCTGTATGAAGAGAATAAAAACATTGTGTCGACTGCTCTCCCTCCATTAGTAAAATACTCAGTCGTCTGTCTCACTGGACGAAGCTAAGTGGAAACTGAAGATTCCTAATCGCTTTATCTAGAAAAGCAAAAGGTCTATTCTTAAAGACAACTGACAGAATGGTTTTTTTCTGATTGTAAAAATAATACTTGTTGATTGTAGAACATTTAGAAAATTCAGAAAAGGACAAAAAAAATCAAAAAGAAATCGATCCATAACCCTACTACTGGTGCATTAATTGCATTAGTTTGACCTGTTTCTTTCTTTGAAGTATGTATTTTTGTTGGTTGAAATCAACTGCTGCCTGCATTTTACATTTTGTCAGACTTTTAACTTTTTAGGTATTTTGGCTACGTTGACCTTATCCGTCCAGCTTTCTTTCTATTTTCTGTGTGTTCTTGTGTTGTAAGAACCAGGATGCAAGATGGGGAAGGACTGCAGGGTTGCTTTGAAAATTCACATTTTTATTTCATTAAAGATAAACCCGCACGTTGAGGGTAGGGACCAGGGTTTTTGTGTGTTGGAATCTCTAGGACCTAAAATGAGCGAATAATTAAAGAATGAACAAATGGCTGGTAGGGCTGAGGCATTTTAGAATGTAAAATCACCAAGGCCCCGTATCCCCCACGTTTAACATCTCAGCCTGCCCCCGCTACCTAGAGAGGCAGTATAATGCAGTGAGGGAGAGGTTAGGCTGAAACCAGGCAGCCTGCGTTCAAACATATGGCTTTGGCTCTAACCTGGGCGTGTTACTTATATTTTTAAGCCTCAGTTTCGTCGACTGTAAAGTAGAGGTCATAGTTCCTACTACAATGGATGAGTTAATATATACCAGGTGTATAGAAGAGTGTCTGAGGCAGTCACTATTTTGCTATTAATATTTTTACTATTATTACTACTATTCTGACAGATCAAGCCGCTTCGTAGGACACGCAAACTCCAGCTTGTCACTCGAGCCTCTTCCCTACTCACCCGGCAGTCACTCTGAAATAACTCCTCATTCCCTGAGTAATACCAGCGTCCTCAAGCTTTCATGCCTTTTAATACATTTATCCCTGCACTGAATGTCTTTTTCTTTTTCATGTTCTTCTTCTTTCTTTTTTTCTTCTATTTTTTTATTTTTTAAGGACTTTGAGATATACTTGACATACAACAAACTGCATATTCATGTTCTACTTTTTCTGCTGAATGCTTTTCTCTCTCCATTCATTTCGCTCTGGTAAATTTCCACTCATCCTTCTGAACTCAGCTCCAGAGTCCCCGCCCCTCGACGGATTGTTTCCTTCCCTTGTGCACCACCGCCAGCCACATCCTAAAGGAATTCAGTTCCTGCAACCCTGAAAATATCCTCTACATACTTCTCTAGCTCTCTTCCCATTGTATTGAATTGCTTGTTTATATACCTGCCACCCCACAACTGGGCTAACTCCTTGAGACCAGGGTCAGCTCTTACTCAGCTGTACGACCCGCCTTCTGGCACAAGACAGGCCCTTGGTAAACATTTGTCAAGTGACCAAAATAAATGTAGTTTACACTCACAGCTAAACTGATCAAATTTTGCAAAAATGGGCTTGTGAAAAGATTGTGCCAAATTGAAAATCAGTTCTGAGTAACAACCTTAAAATTAGACTTCTTCAGTCTTATTTTGTTTTCACTACCTAAGACGGAGCTACTGCTCCTACATTCAGTTTTCCAGAGTTGATATTGTACTTGTAACCTTGAAATGTAATATACTGAACCTATTGGAATACCATCTGGGGCATCGCATGACTGGATTTTAAAGCACAGGAGTCTCAACATGTATACTGTAACCTTTGCTACTTTATTTACTGTGAGTACTTTTTGGAGACATTTAGGAGAATTGCTATAAAATCAACCAAAAGGATAGGTTGACATACTTCTCTGCTCTTAGATTCAAACATCTTTTCTTGGAGTTTCAAGGAAATAGGTCATCAATATTCGCTTGCCTTGAGACTGGAGGGGCATTACAAGTGTATGCAGAGGGAGTCCAGTTAATCCTAAAACTTCATTTTAGCCGAATCTTCCAATATATTCTTCTACCTCAACCGTTCAGCCAGACTATCTGCATATCATTGACTTTCCTTTTGCCTTCTTAGTAAAGCCAAAGTTACCATATAGACAGCAACAAGGCAGGAGTGAAAGAAAAATTGGAGAAATGAATCATCCCAGAAGTGAATAATGAGGTCCTGAATAATCGTGCGGCTTTTTTGAGAGGGAAACACTCTCCTAAAACCTAGAGAGACATTTGATAATTTAGTACCGTTCCAGCTGCCTGTTCATGACAAAGAGACTTTCCTTAAGTATATATACATTCATGGTAAAACCTATTACTCTCCCTGTTTACAGTGCCTTAAAAGAGAGAAATTAGTCTCAGCTTGATGTAACCTAACAGAACATGAAGCATATTCCTGTGTAACCAATCCATTACTGTCAGCATCGCATATGTGGTTCTTGTCCTGGAATTATTCCATGTAGTTCAGCAACCAACAATTTGAGTCATTACCAAGGACTGAACTATAGTCTACATATCTGCTAACCTGGCAGAGTTTGCGCATTTGGGATTTGAGAGTGTTTGCCTTTGGGAATATGTGTGTATTTTAATCCTCAAGCTCATTTCAAGGTGCTGAAATTATTTAAAGGGTCAGTAACAGAAACTGAATTTTGCAGGCTGTAAGCTCTGTCTACAGAGAGGTGAGCATACCTTCTTGTAATAACTAGCCATCAGTATTTACACAGTGAAGTCACTAAGCTAAACATCACAGTTGGTTTGAAGACTGGCCAATACACGAGGAAGAAAGAAATTGAATGCCATACTTTAAAGGGCAATTGAGAGTTTTATAATCAATGTTTCACCTTTCCCTGTCTCATGCGGTTTTCCCTCTGTGTTTTCCTAACACTGAAATTATGTGCGTCTTAAACCATGAGCATTTAGATCTGTGCTGCCTCGTGCATGTGTGAGAATCAAAGTTTTCATAATAATAGCTTATAACACATGCCATTTGCAGTCCTCAGGGACCTGTCACATGTGCTATTCACTTGCCTTTAACACCTCCCTGAAATGCTAAAGGGGAAATTGTTGGGTCCTCAGGTGAAAAAACCAAGGCCCACCCAAAGAGGCAAAAGGACATGGTCTTAGAGAACAAGGGAAATGTACTCCAGTTGGCACTACTCTGGGTAAGTTTACAAAGAATGAATTATTTGTTCATTGATGTATTGCCAGTACAAGTAGGCACTCAAATATTTGCTGAATACATTGAAAAAAGCTACTAAACATCCAGTTGGAAGATTTGTGTTTTGTAATGGTGCCATTTCACATGAATTACCTTAAAACATTTAAACCTGGTTCTGATACTTTTGGTAAAGCATCATCTCAGAAAGGGGCTATAAGAATAGCACTACAGCTACATCACCACTCAAAAAAAAAATCATAAAAATAGTATGATAAATGCTTGGATGGAGGGAGGAGGCGGTCGATGGTTCATTCAGCTGAAAATATGATATCTTAAAATCTAGGAATGGATAAAAATACTCTGGGAGATATTTTCTCAATTTACTTTAGAAATCAAATTACTTTGTATGGTTCCTGCTTTTGAAAATGCTTAAATTGACATCCTTGAAGATTCAAATGTTATATTTCAAAAGGAACATGGCAAAGAAACTTCTAAAAACGAATTTACCCATACCTACTCTCTCTCTGTCCATCTATCTACCTACCTGTCCATCTATCATCTATTTATCACCTGTTTTTTCAACCCATACTAGAAGCAGATGTCATTTTCCTTTCTGCCATGTTATATATGCTTAAGAGACCTAAGGAGGAGGTTTGAAAAGCTATCTTTATATTTTTCAGAGAGAAGAAGTTGAAAGGAAGACTTCCATTTCATAATTAAGGAGCCTTAATATTAATGTTTTACAATATAGGTTCATTGGGAAATACTCCACGTTACCCATTTAAGTTAAACCTGTTGAATTGGCCACAAATATTTACAATTTTGAATTTACTAAGAACACATGCAATATATGCTGTAAGAGTACAATTTGCCTCCCAGCTGAAGTCAGTAAGTATTTCACGCGTGTTGGACAACAACCGAGACTGTTTGGTTCACTCCTTGGAGAGACCAGTCCAAGTATGGCTCTATGTCTGACACGGTAAAGAGGGGGGCACTGCGGAGAGGTGGTCCCAGCTTGAATCCTGGCAGCACCACTAAGAGGGCAGGTGGCCTTAGGCAACAATCTACTGTCATCTCCTAATCTTCAGTCCCCTCACCTGTGAAGTGAGGTAATAATAATGCCACCTCATGGGGTTGTCCTGAGGAGTCAATGAATTAATATATGTCACCCTCTTGGAACCGATAATTAGCACTGAAATGTTTCTCGTTTTTGCTGTTATTGACAATATTCTTTCAAAATTCCCAAGAGGACTATTACACGATGTTCTCATTTGTAAGAAGTACAGTACTTGAGCATAAATAACCACAGTTACGGCATAAAAGAACAGTGTTGGTGAAAACATTTTAAATGTGGTATACCCTACTAGAAAAAAACAATAAATGGGAGACCCAATCAGATGGATGCGCAGTAGTCCTAACAATAAAAGTATAATCACATATTCACTCCTGCAAAAAAAACCATCGAGGATGTTAGGATAAGATACTGACTTTAAGGCTTCCTAGGTGGCGCAGTGGTTAAGAATCTGCCTGCCAATGCAGAGGTCACGAGTTCGATCCCAGCTCCAGGAAGATCCTACATGCCGCGGAGCAACTAAGCCCGTGTGCCAACAAAACAAAACAAAACAAACAAACAAAAAAAGATACTGACTTTAGCAGGGCTTCTTTGTGCAAAAGCTTTAACATCATGACCATAACTTTTCTGCTCATGTTTCATCCTTTTCTCCCTCTAATCGTCCTTGATTCTCTTGGAAGCACCTTGCACTTTTTTTTTTTTTTAATATGACTCGTTTTTCTTTAGGACACTCCGATCGTACGAATTCAAATTATAATCGTAAATTGGTGGCAGGGTGCATTTAAGCAATTAGAATGCTGTAATTAAAGTCTGCGTTGTACGTAATCTAATAATGCATAAAGGTAAGTACAGAAGTAGAGAGCTGGGTTCTCAGTGTCTAATGACGGTTATTCATCTGGTCTCCAATTGTCTCCCCTCCTACTTATCAGATGTGGGTGCCTTGGAACCTCTGTGCTTATTAGCAGGGCCTGACCTGTTTAGGCTTCCCTTTCTTACATCTCTTAACGATTTGGCTGTAGATCAGCCACACCTCTCATTTTCAGAGTAGTCTCGTAAACATTCACTCCCTTGCTTTGCATCTGTGTTGGTGCAAAAGTTTTTTACAGGGATTCAGATATTGGCAGAATGGTGGAGCCAGTCTCTCTGATATTTGGCCATGTGACAATCTCATTCTTCCTGGGCTCAAAAGAAATAAAGCAGAGCCTTCAGATTTCAGAACGGGGGGCAAGTAAAAAGAATTGGATGAAGGAAGACTCATAGGTCTGATGATACTTTTTGCAGCATCATCTGGTAGAACCTTGTTATCAAAATTTTCAGTTGTTTTTTCTTTGTGTGTGTAGATCAATTCATTTAAAAATACTTATTGAATGTCCACTACGTGCTAGGCAGTACATAGGTGCTGTGCGTTGGTGACTTAGATCTCTGCCCATGTGGAGTTTAGAGTTTTATGAAATTAACACCATATTTCATAGATTGTATGTATCTGATACACAGTTCCCATTCACATTTTTCTCATGATGTCAATAATTAGCTTTTGGGTTTGTTTGGGTTTTGTTTTGTTTTGTTTTTCTGGTCCAGGATCCATCCGGGATCACACATTGCTTTCAGTTGTCATGACTCTACTGTCTCGATAATAGGAACCAGAGATCCAGTCTTTCTTTGGCTTTTCTTACACTGGTATTTTTTGAGTAGGCCATTTGTGTTGCAGAATGTCTCTCAATTTGTGAAATATGGATGTGTCCAATTCAACGATTCCAGACATGTTGACCACGTCTTAGAATCTTTAGGGAACTTGGTGAAACTACAGGGACCCACGACCTGCCCTGTTTTAGCCTATCCTACTTCAGTGAGTCTGGGCTTCTCTATTCTTTAGTGGCTTTCTGGGTAACTCTGCTATACCCCGAAGTTTCAGAGCCACTGGTCTAATGTAATTTCCTTGTGGCAAGACTACTACATAAGTGATGTTGTGGCCTCCTCAGTGTGTCTCACAGGGAGGCTTGCAATGTCAGTACGCTTTGATTTTGGTTAAGTCCTATCTGCCAGGTTTCTCTTCATTTTTTCCCCTTTGTAATTAACAACTTGTCTGGAGTCGACTCTTGGAGACTGACCATAGTGTTCCCAACAGCCTTTGATCCAATAGTCTTGGCCCCCAGTGGTGATCTTGGCTAAGCCAGTTAGTACTATAGTTAGCACGGTGGTATATGGTGATTGTAAATGGTGATTTGCTAATTCTATCACCCTCAACATTTATTAGCATTCATGTGTAAAGAATAATTTTCCCTTCTTATCCATCCTTTTAAAAAAAATTTATTTATTTGTTTATTTAGGCTGAGCCAGGTCTTAGTTGCCGCATGCGGACTGTTAGTTGCGGCATGTATGAGGGATCTAGGTACCTGACCTGCAATTGAACCCGGGCCCCCTGCATTGGGACTGCGGAGTCTTACCCACTGGACCACCAGGGAAGTCCCCTTATCCATCCTTTTAAAAAATATTTTTTATTGTCAACATGGACTCATGGATTTCTTTTTATTCAATATATTATAATCCCTTCTCTCATTCATTTTGATGCTCTCACTGCCATAGCCTTGGAATCAACCATTTTTCCTTTCAGTGGAGAACAGTATCTAGAAACCAAGGTCTGGTTTCTATTTAAACTACTTGGAACTTCATCCTAAGAACAAAAATATGTGCCACTTGTCCATCGAAAAATAACATGCTTTGCCCAAACCATACCTGGGCTCCACCTCGGGAAAAGATGATCTGGTTCATTTCCCCCTCTTATTTCCATATCCATATATTCACTTGTATTATCCTGCCACAACCAAACCCTAATTCACATACTATAAACTTTCTCTTTCTCTTTGCTCATATCTTCTTTGTGATCAAGTTTCTGAGAAGAGGTCTGTCCAGATACTTTGATCCTACTGCTTATGTCTTTGAAACTGTGTAATACACACCCACAAAAACACCAGTACTTGTTTGCTCTTCTTGTAATGCTTTTTACTTTTTGAAAGCGTCTTTATAGCTTGTTTTTCTTTTTGTCCTCAAAACTCTATGAAGTTGTGAGACATATATTATTTTCCTTTTGCATTCTTAGAAAGTGATGTCAGAAAAGTAAAAGACTTTTTCATAAGTTTGCATATATATATATAGTCCTTGCTACCTAGGTACTGTACTAATAGCTGATAACTATTAGCCTAGGCTATGTTGTCATGGTTCAGAAAGCTGGGATTCCTTATTCTGAGTTGAAAATCAAGGTAAATCAACTGCATAGTGAATCAAGAAACATAGGAAGCATTCCCTTTTAAAAAAGGAAAGATACAAATACTCCCATCAGCTTTTTCCTTCACTGCTCTTTTGGTTGATATTGTGCAAATGTTTTGAGCGCCTGCTGTGTGACGGGCAGTGTTCTAGGTCCTGGAGATATAGCTAGGGCCAAAATAGGTAAAAACCCATGCCCGAAGGAGCTTACCTATTAGGCAGACATGAAGGTGGATAGAGAGAAAGACAATAAAGATAAATAATATATTGCATTAGAAGGTGCAAACAGGGTCACCAAATACAGTTGCACAGGTTGCTTACTGCCCAACTCTGTGCCCAATGGTACCATGGAGTTCTTGGACCTAAGCAACTCAGGATGAAACTGACATTAAGTAAGATGGGAAAGACTAAGAGAAGATCAGTGGTTATGTTTTTTTTTCTTCGTAACTTTATATTGAAGTATATACATAGAAAAATGTATATAATGTAAGTGTACAGCTCAGTGAACTTTCAAAAATTGAATACATCTGTGCAACTAGCATCACTTTCAAGGAAACAAAACATTACCATCACCTGAAAAGCCCCTCACATGTTCTTCCAGTCATTAATTTCCCCACTACCATGACTTTTAATAGCATTTATTTGTTTGGGCTGACTTCATATTTTATAGAACTAAAGTCATACAGTATATGCTTTTTTAATGTGCAGCTTCTTTTGTTCAAATTATGTTTTTGAGATTCATTCATGTTGTTGTATGTAGTTGCAGCCAGCTTATTCATTTTCCCTGCTGAATGGTAGTCCGGAGTATGAATATACCACAGCTGATTTACATAAATGGGCATTTAGGTAGCTTGCAGTATTTGGTTATTACAAGTAGTGCTGCCATGAGGATCCTAGTGCCTGCCCTCTAGGGAACATATGTAAACATATCTCTTAGGTGTGTATCTAAGAGCAGAATTGCTGGGCCATAGTGTGTGTGTGTGTACTTGCTGACACTTTAGTGGACCTTGCCAAAAAGTCCAGAACTAACTTTAGTCCACCAGCAGCATATGGAAGGAGTGCTATTTTGATGTGTTAAGTAAAATGTCTACTTTATAGAGTGCAATCAGTTATACCACCATACATTGCAAAGAACTGCACCAAAATAGTATTTGGAGACAATTTCACTAGGTGCCTAGGAAATGAAAATAAATTATCTAAAGTTTATTGGCAGACTTCCTAGGTGGCGCAGTGGTTAAGAATCGGCCTGCCAATGCAGGGGACACGGGTTCGAGCCCTGCTCTGGGAAGATTCCACATGCCACGGAGCAACTAAGCCTGTGTGCCACAACGGTTGAGCCTGTGCTCTAGAGCCCGTGAGCCACAACTGTTGAGCCCATGTGCCACAACTGTTGAAGCCCACGTGCCTAGGGCCTGTGCTCCACAACAAGAGAAGCCACTACAATGAGGAGCCCACGCACCACGATGAAGAGTAGCCCCCACTTGCAGCAGCTAGAGAAAGCCCATGCACAGCAATGAAGACCCAACACAGCCAATAAATAAATAAAATAAATAAATTAAATAAAATAAATAAATGTATTTAAAAAATGAACTTTATTGGCATTCATTATTGGCTTTGGTGAAGAAATTGAATACAGGTTAAATATGCTAAAAGTAATAATAATAATCCTACACAATGATAACCAGATTAATAGAGTGAAAAAAATGGCCTATTTATGTAGGAAAATACAAAAGACTGATTATTAATCCTAACACAGGACGTGTGTGATCTTCATGGTATATCATAAAACTTTTTGATCACTATAGAGCAGTTTCAAAAGATATTATGGTTCCAAACAGGAAGGCAAATTATTATAGCTTTTTAAAAATTTGACAAGATTATTATTTTTTTTTGAGATTTTATTTTTTTTAGCATTTATTTTTTTATTTTTAGAAATTTTATTGAGATACAGTTAGCATACAATAAACTGCATATATTTAGAGTGTACAATTTGGTATCCCAATCTCCCAATTCATTTTTAGTATTTATTTTTGGCTGCATTGGGTCTTCGTTGCTGTGCACAGGCTTTCTCTAGTTGTGGCGAGAAGGGGCTACTCTTCATTGTGTTGCACGGGCTTCTCGTTGTAGTGGCTTCTCTTGTTTCAGAGCACGGGCTCGAGGCACGCAGGCTTCAATAGTTGCAACCTGTGAGCTCAGTAGTTGTGGCTCACGGACTCTGCAGAGTGCAGGCTCAGTAGTTGTGGCACACGGGCTTAGTTGCTCCTCAGCATGTGGGATCTTCCTGGACCAGGGCTCGAACCTATGTCCCCAGCATTAACAGGTGGATTCTTAACCACTGCACCACCAGGGAAGCCCCTGACAAGGTTATTTTTTAAATTTCTTTAAAAACATAAGTGGAAAAACATGTCAAAGATTATTATGGAAAGTTAAAGCCTTTATCATATCAGATACTGGACATATTATAAAGGAACAGTGACTAAATGTTATGGAACTACAGAAAAATTGAACAGTGTCCCAGAACAAAATAGAGAACCATAGATAGAATGATATATAAGAATGTAAGATGCAACATAGTAAACATTAGTGCAGAGATAATAATATTGAGAGTCTTTGGGGGCTTCATGATAAATGCTTTATATTTATACTTCATGCTCTAAACAACGCAGTAAATTCAATATTATCACTCCCCTTTTTGCAGAGGAGGAACTGAGTGAGTTTCAGAAAAAATTACTCACTCAGGGCCCCATAGATTCTTTCAGTGTGGGAGACCCAAGTCCAATCTCACTTCACAGGAGAAGGAGAGAGCACATCAGAGGGAAACAGATTGAAGGACACAATTTCTGCCCCATAGACAAGACAAAGCATTCATATTGGTAGCTCAAATTAAACATAAATTCTCAAATCAGTAAGTGAACAAAGGGTCGTTTCACTGACCCTTTGGCAAACAAGAGGCAATTGCAAGGGAAATACTCAAGTTGTTAGTAATCAAAAAATTACAAACTGAAACAATTTTGCAGTTTTATTTTGTACCTTTCTAATTAGCAAAAATATTTTTTGATTTGATGTGGTTTATAAAATTATATGCATTTCCCTAAGATGAAAAAATTAATAAGCATATTTGATATCTTGATCCAGGTGATGGTTGTATGAGTATATATACACATCAAAATTCATCGAGCTGCACAGTAAAAGTTGTGCATTTTACTGTATATACTTGAATAAAAAGGAAAAAAACACACTAAAATATGTTAAGTGATGAAATCAGAATTATTTGTGAGAAAATAAAGGTGGAAATAATTAGTTGCTGTCTAGGTTAAGATTAGTATAAAACATTCAGCATAGTGACTATAAAGCATTTATAAAGCAAATTTGAAATTCAACTTCTCCTAAGAGCCAAAGCTCAGAGGGAGTTATGATCACTTACATAATGCACAGTGGTCATTAAGGTAAAAACAGAGCAGCTCTTCGAAGGAACACAGTCATCACTGGTCCTGAAAATCAGAAACTGCTCCCATGGGTCCTCATAAAGGGATATTATATGGTGTAATGAACAATGTCCTGAACAACACACCTAAGGTTATTAAAATAATGAGATTCTGAGGGTTATTTCTTATGTTGTTTCTCAACATAAGCCAGGGGAGTGATGCCAGAACACAGTTTCAAAAAAGTGGTTTTACCTGGGGAAAACCTTATGGCTCAGTTTTGTAGGTTTCTGATGATTCTAGCTTAATCCAAGAATAAACTTAGTGAGTCTAGAGCAATGGTTCTCAATTGGGGTTCCAAAAGGAACCCTTTGGCAATTCCTGGAGACATTTTTGGTTGTCACAGTTGGTGGGGAGGCCACCCCTGGAATCTAGTGAGTAGAGGCTAGGAACGCTGCTTAATACCCTTCAATGCACAGGACAGCTCACCCCCGCCAAGGAATTATCTTAATTTAAAATGTCGGTTGTACTGAGGTTGTAAAACCCTGGTCTGAAAGAACAAATTGGCAGTATTCACTGAGGTCATCCTTTATAAACAGTGCCTCTCACAACTAGCTTGGATGAAAAAGGAGAAAGTACTGGTTTATTTACACATGGGGAAGAGGGAGTGCTGGTGTGGTAACAATTATGGCCTGACCTTGTAGGGGCATGATAACCCCTAGAAAATAGGAAATAGCCCAGGAAAGTATGTTTCTATGGCCTAGCAAGAATTGCCTTGTTAGATGGCAGGTAGGTGTTAAGTGTTGATATGGATCTTCCCCCAGCCTCATTGTATAAAAACTAGTCAAGCCTATAGCCCTGGGCTTCTCTGGCCTGACAGAGTCCTGCCTCCGTGTAGACTGTCCACAGAAGGTATATCAACTCAGTCATTTGTGTCCTTATCACCTTGACTCTTTGCACTGTTTGCAGGCTAACTGGTAAACCAAGGTGAGAGCATATAAACAGCATCAAGGGCATCATTCTTGACAATTTTTGAACTTTAATTAGACTTTGAAGTCTGGACCAGCTTGGTAGTGGATACACTTGACTACCAATTTTTTTTGGTTTATTTATTTATTTATAATATTTATTATAAGTATTATAATATTTACATTACCTAAGACTTATTTTATTTATTTATTTATTTTTGGCTACATTGGGTCTTCATTGCTGTGCACAGGCTTTCTCTGGATGTGGAGAGCAAGGGCTACTCTTCGTTGCAGTGCATGGGCTTCTCATTGCAGTGGCTTCTCGTTGTGGAGCATGGGCTCTAGGCATGCAGGCTTCAGTAGTTGTGGCACGTGGGCTCAGTAGTTGTGGCACACGGGCTCCGTTGCTCTTCGACATGCGAGATCTTCCCAGCCCAAGGCTCGAACCCGTGTCCCTTGCATTGGCAGGCAGATTCTTAACCACTGCGCCACCAGGAAAGCCCCAACTACCAATGTTAAGAAGCCCATCTATGGTCACTGATTCTCTCTGGTTCACATCTTCCCCATGTCATCCCCCGGGAGAGCTTTCTTCCCTTAGTTTCAATTTGGAAAATCCCTGGGAAGGTCTTTGAGCCCTCTTCCATCACTTGGCCACAGAAAGATGATTGTATTTCCATTAGAAGGAAGGAAGTAATTCTCCAAAAGAATGGGATATTCTGCTCAGAAAGGGGGGCAGGGTATGAGGCAGTTGAGACAAATAGATATCCAACATTCCAGGAAAATACATCAATATTTTAACAAACTTTTTCTTTTGAAATAATTTCAAACTTACAAGAGTTGCAAGAATAGCACGTGCACACACACACACACACCCATACACACTGTCAGTATGTCTATCAAACAAAATTTACCAATTGTTGACATTTTCCACACTTGTACTCTTGCTCTCTCGCTTTCTCTCTGTCCCCTACCTCCAAATGTGTGTAATTTTTTTTGAACCATTTGAGACTAAGTTACACTGTTTACCCCTAAATATTTCATGGTATCTTTCTTAGGATCAAGGACATCTCTTATAGAACCATATAACAACGATCACATCCAGAACATTTAACAGTGAACCTATACTATTACCTAATATGCAATCCTGTTGTATCAGTAGTGCCTTTATAGCAACTTTTCCTCTTGATCCCGGATAACACACTGCATTTAGTTTTTTATGACTCTTCAGTCTCCTTTGCTTTCAAACAGTTCCTCAGTCTTTCTTTGGCGTTCATCGCACTGACATTTTTGAAGAGCATGGGCCAAATGTTTGTCTCTAGGTTCCTCATGATTAGATCTAGTGGCGCATTTTTGGCAGGAGGACTACCCAGCGGTGTGCTGGAGCCAGTTAGTACCAACTGTGAGAGCCAGTTCTCACATCTCTTCCCGACTCCATGTTCTGTAAAATCATATTGGTAGCTTGAAATCGGACATGGTGGGAATGTTTACACTGTGGAAATCAACAAATGCTACAAATCAGGCTTGTACCCCCTCCCGCATTTCTGGTTGTGAAACATTTACATTTACCAGCACAACACTGTAGATAGATGAAGTCATATCCCTCTCAAAACATATCATCAGCACATGATGGTGGTCTTCCCAATTATTGGTGATATCTCATCCCTTGGTGAAGATGGTATCTTTCAGCTTTCACCATTGAAAAGTTACCATTTTCCCCTTTGTAATTAATTCTCCCCTATAGAGAGATCTTTGTGATTATATAAATATTCTGTCCTGTGTCTCATCTAACTTTCACACAATAGCTTTTATTTATTGAAGACTATTGCCTGAATCAGTTAGTACTATGATTGTTGCAAATGGTAGTTTAATTTCTTCTACATTTAATGTGTTGGTGTTCTACAGGTTAATTTTTCTTTTTTTCGGTAGACAACCCTAAAATAGATGACTAGTAATAGACTTGGAAACAAACTGAGGTTTCTCAACATTTTGTCAAGTAGTCCTCCATCCTAAGTATTTGTCACCAAGTTATTAATGTTCATTGCTATAGTGCAGAATAAGTTTCCAAGGAGTACTATCAATACATCAATACAGAAAATGCAGAATGGGTCTTCAGAAATAGTTTTCCCATTCTACTATGAATGTGAATGTTTGATGGTGACATACTGCCCTACCGACAGTGCAGGTAGCATTTAGAGTCATTTTTCTGATCTTACCTGATTCCAGTTTCTACCAAAAGCGTGCCTGGTGAGATTTGCGCTGGAGTCACAGCGAGTTAACTAAAGCATGCTAGAGTCGAAGGAGTCCAGAGTCAACATGTGCTGCGGGCTTGCGTAGTACACTTCTTGTTCCTGATCCTCAGTGCCGTCATCTGTAAAATCATAGGAGTCATATTTTCACTAAAGTTTCCTTTCAAGTTATAAAACGTTCTTTTATTCTGTTCTCCTACTTGGGGATCAAAACCTAGAGCTCCCCTCATTAGCGTGATGTCTTGGTCAACTGAGTCAACAAACCAAAGACAAAAATAAGATGGCCAAGGTGGAGCCTGAACCCAGTGACCTAGTGATTGAATTCATAATCCAGTTAAATTAGCTGTAGGAGTGTAGCACCAGCACTTGATGCTGTTTTATGTTACCTCTGTGCATTCAGCCACATCAGCTGACTCACTCCTCTGCTTCTCTTTGTTTATCCTTGACAGTCATGAAAACCAACTGAAGGATCCCATTACCTCTGTCTTTGAGGTGATCCCTTTCCCAAGTGTTAGCTTGCCCAGTACCTATAAGGTTACCTGTGTTGCCATGGTTGTAAGAAAAAGAAATGTTCTATCCAAGAGCAGACTGCAGTTTCTAAAGAACTTTTACACTTCAGGCATGAAATTGTAGAGTTCTGGATAAGTCTTCATTAAATTTCACCATATGAAATCGCTAAGAACCAGGCAAAATATTATTATTCTTGGTTAATCCATTGTTTGGTGAACTCTACACACAAGTCCGGTAACCTTGATAATCAGTATTAGAACTTAAAATATGTTGCCTTGGATTTCCAGAACAGTGGTTAACTGAAAGGTGAGGTGGGGACGGAGATGTGTAAAAGAATGTGGGGCTTTGCCAAACCACGCATTTTCCTCTCTTCCTGGAATGAGATTTTTCAAAGGCCCTACTCCTGCAACCCATCACTTCCTTCCTCCACCAGAACTGTGTTGGGGCCACTTGTGTAGGTGAAAAAGTCCACAGGTAAGCTTCGTATTTGCCTCCGCACTACTCTGAAGCTGTCTGAGCCTGGTATTTTTCATGCTTCAGCTCCTCATTTCAGCATTTCAATATTTAATGACCCTTCTCAGGTAGAGAAATATTTGGCAGCTTCCTTAAGAGTATCTCTTTGATGTCTTTTTATCTGCTGAACTTCCATTTACTAAATTGAAAAGTTGATGTCTAAGATATTGTTCAAATGACTCATCTGAGGTTCTGATGAGGCAAAGGGGTCACGAGGTGTCAGAGGGGTGGGCAATAATTTTCAATATATTTTATTCATCTAGTCTTTTTAAAAAAAAATATTTGCACTAACCCACTTTGTCTCTTCTCTCCAATTTCAAGACAAATTTTACTTTAATTTTGCGTTCAGATCTAATTTCAAACTCAAAGATGTTTTTGAGTCCCCCCACCCCCGCGAATTCCCCCACCCCCCACAAGAGTTTCTTTTTCTTTGAAGGTAAAGAATTTAGCTTTTCTAAAATTTAATCTTGATCAACACCAATCCCACCTGTTGGATTAACTGCTTCATCATCTTTCACCAGATTAGAAAACCACTGTCTGTTTCCTGAAAGACAGAGGGCAATTGATTTCTGCAATCAACCTGGCTTCTCTTTGATTTTATAATCTGTGTCTAGAGATTATAGGCAAGCTTTGAATTCCAAGGCTCTGGGCCTGTCAGCTTCTGAAGCAAAAAACTTTGAAGCAGATCCGCTGCCTCGGGTTTCAGAAGGGATACTTAGAGGTTGGAGGATGAAATTAATTTGTTTTTGTTTTGTAGTATAAGGGAAATACAGATAATTATCACTGCTGATGTAATATCCCGGGTTTTTGGTTTGTTTATTTTATAGCTTCTAAAAGAGTTATTATTATTTAGTTTTTGGTTTTTGATTTTTGGTTTTGAGAAGCCCAACCAAATCACTTGGAAACTTGAGAGAAAAGCATAAACCTTTCAGAAATTCTCACTGAGCTAACTGCTTCTATAAACCTACCTAGTGTGCATTTACTTTAAAACTACTTAATTACTCACCACTGATGCACTTGGTATAATCAGAAAACTCTCCAGCCCAGGTTCAACAGGTAGAAAGGAGAAAGAAAAAGTGCAGGGCAGTTTCCAGACCCATGTTCTTAAACACTATGCACTTTCAAGTACTAATTATACAGGATTCACGCAAGGAGGGGGTTTTATGGAATTGTTTTAGCACGTGTTGATGCTTACAAGCTAGCATCTCGCCAAAAAAAAAAAAATTGTTTTTTAAATAAAGACCCTGCTCTACTACTCAATGTTGTAATTTGCAGTAATGGTATTTACATATATCATAACACTTAACAAAATAAATCAAGGTACCTGTGAGCGTTATTGATACAGGCAACATCCCCTACACGCTTATGCATCGCTACCAGGCAACTGAAGAAGTATTCCTGTTAGTTACAGCCAGCCTCAAACTCCTATTTTTCTTTGGGATCTTAAAGGCTGAAGAAATAAAATAGTGGAAAAATGATAAATTAGAGTTCATCAAACTTCAGTATAAAGCAACAGAATTTTAGTCTCTTAAACATTTGCTGTAACTGGTTCTTAAGGCTTTACCTTTTCTCCACAACGGAATAAATATTTATTCAATAATGTCTCATTGATGCAGAAATAGAACTTATATTTTTTATAATACTTGCATTGTGTGTGTACCAAAATAATTGCTATGACACAAGGAAACACTGAACAAACTAATGTAAGAAAATCAGAGCTTAAAAATGAACTTGGAGAGATAAAAATTATTCATTTAGAAGCTGTCTGAATTTTCAAAGTCATGCGTGTTCCTTCCAGAATACTGCTCTCAAAACAATTTCCCACAGCTAATTAAAGCGCTCTCGCGCTCTCTTTCTCTGTCTCTCTCTGTCTGTCTCTCTCTCTCTCTCTCTCTCTCTCACACACACACACACACACACACACACACACACACACACACGGTGTGGTTTCCCCTTAACCCTGGATGCATCTCTCCACGCCCCCCTCCCTTTCCCCTGCAATGGTATGATCTGCATTCGCTTGTAAACTGAAGGTGCCAAGCTGTGACAGCTTCCCCAACTCCACGGCCATTTGCTACAACCTAGGGCAGCCTGTGTTCAGTGATGCTTTCCTTTTCCACCGACAGGGGCAAATCGAAGTAGACAGCGAAACTATCTTCAGGTTAGCGGCGCTTCTTTTACAGGTAAGAACTGACAAACTGCCTCTTACCCGCTCCTTTTGTTTGTTGGGTTTTGTGAACTGCCTCCAATTCTGAAACTTTTGCGTGGGCCAGTGGCCGATGGCTTTTTAAAGCAGCCTGGTTGTTTGCCAATATAAAATGTGAGCCACCGTTTTCTGTTTTGGTGTAGTTCGCATGAGTAAGAGTGTAATATTGTATGTCTCAAAAGAAAATGAAATTTAGACTTCACTGAGGAAGAAGAGTTAAGATCATATTCCTGGCAAAGAGCTCTGGGTGACTTGAATTTGGGAGGCAGCAGTTGTTACAACAGCTGTAATTTGCATTTAAATTTAGTAACTTTTGTGTACTTTTTCTTGAGGTTAAGTTAAAGAGCCCTTTAATTCTTAAAGGCACACATAGCTGAAAAACCAGTGTGTTCCATGCTGGCTTAAAAAAAGAAAACAAGTGGCATGTGTTGATTTACCTATGTCATAGTTTAAAAGGTCTGCGTCCAGACTAAAAAGTGTGCTGCTCTGATAGACAAGCATTTATCACGTGATCTTCAAAACATAAAAGGAGAAATAATCATCTATGTTTTTTCAGATAGATTTGTTCTCTTCTGTTAAAAACAAGAAATAATGGGTAATAGCGATTTCTTAAATGCCGCATTCTTCTCCAGGGTCATACATAGAGAAAGTGTTCCTTGTGAAAAAATTTTGAAAACAAAACTCAGGCTAAAATCAGAGGGGAAAATGATGCAGGGTAAAAATTCTTTTAGCTTAATTCACATCAATACAAATTGATCATCGATCTTTGTTTTTTATTTCAGGAAGCCAAAGGGGATTACACCAGGTATGGTTCCTTTTCTGTTATTGCTATGCAAAATAACCCTAGCTGAATCTTTTAATGCTATTTTAAATAACAATGGGTGCAAATCAAAAGAAAGGAGATCCCAAGGCGAGAGACTGAGGTCTCTCTCCTCTTCAAATAGAGACCTATTCTTTTTGTGAATGAATCTAGGGAGGAAGCTTTCCAAGCCAGCGTGACAGCAAATTGTACTCAGAAGCCCTCCAACGTTCTATTTTCCGTCATCTCTTAGCAAGATGAAGAAATCTATAAAAAGCTTGGATAGCTGGTGCTGATTTTTTAGACTTCTAATAATCCTGTGTTAGAGAATTAAACCATAAGCACAAAAAGATTAAATCCATCAGCTGCTTAGTTAAGGGATTAATAGGGGCTTTCTTTCTGCAGCTGCCCTGAAGGGGCCTCACCCTTCATACACTTGACCTAACAGTTGTATTGTTGCCACCGCGGCACTGACTGGTTCTAACTGCCTAACTGGCCAAATTATCAGAGGTTGTTTATATTTGAATTCACCCTCTATCTGTTCCATTCTGTTCTTTTAATGCAATAGTTGCATTGGAGTAGTGGAAGGGGTTAAAGGTGGAGGCAAGACCTCCAGTTTGAACCAGTTCACAGGCCAAAGACCCATTGACAGCCTCGCCTCTACGGTGTTAATGTTCCACTGCGGGTAAACTTTACTTGTAGATTATTTACAGATCAACTAGTACTCATTCCCAGCCAAGTTTTTGACTAGTGTGATCCTTAACGGACTGGTAACCAAACAGTGCCTCCCAAGCTTGAAAACTTCCACTCGTGGAGTCATGCTTCCCTTCAGAAAATCCAAGTACCTTCCACATCTGCCCATTTAATTGAGTAGAATGACTGAGGCGTCTCCGCTTAACATGCCATGATCCACTCACCACACTCTCCTTTTAGCTCCGTTTTGAGCTAATATATATTTTAAAATTTTTTTCAGGTTAGGAAATACGCTTTGAAGGAATCATAAAACTCAATGATCTTCAAACTTTTTTTAATGAAAAGAAAATGTCAGGGCATGAAAGAGTTAGTCTCCAGGTCATTAACATCAAGAGCGGCTGTGTTCACTGCTGTCTTCCCTGGAGGAGCCGCGTTTCCTAGGAAGATCAGATATGTGAGGAATTCCGTTGTGTAGGGGATGAGTCTGAAGTTGATTTATAAATGAGGGCTTCAGGGCCAACAGCTCAGACTCCGCTGCCTGTGGACTGTGAACCTTTCCTCCCCCACTTTCTCCCAGTCACGCCTGTGAGGGACACCCTCTGAGCCTCATTTCCTCATCAGGAAAATGGCAATCCCTTCATAGGCCTGTTGTGAGAGGAAATGTGTGGAGACATTGCCCAGGGCACTATCTGGCACGGAGCGAGCTCTCTATAGACTTTGGCTATTATTATTAACTATTATAGTATCATTATTGCCTACCTCATTATCATCATCCTGTCCCATCTCTTGGCAACCTCAGATGAGGCTTTTGGGACGTGGGAGGGTCTGAAGAAGCTGTAATCACGCGTCAGGGAAAAGAATCGAACAGAAAGGTTGATACCACAAACCTTCCTTCTGGAAGGTGGCTTCCCTGTGGCAGAAGAAGGCTAAGAAGGGACAGTCCTTGGGTAGAGTCCCAGACCCTTTAGTGCTAAGACTTCAAGGTTGGTGAGTGAGTCTGGCCAAGCCCAAACCAAGCCTTTTCCATTTCAATGTGTTCCTGGTGGTTTCCTGAGTGATTGCTAGACTAAAGACATGGAGGACACTGTTTTGAAATTGTCTAAACCACTCTGCGTAGTAGAAGGAGCTTGGGACTGGGAATCAAGAAACTAGCACTATGACCCTGGATGAGCCTTGTCAGTTTTCAGTCTCATCTGTAAATTGGGATTAAGGAAAATGGGACTTGGCAGAATAGTTTTCAGGCTATGAATGATATTCAGGGACTTTGTAGATTATAATTTGTTTTATGAGCATGAGCTATTGCTGATGAGGGTGAAAGAAAGAATAGGAAATGTGAACTTTTGCTGTTGGTTATATAATGAAGCAGAATTTTGGTTCAGTGCCACCACCCCTCCCCTATCTCATCTCCTCCTCCCCTGAATGGAGAGGGTATATTTTTCCTTCAAGGTTTTGTTATAAAACTAGTTTAAGAAAATCAGGCAGAAAAAAAAAAAAAAAAAAAAAACCCACCATGTGGCAATGTTGTGCAATGGTTAGAGCAAGGACACTAGAACCAGACAGCCTCACTCAAATCCCAGGTCTGCCACTTATTACCTGTGTAGTCTTGAACAAGTTATTTAAACTTGCCAGCCCTCAGTTTCCTCATCTGTAAAATAGGACTTGTGTTAATAGTATACACCCCATAGAATTGCTGTGAGGACTAAATGAATTAATATATACAAAGTGCTTAGAATGGTTCTTGCAGTCACACTTTCGTATTCCATCAAATTGGTGGACGTAATTTACCACTCCCCTGTTGCCTTAAATATGAATTGTTTCCCATTTTTTGCTGATATAAATAATGCTTTGATGAACACCTTTATGCAGTTGGGATTGGAGTTACCTGTGATTTTTTTTTTTTTTTGATGTGGACCATTTTTTAAACTCTTTATTGAGTTTGTTACAATATTGCTTCTGCTTTATGTTTTGGTTTTTTCACCCCGAGGCATGTGGGATCTTAGCTCCCCAACCAGGGATCGAACCCACACCCCCTGCATTGGAAGGTGAAGTCTTAACCACTGGACCGCCAGGGAAGTCCCGGTGATTATTTTCTTAAGTGATGTTTCTCAGGTAGGGAACGAGCAAAGGGAAATTCCTCAAAGGAGGCAAAGTATGAAGCATTGAAATGGAATTTATGCATTCTTGATACCATTAAATTAAAACTATACAGAATTCGTAACTTTATCCAATAACATCTACTGAATGCCTGAAATGGGTCAGCCCCCATCAAGGCAGTGAGAATGCAGAGGTACATAGGCAGGGGCCTTCCTTCCAGAGAATTTGGCTTTCTGTCAAGAGCTACCTCAGTGGCAATTCTGAATTCCGCTTCTCTGTTTGTTTACATGTCAGTGGCTGGAGCTCTTAGCTTTTAGAACTTCACTGACTTTACTCACTGAGGTTTAATTATGGATCGATAGAGGTTCCCAAATATTACCCTCTAGACCAGGGCAATGTGGCTTTTTCAATTAAAACAGTGATTGAACACCTAATTCTAGAGGCTGCTCTGGTACACCCACTCCTTGTGAATATCTCCTTCTTTCTCAAATTTAGCATTTCCAAAGCTGAACCCGCCAGCATCCCAGCCCCCAGACCAGCTCCTCCTCCACTGTCTCCCCTTGAAAAACCACCATTCTCTCTTGAATCATCTCTAAGGATTTTCTCTTTTCTCTCCCACCCTTTTTCTCCATCTGTCAGGCAGCTCCCTTTTTTCCTTCTCTTTATGAGAATGCTGGCTTTCTCAGCCCTCGGTCTCCTCCACTCAGCCTGACGATAAAAGTATGTGTGTGTGTGTGTGTGTGTGTGTGTGTGTGTGTGTGTGTGTGTGTGTGTGTTGTTTCTTTGACTGCTTTCCATGACATTATTTTAAAAGTCCACACCTGATTTCATTCAGTTCCCACCACAGTTGTTATCGTCACCATTTAACAAATTAGTAGGTGGAAAGTTTAGGCCCAAAGAGACTATGTCACATAGCCAGTAAGTTCCCAAATCTGTTCTGATTCCGTCGTACACTACCACCTGCACATAACCCCCTGGTATCTTCCTAAGACATAAGTGTGACCATTGTTTTTGACTTCCAGACATCTCTTACAGTTTCTCATTGCACAGACACCCACCTTCCACGCGTGTCTGGCATTCAAGGCCCCACATAATCTGCATTATACATTTCAACATCCCACACTCTACTGTTCATATCCTTAATATCTGTTCCTGCCTCTCTCCTCTTTCCTTCACATACCCTGTACTATTTTGGCTTCTTGGCTTTGCTCAAACCCTTCTTCGTAGAACGCCTTTAAAAACAACAATCCTCCCCTTATTTTGTTTCCTGCCCTGTTTCCTTAAGAGTATTTTAAGTTAACATTATCATAACCAGTAGGAAACCTTGCTCTCTGAAAGTTAATTAAAATAGTAGCATGGGGATGTTTTTCTTTAAATAGTTGACAGCCTGAATTTCCAAGTCAGCCCTTAAGCTGCAAAGATAACAAGCTACTGGGGTAACACAACACAGACAAACACAGGATTCCTGAAAGCTGACACGGCAAGGAGGCAAGGTTTTATCACTGAGCCAGCCACAAATGAGTTTGTAAAAGCAAAGCATTTTTTTTTTTTCTTTCTTTCTTTCTTTTTTAAAGATCCTGAAAGGTGGAAATTACCAAGGGAACTATGTGACTAGGGCACTTTTGCTTATAAGAAAAAGTGAGTGACTACAATTTACAATTCAGTACTGGATCGCAAAGAGAGCATATTGTCACCTAGCTTCAAATGGGAAGCAATAATGCACAATTGACAGCTGTGTTACAAAATGCAGCTGTTTCCCTGGGAGAGGAGCTCCTCTGGATGCCTTGAGAGTAGTTAATGAAGGGAGGGGGAAAAAATCAAAGGCTTTAAAGAACTTCTCCTCCTACTTCTAACACCTCTGGAGCACTTAAAGCTCTAAAATATCATTCATTGCCAGGACCTTTAAAATCAGTTACCATAATAAAAATAGCAGCTCCCAAGGGCTAGGTGCTGTGCTGAATATGTCCTTACTCACATCAGTGGGAGGCAGGAGTGAAGACAAGAGCTTTGGCATTTAATTGCTTGGGTTCAAATCCAGGCCCAGGCACTTGCTGTATTACTGTGGCTAACTGAGCTCGCTGGAACTCAGTTTCTTTGTCTCTACTACTTGATGTTACTATTGTTATTATTGTTAATATGTGTAACCTTTCCAGCAATCCATTTTACAGAGAGGGAAGCAGCTTCGGAGAGAGTAGGCAGTTGAGTGTCTAGGTCACATGGCTTAAAGAGTGGCCCAGTTAGGACTCCACGCCTCATGCTCTTGACCTCTGTGAGGAGTCTCCTTTTTAGTATGCTAACACAGACTTGTGAGAATCATGACCTTTCTTGCTGGCAGAATAAAGAAGGCTGACTTGACAGAAATTTAATGTTTCTGTCTGACTTCAGGCCAGGGCTTTAATGAATCAGCAAAATACTTGTGGGAAAAACCTGTTAAGAAATGGCTTTTCTCTCTCCTGGTGTCACGACTCTATTTTAAGATTGGACTGAAAGATACAGATACGTTCTTTTATCAGTCAGTTCACGGCATTAATATTTTATTTATTTTTAATGACTTATAAATACTTCTACGTGTCAGGCTGTTTTACATGTTTTACCAACATTAACTCGTTAATCGTCGTCTCCACCCCTGAGGTTGGTGGAATAGTATTCCCACATTAGAAGCGAGATAAAGAAGCTTTGTGTGATTATATTTATATTACCATATTGTGATTTCACATTTCCCCATGGCTTGGCCCAATGTTGAGTGGTTATGTTGAATAAACAAACAAGATAATAACACATAGGGAACCATGAACAAATAAGTGTGGGAAATATGTGGTTAAAAGCTCAACAAAGTTCTTTTTGATAAAGTTCGAATCTGCTCACGTGCATGGCGGATCTCCCAGAAGAAACATAAACAGTGTTTCCCACACTTATTTGTCCGTGATACGTGAGCCTCTTGCCAGACCAGTGTTCTATGGACTTCACTTCGTGAAGCCGGGGGTTATTTATTTGCTGAAAGCTCAGTATTAAAATGCCTTTAAAAGATAAGCAGTTCTGGCAAGCCTTTTCTTCGTACTCCTTGCCAGATTCTAGCATCCCTCGATTTTAATTCCAATAACTCTGAGGGTAAACATTCATCAAGTTCTGAACTTGCTTTTTCTGAAGAGCCCTGAATTTGGAAAGAATCATCCATCCCATACGGTGGGTGCTTTTTCATCTGCTCTATGCATAGAATATTAGGGCTGCCCAGGCTTCTGCATGGGAACCTTCATTTCACAGCTGATGAACTAACAGGTGACACATCCATGACAAGTCTTAGCTTGACAGGACCAGACCTGCAGTCCCCAGGTCTCCCTGACCCTCTCAGATTTGCAATTTTGACGTACACGTGCATCAAGAGGCCTCTGTGGATCCTTGCTGTCCCTGATAGAAGGCAGTGAGGACAGCAGGCAGTGGACTCTGCCACGGTAAGTGGTGTTATCAGCAGAGTGGCCCCGAGTCTAATATTAGTCACTTGAGGAGATAGCTTAAGAGTGAGAAGGCAGGAAATGAGCACTCAATCAGCAGTGCCCTTGAAATACCTTGCCTTTTTCTCATGGCTCGACCTTATTCGCTCTTGTAGATTAAACACCTGATACCTACAGTATGCGAGGCACTGGACCAGGCAAGGGCTGTGATGGAGGCAGACTGAACTTCCCCGGTCTTCCTCTCTTTACTGAGCCACAGTCATTCTGCATCCTTTGTAGGCAACACAGGGAAAAGGCCTGGGCTCTGGACTCAGACAGGCAGGCATGGGGTTGAGTGACACAAGACCTACTCATCTGCTAATGGTGTGACCTTGAGCCAGTTCCAAGCCATTGAACCTAGAGTCCCTTTTCTTTAAGAGACTCATTGTGAGGATTGAATGAGATCAAGCACCTTGCAGGGTGCCTGGCACAGAATGGAGACTTAGTACTTGGGAGTTTGCTTCCACTGAATCCCATCTATTATACTGAGATGCGTTGTTATTTTACCATCTTAGCCATTTTTAAGTGTACATTTCAGTGGTATTAAGTACATTCACATTGTTGTGCAACCATCACCACATCCATCTCCAAGATTTTTCATCTTGCAAAATGGAAACTCTGTGCCCATTAAATAATAACCCCTTTCCCCTCTGCCCCCAGCCTCTAACAGCTGCCATTCTATTTTCCGTCTCTAAGAATTTGCCTATTCTGGGTGCCTTATGTAAGTGAAATCATATAAAATTTGTCTTTTTGTGACTGGCTTCTTTCACTCAGCATAATGTCCTCCAGGTTCATCTGTGTTGTACCATGTGTAGGAATCTCCTGTACTTTAAGGCTCAGTACTATTCCATTGTGTGTGTACACCACTTTGTTTATCCACTCATCCATGGATGGATACTTGGGTTACTTCTCCTTTGGGGCTGTTATGAATAATGCTGATATGAGCAAAAATAGGCAAAATCTCTTTGAGGCCCTGATTTCAATTCTTTTGGGAAGAGAGATGCATTTTTAAGAAGAATCCCTGGCTTCCAGATACTTAATTGTATTCCACCATTCATTGGAGTGGGGGTGGGGTGAAGGCATAGGAATGTAGGATGGATATCAGATCCTTGTTCTACATCATCAGATCTTACTTACCAAAATTAATACTTTAAAAAAATTAATACTTCAGGAGCCTAGTACTTACATTAAAGTATTGTTGTAGGTGAATATTTATTGGCATGGAAGAAATAAAGAGTAAGCGAATTCCTTGGTGGTCCAGTGGTTAGGACGCCGTGCTTCCACTGCAGGGGTCATGGGTTCAATCCCTGGTGTGTAGCGCAGCCAAAAAAAAAAAAAAAGCTCTAGTATTTTCTTTCTGCACCTACAGGTCTCTACCACAGAGACTGTTGTAGAGTGGTTTCTAAAGTTAGGCAAAGCTGGGACTTCCCTGGTGGTGCAGTGGTTAAGACTCTGTGCTCCCAATGCAGGGGGCCAGGGTTCGATCCCTGCTCAGGGAACTAGATCCCACATGCATGACACAACTAAGGAGCCTACCTGCTGCAACTAAGACCTGGCACGACCAAATACATGAATAAAATAAATTAATTTAAAAAATAAATAAATAAATAAATAAATAAATAAAGTTAGGCAAAGCTGAGTTTGATTCAGATCCCACTTCTCACTGGTGAACAGTCTTAGCTGAGTTGCTGAACATCTCTAAGCTGCAGTTTCCTGTCTGTAAGTAGGAATAATTACAGCTCTTTTTTATTTTATTTCTTTCACATTATTTATTTACTTATTTATTTAGCTGCACTGGGTCTTAGTTGTGGCACGCGGGTCTTTTGTTGCGGTGCATGAACTCTTAGTGTCAGCATGTGGGTGGGATCTAGTTCCCTGACCAGGGGTGGAAGCCAGGCCTCCTGCATTGGGAGTGCAGAGTCTTAGCCACTGGACCATGAGGGAAGTCCCTACAGTTCTTAAAAAAAAAAAAAAAATTATCGAGGTATGAGTGACATGTAACATTAGTTTCAGGTGTAGAACATAATTATTCAGTATTTGTATATATTGCAAAATGATCACCACAGTAAGTCTAGTTAACATCCGTCACCATAGATAGTTACAATTTTTTTTTCTTGTAATGAGGACATTTAAGATCTACTCTTAGCAACTTTCAAATACGCAATACAGTGTCATAGTGCATTGTGCACTGCCTGGTTTATGGTAGGGGCAGAAAAGATTAAGTCAATGCTGTTGTTGTCATGACTTTAACAGTTGTTTTACGATGGTGGGGATAGAAATGTTTACAGTTTTCCTTCTTTGCATGTCAGTGTGTTTTCATTTATTGATAATGAAAATATAGTGCTTATGTCAGAATTTTTTTAAATGTTACTTTATCTTGTTAAAAAACTCAGAGCTAAGCACAGTGACCTACAGGTCTCCTGCACTGCATCCTTTTTCAAAATGAATGTGAACTTCATGGAACACTACCCATTTGGCCTAACGGATACTTCCCAAACCAAGGCTTAACGCCCTTCGCTGCCACCCAGGGCAGCAAGCTCGTGATCCCCCCAGCATGTGGGAGGCCCTGTCCAGAACCTGCTGGCCCCCAGGGGCCTGTGTGCCTTTGTGAACAGGCTTATTCAGTTCTGAGCACAGGCGCCTGAGGCTGGGCAGGCAGAAAGGAAACAATTAAGACAGTGGAAACCTACCAGGGAAAAAGCTGTTGGCAGGGTGGACTTCACGGTGTGTGACCTGTGCAGTCCACAGGGTCCCCTGCTCAGAAGGGCCCTGCGCTTGGTTTGATGCTCCTCTGTCACCATCTTGAAACTCTTCATGATTTTTTAACAAAGAAACTCCACGCTGATTTTTCGCTGGGCCTTGCAAATTGTATAACTTGGTCCTGGCTGTTGAAAACTGTAAGGCACTGAGAGGGCCTGGGTGTTGAGTGGATTATTAAAGAAAGGTTCCTCTTTTAGGTGTCTAAACAGGTATTCCACTGAGGAAAGTGGAACCACCAGAATTCTGCAAAACAGCCTTTTTGAATATATGTCTGGGAACTTCTTAGCCTTTTCTGATTTCAGTATATATGATCTCCCAGGTCTGAGGCACAGGGAGAACATAACCTTGACCTCATAGGGCCAGTGTGAAATCAAGAGAGAAAATGCATGTGAAAGGGTTAGAACAGTGCCTGGCACCCGGGATACTCATTTCTAAAAGTTTCCAAAATACTCAGTTGATACCCTGGCATCAACTCTATGAGCCAGGTAGTATTATTATTCTCATTTTACAGATGAGGATACTGAGGCCCAGAGAAGTTGAGTAACTGGCCCAAGTCACAGCTGGTTAAGATGTGGAGGTGGGATTTGAGCCTAAGCCACCTGATGGCAGAGGTCATGCTCTTCTCAACTCAACCGTTATACACCCTGCTTTCAGTATCATCTGCTAGGTGCCAGGTATTCCTGTGTACTTTTATCATCTTATCTTCAAGTTGTGGCCATTGAGATCCTCTTTCTGCAGAAGTGGAGACCCGGTGATCACAGTCACATATCTGTTCCTTATATGGTTGTACTTGGATTTGAACTCCCATCCTCTGAATTTCTACTCAGCCTTTCTAGTTGATAATTCCTCAAGAGTGAATCGAAAAGATGTTTAACAAGATCTACTGCTTTGCGCTGATAATGTAGATGCAGTTAGACTTTGGCAAACTCCTGGACCCACATGGCAGACAATTCTTCATAGCTTGTTGCTGCCAGCAATGGAATGTCATCAGCGCTGGCTCAGACCTTGGAGTCTCACTGGGTTCCCCCCAACTCCTGGCAACCATCATCCTATCCTCTGTCTCTATGAACTTCTAAAATGTTTTTATTTTAAATATTTACAGATTTTCGTGTTAACCTAATTTCAGCCTAAGTCATCCTTACAGATTATATATCTTCTAAAAGAGCTGAAGTTTCAAAGTAGACAGGATCAGAATCCTTGGCAAGCTGGCTGATGTTTAGAAAAATCTCTCATCACATTTTCATTATTATTAGAAATTCTTTAGGCCTAAAAAAAGTAGTTTGACAGTTGATCCTTATCAAGCATGCAGATGGACAGAGTAATTCGTCCTTTGTTACAGGTTAGGCCACAGACAAAAATTTAATGGCAGAGGAATTCTAGCTGAGAGGACGCTGTGTTTCCCAGAACACAAGCTGGTTTCTTGTCTCTTTGGTAGAGTGCTGAGATAAGGAGGGTCTGACACAGATTCCATGGACTGGTCTTGATGTTGGAAGAGCAAGTTTCAAGGTTGAAGTTCCACCAGTTATTGTGGGTTCTGTTGAGCCCATCCTAAAGCTGCTTACAGCTTGGGACTCACCGAGTCGCTTCCCAAGTTCTTTTCCCATGTGGTTTATTACCAACCCTTAGGTTTGCCAGATCGAGCAAATAAAATAAACAACTAATAACTTTTTTAGTGTGTGTTCTAAATATTTAATCTGGCAACTCTAATCTCGATCACCCACTAGGGATTCTTCTCAGTGGTAATATCCACCCCCAGCCTGTTCTGAGAATGATAGAAATAAACTGTTTGATATAATTGTTTGTTTCATGTGCTGTGATCAGAAAGGAGGGAACACATTTACTGAACATAGGCAGGTGCCTTCATAGCAACAGAGCTTCATAGCATCTTCCCAAGAACCCTATAAAACAGATCACTTTCCCTGTCTTTATAATGAGGAAACCGAGGCCCACAAAAGTTAGTTTGTCTAAGACCACAGATGTACCACAAACATGGAGACCTGGGACTGTATCCAGTTCTAAGTCCTTACTTCATTACTGCACATCAGAGGTATAGGCCCAGCTGGTGGGCTGCTCTGTTGATTTGTTTCTAAGTATGTGGTAGCTTTGCAGTAGCCTGTGTCCCAACCCTAGCTGCCTATGTGCCAGTTCTGGTGGGACAGTGGGCAGCCAGGTGACCTCTCTAAACCTCAGTTTCCTTTTCCGTAAATTAGAAATAGCACCTACGTGTAGGTTTGCTATAAGGATTAAATGAGTTCCTTTTTTTTTTTTAATTTTGTGTAAGTAAAATGCTGAGCACTTGTCTGCCACACAGCACATGCCCAGGACAATGTCCTTTAAAGCCCCAAGAGTTTCTTTTTTTCTTTTTTTCCAATCCTCACTGGAGTATAATAGCTTTACACTGTTGTGCCAGTTTTCCGCTGTGCAACAAAGCAAATCAGCTGTATTTATACATATATCCCCGTGCACCCTCCCTCTTGAGCCTCCCTGCGGAGCCTCCCTCCCACCCTCCTTATCCCACCGCTCGGGGTCATCAGCCATCGTTGAGTGGATCTCCTGCGTTAGGTAGTTGCTTCCCACCAGCCATCTGTTTTACACTTGGTAGTGTATATATGGCAGTGCGACTCTTTCTCTTTGTTCCAGCTTCTCCTTCCCCACCTCCCCATGTCCTCAAGAGTTTCATTTACTGTCCTGTGAAGGAGCTGAGTGGTCGGAGGGAGCTGCAAACCAGAGGCAGCCTGGAAACGTATGCTCACACCTGATCCCCAGGGAAAGAGCTTCATTTGGTTAAGAAAAATGAGGGGTGGCCTTCCTTCTCCTGGAAGTGGTGGGGGGCATCCCTAGCTTCAGCAGGAGGCCAGAAGGGCTTCTATAATCCTTTCAGTTCTCACTTTCAGCAGATGGCGGCCACCTGATTTGGCTTGAGGTGTGATCAAGAACTGTTTAAATGGGTGGGAAGGAAATTCCAAGAATGGAAAGACCCTGGGACTTGGGAGGGGAGGGGGCAAGGTCTGGCCCAGCCCAGCCTGGCTTTTCCGGCCCCTCCCTCTCCTCGCTCCACCCGGGCTTTCCAGTTCCCTCCTCTGCTTCCTCCTCCCCGCCCCGCTGCCCCTCTGCTTTGACCTGGAGTCAGGAGAACCAGCCAGCCAGCCTCTGGTCCTCTGGATCTAGCACCGCCTCACCAAGGGGCCCCTGGTGAGTCTTCAGCGTCGGTGGGCCCCGTTTCCCCCATCTGTGAACTCAGGGTCGGCCCAGGCCAATTCAGCTCGCTTAACCAGCTGCCAGGGTTTGGTTTGGAGGGGTGGAAAGTGGGGGAGGGCACTGTATTTTAGCTATTATGAAATTGTCTCAGTCTGTGAGCCATTTGACTAAACTGGTTGCAACAACCAGTGGTGGCTTTAGAATTGGGTGGATTGAAGCCCTAGCTTTCTGCCTCGCCATACGATTGGCTATGAATGAGATTGGCAATTTGTTTCGCACTTTCTCCAGCTCCTCTCAAGCCCTCTATCCTCTAAAAGAGATAACTCATCAGGGGTAGAGATTTTACTATGAATTTTTGAGTCAAGATTAAAAAATCAGGCATCGGGAAGACCTTGTGTGGTTTAAGGAAACTTTGTTGGGTGTTGGGCTTCTCAGGTGTGTTTGGGTGCCCTTTTTTAAAATTCTGCTGAAAATGACTGAGGTCTGATTTTGTAGCTCTTAAAACAAAAATGTTTTTAAACTAAATTTGTTATCTTTGCTATTAGGGGACAATTATATACTGTAGTGGTTTTGGGTTTTGTTGAAGAAATGTTGAGGGATACATTCAGTCTTATCTGTGTTCAGATCTTTGTGGTTTAATCCAAATTTTGGCTAATCCAGATTATCTAGTTTTAAAAAAGCAGCTTATCCTCACCCTAGAAACTAACTTTATTTTTACTTATTTTTTTAATTTTATTTTTTGGCCCCACTGCACAGCATACGGGATCTTAGTTCCCCGACCAGGGGTCGAACTCTTGCCCCCTGCAGCGGAATTGCGGAGTCTTAACCACTGGACCGCCAGGGAAGTCCCAGAAACTAACTTTAGTGGAATCAATGAGTGGCCACCATAATTATCAATTCTGAAGCCTCAACTTAAGCTGGCGAGAGCCTTCCCTCTCCTCCTCACCTCCTCCTTCCCCATCTTCTGTCTCTTCTTTCTGGAATTAGAGTAGTTAGGCAGAGTGGTTCAAGCACAGGCTTGGAATCATATTTGCTGCTTTCTTGCTGTGTGAGTCTAAATTCAATCTTTGTTAAATCTCAGTTTTCACATCTATGTAATGGGGATGCTGGGGATGACCGCATAATTTGAGAGAGAGGTTTTCACCCCGTCTCTGAAACGGAGTAATGCTCAGGGAGTGGGAGCTGTCATTCAGAACATTTCTTTTTAGGGACTGAATGACGCTTTCACTCTGTATAACTGCTGGGTCAGCCTCGAAGAGTCTCCTGAAACTAACCTCCTGGGCTGTCCTCAGCTTCTTTGACCTTCTTTCCTGTTTTAAATTGTAGATCGCTATCTCTTTCTTGAAATCCTCCCTGTGTTTTATGAAGTGTTTATTCTAGTTCCTGTGGTTCTCAAGTCATTTATTAAACAGATTGCTGGGTCCCACCTTCTGCCTTCCTGATTCTGTAGGTCTGGGGTGCGGCCTGAGAATTTGTGTTTCTAACAAGTTCTCAGATAGTACCAGCAGTACCAGCGGCTGGTCAGGGGATTGTTTTCTCCTGCTTGTCAACCTTTAATAGTCCTTTACCTAGGAATTAGTAGTGGAGAGAAATTTACTGCTAGAACTCCCTAGTTATTAAGTCAAGGAGATAATAAACTAGATTCATCATTGAAGGCCAAGTTCCCAGATAACTGAAAGAAACATGGTTTTTTTAAAAATTAAAAAAGGGTGTTGTAAAGGCAATCTGGTGAGTGAAAAAGCGTTCTAAGTAAACTGATAACATACCTTAAACTGCTGAGCACCAAGGGGTTGATCAACGCTGGTAGATTAGTCGAGGAAATTCGTGTTCATATTCGGTATCCAGGATCCTTCTTTTTTTTTTTTTTTTTTTTTTTTTTTTTTTTTTTTTTTTGGGCACACGGGCTTACTTGCTCCGTGGCATATGGGATCTTCCTGGAGCTGGGATCAAACCCGTGACCTCTGCATTGTCAGGCAGATTCTTAACCACTGCGCCACCTAGGAAGCCCTCCAGGATCCTTCTAATGGCATGTTGAAGCAAGCTGTCATCCTTAAACGCTGGATCCAGCTGGAATGCTTTAGTAATTGAGCTGACACCTGTTACACCATGTAACAGACATTAAATACACTTTTTCTGGCTGTTATGATCCTTGCCGTGGTCCATTCCTTCACTATAGGGCAAAACTTTGACAGCCACCCCAGCTCTCTAGCACGCATAGATAAGGAAGTGGTTTATCGCCAGCCTTTGTACGGGCAACCCCAGAAGACTGGCAAATGTTTCTAATTTACACCAGTTCCTAATGACAGTAAATCTTTAGTTTGCACAGAGCACAGCATTCAATATAGCCCCCAGCTGTGACAACTTGCTTGCGTTCTTGGAGGTCCCTTAGACTACATGGTAGACTTTATCTTGAGTGTTCAGCAGGCATTGACTGTACCTTTTTTACATTTGCATTTTTATGAAACATGGATTCTGAGTTATGCTCATGTGTGGGTGAAAGGAAGATTCCAGTCCCAAGTTTTTAAAGAGCTTGATTTATGTCTTGGTGACGTTTCTACATGCAGGTCGATATATTTAACATGTGCTTTTTGGCACCTTTGCTGGGAATTTCATGTAAGGAAGAGCGTTAGCATCAAAAAGAAAAGGGAAGTTTGGAGCTTGGGCTTTTTTTTTTTTTTAAACTGTCCTAGAAACCTAGGGATGCTCCCACACCAAGCACTGACAGCAACCATCTTCAAGGGTTCTCATTCAGTGGTTTGTTTGCTCCAGAAGTGCCAGCACCACAGTTTGCTAATTGCCCGCACTCCCTCGCCCTCTAGCCTCACGGTGGCAGGTGGCTGACTGTCACTGTGGGCAGGTTCCCAATCAGGCACAAACAGGTGCACATATCTGCTGGGGATGGCTGTTTCCCCACAACTGCTCCAGAGCACACAAAGGGTGGCCTCAGTTTTGCCAGCCATGTGGCTGTCTCAAACATGAGTGAGGTCAGCACATTCCTACAGGGCTTTTGAGGTCAGTAAAGAAAAACAAGAGCCCGGGAAAGGGGGCTTGAGAATGCCAAAAAAGAATCATCACAGGAAGAAGAGCTCCGGTGGCCAGATGGTGGGTCATGGGCCGCTTCCTTCTGAAAAGCTGTCAGCAGAGGAACCTGGAATACCTAACGGAGGGATTCAGCCTAGACGATTAGATACAACGCAGTGTTCTTCATTGTGGCATCTGAATTCCTGCTGAAAGGATGAAAAATAGCAATTTCTGGTTTGTTACTGAGAAGTAGCAAGTCTTGTAGATTTATGGGCATTGTCTCTGGTTAGGACCTGGAGAAAGCAGTCCCTTTTGGCAGTTCTGGTCAAGTGCATCTTTAAAATAACAGTTCCACCGCATTAGGGTCAAGAACGTCCAGATGGGGGGAGTGGGGGTGGAGCGAGTGCGTTTACTGCTGGGGAGAGGCAGAGACATCTCCGTCCAGCCTCCCTCACCTCCCGGCTGCTCAGGGGCCCTCCCTTGGGATGCTGAGGTTGCTCCTCATTCATGTAAACCCAGTCTCCCGCCCTGCCTGCCTGTCAGCCCCAGGAGGGGCCTTCTGTGCTCCAGCCAGACCTGGCTGCCCCTGCCAGCTCAGTGGATCCACGTGGCCTTGGCTCCCAGGCAAATTCTCCGGTCGGGGTTCTTCAGAGGGTGAACAAATAAGCACTCCGCTACTGTCCGTCCACTCAAACGTGAAATCCTGCCTGGTTCTAAACTCTGAAAATAATCAGGATTAACTTGAGAATAATGCACCAGTGTTTCTAACACTTGCCCTCTAAATGGCAGTGGGCTTGCTCATCAGTACCCTCCCTTTCACCCACTAACCATATTTGACTTAGTTTTTGATGTGAATTATGTCACCCGGAAGAACGTGTATAACATGTATAAATGGTTTAAAGAACAAGTTAGAAATTACACAGCCATATAACCACACCAGTGGTTATGTTGCCAGGATCCTACCCCACCCCCATTGTGTACGGGCCCCCTCTCCCCAATAAACATCCTCTCTTTTCCCCAGAGGTATTCTGACTCTGTGGAACATATTTTCTTGTTTTGCTTTATACTGTATCACCTATATATGATTCTCTGTAGTTTCATTTTGCTTGCTTTTGAACTTTGTACATGGGATGGTGATGTATGTGTTGTTTTGGGTCTTGTTTCTTTGCTAAGTATTGTGAGATTTGTCATGTTGTGTGAAGCTAGACTGTATTTTGTATGCTGTATGGTATTCCATTGTGTGAATACTGTAATTTTATCATTTCTACTGTTATGGAATATTTGGGTTGTTTTCCTTATTTGTCTTACTGTGAACAGTGCGGCTGTAAACCCTATTCTTTTGTGTAAGTTTCTCTAGAGATACACCTAGGAAAGGCTCTCTGCGTCACGGGGTATGCAAATTCCCAAAATGATCATGTCAGTTGACATTCCCACAACAATGGATGGAAGTTCCTATCACCCTACATCTTCATGTAACCTCGGTGCAGCCTGGTACAAAGTGGTAATTCATTGACGGTTTAATTTGCATTTCCCTGAGTACTTATAAAGCTGAACATTTGCTTCTGTCTCTTGGCCATTTGGGTTTCTACTTGTGCACTGCTTGTTGAACGATTTAACCCATTTTACTGCCAGGTCGTCTGTCTCAGCCATCTTTGTATCTTTTTGGTCCTCTTTTAGTGTCATAGACAGGTCCCCAGCTCAGTCACCTTCTTATTGGTGGTGGCTTGTAAGAAGTTTTCTGTATTAAATAGGTCCTTATAGAAAGTGATGTTGTGTATTCACAAGAAAGGATATTTTGCGATAGCACAGATGAACAGTTTTAGAGGACTAATAGGAACCTTTTCTAACACAAAGAAATAAGGTTGTCTTTTTCTCCTGAGAAAGTAATCTTTGGGGATGGTCCAGATTCCACATTTGTCAAAATTATTTATGTGTCTCATTTATTCATGCCCTACGGACACTTTGCCCTGTAAGTAAATTATCTGAAACTAGAAACCAAGTTGGACTAAGAAGTCCCTCCCTATACATTCTTTACTAAATAGTTTGTGAGAAATTGCGAAGCGATAGTGGTGGTCTGCTGGTATGTTTTATATGACCTGCACAATGTTTTACTTTTTATTTTTGGCTTCCCTTTTTTGTTTTTTGGTTGAGGCAATATTTTAAAATTCAGATATTCTAGGTAAAGCTCAGAGATTTTGCCTTATTTTTGAAGAAAATGCAATCATTAGGTAGTAGTGGATCCACATTCCCACGTGGCAGTAATTTCCCTGATTGGAGTGGTGGTTCCCCATCAGCAGTGGCATCTGATTGCTTCCTCAGTATCGCATCTCCATCTCCCTTTTCTCCATATTAGTAGAATTTTTAGTGAGGCATGTGGCTGCCCAAAATAAAGACTACATATCTCAATGTCCCTTGCAATTAGCAAGGGCCTTGTGATTTTTCTGGCCAGCGGGATTAGGGGAGGTGGGCAGATTTCAGGTTCTGCCCCTAAAGGAGTGGGTATGTCCTCCTTTATTCTTTTTACCCCTACGTGATGGCTAAAATGTGGACATGGTGATGGGCTGTCTTGGCCCATGTGAAGGATAGCAGAACCCCACGAATGGCGAAGCAACAAGAGTTTCAGTCCCTGAACACATCATGCTATTCTAGCTCTAACTTTTATGTAAAGAGAAATTAAGGTGTTGATCTCTGTCACACACAGTCAAATCTATATCCGAAGTAACTGCAAGTGGGGAATGTTCTCTTTTCTTCCTTATGGTCCCCACCAAGTCCCCATTGTATCCCTGTGTCTGCTGCTGAGCTTGAGTTGCCTTTCTCAGCTGTTTAGGCAGGTGATTTCTAATGCTTCTCACTTGGCTCCTATTAGAAAGTTGCATCTAAGATATATTTATATTCTAATATTTAATAGTCTAAGAGTGACACAAAAGAAAAACTCAAGTCTGAACAATACAATACAATTAGGAGTTTGAAGGCTCAGTTATCAGGAGTTTTATAATAATCCAAATCAGGGTTTCTCAACACTATTAACATTCGGGGCAAGATAATTCTTTGTTGCTGGGGGCCCGTGCTGTGTACTGTAGGATGTATAGTAGTATCCTGGTCTCTGCTCAGTAGATGCCAGTAACACCTCCTTCCCAACTGTGGCTCAAAAATATCTTAAGACATTGCTAAATATCCCCTGAGGGGCAAAATTGTCCCAGTTAAAAACCACCAATTTACAGTATATGTCTTTATTTTTTTTACCTTTTTTTTAAATTAATAGACTTCAGTTTTAAGAGCAGTTTTAGGTTTACACAAAAGTTGAGCAGAAAGTATGGAGAGTTCTCATATATCCTCTCTCCTTCCCTCCCCCCCTCTCTTGGCAGTTTCCCCTATCAGTAACATCTGGCATTAGTGTGGTACATTTGTTACAAGTGATGAATCAGTATTGACAGATTAGTATTAACTAAAGTCCATAGTCAAATCATGGTTCACTCCGCGCTGTACTGCTTCTATAGCTTTTTTTTTTTTTAATATTGAGCATCTTTTCATGTATTATTGATCCATGTAGTTTTTTTTTTTTTAATTTTATTGGCTGCATTGGGTCTTTGTTGCTGTGCGTGGGCTTTCTGTAGTTGTGGAGAGCAGGGGCTACTCTTCATTGCAGTGCTCAGGCTTCTTATTCTGGTGGCTTCTCTTGTTTTGGAGCACAGACTCTAGGCACGCAGGCTTTATTAGTTGTGGCGCACGGGGTTAGTTGCTCTGAGGCATGTGGGATCTTCCAGGATCAGAGCTCGAACCCATGTCCCCTGCATTGGCAGGCGGATTCTTAACCACTGTGCCACCAGGGAAGCCCTATAGCTTTTGACAAATGCATAATGTCATACATCCATGATTAGAGTATTATTCAGAATAGTTTCACGGCCCCCCAAATCCCCTGTGCTTCACCTATTCAAGTATATTCCTTTTAAAGTAATCTAAACTCTCCTTAGAACGATCTCTAAGCTACTTGCCTGTTAATGCACATTTTAGTTGCTTCCCAGTGATTGATTACTGTCCCAGAAAAGTGTTAGTAAGTGAATGTCCATTGTTATTTAGGATGCTGTCTCGTGATTAACGTTTGGTGATTTACTGATTTATTTATTTATTTATTTATTTTTTCTTTTTTTTTTTTTTTTTTTTTTTCTGATTTATTTATTCACCATTTCCAGACGTATATCTTATCGCATCTTAGAACTGGAGTAGGTTCTAATTGTGCATAGTTAAAATTAAAAACTCCTTGGGAAGGTGACATGTCGAAGGCCAAAGTTCATCTTTCAATATATCCAACACAGCTAGTTTTTTTCTCCAGTGGAAACATGTGGCTGTTTCTTAAGATGGTCACTAGATATACAAGTTGTGTGTTTAGCGGATGTGTCAAATGCCTAAATACTAGAAAAATCTCCGTATATTAAGATGCGGGTGCTTTAAGGACACAAAAACTAAAGTCATCTTAAAGGACGGCAACTTCAAGTCTCCCGTTTCACACTTATTCTCAACCATGAGCTTGTTGAATAGAATGATGAATAAAATTTCCCTCTTATTTCTTTCCCCTCTCTCCTCTCTCCTTTGGCTGACCACATTTGCATAAGTTAAAATCAACTTCATCATATGACACTTGTCTCTACATGCTTGGCGTGCAGTATGCGCTTAATACATATTTGCTAAATGAATGAGGGAATTTATGGTAAATAAGAGCTTCTCCTCTTCTACTCTACTAGGTCTTGATTGCCACAAAATTAACTATAATCCAGGGAAATCAGTGAATATGAGGCTGAGATCTTGGAACACAGCACATAGTTCACATGAACCCAGAAGATAACACACATGTGGTTGGGGTGATGATTAATGAAAAAGAGTGTTATCCTTAGCCTGTCATTTTAGAATATATACATGTATTTGCCCTTCACAAAAAATTCATAAGCCAACCTCTTTGAAAAGGAAATGGGATTTGAAGGACAGAGCATAAAAGAGATTATTAAGGAAAACAAATATCATTACTGGGAGTTGACAGGTGACCTTTACTAGGATTAAATTGGATTGTGGTATATTTTGGTTTTCAGGAAGCCCAAACCAGTTTCCCGAGATTGTCACTGTGGTTGAGCCATACTGCTCAGATTTCAAATGAACAGAGAGATTTATCCTTATGTAAGAACAGGAGCCAAGTGACTTTTCATTTCCTGGAGTAATTTGTAAAACCGGATCTTTCACCCTTAGGAAGGGCCACAAGCCTGGTTTTGAAATGTAACATTGACAGGTGCAAATCATACTGTCTCTAAGATAGGTGAAACTCAACTCTTAATTATCTGTTCTTACAGAAAGACAGTAAGTTTATGTACAGCTTGCTCAGTGGGTTCACTTAATTGCCTTGTGGCCTGGTGGGGAAACTTGGTGATAGAACCAGTGAACAAACCTTCTGTGGACATTGAAGGAGAACCAATCGCAGCAAGTCTGATCAAGTGCCAGGAGAGAGCAGTTTCCAATCCAGCATAGTGCAATGTGGGCCAAACAAAACCTGTCTGTAGGCCATGCTTGGTTCCCTAGTTTGACTTACAATATTTGATCTAGGAGGACTGAATGAATGCTTTGGGAAGAAATTGATCTTGGGTTCAGTGTTAAGTCCTACAGTTGGGGGTTCATCTCTTTCAATATCAGGATTCACATTGGGGCAACCCCTGGGGAAACTGATGTAAAAATGCTTGAGTGATGGATTTTGAAACTAATTGGTTTAGAGTTTTCATTTATAAGTAGGGGTGAGGCTGAAGGGGAGCTCTTCCTTGCCAAAGATGAGAATGTCCCAGGACGCTGCTCTGGGAGTCTTTCAGGGAATCAGGTAATAGAATACAGTGGTTATGGTCTGGGCCTTGGAAGCCTTCTGGCTCCTCCACATAGTAGCTGGGAGGTGTTGAACAAGAGGCTTAGCCTCTCTAAACCTTGCACTCTTACCTGTAGAGTAGTCTGGATAATAATAGTACCTACCACATGGGAGAGCTGTGATGGGACTTCCATGAGGTGAACAGTGCCCTGGAAGTGCATTTCATGGTGCTCTTGGTAACCGCAACAAAGAGGAGCTAGTGGCAAATTATGAAGAGATGGAAAGTAAGTGGAAAAAAGTTACCAGTATGCAGCTTGATGAACACCAGGGTGGTCATAATTGTAAGTAGCCCTTTAATGCGCTTATCCTAGGCTCTCATGAACCCTAGAGAATCATATCTGTTTCATCAGAGACTGTCTTCTTAAATACTTGGTACTATTATAAGAATATTGTCTCTCATACTGTGCAGGACAAACATGACTGGGTCATATTACCTGTTCTTCCTTCTGTTAAGTTCCTTAAAGACCACACCCTTCTGTTTTGACAACCAGAATTTTGCCATTTGGGGGGTTTTGTTTTCATTGTATTACTGTTTTTAATTGAGATATAGTTGACTTACAATATTGTATGTTTCAAGTGTATGACATAGTGATTCACAATTTTTAAAGATTGTACTCCATTTATAGTTATTATAAAATATTGCCTATATTCCCAGAATTTTGCCATTTTAAAGTTAGCTGCTATTTCATGAGGTACATTTTTTAGTTCACTTGATACAATTTGAGGGATACCTTGGGTTTCATTAGAAACACATTTTCAAGTCATCTTCTATCTAAGTGGTTTCCACAGGTTGCCAACTTGGTCCATTTTATTTCAGAGAGTGGTAAGAAAGTAACAGATGAGTAATAACAGAAAGGTCTGCATTCAAACGTTTTTATTGCAATGATATCCATTATGAAAAATGGTGATACTATATGAACCAGTTTTAGGATAACCAGTGTTCCAACATTGTGACTGTTATATAGTCACTAAAAATAGTGATGAGGATACTACAGGAGTGTGGAGAAAGTCTGACAATAACATTTGACAGAGCCCAATGTGCTATTGTTACTTTACAGATTTCACCCGGTGACCAGCTTGTATCATCTTTTAGGTAACAACAGCTGACACACTGTATTGCTTTTCTTTTTAGTGATGAAAACGCCAGGAAAGATTTAAAGACACTACCAGCCTTTCCAACCAAAACTCTGCAGGAGCACCCCTCCCTTGCCTACTGGTAAGATACACCAGGATAGCCAGTGACCCCATTACCATAGCCTCCACTGAGAACGGCATGCTTTTCAGGTAACTGAAAGAAATACAAGTGAGGAAAACATCAAACTGCCGATCATATGTGTCAGACTAATCCTAAGTAGACCTTGATCCTTGCAGTGAGAAGGTCTTAGCAAAGCTCTCTGGAGAGCGTCATCCCAAGACGGCAGTCATGTGTGAAGAGTGGCCATGTGCCTTCTCATTCAAGTGCATAAAAGATTTGTAGAGAGTGCTTTTAAGTGAATCATCATCAGGACATGTGCAGTCACTGTGTAATGCGGCCTTAATCTGGCATAGAGTAAAGATTTCCTTAAACAGAGGGGTTCGTAATGAACAGAAACAACCTGAATGATCAGAGGTTTCCTCTACAGCCAGAAGTTGTTGTCTCTTTTGAGTTGTTTTATTTGTCTGTATTTTAACGAATCCACAGTACCCATTTCGCATGCAACATTTTTCCTAGAAAAGTACGGTTTCTCCCCATGAATTACTTACCTTCCCTTTAAATATATTTTCCTCTGTTTAAAAGGCTGTGAATCCTGAAGATGGTTTTCCTTTCCACTAAAAAAACTGGTTACAAAATAAATATTCAACATGAATAGCTCTAATATGAAAGTTGGAATATTTCCCAATAGTGAGAGCGACTACTGAGGCTACATTGCATCCTGAGTCTGGAACCTTCTAAATGAATCATTGTTAAGTGATAGTTTCTTAAGGATAAAAAGCAAAGACCAATTACTGTTGATTATTGGTTGTATAGAGATAAAAACGTCTATTCTTCTCAGTTATACTTGAGATATGACAAACGAGCTACCAGTCTGAAAGGAGGGTGAATAACTGAATGATGTCAAGGGTGACCAGACTTCAGCCTGTTTCTCTCCTTTCTAGTCAAAAAGTTTTATCCTAAGACAATGACGAAAGGTTTTCTCCTAAAGTATTATGTCCCCAAGTAGTGACACTAGAGTGTTTTAGATTGAACACTCACTCAGAAGCATTTTTAAATCTTTCTAAATCTTTCTGGACAATTTAAGGAAAACGTCTATGGTACTTACACTTGCTGATTTCTCCAAAAACCCTTTTAATTTGCACAGCAAACCTAACTAGCATTTAATAACATTATTTTGTATTTATTGTATTCCATTCAGCTGTGGGAGAGAATACTAGTTTTTCATCCGATGAATTGATATTATGTTTTGTTTTCTAACAACTTTTTAAAAATTTACATATTATATAAGCATATTATATAAAATCTCGACAAGGTAGTCAAATGTCTGAGGTTCGGGAGTCCATGTCCTATAAAAACAAAAGTCAAACAGCTTCTATCTCCCAAACAAATTGGTCTAGGCCTTCTTTCTCAAGTGTTTCAAGTAGGCACCTGAGAATCTTGAAATTGAATCTGTACCTCATACAATTATGCATTGCTCTACTTTTCCTTTCCTTGTTTTACAGTGAGGACAGGGTAATCGAACATTATTTGAAGATCAAAGGTCTGACTCGGGGTCAAGCTGTGGTTCAGTAAGTATCTTTCTTTTTGCTTAGTTATAGTGGTAATGTCTTCTGTTTGAGAAAGTCATCTGAAATGATTTCTATTGTGTAGTTTGTGTGTATATAGTACTCACCTGGCTAGAAGTATCTTACCGTGAATTGTAAAATGTCTTGGGTCATTCCATACTTTGGTGTCATCAATTCAGATGCCTACCAGTGTCAAGCAGGTAACAAAAATGAGAAATCATAGGCCAAGTGTAGGCAATAGGGAGTGGTGGGGACTGCGGTGAACCAGAGAGCTTTTGCCCTGGCTAGAGACAGCTTCAGCTGTCTGACTCAGCTTCAGCATTCGGGCATAATGTTGCCAGATCATCTAACGTTTTTCAAGAAAATCTGGAAATTACAATTTTTGAATCATAACTTCAAACATTGCAAAGTAATGTTAAGAAAATTTTAGTACAACATGAGCCAAACAACTCCTATCTGGAGGCTGTGTTTGGTCGCCTGGTTTGCAACTCTATTTTGGGTGGAGCACATAGTGCTGGTGTTGGATAATCTGTTTCTTCATGGTACCAACCGTAGAGCATAATGATAGACTTCTGCATTTTAGACCTATGGAGTTACCATCATTCATTAAGAACAGTTCACAAGCTACACTGAAGTTTTTAAATTATAAAAAATTTATAATTTTTTTAATTTTTGTTATAAAAACTAATGTAGCATTATTGCTATAGTAATTGTACAGTAGAATAACTTTTATGGCCACAGAAGTTTTTTTAAAAAATCTGCTGAATATAGCTCAGAGCATGTGAGAAGTGAAATAAGGATTTGGCAATCACTACTCCCCTGATCAGTGTATAGATTTCCCCCACATCCCTACTCTTGCACTCATCTCCTTTTTATCATAGTGCATCTGCTGTGCTCTTCAAGGCAGAAATCAGAAGTTAGCAGTCCTGAAGTTGAATCCCTGACTTGTGCTTGTTTTGTGAACTGGAAAACAAAAAGGGATAATAATTTCCAGAAAGGATTTTAGGTTAGGTTAATGAGCGTCTTATGAACTGTCCTCGTGTAAATGCTGCATCCTCTTACTCCCTTTCATCGTTATCATTGTGGCTCTAAATAAGAGACTGTCTAACTCGGTAGTTAAGGCTCTAGACTGTGGAATCCGACTCACTTTGTTTGAATCCTGGCTGTGCAGTGTAATTGTTGCCAGACCGTGGCACATCCACCTAACTTTTTATATTCACGTACATGTAGACCTTTTACTTAAAAAAATTATCACATTATTGATTACACGGTCCAGAGCCATTGATCTTCAAAATGTTATTAAAAGAGTCTACTTGTATCATACAGGAACCTCAACTTTTTGTGAGCAAAGAGGAAATCTTACACAATTTAGTCCACTCCATAAAGTCTTTTTTTTTTAATTTATTTTTAAATTATTTTTTATTTTTGGCTGCGTTGGGTCTTCGTTGCCGTGCAACAGGCTTTCTCTAGTTGTGGCGAGCGGGGGCTACTCTTTGTTATGGTGCGTGGGCTTCTCTTGTTGTGGAGGATGGGCTCTAGGCACATGGGCTTCAGTAGTTGTGGCACAAGGGCTCAGTAGTTGTGGCTCACGGGCTCTAGAGCGCAGGCTCAGTAGTTGTGGCACATGGGCTTAGTTCCTCTGCAGCACGTGGGATCTTCCAGGGCCAGGGATCGAACCCATGTCCCCTGAACTGGCAGGCAGATTCTTAACCACTGTGCCACCAGGGAAGTCCCATAAGATGAAGGTATACAATAAATACTTGTTGAATTAAAAATAACAAGAGGTACATCATCACTTTTAATTTTTTTTTGGGGGGGTGCATATTTTTTAAAATTGGGTTTACATATAATAAAATTCACTCTTGTAAAGCATATATTTATAAGAGGTTTCACTTAAAAGTTAAGTATAAATTTCAAAAAGTGTACCACCATCAATATATGGAATACCTTTGTTTTTTACTGTATGACCCAAAAGTTGATTCTCATGGCTTGCATCATTAGGTGCTAGTTTTAAAAATACTTGCAATTTAGGTTTATAATAAAGTACAGTATGTTTCTAAGCCATAGAAATTTTAAAATGCAGAAAATAACATTTCCTATAGCTTTTTTTTTTATAAATTTATTTTATTTATTTATTGGCTGTGTTGGGTCTTCTTTGCTGCATATGGGCTTTCTCTGGTTGCTGCAAGCAGGGCTACTCTTCATTGTGGTGCACGGGCTCCTCATTGTAGTGGCTTCTCTTGTTGTGGAGCACGGGCTCTAGGCGCGTGGGCTTCAATAGTTGCAGCACATGAGCTCAATAGTTGTGGCTCACGGGCTTAGTTGCTCCGTGGCATGTGGGATCTTCCCAGAGCAGGGCTCAAACCCATGACCCCTGCATTGGCAGGCAGATTCTTAACCACTGCACCACCTAGGAAGTCCCCCTATAGCTTTTTGAAATTGATGTTTTGTTAGCAACCTCCTAACATTTGGATATGGTAGAATATATTACTCCCTAGAGTGGTTTATTCTATTTCTACTTTAGTCAAAGACACGGTTTTAATGAGGAAAGTAGATACAAATTGTGTTTTTTTAGATCACTTTTCCCAAAAGTGCCCTCTAACTAATTTAATAAGAAGTTATAACATATATTCATTTTCCATAGGTATATGAAAATAGTAGAAGCTCTACCAACCTATGGAGTCCATTATTATGCAGTAAAGGTAAATACTTTTATATGACAAAGCTTTCATCATGCCTGTGTTATCTTATGAGAGAATGAACAACACTAACTTTCTAAAGTGACATAAATCAATATGCATATATATGTAAATTATCTCTAGAAAGTTCAGCATTTGGAATAGAATTGATTTTCTTTCTTTTTTTTTTAATTAATTTATTTATTGGCCGTGTTGGGTCTTCGCTGCTGTACACGGGCTTTGTCTAGTTGTGGCAAGTGGGGTCTACTCTTCATTGTGGTGTGCGGGCTCCTCATTGCCCTGGCTTCTCTTCTTGCGGAGCATGGGCTCTAGGCACGTGGGCTTCAGTAGTTGCAGCACATGGGCTCAATAGTTATGGCTCACGGGCTGAGTTGCTCAAGGGCATGTGGAATCTTCCTGGAGCAGGGATCGAACCCGTGTCCCCTGCATTGGCAGGTGGATTCTTAACCACTGCGCCACCTAGGAAGTCCTAGAGTTGATTTTCTTAAAAATAATAAAAGCCTGATTATATCTTGTCATTTTTAGCAAATTATAAAGCACATTATTTTTGCAAAACACTAGCTATGTTCAGATGTCTTCCCAAAGCCTCTATTAACCCTAAAATATTCAGATCATTCTCTTTTGGCACACCTATTCTTTTAGCTACTTTTGCTGATTTTTCTCTTTTCCAATTGTGCACCTTTCCAATGCTACTAGATGTTCATTTGATAGTGCCTTTGTATGAGAAGCATTGGAGAATCATCCAATATCATTTCAGCAGCCTCATAAAATCCTTAAGTTTTTAAAGGATTTTCGGTACCCATTTTCAGTTGGCATGTTTTATATTTGTGTAGTATTTTCAGATGTTTATACACAGGGAGAGATTGACTAAGAAATATTTTGAGATGATAGGGGATAAAGCATATTGTTAAGAAGAGAGACTTATTTGAAAGAGGAATAATTTTATACTTGATCAATCTTGAGTGACTTTTCAAGTTCTGAAAATGTTTGAAATTCACAGTTGTGGGGAATGGATAATAAATACCTATGTAATGAGGATAACTTGTGCTAAAAATATGTACAAATTCTACTTTAATTTCTACTGATTCTTAATTTGTTTGCATATGGCTATATGTTTAAGCCCAAGTTTTTCTTTCCCTGTGTCAGTATATCCCTTTCTTTGGCAAGACCTAAAAGAAATTTATGAAAAAAAAAAAATTCCTTCCCTCCCCATATGTACCTCAAAGTCACTATTCAGGCATCTCTCTTTGAATCATATGATTTTCCCAAAAAGTTTTTTAGTATTCCTGTGTTCATTGTTAAGTGTTTTACAAACATGAGGATTTGGAACCACTTTTCTCGTCTTTGTAATTCTTTGGAAACTTCCCTGACCTTTATGGCTGATTACTAATCAAGAGAACAAAGAGCTTTTTTTCTTTTTTTTCTTTTTCTTCTTCTTCTTCTTCTTCTTTTTTTTTTTAAATGACTACCTGGCTTTGTACTCTGGATTAATTCCTGGTTGAATTACTTACATTTTATTCCTTCTCTCCAACTGTTTCATCCTAACAGTAATGCTTCTTTCTTTTTGATGGTGTTAATAATATTGATATGTTTTGACTTATAGATCTTATTTGAAGAAACTCTAAGAAAGCATTTTAATAACAAGTTAGGATTTTAAATAGTGTTTTGTTTACCAATTGACTTGCCGATACTTGTTAAAGGATGAAATTAGTAGATATTGCTTCATCTCTAGAAGACTTAACAATTAGTTCTTGGTTCTCATGTTTTCCGTCTTCCAGGATAAACAAGGACTTCCTTGGTGGCTTGGAATCAGCTATAAAGGAATTGGCCAGTATGATCTGCAAGATAAGGTGAAACCTCGGAAAGTAAGTGTGAATTGTTTCAGACACTTATGAGCACATTGAGCTGTTCTAGAGCTAGAAATATCATTTTAAGAGGCAAGAAGCAATCTTGGGTAAAAGAATTTTTGATTAGTGAAGTCCTAGGTTTAGAGAAGACTCAAGTTAAATGTAGAATATTTTTTATAACTCATTCATGCACCATTTATACAGCAATCCCATGTCTGATCATTTATTCTAAGGAAGTAAAATGATGCACAAAGATTTAACTACAAGGATGTTGATCACAATGTAGGTTAAGTGCATACAGTTAGGTTTCTATTTTAACTTAGTATGAACATGATGATGTCATTTGTTTAATCAATTTTATGTATATATAAAAATATATACATGCTTCCACACACATATACTTGTTTACATTGGACGGATAAACAAATGGGTGAAGTGTAAAGATGTAAGCCTAAACTTTTGGTGCTACTTACCTCTCAGTGATACAGATATAAGTGACCTTCTTTCTCCTACTGCTGCTCTTTTTGCTTATCTTTGTTTCACAATTTTCCACATTCAACATGTGTACTTTTTGTAAAGGAAAATAAGTTATGTGCTATTTATTAAAGGGTCACACTATCAGGTTTGGATTGTGCAGAGCTAATAAGTTACACTCTTGGCAATTTGATTATGAGACTGCTCCTCTTGACTAAGCACAAGTGTATAATACTTTTTGCCTGTATGAGAATTGATAAGTCTGTGTAGATAACTATCTAGCTGCTCTGGCCTGCTTGGTATTAATGACATAAAGGCTTACTCATGCTCGTAGGTTGTGCCACCCTCGCTGTCCTCTGCTGCCATCCCTGGGAATCACAGCTGGGAAACAATGACCTATAATAACAGACCGTGGTCGGGCTGCCTGTGCTATCACACCCCGACATCACAGCCTGAAAAAGCTGTTATCACTTCCATCTGTCTCTTGCTTTAATGTGTAATAGAAAAATAGCCGTATTTTTCATAAAGTCAGGCCCTGGTCATAATACCACACGCTTTTTATCTTCTAAGTGTCCTTTTAATTTCAATCAGTGCCTACAATCTTCCTTTGAGTTTAGAGAATAAATAAGCTACCCTTTTCTCTCCATTTTATGGTTGCAAAACTGGCAAAGAAAACATGAAAGGGTGTCGCCCAGGGCAAACTGCAGCCCCCTTTGGCTGCCCATCCAGCTCTCCTGGATGAGACTAGCTGGGCACTGTGGCTTCTTAGTGGGAAGTAGCAATAAAAATAAGAAAGCATTTTTAACAACAGGGATCCACCTGAGCGAGGGACAGTAAACAAACGTGTGTAACCATACGATTAGAACTTTATAATTTTGGCTCAGTGATGAAGAGCAATTGAAGTTCAAATACTTAATTTCCAGGAGGCATATGAGTAGTATTGGTTGTGTTTGAAAACTTGTTTCTAAGACCAAATTTCTAATAATGTTAGGAATGATGGGCATACTATTTTTTCAAATATTTTTCAAAATCGTTTTTCTTTACAGTTATGTATTTTAATGCTTTTACCAGAAGTTTTAAATAGTTACTGTAAAAAAAACCAACAACAACAGAAAAGCACACACTACAGAGGCATATCAGTTGGGGCGGGAAGTTCTTCAGCCATCCCTATCCCTCCCTGGTGATAATCACTATCAAGAGAATGATACTGGTTTGTTTGTTTGTTTATTTTTGAATTTTATTTTGTTTTATTTTTTATTTTATATTTTTATTTTTTATTGAAGTATAGTTGACTTACAATGTTATGTTAATTTCTGCTGTATGGCAAAGTGACTCAGTTTTATATATGTGTATGTGTGTGTGTATATATTATATATATATATACTCTTTTTCATATGCTTCTCCATTGTGGTTTATCACAGGATATTGAATATAGTTCCCCGTGCTGTACAGTAAGACCTTGTTGTCTCTCCATTCCGTATGTAACAGTTTGCATCTGCTAATCCCAAATTCCCACTCCATCCCTCCCCCACGCCCTCTCCCTTGACAACTGCAAGTCTGTTCTCTATGTCTGTGAGTCTTTCTTTTTCATAGATAGGGTTCATTTGTGTCATATTTTAGATTCCACATGTAAGTGATGCCATATGGTATTTGTCTTTCTCTTTCTGATTTACTTCACTTAGTGTGATAATCTCTAGTTGCATCCATGTTGCTGCAAATGGCATTATTTCATTCTTTTTATGGCTGAGTAGTATTCCATTGTATATAAGTATCACCTTTTCTTTATCCAATCATCTGTCAATGGACATTTAGGTTGTTTCCATGTCTTGGCTATTGTGAATAGTGCTGCTGTGAACATATGGGTGCATGTATCTTTTTGAATTATAGTTTTGTCTGGATATATGCCCAAGAGCGGGATTGCTGGATCATATGGTAATTCTATTTTTAGTTTTCTGAGGAACCTCCATACTGTCTTCCATAGTGGCTGTTGACACTGGTTCATTTAGACTTTGTCAGCATGTATACTAAGCTTTTACAGAGAGAAAGGAATCTTACTATGTATACTATCCCATACTATGGCATATTTCTCCAAATCACTTATAAAACAGATCTCTTCTTACTCTTTTTAAAGCTGCCTAGTACTCCGTGGTGTAGAAATACATAATTTATTTAACCAGTTCTCTCTTGATGGACATCTGGGTTGTTTCCATTGTGAGGAGGGTGGGTCAGAGCACAATGAAATTTCAGCCAAGGCAAATATCTAGCCCCTAGTTTATTTTGTAAGCTCAGGTTATTGCCTATCATGTTTTCTTTCTTTCTTTTTTATTTTATTTTTAAGAAATTTTATTGAGATACAGTTAACAGACAGTAAACAGCATATATTTAGCGTGTACAATTTGGTATCCCAATCTCCCAATTCATTCCCCACCAACCCTCCCCGCTTTCCCCACTTGGTGTCCATATATTTGTTCTCTACATCTGTGTCTCTATCTGCCTTGCATTTCCTCTTTCACAGTTGTTAGCATTTGCCTTATGTATTGAGGTGCTCCTATATTGGGTGCATATATATTTATAATTGTTATCTCCTCTTCTTGAATGGATCTCTTGATCTTTATGTAATGTCCTTTCTTGTCTCTTGTAGCATTTTTTATTTTAAAGTCTGTTTTATCTGATATGAGTATTGCTACTCCAGCTTTCTTTTGATTTTCATTTGCATGGAATATCTTTTTCCATCCCCTCACTTTCAGTCTGTATGTGTCCCTAGGTCTGAAGTGGGTTTCTTGTAGACAGCATATATATGGGTCTTTTGTATCCATTCAGCCAGTCTGTGTCTTTTGGTTGGTGCATTTAGTCCATTTACATTCAAGGTAATTATTGATATGTATGTTCCTATTACCATTTTCTTAATTGTTTTGTTGTTGTTGTTGTAGGTCCTTTCCTTCTCTTATGTTTCCCACTTAGAGAAGTTCCTTTAGCATTTGTTGTAGGGCTGGTTTGGTGGTGCTGAATTCTCTTAGCTGTTGCTTGCCTGTAAAGCTTTGGATTTCTCCGTCGAATCTGAATGAGATCCTTGCTGGGTAGAGTATTCTTGGTTGTAGGTTCTTCCCTTTCATCACTTTAAATATATCGTGCCACTCCTTTCTGGCTTGCAGAGTTTCTGCTGAGAAATCAGCTGTTACCCTTATGGGAGTTCCCTTGTGTGTTCTTTGTCATTTTCCCCTTGTTGCTTTTAATAACTTTTCTCTGTCTTTAATTTTTGTCAATTTGACTACATGTCTTGGCATGTTTCTCCTTGGGTTTTATCCTGCCTGGGACTCTCTGCACTTCCTGAACTTGGGTAGCTATTTCCTTTCCCATGTTAGGGAAATTTTCAACTATAATCTCTTCCAATATTTTCTCGGGTCCTTTCTCTCTCTCTTCTCCTTCTGGGACCTGTATAATGCGAATGTTGGTGCGTTTAACATTGTCCCAGAGGTCTCTTAGGCTGTCTTCAGTTCTTTTCATTCTTTTTTCTTTATTCTTTTCCGCATCAGTGATGATCACCATTCTGTCTTCCAGGTCACTTATTCATCCTTCTGCCTCAGTTAATCTGCTATAGGTTCCTTCTGGTGTATTTTTTCATTTCAGTTATTGTGTTGCATATCACTGTTTGTTTGCTCTTTAATTCTTCTAGGTCTTTGGTAAACTTTTCGATCTTTGCATCCAGTCTTTCTTCAAAGTCCTGGATCATCTTCACCATCATTATTCTAAATTCTTTTTCTGTAAGGGTGCCTATCTCCTCTTCATTTGGTTGTTTTCCTGGGGTTTTATCCTGTCCCTTCATCTAGTACAAAGTCCTCTGCTTTTTCATTTTCTCTATCTTTCTGTGGCTGTGGTTTTCAGTTCCACAAGACAAAATACTGCTGATACTGCTTGATACTGCTGTCTGTGGAGGAAGCTATCTTGGAGGCTCATGCATGCTTCCTGATGGGAGGGACTAATCACCTATCATGTTTTCTTAAGGTAGACCTCATCTATGTAAACTTTTTTTTTTTTTTTGGTAATTTATTTCTTCCCTGAATTTTACTTTAAGAAATAACATTTCTTAAAGTTGGTTTTTCTGAGTGTAAAATATAACTTAAATCAACTCACAGGTAATTTCTTAGCTGATGTGGCTTGATAAAATTGAGGTTCTCACAGATTCTGAATGCATCTACTAAAAACAACCAGGCTTTCTTCCAAAATAATGGTGAGTCAGAATCTGCACAGTAAATATTGCTATTAATTTCCTTTCCGTTGCTCATGACTCACAGGCCTTTCTTTACATTCACACTTTTATAGAAATTGGTAAATATTGTTTGACACTGATCATAATCTGGTTTGCTTGTTCATCTCAGAGTCTAGACAAGGATCGGAAGCCACTTCCTTTTTTCAGTTTGCAGGGTTTTCCTATTTCATTTTCAAGACATGTCATTCAGTTCGAAACGGACCATAAACAGGCCATCTAGTGTTATCACTGTCTTGCTTTCTCTTTCTTGGTTATTTTAGCAGGTGTCCACTTTGTACTATTATTTGCCTTCTCCTTGCTTCTTCTTTTAAAGCTGACAATGGATTTTCCTTCCATATCTTTATTTTTTCCTGTCAGACAACTTAAGGGTTTTGTTGGCGGGAGGATGTTCTAAAGTCCCTGTCTTAGCTTAGTTGGCACAAATGAGGGAATGCATAATTGAAAGAGTTGTGAACACTGATGTGTAAAAGGAGGATCACGCTTCAGCTGTTTGCATGGACTTATGCCTCAGGAAGTTACCAATAGCTGGGCAGGAATGAAGGTCATATTGCCAAACTGGAATGAAACAAAGGCTGGAATGGGAGGCTGGGTAGTTGCTCAGCCTCTTGAACCACATGCCTGCTGCATTATAATTACATGGCTTAAAAACAGGCCAGGAGGAGGAAGAATTGCCAGCAATATGTCAAAAGTCTGTTTAGAAAAAGGGTTGGTTCAAGATCCACTGGCTGAGGCCTTCTGTCCTTTCCACATAATGTCTGTCATTTATGGGCTCTGAGTACTGGGGACCATGTTTGTTTTACCTCCCAGAACACCCAGCAAAGGCTCTTCATGTGTATTGTCTGTAAGGTTTTTGCCAGTCAGGGGGGGTCCGTCTGTTTGCAATCATGTAATATAATGACACAGGGCAAGGGCTTGAGAAGCAGTCCAAAGCCTGTCTCTGATGTCATTTGCTGTGTGACCTTGAGCATGTTGCTTAACCTCTCTTTAAACTCAGTTTACTCATCAATAGAATGGTAATGCCACCAACTACCAACTACATAGGGTGGTTGTAAGAATTAATGAGATTATATTTAGCGTTGTGCCTGATACACAGTCATAACTCCATAATTGGTAATTACTCATAGGTAGTGAGGGAGAGAGACAATAAAGAAGGGTATGAGAACTATTCTTGGATCCGTGTTTAGGGAAGGAACCAACATTGCTACAAACCCAGAGCCCTAGTATACCACATAAGAGTCCACACTCACATTTACTCTTCTCAGAGACTGGTAAGCATTCTGCCCTTCCCAATTCATTAACCACAATGCCCTAAGCTATGATGCAAATTAAGAGAAATTTTTAAAATTCTGAGTTACAATACACAAATATTAGGGTATTAAAAATTCAGATCGTAAGCAGTTTTTCTTTTCAATCCTCCCTTTATGCGTGAAATGTGTCATTGCAACTCTTAGGGAATGTGAAACATAGCAGAACTCAACTTCAAATCGTAAGATGTTCAAACTGAAAAACGATGAAACTTTATTTAAAAAAAGAAGGCAAACACGTTCCTTCTAGGTTTTTATTGTTCATTCAGTATTTCAAGGGAAAATGTCTGTTCTTCACAAAGAAGTACACAGTGGGTCAGTGGCTGAGTAAGTATTAGTATATGTCATGACTGATTTGTACCCTCCAGAAAGTTATTTCATTGGGGAAAACCAGAACCTGTCAGAGGTGGGAGGAATAAAAATGACATACTAGTCAAGGTGTTATAGGTAGACCATAGTAGGATAAAAAGCAGAAAGATACGAATCTTGGAAAGCACTATAACATGCCAAGAAAGTCTTGTGATACATGTCATTACCCCAGGGCATTTCTGGGTGGGGAAAAGGTCTATAGCCATCAGTTAACTGATTTTTTTAAATATTGGAATTCCCAATTGCCTAGAGCCAGACGAATTAAGTAACCAGCACAAAAGTCTTCCTGTTTCCTTGTCTTAAAAGTACAGCGTTCATTTCACTTAAACTCAGTGACTTGCTTATTTTTCTAAGCACGGCCATCTTGATCATTTCTAAACCCTCCTTGCTTCCGCCACCACTACCCTATCACCATGGACCTCAGTTAGGATGCTGCTTCTAATGCTGCTTAAATTCTGCTGCTTCTGATGCTGCTGGATGAGGTAAACTGTAGGAGAGAGAAGAGAATGTGTGCCATCCAGTTGTACTTTCTACATCAATACAAAATGAAATATGGTGTGCAGGGAGGAAGAGAATTACAGAATGTCACCTGGAGACCGGTCCATCCTGTTTGTAAAGTGTATAATTAAGCTCCAGCCACACGAATAATCAATTTGATTGTTAAAGCCTTCTATACAGTCAGTGGGAGGAGAACTGCAACCTTATAGGATGGACTTGAAATAAGAACCAGTCTGTCACTCAAGAACCAGTTGGCTGACCTGGAACTGTCACTCAACCTTTTGCGTCTTTATTTTCTCAACTATCAAAATCAAAGAATTTTATTCTATCTACCTCACAGATCATTATGTGGACCCAATAGGTTAGTGAATTCTTTCACTGACTACTTTTTTTCCTTTTCTTTTCTTAAATTTATTTTTTTATTGAAGTATAGTTGATTTACAATGTTGTGTTACTTTCAGGTGTATGGCATAGTGATTCAGTTATACATACATATATATCTATTTTTTTCACATTCTTTTCCCTTGTAGTTTATTTAAAAATATTGAGTAGAGTTCCCTGTGCTATACCATGGGTCCTTGTTGGTTATCTATTTTATATATAGCAGTGTGTATACGTGAATCCCAAACTCCTATTTTATTCCTTCCCCCTCCCTCTTTCCCGTAGACATAGGGAACAAACTTATGGTTCCATATTTTTCCCTTCATACCATATTCTTATTTACAGAACGTTTACTGGGCAGCATAGGTGTTTGTCCTTTCCTCCTGTAGTTAATCACTATTAGAATTTTTTTTTTCTTAATCACTGTTAGAATTTGAAGCACTTCTACTAAGATAGGGGACTCTCAGAGAATTGGATGGCCACTAGTGAGTCTTCATTTCCATCTCATGACCAGTAGGCAAATGGAAAGAAGGCCAGGCGAGCAGCCTTATTCATAAAATCACCAAGTCTAACTGCAAAAGAGACTGGGAAGTATATCCTCTAGGTGGGTAGTCATGGACAAAGCCATCACTCAAGGTGTTTTGTTACTAAAAGAAAGAAGGAAAAATAGAACCTGAGGGTGATAAGTAGTTCCTGTCACCCTGTATTTTGTTTCCTATGAAGTCTTTCAGGGGAATGGTTAAATGAGAAATAAACAAGTAAGCAGAGAACGAAGACATAATTATACATTTTGAATAGTCTCTAATGGAAACAAATCAGATGGAGGGACAAAAATGGGACGGATGGGGCTGTTTCGTGTGTTTAGTGAAGGCCTCTCTGAGAAAGGGGACATTTGAGGTGAGACCTGAAGGATCAGAAGGAGGCAGCCTTAAAACAAAGAACAGATTGGCACATTCACGTCAGAGAATATTGTATGCTGATGCCAGGGAGGTGGGCACGTTATTGAAAAATGAGAGATCCCTACAGCTAAAGCTTAAAGAGCGAGTGTATTCCCTGTAGAAACTGAAGGTGATGGTTGAAAAAGAGGAAATGGCTGCTGGACAGGCAAAACCATTAGATTTCGTTATTTCATCTGTTACTCTGAGTTTCTCGGCATTTACCAAATGACTGAATTGTTGACACATACAGGGAAACGAAGGATAGCTCTCTAGTAGCATGGACCAGTCCAAATGCAGAGAAAACCAGTTAGTACATAAAGCATGGTGACAATTTTTTCTATCAAGGGGCATTAAACAGTACAATTTTCTTCATTCTGTACGTATAACTAAAGATTGGTTTGGTTTCACTCATTCTTCTGGAACAAATTCCTAACCAAGTGCAATGTACTCTGTTTGATATTTTTCCAGAAAAAAATTTATTGAGTCCATTCTGTTTGCAAGGGCCCTGAGCTAGTACTTTATGTTCTTTATCTCATTGAAGGAAGAAGCAAAGTCCCAGTCATCAAGGACCTGACAATCCACCTGGAAAGACAAAATCACATTCAAAATTAGAGATTTTTATTGAAAATATTTAATAAGCAGACTAGGTACCAAGCTGTGAGAAGGGATGCCAGCTGTAAACATCGAGAAGAGCCATGCAGGTGTCTCTGAGCGACAGGTCAGCCCTGGTTATACCAGATACATGCAGTGAGCACTCTCTTGCAAGTACTAACAGGAAGTCATTAGATCAGCCCTAAAAAGGTTAGAGATTTGGCCACAGAGAGAATTTATATGAGATGACATCCTCTTAAATGGTTGGGTTTTTATATCATTCATTTGCTGATATCCAGGACATCTTGGTCAAAACATTCCCAAAAATACTCAGAATGTTTCACTCCTTGTGTTTAAGACCTGATGTTTTATGTGTGAAGGGTTATCACATCACGTCTGGAAAAGTAATTTTCTCTACCTGAATGTGTACCATTTGGGTATGTTATGAATTTTTAGCTCAGAATGGGCATTGAGAGCATGGCATCTTGTAGTCTGATCAGTTGTTCTAAGTCCCTCTGGCAAGGAACGTTTGCATTTAGAAAACAATCCAGACACCTATTTGTTCCTAAAGGCGTTGCCTAGTTGAGAAAAAGGGAAATCCAAAATTCATTGTTTTGTAGCAAAAATTTTATCTTCTTTATCAACATACTTCACCCACCAAAGCATAGTTATGTCACCAAAAATTATCCTTTGAGTCAGGTGTTCTCATTCTCATCCTCCGCACTCATTCTCTATGTTTGGGGCCAGATCATTCTGTCCCGAGCATGGTCTGATACCCAGCAGCATCCCTGGCCTCTCACTACAAGATGCTACTAGCAGCCTCCCCTCCAGTGTGATAAACCAAAAATGTCTCCAGACACAGCCAAATGTTCTGGAAGTTGTGGGTAAGGGTGGGAAGTGAAGCGAAATCATCATGGGTGGAGAACCACTAGTCTAAGTAAAATATAAGAGAGTCAGAGTTCTTTCCTGCAAATGGCTGCCGTTAATTGCTGCCAGTTTTTCCTATGAGGTCGAACTGGGAATTACTCCTTTTTTGTTTCTTTTTTTGTTAACATAACAAATCTCCATAGAATACTCTTTCCCAGTAAGAAAGGAAGGATGCTGTGCTATGGTTACTGGGGATTTAGGAGCCATGGTTGTGCTTGGGTGTGAATCCCAGATCTGCCCCTATTTAACTTTGGGACCTTGGCCAGTTAAACCTCTCTAAGCCTCAGTTTCCTCTTCTGTGAAATGGGCTTAAATGTAGTACCTCCCCACAAGATTGTTGGGAAGACTCATTCTCAGTCACATAAACATCTGGTCGAAAGATTAGCTGAATAGAAGGTAGGTCAGTTTGGCTTTCTCAAAGTTCATCATCCTGCAAAATTCTAATTTTCTGGTACTCTAGAAGGCAAAACAGATCCGTTATCTGGCTCATGGGTACTAACAGTATATTCATCAAGTGTAACTTTTTTAAAATGAAAAAAGAGTAAATCAGTAATTTAACTTGAAGCAAAACAGTGACCTTGTTTGGCTTCATGTTATACGAGGGAAATCACCCCGTGAGTAATTATTTGATACACAATCATACACCAATGGCTGTGACTATCCCAAATTTAGTCATTTCCAGGTGAATTTGCAGTTAAATGATTAACCTGTATTATAAGTGCTATTAAAAAAGAAAAAAACAAAACCAAGACTCCGATGATGCCTTTCCTGTCATTGCCTAGTGTTAAACCTTTGGATGCTGTCTGCTTTCAGTCTATCAAGATTCAAAGAGACAGCTGGATCCTTTCTGTCCAAAACGTTTCCTTCTCTTTCACTACCCCAAAGGTCCCCCTTGCTGGTGGCGGGTGCACACTTCTCAGCATTTTTGTACATGCTAGGGCATGTGCCTTCTTTTCTGTGTGCTCCAGACAGGAAGGAGCTTGCTAGTTTGCTGCCGTGCATCTCCCTGTGGGCGTGCCCTTGACCCGTCCCCATGTCCCTCCTCTGTGACCTCAGTGATACAGGAACAGTGAGCAGATTTCCTACCTAGAGGGCGTATCAGGAAACCACCGATGAAATCAACAGAGATACAGCAGTTTTTACAGAGGCTGAAGCTTATAGAATTGGAAACCTGAGGGACACGGATGTGTCAACAGAATAACTTGGCTTTTTCTGTCAGTGGGAAGAAAGATGCGGGATCCAGACAGCTGTTTCTAGTTCTGTTTTGCCTTGGGCTGTTAAGTGGCTCTTCTCCATCTTCAGAAGAGATGATAAAATAAGGGAATTGGACTGAGAGTCCTTCCTAATGGATACAGCTAGCTTTATCACTTAATGAATGTTGATTCTGAGCCAGGCACTGTGATAAGTGCTTCATAAACATAATCTCACTAAACCCTTCCAACAACCCTCTGAGGCAGGTGGTGTTGGTCCCATTTTACAGATGAGGAAACAGACTTAGGAAAGTTAATCAACTTGCCCAGTAAAGCGCATGTGGTGAAATCAGCATGTAAACTAAGGCAGTCTGATGTGGTCCAGTTGGCTCAGGTAAGCATCACAAGGGAGGTGACCTGGCCATTATTTGCCAACAAGAAGGTGGACAAGAAATATTTGCTAATCGAAGAGGAATGTGTAAAGGACTCCAAGAGCTACTTAAATATGTGATTCCCAGTTTCCTAAAAGTCCTCTGCTTTTCCGTGTAGTCTTTTTTACCTAAAGTTTGACAGTGGCCTCAGATGTTCAGTAACCAGTGTGATTGTAGGATAGGAAGGGGAAAGAGCTGATTTCTTCCAGTTGTTTAAGGCTATAGTAGTGGGTGGGAGCTAACTAAATATTGATTATAGATTTCAACAAATTGGCTTAAATATTCAACCTATGCATCTCATTAAAGTGTAATAATGTGACAAATTATTCAAAAACCATCAACTTCCTTTACATCTAAGGATAAAAGGAATAGATTCCGACTTTGGCATTTTATACGCATTCACTTTTACAATAGGATTTGATTCAGCTTTGGTTTTCTGTGTCAGTAATTAAATTTTTGACACTTTCTTTTCTTAAAACGAGGTGATTTGTGACCCAAGGAAACATTTTTTTCCTGTTGTAGTTTTTTGATGATCTCTTTGTTACTACCATTGTTCACATTGCTTCTCTTTGGCTTTTTCTGGTTTATCTCTCTGTTTATTTTGTAATCTCAAAGTTAATCCCGGCTATTATTTCATCACTTGCTATCTGCAACCTTCTTTTGATGCCAAAGGGCACAACTGAGCATTCTAGATGAGTGTAGAGTAGAAAGAAGTCTGGGAGACCTAATTTATAGTTTTATTGCCACCATGCAAGTATTTCCTTTCATTACAAATACCATGAATTCTAAACACAACACAATTTCAAACTCATCCCTGCTAGTGAGTGTCACATAAACAACAATAAATACCAGTTAATGATGGTCATTATGCTTGTTTAATGATCACTTTAGAAAACAGTCCAGTTTCATGCTCAGAACTCTGTGTTGCAAAGCAAACAAAACTCCTCTTCTCCCACCCACTCCCAACCCCCAGATCTCCAAGAGTGGGACTTTTGCCTTGGGCAATTTTTTTTTCTGTTTTAATATAAAAATTACAAAATTTGTTTATACACACACATGCATATAATGTAATGTATATAATAGTCTGGTTCTATCCTGTGAGACATCATACCCTATAAAAGTCCTGCTCTGTATGGGCACCAGTGTTCTCCAAACAGTGTAGGATGTGAAGCATACTTTGCTCCCTTGTACCTTCCTTTGAACTTTGATCTTTTATCTTTTTCCGTAAATGATTTCTTGTAACCCTTCTTCATCTCTCAGGTGATTTAGACTATTCCTTATTGTATGTCAGGCCATTTCTCTCTCCCTCTCTCTCTCTTTTTGGGGTGAGTGGGCTGCGCTGAACAGCTTGGCTTGTGGGGATCTCAGTTCCCCCACCAGGGATTGAACCCCGGGCCACAGCAGTGAAAGTGCTGAAACCTAACCACTAGACCACCAGGGAATTCCCTGTCAGGCCATTTCTCTAGTACAGGGGCCCCAACAAGTCAGGTCAGCCTGCTGAATATTTCTTTGACGTTTTCCTTGTATCATTCCACTGGTCCAAAACCTTGAGTGATTTTGACCAGAGGGGAGTTTTTTATTTACCCTTTAAGGGAAACACTGGTAAAAAGAACAGGAATGAAGATCGGGCAACTGCCTGCTATGTGCCAGGCACTGTCCTAGGCATGTTGCATGAGGAGAGGAATCCACTTCATCTCGGCTCTGTTGCCATTTTCAGAGCCTCATCCTGGCTCTCTGAGATCAAGAACACCAAGATATTTTAAAGTCACCATCGAAGAATGATTTCAGAAATTTCAACAGGAAAACTAGCTTATTTCCAGCTGCCCGCTAGATCAAGTGCCACTGCAATCAGAAGTGTTTTCCTAGCAACTTCAAACATTGATGAGACTCATAAAGGTAATGCATGTCTAAAATAGAGGCCTTCCAAATGGTTAGGAAGTGGCAGTCTCACTCTTGTATCAAATAGACCAAGCTTTGTTCATTTTATATTGAATACAAACTTCTATTGTTTTCATTTTTAGAAATTAGAAAAACAAAGGAATACCAAGAATGTGACACCACCTGCATAACCACTTAAATTGATGATTACTAGGATCTTGCTATATTTATTTCGTCTTATTTTTATTAATAAAATAAATCAAACATGACTGGTAATGTTGAAGTTTTCTGTGCCACTTACCCCTTGTACATTCTGCAGTCCCCAACCACTGTCACGAATGAAGTTTACGCCATTCTTGTTCACTTTTATACTATTACAGGCATATATATGAAATCACATTTTGCACAAACTTTCCAGGGATTGAACCCTGGCCCACAGTAGTGAAAGCGCCGAGTCCTAACCACTGAACCGCCAAGGAATTCCCTGCAAAAACTTTTTAAGATTTCCGGTTGGGAAATGGCTTTACCTTTCAGACTTAAAAATGCAGCCTCATTCCTATAACTTTGTTTACAAACCCAGTTGCCATCCAGTTATTTCAGACTCTTTAAATTAGCTGAAACCCTTCACCTTTCAAGTAGGGTTTTTGCTTGCAGGGGGCCGTCGGCTCCCAATGTAGGGACTTGCTGAATGGAGGCAAAAGCGCTAGTATTTCATGTTTGTAAGTGATAAGAGGGGGAGGTGGTGACTTTCAGAGATCAGGTTTCAAGTCCGGCCCTGGTTTTTGTGTGTGTGGGAATGGATGCAAAGGAAAACACAGCTGAGCTGCATTGTGGCTCTTCCTGTCGAACCTGTTCGTGTTCAGGGTGAGTAAACCCACCCGGGGAGCAATGTCTCCCTCGCCTAGCCTCTAGTGAAACTTGTGCTTGGATTCAAAGGAACTTACTTCCCAGGAAATAACCATCTGAATCTGCCCCGGACTCCATTTGAAAAATGTGTGTCTCTCCTGGGAAATCTGCTAGACAGAACTTGGCTCTCCTCTTCCTGATCGAGGAAGGAGTGGAGCTGGGGTGGTGTCACTCGGTGCAGTTGCTGATGTCAGTAGCGAGTCAGATGTGGGAGGCTCGGTTTGTGAAACTGAGTTACACCTAGGTGTCTTAGGAAACTCCGATCAGAACTCACCGGAGCTGCCCGGCTGGGAGGGGGGAGGGAGAGAGCACCTCGGACTTTTCCTTCCCATTTCTGTCCCATTTTTGGAATCTTGGGATTAAAAGAAATGAAAGCCTCAAACCTACGGACATTTTAGGAAATCGGTATGTAGCATTAAGCTCTCACTAATTCCTCTTTCTACCTGGGTGAGGGTTGTAGTTACGGACACTACATGTTCTGACCACGAAAGGCTGTGTTCTTAGTGTGTGCTGGTTTATGTTACTGTTTGGGATTGGGGGTCCAGTTTGAACATGACTGTCTCCCAGCTGTATGTGCACAGGAACCTTCAGGTCCTTCTATTCCTTTACATGAGGTTTACATGTTGGTGAAAAGTCCTAGTTCCCATACCCCAGGAAATGATTTTGCTGATGACTCATGGCAGAGAAGTTACTATCTTGATGATTAAAATGCTTTTTTGAAGAGTCTTTGAGCAAAACTTAAAAATCCAGCCGAAGTCTAATAATGGAATAAAATCACTGTGCTAGTATTTTTCTGATCATCAAGACTGGGATGGAGAAGAGGAATTCAACTGTGAAAAAGTTAAAAGGACAAGCAGGGGCTCAGGCTAACGTGTGGGGTTGGAAATGAACCCAGAAAATGCAGCAGGGCACGCTCAGCTTTGTGAATGAGCTGCTTTTAACAAGTTAAGTTTCAGATGCCCGTTGCTAGTCAGTTCTGTTTCTCTGAACCAACGAGCAGATGTAACACCCAGTGCAGCATTAGAACATCCACACTGGGCATATAGAAATGGGTTCTATTTACAAAAACTGGAGGCTCTAGCTCAGAAACCAAGAGGGCAGTGTCAGCGTTCACTCCCACCCCACCCTGCCTTCAATGCTAGCTCCGTTTCTGTCTCATGTAGGGGAACTCTTGTAGGTGGGGAAACTGCAATCACCTCTGCTTGGGGTTCCGTTTTACTTTCACTTTTGAAATTTAATCTGTGGTCTTACTGAACATCTCATTGACTCTCTTTCCACTTAAATATGAAGTCAACATCTTTGATCAGAAGGCATGTGCTTACTGGAATCTACCATCGCCTTACTCACTCTTTTATTTAGTTGAGTCAGAGGAAGAATAGCATGCATGTTCCCCACAGTTGCCTGGTTTTATTGTTCAAGGAAGATTGATGAGGTGAAGATTACTGACAGAAGAAGGAATAAAATGGTTTCAGGTTGTAGTTGGTTTGTAAAAGCCCTGCATGACATATTCGTGCCGAACCTTAGTGCTTCATTCTTAAGTCTTAGTCTTAATTTGATTTTTTGATTATTAAGCTGGTTTCTAGATTTAGTGAAAGTTAACACTAATGAAAGCTGTGTGTCTTTTCTGTCTTCTTCATTTCTTAGTTATTCCAGTGGAAACAGCTGGAGAACTTATATTTCCGTGAGAAAAAGTTTGCTGTTGAAGTTCACGATCCACGGAGGTGAGGATCACAGCCTTTTTTCTGTGTGGACCTGCTGACTATACAGATATAATGCTATGAATATTCACGTGCACGTGTTTTCAGTTCTCTTGGGTATATGTCTAGGAGTGGAATTGCTTGATCAAATGGTAACTCTTTCTTTAACCTTTTGAGGAATTGCCAGAGTATTTTCCAAAGCAGCTATACACTCTTTTACCTTCCCCTCAACAATGTGCATGGTTTCATTTTCTCCACATCCTCCCTGACTGTGGTTATGTTTAGGGGTGGGTGTGTGCGTGTGTGTGTGTGGATAGCCATCCTGGCTGTGTGCAGCAATAGCTCATACTGGTTTGGATTTGCATGCCGAGCATCCTTTCACGAGCTCATTGGCCACTTTTATATCTTCTTTAGAGAAACGTCTTTTCAGATCCTTTGCTCATTTTTTAAGTTTGGTTTTCTTGGTCACTTAAAAAAAAAAGTTGCTAAATTATCAATGTGAAATGAAGTCAGGATTGTAGGCTCTCTGAGTTCCTCAGAGGAATTCCTTATTGGCCCTCAGTGGTTGCTTTTCAGATAAGTTTATGGCTATCTGGAGGTCAGAGGTATGGAGGAAACAGCTGTGACAAAATGATGACCCGAAGAGATAAGGCAAATTCCTACAAAGAACATTGGTGCCCTTCCCTACCCCCCCACCCCCACCCCCTCACAGTGTCTGCCTTCCCCCCATCTCTCTCTCTCTTGCTCTCTCCTCCTCTGACCCTCTCTCCTCTTTCCATCTGGTGCATAAGCAGTACTCTGGACCAGCTTGGGACCTGCATGTTTTCAGACAGTATTGTTACAGTCATCCTCTGATAGTTCCAGAGCCAGACAATTCTACCCGGATCTGAGATGCTCTCTTACCTTGAGGAAGGGACTGCTCCTGCACATCCTGTGGTCTTTAACTACATGTTTTTAGTACAGCCTCCAATGTGGCTACTTTTCATCTGCTTTTTAAAAAAATATTTAATTTCTATGTTTTATTTAATTTCTGTTATTTCCAGTATCATGCACTGGAATGCAGAGTGTGTGTATTTATACACGTAACCACACTAGACTTAGGTTTTTCTAAAATATTATATGGTTGGTATATTAGTTAGTAATCGTTTTCTTTTTTTAATTTATTTTTTATTTTATATTGAAGCACAGTTGATTAAAAATGTTGTGTTAGTTTCAGGTGTACAGCAAAGTGATTCAATTATACATACCCGTGTATCTATTCTTTTTCAAATTCTTTACCCATTTTCTTATCTGCTTTTGAGTGTATGTGTTGTTTAATATGCTGCTTTTATAGAACGCTATTAACGCAGGTGTGATTGGTTTTCTCATAAAAAGAGAACATCAGAAGCTTGGCCCCCGACAGCAAGAGTGTGGCAGAGGCAGAACAATTAAGGAGAAGCTTTGTTACAACATTACTCACTGGGTACATTTTATGTCGTGCTGGGCCAGAGATAGATCATTTGAGTGCTTTCCTTAATCTTTCAGGATTTCAGTATCCAGAAGAACCTTCGGGCAAAGCGGCCTCTTTGTGCAAACGTGGTATGCGAACTCTTCTCTCATCAAGTCCATCTGGGTAATGGCAATTAGTCAGCATCAGTTTTACTTGGATCGGAAGCAAAGCAAAGTGAGTAACTAGAAGCGTTTCTATAAGGACAAAGTCCTGTCCTTCATTTGCTTTGTGTTCAGAAGATAAGCTTTTTCAGAAAAGATGCAAGCACATGGGTTTTTGTTCCTCGAGTTTTGTTGCTTTAAACTTTGCTACGAATTGTTTTAGTTTTTCTTTCATTTGAAAGATGGGCAATGTATAACCTCATCTGAAAGTTGTAAGATTTGCCAACTTTTTGGCATGCCTGTATGTGTGTGTACACACAGGATGTTTTTGTTTTGTTTTTTTATAAATTCATTCATTTATTTTATTGGCTGTGTTGGGTCTTCTTTTGCTGTGTGCAGGCTTTCTTTAGTTGCAGAGAATGGGGGCTGCTCTTCATTGTGGTGTGCGAGCTCTTCATTGCCATGGCTTCTCTTGTTGCGGAGCACGGGCTCTAGGCGCGTGGGCTTCAGTAGTTGCAGCACATGGGCTCAATAGTTGTGGCTCACGGGCTCTAAAGTGCAGGCTCAATAGTTGTGGTGCACGGGCTAAGTTGCTCCGCGGCATGTGGGATCTTCCTGGAGCAGGGATCGAACCTGTGTCCCCTGCATTGACAGGCGGATTCTTAACCACTGCACCACCTAGGAAGCCCCACGCAGGATGTTTTAATGTTAATATTGAACTATACCGTGAGAAAGAATCATGCCTAGTTACTAAAACGTTTTAGCTACAAAGCTGCAATTTTTTTTTCTGAAAAATATCACTTTAGTATATAAAAATTCTATATTGTCTCCTGTGTTGACATTTTTATTTCGTAGTAACTGAATTGTTTTATTAATTTGAAATAGGTTTAATTGACTGAATTCCATTTCAATGTTATATTAGGCAAAAATTCCTTCAGCCAGGAGTTTAGACGATATTGCAATGGATTTGACCGAGACGGGAACACCAAGGGTCTCCAAAATGGTGACACTAGAGGCAAAAAATCAGTTCATCATGGCAAGCAACGGCAGTTTAATCTCCTCAGGTAATATTTTTGGATTAGAGAGCGTGCAAGCAATCTTTATCTTATTTCTCACTTTTTCAGTTGTAACCACTTTTTTTTATTTTTGTTTTTTGGCTGCGTTGTGTCTTTATTGCTGAGCAGGAGCTTTCTCTAGTTGCAGTGATTGGGGGCTGCTCTTTGTTGCAGTCCATGGGCTTCTCATTGCAGTGGCTTCTCTTGTTGCAGAGCATGGGCTCTAGGTGTGTGAGCTTTAGTAGCTGCAGCACGTGGGCTCAGTTGTGGTGCATGGGCTTAGTTGCTCTGCGGCATGTGGGATCTTCCAGGACCAGGGATCAAAGCCATGTCCCCTGCCCTGGCAGGCAGATTCTTAACCACTGCGCCACCAGGGAAGTCCCCAACCACTTTTAAATGTATCTTTTAACCCATTATTTTGGGAATACATAACCATATGAAAACCTATAGTAGATAGCTGTTTTGAATAAAATTTTGACATTTTTAAAAGAGTATGAAGAAAGTTAAATTATAGAGTCAGTTTGTATAATTAACAATAGATGCTAAGTTAGTGAGTGCCTCAGGGTAGCTTGCAAGAATATTTTCTCCCCATAAGGTCCATAACCTTTTTCTTTCCCCAGTATGTAGGTTTTGATACAGACGGTTGTCTAGTTATCCATTTAACATAAATTCAACCATGACTACAACCTTTGAACCCCACCTCACCCCCAAAATGATTTTTGCCCCTGAGCCCTTCCTCTGAGGAAATTTTGGAGAAGAGTATCACTAAGTATATGTAACTTCACTAAAAATAATTTCTCATCTAGTCCCATTGTCAGCTTGTGAATCAGCTGGAGCTGGAGCATAGAATATTCCTTTGCCTTGCTTACTTTCTAAAAGAACGTTCTAAACAACTATCTCAAGGAACATCTTACCTTCTCTCCTGCTCAGAAAAATGAATTTTTTTTCCTTGGGTGTGTCTAAAATGTTAAGCATTTTATCATTGCTTCTCAAATGACTGAACCAAAATGCAGAAGGCATATATTATTATCAGGCTCTGTTGGATGCCCAGAAGCATGAGAAAATGTTCTCCAGTTTCCTTTTATTATGTTCAGAAACAAGGAGAAAAGAAATAAACTATTATTAAATAGCAGGTTTGGCTTGAAAATCCTTTGTCTTTTAAAAAGGAAGGAAACATGCCTTGTATAAACCTTCCCTGCCCTCCCTCCCAATCCCCCCACCAGGTTCTCAAGACTCAGAAGTCAGTGAGGAGCAAAAGAGAGAGAAAATCCTTGAACTCAAGAAGAAGGAAAAGCTGTTACAAGAAAAACTCCTGAAAAAAGTTGAAGAGCTTAAGAAGATCTGTGTGCGGGAGGCTGTGAGTGTCTTCTGCTCTGGGGGAGCACTTTAAATCACATTTGACAATTGCGGCCAGGGTCAGTGATCTCCCTCTTGGTTCTTTCTTGTTTTATAGGAGCTCACAGGCAAAATGCCAAAGGAGTATCCACTGAACGTAGGTGAGAAACCTCCTCAGGTCAGAAGGCGTATAGGTACCTCGTTCAAGTTAGATGACAACCAGCTGCCAAGTGAAGAGGTATGAGCACCAGCGCTGAGCGTTTCTATCAAGAGTGAGAGAGAAGAGCTGTCAGCTGAATGTGGCTGACTTGTTCCTTTGGTTTTTGCGTGACTGCTGTACATTTTTATCCCACCAGTTAAAAGTGATCTGATCGTGGAGACCAAGTTGAATTCTTTCTTTCATGCACAGTCTAGTTAAAACTGAGCTCTCTCTCATGGCTTTACCCCTCCAGACAGAAAGAGCATTAAATGAACTCTAAATGTTTATAAGTTGAGAAACATTATTATAAGAATTAAGAACTCCAGCGCTAGTCTCCCACTTAAAACCAAGTAGCCTTTGGCATATCGTTGACCCTCTGTGAAGTCCCAGTTCTCGAGTTTTAGCATCAATAAAATGGGGCTGATGATTGTTCTTCCCTCTGAGGGATGCAAGGAGTATTCAATGAGGTAACACATGTATAACACTTAGGTATAATAAAGTTAAAAGATTTGGTAGCCAGTATAGAGGGTGGTTTCTCGCTTGCGTGTCATCAGACACCATGACCCTACTCTTGTTTCTTGTGGAAATTTAGCCATCTTGGCTTTAGAAAATGATAGTGGTTTCCATTAATCGTAAAGTGAGCGTTGCTGTTTATTGAGTGTTCACTGTATACCCAGCTCTGAACTAACCATTGCACATACATTATTTCCTTTAATCTTCTCCATACTTTCATAAGGTGGGTGTTATCTCCATTTTACAAATGAAAAAAATTGAAGCGTTAAAAATTTAGCAAGATGTCCAGGGTCATGCAACCAGGAATCACCCAAACAGGAATCAAACCTCGATGTATCTGTTTCTAAAGCTGTGCATGTGAATATAACATTCTCTGGCTGTGAATCTGGGGTGAAGGATCCTTCTTGAAAAATATGATCTTCATCCAACCAACTGAAAGAATGGAAGGCCATTCCCTTCTTTGAAAAGGAAAGAAAGTTGGACTATTAAGTTAAACTAAATGGAGGAGGAGGTCTTCTGGGAAAGTGTTTGGAAATACCTAAGCAGTAAAACTTAGCAAGATTTTATTCTCAGAGAGCATCTGATTTGAGAATGCATGAAAAAGAGAAATTTTATTGTCCAGCACATATCAGAGTGAGTGTGTGTGTCCATAAGAATAAAACCCTGTCATTGCGTAAATGCAGGACCCTGCTTTGCAAGAACTGGAAAGCAATTTTCTAATACAGCAAAAGCTGGTTGAAGCTGCAAAGAAACTTGCCAACGAGCCAGACCTTTGTAAAACCGTGAAGAAGAAACGAAAGCAAGATTACACGGATGCTGTGAAAAAGCTTCAGGAGATTGAAAATGCAATAAATGAATACCGAATTAGATGTGGAAAGAAACCCAGCCAGAAAGCAACAGTTATCTTACCAGGTTAGTAATTAGTAAGGGTTTTTTCGAATCACATAAGTCAGTCCTCTTGGTGGAAAGTACCATTTCCAAACCAGTTCATTTGGTGGGAGATGAAAGAACAGAATTAATTGTAGGTTTCTTAGGATAAAAATGGTTTGGAATTTCAGTCTTACAAGTATATTAATTTGGTTTTCAGAGACCTTCTCACTATTGTAATACTATTACTATTGCATTGCTTTAATTTTTCAGGATGAAAAAGCTTTCACAGCGATATTGGTTCCTAATAAGACAGATTCACCTTTAAGTGGCCTGATGTCATTGCAAGAAATACATTTGAAAACACAGGACATTAAGAGAACTGGGCCCTACCTAGTCGTTTCTCAAAGGTTTTTAATGCAGCAGACCATACATTTTTTTAAGGACCTGTCCAACGTATGTGGATAGAAAAGAGCTTTTACAATTACTGTCATTTATGGAAGCTATTTAAAGATTTGGGCATATGTTCGTATTATGTTACGAAATTCAGAAAGCAGAATACAAAATTGTAACCATAACATGGTCCTGATGTTGTACAAATATTTACACACAAAGACTGATTGGGAAAGAGTTCAAAATATTACTAGCTGTAGACTTTCATGTCACTTAATTTTCTTCCTGATTCTTTTCCATATTTTCAAAATTCTCAATATTGTATATCTAAAACTTTAATATTCAGGAAAAAAGTAAACTGAAAAAAATCTCATTTAGGTCACTTTCGAGTCCAGTTGGCCTCCCATATTTATTACCACGATTTTTAGCCTTCATCATTGGTTGAAATATGATTCTGTTTCTTTGATTCCAAGACTTTTTTTTCCCCCATTTAAACATCTGTGAAATTGGGATAATTCGTATACTAGATGGGGTGTTATAGTTATGATCAGCAGTACTTTTTCTTTTTTTACTGGGACATTGAGTAATTATACATCTTAGTTTGACAAAATATGGTAATGAGGTTTAAAGTATACTTGGCTTCATGGCATGTGATTTGTAAAGCAGAGATACCGCTTTTTGGAAAGTGAATGCACAGACGTCAACACACAAGTGTGCGTCAACTACAGCTGGGAAATTTAGGATGGCTTCGACTCTGGATGCAAAATCCAGTTGGCCTAGTCGGTGGCCACATTCTGGACCTACAGAGATGGATGATTAGCAGTGCACTTAACTTTCATAGCCATTTGTTGTGGCCCATTCATCCCCAACTGTGTAAGATTCACATGTTATCCTTTTCAGTAACTGACATTTGGGCAGCACTGGTGCCAGTGGTTGAGCATATATTGGGTGGATTGTTTTTAACGCCTGCCTGACAGCTGACTATACTGGCAGCTCGCCTTCAAGCTCTACTGTGTCTCCAATTAAGAGACAGTCCGTCTGGCTCTCATAGAGGTTAACATTTGAGAGTGGATGGGGAGGTTCACTTCATAATGGCTTCGAAGCTTACACTGAGGTGTCATGTTTGCCGGTAACCTTGCCCATCCTTGACACTGAGTATGGAGTGATTTGCCAAAGCACATCAGCACATCTGAGGTGGGGCTTTTTGCTAAACCCCTTTCATAACATTTGATGAACACCAATGATAATCAGATCACTATAGGCATTTTCAACCACCAGAGTTTTTTCACCAGAATGATGTGTTCAGGTAACCAAAGTAATAAGTGTAGCTAACATTTATTGAGTATTTGTCCTGTGCCAGGAGCTGGGCTAAGGGCTTCACATCTATTACATCATTTGATGCTTGCCGAAACACTAAACACTAGGTACTATTCTTACCTGTATTCTAGAGATTTGCCAAATGATGCTTGGAGAGATTGAATAATTTGCCCAGGGTCTGACAGCCAGTAAGTGACAAAACCAGGATTTGAACCCAGGTCTGTCTAGTTCAGTAGTTCTCACTCAGGAACAACTTTGCACCCCAGGGAATATTTGGCATTGCCTTCAGACATGTTTGATTGTCAAAACGGAGGGTGGGGTGGTGCTGGTATCCAGTGGCAGAGGCTGGAGATCCTACAGTACAAAGGACAGCTCCCCCCAACAAAGAATCATCCAGTTCAAAATGTCAGTAGTGCCACCCACTGTTAAGAAACCCTGGTCTAACTGAGATGCTTATGCACCACAGATGTCCACGCTCTTATCAAGAAAAGGCCCTTCTCTTCAGGGCAGGGGTCAAAAAATAAGTTATCCTAACAGTATAGTAAATTCTCAAAGGAGGGTCCTCAACGTCTCTTCCACTTTAATCCAATGTAATATTTGTACAGTATGTAAGATGTTTATACTTTCAGTAGTCAATGAGTCCATTCTTAACAATAATTATTCCTAATGTGCTGTAATTAGTTGTGTTTATCTAAATAAAAATAAGATGTACTCCATGCAAAAGGGTTTTATTGAACTATTAGGGATGTCCAAGTGCGCCATGATACTAAAGGCAGTTTATTTTATTCACAGAAGACATAATCCCATCAGAAAGTAGCTCCTTGTCTGACACTACCACCTACGATGATCGTAAGTTGCTCCCCCTTTTCAGTTTAAAATGTTGTATATTCCGAAATATTAAGAATTTTTTTGAGCTAAGGAAAGTCTGTTTTTCTTTTGGGAAAGGTGGAATCAGCTCACTTACATTTATGCAGAATGGCTGGGAAAGGGGGATTAGGATTAACTTCTACACAGGTCAGCTCAGCATTAAATACAGTACCATACAAAACACGTGATGTCAGGAAATCAGAGTACCATAACGCAAGTAAATAAGTATCTTGATAAGGATTTGTAGGGCTCTGTAGGAATTTTTTTTTTTTTAACTTTTGAAGTAACTATAGAGGAGTTGCATAAGTAATACAGAGTCCTTCAGCTTTGTCCAGTGGTAACATCTTATATATTTGGTGTCCAATACCAAAACCAGGAAATTAGTGTTGTGTAGGCTATACTACACCACCAGGAAATAATGTAGACTTTGCTTATCACTGTCTACTTATTCTGGATAAGTGGGAGTTTATTTTATATTTCTTAGGAAGAAACACACATTTTAGAAGTTGGGTTACATGTCATTATGTTGGTTTCCTAGAGGTACGCTTTGTCTACTGTAATGACCTGAAATGATGGAACACATTTCTTGATGGAATCAAGTGATAGTGTTTCCTTGTAATCCCTTCCTCGTGCTTAAGCAGAGATGCTGGCTATCTATCTGATGTGGTTTAAAGAATTCAGAATACTGCTTTGTCTTCTCCCAAATGGTATAGTTCGTGAAAGTCTACCATTTCAGAATTCTTCCTTTGAGCGGAGGTTTGGTCGTGGATGCCTTTCCTCTTTGGAAATACAAACAGCAGTGAGAGACCCTAGTGACTCACCATAAATCAGTTTCATCACTTTTCATGATAGGATGAGCCTTTAGTCAGCCAAAAAGGCCTAAGAATGTTACGAGTAAAGCTGAACAAAACTGATCCAGGCCAATTTTACAGGCCAACTTCCTCTTGGCCCTTTACAAACGGAGGTTTTTCTGTAATATAACTCTAGAAAAGCTATAATATCACCCATTCCACCTGAGATGTTTATTTGCTATTGAGTTGGCAAAAGTTGGGTCAGGCCCCACAAGAACATTCAGTAATTTCTTTTTTCTATTGTATAAAATATAAAAATAAATTTCCTGAAACACGTAGTTTTAAAAATATCATCTTTGGAAGAACACTTTGCTCACCAGACAGATCTTCCACTTTCTTTGGCGGGGGGGGGGGGGGGGGGGGGGTGTTGGCAACGTATTTGTTTACTTTATTTATCTTCTTATTCATTCATTCATTCATTCATTTGCTTATTACAGCCAATGACACCTTCACTCTTGCTGGGCAGCGATCAAGTTCAGTACCTCATTCTCCAAGAATTCTTCCTCCCAAGTCTCTCGGTATTGAGAGAATCCATTTCAGAAAGTCGTCCATCAATGAACAGTTTGTGGACACCAGACAGTCCAGGTAAGAAGTCACATTATCAGTGAGGTAAATGCCTCACTGCTGTGAGATCTTTTCTCCAAAATAGTCAACCCATTTCTGTGTTATCCTATTTATTCTTTCAAAAAGGGTTATGTTGTAAAACCAAAGCATAGAAACTAACCCAGTTATTTGTTGTCAGCAGCAAATGGAAGTGCTTTTAAAGAGACATTTTAAAACGCACTTGGTGTTTCCTTGATTTTAAAGTCTATTTGACTTCAATTATAGGAACATTAACTATAATCTGAATTTGGGTACAGTGTCCAAAGTTCTGTTTCATCACCCATGGTCTCAGGAAACTGTCATTAAATACCACTCTACCGAACCAAGTGACAGAACTGACTTCTGAACTTTCAAATGAAAATGGGACTTCAGTACATTTCTAGTCTGTAAAATAGATGATACAGCTTTTTCTCAAGTGTCTCAAGTAAATATCAGGGCAATAACAACAGGGCAATAACAACAGGGCAATAACTTTTAAAAAGATGACAGACCAATGATTCTCAGAGTTTGGCTGCGTGGATCAATACTAGTTTGTTTGTTTTTTAAATCAGGGCCCAAAGTAGGATTACCAACTTTTTTTGCCTAATCAGAATGTTCAAACAAACAGCACTATGATTTTCAGGGGGGGATGACATTTACATATCCAAAATACAGTCATTGTTGTAATAGTAATAACAATAATATAATACTTATTTAACACTTACCACGTGCCAGACACTGTTTGAAGTGTTTTAATATGTATTCATAAAATTAATCCTCACAACAATTCTGGTTGTGTTTCTACCATCCTTACCATTTACAGATAAGTACACCAGGGACCAGAAAGCATGAATCACTTGTTGGGGTTCGTCAACTAGTAAATGTCAGAATTGTGATTTGAACCTAGGTAGCCTGACTCCAAAGCCTGTGATGTGATTTTAGCCAATACGTTATATTGCATCTCAGGGAAGATGGAAATTAATCTCAAAATAAAGGAAGATTATTTAGATTAGTTTTTCACTCATGAAAAAAAACCAACACTTTGTTATATTTCTAATTTGTCAAAGTCCAGTGAAAACTTTGATCTCCTATTAGCCCCAGTTTGTAGATCAGCATCTAAGAACTGTTGCCTTAAACAATAGAGATCCAAGTGGCTACAGCTGTTCTGTCCAATGTAATTAAAAGTAAATAAAATGTAAAATTCGGTTCCTCAGTCCTACCAGCTGCGTTTCAAGTCCTAATAGGCACATGTGGCTGATGACTATGCTATTGGGCAGAACATGGAGGCACCTTCCCATCATTGAAGAAAGTCCTATCAGATAGCACCGGACAAGTGTGTTTATCATATGAGGGAAAACAAAGCTATTTCAGCAAAAGGAATTATTACTGGGAAAATCATTATCTTAAAAAATTATTATGCCTCCATCCCCAGTAGCTTAAGATAGGTTTGGTCTTTGACCTAGCAATTTCACTTCTAAGAATTTTTCCTCTTGAATCAATTAACTACGGGATGCTTATCTCAGCATTGTTTATACCAGGGACACATGAAAACAGCCCAAATGCTCAACTAGTGGATTGTTAAAGTTATGGTCACTCTTCACAATGGAATGCTATACACTCATTAAAATAACAGTGCAAGTGAATATTAAGCAACATAAAATGTTAGATCGAGTTGGGTTTTTTTTCCCCAGCGAGTTTTGAAAGAGACTATACAGTAAGAGCTCATTTTTTATTGTTAAAAGTATAAGTGCTTCTTTAAAATTGAAGTATAGTTGTATTACAGTGTCATGTTAGTTTCAGGTGTTCAGCAAAGTGATTCAGTTATACATACATATACGTGTGTGTGTGCACATGTAATGTATACTCTTTTTCAGATTCTTTTCCTTATAGGTTTTTTTTTCAAACATCCTAATTTCTATTTATTTATTTATTTATTTATTGCCTGTGTTGGGTCTTCGTTGCTGCACACGGGCTTTCTTCTAGTTGTTTAGATGGGGGGCTACTCTTCATTGTGGTGTGCAGGCTCCTCATTGCAGTAGCTTCTCTTGTTGCAGAGCACAGGCTCTAGGTGCATGGGCTTCAGTACTTGTGGCACATGGGCTCAAGAGTTGTGGCTCACGGGCTCTGGAGCTCAGGCTCAATAATTGTGGCACACGGGCTTAGTTGCTCCACGGCATATGAGATCTTCCTGGAGCAGGGATCGAACCTGTGTCCCCTGCATTGGCAGGCGGATTTTTAACCACTGCGCCACCTAGAAAATCCCTCCTTATAGGTTATTAAAAAATACTGGGTATAGTTTCCTGTGCTATACAGTAGGTCCTTGTTGGTTATTTACTTTATACATAGTAGTGTGTGTATGTTAATCCCAATAAAAGTATAAATGCTTATAAGTATAAGTATATGTGTTTAGTAAAAATATCTGAAAATGTTTAGTGTTGACTGGTTTATCTGAGGTATCAGATTATGGGCATTTAAATGTTTTATCTGTATTTTTAAACTTCTTTGCAATGAACTTGATGTGATTTTATAACAAGTGAAGTGTAATCAAAGCCATTTTTAATTAACAAAATTAACTTCAAATTGTGTTCTCACTGTGCTGGGAGGTGGACAAAGTGATTTAAGGATGCTGTGAATGACAGTCCACTGCCCAAATTCATGCTGTGACCTATTTTTGTATGGCCCGTGAGCTAAACGTGGTTTTAGATTTTTGAATAATTGGAGGGGAGATCAAAAACAGTAATATTTTGTGAGATAAAAATTGTATGAAATTTGAATTTCAGTGTCCATGGTCAAATTTGAGTGGCACACAGCCACCTCCATTCACATACATATTGTCTTCCATCAAGGGCAGAGTTGAGTTGTTGGGACAGAGCTCATCTAGCCCGCAAAGCCAAAAATATTTACTATGGGACTGTTCACAGGAAAATGATTTGCTGCCCTTGCTCTAGTTGCTTTCAATCTGTTTTACTCGGTACACCCTTTTTTAAAAGTCTTTTAGTTTTTTCCTGCATGTTTATGACTCAGAGTCAGATCACTTGTGCTTCCCCTAAGACTCATCTAAGATGCACCAGGACAGTAAACCACAAAGACATTTTTTCCACTTATCTCTTTATGTTCCCATTCCTTCAGCTTCCAGTAAGTTTTTTTTTTTTTTGAAGTATTATGATTCATTGATGAAGATTTAGAAAAAAGTGTAGTAGGGAAGGATACTTATGTATTTGTTTATTGTCCAGTTAATGCACCTAAATAATCCTTGTGTGTCCAGACTCCATCTCTTCCCCTTCAGGTCCAGGAACCATCCCCTTATATTCTTTTTTTTTTTTTAATTGGAGTATAGTTGATTAACAATGTTGTGATAGTTTCACATGTCAGCAAAGTGATTCAGTTATACGTATGTATAATTTTTTTTCAGGTTCTTTCCTCTTGTAGGTTATTAGAAAATATTGAGTATAGTTCCCTGTGCTATACAGTAGGTCCTTGTTGGTTATCTTATTTTTTTAAATGTTAGGTTATATTGGAGTATATTTGATTTACAATGTTGTATTAGTTTCAGGTGTATAGCAACATGATTTATATATATATATATATATATATATATATATATATATATACACATATTTCTTTTCTTTTTCACATTCTTTTCCCACATAGGTTATTACAGAGTATTGAGTAGAGTTGCCCGTGCTATACAATAAGTCCTCGTTGGTTATCTATTTTTTTTTAAATATTGAAGCATATTTGATTTACTGTGTTGTGTTAGTTTCAAGTGTACAGCAAAGTGATTGTTATACATTTATCTATTCTTTTTCAGATTCTTTTCCCATATAGGTTATGACAGTGTTGAGTATAGTTCCCTGTGCTATACAATAGCTTCTTGTTGATTATCTATTTTATATATAGTCATGTGTATCTGTTAATCCCGACCGCCTAATTTATCCCTCCCTCTTCCATAAATTTCTAATCAGCTTATGATAAGTTTGCCAGAGATGTTGGGAGGCTCATCATTTCCTGAATTTTTTTTTTTTTTTTTTTTTTGCTATCACAGAGAAATGCTGTCGACACACAGCAGTCCTTACAAAACTCTGGAGAGGCGGCCCCAGGGAGGACGAAGCATGCCCACCACACCCGTTCTTACCCGAAACGCCTACAGCAGCAGCCACTTGGAGTAAGAGCACTTCATCCCAGCTGCTTTGTCTTTGTTGACTTTTGCTTTAAGGTTTTGTCTTACTTTGCCGTGTTTTTAATCACTTTCTGCAGTGGGACTTTATTTTATGGCTCTACTTTTCTGTGCACTTAACAGTCAGATATGTCAGCCAAAAAAATGTGCCTGAAAATATACTTTGGGTAGATATTGGATTTTTTGTGCCTTAATTTTTCCAGCCAGACATTACCGTTTGTTATTCGCTGGTGAGCAGGAAGGTAATGACAACGGTGACATTTTGAAGTATTGATTGATGGCTGTGCTGTTATATGCACTATATTATTTAGTCCCCACAACAAGTCTGATTGGAGATACTAGATCCTGTTTTTGTCCTCATTTTACAGAGGAGGAAGAGCGATTAGTTAAATATCTTGTCCACATTCATACAGCTGGGAATTGATGGAGCCGTGACTCAACCCAGATGTCTCCAATGTCGGAGCCAGACTCTGCTGCCCCACGAATACTGCCTTCACCCTAGTCTATGTATCCTGCTATCCTGTTGGAAGAAAGAACCACACAAAGACATGTGGGGTTTTTCCTAGGCTTTGATGTAGGTTATACATCACCAGTTTATCTTCCCTATTTTCGTGGAAAGCTGTGGATTGCCCAGTTCTTTTCTCATTTTTACCATGTGAACCCAGTAGATTCTGTTGTGTGGTCAGCTTTGGAAACCTTAAAAATCCTATGGCAGTTCAGGAGCTACTAAATCATTCAACATAGTATCCTTTTTTCTTATCTCGGTCCTCCTTTCCTTCTTTGTCTTTATAAGTTTGCCTGTCTCCTCTTTCAGACCCGAATCTGCATCTCAGCACTGCCGCCAGCGGAGTGGAAGCCTCGAGTCCCAGTCTCACCTGCTGTCCGAGATGGACCACGATAAGCCATTTTTCTCCCTCTCCAAATCCCAAAGAAGCAGCAGCACAGAAATCCTGGATGATGGGTCTTCCTACACCAGCCAGTCAAGCACAGAGTATTACTGTGTGACACCCGTGGCCGGCCCCTATTACACCACCCAGACTCTGGACACTCGCTCCAGGGGTCGGAGAAGGTCCAAGAAGCAGAATGTTTCGACTTCAAATTCAGGAAGCATGCCCAACCTAGCGCAAAAGGATAGCTTGAGGAATGGCGTCTACTCAAAGAGTCAGGAGCAGCCTTCTTCCAGTTACTACATTGCCGGGTACACGCCATACACAGAGTGTGATCTTTATTACGGTGGCAGCTACGTCTACGAGAACGACACCGAAGGACAGTACAGTGTCAATCCTTCCTACCGGTCCTCGGCCCACTATGGATACGACCACCCGAGGGACTACAGCAGGTCCTTTCATGAAGACGAGGTCGACCGGGTACCCCATAACCCATATGCAACTCTCCGGCTGCCGAGGAAGGCTGCCGCCAAGTCAGAGCACATCACCAAAAACATCCACAAGGCCTTAGTGGCAGAGCACCTGCGTGGCTGGTACCAGCGCGCCTCGGGGCAAAAGGAGCAGGGCCACAGCACACAGACGAGCTTCGACTCGGACAGGGGATCGCAGAGAAGCCTGGGCTTTGCTGGGCTGCAGGTACCCTGTTCTCCAAGCAGCCGTGCGTCTTCCTACTCGTCAGGTAAGAACGCCGCAGAGGCACTCGAATTCCGGGTTTCACTTACCTCGGGCCCCCCGCCTACTCCAGACCACTCTCCTAACGGGTCGTGAGACTGGGACCCAAGGTCAGGAGAGGGGTAGTCATTAGGTGGAGCCACAGATTCAAGTCCAACAAACATTCATTGAGCCCATACTCTCTGTGCTGCCCTGAGTTAGGGGCTTTCATATATTTTTATCTTTTCTAGGTAAAAATTGACAGCCACATCTCTTTAAAGTGTTCATGGCTTTGGGATGAAAAGATATACACTACTATATATAAAATAGATAACCAACAAAGACCTACTGTATAGCACAGGGAACGATACTCAATATTTTGTAATAGCCTATAAGGGAAAAGAATCTGAAAAAGAACATCATACACACACACACATATATATACTCACAGACATATACACACATACACACATACATATACACACACACACATATGTAAACTGGATCACTGTGCTGTACGCCTGAAACGAACACAACATTATAAATCAATTATACTTCAATAAAAATAAATAAGTAAATAAATGTTCTGGGCATTGAGGTTTGATATGTTAAAAGAATAGCATCAATCCTTCTGGTAAGCAGAAAACCATTTAAGGTTATACATCTTTCCATGTTGACTACCAGGAATTGGATCACCTAAAGGCAGTTCTTTCCGAATGCTCAGGTCCCTGTGTAAGGCTTCTGATGAGTCTGATATGAGGTGGCATTTACTGACCACTGTTCTAAGTACTTTGCAGGTCTTAAATCAGTAATCATATGTATTCCACTTTATGGTTGATTTAAGGGAGTTTCAAAGATAATTTTGATTAGAAGTGTTCTCTTCATGTGTTGACTTTGGTCCCTAACTCCACTACTGTTCCTGGAGGACTTACTGCATACCTCCAGCTGTGCTGGGTGTACTTTAAGGAGATAAATGCGGGCCTAAGAGGAGAGTCTGCCCAGGGTTTCATTTATTCAGCAAACAAGCAAGCATAGATAACGAGGAGCCAGATTGAGCCAGTTCCTTGACTGGATGAGTTCACGGTCTAGTTAGCCACCAGAGGAATGTATGAAAATTAAGCAATGTTAAAGCTCTAAGAAACGAATGAATTCTCGAACTGCATGAAAAGCTGGGGTCACGAGGCTTGCCCCCCTCTTTCAAGCATGACACCTTAGTGAGACATAGCTCAGGGATTCCTGAATCATTGTGTGATCCTTAGTGAATACTATTCCTTTAAAAGTTTCCTAATGTTGACAAGAGGCATTTCCATGGAGATTTCTGTTTGGGTTCTAGGGTTCTCTTATTTGTGCGGGACTTTGGACTTCTGCTTGGACTTTCCCCATTTATTACCACATCTAACATATGCTTCTGTATTTATTTCTTATTTGTGGCTCTGATTAGAGAACTCCTTTTCCTTCCCCTTCAAGTTTGGGGTGTTTGTTGCATGAGAAACTTTCAGAAACCAGAGAAAGAGGGCTGAGATGCCCGCGGAGGGTCATCAGGACACAGGGCTGGGGCGGTGCCTCTTTAAACCGCGAGGCCGGGGAGAAGCAGGTGTAACTCAACACTCCTGGCCGTTGACTGGGGCAAAGGTGAGAATGCAGATAACATTTCCTGGACCCAGTGTGAGGGTGTGAGCCTTGCTGATGCCAGCAGGGTTTGGACCCATTGGCCGAAAGGCATCACGTTTTAAGGAGTTAGAGGGATGGAATCAGTGCTCCCAGAAGTCCTTTTTGGAATTTTCCTCATTCCTATCCACATTTTATACCTACAGAAATGTATTACAACAAGCACACATCATTCTCAGGGAGAGATAAGTTTTCGATTATTTGCTGAATTAGTCAGGGGTTTTGTAATCCCTCGCAGCCACTTAAAGGCTCTCCTGGTGACTCAGTTTTAGTCGTAAGGACAGCCACCATTTATTGGCAACTGACCTGTGCCACCCAGCCAGCTCAGCACTTTATAGGCACTAACTTAATATATGCAACAGTTCTAGGTAATGAGTACTGTTGTTATGTGCATTATTATTATCCTAATCTTGCAGCTGAGGCACTTCTGACTTAGAGAGGTTAAATGACCCTGCCCAAGCTCCGAAGCTAGTTAGTGGTGGAGCAGGAATTCTGTTACAGCTCTGACATCCTAACCACCATGCCTCACAGCCCCTGGCTTCGAGTTATGAAACCTTCCTGGAAGCTTCAAGTGGGAATGTTATATCTTTGAGTCAAAACCTTATGACATCCAGGACCACGGATGAGTTTTGAAATGTGTTTGTCCCACACTGGTCACATGTGCTTTGCGGGTGTGAGAGAGAAGAGGAGGAGGTTGGTCGCCAGAAACAGGAAATGGAGGAGAGCTGGAAGGCTCCAGGAGCAGTGCGGGGGGGTTGAGGGTTGGATGACTGGCGTGGCATCGTGCAGCCTAGGCATGGGGCAGGACTGGTTTTAGAAACAGGACAGAAAACGCCCAGTGATGAGGCATTCGCTAGGTTTTGCTCCCAAACTGTGCTCTTGTCTTTTTTTTTTTTTTTTACCATTTTAAAAAAAATGTATTTTTTTTTAATTGAAGTATAGTTGATTTATAATGTTGTGTTAATCTCAGGTTTACAACAAAGTGATTCAGTTAGACATACATATATGTATATCTATTCCTTTTCAGATTCTTTTCCCATATAGCTTATTACAAAATATTGAGTATAATCCCCTGTGCTATACAGTAGGTCCTTGTTATATTTTACACACAGTTGTATGTATATGTTAACCCCAAATTCCTAATTTATCCTCCTCCCACCCCCACCTCTCCCCTTTGGTAATCATAAGTTTGTTTTCAAAGTATGTGAGTCTATTTCTGTTTTGTAAATAAGTTCATTTGTATCCTTTTTTCAGATTCCACATATAAGCAATATCACATGATATTTGTCTTTCTGTCTGACTGACTTCACTTAGTATGATAATCTCTAGGTCCGTCCATATTGCTGCGAATGGCATTATTTCATTCCTTTTTGTGTATGCCCTTGTCCTGTTCCAGATTAGTCCCTCAGAAGAACTAAATCTCTTCTTCCTGAAATCTTTCCTATACTAGTTAGCTTCCGCTACCCCACCCCCAAACCTTTTTTTTAAAAGGCAAAAATGTGCCTTGTTCCTGCTAGTGGCCTGATATTGCCTTTGGCTGGGAAACAGGCAAGTCTCAACAAATCAACGTATGGGATACTTTTCCTCTAAAGGTCTCCAAGAAGCTCAAACTTGTCGTCTTACCTTTACAATTGAAGCCTATGAAGCTATCCAGCCACAACAGCCTGACTGGGACACTGGGAAGAGTCTTTCAATATATGAGATTTTTTTTTTCTGCCTTGTCTTTTGGGTTATTTTTTATAGTGTGTCTTTCCATTAACTTTATTCACATTTATAATAATAATGTTATCATTTATTGCTAGGCACAGTGCTAAGTATTTGCACAAATTAGCTTGTTTAATCCTGATATCATCCCTATACAGAATATATTTATATTATTATCCCCACTTTACAAATAAAGAAGCTGAAGCTTAAAGAGGATAAGCTATTTTGGGAAAATCCCAAGGTCACATGGCCAGTAAGTGACCAAACTGGAATCAGAACTCTGTTGGTTCCAGACATTGGCTTTTAAGCTGTACCCTACACACAGCTGGTTATAATGTATATCTACATGGCCTAAACAATTCTCACTTTGAATAGTCCCACTGATTTTGTCTCTTTCATTTTTGTTTCTAGTGTCTTCTACAAATGCTTCTGGGAACTGGAGGACCCAGATAACCATAGGGCTATCTGAATACGAGACCCCGGCACATCCTTCCTACACCAGCTGCTATGGCAACATCTATAATCCTTTGCCCTCTCCAGGCAGGTGAGAAAGCAATGCTCGGAAATTTTAGTACCCTGTTCCTGGTCTAAAGAATTCAGGAATCCAATTTTATTTTATGAACACTAAGTAATCTAGCTCAAGGGTTGTCAAATTATAGTCTAAAACCAGCCACCACTCATGTTTATAAATAAATTTTTATTGGAAGACAGCCATGCTTATTCATTTACATATTACCTATGGCTGTTTTTGTACTGTGAGGGCAGAGCAGAGTAGTTGCAACAGAGATATGATGGCCAACAAAGCCAAAAATATCTGGCCCGTTAAGGAGTAGCTCGTTGGTGCTTAATCTAGCTCATTCAAATCTGACCCTGTTCTTAGAGTCCTGTACATTAAATTCTGTGTCCGAAGAGTTCTTTTTAATCGCTGTACCAGAAACTGTACTATTGATATGCCCATTTGACACTCTTCTGGAACCTTGCAGGAAAAATTTCTCTATGCCAGAAAAGGCTGTTCATAGCAAGATTCCTCACAGACAGTTGGTGGGCTTGATTTCAAACATTTGCTGCCTTTCTGTGTCTGACCCTGTGTTCATTAAGAAGCAACAGACGCAGCCAGCTGTCCTGTGTGTCTGTTATAGTGGTTCTTTGTAAACATTTAGAGGAAACAGAGAAAGGCGATTTGTTAAAATGTGATTTATAAAAAGATTGCAAACTCTGGATTACATGTTTTTCAATTCTCTGCATACGTGGGAGGCGTTAAATTTGAAGTGGTCATTTTCCTTGATCACTTTCTCACAGCATATAATGTGTACCTCTGGTACCAAGAAGTAAAGCATGTTCTGTTTTTTTGTTTTTAAGAAAATTTAATTTTGCTTTTCTCAAGTCAGATTGCTTCAGGCATAGGAGGCTTACATAGACTATAACTTTTAAAGGTGAATACTGGTGAATTTGAGGTTAGTTTCTCATTAAAACTCTCAGTGTTATAAGCAAATTGGAGATATTCAACCCCAAAAGCCTTGTTTTTCTTTTCCATATTTAGCAAAAGTTTTTCTTGGCTTGAAATGTTAGGCCCAATTGTCTCAACTCAACAAAGGGTGTGCTCAAAATAGAATTTTAATGAAAATATACCCCAGAGGACGTCAGATAGCTTGGACTTCTGTAAATAATGCTTGCCAATGAGTTAAGAGCAGGACGACTTTGGCCCACAATTTGAGCTGAACTTTTTCAATTGAGTTCTAATCATTTTGTATAATACACTTGCAAATAAGTTTCCTATTTGTATACTTCTGCTTTCCTTTTTTGTTGACTGAGTTAGAAATGATATAAAACAAACCATTCTGGTCATTAGACAGTTCTAATATCTTTAACACTACTTTCATTGGACTCAGGAAGCGTTAAGCATTTTTAGAGAAAATCTATTTTTACCAAGTCTGTCCATCTATTTCAGCCAGCCCAACGTGGCTTGATAGCAGAGTCTGATGTCAGAAGGGGCAAGGTATACAGGAAATTAGAAACTATTTAAAGATCCCTATTGTGTATGTGTGCATGTGCACATAATATGAGCTCATTGTAGAAAATTAGGAAAATAGTAGAGGAATAAGTAAGTAGGAAATAATTTACTCATAATTCCACCATCTAGAGATAGTAGCTAGTAGCATTTTTGGCACCTTTCCCCCATTTTTCTGTATCCATTTTTAACATGGTCATAATGATATATATACTATTTTACATCCCTCATTGTACATGAAATTGTATATCCTTCATTGTACATCCCAGGTTTTTAATTAACATCCTAAGATAAATGTGTTCCCTTTTTTTTTTTTACAAAACTCTTTAAACCTGATTTTATGTGACCAATATGATATTCCACTCAATAAATATGCCATACTTTAACAGTTTCCCATAGTTCGATTTTAAATGGCTTTTACATTTTCTTTTTTTTGTTGTTGTAAATAATGCTGTTGTTAGCATCTTTGTGCAAAATATTTGTCTGAATTCCATATTATTTCCTTAGGACACAGTCCAATTAGTGGGTTTAACACATGAAATTGAAAAGCATATTTTTTGAGCTCTTGCTTACTAGAAAGATTTGCCAACGTACCCTCCTAGCCCAGAGAATTATAAGAATGCTTATTTCTACCCATTTGTTTAGGATTTTATTTTTAGTATAACATAGTCTGATCAATTTAACTTGACCTATTATTAATAAGGAAGTATAATAACAATCCTCCATAAAGCTTTAGAAACTTGCTCTAAAACTGCATTTTTTAAATGACAATGTAGTTTTTAAAATAAGAGAAAAATTGGGTTTCAAGATAAAGATAAAAAACTTTAGATCTGCCCTTTTAAAGACTTGAGATACTTACCCGTAGATCAGTATGTTTCTAAAAATGAAGCACACGTCATTTAGAGATCATTTCCTCAGTGTCCACGTCTTATAGAAAACTACAAATGTATACCAATAAAATTTTTTTTCCTCGTATGATGTAGTATAACTGTCAGCAGCATAAACTTTCTAAAATTAGAAATGTTGAAGTCTCTCATGCTACCTAGTATGTAATATAGTCAAATTCCTGGCTGTGCTGCTGCAAACTGTTTACAAATAACTTTTTTTCTTTCACTTCCTGTTTTCCATTTCCCATCCTGTTCCTTATCGAACTCTACCTATTACTAGGCAAAACCAAGGGCTTCTGTCCCGGAGAATGGTTGTGTCTCCAGAAATGAGATCAGTTTTAAATTCTCTTTTAAGTGTAGCCAGCTGTAGTAAGTACAGTCCCTCAAATCTGTGTGTTGCTTCTTGCATAGCAGCAGTTTTGCTTGTTCTGACTGATGTGTGAAGTTACAGAAATCTGCCTTTGTTTTTATATTAGAAAAAACACTAAATATCTGGTTTTGCAGTGAATAAAAAGTCCTTTTCCAAAGGACTTTTTATTCACCTGTACTAAAAGACATTGAAATTTAAAATGAAAAGAAAGCTACTAACTATCTAACCTATTCTAACCTACTATTACAGGAATGAGGTTTTGCTTATTGGGATGGTCTGTATAATAGGATGCCTTCTTTTGGGTGTACTTTCCAAATGGTCCTGTGATTTTTTTATGTGATGCTGTTTATAATTTACACTTGACCCATATACCCTAGGGATAGAAAATATGTCCCAAGGTACCTTTGCCTCCCTTTAAATATATTCCTTTGTTTCTAAGAAAAACATCTAGTATATTTCCCTTGATTTGAAGAATGCTTAAAGTGTAGCTGTCAAAAATACTTCAAAAGTCAAAAATACGACTCTCACACAAACTGAAAATGAGCATATGTCAAAGATGCACTTAACTCATTCATGAGAGAACAGAATGCTAAAGCTGGTTCCCAGATAATTCAAGAGACTGAATTCCACACACTGAAAGGGAGAGTACTGAGATAAGATTACTCAGTTCAATACAAAACCAGTTAATATCCTACAGGGCAATAAAACTATAATGATAATCTTTTTACTAGACAGAAGTTATTTGTATTTCTCCCAAACAAAAACCTCCAAGCTAACATGTAACTTAACACAGTCTGGGTCCACATACATGGTAAATGTAAGTTAGACAAAAGTCTATCTCTCAAGAGAAGTAAATACTCCCTGCATGGGCCTGTGAGACCATGTTCCAGTATGATGTTGAAAAAACATGCAGTCAGCCCTTGCCTTATTTCTGGGTTTTGGATAATTTTCTTAACAGCGTTTTCTACTAACTTCTTTAAGTGTAGTAATCTTTGTACTCTGGGAATAAAAAGGACCACAAGTTGTAACTCTTCTGGTTTCCTTTCATAGACCATACACAGAGACCGGTCAACTGGGCGGTACAGATGGAAACCAGCTGGAGGACAGCCTGGAAAGTAGTGAGCAGAGGCTCTTTTGGCATGAAGACTCAAAGCCTGGAACATTAGTTTGAACTGCAGTTGGGCCTCTTGACCAAGCACTGCATTCTCACACTAGTGTGCCTTGCAAAATGTGTTCGTCTTCCCAGAAGGCTGTTGGCTGTAGAAACCTGAAGGCATCCAAGGTGGAAGAGAGGACTCCCGTGGCCCCGGAAGTGAATCACACACTAAGCCGCACAAAACCCCTGAGCAGCAACCCGCCTTTCCAAGGCCAGGCGCTAACCTAACAGAGCAAGGTCGAGACCACATGCGAACCATTGCCAAGGAGGACTCAGCCTTTACCAAGAGCAAGCACTTTTTAAGGGAATAAAAGTTGTTGAAGGCAGACCTCAAAACTGTGAAAAGTGCGTTCAGGGTCTCCAAGAGGAAAGAAGGACAGGGGAAATTTCAGAGCACAATTCAGAAAGATGAGAGAAGGGAAGCCAGAAGCTCCTTAGTCACTGCTCACCATCAGAAAGTTTGAATTTGTGAGCTGGCGAAGAATTATATATTATGTCTACCCAGACACAAACAATTTTGACAGTATTGGAAAATTACTTGAAGAAAAGCTGGATTTTCATGAAGTTCTGAATGAGTGTAAATGTTTTTAGGCTATTATCAAGAGTGATGGTTTTCATAAGCACCATAAAATGGGTTCTGGAAAGACTTATGCCCGTAGCATCCTGTAATATAACTTTATGGTAACAGATTGGGGAAAATGAAGCAGCCCACTGAGTAACTGACAAAGTCTGCTTGGAGAATTTTCTAAGGTACAATATCATTGAGTTCCTTTTTTCCTTTCTACACCAATGGCAGGATGAGCTATTGGTAACTCTACAACGTAGATGTCATTGCAATGGCAGACTTGATATGGAAAACCTTTATAACCAAGAGTTTAAAAAAGTATTTTAAGGTGATACAGAGAGAACCCAACACAATATAGAGGAAAAAAAACACAAAACCCACATCATCTTAGATGAATCGCGTGCCTTAAAATTGGGAACATTTGAGAAGTAAGCATATTGTCTGGATTCCCCTGGTAGTTCTAAGTCACAAGTGACAAAAACAAGATTAGTCATTAAAAACAAAAACAAAAACCCTGCAAGCTGCAGTAGATTTAATTATGAGGCTAAAACTACCTCATACTTTTCCTTGGAAGAACTAATTCACTCTGGTTTATTGTAGGATATTTTGGGTTGTTTTTTTTTTTTTAAACAAATATTTCCATATTCTAGATGGATCTTTTTTGTCATCCTTACTCTGCTCCAGAATTCCGTAAAAGGTGCTCCTTCCCCCTCTTTTATATAGGTTTCTTGTTCATATTGTGAATAGAGAAGTTTCTGAACAACTTTTGGGGAACATTTTCTATCTATATTCCAAAGCATGTAATATATACATAAAGATGATTTGTTAAACTGGTCCTTAGTCATTTGTATCATTAAAAATGAAGTTTGGGGGAAAAATTTGGAAAAAAAAAAAGACACGCAAAAAAATAACTTATTCCTTTTTGCATATTTGTATAGCCTTCTAGAAACAGAAATACCCTTTTGCATATTCTTTTACTGTTCTGAATTTTTTAGACCTATTATTTTTTTTACATAGGTCAATAAATTAAAGGTGTGCTACTGAAAATGTTTACGTATCCTTCCATTTATGTTCAAGGTTCACACAAACCAGCTGAAAGTGCTCTACTTCAAGTAATCAGGTTGAACAAGATGGTAGATTTTTAGTTATGATATTGCCGTATTTTATTGATCCCAAGATGCCCATTTTTTCATACTTACATCTCTGAAATCAGGGTGCATCTTTTGATTGCTGACATGTTATAGTTGGATTGGCAGGGGGTTTTTTTCCTTTCTTTCTTAGTGAGACATAAAATAATACTGTGTCTTAGAATGAAATTGTCTTAGAATTGGTGAAATACGGTAGTTTATTGCCTCATGGAGGATGACCAGTGCAAAGTTTTAGGCTTCCTAATCTTACGAATGTTGTTCATTTGTAACAAGTCATTCATTCTAGTTTTGCAGACTGGCAAACATGTCTTTTAAATTCAAGAATATATTTCATGTGACATCTTTTAATCCCGGGCAATGGGGAGAGGGGGGTGGAAAGTGAAATATAGGGAGATTAATATTTCTGTGCAAGTACCTTACATGGAAATAACCTTTTCCTGCTCAAGAAATGATATGCTCAGAATCGCAGGTGCACCTTGAAAAAACAAATAAACCTTGGCTCCCAAATGGGAAAAGAAGGCATAGGAATGGAAGCACAATGAGCCTGCTAAATGATTTTCCCCTCATCTTTTTTGAAAGATATTTCTCAACGACATTATTGATACGCTTATTAATAACTAAAAAGTGACAGGTAAATTTTTCAACATGTCAAATTGATATGTTTTTTATTACAAAATATCATATACTCATTATTTCAATTTCAAACATGAAGCAAATATATATCACAAAAACATAGTCATGCCCTGTAAGCCTAACATTACCAGATACAATTGTTAATTTATTGTACATCAGTTTAGATTTTTTTCCCATGCCTATAGTAATTAAAAAAAAAAAACAGCATCATATTACAAGTACAGTTTTACATCTTATTTTTTCACTAAAACATCTTGGGCCTCACTCTTTGTCAGTGTATATTGATCTACCTCATAAAGATGTATGTTTTACAAGGTGGATTGAAAAACTTGCATCACCTTCCTGGATGTTTAATTTTTTTTCTATATTTGAGAAAATGACCCAGAATTCTTCCTTGTATTCATAAAAGCTTAATGCCAAGCAATAAAGATTCCAGAATTGTTTTGAACTATTAGTTTAAAGCCTGTTCTTAGGAACAAAGGTTCAAATGGCAGTCTTTAGGAGCTTTCAGAATTGGAATAATGATGTTCTTTGGTACAATAGAAAAGTTTTCATGTTTTGTCTAAACTATCAGTGGAGAAAATCCTGTTTTTAAAATTTTCAATCCTTGTGGGCCTATATTTTGTAAAGTGAAATAAACTGAATTACTAAGGGAAAAAAGTTAATTAAGAAAATATCTATTACTTCAGAGATGAAATAACAGGGATACAAAAATATACATTCCTATTTATTATTAGATTCACCAGACATAAAAATACGCTGTCAAGTTTCAATCCAAGTTTTTAAACACTGACTTTCAATTTCTGTTCTTAGCTTGTCCCAAGTTCCAGTAACAGAGTTTCTAGATTGCCCTTTGAGTGGCACCGGTCTGGCGTTCTGTCAGAGGAAGTGCTGCCTCCACGCTTATTAATAAGGCAAGTCGTTCATTGTCCCCTGTGAGCTCACAGAGGAGGGAGATGCCGTCCATTTCCACAGAGAAAAATCTTAACACATACATGAACTCTGGAAGATGATGCAAAACTTATCTCATTTTTCAGCCCAGAGTTTGTTGGGGGCTCCATCCCCCGAGCTTCTCATTCCATGCCCGTGCCCTCCTCTGAGTTCCATAGGTCTTTTCTACTCCTCTGCCTCCTCTTCCTTGTGCCACGTGGAGTAGGGAAAAGAAAGGTAGGTCCCTCTGCAAAAATGTATTTGCTCATGTCATCCCCACAACAGCCCAATGAGGTAGATGGGGCTATTATATGTCCATTTTACAGAATCTGAGAATTGGAAAACTCAAGTAATTTGCCAACTCATGTAGCTATTGAGAGAAGGGCAGGACATAGATCCTGCCTTGTCAAACTGCAAATCCTACCCTACTACCACCTTGTTCCATGAACAGTTTCTCCACAGAAAGGGTAGCAAACAGGATTTTTAAAAAATATGTTAATGAAAATGAGCATATGCTAAGCTCAGCTTCCCTTGCTCCTTACTTACTAAAGATAACGGGCCCAGTTGTCTTTCATTTACCTGCGGCAGAAAGGCAGAGAGGCAGGCTTCAGTCCAGACCCAGGTCAAGCTAACCCTTATTGAGGGTACTATCTAGTCTTACATGGTTGCCCATGAGGTTGCATTATTTATTGCTATGTGAGCTCATCAGTGGACCAAGTACATTTCTTAAATTTTCTCGTCAATGAAATGTCCCACACCAGCGAATAGAGTTATTACCATCACAGATAATGAACCAAATATTGATCAGGAGCACTGAAAATATCGATTGATCCTTCCCCATTTCTGATGGCTCGGGGCAGTATGATGATATGAAGTTTATATGCTCTTCTACCCATGCCCTTGAGGAGTCCTCTCAGAATTCAGCTCTATGAGATGTCTGTGCTTGTGGCCTTTGCCCTTTGACTCTCTTTAGAAGGCATAAAGCTGAGATTAATCTCCTGTGAGAACCTGAGCCCACTTCCAGAATGTCCTTATTACACGTCCTTCCTCTCCTACCTGGGTGATTCACTGAGCGAGTCTATCTTCCCTGCAAAAGGAAATAGGAAATAATGCATGAGATCTGTAATGGTGGTACTTACCTGGGTGCTGTTCTTCACAGGAAGATACACACAAACACATTCTCGCCATTTCCTTTTGCTTTAGGGTACCAGCAGCCTTAACAAGGACTGTGTCCTGGGACCTGGGAGGGGACAGGAGTTGACCTAACTTATGAGTTTTCGATACTTATCTCTTCTTGAATACTTATAATATTCATGAAGAGCCCAAGGTTTAAACGTTTTATGATTTCCAACTGGGGCATTTGGAAATGCATTGTGGTGTTTTGGAATCTCCCAATAATTTGGAAGTACGGCTGGCATTTAGAAACAGGGGACTTTAAACATACTGCAAAGGCATGGGATGATCTGACACAACAGTTGTTTTATCCAAACTGCCTGAAATACCCCATTGAGAAGCCCTGGGTGACATATCTAGGAAAAGGTGTTACATCAACCCCTATGCAGGCTGCTTTCCAGTATTTAAAGCAGAGATTTCTCAATTTTGGAGGGAGGAAGAGGGAAGTGAAGGAGAGGATTGTTTTCTGAGGGTGGGGGAGAGATTTATGTAACTTGAAATACCATATATCCAGCAAATATTAGCAAATATTAAGCAAATATGTGTCAGTCATTGTCCTAGGCAGTGAAAATACATCTTCCTGAAGCTTACAGTGCAATGAGGGAGAAACAGAAGTGAGAAGAAAGGGGACGTGGATAATACCTTAGGTTTGTGGGATACAATGGGACCTTTCTGGCAGTGATGCTGAAGCCTGACTTAGGGATTGGTAGGAAAAGATCCAGTTAAGCAAAAAGGAAAAGAAGTTCTCCTAGGACTTAGAAAATGGCATTATGGGATTTGCCATGGCCCTAAAAGCTAGACGCTTAGCCAGTTTTAGAAACTGAAGGAATAGGAGGACAGATTATTCTGGGACTAAATAAATATAGGTAATAAAGAAAACTGTCATTTTTGAGCTCTCACTATTGTTTGCAACGATGGGGTAAGTGCTATCACACAATACTTCATTTAATCGTAGCTTCAGCTGTGTGGCAGAGGTGGTTTATCCCAGAAAAGGATATAAAGGAACTCCCTGGTTGTCCAGTGGTTAGGACTCCATGCTTTCACTGCCAAGGGTGTGGCTTCAGTCCCTGGGTGGGGAACTAAGATCCCACAAGCCACGTGGCACGGCCAAAAAAAAGAAGAAAAGGATATAAAGAGGCTCAGGGAGGTTACCCTGGCCTTGGTGACATGACCACGCAGAAAGTAAGTTGTATAGCTAAAATTCAAACCTATGTCTGTCTGACTCCAAATCTCATGCTGTCTATTACCGTGATATTATAAATAGCGATAGCTCACCAAGCGCCTCCCTTCAATGGAAACCAAAGGAAATGAAAAGGTAGAGAAGGAGCAAACAGGAGTCAGCCTGGGGAGGAGAAAGAGGAAGGGCCAGTGGGAGGAATGGAAGTCAGATTGGCATGGTTAAAATAACCAGGGCAAAGAGCAGTCCTTGGCAGTCTGCAGTCTGTTGAGTTTTCAAGATGTGCAGTTCAGAGACTTTTGATCAGGGTGTGGCTTGAAGATACTCCTAATGAAGAGCTAGTTAACAGCCAAATGGGCAGGAATTACCTTTGGCAAAAAAAAAAAAAAAGAAGAAGAAAGAAATAGTGACGGTAAAGAACACGGGCATTTGATGAAAGTCCGATGAATTAGACTGGCTTTGTAGCCTCCCAGCCGCTGTTCCTTCCCGACACAAACACAGAACTTTTCCCGGAAAACCACTCTTTACGTTGTCCTCTCCTCAATTTCAGGAGAAAATGGTTCCATAAGGAGATCGAAGATTGGGAAGTCAGAGTGAGAGAGATCTCGTCAGGGAGACTGGCAGCCCCACACTGGGAAGGGCATTCCCAGCAGCCCTTCAATTACCACGGAGGAAGCCTTTCTGGGAGTTGATAGTAGGTGTCTGGACAGACATCACCATCTTCATAAAACAGTGGTTAAATGTGTTGGCTTTGAAGTCAGGCAGATCTGGAGACAGGCTGCCCGTGTTTGGAATCATTCCCAGCCTCACGGCTCGCTGGTTGTATGAACCAGGGTAACTTTCCTAACCTCCCTGGGCCTCAGTTTCCTCTCTAGGACACATCACACCAGGGTATTTTGTGGGCTGAACAAGATAATGCACTTAAACAGCTGGGCACAACATCTGGCCTCCAGCAGATGCTTCATAATACAAATTATTCCCTGAAAAGGTGGTAAATGATGTTGAGCATTCAAGGAGATCTAGAAAGTTGGGGTTCTGAGGACTTGCACTGCCTTAGTTTAGCCACTGAAATGACATTATTGAAACAACTCATCGTATGTCTCAGGTACTGGCGTGGGCATTTGGAATATTTTTTTTTCCTGCTTAATCCTCACAGCAATTTGCAATTATTAATCCCAAACAAAAGTTCGAGGAAGTTGAGTAGTTTGCCCAAGTCACATACCAAGAACGTACCCAGACCTGGGTCACCGTTAACAAATGCATTCAACAGAAACTTTGTAAACTATGAATTCGTACCCCTCTGGGAGTCCGTGGTAGAGGGAGGCTGCACCAAGATTTAACCCAAGAGGTCACACCGATTGAGGTGTTTTCCTGACCTTTCAGCCAGAGCTCTCCTGCAAGGCCAGAACTAGGGCAGGGTGCACTTACAAGAGACTGCGAGTGAGTGCCTCTTTAAGTTGGGTGCCCTAGCTGCCTGGCTGCTTCACCTGGGCTTGGCCCTGTGGCTGGCTCAAAGACCGGTACCTGCCTTTTCACATGCATAAGAATGCAAACAAGCCAGCCAGCCGGGTGGCCAGATTTAGCAAATGAAAATGCAGGATGCCCAGTTAAATGTGTAAACTAGCTCTAATGATAACTTTTTGTAATTAATGGAAAAAAAAAATGGATACACGATATATGGGGCATCCTAGAAAAAAATCAGTAAGGGACACCAAACAAAACCAATGTCTCATAGATACTGGACACCTGGCAACCCTACTTGCCAGGTCTTTGTCCAAGGGCAGGTGGGACTATAACATGCTTAGGAAGCTTTTGGAGATGGTGTGCTAGGGAGATAGGTCTTACACCCTTCCTGTGCAGGGAGAGGTTGGCCCTGCTCAATCCAGAGCCTTCCTTCCAATCAGAAACCTTCCAGGTTAGGCCATTTTGGTCTATAAACTGCACAGAATGTGTTGAAGCTCTTCTGGAAGGGAACCCCAAAGAAAACCTTTCCTCAGTTTTCTCTGGCCTAGAATTCCAGTGCTTACAAAATGGGCCAATGAGGACACCTAGAGGTCTGCTTAGGTTATTGCAGGCAGGAGGTTTCTGATGGGCTGCCCCATGATACTGAATTCAAACAGGCTCTTCAGAAAAAAACTCAATTTTGAATGCCCAACAATTAGATTTCTTGTCTTCTTGGGGAAGTTGTTTTTTAAAATATCATTTTTCTATAAGATATAAATAATAATTGCACCAATCTCACTGAATTTTAAGGATTCAGTAAAACCATGAACGTAAGGAGGTTAGCACAGTGCCTGGAGCACAGTTAGCCCTTATCAATGTTTGTTGTCATTATTGTTTCTAATGAGACACTGCAAGGAAGTGGAATACAAGAGAGTTGTTACTAATAATAATTTAATATTACTATAAACTTTATTAATAAAATTAAAATAGTAACATCAATAATATTTAACATTCATTGAGCGCCAGGGCTGGGATTAGGGTGAAGTGAGTAAGGTAACTACTCAGGTGCAAAATGTAAGGGGGCACCAGAAAACCCAGTTGACAAGATAAATAATATTTTAATCCAGTCTTTTAAAAAATAATCCAAACTTAGGCAAAAAAAAAATCCATGATGAACAAAATATCAAAATTTAAAATAAGGATAGAATCAGTATTACTGATTATTCCTTTTGTCTCAGGCTCTAACATAGCTCAGCTATGTGCTAATATGTCATCCTAAAAGCCAGAGGAGGCAAGTGTTAAACATACCCATTTTACAGGTGAGAGAAAGGAAACCCAGAGGAACTGCCCAGGGCCACATAACCAAGTACTGATATGAGGCCAGAAATCTACCCCAGATTGAAACAATTCTAAAGCTCATATCTTGCCCTTCCTATCTTCCCATTCCTGAAGGGATGCAGGCTAACATTTTTCTATCCGAGGGTGTAACTTCACTTGTGCTGTGTGTAGAATCACCAGATTTACCAAATAAAAGTAAAGGATGCCCAGTTAAATTTGAAGTTGAGGAAAACACATTGTAGTATGTGTATGTCCCTTACATCTTCTTTATTTTATCTAACAACCCTCCTCCCTGCCCTATCACCAAGGCAACCAGACATTTTAATAAACAGAATTTCAAAATGGAATAGATCCGCTGGATTAAGGCTTCCATGTCTGTACCTGAGCACAGACCAGGAATAGTAAATAGCTTTAACAGAGTAACGAGGGCCAAAAACAAAATAAGAAAATAGAGGAAATTGGCTTAAAATCTTGGGCCTAAAGGCAAAGGGACAGTTTGAGCTTCATCTGGCTCTACCAAAGCCCTTTTTTAGCCTTTAATGAGATGCTTTGGGATAAGAAATTACAAGCCTGAGTTGAAATAAAATAAAGAAAATGCTTTAGGTGTTCTGTGTTGCATGTCCTACAAATGTTATTTGTTATTTTGAGATCTCCAGTTCCAGGCGACATAAATTATTTCCTTGGCAGGACAACAGTCTGAACCCCAATGATTTGCTTCCATTCACAGTGCAATGAAAATGATTGAGAACAAATGAAATGCTTTCTTTAAAAACAGTGGTAATCGTGTTGCCCACCTGGAGTTTGAAACATTAGCAAATTTCAGCTCCTCGGAGCTCAGTAAATTGAATATATTGTCAGAAATTATTTCTTCTAATAATGTTGGCGCATGCAGATGGAGAAGGGGAAAATATTTCTAGGCCAACCTGAACTTTAAGTAGTATTTGAGGAATTAGGTTTTTAATTATGTAAGAGCGAATCATTAAAACATGGCGATGGATTTTTAGGAAATTGCATGACTTGAACAACCATTTCAATTTCTAATTCACACCCTACCTACCCAGTGAAAAATTTCTAGATCTCTCCCAGGTACATGGATCCTTCCAGAGCAATACCTAACACTTTACACAACTCACCAATTCCCAGGTTACTGGTGTGTGTGTGTGTGTGTGTGTGTGTGTGTGTGCGCGCCCACATGCATACCTATGCTTACCCCCGTCTCCTGCTAGTCTGTGAGCTCTTAGAAATCAGGGACCATGTTGTATTTAAATATGTATTCCCTCTAGAATCTAAAACCAATTCCTTGTCCAGCAAGTCATTGTGGAATTGTGTAGTATCTACATATTGTTTCAGTTTGCCGGGGATGCCATCAACAAAGGACCACAAACTATGGGACTTAACAGAAATGTATTGGCTCCCAATTCTGGAGTCTGAGATCAGGTCTGGGCAGGGTTGGTTTCTTCAGAGGTTCATGAGGGGGAATCTTCCATGCATCTCACCTGGCTTCTGGAGGTTTCCTGGCAATCTTGGGCACACCTTGGCTTGTATCAGTAGAAGCATTGCCCTGACCTTGGCTCCATCTTCATGTGACATTCTCCCTGTGTGCATGTCCCAGTGTCCAAATGTCCCTTTGTTATAAAGATACCAGTCCTATTTAGGCCCCACCTCACCTTGACTATATCCATAAAGACCCAATTTCCAAGGAAGGTTACATTCTGAGGGTTAGGACTCCAACATATGTTTTCCTAGGAGGCTCAATTCAGTGCATAACACATACCAAACGAAGAAGAAAAATCACCCGAATCTGAAGGATGTGTTTTTGAGGTTCAAATAACATAAAATTCTAGGTTAACAGGCTCTAGTTGATTTATAAATCTCTACTCAGCAGAGACTCTTGAGGGAAGGATTTGGCGGGGTGGGGGGAAGAATTATGATTCCAAATTACCCTGAATAATGACACTGAAGTGAAGATACCTCAATCAGATCAGGATGTTGACATGTGAGAAAACAGACTATTGTTCAGCCTGGATCTACTGAGCCAGAATCTACAGTTGCACAAGCTCCTCAGCTGAAGCACATTCAAAGGTGATGCTGTTTGGTTAACGTCCCCTCGTTTCACACCTGAAGTTAAAGTGATTGTTGAGAAGGCACCCTTGCCCCCCACTCCACAGGTTTCTGCACAGCGACTTCAGCTAGACCCACGTATGTTACATCCACCCAGGAAGCTTTAAACAAAGATGGATGTACCGAGGCTCCAGCCCTGCAATGGACCAACTAAATCAGAATATCTGAGGGTGAGCCCAATCACTGAGTTTTTTAAAGTCCTCAGAGGATGCTAATAAGCAGCGTGGGGCATGAGGACCAATGAGCTGCACCTGGCCTCCCCGCCTCTCCTTCCCCTCGTCAGGGAATCCTCTTCCTCCTTTCTCAGTCTGCCTGCCTGCAGAGAAGGAACACGCCTGTCAGCTCCCTGGCCCTGGGATAGATGTATCTGGTAGTTTCTACAAGCAAGAGTGCCGAGAGAGCCCTGCGATAGTCCCGAGCTGCTGGTGGAATTCCAGGTAGTGCTGATGAGTCCAGACCCGACGCATCCCTGGCAACCTTGCTAACGTGAACGTTCTGATTCAGGAGGGCGGGCTTGGGGTCTGGGAAACAGCACTTCTAACGTGTTGCCAGGGTACGCCTGGGTTTCTTGTCCCTGGCTCACACTTAAAGTAGCAGACAGCTGGCAACGAAACCATCCCTTCTGACTGGGCTTTTATCTGCTATTCGTTCTACATTTGAGCCTTGAACAACGTGGCGGGGAGGGACACCAAGCTCCACAGAGTTGAATACCTTCGTATAACCTATAGCCGGTCTTCCTCCATATGTGTGGTTCCTCCATTTCTGCAGTTCCTCCACGTCTATGGTTTTGCATCAAAAAATTCAACTAACCATGGATCATGTAGTATCGTAGTATTTATTTTAAAAAAATCCACGTGCAAGTGGACGCATGCAGTTCAAACCCGTATTGTTGTTCGAGGGTCAGCTGTATATGTACTTGGGTCTCCTGTATAACGCCTCTGCCCTTTTTCTGAACTTGGAGTTATTATTTATTGAAGACACCATAAAACTCCAATAACCTAACTGGTCCCTTTATAGTGATTCACAAATACTAAGGTAGTACCTATACAGTGAATCTTCTAGAGCGTAACCACCTAGGTGGTTCTTTTTTTCTCTGGGAACTACTCCCCACATTCACCAGTCATTCCAACTGCCATGGCCAAATCTTAAAGCTGATAGAACACAGACACCCTAGAGCCAGGCAGTGTGGGTTTAAAGCCTGACTCTGACACCTACTAGCCTTGGGGAAGTCACTTGTCTTCCCTAAGCCTCCATTTGCTCCCCTCACTTCAAAGGCTGATCTCCAGATTAAAGGAGATAATATGTATAACATGTACAGACAGCGACAGGCCGAGTAAGCACTCATTACATGCTAGTGGTGGTGGTGGTTTTGCTATTTCCTGACCTGACCCCTTAGGTATAGCTAATGGATCCAGGGCGGTATGCCTGACCCAGGCCAGAGCAATCACATCCCCTCTGAGGAATATGGAATTGGAAGGCAAAAGCCTCAAAGAATGAGTGCTGTCAGAATAGCAGTAGCAGTATCACCTGGAGCTTGTTACATGGTATACAATCTCAGGCTCCTTCCCAGACCTCCTGAATACAGATGCATTTTCAGCAAGGTGAACATTACAGCTTGAGACACACTAGGAAGAAAGTCTACTGTCTTCTCGGAAGGCATCCATCACGATCTTTTTTCTTCAAACCTGCAAATACAAATGCAAATTTTTATAAAATACTCTCAGCTAATGTTTTCTCTTTTTTCAAGCTTGTGCTAGCTCTAGGTCCTTTGTGCCTCTTGCATCCCCACAATCCCAATAGCACTGCTGACTGTATTTAAGAAACCTTGCAGAATACTACAGCTTTTTCACCATATCCTATCACGAAGATGAATCTAGAATCAGAGGAGGGGTTTATCTTCTAAAGTCAGCACATCAGGTGAGAATTATGTCTGGTCAAAATGATGCCAGAAAATGTATTAGACATGTGCCTCATGAAAAAGTGCCACCTCGTCTTTCAGCCAATGCAACCTGGCTGACTTTGGAGTACATTGATACATCTTCACTTCAGCCCCAGCTGAAGTAGCTTCTTTTTCATGACCACATGGTACTTATTTTAAAACCCTAGATGAATATTCTTGCACAAAAAGATCACACTGTGGAAGCTGAGAAAATGGATGCGTATTTCCCAGCTCGTATCCACTCTGGGGCATAAGCTTGTTGAATGAAATGGCAGTCAGGATCACCTTCACAACTTATTTTTTTCCTTTCTTTTTCTCTCTTTCTCTTTCATTTCTCCTATCTCTGTCTCTCCCTGGCATGTAGAGTTGACTGTTCACAAATTAAATGTGAGTGTGTTAGGACCCTGCATAAGTTGGTTCTCACATATTTTGCATACTTCGCACACTCTCCAATTTGAGTATTTCTGACAGCCACTAGAAGGCATTAAAGGCTCTACAAGATAGTAAACAAGCCAAAATCATTGCCACGTGAGCTCTACTGCAGCATAATGATGCTCGTCTCTAAAAGCATTCACAGTCACCCTACCCTTCACCTGCCTTCCAACTTGACCGTCACTTCTCCTCCACTTTCTCTCGGCAGTTTTATCCCACATTTGGCCGTGTCACTGTAACAGGTGTCAGTGTGTGACAAGTCTCATCCTTAAGCCATGTGCGCCCTATATATGTGTTATATATGGATCAAAATTTGGTGGAACACTGAATGTTTAGATTTCTAGCCACTAGAAAATATTAAACTCTTTCCACGTGAATAAATAAGTCCACACTTCACTATATGCACCTTCAGACACCATCTTTACAAGATACTGCTGTCTCTAGTCCACTGCTCTGCTTAAGAATAGTCCTCCCCTTGTTTGGCACCTGAAATAAACTGCACTTTCCTTCACCAAAAAAAAAAAAAGTCCTCCTGCTGCCACGTGGATGGACCTTGAAAATGTTATGCTAAGTGAAATGAGCCAGACACAAAACAACAATTACTATATGATTCTACTTATATGAACTGTCCAGGATAGGCAACTTCATAGAAGCAGAACATAAATTCCAGGTTACGAGGGATGGGAGAAGAGAAGAAGGGGAGTTCCTGCTTGATGGTTGCAGAGTTTCAATGATGAAAAGTTTTGGAGATAGTGGTGATGGTTGCACTGCAGTGTGAGTGTAATTACTGTCACTGAACTGTATACTTAATGGCAAATTTTATGTAACATATTCTACAATTTAAAAAAGTGAGGAAAATAGTTCTGTTCATATCACTAGGTCTGGACACTTAAGATCCCTGTATTCTAGTTCACCTGCTGCTTTAATTCATCTCCAGGGACCACCATCCATGCCATTCAAAACTCTCCCCATTCCCTCCTCATTTTCTCAAATGCCAGAATATAAGTGTGTGCAAACACACTCTGGATGTATTCTTTTTTCCTTGGTTTTCTACGTACTCTAGCATTATTTGTAAATGATTACTTAATGTTAAAAATTATTACCTGTACTGTGCTAGGCAGTAAGAATACTGCAGTCTCATATGTGGACTTCACCCCCTAGAAGATTGCAGTCTAATCAGGGAGTCAGTCAAGTTCACAGGTCATTGGAATATAGTGCAAAGTGATATGATCAGGGACACAGCAAATGGAGAGTGGGTGACCAACCCAGCTGGGGACAGGGTGCAGTCAAGGAAGGCTTCCTGAGGAAAGTAACCTCTCATTCTGTGTGTGTGTGTTCAGGATCACCGTTATCTTGTTATATCAAAAAAAAAAGATTTTTTTTCGTAATCATCAAATATCAGGCAATATTGCATAGTCGCCATCCAAGAGCAGAGTTAGCAGCAAGTAGTTTGTGGTATTAACTTTGCAGGGTACCAGCCAATTAATGGGTTCCTGTCCAGGAACCATAGCTACAGAACCACCCTGACTGTAATAGATCCTCTATCTTGCTGTAATCCAAGCATACCAGACTAAAATAATCATGATTTTCTTAAAATCTGAAGGAAAGAATACCTGTAGACCAGGGAACGGCATCTACAAAATGCTTGGTCTATATCTTTTCCCCCTCCTCGTTTTTTGCAGGTTAGGGGGATGGGTTCTGGAAATTAAAAAACAAGTTAAACCTGGGAGATCAAAAAAGGTCAGTGTGGAGAATTCCCATCTCAGTCGGGGAATTAAGATCCCGCAAGCCGGGTGGTGAGGCCAAGAGAAAGGAAAGAAAGAAAGAAAAATGTCAATGTATATGACCCATCTGAGCCATCGCTAAGATTACATGTAAATAACTGAAAAAAAATTGTGGCTCCTGCTACTTGGATGTCAAGTGGTACAGCAGAAAGAACAAAGGCTTTGGGGTCACTGTCTCACATGATGGTATTATGAGTAGAAATAATATTAAGACCTAATTGTCTTGTCACATAGGTTCTGCATGTGTTGTCCCATTTAATCCTCACAGCATACCCATGAAGCAAGTACTATCATTACTCCCATTTTATTTATTTTTAGTATTTTTTAAAAAGTTCTCTGAAGAAACTACAGTTTTATTTAATTTTGGCCATGCCCCGCAGCTTGTGGGTTCACAGTTCCCCTGCCAGGGGTTGAACTCTGGTCATGGCAGTGAAAGTGCCAAATCCTAACCACTAGACCACCAGGGAACTCACTCCCATTTTATGGATAAACAAACTGATGCTTTATTAGGTTACATGCCCAAGGTCATTTTCTTCATCCCTCAGATGGGAATGAAGAGGCTGATTTGTTGTTGTTAGAAGTGGATAGGAAATATCCACATATAGTATCTAACACAGGAGGTGATCTACACACACTGGTTCCTCTACCTGGGATTAATGCCATTGGACCACTTTAGAAAGGAGCCCTCTCTGTAACCATCCCCTTTGGTTACTTAAGTAACCAATACGTTTTGGCTAGAGTCCCATTTGGAAAAGCCTCATGGAATTTATGTCTTTAATAAGTTTCAAATTCTGGTTCCAGTTAACACAAGCACCTCGATAATTAAACAGTGATGTGTACATTTGATGCATAAATAATATTAGACTAGCAATGAAGGTCCAGTCTACCCTTCAAAAGCTGTTGGCTTGACATACACTGTAGGTCTGGCACAGTCTCAGCAGAGCAGAAGGTTTGGTCTGGGACATAGACATCTTGAGCCCTGTATCTATGTTGGGGCAGTGTCAGAAGTTACCATACCATAAGACTAGTGAGGTAACCAGATAAACCCTGAGGGAGAAAGAAAATAGTTCCAAACTCAGAGTCCCTAGATTCTGATCAACAATATATTTTTAACAGTGAAACAGTGGCCCATATCTAGGTGTCTCCTTTCAATCAATTAGTGACATTAATAAAGCAATTTTTATCCCTTCTTTAAGTATGTGAGAAGGGAGATGTATGTCAATTTAAACTGACATTTATGAATCACCGCATCAATAATCATTCTTTGTCACAGACTGTTCTTAAATCAAAAACAAAGCCAATCTGGGAAAATTAAATTGTGTCCACCCTAATCTTCTAAATTCATTCCCAATTAGAGCCCATTACTCGTATAGCTGATCCAAAAGAACCTAAATAGAATCTCTATTTGCTTTTATAAATATGATTTTAAATAGTGTATTTACTTCTACTTGTGCTTGGATTTACAAAGAATGAATTGATGTTAAGTTCCTTAGGTACATACTCCAATTTGTTTTAAATAGTTTCATAATGGTGCTAATAACTGTTCTCATAACTGTAAATTCTAAAAATCTCTCTTGGTAGGGCCCTGGTCTCTCTGGCTATAGAACATCTCCTGGCATATTTTTCATGTTCGTTCCTGTGCTGTAGACCAAGTTAAATGTACACATCTGAGAAGGAAAATGGCATGTGATCAATTGTACTGTAAGACATAGATGCTAGGGCATAGCTCATGCATGGCTCTTGGTCCAAGCTCCCTCTTTGTATACAGGGGGTATGTACTGGGGAGATTTCTTCTACATTTCTTGACTTAATCTTTCCTCTAGGACAGGATTTCCCAACCTCTGCTCGATAGACCTTTGGGGCCAGATACTTGTGTTGTAGGGCACTGTCTTATGCAATGTAGGATGTTTAGCAGCAACCCTAGCCTCTAGATACCTTTAGATACCAGTAGTATCCTCTCCCGTGTTGTGACAACTGAAAATGTCTGCAAACACTGCAAAATATCCCTTGAGGGGATAACCCTTCACCCCAATAAAGAACCTCTGCTCTAAAAGGTGAAATTGCTAATCTGATTGGTGACAATCTGGCCTCCTTAGGGCCACAGTTCACTGGTGAGGTGGTCCTGGTGTTAATAAGCCCTTAACCTGACCTCTGTTTTGCTTTCTGAAGCTTCTTAAATCATGAGGACCCATAATATAATAGCTGAAAGGCCCTGGGTTCAGCCTAAATGGAATCTAATGCAGCTTCAGCACTTATTAGCTGTTTAGCCTTATTTCCCCCTTTCTCTGAGCCTTAGCTTCCGAATCTGTAAAATGGGAATAATAGTAATACTCATGTCTGGCAGCTGTAGCTCATCCTGTATTCAATATTTATTTATACCACCCTTCTTTGATATGAAAATCCTCAATTTTGTTTGGGCAATATTGTGCCCAAGTTAGAATTGTCAGATTTAGCAAATAAAAGTAAAGGATGTTCAGTTGAATTTTAATTTTCGATAAAGGATGGATTTTTTTTTTTGTAAAAATGTGTCCCATTTACTAGAAATATATTTGTTAGACACATGCCTGGGCTGCATGTTCTGTTTGTCGCACCAGATCTTAGTTCTACCCTGTGCTCTGTCCCCAGAGAAAGATGACATTAATGGACTATCTCAAAGCACCAGTGATCACTGGCTTCCAAAGGGGTTCAGTCAATGGGAGGCACTAGCGGGAAACTGGAGAGAAATTGAAGAGGGAAAGAGAGAGGTTGGAGAGTTTATTCCCCAGGCTCTTCCCACACCCCCTGCAGCTTTGGGACAGTGGCTGCATTCCTCCACCAAAAGCCATACCTCCTGCCTGATGGCTACAGCTCCTTCTTGAGATACCACTGACCTTGGTCTTCCCACCCTTCATGTCTATCTAGAGGTGTGAGAACCTGTCCTTGCCCACCCACTGTATCTGCTAGCAGTTTCCCCTATTTCTAACCTCATCTCTGGCTTGAGGATACCACCCATTTTGTAGGGGTGCTCAGATTGGTACAGTGTCACCCACACAGCTTCTAACATAAACTTCTGAGGGGTATTGGGATTATCAAAGAGATGATGAAGTCAAACTTAGCAGGTGCCTGTCATAGTAAGCGCTCAGGGAATGTACAGTTGAACTTTGAACAACAGGGGTTGGAAATGCAAGAGTCCACTTATACACAGATCTTTTCCAATAAATATACAGTTGGTTCTCTGTATTCACTGGTATGGCAACCTAGATCCTATCAACTTGGATCAAAATTTCCATCTGTAGTTGGTTAAATCTGTGGAAGGGAAACCTGTGGAATGGGAAGGTAGACTGTACTATGCCATTTTATCTAAGGGACTTACTTGAGCATCCTCAGATTTTGATACATGCAAGGACTCCTGGAACAAATTGCCTGCAGGTACCGAGGAAGGACTGTACTATTGTTTGCAAGGAAACATGGTAAAGTCAGTAAGCTAAATCAGAAATCCTCTTAGAGATTGACCTCCCCTATTCATTCTTTACTTCTCTTCTGACTGTCCTTTGCCCCTCCCCCTCCCTCTCTCTCTCCTCCCCATGCCCCCACTCTAGACTGGTCCCAAGTGTGCAAGTCCCAAGATTTAGATTCTGCAAAGAGAGTAAGAGGGAGTCTCACTTTGTCTTTGAACCTGAGCCAGGTCCAAGGCCTCGCCTTAGGATACAGTGCTGAACAATTTCCCATTTTGCCTTTATTTCTGCAATTGATCCCTGTATATATATTCCATAGATCAGAGCCTTAAAAGGGAAAAGAAGTGAATAGTACCCCAAACCCCTAACAAAAGTTGCAAGGAACAGAGACTGACTACCTGTTAAATGGAATTGCTTCAGGTTTATTGAGATACAATTGACATGTAACACTGTATAAGTTTAAGGTGTACAACATGATGACTTGATACACATGTATATTGTGAAATGATTATTAGCACAATAAGCTTGATTAACACATCCATCACCTCACATAATTTTCTGTGAGAACACTTCAGAGCTACTCTCTTACCAGCTTTGAAGTATATGATACAATATCGTTAACTATGGTCACCATGCTGTACGTTGAATCCCCAGAATTTATGCATCTTATCATAAATTATTATCAAATTATTATCAAAAACCAGCTGTGAGTTGGTACCCTTTGACCACCATCCCCCAAGTCCCTGGAACCATCATTCTGTTTGCTTCTATGAGTTTGGCCTTAGATTCTAGATATAAGTGAGATCATAAAGTATTTGTCTTTTACCATCTGACTTATTTCACTTAGCATAATGCCTTCAAGGTCCATTTTTGTTGTCACAAAAGGCGTGATTTCCTATTTTATGGCTAAATAATATTAATATTCCATTGTGTGTGTGTGTGTGTATATATATATATATCTCACATTTTCTTTATCCATTCACCTGTCAACGGTCACTTAGGTTGTTTCCATGTCTTGGCTATGGTGAATATGCTGCAATGAACATGACAGATCTCTTTGAGATCTGATTTGAATATACACCTAGAAGTGGGATTGCTGGATCATATGGTAATTCTATTTTTAAGTTTTTTGAGGAATCTCTGTACTGTTTTCCATCGTGGCTATACTAATTGACATTCCCACCAACAGTGCACAAGTGTTTCCTTTTCTCCACATCCTCTTGAAGAGAGTTGTTATATTGTGTCTTTTTGATAATAGCCATCCTAAGAGGTGTGAGGTGATATCTCACTGTGGTTTTAATCTGCATTTCCCTGATGATTAGTAATGTTGAGTTTCTAATGTACCTCTTGGCCATTTGTATGTCTTCTTTGGGAAAATGTCTATTCAGATGGCCTGCCAATTTTTATTGGATTATTTGGGGGTATTTTTTTGCTATTGAGCTGTGTGTATCATATATAAGAAATCTCCCCTTTGCTGAGAGCTTTTATCATGAAAGTGTGTTGAATTTTGCCAAATGCGTTTTCTACATTGACTGAGAGGATCATATGATTTTAATCCTTTATTCTATTACTGTGGTGTATCACATTTATTGATTTGTGTATGTTGAATCATCTTTGCATCCCAGGGATAAATCCCACTTGGTCACGATGTATGATCCTTTTAATGTGCTATTAAATTCTGTTTGCTAATATTTTGTTGAGAATTTTTGCATCTATATTCATCAGGGATCATTATCCTCACCTGGCTTTGGTGTGCGGGTAACACAGACCTCATAAAATGAGTTTGGGAGGATTCCCTCCTCTTCAATTTTTTTCAAGAGTTGGAGAAGGATTGTTATTCTTTAAATGTTTGATAGAATTCACCAGTGAAGTCATCTGATCCTGGACTTTTATTTCTTAGGACGTTTTTGATTACTACTTCAAGTTCCTTAGTCGTTATTGGTCTGTTAAAATTTTCTTATCTTTTTTTGAAATTTTATTTATTGACATATAGTTGATTTACAGTGTTGTATTGGTTTCAGGTATACAGCAGAATGATTCAGTTATATACGGTGTGCATGTGTGTATATATATGTATGTGTGTATGTATATTATATACATATATTCCTTTTCAGATTCTTTTCCATTATAGATTATTACAAGATACTGAGTATAATTCCGTGTGCTATACAGCATGTACTTGTTGGTTATCTACTTTGTATATAGTAGTGTGTCTATGTTAATCCCAAACTCCTAATTTATCCCCACCCCACCCCACCCCTCTTTCCCCTTTTGTAACCATAAGTTTGTGTTCAGATTTTCTTTTTCTTCATGATTCATTCTTGGTAGGTGGTATGTTTCTAGGAATGTATCCATTTCTTCTAGGTTAGGCAGTTTTTTGGTATGTAATTACTCATAGTAGTTCCCATGATCCCTTGTATTTCTGTGGTGTCAGTTATAATGTCTCCTCTTTCATTTATAATGTAGTTTATTTGTCTTCTTTTTTCCTTGGTGAGTCTAGCTAAAGATTTGTCAATTTTTTACTTTCTAAAAACACCAACCCTTTAATACTGTCTTTCTAGTCTTTATTTCATTGATTTCTGCTCTAATCTTTATTATTTCCTGCCCTTTGATAACTTTGGAATTAGCTTGTTCTTACTTTTCTAACTCCTTGAGATATAAAGTTAGGTTGTTTGTTTGAGATTCTTCTTTCTTAATAAAGGTATTTTTTGCAATCAGATTCCCTCTTAGAACTGTTTTTGCTGCATCCCATAAGTTTTAATATATTGTGTTTTCATTTTCATTTGTCTTCCACTACTTTGATTTCCCTTTTGATTTCTTCTTTAACCCGTTGGTTGTTCAGGTGTGTGTTGTTTAATTTGCAGGTATTTGTGAAATTTTCAGTTCTCCTCCTGTCATTTATTTCTAAAGAAAAGATGTTTGATAAAATTTCAGTCTTAAATATGTTAAGACTTATTTTGTGGCCCAACATATTGTCTTTCCTAAAGAATGTTCTATGTTTACTTGAGGAAAATGTGTATTTTGGTGCTGTTGGGCAGAATGTTCTGTGTGTCTTTTAGGCCCAGTTGGTCTGTAGTGTTATTCAAGTCTGCTGTTTCCTTATTAAATAATTTTCTCTCTGGGGGGTCTATTCACTATTGAAAGTGTGATATTGCAGTCCCTGCTATTACTGTATTGCTATCTCCTTCTCCCTTCAGGTATCTTAAAATTTGCTTTATTTTTATCTTTGGCTGCTTTGTTGTACGCTGGTTTTCTCTAGTTGCGGTGAGTGGGAGCTACTCTTTGTTGCAGTGCACGGGCTTCTCGGTGCGGTGACTTTTGGTTGTGGAGAAGAGGCTCTAGGCGTGTGGGCTTCAGTAGCTGCAGCACAGGGGCTCAGTAGTTGTGGCTCATGGGCTCTAGAGCGCAGATTCAGTAGTTGTGGCGCATGGCCTCAGCTGCTCCACAGCATGTGGGATCTTCCCGGCCCAGGGATTGAACCCGTGTCCCCTGCATTGGCAGGCAGATTCTCAACCACTGTGCCACCAGGGAAGTCCTTAAAATTTGCTTTAAATATTTAGGTGCTCCAATATTCGGTGCATTTATAATTGTTATATCCTCTTGATGAATTAACCCTTTTATCACTCACTATATAGTGACCTTCTTTATTTCTTGCCACTGATTTTGACTGCTCGAAGGCTGGAGCTGTGAGGAGGCTGGAGCCAAATAAAGGGGTCTTTCCGGACCGCTAGTGGCACAGATAGGAGTGTCTCCTGCTGGGCCCCTGGGCAGCAGGGCTGCTCGTGGACTGTGGCTGGGACAGGCTGGAGCCCCATCTCAGGGCCCTTTCAGAATCTACAAGCTGAGTCTGATGGGCTTAACTCCAGAAGCTCCCAGACCATGGCCAAGAAGGGCTGGAGCTGGTTCATGACCCACTTCAGGGTCCACAGTCAGAACTGAGATCTCTATGCCTATTACTCAGCATACAAGTATGTATTACTCCTCTTGGGTAACCTTGGCTTTTGGTGCTAATGACAGAACAAAAGCCAGATGGGGTTGTAGCTAGTTCTCAGGGGTTATGGAGCTGTTTCTGGGTCTGTAACCGAAACCATAGTTTGTGAATCAGCCACCTGGGTATAAGCCTGCCTCTCACAACACCTCTCCTCCATCTTTGACTGAAGGGGGTTTTATAATTCCCTACCTTGATCGCAAAGCTCCCACAAAGACACTTTTGTCTGGGAATGGATACCAAATTATTGTTGAAGGGGGACAGAAGTGACGAACATCTTATTCAGCCATCTCATTTGATAAATGCTTTTCATTAGGGGTTGAATATAGGTTTCATTTCAGACAATGACTTGATGGATAGTGGCTGCCTGATGTGGGGCTCTGTGAAAGATTCTGAGGTTGCTCCTGGGCTTAGAGAGTACTGTCATCAATTAGTAATGTCTGCCATGGCCACGACTTAGGGGAGTGCTGATACAAGTATCATGTATTTGTCATCCCTGATCTGTAATATAAGCCTCAGCCAGTGGTAGTAGTTGTAATTTTCTGCTGGGTCATGCCCTGACATGGCCTTGGCAAGCTATTTAGATGCCTTGGTAGCAACTGGGTAATTTGCTGTTTACTTATCTTGCCTGAAGTACAAGAACTACTTTTGCACTAATTAAAATTGTGTTTTAATTTTAATAACTGATTGGCAAACATAGTATGCATGTGTGTTTGAGCTCTCAAGAAATGTTTAAGCTTTTGAAGTATGTTCTGATGCCGAGAAAGATGGGAAATCTATTAGGATGAAGGCAAGAAATAAATTTATTTTAGATCAAAATATGCTAGTGAGTACCCTGTCTATTTTTTCATGAAACTTTGGAATGGTCTCTTTGTTCTTGAAACAAACATTTTGAAAAAAAAAAAGGGACTATCATGTTAATAGAAATTATAAATGCCGTGACATATTAAAAGCCTTCAAATGATTTTATTAAAAACTACAGCAGACTAATTTCTCCCCCAAATTAGTGCCTGCACTAACTGTTAAACATGCAAATACCATGTCCCCATAGTCTTGCCTCTTACACAGAGGCTTGCACTTGTATCCCCCCAGTTGCTGAGTGGTTGTTATTGTAAAGGCACCATCTGACCCTCTATAATCCCCAGATTGCATTTCAGCGGATTGCAGTTGGGCAGGCAGATAAATTTTTTTTTCAATTTTAGAAGCTCCCATCATACCTACAAGTATTTTTTAAAGTGATGCTAGTTTGTGTTACATGGAAACATTTGCTGAGCAAAGCCAGGGAAGGTCTGGCAACCAAAGACAGTGAGCAATGCTTAAATCAATCACTTTGTCATATCAGGGGGGAAAATTGAAGCCAATAGGGTGAAATTTGTTTTGAAACATTCAACATATGACCCTGTCATTAATTTAAAAATAGGACCCAAGAAGTATGTGAAGCATGTAAGGAATGACATTGGTCACAGGATCAGGAAGACAACCTCACCATGACTAAAAAAATAAAAACAAAATGGTGGTGGTGGGGTGACCACAAATGAATCTCCAGTTGTAATTCCCCTAATAGTTTTTTTTTTAAGAACTTTTATTGAGATATAGTTAACATACAAGAAACTGCATATATTTAGAGTTGTAATTCCCCTAATAGTTTTGTAGTGGTTTTTCCTTCCTGGATAGGTTGAATTTCTGAGCTCCTGGAAGAAAACCTGTGTTTTCAAATAAGAGATTCTGAAGATAGTAAGAAACATACTGCTAAAAAGTGTTCATCGGCCCCTGAAATGATTTACTGAGAAATGTATCATGAACCAGTAAAACCGAAAAGCTCTGAAATAATCTTGCATATTAGCTGTGCCTTAAAAACTGGAGAGACAATGACTGACTCACTGCTGGACATCTGTGGCATTTTTTCACCTGTAACTCCACAGTTTTATCTAGAACAGCAAAAACTCACAAGGTGAATTGATTATGACTTCCAGTTGAAACCTGAAGACCAGCTATAGTATGTATGGTTGGCTATATTGGACTACGACTGGTTATTTTGGGTTCAGTTTGTTTTAAACGTTGTCACACAACCTCCGACAGCCTCGCTGTGTAAGCTGACACCCTGGTTAGAATCCAGGCTGCATACAATTGCAAGATGATGATATCTGTGTCCTGATGGAGTGGGAGGTAAATTCCCCTTGTGTAAGCTCTGTTGCACAGTAGAGACTAATGCAAAGGCTTGGTTCCACATGTCAGTGTAGAGGTGGGGACACCTGAGTTTGGGCTTTCTTAATGTTCCTGTTGTCCTCATACATTTATCAAATTATTTTTGATAAGAACTTGATATTTTTGATAACTACCACACATATCCTCCCCAACCACCGTAAGTGGCTCATTCATTCACTCAACCAAAATACTTGATAACCCATCGTGTGCACTGAACCAAGACGTAAAGAACAGACACCATAGCCCTTGTCCTTATAAAGCTTTCAAATGCACAGAATCACCGAGTCAACTTTCGATCACTTCACTAATAGTTATCTTTTATCTTTTGTATCTTAGAATGTCATCTCCCTTTTACACTATGAGAAAAGGGAAAAAATAGGTTACCTGAAAACATTACCATTTGGTGGACAAACTACTGGCATCCTGTCCAGCAATATACCTGGCCCTTCTTCGTAATCGTTGTAGTCAGGCTACACTCTCATCCTTCACTCATCAGCCTCTAGCCACACTGGAAAGAGAGGAGAGGTGGAAGGAAGGGAGAGGAATAGTCATCTTGAAGACTATAAGCTATTTCAGCAATCGACCCTCATTACATGCAAATTTACTACCATTCAACATGTTAGCTCTGAGTCTCCATCTCTTCTGGGCGGGGAGGGTAACAAGGCAAACGAGACAAAGTCTCTGATCTTACATCGCTTGTATTCTAATGGGGAAGAGTCACATTGAGAATATTTAACAGAATCCAGCATAGGCTAAAGGCAGCTCCCAGAGACATTGCAAAGATGTTTTGATGGATGGCAGAAATATCTAGATAAATACACATTCTACCAAAAAGACTACAGAAGTGAACACATTCAGATTGGTAAACTCCAGTGTATTCATTTTTTTTTTAATAAATTTATTTATTTATTTTATTGGCTGTGTTGGGTCTTCTTTGCTGTGCACGGGCTTTCTTTTTAGTTGCGGTGAGTGGGGGCTACTCTTCGTTGTAGTGTGCGGGCTTCTCATTGCCGTGGCTTCTCTTGTCATGGAGCACAGGCTCTAAGCATGTGAGCTTCAGTAGTTGCAGTACATGGGCTCAATAGTTGTGGCTCACGGGCTCTAAAGCTCAGGCTCAATAGTTGTGGCGCACGGGCTTAGTTGCTCCTCAGCATGTGGGATTGTCCTGGAGCAGGGATCGAACCCATGTCCCCTGCATTGGCAGGCGGGTTCTCAACCACTGCGCCAGCAGGGAAGCCCCAGTGTATTCACTTTTAAAAATCCTGTTTTACAGTCATTAGTAGTCATGTTTCATACACAAAGATAGGTAATGGTGCTTTTATATTGGTGGGAAGAAATCATTCGTGAAGAAATATTACTATCTTGATATTATAGAACATATTCCAAGTCATAAATGGTAATATTTGAAAGACAAATTGGTTTTGTTTTAGACAACAATAGACCCACCTTTAGAAAAAAAGTAAGTGAGGGAGGCATTTTAAGATCACATCATGAGTCTAGGGACAAATATTATTAATTACATTATCTAACTATTGGCTCTTGCCTAACCAAGACAGCCACAGGTTTCTGCAAAGTGAGATGTGCAGAATCTTACTTACACAATTGAAAAGATTAGAAAAAATTTTTTAAAACGTACAGCATTTTTTGGGGAAAAAACAAAAAGAGCCTGGAAGAAAACAAACCACATTTTAAGAGTAGTTATATGTTGGACTTCCTAGGTGGCGCAGTGGTTAAGAATCTGCCTGCCAATTCAGGGGACAAGGGTTCAATCCCCACTCCAGGAAGATCCCACATGCCGCGGAGCAACTAAGCCCGTGCGCCACAACTGTTGAGCCTGCGCTCTAGAGCCCGTGAGCCACAACTATTGAGCCCATGTGCTGCAACTACTGAAGCCCACGCGCCTAGAGCCCGTGCTCCACAACAAGAGAAGCCACGGCAATGAGAAGCCGGCACACCACAACGAAGAGTAGCCCCCACTCACCGCAACTAAAAAGAAAGCCCGCGCACAGCAAAAAGGACCCAACATAGCCAATAAAATAAACAAATAAATTAATTAATTAAAAAAAAAGAGTAGTTATATGTTAACTGGTGATTTAAATTTTTTTCTTTCTGCTTATCTATAACTTTTATTTTTTTCTATAACGAACACGTACGATTTACATAATTTAAATCAAGTTATTTTAAACCTACAGAAGGCATTAACTTATTTCCAATAACCACATTTTCCAGCTTTTTCTTTGGAAAGGGACCAAAGAAGAGGCTTGTTTGTACCTTAGTAAGATTTGATAAAATTCTTGAGACACTGAACATGGTTTCAGGTTATGCTTCTCCAGTTTCTTGAAGCTCTGGCCTTTTCTCCAATGTCCTCAATGCGTCTTGAGTAACAGAATTGTGATATCTAAATTTCTCCTTGCATTTCAATCAACTGAAGTGCCCTTTGCCTTGTATCTGCAAGTGTGTGGTGCCACCAATGTTGTGGTTCTGGTTTCCACTGGCAAATAAATGGCCAACATTTTTTTTTTTAATTTCACCTTTTGTTTAAAATTTTATTTCAACATTCAGGTAAAATGTGCATTGAGTGAAATGCCTGGATCCCAGGTGTACAGATAGATGAGCTGTGATAAATGTATTCACCTATGTAACCAACACCCCAATCAAGATATAGCCATCACCCTAGACACTTCCCCAGTGCCAAATTTCCAGTCAATCCCCACCCTCCATAAGCAACTGCTCTTTTGATTTCTATCTCCATGGTTTTGCTTTGCTTGTTCTTGATCTTCATATAAATGGAATCTTACTGCGTGTATTCTTTGGTGTCTGGCTTCTTTCGTGCAACCAAATGTTCTTGAAATTCAACCAGGTTACTGTGTACATCAATAGTTCATTTTTATTGAGTAGTCTTTCCTGTATACCTATAGCACAATTTGTTTACCCATTTTTTGTTGATGAACTTAATGCTATCAACCTTTTTTAAAAAATAGCTTTTTATATTGTGAAATAATTCAGAGAAAAGTGAATAGGATCTTATGTAATAAATACTAGTGGACACATTCAGCTTTATCATCTATTTGCTTGAAATATTTTTATTCAAGTATTTTTTTTTAAATTGTAAAAAAAAAGCATATAACAAAATTTATCATCTTAACCATTTTCAGTGCACAATTCAGTAGTGTTAGTATATTAACATTGTTGTGCCATAGATCTTCAGAACTTTCTCAGCTTACAAAACTGAAACTCTATACCCATTTATACAACTCCCCCCTCCCCATCTTTCCAACCCCTGGCAACCACCAGTCTATTTTATAACTGTGAATTTGACTACTCTAGGTATCTTACATAAGTGGAATCATACAATTTTTGTCTTTTTGTGACTGGCTTATTTCTTTTAGCATAGTGTCCTCTAGGTCCATCCATATTCTAGCATGCGACAGGATTTCTTCTTTGTTAAGGCTGAATAATATTACACTGAATGTATATGCCACATCTTGCTTATCCGCTCATCCACTGATGGACATTTGGGTTGTTTATACCTCTTGGCTGTTTTGAATAATGCTGAGATGAACATACCTCTTTCCTAAGAGAAATAACTCTTTGAGACTCTGCTTTCAATTCTTTTAGGTATACTCATATATGGTAGCTCTATTTTTAATGTTTTAGAAAACTGCCATCCTGTTTTCCATAGTGGCTGCACCAGTTTTTTTGGGAGGGTGGGGAGGCACCATTTTACATTCCCACCAACAGTGTTTCAAATATGGTAGTTAGAATAGAGGTCCTAGGCTACCTTTTCCTTTCACGCTCTTTTTTCTCTGCCCAGAAAGAGTCACTGTCCTGAGTTTGGTACTTCTGTTGCCCATGCATGTGTTTATATTGCTTGAATGACTTTGGGCCTCTATTATTGTTGATAAGATATCTGCTGTCACTCTGATTTTTGTTATTCTGTAGATAATTTTTTTTCTTGTAATTTCTTTTGAAGTTCTGCAGTTTTCTTGCAAGTTGTCTACGTATGGCCAGGTGCAGCTGTTTTAAAATTGCTGAGGGTCTAAACTGTTTTAAATTTTATTTTGCTTAGTATTCAGAAAGTGCTTTTACTCTGAGGACTTGGGCCTTTCTTCAGTTCTGGAAAATTCGCCATAATTTTTCTTCAGATGTTGCTTCTTCACAATTTTCTCCACTCTCTTATTCTGGAATTCCTGTTAAACAAATGTGGGCGCCTTAGAGACACACTGCGTACTTGGATTACATTTTCGTCCCTTTGGCTCCCCATCACATTTTGAACATCTCCATTTTATGCTGCATTTAAAAAATGCACTCTGGAACTTCCCTGCTGGTCCAGTGGTTAAGAATCCACTTTCCAATACAGGGAACGTGGGTTTGATTCCTGGTCGGGGAAGTAAGATCCTGTGTGCCGCGGGGCAACTAAGCCCACATGCTGCAACGTCAGAGCCCACGCACTCTGCATCCTGGGTGCTGCAACCAAAAATAAATGAATGAATGAATATTAAAAAAAAAACAATGCACTCTATTCAGCTGGAGTTTATCCCATTCATTGCATGGTTTATTTCAATAACTATATTGTTTATTTCCAAGACTTTTGATTAATTTTTTTCACATTTACCTATTATTTAATAGCCTAGAATTATTTCTGAAATAGAAGGTATACTTTTATTTACATGAACATTTTGAGTATGATTGTTTTAAAGTGTATCAAAGTCTGTAAATTAGTTTCATCTGGAGGGAACAAATGTTGAAATACTGATTTTGCCGGTTATGTTTTCCTCCCCCCGCACAATTTGACTCCATGACCCATTTACTTATGGTGTTCTCCTTTAAAAAAAATTGTCTTCATTCGTAAGGTTTCATTTAAAGATAATAAAACAGAAAGCCATGCTAACCTCTCCATGATACTGCCAGTACACAATGGCCTACATTTGAATGATGTAAAATGACCCCTGCAGGATATTATCTAAATATTGACACACTTAAAACATGGTATAAGGTTTTCCTGATATTAAAAGTCATATATGCATTTGTAAAATATTCAAATGACTTGGGAATGTTTAAAGCAGAAAAGAAAAATTTTTTCATGTTAATAAAGATTCTCTCAAAATTTAAAAAAATCAATATATATAGATTATATTTAAATGTTTTAAAATTTTTAACAAAATAGGCCATTTAATACATTTTTCACTTAATAAATTGTAGATATCATTCCATAATAATAAATATAAAGCTTCATCAATTTTTTAAAGCAGGTTTTGTGGTATTAGAGGTAGAAATAGGGTATGGTTTTATTTGATCAGTACCCCATCGTTGGGCATTTAGGGTGTTTCTAGGTCTCTGTAATAAATAATGCTGTGAACACACTTTTAAATATCTGAAGTTGTGAGGATATTTCAGAATAAAATATGCCACCTAAATATATTTCATTACCCTTGCTTTTTGTTATTATGGTAATACATAACATAAAATTTAGCAGATGAACTATTTTTAAGTGTATACTTCAGTGGCATTAAATATATTCACATTATTGTGCAATCACTCTGGCTTTCATCAAGCTCTGAGTTGAATTCACAGCTCAGTTGAAGAAATCTCTTTATGATGAATTATGTTGCAGATAACCCTCAAGAAATACTAGACTTGCTTTCAGTTTTTAGGTGTTTTGATATCTCTGCCTTTGATAATGTGGATTTTCATCAAAGTAATAGGGAAATGTCATATCCATGATGTATCCAAAACGAAAGACTTGAAACTTGCCTGCTGTGTTTACAAATGTCATAGAAAATTATGAATGGGTTGTTTTAAAAGATTCTGAAACTTTAAGGGTTAAATTATTTTATTCTGCAAATCTGGTCAGACCTGCATTTATTTTTCATCTGTTTTAACAGGGTGCTCATAGCCCAAGTTAGTAAGAAAATTAAGGTAATTATTTTGAAATTGACTTAAAGATTTTCTGGGGTTATTTTCTATGTTTTAAAAAGTAAGTAGCATTTATTTCATTTTCTGGGCATAGAAAAAAGATTGGATCCAAAAATGAAATAAAGTAAAAATCATCGATAATCCGTCCACTTGGAGATGTAATATTTGAGAGTATTTCCATCCAGTCTTTTCCCATGTAAACCCGTAAGATAGATTATTTTCTTTCTTTGACTTGTTTAGATCATCATTTCACAAATGTGTTCTGAGAAACACATGCACTGTGGTAAAAAGCTTTTCATGGTTATTAGTTAAGAAGATGGACTCTTTTCTCAGTTTAGAAATTCAGAGTTCTTGTTGGCATGTTCAAAGCTTTTGGTTAAGAAATACCTCTAAATTTCTTTCACCCAGCATTCTCCAGACGAATTTGATCCAAGAATCCTTCTTAGAATGTCTTAACATTATCAACAGTTGTTTGGTGATGATAGCACAGCTGTTGATTACATTACTTGCAATCTGCCAATTTTCATCATTTCTTATTTGTACCAACAAGCAGAGCAGTTGCTTTCTTTTTTTTTTTAATTTTATTAAAGTATAGTTGATTTACAATGTTGTATTAATTTCTACTATACAGCAAAGTGATTCAGTTATACATATATATACATTTTTTTCATATTCTTTTCTATTATGGGTTATCACAGGATATTGAATATAGTCTTCGTGCTATACAATAGGACCTCGTTTTTAATCCATTCTTCACATGATAGTTTGCATCTGCTAAGCCCAAACTCGCAATCCATCCCTTGCCCACCTCCCCTCCACCTTGGCAACCAGAAGTCTGAGAACACCCTTTTAAAAACAGTCTTTTGAGCTCTTCTGCTTGTTTAGATGGGGACTGATCTTTACCTATTGAACCTTTCTGGGTCAGGATCTAGAGTTTCTTGTCTTCATGCCTTCCTAGATATAACTATTATTCCTTATGCTATACTCTATGGCCAGAGTAGAATGCACTGAAATTATGGAAATAAATGAAGATCACATAAATAAAAATAAACAGAGGCTATTTATGCAGAGCTTGCTTTGGCAAGGGAGTCAGTCGCCATCACTGGCGTTTGGCAGAGATTCAAAGGCAGGCAAGGAAGTGGGAAAGTTTATCTTGGAAACAGGGAGGCTCAGGTCTCAGAGCAGTTGCTTTCTGTGCTATGTGATGTCAGCCATGTAGGTATGTGAGATGCCATTTCTGGTGGATGATAGGAAGCTAATAGAGGATACGGATTAAAAGCCCCAAATTTAGAGGCAATCCTTAACTCAAATGCATATGTTTCATTTTAATATCTGTCAAAGGAGGTTAATAAAAGTACCGATTATCCAAGATTATGAAGAATCTGACACATCATACATATATCACTTAACACAGGCTTAGGGACATTAAGCACTCAAATATGTTAGCAATGTGGCTGTAAAATTAATAGCAGCAGTAAGAGCAGTCGATTGTCATATTAATAGTAATAATAGTAGCAACAGCACTAGTAGTTGTAGCAGCAGTAGTGGTAATAGTAGTAGCCATAGTAGTAGTTGCTGTAATGGTAATAGCAGTAATGGTAGTACCAGTAATAGCATAGTAGCAGTATTAGTAATAGTGTAATAGCATCCTCACAACTTCACAAGTTATAGAATTAATTTACCTTTGAAATTAAGCCAAAATCAAATCAATTTAACTTGAGAATTTTGAGATGGCTTATTAAAACAATGAAAACAAAATAGTAAATATCCACTTGTAATTCATGCTACTCTGGGGTCTGGTAAGAGCAAGACAGGCAGGGTGTTTTGACACTAGGGAAGCACTTGCCTGGTGAATGTAAGAGCCCATCCTGAGGCAATGCAGCCATGGGTCAGGGAAATTTGAGGAGAGAGCGAGGCATTTATTTCACACTCAGAAAATCTTCAGGCAATTTGCAGCCAGCGAGCAGAGTCGTGGTGACCCAAATGGAATTGCATAAGAGAATAGCATGCCACAAACAGGACAGAACTGATTTATTTAGTAGCATTTGGGAACCATTTATAGAAGTTGTGTGCATTTATAGCTAGTGTTTGGGGCTGATGAAAGAGATGGCTTATCCCCAGTATTCCCTCTCCTGAACGAAGGTGGCATGGAAAAATGAATAGATCAGAGAAAATAGTGCTTGCTCTTACCATTAGGATTTTCATAAACGTATCAAGGTTTGAACATTTCTTTTACATGTATCTTACATGCTGTTTTGGAAAGAATAAAATTGAAACACCATTTATTTTTGTCTTGAACATTTGCTAGGTATCAGGCAGAAAAGAGTCACACAATTTCTGTGTGAAAATATGAGATTAACTAATGTTTACTAAGCATTTAACATGGATTATGTCATTTAGGTGGTTTTTTTTTTTTTTTTTTCAAAAATGGTATAAAGTAGATATGTTTACCATCCCACTTTTACAGATGAAGTAATGAGGCCCAGAGGTTGAGCTGCCCAGGGCAGGGGAGGAAAAAATTCTTTTTCCTTATACCCTCCCAGATTCTCCATCTGTGGTCCTGTAAATTGGACTGACAGAAGACAGAGTCACAAGAAAAACACATACAAATTTACTTAAGTTTTTCATGCCACAGGAGTCTTCATAAGGAAATGAAGACCCCAAGAAATCTTAAACTTGAGTGTTTTCATACTAGAAGAAGTGTGGAAAGTCATAGGAAAATGTGACAGGACAGAGCTGTGTGAGCCAGGGTAGTAAAGTAGGGGAAGCTGAGCAAGGCCTGTTTGTTTGGATTCATCTTGGTCCCTCTGTCTTCGGAGGTAAGGATGCTCCTCTTACAGGATGGTTCTATGACCTGCTTCAGGGGTGAAGAGGAAGGTCAAAAAGTTCTTCCTGAACTTGCTCTTTCTCAAATTTCTTCAGTTTAAAATATTCAATATGTCAAGGTGCCATATTTGGGGTAGCATGTTCTGAACCTCATCAAATGCAAATTTTCGCAAGGTCTCTGAGCCCGATCTGTAAAATGAGTGGCTTGCAGTAATGCTGTGATTCTCATACTCATTTTATACTTCAGAATCACCTGGAGAGCTTTCCAAATATACATATTCCTGGATCAAAACTTGAGAATCTGATTTAGTAGCTTCTGGGCAGTGGGAGTCCTAGGGCATCCGTGCAGTTAATAAACCTCTGCCAGAGATTCTGATTTGTGATGCCCTATCTGACTATAAAAGTCAATCAATTATCGTACAGCTTGTTACTTTCTCTTGGCATCATAGCTGGATTCTGATGTGAGAAGCTGCTGAGGTGGCAGTAGAACATCATTAAGAGAAAGCACAACTAAATCATCTGTGCATTAAATGAGGCTAATTACACCAGCAAAACCCTCCCTGTCAGCATATGGATGAAATACACAGTGGAAGCAGCTGGGAGAGATGTAACCACTTTCCAAAATCATTCAGCAAGATGGAAGTTAGCTGAAGCAGCGCCCCTTACAGAAATTTCCAAATCTGTGTGATCATCAAAAACATTTGGTCACCAGAATAGAATTTGAATCTGAAAGCTTACAAGCAACAATTCAGATAATTTTCTCAGGGTAGCTTCATATTTACATGCAAATGGTGGTTTTTCTATTTTCTTTATACACAATTCCATCTAAAAGCCTCTGAGTTGCTTTCTATAAGAATAACAAGATTTTTAAGGCCCTTTTGTTTATTGCCATTAATATAATGGTTTCAATCATGGAAGTGGTTTATAAAATGTATTACATTTTACAGTTGCCTTTGTTTTTCTTTGAATGTTTCTGTGGTTATCCATGAAATATGAGACTAGTAATATATAACATCTGTTGAGGGTTTACTCTGTGACATGCACCATCCTACTTAAGTTGTATATCTATATCTAGTTCAATATCTAACTGTGTCCTCATTTAGTTTTCTCATTAACTGAATATGGTAAATATTACTATCAGATCTCTTTTATACGATGAGGAATTTGGGTTAAGTTGCCCAATATCACATACTACTAAGGAGTGGAACCAGGGTTTGAATATGGCAGACTAATTCCAGATCTTCTGCTTTTATATTTATATCAGTATTTCCCAAAGTACGGATTTTGGAAAGTAATTGCACAGGATATTAGTGATTTTTAAAAGAAAGAAAAGAAAAAAAATTAGCAATGAGTTAACTAAATAAGGTTGGGAAATACTGAGCTAAATAAATGGATTTCTTTTACATATGATTTCTCAGAGTCTCTAAAAGCGCATGTGCTTTACAAATCTCTAAAAGACAATTGCAGAATATAACACTTCCAAACCTCCTTGTACACAAAACTCTTTTTGGTACAGTCTCTTTAGACCTCTCTTTTGCAAGCTAAGTCTCTGGAATGATGGTCTGCAAATCAGTTGTGTAAAGTGGTCTACCTCCCTGCCTGCTGAGGCCAAGATTTTATTGCCCTTTTATAGGACCAGGATGAAAGGAAGTCCTCACAGGGGAGAGGGCAACAGTAAGATGCCACTATGCATCTGTGTTCTTTACTTTAAACATGATCATTCAAGTAAATTGGTAGTGTCTTTCTGGGGAATAATTTAGCCATATATTTGAAAAGCCTCTCAGTCTTGGGGTGTTCAAAATAAACCAAAGGAGTAGAAAGAAAATATTAGCACGTCCATTTAAAACGTCTCATGTTTAATTTTTTTGCATATGTTTTGTTATATAGATGTATATATACATTTAAATTCATTTATATTTATAAATGTTATAAATATATATTGAAGAATATAGGTTGACAATACGCATTTTATATTTATATATACATATAATTATCAATTATATATAATATTGGAATAGTAATATATGTATATAATTTGCAAATAATTTAATATATATGTATTAGAGATGGGTTATAATAATATTGAGGGGATCGCGTAGCCATACATATGAAAAGCCCCGAATTTGCTTGTATTCTTTGACCCAGCAATTTCACTTCTTGGAATGTATTCACTTTACCCTAAAGAAATAACTTTGCCTGTGTATTAATATTTAATTATAGGGGATATTTATTGAAGAAGTGCTTGTGAGCATTGCACACAGTCCAAATACCCAATGATTGGAGATTGGCAACACAAATTATGGTACTTCTCTATAAAGAATCTTAACGGGGAGTTATTAAAAATTATGTAGTAGTAGAATATACTACAGCCTGGAAAAAAACCATGATTTTGTTCGTCAAAAAACAGGTGACAAAAGATTATTGAGTTCACATGCCTGGAAGAAAGGACTGACTGGAGTGATAGACCAGCTTGTTAATAGTGGTAGCCCTTAGTGGTGAATAAGGGGAAATGTTAAATTTCTTGATGCTTCCCTATGTTATCCTAAGTTTTGTAAAATAAATGTATATTTCTGAGTAAGCATTATGTTCATAAGTTTCAAAATCTGGCAATTTTAAAAGGGTGTACAGTAACAAAGTCTTTTTTCCTAGTCCTGTCTCCCAGACAACCCATTTCTTTCTCCAGTAGCATCCACTGTTACTGGATCTTTCCAAGGATCTGTTGACAAAATTTGTATATGTACATATATTCTTTTTACCTTTATCACACAAATAATAGTATACAATACACTGTTTTGTAGCTTGCTACTTTGGATAATCTTGCACACCAATTATTTCACCCATGTGGGAGTATATCTGTAGGGTACATTCCTAAAAGTGAAATGACTGGTCAAAGAAAATGTACATTTGTCATTTGGATAAATATTGCCATATTGTCCTTTGAAGTTATGAAAAAAATGTTTTCATGATTTCTTCCAGTACTTTAATGGTTTGGGTGTGTTTTTTTGTTTAACATTTCATTTTAGATCCATTTAAATTTTTATCCTGGCCTAATGGTTGCTTAATAAGAAAAATTATTTAAAATATCAAACTCCTCACTCATAGTGGAAATTCAAATGCTGGTTGCCCCCATCTGTTAGATCACAGGATCTAGATGCAAATAAGGACATCTTGCAAAGGTTCAGCTTACACAGCGGGTGAGTAACATAGCCAGACCTCTGCTTGGCTGCGTGTAGGTTTATTTGCTTCCAGAGTCTCATGGTAGTGAAGACGCAAGCCCTGAGAGCTTGATTTCCACTTTTAAATGAATTTTTCACTTCACTAGAATTCAGGTTGCTGTTTGGATTTTCCTTCTGAAATATTGTAAGTTGCTTTCATCATTTAAGTAAAAAGAAGTGGCTTCCCCTGCAGTATTGAGGTATGTGTGTACCGGCTGCGTGAATTTGTGTAGGACGATGTGAGGGCACATAGGAAGAAAACTAATCTTATTTCTGCAGAGATTTTAGAGACCTGTTACTCACTGGCGAACCTAAGCAGCTGTACTGAAATGTCAGATGGATTTGCACAGCTGACTCAAGTTGCCGAAAAGAGAGGAGCATAGTGATTCCATAAATTGACCCTCTCCAGCCAAGCCCTGCTTAATATAGTTACGGCATGAGCTTAGCTGCAGTCTCTCCTAGCAGCTCAGCAAGAACCACGGGGGTTGTTTGGGGGGAAAATCTCAAGGTGGTATGGACCTGGGACGCTTGCTAACTGGGGGAACTTCTTGAGAGTTTGTTTTTTTTTTTTTTTAATCGTCTTTGATTATTTCTCCTTTTCTAGTAAGATAGAAAATTATAGAAAAGAATCATGTCAGAACACAGCAGGAATTCAGATCAAGAAGAACTCTTTGACCGGGAGATTGATGAAGATGAAATCTTGGCCAACTTGTCCCCAGAAGAGCTCAAAGAACTGCAGTCGGAAATGGAGGTGATGGCCCCTGACCCCAGGCTTCCTGTGGGAATGATTCAGAAGGATCAGACTGACAAGCCACCAACAGGGAATTTCGACCATAAATCTCTCGTTGATTATATGTATTGGCAAAAGGCGTCCAGACGCATGCTGGAAGACGAACGTGTTCCTATTACCTTTGTGTCATCCAAGGTAACTGGGGATTTGTGTACAATGGAGAAATGGCTGCCCGGGCTGGGCTGGCACGTGTCCCTGTTGTAACTGTCATTTCTCAAGACTCCATGTTTTGTCTTGCTTTGTTGACATTTATAGATAATTCATAATATTTAATCCTATGCCAGATGGGAACATTCTAGAACACTTACATAGTACAATTGGGAGGAAAAAGTGGTAATTTTTTGTAAATGTCTCTTTAAAAAAATTGCTCTGGGGTTTCTTGGCGTGATAGTTGGTGAATTAACTCATAACCCAGAAGCATTTGTCCTTTATGCTTTTTTTCGGCTCACAGGATCCTTTAAGAAGCTGAAGAAAGCTCTCTGTCCTCTCCTTCTACCACATGGGTACATAGGCAATGTTTCACATACAGTCTCAAGGGTGTCACAGTCCCCCTGAAGGCTAGCCGCACACCCTGCAATTAGACCAAGTCAAATAACGAAAAAAATCCAGTATTACCACAGTGCCTTGTTTATCAATGGTGAATTTAGAAGTTGATACTATTAAGATGTTTTAAAGATAGTTCCTTCTTTAAATATGTTCCTTATATGAAAAGTAGAATTGTGGTTCAATCTATGAACTTGTATATCAGCATAATTTTCGTAATGTTTCACTTAAAAATGACTTGGCAAAAAGAAGACAAAGATCCCCACAGGTAAAGTCTCTTGTAGTTATGCCTGCTAATATTGATATACCTTGTCATATCACCATCACGCTGGCTGTAATTTTACAAAAGTTATAAACTGATTTCATGGTCAGGAGAATTCAAACATGCACTGCACTCAAGAAAATAAGTTGCTGGCTTGATCAAGTTAGAGTGTAAGGTACAATTTGCATATTTGACCACTAGAGTAAAAGCCAATCCTGGATGAACACCAATTTCAGAGGAAAAAAAAAATTGGGCACTTTTTCAACACATTTTCTTTCTTTGGTATAAACAGCTTGATAGTTGGCTCCCCCTGCTGAGGCAAATGAGAAATGCAGTGGTGAAGGCTTTAGGTAGTTAAGGTATCAATTGTCAATTCCAGCCTGTAATGTTACGAGCAGTAAAATCAAGTTATTTTTTTAATTACATGTTTATTTTTATTGAGGTAACATTGGTTTATAACACTGTATAAGTTTCATGTGTACAGCATTATATTTCTACTCTATATACCCTACAGTATGCTCACCACCAAAAATTTAGTTTCCATCTGTCACCATACAGTTGATCCCCTTTCCCCTTTGTCCTCTCAAGATCATGTTCTTGCTCAGATGAGCCATTGTGTCAAACTGCACATCAGCTTTCAAAATGACACCTATGAGGTACACATATTTAATGGGGAAACGGGCTAATCGGTGCACAAACATTTAATAAACATTATTGGTATGACTGTCATTTTCCTTCCAAGACTAAGCAGTTGTTTCTAAATCTCTACTAATCCTGCCCCCCTTTGTAGCTGGCTTTGTCTCCTAGACACTTTCCTTCTAAAGGAACTGGACTACAAAGCCTGTCTCTGGCGTATCCAGGGTAGTTTTCACAGAGCTGAGCAGATAAAATCAAAGTTTAAGGGTTTTGGTATATTCCAAAATATCATACTGCTCTCACTTTCCCCACAGTATCTTATTTTCAGGGAAACCTGTTGCACACATTATATTAGGTTGGCAAACATATTATGTAAATTTTGGTTAGGGCAGTAAGGAAATTATGGTGTAACACAGAGCTATTGAATACAAAGATGTCTATTTAGCTATATACAAAACAAAGATTTCAATGAATGGATAAATCCATAAGGTTTTCAAAACAAATGATTTCTAACAGTTTCTGGAACTGAAGCCCATCTTTAAAAATAATAGAGGGTCTGAAAATAAAATTAACTAGGTTTCGTTTTAATACATGGGATGAGAAAAACACAACCAAAAAATGTTGGTTTGTGTGTGTGTGTGTGTGCCTATAAAAATTTATCTTCATTTTGGTTGTATTTGCTTGCAAAACTAATATGTGTACTTTGTTTTTAAAAAAAACCCTCAGTCTAGAATTTTATAATGAAAAATCCCCCAATCCTTCCCTTTTTTAGTTACGTTAATGGTTACCTGTCTTCCTCAGAGATAACTACTTACTTGGTAAACATTAGAAGTCTGTTTTTTCTATACATTTATAAACTTTTATATATATATTGTGTGTATATATGTATACACACAAACAAATGGAATACTATGCCTACAGCTTATTCCTTCCTTTTTTTCACTTAGTAATAAATCTTTTTATTATCTCCAGTAGCTATTGCTCTTCACACTTCCTAACTGCTATGTATGCTAATCCTCATAAACTTCTCTTTTAGGCAAAAACTCAAGAGCAGCATGGAGAATTAGACAAAAGTACTAAAAATGTGTCCCACTATTTAAAAGAAAAGCTTAATAATGAAATCGCTGCACATAGAAGAGAATCAGAGGGCAATGACAATGTCCAAGAAACAAATAATGAAGATGATGAGGAAGATGAGGAAGATGATGAGGAAGGTGAGGAAGATGATGCAGAAGATGCAGAAGATGAAGGGAAAGAGGACAGTGAAGAGACTAGTGAAAAAATAAAAAGAGAAGAGGAAGAGGAGGTAAAGGAGCAAATCAGAAATGGTGAGAAAAACTGCCAACAGGTAACTAAGAAAGTAATTGAAGGACAGAAAGACACACCAGAGGCCCAAGAAAAAAATGAGAAAAAAATATCAAAATTAGATCCCAAGAAGTTAGCCCTAGATACCAGTTTTTTGAAGGTAAGTGCAAGGCCTTCCGGAAACCAAACAGACCTGGATGGGAGCTTAAGGCGAGTGAGACAAAATGACCCTGAAATGAAGGAACTCAACCTGAACAACATTGAGAACATCCCCAAAGAAATGTTACTGGACTTTGTCAACGCGATGAAGAAAAACAAACACATCAAAACCTTCAGTTTAGCGAACGTGGGTGCAGATGAGAACCTAGCCTACGCCCTGGCCAACATGTTGCGTGAAAACAGGAGCATTACCACTCTTAACATTGAGTCCAATTTCATCACAGGCAAGGGAATCGTGGCCATCATGAGGTGTCTGCAGTTTAATGAGACACTAACCGAACTTCGGTTTCACAATCAGAGGCATATGTTGGGCCACCACGCTGAAATGGAAATAGCTAGGCTTTTGAAGGCAAACAACACTCTCCTGAAGATGGGCTACCATTTTGAGCTTCCGGGTCCCAGAATGGTGGTAACCAATCTGCTCACCAGGAATCAGGATAGACAAAGGCAGAAAAGACAAGAAGAACAGAAACAGCAGCAACTCAAAGAGCAGAGAAAGTTAATAGCCCTGTTGGAGAACGGGTTGGGGCTGCCACCGGGGATGTGGGAGATGCTGGGAGGACCAATGCCCGATTCCCAGATGCAGGAGTTCCTCCAACCTCCTCCTCCTCGACCTCCCAACCCCCAAGAAGGCCCCTTCAGTCGACAAAATGAAATGATGAGAAAGCCATCGCAGACCTTGAAGTACAGGACGGACCCCGACTCCTTTCGCGTGGTGAAGCTGAAGAGGATCCAGCGCAAGTCTCGGATGCCAGAAGCCAGAGAACCACCCGAGAAAACCAACCTCAAAGATGTGATCAAAACACTCAAACCGGTGCCGAGAAATAGGCCACCCCCGTTGGTGGAAATCACCCCCAGAGATCAGCTCTTGAATGACATTCGTCACAGTAACATCGCCTATCTTAAACCTGTAAGTAGGAGGAGGGAGAAATGGTGAACACACACCACAATAAATGTCTCCCAACTCTATTCCCGTTGGTCTTAACACCAGGAGATTCTCACTAATGGTCAGTAACTGAGGGAAACCCGTCAGCATTACTGGTAGATCTAAATGATCAGTTATCCTCAAAGACACCCATCTGTATAACTTCCATAACAATGATACTGAGAGCTAACATGTATTGAGCGCTTACTGTGGGCCAGATTCATAATATGAATTAACTCTTACAATCACCTTAAAAAACCCCATAAGGTAGGTATTATTCTCCCTGTTTTATAAAGAGGAAACTGAGAATTAGAGATGTTAAATAACATATCTAGGAGAAACCGCTCAGAAGTGGTAGACTTGGAAATTCTGTTCGGAGGTCCAGGGTCAAGCTCTTATTCACTCCAGCCACACAGAGCTGGCAAGCAGAGATCCCCAGACACCTGCTGCAGAAATAACTAATAATGAGGTCTAATTAGGCCAGTGTTTGTAGATGAGTGCTTTCATCGTGCTTTAAAAACAGTTCTTTTTTAGTAGATGAATAGACGCTACCTGCAGTTGCAATTATACTCTATTTTTTAGGTGGGCAGAAAATAATAAACTTCAGATTAATGTCTCCATGAATAAATGGAGCTTGAAAATATTTTACTATTATTTCAGTTTTCATATTTACTATGAGTCACTGTTACTGCGAAAATGTTCTATTCCTTGCAGCTTGTTTTAAAAATAAAACTTTTATAGTCATTACTATGAGGGCATTTATGGAGGCTGAAAGGTGTGTGTCCAAAGGCTGCAGGTGGTTGATAATTAACAGTATTGTTTTAAAATCTAGTCTGTAATTTAGCCAAGATATTATATTGATAAAATAGTCAATATGATATTTCATCATAGAGATTCAGTTTTTTTCAAGATGTTTTAAAGAGCTTTCCATGTAAACTTCTTCTTTTTTTGCTTTAAAGAGCTTTATATTCTAAAACAATATAGGGAATTCCCAGGCTGTCCAGTGGTTAGGACTCGGTGCCTTCACTGCCGAGGGCCCGTGTTCAGCCCCTGGTCAGGGAACTAAGACCCCGCAAGCCACGCGGTGCAACCAAAAAAATCTAAAAAACCAATGTAATTGTTAATTATTCATATATATACATATTTTGTCCCTTATTCCCATCTGCTAGTAATACAGAATTGACAACATTTCATTCTTCTGAATCGAAGATGACTTTCAACTATGATTTACAGGGACTCGGATTCTTCCTGAGGCAGGGGCCAGGGTGAGAGCACTAGAGGTCACATGAGATCAGGCAAGAGTTCTTTGCCTGCCCTTGGGCACGACATCAACACTTCCTGCACCTGCTCTTCTTCAGGCGGGCCAGACCTCTGCAGGGGGTGGATCAGGGTGTTGTTTTGAGAGAGGCTAGTGCTATCACTCTGTAACCAGTTGTCAAAGCAAATCCAAGCTGCCTTGGTGCTAGACAGTCAGAAAATAGCATTCGTCTGAAAAGAATAAAGAGACGTCTTTTAAAAATTGGCATTAAATGTGACACATGGATTCAGAGTAGACAAGAGAATGAAGTTTAAATGATCATCTGCCCCGCCCCCCCCAATCTTCTAAGGGAATGTTCTACTGAGAAAATCTGCTTTCCCTGGAGTCAGTTTCATTTCATCCATCCCCTTATCCATTATTGCAATAAATATTTGTGTAGTGCTGCCACATGTCAGGCACCATCAGTGGTGAATAAGACAGATGTAGATTTAACCTCATGGAGCTTACAGTGTTGGTTTTATAATTTTTACGGTCAAGACACTGCTTTTTAGTCAACTGAAAACACCAGTTTTGAGTCCAGATTCTAGAACAAAAGGCATTAAGATAAATTCATGATGATACTTACCAAAATGCCACACCCCACTGAGTACTCCATTTTCAATCGATTCTAAATTCCTATCAGTTTTAAGTTGTGTTTTGTTTGTTTTTGATGTCCGCTAAGAAAGAAAAATACCCAGCAAAGTGAACTCTGACACGGTTGGTGAATGGTCATCTTGCATATCAGCTTTTGCTCTGAAATGTCTTTTATCTATTCCAAGGGATTGGCATCTTCTCCTGCTTTCAGTTGCCTGGCTTGGCTTGCAATAGACATCTCTTGCTATGTATCTCAGGTACAAGATGTCACGCAACTTCGTGAACGTGGTCCTATAAAATGCTCTGCAAGAAAAATGTGAAAATCCATTGTCCAACTGACAAAAATTCACTTGACTGACGTCAGTTCCCTCCCTACTGCTGAGTTTTTGCACCTCGCTGTATACATAAAGTCTGCTTTAATGCTGACTAGCAGTGTCATCTCTTAAAAGACATTTTTTAAAATCTTTTTATTTTGAAATCATGTGAGACGTGCAAGTTCAGAAAAGTAGACTTCTTACAGACCCAACACATATTGTCATACTTGCTTTGTCATTCTTTAAAGGATAGTTCAAATGGCAATACATCTGAACGTGTGCAATTCCAACAGGGCACAGAGCTGAGTGGAAGCACTAATGGTATGAAAAGCTATACTGTGTTCGTGCTCCCACCTGCAGCCAGCTATTGTAAAACACCATTGATTGTAAGATGCTTTCTGATGTCAGGGCTACGGAAACATCAAAAAATGTTCATCTTAGACTCAGTAAAATACTATAAATGCCATCGATGTGATATCACAAGATCCCAGCAGAAAGGGCTATTTTTGGCTGGTCAAATGAGACACAGCAACACTCACTTTAAGGAGGTAAAACTAAAGGTCATGGAGTTTTTTCCTCCCCCACTGTGTTGGAGGATAGAAATGCTCTCTAAACCCCTGGATTTTTAAATATGAAGTTAAAACCCAATTGGGAAATCTTTTAATTCTTTTTATTGATGATACTAACTAAAACATTGAATGTCCGTAAATGTACTTAGAAATTATTTATTCTTCGAGGAAAAGAGATTATTTTTTTTCCTGTGGACTTGAAAATACTATTTTTGTATTTTCTAGAGCATGGTTCATGGAGTCATCAGTTTATATTTTCAATTTGTATGTTTTCCTTGTAATGTTTATTGTCTTCCTATCCCATACTTCTGGCTTGGGATCCCAGAAATGAAGTTTTTAGCAGAGAATAAAGGAAAGTCTGTACCCTTGCTTGGCTCAAATGCTACCTCCCCCAAGAAGCTGCCCATTTAATTCAGTTTAAGAGAGATGTAATTCTGGGGGCCGGGTATTGAAAACTGTGCACTATAAGCCCTATTGGCAGGTCTGTTTTGTTTGGTTTGCGTATTATTGTACAAATTATAAAATATCACATACTAACATCCAGATATCTGGCAGCATCTGAAACCTCAGATCCAGCCACATGGGGCCTGCATGTGCACAGCACAAATAAGCTGGATTTGTGTCTCCTCCTCCCCTGAGATAGGCAATGGGCTCTCCAGTTTTGCCTCAGTCTCCAGCATGCCCGGCTGCCTTTTTCACGCACCTACATTACTTATTTGACTCCTGTAGACATTTTTAGTTTGTTGCGTTGTTCTTATTGTGTTTAGCTATATTTTAAAAGTCTTTGTCGTGTCTAACTGATTTATTAATCACTAATTTGTTTCCCTCTGAGCTGATAACTCTTGAGTCAACATGATGCCAGCCTCAAAACAAAGACGTTAGGCTTGTACAGGCTTATCCCTCCCTGGTAAATGTATGATTTCCTTTCCTCTTTAAAAATTTGGGAGTCTGCTCACTGCCTGCCATCCCAGATGAGGATCTGTACTTTGCCCTGAGATAACAATCTCCTCTGCAGCAACTATTTAATTTACTGAGGCCAATTGCATTTATATCATATTCAACTTTTGGTGCTGATCAAACAAGGTAACTATTTGAACATTCACTTAATTTTACTTCCGACTCACCTATGTGTGTCTGGACTGGTTTCAGCCAGCTTCTTAAAGACACAGTGAAATTTCTCCTTCAGGAAGCTCTCAGTATAATAATTTCCTGAGCAGCCTTCGCAGCCAAAAGACTCCATGGCACGTTAGCGGTTGTTATGATCACAAAAATGTAAGATTATAGGCTCTTAAGTCTTCATCTCTGGCCCTTTCTTGTTTGCCTCATTTATAATATTTGTTTTGAACTAGGATCTCTAGATTTTATCCTTTTGCAGTTTTCTACTTTTCCCCATCTGATCGTCTCCCTTTGTTTCAGTTATCACATAATCTAGCACAATCCCTGAATCTCCCTTTCTGTTTAAATGGCTCAGGGTTTTCTTATTACCTTCCTTCAATTTGTGCCCAAACCAAGTTTTTCCTCTTTAAATCTAGTTGTTTCTGGTTCCCAATTGTCCATACTGTCGCCATTCTCTCACACATTCAAATCTAAAGCCCCAGAGTTCTCTCCAGTTCCTTCCTTTTTCCAGTCCCTTTTTTGTCTCAAAAGACCAAAACCAAAGCCAAACCCAGGAGCCAAATCTCCAAGAGCCAAAGCCAAACCTAGATCATAGCTTTAGAAATGTTACCCTCTTTATAAAGGGAGTCTCCGCAAGAGAAATCAATTTAACATTCCAACCCTCTCTCAAAAGAGCGTAAGTGGACCAGAATTTTACAGACCAAGAATTGCCCTTCCCTAATACCTAGTGGAAAGAAGAGTTTTTGATGTACAAATTTTCTCAAGTCTATGATATGTTAGTGTGCAGCAAAATCACCTGGAAGGGTGAATACAGATTTTTGAGCCCATCCCTAGAGTTTCTGATTCAGTAGGTCTTGGATGGGGCCTGGGAATTTTGCATTTCTGACAAATTCCTTGGCGATGCTGATGTTGCTTATTTGGAGACCACACTTGGACAACCAAGGTTCAGTGACATCCACAGCAAACCATACCTCCTGATTTTTTCCCCTGAAGGATCTTCTTTTCCTGTCTTCCCACCACCCTTTTCTTAAATTACCTATTTTTCTATCTCTGTCTTTTAAAATATATCCAAGAGGCTTGGCTTCAGTGTGGCTTCTTACAACAAGAGAAACCAAACATCAGTGGTGAATACCCTTCCTGTATATTTCTACTGCCTCTCGTTTGTACCTCTCTTATAGCATCTTCCACATGGTGCCTCAGGTTGACAGCTCTTACCGTGTAGGTCTCCTAGTGGCGTCTGAGTTCCTCAAGGCAGGTGTTCCTCATCTCTGTCCTGGACACCCACGGAGGTGTTGACCGAGAGCAGGAACTCCAGTTGAGTGTGCTGAATTAAATAACCCCTGCTGAAATGGGTCTTCCCATCCTGCCCAATTGCCCCCAGTCTCTGTGCATGTATGTATGTGTGTGTGCACTGTGTAATGCTACACACACACACTTCCTAAAAAAACTAGTTTCAACCAACAAGTGAAGGGGAAACAAGGCCCCCGAACAATAATGCGAGTTGATTCTTGTTTGTTGTAAGTTTTATATTTTTGTAACATCAGATCTAGCTATCTTTTCCTTTATGGTTTCTGTCTTTTGTGTTCTGCTTAGAAATGGCTTTTTTTTGAAGCTTATTAAAATATTTGCCTGCCCTTTTTGCTGCTTTCATAACTTTTGGCTTTTAAAAAATATTCCATATTACAGATGAATTAAAGGGTTAGATTTTAGAAATAAGTAGGAAACAAGTCTGCTATTTTATCTCTGCTAAATAGCTAACCACTGATCATTTAGTGGTTTTTTTAAAAAATAAATTTATTTATTTTATTGGTTGCTTTGGGTCTTTGTTGCTGTGGGCGGGCTTTTTCTAGTTGCAGTGAGTCGGGGCTACTCTTCATTGCTGTGCACGGCCTTCTCATTGCCGTGGCTTCTCTTGTTGTGGAGCACAGGCTCTAGGTGCACGGGCTTCAGTAGCTGTGGCTCACGGGCTCTAGAGCCAGGCTCAGTAGTTGTGGCGCACGGGCTTAGTTGCTCCTCGGCATATGGGATCTTCCCAGACCAGGGATCAAACTTGTGTCCCCTGCATTGGCAGGTGGATTCTTAACCACTGCGCCACTGGGGACGTCCTAGTGACTCACTCTTTTTTTCAGTGATCTGAACTGCCAGCTTGGTCATATTTTAAATATGTCAGTATGTCTCTGGGTTTACTATGTTGGGTCATTGACACATTTTCTTTTGAAAGTGTTTTTATTAATTTGGAACCCGTCTATGCATATAAACATAAACCAGGAATAATATACTAGGAAAATATTTTTTTCCATTCAACAATGCAAAGACCAAAGATTTGACAATGTGTTGCAACTTTGCAGTTGTTTTAAATAACTGGTCTTATATATTTTGTTTGTTGGTGTTGTTCACTGTCAGTGTTCTCCTTGGGTGACCCTTACAAGGTTGTGGTCACACCTCTCGCCTCCTGAAGGTCTGGCACTAGGGGAAAAGGAGAGTCAGGAGCACATGGGGGGCCCTTTGCTTTGAAGGCTGCACAGGGAGCAGCAACACATCCAAGGTTCTCTCCAGTGGGCAGGATGTCAGGAAACCTTTTTAGCCAAAGGTTGTGGGCAGAGAACTGGCTGAAGAGGGCCCACAGGAGATGGCCAGAATGTTTCATCACATTGGCAGGTGGACATGGGCAGCAGAAGGAGAGACATTTTAAAGTCATTATGATACAAACTCTGGTGTCCTGTGGACTCTGTCAGCAGTCTCTGAAAGGTACATGCATGATGGGTGAGCCATCCTCCTAAGATATAGCACCTCTGGAAACCCGTTAAGAACCTGCCTTGTCTTTAAGTTGTTCCTATGAAATGAAGCTCACAGTTGATTTGCAGTCAGACTTACGCTACTCTTTTGCAGTTTTTTTGCCCTTGGGTGTTCTCCAAATAATATTGTAATATTTGGTTGAGTATCGTATTAGGAATGTGCTTTAAAGAGGAAAAGACCAGTTTTTAAAAGAACATATATTTTATATTCATATGGTGGTATTTATTTGGTATTTCAACATTCACAAAAGCATGAGTATTGAAGTCAGGCAGATCTGGGTTCAAATACTGATCTGCAACTTTCTAGCCCTGTGACCGGAAGCAAATTTCTTATTCTCTCTAGCCTGTTCCCTCTTTACGAGGTGGTTGCAAGATGAAATGAGAAAATGCTTTTAAAAGAAGTGTTAACGTGGATTCCTAACTTACATTACTTACTTAACTTGTATAGTAGCCTTGTGAATAAGATACTGTTACTGTCATTTTATAGCTGAGAAAATTGATGCCCAATACCATACAACTAGTAAGTGCTGGTTCCAGGATTTGAACCAGGCAGAGTCCAGCACCCACCCTCTTCTTTACCTGATAAGCTTCCCCATGTGCTCAGAGCCCTTGGATCTGTCCATCATCAATAAATGCCCACATCATAGTGGCTGTGGTTATTATTGTTGTTTTATCATGATTTGAGGGGGCTCTCTAGCCAGAATTTCTAATCCACTTTATATCCTTTGAGGCATGTACATTTTGTCATTTTTGCTATGAAACACCTGAATATCTCAGATTAATTTTTCTCTTTTCAAATGCTTAAATCACAGGTGCAACTGCCGAAAGAACTGGCATAAGAGGCAACAGAATCATCTAGGAGAAGAAGGAACTGACGTAAGGACTCTTGGATTAGAGCTTGGAGACTGTTTCAGCAGCATACTTCTGGACCCAGGTGGTGGAACTGGGAACCTTGCTAACTGATAGGAGTTTTTTTGTAAAAGGCACACTGCTTGGACCGTGACAAAACAGGGGCTGAAAAGGCAGGGGGAAGGAAATAAAATATTAACATTCAGGGCAGCATTTTCTACTTCCAGTCAGCTGGAGTGACTTCGGTGAATCTTAGAGTCTTCTAGCAGACTTCTAGTAGTTTTTCGTAAACATTTGCTTTATCATTGCTTTCTTCCGGTAAATAACAATAAATACTGTAGAGGTGTTAACTTTTATATTCCTATTTTTTTCCTCCTCCCATCCACTCTGCTGTAATTCATCGTACAGTACCTTGAAGGGAACAGAACATGTTTCACTCTGTGGAAATGTGAAAGGTGAATTGAACTCCAGGCCCTTCAGATGCTTTGAAATGGAAGAATTGTTAACTGGCTCTCCTCTGGAGAATCAGTTGTGATTTCCTGCCTAGCTTTCTGTCTTGGCCATTTTCCTGTATGTTGGGGTATATTTCTGATAGGGGTATCTGTGAAGAGCAGAATGCTTAAGCCACAGGACATGGAGAAAGCAGTGTTTCCAGAAAAAGTAACAAGGAAAACAAACCCTGCTTATATATAAAAAACTTCCCTGTTTCCATACATATAGAGACAATGAGAGATAGCATGCTAGTTTTGTAAAAAAAAAGAAAGTATGAATAATGTATTTATTGAGAAGCTTTTGGTCTTAGCTAAATGTGTATACACACACACACGTGCGCACACACACACACACACACACATATTTTAAGCTTAGTCTGTGAGTGTTCTTGATCTTGTTCTTCTCAAAAATCTAAGGAAAACTGCTATAGGATTAAACGTGAATTCCTTATCCTATCATTCAAGGCCCTCCATTGCCTGTTCTCAACTTAGTCTCATTGGCCACAAATTATTCACACTATTCTTTCACCTTTGTTTGTTTTTTAAATTTCATTGAAGTATAGTTGAGTTACAATGTTGTGTATGTACTATTCTTGATAAAAGATCCTCATGCTTTTGCTCTCATTGACCCTTCTACAGAGTACCGTGAGAGACTCCACAAAAGTCTTCCAGACAACTCCATCCCTAGACAACTCCATTCCTTCCAAGTACCTAGAGCCATAATTATCCGTTTGAGTCACTAGGTGCATAGAATCTGAAATTTTGTACTGAAGTGGCGTGAATCTTAGAAATCAGGAAATCACACTTTGTTGCCTTTTCTCTCTTTGTCTCCTGAGCAAATAATTGGCACCTGCCTTCTTTCTCCTTCTATATAATCATAGGTGGTACATCACAGGGAAAAACAGGCTAGGAGAGAATGGACTTAATGGGGACAAATAATACATTATCTGGAAGGACAAGCCATGGGAAAGAAGTATGGTGTTTCCATTCCTTAAAGATAATTTAGTGGGTACAAAAGTATCCAAATTTAAATTGTTATACTTTTCAATCAAGTAACTAATTTTTGACTAGCCCAAGGCTGAGAATTTTGTTTTCTCTGACTTTACTATTTCTATAAAGTATCCTGGCATACAAAGCCAGATGGTTTAAAAAAGGCTGCAATAAATAAAACTTTTAAAGTGTCTAGCATAGTCTGCATTTAAGAGGCTAAACTCTGATGGGACGAAGCACTCTGAACATGTTTAAAAGCTTACTGTATATGAGTAGTTGAAGTTCTGGAAGCCTGTATGTGTTTGCTTCTACAGCAGCAATATGAATAAATAAGCCAGGAATTTTAAAAAGCATTAATAGTCCTTAATGAGGACTTTATTCTTAGATGTGCAAAAAAGAAAAGATGATCCAAATTCAAATTTACTGCCTCATTACGTAGGTTGTGTCGAGGCAGGTGAAACCGTTCACATTATGCTTTTTTCCTATTTACCTACTCCCACTCTAAAAATCTTAACCGAAAAATTTAACTTGTTTTTAAAGGGAAATAACTTATAGCATTTCCAGGCTAGATTTTTCTATTGTAACCCTTCCAGAATTGACCACCAACGTTAGCAATTATAATGAGTTTATTTTTTTCATTCACATTGCCACTTCCTCCAAATTTACTGCATTTAGTCTACAGAATTCACCATGTAGAAAATGGGTCTAAAATATGTATAAGCCCAATGTCAGGTTTCAAAAAGGATGCAATTAGTATTTGGTTTTATTCTGGCTGGAAATTAATGAAGCATTAAAGTCTTATTCACAGTATTTGAAACATAAGCTGAATGGTTTTTGCTGCATAGAGAACATTCTTATTGTTTATAGGGCTGTCACTGAGTTTCTCAGACATTTAACACAGATGTACAGTAAATAAAGCCCCCCCCCCACCAAAAAAAAAAAAAAAACCTTTGATACATTTTATTCTTTGTATTTGGCTATGGGTACAAATTCTAGGCCAGATATGTGAAGTCATGGTGATATCACTTTGCTAGAGATGAAGGCTGCAGGTCGGCTGAGAAATTAAAATGCAAGAAAAAGCAGGAGCGGCATGTGCATTGCTTCTTATTCTAGGACATACAGGGTCTCTGCAACAAGTACTGTTCCAACTGTCTTCCTAACCCCCATGGTAGGGAAACCTCAATATTTTCTATTCATCTATGAAATCACTCAATTGGCAAGGAAAACACGTTGTATCATCTAGTTCTAAATACATGGGAAGTAAAAGGAAGAAAGTAACAGAAAATATAAAATCAGGCTCTCTTAATTCTAATGTCTAGCCATAAAAACATAGAGTTGTACCAAGTGCTATCTAAAATTTTTATGGACTGCAGAAGCTGATGATCACTCCCATTTTCATTTCCATTTTTAAAAGTCTTTTTGCTTGGTCACGTAAAGATGCTTTTCAGATTTCAAAAGATCAGCTACTATTGTCCTCTTTCCGCCTGTAAGGAATCAGTAAAATGCACGTTCATTTCCTTCTTTCTAAATGTTCCAGTTAAAAACTAAACAGTGAAGGAAAAAGGGAAACATTATCTTGGACACCTTTTTGTCATTATAACAACAAAAACTGTGCAATAGAAACTCAAGTTTTATTTTGATTTTTTTGTTTTTTAACAAGACTGTCAAGAATAATACAGGTTACAGGGCTGTAACCTTAAAGAAGATAATATTTAGTTTGCAACAGATGCCTTCTAGTGAGAACATATTACTAGCATTTCAAAAACTTACAAAAAGTTGACAAAATATTCTCCTAAACAGCTAGCTTTATATTTGTAAACAAAATAGAAACAACTGGTTTATCCACTGCACATCAAATAGGAGGCAAAGTGATCGAGATCACCTTTGATTTTAAAGAATAATAATAAAAACTAACTTATACCCCACCTATTATAATCCTAAGGAAGGAATATTTTGGGAGGAGGATGCTGAGGGGGATTAAAACAGGCTAATGCATGGTATCATCTCCTTTAATAGTCTTTTCATTTACTCATAGTGCCTTGATGCTCTACAATTACTTTATTCCTACAAGATAAGTGTATTGTTGCCGTACAATCCATGACTCTTTTATTCCCCTTAAGAAATGTATGTGACCCATTTCCTATCAGCTTTCATAAACATACTTGAAACTTCAGACATAATAGGAGGGTGGTTTCTTTCAGTGTGAGGCCTTTTCCCTGTAACAGCAGAAACGGGAACACGCTGGCCTCTTCGTGCATGCTGCCGTGGCTCGCTGGACGGTTCATGCACCTCCTGTTTCAAAAACACAAACGGAAAGTAGGTCTGGACAAAGGCAAACTGCAACTGGATTTCTGCTGCAACCCTATCACCAGGTCAGCTCTATTTACTCCTTCCCTTTACTGATGAAGTCAGTGAACTTGCTGATGGTTTCTTCCTGCTGTTCTAGGGCATCCAGCACAATGCCCATGGGCGTCCTCTTCAAACCGATTCCCTCCATTTTATTCTCCAGTTTGTTCTTGAGGTTCCGGAGTCTCAGCGATGCGTGGATAAACATCACTGCAGGGAAGTGAAACGTGGTTAGCACCAAAGCAACGATTCTCCTTCTCCCTTCACACCTGTAAAAACCTTCTCCATTAGCTACAGTCCAATCTGGTTCTCTCATTGATCCAAGTCCCCACATGGATCCTTAGACTTTATATACGGTATTCTTTGTGTGTGCAGGAAAACGTTGTGTTTAGCAGGATGGACCATAATCTGCCTGCCACACTCTTCCCTTCACACACTGATCTCATTACCTTTCAGATGTCACTTAAATGCCCTGAACTTCGAAGCAAATCTGTGTGATTCCGACTTACCTAAAAATCTACTGAACGCTAAGGTTTCCAGAAAAGAACTCATGCTCAGTTCAGGGATCACCTGTATTTTGTTCCCGCAGGAGGCATACAGGTAAATTCCTCTTAGAAGATGCCTCCTAAGGGGCAGTCTTCCACAGTGTTGGATATAGATGTCTAGATAAAAAGCCAAGAGTTTTATGGGCCTCATGTAACCTGGTGTTCCCCAGATTTGCCTGATCATTAAGAATTACCTCAGTTTCTTCATAAGAAACAGATTCTCTGGCCCCACTTCCTGGACCTTCTGAACCAGAACCTTAAAGGGATGGGTCTGGGAGTCTGTATTTTAAAAAAGACACGCTGGGTGATCTACACCAGCAGTTTTCAGACTTCCATGTACATACAAATCACCTGGAGAGACTGTTAAATAGACAAGTTTCCAGTCTTTATCACCTAAAATTCAGACTGTTAAGACTGAGGCAGGATGCCAGAATGTACCATTTCAGTAATCACTGTGGATGATTCTGATGTAGGTGGTTTTGGACCCTCATCCTGAGACGCACTGATGTGCATTCTCTCTGGAGGCTCCTAATCTAGAGTGACTGTTAGAAACATTTGAGGAGCTTTCTAAAAATACAGGTTCTCTGGGCACCACTGTGGACCCAAAGAATCAACATCTCCAAGGGATGTGGCTGGGAAACATATTTTAAAAAAATCATCCTGGATGATTCTCACAGTCATCACAGTTTGGGAATCACTTGTCTAATTTCCTTCTGTTATAGATGAGTGAACTACAGCCCATATAGGATAATGGGTACAAGTCACATGGCTGGTTTCCAGCAGGTCTAGGAATAGAAACCTGGACCCTTGACTCTTGACTTCTGATATATTTCATTACACTGGCCTGTGTTTTACAAGCTGTGTGTTTAAGCAGAATCACTGAAATACTAAGCCTGTAACACATAAAGAAAACCTGAGCAGTATTTCAAAAAGTCTGAATTTACTGATTCAATTATTTTCCCCAATAAGGTGTGAGATTCACATATAAATATTCTGGGCTTAATCTAACAAACCCTCAACAAGCAATTGATTTTATTTGATGGAACAGTGGCACACATGAGATGCTATTAAAAGTTAAAGGGATGTTCCAGTCACTTCATACACTATAATTTTAATCAGATTTCTGTTGATGAGACGGAATTTTATCTGTTCTCTATTTCAGGCTTCAAGTGCTTGGGAATCTCACTAAACAATGCATGTAGACTTTAGAAAATGTCTAGTTCCCTTCATGAGAATTGGAGTACTCGGTATCTATATTCTGGGCCAACTAACGAAACTTTCGACACTAATTATGATGTTCTGAGCAAGTAGAGAGTAAACATTCACTTCTGTGTCAGCCTGGCACTTAACGACTGAGAACAGACTCTCATATCAGACAAATCTGGATTCCAGTGCAGGCTATACCACTTTCCTGCTGTATGACTTAGGATCTGCATTTGTTTTGTTTACTGTTGTGTCCCCAGAAGAGTGGCGGAGAAGAGGTGCCCACTACGTATTTGTGCAATTAGTGGACTATTAGGCCTTGCTCTGCTGTTTCAGAAATTCGGATCATTCTGCAGACCTGCCAACACACCTCAGAAACAAGTTAGGTAATTCCCAGCGAACAACTGTGCCTACAATTTGTTTGTAAGGAAAGGAAGTCTCAGGTTCACTTACACAGCAAAGGAAAAGTGATGCCAAACACAAAGACCATGACTCCCCCGAACATCGATATGAGGAAGTAGCTGGCTAGCATGACCACCATGACAAACGCCGTGGGGTACTGCTTCTTCATCCGGCGGAGGATGTCTTTATTGTGGGCTGCCCACACAAAGCCTGTGAACACCAGCACCACCACGATGCCTCCAAGGATCATGTTGAAGGGGCTCAGGAACCTGGAATAAGAAAAATGAGGGAGCCCAGGTCAGGAGGAGGAAGATGAGGAAGGGCAGGAAGAGTAACAACAAAGTATACTTACTAAGCCTTTTATCTGAGTTGTCTCAGTTAATCCTCATATCCTGATGAGGTAGGTACTATCAATTTATTTCTCAATGGGAGAAACTTAGGCGCAGAAGTTAGAAAATGGTGGAGTGAAGATTCACACAGAGGCAGTGTGACTCCCACCACAGTCCATCTCATTAGAGGGCCAGCATTTTAAAAGACTAGAGCCCCTCTTTTGGATGGGCTGTCTTTAGCTTTTATGCATCCTGGGCTGTAGTACACGCTCGTTGTATTTCCTGAGCTCCAAGGGCTTATTTAAATCCTCCTAGAAGCTGCCACGCTAGATGAGTGTGGAGTACAGGTCACGCGATGGGCTCCAAGAGCCAGATCCAGTCTGCAGTCATAGTTGTGTTTAGACTGTACAATAATTTTTAAACCTTTTCCTTGAATCCCGATGTGTTTTTTTAAAAACTCCATAAAACTTGGGATCTCTCGCGTCTCCTGGAGACAAGGAAATCTCACCAAACTAGGCCCAGTTTCCTACGTCAGCCACTGGCTGGAGTGCCTTCTCCTTCAGACAGAATAAATGCTCCCCATTTAGCCTCAGCCCCGCCACTATCTACGGCATCTCTGACACAGAGGCCCCCATTGCACTGCCATTAATAATTGTTTTTCCAACAGCTGCCCTGCACTGCTCTCTTACATAAGCTGCCTGGCCCGTGGAGGCATTTGAGTTCATGACTCCTGGCATAGAGAGGCCATTATAATTCTTTAAAAGGCCCAGAGTATCATTAGGAGATGGGTTATCAACTGAGATTTCCAAGCATAGAACCTCCGGTTTCATTGTTACATGAGCCAAAGCTTATACTACTGTTGATAACAGGGGAAACACATTATAAAGAGGAAATTTAGATCAAGTATTTTATGAGTGAGAATGACTAGGCAGTGTAGCCCCACCCACCTCCACCTGCACCGCGCTGTGCGTACAAAATCCTTAGCAAGACATTTGTGGTCAGCGAGTATGATGAATTACTACCTTTTTACCCTCCTCAGAGGCCAATGAGCATTTGGCTTGGGAAGGACAAGGAGGGTCAGTGCGTTATCACCATGCTCTGAATATCAACATCCCTGATTTGGAAGACAGGATAATGAAAGGGGATGCCAAGAGCTTACTTTCTCTGAAACAGAACAGATGAAGGAGTCATATTCATATTGGGATTCATATTTAGGATAAGATTCTTTTTTAAGAAAGTCCCTTTAAATTGTAGCTCCTGATCCTGCCTCCTGAAACACAAAAGCTATTTTAAAAAATTTCCAATAGTACTGCATATCTTAATGGGTGAAACCAGGGACATAATTAATGTCAAACTCCTTTGAAAAAGTTAATTTCTGCTAAAAATGCGTGGAGTTAAACAGTGGTAAAAGTAGTAGCACGTAATTTAAAATTAAACCCTACAATAATAAGTTGCTTATTTCATTCAGAACTCTTGCAAATACCTAAACCCTACACAGCAAATATCTCCTCTTCAGAATAGTCTAAGGAAATTAATAAAGATGCAAAGACTGAATGGTAACAGTATTCACATGAGTGGTATTTATGATAACTTTTAGAAACAAGCTTTATGGCTAACGATTTACTAATTGGTGGCATATACAACTATTTTCAAAAAATCGAAGTATATTTAATAATGTGGGAAGACATTATTAATATATTGATTGGGTGAAGGCAAACAATTCTCTCCAGTAGGTGGGTTTAACACCCACGTTATATAACTCAGAAGTAGAGATTTTTACAATTACTAAATTATTTGGTAATCAGAAATAAAAAGAACATATAAAAAATAAAACACAGAGATGTAAAAGTAACTGCTCCCCAGCCCCACAACTCCAGCTTGGGACAGGCCAACTACAACAGTCCAATCGTGCATTGCCTCATCTCTCCAATAACATTAATGCAATTTCAGTTCCTATACACAGCCAAGCTCTTCCTTCTCTCTCCCAAACCTTGGTTTCCTGCCCAATCTCTAGATTCTCTCGTAACCCGTCTACACCACCTCACCCCCCAAGCTTTTCCAACATCCAGCACACGTGCTAGTCTGTCTGTCCTTCTTCCCCCTCAGTTTTTTTTTTATTATCTAGGTCTCTTGGTTCTTTTTTCTTTTCTTTTCCACAATTTTATCTGGGTTTTACCCTGTCTCCAGCTTTGACCCTGGAATTGGCTTGGGAATTGGAATCGGAATTGGTCTGGGGAAGGGAAGATTCCAGACAGGGCCAAAACAAAATCGTCTTTAGCAAGTGGTTGGGAGACTGGGTGGAAAGACCCAGAAACTCTCACAGATTAATGCATTTCATTTCTAGTACCAAAAAGATTCTGAGAGAAATTAGACCAAAAGACTCTAGTAGTTATACAGGGTGATAGGATCACGGGTAGTATATTCCCATTTGCTTATTTCTATTTTCATATTATTTCAATAGCCATGTATTACTTGAAAATTAAAAAAAAATTGATATTTAAAAATAAACAAAAGAAATATGGGAAAGGTGCCTGAAAGAGACAAATCCTTTTATGTAGCCTTGATGTTGACAAAATCAACATTAACTCAAAGAACTAGAGCAGCGGGTTCAAGTTTAGGAAACTCCTTTGTGTAAGCTCAAATAGGAGATGGTTGGTTGGTGGCAAAGGGTCAAAGGTCTCCAGCTCAGTACTTCCTAGAATAGCTATTAAAATAATAATTCACAAGGCAGAGCTTTTTCTGTTTTTCTCGGGCCAAGTGAGGTAGACCTCTAGGCTGAATGTCTAAATAAAGCCCAGGATAGGGAACAATGAAAAAACCAGGCCTGACTCAAGCAATTCCAAATTTGCTTTTCACCTGCTCCTGTTGGTCACGTTCAAGGGGAAAGAGCAGAGCAGAGTCCTATAGAACTGGTTTTAGCTCTCCACACGGCCCAGCCATGATCTATAATTAGAAAGAAACCAAAGTTCCAAGTTGGAAAAAATGAACAAAATTACTTGGAACAGAAATGATCTTCATTCCTCTGCTTAGGGGTAATTTCATTCTAAGAAAGGGTAAAATGCACACCACTCCCACTGCCCTGGCACCTCCCTATACTTGGAGCAAAATAAAACAGACCACCGCCTTCCAGAGATGAATTTCGTTTTCCAGTGAGTGCAGGAGTTTGGGAACCAGCTCTTGTTTGAGATGAATAAAGCTTTTCCTCAACAGTTGGGTTCTCAGTGATGTCAGTCACAGTAAAGCCCAAGGACAGGACAAAACTTCCATAAATATGCCACCCCAGCTTTCATGTGGACAACTGCCATTGGGCTCAACGGCTGCCATTTCATTTTCTGCTGGTCCATGAACGAGAGAGAGGGAGGAAGGGAGGCAGGAAGACAGAGGGAAGCTAAGGAGAGAGGGACAGAGAGAGAGGAGAGACAGAAAAAAGAGTGATTTTCTGTCTTTGTTGAAAATAGGACCTAGTTTTACAAGTCAAAAACATTAAGTATGTTCCTCTATTGTGAGTTACACATATATACCTATATACATTGATCCTATTCAGTTAATAAGTTGATAGATAAATGTAATAATTAAAAATTCTAATGGAATCACTGACAGTTGTAAAAAGATCTAGAATCCCATCACAGGATCCTGTAGCTGACTCTTCAAAGAGGAATCGGTCCAGTCCCATCACACAGGAATAAACTGAGGTCCAGGGCAGTGAAGAAACGTATTCAAAGGGATCCAGGGGGAGAAAAACAGTGCCAGTTGATGTAACTGAGAAAGCAATCCATAATGTAACCCATTCTGTGCTGTTAACCAGCTCCAGGGATTTTCCCCCTCAGCCATTTTAGAACCCTCTCCTTCCAGCTGGGCTAAGCAACGAAGGATCATTCCGGGAAATCCCTCGGCATCCTCACTTCTCTCTAAAGGAAGGTGGCTGTGAGCGGGTGCAGACAGAGGTCCTAAACTTGCCAACATGACTCAGATGGCCATGGCTACAGTTTCAGCACAAGTCGCTAAAAGAAAAAAAAAAATATTGGCCAACTGCAGAATTTTAGAGCTAGAATGGATCTTGACAACACACCTCATTCTATACAGAAGCAAGGTAAGGAATAGATAAGTTAATAAATTTGTCCCAAGGCCACCAATTGCAGCACTGGTGATAAAAGTTTACCCAAACAGAGATCTTCAGATTGACTCAAGTGCACATTTGGTAACACCTGTCGTGCTGTAATGCCAACAAGAACCAAAGAGGCGGTGAAATAGTTTCTGAGCAGCAGAGGCAGCTTTGCACTGAGTTCCAATTTTGTAACCCCAAAAAGCTATTTTTGCAGTTTGGTTCCTGCGGAAGCCTGACTCACCAAGAAAGCGGGGGGAACAATGTACTCACAGTGCACTTCTCTAAACTGGTGATGCTTTTCTGTGGTCCTTAGACAACCAGAGGGGTCCTTGCAGATATGAATCTACCCGTCCATTTTCTTGCTTCTCATTGCTCTTAGGATAAAAACAGGATTCTTTCCACATTCTACAAGGCCCCGCAGGGTCTGGCCCCTGCCTGCCTGTGCAGCCAGGGCCACTGCATATAGTTGTGTCGTTTGTACATGGGATAAGGGGCTGGGCTGAGGGGGTAAATGGGGTCTGAAATCTAGGTCACCCTTTACCCTCCAAGCCTGTGATTTAGCTTAAGCTGCATCTGCCAGGAGGAAGGGACAATTTTAATCATCAGTGTGAGGGATGCCTAAGGACTACGGCATCTCTGCCTGTCAGCCTTCTCGTACCATCGCCTCCTGATCCTGCGCGCCATCCGCTGGTGGTTCTGTGTGCCTCTAGAACTCACCGTGCCCCTGGCCATCACAGGCCTGAGCACAAGCCGTTCCTTCTGCCCGAGTCACTCCTACCTCCTTCAAATCTCAGCCTAATCAGCTTTTTCTCAGTCTCTCTGACCACGTCCTAGCACCATCTGCCTCTTCTTTACAGCCCTTAAGGTGACACATAAACGCCAGGGGCAGCTGGATATTTATTTGAATGGAAATTAGATGAATGTCTCTGTCTCCCACTAGAGATTAAGGGCTATGAGGACAGAGACTGTGACATTTTCTCCCCAGCCCTTGGCACAGTGCCTGGTACAGAGCAGGAGTGCAGTAAATGTTTGTTGAAACAAAGAAAAAGGGTTAAGAATCCAGCACATTTTCATGTTAAAGTAAGCTCAGCAACTTTCTATGGCCACGAATTGAGTGACGTGCGATTCATCACAGGCAAATAGCTGTTATTCTCACCGTACACTAAATATTAGTGTAGAGATGGTTCCTGTTTTTTGTACCTTCCAAGAGTTGTGATGAAAGGAACAAATGAAAGACCAGAAGTAGGAAAAACTCCTATGCAAATACAGGAGATGATCGGATGAGATCAAGGGGCTCTTGGGCTCACTGGAAGGAGGAATCTTGGTAAGTTCTGTCACTAGTGCTGGCTGGCGGCTGGGAGGGAGACCTGCAGACCTGCCTATATAGGCCCCTCTTGCTCTCGGATTCCTCAGATAACCACAACCGTCTTCTGTGGTTATTTTGGTTTCCCAACACGGCTTCCTTCCTGGTAAGAACTCTCTCTGACTGTAAAGGATTAATGTAAATGTACAAATCAGTTTTGAGCAAACGTAATCAGTGTCTCCTGGGCCGAATGATCACAGGCAGTTAAGGTGGTGCGGGGATGGGACTGTTTTGTTGCAGAAAGGTCAGAGTAAGCTAACCTTGAGACTTCCCTAACCAACTGAATCAGCCCGTAGTATTTACTGCACACTCACCGTGTACTGAATATTTATCACACCTGTGTACTGGTACCATCAGACTAAACACATCCAAATGATCCACTGTCTCGGCAGCAGTTGGCATGTTAAAAGTGTCCATCATAAGTCATACTTAAGGAACCTTCGTGTTTTCTTTTGTATTTATCAAGTTCATTGCTTGCTTTATTTTTAATAAACAACAGCTTGGACCTGGGTTAGAGGTCTCACACCTCCCATAGCCATGAAGCTTCAAAGAGTCACTCTACAAGGGATTAGACTGCAGCAAATCCTTTTTAAACTTTTGTTTTTTTGGCCATGCTGTGCGGCATGTGGAATCCTAGTTTCGCGACCAGGGATTGAACCCGTCTCCTGCATTGGAAGCGTGGAATCTTAACCTCTGGACTGCTAGGGAGCTCCCATTTTTAAACTTTTTATTATGTCAAATTTCTAAAGGTCGAGAGAATGGTATAATGAACCCTCATGTATGCTGATCGCTGCCTACAACAATTAGGAACCTATGGTTAATCTCACAACAGTGCTTTCTTTAGAACTCAAGTGGAAAGATACTTGTTTACAAACTTCTTTCTGAATGCTTTTAGTGGAGTTAAATTGTTGTCACATGGCAAGTTCTTACAGAGCTGTGGGGAGAGGACAGGGGTTTGGACAAATGCTAATGAGCCTGGTGACACATAAACTCCCTTCCTACAAGCAGTTCCTGTCTATTTACCTCCCACTAACCCCCATTTCTGCATGCCTTTTTGTTTCCCGGAGACAAGGAGGACGTTACTGATGGGATACAAACAGATTAGTAGAAGCAGGAGCCAAAGCCCCAGCTTCCCACTTTGGATGGGCTTTCTGCCTTCCAGGTGTCTCCGTTTGGCGAATGCTCCCTAGGAGAAAAGGCCAGGAAATCCTATCTATTTACGGTAAATGCCTGCAGAATGGAGAGGCAGCCTACAGGTTTTTTCTTAAGATGACGGGCACGAAAGAGTTCCCTGAAACAAGAAGCCAAGCTCATTGCAAGAGACAGATGTTACACATATTCTGAAGCTGAGTGATTCACCTGTCCAAAAGGAAAAGAAAAAATTTCCAATGGTGCTGCTCAATTTGGTATAGGTCTGGTTCATTGCTTAGAACTGCATTTCCTATACAGAGCTCTCTGCCCCTTGTAAGTTGATTGAGAGCTTTTGCCCTCTTAGAAAGGGGTAAAAAAGAACCCTAAATCCACTTATTTATTTGCATATTTACCCAGAATCACTGTAAATCCTTATACAGGGAAAGGGGATGGAAACTATCAACCCCAGGGAATATTTTAAAAAATACAGTGTGTATGGACAGATGTTGAGAAGAACAAGGTTACATATATAGTGTCAGAAGATGATTTAACAAAATAATTCTTATTTGTTGGAGAATTTTGAGATTAAAATTTATTTGATGTTGATAGATCTCTTAAAGTTCTGTACTCAGAAGAAACAGATAACCCACCAGGGAAAGATATGTGCCAGCACGCCACATGCACTGCCTCAAGTGCAAATAAAAGTGCTTGGGAGGGCAGGAAGAGATGAATTCTGGGAGGATTTGGGAAGGCTCGGCAGACTTGTACTCCCACCGGTATACTCAGAGCATCAACAGTATCTGGCACTTAGAAGGTACTCAGTAAATACTTGTCCAATTGAGTAGAAGATATCTGAGCTGCAGGTGAGGATGGGTCCATTTAATAATCCTTCCCCCGTGTCCATATACTCAATGCCTCTTCCATTTTTGACGCCTGAGAGTTCTGAGATTTGGAATCATAACGTACAGGGGCGATCAGGTAAGTTAGATGGAAAACGATGTGTGTTTATATATGGGTATGTTTCTGTACACTTGCTATACTTGTATAAAAATACTTATTATGTGTTCAGCATCCTCTTGGTGCCCCTCTAAACGTGAAGGCAGGAACCGCAGCTGTCTTATTCTCCACTGTATCTCCCAGCACAGTGCCTGAGAAATTGGTAAGTGCCTCATATTCTTTGTGGAGTGAACAAATGAAGCAACGCAAATCAGAATAACATTGTAGAGCTGGCTGATGAATCTCAGAAACATTTCCACTAGGTTTCAGCATAAACAGATCACAATTAATTCCATCTGCAAAGGTTCTAATACATTCCCATCCATCCGAGGGCTCTCTGATTTTTTTCTTCCTTTACCAACTAGAAACTTGTTTTTTCTTCCTTTTTGCATTAAAAGGGACAAACAATCTGCCCAGTTCTTAAAACCAGATTCTGGTATCTACCAGCCTAGAACATATTATGGGACAACACTCATTTTGAAAAGATTACAGTAACGCGAAGAAAACATGAGCTCATTCACTCAGCAGCTACATTATGCTGCTTTAAAGGAGAGGCACCAATGCAAACCACTCAGAACAAAGCCTCCAGCCTTTCTGGCTGGAGACACAGCAGAGGCATGCATATGTGCACAAAATCTGTGTGGTTAGTGCTTCTCAGGCCGCATCAGAAAATATGAGTTCTGATGGCTGGGAGGAATTTTTGAGAGGGAGACAAGCATAATAATAAAAATGTTGTGAGTCAGGTAGTCTCTTCAGCTTGGTTAATTGGGAGCTTTAGAATATTTGCAATGGCCTAATGGACAAAGTTTTTCACTTCATATCAATAAAACAAGCTACTATTAGCAGCTTTGGTTCCAATTAGTCACATGACCTCAGGCCTTTACATCTGTGAAAGCTGGGGGCTTGATGGGATCAGTGTTTCTCATCTTCAATTTGGGTGTGTATATAGAATTACTTGGGGAGTTAAGAAAAAAATACAGATGCCTGAACTCAGCCAAGAACTATATATTGATACTTACAATCTCCAAAGATACACCTGGGCTTATAGGTTGATTTATTTAAATTTTCTTACTGTTTCCTTTGAATCAGATCAGATCAATGCTTCTTAAATTTTAATGCACCTGTGACTCATATGGGAGTCGTGTTAAAAATGCAGATTCTGACCTAATAGGTGTGGTATGGAGCCTGAAATTCTGCATTTCTAACAAGCTCCCAGAGTGAAAAATGCTGCAGTTCCAATGGTCCACACTTTGGACAGATTTCTTCAGTTCAAATCTTTTGGCATTCTTTTAAGCACAAAGATTCCTGTCTACAGCTAGGATGTATCACATGCTTGGTGCTTAAATTGCAAGTGCAATTAACTGTTGCCTTTGCTTTTCACTTTGAAAACAAAGAGAGGTGTCTATTGTTATATGTGAGGGAAAAAGAATATCTAGTGCTGAGATGTCTCCTGTCAAAGGATGGAGAAAGTAAGTTACGTCCTCTTCTATCTTAGACATTGTTCCTTTCTTGATTTAAAGGATGCAAAGTCATCTTTAACAAAACATATTCCTCAGCTTGTTATTCTTGCTTTTTTAAGTCATTCAATCTCTTCTGAAATGATGCCTGAATTTCAAAAGGAAATTCAAGTCTTCAAGGGAAGCAAAGTTTTCTAAGGGACACAAGTTGCAATTAGGACAAAATTACTAAAATGTAACTAAAATTACTAAAGTAATCATCTAATACTTCTGCTCAAGAGAATATAAAAGTTGTGAGAATTTTAAATATGCCTGCAACCTAGGATTTCACATGATAATAGCAGCTAACATTTGTGTGTTATCATTTGCTAGGCCTCAGTGTATTTTATATTAATGAAGTCATTTAATTCCTACTCTACAGCAGTAGAACTCCACAGCAGGTGAACTTTTGAACAGAAAACACACAAAAGCAAATGCCAGAAGTCTATCAAAAAATAAAAAGCCTGAGTCTATGGAACCAGTATAGTTCTAGGCAGAGTAGAAAAAGAATGATAGCATAACAAATTTAGTAAGTTAAGGATTATGATCAAAGCTGTGTAAAGCTTCAAATCCACTCCAATCTCATATTTGAAAAGTTAGGAGTCAGGAGCTAATGTCAAACTGCTTTGCTCTGCCGTTGCCCAGAACTTTGTTTTTGTAACTTGTTATAAAGCAAGGGCTTTAGTAGAGATGATGCTGAGGAATCATCATGATCTTGGCAAGAGAGCTGTGGTTCTCTATCAGGGGTGATTTTGATCCCCAGGGTACATTTGGCAATGTCTAGAGACATTTTTGATGGTCACGACTGAAGGGGAGGGCACTTTTTTATTTTCCAAGTTATGTTTTACTAATAAAACAAGTAAAAGCTGGTTTAGCAACCTTCACATAGTACAGAGCAGAGATGGTGCTACACATCCTACAATACACAGGACAGCCCCCTACAACAGAGAATTCTACGATCCAATGTCAGCAGCGCCCAGGTGGAGAAACCTTACAGAAGGGTATTTCACCCAATCTGCAAGGGCAATATGAATTGCAAAGAGTCTGAATTCTAAACTTTTTAAAATTGAATTTTTACACCATAGTAATCCTAACCAATATGTAGCAAGCACTGTCAGCAACGACTCAGAATCACTCCAGCAGCATGCTACTGTTATGTGCTGGCTTGCTGCTATGTGCTTCAAAATAATTTATTGTTAAGTAGGTTAAAAGTTGCGGCTGTGATCATGTTGAAACTTTGTTTCTTTGTTTATTCTTTGCACTCACCAGCTAAGCATCTGCCTCAGGGATACAGGGAATAAACATAATGCTAACCTCAACAACAAGAAAAAGAAAAAAATCTCAAACAAAACCCACAATCTCTGGCCTCAAGGAGCCTATGGTGCAGAGTAAAGAAAAGTGAACAGCCAACTTAGAAGCTTGTGGGGTGAGTACCAGACAAGATATAGACACAGGTGTGGGGAGTGAGGGGCAAGGGAGAATGTTTCCTCAAAGAGATGGTACCAAAGCCGAGTCCTCTGTTGGAGAAACAGGAGTAGGTCATCAAGTTGGGGACTGGTGTTTGGGTAGATGGAGCTGCTGGGATAAAGATGCTATCTATGCTTCTCCATAAGTCTATGATAACACCAACAATGATAAAGATAATAAGGAAAACTCCACAATAAATTTCGTGAAGCAAAAAGTAGAAGCCAGACATTGTTCTAAGAAACTTGTCTATATTAACTCAGATAATCCTCACAAAAGCCCTATAATGCAGGTACTATCATTGGTTTCATCTTACAGATGAGGAAGCTGAGACAAAGAATGGTTCAAGTGACCTACCCAAGGTCATTCAGCTAGTGACTGGTAGTTGGGCTGGGATTCAAAATCTACTTAACCAGGCTCTGGTGCCAAGACTCTTAATCACTACCTTCTACTATGTGAAGAGCCAGAAGATATGGCAACTGTCCCCCACAAGGGCTATGAGCTAAGAGATTTACTCAGACTTAATCTTAGAGGCAGAGTAGATCTACTGAGTGGACGTCATATGTCTGGGAAACCATGCTTCTAGGATGAAGACCAAACTTCTAACCCTGGATTACCAGACTCTGCCTGATGAGGCCCTCACCCACAGATCTACTTCTCTGCTAATCCCTCTTAATCTCCATCTTAGTTTGGGCAGCCCTTCCGGGTGTTTTGGAGCTAGATAATATCCGCTTGGTCCTCCTCCTCCCTTCCTGCAATCTTCAAGAGTAGGCTTTCTCTATTCTCACCCAAGCCAGTTTTCAACTCAGGAGCCTTCAGACTTGAGGCTAGAGCCCTCCAACAATGACCTGGTGGCCCCTCCAGTCCAGCAGGGGACGGCACTGTTGAAGAGGACCCTTCAAACACAGTCCTTTCCCCCAGGAAACACCCAGGCCATATTTTCAAGCACATTCAATGAAGATATCAGGAGAAACCATCAGATGCCAGTAGAGGATCCAGTCAAACAGCCTCCAGCACTGTTCTGAGCCTCCCATCCACTGACATCACCATCTCTTTAGAATAAGAAAACACTGTGGCATCAACTAAGCTCCCTGACCCTCAAGATATTTGGTTTCTTCCAGCTTTAAGATACTATAATTCCAAACCTGGTGACTCATAGGAAGATGGCATAGTAATTAAGAGCACAAGTCTGGGGTTGTGACTTTGAGCAGGTGACTTAACCTTTCTGACCCTCAGGTTTAATAATAACGATAATAATAATAATACAATAATAATATCTCTTTGGGTTGTATGAGGGGATTTGCTAAATTACTTAGCAAAGTATCTGGCACACAGAGCACTCAATAAATGTTAGCTTTTATTATGATTAAATTATAAGGGAAAAAGCAATCTGGAAAGAACTATAGGCTGTGTGTTTGTAGATGCACAGAAAACAGCTGAAGATGTCACACCAGATTTTACTGGGGTACAAAGGAAATCCCACATTTGACATGCAATTTTCAAAACAACTTAGCTTGTATTTTTTGTAAGTTTTTAAAGATAATAAAAATTTTTTTAATAAAAGAAAGTGAAATGGCTATTTTTCACTATCACAAATTTGACTGCCAAGCCACATCTCCGATTTGAAAGGGGAAATGGGAAAGGACAACACCCCAAACTGCCTGAGTTAGTAGGCTAAGACACCACAATGAAGGAGCTATATTTAGTCAGGGGCCCGCCCCTGGAATTCATAGTGAAAAATGAATTCCATCAAGGTAGCGAGGCTGCCGGAGCTTATGTCTGAACTGGGCAGTTCACCTTTTTTGAAAAGCAAAAAATTTTTGTTTGTTTGGTTTTGTTTATTTTCTGTACATTTGATTGGTCCATGTCAAATCTTGCCCTATATCTAAGCTTTGGGGGAGGGTACCTCAAAAAAAAGACATCCCCCCACCTAGATTACCAGATAAGATGTCTTTACAAAGAGAAAAGAAAAAGAAAGCAAAACAACAGATACGATCCTATTTAACACTGATTTTGCTTTAAGGAAATTTTTCATTGTCCGGAGAAATATGCCTTAAGCATAAAGCTAGGGGAAGGTTCAGAAGGCAGCTGCTCCAGGCCTGTCCAACTAATTTTAATTTGGCTGCCGTATAATTCAGAGTCAGTTCAGAATCCGTGCCCTCTACACACCCAGCCATTCTGACTTGGAAATTCCTTAAGCAACATATCATGAGGATCTGCGGAATTGTCTACGGAATCTCACAAATAAGAGCACTTCTGCACGGGGGCAAATATTCTGAACCACACCCAGAAACTGTGAGCGCTCTCTCTCTCCCCTGTACTGGCTATTTGGTCCTACAGCTTCTCAACAACTGTCACGTGCCCTTTGGCCAGGATTCATGTGTGATTGATCTTGGTGTGCCCGAGCTTGGCACAGAGAAGTGACTCAAATAAATATGCCCAAAGAATAGCAAACCAACTACAGTAACCAGCCTATTTGCGCTTTCCCACACCCTCCAAGTTTAGATTTTTCCTTTCCCCCAGGCCAGCTTGCTTTTTCCCTCCGCATTTGCTTTCAAACAGAAATGCCAGACACTTCTTTAATGGCAAGTGGGTTCCTTTATGAAGGCTGAGGGTGGCTTTTTCTTTAAAGATGCATGGAATTAGCAAGATCTAGAATATCACCACCCCATCTTGCAAAAGTGAGTGAAACATTTCTTAAAGGGTGAACTACAAGGAAAAGTGGTCTCTAGAAGAGCAGGTGTTGTGTGAAATCGTATATAACACAGGACACTTAATTTTAAGATGGGGTGTGAGATAAAGTGACCATGCCTGGCAACTCCTGGTAGAAAAAAAGAGCAAAAGGACACCGTTTTTAGTCATGGCAGACTTCACCCCACACTGGGAGATGCGCCACCAGACTACACCCACCCTTTTGCTCCCAAGCTCAGCTTTCCTGTACAATGTGGCAAGGCATTAGGCAGAGAAACCTATAAAGAGTGTCGCCTCTCTGATCCCCTTTTTACACTAACACCCCAGAAGGCAGAGTCCGGATCCACACCCTGGCGCCCCAAGCCTTCCAGGGCGGCATCCGCCCCAGCGAGCCCCAGTATAAGGTTGCAGCACTTCTTTCTTCCTATTTTTAAGAGACTGGGGCGCTGCATCTATCACCCCTAGCAAAAGCGTAACTGGTGCACGGGGAGGGCGGGGGGAGTCATTTTTTTTCTTGCCCGAGGTTGGCAACATTTCCTCACCCCTAGGACCCCCCCGTCACGCTTCAGCCCGAGGCACGGAAAAGAAAAAAAAAGGGAGGGGGGTACCCCCAGACTGCCGCGGCCTCGCCCAGCGAACAAGTTTCCACTGGTTTGGCCGCTTGCAGTTATGAGGGCAGGAGCTGGGCTTGGAGAGCGTTTCCGCATCCCGAGATCTTGCACCCAGAGCCCACTCGCTGCTGACCCCGATCAGTGCCCGGGAGGGGGACCCCACTTACCCCACAACGGAAATCATCATGGCAGCCACCACCAGGTAGTTGGTCTGATAATAGAGCAGGTTGCTCACCACGCGGTTGTTCCATTTGGAAATGTCCCTGAAGTCCGGCCGGGCAAAGCGGTCAGATCCTGGGAAGAAATCGTCCCAGGCGCGGAGCGGAGCGATATTCACGTCCATGTCTCGCTTCCCAGCTTCTTGTTCTTTGCTTCTGGAATCCGGCGGCGGCGGCGGCGGCGGTGGCGGCAACCGATCAGCTGAGCTGGGTTAAAGATGACAGCGTCTCTGCCTCGGTAGGCTCTGCGGTTGGCGGGCGGCGGAGCAAAGGAAATTGGGAGCGGGCGGGCGTTTTTTGTTTTTTGTTTTTTTCTTTACTTCTTGATTGGCTCTAAGAGGTTCATTACAGGAAAACTGGGGCCCCGCAACAGAGCAAGGGACAGAGCAAAACAGAGATGAAGTGATAGAAGGAAACCGACGGAAATCCCCCGTCTGAAGCGAGGTGGCAATGCCTTCCCTGGCAGTCCGAATACAGTCTCCTTTAAAATACCCCTTTTGAGTGTTTAACCTAGAATGTCATCTGGACTATAGGGACATTTTTGGCAGCTGTCCATATGCCAACCTAAGTGAAATAGAGTGGAAGGCAACTATAATGTTACTGGAGGATGAGCTGGTTTTGATAATAGTTAACTAACCTTTGCACATCTGAATGCAATTCACATATTTTCTCTGTTTCACCATGAGTCACTATGAGTAAAGTCAGATTGGCAAAATCGGAAAGAAGGACGTGTAGAACGGAAGGGCTGGTTTGTTCTTTCACTTCTCTTCTTTGTTCTCTATCTCTGTTCTCTGGGGGCAAAATTATACAACTACTGTGCCATTCTGATGAAGTGGGCGCTGTAGTCACTTCGGCCCTGAGCTGAGCATGTTGTTTATATTTGAAAGTAAACAATGGTCTGCAGTGAACTAATTGTTCTGCACTCAGTATTTTCTGGGCAGAACCATGGATTCTACCCCAGAAAAGCCTTCTTAGTTTTATCCTAATCTGTGGACAACTCTAAGGAAGCACACTGTTTTAATAGGTAATGTGACAGCTTTGTATCCCAGCCCAAAGAACTGCCAAGAGATGAATTAGTTGTAGATTTCCTTCTAGGGGTTCCAAAGAGTCATCTTTTTTTCAGTTAAGGGGCTGGTTGATAAAGTAAACCTTTTATCAAAACGCATGAGAATAAAGTATTTTGGTTAATTATGGGTTTAAGTGTGTGGTAGGCAGATTTCTAAGATGTCTAAGACAATGAAGTCTCTAAACCTGCAAGTGATGCTGTTTTTAAAAAAAAAACCAAATTCTTTCCTCAGACCACCAATTTTCAAAAAATGGGGAAAGCAATAAAATATGCATAATGCAGAGTCTAGAATACATAATTTGCTTTCCCCATGATGATTCAGAAAGCAGTTAAGGAAATTTCAATGACTCTAAGAAATTACTCCTGGGACTTCCCCAGCGATCCAGTGGTTAACACTCTGGTTTCCAATGCAGGGGGCATGAGTTCGATCCCTGATTGGGGAACTAAGCTCCCACATGCCATGGGGTGTGGAAAAGGAAGGAAGGAAGGAAGGAAGGAAGGAAGGAAGGAAGGAAGGAAGGAAGGAAGGAAGGAAGGAAGGGAAGGAATTACTCCTGCCACTGGTGTTTAGGAAAATTTGGTGATTGAATAGAATCAGTGCTAAGATGTAGCCTAGATGATGCTTTCTGAATAAAGTTTAAAATGTGAAAATGTTCCTGAGATCTTACATTTTCCTGATTCTAGAAAAATGGTAAGGTTAAAAGTCAGAGAGAGCAAAATTAGAGTCCTAGCTCCTTCATTGCTGGTGAATGAATTTGGAGAACTTAATCTCCTCCAGCCTCAGTTTCTTCCTGTGTAAAGTGGGTGTAATAGGAACATCTTCCATGTAGGTGAAGATAAATAAAATAGGGGATGGGAAGTGTTTAGAGTATAGTAATTGCTCACAGTTAGGTATTATTTTTACTGTTAATAATCATAATACAGGACACGATTCATTTGTATGGTATTAACACTGCTTTAACCTGAGTTGTTTTCTATGCTGCTATAATGAACATTCACTGACCTTTCTCTATCTTGTTGCATTTTTACTGCTGTGGTTGTATCAGGGTAGACTTGATAGCCAAACAAAAGTTTGAAAAATTTCACTGTGACGTCAACAGATATTTTGAGGCCTTTCCAGGTGAAAAAGGTAAGAAGAATGCAGTCTTCCTGTGCCTTCAAGGATCTTGTGATGCAGAAGAAACCTAAACTTAAATACGACAGTGAGAGGTGTGCCAGGCCTTGGTGCTTAGTTACAGGAAGTCAGAGGGTGTGGAAGAATTCCCTGGGGCTTAAGAATTTCAAGAAGCTGTGCTGTGGGCAAGCGGAGTGAGTGATCTTGGTTAAGACCGGTGTGGGAGCCCCAGTTGGACCCTGTTAGGAGCCGTGACCAAGAACTTTTACCTTCCAGTTGCTCAGAACCGCATGACCATGAGCTGTCGTGTGTGTTAGTAATAATATCATTACTCATTGATCATAGGCAATTGATATCCAGTAGACATTTGTCCAGTGTTTTTTTAATTTATTTGTTTAAACCTCCAAAGAGGTTTAAAAATAAAGAAATGAAAAAAGCTGGATATAGCTGTAGATAGCATGATCCCTTTCTTCCTCTCTCCTGAAATAGTAACCATGCTTCTCTCTCTGGTTCAACTACGAGAGACATTTTTTCCCACTACACATTTTTAACTTTATCATAAAATTATTTAAAATAAAAATGAACACATGGAATCCTTACTTTATGTCCGGCTCTGTTTGAAATGCTCTTAGTAACAACTTGTCACTATTCATTCAGGGGGGATTGGATTCAACGTAGAGGCCTTTCTGGGGCTCTTCTGTCCAAATCTGTGCTTCTACATAGGAGTACCCAGGGTATTTATCTGTCTGTATATAAACCATAGTGGATTATCTAACAGTTTGTGATATATTCCATTCAAAATGAAATAAGTCTGTTGTAGGTGTTGCTTGCATGTCTCTGTTACTTTCATTAGTGGCAAGAACAGGTGGCTATTTCTTATGTCACTCTGAGCCAGTGGGAGTGCCTGGTGTCATCTATCAAAATACCACCACAGTGAGTCAGGGTGTTAGTCCCAAGGCACGAGCAGGGCCAGATGCCTTTGCAGACCTTTTCCTGGGCCAGCAGCTTCTTGTTAAAGGGCCTCAGCTTCCTCCTCACAAAAGAGATGGGTTTGGATTACATGATCTCCAAGGCGCGCCTTGGTTTTTACCATTTGAAGGGGTTGTGATGCTCTCTGCCACTAATGGAAAAGTCTCCTAAAAGTAGCATTGCTGGGGGCCCAGTACACATGAGCCTGTTTCGAAAAAGAAGGGTTCAACCTTAGTAGTTTCCATCTGTGGAAGAGTCTGGGCAAAAAAAAGAGGTTTCTGGATCGATGTTGAGATGTGAACTGGAGAGAGGCTCATGTCCCCTGCTACCCACTGTGGACTGTGAACTCTATCCCTCCATTTACTGCCTGGCACAGACTTTCAGCTCAATGAACGCTATTGAATTAAACCTGATTGGGGGATAATAAAGGACAAAGAAGAGATTAAATATCATAATTTATTAATAGCGGCTACATTTGCTGAGTGCCCATCAGGCTTTATGCATTCCACTTCGGTGGTTCTCAAGGTTTATTTTGCACAGAATCATCCAGGGCTTAGCAGAATGTTGGGGGTGGGACCTGAAAATTTGCATTTGTAACAAGTTCCCTAATGATGCTGATGTGGCTGATCAAAGACTATATTTTGAGAACACTATGGATTTCATTTAATTCCAGTCTTACAAGGTGAACATTATCATTCCCAGTTTACAAATGAAGACAAAGTGCCCAAGCTTTCATACTTAATAGGTGGAGAGTTAAGGACTTAAATTGTCCTTTCTGACTCTAAATTTCTTTCTTGTCCCACGCCAAGAAAAGATATATACATATATATGTGTGTATATACATATATACTTTTTTTTTTGAACATGGTTGTTTTTCTGTATCCAGCCATCCAGACATCCAAGCACACGTGTGCGCGCGGGGACACACACACATACACACACACACACCCCCCTATCTATCTCTGATTCTGGAACAAAATAGTCCAAAATTCTATCACCATTTATCTTTAGGTGATGAGATGCTTTGCATATACATAAATTGTATAAACAAAAATATATTACGTCTATATTTTCACACATAATAACATTATGCACTGGGTGAGATTTCTCTAAGTGTATTTAATCAAGATTTTAATTACAAAGAAGTCTTTAAACCCATGGGAGCCTCGCACTGTCAGTCCCAGCAGCCCCGCCCCCCCGCCGCCTCCTCCCCCGCGCCTCCTCCCCCCCGCCCCCCGGCCCCGCCGTCCCCGCCGTCCCCGCCCCTCTTCTCCGGCCCCGCCTTCTCCTGGCGGGCCCCGCTGCGCCCCGCCCCTTCTCTCCTCCCGCCGTGGGGGTGTCTGGGAAGAGGCGGAGAACAATATGGCGGATGGCGAGGAGCCGTAAGTACCGGGGCTCTGCAGGCGCCCCGGGCCGGGCTGGGTTGTGAGAGAGCGCGGCGGTGGGCGGTCGCCGCCTCCACCCGGGGTCCCCCCACCCTCCGCCCCGTCCCCTCGCCCCCCATCCCCTCGCGGCGCCCAATGTGTAGCGTGATGCTGACCCTTCTTTTATTCTCTCTTTCTTTTAGGGAGAAGAAAAGAAGGCGAATAGAGGAGCTGCTGGCTGAGAAGTTAGTGCTGCCGGGAGGCCGGGGCCCTCTCCGGGGACCCCCGCCTCCCCCCACCCCAGGCCTAGGGGACCAGCCGCAGCGGGCCCGGGGGGCTGGGAGGGGGGCACCCGGAGCGCAGGCCGCGCGGCCTCATCCCCCGACCCCCGCCCGCAGCCCCAGGGGCCCGGCCGGCCCTCCTGGTCTGTGTCTCGGGCGGGCGCCGGGCCCGGGTCCCGCGCTGGCCCGCCGCGGTGCTTGACCTAAAGGTCTTGCGGAAGGACCCTTGCGCCCCCTTCCTCCATCCCAAATTGTCCGAGTCGTGACTTTGTGAAAAGGGGATCTTGCTGTAAAACACATGAAACGGACACGGGGCCGTTTTTGGCCTTTCGTAAACACTGAGACAAGAGTATTAATTGCAAACTTTTTATGAAAACTTTATGTCAGGTATTGTACTAAGCACTGAAACCATTTTTGTGAAATCATTGGCTCTTGAAGGAGAGTGTCGACTCCTAAGAGCTTATTTTCTCCATTTATTACATACCCTGTTTCACATCAGATGCTTAGTTTTGTGCTAGTGAGACAGGTCTAAACGAAGTGTTTTCCACCCTGGGCCACACCACATATGTTTTTTCTTCCTCCTTCCACGGGAGGGGAAGAAAGTACTCTTGCAGTGGGCGTGGTGAGTTAGTAATTTCTGTGCCAATTCCCCGTAGCAGGGCCTTAGAGTCTTTAGGTATCTCCTTCAGAAAGTTGAATTTCATTTGCAAGAGGACTTGGAACAAGTTTAGTTTCACATTTCTGCGCACCTTTCATTTCCTTCCCACTTTTGCTTAAAATGACAGTTACAAATGACAGTTACAATTTGAATGTTTACTGTATACCAAGTATTGTTCTAAGGCCTCTGTGGATTATCTCATTTATCCTCATTCTGACCTTAAGAAGTAGCTGCAAACAAGGTGCAGATGAGGTTTATGGCTGTTGAGTAATCTGCTCAAGGTCACAATGCTATTAATTGTGGAACCAAACGCAGTTGTGACATCACAACCTCTATTGATAGGCGATACTTGGTCCCTTTTGCAAAAATTGGATGTTACTAATGTTTGAAGGTAGAAATTGTGGGATTTTAGGACATTTGAAAATTAAAAATAATCACAATGAAACATCAGTCTTGCAATGAGTAGAAAATACATGTTTTTGTTAGAGGAGTCCCTTGTTAGTTGTATGTTCTAAAAGATTTCTACATGGCAGTGCTTATCTATGACATAATTATAACCTAAAACTTTCTTTGTGTTTAGTGACAACAGAAACCACTTCATAGTCCTAAGAGGTTCTTTTTTGAGAGTTAGGACCTCTCAGAGAAAAATGTGTGAAAATTCCTCTCATCAAAAATAATCTTTAAGTCTCACCTTTCAGACTTGGAAAGGATACAGGAGTTGTGTTAGATGTCAAGCATCAGGATTCTGGAAGTGGAGGGTTTTTTTGTTTTTGTTTTTTCTTGTAGCTTATATTTCCTGTTCCAAGTGTATTCCTAGAACAGATTGGGCAGTTTGCAGAGATCTTTAGTAAACTCCAAATATTTAGAAAGCCCATTTCTCACTCGTTGACCAGTATGCCATGTTTGATCTTAGGTTGTTTTAGGAATCCAGAAATATGTCGACTGATTTATTTTCTCAAACATGCGCAATTCTTACCTTTAAATAAACTACATAATAGCAGGAAAAGACATTGAAAGCAAAAGCATAACCACATTGACTATTACCCTTTTTATTTAAGCAGGTCTGGTGTGGTTACCTTTTCTTTTGGGGAAACCATAATAGTTGTAGGTGTGGCTTTTTCATACTGATCTTTGCAGCTGAATTTACTGTGTTCTGTGCAGAATGGCTGTTGATGGTGGGTGTGGGGACACTGGAGACTGGGAAGGTCGCTGGAACCATGTAAAGAAGTTCCTCGAGCGATCTGGACCCTTCACACACCCTGATTTCGAACCGAGCACTGAAGTGAGAAACGTTTATTTTTAAATAACTCCTCTAATAATTTTATGTTTCAAAAATAATAAAATGCTTCCTTCATTTACTTTTATAATAAAAATACTAATAAAATTGTGTAAGTTATCTTGAAATACTAAATGGAATATTTACAACTGATTTTATTTGAATGACTAATATTTGAGTTATTTTCACATTTCTCATGTAATAGGTTGAAAATTTTCAAGAGTGAAATGACTTCCTAACCTCATTTAAAATTCTAAGTTCTACTTCAGTTAAAATTACTTTCGAGGCACACCTTTTTAGCCCTGCTATGAGACCTGCTATGAGAAATTTAATTTTCATAGGAATATAAATGTGCTTGTTTAAATTTTGAAGTTTATTTGAAACGAGCGTCTTAGAATTGAAGTATGTGACTGCTGTATAATAGAGGAATAGAATTTGGAACTGGTAGTGTCTGACTTAAAGCAAATGTTCGATTAGATACAACTTGTTTTTTATTACAAGGTAGGAAATGTTCCTTTACGGTAAATTTTTATGTCCTTTTGTATTGATGAAGAGATGTTGTTTTGAAATAGAAATATTGTGCTGCTCCTCAAGTTAAGGTGCAGACTCTTGGATTTCATGCAGTGTCTTAATCTGAACAACTTTTCTTTCCTTTAATCTTGGACAGAATTGACGGTATTCTGTGTTTCTATTCTATTCTGTTTTCTTGTGCTTCTTAATTTTTTTTCTTGGCCTAATAATTGAAGATACTCTGTTAAGTGGTTGCTTCAAATTGTATTTCTGCTGATAGGCAATTTTCTGAGTTTTATCTGCTTTTTTTTTTCCTGTCATCTTATGTTTTGTAGGTTTAATCTACTGTATTCAAAAATGGCTATTACTGTTCTTACCCCCCCATTTTTTTAAAAGACCTCTAAACACCTTGTGCAGTGCTTGATCTTCAGTTCTTAAGATTTTTACATTTCTTTTTTTAAGAAGTCAGTTAAATAATTGAGTATGATGCTTTCCATCCCTTTCAAAGTTCTAAAAAAAGACAACTCTTAACTAGGCATAGTTTTTCTTTTTAGAAATAGCCTTTTAATTTCATACAATAAAAATCCATTTACAAACATTAAAGTTGGAACTCTCTGAAATCATTAGGGTTATAGAATTTCTGGTTCTCCCTTGTTCATAAATTTAAATTAATTTATTAACTACAAAGGCTGCTCTTTATCTTCAGTTGCATTTTTCATGGAAACATCAGAAACTATTTTATAGTTTGTTGCTTTATTGGTGGTACTTGTGGTTTTTATCAACCAGGTTTTAATAAGCCTTTTTGTTCTTTACAGTCTCTCCAGTTTTTGTTAGACACGTGTAAAGTCCTAGTCATTGGAGCTGGCGGCTTAGGATGTGAGCTCCTGAAAAATCTGGTAATATATATACATAAAATATGTATTTTCTTCTTTATAATAATTAAACCTTCTTCCTTTTCTGTCATTTCTTTATTATGATTGTTAACCATTTCTCCTGTGCCTTTGTTAGATAAGTTTAACAGGTCAAATTCCAGATAGTAATTAAAATGATGATGTAACCCTAAAGTCCTCGGCTATAAAGTCATTGATAGAAATTCTTACTTCTCTTTTCTTCTCTGCTTTTTATTCAACAAATCTTTGTGCTTCCCCTTACAAAGTGCTCATTAATTCAGTGAAGTAAATAAGAGAACTGGTAATTCATATTTGACATGTAACTTCAGAGAATTTATTATTTCTTTTGTCCCTCAAAATAACCTACTTGGGTTAGGATACTGTCTCATTTTATATAGAGGGAGACACAGGTTCAGGGTTGTTAAATGACAAGTTTTTTCTGGATTATGGTGATGTGCCTGGAATCTAATTCAGGGTATCAGTTCTCAGTCAAGTGTTTCACTGAACCATTAGGCCCCTACGTGATCTAATCATACAGCAATTTTTTTTATTTTTATTTTTTTATTTTTTACAATAAACTGCATATATTTAGAGTGTACAATTTGGTATCCCAATCTCCCAATTCATCCCCCCCTGACCCTCCCCACTTTCCCCACTTGGTGTCCATATGTTTGTTCTCTACATCTGTGTCTCTATTTATGCCTTGCAAACCGGTTGATTTGTACCATTTTTCTATAGTCCACATATATGTGTTAATATACAATATTTGTTTTTCTCTTTCTGACTCACTTCACTCTGTATGACAGTCTCTAGGTCCATCCATGTCTCTAAAAATGTCCCAGTTTCCTTGCTTTTTACAGCTGAGTAATATTCCATTGTATGTATATACCACATCTTCTTTATCCATTCATCCATACAGCAATTTTTTGATGACCATATGGTAGTAGACCCATAAAATTTAAGAGAGCTAAACCCTTTTCTCCTTTTTTTGGTCAATCTGTTTTAAATGACTGTCATCTTAAGAGAGGATACTACTTAGTGAAGCTATATTTACATAATGGTTGGAAATCCTTAATTTGTGACTTAATTAGTTTCATTGACTTCTGATAACTACACAGTAGCTCTTTATAAGACTTTATCAGTTTATTTAACAAAAATGGATAGGGAAGAATTGATTTGGAGCTGTTGTATGCCAGCCTTCTGATTAATATGTGCAAAACTGAAAATGCTAGAATAGGCTTCTTAGAAAATGAAGCAGGAAACAGCCAGATGAAGGATCTAAAAAGTCAGCCTTGGGACCAAAGTTTAAATATAAACAGCCACATTAATTTTGCTAGGATACACATCACTTCTAGTGAGACTGCAAAAACTTAATACACTTCATGGTACTTAGTGCTCTGCTGGGTTCTGTGGGCCTTGTAGGTTATCATGATCCATGTCCTTAATGAATTTGAAGTATCATTGGGAAGACAAGTCTCTCACAAAATAAGCAGCAGAGGTATGATATTCTCGGTGATAGGGTGCCAAAATGACAATACCTTATCAGAAGTAAATACCCCAGCAACATGAGAACCAAAGGATTTGTGGAGGATGGGCAGTGGTTTTGGTAGGCATTGTATTCACAAATCCCCTAAATAGTTCGCTTTTTCTGTTTCAGAGCTGTTATTTGCAAATGTGATAGGTATCAGTTTTAAATGTAAAGTAATTGGAGATTAGATCTTAGGAGTAGTCATCAAGCAACTTTAGGAGTGGTCTTGTTATTTATTTATTGCATTGTGGTAACCTCTTAGGCAAAAGAAAAAAACTAAGGGTTTTCAATTTTACCATCTGTTACTTGGCTTGTTTCACACCTAAGTACAAAAGAGATATACATATATGTTTTTTCGATTGATTGTAAGCCCCCAAAGGCTTATTCTAAAAAAAAAGGATATGACATTAATATTATTGATTGAGCAAATATTTACTGAGCATCTCCTCTGTAACCAGGTACTGTTTTAGATGATAAAGATACAGCATTGAACAAGACAGAAGTGTGTTTATGGGTCTTCTGTTTTAGTGGAAGGGAAAAGACAAGTAAGTTATGTAGTATGTCAGATGGTATAAATGCTATGGAGAAAGGAAGGATGGAAGATAGATAGCCTGGCAGGCAGGGAAGGGTTCACAAAAGCTGCTACTTGAACAAAAACGTGAGCAAGAACACTCTAGGCAGAGGGAATAGCAAGTGAAAAAGCTGTGAAATGGGAGCGTAACTGTTATGTTCCAGGAGAGCAAGGAGGTCATTACAGCTGAAGCAGAAGTGAGGAAAGAGGGTCATTTTCTAGGAGGATATCAGAGATAATGAGAAATGGAGGGGCTTGGAGTGGGTATCACAAAAGCCTTCAGGTGCCACTGTAAGAACTTTGCCTTTTACTCTGTCAGGAAGTCATTGGAGAGATTTAAGCAGATGAGTTGACTCGATCTGACGTTAACCTGGATCACTGTGGCTGATGTATTGAGAAAAAGACTAGAGACAGAACAGAGGAAGAAACTGAGAGGCTGGTTGGAGAGTTGTTGGCAGTCTATCTAGGCAAGAGGTGATAGTGACTTAGAACAGGGTGGTAGTACTGCAGGTAGTGAGAAATGGTTGGATTATGGATATGTTTTGAAGATGGAGTCAACAGGATATGCTGATGGGTTGGTGTGGAACATGAGAGAAGGAGAGGAGTCAAGGATGACATGATAAGGTTTTTACCCTGAACAACTGGAAAGGTGGAGTTGGCATTCACTGAAATGAGGGGAGCTGGGAAAAGGACAGATTTGCTGGTTTTGGTGAGCAAGGATGATTGGTTTTGGAGACTGTTAAGTTTGAGATATTTGTTGGATGATGCTTTATCTTATGAGATTGTCTGAAATCGCCAGAACTAATAAGTGCAAGGGCACTCCAAATTCTGGCCAGTAAACTGGGAGGAAAACTCATGAGTGTGGTGAATCGGAAACCAATTTTTAAAAAATGTTCAAATTCTCATGAGTGGGGTGACCAGGTGAAGAACGTGTTTTAAGGAGGGGAATTGATCCACACCCTGTCAAATACTTGAGGTGGGTCATGTCAGAGAAACTGAGAGTTGGTCATTGGAAGTAGCAATGTGGAAATCATTGGTGACCTTGACAAGTGTGGTTTTTGGTGGAGTGGTGGGAGTGAAGGCTTGTTTACAGCAAGTGCAAGAGAGGAATTTGAGAAAGAAAATATGGACAAGTCTTTTGAGAATCTCTTGCTATAGACGGGCAGAAAAATGGGGAAATTATTGCCAAGTGATTCAATTTGATTGTAGAAGTAAACTGACCAAAAACAGAAAAACATAATTGATTATTGAGACCTATTTTTTTTAATCTTTTGCTTCTGTTGGTAAATTTGAACAGTGGTTGTACTGTTAAAATATGTGGCATTATCATTGAGACATAAGAGTGTTGCTTCCCTCTAGCTTTTTGATTGCTTGCTCTTGACTCAGTACTTTTAAGATATAGTATTTCTGTTACATGTGCTGTGTGTGTGTGTGTGTGTTAATGTCTTATAGTTAATTGTGAATGGTGGCATACTTATGTAAATGAAGATAAAGCTGGTATGACTTACTTTCAACAATATTCTGAAAAAGAATAGCAAATACAGTTAAGTAGTAAGACTACTAACATTAAAATATCTAGCAGTAGCAAAGCAACAAATTTTATAAATGTGTTTATGGAATTATGAAACAACTATAGAAATTTTGAGTTATTCTCTTTTGGTTATGGACTATTTAAAGCTGAGTAGTTATACTTTTTTTTTTTTTTTTTTTTTTTTTATTGTGGCACACGGGCTTAGTTGCTCCGCGGCATGTGGGATCTTCCCGGAGCAGGGATCGAACCCATGTCCCCTGCATTGGCAGACGGATTCTTAACCACTGCGCCACCTAGGAAGCCCAGTTATACTTTTTTGACCTTTACAAGAACCCTGAATTTCATATACCTCATAAGACTGTTTAACCATTGAATACAATTGTTCAGAATTTATTGAGAATTTGTAGACTTAAGACCACTGAAAAGAGATTTTAAAATTTCAAATGTGAGGAAACTTCTACTTAATTGGGTTTTTTTTTGTTCCCACAGGCCTTGTCTGGTTTTAGACAGATTCATGTTATAGACATGGACACTATAGATGTTTCCAATCTAAATAGGCAATTTTTATTTAGGTAAGTTTTAATATCTCATTTTAAAATTGTGATAATCGTTTGAACTTGTGTACATTGCAGTTTAATAATTTTCAAAACTGAGAGGATAACACTAATTTTATTAAGAAATAACTGCCACTCCCATCTTAGGTAAAATTTTGCAGGAAAATTTTGGACATTCTGGTGAAAGTAGTTTTGTAAGCAAATATATAGTTTTGTTGTTTTTAAGGAAATTTACAAAAGATGTATGTGATTTTGGGGCGATTGTGCCCTGAAGACACTGAATGCAGCACTTGTCTTCCTGTTGATTTCATAAGAGAACAGTAACTATATATTGGTGGCGACTTATGAGCCAAGATTTGAGTGGTGACTGGGGTAATGAAGTTGTGACAGAGTTTGAACTGAGTCAAGGAGAGAGAATCCAGGAGCAAGTGGAATGGAACAAAGAGGGATAATTACCTTAGACATACATGAAATATAGAAAGTGTCTATGTGCGAGTGTAAAAACTGAAAGTAGGCCTTATATGCTGATCTGAGGGAAAGTTCATTAATGAATTTTAGTATGTAGTATTTAGGGGCTTTAATGGCTTAGATAAAAATGTCTATTTGTTAATCAAAGAATTATAGATATGGAGAGATGAGGACTTTTTTCTCTCTCTCTGGTGATTATAGAGTACTGACAAAAAGCGCTCAAATAGTCCTAGGTATGCAGGATGAGGTTAGGTAAGCAGAAAAAATAAAATTAAATTTGTGGAAGATCTTAACGAGGTTGAAGGATGGGTTAAACTAAGTCAAGTTACTGCAGTATAGTAATTATAGTGTGAACCCTTCGTTTAACTTTGAAGGTTTTTTGTTTGTTTATTTTTTTAACCCTTGAAATTTCTCTTCACTTGATAGGAAAAGTTTGTGGGCCCTTTCCAATCTGACAAATTTTTAGTGTATGACTGCTCTAAAAAAGACACCAGTGAATTGATTGGTTATTGATAATAGGCTATGCCCTTTAATTTGGGGCTGAAATAGTGATTGAAGATCATAATGACAGCTAACATTTGTGGAGTGCCTAGGATGTAGTACGTACTTTCTCAACTCTTTTTTTTTTTAGAGTATTTTATTTTATTTTATTTTATTTTATTTTTTATTTTATCGTACTTTCTCAACTCTTTATCTGTATTACCTCATTTAATCTCAGAGTAAACCCCAGGGTAGATACTTGTTTTCCAGGTTAAGTAATTAGGCCAAGATGTCCTGCAAGGATGATGTGTATTAAAAGGCCATTTTACTCAAAGTGCAGTTTTTAGGTGGAGCAATCTAATCCCCTAATTCTGGAATGATAATGTATAACAGTTCCCACAAAAACCATCTAGGAGTTCTTTTATTTAGGATCTACTATGAAAGCACATGATGCACAATCTAAAAGATTCTTGAAACTCTATTTTATCTCCTTCACATATTTAAAGAGCTCTGTCCAGGGTAGTTGAATGCAATACTGAAATCAAGTTGTTTGACCTATGCTAGACCCTCTTCTATTGCAAATTAGGACAAAGTCAGAATAAAACTCTTATCAGAAGTTTTGAGTCAAAAAAGCATACCACTTTATTGGAGGAAAGAAAATTGACTTATTAAAGCATTTTTAAATTATAATTTTAAATAAAATATGATTATTAGGCACATTGATTTTTTTTAAATTTTCATTTATTTTTGAAGTGTTTACTTTGTGCTCAGCTAGGAAGGAGTACAAAGAGATAAGAATATGGTAACTTTCTTCCAGTTATTCATAGTTTAGTAGGCATGATAGACCTATGTATATAACCAAAAATATGTTGTGAAAAAGTAGTAATGAATAACTTATTTATAAATGAGGGAGTGATTTATTTCTGTAAGGGGAATGAGGAAATATTAGGAAATAAAATACCATTGGTACTGAGATCAGAGGAGAGAATTCATGTCCTTTCCTGTCTGTAGCTATGGTTATTATCTAGGAGTGACCTTTTTAGGTCTTTAATTTTTACCTTGAAAATTTTGAAAACATTTGCAATTTTGGATAATGCCTTTGGAATTATTCCTTCAAAAACATGGTTATGGCTTCTTATGGGACACAAAATTTACTACTTAATTAGCACACATGGGAAGAAGGGGATAAATGAATATTCTTGCATCCCTAGGACCCCTCAAATTTATTTCCACTAAGACCTGCATAGTAACACCTTGAAGTTCTGGGGTTCAGGGCAAATGCTTGGAAACCTCTGGATCTGGGATAATTTTTTACATTGGGAAACACAACAGTGAGAAGTGGCTAGGAACCATGCTGTTATTATGCTTTACCTTAAAAAATAAAAAAAAGCACTGTTCATATTTTCACTTAAATACTTAATTAGACTTGTCAGTACTTGTAAATACTTAATTTGGAACATCAACAAGGGTTGACATTTAGTGTTGAATGACTAATTATTCATCAGAAATACTTAGGTAAAAATAATCCTTCTAAATAGCCTCCAAATAAACTCACCGTGGATATTTTTATGTGTGGAAGTAGATTATGTAGATAATCTAGATTTATATCTTGAATGATAATTTAAATATAATTTTTCCTGTAGGCCCAAAGATGTTGGAAGACCTAAGGCTGAAGTTGCTGCAGAATTTCTAAATGACAGAGTTCCTAATTGCAATGTAGTTCCGTATCCTTTTGTCAAATAAGTTACTTAATACTTAAGTTTTTGAAGCTATTATTATTATTATTATTATTATAATACAAGAGATGTTTAACATAGAGAATACAGATAAGCAAAAGGAAAATAAGCAGCAGCAGTAAGCTTATTATTGAGATACCTGCTGGTAACACTTAGTTTAATGTCCTTCCAATTTTTTCTTAAGGTTATATAAATTTTATAAATGTAGCCGGTACCATCATTTATTTTGCCTTTTTGCCCTTAGTTTCAGTTTCAGTTGTATATCTCCTCTACTGTAAGTTCTTACACTGGATCCCTTTTAATCTTTGTGTTGCATTACCATAACAGGCAAAGTAAAGAGTCAGCTTTTTATTAGTCAAGTGGAAGGTGTGTCAGAGTAAATAGATTTTTATAAGAAATATATGTTTTAAAAAAGGACTGTTCACACTGTGTTGATTCCCATACCTATAGATCCAGGGGACTTTTAGTATTTTATAGAAATTTAGGAAATGGGATTTGTTATTTTTGGAAATACTGCAGGATACAAAAAAAGTATGGGTCTTGTATGCTGAATACTGCAAAATGTTGATGAAACAAATCAAAGAAGATCTAAATAATGGAAAGACACTTCGTGTTAAAGAATTGGATGATTCAACATAGTGACGATGTTGCTTCTCCCCACATTTGCATGCAAGTTTAACATAATTTCTGTCAAAATCCTGCATTTTTTTTTTGTTGCTCCAGACAGGATTCTTCTAAAATTCATAGAGAAGAGCTAAGGAACACCTAAGACAATACTGAGAAAGAATAAAGTTGGAGGAATCATTAGCCAATTTCAGGAGTTACTGCATAACTATAAAAATGAGGACTGTGTGGTGTTGCCAGAGAGATAGACATATCAGCAGAACAGAATAGAGGAACCAGAAATAGCCATGTGCTAGTTCAGCCGATTTATACTTGACAAAGGTGCAAAAACAACTCACTGGAGAAAGGGTAATCTCTTCAGTAAATTGTGGTGGCAAAAAAATGAATCTCAAACCTCAAAATCACAAAAATAAACTCAAAATGGATCATAGGTTTCAGTATAAAATGTAAAACTGCAGAACTTTGGAAGATAACATAGGAGAAAAATCTTAGGGATGTAGTGCTTGATGAAGAGTCCTTAGACCACATCAAAACATAATCCGTAAAAAAAACAAATGGTAAATTGAACATCATCAAAATTAAGAACTTTTGCTCTGAAGGATCTTGTAAGAGGATGAAAAGATAAGCTATACATTGGAAAATACTTAGGAAGTAGGTATCTGACAAAGGACTCATCAAGAATATATAAAGAGCTTTCATAACAGTAAAAAACAGTGCAATTAGAAAATCGACAAAGAATAGGAAGGGATATTTTGCTAAAGAAGATAGCAAAAAGCGCATGAAAAGATGCATTATCACTAGCTGTAAGAGAAATCCAAATTGTGATCATGAGTTATTACTATGCATTCTATTAGGATAGCCAAAATAAAAAATAGTAATAAATGCTGGCAAAGATACAGAAAACCTGTATTACTTGTACATTGGTGGTGGGAAATGTAAAATGGTATAGCCATCTGGAAAATAGTTTGGATGTTTCTTAATTTTGAATATATACTTTTCATACAAGTCAACAGTTTCACTCCTGGGCACTTACCCTAGAGAAGTGAGTACTATGTCTACAAAAAAACTTGTTCTCAAATGTTCATAGCAGCTTTATTTGCAATAGCCAAAAACTGGCAACAATCCAAACATCCATCAATAGGTGAATTGTTAAACTTTGGTGCAATTATACTGTGTATACAATATACAGTTATTGTACTAGTACAATAATACTGAGCAATAAAAAAAGAACTAATAAAATACAACTTGGATGGATATCAAGAGCATTATGCTCAATGAAAAATGCCAATCTTAAAAGGTCATATATTTATGATTGCATTTTTATAACCTTCAAATGAGAAACTTATGGAGATAGCAAATTGTGATTGCCAGGAATTAGGCATGGTGGAACGGATAGGTGTGACTGTAAAGGGGTAGCAGGAGGGAGATATTTTTGATGATGGTATAGTTGTGTATCTTCATTGTGGTGGTTACACAGATCTTACATGTGTTTAAATGACAGAACTTTACACACACATTTTATCACATTTGTGGTTTCATGTTGTACTATAGTTAACATAACTTGGGGCAAACTGGGTGAAAGAAATATGGAACACCTGTGGACTATCTTTGCAAAAATAAAAGTTTAAAAATGCAAATACAGGTCCTTATAGGTAGAAGGAAGCGGGGGAGAAAAGAGTGTGCACACTCTTTGTCTACCCCCATTTTTAGATCTGGAAAACTTTGGGCATTTTGTTGAAATCCAGGAGATGGGATTTCTTGGTCTGGCTCGTGCGTCTCCTGTTTTTGTTCCTCCAGTGTTTGCTCTGGTTCTCTTTTGACCTCCCTTTTCTAGCGGCAACTTATGCCTCTTGTTTGCCTGGCATTCTTGAATGGATTTTTCATAACTTTATTTGTAGGCCGGAATAAAAAAATCTATGGCAGACATATTATGTATTGTCCCTCTTTTCTCCATTTTGCCTTTTAAAATATATAATTGTTGATTTGTTTTAGGGGAGTATAACTTATATGTTACTAAACAAAATTGTTCCATTGGAAATTTTTTTTAAAAAGGTTTTTTTGGCATACATATCCTGTTCAGATGTTAAGTACTGTGATTCACACCCACAACCAGTTTTGAATGGGGTTCCCTTGGCACCCTCCAGGCTGGGGAAGACTGCTGCTATGGTGTGGGTTGGGTGAAAAGAGAGTCTTGGAAAACTGAGTTAAATGAGAAAGAAAGAAAATTCATCTCCTCACACCCCCAAGGGAAAAAAAACCAATAACAAAAAATTAGCACCTGAAAAAGCTGTTGGAAACATCTATGTTTTCTAAAAATTAACTTTGCAGTAACTTTTTTTAAAATTGACTATATCTAACATATAACACTGTATGAATTTAAGGTGTACAATGTGTTAATTTGTGCAGTAAATTAACTCCTAAAATCCCCTTTCTAAATGGGAACTATAATGAGCTTGTTCCCTTCACTAAACAGATGTTTTTTGCCTCTGCTTGGTGCTGGTGGCTGAAGACACATTCTGTTTTCCCAGGGCTTATGGTTTTATGTAAGAACTGAAGCAAAGTAGAAAGTTTAACAGAGACACAATTATAATGATGTGGAGGTTTGGAGATGTGAGAAACTGTAGTTAGGGAGGAGTGTTTAGAAAAAAGATTTTTCAGGAGGTAGGGTTGTATTCATTTTGTCAGATTCCTTGAATTCCACCCTTTAAACATTGATGACTTATGTCTTGTTTTAAATCTATATTTATAATTTGGCATTATTGAATTCATTTTAGAATTCAAAAGTTTAGCAGCTTAAGTTCCTTTACTTATATTCAGACATTTCAACAAGATTCAGGATTTTAACGACACTTTCTATCGACGTAAGTTTTCCACTTGAAATTAAATTCTCACTGAATTCTTACTGTTTTTCAGTTGCTATCTGTTTGAAGATTGCTAGCTATTTGAAGACTATTTATTTTCACTTTTTGGTGTTAGCTTTTCAGGAATGTTGTTGACTGATTGAAAAGAGAATAGCACTGTTTTAATTCTTACATGGTACCATTAGCTGCATTTTTATATGCTGTCTTGAGTAAGGATTACTCAAAGACTGGAAGCTGTAGGTATGTGTTTTATAATGAAAAATGTTTTTTTGTTTATTTCTTAGAAATTGTGGATTATTTTGTGCAGCAGCATTTTAAAAAAGTCAACTTGCATTTTTTTTCTTGTAGAATTTCATATAATTGTGTGTGGACTGGACTCTATCATAGCCAGAAGATGGATAAATGGCATGCTGGTAAAGACTGAGTGTTTTTACAGTTCTCTGAAGTTCTTCCTGCTGATTTTAACATACTGAAATTGAGACTTCTGTATCATATTTTTGAAAAATCAAAGTTAATTCAATTTTCATTAATAGGTGTAGTTCATTGTTTATTGCCAGGTGAGGATGTAAATTGCTACTAATGTAATCCCTTAGTTTGATACATCAGTACTCAATAATGTGATTGACTTATACAGTTACTTGATAGCATTCTCCCTTTTTTGAATTCTTATCCCCCTCTTCTTATAAACCCTTCAAATAATTTTCCTAGATATCTCTTCTAAATTATGAAGATGGTGTATTAGATCCAAGCTCCATTGTCCCTTTGATAGATGGGGGGACAGAAGGTTTTAAAGGAAATGCCCGTGTGATTCTTCCTGGAATGACTGCTTGTATTGAATGCACACTAGAACTATACCCACCACAGGTAATCACAAAAGCACCCATGTCTGTTTTATAGTATCTTGGGGTGGAATAAGGGTTGAATTAAGACTAGTCAATATTTAGGATTTTTAATTAGGAGTAACCATATTTTAAAAATCATGCTAAGAAGAAATGATAAAATATGAAATTTTGCTCTATTTTAGGAAAGATATAGATTGAATATCATCATTTTGATACTGTTCTATTCTCATAATTCATTTGTATTGTTTTTTTATTTGGAAAGTGGATATCAAGGTATCAGTTACAAAGTTATATGCTGGGATAGAGCTATAATCTATTTTGTTTGTTTTTTGCCTGTGTTGTTTCAGGGAGTTAAAGATACCAGAGATGAGAATGGTATTTCCAAAGATGGGGCTCCTTAATCTACATACCTACTTTAAAGGGCATTTAGAATTTTGATTTATAAATGTAAATAATTTTATTAGTATTTACTTGGAATTGATTTAACTATGAATTTGTTTTGTTTTGGTTAATTTTATATCTTCAGATTTAAATATTAGGTAAACATAATAAACTACTCATTTGAGAATTTATTCAGCCCTTTCTTTCCCATGTTCTAACAAAGCTTAAATTTATATACTTTGTAAATGTAGAACAAACCTATTTTTTAGGCAGATCAACTAAATGAAGTGACTCAGATCTTTTGTGTTAGTTTCAGAAGCATTCTCAATAGCATAAAATGTTTTGTTTCTGTAAGTGGAAAGCTAAAATGAATTATAAGAAACTGTTACAAACTAGATCATAACTAGAAGTTACATTTTAAAATAATTTATTGTTTAGAATCCACTAAAAAAAGGCACACTGTGGTTTTAGGTTAATTTTCCCATGTGCACCATTGCATCTATGCCCAGGCTACCAGAACACTGTATTGAGTATGTAAGGATATTGCAGTGGCCTAAGGAGCAGCCTTTTGGAGGTAATAAACCTAATTTTATACTCCAGAATTACATAAGATATTTGTCTGTTATTTATTTGCATAATTACGTTAAAAATAAGTTGGTTTATGTTTACATGTTTCTGTCTTGCCTTTTTTTCCTCCTCTGACAGAAGGGGTTCCATTAGATGGCGATGATCCTGATCATATTCAGTGGATTTTCCAAAAATCCCTGGAGAGAGCATCACAATATAATATTAGGGGTGTTACGTATAGACTCACTCAGGGTAAGTTACTGAATTGTCATGAATTATGATCTTAGGATGATCCTTTTTTCAGGGAGTGGGATGCTTTGGGGGAAAGAATTGATAAGTGATTTCAGATAGTACTATCCATTTGAGATTCAGTGAAGGTGCTGTGGAAGTAATAGTTCCCAGGTGCCCCAAATTTGGTAGGAGGGAGCTGAGTTTGCCAGAATCCATACTACTTCTTAACTAGGAGGAATTTAATAAAATCATTGGATCTTATTTACTCAGGGTTGGAAGAGGCCCTAAGTCATCCAAGTCGAACCATTTATTCACTTTATCTTTTGCTGGAGAGCAGTTTATCCCTTCCTGGGGCAATATATTTCATATTTGGACAGTATTGTTAAGACAGTTCTTCTACATATTGAGCAGAAATCTCCATCTTTAGTTTGTTCTGAGCATTGTCCCAGACTATGCCATATATGAATTTAATTCTCTTTTAAGTAATAGCCCTTAACATATTGAACCCTCCAAATCGTTATCACTCCCATCAGCCTTCCTAGTTCCTTTAACCCTTTGACCTGTTTCATGACTCAAGGTCCCATCATGTAGTTTTTTTCTAACCATATTTACTTATCCATACTTCTCTTAACTGTCCAGGTGAGAATACAGTGCTCTAGGATGGGTGTTATGATAAACTTGATCATTGATGCAGTCTTAGAGGAGAGCAGGCTTTTTTATTGTTTGTTGTTTACATTGATGCTATACTTTTGATTCCTTCAGGTTACTGCCTGCTAAAATCTGCAGGTTTTCTCCACATACACAATTTCTAAGCCATATCTCCCTATTACAGATTTGGCAGTTTTAGGGGGTGGAAGTTTTTTTTTTTCCCTTTTCTTTTCTACTCAGGTATAGGTCATTATAAGTTTCTTTTTAAATTTCCATCCTGCTGTTCTCTCTCTATATGTATATTCTTTTGTGCCTGCCAATTTATGTATTCTTTTTAGCTTCATATCACTTGTTGTTTTGATAATAATATCCTTTATCTCTTTTCCAAATAATTAATTAAAATTTTTAACAAGACTAAACTGGCTGAGAACAGACATCTGAAGCATACTTCTGGTGAGGCCCTTTTAGATTTATCTCCTTGTATTGATCATAGCTTCTTGAGTACTTTATATTTCTTTGCCTTGTTCACAAGGATGTCATGAAAGACCTTTCCAGATGCTCTCATGAAGCCTATCTTCCACATTTCCTTGGGTTGCAAAGCTAGTTGCAGTAACTAAATGACGTAGTCTTGTGACTTCTCTCAGTGAACAATCATAATGCTCAGTTTTAGTGATCAGTGTTTCCTAATGTGAGTTCACCCTTCCTAGAATTTTGTCCAAGATCATCAAGTTCACCAGAAAGAGCTTTGTCTTTGTGCAAATCTGCCATTTCTCTCCTGTGATTATTTCCTTATGTTTACTAATGTTCTAGTTTGTCATTTGAAAATTCCATTCCTATACACTCCCTTTTCCCCTATTCTGACCTTCTTTGTGTTCCTGAAACACACCAAGCATGATCCCACCTTAGAGCTTTAATGTACGCCTGGAATGCTCTTCCTTGGATTCTGCTCAAGGTTGGCTCCTTATCCCTCCAGTATCAACTGAATCATTTCCTGATCATTCAACTGAAAATGACTTCTAAGCTATTCACTATTTTATCTTTTTATAATTGCTCAGAACTAATGGTAGCCTTGTTTTTCTATGCAAAGAGTATTTTCATAATCTGATTCATCCCTGTTCTTGGGCCTTTGCCCTTGCTGTTTACTCTGTAGAATTGCTGTTTCTCTAGGTCATTGCATGGTTGAGTCTTTCTCTTGGTTTAGATTTCAGCTCAAATTATCACCTCCCTGACCATCCCGTCTTAACGGACTCCTCCATCATGTAAGAGCAGATAATTTTTTTACTGCTCCTATGTACAACACCTAGAACAGTGTCTGCCATATAGTGCACATTTATTTGCTAATTGTTTGAATTAACAAATGAAATCAGTTTGTCCTGATCAGGAACTGTAAACTCATTTCCGTATGTATTCTCATTTATCCTTCCATACCTTTTAGCAAGGCTTGGTGTGTACTTCTCAGCCTGATGACGGAGGGCCTTGACAAGGAGTACGGAAGCCAAACTGGAAGTGAAGTCCAGTTTTTTGAGGGGTGGGGGATGAGGGCGAATCTTTTATCATTTTCACGTTGCTTTTATTGGACAGTATTTCTTCAACTCCTCACTGCTTGTGACTACCTGTTCCTCCTTCCAGTACATCCTGCTCTATGTGGTTCACTGGAGAGCTTCCAGTAATCATGAGGTTAGCTCCTCCCTATTTCCCCTTCTCTGAAATTGTACACAATCAAGTGGTTAGAATTAACTTTTTAAACAGCTTTCCAAACTTCCTAACTGTCTTCCTTTCATGTCTTCTTAGATGTTTCCCTTTTTTCTGAGGTTTTTAAAACCTGCCTATGCCTGAAGTCTTGGGAACACATCTCTACGGTGGGCTCTCTCACACTCTAAGATAATATGGCTACTTTTCCCTGAATTTTTGTTTTCTAAAATGAACAGTACAAATATAGTTACAGAACATTTATCTTATACTTAAAATGGTTTAGGGTGAGGCTTTGTTCATTCCTAATCTGTGGATACTGATAAGAAAACAGTGAGGTAGAAATAGAGAACTATGTTTAATATTTTGTGTAATCCATGTTATAGAGTGAAACAAAAAGATTATGGGCAGTTTTTTTGTTTGTTTTAAATTTTTGTGACTAGAATGGCTAAAACTATTAGATGAGGAAAAATTAGATAACTGTTATTGTCCTACTCTATTGTACTCAAACCTTACTGAATACAGTATAGTATACTGTATCAGTTAAGATTATGCACTTTAGGGCAGATCTCAGTTCATATACCACCCCTATCACTTATAGCTGTGCATGTTGTTAATTTCTCTCACTCTCATTTTCCTTATCTGTAAAATCAGAATAATAAGACTAACATGATATTTTGAAAATTCAGTAATAATTTTATTTAATCTTCATACTGTTCCTAGGACAAAATAGATACTCTAATTTTTAGCAGTTATTAATATATTACTGTCTCATCTTTATATGAAACTTAGTGTGAAGAATATACTTTCTTTCCTACTGTAATTTTCTTAAGATAATGAACATGCTACAAAATGATGTGAATGTGAAAGATCATTTCATGGTAAAGCTTAAGTCTATTTTCTGACCTTAAAGCCTGAAAAATCAAGTTATGGAAAATGATATTTAATCATCATTGTCTAATTTAAGATACTTACTTTTTAAAAGAAATGACCATAGTTTAATGAATATATTTTTTCAGGGGTAGTAAAACGAATCATTCCTGCAGTAGCTTCCACAAATGCAGTCATTGCAGGTGAGGAAAAATGGCCACTACTTGTTTTCTTTCCTTCAGGTTTTAATTCAATACCTAAATTGGTATTTCTGTAGCTACTTGATCTCAGAAAACTGGTGTTCTGGGAATTTGATTATTCTTCTTGGGTGGGCAGTGGTATAATCAAGCTGCACCCAAAACCACAAAACAAGCTATTATATCATAGATAAAGTGCTCTGCAGTAGGGGGGTATCTTAGTGCCATTTCTTCTTAATCAGTATAACAGACTGCTCAGTAATCTGAAGAAGAGGGAGGAAAATGTAGTGGATTATAAAAAATAAAAAAAAAATGTTACTTTCTCAGTTTTTAAAAATAAGAGGGTTTATATATGTATTTTTCTATTTATTTTGTAATCAACCTTGTAAATTTATCTGCTCTGATTTATAACTGACTTTTTTTAAAAACTTCTAATTTTAAATATCTAATTTTTATTGAGTTAAAACACCTTTATTTTCTCTTCTCTTTAGCTGTGTGTGCCACTGAGGTTTTTAAAATAGCCACAAGGTAATGGGTTTCATTATTAATATGTATGTAAATTTGTGTTTTGATCTGGCTCAATTACATAAAAATGAACATTTTTTCATTACAGTGCATATATTCCCCTTAATAATTACTTGGTATTCAATGATGTAGATGGACTGTACACGTACACATTTGAAGCAGAGAGAAAGGTTAGTGATAGTATACTAATGAAAACTTTTTCAATCATGCCTATTTTGATTTTTTAATATTAGTTACTGGCTGGAAATGTGAATGAAATTGCCTACACCCTTTCTAAGTATTTTCTAACTTCCAGAACCCTACTTACTATGTATCTTTTGTAATACTATCTCCTGAAATAAATACTGTGTAGCAAAATAATTTAGAAAAAATGGCCCATTAGGAAAAGCAGGTTTTAAAACATAAAAATTTGTTCATAGGAAGTATCCATGATTATAAAACAACTGGATTTTCATTTCATCATTATAAAGAGACTGTTATTGGTACATGTGCCACTGTGATTTGTGTTTTGTGTTATACCTAGGAAAACTGCCCAGCTTGTAGCCAGCTTCCTCAAAACATTCAGTTTTCTCCATCTGCTAAACTGCAGGAGGTTTTGGATTATCTAACCAATAGTGCTTCTCTGTAAGTGTTCAAGACTTTTGTTATGTTGTAGAAAAATTTTTGTGACTTTAAAACTTTAAACACTAGAGTTGTTTTTATAAAAAGTGATCTTTGATTTTTTATTTTCTTATAATTTAGGCAGATGAAATCTCCAGCTATCACAGCCACGTTAGAGGGTAAAAATAGAACACTTTACTTACAGGTGATCAGTGTTCAGTTTTTATTTTTTTCCACAAAATTATATTAAAAGTTTAATTTCACTTAATGTGCCTTACATTATTGTTTTCCAGTCAGTAACCTCTATTGAAGAACGAACAAGGCCAAATCTCTCCAAGACATTGAAAGGTATTTTATTTATTTATTTATTTTTTTGAGATCTCAAATTATTAATTTTATTGCCTTAAGTTTTTGTTTACTTATTGGGGATTTTTTTTTAAGCTCTTTATTGGAATATAATGGCTTTACACTCTTGTACCAGTTTTTGAGGTACAGCAATGTGAATCAGCTGTATTTATACATATATCCCTATATTCTCTCCCTCCCACCCTCCCTGTCCTGGCCCTCTAAGGCATCACCCATCATCGAGTTGATTTCTCTTTGTTGTACAGCAACTTCCCACTAGCTATCTGTTTTACAGTTGGTAGTGTATATATGTCTATGCTACTCTCTCACTTCGTCCCAGCTTCCTCTTCACACCACCCCCCCACCTCCAACCCCGTGTCCTCCAGTCCATTCTCTGCATCTGCATCTTTATTCTTGCCCTGTCACTGGGTTCATCAGTAGAAAGGTATTTTAAATGAGTATATTTACTAATACTAATCAATTTCTTTCTTTTTTTTTTCCCTTCAGTAAATGTAATAAATGTTTCTTCTAGATATGCTCTTAATGCTTTTAAATAGTGGCACCATCCTAATTACTTATATCTTTAGAAACATTAACAGTTAATTGCTTTTTTAGTAGAATGTTAAAAAATCTCTTGGAATCAAATATAATATCACCTTGCTTAAATAACAACAACTGGATTTTAATGTTTATCTAGACCATAATTCTCCATAGTTTGTGTGTATGTGTGTTCTCTATTTTGTTGAGTTTTTATGCTTGGGTTAATTGTACTTTTTTTCTTTTAGAATTGGGACTCGTTGATGGGCAAGAACTGGCAGTTGCTGATGTCACCACACCACAGACTGTACTATTCAAACTTCATTATACTTCTTAAGGAAAAGAAATCCGCACATAATAGAAAACTCATGAAAATATTATACTTCATGGATGCTAAGAAATTTATTTGATGTCATTTTTAGCATGTGTTGCTGGAATTTGACTTTTTTTTATATAATGAGCCACTCTTTTTTAACTTTATAACTTTCCCTTGAAGACAGAATTTTGGGGTTGGTGCTTGTCAGCATTTTCATTAGTAATATGGAAAATGGTTCCTGGAGAGAGATTATGAGCGAATGTATTGCTTCTTTTAGAGGAAGCGGCAAACAGCCTCTTGTATATGAATTTTATTATGGTCAAAGAATGCATTCTTCAGTTTTCATTTGAGCACCCACATATACAAAAGATATCCCTTTAAAAAAATAAGGAAATTAAGTTTTAAATAACAGTAAATGCTACAACCTGACATGTAGAGCATATTGAACATAGCCTACTTCTTGCTTGATTTAATATTCACTTAATTGTGGCTGTTCAAATGAATATTATTGCAAAAGTTACCTTGTCCATAATAATTTGTAAATGGTGTTATAGCTGAATACCAGTGCATGGAAATGGGAAGTATTTTCATGTGTTTACTTGCAGTGCCATAGAGGCCAATATGCACAACATTAAAGCCAAGACATGGATGTTTAAAAGAATTTAATGTTTAAACAGTTATCACTGATGCTTTCACACTATTTATTAATAAAATCATATATTGTCTACTTTTCTCACTGAAATTTTTTAAAGTATGCTAAGGATAGTAAGTAGTTTTGTAGTAGCATAGAAATAATTTTTAAATATGTAGCAGATATGCTAATACAAAAATTTTATGGTAGCTGAATACTTTAGCCACAATAAATATCCACTGATTTAATATTTCTCTAACATAATATAATGAAATGGAATGCTTTTTTCCCTGCTCCTAAAAGACTAAGACTTAAAATTAAGCATAAGTACTGAAAATATGTCTTAGTATCTTAGTGTGGGAACAAGTAGTACATGTTCTAACCCTGTTTCTGACTTGGATGGCAATTTTGTATTTAAAAGCTTTGTGGTTACTTGTGACTGGGTTAAATTTTCAGTTATTTTTATTTTTACTTCAATATTGGGAAATAATTTGTTTCATTATAAAATCATACTGCATAAATTTATATGCTTTCCTTACAAAGTTACAGATTCAGTTTACAGGTGCTATATACAGATGCTACAATAATTCTCAAAGTAGCCTTGTGAGGTGACAGTATCTCCATCTGAGAGCTGAATAGTTTTAGAAAGTTTAGGTCATTTACCTCAAACTGTATCATTAGAAGTCTTGGAATGGGGAGGGATTCCACCCTTAACCTGACCTCCTCCTCAGGTTACTTAGCTAAGCTGTTTGAAGTTACCTGAGTTATTTAGTACTACTGTGTAGATTACTAAATTGTAGAAGTTTCAATATACAGATTTTTACAGAAGTTAGATAAAATCATCGTAAGATCATAACTTCTCAAGGGCAGGGTTTAAATCTGGCTAAAAATAATAAAAATAATTCCTTTATGGCATGGTTCCTTGCAGTGGGGTAAAACAAATAAGGTAAATAACCACAGTCGGGAGAGTGCAATTAGAATAGGGGGGTCTGTGACACATTGGAGCGAAAATTATTTGTCATAAGGTGCAACTGTTCCAGCTGACTGCCGTGTTGGTGTACGTATTTTTCAAAATCAGCCGGAAGTCTGGATTTTTTGTATGAAATCGGGCTTTTAAATGTTGGTAAAATTTTAACATTATGGGGGCCAAACCAAACGGCTGCTGACTAGATTACGAACGCCACCAATTTGATTTGTTTGAAGAGCGTATGCAGAGAAGTTGTATTTTAAATAATATGCGCAGAAGAGTAGTAGTTTAAATGCTTCCTCGGTTTGGTTTGACAGGCAGAGTGGATGTGTATTGTTAGGGGCAGATTGTGTCCTTGTTCAGATTTTCTCGTTATTTATTGTGGAGGACTGCTTTTTACTTGCTTGCATGTGGTGGGCTGGATCAGGTCTTTTATATGATGCCCAGTATTTTTACACAAGCCCAAACCCAGGGTTCCTTCTTAAGGCCAAGTTGACACGGACGTGATTAAATATTTGAGAGAAGGCGCTGAGGGAAATGCAAGACTCAAACTTCCCTGTGCAATTATTGCTGGCAAGGCGCTAGCTCTTAATAGGAGAGCTATTTTCCAGGAAGGAACCCAGTTGAAAACTCGCATATTCCTCCCAGAGGAATCAGCGCCCCGCCGGCGTAGCCACAGATTTTCTCCCGGGGCTGAGAATTGCGGCACTACGTTTGGAATCAGTTTCAATAGGGAGCGTTCCGCGTGGTTCGGTAACTAGTGGCAATCCTGGGCCCCCGGAAGTGACGTCAACGTTCTTCGGTTCTTCCGTCTATCGGCGGAACTCTGAGCTCCCGGACTTGCTGATTGTGTACGTGGAAGCAGCCAGCGCCTGCGCAGTCGGAACGTTTCGTCTCAGCTGTGCGGGAACCGCGGAGGGTAACGTTACGGGCTTGGGGGAGATCTTTGGGGTCATGGCCGCCTGCTGACAGGGCCCGGCGGGTGGAGAAGGGGGCGAGGCTCTCTGTGCACCTCCCCCGGGCCCGCGGCAGTCGACCTGTCCCTCGGCCTTCCCGCTCGGCGCTGCCGCCGCCGCTAACGCCGGCGGCTGAGGAGGGAAGATGAGCTGGTTCAACGCCTCCCAGCTGTCCAGCTTCGCCAAGCAGGCCCTGTCTCAGGCCCAGAAGTCCATCGACAGGGTCCTGGACATCCAGGAAGAGGAGCCGAGCGCCTGGGCCGAGACCATTCCGTACGGAGAGCCGGGTAAGGGCGCGGGCGGCGCCTTCCCTGTGCTCTCGCGGGCGTCTCTTGCGAGGCCAACAGGTGAAGCGGGGGGGCCGGGCCTCTGCCTCGCTGAGAGACGGACATCTGAGCAAGTCCTCGCCCCAGCCCGGCCCCAAACCCTGCTTTGGCCTCTCAGTTGATCTCTGCTTTCGTCCCGAGGGCAAGTCGAGCCCCGGGTCCCTCCTTGCCTGTGGCCCCGGGTGGGGGGCTGACGGGGACCCGGTTCGGTGGTCGTGGCCCCGCGCCCTCCCTCCACGGAGCCCCGAGCGCAGGCCCCCGAACCCGGGCCGGCTGCACGCTCGGGACGCCGTTGGAGCCCAGTATCGGAATCAGTCCGCGGGGATGGGAAGAAGCGTCGCGAACACTTAGCGAGCGCTGCGAGCTTGGAAGCGCGTCGTGTACTCTGTATCTGTATGGCCGTCTCTCGTGAAACGGCTCCTCGAGTCCGGGTGTTGTCCTCCGTGTGGACGGCACGGTCACTTCCTCTGGGTCACTCCGCCGGAGGGAGGGTCGGTGGGGGCGCGGCCCGCGACTCAAGGGTTGCATCGCGGTCTAGGCTCTGATAGCCCCGTCTCTCTTTCTCAGAGTCCTTGGGCTTCATCTTTAAGGGATCTAAAGTTGCTTTTGGCTCCAGGTCTAAGGAACAGTTTATCCTTTTGCTGTGTGCGGCAAAGATTGGCCCGACTTTGGGGTTGTGAACCTCTGGGAGAAAGAATAAGTTGTTCCTCACTACTCCTTTCTGATTTCTGTTTCTAATTTTACATCGTTGAGAAGTCAGGACCTAAATTTGAGGTGCCTCATTTTAAGACATTTTGGCTCATGTGTTTATGTCATCATTCTGTTATTTTTTTTACAAGATGTTACAGGATCTTGGTGGGAGGAACTCAACTTCCTTTTTAAAGGCTACCCCACATTTTAGTATATGCGCTGCCGAAGCGAGCACGGGCTGCCCCACATTTTAAGTGACTAAACTTTAAAAGAGACAGAATACAAGTTGTACGTGTAAGGATACTCCTTTTATGAAACCCGGGGCGTGAATCTTGCTCTGTAATTCTTTTATTTATTTTTTTTAATAGGTGACCCAGAATAGACTCAGGTTTTAGTGAAATGCCATAAATGTTTACTGATCACCTATGTTTTACGTCGCTGTCACTGAAAGATGACCAGTCCTCAGAATGGAGTGATTTAAGTGGATATTCGATAACGCTGCAATTTATGTTAAACTTTATACAACAGACAAATTTGGCTTGTCATTCATTGCCATGACCTAGTAAACTAATCAGCAGACTACTGTGCTTGTTCCTTTGTATCTTTTTTTCACTGTTCTAATATACTGAGCAAATGCATATAAAACTACATCCCCTAGCTAAAGTTTGCTCCCTGCCTCTGAAGTCGTATTAAAGGGTAGGCTTTAGTATCGGCTTGATAGCTTTTAGGAGTTTTTAGGTCCTTGTGCTCTGCGCACCAGCTTTTAATTGTTGGGGGTTTGTGATGATTCTGCTCAGCCACTTTTGAATTTAGAAACGGAAGAAATTTTTTTAAACAAATGCTTTAAATATTTTAGCAAGTATGCCATTTTTTATTTATCATCGGATTTTTCAGTAACATATTATTTGTATGACTGATATAATTACCTTTTTTTTTTTTTGCCCAGAAGATGGTTATTTTCTCCCTAGGGTTTTAAAAAAAATCCCATTGTAAACTGCTGTCTTTATCAAAAAGCAATAATTCTAAAAAAATGTGCATTTCTGAAATTCATATGACCTTCTACAATTGCTAACATAATTTGGAATTTAGCAAGAGAACAAAACTTTTCTCAGAGAGTGGGTTTGGAGAGTGGGACTTGGAGAATGAGCTTGTCATTTCAGTGGATGAAAATGAATTTGTCCTTTAGAAGTTACTGTTCCTATGAGTTTGCTTTGATCTTTGAAAAAGGACATTTGTCACCAGTATTTTGGGTTCAGTTTTTGAGTGTTGCTGCCTGTCTAGCTGATAACTATGTCTTATCATTGATATTACAAGAATAAAATTAATATGGAACTAATTGTATAGAAGGTAGATTCTATTTGCCATGACTACACATGACCTGTAAGTGAAAATACTGCCTACTATTGTGAGATGCATCGTATGTATCTTGGACTTAGCATGGATTATTAACATATACCATTACTTTATTGTTGTAGGAGGAAATAACATACTTGCTTCTGGTAGGCCAGATTCAGTCTAGTCTTTCAGCTTTGCTCCTAGTTCCCCTTGGGCAGATACATACCACTTTTCCTCTTTAAGGCCCAAAGTTAACAGATGAACTGATTAATTATGTAGTAAGCAAGGAGTTTAACTGATACATATTACATATCCCTTGCCTGACAATTCTGTAGGGTTTTTAAAAAAATATTTATATTGACTTATAATAATGATTGTAATTTAAATGCTTTATGTATATGTATAATTCTTTCTTTTTTTAATATTTTTTGTGTTAAAGGAATAAGTTCCCCTATCAGTGGAGGATGGGATACTTCAACCTGGGGGTTAAAATCCAACACTGAACCTCAAAGTCAACCGGTAGCTTCTCCTAAAGCAATTACAAAGCCAGTTCGGAGAACTGTGGTAGATGAATCTGAAAATTTCTTCAGTGCCTTTCTCTCTCCAACTGATGTCCAGACCATTCAGAAGAGTCCAGTGGTATCAAAACCACCAGCTAAATCACAGCGACCAGAAGAAGACGTGAAAAGTACCTTACAGGAGTCCTTGCACACTGGACAGCCAAGAACAACTGAAGTCACTGAGTCAAAAGTAGAAGACTCTCCTCCATGTGTATCAGGCGAAACTCTGGCAGTGAGTACTCTGTCACCTAAAACTGAGGGCAAGCATGAAGAAACTGTTAATAAAGAATCTGATATGAAGGTGTCAACAGTGCATTTGAAAGTATCTGAAAGTGTAATTAATGTGAAAACAACTAGGGAAAATGTATCTAATATGTCTACCCAGTCTCTCACAGCAGAAACAAAGGACATGGCTTTGGAACCTAAGGAACAAAAACATGAAGACAGACAGAGCAATACACCTTCTCCTCCTGTTAGTACCTTCTCGTCAGGTACTTCTACCACTAGTGATATTGAAGTTTTAGATCATGAAAGTGTAATAAGCGAGAGCTCAGCAAGTTCGAGACAGGAGACTACAGATTCAAAATCAAGTCTGCACTTGATGCAGACATCCTTTCAGCTTCTCTCAGCATCTGCTTGTCCTGAATATAATCGTTTAGATGATTTCCAAAAACTCACTGAGAGTTGCAGCTCATCTGATGCTTTTGAAAGAATAGACTCATTTAGTGTACAGTCATTAGATAGCCGTAGTGTAAGCGAAATCAATTCAGATGATGAATTGTCAGGCAAGGGATATGCTTTAGTACCTATTATAGTTAATTCTTCAACTCCAAAGACTAAAACAGTTGAATCTGTTGAAGGAAAATCTGAGGAAGCAAATGAAACATTAATTATGCCCACTGAGGAAACAGAAATGGAAGAAAGTGGACGGAGTGCAACTCCTGTTAACTGTGAACAGCCTGATACTTTGGTTTCTAATACACCAGTAAATGAAGGACATACTGTCCTAGACAAGGTGGCTGAGCAGCCCGAAGCTCCTGAAAGTCAGCCAGAAGCACCTTCTGAGAAGGAAGATATATGCAAGGTAACTAGGAAGTGGAAGGGGATTTTTTGATATGCTTTTCAAAGATTAAGTTATTGGTTTATTTTTAATATTCAGTGATGCTTAATGATTTGTACTGATTTAAAAAGACAGGCATTTTGCCATTTAAGTGTGGTGTTCAGGATCTTAAAAGTTGAAGAATTACTGATACTAAATTATTTGAAATTTCTCCAAAGCAACTATGGTAGCATGGTTGATATTTCAGTATAACTAAGCATAAAAAAGTTTCCATCTTAGGCCTTTACCGTTGAGTTTGTACCACCTTAGTATGTTCTTCTGCTTTACTCATTTATTTGTTAGTTTGTAAAGGACTGTCTTCTTAGGTAAACAGATACCTTCAACTCCTTTGCAGATAGAGGTGCTCAGACAGATCTAAATATTATATGATTTTTCTTATATCAAAAAAATTTTACGTGTTTATATTATTTGTAGCACATCTTGAATGAAAAATTTGGGCTCAGATCATTGATGTTTTCCTGTTGTTATTAATTGCTTGTTTGTTTTCTCTTTTATGTTGTTTTTGATATTTCCTATTGATAGCTGTTTTAAATGAATAAGAAAGGGAAGTGTCCAAGGATCAAAAGTGTTGCTTAGGAATGATAATTTGCTTCTATCTAATACATAAAAAAGGAAAGTGGTGTGAATTCTTTAACATTAAGTCACAGTTTTTTGGTTTTTCCTGTGATTTTTAGATATAGAAATTGAGTTGGATCTGGCATCTTTAATAGGCTCCTCTGAGATATAAGCTATCTTGAAGAAATGTCCTCTAGGTGTCATGTATTGAATTATTTAATGTAAAAAAAGTGCCAGATTCTGTTACCTAGGTTTAATATTATTCACAAATGCCATGCCCTAGCTATAGTAGCAATTTGAATTTATAGAAACCATCACTATTTATTATTATTAAGATATTTTTGAACCATTGTTAGAAGGTAAGTGATTTGTAAGTTCATCTAGACCTAAATCAGGTAAGACTTTATTTTTTAGTACCAAAGGTACCATTCCTCCCCTCATACACAACTGTATTTCTGCTTTAGCAGGACCTAAGAAATAAGATACTCTAACCATTCCTTTTTGTTTAGTTTTATACTGATATATTCTGGAGATTTTAAAAATATATGCCTATGGATTTTCTAAAGTTAATTCTATTTTTTAAATGCAGTGTATCTTGCTAAAAATGTTGCGTGTTACATGTTTGGGTTGAGGAATAATATGGAGAAACAAACAGTTGTATATCCATTATCCAAGATAAGGGAGAACATTAGTAGAGGCTTTGAAGCCCCTCTTTGATCTTTTTTGGTTGCATCTAATCTCCCTTCCTCTTTTAGTGGACATGTATACTCTTCCCACATTTTTGCTGTTACAAACAAACTGCTGTAAATGTTCTTGTACACTTATGCAAGAGTTTTCTCTTCTGAGGTACAACTAAAAGTAGACTTTTCCACATGAAAGGGTATGTAGATCTTCAACTAGATATTGCTTAATTGTCTTCCAAAGCGTTTTACCAAACTACCAAGTGTGTGGTTATACTACTAATTTATACCCTCCTACCCACTGTGTGTGAGTTCTTGCTGTTCTCTGTCCACTGTGTTCCCAGTTTTGTTTTTAATTCTTTTTATGAGATAATGCTGTTTTATTTATTATAGTGATTAGGTGACCTTTACAACTTTTCAGCTGCATGTAAAAATGGCCTTTTAAAGTTAAATGTTGGACTTTTTGTGTTATTCTTATCCAGACAGTTGAATTTCTGAATGAGAAACTGGATAGAAGGGAAGCTCAGTTATTATCTCTTAGTAAAGAAAAAGCACTTCTAGAAGAAGCTTATGATAATCTGAAAGAGTAAGTACTTTACAGTTGTGAGTAACATTACACATTTTATAGTGGCCCATATACTTTGTTATTACTTAAGAATGTTTTTTTAAAGTAAAATGTTTTATATTTTAACTTGTTTATAATTATTGAAAATTGAATAGCATTTCAGTTCTACCCTTAGAGATTACTTTTCTCTTCAAATTATCTTACTCTTTTACCGTTGGCACTGAAGAGAGGTGTTTTGCAAAACAAAAACAAAAAATCTTCCCCTTTGTTATTAATAATCTTTTAGTGTTAGAGATTTAAAAGGTGTATTTAAAGAAACCTGAGGTTATAGTTTAAAAAAATACTGGTAGTGGTTTGCTTTAAGGCGCTGATTAGTAAAATGTGACACAGTAATATTCAAAAATGAAAAGTTTTAGTTACCTTTTTGTCATTTTTACACATCAAATATTGGTGACATTTTCAATTTCTAATGGTTTTTTTGAAGTGTTTTAAAGTGAATTAAGCAGGTAATTATTCTCTTAAAAGTTCATAGGCCTAAAATTAATCTATTTTAGTAAAGTGTATGGCGAAGAGAATGTGTTTTGGGGGGGTTTTTTTGTTTGTTTTTTTGCAAAGTGAACTCATCTTGTTAATTTTGGAATATATAAACAAGTATTTTCAGTCTCAATATCATTTTAAATTTAGTGAAATGATCAGAGTGAAAGAAGAGAGCAACAGCATTTCTTCCTTGAAAGAGGAATTTACTCAAAGAATTGCAGAAGCAGAAAAGAAAGTTCAGCTAGCCTGCAAAGAGAGAGATGCTGCTAAAAAGGTAATGGAAGTTTAAAATAACATTAATTAAACTCTGTAGAGACATAAATTTTTGAGGAATGCATTAATAGTATTTTAGTGTTAGAAAAAAGAAGATTAAAGGGATATGTAGTATATTAACACATAAATTTTAGATTTTTCAGTACCTTTAGGATTACAGATTTTTGATACTTTAAAAAAATCTTGGACTTCCCTGGTGGTCCAGTGGATAAGACTCCAAGCTCCCAATGCACGGAACCTGGGTTCCATCCCTGGTTGGGGAACTAGATCCCACATGCATGCTGAAGCTAAAGAGTTCTCATGTCGCAGCTGAAAAAAAAGATCCCGCGTGCTGCAACTAAGACTTGGCTCAGTCAAAATTAAAAAAAAAAAAAAAATCTAAGCAGGTATTTGTTTGTATGATATATGTGTAAGTCCTTGCAAGGTATCTAGCCAGGATCTTTAGAATAATTTTTATAAATGATAATTCCACATAAATCTAAATGGCACTTTGTAAATTTTAAAAATTATCATTACTCTCATTTGTTATTTTCCCTTCTACTTCAAACATGTATATACTCCTTGAAGTCAAAGTAATTCTAAAATAAAAATTCCTAATGATTTGTGATGTTAAATATTAGAATAAAATTTTGATTTATTCTAATGTAGGATTTCTCCACCTCAGCACTGACATTTTGGGCTGGATAATTTTCTATTGTACGGGACTTCCTGTGCATTGTAGGGTATTTAGCAGCATCCCAGGCCCCTACCTACAAGATGCCAGCATCACCCCTCCCCACTCACCCTCATCCCAATCCTCCCTCAGTTGTGATAATTGAAAATGTTGCCAGACATTGCCAAATGTCCCCTTGGGAGCAAACCTGCTCTTGATTGGGAACCATTGTTCTAATTCTAATAATTTGGAACAGTTGGCTGTTTCAGATACTGGTAACCAATTAAGGTTAGTAATTATTGCTTGTATCCCAGCTATTAATAATAACATTTCTCAGTATTTGCCCTTCCGAGGTGGTTTTTTCCCTTCTTGACCAATGTTAATGTTAATATTTATAATTTTCTTGTGTATATTCATACAGAAAAGAAACATGATATACTTCTGTCTGCTTGGTTGCTTTAATTAGCAATTTTAATTAGTATTATTTCAGGCACTAACAATAACCTGAGACTGTCTAACCAACTTAACTCTTCTTGTTCTTGCTCTATTCCATCTGAATACAGTACAAAAAGTAGATTTTAAGTAACATTTGTCTTCTGTAGTGCACTTTGAATTGAAGATCTAAAATAGATCCAAAGCATTAATTATAGGTGGAAAAAACTTGGGTCCTAAGTTTTAACACATTTTATGTGTACTGCCATGTATGAACCCCCTGCTTAGGATCCATAGGAAATTTAAAGGTGAATTTAATTATCTTAAGGGAAGAGTTTGCTTTTCTAGTGTTGGAAGACAAATAATGTCAGCAAACATATAGTAGTAGGCAGATGAATATACACTTTGAAGTGGTATCATGTAGGATGAATTCTGATCAGAGGAACTGAGGAAGGTTTCATGGAAGACATTACAGTCTTACTGGATCTTGATGGATGGAATTTTGACAGTTGGAAATGGACAGCAATGCTGTGGATAGTTCAGAGCCTGGGCTTTAAGGATTCACACGTCTGGGTTCAAGTTATAACTCTCCCATTTTATAGCTGTCTGATCTTCAAAGTTTACTCAACCTTTCTCAGTCTTAGTTTTCTCATTTATGTAGTTGAATAGTACAAGTGCTTCCCTCCTAGGATTGTTGTAAGGATTAAGTGATAATGGATACAAAGCGTGGTTTTAAATACTTAATAAATGCTAGTTGATTTTAGCTGTTGTTTAGTTTCAGAATATCGTAAAAACCAAATTTTAAACCATAGGACACTTTTCATATCACTGTACTTCTCCATTGTAGTTTTAAAAGATAAAATATCTTAACATGTTTCTACTAAATCTGTGCTTTATTAAAGTAGATTGAACCTTATGAAGTTATGTTTTTCCTCTCACTTCACAACATATTTGTAAGTGCAGTGATTTCAGATGAGGAAAAGAAATACAGTGACAGATGGAGATGTACTAGTTGAATGTTCCAAAAATAATGCTTAACCTGTAGAAAATATGAAGAGATACTCAAAAAGGGTATTGGAAGTTAACTTATTCTCATTTATATTTCCATATTAAAACCCCTTTATGTTTGAATTCAGGTTTTCTATGTCACTTTCAAAGCTGTTTACTTTTAATTAACCAAGGTAATATAAACTCAGGTTAACAGAACAAAATTTATGGATTCTTATTGACAATGTGATTATTTGGATGTGGAAAAAAATTGAAAAATATGCCCAGAATGAAAGTAATTCTTTGTGATCTTCATATTCTTTCCTTTTTTTTTTCTTTAAGAACCTTTATTGAGATACAATTCTCATGTTCTTTCTTTTTTAATTAGGAAATCAAAAGTATAAAAGAAGAACTTGCTACTAGATTAAATAGTAGTGAAACGGCAGACCTTTTGAAAGAGAAAGATGAGCAGATCCGAGGGTTAATGGAAGAAGGTGCGTAAAATACTCGGTTATGAAAAGTATTGTGAGAGCAGGAAGATACTTAATATGTGACTAGCTGCTGCTTCCTAATGAAAAAATATTGGAAGCAAGAAAGGTTTGGACTTACACCCCAGAAATAGTAGGCAACAATTTATGGAAGAATGGGAAGCAAGATGTAGAGAGGTAGAGATATAATGTATGTAACTTTTTGTTGCTAGGGAGGTAAAAAAATAACCTCCTGAGAAATAGAATTTCATGCTTCCCTAAGAAGGCTTGTAACAGGTTTCAGAGCCCTCATTTAAACCAAGAAAGCTGTAATTCTGGAGTTTATATAGTATCTCAGTCTCTAGGTTGGGTACTATATGGTATCATTTTATTGTTCTGGCATTTGATAGTGAATTTTTTCTTATATTCATGTTTTAATTTTTCAGTTATTAAGCACTTTGTATGTGAAAAGGTTTATAATTAACAGGATTATGAAAATTAAAGATTCTTTTTGAGATAAAACATTACAATTGGATCTTGAATTAATTTCTTTGTATAATGTCATAGGAAAGAAAGTAGTTTTGGAAAAGATGGTTAAATTTTTCTTTGTCTTCAAGCTTTTTTTATTTATAAGAATAGTGCTTGCTACTTGCAGAAAATTTTGAAGTTACAGGAAGTTATGTGAAGAAAGAGAAAAAGTAGATCATAATCCAATTTTATAAGGAACTATTAATTTCCTCTAGTACCTTTTTAATGCATTTTAATACATTTTTAAACATAATTAAGATCGTATATCTAATGTGCAGTGTTCTTTCTTTTACATTTCCCTGTGCCATTAAATGCTTTGATACCATTATTAATGGCTGTATTAAAGTCCATTATATGGATATATTCTGTTTGTTTTACTCTTCCTAATGTTATACGTTTGTTTCTAAAACGTTAATAATACAAATAGTAGTGGGATGGACATTTCTGTACTTAAATCACTGCACTTAAGTGAATTTCCAGAGTAAGTGTTTGAGAACAATGGAAATAATCACTTCATTTGAAAAAAATAGTTTTACCCCATTTTTCTTTTTCATTTGTTTGGCTAATATTTAACAGTTAATGTGTCAGATATTATGTTTGATACTGTAATAAATGACACATTCCCTGTCCTTTAGGAACTTATAGTTTAATGAGAGGCAAATATAGATACACAGACAATTATAAAACATCTAAGTGCTAAAATAGAAGAAGGAAGGAAGAACTGATGAAACACAGTAACTCAAGGCATCTTGCAGTCAGATGCTATCTCGTGTTACAGCATCAGACTGAGCGGAAGGTTGAGTACGTGGTTTCATAATTTTTAACTATTAAAAGTATTATCAAATTTCACTATGTTGGAATTTACTGACTTAATCAGGGAGTGAGCTGATATTTTCTTTTGCTTAATGAACTTCTTTATAGGGAAAATAGAATGATTTCATATGGGTGTATTCACATACTGCTTCTGTATACCCTAAAAGTATTTTTAAACTCAGAGCTGAAGAGCTTGAAAGTCTCAAAGCTGAAAGTGCTTAACAAAGAGTAACTGATTACTCCATTACCTAGAGTCATCAACTGTTAACATCTAGGCATGCCTCCTCCACATCTTTCTGCACATGTGTACACTACCTTTGCCAAATCATTTGAAAGTAGGTGACAGACATCATATCATTCCACTCCTAAATTCTTTTTTTTTGGTGGCTTTCTTGAGGTATAATTGACAAAAAAAAGTTGTATATATTTAAGGTGTACAATGCGATTTTTTTTTATGTTGAAATGATTACCACAATCAAGCTAATTAATATATCAGTCACTTCACGTTTTTGTCTGTGTGATGAGAACACTTTAAGATCTACTCTTCTTAGCAAATTACAGGTGTACCATACGGTATTATTAACTTTAGTCACCATGCTGTAAATTAGATCTCTAGAACTTATTCATCTTGCATAATTGAAACTTTGTGCCCCTTGACCAACATCTCTCCATTTCCCCCATCCACTAGCTCTTGGTAATCCGCATTCTGTTCTCTGCTTCTACAAATTCAACTTTTTAATATTTTACATTTTTATATTTATATAAATGAGATCATGCCATATTTGGGTCTGGTTTATTTCATCTGCTAGATTCATCCATGTTTTCACAAATGGCAAGGTTTTTTTTTAAAGCTAACTATATCTATAGCTATATCTATCTATGTATAGATTGATATATCTGTGTCTCTATCTATATCACATTTTATCCATTGACAGAAACTTGGGTTGTTTCCTTATCTGGGCTGTTATAAATAAAGCTGCAGTGAACATGGGGGTGCAAATATCTCTGCGAGATACTGATTTCATTACTTCTGGGTATTTATTGAGAAGTGGAATTGCTGGATCATATGATAGTTCTATTTTGAATTTTTTGAGGAATCTTTATACTGTTATCCATAGTGGCTGTACCAATTTACATTGCCACCGCTAGTACACAAGGGTTCTCTTCACATCCTCTCCAGAATTTATCTTTTGTCTTTTTGATAATGGCCGTCCCAACAGGTGTGAGGTGACATCTCGTAGTTTTGATTTGCATTTCCCCGATGATTAGTGATGTTGAGCACCTTTTCGTATGCCTGTTGGCCATTTGTATGCCTTTTTTGAGAAATGTCTGTTCATGTCTTTAGCCCATTTTCAAAATTGGCTTAATTGGTTTTTTTGCTATCAAGTTCTGTGAGTTCTTACATATTTTGGATATTAATCCCTGATTAGTGCACAGGTTTTCTTCTGTTCTGCAGGTTGTCTCTTTACTCTGTTTGCTGTGCAGTAGTTTTTTAGTTTGATGCGATATCACGTGTCTGCTTTTACTTTTGTAGCCTATGCTTTTAGAATCATATCCAAAAAAATTCCCAAGACTTATGTCAGAAAGCTTTTCCCCTGTGTTTTCTTCCAGTAGTTTTACGGTTTCAGGTCTTACATTTAAGTCTTCAGTGTACTTTGAGTTGATTTTTGTATTTGATGTGTAATGGGGTACCATTTCATTTTTCTGCATATGCATATCCCATACCGTTTATTGATAAGGCTATCTTTTCCTCATTGTGTGTTCTTGGCATCCTTGTTGAAGATCCCTTGTCTGTATGTATGTGGATTATTTCTAGGCTCTCCATTTTGTTCCATTGGTCTATGTTTGTTTTTATGCCAGTACCATACTCTTTTGATTACTATAGCTTAGTAATATGTTTTGAAATTAGGAAATGTAATACCTCCAGCTTTGTTCTTGCTCAGATTTACTTTGAGGTCTTCTGTAGTTCCATTTGACTTTTAGGGTTGTTTTTTTCAATCTTAGTGAAAAATGCTGTTGGAATTTTTGATAGTAATTGCATTGAATCTGTATTCCACTCCTCATTTCTTCAGCCAGCATCTCCCAAGGGCAAGTACATTTTGTCTTGACAAGCACAACATCAAAATCACACCTAAGAAAATCATCATTAATTCAGAAGTGTATTCCAGCATGTATTTCATCATTTATCTCAATTGTCTCTAAAAATGACCCTCATACCTGGTTATTTATTCTGCCCCAAGATCCAATCAAAGTTTGTTCATTGCATTTGGTAATTTTTAGTCTTCCAGCAATCTAGGATATCTTTTTCATGACATCAGAGATTTTGTAGAGTCCAGTTGTCCTATTGAATACCCCATGTTCAGGAATTTGTCACTTTCTTCATGATTAGATTGAGATCAGATTTCTAGTAAGAAATATAATTAGTATTGTATACATACCACTCCATCACATCAGTAGACACATAATGTCAGGCTGTAGCACAATTAGTGGTGCCAAAACTGAAGTTTTGGTTAAGATGGTAAGCAGATTTCTCTATTGTAAAAGCACATTTTTTCCCCTTTATAATTTATAATATGTGGGAGTGATCCTGTTCCCACATCATCTTTCTACCTGGTAATTTCAGCATTCATGGCTGGTTCCTGTCCAGATCAGTTTAACATTGACTGTTACAGCATTGCGATTTTAAAAATCTGTCATTTTATGTCACTGGCTAGATAAAACGTTCTATCCACATTCTTAGAGAATCATCGTTATTTGTGTTTATACTTTTTTGCCATTGCCAGGAGAAAAACTTTCAAAACAGCAGCTGCATAATTCTAACATCATTAAGAAATTAAGAGCTAAAGACAAAGAAAATGAAAATATTATTGCAAAGCTGAACAAAAAAGTTAAAGAGCTAGAAGAAGAGTTACAACATTTAAAACAGGTGAATATTAACCATTCTCTGCACATATATATTGTTATTACTTCCAATATGAACATTTGACCATGGTTTATAAAACATTTGGAATGATTTATTGAGGTACATCATTTGGGAAGAATTTTTCAAGCAATTTAATGGTGATTGTTGGGACTTCCCTGGCAATCCAGTGGTTAAGAATACTGCGCTTTCACTGCAGGAGGCGCAGGTTCAATCCCTGGTCAGGGAACCACATGCCACATGGTGTGGCCAAAAAAAAAAAAGGGAATGTTAAGGTTTGTCTTCATTATTATAATACTTGAGATTCCTGGAATACGGTTGTTTACTGTGGTGTTTTTAATTGAAAAATACCTTTTTTTTTTTTTTTTTTTTAATATAGGTCCTTGATGGCAAAGAAGAGGTTGAGAAACAACATAGAGAAAATATTAAGAAACTGAATTCTGTGGTAGAACGCCAAGAGAAGGATCTTGGCCGACTTCAAGTAGACATGAATGAGCTTGAAGAAAAGAACCGAAGTATTCAGGCTGCTCTTGATAGTGCATACAAGTAAGGAAATGAACAAATATGCAATTCATTTAAAATCAATTTTCAGAGCAGGATGTTGAAGAAACACTTTTTCTATTATCTGATTACTAATAACGTTTATAAACTTACCTATATATGAACCTGTGACTGGTTCATACGTAGGTAGCAAGTTCAACAGAGTCTCCTCACTGTAGTTAGTGTTTATTGTGTGGTGAACTCTTCCTCATTCTGTAGATCTTATGGAAATCTGCATGGAAACGTCATTAATTTTGTCATGCAATTAACTATATTATTTTAAATTTAAAAGTATCTATTTAATTTTTTAAGGGAACTTACTGATCTTCACAAAGCCAATGCTGCAAAGGATAGTGAGGCCCAGGAAGCTGCTCTAAGTCGGGAAATGAGAGCTAAAGAAGAACTTTCTGCAGCACTGGAGAAAGCCCAAGAAGAAGCCCGTCAGCAGCAAGAAACATTAGCAATTCAAGTAAGCATTAGATGATAAATTAGTCTTTAAAATCTTCCTTTGTGCTTCTGCAAAATAAAGAATCCATTAGTTAATTTGAATCAAACCTTATGTAATGGCGCGTGTGTTACATTTCCTTTATAATCCTGTTGGGCACTTTTCTAAGAGTACTGGATTGTGCCAAACTTACTCAATTACGTGTGTTTTTAAATTGTTGTTAAAGTGATGCTTACGTTATACCAGTATTGCTTATTTTTTTGTGAATTTCAGACTTATTTGAGAACACTGTGAAATCTAGGGACATTCTTACCAGAGAAATGCTTATATGCAGATAAATACTAAACATTACATATAATTTCAGGAGAATCTGTTTAACTCCTGAGCTCATTCATAGCATCTGTGGAAGTCCATGGACCTCAAATGAAGGAAGTAAACCAACATTTGTCAGGCTTTGTCTTATAAAAAAATCATCATTTGATAGATATTTGGGTTATTTACACTTTTTTATTTTATTTACTTTTATTGAGGTATAGTTCATTGATGTACAATATTATATAAATTTCAGGTGTACCATGTAGTGATTCACAGTTTTTAAAGATTATTCTCCATATTTAGTTATTATCAAACATTAGCTATATTCTCTCTGTTGTACAATATATCCTTGCAGCTTATTTATCTTATACATAGTAGTTTGAGCCTCTTAGTCCCCTACTTCTAATTTTACCCTCCTTGCTTCTCTCTTCTTTTTGGAAACCACTAGTTTGTTCTCTAAATCTGTGAGTCTGTTTCTTTTTTGTTGTATTTACTAGTTTGTTTTATTTTTTCGATTCCACACATAAATGATATTATACAGTATTTGTTATTCTGTTTGACTTATTTCACTAATCATCCATGTTGTTGCACATGGCAAAATTTGAGTCTTTTTTATGGCTAATATTCCACTATACATATACCACATCTTGTTTATCCATTCATCTGTTGATGGACACTTAGGTTGCTTCCATATCTTGGCTATTGTAAATAATGCTGCTATGAACATTGGGGTGCATGTATCTTTTCGAATTAGTGTTTTCATTTCCTTTGGATGTATACCCAGGGTTCTTTACACTTTTTGGTTATTAATGAATAATGCTGCTATAAACATTAATTTACAAATTTTTGTGTGAACATATATTTTAAAATCTGTTAGATATATACCCTTGGGTCATACGGTAATCCTATGTTTAACTTTTTCAGGAACTACCAGACTTTTCCACAGCGACTGAACCGTTTTATATTCCCGTCAACCATATATGAGGGTTTTAGTTTCTCTACATCCTTGTCAGTGTTTGTCATTGTCTTTTTCTTTTTTTTTTTTTTTTCATTATAGCCCTTTTAGGGGTGTAAAATGGTATCTGATTGTGGTATTGATTTACATTCCCTTAATGGTTAATGATGTTGAGTATCTTTTTATGTGCTTATTGGCCATTTATGTATCTCCTTTGGAAAAATTTATTCAAATGTTTAAATCCTTTGCCCATTTTTATATTATCTTTGTATTGTTCATTTGTAAGAATTCTTTATATATTCTGCACACTAGACCTTTATCAAATGTAGGATTTGCAGATATTTTCTCCCATTGTCTTTCACTTTCTTCATAGTGTCCATTGATACACAAAAGTTCAATCAGCTTTGATGAAGTCCAGCTTACCTATTTTTTTCTTTTGTTGCTTGTGCTTTGGGCATTGTATTTAAGAATCTGTTGCCTAATTCAAGATTATGCAGGTTTTCACTAGTTTCCTTCTATAATTTTTATAGTCTCAGTTCTCACATTTAGATCTTCTACATGTGAATATTAAATTGTTCCAGCACTACTTGTTGAAAAGACTGTTCTTTCCTCATTGACCTCAGTGCACTTTTGATTTAATTTGACATGGATATGTAAAACATTTACATGATTCCAAAGTGAAAGGTATATAACAAAATATATTAAGATAACATTTGCTTCCAGTTTAGCCCCTCCCCATTCTCTTTCTTGGCTATAAATAACCATTTTATTAGTGTTTGGTTTATTTTTTCAGTGTTTCTATTTGTAAATGCAAGAAAGCACACATATCTACATTTACTTATATACCCCCACATATATATACACACATACACTTATACAAATATTTGTATATCTCTCATCCTCCCTACATAAAATATAATTTACTATTTATACTGTTTCACAGCTTGCTTTATTTACTTAATAAAACATCCTGGTGATTATTCCATGGTAGAGCATAGAGCTTTTTAAAAAATTCTGTTTTACAGTTTTATAGTATATCATTGTGTGAATGTACCATTCACTCAGTTCCTATTAATGGATATTTGGGTTGTTTCCAATATTTTGATGCTGTAAACCACACCATGGTCCATACACCCCTTGTGTTTCTGCCAGTCCCTCACTGGGGTAGATAAAATATTAATATTTTAAATTAAAAATACTCTAGAACATAATAATGGAAAATTGGGGGAATGGGAGATAGTGTATGGGTTACCATTCAAAAAATCATCACCTTTTACGAGTCTTGTCAGTTTTGTGTATTAACTTCTTGTCCTTATCTCCACGTACATATTTTTTATAATTGATATATAATTATTTTATAGTTTTTTCATTTAAGATTAAATTGTACATTTCTGCAAGTTTTTTATGTTCATCTTAATTCGTATTGGGTATATTCATGTTGTATCCACATTTGCAGAAATATATTACTGCTAATAGATATTTACAACATTTCTTGTTTTGCTTGTTTTTGCTAGTTTAGCTAGCAGTGTAGAGAACATCTTTGTATATTTACAGATCTTTCCTGAGAATAGAGTAAATTTGCAGGACTAGGATGATCAGATGAAAGAATGTAAAAAGTTTGATGAAAATGTTGCCATAATGCTTTCCAAAAAGGCTCTGCAGCTGTGTATGAATATAACAGCTAGTTTTTATAGCTCATATAGCTCCTGTCACATTCTGCCTCACCCTGCAAACATTTATGGATACATTGTCTTTCCTGGTATATTGTATGGCAGTGGCTGGACCTTGTACAGATTTATATGCTTTGTGTGTGTGTGTGCGCCTACTCGAACTTTCCTAAGAACATATTGAATATATATGGTTCGGGGATTGCCTGAAGGATGGGATGTATGACAATCATACATAAAAGCTCATTGGATGGTGTAGAGTATTATACATGCAGTAAGTCAACACAACACAAAATATGTAGTTAGCTAGACAATATTGTGATATTGGTTGTGATAGTGTGTTGGTTCTCCTCATACAGGTGGGGGACCTTAGACTGGCACTGCAACGTGCAGAACAAGCAGCTGCCAGAAAAGAGGATTATTTACGCCATGAGATCAGTGAACTCCAGCAGGTACTGTCAGAGTTTCCCTAAACAAAAACCTGAGATATGTTTTTCTAGAAATAAAAAATGACTCAGTGGGATAATGTTCTTAGAGTTGAGAAGATTACTACTATACTTACCATTAGCTGTTTTTTTGTGGCTTATGTGAATAAAATCAGAGTGGATGCCTTAAAAATGTATGCGAAAAGGCCTAATTTTGTTTTCTAGAAAATATTTTATCACGATAGATTCCTAGTGTATTCAGTATTTTTTCATTTGTAATGGCTGATTTATTAATTTTTATCAGTCTTTGATTACTGTGGGGCAGATAAGCAATGCCTACTTTTTATGCTACTACTCTGTTAATTTCAGTCAGTGAACATGTACAGGAAAAGGGGGAGAAAATGCCACTCAGATTGATCTTTCTGTCTTTATAAATACCTAGAAATATTTGGATGAGGAGGCAACTACTGGGAGGTTTGGATGATACTCCTTATTACCTTAAGGTAATCAAAGGCTGTCTTTATCTTAGAAATGCTTTGTAAAGAAGCACTTATTTAGTTACTCTGTTATGCAGCTTAACTGTAACTTAAGGATTGAATAGTTAGAAAATAGCTTAATAAAAAACAAATAATTTTATCTTGGAGAAATAATTTTTTCCAGAAATCTCTCATAAAGTTTGTTTGCTAGCGTTTTTAGTGTTTTTATTGCTGTCAGTAGTAATGACTTAAGAATGTCATGATTCAGAGACTCCAGGAAGCAGAGAATCGAAACCAAGAACTGAGTCAAAGTGTTTCAACAACAACAAGACCATTGCTTCGACAGATAGAAAATTTGCAAGCAACTCTAGGGTCCCAGACGTCATCATGGGAGAAGTTAGAGAAGAATCTTTCTGATAGACTTGGTAACTGCTTTAGTTCTTAAGCTCAATGCAGAAGCCCTTCCTTCTTGTTTTAAAATTAGGGTAATGGTATGAAATTGAAATTCACTTGATTTCATGATTTTATTTTGTATCTAACTAATAGATTTTTACTTCTTCTCTTTTACATTTATTTTCTAATACCTTAATTGACTCTTTCAAACCGTTCCTTGCAAGATGTATCAGGTACTGTCTGAAATACTTCCATGTTATGCTTTCATTCATTTTTACAGACTATTGCCCTCAGTTGCTTTCTTGTCCATTGCTAAATCTGACCTCATCTAGCAGTAGTGTAGGAGGGAGAGGTCAGATATGATTCTAGACAATGGTAGAATTTCCAAGAGCAGAGATAGGTCTAAGTTAGGTTAAGATCAAATTCTAGTAGGCAGATGCTATGGAGTCTTAAGATTCCATATTCTGCTTCTTTACAGAAATGTCCTAGGTTGCCCTTCTGTACTGTTAATAAAAAGAAAATTATTCTTCCAAGATAACTTATTCAAGCACAGACAGATAGAATATGTATATATTAGATATCCCAGAATCTAGCAAATAGTGAAAAATTCCTGTATCCATTCTATGCCTAAAATTAACTGTAATTTGAAAGACATCATGGTGTAGTGATTGAAAAGCAGATCTGAATGAGTGTTAGGAGACTTGGACTCAGAGATTTTATGTTTTTTGTTTTGAATCATCCAGCTACTTTGGAGCAAGTCAGTTACCTTCTCTGGACTACGCTCTGTAAATCATGAGGAGTCAACTTTCAAACAGATTCAGGGGCTTTCAAACAGTATTCAGTAGATTCCTTGTATGTCTTAGGGCTAGATGTCATGGTGAGATAAGTAGGTGCTGGGCTCCCTCCAGGCTGCCTTAATGAAAGTAGTGCCTCCTGTGTCTATCTTTTTTTTTTTTTTCCTTGTGGCTCCAGGTAAGATTTTGTCTGGAAATAGATTCATGTGCTTAAAAAAAAAAATCACTGGACAGATTTTAGGTCTATCATTTATGACAACTTTTTGAGACCCATTTGTTATGAAATATGAGATATCTGAAAATGATACCTTCTGAAACAAATATTTTTTAGCAATAAATGAAAGCTAGAAGCCATTATTTTTGTGGCTTTTAAACTGGAGCCTACACACCCTCAGGGATACTGGAATGTAGGCAAAGCCATAGGACAAATATACTGTATAATGCTATAAAAGGAGCATAGATACAGTATAGAACAGAATATATAATGTTAAATAGAGCTGTTATTAGGTCTACTTTGGTGGGGAAAAAATATGAAAATTCTTGCCTTGGTTAAATGTCAGAATCTTATCCACTAGTCTTCTTGTTTTTTAATTGAAATTTTCAATTGAGATAACTGTAGATTCATCTGCAGTTGTAAGAAATGATAAAGAATGGTCCCTTGCATGCTTTCCCCAATATCTAAATGTTAACATTTTGCAAAATTATAGTAGATTATCACAACCAAGGTATTGACATTGAAACAACCTTCTGATTTTATTCTGATTTCCTTAGTTTTACTGGTACTCATTTGTGTGTGTGTGTGTGCACGTGCACCTGTGTGTATTAAGTTTTATAGAAGTTTACCACTTGAGTAGGTTCATGTAGCCATCACTACAGTCAAGATATTGAATAGTTCTAACACCACAAAGATCCCTCATTTTGCCCTTTTTAACCATACTTAACACCCTCATGCCCCTCCCCCCATCCGAAATCCCTGGCATCCACTAATCCTCCATTTCTAAAATTTTGAAATTTCAAAATGTTATGTAAATAGAATTGTATAATGTGTGACATTTTGAGGATTGGCTTTTTTTGCTCAGTGTAATTCCCTGAAGAATCATACAAGTTCTTGTGTGTATCAGTGATATAGTCTTTATTGCTGAATGTTTTTCCATGTATGTAGCACATCTTGTTTAACCATCTACCTGATGATGAAAACTGTGGGCTGGATCTAGATTTTGTCTGTGCAGATAAAGCTGCTGTGAACATTCACGTACAGGTTTTAGTGTGAACATAAGTTTTCATTTCTCTGGATAAATGCCAAAGTGTGCAATTGCTGGGTTGTATGGCTAGTTGCATGTTGAATTTTTCAAGAAAATGCCAAACTGTTTTCCAGAATGGCTGTATGTGTGAGAATAATCCAGTTTGTGTACATCCTTGCCAGCATTTTCTTTTAGTGTTGTCTCTATTTTTTCTTTTAGTCATTCAGATAGTTGTGTAGTGATGCCTTATGATTTTTAATTCGCATTTTCCTCATGAAAGATGGTGAATGCATTTTATGTGTTTATTTTCCATTTTTACATCCTCTTCAGTGAAATATCTGTTTATGTCTTTTGCCCATTTCCTAATTGGATTGCTTGTGTTTTCACGGTTGCGTTTTGAGAATTCTTTGTATATTCTAGATACTAGTCTTAAATAATGTGGTTTGCATTTATTTCCTCTAAGCCTGTGGCTTTTCTTTTCATCTTTTTCACATACAGCAAAAGTTTAAAATTTTGAAGAAGTCTAGTTTATCAGTTTTTCTCTTTATGGCTCATGCTTTTTGTGTCAAACATAAGTACTCTTTGCCTAACCCTAGATCCTAAAGATTTCTTGTTTTTTTTTTCCTAAAAGTTTTATAGTTTTTTTTTTTTTAGCTGGAGTTTATTGACTTACAATATTATATTAGTTTGAGGTGTACAACAGTAATTTGACATTTTTATAGATTATGATTCATATAATGTTATGATAAAATATTGGCTATGTTCCCTGTGCTCTACATTACATCCTTGTAACTTACCTATTTTATACCTGGTAGTTAGTACCTCTTAATCCCCTTCACCCGTTTTGCCCCTCCCCTCATTATATTTTGTTTCGCACTTAAGTGTATGATCCATTTGAGTTAGTTTTCATATATGGTGTGAAGCTTAGTTTGAGAGGGTTTTTTTGTTTGTTTTTTTGTTTCTTGTTTTTTGGGGATATTTTTGCCTTTGAATATCCAGTTGATATCCAGCACTGTTTGTTGATTCACTACTCTGTTGATATATGACTCCACTTTCAAATTAAAATATTTTGGTGAAAAAATGATAAAGCACATAAATTTTTCTTTTTCTTTTCCTTTCTTTTTTTTTCTTTTGTCTCTGTAGGCATCCCTGCCTTAGTCAATGAGTACTTACAGTTTTAAGTGTGGCTACTTGAATCATTAAAAGTTTAAAGTCAGAATCTGCTTGGTATCTTGGCCTCTCAAAAATATGTACATGTGATTTTTCTTCTTTATCCTGCAATTAGGTGAATCCCAGACCTTGTTGGCAGCAGCAGTTGAGAGAGAACGTGCGGCCACAGAAGAACTTCTTTCCAACAAAATTCAAATGTCTTCCATGGAGTCACAGAATTCGCTCTTAAGACAAGAAAACAGTAGATTTCAGGCCCAGCTAGAATCAGAGAAAAATAGGCTAAGAAAACTAGAGGATGAAAATAATAGGTGAGCATGTTTCTTGAGTGTTATTCTTGGTAGTTTCAAATGACATTTTAAAGCACTTTAAAAAATATGTTGTTGGTTTTTAGCTTCATCACACTGAGAACTGAAAATACATACTTTTAGTGTTTAAAGTCAGTCGTTAGTAATAGGATATCATACCAAGATAGGACTGGGATTCACTGAACCTTATATAGGCTCTTGAAATTGTGTGTCATGTCCTAAATGTATTAGCATTTTCCAGGGAAAGGATTCATTGCTTTGATCAGATTTTTTAAAGGAGTTCGTGACCACAAAATAGTTCGAAGACCACTCACTGGAGTTATTTTTATATTACAAGGGTTTAAGCATTGTTCCAGTCTTTCTAAATAAATGTCTGGGCTGTTTGCAAACACAAGCTATAAAATCCATCTATGTGAAGTTATATTGAGGCTGTGATGAGGGGTTTTATCCTTTGAGTTCTTGCTTGGAAATTTTACTTTAAAAAAAAGTAGCCAAGTAAAAATGATTTATAAAGTAAAATATATGAAGTTTTGCAGACATTTTCATAGAACTCCCTAATAAGCTTTTGTAGAATCTGAACATATAGAGCGGTGGTATTCAAAATTCTGTTTAGAAAGTCTCTTTTAAAATGAAATCTTAACTCAGAGAACCAATAAATAAGATACACAGAAGTGGTAGTTCAGCTTCTGAATAAAACCCAAGTCATCTGGAAAATACAGTTGGAAAATCAAACTGATGATAAAAATGACTACTAAATATATAACTGGAGTTAATAAAATAGTTTTTAATACTCTGTACTATCATCTTTTTTGTTTTGTTTAATTCCCTTTGGCTTAATAGGTACCAGGTTGAATTAGAAAACCTAAAAGATGAATATGTAAGAACACTTGAAGAGTCAAGGAAAGAAAAGGTATTTCTATTAGTGTTTGCTCACCTCTTAGAGCTTCCATTAAAGAGTATGGTTGGGGATGGTAGCAAACTAATGAGATGACAAGTTAAAACGGGTGATATCTCTGCTTTTGTAACTTGGTCTTTAGTAGTAAAACAAATAGGAGTGTATACCTTATGTTCCTAACTTTCAGATTGACTTACAATGATGACTTGCTATCCTAGAAATTATCTAACTGTATCTCTCTCCATTAGACACTGTTGAATAGTCAGTTAGAAATGGAGAAAATGAAAGTTGAACAAGAAAAGAAGAAAGCAATTTTCACTCAAGAAGCAATAAAAGAAAAGGTATTAAAGTTTGTTGTTTTGTTTTCTTTCTGATATAACCAGTTAGTAGCTGTTGTGGTTAATCATTGTTTTGTAATTTTAGCTATACTTTATATATACCATTTCTTATTGTCTAAAATCCATAGAGTGATGAACTCTAGTAGTATAATCAGTGTTCTGCTCATCGTGGATCCAAAGTAATTTGAGTTTATCCAGAGACATCTGTGATTTCTGAGATTTGAATTACAAAACCTCTTGTCCCTTTTAAAATGAATTTTGTGGTCTCTCACTGACACTGATGCACCTCATTTGGCCCATAGGCACCTTGGGAGTGAAACTGTTCACTTTCTTTCTGGTTAACGAAGGTAATTTTTCTAAAGTGAGTTTCCTATACTTAAGGGATTGGAGTATACTTGGTAGTTAGCATAATATGTTAAAATTACCTATATGTACATTGAAATTACCTTTTGAATTTATTTGATTTAAAAAATAGAGTAAAAGTAAAATGGATAAGCCGGAAACTGGTTTGTAAATCTCATTGGTAACCTTATTCTAAAAATACAGGTTTAATTGGTGGTATGTTATATAATATGAAGTAATTAGCTCATATAATTGTTTCATTAAAAACATTCTCATCCCATTAAAGATAAGCCAAATTATGTTGTTGTAATATAAATGGGTCCTGTGATAATTTGACCAAGTTTCTCTATACTTTTAAATTACTAAATATTGTGCTTTTGATAAGACTTGAGAAATCATATCTGTAATATTTTATGAGGAAATTAGAGTGAATCTTTGTTGTCACTGATCCTAGAAAAGTTTGTTTTTTTTATTTATCATTTTACTCTTTAATCTGAACTGAATTTTTTTTTTAATACCTCAAGGAACGGAAGCCATTTTCTGTTTCTAGCACTCCCACAATGTCACGCTCAAGTTCAATAAGTGGAGTTGATATGGCAGGGCTACAAACATCTTTTCTGTCTCAGGTGATGTTTTATTTCTTAATCCATGTTCTTAAAGTGAATAATGATAAAGAGAATATGCAGATAGCAGTTTGGCTCTCACCATGACCTTGCCATTCTACAGGCAGTTCATCTGCACATTTGTAAGGGAGTGCTAATTACGCTGAAGAAAGAGATAATTTTCTGCCTTTGAGAATGTCATAGACATTTTAAAGCAAGAATTGACCAAACCATTTTTGTTTGAACCTTGTACACAGTCTGTAGTAACTGAATAACTGTGTGCTTTAATTAACATAGGATGAGCCTCATGATCATTCATTTGGACCAATGTCTGTATCGGCGAATGGAAGCAATCTTTATGATGCTGTAAGGATGGGAGCAGGATCAAGCATTATTGAAAATCTACAATCTCAGCTAAAGCTAAGGGAAGGAGAAATTACTCATTTACAGGTATTATAAAAATTAAATGTGCTATAGAAGTAAATGAAATTTTGAGGCCCAATAAGTAGCACCCTTCATTTCCACCTGCATTCTGAGCAAATTGAGAAATAAAATGAAATAGTGGCATGTGAAGCCCCAAATGAATCATGTATATTAATGATAAAGGCTGATTGGAGAAATTAGCCAAGGATGAAAGTCAAATGGTCCTGCTAACCAAGTGCCAGAATTTGGGAGACAGTTGGAGGAGATGCTGGACTGGCGTAAGCCTCCCCATGAGCGACAGCCTGCCACGATAAAACTTGGAGGCATCTAGGACAGAGAGCCCTTTGCAGGCAGCTCTTTCCAAATGTTAAAAAACGGAAGTTGCTGAGCTGAATATAGCTGTTTTAGTCTTCCCAGATACACTACTTAGGTAAGTTACTCCAGCTTCTCCTATGAGAAAAGAGTAAAGGTGATGAGAGAGATGAGAACTATAACATCCTGTACATAAAAGGAAACATCGTGAGTGGAGCATCCTCCCATCTTATCTTCCTTTTCAAAAACTTTATGTGGTGAGAAATGTTAAAATGTTTTATGTTTTCATTGTTAAGTTTGATTGATTGATTGATTGATTGGCTGTGTTGCTGCACACGGGCTTGTCTAGTTGAAACCAGCAGGGGCTGCTCTTTGTTGTGGTGCACAGGCTCCTCATTGCTGTGGCTTCTCGTTGCAGAGCATGGGCTCTAGGTGAGTGGGCTTCAGTAGTTGCGGCACACGGGCTCAATAGTTGTGGCTCACAGGCTCTAAAGTGCAGGCTCAGTAGTTGTGGCATGTGGACTTAGTTGCTCCACGGCATGTGGGATCTTCCTGGACCAGGGATCGAACCTGTGTCCCCTGCATTGGCAGGAGGATTCTTAACCACTGTGCCAGCTAGGAAGTCCCCATTGTTAAACTTGATACGCTCAAAAGTAGAACTTTCCTCTTCTATTCTTATTATATGGTTTTAGTTAGTTGAAAATATTACTCTGTTAGGGACTTCCCTGGTGGCACAGTGGTTAAGAATCCTCCTGCCACTGCAGGAGACATGGGTTTGATCCCTGGTCCAGGAAGATCCCACATGCCTCAGAGCAGCTAAGCCCATGTGCCACAACTACTGAGCCCATGTGCTACAACTACTGAAGCCTGTGTGCTTACAACCTGTGCTCTGCAAAAAGAGAAGCCATTGCACTGAGAAGCCTGCACACCACAACAAAGAGTAGCCCCTGCTCGCCACAACTAGAGAAAGCCCATGTGCAGCAACGAAGACCCAATGCAGTCAAAAATAATAAAATTAACAAAAAAGAAAAGAAAATATTACTCTGTTAAAGAAGATGTCCTTGAATTTGGAAGAAAATAGATCAGAATAATCTTAATACCTTTTATGTTTGTGTAGCCCAATGTTATGCTCGAAGTCACAAATGAACTTCTTTGGTAGTTGATGATAGATTCTACCAATATGACTTATGTAGTTGGTGCTACATGAAAGTTTGTTTTATTTTTCTAGGCTTTTGTAGTAGTTTAGAATAACTGAAATATGTGCTATTTCCTTAGATTAGAGGAAAATACAGAGTTGCATGTTTCAAACAGATGATTAAATTTTCTTCAGTTCTTTATCTCATAGTAAACCCGATAAATGGTACACATCTGAGGAAAGTTGAAACCCTTTTCGTGCTACTATTTCCTTTTACTTAAGAAAGAGCTAGCTGATCGTTATATGTTCACATATCTGTTTCTGAAAAAATAACACAAACATGTTTATATTAGTGGGATTATTAAACTAGATAATATTTTCATGTAAATCACTTTCTGGTACTGTTTCTCAGCTAGAAATTGGCAATTTAGAAAAAACACGTTCCATAATGGCTGAAGAGCTAGTTAAATTAACAAATCAAAATGATGAACTTGAAGAGAAAGTGAAGGAGATACCCAAACTTCGAACTCAGCTAAGAGTAAGTATTCTTCACTTTTATTTTTAGTTTACATAAAATGAATGTATATATGTTAGTGATTTCTTTGATAATTAAAAAGTATTAATATTTGAGGAACATATGAATCTTATATTGCTTGTCACATCACACATTCACAGTAATTTTCACAGTCATGTTTAGTCCCAGCATAGGAAACTAACTAGATTTCATTTGGCCAAGGCTCATTAATAATCCTGAACTTTTGCATGATCTGAGTAGTATTTGATTGATTATGGGATGTGTATCCTCATAATTAGCATATTTGGTATTAGAAGTTGCTGTTAAGCCATATATGAGAATGTATTTTCTTTTGACTTGTAGGGTGAATGCCAGGTATTACTTAAACCACAATGAATCATAGAGACTGAAATTTCATCATGTGCTGAAATTAATGGGAGAAAAGACAGATTAAGCTATATATGGGGAGAATTGTAGATTTAGTGTAGAGATATGGTAAGATTATTAGCCATCTGGCTTAGTTTATTTTTATTTTTATTTTTTTATTCTTTTATACCAACAGACTGAAGCGTGAGTTTAATTTTTATGAGAGCTGACTATATACTTTTATTTAGAGGGATGGGCTGGGAGTTTGGCATTGGTAGATGCAAACTATTTCATTTAGAATAAACAACAAGGTCCTACTGTATAGCACAGGGAACTATATTCAGTATTCTGTGATAAACCATAATGGAAAAAAATATAAGAAAAGAATGTATGTATGTGTATAACTGAGTCACTTTGCTATACAGCAGAGACTGACACAACATGGTGAATCAACTATACTTCAATAAAAAAATGAAACGAAAAAAATAGCCATTTGGCTTGGTTTTTTTTTTTTATGCTAACAGATTGAAGTGTGAGTTTAATTTTTATGAGAGATGACTATATACTTTTATTTAGATTGTAAAGTCTTTACTGGTGACATGATAAAATAAATATAATATTAAAGATTTTCTATACAGTTATTTAAAAATTGTAAACAAATATATTTTATAGGATTTGGATCAGAGATACAACACTATTCTGCAGATGTATGGAGAAAAAGCAGAAGAGGCAGAAGAACTTCGATTAGATCTTGAAGATGTAAAAAATATGTATAAGACTCAAATAGATGAACTTTTAAGACAAAGGCTCAGTTAACTTCTGAAAATTACATTCCCATCAAACTGAATGTAAACATTTAATATCAAAGTGCAGATATCCAATAAATTCTTTTATAGAATTAGTGGAATTTACTATAGTGTTCAAAAATTGAAAAAAAATTGTTTTATAGTATATAGTAATATTTCCAGTTAAATTATTTTGTGCAATATTTGAACTTTATTTTTTATTCTTTAAAGCTTTATTTTTTAAAGTCTTTTTTTTTTTTTTTTTTTTTGCCTTGAAAAGCACAGAGATTTATTACTTTATCCTCATACCAGTATGGTTAGGGAAGGAGAATGGTGTTCATATAGTGTATTGTAGATATATAACTAATTGTATCTATAATTTATATGTTTTTGTATATATTGAGAACATTTAAAGAGTGATAGTAGCATTGACACTGAAGTTTCACACTTAAATCTTCAGTATATCTAATTACTGTTCATGAAAATGGACATTAAGTGTTCAAGTAAAAAAATTATTAAACTGTGGTTATGAAATTTTGAATGAATTTTTTTCTTTTAAAAAAAGACACTGAAATTTAAAGGGTAAATAATTTAAACTTTAAAATTTTGTGGTCTCAAGTTTTATTTCACTCAGATTTCATGATTAAGTCTGTATAAATTTTGGTACCTATTTGGAGAAAGCTGTAGCTATTCAACGTTATCTAGGCATAATTGAATAGTGGAAAAATCTACTTATAATGATTTTGTGATATCATTAACATTTTAGTGGTTTTGAAGAGGTATTGTTTTACTACCCTATAAAATGAATCAAAAGTAATAAAATTACTAATGTAATTTCCTTTTTAAAAATTAATTGTTCAGATTTTGTAAAGTCTTATTTTTGGCACATTAAAAGTGAATGTTTGATATTTGTAGCAATATTCATAACAAAATAGATTTGGGAGTTAAATTTGGCATTTTGCAGTTTTCTGTAGTGTATCATTTAATTTTTTTCTTGAACCTTTAAACTCAAAAATAGCGTGAAATAGTTGAAAAAATAGCTATGCCTTCTTCCCAGCTGCGTTTTAGACTTGTGAAATATTTTAATACATTTTATTACTGAAAGTCATTCAGCTGCCTTTACTTGAAAATAAGAACTCTCACTTAATTTTTAGTTACATTTTAAACACTAGAGTATAGCTAGAAGTAAGCCATGTTGAAGATTTTGGAATGCTTTTCAGGGCAATTCAAGTGACCTCATTTTTGTTCTTTTTGTATTTAGGACAGTATTTCTGTCATTGGATCTCTGATTTGTAGCATTAATAAATATTCTTTCAGAGTGAGACAAATTCATAAAATTAATTTTCTATATTTTAGTGATAAAAAGCAGTATAATAGCTTTTTGTCAGCTTGTTTTTTTGTTTTTTTTTAATATTCAGGGGCTGACAATGAAAAGACTAATAGCAATAAGAAATGTACAGAATTAGAAAATATAGGAAACTTAAGTTGCAAAATTCTGTCAAGTGTCTGAAACTAGAAGTTTAGGAATTATGAAATTGTTCATTTAATATATCCATTAGTGAGAAAAAAAAAGCCTTCACTTGTGGAGAAAAGATTGAAATAAAACTTTACCTTTCAGTTTGATCATATTAAACATTCTCTTTTCTTAATCCTTGTTAACATTAATAAAATCAATTCAACTTAAAATTTTAAAGTGTTTTCAGTTTAATTTAAAAATGACAAGCAGCTATTAATATTTAAGTCTTTGGCTACATATTACCATGTATTGTTCTTTTATCCACAAATGAGTAGCTGAGGTTCAACTGATCTTATTTCATTATACGCCTAGATCTCTGAATACATTTGTAAGTTGAGAAGGTGTACTGAATTCCTTTCTTGAAAAACTCCACTATGTGGCAGAATACCTATTGAATCTTGGTTGCTGTACTTTGTTGTTTGCCATTAAAACTTATCTATCCATATTCTAGAAAATGTTTATATTTTAATAGATAAGAAAATAGTTTGCAGTCAGATGTTTCCATTCTTGAAAGAAAATAGAAAAATAATACAAATAATAACAATGTCAAGAATATAAAAAAGGAGTAAGAGTTGTGAACATTGTTGGCTCATATATAGACGACTAAGCACAGACAATGGGCACCCTTCTAACTCTTGGAAGCTAAATAGAGAGTACCATTTCTTTCTTTTTCTTTACCTCTTTTTTGAGAACTTCAAGTTGTACAGTGTTTAGCATATGGGGATGTATCAAATGTATCTATATTGTGATTTAAGATATTCTAAATATGGGTAATTTCTAACCCAGGAAAACATGTAGTTTAGGTAAGTGAAAAGAAAAGTTCAGGAAAATTTTTTTCCTGTAATCCTTCAATTGGCATTTGATTCATTAGTTGAAAGTTTTATTTAAATGCTTATTAAAAGTATGTGATTTATAATATATAGAAAAGAGCCACAAGAAGAAAATAGAAAATGACTGTAGATATTTTATCTTGTTTTACCACTCTTTGTCTACTATGTGTACTTGTATGTTCTAATGTATCAAAATTTTTCATTTTCATTTAAAAATTGAATTTCCCCAATTCTATTCAGTTTTAAACTATAACAACTTTAACTTCATATTTTGTAAAGGGCTAAAATATGATTTAAACTACAGATTGATATTATATTTTAATTCTAAATGAAAGAACTGTAAATAATAATAAGCATGGGTCTGATTTGAATAAAGATTTTAAAATGGTAATAATGTATTTCATTTTTAACATAATTTAGAGTGGTCAGTACCAATTAGTGAAGATAATTTTCTTTTATGAAGATAGATGACTGGTGTAACTTTGGAATTCTTATTTTAAGAAATGGTGCCCAAATTTTTATGAGTTTTATTACTAAGAGTTTTATTAGTATTAAGCATAGTTTTTCCAGTGAAGATATGTTTTTGGAAAATATAATTCTAAGAATTTACTTCTTGTAACTAACTGGTACAATTACTGTTAGGATGATTTGTGTCTTTTTAAAGTCTTAAACAGTATCAAGATATTCTTCTAAAAGTCTTAAAACATTTCTGTATTCAAATAATAACAGGTAAAATAAGTTATCCTCTATTCATAAGTTATCCTGAGTTCATATTGCTTGTACTATTGAACTCCGCAACTTTGATTCTTTAAAATACTTTTAAGGTATTGCCTTTACACGAATCCTTTTAACTTTTAGCAAATCAAGATCCTTTAACAAGATAGAATGGAAATTAAATGTATCTTTCTTCTTAATACTTAAATACTTTTTCTTAAACAAAACCTCACAATTCTTCAGTAGTCCACAGTTGTGATACAGGGAATTTACTTAGTGTTGTCCAGGATTTATTCTCTATACTGACCTACTCCCAAGTAAGTGAAACTTCATTTTCAGTCCTCAAATAATACTAAGCAAGGACTAATGGGAGATTTTTCTGTTTGCTTAACATTAAACTCTCTTCTTTTACAGGTAGCGATGAGCAGAGCATGGTGGATAGAGGTGTTCCTTCCAGTTTTAGATGATGCTGTGCTCATTCGTGTCTTTTGAAATGAGAGTCTTACTTTTTTCAAATACATATTATTTAAAAAAAAATCTGCGGTCATAGGTGATAGTAGGAGACACCTACTTTGTGCTTACTTTGTTGTTGTTTAAGGAACTCATTATATGGGATCATAATCATGTATCCACTGTTCTGAAATCTAGAAAGCTCTGAAAACCAAATGTTTTTTTAATAAGCTTATTGTCAAATCTGCTTTGGTAGTAAAACCTGACCTTCATTGACGGGGAGATTACAGGCTTTATGTCTCTTCAGTGTGAGTATTCATGCTTTTTTGCTGCATTTTGTGTGAGTTTATCGGTTGGCAACCTGGGACACAGTGAGAATGTTGGGTAGTAAGATGGTAATGCATACCCTATTCTATTAAAAAAAAAATCAGGAACACATGTGGTACCAAGGATGCTGGAAAAGGGGTTCTATATCTGCACTTTGTCTTCACATCAGCTTTTTAAAGATGGATACCATTACCTTCTCCATTTTTAAAATGAAGAAAGCTTAAGTAGTTGCTCAAGTTCATATGGCAAGTAAGTGGCAAAGTTAGGATTCTAATTTGTACAGCTTGGCTCCAGACTCCATGCTGTGAACCATTAACTCTACAATGCTGCTTCTCTTACTGCTCTTCTATAAAACCATAAGTATATATAGATCAACTGTGCCATGAGATCAAATTTAGTCAGAATTTGCTTGCTTAGCATTTCAATACCTTTGACTTATGGTTTAAGCAGTTGGATATATCAGAGAACCAAGAAGCTATATAGTCTGCTGATAGTTCAGCATTTTGCTGACACTCTGTGAGCTATCCAAAATGCCAGTGTATGAGCGGCAAACTTGTAATACAATGTAAAAATCATGATTATACAAAATTTCAGTTACATAAAAGAGACAGCAGATAATGAATCCCATATACTTATTAACGTTTACTCTTTAATAGCATTCAATTTATGGCCCATTTTGTTTCATTTATACTTCACTTGTGCATACTGACTATTTTGAAGCAAATTTCAGACATGACTTGCTTATTTAAGTCTGAAATGTTTCTGTAAAAAGTAACTTTACCTCATCAGCTATTTGGTTACTTGCATCATAACTCATATAGGAAAGACAAGATAAATATGCGTCATTCTTTTTCTTTGTTTACCTGTTTTCACAATTAAAGTTGGTTCCTTTCTGTTATCCGAGATGAACAATGAGGTTTTTGGCTTCTGTATTTGATCATTTAGCTGGATCTTTTTGAACTTGATATTTAAACATATGTGTGCTTCAATCCATTACAGTTACCCTATTGATGCTTTAAATTATTCTGTCTTTGGCCAGAGGGAGCCTGAGTCCTTTTGATATGACCCTCATAGCCTTTGATTGCTTCCTTGCTTCCTCCTGTAAGATCTTTCAGGTTCTTCTAGTACATTTCCTGCCCCATATCTAAGCTCATTTTTCTCTGAGTACCTCAAATTATCCTTTTTTCTGTGGAGCCCATGTATTTTTGTTTTTTCTTTTTAAATATCCAATTAAAATTCACCCAGATGTAAATTTTTTCCTCTTTCATTTTATTATTATTTATATTTATTTTTGGCTGTGTTGGGTCTTTGTTGCTGTGCACGGGCTTTCTCTAGTTCCAGAGAGCGGGGGCTACTCTTCACTGTGGTGCGTGGGCTTCTCATTGCAGTGGCTTCTCTTGTTGCAGCTCAGGCTCTAGGTGTGCAGGCTTCAGTAGTTGTGGTGTGTGGGCTCAGTAGTTTTGACTTGCAGGCTCTAGGGCACAGGATCAGTAGTTTTGGTGCAAGGGCTTAGTTGCTCCATAGCATGTGGGATCTTCCTGGCCAAGGGCTCGAACCCGTGTCTCCTGCATTGGCGGGTGGATTCTTAACCACTGCACCACCAGGGGAAGCCCTGAGCCCATGTTCTTTAAATGGGAAAGTGTTTGCCGAGATCTCAGTCTGGACACAAGGGGTGCTTCTTGCTATAAGGTTGGTTGTTTCTAGGCCTCTTCAATGGATGATGGAGGAGAGATTTGTTTCTAAGGATTAAAATATATTGTTTTTTGTTTGTTTTGTTTTTTTTAAATAAATTTATGTGTTTGTTTATTGGCTGCGTTGGGTCTTCGTTGCTGCACACGCGCTTTCTCTAGTTGTGGCGAGTGGGATCTACTCTGTGGTGTGCGGGCTCCTCATTGCAGTGGCTTCTCTTGTTGCGGAGCACAGGCTCTAGGTGAGTGGGCTTCAGTAGTTGTGGTACACAGGCTCAGTAGTTGTGGCTCATGGGCTCTAGAGCGCAGGTTCAGTAGTTGTGGCACACGGGCTTAGTTGCTCCGTGGCACGTGGGATCTTCCTGGAGCAGGGCTCAAACCCATGTCCCCTGCATTGGCAGTTGTGTTCTTAACCACTGCATCACCTAGAAAGTCTGGAGGATAAAACATACTGTTAATTCATGCTGTTACTCCATTTCAAATTCGGAACTGCAGGATTTTCATATAACATCATCAGGCTTAGAGCTATATTGCATGTCAAGATTTTTAGCTTCAAAGATACCATCTTAATTACTCCTGTTTGGTTTATCCCAGCTAACACTGCTACCAATAACTTGGCTTCTGAAATCAGTTACTATTTATTTGTAATTCTCTTAGTCCTGAAGGTACATTCCACCATGATGTTCAAATTCTATTTCAAAGTCACTTGGGTTAGTTCCCCTGTTGTGGTATATGCCACAACTGGATGGCATTTAGATCTGTTTCATTTTACTTTCAATTTTCAAGGATTACTTTTTTAAAAATTTAATTTTGTTTTATAATGCAAAATATTTACATGATTCTAAAGTCACAACTATATAATGTATATTCAGAGAAGTTATCTTCTTTGTCCCCTATACCTGTATTCCCTCCTTTCCCCTATTGGTAATCATTTTAATGTTATTCTGTAGATAATTTATATACATAAATATATGTTCCCTTTCCTCAATAAATGATAGCAGATTGCACATTCTTTTTCTGCTGTGCTTTTTCCTCTCAATAATCTATCCTGCAGTGTATAGTGATGTTTCTCAATCCTTTTTTAACATCTACATAGCTCTGCATTGTGTGGATATATCATAGTTTATTCATCAGTCTCCTGTTAATAGACACTTGAGTTTATTGTTTAAAACTAAATTTTAACAGTGGTATTTTGGGAGGGAAATTCTGTGTTAAGAATGGCTGTTACAGTATGATAGAACTCAAGCGTGTGCTCTTAAAGCTCTATCATATTTTGTCTCCTCTAAGTCTGAAAGAACACAACTTAATTTTTAGCAATTTAAAATAGCACCACGTGCATCTCACAACAGTTGGATTGGTTTGTTTGCTCTTGCAATGAGAGTAACATATTTTTAGGAAACTTCTCATATAGTCTCGTGTTCTTTAAAAATATATATATCTGTATCTATATATCTTTATTGCATGTCACTCAGGGGCAAACCAGCTTGTTTATTCATTTTCAGTCAACTAACAGGAAAGCTGTATTTCCTGTACATGACAAAATAGGTTGGTGGCAGGTAAGCTGCGAAAGCACTTATTAAAAAGTTACTGTCCTATTCATAAGGGGTGGGCAAAGTATGAAATAATACAGCAGTAGTTCCTTTAGAGGCAGTCTTTTACATGAAGAGTAAATGAGTTAATATATAAAGTGCTTTAGAATACTTGGCACATGTCAAATATGTGTTTTTGCATTGCTATTTGAAAGAAAAATTCCAGATAATGTTCCTCATTTAGCAGGTTACTAATTGAACTAACAGTTCTTATAACAGTATCTAAAAAATTATTTGAAGAGTATGTAAGCCTTTGGAAACAAACTGTTGTGTTTTTTTATGATCATAGTACTTAGTACCAGTGATTTTATGTGTCCGAGTGTAAGTTTATTTTGATGATATTAACTTTGATCAGTTCAAGTTGAATCAGTAATTAATGCTCAGCTCTACTGTGCTGTATACTACACAGCATACTGTATGAACCGAGGGTGCCAAGAGTAGACGTGTAGGAGATGGACGTTCGAATAATTATGATAATTATGCAATTGCATTTTAAATAATTATAAAATAATAAAACGATAAAAATCAAACTCCACAAAGTGGCATTGGAGCTTGGTGAGTTTTCGGATAGTTACGAAGAGAGGCAAGAGTACTCCTACATAATGTGCAAGGACTCCAAAGAATCCTCACCACCAGCAAGTGTGGCCAGCACGTACGAAAGTGAGAGCGGCAACTTCTGCCTTAATTACGAAAACAGTAAAACGCCGCTTCGGTGCAACGCAGTAAGAGGGAACAAGCGAAGGAGAGTCAGGTTTTCTACCCAACCCGTCCTAGTGTCCTTTAAGCGCCTTATCGCTTCTTCCCAAGGACAGTCCAGCCCCTCCCTCTGGCTCTCTGGCCGGGGCCGCAGCCCAGAGGCTCTGGTCCTGGCGGGAGAGCGCAGGGAACCGCAGCCGGTGCCCCTCGAGCCCGGCCCCCGCAGACCCGGCGTCGGGCCCCGAGCGCACAGCCCCCGCCCGGCCCTCGTGGCCGCGGCTCCGGCCCCGGCGGCCCCGTGCTGAGCGGGGGCCCGCCTCCCCGTGCTGGCCGGCCTAGGTGTCCCGGCGGCTCCCGGGCGCCCCCTGGCCCGGCTCCGGCGCCCGAGGTTTCCGGTGAGCTGCAGTCGCCGGTTATGACGACTCCCTCCTCCAGAGCAGCCGCCGCCGCCGCCGCCTCCTTCGCAGCCTCTGCTCGCCCGGCTCCAGGTGGGATTCGCCTCGCGGTCCGCGGAGACTTCACCCGCCCCCCGCCCCCCTGCGCCGGCCGGTCTGCGAGCCTCTTTGGGCCGGGCGCGCGGCGGGCGCTTCTGCCCGCTCCCGGCGCGGCTTCCCGGCGGGCCGGTGCCTCTCCACGGGTCCGCCTGCGCCTTCCCATCGCCCGCGGGCCGAGGAGGCGGACTTGGGGAAGCCGACCCTGACCCTCCCGACCCCGAGCGCTCGGCCTCTTCACGGCGCCAGCAGCGGCGCGCGGGACTCCGGGGGCCCCCTGGGCACGGGGAAGGATGCCGGGTCCTCGGCCTGCGCCCCCTTGACCGGGTTTCCCAGGCCGGGGCGGAGCCGCTCTCCAGGCCCCTCCCAGGCGCGCCAGGGACCGGAGGTGGGGGGTGGGGGTGCAGTGCTGGGTGGCTGGCGGCCGCCGGGATCTCTGTGCCGCGAAGCCCAGCGCGGCATCGTGGCCGCGGAAGGGCGCTCGCCGCTGACCTCGCCGTCCCGGTTCCGCAGATGTGCTAGCAGACAGCTGGTGGACCTCACCTGGGCAGCCAGGCCCTTTCTAACCTCCTGCCTTGTAAAACTTCCAGCACTTGTTGCGGCGAGCCGTTTTGAGTCCTTGTGGGTCTCAGACGTGTTTAACTTTTCACCTGTCCGCTGCCTTCTTTAAAGTTTCCCAAGCTCTGTCACAGAGCATCGCCCCATCTCGCCTGTTGTGTTCCCTCTCAGCCTCGGGCTTTCACCTCTTGTCATCTTTCAGGCTTTTCCCTTTTTCCTCCCCCCTTTTTAGACCTGCGGAAATCCAGTCAAGGGAGAGAGAGGTGGAGGGAACCAGTCGCTTTGTGCTGAAGGAAAACGTAGCTCAGCTGCAAAAGCTTCCATCTGCTGGAGCACTGCGCCGGCTCATCCCTCAGGGGCTCTGCTTGCAAGAGGACTCAACACCAGAAAGGTTCTCTGCCATGCCCTGTGGTTGTGGTTTTATGCACCAGCAGACACTCCTTCTAGTTTATGCAAGTGGGGTACGGCCCTCTGCAAGAGCCAGGTTTTTAATTTGAGCGTTTAGGTTTTTCCCTTGACCTAAGCGTTACTCCTTCATGCGTCAGTGGGTTTAGTTAGAGCTAGAGCTCAGCGCAGGACAATGGACTTGGATAATCAAAGGTCAAGACTTGGTCATAGTAATGACCTATGTCCTGGAGGGATGAGTCAAAAGATTGGCCATTCTGCCTGTTGAATCTGAAAGCTCAGGTGGTAGTAGGGCCTAGAGAGCAGTTCGATTTGGTCAAGTCAGATTGCTGTGGTGAGAACCAGGCAGATTGTTTATTCCTAGGAATGTTTTATCTGCGGAGTGTCCTTTGGTCTGTACCGTTTGGTGCCTGCATAAAGTGGGTCATCTTCTACCTGCTCACTGTTAGAATCTGGTCTCTTAAGTTACTGTGTTGAGGGGTGTTCCTGCAACCTTGCTTTTAGCTGTATGTATTTGTTAACACAAAGAAAGGGCACCTGAGCCAGGCCTTCTGCTTAAGGCTTATCTCACTCAATGCCAGGCCCTCTGCTTACAGGTTATCTTGTTAAAGTATCTTTTCTCTTAATATTTCCTTCAATTCAAAATATTACCTAGATGTGAAGGTCTATTTTAACATCCTTTTAAGGTAATATGTTTCATTTCTGACAGATTTTAGATACCTGAAACATCACAACAGCTTCTGTGTGGTTTTAAGGATTAAAGAGGTAAATATTTTCATTATAATTAGTCACTCGTACTATTAATATGTATTTTTAAATTTTGTGAAATTGCTATCAACTCACGGTTAAGTAAAAGTCCCAACTAAAAATATTAATTCAGGTGACCTTTAGAACAAATAACAATATAGTCTTTGGGGCTACCTAAAAGAATCACTATATTTACCACTCTAGAGGGGAAAAGGATTTCTTCTTGGTGTCCCAACTGTTTAGTTATGATTACTTGGCCTTGGGACTTGAGGCCTGATTGAACATAGCAGCCTGTTTCTAAAGGCCCCATCTTCATAGCCCATAGTCAGTGAAGACTGATTTTGAATGTTGGGTTTTCCAGTGTGCTCCAGTGACAGCAGACCCTGCTGGGGAGCTGCTAATATATACCAGGACTCTGTTATCTGGTGGGAAGACCACTTAAAAAAATAGAGCAAAGAAACCACTGAAGTGAACCCAAAATGGCATGATACTATCTGTGAAATATAAGTGAAATCTGGTCTAAGAGATTTAATACTTCTAGGGTGAGTTAGAAATGCAGGAAGGTCTGTGACCATTCATTGTCTCTTTTCACAGTACTAAGGCCAGATAGGGAGAGTTTAAGGGCGCAGCCTTAAACTCTGAGGCAGAGTGCCTGGATTTCACTCCTGGATTTTTCTTAGTCTTAGTTGTTAATATCATAGATTGTTATTATACCTACCGGAAGGTAAGCTTCACAAGCCTTAGGAGTTTAGTTTTCAACTGTACGTTCCGTGCTGTATCCTGATACCAGAATAGTACCTGGCACATAGCATATTCTCACATACTGCAGTGATTGTTAGTTTTCATTCAGCAGGTATGCACTTGCTCAGAACCATTGTACTTCCTTTCTTCTCTCTTCCTGACATGTTTTCCCTGCTTCTCATCGGGCAGATCTCAGCTCAAAGGTTACTTAGCAGTCCCACCCCATCCCACGTAGCTTTAAATGTTTATTTAATAAACACTTAACATAGCACTTAACATGCCAGTACATCTAGACACATTACCAGTATTAACTCACAACAGCCCTGAGGAAGAAGGGTTATTCTGATTTCCAGTTTACAGATGGAAAAGCTGAGGCACAGAAAGATTTAATAACTTACTTAAGGTCGAACAGCTTAGGAAGCTGCAGCCACATTCAAACCTCGGTGGACTAGCTTCAAAGTCTATTATGGTTAACCAGCATACTGTGTTGTGTATCACATTAGCTTACTTACTCAGGCATCAACAAACAGGGTCCCATCAAGGTCCTCCTCCCATCTTTGTAAGTAAAGTTTTATTAGAACACAGCCCCCCATTCCTCTAGCATAGCTATGGCTGCTTTCGTGACAAAGGCCTGTTGAGGAGTTGCCACAGACACGGTCTGGCCTGCCAGACCCAAAATATGTACTACCTGGCCCTTTCTGGCAAAAGGTTGCCGGCCCCCCAGTTTATTTGATTCACAGCCCTTGCTGTCATCTGAAGTTGTTTATTTATATGGTAGTTTATGTCCACTGCACTAGGTTGTAAGCTCTATGAAAGCAGGGGTCTTTCCTGTTTTGTTCACCCCTATATACCTAGCTCCTAACGCAGTACCTGGCATATAACAAGTGCACAATCAATATATGTAAAGGAACATTTTTCAGTGAACTAGCGAAGTTCGCTGTAACTGTGCTTAGCTCTTGACCGCTTTGGTTTTGAAGGGCTATGTCCTAATGAGGATGTTTTCAATGTGACCTTTAGGTTTGGAGGTTGCTATGTTCATGCTGCTTGTCTTTGGAGCTTTGCTTCCTGAGGTCCCCCTGAGTGGCCAAGACGAGGTTCCTCCCCAGGCTGATGGCATTCTGGGCGCCCCTCTGTTCAACTATGCCAGCCTGCGCCTGCCAGAAGAGCATATTCCCTTCTTTTTGCACAGTAATAGGCATATTGCCACGGTCTGTAGGAAGGACTTGCATTGTCCTTATAAGGTAAATATTATTTCTTCTCCTCTTGTATATTTTTAAAAGGATGCAATTTAGGCTGGTTTAGTAGTTCCTCATTAAAACTTGAACCTGAAGGTAGACCTCAGTCTCTTGGTTGTAACTGTAGGTCAGTCAATGTTTGTATTTCATCTAATGCCTCTTAGTGACTCAACTTTGCTTGGAATTACCTCCCACTCAAAAGAGTGAGATTTCAGATTAAATCACTAGTAAAATAGACAGCCTATACTGTTTGTATAATCTGTAAATGAAGTAAGTTAGACCTGATACAGAAAAGAATATCTAGTTAAAAGTAACTGAAGAATTTCACACCTCTCCTTTCTTGAACTGCACTTCAGAGAGTCTCTCAGCACTTCATTTGGATAATAACACCTCCACCTCTGTCTCCACATAATTAAGACTGTTACTGTGGCCTTCCTTCTGTCTTAGAGTTGTTGGAAGGGTTTCAAATTGGAGCCCATTCAGACATGTAACGAGGCCTCAGAGATCAAAGCAGGGCATTGTGAGCCGTTTCCTTTCCCATGGCCTGGCACAGGAAGCCTGTGGAGAGGCAGGGCTGGGAATCAGACCAGCGCTGCTCCTGGGGCCTTGCAGAGCAGCTCAGCTCCCTGGCCCGCAGCAGCTGCCAAGGCCCCCGAGGGCTGCGGAGCTGTGATGTCTTCTGGGGTCTTTGCTGGTCTGTGCTGATTCATTCACTTTAGTTGTGATTCTTCTGGTGATAGAAATTCCAATTTTTAATGACTCTCTAAAACTGATTTTAGAATCAATTTACTCACTGATTCCATTAAGCTACTTCAGGAAACTCCATTTCAGGGGAGGGGGTTAGGGGAGGGATGGAGTAGAAGATTGGGGTTAGCAGATGTAGCAGATGTTAGCAGATGTAAGCTTTTCTATATAGAATGGGTACACAAGATCGTGCTGTATAGCACAGAGAACTATCTTCAATATTCTACCATAAACCATAATGGAAAAGAATATTAAAAAAAGTATGTGTATTTATATATATATATATATATATATATATATCTGAATCACTTTTCTATACAGCAGTAATTAACAACGTTGTAAATCAACTATACTTCAATAAAAATAATTAATTTTTTAAAAATTCCAATTCAAATCATCTGTGGTAGTCTAGCTAAAACCCAAACTTTTGGTTGGAGGACAGACAAGGTGGGGGAGGGGTTGGTGGTTAGGGATAATTGTTGAGAAACTCGAGATTGCTTTTTTTAGAATTGACTTAATTTCTATTCCATGAATAAGTATTATAAAACCTCAAAGTCAAAGTTCTATAAAGGTTTGTTTTCTTCATGGAAAAAAATCTAAGAGTCCTCTCTAAATGTCAAAAGAAGGTAGACCAGTCTAAACATATACCTCTTATGTTCCAGAAACACTTAGAAAATTTAAAGTACTGCTGGGGTTATGAGAAATCCTGCAGACCGGAGTTCAGGTTTGGTTACCCTGTTTGCACCTACGTGGATATGGGATGGTAAGTTTCTGGGTGGAATACCTCCTCCCCTGTACTTTGTCTTCTGTCTCTGCAGTGTATGTTGAGGCCGCAATTCCCAGCTAGACTCTTTTGGTATTAGATAGTAATTCCTTTAGATATTAATGTGCTTGCACAGTCATGAGTTCAACTTCGCTGTCTCCCGCTGGGACAGGAATATTTCTCATTTCCTCTTCTGGAGGGAGAAAACAGTATGTATCACAGAAAATACTTCCCCCCAACATATGCTAAGAAGATAAATGGGTGGTTTGCTATTGGTTCTGGAGAAGAGAGTTAAATATAATCAGTATTTCCAATACATGCAAGGTTATGGGGTAAAGAAAATACAGTAATTAACAGTTCATTGTCTTCAGTTCCAGTTGATCCTAACTTCATACATTTCCATGGTGTATTTTTATTATAAAGAAGTAAGTCTATAAATAACTTATTTTGGTAACTTCATGTCGTGAGGGATAGATTTTTAAATTATGATAGTTTACTTAAAAAAAGATAATGACTGACTTCTAGCAATTTAACATTTAGAAAGAAAATTTAAGGTTCAGAAAAAGTAAAAAGATGAATATCACGAATTTTTTTTTTTTTCAAATAGGACGGACACTCTCGAATCAGCCCAGGAAATATTCTGGAAGCAAGCAGACTTTGGATACGCCGGAGAGCGTCTGGAGGAACTCCATGTACTCTGCCAGCCAAAGGAAACGGTGGGTGTTTAACCCTTTCATAAATAAGTGTGTTTATTTAAAAATATCCACAGTATTTATTTACTTATTCATTTATTTACTGAAGTATAGTTGATGTACGATATTCTGTAAGTTACAGATGTACAATATAGTGATTCAGATTCACACTTTAAAGGTTATAATCCATTTATAGTTATTATAAAATATTGGCTATATTCCCTGTGTTGTACAGTATATCCTTGTAACTTATTTTATATGTAATAGTTTGTATCTCTTAATCCCCTGCACTTATAGTGGTTAGATAGCAGTATAAACACAAGATTAATGGCACTATGAAAGGAATTCCTCACTCTCTGGTCCAGTGGCATCTGCTATACTGTTTGTGAGAGTCAAACAGCTAACATACAGAAAAGCATTTTGCAAGCTGCAAAGTGCTAACAAACACAGCATGGTGAGGGTGTACCACCTGTCCCAAACTACTTGCAAGGGAATTTATAAAGATGTAATTTATCAACTTATCTTCTTTAGTATATGTTGTGGGGACTAATTCTAAACCTAGAAATATTTTAATTGCCTCAAACCATGACAATCTGATATATGTCTGAAATGAGGTCATGGCTTCCAACTGCATTCAAAAACTGAGTATATGCTCTATAGCACTTTTGAAGAGTGTCACGTGGTAGAACTTCAAGTGATGCTAGCAAGGTGGCTGAACCAGAAGATAGAGGCAAGGCATTAACCTGCACTACTGCAGGGGGGTGTCTTTAACAGGTGATGCTTTATACTTTGGCGGGAGTCTAGCTGTTCATGTGGAAAGGGCAGGAAAGAACCCCAAGCCCACCTCACATACCTCTTCCCAGGTGGTTTGCAGAATGCTTTCCTTGCTAAGATCTGTCTTGATAGGTTTTGTGCTGTCAGGGTATGACCCCTTACCAACTCCAGATTCCAAAACCATTCAGGTCAAGATTAATGACTATTAAGAGTCTTTGGGAGTTATGGGAAAAGCAACAAAATGGCATTTAAATCTATAAATACAACCCAGAGCAGAGAAAAGTTTTTGAAACTGTCCCTCTCTCAGCACAATTGGCAGAAGTAGAAACAGCCTCCATGGTTGATTTTTAAACTCTTTTACCTCAGTGATTTAGAAAACATGGCTCTCTCATTGCTGTGGAGACAGAGACTCCCATAGGTTTTAAGGTTTGCTGAAAATACCTCTTATTCAAATTGGCCAACTGCCCTTCCTGCCTTGCATTTTAACATCTCCGACACGTGCATTCTTCCTTGTTTCCTTTGGCTCCTCTTTGGAAAATGCTTTTTCAACATAGCTGTGGGGGTAGGGGTAGTGAGGTTTCTGAGTGTTTTCCCTCACTAAGAGGATGAACTGAACTATAAATACAGCTCTTAGCTCTTAAGTTTAAAGGTGATAGAAATAGAACATTTGGGAGTTCTTCGTAGTAACCGGAAAGTATGTAAATTGGCAAAAGTATGCTTGGCCAATGTCAGCCAGGGAGAAGAATACTGAAACAGAAGCGGTCACTGGAGAGCATTTTTCATCACATCTTATGGTTGGAACCTGAAGGCTACATGCTATGCTGTCAGCGTGATGTCTAGCAAGTCCGGGTGTGTCCTTGAAGTGTTACTACTTGGAGTTATTTTTCTCTTGCTTCTCAACCTTATTTCAGGTTGACTCAAGTCTGGTGTGTTCTCGTTACCTTCAGTACTGCAGAGCGACCAATATCTACCTTGATTTAAGAAACATCAAGAGAAACCACGACAGGTACTTAAGTGGTGGATGTTAAAATCTAAGGGCAGTCCTGAAATATTTGTAAGTCCAGGGATACACCTTGGATTTGCTTCCTAATAATGTGGTGATGAGGTTGGGGGATGGATGGAAGATAGCTGACCCACATTGGTCATAATGAGTTGATCATTTTGAAGCTGGGTGATGGGTACATTAGATTCCTTATACCATTTTGCTACTTTTGTGTATATTTGAAATGTTCTATTATAAGGAGTTAACTTCGAATGAAAAACTGATTTTGGAAATTGGTAAACCATATAAGTTACAACCCATGTGCCTGAGTCATGAAAAGATTTTCCGAACTCAATTTAATTTTTTGTTATCTACCAGATTTAGGGAAGATTTTTTCCAGAGTGGGGAAATTGGAGGACACTGTAAACTTGACATTCATACATTGATGTCTCAAGGTCAGCGCAAAAGCCCACTGCAGTCTTGGTAAGATTTTTCTTTTTTTTTCTTTTTTTTTTGGAAAATATGTTTTTGAAATATTTGTCTTTATTTTTGGTACTTTCAGGTTTTGATAGGGACTCTCAAATGGAAAATATTACTCCATTTGTAGATAATTTGGCCTGAGCTTCTGGGGAGTGGTAGTTCCAGAGTGAATCATCAGTTGTATCTGAATTAAATATGTTCATAAAATATTAGGAAGTATGATATAGTACTTACTATTTGCTAATGAAAGAAAAAAATTCAAAACTGAATTTTTTTAACTCCTCATAATTGCTGCATGTGTTTTGGGAAACATATTTTAAAAATATGCATTTATTGAAGTATATACCACGCATGTAGAGATATGTACAGTTTGAATTATAAAAAAGTGAACCCAGGTGAGTAACTCTTACCTGGGTCAAAAATAGACCATCATCCACCTGGACTTCCTCCCAGACGCAACCCCCATCCTCCCTCCGTTTCCAAAGATAAACACTACCCTGACTTTACGTACCTTTGATAAGCTTTTTGAGCTTTATATAAGGATTGGAGAACACATTTTTGATTTAAAACATTTTGAATATTAAACTAGTTCTATCAAGAAATTTACCATCTCTGGAAATTACAGAATTAGGCTACTTTAAAAAGCTTTTTATGTAAATATAACTTGAGATTTGTAGACATTTAAAAATAGTTGTAAAATGGCACAAGAAGTTTAAAAATAGTACAGGGAGTTTCCATTGTACCCTTACCCCAGCTTCCTCCAATGATAATGTCTTACATAATCATAGCTCGATGATCCAAACCAGCAAATTGACGTTGGTACAATATCATTAACTAAACACATTTAGATTCCATCAATGCTTACATGCATTCTTTATTTTTTTTTTTTTTGGATGTTAGCTTTATAAAATTTATATCATATGCTTAGATACATGTAACCACTATCACAGTCACGCTACAGAGCTGTTCTATCATCCTAGAAACTGTCACATTCCCCTTTATAGTCACATAGAACACTCATACAATATTCATTTTCTTTTTATTGAGGTATAGTTGATGTACGATATTATGTAAGTTTTAGGTATATAACATAGGGATTCACAATTTTTAAAGGTTGTAATCCGTTCATAGTTACTATAAAATATTGATTGTATTCCCTGTGTTGTACAATATATTCTTGTAGCTTATTTTATACCCAATTGTTTGAACCTCTTAATCCTCTCCCCCTGTCTTGCCCCTCCCCACTTCCCTCTCTCCGTTGGTAACTGCTGCACCAATTTACATTCCCACCAATGGTGTATGAGGGTTCCCTTTCTGCACATCCTTGCCAACATCTGTTATTTGTGTTCTTTTTTGATGGTAGTCATTCTGACAGGTGTGGTTTTGATTTGCACTTCCCTGATAGCGATGTTGAGTGTCTTTTCACGTGCGTGTTGGCCCTCTGCATGTCTTCTTTTGGAAAAATGTCTCTTCAGTTCTTCTGCCCATTTTTGAATTGAGTTGTTTGTTTTTTTTGATGTTGAGTTGTATGAGCTGTTTATATGTTTTAGGTTTTATCCTCTTATCAGTCATGGCATTTGCAATCCCATTCCGTAGGTTGTCTTTTCATTTTACCAGTGGTTTCCTTTGCTTACAACAGCTTTTAAGTTTACTTATGACCTGGGAGTTCCCTGGCGGTCCAGTGGTTAAGACCGCACGCTTCCACTGCAGGGGGCACCTGTTTGATTGCTGATGGGGTAACTAAGATTCTGCATGCCATGGCACATGGTGTGGCCAAAAAAAAATAAAAAATTTCCTTAGGTCCTATTTATTTATTTTTGCTTTTATTTCCTCTGCTTTAGGAGACAGATCCAAAAAAAATATTGCTATGATTTATGTCAAAGAGATTTGATTTTTGTGGTCAAACATTCATGCTAAGTAAACCATTCATGATAGTAGTCATCTTACTTTCTGCAATGCAGGATCTTACTTAACAAACTTTTGCAGTAGGAGTTCCTGTTTTGTAGTGGGCATTTTGATTCCTAGTACACTTGGATATCTGAGATGCAAAATCAAATATTTGATATTTGCTTCCTGGTACCTTAGGATGTCATGATAGTTCCCTTGGGTGTATTTGTATTATTTATTGCTGTATAATAAATTCCCCATTTAGCAGCTTAAAACAATAAACATTTATTATTCTTTTTTTTAGATTTATTTATTTTTGGCTGTGTTTGGTCTTTGATTGCTGCACGTGGGCTTTCTCTAGTGGTGGCAAGTGGGCTGCTCTTCATTGTGGTATGCAGCCTTCTCATTGTGGTGGCTTCTCTTGTTGTGAAGCATAGGCTCTAGGTGCATGGGCTTCAATAGTTGTGGCACACGGGCTCAGTAGTTGTGGTGATAGGCTTAGTTGCTCCAGGCATGTGGGATCTTCCTGGACCAGGGATCCAACCTATGTCCCCCGTGTTCGCAGGCAGATTCTTAACCACTGCGCCACCAGGGAAGTCCCATCTCACGAAGTTTCTGACAGCCAGGATTTGGAGGCAGCTTAGCTGGGTGGTTCTGGCTCAGGGTCTCTGAGGACGTTGCAGTCAAGCTGTTCACAAGGGCTGTAGCCATCTCTAGGTTCAGCTGGGCCTGCAGAATCTGCTTCCTAAGCTCACTTGTGTAATCTTTGGGTTTTCTTGTCTGGCGGTTGGCAAGAGGTGTCACTTCTTTACCATATGCGCCTCTCCCTAGGGCTACTGACAACATGGCAGCTGGCTTCCCCTTGAGCATCTTGTCTGAGAAAGAGAGTAAGAGGGAAAAAAGGACAGAGAGACAGAGAGAGAGAGTACAAGTGTGTCCCAAGATGGAGGCCTCGATCTTTGTATATCCTAACCTAGGAAGTGACCACCATCACTTCTGCCATATTCTGTTCATTAGAAGTGAATCTCTAAGTCCAGCCCACCCTCCAGGGGAGGAAATTCGTCTCTAACTCCTAAAGGAAGAAGTATCAGAGAATTTGTGGACCTATTTTGAAACCAGTACAATAAATATTTCAGCACTATGCGTGTTTTAAAAGGATCTATTTGATATTTGTCTTACCTCAGACATGATTTAAAAGATGAAGAGTTACAAACAATCTTGGTTAACTTGTGATTTTCTTCTTTGCTATAGAAGAAAATCGTACCCAGTGGCTTCCAAAGTTGTTTTCTGAGAAACAGACTTTCTTTTCCTCTAGGAAGCACAGCTGTCTGCTGTTTTTCTGAGGCACTTGATAATCCTTGGAATGCCATCTTTCTCGAATCCAAGAAGGTTCTCTGGGTCCAGTGTTACTTCTGAGCCTCATCAGACTGCAAGAAACCTTTTTGAATCTTCCCACTTTACTGGTGGATTTTTTTGGGCCAGTTCTACGTGTAAATTTTTTCTGTTAGTGAAGTTCCCACTTGGTCTTGCACATTAGGTTGAAATTTAAAATCATTTTTGTTTTTTGTCTCTACATTAAAATTGATTATCAAGTTACATAGTAAGTTTAAGTTCCACGTTTTTTTTTTTTTTTTGTAAGATTTTCTTGATGTGGACCATTTTTTTTTCTAAAGTCTTTATTGAACTTGTTACAATACTGCTTCAGTTTTATGTTTTTTTGGCCATGAGGCACATGGGATCTTAGCTCCCCGACCAGGGATGGAACCCACACTCCCTGCATTGTAAGGGGAAGTCTTAACCACTGAACCACCAGGGAAGTCCCTGACCTCTCTTTATAAGAGTATTTTCTAGAAATGAAATCCGCTAATGAACAGATCCTGAGTTACAATGTTTCAGTAGGAAGCCCAGGAGGATCCCTTTGAAAGTATCTCTCCATTCTTAATTCCAGGTTTGCTGAGCTACAAAGCTATACTCAGCTCAACTTCAGACCTATAGAAGATGCTAAATGTGACATTGTTGTTGAAAAACCAACCTACTTCATGAAATTAGATGCAGGTGAGAAGTTAATTCGTCTGTTATTTATTTATTGCTTAATATGGTTTTGTTACTTTTTTTGATATATGTGTTCCTGTAATTTGGGGGGAAGCAGTGTGACAAGAAGCAGTAGATTTGCTTTTTGCTTTTTTCTCTTGAAGAAGTGAACTAACTCGAACCTCCTACTATTTTCTATTTTTGGCATGCCAGAAGAAACTTTCACATTGATATCAAATGACTCAATCAAAATCAAAAGATGAGAGGAGAAAGCCTGAGTACCCCTTTTGTAACTAAATTTACCCCATGTGGTTTCTGCGGTCCCTTGATTTAGCTTGTGCTTCAGTAGAACTTTTTAAAAATTAAAAGCCTTGTGTATAGTGTAGGTGGGAAAGGAAGGCCCATGACCTCTTCTGGCAAACTTCCTGATTTAGTCTCCATGACTAAAGATAACTTAAAAATTCTTTTGGAAGCTAGCTCTGCCGTATATTCTTGAAAAAAAAAAAGTTAAAATTTTTTTCCTACTTAAGGTTATAGCTTCTAATTCTCCACATGCAAGCACAGCTTTTGCTTTGTGAACTGGTGCCCTGGAGGGGAGAACCAGAAATCGTACTACATTATCCCTCTCATTACAAGAGATGGAGATTTCTGTGCCACACCACATCCAAATTCATGAGAGGCTGGGCTCACAGTGAAATATAGAGAGCCCCCTGTCAAGAATATTTCAGAATTCCTCTAATTTATTGATCATATTTTTAATGGGCTCTGCCTTGTGAAGTCATAATTCTTATATTACAAAGTATGAGGTTCAGAAATCAGATGAGTTTAGGTTTTGGAAATGAGAGCAGGTGAAAATGCTATGTTCAAGGTCCTGACTCATTTTAAAAATATGCAGATTAAAATGGGGCAAAGAAAACACTACTCTGCCTGAAAAAGGGTTGAACATGTGCGAACGGTTAAAATTTATGGAGCTACTTATGCAGTAAAAGATGTAAAGTAGGACTGATAGGCCAGGGTAGACATGTGTCATTTCTTTCCTGTATTCATAACTGTACCTTTTTCTTCTAACTTTTGCTGTCATCCAGTGTTCCTTTTCATATTAACTCTTACCTTCAGAGAATGAGCATTCCGCAGAACAAGACTTATTTGGGGCCCATTTCTTGAGGACAGAGCCTGCATTTTTCCCTCTTTTATAAATCCTCCTAGCACCAAGTCCTGTTTTGTGCATTCGGTGTCTTCAATACGTTACAAACTTGCTGAATGATTCACGAGAGAGCTAATGTGTGCTAACCTGGGAAAAGGGGATGAGTTGTCATAGAACTTTCTTTTTCTTGTTTATTTGAAAATATGCTCTTTGGCAGGACTTCTCTGGGTGAAGAAAAAGTCCCTCGAAACATTCATCTGAGATACTAGTCTAAAAAGAATGGAGTATTTTTTCTTCTTTCTGATCTTTGTTGAGATATAACTGACATCCAGCGCTGTGTACATTGAAGGTATACAGCCTAATGGCATGACTTTCATAAATGGAGTCCTTTTTACTCTTATTTTTTGGCACACAGCGTTATTATTATTCACCGTGGGAATGAAGTCAGAATATTTTATAATTTCTGCTTTGAGAGTCACTTTTAATCAACCTTTTCCCTTCTTTAAAGTGCACGTTTTAAATGTTAGTTCTTGGAATTTTGTCCCATTTAGATTTGTACATTTCCAGGTTGAATACTGGGTCCTGCATACCTAAGTGGGGGGGGGGGAGGGAGGGACAAAGGGAGAGGGAGAAGTGAGAGAGCGGGAAGAAGACAGAGAGCGAGACTGAGAAAATGTTCAGTTTCTTATGAATGCCAGACTTAGGAACTTACAAAGAGCAGTATTGCCCTCCCCTTTCCTCTGTTAGACCCAGCACAATCCAGCTGGTCTTTAAGTTTTCACTTTGTGCCAGGTGCTAGGCTGGGTACTTTGGGCACATTACCTAAGAGCTGGCACCTAAATATACTGATTTCCTATTTCTGGTAGAGAAGCTAAAGCTTTGAAATTTACAAACTCTTTTCAGAACGTTGCTCATAATTCAACCTAGTTCTTCTGATTCCAAAGTCCATGCTCTTTTGATTAGGACATGAGACATTCAGCTCTTTTAAATGATAGTTATTAATATTTTCCCAAGAAGCACTATAAGTCGTGATTAAATAGGAGGAAAAGATGCAGGAATGAAAAATACCAAAATGTTAATAGTTGCCATCACTGTCAATACTTCCATGATGAACAGGTGTCAATTGATTTAAAAACAATAAATGATCATAAAAATAGTAATTAGTCATCATGGTTCTATGGTTCTACCCCATATTGAGGCTTCTGTTATTTTTTCTGGGAACTTAATGATCATTTGTTTCTTAGTGTGTGTGGGAAAATTTATTCCTAATTTGCAGATAATCAATTTGAAAGTGAATTTTTTAAAAACTTTTACTGAGATACGATTGAAATACAATAAGCTGCATATATTTAAAGTATACAATTTGATTTTTTTTTCATATTAGTAATGTATATATGGCAACGCCAGTCTCCCAATTGAAAGTGAAGTTTTGAGCACAGTCAGTCTGTCAGCTGAGAATTACCTGTGTATTGATCATTTTAGGTTTGGAAAGGCTCTTAATTTCCCCCCATTGATTTCAGCTAGAAGTCTATCATACTATAAGTAAATGGGGTAGAGTAAAAAGTGTATAATCATTTGTTCTTTGGGATTAATTAACATGGATTCCTTTTTTCCAATCCTAGGTGTTAACATGTATCACCACTTCTGTGACTTCATCAATCTTTATCTTACTCAGCACATTAATAATTCCTTCAGCACAGATGTGTACGTTGTGATGTGGGACACGGTAAGTAAGAACCAGCTCTCTGCTTCAGCACTGTCTTTGCCCTGCTCAATACCTGTGTGGCTGTCCTCTTGTGTAGTGAAATTTTCTAAGATGCACGCATTTTCATGTACAGATGTGCACACATACCTCCGTGCACGTGCAGATGGGTGTGAATGCCTCTGTGTGGGTGAATTTACATGCAGGTATAATAATACATGGGCAGATGTACGTGTATGTATATACCTTTGTTCCTGGAATTTTAGAATGAGGTGGTAGAAGATTTCTTTCCCCCTTTGGGCAGGTGGAGCTCAGGGTTCCTGTGAGAGGGGCATGAAAGACTGTCATTTGCTTAACCTCCGTGACCCTCCGCGTGACCCACGCACCAGAGGAGAGCTTGCCTATGTTTACAGTGTGGCCTCTTCTAATCACCATCCGTTTTGCTTCACTGCAGCTTCCTTGTTTTTTCCTGCTTCGTGCCAGATTGTGCCGTGTGTATCTGCACATAAATACACATATTGAATCACACCTGCTATGGGTTTATTTGTTTCTAGTGCAGTCTTTGCTTCCGTCTTCTCTTTGCTTGTCTGCCTTTCCCCTGCTTTTTCCCATAGCTAGCCCCTCCACTGGCCAAGGTCGCCCCAGAAGTTGCCTCAGTGCTCTCACCTGTGAAATGGGATAATTACATTATCTACCTCAGTGTCCTTTTGAGGATGAACCATATCGTGTGCGAACAGTCACAATACCTGGTCCACAAGCACGTGGGCTCTGTGAACCATGACATGACAGTGGTGTATAGTGTCCATGAGAGAGGCTGCCTAACTGGGCAGCAGGGACACCCATCGGGAGGTCACCTCAGGGTCAGCCAGACATTCCAATGCCCAGGCCGCTCATAGGCGCCGCTTGTCCCGAGTCTGTTGGGAAGGCTAGTGCAGGGGAACCACGGTTTGCTGGCAGGGCAGCGTTACGCAGTGCTTCCGGGGCATCCTATCAGCCCCCACAGCACCGCTCACGTGCAAGGAGACGGGATCCGCCTGGGGCAGGTATAGGTCCCACGGGGGCCGATATCTTTTGGAACACCTGTGTTGGCCAAGCCCCCAGGATCCCGAGAGACACGGCCAGTTACGGGAGCCCTCGTACTCTTTCCCAGTCCACATGCAATACACCCATCATAAGCAGTGCCACCTAGAACATAGGGGAGATGTGCTGTCTTGTTTCCAGAGAGCAGAGCTAGACTGTTAACTGAAGGTCAGGTTCTCGTGCAGAAGGGGAACTGGTTTTGCTAACCCTTTTTGCACTGATAGGAGGCTGGTAGCAGAGCTGTGTGGAGAAGTTTTCATCACAACGGCTTCGTAGGCCTGTAGTTTCATTTCAAGTCTGATGAGAATTTGTTCTAACATTCCCGGCATGTTGATGCTCCCTTTTAATTTCCTTCTTTGCATGGATTTTTGTTTCCCTCTTGTGTTCCACTTTTGTTGCCATCCCAGTTCCATTTCTTGGAAATGTTCCTGTGAGCAAAGGAGTCAGAAGTTCCTTTCTTTTCCTCTTGCGTAAGATTGTGGCTTCCAGGCCATGTTCACAGGCTCTCAGCAGCCGTGAATGATTAACTCAGCGTTGTTGTGCTTTTTTTTTTTTAATTGCACTTGATGTTATCTCATTTAATGCTTACAACCCTCCGTGGACTAGGGCTTTTATTTGTTTATTTTACAGATGAGGAAGCTGAGGCTTTGAGCAGCAGGCGTTGTTTCTAGGGTGACACAGTCAGCAAGGGGTGGAGTCAGGGGTTCCCGTCCAGGCAGTCTGCCCCCAGACCCGTGCCCTGCAACCACAAGCCTTTATCGCCTCCCTGTACTTCCCTACAGAACTGGTTAGGTTGACGGAAAGTTTTCCTGCAGCTTCCTTGTATCTTGTTGCATGCTTTTCCTTGTCTTCCTCCAGTGGAGTAAGTTAAACTGAGCCAGCTTCTACAACTGGCCTCCCCTGCCCCGCCCCCCATCTTTGTGCCCTCTGGGGTGGAGAGAATAGGATGCACGGCCACCACGGGGCTTCCTGGTTACTCAGTTTACTGGGCGTGCGATGTTAGTGCAGCCTGACCTCAACTGCCCTGGACACACAGGGTGGATTTAGCCGAGCAGGTTGGCTGCCCTGATGTGACCTCCCTCCTCTGCTCCCCTCTGTGCGTGCATTTTAAACCATTTTCTTGGTCATGGAGGCCTTAGCTAGTTGCTCAGTCAGGCTCTCAGTTCAGGTGGGTGCCAGGTTGTTCCAGAATTGAGGCCCACAGGACCCTGTAGGTTGGACGGGGAGGGTGGTGAGGTGCTGTGTGGCCGCTGACTGGTTCTCTTGCTGGTAAGGCCTTGAATGAAGCAACCCCGTCACCCCGAGGCTAAACTGTGGTTCAAACCCCCACAGTGGACGGTGTTGCCACAGAGCCAGTGCTGAAGGCCTCAGACGACATTTATTTATAAATGTTAATATATCCTTATGCAACATTTGTATAAGGATTTATATAAGGATATATATATATTATATAAAATTTGCTCCCGGGGAAGAGCAGGGAGGTGGCTGTGGCTGCAGTTCAGATCCTAGTGATATTTTACCATGTTACAAACTGTCCCCACAAGGAAGCCTCTGAGGCCTCCGCTCTCGTCCACACAAAGCTCAGCAGTCTGGCCACCCTTCAGGCACATGGCTTCTTGGTGGGATGGGCAGGGCGGTCAACCTGGAGCCATGCACCGAGGGACACTCCTGCAGACGCATTTCTGGGCACAGCAGGGATGCTCTTAATTAACACAAGGAACAGAAGGGGGCTTACTGCAGGCTTTCCGCATTTCCTGGTACTGAGAAGTAGTATAGCTTTATTATTGCTGTTTTTTTTAAAATCCACCTTTATTGGACTCTAATTGCTTTACAATGTTGTATTAGCTTCCGCTGTACAACAAAGGGACTCAGCCACGTTTATACATATGTGCCCCATCCCCTCCCTCCCAAGCCTCCCTCCCACCCTCCCCATTATTGCTATTTTTAATTATGCAAGTAAGACCAGGTTATAATGAGTTCAAACAACACAGAAGTATGTAAAGTTAAAAAAAAGAAAAGTCTCTTCTTTGTCTTCTCCAATTCCATTTCCCTTGAAGGTAACTGCACTTAACATGTGTGAGAGTCCCTTGGGAGACTTTATTTTAATAAATATAAATATATCCTTATGCAGTATTTCTATAAGGATGTATATAAAGGTATACATATTATATAAACTTTGTATAAGGATATGTTTATATCCTTATAGAAAAGAAAATATATTCTCTCATATTGCTAACTTAATATTATATGACAGGCCTCTTTCCACATCAGCACATTTAGGAGTATCCTTTTTTAGTGGGTGCATGTTATTCCATTTGCTGGATGTAATAGATGCTCAGTGGATGCCCTAGTGCATGTATTTACCTCCGCCCCCACCCTGATCACATTTGTTTCTGATTCTTTGCTCTTTATGGAAATGCTGTCCTGAACATCGTTTTCATATACATGTCTTTACACAGTCATCCTACCATTTCTCAGGGTATATTCCCATAAGCGGAATTTCTAAGTCATAGGTTATTTGTCTGAGATATACACAAGAGGAAACTTCATGTCATCTTTAAAAATATCCAGATATTCTTCACCATAAGACTGGAAAAGTCCCTCCTTCCCCTGTGACATATAATTTGAATTTGAGGGACGTGGAAAAGAAGCTTGTAGAGGTGGTTATTACTGAAAAAGATGTGATTTCTCTGAAAAGGGACCAGTCAGGATTACTGTATTTTATTATTAAATTTTCCTTTCAAAGGTATCTTATTTTATCCCAAGTATTTTATCTCAGGAAACTGTCTAGAATCACTTCTTTTAATTGCCCTTTATTTATTATTGAACCAAAACAGGGACATTTAATTTTTGATGGTGTTGAGAAGGGCCTTTATTAGAACAGCACTGGAGAAACATTGAAGGAAAAAATTTGTATTTTTTATCACCACATCTAACAGTTCTCAATAACTTTGAAATAACTCTGATATGTGCAACATAAAATTTTCAAAATCTGAAAAAAAAGAATGCTGTAAAGATAAAAAGACATGAACATCATGTATAACCGACTATAGACCTTGAAAGTAATCCTATGATATGTACTTCTTACTTCTTTTGGCTGAATTTTTCAATGTAAGTTCTACCATTTCGAAATAAATTGACCTCCTTCCTTCAGCTGATGAAGCATGTAATTAATTTCTACTTTTCAAAAATGAAATGCATTTGGTACATGTACCAGAAAGAACTGGTTCTCATCAAGAGACAACTGCCATATAGAGGTTACAAGCATGGAGTCTAGAACCAAAGATTTGATCCCAGCCCCGCAAATGTACCAGCTCTACAGTTGAGACAGACTGCTTAAACTTTGTCTCCGTTTCCTCATCTGTAAAAGGGGGTAATGATATTCCCTCACTCATTAAGTTAGTGGGGTGGTTTAATGTGTTAATAATGTCAAGTTCTTAGTGCCTGAGATGTAGGAAGTATGCAAGATACTATTATTATTATTACTCTTATTAATACCGATGGGGAATTATCACCTGACTCATTAATCAATAGGGAGATCATTTCCTAGAGGTACATTCATTTTTTTAAAAATAAATTTATGTATGTATGTATTGGCTGCATTGGGTATTTGTTGCTGTGTGCAGACTTTAGTTGTGGCGAGTAGGAGCTACTCTTTGTTGTAGTGCGTGGGCTTCTCAGTGAGGTGGCTTCTCTTGTTGTGGAGTACAGGCTCTAGGCACACGGTTTCAGTAATTGTGGCTCGTGGTCTCTAGAGCGCAGGCTCAGTAGTTGGGGTGCATGGGTTTAGTTGCTCTGAGGCATGTGGGATCTTCCCAGACCAGGGATCGAACCCGTGTCCCCTGCATTGGCAGGTGGATTCTTAGCAACTGCGCCACCAGGGAAGTCCCAAATCTATTTTTCTCCTATGGATTTTATGAGCTTATTTCAGATTGTCCGTTCTTAACACTAAGAAGCTAATTCAGGTATTTTTCTCACATTTTTGAAAAGCCACATTTAGCCATATTCCCTAACTTATTTTGTTTCCATTTTCAGAGTTCCTACGGATACGGTGACCTGTTCTCCGTCACATGGGAAGCATTTACTGATTATAATGTTATACATTTGAAAAATTATGATTCCAAAAGGGTAAGGAAACTTTACTGAAATGTCTGTAAATAACTGTCATTATAGATGACACACTCATCAGATAAATATTTTATCTGAGTTTCTATGAGCTATTACCATTGATTTCTAACTCCTGTTTCTCTTATAATAACGAGAATCATCTTGGTTATTAACCACGTAGCTTTTAAAAACTTTTTCTCATAGCTTTTCCAAAAATATGAATTTCACTTGAGCGAAATAATTTGCTATGCAAAATATTTTAATGTAAAATAAAGATTAATTTTTTTTTGTAATTCTTAGTGCTGTTTTGGTGTGAAGGGTGCAGATTGTATTTTCTTACCTTTTAAAATATCTTCGTTCTTAGGTATGTTTTAAAGAAGCTATTTTTTCCTTACTCCCTCGGATGAGATACGGGCTATTCTATAATACCCCTCTGGTAAGTATGTCATCTCTGGTTAACATTCCTATTCAGAGAATTTATTCTTGCTGAATTTTAAGATAACACTTGCATGTAACTTGAGAACATCTTAAATAGTAACGCAGAAATTATTCATTGTAATAGGAAGTATTTTTTATTTTAGATATCTGGCTGTCAAAATACCGGATTATTCAGGGCATTTTCCCAGCATGTACTGTACAGACTGAACATCACACAAGAGGGTCCCAAGGTAATGACTGCATTATGGATTCTGAGGTGGGCTTGACTTTTCACTCCTCATGAAAATCAGTATCAACTTCCCAGAAAAAGGGGATCATCAGCAGACAGTGTTTTCTGGGTTTTCTGACCTGGAATGATTTGAAATCAGATGTCAACAACTAAGGAAATTTCGATAAACTAAGAGCTCGTGGGAGAATGTGCTTTTTTTCTCCTTTTCTTTTCCTTTCCCTATATCTCTCCATCCTCCCCCAAACCTCCACCCAGCCCACACAACCTCTGCCCCTAAATCCACCCAACCAACCAAACAGAAGCAGTGTCATGAATGGGTTTTGCCTTCTGTGGCTAAAGTGGATACGTTTTTATTCCCTGAGAGAACTGTGAAGAAATCAGGCTGAAAAAAGAAGTCCCATAAAGGTGTTCTTATTGAGTTTCATCTCTTGGTGAAAATCACATTTTAGGTTCAGTCGTTCATTTATCTGTCCAGGCACACACAGCATTATTTTGCCTTTGAACAGGATGGAAAAATTCGAGTCACCATTCTTGCACGGAGCACAGAATACCGGAAAATACTCAACCAAAACGAGGTTAGTTTTTGGTATGCATTTTTAATAGCCTCATATTGAATTTAACTTCCTGTGACTGATGTGCTTTATTTTTTTCACATCATACTAAATGCTTTGATTTGAAATTATTAGCTTTTAGAAAAGTTTGATGGCTGCGCCCAATGTGTTTATCGGATTTCTATTGGAAGTCATCAAGCCATCCATTGCTAAATGAACTTTGCCTTACTGTAGACATTCATCCGCACCAGCTCAGAGTGGAAACACAGACAAAACCGCTTGAGTCCTGCCTTTGCTTCCATGCATTGCCTAACTTTTTGTCTGTGGGCAAACCAGCAGTGAAACAATGGGAGAGTATCTTTGGGGAGATGGCTGATGGAGTGTGGCAGTACTGTGGCATCCAGCAGCAGATTAAGTTGGAAAAGTCTCCATCCTTTTATTGGTATCTTAGAAATTGTTCACCTCTTAGGCTCCCTGACTTATTTCAGCAACATCAACTCATAAATTATACTTAATCTCAATAAGATCACCATGGAATTCTCCCTATAGCAGTGTGGCTGGACGATATCCTTGCAATAGTAAGGTTTATTCGAACGTGGATGGCTTCTAGAAGCTGGAAAAGGCAAGGATTCTCGCCTAGAGACTCCAGAAGGAGTGCATCCCTGCCTACACCTTGCTTTCATCCCAGTGAGACTTCTGTCTCACTGTGTCAGACTTCTATCCTACAGGACCGTAAGAGGATAAATTGTGTTGTTTTAAGATAAGTTTTAGTAATTTGTCATAGCAGCAAATAGAAAATGAAGACACAGGGAGAGACATGAAACCGACTTATTTATTTGTAAATCACTCTGGCTGCAAGAGTAGGAGCAGGGAGACTGATTAAGAGCTGTTGCTCTGATAAGAGTTTAGATGAAGGGGTGACAGTAGGGATGACAAAATAAATGGTTTCAGGATATATCTTGGAGATAAAGCCTATGATACTTATTGTGGGAATGTACAGTTACAGCCTCCAGTAAGGCCCGAGAGGTAGAGAGAATCAGGAGTGAATTCCTGGGCTTTTAGCTTAAGCAGTTCGGTGGACTTGAGATGGGAGGGAAATCGGGGGCAGGTTTTGATGGGTAAAATGTTTTACACAAATTAATTTGGATGCCTCACAGGCTGATCCAAATTATGTAATTAGCATCTCTTCTTGAGATGCATGTGGATTATGGAGGTACATGAATGTGTGGTGGAATGAGGCATTGATTGTGAGCCGTGTGGATGGAAGACATGAACAGTGTGAGTATGTGTGTTTTAATGACCTGGAAATAAAAATGTGCCAAGTAATGCAGTGTTAGGGTCGGCAGTTGAGAAGCCTCATTACCAGACAAATCGATAGCACCTGTTGGTAGAGGTAACACGTATTGGGTATAATTGTGTGCCAAGCATATTGCTGTGTGCTCCCCATACCTGTCCTGCAACTCTCCCAGCAAACTGATAATATAGGTGTTTTATTATTACTCTCTATTCTAGACAAGGACACTGAAGCTTAGCAGTTTAAAAAAAAAAAAGTGCCCAGGGACTTCCCTGGCAGTCCAGTGGTTAGGACCCCATGCTTGCACTGCAAGGGCTGTGGGTTCGATCCCAGGCTGGAGAACTAATATTCCACCTGCCACGTGGTGTGGCCGAAAACACCCAAAACAAAATAAAAGAGAAATGTGCCCAAGGTCTCCCAGCTAGTGAGCAGAGTAATGGGGGGTGAGCCAAGGTCATCAGGATCTGAGCCTGTAAAGTGCTCCGCCGCTCTAACACAGCTCCACCTTGGGGGAGGCTGACCCACCTTGCTTCCCCGTCGGTCGGGAAGGGGCAGGCTGAGGCACGGCCTCAGGTGCTGGGAAGAAGTCCAGTGGACAGGTAGCGTCAGCCGGTGCTACACCACAGCCATCAGCGTTTTCAGATCTAGCCCTGCGGGTCGCCCGGTGCTGTTGCCCGAGGGTGGGATCTGGTAATTCACCTCCAACTCCAAGCCAAAGAGCGCCCAGCTGGCTGCTTTTCCCCCAGGATTGGAGTCATTTGGAAAGGCAGCTCCCAGGCAGAGGAGAAAGCACCCTTCCCTTTTCCTTGATTCATGCATAGATTACAAAACCCAGATGCCCTCGTGAATGATGGTTCGTGCACTCCTGCCCTACTTCAAGTTTAGAATAATCATGCTAGAAGGGATATGGCCACCTCTCTGGTGTGACTAGAAATCGTCAGGAAGAGCACACTTCCCTCAGGCCTCTCAGAGACACGTGATTCCTTTCATGTGGGCCCATCTCCTTACAAAGCCAGGGCTCACGCCCTCTGATTAATCCTCCTCCGGAACATGGAATTCTCATCTTCCATCCTTATTCCTTTAACTCCTCGAAATAAGCAGTGTATCTGTGGGCGTCCAGGGACTGTCTAATGAGAGAAACTTCCATTTTATGACTCCGTGTGTGTGTGTATGTGGGGGAGGAGATTGGATTTTGGCCACTGCCTGTTGCTTTTTATAAGCGGGACAGTGGAATGCACTGGCTAAGAACACAGGTTCTGGGGTCAGATAACCTAGATTTAACTTTGGCTCTGTCATTGGCCAGCTGGGAGAGCCTGGGAAAGTTACTTAACTTCTCTAGGCCTTCATTACGTCATTTGTGAAATGCGTATAGTAGTCATGCTTCCTTGGGACGATGTTTACGAGCAGGAAGTGGTGTGTACCTAAAGCAGTTAGAAATGCCAGCACGATTTCAGTGCAGAATCAGTGATGCTCCTGTACCTGTTGCCATCACGGTCACAGTGTATGCCCCAAGGCAACAAGATACAAATGCAAAGTATTTCTGAAAAGCAGTGATGCCCAGTGTTGGGTTCAGATGGCTTAATTGTGAGGCACGTAGAGAACCACGACGACGCATTTGATGATCGATTAATCGTGCCCGGTGGCTTTCCCTTCCCTAAAAGAATAGTTGTTTTTCTGTGTAGAAATGTTGACAGTGTTTTTCTGCCTGGAATTTACTATTTTTGGTGGCTGAGGTTCCAAAGCACTAGAGGTTTGTCTGAAACGAGATCATGGGTGGGAAGAAAATTCTGGAACAGAGTATCGGTGCCCAGTGAATATACGTTGAAAGTTGAGGGACTAACTATTGGAATAACAATAGCTAACACTTCCTGTGTTTCTGTGCCAAGCTCTTTGCTCTTATGAATTTTCTCCTTTCAGCCTCATAGCAGCCCAGGGCCGTACAATTTTAGGGAGGTGGTGTGTTCCTCCCTAAAATGCGGGGGTGGAGCCTGCACCTAAACTCAGTTAAGGGTTAAAACAATAGACCTGAGGGATACTTAATACTTGAAAATTATTTTATATGAAAAATAAGAAATTTGGAGACTCCAAGGTAAGTAAAACAGAAGAGAAGGCAGGAAAAGAAATTCTAAATGTTTCTCTTTTCTTCCCAGCTTGTAAATGCACTGAAAACGGTATCTACATTTGAGGTCCAGATTGTCGATTACAAGTATAAGTAAGTAGTAACCCACTCTGGGGCAGACACTGTTCTCTTTGGCTTGGATGAGTTACTGGGGGAGAGGAGGGACTCTGTGAGTGGGAGTTGTTGGCACTTGTAGACCTGGAAGGGACAAGCGGACACCATCAGCGAATGAAGTGGGCGGGTGAGGACCCCGGGCGTAGTGGGCGAAAGCTCTTCAGCCATGAGGGGCCTGATGTTGCCACACCATCCCTTTTCATAACAGAAGTGAGGCGTCCTGATTTTCATTTGAAATTTCTAAATTTCTACAAGTTGGCAACTAATTCCACATTTGAAAAAATGTTGTAGGCTTCATTTGCCTGCTGGCTGCTGGGTTTCAACTTCTGACCTAAGATTATGGGAATAATTTGAGGTTCATAACATAATATGAGGTTTTTAAAAAATCTTATAAATATTTACATTTTGTTTAAAATCCTAACACAAGTAAACCACTTAGAAAGACACCATCCGCCTATCATTTAGTGTTTAGGTAATCCCTGTTGACATAGAAAATATAAGGCTATAAAGTGAGTACATGTTCCTGGTTGAAAAAGTCAAGCAGTATAGGAAAGTTCCAAAGGAAAGTGAAAACTTCTCTCTCCTTCCTTTGCCCACCCACAAACATAGTCTTGCTTTCCAAATTTAACACTAGGAACAGCTTTTTTCTATGTTAAAAAAAGTACATATACCAGCATAGGGTGCCTGACATAGCTAGGTTGAAACTTACTGGTAAGCATGGGAGTTTAGCACGTCATTCATTATACATTTGTTCGCTTATACAACACATCTTTATCAGGTACCTACCACGAGCCAGTCACCAGGCTTTGCAGTAGGAATGCAGTTATGGAGGAAGCATGGCTCTTGTCTCGAGGACCTCAGACACAGAATAGGAATGAACAGCAGTTGCAGGAACAGCTGTCATTTATTGCGACTTACTCGTATGCTCTCCTTGCTCTGTCTCAGCTCCCTCTTCTGGGAGTCTTGTGAGGCTGGCAAAGCTATCCCGGTTGGACAGGTGACACTACGTCGAGGTGACACCCCTCACTGCCCCCTGAGGAAACGTGGAGGGAAAAGAGGGCCCAGCGTCAGGCGGAAAGAACTGGGGAGGGCGCCTCTGAGGCTCTGTCACTGACTGGCTTTGAAGGATACGCAGGGGTTTCCCAGGTGAAGGAAGAGTGACAGTCAGTTCAGAGCGTCCCAAGCTGAAGGACACTATGGTAACTTAACGACACCGAGGTTTGTGAGTCCTGATCCACGGGCGTTTCCCAGAAATGACAGCTCCACCGCTCTGTTCCCCTGGACCGATGCCCCTCCTTCCCTCCCTATCGGTTGACATTCCTGGGGAAACTGAGGCACACATACCTGGTGTGAGGCACACGTGGTGCTTTTGTCTTCCTTCCCCTGGGTGGGGGTGGGGTTTCTGTTCTGCTGGGAGAGGAAGCTCTTTAAAGAGCTGAAGCTGATTGAAAGGAACTTTGCTTCCTTTTCTTAGATGCAAACGGCTCTTGGTCATTTATTTTTCTTCCCTCTGGGTGAGTGGGACTAGGAGATCGAATTCCATTATGTTTATTCAGAATGTGATCCTCCCTCCAGCATTTCTTCCCAGCCTCACTTCAGTGAACTTCTTTGGAGCTGATTTTCGACTTAGACTTGGCACACCTTTTAGTGTCTTGAATTCAAAGACCACTCTTACAAGCCCAAGGTGCATAAAATTGTGGATTCATCTGTTGCCAAGGCAGGAAAATGCCCTCGTGGTATCCGAGACAATTTTAGGGGTACCCAGATGGAAATTGAGTGACTCACATCACTCAAGGAAGAATTTGTTTTGTTTTTTAAAAATTCTTATATGATTTTAAGGAAATAGTTTTCGATTTGGTGTTAATATATCATAACATCACTTTAATGCTTGCTAAGTTCACTTTTTCATAAAGAGAGAGTAAGCCACAGGGTCAGAGCTTTGCCTTGCAATGTTATCTGCCTCGATTCGAATAATGCTTTTTAGTTTCATTATATCCATTTTTATAGTTTTTTTTTTTACGTTATGTGTTACTGGTTTTCCATTTAAGACAGGTATAAAAGTTTCCTTCTAAAATAAGAACAGGCAAGTTTTCGAAAAGGTGAGCTTCACTTAGAAAAAATGTTAAGTTATTAAGTAATTAAGTTGTTAATTACTGGAGTAGGCTTGAAATTGGCAAAAAATCATGGTGGAATGTGCTTTAAATTGGGAAAGATGTATATAAATGCTGTTACCATGAATCATGAGCTTACTTACTTACCTTCTCTCTCCTCGCCTTCTTTCTTTTGTTGTTCTTTATGTTCACAGGGAACTTGGGTTTTTAGATCAGCTAAGAATCACGCATAACACGGACATATTTATTGGAATGCATGGAGCTGGTCTTACCCATTTACTTTTCCTTCCAGACTGGGCTGCTGTATTTGAACTGTAAGTGTTTGGGGACAGTTTTACTTTGAGGCAGCTGATAAGGCTTTTTCTGCCTGCTGAGACTTTCATTCAGAGCATCAAAAGGCTTAATATTTAATCATTACAAAGAAGTTACATCATATAGGCATCTAAAAAGAAAAAAAGACCTAAAACTAAAAATGTGACGTCTGCAGCCTGCCATTGCGCTTAGCAAGCAGATATCCCTTTCCTTCCCCATCTCAACAGGATTCAAATGTGCATCTGTGGTTTCCTTCCTCTGAGTGCATTCCTGTGTGCCTGTCAAACTGAAAGCATCTCCCTGCAATCAGTGTAATGATCGTGTTAAAAGAGAACATGTGTGTTGCACACCCATTTTCATAGCACCATTATTCTGTTAGCCAAGAGGTGGAACCAACTCAATTGTCCATTGACTGTTGAATGGACAAACCAAATGTGATACACACACACACACAATGGACTTTATTATAATTTTTTTTAAATTTATTATTTTTTGGGGGGTACACCAAGTTCAATCATCTGTTTTTATACACATATTCCCGTATTCCCTCCCTCCCTCAACTCCCCCCCACCCTCCCCATCCCAGTCCTCTAAGGCATCTTCCATCCTCGAGTTGAACTCCCTTTGTTATACAACAACTTCCCACTGACTATCTATTTTACAATTGGTAGTATATATATGTCTGTGCTACTCTCTCACTTCGTCTCAGCTTCCCCTTCACCCCCCGCCCCCCCCAAACCTTGAGTTCTCCAATCCATTCTCTGCATCTGCGTCCTTGTTCTTGTCACTGAGTTCATCAGTACCATTTTTAGATTCCGTATATGAGTTAGCATACAATATTTGTCTTTTTCTGACTTAACTTCACTCTGTATGACAGACTCTAGGTTTATCCACCTCATTACATATAGCTCCATCTCATTCCTTTTTATAGCTGAGTAATATTCCATTGTATACATGTGCCACATCTTCTTTATCCATTCATTTGTTGATGGGCATTTAGGTTGCTTCCATGTCCTGGCTATTGTAAATGAACATTGGGGTGCATGTATGTTTTTGAATTATGGTTTTCTCAGGATATGTGCCCAGTAGTGGGATTGCTGGGTCATGTAGTAGTTCTATATTTAGTTTTTTAAGGAATCCCCATACTGTTTTCCATAGGGACTGTATCAATTTACATTCCTACCAACAGTGCCAGGAGGGTTCCCTTTTCTCCACAGCCTCTCCAGCGTTTATTGTTCCTAGAATTTTTAATGTTGGCCATTCTGACTGGGGTGAGGTGATACCTCACTGTAGTTTTGATTTGCATTTCTCTAATGAATAGTGATGTTGAGCATCTTTTCATGTGTTCTGTGTGTCTTCTTTGGAGGAATGTCTATTTAGGATGGGGTCTATTAGAAATGTCTATTTAGGATGTCATTTTCGGATTGGGTTGTTTGTTTTTTTTGATATTGAGCTGCATGAGCTGCTTATATATTTTGGAGATTAATCCTTTGTCAGTTGCTTTGTTTGCAAATATTTTCTCCCATTCTGAGGGTTGTGTGTTCATCTTGTTTATGATGCAGTTGTAGAGAATGGGCTAGAGAACATGGTGGTGGGAGGGAGGGATGGGGAGACTGGGCTGTAGTAAGAGAGTAGCAGTGACATATATACACTACCAAATGTAAAATAGATAGCTAGTGGGAAGGTGCTGCGTATACAGGGAAATAAGCTCAGTCCTCTGTGATGACCTAGAGGGGTGGGATAGGGACGATGGGAGGGAGGCTCAAGAGGGAGGGGAGATGGAGATATATGTATACATATAGTTGATTCACTTTGTTGTACAGCAGAAACTAACACGACGCTGTAAAGCAATTATACTCCAGTAAAGATGTATAAATATATATGTGTATGTATATATATATTTTTTAGAGAAATAGCTAGATAATTGTAGATTCTATTTCAGTTCTTTATTTCTCCCAGAGAGGGAGGGAGGGAAGGAAGGAAGGAAGGAAGGAAGGAAGGAAGGAGGGAAGGAAAGAAATGTCATTGAGAAATATCAGGCCTTGCAGGTCAACAGACCTGGGAGCAGTTTCTGCTTTGGGGGATGTGTTACCTACTCCAAGGCCACGTTCGTATATACAAAGATGGGGGGTATTAGGAGTTAATACCAAGTTCACAGGCCTATTGATAAAGGTCTCCTCTATTTTTTAATCCTATTCTGCTTTTTGAAAGTTAAGATAATTTAGTTATGGGAATATTTTTTTTTAATAAATGTATTTACTTAAATATTGGCTGTGTTGGGTCTTCATTGCTGCACATGGGCTTTCCTTAGGTGCAGCGAGCAGGGGCTACTCTTCACTGTGGTGCTCAAGCTCCTCATCGAGGTGGCTTCTCTTGTTGTGGAGCATGGGCTCTAGGCACGTGGGCTTCAGTAGCTGTGGCGCATGGGCTCAATAGTTGTGGCTCACGGGCTGTAGAGTGCAGGCTCAGTAGTTGTGGTGCATGGGCTTAGTTGCTCTGTGGCATGTGGGATCTTCCTGTGGCAGGGCTCGAACCCATGTCCCCTGCATTGGCAGGTGACTCTCAACCATTGCACCACCTAGGAAGTTCTATGGTTATGGGAATATTTTAAAAATAGTCTCACTATTTTGTGTTTGTGTGTGTTTCTGTAAACAGTTTTCTTGGGACATAATTTACACACCATACAATTCACTCATTTAAATTGTATAATTCAGTGGTTTTAATATATTGACAGAGTTGTGCAACCATGACTACAATTTTATAATATTTCCATTACCCTGAAGAATCTTGGTACCCTTCAGCAGTTACTCTCATTCTATCCTCCCAGCCCCTGGAAACCACTAATCTACTTTCTGTCTCTATAGATTTTCTTATTATGGACATTTCATGTAAGTGGAGTCATACAATATGTGGGCTTTTCTGACTGGCTTCTTTCACTTAGCATCGTGTTTTCAAGGTTCATCCGTGTTGTAGCGTGGATCAGTACTCATTCCTTTTTATGGTCAATAACCATTCCTTGTAGGGATGTACCACATTTTATTTATCCATTCATCAGTTGACAGACATTCAGGTTGTTTGCAACTTTTAGCTATTGTGAATACTGCTGCTATGAACACGAATCTCTCTCAGTCTTGTTTACTGTTTATAAAACCTTTTGCAAGAATATATTAGGGAGGTGAATTTTTGCCCAGGGAATTGTGGATTGGCCAGAAATCCCAGGCAAAAGCCCCATGTGTGGCTGCCCTTGTGTCCTTAGATACAACTGTGGAGATGAACGCTGTTACTTGGACCTGGCCAGGCTGAGAGGCGTCTACTACATCACTTGGCAAAGGCAGAGCAAAGTCTTTCCTCAAGATAAGGTAAAGTTCAATGACAAAACACACCCTGTTTTGCTTTTTAATTGGTTTAAAGTGTCTAGTTAATATGACAAAGTATCTTTGAATTTCAGTCCAAAAGATAAAACTGTTCTCTGGAATTGTGAATTGTGTTTTATATTTGCATACTGGGGGAAAAGGGAAATTAATTACTCTCTATCTTTATGTGGAAAAGAGAACTTCATGAAATTTGTGCCTGGAGAGATCTGTTAAATTATTCAGAGAAGGGATCAGCAAACTACAGACCAGTGGGCTAAATCTGGCTCCACTTGTTTTTATAAATAAAGTTTTATCGGGACACTGTCCTGCTCCTCTTTTTACCTGTTGTTCTGTGGCTGCTAAAGCACTTCAGTGGCAGGGTTGAATAATTGTGGTGGAGACTCTGTGGTCCATAGAGCTGAAAACACATGTTATCTGGCCCGTCAGTGAAAAAATTTGCCAACCTCTGATGTAGAGCATAAATTAAAATAGTTGCTTTGGACAAAGTAAAGAAATGTTCTTCTTGTTCAGAGTGTCCAGAAAACCACATCCTCAATGCCTTACGAAGTTGTGTTTTGCTTTGCTTTTGCAGGGCCACCACCCAACTCTGGGGGAACACCCGAAGTTTACCAACTACTCTTTTGATGTAGAGGAATTTATGTACCTTGTCCTTCAGGCTGCAGACCATGTACTGCAACATCCGAAGTGGCCATTTAAGAAAAAACATGATGAGTTATAAATATGTTGAGTCTTTTTGCCAAAAGGGAGTGTTTAAATGGCCCCCTATCCAGACTCACCTCGCAGTTACATAGGTAAAACAGCCTGTTATCTCCTAGCCCAAAATTACCTTTTTTAAAAAATACCAAAACATGCCTTCAGGGTATTACTTATGTATTTTATAGTCTTTAACGGTTTCCTGTGATTGTTGTGTCATTGCTATTTATCGAGTACTTTTTTTGCACTGGAAACTTTACTTTTTATAGTTCAGAAATTGGGCCTGGTGTAATTAAGCCTTTTTCTTAGGGATACCAAAGTTTGCAACTTTCTTAGCTTTAGAATTTGTAAATGTTTTTATAGAATACCGTGAGATTGTCATTCTAGAGGCTTCCAACTTGTTAATGATATATTTGAGTAAATTCATGACTCATTTATTTGCCATGATTTGTTCATAGCACTGTTTGCAGTAGGAAAGGAAAACATGCAACACACGCACACACAGTTTGGTTCTCAGTACTGAGCTATAGGACTGTGTTATAGATTAAACTATTATAAACAGATTTGTGTTACTCTATTAGAGTCCAAATTAACTCCTGCTGAATTCTCGGTTATATCTTTTTAGTCAACACCAGGTTATATTGATCAAGAGCCTGAATAAACCATGTTGTTGCATTAATTCATATTCACATTTCATATGCAAATCATGTTTTCCTCACATGTAACAACCACATATGATAACAACAAATGAGGATGTTCTTTAGGACGGTTTTGTGTACCTTCAGGCTGGTTTCCACTGGTTCCTTCTTAGCCGTGGAGAGCATTTGCAAAGCAAATAGTGGTTTCGTTGCACATGGATTTGTAAGTGCATTTACCTGTGTATGCGTCTACCTCTTTTAGCAGGGAAGTATTCCAGTCTTTGATTTTGCAAACTTCAGATTAGCCCCAAGAAGAGATTTTTTTTCCCTATAAAAAAAGCAAAGACAAAAAAAAGGGGGGGGGGGGAGACACATAAATTATCCAATTCAAAATGAGCAAGAAGCCATAAGAAAAGGCCAGTGATGAAAAAGCATGTCTGAAATGCATCCCACTCTTTGAATGGGCTTCATTTCCTACTGTCGGTGAACTTTCAATTTAGTGGTGGGAAACCAAGGATTTATTTTATTGCAAAATGTGAAGTTTACATTTTATTAACACTTGAGTAGTCTAATTTAGAGACTAGCAATTTCTATTTTTTTAAGTAGGGGATTAACAAAGTACAGCAGAGCTATGAATTTTTTTTTAATGTTTAAAAAGGAGAATATGCAGCGGAGAAGTGACCTGAGAAAATGAAAATATTTATTACCTGGATCTTTATAGCACATGTTTGCTGACTGCTGCTTTAAAGGAGTCAGTCCTTATCAACAGTCTTCTAGAGTTTAGGAATATGTATTAAAATATCTGTAAAGGAATTAGTGGATCACTGTGGCAATAGCTTTAATTTGAGATCTTAGCATTGTTTAAAAAGACTTACAACATGAATTTTGAAATGAGTGGAGTTGCTGCTGTTTGTTCTAAACACAGAGAATACTGAGAAGATGGTTCACGGGCAAGGAATTGTCAAGGCCATGTTGCACTTTTACTCAGAGCCGTGTAAACATCTGAAAAAATGGCCTCAAAAAAGTTTCAACGTTTATCTTCTTACCTCATTTTAAGAAGTGTGTGGCAGTGTGATTCTGAAGATGAGAATTTCAGACATTGAGAACAATTTCATAATAAAATGTTATATTTGCATATTTCACATCTAAAGAGACTGTTTTATAGAAATGAGAAAACATGTTAGATACCTTATGGAATTCACTTTTATCAGACTTTTTTGATGGGAGCAAAAGAAGGTCTTCAAATTGTTATAAAATTTAAAATGTAAAGACTGCTCTTTTTAGCAAGTCTTTGAAAGAGATGCATGTCATTGTACATTTGGGGTATGGCTTTGGAATAAATCTTTTTATATTTTATTTGAATACCAGACTTTTCAGAGTTTTCTGTGTCAATGTCAGATGTGTCCTTTTTTTTTTTTTTTTTTTGGTAATATGGTAGCTATAGGTGATACAAATTGAGTAGCTCACTGATGAAGAAGTCAGTTTAAGGAAAAATTGTACCTTACAATTATTTAGCAGTTTATTATATGAGCAGTTTATTATATGATGCTTTCACAAATGTTATATTGCATAATCTTTTAAAAATGACATAAGAATTGTTCTTATTTTATCTACCTCTTTATTTATTTATTTAATTAATTGGCTGCACCGAGTCTTAGTTGAGGCACATGGGATCTAGTTCCCTGACCAGGGATCAAATCCAGCCCCCCGCATCGCAAATATGGAGTCTTAACCACTGGACCACCAGGGAAGTCCCAGAATTGTTCCCATTTTTAATGTTAAAAATGTCAGATGCTGTTTAAGGGACTTCTCTAAAGATCACAGGTCTTCCACATCCATAATTCTCCATTTTTTTCACTCACTTATTCAATATTGATGGAGCAACTACTGTGTACCATTTCTACTCTAGGTTCTGGGAATGCAGCAGTGAGAACAGAAAAAAACTCCTTGCCTTCATGGACCTTGTGTTCTGATGGAGGAGACAGGTATTAACATAAATAGGAAAATACCCTGTGTTCTTGATGTTGATACATGGTATGGCCAAAACTAAAATGGGAACAAGGGACATGGAGCTCTGGGGTGGGGTGGAGTCCAGAACACTTCGGTGGAGGGTCAGGGAGGTCCTCACTGAGGTCACCTTTGAGTCAGGATTTAAAGTAGCTAAGGGAGGAAGCAATGCAGACAGCTGGGTTAAGAGCATTCTAGGAAGACTGAATAGTACATGCAAAGGTCCTGAGGCAGGAAGATGCCTGGTGTGTTTGAGGAACAGCAAGGAAGCCAGTGTAGCTGGAGTGATAGAGGGGCAGAGGAGTAGAAGATGAGGTCAAAGAGGTAATGGGCCTGGGGTGCAGATGGCAAGGCTCTTATCCTTTGATGGTGATGAGATAGGAGTCATTGAAAGGATCTCAAACAGGAGGAATGACTTGACTTACTTTGAAGAGGCTAACTTTAGCTATTATGCTGGGTGTAGGCTGTGGAGGGATGTCTTAGGTCGTGTTCCCTGGGAAATAGACTCTGGGATGGAGATTCATACACAGGTGGTTTACTGGGAACGAGGCTTATGATTGACACCTGTGAGGAAGGGGACCAGGCTGGGGTGGAGGGAGGAACAGAGCTGCGATGCAGTAGCAGGTGAGGCCTCAGGGCGGCGCTGTAGAGCTCATTATAGGAGCAAGAGATCCTCATAGCAACGAATGCCCGAATACTGGCCTCTCCCTGCAGGGGTGTAGCCTTGGGCAGGGCAGCTCTCTTTAGCTGAGGGCAGTTGGGCCGTGATTCATTAGGAGCCAACATTCCCGGCAATCGGGGGACTCTGGTGAGGGGATCTCCAGGACACACTGCAGCATCCACAGTGGGGCCAGGGTGGTGCCGTTCAGCTTGTTCCGCTCTCCCTTCTACTGCCTGCCAACGGAGTTAGATTTAAGGCTCCATTCGATTCAGATTTTATTTGTTTTACAGACTCCTTATACATGATCCCATGTACTTCACATGGTAGAAGGTGAGAGTGGGCTTTGTGGGCCATGTGAGTTCTGTCTCATATCATTATTTGTTGGTCCCCACCCCCAATCTTAAAAAATGTAAAAACCATTCTTTGGGATATTTAAACAGAGACGTTAAGGAACTTGCCCAAAGCCACACAGCTAATAAATAACAGATGGATTGCATATAGGGCTTTCTTCTTGAAGGAATTTAAATAGGGAGATAATATAGGAACTAAAGGAAGGGAGGAAGGGAGGGAGGGAGAAGGGGAAGAAAGGGAGAAATTGAGTGGAAAAGAAAATAGAGAAGTAGTCCTAGAGTTAGGCTTTTTCTTGCGGTTTTAGTATAGTTTTCTTTGTAACATAGTCAGTGGAGAGAGAATTTGAAAAATAGTCATTTTTGAAACTAGGAGCGTGTAGGAAATCAACTCAGGTATGGTTGCCTTGAAGAAACCAGTCATTCAAAATACCATATTCCCAACAAAGGGCTATTGCCAGACACTTTAATACCGTCCTCCGCTGTTAGCTTATTGGGGCATGGTGAAAGATGTCATAAGCACTCTTGTCGTGGAGGAAGTGGCTTAGAGCCGGGCACAAGTTATGTGGGCCCTCGCTTTGGGTGGTAATGCACATTTTGACCACAAGGTGGCAGGCAAGCCGTTCCAAATGGCCTGTTTGTGCCCTGTCGCCTGGGTATAATAATCTCATTGTCGATTCCAGACACCTAAGTGCCAGGAGTAACGATGGCTTCTGCGTGTGATGAATTTTTTTCATCCCTGATTTGAGAGAAAGTGGGAAAATTATCCGGGGCAGTTTTCAGATTTAAGTGTGGAATTTCTTAGCTGCAGCTAATTCCTGAATCCTCTGTACTATCTCCTGGTTATTTTGTGCGAAGAGCATTTGATCCTGGGAAGATGATTTCTAGTGACAGAAGCTGTTTAGTGGAATACATTCTCATTGCTGCAAAGGAATTTCCTTGGGAGGAGAGCCCTATTGTAGGATATCGAGATAGCCCATTGATTCCTCAGCCCTTAGGAGCTAAATTCTTTCTTATATTGGCTTTATAGTTTATTGCATATGCAAGTGTCGTTATCATTTGGTTTGAGCAGAACCAAACTATAAATAGAGGAGTTCATTTAATCTAGATGCCAAAAAATGATGCCATGTTAATTAAGGAGGGCTTTTCAGCACAAAGGGTTAAAGCTCTAGTACTTGGAGAGCATTTAAATGCTGATCTCCAGACCTCTCCCCAGACTACAGTAATCAGAATCTCAGGGGTACTGTCACTGAGTCATTTGGTCAAATGTCCCCAGATGTTCCAATGCACAGGGATTGGGAGCTGCTGCTCTAGAAGAGAGTGGCAGCTGATGGCACTAGACAGCTCATGAGGTCTAAGCCAGCACTTGTCAAAGTCTCTTCCACTAGGTATCCTTAAGGTGTTATGTAAAAATCGATTAGTAGGGAAATGCTGCCTCAAGCCAAGCTGAGCCAGAGTTGTTTCTTGTGGGGTTTCTCTCCACCTTTGATACACTAATACACACTGTGAATTTCTAAATAGGAAGAGGGAATCTGCACTGTTCTCAGATTCATTTGACCACTGGATCTTTCTCTCAGGGAGCTTGAGGATTGATGTTGCAAGAATCCCCCTCCAGGCAGGCTGCTGTAAGCACCGGCCCCGGCTGTATCCCCCTTTTGGGGAATGGGTACCAGACAGTGCTTTATGTGTGAAGTTGCTCTGGCCGGTTGCACCTTATTTGTGAGCTAAATCAACTGTGCTACCTGATCACAGTTGATTGGACCAGGGACCGATAGCTGAGCCACATTTTATCCAATCACATGCTTGTAAGATAAAAGGTGAAGCAATGACCCACCCAGATCCCTTCAGCAGGGACATATGGATGTGAGACATGAGGAGGATGCCAAGGTTTCTGGTACCAAGACACCAGATCTGAGCTACTGGTTCTTCTTTCATATCAAGTACAATTATGAGCTACTCTTCATGTATCCATGAGGCCACGTGTACATTCAAGTCATGCATTGGATGACCTCTTGCTTCCAGCCTGAGAGAACCTAACTAATGCAGCCACGCCAGACTCAAGGAGTGATGATCCCTGCACTACACCGTGGTGATGGAACGACTTGGACCCAGGCCCTTCTTATTCCAAGTTAAATGCCATCCAACTACCCTAACACGTTGTTGCCTCTAAAGTCGAGGTCATTCCATTGGCAGAACAAGTAGAGGTAAAAAGGAATGGGAGTTTCCAGAAAAAATCTGGAAAATAAATTGCAAGGACACAAATCTGTGGAAGTACCTATGGTCTTAGGTGGATATTGGAGCTGGGCACAGGGTTAAATAAAGGTGCCGGAGAAATCAGGCCAGTTTGCTCTGAGGCGATTGAATAGGGTGTCAGCAAGCAGGTGATGAAGTTACAGGTGAAGGCTCCAAGTCCCAGAAGAAAACCCGCCCTTAACGAGGAAGAGACGGTAAATAAAGCCGAGGACAAGAGTGAAAGGAGGGAAGTACCAGACACACTGAACAGGCAAAGGAAAGGCAGGGAGAGGCTAGAATGAATATTGGAAATTTGCAGAAAAGGAGGTGGAGGAGGACTGTGCAAATGCTGAAGAAACCAGTGCATCTCTTACGGCAGCAACGCCTCCAGCCCCAAGGCCAGCAGAAAATGGGGAGAAAAGCAAGAAAGCACTGATTCAAAAAAGCAAGAAAGTCACAGCAATTCTACACTGGTAGGAAAATGTAAATCCTCCAGAGAAATACCTTTATCTACGCATCATTTTTCAAAAATGCAGGGAATATTCAGCAACATTCAGGGAGAGAATTTACACAGGATGCTTTCAGAAGTGTTTATGGTTCACTTGGTGGAAACGGGATGGGGAGTTTTTCCTCTGGATCACAAGGCTGCCGATGCATCCGCTTGCCTGTGAAGTTAAAAGAAAGATGTGATGATGGAGCGTCCATACTGCTGTCACCACTCAGAGACCACAGAGCCCAGATGGGATTTCGGTTCTGCCTGGCAGGTGTCTCTATACAAATAAACAGTCTTTCAGAAATCGCTGGGTAATGCTATCATATTGACTTTGTACTGGATTATATGTTCTTGGATAGTCTTGCTTTTGCATTTCAAATAGCAGTCTTTTGAAAAGTTTTATGGTGGCTGCTACTTCGTACAGGCAATAAATCTGGGGGACAAGGAATAAAAGTAATATGCAGAAAAAGGCACCCATTCTTTCACAACTTTTCTTTGAGACTAGTGAGAAGGGCCAACCGCTGGGAAGGATTTTATAGTCCGGTTTTCTTTGTCTTTTTGCTTCTTTTTCTTCTTCTTCCTCCCCCCCCCGCCCTCCATATTAGCATTTTAAAGTTGGCTTTCTTGGGGGAAGTAAATACCACTGGGCAGGAACCCTGCAGAAAGGTCTGGACAGCTTGGTTTCTAGCCAACAGCGTCGTGGTCCAAGTGGTCACCCACAGCGGTAAGACATTGTAGCAGATTTTGCACTTACTCTGTTGGGCTGTCCCTTGGAAGAGGACCCACAGTACCCATGGATGACATCTACTTCCCCCACTCAGGCTTCCTGCAACCGCCCCAGGGTCTTCTGCAGGGTAATGATGTTGGGTCAGTGCAAACACAAGAAATCTCAGGAGAAATGAGAGGGGCTTTGCAAAGCCGTGATGAGGAAGAGCGTCGTGGTGAGGTGGTGAATGTTACAGGCTCCATCCTACCACTTACTGCCTGGGTGACCTAGGGCAAGCCCGCTGAAGCTCCCGGAGCTTGTTTTCTCATCTGTAATTGGGGACTACTAAGGGAACGAACCTGAACGTTGTTGTGAGGCTTTATTTGGGGCTTCTATCTGCAAGGCACTTTGCCGAGCAAACAGTCGTGAGGAAGAGAAAAGCCTGATCTTAATCAGATAATCACGCAGGTGAAGGTATATAAGGATGAACCACGGGGCTGCCGGGAAGGGAAGGTAGACGTTGTAACCGAGGGAGATGCCGTGTGCTCGGGCGGTGGGGCGTAGAGGGGTCCGGGAAGGTTCTTTCCAGGCAAGTGTGAGATAACACACCTAGTATCTGGCGCGCAGCGAGGTCTCCTAAGCAGGGAGAGGAGCTGGGAGGTGGAAGAAGGAAGCAGAGGGTGCGGATGAGGAGGAGGAAGACACAGACGCACAGGAAGCCAGGGTTCTAGGCCTGTGAGCACCAGAGAAACCTCCGCGTGATGACAGCTTTAGCCTGAAATGCCCTGAGGACAGTGGCCATGGAGGTTGGCTCGATTCAGCCACGGGCTGACAGTCCAAGAGGTGGAAAACCTCACGGAGACCACATGGCCCCTGGGCAAAAGTTGCAGAGGGTCTAGGGCTGGAGGACTTGAACTTTGCTTCTCATTGAGTGGGTTTGTCGATATCACCTGAGAACCTTACCAACCATAAAGGCCTGACTCTGCTAGCCTGCCTTCTCCTGGCCTCAGCGTTCCCTGCTGCTACGTGAGGGGTTTGGGATCCACTTCTCAACTTTGCTTCAGCTCCTTAAGTCTGTGATTAAACGGCGAATGGTACGTGATGTATGCAAATATATGCACATATGTAAACCCATAGGTCAGTTATGTAAGGTAGCTGCGGGGTGACTCTGATGGGAGGGAGATTCATCTCGGCCTCATGCTAAAGTCTTTTTACAAAATGTGTGCCTTCTTAATGCTGGGGGGAGGGGAGATTCATTTATTTACTAAAGTGCTTAAGGATGGGCTGAAATTTCAAGAAATCTTGATATAGCTCAGAGTTTTCAATTATATGTTGGAAAATGACTACCAAGGAAGAGGAAACGCCAGAGCTGTGTTTATTTTGTTTTTTTAAAAGAATAAAGTGAATTGCTATCTGGTGGAGGGAGAAGGGAACTCTTCAGGCAGGTGTTATTAATGATGCTTATTGCTAGGGGCACGTGGTTGAGAAAGGCTCTGCCTGGAAACGAGTTTGTCTCAGTGAAGCTCCAAGTCTGCCCCCAACCCCTTTTCTTAAAAAAATTGAGGTACAGTTGCTGTACAGTATTATATGTTTCAGGTGTACAACATATTTTAAAGGTTTTATTCCAATTTTAAGGTTATATTCCATTTAAAGTGATTACAAACTATTGGCTATATTCTCTGTGTGTACAGTATATCCTTGCAGCTTGTTTATTTTATGCATAGCAGTTTGTACCTCTTAACCCCAAACTCCTAGTTTGCCTCTCCCCACCTCCCTCTCTCCACTGGTAACCGCTGTTTTGTTCTCTAATATCTGTGAGTCTGCGTCTTTTTTGTTATATTCATTAGTTCCATCCTTTAGATTCCACATATGTGATATCATACAGTGTTTGTCTTTCTGTGTCTGACTTATTTCACTAAGCATAATATACTCCAAGTCCATCCATGTTGTTGCAAATGGAAAAAAAAATCTTTTCTCTGGTGGAGTGGTATTCCAGTGTAAACCTCATCTGCTTTATCCATTCAACTGTTGTTGGACACGTAGGTTGCTTCCATGTCTTAGCTGTTGTAAATAATGCTGCTGTGAACATTGGGGTGCATATATCTTTCCAAATTAATGTTTTCATTTTCTTTGGAAATATACCCAAGACTGGAATTGCTTGGTCATATGGTAATTCGAGTTTTAGTCATATGGAAAAATCTCCATACTGTTTTCCACTGTGGCTGCACCAATTTACATTCCTACCAATACTCAATGAATGTTCCCTTTTCTTCACGTACTCGCCAACGTTTGTTATTTGTGGTCTTTCTGATGACAGTCATTCTAACACGCGTGAGGTGGTATCTCATTGTGGTTTTGATTTGCATTTCCCTGGTGATGTGACGTGGAGCATGTTTTCATGTGTTTGTTGGCCATCTGTATATTGTCTTTGGAAAAATGACTATTCAGATCTCCTGCCCATCTTTTAATCAGGTTGTCTTGTTTTGTTTTGTTTCGTTTTGATGTTGAGTTGTATGAACTCTTGATAAATGTTTGATATTAACCACTCATCCGTCGTATCAGTGGCAAATATGATAGAGAAACTAGAGATTTGTTTCAATGAAGACCCAAGCCTGCCTTTTAACACAGAAAAAAAAAGTTCTTTACGTGAATGGGAAGTGCCTAATGCATTACTGCCTATGTGGATGGTGACCTTAGTCAGTATTCAGCATTTTGTCCATCTGCCCTCGAACATCACCAAGGGCTCCTGACAAGTCTGCTCAGTGGGTCTTGAGGCCTTCAGAAGGTGTTCCCTTGGCTAGAAAGGTTTAGATTTAGCCTGCCATAGAGACACAGGGATGGATAATGGTACCTCAGGAGCAGAGCGTCACTTGGGAATATGTATAGGACCTGTGCTGAGGACAATGCCAGAATGGTTGGATCTGGGTGGCTTTTTTTGGCTTGGTTGACTCTGAGTCAGAGGAATTGAGTTTCTGAGTTGAATGCAGTAGCAGCAAGTAGATTCCAAGTCAGGAGGGGGAAAAACAAAAAAACCTTTCCAAGCAAGAAAACAGAATACTACTTGGAAGGTGCTGTTTTGCTGCAATCATGTCAAAATGTGAATTCATGTATACTTTTAATGGTGAAGTGTAGGACATGTACCACCATCATGGCGGACATTTGTCGTGTCCCTGGTCTTCCCTCCATCCCTAAACCCCATCCTCGTCTTTGGCAAGTCCCTGTACCCGACCTCACCTTCCCACTTTGATCTACTGTGCAAAGAGTGGCAGTGTCATTCATCACCCTGAAAAATGCTACACGGTGCCCAAGGGTTGTGTGCAATGGTCATGTCAGTGGGAACAATTCATTATTCCATCAAGCACTTGGCATGTCAGTCAATGAAAAAATATGTGCTTTAGACCTGACAGCTCAAAATAGTCTTTTCAGCAATTGGCATGCCAAGATCTTGATAGTATAATGAATTATTCTTTAAACCTATCATTTCATACCATCAATTTGGCCACATAGACTTTGCTTTTGCAGGGGCAGAACTACATTACAGAAGGTTTCTAAAATAGCAAGCAAATAACTTTGCAACCTGTGAAGCAAAGACTAGAGCTTTGAGAAGTAGAATTAGAAAGAATGTTCCTCAGGAAAGATAGTGAGGTAAACACAGTAACAGCTCACAAAAGTGTAAGAAAAGTTCCCTGATATTCTATGAATCTTGGGCATGAAAAATAGTTCCTTCTCACTGACCACTGGAATTTCGTCATTTTCCATAATAAGGCACTGGGACACTATGAAATCATTTATCGTGATGCAAGCTTGCTGAGGAGTATAGTTCTTGATTATTTAGGATGTGTGGGTGTCAAGGGCAGTCTCAGATTGAATTTTGAGTTCACAGTTGGAAGGGCAGTTTTTCCCAGTTAATCTCCATACGTAGATTCCTTTCCCACACTTGATGTATGGTTTTGCTTATACTCCTGTGGCTAATTAATTCCATTCATTCACAAATCTGAGCTTTTCAAAGATCTGCACCCCTCTTTTCTCCTCTGAGAATTTTGAAACCAGGGCTGAGAAATTGCACAGCCTGCTGGCTTTCTGGGGAATGTTTAAGACCTTGGCATATATTTTGGGTGACTTCTGAGCATGGCACAAAGCACATCGAGGTTTCAGCTGGTCAAATTGCTTTCATCCTAAAATGTCAGCTTTATTTCTAGGAACAGCAGCTGCCACGGACATTTTTTGCCCCTCAGATATCACCACTGAACCGCTTGATGTCGATGGTTATTTTCCGTCCTGTTAAATGATGCCCTGTTGCTCTGGCGATGGTCATTTTAATACTGTCACAAAATAACAGCCATGTCAATTTGTTTTCAGGATTGGGTCTTAATTGTTCACCGTTGTTTGAAAGTAGAGAACAGCCTCATTAATCCACTGCGGAATATTAAGCATTTCATTAAAATATTGCCTGGAAAGGAGAGTCACTTCAAATCCCCTTCATGTGTCCTTCACGGCCAGCAAAATGATCTATTCTGCATTTTTAACTCTCAACCTGGAGAAAAATCGGGGCATCCGTGACCTTTTAATTTGTGCTTCAAAGAAAACATTTCTTAATGTTATGTAATAAATCAATCATTGCTTGCTTAATAATCTTAATGCACGTCTTTGAAGTCAGCAACCCACAAGAGGCTGGGATTTTTAAAAATTGACAACTCTCGGGTCATTTGATGTAAACCGTTTTTTATTGATCAGCTGTGGAACAGTACTTGATATCAGCTGCATGTAAAGGCATGTGATCACGGGGAACAATGAAAAATGAAGACTTTTATTTAAGTATATATTGATATATATGCATTTTTATATATATAGTCTCTGAAGTACATGGGAAATACGACTTTTTAATGTTTTAGTATTTGAAATTTGTCAGATAATACTAACTCCCTGTAAATCTATCTTATCTTTATACATGAACATCCTAATATACACAGTATTTGTATATTTCATAGTTTGTGTAATGAAATGACAGTTTTTACAACCATATTTTTTAATGTATTCTAGAGAGCCATTGTTTAAAATGCAAATTTACCCATGTTCCTTTAATCCTCTTTTGTCTATTTGCCTTGATTTCTTTTGTTATCTGAAGAATTTTTCAGATAAGACATTTTCCAACTAGAAATCACATCCTCATTACTTATCATTAATGCTCTGTTTATCATACCAAAAAAAAAACAAAACCCACAAACCCCAAAACAAAAAACAAAAAAACAACCAAGGCTGGATTTTTGTTTCATTTCATAGATGAGCTTCAGATAACACAGTTGCAGATCTGCTGTTACTTTAATGACTAACTGCTGAATTATAGGTTTCCTGATTTGAAGTGTATTTAGAAAAAGCAACAAAATGCAATTTATCTGATAGTAATAGGAACAGAAATTAATATTGGCCTGAAGCTACACTGGCTCATTGTAAACATCTAGTCTGAATAATGGACAGTCACAAAGGCTCACCTTGCTTCCTAAAACGGTCCTCTCATTACTGCCTGCACAACTCGGCTTGACCCCATTCCTCTTCAGAGAATTCTACCCAGACATTACCAAGGTCCTCTCTTGGTCACTAACACAACAGTGACCCTGCCTCCCTCTGAGCTTTCATGGCTCTTTCTTCTCTCTGTCCTGGAGAGCCACTGAAGGGTAACGGTAAAGGGCACACCTGGGTTCGTAACCTCAGCCCGAGGCTCCCAGCTCTATGACCTTGGGAGAGGCATCAACCCCCCGGGGCCACCCTTTAGGAATGCCCACCTTGAGCGGTTGCTGAAGGGTCAGCAACTAATAATGCCTTGCTTATTATAGGAGCTCTAAAGAGCTCTGACACCTCCCGAAAGGGAGGGAAGATGTGCTACAATATTTCACTGTTGCTTTGTTGATGGGATGGGGGATGCACATCTGACTCCCAGCTCCCAGCAGGTTGTTACCGATTGCAAGGTAACTCTTCCCTTTTCTCTCTGCTCCTTTCCCCATTACCTTTTCCATCATTTCTATTCAATCATTAATACTGAAAGGCTTTTCTTTATTGAAACAGTGCTCCCAAAGGATATTTTTTACATCTACTCCGGGTTATTTCATTTCCCTTTTATCTGAACTCTTGAAAGACCTTTGGATAGAATACGTTTTATCTGTTATTTTTCTTTTTTTGTTTCTTATGTAGCTGCTAATGTTGATTGTAGAAAATATATGAAATTACACATGGGGGAAAAAAATCACTTAAAGGAAACCATGGTATTTATCAATCCAGACTTAGGCTGTGCACACACCACCAACACTCCCTAAAACACATACACACAAATTGTACACACACAGGTATATAAATACAACTTTATTCATGCTAAACTATTGATATACATACATACATATGAATGGCTATGCATATTTCTGGATAAGCTATTGTTCACTAAGAGGATTTAAAGGACACCTCCCCATTACCATAAAAATATTTACATCAACATTTTTAAAGTCTGCAGGTAATTTCATTAAGCCAATGTCATATTGTTAAGCAGTGAGACTCTTTCTAGCTACTTAATGTTACTAGGTAAAAAAATTGCCATGCCTTGAATATCCTTACACATCTTTATGCATCTGTCCAACTATTTCCTTAAGATAAATTCCTAGATACAGCACTGCTGAATGTCAGGACATACTCATTTTTAGAGATTTGATTACATAATGGTAAATTTCCATCCAGAAATGTGGCACTTTTCATCTAACCCTGCAGCAGATATCTGAGTGTGCAACTACCCCATGTATTCCCAACGCTGGATAAGCCTGTGGAGGGTTTTTAAGTAGAGTTGTAGAATAGCTTTTACACAAAAACACTGAGAGATGAGAACGTATTGGATCAATCTGTGTTTCATACGTTGAAACAATTCTGGACACTCTGGTTAGGAAGATAAGTTGTGATACTGATGTTGTGAGAAGGATCACAGCTGAATAGAAAGTATCTCCAGTTTTGGAGAGCTGGACCACACACTAGGAACTATTGTTTTGATTGAATAGACCCAATAAAGGAACAGTGGTGAACATTATTTAGACAGCCAAAGTGGCTGTCACTTCTCAAAGTAGGTTAAGTAAAAAAAGGCTGCACAGGTTAATTAAAAGATAACACCATGCAGTTGGACACAGCACTGGGTAATTGTTTCTTCCACTAAGAAAGGTATGCAATGTATACTACAGAGGTCTAGGAAAAATATAAACTGTGTGACAAAGATTAGACACTCATACTGAAAACTGGAGTGCTCTTCCCATATTCCCATATTAAGGTATTTATAAGCCTAGATGCATAATGGAACATTTAGAAATTACCTACAAACACTGTGAAGGGCTATCCTGGTAGGCTTGGGTTGTTTTTAACTGTGTGAAAAAGATGACATTTATAAAACCCTTTTTGTTTGATAAGTTTCAAATATACACAGAAGTGGGGTGAGTAGAACAATGAACACCCACATACCTGTGACCCACTTACAATCACCATCAGCCACTCTTTTTTCATTTAAATCCTACCTCCTCTAGCACTGAATTATGTTAAAGCCAATCTTTTTAAAAAAAATTTTAAAATACACTTATTTGTTGCAGCAGGTCTTAGTCATGGCAGGCGTTCTCCTCCATTGTGGTTTGTGGGCTCCTTAGTTGTGGCAGGCAGGCTCTTAGTTGCGGCATGCATGTGGGATCTAGTTTCCTGACCAGGGATCGAACCCAGGCCCCCTGCATTGGGAGCATGGAGTCTTAATTACTGCACCACCAGGGAAGTCCTGAAGCCAGTCTTTGATAATCATATCATTTTACTCGTAAATATTTTGGTGTGTAAAAAGGTGATTTGGGGTGATGGGTCCTAATCAATTAAATTTTCTGATTTAGCATCATCAGAATATCTTTGTAAAATACTCAGTAATTGTACAGCCTTAGCAAAATGACTTCTCTGAGCTGCAGGTCCCTGTTCTGTAAAAGGGATACTAATAATATTTGGACATAGTAGTGGTATTGTGAGATTACAGAAGATAGTTCAAGATAACAGTTTTTCATCACTTCGTTATGTTAACTAAACATCATTGCCATTGCCGTTGCCATCAGTGGAATTCTGATTTTATACGCAAATGACATGGGAGCTTTGGAAAGCTGAGTGATGAGATGCAGGGGCTTAAGAGGCTGCTGGGAAAGGAGATGATGGAAAATGTGAAGTATGTCAGGAGAAAAGGGAAAAGCAGATCAGTGAAGAAGAACCACCATTAGGAACAGCCAAGGGGATGGTGAGGGCTTGGGTCTTCTGATCACTGTGGCCACATGTCTGTGTTCCACTTCTCGGCACCAGAATAGAAACTGGGAGAAGTGAAACATCAGTAGAAGATGGACGAGGAGGAGACAGAGAACTTGAGTTTTTTAAATGTTAAATTCTACTAAAGGTCAAGTCAGACTATAGTAATAAATACTATTACAATGTAGAAGTAGAGCTATATATGGAAATAATTTTTAAGTCTTGCCTGATGGGTTCCTAATTTCCAGAAATGATTGATACTGCAAATTTATATGTGAACAATGCATGTAAGTCATCCCATGGAATTTATTTCTTGGAGTTCTGATCGACTCTCTAGCTATGCCAATCTTATTAAATGAAAATGGTTGGATGATTCCTCACATAATTTTTGAAAGTTTGGATCAAAGGTGGCTATCGCCACTGTTTCATTCATCGGACACCTATTTTTTGACTACTATTGATCACTAATTTCCTCATCCAAAAAATGGCATGCAGGATAATTTCACAATACAGAGTCTTTCCAGAGTCTTGAAATTTTATGTATATCAGTAAGTTGTTTTAATTGTTATGCATTAGAAGTGGCTCCAGGCAGGAACTTTGACGACCCTTGCTTTTCTTCAAAACTTATCTGTCCTATGACCCATTCCCGAAGAACTGAATAGCCACAGAAATACTTTGATGAATGAACCCCATTGAAGGAGTTAATGGCTGATATGATGTTAATTGGGGCTACTCCTCTTGGATACCATTTGCAACTGAGAGACTCTCCAGATGCCTTGCCTGGAGGGAATGGATGATTGGGACCTGCTACTGGCAATGCCATTGAGAGAGATATTTGGGGGCAGGATGGCATTTGATGTCTTCAAATTGAATCATACGAGAACGAAATTTGTAAATCACATTAAAGAGTTTGGATTTTATCCTTAACAGTATGCTTCCCAACTAAAATGGGAAGTGACATAATCGTATTTGGATTTTAGAAAGGTCAGTCTGGACTGTACGGAAGCAAGACAGCGGGGCAGGGGAGATACGAGAGAAGTATAGATAGAGAACTATCTACAGTGGCAGTAAGAATGGAGGGAAGTGAGGATGAACTAGGATAGTGACAGTGTGAGTGGAGAGAAGTGGGCCCATATTAGGTGTTAGAATCCATAGACCTTGATTATTAATGTAAGAAACTGGGGGTGAAGAGGTCAAGGATGATACTCAGGATGCAGATTTGGAAAACAGAGTGGTTGATTGTGTCACTTGTTGCATCAGCAAAGCAGGGAGAGAGGCAGGTTTTGGACGCAAGATGATGAGTTCCATTTTTTTTTGTTTTTAATCATATTTAATTGGCTGCGCTGGGTCTTTGTTGCTGCACATGGGCTTTCTCTAGTTGTGGTGAGCGGGGGCTACTCTTCATTGTGGTGCTCAGGCTTCTTACTTATCTTGTTGTGGAGCACGGGCTCTAGGCAAGCGGGCTTCAGTAGTTGCAGCGCATGGGCTCTGTAGTTGTGGTACACAGGCTTAGCTGCTCCCTTAGTTGCTCCCGCGGCATGTGGAACCTTCCTGGCCCAGGGATTGAACCCGTGTCCCCTGCACTGGCAGGTGGATTCTTAACCACTGCGTCACCAGGGAAGGCTGTGAGTTCCATTTTGGATGTGTTGAGTTTGAAGTGCCTGTGAGGTAGAGGTACCCTGTGGGTATAGGAGCCATGGAGCTTGGCAGCATAGATGCACCTGGCGTAGAAATGGTGGTCGAAGCCTTGGGAATAGATAGGATCAAGACAGCAGTCCATCAGCAGAGAACACAAGCAAACACACAGGTACTGAGCCCTGCTTGCCTCTGCTTTCTCAGGTGGATGAGTGAAGCTGCCTTGGACCTTCCAACCCAGCCAACAGTTGAATATCCCGGAACGACCCTCGTGAGCCCAGTGAGTGCCACACAGCAGAATTGTTCCGCCAACTTCCCCCTGAAGTCCTGTCCCATCAAATTGTGAGGTACAGTGCAGTGTTCACTGTGCCGCACTCCCTCCTAATCTAATGTTGAAACATGATGCTATCAGTAGACTGTTCTCTTAAGCCAAAGGGACCTATACATTGGACTAAAACCTATGTCTTCATCTGTAAATCAAGAATGGTAATACCTGCCACCCCTTTTCCTCAGAATTATTTTAGGGCCCAAGTGAAATAATATATGTGAATGTACTTCATAAATTATAAAGCACTCTACAAATATAGAAGAATTTAAATAGAATTGTAAAGTGCTCCATCAATACAGCTTAAATAGATTTTTATTGTGGAAAGAAAGTTTTAAACTGATATTACAAACATAAAAGCAGTATTAAATATTCAATGTTAATGAGTGTACTTAAAATCTGAAGTTACATTAGAAGCATCAGAATGATTTTAACTTTCCATAAATTGATTCTCCTTGTCTGTTTAGTATTTTGGCTCTTTGTAAAAGGATGGGAGTTGATTTTCAGCTCTTCTTTTACCTTGTGTTGGTCTAGAAGGGCCTTATTTACTCAAAGAAATTGAGCAGATTCATTTTGGTCAAGAGCAAGAAGTAGGATTGGATCCAAATTGATACCCAGGAAGAAGAGGCTTCCTTGGATGGCTTGGTACTAGCTCCAAGTGACTAGCTTTTAAACATTTGTCACATTACCTCTTTAGTAAATTGAATTACCAAATTAGCATCAGTTGCTCAGCAATATGGTGATCTGGTACCAGTTTTCTTCAGGGTAACTGAATTAATTTCTGTAATTTAAATGAACATGAAGCTTGCAATTTTTCCATCACAATGCCTTTGAGAAAGTAGGTGGATGGAGAGTTCAAATTAGAGACATAGGGAAGGATGCTTTCCTGGGTTTATCTTTAGTTGTTTGACACATGCCTGTAATAGCCAATTCAAAGTAAAAAAAAAATAAAGTTTGATGTGAGGTGGGGGTCAGCTGGGGTGATTCCTGTACACTAGAGTTTATTTCTCTCTCTCTTTTTTAAATAAATTTATTTATTTTTGGCTGCATTGGGTCTTTGTAGCTGCGTGCAGGCTTTTCTCTAGTTGTGGCGAATGGGGGCTACTCTTCATTGTGGTGCACGGGCTTCTCATTGCAGTGGCTTCTCTTGTTGTAGAGCATGGGCTCTAGGCAAGCAGGCTTCAGTACTTGTGGCACTCGGGCTCAGCAGTTGTGGCTCACAGACTCTAGAGCGCAGGCACAGTAGTTGTGGTGCACAGGTTTAGTTGCTCCTTAGCATGTGGATTCTTCCCGGACTAGGGATTGAACCCGTGTCGCCTGCATTGGCAGGCGGATCCTTAACCACTGTGCTACCAGGGAAGTCCTAGAGTTTCTTAATATTGGCACTACTTCCCATTTGGGGCCAGATAATTCTTTGGGGGAGGGCTATGATATGATTTGTAGGATGTTTAACAGCATCCCTGGCCGCTACCCATTAGATGCCTTTCTTATTCCAATCCCTCAACTCAGTCATGACAACCAAGAATGTCTACAGATATTCCTAAAGGTCTCCTAGGGCCCCAACTGCCCCCTTTTGAGAATCACTGTTGTAGATGATAGAGGGTGTTTCTCATAGTAGGAAGCAAAAACGTTCTGCCCCAAGCTCCTCCTTACCTCTCATCCCCACCTCCACAACCCCAACCCACAACTTTGTGCATACACTTCTGTTTAAGCGGTCCATCTCCGGGGGTGCTTTCCAGGGCAGTGATCTCATGTTCATCTCCTTGATGTTTGACAGGGGAGTGCTCTTCATCAGACCCGCTTGGAAACATCCACATTTGAAGGTGATTTTTTTTTTTAAAGAAGCCATCCTCTAAAAGGTCATAAAACACTTGGCATTAGGTTCTTAGAGTGTGTGATGAATATTTTAATAGTTAAAAATGTAGCCAGGCAGCAAGGAAATGATTTAATGTTGTAAATAAATCTCTTTGTGGGATTTAATGTGCAAAAGTGGACAGCAATGGCTTTAAAAAATCATTCCCCAAATGATGGGATCTATACAATGGTGCGCTTGGTATGTTGAATCCATATCTGGAGACAGTGTTCACTATATCTTTTTTAGATATTGGAGGAAGACACTAAGATCATTTTCTCTCTTAGGCCCTCTATCTCTTTTTCTCAAAAGGAAAAGCCCATAAGGTCAACTTTCTGGGAAATAGTACTGATACCAGACCGCTGGAGAATGTACTCTCTGTTGCACTAATCACATTCCGATAGATAATAATCACAAATCGTAACACGGAAGCAGTGATACTGATGTGACAGGCGCTGGTCTGAGAGCTGTATCTGTGTTAATAGTCTAACAACCCTGTGAGCTCATTCAGGAGTTGGTCAATTATGGCCCCAGAGGCCACGTTCGGCTGCCACCTATTTTTGTATAGCCTGTGAGCTAAGAATATCATTTACATTTTTAAGTGGTGGAAATCAAAAAATCAAAAGGAAGGATATTTCTTGACTCCCTAAAATCATGAGATTCACATATCAGAAGAAAGTTTTATTGGGACACAGCCACGTCCATTCATTTGCATAGGGTCTGGGGCTACTTTGACAGAGCTGAGCAATTGTGACAGAGACCACAGTGCCCGCAAAGCCTAAAGGACTTGGTATCTGGCCCTGGATGCAAAAAGTTCGCTGACCCCTGAGGCGGGTGCCATTATTGCCCTCATTTTACAGAGGTGGAGATGGAAGTACAGAGAAGTAAATCATTTGTTCAAAGTCAAGTATCAAATCTGTGGACAAAGCCAGAATTTGAACTTGGGTACTCTGCTACCACAGTGTGGTGACACTAAAACTTGCCAGGACAGGACTCCTCTTTTTTTTTTTTTTACTTTTTATTTTATATTGGACTATAGTTGATTTATAATGTTGTGTTGCTTTCAGGTGTACAGCAAAGTGATTCAGGTATACATATATATATATCTATTCTTTTTCAGATTTTCCCATTTAGGTTATTACGGATTATTGAGCAGAGCTGCCTGTGCTGTTCAGCAGGTCCTTGTTGCTTATCTATTTTAAATATAGCAGTGTGTATGTGTCAACCCCAAACTCCCAATCTATCCCTTCCCCCCACCTTTCCCCTTTGGTAACCCAGAACTCCTCATTTTAAACAAACTAGCAGAAACAACTTCCCATAATTCAACTCTTTTATTATACTTTATAGTCCATTCATACTTTATTTTTGTATGTAGGTCCCTGACCAGCAATTCCTGAATGAAGAGCATTTTGTACTTCTTAGGCTGTACCTGTACAATATTCCCTTCAAACTTTCTAAGGATGGGTGTTGATACTTCTCCTTTTACGCAGCGGGATTCCTGCCATACAGGGAAGCACCCCTGAGGGGCAGAGTCCTGAGGTCTGGGAATCTAGGTGGGTAACTGATTTCCTGCTGCACAGGAACTTGGGCGGAAGGAGGAAATGTCAAGGGCAGGAGGACAGTGTCTACGTCTGCAGTAAATTAAGTTTTAATGTCTATGTAGAACAGTTAGGAACTTTAAAAAAAGAAAGAAAGAAAGATGGAATCTCATCCAACAGTCTGGCCCAGAGTTGGCCTTGCTTCATTCAATTTCTCCATTTTAGAAGATGAAAGGCGGCCTCGTCTGCTAGGATTTAGTGTCCCGTCCCAGGGAATCATTGTGTTTCTAATCTGATGTTGGGGCCATGACGCCATCCCCTGTGCTTGCCAGTCACGTTCAGTTCCTTTTTTTGGTTATATTGTTAAAAGGCCCTGGACATGGACTGGTTTCAAACAGCTTTTTGGCCCCACAGGGAACCAGCTCAGAGGTCTTTGGTTTTATTTTACTCCTTTTGGATTTTAGAGCAGAGTTCATTCCTGGTAGCAGAGGGCTGTAATCATCCTGGTTTTAAAAACACAGAAATTTAAGTGTGGGGCATGTTCTGGAGCTTGATTGGGGTGATGGTTCTATGAGTGTATACATTTATCAAAGTGCATCCAGCTGTATACTGAAGATCTGAGCATTTTAACCTCAACTAAAAGGGCATTAGAGGGGAAAAAACATGGAAACCTTATTTTTTTTGTTTAAAGTGAGAATAGTTAATTAAAGCACCTGCGTGAGGCTGGGTAAACCCAGAATTACTCTCTAGTAATCACTTCTAATTCTTCAGATTTCTTGAATCCCAGATCAAGGTATGTCCTTGCGGGAGGCTTAAATTCACTCCCTCTAATTTGTGTTCTGCATTCCTTTGAAGGCAGTCATTCTAAGGCTGCATAAGGATAACTGATATTTATCCCTATAAATAGTCAGTGTCAGAAAGGTAATCTTTATCTTTGAATCTCTTTATTATGCCACACTGGATTTACAATTAAATAAAGATAGAAAATCTACCTGGGTTAGGGGACAGTGAGTGTATATAGCGCTTATTTGCTCCAGCTTGTGAGGAAAGTGAAGCATAAAGATAAGAAATACGACTTTCAAATAAAAAGTCTTTGGGTGGAATCGTTCATTCTGCCTCCAATACAGATTTCCAGCCTTAGATATAAATATTTCAGGATCAAGATGCTTTCATCTTTCTCTGCTTTGCAAGAAGGGAAGATTGGAAACAATCTTCCTTAAAGTAAGCAGCTTTAATCATTGTTTCTAAATCAACTGAGCTGTGTTGGAAAAAGAGAAGCTGTAAGAATCCTATAATCCCTGGTTTAGTTGTAATGAAATTGTCCAGGCTGAGAAGGGAACAGATGGATTTTGATTAATTTCTACTAAGACCAGCAAGTACCAGCCTCAATATTCTTTATGAACTTGTCAGGGTAAATGTTATATAGTCATAAGAGGATGAAGGAAAAAAAAAGGTATAAAATATACATGAACTTGTAAGTGGGTTATGATGGTACTTAAAAACACCATCTTCAGCAACACATGAAAACTGAGATTCATTGAATCAGGGCAATTTTTTCAGAGACTTTTTCAGATTTAATTCCTTAAAAATAAAAGTTTGTTTTTTTATTTGTGGTTTTTTTTTTTTTTTTTCCAAGAGAGGACGCATGGCCCTAGGTATTCAGCAAAGTGGGCCATTGCACATCACGGGCTTAACAGTAAGAAGAATGCAAACAAGATTCGGAGAGCTGAGAAGCTGTGCCTCAGATTCGACATTTGTGATTCCAGGATGATAATTGAAAACAAAGATGAACTTTACCAAGACATAATTTCGAATGAACTTAGACAGTTCTGTTGCCACAGTTCATTAGTTTTATGGTTGATATTTAGGGTGCCGAGCGGGCAAACTCTCAGCTTCCCCTGTCCTTTCCGGGACCTCCTCGCTCCTCCAGTCTGTCAAAGAACCCACTGGCAAGGGGATGCAGAGAGATCCAGAGGCTTAGAGATTTAAATTTGGCATTCCCTTGAAATTAGAACTGAAGATTAAAAAGAGGCAAAGTGAATCTGAGCGGGCACTGGTCCCACATTTGCGTAGGGTATGAAGTGTTTACCTCCAAAGGAAAATCAATAATTTAGTCTTAGATTCAAAACTCTTTCTGCTGTCTAGCTTGTCTTCTTCCCAGCATCATTTTACATTGTCCACTTCCCTCTCCCTGGACTGTGAGGTGACCACAGACTGCGAGCTGGCTAAGCAAATAGAATCCTAAATATAGCCTTCAGTATCGTCAGTACTTAACCAATGACCAAGGAAAGGTGCTATGCATCGTCCAGAAACTGTTCTCAAAGACAACAAAGCAAAACAAGCTCTAATCTTGCTCTTCAAAACATGGGATCTTTCTGAGAACATATAGAAAAAGTTCTCTCCTTCACAGCTATCAAGTGATAGATTTACATACAGGAACATGAGGTTTACTAATGAAGGTTTACTCTGATTGCTGTGTCATCAGCCACTGGAATGTGGTGAGTAGTGAATGAATTAGGAATTAATTCAACACTAGATACTCGATTTCTTTCTGTTATTATCTTGTCATCATAGCTGTGACTTGGAAATAGGATCTGCTTGGAGACAAGGACATTTACTGTAATGCAAGAAGGCTGTTTGGGAAATTTGACCTAAGCATCATGGTTTTAACTTGATAGTAGCCTATCTACCTGGGGGCTTCTGTCCATTTTCTGCCTGTTAGGTCTGTAGGTGGAAGAAACCCCGTCTTAAGAGTCTGGGCAGAAAACGAGGGCCAACTTCTCCATTAAACACAGCAAGCTCAGTGCCTGGGGCCTGTGTTGCTTATAGAAGCCCATGAAAATATTTTAATTTCTTTTAAAACCAGAAGAAAAAAAGTGGCTATAATCCAGCCTGGATTATATTTGTCTTTGTATCAATGCAGCCATAAAATAAAAAAGTCTTAATAGTTTTTTAGAGGAAGAAATTCACAAAGGTGAAAATGCCAAGGGCCCATAAAAGTCATTGTGTGGACCTGGAAACGGATGACAAACTCAAAGATTTTTCACTGAAGAGAATGAGTTGAAGGGGCCCTTTGAAAAGGTGTGGTTTGGGTTAAGAAAACCAGTGAGGGGGATGGAGGCACTCAAGCGGAAGTAACCATGGTAATCATCACCACCTTTGGGCCTGAATTGACATGGGCATGTGACCATCGGCCAAACCCAACTAGAAGCCAGAGGAAAAAGTACCCCAGAGGTCAGACCATGTAGGTCAGCCTCATAGGCACAGAGCAGGACAGGCAAGAGCAGAAAATAGATTGGGGGTAGGAGATAGGGTTGTTAACAAAGAATAACCCGTACTAGGACTCATATTCCAACCACTTTCTGTCTTGAGAATTTTTAAGTGGGTGTAACTCCTGCTCTTGTGTAGCACTGATAGAATCCATGGGTGAATTATAGAAAAAGGAACTTATTTTCTGCTTCAAAAATAAAGAGATCCAAAAGGCTAGTACCCCATCAAGTGGCAAATGACCTAACCTTCCTTGAAGATTTACTTTAACTAGAAGCACTTGTCTTTAGGGTTCCCATCCCTTTGTAATCAGAGCTTAACCTTCTTTTCTAGTCCAATGAGGGGACAGTTTGGAGAAGTGGTCAAGAAAAGACTTTTAAATCAGACTGCCTGGCCCTGCTTGGTGATTGAGTAGCTATCTGACCTCCCTGTGCCTCAGTTTCTTTGTCTACAAAAGTAGGATACTACAGTGTAAAGCAATTATATTCCAATAAAGAACTTAAATTAAAAAAAGAAACAGAAAACAAACAAAAAAAGTAGGATGCTAGTGGTACATGCTTCAGGGGGTGGTAGGGAAGATCAAATGAAATGATAGCAGCAAATATTTATATGAGGAGCCAAACACGATCCTAAGTGCTTTAAGTCTGTTAATTCATTCAACCACACAGAAAAAAAGAGATTAAAACAGGAAGAGAGGGACTTCCTAGGTGGCACAGTGGTTAAGAATCCGCCTGCCAATGCAGGGAACACGGGTTCGAGCCCTGCCCCAGGAAGATCCCACATGCCACAGAGCAACTAAGCCCATGCGCCACAACTGTTGAGCCTGCGCTCTAGAGCCCGTGAGCCACAACTATTGAGCCTGTGTGCTGCAACTACTGAAGCCCATGTGCCTAGAGCCTGTGCTTCGCAACAAGAGGAGCCACCGTGATGAGGAGCCCGCGCACCACAATGAAGAGTAGCTCCTGCTTGCCACAACTAGAGAAAACCTGTGTGCAGCAACAAAGACCCAACGCAGCCAATAAATAAATATATATTTTTTAAAACACATGAAGAGAGACATGTGATGGTATTTGTGATGGTATTATTTGGGTCTCAGGATACAGCTGTGCTTGAAACTCAACTGTTGCTGGACTTTTCATATATGTGAACAGCAAATAGACTTTAAAATTTTGGAGGGGTTCTAAGCTGGTGAAATTGAATTTATGTCACTTGTGACCAAGACAGTTCTAACAAAGTAGATGCTATATAGATACGTATGTGTATACATATCAAAGTATAGTGTGTTTATATATAAATATATATTTGTTTGTAAATAAATCAAGGAAGAAAAGTGATAGAATTCATACACATGGTCCCAAATAGCGGATATTGCTACAGAGAATCTTCCATGAAGAGAACTGATGAAAATGACCTCCAATTTATTCAATACCTTTGGTGCCGGACGATTGTGTGTATCTTATTTGAAATAGTTCTCACAACCAACCTATGAGGGCATTATTAAAACGATGCCCATTTTAGAGAGGAAAATACAAAGCACCAGAGAGCTGGAATAACTTTCTCAAAGTCAATTAGCTGATGGATTGATTGAGCTAGAATTTGAACCTAAAGCCCATGCTCTTTTCTCATAATGGGCTGCCTACCTGCTTTGCATTCAGAATGCAGGGAGGGATGGACCATGGGTTTGAGCCTGTGTGGTCTTTGCTGTCTTCTTTTGTTCCATCAGAGAAGGCTGGGATAACCGCAAGCAGGAGGCGAAGGATGATGGGGTGAGAATTGCGGTGATGAACACAGTTCATAATGATAAATGAATACCATGCATCGGCTTTGAAAAGGCAACTCTCTCTCCTACAGAATAACTGACCCCATAGAGGCTTTCCTCTCCCCATTGCCTACCCTATGTGTGCATTAATAGGAAAGTTCTCCGTGTTTACTTCTGCAGCAAACCATCTTACTGTGTTATGTCCTTTGGCAGCAGTAGAAGAGTCTGAAGTGGTACCCACTGGCCCCAATCCAGAAGCTAATTCTTTCCTAATGATTTCTGTTTGTTAACAATCTTCCTGCCCTTATTGAAACAGAAAGTGAGTCCTAATGGTGGGTGGAGGTGAGTGGGGGGCTGGGGGAGTGGATGGTATTTCCCGGGACCAGAGCCTACAGCCCCTCTGTTCCCCCAGAGTGGGCCGGGGGTGGGGATCAGGGGGCTGATGAATCTTGAGGCCCACTCTAGCAGGCTCCGGACTCTGAAGGAGTCAGTCTTTCTTATGTCCTGCTAATCAGAAATGAAGAATGGCGAAACATCTCCAGAATTCTCCAAGCCCAAGATTCTCATCTCTTGGGACTAACACCAAAAGACTGCCTGTCAAGCTTTCTCTGATTTCCCTCAGCCTCAACTCTTTTCTCCTTCCTCTGTACTTCCATAGCTTTAAGAGAGCACTTATATTTTTCTCTATTATTTTTTCATTAAAAATTATTTCCCTGTCTTTATAAGAAGTCATTATATGCTAGAACACTAAAAAAAAGAAAGTACTCATAATTCCATCATCTGAAAAGAATCATTTTTAACATTTGTACTCTCTTCCTTTATTTAAAAAATATTTAAATTTTCTAGTTAAAAGCTTGTGACTCCAAGATGGCAGTGACCTTTTATTTTTTAGGTGGCTATCACATAGTAGGTGCTGGGCTGTGTTTGCTGAATCTAGCTGGTTGAGGTGAACACAGGTCCAGCATTGATTTTATCTTGTTTATAAAAATATTTCCAGTTGCCTCAAATTTGCCTGGAAACCTCATCAGTCAACTTATACCAATAAGGAAAGAAGCTTTTCTTAGTGACTGAGGTTTCTGTACCTCTCAGCCCTCTGGGTCTTTTCTTCTGACTCCTTTCTGTCTGCCTGTTTTTTTTTGTTTGGGTATTTTGTTTGTTTGGTTGGTTGGTTGTTGTTTTTAAAGCTTTATTGAGATAGAATTCATGTACCATAGAATGCACCTATCTAAAGTATACAGTTCAGTGGTTTTAGTATATTGACAGTTAGCAACCATCACCACTAATTTGTAGAATATTTTCATCACCCTAAAGGAAACCCTCTATCCATTTAGCAGTCACTTCCTGTCTTCCCTTCCCCCAGTCCCTGGCTACTGGTCTACTTTCTTTTTCTATGGATTTGCCTGTTCTCAACAGTTCAGATATTAGAATCATACAGTATGTAGACTTTTGTAACTGGCTGGTTTCATTTAATAATAGAGTCAAGCAATGTTCTCAGGGTTCATCTGTGTTGTAGCATGTATCAGTAATTAATTCCTTTTTATTGTTGCTCTGCTTTCATTTTCCTGTCTATCGATTCTTCACTTTCTTTGAGAGCTCCCTTCCTAACGGTATATGTGTTCAGATGCTCCCTGCTATTTGATATTTGCCTTCTTTACCCAGGCAGCGTCACATCTGATGTATCCCTTTGCTCTGGACTCCAAGGATCAAGTAACAACCGTCTTAGAATTTGCCAGATTGTAAGAAACTATTTCAGGTTTATGTAATGTACATTTATACAATTAGATGTCTATTAGAAAGCAAGTATGTTTGAAGGTAACAATCTTAGAGAGAGAGAGAGAGAGATGGACACAAACATAATAGTTCTAGAACTAAATAGGCAACCAGGAAAAGTAAAATAAAGTTTCCAGATGAATCTGTTGAACACTTTGTTTAAAAAAAAAGTATGAACTTGCAAAAGAGTTTTAATTAGCTGAAGGAAGGATTGGCATCAACCAGATTTTAGAAGATAGAAAAGATACGTGATGTTTCAAATTGTGCTAATTTTCTAGGTATTATTAGAACTGAGGGAAATCGGTTCAGGGTTTATCTGGAGTCTATTAAAGTCTAGCCCTCAAATCAGTGAGTGTCAATTACCTCAACATATGCTGCCAAGATCACTTATTATTAATGGTAGTGAAATAGATCACTGGGATGGTAGGATAATTCTTCGTTAGGAGTTCCATCTCTGAATACAATTGAGTTGTTTTCTTATCGTATTTCAGAGGTCTCAGATATTTCTGTATCTAATCAACTCATTGCTTTTTCTTCCTCTGCGTATTATTAAGGCATTCATTAGCCTTCAATGGCACTGCAGAAGTTGGCTTTGGTTTAAAATTGTGCCCATGGTAGAAGGAATGTTTCTACAAACCACTTAAAACATTATGAAGCTGTACTCTTTTCCCTCTCAGAATTTATTTAATCTCATTAAACCTAAAAAATGGCTAAGCAGCGGGTAGCATTTTCATTTTTTTGTGAATCAAAACATGAAAAAGAATGCAAGCATTAAGAGGTAATGAACATTGGATGATGCATTCTGTATTCTAACTGTTCAGAGTTAAAGTAACATAGAATACTTAGATGTCATTATCTCAAATACTTATGATGGGGTTGTTTTTCCTCGCTAAGAAATTAATCGGTTATAAATCTGTGTTAGAGTACAACTGGAAGTAAAAACATACTGTACCAATATAATTTGGCTTCAGGGATAAAAAGGAAGTGGATGTTGGAATTAGCATCTTTATTTTTTTTTAAGGACTTTTATTGAGATACAGTTAACATAAAATAAACTGCATATATTTAGAGTGTACAATTTGGTATCCCAATCTCCCATGGAATTAGCATCTTTAGATATTATCCCTGTAAGTCAGCACTGGGATATGAGATTGGTTTTGGAATTGTGCATGGGAAGCGGTGGATTCACTCATCCAAGGTCTCATAGCCTTGACTACGTTTTGGGACCTCTAGAATCTACACAAAATTGTACTTAGAGGCAGAACTTATAACCAAGAATTATCCTAACATCCTAGTGCTCACAAAAATTGCACATGATCTGTGAATGGAGGACATACTGATCTTCTCTGGATTATTTCAGTTTTGGTGGTATATGTGTTACCAATGTGAGCAGTAATAAAAACCCAGGGCTCAGGTGATATGGTGTTGCTCAGGTGTTGCTAAATAATTGTGTTGCTGTGGGCAAGACATTTAACTCCCATAAACACCAGTTTTCATATCAGTAAAAAGGGATGATTGGTAGCTGCCTTGCACACTTGGCAAAGTGGAAAGCACTGTGGAAAGGTAAGGGCACTAGAGGAGTAAAAGGTATGGTTTTAAATCAGCAAATTATAACTTAAACCAGTGAAACAGTAAATATTATAGGTACAACCCTCAAATACCAGTTTTCTGTGTTAAAAACATTCCCCAGGAATTTATCCTAAGAAAATAAACAAAGGAATATAGAAAGATGTTCACCAGAGCATTACCAATGATGGTGAAATACTAGAAGTAACCTAAATGTCCAGAAATAGGTGAATGGCTAATTAGATTATGTTATTAGTATGTAAAGGAATGCTATATCTCTAAGAAAATTCATGATATCTTAAGTAAAAAAAAGTGCTGATTACAAAGCATATGGTAACATAGCCCCACTTTTGGGTAACGTGGAAATACATATATGTATATGAAAAATTGTGTGTAGATAAAACATGAACAATACTGATTTCTGAGTGGGTAGAGTATAGATAATTTGGGGGGGGGGATGGTTTTTTGTGTTCTTACAGTTTTCTGTATAAAGAACATACAATTTTTTTTCTAGTTAGAAAGCTATGTGTGTGTATGTATGTAGAATCTCTCTTTCTCTTTCTCTATCTCAATGGTTCTCAACCAGGAGCCGTTTCTCTCCACTCCCCCAGTAGAGTTTTGGCAATGTCTGAAGTTATTTTTGTTAGTCACTACTTGGAGGTACTACTTGTAGCTAATAGGTAGAGACCAAGGATCCTTCTAAACATCCTATGGTGCCCAGGGCAGCCCCCTCAACAAAGAATTTTCCAGCCGAAATGCCAATAGCAACAAGGAGGAGCCCTGCAAATGTCCATTCTAGATCAGACTTCTGGTCAACCTCACACAACTCAGGGTCAGCTGTCCACAGTGGTCTCTCTTGGTAACACTCACCCTCATCTGACTTTCTTCTTTTTAAATTATCTTCTCTTCCATCCAGCCCATGGAATCTGCACCTCATCTGAAATCTAGAGGGGAGGCTATTTTTTCCCCAATCTATTGTTCAGGGAATGCTGTGGCTTTTTGATATTCAAAAAACTGGCTTCTGAGGCTCAGAAACCCTTTCAAAACTACTATCTCTGGCATGGGTTTCAGCGGCCTATGTTGAAACTCACAAGCCATGGCTTTGTCTCTTTGTTCTCCGAGTTTTGCTTTGGTATATTTTTCCCTGGGGTTGTAAGCATATTGTCTAGCTGCTTGAATTTGTTATGGGCGAGGATGGAGGGTCATAGAGTAAAAGGAAGCAAAAGGAATATTTTAAAAGTTATCTCAGCACATTTATTTATTCATTAAAATTTATGTCACTGTGTGCTAATAACCGTACAAAATAAAGTGCTGACATGATGAATCACAATTTATTTTGTGTCGCTTTAAAAAAATCTTATTAAAATGCTATAATATCCTAAATTCACCAGGGGCAAAATCAACTCAATGTGAAACCTTGTTTATCAAGATTGGGTGGAAGTGTTGCCTTGGGGGTCTCCATATTCAACCTGACACCCACTCCTTGACATTCTACCTCATTCTCTGCCATCTGGCCCTTTAGGCCTGTGCTAATTTGCAAGATTTGTTTAGAAATTCGTGTGTAAAAGGGAGAGTCTCTTGAATTTTTCAGACTGGGCACAATGTGAGGATGAAGCCACATAAACATGGAAGAAAAATGACCAAGTCCTCAAAAACAAACTATTGAAAGTCCTTTTCATCTTATGGTACCTAGAAGCATGTTCACTGTTACCTCCTTCAATTCTGCCTCAATCTCTCTTTTTCTGATAGAGTACAGAACATGCAGAACCTTAAGCAGAGGGAGTACCTCAAAGACAAGCTATCACAGTTACTCTCTACCTGTGACTCTTCACTTGGCAGTCTCACTCCCTTCCATGGCTTTAATGAGTATCACTAAGAGTCTGAGGTAGTTGATTTCCAAATCCATGTCTCCAGGCAAGATCTTTCCCTGCTACTCAAGGGTCTGAGGCAACTTGGAGCAGGGGTAAACATTCTCAACTTGGAGGCTTTCTAGATTGAAAAACCACATTAAGAAAGATCTGATAGGTTCTGTGAACTTCAGTTTTTCATCTGTAAAATGGAGAGAATAAAGACTTTCTAATGGAGTTACTTTAATGAGGAAATGAGATAGTGTGAGTAAAAGCACTAAATGTGTTAGCCATTTCTTACCTGGGTACCCTACTCATCTCAGTATGTGACATCTCTCACCACCCCAGTCCCAGAACACTAGCCTGGATTACCGATTACATTCAACCAAAGAATGTCATATCACAAAATCTGCAGGCACTGAAATTCCCAGTAAAGTGAGTCAGCTACCCCCTGAACATCTCTTTCAGAGGTGATGTGGTCTCAGAGTCAATGTTTCTTTCTGCTCTGATCTCCAGTTTCTGTGGGCTAGCTTCTTCATAACTTCAACTGCACATTGCCTATAATTGTCTGTCATGTCATTTAGTTTAGCTGCCTAAAGACTCAGTCTCTTGGGCTCCCATTTTCAAATTCCAGGGGAAAAGCCTGATTGGCCCATGCCACTTTTCTAGCCAGGGCACACAAGTCGGAAGTATTGGATGGAGGGACAGTTGTTGGTTTAGGAGTTGTCTAATTAGCTGTTGTTATATGAGTTGGTCAATCAGGGCATCGGGTAGGGCAGACTCCTGCCTGGACATTAGATTTTATTGTCCAATACTCCCTCTTTTGGAGGAATTTATAATATGATTATGGTGGGACTGCCATCTCCTCTGCCCAAACTGGGCATGTAGCTGGGCTTATGAAACAAGCTGGGCCAGATTTCTTTAATTTGAAGCCAAATAAGTATTCTTGTTGCTTGTAGAGTCATTCGACTGGAAAAATATGGCACAGAGCTGTTGAAGGACTTCTTCCCTGCCTTTGGGAAGACACCTCCTTTTGGTTGGAAAGAATGAGGCCCATCCATACAAAAACAAAAAACAAAAAGAAAGTCAAGAGATGGAGAAGATGTAGGTACAAATTCATTCCCTCCCTTGAACGCCAGTATCCAATAACACTTCTGGAGCATCTCAGTAACGTAAACAGACAGTTACCCCTTTCGGCCTATGTCAGTTTTTGTTGAGTTTCCGTCAGTTGCAATCAAGGGTTCTAGCTAGCATGCTTTCTCAGAAGGGGATGTTTGGCAGGCATGCAAATGTCTAGTCCTTCACTTTCTTGAAATCCATGGGATTTGAGATCTACCGATAGATTTGGCTTCCCTGGTGGGTAAGTCCCTGATTGAGAGTGTTCCAAATGTCAGATGTCCAAATGAAGCCTTTTAAATCCTACTTTAACATTCATGACCTTTTACTAAATAATGTTCTTTGAAGGTAGAGGCAAAAAACTCAAGTCCAAAAATAAAAGTCAACTGGCATGTGGTTTTTGTTGCAGGTATTAAAATGGGGCAGATGAAAAGAAAGTTGGAATAAAACCCAATACTCTTTTTTCTGCTTTGCCCAAAACTTTGCCCTAGAGGTCTGGGAGCAAACTAACAGTAGAAACAGTAATCACATTTCCAGTCCTTACTGTTAGTTTGCTACAATATCAATTTGCGTGATACAAACTCCGCATGCTCAGAATCCAAGCACCAAAGGTATTTGACCATCTTCCATTCTTCACCACCATCCTCCCCTAGACTGAGTCTTTTCAAAAGAAGCTGAGTTGGCGAATGGGGAAGGAAGAGATTTATAGTACATGTCATTGCTCAGTGTGATATGGGGTAGCTGCCTCTGAGAGTTGCAGAGTTAGAAAGGGAGGGGAACATGAACAGTGGAGCCTGGCTAGACCCATCATAGGATGCAAAGGTGACTATAAAACCTGTATTTCCTCAGAATATCATTGTTATCAGCCTATCATTGGTCAAGCATTTCTGCCAATAGAGTCACTCCAATTTTTACAAATGTCAGCTCTCTTCCTGATTTTGTTGGGTCTCACCTTCCTGATTTTGCCATATGCCTAAATTATTATTGTTATCATAATACTTTTCTTCAACTGGAATCACCTTTTAATTTAACCTCATTGTAAATAACAGCTTTCATGAAATCGCACATTTGATATTATCATTTAACTTTTTTCCCTAATATACATTAAAATAAGTTATAACTGTTAACATAATTTTTCTGTGTTTTAGCTAAAATCATTTTGCAAACCATCTTTGGGATGCAAGCCATGTTTTGGAAAAAAAACTGGATTAATATATAGTTTCTAATGTTACCACATGTGTATGTTACAAATATGGAGGAGATGACAGCTAGAAGCTTTATGCCTGGGTATCACTAGTAGACTTCACCAGGTCACTTGTTAGAGAGTCTGGGTGAGAATCAGTAAATTTAGATGGAGCAGAGGAGTTAGAGAAACAATAATTTCTTGTTTATTATCTTCTTTCTTTCTAGACTGGCAGCCCTGTGAGCATGGGGTCTGTGTCTATCTTGTTCACCAATGTGTCTGAACAGGTAACAGAGAGCCTATCACACAGTAGAAACTCACTAAATGTTCAGTGGGGGATGAAAATATGACCTGAGTAAAGGATTCCTTCAGGTCATCATGGGGGTATTTGTTAAGTTTTTTGAGGTCAGGGATTATGAATGTCTTTTACAATTACATCTCCAGTGCCTGGTACAATGTCTAGCACACACACATAAAGATTAAAAAGTTTTTTTTTTTGTTTACATGAAAGTGTGTTTAGTGTAAGTCTGGTAAGTTGTGATACAAATTGAATCACATGTCGCATTTTAAGCTTGAAAAGTTTTCCATTAGGTTGATTGAGGAAGAATTCCCACTAGGTTTAAAATTGTTTTTAAACTGTAGTAAAATAGACATAAGATGGCCTCAACCCTTTTTAAGGGTATAGTTCAGTGACAGAGTACATTCACATTGGTATGCAAACACCACCACCATCCACCTCCTGAACACGTTTATCTTGCAAAACTGAAACTCTGTCCCCATTAAACACTAACCCTCCATTTTCCCTGCCACCTCTCACCCCATTCGACTGTTTCTACGAATCTGGCTACTCTAGGGACCCTATATAAAAGGCATTGTACAGTATTTGTCCCTTTGTGACTGGCTTATTTTGCTTAGCATAATGTCCTCAAGATTCATCTGTGTAGCCTGTGTAAGAATTTCCTTCCTTTTAAAGGCTGAGTGATGGTACATTGCATGTCTATGCAACATTTTGTTTCTCCATTCATGGACACATTCCACCTTTTGGCTATTGTGTGTAATGCTGCTGCGAACACGGATGCACGAATGTGTCTTTGACAAACAAAAATTTTATGTGAGTTAATAAAAGAATCAATGAAAGAATGAATTAATGAATGACAGCAGCAGTCTTCTGCGTAGCTAGGAACCATATGACCACATTGGAAGATGCTGGGTGGAAGGGATGGGAAGAAAAAAGGGTACCGGAAGGAGCGTGATTTCTTTGGTGATTCTGCCTAAGGTTGGTCCTGCTTGGAACTAGCTCATACTGCTCCATGCACCAGCTCGTCTGGTCTCTAAATATGCCTTCCCACTGTGGTTTCATAAATCCTTCTAATGTTAATTTGCCCTGAAGTGCTGTGCTTTTCCAAGGCATAAATTATTGAAGCAGTTGTGGTCAGCAAAGGGAAGGAGAGTGAAACCCCACCTGAGCCTTCCAAAGTGAACGGCCAGACACCTTGTCTGAGTTCCAGAAGTTTAGAGCAAGCCTGACCAAGCCATCCCAGGCAGGAAGTCATTTAACTGTGAAAACGGCTGCCCACTTCCTAAGCGAGGTGGGGGAATCCGGGATCCAATGAAAGATACCTCACATCTTTTCACCACTGCAAGTTCCCCAGGCTTTCTCGCTGACCAGGACTGTGGGGAAGCCACGAGAATAGAAAGCGATTCACAAAGACCAGCTGAAGCCATTTTTAGATGTTCACTCTCAGGCAGGAGGACCTATTAGTAGCCGTGTAAAGAGGGCCAGAGCTGGCAGCACGCACAGCATTTGGTCTGGCAGGGGGCGCAATGTGCCCTATGAGCTGAGTGAGGGGAGGGGACCCCCTTTGTGAAGGGGAGCTGTCAGTGTGGGAGATACGGATGTCTGTCAGAGTAGGCTGATCTCTACTTGGCTTGACTCGCATTTCCTCAGAGGATGCTGAAAAACAGACAGGCTGAAAACAGAAAATATATCTGTCGTCTCATTTATCAAAGTTCTTGCGGTTCCCGGTTTGAAGCAAGGGAAAGCAAAGCTAATATCTGACTAGAAAAGTGAACTTGAAAGCTAGAGGGCTGGCGTAAATAAATAAAAAAAAGTTAGAAAACAGTGCTTTGAACATTTCAAAGACAAACGCAAAGGGATGGACAAATGCTTTTTGCTTTCTGCTCATCCGCCCTAGCGCAAGCCTCGCAGTGAAAGAGACCAGCTCGAGGCTGAAGTCCACCATTTCATAATAACTTCAACCCTGGGCCTATTCCTTTACTTTTTTTTGAGCCCCAGTTTTGCCATCTGTGAAGCGGATGTTATAAAAAGAACTTCCCTTGCAGGGTTATGGAAATAATAATCCCCGGGAAATACTTGGCAGAGTGAGCCACACACAAGCCTCAGATGAATGTTAATTGTTATTCTCACTAGTCCCTTAAGTAAAAACTACCTTCAGAGCACGTGAGCACTGCAAAAACTTAAAAATGAAGCTTCATTTGATAATAAGAGGATTTTAAAAGCAGGCCTGGGAGAGTCAGGATGTTCTCTCAGAGGCACTGTCACTCATCACCATATTGATTAAGCACCAGGACATGCCTGGTCTGTTGTGGATGTTATACAATCGAGGAAAATAAACACAGTGTCCAAGTCACGTGAAGTCATTACCAGTAAACACAGAGACACGGCGCGGGATGTTTTGTGAGAGTGTGTGCGCAAAACCCTGTTAGCACAACCTTCACAGGTTCTTATGTAAGAAGGTAAATACTCTGACCCCATTTCTATGAAAAAGACATTGACTGATTTTGGACAGCCTCAAAGGATGCAAAATGGGTAGCAAAGAGAGAAAGGAAGGGTGTTATGGAATGAATGGCAGGGATGTTTTCTTACAAGACGAATTGTCATCTCTGCCAGGAACAATTTTTGTCAGATTTTGCTTGCATGGCTTTTTGTTATGGAGGTCTTTGCTCAAATGTCACCCCATAGGAACCTTCCCTGGGCAGCCAATCAAAGTTAAACCCATCCCCCCGTTCTTCTAATTCTCTAGCCTTACCTTATTTTCTTTTAAGCACTTATTCTGCTCTGGAATTAGCTTGTTTGTGTTTGTTGATTTGTTTACCGTCTAATTCTCCACATGATGATATACACAAGTCACACGAGAGCAGGGACCACATCCGCCTTGTTTGTCACCATATCTCAGAGCCTGGCAGATAGCAAGCATTGCATAGCTGATGAAGAAATAATAGAATAACTGGGGCTCTTTTGGCTTTTTAAAAAGTATAATTTGCCTTTTCTTGTGGTGGTTTGATTGGTAAATCTCAACTCATTTTGGCTTGCTATTACACAAAAGGCATCAGGTTATTGGAAATTTGTAGATGAGTCACTTAACTGTACCATCTTACCTTAGATACATACTTGTATTAGCTTGTTAGGCCTGCCGTAACAAAGTGCCACAAATTGGGTGGCGTAAACAACAGAAATTTATTATCTCACAGTTCTGGAAGTAATCATTTGAGATCAGGAAGTTGGTAAGGTTGGTTCCCTCTGAGGGCTGAAAGAGAGAGAAATAATCTGTTCCACATCTGACTCTTCTGGCGGTTTGACCTCCACCTTCGGCATTCCTTGCCTTGTCAAACCATCACCCCAATCTCTGTGTTCATCTTCACATGGTGTTTTCCCTTTGTTCGTGTCTGTCTCCAAATTTCCCCTTTTTAAAAGAACACTAGTCACATTGGATTAGGGCCTACCCTAATCACCTCATTTTAACTTGATTATCTTTGTGAAGACCGTATCTCCAAGTAAGGTCACATTCCAAGGTATTGGGGGTGAGGATGTTAACATAAGAATTTGGGGAATACAAACCCCTTACAATCCTGAGCATCCAGGATGGGAAAATTTGATAGTAAGTTGAGCCACACAAAATTGCTTACATATTTTTCCCCACCAGGACAAGAAAACTTCAGTCCAGGGAAACTTAGACCTATGAAACACAGCAGGGCTTAAGTCAACACACAGACTCATGTCAGAGCCATGCTTGACACACAGTGCTCGATCAATCAGTATTTGGGGACTGAATGGCTATAGAATTCTCCCAAATGACTTGCACCCTCAGCTCTTCCAAGTCTTTGTTCCCATGTTACCTTCTCAGTGAAAACTAGTCTGAGCTCTATGTTTAAAATCACAGCCTCCTTGAGCTCATTTCCCTTTCTGCACTTTATTTCTCTCTGTGACACACTTTCTACCATACTCTGCACTTCACTTACGTATGGTTTTTATTGTCCGTCTTCCCTCACTAGAAGGTAAGCTCCACAGGAGCAGGAATTTTTACTGTTTTGTTTACTATTGTTACTTCTGTATATACCAGCACCTGTTACAGTGCCTGACACAGAGTATGCCTTCAATTTCATTAAGTGAATGAATGAATGCCCTCCAGAGAGAACTCTGGCATCTCCTGGCATGTAGTTTCAGGTTTTCCTTGGATCTGCCCTTGTCTTTCATAGAATCTCAGCACTGAAGGACTCCTCAAAGATCAAGTCCTACCTCTGATGCTTGAATTCCCTCTTCGACTGGTGACATCTTGGTAATAACGACTGTTTTTGACTGCAGAGCCCCAACTCTGAAAATAAAAGAGCAAATGATTGAAAAGGTTAAATGGTACACAAAATAACATGGCATGACGTGTGTGTTGTAGAACAAAGGCATGGGGAGCAGAGGCAGGAAGCCTGCTAATTCAAGCAGTGGGCTCAGAGAAGGGCAAATATATTTTGGAGGACAACTGGGGCGAGATGATGCATAATGATATGTCAATGCAGAGGAAAAGGACCAGAAGATGATAAGGCAAACCAATGACAGTGAACACCACGGTGATGGAGAGCAGTGCTTCTCAAACTTTATGCAGATAATCACCTGGGGATCTTGTTAAAATGAAGATTCTGAATCCGGGTGGGGTCTGAAAGTCTTCATTCTTAACAAGTTCTCAGGGGATGCCTCTTCTTGATTACCCTTTGAATATCAAAGAACAGGGATTCTGCGACCAGACTTCCAGGGTTCAAATTTACAGTTACAGCTGATTAACTGTATGATCTTCAGTAGGTTATTTAACGTCTCTGTGCCTCAGTTTTCTTGTCTATAAAATGGAGATCAGATGAGGTTTTCTCTGTGAAATGAGTACTATTTAGGTATCACGGATTATGACTGTTACTTGGGAAAGGGAGAGGGAAGAGGATTTGGTATAGGGTGTGAGGCACAGCAGTCTTAGCTGTACTTTCATAATTTTTAAAATAAGAAAAGTATTCAGGTAATAACTGTGGGGATTTCCCTCCTTTTGCTTGCAAGTTACATAAGAAGCTGGATTAGTTATGCATGTGCTACGCTCATACAAACGGCTAAGGAAGCCTGTGTGCAAACTGCTTTGGGTCCCCCGATGAAGGCACCATGTGTGGGGATTGTTTTCGATTGGGAGCCAAACCTTAAACTCCTCTTCCTGACGCAGGGCTCAAGGAGGCTCTGAGTTACTCAGAAAGAAGAGCTTTCCCCAGCACCTGCTGAGCGGTGGCCACAGCGAGGCGCTCGGGAGAGGCACGCGGAGTCCTGCGGTGGGAGCGCGGGACAGAGCAGGGGTGTGGGGCAGGGAGGGAGCCGGCCCGCGTGCATCACCGGGCGGGGCGGGGGCGGGGGTAGCCAACCAGCCTGGCCAATGAGCGCGGCCTGCGGCGGCCCGGCCCCTCCCCGCGAGCGCGGTCTCCAGGCTCGGGTCTGCACTGCTGGCTGCGCGCTGCCCTGGACCGGGCGCCCGGGTCCCGGTCCTTGCCGGTGCGCCGCTGTCACCAGACCCCAGGAGTGGAGTCACAGCTGCTGCTTCAGCAGACGTTGGTTCTCCCGATGCAGTTTCGGGCTTGTCTTCGGAGAGACTTGGGAGCTTTCTTTCACAGAGAGCCTGCGGAGGGGATGGGCCGCTACTCCCGGGATGTCTGCTGGGAGGCTGCTCGGTGAGCGTCCTCCGGCTCTGGTGCGGAGATTGCTGCCTCGCCCCGGACGCGCAGTTCTGATTTGACTGCCGGCTTTAGTCGAGTAAGGAGGGTTGAAAAGGAAAGGAAGGGGCGGGGAGATGGGGTTGGGTGGCTTTGGACCCCGTGCTCAGCGTCGGTCTCCTGGGCAGCAGCTCCCTCTCTAGTTGATACCGACTTGACTCGGCTCGCCCCACTCATCCCTGCTCTCTGGAGCTCGGGAGTGACCTCCTGTGCGGTAGTTGCCGTGCACCCGAAGTTGGAAGCTGCGCTGCAAAGTGCGGATATGTGGCATGCTTCCAACTTCGGGGTTCGTGTCTGCCAGTCAGAGACCCCGGGGATGCTCCGTGGATGGGGGAGAGGTCATTTGATGTATTGGTATGAGAAGGGGGAGGGCGAACTCGCCGCGAGTTCTTGTTTTGGAGAAGCCAGGCTTGAGGCTTCATCTTTTAGGTCTGAGCTGGTATCCATATAGGAGCCTGAAGCAGGGAGCAGGTTAGCCTACACCTGAAGCCCTGAGTGCTGGGCGCTTGCTGGAAGGACTCTCCGTGAGCCCGGGGCTTGTCTTCCAGCGGCGAGTGCGAAGCTTCCCACGCAAGTGGTGAACTGGAGCGGGTCTGGAAGTTCTGTCTCTTCCCACGTTAGGTACCTCGGATTTGTTGCTTCATTTGCGCTGTCAATCTGCTTCTGGAAGGGAGGGCATCTTTTAACCCTAAGTCATGAGCTCATCCTCGGGGAGGATGAAGTGGAAAGCCGGATATCCCGCACCTAGGGAGGCAGCCCAAGTCAGACACGGTGCCACTGGTGCATTTTTCTCCTGAATCGGTATCACTTAAGGTTTGGGGGCTCCGCGGACCCCTGTAAGAGACTCAGCCAAGCTATGAATCAACTTCTCTGCACGATGTGTATGCCTAAGTTCATGCTTACTCGCTGAAACCTACCCATGTGCCCATCCCCCCACAGGATTTAAGGACATCCTTGATGAAGCATCTGTATCCCTGTACTCGGTTCCCCTTTAACTTTTCAATGGCCGTCCCTCCAAGACAGGCAAGGTTGATGTGATGTGACGGGCGATCCCGGTGTGTGGGAATAGACATGTTGGAAGCCTTGGTCTGATTCTTTCTGTAATATCCGTGATCTGGGGATTGTTCACAACAACCTGAAGCCCCTACCTGCAGACCTAGATGCCCAAACTTGTGAGTGCTAATGGCTTAGTTTTCTGATCATACGGTCCCTTCCAGGCCACTTGCTGAGGGAGAATGAGGTGAGGGCAATTTGTGTGTCTGAGCACGGTTCAGGCAGGGCCTGGATTTAAAAACAAACCAAAAAAGGCTCCAATAATTTAAGAATGTCCATTTCCCAGTATAATCTGCATTTTCCACTCAGTCATTTGAGGACAGGTGTGTGACTTGAAGAATTCTTCAACAGCTCACTGTGGGTTTTACGGTGAGGAGCATTTCTGCTAAGTTTGCAGTCATAAATCATTGTGTAAGCCCAACATTTTGTTTGGATTGGAAATACAGATCTTAATAAGGCGATGTGAGAGCAGTTTTCAGAATCATTACGACTAATGATGACTTATATCCTCCCAAACTGACCATGTGAGTTGGCATCGCTCATTTGTGCAAAAAAGCTTTCTTTATCAGTGTAGACATTTCTTGATCAATATTCTCATAGCCAAAAGCTGGATTTCAAGGTTTTCTTCCTCAGTTCTTCTGTCTCATTTTTCAGCTTTGGATGACTTGGCTCTCTTCCCTCTGTACCTTCTTAACTACCCTTTGACACTTAGAAATTTATTATAAGATTTTAAGTCACGACTTGATGTGGCTGGTTTTCCCTGTTGAAAAATAAGAAAATTGCTCTTTCCAGACAGGCAGTGGCTGCCAATTCACTTATTTTTGAATGACTAAATTTTTTTTTACTCCCCTTTGCCCCCCCAAAAAACCCTACAAATATCTCAACTCGATTACTGAATTTTTTCATTGGAGGCAACCTATCTATATTTCTAGTACTAGAATGTTCTAGGTCACTTGAATTTCAATATTCATTTTTGGCTCCTTTTAGAGATGTGTATTGTTTGATGACCTAGTTCCATTTAGACACACACACACACACACACACAAAGATTCTTTGCTTTGTGCCCCTGCCTCCTTTTCAGGGGCACATAGCCTTTCTCTAATAGCTGCTTTTATCTACATAGCTCATTTGTTGGTACACTTAATGTAATATGTTGTTATGTAAATGATGTGTTGGTGCATATTATATTAAAACTGCATTCACTAGAGATTAACCCATGGGTATGACATCATCATCAGCCAATCCTCTATCTGATTTGAACATGCATTGACAAAAGTCACATTATCATATTCAGCAAGGGTTTCTATATTGCCTGTGATGAATCAGAGAAAGAGGGAAATCCTTGGGGTCTTCCTAACTCTCAATTATCTGCCCAGTTGGAGAGTTTGGGGATTTCTATACTAAGAAGCTTAGCTTAATAATAAAATTCTCAGATTGCAGTTTTATAGATCTCTGCAGTATTTGCATAAGTACATTTTTCCCCTTCTGCTTTTTTGCTCTTTGGGAATTTTTCACCCTGCATTTTGGCTCTATTTCTTTACAGATATGACGATATAGCATAATAAATGGACTTTTTTTTTTCCTCGAGATAGATGGAACATCTAGGTGATGGACTTACTTGTTTGCGTACATGTGTGGATTTCACCAGGTTTTGGATATAAACCTGCTAGGATTGACAACATGACAAGTCCTGAAGCCAGTCATAAATGACTGGGAAATCATACAGTGCACTTTATCCTAATTTGTTGAGAAGATTCAAGATTGAAGGCAGGGGAACAGGCAGTAGGAAAAAGATGTCCATAAAGGGTTTGTGAATGATCTTGGCTACTGTAATGACTTCATGATTATTTGTTTTGAAAACATTATTAGAAAAAGCTCATGTCCTTCCTAGGCAGCCCTACTTATAGACATTGGCTTGAATGGGCATGTGGAGTTGGGCTTTGTAATAACAGCCCACTCACTTAGTGAACTCTGGCAACCCACCTTGCACAAGGCAAAATTAACTTTGGCTCCCTGTGTATTTAATATCCATTGAAAAAATAAAAGTAACTATTGCTGTTTTACAGTGGCCATTCAAGTTAAATCCATTTTCCTCCATAAAGTCAGTTAAGAGGGCTCTTGTGTTGTTGTTGTTTTAAAACATAAATGTAAGTGTGCAATGTGGGTTAAGGAAAGATTCAAAGGCTTGTAGAATTTTAAATCTGAAAAGTACCTCAGAGTTCAGTTTTCCAGAAGATCAAGGGTAGGAGCTGTTGTGCCTTGCATCCACTGTGGGCTTGGAATCCCGGCGTCTTTACTCCTAGCCCACTACCCTTTCCAATGGAGACCTACAGGGAATGGCTATTGTGATGCGCTAGGACCCTGCATTTCAGCTGTCTCCGTGGAGGACCACATCCACTTCTTCCATTATCAAGGCTCAGTTAGTTAGAATGTTGTGCTAGCTGAACCTGACTCAAGGATTTGATAACTGTATGCACCAGTTAGCTTGGGTCACTTCCTGGTAGCTGTCATAGTATCTGCAGTTATAAAAGAGACATTTAACTGAGAGGTGGTGGTGGATGAGGACTGGGTAGGGTGACTCAGTTTGGACCTATTTGAGCACAAGAAAAGACACAGATGATAAAATGATGCTGAGGCATCATTTAAGGTCTGAGAACTCAGAATGTTCATTTATTGTATGGTAGTCTCTTCTTTCATACTTTGTGCCTTCTAGTTGCTGTAAAGCCAAACCAATAATTTGGAATAAAACATTTTTTCTTAGCCTGGTTGTGAATGTTGATAATGGTATCCTACCTTTCTTGAACACTTAGTGTGTGCCAGTGTTAATAAATGGCTTTCTCTATGTGGATGAACTACTGATTTTCAAAGAGTTATGCATATAAAACCATGTTGAATCTTTTTTGGGCATTCTTTTTAATTAAAAAAAAATCAGGGTCTTACAGTAGCAAGTCATTAGCATGAGCATAAATAATTTTAATTTAGAGATACGGTAGTGTCAGATATTAGGGAGTTCTTGTTAATAAAATGCCAAATAAAAGGAAGATGCTGTATTTAGAAAGATAGTAAAGATGTGGATAATTTGTCGCCTTTTATGAGATTTTTCATAGTATTGTTAGTGCGCAAGAGTAAAATATCTCTTTCAGAAAGATAGGGAGATATCTTTGTACTTCTTATAAAGAGAACACGGAGTTTTGTTTTTTTTTTAATAAAAATATGGCATTGCAGAAAAAATAATCTATGTTGGCTTGTTAATGCTGTAAATTCATTGCAAACCAGAAATGTATTTCTGCAGCATTTCAATTGTCTTAACTCAAGGTGGAACTATGAAAAACTAGAGTTACTATTATTACTAGTTTTTTAACTACCATTGTGTCTGCTTGAATTCTCTTAGTTTTACGTCTGTGTCCTAAAGTTTTCTCTGAAAATTCATGGTTTTTATTTCTTTATTCATTTTCATATCATCCTGTGCTTAATGAATCATTAAAATATTGATGTGTCCTTGTTATAACAAAGGTACTTCCTTGTGCCTCATAGAGCCTAAAACCTCAGACTTTAGACACAACTCCTAAAATAATCAAGGAAGGTTTCGAGCAAGGAAGAAACTTAAAGATCATCTGGAGCAGTGGTTCTCCACTGGGGGCAGTTTTGCTCCCTGGGGACACACGCCATGTCTGGAGTCATAGTTATTGTTACAAGCTGGGGTGGGGTTAGCTGCATCTCTAGTAAGTAGAGGCCAGGGAAACTGCTAAACATCCTATAATGCACAGGACAGCCCCTGCAGCAAAGAATACTCTAGCTTGAAATGCCAATAGTGTTGAGGTTGAGAAACCCTGCTTAAGTGCAACTTCTTGGACCCAAGGTCGTGAAATGGCTTATCCAACATCCCTAGCTCCTAATTTTTGTTGGGGAACCCCGGTTTCTAAATCCATAAGCCAGGATTCTTTTAATCGCTCTAGGCATCTGTTCTGTAGAGTTCTTTCTCTGTTTCTCTTTTTAATAAATTTATAAAGATAATACATGTTTGGGGTAGAAAACTTAAACACTGTAGAAGAGTATAAAATGGAAAGAAAAATGAACCCAATTCTGCCATTGAGACAATTCCTTTTCGTATTTCAGTAAATTTATTTCCAATTCCCTCCTTCTGCTTTTATCCACATACAGACATTCAGACCAAATCATTTTAGATAAATGGTGTCATACACTATATAATGTGTCGTTTTGTTTACTTGGCAAAAGGCTACTGGAGGGCCCTTGGTGAACCCACAGCTGGGGAAGGAGGCTGATATGCACATGGTCAGGTGATATGCACGTGGTCAGTTGACATCCATGATGGCAGGCGAAATCCCCTTGAGTGTGGAGACCTCTTGTGCAGTGGTGAACATTTTACATGCATTCATATGAGACTCAGATATGCTCTGGGGCCATTCTAGGAAGGATGATGAATCAGTGGAAAGAGCTATATGCCATTCTTTTTCATGCCTGTATGTTATTCTATTTAAAAATTTATCTTAATGCATTCCTCTTTGCCAAAGACAGCAAGTTTCATGATATTAGTGTTGGAATGAGTCCTTGAGTTCTACCTTTATTTTGGGGGGGGGGGTCCAGTTTAAGATTTAAAGTACATTGAAAGCTAAAAAAATTTTATATAAAAGGTATATTTAATTGAGGCCATCCAAAGAAAATATTATTGAGGTGAATTCTCTGCATATATCTAATTGGGGGGACAACAAATCACTGGGGCCCCGTGATCTTGCCATCTTCATGACTATTTAAATCATTTGGCAGCTCTTCCAGAAGCAGCCAGATTGTAATGTAAACATCTGTTACCTTTTCTCTGCTTTCAGAACTGATTATGCAACTGGGCTTCACATCGGAGACCCACAGCTTTCTTCATGTATATTTTTGGATTAATTCCCTCTCTCTCACACACATCCACAGACACAAATCAAAAGAGCCATAAAATTAGTTACCATGAGCTCAGTCCTCCCAGGATAAAACTCCCTGCTTCTTTATGCTCCGTCCTGCTCTTCACAGACCATCGGGTCAGCTCAGGAGCGCAGAGCTCCCGTGAGCAAGTTGGGGGATGGCTGTGAGTCTGTCCTTTGGTACCAGTCTCATTCTCCATGTGTGCTGAATTTCCACCACCTTAAAGCCTAGGGGCTGGTGCTCAGTTGAGGAGATTTGGGAAACTGGTTACCACTTAAACATCCCCAATAAGGGCACGTAGGGATAGGCAAGGAGACATTTAAATAGAATTGGACATTTCGTAGCAAATATCTCTTTCACTAGAGTTTTCTGCTAGTCTTTGCCATCTTTACACGAGGGAATGTTTGTTAAATACTTGCTTTGTTGAGCTTTTGAAAAATTATAATAGCAACAATGGCTATCGTTTGTTAAATAAGGGAGTTGCTGGCTACTGTACTGAACATTTACAAAAATTGTGGTAAAATACAAATAACATAAAATTCACCTTAAACATTTTAAAGTGTACAGTTCAGTGGCATTAAGTCCATTCACGTTGTTGTGCACCCATCGCCACCATCCATCCCCAGAACTCTTTTCCTCTTGGAAAATTGAAACTCTGTACCCACTAAACAACAACTCCCCATTTCCTTCTCCCTCCAGTGCCCGGCAGTTACCATTCTGTTTTATATCTCTATGAATTCAGCTGCTCTGGAATCATACGTTATTTATCCTTTTGTGACCAGCTCATTTAACTTAGCATGATGTCTTCAGTGTTCATCCATGTAGTATGTGTGTGTCAGAATTTCCTTGCTTTTTAAGACTAGATACTATTCCACTGTGTGTATACACCCCATTTTGTTTATCCATTTATCCATCCATGGACACTTGGGTAGTTTCCACCTTTTGGCTATTGAGAATAATCGTGCTGTGCACCTGAGAGTTTGTTGGAGTCTCTGCTTTCATTTCTTTTGGGTAAATACTCAGAAGTGGAATGGATCAGTCATCTGGTAATTCTTTTTGAATTTTTTGAGGACCCACCGTCCTGTTTTCCACAGAAGCCATATCATTTTACTGCACTGAGCATTTGGACGCACTGTCTCATTTAATCCTCCCCCAAGCCCTACAAGGTAGCTACCGTTATCATCTCTATTCTGTGCATGAGAAAAGCGAGGCATTTTGGCATGAAGCCACAGAGGTAGCTTGTGAAAGAGCCATGATTGGAACCCAGGCAGTGTGGTAGAGCCAAAGCACTCACTAGAGGGTCCATTTTTCCAGTTCAGGAAAGATTGACTGGAATCCTCCTGCATACGGCGCAGGGATGGTTGGGGAATAAGAGCTGGTAACAAACACGTTGATTCCAAAGAGAAGCTCTAAAAGCCCTCATGCTCCCACTCTGAGGCGTTTGATTGAGACGTGGGTCAAAAACTCATTGAGAAGTCAATCTTTGATCAAAATAATAAGAGGCCAATAAATACATACAGTGGTTCTTTCGGCTGTTAATATTAGTGCCTCCTCAAGTCCTTTGGCAATTAGTAACCATGCAGCCCATGTTTTTTAAAATACCATGCCAATTTTGTTACTTGTTGGAGGTGGAGGGTAGTGGTGGGTTGAGACAGTACAAGGAAATAATCAAGATTAAGATAAGCCTTCATTCGGATCTGACTGACGATTGTATTTTTACTTTACAGAGACAGTGGGCAGAGGACATGGGCATTTTTTTTCCCCACCGAAAACACAGTTTAATGGAGTCACTGCAAAAGAAGGCACGTGTAGTTACTTTAGAGAATTCACAATTGATCAGTTTTGTGGTGCCCGGGTCCTTTATGAGCACTCCATGTTTATTCATTATTGTGATTACACAGCGGAAGCGGCTGGGCTTGATGTGATGAGCCAAAGCGAGATGTAAAGACATTTAAATATACTTGAAATTAACATCTGCGCAAATAGGTGTCTGACGGGATGTTCTAATTTGATTCTAAAGGCCTAGAAAGCATCTATCTAGGTTGGGGCGGGGAGTCCTCCTGGAATTCTAAATCAGATGTGTGTAGTTCATCTGCAGGGTTTCTGTGTTGTTTGAAAGGAGAGTGGCAATGTTGGAACACATCAGCCTAACATTTTCCATGGGGGAGTCAAGGTAGCAGAGAGTACAGTAAGCTCTGCCATTGAAACTGGTCCACCATATTGGGCTACCCTTTTATGGTGGGGCAGCAAGCTCTAGTGTTCTTGATAGCAGAGGGGGAGGCAGCTAGTCCCGACATATACGTGACCAAAGTTCGCTAATCATCCTACAGAAGTATTAATCAGGAAAGGAGCATTGACATATATACACTACCAAATGTAAAATAGAAGGCTAGTGGGAAGCTGCTGCATAACACAGACAGATCAACTCCATGATGGGTGATGACTTAGAGGGCTGGGACAGGGAGGGTGGGAAGGAGTTGCGGGAGGGAGGGTATATGGGGGTATGTGTATGAATACAACTGATTCACTTTGTTGTACAGCAGAAACTGGCACAACAGTGTAAAGCAATTATACTCCAATAAAGAGCTTAAAATAAAAAAAAGTAACACAACTTAGGGTCTCATCACATGTTTGTTGAAGGTGTGTATATATAATATATACATATATATATTTGTGTGTGCGTGTGGATTTTGATCCCTATGTATTTTGTCTTGGTGGATGTACACATATGCTTTCAGATGAAAGGTTAAAATCCAATATGTTTTCTCTCTTCCTTTGTTTCAAGAAAAGTAAGAAATTTCAGTGCCATGTGTAACTATTAATTTAAAAAAGAATCAGGGAAGGAAAACACTCCTCAAGTCTGAAAGTTAAGGTCATCCTGGGAAAAAGCACTGGCAAGATTCCTGGAAGACTTGTTTCTTCAAGACATTTTGATTCTGAATTGACTCTCTTCACATTTACAAAAGACTCAGGATCCCAGGTGTAAACTCAGATTCTGGTTTGATGTGTAAATATTTCTGAACCATAGCATAAATAGACATGAACTTACAAGCAGTTGACTACATCCATATATGAGTTTCACTGCCTTCATTTACTTAGAGGTAAATGATGAGGGGAGATGAATATTGGGCTCATGTTGATTGTAGGTGTTTTTTTCTTTTTCTTTTTGTCCTCTGCAAATTTGAGGCTTCCAAGTTGAGTGTCAGATGAGGGCAGATTTTAAAAAATTATTTCATGCCATCAGTCTTATTTGGTATGCTTGTCCCCCAATTCCAGTATTAATGCAATTCTTAATATTAGTACTTTTAGACCAGTGTATAAGAATCACCTGAAGGGCTTTGTTAAAACGCAGATTCCCAGGCTTTACCCCCAGAGCTGCTGGTTCAGAAAGTCTGGGATGGAGCCTGAGACTTTACATTTCTGACAGATTCCCACAGAGCTCTGACGCTAGCAAGCCTCAGACCACACTTGGCTTACCACTTCTTTTTACAGTTCATCTTTCAGAGTTAAAATTTTTAATATGAAGATTTTCAGAAAACAAGGCTATGTAGATTAGATGGTGGGTTTCACGTTTTGTGATACACATTGATAAGCTAGTCTAAATAGAATGATTCTGAAGATTGATTTAAGTTCCTGAGCCCAAAATACAAATTAGATGTTGATTGGATTGGTGTTATGGATGAAAAACTGAGGTTGATTATGTCCCTAAGTTTCTTTTAGAGCATAAGATGCATTTTCTGTAGTGGAGGACTTTTAAACTAAGTATTGGATCGTTGTCCAAATGGATGTTGAGGAAGTTTTGCTGCACAGAGCATGTAACTAACATATTGCCTTCTTCTGTCTTCTGACTGATGTCTATATATATTTTTTTTCTTCTGATGTCTATATTGACTAGGGAAAAAATCTGGATTCAATTCCATATACTTTTGAGTCTGATTTAAATTGTAATCCTGTTGGCAGGTAACATACAGGAATTTCGTTTTTGTTCCTGTATAGTTAAGACTCAGCAGATGTTAAAAGCTGATGTGGATTTAAGATTTCGCCCGTACTGGGAATAGTTGAAGATTTAGTCAGGACCAGAAGATGGAGTTGTAGATAAAGTTATAGAACTTGAGGGGGTATGGAAAGTTTTTGTACAGATGCCTTGCTTCTTGTGTTCTCCTGCCACTTGGAGGAATAAATTATCTTCTGTGTTTGCTTAAATGAAAAGCTTTTGGTGGATTTGACTTTGTCTTGCACTACTTAAAAAAAAAGTGAAGTTTGCAAACTGAAGTCTCTTCTGAATAAAAGACAAATGAAAGGAGCTTGATTTAAAAAAAAATCTTTAGTCATTTTTAAAAATTGGGGTTCTGTGAGATATTTTTAGAGATAGCCCAACTTACAGAAATGTGTGGGTGTTGGCAGGAAAGGGGAAACTGGCAACCACCAAGAAGAGTGGATGGGCTGGGTCAAAGGCATTTAACCTCCTCTGTCTCCAGAGCTGTGTTTTAATTACATAACTGGTTTGTAGAACTGTGGTGCTGTGGCAAGTTGCGTATGACTAGGTTTGTACTAACATTTTCTTGGGACCCATCAGTCACTGTTGTCCCTTCAGCAGGTTTTTACTTTGGTCATCTCTGCCCAACTGTTGAGATGCTACGACTCTCCTCCCTGGCTGCCTGTCACTTTGCCCTTTCTCCCCTGCAGCACTCAACTCCAGACAGTTAGAAGATGAGGCTTCCAAGTTGAGTGGCAGATGAGTGCACAGTGGAAGATAGCTTACATGCAAGACTAAACAGCAGAAGCATCCAAACAACAAAATTGCTGGATTTTTTTTTTTTTTTAAGAACAAATATCCACTTGGGAAAAAAACATGGCATTTGATTCACTGTAAAGCCTGGTACATGTAGACTGTGTTCTCTGCTGGCTGGGAATGGCTGGTCAGTGTTATTACAGCTGCTAGCATTGAATCACATGGACAAGGGTGCCATCAGTTGTAATACAGAATCATAGCGACTTTGTGGAAGCCCTGCTGGTAACACACGAGTTCGAAAACAGTAAAATTAAAATGAAAAGTACAGATCATCTTTAATAATCTCTCTAATACATTTCTATTCTTCACTCCTTGAATTCTCTTAAGAGTTCGGCCTATATTTTTCTGCATATATTTAAAATATTTAATATGCATTATCCAAATGTGAAGAGAAAGAATGTACTGATGGTATCCTAGTAGGCTCTCTCTAACCATTTGGAGTTGATTTGTCAATGCTCACTGATCAACAGAAGTAGGAATCCTATCTGTCATTTAACTTTATTTAAATAGTAACATAGGGTTCATCTGGTTCAATAATTTGCATTGTTCATTTACCATTGTCTTCAGGGTCTCTCCATGTTGATACATACACAGTGCTTGTCCATTTCTTTAACTGCCATTAATGTTCCATTATGAATGTACTGCATTTTAATTAGCTGCTCTCCTACAGATGGGCATTCACATTTTTTCCCCAATTTGTTCTATTACAGAGAGTGTCATGAGAACATTCTTGAACAAATTTGTACCTGACACTGAGACCCATTGTCTACTGTTTAAAGCCCTCTCATAATTGCACATCTCTTTGTAGCCATGTGTACATGTTTTTCTGGAGTAGAAGTGGAATTGCCAGGTCAGAGGGTATGTTTTAGAGCATCAGCTTGCTTAAAAATGCATCTGGAAAATGTGGGGATGCAGAAAGCTTCTTTCATCATCATGTTGTCTTGGAATTAAGATGTACAAACTCCAGGACAGGTCAGGTCCTGGACTTTACAGATGAACAATCTTATAATTTCCAATAGAACTTTCTGTGATGAGGGGAGTGTTCTAAAATCCATGCTGTCAGCTTTTGTAGCCACTAAGTGACTGTTGAGCATTCAGAATGTAGCTATTGTGACCAAGAATCTGAATTTTAGATTTTATTTAATTTTAATTAATTTAACTTGAAATTGAAATAGCCATGTGTGTTTAGTGGCTCTCATTTTGGACAGTACAAGTGGTAGGTATTCAACACCCTAGGAATACAGCTACTGTTTTACTTTGGTCTCAAAATATTTTTGAAAGTGACTCATGAAGAGATGGAAGTAGTCTGCTTTGTTCAATAAGAGGCTAAAGACCTTTAACTGAAAATATAGAGATAAATAATCTAATGAAAACAAGATGCTGCTGTTAAGATTTATCAGGCATTTCCTTCCCTTGTTTAGAGACCGTTGTCTACCCTGCCGGGTTGGGCTGCCTGGTGGGAGCTGCACAGTTCTACTGGGGCAGTTCTTTGTAAAGTGAATTGATGGCTATGTAAATACAGCCATTAACCTTAAGCACCTCGGACAGCTCCTTGGGCGCTGCCGTTCTCTTACCCTTGAAAATGTCAGTTGATGGATGCCAAGATATTTTAAAAAATTTTTCTTTCTTTTCCTCTAACTGGTTGAAGCAGTGGACCTTGCAAGTCACAGCCAAAGGAACCAGCGAAACTGAGGGCCTACTAGGTATAAATTCTATGACAGCGGTTGGGAATTCTGTTCTTGCAGAGGGATATTTTGAAGATTTTCTCTTGGTATATAAGGAGCAGGACTGTGTATTTGTATGTACATCTTATTTTTAAAAATACACAAATAGAGCCTAAAGGAAGTTTATGGAAAACCTGCTTTTAAAGCAAATCATGTCTTCTGCTTCTGGAATTTTGTGTGTATTTTAAAATTAGGCATACTTTGCCATTAAAACAATACCTTCTCTTTCTTCTCTTGAAAGACAGTTTTTGAAATAGATTGAACGGGGATGATGGAGATGGACAGATTATAAATAAGATTCTTATGGTGAAAATGCATTTGGTTGTAGGAAAAGCCGAAGTTCTATTAGAGGTAGTATCAAAACATTATTGTTGCCAGTGTCTTGATTTTCAATCTGATGTCATGTGAGACCTCTCCTCCTTGCTTACTTTCCTGTAATGACACTGGCCATCCATCTTTTCCCTAGAATGCTCTAAACTTATTCCTTCTTCAGTAGCTCTGTACTTACCTTGGAATGTGCATCCCCTATTTTTTTCCTTTTCTGGTCAGTTCCTTCTCATTTTTTAATTCTCAAACGTTACTTCGAGTACTTAAGTCTTTCACCTACTTGGAGCAAAAGCAGTCTGTTCTCTATAAAGCATTCGTGGGAGTTTCCCATTACTATTATGTGGAAATCCTTGGAAAACTGCAGTTCAGTGTGTCAAGATGCATTGTCATTATTGCTGAAGTTCTCCCAGAAGCCACCTTCCTTCTGCTAAGTTGTGGTGATCTTCCATAAGGCTGGGCATTGGAGTGAAAACTCAAGAGGTGTTGAATTCAGAGTTTGGGTTTCTGCCTTCTCATCCCATCTTAGATAAACGCCATTGTTTCTCTGAACTCTCAGTCTTTTCCACATTGACACACAGGGAAGTGTCAGGGGTAGAAGGCTTTAATTCTGTTCTTGGGTTCAATGGGATAAAAACACTTATGGTTTTCTCAATAAATATCACAGAAGACAAAACCTAAAAATTTAAACCATAGAACACCTTAGTCTCATGGTAAGTGCAGTCGAGTTACTGTTTGCATCTGATAGCTTTCATTGTGTTAACATAATAAGGAAATATGCAGTACTGACCACTCTGAGAATAAATGTCCAAACTGAGAAGAAATACATGTAGTGGTGAATGTTGCCTTTCAGGGTGATGGAATGCAGTCTTCTGGGAGGTTCCCCAAGGTGATGAAAAGACACCATGTTGGAGAATCTACATGTCTTTCATTTATTTAGATACTGATGGTTATCCATCCAAAATGGACATATATGATACAGGCTTGTGGAAGAGATGCTACTTTCCTACATCTTTCCCCCTTCCTTAGCCAAGCCCATGCTGCATGGAATCAGGACTGTGTTTTACAGCCTCTCTCACCATGTGAGATAAATGTAGAAGTAGTGGCTGGTATTTCTGGGGTGTCTTTGTAAAATCGAGAGGGGAGTCCTTCTGGATCTCTTAAATCCTGGAATGTGGTGTGATAGTTGGTACTGCAGTGGCCATCTTGGACTATGAGGTGACCTTGAGAGGCAGATGGCTGAAGAGAAAAATGGAAGTAGCCTGAGGCCCTGATCCGTGGAGCTGAGGAAACTGCCTGCCATTTGACTTAATTTTTTTTTTTGAAAAGAGCAAGCCTTTATTTTTTATGTCATTGTTTCATACAGTGAGAGGAAATGATACAGGTGCAATGCAGTGACAAGTAAGGTTAGAACTACCCTTAACAAGTTCATAATGCAGTAGAGGGATTTATAGTCTGTCAATCCAGAACATCCTTTCAAGTTAGGTGTAGAAGCAGCTTTGGTTCTGGAAGACCTGATTGATGGGAAGGCTACCCTATACAACAGATTTGGAAAAAGGAGGAATGAATACTACACAGACAGATCCTGAGAGCCATTTCTGGAGAGAATCACTCAGAGATATCCTGTGGTTTAGGGGCAAGAAGTGAAGAAAACAGCCAAGGTAGTAAAAGCCATCAGAGACTTCTCCAAATTGCCAATATTGAAGTTAGTTACAACTCATTCTCAAATACATTTAAGCCTTATCCATTCGATGTGTTTTGACAGGAAATGTATATTTACTGCCTGCAATGAGTCCAATTGCTGAGCTCCAACCACAGTGTTTCATAAATGATTAACATTAGAGCTGGTAGCAACCGCTTACCTTTTCTTAAACAGCATCCCACAGGAAAGAATTTCTCACAATCACAAGGTATTTACCTTGCTTCCATAAGTACACATTCACCCTGGTAGATTTTGAACTTTTCTGTCAAAAATAGTTCTTGCTTTTGCAGATAGAGAAGTAGTCACTTAAAATCTAAGGAGATGAACAGAGAAATTCAGCATATCTTGAATTCAATATTTATTGAATGAAGATAGGATTTTCTCTCATAAGTTTCTTCCTTTCTCCCTGTTTTTCTCAAATGCTTCTTTTGCATAAGGTGGTGGGCTGGATATGATTCTTGATTCTAATGTAGATTTTATATTCAGTGAGCTTTCAGGGTAGTAGGGAAGAATTGGTTACAGTGGAGTCGGAAGGATATTCCATGTAGAGGAAATAAGCCTATTGAAGGTTCAGAGGTGGGAAAATTCATCTTCCATCACCCTTTGATAGTTAAACTTTCTTATCAGCCAATTAGCACCTCAGTTATGTTGGTACATTTCCAAAAACAGCCTTAAATGTTTATACTTTGAAGATACACTAATGGCTTGAAAACAAAAAAAGCACTCTGTAGTTGGTTGGTTTTTAAGCAAGAACTAACCCGAGGGCAGAGTAAACATTCCAGAAAAAAAATGGACGTTTATACAGTGTGATACAAGAAACGAACTCCTAATGTTTCCTCATGGTAGGTTGAGATTGCATTGGCTTTTGTGGCTAGGGTCTTCTGATAATGCTCTAGTTGTCATTGGGTTAGAACTCAGAGTTTAGATACATACTGTGTGCTTTATAAAGCCAGAATTTGGAGCCAAGGAGCTTATCATGATGGGTATTTGAGGACAGCGTATAAGTGAGGAAATATTAGGAGAGTAGGTAACTTTATGGGCAGCATCAGTGGCAAAGATGGAAATTAGCTGCTAGACCAGGATCAGCAAACTTTTTCTGTACGTGGCCATGTAGTAAATATTTTAAGCTTTGTGGGCCACATGGTCCCTGTTACAACAATTCAACTCTGCTGTTGTAGCAGGAACAGAGCCAGAGACAATATGTAAATGAGTGAGCAAGGCTATGTTCCAATAACATTCTATTTGTGAACATTGAAATTTGAATTTCATATAATTTTCATGTGTCAAGAAATACTATCCTTTTGATTTCCCTCAACCATTTAAAAATGTAAAAACTGTTCTTAGTTTCCAGGTTTTAAAAAACAGGCAGTGGGCTGGACTTGGTCCTTGGGCATAATCTTTTTCATTCTGGGCTAGAATAAAGGCCGCTTTGACTTCCCTCTATAGCCAAGGTGTGTGCTGCTCATAGCCTAGCAATTGCCAAATTTCAGTCTTTTGCACATTGCCTTTGAGGATTTTTTTAACCATATTTTACCATATTTTTATTGAAAGACATATTCAGTCTCATCTTAATTATATTAATGAAATACAGGCTAAATGAACCACTGCTTAAATATTAATTAAATATTAATTACTAAAATGGAATATAAAAATCACATCACATACCATACTGACTCAGTATGTTTTGTTAACTTTTTTTTTTATGTTTTGTTAATTTTTAAAAATTGAGGTGTAACTTTGAGTAAAGTACCTACTAGCTATTTTACATTTGGTAGTGTATATATGTCTATGCTACTCTCTCACTTCATCCCAGCTCTCTGCACCCCTCCCCCCACATCGTGTCCTCAAGACTATTTATTCTCTACGTCTGCATCTTTATTCTTGTCCTGCACCTAGGTTCATCAGTACCGTGTTTTTTTCTTTTCTTTTTAGATTGCATATATATGCATTAGCATACGGTATTTGTTTTTCTCTTTCTGGCTTACTTCATGCTGTATGACAGACTTTCTGGCTTACTTCATGCTGTATGACAGACACCTCACTACAAATAACTCAATTGCATTAGGAAGATCAGCTTGATGCTTGGTGATGACCTAGAGGGGTGGGATAGGGAGGTGGGGAGGGAGGCTTAAGAGGGAGGGGATATAGGGATACATGTGTAAATACAGCCGATTCACTTTGTTGTACAGTGGAAACTGCACAACATTGTAAAACAATTATACTCTAATACAGATCTGAGGAAAAAAAAATAAAGTACCCAAAGCTTAACCATTAGAGCTCAGTGAATTTGCACATATGTACCATTGGCACCCACAGGCCTGCAAGCCTTGTAGTTGCCCAGCCTTGACACTGAAGAAAGAGCCTGGAGACAGCAACAGGGACATGGGTGGTTTCTTGGACAGGGGATCTTAAGCAGAAGGTCCTGGATCAATACCCCACCGTTGATAGCAGACAGCAGGGAGGACATGGCAGCAGTCTTTACTCAAGAGAGAGAGGCTACCATTTATAGAGGGAACTGACGTCAGGTTGGCTTATCAGTTACCAGGGAAACCAGCAGCTGGGGTAAGGGGTGGGCACCTGGGCAGCTACTGATTAAGCCGTGTAATTCAGAGAATTGGACAGTCATGTGAGTGAAGCAGGGCCTGGTCGAGCAGGGGGTGTAGAGAGAGCAAGAAAGCAGCCAACTTGAATGGCCTCACCATAAACATACACCCTCCTGAAACCGCTACTGAGACAGACTGCAGAATTTCCAGCTCCCAGATGGGTCCCTTGTACCCTCTTCTGTCATAACCACCTCACTTAGGTGACCTCTTGTCCGCCTCTGCCAGCAGAGCTTAATTCTTCATCTTCTATAGCTTCCTATCCATGGAAACATATATTATGTATTCCTTCCTGTCCAAGTTTTTTGGTCTACCTTATTCTGCTGGTGCATGTAGTGTAGTTCTTTATTGCTGTGTAGTGTTTCATTGTGTTAAAAAACTACTCCACTCATCCATTCCAGTGTTGAACATTTGGGTTTTTTCTAGCCTATCTATGCATTAGGCTGCTGTGAACATCCTCATCATGTCTTTGATTGACATACACACTCGTTGCTGTTGCTTATCCTGGCGTTTTTCAGACTGGATGTTTGAACCAGGGCTATTTATCGCCAGAATTGTTCTAAAAATAAAAATGAAACACAGTTAACGCTTAAATAACACTTATCTTGTGAGAAACACTGTTCTGAATCCTTTGGATATATCAGCCCTTCTAACTGGGGTGAGTAGGATTATTGTCTGCATTTTACAGATGAGGAAACTGAGAAACAGAGCATTGGAGCATTTGGCCGGAGTCACCGGCTAGTAACTTACAAAGCTTGAATTTCTTTCTGTCTCTTTCCATCATCTTTCAAGCATTGATCAGATTAATTACATTGATTTCTCCAAGTGGTTAGCATGGTGTAGGACCCCGTGCCAGAGACAGGGTGAGTGAGGAACAGCATTGTAGGCCAGTCTTCAGCAGCTCATGATTTGAGCTGGAATTTGAACCCAGGAGGTATAGCTCCAAAGTCTCCGCTCTTAATTATTCTGCATAAATAAAAGAAGCTTCATCTTGGTCAGCTTCTCCCTGTCCCTTCCCATACCTCTCTCCCCCTCTTCCTGGGCTCTTTGCTACCCCAGCTGGCAGCGCTGCCTCCCCCATGCCCTCTGTTCTCTTCCTGGTTGGCCAACTTTACTTTGCAACCCCACCCAGCCACCATGTGTGAAAAGGGCAGAACTGGATGGTCTTTAGAAAACTGGGCTCTGGCATCACCTGCCTGAATTTAAACCTTGGTTTCAGTCCTATCTGTGCAACCCTTTCAGGTGCCTCATTCATAAAATGGAGAAAACATCACGTGAGCATTAGATGGGAAATGTGTTTACAGCTCACAGCATGGTGTTTGACACACAGGATGTTTTCATTAGATATAATCAGCCATCGTGTTCATTATTATTTATTTTAGTTGTTGTTATTCAAAAGGTGCGTCATTAGGGCCATTTCAATGAATGACTGGGCAGCTGAAATTCTTCCCATATTAATTCCTCTAGAATAGACAATTCCTTAACAGTCCCAGTGATACTGATCTTCAATAGCATGACCTGGCTGGGGAAATATTTGGGGACTGAGTTCCTTCCCCTGTTACCTTCAATCATGCCTTTCCCAGCAGCCAGCCTGCATTAAGAATCTGGGTAAATACTTTGAACCCCCAAAGTGAGATCCACAAGTGATTTAACATCCATGCAGAGGAAAATATCCAAGAACCCATAGTCTTTTCCCTCAACTTTGTTTATCTCCAGTGGTTTTCTGAAGCTCAGAGAGCGTATTCGTAGGGTTATTCCAATTTTTAGGCTCTAACAGAAGACCAAGTGAGCTTGAGCTCTTGGGGTTTAAAAGAACAGCCACGAATCTGCGAGCACTTGCACGGGAGCCAGCAGCACCTTGGTCCTCTGGTTTTCAGCTCAACCCCGTTATTAATTCTCTCTGAATGCAGCGGCACACACAGACGAGTAAGGGCTGATTAACGGCATCCCGCATGCTTGCTCATCTGGTCTCAAACAGTTTGAAAATGCAGCGGGATGGCGGTGGGGGAAACCAGGGGTGTTCATTGTGCAGAAAGAAGGAAAACCCCATATAATGTTGCTCGTCCCATTTTGCATCGATGCTACTGTTTTGCCTTTAATTAGTGGCCAGTAGTGAAGTCAGGCATGTAACGTTTTGGTTGTGTCCTTGAGCTGCTGCAGTCTTTTAAGCATTTCCCCCCGCCTTTCTTTTGATGTACTGTTCAGCAGGCAAATAGAGACCCAGATTTGATTTGATGGGACTGGTAAAAGTAGAAGGGAGATTTGGGTTTGGAGGTCTTTCCTGATGTTTCATGATTAAAGGGGTCCTGGTAGGTGAAGAAAAGGAAATTGGTTTGTATACCTCTTTGGAGAGGGCTTCTCTTTAATGTTTTGGGAAGTGGGAAACAGACAACAGGGAAAATAATAGAATGGCAATAATGGAATAAAGGTGCGGGAAATATTCTGTGAGCCTGGACAAAAAGAATGAAGGGGGAGGATCAGTGATTCGCTCGAACGTAACAGATGAAACATTGATCCGAGGGAGCTTACGGGAGGCGAGTGATGCCTTGGAGGTGAGGTGCAGAGAACTGAAATGATTTCACAGCGCTTGGGCTGATGAGCTGGGTGCTAGAGCCGTCTGCGTGGGTAAGAAACATATTACTACTAATGAGAGTTTTGAGCCAAGGCAACCCCATCTGCTGACGTATACAACCCAACATATAGGCACTCTCCCCAGGAAGGTTTGTGGCATTTTATTTTTTCTCTTTCACCTTGTCTGACATCCTGGGTACATGAAGCCATCTTCCTTCCCTGTCCCTCTCCTGCTACCCCCAGATCACAGGTGAACTTGTATTTCTGGGCCTCCCCTGTTTATTGGTTCTCTGGTTTATTTACAAGCCATGTGGCGGGTGGTGGTGCCCAGCACATAGAAAACTTTCAAGTATTTGTTGAACGGATGATACATTTTGGGGATTCTCCTGTGCTGGAGACATGCTCTATATTATGGGATCCTTTCCTGAGGGTCTAGTTTCCAGCTGCTGTTTGGGGGATGTGTCTGTGTGTGGGGGAGGGCTTTGAACAAACCATGTGACCTATCTTAACAGCTTCTATTTCTTCAGCTGTGAAACACAGCTGCTTACACCCATCACTTAGGGTGGATGTGGGGTACAAATGACCTAGCATGGGGACCTCATCTAGCACAGTGTTCGACACATAACGTCTCTGTTATTGTCCCCTTTCTTTTTACTCTCTCCGTCCAAAATCCACAGGGAATGTTAATCTTAAAAAAAAAAAAGAAAATTTGGTTCTAATTGGACAGCACCTCTTAATTGTTGACATTTTGTTTCTGTCTTATGAGATGATGGAGGCGTGGGCGAAAGCAGCAAGAAATCTCCAATGCAGGCTTCTATAGAAAAAAAAAAAAAAGAATTATGGAGGACTAATCTTTACAGTTCATTGTATTGATTGGCTTGGCATAATTGCTCATCTCTTGAACATCAGCTGCGTCTTCGCTCTCAGCAGCAAGCTGCTGGGAATGTGAACAGTGCCCTTACCGTGTGTTTCAGGGCTACCATTATTGAAATGTAAATTGAGCAGAAGAGAGAGATACCAGGTTTGACCCTATTTTTGGGGGAATGTGAAATTAAACTGAGCAAATATTTTAGGCAAAATCTATCATCAGATATTTTTTACATGCTTAATAATTTAATGGGAGGTGAGAGTTGATGTTCACCAAACAATTAAGGACCAAGCATTAAGTTACCCTTCTAATGGTGTTTTATTAGGAGAAATCTATGAGGTTGGGACAATGGAATCTGATTGTACATGGGATGTGTAAAAGAAAACTCATATATAGTCAGATTTACTCTCTGAAAAATCCCATTAAAAATTGTTGTGTACACCCTGTAGAAGAGTCCTTAGCCCTAAAGTTTGAAAATCATTGAGCTAGTCCATAGGAAGGAACAAAAGGAATGTCTCCATGGGGAAGTCTGGTCATTCAAATTTATTGAATAAGTGAATGCTGACTCAATTCTGCTTATAACTATCAAAGTTCTATAGGTGGGTGATGGGTTGAGCTTTCTTAAGCATTTCTCTGGCTTAAAGAGTTGACTTGCTTCCCTTTTAATCTGAAGCCTCTTTAACCTAAATCTATCCTACTAGATTTGTTATTGTGAAGTTTAAACCCTATCGTGGAGACAAACCTGACCTTGGTTACATTCTAAAGTGAGTTTGTATATTAAATGTGCCTCTAATGACTCCGTTGTGCTCTTAGGGGCCTCATTTTTATAGAGAAGAATCCGGAGTGTGCTGAGTGACTTGCCAAGGTCACAGTCACAGACAGACACTAGGTTTGCCCCCTAAAATCTCCGCCTCCTAGTGTTCACCCCTTTCTGTAATTGCCTCCCCTTGAATATGGGCAGGACTTGACTTGCTTCTAACCAATGGAATACAGCAGAGGTGGTGGGGTGTCACCCCATCATAATTATGTTACATTATGTAAACTCTGCTTGCTAGCAGGCTTGCTCTAGAGACTCTCTTTGATGGCTTGGATATGTAAATGGACATGTTGGGAAAGCCATGTGGCAGAGAAATACAGATGACCTCTAGGAGAATGCAGGCACTCAGCCTGAAAGCCAGCAAACAGTCCTAAAACTCTCAGTCCTGCAACCACAAGGAATGAATGTTGCCAACAGCCATGTGCATGGGGAAACCGATTCTTCTCCAGTTGAGCCTCCAGATGAGAACTCAGCCCCAGCTGACATTTGACTGCAGCTTCATGAGACCCTAAGCAGAGCACTCAGCTAAGCCATGCCCAGACTCATGGCCTAAAGAAACTACGAGATAATAGGTGTGTGCTGTTTGAAGTCACTAAGAAAACTCATATATAGAATGTTATACAGCAATAGGTATCTAATATAGTCACACAAGTAGTGAGTGTCAGGATTTGAACCCAGTCCCATCTGATGGTAGACACAAGGATCTTAGCAGATCTGAAAGGACCTTAAAGGTCCTCTAGTTCTGCTGCCTTTTGGTGGATGCCTGGCTTTTCCATGGTATCCCTGGCAAGTGGTCAGCCAGCTACTGTGGGACTTCTCCTGACTGGGGGAATGAATTGTCTTTTGAGGCGTTGGTATTCCATTTAGACAGCTTCCTATTTCCATTGATTGATTCATTTACTTAAGCAATAGAGGTATTTCCTGAGAGCCTCCTCCAGGCCAGGTGGTGTGCAAGGTGCTGGGGGTAGGTACCGTGGCCACGGTCCTGCACTATAGGACTGACAGTGCCATCATTGTTAAACACTTATTTCTACACAGCCATGAATTTTATCTCACACTAATTTGTCTATGTCCTAGTTCTGCCCAATGGGCTCCAGAGAATATTTCTAATCCTTTTTCCATGAGACTGCACTTCAGAGATTAAACACTGTTGTCATTTTGTCCCCCTGGGTCTTTTTTTTTTTTTTTTGCAGGGTGCTGACCTCCCAGTCACTTCCACCATTTGGCATATGGCTTTGTCTAAAGTTGGGCAGCCTAATATGGTAGCCATGAGCCATAAGTGCCTACATAAATTTGAATTAATTAGAATTAAGTAAAACTAAAAAAATTCAGATCCCTCAGCCATATGAGCCGTAAATCAAGAGCTCAGTAGGCACGCGTGGGTAGTCACTACTGCACTGGAGAAAGACAACATTTCTTCATGGCGGGAAGTGGTCTAGGTCAGGGCTGGAATTCCATCTCCATCCTGGGCACAGATGCTGAATAAACCCTGGCATTCTTACACTAAACTGAATACTACAGTGTCTTTCATTCTGGTCTAACTCAGAGTATGACTGAACTATATCCCTTCTCTGGTTGTAAATAATATACTTTTATTAATGAAACATAAGATCAAAGTAACAATTTTAACAGCCATTTTGTATTCCTCGTTTTAAATTCCAAGCCCATCAGACATTTATGGGCAATCTTTACCCAGGTGATGAGAGAGTAGTGTTTCTTTTTTTCCTGTAGTTGTCTACTTCTGTTTTTAGACCCAAGCTTCATATTAATATTTTGCATTTACCTCTAGAGAATTTAATTTTGTTAGCATTCAATGGATTGGGCACTGTATTGGAATTTTTTCAATTTTGCTTCCAACATTTCAGAACCATCATTATCCTTCTAAGCATCAGTTCCTCCCCAGATTTGAGTGGAATGCCAGCAATACTGGCATCCAAGTTATTGATAAAAAGATGAATAGGATGGAACTCTGCATGGAGCCCAGTGGCATACTGTTAGAGACTGCATTCTACATTGACACAGATATAATTAAGCAGAGGAAAACTTTGAGAAGAAAACTTTTAGTGAGTTATTCAGCCTACTTATTTTCATTATGTCTAGCCTATACTTCTTTATATTTTTGCACTGGAATTTTATGATAAACCTAGTCAGAGTAACTTGTTGAATTCTGGATTTTATGACCATAACAGGCTCTTTTTTTTGTTATACATTTTTTAAAAATTGAAGTACAGTTGATTTACAATGTTGTGTTAGTTTCAGGTATACAGGAAAGTGATTCAGTTATGTATATTCTTTTTCACATTCTTTTCCATTATAGTGAATGTAATTCCCTGTGCTATATAGTAGGTCCTTATTGCTTATCTTTTTTTTTTTTTTTTTTTTTGGCCAGGTTGCATGCAGGATCTTAGTTCTGCCAGCAGGGATCAAACCCGTGCCCCCTGCAGTGGAAGCTCAGACCCTACCCACTGGACAGCCAGGGAATTCCCATGTTTGTCTGTTTTGTATACAGTAGTGTGTATCTGTTAATCCCAAACTCCTAATCTATCCCTCCTTCCCCTCCTTTCCCCTTTGGTCACCCTAAGTTTTGTAACAGTCTCTTGATTGTCCATTTCAGTGAGTATGGAGAAAGGGGACGAGCGTTGCCTGGTATGAATTATTCGTAGTGAATCCATGCATATTGCATGTAATCATTGCTGCTCCCTCCCCCTTCCCCTCCCCCATATTAATCATGGCATTTGAAGAATTTTTTGGGTGAGATCAGCAGTTGCTTACTGATTTATAATTGGCAGAACCTCTATTTTCGGTTCTTTTCATGTGCTGGTGTATCTTCTCTTCTCCAATATTCTTCAGAGTTTGCCAACAATATTTTTGCCACATCCCACCTCATGCCATCAGTAGCATGGAGTTTAATTCATCAGGGCCAGGAGCTTCGGACTCATTCAGAGAGGGCAGGTGCTCTGACAATCGCAGCACCTGTTTTGGACCTCAGTTCCCTCTAACCTGTGTCCCCCGTACTCCTTATGGGAAGCATCTTATCCCTCTTGACAGAACATGGGTGCAGACTGGAGGTTGGGTAATGCCACCTGCTGTCACCCACGAGCATCACACCACCGTCTCTGAACAGGAGACCAGTGTCGTCTTGTTGTTCTCCTTGCCCCGAGTGTAACAGAAATAGCCCTTTTGCAGTCTTGCGCGTTTTCTGCTGGGCTCAGCTCATTCCAGCCTTTTGCCTTCCTGACACTCATATCAGAAGCTGAAAGATTTCTCATTTGAGAATCGAGGTATTCTCCAAAGCAGATGACTTACAGGAGCCAGCAAGATAGAAAGCTATTATACTGAGAATGACAGTTGGTGCATATCTTTGCCTCCACCTTCGATTTGGACAATGAGCATTAATTTCTTGGACTACTTTTGGGTGTTAGTGGAGGATCAATTTCTCTGAAAGTTCTCTCCCTTGCCTTTTTTTTCTCTCTCTCTCTTGGTTAAAATCACTTTATTAAGACCCTTCCATGATAGGTGCCGTATACTGTGGGAAGTGGTTTTCAGATGGCTGTTGAGTTCTGATGAGATACAGGGTTTTCTCTATAGGCAGGCTTCTGACACCTTGAAAACGCCATCATCACAGAAAGTCAGCTATGTGGTTCTCACAGACTTAACAAAGCCCTAGAGCTTGTGGTTGGGAGAGGGTCTCTGGAGTCAGACCCTGGCTGATTCAAATCCCAGCTTCCCTACTTATCAACTTTATGACCTTGGTGCAGTGATTAACTTTGCTGAGTTTGAATTTCCTCTAAGGAGGTCCCTACCTCAGAAGGCTATTGTAAGACTTGAATGAGTTAATGTGTAGAAAAAGTTTTCAGCATCGTATTTGGCCCATAGTTAATGCTAAGTAAAAGCTCTCTAATGGCAGCAGTTGGATTTGCATACCGAGTCTCTCAAGGCTAAAAGGCCCCAAATAACTGAAATTAAAGGGCAGTCAGCTGGCACGATCTTCAATTCTAATGCCCAGAGAAGGACACGTGAAATCAATACCTGATTTTCTGTTAATGCTGGTCAATGTATCATCACTCAGGATGTGAGAAAGAAACAGAGATGCAAAGCTGGCTTGGCCACTCTGAGGAAGGACACTTGATCCCCTGAGATGCATTGAGCCCACATTCTGCTTCCTTATCTGGCCGGCTGTGTACACAGAACATTATTTCGGTCCACAGGTACCGATCCCCATTTGCTCCTTACCTTCTCTTCCTCAGATGTGGAAGGACTTGATGGTTTACTTTTTTTCTTTTTTTTTCCCAAATGCCCTTGGACTACAGGCAGTTAGGGATTTTCACTTTGATTCAAGCCTGGTTAACACTGTGAAACTCTAAGTTCAGTGATCCATGGGTGAAAATGTGGTGAGAGAAAAAACAGGAAAAAAGAAAACAAACACTTTGATTTGGTTGGAAGTCTGCCTTAAGAGAGGACCCTGTGTATTGTCCAGAGCTCTTTGCCGTATGAAAACAGATTTCCACAGTTCACTTGCTGTCTGACGGAAGAGAACTCATGATTATAATAAATGCTCCCCTCTACCCATCCTGTGGGAAGTCGCATTGACTGGAGCTCTGACTTCTTTGCACCTCAGGGCCTTTGCTCGTGCTGTGCCTTCTATTTACAATAAAAGCTCTTCCTTTGCATGTCCCAGGGCTGATTCCTCATCTTTCAGGCTCCAAACCAAGATGACATTTCCTAGCTACCCTTGCTAAGTTATCTCCTCTGCCCTCTCCCCTTCCCTCATCATTGTTTCTTCTGTCATCTCTTTCTGTCAGTGTCTGGAGTACTCATTTTTTCAGATACAGGGTGTATCAGGGCACAGACCTCATCTGTCCTGTTCATTGCTGTGTTCCTAGTGCATAGATGGGGCTCAGAAATATTTGGTGAGTGAATGAATTTTAAAATTCCATGCAGACCTAGGTGAGGGAGATTAAGAGGTACAAACTTTCAGCTGCAAAATAAATGAGTCATAGATATGAAATGTACAGCATGGGGAGCATAGCCCATAATTATGTAATATCTTTGTGTGGTGACATCTCTTAACTAGACTTTATCATGGTGATCATTTTGAAATGTATAGAAATACTGAATTACTAGGTTGTATACCAGGAACTAACATAGTGTTATAGGTCAATTATAGCCAGAAATAAAGTCATAGAAAAAGAGCTCAGAAATGCAGCTCCCAGAGGCAGGGGTTGGGGGGGAAGGGGAATTGGAGGAAGGGAATCCAAAGGTACAAACTTCCAGTTATAAGATAAATAAGTACTAGGGATGTAATGTGCAACATGAGAAATATGATTAATACCGCTCTATGTTATATATGGCAGTTATCAAGAGTAAATTTTAACAGTTCTCATCACAAGGAAAAAATATCTATTTTTTTCTATTTAATGTTGTATCTCTATGAGGATGGTGGATGTTTATCATCATGGTGCTGTGGTCATCATTTCATGATGTATGTAAGTCAGATCATTATGCTGTAAACTTTGTGTATATGGTGCTCTATGTCAATTATGTCTCAACAAAACTGTAAGGAAAAAAGTTAATGCAGGGGAAGCTACTCTAGGAGGAAAAAGCTTATATTTCACCTTCGCTCCAGGTAGCAAGCACCTCTGGTACCTCTTGTCCTAGCCCTCAGCTCCCCAGAAATGCAATGGACCATCCTGAGCAGGTTCAGAGGTGGCTCTGTGGGGAGCTGAGGATGCAAGGTACCAGCTAGGATGAGCAGCTCATGTTCTGTCTCTAGTATTCGCCAAGCATCTTTCCATCTTCGTCACAGGGCTTCCCCTGATACAATGGCGAAGCAGCCCGGAAGAACTGGGGAGTTAATGCCACTGATGGAAAACCGATGTGTAAATGCCCCCACCTTCTGGACTTGGGTGGATGATTCTAGGAGCCATTCCCTACACCTCTTGGGCTGGAATGCCCCCATCGTAAGACCCCATTCATATCGATAACTTGTTATTGCCTGCCCTTTGTCATAGTCTGTATAGATATTTGCAACATAAATTGGGAAACCTTTTATGAACGTCTTTATGTTTGCTTATGTGTTTTGTCTCTTTCAGGATGACAAGGGTCTCTTGGACTTCGAGACCTTTTATCCTAAAGACCTAGAAACGTCATCTCCTTTTTCTTAGAGCTGTTCACTGAGCAATCCGCTGGCCCCAGCTCTCACAGTTTCTTTCTTGAAGACAATCATGGGATCCAGCTTGCTGTTGCTTTCCCATACGTATTTATAGCTCTGGCTTTTAGAAGGTGGGCCAACTTGCGGAGGTGCTTGCTTTGAAATAGACTTTCTGGAAGACCTCTGTGGAGATAATGAGGCCATTTCTACACTTGGAAGTTGGAATACATTACAGATAGTGGTTGCAAGAAGTACTTGAAACGATGGTGCTTTCTATACAGGGCAAATTGGTTTTTTTTTTAAAAACCTTTCCCAAATCATTCTGCAACTGTTACCTGGTGCTTTTGTGGCTGGTTTATGCCCTACACAGAAGTCATCATGTCATCTGTCAGTTACCTTTCAAACTTCTGTGTCAGTATCGGCAGAATTGATGGGTGAAAGGTTCAGTTTATGTAGGCTGGGGGTGGAGGAAAAAGGAGATGGCAGCTGTGATATTGCACATCAAAGACAGGGTTTTGCCAACTCCTAGGATGTAGATCCTTTAACCTCTTCTTTGCCATGGGTTCCCTGGGAGGCTTGGTGAAACCAGTGGATCCTGTCTCAAAATAATGTTTTAAAACACATTAAAACAAAGTTCGTAGGATTACAAAAGAAGCCAACTCTACAGAAATGTAGTCATCAGAACATTAAAGTATTTGTGATACAGAGCATGCATGCTTCTGCACGAATGCATTAAACAATACGATCTGCAGGCAGGTCCATTAACTCTATAATTATGAGGTTGTGATGGGCCCATGTTTTGAGGTATCTGCAACAGACTATAACATGGCTTGAAAACACCTGTGGTTTCTGCATGTGATCAAGTCCTAGGAACTGCTAAATACCCTTCGGGTTTGTTGCTGCCATTTATAATCGAGGGGAGTAGTGAAATTCAAGAAGGAGTTAGTGAAAATGAAGATGCCATTTTTTCCCCTTCATCGCAGTTCGTGGACCCCTGAATTCTATCCAAGAACCCTAGATTCGGAAGCCCTTTTCTCAGGAGTGGCAGGTGCTTCAAGGCCTGTGCTGAAGCTTTTGTTTGCTAGGTGGGTGGTGGCCGTTTGCTCCAGTATCTGCCTCACGAGGGATGCTTGGCAAATGTTGGTTGAAGGAAAGCATCACCGAGCACTGTGCCTGCTGTTGTTACAGGTCAGGTGAATGGTAATCACAAGAGTGATGATGCCGGGTTGTTGTCTCTCAGGGTTCCTGTCTCTGCTTATTTTTTGTTGTTGTTCCTTTCATCTATTATAGAAATGGCCATTGATTGGGAGAACCAATGGTGTCTGAAATTACTTATTAGATTGAAAATACTTTGGAAAGTAATTTTACTAACTTGGTTTGTCAGGTTTTCTCAGGCAGGATCCGTTTGCTGATTACTACTCTGCAGAATGTCGTGGAGTGAACAAGCCAGCTTTTGGTTTTGACATCAAGTGTGTTTGTGTCCAGTAAGCTTTTTGTACCCATATACAAATATATATGCAGGAGGGAAAAGTATTAGAAGAGAAAGCCCCAAAGGCAAGATTGTAACTGGAGTGTGCCTGCACAAAGTGAACTATATAGGTATTAGCTGAAAAAAATGGTGGCGGGGGGTGGGGGGCGGTAAAAGGGAGGGAGGGAGGGAAGAATGCCCATTTTTAGATATTGAAAGGTGGTGTCCCCAGTGGTTGAGAGGGCAGCCTCTGGAACCTGGGCTCAGATCCCAGCTCTGCCACTGGGTACTTGTTAGCTGACTTTGGGCAAATCACATCACTTTCCTGCATCCAAATTTCCTGCACTGTGAATGGGAATAATGATAGCAGCTACCTCCAAGCACGTGGAGGAGATGAAGAGAGCCAATGCATAGAAAACCCTTAGAGCAGAGCCCGGCATTAGTATGGGCTCTGGAAGTGGTTATAAGCTGCTGCTTTATTCATTAGAACAACTGATATTAGTACAGGTGTGGTCCGCAGAGCCCTTCCCTGTACCATACCTCATTTGAAACCCACAGTGACCTGCGTAGCTATTTTAAAATCCTTATTCAAGATGAAGAACTTGAAGTTCAGAGAGATTCAGTGATTTGCCCATTGAAAGGCTATGAAGCAGTGCAGACAAGAACCCAAGCTTTGGGATGGTGAGACACCTATCCAGGTTCCAGTGGGTCCCACTGCATTTAGTAGAGCAGCTGAAGTGAGCCTTTGCAGTTCGTTTCAGATTTCACAAATGAAGAGGATTATTCCTTTAGGGATCCAGCACCATCTCATTGAACCTTCTGCAGTGATGGAGATGTTGTCTAGCTGTGCTGTTCATGGCAACAGCAATCACCACTTGGAGCTGCTGAGCACTTGAACTGTGACTAGTGCCACTGATGAACTCAATTATAACTTTGACTTCATTTAAGTTCATTTAAATTTCAATGACCAGGCCTTCCCTGGTGGCGCAGTGGGTAAGAATCCACCTGCCAATGCAGGGGACATGGGTTTGATCATTGGTCTGGGAAGATCCCACATGCTGCGGAACAACTAAGCCTGTGCACCACAACTAATGAGCCCGTGTGCCACAACTACTGACACCTGCGTGCCTAGAGCCCGTGCTCCATGACAAGAGAAGCTACCGCAATGAGAAGCCCGCGCACTGCAACAAAAAGTAGCCCCCGCTCACCACAACTAGAGAAAGCCTGCACACAGCCACGAAGGCCCAATAAATAAGTAAATAAATAAATTAACTAATTAAAAAAATTTCAATGACCACACGTAACTAGTAGCTGCCAGTTGGACAGTGCAGGCAGAGTGACTCTTGTGTTACAAGGCTTGGGTGGGAAGCCCAGCTCTACTACCAATTAGCTTTGCCACCTGGGGAAGATAATTAATTCCTTGGGGCTCAGTTTCCTGTCTGTGAAATGGGACAGTTCTCTTTGGATTCAATTAAGAATTCATTCCAGTGAGGCCAAACAAAAGACAGAAACTGTTATTATTTTTTGAAAAGTTACAGCCATTCTTGTGGAATCCAAGGGAAGGAATAAAGGCAGGCCAAAAATAGAACAACCTTCAGGGTCGTGATCAAGCTCTTCTGGGTCATTTCTGCTCTTGGACCATCTGTGCTAATCTCATCTCTGTGAAGACAGGCTTTCTTTGTTCCCCCTGCACGTGATGAGAGACGGATGGTCATCCCACACCCCCCGAATGTGTATCTCCGTCCTTCAGCCAATTATTCCAGAATGACTAGCTGTCTCTCAGTCTCCCTTCTAAGTTCCAGAGGAGGAACTTCACTTGGTTTATATTAGAATTTTATTGTTTCTGCTCCCCTGGCCCCAGTTATATCAAAAATACTTTGGCATTGACTATAATTGGTGGGTTTTCAGGGGACTCTGTCATTTTAATTAAAGGGTTAAGGTCCTATAGGTCATGAAGAGAAATCTACACTTTGTGCAGTTTTATGTTATGCAGCAGACCATGGTAATCTTCATTTTCACACGCATTTCTCTTTTCTGGGGATAAAGAGTAGATTTGTTACCTGGAGGGCCTAAACGGGTCCCTGGAAAGAGAGGTCATTCTTGCTGGCCTCTCGTGTTTTTCTGCTTTAAAAATCTCCTAAAGGGTGTGGTGCATCTCTTGTGCATTGGAATTATGGGCTCACACCCTAATATTTCATTATATGGGTGTACTTGCTGCCAAAATGTTTCTCTGATGCGCGAGTGAAGCGTGGTTAGTGAATTCTTGCTTGGAAACGTGAATGAGACATAGAAATTTCAGAACTCAGGCTCTGGCTGTACTGCATCATAAATGTGAGCTGTGTCTTTTTTAGAGCCGGAATAAGAGGAGTGGCCTCACAGGCCTTTATGTGAGTCAGTGATGTCAAACCACAGGAGGAGTTGAAGACAACTGCTGTGAAAGCCAAAAGGTTTTCCCAAACGAAGAAACAAATCATCCAGAGTATATTGTCTGCAGATAACAACTTGTGGTGGTACCCATAAGCCTGAGTTTTGTTTTTAACTTTCATAATGTGTTTTATTTAACGCACTGTATCTATAACACTGTCATGTCAACAGGTAATTAATATTAAAACTTACTAATGAGGGAGTTCTTTTTTTTCTTTCTTTCTAAATCTTTGTGATCCTGTGTGCTTTTTAATACTTAGAGCATACATCAACTTGGATGGTAAATTTTCATTGGAAATGTTTGATGTAAACATTACGAAATAAATGAAAGATTTATTTCGTAATGTTTACATCAGAAAAAGCGGATGTGGACTGAAATGATGTGACGTATTCCTTCCTCAGATATGGCCAGGTGTTAGGAGGCCTTCATCTTTTGTAACAATTCCTTTTTTGAACTGGGAGATGTTCTGAGTTGGATTTTCTGTGCTGTGAGAATTCCAGTCTTGAAACAGCCTTGACTGACAACTTTCCACCTCCAGCCCCCTCTCTGGTTTTCCCAGACTTTTTTCTACTTAACCCTCCCTATTCCGCCCAGAGTAGGGGATCTCCCAGCCTAGTTTGGAATCCTGGGTCCAGTGCTTACTTGTTTTGTGTCCTTGGGAAAGTAAGTGGAATTACTTAGATTCTCCCACGTTGGAGATTTAAAACATAATGAAGTAAAACTGGCCTCTGGGTTGTTCTAAGGGTTCCATGAGATGAGAAGTGATGATGTCTGAGCTAATGTTTGGCTCAGTTTCCAGCTGCTAAATTATTATCATGATGTCAGATTCCTTGATTCTCTTGACTTAAGGTACAAAACAGTCAGATATGGCTATCCAGTGTTTTCTAGGTCCTATGACCACTTTTCTGGATTGTTAGATTATATACAATGTGATCTTAGTATCAGAGGGAGGGATTGGTTATGAATCACCACTGGCCAGGGCTGATCTTTGTGTCCTCGGGTCCTTTCCCATCCCTTCCTGTTTTCACCTTGTATTCTTCTGGGTCCCCTCACTGTGCTCACTTCCCTGTACATCAGGCACTAGACCTCGTTTCTCACATTCTTACTCACCGTAAGCCAAACCCTACCGTCCTTATTCACTCACACCCTGCGGTCTACCAAGAAATCCATCAGTGAATCCCAAAGTGATTCACCGCCTGCTGGTTTCTAGGTTAAGTCTAGGTAATGTTCTTCATTTTATTATTTGGAAATAATGCTTTTCCCTGAAGTAACCATGTCAGGGTGGGATTTTTGAGTTTTGGTCTGGCAAGTAGAATGGGTAGAAAAAAGGGAAGTAGATGAAGAGACAGGACAAGTTGGACTGTTAAAGCATGTGGCGTCTTCTTTATATATTCATGTATTTGTACCTGCCTCTATCAAAGGAGATTTGAGAAAACTTTAAAAAATATTTTATGAAATTAGAGATAAAGGGAGAATAAGGACAACTAAGCAGAAGGTTAGTATATGATATGCTTAGCAAAAGGTCCTCACTTATTAAAGGTGGACTCTAAATTTGTCTCTGAGCTTCCTAGTAGCCAAAGTAAAGAGCAAAAAACAGTTGATTAGAGGATATACAATTTCACAAGATAAAAACTAGTACTCTTGGTTACAAGACCTGAGACTTGAACCTTGCAAGTTAGTTCAGTAGTTTGACTCCAGATGGAGGATCCAAGATACCCAGTGCTGTGTGTGAGAACTCTTCTTAGAGAGGCCTGACTTCATTAGTGCTCTGCTCTTCAGAGCACTGGCCAGATTCATTCTCTTGTACTTCTAGGCTGAGACCTTAGCCTGACCCAAACAAGCAGTTGATAAAATGTTTTGCCAGTTTTTCTTTTCTTGAGGGCCTAGGTAAGGCAGTAATTTTGTTGCACTTACGTGTCAGACAGACTACAGCCCTAGGAAGAGAATTAATGAGGGGGAAATGGGAGATTGCAAAATGGGAGTTTGCTCACTTAAGCACTTATTCATTCACAAATATTTATTAAAAGTATGCTAGGCACTGTTTTAGGCATTGAAACATCAATTTTGTTTTTCTTTTTTTCGGCCATGCCTTGCAGCTTGTGAGATCTCAGTTCCCCAACCAGGGACTGAACCCCGGCCCTGGCAGTGAAAGCGCCAAGTCCTAACCACTGGACCACCAGGGAACTCCCAACATCAATTTTTCTTCCGTTCTTTTGTCACCATCCTGCTTCAGGTCATCACCATCTGTTGCTTGGACGTCTGCAGTAGTCTCTCACTTTCTACTCCTGCTCCCCAGTGGGCCTTCTCAACTCAGACACTGTGGTGGCTTCTCTTGCTGTGTAGCATGGGCTTTAGGTGCTCGGGCTTCAGTAGTTGTGGCACATGGGCTCAGTAGTTGTGACTCACGTGCTTAGTTGCTCCATGGCATGTAGGACCTTCTTGGACAAGGGCTCGAATCCATGTCCCCTGCATTGGCAGGAGGATTCTTAATCACTGCACCACTAGGGAAGTCCTCACGCTGTTTCTCTGCCTGGGACATTCTTCACCTGGAAGTCACATCATATCATTCACCATCATGTCAAAAGTCACCTTCTCAGAGGCCTTTTCTGAACACCCAGTCCAAGTAGCCTCTCTTCCCTCCAAACCCAGCCAGTCTGTGTCACACTATTTACTTTTGTTTTCTCTGCCACACCTACCTGAACCCACAGTTATCTTACTCACACTTGTTTGCCTGTTTGTCTGTCTTCCCATGCTACAGTGCAAGCCCCATGGTACCCAGGAACTGATCTATCTTCTGTGCTCAGCACCCAACACAGGGCCTGGTGCAAAAGAGTTGATCAAAAATATGTGTTGAAGGAATCATGCAGAGGTGACCCATTGAGTGTGGGGTAGAACATGGAAGACTGCTCACCTGTTCTGTATGACTTCCACATGTTGTCAGCCCACCTTACTTACCTCCTCTCCCTTCCCCCTTTCTCTGTGTGATTTCCTTTAGTGGCCTTTTCCTCTTACCCACCAGGTCAAATCAGAACAAAATAAAACAAACTCATACACATATGCAGCTCTTTTCCCCACAACGGCAACCAACCAACCAAAAATTTTAAAATTCCTGAACACCATTTTACTCTTTTCTCCAAACATGCCTTTACTACTTTTACTCCTTTGTGTTGTTGCCTCCTCCAGGAAGTTTTCCTGGATTGCAGCAATCCTCACTGATCTTACTCTTCTCAACATGTTGAAGCCTTCATTTTCGTTATTCCAAAAGACAATGGCAAATATTAATGACCTACTCTCTTGGTTGCCCCATGTATGTCTTTTCAAATTAGTTTGTCATTTTTAGACAGGAATTAGTCTTATTCTTGATTTCCCTCAGCATGTCCTGGTATAAAGCCAGAAATGAGTGTTTAGGGCATCTCTAAGTAGCTTGGGGAACTTTGATAGACTGTATCATAGATTTGTGTTATAGAAGTAACAGGGAGAACCAATAAATACTGAATTCCATTATGCTTGTGTTTATTATATGTAGTTTTCCTTATGAATAATTACCATTTCATTTAGAAGCTTTTTACTATATTTTGATTTGTTTCTTTTGTGATGCCATTTAGTGTGAAATTGTTATTTAAATTATATAGTATCTTATGATTATTTAAGGCTAGTTTGCATTCTGTTTATAAATATGACTATTAAAAAAATTAAAACATGCACTTATAATAAAAAACATTGTAACTCAGCATGTTAGCAGTCAAAAGATTTCCTTTTTTTGCCACATGGGGGCACTATTGTCAAACAAAAGATACTTTAAGCTTGGCAATTTAATAATGATTTAGATTAAGCTTTCAAGAAGCATTTATCCCACTAATGGATTAAAATGGCCAATATTGCCTGCGATGGGCATTGTCTTGCTGTGTAATCCTGTCGCAGTTGAATTTACCGTGGATATATGTCCATGAGCTGTGTGTTATCAGTAGCTGAATTTACTGTATTTTTCCTAAAATGCTCTGCGAGGCGTTGTTACAGATGGAAGGCACTTCGGTGATGGTGCAGTTGAACTATATTAGTTTACAGGTGAGGAATTAGGGAAGCATAGAAGTGAAATGACCATTCATTTGGGAGTAAAACTAGGGAGTTATATTTATTCATTTATTTAGTGAAATACATTTAACAGCTACCATGTGCAGGGCGTTACGTTAGGGATTCGGGTAGAAGAGAAGTAAGATATCACCCCTCCCCTCAAGAGGTTTATATTTTGTTTGGAGATGAACAGACGGCGCCCACCGCATCAATGTAACAATTAAAGTCATAGAAATTCTGTTATTGATATTTATGTACCACTTTATTTTTATAATATTATGTAGAAGTTAGATCATATCACATAAAAACTTTTAAAATAGGAGCTCGCATGCTCGACAACTTGTGGGGTAGCCTCCAAAATATCATGTTGGCTATTTATTGTGCTAAATAAAATCCTGGGACACTGTTTTAATTCTTTGAAAAATGAGAAGGGAGAGGAAAATTTCCAATTAAAAACAGGTCTAATTAAAAGAAATAAACCCTTAGCCGTAAGGATAATTGGGCCTTGAGAGATTTATGGCTAAATTGCCCTTACCGCTCACATTTAGTTCAGCCCCAGACCTGGGCAATTCCACTTGGACAACAAGCTGTGGAATCATGCCGAATGTCCCTGAATTTGGTGAGTGCGTTTTATTTTATGTCACTCGCAGGTTTGTTTTGTCTGTTTTGTGAGTGATAACCGTTCTCAGTGAACCATTATCAGTCAGTGATTATTGCTTTCGTACGTTTCGCGGTCAGTTGTAGGCTAGAGTTTTTATTCGTTAACGAAATGCACTGTTTGCCCACACTTCCACTGGGAAGGAACATGTCACTGCCTGGAAATAAAGATGCTGCCTGGTTGTAAGGTATTTCTCAGTTCTTAAAGTGATGGAGTGTGAACCTTATGAGATCACAGCATGTCTATTTAATGTGTTTAAATCATCTCTGACCAGAAGGGCCCTTTTGAAGAACTTTACCACCTGATTTAAATGAGGTGGTATTGGCAACACTTGAGATTAAAATGCCCTTTTATAATATTTTATAAAATTCTTTAACAGACACAGTTATTGTCTTTAATGGCTCACTTAGAACATGCTTTAGCATGTTATAAAATGAAGGAGTAAATTTTGAGCAAGCAATAAAAAAGCAATTTATGACATGTGTATACCACATTTTGGCAGAAAAACATGTCCACTTGAATGTAAGACAGTGAACATGCTCTGAATTACAAAATAGTTCCACACATCATGTGATAGTTATAAGTGATAGCTCAGCTGAGGCTTCAGCCATAAATCAGTGCTTGAAATACATTCACAAAAGCATCGATAACCTATTAGGTACATTTGCTGTCATCAGCACCCTCTTAAATATAAGATGCTCATTAATACTTGTCTTGTTCCAGTATAAATTTGTCAAGAGAGAGATTACATTTGGTGTGCATACTTTTATGGATAAACTGTTTGAAAATTTCCAGAAGACAATTCAATGTGGTTGTGTTATTTAAGCAACTAGAAATAGAAGCATCTTTCTTCCTCTCTGTCTGAAGAAATGATGAATTATTTCATGGAGGCAACTTCTGTTTCAAAATTTCCATTGGTTATCAGACAAGACCTTACTTAGTGAGAGCATCTTTTCACCCCTTTTCCCAATCATAAAACTCTGTTTTTATGCCCCACATCTAGATGGATAATTTATGAAACATAACTCACTTCTATCATCTTCCATCTTGATTGATTTGAAATTAGTGTGAAAAAATGATTTATAGCGATGTCTAAACGCTTAAGGGTGTCACCTCTTACATCATTAGCTGGCAGAATTATTCCTTACTTGTGCCCTGACACCCGAGGGGCTGAGAACCACAATTATCAGATCATCCCAGTAGATCCCACCCCGGGAGGTCAGCCGCACTGATGGTGAGTCCGGAAATAGGTAATGATTCAAACATCCCTACTCCACAGGTGATGCAAAACGGGGCTTGTAAACCTCCTAGGTGAGTGGGCAGGCAGGAAACGGCAGTGATGATTGGTAGCTGGAAGACTGTCTAGTTTGTTATTAAGCCAGAATCTACCTTGCTGTATTGTTGCAAAATGCTTCTGAATTGGAGTTTGTCAGGAAATGAATCTGAGTGGCTGCACCGACGGAAATCCATTTTGTTTTGTTTTGATGCTGAATTCCTTCATAGAAATTGACACAAGTTATGTAGCCTTCTGTTCTTCCTCAGCTATATTTTCGCTGATGTGTCTTTGAGGAGTTCTGATCTGAAGTGCAGTTGTTTTCCATCTGTTCGAAAAATGGCAGCTTAAGTGCTCAAGGTCTTCAGAATTCTCGTATGTTTGGTCTTAATTTGGAAAATGACATAAGCCTTTAATAAATCTGCAGTAAAGCAGAAGCCTGCAGCAAATCAGAGTCACTGCTGTTCACCAGCTCCTCAGAGATGAAGTCAAATTTATTTAGGGGTTAATATAAAATAGCTTAGGCTCCAAGCCAGGGTCTGGTAACTAATTCAGTCCAATGGTCTACAGACAGAATTTTTATTTTTAGGTTGATGACCATTGTCTTGAATTCCTGAAGAAAGATAGATTTATTTTCAGTCTGTTTACTAAAGCATGAAAAAGGGCTAATACTTTTTGAAAATATTTTTACAAGAATTGAAACAGTAGGTACCTTGGTGCCCGATGGCTTGAATTTGCATCCTGGCTCAGGCGCTTGCTAGCTGAATGACCTTGGGCCAGTCCCTTGTCCTCTCTATGCCTCACTTTCCTCATCTGTATAGCAGGATAGAAATAAATCCTACTTTTAACTGAGTTATTATTTTAAGATACTTAACACAGTGTCTAGCCCATAGTAGGCACTCTATAAGCACTTTTTAAATAAAAATAAACCTCCTCTGGGGCATTGGGTGAGTGTTCAGAGAGTTGAATTAGCCAGAACCGTCCAACTATCAACTTTCCTTACTGTTTAAGTTCTAAATCATTTTAGTGTATGTGGTAAACTGAAGCCTTTTTAGTGACTATGTATTGTCTAATTTTGATATAATTTCTGACAATGAAAAGTTGAAAGAATAGTAAAAAGAACTCCCATCTACCCTTTACCTGGATTCACCAATTGCTTATATTTTGTTCATTGGTTTCTGTGTTCATTCATTCATTCACTCACTTTTCCCTTCCTTCCTTGCCTCTTCTTTTTCTCCTCTCTATTTTTTCCCTCAGAATCGTTTGAAAAGAAGTTGGAGACATTTGCCCCTTATTCTTTAATATTTCAGGGTGTATTTTTAATAACAAGGACAGTCTCTTCTTTTTCTCTTTTTTATTATTTTATTGAAATAGAGCTGATTTACAATGTTGTGTTAATTTTTGCTATAATAGCTAAGTGATTCAATTATACATATATACACATTCCTTTTTTCATATTCTTTTCCATTATGGTTTATCATAGGATATTGACTATAGTTCCCTGTGCTATACAGTAGCACCCTGTTGTTTAGCCATTTCATATATAATAGTTTGCATCTGCTAACCCCAGCCTCCCAGTCCATCCCTTCCCCAACTTCCTCCTCCTTGGCAACCACAAGATTGTTTTCTAAAGGACATTCTCTCTCTTAACTATAATACAGTGACCAAAATCAAGAAATTCAGTGTTGATACAACACTGTAATTTAATCTATGGGCTATATTTAGAAACTGTTAATTGTCCCAGTAATGTCCTTTTTAGCTGTATGTGTGTAAATATGTGTGTGTGTATGTGTGTGTACGTGCAGTTCATTTTGAGAATGAGTATGTGTGTGTATTTTTCCTGATCCAAGATCCACCATAGGGTCACAATTTCATTTAGTTGCTGTGTATCACTCCTTTAATTTGAACAATTCCTCAATTTTTTCATCTTTCCTTACCTGGAAACTTTTTCAGAATACAGAGCAATTATGTTCCAGAATGTCCCTCAAATTTGAGTTTGTCTGGTTTTTCCTCATGATTAGGTCCTGGTTTAAGGTTATTATGTCTTATGGTTTTAAAAGGAATGGTGATGTTTCATTGCTGTAGATTTTTAGGATGAAAAGAGGAAGAGAACATCATGCTGATTGACTCGTGTGGAGTGAGGTGGGTGTAGTGAAACTCACATAAGAGACATTTTGAGGATGCTTATCTACAGCAAGTAAATAACTATATTCCCCCAAAATAATTCTTTTGGGACTTCCCTGGTGGTCCAGTGGTTAACACTCCGCACTTCCAATGCAGGGGACCAGGGGTTGATCCTAGGTCAGGAAATTAGATCCCTCATGTCACGGCTAAGAGCCCACATGCGGCAACTAAGACCTGGTACAACCAAATAAATAAATTAGATTAAATTAAAACGAAACAAAAATAAGCCTTTCAGGGAATTCACTCTGCTAATAGTGAAGGCAAGTAGATCAAGAGACAAAGGTAGAGAGCCTCGCTATTTCCTTGAAAAGAAATCAAGCGTAGGCAGAATTCTTTTTTGTGTACAACAGAAATAAATTAAACATCTGAAGAATGGCCTCCTCTGTCGGGGAAACTCAAAATTTCTTGGTACCAGGAAACATAAACAGACATCCTGCTCTTTTGTTGTAGAAGAGTGACTGTCTCTACATAAGACCAACAGGTAAGGTGAAAGATGAAATATGTAACTTAGAGTCCAAATGCTGAGCTTTTTTCATTCTGACAATGACCAGAGAAGTTAAATTTTTTTTTTTAGTCTAGATATGGCCAATGTCTTTCATCATTGTAAACACCCAGACTCTTTAAAAATGAATTACTTTTTAAGTTATTATTTTTATTTTTATTTTTATTTTTTTAAGCTCTTTATTGGAGTATAATTGCTTTACACTGTTGTGCCAGTTTCTGCTGTACACCAAAGTGAATCAGCTGTATTTATACAAATATCTCCATATCCCCTCCCTCCCGAGACTGCTTCCCACCCTCCCTATCCCAGCCTTCTAAGTCATCACCCATCATCGAGTTGATCTCCCTGTGTTACGCAGCAGCTTCCCACTAGCTATCTATTTTACATTTGGTAGTGTATCTATGTCAATTCTACTCTCTCACTTTGTCCCAGCTTCCCCTTTGCTCCCTCCGAATTACTTTTTTTAAAACTTTGAATATTTTACTTTTTATTAAAGTATAGTTGATTTACAATGTTGTGTTAATTTCTGCCATACAGCAAAGTGATTCAGTTATACATATATGTGTACATTCATTTTTATATTCTTTTCTATTTTGGCTTATCACAGGATATTGAATATAGTTCCCTGTGCTGTACAGTAGGACCTTGTTATTTATGCATTCAATATACAATAGAAAAATGAATGACTTTTAAAGCAGAATAATAGAAAGGAATGTGCTATTGATGCAAAACAACCGAGATGGAAGCAGAGTGACCAGGAGTAAATGTTTTTGGTGTCCTGCACAAAATTACTGATGGTCTTGAATGTACTAAGGTTTGTAGGTGACAAGAAAGAGTCAATCCTTTGAAGCAAGTGTCTAGGGTACACTCTGGGAAAATCTGACTGAATGAGTTACTGCTCAGCCTAAAGGTAAACTCCTGGCTTTTTGCCTGGCGTACGAACTATTAGATCACATTTGTTTTCACTGATGGATCCATTTTTTTAATGAATTGAAAAAAGAATCCCCAGTGGTTTTCCCTTTGTGTGAGGAAAAGAGGATAAATATTAGCTAGGAAAGGTCATTTTGGTTTCCAATATGTGGGGAGTTCATTAGGATGGGTTCTGATAAGTTACACTGTGTATTTCTTTCTGATAACAGAAGGTCATGTTATGCCCTTGGGTGGACATCAGGACAAACATACCTAATAAAGTTGGAGGATCTGGGAGATGAATATTTCCCAGTGATTTCTTTTCAAATAACTTATATTTATACAGTTATTCAAAACCACTTCCCCCTCATAGCGCATATCACTCAAGGCCTCCTCTATCTCTTCTGTAGCCCCGAAAGGATGGATCTCAAGTCTATCATCTAAAGTGGTCTCTAGACCAAACATCTGTAATGACATTCAGGGGCATCCAAAGAAGAGGAACATCTCAGCTCTGCTTTGTAGTGGATGTGTAATGGGTTCAACATGATTCAATAGTGATTGGACTGTGTTGCAAGGATCATTTTTATGTCATATTTGCAACTTAAATATTTGTTGTTGCACATCATTATTTCTCTCTGATCTCCACCCCTAGGAGGGATGTATTTAACTTAGCAACGTTAAAAATGGGTACTTTTGTGTTCCTTTTTTTTTTTTTTTTTTTTTTTTTCTTGCAGTGTCTTTTGGTTTGGAGTCATGTGAGTCCTTCTTGAAAAATGTTTTCACTGAGCAGAAAAGTCCTTTTAGGTCTGTCCTTTAAAGCAGTGCGTTGAGTCTCAATTACGGTATTAACAAGTTTTTTTTGTATTTTGGTATGGGGTTTTGTGTTGGAAAGATTTTTGCCCTCTGCCTCCCATCAATATTTTTTCAAAAAGCATCCTTGCAAATTGTTTTATTTTTATTTTTAAATTTTTAATTGAGGTATAGTTGATTTACAATATCATGTAAGTTTCATGTGTACAGCACAGGGATTCAGTTATACATACATACGTACATGTCTATATATGTATATACATATTTGTGTGTATATATATATACATATATATGTTCTTTTTCAGATTCTTTTCCCTTATAGGTTATTACATAATAATGAGTACAGTTCCCTGTGTTGTACAGTAGGTCCTTGTTGGTTTTCTATTTGACACATGGTAGTGTGTCTTGCAAATTCTTTAGCACCATTACATTTATATCACACATACATAGGAACTCAGATCTTCATGCTGGCTTTTCCACTGCTCTGTGAACTTGGGCAAGTTGTAGAACTCTTGGGATTGGATTATCTCCAATTTCATTTTCATCACAAGGTTAATGAAATGAGAGTGACATTTTGCATCATGAATAGTTTGGGACTCTCTGTCTGCTTGGGGATGTCTTTGCTGCGGAGGGAACTTCTACTTTAAAACTATATTCTGTTAACTAATATGTGGCTAGTAAATAAGTGCAGAATTCTGTATCTTCCTCCCGCCCCTCCCATCTATTAAGAGACTTCACAAACGTGGATGTTTGGCTGTCTACCACTTGCCTGAAAATGCAGATGTCATTTAAAAAAACAACAACAACAAACACCAAACCCCTATTTTGCTATTGGAAATCTGTATCATTTCAACATTAAAATGCTAATGGCTTCCTGTCTTTTTTGTTTTTTAAATAGGTCTACAAACCTAAGGTAATTTTTTGGAACTGCAGAAATGGTTGGTCCTAGTTACCAGTGGGAATTTGGAGTCACTCTGAAATACATCCTGGAATAATTGTGTTTGACTGGAACCAAATCTTATGAAGTCTCCAAGGTAAAATGATTTTAACACATACCTAGAGATGATATCTTTATGAAGCATAAAGAATTTAGCCAAACTGAGGATCTCAGAGTTGATGATCCTTTGTAAGAGCCTTCTTTTATGTTGAGTTTTTGGGAATTTGGGGAGTTTAAAAATTTTTAACTCTCATCTTTGAAATTATTTTAGTTTGTAAAGCAGTGTTTTGGCTATTCAACAGGGTAAAAGGTGATATTTTTAAGATAAACCAGTTTCATTTTACATTTGGACAAAAATGTTCAATGTTGAGGAAATTGAAGTATCACAGTAGATGTAGTAGGTGAGAAATCCTTTTACTGGGCGGGGGGGGGGGATCCTAGATTATTGAATAAAATAAAGAATCCGTAGGCATTTCCTTGGGGAATCATAGCTATTGTTAAGGAAATCCTTTTCTAGGCACTGGGAACTTGTAGCTATTCACCCCCGACCCTGGTACATAGAATTGTCCAAGAAGAAGTCAGATCAGGGATGACCACCCGAGATTGGGAACAGTGGCCCTCGAGACTTTCGATTTGGGGTTTGTTGTTGAGATCCAGCCAGGAAAACAGAAGCCATCCTGATCATGTGGAACAGAGGGAACCGAATTCAGGGAACTGGTTACACGTGTAATGGGAGAATCAGAGACGTCAAGCAGAAGACCCAGAGGCAGCCCAGAGATGAGCGACAGCAGGTAGCTCCTGCCATCCTGAGGCTGGTGGGACACAGGAAGGCAGTCCTGCTGGCCAGGACCCAGGGGAAGGGGCCTTCAGGGGGAGCTGGAACCACAGTGTGCTCTCCTGGTGGAAATTGACACAATGGAGGAGAAAGGACCACCCCAGAGACCCTGCCAAGACAGAGAAGGTGGGGAGAATTACACTGGCCTTTCCCTTCCACCCTCCAGGCTCCAGCCAGTGTCTCCTATTGGTTAAGCCCAGCCAGGAGCCAGGTGGTTCCGGAGGCTGGGAAATGTGATGTACAGGTGTTCCCTGGGGGAAGGGGAAAGCATGGTTCTGAGGGCAAAACAGGCCAAGGCTGGCACAGAGTTTATATTTGACATTTTAATGAGCACGGCCTGGGCTTTTCTACCTCAGAGGAAGGGTCTTCTCTTGAGGCTGATCCTCACAGCCTCACCAAGTAAATTATGCATATACCCTGGAATCTTCTATCTGAAGATGGACAGTAGTAGACTGTGATTCAGTGCCCAGAACCCCCTTCAGGAATGAAGTATTTATTTCCTCAACTGTTGGAAGTATTGCAGAAGATGGCCTGCAGCTTCTTTAACTTCTCCTTGCTGGGGCACCTCCCTGGCGGTCCAGTGGTTAAGACTCTGAGCTTCCAGTTCAGGGGGCACAGGTTCGATCTCTGGTCAGGGTCCTAAGATCCCACACACCACATGGTGAGGCCAAAAAGAAAGAAACAAACAAACAAAACAAAGAGCCTCCTTGCTGAAGATTGAAGATTTTCCCTTATGTCCAAGTATAAAGGCCTGGACCCTCACCCCAAGTTGGGACCACAGAGAAGACGCGTCTCAGCTTTGGAACTCTCCATAGGGTTATCTGAGGCTGCTTCCTCCTTCTGTCCTGCCTTTTTCTCACCCCTCCCCTTCCACAGCTGATTCTCCCTAAATCTCCTGCTTATCAATTTCCATCTCAGAGCTGGCTTCCCAGGGTACCCAACCTTTGGGACAGATCATCTCAGACATACTCTCCAAACCTGGTAAACTCCATCCGTACAAGTTTAGGTGATGCAGTGACTGATAAACACATGGAAACTGAATTTCACTTGTAGGCTAGGTGGGAGGGATTATAGCTCATCCAAAAGAGCTAGTTTGAACTTGCAGACCTTAAATTGGGTGGGGGCACTGTGGTTAAAGGCAGGGGAGTCAACCCACTAAGCAGGAAGAAGTGGAGGGTAGAAGAGTTAAGAAGCCAGTAGGAGACCTATTACTTTAAACTGTTAAATTTGGCAGATCATTTCTTATATAGCAATAGAAAACTAGTACTCCATTCATCTGACTCCTTGAAATTTTCCTTTTTGGGCCACTAATTGCTACAAACTGGAAACTGGGGTACCTGAACCAGGTTGAAAATGTGTTTTGTTTGGTCTGCACTGTGTTTTTAAAACAAAGCAAATGGAATTACTTGCTGACATATAAAGCGTGCAGACTGCATATCAGAATCCAGCTTCTCTTGAAAAGTCATTCCTGGCATCCCTGGGGGCAGCTGTTCCCAGGCAGGTCTCTACAATCCCTACTGTTCACCAGTGCCCTTGGCCCACCCAGCCTGCACATTTATTTAGAGATATTTGAATTTCTGACACTCGTGTAAAAGGGATAAGCCTTTGTAACATTTGGATCAATAACTGATATTGGGGTTAACAACTGGAGTTGTTGGGTTTTTTGGCTGTGCTGTGTGGCATGCGGGATCTTAGTTCCCCTACCAGGAATCGAACCCGTGCCCCCTGCAGTGGAAGCGTGGAATCTTAACCACTGGACAAGGGAAGTCCCACAACTGGAGTTTTAAAACATTACAGATGGGCAGAGCACCTCATTCAAAAATTTAGCAAATATGGAATTCTGAACCTCCATGCTTTCCCAGTTTAGTAAATAAATTAATAATCAATTTCCTGAAATGGAAATGTAATTAAATAATAGCACCTCAGGCTCACATAGGCTCACATATATTCTTTGCTACCTTTTGAACTGATCCTAGGGTTTCTGCCTACCATGTGTGTCTGCTGAGGAGGGGGAGACGGAAGACATGCTTTGCAAAGAGTTAAGGTGCATGCAGGCCCTTCAAAGCAGTGAGACCCGGTGTTTCCGTGCCAGTTTAAAATGCTCAGGATTTCCAAGGCAAATTGGGCAAAAAGATGCCAAGCTTTGAGTTCCTTTTAACACTGTGCTCTTCAAAGATCATCTTAGAATCTTGTCCTTCTGTGGCTGCTTCGAAAGCAGACCAAGTCTCAGATCAGTGAGCAAGATGAGATCTTTCAACAAGATCTATTTGACTATCTTGTGAGAGGCCAGAGCCTGCTCCCTGGAGTGTGATGTCGGCACCAGGCCTCCAAGGCTGCGCTTTCCCTTGAGCATGGAATCAGGGTTCTCGCTGAGGTGCTGTAGGGCTGGCAGCCGTGGGGTTGCTAGACCCTTTCTTCCAAAATTTCCTCAGAAGCTTTGCCTCTACTGTTACCCAAACAGGAATTCAACCCCACGCACTATGTCTTTCGTCTGCCCATGAGTGTTTATTCATCTTGTGTATATGAAAAGAGGGTTCCTTTGATCCTCTGTGGTGATCTTTTATCCAAGACACTGTGAGATGTGTGCCAGGCAGAACTTGGTATCACTGGAGTTTCAAATGCCAAGAGCTTTGACTTTTGCTTCAAAAGTTAATTTAGAAAAAAAAAGAGCAAACAAAAAAGTTAATCCAGTGCTATCTAATTTCCCTATAACATCAAAAAGGGCAGAAAGGAAGGGGATGGAATGCATATTGGCTATTTTCTTTTTATTTACTCTTTTCTTGGTGTGTGTGAGATTGTTTTAGAAGAGACCACACAACCACCTTCGTGAACTGAATCATCTTTGAGCAACTGTTTGGATACTGTCCATTCATATGAAGTGAAGTTTGTTTATTTTCCCAGCTTTTATTGAGATATAATCAACACGTAACATTGCGTATGTTTAAGGTGTGCAAGATATTGATTCTATATGTTTATCAATTGCAAATTCCTGCTGTCACATAGTTACCATTTCTTTCTTGTGATGAGAACATTTAAGATCTACTCTCTTAGCAACATTCAAGTATATGGTACAGTATTATTAGCTATAATCACCATGTTATACATTAGATTCCCAAACTTGTTAATCATGTATTGGAAGATTTGACCTTTGGCTAATACCTACCCATTTCCCTCACCCTTGATCCTTGGTAACCACCCTGCTACTTAATCTGTTTCTCTGAGTTTGTCTTTCTTAGATTCCACATATAAGTGAAATCATACAGTATTTGTCTTTATCTGACATTTCACTTAACAATCATGTCTTCAAGGTCCATCTAAAATTTTGTATATGGCAAGATTTCCTTCTTTCTCATTGTCCAATAATATTTCATTTCATATGTTTGTGTATGTGTATATATATATACACACACATATATATAATCACATCTTCTTTATCTGTTCATCTGTTGATACCTATAAGAAGTTGCTTATATATTTACCTGTACTTGCCCATATTCCCATCAGACTTTGAGATTGGATTAATAAATTATTTAGCCAATCTCCTAGACCAGAGGCGTTAAAAAACAGTCAGAGAAACCAGGCAGAAAGCTCTCAGGCCTGGTGTGAAAATTTCTGTGGTTTCTTTCAGATGCAGAAACCACATATCTTTTTGAATCCAGCTCTAAGTATGTTGCTTTTTAAATGTCATGATATAGAGTAGTATATAACCTCCACGTTCTATCAGGACCACTCAGGCTACACTCTAGGGATTCGTAAGTAGACGTCTCACTGAGGCATGTAGCTAACTTGGAAAACTTTTAATTATAAAAGGTGTTTATTGAAAATTGAGTGAATGCACAGTGCAGATATGGTTTGATTGGCCTTCAGTTTCCTTGTGGGGAGAGAAGTCCATCATTGAGCATCTTCCACCGCTTTCCTCACCTTTTCAGGATTGTGTTTGCTGAAAAGCCTTGCATCACTCAGCCCTCACTGACTTGCATCCTGCTCTCTCTCCAGGATGAGAGTCTGTGCTAGGTCAGTCTTGCTGTCGCACTGGCTCTTGCTGGCCTACGTGTTAATGGTTTGCTGTAAGCTGATGTCCGCCTCCAGCCAGCACCTCCGGGGACATGCAGGTAAGCCCTTTAAGCTCGTTATGCGTCACGGGGATCAATTAATAAAACCCTTTCAAACGCCAAAGCCCACATTTTAGACACAGGTAATTGACAAGAGCTTTTGATGGTGTGTAAATAACCAGCGGAAGCATAAAATATAGCAGGGTAAAGCAGTTTAACGGTTTAATGCTTAAAGAGTGTTGTTCCGGACGTCTTTTTAAGATGTTCTCCAGGTTTTTCCTTTTTTCCTTTGCCTTTCCTGAGTGCACTTACATTTTTTTCTAGTGATTTTTCTCAAAGAATCCTGGAAAACCAGCAGCACTTTTTGATTATACACTTCAGCTTCCTTTGAAGGTGGAATGTGGTAATTGATAAACTTAAATGAACACTTATGGGGTTATAGTGAAGGGAGCTTTCACACAATTTAAGACCCTTTTAAGAAATGGTGGTGAATGATTAAAAAAAGAAGAAAAGGAAAAAAAAAGCAGTAGTAACTTTTGCACAGGACCTAAAAGAGAATGTATCTGAAATTTTGCAGAATCATTCTGATAATTTCTAGTGAGACCCATGTCTGTACTTTGCTTATTTCTAAAGAAAGATGAAAATAACCAGTTAAGTATCTGCGTGTGTGTTCGTGTGTGTTTCTCTCCCCATTTCTTTGTTACATACACATTTCAAGTGACACTGGCTTGGAAACTCCCCAGTGAATTGTGTTTTCCTGAATAATTCATATCTGTCAGCGGACTCATTGCCAAACAATTAATTTACTGTCTCTGCTTCAGTAATTGGAGGTGTGGCAGTGCCAGGCATACTTTGACTTTTTAGTGAAAGAGTAAAGCTTGAACCCTAAACCATGTATGCGTCAGAATTGTAAAGTCTCTCTCCAAGAAAGTATGTAGAGAAGTGTGTTAGATATCCTTTCCTTCAGATATACAGCAGGTCAAGCCCTCCAATTAGTTATTCTGATAATTTAAGGTTAAGACTTAATTTTAGGCTTACGTTTTTAAACTCTCTCATCACTCAATTTTCCTTACGCAACAGTTTCAAGACTAGAAAAATAATGATTGAAATTTTAATGAATCAGCATAAAATCAATACCATTTGGGTGCTGCGAAAGTGCCCAGGGCTAGCTGGTTATTGCGTTGTGTATTTTTCGATGAACTTGCTCTCAGGGATAGAGCATTTGAAGTCATCAGTCTTCTCTGTTTAGTACACCTCTCTTTTCTTGGGTGCAGGTAGAGTCAGGCTAGTAAACAAGCAAAGCATTTCAGTGGGGCAGGTTATCAACAGCACATTGCAGATTTCCAGGAACTGGGTTTGAGGGATTGTGATGAAACGTGATTAAACTTGAAGGAAACAGGGGACATGACTGAACCTTCAGTTTTTTCTCCTCAGTATGTACGTATGTATATATGTATGTATGTATTTATTTATTTATTGGCTTCGTTGCTGTGTGAGGGCTTTCTCTAGTTGCAGTGATCAGTATTTGTTTATTAAAAGGCATTATACTTAGATTGTTTTTTCCTTTGAGATTAGATTTCTTTACTTGCTGTGATCAACCCTCCTCACCCAAGATATACACACTGGTAGTCTTTATGTGAACCTTCACTTTTTAATCTTTGTGGCAATCCTCATTTCATACCATAACCCTTTACATTTGGAAAACGTGGAACTTGAAGGATAAATCTAGATGAAGATTAGACATGTACACACGAGAAATGCAGTATCTTCCATATAAGCAAAAACTTGACAGCAACAGGGAGGGTGAGAAGTTTGAGCAAAGCCTTGGCAAGTCTTGCTAAAGAAATGAAATTTTCATCCTAGAATTTTTAGGTGATTTTATTTGGATTCTCAGCCCACTTTTGGTTTCTCTTTGACTTTGAGGGGATTCTTCCTCCTTTCATTTTTGGAGTGTAAGTCCTTCTCATACCCCATCTTAACAACCATCAAAGCAATCAGAAAGGACTCCTGCCCACAGGGGGCGCTGTTCTCTCACGGGGGCTGCAGGCTGCACGTAGAACCATCTCCGCAGCAGTGCAGGTGTGCCTCGTTGTATTGCACGTAGCTTCTTCCTTGCACTTTGCAGATACTGCATTTTTTTTTTTACAGATTGAAGGTTTGTGGCAACCCTTTGTCCAACAAGTCTATTGGTGCCATTTTTTTCCAACAGCATTTGCTCACTTCACATCTCTGTGTCACATTTTGGTAATCTTTGCAGTATTTCAAGCTTTTCCATTATTACTTTACTTGTTTTGGTCATCTGTGATCCGTGATCTTTGATGTGATCGTTGCAAAAAGATTATGATTTGCTGAAGGCTCAGATGATGGTTAGCATTTAGAGCAACGAAGTATTTTAAAATTAAGGTATATGCATTGTGTTTTCAGACATAATGCTATTGCCCACTTAATAGACTATACAGTACAGTGTAAACATAACTTTTATATGCACTGGGAAACCAGAAGATTCACGTCTTGCTTTATTACGATATTCACTTTATTGCACGGGTCTGGAATCAAACTGGCAAATCCCTGAAGTCTGTCTGGTACCCTTTGCCTCACCTCAAATGAGGGCTCCTGAATCTTACGTGAAGTCCAGTGTCCCTCATGGGTGCTAAATAAATATTTCTTAATAGGCTGATTTTGCCCATTTGTCATCATGTGATCAATTATATAGTTTTCTGCTGGTGATAAAATTTCCGGAAATAATAGGAAGGTGTGAAAAGCTAGCCTCTTAACTTTTTGTTGCATATTAGGGTTCCCCAGAGGTAAAGAGAACCAACACAACCTATTTATTATTGATATAAAGTATTGGCTCACACAACTGGGGAGGCTGAGAAGTCTCATGACCTGCAGTCTGCAAGCTGGAGACCCAGGGAAACCAACGATGTGGTTCAAAGGCTTGAGAGCTGGAGAGGCGATGGTGTAGATTCCAGCCTGAGTCTGAAGGCCTGAGGTCCAGGAGCACAGAGGGCAGGAGATGGTCAACGTCCCAGCTCAACAGGCAGGCAAAGAACAAGTTCAACCTTCTTCTGGTTTTTTGTTCTATTCAAGTCCTCAAGGGATTAGCTGAGGTCCTGCCAGATGGGGGAGGGCCATCGGCTTCACTCAGCCCCCCAATTCAAATGCTAACCTCTTCCAGAAACACCTTCACAGATACACCCAGAAGTAATGTTTCAGCAGATATCTGGGTGTCCCCTGGTCCAGTCAAGTTGATAATTTCGTATATTCTTCTAGATATTATTTTATATAGTCACCTATATTTTCTGTATGATTTTATAGATTTCATGTTATCCACACATCCATCCTTCTAGAAAAAGGAACATGTATACCAGCATCTGGGTATGCGCAGATAACTCACTATGCTCCCTGTTTTGTACCTTGATTTTTTCCCCCATTTAGCAGTAGAGTTTAGGGGTCTTTTCATTTGAGTGCATACCCCGCTCCCTGTAACACTGCACAGTCATCTATTGTATGGATGTGCTGTAAATTATTTGATCACTCCCAATTTCAGTGCACATTTAGCTTGTTACCATATTTATACAAATATACATGTCCTGACTTCAGATGACTCCCTAGTAGTGAAATTACTGAATTAAAGTGCCTGTAAATGGATTAGTGAGAGTAGGCTAATTCCTGTAACACATAGACCAAGTAAATATACGTAATGGCTTAAACAAAAGAAGTTATATTTCTTGCTCGTGAGTGCTGGGTGGGTAATACGTCAGCTGGATGTTCTCCTATGCTGTGGTCTTTAGAGCCGCAGTGGGTAGAAGCTCTACTGTTTTCTACCTGTGGCCTGGAAGGTTGTTTTGGAGCAGTCTTCATTCCAGCCAGCTGGAAGGGAAATGGGCATGGAGGGTACACCTGGGAGGTGTCGATGAAATGGGTTAGACGCTGGCTGCATCCCTTGACCTGTCCTGCCATTGGCTGCAGCTGAAGCCCATGGCCACACCTTACTGCAGGAGCTGCTGGGAAACATACCCTAGCTGTGGGCCCAGGTCGAAGAGGAGACAATGATTTTTGGTGAGTATCCTGCACCCTCTGACACTTGCATTAAGGTTTTAATAGTTCAGAGTGCCCTCCAAAGCCTCTGGACTTATTTATACTTGTAATAGTATGATAACACCCCTTTCCCCAGACCCTCATCAACTCTGGGTGCTATCAGGTCTTAGTGTTTTGCAAATATGGTCATGAGAACTGCTGCTGGATTGTTTTGACTTGCATCTCTTTTTGACTAAAGACTCAGTGTGCTGGGGGACTATCTGTATTTGTTTTTCTTTGCGTTATCTTATCCTTTAACTGTTTTTGTCTTGGCTCTATTGATTGTTTTTGTCAATTTGCGAAAGCTCTTTGTAAATTGAGGACACCTGAGTATTTTGACCATCATTTCCTTGTTTCTTCCTGCTTTTTCTTTATCCACTACTCCTGTTCTAGCGAGGCTGTGTATTCCATCAGGCTCTGCGTGTGTGTGTGTGTGTGTGTGTGCGTGCATGCGTGTGTGTATGAGAGAGACACACAGATAGAGAGGCAGAGGGACCGGGAGGGAAGGAGAGAGAGATGGATGAGGAGGGAAATGGTGGTGGGAGGCGGGTGTTGTAAATTTCTCTAAAGACACTGCTGTGGCCACTTGGAGTTTCTTCCCGGAATTGCGCTCAGCTGGTGACAGAGTCAAGGGTCAGACCTGAAAAACTCTGGTCAGGTGTTTGGGTGTATCTGAAACAGCCTGAGAGTGGGAGCAAGCTGCAGAGAGTTAACTGCAGAAGCCTTTGTGCTGTGTCCAGAAGGACTCCTGACACCGTCCCAAGAGCTTTGTGGTTCATGCTGGCCAATTAGAGGAACTGTGGCCCTAGGAAACCTTAATGGTTCAGATTAGGAGAGTGGCTTGGTGGTGGTTGTGTATAAACAAAGAGATATTCTACAATACGGTCTCCACCCATCCCTCGAAGACAGAGACAGAGGGAGAGAAGGTGGACTCCACCCCGAATGCGGGCAGATCAGATGGGGTGTTAGGTATGGACTGAAATGTCAGTTTAGTTCAAGTGTAAAAAGCAAAATAAAAACACACCTAATTTTCAGAGGATCACTAGTGGGAATCTTTCTTTAAGGCCAACGGCATTGATAATCTTCCACAAGAGTCCAGAGATAGTATTTTTTTAAGGAATGAGAAAACACAAAAGGCCATCTTTGTAGTTTTTAAAATTCGACCTGACATAATGATTAAGTAGGGGACCACATGGGCTTCTGTAGCCCTGAACCATAGAAAACGTGTGCAGGGGGCCAATTGGGAGGTTAGTTTCTTTTAAAAGGAAGCCAGAGTTAACTCTATTATTTCTTCAAGTAGCAATTTGTCCTTTTGTTCCCTGTTCCTGCCCGCCCCTCCCCCCCACCATGTAACATCATTTCCCACAAGAGGGCAGCAAATGTAATGAAGTGGAAAGATGCTGACCCTTTCAGAAATTTGAGAGTCATTTGAAATCAACTGTTTAGGGATCTTTGTGAAAGTGTCATCGCATGTTCACATGATGAGTTTGGAACACAAAACACCCTACGTTCTGGAGATTTATCCCTAGCAATATTTGGACACTTAAAAATGTAAATTTTCCCCCTTGAAGACAGAATCATAGCTATTTTTCTGCTATAGCTGACAGAGCTGGGAACTGGGGTGCTGCTTGTTCACAAGTTCATTTTAATAGTTCCATTTCTCCAGAGAGCTTTAAGTATGACCCGGTTTGAGGTGTTTTAATTCCAACAGATGTCATGGTGCCTAGCCGCCTATATTTAATACACTCTGTTTTTGTATAAAGTCTCCTAATTAATATATTCTGTCCACGTGTTAAGGTCCCTAGAAACTGGAACAAAACTGAGAATGAGGCAGTCAAACATAATGCTGGCTCTGCCATGTTCCAGCTGTATGACCTTGTCCAGGTCACTTAACCACTCTGAGCTTGCTTTATTGTCTGTAAGAACGGAATGATGTACATGCCTACCTTATGGGGTTATTGGAATGACTAGATAAGAAAGTAGGTGAAGGGATGAGTACATAGTAAACAATAAATGGTAGCTATTTTCATCTTTAGAAGCATCCAGAATGAGAAGGAGTCTGGAAACTTTCAAGGAACGATTGAGGGCTCCATGTGTGTAGGGACATACGATCAGTGGCTTAAGGTTTGAAGCTTTATCGTGTACAAGAAAAAAAGGCTTGTTTTCCCTTGCTCTAAGAGTTGACTATAATGAAGAGAACTTCTTTATGAAGACTGGGATTTCAGCTTAACCTTAAGAGGAAAGAAATTTCTAGCAAACAAGGCTTCAACAAGCTGGGGACAGAGTGACCCTGGGGGTTGCTGAGAACCCTTTTACCTGCTGGCCTTCAGCCAGATCCTCTGTGGAGGGGGACACTTCATTGATCAGGGGTTGATGTCAAGAATTGTGCTGGGTCTGAGATTTCACCTTACTTGCAAGCTAACAGGGTATCCTGTCAGTTTCCTGGATGCTGGCAGAAGACATGAGATCCCTGGGTCAGAGATGAAGGGTTTATTTATTTAAAAAAAAATTTTTTTTGGTCACACTGCGCAGCATGTGGCATCTTAGTTTCTCGAGCAGGAAATGAACCCGCATCCCCTGCCTTGGAAGGTGGAGTCATAACCACTGGACCACTGGGGAAGTCCCAACAAAGGATTTATTCTTACTGCACAGTAAGCAGCAGAGGTTCAGGTTAGCTTCCGTTCACCTTTCATACTTGAATTGGTTACAAAACCTCCTTGGGACTCAGTCTCTTCTTCTGTAAAGTGGGGATAATAATAAAAGTCATCCCCATAGAGTCATAATGAGTCCGTTAATGTCTGGAAAGTGCTAAGAAACGTATTTGTGCAGTAAGTGTTCAATAAATGTTAGTCATCTTTTTTGAGAACTGCCTTCTCTTTTTGAGTTTATTCCATTTTATAGAGGTTCTGTAATCTTTACATTTATGGAAAGTTAGAGTTTCTGTTTTCTCTGTTGTAAATGATAATGCAGAGTATACATGTTGGGCTTGTGTGCTTTGGTGCCTTGTGTTGTTTTTAAGTTTGCTTAAATTCTTTGAATAATAACTGCACCTAAGTTTGGGCTCATATTTCTGTCCTCTATAACGGCTGAAATTTTATAGGAACCTTTCTGATGACTTTGACTGGAATGACTATTTTGGCCCTAATTTTCCATGAGAAACTTTTATTTCTTTCAAAGACAGTGCAGATGGTTTTGAAAAATAATTTGTCTGCATTGCCAGAGTTCTGACACTAGGGGGCAGGCAAGGCTTAGAAGAGCTAAATAGGCAGAAGCAGGACTCTAGCCTGATGCAGCCCTTGTCTAGTAGAAATAGGAGAGCCACATATGTAATTTTAAATGTTCTATAATCACATCTAAAAAGTAAAAAGAAACACGTGAAGTTAATTTTAGTAATATATTTTATTTAATCTAATACATTCAAACATGACCATTTCAACCTGTGGCTCAAGCCACATTCTAAGCACTCAATAGCTAGCTACATGCAGCCAGAGGCCAGTGTAATCTATTTAGTATAGGGTAATGAATTGGGTCTTCACATTACTCTCGGAAAGATTAGAATTATGACATATTTGTATTTTCATGGGTCAATCCTAGGGCACAATGTTTTCTCTCCCTTTATTTCACTTAATTTCTTTTTATGTGTTTGGTTTTAGTTCTTTTTATTTTTTTCCTAAATGATTGCCTCTAAACTCAGGGAAAGTGCCAGGTGAGTTGGGTTTGTAGCCCTTGTAAAGGGTGGGGAAGGTGGTTCCATTTCCTAATGAACCGCGCATGTGATCATTCTTTGCAAGAGCATATTTTTTAGGGAGAGAAAAGTAGCAGGATAGTTTGAAATTGCGTGTGTGTGTGTGTCTGTGTGTGTGTGTGTCGATGTGAGTGATGGCTTCAGCCATTAAGTCTTTTTTTTTTTAATTTGAGTTGAGAAATTTCAAGATATTATCATGAATTTTTTTTAACTGAGGTATAGTTGTTTCACAATGTTGTTAGTTTCTACTGTACAGCAAAGTGAAGTGGAGTTGCCTGTGCTATACAGCAGGTTCTCATTAGTTATCTATTTTATACATATTAGTGTGTATATGTCAATCCCAATCTCTCAATTCATCCCCTACCCCCTCCCCCCCCCACCCCATTTTCCCCTCTTGGTGTCCGTATGTTTGTTCTCTACATCTGTGTCTCTATTTCTGCCTTGCAAACTGGTTGATCTGTACCGTATTTCTATATTCCGCATATATGCATGAATATACAATATTTGTTTTTCCTTTCTCTGACTTGGTTCACTCTGTATGACAGTCTCCAGGTCCGTCCACATCTCTACAAATGACCCAATTTCGTTCCTTGTTATGGCTGGGTAATATTCCATTGTATATATGTACCACATCTTTATCCATTTGTCTATCGATGGACATTTAGGTTGCTTCCGTGACCTGGCTATCATAAATCGTGCTGCAGTGAACACTGCGGTGCATGTGTCTTTTTGAATTATGGTTTTCTCTGGTATATGCCCAGTAATGGGATTGCTAGGTCATATGGTAGTTCTGTTTTTAATTTTTCAGGAAACTTCCATACTGTTCTCCATAGTGGCTGTATCAATTTACATTCCCACCAACAGTGCAAGAGGGTTCCCTTTTCTCCATGCCCTCTCCAGCATTTATTGTTTGTTAGATTTTCTGATGATGCCCATTCTAACGATGTGAGGTGACACCTCATTGTAGTTTTGATTTACATTTCTCTAATAATTAGTGATGTTGAGCAGCTTGTCATGTGCCTCTTGGCCATCTGTATGTCTTCTTTGGAGAAATGTCTGTTTAGGTCTTCTGCCCATGTTTTGGTTGGGTTCAGTCATTAGATCTTAAAGTTATTGCCTGGAAGCCTATTTTGACCAATAATGAGCATTTGTCCACTGGCGTGAAATCCAATGATACAGTTTTGATATAGTGTCTTCCATAACTGTTTCCATCTTCCTGCCCTGCCCCAAGTGAATGGTTACTTCTTGAACTATATGGATATAGTTCTATGCAGGCAACTCCACGGGAATATTCTCTATTTTATAAACCAGAGAAAGATTTGGGATTGGCAAAAAGCCTGTGTTTTGGTAGTGAAGAGGGCATCTGTGTGATGATACTTCCTTGACTCTGTCTGGGGAGCTTTTACACTAAAAACATGGAGGCCCCACCACAGCTGTGTTATATCTGAATCTTGCAAGGTGGAGCCCAGTCAACTGTATTATTTAATAGTTGCCTGGTGAGTATCAGAACCACTGATGCAGAAGAAAAACATCAGGTTTGACGCAAGCTCTTGTTAAGCTACAGTTTGATTTCAGTGGTGATGAGTCTCCAGTCTCACTGCGCACTGCCAGGCTGAACAGAGGTGTGTTTTGTCCATATAACGGTGACCTCCATCTCCATCTCTTTGGAAGGACTGTGAAAATTCTTGGTTATTTTGCACTGGCATGGCTGTTCCTGGATACTAAAAACTTGTAGCATGAGGGATTCCATTGACCTCCCTTGGAACCCACATTATTTTTCTCTAGTGCCATCTTGATGGGCTCATTATAATCTCAGTGTTCATAAGAGGGGAAAGGGACAGATTATATGAGGTGTTAATATTTGACATCTTCTCATCTTCTCACCTGCAAGTTCAAGCCCCAGTGTCACCGGCAAGGTCAACTTTGCAAAATATCTGACAGATGAATGTGCTTCACGTACTTTTCAGTGGGAGGAGGGGTTGTTTCACTGACAGGGGAGTAAAGAAGTTAGTTCCTTAAATGAGCTTGTGAGCCACCCTGCGTAGCAGAGCAGGCTTTTTCTCCTGCACCTTTTTTGTGTCTTTGAGGCAGAAGAGGCAACCCATGGCCTTTGAAGAGTTCTCTGGGTGGTTAGGAAAAAGATTCTCTTTACCTTTGAGAAGAAAGTTCCTCTTTCTTCTTTCAAGCCATGCACTTGAACTTATCTAAACAAAGCCTACAATTTGGGGTTTAAAAAGCTAGAGGTCAGTATCTCATCTGTATGTCAGCATTATCTGAGGAAATCAGAATCTTTTGTCCCATATAAGAAAAATGAAATCATTTGGTTAGAAGAGTCAGGAGGGGTAGAGATGGCATGGGAAGGAAAATGAGGTTTTGGGGTTTTTAGGTGTAGTTTATTTTATTATTGTTATTTTAAAAATACATTTATTTATTGGTTGCATTGGGTGTTCTTTGCTGCACACGGGCTTTCTCTAGTCGTGGCGAGCAGGGGCTACTCTTCGTTGCAGTGTGCAGGCTTCTTATTGCGGTGGCTTCTCCTGTTGCACAAGCTCTATCCGCGCGGGCTTCAGTAGTTGCGCTACATGGGCTCAGTAGTTGTGGTGCTTGGGCTTAGTCACTCTGCGGCATGTGGGATCTTCCTGGACCAGGAATCAAGCCCGTGTCCCCTGCATTGAAAGGGAGATTCTTAACCACTGCGCCACCAGGGAAGTCCTTAGGAGTAGTTTAGATGCATGAAATATTTTGGCCCATATGGTGGTCTCAGAATAGCACACTGGCAGTAATATTATTAAAGGGATATTTTAAAACCTATTAAAACAGATTAATTCACTCTGAGAATACTGTGTGTTCAATAGTTGAAAGCTTTTCCATTCCTTATATCTTGTACCATCAATGCATATGTTTTAGAGAGTGTCTGAAATCATATAAGAACTAGAACCAATTTAAACAAGGCTAGGAGGGCCTGAAGGTGGGGGCATCTTGGAGTGGGCTCTCTTTTCCTGTTTCTTACTTGCTGTAGAGAGGGTAATGGGGAGGCCAGAAAGGGAAACAGTAAAGAACTATGTTTCAGGAAGAAAATAATACGGCCCTGAAGTGAATAACTGAGTCTACCAGTGGGTCATTTTTCTGTAGTTTGTCACTGACTTTGCATAACTATCTGCTAAAGAGCTGGAAATAAATACCAGCAATTCAGGCGTGTGTGTGTGTGTGTGTGTGTGTGTGTGTGTGTGTGTGTGTGTGTGGAGGGGGTGGGAGGGACTTGAACAGCTTGAACTTGGCACAGAGTTGAGGTGTGTGTCTTCTTCCCTCAAGCTAAACATAGTTTTAAGCTTTGCTATTGTGAAAGCATTTGCAAGGCATGGCGGAAGTCATTTCCTGCAAGAGGAGCATTGAAAGCCTGGTTGGATTTGAGCCATAGACATGAACTTGAAGTTTCCTCTGCCCGCCTCCTCCCCAGATGGCCTGCAGTCATCCAGCAGACTTCCAAAGTGCCGACCAGTGGAGGCCAGCAACTTCTAATTGGGGATATTCTATGTGTTTGAGCTATTGCTGGTCAATCACGTTCGACAGGAAATAATGACCATATGTAAAGCAAGACAGTGGCAGTCAACACAATATTTTTCTAGTTACTGGACAGCTAGAAACTTGAAACATCCACACAATGGCAAGCTCAATGTTTTGCTTGCCAGGGGGAGGGTGTGTGTGTGTTTGTGTGTTCGTTCTCTGGAATAAAAATACAGTGTTTGATCTCTCAGGGTGGGAGGGAAAAGGTTATTAGCCGTTCTTTTCTACCACATGCTATGCTGATCTTGAGTTTGTTTTCCAACGAGCCTGACTTGGTGACTCTTGGGTGTGTGACACATCAGAACCTGCATTGTTTCTCTCAGTCGCTGAAACCTTAAATTGAACCCTATTAATTTTAGAATTTGTGATGATCCTGAAATGATAGGATTGACATTTACCCATGCGCTGTCTACGGAAGGAGATTTGCTAAGCAAATAAATAGTGTAAATATGTTTGCCTGGGAGATGTGCAAGTTATCTTAAAAAATTGTCAAGTGCTTTGGAAGCGTTTATTTAACCTGAAATCAAAATGCTTGGGTCTTGGCTCTGTGAAGCCCTAGCTATAGTTATTCAATCTCTCTGAGATTCAGTTTCTTTTCCCTGGAAATGGGTATAACAGCACTCTATCTCAGTGTTTTCATGGGGCTTAAATAAAATAGTTGAGATGAAGAGTGGGGATTACATTGGGAATTTAATGCATTATTTTAATTGTGTTTTTTTTAAACAGCTTTACTGAGGTGTAATTGACATACAGTAGCTTTGTATATTTGTAAGTATACAATTCGATGTTTTAATGTGTATATTTATATATATAAACACTCATGAAACCATCTCCATGATTGAAATAATGAATATGCCCATCAGCCCTGGAAGTTTTCTTGTGCCCCTTTATAATCAGTCCCTCTTGCCTTTACCTCCACCATTGCCAGGTAACTGCTGATGTTTTTGTCATTGTAGATGAGTTTGCATTTTCTGGAATTGTGTTTAAGTAAAATCATACAGGATGTATTCTTTTCCTGTTGGATTTCTTCCCGCATAGTTGCTTTATGGTTCATCCATGGTGTCCTGTGTATCAGAAGCTCATTTTTTTATTTGCTGAATAGTAGTCCATCCCATGTCACACAGTTTTTATCCATTTACCTGTCAACGGACATTTGGGGTGTTCCCAGTTTGGGCTATTACAGGTAGAGGTGTTATGAACATTTCATACAAATGCTTCTATGAACATATGCTTTCATTTCTCTTAAGGAAGCATCTAGGGAAGAGAATGGCTGGTTCGTATGGTAGATGTATGATTGACTTTTCAAGAAACAGTCAAACTGTGGTTGTACCAGCTCACACTCCCATCATCAGAGTAGGAGAGTCTTAGTTCCTTCACATTCTTGTCAGCACTTGGTATGATCTGTGTTTTAATTTTAGCCCTTTCACTAGGTGAGTAGTGATATCAGAGGGTGGTTTCAATTTGCACTTCCCTAATGACTAATGATGTTGTATGTCTTTTCGTTTGCTTTTCTTTATATCTGTAGAGTGTTCAGATCATTTGCCGATTTTTAAAAAAGTTGGGTTGTTTTCTTAATATAGAACTTTGAGGGTTCTTTGTATATTGTCAACGCAATTCCTTCATCAGATAAATGAATTGCAAATATTTTCTCCCAGTCTGTTCTTTCTCTTAACAGCATCTTTTGAAAAGCAATTTTTTTGTTTTGATGAAGTCCCATATACTAGTTTGTTCTTTTATGTACCATACTTTTGATGTCTTAGAAGTATTTGCCTCTAACCCAAGGTCACGAAGCTTGTTTTCTATGTACTGTTTTAATTTTAGTCTTTACATTTAGGTCTGGCTCATTTTGAGTTAATTTCTGTGTCTGGTGAACTTTATGCATTTTGAGTAAGTAAGAAAACATTGCTCATTATAAATTCTCCTCTTGTTACTGAGGCGAAGTTGCTGAGAGTACTTGAAAATAATAAAATCATAGATTTATTTTTAAATGACTTAGCCATTTTAATGAGCCATATTGATAGTCCCACACTAATTAGTCTGAATTAGTGACTTAAAATAAAGATGTGCAACAATTTAAACAATACAGCTTTACAGGTAAGAATATTTTTAAAAGATTGCATTTGTGAAGCTCTCAACAGTGAGAGGACCACCAGCTTGGAATCTAGGAGTCCAGCTCTTCTTCCAGACTTGGTCAATAACTAGTTGTGTAGACCATGACAAATTGTTTCATGTGTTGGCCTCACTTTATACAGCTGTCATGTACAAAGTTAGATGAGTTTTTACGTTCACAGTGTGTAGCTCTGCCCACTAGAGGTAGAGCAGATTTTTTTTTTAAGCTCTTTATTGGAATATAATTGCTTTACACTCTTATACCAGCTTATGAGGTACACCAAAGTGAATCAGCTGTATTTATACACATATCCCCATATCCCCTCCCTCCCGCTCTCCCTGTCCTGGCCCTCTAAGGCATTACCCATCACTGAGTTGATCTCCCTTTGTTATACAGCAACTTCCCACTAGCTATCTATTTTACGGTTGGTAGCGTAAATTTGTCTATGCTACTCTCTCACTTCGTCCCAGCTTCCCCTTCGCTCCCCGTCCCCCCACCCCATGTCCTCCAGTCCATTCTCTGTATCTGCATCCTTATTCTTGTCCTGTCACTGGGTTCATCAGTACCGTTTTTTTTTTTTAGGGCAGATTCTTATGGGTCTTTTTATTCATCTTGGTACTAATAACTGAGTAGATTGGATAGATGTCCTTCAACTGCGTGTAGCTCATTTTTTAAGCGTGTGTTGATGGCATTTGATGAAGAAAATAGAAATTAATGGAACTTTGTCCTGTTAATGCTGTGTCATGTCTATATTTTCATAATCAGAGTAGAGCAGTACAAAAACTGTCTGATTGGAAATACACTGTAAACTTTATTCTTACTAGTAAAGTGTAGTCTGACTCATTTTATCTGGGAAACCTCCAGCTACATGGTCTTCTGCTGAGGGTGTTTCAAGGTTTGAGGTGTAATGAGGCTGTGAGGTACTAGTTGATCACCATTTGTGACTAGTGCATTTCGGCCTCACTGAAATGCCAGTTTGTTCCGATGGTTCCAGTCCCAGGTGACTAGATGTCTCGGCTCTCCTCCCTGGCCCCTGAACAGTGTTCACTGCCGTCCTCCATCCACGCCACTGATGGCTCAGAAAGTGGCATGGGCGGCAGGTAGAGCGATGTACATACGATTAGAGTATACTCATAGCTCGGGCGCTCCTGAAGGGTAGAGTTAGAACCTCTTTCTGTGAATATCCCATAACACGTGCTAGTTTGGAAATCCTCAGAAACATGTTAAAAAACAGATTAATTAGGGTAAGAAGAAACATCCTTGTAAGGACTGTCATGTTATCTATATGCTGCTCTCTGCTTATTTTCACTAATGGTTACGTGTCTATGTACACCCCCGCCCCCACCCACCATACGTGATATTTACAAACTGCTTGGGTTCCTAGCTTAGAGTATTTTAATGTAACTGATTTCCTTTGCCATCCTATGAGTTTTATTTTATGCATTTACAATATTTATTCTGAGAGGACGTTTGCAGATTCACCATGGCACCAAAAAAGATGAGGAATAGCTGTGAGTGTTGCCAGCAGTATCTTAGCCTACCTGCCCTTCATAAGTCACCTCAGTTGGTAGGGGTTGCGGTGGAGTTTTCCACTGTGAACGCCCATCACAGGTAAATTCTCCGCTCGCTTAGTAACAGACAGACAGATGGCTCCCTCTCTCCACTATTCAAAACAAAAACAAAACAAACAACAAAGGTGCCCTGGTGATGATCCACATAAATGTCGCCGTATGGACCTGTTCAGGAATTTTGGGGATATACGGTTGGATGGAAGGAATTATTGGGTTGCCAGGGAAGCGGGTGCATACTTAACATTACAAAATACTAACAGATGGCCAGCCACAGTGGCCACTCTCCTTAACAGTCCCAGAAGCTGCGTGTGAGATGTCCTCTTCGAAAGGAAGGAACTTGAAGGCAAAGATTTTAGAAAATCATTTCTGTGCTTTGCTTGATCAGTTTCAGAATCATAGCCACTGATAAGCATATGTAATTAGTATTTTGGGTCAGGGACCTAAGTGCTATGCAAGTACGTGTGGAACTAACTATTCTTTACAATCATAGGATTCAAGCATTCTACATACATATTAGGCATTCCATTTTAATTTCATAGTATTGTAAGAAAATTTGGTGCTAGGGATACTTACAAGGTGGGTATTGGCCACTTGCAACTGAAATATTAGATTCTCCTTTTGTTGGAGTTACAAGTGTTCACACTGGATGGTGAGCTCTTGGCAAAGCTGCGTGATGGGCCATCTTGGTGCAGCTTTCACTGCTTCGATGCAATGCAATTGAAGGCTGGTGCATGGTTGAGAAGTTCTCTGCCTAAATTATTTCCATATTTCCCAAGTCTCAGTCCATTAACCAACTTGGTCAAAAGGCCAGGAAGAGAAATGGCATTCTCGAAATATTATTAGCATTTTGCGGTGAATGCTAACTACTGTACATTTACAGCCGATTAAGTTTTGCTCTCTCTATTTTATTATAGATTATGACAGGGATTTTGAGACCGAGTTCTGTTAAATAATAAATAGAACGAGCAAGGTCATTTTCTACCTGACCTACCTGCAGCAGGAAGACATGAGTGAAGAAACAGGTTGAGTTAAACATCTCGGGAGGGGGAGGGAGTTGAGATTTTCAGAATCAAAGAGAATCAAACACATGCTATATGAACACCTGCAATGAAATGTGAATATTACCGATTATTTATTGCCAGTGATTTGATACATTTTTCCCCCACCAAAAATTTGATTGTTATGGTCTGAAGCAGAGGTCTCAAATGTGGTGGCCCACAGGTAACTTAGGCCCGTGGATGTGTTTTGTTTGGCTCAGATTATGTTTAAGAAGTGTTTTAAAAATTGGTTGCATTGTTTGAAAATCACAGCATTTCACATATAAATCCAGATTTGGGGCCCTGGTTTCTTTTTTTTTTTTCCACTTTGTAACAGTTTGCTGTAGCTGATGGCTGGCTGCTCCCAGCAGCCAGCAGTTGGGGCATTTTTCACTATCTTTGTCACCTGCTTCCCTCATTTGTGTTGACCTCCTTGGCACTGCAGTATAAGCAACTGAGTTTGAGAGCCTTGACTCACATGTTTCAAAATGAAGATAAAAATAACTGGAAGAATTTATTTCAGGTTTCAAGCATCTTTGTTATTTTATAGCACAGTGGTTAAGAGTTTGGGCTGTGGAATCAAAATTGCATGGAAACAAGTGCCGGTTTCTTCCATTTTAGCTGTGTGACCTTAAGAGGGTTACTTAACCTCTCTGAACATTAGTTGTCTCATTTAAATTGGACAGAAGTTGTATCTGCCTCCTAAGGTTGCTGTGAGGATTCTATTGGCATCTGTGTGGATGTGTATCCATTACACACTAACACACAGATAAACACACACATACCACTTAGAATAGTGCCTTGTTCATGTTAACTCATCAAATATTTAAAATCAATATTTAAAAATACAGTTTGGTTGAAAAAGAAAATTTAATAGGTAAATAAAATAATTTCCATTTCTCATCAGCTGAAACAGACAAAAAGTAATATTTTTTGGCTTCATGTGATGTTTCTTAAAATGGCAGGTATGCTAGGATGGTAGTGTTTCTAACTCCATTTTAACTTAACTACAAAAAAGAAATCGTCAAAGCTGTTGGACATTTTCCTGCTCTGTATATCCTTCCAATCAGTGAGACTTAAGGGGATGTTACGCATATAAAGGATGCCAAGCACTTCCACAAAGCATTCTGCTGATATGCGAGAGCGTTGTTTCTTACAGGCAAATCAGATGGCTTTAAGTGATGGCTTCCATGCTGCACCCGAGGAGGTGGAGATAATGCCAGGCTGATGGATAAAGTGAGCAGGATCTGACAGTCCACAGGGGGAAGAAAAGCAGGATCGCTCTCGGAGACAGCGTCTCATGGTGGTGTTTGGTGGTTGATAAGCAGATGGAGAATCAGAAATCAGATTTAAATTACTGGATGATGGAATGAGATGGAGATAAATTGGCCTGCTTTAGTCATTATGTCCTCTCTTGACTAGAATCAGAGCTTAATATATTGTGTTTCTTCAGCTAATATGGCTCTTCCCCCACCCCCCTCCTTATTTTAAAAGATGATGTTGGCTTCCAAAGCTATTTAGTGCTAAAAGTAAGTGCTATTTTTTTTATTTTTGTTTTTTTAAGCTCTTTATTGGAATATAATTGCTTTACACTCTTGTACCAGCTTTTGAGGTACACCAAAGTGAATCAGCTGTATTTATACATATATCCCCATATCCCTGCCCTCCCGTGACTCCCTCCCCCCCCCCCCCCCTCGCCCCGTCCTGGCCCTCTAAGGCATCAGCCATCATCGAGTTGATCTCCCTTTGTTATACAGCAACTTCCCACTAGCTATCTATTTTACAGTTGGTAGTGTATATATGTCTGTGCTACTCTCTCACTTCGTCGCAGCTTCCCCTCCCCCCCCACCCCCCAAACCCCGTGTCCTCCAGTCCATTCTCTGCATCCTTATTCTTGCCCTGTCACTGGGTTCATCAGTACCATTCTTTATTTTTAGATTCCATATATATGAGTTGTAAGTGCTATTTTTGAGTGTTTTTTTTTTCCTCTGGGGCTCTAACACTCAAGAAAATTAATAATATTTAACTATAGTACGTGTATGTGTGTGTATATATGTATCTTCTATATATATACTACATGTATGTACGTGAATTTACATTTCACTTCTACATAACGCATTTTTTAGGTAATGATAGGTTAGCAAAGCAATCATAACATATAAAAGCCATTTTTAATTTTTTGGATTTAAAAAAATATTTATTTATTGGCTGCATTGGTTCTTTGTTGCTGCACATGGGCTTTCTCTAATTGCGGCAAGCAGGGGTTACTCTTCATTGTGGTGCATGGGCTCCTCATTTTGGTGGCTTGTTGTGGATTAGGTATGCGGGCTTCAGTAGTTGTGGCACATGGGCTCAATAGTTGTGGCTCACAGGCTTAGTTGCTCCGCAGCATGTGGGAACTTCCTGGAGCAGGGATCGAACTTGTATCCCCTACATTGGCAGGCGGATTCTTAACCACTGCGCCACCTAGGAAGTCCCTGAAAGCCATTTTTAACTTCAATGACTTGAAATCATTTTGATGACAATTAAAAGCATTATATGGGTGGTGAAAGTTTTCCATCATGGGCTCTGATTTGCTAACATCTACCATTATTTCCTGTTAATCCTCCTTTCAAATAAGTTCCATACCTTAGGGTATAGGCGTTGCGTTTCACTTCTTCCAATACTCTGTGTATGCATAAGGTGCTTAGCGAATCGACAGGCCATGATGTTCCTTTATTAAGAGGGACTTTGTCCTTTAGCTGTGCTGTGTTATTTAACAATTGTGCGAACAATTTATCTTTGAGTTTTCAGAGATGGCTACGTGGTTACATTTTGACAGTTTGCATGAAGTGGGAGCATCATCGAATGCCATGGTGAAAGGGAATCCGATTGCTACACTTTGTACGTATGTCAGGTGCGTGGAAGCTGATAATAAGGGTGCTCAGGAATATAAGTTTAATTCAGGAAGAATGCTGTGTACATGCTGATGAGCTTACTATCAGTACTAACGCAGAGTATGATATAATTAATAGGCACTGGGCCAAATCCCCTGCCCTGTGTGTATCCCATTTGACTTATTTGTGATCCTGGAGTCTGTGTTGTCATCCCATCATATTTGCCCGGAGGCTCGGACTCGTTCAGTGGCCTAATATCACACAGCCAGCAGGTGGTGGGGCTGGGGCTGGAATGGCACCAGTTTGCCTCCTTCCTGCCCCACACCCAGTGCTTTACCAGTGATAGGTTTTGTTTCTGTGTTGTGGTTCTCACCTGTACCTCCCTGAGAATGGGTGAGGTAGGATTATCATTTATTCCATCCATAGGAATGTTGTCAACTCCATCATGAGTTGAGTGACTTTCCCACTACTGATGCATGCTAGAGGTGAGAGTGGGACCGTGTCTGTTTTCCAGCTTAAGCTTCCTGCCTGAGTACCATTCTTAAGAGTTAATCTGAAAATCACTGTGGAGAAAAGGGGGAATCCTCTGGCACTGTTGGTGGGAATGTAAATTGATACAGCCACTATGGAGAACAGTGTGGAGGTGCCTTTACAAACTAAAAACAGAACTACCATATGACCCAGCAATCCTACTACTGGACATATACCGGAGAAAACCATAATTCAAAAAGACACGTGCACCCCAGTGTTCATTGCAGCACTATTTACAACAGCCAGGTCATGGAAGCAACCTCAATGTCCATCAATAGACAAATGGATAAAGAAGATGTGCTACATATATACAATGGAATATTACTCAGCCATAAAAAGGAACAAAACTGGGTCATTTGTAGAGATGTGGACGGACCTGGAGACTGTTTTACAGAGTGAACTAAGTCAGAAAGAGAAAAACAAATATCGTATATTAACGCATATATGTGGAATATAGAAAAATGGTACAGATCAACCAGTTTGCAAGGCAGAAATAGAGACACAGATGTAGAGAACAAACATAACAACACCAAGTGGGGAAAGTGGGGGGCATTGGGGTGGAATAAATTGGGAGATTGGGATTGACATATATACATTACTAAGAAGAAAAAAAATCAAATTGTACACTTTAGATATATACAGTTTATTGTATGTCAAAAAAAAAAAAAGAAGAAAAAAGAAAATCATGAGAAGTTTACTGCTCCATGGACTGTAAAGTCTGTTATCCCAAGAGGCTGCCTACTGGGTTGAAAATGCAAGTCCTGAGATGTTTCCTTAAGACTCTGGAAGAATGTTCTAAGAGGGGTTAGTAAGACAAGTTTGGCATATTTGGGAACATCTCAGTTTTTGGAGAGGGATGCTGTGTAGGGCAACCACAGTGGCGGTCTTATTGCTCTGTGTCATGTTATACATGACTCTCAGAATGATCCTCTATTCTATTATTATTTATTTTCATTCAAGTATAATTGACTTACAATATTGTATTAGTTTCAGATGATTTGATATTTTTATACATTGTGAAATGACCACCATGATAAATCTACTCACTATCTGTCGTCTATTTTTAAATTAAATACGGCATAAATAATACAGCATTGTTATTTTAAAACATTTAAAAAGATAAAACTGTCTTAAAGCTCCCAATCTTCTTCTGCCATTGTGACCCTACCGAGTTTTCTCCTCAGCGTAACCACTGCTGTAAGTTTGGTGTATGAATCAGTTAGGATTGTGATCCTCTACACATAATCGACTAAACTTAACAAATCAGTTCATTTTTGCCTCCTGACAAGGAGTCTAGGGGTGTGTACTCCAGAGTGGTACAACTGTTCAAAGATCCAGACTCTCCCCTTTCTGCCTCACCATCCTTAGTTTGCGACTTTTGTTGTCCTGTTGGCAAGATGACTGCTGTAGTTCTGGATAGCCTGTGTGCATTTGTGGCAGGAAAAACAGGATAGGGCAAACAGAAACAGGTGCATGACAGCTTTTGTTAGGAAACCAGTAACTTTTCTGGAGACCATGCCCAGGGAAATCTGCTTACATTTATTGCTCAGAATGTTGTTACATGACCACTTGGGGAAAAAATTGTGTTTCCCGTAGTAAGGAAGATGGGACAAAGGGATGTTGAGTTGGTATTTACCAGTGTCTGCCTATCCACTCATTGTTTTCTCAGTGAATTTATGTACCTGTATAAGTATGTGTAAAATCTCTCTTTTTTTTAACATAAACCAAGTATACTCTAGATATTGTTCTGTAACTTATTTTCCCTACTTGTCAGTTTGTTATGTTAGTAATTTATTGGGCTTCATTATAGAAATCAAATTTGCTTCCCATTATGTGTAAAGTACAAGAGTAAATCAAGCTGTTTCTATCATATACCAAAACTTTGCTGATTTTAACCATTTTGCATAGAGATCCCTCTCAATGATATTTTACTGTTTCCTTTTTTGTAAATTAAAAGATACAGAACATAATTGAATTCTTTGGTGTCAGCTACTTTAGAAACAACTAGCTTTGAGTTTTGGGGGGAGCACCCAGCATAGTTCTGTTGTAATTTAGATTTGCTTTCTTACTTAGCTTCCATAGAGTCATCTTTTTCTTACGTTGTCAGTTTTCTGGCCCCTAAGAACTGCATTATCCCCTGTTATGATTTTTATTCTGTTAGGGGTTTGGGACCAGGGGTGTTAGGATTGTATATTAACTAAGTAAACTAGAGTGTATCCAGACAAGTAAAATACAGAGATTGTGTGTTGGGAAGTTATGATTGATTCTTGGAGAGCTCAGTAGAATGTTTCTTGTCTTGTTTTTCAAGACTATTCCAGAAACTTGAGGTTGTTGGAAAATGGACTTCTGTGAAAGAGAAATTGTTGTTCAACTTGTTTTGAAAGTTGGTTAGGAAAATAGACAAACAAAATAAACCCCACAAAAAATAACAAAACAAAACAGACAAACAGAACCAGAGAGAGACAAGTGTATTTGAAGATCCTTGGTGATTTTTTTTTTAAACTGCATTAAATGGGAGGTGAAGGTCATTTTTTCAATCAATAAGGCTTTAATCATGTGTCTGTTCCTTTCTCCACGTGAACTGTATAAGATTCCAAGAATTATAAGACTTGGTGCCAGCCTACAAGGAGCTCAGAGAGCTCACAAGAGCAGCTAGTGAACATACAGCATTTTGACAATTAATGAAAATATATGTGATTCTAGTATATCCTCCACATAGCAGATAATGTGCTTCTAGCAGCTTCCTATGAGCCTTAGAATAAAGCCGTAGTCCTTCCTGTAACCTCCAAGGCCCTGTTTGGCCTGGGCCCTGGCTACACCCCTGGCATCATCTCCTGCCTTTCTCTTTATTACTCGCTTTTTCTGGCCACGCTGGCCTCCTTGCCCTTCCTCAAAGAACATCCTCATCTTGGGCTTGTGTTACCTTTGTCTTGAACCTTTCTTTCATGTTCACTCTCCCCTTTCATTGTCATCTCTTCTAGTGTCCCCTCTCCTGCTACATCTCTCTCTCTCTCCCCTTACCCTTCTTTATCACTCTTTATGGAACTCGTCATCATCTGACATCCTGCTATGTCTTCATTCATTTTTCTACTGGTTACTGTTTTTCTCTGGCATTGAAAAAGAGAATTTTAACAGTCACGTCCCCTGAATAGTGCCTGGCACATAGTAGGTGCTCAGTAAATCTTTGCTAAATCAGTGAATGAGTTCTAAAATATGAAACAGGCACCATGCCCTGTTTATTCCTGTACTGCCCGAGCCCAGGAATATGATTAGCAATAGTGATAATTATAATAGCTAATGTTTACCGATGCTTCCTACACTCCAAGCCCTGTTCCAAGTGCTGTGCAAGCATTAATTTATTTGAAGAATCTTTGAGGTAGGTCAGACTATCAGCTCTTTTTGTACAGAAGAGGAAGCTGAGGCACAGAGGTTGAACAGCTAGCCCAAAGTCAAGCAGGGAGTAAGTGGAGGGCCCTCGTACTTGGGCATTCTTTGATCCTTTAACCATTGCACTGCACTGTCTTGGTCTACAGAAGGTCTTCAATAAATATTTACTGCATTGGAATGAGTAATAAAGAGCCATATTAAGGAAAATGGGTGGTAAGAGACTGAAGGAGCATGCAGAGAGGTGATGATTGTGTTGTATAAATTAGGAATTAGCCAAGGATGATCCAGGGAAAGGAAAGATCATGGCCCAACCCCTGCCTCATCCCAACCCCACCTCAAAGGAGAGATGGAGCTCACCTGGATTTTAAGAACAAGTCTCTTCTAGTAGGCGGAGAGGGGGAAAGGTAGGGCTTCCACGGAAAGTTAGTAAAAATGATAAATCATGCATTTGAAACATAACTTAAAATAGACTTGAAGGTAATAGAAGGAAGATGGGTATTTCAGAGTCACACTCTTCTGTATTGAAAACACAACTGAGTCATATCTATTAACATCTGAAGATTTATTTTTAGAACACTGGCAAGGGAAAGAGTTTTTCCCTTAACTGTAGTAGATAATGATACTCATTAAAGCTAATAGATATATAAACATTGTGACACCAGCTTTATATCTATTTGACATCATAAATTAAAGTATAATTTACTTATGCAGAAATCACATTGCTTCGTACGTTCTTCCCATATTCTTGCAAAAGACTCAAGGGAATCACAACTGAACCTTCACATTTCTGTGGAATCTAAAAAGTACAACAAACTAGAGAATGTAACAAAAATGAAGCAGACTCACAGGTACAGAGAATGGACGATTGGTTACCAGTTGAGGGGAGGTCAACAGAGGGCTGGGGGAACGGGATTTGCAAAGCATTGGGTGTCAGATAGGTTCAAGGATGTGTTGTACAGCGTGGAGAATAAAGTCAATATTCTGTAATAACTGTAAGTGGATTGTAACGTTTAAAGTTGTATACACAATTAAAAATTAGATAAAAAGCAAACAAACTCATAGAAAAAGGGAAAAAAAAAGAACCCTTAGTTTTCCTTTGAAGGGAGAAGAGTTTGTTTATTAAGGAGGAATTATTTCAGAACACTATTGGGAAACATGCAGGGTTTTTAGATTCAAAAGGATTATCTACTCTGATCATGAATATGAGATGAGGGGGTATTTTGTTTTTTGTTTTGTTTCCCCCCCACCCCGGCTCTCAAGAACCAAAGAGCTCAGTCTTGCTAGTTTGGTTTTTTTTGGTCAATGACAATGCTAAGTTGAGGGTGGACTAATAGTCTTTGGGAACTTTGTTAATGAATTTCAATGACGAAGGATCCAGGCTTAGTAAATGTGAAAGGAAATTGATGACTGATGTGTATTGACTTTTATGACGAAGCTGAAGCTTCGCCCGTTCAGTTCAAAGCTTTTAATTGGAGTTTTGGGAGGCCTGGCAACTTGTACCCCCTACTCTGGGTCTGAACGGGTGGGGAGAGAGCTACGGAGTCAGGCAAGCGGAGATGAGCACGTTGCCTTGTGCTGTGCTCAAGCTGCTTGGAGAATGTGTCTTCACATCTGTAGCCAGAGGAGCTTGCCAAGGCTTCTGCCTGGAATTAGAAGGACTTCTCTACGCTGTTGCTGACAGGGTTGGACAACCACAAGCCCATGACACAGGAGTAGCCCTCACATGACTCAGAACTGACCAAACACAAGTGTCTTGTAGGAATGCAGGCTAGGAGAAGGAAGGGGCTGGGCTCAGTTTATCCTCCAAAACTTAGTATTTCAGTTAGTTGCTCCCCTTCAAAGCCTACTCCCTCCTAATTGTATCTGGCGTGAAACAGTCACCTCCTTCTAAACCAGCCCCTCCTGATTTCCCTACTTCTGTCTTGGCTTTACTCAGCCTTGAGACTTAAGAGTCACTGCCGACTCATCATTTTTTCCATCTTTCTCACTAATCAGGTGTTAAGATCTCAAGTAGGGATTCTCAAAGTGGTGTGTGGCCACTGTATCAGAATCAGCAGGAAGCTATCAAAACACACATTCCTGGGTTCCCACTCAGATGTACTGAATCAGAGCCTCTTAGTTTGAGCCTAGGAGTCTGAATTTTTAAGATGGTCTCCTGGTCCTTCTGAGGCATGCTGAAGTTCGCTCACCCCAGTCCTATAGGTGCAACCTTATCACTGTCTGCTGAAACTCCTTCCATTTCAGCTGCCACCATCCCAGGATCCAGCCTCATTTCTCTCTCCCCAGGTTGATTCCCCCTCTGGTCTTGCTAGACTTTCTCCCTTCCTTTGATCTTCTGTACATACTACGACTATATCAGTGAGCTTTGAAATTAGATAACCAGATTTCTAAAGCCTACCCCTAAGTTTTTAGTGTTAGTGAGTTGCATTTATTTGAAGGTATAAGAACCCTTAGTAGATCAGATGGGATCTGAAGGGGAGGGCATAGATCTGTTTGTACCACAGTGAAAGGCAGTTTTGCAGCCCAATGGTAAATGGCAACCAGCAAGCCAAACGCCATCTAGTAAGACTGAAGCACGGGGGTGGGCACGAACCTGATGAGGGCTGGTGAGTGAGCGATTCAGTCACAGATCCCTTGAGAGAAGGAGATGAGAGAGGCAACATGAATGAAAGTTGGGGTTTTGTGGAAGGCCTGGTGTTCCAGTTATTTAATGCAGCATGAGAAATGACTCTAAATCTTGGGACTGAAAACAGTGTTTTATCATATGTCATGATAGCAGATCAGGAGTTCTAGTCACTTGCTTAGGGGTGGTCTCCACGTGGCCTGGGTTGCTCAGTGATATTCAGATGACATCTGGCTAGGTTGGAGGATTCGGGTGCCTTCACTCATGTTTACGCCACTTTGGTGGGCAGTGGGGAGGTGGCGCCCAGCTGGGTCCCTTTGCATGAGTCTCAGGGCCTCTCCACGTGGTCTTCTGGGGAGCGGGGTTATTGTACTTCTTAATAGTGGCTCACAGCTTGAGAACAAACTTTCCAAAAGCCATGGAGTGGGAGCTGGGGGTCTCTTAAGGCCTGGGCCCCCAAACCAGTGCAGTGTCATTTCTTCCACATTCTGTTATTCACAGTGGTCACAGAGCACATCATCTTCCACGGAGGGGACATGGACCCCCACCTCTCCCTCAGAGGAGGATCAAAGCATTTGTGGCCATCTTTTATCTGCCACAATGACTTACCACCACTTTTTTTTTAAAGGGTTGTGATTTTTTTAATTAATTAATTATTTAATTTATTTATTGGCTGCGTTGGGTCTCTGTTGCTGCACGTGGGCTTTCACTAGTTGCTGCATGCGGGGGCTACTCTTCATTGTGGTGCACGGGCTCCTCATTGTAGTGGCTTCTTGTTGTGGAGCACTGGCCCTAGGCACGTGGGCTTCAGTAGTTGCGGCACACTGGCTCAATAGTTGTGGCTCACGGGCTCTAGAGCACGAGCTCAATAGTTGTGGTGCATGGGCTTAGTTGCTTCACAGCATGTGGAATCTTCCCAGAGCAGGGCCTGAACCCGTGTCCCCTGCATTGGCAGGCGGATTCTTAACCACTGCGCCACCTAGGAAGTCCCTTACCACCACTTTTTGATGCATCTGTTGGCCAAAAGGAATTTAAGAAATCAGAGAAGAAGGAAATAGGAGTTCGAAAGCAAGAATCCTACTAGAATAGCCAGGGAAAGATACATAATAGAAAAATGATATATACATTATATTCACCAGCTGTAGTCTTCATTGCTCCCATTTCCCTGGAAAGATAACGTGTGCTAAAGGTGGAAAATCTATTGTAGACAGAACTTGTAGAGGAGTGTTGTTTTCCTTCGTAGGTATTTTTTTTTTGTAAGTTAGTGGTCTCCTTGGCAAACCGTTCCAATGAATCAAGTTGATTTTTATATGGTGAGCTAATGAGGTGGAAAGGAGACAGTCTGCCACATTCCATGTACTATGAACTGTGTGTTCCCATCCTAAAACAGTCATGCCTGAGAAAGTGGCAGAGGGGCTAGGGACCTTGGTCTTGGGGTAGGGAGTGGTATAGTACAGGCTTTGTTTCCTCTGGAGGTGCCAATACAGGTGATTGTCTGAGCCACGGGCAAGGGGTATGGGAGGTGTTTGATGGGCATGGGGAAGTAATGCAATTAATACGCATGTCTGTTTTTTCCATTCATTACCTTTCATGGTACCATTGCCACCAAGTCATGGACCACCTATGGTCCATAGAAAAGCTGAACAGTAGGATGAAAAGGGTGTTGAAAGTTTCTACCTTATTGATTTAGGCTACCTGCTTTGTAGGGGAAAGGCACATAGGTGATAGGAAACACCGGTTACATCTTGTGCTTAAAAAACTAAAAAGTGTGAGTGGAGACCTTTTTTTTTTTTTTTTTTTTGAGACCATTATTTTTATTTGCTGCTACATGGCTGGGAGTAGAGAAAGCATACTGTTCTATTTATTGTCTCTTGTCCTATGTCTAAAAAATGGAATCATATAGAGGGTAAGGTGTCAGAAAATGCTGGACAGGTTAATTTTGTGTGTATTCCACTTAAATATGGAGAAGACAGATTTCCACAATTGTCAAAGGTGGTATAGTGGGGCAGTTAAAGGCACAGGTCCTGAAGCCAGACTTCTTGTGTTCAGATCTTGGTTCTGCTGTATAATAGCTGTATACACTAAAATTAATTAGCTAATCTTTATTTGCCTCAGTTTCCTCACCTATAAAATGAGGCTCACAACAGCAGTCACCTTTTGGTAGAGGTGTGAAGATTAAGAACATAGTTGCATATAAAGTGGGTAGGGTGCTCTAAAAGTGGTAGCTAGTAGAGGTAGTATTCGTCTTTGCTAGAGCAATTCCTAGCATTAATTCTTGGCACAAAGTACAAACTTCAGAATGTTAGATGAGTGAATTCTGCATGTGTTTCACTTACCCTCTGGAGGACAAGTTCAAAGCAGGAAGTACAGGCAAAGGTAGTAAATGTTTCCAAACTATGCTGTACACCTGGGAAATTAATGTGGGTTTTATGACCAAGTGATTTCATACCTTACCGTGCTCAAATCTACTAATTTGGAACTTGTGGCCTTTGAGAAGCTCCGTTCCTCTCAAAGCCCTCCAGTCAATCAACTGGAGGTGACATGGCATGAATTGTGTAGGGTGGTAGTCACGCCCTGTGATTTAGCTCGGGGGCTGGTGGCCTTGTGCTGTCAGGGAAGTAAGGCAAGAACAGTGCCAACAGTTGTGAAACCACAGAGACTTAATGCAAATTAAATTGTGTGTGTGTGTGCGTGTGTGTTTCAGATAACCTTCATTTCAGACTTGTCAAGACAGGATGAAAGCCTTTGAGTGTTGTTAGGTTTTTGCACTGTTTATAGTGTTATTGTCTTGACAGCAGACGCGGGGAATGTGAGACAGGGCAAGTCCTAGTATTAGGAAGAAATTCCACTTAGTTCAGGATTTCAGGAAGTAACAGTGACTGAAGCAAGAACCATTCTAGCCATGGTCGGGGCAATGAGCCCAGCGTGACGTTTGGCAGGGATGGTGGCACTCAGGGACAGACTATGAAAAGCTTGTCACGCAGGAAGAGTGTTTGCTGCTGAACCAACTGTGGGGAAGGGCTAGGGCTCTATTTTCCCTTCTCCGTTGCCATATTGGGTACACATAAATGTCATCTGCCAGCTTCTCAGCTTCTGTCTTTGGGTATTGAAGGAAACAGAGTTTGAGAGTTTTAATTTAATTTTTAAAAGTCTCTCCAGCATTTCTTGGAGAGACTACTGACCTAGCCTTACAGATGGTTTTTGTTTTTTGTTTTTTTTTTTGCAGTTAATTTAAAAAAATTTTTATTTTATACTGGAGTATAGTTGATTAACAATGATGTTTTAGTAATAGATGTACAGCAAAGTGATTCAGTTATACCCATGCAAGTATCCATTGTTTTTCAAATTCTTTTCCCATTTAGATTATTAAAGAATATGGAGCCAAGTTCCCTGTGCTCTACAGTAGGGTCTTGCTGGTTATCTATTTGAAATATAGTAGTGTCTACATGTCAGTTCCAAACTCCCAATCTATCCTCTCCCTTCCCCCTGATAACTATAAGTTTGTTCTCTAAGTCTATGAGTGTTTCTATTTTGTAAATAAGTTCATTTGTGCCAACAAATGGTATTTCTAACACCACTAAGTGGTAAGACCTTGATTTCTAGACAGAGAAGGTTTACTGGTGCGGCCCACATTTGCCATGAGGTCCTCTGTCTCACAATCTCCATCTTTTCTTGAGACTAGCCTAAGGGAACAAAAGCTTATTTTAAGAAGAAAGACAGTGTCATATCACAACTTCTCCCTGGAAGCCAAGGGAGGTGAAGAAAGTCTAAGAAAGCTTTCTGAACTGTGTATTAAATCTGTAGCCAGTGCTACATTTTTATGACGGACCTATCAGTGGTCTCTCCTGTTTTCCTCCCCTCCCATACCAGCGCCTCTCTGACTATAGTTGATGGTCTGTCTGACCTCTGAAACTTCCAGCCAGCTTAAGGAGTTGCACTCTTTAGATTTTTCCCCCTAACTGTAACTTCCAAGGCACCTCTTTTGCAACAAACTTCTGTGGTGAAGACCCACTGATCTCAGAGTTAACACTCCTAATGGATTAACATGAGGTTGGAAAGCAGAGCGGCAGGCCATTTGTCAGGGAAAGGAGGGGTCAGAGCGCTTTTTTAACAGGCAGGGGAACATTGCTCAATATGAAAAGGTTGCGAATTGCATTTGGGTGTTAATGAAGCTTGGTTGGTGCCGACTTTTCCAGGCCCTGTTTGAGGCATTTGCTTTTACATCACGTAGTAAAACTTTCACTTCCACCTTGACTCTTCATATGTGTGGCCTGAAGCCCATTTCATGGTGAATGACTTCTGTTTGTTTTGGACATTGTTTCTACCGTTCCCCAAATGGTGTTGATGTCACTCCCATGATGACAGTTTAATGTGAGCTAGTCTTGCCATACCTGGAAGAGGAGTACGCTCTTCCCCACTTCATTCAAATCTCTGCTTAAATGTCCCCTTCCTTGGCCACCCTCTATGCAAAGTCCTCTTCTGCTGTCACTCTTTAATCCCTTTAGTGTTTTTCTTCATAGAACCTAATTGCTATCATCATTTTACTGTATTTATTGCTTTATTATATGTGTCCTCATATGCTAGAGTGTAATTTCTATGAGAGCAGGGACTTTTTTTCACTCCTGTATTTCTATCACCTAGACTAGGGATTGATAAACTGCAGCCCACAGACCACACTGGGCCCTTTGTCTCTGTGTACTGCCTGAGAACCAGGAGTGATTTTTGCTTTTTCTAAAGGGTTACAAAATGGGTGAAAAAAAACAGCCCGGAGGAATAATACACGACAGAGACTGTATGTGACCCACAAAGCCTAAAATATTAACCATCGACCCTTTAGAGAAGCATCTACTGACCCCTGACCTAGAGCAGTGCCTGGCTGTTGAGCCGACTCTCAATAACCATTTGTGCAGTGAAGAAATATCACCTGAGTGCCTCAGTTTTGGACTCTCCTAGAATGATGTGTCACAAACATCTGATGTTGAGTAAAGTGTCTTGAACATGGCCGTGAAGACCTAAACCTAGATTCCTGTCACTGAAAACAGTGACTGTGGTAAAATATTTATCGTGGCTCAGAGTTACGGCACTTAACCCCTTTGTAGCCACAGAGGCCTCATGAGTCATTACTTTACAGTAAATGGTAGCTGACAGACCTCCTTGTGGTATTTTAAGTGTCCAAAAGAAAAACATTAACAGTAGTGGACACAAATGATGCTTCTTGATTTGGGGCCCAACTCTACTGGATGTAAAAGCGTACTCCTTTAAAGCAGTGCTTCCAGAGTGATGTCCCAGGGTCACTTGTGTCTTCGTCTCCTCAGGAGGCACTTGTTTATATTTTTATTATTTTTTGAATTAATTTATTGGCTGCGTTGGGTCTTTGTTGCTGCATGTGGGCTTTCTCTAGTTGTGGAGAGTGGAGGCTGCTCTTCATTGCGGTGTGCGGGCTTCTCACTGTGGTGGCTTCTCTCGTTGCAGAGCACGGGCTCTAGGCACAAGGCTTTAGTAGTTGTGACACACGGCCTCAGTAGTTGCGGCCCACAGGCCCTAGAGTGCAGACTCAGTAGTTGTGGTGCACGGGCTTAGTTGCTGTGTGGCATACACGATCTTCCTGGCCCAGCGATCAAACCCATGTCCCCTGCATTGGCAGGTGAATTCTTAACCAGTGTGCCACCAGGGAAGTCCCCAGGGGGTACGTGTTTAAAAAAAATTTGGAGTCTTTGACTCCACCTCAGACACACTGAATCAGAATCACTGGAGGGAGGTCCCAGGACTTTATATTTCTAACAAGCTCCATATGTGATTCTGATGTTCACTTAGGTGGAAAATCATTGTTCTTAATTCATGTATTGGTAGGAAGGGGAAGGGTGAAATTGACCATATCACTGTAGGGCAAGGATCCTCCATCGTCGAGGCACACTGCATGGCAGTGTTTTCCAGGCTTCCATGTCATGCGAATCACACGTGGGGATCTTGTTAAAATGTAGATTCTGATTCAGGTCTGAAGTGGGGCCACAGATTCCGCATTTCAAATGAGCTGCCAGGTGATGGTACCTGTTCTTTTTTTTAACTAATTATTTTTTTGGCCTCATCAGGTCTTTGTTGCAGCACACGGGATCTTCATTGAGGCATCTTGGGATCTTCTGATGTGGCACGTGGGCTTCTGTAATTGTGGCGCGTGGGCTTCGTTGCTCCACGGCACGTGAGATCTTAGTTCCCTGACCAGGGATCAAACCCGCACTCCCTGCATTGGAAAGCAGATTCTTTACCACTGGACCACCAGGGAAGTCCTGATGGTACCTGTTCTTGAATCTCATCAGGTGGCAGAGTTGAGATGCGAGCCCTGACCTTTGGACTCCAATCTACTGTACACGTTGGGTTCCACATTAGCAATAAATCTTGCTTTGGAAATAACTTTTCTGTTGAGGGACTGGTAGAACGTACACTCCATGAGGGCAGGAATCTTTATCTTTGGTTCTCTCTGTATCCTCACTGGCTAGAAGAGGGCTTGGAACACAGGAGGTGCTCAATAAACACATACTGGATGAATGGCTATTTTGTGATTTCCCACTTCCAATATTAGTGTTTTTATGTGAAGAGATTTCTAAAGTAAAGTAATGCAACCATTGATACAGTCAGTGAACCTCAGTGCAAGTCCTCGGAACCAGATTTTTCTACACTCAGGCTCTTCCATGCTCAGCAGTGCACTTAAATGTGATAAATAGCATTTGCAGCAACCTAGATCGTTACCTTTTGGCTTCAAACGGATACTACCCATCCTAATTTTGAGCCCTAACTCCCTTCTCAGCATTGGGAATAAAATTGTGTTCTGGCAAACCTCCCGGTTTATGGCGGAATCAAGGACAATTCCTGGGGCAAGAGATTCCAGACAAAACTCCTATCTTCTTGTGACAGGATGTTCCTCCAAAACAAAATCAACAGTCGATTGTCATATCACCAATCAGAGGAAATAAGGGGCCCGACAAGTGGGCCTTTGCTTCTTTCTTCTCTGGAGTTTCTCATTTTAGGACACTTAATAAGATTTTTAAAATGAAATCCACAGAGAAAAAGATGGCGGCGAAGTAGAGAGACGTGGAGTGCATCCCTCTCCACAGATGCATTGGGAATGCACGGAAGGACACAGTCATTCCCACAGAGAACCAGCTGAACACCAGCAGACGGCCTCGGACACTGGAAAGGGCTGCGGAGAACCTGACATAGCCGACTGAATATTCGTCGAATCCAATACTTGGACATTAGTCTGAGGCTTGGACAGTCTTCTATAAACACCTCTATCACCAGGACAAGCAACCCCAAAAGCTTGGACAACCATGAGGAAACAAAGAAACACCATGCAGGCAAAGGAGCAGGAAAAAAACCCACAAGACCAAATAAATGAGGAGGAAATAGGAAAAATGCCTGAAAAAGAATTTAGAGTCATGATAGTAAAAATGATACAAAATCTCGATAACAAATTAGAGAAAGTACAAGAAACAGTTCATAAGAACTCAGAAAAACAAACAGCAATGGATAACAAAATAACTGAAATTAAAAATACTCTAGATGCTCTAACCAGCAGAATGACTGAGGCAGAAGAACGAATAAGTGAGTTGGAAGATAGAATGGAAGAAATAAACGCCACAGAGCAGGAAAAAGATAAAAAAATAAAAAGATTAGAAGACAGCCTCAGAGACCTCAGTGATAACCTTAAACGTACCAACATTCGAATTATAGGCATCCCAGAAGAAGAAGAAAACAAGAAAGGGTCTGTGAAAATATTTGAAGAGGTTCTAGTGGAAAACTTCCCCAACATGGGAAAGGAAATAATGAACCAAGTCCAAGAAGCACAGAGAGTCCCATACAGAATAAACCCAAGGAGAAATACACCAAGACACATATTAATCAAACTAACGACAATTCAACACAAAGAAAAAATATTAAAAGCAGCAAGAGAAAAGCAACAAACAACATATAAGGGAAAACCCATCAGGATAACAGCTGACCTTTCTACAGAAACTCTGCAGGCCAGAAGGGAATGGCAGGATATACTGAAAGTCCTGAAAGAGAGAAACCTACAGCCAAGAATACTTTACCCAGCAAGAATCTCATTCAGATTTGAGGGAGAAATCAAAAGCTTTCCAGACAAGCAAAAGTTAAGAGAATTCAGCACCACCAAACCAGCCTTACAACAAGTGCTAAAGGAACTTCTCTAAGTAGGAAACACAAGAAAAGGAAAACACCTACAAATACAAACCCAAAACAATTCAGAAAATGGTCATTGGAACACACATGTCAATAATCACTTTAAATGTAAATGGATTAAATGCTCCAACCAAAAGACACAGACTGGATGAATGGATACAAAAACAAGACCCTTCTATATGCTGCCTACAAGAAACCCACTTCAGACCAAGGGATACATATAGACTGAAAGTGAAGGGATGGAAAAAGATATTCCATGCAAATGGAAGTCAAAAGAAAGCTGGAGTAGCAATACTCATATCAGACAAATTAGACTTGAAAGTAAAGACTATTAAAAGAGACAAGGAAGGACACTACATAATGATCAAGGGATCCATCCAAGAAGAACATATCACAATGGTAAATATCTATGCCCCCAATATAGGAGCACCTCAATACATAAGGCAAATGCTAACAGCTATAAAAGGGGACATCGACAGTAACACAATTATAGTGGGAGACTTGAACACCCCACTTACATCAATGGACAGATCATCCAAACAGAAAATAAATAAAGACACACAAGCTTTAAATGACACATTAGACCATCTAGACTTAATTGATATTTATAGGACATTCCATCCAAAAAAGACAGACTACACTTTCTTCTCAAGTGCACACGGAACATTTTCCAGGATAGATCACATCTTGGGTCACAAATCAAACCTCAGCAAATTCAAAAAAATTGAAATCATATCAAGCATCTTCTCAGACCACAACGCCATGAGACTAGATATCAATTACAGGAAAAAAACTGCAAAAAATACAAACACATGGAGGCTAAACAATTCACTATTAAACAACCAAGGAATCACTACAGAAATCAAAGAGGAAATCAAAAAGTATCTAGAAACAAATGACAACGAAAACACAACAACCCAAAACCTATGGGACGCAGCAAAAGCAGTTCTAAGAGGGAAGTTTATAGCAATACAGTCCTACCTTAAGAAACAAGAAAATAATCGAATAAACAACCTAACCTTACACCTCAAACAACTAGAGAAAGAAGAACAAAGAAACCCCAAAGTGAGCAGAAGGAAAGAAATCGTAAAGATCAGAGCAGAAATAAATGAAAAAGAAAGGAAAGAAACCATAAGAAAAATAAATAAAACTAAAAGCTGGTTCTTTGAGAAGATTAACAAAATTGATAAACCATTAGCCAGACTCATCAAGAAAAAAAGGGAGAAGATGCAAATCAACAGAATTAGAAATGAAAAAGGAGAAGTCACAACGGACACCTCAGAAATACAAAACATCATGAGAGACTACTACAAGCAACTATATGCCAATCAATTGGATAACCTGGAAGAAATGGATACATTCTTAGAAAAATACACTCTTCCAAGACTGAACCAGGAAGAAATAGAAACCATGAACAGACCAATCACAAGTACAGAAATTGAGGCAGTGATTAAAAATCTCCCAACACACAAAAGCCCAGGACCAGATGGATTCACAGGCGAATTCTATCAAACATTTCGAGAAGAGTTAACACCTATCCTTCTCAAACTCTTCCAAAATATTGCAGAAGGCGGAGCACTCCCAAACTCATTCTACGAGGCTACCATCACCCTGATACCAAAACCAGGCAAAGATGTCACAAAAAAAGAAAACTACAGACCAATATCACTGATGAATATAGATGCAAAAATCCTCAACAAAATACTAGCGAACAGACTGCAACAGCACATTAAAAAAATCATACACCACGATCAAGTGGGGTTTATCCCTGGGATGCAAGGATTCTTCAATATACGCAAATCAATCAACGTGATACATCATATCAACAAATTGAAGGATAAAAACCATATGATCATTTCAATAGATGCAGAAAAAGCTTTTGACAAAGTTCAACATCCATTTATGATAAAAGCTCTCCAGAAAATGGGCATAGAAGGAAATTACCTCAACATCATAAAAGCCATATATGACAAACCAAAAGCCAACATTGTTCTCAATGGAGAAAAACTGGAAGAATTCCCTCTAAGAACAGGAACAAGACAAGGGTGTCCACTCTCACCACTGTTATTCAACATAGTTTTGGAAGTGTTAGCCACAGCAATCAGAGAAGAAAAAGAAATTAAAGGAATCCAAATTGGAAAAGAAGAAGTAAAATTATCACTCTTTGCAGATGACATGATACTATATATAGAAAACCCTAAAGACTCTACCAGAAAACTGCTAGCACTCATTGATGAGTTTAGTAAAGTAGCAGGATACAAAATTAATGCACAGAAATCTCTTGCATTCCTATACACTAACAACGGAAGAGCAGAAAGAGAAATTAAGGAAACTCTCCCATTCACCATTGCAACCAAAAGAATAAAATACCTAGGAATAAACCTGCCTAAGGAGGCAAAAGATCTGTATGCAGAAAACTTTAAGACATTGATGAAAGAAATCAAAGATGACATAAACAGATGGAGGGATATACCATGTTCCTGGATTGGAAGAATCAACATCGTGAAAATGACTGTACTACCCAAAGCAATTTACAGATTTAATGCAATCCCGATCAGATTACCAATGGCATTTTTCACAGAACTAGAGCAAGAAATCTTACGATTTGTATGGAAACGCAAAAGACCCCGAATAGCCAAAGCAATCTTGAGAAGGAAAAATGGAGTTGGTGGAATCAGGCTTCCTGACTTCAAACTATACTACAAGGCCATAGTGATCAAGACAGTATGGTACTGGCACAAAAATAGAAAGGAAGATCAATGGAACAGAATAGAGAACTCACAAGTAAGCCCAAACACATATGGGCACCTTATCTTTGACAAAGGAGGCACGAGTATACAATGGAAAAAAGACAGCCTCTTCAATAAGTGGTGCTGGGAAAATTGGACAGCAACATGTAAAAGAATGAAATTAGAACACTTCCTAACACCATACACAAAAATAAACTCCAAATGGATTAAAGACCTACATATAAGGCCAGACACTATCAAACTCCTAGAGGAAAACATAGGCAGAACACTCTTTGACATACATCAAAGCAAGATCCTTTTTGACCCACCTCCTAGAATCATGGAAATAAAATCAAGAATAAACGAATGGGACCTCATGAAACTTAAAAGCTTTTGCACAGCAAAAGAAACCATAAACAAGACTAAAAGGCAACCCTCAGAATGGGAAAAAATAATTGCCTATGAAACAACGGACAAAGGATTAACCTCCAAAATATACAAGCAGCTCATGCAGCTTCATACCAAAAAAGCAAATAACCCAATCCACAAATGGGCAGAAGACCTAAATAGACATTTCTCCAAAGAAGACATACAGATGGCCAACAAACACATGAAAAGATGCTCAACATCACTCATCATCAGAGAAATGCAAGTCAAAGCCACAATGAGGTATCACCTCACACCAATCAGAATGGCCATCATCACAAAGTCTGGAAACAACAAATGTTGGAGAGGGTGTGGAGAAAAGGGAACTCTCCTGCACTGTTGGTGGGACTGTAAGTTGGTACAGCCACTATGGAAAACAATTTGGAGGTTCCTTAAAAAACTACAAATAGAACTACCATATGATCCAGTCATCCCACTCCTGGGCATATACCCAAAGAAAACCATAATCCCAAAAGAAACTTGTACCATCATGTTTATTGCAGCACTCTTTACAATAGCCAGGACATGGAAGCAACCTAAATGCCCATCATCAAATGTATGGATACAGAAGATGTGGCATATATATACAATGGAATATTACTCAGCTATAAAAAGGGATGAGATGGAGCTATATGTAATGAGGTGGATAGAACTACAATCTGTCATACAGAGTGAAGTAAGTCAGAAAGAGAAAGACAAATATTGTATGCTAACTCACATATACGGAATCTAAAAATGGTACTGATGAACTCAGTGACAAGAACAGGGAAGCAGATACAGGGAATGGACTGGAGAACTCGAGGTATGGGAGGGGGCGGGGGGTGAAGGGGAAACTGAGAAGAAGCGGGAGAGTAGTACAGACATATATATACTACCAACTGTAAAATAGTCAGTGGGAAGTTGTTGTATAACAAAGGGAGTCCAACTCGAGGATGGAAGATGCCTTAGAGGACTGGGGCAGGGAGGGTGGGGGGGAATCGAGGGGGGGGCGTCAAGGAAGGGAGGGAATATGGGGATATGTGTATAAAAACAGTTGATTGAACCTGGTGTACCCCCCAAAAAAAATAAAATAAAATAATAATAAAAAAAAAAAAAAAAAAAAAAAAAAAAAAAAAAAAAAAATGAAATCCACAGACCTTGCTGGAATGGGTTTCTTGGTAACCATACCATGTATTGTTAAAAGATATACTGTAATTTGTACGAGGTGCTTCTGATGCAAAGAGAAGGGCAATTTGACAGGTGTGTTTAAAGCATCACAAATACTTTTTGAAGAAGGGGACATGAAGAAGACAAAATGGCTGCTTAAGGTGGAATTTACTAAAGTAGAGACGCTGCTGGAAGGGTGGGCATGGCATCGGGCTTTTGACCCTGAAGAGGCATGAGGAGAGGCGTAGCTGCCAAAGCTACAAGGAGACTCAAATTCTTTAGCATTTCTCAGCCTTCGTGCCTCAGGTGACCTAATGATGTCACCTGCAAGCCAGCTTTGTGCCCAAGCAAGACTGCCATGCGACATCTGGGCTCTGTAGTGAAATTTGTTGTAGGAGTGTTCTCTTTGTACTGTACTTGAGCAGGTAACTTGACCAGTTTACCTTCAATAGAAAAACTGAGACATTACAATCTGGGAGTTTATTTATTCATCACATGTACTATCATCAGGCCTTATAGAAGCCAGCCGGCAAGGAAGAAATACGTTTGTTTCTATCGTGTACCTGATCCTCATTCATTTATTCATTGTTTCATTTATTCCTTCCACAAATATTTGCATGCTGACTGTGTATCAGTTAGTGTTATTCTGCGGAGACAAAGTCTTTGCCTTCAAAGAGTTTTGCATGCTAGTGAGTGGAGCTAGACAGTCAACAGACAGAAAAAAGTAAACATCAGGTGGTTATGAGTTCCATGGAGAAAAATAACAGATTCAAGGGATTGGGGGAGTGGGGTGGGTGTGGGAAGTGGTAGCTATTTCAAATAGCTCCATCGGTAAGGTTTTCCTGGGGGTACCATTTAAAGACCTGAGGATAAGTGGGAGCAAGTGTTCGAGGTGGGGGCACAGCAAACGTGAAGGCTGTGAGAGGGGAGGGAAGGGAATAGAGAGTTCGTGGAGTGAATACTCCACTTGCTGCCCCTGGATGGGGATGTAGATAGTATTGGGCCTCATAAGCCATTGCGAAGACTTTGGCTTCTACCCTGAATGAAGTACAAGACCTTGGAGGGTTTTGAGCAGGGGGAGCTGTATCTGACTTGCACTTTTAGAAGCATCACTCTGGAGGTGTGTTGATGAGTACTGGGTTGTCCAAAAATTTCATTCGGTTTTTTCCGTAAGATGGCTCTATTAGCACTTAGTTGTCTTTAACTTCATTTGAAACAATTCTATTAGATTGTATTGACAGCTGTCATATCAGCGATGCATTTGAAAAAAAAACATCAAAATTGGTGAATTTTTGCGTAGCCATTTTAATATGGAAGAAAAAAGGCAACATTTTCATCATATTATACTTCATTATTTCAAGAAAGGTAAAAATGCAACAGAACTACACAAAAAGATTCGTGCAGTGTATGGGGAAGGTGCTGTGACTGACCAAACGTGTCAAAAGTGGTTTGCGAAGTTTCGTGCTGGAGATTTCTCTCTCGACAATGCTCCACAGTCGGGTAGACCAGTTAAAGTTGAAAGCGAGCAAATCGAGAAATTAACTGAGAACAATCAATGTTATACCATGCAGGAGATAGCCAGCATACACAAAATATCCAGATCAAGAGTTGAAAATCATTTGCACCAGCTTGGTTATGTTCATTGCTTTGATGTTTGGGTTCCACATAAGTTAAGCAAAAAAACCCTTCTTGACTGTATTTCCACGTGCGAGTCTCTACTTAAACATAATGAAAATGTTCCATTTAAAAAAAAAATTGTGATGCGTGATGAAAAGTGGATACTGTACAATAATGTGGAATGGAAGAAGTCATGGGGCAAATGAAATGAACCATCACCAACCACACCAAAGGCCAGTCTTCATCCAAAGAAGGTGATGTTGTGTACATGGTAGGATTGGAAGGAGTTCTCTACTATGAGCTCCTTCCAGAAAATCAAACAATTAATTACAACAAATACTGCTCCCAGTTAGACCAATTGAAAACAGCACTCAGCAAAAAACATCTAGAATTAGTCAACAGAAAATGCATAATCTTCTGTCAGGATAATGCAAGACTGTATGTTTCTTTGATGACCTGGCAAAAACTGTTGCAGCTTGGCTGGAAAGTTCTGATTCATCCACTGTATTCATCAGACATTGCATGCCTTTGGATTTCCATTTATTTCAGTCTTTACAAAATTCTCTTAATGGAAAAAATTTCAATTCCTTGGAAGACTGTAAAGGGCACCTGGAAGAGTTCTTTTCTCAAAAAGATAAAAAGTTTTGGGAAGATGGAATTACGAAGTTGCCTGAAAAATGGCAGAAGGTAGTGGAACAAAATGGAGAATTGGAGAATATGTTGTTCAATAAAGTTCTTGGTGAAAATGAAAAATGTGTCTTTTATTTTTACTTAAAAACCAAAGGTACTTTTAGCCAACCCAATACAAGGGTGAGAGGCAGAGCAGGGAGACCAGTTAGGAGGCTATTGAAATAATTCCTGGCAGGAAACATGGGTGGCTTGGATGAGGGTGGTGGCAGTAGAGATGGCAAGAACTGAGTAGACTCTGAAAATATTGTGAAATAGAGCCAACACAATTTTGCTGACAGGTGGAATATAGATGGTGAGAGGAAGAGAGGGATCAAGGGTGAGGCAAATAATTTGGGCCTGAGCAACCAGAAGGGAGGTGATGCTGTTTCTGAGATGAGGGAGTGCATGGGAGGAACAGGGGTGGGGGCAGACATGGACATCAAGTGTTCGATTTGGGGCACTTTGAGCTGAAATGCTGATGAGCTACTCCAATGAAGAGGTCAAGAAGGCACGTGGATGTGTGGTGGTGAAAGTCATATGGAGGATTCAGAAGATGATGGTGATGGTGTTGAGGGCAGTTAGGATGGAGTGCCTATTATTATTTGAGTGAATGAACACAATAAAAACATTCTTTTTCATATGTCTGTATTCAGAACCAAGTGATGCATTTAAACAAAAACTGTACAGTTAGAGAATTGAAATTTCAACTTTATTGCTGATAATCACAGGATTAGAGAACGTGGCTTTGGGTCTATGGCAAAGTGGACTTGCCCATAGTTTACTCTTGAAGTCAGGTGAGCTTTTCTACCAGGTATGGTCGAGGTGGACATTTTCAGGGGTGGGTCCCTTATTGCACAGAGGTACTGAGCAGATCAGAATGTTAGCGTCTGCTCTGGTAAGCAGATCTTAAAAAAACGCCTATCTGTCCAGACCTTGAAAGTCGCTTCCTTCTCCATAAACTTGCTAATCCGTCACTGCGTAAGTCATTCTTCTTCCTCTAGAGAAAGGCTCCTGAGGTTTGGGGAGAGAAGCCAGGGTGAGCTTTAATGCTAGCTAATGGAGTATAAGGAGTTGGGAATACATATCTCACCAGGACCCATCTAACTATATGAGATTCTTTACACTAATTGTTTCAAGTAATCTTCACATTTTTATCATCATTTTACAGATAAGACAGCTCACGCTTAAAGATGCTACTTTACCTACGATCGTGTAGCTCAGAATAGGAAGACCTCTGTGTGATTTGACACTAGTCTTTAATTCCTCTGCTATGTTTTGTAAAGAAATGAACTAGCAAAGGGGTAATCATTTTATTTTTTTTAAACTATAGGCATGAAAGCATTTGTTTTTTATTATTGCTGATGGAGTGTTTAGGGTAGACGTCAGTTAAGGGAAACTTTTATACAAAGTCAGAGAAGAATTTAGAAAAGTAGTTTTTCCAACCACATTAAATATTTAGATGCAATTTAAATAAAAAAGACTAGGGACTGTCCACTCTCATTGGACTTATTTTTAGCATAACTTCTTACTCTCATTTTTGTTCCCAAGTACCTGAATGCTTCAGATATTCAAAATAATTATTACATTGGTATTTTTATTGGGGCTCCTTATACAAGACATGCTACTATAAATCTGAGAGCACTACTTCATACAGAGTCGGATTTCACTCGTGGAAAATTCTAGACTCTGTCTCTGTGTACTTCTGCTGAATCTGATTATTGTGTGGTCTTTTGAGAAGAGCTGATTTCCTTTAAGATAGAAATCTTCTGAAAGAATACAGGACCTGTTGTTTCTTTTCATACCTCTTTGCTCTAATATTACTGAGGAAGAAAGAAGTTGGAGTAGAAAAGTATTGGGTCTTCAGAAGGCCGGTGGGTTTTCCTTATTCTTGAGCCTCTGCAGACTATACTGCGTCTCCTTCTTTTCCCGGTGATGCTCTTCTACTGGGATTCTACCCTCAAATGCAGATGAACATTTACACAGACTCACTTATTTTAGTTTTGCATACCACCTCTCTGAATTAGACTCCCACCTTCTCCTTATCCCTTTTTATGGGTGAGAAAACTTGAGATAATCAAGTATTTATGGTTATACAGATAGTGGTAGAGCTGGCTCCTCAAACCTCAGCCTTCTGATTCCAGGTCCAGTGTTCTGTTCCTCCCTTCAGCCCAAATAAAACTCTTCCTTGAGCTATGCCATGATTTCTACCCAACAGCCCTCATTCACGTGCAAAACCCTCTTCCATCTGCAGAGTTCCCTGCCTCTTCTAAAGGAAGGCCCTGCTGGTTTGATTTGTTCTGTTATTAAAAGCCCCTTCATGATGCTGACCTGTAGCCTGGGTCACCTACTGCATCCCTCCCTGTCAAATAGTCACGTTTGCACTAGTTGATTTCTACTTATTATCTCTCCCATCCCTTTGTGAGCAGGGAGGGACACCTTTCTGTGTCCCCAATAGAATCCAATATAAAGTCTTGCACCAGAGAGCAGAGACGGTCATTGAATTGACCTGAGATTCCCTGTAGAAGGCCTTACAGATATTGAAAGTCATTCCCTTCAAAGTTTGCATTTTTGTTCTTATGAGTTATGGAGACCAAGTTCATCGAAGGGTAAAGAAGCTGCTAAGTGAGCCTCTCCTTTTGCGTCCCCCCTACGCTGAAGTATGTGCAGTAACATAATGGATGAATAAAAATAAAAATCAGGGACGGATGGGGGGACGTGCCAGGGAAAGTACCAGGCCCCTGAGAGCCTTGAAAGAAGGCATTGAACTTTGCATCCAAGTATAAATGAGAGTCAGTCTAGAGAGTATGCATCAGCAAGTCTGGAGGGTAAAAGATAAGGGAATTTGGATATGAAACATCTAATACATAGAAGACACCCCCAAATGTCTGGTGTCTAAGAGGATTAGTTATTGTTTCTGCCCCTTGCTGGCCATATGACTTTGACCTCTGAACTGAAAATCTCAGACTTCTCATCTGTTACACTGAAGATGATACTTTCAAACTCATTGAATTGTTATGCCACGTAAAGCATGGTTGGAAGGAAATAGGGTCAGGATGGTAGGTAGAATAATGGTTCCCCAAAGAGATCCACATCCCAATCTCTGGAACCTGAGAGAGTGTTATTTTACGTGGGAAAAGGGACTTTGCAGATGTGATTAAATTAAGGATTTGGGGATGTGGTGATTATTTTGGATGATTTGATTTGGGCGGGCCCAGAGTAATCACAAGAGTCCCTGTGAGTGACAGAGGGAGATGGGAGTGTCAGTCAGGAGATGGGGTGACAGAGGCAGAGGCTGGAGTGAGGTGATTGCTGGCTTTGAAGAAGGAAGGGGCAGTGAGCCAGGCAATGTGGGCAGTTCACAGAATCTCTTAAGCTTTAGGTTCTCACTGGTACTCACGTGTGTCCCTGTACTGCACCTCTTTTGGTTCTTTTTCTGAGCCATGGACCCCTTCGGCAGTGTAAAGACTTAGGTAAAGTCTATGGACTGTTCTCATAATTCTCTTCTTAATTCATAAAATCAGTACTACAACCCAGAAATTCCATTATACTGAATTACACTTATCAAATACTAAACCCCCCCCCCCCAAATGTTGCATTAAAGTGATGTTTGAACCTTAGTAACACATTAAAAAAGATCTGTGGCAGGCCTTAAATCTACTGTACTTTTGAAGTAGTAATGAGCATAAATGATACTTCAACACATCTACAAAAACTGAAATGTGAGATGAAAATATTCATGATATCTTGGTAATAAAACTGCAAGTACTGCTGATACTATTGCATTTCATCGCCTCATCGTTGGAGGAACTGCTAGATTTCAATTTGAGGTTAGTGGAAGGAAAATGTCACTTTTTTCCCCATTCTGGTTCACTTGCCATGTCTTCCAACTCCATTTCTGACTGTAGACCCCCTTGGGGCCTGAGGACTGCAAGCATAAATCCCTGGGAAGGGCATTGTGGAAAGACCACGAGGTGGTATAGTGAAACTTCAAGATCTTAATACTTATATCAAGAGTCAGTGTGTGTATTCTGTAAATCCTTAAGGATTGAAGGGACTATAGGTCTGTTATGACAAGGAAATGACTGCTCTGTTTCATTTGGAAAAGGGCAAAGACATTCTTGTAAACCCAAAGCCACTCTTGTAAACCCACTCTTTATTTGGGCTTCATGGTTTGAAACATTATTTGTAAAGCTAACTTACCAGGAGAGAAGACCTATCAAATAGTAAGATACAGTGTTGAGAGTGAAATTAATTCCATATTAGCAAAGTATTAAATGCAATGAAAGGAATAAATAGTGTTATAAGAATTTCGGTGAAGTTGCCTCTTAGAGGCAATTTTGGATAAGTAATAGTGGTCAGGAATATTTTCTTGACCAAGAATCAGTAAGAAGGTCCAGGAAAGTGTGCTGACCATTGTCACTGCGCAGTATCCATAGATGAGCTGCATCCAGAGTTCCTAAGAGAGGAACTCATTGGCTAGCATATCAAATAGCTTATTTGGTGAGAGTTTTAGGCTTAAACCTGGCACATGGCTTTGCACATAGTAGGGATGCTCAAATTGGTTTGACTCAAGAACCCTATTCACCATTTGGATTACATTTTTTGAAAAGTCAATATTTGTTTTCACTGGATAATTTAGAAAGCTATGGCAGCCACAAGTAAACACGTAGCTTTTCAAAGCTGTCCACACCTGCCATGTAACAGGAGCGAGCATAATACATTTTTATTTTGTTAACATGAGGCTCACTAAGATTGCAAAATTAATACCAGTAGAGCCTTTCTGCAGGCAGTTTCCACTGCAGATTTACTGGAGAAGGACTCACAAGTATCTTGGTTAAGTGATAAATTTGACAGCCATGTCTTAAAATAGAAGACAGAGAGCTGTTAGGTACTTACTATGGTTTACACAGTCAATATTTTCTCATTGGTCTTTGAGAGAAAAAGTTACATAGGGTCCCAAAAAAATAATAAATAAATAAAATTTAAAAAAAAGTTACATAGGGGCAAAACACCCCAATGAAGTGTAGTCATTGGGAATGTGCCTGCTTGGATTCATTCTTTGCTGCAAGCTTTAAACTTCAGGGTGGCACTGGGGTTTATTGTGAGAAGTGGTACCTAAAGAACTCACATAATTCACAATGCACAATGCATCCGAGGCTGATTTTCTCCTGAAAAAAAAAAAAAAAAAAAAAAAAACCAAATGTAGTTGTCTTCATGGTCCATAAATCTACAGCCATCATATCGTATTGTTGCTTTGATGCTGTGTTTAATTCCTTAGTATTATCTCTAATAGCTCAGAGTTTGTACTTAGATTAAGAGCATGGTATATGTTGGCAGTTGTTCAAAAGCTATTGATTTTTGGACATGTTTTTCAGCATCAGTGAATGTATGGATGACATTATTATAGATTTTAAAGAATTTAATTTGTAAGTATTGACTGTTAAAATAACAGCCACAATAGTTGGTAAAATAATTTGCAGAATTGCTTCCACAATGCTAACAAAGTCTGTATAGCTTCTGAACAAAAGCTTAAGAGTTATTGGGGGTTGTTCTCTTTTCCGTTTTCCCATGTTCTCTTTTCCATCTGTCCTGATGCACAGCAACATTCCAGGTAAAAGCTGGTTCCCTCTCTTATCCCCAGCTCCTAGAACAGTTTCTGATACATCTTAGTCAGTGAACAACTATTGAATGAATATTGGTGACATTTGTATATCAACAGTGTCTTGTATACTCTTGACCAAGTCCTGGATGGTAAGCTTTTTGTAATAAAATGTTAACCACAGAGTATATAATACATGGTTTAGATAAGTAATATAGAATGGCAAACTAAACGGCTAGGGCTTGTTTGTTGTTTAGAAATGTCACTTGAATTAAAACATTTTTTTCTCATTTGTTGCTTTTGACAATTTTTTAAGGTTTTTTTTAAACTTTAAAAAAAAATCCAAGTGTAGTTGATTTACAATGTATTAGTTTCAGGTGTATAGCAAAGTGATTCAGATGTATATACATTCAGATATATATATATATATATATGTATAATATACATATTCTTTTTTTTACATTCTCTTCCATTATAGGTTATTATAAGATATTAAGTATATCTTATGTAGAATATATATATATTCTTTTTCAGAATATTTCATTTCCCTTATAGGTTATTACAAAATGTCGAGTATAGTTCCCTGTGCTATACAATAGGTCTTTGTTGTTGATCTATTTTATATATAGTAGTGTATATCTGTTAATCCCAAGCCCCTAATTTATCCCTCCCCACCTTTGCCCTTTGGAACATAGGTTTGTTTCCTATGTCTGTGGGTCTGTTTCTGTTTTTTTTTTTTTTTTTTTTTGTCTTTGTCATTTTTTTAATTGAAGTATAGTTGCTGTACAGTATTATATAAGTGATGTACAATACAGTGATTCACAATTTTAAGGTTATACTCCATTCATAGTTATTGTAAAATATTGGCTATTTCCCCCATTTTGTACAATATATCCTTTTAGCTTATTTTCTTAAATTAATTTTTATTGCAGTATAGTTGCTTTACAATGTTGTTAGTTTCTGCTGTATAGCAAAGTGAATCAGTTATATGTATTCAAATATCCACTTTTTTTTAGTTTTCCTTTCCATTTAAGTCACTACAAAGCATTGAGTGGAGTTCCCTGTGCTATACAGTAGGTTATCACTAGTTATCTATTTTATACATAGTATTATATATATGTCAATCCCAATCCCAGTCTCCCAATTCATCCCACTCCCCGCCCCCATCTTGGTAACCATAAATTTGTTCTCTCCATCTGTAACTCTATTTCTGCTTTGCACATAAGTTCATATGTGCCATTTTTCTAGATTCCATATGTAAGCAATATTATATATTTGCTTTTCTCTTTCTGACTTACTTCACTCTATATGACTTTCTAGGTCTATCCACGTCTCTACAAATGGCATTATTGTGTTCATTTTTATGGTTGGGTAATATTTCATTGTATACATGAACCACACATGTGGTTCTTTATCCATTCTTCTGTTGATGGATATTTAGGTTACTTGCATGTGCTGGCTATTGTAAATAGTGTTGCCATGAATATTGAGGTGCATGCATCCTTTCAAATTATGGTTTTCTCTGGATATATGCTGAGGAGTGTGATTGCTAGGTCACATGGTAGCTCTATTTTTATTTTTTTAAGGAACCTCCATACTGTTTTCCATAGTGGCTGTACCAATTTATGTTCCCACCAACAGTGTAGGAGGGTTCTGTTTTCTCCACACCCTCTGTAGCGTTGATTGTGGATTTTTTGATGATGGCCATTCTGACCAGTGGGAAGTGATACCTCACTGTAGTTTTGATTTGTATTTCTCTAATAATTAGCTATGTTGAACATCTTTTCATGTGTTTGTTGGCCACTTGTATATCTTCTTTGGAGAAATGTTTATTTAGGTTTTCTACCCACTTTTGGATGGGGTTATTTGTTTATTTGATATTGAGCTGTATGAGCTGCTTGTGTATTTTGGAGATTAATCCCTTGTCAGTTGCTTCATTTATAAATATTTTCTCCCATTATGAAGGGTGTCTTTTCATTTGGTTTAGGGTTTCCTTTGCTGTGCAGAAGCTTTTAAGCTTACTTAGGTCCTATTTGTTTGTTTTTGTTTTTATTTTCATTACTCTAGGTGGTGGATCAAAAAAGATCTTGCTGCAAAAAGATCTTGCTTATATTTTCCTCTAAGAGTTTTATAGTAACCAGTTTTACATTTAGGTCTTTAATCCATTTTGAGTTTATTTTTATGTATGGCATTAGGGAGTGTTCTAATTTTGTTCTTTTACATGTAGCTGTCCAGTTTTCTCAGTACCACTTATTTAAGAGACTGTCTTTTCTTCATTATATATTCTTGCCTCCTTTGTCATAGATTAGATGGCCACAGGTGCGTGAGTTTGTCTCTGGACTTTGTATCCTGTTCCGTTGATCTATATTTCTGTTTTTGTGACAGTACCATACTGTTTTGATTACTATAGCTTTGTTGTATAGTCTGGAACCTGATTCCTCCAGCTCCTTTCTTCTTTCTCAAGATTGTTTTGGCTATTTGGGGTCTTTTGTGTTTCCATACAAAACATAAAATTTTTTGTTCTAATTCTGTGAAAAATGTCATTGGTAATTTGGTAGGGATTGCATTGAATCTGTAGGTTGCTTTGGGTAGTATAGTCGTTTTCACAGTATTGATTCTTCCAACCCAAGAACATGGTATATCTCTCCATCTGTTTGTGTCATCTTTGATTTCTTTGATCAGTATCTTGTTTTTTGAGTATAGGTCTTTTCCCTCCTTAGGTAGGTTTATTCCTAGGTTTTTTTTTGTTTTTTTGTTTTTTTTTGTTTTTTTGTTTTTTTTGATGCGATGGTAAGTGGAACTGCTTCCTTAATCTCTTTTTCTGATCTTCCATTGTTAGTGTATAGGAATGCAAAAGATTTCTGTGTATTCATTTTGTGTCCTGCAATTTTACCAAATTCATTGATGAGCTCTAGTAGTTTTCTGGTAGCATCTTTAGGATTTTATGTGTATAGTATCATGTCATCTGCAAACAGTGACAGTTTTATTTCTTTTCCAATTTGAATTCCTTTTATTTCCTCTTCTTCTCTGATTGCTGTGGCAAGGACTTTCAAAACTATGCTGAATAAAAGTGTCACCACTTTTATTTTATGAGTGGACATCCTTGTCTTGTTCCTGATCTTAGAGGAAATGCTTTCAGCTTTTCACTATTGAGTATGATGTTAGCTGTAGGTTTGTTGTATATGGCCTTTATTATGTTGAGGTAGGTTCCCTCTAAACCCACTTTCTGAAAGTTGTTTTTTTTGTTGGTTTTTTTTTTTTTATCATAAATGGGTGTTGAACTTTGTCAAAAGCTTTTTCTGTATCTATTGAGATGACCATGTGGTTTTCATTCTTCAATTTGTTAATGTGGTGTATCACATTGATTGATTTGCATATATTGAAGAATCCTTGCATCCCTGGGATAAATCCCACTTGATCATGGTGTATAATCCTATTCATGTGTTGTTGGATTCAGTTTGCTAGTATTTTGTTGAAGATTTTTGTCTGTGTTCATCAGTGATATGAACTGATGGTCTGTAATTTTCTTTTTTTTATGCTATATTTGTCTGGTTTTGGTATCAGAGTGATGATGGCCTTGTAAAATGAGCTTGGGTATGTTCCTTCCTCTGCAGTTTTTTGGAAGAGTTTCATAAGGGTAGATGTTAACTCCTCTCTAAATGCTTGATAGAATTTGCCTGTGAAGCCATCTGGTCCTGGACTTTTGTTTGTTGGAAGATTTTTAATCACAGTTTCAATTTCAGTACTTGTGATTGGTCTGTTCATATTTTCTGTTTCTTCCTGGTTTAGTCTTGGAAGGTTGTATCTTTCAAGAATTTGTCAGTTTCTCTAGGTTGTCCGTGTTATTGGTGTATAGTTATGTGGTAATCTCATGATCCTTTGTATTTCTGCAGTGTCCATGGTAACTTCTCCTTTTCCATTTCTAATTTTATTGATTGGAATCCTCTCCCTTTTTTTTTTCTTGATGAGTCTGGCTAAAGGTTTATCAATTTTGTTTATTTCTGTTTTGTATATAAGTTCATTTGTATCATTTTTTTTTGGATTCCACATATATAAGTGATATAATATTTGTCTTTCTCTGTCTTTTTGATAATTTTTAAAGCAAATAATTATAACGTGTGGAAACCAGTAGAAGAGTGTCTTCAACCCACTAGTGAATTTGAGCAAAACACTTTTCTCCTTACTTGGAAAATGCCACATCACAGACTTCAGTGAAAGTCTTTTTCTCTGCCTCCTGATTACCAACGCATAAACTCTAAAATAAAATACTGCTCAGGTCACTGGCCTGTGACTTTTTTACAGTATTCAAAATGTTACCAAGTGCTTAAAGCCACCTAAATCCAAGACACCATGTACTCAATTTGCTGTTTTTGAGTTATTTTCTCATAATTATATAACATTTTATATGTAACTAATGCCCTTTATGTATTGAGTTAATCAGAGACCATGTTTTTAGATATCTTTAGGTATAGATTGGTAATTCCTTTAAAGAGTTGAATTGAATTCATGTTTCTTGGAAAAGTGTGCTAGACCTTGTTTTCTACTCATGATTTAAACACTATATATATACTATATATAGTGTTTAAAAAAAACAGAAGTAAGGATCTTGGAAGGTTCTGAGCTTCTTGAGGGCAGAAATCTTATTTGTTGGGGTTTGAGAAGTGTAATGAGTCATATCCCTCTTTTTTTCCCCCCCACTTACAGAAGCTATTGAAAAGCAAACACAGGCAGAGAAAAATAAAAACATCAGCTTTACTTCTGGTAAAACAGGGTTGAAGAATGAGACTCAGACCTCTAGCCCAGATGGACATCTTCTTTTTCTTTTCTTTTCTTTCTTTTTTTTTTTGATTATTTATTGGCTATGTTGGGTCTTCATGGCTGCACATGGGCTTTGTCTAGTTGCAGTGAGCGGGGGATACTCTTCGTTGTGGTGCGCGGGCTCCTCATTGCGGTGGCTTCTCTTGTTGCAGAGCATGGGCTCTAGGCGTGTGGGCTTCAGTAGTTGCGGCACATGGGCTCAATAGTTGTGGCTCATGGGCCCTAAAGCACAGGCTCAATAGTTGTGGCACATGGGCTTTGTTGCTTTGTGGTATGTGGGATCTTCCTGGAGCAGGGATCAAACTCGTGTCCCCTGCATTGGCAGGCAGGTTCTTAACCACTGTGCCACCTAGGAAGCCCCCAGATGGACTTCTTGATTCCTCCCTTCCCACTACCCCCCACAACCCTGAGTTTCCTCCTTGGGACTCACATATGGCAGAAGAGACATTTATCCAGAAATCCGCATGCAGCATCATGGCCAACCATGGCCTTCGTCAGCACAGCAATTAATTGTGAATAAATCAACCTTGCCCAGCACCGAATGACGGACCAGAGATTTTGGATTCTTATTATTTTACCAATCAAATCAGTTCCTCCTTTTCCTGTTTGGAGGACTGAGTGTGAGAAGGCAGTAGTTCCAAACAAGTTCTGTTGCAACACAGGGAGAGGAGTATTGTTATCTGTAAATTATTCATCTCTGTGTTTCTTGTTATCTAGCACAGCACATAATAGGCATTAACAAATGGATGGATCTCACATGTATTTATTTATTGAAGCCTGGTAACTACAAAATATTATGGCTGTAGCTGCCGTAGATATAAAGTGAGCTACCTTCATAATTCATCAATGAAGGGAATTTTCAATAAAGACCTCTTTGGGTGGCGTTTCAGGTACTCATTTAGGCAGACGGGAATAAGGGGAAAAATCACAGTGCCTAGAGAAGGGTGGAAAGTTACACTTAAGCTGAAGCAAACAATCCTGTTAGAATTCTCCTTTGCAATGTACAGCTCTTCCTCTTACTAGCAAGCTTCAATTTTGACAGCAAGTTTCCAAAGAAGAAAGAATTTGAAGTTCTTTTTCAAGTTCTATGTCACGAAAATGTGGTAATTTAATTGAAAGAAAGGCTAACTTCCTTGCCATGGAACCTTTAGGAGCAGGGCTGTTCTATGCGTTACTGCTGTGTGGGAAAGCTAGGTGACGTCTCAGATGTTCTACTGTGTTTAGAAATTGTGCTGCATGGGGAAGGATTCGCATTCTTCTATAGGTGTCAGACGGTTCTCTCTGTGCTCTGTGTTGTTCAACACTGTCGTGTTTTGGCTGCTCTTCAATGCAGAGCACTTCTAGGGCTTACATATTTATGATAACTTCAGGCCATCTGCTGCTTGACTACTATCAGAATGAAGCAGAATTTTCAACTTAAACAGAGCCATACTCATCATGCCAAAGCACTTTCCACAGTATTTCTCTTCCAGTGACTAGAGTTTTGTTGTTCTAAACTCACATTGAGTTATGACTTGCTGCTTTTCTTTGTGTCTTTCTTTTCTTTTCTTTTTTTTTTTTTTTGGAATTATCCTTCCTGCCAATAGCAACAACAACAACAATAACAACCACAAAATCAACATGCTGCCTTTTATTTCTGGAGCAATGTACAGGGCTCTAAGTATGACAAAGATTCATTTTGACCTTCTGATTTAGCATGTAAATTAGGATACTTGAAGCAGAAGGCTCCGTATTTTCTTCCAGTTCAAGTGCAATGCCAACAGATTGGTATGAATCAAAATGGAACACTTAGAAGCAGACACCATTTATAAAATGTCAATTAGAGAAGGCTAAACCGCATACAAAAGTTAGCTAACTGGTGATATCAGTTAGAATATCTTCTTGTGTTGCTTAATACCACTCTTACCATTTTGCAGTAGAGTAAAAATATAATGTAATCCCCACCCTGTTATTTCGAAAAACCTCGTGAACATAAGTGTGTATCAGTATTCCTTAATTGTATTTACCTGCAAAAAACCCTGAAGCTCCCAGTGGCTGGTTTGCATCTTCTACCCACTATTGTTTTCTGGGCTCCAGGAAAAAAAAAAAAAAAAAACTACATGGATTTTATGTAAAGAACTTGAATGACTAAGGGAACACTTCAAAATTCAAATTCCAGGGTCTTTTATGCCCACCTGTGAATAGGCTTTCTTCACTATCTAGATAAGAGGTTGGTGAAGTATGCTCCCTGCGCTTTCTCTGGCCCACTACCATCTTTCTGTATGGTCTATGAGCTAAGAATATTCTTTACATTTTTTTTAAAGATTTATTTTATTATTTATTTTATTTTTGGCTTCACTGGGTCTTCATTGCTGCGTGCGGGCTTTCTCTAGTTGTGGCGAGCGGGGACTACTCTTTGTTGCGGTGCTTCGGCTTCTCACTGCAGTGGTTCTCTTGTTTTGGAGCACGGGCTCTAGGCGTGTGGGCTTCAGTAGTTGCAGCTTGTGGGCTCAGTATTTGTGGCTTACAGGCTCTAGAGCACAGGCTCAGTAGTTGTCACTCACGAGCTTAGTTGCTGCACGGCATGTGAGATCGTCCCGGCCCAAGGATTGAACCCGTGTTCCCTGCATTAGCAGGCGGATTCTTAACCACTGTGCCACCAGGGAAGCCCTCTTTACATTTCTAAATGCTCATATTTCAAATGATTATTTAGGCATTGATATAATAGCCTTGACTCTGCTTCTTGGCTCTCAAAGCCTAATGTATTTATTGTTTGGTCTTTTAAGAAAAAGTTTGCCAACCTCTGACCTAGATTATGGTAATAAAACTTTGCCTAATTGCATTGCTGTGATAGATATGTAGTAGGAAAAAATGCCTTTCTGGGCCACATTCATGTTGTGGTCAACAGATAACTGTAGTCAGCAAAGCACCACTGCAGATGGTACTGTGAGTGGAGAAACTTTGTAAATTAAGAAGGTTCTTAATCCCAGCTTTTCACATAAGCCACTGAACAGCCATCAGTGGGAAAGAATGAGAGTGGTCATTTCAACCTGGACCTGCATATTCCCCTCAAAGTCTGCAATAAAATCCACAGGGATTCTAGAGCTCATTCAGAGCAACAAGGGGATGGTCAATCAGGCAAAGACAGAATAAAACAAGGATACATCAGCAAAATGGTAATTCTTCCTAAAACTTTGGCTAGTAAGGATATGGGTGTGAATTTCACTTAGAAATCTACATGCCCATGACAATGATTGAAAATATTTATTACGAGGATGAATCAAAAATTATCCGCACTCTGGCTGTACAGTTTCTAGAAGTTTTTTTCGTTTTTTTTTGGTTTTTGTTTGTTATTTTACTTTTTACTTCATAGTTTATTTCTATAATCTTTGGGTAAGGCTCTTTGTTTTTTTTTTTAATCTAAGAAAAAATCTTTTATTTTTAATTTATATTTTAATTGAAGTATAGGTGATTTACAATGTATTAGTTTCTGGTGTACAGCAAAGTGACTCAGTTATATATATATATATTTCTTGTTCATACTCTTCTCCATTATGTTGTTTTTTGTTAAATTTTTTCATCTTTATTGGAGCATAATTGCTTTACAGTATTGTGTTAGTTTCTGCTGTACAACAAAGTGAATCAGCTCTATGTATACATATATCCCCATATCCCCTCCCTCTTGAGCCTCCCTCCGACCCTCCCTATCCCACCCCTTCAGGTCTTCGCAAAGCATCAAGCTGATCTGCCTGTGCTCTGTAGCAGCTTCCTACTAGGTATCTATTTTACATTTGGCAGTGTATATATGCCAATGCCACTCTCTCACTATATCCCAGCTTCCCCCCCCACCACCGTGTCCTCAAGTCCATTTTCTACATCTTTGTCTCCATTCCTGCCCCGACACTAGGTTCATCAGCACCATTTTTCTAGATTCCATATACACGTGTTAGCATATGGTATTTGTTTTTCGCTTCTATAACCAGAGTGCGGATAATTTTTGACTCTCTCTTGTAAATCTCCTATCGCCGTAAAACGCATGACCTTGGAGGGTAGAGGAGTAACCTTTCCTAGAACTTAAATCCAGAGCAGTTCTGGCTGTGATACTCTGGGGTCTTGAGTGGTTGGTCACGTAGGTTAACGGGGGGGGCCTCTTTCGTACCGGGCAGCTGTGGCCATTTGACACTTGCAAACCCAGTTAGCTTCGCAACTGTGGAAGGGATGGCATCTGCTCTCTTCCCCTCAATGCCTGCCACACGCCCGTGGCTTTGGTGACAAAGCTGACGTCCCATCATTTTGATCTCATGACTTTGTCCTGTCCTTAGTCTTTTCAGTTCCCCCTCTCGTTCATAATGATGCCAACTCACTTCTTCACGTGCTTCAGTTCTCATTAAATTTGTGGAAGATGCACCTGGCAGAAGAACGTGCTTTTCTTTCTCCCTTTAAGTTGTGACAAGACTTTCAAACATGCCTTAATGAAATTCTTCAAAAGCAGCCTTTGCATTCTGGTGCCAGGCTCTGGAGAACTCAAAGCAAGTGTGGAGCAAACTTGTTAGAGAGGTGAATGCTAACTGGGAGGCCAAGAACTCACACGTTCTGAGTTTGGCAGGTTGCCTAGATGCTCCCTGGCTCCCTTTTTTCCATATAAGCCAAATTTTGGAGCTGAACAAGATCCACGCCATGCTTCCATTTGTTTAAAAGTTTGATTCTGTAAGTGTCACTAGGATAGAGTGTCTATAAGAAAACGGGCTTCATACCGCAAACTTAATTGCCTAAAACAACTGAAATGCATCATTTTATAGTTCTGAGAGGTGAGAAATCCTAAAATCAAGGTGTCTGCAAGGCTGGTTCCTTCTGGATGCTCTGGGGGAAAATTTCTTTCTTTTCCCTTTCCAGCTATGAGAAGCTATCCTCATTCTTTGTGTGTGGGCTCTCATCATTTTGCCTTTTCTCCCTCTGCTTCCCTGGTCACATTGCCTTTTCCCTGACTCTGAGGCTCCTGCCTCCATCTTAGGAGGACCCTTGTGATTACCAGAAGAATCTAGAATAATCTCTCCATTTTAAGATCATTGACTTAGTCACACTTGCACAGTCCCTTTGCCAGGTAAGGTAATGTATTCACAGGTTCTGAGAATTAGGACGTGGACATCTTGGGGGTTGGGTAGGGCGGGGGGAGGGGTGGCTTTATTCTGTCCACCACATGCTCCTAACATGTCTCTGTTCAAAAACCCTTCTATGGTTCCCTGTTGCCCAGAGAGTAGAGTATTTTCAAGATGCATCTTTTAAAAATGAAACAAAGCCTACAAGAAAGCTGATTATCAAAAAACTCAGTGACATGTTTAAACTTAATTGCAATAATGATGTGGAAATTTAAATTTGCATGTTTTATTATTTTCTTTGGTCCTATTTTATTTTGTATAACTTAATTTTAGTAGGTCTACTATTTTGGAAAAGGAAGTTGATGGTTTTATTCTTGTAAATGAATAAGTTTACAGTTTTCTATCTTTCTATCCAAGGAAAAACCCAGTTCTTCCCTATTACGTATTTCTTGCCAGTGTGTCTCCTTTACCAAGAGAATGCTTCACTTCTGACACTTCTAGTCGCCAAATATGTGGAGGTTTTTTCTCCACATCAAGTAATTCTCTGTGATACCAGCTGGGTGTCCTACAATGTAATGCAGTTCTTTTTTTTGTTTGTTTTTTTAAGAACTTTTATTGAGATACAATTAACATACAATAAACTGCATATATTTAGAGTGTACAATTTGGTATTCTTTTCTTATTAATAATGTATATATGGCAATCCCAATCTCCCTATTCATTCTGCCACAACCCCCCCCCCCCCCGCACCTTCCCCACTTGGTGTCCATATGTTTGTTCTCTACATCTGTGTCTCTATTTCTGCCTTAATGCAATTCTTTTTTAAGAATTTTATTTTGTAATGGAGTATAGTTGATTTACAGTGCTGTGTTAGTTTCAGGTGTGCATCTGGGTACACATGCATGGTTTTCTCTGGGTATACGCGAGGAGTATGACTTCTGGGTCACGTGGTAGCTCTATTTTCAGTGTTTTAAGGAGCCTCCATAGTGTTCTCCATTGTGGCTGTTACCAATTTCCATTTCCAGAGAGAGCATAGGAGAGTTCCCTTTTCTCCACGCCTGTCCCGCATTTATTGTTGGTAGACACTTTGATGATGGCCATTCTGACTGGTGTGAGGTGATACTTCATTGTAGTTTGGCTCCACAGTTCTCTAATAATTAGTGATGTGGAGCATCTTTTCATGTGTTTTTAAAATCAATCAAACAAACAAAAAAATAGCGTGCATTAAATTTACCTCTTGAAAATGGCTTCTTGAAGGTCTGCCCTGTTTTGAATTATTTTTCCATCATCTACCCCAGGACATTCTAGAAGACGTGTACTTTACAGCCCCACAAGCCTTGTGAATAGGAAGTGTCCCTAAGCACCAGTTTGAAAGTTGTTGTTACGGGAAATGTCCACAAGGAGGTTGCATTATTTCATGCCCCACTTGGGTTACCCTGGCAACCAGAGCCTTAGAGAAAGTCCTGTTCCTGGGTTATAGATTTGAGTGGAATATGCCAGTAGAAACACCCCAGGGCTTGTGTCTCCTTACTTTTTCCTCCTTAGCCTTCATCCCCCAGGCAAATCCCAAACGCTGCCAAAACCACTGTGCTGAGCTTGCTGTTGCACATAGGTGGGGTGACTCCTAGGAAAGAGGCTGCCCGTGGGAACCCTAGCATCAGGAGACTTAGAGAAAATGTGACTCTTCAGAGCTCTTCCAGCCCAGAGGGTCCACCGTCCTTTGGGTGCACTAGGCTTGGTTGAGCTGTAGGAGCGCCTGCCTGGATCTGGAGATTGTGGTCCCATCCACAGGGGACCAGGCATTCCAGGTCCAAGGGGGGCTCATTTGGGGGCACATCCTCCCTGCTCCCTCAGCCCCATGACAGTCCAGCCTTGGGACCTGAGGCTGCTCCAGCTCCTGGTTTGTGACACCAGCCCAAGTCACCGAACCCTGAGGGGAATATCATTGGCATTTCTTTTCTTTATAAGTTTAATTTTTATTTTATTTTGAAATATAGTTGATTTACAACATTGTGTTTGTTTTGGGTGTACAGAAACCTGATTCAATTATACACATACATGTATCTCTTCTTCTTTGGATTTTTTTCCCATATAGGTTATTACAGAGTGTTGAGTAGAGTTCCCTGTGCTATACAGTGGGTCCTTGTTACCTGTTTTACATATATTACTGTGTATATGTTAATCCCAACCTCCTAATTTATTCCTCCTCCCCCACCTTTCCCCTTTGGTAACAATCAGTTTTTCTAAGTCCATGAGTCTGCTTCTGTTTTGTAAATCAGTTCAATTTTTATCAATTTTTCGATTCCACCTCTAAGTGATAACAGAGAAAATTTGTCTGAGTCTGACTTCATTTGGTATGATCATCTCTAGGTCCATCCATGGTGCTTCAAATGGTATTATTTCCTTTTATATGACTGAGTAATATTCCATTGTAGATATGTACCACATTTTCTTTATCCATTCATCTGTCAATAGACGTTTTGGTTGCTTCCATGTCTTGGCTATGGTAAGCACTGCTGCAGTGAACGTTGGGGTGCATGTGTCTTTTCAGATGATGTTTTTTTCCAGATATACACCCAGGAGTGGCATTGCAGGATTTTATGGTAGCTCTGTTTTTAGTTTTTTATGGAACCTCCATAGTGCCTCTCAGCAATTTACAGTCACACCAACGGGCGGAGAAGGGTTCCCTTTTCTCCATGCCGTCTCCCGCATTGATTGTAGGCTTTTTACTGTTGGCCGTTCTGACTGATGAGAGGTGATACCTTGTTGTGGGTTTGATTTGAATGTCTTTAATAATTAGCGATGTGGAGCATCTTTTCATGTGGGTTTTTTTTTTTTTTTTTGGAACAGTGTAAGTACAATTTCCCTTTTGAAAGTCAATTCTTGAAACTTGGCCCTGCTTTGAATTCTTTTTCTATTCATTACCCCAGGACATTTTTTTGAGGGCAGGTGTCATTCACAGCCCCTCAGGCTTTGTGAATATGAAGTGCCTGTAAGTGCTGATTTGAAAGGTGTTGTTTGGGCAATGGCCACAAGGTGGCAGCACTTCTCTCTGCCCGACTCTGGTTGTGAAAGTCGTGTTCCTAGGCTGTCAAAGAGAGTGGAATGTGCCAGAACAGACACCCATTTGCTTGTGTCCCGTTACTTCTTACCCCTTACCTTTCACCTCTGAGAGAAATCCCAACCCATGCCAAACAGCTATGGGGGCGGGGGTGGGAGGGGTGGGGCTGTTGTACGTAGGTGGGGCGACTGTAAGGAAGGAGGCTGCCCGTGGGAACCCCGGCATCAGGAGACTTGGAGAAAAGGTGACTCTTCAAAGCTCTTCCTGCCCAGAGGGTCCACCGTCCTTTGGGTGCACTAGGCTTGGTTGAGCTCTAGGAGGGCCCACCTGGATCTGGAGATTGTGGATTCATCCAGAGGGGAAGGGGGGCTTATTTGCTGGCACATCCTCCCTGCTCCCTCAGCCCCAGGACAGTCCAGCCTTGGGACCCAACCCCTTGGGTTTAGGGATTTAACGCTGGCCCAGGTCACCAAGGCCTGAGTGGATTACTGTAGGTATTTCTTTCTCTCTCTTTCTTCCTTTCTCTCTCTCTTTCTTTTTCTCTGTTTCTCTCTCTCTCTCTTTCTCTCTGTCTCTGTCTTTTTCTTTCTTTCTTTCTTTCAAAATTTTTGTTCTTATTTTATATTGGAATATGGCTGATTTACAGTGTTGTGTTTTGGATATACAGCAAGCTGATTCATTTATATATATATCCTTTTCCAGATTCTTTTCCCATGTAGGTTATTACAGAATATTGAGTAGAGTTCCCTGTGCTACACAGTAGGTCCTTGTTGATTATCTATTTTATATATAGTGGTGTGTATATGAATTTAATGCCATTCTGACACTATTTCCCAGAGAGATGGTCAAACCTCACAAGGTTAAGGGCTCAGTCCCACAAGACGGCCCCCTGGCTGCCCCCACACACCCCTCAGACGTCAGTTGCAAGCCCTATGTGCTTTTGACTAACTGGCAATAAATCGGAGGTTCCAACAACCCTCTCCTTGGGTTCAGTTAATTTGCTAAAGCAGCTCACAGAACTCAGAGACACACTTACCTGTGCTTATTAGTTTGTTAAAGGGTATGCTAAAGGCTGCAGATGAATATCCAGGTGGAAGAGATGTGTAGGGCAAGATGGGGGAAGGGTCGGTGCTTCTGTGCCCTCTTCCAGCCGCCACCCTCCCAGCCCCACTGCGTGTTCACCAACTAGGACGCTCTCTGAATCCTGTCCTTTGGGGGTTTTATGGAGGCTTGATTACTTAGGCATGATTGATTAAATCATTGACCACTAATTGCCATTGAACTCAATCTGCAGCCCTTCTCCCCTCCTCAGAGGTTAGGGGATGTGACTGGAAATTCCAACCCTCTAATCACAGGGCTGGCTCCACTCGCAACCAGCCCCATCCTATGTACAGTTCAAAAATCACGTCATTAACGTAACAGAAGACATCTTTATCACTTTTATCACTTAGGAAATTTCAAAGGTCTGGGGAGCTCTGTGCCAGAAATAAGGGGAATGAAGACCCAATATATATTTCTTATTGTGAATCACAGTATCACCATTCTGTATATAGATTCTAAAAATATTGAGTAGCATCACTGTTTTCTTTTTGATAGTAGTAAGGTATCTATATGTTACAATCAGGTCTTTGCTCCTCTGTAGTTTGGCCAGAAAACCATTTTTATTTATTTTTCAGCTCCATTCCCTAGTCACTGACCTATAAAACTCCTGCAACAAGCATGTGGTTTATTGAGGGTATGGAACTTTTGTAAATTTGCTCATATAATTGCTTATTTTACTTAGGTCTCTTTCCAACTGGCAGAAACCCATCCAGTTTGTCTTAAGCAAAAGGCAAATATAGTGGCTCTTGGGAAGGCAGAGTTTCCTCTGTTTATAGCTTGATTGAGATTCAAACAACAGCTTCAAGGTTCAGTTTTTCTCTACCTTTTGCCTCTGCTTTCTTCTGGATTTTATTTTATTTTTAGGGTCCATGTGGTGGCAAGATAGTATCTCAATCCTTACATCCTTTGTGTTTCATTGTCATGGGATACAGCAACATACTAGTTGGTTGGATATAAGACCGGGGTTAGCTCTAACTGGGCCTGCTCGGGTAGACTTGAACTCATTACTAAACTAATTATTGTTTTTGTTTGTTTTTTTTATTTTCTTGATTTACAGTGTTGTGTTAATTTCTGCTGTACAGCAAAGTGATTCAGTTATATATATTTATATAGACATTCTTTTTCAGATTCTTTTCCACTATGATTTATTATAGGATATTGAATATAGTTCCCTGTGCTATACAGTAGGACCTTATTGTTTACTAAACCAATTATTGTGACACAGGGGGCAAATGCAAGGCACTTACATCTTGGATCTGGGTCATAGGATCTGTAACTGCAGCTGGATGGTGGGGCCCCACCTGAATCATGAGATTGAAAATAGGGAAGTCCTTTTACTGAAGGAAAATCAGGCCCTTACTGGCATTGAAGACAATGGACGCTGTTGTGAAATTGTCGTATCTAGAATGCTTTCTGCTCTCTCTGTTGTTAGTATCGACATCTGTTCTTTAATGTCTAGCTAAAACTTTACCCCTTCTCAGACTCCTTCCTGCAGGACTCCCAGCATAAAATGATCTCGAATTTATCTGATTATTTATGGACTCTATCTGTTCATTTAACAAATGTCTAAAGTATGTTCATCTCTCAGACCTGTGTGCGGAGCACAGAAATGTTGATTATTTCCTCTGAGGGACACACTATGTAGAGGAGGTGACTGGCATTTCACAAGTAATTGTAGGTGTGATGGATGTTACAAAAGGAGAAGGGGTGGGAGAATATAAAAGGAACGTTTAGTCTGGGGGATCTGAAAGGGCTTCCATGAGGAGGTGTTATTTGATGGGAATCCCAGAATTACCTAGACACAGACGAGGATAGTTTAGGATAAGGGGAATGGACTATTGTAGATGGAAGGAAGTAGACAGACCCAGAAACTGTCTTACACCAAGGGTCTCAAGCTCCTGTGTCTGAGAGGAAGAAGCAGGCCAGGATCAGGACAATACATGTTGGCAGGGTTGTGAGTCAATAGGCTATTTTCACTAGCTTTGTCCTCTCTGCTCCGATCCAGGTTGCCACATCTGATTTTTGAAGAGTTTTTATTTGACATTTGCCAATTCAGAAAATTTGGCTATGGATTAAAATTTTAAAACCACTGTATGGGCAAAATAAAATTCTGCTGGCTAAAGTGGTCCTTTGTCTAGTTTGCTACCTCTGCTACACCTGAATCTTTCAGGTAGTTAAAACTTGTAATCTCTGGACTCCACTCTCAAGAACTTCTAACTTGAGATCACTGGGATGAAGCTTTGTTATTCCATTTTTTAAAAATAAATTTATTTATTTTATTTTATTCATTTTATTTATTGGCTGCGTTGGGTCTTTGTTGCTGCACACAGTCTCTGTAGTTGCAGAGAGCAGGGGCTACTTTTTATTGCAGTGCACGGGCTTCTCATCACAGTGGCTTCTCTTGTGGAGCATGGGCTCTAGGTGTGCAGGCTTCAGTAGTTGTGGTGCATGGATTCAGTAGTTGTGGCTCACAGCTCTAGAGCACAGGCTCAGTAGTTGTGGCACACGGGCTTAGTTGCTCCGCAGCATGTGGGATCTTCCCAGACCAGGGCTCAAACCTGTGTCCCCTGCATTAGCAGGTGGATTTGTAACCATTGCTTCACCAGGGAAGCCCCTGTTATCCCAATTTTTAACCAGTATTCCTCCCATGAGCTTCCTTTTTTTTTAAATTTATTTATTTATTTTATTTATTTATTGGCTTCATTGGGTCTTTGTTACTGCACATGGGCTTTCTCTAGTTGCTGCGAGCGGGGGCTACTCTTCATTGTGGTGCGTGGCTCCTCACTGTAGTGGCTTCTCTTGTTGTGGAGCACAGGCCCTAGGTGCATGAGCTTCAATAGTTGCAGCACATGGGCTCAGTAGTTGTGGCTCATGGGCTCTAGAGCACGGGCTTAGTTGCTCCGTGGCACGTGGAATCTTCCCAGGGCAGGGCTTGAACCCGTGTCCCCTGCATTGGCAGGCGGATTCTTTACCTCTGCACCACCTAGGAAGTCTCTCCCATGAGCTTCTTATGCCAATGTTTTTAAGCCCATGCTTTGAGAAACACCATTAAAGGAAATGAAAGAAATTTAAAAGGACTGGATTGTAGAGTTTGAAAGAGAAGCAGAGTCTGGTCCTACAGATCTTATAGGATATGGCGTGTAAAGTTTGGATTTTATCCTGAGTTTAATGGGAAAACATTGACAGTTTTAAGCAGAGAAGAGTGTTACACTAGAGTGGGCTTGATACTGGCTCATGAAAGCTGGTTGTTCCTTTTTCAAAATTCGGGCAAGCAAGTGTTTAAACCATTGATAGATTGAAATCTGCCACGGTGGGACTCTTTATGCCTTGGAAATTGGAAAGTGCCACAAATCACTCTTCCTGCCCTTGAGAGGGTTGTTAAATATTTACCACACACCATTCAGTGTGTTCATCAAATATGTATGTTTTTATGTATATGTATGTAAATAAATATATATTTAATATATGAATATATATAATACATACATAATATATGTGTACAAATACGTGTACACACATATGTATATAATTTCAAAGATTCATCTGGCTGCATTGTGGTGAGTGGATTGGTGAGGGCAAGATGGAAAATGTAATAGTCTAGGTGAGAAATTATGATGGCAGAGGAAGGGGATGAGTAAGTTGATGTATAAGCTTTTGCCTCAAAACTTAAACGACTTAGAACAGTGGCATTTATTCAGCTCACAGTTCTTCTGGACAGTTCTTTTGGTTCATGACAGGCTGTTGGTTTGTTTGTCTGTAGTCACTTAGAAGATCAGCTGGGGGCTGACTAGTCAGGATGGTTCCACTTATACATCTGAGGATGGCTGGCTGCTGGCTAGGAGGGGGTGACGGGGCCACGTGTCTCTTGTCATCCAGAATTAACCAGGGCTTGTTCACAGGGCAGCCAGTTAAAAGAGCAGCAAAAAGGCAAGTCTTAACATGCAAGTGCTTTTCAAATGCTTGCTGATGTCCTATTGGCCAAAGCAAGTCACAAGTCTAACCCTGATTCAGGTGTAGAAAAAGACTCCACCTCTTGGTGGGAGAAGTTACAAAGTCACATTGCAAAGGCATAGATGAAAGGAGGGGAGTAATTTGTGGCTGATTTGGCTTTCCGCCATGATGGATTTATAGATAGGAGACAGTGTTGTCAGGACATTGGTGATTGAATGTGGGAGGTGAAGGAGGCATAATTAGTTACCTTGTGTGTGTGTGTGTCATCTGCTCCCAACCAGAATATAAATATAGGACAGAGAGCATTACAAAGTTTAACAAACTATTGCCCAACACCTTCAACAGTGATTTCTGCTTCTTAGGCATATGTTTATCTTCTAATTAAGTGGAATCATCATCTTCTTAATGTTGTCACCTGAGTTTGACCAAGTCGTAGCACCAGTTTTGCTACACATGGACTATTACTCTGTGTTCTTCATTTCCTTACAAATAAACCTTGCTCAAAAATTCCCTGTTCCAGAAAATCCTACCTGAAAAATAACACCTACACATTCTGGTTCTTCCTGCCGTGATGCATTTGATAACGTATATGTTGAGAGCTTGCTCTTTGGCCTCGGTCCTTTGTGTGCATACATGTATAGGTCACAATGGTTTGTAATTCTTCTAACAATGTACAGCGTTGTGACATCCACATTGTTATCTCATATTCATCCACTGAATGGAGTAGAGAAGTGCTTCACGGGGATGGGGCCTTTGACACTCAGAGGTGCATCCCTGGTGCTTGCATGGTATTGGACGCACAGTAGCCTTCAAATACCTATTTGTTGAAAGAGGGAACTCTTGAGATTTATTCTGTAGTTCATGGACTCATATATCTGACTTTCTTCTCTAAACAAGACATTCGGAAGCACATCAGAAAACCAGCTTCCACTCAAATGCTACCTCCTTTGCTCCTGACTCTAATTCCTCAGGAAATTCCACATCTGGAGAAACACTTCTGCCAGAAAAGTGTGTTTTATGCTTATTCCTTCTGTAACCTGCAGTTCTTGTCCAAGTCACAATAAAAATCCAAGTATATTTTTAAGTGCTAGTAAAGCATTTATAGCACTCCACATTTAATTTTTCAAAATTAAGTGTGATTTCCCTTATGGAAGCATAAGCATGGTTCAAAAGCACAGGCTTACTTTAGGATTTATACCTCTTGGTTGCCTATGTTTTCTTATCTTCATCAACACTTGGTTCTGCACTAGCTGTGTTTTTGTTTTTTTTTTTCTCTTTGTCTTTGATGGGGTCAGTTCTGACTACTCTGCCTTCCTGGAGTTAAGTGGATGACCATTAAAAATAATAATAAAAAGAATCAGAATTGTTGGGCCATGTCCAATAAAGGGGTTGGAGCATGTTTTCTGAGGGGTGGAGTGTATACATCTATACCCACCCCTTGATTCCAAATGATTGATTAACAGACATCTTCTTGGCTCTCAGTTACCCTGATAACTGCAGGTAGGCCTGAGCTGTTCACTAAGATCAATACATAGTGAAGAATTTTGAAACAAATGTGAAGAAAGGAGGGAGCCATGGAAAGCAGGGAGAAGTGATATGGAAATGTAAGGAGATGGGAGAGCAGATCAGTGGTCAATACGGGGAAGAGGAAAAGTCATCTGAAGGCCAGAGCTGTCCCTGTTATTTTTATTTAATGTGAGGGTCTTTAAAGTTGCCTTGTGTTCCTTTGTAATAATGTGCATGTCTTTAACATGTCAAATGTAGCGATCTTTATATACCCTATAGCTTTTCAAAGTACAAGGAAGAAAGGAAAACAACCAGGTTGGAAAATAGACCTCCCCTTCTTGATGATTAATTTTCCAGGAAGGGGCAAGTCAAGGGGCAAAAAAAATGGCACAAATTAACTGGTGCCGTCTTTCATAGACACTTGTGTTCATAGACAGAGACTCCTTATAACATGAAATCTATATTCTCATCAATGGCAAAATAAATTGTCATATTCCTACCAAGGTTTGTTAAGAGATCCTAGAATTTTCAAGAACACCTTTTACTTCAAAAAGAGGAGTGTGGGAAAAATAAGGGGTTGCACAGGTCAGGACCCTAGCAGCTCTTCAGGGAATAAGAGGTGTTTACGTCCCATTGATTGTGACAACCCATCCACTTTTATTTATTTTTTAAAGTATTTTTTTCTGGCTGCGCCACACAGCTTGCAGGATCTTAGTTCCCTTACCAGGGATTAAACCCAGGTCCCCTGCAGTGGAAGTGCTGAGTGCTAACCACTGGACCACCAGAGAACTGCCTGCCCACTGTTAAATGAGTCATCGGGGACAGGGTGTAAGTGGAGCAGCTTCGCCATTCCAGTGTCTTGACTTTTTTTTTTTTTTTTTTTTAATGCGGTTAAATACAGTGAGGCTGCATCTTGAGTTATTACACAGATCGACAGGTAAAGATGGCATTTTCTGAATTTCACTTTATCTGATTTGGAATCCCCCTTTATGTGCCTGCATTTGATTCATTGTTACAGAGTGCATTAAACTTGCATACGAGATGCAGTTTTCAAAATCCATAACTCAGGCACAGCAATAAAAATGGCAGCTCCCTTTTTTAAAAAACTGGCTCAAAGTCTCACTCATTCCTTTTGTGAAAGATTGTAATTGTTACTCTCTGGGAAGTTCAGCTAACTGTTACTGGAGAGCATTGGTTCGTGCTAAATGTTTTTAATGTTCTCTTGCTCAAATGTAAGCTCAAAATTAAAATGCCATTTTTGCCATTTAGCTTTATGATTAATCATTGCCTAAGAGGCAGTTGGATTTCCAAATTGGGCTGCCTGGTTCTGAAACACCAAATAGGACTGCTTATCTGAAACAGTTTGCTGCAAAAGCAAACCCTGAAATGAATTACAAGCAGGCAATTAAAACAGAGGGCGTTTTTTCAGTAGAGCAGTCATCATCTGAGAGCACTTATTGGGCCTATACTCTCTTAATTATGCAATCTGCTTAGTGGAATTTAAAAACAATAGTCCAGTCTCCTTTTCTGTTTAGCAACTGTTGGGGTCATGCCCGTGGACAATCTTCTTTTCTTCTGAATTGTTCAAAGGATCTCATTCGAAGATCTGTCTCCCAGTGGAGGATTTGGATAAGTCAGCTTCTACTTCCCTGAAATCAGAGAGCGATTAACTGCCTATATTTGCTTGGCAGGGTTGAGATGCTTTGTGAAGTCAAGAATAATAAAAGCAGAAATATAGGAAAAATGTAATCCCACTATTAAGAGACAATATAACCCGTTGATCTCACAGAAGCAGTAGCACAGCTGTACAGGGATAATGAAGAGAAGGAGGAGGCTTTTTACCTGTGTGTAGATGGCCATCAATTTAATAGAAATATGAAAGTATCAAACTCATTTCCTTTTAGTGTTTGATATTCTGCTTGAATTTAAGATGAAAGGTCTGAGTTTCATTAGGAATGGAAGAAAGTTGTATCTATCCTCAGAACACATTTTGTTCATTATAAGTGGCATTTCTTTTAATCTAGTTAATTTGAAAACATTTTAGATGAAAATTATTGCTGCATGAAGAACAATGATTACAAAATGACATGGGCAACTTGAGAGCATTTTAGGAACCTAGAAGACTTTCACTAACCAAAAGCAGGGCAAGAGACAGCATAAATGAATCTGATTTTTTTCCCTGAAATTTTGAAAGCTTTGAAGGGATTATCTTTGGGGTATGAGTGCATCATATTTTGAATTTTAAGTAGAGAATGTTATCGCAGTGTTAGAAAAAGCCCTGCATTCTATTGTCTGTTGTAGAGGTTTGTAGACTTTGCTGCATGCTAGAATCATCAGGGAAACTTAAACATCCTGATGCTCAGGTCATATCTCAGACTGTGAAATCACGATATGTGCCACCAAAATTGAAATTTCACTTCTGCCTCTTCCAAAAGATTTCTTTGACTTATTGAGGAGGAAAATGACTGAATGGGTGAGTCCACATACATAACTGTAGCTAATGTTCTCAACCAACAATAGAAATAAGATGATATTTGGTATTTTTTTCTACTAATGATGAATTAAGGGTTTTTTGGCCCATTAACCTCTCTCCTTGATGAGTACTATTTAATAATGTGGTATCAGGCCAGCATTTCATTTTTATGAATAAGTGAAATGAACTTGCAAGGATGGATGTTGAAGGTATTTTTCTAAGAACAATTATGGTTACTTAATACTTCAGGAACTCTAGACAACTAATGAAAGCCATTGGTAGATTGTTGAAAGTACCGTGATTTTTCTGCTAGTCTAAGGATTTCGTTAGAATGTGAATCTCTGTCTTGGGGTGCAGGGGTGTGGTTGACAGGAGGGATTGAAAGCTGGTGGCTTGTGAGACATGTTTGGCCCCAATATGTGCTGTGTTCAGCCTGCACAGTGTTTCAGTGTGGGAATATCATGTCAAAATCCTAATTTCTAGTTTCTAACAAAGTATTAGCATATCTTGTTAGGTCAGACAGTTTTAACAGATATACACAGAACACGTCATCCAAAAGCAACAGAATACATATTCTTCTCTAGCACACATGGAACATTCTCCAGGATAGCGCATACATTAGGCCACCAAACAATCATAATAAATTTAAGATTGAAATCATATCAAGCATCTTTTCCAATCACAGTTGTATAAAACTAGAAATCAATTTTGGGAAGAAAACTGGAAAATTCTAAAGTATGTGGAGATTCTATCATGTACCACTGAACAACAAATGGATCAAAGAAGAAATCGAAAGAGAAATCAGAAAATACCTTAAGGCAAATAAAAATGGAAATACAACATGCCAAACTTACAGGATGCAGCAAAAGCAGTTCTAACGGGAAAGTTCATAGTGATAAATGCCTACATCAAGAAACAAGAAAAATCTCAGATAACCCAACTGTACACTTCAAGGAACTAGACAAAGAAGAACAAATAAAGCCCAAAGTAAGTAGGAGAAAGGAAATAACAAAGATCAGAGTGGAAATAAATGAAATAAAGATTAAAAACACAGTAGAAAAGATCAATGAAAATAAGTGCTGGTTCTTCGAAAAGATAAATGAAACTGACAAACCTTTAGCTAGACTCACCAAGAGAAAAAGAGAGGGGACTCAAAATCAGAAATGGAAGAGGAGAGACATTACAACTGATACCACAGAAATACAAAAGATCATAAGAGACTTCTATGAACAACTATGTCTAGATAAGGGATGTTCCCATTTGTTTCTGGGCCCTATTAGGTTACATGGCTGTTTCTCTCACTTTATAGTTTTTAAGATTGCTGCTTCATGTGAAGCAGGGTATAGTTTTATTTTATTTTTTTCTTGAGTGTCTAGTTCTTCTGATGGGAGCAAAGCCCTGTCTTTTCTTCTCCTTTACCCTTTTCAAATGATGCTGTGTTGCGAAGAGAAATATCATCCTTTGCTGTATTAGTTTCCTAAGGCTGCCAATAACAAAGTACCGCAAACTGGGTAGCTTTAAACAACAGAAGTTCATTCTATCATTTCTGGAGACTGAAAGTGTGAAACTGAGGTGTTGGCAGTGCCATGCTCCCCTTCAGGGTTCTAAGGGAGTGTCCTTCCTTGCCTCTTCCAAGGGTTTTCCTTGGCTGGCTCTGCCTCCATCATCACACTCTGTGTTGTTCTTCACATGGCAGTTTCCTCTTCTTATTTATAAGGACACCAATCACATTAGATTAGACCTCATATTAACTTGATTACATCTGCAAAAGCCTTATTTCCAAACCAGGTCACATTTACAGGTACTGGGGGTTAGGATTTCAACATGTCTTTTGAGGGGACACAATTCAACACACATCACTTGCACTGAACAGAGACCAGGACCAGCATGACCAATGGCTCCTGGGCCATAGGTAGTGAGCTAGTAGGGTGAAGCCCTTTTGTGGACCATGTGGCTGGAAACGAATCCACAATAATAGATGGCTCCAGCCCAGTGACCTTGTTTTAGTTCTTTAACATATTCTTTTCCTGTTTCAATCACGTCTCTATGAGTCTCCATCTATACACATCTGCCTTATCCTCCCATTAAGCCACTGCACATATTGAGGGGGTTGCCATAAATATTTCAGAAGGAAATCAGTATGCTGTTAGGGAGTGGGCATGGATGCCAGAGAGCCAAAAATGACTCAAGTAGGATTCCTGAGACTTGCTTCCTTCCTTCATTAGTGTTGAGGTCATATGAAAGGTGGGAGGGATACTTTAAAATTTTTCACTGATTCTGGTTCATCCTCTTCCATTTGGCCCCGGGTTTCTGGATCCAGTGGTTTGAGTCATTTTGCTTTATTACTGTGCCATTGTAATAGTTCATGGCTGGCTGTTCCACTCATGTCTAACTTGAGGTCATTTGCACGATTAACTCAGGGGATCCCCATCTCTAGGTAAATGTGACACTGACTTTCCACCTGAGAATTTACTGTGTAATGCAGGTCACCTGAGTATAGTCAGCATTGTCCTTTTCTTCAACACAGGGTTCTTCTTTGGTTAAATTATGAGTATTTTCATTTTAGCTAATCTGATACTCTCTGTCTTTTAATTCGTGTGTTTAGATCATTTACATTTAAGTAATTATTCATGTATTTGGACTTAGGCTTACCATTTTATTCTTTTTTTTCTGTTTGTAACTCCTGTTTTTTCTTTGTTCCCCTCTCTTGACTTATTTTGGGTCATTTGAATAATTTTTAATATATTATATTTTAATTTATTGGCTTTTTGACTATATACCTGCATTTTTTAAGGGATTGATCTAATGCTTAAAAGGTACATACTAATCTTTCACAGTCACTTTACAGTTAATATTTTGGCACAATGAGCAAAATGTAGAAGCTTTACAAGCATATAGGTCCGTTAAGTCTCCTTTCTTTATGTGTGTATTACATATCTAATTACATCTACATACATTGAAAACCCTACCAGATAATGTTATATTTTTTGCTTTCCACAGTCATCCACATTTTTAAAAACTGAAAAGGAGAAAAATATTTACCCAGATATTTACCATTTACCTGTTGCTCTTCCTTCATTGATGAAGTTCCAGATTTCCCTCTGATGTGATTTCCCTTTAGCCTGAAGAATATCCTTCAGCTTTTCTTTCAGGGAAAATCTGTTCTGACCGATTATACTCTCCCTTTAGAGGTATGCAGTCACCGTGGTTTCACTGGTGTGTGTGAGTATGTGTTGAATGTGTGCTTTTCTTTTGTTTCCTGAGAAACAAAGTTAGTTTGTCCAATGGGAATTCCTTTTTTTCCATGCCTATTGGGTGCTCAGCATTGATATTCATCAGTCAGTGAACCAAACAGAACAGTAACTTTGCTCTCTTGAGACTGACATCATGTGTGGAGGGAGATAGACAACAAATAAGTAAAGCATAGAGAGTCAGATGTCATGAATTCTATGGGAAAAAATAAAGCAGGGGTCAGAGATGGACTTTTAAAAGCATGGTCAAAAGGTGAGCTCTCTAAGAAGGGAATGTGAGAGTAGGTGAAGGAACCAGCCCTGATGATATCTGGCGGAAGAATGTTCCTGATGAGGAAACGGCAAGTGCAGATGTTCTGACACAGAAGGTGACTGGTATGTGTGAGGAGCAGCAAGGAGGCCGGGGTGGCCCAGGTAGCAAGGGAGACGGGTGGTGAGGCATGCAAGAATGGGGCCGGATAGGCGTAGATGTGGCCATAAAAATGGTGTTGCCGAAACTTGGCCTCTTTTCACCAGTGCCAAATAGAAACATGGAGACAGAGTTTTGGGTGAAGTAAAAAAGAGTAGCTTGTATTGCTTTGCCAGGCAAAGGGGGCCACTGTTGGCTAATGCCCTCTAGACTATGGGACCCACCCCGGAGGGGATAATGAGGAGTCTTACAGGGTTCAAGGAGCAGGGTGTGATCAGCTCGTGGACAATTCTTGGGTTGGTTGGCATTGAGGTGAAGTTTCAAGCATCATCAACCTTCTGTTCAACCAGTCCAGGGTGTATGTTCTTAGGGTCAGCAGTTTCCATCTGGTGGGGGGTCTGCTTCACGTAAAAACAAAATTTAGGAATGTGTCAGACCTTTATATCATTCAGGGAACTGGGAGTTTGGTGATTCTGCTATGTGGCAGAATGATAGTCTACATTGTTTCCAGTTCCCCAGCCCAACAGCTATTCCTTGTTTCTATATCTTCATATATCCCAATTATTAACTCCTGAGTCAGCATTTTACTTCGAAAGACAAGGACACAGGGACGTGTACACAGTTTCAATGGTGCTGTGAAAAAGATTTAAGAAAGACCAACCATTTGTTAAAGCACAGCATGAGACTGATGTAGGGAAATCTGTATTTTATTTTTAATACGTCACTCTTTGGGGGCTATAACAAGGGTCAAAAAATTCAAATACCTAAGACTAGTCTTGTCTTCTATTGAAATACGCAAGTGTAGGCCTCGCATCGCAATCTTCCAATTTTGCCAAACAAGCTGCAGATAGACCATTCAGTTACTTCTCTTGATTTGTAAATATTGACAACTGAAATGTTACAAATTGTTTGGAGCTCTGAGCCAAACATAACACCCATGGGCCAGAGTCGGCCTGCAGATTGCCTTTGTGTGACCACTGGCCTGGAAGCTTTATCATAAAAGCAGCTCCATTCCATCACTTTTCAAAGCAAACAGTAGTTTGTGCACAGATTGTTTTAAATGTGGCTTGCACTCCTATGCCCTCTTTTGTTTAATGTTGTAGTCAAGGACTGTGTACCACAGTGAATAACGTGGTGAAAAATATTTTCATTGCGGGTGTGGCTGTGTGTAGTGTAGCTTAGATGTGACCTGGTGGGGTGGGTCGCAGGGCTCTGGATTGTAAGTGGCTCAAGGACAAGTCCCGTGATGCTGCTGGGCGTCCACTCCACCCTTCTTTCCTCCTTACAGGGCAGATTTTGGACATTCATCTGACTTTATTGCCCGAGAGTTTTATTATACTTAGCACAGCTTTCTCCACAGCCTGGGGATATAATTATGGTTATCTCCTCCTTATCTTCCCTCGCTTTCCCTTTTATGAGATGAAAACCTCTGGTATAAATATGTGACACTGAGGGCATGCATTTTTTCTTCTTCTCAGTCTAATGGATGAACAGCTGGGAGTTAATGAGCTTTTAATAGTGAGTGTAGGGGGTTAGTTTGTTGCCATTTCAGTCTCCCCTGAATACTCTGAGGTCTCCTTGTTTTTCTATTTCTCCTTAACATTAGCTTTATTGATACCTGCAAACACCTGTTTAAAATTCACTCAGCATGGAGGGAACATATTTCTCTTTGAATCACCTTGGCCTCAACTGACTCTCCTTTAATTATAAAGCTCCTGTGCACCTTCACATAAGGTTTCTATCTTCATTTTTAAGGATCTTGAAAATGTTATATAGGATTAAGTTTTTATTTAGCAGAGGATTTTTTTTTTAAGTTCACATGTGCGTTTGTACGTATTTTTGACCCTTTTTATTTTTTCTACTCTGACCTTAAAGGTAAAGAAGACAAAAGCCTTTTTCCACTCATATTTTGTAGCACTGTTCTTAGCCTTTATTTCTCATTTATCCTTTTCCCCTAAATTAAATTTTCCTCTACTTATCTGTTGTAAATCCTGGGTCATAAAATGATTTCCTGTAGCAAAAAACAAAAAACAAAACAAAAAACCCCCAAAATCATTAGCAATAATACCCAACTTTTATGCATTACTGTATAAAGCTTACAAATAGCTTTCAATGCATGTGCATTTTCTAATTTAGTATTCACAAATATCTTCTGAAGTGAGCTGGACAAGTATTATTACCACTTTACAAAGTAGAAAACCAAGATTATTGGTCAAGTTTAAATGGTTATGAAAACTAATACATGTAAACAATAAAATTCAAAACAGAACAAAGGATACGCAAGAGTTTCCCTGTCTAGAGGTAACCACATCTAACTATTTTCTTGCATTTCTTCCAGTAGTTTTCCATGCATGTTCAAACTTGTGTCTATTTTTTTTTCTTAACAAAGAGGATAATGTCCTCCATCTGCAACTTACTTTATTTACTTAATTGTGTGGGTGGAGATTGAACATATATGATCTCAGGCCTTGCAGCTCTCCCTCCTGCACTGTGGGGATTTAGCATAGTTTATTTAACCAGTCTCCTATTGGTGGATATTTAAGTTGTTTACAGTTTCTTAGAAAAGAGGACTGGTCTGAAGAGCCTTTTACATGGTCTTTGTGTATATATTGCATGTATGCCTGTTCCTAGACAAATAGGCAAATTCCTAGGAGCAGAATTGCTGAGTTATCAGGTAGATGCACTTAAAATTTTCATGCGTATTTTTAAAGGTGTCCTAATGCTTCATTACAATATTTACACAGTATAAGTATATAACAATTTACATGAAAGATGATGCCTTCCCTTACAACTAGTCTAATGCATTAAATGATAAAGCTTTTTTTAATTGACCGTTGCTGTAATTTGCATTTCTTGAATTAGTGAGGTAGATCATCTTTTCTTATGGTTATAAGCAATTTGTATCAATATTTAATTTCCAGTTCTCTGTTATTCATGGTTTTTTTTTATTCTTAATGACTTTAAGAACTCTGTGTATTGAAGGACATATGTGTCCTGTTGCAAATATTTTCCCCAACTTATCATTTGTGTTTTGACCTTTTTTCATTAAAAAGAGACAACAACCAATTTTTATTCCAAGAGTATACACGGTTGTTATGACACTGACCAGGGTTCTTGGCCTTCCCTAATCAATAGAAATTGGTTAGAGGCCAGACAAGACAGTCAGGCAAGGCTTTACTGGGGCCTCTGCTTCAGCAGGGGAGATGGAGAACAAACAGGTTCCTTTGCTTGCTTGCTCCCTGAGGGGTGTGCCAGCTGGTTCCTTCTACGGGGGTGAGGAGAGGGGTGTGTCCAGGGGTCAGACCAGAGGGGTGGCTTAGGTGTTTTGCCCACCCCTTAGTGGTGCTGTGTGCAGGGGGTGGGCCCAGCACCCTGTTTTTCCTTCCAACATCCTGTTTTTGCTCCAGGCTTTTCAACGTGGCATTTGGGTTTTTTGGTCTCTTCGTATCTTTTGGGTCTAGAATCTGCCCCAGCTGCCGGGCATGCACACAGTTATTTTTAGTCCCATGTAGTGTCTTTGTATTTTGTTGCTTGAGGAGAAGTTTGTCCAGGTGCAAGCATTGCAGCATTGCAGAAAAGGGTCAGAGGTTCCAGCCTGTCTTAATTGTAAGATTAAAGTGGGGAAAATCTGAAAAGCAAAAAGAAGAAAATGGAAGTCATCATAATTCTGTCATTTAGTGTCAACCACTTTTGTTATTTTGTTGTAAAAGTTCATCTAGCCCTTTTCCGGTATGTGTGAGTGTGTGTGTGTGATGGTTGTTTTTCAAACTTTGTTTTAGCTTGCAATTTCTGGAGCCACTGGGAGTGGCAAAAAACGAGGTGGGAAACTGAACCAGATTCATTAACTTGTTTGTATCACCTCCCTTTTTCCATTTGCTTTAAGAAGGAAAATCCTCAGTGCTTATAAGGATCCTTTTCTTGTTTCTCTAGGGAGGGTGTAAATGAGCCTCTCCCTGTTTGATCTTTGCTCACAATGCTGAAGCTCCCAAGCTGGATGGAGCTCCTTTGTCTATATTTGTCTGATTCTGAGACTGTCTGACTTTGTTTTCGTTTGTTATTGGGGACGTAATTATTGGACTTCAGGATCACTCTCTGCCTCTCAGCTTGCTTTTTTTTTTTAAAAGACAGGTTTAAGACATAACTTACATATACACAATTACCCTTTCCTTTCTTTTTTTTTTTTTTTTTGTATTTATACACATATCCCCATATTCCCTCCCTCCCGTGACTCCTCCCCCCCCCCAACCCCGTCCCGGCCCTCCAAGGCATCACCCATCATCGAGTTGATCTCCCTTTGTTATACAGCAACTCCACTAGCTGTTTTACAGTTGGTAGTGTATATATGTCTATGCTACTCTCTCACTTTGTCTCAACTTCCCCTTCGCCTCCCACCTCCCCAACCCCTTGTCCTCCAGTCCACTCTCTGCATCTGCATCCTTATTCTTGCCCTGTCACTGGGTTCATCAGTACTTTATTTTTTTTTTTAGATTCCATATATATGAGTTAGCATGCAATATTTGTTTTTCTCCTTCTGGCTTACTTCACTCTGTATGACAGACTCTAGGTCTATCCACCTCATTACATATAGCTCCATTTCATTCCTTTTTATGGCTAATATTCCATTGTATATATATGCCACATCTTCTTTATCCATTTATCTGTTGATGGGCATTTAGGTTGCTTCCATGTCCTGGCTATTGTAAATAGTGCTGCAATGAACATTATGGTACATGTTTCTTTTTGGATTACGGTTTTCTCTGGGTATGTGCCCAGCAGTGGGATTACTGCATCATATGGTCTATTTTTAGTTTTTTAAGGAACCTCCAAACTGTTTTCCATAGTGGCTGTACTAACTTACATTCCCACCAACAGTGCAGGAGAGTTCCCTTTTCTCCACACCCTCTCCAACATTTATTGTTTCTAGATGTTTTGATGATGGCCATTCTGACCAGTGTGAGGTGATACCTCCTTGTGGCTTTGACTTGCATTTCTCTAACGATTAGTGATGTTGAGCGTCTTTTCATGTGTTTGTTGGCCATCTGTATGTCTTCTTTGGAGAAATGTCTATTTAGGTCTTCCGCCCATTTGTGGATTGGGTTATTTGCTTTTTTGGTATTAAGCTGCATGAGCTGCTTGTATATTTTGGAGATTAATCCTTTGTCTGTTGCTTTGTTGGCAAGTATTTTCTCCCATTCTGGGGGTTGCCTTTTAGTCTTGTTTATGGTTTCTTTCGCTGTGCAAAAGCTTTTAAGTTTCATGAGGTCCCATTTGTTTATTCTTGATTTTATTTCCATGATTCTAGGAGGTGGGTCCAAAAGGATCTTGCTTTGTTGGATGTCATAGAGTGTTCTGCCTCTGTTTTCCTCTAGGAGTTTTATAGTGTCTGGCCTTACATTTAGGTCTTTAATCCATTTGGAGTTTATTTTTGTGTATGGTGTTAGGAAGTGTTCTAATTTCATTCTTTTACATGTTGCTGTCCAATTTTCCCAGCACCACTTATTGAAGAGGCTGTCTTTTTTCCATTGTATATTCTTGCCTCCTTTGTCAAAGATAAGGTGCCAATATGTGCTTGGGCTTACCTCAGAGTTCTCTATTCTGTTCCATTAATCTTCCTTTCTATTTTTGTGCCAGTACCATACTGTCTTGATCACTGTGGCCTTGTAGTATAGTTTGAAGTCAGGAAGCCTAATTCCACCAACTCCATCTTTCCTTCCCAAGATTGCTTTGGCTATTCGGGGTCTTTTGCCTTTTCATACCAATTGTAAGATTTCTTATTCTAGTTCTGTGAAAAATGCCGTTAGTAATTTGATAAGGATTGTGTTGAATCTGTAAATTGCTTTGGGTTGTACAGTCATTTTCACAATGTTGATTCTTCCAATCCAAGAACATGGTAAGTCTCTCCATCTGTTTGTGTTGTCTTTGATTTCTTTCATCATTGTCTTAAAGTTTTCTGCATACAGGTCTTTTGCCTCCTTAGGCAGGTTTATTCCTAGGTATTTTATTCTTTGTTGCAATGGTGAATGGGAGAGTTTCCTTAATTTCTCTTTCTGCTCTTCCGTTGTTAGTGTATCGGAATGCAAGAAATTTCTGCGTATTAATTTTGTATCCTGCTACTTTACTGAATTCATTGATTAGTGCTAGCAGTTTTCTGATAGAGTCTTTAGGCTTTTCTATATATAATATCATGTCATCTGCAAAGAGTGACAATTTTACTTCTTCTTTTCCAATTTGGGTTCCTTTTATTTCATTTTCTTCTCTGATTGCTGTGGCTAAAACTTCCAAAATTATGTTGAATAATTATGGTGAGAGTGGAAACCCTTGTCTTGTTCCTGTTCTTAGAGGGAATGCTTTCCATTTTTCACCATTTAGAACAATATTGGCTTTTGGTTTCTCATATATGGCTTTTATTATGTTGAGGTAATTTCCTTTTATGCCCATTTTCTGAAGAGTTTTTATCATAAATGGATGTTGAATTTTGTCAAAAGCTTTTTCCACATCCATTGAGATTATCATATGGTTTTTATCCTCCAATTTGTTGATATGATATATCACATTGGTTGATTTGCGTATATTGAAGAATCCTTGCATCCCAGGGATAAACCCCACTTGATCATGGTGTATGATTTTTTTTAATGTGCTGTTGGATTCTGTTAGCTAATATTTTGTTGAGAATTGTTGCATATATATTCATCAGTGATATTGGCTTGTAATTTTCCTTTTTTTGGACATCTTTGCCTGGTTTTGGTATCAGGGTGATGGTGGCCTCATAGAATGAGTTTGGCAGTGTTCCTCCTTCTGCTATATTTTGGAACAGTTTGAGAAGGATAGGTGTTAGCTCTTCTTGAAATGTTTGATAGAATTCGCCTGTGAAGCCATCTGGCCCTGGGCTTTTGTTTGTTGGGAGATTTTTAATCACAGTCTCAATTTCCATGCTTGTGATTGGTCTGTTCATATTTTCTATTTCTTCCTGGTTCAGTCTTGGAAGATTGTATTTTTCTAATAATTTATCCATTTCTTCCAGGTTATTCAATGTATTGGCATATAGTTGTTTGTAGTAGTCTCTCATGATCTTTTGTATTTCTGTGGTGTCCATTGTTACTTCTCCTTTTTCATTTCTAATTCTGTTGATTTGCGTCTTCTCCCTTTTTTTCCTGATGAGTCTGGCTAATGATTTATGTTTATATTCTCAAAGAACTAGCGTTTAGTTTCATTGACCTTTGCTATTGTTTCTTTCATTTCTTTTTCATTTATTTCTGATCTGATCTTATGTTTTCTTTCCTTCTGCTCACTTTGGGGTTTCTTTGTTAAGAGGGAAGTTTATAGCAATACAGTCCTACCTTAAGAAACAAGAAAAATATCAAATAAACAACCTAACCTTACACCTAAAACAATTAGAGAAAGAAGAACAAAGATACCCTTTTCAATGTATAGTTTGATGAGTTTTGATAAATACATATAGTGAGTTTAATTATCATAATCAAGGTACAGAAAATTTCCATCACCCCCCAAAGTATCCTTGAACACTTACCCAATCTACCCTCTCCCCCAACACCCAGCTCTGATTTCTGTCATTATAATTTTGCGATTTCTAGATTGACAGAATCATAAGTTGACTTCTGAGTCTGGCTTCTTTCACTCACATAATGCACTTAAGATTCATCCATGTCATTGTGTGTCAGTAATTCATTCATTTTTATTGTTCAGTAATAGTATCCCATTGTATGGATATACCACAGCTTGGTTATGTATTCACCAGGTTAGTTTACACTTTTTGACTATTATGGAAAAAAGCTGCTGTAATCATTCATGTATAAGTCTGTATAGAAATATAATTTCATGTCTCTTGGGTGAATACTGAGGAATTAGATTGCTGGGTTGTATGGTAATTGTATGGTTAACTTTGTAATAAACCGCAAACTTTCTTCTCATAGTGGCTATACCATTTTTCATTCCCACCAGCAATGTATGAGAATTCTAGCTGGTCCTCATTCACACCAGCAGTTGGTTTTGTCAATTTTATGATTTTAGCCATTCTCATAGATAGCTAGTGGTAACTTACCATAGCTGTAATTTGCATTCCTCTGATAACTGTTGGTGTTGTAAGTACTTTCATATGCTAATTTGTCTATTCATAAATTTTTTTTCGATGAAATGTCTCTTAAATGTTGTGTCTATTTTTCAGTGACAGGAGGTGGTTTTCTTTTTTTTGTCTTTTTATTGAGATGGAAGAGTTCTTTATGTATTCTAGATAAAAGCCATTTATTAGATATGTTTTCCAAATTATTTTTCCCAATGTGTGCCTTGTAACTTAATTTTTAAATGTTTTTTGATGAGCTTTTAATTCTCATGAAGTCCATTTTATCTATTTTTGGTTCCTGGCTTATAATTTTGGTGTTATAAGACTCCATTGCTGGGCTTCCCTGGTAGTGCAGTGGTTAAGAAACCACCTGCCAATGCAGGGGACATGGGTTCGAGCCCTGGTCCAGGAAGATCCCACAAGCTGTGGAGTGACGAAGCCCATGCACCACAACTACTGAGCCTGCACTCTAGAGCCGGCGAGCCACAACCATTGAGCCTGTGTGCCACAACTACTGAGCCTGTGTGCCACAACTACTGAAGCCTGTGCGCCTGGAACCCATGCTCTGCAACAAGAGAAGCTACCACAATGAGAAGCCAGTGCACTGCAATGAAGAGTAGCCCCCACTACCCACAACTAGAGAAAGCCTGCACAGCAACAAAGATCCAACGCAGCCAACAATTAAATAAACAAATAAATTTATTAAAAGAAAAGAAAAGAAAAGAAAAGACTCCATTGCTAAGTCCAGGCTTATGAAGATTTACTCCTATGTTTTCTTATGAAAGTTTTATAGTTTTAGCTCTTATTGATTTGCTGGACTTCAAATGCACTTTTATATCTATGTTTATGAGAGATATTGGTCTGTGATTTTCTTTGATTATAATGTCTTTGGTTTTGGCATCACGATAATGCTGGCCACATAAATTGAGGTAGTTAGTAAATGTTTCCATATCTTCTGTTTCCGGGAAGCATTAATATAGAATGAGTATTAATTCTTCCTTAAATGTTTCTAAAAATTCAGCAGTAAAATCATCTAGTATCTGGTTTTCTTTGTGGGAAGGTTTTATTTATTTATTTATTTTTTTTTAATTATTTTATTTTATTTTTTTTGGGGGGTACACCAGGTTCAATCAACTGTTTTTATACACATATCCCCATATTCCCTCCCTTCCTTGATGCCCCCCCCCTCGATTCCCCCCCACCCTCCCTGCCCCAGTCCTCTAAGGCATCTTCCATCCTCGAGTTGGACTCCCTTTGTGTGGGAAGGTTTTAAAATAAAAATTCTTTCTCTTCATTAGGTATAAGAATACTCAGGTTATCTATATCTTTTTGAATGAGCTTTGGTAAGTTTGTATTTTTTAGGGCATTCTTCTGATAAGTTATCAAATTTATTGGCATAAAGTTATTCACAATATTCACTTATCCTTTTAACTTCATAGGACCTGTAGTGATGATTCCTATTCTCTTGATGTTGGTATTATGTATTTTTTTCTCTTTTTCTCTTGATCATTCTGGGGAAATTTAAGAACTTAATTGGCCTTTTCAAAGATACAACTTTTGTTTTAGTTATTATCCTCTGTTATTTTTCTGTCATCTTGTTCATTACTGTATGCTCTTGTTATTTTCTTCTTTTTGCTTGCTTTGGGTTTAATTTGCTTTTCTTGTCATAGTTTCTTAATATAAAATCATAAACTTTAAACTTGAGACTTTTCTTCTTTCTTAATACAAGCACCTAGTTATATAAGTTTACCTGAGCTGTGTCCCACAAATTTTTGACATGTTGTGTTTACATTCTCATTCAATTCAAAATGTTTTTGAATTGCTCTGGTGATTTATTTGACCAATTAAAAGATGTGTAGTTAAATTTCAATAGTTGGATTGTTTTCCAAATATTTTTCTGTTACTTATTTCTAGTTTGATTCTTTTGTGGACAGACAACATACTTTGCATGATTTCTGTCTTTTTAAGTTTTTAGAGTTTTTTTTATGGCCTAGAATATAATTTTTCTTGGTGAATGTCCCATGTGTGCTTAAAAATGTGTATTTTGATGTTCTTTGGAGTTGTTTCATAAATGTCAGTTATGCTGATTTCTTTTTTTTGCTGATTTATTCATTACTAAGAATACAGTTTTAAAGCCTCTAGTTATAATTGTGAACTGTTCTATTCTCTTTGTTGCATGAGTTTTTGCTTTGTGTACTTTGAAACTGTGGTATTGAATGCATACACATTTAGGATTATTGTGTCCTCTTGATATATATTAACCTTTTGATGATAATGAAGTTCCAATTTTTACTTCTAGTAATATTACTTTTTCTGAAATTCATGTGGTCTAATAATAATATAGCCACTCCAGATTTTCTTTCATTAGTGATATATTTTTGCAAGGTATATTTCTTCTATCCTTTTCCTTTTAAGCAGTCTATATATTTATATTGAAAGTAGACAGCATATTGTTGGGTTTTGTTGTATGTACATTCTAACAATCTCTTCCTTTTAATTGGTATATTTAATGATTTATATTTAACATAATTATATAGACATTTGGTTTTAAATCTATTACAATATTTGTTTTCTCCTCATTCCATATGTTTTTAACATCTTTTTTCTCTTCTTGCCGATTTTTATTTTTCATGATTCTATTTTTCCTTCCATTATTAGTAATTATCTGTGCATTTTTCTTACACAATATTTTAATGGTTATTCTTGTGGCTAGTGGCTATTGTTTTGGATAGGACAGATATAAAACATTTTCATCATCAAAGAATGTTTTCTTATGTAGTACTGCTCTGGTGTTTAACATAGATAACTAACTTCTCACAGCCTAGCTTCACGTGATGTACCAATTCATGCACAGTGTAAGAGCCTCACAGTAGCGTGCTTTCGTTTCATCCATCTTTTGTGTTATGGTTTAAACCCTTTAATGTGTTACTATTTTTGGTGTAGATGGTCAGTTATAATTTAAAAAGAATAAAAGTAAGAAAAATGTCTTTCATATTTATCTACATTTCTACCACTTCCAACACACCTTGTTTATCTGTATGAATCCAAATTTCCATGTAGTGTTAAATTCCTTCTCCCCAAAGAAACTCCTTTTTTATTCTGTTTTGTTGATCTGCTGACATTAATTTCTCTTGGCTTTTGTTTGTCTGAGAAAGTTTTTATTTTGCCTTCTCTTTTTCTTATCATTCAGGTCAAAATATATTCTAATTTTTTTCATGATTTCTTCTTGACTCTATGATTATTTAGTAGTATGTTGCTTAATATCCAAATGGTTTTCCTGGCTTAGTATTACTGGTTTCTAATTTAATTAAATTGTGTTCATTTATCATGCTTTTTATTATCTTAATAGTTCTAAATTGATTGAGACTTAATTATATGGCACACGATGTGGTCTATTCTGATACACGTTATTTTGGGCACATGTAAGTTTTTTCTGTTTTTGAGTAGAGTGTTCTTTAACTATTAACTCAAATTGATTGATAGTGCTGTTCTGATTTCTGTCTTTGTTGATTTCATCTTGTTGTTCTGATAGTTGTTGAGAGAAGGGGGTGAAAATTTTCACTTTGTAGACTTATCTTTTCCCTTTTAGTCCATGACTTTGCTTTGTGTATTTTTAAGCTCTATTGTATACACTTTAATGTTTTCTATATCTCTCTGTAAAATTTAGCTTTTTTTTAAACAATGAAATGTCCCTCTATATTCATGGCACTGCATATTGTGTGTATTTTTTTTAAACTTTTATTGAGATACAGTTAACAGACAATAAACTGCATATATTTAGAGTGTACAATTTGGTATTTTTTTTCTTATTAGTAATGTATATGTGGCAATCCCAATCTCCCAATTCATTCCCCAACAACCCTCCCTGCTTTCCCCATTTGATGTCCATATGTTTGTTCTCTACATCTGTGTCTCTATTTCTGCCTTGCAAACCAGTTGATTTGTACCATTTTTCTATATTCCGCATATATGTGTTAATATATTTGTTTTTCTCTTTCTGACTCACATCACTCTGTATGACAGTCTCTAGGTCCATCCATGTCTCTACAAACGTCCCAGTTTCATTCCTTTTTACAGCTGAGTAGTATTCCATTGTATATATGTACCATGTCTTTTTTATCCATTCATCTGTTGATGGACATTTAGGTTGCTTCCATGTCCTGGCTGTTGTAAATAGTGCTGCAGTGAACATTGGGGTGCATGTGTCTTTTTGAATGATGATGTTCTCTGGGTATATGCCCAGGAGTGGGATTGCTGGGTCATATGGTAACTCTATTTTTCGTTGTGCAAGGAGCCAATGCATATTGTTTGGAAACATTATCTACTATTAATAAAATAATTTCAATCTTTTTATGCTTACTTTTTTCATGATATATCTTTTTTCAATTCAGTTTTTTTCTACCTTTCTGTTGCTTAAGGTGTGTCTCTTGTAGATAGCATATATTTGTGCCTTGTTTTCATTTTGTCTATTCTGACAATCTCTGCCTTTTAACTGAATTCCATAATCTATTACCATTTACTATAAGTATTGATTTGTTTGGGTCTGAGTCTACCAGTTTAGTTTTTGTTTTTTTGCTTGCTCCTTCTCTTTTTCTGTCCCTCTGTTTCCCCTTTCCTGTCATTTCTGAAACAGTTTTTGGAATTCTACTTTAATTGTCCTGTTGTGTTTTGCCCTCAAGTTTGAACATGGAATTCTGGGTTGACAGTTTTTCTCTCAGTACTTTAACAGTGTCACTCCATTGTCTTCTGGGTCATTTTTTCTTGATTTCTTGTGTGAATGTCTGAAGGTTTTTTTTTTTTTTGTAACTGAATATGAGATGGTGTTTATAGCACAGGAGACTAAGATAAACGTTATTTATGATCAGAAATAGGCCCTTCTCTTTTTCTGTAAGACCATGAGTCAGACCAGTCTAATCTGTCAGTTGCGCTGGATTTGTTTTTTCTTGTTGCGCTCACTACCCTCAGTGCCTCACAGCCTTCCCATCCCTGCAGCAGTGGACTGATGCCACCTTATGCTTAGTGTGGGACCTGTGTTAGCAGAGCATCTTCTCCCATCATTCCTGCTTCATCGCCAGCAGGTCCCAGACACCTGTGACAGGAGGCAGCCTCCCTCCCTGCTCTTGTCTCTTCCCCAGTGGTAGACTGAGGGTCCTCATTATTCATGGGATGTCTTGTGGGGAGCAGGGCTTCTTGGCTTTTCTGCAGCATCAGTCTTAGGCAGGTCCTGCAGGCCTGAGCTTCAAGGGCGGGGCTCTCTCAAAGCTCTTGTTCTTGCTTCTCGATCCGTGGTGGCTGAACTTATTCTGGTATCTGTGGGGGATGGTGACATGGGATAGAGTAGGTTGCCTGCCTTTCTCCTTTTCCCACTCCAACCAGTGCTTTTTTTTTTTTTTTTAATCATTTATTGGATCCTGGGAATTAGTGGGTTTTCCTATTTCCCCCCAAGTGACTTTTGTCTGATGGCAGGGTGGGTAAGCACACTAAGGTGTTCAACCTCCTTCACAGTGATCACAACCTTTGGCTGGCACTGCACATAACTTGTGCATAGTATGTGAGAAAATTCTAGAACAATGAGTCATGTGTGTTCCCCACTGACTGCTGATCACCAGTCTCACACCTGCACTGCCTCGGGAGTTTCTTTCTGTCCTAGCCTGTCCCTAGTCTTGCTCCTGAGCACCCAGTGGAGGACCTTGGAAAAGAGTCAGTGCAGATTTCTCTGGTGTCTGGGGCTCCCCACTTACATTTGGCCTTTAAGAAATGGTTTACATTTCAGTTGTTTTCTCGTTGTCTGCTTTCATGGTAGCTACCTTTTCTCCCTTCTTGTGACAAAACTCAAGCAATTCACGTCCTCAGAGGTACTTGCCATCCTTTGGAATTCAGTTCATCCAAGTGCTTTGTGACTGTCTGATAGGCTCAAAGAAGTTATGATTCTGTAAGTGATCTACTTTTTGTTTTTTATGGTGGGAATGGCTTTCTTTCGTCATTTTCACAAGCTGAGCCCCCTCCTGTGTTCAACTGTGTATTTTTGGTTTTGCCACATAATTTCCTTTTTACACTGTCAAATATATAATTCTTCTCCCTTAGGCCTCTGAGTTTTATGTTTTGAATAGAAAGAGTGTCCTTACTACAAAATGGAAAGAAAAAATATCTTTCATGTTTTCTAATAATGCATTTACATTTTACTATTTTATGTTCAAATTTTTCATGCACCTGGAGTGTATATTGGTGTGTAGCATTACATATTAATTCAGATTGATTTTTTCCAAGTGGCTGTTGAGTTGACCTAATACCATTTGTTAATTTCATCTTTGATCTACTGCTTCTCACATATGTGCTGTTAAGGGGTCGAACACAGGATTCAGGTCATGCTTAATCTTTACTGTTATTCCATTTAAGCACATTGTCTTTATTTACTTTCTGGTGTTGTTGCTTGATAGTACACAGCATGGAGAGAGTTTTCCTCTCCACAAGACATGCCTCTGTGTTCATGGTTTTATCTTTCTTTCCTTCCAGTTCAAGAGCTATTTCAAATGGGATAATATGTATTAAATACTCAGTAAAGCATAGTCTTCTACTGAAGTAAGTGGTAGTTTCCACCTACCTAATCCTTGGGGCAGAATGAAAGAATTCTGTGATACTAGCAATATACTGTGTTTGTCATCATTTGTGAATTCCAGTGTTTCACTGCTGATTCTAAGATTCTAAGATTCTAAGAGTGAACTCCTCCGTCCAGAGGCTTCCTTTCCAAATACTGACACCTCTCCTAGGATGGGAGCTTGGCAAGGGGATTCCTACTGTTATTGCTCGCCTTTCCAACATCTGCCCTAGGTGATCATTCTAGTTCATCTTCTAGATGAAGAAGCAAGGTCTTATCGGTGTTTGGTTTTTCCCTCCAGATGCTTTGTTTCTGTGTAAACTATTTTTTTGGCAAAAATGTTGACAACACTATTCTGATCTCAGTCCATCGCTGACTCCTTGGTCCAGTTCTCTTACTGGCTCTGTGTGGTTTCATCACTGTTCTCAGTCTTCTTTGCTTTCTCTCCTCCTTACCTCTTCTTAAGCTCCCCTACTCTTAGTCTTCTCTCTACCCCAAATTTCATTAAAATTTTAATGAAATTGTCTCTACTACACAATATTAATTTACCTGTTGTAGTATAATAAAGGGTGTATCTGGTCTTTGTCCCTGATTCCTGGCGCACAGCTTCAGAGACGCTTGGAGTTTCCTGAGTGATAGATAGGACTGTCTTTGTTATCCTAATGAGGTGACTCATTGTGGGTCCCAAGATAACTTCAGGATGGAGACTGGTCACCAGAAAGATCAGGATGTGATCAGAAGGTTGGAACATTTAGCCTCCTGACCTCTAGAGGCTGAGAGGAGGAGGGCTGGAGATTGAGTTCTGTTATATGGTCAGATTTAATCAATCATGACTGTGCAATGAAATCCCAATAAAAACTTTGGACACTGAAGTTTAGAGGAACTGGTTGGTGAACACACTGATGTGGCATGAGGGAGATGTGCCCTGAATCCAAGGGGAGAGGGTGTGGAAGCTCATTGTCCAGGATCCTTCCAGACTTGGCCCAATGTGCAATTTTTTTTTATAATAAAACTGTAATTGTAAGCATAGCGCTTCATGAGTCCTGCAAGTAGTTATGGAGAATTATTAAAGCTAAGGGGCTCATGGGAGACCCCAAATTGGTAGCCAGCTTGGTCCAGAGTGCCAGGTGACTTGCTGTCTGGAGTGGGAACAGTCCTGTAGAGGATTTTGCCCTTAACCTCTGGGACCGTGTCAGAGTTGTATTATAGTATGACCCAGTTGGGGTGGAAATTGAGTAGCTGGTCTTATAAGGGACCCCTCCCTGTTATAGGGGCTACTATGTACTCTTTTGGGAATGACTGAGCTGAAGTTAGTTACTTTTTATTTTAGTAGGTTCTTTCTTATCTAGGGGATTGAGACCAATAGTTGTTTGGTTAAGTGAGAAAGTCACTTAGAGAAGGAGTTGTTAAAAAAGGTAAAATATGCTTAAATATTTCATTTGAACTTAATACCTACAAATATACATTCGTTTACCAATCATTTGATGTTAGATTAAGGTCTTTTCTTTGAGTGTGGGTCTAATGTCTGAATTCCATATGGTCTTGTTGCCATAAAGCTTAAAGCTCACCTACTCTGCGTCATCCCCAAATTCTGGGCTCTTTGTAAAAATGAAGGGTGGACCTCTCTGTTCCCTCCTCTTACATTTACTGTAAGTCCTTTTTTTTTTTTTTTTTTTTTTTTTTGCTGCTCCATGTGGCATGCAGGATCTTAGTTCCCCGCCCAGGGATTGAACTGGGCCCCCTGCATTGGGAATGCAGTGTCTTAACCACTGGACCGCCAGGGAAGTCCCAGTTGCCTACATCTTATTTGATTGCATTTTCATAATTTGCTTTTGAGTCTCTCCAAGCATTTGGGTTACATTTGGGGGACGAAATAACACTTGCAGCTTACATAATATTCAATTAAGTGACGTAATTCCAGTTATACTACAAATGGTGTCAGTGTGTTTGGTGATACACTCTTAATTTTGATGAGTGTGCCACTCAGCTGTTGCTCTCCCTGTGTGACAGCATCCAGTGTGCTGTGGCAATCCATTAGGAAACCCTAGAAAGTCATTGGGTAGTGTAGCAGTCACATTTAGAACAACTTGGGAGCTTTTTGCATACTTGAGGTTGACATCTACAATTCTTCCTCATTTGTAAAATTTTATTGGCATGTCATCTCTTCATGAGGTGAATATTGGAGAGGGGCTTTCAATAACACCAAATTTCAAACTCTACTTTTGTTGGGTGTTAATTCAGAAATGTTCATTCCTAATACCATACTGAGATATGGGCTGCCCAAAAGAGTCTTTCTTTGTAAAGTCAGAGCAGGTGAGGTGGGTCTGGAGAGCAGGCATGTGCCTTCCTCATAGGCACATCCTACATTTATTGGTTAAAAAAATGTTTGGAGAATAGTCTAGAGATTGACTCAAAGCTGAATATGGGGATACCCCTTGGAAAGTCTGTGTATTTCTAAGGGTTCACATACCCTCATTTGAAAATTGCTATTTGAGAACATTGATTAAGAGAGCTTCTGCTTTATTGACTTCCATTTTTATAATTGATTTTTATTTTCTTTAAGTATAAGAATGAATCCTGGCCTATTCTAAAACTTCTCTTCCTCAGTCTCATTCTTCAGAGATAATCATTGTTATTAGCAGTGGTTTATTGTACTGGAATTTTTTTGACCATTTCAAAAACTTGTTATCATCAACTTGCCCTGAGTGGTCACAAACTTATCTATCCTTACAACATTTAAAATGCATAATCCCCACAAGTTAACCCTACTTTTATCCCTATTTGACCATCATTCGTAAAGCTATCATGTTTTTAGTTGGGAGGCATTTTTGACAAAGTATTTTTACCTAGAATTTCATTAAAAATAAATGAAACAAAACAAAGATCCCAAATGAACTAGCAAATTAAAATCCAGGATATAAAAGGTTTGCAATTTGAATACAATTGTCCTTAGAGTGTTAAAAATGAGTCTGAACCCATGACTAGCTTAGAGGACAAGCACACAGTCTCTTCCCTGGGTTTTCATGATGTAAAGATATTACTGGTTCAAGTTTGTATGCCACTGAGGAAGCTTTGTGTAGCAATTATCTTTTAGTATTAATGTAAGCCATATATGGAAAAGAGGATTGAAAGGATGAACTCCTTAATTCAAGAAGAACTTACTGCTTACAATGGGATCCAATCATGAATAAGGGAGCTGTGTTCCCTGCCCTGATGAATCTTTGAGTCGAAAGAGACGGTGCCCAGGAAAAAACTAATGTCAATTAAATATTATTATATACTAATTGGGATTTCCTCTTTTGTCTTGAAAGTTTGAGCAAGAATTTTTAGTCAGTTTTCACTTAAGGTATTGTGTACGCACACAGATGTGTGACTGCTTAAGTAGATCTGAGAAATGCTCCTAAAGATAGAATATTTTTTTACCTGAAAATAACTTTTGTATTGTAGAAAAAAAATTTACTAAAAATGGAAAACTTGTTTAGAAATGGTTATCAAGAGCTAAGGAGTTAATGTATGTGTATGCATATACACATGTGTACGTGTGTGTACACACGGATGTATGTAAGGACTTCGCTGTGAATGTAAGACACTGTGGCTTTGGAAGTCATCTGGCTGGCTAAAATTTCAAAATACATGAGTAAATTTGTCAAGGTAATACTGGTATATATTTGAAAAATGATCAGCCTCTCCTCTCTGTCCCTGGTCCTATTCTCCAGCTGCAAATACTGTTTTCTTTTTAAGATTTTATTTTAAAATTATTTTATATTGGAGTATAGTTGGTTTACAATGTTGTGTTACTTTCAGGTGTATAGCAGAGTGATTCAGTTATACATACACATATATCCATTCTTTTTCAGGTTCCTTTCCCATATAGATTATTACAGAGTATTGTGTAGAGTTCCCTGTGCTATACAGTAGGTCCTTGTTGATTATTTTATATATAGTAGTGTGTATATGTTAATCACAAACTCCTAATTTATCGCTCCCCTCACCTTTCCCCTTTGGTAACCATAAGTTTGTTTCCTATGGCTGTGAGTCAGTTTAGTAAATAAGTTCATTTGTATCACTTTTTAGACTCCACATATAAGTGATATCATATATTTGTATTTGTCTGACTTAATTCATTTAGGATGATAATCTCTAAGTCCATCCATGTGGCTACAAATGGCATTAGTTCATTATCTTTTATGGCTGAGTAATATTCCATTGTATATATGTACCACATTTTCTTTATCCATTTATCTGTCGTTGGACATTTAGGTTGCTTCCATGTCCTGGCTATTGTAAATAATGCTGCAATGAACACTGGGGTGCATGTATCTTTTTGAATTATGGTTTCCTCCAGAAATATGGCTGCAGAACAGCTGCAAATACTCTTTTCTTTTTTTATATCTTAGATTTTCTGTTAATGTATTTCTAAACAATATATATGTACTGTGATTTATTGATTCATCAAGTTTAGATCTTATGTATTAAACTTCTAGATTAAGAATACATGTCCCTTCTTGGATAGTTTTATTGTTTATTTGCATGCATAAATGCATGCTTATGCATCATATCAAATTCCTTTTTGTTTCAGAGATTTTTTCCATTCTGGCTGCTTCCTCCATTGTGTCCAGCTGAAAGACTGACCCTCTGGCATTAGTTTCTTTTGCATCTGCCTTTTTTTTTTTTAAAGTAAGTAATTAACTGGCTGTGTTGGGTCTTCATTGCTGCACACGTGCTTTCGCTAGTTGTGGCGAGTGGGGGCTACTCTTCATTGTGGTGTGCGGGCTCCTCATTGCTGTGGCTTCCCTTGTTGAAGAGCATGAGCTCTAGGCGAGTGGGCTTCAGCAGTTGTGGCACATGGGCTCAATAGTTGTGGCTCACGGGCTCTAGAGCGCAGGCTCAATAGTTGTGGCGCACAGGCTTAGTTGCTTCACGGCATGTGGGATCTTCTTGGAGCAGGGATCGAACCCATGTCTCCTGCTTTGGCAGGCGGATTCTTAACCACTGTGCCACCTAGGAAATCCCTCATCTGTCTTTTGGATTGGATTCTTTCTTTTCCCTTGTCTCTCTCTTTCTAACTTTACTCCTTTTTTTTTTTTTTTTTTTTTTGCTAGAGCATATCCTTCAGTAAAGTCCTAAATAGTCGGGTTCATGAAAGTAAAACTTTGGAAACAATGTTTGAAAATTTATTGATAGTTTTGGGTATAGCAATCTTTTCCTTTAGAATTTTGAAAGCATGGTTCAGTTGCTTTTTAGCATGTAGTGTTGTTTTTGGGAAGGCTAGTAAAACTGTTTTATTCCTTTTTCCACATATTAATATTTTCCTCCTGGCTTCTCAAAGCTCTTACCCTTTTGTTTTGTTTCTGTTGTTATTCTGAGAAGTCTAAATTTCATGCAGCTCTGTCTTGGCGTAGGTCTCCTCTTCTTTCTGTGTTTCTGGGCACTCACTGGATTCAAGTCCTGATTTGGACATGTGTTTCTTTGATGATATCTTCATTACGCTTTTTGTTTTCGTTGTTTTCTATCTCTGGAACAGGATGTTGGGACATTTGGATTGTTCTATAAGTATTTACTGTTTAGTTCATTATTTCCATCTCTTTATCTTCATTTTTCAAAATTTTCTGAGAGATTTTCTTTGGCTTCAGCTATTAAAAAATTCTTGAGTGCTTTTTCATTATCAGATTGATTTTGTTATAGCATTTTACAGTATCAGATTACCTGGATTTGAGCTGTGGTTTGTTGTTGCTTTTTGAATACTTGATAGATGGTCTTGTAAAACTTTGTTTTATTCCCTTCCTTCCCTACTGTCAAAGATTTAATGAGAATATATCTCTATTTATATCTGTATATCTATACACATATGTATATGTTCTATAACTACGAGTTTTTTTAATCTTTATTGGAGTATAATTGCCTTACAGTATTGTGTTAGTTTCTGCTGTACAACAAAGTGAATCAGCTATACGTATACTTATATCCCCAAACCCCACCCCACCCCACCCCGCCCGGAGGATCCCTCCCAACCTCCCTATCCCACCCCTTTAGGTCTTCACAAAGCATCAAGCTGATCTCCCTGTGCTCTGTAGAAGCTTCCCACTAGCCATGTATTTTACATTTGGTAGTGTGTATATGTCAATGCTACTCTCTCACTAAGTCCCAGCTTCCCCTCCCCCTCCAGTGTCCTCAAGTCCGTGCTTTACATCTGTGTCCCTATTCCTCCCCTGCCATTAGGTTCATCAGTACCATTTTTCTAGATTCCATATATATGTGTTAGCACACGGTATTTGTTTTTCTCTTTCTGGCTTACTTCACTCTGTATGACAGACTCTATGTCCATCTACCTCACTACGAATAGCTCAATTTCATTCCTTTTTATGGCTAATATTCCATTGTGTATATATGCCACATCTTCTTTATCTATTCGTCTGTCGATGGACATTTAGGTTGCTTCCACGTCCTGGCTGTTGTAAATAGTGCTGCAGTGAACATTGTGGTACATGTATCATTTTGAATTATGGTTTTCGCCAGGTATATGCCCAGTAGTGGTATTGCTGGGTCATATGGTAGTTCTATTTTTAGTTTTTTAAGGAACCTCCATACTGTTCTCCATAGTGGCTGTATCAATTTACATTCCTACCAACAGTGCAGGAAGGTTCCCTTTTCTCCACAGCTTCTCCAGCATTTATTGTTCCTAGATTTTTTAATGATGGCCATTCTGACTGGTGTGAGGTGATACCTCATTGTGGTTTTGATTTGCATTTCTCTAATGATTAGTGATGTTGAGCATCTTTTCATGTGTCTGTTGGCCATCTGTATGTAATAAAAAATAGGACCTAATGAAACTTAACAGCTTTTGCACAGCAAAGGAAACCATAAACAAGACAAAAAGACAACCTTCAGAATGGGAGAAAATATTTGTAAATGAAGCAACTGAGAAAGGATTAATCTCCAAAATACACAAGTAGCTCAATATCAAAAAAACGAACAACCCAATCCAAAAATGGGCGGAAGACGTAAATAACTGTGAAATTTTATGTATAATTATATATAAAACCAGTATAAATATGTGTTTATTATAATATATATTAATTATTAATAAACAGACTATTTCGCATATCCTAAATGTTAATCATTTCCTCCTCCTCGTTCTCCTCCTTTTCTTTTGGAGTCATATTGCTGTTAGTACTCTTAGGTCTTTGTCTGTTCCTTGCGTTAACTCTGTGTCCTCTAGTTTTATTTTTTCTATTTTGTTTATTTTAGTCATTTTGATATTGGAGACTTTCTCTCAATGTCATACCTCCTTATGGAAGAGTGAAGTCTCTGAATATGTATAAGACATGGTGACCAGTGGAATCTGAGTATATTGGGGGTCAGCCAAGCCTTCTGCTTTGAGCCCCATGCCTTGAAGGACTATTGAGGCAGTGAATCAGTCTCATTCCTCCACTTCTGCTGTCTCAATCAGTCACTCCTAATTCACCTTCTTTCCATCTCCCAAAACACTATTAAATGTTTCTCACTTGCTGATATTCTTTGCTCTTGTGAGTTGAAATCTTTTGTCTTCCTTAACAAAGGGTATTTTTTGGGTCTTAGGAAGGAGAGAACATGAACATAGGAGGGTAATTTACGATGTTTAGGGAATTAAAAAATTAAAACACCTATTGAAAACTGGTTCTGCTAAGTTGCTGTTAAGGAAAGGTTCATGGTGACATGTCAGGGTAGCATATCAGATTGCTATTTGATTGATAATTCTGGGCTTAGATACTTAGTGACATGTATAAGGTGACAACAAAAATAATGTTTGTAAGAGTTTAAATAACAACTGAAATTTTGTTTAGGTTATGATTAAAAAAACATGCAGTATTTTGCTGCAGTCTATTTTAGTTAGAAGTAAAATAGAACAAAAGTTTCTAAGGGAAAATGTTAAAAAAAATACATATGTACTTTTTATATTTGAAATATACAAGTGGAAGCTTATCACCAATTCTACATGCACATAGATTTACTTATTTTTGTTCACTGAGATGGTTCTGCATATAAATTTAGTAGAAGAACGATTAAGAAATCTATCCAACTGGGCGTGAAATGTTGTTGAAATCACAGATATTGAAGAGACTTGCAGGGACTAAAACAAGTCCTTTTGTTTATTTTTATCTTCTAAACTCTCCATTTGGCTTTATTCTAACTTTAGCATGTATGTACACTGGTTGCATAACAGGTTCTTTGAAACTGAACACAGCAATTTCGCTTCTTCTGTCTTCTTTTTCTTTCTTTCTTACACTTTCTCCTGATCTGTGGGAGTGCTAGGAAAGGAGGGAAGTGTGTCTGGGGCTGGGAGAGAAGGTGCCACTAAATCATAATGTCAGTTCTCTACTTCATCAGCTACCACTATGGGAGAGGCTTTTTGCAATCTTTTCTATGTCTCTGCAATTATGTTGCCCTTTCAGAAGAAAAAGATGCCCAGTCTGATCAACTGAGGATGGGGAGCCACTTTATTTGATTTCCTGTCCCCTAGTGGTCCTGCTGAGTTTAAAACCTTTAAAAGTACTAGGCAGTGATGAAACCAGGAGCCAGAGAAACAGAAACTGGGGCGCCCAGTATAGCCCAATGCAATTTGCTATTGTAATAAACTATGTAGCTATAAACTGAGGCAGATAATGAATTGGCCTTAAAAATTCAATTTACCATACACACATGCAGATGGAGATTTTTTTCAGAAACATGAATGACCCCCAAAGATGTATTTTTCCTAGTCATGTTTTCACTGCAATACCCCTTGATGTGAAGCATGTCACCTTTTTCGGTCCATGAAGTTAGAATTAATAAGTGACAATGTATGAGTCATCTCAGGCTGCCATAACAAATTACCACAGACTGGGTGGTTTAAACAACAGAAATTTATTTTCTCACGGTTCTTGAAGTTAGAAGTCCAAGGTCAAAGTGCCAGTACATTCATTTTCTGGTGCGGTCTCTCTTGCTGGCTTGCAGATGGCCCCCTTCTCGCTGTGTCCTTATGTGGCCTGTTCTGTGTGCGTGTGTGCAGAGAGCAAGTATCTGCTATCTCTTCCTCTTCTTATAAGAACACTAATCTAGTTGGGTTAGGGCCCTGCCCTTAAGACCTCATTTAAGCTGGATTACCTCCCTAAAGGTCATATCTCCAAATACTGTCACATTGGGGGTTAGGGATTCAGCATGTAAATGGGGGGGGGGCACAGTTCAGTCTCTGACAGACGCTTTGAAGGCATACTCCTGAAATGTGGGAAGGTTAAGTCTACTAAAAAGTAAGTAGCCCAATAAAGAGCTTTAAAAAAAAAAAAAAGTAGCATCTCAGTATAACATGTGAAAGTACATGTTAGTTTTTTTTTACACATATAATAGTTAATTGAAAAATAACTCTGAATTTGGTAAATGTGAATATTTTGATCCCCAAGTGGAGCTGGTTATTTTTTTTTTTAAGAACTTTTATTGAGATACAGTTAACATACCATAAACTGCATATATTTAGAGTGTACAATTTGGTATTTTTTTCTTATTAGTAATGTATACATGGCAATCCCAATCTCCCAATTCATTCCCCCCCAGCCCTCCCTGCTTTCCCCACTTGGTGTCCATATGTTTGTTCTCTACATCTGTGTCTCTATTTCTGCCTCGCAAACTGGTTGATTTATGCCATTTTTCTATATTCCACATATATGTGTTAATATACAATATTTGTTTTTCTCGTATGACAGTCTCTAGGTCCACCCATGTCTCCACAAACGTCCCAGTTTCATTCCTTTTTATAGCTGAGTAATATTCCATTGCATATATGTACCACATCTTTTTTATCCATTCATCTGCTGATGGATATTTAGGTTGCTTCCATGTCCTTGCTATTGTAAATAGTGCTGCAATGAACATTGGAGTGCATGTATCTTTTTGAATTATGGTGTCCTCTGAGTATTTGCCCAGCAGTGGGATTACTGGGTCATATGGTAACTCTATTTTTAGTTTTGCAAGGAACCCCCATCCTGTTCTCCATAGTGGCTGTATCAATTTACATTCCCACCAACAGTGCAAGAGCGTTCCCTTTTCTCCACACCCTCTCCAGCATTTACTGTTTGTAGATTTTCTGATGATGCCCATTCTAACCGGTGTGAGGTGATACCTCATTGTAGTTTTGATTTGCATTTCTATAATAATTAGTGATGAGGAGTGGCTTTTCATGTGCCTCTTGGCCATCTGTATGTCTTCTTTGTAGAAATGCCTATTTAGGTCTTCTGCCCATTTTTTGATTGGGTTGTTTGTTTTTTTGATATTGAACTGGATAAAGTGTTTATATATTTTGGAGATTAATCCTTTGTCTGTTGATTTGTTTGCAGAAAGTACCTGTTACTAATTAAAGATTGCTTTTATTTATTTTTTTAAGCTCTTTATTGGAATATAATTGCTTTACACTGTTGTGCCAGTTTTTTTCTGTACACCAAAGTGAATCAGCTGTCTTTATACATATATCCCTATATGCCCTCCCTGCTTCTATAGCTTTTATATTATAATTAAACTGGGAACTATTTCTAGTTTATGTATATAAATAATGATAAATACTGTATATATATGATATGTAATACATATTCATCTAATGATGAGATCCTCTCTGAGCATTTATTCCATGGTGCTTATCTTCTCCGTATATGTGTCTTCTAGCCAGTGGTATTCTTGACAAAGAATGGCAAAGAGATAGTAGATTTGATTAAGAAAAGTGTGGAGGGAAAGTCTTTAGAATAGGTGTATTGTTCTGAGTAATGAAAGAAGAAAAATTTTGTTAAGATGGATTAGGAATGCTGAGTATGGGAAGTTTTTAGACGTTCTAAAAATCTAAGGTAAGAGACTGGGTTGTGTTTAGTTAGAACATACTATTGTTTTGACTTTCAATCAGTTATTGAAAAATTGTATTTGTAATACCAGGTAGAATAGAATAACAATATTTTTCTCACAAGGACAGTGTTCTAGGCAGATGGGTAGTTTTTCCTTCTTTTTTTTTTTTTAATAAATTTATTTATTTATTGGCTGCCTTGGGTCTTCTTTGCTGCGCACAGGCTTTCTCTAGTTGTGGTGAATGGTGGCTACTATTCGTTGTGGTGTGACGACTTCTCATTGTGGAGAACTTCTCTTGCTGGGGAGCATAGGCTCTAAGTGCGTGGGCTTCAGTAGTTGTGGTATGCTGGCTCAGTAGTTGTGGTATGCTGGTTCAGTAGTTGTGGCTCAGGCTCTAGAGCATAGGCTCTGTAGTTGTGGTGCACGGGCTCAGCTGCTCCGCAGCCCGTGGGATCTTCCCGGCCCAGGGCTCGAACCCGTGCCCCTGCATTGGCAGGTGGATTCTTAACCACTGTGCCACCAGGGACGTCCCAGATGGGCAGTTTTTGTTGAGGAAAGTTACATTTTTTCAGAGCAGGAGGAAGGTCTTGAGGGGTAAAGGAAAAGGTAACTGGGATAAAATTCTTAGACTGGAATAGAAATGGCTTTTCAGGGGGAAACTGTAACATAGTGTAATGTACCATCTTTTATTTTATCATTGCCTTTTGCTGCATGATCATAAATGTCTACAGAACCATTCAGGAGCTTCCCCAGTTTCCCCATGAGCTTCTCTTTAGCCCTTTGCCACTTCAGCCACTCTCTTTTGAGATGTCTTTCCAAGTGACGTTCTCCTCTTTAATTATTGAGCTAAATCTACCATATTCTCAGTGAATGGCTTTGAGTGGTATTCAGGTAGCTCTGTTGCAGAAATCAGCCCGTCGAGAAACCAAGCACCACACTTGGAGGGTTGGAGAACTCAGGTTTATTAAGCTGGCGGCCCCAGATAAGCTAACGCTCCAAAGTCTGGGCCCCGAACTCAGGGTGAGCTTTACTTTTACAGTGCACTTGTTTACAGAGCACAGAAGTTTCCAAACAGAAACTTACAAGAGCAAGTGCAGAACATTCCATTTTTCAGCAAAACATCTTAAAGTTACATTGGATTGCTAAGTCATCCTGTTTTTTTTGTTTTTCTCGGCGCAGCAAGCATATTTCACAAAAGCAGAACAAGCATGGAGTTATTTTTAGCTGAGTGCAAGTTTCTAATTTTCCTCTTCAGCTCTGCTGTGTCACTTTCAATGACTTTATGAAATTCCTCATCCTTTGTAGTATTTGCATCACAGGATTGTTTTGGACCATCGTCGAGAGGCTGGCTGACAGCCTTGACAGGAGAGTCCCTGGTGTTGACTGGGGACTAGTTTTATGTGTGACTAGGCATATTTTTTTATTCTGATGATGTTAATGAATCCTCACGAAGCAATTAACACAGCTTCCATATACACCATCCAAGCACAAGAGGGATACACAGAAGATTGGGAAGAGGAGGGTTAAAAAGGAACTGTCTGTGCGCCTATCAAATGCCTGCCTCTTCATTTAGATTCCACCCATTACCTCCTACCTACTCAGAAATCTCTCTCTCAGTTTTCCCTCTCTTATCAGATTTTTCCCCATAGCATACATGTTTGTTGCAAATTCTCACATGTTAAAAAATTTGCTAACACCGTACACCGTATCAGTTACATTCTCATTTCTCTTCTTCCCTTTACAACACAATTTTTAGCATAGTTATTGCCTCCGACTTCTCACGGTGTGCTTTCTCTGAAACCCATTCCAATCATGATTTGCTTCCACTGTTTTTCTGATACTTTTCTTGTGAAGGTCACCCCTGACTTTAATACTGCAACATCCAGTGGCCCTCATCTTACTTGAATTCACAGCAGCCCTTAACATGCTCACTCTCTTATCCTTGAAAGCTTTGTTCACTAGGCTTCCAGAACACCACACATTCATCCTTGGTTCTTTTTTTAGGCCACTGGCTACTCCTTCTCTTCTCCCAATCTCTTAACATTGAAATGAACCTTTTAAAAAATTCTCAAGCTACAGTTATTTCCTTGGGGATTTTTCCCAGCCTGATGGCTTTAAATACCATCCACGTATTCTAATGATGAACAAATGTCTATCTTAAAACCAGTCTTCTCTCTTAAACTCCAGACTCAAACGTCTAACCTAGCCACCTATTTAATGTTCCTCAGGTATCTAATCAGGACCTAAAACCTAACAAGGAAGCGCCTGGTTTGCCCTCATTTATTTAAGGGTCAACCCCTCCCTTCTCATTGTTCAAGGCAACAGCTTCAGAGTCTGCATCGACTCCTCTCTTCCTCTCACATCCTGCATTTAAACCATCAACACATCCTGTCACCTCTATCTTCTAAATATATCCAGAATCCCACCTTTTCTTATATCTTCACTGCTACCACCTGGGCCAAGCCATCATCACCTCTCCCTGGATTATGGTGACAGGAGCTGTGTCCCTGCTTTCATCCTTGTTCCCTGTTAGTCTGGGCTCATCACAGTAGATCCTTTACAAATATTTGTCATATCAGGTCATCCTCAGTTCAGACTTCCCAGGGGCGTCCCATCGTGTTGTGACTAAAAGCGCAGGCCCCCATGGTGACCCTTCATGCTCTGGGTGACCTGCCCATTCACCCTGCATTATTTTTCTGGCATCATCTCCTACTGATCTTCCCTTCTCTCACATAGCTCCGGGTAAGGGCCTCTTTCCCTCAGGTACCTGCAAGTAATAGGCTCTCACCTGCTTTAATTTCACACTGACATGTTAGTTTCTTAGGCCCTCCCTAGCTTAAATTCCAGTTTTGGTGCTTTGCGTTTCTTTCATCACAAAAAGACGAAAGATTCTTGAGGAAGAGAGTTTTTCATCCTGTTTTGTTCAGTGTTATGTTTCCGTGTGTCTGGTACAGAGCAAGTGCTCAACAAATATTTATTGAATAAAGATGTAAATAAAAAAACCCAAAGTCATTTATTCAACATCTATGGTGTAAGTAGCTCACAATTAAGCACTTTTCATTCGTTCAACACTTTAACTGAAACTTCATAACCATCATTATGATAAATAATATACTAGTTGTGTACCAGAAAAAAATGAGATTGAATCACTCAGTTGAATTCCCCAAGTCTGGAAGCTGGCATTCCAGCTCAACAATTCTGACTCCGAGTCCAGTGCTCCCTCCTGGTTACCATCAGAGAAGAAGTCCATTTCCACCTTAGGAGAATCATCAGATATTTCCATTTGGGATCTCTACTTGTTGAGGCCAGAAGCATCTCTCTTTTTTTGCTGCTGTGTCCTCAACCCCAGCAGAGGGCCTGGGGTATAGTAGGGGCTCAGGGGATATTTGTCTGCACAACTAAGTTATTATGTTTGTACAGCTGATGGTCCCATGGCTACCAGAGTCTTAACTTCCGTGACGTCTGTCTTTTTGACAAAAAGCCAAGTTGGAGCTGGGATAGAAGAAGAAAGTTGAGAATTATAAGGGAAGCACAACTAGGAATACTGGGCCTGTTTGCCAAAGGCAGGTGACTAGCCACGGCCTCATTCTCTGCTTTCATTTCATGAAGTCTTGTTTTCAGCCTTCTGTTTCCTCTGTTCTGCTTCCATGGAGGGGGAGGCTGAGAATGCCATAGAGAATACCCACCTCAAATCAGATAAATGTCTTCTAAGATCACTGGAGTGTGAGGCTTCCCTCTGAGGGTGTATTTTCTTGTGCTGGGCTGGAGGAGGAAGGGGAAAAAACATTTAAACAAAAAGAAAAAGATACAAAGGAAGTAATAGCACAAAGAAAGTCACTCTAATCTGATGCCTTCGCTCTCTACATCAGCTTTCAAGTAGTTTCAGTGGAAGAACTTCTATTGCAAATGTGGTTTTATATTTTATTCCTTTTACAGTGGGAAGGCCCTAACTGCACTTGGACAAATAGTTGTTTACTCTGCTGTTTGCAACTTGTCTTAAAAGCATATTTAATAAGAAAAAAAGATATGTATTTAAGCTGATAAAGTTAATCCATCCTCTGTAGCAATCCCAAAGCAATCAACTTTTGATGTAAGGATTATCATAACTCTTTTAATGGTATATATATTAATTATGTAGGTGAGTGAGGAACCAGGCATCTTAAATTTTACAATTCTGCCAATATTAAAGTCACCTTTTTTTTTTTAAAAGAACATATACAACCCAATTGCAAGTTCAGAAGTACGGAAAAGAATCAACGAAGTTTAAAGTTTCCCCATTTATAAAATATGTCACCAGACTGAGAATACTGCCTGGCACATAGCACACTGTATGAAATTGTTGGTTAAATAAATAGAAATAAATACACTTCCATCTACCTGTCTGGAGAAAACTAGAAGGGAAGTGGCCCAGAAATTGACAAGGATTAACAGCCAAAAAAGGATAGGTGTTCCCCCCATCCCGCTTCCGCCAGTTTTTCTGTCCCGTGAACCTGGCTCCACGTCTGGATAACTCATTGGTATATACTCCAATAAACACCTTGAAGCTCTAAAGTAAGAGAAATGAGAAATTTTAGCTATAGCTTCTCACTTATTGCATAGGTCTTATGTTTATATTTTTAGCTGTAGTTTTCAAGACAGATCCCCCAACCAAAATGCTCCCTGCTGTTTGAGGAAAATGCATCTTTGCTTTAAGTGAATTTAGCTGAAAGTGGCCACTCTCTGGTACTAAGCTTATGGAACAAGGCATCCTGCTTGTACATTTTTAGAGAACTAAGCCGCTAGTATCTTGTCTGTTTTCTACTTTCATTTTTTTTTCCATCTAAGAACACTATACTGCATAGCTGCATGATGTTTATGCTGATTAAATTTATGTGTCAACCTGACTGGAGGGGTGCCCAAACATTCTGGATGTTTTTGTGATGGTGTTTTGGATGAGATTAACATTTGAATCTGTAGATTGATTGAAGCAAACTGCCCTCCCTAATATGAGTGGGCCTCATCCAATCAGTTGAAGGCACGGATAAAGCAAAAAGCCTAACGTCCCCCTTGAATAAGAGAGAATTTTTCCAGCCTTTGAACTGGGACGTGTCTTTTCCTGTTTTGGGACTCAAACTGAAACATCAGCTTTTACTGCGTCATGAATCTGTCCACCTTTGGACATATCTTATTGGTTCCCTTTCTCTGGAGAACCTTGACTAATACAATGTTAATGCAAGAGCTGCTCAAGCATGTATAATCAGTGATTTCTGTGCATCACCCACATGGGATTCCTATCTTCTGCCATCATTTCTTCAGCAGTTTTAAGTAGCCGTTTCTGAGAACCCATCTCCTGCACCAGGAACAAAGACTACTAAGAAACAAAGCACATCGTTATTCAAAGATTACTGTCAAATGTCAACAGTACATACATTTCTAGAAAGACTGTCTAAATGGAGCTACACAAACACTGTCCTCAAGTAGAAAAGATGTTTGCGTGGGAAACTGAGCCATACCTTGTGACTTGCTGAGGTGAAGATACTATCTTGGCTGTATGTGGTGAAATATTAGCTACCGTAGCTACTATGTTTTCTGCTGTGAAAGCATAGACACTGCCTGGGTTTGAATCTCTCTTCTGTTTTCTAGGTGTGTTAACTTGGGCAAATTAATTTCTGGACATTTTATTAAGTGTCAAATAGGAATAAAAATAGTGCCTGTATTGTAGCATTTTAAAAGATTACATAGAATAATATTTATAGAAAGTTTAGAACAGTGCCTGCAACCTGCCATATTTTATCAAATCTAAGATGCTGTCAATTGTGAAATATGCTGCTATTTTGTGTATTTGAAAGAGAGAAAGCAATGCCAATTATAATGGTAAGATGCTATTTGTTGTGACACATCCTGACAAGTTAAAAGATGAAAAAAAATATGTATCTTAAAATCAATGAAATACCATAGCTGGTGCTATATAAATGAACAAAATTCTAGACCAGGCAAGCTGATTAGTCAGAGATAAGATTGAATAGAAAAAAAAATCTATTTGCATTTGTGGATAATTATCTAAATAGCAACAAAATTCTAAGCAAACTATAATATTAATGAATGTTCACATCACTTCTTGACTATTCTAGGAAGTTACTAAAGTATATTTCTTTTATTTTCTTAATGAGGTTTAGGGCTGCTTTCATTATAGACTCTCTAGGGCCATTTAAAATCTAATTAAGGCATGATGGCTGTTACAGACTAAGTGTTTGTGCCCCCTCACCCACCAAATTCATATGTTGAAGCCCTAACCCCCAAATGTGACCGTATTTGGTGACAGCATCTGTAAGGAGGTGATAAATGTTAAATGAGGTCATAGGGTGGGCCCTAGTTTAATAGGGCTGGCATGTGTAGGAAAAAAAAAGGAAGAGACACCAGAGCGTGCACACTGTCTTTCTCTCTCTCTCTCTCTGCCATGTGAGGCCACAGTAAGAAGGAGGCTGTCTAAAGCCAGGAAAAGAGCTCTCACCAGGAATTGTATTGGCCAGCACCTTGACCTTGGATTTCTAGCTTCCAGAACTCTGAGAAATAAATGTCTGTTGTTGAAGCCACCCAGTCTGTGGTAGTTTGTTGAGGGCAGTCACTGAGAGAGAACAGAGGATGAATTCATCCTGGTCACCCCCTCTTCCCCCGCATGGCTAGTCACTACCTGTCCAGGACTGTTTGACCTGAAAGTGCTTCTTTGCAATTGGAAACTAGAGAAAGGACCTCCCCATGAATTCTCCCCAATCCTCACTTTTCTGCTTACTTGGTGCTAAAGTCCCATGTTACTTTACCAACATTGTAATCACTCTTTATTTTTTACTTATTTACTTTTTTACAATTGTACACAACTACCTATGGGAAATCAACACTCTTCTTGTGAACATTTAATTAGGCTTATACTTTTAATTACTTCTTTAATATTTATGTTTCCTTCTGTAGTGGATTGAAAACTTTCTCTCCTGCTGGCGGTTCGACTCTCTGGGTACTGGTTCTGCTTTTATGTATTTTACAAATGAAACTTTGCCTTAGTATTTGTTCTCACCATTAATTGGATTTTGCTTCCACCATTTAAGATAGTATGACAGGGCAGGGCCAGAAAAAAGTCAGTGTGATATAGAGGTTATTTTGTAGAAGGCCTATCTTTATGGATTAAAAATCTGAAATATGGAATTTTAAAAATGAGTTTTGTTATTCGAAGCACATACACCAAACAACAGAAACCAGGCAAAGAATTAACCCATGGGAATCCCTGGGGAAACCTGTTTTAATGAGTAGATGAGAATTCTTGTAATTCACAGAATGTAATTTACATGTAAATGGTGTATCTGAAAATCATGAGGGTGCTCAAGGGTGCTTGAAAAGCTTGCCTTTCATTACTAATTTCTAAACATTGCCTCTACAATCTTGTTTACCTTGTTTTTTAATCAGAGAAAAATATTGCCATCCTGGTATACCCAGAGTTGGTGTATTAGTTATCTATTGCTGTGTAACAAATTAGCCCCGATCTTAGACACTTGAAACAGTCAGTATACAAGTTGGCCCCTGAACGACACAAGTTTGAACTGTGCAGGTCCACTGTACTGATTTTCTTCAATAAATATATACTATAGTACCATAATACATACTATAGTACCATACGACCTGTGGTTCATTGAATCCATTGATGGGTAACTACAGGTGAGAAGTGCTAACCATAAGTTATACTCAGACTTTTGACTGTGTTTGTGGGGTCAGAGCTTCTGACTCCTGCATTGTTCAAAGGTCAACTGTATTTTATTTTACACAGTCTTTGAGCAGCAGAAGTCTGGGAATGGATTAGCTGGGTGGTGCAGCTAAGGATTCCAGTTGAGCTGTTGGCTGGGATTGTAGTCTTTGAAGCCTTGACTAGGGCTGTAGGATCCAACTCCAAACTCACTCATGGCTGCACACATCATGGTTTCCTCCAGAGTGAATGATAAGGAAGCAAGAGACTGCACCACTGTCTTTTATAACCTAACTCTGGAAGCGACAAACCATCACTTCTGATGTATGCTACTGGTATTGGCACACAGACCAATGCTGGTGTGGCATAGGAGGGAATATACCTACAAACTCACTTACAGTGTTGTTGGCAAGAGACTTCAGTTCCTTGCCACATGGGTCCCTTTATAGGGCCACTTATCCCATGGTTTCTTTTGAGTGAATGATCCAAAGAGCACAGAAAGAGTGACCACCTAATTTTGGAAGTGACATATCATCATTTTTGCTGCATGCTCTTGGTCATAAAGACCAATTCTGGTACCATGTGGGAAGGACTGCACAAAGGTGTGGACAATAGGAGGAAGAGAGGATTAGGGACCATCTTAGATGGTGGCTGCCACAGCTGACATGACCTTGAACAGAATGACAGACTCATTGAGTAGAATCATTCCCTCAGGTCCAGCCACTCTCTTTTGGTTTTGCAATCTCCTGATAATCTTCCAATAAATTCTCTTTGGATTAAGTGAGTTTAGATCACTTTCCAGTGCTAAAAGACTCCTAACTGGTAAAATGGACTCCAATATAAATTAAACTACTTTCCATTTGTTATAGGACTGTGGAAGTCAGGTTTATCACTGTTGGTGATGGGAGATAGAAATACGGAATTGTAGACAGAGTAGTGAGAACCTGTGGCGCTAGGATGGAATTGGAGATACTAGTGTGGACTTACACTGTATATTACAAACACACACTTCCTGGGTCTATCTGCCCTTTCAGCCCCAAATCTTTCCCTGGTAGCAATGAATAAACCTTTGTGCCAAGGTCTTGGTTTCTAAATCTGATGCCCCATGAAAAACAAGCAGGGCTCCTTGGTGAAAAACGATGAGGGCAGGGAAAATACAAGGTAAGCCTGGTACATCTTTTGAGCCAAAAGGTAAGATCTCAAAGAATAATGGGGATATGTTAAAATGACACAGCTGCCAGCGTGAAGGGTCTCCTCCTGTCTTGATCTGAGATAACTCGAATATTAATATGGAATCAGTTTTGCAACCATCCTATTAACAATTGGTTCAGGTGGAAATCATCAGTGGATGCTAAAACTAGTGGGTAAAAGTTTGAAGAGTGGGGTGTTTACATAGTTTGAACAGATTTCACCTTAAAATGCTTGTTAATCACAAAGGACAAAATAGTACCTTTAGAAATGGAGAGACCTGGCAGCCACTCCCTTAAGCATGTGATTAAAAAAGTAATAACACCAAGAGCTGGATAAATGACATTATGTGCCTCCTGGTGTGATGCACTGAGAAGAACATAGTGTCCCTTCCAGGGTAATCTGCTAAAAGTGCATTACCTCGCTCTAATCAGGAGGAAACATTAGACAAATCCAAACTGAGGAACATTCTGTAAAATAACTGACATGTGTTCTTTAAAAATGTCAAGGTCAAGAAAGATAAAGGCTGAGGAATAGTTTTTGATTAAATAAGGCTGAAGAAACGTGAAAGTAAATATAATGTAGGCTCCTGCATTGGATCCTGAGCACGGGGCAAAGAGACTCTAAAGTGACATTTTTGGGACAATGGGAAACATTTGACTGTAGATTGTTAATTATATAATAGCATCGTATTAATGTTAAATGTCCTGAATTTGTTAATTATGTCAGAGAATGTCTTTATTCTTGCAAAATACACAGTATTTAGAGGTGAAGGAGTGTCATGTCTGCAACTGACTCTCAAATGGCTCAGAAAAATATATGAAGAGAGCGAATGATAAAGTAAATGGGTCACACATTAACAATTAGGGAATCTAGGTAAAAGGTCTTATATCAGTTTGCTATTGCTGCTGTGACAAAGTACCATAAGTTGAGTTGCTTGTTTCTGTTGGTGAGAAGTCTGGCACAGTTTGGTTGGCTTCTCTGGGTTGAAATCAAGGTATCAGCAGGACAGCATTCCTTTATGGGGACCCTGGGGAGGAATCTGCTTCCAAGCACATCCAGGTTTTTGGCAGAACTCAGTCCCTTGTGGTTGTAGGACTGAAGTCTCCATTTCCTTGACTCTTGGCCCCTTCATTTTCAAGCCAGCAATGGTGCTTTGAGTCCTCTTCATGTTTTAAATCTGATTTTGCCTTTGCTTCACCTCTCTGCTTTGAAGGGCTCGTGTAATCACATTAGCTCTACATGGATAATCCAGGATAATCTCCCAGTCTTAAACTTAACCAATTAATAATCTTAATTACATCTGCAAAATCTCCTTTGCTATGTAAATTATATAACATAGCTATAGGTGTGATACCAGGGGCTAAAAGTCCTCGAAACCAAATTTCTGTCTACCTCAGTTTCACAGGAGTCTTTTGCACTATTCTTGCCACCTTTATATATTGATAAGTTTAAAATTACATCAAAACAAAAGAAGGTAAAAAGATTCATAAACACAGTACATGGAACTGGGATATGTAGTCATGGCATTGTTCACGTTCTTGGTAGTTTCATTTCTTCCTAACAGCACTGGGTCTGTTTTGCTCCCCTGTTATCTACCAGGTCACCCCCAAATCAAACAAGGGACGTGTGAGGTGGTCGCAGTGCACAGGTGCTGTAACAAGAACCGCATAGAGGAGAGATCACAAACGGTCAAGTGTTCTTGCTTCCCAGGACAGGTTGCTGGCACAACTCGGGCTCAGCCTTCTTGTGTTGAAGGTAAGACCTTTCTGGTTAGTTTCCCTAATGTTGCAAAAGGACTTAACACTAAAGAACCCCCATACTTTAAAGTTTTTGCTACTGGAAGAAAACTAGGTTGCAACTAGGTCAGCTATGTGTCTTTTTTTTTTTTTTTTTTTTAAGATGTTTTGAGGTGGACCATTTTATTCAATTTGTTGCAATATTGCTTTTTTTTTTTTCTTTTTTTGGCCCTGAAGCATGTGGGATCTTAGTTCCCTGACCAGGAATCAAACCTGCACCCCCTGCATTGGAAGGCGAAGTCTTATCCACTGGAAAGTCAGACGTCAGTGTGATTTTAAAAATGAACATAAATATAACCCCACAAATTTCTTGATGAGTAGGGTATTAATGATGTCTCCCAAGAGGTACCAGTGAGGAGTTCTATTACTGGACAATCAGAAAGATATGCTTTGATTTCTTCTTGCCCAGCTGTCTCTGAAAATATCACCCATTGGAGTGGCTGCTTCCCTAAACATGCTCTTCTCCCTGCTCTCCAAGTCTACTCAAAAAATTAAGCCATCTGGTTTTCTCACATCATATTTAATGTTACAGACTAATATTCTCTTTATTTCTAGTTTACTATTTATGAAACATCTTTGGAGCAAGTTCCTTGAGAATACTTTGGGATCATGTATCATTCATTTGTTGTTTCCATATCCCCTAGCAGAATACTGTGCCAACAGTTTAGAAAAAAAAAGAATGAATGTTGATGGTTGTAGGGTGGAGGCCTGGGATTGATTCCTTTCCATGCCCAGACTCCTTCGAGCAGATACTTTGTTAGAAACAAGTATCCGGTCCCCAGGGGAACAGATACATGAGGTTAAGTCTTGTAGCAGATTCTCTACAGTGGCCGAAACCTCCCTGAAAATGAACACTTCCTGTCTAATCTGATGCATTTCTAAAGGTCAGTGATTAAAACACACACACATTCTTATCTCTAGAATCATGCAATCGGCAGGAATAGCTGACTTACATATCTCACATCCCCTGCCAAACACAGACACGAATTTATAGGCTGTATAGTGTACACGTATGGTAAACGTACCAATGGTGTGTATCAGCATGAGCTCAGCCACCTTTCAAGCTGGAAAGTGATCATGGAAAATTTCCCATGGACAACTCCTCACCAGAAACCCTGGGGGCAAATGTGTGGCCAGATTCATATTTTGTCAGATTTTATCCAGATATCATAGTGCATATTCCATCTATTACCTGACAGACCTAATATCTTCCCCAGTTGTACCCCGTAATCACAGATATATTTATACAGTAAAATACATGAATATTCATGCAGGATAGGATAAGGCAAGATGAAGAACCTCATGTTAATTCAAGTCAGGTATTGCTGCCATCCTAAAGAAATTCTTGCCATTTTCAGAGCTTTCTGGATTTGGGGATTAAAGATAAAGGATTGTAGACCTATAAAAAAAGATGAGGCTCTTTAACATTAAAAAAAAATTGCTAAGTTTGTCTCCCCAGCTGGGACAGTTTAGGATATATCTTTTCTCATTATTGAATCCAAATCACACTCATTCTGTCTCCTTGCTCTCTCTCAAATCAGTTCACTTTTCTCTATCCTGCTGTCATCTCTACAGTCTAAGGGTCTAATTACATTCTGCTGAGCTGACTACTCTTAGTGTTCCAGTATTCACCCTGTAGCCAGAATGATCCTTCTACAGAAACGGAACTCATCACGTCACTCCTGTATTTAAAACCACACTTCAGTGACTTTCCACTGTCTTTAAAAATGAAATTCAAATTCCTTACCATAGCTTGGCTGAGAAAGCCCTGCATAATCTGGTTCTCTTACTTTTTTCTTTCAACTACTGTACCCCAGCCAAACTGGAGTCTTTCCTGTTCACTTTTATCTCTGCACGTCATCGGTCTATATCCATTGCCTGAATTATTGCCTTCATCCCCCCGACACACATTTGTCCGCTTAATGCCTATTCTCTTTTCAGTTCTTCTATTTGTTTTTGTATCTCCCCCTACTTCCAGTTCATGACATGCATCTCATTTGGTTGTAAAAACTTGCTGAATGTGTGTCTTTCCATTAGTCTGCAAGTTGCTTGAGGGTGAGAACTGGGTCTCTTATTTACATCTCCCCACATTGGCTGGTGCACGGTGAGGTTTAGCACAGGAGAGAATTATTTCATCTTCCCTAATCAGAGATTCATTTGGGAAGATAATGTTTGCTTGCCTCTGTAGGTTTTATTTAAATTTTTATTAAAAATTGTAAAGATTTTTATTGTTTTTATTGAAGTATAGTTGACATGCAATATTAAGGTAGTTTTAGGTGTACAATACAGTGATGCGACATGGATAAGCATTGTATATTGATCAGCAGGATAAGTCTAGTAATTACCTGTCGCCGTACAAAGTTATTACAATATTACTGACTATGTTCCTTATGCTGTATATTATGTCCCCGTGGCTTATTTTATAACTGGAAGTTTGTATCTCTTATTTCTCTTCACCTATTTGTCCAACCTCCCACATTTCTCCCCTCTGGAGACCAGTTTTTTTTTCTGTATCTATGAGTCTGTTTCTGTTTGGTTTTGTTTGTTCTTTTTTGTAAACATATAAATGAAATAATATGTTATTTGTCTTTGTCTGACTTATTTCACTTAACATAATACCCTCTAGATACCTTCATTTTTGCAAATGATAGAATTTCTTTCCTTTTTTATGGCTAATATTCCAGTGTGTGTGTGTGTGTGTGTGTGTGTAATTATATGTATATATAATTATATATATATAATCAATCCTCTGTGTGTCTATCTATCTGTCTATATAAAATTAATCATATCTTCTTGATCCATTCATCTGTTGATGGGCAGTTAGATTGTTTCCATACATTGGCTGTTGTAAATAATGCTGCAGGGAACATAAAATTGTTCATATTTCTTTTCTAATTAGTGTTTTTGTATTCTTTGGATAAATAGCCAGAAGTGGGATAGCTGGATCATATGAGTTGTTTTAGTCTTACTATTTTGAGGAATCTCCATACTGTTTTCCATAGTGGCTGCACCAATTTAAATTCCCACCAACAGTGTATGAGGGTTCGCTTATCCCATATGTGATTGCTTTCTTAATTTTTCCTTCTGATAGTTTGTTGTTACTTTATAGAAATACAATAGATTTATATATATATATTGATTTTTGTATCCTGCAACTTTATTAAATCCATTTATCAGTTTAAATAGCTTTTTGGTGGAGTCTTTAAGGTTTTTTGATATATACTATCATATCACCTGCAAACAGTGACAGTTTTACTTTTTTTTTCTAATTTGGATAATTTTATTTCTTTTTCTTATCTGATTGTTGTGGCTAGGTCTTTGAATACCGTGTTGAGTAAAAGCGGTGATAGTAGGGATCCTTGTCTTGTTCCTGATTTTAGAGGGAAAGTTTTGAGCTTTTCACCATTGAGTGTGATGTTAGCTGTGGGTTTATTGTATATGGCCTTTACTATGTTGAGCTACATTCCCTCTGTACTCACTTTGTTGAGAGTTTTTAATCATAACTGGATGTTGAATTTTCTGAAGTGCTTTTTCTTTCTCTATTGAGATGATCATATGATTTTCTCCTTTATTTTGTAAACGTGGTGTATCACATTGATTTGCATATATTGAACCATTCTTGAATTCCTGGAATAAATCCCACTTGATCATGGCATATGGTCCTTTTAATGTATTGTTGAATTAGGTTGGCTAATATTTTGTTGAGATTTTTTGCATTTATGTTCATCAGGGATGTTGGCCAGTAATTTTCTTTTCTTCCTCTTTTTCTTTTTCTTTTTTTCTTTTCCCTCCCTTTCTTTTCTTTTTTCTTTTCTTTCCTTTCCTTTCCTTTTCTTTTTTCTTTTCTTTCTTTCCCATCTTTGTCTGTAGTTTTAGTATAAGGATAATGAGTTTGAATCCATTCCTTCCTCTTTAAATTTTTGGAATAATTTGAAAAGGATAGGTATTAACTCTTCTTCAAATGATTTATAGAATTCACTCATTAAGCCCTCTGGTCCTGGACTTGGTTTATGTTTTTTGTGGTTTTTTTTTTTTTTTTTTTTTTTTTTTGAGTATAGTTGCTTTACAATGCTTTGTCAGTTTCTGCTGTGAGTCAGCCATACGTATACATATATCCCCTCATTTTTGGATTTCCTCCCCATTTAGGTCACCACAGAGCACCAAGTAGAGTTCCCTATGCTATGCAGTAGGTTCTCATTAGTTACCTATTTTATACATAGTAGTGTATATATGTCAATCCCAGTCTCCAAGTTCATCCCAACCCCCCCAACACCACTTTCCCCCTTGCTATCTTGTTGTGAGTTTTTGGATTACTGATTCAATTTCAATGCCAGTAATCAATTTGTTCAGATTTTCTATTTCTTCGTGATTGTCTTGGAAGAATGTATGTTTCTAGTTTATCAATTTCTTTGAGGTTGTTCAGTTTGTTGGTATATAATTGTTTGTACTAATCGCTTATGATTCTTTGTATTTCTGTGGTGTTGGTTATAACTTCTCTTTCATTTCTGATTTTGTTTATTTGGGTCCTTTCTGTTTTTGCCTGATGAGTCTGGCTAAAGGTTAATCAATTTTGTTTATCTTTTCAAAGAACCAGCTCTTAGTTTCATTGATCTTGTCTCTTTTAGTCTCTATTTCATTTATTTCTGCTGTAATATTTATTTCCTTCCTTCTGCTGATTTTGGGCTTTGTTCCTATTCTATTTCCTTCAAATGATAAGTTAAGTTGTCTATTTGAGATTTTTCTTGTTTCTTGAGGTAGGCCTGTATCACTATAAATTTCCCTTTCAGAACTACATTCGCTGCATCCTATAGATTTTGGAAACTTGTATTTTATTTTTATTTGTTTTGAGATATTTTCCCATTTCCTCTTTAATTTCTTCATTGACTCATTGGTTTTTTGTAACATGTTGTTTAGACTCCACGTGTTTGTGTTTTATCCAGGTTTCTTCTTGTAATTTTATTTCTTGTTTCATACCACTGTGGTTGGTAAAGATGCTTGATTTCAATTATCTTAAATTTATTGACTTGATTTGTGGCCTAATGTGACCTATCCTGGAGAATGTTCCATGTGCACTTGATGTATTGCTTTTTCTGCTTTAAAGTCTTTTTTAAAAATTTTATATTGGAGTATCATTGATAAACAGTGTTGTGTTAGTTTCAGGTGTACAGCAAAGTGATTCAGTTATATTCATACAAAGCATCCATTCTTTTTCAAATTCTTTTCCCATTTAGGTTATTACAGAATACTGAGCAGAGTTCTCTGCTGCTATATAGTAGGTCCTTGTTGGTTATCTATTTTAAATATAGCAGTGTCTAATTTTCAGTTTTGTCTCAATTAAAAGGTCCTGAATTTATACGTGTGTCTGTATACACACATACATATACATACATACATATATATATATATAATATGTAATTGTATAATTATTACACACACACGTATATAAAAACATTAAAAAAATGACCTCATGGTTTGGGGCATATGCTTGTAATAAATACATCTACAGATAAAAAATATATATACTCGTGTGTACATACCAATCCCAAACTCCCAATCTATCCCTCCCCACCACCTTTCCCCCTTGGTAACCATAAGTTTGTTCTCTGAGTCTGTTTCTGTTTTGTAAATAAGTTCATCTGTATCACTTTTTTTTTTTTTAACATTCCACGTATAAGCGATATTATATAATATTTGTCTTTTTCTAACTTTCTTCACTTACTATGATTATCTCCAGGTCCATCCATGTTGCTGCAAATGGCATCATTTCATTCTTTTCTATGGCTAATTTCCATTGCATATATGTATGGCATCTTCTGTATTCATCTGTTGATGGACAACTAGGTTATAGCAATTTACCTTCCCACCAACAGTGTAGGAGGCTTCCCTCTTTTCCATACCCTCTCCAGCATTTATTGTTTGCAGATTTGATGATGGCCATTCTGACTGGTGTGAGGGGATACCTCATTGTAATTTTGATTTGCATTTCTCTAATAATTAGCAATGTTGAGCATATTTTCATGTGCCTCTTGGCAATCTGTATGTCTTCTTTGGAGAAATATCTATTTAGGGCTTCTGCCCATTTTTTAATTGGATTATTTTTTTGATATTGAGTTGCATGAAGTGTTTGTAAATTTTGCATAGTTTGCAAATGTCTTCTCCCATTTCGTGGGTTCTTTTTTCATTTTCTTTATGGCTTCCTTTGCTGTGCAAAAGCTTTTGAGTTTAATTAGGTCCCATTTGTTTATTTTTGTTTTTATTTCTATTACTCTGGGAGATGGATCGAAAAATATATTGCTGCAATTTATGTCAAAGAGTGTTCTGCCTGTGTTTTCCCCTGAGAGTTTTATAGTATCTGGTCTTATATTTAGGTCTTAAATCCCTTTTCAGTTTACTTTTCTTCCTGGTTTTTTTTTTTCTTTTTTTGGCAGAATATACGAGAGTAAGTCAAAAATTATCTACACTCTGGCTGTAGAATTTATAGAAGTTTTAATATAACCAGAGTGTGGATCATTTTTGACTCACCCTCGTATTTATTAAGGCCACCTGATCTAATGTGTCTGATCTAAGGCCAATGTTTCATTACTGATTTTCTGTCTGGGTGATTTGTCCATTGATGTAAGTGGGGTGTTAAAGTCCCCCATTATTATAAGTTCTACCTTTATATCTGTTAATATTTATGTTTAGGTGCTCCTATTTTGGGTGCATAGATATTTACAAGCATTATACATTGTCAGATTGATCTCTTTATCTTTAGGTAATGTCCTGATGTGTCTCTGTTTACAGTTTGTGTTTTAGAGTCTGTTCTAAGTATTGATACATCTGCTGTTGATTCCCTTTAGCATATTTTTCATGTAAGTTACTATAGTCTTTTTTTAACTGGAGTATAGTTTATTTACAATGCTGTGTCAGTTTCAGGTGTATAGCAAAGTGAATCAGCTATACATACATCTACTCTTCTTTAGATTCTTTTCCCATATAGGCCATTACAGAGTATTCAGTAGAAGTTACTGTATTCTTTCATTTTGATTTTTAAAAATATTTTCTGTCTCTTTTTTTGAAGTTCTCACTGAGTTTATTCATTCATCTCCTGTGTTCAGTGAGCATCTTTATGACTATTACTCTAAACTCTTTAGCTGGTAAACGCTCATCTCCATTTCTTGTAGTTCTTCCTCTGCGATTTTTTTTTCTTGTTTATTTCCATGTGGAAGGTATTTCTTTGTCTCTTCATTTTGGCTAACTATGTATGTGAGGTATGTCAGCTATGTCTCCCGGTCTTGAAAGAGTGGCCTTATGTACAAGGTGCCCTGTGGGGCTTAGTGGCACAGACACCCTTGGTCACCAGAGCCAGGTGCTCCAGAGGTATCACCGGGGTGGGCTGTACGCACCTTTCTTTTCTGGTTGAGTCTTGAATGCTACAGACACAATGGTGGGCAGGGCTGACCCCCAGGCTGGCTGGTTGCATGGGTTGGCCAGGGCTGTTGTATAGCACCCTGATATGCAGAACTGGTCTCTGGCACAACTGGCTGTGAGGCCTGATCATGACTCTTGTGGGTGTGTTGGTGTGTGGGGCTCCCCCGAATGGGAGCTGCTTTGGGGGGACACCAGTGCTGGCCAAGCTGCTGGGTGAGGTCGGGGCAAGAACCATTTTGGAGGGGCACTGGTAATGGCTGAGGTGGCCCACCAGGTAGGGCACGAGCTCCTTTGGAGGGACTGACCACAGCGGGGTAGGGTCTTAGGGGAACGCTGGGGTGGGGCACACAGTGTTAGCTACGTAGGTGGAGAGTTACAGAAGTGGTGCGCATCGGTGCTGGGCCAGCTAGGGAAAAGGAGAGGTTAACAAGAAAAAGCTTCCTGCCAGCACTTCTGTCCCTGGAGAGTTCCACCAGATCCCTGCCCCTCTGGCACATGTCCTAACTTTAGTCAATGAATTTCCTTCTTGTATAACACAGGAACTTTTCAAGCTGTTGCTTCTGTACTGGGACTTGGAGCGAGTGAGTTTGTGTGTGAAGCCTTCAAGAGTGGAGTGTCTTTTCTCCATTCCTCTGGCTCTCCTAGACATGAGCCCCATTCGTTTTCAAGGCCAGATGTTTTAGGGGCTCACCTTCCGGGTGCCGGACCTCTGGGGCTGGGGCACCTAACGTGGGACTAGGACCCATTGCTCCTCAGCAGGGAGCTTCATGGTTGTGATATCTCTACTGCTTGTGGGTCCCTGCATCAGGGGTGTGGGTTCTGACTGGACCACATCTCTGCCCTTCCTCCCCATTTGGATGTGGCCTGTTCTTTATAACCTGAGTTGTAGAAAATATGTACTCCTAGGGAGGAGGTGACCTCAGGATCTTCTTACTCTACAATTTCAATCCGGAACCAACATTATCTCTGTAGATGTTAAACTTCTACAAGAACTCATGAATCATAACATAGACTGTATTTATACGCTGTCTAGTTTAGAATATTTGGATATAAAAATCTGATACATCTAAATAATGTTTTACAATACTCAAAGCACTTTCGTTGGTGCCTGGGAAGCACAGATAGGGTAGTAATTTCTATCTACTAGAGTAGCACCTCTTAGTAAAGGAAATATTAATACCTTACCATAAACTGGCTTGTTTTACATTTTATGTATGAGAAAAATCTCTTTTGGCCTTTACCCTATGGTTAATTACATTTATCTATATTTATCTGTTTGGTCAATATATTTTCCATATACTTGTGTATTTAAGATAGGTCTGTAGAAAATGTGGTAGATTCCAGTATGAATGTATGTTATACACAAATAGTTATCACACTGAATTTTTTTAGCTCTTTATTGGACTATAATTGCTTTACACTGTTGAGCCAGTTTCTGCTGTACAACAAAGTAAATCAACTCTATTTATACATATATCCTCACATCCCCTCCCTCTCACCCTCCCTACCCACCCCTCTAAGGCATTGGGTTGATCTCCCTGTGTTATGCAGCAGCCTCCCACTAGCTAGCTATGTTACAGTTGGTAGTGTATATATATCAAAGCTACTCTCTCACTTCGTCCCAGCTTCACACCCCCGACCCCGTGTCCTCAAGTCCGTTCTCTACATCTGCATCTTTACATATTTATTCTTACCCTGCTACTGGGTTCATCGGAACCATTTTTTTTAGATTCACACTGGATATTTCTTCATCCAATGTGCATTATTCCTATCAGTATTAAGTCGTGGAGATCTTCGTGTGCTAGTACCTACTGACCTGAGTTTTTCATTGCTCCACAGCATCCATTACGTGGACAGGTTATAATTTATTTAGCTGTTCTTCTACTGAAAGACCTTTTTGGTTATGTCTGTAGGACAGGAAACACGCTTACAGGCTACGTGATTTCCCTAGAGCAGAGGATCAGTAAGTGACAGACACCATCTGTTTGGTGTCGGAGCAGAGTCTGTACGGTAGAACTTTCTGTGATGATGCAAATGTTCTTTCTGTTTATCTCCATATCTGCAGGGCATGATGTAAATGCGTCCAGTACGGTTGGTAGCCACTAAGCACATGTGGCTCTTGAGCATTTGAGATGTGACTAGTGTAACTTTAAATGGGAACTTGTACTAGAAGCTTCTACACTGGGTAGTGCAGGATAAGCTTTATGTAAGTATGTAACTTTAGTGCAACATTCGGTGGCCAGAGCATATCAAAACCCTGAAAGATGGGATTGTCATTGTGTCTTCATAGTTGTGTCCTGCACTAGCATTGCCTGGCAAATAGTCGGTGTTCAGTCAGTGTTTATTGGTTCAAAGTCACCGAGGAGGTGGAGGAAGTTGTAGTTTAGGCTCTAGTTAGGATGTATGTCTGTTTTCATATCTCCCTGATCTTCTGTTCCTTATCTGAATTGTTTTGATTAGGGCTTTTTAGCTTTACCTGCTTAATCTTTATCCCATAATAATTATGCAGTATCATGCTGCTAATTGGCATGTGGGAAGACCTGGTCTCTGCTGATATGTTCCTTTTATCTTGTCAATGAGCACAGAGAGGATCTAAAATAACTTGAATTTACATTTAGATTAAAACAAAGGGGAGAAGACATGGGGGGGCACTTATTAATGCTGGTATAGAAGCTGGACTATCTTTATGTGTTTTTGTTAATCCAGATAATTATCTAGTGTTTTTTTGTTGCTTTTTCATAAAATCATAGCTTTTACTAGTTAAAAAAGGAGAAAAATTAGCTGTTTTTTTTCTCCCATCAAGCTTTTTTGTTATAATTAACTTATAAAATCCCCCTGAATTATTGAAATGTGTCTGTAATACACATTTGGGATTTGGGAGAAGGGATGGGGAATTACTTGATTAAAGCTATGATTACTTGGATCCTAAAACAGAAACTACTTAGCTGTTAAGCGTTCTTGCTTTTGAATCTTCTACCGGCATAGACAGGGCTGTTTTGTGGTAGGCACCGTTATTCTACACATTTATCAAAATATAACTCTGTAGAGAGAATGCTGAATCGTTTTATGATAAAATGAGATAAACATGTAGTACAATGAAGCTTAATTTCTTTTGTCAAAGTGAATGCTTTCTAAACATCAGGTTTGAAAAGCTTAATCTTTTCTGAGATGTCAGATTTTGCTTAGTTAAGGACAAGATTTACTGCATGTACTGCAGACATCTTTCCTGGCTTTATGGATTGTTTGGTGAGATGCAGGGTCTTTCTTTAAGAGGAGAGTTCACAAGGTTTGTTACTAGTTATGTTCTCTGTGCCACCTGAAAGACAAAGCAATGTTCTCAGTTTTTTTCAGTGTCCGTCAGGTAAATAACAATGAAGTGTCGTTTACAAGAGTACTGTGGAAGTTGGAAGGACATGCCCTTTGCACACGTTTGTTCATTTATCAAGTTTTAATTTTGTGCCTGGCATGTCCTAGATGCTGGAGAGTAGGATAATAATTAGACTCAGGTCCTGCTTTCAAGGAGCCCAGAGTTTACTAGGAAAGATACATAATTAAACTCTAGTAAATGAAGGGCTTATGGAGAAAGCAGATGAAGGGTCAAGGGTGGTACCCATGAGAAGCCATGCGTCTGACTTTACCAGGTAGGAGGGAGCTGGGCAGAGCAGGAGTGTAGAGCACATGGGAATGAGTGGGGCAACCTTGGCAAGTGGTAGTAGCTCGTCTGGCTCACAAATGGTAGAAGACAAAGCTGGAGATGTAAACAGAGCCTGTGATATTAAAGGCCTTGGAGCAAATCAAATTTTAGGACTTACTGCCTGCCTTCTGGGAGTTTGTATTCGAGGAGAACGGATGAAGTAGACTCTGCCAGTAAGAAAGGGTATGAAGTGCTATGAACAAAGTTCATATAAAATACCCTGTGATCTCTGAGAAGGAGAAATGTGATCTCTGCATTTGACAGGTCAAATAGATTGTCAGCCTAGGTGTCAGGTGAGCTCAGGCTGTGTGTGTATGAGAGAGAGATACAAAGGTTAGACTTGTGGAATTGCCTACAGTGCAGGGAGGAAGGAAGAGGTGACGTGATATTTACCATGAATTAGTATTATTTTCACAGGCCGAAGCTTTGAAGAGGTCTGATGGTCTAACATAACCTCTCATTTGGGGCTGAGTACATGTAAATCGTCACCATAGATCAATGTTTATCAACCAGGGATGATTTTCTATCCCCACCCTGGGGGGACATTTGACAATGTCTGGTGACACTTTTTGGTTGTGATGCTGGGGGAGAAGGTACTACTGGCATCTAGCAGGTAGAGGCCAGGGATGCTGCTGAATATCTTACAATGCACAGGATGTACCCCTCTCCCCCAAATAAAGAATTACCGGCCCCAAACGTAGGTGGTGCCTAGGTCGAGAGACGCTGCCTTAGTGTCTCTGCCACATGCGGACGTGCTTGTGTGAGACGGCATTTAGCTGGGAAGGCAAACCTAGATCATAAAAGAGGAGCTTGTACATATATATCCCCAGCCTCGCTCCGTACTCTGTGGAAATAACAATACCGTGTCATCTGTGAAATGTGTGAAGAAGGGAAAGATTCCTTAAAAAAAAAATCATGGTCCTCTCACTACTGCCTTTATGCCTATTACCTGGGCCAGGTTGGAATGGCTTCTTTGAATAACAAGAAATATCAATTGGCGGGACTCTCTTAAAAGTTAATAACTGGCTTTATTTTATTATTATTTTTTTAAATGGCTTAATTTTAAAGAACACAGTAAGTGTCTTGAAATAACAGTGGTAAGAGCAAAATAGCTAAAGATAAAATACATTAAAACCTCAGCGCATATTCCTGTGACTGTTTCCATTTTCTGGATGACATAGATTCTAGGAAGATGTGTTCTTAATCTTTCTGTCCGCACTTTCAGGGTAAAAATACACTTTTCTTTAGAAAAGCCTTAACTCTGTGTAAATACAACCAAACTAAATCAACAAAGGAGACACCAGCTGTTGAGAAGTGAGCCTGTTCGTCTTATTCCAAGGTGGGCTTATCTAAATAGCTATATAAATACATATTGTGTTTTATTTAATAGATTGATATTTATTTGGGACAAGGGCTAGAAACAAAAGAACTCCATCTATTTTATACAACAGAGAGCAAAGAAAATGCACCAGGAGCAAAACAGTTACTTAGTCACCTTACATTTTCACCTAAAAAACAACATTATAGAAAGTACTGGTTGCTACCATAAAACCAGGGCTTCGCTTTTTTTAATCTCGTTTCTGCATAAAACTCGAAATTCGTTATAGCTTGGCCGCTTGGAGATGGGGATATTTTGTGTGTTTTCCTAAGTCAGGAAGGCATGGGGCTTTTTAAAGAACTTCATTTTAAAAATAGACGTGACAAGACACTTTCTCATTTAAAGTGTATTATGGTATTTGGTAACAGGAAAAAAAAAATGTATGCCTCCTACAAACTTGTTTTCCTGTGGAGACAAGACTCGGTTAAGTGGGCAGATGTTCTCAAGAGTTATTTTAATAGAATGCTATTTCTGAGTCCTTTGTCTCAGCTCACAGCCTACTCAGTATGCACTCAAAGCTGAAACTTCCGGGCTGTTTTACCACCTTATTTCTTGTTGGGTCAAACCCTTGGTTGGCTTTCACCTTAGCTGTGAGTTCCTTAGTCAATCCTTAACTCAAAAAGGAGTTTGAAACGTGCATTTTGGCTACTGGGGTGGCTCTTATTATGTCTCTCTTTTCTGAAAGAACATTCGCGATTAAGTCTTTCACAAAGAGACTTTATCCTGGATAAAGTATCTACTTATAGAGCCCCCTCACTCAATGTACTCTTTCAAATAGGAACATGATTTCTTTTTTACAAATAGAAATATTTTAAATTCCAGGGCAGCTTGCTATTTTAAGGAGTCTGTTGTGAATCTTGTGAATCTGTCTTTAGAAACATCACTCCATATTTTCCAATTAAATGAAAGGACACTGGTAAATAATTTCATAAGGGCTTGACTATATATGCTCCCTTCTTTTGTTTAAGGATTTAAATGTAATTTGTTTAAATAAACTACTAGGCACTTCTGTAGTTAAGAATTGGCACTTTTTTTCTGTGCTGAATGCCTGAATCCATCATTTTCCCCCTCAAGCTCCTTTTCTAGATTTGGCATCAAATTTATCCTGCATCCCCATGAGCCCAGTAAGGAGGTACTAGTATTTCTCTGCTGTGAAGTTGAGATAATCTGATTCAATCTATTTCCTCTGCAGGGAGTTTATTCCCAGATTTCTCACCTCAATTGGTCTTCTCTCTCAGACACCTTTTTGTTCTAAATTCTTTCATCATCTCCTGCCGGACTCACGGTCCTAGGGATATAGGTTTTCCCAGCTTACTGCGCCACCTTGCTCAGACACTTTCCATGGCTCCCTCCTGCTTAGAGAATCAAGTTTTGAATTGTCCTTGACAGCCCCTCAGGTTTGCTTCCGAGACCACCTTTCTCAGCTGAACGTCCCTTACTTCCTGGCTGACCCCTCACTTCAGCCACGTGGGTCTCTTGCCTTCCAGGTGGCCGTTCAGGGCCCCTCCTGCCTTCACCTGGACAGATCGCTGGCCATCTGTCAAAGCTTCCTTTGAAGCGTCCAGGTAGCCCTGATACCTGTCAAGAGTGTCTAGGTTTCTACTGCTGAGTGGAAGAAAGTTTGTCTAAGGAACAGTTTTAAAGATTTTTTAAAAAGTTTAAAAAGTATTTCAAACTCAGTTTTGACCCTGTGTAAATATAACTAAGCTCTGTCAACATTTAAATAACTTTTCCCGTCCTGCAGATGGTATTTTAAATTGAGGGCTGGGAACCACCTCCTATTTGTCTTTATATCTACTTGGGAACAAACTAAGGTATTCAGAAAATAATGAATGACTGGTCGGCACTGTGAAGATGGTCTGTTCTCTGTAGCAGTTTTCAAGTATTACTTACTTTGTGGAAAGCTCTGGGTTTTGTATCTGGAACCATCTGCCTCCCCTTCTTGCTTCTGAAGTTTCCTGGGACAATCACAAGAGGCGTAGTACATAAAAGTGCTTTGAAAATGACACAGCTTTGTACAATTTTAAGGTGCCACTGTGGTGATGTTGGGGGCCGAAAAGAGTATAACTTTGTCAGACTTGGCCTCAGTGTGTCCGTCCACTCAAGTTCAGTGTCAGTCTCTGACAAAATAACCCATTTAGCTATGTGCCTCTCTCAGTATTGGCACCTTCTGATTTACATAGCAGTTGGTTATTCTAGATCACAGATCTGCCTTACTCAGGTACTGTCGGTTAGGATGGGACTCACTGGATAATACCTCAGTGTCTGGCCAGAATCTGGAGGGGTGGCTGCACGCAGAGAAGACACCGTATCTGGTTCTTTCAGCCAATACTGGAAAAATCCTGTGCCCTCATCATGTCACAACACATTTGCCCGACAGGAGTAGAGTTTTGACTGCACTGGCTTGCGCTGTTACCTACTTTTGTCATTGCCTCTAGTAGACATCGCTGCTGTGAGGGAAGGGGTGTGTATTAAGTGTGGGCACGTGGGCGCCAGCATTAGACTGCCTCCGTTCAAATGCTCCTTGGCTACTTGCAAAAAGTGTGACTTTGTGCAAGTCACTTAATACCACCAGACCTCAGTTTTCTTTTCTCTATAAGATGCAAAAAGAAAAAATAACCACTTATAGCCTCAGAGTTGTAGGAATTTGAAATTAGAAAATGAAGGAAAGACATCTGGCAACGTGTCCCGCATTCAAGAAAAAGCAGCTGTTAGGATTTACAGCTGTACCTTGTTTTATTGTACTTCACAGATACTAGGTGTTTACAAAGTAATGGTTTGAGGCAACCCTGCACTGAGCGAGTGTATCCGCACCATTTTTCCAACCGCATTTGCTCACTTTGTGTCACATTTTGGTAACTCTAGCACTATTTCAAACCCTCCATCAGCAAAAAGAGTATGACTTGCTAAAGGCTCAGATGATGGTTAGCAATAAGATATTTTTTAATTAAGGTATATACACTGAGGTTTTTTAAAGATATAATGCTATTGTATCCTTAATGGACTACAGCGTAAATCTAACTTTTATATACACTGGGAAGTCATAAAATTGGTGTCACTTACTTTATGGTGGTGGTCTGGATTTCTCCAAGGTAGGCCTGTGTATGCCTGCTTTTTCTTGACCTTGAGTTTCAGACTTCTGAGGCAGTGGTAAAATCCACTGGGGTGTGTTTTTTCCTCTTTTTTTTTTTTTTTTTAAATCAACGTGCTACTGTTTGAACAACAAAAAACAAGGCTAAACTACGTCCACTCCCCAAACCACACACACTATCCCCAGCTTTGTCCTATACCAGCCTACTGAATGTGATTGAGTTTGAAAGGTGAACCCAATCTTTTTTTGTCCTTTGAAATCTATGGGAATAACCAGTCAAGTTGATGGTTTTTTCTTAACTTCTCTTCACCTGCCTACAAACCCAAAGAACCAGGGTGCTAGTTTCTGATTCATGGGCTTAAAACATCAATCATTTTGCTAGCAGACTACTGTGGGGATGGTGAGATGAAGAGGACAGGGAATTCACAGGTGAGCTAACTGACTAGTTGAGAAGGTAGGGATGTGAGGGGTGCCAGGCCCTCCCATCTTACCTTGGCATCTAGTAGCTGACCCAAGTGGTTACTCACCCGGCTGGAATGGCATGGAGAGATGGGCACCCTGTGGGATGAACGTGTCAGCTGTGCTTAGTCTTTGCTATTGACAACAAAGGGTATCAAACACAAGTGCAGTATCAGCATCCAACATTATAACCTGCAACCAGCGATGGAGATCATAATAATAGTTAACCTTTTCTGACAACAGTGACTGGTCCAAAGTCAGCCAGGAATTCAACACAGGTTGGCTTTATCCTCTTGCCATCTTCTGGTGAGGCTCTATTTTTATTCCCATTTGTGCAGATGGAGAAACTGAAGCTGAGAGTAAAAAAAAAGCTAGGCCAAGGTCCTTCCAAATAGGATCAGCTTCAAACCCAGGCAGGCATACTGCACAGTGTGCAATCTCACGGACTACGTCATAATCGGCTAGCCAATTGCATAAAAAGAAATATTTTTTTTCTGTAAAATATATGGCTGATTGGATGCTTTACTTGTAAGATTTCACCATAAGCAATTTTGGAAGCCAGTGTACCCATCTATGTGGAGCTTTATGTTATCTGTATTTGAAGGAAGAAGCAATGTCACAGCTGTTACCTGGCTTTGTTTTCCAGCTTCCATTGTGATTCAGAAATGGTGGTGTCACATGAATCCTTGTTTGGAAGGAGAGGATTGCAAAGTGCTGCCGGATTACTCAGGTTGGTCCTGTAGCAGTGGCAATAAAGTCAAAACTACAAAGGCAAGTATAGACAAAACACAACTGTAACTTACAACTTCAGTATATTATTACCTGTGGGGTTTCCCCACTTCATTCTTGCTGCTGTCAAGAGGACAGCCTTATTTTATGTTGATAAACCTGCTTGGGCAGTGCCCCCCTGACTTTGGCCCTTTGAAAAGCCCATTTCTCAGCATCACCCTTAGTTTCAGATTTTACGGAGCAGTGATTTGGTGGGGGAACACATTATTTTAGGCAGGACTACTGAATTCATTTCAGCTCCTTCATGGGCTGATTTAAAAGTAAAGGTTTCAGAGTTGACAATCCCGTGTATCAAAACAGCATGGCAAGAATCCACACCCAGATGATTTACTGACATGGAAATACCTGCAGCCTAAGAGGAGATTTAATGGTTGAAGACTCTAATTCAAGCCTCGTAAGTGAATAGTTTCCTCCCCAAATCATCCTCTTTCTCGTTGTGTCTCTGAAAGACTCCCCCTAGTTCTTGAGCCAGAAATTTAACTTCTGCCTCATCTTCCCCTGTCCAATCTATTATTTTGTCTTTGGGGTCGTTACTCCCAAATCTCTACACCATTCCGCGTCACCATAGTTACAATCCCTGTGCGGTCCACCATTGCGTCTCATCCAGATGACGGAGGTTGCTGCCTCTTGATTCCCTTCCAGTCTGTTCTGCATAGGATGACTATAGGCATTTTTGTGAATGGCAAAGCTACTAAGCTCATCCACCCCCAGATCTTTCAGTGGCTTCTCTGTGTTCCTTTGCTAGCCTCTGCTTGTCTGGCCCTCGATAAATAACCTGGCGAGCTATCTCCCTTCGTTCTTTCTGCTTCAACCGCCTCTGCCTTCTGTGAGCCCTTCTTCCTGTGGTGCCTTTACACTTGCAAAGGAATATGCTTCCTGCCGTTCTTTTCTAGAAAGAAACCACTGTTTCTTCAGGGAATCCTTCTCTGATAGGCTTCACATCCCCTGTACCTCTGAGCACAGTACTATGGTGACATTTTGCATGGAGTGCCGTACTTCTTTACTTCATACTGACAGCTTTCTGTCTAGAAGGAGAGCTGAGAAGTCAGCGCCCCTTGCTGTTTTGCTTACCCAGATAGTTTGCTTACCCAGAGCCAGCTGAATGTCTCTTGCAACTATTTCTTGGATGAAAATTAACAAAACAGGCCATGCTAGGATTATACTGGGTAGACACACTGGAATGGAATGACTGTTTAGTTCTCGTTTCTGTGTCCGCATTGGCCCATGAGGAGGGATAATATCTCTTGAATAGTTTCTCATCTTGCTTATATTTTCCCCTTTATGAGTATTTTGAATTACTCGCGTTCTCAATCATTTTCAAGCCCTGAGGTCAAGAGCAGGTGAGTTCTCCTCCTATGAGTGTATGAGATAGTATAATACACAAGATTTTATAAAATATTTAAACATGTCATTAGTAAGATTAAATCTAGAACATACAATTATAAAACAAGGTTTTACAATACATTTTCAATGTAAATTTCCGCTGATATTTATCATATCCCAAGGTATCAATAGAATAAGTCATTTGATTAGTTTCTTATTATCTAGGTAAAATAATTTCAAAATCGAGCGTCATTTTAACATTGCAATTATCAACTAACCTGTCCTTGTTAGTGATAGCATGATAACTAGGTTAAGTGGCCTGCTCTCTGCTTTTAGACCCAGGGCAGTAGAAGTTCGTGGAGGTTGTTGGTGGAGGAAGGCGGTGAGCACTGCCATCATTTCCATCAGCGCCTCTTCTAAACCACTCCCCATAAACTTCCAATCTGTGTAAACCCAAGTGTGCCTGTTAAGCAGACCCTGCCTTAAGATCACTATCCTTTCGCAGTGGGCCCCTTTCAGCCGTTCTTCCCTCACCCCTTCCTAAATCAAAATCTTGGCGTGGCCAAGGAGCTACGTCGTAAATCCACCAACGAGAAAAAATTTTCCTTCCTCTTGTTTCTTGTAGACCAAGACATAACATTTTGCAAGATTATACTCGTATTGATTCTTACGTATACATGTAAAATAAGTCTGCGAGCACCAGCCAGCTGTGTTCCGGAAAAGAATGAGTCTAAGGAGTCCCTTGTTCCAGCAGCTTCCCCTCTGTTTATGTGCAGTGAGCGAGGGCATTTGCAGGAAGCAAACCCTGAGGGGCATTTTTGGCTGTGTGTGCTGGGAGCTAGAAGTTTGCTCTAGCTACATCCTCAGCGGTAGTGACATTTCATTTAGTACTTCGAAAAGTTGTAGAAGCATAACACAGTTCCCGCATCCCTCATGACACGTAGCTACTTTTTTTTTTTATCTTCTTCTTAGTGATACAGCACTGGAGAATAATCTCTAAGTCATAAAACTTCGTTTCCTTTATTAATCCAAGTCAGTGCGACTTGAACTATATAAAACATTTTATGTCTTTTATGGAGCTTAGGCACGTGGAGTACCTTCATTTGTGGAGCTGTGACTGGCTTCAGTGAAGAGCCTGGTACTCACAGAAGCTCTATCTTAAAATTGACACTGGACCTTACACCCCGGGTGAGACCGCAGTCCCATACAGGTAGAACAATTACCTCCCTCGAGCTGGTGGGGGGGTGGGGGCGGGGAGTGGTATTAACTATATAACAAAACAGTTTCCATTTTCCTTGACAGTTCATACACAGCAGCATCAAAACACAGACAGGCTAAAAAATAAGATTATCTGAAGAAAGCCATCTAGGTCCGAATTTTATTTTCCACTTAAATGCAAATGTGACAAAGTTAGCAGTCAACTTGAGATATGAATAGCCTTAGATGAAGACAGAACATGAGAGGGGACAATTCCCTGGCCAGGAAGGTTGGCACTGAGTTTATCCTGCTTGCCTAGTTCTCAACATCCCCAGGGAGGACGCAGCTACTGCTTTGTGGGAAAATATAACTAACTCTCTGTCATCCTGCCTCAATTTTCCTTAATTTAATTCTGAGTTTTATTACCTCCCCTGTGCTAAATGTGCTAAATCATTTTCCCCTATCTGAGCTGTCAGTATGAAGGCTTCCAACAATGTGTAATATCTTCTTCGCACCAAAGGCAGTGATTTGCCAGGGCTTTTTGTTGTTTGCAAATACAAGCAAATCACGTGGAATTTTGAGAAGTTTCCGATTTTTAAGTGTTCCTAATTTTAAAACGTCTATTAAAACTGAAGAGGTATGTGTTTAGAGCAGTCATTTTCAATGAGGGGCAATTTCGCCCTCAAGGGGACATTTGGCAATGTCTGAAGACATTTTTAGTTGTCACACATTGAGGAGGAGAGTTGCTATGGGCATCCTGTGGGTAGAGGCCACGGATGCTACTCAATGTCTCAAAATGCACAGCACGGTCCCCCCTACAGAGAGTTATAAAGTACCACACAGCAGTGGTGCTGAGGTTGAAAAGCTCTGCTTTCTAGAATAGGGTTTTTTTTTAGTAGCTCTTGGTAATCATCCTACCTGATTCTTATTTCCTTTTGTTCTTCAAAGTTTCTATTCAGTGTCTGAGCGTTTCCAGTATGTCATATTGGAAAAACTAGAGGTAGGAGGTAAGAAATTAAACAACAGGCTTTCTCTTCAAAACCTTCCTCACCCTTAAGATCTAAGATGACCAAGGTCCTTCTAGTGTCTTCCTCACATGGCTCTGATACCTTTTTCCTCTGTCTCTTGGACTACTGCAACGGGTCATCCTCTCTACCACAATGGTATCAGTGGCTACAGGAAAAAATCATCTGTGACATGGGAACTTGCTAAAAATACACTATTTTGAGCCTCATTGTAGGATGTTTCGGGATGGGGCTTAGAAAACCATACTTCGAAAACATTGTTCGTAGGGTGACTCTGGTGAGCAAGCAGCATGCAGGGATCCCGAGTTTTCGGAGCTCCCCACCTGCTCTCTGTTCTCGCCTTTAACTGGCCTGTACTCTGTTTTCTGTGCCACCAGAGTAAACTCCCTGCCCAGGTTCCTTCCTGGTGAGAGACCATCGAGAGATGCCCCCTTGGTAACTGGTAGAAAATACAGAGTATAAGCATCTTAGATGGGCTTTCACAGTTGCTCACCAAATAGGCCATGTATTTCCATACCCCACTGCCTTCCTTTTCATCTCCTCCCACTTCTAAAATTCTGCTTGTCTTTCAAGGTCTAGCTGACATGACTCCTTTATCCTGAAGTCTTCTCTGAGCCCTAGAGCCAGAGCCTGTACTCCTCAGGGTAGCCTCTCACATGAGAGTGGAGCTAATATCAACATGATAGCAACCTTTTATCCACCAAAATAACAAGGAACTGTCCATAAACAATTAGCAAAACAAATATTTTAAAAGAAACTGAATTGGCCCGTCTCAATAGTTTACCATCCCACCTTCACTGCAGAAAGGCTCCAAAACAAGCTGGGCGTGGAGAATGAGCTTCCTCAAATAAGATGCTTTTAAGAATTACATCCTAGATGTTGATTGATACTTGGCTAGCTATAACCAGGATTGGGTTTTAAACAGATGCATGAAAGAAAGATCCAGAAAGAGCTAACATGGCAACGGACACCATTTCTGGAGCACTAACCCCGTGACATTTAGCAGTTGAAGACCCTTAGGCAGAGAGAGGGTGGTCCCAGCTCAGAAAATGACCAGCTTCATCATCTGGTCGCTCAAGCCAAGGACCTGGGCTTTGTCCTTGATTCCTCTTTGCCTTACATCCTTTATTTGTCACACGTTCTGCTGGCTTCCCCTTTTATCACTGCAGCCAGAGTGATCCCTTTAAGTTGACAGTCCGGCCCCCTCTGTGTGCCTCAGTCAGAAAAAGGCTGAAAAGCCCTTGCATTTACCTCGCCCTGGAAAGTTCCTCTGCCAGCTAGTCAGGGCTCCCTCCTTTCTGTCAAGTATCTCCATAAATCCCTCGATGAAACAGTAGCCTTCTCCGCTCCCTGCCCCAGTATTGTGCGCCCTTGTATTGCTTTACTTTTCTCCACAGCTTATACCGCCTTCTGACATACTATTTATTTACCTATTTGTCCAGCCCTTTTCCTCTAGAATAGGGATCAGCAAAAAGCTATGACTTGCGAGCCATATCCAGCCACTGGCTCACAGGCCATTAAAAAAAAACAGAGGAAGAATGAGTTTTCCATTTTAAATGGTTGGGGGGAAAAAAGCGAAAGGAATATATATTTATAATGCATGAAAGTTATATGAAATCCAGATTTCAACATCCATGAATCACGTATTATGGGATCTAGCAATGTCCATTAGTTTCCATATCGTCTATGGCTGCTTGTGTGGGATAAAGGCAGAGCTGAGCAGCTATGATAGTGACTGCATGGCCCGCAGCACTGAAAATATTTTGTTTGGTGTTTTACAGAAAAAGTATGTGAACCCCTAAGTTCCAGGAGGACAGGGTTTTGATTTTGCTATTTAGTATCCCCAGCACAAAGGAAAGAGCAATTACACTGTGGAGTACACAAATAAAGGACATATGTCAATTAAAAGCAAATTGGAGGTTTGAATAAATACCTGATTGTGTCTAAAGCCCAGGCATGATGACTCTGCGATCAAATAATATAACTGACTTTAAAAGTATTTTGATGATGTAGACATGTTGGAGTATTAGGCTTTTATTTATTTATTCCTAGCTGGTCTGTGGATTATCTAACCGGTACAATTTCTTACATGACAAAATCAAATTATAGAAACTGCAGGCCAGTTTTCTTAGATCCTAAGTAATGATGAGTCTGGGTGCTTAAAAATGGAAGAAACAACACACTTTTTAATGGATGTGAATTTCCAGTAAATATGGTAGTTTTGAAAAATAACTTTCATTACCTTTCGTTTTCAAAAACAGGTTAACTACCTTAAAAAAAACAACAAAGGCAACATTCTGATCTTGACACACACTGATTGAAATCAGCATCGATTTGAAAATATTTTAGTGCCATTAACAAAGCATGCTTAGCACGCATGAGTTCACTTGATGGGCAATGAATGTACGTCGTCTGATGGGATTGTTTATAACCCCACAAGATACAGAGCTAGGGCGCTGATACCATGTTGTGCAAGGCTTTGGGTGTGTTTTTCTTTGCAACCTAGAAGCAAGACCTGTAAAGAAGAAACTAATTTTGAACAGTTGATTTGGTGAGCTTGGTGACTGATAAAGGTGCCCACTACTAAATGCTATACTTGCGACACAGACAGGGATTTACGGGCCCGCGAACGGGAAGGATTGTCTTTGGCGGGTATGGGGTGTTGAATGCTAACTTGTTAAATTCATTTTAGGTAACACGGTAGCAAAGAGAGAGGTGTGCTTCAACCCTGGGGGAGCAACGGGATGCAGCGCTCGCTTGGACTGCTGCCCTGAACTCTTTGACAGAAGTCGTCTTGGATTTTACCCACATTACTTTGTGCTATGAAGGGTGGCATTTACTTCACTCTCCTGGCCCTCTCTGCTTCATGATTTTATGACAGTGACTGATACCTGGGGGGCTGCCACGTACACAGCTGACATCCTATCTGGATTACCAAGGAACATACCTCCAAGAAACTCTGGAGGAACTAAGTAGAGGTTTCAAAATGGATTACCACCAACTGAATATCGGGTCTTCAGGTCCTGTCTACATTTTCAAAGGAGCACGGACCTATTTCCGAAGAGCTCTTCCTCTGTTGAACTTTCCCTTCAGCTGTTGCATTAGAGTAGTTTGAAAGGGGTCTAAAGAACAAAACATTTTGGCAGAACCTTTTTGCATATATAGATTCATGAACTCTGATTAACTGGTGATGAAAATTTATTTTATAAACCTTAAAGAATAGAAGGACTTATATTGTGGTTATTGTGTGTCCATTTGTATTATTGCTTTTGATGATTTAAAATCTTTGCTTTATCAGTTTCACTGGCAGGTTAGCAGAAATAAAATGCTCCCATTTTAACTTCTGCGTGCCATTTTACCGAGTACTAAGGAAGCGTATCAACTCCCCAAATTTTATAACCAAAGCTCTATCATGACCTATTCACAACAGGAAGAAAACCTGTTGGGATTTTTATGGCTTAAGTGTAGTCAGAGAGGAAAATCCTTGACACTATAAAACAGTTTCTGTTTAGATCAAGGGTGATTTCTTAGATCCAGTTTATGTCGATTACATTAAAGACTTTTGTCTTGGAGTTAACAAAATATTTTAAACGCAGAATTGTTAGACTGTAACTGCTTTATTCCTAGCTCTTTCCTTACTTGTTAGTCATCTTATTTCTTTAAATATAAGTAAAACCTGAGTCATGTCTTTCTCCGTTTAATGATTTTGCAGCAGACATGTTGCCACATATTCTCAGATGCTGTCAGGCAGAAACATATTACAGATAAATTTTATATATTAAGAAATGCCAAAAACATACTTTCTGCACTGTTGATTACCCTGTCCTTTCACAATTAAGGGGGAAAATAATACTCTGTAGCAGTAACAATTACATCTATTTGCTTTCATTCTTGCAGAAGGAATGGCAAGAGGTGATAGCTCCTTGTTTGCTAAATTTTGTTTGCATTTGACTGACTAGAGGCTTACCAGAATTGTCACTCTCATATTAGTAAGTAAAAAATTCGTTTCACTGATGGTGTATGGTGTATACGTTTTTGTGATTATTTTATGCCTTAAGACTTGTTGTTAACATTCTTAGGCTTGCAAATTTTTATTATAAATGTGAGAAACAACTTTGCATTAAGTTTAATGTTATATGACAAGCTTGGCATTTATGTAGAGTACTCCTTTGTTTCATCTCCCAAACCTGTGCAGCAGCAAGGAAACTTTAAAATTTAGGAAGATTGAATTGAGACACCTTCATGATGTTTTACGTGTATTCTGCTGCCTTTAGTATATGAGAACTTCCACTGTAAGAAAGTGCGTTTAAAAAAAAAAAAAGATTTTATGGCACATGAAACAATGTCTTAGTTTTTCAGCCACACATCTGATCTTGTACCCCAAATAAGATCAAGTAAAAATGACACTGCTTCACCTTGAGGTTCGTTTCTAGGATATAAACTACTTCCAGGAAGTAAATAGGCCCCGTGGGAAAATGGCAGGTATCAAAGGTGCCATTTCATCCATAATTGCTTCAAAGTGTTCCTTTTACCTAGTTCGCAAGTTAGCTCTGAAATGGGGCTTTCTTTGAGAAGCATCTGTATGTTATCATTCCTGTTCTTTTCCTGTAGGAAAGTAGATTGGAGACTTTCCTGTATTTTTAAAGAATTTAAAGCAAAGATACCAAAGGAGGATATCAGTCATGTCAGCCTCAGGCCCTCTGATTGTGGCACATGTGGCCTCAGTATCTGAGAGACATTCAATTCTTGTATCTTAGAATTTTCAACTGCCCAGCTAGGGTGGGTGGACTCAGCCAGGGTCTCTCCAAAGGAACCAGCAACCTCCTCGATTTTAGAGCCCTCCCTCAGGTTCTAATTTGCTGCTCTAAAACATATATACCCTTTTAGTACATGCCCTTGGAAAAGTGGAACTCTGTTCACACATTAAATTCAACAGCACTTAGTAAACCTTCCCAAGACCCCTCGGAGTTGTTGGGGAAATTGCCCTCCCTTATACACACAAACATAGCTATGTGACCCTTTGTGTACTATACTCTTTGCCAACTCAGTACACTCATGAAACATGTCATGCTGCTAACATTTAAATATTTGATTAAAATATTCACTATTGAATTTTCCGCTTGAGTTTAAAGGAATAACTGTATTCTTCATTTATTTAAAAAAGACTGGTGGAAATCCACAGCTAACATCATTCTCAATGGTGAAAAACTGAAAGCATTCTCTCCTAAGATCAGGAAAAAGGCATAGATGTCCTTTGTCACCACTTTTATTCAGCATAGTTTTGGAAGTCCTAACCGCAGCGATCAGAGAAGAAAAAGAAATAAAAGGAATCCAAATTGGTAAAGGAGTAGGAAAACTGTCACTGTTTGGAAATGACATGATACTATATATAGAAAGTCCTAAAGATGCTACCAGAAAACTACGAGAGCTCATCAATGAATTCAGTAAAGTTGCAAGATACAAAATTAATACACAGAAATTGCATGCATTCCTATACACTAACAATGAAAGATCAGAAAGAGAAATGAAGGAAACAATCCCATTTACCATCACATCAAAAAGAATCAAATACCTAGGAATAAACCTTTCAAAGCAGACAAAAGACTTCTACTCTGAAAACAATAAGACACTGATGCAAGAAATCAGAGATGACACAAGCAGATTGAAGAATCAATATTGTGAAAATGACTGGATTACCCAAAGCAATCTACAGATTCCATGCAATCCCTATCAAATTACCAATGGCTTTTTCTAAAAGTTTTTTACAACAAAAAATGTTTACAATTTGTATGGAAACACAAAAAACCCTGTATAGCCAAAGCAATCCTGAGAAACACTGAGCTGTAGGAATCAGACTCCCTGACTTCAGACTATACTTCAAAGCTATAGTCATCAAAACAGTATGGTGCTGGCACAAAAACAGAAATATAGATTAATGGAACAGGAGAAGAAAGCCCAGAAATAAAATCATGCCCTTATGGTCAATTCATCTACAACAAACGGGGGCAAGAATATACAATGGAGAAAGACACTCTCTTCAGTAAGTTGGTGCTGAGAAAACTGGGCAGCTACATGTAAAAGAATGAAATTAGAACATTCTCTAACACCATACACAAAACTAAATTCAAAATGAATCAAAGATCTAAATGTAAGGCTGGACACTATAAAGCCCTTAGAGAAAAACATAGGCAGAACACTCTGACATAAATTGCAGCACTATCTTTTTTGATCTACCTCCTGGAATAATGAAACTTAAAAACAAAAATAAGTGGTACCTAATTAAACTTAAGCTTTTGCAAATCAAAGGAAACCATAAATGAAAAGACAGCCCACAGAATGGGAGAAAATATTTGCAAAGAATGCAACCAATAAGGGATTAATCTTGAAAATATACAAACAGCTTGTGCAGCTGTCAAAAAAAAAAAAGGGCAGATCTACAAAGACATTTCTCCAAAGAACACATACAGATGGCCAAAAAATACATGAAAAGATGCTCAACATCCCTAATTATAAATCAAAACTAAAATGAGGTATCACCTCACACCAGTCAGAATGGCCATCATCAAAATTCTACAACCAATAAATACTAGAGAGGGTGTGGAGAAAAGGGAACCCTCCTATACTGTTGGTGGAATGTAAATTGGTACAACCATTATGGAAAACAGTATGGAGGGTCCTTAAAAAACTAAAAATAGAACTACTACATGATCCAACAAACCTACTCCGGGGCATATTTCCAGAAAAAACCATAATCTAAAGGATACATGCACCCCAATGTTCACTGCAGCACTATTTACAATACCCAAGATGTGGAAGCAAGATAAATCAACAGAGGAATGGATAAAAATGATGTGGCCCATATATACAATGGAATAGGACTCAGCCATAAAAAAGAATGAAATATGGCCATTTGCAGCAACATGGATGGACCTGGAGATGATCATACTAAGTGAAGTAAGTCAGAGGGAGATATATCATATGATATCACTTATAGGTGGAATCTAAACATGGATACCAATGAACTAATTTACAAAAGAGAATCAGATGCACAGACAGAAAAGAAGCTTATGCTTACTAAAGGGGAAAGGTAGTGGGAGGGGTATATTAGGAGGTTGGGATTAACATATACATGCTACTATGTATAAAATAATCAAGAAGGACCTACTGTATAGCACAAGGAACTCTTCAACACTCTGTAATAACCTCTATGGGGAAAGAATTAGAAAACGAGTCCATATGTGTAACTGAATCAAGTAGCTGTACACCTAAAACAAAGTTGTAAATCAACGATACGCCAATAAAAAATAAAACTTAAATTAAAAAGATAAATGCCTATTATATTCCCCTCAGGCTTTCTACGTTTGTGTCCCATCCCTGGAGCCTGAGCAGGCGGGGTCCCAAGGCTGCACTGTTGTGGGTCTGAGGGGGCGGGGATGATATGCCAGCAAATGAGCCTGCCTTGGACAGGTAGTGCCTGCTCCACTCCAGACGGGACCATAATCTCCAGATCCAGGGGGTGCCTCCTACAGCTCAGCCAGGCCTAATGCACCCAAAGGACGGTGGACCCTCTAGGCTGGAAGAGCTTTGAAAAGTCACCTAGTCGCCACGTCTCCTGGTGGTGGGGTTCCCACCAGCAGCCTCCTTCCTCAGAGTCACCCCACCTAAGTACGACAGCACCTTCAGCATAGCTGTTTTGGCAGGGATTGATTCGTCTGGGGGGTCAATGGTAAGGGAAAAGAAGTAATGAGACATGACTTTATGGCCATACCACCCTGAACGTGCCCGACCTTGTCTGCTCTCAGAAGCAAAGCAGGATGGTGCCTGGTTAGTACTTGGATGGGAGACACTAGCCCTGGGGTGTTTCTTCTGGCACATCAAACTCTTAAGTTCCAACCTAGGAACGGGACTTTTTCCAGGGCTCTGGCTGCCAGGGCAACGCGAGTGGGGCATGAAGAAATGCTGCCACCTTGTGGACATTTCTCATAAGAACAACTTTAAAACCAGTGCTTATGGGCACTTCCTATTCACAAGGCCTGTGGGGCTGTAAAGGACATCTGCCCTCAAGAAATGTCCTGCGATGGGTGTTTGAAAAAGAATCCAAAACAGGGCAGACACTCAAGAAGCCAGTTTCAAGAGGTAAACTTTACACTGTTTTTTTAAAGCACATGAAAAGATGCTCAACAGTGCTAATTATTAGAGAAATGAAAATCAAAACTACCAGTTATCCCCTCACACCAATCAGAATGGCCATCGTCAAACAGCCTACAAATAATAATTGCTGGAGAGGGTGTGGAGAAAAGGGAACCCTCCTAGCTGCCTCTGGGAGTGGAAACTGCTAGCAGCCACGATGGAGAACATTACAGTGGTTCCTTAAAAATCTAAAAACAGAGCTACCGCATGATCGGGCAATCCCACTCCTGGGCCTATATGTGGGGAAAAAAACCATAATTCAAAAAGACACATGCACCCCAACCTTCACTGAAGCACTATTTACAAGAGCCAAGACATGGAAGCCACCAAAATGTCCACAGATGGATGGACATTTGGTAGATGTGTGGTGTGTGTGTGTATATATATATACACACACATATATATATGCACACACGCAATGGACTATTACTCAGCCATAAAAAAGAATGAAATAATGCCATTTGCAGCAACATGGATGGACCTAGAGAATATCATACTAAGTGAAGTAAGTCAGACAGAGACAAATATAATATGCTATCACTCATATGTGGAATCTAATTTTTTAAAAAATGATACAAATGAACTTATTTACCAAAGAGAAACAGACTTACAGGTATTGAAAACAAACTTATGGTTACCCAAGGGGAAACATGGGGGGAAGGGATAAATCAGGAGCTTGGGATGAACATACAGACACTACTATACGTAAGACAGATAACAAACAGGGATCCCTGTATAGCACAGGGATCTCTACTCAATATTCTGTGATAATCTACATGAGGAAAGAATCTAAGAACGAACGCATGTATGTATATGTATAACTGAGTCACTTTGCTGTACACCTGAAACTAACACAACATTGTAAGTCAACTATATTCCAATAAAATAGTAAATAAAAAACAAAACAAAAAATAGAACGATATTTTTTTAAAAAGACTGTTGGCCTGGAATAATGTAAAAAAGTTGAACTGCTCATCAGTATGACTTAGACTGTAAGAAACTATAAGGTTCTGTATACCCCTGTGTACACTGGCACAACGCCCTTCTCCACATAATTCTTAGTGAGAGGCTGCATAAGGGCAGATGCATCCCAAGTATGTGTTCCAGGGATTTCTAAGGTTCCTTGAAGATGCAGTGACCCTGGGCCCATGTTCTACGTCCATGCTGTTGAATGGAGTGGAGACAGCAGCCCTTTCAATGGGTATGCACAACCCCCGCCCGCACTGCCCCAGCAGTCCGATGCCATGGGTACTTGGCCAGCGCCCCTCGCTTGAGTTTCTGCTCATGCTATAGAACTTTGGAAAGAATTTTTTGGTGTACAAGGTTGGGAATTGACTCCTGCCAATGTCTGTGGAAGCGACCTCATCAAAATGCCTGTCATAGATACTTTCTCTGAGACTGGAAAAGGCTTCTGCACAAAATTCTTAGTGATGGGCAATTAGGGACTCACTGACCAAGGATTAATCCACTGCTCCTCTGGGGACTAGCTTCACCATTCTGGGTCTCTCTGAACTAGGCAAAGCATTATGAAGAGTTGTACCTAAAGCACGTGGGTTCTTCTATACTAGGGGTTGGCAAACTGCAGTCAAATCCAGCCTGTCAGGGTTTGTTAATAAAGGTGTGTTAGAACATAGCCATGGCATTCATTTGTGTAAGCATCTCAGGCTTTGCACTACAAGAGCAGAGCAGACTAGTTGTGACAGAGCCCACATGACCCACAAATTCAAAAAATATTTTTGTACTCTTTGCTCCTTTACAGAAACGTTGGCCAACGCACGTTCTATATGATGGAAGAACACGGTGTTATTTTATGAGTTCGCCAGTACCCTGTAACTCAGTGGCAAAGAGTTGAGGTTCTGGAGGTAGACAAATTGAAATTTCAATATAGGCTCTGCTACTCACCTTTCAAAGCTTTCTATTCCATCCGCAGGAGGTTTTTGGTAAGAATTTTTCTATCTACAAACAGCATGAGAAAATAATAGGCTCTTGATAAGGTTGTGCCTCTGTTATGAGTATTTCATAATCCAAGTAGTCATACTTCATACTAAAAAAGAAGCAAACAGCAGGCCCTGGGCTCAAAACTAGGGTGTATGGTTTCAGTGGACACCACTGACAGAAAACTGGGGCCTGATAAGATTAGACCTTAAAGTGTTCTCTCCTTGTTTTCAAGTCAGTAAAAACTCTGAGAAAGCAGAGCAAGGACTAACTCACCAAACAACTCAAGGAACATTGCTCCTCCTTGACCTTGGCTTTCCATGCGGCAGAGTACTGAAGATGTTTATGCTTTCTGCATGGACAGATCAATGTCTTGAATCTGTAATACCTATCTGGTGGAAGTCTGAGCACCACTGCAAAGGAAGATGTGCTACACAGGGATGCTGGTTTGAATCTGCAACCTGAGGTGACAGATGTAGGACATACACATGGACAGGATTCTTTCAGCTTCATCTTGTAAAAAACTCAAGCCTGATCCAGCAGCTACATGAAAGGAAACAATCATTTCAAGTTACAAAGTAATCTTGTAAACAGAAACTTTGAACAAAAGAGCCCTGTAAATAATTGATGAATGGTTACTGAAGCATGTTGGGCAGCCTTCGTAGTATTGATTTGGGGCTCATACTTGAGTTTTTTCCTCTCCTCTTTGGTGCTATCAATAGTCATAGCTTGCTACCATGTGAGGAAGGTGCAGTGGTACTCCTTTCATATTGTTCACAGGGGTCTCTGCTCTCTGTGGATAGGGTCCGTGACCCATCCTTTAATTATCAGCTTTGATTTTCATAATGAGGAGTTATCAAAATAGTTCAGGACACTGAATTATTAATTGAATAACTGTAATTAACAACCAAGGAATGGAAGCAAGCAAATGAACTTAGGTCCTGTATTTCCAAATCTGAAATCCTACTCTCAAGAGTTCAGTCTGCATCTCTGAATGTGCCTGCCCTATTTTTGAATTGCATCTTCACCCGTGCTTTGTTACATATATTAAGTCCAACATTCACTGTTTTATAGCCCATTCACAGACATCATAGAAAATTTAATCATGCCCTTACTATTTTAGCGTTGCAATAAAGGAAAAGAAAACATAAAAAAATAATCCATACTGTCTCTCTTCACACACAAATCAATAGAGCGGACTGGTTAGGTCAGCGTAGTCGGGGCATGGGTTGAAATAGGAATCAGGACAATACTTGGGGATATTTAAATATTTATGAGCTCTATATATCTGACAGAGGACTGAAATGGATCCTTAATGCCAAAACAGTACAGAAAGGGGAGTAAAACCACTACGTCTCAGCTGGAGAAAAAGTTAGTGACAACTCTTGAAACTGTCGGAGTCAGAAAAATTGGTGTTTGATGCTGCCATGTGCTATTTCAGTCTCTGTCTCTTCTGACTCACTGCTAGAGCACAGACGAAGAGTGGGAATAGAGGAGGGGACCTTGAAAAGATGCTATGTCTGATATTCTCAAGGGAAAGGGACTTTGCCTGTGGAAAATCAGTACAGATGGCTCTGATTTGGTGATGTAGGCACTTGGGCTGTGGTCAGAGAGAGTAAAGGAGAAAGGGGTTTGAGTGTGCTTTTGGAGGGCTCTTATTTCACTTCTGATTAGACAGAAGACTAGTGTAGAAGGGCTCCCCATTTGTTACTCCATTCATCTTCCTGTGCTTTAGAGAGAGCTGTGTCAGTTTCTCTTCTCCCTCCTGACGGTTCAAATGCAAAAAGGAGTCGAAAGGGGGAAGGGGAATCTCTTCAGGCTCAGAGTAGGACCTGGAAGACAGATCTACTCAACAAGAAAAGATTTGTAAAAATTGATAGATTTGACTCTATAAAAAGCGAAACCTTGTTCATGGCCAAACCACATAAATCCAACTAGAAGTCCAACTGGGAAAAGTCTTTATAGCTTATAAAAGTAGACAAAATATTAATACCCATCTCTGCAAAACGTTTACAAACCACTAAGCAAGAGATGAGCGCCTCAATAGAAAAGCAAACAAAAGGTGTAAAAATTCACAAAAGAAGACATACAAAAAGGCCAAATGGATTGCAATTTTTGATGAGTAGTTAAGACTGAACAGTTTTCATGTCCGTTTGGCGCGTATGAAAAAAAATATTTAACAGGAGTTGCAGGGGTGTGATGTTACCCTGTACATACTGCATCAAGAGCCTTAGCAGTCAACCTTCTTGACTCAGGTTTCTACTTATAGGAATGTAAGGAATTAAGAGGCCAAGTGGCATGAGCAGCAATGTGAATTCCAGAATTGCTCATGAGGGCGAGCAATCAGAAACCCTACATCACCATCAACAAGGGCTGCACTTCTGGTTCTGGGCACAGTGCATTCCATTTTACTCCTGCTGATTTCCACAGCAATCCCTGGACAAAACACATTATAAACCTGGCAGGGGACTTCGCTGGTGGTCCACTGGTAAAGAATCTGCCTTCCAGTGCAGGGGACGAGGGTTGGAACCGTAGTCTGGGAACGAAGATGCCACGTGCCGCAGGGCAGCTAAGCCCGCGTACGCCACAACTACTGAGCTCTGTGCCTCAACTACAGAGCCCATGTGCCACAACTAGAGAAGAGAAAACCCGCACACTACAACTAAAGAGAAGCCCGTGTGCCACAACTAAGACCTGGCACAGCCAAAATTATAAATACTTAAATTCAAACAAACAAACAAACCTGGCAGGGTCAAAGATGGAGGACAGGCAGTCTAGCTCAGGACCTTGGGACTCCATTGCCAACTAAAAATTGTCACTTCCCATCTGGTTATGTAAGAATGAAGTCACTGGCCACTGCAGCCACTGACCTTCAACACACCCTGAAAGGAGTTCAGGGTGGAGATTAGGAAGGAGGCGTTCTGTGCTCTGGGAAAAACTGGCAGAACAGAACTTCCGATAGTTAGGCATTTTTCAGCAGAAGATTTTATGAGCCCAAATTCTTGCATCTTCTCATATCTAGAAAATCACTAGAATCATTAACGGAGACATATGCTCCTTGTGACTAGCAGCAAACTTCTTATGTCTAGCAGTAACCTTTTGCCAAAATGTGTGCTTGACTGCACGTACCCCCTTCACCAAAATCACACGTATACTGACCTCCCCTCTACCTCCTCAGAGCAGTTCCTTGGAGCTATGTGAGAGGCTGTCTTCCAGGCTATAGTCCTCACTTTGCTCCAAATATAACGTAACTCACAACTCTCACATTGTGCATTTTTTCTGGTCAACACTAGGAACAATTCGGCAGTGACATCCTGGTGTTTTGTTTTTGTTCTTTTTCTCTTGTGTTCTGTGTAACCCAGATGGGTGTCGAGAAGCCTGCAACCCAGAAATGCCAAAGTGTGCAGAAAAAACATAGCCCCCCTACAAAATCTGCTGTCTTTCATGCAAAGGACTGAGAAAAGGGCAATCCAACAGAGCAGAAACCTTTAGCCACATCTGTCTTTTTTTGAGTGAGCACCATGAAAACCCTCTCCAGCCACCCTCAAATGGGTACTGCAGCTGGGGCTTCTGCGGGTCGAACTCCGTCCTGCATCCCCATCTCCCAGTGTTGAGTGTGTCCTTCCACTTCAGGGCTGGGAGATGAACTCAGATGTCCTCCACTTTCTTGCAGTGGCAATGAGATATGCCCCACCTCCTGTGTAGCCTACGGACAGAGCCCTGCCTCCCACATCCCCTATGGTAATCCTTCCCCATAGAGCTTGCTGGCAAAAACCTGAACTCCACGGTTTCCACCCAAAGTAATAAGGCAAACTTTCCTCTTCTGTGGGAAGAACTCTGACTTGTTTCCCCACTCCACCACAACAATAATGAGGGGATACTTTGGCCCTGTGGAGCCTGTGGGCAAAATTTGGATTCAATCTTCTCTTCAGGAGCAAGGTGACCCCTCCTGCCCTAGGTCTGTCACTGCATAAGACTCTGCTCTTTTTCCCCACCCTGCAGGAATGAGACGTATATCTCCCCTTCCCATCTCCAGCCACCACTGGGGACACTGTAGGGTTGACTCTTGTCATCTAAGTAACATGCGAGTGTGGGGAAGAGGTTTTTAAAACCACTGCAGAGGTTTTATAAACTAAATTGATACTTGAATCACGAACCACAAGAGTGGACCAGGATGTGTTTAGAACCTAACAGGTTGATTAGAAGATTTAAAGAGGAACCAGATTCTAATAATGTAATATTCGAAAGCCTAGGATGCAGTCTAAAATTACTCATCTCACCAGGAAAAAGGGAAATCTCAACTCACATGAGAAAATGTGATCAACAGATGCCAGCACTGAGAAGACACAGATTTTGCAATTTTCTAACAATGTTTTTTAAGCAGCTGTCATAAAAATGCTGCAACAGGCAATGATGAACATTCATGAAGCAAATCTAAAAACAGCCTATCTCAACAATAAAATAGAAGACATAAAGAAGAACCAAATCAAAATTTTAGAATTGAAAGATACAATAGATAAATATGTTTAAAAACCTCACTGGATGGGTTTCATTGCAGAATCGAAACAAGGAAGGACTCGGTGAACCTGAAGATAGGCTAATAGACATCATCCAATCTGAACAAAAGAGAGGAAACTGACTGAAATAAAATAAACTGAACCTTAAGGACTCATGATGCAGTAACAAGAGATCTAACATTCACATCCTGAGAGACCCAGAAGGAGAGGAGAAAGAATATGGAGCTCAAAAAACCTTTAAAAATGGCTGAAAATGTCCCACATTTGACAAAAGACAGAAACTTACAAATTCAAGGGATGTACGAATGTAAGTTTTTGTATCCCTGGGGTAAATACCCAGGGGTAAAATAACTGGGTTGCGTGGTAAATGTATGTTTAACTTTATAAGTTGCCAAACTTTTACAGAGTTGTGGTGCCATCCTGCATTTCCAGCAGCACTGTGTGAGAAATCTAGCTACTCCACGTCCTCACCAGCTTTGTGCAGGAGATTGTGAGTATTCATGGTAGTTAGGATCTACAGCATCAACAGGAACACTGAATGAATGAAAGCTGAATCACTGCTCCTAAGGGAAACACTGGGCTATGTTCCCAAGGGCCAATGGTCACAACATTTTCTTCAACTGATCAGTACATTGCCTTTTTTCAATGTGTATTTCTGTTTAAGGACACCTTATGTAATATATTAATGTTGATTGATTAACACTGAACTCATGGCCAACAGCACTATAACTTGTGCTGGAATAAAGCTTATTTAACACATATCTTCTCCACAAGGCACATTGCAGCCTTCTTGTGTGTAGAAGCACTAGCCAGGAGGCCACTTTAAACAGTGAGTTCACCAACAAAAAGCACAAGAATGCAAGAAAACATGGTGCTAAGTAGACTGCATAAAGGGCACTTATTTACACATGAGAGCTGAAACCAGAGAGCAGTGCTCCCATGCTCAACCTCCGCTGTGAACATTCGCATGGGGTGACTAAAATTTTTCACTGCTCTGTGCAGACACATGTCCAAATGACTGTGACATCACTGAGAGTACTGATTTGGGGGTTACAAACAAATTTTGGCCAGTAGATGAATTCACAAATTTGAGAACCTCATCATTCAGAATCCATGAATAATGAGGACTGATTATACCACCATTTTTCTGGGTTTGACATGGTATTATAGTTATGTAAGATATTATTATTAGAGGCATCTGGTTAAAATCAACTCTACTATTTTTGTAACTTTCTGTGAGTCTGAAGCTATTTCAAAATAAAAAGTCACTATAGAGAAGGGGTAGCTAACTGTATTATGGTATCTCCAAGCAGTGCATATTATAGAGCCATTAAAATGGCATAGATTTACATTGAACTATCTAGTATGATCCCATTTTATTAAAATACAGACATAGATCTCATATATAAAATGTTAAGGGGAAGGAGGAGGGGTGCTTTCAAGTTCCCTCTCTACATAATCTTTCTTTGTGACAGGTTCGCTGATACATTTAATCTCTAACTGATCTCCCTTCAGATATTCCCTCGACTTACCTAGTCATTCTAACTTAAACAGAGTTGTTATTCCATGGCAAGGGAGGGCAATCCAGGTAGCTAGAAATGACATTCTGTTTGACTGTTGAAACTCTCCAAGATGACCAGTTTCAACTCAATCTCTCAAATAGAAATCTTACCAACCGAGAGATGTCATGTGTCAGAATGTTTAGAAAGAGATTTGTATAGCCATCAGAATTCATCTATTATCTTTCCATCTGGTCCCTCACAGTCTCAATTTTTAAAACTTAATTAATTAATTGGCTGCGTTGTGTCTTCGTTGCTGCATGCGGGCTTTCTGCAGTTGCAGAGAGCAGGGTCTACTCTTCATTGCAGTGCATGTTCTCATTGTGGTGAGCACAGGCTCTTCTTGTGGAGCACAGGCTCTAGGCACACAGGCTTCTGTAGTTGTGGCATGTGGGCTCAGTAGTTGTGGCACATGGGCATCGTTGCTCCAAGGCACGTGGGATCTTCCTGGACCCATGTCCCCTGCGTTGGCAGGTGGATTCTTAACCACTGAGCCACCAGGGAAGCCCCACATTCTCGATTTTGATGCAAGCCTAAAACATCTTTGGCTCCAGTGCACAGAAATCGCTAAAAAAGGGAACTGTTATTTATTGAACACCCAGTATGTGTAAGGTGCAACGTTGTAGCTCACCATTATTTTCCAGATGAAAAGACTGAGTCTTAGAAAGAAGGAAAAGCCACCCTGAGGGCACAAAGTGTGAGAACGAAAATTCACACCTTTTGTCACATTCCTACATAGTCTTTCTTAGAGGTTTGCAATCTGAGAGTAAATGTTAGTGAGCAGTAATGTCAGCAACCTCAAGTCATTCTCAATGCCTTAAAGCCTGAGCAATCCCCTTCCCCTCCAGAGAAGGCACTATAAAAAAAGCCACATCAGGGTGGTGATAATAGAAGTCAAAAGGAGAGAGATTTGGAGCTTAATGCTATAATTAATTTTGTAATTACATAAGACTGTCCAGAACTGGGAATGTGAGGTCTTAGAAAGTAAATAAACTTAGATGAGAATTACTTAACTAAAAATTTGATAAGATACTAATTGATTTTAGTAAAAAGACATTATGCGAAGTATAGTCAGCAAGACTGCTGAAATGAGAAAGTACGTGTCTGAGTTTAATGGAACATCATCCCAATTGCTGAGACAGGGTCTCAGGAGCCAGGAGGATGCAATTAGCTAGAAGGAGGTTGTTTTTCACGGCTAAGAGGAGGAGCAGGCAGGGCCTGGCAAAAAATCTCTTCTGGTTTTGTAACTATGCAAGTGATGACCACCTGTTTTCTGATCTGAACATTAAACATAAGAATTTCCTTGGTCAGTCAAACATTTCCCCCAGTTAGAGAAAGGTATCCCTTTAAGCTGGGCCACTGCTCCACACATTGGTCCAGAGAAGCAATAATAAAATAAAGACATGCAAGAAAAAGAGGCACATTTTCCTTTTATCTCCTATGAAGCCTTGAAGCCATATTTATTTTTCAATAAATATCTTCATTCTACTTTCTCATAATCTTTCCCTAACAAAGAAGAATTCCCTTTACTTTATCTGAAAAGTTACCCTCAAAAAGATAGTAAGTACTGTGTTATTATAATTGACACCGAGTCAGTTCTAATGACTGCATTTGAAATGAAACATAGATATTCAAAAGGACAAATTACAAAACCAAGTCCTGTTTTATGGTATCCCCAGGGAGGACCCCTAGTGAAGGCTGATTTAATGAATCAAAGTAAAGTCTTTGTAGGTAAAAGTGCCTAATGATACAATTAAACATTTGATCATATGTAATGTTTAAGCTCTGTTTGAGTATTTTAATGGACATGGAGAAGCAATAGCAACTCTCTGGTTCACAGTTAAAAAACAGGATGAGTCAAGAAACAAAGAAAAGTTTCCTTTCATTTTCTTCTGATCTTTGGAACATCTGTGATGTGGTACAGATCAATTGCTAGAGATGCCTTTCTATGTGACATGCATTCAACAGGTACACTGATTTAATCATTCAGAATAATTCTGTGCTCATCTAGTAGAGGTTAAGATACTACAGCACTTCAGCTTCAATCTTCCTGCTGTTTTCATCTACCAATTGTATCTGAAATGTAGTTGTCCCGACAGTGCCAAGATACTGAAGGAGATGTAGTCAATTTGCCCATTAGAATCTGAGAAGTTTTGAAGGGTAGGCAGATTAATCTCAGGAAACTTGACTCTTCAAATAATGGTGACAGATGTTAGGAAAATAGCATGTTGACAATCTAGCCCCTCCATGGTGAAGGGTTTTCCCTTGGGTTTATTTTTCAATATTTTGAAATAATTATAGGAATTGTAAAGATAGCAGAGATATGGGTCCCTTGTACCTTTCACCAACATCACCCACTGGTTCCATCTTACATAATCCTAGCACAATGTCAAAAGCAGGAATTTCACATTGGTACAACGTTTGTGTGTGTGCATGTGTGCACAATGTTAGATATAAAGCTATTTGATTATTCCAGATCTCATTCATAGCACCCTTTTTAGTCACCATAGCATCCTTTTTAGTCACACTTCCCCTTTCACCTACCATTCCTAACCCTTAATAACTACTAACTTTGAGTTCTAGCTCTATAAAAATTCATGCTGATGCCTTTGAAATTCATCATGTGTCAATAGTTTGCATATTTTTATTGCTGAGTAGTAGTTTTATTGCCGAGTAGTATTCCATGGTATGGATGAACCACTGTTTAGCCTATTCACCTATTAAGGCATATTTTAATTGTTTCCAGTTTCTGGCTATTACAAATAACTTTGCTATGAACAATTTTGCGTAAGTTTTTGGGTGAACCTTAGGTTTTTATTTCTCTGGGACAAATGTCTAAGAGTGCAATTGCTGGGGCACATGGTAAGTGTATGTGTAATTTTTTTTTTCTAGCGTGGCTATACCATTTTACATGGTGTGTTTTAAGTGTTCTTTATGCATTATAGATATGAATCCTCTGCCAGGAATGTAGTTTGCAAATATTTTCCCCTAGTCTGTAACCTGTCTTTTCTTAACTGGATCTTTCACAGAGTAGAAGTCTTAAATTTTGATGAAGTCCAATTTATCAAATTTTCTCTTTGTTCATGCTTTTTGTGTCATGTTTAACATTTCAACAAGCCCTGGTGGTCCTTAAGATTTTCTTCTATGTTGCCTTCTAAAGTTTTATAGTTTTACATTTCATATTTAAATCTATAACCCATTTTGAGTTAACTTTTCTATAATATATGAGGTTTAAATCAAGATTCATTTTTTTGCCTATGGATGTTCAGTTGTTCCAGCACCATGTACTAAAGAGACAACACTTTCTCCATTGAGTTGCTCTTGCACCACTGTCAAAAATAAGTTGGCTAAGAAGGGAGTGGTACAATATATTTAAAGTGATGAAAGGAAAAAACCTATAAGCAAGAATACCCTACCCACTGAGGCTCCCATTCAGATTTGACAGAGAAATCAAAAGCTTGAGAAGCAAACTAAGAGAGTTGAGCACCACCAAACCAGCTTTCCAACAAATACTAAAGGAACTGCTCTAGGCAGAAAAGAAAAAGCCACAAATAAAAACAAGAAAATTGTGAATGGGAAAGCCCACAAGTGAAGGCAAACATTCAGTAAAGGAAGGAAATCATCCACACACAAATATGACGTCAAAATCAGCAGTCATGAGACGAGGAGCGTAAAAATGCAGGAAATTGGAAATGTACTTGAAATTAAGAGATCAGCAACTTAAAACAATCATGTCTATATACAGACTGCTATATCAAAACCTCATGGGAACCACAAACCCAAAATCTACAATAGATATATAGACAAAAAAGGAATGGCAATCCAAACACAATGCTAAAGATAGTCATCAAATTACAAGAGAACAAAAGAGGAAGGGAAGAAAAAAGACCTACAAAAACAAATCCAAAACAATTCACAAGATGGCAATAAGAACATACATATTGATAACTACCTTAAAATGTAAATGGCTTAAATGCTCCAACCAAAAGACATAAACTGGCTGAATGGATACAAAAACAAGACCTATATATATATTGTCTACAAGAGACCCACTTCAGATCTAGGGGTACATACAGATTGAAAGAGAGGGGATGGAAAAAGGTATTCCATGCAAATGGAAGTCAAAAGAAAGCTGGACTAGCAATACTCATATCAGACAAAATAGACTTTAAAATAAAGACTGTTATAAGAGACAAAGAAGGACACTACATAATAATCAAGAGGTCAATTCAAGATGAAGACATAACAATTGTAAGTATATATGCACCCAACATAGGAGCACCTCATTATATAAGGCAAATGCTAACAGCCATAAAAAGAGAAATTGACAGTAACACAATAATAGTGGGGGACTTAACAGGCCACTTTCATCAATGGAGAGATCTTCCAGACAGAAAATCAATAAGGAAACACAGGCCTTAAATGACACATCAGACCAGATGGACTTGACTGATATTTATAGAACATTCCATCCAAAAGCCACAGAATACAGTCTTCGCAAGTGCACATGGAGCATTCTCCGCATGCTGGGCTACAACTCAAGCTTCATTAAATTTAAGAAAATTGAAATCATATTAAGCATCTTTTCTGACCACAATCCCATGAGATTAGAAATCAATCACAAGAAGAAAAAGTGCAAAAAGCACAAAAATGTTGAGGCTTAACAATATGTTCTAAACAACCAATGGATCACTGAAGAAATCAAAGGGGAAATAAAAAAATACCTAGAGACAAATGACAACAAACACACAGCAACCCAAAACCTATGGAACACAGCAAAAGCAATTCTAAGAGGAATGCTTATAGCAATACAATCTTACCTCAGGAAACAAGAAAAATCTCAAATAAACAACTTTATATCTAAAGCAACTAGAGAAAGAAGAACAAACAAAACAGAGTTAGTAGAAGGAAAGAAATCATAAGATCAGGACAGTAATAAATTAAATAAAGACAAAGAAAACAATAAAAAAAGATAAATGAAACTAAAAGTTGGTTCTTTGAAAAGATAAATACAGATAAACCTTTAGCCAGACTCATCAAGAAAAAAAGGGAAAGGGCTCAAATCAATAAAATTAGAAATGAAAAAGGAGAAGTTACAAGAGACACCACAGAAATACAAAGAATCATAAGTGACTATTACATGAAATAAAATGGACAACCTAGAAGAAGTGGACAAATTCTTAGAAAGGTACAACCCTCCAAGGCTGAAGCAGGAAGAAATAGAAAATATGAACAGACCAATCACAAGTACTGAAATTGAAACTGATTTAAAAACTACCAACAAACAGAAGTCCAGAACCACATGGCTTCACAGGTGAGTTCTATCAAACATTTAGAGAAGAGTTAACACCTGTCTTCTAAAACTCTTGCAAAAATTTGCAGGGCAAGGAACACTACCAAACTCATTTTATAAGGCCACCATCACCCTGATACCGCAACCAGATAAATATATCACAAAACAAGAAAATTACAGGCCAATATCACTGATGAACATAGACGCAAAAATCCTCAACAAAATACTAACAATCTGATTCCAACAATATATTAAAAGGATCATACACCATGATCAAGTGGGATTTATCCCAGGGATTCAAGGATTCTTCAACATCGCAAATCAATCAGTGTGGTACACCACATTAACAAACTAAAGAATAAAAAACATATGATCATCTCAACAGATCAATAGATGCAGAAAAAGCTTCTGACAAAGTCCAACACAGATTTATGATAAAAACTCTCCAGAAAGTGGGCATAGAGGGAACCTACCTCAACACAATAAAGGTGATATATGGCAAACCTATAGCTAACATTCTCAACAGTGAAAAGCTGAAAGTATTTCCTCTAAGATCAGGAACAGGACAAGGATGTCCACTCTTGACACTTTTATTCAACATAATCATGGAAGTCCTAGCCATGGCAATCAGAGAAGAAAAAAAAATGAAAGAAATCCAAATTGGAAAAAAGAAGTAACACTGTCACTGTTTGCAGATGACATGATACTATATACAGAAAATCCTAATGGTGCTATGAGAAAACTACTAGAGCTCATCAAGGAATTTGGTAAAGTTGCAGGATACAAAATTAATACACAAAAATCACTTGCAATCATAGACACTAACAATGAAAAATCAGAAAGAGAAATGAAGGAAACAATCCCACTTACCATCACATAAAAAAGAATAAAATAGCTAGGAATAAACCTACTTAATGAGGCAAAAGACTTTTATTATGAAAACTATAAGATGTTGATGAAAGAAATCAAAGATGACAGAAATAGATGGAAAAATATACCATGTTCTTGGATTGGAAGTCAATATTGTGAAAATGACGATACTACCCAAGGCAATTTACAGATTCAATGCAATCTATACCAAATTATCAATGGCATTTTTCACAGGAAAAAAAATTCAATTTGTATGGAAACACAAAAGACCCGAATAGCCAAAGCAATACTGAGAAAGAAAAACTGAGCTGGAGGAATCAGATTCCCTGACTTCAGACTATACTACAAAGCTACAGTCATTAAAACAGTATGGTACTAGCAAAAACACAGAAATATAGATCGATGGAACAGTATAGAAAGCCCAGAAATAAACCCATGCACCTAATCTATGGCAAAAGAGGCAAGAATATATAATGGAGAAAAGACACTCTCTTCAATAAGTGGTGCTGGGAAAACTGGACAGCTACATATGAAAGAATGAAATTAGAACATTCTCTAATACCTTACACAAACATAAACTCAACATGGATTAAAGACCTAAATGTGAGGTTGGATACTATAAAATTCTTAGAGGAAAACTGAGGCAGAACACTCTTTGACATAAAGCATAGCAATATCTTTTTTGATCCACCTCCTAGAGCAATGAAAATAAAACCTGAGGGGAGAGATCAAGATGGTGGAGTAGTAGAACGTGAAGCTCCCCCTCCCCCACAAATACAACAGAAATACATCTATGTGTGGAAAAATTCTCACAGAATATCTACTGAACACTGCAGAAGACCTCAGACTGCTGAAAGGGCAAGAAAATCTCCATGTAAGAAGGTAGGAAAAAAGAAAAAAAAATAAAGGGAAAATCGGGATGGGACCTGTACCACCAACTGTGAAAGAGGAAAGGTTCCTGCACCATGGGAAGCCCCCTCACTGGGGGGGAGATCAGCTGGGATATAAGGGGAGCTTTAGCGACTGAGAGGAGATTGCAGCAACCAGATTGTTGCAACCAGAAGCAAACCAGAGAAGAAGGAGTACTGCACATAAGGTCAGTGGCATGACCCTATACTCCCTAGCCTGACACTCACGCTGGTAGGGCTGGGTGCTGGAACTTGGGCTTTGAAGATCAGCACCAGAGAGAGGATTGGGGTTGGCTGTGTGGAGACAGACTCAATGTGACCTCAGCTGGGGGTGTATGTGGAAGAAGCCTGGGTCACCTTAGAGGAAGAGTCACCATTGTTTGGGGGGGGGTGCACAAGGGGAGGGGCGGGACCCGAATTATAGCCTTTTTCCCTGTGTGTGTACTCAAGGAGGGCAGGACACTGCCTACATTGGCTCCAGGGGTAGCTGCAAACCTCCACTGCTGCCTGCCGAGACCCCAGGTGTGGTTGCAGGCCCCTGACCCTGCCTGCCCAGATCCCAGCAGCAGTTGTGGGCCCTCGCCACCTCCCTCCAAAACCCCAGGATTGTTTGTGAGCCTCCTCTGCTCCCATTGTGTGCCCCAGGGGTGCACTTGAGCTGCCCACCACTGCCAAGAACCCCAAGACCAGGCACCAGCCACTGCATCTGCACACCCACTATCAAGGGGATAATGACCAGCACATGCTGAGGAAAGAGGAAACAGGTATCCATGCTAAAAACAGGCCTCGCTCCAAATATATTAAACCCACACAAGCTACAGAGGGATGATCCCACATGCAGATAGCCCTCCAAGAACACAGTAGATAATTGTTTCTCTTAAACTCACAGGATAAGAGAAATATAAATAAAATAAAGACACAGAGGAACCACTTCCAGTCAAAAGACCAAGAGCATTCCACTGAAAGAACAAACAATGAAGCAGATCTCTTTAGTCTTTTTGATTCCAAAAAGGAGATAATGAAAATACTGAAGGAATTAAGAAAGGTTATCATCAGAAATGTAGAGTACTATAAAAAGAAAGTAGAAACTATAAAAAGGATCCAAGAAAAATTTAAAAAACTCATTTGCAGAGACAAAAGCTGAGCTAAAGGAAATGAATAGCAGAATGAATAATGCAGAAGAACGAATAAGTGACCTGGAAGATAGAATAATGGATATCACCCAATCAGGACAGCACACAGAAAGCCAACATAAGAGACCTATGGTATGATATAAAGTGTGCCAACCTATACATAATAGGGATTCCAGAAGGGTAAGAAAGAGAAAAGGAGATCAAAAACGTATTTGAAGAAATTATGGTTGAAAAATTCCCAAACCTAAAGAAGGAAACAGATAACCAGTACAGGAAGGACAGAGAGTCCCAAACAAGATAAACCCAAAGAGACTTACATCAAGGCATATTAAAATAAAAATGGCAAAAGTTAAAGACAAAGTGAGGATTTTAAAGGCAGCAAGAGAAAAACAAAAAAGTTAATTACAAGGGAATCCTCATAAGGCTATCAGTTGATTTCTCTACAGAAATGTTGCAGGCCAGAAGGGAGCAGCAAGATATATTCAAAGGCCTGAAAGGAAAAAAAAATTGCAACCTAGAATACTATACCCAGCAAGATTATCATTTAAAATAAGAGGAAAAATAAAGAACTTCACAGACAAGCAAAAACTGGAAGAACGCAGCAATACTAAATAAATCCTAAAATAAATTATCCTAAATTAAATAAATATCGAAATTTCTTCTCTAAATAGAAAAGACATAAGAATCTATAGGAAAGAGAAAATCACAATTGGAAAGTAAATCACTTAAAAATGTAAGTACACAGATTTAAAAAATATCAAAAATTTTTCCATGAAAATGATGGAACCACAATGAACAGCAACAGGATGAACATGAAGATGTAAAAGAGGACATCAAAATCATAAAATGTGGGGGACGAGAGCAAGAAAATGTAGAATTTTTTTTTCAAGAATGTTTTTGACCCTATGTAACTATCAGTCTCAGGCAAGTAGATATAGGAAGGGGTTAACATAATTGAGAAACAGGGTAACCACAAATCAAAAATATACAACAGATTCACAAAAGCCAAAAAGAACACAAGTATAATACAAAAGAAAATCATCAGTTCACAAAATGAAAAACAAAAAGAAAAAAAAAGAGACAAAGAAGAAATATAAAATCAATGGGAAAACAAGGTTTAAAGTGGCAATAAATACATATCTATTAATAATTACCTTAAATGTCAATGAACTAATGCTCCAATCAAAGGACAAGAGTGGCAGATTGGATAAAAGAATAACACAAGAGCCTGTAATATGCTTCCTACAAGAGACTCACTTTAGGGCAATGGACACACATTGATTGAAAGTGAAGGGACAGAAAAAGATACTTCATGCAAACAGAAATGACAAGAAAAAGGGAGTTGCAATACTTACATCAGCCAAAAGAGACTTTAAAGCAAAGGCTATAAAGGAAGATAAAGAAGGACACTATATAATGAAGAGGATTTTACAGTTGCCAACATATACACACCTAATATAGGAGCACCCAAATATATAAAACAACTACTAAAAGACATATAGGGAGAAACTGACAGGAATGAAATAAATGTAGGAGACTTTAACACCACACTCACATCAATGATCAGATCTTCCAGACAGGGAATCAATAAGGCAACAGAGATAATAACTGATAGAACAGAACAGTTAGACTTAATTGATATTTTCATATTATACCCAAAAAAGAAAAGAGAAAAAACCCCCCCAAAACCCAGCATGCACACTCTTTTCAAGTGCACATGGAACATTCTCTAGGACTGACCACACATTAGGGTACAAAACAAGCCTCAGCACATTTAAGAGTATAGAAAGTATCTGTAGCATCTTCTCTGACCACAGTGGCATGACACTAGAAATTAACCACAGAAAAAGAAATCAGAACAAAATGATTACATGGAGACTAAACAACATGCTCTAAAAAACCAATGGGTCAATGACGAAATCAAAGAGGAAATTATTTTTAAAAATACATTGAGACAAATGACAATGAAAACATAACTATACATAATCTATGGGATGCAGCAAAAGCAGTTCTTAGAATTCTTAGAGTGAAGTTTATATCAATACAGGCCTTCCTCAGAAAACAAGGAAAATCTCAAAACAACAACAACAAACTCAAAGCTTACCTACCCATTAAAAGAATTAGGAAAAGAAGAATGAACAAAACCTAAAGTCAGCAGAAGGAAGGAAATAATGACGATCAGAGAGGAAAACTGTAAAATAGAGATTAAAAAAATAGTAAAAACAATAAAACCAAGAGCTGGTTCTTTGAACAGATAAACAAGATTGACAAACCTCTCACCAGCTCACCAAAAAGAAAAGAGAGAGAACACAAATAAACAAAGGAAGAAATAAAAAAGGAGACATAACAATTAATAATGCAGAAATACAAAAACAATAGGGTAATCTTATGAACGATTATGTGCCAAAAAATGTGACAACCTAGAAGAAATGGACAAGTTTCTAGAAATATACAGCCCACCAAAATTGAATCAAGGAGAAAGATAATTTGAACAGACCAATCACTGGAACTAAAATAGCATATGTAATTAAAAAACTCCTACAAACAAAAATCCAAGACCAGATAGCTTCACAGGAGAATTCTACCAAACATACCAAGAAGAGCTTACTGATTCTTCTCAAACTCTTCCAAAAGACTGAAGAGGAGGGAACACTCTCAAAGGCAATCTATGAAGCCCCCATCACCCTGATACCAAAACCAGATGAAGATACCACCAAAAAAGAAAATTATAGGCCAATGTATTTGATGAACATCGACACAAATATTCTCAACAACATATTAGCAAACTGAATCCAACAATACATAAAAAAGATCAAACATCATGACCAAGTGGGATTCATTCCAATTTCACAAATATGGTTCAACATATGCAAATCAATCAATGTGATACACCACATAAACCAAAGACAAGACAAAAACCACGTGATCATCGCAATAGATGATGCAGAGAAAGAATCTGACAAAATTCAACACCCATTCAGGATAAAAATTCTTACCAAAGTGGGTATAGAGGGAACATATCTCAAAATAGTAATAGTAAAAGCTATTTATGACAAACCCACAGACAATGTAATACTCAATGGTGAAAAAGTGAAAGCCTTCCCGCTAAAATCTGGAAGAAGACAAGGATGCCCACTCTCACCTCTTCTATTCAACACAGTATTGGAAGTCTGAGCCACAGAAGTCAGCGAAGAAAAAGAAATAAAAGGTATCCAAATTGGAAAGGAAGTGGTAAAACTGCCATTATATGCACATGATACAATACTATACATAGAAAACTCTGAGGACGCCACACAAAAACTACTAGATCTAATAAATGAATTCAGCAAAGTAACAGGATACAAGATTAACATTCAGAATTCTGTTGCATTTCTCACTATCAATGAAATAGCAGAAAGGGAATGTAAACAACAACAACAAAAAAAACCTTTTAAAATCACACCCCCAAAAAACCAAACCAAAACTAGGAATAAAGCTGATCAAGGAAGTGAAAGACTTATACACTGAGCACTATAAAACATTAATAAAGGAAGTTAAAGAGGATTGGAAGAAATGGAAACATATCCCATACTCTTGGATTAGACGAATTGATATTGTTAAAATGGTAATACTACTCAAAGCAATCTACAGATTTAATGCAATCCTATCAAATTATCCACCACATTTTACACAGAACCAGAAGAGATAATCCAAAAATTTACATGGAACAATGAAAGGCCCAGAATTTTCAAAGCAATCCAGAGAGGAAAAAAAAAAAAAAAAAGCAAGAGGCATAACTCTCCTAGACTTCAGATAACACTAAAAACCTATAGTAATTAAAATGGATGGTGTTGGTACAAAAACAGACATATGAATAAATGGAACAGAATAGAGAGCCCAGAAATAAACCCACACAGCTATTGTCAATTAAACTTCAACAAAGAATATACAATGAGAAAAAAAGCAGTATCTTCAGAAAGTGGTGTTGGGAAACCTGGACAGCCACATGTAAATGAATGTAGTTAGAACATACACATACCATATACAAAAGTAAACTCAAAATGGCTTAAACTTAAATATAAGATATGACACCATAAAACTCCAACAAGTGAACATTGGCAAAACATTCTCTGACAAAAACCATACCAATGTTGTCTTCAGTCACTCTCCCATGGCAACGGAAATAAAAACAAAAGTAGACAAATGGGACATAATCAAAAGTAAAAGCTTTTCCACAGCAAAGGAAACCAGAAACAAAATGAAAAGATAACATATGGAAGTGAAGAAAATATTTTCAAATGATGCAACCAACAAGAGCTTAATCTCCAAAATGTACAAACAGTTCATACCACACAACAATAAAACAAACAACCCAATCGAAAAAAGGACAAGTCACCCAAAGAGACATTTCTCCCAAGCAGAAATACAGATGGACAGTGGGCACATGAAAAGATGGTGAACATCTCTAATTACTGGAGAAACGAAAATCAAAATGGCAATGAGGTACCATCTCACAAAGGTCAGAATAATCATCATTAAAAAGTCGACAAATAACAAATGCTGGAGAGGGTTTGGTGAAAAGGAAAGCCTCCTACACTGTTGGGGAGAACATAAGTTGGTGCGGCCACTGTGAAAAAACAGTATGGAGTTTCCTCAGAAAACTAAAAGCAGAGTTGCCATATGGTCCAGCAATCCCACTCTTGGGCCTATATTTGGACAAAGCTAAAGTTAAAAGGATTCCAGCACCCATATGTTCATAGCAGTATTATTCCCAATAGCCAAAATGTGGAAACCACCACCATGTCCATAAAGAGATGACTGGATAAAAAAGATGTACTAATACATACAATTCAATATTACACAACCATAAAAAACAATAAAATACGGCCATTTGAAGCAACATGGAAGGACCTAGAGATGATCACATGATATGAGAACAACAAATATCATATGATATCACTTCTATGTGGAATCTAAAATATGATACAAATTAAATAAATTAGAACACAGCAACAGACTCAAAGACATAAAAAAGAAATTTAAGGTGACCACATGGGAAAGGTGAGGTGAAGGGATAAATAAGGAGGTTGGCATTGCATGTACACGTGAACATATATATAAGACAAAATCCGCAGAGACTAACATAGACCACAGGCACATCTACTCAACATTGTCAGTATCTACATTGGAAAAGAATATGTATACGTATAACAAAAGTCAGGACGTTGTACACCAAAAACACACAAACACATGGCAAATCAAACATACACCAACATAAAAAAAAAAAAATCACAGCAAAAAAAAAAAAAAGGGGTGTGTGTGTGTAGGGGGGGGAGAAACACATTCCAACTGTAATTTTGACCTCAGTGTCCTCCACTGGTGTCAAAATTCTGACACCAAGCAGGGTGGCTCACAGGAGAAGACCATCCAAGGGGTGATGGGACCAGGGAGGATATGCAAAAAATATGCCCCCTTGGACCTCTCATGCCTGGTCCACTCTGGACAGGACCACATCTTCAGTCCAGGGGGCATCACCATATATACACGAAGCATATTGCACAGAAAGAAGGGTAAACTATCTGGGTTGCAATAACTTTCAAAAGTCACCTGGTCTTCTAGTCTCTACAGTGGGGTTGCCACCTCCAGCCTCCAGTCTTAGGGTCGCCTTTCGTAGAGTACCCTTAGCACCCTCAGCATAGCAATTTTGCAGGGTTGGAGATTTGCCTGGAGGGGGGTGAAGGGTAACAGGCAAGAAGGAATGAGAAACCAGCCCATGGGAGTTTTTTGAGGCACATCCAACTCTACCACCAGGAACACGACTTTCTTTCCACAAGGCTCTAGTTGCCCAAGGAATCAGACGGGGCAGGAAGAAATCCTGCCGCCTTGTGGCCGTTTCCCGTAACAACACCCTGAAACCCAGTGCTTCTGCTTACTCCATGTTGAGCAGTTCTGGGGGGCTGCCAATAAATTCCATCTACCCTCGAGAAAGGCCTTGAGGTAGGGATGCAAAGCACAGTTGAACACAGGGATGGCTTTCAAGAAGTCCATTTCGAGAGGTCAATTCGACTCATACTGTTTATCACAAAGATGCTCAAGATGGCTAAATAATTGAGAAATGCAAATCAAAAGTGCAAAAAGGAATCTTCATTACACCAGTCAAAATGGCCATTCTAAAATGTCTACAAACCATAAAAGTTGGAGAGGGCGCTGAGAAAATGGAGCCCTCTTACACGGCTCGGGGTAATGTAAATCGGTACAGTCACTGGGAAGAACACTTTGGAGGTTCCTTCAATAACGAAAAATACAGCTACCAGATGATCCGGTAATCCCACTTCTGGGCAAATACCGGGAGAAAACCACAGTTCGAAAAGATACATGCACCCCAACGTGCGTTGCAGCACCGTATACAACAACCAAGACATGGAAGCAACGAAGATGTGCAACGACCGCTGAATGGATAAAAAGGTGTTGTCCGTATACACAACGGAATCGGACACAGACATAAAAAAGATTAAAATACTGCTATTTGAAGCAACATGGAAAGACCTACATGAAGTGAAGAAAGTCCGACTAAGCATGAGAAGTTATCTTATACTTTCACATTTTACCTGGATTGTAAAGAGTGATACAAATCAACTAGTTTACAAAACAGCAACACACAGAGAGACTTGGAAAAGAAACTTATGGTTATTAAAAAGGAACAGTGGGGTGGAGGTATACATTGGGAACTTCCCATTACTATGTACACACAAAAATATATGCAATAAATAATCCACTAGGACCTACTGTACAGCACAGGGAACTCTACTCATCAGTCGGAACCAATATGGAAAAAGAGGCGGAATAAGAATTGACATAGGTATGTGTACATCGGAATCACACTGCAGTACAACTACAAAAAAGACAACATGGTATATCAAGTATACTCCAAAGTACGATAAATATTCAAGTAAAGCAAAGAAGAAAAAAAAAAAAAAAAGAAAGGAAAGGAAAAAGCCTATTATCTTTTCCTTAGGGCTTAGGAACTGAGCCAGTGGTACACCCCTGCATCCCGAGCAGGTTGGGTCTCACGGGTAGACAGTCGTGGGGCTGGGGAGAATGTGCCAGCAATAAGCCCTGCTTGGACCTGTTGCGCCAGATCCTCTCTGGATGGAACCACAATCTTCAGATCCAGGTTGGGGCCCTCCTTCAGCTAATCCAAGCCTCCCACACCCAAATTATGGTGGACCCTCTTGGTATCAAGAGTTTTCCAAAGTCATCCGGTGTACAGCTCTCCTGATGATGTTTTTTCCTCCACCCTACTGCCTTGGTGTTGCTTTGCTTGATTAACTTTAGCAGTCTTGGTAAAGTAATTTTGCAGTGGTCGGGTTTGTTTGGGGGGGCGGTGAAGCTAAATGGGCAAGAAGTAATGACACACAAGTCCTTGGGTTTTTTTCAGGCACATTCAATCATATGTTACAACCGAGGAACACAACTTTCTTTCAGTAAGGCTCTGGTTGCCCAAGGAACCAGATGGGGCAGTAAGAAATCCTGCCACCTTGTGGCTGTTTACCATTACAACCACCTGAAACGCTGTGCTTCTGGGCACTTCACATTCACTAGGCCTTTGAGGCAGTAAAGTAATAACATTTGCCCTCACAAAAGGCTGTCAGGTAAGTATGTTCAAAAGAAGAATTGAAAACAGGGTTGACTTTCAAGAATCCAATTTAAGAGTGAATTGTACTCACACTGTTTTAAAAAGAACCCCATGTATAGATGCTCAAGATCACTAATTTTTAGAGAAATGTAAGTCAAAACTGCAAAAAGAATCATCTTGCAACAGTCAGAATAGCCATCATCATCAAAAATTCTAGAAGCAGTAAAAGTGGAAAGGGGGTGGAGAAAAGGGAATCCTCCTACACTTTGGGGTAATGTAAATTGGTACAGCCACTGGGGAGAACACTATTGAGGTTCCTTCAATAATGAAAAAAACAGCTACCATATGATCTAGTAACCCCACTTTTGGGCAAATACCCAGAGAAAACCACGGTTCGAAAAGGTACATGCACCCCAACGTGCATGGCATCACTGTATACGACAACAAGAGACAGAAGAAACCAAAACATCCATTGACAGATGATTCGGTCAAGAAGATGTGGTACATGTATATAATGGAGTATTACTCAGGCATAAAAAGAACGAAGTCTTGCCATTTGCAACAATATGGATATACCTATTGATGATCATATGAAATGAAGTCAGTCAGACAGAGAAGGACATATTACATGACATAATATATGTGTGGAATCAAAATGGATACATATTAACTAATCTACAAAACTGAAAGTGACTCAGACCCGAGAAAAATCTTATGTTTACTGAAGTGGAAAAGTGGGGGTGCGAGATAAATTTGGGGGGTTGGTATTAACATCTATACACTAGTATATAAAATAGACAATCAACAAGGACCTACTGTATAGCACAGGGAAATCTACTCAATATTCTATTATAACCTATATAGGAAAAGTATCTGAGAAAGAATGGATAAACGTATAAATGATTCAGGTAACTGTACATCTGTAACTAACACAACACTGTAAATCAACTATACTCCAATATAAAATAGTGGAATAATAAAAATCAATTAAAAAATATAGTTGGCCATACTTGTGTGAGTCTATTTTTGGATTTTCTGTTCAGTTCCATTTATCGAGAGACAGTTCCATCTGTCTCTTCACCAAAGATAAGATTACTACATAATCAGAATTATTTTTACTTATTCTAGTCCTTTTGCCTTTCTATATAAATTTTAGAGTAGTCTTGCTTATATCTACAAAAATATGATTGTGTGAAACCTGTATATTATTCCTTTTACTAATTGGAGTCTTCCAGTCCATGAACATGGAATATCTCACCATATATTTAGATTGTCTCTGATTTCTTTTGTAGCATGGTGTAGTTTTTGGCATACAAGTTTAATACAGGTTTTGATGGATTTAAGCCTAATTATTTCATGTTTTTGGAGTAATTGCAAGTGGTATTGTATTTTAAAGTTTGTTTTCCATGTGTTCATTGGTAGTATATAGAAATACAATTGATTTTTGTATGTTGCTTGTGTGTCCTGACACCTCACTGAACTCATTAATTCTAGGAGAGTTTTGTTTTGGTAGATTCTTTTTTTGTTGTTGTTGCTTTGTCTCTCTAGATTTCTTTTTTTTATTTATTTTTTATTTTTTTGGGGGTACACCAAGTTCAATCATCTGTTTTTATACACATAGCCCCATATTCCCTCCCTTCCTTGATTCCCCCCCCCCCGAGTACCCCCCACCTTCCCCACCCCAGTCCTCTAAGGCATCTTCCATCCTCGAGTTGGACTCCCTTTGTTATACAACAACTTCCCACTGACTATCTATTTTACAGTTGGTAGTATATATATGTCTGTGCTACTCTCTCGCTTCATCTCAGTTTCCCCTTCACCCCCCGCCCCCTCCCATACCTCAAGTTCTCCAGTCCATTCTCTGTATCTGCGTCCTTGTTCTTGTTGTTTTGGTAGATTCTTTTGGATTATGTATATCAAACATCACACCATCTGCAAAAAGGGGCAGTTTTACTTCTTCCTATTTGATATGGTTGCCTTTCTTTTCTTTCCTTTTCACCCCGGATAAAACTTCTAGGAGCTTAGTGAATAAGAGTGGTGAGAACTGTTGTCCTTTCTTTGTTTCTAATTTGGGGGGGGGGGCATTTAGTCTTTCACCATAAAGAATATTATTAACCACAGGTTTTTTTGTAGATTCTCTTTATCAATTTGAGAGCTTTTATCTCTATTCTTATTTTTCTGATAGCTTTTTAAATTCACAAATAGGTGTTGAAGATTGTCAACTGCTTTTTTCCTGCATCGACCAATGTGATCTTATTATGTTCCTTCTTTAATCTGTTAATAGAGTGAGTTATATCAATTGATATCTGAATATTTTGACAAAACTTTCACGTCCAGAATAAGCCGCAATTGGCTACGGTGTAATTTGTTTTCATAAATTGTTGAATTCTATTTGAATTTCTATGAAGGATTATTGTATTTATGTCCATGATGATTTTGGTACATAGTTTCTCTTTTTCTTTGTATTGCCTTTGTCTGGTTTGGATTTACAATAATGCTAGTTTCACAAAATGGATTGAGAAGTGTTCCCTTCTGTTTTCTGTCAGAGACTTTTAAAAGTTGGTATTAATTCTTTAAAAAAATGGTAGACTTCTCTCTGGCAAAACCATGTGGGCCTTGAGATGTCTCCGCCTATGCCTACTGGTGTTTCGAGGTTGCTGGTTTCTCCAGCACCCAGTCTGAGATCTATGTGAGGCAGAGAGAAAAACCCATGGAACTCAATATCATGTTCCCTGAATCCCAGACTCCCTGGCTAGTCTGCCTTCTTTTTACTTTTTAGATTTTGTTATATTTTCCCAGAGTTTTTATTCGTACTTATTGGGACAAATAAGGAAAGTACATATATTCCATCTTCCCAGAAGTGGAAGTTTCCCACAGGATTTTAACCTTTATGGGTATCCAAGAAGAAATGTGTTTATGAGAAAGGGAAAAAATGGCCAATTCTAGAGAACTGTTCTTAGACATAAGTGGATGTGAGACTTTGGGTCCAGTGATGAACAACCTATGCCACCTGCTTTGTGTTTGTTTTTTCCTACTGAGATATAATTCATGTGTCATAAAATTCACTCTTTTAAAATATGTAATTCAGTGAGCTTTTAGTACATCCAAAGAGTTGTATAATCACCACTAATTCACATTTTTGTTATTGCAGAGTGAAAACCCATACTCATTATGGTCAGTCCACATTCCTTCCTTCCCACATCCCTCACTAAGCTACTTTCTGTCTACAGATTTGACTATTTTGGACATTTCATATGTGTGGAATCATGTATATGTGCCAGGGTTCTTTCACTTAGCACAATTTTTGAGGTTCATTCATGGTGTAGCATATATAAATATTTCATTGTATAGATACTGTTTATCCAGATTTTGTTTATTCATTCAATTGATGGATATTTGGGTTGTTTCTACTTTTTACCTATTATGAATAATGCTGCTATGAACATGTGTGCTCAAGTTTTTGTTTGGACATTTGTTTTCAGTTCTCATGGGTATACACTTAGTAGTTGAACTGTTGGGTCATATGGGACTTCTGTTTTTACATTTTTGAGGAATTAGCAAAGTGTTTTCTCAAGTGACTGCATTGTTTCACATTCCCACCAGGAACGTATGAGGGGTCCAATTTGTCCACATTCTCCTTTTCTTCTTCTCCTCCTTCTCCTTCTTTTAAATTATAGCCACACTAGTGAATGTGAAGTGGTATCATCCAATAGTTTTATTTGCATTCCAGTAATGACTGAGGATGGGAATATCTTTTTATGTGCTAATTGGCTATTTGTATATTTTCTTTGGAGAAATATCAATTCAAATACTTTGCCCATTTAAAAATTTTTTTTAAAAAATTTATTTATTTAGGCTGTGCTGAGTCTTAGTTGTGGCATGTGGAATCTTCCTTGTGGCATGTTTAGCTGTGGCATGCGGGATCTTGGGTGTGGCATGCGAACTCTTAGTTGTGGCATGTGGACTCTTAGTTGCGGCATGCAGACCCTTAGTTGCACCATGTGGCATCTAGTTCCCCAACCAGGGATTGAACCTGGGCCGCCTGCATTGGGAGTGCGGAGTCACCCATTGGACTACCAGGGAAGTCCCTAAAATTTTTTTTTTCTTTGACGTATAGTTGCTGCACAATATTTTATGTTACAGGTATATAATATAGAGTGACTCAATTTTTAAAGGTTATACTCCATTTATACTTATTGTAAAATACTGGCTATATTCCCTGTGCTGTACAATATATCCCTGTACCTTATTTTATACGTAATAATTTGTTCCTCTTAATCCCCTACCCCTATCTTGCCCCTGCCCCCACTTCCCTCTTCCCATTGGTAACCACTAGTTTGCTTTCAATATATGAGTCTGTTTCTTTCCTGTTATATTCACTAGTTTATTGTATTTTTTAGATTCCACATATTAGTGATATCATACATTATTTGTCTTTCTCTGTCTGACTTATGGTAATACCCTCCAAGTCCATCCATGTTGCTGCCAGTGGTAAAATTTAATTTTTATGGCTGAGTAGTATTTCATTGTACATATTATATATAACACCACTTTATCCATTCATCTTTTAATAGACACTTAGGCTGCTTCCATAACTTGATGATTGTAAATAATGCTGCTATGAATACTGGGGTGCTTGTATCTTTTCAAATTAGAGGTTTGGTTTTTTTTTCTTTCAGATATATACACAGAAGTAGATTGCTGGGTCTTAAGATAGGTCCATTTTTCATTTCTTGTGAGACCTCCATACTGTTTTCCATAGTGGCTGCACCAATTTATACTCCCACCAAAAGTTTCCCTTTTCTCCATATCCTCATCAACATTTGTTATTTGTGTTCTTTCTGACGACAGCCATTCTGACAGGTGTGAGATAACTCATTGTGGTTTTGATTGGCATTTCCCTGATGATGTTGAGCATCTTTTCATGTACCTGTTGGCCATCCACATTTCCTCTTTGGTAAACTGTCTATTCAATTCTTCTGCCTATTTTTTAATCACACATTTCTAACTTGGTTATTTGTCATTTTATTGTTGAGATGTAAGTGTTCCTTATCTATTCTGGATATTAGACCCTTATGAAATGTACAATTTACAATTTTTTTTCCATTTTGTGGGTTGTCTTTCCACACTTTCAAGTGTCCTTGGATCCACAAAAATCTTTAATTGCAATAAAGTTTTATTTATTTTTTCATTTGCTGCTTGTGCTTTATATGTATTATCTAAGAAACCACTACCTAATAAAAGGTCACCAAAATTTATGACAGTGTTTTAACTGTTATATAGTTCGTATTCTTGCATTTTAGTCTTTGATCTTTTTTAAGCTATTATTTGTACCTGACACAAGACGAACCTCTTAGTTCCTATGGTTTCTGTAACAAGTTATCACAAATTTGGTGGCTTAAAACAACAGAAACTTATTCTCTCATGGTTCTTGAGGTCAGATGCCTGAAACCAGTTTTACTGGGCCAGAATCAAGGTGTCCACAGGTTGTGTGCCCACTGGAAGCTCAAGGACACAACCATTTCTTGTCACCTCCACTTTTGGCATTTCTTGCTTGTGACACCATCGCCCCTGTCTTTACCTTCATGGTCACATGCCTTCCACTCTTCTGACTGTGTCAAGTCTCCATCTGCCTCCTTTTTATAAGGATACATGTGATTGCATTTTGGGCCACCCTGTTAACCTACAATCCCCAAATCTTAAAATGCTTAATCACACCTGCAAATACCCCTTTTCCAAATGAAGTCACATTTGCAAGTTCCTGCAAACAGGACTTTAATATCTTTGGGAATCGTTATTCAGCTTACCACAGTAGGGGTACACCTTCCTTGTTTTTACACGTCACTATCCAGATGTTGCAGCATTTTTTTTTTGTGTGTGAAACAGCTGTTAATTCCCTCATTGAATAGCTCTGTCACACTTGTTGACAATCACTTGACCATAAATATATGTTTATTCTGATCCCTCAATCCTCTTTTATTGATTTTTATGTCTATCCTTATGCCAGTACCATTCTTGTCTTGATTATTGTCTAGATTTGTATCAAATATTGAAATTTGTGACTGTGAGTCTTCCAATTATGTTCTTTTTCAAGATTTTTGATTATTCTAGGTGTCTTGCATTTCCTTCTGAATTTTTGGATCAGTTTGTAAATTTCTGTAAAACAGTCAGCTGGGATTTGATATACAAATTGAAAGCAATCTATCAATTTGGGAACCATAATCATCTTAACGATATTAAGTCTTCTGACTATGAATGTGGGATCATTTTTCACTTCTTAGGTCTTTTAAGATTTCTTTCAATGATTTTACGATCATGATTTGTAAGATTTTCAAAATCGTACACTTCTTTTGCTAAATTTAATCCTTAGCATTTTTCAATTTAATGCTGTTGTAAGTGGAATTGTTAACTTCATTTTTATTGTTCATTACTAATGTATAGAAATACAACTGACTTTTGAATAATACTCTGTATCCTACAAACTTGCTGCACCTGGTTATTAGCTCTAACACTTTTTTTGTGTGGATTCCTTAGGAATTTCATTATTCAGGATTGTGTTACCTGTAAAGAGAGATAGTCTTCTTTATTTCAAATCTGGATGCCTTTTATTTTCTTACCTAATTGCTCTGGCCAGAGCCTTCAGGATAATGTTGAATAGAAGTAGAAAGAGTAATTTACAATAGCCAGGACATGGAAGCAACCTAAAAGTCCATCAACAGATGAATGCATAAAGAAGATGTGGCACATATATACAATGGAATATTACTCAGATATAAAAAGGAATGAAATTAAGTTGTTTGTAGTGACAGACCTAGAGTCTGTCATACAGAGTGAAGTAAGTCAGAAAGAGAAAAACAAATATCGTATGCTAAAGCATATATATGGAATCTAAAAAAATGGTACCGAGGAACCCAGTGGCAGGGACAGAATAAAGATGCAGATGTAGAGAATGGACTTGAGGACACGGCGGGTGGGGAGGGGAAGCTGGGATGAAGTGAGAGAGTAGCACTGACATATATACACTACCAAATGTAAAATAGATAGCTAGTGGGAAGCTGATGCATAACACAGGGAGATCAACTCGATGCTTGGTGATGACCTAGAGGGGTGGGATAGGGAGGGTAGGAGGGAGGTGATATGGGGATATATGTATAAATACAGCTAATTCACTTTGTTGTACAGTGGAAATAACAGTGTGAAGCAATTATACTCTAATAAAGATCTGAAAAAAAAAAGTAGAAAGAGGAGACATCCATGTCTTGTTCCTGATCTTAGAGAAAAAGCTTTCACAGTTTGACCATTGAGTATGATGTTAGCTGTGGATTTTTATACATGCTCTTAATCAGGTTGAGGAAATTTCCTTCTATTTCTAGTTTGTTGACTACATTTTTTAAAATCATGAAACAACGTTTGAGTTTATCAAGTGCTTTTACTATGTTGATTGAGATGATTATGTATGTTTGTTGTTCACTCTATTAATATAGTGAATTACACTGATTCTCATATGTTACCCAACCCTGCATTCCTGGGATAGATTCTGCTTGGCCATGGTACACAATCCTTTTCATAGATTGCTGGATTTGGTTTGCTCGTGTTTGGTAAGGAATTTTTACATGTATATTCTTAAGAGATTTTGGCCTGTAGTTTTCATTTCCTGTGATATCTTTGTCTAGTTTTGTTATCAAGATACTTCTGACTTACAGAATGAGTTGGGAATTATTCTCACTTTTTCTATCTTTGTAAAGAGTTTGGTAAGTTTTGGTATTAATCTTTAAATATTTGATAGAATTCACCAGTGATGCCATTTTCTCTTTGGCTTTTTCTTGTGGAAAATTTTTGAATAATAATTCAATCTCCTTATTTGTTACAAGTATATTCAAGTCTATTTTCTATTTCTTCTTGAGTTAGTTGCAATAGTATGTTTCCTTGTAGGATCTTTTTCATTTCATGTAGATTATCTAATGCATTGGCATATAACTATTTATAGTATTCTGTTATAATCCTTTTTATTCCTGTAAAGTTCATGGTAATGGTCCCTCTTTTATTCATGATTTTAATAATTTGAGTCTTTTTTTCTTGGCCAGTCTAGCTAAGGAATTGTCCACCTTTTTGACCTTTTCAAAGAATCAACTTTTGGTTTTACTGATATCCTCTATATTTTCTTCTACTCTATTTCAATTATTTTGGCTCTTTATTATTTCCATCCTTCTGTTTGTGTTGGCATAATTTTTTCTTCTTTTTCTAGTATCTTAATGTGTAAGGGTAGGTTATTGACTGTAGATTTTTCTTTTTTAATATATGTGTTTACAGCATAAATATTTCCCTCCAAGCACTATGTTAGTTGCAACCCATAAATTCTGGCATACTGTGCTTTTGTTTTCATTCATCTCAAAGTATTTTTTAAATTTCCCTTGTGATTTCTTCTTTGACCTGTTGGTTACTTAGGAGTATGCCGTATGCTATCCACAAATTTCTGAAGTCCCCAAATTTTCTTCTGTTAATGATTTCCAATTTCATTCCATTGTGGTTGAAGGACATACTTTGTATTATTTCAATTCTTTTACATTTTTTAAGACTTATTTTATTGCCAAACATATGATCTATACTGGAGAAGTTTTCATCTGCACTTGAGAAAAATAAGTAACCTAGTGTTGTTGGAGGAAGTGTTCTATATGTGTCTCTTAGCTTATGTGGTTCACAGTGTTGTTCTAGTTTTCTATTTCTTCTTTCATCTTTTGTATAGTTTTTCTATCCATCACTAAAAGCAGAATACTGACGTCTCCATCATATTAAATAAAATGGTATATTTCTTCCTTAATTTTGTCAGTTTTTGCTTCATATATTTTGGGACTGTGTTCCTAGGGGCACCGGTTTCCTCTTGACACTCTTTCTATCATAATTGACTCTGTTGTGAGTTAAATGTAGATACAGCAATATTCTAAATGAGTTTTGTATGTAATTGTCTTTACAAATGTAAGTTAATAACCAGTGTTTTAGATCAGGGAGCTGAAAAACTGTTTTAGTAAAGGACTTGATAATATTTTAGGTTCTGCAAGCCATATGGCCTCTGTCACAACTACTAAACTCTGCAGTATAGTGACAAAACAGCTATAGAGAACATGAAAGCAAGTAAGTGTGATTATGTTCCAGCAAAACTTTATTTACAAAAACAGGCAGTGGGCTGGACCATATTTACCACCCCGTGGTCTAGATAAATGGTTTTTGGCAGAATGAATTATTACTAGGGTTCTTTTATCAATATCATTCTTTGTGTTCTTTTGAGCTATTTCCTCTGCATAATTCCAGCAAGTAATTTGATTTTGTGAACTTTACTCAGTTACAGAGATTCTCATCCAAATTGTGATGAGTTTATTTACAAGAACAATTCTTCCTTCTACAATGTCTCCAGTTCTGAAACATGGATGTGAAAATACATTTCCATTTTCTTTACCAACCATGTCTATGTTACTGGAAACTTGCATACTAACATCTGACATATAATGAATCTGAGAAAACATATATTCTCATTCCAAACCAAAACATCCTTATGTGTGGATTTGAATGAGTCACATCTGTTTTCTGAACAAATCCCTGCAAATCAATTACAAAAGAGCATCCTAAGATACATCGTGTTTAGCTGAGAATGCATGAAACTATGTGTTAGAATATATCTGGCAAGTCTTGAGTCTTCAAGACTCCAAGAACACTCCTGAGGTTTCAGAGGTGCAGGGAGGGTGCATAGGAGTTATGCCCATTCCAACATACAGGTGTGACGACAGGAAAATTGAGCACTGATTGCTTGCTGTTCAGCAGTATGAAGCAGTCTGTAGCAGAGTCCAAATAAATAAATAATCAAATTCCAGCTGTAAAGTAATGGAATAATAGATTGCTAAGGAAGGTTCTGTTACCAAGCCATGTTTTTGTTTTTTTTTTTAGTTTTATTTTTAATTTTTTAATTTATTTATTATTTTTGGGGGGGTACACCAAGTTCAATCATCTGTTTTTATACACATATCCCCATATTCCCTCCCTCCCTCAACTCCCCCCCACCCTCCCTCCCCATCCCAGTCCTCTAAGGCATCTTCCATCCTCGAGTTGGACTCCCTTTGTTATACAACAACTTCCCACTGACTATCTGTTTAACAGTTGGTAGTATATATATGTCTGTGCTACTCTCTCTTCGTCTCAGCTTCCCCTTCACCCCCCGCCCCCTCCCATACCTCCAGTTCTCCAGTCCATTCTCTGCATCTGCATCCTTGTTCTTGTCACTGAGTTCAACAGTACCATTTTTAGATTCCGTATATGTGAGTTAGCATACAATATTTGTCTTCCTCTTTCTGACTCACTTCACTCTGTATGACAGACTCTAGGTCTATCCACCTCATGACATATAGCTCCATCTCATCCCTTTTCATAGCTGAGTAATATTCCATTGTATATATATACCACATCTTCTTTATCCATTCATTTGTTGATGGGCATTTCGGTTGCTTCCATGTCCTGGCTATTGTAAAGAGTGCTGCAATAAACATGATGGTACATGTTTCTTTTGGGATTATGGTTTTCTTTGGGTATATGCCCAGGAGTGGGATTACTGGATCATATGGTAGTTCTATTTGTAGTTTTTTAAGGAACCTCCAAATTGTTTTCCATAGTGGCTGTACCAACTTACAGTCCCACCAACAGTGCAGGAGAGTTCCCTTTTCTCCACACCCTCTCCAACATTTGTGGTTTCCAGATTTTGTGATGATGGCCATTCTGACTGGTGTGAGGTGATACCTCACTGCGGCTTTGACTTGCATTTCTCTGATGATGAGTGATGTTGAGCATCTTTTCATGTATTTGTTGGCCATCTGTATGTCTTCTTTGGAGAAATGTCTATTTAGGTCTTCCGCCCATTTGTGGATTGGGTTATTTGCTTTTTTGGTATGAAGCTGCATGAGCTGCTTGTATATTTTGGAGGTTAATCCTTTGTCTATTGTTTCATAGGCAACTATTTTTTCCCATTCTGAGGGTTGTCTTCTTGTCTTGTTTATGGTTTCTTTCACTGTGCAAAAGCTTTTAAGTTTCATGAGGTCCCATTTGTTTATTCTTGATTTCATTTCCATGATTCTAGGAGGTGGGTCAAAAAGGATCTTGCTTTGATGGATGTCATAGAGTGTTCTGCCTATGTTTTCCTCTAGGAGTTTTATAGTGTCTGGCCTTACATGTAGGTCTTTAATCCACTTGGAGTTTATTTTTGTGTATGGTGTTAGGAAGTGTTCTAATTTCATTTTTTGACATGTTGCTGTCCAATTTTCCCAGTACCACTTATTGAAGAGGCTGTCTTTTTTCCATTGTATATTCGTGCCTCCTTTGTCAAAGATAAGGTGCCCATATGTGTTTGGGCTTACTTCTGAGTTCTCTATTCTATTCCATTGATCTTCCTTTCTCTTTTTGTGCCAGTGCCATACTGTCTTGATCACTGTGGGCTTGTAGTATAGCTTGAAGTCAGGAAGTCTAATTCCACCAACTCCATTTTTCCTTCTCAAGAAGCCATGTTGTTCAGAGCTGCAAGAACACCTTTATGCTTTGGGAGGAAACAAGAGACATGGAAGCAAGGTATTGATCACTATAGAATTATCCCATGACATATTTCTTCTACAAACGTTGATCTGCTGCCACAAACTTCCTCAACCAAAGGAGGTGGAGGGAGAGGTTATCTCCGTTTTACAGACTTGGAGATGATGGCCCAGAGTGGCTTAGCAACACACTGGTAAGCTTGTTAATTTCAGCTCTGGAGCCCCTCCTGGGACGGAACCTGGCAGCTTCCCAAGCTGCCTGCCTTCCACTGTGTTACAGCAACAGGTATTTACCTGGCTTTGGCTGTGCCTGGTGAGGAGGATAAGGAGGATAACAGCACCTACCAGTTGTTGCTTAACTGGTGCCAGGCCCTGTGTTAAGGATTTGACATACGTTATCTCACTTTTTCCACATAAATAATGCTGCATAGTGATTAAAATGATCACCACTCTAAAAATGAAGAAACTGAGGCTATGAACAGTTAAAGGACTTGACCATGTTGAACCTCCTCTCTCTGATCCCAAAACTCTTTGAAAACTTTCTGCAGTTTCCTTAGCCAACGCAATTATTTTGGCCTTCCAGGCAGTATTATTTTTTGCCAGAAGATAGTGATGTCATTCCTTGAAATTAGAATATTCTCTAACACCATACACAAAAATAAACTCAAAATGGATTAAAGACCTACATGTAAGACCAGATACTATAAACTCTTAGAGGAAAACATAGGCAGAACACTCTCGGACTTAAATCGTGTCAAGATCTTTTTTTGATCCACCTCTGAGAGTAATGAAAATAAAAACAAAAATAAGCAAACGGGACTTAATGAAACTTAAAAGCTCTTGCACAGCACACAAAACCATCAACAAAATGAAAAGAAAACCCACAGAGTTGGAGAAAATATTTGTAAACGAAGCTACTGAAAAGGGATTAATCTCCAAATTAATACAAACAGCTCGTGCAGCTCAAAATCAAAAAAAACCCCAAACAAACAAAAACCAAAAAAACCAAACAACTCAATCAAAAAATGGGCAGAAGATCTAAATAGAAATTTCTCCAAGGAAGACATACAGATTGCCAAGAGGCACATGAAAAGATGCTCAACATCACTAATTATTAGAGAAATGCAAATCTAAGCTACAATGAGGTATCACCTAACACTGGTTAGAATGGCCATCATCAAAAAAATCTACAAACAATAAATGCTGGAGAGGGCATGGAGAAAAAGGAATCCTCCTATACTGTTGGTGGGAATGTAAATTGGTACAGCCACTATGGGGAACAGAACGGGGACTCCTTAAAAAACTAAAAATATAGAGCAACAATATGACCCAGCAATCCCACTTCTGGGCATATATCCGGAGAAAACTATAATTTGAAAGGATACATACACCCCAATATTCATTGCAGCACTATTTACAATACCAGGACATGGAAGCAAGCTAAATGTCTATTGACAGAGGAATAGATAAAGAAGATGTGGTACATATATACAGTAGAATATTACTCAGCCATAACAAAGAATGAAATAATGCCATTTGCAGCAACATGGATGGACCTAGAGCTTGTCATACTGAGTGAAGTAAGTCAGACAGAGAAAGACAAATATCATATGATATTGCTTATATGTGGAATATAAAGAAATGGTATAAATGAACCTATTTACAAAGCAGAAGTTGTCACAGATTTAGAAAAAAACTGGTGGTTATGGAAGGGGGAGGTGGGGAGGGATAAATTGGGAGATTGGAGTTGCCATATACACACTACTATATATAGAATAGATAACTAACAAGAACCTACTGAATAGCACAGGGAACTATTCAATAGCTGCCTATTTTTTGTTCTCTTTTCCAAGGGTATTGAATACAGTTCAGAGTACTGAACATTCTATATGGGAATAGAATCTAAAAAAGAGAGGATATATGTGTATGTATAACTGACTCACTCTGCTGTGCAGCAGAAACTAAAACAGCATTGTAAATCAACTATACTCCAATAAAAAAGTAATTAAAAAAAGAATGATGTCATTCTTGCCTATTGGTCAGTCTCTAGTGAGCCTGGGTAGCCTGCATTAGGTTCGCAGAGCTAAATAGATGAGTATATTAAGTTGACGAAACATGGTAGACTGTGGCTTTTCATGACCCACATGAGTGAACTAGTTCTTAGGGGTTAAGAGCTGTCTGATTTTTGTTCTCTTTTCCCTAGAGTACAGACAATATCTGCTGTGGGAGGTTCTCAGAGGCTAAATGATATGTGTCAGCTCAAAAGACCAAAAAAGTCATGGTAGGCAGAATTCTGAGATGGCACTCCTGGCCCCAGCTGAGATTCTTGCCCCTGGTACATACACCTTATATAATTTCTTCCCTTTGCATATGAACAAGACCTGTGGATATAATGAGATATCACTTCTGTGATTAGATTATGTATCAAAACTGAAGATATCTTACAGACGTAATTAAGGCCCCAATTCAATTGGTTTTGAGTTAATCAAAAGGGAGATTATCCTGGGTCGGCTTGACTCCATCAGATGATAAACCTTAAAAGTGACACTGGCCTGTTGTGAAAAGACAGGTTCTCCTGCTGGCCTTGAAGGAGCAAGCTAGCATGCTGTGAGAAGTCCACACAGCAAGGAACTGCAGGCACTGAGAATGAACCCCAGCTGACATCTATTAAGAGAATAGGGACCTCAATCCTATAACCACAAGGAACTGAATTCTGGCAACAACCAAATGAACTTAGAAGAATACCCTGAGCTCCAGAAAAGAGTGTACGTCTGCCAATATCTGGATTGCAGCTTGGTGAGACCCTGAGCAGAGGACAGATGAGCCATGCTGGGACTCCTGACCCACGCAAAGTGTGAAATCATAAATGAGGGTTGTTTACAATCACTATATTGGCATCTTTTTTGATATGTAGTAACAGATAACGAATACAAAAGCCTTTCTGGAAGCGAGGTGTGTTAATCAAGGCTCCCAGAGAAAGTCCTACAATCTGTGGTATGCAAGATGGAGAACCAGAAAAGATGGTGGTACAACGAAGTCTGAATCTGAAGGCCCAAGGGCAGGAAGAGATAAATGTCTCAGCTCAAAAGAGAGCAAGTTTGCCCTTCTTCCACCTTTTTGTTCTGCTTAGGTTCTTAACGGATTGGATGAGGCCTACCCACACTAGTGACAGTCATCTTTATCCAGTCTATTGATTCAAGTGCTAATCTGTCCTGGAAACACCCTCATGGAGGGTACCTGGAAATAATATTTTACCAGCTATCTGGGCATCCCTTAGCCCAGCCATGTTGACACACAAAATTAACCACCATCACAGATGGCTTTCTCCCTTTTCTCTAGTCCCTCTTCAAACCCAATGTCCAAACAGCAGCCAGAATGACCTTTCAAAATTATATAGGAGATCATATCTCTCTTTACTTAAAACCCCTTAATGACTTCCCTTTGATGAAAGTCAACTCTCAACTCCCACCACAGCTTGCAACACAGTGTATGACATGGACCTCACAGTGACATTCCCCCCTGGGCCTATGCTCCAACCTCCCAGGCCTTCCTTCACTTCCTATAACCCATCACCATGTACCTTCCAAATCCAGAGCCTTCACACTGGCTCTTCCCTTTGTCTGAAACCCTCTTTACCACACTCTAAACCACTTCATACTCATCATTCAGGTCATTTTTTCATACATCCTACTTCCTTAACTAAATTACAAGCCTTTATTTAAAAGCCAGTTATTGTGTCCTAAAGATATATAACCATGTATTTGTGGGTGTATTTTTATTTTCATTGATTTTTTAAATTGTTTTGCACTCAGTGGAAAAAAACCCAGTTTTTATCCATGGACACAGAATCATATAGTCTGAATTAACAATAATAATAATTTATTGTTGAAACTGTAATGAAATAGCTTATAAATGCAACATAATTTCATTGATGGTAATTGACCTGGTTAGGGTTGAACTCAAGTGTGTCTGCCTCTAGAGCCCAATCTCTTAATCACATTTCAAGCTTGGTTAAGGAGGGTGTGCATTTAAATGATCATCTCATCCTCTTTCCCCTATTAAACCCTAAGCTCCATGAAGGCCAGGCACACATCTATTTCATTTCACACTGGACATCCAGAACACTGAACAGCAGTGGTGTGGAATTCATCAGTGCTCCTCACTGATATTTTTGTTTCTCCTCCTCCAAGGACATGATGGGACAGCTCTATCTCACCCCCTAGAAGCTATAGGTGGATATGGGACTTTGGTGTATTAAATGTCAGATAGCATGGCAACTACTACTTCTGGTTAGAAGCTTTTAAGGACCAGTGTGTAAGTGTCCGTGTTTCACTCTTCCCTAGCAACACATGATGATTTGGACCTACACTCTACAAAACAGTAGCCATTGGTTGACTGTGGCCACTGAAATTAAAAGAATTAAAATTAAATAAAATTTAAAATTCAGTTCCTCTTATTAGCCACATTTCACGTAATCAGTTGCCACCTGTGACTAGTGGGTATCACTTTGGGCATTGCAGATATAGACCCTTCCCTTCATCACAGAGAGATCAATTGGGACAGAGCTGCTATGGATGCTCGAGACTGTTTCTGACTGAGGAAACCATGGAGCAGAGCCACCAAATGACTTTAATACACGTTATATGAGTATAAAATAATCTGTGTTGTTTTCAGCCACTTATATTTTGGGCTTGTTTGTTACTGCAGCAAAACCCAGCTTATCCTGATAAATGGCCATGCTTAATAATTTGATGATTGCTTTTCTTCTGGGGGTTTTGGGTGAAGATGAGGGAAGGGAGAGCTTTTGTGGGAAGACAACTTGAGCAAAGGCTTGGATCTGGGAAATTAACAGGATCTCTAGGAACAGTGGGGTTTATGTGAGGAAGCTTCAGATAAGGCATAGACCTGGAGAGGAGCAGAGAAGCTACCGGTAAGAATTGGTGCATAGAAAATGAGGAGAGGGTAGACCCCAAACCCACATCTAACTCCTAGATCTACTAAGCAGTTATAATTTACTGAGCCTACAACTTGAAGTCCCGTCTGACATTACTTTGTTCATTTAACCACTGGAGTATAGACACTATAGTATGTTACCTCCCCAAGCCATGATCTTTCTAATGAAGCTAACAAGACTACTTCAGAATGTCAGTATTAATTTGCTGAGGAGAGCATATATAAAGAACCTGGATGATGCTTGGTACCTAGGAGACTGCCCTTGTCATCCAAGGATTGTGGCTAAAGCCCAAAGCTGAAGAAGAATCTGGAAGTATACTATGTACTGAAGTCAGAGTGAAGAGGGCAGCTATTCCTCTGAAGCACTTGCTTAAGAATACCACTGTAGAAGAACTGACCCCCTTTCTCCACCTTACCTCCACTCCTTTAATAAGACAAGTAGAGCAAAAAGAGCTATTGGCGGGAGGAGGGTTAAATTAGGAGTGTGGGATCAACACACATACACTACTATATATAAAATAGATAACCAACACAGATCTACTGTATAGCACAGAGAACTATACTAAATATTTTGTAATAACTTATAAGGGAAAAGAATCTGGAAAAAATAGTTATCTATGTATGTAAAACTGAATCACTTTGCTGTACACCTGAAACTAACACATCATAAAACAGCTATACTTCAATAAAATAAAAACAAACAAAAAAAAGGAAACCTTAAAACCAACAACAACAAAAACAAAACAGAACAAAAAAATAATTATTGCCTCTACTTTTCACCAGGGGTGTGTGGTGGGAGGTACCCTCCCTCCTTGGAGCCAAGAGACAGTCCTTCAGGAAAGTCACTTTTAAAGTTTGTGAGTGACAAAGGGACCTCTGGGACAATGTTAAATGCACCAACATTCGCATTATAGGGGTCCCAGAAGGAGATGAGAGAGAGAAAGGACGTGAGAAAATATTGGAAGAAATTATAGTTGAAAACTTCCCTAACATGGGAAAGGAAATAGCCACCCAAGTCCAGGAAGCACAGAGAATCCCAGGCAGGATAAATCCAAGGAGAAACATGCCAAGACATATAGTAGTCAAACTGACAAAAATTAAAGACAGAGAAAAGTTATGAAAAGCAACAAGGGAAAAATGACAAATAATATACAAGGAAACTCCCATAAGGTTAGCAGCTGATTTCTCATCAGAAACTCTGCAAGCCAGAAGGGAGTGGCATGGTATATTTCAAGTGATGAAAGGGAAGAACCTACAACCAAGGATACTCTACCCAGCAAGGATCTCATTCAGATTCGACAGAGAAATCAAAAGCTTTACAGACAAGCAACAGCTAAGAGAATTCAGCACCACCAAACCAGCTCTACAACAAATGCTAAAGGAACTTCTCTACGCTGGAAACATAAGAGAAGAAAAGGACCTACAAAAACAAAATAAAAAAAAAAATTAAGAAAATGGTAATAGGAACATACATATCAATAATTACCTTGACTGAATGCACCAACCAAAAGACACAGACTGGCTGAATGGATACAAAAACAAGACCCATATATATGCTGTCTACAAGAGACCCACTTCAGACCTAGGGACACTACAGACTGAAAGTGAGGGGATGGAAAAAGATATTCCATGCCAATGGAAATCAAAAGAAAGCTGGACTAGCAATACTCATATCAGATAAAATAGACTTTAAAATAAAAAATGTTACAAGAGACAAGAAAGGACACTACATAAAGATCAAGCAATCAATCCAAGAAGAAGAGAGAACAATTATATATGCACCCAATATAGGAGCACTTCAATACATAAGGCAAATGCTAACAACTATGAAAGAAGAAATCGACAGTAACACAATCATAGTGGGGAACTTTAACAGCCCACTTTCACCAATGGACAGATCATCCACACAGAAAATTAATAAGGAAACACAAGCTTTAAATGACACAATGACACAATGACAAATCGTCCAGACAGAAAATAAGGAAACACAAGCTTTAAATGATTTAATAGATATCTATAGGAAATTACATCCAAAAACAGCAGATTATACATTCTTCTCAAGTGCACATGGAACATTCTCCAGGATAGATCACATTTTGGGTCATAAATCAAGCCTTGGAAAATTTAAGAAAATTGAAATCATATCAAACATCTTTTCTGACCACAACGCTGTGAGAGTAGACATCAATTACAGGAAAAAAACTGTAAAAAACATAAACACATGGAGGCTAAACAATACACTACTAAATAACCAAGAGATCACTGAAGAAATCAAAGAATACCTAGAGACAAGTGACAATGAAAACACAATGATCCAAAATCTAAGGGATGCAGCAAAAGCAGTTCTAAAAGGGAAGTTTATAGCAAAACAATCCTACCTCAAGAAACAAGAAAAATCCCCAATAAACAATCTAACCTTTCACCTAAAGAAACTAGAGAAAGAAGAGCAAACAAAACCCAACATTAGTAGGAGAGAAATCATAAAGATCAGAGCAGAAATAAATGTAATAGAAACAAAACAATAGCAAAAATCAATAAAACTAAAAGCTGGTTCTTTGAGAAGATAAACAAAATTGATAAACCTCTAGCAAGATTCATCTGGAAAGAGAGAGAGAGGACTCAAATCAATAAAATTAGAAATGAAACAGGAGAAGTTACAACAGACACTGCAGAGATAAAAAGCACCATAAGAGACTACTACAAGCAACTATATGCCAATAAAATGGACAACCTGGATGAAATGGACAGATTCTTAGAAAGGTACAACCTTCCAAGACTGAATCAGGAAGACATAGAAAATATGAACAGACCAATCACAAGTCATGAAATTGAAACTGTGATTAAAAATCTCCCAACAAACAAAAGTCCAGGGCCAGATGGATTCACAGGTGAATTTTATCAAACATTTAGAGAAGAGCTAACACCCATCCTTCTCAAGCTCTTCCAAAAAGTTGCAGAGGAAGGAACACTCCCAAACTCCTTTTATGAGGCCACCATCACCCTGATACCAAAACCAGATAAAGATACTACAAAAAAAGAAAATTACAGACCAATATCACTGATGAACTTAGATGCAAAACTCCTCAACAAAATACTAGCCAACAGAATCAAACAACAAATTAAAAGGATCACACATCATGATCAAGTGGGGTTTATCCCTGGAATGCAAGGATTCTTCAATATATGCAAATCATTCAATGTGATACACCATATTAACAAATTGAAGGATAAAAACCACATGATCATCTCAATAGAGGCAGAAAAAGTTTTTGACAAAATTCAACACCCATTTATGATACAAACTCTCCAGAAGGTGGGCACAGAGGGAACCTACCTCAACATAATAAAGGCCATATACAACAAACCCACAGCAAACATCATTCTCAATGGTAAAAAACTGAAAGCATTCCCTCTAAGATCAGGAACAAGACAAGGATGTCCACTCTTGCCACTGCTATTCAACATAGTTTTGGAAGTCCTTGCCACAGCAATCACAGAAGAAAAAGAAATAAAAGGCGTCCAAATTGGAAAAGAAGAAGTAAAACTGTCACTGTTCGCAGATGACATGATACTATACATAGAAAATCCTCAAGATGCCACCAGAAAACTACTTGAGCTAATCACTGAATTTGGTAAAGTTGCAGGATACAAAACACACAGAAATCTCTTGCATTTCTATATACTAACAATGAAAGATCAGAAAGAGAAATTAAGGAAACAATCCCATTCACCATTGCAACAAGAAGAATAAAATACCTAGGAATAAACCTAACCAAGGAGGCAAAAGACCTGTACTCAGAAAACTATAACACACTAATGAAAGAAATCAAAGATGACACAAACAGATGGAGGCACATACCATGTTCTTAGATTGGAAGAATCAACATTGTGAAAATGACTATACTACCCAAAGCAATTTACAGATTCAATGCAATCCCTATCAAATTACCAATGGCATTTTTCACAGAACTAGAACAAGAAATTTTACAATTTGTATGGAAATGCAAAAGACCCCAAATATGCAAAGCAATCTTGGGAAGGAAAGACGGAGCTGGTGGAATCAGGCTTCCTGACTTCAGGCTATACTACAAGGCCACAGTGATCAAGACAGTATGGTACTGGCACAAAAACAGAAATATAGATCGATGGAACAGGATAGAAAGCCCAGGGATAAGTTATGGCCAACTAATCTATAACAAAGGAGGCAAGGATATACAATGGAGAAAAGGCAGCCTCTTCAATAAGTGCTGCTGGGAAAACTGGACAGCTACATGTAAAAGCATGAAATTAGAACACTCCCTAATACCATACACAAAAATAAACTCAAAATGGATTAAAAACCTAAATGTAAGGCCAGACACTATAAAACTCCTAGAGGAAAACATAGGAAGAACACTCTTTGACGTAAATCACAGCAAGATCTTTTTTGATCCACCCCCTAGAGTAATGGAAATAAAAACAAAAATAAATCAGTAGGACCTAATGAAACTTAAAAGCTTCTGCACAGCAAAGGAAACTATAAACAAAACGAAAAGACAACCCTCAGAATGGGAGAAAATATGCAAATGAATCAACAGACAAAGGATTAATCTCCAAAATATGTAAACAGTTCATCCAGCTCAATATCAAAAAAGCAAACAACCCAATCAAAAAATGGGCAGAAGACCTAAATAGGCATTTATCCAAAGAAGACATATGGATAGCCAAGAGGCACATGAAAAGCTGCTCAACATCACTAATTATTAGAGAAATGCAAATCAAAACGACAATGAGGTATCACCTCACACTGGTTCGAATGGGCATCATCAGAAAATCTATAAACAGCAAATGCTGGAGAGGGTGTGGAGAAAAGGGAATGCTCTTGCCCTGTTGGTGGGAATGTAAATTGATACAGCCAGTATGGACAACAGTATGGAGATTATTTGCAAAACTAAAAATAGAGTTACCATATGACCCAGCAATCCCACTGCTGGGCACATACCCAGAGAACACCATAATTCAAAAAGACATATGCACTCCAATGTTCATTGCAGCACTATTTACAATAGCCAGGACATGGAAGCAAGCTAAATGTCCATCAACAGATGAATGGATGAAGAAGATGTGGTACATATATACAATGGAATATTACTCAGCTGTAAAAAGGATTGAAACTGGGACATCTGAAGAGACATGGATGGACCTAGAGACTGTCATACAGAGTGAAGTGAGTCAGAAAGAGAAAAACAAATATCCATATATTAACACATATATGCGGAATATAGAAAAATGGCACAAATGAACCGGTTTGCAAGGCAGAAACAGAGACACAGATGTAGAGAACAAACATATGGACACCAAGTGGGGAAAGCGAGGAGGGTTGAGGGGGAATGAACTGGGAGATTTAGATACCAAACTGTACACTCTAAACATATGCAGTTTATTGTATGTTAACTGTATCTCAATAAAAGTTCTTAAAAAAATAAAGTTTGTGAGTGACAAAACTACTTTGTTTGTACGTTGGGGACAGGTTAGAGACAGAAGATTCTCTCCTAATGTTGGTGAGATTCAGGACTGGGGCAAAGAAGAGAAAAGCTGAGAATGAGATTTAAAAATAGCCAGGACTGTGTCTCAATACAAATCCCAAAGAGACCAGTGGAGTAAGTAAAAAATAGCTCAAATTTGTGGAATTAGGTTGAGATACTAGGTGAGATGTTACTCAGCTGGGAAATTCTAGAGGAGGTTTTACACATGCTCCTTGAAGGCTACTGTTAGGAAAAAAGTTTTTCCCTGAAAGTTACCCCAATAATTTGTGATCTTCAATAAGCCCATTTACACTAGGACGATGCTTGAGATACAATAAGCCCTGATGATCTTCCCAGGCGCTGCAGCTGGAAAGATGTTTTAAAAATTGTCTCTTGACGGCTCTTCACTCCCATTCTTTAAGCACTGAGTTGATGAAACAAAGTTATCATTAAAAGAAAGTGTGGGGGATACAATTTGATATTCTTAGAGTATTTCTAGTTTTATAATTAATTCATGGATGAGAGAGCCATCATCTGATAGCATCCAGAAATGTGGAAACTATTCGTTTCAGACAAGCACCCCTGGTCCTGTTATAGGTTTTGATTAAAATGAAAACTTACCAAGTTTTATTCCTCAAAATATGATAGCTTCACAGACAACTGAAATCAGCTAGTTCCATGGTTTGGTTTCTGATGCCAGGGCTCATAATAATATTTTTTTGGAGTCAAACATGACATAATGCTAGGACTCCTGGAGCTAGCAAAGATGATAAAGTGTTTGAGCCCCAGCAGGTGCTCTGCAAAATCCTTTATTAAAAAGAGCTGCCACACACAGCCTCAGAGTGTGATGGACTGTGTAGAAATTAGGAGTGACATGCTATGAATTAACAACATTAAAATTTTTCCCTTAATTAAAGCAGTGGGAATGGCCTCCAAACAGAATCTGGCCAGAGCTGGACAAGAATGAGTGTATTCCCCAGGACTCCAGAGGGAGGATTCTTGACCCAGTGTTTTTTCAATGAGAGTGCTTGAATTAAATTCTGAGCTGATGGCAAAAGATAACTGACATTATTGAATTAAAAGTCTCTCTTTTCTGTTATAGTTTAACTTCTATCTCCTGCTTGATACATGGACATTTTTCTTTTTTTTTTTCATGTGTATAATTAGACTGGGTAATGTAGCTGTCCTGCTGACAGAGTAAACCCTCATAACAGTAAGGGTGGCTGACTTCCAGACATCAGAAGGACTCACAGAGTTAATTCAAACTGTGCCAATGTGTGCATTAGCAGTGACTAAGAAAAGCTCAACAATCAGTATCTACTAACAGCTCCGTGAGTGCTGGGGAGGGTGTTGAAAAGGCTTGACTTCATCTGCACGTTCTTGCACAGAAGGAAATGAAGGTGTATGTATGTTTCCAGGAGAAGGTATTTAGAGACACAACTATGATGCAAGAGCAGATGAATGTATTTTTCAAAGGTTTTGGAAGAAAAAGAATGGGGGGCCGGGTACCCATGCCAAGTGGATCGTGTCTGGGACAAAGAACTATTCAGAAACAATAACTTAATCCAAATAAAGAATAGACTCTATGGCTTAAAAACACTGCCCACCACCTCAAGCTGTTAGTTAATCTTCTAATTGTCACTCAGGTTTTTCCCAAATGGATCCATTTGGGGACACACTGGTGTTTCCTTCATCTAGCAAATTTATAGCATTTTCCCCCTTTCTCCCAAACTCTAAGAACATGAAGAGGAAAACACACACTCTTACACATTTCCACCCACCCCAAAGCACACACACAGTAGATGTTAATTTCTCACTGTTCCTTAAATACATCTGTATTTCTCACCATGAGAAATCACTTGTCCTCCAAACTTCTGGAAGAATTCAGAGGCTTTTTTTCTCCCTTGTATGAACAGTTTCACATGAATGCTTTGCATGCTGTAAATACTTGGTAGTTATATACTGAGTGATTGACAGCCAGGAGCAGAAATTAAGGTGTTTTAGTGAGTGGAAGCAGCCACATGACAGCTCTTTCTTTCCTCCAGAATTTTTTCTTTCTCAACACCCAGAATGTAAAACCTTACCAGCTCCCTTGGTGCTTTTCAAAGGAAAACACTCATACATACCCTGTACATGGAAAGACAGATGTGTCTGCACATTCTGCAGAATTAGTCTCTGAAACACAGAGTTACTGATTCTGAATAGCTCAGTATTATTTTCTCTGTCCTGCAAGCCACTGGGAAAGGTAGGCTGGAAACAGTAGACCTCTTGAATGGGAAGTCACAGCCACTTGTCTCCACAGGAACCACATTGAAAGGGTGTTCAAAAGCCCAGCACACAAGAGCTGAGGCTTGGCAAGAAGCACAGCTAACTTGGAAAGCAAGCAACTACTCACAGTGGTGCCACCTAACTTTCTCTATTCCCCACTGCTTCTCTCATTGGGTTCATTAAAAAACCACAAGAAACCAACATGGCAGAGGGGTGCTGTCAGCAAGTTAGAATAATTGTAGCAATTTTCAGGCTGCCTGGATATAGGTGAGAGAGATAGGCTCTATGTTTGGATTCAAAGAGTGACTCTGTGTGTGTGTGTGTGTGTGTGTGTGTCAATGTGTTCCAGTGAAGGTACAGATGGGATCAACTCAATCACCTCAATTTCTCAGGACTCTTGCCAATTTAGATCAAGGGAGGTATGCACCATCAAATATGTATCTGAGATGTCACTTGGGTAGCTCTGACAAGGGCTAATAGCTAGAGGAATATGGATGGCCACACTTAAAGGGTATGAAGGGGATTTAAATTCTTCAGATCAGACAAGGGTTTTTCTTCCTTGGCACTACCGGCAGTTTTGCACAAAAAATTCTTTGTTAGAGTACTTGCTGGTGCATTGCAGAATGTTGACTGTATCTCTGGCCTCTCTACCCACTGGATGTCAGTAGTACCCACCCCTTAGTTGTGATAACGGCAAGTATCTCCAGATGTTGCCAAATGTTCCCGGGGGGGTGGGGGGATCACTCCTGTTGAGAACAGCTGGATCGACTGTTCTCTGTTACCCAACAGTTAGAGAGACATCAAGTCAACACAGGATCCCTTGGTGAGAGTTTCATAAATTATGTGTATGTACCTTGTATTTTATCATTCATGACTGCCTTAAGAGAAATTTCTATCTGTCCCAAGCAGCTATCGTGTTAAAAATGTCTTTAATGTACTAAATACTTGCACAGAACATAGCATTTTAATTTTGAAACATATCAGCCTACATTAATCAGAGCATTTTAATGCAGATAGAAAAATATAACCAAAACAAAGAAGTTAACCATAAATTATGGCAAAGCTGGCAGTGTAACTAAATTGGAAATGAGTTTACAAAATAAATGAAAACACAAAAACGTATTATAGAATAAGTGTGTCCCTTACTGCATTCTTTTTGGGATTGTTATAATGGAAAGAAAAGAGAAACGCGTACAGTGGGAGTTAGATTACAATACATTCCACCTGTCAAAATATACTAACACAAAAAGATTTATGAGCAGGTGTAGCTAACTGCTATTATCATTAATCTGGATTTATAAACATCTTGACTTTCCAATGAAAAGGTGAAGAAAAATAAATGAAATCCTCATCAGCCTTAATTGAATGACAAAGCAATGTTAAAGTCACAGTGTCTAGCTTTCAATCAAAATCTTTATACCTTTCATTACCACACATTCCTTCTACTTGTTTAAGTGTTGCCTACTATGAACTAACTTAGTAGATAAACATGATGTGAAAAGAGCACAAAGAGACAAATGACTTTAAGGAAGCTTTCTAGTTCTGATATATTTTCTTCAGTACAAAGACAAGCATTTAGTCCAATTGTTTCTGCCCAGTAAACTCTTATCACAAAAACAAAAAACAAACAAAAAACAACATGCAAAGTCACCTGGACATTATAATAAGATTGGATAATTTAACTAAGTAGCAATTCTATTAATTTCAATCATTACATTTTTTTCCATTCTGAAATCAGGGACTTTTTTTAATATAAGTTAAATTTTTTCTTAAATGCCCAACATTTCTCTTGTGCTCAGAATTGAAGTCTTTAGTTCTTTTTCAGTGTAAGAGAAAAGCTTTCCACTTTACCTGATAAGGTATTTGGTATTTTGCTTGATAACCTGGCATCTTCAATAGAAGAAAATAATCCCTGGTAATCTGTTTATGTTTTTTATTATGAAGGACAACCCCTTTTTTGCTGAAGTATCTCCCATGCCTCCATTCCATGTATGTGAAACTACTGAAGAACTTTGCTCTCTTTATAAAAATGCAACTGGCTAGTCCAGTTCAACTGCTAACATGCTTGCGAAAATGCACTTTATTTTGCTGACTGATGTTAATGTCTTCCATGAGTCTCTGCACATGATCAAATGACTGGAGTTAAAATGAGAAGGCAACCTTCCAGACTCAGCTCAAAGAATACTGTCTCTACAAACCACCAAGGGAAGTGAGCTCATCCTTCTTCTCTCCTGTAGCATTCTGAGTACAATTCCTGTTAGCATTTAGCCCATGGTATGAGAACTATTTTTTTTCATGTCTTTCTCCCCTAACAGGCTGTTAACTACTTGAGAGCAATGAATATATCTTATTCATTGGTGTATTTCTCAGAGATTTCCTAAGAGTTGACATGATTGTAGTAACTTGTCTAGTGCCCATCTTTCCTGCTAGACTCTTAAAAGGTAACAGATATTGATAATAATAACTTATAACCTACATGGTACTTAAAATTTTCTAGGCATTGCACAAAATGTGTTGTTACAATTAATTATGTTCTATTTAATACAATAGTGTATGGGGTAAATACAACTATAATCCTCATCTTATTACTGAGAAACCTAAACTAGAAAAATTAAGTCACTTGCCTAAAGCAATCTAGCCACTAAATGACAGGGCTAGGATTTGAACCCATGCAATCTGGTTCCAGAGGCAATTATGCTTAATCTTTACGTTATCCTGTGAATCAGTGTCTTCAACAATATTTGGTAAATGAATACAAGAAGCGAAAACAAAAGAAATACAATGAAGGAATGAAGAAAGGAGTATATGAACAGGAATCAGCTAGGCAGTAAATGTTTGTTGAGTAACTGAAGAGTAGAATTCCCACTGAAAGAAAAAATGTGTCATAAATAATATTTAATGTAACCATAAAAGACCCAGAATTGCCAAAGCAATCCTGAGAAAAGAGAAAAAGCAGGAGGCATAAGCCTCCCAGACTTCAGACAATACTACAAAGCTACAGTAATCAAAACAGCGTGGTATTGGCAAAAAAGAAAACCCCAAACAAACCAAAATGAACAAACAAACAAAAAAAACAGAATTAAGGATCCATGGAACAGAATAGAGAGCCCAGAAATAAACCCACACACCTATTTTCAACTACTCTTCAACAAAGGAGGCAAGAATATACAATGGAAAAAAGGCAGTCTCTTCAGCAAGTGGTGTTGGGAAAGTTGGACAGCCACATGTAAATCAATGACATTAGAATACACACTCACAACATACACAAAAATAAACTCAAAATGGCTTAAAGACTTAAATGTAAGACATGACACCATAAAACTCCTAGAAGCTAACACAGGCAAAACATCTCTGACATAAATTGTACCCATGTTTGCTTAGGTCAGTTTCCCAAGGAAATCGAAATAAAAGCAAAAATAAGGAAATGGGCTCTAATTAAATTTACAAGCTTTTGTATAGCAAAGGAAACCATAAACAAAACAAAAAGACAACTTATGGACTGGGAGAAAATATTTGCAAATGACGTGACTGACAAGGGCTTAATTTCCAGAATATACAAACAGCTTATACAAATCGCCAACAAAAAAACAAGCAAAGCAATCAAAAAATGGGCAGAAGATCTAAACAGACATTTTTCCAATGAAGACATACAGATGGCCGACAACACATGAAAAGATGCTCAAGGTGGCTAGTTATTAGTGAAATGCAAAACAAAACCACAACTACCTCACACTTGTCAGAATGGCCATCACCAAAACATCTACAAATAACAAATGCTGGATAGAGTGTGGAGAAAAAGGAACCCTCCTACAACTGTTGGTGGGAATGCAAATTAGTGCAGCTACTATGGAACACAGTATGAAGGTTCCTCAAAAAGCTAAAAATAGAGTTGCCATATGGTTCAGCAATCCCACTCCTGGGCATATATCTGGACAAAACAATAATTCAAAAAGATACCTGCTCCCCTATGTTCATAGCAGCACTATTCACGATAGCCAAGACATGGAAACAACCTACATGTCCATTGACAGATGAATGGATAAAGAAGATGTGGTATATATATACATATAATGGAATACTACTCAACCATAGAAAAGAATGAAATAATGCCTTTTGCAACAATATGGATGGACCTAGAGATGATCATACTTAAGTGAAATAAGTCAGGAAGAAAAAGGCAAATACCATATGATATCACTTATATGTGGAATCTAAAATATGATATAAATGAATTTATCTATGAAACAGAAAGAGACTCACAGACATAGAAAACAGACTTGTGGTTGCCAAGGGGGAGGGGGAGGAGGAGTAGGGAGGGACAGATTGGGAGTTTGGTATTAGCAGATGCAAGCTATTATATACAGAATGGATAAACAACAAGTTCCCACTATGTAGCACAGGGAACTATATTCAAAACCCTGTGATAAGCCATAGTGGAAAAAAATATGAAAAAGAATGTGTGTATATATATACATGTGATTCTATTTTATATATATATATGTATACATATACATACATACATACTTTGCTGTATAACAGAAACTAACACAACATTGCAAATCAACTACATGTCAATAAATTTAAAAACATTTTAAAAGTTTCTGTATGCTATAGTACAAATAAAGTATAGTATCTCTAAATGATAAAATATGGAATTGTTATCAAAAATAATTTTGAAGAATTCTCTATGGTGTGCAAAACTTCCTGTGCTATAAAGTTGAGTGAAAAAAGAATATAAAACAGTATATATCAGCTCTGTCCAATAAAATTATAAGAAGAGACAGAGACATGAGTCACATACATAATTGTCGATGCCTAGAAGCCATGCTTAACATAAGAGTAAAGAAACAGCACGTGTGTGTGTGTGTGCGTGTGTGTGTGTGTGTGTGTGATGAATTGGGAGATTGGGATTGACATATATACACTAATATGTATAAAATAGGTAATAAGAACCTGCTGTATAGCATAGGAAACGCCACTTCACTGTACAGTAGAAGCTGACACAACATTGTAGAACAACTATACCTCAATAAAAAAAAAGAGGAATTATGGCCCTCAAAAAAAAAAAAAACCAGTAAAACAAAATGTGAGAACTAATTTTCATAATTTATTTTATTTAACCCATATAGACAAAATACTATCTCAACACATGATCGACATAAAAATTATAGATGAGGTATTTTACACCTTTTTAAAATTTTAATAATAGTTCTACCAAATCTGGAGTTTATCTTCCACTTACCACACATCTCAAAAAAGACTATCCACATTTCAGATGCTCAACAGCAACATGTGGCTGGTGGCTACCCCACTGGGTAGTGTAGGTATAATAGAATGATTCCTATTAAACACAGTCAGTTGGCCAGTATATCTATCTACATAAAAAAACCTGTTGGCAAGAAATGCACTATTATATTCATTGCAGTTTTCTTTAGGATGAAGAGATATAGATACTTCCTTTTCATTCTTTTAAAAATATTCAAGAGTTATTGTATTTACAATCAAAAAAACAGTTTTCATGGATAGTCTCACAGGAAATACAAATATTATTTTTTCCCCAAAAAAGCAAAATAAACATTTAGACACTGCAGACTGAATTCAACCTAAGTGTCCTGACACTAGCACAATCATCAAGGTTCTGATGAAATATGAGGTGGGAATGAAAGGGTTGCAGATACCTTTGAGACAATAGCCCTGGTAAGTGGAAAAACTAGTAGGGATCCAATTGCTGGAAATAGAGGCTAGCTTTTCCAGATACATCCTACTATGAAAAACAACCAAAAATGCAGAATAAATTATAAAATAAACTTTTTAAAACAACAAAGAGAAACAGAGTAAGAAATTAGCTGGCTGAAATTGAAAGGAAAACTGAGAAGGGAGAGAATTAAGCAGAGAACAGAAACAATACCCTTTAAATTTGAAAAGCTCTCTGGGAGAAGTCAGAGCCCAAGGAATTGGTAATTCTAATAGGAGACTCTCTCCACGACAATCTGCATCTCTGAAGGGCTGCACAGTCAGGGAAAAGGTAAAGTGGAGATTAAATAATACCCAAAATACGTAGAAAGAAGAGGGTAATGGGAAAAAAAAGACACCAAATGAAACAGGAAACCAAACAATAGAGAAAACTAATGTAATCAAAAGGTTATTTTTGAATAGAACAACAAAATTGACAAACTTCTAGTCAGAATGACCCTCAAGAGAGAAAGCACCAATTACCCACAATAAGAATGAAAGCAAAGACATCGCTACAAACCTTACATTATTAAACGGATAATAAAGCAATATTATAAATAATTTTATTTCAAGAAATTTGATAACAGAAAAACTGGAGAAACTATTTGAAAGAAGCAAACTACCAAAGCTCACTTAACAAATAGATAACCTGAAAAACTCTCTATCTATTAAAGGAAATCTACAAAGTATACCCCAGGCCCAGATAGCCTCAGTGTTTAGTGTTACCAAATAATTAAAGAAATAAAACCAACCCTACACAGACTCCCTCAGAAAATAAAGGAGTAGCTTACACTTCCCAACTTCTTCAGGTCAGGAATATCCTAATAACCAAACCAGACAAAGACATTAAAAAAGAAAACTACAGTCATACCACTTAAGAGAAAAAACACAAAAATCTTGAACATTATTAAATACAGCCATATATAAAAAAGAATCATATATTATGGCCAAGTGGGATTTATCCCAGGAACTCAAGGTGTGTTTATCATTTGAAAATCATAAAGACAATCCATTGTATTAGCAGAATAAAGCAGAAAAGAGACATCATATTCTCAATATATACACAAATAGTTTTGGACAAAACTTAATGCCTATTCATTAAAAACATTCAATATCCTTTCATTATAAAAACTCTAGGCAAACCACCAATTGAAGATAATTCCCTCTGTTTGATAAAGGGCATCATGAAAAAGCTTAGCTCTTACAAAACCAATGGGTCAAAGAAGAAATCACAAGATAAATCAGAAAATACTTAGAGAAAAATGAAAATGAAAACACAACATATTTAATGGAACGCAGCAAAACAGTGCTAAGAGGGAAATTTATAGCTATAAAGTCATACTTTAAAGAAGATGTCAAATCAATAACCTAACTGTACACTTTAAGAAATCAGAAAAAGAAGAGCAAACTAAACCTGACACAAACAGATGGCAAGCTATACCGTGTTCTTGGATTAGAAGAATCAATATTGTTAAAATCATTGTACTACCCAAGGCAATCTACAGATCAATTCAATCCCTGTCAAAATACTAATGGCAGTTTTCACAGAACTAGAACAATTTTAAAATTTGTATGGAAACACAAAAGACCCCAAATAGCCAAAACAATCTTGAGAAAGAACAGAACTGGAGGGATAAGACTCCCTGACTTCAGACTATACTATAAAACCACAGTTATCAAAATAGTATGGTACTGGCACAAAAACAGACATGTGGATCAATGGAACACAATAGAGCCCAGAAATAAACCCACACACCTACAGCCAACTAATCTTCAACAAAGGATGCAAGAATACACAATGGAAAAAAGGCAGTCTCTTCAGTAAGTTATGTTGGGAAAGTTGATCACCCACTTGTAAATCAATGAAGTTAGAACACTCTCTCACCAAGAACAAAAATAAACTCAAAGTAGCTTAAAAGCTTAAACATAAGCTATGACACCATAAAAATCCTAGAAGAGATCATAGGCAAAACATTCTCTGATATAAATTGTACCAATGTTTTCTTAGGTCAGTCTCCCAAGGAAATAGAAATAAAAACAAAAATAAACAAGTGGGACCTAATCAAACTTACAAGCTTTTGCAGAGCAAAGGAAACAATTGACAAAACAAAAAGACAACCTACTGAATGGGACAAAATATTTGTAAATGGTGTGACTGATAAGGGGTTAATATCCAACATATATAAATAGGCTCATACAACTCAACATCAAAGAAACCAGTAACCTGATTACAAAATGGGCAGAAGAACTAAACAGACATTTTTCCAAAGAGGAAATGCAGATGGCCAAATGGCACATGAAAAGATACTCAGCATCACTAATTATCAGGGATCGACAGATGAATGGCTAAAGAAGATGTGGTATACACATACAATGAAATACCACTTGGCCATAAAAAATGAAAATTTGCCATTTTCTGCAACATGGATGGATTTGGAGGGCATTATGCTAAGTGAAATAAGTCAGATAAAGACAAATACTCTATATCACTTATATGCGGAATCTAAAAATACAACAAATTAGTGAATATAACAAAAAAGAAGCAGACTCACAGATATAAGGAACAAATGGGTGATTACCAGTGGGGAGAGGCGATGGGCAACTTAGGGGTAGGGGATTAAGAGGTATAGACTATTAGGTATAAAATAAGCTACAAGGATATATTGTACGACACGGAGAGTATAGCCAATATTTTATAATAACTCTAAATAACCTTCAAAAATTGTGAATCACTATATTGTACACCTGTATGATATTGTACAGCAACTACATTTTAATAAAAAAGAAAAAATATGTAAAATTCCTAGATGTCTATCAATTAGGTAATGGATCATTAACATGTAGAACATTCATCTAATTAGATTTGTATGAAGCTATTAACAGTGTTGAATTAAATCTATATGCATTATCAGGGAAATTGTTCCTAAGTTAAAAGAAACCAAATTAACAAGTGGTATGAACACATTTATGAAATATACATTATATATATATACAAAGTCTAAAAGGGGATATTTTTCACATATAAGAAATATTTGGAGTTGAGAAAAATGTGTCAACAGCAGTAATTATCTCTATGGCACTGTACTGAGTGTTTCCTTTTTCCTTTTCTTGTATTTTCTGATTATTCTTTAATAAAATGTGTAGCATTCATAAAATTTTACATAAAAATGTGTTACACAGCAAGAAAGGCACTGAAAGATGATAAAATATCCTAGTAAACTGATTATTGCAGAATACAGCAACCTTTTTTAATACGCTCAGAATTCAGGCAAAATAGATAAAATTCATGGGAGAAAATGTTAGAAACATGGAGAAATACATGCGAGGAATCCCTGAAAGACAGCAGAATTGATGGAGCAGAATGAGTAACAAAGAAAACAACAGCAGGCAATTTTTCTGTCTTTAAGAAAGGCCTGAAGAAAATTTAATGAAAAGAGCAAAATGTCTGGGCTTATCCTATGATAGCTTTTGAATTTTATGGATTTAAAAAAGCATCTTATAACCAGGAAAAATGTCACTTCCAAAGGAAAAAAACTCCAGCTGTCTGTAGAGTCTGTAATACTAAAGCTAGAAAATAAGTGAATCACCAACATTTGAGAAAAACACTTAATTTAAGAAATCTACTGCTGCCTAAATAATTTTTTCATCTCTGAAGACAATAGCAAGATGGTCTTAGACATTTAATGGCTCAGAAAATATATTAAACACATATCTTTCCTTAAAACAATTATGTATATATATATTTGGTGGGCCAAAAGGTTCGTTTGGCTTTTTCCGTAAGATGGCTCTAGTAGTGCTTAGTTGTCTTTCACTTCATTCAAGACAATTTTATTAGATTGTATTGTGACAGCTGTCATATCAGTATGCATTAAAAAAAACTTATCAAAACTGATGAATTTTTGTGTAGCCATTTTAATGTTGAAGATAGAAGGAAAAAAGCAACATTTTGGCATATTATGCTTTATTATTTCAAGAAAGGTAAAAACACAACTGAAACACACAAAAAGATTTGTACAGGGTATGGAGAAGGTGCTGTAACTGATCGAACCTGTCAAAAGCAGTTTTGGAAGTTTTGTGCTGGAGATTTCTTGCTGGATGATGCTCCACAATTGGGTAGACCAGTTGAAGTTGATAGCAATCAAATCGAAACAATAGTTGACAACAATCAATGTGATATTATGTGGGAAATAGGTGACATACTCAAAATATCCAAATCAAGCATCAAAAATCATTTGCACCAACCTGGTTATGTGAATTGCTTTGATGTTTGGGTTTCACACAGGTTAAGCGAAAAAAAACTTCTTGACCATATTTCTGTATGAGATTCTGTACTGAAAAGTAATGAAAATGTTTCATTTTTAAAGCAAATTGTGATGGGTGATGAAAAGTGAACACTGTACAACAATGGATTGGAAGAGATCGTGGGGCAAGAGAAATGAACCACCACCAACCACACCAAAGGCTGGTCTTCATTCAAAGAAGGTGATGTTGTGTATACGGTGGGATTGGAAGGGAGTCCTCTATTATAAGCTCCTTCTGGAAAACCAAACGATTAATTCCAACAAGTGAGGCTCCCAATTAGACAAATTGAAAGTGGCACTCAACGAAAAGCGTCCAGAATTAGTCAACAGAAAACACATAATCTTCCATCAGGATAATGCAAGACTGCATGTTTCTTTGATGACCTGGCAAAAACTGTTACAGGTTGGCCGGGAAGTTCTGATTCATCCGCGTATTCACCAGACATTGCACCTTTGGATTTCCATTTATGTCAGTCTTTACAAAATTCTCTAAATGGAAAAAATTCCATTCCCTGGAATACTGTAAAAGGCACTTGCAACAGTTCTTTGCTCAAAAAGATAAAAAGTTTTGGGAAGATGGAATTCTAAAGTTGCCTGAAAAATGGCAGACGGTAGTAGAACAAAAGGGTGAATACACTGTTCAATAAAGTTCTGGTGTAAATGAAAAGTGAGCCTTTTATTTTTACTTAAAAAAACCAAAGGCACTTTTTGGCCCACCCAATACATAAATCACATTTAAATTTAGATATATATGTAAAATTTACATATATAGATGAAAACTTGAATTGCTTATGGTATAATAGGAACAATTAGCACTGAATAAAACAGGAGTTCTATATAACTAATGTTAATGTGGTCACAAAACAATGCAAAATTAAACATAAACCTTGAAAGAGAAAATTTATTAATTTAAAAAAATCGGTCTAGTAGGCAGTAGGTAAAGAGAAGATATAAAAGTATACTTAAGGACTCATCTACATAGAGCCAGATTTTTTTTTCATTTTCAATATTGACAAGTTCCTAACAGGTTAATTTTTTTAATGTTAAAAGCAACCATTAATCAGGATGCAGGGCAGGAGAATGAGGAATTCACATTAGACCTTAAGATAAAATGTCCCCTCAGCATTATTTATAATAGTCAAGATATGGAAGCAACCTAAGTGTCCAATGATGGATGAATGGATAAAGTGCATATGTACAATGGAATATTACTCAGCCATAAAAAAAGAATGAAATCTTGCCATACGCAACAACATGGATGGATAGAAAGGGTATTATGCTAAGTGAAATAAGTCAAAGAAAGACAAATATTGTATGGTCTCACTTATACGTGGAATCTGAAAAACGAAACAAAATGAAAACAGACTCATGGATACAAAGAACAAATGGGTGGTTGCCAGAGGGGTGTGGGGTAAGGATGGGTGAAATAGGTAAGGGGAATTAAGAGATACAAGCTTCCAGTTATAAAACAAGTCACAGGGATGTAATATATAGGATAAAGAATATGGTCAATAAAACTAACAACTTTGTATGGGAACAGATGGTTATTAGACTTATGGTGGTCATTTCACAATATATTTAGACATTGTACATGTGAAACTAACATAATACTGTATATCAATTATATTTCAGTCAATAAATCCGTCTTTTTCCAGAAGTTTTCTAAATACCTGTGACTATGCTATACATTTAATCCAACCAAATGGAATAATACTTATATTTCTCCTCCCACTAGTAATTAGAGTATATTGAACTATATAGTTTTTCCAGAAGATTAAGTGAGTTGAGAATACAGGGATTTTCACCAATCACAAATGATGGAAATGATCTTAAATAATCACGGTTCCTTAACAGTGAAAGGTCCAATAGGAAATAAGAAGTAGAAGACAAAATTGGGTTACTAGGTTAGCTGATACTGGTTTTTCTTCCAAGGTAAACCCATACAAAAGATGTGTCTAGTGCATAACTGTAATAGAATGACATAGAGAATTACACATTTAAAATAGCAACAAAAGAAGAGAATGTTTAGATGGGGCTTGCTATTTCAGACTCCTGAGATCAAAGAGCAGGTGTTTCTGAAATGGCTAGGTAAAAAATCCAGGGATGAATTTTCAGACAACTCTCCTCAAATGCTTTTCAATGCAACAGCTGTTTGAGAAGTAGTTTCTCTCTCTACAGATGTGAAATTCTGATAGATATTTTAAAAAAATACTGGGAGTTGTTACGTTGCATTCACATACATGGGAGCATCACTTAGAAAAGCATGGCTTAAACTTTAAAAGAATAAAGATCATTCCTAATTATAGGAATGACAATTAAGTACATGAGTAGGCTTATATAAATGGGAAAGGGCACTGATTTTAAGTACCTAAAAAGTTTTGTATTATGGGGGTTGAAGGCTTTAAGACCTGGCCTGGGAGATTTGAAAGGTCCACAGGCAAGAATCAGAAAGCTGGCTTCAGTTTTGGTATTGTCATGGGGTGGCCCTGAGAAGGTGAAGTAGCCTTTCAGGGCCCTGGTTTCCTGAATCCTTGTCACCGCTTTCAAAAAACCCCCAAAAGGACCAATGAGCACCCATCTGTTCATGGTACTGGCTAATAGTCCAGGGGTTTGGTGTCCAACAGCTTTCGTTCAAATTCTGATTTGACCAAAGGGTAGCTGTGAGACCAAGGGCAGTCATGTAATTGATCTCTTTGCTTTTCATTGTTCTCATTTGCAAAGAGGACCATAATCTCTGTTTTATTGTTACATATGGAATAAGTAGATATATATTGCACATTACATAGACTGTTCAATAATTTAGTCTCCCTCTCCTTTATCAGAAGGAAAATGTTCTTGAAATAAAGGAACAGTACTCATAAACTCTTGCTTATTTGTATGCCAGGCACTTAATTATTACCTACAACAACCTCATTAAAGTTTTCATCATTCCTATTTTACTGATCACAAAACAGGCTGTAGGGGATAAGAAAACTTGCTCAAACAGTAAGCAGAAACACAGAACTTCTATTCTATTCCATGTCTAACTTATTCCAGAGTTCAACTTTTAGTCACTTCCGTTTAATGCCTTAATAATTATACATATGTAGGACTTTTGCATACATTACACATTTTACCTAAAAATGACACCATTAAAATAAAGTTTCCATTTTCCTTTCCTGATCTTAAACTGAGGCCACTAGTTCAGTGGCACACAAAGTTCCCTAGAGAGTTAGAACAATTATAAACCTCTAAGGAATCAATAAATGAAATTTGCCAAAAAGTAAAACATTAAAAAGGCAGTTGCTATTAATTTTTAAATAATTGCTGGATCCTAGTTTCATCAGCAAGAAGCTCGATATATATTCTGCCTAATTTGATGGGGCTGAACTTCAAAAACAGATTAAGTCTTTCTAGTTTTTCACCTCAAACAAAGATAATTAGCTTGAAATATCGGAGTTGAGAATAAATCACAAATACTGTTATTTCCAAGACATTTCCTATCACTTGATCCTGGTTTGCCTGACATCTCCATGCATAAAAAGTAATGTTCCATCTGTATGCAAGTTTCACACATTTTGCTCAGAAATACCATTCTTATATTTTACCCCCTAGATGGCAATTTCGAAGGTTTCATCTCCTCTCATTTGACAGTTATTCAGTGACTGCTTGGAATCTCCTGAGTATAAACAGCAAACAAGGAAACGCAGTAAAACTGAGAAATACCACGAGGTCAGAGATGAAGGGAGAGAATTTTTCTTGATAAGCTTGAGAGAAATAATGCAATTCTCCTTTCTGCATGGAAAGACTAAGTCCTTCTCCTGTGGCTTGGTTATGTCAGCCTGAGCTCTCATTGGCCCAGAGGGAACCTCAAGAAGACATATTCATCTGCCTGCAAGTTTCGAGACAGGTTTTACCCAATACACTAGCACAGATATCTGGGTAGTGCTTGGGAAATTGAAATAAATGTTTGTCAGCAAAACACAAAGTGTGCCCAAAAGGACTACCTTTTTTTTCCTTTTTTTTTCTTTTCTTTTGGGCATTATCTCCTTAGCAAAATCTCTACTTTGAGGTGATATTTAGGGGCCCTAGATGAGGTCCAAGTCAATTTCTCTCTTGTGACTTTGCCTGATGGGTCCTGCACCATGCTCTCTCCTAACTGTTCCCCCCGAGTGAACATTTATTTCAGCCATCTAAGGAATTACTCCTAGCATCACTCATGGATTTGACCCTAAGGATCACGGCCAATAAAAAAATACTGAATGGAATAATTTTCTGCTTGTCATTCCTGTTGGGTTTACCAGCCACATACGGACAAAAGTGTTGGTGTTTGGGTGCTACAGTGAACAAGAAGTAGCATATATTTGCCTTGGAAAAATTATCCACCCTTTTCCCTATCACTCTGCCTGCCTATCTTTTCAAAAAACATTTCTAAGCCTGACCAAACTGCTGGAAAGAAATTTGTAATAAAAGCTTTCCTTCTGTATTTTTTCCCATTTTCTACCTCATTATTATGAGAAAAAGTATATTAGTGTCTGAACATTTCATCAGTTCTGGGAACTGTAACTGTAGGCAGTTCACAAAACGCAAACTGGTAACTGGTTGGATTCCTTATTCGCAAGTGTAACATGCCCACAATTTCAAAATTTGCATACAATTTGCACACTGTGTGCTCAAATATACATATGTACTGGGCTGGGGGGGGGGATTGGTTGGTTTTGATGGAAGGAGTTGCTTTAATATGGTTTAAAGATTGATTTGGGGTTGCTTATGCAATAGAAAAAAAATGAAAACATTGCAAAATACTGTATTATTCTAAAATAGTATCTTACATGTCCTTTTTTTTTTAATCGTTGGTATTTATATTCTACCTTCCGAAATTCATTTTTGGGCTGTATTGAGTGGATTACCTCCCTCAATGGACAAGATAAGGGAATTATTGCCTAATTGCCTATTTGAAGAGTTAGTGTAGAAAAAAATCTGATCATGGTCAGATTGCTTTATGCAAATGGTGATAACTTTAAACAACTCAATTTTTTTTCCTGTGTCAGAGCTCTAACCAGACAGGTAGGAGCCACAAGGACCTGTACAATTCTCTCTTTACACAAGGTATGTTCTTTTCATGGCAAGAATTTTTCTGTAGGATGGCAGACAATCATCTTGATATGTATAGTATCTTTTATGTGAGATAGGCCTTGCAGACTGATAAAATAATAAATGCACATATATCCAAACATAAGCTTTGCATTAGCTGTCCTCAAGGCCCAAGATGGAGTTTTTATCCTGACTTACATCCTAGTAAGCAGGCCTGTTAATTACTACAATATCTCTGATAAATTCCAAGTGATTATGGAAGGTGATCTCGGGACATGGATGTGTTCTCCCATGTCTCTGTTCCTTGCCCTCAAACTCATGACACCTCATCAGCTTCTAGTCTGATTGTCATGTCAGCAAAGTTTGCAAGAAATTGATGACTGGTCCTGCTAATTTTTCTTTGGCAAATCCTCAGAAGGGGAAAACTCTACCCTAGTAAAAGTACTTCAAAAATATTAGGACTGGGAGGGGATTGGGCCAGGTGAACTTGTATTTTGGATGGACACCAACCTATTTCAGTGTTAAGGAAGTTGTTTTTTTTCTTTCAATTAGTTTCTATCTTGATTTTTCCCTTCCTGTATTTTGACAGAGGAATAAAACTTATTCCATTCAATAGCCAACCAGCCTACAATTACTGGCTGACTGAGCCTTCAGTATATTAGCCGATTCACTCCAGGGGATACAAGACCAGGACCCTCAAAGGTAGATGGAAAAGAACAACCTGATACTCAGAAACAGAGAACAATTATGAGTCTTTTTGGAGATCATGGTATTCTGGACAGCCAAAAAATATTTCGTAGAGTGTAAGGAATTCAGCTTTGAAAGCTAAATAGAATTTAGATAGGCATTTTGTCTATTTTAACATTTGACTGGTTACACCATAATTTACCTCATTGCACCATAATTTGCCAGGATACATGTTCCTCTCTCCTCCTGGAAAAGTGAGCCTCAAACTTTGTATCAGAATCATCTGGGGAATGTATTAGAAGTACAGTTTTGGGCAATCTCTCTGGTATTAATGTGCTTTCTCACATTCAGAACTAGCTCTGAGCCTTTCCTTGAGTTATGCCCCCTTAAGAAGATAGTCAGCAATTGTAAATAGTAGCAACATCTCCTCCTATAAAAATTTAGAAATATTAATTTATCTCCACCTGAGACATATGTATTGGAAATCTATTATTCAGATAAAGATGCTGATTGTGGGTTGTTCATCTTGGGTAGCCAGCTCAGTGCTAGGCAGGGATCTCTGGATGGGTTGCTGCTGAGAGGGAGAGGACAGCTGGATCAGGGAGATAAAGGATGGGGCCAAGGGAATCTGCTGGGACACATTTATATCGGGAAATGTGAATACTCAAGTCTCTGTGTGAGTCCTGAGTCCTGACCCTGCCATATCCTAGCCATGTGACCCCATGCAAGCTCCTCAGCTTTTCTGAGGGCAATTCCTTAGATAACTGGATCTCACTGCTGATTATCTGAAATTAGCATTAATATGAGCAAATATCCTCTAACAGGTTGTTGTGTGTGTTAAATAAATTAACATCTAGGGGCAGAAGATCTAAATAGACATTTCTCAAAAGAAGACATACAGATGGCAAAGAGGCACATGAAAAGATTCTTAACATCACTAAATATTAGAGCAACGCAACTCAAAACTACATTAAGGTATTACCTCACACAGGTTAGAATGACCATCATCAAAAAATCTACAAACAATAAATGCTGGAGAGGGTGTGGAGAAAAGGGATCCCTCTTACACTGTTGGTGGGAATGTAAATCGGTACAGCCACTATGGAAAACTGTATGGAAATTCATGAAAGAACTAAAAATAGAACTACCATATGACCCAGCAATCCCACTACTGGGCATATACCCTGAGAAAACCATAATTCTAAAAGACACATGCACTCCAATGTTCATTGCAGCACTATTTACAACAGCCAGGACATGGAAGCAACCTAAATGTCCATCGACAGATGAATGGATAAAGAAGATGTGGTACATATATACAGTAGAATATTACTCAGCCATAAAAAAAGAATGAAATAATGCCATTTGCAGTGACATGGATGGACCTGGAGAGTGTCATATGAGTGAAGTCAGACAAAGGAAGACAAATATCATACGATATTGCTTATATGTGGAATCTAAAAAAAATGGTACAAATGAACTTATTTACAAAACATAAATTGAGTCACAGATATAGAAAATAAACTTATGGTTACCAAGGGGGAAGGTGGGGAGGGATAAATTGGGAGACTGGGAATGAAATATACACACGGCTACATATAAAATAGATAATTAATAAGAACCTACTGTATAGCACAGGGAACTCTATTTAATACTCTGTACTGACCTATATGGGTATAGAATCTAAAAAAGAGTAGAGATATATATATACGTATAACTGACTCCCTGATTCACTTTGTTGCACAGCAGAAACTAACACAACACTGTAAATCAACTATACTCTAATGAAAAAATTAAAAAATAACATCTAGGAAACTCAGTGGAAAGTCAGTTAGATTTATTCTGTTCAGCTTCTTTAAAAATTTTCAAATATACCATATTTTTTATATTTCATTGCATCACTAAAAATGTCTATAGGGCACACAAAAGATATGTTGCATTTTCAAATTTAAAATTTTCTTTTAAATGGGAAAAAGTGAGTGAAATTTCTTGTTGATAGAATGTGCAGGAGCATCCCCAACTCCTATGCACTAGATGCCAAGTACTTACTCCAGTGTGGCAACCAAATGTATCTTCTGGGGCTGAGTCACCCCCAGCTTAAAACTGCTGTTCTAGACTGACGCACAGCATAAGGGAAAACCCCTAGCACAATGTGTGGCATGTAATAAACATTAAACAAACACTGGTGCCATGGCTTACAACCATTTTGGATGTTGAATCACAGCAGATAAGTTGGAGGAAGCTGAGATGCAAACATTCCAAAGGAAAATCGTTGTATGGTAGTTCTGCAAGCCTTCTTATAAGGTAATTAGTTTCTCCTTCAGAATGGTTATCTGAGTATGGTCACAAGAAAAAAAATAATTTGATTTTGAGCAACCCTAGTGGATGTCTCGCCCTTAATTAAAAAAAAATGTTATGTGTTGTAATTTATCAGTGTGATTCCTATTAAGTCAGTGGGGAGTCAGTGAATAAATCCATACACAAAACTTGAAAATGTAACCTCGGATGTGATCCACTTGTTATATTTGTGAGAATTATAATTGATTGCCTGCCTATGGACAGTTTTTTCTCCTCCCTTCCCTTTAAAAATTTAAAGCCACACACACTTTGCCAAAGGAATTCACTGTCATGCAAATCAAATAGAAAAATGAAACAGAAAAAAATCAGTGTCATAAACATCATTTTCATTTCATTCTTTAAACACATGGCCACTCCAATAGCTTCAACCAAACATGTGAGCTTCCCTGGGGCTGGGGGCAACTGACAACCAAGGATGCTATTTGAACTACAAGCAGGTGTGACTTTGCTCCCCTGAATCATAGGGAAAAAATGAGGCTTAGTATCGCCATAGAAGCACACATGGATATCACAGAGAAATCTGCCTTTTATGTAGGGTTCAAAATAATGAATTGGGAACTTTAGTAAGGCAGGTAAAATAAAAGAAATACTCAATAGGGAATCTAGCCTGAGTTCTGCCCAAATTCTACCCCAACGGTAGCTACTCCTAGAACAGCAACAATATCAACAGCAACTATGATGCTGGCCACAGCCACAAAGAATGCCTATTTCTCCTCCAAGACCTACTTGCAGCGCTGTATACTTCTCCACAATTGCTGTTACTACACAATCACCAAAAGCACTATCACTACTGCACAGTCACCGTAGCAATAGTTACAAGGACAACAAAAACTACTTCTCTACAATTGCCGCCACTGTCCCACTACTGCTGGAAAATAAAACTATTGAGAAGTCACTATATCCCATGGTCTTGAAATAATCCTGTGAGTTAAGTATTGGAACTCCATTCTCCAAAACTGAGTCTTAGAGTTTGACTCATGTGCTCACAGAATGCTGTTAACCAGGGTCCCAGGGAGTCCTATCAAGGTGAGACCCTAGATCTCCAGCTCAGTGAGGTACTGCTACACATCCTGGCCTATAGGATGACTTCACCTTCCTGGAACTTGGGCATCTTGTTTATAGAATGCAGAGGATGGATCAGACGATGTATAAGCAATTTACTGTATTTTTTTTTTTTTTAATTATTATTTTATTTTATTTTTTTGGGGGGTACACCAGGTTCAATCAACTGTTTTTATACACATATCCCCATATTCCCTCCCTTCCTTGACGCCCCCCTCTCGATTCCTCCCCACCCTCCCCCCCACCCTCCCTGCCCCAGTCCTCTAAGGCATCTTCCATCCTCGAGTTGGACTCCCTTTGTTATACAACAACTTCCCACTGACTATTTTACAGTTGGTAGTATATATATGTCTGTACTACTCTCCCGCTTCTTCTCAGTTTCCCCTTCACCCCCCGCCCCCTCCCATACCTCGAGTTCTCCAGTCCATTCCCTGTATCTGCTTCCCTGTTCTTGTCACTGAGTTCATCAGAACCATTTTTAGATTCCGTATATGTGAGTTAGCATACAATATTTGTCTTTCTCTTTCTGACTTACTTCACTCTGTATGACAGATTGTAGTTCTATCCACCTCATTACATATAGCTCCATCTCATCCCTTTTTATAGCTGAGTAATATTCCATTGTATATATATGCCACATCTTCTGTATCCATTCATTTGTTGATGGGCATTTAGGTTGCTTCCATGTCCTGGCTATTGTAAAGAGTGCTGCAATAAACATTATGGTACAAGTTTCTTTTGGGATTATGGTTTTCTTTGGGTATATGCTCAGGAGTGGGATGACTGGATCATATGGTAGTTCTATTTGTAGTTTTTTAAGGAACCTCCAAATTGTTTTCCATAGTGGCTGTACCAACGTACAGTCCCACCAACAGTGCAGGAGAGTTCCCTTTTCTCCACACCCTCTCCAACATTTGTTGTTTCCAGACTTTGTGATGATGGCCATTCTGATTGGTGTGAGGTGATACCTCATTGTGGCTTTGACTTGCATTTCTCTGATGATGAGTGATGTTGAGCATCTTTTCATGTGTTTGTTGGCCATCTGTATGTCTTCTTTGGAGAAATGTCTATTTAGGTCTTCTGCCCATTTGTGGATTGGGTTATTTGCTTTTTTGGTATGAAGCTGCATGAGCTGCTTGTATATTTTGGAGGTTAATCCTTTGTCCGTTGTTTCATAGGCAATTATTTTTTCCCATTCTGAGGGTTGCCTTTTAGTCTTATTTATGGTTTCTTTTGCTGTGCAAAAGCTTTTAAGTTTCATGAGGTCCCATTCGTTTATTCTTGATTTTATTTCCATGATTCTAGGAGGTGGGTCAAAAAGGATGTTGCTTTGATGTATGTCAAAGAGTGTTCTGCCTATGTTTTCCTCTAGGAGTTTGATAGTGTCTGGCCTTATATGTAGGTCTTTAATCCATTTGGAGTTTATTTTTGTGTATGGTGTTAGGAAGTGTTCTAATTTCATTCTTTTACATGTTGCTGTCCAATTTTCCCAACACCACTTATTGAAGAGGCTGTCTTTTTTCCATTGTATACTCGTGCCTCCTTTGTCAAAGATAAGGTGCCCATATGTGTTTGGGCTTACTTCTGAGTTCTCTATTCTGTTCCATTGGTCTTCCTTTCTATTTTTGTGCCAGTACCATACTGTCTTGATCACTATGGCCTTGTAGTATAGTTTGAAGTCAGGAAGCCTGATTCCACCAACTCCATTTTTCCTTCTCAAGATTGCTTTGGCTATTCGGGGTCTTTTGCGTTTCCATACAAATCGTAAGATTTCTTGCTCTAGTTCTGTGAAAAATGCCATTGGTAATTTGATCGGGATTGCATTAAATCTGTAAATTGCTTTGGGTAGTACAGTCATTTTCACGATGTTGATTCTTCCAATCCAGGAACATGGTATATCCCTCCATCTGTTTATGTCATCTTTGATTTCTTTCATCAATGTCTTAAAGTTTTCTGCATACAGATCTTTTGCCTCCTTAGGCAGGTTTATTCCTAGGTATTTTATTCTTTTGGTTGCAATGGTGAATGGGAGAGTTTCCTTAATTTCTCTTTCTGCTCTTCCGTTGTTAGTGTATAGGAATGCAAGAGATTTCTGTGCATTAATTTTGTATCCTGCTACTTTACTAAACTCATCAATTAGTGCGAGCAGTTTTCTGGTAGAGTCTTTAGGGTTTTCTATGTATAGTATCATGCCATCTGCAAAGAGTGATAATTTTACTTCTTCTTTTCCAATTTGGATTCCTTTAATTTCTTTTTCTTCTCTGATTGCTGTGGCTAACACTTCCAAAACTATGTTGAATAACAGTGGTGAGAGTGGACACCCTTGTCTTGTTCCTGTTCTTAGAGGGAATTCTTCCAGTTTTTCTCCATTGAGAACAATGTTGGCTTTTGGTTTGTCATATATGGCTTTTATGATGTTGAGGTAATTTCCTTCTATGCCCATTTTCTGGAGAGCTTTTATCATAAATGGATGTTGAACTTTGTCAAAAGCTTTTTCTGCATCTATTGAAATGATCATATGGTTTTTATCCTTCAATTTGTTGATATGATGTATCACGTTGATTGATTTGCGTATATTGAAGAATCCTTGCATCCCAGGGATAAACCCCACTTGATCGTGGTGTATGATTTTTTTAATGTGCTGTTGCAGTCTGTTAGCTAGTATTTTGTTGAGGATTTTTGCATCTATATTCATCAGTGATATTGGTCTGTAGTTTTCTTTTTTTGTGACATCTTTGCCTGGTTTTGGTATCAGGGTGATGGTAGCCTCGTAGAATGAGTTTGGGAGTGCTCCGCCTTCTGCAATATTTTGGAAGAGTTTGAGAAGGATAGGTGTTAACTCTTCTCGAAATGTTTGATAGAATTCGCCTGTGAATCCATCTGGTCCTGGGCTTTTGTGTGTTGGGAGATTTTTAATCACTGCCTCAATTTCTGTACTTGTGATTGGTCTGTTCATGGTTTCTATTTCTTCCTGGTTCAGTCTTGGAAGATTGTATTTTTCTAAGAATGTATCCATTTCTTCCAGGTTATCCAATTGATTGGCATATAGTTGCTTGTAGTAGTCTCTCATGATGTTTTGTATTTCTGAGGTGTCCGTTGTGACTTCTCCTTTTTCATTTCTAATTCTGTTGATTTGCATCTTCTCCCTTTTTTTCTTGATGAGTCTGGCTAATGGTTTATCAATTTTGTTAATCTTCTCAAAGAACCAGCTTTTAGTTTTATTTATTTTTCTTATGGTTTCTTTCCTTTCTTTTTCATTTATTTCTGCTCTGATCTTTACGATTTCTTTCCTTCTGCTCACTTTGGGGTTTCTTTGTTCTTCTTTCTCTAGTTGTTTGAGGTGTAAGGTTAGGTTGTTTATTCGATCATTTTCTTGTTTCTTAAGGTAGGACTGTATTGCTATAAACTTCCCTCTTAGAACTGCTTTTGCTGCGTCCCATAGGTTTTGGGTTGTTGTGTTTTCGTTGTCATTTGTTTCTAGATACTTTTTGATTTCCTCTTTGATTTCTGTAGTGATTCCTTGGTTGTTTAAGAGTGAATTGTTTAGCCTCCATGTGTTTGTATTTTTTGCAGTTTTTTTCCTGTAATTGATATCTAGTCTCATGGCGTTGTGGTCTGAGAAGATGCTTGATATGATTTCAATTTTCTTGAATTTGCTGAGGTTTGATTTGTGACCCAAGATGTGATCTATCCTGGAAAATGTTCCGTGTGCACTTGAGAAGAAAGTGTAGTCTGTTGTTTTTGGATGGAATGTCCTATAAATATCAATTAAGTCGAGATGGTCTAATGTGTCATTTAAAGCTTGTGTGTCTTTATTTATTTTCTGTTTGGATGATCTGTCCATTGATGTAAGTGGGGTGTTCAAGTCTCCCACTATAATTGTGTTACTGTCGATGTCCCCTTTTATAGCTGTTAGCATTTGCCTTATGTATTGAGGTGCTCCTATATTGGGGGCATAGATATTTACCATTGTGATATGTTCTTCTTGGATGGATCCCTTGATCATTATGTAGTGCCCTTCCTTGTCTCTTTTAATAGTCTTTACTTTCAAGTCTAATTTGTCTGATATGAGTATTGCTACTCCAGCTTTCTTTTGACTTCCATTTGCATGGAATATCTTTTTCCATCCCTTCACTTTCAGTCTATATGTATCCCTTGGTCTGAAGTGGGTTTCTTGTAGGCAGCATATAGAAGGGTCTTGTTTTTGTATCCATTCAGCCAGTCTGTGTCTTTTGGTTGGAGCATTTAATCCATTTACATTTAAAGTGATTATTGACATGTGTGTTCCAATTACCATTTTCTTAATTGTTTTGGGTTTGTATTTGTAGGTGTTTTCCTTTTCTTGTGTTTCCTACTTAGAGAAGTTCCTTTAGCACTTGTTGTAAGGCTGGTTTGGTGGTGCTGAATTCTCTTAACTTTTGCTTGTCTGGAAAGCTTTTGATTTCTCCCTCAAATCTGAATGAGATTCTTGCTGGGTAAAGTATTCTTGGCTGTAGGTTTCTCTCTTTCAGGACTTTCAGTATATCCTGCCATTCCCTTCTGGCCTGCAGAGTTTCTGTAGAAAGGTCAGCTGTTATCCTGATGGGTCTTCCCTTATATGTTGTTTGTTGCTTTTCTCTTGCTGCTTTTAATATTTTTTCTTTGTGTTGAATTGTCGTTAGTTTGATTAATATGTGTCTCGGTGTATTTCTCCTTGGGTTTATTCTGTATGGGACTCTCTGTGCTTCTTGGACTTGGTTCATTATTTCCTTTCCCATGTTGGGGAAGTTTTCCACTAGAACCTCTTCAAATATTTTCACAGACCCTTTCTTGTTTTCTTCTTCTTCTGGGATGCCTATAATTCGAATGTTGGTACGTTTAAGGTTATCACTGAGGTCTCTGAGGCTGTCTTCTAGTCTTTTTATTTTTTTATCTTTTTCCTGCTCTGTGGCGTTTATTTCTTCCATTCTATCTTCCAACTCACTTATTCGTTCTTCTGCCTCAGTCATTCTGCTGGTTAGAGCATCTAGAGTATTTTTAATTTCAGTTATTTTGTTATCCATTGCTGTTTGTTTTTCTGAGTTCTTATGAACTGTTTCTTGTACTTTCTCTAATTTGTTATCGAGATTTTGTATCATTTTTACTATCATTACTCTAAATTCTTTTTCAGGCATTTTTCCTATTTCCTCCTCATTTATTTGGTCTTGTGGGTTTTTTTCCTGCTCCTTTGCCTGCATGGTGTTTCTTTGTTTCCTCATGGTTGTCCAAGCTTTTGGGGTTGCTTGTCCTGGTGATAGAGGTGTTTATAGAAGACTGTCCAAGCTTCAGACTAATGTCCAAGTATTGGATTAGACGAATATTCAGTCGGCTATGTCAGGTTCTCCACAGCCCTTTCCGGTGTCCGAGGCCGTCTGCTGGTGTTCAGCTGGTTCTCTGTGGGAATGACTGTGTCCTTCCATGCATTCCCAATGCATCTGTGGAGAGGGATGCACTCCACGTCTCTCTACTTCGCCGCCATCTTTTTCTCCAATTTACTGTATTTTTTCTCAGACTTATTGTATCACCCTATCATGTGAGCCCAGAGAGTATGGCATTACACAGTGACACATGTTCAAATGTGTCCCCTGGGTTCCCATGGGGACAGCGGGTTAGAACTGTGACTCAGGTGCTAACAGAATTTGTCCTCTCCTGGCCAAGAGGACAACATCGAGATGAGACTCCCCAGTGTCAACACCAAGGCTGGCCACAGAACAGAACATTTTTATTTGTACTCTGATATGAAAAATCGACTTTGGAAACTTTATAAGTTAGACATCCTTCAAACACATGTTACCTCAAGAAGAGAGTCGAGGGAGGGTTAGTGAGTTGGAAGAACAGGTTAAGGCCTTTTGTGAATAACAGAATTGGGGATGACAGCAATGTTCCTAGTAATGTTTATAATAGCAACATTTTGGGCACCACTTAAGTGTTCATCAGGAGGGGGCTGGTTAAATTACGAATCCTTTCTACAACACAATACCGTGCAGCCACTAAAAATGATGTCTAGTTCTATGCTTAACACCGAATGGCACTCACTTTACATAAATGACAAGATAAATTATCCTAATAATCCCATTTACAAAAGAAAATTCCTCATTTCGAACTCTACAGGAACAAGGAAAAATTAAAAAAAGATATACACAAAAATATAAATCACAGCTACCTCTTGGCAGTTAGATTACACTTCATTTGTATGGTTTCTGTATAAATTTTAAATAGTAAGTAGAAGAAATGATATAAAGCTATTTCTAATTGGGGGAAATCTAGTTGTAGGAGGCTACAATCATATTCTAGTGCCGATTTTCCATCTCAAGTCAACTTTGCAAATTGTAGGTTTAATTTACATACTGTATTATAAAATCAGGCCTTTTCTTTTTAAAATTTCAAATCCCCTATCTCATCAGCCACGTTATTTATTGGCTTTGACTCAGAACAACTGGTAGCTTCTCCTTGAAATTAAAACCCCCTAGAAGGAGAATCTGGGATGCTGGGAAGTGCAAAAGTATGCTGCATAGGTTATTACAACAGCTCACGTGAACATCACTAGGATAAACACTAAGCTTCAAAGGCAACTAGTTTGAAGGAAACAAAGCTTATTTGAATACATACATTAAAAGGTGTGAGGTAAGAAAAGCACTTTTTTTTAATGGACAAATGGGAACACATAGAAAGATACAGTCAGCTCTTTTTTAGCATCAGTTTTACATGATTTTCAAATTAAGTCCTTCCAATCTCTAATCTTGCCTCTCAGACCCAATTTGGTTGGCTGATCTATTTTCATCCATCAATTTTCTCCTTGACGAGGGTGCATTTTGAGCCCATCTTTTCCTAGAGGCCTGGAGGCATCTTAATAGGATGAGTCAACAACTGAGCTTAATTGATCCTGTTGGGCCTTCGTTTACGCAAGGATGGCGAGGAGCTGATGGCTCAGTCCTCTTCTGAAAATGCATAACTTTGGAAAAATGCATTTCCATATCATTTTCTTTGCTGAAGGGATAGTCACCTATCTATTATTCAACACACAGTGACCACGAGATTACAAGCACCCTCACTTTAAAAGACACGTTTCTCCAAGCCTGCTGGTATTAATGCTGGAACACCACTTGGTGATTGGTAGCACCTGTTCTCCAAAGAGGTGCAATGGCTTTCAAACACCTTCCCACAGCTTCTCCCCGCCCCTACCCCGAGAAAATCCTGGTGATGTGAGGGCTACAAGGAAAATACTTATATACCAGAGGATTAAGAAGTAGCCCAAGGCCAATGTCAAACTTAGACCAAACAGTCCAGCAAGATATTTTTTTCAGGTGCCTCCCAATTCCAGTTCTGCCTGCCAGGGTTTTGTCCTCTCCGCCATAGTTTGCCAAGACTTGGTGAATTCCTTGATGTGTCCTGAACACATGCCTCAAACCAATGCCCAGTCCTGAAGACGTCGTTATCCTGTCAACACCCTCCTTCCAACACAGCACAGCAGAAAGTGACTCCATGGCTTTTGTAGTCCTTGACCCAGCTTCAGGTGTGAAGCCCAGCTCCTAGCATCAGTACCACATTGCCTCCCTCTCCCATTTGCCTTCCGACATCTCCCTTCTCAAATGCTAACATCTCCTGCTCAACATTCTTAACCTTCTTTCTTTGAGAAGATTAAAACAATAACAAGAGAACGTCCACAAACTCCCACTGCGACAATGACTCACCTTAGTCGTCTTCCTTCTCGTCGCTGTAGGTAAGCCAACTACACTCGTCTCCAAAAGCAACACCTTCCCTCGTGCACAAGAGCCCGTCCTCGCTCTCCTGCTTGAAAACACGGCTCCTGCAACTCACCCCTCTTTCCCTCCTACGTCATCAGTGCGTCCCTTCCTACTAGATTGCTCCCAGCTGTGTAAAACCACGGACGTCTCTCCCACCTTAAAACAGTCTCCCTTGATCCCATGGCTCCTTCCCCTCTGGAGCGTCACTTTTCTGCTCTCCTTGAGCAAACCTCTTCTAAGCATTGTTTATGCTAATACCCTTCACTTTCCCTCTGAACCAATTCAACCAGTTTTTCCAGGCTTTCATGCAGGTCACCGTACTGAAAGTGCTCTCAGTGATGTCACCAATGAATTCCTTGTAACCACTTCTAATAACCTCCTCACTAGTCTTGCTTTTCCCGTCTTTGCCTCCCATACCGTATTTTAAACTCAGCAACAAGATATACGTCAAATTATGTCACATTTCTGCTCAAAACATGTTCATGGCTTCTGCCAGTGAAAACAGTCAATAAACAATCAATAATAAGAATAGAAAAGAGTTTTATTTGAGGCAAACTGAGGAGTAGGCTGGAAGCCTGCTTTCCAGATGACTCTCAGAAACAGCTCCAGAGGAGCATGGTTTCCAGCACAGTTTTATATCTTGTTAGAATCAAGAACATTAAACAAGTCAGAGTTGCATTTCTTCTAGATTTAAAAAAAAGAACAGACCAGCAGGTACTCAGTGAGTCAGTATGGACTTGGCACCTGGGAAGGGAGTCTTATCAAAGGAGAACCAGCATTGGCGTCCCAGGAAGAGAGAGGCATTCAATCTTTATATCTAACATGGACATTCTTTACTTTTGGTCAGTGTCCTTTTCTCTAATAATTAAAGCAGATGTACAATGTATGTTTGATAGGTCACAAACAGGCTCTTTTAGTTAGCATAAAATTCAGGTTAACTCATGTATAAGCCAGAATGACTTCCCTATATCACAATACGTGAACATTTCTTTTATCACTTCTCAGTGCATGAAGTGCACATACTTTTTATACAAGATTCGGTGATATTCTTCCCCCCCTCCCCCCCCCCAATTAACTCACCTCTCATCCCCTCAACCTCTTCCTCTTGCTTACTCTGCCTCAGCTATGTCATCTCCTTGGTGCTGCTTGCATAAGCCAGGCGCACACCCACCTTAGGGCCTTGCACTGGCTGTCCTCGCTCTGATCTGCTCTTCCCTTAGATGCATGCTGGAACACTTCCTCAGGTCCTCCAGGTGCCTGCTCACATGCTACTCCCTCACTGAGGCCACCCTGTCTATTCTCTCCACTCCTGGGATTCCCCCTCTACCACTGCCATTCCCATTGAGGTTTTCCCATATCACTTACCACATTTCATTATACTATATAATTTACTTATTTATTATGTTTATTGCCTGTCTCCTCCACTAGAATGAAAGCTCACCGAAGGAAGTGATATTTGTATTTCTACCTTTTAGAACAATTCTTAGCACAGTTCTTGCTCACTAAATAGATCTTGAACGAAGGAACTAGTGGCAAAATGACCAGCAGTACTCTGTGGAGCTAGGTCTCAAAGTACTTATGAAAATTGCAAATTCTGTGGCTCCACACATGACTACTAAGCTATGGTCTCCGGAGATGGGCCCTGAGAACTGGTAGATTCTTATGCACAATGAGTCCTTCTAAGTGATGCTTCCAAGAAGGTTAAGGAGCGAGAACTCGAGGATTCTGAATGGCTATTTCGTAGTAAACCAAGGAGAGGTTGGCCACTCAAAGGGCCTGACTAGGCCAATGATTTCAAACGAGGGGCACTTTTGCTCCCTAGGAGACATTTAGCAATGTCTGGAGACATTTTCAGTTGTCCAAACTGAGGCAGTGGGGGTGGTAGGAGAGGCATGCTAGTGGCCTCTAGTGAGTAGAAGGTGTAAGGGCAGACTGATGAACTAGGCTGGACCAATGAACGTTTTATTCTCCTGACCACAGTGACTGAAACTAGGCCAACAGAAATTCTGGGATTTTTGTTGGCTCTATTGGAAACTTGACTTTTGCCTTCTGCTGGCTTGAGGCTGGGAGCATTGCAGCTTCCAGGTGTCTTCACAAAGCTGCCTGATAGGAAAGCAGAACCAAGAGACAGAAACTTAGTCCTGATGACTTGTAACCGATTAAGTCCTGCCTCAAATTTCCTTGAAGATAAAATAAAGAGGTAGATTTACATTGCAGCGATAAATGGAGAGGATGCACTAAGTTGATCAAAGAGTCAATATAACCAATAATGATCACAGGCAAGTTGTCTTTGCCCCCAAAGAAATGGCGACTGTGAATCAAGTTTGAGGCATAAGGTGGGGGTTAGAAGGCATCCCAGGACTCTTCCCTTCGGTGAAGTTTAAATTGGAAACAGGAGGGGCCCTTGTAACATGTGCAGACATTAAAGTTCAGGTGGGGCAAATTGACTCTGGCCTATTGGAAGCAGAGAGAGAGGAGAAGAAATACAACGGTAAATTAGTATTTAATGTGTGGTGGGCCAACTGGCTTTGCTGGTAAGGTAGCAGGTATTAAAAACATTCCATGATGTAGCCAGTATGGAAAGAGGGTTTATTGGCCCTAGGAGAAGACAGACATAATTCAGAGCTATTAACAAAAATAATAGGGCTGGGGGCCCAAGGAGATTTTCTTAGAATGCCTGCACACATTCTACCTAACCTAATTTAAGGGATGTCATGAGTCAGAACAGATCCCCATCAAGCCTGTCATGCTTGTCATAACATGGCATTTGAATAGAAGACATCCCGTCCCAGGAGATATTCCTGCTAAAGAACTGTGTTATTTAATGGGGTTTAAGCACTGCTTTTAAATTTCAGGCCCTGTTTTTAAGAAATCTGCCTTGGAAAAAGCACCATCTGGCTAAGCTCCACTTAAAGGGAAACAAGCTTTCTCCAGGTTAGGATGCGGAGGGCAGGTGCCACAGCTGTAATTAGCTAATGATGGCCAGGCAGCAGCGCACAAAAAAGGAATGGGGACTTTGAATTTGGAGTGACAGAGATGGCTTTTGAAGCTACCACCTGTGATTTGGAGTTACTTCCAAAAGAACCCCGTGGTTATTAATGACAATGTTTGTATTTTCTGGTGTCACCCCTCTGAATGAGGTGATCGGATCGGAGGTGAACACCTGGCCCAGTTTTGGCCATCAGATTCTCTTGGGATTTGGGAATGAGACACAGAGGCATCCTAATCTGTTTATGGTTGTTGTTTCTTGACCTTGGGGCATACACATTTCAAGAGACATAGGCTGATGGCTGCTTGGGTCCCACATTTCCATTTAGCTGGGAGGAAGGAACAGAGTTGGTTTTGAAGCCTTTAGAGGAAGCCCTAGAAAAAGCAGAAAGGGATCTACAGAGAGAGAGGGATTCAGTGCCCTTAGAAACTGTAGTCTCTGGTTTCCAGACACATGGCAGATTCCTTACCAGGTTAGTGATTTCAAGACTAGTCAGTGTTAAGGGAAAAGAACATGTCTGATTATCAAATCCACTTTATATTTCCATTTCAAAAAGCAAACTCTTTGCGTTCCTGCTGGCATAGAAGTGATAGAATAATAACATTGCTGGAGTTACTTAAGCAGAGAATTACGGAGGCATCTTAATCTTACCCATCTTTAAATACCTACCTACTTCTAGTTTAGACCTTTTCAAAGATAGTCACTCACTCAGGACACATTTTTTTTGACTTGAAATGTAGAGAAATTAACAAAAGTTGTGCCTAAGTAAGAAATATTACCAAAATGACACACTTGAATTCATCTTATGTAATTCATAGAGAAGGATATTCGTGCACAGAAAGGTAGACAGTGATTGCAGACGCAAAAAGGCTAGCTTGGTATGTCAATCATGGACCCAAATATTGCTGGTTCCTTAATAACTGCACTCATCTTGATGTCATGGGCTGGGGTAGTATCTGAGGGATTCATTATTTCTATGGACATGTTTTCCCAAGTTTATTTGGCAGTCAAGTAGCAAGAAGAAGTTATATTTTTTTACATCAGGAAAAATTGATGAATAAAATGAAACCTCTCATTAGCAACTCTCCTTCCTAAATGCTATGTTGCCATATTTATCACAAATCATCCCAGCACATCATTTGGACCCTACACTCATACTTCTGCTTCCCTTGCTTTCTTTTTTGACCTATTGTTACCCGTCTTTTTTCCCTCCCTGATTAGAAAAACCTCTCAAATGCTTATTAAAATAGAAAAAGTACTGGCTGGGCCTTCTGGAAAAGAGAATACTTGGGGCAGAAGGGAGAAAAGTAGCCCCTACTGTTTCATGTTTGGGGGAATTCAGGCAACAAGTAACAGTTGGAATCCTTGTAGCTAAAATAAAATGAGGCTATCTCTGTATCCCTTACTCAGTGTCGCATGGAAGGAAGGAGAATTCTCCTTTTTTATTAGAAACGGATATTTAGCTTTAATAGTTTCAGGGGGACTGGGGCATTGTTTGGCTGACAGTGAAACTTCTTTACTACTAGCACTGAGTTAGTGGCTGTGGTCAGTCTCCCAGGCATATGGAGGCGGTGCTGGGAACTTGGCCATCAGTACACATTCTCAACCAACTAGCCCTGGGGTGGTTCTAACAATAATTGAAGAGCAGCAGCAGAGTTTCCTTTTGGCTAGGAAAACTAATTTCTGAACACAGGGAATGTCACCCCAAGGTGAAATTCTGAAATACTTGTGGGAAGGTATATTTTTTAGGAGTCTTTATGTAGGAAGTGAAAGATACAGAATTCATTCTGGCTTAAACACAAATTGCTTCAAATCCCTGGAAGGTCAAGGGACCAACTAGCTTCAGGAACAGCTGGATCCAGGGGACTTGTTGGCATTAGTCTCTCTCCATCTTTCAGCACTGCTTTCTTCTGCCATGACTTTTAAGTTTTATACTGGCCTTCTCATCATGGTGGCTCCTGACAACTCCAGCAATCCCAGGAGAAATGGATCTTGCCCCTTTTTATGAGTTCTAATGGTATTCTTGAGATTGATTCATTCTGCTCTGGTTTGGGTAATGATTAATATATTCACTGGCCAGACCCAAGGAAGTGTTATTTCCTGGAGTTAGATGTGTGTGTGTGTGTGTGTGTGTGTGTGTGTGTGTGTATGTGTGTGTGAGAGAGAGAGAGAGAGAGAGAGAGAGACAGAGAGAGAGAGATTTGTCAGCTCCCACTGAAACCCATAGATTTAGAGTGAGAAAAAGGAGACCTCTCAAAGGAGAATCAAAGTGCAGTTACCAGAAAAATGGGGCCTAGAAGATGGGTTAACAAAGCAGTGTTTTCAGATATTTACCACAAGGAGACCCTTACAAAAACTACCCTTCATACTTGAGTACAGTAGGTTTGGTAATTATCCAAATCAGGCATAAATGTGCATATACCCTCATTCACACTCCACACACAGTAGCTAAACCTGCCTCATTTAGGTCAGACCTATTTTCAACTGATCAGGATGAGGCTTCATGGGAGGGGAGCAGACTTACCCTTACTGAGTGCCTATCACATACCTATCAATTCCATACCTATGATTTCATTCTATTCTTATAATGCTCTTTCAAGGCAGGCATAACTATTCCTATTTTAATATGGAAAGCAAAAATGGAAAGCGACAAAAGAGACCTGTCCACAATCATATAGCTAGTGAGGATCTAGTTTTCAACCTAGCGTGTTATTTTCATGTTTACAAAATTCAAAGGGCTAATTAAAAAGCCATAGGTCTCATATTTGGTGGTGATGGTACAGGTCACTCGAAGGGACTCAAATATATTGGTATCTTTTTAGCTCTTGATAAAATTTCTGTGGTTCAATTGTTCATCCTAGTCTGTTCAGGCTGCTATAACAAAATACCAGAGACTGGGTGGCTTAAACAATAGGCATTTGTTTCCCACAGTTCTGGAGGCTGGGAAGTCCAAGATCAGGGTGTCAGCATGGTTGGGTTCTTGGTAAGGGCTGTCGTATTGCCTTGCAGATGGTCACCTTTTTGCTGTGTCCTTGCATGTTGGAGAGAGAAAGAACTCTGGTTTCTTCTTCTTCTTATAAGGACACTAGCCCCATCCTGGGGGCCCCACTCTTATGACCTCATCTAAAGCTAATACCTCCCAAAGGCCCCATCACCATATACCATCACATTGGGGATTAAGGCTTCAATATAAGTAATTCTGAGGGGATGCAAACATTCAGTCTAGAACACCATCCTACCCATCCATCCTAGCTGATCGTAACTCTGGGTCATTTATTGTCTTATCCTTTTCCCACTTCTGACTGCTTTATCTCTGCCAAACCTATCCATGGCACAATATGATTTTTTTTTAGAACGAGAACTGGAATTGGTTCTCTCTCTCCAACCCCCCACCCCAACTCCCCGAATTCAGGCATCCTTTGGCAGGTATGTCAACTCAGAGAAGGGAAAACTGGCTTTCTAGAGACTGCTTTTGCTTCCATGTCCAACAACACCCACATTTGGGAGCCAGAGGAGGCAGAGAGCTCATCCTCTCCTTTACTCAGACTTTACCACTTTTCATCCCAACACATTTTGAGAGTTTTGAACCAGTAACAGTTATGAATTGGATTCCCAATTAACTTCCACCAATAAAGAGGAGGGGCACAAAGCCACTTCACTCAATTTGATAAAACACTTTATCTGGCATTTACTGAGAGTAATAGGCTTAAGGTGTTAGCTGGCTGGGCTGAGTAGATTAATAACTTGCCTTGGGTTATCAGTGGAGTTTCAGCCACAAAGAAATCCTGTCTGATCTCTTGGTACAAGCCACGTGATAATTCTATCTAGTCTAGAGGTGAGGATTTCTTTTTGCCTTGTAATTGAGCGGCAATGACTCTGACTAAAGCATATTTTGTGTGTCTTAGGGTTGGGCTAATTTATGAATTAGGATCATGGGAGAAAGATGGCTTGCTCAGTGTCCCCAGAAATTTTATAACCGAGGAGCACATGATCAAGCTAGAGGAGTAGTTCTCAGCCTGGAGGCAGTTTTGCTGCTCTTCCTCTCCCTAGGGGACTTCGGCAGTGTCTGGAGACATTTCTGACTGTCGTGATTGAGGGGACGAGGTACTGCTGTCATCTACTGCGTAGAGGGGAGGGATGCTGCTGGGCATCCTACAATGCACAGGTCACCCCACAACAAGGAATCATCCAGCCAGCATGTTAACAGTGCTGAGGTTGAAGAGGTAGAGAAACCCTAAGGTAAATCATAAGGAGCCAAAGGTAACACGTAGGCGTCCAGCCGGGGAGACTATTTTCTGAAGCTCCCATCAAGAAGCACCCCTCTCTGGCAGAGCCTGCTGCTGAGGAATGTAGTCTTTGTTTTAGTGTCCTACTGCCGCTTTAACAAATAACCACAAACTCGGTGGCTTAAAGAATACAGATGTATTATGTTACACCTCTGCAGGTCAGAAGTCTCACTATATTCCCTCCGGAGGCTCCGGGGGAGAAACAGTGCCTTGCCTTTCACAGCTTCTAGAGGCGGCCTGTATTCCTTGGCTTGTGACCCTCTTCTGTATTCCAGCTGAGCAATCTCATCACTCTGACCGCTGCTCCATCACCACATCTCCTTCTCTGACTCTCTCTAAAACCCTGCCTCCATCTTAGAAAGATCCTTGGGATTGAGCCCATATGGATAATCCAAGAAAATGTTCTCCTCTCGAGACCCTTAACTTAATCATCTTAAACCCTTAAACATCTGCAAAATGTCATTTGTCATATAAAGGTAACATATTCACCAGCAGTTTGGAGGATTAGGACATCTTTGGGGAGCTATTAATTTACTGCCTTCCTTTACTACCAGAATCTATAAACTTCCCTTAATTTCTGAGACACCTCTGTCCCAAACTCCTTTACATTACCAGAATTCTGTGACTACAGGAAAAATTAAAAGCAGTTCTAGAGAAACAAATTAAAATAGCAACACCTCTAACCACACACAAAAAAGACAATTTTCTAGGTAGATTTCCGGCCACTTGTTTAAGCAACTAAGCTAATTCAACATCAGGGTGAATACAGCAATGATTATAATTTCAAGATTCTAAGAAGATGGAAGAGCTAAACCATTCTTTTGGGCTCCCATCATTTCTTCTTTCTGTATATGCATTTGCAGTAAACAGTATTATTTTAAATTTTCAATCTCTAGTCTTTAGTCTCTCAATCCTGCTTCATCAAAATTTCCAAGAATACAGCTACTATTTTGGTTTGGTGGGTATGAATGTCTAGCTCAGTCCTTCATAGCCTCCCAAAGTGCACTGAACTTGAAGCAAACCTTAACAGAATTTCCCACGGGGTCTGTATTAACTGCATTGATTTGAGCACCTACATGCTTACCGTCGTGCTTTGGAGGGCAGATGTGGGTACCAAAGAAATGCCAGACATTCTCCTAGGGTTCAAGAAACTCAAAATATATTTGGCTCTGCCTAAGGGGTTTGGGAACTAAAAGAACAAAATTCAAGCCAACTGAGTGAATGTTTATGGAGCATGTACCTTACACCAGCCTGTCATAAAACACTAGGACATGAATGTAAATACACAAATCCTTCTCTTGAACTTAGTCCCAGAAGGGATTTGCCCTAATCTTTCTCATTAGGCTCTCCTTTCTTAGGTATTGCCGTAAGAGCAAGACTTAAATTTGTCTCCACCTCTAAAAAAATTACCTCTCAACCTAAATGTGACATTGTGCAAAGAAAATCAAAAGTCATTTCTCCTAAAATTGAGACTTCAAATCCTGGAATTTCTCTCGTGGTCTCTTTTTTAGAAGGGCAACATAATGTGGTGGGAAGCAAGCTGGCTCTCAAGTACACAGACCCCAGGACAAACCCCAGGTTGGCCCGTGACCAGGCAGTAGGACCGTGGGTAAGTCACTTACTATCTCCCAGTTCCAGTTTCCTCATTTGTAAAATGGGGCTCATAAGGGTTCCTACTGAAACACTTTAGAAAGGACCAAAACAGGATGTTGGGAGGGACTTTACACAGACGTAGGCATGCAGTAGGTAGCAGATGAGTGATATCATCAGAGTGATGACTCTGATCACCAGACACACTGCTTACTTACATGCAGATTTATCAAGTTCAAGTCAGGTTACATTCTTATCCTTTATGACTTCTTCACCTCTCCCATGGGCTTGGAAAGAACTTAATATGAGGACTAGTTACAATTGCTAGCACTCCTCATTTCACATTTGAAATCACTTTTTTCAATACTTTTAAATGTAACTCACTGGTCACGTAATTGGATGCTATAAAAACCTCTACATTTTTTTTTTATTATCCAACTGAGTATCTTCTGAAAGGTGCTGACTCTATAGTTTTTAAAACCTATTACTAATGTAGTCATTTTTCACTTGGAAAACAATCCCTCGTTTTCATGGAGCACACAGGGCTGGCCCCACAGCCATCTGGGAACCTCTACAATTCTCCATTCCATTTATGTGCCCATTTGGAATTATTTGCCTAGAGAAAAAAATGGTGTTGACATTTTTGATCTATCCCATGCATCTACAAAATGTGAACACTGACATCTTCATTTTATGATGCAATATTTATGTGGCAATTGAAAGCTTGGGATCTGGAGTCAGGGAGGATGAAATTTGAATTCTAACTCTGCCACTTATTAGTTGTGTGACTTTGGGTGAGATACTTATCCTTTCTATGTCTCAGTTTACCCATCTGCAGACGGGAGCTTATAATAGAACCTCACTAATAATGTTTTGTGAGGTTAGACACAGTGCTATAGTTCTGAGTACACACATTATTATTATTTCTACCATTATTATTAATACTGTTATCATTATTGTTTATTATTACCATCACAGTATTACAGTGATTTATGTTTGGGATAAACTTATCTGTTAAATGTAAAGTGCTTAGCATAAAGTCTGGCACAAAATAAGTTCTTAGTAAAAGGTAAATATTATTATTTAGAATTATTATTCATTTTTACTCATTGAAGGGTTTAATAAACATTAACTTATTTAATCATCATCCTATGGCTAGGTTCCATTATCCCCAGTTCAAAGGGGGGTAATGCCACCAAATGGCTAAATATTTTCCTCACAGTCACACAGGTATTAAGTGGCAAGGGTGGGATTTGAACCCAGGCAGTTATTAAACAGACATCCATTTTATTCACGCAGATACAAGATTCAGGTCCAAGTAAGACCTATCAGGGAAATGTCCCTGGCATGTCACTTAAGTTATAGCCATGCTGAAAGGCCAGATCAATTATCTAGAGCCAGGCAAGACAAATGCAATTATAAAAATATTACTGCGCTGAATATGGTCCCTCCCCTTCCAGAGCAGCACACTGTCTGGATGGCCCAAAGAAGGCAGGAGGTCATAATCCTTAATAAACCACTTCCCTCTGTGCGGACCAGACATGAATTAAGCATCCGTGGAAATGAGCCAGACACCCACTGATTCAAGCAGACCAGTTCTTTAGCAAGAATGATTCACCTTTTAATTGCTTTGATGGCAATTTAAAGAACTCCTAATCACCAGGAGCCTCACTCCCTTCAGAAGAAAGATGGCCTTAAAGGGGAAGATGAGGTATAGGAACACAGCTTCTGATGGGAAGCTTAAGTGGGAGATTACATTATGATGCTGATTGGAGCCGCTTGAGTTAGGGTGATTGGCTGAGAGAATTCAGAGGGCTCCCTGAAATCAGCAGGCTGGATAATTCCATGCAGGACCGAGATGCTGCCTCTCCCAGATAACACTCCTTGGCTCAGTACAGTCTGCTGTGGGTGCAGCCCCTGCATTTTACAGCATGGTAGCAATGATGGATTTGACAATATTATTCTGAATGGATACCATTTATTGACCACTTGCCCAGTGCTGGGCCCTTTCCATACTAATTCTCATAGATCCTTCACGCTAGGCATCTGAAGGAAGTAGAACTGTTTTCATCATTTCACACATGAAGAAACTGAGACACAAAAGCTAGAACGCTCCCTTGTAGCAGAGTCAGGATATAAACGTGGCTGGGCTCAACTCCAGCACCTGTGGGTCTAATTACTCAGCCACACAGGTAGCCAAGTATGGTGGAAAGAACCAGATCAGAATTTCAGCCAGCCAGGAGGTTTAAGAGATGGTGCTTTGGTTTTCTCATCCCTACAATGAGGAGTTGGTATACTGAACATTCTTGCTGTCTTTCAGAAAGCTGTCCTGAGGAACAGCAAGGATCACATAATTCAATATGTTTTGGAAATATAAGGAAGAATTCTGATTAAGGCAATTCATCTGATTTTCCTATTATTAGAACAAAAAAATTAAAGCTAGGATGAGGAATATAAAAACCAAATTTAGACCAGCTTTCATGAGAAAGGCATAGATTGGCTTGTGGTACTGAGAACTCTGAAATAACTGTCCTTGAGTTAGACCAGCTAATTTTCTATTAGCTTACTGTATTGGTCAACAGCAAACTTTAGTGTGCCTCCCAATCACCCCAAAGGCTTATTAAAATGTAGACTGTGGAGCCCCATGCACAGAGTTCTGATTCAGGAAATCTGGAGTGGGGACTCAACAGTTTGCACCGTTAGACAAGTTCTCAGCTAAGGCTGACTCTGCTGGTCCAGGGACCACACATTGGAAAGTGCTGGTCTAGGGACTGTAGTATATTTCAGGTAAGGCATCATTCAAAGGCACAGACGTGGATGGACTTAGAGATTATCATACTAAGTGAAGCAAGTCAGACAAAGAAAGACAAATACCAAATGATCTCACCTCTATGTGGAATCTACAATATGACACAAATAAACCTATCTATGAAACAGAAACAGACTCACAGACATGGAGGATAGACTTGCAGTTGCCAAGGGGGAAGGGGGTGTGGGGGAGGGATGGAATGGGAGTTTGGGGTTAGCAGATGCGAACTATTATATATAGGATGGATAAAAAACAAAGTCCAACTGTATAGCACAGGGAACTATATTCAATATCCTGTGATAAACCAAAATGGAAAAGAATATATAAAAAAAGAATATATATATGTATAAATGAATCACTTTGCTGTACAGCAGAAATTAATACAATGTTGTAAATAAAATATGCTTCAATTAAAAAAAAGGCACAGATAATGTCACCAGCACCCAAGTGGCTGTCCTCTGTCCTGCCACCTGCAGAATTTCCTTCATCTCTGAGCTCTGCACTTGCCTTCAGCAACTTCTCACGCTCTCTAAAGGCAGCAGTATTTCTGTAGCAGAGCTAGATTCCGAAATCTCCTCTCACCTCACTTTATAGGGGCTGAGAAAGCCAGGGTTGCTCATTCCTGGAAACACCCGCTCTCCCTCCAAAATGTTTCCTGTATCTTATTGGATCTGATCTGGTCAGATGCTCATTCTTGAGCCAATTCCTTAGGGAGGGGTCTTGACTTAGGCCAATCAGAGACTCTGATTAGAAATGAAGGTATGAGATGAACCCCACCTGAAACACAGGTGGAGAAGGGCTGAAGTATAACATCCCCAAAGAAAAGCCAGGGACCTGATTTTTGGTGGGGTGGAGTGGGGACAGATAGTTGAGAGACAAACAACATATTCCCATAATTTTGTAACATGATGAGATCCCATGAAAAAGCTAGAGCTAGCCCTTGCCACCCAGGTTATTTCAACCCTCAGTATGGGAGAAAATATTTGTAAACGAAGCAACTGAGAAATGATTAATCTCCAAAATACGCAAGTAGCTCATGCAGCTCAATATCAAAAAAACAAACAACCCATTCCAAGACTGGGCAGAAGACCTAAATAGACATTTCTCCAAGGAAGAGATACAGATGGCCAACAGACACATGAAGAGATGCTCAACATCACTAATCACCAGAGAAATGCAAATCAAAACCACAATGAGGTATCACCTCACACCAGTCAGAATGGCCATCATTAAAAAATCTAGAAGCAATAAATGCTGGAGAGGGTGTGGAGAAAAGGGAACCCTCCTGCACTGTTGGTAGGAATGTAAATTGATACAGCCACTATGGAGAACAGTATGGAGGTTCCTTAAAAACCTAAAAAAGAGATTAGATCTTAAAAGCTCTCATTACAAGAAAAAATAGTTACAAAGTGTAACTGTGGGTGGTGGCGGATGTTAACTATGCTTATACTGGTGATAATTTTGTAATATACACTTCTATCAAATCATTATGTTGTAGATATAAAACTAATACAATATTCTAGCTCAATTAAAAAGAGAGAAAGACTGTAAAAACCAATAGTGTGATCAATCGTTAAGCCTGCAAAAAACATTCTCACAGTCTTAAAGCAGTAGCCATAGCACTGACGATGACTGCGTAAAAAGAACCCGTTTCTCAATTCCAAGTAATTATTTAGGCCACAGGCCATCCTTATGCAGCTCAGAAGGGTCCACAGACCTCTAGTCCACTGTCAAAGCAAAGAGGAAAAATGCTTCACTTTAGGCAATGTTTTGGTCATGGAAAAGATCGCAGCCTATTCTCTGTTCTGCATCTGAGGTCAGACTCCAGGGAGGCAACCCTGGTGGGAACAGCTCAGGTGGCAAGGGGTTTTCTACATACGGCTTCCTACAGATGGTCAGAGCACTACTGTCCCCTACTCACCCACTTTCTAGGTCTCTTAGGCTGACCCATGTTGATACTGGGCATTCTTTTTTTTTTTTTTTCTTCAGAACTTTTATTGAGATATAATTGACATACAATAAACTGCACATATTTAAAGTGTACAATTTGATATTTTTTCTTATTAGTAATGTATATATGGCAATCCCAATCTCTCAATTCATCCCGTCCCAACCGCCCCCCCGCCCGGTTTCCCCGCTTTCCCTGCTTGGTGTCCATATGTTTGTTCTCTATATCTGTGTCTCTATTTCTGCCTTGCAAACCTCTCTACAAATGTCCCAATTTCGTTCCTTTTTACAGCTGAGTAATATTCCATTGTATATATGTACCACATCTTTATCCATTCATCTGTTGATGGACATTTTGGTTGCTTCCATATCCTGGCTATTGTAAATAGTGCTGCAATGAACATTGGGGTGCATGTGTCTTTTTGAATTTGTGGTTTTCTCAGGGTATATGCCCAGTAGTGGGATTGCTGGGTCATATGGTAATTCTATTTTTAGTTTTTCAAGGAAGCTCCATCCTGTTCTCCATAGTGGCTGTATCAATTTACATTCCCACCAATAGGTACTGGGCATTCCTGACATTGTCCCCAATTCCCCACAACCTCACATATTGCTTGGTAAAAATGGGAGCTCAAAATGAAAGACTTTTGGGACTGATTAGCCATTTTGGCTGGACTTGGGCTTCTGGTTGATACCCTTGTAGGCTTATTATTCATTCATTTCTATACATGAAGTGTTCAGTCAGTCTGTTTAGCTGCTGCTGGGGTCACTGACCACCAGACTTTAAAAAGCATTCGTGGGGCCTTAGAGTAATTGTGAGTGGGGAATTGGCCCAAGGAGGGAAGAAAGACATCATTCTCTCTGAAGGAAGCACTGTGTCTCAGAGTCATTTCTCTTGTATATTAAAAGCCATGACCTTGGGACTTCCCTGGTTAAGACTCCGTGCTCCCAATGCAAGGGGCCCGGGTTCCATCCCTGGTCGGGGAGCTGGATCCCACGTGCATGCCGCAACTAAGGAGCCTGCCTGCCTGCCGTAGCTAAGGCCCAATGCAACCAAATAAATAAAATAAATATTGATGAAAACAAAAAAAGCCATGGCCTCATTTTGGACCACAGGCTGGTGAAATTAGAAGTCAGTAAAATAAAGATAACAATAGCAAAAATGTTTATTATTGAGGGCTCACTGTATGTGAAGCATTTTTTAAATCACTTGATACATTTTAGCTCTTTCGATGCTCACTGTATCAATGATAAGTACTATTACTATCCATATTTCCCAGACGGAGAAATTAAGGAAAAGAGGTGAGGTTACTTGCCTAAAGACACACAGCTAGTAAGTGGCATATGCCGCTTTCAGTCTTAGACTGGTGGTTCTCAAACTTTAACAAGCAACGAATTACCCTGGAGCGCGAGTTAAAACACAGATGGCTGGACCCCATCGTCAGAATCTCTGATCATGCAGGTCTGAGATGGGACCTAAGAATTTGTATTTCTAAGTTCACAGGTGGTGCTGATATTGTTTTCCAAGGGTCACACTTTTAGAACCATGATCTTAGATACACAGACACACTTCACAAATTTGGGGTGAAAGGAATATTTACTGAGAAATTGTGGGACATGTTGCTTTGACTTTTACACTGTATGCTCTGGGGATAAGAGCCCATTTTATCCTCAGGTGCAGGTCATTTTCTCTGTCACCTACAAGACCATGATCATTCAAACTGTGCACAACCTGAGCACTTTCTGTACATTTCTCACACCTGTAGGATGATGCTGACTTTTCTTCTCCTGAGTAATTTGCTGCAGTGGCCTCAAGAGCCCAATATCTGGTAGTCATCATTCAGTGACTAGCTAAATAAAAGTATATGCATCTAAACAAAGGAACACTACAAAGCTGGGGAAGAATGATGGTCCTTCTAAAACCTGTTTTCCAGTTTTTATTGGCTATATGGCTGGTGAGTTAGGTAAATAATTTCCCAGCTTTCCTTGCACCTGGCGGGGGGGTCATGAGATTGATTTTCAAATGCTCCTGAGATGAGATGGATGCAGCTTTCATTTCATACTTTTTATAAGAAAATTTTTGCCTTAGATGTCCTTGTTTTCTCCTCTCTGTGAGCTGGGATATAGAGAGGATAGCAACCGGCTTTGATCTTACAGATGATGACAGCACCCTAGAGGATAGCAGAGCAACAAGACAGGAGGAACCTGGGCCTCTGAAAGACTGCGTGGAGCATAGCGTCCTACCAGGCTGGGTCTCACGTCTTCAACCTATTTTATGGGAAGGAAACAATCTTCTTATTTAAGTCATTGTATTTTAGGATTGTTGTTTCTTTGTTAGTAACCTTTGCAATAAGTAACAAAAATGACACGTATTGGTATATACTAGTTATCTAAAATCACCCCCAAACCTACTGGCTTAAAGCAACACATGTTTATTATCCTATAGTATCTTTGGGTCAGGAATTTGGGAGCAGCTGGGTGGTTCTGACTCTTAGTCTTTAAAGCGGCTGAAGATAGATATTGACTAGGGGTGCAATCATCTGAAAGCCTTACTACAACTGGAAGATTCATTTCCCAAATGACTCACTCACATGGTTATTGGCAGGAGGCCTCAGTTCCTTGCCTCTCCATAGGGTTACTTGAGTGCTTTCCCAATATGGCAGTTGGCTTCCTCTAGGGTGAGTGATCTGCGAAGAAGCAAGGAGGAAATCACAATGCTGTTTTTTGATCTAGCCTTGGAAATCATCCTTCATCCTTTCTGGAGTGTCCTATCGGCACACAGGTCAGCCCACTTCAACGTGGGGGGACTACACAAGAGGAGGGGATTTCTGGATGTCATCTTAGAAGAGACCCCATGGTATGAAACTACCTACAAGATAAACTCTTAGCAAGTAGGGAATGAATGGTAGGCCTAGTATGCTGTCATTTGTTTTGGTTTTGTGGATATTCACACATACCTGTACACATACACACATATGTGCCTAAAGATTCTTTCTGAAAGGACACCTAATGAACTGATAACAGAGATTACCCCTGGAGTTGGATTTAGGGGACTAGGAGTGTGCAGTAGAAGAGTAATATCTTTCATAATACATCATTTGTACTGTTTGATCAATCTATCATCAATGTTTAGAGAAAACATTAAAAAAAAACCCAAACAAAACAAAAATAAAATGCCGACAAAGCAAACACAAATTGTTATCCAAACTTGAGTCCACCATATAGCCATCCCTAAAAGAGCAAGCAGGTATTAGAATTTGATCTTGCTCCTTTTTTTTTCCTCTCAGAATAATAATTCACTTCGAGTCAAAGAGTATGGTTTGTTTTTTTTTTCCTATGTAAAAGACAGTTTTCCAAAGCAACGGTTTCCTTGCAGAATTAATATCTTCGCTGTAATGCAAAAATATCTGGAAGTTCAAGTTGGAAGTGCAGGAAAATACATGGTGTCATCACTGGCAAATGTGTCCAGCAGGCAGAAATAACAGAAAAACATAATGAACTCCATATTTCACTTTTAGAAGAACAGCTTCTTTTATATCACCAAAGGCATTTAAACGCTCCTAACTGATAGTTTGCGTTTTGAAACAAAGCAGCCCATGTCCACAGAATCACAAAGTTGTTTGCAAACAATGAACAAACTCTGCTCCCTGGAAGGTTTTACTGCAAGTTTATTTTAGACTGTGTTCTTTAAAAGGAAAAGGGAGGTTTTGGAATGATCTAGAATAATCGGTCAGCAGAAATAATAACAATTCTTTGTTTAGGACCTGCGGGTTGGGTTATGTAAATACCTAGGGAAAAGTCAGAGAGGGTAAACTTTTTTTTCCATTTGTGACAATTCACAGCCTGTTAGCCACGTCAGTGCATCTCAGATGATCAGCAGAAAGCAACGTTTTTAAAACTTCCCAATCCATGGGATGACCAACGCCACAGGTGACTCACCAGATGAGCCTGAAAACAGCCAAACTAGCTTATTCCCTTTAAAACAAAGTCCACTGAATACATGCATGGATGTCATGACAATGCCAATGTTTTGCTATGGCAATTTCTAAAAGCTTACTCTTTCTGTACTTATTGTGTCTCAGACCTAGTCAGACAGTTCATAAAAGGCATCAGTCATGGGGCCACACACTAAGTAACACCAAGCTCCATCACAGTTAACGGGGGGCAGCTAATTTGGGCCAAATAAAGTATGGTTGCATGTATCTGTCTTACAGACATTGTTGTAAGTTGACTTGTATCCCCTGAAAAGTTATGTTCAAGTTCAAGTCCTTACCCCTGGTGCCTGGCAACATGACCTAATTTAGAAGTAGGGTCTTTTTAGTTGTAATCAAGTTAAGATGAGGTCATACTGGATTAGCGTGGGCCTTAAGTCCAGTGATGGGTGTCTGTTTAAAGAGAGAGTCGTGAAGATGAGAGGAGACACAGGGAAGAAGGCCATGTGAAGGCAGAGACTGAAGTTACGCAGTTGCAATAACTTCAGTCAAGGAATTCCAAGGACTTGCGCTAGAGGACAGGAAGGGGCAAGGAGGGATCGTCCTCCTCTAGAGCCTTCAGAGAGATACCCCTGCTGACACCTAGATTTTGGATTTCTAGCTTCTAGAACTTTGGAGGATATCTCTGTCATTCTGACACCTCATTTATGATACTTTGTTACCACAGCCTTAGCAAACAAACACGTGTACCAACGGCGGATTCTGTGGAAAAACATTCCAATATGTATTAGGTAAAAAAATGTTTTATGGCCAAAAACTTTTAATAAGAAAAAAGTTCAAGATTTAATCTTTATAACATACCTCAGGGCTTCTGACATAAAATTAGCAGCTCCTGTTGACTAAACACTCCCTTCTCAGAAGGTGTGTCAAAAACAGGAGAAATATTAACTCATTTGATTGACTCTATGAAGTTGGCGAATATGACTCTGCCCATGTTAGAGACAATGAAACTGAGGCACAGAATGGTTAGATGACTTAAATAACTGGTGAGAAGGGATGGAGCCAGGACTCAAAGCTGCAAGTCTGAGTCCAGAGCCTGGGCTATCCCGGCATATGAGGGGCATTGGGGATCTCTGAGGTCTCCCATGGTGATGGCAGGATCTTTTGCTGCGTGTGTGCAGAAGATTCACAGGATGAATGTTCAATGGGAAATGACTGCGAACCTGTCATTGGGTAAATGTTCTACTGCTGAGGTTATTTTAGGAATCAAGCAGTGTAGGATCTCTGGGAAACTAAGCAAAGTGATTATCAATGGCCTCCAGGGGTGCAGACATATGCAAAGAGCTGAACAATTAATTTTTGTATCTAAATATTCCTATTTGGCATCAACTTTTTTGTGTGTGCAGGATTTGGGAACTGAACAGGGAGGCACACAATGTTTAGTGACAAACGCATCCTGACAAAAGTGTAAGAAAAAAACCCCGCTCCAACAAATGGAAGAAAGAGCTGAATCAATGGGTCATGAGACCTGAAAGGAAACTGACTCAGGTGTGAAGAAATGGCATGGCTGTGAGTCACGCACGCCATGTTGCCAAGACAGTGAACCCATTAGAAAAAATGAACATCACAAAAGGAGAGAGAGGATACTCTGCCAAGGGACCAGGGGGATATAGCTATGGGAAAAGGGAAGGGAAGTGAGAAGTGGCCAGTCACAAGCGTTTCAAAATCCACACATCACAGAAGAGTGAAGTGGGGGGATGACTACAAAAGAGTAAAAGATGATGCTCTTGGCATTGGAAAATCAAGATCTTTTTCCCACTCTCAGATGATGACCTTGCTTCTTATTTCATTGAGATTGTAGGCACACCCAGAGAACAGATCCCTCATACTTCCACCACCAGATCTACTTACTACCCACCTGCATCTGTACCCATTTCTGTTCTTTCCCTCCTGACACATGGGATAAACTGTCCCTTTTCATATCTGGTCCCTCCATCTACACATGAGATGCCATTTCTCCTCACCCACTCTAGGAATTTCCTCCCATAATCTTCCTCTTTTCCTTTCGTGTCATTATTTTCTCGCTCTCCACAGGCTCATACCCATCAGTATATAACCATGCTGAAATTATTTCCCTCCTTAAAATGCTTTCCCTCGAACTTATTTCTCCCTCCAGCCACAACTCCATTTCTCCCTTTCCCTTGATAGCAAAAGAAAAGAATTCTTCATGGCCCCCCTTTCCACTTCTTTACATCCAATCTACCCTGAAAATACTTAGACCAGGCTTTCTATCCAGACCACTGTTCTGTGGAATCATTTTTGTCAAGTTGGCAAGGACTCTGTCTTGCCAAATCTAGGGATTACCTCTGTCCTCATCTGGCTCAAACTCTCAGCACACTGAAATGGCTGGTCATTTCTTTGAAACTCTTTCCTAGGTTTCCAGCATACCAAACACAACTGGTCTTTCTTCTACTTCATTGGTTGCTTCTTTTTCAATCTCCTTTGTTGGGTTTCCTTCCTCTGACCTCTAAGCGGTAGGGCTTAATCCTTGGAACTCTTTTCTTCACTGTCTATATTTACTTCCTAAGAACTCCCATCTAGTCCCCTGGCTTTAAATACCATCTATTAAATTGTTGTCTCCCAAATTTGTTTCTCCAGCCTTGACCTTTCCCCTGAGCACTAGGCTCGTATATAGAATTGCTACCCTGGCATCCCCTCCCCACAGCTGCCTAATAGATACCTTACACATATCCCACCTAGAACAGAGCATGTGATTTTCCTCCCTGTCTGCCCTCAAACTAGCTCATACAGGTTGTATTCTCTGGAAGTAAATGTTAAGATGGAGTTTGGTGAGCAGGGTATTGACTAGGGATCAACATCTGTGAATGGGAAGGTGGAGAGGAAGTGAGATGCAGGACTGAGAAAGGAGAGAAGGTTTGTGGTGAGGCGGGCCCAACAAGGTCTTAGCTCACCTGGTGGAGGGCTCTGGAGTGCACAGGACCCACTAAAGTTGTCCCAGGTTGGGCCAGACCTTTATCCTCTCACTACATCAGTCACTGAATGTGGGCTGCTCTCAGAGGGTGTCCTCTTGCATGAGGCAGCTCTCTGCAGCTGAGCAGACTGTGAGGGCACAGACAGCTGGAGGTGTGTATCTCTGATTCAACGTCTCCATCATCACTAGAAACAGTTTGGGTCGCCTACGATTTTCTAGAGCATACCACCTTTGTGGCTTGGTTTACCATGCAGCCCACAGAGAATCCGGGCATTTTGCTGATTTTCAATATTTTATCCCAAGCTGCAAACATTCTTCACATAATATTAGGACACTGTTTTCCCCACTTGTTGGACATTGACTACACTTGTGATCTCCTCAATGCCACTACCTACTCTATTTTATTGTAAAGAGATTTTTAAAAGGCCTATTTATGACACTGACACTTTGCAATTGTGAAGGTCATAGCTCCAGGAATAAACATGAAATATGTGTTTAAAGATAAGCAGAAATTAAATGTAAAAAATTAACCCTGCACAGGGACCTCTACAAATATTTTAAACTAAAATCGACAGTATTTTTAAGGCTAGGTTTTCCCCTGTTTATACTTGGTTGTTCAAAATAAGGTAATTTAGAAACTTTGTATGAACTTGTAAGATGACTATTTTCTGAATGGTGAATTCTGAGGAAAATACTTTGCCTTATATTCAGGCACATATGTTATTTATTTAAGACTACATAGAAACCAGATAGATAGATCTGTCACAGTGATCGAAGTAAACCTCACTCTATATACTGAAGTCAATTCCTTGCAAGTCCAAACAACAAAACCACTTTTCTTCAAAGCAGCACATCTTGAGAAAATCCTGCATTTCTCTTTCACCTCTATTTCATCTGCCACATAAAGCCCCTCTTGAAGACACAAGCATTTCATGGAACAAGTCACAGATCCTTAATTCAAGGCACAGATTTAATATTCCCACAACACATGGGCCCAAGAAACCAATTCCATATTTTATAAACCTGCTTTTAGAAAACTTGGCCTGTCCCCTTCTCTTCTGGGGTTGGTTTCCTCATCTAGGACATTCAGGTTGTCTTCTGAAGTCAAGAAATAATAATGAGAATGCCTTCGGGGGGAACCTCTTGCCTTAAAACAGCTCTCTGAAACCCACACAGACTGCATTTGTGTTCCAATGGAAGTTAGGGATATTTTTGCCACCTCCTTCTGCCACCTCACAGTTTGTCAAGACCTCAGGAATGGATGAATATAGAATTGAGAAATGAACATGTAGAGTAGAACAAGTTCCCGATTAGTAAGTTTTATTTTTAAAAAGTTCAACAAATGAAAAACTTTTAAGCCATTCTCTATTTTTTAAAGCTTTCCACCGAAAAGAATAATTTTTAAAAGTTTCATTTCTGTGTTTATCCCAACTTCATTCTGCCTGATGTTACTAAAAACTTAAAAAGTAATATCATAAATAGCAATTGGTAACATGGTTTAACTTTATCACATGGTCTCCCAAGATGGCCTGAGGTCACGTGGACCACCATGCGGCCTGATTGGGGGTCACCACTGCACAGCCTCCTTTTCACATGACTTGTCTCCCACTTTATTTCTCTTCTATAACATCTTCTGGTTTTAAAAATTAAAACCAGTCATTATTACAAAACAACCCAAGGAACATCAGCTATTATTTATTAACTATATGTTATGTTTCAGGGTTCTTTATGTAAACAATCTCCTTGTGAAGCAGACACTATTATTAAGCTCATTTTCCAGATAAGAAAGTTGAGACTTAAAGAAGTTAAGAAACTTCATAGACAAAGCTATTTAAGTGGAAGTCTTGGCCTATCTGCCAAAACCCATACTCTTAACCTCTGCATAATGCCCTGTGCTCAGAGCTAAAATGCACCCAGCAGATTCCCTGTTCCAGCTGCCTCATTTGCAGGACAACAAAATCGAATCCCAGAGAGGTAGAGTGACTCATTTGAGGTTACACAATAGCTGACTCACATCATAGCCTGGAACTTTCTTGTTTAAGTCCAATGGTCCAGGTACAATATGATGCTGCCTCCGACATGGTTAGGATTCTGAAATAAGGGACTCATTGCTCACACTGGCTTTCGACTCAAAGAAAAATGGCTTGAAATTGTAGTAGACGCTTAGAAGAGAAAGGGCACTTAGGAGAGAAAGGACTGTTTAGTTTCAGTTACTTTCAGCTTCTTTTAACTCATTCCCATCACGCTAAATTGGCACCCTTTGGTGATGCCTATATAAAGTGCTCCCATTTGTTGCCTGAACTGTTTGGATGTTTGGGGATGACTAGGAGGAAATCGCTTTTGCTTATCTCATATTCTAGGACTTTGCTCTAACTTCACCCACCATGCTTGTTTAGAACGTGAGACCAGTAGAATGGTCTTTTTTTGAGATATTTTGCTTGCTTCATCTTAATGCTGATTTTCCAAGGATATATAGAACATTTTCTCCCGCTAAGCTTCATCACTCGTCCATCCAATATCTATCTATCTATCTATCTATCTATCTATCTATCTATCTATCTATCTATCTAATCTATCATCTATCTACTTACCTATCTATGTGTAATTATATTTTTCTTTCTGTAATGGGCAGATGAGAAAACAGATACACCAAGCCAAATATGATAAAAGAACTGGTTGTCTCATAGAGTCCATAGTTGACTTTCTATACACTCTGATCCAACTATGTTTCTGCTAGGCTTTTGCTAGAAAATTTCACTGAGTGTGTTGCAGAATTTCAGAACCACTTCTGAGGTCGGCTATCAAACCTACGAATTAATGAAATTAACAAGGACAGTGACTCCATGAAGTGGTGGCACAAGAAAGGCAATCTCACAAAGTATGCTGCAGATTTTGATCTACACAACTCTTCTAAAAGATTGCCTGGCTGGAGTTTCAATTCTTATTTGCCATGGTATTAATGCATACTATTTTTCATGGATGAAAACAAATGATTGTGTTGAGGAATAATTTGCCACTTCTAGTGGAGTCTGAAGGAACCATTCAAAGCCATGTGATCAATGAATTATTTACAAGCTACAGTAGTAACATTTGATGGCAATGCTATTGTTAAGGGTCTGTCAGACTTTCTGATAGAGGTTGGCTTTATTTTTTATTTTTTTCCTCTCTGAGTGTGGATCACTTGCCCATTTTAAATTGCAACAAGGGGAAACTTGGTGGAGAGAATGACATTTTATAACAAAAATTACCAGTGGCTCAGTAGATAGCAAAGAAAATCGCCCTCTCCCCAGTCACATTTAAATTCCCAGGCGTGCAATGTTTGGAGGTAAAGGAGTTGGAATAAGCATATATTTTTCTCAAAATAAAACCAAGTTGGTTTATTATCAAGGAGAATAATACAATATGTTTTACATAAAATTTAACATAAGGTGAATATACAAATAAAATTCTAGGCAAACTCATTCTCATACTACTCTTTCCACATTTATAGGGATCACTGTCCCCTGACACAGTCGGATGTACCCCCTCAATTCTCTCAAGGTAGCATTTTCTAACATGCACTTTCCTGAACTCCATGAACTGCCCATCACTAGGATGAGGGAAATGTGATGCTTACGGCCATGACATCACTGATCAACTGCAGCACTATTACTACCCTCTTTGCTGCTGAACTTGGCTTGGCTAAGTGCAATTAAACTGTTAGTTGTCTATGCACTGGTATTCACTGAGGATGCACTCCACTGCTCCCATTTTATAGGAAGGGAAAACAAAATTTTAAGAGTTACATAGCCAGGACTGGAAGCAATGTCTAAATCCTACTTTAAGTCAGTTTAACAACTGTTCTAGACACTGTGAAGAGAGGCACTGTGATAATGGGAGAACAAGATATTACCCCAGTGCTCATTAGCTTATTGGATCACCCACTACATTATCTCTCTGTCTCTATCTCTATTTCCATATCTGTATCTAAGTAGATATAGATCTGTCATCTATCTATGTATCTATGAGTCTTTTTCTTTTTTCAGTTTAAACATCTGGCTTTATTTGCTTTGGTATAAATTCCTTCCTTCCTTCCTCCCTCCCTCCCTCCCTTTCCTGTGCTGGGTTTTGTTGCTGTGAGAGGGCTTTCTCTAGTTGTGGCGAGTAGGGACTACTCTTTGTTGTGGTGCATGGGCTTCTCATTGTGGTGGGTTCTCTTGTAGTGGAGCATGGGCTCTAGGTGCAAGGCCTTCAGTAGTTGTGGTGCATGGGCTTAGTTGCTCTGTGGCATGTGGGATCTTCCCAGACCAGGGATTGAACCCATGTCCCCTGTATTGGCAGGTGGGTTCTTAACCACTGCACCACCAGGGAAGTCCTGAATCTATCTTTCTATCCTTCTTATCTTTTTAGAGTAAAGTATCTAATTCCTGACCTTAAAACCACAGATGCTCAATGAATAATAGAAATAAATCAGATTTGGACATACAGGCCAGGCCCTGGGAGTTAGTTTAAAAAAAATGTAGCTATATGTACATTAGAATGGACTGGTTTCCCTCATTACTCCCCAACCCACACTCTGAATGAGAGCACACCAGATCTGCTGAAACTTAAACAAGAGATAATTGCTAATTCTTGCGTGCCACTGAGACTTTTAGTAACTTGTTATGCAGCAGAAGCTGACTAATACACTAGATGTGAAAAATATACCTGCTTATTTCCCTTCTGCCCACAGGGAATCTGTAAACATGTCATAGACACAGCAACAGTAAGAAGTGACTTTGTGTCATGGCAGTTATTAGAAAGGCTGCTTTTGGGCTCTGATAATTTTTTTTGCCAAATCATTTACCCACAAATTGGCCTGAGAACATTTATTTCCCTGAGGACTCATGTACAGTGAAATAACTGCCAGTTTCGTGGGGGAGGTGGAAAGGAAATGATTTTAACACTACTTACTTGCTTGCTTCTCCATGAAGCTACCCATAGTTGCAAATAGCAATAAGGCTCCTGTGGATAATTCACATTTTTTCTTTGTAGAGAGAAACTGGTTTTTTGAAATCTGATTAAATGTGCCTTGCTTCTGGCTGAATATATACCAGCCCTGGTTTAACCATAAGATGGGAGTTATTAGTCAGATTAAGGAAGGTAATGGATGAGGCTGTGAAAAATGTGTTTGCCAGAAAGCAAATAGAAGGCAATATAGAGGAATGGTGGAGGCACTCAGCAGTGGACTAAAATTATAGCCTCACTTACTCACAACCATGGTCTTTGCCTATGGACTGAATTAAGTAAAACATTTACTCATTTTCACAGCAACACGTATACATAGCTGCTGCAACGTCCATGAATTGAAAAAAGAAAACAGATTTTGTTTAACTTTATGTCCCTAATACATGGCCTCAAGCCTGATACTAAGTATATGTTCACTAAACACTTTTTAAAATATGACACATGGGAGCCAGAGTGAACCTCTAAAAATGTAAGACCTGTCCTGTCTCTCCTTTGTTCAAAACCTTTTTGTGCCTTCTAAATCAGCCACAGATGAACTGAAAGTCCCTGAGGTGACTTTCAAAGCCCTACAAAGTCTGACCTTGAACTCCTATTCTAACATCATCAACTCATTCATTCTTCCCTAGCCACAGAGTCCTCCCTCTGTTTTTCAAAATCACCAAGCTTATTTCTGTCTCAGGACCTTGGCTCTTTCACCTCCTCTACCCGAATGGCTCTTCCTTTGAATATGTGCCTGCTCACTTCCCCACTTCCCTGAGATCTTTATTCAAATGTTTCCTTCTCCATTTGACCATCCATGGCCATCATATGTAAAATTACAACTCCCTGCTTCTTCAACACTTCCTGCTTCCATGGACGGCTTTATTTTTCTTTGTTCTTACTCAATATTACAATAGATATTGATATACTTATCTCTCTCTCTCTAGCTTACCCAAATGAAGAAATTTTTCTACTTTTCAATTTATTATTAGATCCTAAAACAGTACTTGACACAGGGCCGCCACACAATACATGTCTGTTAAATGGGTGATAGATTGGCAGTTTGTGCCACACACTGGGTGATTCCATGAACAAAGAAATGCGCCTCGGCAATGAATTCTGTTGCCTCAGCTTAGGACCAGGATTGTTTCTGCAGAACTTGCTTGAAAGGAATGCTAGTTTTAAGACAGGTGGAAGGTGTATAGGAGATAATTCTTCAAGGTGTTTGTGATGATCTAATCCTGCAACTGGAATAATAAACCAATTTGGTGCTGATGTGTGGTGTACAGGTAGCAAGCGTGTTTTAGCTCCATATTACAAATCAGTTCACAACTTTGTACTGGTCAATAGGAAACAGCCAGATGAGTGCTGTGACTTTTTAACTGTGTCTCCCTAATTAAGATAAAATATTTGGTGCATTAGTATTTCCCCTGTCTGCTCTTGAGTTTTTGAAATAAGAAATCCAGTGACAGATAGGTCCCCCTAGATTTTGATTAATTATTTCAGGGGAGGGACTTTTAAAAAGCTGATTCTTTTCTGATGGAAAGAAGTAGGGAGAGACACCCTAGAAATTCCGAGCTCTGGAAGGGACTGTGGCTGTATCTTTGCCATTACAGCCAGCCATTAGAGTAAGGTTCTAAGAACAAATGTTACTTTGCTGGCTCTCCCTGAGTGGAAAAGATGAGGGGCTCAAGTAGATGGTTCAGAAAATGCCATTAGCGTAGCATTCTCCAGGTCAAACCAAACCCAAAGGGAAGGGACCACAAAGCCTTGTTTACCTTGAATATCTTCTATCAGTTTCATCTTTAGCTTTTTCTGTTACATATACATCCACACATCCCTTGCATAGGCTTTCTTGAATAAGAAAAATAAATATTCTGGGATTAAAAAATGCTTACATCTGATAAACTGAATTGGTGGGCTAAAGAAAAATCAAATACACTATAAACTAAAGCAGTTTTGAAATAATCTAAATGATAGGGTATAAAATGACTAGGGATGTAGTATGCAAAAGGAAAATTCCAATCTATTAAATTCTGGCACATAGAATCTGGGGAAGTGTAAACACTTACATTTATTGAATACTGGCAATGTGTGGGCAAGGTGCATTAGACACATTATCTAGCATAATCCTCTTTATAACCTCATTAAGCAGGTAATATCATCTCAATTTATTGATAGGCATTAGAAGGTTAATATAACTTGACTAAATTATTATAATCTTATTTCCTACCAATTAGTAAACACTTGTAATGAAGTTAGGTAACTTGTCCAAAATCAAACAGCTGGAAGTGGCAGAGCCATGATTTAAACCTGGGTCTTTCTCTTCCCAGGTCCTTGTCACTATACCCCATCACCTCACTGGTAGCATGATGGGATTGACTTGATAGCACCTCAAACAAATACAATATTACATAGAAAATAGCCCACTGTAGAACTCATTTACCCAAGAAAATGACATAACTGGAAAGCTCAAAGGTTCAAAAAGGGTTCTGGATAAATTCAACTGTTACCCACATCTTCGACTATGTATCATATTTTATTTAACTCTCCAGCGGAATACTATTCCTCACAAGAATTCCAATCTCCATGCCTTTGTATGGATACTGTTCTTTCACACAGGATGCCTCAACCTTCAATCCAAATGCTACATATTTTCTGAAACCTAGATAAAATGTCTGTTTTCTTTGAAGATATCCTATATTTACTTAGGAACTTAGATACACCTCTCTCTTTATACACCTCACTGGGACCCAGATTTTCTTCCTGATTTATTGTTATGATGCACAGTAGACATGCGGAACATTGTTATAAAATGAATGTATGAAAATAGATACAACCCTATACTCTGCAAGAAATAAGAGCCAGAGCTGCTTTCATGGACATCATTCCAGATCAGCATCATGGAGAGCAGCCAGGCCTACTAAGAACTTGGCTTTGTGTGGGCAGCTGGCCTCATCCCTTTTGACATCTATGCATGCCCTTCTGAAAACTCTCTCACTTATTATTAAGGAGGTACAGGTAAAATATTAAAGATAATTTACAAAGATAATTATCTATACTGTAAAGATAATTTACAAAATTTTTAATCCAGTACAAGACATCACATGCATTCAACAATGTTTTGGCTGTCATGGTTTACATCAACACATGATACAGAGTTCAGAGAAATGTTTTTCTCCTAGAAGCACATGAGGCAACTTTGTAGAAGGGAAATAACACCAGTGTAGGAATCAGGAGTCATAATCCCAGATATGCTATTTTGGGCAATCATTTAATCTCACTAGCTCTATTTTCTCATTTATAAACAAAATTAATCAAATTTTTTTCTGCTTATTTTGGAGGGTGATTCCAGGAATCATATGAAAACATATAATGTCAGATATGTTCTGTATAATCATAGTTCAAATTTTGTTTTCACTAAGTAACGAAACCCTATAACTTGTTAAGACAATCGTGATCCCATAAACTCCAACATGGATTGACTGGTAACCAGTCCATTAGACAGCTGGGATTGTGTGGGTAGGAAGAGAATATTTAAATCTATCACAAATCAGATTTCTTTTAAATAAAGCACTGTCTTATTTCTGAGGTTGCCTATCGCTAGCAATACTATGACATTAAAATTAAAAGAGTTTCTTTTTTCTTTTTGTAGGGTTTAAATATCTCAAAGGTGAATTGAGAGGAAAAACAACTCCATGTTTAATGTGGTTACTGCTCCTCAAGGTTTCAAGTCAGCATTTAAGACCTTGTCTCAAAAACCTTAGTGGAAGGTGAAATTATGCTAAGTAGGGTAAGGGAATTTATTTACCTAAATGTAAAGATCCTTTCAAGGAAGGGAGATGCTTCCTTGTGCAGCTCCGCACTCAAGTGGGAGTGGAAAAAATACATTGAGAAAGTGATAAAGGTTTGCCACTCTATGAAACTATATTTAGAAGGCATTATTTTCCCCTCTGCTTGGGGAAGATTTAAAGCTGTGACCAAAACTCTGAAGAATTTCTCAGGGGTCTGAAACCAATAGATATTTACCCATCCTTCAGTCTCTTGTGTAATTCTTCCTTTGTACGTGCGCGCGCGCGCGCACACACACACACACACACACACACACACACACCCCGCCTCTGCAATGCCCTTTGAATCTCATTTTCCCCATTAAGCCTGCCTGCATGAGGATAACCCTACATGTCATACAGAGCTCATCAACCTTCTTTATCATCCCTTTTGTTGCTCCTCCCAAGAAAACGGAATACTCATTTTTTTTGGTCAGATTCTAGATTACTTTAGGGAAAATTTATTAGTGGATGGAGTCACTGCAAATTAAGAGGTAACCCATATGGTACTGAGGAACAGTATCAAAACTGAAGAAATTTCAATGTTAAAATAGACTTTGAATGAACTGAAGCAGATTCTAAATCTAGAGGTCTTCCCTTAATATCTGTCTCATGTCTACAAAAGTAGATCCCTTATAATAGTTAGACAATGGCATAATAAATTTTCATCTTTTTCTTTCTTTCTTTCTCAGATAAGCTATTTTCTCCTTTATTCATACTTTCCATTCTAAGAATCAGTTACAGGCCACTGTAAGCAAGGGTATAGTTGTGAAAGGTGAATAAAAGTATAAGTTTTCCTGTCTAGGAATTTACATTTTTAAAGTTTTATTATTGGGTTCCAAGGAGTATATTCTTCTATCTTTGAAATATTAAGTGATAAGCTATCTCAGGTCTCCTCCTCTCCTCATTCTGTCTCAGAGGTGTGGGCATTTACAATCTCTGGCTGAATGAATTAGTGGCAGCAAGTATGTTACTTGCTCTCGCTTTGGAGTTTATAAAATCCTTGTGAAAGCTTTTTTTCTGAGTCAGCCTGGGATTGGGATTTTGCTTGACTCTCAAGATACAGGAAATGCTAACAGGAAGAGCAAATTCCAAGTTCTCCCAAACTCATGGTCTCTTTTCTCAGAGATATTGACTGGAGGGGAGAGGGTGGCATGTGTGTTTCATTTGACATGACAACTGGATGTAGCTCTCTCTCTGCTTTTCTCTTTTCTGTGTCTTACTTCTGAGATAAATGTGTGTACAATCACTGGAGGGACCTTGCTAAAATATGGATACTCAGTAGTTTTGAGGGGTGGACAGAGATTCTGCAGTTCTACCAGGCTCTCACGTGAAGCAGGTGCTGCTGGGCTGTGGACAACATACAAGAACAGCCTGAAGCTTCAACTCAGCTTGCCAGAAAGTGCAGCTCTCTGCTAGAGTAGCAGGCACAAATCCACCTACCAGGCAGCTGGTATTTTGCTTTCCTCCACTTCTACTGATAGTGTGTACAACTCCCTCAAGCTCTTTTTGTGGAGGAATGATTGAAAAGGTAGACAGGGTCTCCTGGTATAAATACAATGCTAATACATTCAAGATGTTACCATTCTTCCTGTATCACACTATTCCTTTTAAAATTCTAGATTTAAAACTGCAGCAGTGAAGTATTTACTATCCAGAGGATGATGGTCGATGGCCATAAGGGTGTTACTGTCACTTTTATTCTTTTTTCCTTGATTTATGTTTAAGTTTCTTATGACATCCAGTCTCCATGGAAGCCATCATCAGTTAAGTTGCTTATATTTTTGGAGACTCCTCTGCAAGGGCTAGTAAGAGCTTTTTCAAACTTAATGACACCAGAATTAAAATAACTTTCACAAACACAGCTTTAAACATAAATGGAAACTCAGCGAAGCTACAGAGGCACGTTAGCCGGCTTAACGAGGCAGGCAGGGAGACAGAAAATGATTCTCGTTGGACTGAGAATGTTAGCAGCCTCCGTCAAATACCTGTTTCTTGGTATCAGTAATATTACTGAGTTCTATTTCTTCATGGGATGGTTCTTCTATAAACGTTACTGAACATTTGCTTTTTGTCAGGCACCACGTGAGGTAATGTGGGAGTAACAGAGATAAGACAAGTGCCTGCTTTCCAGAGATCTGAATGCAGGCCAGAATGAACACATTAATCATACGAGTTTTTAAAGGATTTACTAGGCCATTAATGTATCCATCTAATAGATATTTATTAAGCTACTGCCATGTGCCAAGTCACATTAACTATCATCATGCCCCTTATTTTCCTCTATATTCTAAGATCATTTCCTCCAAGGAGGTGTGAGTTGAAGGAAGAATACTAGAGCATGTTCTCCAGTAAAGGTTGTGGGTTTTTAGACATGACTTAAAATATATAATAAAGGATAGGATCAAGATGGTGGAGTAGGAGGACGTGCGCTCACTCCCTCTTGCAAGGGCACCAGAATGACAACTAACTGCTGAACAATTATCGACAGAAAGACACTGGAACTCACCAAAAAAGACACCCCACATCCAGAGACAAAGGAGAAGCTGCAATGAGATGGTAGGAGGGGCGCAATCACGTTAAAATCAAATCCCATAAATGCTGGGTAGGTGACTCACAAACTGGAAAACAGTTATACTGCAGAAGTCCACCCACTAAAGTGAGGGTTCTGAGCCCCACGTCAGGCTTCCCAACCTGGGAGTCCAGCAATGGGAGGAGGAATACCCAGAGAATCAGACTTTGAAAGCCAGGGGGTTTGATTGTAGGACCTCCACAGGACTGGGGGAAACAGAGACTCCACTCTTGCAGGGCACACAAAAAAGTGTGCTCACCAGGACCCGGGGGGAAGGAGCAGTGACCCCATAGGAGACTGAACCAGACCTACCTGCTGGTGTTGGACGGTTGCCTGCAGAGGTTGGGGGGCAGCTGTGGCTCACCGAGGAGACAGGGGCACTGGCAGCAGGGGTTCTGGGAAGTGCTCATTGGCGTGAGCCATCCCAGAATCTGCCATTAGCCCCACCAAAGAGCTTGTAAGCTCCAGTGCTAGGTTGACTCAGGCCAAACAACCCACAAGGTGTGAACACAGCCCCACCCATTAGCAGACAAGCAGATTAAAGTCTTACTGAGCTCTGCCCACTCAACCCAACCCACCATCAGTCCCTCCCATCAGGAAGCACGCAGGAGCCTCCTAGATAGCCTCCTCCACAAGCGGGCAGACAGCAGTATCAGCAGTATTTCGTCTTGTGGAACTGAAAACCACAGCCACAGAAAGATAAAGAAAATGAAAAAGCAGAGGACTTTGTATCAGATGAAGGGACAGGGTAAAATCTCAGAAAAACAACTAAATGAAGAAGAGATAGGCACCCTTCTAGAAAAAGAATTCAGAATAATGATGGTGAAAATGATGCAGGACTTTGAAAAAAGACTGGATGCAGAGATCGAAAAGTTTACCAAAGACCTAGAAGAATTAAAGAGCAAACAGAGATATGCAACACAATAACTGAAATGAAAAATACACTAGAAGGAACCAATAACAGATTAACTGAGGCAGAAGGGCAAATAAGTGACCTGGAAGACAGAATGGTGATAATCACTGATGCAGAAAAGAATAAAGAATGAAAAGAACTGAAGACAGCCTAAGAGACCTCTGGGACAATGTTAAAGGCACTAGCATTCGCATTATAGGGGTCCCAGAAGGAGAAGAGAGAGAGAAAGGACTCGAGGAAATATTGGAAGAGATTATAGTTGAAACCTTCCCCAACATGGGAAAGGAAATAGCTACTCAAGTCCAGGAAGCACAGAGAGTCCCAGGCAGGATAAACCCAAGCAGAAACACACCAAAACATATAGTAGTCAAATTGACAAAAATTAAAGACAGAGAAAAGTTATTAAAAGCAACAAGGGAAAAACGACAAATAACATACAAGGGAACTCCCATCAGGTTAACAGCTGATTTCTCAGCAAGCCAGAAGGGAGTGGCATGATATATTTCAAGTGATGAAAGGGAAGAACCTACAACCAAGAATACTCTTCCCAGCAAGGATCTCATTCAGATTTGATGGAGAAATCAAAAGCTTTACAGACAAGCCACAGCTAAGAGAATTCAGCACCACCAAACCAGCCCTACAACAAATGCTAAAGGAACTTCTCTAAGCTGGAAACATAAGAGAAGAAAAGGACCTACAAAAACAGAAACAAAATAATTAAGAAAATGGTACTAGGAACATACATATCGATAATTACCTTGAATGTAAATGGACTAAATGCACCAACCAAAAGACACAGACTGGCTGAATGGATACAAAAACAAGACCCATATATATGCTGTCTCCAAGACACCCACTTCAGACCTAGGGACACATACAGATGGAAAGTGAGGGGATGGAAAAAGATATTCCATGCAAACGAAAATCGAAAGAAAGCTGGAGTAGCAATAGTCATATCAGATAAAATAGACTTTAAAATAAAAAATGTTACAAGAGACAAGAAAGGACACTACATAAAGATTGAGGGATCAATCCAAGAAGAAGAGATAACCATTATAAATATATATGCACGCAATATAGGAGCACCTCAATACATAAGGCAAATGCTAACAACTATGAAAGAGGAAATGCAAGGCGGAAATAGAGACATAGATGTAGAGAACAAACATATGGACACCAAGTGGGGAAAGTGGGGAGGGTTGGAGGGGAATGAATTGGGAGATTGGGATACCAAATTGTACACTCTAAATATATGCTGTTTATTGTCTGTTAAAATATATATATATATATAAAATACATTTAAAATTATCCTTTTGGATAAGAGCAATGCATTAGGTGTCAGAGGGATCTGAGTTCTCATCCCCATTCAACTATTTGTCAAATGTAAACTTGGAAAGAATATTTATTTTTCTCATGTATAAAGTAACAACACTGAATTATGTAATTTCCAAGGCCCCACTCAGTTATAAGTTTCTCCTGTGGAAATCAACATGGGGCTTGAAATCAGAGACCCTGGTATTTCTGCTCACTAGCTTATGACCTTGGCAGTCACTCATTGCTCCTGAAGCCAGGTGCCTCATCTGAAAATGAAGAGAGAAAAGGTGCTATCTAGAATTGCAGACCCAGCATTTCAGCACAATGCGTGGCACTTCATAGGAATTACAAAGCTCTTTTTCAATGGATGAATACTTTTCTACCTTGTGAAAATTAAATGAGATCATGTATGTGAAAGAAGTTTGCAAATGTTACAGCACTGTTTCGGTAATGGTTCTATCTCATTATGAACTCAGTTCACATTATTTAAAAAAAAATACCTCCCTGTGTCCTGGGCTGAGCATGGCTCTTTATCCAGCATTATTTGTTAAAATGAGGATACATCTCCAAATTCCACAGCACACATTAAAACAGCAAAAAGTAAGGCTGGGGAAAAAAATGACTGGTTATACCATTAATGAGCTATTAAACTTCCCATCAGAAAGCCAGAAACTCAGAGGGAGTCGAAAACAGCAACTTCCGCATAACCAGCCAAATAATAAGCTACATTTAAAAGCCAGCAATCCATTCTTCACACGCCCACAAGATAAACTAAACAGGAGAAAAAAAAAGCTGGCTTGGGCTCAGAGACTTCCCTGTAAGGTAACTTTACTAATCATTTCCAACCCTTCCAATTTCCAGGCAACAATCTTTTAATATGGACTTGCAGGCTTCATATGAGAATGACAAGAAGTTTAAAATATGAAAGTTTGTTGCTTCTGTTGTAGAGAATTTGTCTTGGCTTGGAATTTCTTTAGCCTGTCAGTGCTATATAAATGCCATGGTAGTCTTTTACCGTGGTCCGCACATCCCGCCCCACCTCCAATCTATCCCACCGCTCTAGTTTTTTAGCTGCTGCTTTCCTATTCTTGCTGTTCTTGAGAGGGTTGTAGGGGGTCCCAGCTGTAGTTTGGTCTGGCTTTGATATTCAATAGACTTCCCATGTTTCCCATGAATGATTTCTCTCATTGAGAGTTACTTTTTTTTTTTTTTGTCTTTCCTACTATTTTATTTTTTTAAGCTCTTTATTAGAATATAATTGCTTTACACTCTTGTACCCGTTTTTGAGGTACACCAAAGTGAATCAGCTGTATTTATACATATATCCCCATAACCCCTCCTTCCCACGACTCCCTCCCACCCTCCCTGTCCTGGCCCTCTAAGGCATCACCCATCATTGAGTTGATCTCTCTTTGTTATACAGCAACTTCCCACTAGCTATTTATTTTACAGTTGGTAGTGTGAGAGTTACTTTGAGTTGGAGGGAGAGCTGAATGTTCTCAAAAGACTGAAAAAAAAATTCCCTTAGGAATGTGATATGAAGAGAGAACATTGCCTCCTTACTCCTGCTCCAGTTAATCTATCTAGAAAGGCAGGCCAGTGGGAAGGCTGGAACAAAAGCTAGGCTAAATTAACATTGGTTCCAATATTCACTATTTACATATTGGACTAGGAAACTAGTTGGGGGCCTCATGGAGTGGGCTGGAAAGCAGAGAAGGTAAAGATGGCTGTGAGTAAAAAGGGCATAATATAGATAAGAGCTAATGTTTCCTCAGGGGTAGTACGGGCCAGATATTTTATTGGTAAGAACAGCAGCAAAAACGGAAGCTACACTGATAACAACAAAGAAACTACCATTTAACTGACTACCTACTATGTGTCATGTACTATAAAAGGTTGATCATATACACTGATTTGCATATTCATTACAAAAACCATGTGATATTTTCACAGATGAGGAAGTGGAGGTAAAAGAAGGTTAAGTGATTTGCCCAAAATTATGTTAACTACAGTAATACAGAATTAAGTTTCACATCAAAGTCAATCTCAGTCTATAGCCCAGGGTCTTCCCGTTTCATTATGCTATGAATTATCCAGAAAGGTCTCAAGAACATTTGCATTATCTTTTGCACATCCCTGATTTCCATGGCTTATGTGAGAAGAGACGGAGTTGCCTTTGGGCTGACAGAGTGACCCCTTTTTCCTGGGAGAATAAGAGAGCATAGATTTTTTTCCTTGTTTAAAGCCAAAACTAACCTGAATTACCAGATGTTGGCAAAGGGAAAGAGAAGTGTTAGGAAAGGTAGAGAGCATCTACTATTAAAGCAAGCATTTTTTTTTTTTTTTTTTTTTTTGCCAATAAAAAGGATGACCCCCAGCACCCTGAGTCTACTCTCCCTGCACAGCAGCTGAGCTGCATCAGGGTCAGGTGAGCACCCTGAGACTTGCCTTCCCTGGGCAGCAACCAATCCACAACCAGCCTGTCTGAGCACCCCAAGCCTCACTCTCTTCATGCAGCAGGCAAGCTGCAACTGGGATGGGCAAGCGACTCAAACCCTTCCCTCTCCCTGTAGTGGCCAAGCCACAATGAGATCAGGTAAGCACCCTGAGCCCCACCCTTCCTGTGCAGCAACCACAGCCCTATCAAGCTGGTGGGTACACACAGCCCACAGTAAGTGGCTGGCTCTGGGGCCCAGGGGAAATTGTGCTTCTAGGCCATCTGGAACAGCTCCTACACAAGACTACTCCTTCGCGACTGAGGGAGGTAACCATTTTACCTAACCATTTTACCAGAGGAGACAGAGGAATATGTTCCAAACCAAAGAACAAGGCAAATTCCCAGCAAAAGACCTTAGAGATAAGCAACCTACTTGATAGAGTTCAAAGTAGTGGTCATAAGGATGCTCATCAATCTCAGGAGAAGAATGGATGACCACAGAGACAACCTCAACAAAGAAATATGCAAGAAAGTAGCACACAGAAGTTATAATTGAACTGAAAAGTACTGTAGAAGGGTTCAACAGCAGAACAGAAGCAAAAGAAACATGAATCATCAAGCTGGAAGACAAAGTAATGGAAATCACCCAGACAAAGCAGCAAAATAAAAAAGGAATTATTTAATAAAGCAAAGATATCTTAAGGGACCTCTGGAACAACATCATGTGGAATAATATTCACATTATAGGCATCCCAGAAGAATAAAAGAGAGAAGGGACCAGAAAAATTATTTGAAGAAATAATGGCTGAAAACATCCCTACTCTGGGAAAGGAAACAGATATCCAGGTCAAGGAAGCCCCAAGGGTTCCAAACAAAACTAATTGAAAGAAACAACAAAAAAGAAAATTACAGACCAATATCCCTGATGAACACAGATGCAAAAAACCTCAACAAAATTTTAGCAAATCAAATTCAACAGTACATTAAAAAGATCATACACCATGATCAAATGGGATTCATTTGGAGGTGCAAGATGATAAAAATCTATGATCATCTCAATGGATAAAGAAAAACATTTGACAAAATTCAATATCCATTTATGACAAGAACTATTAACAAAGTGGATATAGAGGGAATGTACCTCAACATAATAAAGCCTATATATGACAAATCTACAGTTAACATCATATTCAACAGTGAAAAGCTGAAAGCTTTTCCTATAAGGTCAGGAACAAGACAAGGATACCCACTCTCACCACTTTTATTCAGCATAGTGTTGGAGTTGTAACGATAGCAATCAGATGAGAAAAAGAAATAAAGAAAGCCAAACTGGAAAGGAAGAAGTAAAACTATCACTATTGGCAGATGACATGGTACTATATATAGAAAGTCCTAAAGACTCCACCCATAAATGGTTAGAACCAATAAATAAATTCAGTGAAATTGTAGGATACAAAGTTAGTTTACAGAAATCTGTTGTATTTTTTTTTAAGCTCTTGATTGGAGTATAATTGCTTTACACTGTTGTGCCAGTTTCTGCTGTACAACAAAGTGAATCAGCTGTATTTATACATATATCCAATATCCCCTCCCTCCTGCAGCTCCCTCCCACCCTCCCTATCCTGGCCCTCTAAGTCATCACCAATCATCGAGTTGATCTCCCTGTGTTATGCAGCAGCCTCCCACTAGCTATCTGTTTTACATTTGGCAGTGTATATATATCAATGCTACTTTCTCACTTCATCCCAGCTTCCCCTTTGCCCCCACCCCATGTCCTCAAGTCCATTCTCTACATCTGCATCTTTATTTTTGCTGTTGCATTTCTATATACTAATAATGAACTATCAGGAAGAGAAAGCAAAAAATAATCCTATTTAAAATTTCATCAAAAGAATAAATTCTCTAGGAATAAATTTAAGCAAGAACTCTGAAAACTATGATGTAGAAAGAAACTGAAGATGATACAAAAAAATGGAAAGATATTCCACGTTCATGAATTGGAAGAAATGATATTGTCAAAATGTACATACTACCCAAAGCAATCTGCAGAGTCCACACAATCCCTATTAAATATTCATGACATTTTTTTTCATAGTTCTCATTCCCTTTATTTTTTATTATTATTTTTTAAGGTCTTTATTGGAATATAATTGCTTTACACTCTTGTACCAGTATTTGAGGTACACCAAAGTGAATCAGCTGTATTTATACATATATGACCTCCCTCCTGCAACTCCCTCCCACCCTCTCTGTCCTGGCCCTCTAAAGCATTGCCTGTCATGGAGTTGATCTCCCTTTGTTATACAGCAACTTCCCATTAGCTATCTGTTTTACAGTTGGTAGTGTATATATGTCTATGCTACTCTCTCACTTCGTCCCAGCTTCCCCTTCGCCCTCTGTCCCCCCAACTCCATGTTCTCCAGTCCATTCTCTGCATCTGCATCCTTATTCTTGCCATCACTGGGTTCATCAGCACCATTTTTTTTTCTGTATATATGAGTTAGCATACAGTATTTGTTTTTCTCTTTCTGGCTTACTTCACTCTGTATGACAGACTCTAGGTCTATCCACCTCATTACATATACCTCCATTTCATTCCTTTTTATGGCTGAGTAATATTCCATTGTATATATATGCCACATCTTCTTTACCCATTCATCTGTTGATGGGCATTTAGGTTGCTTTTATGTCCTGGCTATTGTAAATAGTGCTGTAATAAACATTACGGTACATGTTTCCTTTTGGATTATGGTTTTCTCTGGGTATATGCCCAGGAGTGGGATTACTGGGTCATATGGTAGTTCTATTTTTAGTTTTTTAAGGAACCTCCAAACTGTTTTCCATAGTGGCTGTATTAACTTACATTCCCACCAACAGTGCAGGAGAGTTCCCTTTTCTCCACACCCTCTCCAACATTTATTGTTTCTAGATGTTTTGATGATGGCCATTCTGACTGGTGTGAGGTGATACCTCCTTGTGGCTTTGACTTGCATTTCTCTAATGATTAGTGATGTTGAGCATCTTTTCATGTGTTTGTTGGCCATCTGGATGTCTTCTTTGGAGAAATGTCTCTTTAGGTCTCCTGCCCATTTGTGGATTGGGTTATTTGCTTTTTTGGAATTAAGCTGCATGAGCTGCTTGTATATTTTGGAGATTAATCCTTTGTCCATTGCTTTGTTGGCAAGTATTTTCTCCCATTCGGGGGAGTGTCTTCTTGTCTTGTTGATGGTTTCTTTCACTGTGCAAAGGCTTTTAAGTTTCATTAGGTCCCATTTGTTTATCCTTGATTTTATTTCCATGATTCTAGGAGGTGGGTCCAAAAGGATCTTGCTTTGATGTATGTCATAGAGTGTTCTGCCTATGTTTTCCTCTAGGAGTTTTATAATGTCTGGCCTTACATGTAGGTCTTTAATCCATTTGGAATTTATTTTTGTGTATGGTGTTAGGAAGTGTTCTAATTTCCTTCTTTTACATGTTGCTGTGCAATTTTCTCAGCACCACTTATTGAAGAGGCTGTCATTTTTTCCGTTGCATATTCTTGCCTCCTTTGTCAAAGATAAGGTGCCCATATGTGCTTGGGTTTACCTCTGGGTTCTCTATTCTGTTCCATTGATCTTCCTTTCTGTTTTTGTGCCAGTACCATACTGTCTTGATCGCTGTGGGCTTGTAGTATAATTTGAAGTCAGGAAGCTTAATTCCACCAGCTCCATCTTTCCTTCTCAAGACTGCTTTGGCTATTCAGGGTCTTTTGCATTTCCATACAAATTGTAAGGTTTCTTGTTCTAGTTCTGTGAAAAATGCCATTGGTAATTTGATAGGGATTGCATTGAATCTGTAAATTGCTTTGGGTAGTACAGTCATTTTCACTATGTTGATTCTTCCAATCCAAGAACATGGTATGTCTCTCCATCTGTTTGTATCGTCTTTGATTTCTTTCATCAGTGTCTTATAGTTTTCTGCATGCAGGTCTTTTGCCTCCTTAGCAGGTTTATTCCTAGGTATTTTATTCTTTTTGTTGCAGTGGTAAGTGGGAGAGTTTCCTTAATTTCTCTTTCTGCTCTTTTGTTATTAGTGTATAGGAATGCAAGAGATTTCTGTGCATTAATTTTGTATCCTGCTACTTTACTAAATTCATTGATTAGTGCTAGCAGTTTTCTGGTAGAGTCTCTAGGGTTTTCTATGTATAATATCATGTCATCTGCAAAGAGTGGCAATTTTACTTCTTCTTTTCCAATTTAGATTCCTTTTATTTCATTTTCTTCTCTGATTGCTGTGGCTAAAACTTCCAAAACTATGTTGAATAATAACAGTGAGAGTGGGCACCCTTGTCTTGTTCCTGTCCATAGAGGGAATGCTTTCCGTTTTTCACCATTTAGAACAATGTTGGCTTTTGGTTTGTCATATATGGCTTTTATTATGTTGAGGTAATTTCCATCTGTGTGCATTTTCTGGAGAGTTTTTATCATAAATGGATGTTGAATTTTGTCAAAAGCTTTTTCTGCATCTATTGAGATGATCATATGGTTTTTATCCTTCAATTTGTTGATGTGATATATCACATTGATTGATTTGCATATATTGAAGAATCCTTGCATCCCAAGGATAAACCCCACTTGATCATGGTGTATGATCTGTTTAATGTGCTGTTGGATTCTCTGAGCTAGTATTTTGTTGAGGATTTTTGCATCTATATTTGTCAGTGATATTGGCCTGTAATTTTCTTTTATTGTGACATCTTTGCCTGGTTTTGGTATCAGAGTGATGGTGGCCTCGTAGAATGAGTTTGGGAGTGTTCCTCATTCTGCTATATTTTGGAAGAGTTTGAGAAGGATAGGTGTTAGCTCTTCTCTAAATATTTGATAGAATTCTCCTGTGAAGCCATCCGGCCCTGGGCTTTTGTTTGTTGGGAGATTTTTAATCACAGCCTCAATTTCCGTACTTGTGATTGGTCTGTTCATAGTTTCTATTTCTTCCTGGTTCAGTCTTGGAAGATTGTATTTTTCTAAGAATGTATCCATTTCTTCCAGGTTATCCAATGTATTGGCGTATAGGTGCTTGTAGTAGTCTTTCATGATCTTTTGTATTTCTGTGGTGTCCATTGTTACTTCTCCTATTTCATTTCTAATTCTGTTGATCTGCATTTTCTCCCTTTTTTTCCTGATGAGTCTGGCTAATGGTTTATCAATTTTGTTTATCTTCTCAAAGAACCAGCTTTTAGTTTCATTGACCTTTGCTATTGTTTCCTTCATTTCTTTTTCATTTATTTCTCATCTGATCTTTATGATTTCTTTCCTTCTGCTCACTTTGGGGTTTCTTTGTTCTTTTTTCTCTCATTGTTTTAGGTGTAAGGTTAGGTTGTTTATTCAATATTTTTCTTTTTTCTTGAGGTAGGACCGTATTGCTATAAACTTCCCTCTGTGAACTGCTTTTGCTGCATCCCATAGGTTTTTGGGTTGTTGTGTTTTCATTGTCATTTGTTTCTAGGTATTTTTTTATTTCCTCTTTGATTTCTTTAGTGATTTCTTGGTTGCTTAATAGTGTATTGTTTAGCTTCCATGTGTTTGTATTTTTTAGTTTTTTTCCTGTAATTGATATCTAGTTTCATGGCATTGTGGTCAGAGAAGATGCTTGATATGATTTCAACTTTCCTGAATTTACCAGGGCTTGATTTGTGACCCAAGATGTGATCTATCTTGGAAAATGTTCCATGTGCACTTGAGAAGAAAGTGTATTCTGTTGTTTTTGGGTGGAATGTTCTATAAATATCAATTAAGTCGAGATGGTCTAATGTGTCATTTAAAGCTTATGTGTCCTTATTTATTTTCTGTTTGCATGATGTCCATTGATGTAAGTGGGGTGTTCAAGTCTCCTACTAGTATTGTGTTACTGTCGATATCCCCTTTTATGGCTGTTAGCATTTGCTTTATGTATTGAGGTGCTCCTATGTTGGGTGCGCAGATATTTACAATTGTTATATGTTCTTTGTGGATTGATCCCTTGATCATTATATAGTGACCTTCCTTTTCTCTTGTAATAGTCTTTACTTTAAAGTCTAACTTGTCTGATATGAGTATTGCTACTCCAGCTTTCTTTTGGCTTCCATTTGCATGGAATATCTTTTTCCATCCCTTTACTTTCAGCCTATGTGTGTCCCTTGGTCTGAAGTGGGTTTCTTGTAGGCAGCATATAGAAGGGTCTTGTTTTCATATCCATTCAGCCAGTCTGTGTCTTTTGGTTGGAGCATTTAATCCATTTACATTTAGGGTGATTATTGACATGTGTGTTCCAATTACCATTTTCTTAATTGTTTTGGGTTTGTTTCTGTAGGTCTTTTCCTTCTCTTGTGTTTCCTACTTAGAAAAGTTCCTTAAGCAATTGTTTTAAGGCTGGTTTGGTGGTGCTGAATTCTCTTAACTTTTGCTTGTCTGGAAAGCTTCTGATTTCTATGTCAAATCTGAATGAGATTCTTGTTGGGTAGAGTATTCCTGGCTATAGGTTTTTCTCTCTCAGGACTTTCAGTATATCCTGCCATTCCCTTCTGGCCTGCAGAGTTTCTGCAGAAGGATCAGCTGTTATCCTTATGGGTTTTCCCTTATGTTATTTGTTGCTTTTCTCTTGCTGCTTTTAGTATTTTTTCTTTGTGTTTAATTTTCATTAGTTTGATTAATAATATGTGCCTCAGTGTATTTCTCCTTGGGTCTATTCTGTATGGGCCTCTCTGTGCTTCTTGGACTTGGTTAATTATTTCCTTTCCCATGTTGGGGAAGCGTTCCACTATAACCTCTTTAAATATTGTCTCAGACCCTTTCTTTTTTTCTTCTTCTGGGATGCCTATGATTGGAATATTGGTGTGCTTCATGTTGTCACCAACATGTTTGTTTGCTCTTTAGTTCTTTTGAGTCCTTATTAACTGTTTCTTGTATTTTCTCTATTTTGTTGTCAAGATTTTGGATCATCTTTATTATCATTACTCTGAATTCTTTTTCAGGCAATTTTCCTATTTCCTCTTCATTCATTTGGTCTTGTGGGTTTTTTTTCCTGCTCTTTTGCCTGCATGGTGTTACTTTGCTTTCTCATTTTGTCTAATTCTTTGGATTTGCTGTCTCCTTTCTTTATGCTGCCTAGTAGTAATTCCTCTTATTTCTTCCCTTTCCCCTGGGGTGGGGTTTGTCCAGTGTCTTAAGTAGGCTTCCTGGTGGGGGGGGGGGTCTGTTGTCTGCTTTCCAGTGTGTGGCTCTGTGTCTTTTCTCTCTTATGAGCAGGGCTGTGTCAGGTGGTGTGTTTTAGGGTATCTGTGAGGTTAATATGCCTTTAGGTAGTCTGTGTGCTGATGGGTGGGTTTGTGTTCCTGTCTTGTTTGTAGTTTGGTATGAGGTGTCCAGCACTGGCAGCTGCAGACAGTCAGAAGAAGCTGAGTCTCAGACTCTGATACAAGGCTCTGTGAGAATTCTATGCAGTTAATCTTCCCTGTGTCTGAGGAATCCCTAGTAGTCTAGCATCCTGGATTCAGTGCTCCCTCCCCAGAGCCTCCTACTTGACTTCTGGTGGAGTAGTCCAGACTTCAGAGGTTGCTTGTCTCGGCAATAAAGGGGTTTAAAGAAGACTGTCCAAACCCCAGACTAATGGCAGAGTGTTGAGTCAAATAAATACTTAGTCAAGGAAGCACATACATGTATAAGACACACAAATACTGAATCCAATAGAACATAAGGCACTAGAAAGACCTGACAGAAGAACCCCAGTAGGCCATCAGACAATCAAAGAGAAAACCAACACAAATTCAAAACCAAAAAACAAAACAAAAGAAAACAAAGAAACAAACAAAGAAAAAAAACCACACACACACAAACACAAATCCAGGGAGATTTTGAATGCTAGGATCAAATATAATAAAGAGCAAGAGTACCACTAGACAGACTGAAGATTCTCAGGATGAAATCAGACAAGTATACTTAGAACTAAGATAAAGACAAAACCTAATAATAAATACCAAAGTAGTGTGTCACCTGGAGAATAAAGCAAGGAAACAGAGCAGACCAATAATATTGCTTATAAGTATATTAAGATAAAATAAACTAAAAAAGGATAGAAGACAGGGCAGCAGAAGAGCGTAGTGTGACTGGAAATATGAAAAGAAAAAGAAAAGAAATAGAAATGTATAAAAGATAGAGATGAAAAGAAGGTAGGAGAGATACAGTCAGCACTACAAAAAACTTAGCTAGAAATAGAAATATATAAAAAGCTAAAAGTAAAAATAGAATAAAAAATATGTTATTAAACGCATGGATCCCTTAAGACTAAGATCATAATTAATAAAAAAAAAATAAAAAAATAAAAATAACTAGAACTGACCCCAGAATGGACCAGATCAATAGAATTAATAATAATATTTCTGTTTCCTTGGGGTCTCAGCTGTAAGTGTCCTTCTACCCACCTTGGGCTTTTTGTATTACTCTGCGACCAGCGGAGCTTCCTTTATTGTTTGTCTGTAAGCACCAGTGTGTGGGGAGAGAGAGGGTACAATAGTGGCTCCTTCCCCTGGGAATGAGTGAGCAGTGGGGCCCTGCCTGGGTCAGGGCAGCTTGGGTGGCTTAGGCCTAGAGAGTGACTCCAACCATGGCTCCTCCCCCCTGCTACGACTCTGCCTGGGCGCCCTGCCTGGGTCACTGCGACTCAGTCGGCCATGGCGGTGCCTGTGGCAAATGGACACCAGTGGCTCAGGTGTAAACAGAATGTCTCCAGAGCTGGGCTACTCTGCGGACTTTTGGCTCTCGGCTGCAGGCACTCTTGGCCAGCCACGCTCAGGGGCCTTTGTTATCCCTGAGTGTGTTAGCCAGGCCCAGAGGGGTCCTTCCTTTGTCCATCACAGGCGCCAAGAGAGAGGCTACACCTGCTACTCCTTCCTCCTGCTTGTGAGTCAGCAGTATTGAGCCGCCGCCATGGCCGCCCAGCTTTCCGAGGTAGGCACTCTCCGGTGTGGATTTCTTCCCTTCTGTCCTCTCGGTCTGTCTCCCCACTGCCAACAATGTTTCGCACCCTGAACCAGTTCTCCAGTTTCCACGTTCCAGCTCCCAGACCCCCTGTTCGGCCGTGAACCAATGTCTCAGTCCGGACACGCTGAGCCGTGGTACGGACCCTCCATGTGTTTCTCACTCCTTCTCGTCTGCCACACCTCAGCCACTTCACCCTCTTTGAACAGTCCCAAATGCCTCCCTTCTGACCCAGGGAAATTCCCCATTGCAGAAGGGGTTTCCTGGTCAAATAAAGGACATTTCCCTGAATTCAGCAATCTCCCCTCTGTTTCAGATCCCCCCGCCCCAGGGAGTGGGACCCATCCCTTTCCTTTCTTCTCCTCCTCTTTCTCCTTTTTTTTTCCCCTCTGTCCTACCCAGTTATGTCGGGATCTTTGCAGTCCTTTCTGGTGCCCAAGGTCATTTGCTGGTGTTCAGCTGGTTCTCTGTGGAAATTATTGCATCTTTTGGTGTATTCCTGATGCATCTGTGGAGAGCGATGCATTCTACGTCCTTCTACTTTGCCACCATCTTTCTTCTCCATGACGTTTTTAATAGAACTAAAACAAATAATCCTAAAATTTGTATGAAACTATAAAAGACTACAAATAACCAAAGCAATCTTGAGAAAGAAGAACAAACCTGGAGGTATCATGCTACTACAAAACTATAGTAATCAAAACAAGATGGTACTGGCAAAAAAAAAAAAAAAAAAAAATCCTAGGCATATAGATCAGTGGGCAGAAAAGAGAGCCCAGAAATAAACCCACACTTACTTGGTCTATTAATCTACAACAAAGGATATACAATGAGGAAAACGGTCTTTTCTATAAATGGTATTTGTGAAACTGGTCAGCTACAAGCGAAAGAATGAAACTGGACTACTCTCTTATGCCATATACAAAAATAAACTTAAAATGGATTAAGGACTTAAAATAAGACTGGAGACCATAACATTCCTAGAAGTAAACATGGGCCGCAAGCTCTCTGATATCGGTCCTAGCAATATCTTTTTTGGATCTGTCTTCTCAGGCAAAGGAAATAAAAGCAAAAATAAACAAACAGAACTACATTGAACTAAAAAGTTTTTCACAGCAAAGGAAGCTATCAACAAAATGAAAAGGCAACATACTGAATGGGAGAAGATACTTGCAAATGATATATCCCTTAAGGGTTTGATATCCAAACTATATAAAGAACTCACATAACAATATAAAAAAACAAGCAATCTGACTTAAAAATGGGCAGAGGACCTGAAGAGACATTTTTCCAGAGAAGACACACAGGTTGCTAACTGGCATGTGAAAGGATGCTCAACATCACTAATCATTAGGGACATGCAAATCAAAACCACAATGAGATATCACCTCTCACCTGTCAGAATGGCTGTCATCAAAAAGAACACAAATAACCAGTGTTGGTGCAGATGTGGAGAAAAGGGAACTCTCTTATACTATTGGTGGGACTATAAACTGGTGCAGCCCCTATGAAAAACAGTGTGGAAGTTCCTCAAAAATTAAAAATAGAATTACCCTACAAACCAGCAATTCCACTTCTGGGTATTCATCCAAAGAAAACAAAAACACTAATTCGAAAAGATAATGCACTCCACTATTCCTTACAGCATTATTTATAATAGCCAAGATATGGAAGCAATCTAAATGTCCATTGATAGATGAATAAATAAAAAAGATCTGCTATATACATGCAACATGATACTATTTAGCCATAAAAGAGAATTAAATCTTGCCATTTATGACAACATGGATGGACCCAGGGACATTACGCTAAATGGAGTAAGTCAGACAGAGAAAGACAAATATTGCATGATCATACTTACATGTGGAATCTAAAAGACAAAACCAAATAGAAACAGACCCATACATTTAGAGAACAAACTGGTGGCAGTCAGAGGGGAGGGTGGTGGGGAGTTGGGCAAAATAAGTAAAGGGGATTAAAAGGTACCAGCTTTCAGTTATAAAATAAATACGTCATGGAGGTGTAAGATACAACATAGGGAATATGGTCAATAATATTGTAATAACTTTGTATGGTGACAGATGGTAACTAGATTTATCGTGGTGGTCATTTTCTAATGGATAAAAAATATTAAACCACTACGTTGTATACTTGAAACTAATATAATACTGTATGTCAATTATAATTCAATTTAAAAAAGACTCTCAGTGTATCTTTTTAAGGTGAGTGCATCCCTGGGCTCTGGCACTGCACCTGAAGGGGCAGAGGGAATGTGAAATAGAATTATTTAATTTATTTTTATAAAGTTTTTCTGGGTTTAGCAGGTAAAATAGGAGTTATGGTAGAGATGGAACACACATGCATTTAATCTACAAGCTGAATTTAGATCTAACTTTTTCTCAGCTCCACCTCCTCCCCTTCACCATATCCAGATACTACTCTTCCATCTCCTCAAACAGGTATTTTTAGCAGGAAATTGGCTCAAACTCTGAACAAGTAGGGGCATTTTAGAGGTTTCTCACATATCTCATCTACTGCTAAGGATATTCTAGTTATGTTAAATGCTGAAGGGTTTGAATTTCCAGATATCTACATAGATAACTTTCTTATGTTTCTTCCTTCAGGGGTTCTCAAATTTTAATAAGCATATATATTAGAGTTGTGTAACGTAATGATCTTAAGTAAGATCCACATGTGGCATCTGGAAGCACACTTCATAGGACCTCTTAACTTCATACTTGATTTTGCCATGCTCTGAGCATTAGAATTTTGGAATGTGTTCATTAGTCTGAATTTGTGAGAAGTGTCATTCTAAGAAATCTTTTCATAAGTCACAAACCTGTCTGGACACAATGAGTTACGACATAGACAGCTCTCAGGAAAAATCAGAGCTTTCTTTGGCTTTGCAAAATTTTAATCAAATGCTAGGTTGGGGGTGTTGTGCACCAATATCACAGTCTATGTGGTAGGATCCCAGGAGCAATCATTACTGATTTGAAATAAAAATCAGGAGTCCAGTGACAGTCCTTATTTTAGCGGTTATCAAAGGGATGTCACAATATTACTAGAGTGCTGTGAATCCTTCACGTTTGCCTTCAAATTTTGATCAATAGGTACAATTAATTTTTGCTACAACTGAGGGTTCATATTATTATAGTGATTGCTGTCAGATATGAGGGTGTGCTGAGTGAGATCTAGGAAGTCCTATAAGTAGAGAAAATCTGATGTGAGTCAGAAGAGGCTAATCAGGATGTCAAATTAGCATGAAAAAAAGCGTGGGCTACTCAACAATTTTGCATAGTGAGTATATTAGGGAGCTTAGTCAGGAAAGTAAACAGTCTGCACTGGGTTGAGGGGCAATCAACAGAGAGGAAAAAACAATGGTTACTTTGGTACATGCTGAAATATTACCCTATTTTAATAGCATTGTACTGTAGTTAAAACAGACTTTTTAATTCTTGTCTTCAATCTCTTGATTGCTTTAATATGTGGCCAAAGTTTCTGATATTTGATTTTACTTTTAAATTAAAAAAATACATTTATTTAAAAAAATCTCTAGTGCATATTCAAAATTTACATTTTGTAGGTTCAGAATACAATTTTAAAACAATCTTGGAGTTGTGTACATAAACGGCTCTTTGGCCTCCCTCCTCTCAAATTATACCTAGAAACAATGTCATCAGGCCCACTTTGAAGACAAATTTTCCCTTTGATAATGTTTAATGCCACTACTTTTCCTTCTTTGATTTGGCTTCCAGGGGATTTCTGGTATGTTATAGGCTGAGGATCACTAACTTCGCACCACAAAACCTTATCCTTCAAATACTATAGGGAGAGCAGCTCAGTATTTACTTAGTGAATGGGGGTCTACAATCTACGTGCTTATGTGTGCAATGCTGCAGATTCTCAGGAGGGACTGGGATTTGAGGAAACAAAAGTACAGAGGAATGGCAAGTTTGGAACCTCCTTGTATTAAAAACTTGGGGGAGTAACGACAGGAAATCAAATGCTCAAAAATAATAAAAAATAATACACAGCTAATAAAAATTGCTACATGCTGGACTCTGAAGAGGCAGATGATCAGTGGTTGAATATGTATTTGATGAATATACAGACAAACGAATGGTACACCTGGAATTGGAACTCAGAACTACCCAATCACCAAAGTCCACTTTATCAAGCTATTATATTTTAGGCATAGCCATAGATCTATTTACTACAGAACAGCCAAAATTTAATTAAAAATATTAAACTTGATCACGTCCTTCTACTAAAGCCCTGTGATGATTTTCCATCATTCAGAGAATAAAATCCAAACTCCTAATTGGGGCTGGGAAGGTCACCTACTTCTGGGACCTCACCCTTTTTGCATTGGACACTTTTTGTTTTTCTAATCAACCAACCAAGTTTGTCCCTGCCCCAGAAGCTTGCATTTGCTGTCCCATCTGTCTGGAATATTTTCCCCCCAGATCTTTTCAGATATCTGCACAAATGCCAGCTCTTAGAAAGGTGTTCAGTAGTTACCCTAACGGTATGTATCTTTTTCACTGTGTGAAATTAGGTGATTTTATTTACTTTTTATTGTCTTTCACTCTCAGTAGTATGTAAGTTCCAAAGATTCCCTCAGTATAATCACTGCAACTGTCAGGTCTAAAATAATGCCTGACACATAGTAGGTACTCAACTAATATTAAATGAATGAATGAATTCAACCTCTGAAGAAAAGACTGAATGCCGGTTGTAATCATGAAGACATCTCTTTTGTCTGGAAGACAGATAATACCTTGGAGGGCTAGGGCGGTGAAAAATAATGTCTGGGTAAAACATTGTCACTTTACGAAAGCACAAGATTGATCAAGGAACATAAGCCCCAAGCCTGTAAGAACAAGGCAGCAAAAAGATGAAGTTGAAATGCAGAACTAAAAGGGTTGAAAATTTGTGGTTATATTCTCACCGGTCAGGTTAAATTTCATGACCTCAAAATGGTGCGAGTAAAAATGAATTTTGTCTGAAGTTAGCTGATGACAAATTTGGCCACAGGGTCACAAGGCAGACATAATTTTAATGTAAACAACCTTCTATAGTGAGGGCAGTGTCCAATGTAGTATTTCAAAGGGCTGCAGCAATTTTGGCCAGACAGAACTATACAAGTCTCTAGTTAAGTTGAAATCACTGCAGAATTCAGAATATGTCATCTGAGTGTCAATTTGTGAACTCTTAGCTCTTGCAAGTTCTAAAAGATGACAAATCAATTCCCATTCAACTACCCGTCCCAAGGTTAAGGTATCTCTGAGGCATGATCTCCAAGACTCAGATGGAGTTTGGAATTTAACAGTTATTGTTTCAGGTGAGAAGTATAATCTAATGAAGTGTGCAGTAATATCCTGTGGTGAGCACTTGAACGTTAATCTGCTTGGAATAAGGCAATGGGTCTCATCCGACCTTGTCATCTATATTGAATTTAACACTCCCAGTGAACGCATTTTGAACAGCCCACCTCAAATGGATGCAATCTGTTTCGATTTTTATTCTTCTTCCTGATAGTTTAATACAGCTGAGTAACTCCTGGGGCCTTGGTACAAATCAGTAGTGTTGCTCCCTGCTGCCTGTTATGGGCTGGTACATGATGTAGCTAGAAACTGACCTTCATACAACACCTCTCTATTTCTTCCACTGATCCTCACTCCAGGAGGTGACTGAGAAACCCAACAGCTAATTCTCCCCTGAGGGTGTCCCCCACTGGCTCGCAGAGGGCCTTGGCAGATGTAGGATGTGTGACAGATAGGAACTAGCGACATCTGTTTCCTTTTATAATTAGAGCTAAACTGCTTTGAGAAGTGGTTTATTGCTGGGGGTTAACATTATGCAGTAGTTTCTGGATTCCATATTTGGTAGGGCATAAAGAAAAAGGTAAAATTCAACACTGATCAATTCTGTTTTCCTAGTTGAGCTGGTTACCGCCAAAGACTAAGACACAGCATTTATTTTTTCAGGATATTTACATGAATTCTACACAACAGTTCCCATTCGAAGTGTGGGAATAATAGCTTTTTCCCCCCCTATATCCCATCCATGTAAATATTAGATAATTATTTAACTAACATTATTATATAGGCAAGTGGAGAATCCAGGTCTCAGGAAAGGGACTGCTTATATAAGCTCTGTTGAGAATGAACGTCTTAATCTAGAAAGTGGAATGGACAACTTTGGACAGAATACCCTCGTTGGATTTTAAAGAGATCTGACAGGCTCTTTGTAAAAATCAGATTAAACTAGATTCATTAAAAACCTCTTTTCTTGATGAAGGTTATATAGTTTTGCTCTCTCAGGAAAAAAACTACAATTTACTTACTCAAAAAGACAGCAAAAATGGGTCAAAATGTCACTTTAATCATTTATGGAGAGTCTGCTCTGTGCAAATCCTGTGCTAGATATTACAGCGGAGAAGGCTAAGGCTCAGAGAGGTTAAGTGACTTTGCCAAGGTCTCACAGCTAGCCAATGACAGTATTAGGATCTGAAGCCAAGTTCTTTCTGACCCTAATGTCCAATGTTTTCCCAACATCCATCTGCACTCAAGTTTTGGGGTTCTATCTACCAGCCATGGATGACTCCCTAAAAAAATAAGCTGTTTCTGAGGTAGGGGCTCTGAAAGATCCAGGAGACTACTATTTGTGGATGAGGCACTGAAATACTTCGAGGATAGTGTCTGAATACTCCATTTCCATTTGAATGGGTACTCATGTCTGTTCTACTCACTGTTTCCTGTGTGTGGCAAGTAGGAAGTGCTTAATAAATAATTGAGTGCATGAGTGAATGAATGAATGAATGGATAAATAAATAAACAACTTGTCCACACAAGCAGAGTCTAAAATACCTTCCTGAAGAACTCTGTTCAGTGTTTTGTGGCAGCCTGGATAGGAGGGGACTTTGGGGGAGAATGGATACATGTATATGTATGGCTGAGTCCCTTTGCTGTGCACCTGAAACTATCACAACATTGTTAATTGGCTACACTCCAATAAAAAATAAAAAGTTAAAAAAATAAAATACTTTCCTAAGTTGGAAGAAGTTAGATGATCAGATCTGAGTAAGGTCAGTAAAGTAGAAAATGAGAAGCAATGAAGAATATCCTTAGTTCAGGCTGTCGGCTCTGCCTGGATAATTCTATAAATCTTTTCATATTTGTCTCATTCTATCCCTTTAGGGCTCATCACCAATGCCACCTCCTCAGAGATGCTTTCCTCAACCCTGTCTGGAAGTTACCACAAATCTAGTCATTTGCTGTCCCCGACCCTGATTTACTTTCTTTATAGAGCTCATCACCAAGGCTATCTTGATTATTCATTCATTTGTATCTTTCCTTAGCTATTGTTTCCTGCCTTTACAAGGCCAGCTGGCAGCCTGTTTGTTTTTACCTACTGTCTCTCTGGTGCCTAGGTATACAGTAGGCACTTAATAATTTCTTGAATGAATGAAGCCAAATCCTTGAAAGTGGGCTCAAATCAGGATTTCAGAGGTCAAGGTCCAAGAGAAGTGTCAAGTTTCAAGAAGCTGAAGATTAGTTAATGCAACAACACATAGGTTATGCCTCCAAAGCCCTATACACCTGTCTCTCTTGGAGCCAGGAGACCTACACTCCATCTCACACCCTCTCTTGGAGCTACCCTGCTCTCTAGCACCTACTCCCCACAAAGACTGCTTGGACTAAACTATTTCCATCACAGCTTTTCAAATTATTCCTCAGTAACTGAACACAGGGGTGTGAGAAAACAAATTCCACTCTATGACATCAGCATCTTCTGATCTCAGTTCAAAGGAGATAAGGTGTCCTGCTGGTCCCTGGCTGGAGAGAAGTGAGACTCTCTTAGCAGATGCAATGTTTTGTTTTTGTGTCCTTGAACTTCAGAGGTATCGCTCTTCAGGATCAGACTGTCTAGAGTCATCATCTCTCTGACCACTGCTGCTATTTTGGTTCTTTTGGTTTTATTTTATAAAAATCCCTTCATTCATTAATCATCATCATCCCCATTTTATATGGGGAGAAAAGAGGCAGCAGAGCCTGGCTCCCAGTCACCTGGCTGGAAGTGACTTTGGAGGAATGTGAAACCAAGTCAATCTGACTTTAAGGATCATACTTTTCTACACTGATGGATAAATGAAAGGCCGCTTGATGCTGAGCATTTCATTTTAGTCCCAGCTGCAACAAGGGGCTGCTTCACTCTATATCCTTTTTGAAAATGTAAATTGTTTGGCTCTCTGCATTGTCCTTTAGCCCTAAATTGCCTAACAGTAGAAGTCATCACAGCTAACTAGTTTTGAGTCCAAGATGCTGAAAAGTGGGCGGTGAGATGACTAAAACGCTCCAACACTGAATAGTCAGAGGGTAGATGGGAGACGTTTTCCAGGGATGGTTGACCTGACAGATAGTGCATCCAGGCTGCCCTTCATGCAGTGGAGCCCACTCTTCTCACTTTCCCATCCTGTTCCCCAGCCAGACAGATGGCTTCATCTTCCACTTGTGTTACTGTGCTGCCTTTCTCACCCCGTGATTCAATAAATGAGTCTAACCAAAAGAAATCTGATGTGGGATGGCTAGACTGACTTGGTATTAGGGCAGGATATGCCACTGTTGATCATCATTTGGGTTTTTCTTGAGAAAGCCGCAGGTCCAGGGGAGAGTTTATCATTTTCTAAAAGGCACATTCTGTTCTTCAAGGCAAGAAGGGAGATTTGTCTAAACCCAGTTCACCCTTGAGATAGTTTTTTTCTGGAGCCTGATGGGCTAGGAACAAATAGGACTGTGTCAGTAGTGCATTAGTCATACAGTGTGAACAGATAATGATGATTGTTGCGAGTCTCACCCCGCCGACATTTATCAAGTGCTTATTAAGTGCCAGCCTCCACTTTACATTACCTCACTTCATCCTTAAATTGATCTTCTGAGATAGGTATTATTATCCCCATTTTTCAGAGGCTCAGAGATGCTAAGGAATTTTCCCAAGGGCACACAGCTAGAAAATGGAAGATGTGAGACTTGAACTCGGACATGCTATAGCAATGGCTTTTAGCTTGGGGGCTTTTTGCTTCCCATGGGGGCATTTGGCAATATCAAGAGATTTTTTTTAATTAGCTTTTTTATTTTGGAATTGTTTTAGATTTACAGAAAAGTTTCAAAAATAGTAAGAAATTTCCCATATATCTCATGCCCAGTTCCTCCTATTAATAACATCTCTCATGTTAATAATTAGTATGGTACACTTGAAACAAATGAGCCAATATCAATACATTATTATTAAATAAATTCTATACTTTATTCAGATTTCCTTAGCTTTTATCTGATGTCCCTTTTTGTTTCAGGATCCCATATTAGGTTTAGGCATCTGAATCCTTATACTCCTCTTGGCTGTGACAATTTCCCACACTTTGCTTGTCTGTGATAACCTTAACAGTTTTGAGGAGTACTGGTCAAATATTTTGTAGAATATCCCTCAGTTTGGATTTGTCCACGCTTTTCTCATGATTAGAGTGGGGTCATGGGTTTTAGAAGGAAGAACACAGAGGTAAAGTGTCATTCTCATCACATCATATCAAGGGTACACACAGTCACCATGATTTATCACTGCTGATATTGACCTCAACCACCTGGCTGAGCAGTGTCTGTCAGGTTTCTTCACTGTGAACTCACTGATTTTATCCCTCCTTTCCATATGATGCTCTTTGGAAGGAAGTCACTAAGCACAGCCCATACTTAAGGAGGGGAGAGTTACACATACCTTCTTGATGACTACCTAACTCATTTTATACACACACACACACACATATATAGTATTATATAACTCATAATATATATTATATATATGTTCATGAAAATGAGTGTCAACATAAATTACTTGAAATTCTTCTGCAGAGGAGACTTGTCCATCATCCCCATTTACTTAGTTGTTCAATCACTTATTTATATTAATATGGACTTCTGATATTTATTTTATACTTAGGGTTATAAACCAATACTACTTTATTTTGTTGCTTAAATTATTCAGCTTTGGCCTCTGAGAGCTCTTCTGTGTCCCTTTGACACACCCCATCACTGAATTTGTGTGTGTGTGTGCGTGTGTGTGTGTTTTGATAGCTATCTTTCTTTTTCTGATGCTAAGAGATGCCCTAGACTCATCATGTTAATTCCTTCTCCAGCCATGGAATCACCCATCTATCCAGAAGGGTTTTTGTTCGTCATGACTGGGAGGAGGGTGCTATTGGCATTTTGTGGGTAGAGGCCAGGGATGCTGCTAAACATCTTGCAAAACGCAGGACAGCCCCCACAGCCAAGGATTATCTGGTTGCAAATGTCAACAGTGTCAAATTGAGAAACCCTAGTCTATTTCCAGAAGTTAAAATGAGTCATATGGACAAGTACTGCCTACTATTTATCCAGACCTTCTGAGTGAAAATGTGGGAAAGGTGTGAACACAATCCACGGACACCATACAGTGTTCCAACCAAAATGAAAACATCAGGCTGACTCAAAGACTCTTTTGCATTTGCACAAATTTCCCTTGCCTTTCTGCTTGCCTTGAAGAGTAAGATATATTTGAAAAAAGAAGAAAGGATTTTTAAAGTAGAGCACATAAGACAGAAGATGCAATGAATGAAAACATTTCAGCATCTGCTAAATTAGAAATAAAAGCTCATGTCCCTGGGCAGCTCTGTTACCTTTTCCCTCTTTCCCTTCTGGCAAAATTCTCTTTAGTAAGAAGAAGTAAGACTCCTTTCCAATCCTCCTCTATAGAAGGATATTCTAGAATTTACCCTGGAGAAATTATGTGACTGAAAAATACAATGTAGTACATGGTAACAGACCATGGCTTGTTTGTGCCTTCTCTTGAGTGAGTGAGTGAGTTAGGGCGGGCAACAATGATAGTTAGTTAGAGTGGGCAACGATTACTTTCTTATATTTGGTTGTCACAAGTTCCTAACACTTGTTCATGTCAAATTTCTGTTTGTAATTGACTTTCATATCATAATACTTTCAGCTAGTAGAGCCTGCACACTGCACACACTCCTTTATGTGTTTTTTCTCTCTCTTTTTAGAATAGGATAGGTACTCTATCCCTCTCTATCTTTCTCCCACCACTATTCCCACTTATAGAACATGCAAACTCTTGCAAACAAAAGGATAAAAAACCAAAACTATGAATGAAGAGAAAGCCAGGTCATTCACAGAAAGTTAGAGCTTATGAAGTTCAATCACAGGGACTCCCAAACATGTCGATAGCAGACTGAAACAGATTCGGTGAGAATGAATTACCATCTAATGTGGATCATCCTTACTCTTCATCCTTTCCCCAATGCATGCAATGATTCATGATTGAAAGGCAGCTACGTGCAGGAAAAGGTACTGGATTTAGACAGATTTCTAATCCTGGCTCAGTCACTGCCTAGCTAGTGACCCATGGCCAGTCACTTCACCTCTTCAGCCCTCTGAACAGTTATTTGTGAAATGGGGCTAATTTTACCTACTTCATAGAGTTGTGAGGATTCAAAGAAATTTTGAACATATAGCACCTTTCACAGTGCTACGTGTATAGATGTTCCATGTATTACACTGATGAGATATACATACATCTACACACACACATTATACTGCCATGGTGATCAATAGATGAATACACTTCTGAGAAAAAGTGAAGCTTAGATAAGTCAGTTCGCTGCTGTGATCTTGGTTTCTTCACTTATAAAAGATAGAGTGGGACAAGATGATCTTTCAACTTCCAGAGTTACTAAAATCCTATGATTCTGATAAATACGCATTGACATGATGAACATTAGCTACTTACGAATCATATCCGTGCATGCATATATAATTATTGTTACTATTATTTATCACAGGGATGTCTATAGATCTCACCCATCCTTATAGCTGCCCAAAAGAATGCATAATTTCCAGCCCAAATCTCTCTTTGTCCTGCCCTCTTTATAATCCATTCCTTGCCTTTCCCCAGCCAGGAGACCTGGGGATACGGATTCAGTAAAGGGCAGGGAAGGGAAGACCCAGACGGGCATGAGTGGAGGAGTAGGATTTGGTGAGAGGTCCAGGAAAACCATGCAGAAGAGGGAAGTCTGGCTTTGCAGAGGGTGGGAAGAGTGTGGACAGGAGGCAAATAAGGGCTCCAGGGAGTTTCAGGTGTGTGGAGAAAAGAGGAAAGGGGATACAGAAAATGCTGAACATTTTGAATTGGATCTCTTGAATTGTCTTTTGAATTTAGGTGAGGGAAAGGCCTCTCCCTTTGAACTTCAAACAGTGTATACGACTGCCTGTTCTACCATCTTAATCCATTTGAGCTGCTGTAACAAAATACCACAGACTGGGTAGCTCATGAACAGCAGAATTTTAGTTCTTACAGTTCTGGAGGCTGAAATTCCAACATGAAGGTGCTGGCATGATTACGTCCTGGCCAGGGGCGTCTTCCTGGTTCATAGCCAGCACCCTCTGGCTATATCCTCACACAGTGGAAGGAGCAAAGGATGTCTGTGGGATTTCTTTTATAAGAACGCTAATCCCTTTGGGCTTCCTAGGTGGCGCAGTGGTTAAGAATCCGCCTGCCAGTGCAGAGGTCACGGGTTCGATCCCAGCTCCAGGAAGATCCCACATGCCGCAGAGCAACTAAGCCCATGTGCCAAAAAAAAAACCGCTAATCCCATACATGAGGGCTCCACCCTCATAACCTAAGTACTTCCCAAAGGCTGTACCTCCTAATATTATCACATTAGGCATTAGAATTTCAGCATAGGAATCTGGGGGGAGGGAGCGCAAACATTCTGACCACAGCATCTACTTTGACACTTGGGTATCCAATAGACATTTTAATACCACCTGTCCAAAACTGAATTCCTATGCTTTCTCAAAAATCAACTTTTCTCACCATGTTTCCTGTCTCAGTTGGGGACAACTCAATCCTCTAAGTTGCTCAGGACAAAGTCTTAGAGTCCACCCTCCTGTAATCTTTCTTCCATATTCATACCATGTAATCAGAAAATATAGTCACTGCTACTGTCAAAAACCAATCTAATTTTCTCAGAATAATCAGAATCTGTTTATATCTAACCACCTCCATTGCTACCACCTTTATCCAAACCACCATTATCTCTTGCCTGAAATACTGAAAAAGCCTCATAGATGGTCTCCCTATGTCTGCCCTGGCACAGCAACTAGAGTGATATGGTTAACATGTCAATCAGATTATATCATTTCATTGCTGAAAACCCTTCAATATCTCTTCATCCCATGCAAAATACGATGGTTAATTTTATGTATCAATTTGGTCCACAGGGTGCCCAGATATTTGGTCAAATGTAATTCTGGTGTTTTGTCAAGGTTTTTTTTTTGGGGGGGGGGGTGAGTTTAACATTTACATTGGTAAACTGAGTATAGATCAGATCATTGTTCCTAATGTGGGTGGGCCTCATCCAATCAGTTGAAGGTCTGAATAGAATGAAAGGGCTGACTCTACCCTGAATAAGAGGGAATTCCTCCTGTCTGACTGTCTTCAAACTGGGCAAGACATCAGGTTTTTCCTGCTTTTAGACTAAAACTGAAACACTGAGTCTTCCTTCATCTCAAAGCTGCTGGTCTTCAGACACCATGAGTTTCCTAGGTTTCCAGCTTGTCAGCTGTAGATATGGGCACTTGTCACCTTCTATAATCATGTGAGCAAATTCCTTATAATCTCTCTCTCTCCACACACACACACACACACACACACACACACACACACACACACACATTCTATTGGTTCTTCTTATAAATTTCTCTGAAGAACACTTACAAATACACAAAGTAAAGTCCTTATGTTATGATACATAAGGCTCCACACATTCAGGTCTCATTACCACCTACTCATTCTTCTAGACCTAAGGCCTGTAGTCTATGGCAACTTTCGTGACTCAATGGTAGGGTTGACTGGTTGTTATGGGGACTGTATGGCTCTCAAAGCTGAAAATCTTTTACTATCTCTTTCTTTATAGAAAAAGTTTGCTGATCCCTGCTCTGCTTGCATTCTGGCCTCTTTGCAGTTCCAAGAAGGGGTCCTGCACTCTCCCACCCCAGGGCCTTTGCACTTGCTGTTCCTTCTGTCTGGAATGTTTTTCCCTCACCTGCATGACTCATCCCTCACCTCCTTCAGGTTTTTGGTCAAAAGTCATCATCTCAAAGAGGGCCACCCCTCCCACAACTCCCAAGTCATTTTTCTTGCTGTGTTTTTCTATGTATCACTTACCATCATCTAACTTACCACATATTTTATTTATTTTGATTATCATCTGTCTTTCCCCACTTAATTTAAACTCAATGAGTGTCCTTTTCGTTCATTTACTGTTGAATCACTAGTGCCATGGGTAATGGCTGGCATAGAAGTTGTTCAAGAGAAATGTTGAATGAATGAATGAATGGAATTCATCTTTATTTCTAGACTGTTGAACTGTGACTCCTGAATAAGTGGACACCAAAGACTGAACCCCATGGGTCACAGATTACAAAGGGTTTCACATGCTAACTTAGCCTAAGTGAACATAGATCAGCACAGAATCACATTAAACGAAATAGCAGTCCGAACAATAATATAATAGGAAAATATTCCATTTCTTCTGAGAACACAAAAAAGGGGGTGTGTATGCTCCAGGCATTACAAAATTTCTTCTTTCAATCTTTTTTTTTTTGACCCTTTGCCAGCTCTCATAAGCATGTGTCATCCTTTGCTTACTCCCTTGACTCTCTGACTTTCCCTGAAATGACTACATTTGGTTTTTCTGGTCTTATTATCTTCTGATCCTCTTCTATTTGTCCAGACCATCTCAACTCTAATCCTTTAATTCCATTTAGCAAATAGGAGTGGAAAAAATGAGAAAGAGAGATAAACCTCAAGCATTTTTGTGGACGAAAATAAGTTCTCATGAGGAATGGACTTTTATCTCTTTTATTAAACCGTTCCTGAGACTCTGCTGGGCAACTTTGCACAGTTGCTTCTTTCACGGAAGCAGATATTCATGGGTTTTTGTCATGTGGATAGATAAAAGGATTGTGGCGATTTGGTGACCTTTTTCTGAGAGTCTACATTATAGCCTTACTTAACTCTTTGTGTACTATTAAAAACCAGCATATGTATGTAGCTCTTCCCTGCATGCAGCACCACACCCCTGTACATAGATATAGCTATAGACACAGATATAGATGATGCACATGATATATCTATACCTAATACAGATGATATATATGATCTATATCTATATATCTATACCTATAATCTTAAGAATTCTATAAACCCCTAAGTAATTATCAGACTGTGTAGCGAATCAATATTAGTAGAAAATAGATTACAACTTTCCACGTGCTTTACTTAGTCCTTCTTGATTCATACAGTAAGAAGTTTGACTCAAACTGGTTTAAACAATTAGGGAAGCTGTTGGCTCATGTAAAGAAAGTGTCCATGAAATGGCTTCAGGCACAGGGTGATTCAAAGGATCTGAGTCAAATAAACCCCCAATTTCTTCAGAACCCGAAAAGGGAGACTAATGAAGTTCTATGGCAGCAAAAGATGTAGGTCCTCCATGTAATTCCCTCTCAGGTTTTATTTCAGTGCAGTAAGAACTGACTTCCAAATCCTAGCATTTGTACCTCTTTGCCTGAGGTTATTTTTTTGTGGCTGAAACATCCACTGTGCTAGTGCTCAGGGCAGGTCGGAAGTAGCAGGGATGAACCCCCTGAGGAGCAGCCCTCAACCAATGACTGATGGGGCTTCATATGTACCCCTGGGGTGGGCTGCCTCTGAAGCTCCGGTTCTACACTGGGTCCCAGAGTCCTCCAGCAGGATGAAGCTCCAATTCCCCTCAGCTGTAACTAGCTTGATAACATCAACCAGTTTCCTGGGATTACTTCTCAAAAAAACCCATTTACACTCAAATCTTTGTCTCTGGGTCTGCTTTTGGGGGATTCCTCCTGGTTGAACATGTAATAAATCTCATCCTGATTGGACGAGTTGGGACCACTTCCCCATCTCTGCACCAGTCACTGTGGCTGGGGAGATAGGTGTGCTCACTGGTTAGATTTGGATCACATTCTCTACCTGTGAGGCCAAGAGTCCAGCCTAAGCAAAAGCATGTGGGCTGAGGGTAGGGTAATGGTGGTTCCCAAAGGACATTAAGGGACATAGATCCTAAGGAGGCCATGAAACAAAACCAACAATGCCCACTGTTTCCTATGTCTGCTCTATCCATCTATCAAGCAAGTACATTTGTATGCTCACATTGTTGTCTAATGGCCTGACCGACATTGTGTGGTGCAGATAAACTAGACTAGAGGTTGGCAAACTGTGACTTGTGAGCCAAATCCAATTGCTGCTTTTTTTTTCTTTTTGGTAAATAAAGTTTTATTGGCACCCAGCTGTATTCCTTTGTTTATATTGTCTATGATGGTTTTCATGGTATAACAGTGAAGTTGAGTAGCTGCAACAGAGATGTTATGACTCACAAAGCCTAAAATATTCCAGTCTGCTATAGTCTGAATGTTTGTGTCCCGCAGCCCCACCTAAATTTATATATTGAAATCCTAACCTCCTTAAAAAAGAGGCTCTAAAGAGCTCCGTAGCCCCTTTAGCCACGGGAGGATACAAGAAGGTATCTGTTACCCAGAACAGAGCCCTCAGCTGACCATGCTGGCATCTGATCCTGGACTTACAGCCTCCAGAACTGTGAGAAATAAATTTCTGTTGTTTACAAGCTATCCAGGTTGGGATATTTTGTTATATAGCAGCCCAAACTGACTAAGATATAATCCCCTGGAAAAAACATTGTCAAACCTTGAGCCGAACAGTAACCACTTTGATTTCTAAAAGTTGTCTCCTAGGCCCCAGGGCAGGACATGAACAATTGTTATTCTCAACCCTTCACTCTCCTTTTCTGTTCCTTCATCTGAGGAGCAGTACCTGAGCAAAGGACGATTAATTTAGCAGATTCCACTTGTCATACTTCCCCAAGCAAGAACTATGTGTTAAATCACACAACACCCGTCCCCCGCCAGTGAGTCCTTTCAGTAACCCAGTACCCCTGGTACTGCTCATGCAACACGCTTACTATAAAATGCAACCTGAGCTCTTCTAAACACAGTTGTCAAAAGTATATTGAATTCACTGGAGCCTCCCTTATTCAGCCTGAGAGAATGAGTTACTGAAAGGTAAATGTTCATGGGCTATCCACCTAAGGTGACCATCTCAGGTGTGCAAAAATGAACTTTATTTCTACGCAACTTTTTGGTTTTATGACTCAAGAATTCCCCAGAGAGAAAAACTAACCTAAACGTTTTCAGGATTTCCTCAGGCCAATCCAGAGATTTTTACTTAAGTTTCTTCTGGGTTAAAATGCAGGATCATTTAGAAAATCCCACACAACCATCTCGAGGTTCTCTCCTTCCCTCTAATTCAATACTGATTTTAAATGTCCCACAGCTAAGATAATTGTTATACGATGCCACTGGGGAGCCAAGTCCAGATCTTAGACTTATTCTATCTTAATACTTTGTTAGAGATTTTTAATATGCAAAACTTGTCTTGCCTGAGTCTTGGGTGTGCTATCTAGTCTCTGATGGCACTTCACCCTTCACAACTTATGGTCATTGGCTTCTAGCAACTCTGTCCCTTGAAATGGTCAAGGTTTGCCTTAGCTCTGTTGTTTACGCCTTCAGGTCAATCTCCATCATTCCTGTTTTTGACTCCAGGCTCATTCAGATTTTTCAGCCCAACCTTGGTCTTTTGGAAACTCTCCTAAAGGTTTGACTATTGTCTTTCATCCTTTGGAGGGCCACAGGAGATGGAGAATTACTGCAGGGTGCCAATCCTCTCTATTTCCATATCCCAAATCAAAATTAATTGTGAGGTGGTTTCCCCTCTCCATCACCAGGACTTGTTCCAAGAAAGGGAGACAGAGTACATGGCCCCTGGAATGTCTTGTCTCTCTTCTCATCTAAATTCTTTTCTCTATCTGCAGCTTAGAGGATCTTTCATGGAATCTGGGGACAGGAAGAAAACATCTTTTCCTGCTCATTCCTCCTTTTGGAGGCTAAGGATGTCACGTTTGCTCTCAGTGGTGGATCCTGTGTCTTCTATCACTGGTGTTCATCCATTTGGCTACTAAAATGAATGGTCAGCAGCTATACTGGGAAGTAGTTAGTAGTACTTGGGTAAACACTTTGAAATTTTATTCTGTTATATTGAGTAATGGGTGGTTTTTAACATCCAAAAAAAGCAAAGGATTATCCTAAATGATAATTATAGTTAGCATTTCTTTGATGCAAAGAATATGCTAAATCTTAAGCTAAGCTCTTCATAAATCTCATCTGATTTTCATAAATCCCTATGGGATAGGTGTGATCACAATTTCCATTTTCAGGGGGGAGGATTTTTTTTTTTTAATTCAATTTTCTCTGGCATTTTCTGTGTTTAATAAAATACCTAAATGTCAACCAGATTTATAGAAATATATTTATAGCTTAATAAGTACTAAACACAGATTATTCACAGACAGATACAATGTAGAATAAAACAATCTAAATTAATGTGATTTTTGTTTTCCTCCCCATTACAGAAGTAGTTAGTGTTTGCTTGCAAAGTTTTTAAAAAAAATTCTTTCTTTTCCAGATTAAGGTAAAATTGACAAAGAAAAATGGTAACTATTCAAGGTGTACAAGCTGATGTTCTGATACACATATACACTGTGAAATAATCACTGCAATCAATCTAATTAACATATTGATCACTTTGTATGCTTGCCATTTTCCTTTGTTTCTTCCTTTCTTCCTCCCTCTCTCCGTCTCTCTCTCCCTCTTCCTTCCTCCCTCTCTCCCTCTTCCTTCCTCCCTTCTTTCCTTCCTTCCTTCCTCCCTCTCTCCCTCTTCCTTCCTCCCTTCTTTCCTTCCTTCCTTCCTCCCTCCCTCTCCCTTCCTTCCTCCCTCCCTCTCTCTCTTTCTTTCGAGAGCATTTAAGATCTACCCTTTTAGCAAATTTCAAGTATACAACACAGTATTGTTAGCTACACTCACATTGCTGTATATTAGATCTCCAGAACTTATTCACTTTCTACAACTGAAATTTTGTACCCTTGATCAACCCCAGGCCCTGGCAACCACCATTCCACCCTTTGCTTCTTATGAGTTTGACTAGTTTAGATCGTGTAGTATTTGTCTTTCTTTTTTCATTTATTTCACTTAGCATAATGTCTTCCAGGTTCATCCACGTCACAGATGTTAGGATTCCTTCTTTTTTAAGGCTGAATACTATTCCTGTGTGTGTTTGTGTGTGTGTGTGCGCATGTGTACACGTGCGTGCTTGTGTATTTGTGTATGATCTTTTTTGATCCATTCATCTGTTGACGACTATTTAGGTTGTTTCTGTACCTTAGCTATTGTGAATAATGCTCCTCTGAACAGGGATGTGCAGATATTTCTTTGTGATACTGATCTCATTTCTTTTGGATAAGGGAGGAGTTTGAGAAGATTAAATTAGATCATTTATTTTTTTCATGGTATGCATTTTTTAAAATTAATTTTTACTGGAGTATAGTTGCCTTATAATGTTTTGTTAGCTTCTGCGGTACGACAAAGTGAATCAGCTATATGTATACATAAATCCCCCCTTTTCTGGACTTCCTTTCCATTTACGTCACCAAAGAGCACCGAATACAGTTCCTTGCACTATACAGCATGTTCTCATCAGTTATCTATTTTATACATAGTAGTGTATATATGTCAATCCCAATCTTCCAATTCATCCCACCCTCTTTTTCCCCCCTGGTAACCATATGTCCATTTTCTACGTCTGTGTCTCTATTTCTCATTTGCAAATAAGTTTATCTGTATCATTTTTCTAGATTCCATATATAAGCGATATTAAATGATATTTGTTTTTCTCTTTCTGACTTACTTTGCTCTGCACGACAGTCTCTAGGTCCATCCACGTCTCTGCAAATTGCTCATTTTTGTTCCTTTTTATGGCTGAGTAGTATTCCATTGTATATATGTACCACGTCTTCCTTATCTATTCATCTGTTGATGGACATTTAGGTTGCTTCCATGTCCTGGCTATTGTAAATAGTGCTGCAATGAACACTGGGGTGCATGTATCATTTTGAATTATGGTTTTCTCTGGGTATATGCCCAGGAGTGGGATTCTGGGTCATATGGTAGTTCTATTTTTAGTTTCTTAAGGAACCTCCATACAGTTCTCCATAGTGGCTGCATGAATTTACATTCCCACCAATGGTGTTTTTAAACAAGACCACATGACCTCTATGAAATAGGGCTTAATCCTAAGACTCTGGCTTTCTAATGAGCATCCTTAACCACTAAACAGCATTACCTCCTCAGAGATACTAACAACTTATATTTCTCATTTTTACGGAAGCATGGCTTTGCAAAGAGCCTTTGTGGATTCCAGCAAGACCTGAAAAATGGCTCTTTCACATGAGTATAGCACCTATTACTTCTGATCAATTGGTGAGTTCATAAATATCTGCCCTTGAAACAGGAAGCTCCTCAGTGGCAAGAGTGTAATTTATCTTTATATCTCTGGGGCCTGACACTTAGTATGTAGATTGCATTTGAGTGTTGCATGACTGAGGAAATCAAGCACCAGTAGGAAGAGACTCTATGAACTGCAGTCATCCTCACCTCTTGCAGAACAGTGTTCATTCTTGGCATATATAAACTTTGCAGACATCCTTTTAGCCACATTAATGTATTTGTTTAAAATGGGTATGGATGTCAACATTTTTGAAAAGGGATATCAGTAGTTTTCAAACATGTGCTCCTTGCCTCCATCCACCGCACTTTCAGCGAATGCCTACCATGTACATGGTTCTGACCTGGATGCTGGGAACATAAATCTTGCCCTTGAGAAGTTCTAGTTTGATTTGTGGAGCCAGAAAGGCAAAGAAATAATTTCAATGCAATATGATAAGCACAAAAGGAGAAGTATGAATAGAGGGTTCCGGGAACCCATGAAAGGAGCAGATCCTTGTCTATAGAAATGTTACTGGAAAAGTTAAAGACAACTTTCCTAGAGAAAGCTGACAGAATAATACAGAAGTTAAGAGCAGTACTGTGGTAGACTTCACAAAGATGTCCATTCCTAATCTCTAGAACATGTGAATAAGTTTCCTTACATGGCAAAAGGGACTATACAGATGTGATAAGTTTAGAGTTGAGATGGGGAGGTTATCCTGGATTATCCAGGTGGGCCCCATGTAATAACAAAGGTCATTTTAAGAGGGAGGCAAGAAGGTAGAAGACACAAAAGGAGAAGTGACTATGGAAGCAGAGTCAGCGATAGGGAGAGAGAGAAAAATTCTGGCTTTGAAGATGGAGGAAGAGTTCATGAGCCAAGGAACACAGTCTCTAGAATCTAGAAATGCCAAGGAAACAGATTCTCCCCCAGAGCTTCCATAAGGGATGCAGCCCCACTGACACCTTGATTTTAACCCAGTAAAACTCATTGTGGACTTCTGACCTCTAAGACTGTAAGATAACGAGTACATGTTGTTTTGAGCTACTAAGTTGTGGTAACTTGTTACAGCAACGATAGGAAACTAATACAGCTACTTTGGAGTCAGAATGCCCTGATTTGAATTCTCACTCTGCCACTTCCTGGACATGTATCCCTGGATCACTTTGCTGAGTTCCATGTTGCCAAGCCTCAGATTTCTCCTTATGCTGAGTAAAAGTACCACATCACAGACGTGTTAGTCATCACGATGCTGGGCATACAGTATGCACTTAACAAACATGAGCTAATAAGGTGATCATTGACTAGAGCCTTGAACCCTCCATAGGAACATTCCAGGCCAAGGGAAGACAATATAGAAGGCATGATATCATGAGCAAGAGGGGGGGATACAGCGAAAAGTCTGCTATGGCTGCAGTAAAACATTCAGGGTGGGAAGAATCCAGAAATGAGGCCGAAGAGGTGGGAGAAGAACAGATTATGAATGCCTATATGGTATCTTCAGGAGTTTCAACTTTAGCAGGTTGACTAGGAAGCCAGGAGTGATCCTAAGAGACTGAGGGCCATGATGAAGCTTGGGTGTGTACTTAGAGAGATGGCTCTTTTGTCCAAAAGGAATGAAGAGATTTGTTTGTGAGAAATAAGAGTGTAAAATGCCCTTCAGTCTTACAAATAATGATGATGGATGATGATGATCCAGTGATGGTTGCCATCACCATCATCATCAAAATGCAGGTATTTCTTGAGTGCTTCCTTTGTGCCAGGCACTGTGCTAATTGCTTTCCTAGGGTTATCTAATTTGATGATCCCAACAACCTTATAACTTGGTACAGCATTACCCTCAATATACAGAAGGAGATATGTCTACTTAGAAAGATTAACTGACTTGCCCGAGGTCCTCCAAGTAGCAAAGAGTGTAGAGAAAATTCAAGCCCAAGCTTTTCTGATGCCAAGGGTTTTTATTTCACTTGCTGTAAAATTTCACTATCTCTGTGGAACACTCTCATAAGTGAAGCCATTTTTGATGAAGTCCTTGGGTCCTTAAAAAGCAAATAAAGGCTCCATGAAGAACTCTCATTCTATCTATTGAATCTCATTCTTCTGAGATCCACGCAGGAGTCAGTGTTCAGTATAATAGTTTCTCTATGAGCTCATTCTTCAATCTAGTAGTCATATATGCTGGAGACTATTTAACCACCAAACGTCTTTATTGCTGTGGATTTATGCCCTCCTCTGCATTCAGCAGATGAAATAACAGCCATTGATGAACCAGCGAAGCACTGCTGATGTTGGCACTCTAGAAATATAGCCAATTAAATTCATTGGGTAGAAATGAACCCTATCATAACTGTTGCTGGTGACAGAGAGTGCTGTTTGTCTTAGTATAGGAAATAAACATAATCAACTTTTGCTTTCTAAAAGTGCATCAGAGGCAATATTTGCCCTTTTGGGTGCACAAGATGCAGTGATAGTGACTTGGGATCCTATGTGGAATAGGTGACACAGGAGATGAATGGAAGACCCTCGGGTTATGGGTATCATATAAGATGTCCTTTATTATTAGGGATTATTAAGGAGAATTTGCCCAACTTCTGTCATATACCCTTGAACAGTAAATGTATCCAAACCCCAGATAATCAGAACCAGAAGGACAGACTGGAGTCTGAGGTTGCAAACCTAAGGCCAAAAGAAATTGAAAAGTGACTTCAAAGACAAGGGAGGACACTTGTGGTTCCAAATACCAAAATAGGTGGAATAGGTTGAAAAAAGAGAAACATAACAAAAAGAAGGAGGGAAATGTGGAATTGTGGACTTCAAGAGCTAGAGAGTTTGAGCTGATCTAGTCCAGGGTTAGCAGAGAGACAACATTTGGTCTGTTATATCCAATGTAACCCTTCAGGGCAGGATCTGGGGATTAACATTCTAACCTCAGTTTTCTTTGTCCTTCCAATTTCCTTCTAATGCTGTTGGCTGAACCAGAACGACAGCCAGAAAATACAGAAACATACAGGTCAACCTGGAGGCAGAGATGCAGTGAAGAATAGATACAGAGGGACAAAAGTGGGATATCTGCAACATTGCAGTGGGAAATTAATCTCTACTCTAATAATTAGAAAGGACTCCCAAAGCCCCCAGCATAGTAAAAAGGCTGAACGAAGGCCTCTAATGATGACCTGTATACCTCAGGTGTTTAAGCTGGTCACATCAGGACAGATACTTAGCTTCTTGGTAGCATCGCCTTCCTCTTGTAGAGAAGCAAGTAGCAGTCTGGTGCTTCTCTCTTGTTAAGTCAATCATCTTAATAAATACTTGGTGACCAAGTTTTTACTTACATAACAGCATGAGCTAGATCCAAGGTCAGACCCATGCTGAGTAAGTTACAGGGCCTGCTTGCCTTCAAGAACTGACAGTTCATAAGCTGCAGACATCTCCCCTTGTCCCTAACTTCTTGGAAATTTCCTCAACATATTTCTACCAAAGTATTGTCTCCATTAGGCTAAACTGTATAGCTGTTTTTGAAATAGAAAGCACGTCTCAAATCTATAAGAAGAAATGAAATACTACCACATAATTCATAAGTATGCAAAATGAGATATCAACTAATACCTGTCAGAATGGCTATCATCAAGAAGTCTACAAATAACAAATATTGGCAAGGATGTGAAGAAAAGGCAACCCTTGTATGCTGTTGGTGGGAATGTAAATTGGTATAGCCCCTATGGAAAACAGTATGGGTGATTCCTCAAAAAAATTAAAAACAGAACTGCTGCATGATCTAGCAATTCCTATCCTGCATATATATCTGAAAAAAAGGAAAACACTAATTCAAAAAGATACATGCACCCCAAACTTCACAGCAGCATTACTTATAATAGCTGAGATATGGAAGCAACCCAAGTATCCATCAACTGATGAATGGATAAAGAGGATACACACACACATGAATACTACTCAGACATAAAAAAAGGATGAAAAATTTGCCATTTGTAGCATGGTGGTTGGACCTAGAGGGTATTATGCTTAGTGAAATAATTCAGACAGATAAAGACAAATACTGTATGTTACATGTAGAATCTTAAAAAAACAAATGGATATAACAAAACAGAAACAGATTCATAGATATAGAAAACAAAATAGTTGTTACCCATGGGGAGAGGGGAGGGGGGTGGGGCAAGATGGGGTATGGGATTAAGAGATACAAACTACCATGTATAAATTAGATAAGCAACACGGATATATTGATGAACATAGGAAAATATAGCCATTGTTTTTTAATAACTTTAAATAGAATATAATCTATAAAAATATTGAATCACTATGCTGTATACCTGAAACTAAAATAATATTGTAAATCAACTATACTTCAATAAAAAAAAGAAATACAGTTATAGTGGACACAGGCTTTCGTCTTCTCCATTCCACCTTCTTTGGGGGACAATTCCTCCCACTTTGTATGTGATTTTGTGTGTGGCTGCCTCTGCTTTCTGAACCCAAGAATGACCATGTAATCTAGTTCTGGCCAACATAACCCCTCTCTCTGACTACAGTGACTACTGTGGAGATGGACACAACTCAAATAGGCGAATCACAGTTCTCCTTAGATATCTTTGCTGGAACTATGGAAAAGATGCATCCTCTTAGGCTTGGATCGCACATTGTAAAAAAGACTGATCTACACCTAGGACTGCTGGTTGTGATGTATCAGATTATGTGACAGAAGAACAAAAATGAGGCCAACACATATTGGAAGTAGAACTAGAGGCGGAGAAAGAAAGGCAAGTGAATATCATCTGACTCCCCAGAATTTGCTATACCCAACATGTAAATTTCTTCTATGTCTGTGTCCCCTCCTGGACTTCACAGCTAGATGAGCAAATATATTCTCTTTTTGAGTTAGGGTCATTTTTTCCTGCCATTTGTAACCAAAAGAATCCAATCAATATACTGGTATTAGGAGTGTTAATATATTTAATATTATTTTTTTCTCAAAGTTTGAAATATATCTTGGGCTTCTCCTTTCCCTTGGATGTCTTCTAACCTCATTGTGTCTCACACTTAGGGGAGAGTGATCTTACATATGTTAGCATACACCGAGTCCACTTTCCAAATCCAAGTATCATTATTGTTTAAAGTTAGATACAGCCCAAACAAAAAAGCACAGAACCTTCTGAATTTCAGATTCTATGCAATGTTTTTAAGACTCTTGACTTAAAACTTGCCCCTGAGACTATGCCTCTGAGAAGCCATTCAACTCAGTAGAACTCATCTCAGCTTTCTGAATTTGTAGGGAGACAGAGAAAGGTCACACCCTTCAGGTGGAGACACAGAAGAATGCTGGTATGTGGCCTCCACTGACGGCCTGAGGAATTCAAGCCCCCAAGAAGAAGAGATGCCTCAGTGACCACCAGAGCTGTCCCAACCTGCTGAAAATCGACCCTTGGGATTTGGCCAAGAGCCTTCATGACCACAGTTGGCTGTTTCCTTAGGCTCTGCCCTCATCAACTCGTGTCTGCTACCAAAAAGCCCTACACTCTGGGAACCTCCTTGTTCTTTAGCCTACACTCAAACTCTTTATTTTTCTGGTAAAAAAATGCACACATGTTATTGGATTCTTTCTTGGAGTAGTTGCAAATAAAAAAATTTCCTTCTCTTAGTTTCACTGTTTTTACAACAGGGCTTAAAAATAAACTTCTAAGATGACACTTCATAAGAACATAGCCTTGATCTTAAAATAGTTAATAAAGTCTTAAGGGAGTTTACCTATATAAGGTGTGATCTTAGACATAAAGATTAATTTTCTAGGCTGATCATGGCCTTTCTTTGAGATCTGAAGATTCTTTTTGTAATATACTTTCATCATTTTTGGAATGAGAGTGTTACCTATGGGTCAGTATGCTGGAGTCTCAAGACTGGTTTTCTACTCCTCTGGCTTTTTATAGCCTCCATTTCTTACTACCCTGTCTTAATCAATTCAGACTGCTATAGCAAATTACCATAGACTGGGTGGCTCCAACAATAGACATTTACTTCTCACAGTTCTTAAGGCTGGGAAGTCTAAGATCAAGATGCTGACAGATGTGGGACTTGGTGAGGGCCCTCTTCTTGGTTTACAGAGGGCTACCTTCTCACTGTATCTCACATACTGGTGAGCAGAGAGAGAGATCTTGTATCTTCTCCTCTTTTTATAAGGATGCTAATCACATCACAAGGCCCCCACCCTTAAGACCTAGTCTAACCCTAAGTATCTCCCAAAGGCCCTACCTCCAACTGCCATTACACTGGGGGATTAAGATTTCAACATATGGATTCAGAGGGGACATAAACATTTATTCCATAATACACCCCCACTCCTACCCCTCTATTCTAGGCCACCATCATATCTCACCTAGATTATGATCACAGCCTCTTAACTGCTCTAACTGCTTCTATTCTTGGTCTTCTGCCTCTTTAATCTACTTTCAACAAAACAACCAGAGTGATTTTGTTTTAAAGAAAATCAGACTACATCACTCTTCTGCTCAATACCCTCCCACAGCTCCCCTCTCATTTGGAGTAAAAGCCCAAGTCCTCGTTATAACCCACAGGTTAACCCACATAGTGTAGGGTCCTCATTGCTTTCTAACCTCACCTCCACTGTGTTTTTCCACATTCAATTTGCTTCTGTCACGTTGCTCTTCCTGTTACCTTTGATCCTCCTTAGTCTCAGCAAGTGTGCACCCACTTCAGGGCCTTTCCATTTGCTGCTCCCTCTATTACAGAATATTCTACTCCCTTCAGATGTTCTCAGGGCCAGCACCCTCATTTCCCAAGGGTCTTTCCTCAAGAGTCACTATGTCACGGAGGACATCTATGACCACCTGATCTAAATTTCAAGCCCCACCATTTGATATTTCCTTCCTTGCTTCGTATTATATTTCACTAGGGGGTTCTGTTTCTTCTACTAGAAGGTAAACTTTATGAAGGAATTTTGGATTCACTATTGAATCCTCAGGGGCTAGAACAGTACCCGATCCATAGTATGTGTGAAAAAATATTTGTAGAATGAATAAATAAATGGATGGATGTTTAAAATATGAGACAAGCATACATACTTGAGAGCCAAACTGAGGATGTATGTGGGAGATTCTTCAGAAAAGGTGTTGCTCCAAATTGAAGAGGGGGCAATGGCTTTATAGATGTAGGGAATAGAAAATTTGTATGAAATACCACTAGGGGTTAAAAAAAGAAGTTGAGATAAATACGACATGGAACAGTCTTTAAGATACACAGTTAAGTACCAAAAAAAAAAAAAAAAGGAAGCTGCAGAGCAATGAACAAATACAACCTCATCTCTATAAATAAACAGAAAAACAGAATTCTAGATTTCTGTGTGTCTAGTAGTGTTTTTAGATATGTACACACACAGATACACACTTCAAGAAAGGTCTGGAAGTCAGTGCCAGTAGGCAAACATTGTTTCTGTAAAGGGCCAGACTGTAACTATTTTAGGCTTTGCAGGCCACCTAACCGTTTCTGTTGCATATTCTTCATGTTTTTGTTTTTAAACCACTCTTTCAAAATTTAAAAAATCTTCTTAGTTCATGGAATATATAAAAATAAAATCCTCTGGTCTCACTGTCTCTCAGGTAGTTGACTCCTGATCTAAGTTTGGTTAGCTATGATGAAGGCCATGGTGCTGGGAAGAGTGAAGAGAGATTTTAGATTTTTTACCTTATATGATCTCTATTGTTTGAATTACTTTTTTTCAGGGAATGTATTCCTGAAACGTTTGGGCAAAGAAAAAAAAAAAAAGTGCGATAAAATGAATGAATGGGCGAAAGCCTGGTGCATAGTAACTATTCAAGAAACATTTGCTGGACAGATGAATGAATTTTGAATGAATAAATGAATGAATGACTAAATGTTTACATGAACAAATGAATGCATGGATTCACCTGTTTCCAGTTCTTTTGCTATGCTTTGTGTGGAAGCAAGGAAGTGGTTTGTGAAATTCTAGGACTAACAGAGCAAGCCCTAAAAAGATCAGATCAGATTTGCAAGTCCGTGCTACTAACCTTATATTTTTCATCATTATCAGTTCTCCTAATATCAGTGCTGGAAAATCTGTTAAAAAGTCAGTTCTATCAATAAAAACCCTTTTATCTAATGCATTGCATTAACCTTTGATTTGCATCAAGCTTTGGTACAACACACCAGAGGAGAGCTTAAAATAATATTTGGTTACTTCCACATTTTGTTCCAGGCTTAAGTGGGCATTGGGTCATGAATATTTATTCATATTAAACCCACTTGTCTAGGTATGAACTGCTTTGCAGGCTCAATATATCAAACATAGTGTAGAATAAGCATTTTAAACCTTCTTGGATTTTTGCAAAAACCTTTTGTTCAATAGCCTCTTTGCAAGAAGCAAAACGAAACGCATGCCCATTTGTGTCCTTGTGGAAAGAGGAGATTGTCTTTATTTTTGCTTTAAAATACTGTTTATATAATAATAATGCAAATTGCAAACTGTCCTTGAGATTAGTGTCTAAATTACTAATAATTGTTTAAAACATCCCTTTACCATGCTTTACCATACCACATTTATCATCATCGAAAGAAATCTAATTAAAAACATACATTAGGCACCCATCTATACTGTTCTGGTACTGTACCAAAGGATTTTGGGGAAAAGAATTCCAACAATATAAGTCAGGGAACTTCTTAAAAAGTCACTGTCAAGATTTAATTCCCGAAAGATTTTAGTCTCTTAAATATCTAGATTTCTACCCCCTGCCCAGGTTTACTGAGATACAATTGACATATTGTGTAAGTTTAAGGCATACAATGTAATGATTTGATAATTAAACATCTAGATTTTTTCCCTGTATTTGTAGAAAGCTTTCACTTTCTACTCAGTTGATTTCCTAATTTCATTTTCAAAAAAGTATTTGAGCGAAGTCCACATTCCACTGTTTTAGTCTAGAGTTAGCACCGTCCGTATGAGAGTTTCCTTTGGCTTTAATTGCAGCTGTCAAATGTGCTGCATTGAATTCCCTCTAAGATAAACACTAAAACACAGTATTAACTCTCTATGAGCAAATATCCTACTACAATATGTGAACTACCCAATATTTTCTTATCATGCTAAAAAGTGTGAATTAAATTATAATATAATGAGAAACTAGCAGTTTGTAGTAATGCCAAATGTGGCAAATCTTTACCAGTGCATAAAGATTTTCAGTGACTGTGAAAAATAGCAGAACGGGTTGAACCTTGAAGCTTTCTCCCAACAACCAAAAAGGACCCAAAGCAAGCAAGCATAGCTAAGCATTTCATCCTGGAAGCAGCTTACTGAATTAATAAGACAAGTCAATTAATGTAATGCTCTGCTGCTTCAGGATAAAACATGAAAATGGAAAAATGTGGAGCTGTTTACCATATTGAGATCAAGCCACCAGGGAGACTCTGAACAAAACATCTTCTTTCCTTTAAGTCTTAAAGAAGAACTTGGCATGGCTTCTGCTATGGACTCAAATGTGTTCTCCCAAAATTCATCCTTAAAGGACTAACCCCCCAGTGCCTCTGGAGGTAGAGCCTCTGTGGAGTAATTAAACTTATATGAGGTCCTAAGAGTGGGGCCCTGAACCCTTAGGATTAGTGTCCTCATAACAAGAGACACCAGAAATCTCACTCTATCTCTTCTCCATGTGAGGACACAGTGAGAAGGTGGCCATGTACAAGTTAGGAGATGGGGTCTAACCTCCAGGAATTGAATAGACAGCATCGTGACCTGGGACTTCCAGCCTCCAGAACTGTGAGAAAATGAATTTCTGTTATTTAAGCCACTCAGCCTGTGGTGTTTATTATGGCAGCCCAAGCTGTTTTATACAGCTTCCCAAGGTCTTCTGTTTAATGCTCTGGAGAAGAGGCTGTGGTGGAGACCAGCTGAGGGTTCACCAAGTGGGTCTCTTCTTTTTGGGCACACAGCTGGGCTGCATTTCCCAGCCTCCCTTGCAGTTAGGTGGGTTCTGCTGGAATCTCCAATAAACCAGAGTTATGGAATGTGGGCTTTTGTATTTTCTGTCACTTCCAGGACTGTGCTTGCTCTCTATTCCATGCCTCCTGGTGGAAAGCAGAGTCTCAAATGGAAGTTTCCATGGGCTCAGAAATGGTAGCGCCTCTGAGGAAGTTTTAGCCTTGGGTCCATAGACACCTGATCTACGGACGAAATTCAAGGAGTTCATGGGCTTGGTTAGAAAAACATTACATCCCTATTTTCATGAAACTCTAACCTAAATTTAGCATTTCCTTCTACTATGAATGTAGGCAAATAACTACAATGATTCAAGCATGCCCTATGACTTTGTCACCTGGAAAAATCACAGATTTTTCATATCGTATTACAGCTGTTGCAGATATTTCAAAAAATTTTTTACACTTACTACTGTTTTAAAACTAGGACAGTTATTAAACCTTTTGCTAGATTTTGCTATTTAATTATTTAGTAGAGAAGCACATATATTACATCACATTTAAAAAATATTTTGATTATTGAATTTTAATAAAATTTTCTTTAAATCCTATGTATTTTATTTTATGCATTTAAAAAGTATTGTCCTGAAAAAGCATTGAGAGACTTCACCAGACTCCCCAAAGGGTCCACAACACAAAAAGGTTAAGAATCTCAGCCCCAATGGAAGGAGCTTGGGACATATGGGGGAGGTAAATGTTTGTTGGGTTAACTACTGAGACTTTCAAGTTGTTTGTTATATTTGTTAGTCTTTTCACATAAAAGAGAGTCTATACCCTCTAAGACATGTGTTGGCAAAGATTTTCTGTAAAGGGTCAGATGGTAAATATTCTGGGCTTTGCAGTTCCTGTTTCAATCATTCAACTCTGCCCTTGCAGCGTAATGGCAACCACAGGCTATATGTAAATGAATGGGCATGGCTAGGCTTAAGTAAAACTTTATTTGCAGACACTGGAATTTGAATTTGTTTTAATTTTGATAGGTCACTAATATTATTCCTTAAGAATTTTTTTCAACCATTTTTTTCTTCATTTATTTAAAAAATTTTTAATTTTATACTGCAGTATAGTTGATTAACAATGATGTGTTAGTTACAGGTGTACAGCAAAATGATTCAGTTATACCCACACAAGTATCCATTCCTTTTCAAATTCTTTTCCTGTTTAGCTTATTACAGAGTATTGAGCCAAGTTCCCTGTGCTATACAGTAGGTCCTTGTTGGTTGTCTATACGTAAAAACCATTCTTAGCGCATAGGCTATACACAAGCCCATAGTGGACTGCAGTTTGCCGACCCCTACCTAAGACATGGGTCAGGTGGTACTTTTGGGAAGGATTAGGGAGTGTAATTGTATTAACTGCTGAACTTGCTGGATAACCCAATTGAACAATGTAGACCTTTAGTGGAGACATCCTTGAGTGGCAATCCAAAGTAATTCTGCAGTGTCTACTCTTCATAAATTTAAATATCCTCCTAACACCATATATGTCTTTAATGTTTAGTGATTCTCCACCCTGGCTGTGCTTTAGAATAACACGGGGGTCATTAAAAAAAAATATCGAGGTCTGAGCCTCACACTGGATCCATTCAATCAGATTCTCTGGGCTCTGACTGCACGCTGACCCTCTTACAAAACTCCCTGATGACTTGTGTACAAGAGAGAATACAACTACACGTGCACTGAAGATGAAGTTTGGCGTGTGTCCCACAATGTGGGGGCATAAAGGAAAATGGAGACTTCTCCCTCTAGGGTTTTGGTCTTCACTCTATTTCATTTCTATAAGGTTGAAAATAGCACATGTTAGGATAAACAAATACAAACATACCATGTCATCAGGCCAGTGCAGGTGCCAAATATAAATGACTGGGACATAGCCTATTGCCCAGAGTTTGAAAACTGATAGTGTAAGGAATAGTTTTGTTCATTTGCCTCTTTTTCATTTTTTCTGCCGTTTCCCCTTTCTTTTTTCCCCCTCTCAGCCTCTCTGCCTCCATCCCCCTCTCCTTCTTGGTTCCCTCTCCTTCTTGCCCTTCAAACATGTATTTATTGAAACACAGGGAACTCTACTCAATGCTCTGTGGTGATCTAAATGGGAAGGGAATCTTAAAAGAAGTGGATATATGTATATGTATAACTGATTCACTTTGTGCTGTAGAAACTAACACAACATTGTAAATCAACTATACTCTAATAAAAATTAAAAACAAAACAAAAAAACATTTATGGAGAATCTACTGTGTGTCTATTTGATATTTTTCTGGATGCCCTACAATTTGTTTCAGTTTGCCTTGCATTGTCTTAAAAATGTTTAATTATTTTCCGACATTTACAAATAGGGAGATTTCACTGAACCATTAGAGGAGATGGAGATACTGAACATTTCCACATGGTGACAGTCAGGTACAGCTGAGTAACAGGGACCCTTTCCACTGAGAGAGAAGGGTCTTTCTACTTGGCTATGTTCTCACCACTTCCAAATCTCTTATACACACTTACATCTCTTCATGTGGCTGAAAGTTTGCAACCTGTAGAAATTTGGGCTCTGACCTCCTACCTGAGCCACTTTAAAAACAAAATTCTATAATCTGCACCTTTCATCTTATACCTATAACTAATTGCCAGATTCCCACATGCAAACATCGTCTATATCATCTATATCAGAGCTTATATACCAAATCTAGCCTGTTGCTTGTTTTTGTAAATGATTTTCTTAATAAATTATATTGGAATATATCCCAGTCCATTTGTTTATGCATTGTCTATGCCTCCTTTCATGCTCTGATGGCAGAATTCAGTAACTGCCTGCAAAGTCTAAAATAATTACTTTCTGGCCCTTTACAGAAAAAAGTTTGCTGGCCCATGATCTAGCTATCTGGTGTAAAAGATGTGTATATCTAGACATCTATTAAAACACGGTTGATTTCATTTTTAGCTTTTCCTTCAGATATTTCATATTGTTGTGGCATCTTCTTTTTCCCATGTAGCCCAAGGTCCCTGGTAGGAGATAGCAGCTTCCTTCTTCCATCTATTAAGAGAGAGCTTCAGTCAAAGGGAATGAATGTGGAGAGATGTTACTAGCATCTGTTGTTATTCTTTTCCTAAAATACCTTTGCCTTCATATTAATTTGCCACAGCTTATTTTTTTTTCAGTCAATTGTTCCTGTAAAGAGTCATTAAGAGAAACATTTGATTTCATCTTATTATGTAAATGTTACTTTGCTAGGAGAACAAAATCATTGCTTGACTTTACAGCAAATTCCCACTTACTCTCAAACCTCATCGAACCATACTGTGTAATAGGAACTGTGATGGAGGAAAATAGCTAATGGTTGAAGAGCATTAGACCATTTTAAACACTAGGATTGCAGCTCATCTACTTGAAACACTGTTAAGATATTACGCTTATTTTATGTCTCCAGTTAGCAGGAAAAAGTTTATTGGGTTAGAGTAAAATGCTTGACAGTGGTAAGATACCGCTCACCGGGCTTAATCCTCTCCCAGGAAAAGATAGTCTGACCTGAAAAAAAATTTCTTAAGTCTCTTCTTTTGTCTCCATCTTCTCCCTACCTCTGCTCAACCAAAAAAGGGCTTGTGAAAATAAGACTGGGTCCCTATAAAGCGCTTACTCTGCAACACATTCTCAGTCTTCCTCCATCCTAGGGAATGGGCTATTTGATGAACTTCATGGATGGTGGTTCTAACCAAGAAAAAATATAATCCACTGTATTGGTCCATACCAACTCCCTCACCCCAATTAGTTTGAGGCAAATCATATCTTCAATTAATTGTCACGGATGGAACTTATTTGAACCTTGACTCAAGCAACTTACTGAAAAATGATAAGACAATTAGAAGAGCACAGATATCACTGACTTTTTTATTTGATGATATTAATAACATTGTTAATTGTTTACTAGTTTTTGATAATCATATTGTGATTAAAAATGCCATATTGTATACAGTCTGATATATTTACAGATGAGATGATATGATTTGCTTCAAAATCATCTGGGCTGGGGGCAGTTGGTGGGGATTTGAATGAAACAAGGTGGGCTGTGTACTAGTATTTGTTAAAGCTGGCTGATGGGTAAACAAAGATTCATTACATTATTTAATCTTCGTTAGCTTATGCTTGAAACTTTCTATAATAAAAAAAGTATAAAAAGAACAAGAGTTCCAGCATGGAATAAAATGGAACTAGAAATCCTCAAGCATGTTCAGGGGCTTTGTCTTTAGAGCTGGAAGTTGTAAGAGCACACAGGGTAGGGTGAGGGCTCTAAAGATTCACTTTTTAATCAAACGTTTAATTTACATTTACAGTTGCCAAATCCAAACCCACAGAACTTCAAAGCCCCCTTTGTAAAATCCGTACGTCTCACATACACACCCACATCTCAAATGTCATTGAAATCTGTTTATCTCAGAAGTGATAACACCAGCATAATGACCATCATTTTCTTGTAAACTGAAAGACTCTCCCCGACAGACTTTGAGCCTTTGAGCCCATCTTGAGTTTCTCTAAGCGGTAGTTTTGATCTGACACAAATCTTTATTCTTTTTAGAAATTATCTTGAACAAATGTGAAATGCTGAGTGATCAATTTGAAAGCTAGATTTCACCTTATTCAAAGAGATAATGAATTGTATGTTCAGATTATAATATTTGACCAAAAGAGCTTTTATTTCCAGTTGTAGAATTTGCAGTGCTTATGTTAGAAGGCCAAATGGAACTATCATTAAAAAATATCAGCCATATCTCTAATCCTGCTATGGACATTAAAAATCCACTATGGTGTTTAGAAAGAGAACAACATTTTTGAATAAAATACCTTCTTTTCTCCTGTCTTTGGGACTATAGTCAATCTTTAAGCCGAATACCTATGTCATCAAAATCCCATCCCACAAGCGTCAGTGGTTCACAGGAGGCTGTAGAAAGCATTCTCATAGTGATTTCAGTCCGTGGCCAGCAGGCTGGGATATCACTTTTGAGAAAGTCTGGGTTACATTGCCCACCTCTTCTAAGCTACTCTGGGGCATATTTTATTTTGAAAAATATTGCAAATAAAAATGAAGTATTTTGAGAATTTTAGACTCTCCTTGAAACCGTTAGAGACATCTGTGTGTGTACCAAAACTTGGTTTGGGAATTGCTGACTTAGATCCTGATTTTAAGCCTTCATCACTTGTTAGGGACCAATTCATGAAGCGAAAACCTGAAAAAATTCTTTGCTTTTTTTTTTTTAATGCGTGACATCACCACAGCCTCTGGTGCTTCTTCAGCTCATCAAACAGCTACTCGAGTTCACAACTGAAGCCCTTCCCATGCCTCGAGTCTCTCTTAACCCTCTATCTCAAAGCACCATTGAACTATAAAGTTGTTGAGTTCCTTCTTGAGAGACACATCATCACTGAACTGTAAGGGATGTTGCAAATTCTGAGAAATACCACACATCCTAATAGTTATTAATTTAGGAAAAAACCCAAACAGAATCCTGCCAATTATTTCATGGATCACTGGGCAGGAGTATATTCTTCTGCACTGTTGTCTTAAAAATCAGATGTAATGGGACGGAGAGACAGGTGAAAACATCAACTGATACAGTAAATAGTCCTTGAAGTGATCTCTAAGTGATGGTGAGTGGTGACTGTCAGTTTGGAATCCAGAAAGTCGCAGTGCAAAGTATTTATATGGTTTGATTATTTTTCCATGCTATTATGACTATAGTTCTCAAAAAGGGCAGTACCTTACCCTCAAGGGCCATGTGGACATTTGTGCAGTGATTTCTTGGCTGTTACAGAGGTTGTGGGCTGCTACCACTATGTGATGGGCAGGGAGAAATGCTATATGCCCTGAAGTGAATGCAATACTTCTGCTCAGGGGAGAATAACTGTCCCAGTGAGTTCTTAGTGCCACACTGAAGATTAATGTAGGTAAAGAAAACCTGTTTATGATGTTCTGAGTCCAGAACTGAACTCAGATACAAAAGGTAGTATTTTTGTATATTTTTAAAAAACCGAGGCATGATCAGCATTTCATAAAATTCACCCTTTTAAAGATGTTTACAAGTCAATGTTTTTTAGTATATGTACGAGGTTGTGCAACCATCACTAATATCTAATTCCTGACAGTTTTCATCTACCTCAAACAACCAATTAGCAGTCACTTTCCCATTCCCCCCTTCCATCCCCTGGAAACTAATCTACTTTTGTAAGCAGCTCCTTTGCCCCTTTCCTGTTTGTTCATCCCTATTTTCCTTAGACCTTGATCATAAAGATGAGATTATTAGGCAACATTTAACTTAATTCCTGATTTCTGCTTTTCTAAATATACACAACACCTTACCTAATCTGTTGATTCCTTTCTTGGATTAGAAGGAATAAGAATGAAGTAGTTAAAAAATGACTGACTTTTGGGGCTTCCTAGGTGGCGCAGTGGTTAAGAATCTGCCTGCCAATGCAGAGGTCACGGGTTCGATCCCAGCTCCAGGAAGATCCCACATGCCGCGGAGCAACTAAGCCCGTGTGCCCAAAAAAAAAAAAAAAAATGACTGACTTTCTACCCCTAGCTTCCCCTTAGTAAATCTGCAGGTGGACCCTGTGGGCACAGGTGGACCACATGGGCAAGAGAACATTTAATCGCAGGCAGACCACATGAGCAAGACAGATCTCAAGTAAGATTGGGATAAGTCAACAGACCTGCAAGCAATGGAAAAATGACAAAGAATCTGACCACCTGCCTTAATGATTGACTGTTTCCCCCTTTTCCCTTTAAAAATTGTCACTGGCTGAGCAGAATCTTCAGAGTTGGTCTCTGGACACAAGTCCACCTTCTCCCCAGATTGCTGGATTTTCTGCGTAAAGCATCTTTCTTCTCTACTGAAGCTTGCCCCTCAATTTATCCACTGTTGAGTGCAAGAAGCCGAATCTGCATTCAGTTACACTTTCTGTCTCTATAGATTTGCCTATTCTGGACACTTAATAAAATAGAATCATATCGTGTATGACCTTTTGCGTCTGGTTTCTTTCACTTAGCATGATTTCCAATTTCATCCATGCTGTAGCATGTACCAGTACTGTATTTCTTTTCATGGTTCAATTGTATTTTATTGTATGATAAGCCACACTGTGTTTGATCCATTCATCAACTGATGGACATTTGTGTTGGCATGATTTTGATATGTACTAAAATTACTCAGAAGTGCAACTACCATGTGACTGAGGGAAAGACTGTCTTGTTTTGTGCTGAATTTTACTAAGAATTAGTCACCATTTTAGAAAAATCACATTACCAATAGGAACCTGGATTGTGGATTTGAGTCAGTAATAAAACTATTTGTTTCATTTTGTATTTATAGATGTTGCATTCTTGGTTTTATGCATACATATGTTTATTTAGCCTGCATTTTAAAATATATGCATATCAAATTACCAGTGGCATTTCTCACAGAACTAGAACAAGAAATCTTACGATTTGTATGGAAACGCAAAAGACCCCGAATAGCCAAAGCAATCTTGAGAAGGAAAAATGGAGTCAGTGGAACCAGTCTTCCTGACTTCAAACTATACTACAAGGCCATAGTGATCAAGACAGTATGGTACTGGCACAAAAACAGAAAGGAAGATCAATGGAATAGAATAGAGAACTCAGAGGTAAGCCCAAACACATATGGGCACCTTATCTTTGACAAAGGAGGCAAGAATATACAATGGAAAAAAGACAGCCTCTTCAATAAGTGGTGTTAGGAAAATTGGACAGCTACATGTAAAAGAATGAAATTAGAACACTTCCTAACACCATACACAAAAATAAACTCAAAATAGATTAAAGACCTCAATGTAAGGCCAGACACTATAAAACTCCTAGAGGAAAACATAGGCAGAACACTCTATGACATCCATCAAAGCAAGATCCTTTTTGACCCACCTCCTAGAATCATGGAAATAAATCAAGAATAAACAAATGGGACCTCATGAAACTTAAAAGATTTTGCACAGCAAAAGAAACCATAAACAAGACTAAAAGGCAACCCTCAGAATGGGAGACAATACTTGCCAACGAAGCAACGGACAAAGGATTAATCTCCAAAATATACAAGCAGCTCATGCAGCTTAACACCAAAAAAGCAAATAACCCAATCCACAAATGGGTGGAAGACCTAAATAGACATTTCTCCAAAGAAGACATACAGATGGCCAACAAACACATGAAAAGATGCTCAACATCACTAATCATTAGAGAAATGCAAGTCAAAGCCACAAGGAGGTATCACCTCACACCAGTCAGAATGGCCATCATCAAAACATCTAGAAACAACAAATGCTGGAGAGGGTGTGGAAAAAAGGGAACTCTCCTGCACTGTTGGTGGGAATGTAAGTTGGTACAGCCACTATGGAAAACAGTTTGGAGGTTCCTTAAAAAACTACAAATAGAACCACCATATGATCCAGTAATCCCACTACTGGGCATATACCCAGAGAAAACCATAATTCAAAAAGAAACATGTACCACAATGTTTATTACAGCACTATTTACAATAGCCAGGACATGGAAGCAACCTAAATGCCCATCAACAAATGAACAGATAAAGAAGATGTGGCATATATATACAATGGAATATTACTCAGCCATAAAAAGGAATGAAATGGAGGTATATGTAATGAGGTGGATAGACCTAGAGTCTGTCATACAGAGTGAAGTAAGCCAGAAAGAGAAAAACAAATATTGTATGCTAACTCATATACACAGAATCTTAGGGAAAAAAAAAAAAAGGTACTGATGAACCCAGTGACAAGGCAAGAATAAGGATGCAGATGCAGAGAATGGACTGGAGGACATGAGTTTGGGGGGGTGGGGGGCGAAGGGGAAGCTGGGATAAAGTGAGAGAGTAGCACAGACATATATACACTACCAGCTATAAAACAGATAGCTAGTGGGAAGTTGCTGTATAACAAAGGGAGATCAACTCCATGATGGGTGATGCCTTAGAGGGCCGGGATGGGGAGGATCGGGGGGAGTCGCGTGAGGGAGGGATTATGGAGATGTATGTATAAATACAGCTGATTGACTTTGGTGTACCTTATAAGCTGGTACAAGAGTGTAAAGCAATTATATTCCAATAAAGAGCTTAAAAAAATAAAATATATGCACACAACTGCTTTTACTTAGTCTGTACTTTAAAATATAATGTGTCAACAGTATCTGATATTACTTCTCTTAAATCCAAACTTACTATGCTCAAACATTTAAGTATTTTATTATGTTTCTTGACATTATATTCTAGAGATTTACAAATTAAAAGAAATATAATTTTTCTTCCATTTCTCTTATATTTGTGCATTATATTAAATTTTTGAAACTACATGATTAGGAAGGTTATAGTATCCATGAATTTCATTTCAGAAGAGTAAGGTGATGTCTAAAGGGGCCATTGGATCTTTCAGGGTTGATAATCACTGTATCAGGGCAGGACTATAAAGAGATTACCCTGTAGAGCAATGCCCTTCTGACACAAGCCATGCATTTCTTTGGTGGCATTCGTATGCATGCAGGCATTGTGCAGATCCTTAGGGTATTTGGGACACGTGTACTGCATTTTGCTGTCAGACTCTGCGTAAATTTGCCACAACAACAGGTTAATTAGTAACGAACAGGGCAACTCTGTGTTAGTACTGACTGCTCCCATATAACAACTTTTTTCCATATAAAGAAAACAAAACTTGCAACAGAGTAAAGAAATAACTATGGTCTTTTACTTAAGCATTCCTGGAAAGAGCACTGAGATTATAAGCAGTGTGTTAAAACTGAAATGTGAAATATAGTTGTGAAATTTTTGTGTAGATGAAGTTTCATTTATGGAATTTCTCACTACCCATACATCTTCTTGCCTTTTAAAATCTAGTATACAATTAGATGATATCTATAATCTGATAAACCACGGAAAAAGTAGTGGAGACTTACCTGGCTAAAATATTCAATGACTTGCTCAATTTTACATTTTTAAACCAATTCCTGCCTTCAACCATTTTGTTTCTGACCTATGTGGTTTGGGTCTGCTTCCCTGTTCTCAAACTCCCAACTGGTTCATCCTTGTAGTTGTAAGTTATACCTGACTGAACATCCCTGAAGTCTTTTGGGCAGTCTCCGTAACAAGGGCTGCCGATTTATTATAAAATTCCTATAACTGCAACTCACTTCCATCATCACCCTATTATTGCTCTCAATGACTGATTAGTGATGATGCTGGCTTGCTCCAGCTGTGGCTGGAGACTTTGAAGAAACAGATGCTACAGAAATTGGGAAGGAGGACCTTTTTCTTTGCTGGTGAGCAACACTTCTGGGGGCAGTTAAGGGACATCTGTATGTCTAAAGCAAGCAATCCGGATGTAGGCAGTTTGAGCTGCTCTTCAGAACCTAATAATTTGTTATGTTGTAAGTATCTGACATTACAGAGTATCTCTAATTTTATTTTCATTCTACCGATAAGAAATCAGGCTCAGATAATCACAAATTCCGAGAAGTACAGGACTCCATAGGCATGAATCCTTCTACAGGCTCCCTGAGTTCTCCTGGTCTATGTTTGAACACCATTCATAGCAAGAAATGCATTAACTACTAAAGAAAGTCAATCAGGTAAATTGTTCTTAAACTGATATATGTGTAGATATAAATTCCACATACTCTTCAGAAACTAATTTAATCCCTCTTCTAAATGACAGACCTTCAAATATTTAAATGCAGCTCCTCACTCTTGACCCACTCTTCTTTTTCCATGAATCTAAACATCAATCTCCTTCAACTGTTTCTGATCATCATTAAGTGCTTTTCTCTGTCTACTTGCTTGAACTTAAATTTAACCGTGCTAAGTAGTCGATGACCAGTTTGTGGATCATCTGCAAAACTGGTCTGCACACCATGCCAATACTGTTTTCCACACAGTTGATAATAAAACAAAGCACAGGACACAGCCAGGGCAGAACCCAGGATTCTGCTACTAGAAATCTTTCTCTAGGATATAATTATTCTGTAAATTAGAAACATTTGAATATGACTGTTCATTATGGTTATGAGCTCATACAATTTTTACTATCACCCAGCCGTCTCCAGAATATACAAGGGGACATCAAAATATAAAGAGCCAAACAGTAAATATTTTAGGCTTTCTGAGCATAAAATCTCTGTTGTAGCCATTCAGCTGCTGTTGCATAAGCAGCTATAGTCAGTTTGTAAACAAGGTTTACAATAAACCTTTATTTACAAAAACAGGCAGCATGCCAGACTTGGTGTAAGGGCCATAGTTTGCCAATTCTTAGCCTAGACTCGTACCTTGTTAATAACTAGATATGTCCATCAATTTTTAAAAATACTTTAGACTGGTTAAAGAAAACACTGAGGTCAATGAAAAAGTTGTGTGGCATGATGTTTTTTTTCTTAGTGAACCCAAGTTGACTCCTGGTGACACTGTTTCCCTAGTTATTCCCCCCAAATTCCTTAAATGATCTACTTTGGAATCTTGCCCTGGGCTGACCTCAGGGTCACTGATCTATAGATTTCTGAATCCCCTTCCTCTCTCTCTCCCTCCCTTCCTTTCTTCCTTCCTTCCCTCTCTCCCTCTCTCTCTCCCTACTTCTTCCTTCCTTCCTTTTCCTTCCTTCCTTCCTTCCTTCCCTCCTTCCTTCCTTCCTTATCCCCTTCTCCCCTCTCTCTCTCAACAATTTTTACTATACTTAACCCATACTAGACTTCTGGTACCTCTCCCAGGTTAGTTCACAATTCCCTAGCACTAGTGTGGTAATTTTTTGACAGTTTTTTTGGTATTAGGAATGTGATTTCCCTTATGCAGTGATCTGCTGAAGCTGGCTCTCACTGGTTTGCGAGGGCCAACAATGTGCATCATTTCCCAACCTGTCATTGATAGCTTGAAATCAGTGATGGGAGTACTTACACCACAGAAATAACAAAAACATGTATAAATTAGGGCTTCCCTCCTCCCCCCATCACTGAGCCCAGGGTGCTTGAATCACTGACAAGAACTAGATGCTCTTTTACAAATCTCCTCCTGTCTTGAGTTTATTTTTCTCCTAACAACATCCCTTCCAGACATTTTGGCCAGAAGATAACTTTTACTGACATAAGAAAAACAGAAACAACACAGTTGCTTGAGAAAAACCTGAATTCTCTATCACCTATACATTATAGGCTTCACGCGGTAGTTGTGTCCTACTTACTTTTAATATAGCTACAAAAAGTTTCTTACATTGACCTTAACATTTCTGGAAGTCAATTTAAGTCATAAGTCAATTTAACCTTCCTACTATATTCTTAGAGGTCTCTGATACTTATACATAGTCTTCCCTGATTATTTGTGTTTGCAAACTCTTTGGCCTACATCCTTAAAATTTCAATTAAATTGCTTTAATTAGTTCACCATTTTCCCCCATAGTTACGATGTGCAGTTGCCTGCACAGAATGCCATTTCTGAGAACCACCTCAAGGAGTTTAGGTAATTCCCCAAGTTACGACTAGAGATCAGGGTTCTTTTAACCCAATGCATTTTCTAGGATGCCATGCACGTTTTACCATCTGGTTTTTAGAAAATACGGGGATTAGAGACAAACTTGGAACTTCCTCATTAATAATTCAACTTGATCTTTGTTCACTAACAATGAGGCTAGGTATCTGGGAACAAGCTGAATCAGAAGGGACTGAAGCTTTCTCACTATGACTTACCTCTAAGAGATACAGCATAACCTTACTCTTGTTTCATCAAGATAGCCTTGGATGACTGTGTCTATAAAGTGGCAACTGACCAATATAGTTGAGACTTGAATCTAAGCTATCAGCTCCTCCAAGAAAGGAAAAGCGTGATTCACCGCTCTGTCCTCAGGCTCTGACAAGGAAATGCTCCACAGATGTTTACTAAATACTACAAAACCCTCCCTACTGATCCCCTCAGCTCCAGTTGCGTGCCCTTTCCATTTTTCTCCATTTTGGAAATAAAGTGGTCATCTTAAAATGTTGCCTTACATGGTCTCTCCATAGGAATACCTGGAGACAAAAATTTCAATGCAAGGAACATATTTGAGAGGTAAATCCAGGCAACACTGGTAAGGAAGTAAGGAAGTGAGACAAGAAATGAAAGGAAGTCAATAAAATGTTTGTTTATGAGCATGCTATGCCAACTTGGGCTCAGTCTTACTTGGTACCTCTTCAAGACAAAATAGAACTGTGCTGTCCAATAAGGTAGCCACCTTGCCACATGTGGCTGTCTAGTAAGTTAAGAAAATTAAATAAAAGTAAAAATTTCTTCTTATGTCACAGTTGACACATTCAAAGTGCTCAATAGCCACATGGAGCAAGTGGCTACCATACTGGATAGTTCAGATATAGAACATTTTCACATTGCAGAAAGTTCTACCAGACAGCCATGGTAAAGAACATGTCTCATAGTTGTCCCACTTGGGAGCGAGGAAGCTGGAGAATTTATACATCAAGTCCCTTCTGCCAATGTTGCTCTTCTGACTCCCTGGTACATCTGGTCTACCCTGAATGTGTATGGGACCAAAGAGAGGCTATAGGTGGACACTAACAGTGTCTGCTGTAAGTATAAATCAGATTGTGTCACTCATTGCTTAAAAACCTTGTTCATGGTTTCCTGTTACAATTCAGATAGAACTCAAACACTTTATCATGCTCTACGCGGCTCCATGACCTGACTCCAAGGTTACTTTCCCAATCTCATGCCGCTTTGTCCTAATCACCCTGCTTAGACAGCAAACTAAAAGAGACTTTCTCTCCATTTTGCAAACACATTGAAGTCTTTCTTGGCTGATGCCTTGGCACATACTAATCTGCTGTCCTGTGACACCCACACCTCCTCCCTCTCCTCTACCCCTTGGCTCTCTGTTATGGCTGTTTCCTGCTGTCCTCTAGTTCTCAAATTAAATGCCACCTCCTCCAGGAGATGTTCCCTGACTATCCTATATAAAGTTCATGTTTCCTTCCCATTATTTACTTTCTTGGCTCCTTTTGCATTTATTTTATCATGATTTTTGATTATTTGTTCACTTTTATTTTCGTCTGTTTCTCCCAGAGTCACGTAAGGTCTGAAGCCATCCTCAGTATCTAGTACTGTGTCTGACACATAGTTAAGTGGTCAACAGATATTTGATTACTGAATGAATGAGTGGATGAATGAAGGAAATCTGTCTTTACCAGTGAGATGGGTGTAAGGGTGGGCATGAAAGGTAGTATCTCTGCAATAACAAGGGTTGCATGTGAATTTGCATGCACATTTTGCCTGAAACAGGAGGGCTAGGTGTGGGGAAAGAGTGGCCTGGTGATGACATTGTGTGTAATTGCTGAAAATTTTCCTACACACCAGATGGCTCTGGCCATTAGCAGCTCAAGTTCTGGGTGAACATTCTGGACACCAACCAGGCGCCTTCTCCTACAGGCAATTACTTGCCTGTGTCAATGGCAGTGCTCAAGTGCAGGTTACATCAGCATTTTCCAGTGGTTTAAAAACATTAGCAATAATAATGACAAATGAGGAATTCTAAGGGTTGAGCAAGAATCTGTCTACTCTTGAGCTTTCTAGAAAGAAAGTGTAAGATAATATTTTTGCTTGTTTTTTTCTAAGTTTGTTCTTTTTGCTTAACACAAGGAGTTTCTAGGTGACACACTGAAGGAGTAATTTGGGAATAATAATAACAATAAGAGCTTACCTTCTGCTTTCCATTTATAATGTTTCCATTTTCTCTAGTTCCCTAGTCGTCCCATAACCTTTCAACTTTGTACAATGATCTCCATTTTACAGAGAGGAAAACTCAGAGGGAGAGGTTATAAGATTTCCTAGGTTAGGGGTAAGGACATGGATCTTTGGGGGACCCTTTTGGCTTACAATCCTAGAACTCTTTTCAGTACACACAGTGCTTTTTAGCACTGAAATGTGAAAGGGAGAAGAGGAAATGTGACAGTGCTGAGCTGAATGACAGGGGTGAGAGAGGTGGGAGCCCCTGAGAGCATCTCGATCTGGCCATCTCGAGGCGGACCCAGGTCAGGGGGCAAAGAAATCGCGAATTCATGCATGTGGGTGTGGGACGGTGAGGAGAGAATCAGGTAGCAGAGGGAGGAGTCCATTTCCACCGGGCAGTTAGTACCCAGGATTTAACTAAATGTACAAGCTTCTCAAGCCTTTTAGCAGCAACTCGGGGAATCTGCTGACCTTAAACTTCTTCTTTCTAGGCCCTAAAATTTGTTCCCACACTGGGTTGGTGACTCCAAAGGTGGAATCTATGGAAGTTTAATCCATTTACTCTATTCTAGTACAGGGCTGACCTCTTTTTGTGAACCTGGCTTGCCCCCAATCGAGCATAACTGATATCTATTGCTATATACAGCGTTCTCAGCGGCAAAAGCAGGAGAGGTTTCAGGTTACATGCAAACGACTGCAAACAAGCTCTACCTCCATCATTTTTTCCACCATCAGAAGAAGCCCATGAGGATGAACTTTAGGCCAGATGTGCAAACTGATCTCTCAGAGACAGAATAGAATCTTTGGTCATATCTTTTAATAAAAGTTCAATAGGTTATATACATGAACAATTTGGAGATTTCATATAAACCTTGTAATTTCTGGATTTTCTTAAAAAAAAAAACAACCACACACACAATAGAAGAACTGGGCCATACTAGCTCCCTGATGCTGGACAACAATAATAGGCTGGGACCAAATACTGCCTGCTGGAACCTGCCAGTGCCACGTCCCTACCCTCATCGCTGTGTGCTTGGGCAGTAACATGTGACCTTGGTTAGATAACTAGCATTACCTGGCTAGTTCTTGTAGGCATATGTGTCTTAGCCCTGGTTGAGAACTACCTGTGAACCAATTATAATCTTCTTATTTACAAAACAAAAATAGCATTACAGATGTAGAAAACAAACTAATGGTTACCGTGGGGGAAAGTGGGGGCAGGGGTAAACTGGGAGATTGGGATTGACACAGACACACTACTATATATAAAATAGATAACTAATAAGGACCTACTGTATAGCACAGACAACTCCACTCAATAATGGGAAATATAATGGCCTATATGGGAAAAGAATCTAAAAAAGAGTGGATATATGTATACCTGATTCACTTTGTTGTACAGCAGAAACTAACAACACTGTACATCAATTATATTTCAATAAAAGTTAATTTAAAAGACTGTATTTGCAGACTGTATTAAGAAGCCACTTCCAACCTACTCTATAAAAAATGGCCACATATCCATGTGCCATGACCCAATGGTTGAGAACCACTGTCTCAAGGAAAGTCTGACCTCAGTTTTTTCTTCATGGCATGCATGGAGTCTAACCTACTCTCAGGTTACAGTCTCTCTAACTAGGTGGGAATTAGGGCTGGTGGACATCCCCTGATCTATAAATACAGTCAGTTATGTCTGAGGTCCTGGCTTTCATGTTTGGTGATGGCTTATTATTTTTTTAAATAATGTAACCAGCTACCAAAATCAACAAATGAGAGCTTAACATTTTTTTTTAAATGAAACCAACTAAGTAAATAAAATAAATAAATGAGAGCCACTGTGGACCAAAGGTGGCAACATAATGCAATTACCACTGGGATGTTCCCTAAGATATTTTATAAGGAAAAAAATCTTGGCCTATTCAACATACAATCAAAAATTTTTTTAACAGGGGATTTGTGTGTGTGTGCACACACATGTGCATGCGTGCACAATTAGTGGCTTCCTCTTTAATTTACTTTGAAGGGTGAACATGATTCTATTTTATCATTTTTGTATAATCCCCATGGGTACTAGGAAATCAGATTCTACCACTACTGCACAAGTCCTGAGTCGCCACATTCCTTAGAATGCCCTCTATCTTGTTTTCTTATATTTATAAACTAGATGGAAGTGACTTGAGCCCTAGAATTTGCTAGACACTAATCTTTTTATTTAGAAGGTAGACAGCTCATGAAAAGAGACGACACACTTCTTTGTCAAGCAAACCCAAACAGACTTTGAAATGGGATTGTCAAGCTTAATGAAAAGAGAAACGCATATTATGACACAATATTTAACCTTCCAGGAAGGAGTGCACATCCCATGCAGGTGAGGAATGTGTGGATCTCCTCATATAAACAGTTTTTATGGCCTCCATAACTTATTTTATCAGTGACATTGGCAAGGTGACATAATACACTGCACTATAAAATCGCTATATTGCTTGCTGAAAGTTACATTGGATTTGATCAGAAAAAGATGTGAATTGTGTGTTGGTGAAAACATTCTTCATCATTCTATAATGGAAAAAAAAAAGTAGTAAAACTTCTTCATGTGCTTGTCAAGTCCATTAATGGAGAAATGTAATTACAGACAGAAAAGCTTTACCTTACTCAAAAATCTCTGTCTTATGAAATAAGTCACATTTCCCCTTTTACCAAGAGAAGGGATCTGGATGAAACCCTTGGCATTTGCTCTAATTATGTTGTAATATTATTCATCGTACTTGATGCAAAAGCTCAAAATCAATATTAGTCATACCACACTGAGCTCTTTATTAACCAGAAATATGTGATATAAGTTTTTAAACCATATACATTCAGATTCAATAGGCAGATGGTAGCTACTAAAAATTCCCCCAACTGGTGCAAGTTAAATTTAAACACAAGTTGATGGTTCACACATTTTGGTAAGGGACTTGGATAAACTGAAACTGAGTTTGATGACATTTACAAATATTTGCATTGTTTTCTTGGATGGTTGTTTGATTCTGATGTGATCTTTTTTTCCCCTTCTCACTTCTACCAGGTCTTCCACAAGGAAGCTACTGCATTAAGCCACCAACAGGAGATGAACTAACAGACCTGGACCTCTAGACCAGCTCCTTTATTGACTTACAGGCTCTGGCTCAGAATAGAAAAAGCTGTGAGCCCCACATATTGTGAATCATGAGAATGGTCTGTATGTGTGAGGCCATAGAAAAGAGAATATCCTTTTTGCTTCTCATTGGATTTTTATTCAGGACCAATACTTTTCAAAGGGTATTCCAGAAAACACTAATCTCATAGAAAAGGCCACATGGTCAGGACATTTTGGGCAACAATAATGCTTGCAGAGTTTTGTTTTTTTTTTTAACGGAAATAATCTCACTTTGATTCATTTTATTTGAGAATGTTAGATTTTATGTAAAAATCCAGACTTCCAGTTCTCTCAAAAAATTGAAGATGTGACAATGCAGTGGATATAACCTTACACAGAAAAAATTTCTTGCAGCATCCCATTGGTCAGGGAACGAGCACTCCATTAGTCAAGGAGCCCTCAACATACCTGGATTTTGGAAGCCTTTTACTTGGCTCCCCCTGTTTTAGTCTTTCTTGAAGACACATAGTATCTTCTGGTGTATTAAAGGTTTGGACAATCCCTCAGTAAATATTTCTATTTTATTTGGTTGAAAAAAATTTCCCCAATATATTATAGACATTTCTGCTCCATATTTTGGGATGTACTGTTCTAGACAATTCTTTGGGTTTATGATTTCAATTTTCACTCCAAAATTTACAGATGAAAATCAATTTCTAATATATTACTTGGTACACGGATATGGACCAAAAATTTCAAGGAATTCTGATTTGTTGGTATTAATTCTATGCTACCTTCTGGAAAATACTTGTGAAAGTATTTAGGAAGCTCAGATTTTGCAATAAGGATTTCATTTCCATTTTTGGGTGCTTTTATAGGCATTCAAGTTGCAGAACAAACCCACCTGGTTAGAGTGCTTATATACTCAATCAGACTTCAAGGTAAATTGGTAGAGATGAAGGAGCCTCTTGATTTTACCTGACGTTTAACTTAAAAAATCCACACTCGGAGACCCGCCGTGCTGCTGATCTAGTAACGGCCTCTAATAACATGTATTCCAGAGGAAAGGTTTTGGCGAAAAAACAAATACACTTGCAATATGATAGGATAAGTAACAGGAATGTATAGTACTATTACGTTCTACCAGATAAACTAGCATTTAAGTAGATATTTCCTTCTTATAAGCATCAGCTCAGTAACTCTCAAAAAAAAGAAGATGGACACAAATTTATCCTTTGGAAGGTGAGCCCAATGTGTATCGTCCAAGTGATTACTATGGAAGCCCAAGAATAGGGTTTGACAGTTCATCTTGCTTGCTGAGAACACTGAATAGTAATGAATTTCTAGTTTTCAAATGCTTAGAGTTGGAAATATTGGTCATGATGGCAGCAGTGACTTCATGCAAAAAATTCTGGTGGACTACATGTCACTGAGTGGATGTTCTCTGCATTTGGCTAAAGTTGATTGAGGAAAAATAAATGGCAAATGAAGAGGACAAGTAGATTTAGAAAGAAGTTATTTACCACTTTAATAGGGCTGTCCAAACTTTGGTCACACAGATCATTCTGAAACCTAATTGCTTTAATGGTCTTCCCATCTCACCAGAAGAGATCTGAATACTCTTGGGAAAAGCAAATCAAACATAGACAGAGGTGCCATGATAAGACCTGTTGCTACAGCAACATGTAATTAATGATGTCAGACTTTGGATTTAATCAGAGGACATTTCTGCAGGACAGCTACACAAAGCCTTAAGACATTGTATTTACAGAACTTAATGCAGGGAATCCATATTTGACCATCACTTTGCCAGAGTCTTAATAGCATGGTGGAGTGGCTCCCTCAAGAATCCTCATTTTTCTTATCTGTGGAAAAGCTAGTAGTTCTAAAAATATTTTCCTGGAAGAGGTTAGAACGGTTATTATATATCAATTGAATATAAAGTATGGTTACGTAAGCCAAGCTTGCATGCTAATATTGCACAGGGTAGAAAACAGTAAAACAGGACGATGTGCTTCCTTGGGCATCTGGTAGAAACAGAAGGAAGCTCTTGACTCAGTATCATTTTGAGGCCTCAGATTCCAGGAGTCCACCTGTAGCTGGCCTTCCAGTGTGAGTGCCATGCTGACCTCTCAGAAGGGCACATGTGTTCCTTGCCGATAGAAAAAGAAATGACGACAAAACAAAACAAAACATCCAAAACTCAAAGAGGTACACCAGCCGCCTCAAACTGTGGTACAGTTCATTTTTTGAAGAGAATATATAATATTTCAAAATATTATATATATACATATATTTCAAATGGTACAAAGTAACTATAGATCCAAATTAGAAGACAGTTGATCGTTCTTCGTAATCCCAAAAATTCCCATTGAGAAAACCCTTTTTTTCCTTAACCCACTTTCCATGGTGTTGCCAAAAACTCTGTGTCTTCTCACTCTCGGAGACTTCATGACACACAGTAAAAGCACTTGTGATTATCTGGTAATCAGTCAAAGTGCAAATAAGAAATCCATTTGGCTTCTAATATATAAGACGTTTTAAAATCTTAAAATGTATTTTCCGCAGAGTAGGTTTTCCTTTATTACTCTAACAAATGCTTCTGTTAGGTTCTTGGGTGAATCTGAAACCAAAGAAAGAAAGAAAGAAATTTCAGGCAGAAAAGAACGAAATGAAGGCACAAAGAAAGGTGATTAGGCAGAAAATGAGGACACACTGAATTTTTAGGATACTGCTTCTTTCAAGTGAAGTAAAACATGTTCAAATCTAGAGCAGTAGTTCTTAAACAGTGACCAAAGCACATGGACAGGCCACCATATTTTTATCAGTTCATTCAGTTAATTTTGCCACAATTGAGGAGACAGACTTTTGAAGCAGTGCCTAGACAGGACTGGAGCTGTGGGCATGCAACCTATGTAGTTGCAGGGAGCCCTTTGTTGAAAAGGGACCCATACTTTGTTTAATGACCTGTGGTTGCCGTCTTCAAATTATTAGTAATTTTTGAACAAGGGCCGCTGTGTTTTCATTTGCACTGGGCTCTTTCTGCACATTATACAGTCATTCCCAGGTCTGTCTGATGAGAATTTCATGAGTAGGAAATTCCATGGTCTTTTCATGTTGGTCTCTTGTAAGATGCCAAGGGGTGGCATAAGGTGAATTCATTGCCAAGGTCAGATCACATTTGTTGAGGAAAGAGACCTTTGAAAGGTGAGGAACTGTTTCACTCAAACAACGACAAAGTGCTCAAGGGCAATCAAGGGCATACTCCTATAACTATCGATGCCATTTAATCTATTCAAATATGGTCCCAAGACTCTTATATTCAGAAGGATGCATGAACAAAGAATCACTGGTTTAGAGCATGAATGATGGTTCTAACAGAGTTGAAGGTTCTACTTTAGAGTTCCAGGAATTAAGGCATTTTTCTTCCTCATCTCTTAATTCTTTATAGTTTTAGAAACTGAGAATTCTGAGGCCAGGAGTGAAGTCCATTTAAATTTTCAGGGTTAGGTAGGAACAGTCACACACATCTGCTTTCAAAAGTTGGTTGGGCCAGGGGCAGAATGTATGAGAAATCTTTACATATTTATTTTTTTATTCTTTCCATATAAATAACAGATCCTTCCAAACCTTGGTTTCCTAACCGTCTAGTGGTGTTTATCACATTTTGTTTTCATTGTCTTCTTTTTCACTGAGAGAAAAAGTGACATTTCCAAAACTGAACTGGAGTCACCTTTCTTTTATCTGTTCCGACCCTGCCCCTGCTCCATTCCACCAAACCTTAGGCCCTATGCTCCATGAAAGACCAGGGGTCATATCATGTCCACCATCACATCCCCAAGACTTTAATTTTAGATAACAGAGGCTTAACATTATTTATTAGTTAAAGAAATGAATGAGTGCACTTGGATCCAGGGGCAATTGTGACAGCATAGTTTATTCTTTAAGAAGATGGTTTACTCTTCCTTCATGCAGTCTCTAACTACCACCCCCCTCCCCCACCCTGGCCTCCCCTCCTCCCCACCATCCCTCCCTCTCTCTCTCTCTGTCCCCCGCCCCTACACACACACCTTTTTACTTTTAGTAAAACAAATAGACTAGAGATAGAGATTGTAAAGGCTCTCAGAACATTTCAGACCTGGTGGAATTTTGAGGGAAGGAGCTGGAATATGTCAAAGCTGGTACTTTACTTTTCAGTAATATAAAAAGCATCTGAGTGATTTGAATAGGTAGAGATACGCAAAGTCAGGGTAGCCATTAGGAGCATGGGCCCAGAGGGCTATGGACAAATGATTGTGGTGAATTGTGTTGGGCGAGTCACAGAGAATATCAAATCTGACAAGATGGCTATTGCAGTTAGGTGTGTAATCTGAGGTCTGTAACTTACTCTTTTGGGGAATAAAACTTGATTCTACATTGTGTACTAACTGTTCATTTCCTTGCTAGTGTGAAAGACACTAACATATTGGGTTGACAGAAATCCAAAGCTGCTTGATATATCCCCAGCTATTAGAACAGCTTATATTCTGGTATTTTAATCTGCTAATTTTCCTTCCCTGGTGACTTTGGTTTTCTCCTCATTTTATTCCTTTCCTCTTCCTGTTCCCAAACAAGCAAAGTTCACCTTTTACACATAAATTATCACAGCACTGTCAAACAGCTTATTTCTTCTAAGAGGAAGTCTGGCTTTCTAAATGAAGTCATTGTTTCTGAATACACAACATATTCGATTTGTTCCTGAATGCATGGAATATAGCCTCCCCATCTTTCAAACTTATGTTTTTAATATATCAGTTTAAAGAAAAGAGATTAACGGGTATCTAAAACCGCAGAGGGGGAAAGATCTCTAGTCAATGTCTAAGTCAGTCTTGTTACAAACTTCCAACAAAGCAATTTAATAAAACAATTGAAGCAAGGATCAAGCAGGAGCAGGGTTAAAATTTAGCCAAGAAACTTCACCAGATGTACCAAACTTCTCCCCAGAAGGTATCTGTTACCAGTTTTATTGTACCCCAGGCTGGGTTTTTGGAACACCTCTAATGCATGACTGCTTTACAGGGTGGCATTCAGAAAGCTTCCTCTTTCCCTATGATTTATTCTTTCAAATCTCCTGAAAGGGAAGACTTGGCTTAATGCTACTTATCTTTTCTCCTTCCTTCTGAGTTTTATTGTCACCTAGATCCAATTCCTCAAGGTTTTCCTTATGATTGTGGCTTGTTACCCTGGCTAGTCCACATTCTAGGGCGTCTGGTTGTTTAAATGAAACACTGAATTTCTACTCTCCACCCTCCCTAAAAAATGAGCATCATAAAAATTTAAATTAGACCACACTTTGAACCATCTTTTGTTTATCTACATTTCAAAGAATGCCGAGAATTTTGGCTTAGGATGATTAGTTGGGAAGTAACCCATATAATAGCGAGGTTTTAGAAAAAAACCTATATAGAGAAAAAGAATGAAGTCCCAGGAATCTTGCTTGCAAATTTCTTTACACTGAAGTTACTTTTAAAAAACAGCAATGTGAAGGAAACTCCCAGTTGCCATTAGCAATCTGGGTATGTTTCTTCAGTTTTTTGTTTTTGTCTTTTTCTGAGAGAAAGAACTCTTTCAATCAATCTTACACATAAGAACAAAAGAGGTGATTTTCTTTATTCTTCCTTTCACTTCAATAAGAACTTGAATTTTTTACCCTAAAGATTACCTTTTAACAATGAAAACATATGATTCATAATTAAAGTACATCTGTGAATTAAATTGTTTTTAAAAGTTACATTGCTAGAGTCAACATTTGGAGTGTGTAGGCATATTTATACTCTGATGGGGAAAAATACACAGGGCATACTAGAAAAATTCATAAAAAACCTATTTGGGGCGCATATGATCGAAGGACTGGTGTTGGCTATTTATACAGAATGGAGCTCCTGTATGTGTCATCCAGACTTAACTCGTGCTTTTTGTGTTTAAAAGTGCTTACTTCATTGTGAATTTCTTTGTAAGGAAGGGGGAAGAAAATATAAGTCAGTTGGTGTGTGGGCTTTCTTAAAGTTTAAAAAATTCAGCTTTTTCTAGTGTCTTCTTTTTCCCTCTCTAAAGACAGACTTGAGAATTCTCAGTGACTGATGTGCCGCACACATGGCTGTAGAGGACTCTCTTATTTCCTTGCCTGAAATAGATGCACACATCAGAACAGGTACATCCTCTGCTTTTAAACTGGCTGTAAGGATATTTACTTCTCTTACACACTCAATCGTCTGGATTGTGTTCAGCCCACCCAGGGGCATAGTGAACATAAACGTGGACCAGCTTCTATTACCATGATCAGATCCCACACCATACTTTGGTGATGCCCAAGAATGTCCAGGATGTATTATAACACGCCTGATGCTTTTAAAATATACTCTACAAAGGCCAAATAAAAGCAAGTGATATGGGTCACAAATAAGTAGCATTAACAATTTCTGTGTTTTGTTTGTTTATTTTCTACCGGCCAGAGTCTCCTCATTGGTACTTTTAGAATTTCCCATATCGAAATCCTGAAATATTTTGACTTGCATTATTGGTCTTTACAGAGTTTCAAGACTAGAGGCACTATTAGAGCAGGGTTTACTATCCATAAAGGGTGACTGCTTATCATCTGGAATAGGGAATGGAGATTTGGCAGGGAATATGTCAGCAATGTGTTTAAAACAGTGGTGACTGGGTTCCAATCATACTGGCCAAATTTCAGAGCAGCTTAAAACTAATTTGTGAGGGTATCTTCAAATTATCTGATAAAGTCATCTTCAGGCAAAATGTAACCAAAAGGAAACCAGAAATCCATACTCTACCAGCTAATTAAGATGACTTCTGGGGGTAAGTGGCATGAACTGGACTCAGTTTTGAATACTCTCTTCTGTAGGTGTTTCATTGAAATGAAATACGATAATCCAGGCTGAGCCTCTTGGCACATGTGATTTGCATGTTAACAAGCTGGGGTGATTCAGACATCCCTCCTGGCTGCAAGCCAGGGAGGTATAGCCATTTACTGGCTAACGTGGTCAATACAGGCAACTAAATTTGACACACAGAACCTCCACTTATTTTATGTATGAAAAAATTTCGTAAAGTGTTATATTTTCTGCATCACAAAGATGCAAGAACCAATTTTATTTCTTGAGAAGACAATTCCGAGAAGAAAGACCAAATTAAGACTCATAACACAGGAGCTGGAATCAGAGATGCCCTTTTAAATTTGGGTCACCCTTTTGGAAGCCTGCAAGTTCAACATATTGGAATTTGTAACCGTAGAGCTTGCTTTTAAAAAATACCCAATACTCAGGACACATACACATACAACAGGGCTGATATTCATGTGGTACATGTACATATCACCATACTGGCTGTTAAAATATTGATACACTTTTGTACTAGTGAATAAATAGTTACTGTCTTAAGTGCCCTCAGGAACCTCCCCCACCACACCCCCATTAGAACTTCCAGACTCCCCTATGCACCAGTATCTATAGGGTCAATGGGTGACCTAACTGGGCTTCTCCAACCTGTTCCAGCATCATGACACCAATTCTGATGGGTTGTGTAGCTTCATACAGGTTGTTACATATTTTGAAGCCAACTCCTGATCTAACCACACAAAGCAAGGAATGATTGTTTGAATGGGAAAAACCTTTCACTTCTCTAAAAGAGCATCAAAATATTCCATTAAAGGACCTTTAGAAGATGGTTGTACTTATGCAGAACTTTTCAGCAAACTATCTGGATGAATTAGGCAAGACCTTTATTTTATTATCTATTCTGAGCACCATAGATGTCGGATGCATTTTCCAAATAACTGCCTCACTGCTCCTCTTCCCTTTGGCTATGGCAACCTAGCTTTATTTATGAGTCAGTAAGAGAAATGCTAAACTGCTCAGTATGGAAAAATCAAGTTCAATCTCTGACTTCTCTTTGATGGACAGACACTGATCTGAGCAGTTAAGAATAGTTTCTATTGGGGAAAAGGCTTCTTTCTCTCCTGTTCAAAGCTTCTCTGGGTGCTGTTTGTAAATACAACACAAAGGCAAACAGTACGGTTTGTAATATGCATGAGACATTTGGAAAAAATGAACTTACTCTTGTGGTCTTGATTTTATTGCCTGTAGCACACATCCATCCGGAATTATCAGGGAGTGTCTTACACTCTTCTCCTTCTAGACAAGGCTCCATCTCACACCACCATTTCCCAATCACTATGGAGGCTGTACAAAGACAGGAAACAAGTGTGTCTGCAATTCATCCAAACAACCTGGGCATGAGGCTGTGTCCTTCTGCAGATATTAATGCTCTTTGAAACACATTAGGTCCTTTTTAACCTTTCATGATTAGCTAAGAATACTGTATTAAGAAGAATGAGATTTTAACTTAAACATCTTAAAATGCAGATATAATAATGCCATCTGGCTTCATCAAGCTACATTTTGTCCACAATCTCTCTGTATGATGAAAACATACAGAATGGGGATATTTACTTTTTGGAGAAACTTTTGTGTTAGGTTTGTAGATCAAGGACCTGGTACTTTCATTTCAGTGAAAGGACAAAGGGCTAAATGTTCTTCAGAATGACTGAGTGAGCTATTCTTTTCAGAAAGGCCACTTTATCCACCCAGCATTAGGATTTATCTCCCAGCCTAGGGCCTTTGAGAATTTCAAAGGCTCGCCAAAAAAGAAAAAATGAATAGACCAAAAGTACAAAAGAGAACTTGCAAATTTAAAACCAACAGTCATAATAAATGAAGCCATTTGTTTATAGTCAAAGTATATTTGATATGAGCTGTGGTTTCCTTTCAATATATTTGAGGTGATATGAGTGAAACTTTTAAAACTTGACCCTCTGATAAAATAGCCCTACTTTTCAGGATGATATTGAGGATGATGACATTAGGAAACTGGCAATGAATTGAGAGGATGGATTTATAGCACACTTTTTTGGATAATGAGATTTTTATAAAACTGGAGACTAGATTCTCTCAGTACAAATCAGGCAGCTCCACATCTTGTGTGAAAATTATTTTTGCACAAGCATTGGTCATTTCTGAAGCTCCTCAAGGCAGTAGCTTTTTTTGTTTGATTTTTTTTTTTTTAAACAAATCCACCTGGGCATTATCTTCCAAAATCCTCAAAATGTCTGTGAGTGTTTCTTCTGTGATACTTTCCAAATGGCTGTCTTTACACTGGACTGGAACTCTAGTTCTTTATCTAAAAAACTTGTCACCTCCTAACCCCTCAGATTTCCACCTTGTCTCCACCATGAGGTTTAATTCTCACGAAAACAAAGAACCCACATGACATCTCTTAATGTCACAGAGGATTAATATTAAAGTGAAATGGAGTCCACATCACAGGGAAGCAGGAGCACATTAAAATTCTCTACCGACCCAGCATTCACTAGAGGGATTTGATAGCTACCTTAGAAGCAGAATGGTTTAAACATCCAGACATCTATCTGCATTTAGGTTTCCTCCTTCTACACTTTTCCTATTTCAGACTTCCCCTCCTTTAGAATCCAGTCTTCCTCAAACTTTCCTTTGAATAAAAATTACTCTGCAGGGTTATGTATGCAAAATCATGTCTACTCTATTATACGGTCAATTTAAGGATTTTTTTCAAGGGTACCTTTGCCTGTATTTAACGTACACCTTATACGTAGATCAGACCAAATCACATAAAAATGCAACTCCATTGGATAAGGCAAGCAAAGGAAGTAAAATCTTGCATATAGTTCTATCCGTATGCAAGACAGTGTAATAATTTTGGTAAAACACAGACTAATAACAGAAAACACAAGTCCTCCATGGGGTCCAAAATGATTATGAATGTTTTGAATGATTTTCTTTTTAATAGCAGGTCTCAGCATCAGGATATGGAATAGAAGAAGAATCTAGTCATGAGTTAAGAGGCCTTGTTTGTGTGAATTAACAGGTGACAATACTAATTAGAGAAGCATATACTTTGGCAGCAAGAAAAACATGTAGCGTTGAAGGTGAACAAAAATAAATGTCAAAGCTTTCAGTAACGTAAGATACAAGTAAGAGTTTGACAGTGTTTATTGAGAGCCTTCAGTCTGAGGCTTCCTTCCTACTAGAGCTCAGTCACAAACAGGCCAATCACATTTGACATGCTTGTCCCCTTAGAGCACACTTAATATTCAATATTGCTGCCCTGCATCTCAACCATCAAGAACAGACACCCTCTGATCTTAGCTCTGAGGGGAAACTGCCTTTCCCAATGGTCTTTGATTTAGCATTTGTCCCTCTTTTTTCACAGAGGACACAAATAATGAACAATCGCTGATAAGCTCAGACATCAGCATCTTTACCGAAGGACCCTGTTCTGTCTTCTCTAGGCTGCTCTCTACCCTCTCACAGCTGACCTACTTTGTTGCAAGCTCACAAAGCAGGTTCTCTTCTTTCTCTTAAGCATTAATATCTCCTCAATGAAAATGTAGACAGTAGGAATACATCTCAAAACCCGAGTATCACTTTTAATTCAAGTTTATAAAGACCCACTGGCTTGGAGGGGAAGAGAACAGGCTTTTTAAGAATAAAAATGTCTCAGACCTGCCTACATTCTCTAAAAATTCATAGTACAGTTGCCTCTCGTAAATGGAGTTTGAGAACTTGGCACTAGCCTGTGGCTTATTAGAATCTAGTTAATTTCTCCGGCGTTGCTTTTCTAAAGATGCTATTAGACCTATCTTGTTCCTGATCTGTGCATTCCACTGTCATCTTACTATGTATTATTTTATGTCCTAGGTCAAACTATAGTCCCTCATCCTAGTTTTTTCATGAACTCATATTTCCTGAAACATCTTTAAAAAATTCACAAAGAAATGATTTAAAAATTGCCTCTTCTCCCAATTTGGAAGCCACTGAAAACCTTCTGATTATTGGACAAGGAGTGATCAATTAGATTTAATAAAATAAGCTAATATTAATGCTATTTAGTTGTTTTTAAATAATTTTTTCTTACAGAGATAATTATAATGATAAAACTATAAATATTAATAATTTTTAAATGGCTTGAATTATAATGGTCAGTTCAATAAGATAACTGACATTTCTGAATGCTTCTTATGTGCCTGTGTTAGATGCTTTTAAATGTATTATCTCACTCTTCAAAGTAACCCTATGAAGTACATATTATTACGAACCCATTTTTTTAGATACAAAAACTAATGCTCAGAAAGGTTAGGTAGCTTTGCCAAGCTCACACAGGTAGAAAGTTCAGAAATTAACACAAGAATCCAGGCCAGGTTAATCACATAATTCATGCTTTCCATCATGATAGTGCTAACTCATTCTAGTTGTGCATCCAAAATTCACAGATCTCTAAAAAAACATGTATTGACTGCTGAGTGGATGAATGAATTCTCTCTGCTCTATGATTAGTGAAAATAAATTTCATATCAACACAAACACTTGCATAAAACAAAACAATTCAGTTTCTCGTAAAATTAACTTAAAAAATAATTTGGGCAAGGACAGTTGATCTCACTTATTTCTTCTTAGTCTCAGCTACACATTGCTTGATTTCATTAGTTGTAGCAATTTAATAGAAATTTCCACCAGTGATCACTTTCTGAATCCATAAGAAACTTATGAGGTAGATGCACAACTACTCTAAGAACTTTTATTCCTTAGAAGAACTGAGTTAATTAAATTATCAGCAGTGAAACCCAACTCTCTCTTATCTGTGGTGATTATGAAAAAGGGTCTTAAAAGTCCCTTTTAACCCTGGGGTTCTGGGATTCTCTCTATGAATGTGCCATGTTCAGGAAAATATCTGATCTTCAACTTTTTCAAGAATGTTCATCTTTCCTTGAGAGATTCTTAAAATCACTAAGGCCACTTTAATCATGAGTCCTGATTTCACCCTTATATCAGGTCATATTGCTGTTGAGCAGAAGAGAGACTGTAAAAGGAGAGTCAATCCATCTTTCAGTGATAAATTGTAAATGGAGCAGTAATCCTGGTGGGGTTTTTTTTTTTCTTCACTTTGAGGAATTTTCCCACGGAAATAGAACAAGATATAATAAGCAATGACTTAATAAATATAGAAAGAAGCATCATATTGTCTAAGAACTGCAGTCCCCTTTTTATCATTTCAGTAGATAACATTTGAGTTGCAGTTCAGCAAACGTTTTACTGGGTACTTTGCATAGTCAAAGCACTACCTGATTTACTGAGGGCAATAAAATAATGAACATGACATACTCCCTGCCCTCAGAGCCTACATCTTAGCTCAGGGTTTATCAATATAGGCATTACTGGCATTTTGGCATGAGTTATGGTAAAGAGATATCAATGAACAAAAAGTGCTTCTCCAGTAGTAATTACATTAATGTACTAGAAGAGCAGACTCACAGTGGGGAGTAGGAAAAGAGAAACTCTTAGTAAGATTGTAGAAGTTTCTGAAAGCAAGAGGCTTGGGCTTAAAAATTTTTTTTTTACATTAATTTTATTTTAAGGTAAGTCATTGAAGATTCTAGATTCTGTGAACTTACAGAGGACATGTAACAGGGGAGGTTGGGAAAGATGAATTTGGCAGTGATGTGTAAGATGCAAGAAAGGGGAAGTAAGCACCTGAAAATGCCAGATGAGCCCTGCTGCATTCAAACAGAGAAGGATAGGTCTTGATTTTTGGATGCCTGCTCTAGAATCATGAAGCAGAGCAGAGCTGAAAGTGAGGTTAGGAACAACTGAGGAAACACTGTTGCCAGTATGTCGACCATGTTAACTGTAATCCTAACCACACTGAACTCCAATTATTAGCTTATTAGCTCATGTGCCTGCCCACTCACTAGGTAGTGAACTCCTTGAGGGTACAGATCATATTGCATTCATCTTTGAATGGCACAGAGTAGCTCAAGACAGGTTTGCCATTTATAAATAAATGAATTAAAAAATGAAACAAAAAGAGAAAGAAAAAACAAACAGTGCCTATATCAAAAGATTATGAGGATCACATGAGAAAATTCATCCCAAGCACTTAGCAGAGTGTCTGGCATTCAGCAAATGTTTAATAAATATTAGCTATTACTATCAGCATCAGCAGCATCATTTTCATTACTCGAAAGAATAAAATCCTTCCCAAAGAGAAAAGGAAATTCTTCACAAAGTTAGTGAATACACCGTTGTTCTTCGATGTTATGCCAAACTCTCAGCTCACTCCTATGACTTATGAGTGTTTGAGCATAAATTAAATGATTGAACACATGACTGCATTCATATTCCCAGAAGTAGGTTATAAGCACATCAATCAAGACAAATTTCCAGGCTCATCTTTGTGCAACCTGTCATGCAATTTAAAACAATGGCTGGAACTCCATGAGAGGAACGGGACAGCTCTCCAGCCTCCCTTTTTGCACAGGTTGTTGGAACAGCTGTTACGATGCTCTTCTTCAAAAGACCTGCAGCGACTCCCTGTGTGTGACTGTCTTTATTAAAGCAAACAGAAAATTAAAGGCAATGAATAACATTGCCTGCAGACATTCCAAACTCCCTCTTTTCTGTGAGCTCACATTTAAGGACTAGATCCAGTTTGGAGGGATTAGTGAACTGGCTAAGACTCTAAGCTCTTAGGTATGTAACAGGGGGACCCAGCTTTGAACCTTAACACCATCACTTACTGGTAGAATGGCTTCAGAAAGTTCTTTGGTTCAAGTCTCAGGTTCTTGAATTATAAATGGAGTTAATGAAAATCACAACTGGTTATTGTGAATTTTAGATGAAATAAGATACTTAGCATAATACCTAATAAACTTTATACTCAACACATGGAAATTATTACTATTATTTATCCATGTGTCCTCTATTTAGCTATGTATGCATTCATGCAATTATCTGTATAGAGAGTAAGTGCCTTTTTTTTTTTTTAAATGGAAGTTTATCCTAGTTCTGGGATACATATATTTGCTTTTCACTGATTAGACTCTACTTCTTGTAGGATCTATAATATATTTCAGAGACATAAATAAAATTAATAGCTGATGATAGGATTGATTACCATTGCTTCTCTTCTACAAGTTCTATTCTAGTGCTTTGCAAACTGAGGCAATTTTATCTTGGTAAGGGTGTAAGTGATGATGTGGGTTGTGAAATGGACAGTACTTAAAGACACAAGGTGAGTATGGTACAACCTCCTTGAGTGATAGATTTCCTTGAAGGTATTTCAAGACAAAAGTTATATTTTATTCACTCAAAAGCTATTCATTAACTTGTGCTGGACATAAAAGAGACACAAAGCTACCTAAATGTCCATTGACAGATGAATGGATAAGAACATGTGGCACATATATACAATGGAATATTACTCAGCCATAAAAAGGAATGAAATTGAGTTATTTATAGTGAGGTGGATGGACTTAGAGTCTGTCATACAGAGTGAAGTAAGCCAGAAAGAGAAAAACAAACACCGTATGCTAATGCATATATATGGAGTCTGAAAAAACAGTACTGATGAACCTAGTGATGGGGCAAGAATAAAGAGGCAGAAGTAGAGAAAAGACCTGAGGACACAGTGGGGAAGGAGAAGCTGGGACAAAGTGAGAGAGTAGCATTGACATATATACGCTACCAAATGTAAAATGGATGGCTAGTGGGAAGCTGCTGAATAGCACAGGGAGATCAACTCGATGCTTGGTGATGACCTAGAGGGGTGGGATAGGTAGGGGATATTGGGAATATATGTATAAATACAGCTGATTCACTTTGTTGTACAGCAGAAACTAACACAACATCGTAAAGCAATTAATCTCCAATAAAGATTTGAAAACAAAATCCTAAAAAGAGAGAGAGAGAGAGAGATCCTACCTTAAAGTGGCATACAATCTCTTATGGGAGAGAAACACTATATGTAATGATGGGATAATATATATTGACAAATTGCGATACATAAAAAGATATGACATGCTTTAAGGGAAACTAAGTGGATCTCATTTAGTGTCAGGATGATGGCGGGAAAGAAGTTCTCACTGAGGAGGTAATTTAAGCACCAAGTAGTTAACCGAAGTGGTTTCATATTAAAGCAAATAAGCATATTTATTATGAGGTAAAAGGCTAACTTCACATGAATTTTAAGATAAAACACAAAACAAAGAATTCTTTTACTGGTCATGGGCTGTCTTATCAGCATGCAGGGGTATAGTTCCTAATGCTTTCTAAAAAAGCTGTCTGCTTGGTGAGAGAATTTTCAGACTTTTTGCCAATTTAAGGGAGCACTCCTAATTACTGTCAACAATAATACTCCTCTTCGTGGCCTGGACACTAGGGCTGGAGTCTCTGGTTTATTTTGCACTTTCAATACATGATAACTCTATTCATGCATCCACTTATAATTCAAACGCTGGATGTTGGTCTTGCTTTCCCTAAATTGATGGTTTTATTTTAGAATTAAATTCAGCTGCATTTGTGTAGGTATGTAATTTAAAATACATGGTTAAGGGACTTCCCTGGTGGCACAGTGGTTAAGAATCTGCCTGCCAATGCAGGGGACACGGGTTTGAGCCCTGGTCTAGGAAAATCCCACATGCCACGGAGCAACTAAGCCCATGCACCCCAACTATTGAGCCTGCGCTCCGGAGCCTGCGAGTCACAACTACTGAGCCCATGTGCTGCAATCACTGAAGCCCGCACGACTAGAGCCCATGCTCCACTACAAGAGAAGCCATCGCAATAAGAAGCAATGAACAGTAGCCCCCGCTCTCAGCAACTAGGGAAAGCCCATGCAGAGCAACAAAGACCCCATGCAGCCAATAAATAAACAAATTAATTAATTTTAAAAAATAAAAATAAAAAATATGGTTAAGAAGGAACACAAAGAATCGTGGTTATTAGACAAATTTCCTACTGCACATCCCTTGCGTTCTTAAATTTAACATTCTATGTTAAAGACGAACCCTGAAGTTTACAGTAGATAGTAAGTGTAATGCATATATGCGTTACTATATGATATTTTCTCTTTCTGACTTACTTCACTCTGTATGACAGTCTCTAGGTCCATCCATGTCTCTACAAATGTCCCAAATTCTAATGCTCATTCTAATAGATACACAGTACTATCTCATTGTGATTTTAATTTTCCTTTCTCTAATGCCTAATGATGTTGAACATCTTTTCATGTGCTTACTTTCCATTTGTATATCCTCTTTGGTGAAATGTCTGTTCACTTTTACTCATTTTTTAAAAACTTATATTGGAGTATAGCCAATTAACAATGTTGTGAGAGTTTCAGGTGCATGGCAAAGGGACTCAGCCATACATATACATGTATCCATTCTCCCCCAAGACCCATTTTTAATTGGATTTTTATATATGATATTTGTTTTTCTCTTTCTGACTTACTTTACTCTGTATGACAGTCTCTATGTCATCCATGTCTCTACAAGTGTCCCAGTTTTTTCCCTTTAATGGCTGAGTAATATTCCATTGTATATATGTACCACATCTTCTTTATCCATTCATCTGTTATCTTAATGCCTGCATAATATCTCATAGGAAGGCTGCACCTTAATTGATTGAACCAATCCTCAACTGTTAGAAATTTAAATTGTCTTTTTTGGGGGGGGTTGGTTGGTTGGTTGGTTGTTATTAGAAAGGATGCTTATATGAACAACCTTGTACATACATCTTTGTAAGTATTTATTTCCCCAGAACGAATTCCAAGGAGTGGAATTTCTGAGTCAAAGTGTAAAAGAAGTTTCGTACTTGTGACATATATCATTAATTTGTCCTCCAGAAAATTGATGCTAACTCATATTTCCCACCAAAATTACCCATTTCTCTGCACAGCTTCTCCAATATTTGTTAGCATTCTTAATGATTTTAGTGAAATATGAACTTTGACTTTTGGAGGGTGCAGACACCTGTTCCTTAGCTAGGGAGCCCAGTTAACTGCCAGCTTTCATAGTCCAATCTGACTCTCAAAAGAGTGACCTGACATAGTAATAAGGTCTCAATTTCTTTGTGAATAATTCCGCCTCAAAGAAATCCAACGGAGAGGGATGTCACAGACTAAAGAGCTTAGGCATAGTGAAGGCTCTAAGCCAGAAACAAAGCCAGAAACACTACACTGGAGTCCTTGGTGCGCGCTGATATTTCTTGGAGGTCCCCAGTGGATGGGATATGCCTGCTGCATATGGGTCTCTCAGGTTTAGCCAACTCAGTGTAAAGAATCTTGCTATTTCAGAATAGGACATGCATTTATGTTTGTCCTTTTGGAATTCTGTGTCCCTGCGGATATACTTCTATTTGATCCATTTACATTCATGGCAACAAAATGGGAAAGGCGTTAACCTTGATGTGGGTATAGAGAAGAACTCCAAAATGGTTCTACATTTTAAATCAAAGGGAAAATCAGATTTAAAAATTATATTTACGAGCAACTTTCAACCCACTTGTACACCTACGTACCTTTTAGATCCTAGCTCTCTGTGTTCTTACAACAAAAAAAATGGCTCGTTGGAGGAATGTATTTGTATATCAGTATTTTCCCAATTTGAAAAATTACTTTATGAGGTTATTATTAGATTCTATAACATAGTTTTTTCTTGAATGGCTATAGATTTACCAGAATCAAATAATGTTAGTTAAGTACCCTTTTTTTCTTTTCATAGGTAAGGTAATCACTTTTATAGTTATTGATATATTAACATATTACTTTGGTTGATTCCATTTTGCAAGCAATCCCCAATATTAAATTATTCCCAGAAAATTCTTGGCATCAAATTCCTTTGCAAAACCAGTGCTCACAATCTTGGCAGTAAGGGGAAAGTTGTACACTGATTGTCTTTCATTTTAATTTCGCTCCCACTAGAGAAGATTGATATAAACAAAATTTAAATAGAAAACACATTTCAGATGCCAGCAGTGAAAAAGACTTTTGTCAGCCTAATAAAAAGGTATCAATTTTCTCAATTTTAGTCAATAAATTGAGTCATTTTCTAAATGGATTAGATTAAAGGAAAGTTCAAACTCCCAGTGAAACGCTCTTGGTGCTGATGGAGACTTCAGACAAGGGTGAGAGAACAGGACACACGGAACCTCTTAGGCCTCTTTAGATCTATACAAATTGATGGCAAGTAGGAGAGAAGTGTCTCTAACTCTGAACTCACCTAGTGCCTTAGAAGCCAAATCCTGGGGAATTGAATGGGAAACATTGTTTCTCTTATTTTTTTCAGATGTCATGCCTTGGTGATTGAATTAAAACTGAAAACATGGAAATTTGGGGAGAAGTGAGGCTTAGATGAAGAGCCTGTGGCATTTCGTGCTTTATATGCCTGTCTCACAGATGCTTGATAAAATAAAACAAAAACACTCTACAATGCTATTATGCTCACACAATCTCTGGGGAAGACCTTGATGCCTTCTGATTTATTATAATTAATTTAACTCCAGAAAACATAACCTGACTTTCATGTGAGGATGAAATGTATAAACCTTGATCACAGAGCACTCTTGAATCTAATTTTATTTGTGTGTATGTGTCTGAAATGGCAACATAATTTGATAATTGGTTATGTTTATAATTTGGCAAGAACTGCCCAATATCTTTTTGGCATATGCCTTCACTCACCAAGCCCTTGAGAAATGGAAGATAACGATTGGTGTTTTATTTTCTCTTACACAATGCCACACAACTAGCATGGTTATTCTGGTGGAATTGTTGGGATGGTTTGGAAAAGCTCAGCTTCATTTATAAGAAAATGTCTATAGACTATCAGCTCTGTGCTTAGCATCACTTAATGTAGGCAGTCTGAGTGACATAAAAACATGTCAAAGCTTTCACATGAGTTTTAAAGTAGATGAGCAAATGAGAGATGATAGAAGGTCCTTATTTTTAAATACTTAATTTCTAAAATATCAAACAACTTTATTTAAACAAACAGAATGAGCCTTTAGAAACTGTCAACACACCTGGGAAAATTCACAGTACTGGCACTTTGCAACTTATCATGTTCACGTCGATGACGGTATTACGAAAGTGAGAAAATCAAAGAAAGCCAGGAATATATATTTGGCAATGTTTTCGGTGCATCCAGCTGCAAAAAGTTCAGAATCATAGTTCTACTGCCTCAAGCCACATCTCCCCTACTCTTCTTGCTAAATTGAAAAACTCTAAGTTTAGCTAAATTGGAAGCAGGATGTAATGCGTTCCCCAAATTCAACAGCAAAACCTAGAAACTAGAACAGTACTTCCCAGTCAGAGAACTAAGGATCTCCGAAGGTGGGGAGGATTGTGATTTCCATGGCAGTTTGAAAGCTTTCTTGAATAGCAATAGTGATTTAGAGATTCTGATTCATTTTTGTTTTTTTGTGTTTACCTTCTCTTTATGTCAGGTGATACTAACTTTTCATTTTCCAATTTTAGAAGAGGCTGCACATTCTTCTTCCCCCTCTATATCCACCCCTCTGAAATGTGACTTTACCTCTCCTCGCATCAGGAAGTGGGGTCTATTTCCACAGTCCTTCTCTCTGGGTTTGGTCATGTGCTTTGTTTGGCTGATTAGAAGATAGCAAACAGGACATAAGAAGAAGCTTGAAAGTACTTTTGCTTGGGGTTTGCTGCCCTTTAGAACCCTGAGCTGACCATGATGAAAGGTCATGTGAAGCAGAAAGTAGCTATCCTATCTGATGCCCTCGTGGACTAATTAGCCTGCCAACCATCAGACTTGTAGCTGAGGCCATCCTAGATGCCAGCTCTACAAAATTCACTGCTAGCCTGCTCCTTGATCCCCCCACTTCATGTCTTGAATACTTATATGACAGCTGCAACTTCAGTGGCAGTCATGAAGGAAAGTTCAGGAAAATTGCTGCACTGCTGGCACTTAACGTCATTAAACCAATGTCAACGACCCAAACCTCTGGACTTCTTGTTATCCAAGAAAAATCAATTCTTATTACTCAAGCTATTACAGCTGGGCATTCTATTACTCACCACCTAATGCAACCGCAGGTAAAACTGAAGGCATTCAACAAGTATTTGTGGACTAACTGAATGAATGAGTGAATGCATGAATGAACCCAGATGTTTGCACCCAGGCCATCTCTCTGCCATTTCTGTCCACTTGGTACTAAATATTCACAGTGGTCAAAAATTGATTTTTTTTTTTTTTGGCATTTGAATTTAGAAATTCAGTTGACCTATAGACAATCCTGAGAGTAGCTTTCTGTCCTCATTATGTGTGTCTCCAATTTGCATGCATAATCATACCTTCCGTCACAACTCACCAGATGCGGAAGATACAGAACTGGCATAGCTGTATGTAAATTAGGCATTTTCCCAGAGCATTTCAGTGTCAGTGGTAATGTTGAATTTTCTTAATTACAATCCAGATATGCTCACAATGGAGTAATACTAACTGTTATGGTCTAGAGAAGCTAAATTCAATTTTACTAAACTATTAAGATTCATTTGGATGTACTGTTTGGGCAAGAAGAGAAGCGCATATAGAAATTGCTCTCATGGTGAAGTATTTTCTGAGGCTTGCTGGAGCAAAGAAAGAAATTGGGAGAGGACTGACAATCAGCCACCAAAAGAGAAAGAGGGCAACTAAAGCAAAGACTTCTAATATTTATTTATTGTTGATTTAAAATCATTTTCTCTTCTACCCGTAGTAGGCTGAAATGTGTCTATCTGAGTCCAAGCCACTGGGACAGAGTCTGAAAATTTTTTTTGAATTGATGTGCTCTGGGGAGAAGGCAGGTCTAAAGAAATATTTTTTTCTTATGCTCTGAGTTTTTAAGTTGCTCTAGCTCAAGTACCAAGCTGAAAAACCATTTTCATTTCAATTTCTGAGACAACTTTTCTCAAAAAAAAAACAAAAAACAAAAAAAAAACCAACCATTGGAACAACATGGCTTAACATGAAATTTTGAGTAAAGGTTTACTGCCTTTGTGTTACAGGGTTTTGTTGGGTCATAAGAGCCCCTTTCTATAAGAAGGAATATACCAAAATTACCTCCTTTCAATTATGAATCTTATTATACAAACTTTCTTGAACAATGCCCCCCCTCAATTCAGAAAGGTAAAGCACATACAGTATGTAAATCCACAAAACACTTGCATCCTAAGTTCAATTCATTTCTGAAATGCATCAGCGCAGTGGATACAAAACTATGAGGCAATCATCAGGAACCTTCTAATTGGCCCTTTCCTGTTGTGTAGTTTAGACCAAGAAGCTCCACGTCTTGAAACATATAGATACATGTATCAACTCATATAATTTGGGAGTTGTGAAGAATTATTGACATTTTAGAGAGGAGGAAATTGAATCAAAGGGAGGTTACATGACTTACCCATGCTCACACAGCTAGTAAGGGGTAGAATTGTGAATTAGCCAAAGCAACTTTCTCCAGAGCTGATTAAAGGTTTGGGAAAGTGATGTCTAAGATAAATGTGGAAGGGTGAATAGTAATTTGCAAAGTGATCAAAGTAGAGATGGATAATTTCAGTGGAGATAAAGCTGTGCACAGGGCTTCCCTGGTGGTGCAGTGGTTAAGAATCTGCCTACCAATGCAGGGGACTCAGGTTCGAGCCCTGCTCTAGGAAGATTCCACACGGCACGGAGCAACTAAGCCTGGCGCCACAACTACTGAGCCTGTGCTCTAGAGCCCGTGCTCTGCAACAAGAGAAGCTACCGCCCTGAGAAGCCCGCACATCACAACAGAGTAGCCCCTGATCACCTCAACTAGAAAAAGACTGCGTGCAGCAATGAAAACCCAACACAGCCAAACAAAACTAAACTAAATTAACAAACAAACGAACAAAAAAAGGCTGTGCACAACCCAGACAACCCAGAAGTGTGAGTTAGAATGCTATACTCTGGGAACCATTGGTGACTGAGCACTTCTGGAGCAAAAATGCATGTGTGTTTGTGAGCGAGCAAGGGAAGGTGAGATTTGGTGTATTTTAGGTACTGAGGAATTTGATCAAGGTCTTGTTAAGTAAAATGGCTTTATAAAAACAGTTATGTGGTGGCAAATCAAAGATGCCATGAGGATAATGGAAAGGATCACTCTTGATTCAGAGCAAGCTCTCTCTCATCTTAGGTGATACTGTTTCTCTGTCAGATGAATTTCTTCTCCTGGGCCATGGTTCCAAATTTGGAAAGTGCAATTTAGTAGATGGCACTGGGGATGCATTAATTCATTCGGCAGAAGAAAGCAGTCTGTCTTCGCCAAATATTTCCTTCCATTCAGGTCTCCATCAGGGGTAGCGTGGAGGATGTCTGCTCAGCATCTCTATCACTTCTCTGATTGAAGGTCGCATGACCACAGGCTTCCACATCTTTCCCTGCACCCAGGCTGCAAAACCAGCTAGGGATCCTCGGTTTATAGACAGGAAGCCAGGACACAAGAAACTGCAGGAGGACATGACCGAAGAAGGGAGTTCTACTTGAGTTTTAAGCCATAGGGTAGCACTTTTAGGTATTCCTTCTTTTACTGAAATGAATTTATATAAAAAGGGAACTTTATTTCCTCAGTCTAAGTGGTAAATTGGTATCATTTGTTATAAGGTCAAAAACACAAGCGTACCCCTCCCCACATTAGGTTACTGCATCTAGTTAGATATTGCTGTCCTCCTAAACTGATTTCTTCCATCTATTTTAAAAAATTGGCGAAGAGGAAATTTTAGAGAGGTGTTAAAGATGCAATAGCACCAAGCTCTTCTCCTTCAAGACATCAAGGACAGATAAAAACTGAAAAAGAAGTACTAATTACTCTAATATTCATTGTTATTTAGTGTCATGTCTGTTATTACCTAAAATGATCTCATTTATCACCGGTGGTATGACCACTGCACATGGAACACAATGAAACAGTCTCTCTCAGTCTCTCCATCTCTTATTGCCTCTTTTAGTAGCTGGAGGGAGAAAGAGCTAATGCTGTCCTTAGATACCTTACAATATACTGATTGCTTTTAATCCTGGACTACTTTTATTTAGATCACATTCAAGAACTAGACACATTAATGAGAGAAATAAGTAAATGAAACTGTAAGCCATGAAAGGGCTGCAATATTAGTAGCTTGAGTTTTTCAGCTGGCATTCACATTAAAAACTGTGTCAACCAAGGCTAACATTTCTTGAAGGACAGCTCCGTTTCAGCCCTGTCTCCATGATGAAAAGCACCAGGCTAAAAAGTCATCGGTCTGGTATTTTAAGACACATTTAATGGCTGAATTTGGGAGACAGCTTCCAGTACCTGAATGTCCAGGAAAAAATATTAATCAAGCAAGTTTTATTAGTGATGACCAATAAAAGAGAAAAGCTAAATTCAGCCCTAAAATTTCATTATTATGATGGGTTGAGTGACCTCCAATACTCCTTAAAAGACCGATGGCCTTGGATGCTCAGGATTCTGAGAGAAATGAATTTTGAAGATGAAATAGGAAATAGTATGTCACTGCAAAGATGCATAGAGGCACTCTCTCCCGTGAACAGAGACCAACCTGTATCTGCTTTTATTGATCAAACTGAACAATGTGAACTGGATTTTGGGAAGTAATGGCCAATGTAGCCTGTAAACAATGCTTGGTTTCGACACATTTGAAACTCCCTAGACTATTATATTCTATGTCACTCTCAAAGGGGGTGCTAATTTCAAAAGAAGCTCACATCTACAGTTGAAGATGTTTCATTGGGAAAGAAAGCAGGGTTGGGGGATAACATTTGTTGAGCAAATCTTAAGTACTTTATAAAGGGTATTCTAGCTAATGCTTGCAGCAACCCCGGGAAGGCTATTATTATCCACATTTTACAGATAAGGAAGGTAAGGTTCAGATTTTAAGTAATTAGCCCAACCTAATGGATAGTACAAGTTAGGATACAAACTCAGGCTTTTATCAGTCCTAACATTTTATGTACTTTTTAAATTCCAGAATGCCTATTGGAAGCACAGGTTTGGTGATGCCAACGTTAATTTGTAACACAGCTTTGTTTCTACGTACCTAGCATCTGCTTCCTTGTCTACGGGCAACAATACCCTAATTTTACTTTGGGAAACTACTATCCTCAGAGTGTTAGTCCAATGTTTCCAATGGAGCTGACCCCACCCCTTGGAAACAGAGATAGCACATGACCAGGCTTGTCCAATCAGGTAACTCCACCTCTCTGTAGGTTAAAGATTGCTGCAAAAAAATTAGCTACTCCTTTCTTTGAGAAGTAAAGTACCGTTTCCCTCCTAATGAACCTGGGATGGCCCTAGTACACTGCTTGACCAACCAAGTGCAGCAGAAGTGACATTTGGTAGCTCATATAAAGTCTTGTAGCTTCTACCCAGGCTTCTTGGAATGCTCTCTCTGGGAGTCTTGAACCATTTGGTTAGAAGTTCGGCTACCCTGAAACTACCATGTTGGAAAGGGCATAGGTACCATGTTGATAATTCCAGCTGAACCCATCCTTCCAGCCACCCACTTTAAGCCAAGGTAAATGAGCCATTTTGGACCAGACCAGTCTAGTCTAGTCACGAGCTAAATACCATGCAGTGACCTCTGTCAATGTCATGTGAAACAGAAGAATCAGCCTGCTGACCCACCCAAATTACTGACTGATAAAATCATAAAATGTAATAAAACAATTATTGTTTTAAGCCAGTAAGTTTTGGGGTTATGATGCAGCATTATAGACTGGAAAAATCTCATTGGCCACAACGATTGGTTTAGAGGTGGCCTGTGACCTGAGTCAACCAATGACATTCATTTGCTAATTCTATTGGGAAAAAGATAACTCTCTTTTCCTTGTTAGGTGGTGATCTGGTAAGATACAAAACTGGGGCTATTGGTAGCATTTTTATTACTACTGGAGCACAGCTTGTTTGAAACTGAGGCCAGTAGAGAAGAAAGAGAAGAAGGATGGAGAGAGTGATGTCTGAAGACAGTCATAGCCTTGGCCTTTTATTTCATAGCAAAGTAAACTTTTTGTTTAAATCAGTTGAATTTCATTTCTTGCCACTGAAGAAGTTTCAACCAAGAAAAGCTATATTAGTGGGAGAAAGGTGAAATGAGAAGGAAGGGGTGCAAACAAGAAAATGAAGGACTTGTGTGTGTGTATATTTGTACACGTGTGCCTATTTAAAATTAATATTAAGGCACAGCTTCAAAGGTGGAGGCATACTAAAAAGAAAGGCAAGCTTAAGGACTCATGTAAAAACATTTTGCCAGGCCTAATATTTTGAAAGCCCTATAAGAGGGCTTTCAGTTCAGAGGTCATTCTGATCTTTCCAATTGTATTTCTAAACAGAAAAGTACAGATGCATAGTGTGATCAAAAGTTATTGGAGAAAAAACAAACAAGCACAATAGTATAACAGTTAAAACCATAGCCTATGTCTCAGTGCGCAAGTTTCTTTGATGACCTGAGATCTATTTTACTGACCTGTAAAATGGGAATAATACCTCTCCTGCTTCCTTCACAGAGTTTTTAATGAAATGAGTTAGTGCTTTTGGAGGCAACTGGAAACAGGCAAGTAAAGCCATGTTCAGAGCTCACAGTTTGGGGCAACTTATTTGGCTGTACCAGTGTTTATGAAATAGGCAGTGATATATGTCAACAGAAAAGACATATCTGACACCTGAAGTTGATGCTAAAAATGTCCCCTGCCATTACGGTCAAACATAGTAGCCACTGGCCACATGTGACTACTTAGGTGTAAATTAATTACAATTAAATGCAATTAAAATGTATCCTATCAATTGTAATAGGCACATTTCAAGGGCTTGAGAACTATATATGGCTTTGGCTACCATGTTGGACAGTGCAGAATAGAATATTTCCATCACTACAGAAACCTCTAGTGGATAGCACTGGCCTAATATACTGGACATTCCATCTGCCCAGCATCTAGTAGCTGTCACCTGGCATAAACCCACCTACTCCATCACCAGCAGCATCCCCACCACTCCTAAAGGAGCTCTGATCTTTACGTCTTTTCCATGTCTTATGCTCACCACTCTGGAGGCACTTGTGGAATCACATAAAGTAGACTGAAATCCTAAGAATGAAACAGGCTGGGACCTGGGACCTGGGACCTGGGACCCGGGACCCTTTGCTGCAGTGCTGCAATGCTTGCACCTGGACACACCTCTCCTCAAGCAACAAAATACAAAGAAACTGTAGGGGACTAAAAAGAACTGCGTGCATGCATAGTTGCAGCAAATTCTGGACCCAAAACATATAAAGAGACCTAAAAAACCCAGCTGCCACTTTTGAAGGGCCTGGAGCAAAAACAGGGTGTCAGGAGCAAAAGTAAGGTACTGTGCATGCCCCCTGCACACACCACCACCTAAGTGGGGGGACAAAATACCTAAGCAACCCCTCTGGCCTGACCCCTGGACACACCCCTACCCTTACCCCATATAAGAAACAAGCTTGCCCCTCCTCGGGGAACAGAGGAACCTGTTGTTTGTTCTCACTCCCCCATATTGCAGCAGGGGCCCCAATAAAGCCTTGCCTGAATTTCTTGTCTGGCCTCTAAGTCAATTTCTATTGACTGGGTAAGGCCAAAAAACCCTGGTCGATAACAAGAAGACCTGGGTTCTGATCCTACATCTAATACTGATGTAGGTGACAACTTCAGCCAATCATGTTATTAAGTCTCAGATTCCCATCTGTAAAGTGGATATACCACTTTCTTTACACAGTTGTTGGTGACACTGCATGCAAGAACATAGGCGCTTTGAAAAAATGTACAAAGGTCAAGATTAGCAAAGCTCTTAAAAAGTGAAATTTTTTTCTCAAGAGGAAGTTGTCAAGATCTAATTTTACAGTTAATGTAGCAACACAGTCAAGATCATTTGCTCTGACACAAGATAAAATTTATTTATTTATTGTAAGTTTGCTTTAAATCCCATTTTAGTCACTCGCTAGTTGTATGATCTTGGACAAGCTTTTAAGCACTTTTAACTCCACGTTCCTCGTAAAGCTGAAGGCAAGAACCAACCTATTACGGATGCTGTGCTGATTAAGTGAGATAAAATGATTTAGAATTGTAGCTGGCACACAGAATGGACTAAAAGTTATCAGCTAACCCTTCTGGTCCTGGATGCACCACAAACAATTGCATGGCTTTCAATCAATACATAGGCAAGACAGCTATAGGAGTGTATCTGGGTTTCTGACGTTAGGTAAAGAAAATTACAGAGAGCTAATGATACCAGGATCTAATTTTTTTTAAAGTACATTTTCTTAAGCTAGTTGCTCATTGTGCTTAATGCTGATATAAGAGTCTCTACTTTTAAAAGTTAATGAATGATTTTTTAATATTTATTTTACTGAAGTAAAGTTGATTTACAATGTTGTGTTAATTTCTGCTGTAAGGCAAAGTGATTCAGTTATACACATATACACATTCTTTTTCATATTCTTCTCCATTATGGTTTATCACAGGATATTGAATATAGTTCCCTGTGCTATACAGTAGGACCCTGTTGTTTATCCATCCTATATATAACTGTTCACATCTGCTGACCCCAGACTCCCAGTCCTTTCCTCCCCCATCCCCCTCGGCAACCACAAGTCTGTTCTCTATGTCTGTGAGTCTGTTTCTGTTTCATAGATAAGTTTATTTGTGCCACAGTTTAGATTCCACATATAAGTGATATCATGTGGTCTTTGTCTGGCTTGCTTCACTTAGCGTGATTATCTCTAGGTCCATCCAGGTTGCTACAAATGGCATTATTTCAATGAATGATGGTTTTTAAAAAGTATTTTTGGAAGTCCCTCATTTCTATACTGTGGGAAATACATCTATGTCCGTTACATGATGAAAGAAACAGAGTGAACTTTGTAAACAAATCGATAGGTCATGTGCTCTGCGGCAGCACGTGAGTGGCTGAAACTTTAACTGTGGAGTCAGAGAGGCCTAGGTTTACATAACCTGGATTAAGTTACCTGACTTCTGTAAACCTTGGTGTCCTCTTTCATCAAACAGAGATAATCATGGTATTCCTACCTCATAGAGTTGTTTGAGTAATTATGTTAAACAGTTAATATAGAAAGAATTTAGGAGAAGCCCCATCAGATTTAAGTGCGACATATGTTATTAGTGATGAGGGTGACAGTCGCCATCAGCACTTATACTACCCAGAACCATTCCTGGGGTACGACAAGTGCTCAATTAAATACTGGATAGCACTTAGTACCCTCTATTGTAATAAATGATATATTTGGTCTTACTTTGAATAGGTAAACTATACTGAGACTTATAATCAAGACAGAAATGATTTTAGTAAATTAAGTTTATCTATGGTAACTAATACTACCAGGAAAGAGTCAAAAGATTGTAAACCTGGGGAGTATTAATCTGTATTTAAATCATAATATTCTTGTAAAATTTGAAACTATCTTTTTCGCCATATAATTCTCAATATCTATTTTCTTAGAGTAATTGAGAGTCCTTAGAATCATTTTATAGGATGAAAACTCATGATTATTTACCCAGATCACACCCACTGCCTCTGTTCAATTAATTTAGATTTTATTGTTTTGATATAGGAAAAATGTTTACCTTTTCTAGTGTATTTATAATCAAGTTCTAGAAGGAATAAGTAATTTCAATTTGTCTGCTAGTGGAAATATATGATTAGAAAGCTTCCTAGCAAAGCTATGAAGATAATTACGCTAATAACATTTATGGTAACTGCATTTGCTAATAGTATTATTTTCACATTTGTTTTCATACCTATTACTTCATGTTTAAATTCAACATAGCAAGAGGCTGAGCCTTATTTCCATATATATTGCTACCCAGATATTTACACTATATGTTTATTTAAAAAACAGCAATGGGTGTGATCTTGAATGTGCAAAGCAAATGAAATATGATTTCCAAAGATCTAATGAGTTTTTTCCCCTTTCAGGGGCAAGGAAATAGCTAGCAGAGTGGAGAGATGCATTTGTATTTGCATCTTCTTAATATACACTATGAAAAATCAATACGATAGATACCTGACCTTCCTCTTGTTCTTCTGAATAAGCAAGAACACACTGAAATCAAAAGGTATAAAATCTTAAGGATTGCAATGAGCTGATTTACATCAGGGAGCAAATTTCTATTTACCTGATAGCCAAAGAGGAATAATAACTTGCCTATTTCTTCTCTTTACTCTTCTGCAGAGTTCAATAAATCTGTCACTTTCCTGCATTTTTATTTTTGTTTTATTCATGTTTTCTCTTTACTATGCAAAATGATACAGTGGAAAGAACATTGACTTGGGTGTCAAAATTCCCCAGTGTATGTCTACACTTTGTTGATAATTAATTGTGTCACCTTGTTTGACTTACTCAACTTTTTTGAGTCGCCATTTCTTTCTCCTAAGAAGTGAGTGAGACTTCCTAGGTGGTGCAGTGGTTAAGAATCCACCTGCCAATGCAGGGGACATGGGTTCGATCCCTGGTCTGGGAAAATTCCACATGCCATGGAGCAACTAAGCCCATGTGCCACAACTATTGAGCCTGTGCTCTAGAGCACTCAAGCCACAACTATTGAGCCTGTGCTCTAGAGCACTCAAGCCACAACTGTTGAGCCTGTGTGCCACAACTACTGAAGCCCATGAGCCTAGAGCCTGTGCTCCACAACTAGAGAAGCCACCTCAATGAGAAGCCTGCGCACCACAGTGAAGAGTAGCCTCCACTCGCAGCAACTATAGAAAGCCTGTGTGCAGCAACAAAGACTCAACACAGCCAATAAATTAATTAATTAAAAAAAAAGTGAGTGAATTCTAAGTTTTAGATGCAGTATAAAATTTGGTAATAGCACATGAATAGTTAGGAACAGAGATGCCCTGAGACACGTAAGTGGGACACGCAATGGTGCACGTGGCCAACCATGGGTGGTTCTCTGGGTTAACAAGGAAGCAGGCTATTTGCAGGAGACGGGAGGATTAAATTGTGCTTCTTGTAGGTTAAGGTGGTATGACTGGGCCAGAGTTTCCTCTTCAGAATTCTCCACTTTCTGAGTAGAAGGAAAAATATCAAAAAGGACTATGTACATGTGTGTGTGTGTGTGTGTGTGTGTGTGTGTGTGTGTGAGAGAGAGAGAGAGAGAGAGAGAGAGAGAGAGAGAGAGAGAGAGAGAGATCACGTGATCACCTGAAAGCCTAGGAGCACCAGGCAAACCGCTAAGCACTGGGGATACAGTGATGGCCAAAGCACTGTCCATTTTCTTTCCTTGAGTTCCTCCAAATCTAGTGAGGGGACAGTTAAGGGGCAATCATGTGTCAGTGTAAAGTTCTACAGCAGAGTGAGCAGCACAGGCAAAGGGCACCAGACTCAGCCTTGGAGAATGATTAAGGAAGATGTCCGTTAGGAGATAGTGACGCAAAGGAGGGAGGGAGCACTGGAGGCAGAGGGACTACCTTTGAAAATTTCTGAACATGACAGGAAGCATGGAGCAAGGAGGTGGGGACAGATCATCAAGGATTTTATAAGGCATATAATGGCAATGGACTTTATCCTGACATGATGGGGACTCAAAGTTATATATAATGTGGGTCTTTTCCACTTGGGTCCAGAAAGGACATAAACTAGCTGTAGTAGCCCTCTGGAGACTGGTGCCTTGGCAAAATGGGTCCAGTTCCTTTCAGACTCATTTTATTCTCTCTTTTGAGATCCTATTTCCTTCAGGTATATCTCCCATCTTCTGCCTCCTGGGCAGTGTGCACATTCTGGGGACATCCCTTTGCTTTTCCTTGTAGAGTTTTCTGTTATTTCCTGAAAGGGATTGAACCAAGAAAATACTCTCACATGATACTGGCCGGTAGGACTAGACAGGTTAAGGGGCTTCCCCGGTGGTCCAGTGGTAAAGAAGCCACCTTCCAATGCAGGGGATGCAGGTTCCATCCCTGGTCGGGGAACAAAGATTCCACATGCTGCGAGGCAACTAAGCCCTCATGCCACAACTAGAGAATCTGCGTGCTGCAAACTACAGAGCCCAGGCGCCCTGCAGCCCGTGCGCCACAACTAGAGAGAGAGAAAACCTGCATGCCACAATTAGAGAGAAACCCACATGCTGCGACGAAGAGCTGACATAGCCAAAGGGAAAAAAAATGACTAGATAGGTTACCTTTTCAAAGGGCTTTGGGTTTTTAAAACAATTAGGATAATAAGTAATTTAAAAAAATATATCTCCCATTTTTCATGATCTCAACTAGTCCTTGCCCATAAGCATATCTAATTTTTACATGACAAATTGAAATTCAGATAATTCTATGAATCTTTTTCTATTCACATAAAACTAGGAATAGTTTCTTTTTGTTTTGCTAATAGCTTAAACTAGTGGAAGAGCGTAATGTGGAATTCCAGGAGAGACAGCTGTAAGGAAGATATACTTGGACAGGACCACAAGGGAAATCTGGCCAGTGTCCTTCAACTGAGTCTACAACTGTTTGTCTCATGGCCTTTGTAAAGGTTAGAATGGACATGACATGAACTCTAGCAATGCCACATATGCTGATGACATCTCACTGATTAATTTGTATTCTCTCTTTTCCTGTGGGACCATATAACACAGACTTCCCTCTGGGCTCCTCTGGTAATGTGTTTGTGACAGACACAAGAGTGGACATAAAGGGCCTATCACTGCACCTGACACAGATCAGGTGCTCAATAAATAGTAATTCTCCTCTTTTATACACAGAGATTTACAAGGACACATCAACGCCTAGAGGCCTATGTGACTGTGATTATGACGTCCAAGTCTTGGGTTAGACAGACCTCACTTCTTGACCTCACTGCTGATCCTCCAACATACCTACCACGCTACTGTCTTCAGGCCTCTGCTCTCGCTCTTTCTGCTGCTTCTAATCTCTTTTTCTCCCCCATGCATTTGCTTGGCTGACTCTCTCATCTACTTATAGCATCTGTTCAACTCTTACTTGCCCCATCAGCTCTATCTGTACCACATTATTTAATATTATGAGTTACCTCCCTTTCTCCCAGCACTCTGGATCCAACATAACCTACTCTATTTTTTCATTATCTTATAATTTCCTAATTTGGTATATATTATCGGTACTGAGGTATTTTGTTTTTTTGTTTGTCTGATTTTTTTGTTTGTCTGATTCTAAATCAGACAAGCTCTTTTTTTTTCTTTTTCTTTTTTTTATAAATTTATTTATTTATTTATTTATTGGCTGCATTGGGTCTTTGTTGCTGCATGCAGGCTTTCTCTAGTTGTGGCGAGTGGGGACTACTCTTTGTTGTGGTGAGTGGGCTTCTCATTGCTGGTGGCTTCTCTTGTTGCGAGCACAGGCTCTAGGTGCACGGGCTTCAGTAGTTGTGGCATGTGGGCTCAACAGCTGTGGCTCATGCGCTGTAGAATGTAGGCTCGGTAGTTGTGGTGCACTGGCTTAGTTGCTCTACGGCACGTGGGATCTTCCCGGACCAGGGATCGAACCTGTGTCCCCTCCTTGCATTGGTGGGTGGATTCTTAACCACTGTGCCACCAGGGAAGTCCCAAGAATGCAAGCTTTCCAAAGGCAGAGGTCTTTTTCTATTTTACTCATGGATGTATTCAGGAGTTTAGGATTGTTCCTGGCATAGAACATGACTTAAAAATATCTGATGAATAAATGGTTCCATCACGAGGCATATGGTCACTGGGCAAGATGTTTGACTTTTCTGAGCATCTAATAAATGGAAATAATGACCATATCCACCATATAGGGTTGCTATGAAGATTAAATGAGATAATGAAGAGCTTGATATCCAGTGAAAGCTCAATGAATGCTATAAAAGATATAAAGGCAATCCCAAGCTACATATCTAGGCAACTGGGATTTTCCCATGTTGTTACAGGCTGAATGTTTGTGTCCCCCCAAAATTTATAGGCTGAAATCATAAGCCCCAATGTGGCTGTATATTAAGATTAAATGTGGTCATAAGAATGGGGCTGTGAAATGATAGTACTAGTGCCCTTATAAGAAGAGATACCAGAGAGCTCACTCTCTCTCCCTCCCTGGGCCATGCACTGAGCAAAGTTCATATGAGGACATAATAAGAAGGTGGCCAGCCACAAGCCAAGAAGAGAGCCCTTAATAGAAATCAGAACCATGAATTCAGTAGTGGCGATCTCTTGCTCTACCCCATATCATCATTGTTCTCCATCAGCTTGTTTTCTTTTCAGCAGATTATCTCATCTTTAGTTCAACATGGGGGCCAAAGATGGCTCTCTGGTAATGTAGGTTAGGTGGCTCTCCAGACAACAGGTTGCCAATAGACTTTAACTTAAGTTCTAGTTCAGTCATTGCTAGTGGCTGCTTGGGGCACACTGTTTAAGGTTCCAGAGCTGGGTCTAGACTTGAGGACGAAGAGTACTGTGATTGATTATCAATGTCTGCCATGGGTTAGAAGGGCAAACGGGCAGCATGAAACCTATGCATTTTCTATGTGTGGTCTACAATTTCAAATATCCAATATCTTTCCTAAATCACAGGCATTGCATGAGGCTATAATAAACACCCTTTCCACTCAGAAAAACAATGTAGAATACTTTATTGCCATAGGAATATGCGCTTCTGATTCATTTGTACTATAGCTGATTTTGGGAAAAAGTCAAATGAAGTGAACAGCTATATTGCAGTCATTTCTTTTTTTTTTTATATGTAATAAATTTAATTTTCTCCTGTTAATCTGCCTTATGTCATTTTAATTGCCAGCCTGAACAACTGAGAGGGGGAAAAGGGCAAAATTCTCCTCCCCTACAAGTTCACTGAGTACTGATTTCAGGCCAGCATTGCATTGAGATGGAGCCATCTGGAAGTTTAGAGAGATTAAAGGGCATACAAACAGAAGGGTAACATGAGATCTGATTCCACGTCAGATGAAAATTATCCTTTGTATGTGTGTATGCTCTTTAAATCCTAACTCTTAACAGGCCTGGATCTGCAGTTGGCCCCTCCAGGAAGAAGAGTTTGAGACACACACAGAACAGGACTACCTGAATGGCTGGAGACCTTAATAGCTAAAGCCTGCAAAGTGCTGAGATCCTTTAGAAACACTGGTAGTTTTCCAAATAAGAGTTTCTGAAATGATGCTGTTAGCTTTTTTTTTTTTCCTTCTTTGTAAAGTAATGACTTTTATTTCAGATCTGGTTTATTCTTTTTTTTTTTTTTTAAGAACTTTTATTGAGATACAGTTAAAAGACAATAAACAGCATATATTTAGAGTGTACAATTTGGTATCCCAATCTCTCAATTCATCCCCCCCCAACCCTCCCCGCTTTTCCCACTTGGTGTCCATGTGTTTGTTCTCTACATCTGTGTCTCTATTTCTGCCTTGCATTTCCTCTTTCATAGTTGTCAGCATTTGCCTTATGTATTGAGGTGCTCCTATATTGGGTGCATATGTATTTATAATTATCTCCTCTTCTTGGATGGATCCCTTGATCTTTATGTAGTGTCCTTTCTTGTCTCTTGTAACATTTTTTATTTTAAAGTCTATTTTATCTGATGTGACTATTGCTACTCCAGCTTTCTTTTGATTTTCATTTGCATGGAATATCTTTTTCCACCCCCTCACTTTCCATCTGTATCTGTCCCTAGGTCTGAAGTGGGTCTCTTGTAGACAGCATATATATGAGTCTTGTTTTTGTATCCATTCAGCCAGTCTGTGTCTTTTGGTTGGTGCATTTAGTCCATTTACATTCAAGGTAATTATCGATATGTATGTTCCTAGTACCATTTTCTTAATTGCTTTGGGTTTGTTTTTGTAGGTCCTTTTCTTCTCTTATGTTTCCAGCTTAGAGTTCCTTTAGCATTTGTTGTAGGGCTGGTTTGGTGGTGCTGAATTCTCTTAGCTGTTCCCTGTCTGTAAAGCTTTTGATTTCTCCATCGAATCTAAATGAGATCCTTGCTGGGAAGAGTATTCTTGCTTGTAGGTTCTTCCCTTTCATCACTTGAAATATATCATACCACTCCCTTCTGGCTTGCTGAGAAAGCTGTTAACCTGATGGGAGTTCCCTTGTATGTTATTTGTCGTTTTTCCCTTGTTGCTTTTAATAACTTTTCTCTGTCTTTAATTTTTGTCAATTTGACTACTATATGTCTTGGCATGTTTCTGCTTGGGTTTATCCTGCCTGGGACTCTCTGTGCTTCCTGGACTTGGGTAGCTATTTCCTTTCCCATGTTAGGGAAGTTTTCAACTATAATCTTTTCCAATATTTTCTCGGGTCCTTTCTCTCTCTCGTCTCCTTCTGGGACCCCTATAATGCAAATGTTGGCGGGTTTAACACTGTCCCAGAGGTCTCTTAGGCTGTCTTCAGTTCTTTTCATTCTTTTTTCCTTATTCTTTTCTGCATCAGTGATCACCATTCTGTCTTCCAGGTCACTTATTCGCCCTTCTGCCTCAGTTAATCTGCTGTTGGTTCCTTCCAGTGTATTTTTCATTTCAGTTATTGTGTTGCATATCTCTGTTTGTTTGTTCTTTAATTCTTCTAGGTCTTTGGTAAACTTTTCAATCTTTGCATCCAGTCTTTTTTCAAAGTCCTGCATCATCTTCACTATCATTATTCTGAATTCTTTTTCTGGAAGGGTGCCTATCTCCTCTTCATTTAGTTGTTTTTCTGGGTTTTTTCCTGTCCCTTCATCTGATACAAAGTCCTCTGCTTTTTCATTTTCTCTATCTTTCTGTGGCTGTGGTTTTCAGTTCCACAAGACGAAATACTGCTGATACTGCTTGATACTGCTGTCTGCCCTCTTGTGGGGGCTATTTCAGTCATTTCTAAATGACATTTTCAGGAACATTTCATCTGACAAATTCACTGAAACGGACATCATTAGGTACTAAGAGCAACCTACAAAATTAACTTCTATGGAAAATATTTTAAAATATACATTTTCTCAATACAAGAGGAGTTATTTTACCCTGAATTATTAGGCATAAATGAACCAATCAGACCACAACCAAATACAGACCTGTGGAGCTCAGTACTACCCTGATTATGTCCACATAGGGTTTACACCAGCTATTAGATAATGGAAACTAGCATGAAGTGTAAACTGATAGAGCATATTTGCTATACATGCGGTTTGTGTGCGACATACCTTAAGGTGACCACTAATGATCCACTTCTTAGTGTAATCCCTTCTGCTTGTGTGCAGGTATGACCTGTGACTTGGTTTTAAGAAACAGAATATGGCCAAAGGGATGGGTGTGCCACTGCCATAACTATGCTTAATTATATAAGACTCCATCTTGGCAGACTGGAGAGAGATAGTCTCCTCCTGGCCTTGAAGAAGCAAGTCACCATGGTGTGAACTGCCCACGGATGTACCATGTGGTAGGGAGCTACAAGCAGCCCTAGTACCTGAGAGTCCCTTCCATGTAGCATCCAGTGAGAAGCTAGGGCTCTCTGTCAGACAGCTGCAAGGAAACAAATCCTGTCAATAGCCTGAATAAGCTTGGAAGCGGATTCTTCCTTAGTTGAGCCTCTTGATGAGAACACAGCCCAGTTGGCACTTTGACTGAGCCTGGTGAGACACGAAGCAGAAGACCCAGCTAAGCCACGCCTGAACTCCCTTTGTAGAGGAACTATGCATTAATCAACATGTGTTAAGTTGTTAGATTTGTAATTTGTTATGCAGAAATAGGAAAATAACATAAGATGGGAAATAATTTAAAATGTAGCTCTTGAACTTGGAATTATAAGGTTATTATGAGGTTGTTAGTGTGATTATAAGGTGATGGGTTAAGGTTATATCAAAATGTCAGGGAAGCTGAGAGAACTTGCTAATAGACAAAAGCAGAAGATGGAAGAATACAGCTTGCCTCATGTATAACTATCTCCGTAACAGAGGTTCTTCACTTTTCATGTTTGCTAAACACTTTTAAATACTAGAAATTTTGGTTGAACAACTGCAAGGATTAAACTGAGTTTTTCTCTGCAGCTATCTCATTTTCCACTGGGACATCATCTAAAACCCTGTCACTAGGTAGAGACCTTTGCTGTCCTGACTCTGTTCTCTCACATCCAGTGGAGGTGGCTGTCCCATGTTTCAGGAAATATACCTTGACTTTTCGTGTCTGCTTAACAGAATGTCACACTTACCTTCTACATGCAGCAAAATGCAGTTTGTTCTTACTCTTCCACACAACCCACACATTATGGCATCTGACAGCCTTTTCTTGTAACCTTTGTTTTTAAATAGACAGCCTCAGTTTTGGCAGGAGTAATATTTATTTCTTGATCATATTTTGATCCTTTAAGGGATTGTAGTACACATGTGTACCAGAGTACAAGATTGAAAGTGCTATCGCTTGGCCTTGCTACGTTTGGAGAGATTTTAACCCGCCATTGATACTTTGGTTGATAAAGATGGGGGAAAATTCGAAACTCATGAGTGTAAATGTTAAGAGGTTAGATGGTAAATTTGTAGCAAAGGGATAAGAAAAGGTTTGGTAACCACCATTCAGATGTGGTAGAGGATTTTTTCCTTTTCCTTTTAAAGAGACAGAGTCAGATGTGAGGACACTGATATGTGGTGACATGACAGGGACAGCGGCAGGTCTTTTGAGACAGCGCTTGTGTGGACCAGGTGAAACTAATCAAGTCAGCTGAAGGTCCCAATGGCAGACACTACAGGACAATGTGGCTGTCATGCTTAGATCCCGGTTACACTCCTAGTTAAGATGCTCCAGGAACACAACCTGAGTCCAGGGAGGTCCTTCCCAGTACAGAAGCAGACAAACACATACTGCCCGCTCTGTGGACAGTTTGTGCTTGGAACAACCCAGGTGGGGGTGGCTGCTCGGCTCAACCTAGCGAGCTGGGCAAGGGAAGCGTGGACGTATAGGCAAGATCCTTATGGGAAAATGCCTGTGGCATACAAAGAGGATGTACAAACTTCATGGCTGTGAAGACTTACCCTTTGTTTTTTATTTGGTTGTACACAAATGAGACTAAAATGTGGTTATTCATCTTTTCCTTGTCCCTTCACCACAAATTTATGCTTTAAATATAAAACCCTCAAAAAGAAAGCAGTCAGTTAAGTATGCCCTACCATTCAGTTTGCTGTGCAGTGTATTAATATTGTTCTTATTATCAAGTTTGTCCAGATTATATGATGATGGCATAATGGTAATGAGGATGACCATGGCCGTCATGGGGGTCAACATCATCATCAACTATTTACTTAACCATTCTTTCTGCATTGAGCATTTAGTTCAAATCCAAAAACAAATCCACCAGTGCTGTTTCACTGGCTTCCTTTCTGGAACATGTATTATCAGAAAATGATGCCTCTTTCGGAGGAAACGCACACATATTAGCTTTTTGCCAGAAAGGCCTCCCTAGCAGGAATGATTCTTGGAATTTTTTTTTTTTAATTAACAATCGATTTTCTTTCTTTTTTTTAATAAATTTATTTATTTACTTTATTTATTTATTTATTTAATTGGCTGTGTTGGGTCTTTTTTGCTGTGCGCAGGCTTTCTTTAGTTATGGTGAGTGGGGGCTACTCTTTGTTGTGGTGTGCAGGCTCCTCATTGCCATGGCTTCTCTTGCTGTGGTGCACGGGCTTAGTTGCTCTGTGGCATGTGGGATCTTCCCAGAGCGGGGATCAAACCCGTGTCCCCTGCATTGGCAGGTGGATTCTTAACCACTGCGCCACCTAGGAAGCCCTTCGAATGATTTTTTAAAAAAATTAAGGTACAATTTCTATCACTAAAACACACCATTTCAGCCATTTTAAAGTATACAATTCAGTGGATTTTAGTGCATTCAAAATGTATAACTCAACTACTATCTAGTTCAAGAACATTTTCATGATCCCCAAAGAAAAGCCGGTACTCATTAAGCATCACTCCCCATACCCCTCTCATCACAGCCCCAGACAACCACTAGGCTTCTTCTGTTACTTAGGATTTGCCTATTCTGAATACTTCATATAAAAGGAATAATTCAGCACGTGGCCTTTTACATTTGGCTCTTTCAAAAAAATTTCAAAGTTCATCCATGTTGTAGCATGTATAGTATCATTCCTTTTATGGCTGAATAATATTCTGTTTTATGGCTATATCACATTTTGCTTATCTATTCATCCACTGAATAGATAATTTGGGTTATTTCTACCTTCTAGCTATTATGAGTAATGCTACTAGGAATACTTGTGTAAGGAATTTGATTTGAATACATACCTTCAATTTGGGGCGGGGGGAGGTCGTAGAATGATCTTAAGGTTTGGTTCCCAGTCTTTGGATATGGTTAAGACCAGTTTTGGCAACATCATAGTTTTCTGCATGTTATATTTCTAAGAGCATTTAGAAGGAGCCGTTTGACTTGGCAGAATGAAGGTAGCAGATGAAAGTATGCATGGAGGAGTCAAGGAGAGAGAGACATACAGAAAAACGGGCCTGGGGCTCTCTGAAGAAATATAATTTCTCATAATCTGCTACACTGGTAGTGTTCGAGACTGTATCTACTTGCCTATGACTATTAGTCTGACTGTCTATATTCACCTGTGTTTCCAGGAATATCTTCTGTTTCTATCCAATTACTCAATGTTTTGTAATCCACCAACTGTGTGAAATAATTAAGACTAATAATCACAAATCAGGATATCTAGGCACTGTTGCTAAGGTTCCATTAACAAGTATTTCATGTTTGATGACAGTCTTTGTTTCTGTGTGTTCTAAAGCACAAGAAAACCCACATTTATTTTCCTAGCAGACAAGAAAAAGTGTAATTATAATACTTACCTGTAAAATGGAATAAATAATAGGGTTAGCATGAGGATTAAGTAACTTAATACTTATTAAAAAAAATACTGCCCTTAAAAGTGTCAACCATTATTATCATTAGTATTACTCATTTAATACACAGTAGTAAAAGCAATATTTTAAAAAGTAAATCAAACCATGTCATCAATTTGCTTAAAACCCTTCAATGTCTTGAAGTTTATTACTGAGTCAGCAAAGAATTCACATGCACTAAGGCCCCGCCTGAGTGATTTGGCCTCTAACGTCCCAAATGTTTTTGGAGTATTTTTCTTTATGTTTACTCTGCTCCAACCACACTGGCTTTATTTCCCTGAACAGATCAAGATTTCCTGCTGCGGGGACCTGGCACCTGCCTTTTTTCTGCTGGGAATATCTGTACTCCACGCTTCCCTTGGCTAACTAGCAACTGCTCCCCTTTTCGTGGAACTTTGCCTCAATTCCACCTTCTCGTAGATGCCTTCTGCTAAAGGAGATCCTTCATTATTAACCTCTATTTTTCCTTCCTTTTGCTAGAGTTAAATGATAGCCTAATTATAACCTGCAGTGATTTTATTTAATTACCCACTGACTATAGTTTTGTTCGTCCTTCCTTCCACGTCTCTTGAAAGAATCAATATCTAGCACAGTGTTTAGGTATTCATGGTGTATATTTCTTAAATATTTTCTAAATAAATCTCCAAATAGTTTTTATTTCCATTTCTGGAAATGAGAGTTAAATAAGTATTTTATAAGTGTAATTATTTTATACATTATCAGGGTACGTCATCAATTCTTTTATTATAATAACACTTTAAAATTATTTATTTATTCCTTTGCATATTTTATTCCTCTTCAATCCTCAAAGATTTTGAGATGACAATTTTTGAGCCTTGCTTATGGCCTGAATTCACTTAAGGCATGTTTTGACATTGCGGTGTTCATTTTAAAGTAGCATCAAGAGAAGAGGATATTAAGAGTAAAAAGATCTAAATTCTGCACTAGACATTTGAAGGAACTTAGCTTCCTAGAATAATTTTCCCATTCTTTTGGTAGTCAGGTAACAATTTCCTTTGGAGAATCATCCCATTGCTACTACCCATCCATGTGCTTAGGTGTGGGCATGTGACTTTTTCTTGGATAATCATAATTTCATTGTCTTCTGCTCACAAGGACTGCTTGAAGTAGGAATTGGCAAATTTTTTCCTGTAAAGGGCCAGATGGTAAATATTTTGCCCTTGCAGGCTACACAATCTCTGTTCAACTACTCAACTCTGTCATGTCATGAAAGCAACCTTGACAACATGCAAACGAATGGGTATGGCTGTGTTCTAATAAAACTGTATTAACAGCTGGTGGGGGAACCAGACTCTCTCTGTGGATTTTAGTTTGCCGATCCCCTGGCTTAGAGCACTGGTCCTCAAAGTGTGATAGTTTGTTATGGGTCTATAAGTTAAGTACCAAAATTGAGAATAAGTGTTTAGAAAATTTTATATCACTTTGACAGAGTAATTTTATGTTTGTGAAATCTAATAATAATTTGGGCTTGTATTTTGTAAGTCTATTTCTTTTCCTTTAATTTTTATGCTAATTCATTTTTAATTGTATTTTACAAAAGCATTCGTCCATGACATACTGAATGTGTAAAAAAAATGATAAAAAGTTTCTCATGATGGAAAGTTTGAGAAGCACTGGCTTAGAACACAACACGGCTTAAGCCAAACTCATCAGCCTGAACCAAGTTGATCCCAAGACTTATGTGAAGAGACTCATTTTTCCCCTTGGCACTTAAATCTGGAAACTGTGAGCCTGGAGCTGTTGGAGTCACTGCAAAGAGCCTAGAAAGGAAGGCAATATATTGGAAAGTACAACCAAGAGGTGGATAGAAATCGACCATGATGACATCATTTGAGACCTTGATTAAACCCGCAGTTTGCTACTGCTTATTTGTGTTTTGTCTCTTTCCCCAACTAATAAGTTTTAGTACGGAACTTTACTTGTACATAAGCCAATAAATCCCTCCTCCTCCTTAAGAAAAAAAAAAAGCCAGTTTTCACAGAGTTTTTGGTCACTTGTAACCAAGAGAATCCTGACAAATATAAAGTTGCTTATCTTTCACTTACTGTGAGGTATTAGGAGAATCACCTCTCTTATTCATACATTTATTTCCCCAACTGTAAAAATAACAGAGTTTTACCAAGTAGTACCTTAGTTCTATTAGAAATTTAAGATGTTTTATTATACTTACATTTTTTAAGCTCTTTATTGGAATATATTTGCTTTACACTCCTGTACCAGTTTTTGAGCTACACCAAAGTGAATCAGCTGTATTTATACATATATTCCCATATCCCCTCCCTCCTGCGACTCCCTCCCCCCTTCCCTGTCCTGGCCCTCTAAGGCATCACCCATCATCAAGTTGATCTCCTTTTGTTACACAGCAACTTCCCACTAGCTACCTATTTTACAGTTGGTAGTGTAAATATGTCTATGCTACTCTCTCACTTCGTCCCAGCTTCCCCTTCGCCCCCCACCCCAGCCCCGTGTCCTTAAGTCCATTCTCTACTTCTATACCTCTACTCTTGCCTGTCACTGGGTTCATCAATACCATTTCTTCAGATTCCATATATGTGTGTTAGCATACGGTATTTGTTTATCTCTTTCTGGCTGACTTCACTCTGTATGACAGACTCTAGGTCTATCCACCTCATTACATATAGCTCCATTTCATTCCTTTTTATGGCTAATATTCCATTGTATATATGTGCCACATCCTCTTTATCCATTCATTTGTTGATGGGCATTTAGGTTGTTTCCATGTCCTGGCTATTGTAAATAGTGCTGCAATAAACATTATGGTACAAGTTTCTTTTGGGATTATGGTTTTCTCTGAGTATATGCCCAGGAGTGGGAATACTGGATCATATGGTAGTTCCAGTTTTAGTTTTTTAAGGAACCTCCAAATTGTTTTCCATAGTGACTGTACCAACTTACATTCCCACCAACAGTGCAGGAGAGTTCCCTTTTCTCCACACCCTCTCCAACATTTGTTGTTTCTAGATGTTTTGATGGCCATTCTGACCAGTGTGAAGTGATACCTCACTGTGGCTTTGACTTGCATTTCTCTAATGATTAGTGATGCTGAGCATCTTTTCATGTGTTTGTTGGCCATCTGGATGTCTTCTTTGGAGAAATGTCTATTTAGGTCTTCTGCCCATTTGTGGATTGGGTTATTTGCTTTTTTGGCATTAAGCTGCATGAGCTGCTTGTATATTTTGGAGATTGATCCTTTGTCTGTTGCTTCATTGGCAAGTATTGTCTCCCATTCTGAGGGTTTTCTTGTCTTGTTTGTGGTTTCTTTCGCTGTGCAAAAGCTTTTAAGTTTCATTAGGTCCCATTTGTTTATTCTTGATTTTATTTCCATGATTCTAGGAGGTGGGTCCAAAAGGATCTTGCTTTGATGGATGTCATAGAGTGTTCTGCCTATGTTTTCCTCTAGGAGTTTTATAGTGTCTGGCCTTACATTGAGGTCTTTAATCCATTTGGAGTTTATTTTTCTGTATGGTGTTAGGAAGTGTTCTAATTTCATTCTTTTACACGTAGCTGTCCAATTTTCCCAGCACCACTTATTGAAGAGGCTGTCTTTTTTCCACTGTATATTCTTGCCTCCTTTGTCAAAGATAAGGTGCCCATATGTGCTTGGGTTTATCTCTGAGTTCTCTATTGTGTTCCATTGATCTTCCTTTCTATGTCTGTGCCAGTACTGTCTTGATCACTATGGCCTTGTAGTATAGTCTGAAGTCAGGAAGTCTAATTCCACCAACTCCATTTTTCCTTCTCAAGATTGCTTTGGCTATTCGGGGTCTTTTGCGTTTCCATACAAAGCGTAAGATTTCTTGTTCTAGTTCTGTGAAAAATGCCATTGGTAATTTGATCGGGATTGCATTGAATATGTAAATTGCTTTGGGTAAGATAGTCACCTTCACAATATTGATTCTTCCAATCCAAGAACATGGTATGTCCCTCCATCTGTTTGTATCGTCTTTGATTTCTTTCATCAGTGTCTTATAGTTTTCTGGATACAGGTCTTTTGCCTCCTTAGGCAGATTTATTCCTAGGTATTTTATTCTTTTTGTTGCAATGGTAAATGGAAGAGTTTCCTTAATTTCTCTTTCTGCTCTTTCATTGTTAGTGTATAGGAATGCAAGAGATTTCTGTGCATTAATTTTGTATCCTGCTACTTTACTAAATTCATCGATTAGTGCTAGCAGTTTTCTGGTAGAGTCTTTAGGGTTTTCTATATATAATATCATGTCATCTGCAAAGAGTGACAATTTTACTTCCTTTTTTTCCAATTTGGATTCCTTTTATTTCATTTTCTTCTCTGATTGCTGTGGCTAAAACTTCCAAAACTATGTTGAATAATAATGGTGAGAGTGGACACCCGTGTCTTGTTCCTGTCCATAGAGGGAATGCTTTCAGTTTTTCACCATTTAGAACGATGTTGGCTGTTGGTTTGTCATATATGGCTTTTATTATGTTGAGGTAATTTCCTCCTATGCCCATTTTCTGGAGAGCTTTTATCATAAATGCATGTTGAATTTTGTCAAAAGCTTTTTCTGCATCTATTGAGATGATCATATGGTTTTTATCTTTCAATTTGTTAATATGGTGTATCACATTGGTTGATTTGCGTATGTTGAAGAATCCTTGCATCCCAGGGATAAACCCCACTTGATTATGGTGTATTATCTTTTTAATGTGCTGTTGGAGTCTGTTAGCTAGTATTTTGTTGAGGATTTTTGCATCTATATTCATCAGTGATATTGGCCTGTAATTTTCTTTTTTTGTGACATCTTTGCCTGGTTTTGGTATGTGGGTGATGGTGGCCTCACAGAATGAGTTTGGGAGTGTTCCTCCTTCTGCAATATATTGGAAGAGTTTGAGAAGGATAGGTGTTAGCTCTTCTCGAAATGTTTGATAGAATTCGCCTGTGAAGCCATCTGGCCCTGGGCTTTTTGTTTGTTGGGAGATTCTTAATCACAGTCTCAATTTCCGTACTTGTGATTGGTCTGTTCATATTTTCTATGTCTTCCTGGTTCAGTCTTGGAATATCATACTTTTCTAAGAATTTATCCATTTCTTCCAGGTTATCCAATTTATTGGCATTTAGTTGTTTGTAGTAGTCTCTCATGATCTTTTGTATTTCTGTAGTGTCCGTTGTTACTTTTCTGTTTTCATTTCTAATTCTGTAGATTTGCGTCTTCTCCCTTTTTTTCCTGATGAGTCTGGCTAATGGTTTATCAATTTTGTTTATCTTCTCAAAGAACCAACTTTTAGTTGTATTGATCTTTGCTATTGTTTCCTTCATTTCTTTTTCATTTATTTCTCATCTGATCTTCATGATTTCTTTCATTCTGCTCACTTTGGGGTTTTTTTGTTCTTCTTTCTCTAGTTGTTTTAGGTGTAAGGTTAGGTTGTTTATTCGATAGTTTTCTTGTTTTTTGAGGTAGGACTGTATTGCTATAAACTTCCCTCTTAGGACTGCTTTTGCTGCGTCCCATAAATTTTGGGTCAATGTGTTTTCATTGTCATTTGTTTCTAGGTATTTTTTTATTTCCTCTTTGATTTCTTTGGTGATTTCTTGGTTGTTTAATAGCGTATTGTTTACTCTCCATGTGATTGTATTTCTTACAGTTTTTTTCCTGTAATTGATATCTAGTTTCATGGCATTGTGGTTAGAGAAGATGCTTGATATGATTTCAGTTTTCTTGAATTTACTGAGGCTTGATTTGTGACCCAAGATGTGACCCAAGATGTGATCTATCCTGGAAAATGTTCCGTGTGCACTTGAGAAGAAAGTGCATTCTGTCGTTTTTGGATGGAATGTCCTACAAATATCAATTAAGTCGAAATGGTCTAATGTGTCATTTAAAGCTTGTGTGTTCTTATTTATTTTCTGTTTGGATGATCTGTCCATTGATGTAAGTGGGGTGTTCAAGTCTCCCACTATTATTGTGTTACTGTCGATGTCCCCTTTTGTGGCTGTTAGCATTTGCCTTATGTATTGAGGTGCTCCTATGTTGGGTGCATAGATATTTACAATTGTTATATGTTCTTCTGGGATGGATCCCTTGATCATTATGTAGTGTCCTTCCTTGTCTCTTTTAATAGTCTTTACTTTCAAGTCTAATTTGTCTGATATGAGTATTGCTACTCCAGCTTTCTTTTGACCTCCATTTGCATGGAGTAGCTTTTTCCATCCCCTTACTTTCAGTTTATATGTGTCCCTTGGTCTGAAGTGGGTTTCTTGTAGACAGCATATAGAAGGGTCTTGCTTTTATATCCATTCAACCAGTCTGTGTCTTTTGGTTGGAGCATTTAATCCATTTACATTTAAGGTGATTATTCACATGTATGCTCCTATTACCATTTTCTTAATTGTTTTCGGTTTGTTTTTGTAGGTCTTTTCATTCTCTTGTGTTTCCTGCTTAGAAAACTTCCTTTAGCAATTGTTGTAAGGCTGGTTTGGTGGTGCTGAATTCTCTTAACTTTTGCTTATCTCTAAAGCTTTTGATTTCTCTGTTGAATCAGAATGAGATTCTTGCTGGGTACAGTATTCTTGGCTGTAGGTTTTTCTCTCCCAGGACTTTCAGTCTATCCTGCCATTCCCTTCTGGCCTGCAGAGTTTCTGCAGAAAGATCAGCTGTTATCCTTATAGGTTTTCCCTTATATGTTATTTGTTGCTTTTCTCTTGCTGCTTTTAGTATTTTTTCTTTGTGTTTAATTTTCGTTAGTTTGATTAATATGTGCCTTGGTGTATTTCTCCTTGGGTTTATTCTGTCTGGGACTCTCTGTGCTTCTTGGGCTTGGTTAATTATTTCCTTTCCCATGTTGGGGAAGTTTTCCACTATAACCTCTTCAAATATTTTCTCAGACCCTTTCTTTTTTCCTTCTTCTGGGATGCCTATGATTCAAATGTTGGTATGCTTAATGTTGTCACCAAGGTCTCTGAGACTGTCTTGCATTCTTTTTATTCTTTTTTCTTTTTCGTGCTCTGTGGCAGTTACTTTCCCCATTTTATCTTCCAACTCACTAATTTTTCTTCTGCCTCAGTTATTCTGCTGTTTATACCATCTAGTGTATTTTTAATTTCAGTTATTTTCTTATCTATTACTGTTTGTTTGCTCTTTAGTTCTTCTGAGTCCTTATTAACTGTTTCTTGTATTTTCTCTATTTTGTTATCGAGATTTTGGATCATCTTTACTATCATAACTTTGAATTCTTTTTCAGGCAATTTTCCTATTTCCTCTTCATTTATTTGGTCTTGTGTATTTTTACCTTGTTCCTTCATCTGTGACATATTTTTTTGTCATCTCATTTTCCCCCCACTTTGGATGAGAGGGATTGTGTTCCTGTCCCACTGGGTGTTTGGCCTGAGGTTTCAAGCACTGGAGTTTGTAGGCTGTTGAGTACAGCTGGCTCTTGGTGTTAAGTTGAGAACCTCTGGAAGACCTCATGGTAAAGGATATTCCCTGGGAACTGGCTTTCCCTGTTAGTCCAATGTTTTGGACTCAGAGCTCCTACCTCAGGAGCACAGGCCTTACACTGGGCTTGTGTATCAAGATCCCACAAGTGGTTGCTGTGGGGTTCCTGCAGTCTGCTTGGGCCTCAGGTCCCCCGCTGGCCTCTGGTAACTGTTCTATTTGTGGGGAGATGCGATCTCTGTGTCTTCCCACATGGCCATCTTGACTCTGCCTATACTTACATTTTTTTGGTTAGAGTATTTATGTTCTAAATTTTAGATGTGAAATCAAGAATTTTAGTTTGCAGTGTGTATTCTAAGAAAGAAAGAACCCACAAACGGTAAACAAAAACAAAAAGTAAAAATACCCTTCCTCTGGAGAATTTAAGGTTCAGCTAAGTCATGTCATTGCCAAAATATATTAAGAATGATCTGAATGCTTCAATAAACAATACCTTTAAAAAATTAACATATAGAGAGTTTCCACAGAAAATACTGCTCCAGATAATTGTTATTCTTCTCAGTTTGGCCCTGACAAGCAAAATAAGTGCCTTAGTATAAACAAAAATTCTGCACGGATCTCCAGGCTGCTTTATGAGAGTTGGGAGAAAATATACTTCTTCAACGATTTCTAAAGTCCACTCTAATCACATGAAGTTGACTATTTGGCTTCTACCAAGAGAAAGGGTAAAAAGATTGTTGCAAAAGCAAAAGAGGGAAAATTTAACTTCTAGGCTCCAGCCAGTACATGTCAAAAATCCTGTTTGCTGGAGACAGGCTTTCAAGGCTCCAGTTCTTAGTAAGTGTTAAAAAATATCTCCTGTACTCATGAAAGTCCCCTAAGACCATTTCAAAGTCAATCACCCTGGCAGCCGACCCACCAGACACAGACATTACTTCAAATGTTCCCTTCTATATGGTGGCCACTAAAATAGTCTTCTCTCAAAAAAAAAAAAAAAAAAAAAAGCCAATCAAAAAACTTTTGGAGGCATTTTTTTTATAATCCAAAATAGGTTTTTAAAAAAATCCTCCACTTGATCCGCTTTTGAAGGAAAACTATCTTTGTGTCTTCACACCATCTTGCATTTCCAGTGACATCTAGGGCTCTGCAACTACCATGTTTCCAGTCAGGGGTCCCCTTGGCCTTTTTTTCTTAAAATAATAAACTCTGCTTCAGAGAGATGCAGCCTCTTGGACCTACTTGTCACAATGTGTTTTTCTAATTTGGTATTCATATTTTACACAGCTGCAGCACTGTACTCAGTCCCCAGCACCCATTTCTAACCCAATACATGTTATTTTATGTATCTTTGAGAATGGAGACATGAATTAATTCATCTTTGAATCCCAGTGCCTGCCTCAATAGATATGTGTGGAATGAATGATTACAAAATACTACTACTTATTATCACTGAAGATTTTCTCCATTCCAGGTATGATTAAAAATAGTTTCCATACTTCTAATTCTCACTGCAACCCCATGAGGTAGACACTTACGTTTTATGCCCATTTTACAGATGAGGAAACAGAGGCACAGAGAAGTTATTTTTCCAAGGTCATACAACAACTAGTAATTGCTGAGCCAAGATTCAAATTCTGATTCAAAATCTCTCAACTGTTTCATAATGCCAGGGACTGAACTTCAAGCCACTGTTAGTGAAGAGTACTTAGTACCAAGCAAGGGATTGGTAATCAAAGTCACTGATAGGTGATGCTCTCCAGGGTAGCATCAGATCCAAGTGGATCCTTTGGAAAAATTCCATTCGTTGGCTACCAATGGGGGATAATTATCCACTGGCGGGTGACTCCTGAGTATTTCTCTCCATCCACGCCACCACTTCCTAGTCCACGCTATTAACCTCTTTCTCCTGGGCTACATGTATGTTACTCAAATCCTTTCTATATACAGCAGCCAGAGACATCTAAACAAACTGACAAACACACACAATATTCTGACCAAGTCACTCTCCTACTCCAAAACCCTCACTGTATTCTATATACCTTAGGAAAAAGTCAAAATCTTCATCTGAATGTAGAAAGTCCTGCTTACTCTTCTAGTCTCCTCTCAAGCTCCTTTTCCTGTATCCAGCCACACTTCATCTACTTTCATTTCCTGGAGGAAATATGCTCTTTCCTAGCTCAAGATGTTTACTCTGGCTGGTTCTTCTGCTGGGCACACTAACATCTCAGGCTTCCACCCATCCAATGGTGTCACTGTGACCTGCTGTCATAAGTCTACTCATCTTTCCTTTTGGTCTCAGCTTGGCCAGAAAGGATTTTCTTGATATACTCCAATCTCAGATTGTCTTAGATTCCTCTAATATATATAATCATAGCTTTGTCTTGCTTCTCTCATTTTAAAACTCTCATTATACCCTTACAATTATGTGTTGAATGTCTGCCTTCCTTTCTTGCCATATCTCCAGTATCCACTCAAAGGTCTGTCATACTGCAGATACTAAAGTTGTTGAATGAATTAATGGACATATGTTAAATAATTAAATTGTGTCACTTCTAGGAACCATTACCTTAGAGATGATAAAAGGTTTAAATATGTCTTGAAAATCTGAATAGTTGGTAGAGCACTGGAATAGTTTACCCAGGAACATTGACAATGAAAAAAACAGTGGCATTATAATGCTAATATATGCCGAGCATTTACTATATAAAAGGTATTGTTCCAAGAACTGAACAAAGTGGCCATTTTTGGTTTTGATTTTTATTGGCCTTTTCCTGAAGACCAAATCAGAGATCTCTTTTTCCTCCTAAAAACCAGTAAGAAACAACAACATCAACAGTAGTGGTAGTGTTGGTAATAGTAAAGATGATGATGGTGATGACGGTGATGATGGTGGCACTGGTGGTGTCTTACTACATGCCATGTTCTTTACATGCAGCACAATCGTATATGGTCCTAAAGAGCACTTAACAAGATAGGTAATATTATTATCTATCTGTCCTTTAAATTTCACAGGTAGCCTTGCTACTCTCCTTCCAGGTCTCAAAGGAGAACAACTTCAAGCATCCTTTAGACAAACCATAGACACAGTGGTATTTGGTTTGAGAAGTGTTTTGTTTTTTTTTTTTGCTTGAGGGAAAGAAGTTTCACTATCATTCTATTTCAAGAGGCAAGTGGGAAAATCCTGCAGAACAAACAGGAACGCTTCAAAGGATGCCTCTTAAATCACTGTCCATGGAGATCACTTTTCCCTTTAAGCCTGTGAAGAAAGATTGACTTTGCCTAACTTTCTTTGATGTAAATTCCTTTCTCAGTTTCCTTTCTTTCTTGATCCACATGGGAGCCAAGGGAGCATGTGTCTTCCTGAACCCTCACAATCAACCCGGAGTTGCTTTAGATATCTGTCCTCGGGCGATGCCTGTAGCAGTGTGGACTCTGGATGGGACCGAAAATGTGCCCCCCTGATCCAAAATGATTGAGAATGGCAGTGGGTGAGTTGAAAAATTCAGTGAAAGGAATAAATGACAGGTTGATGCATACCCCTCATCCACATTTCAGTCTAACTTAAAACAACCAAGTTTACACTTATTTGCCAACTTTAAAGTGTAAAGCCAAGGACTTTTCTTGAAATAAGAGTCTAGATTTTGAGGTTCCAAGTAGTCATTCTTGCATAAACTACATTTATGATGCATCATCCTTGATGCCGTTTTTGTTTACTTTAAAGTAAAATGAGAACTTAGGGCAGAACACAGACTACTTCGAAGTTTTTTTTTGTTGTTGTTGTTTTTTATATATATATATCTTTATTTATTTATTGGATTTATGTTTTTATTGGCTCTGTTGGGTCTTTGTTGCTGCACACAGGCTTTCTGTAGTTGCTGTGAGTGGGGGCTACTATTCATTGTGGTGCATGGGCTCCCCATTGTGGCAGCTTCTCTTATTGTGGAGCATGGGCTCTAAGACTGTGGGCTTCAGTAGTTGCAGCACATGGCCTCAAAAGTTGTGGCTTATGAGCTCTAGCGCACAGGCTCAATAGTTGTGGCACACGGGTTTAGTTGCTCTGTGGCATGTGTATCTTCCTGGGGCAGGGCTCGAACCTGTGTCCTCTGCATTGGCAGGCAGATTCTTAACCATTGCACCACCTAGGAAGCCCCTACTTTGAAGTTTTTAAATGATTTTTTCCCGTGGGCAAAGGGGTAATGTTTCTCTTTCATGAAGCTTTTCCAAATATGAAAGTGTATATTGTATACAAAATTAAATTATGTATTTCAATAGCAAATACAACAGGCATGAAAAGGTTTGGAAACACAGACTGTTGCTCAGTATACAACTCATCTGGTGAGAACAGCAGTACTCAGGTGAGCTAGGAAGTGACCTAAAGTCCGAAGTCTCACTGAGTTGCTTTTCTCCATTGGGATTTTTAAAGAGCAGAGGGAGACTCTCCATTCACGTGGTGTTTCGGTTAGAGGTCAGTTAAGAGAGCTTCTGCTGTGTTCCTTTGCTTTTCACTGTGACTGTCACTTAGCCTCATGGAAAATCACATTGTCCACGGTCCAAAGGAGAATCAGCATGGCCCTGTGCCAAGTCCTATAAAATTTAGGCCTAATTTAAACAAACAGTATCATTTTTAATAGCATGTTCTATGTGCCAGGCCCTGTTATAAGTGTTTCACATGCTTTATCTAAACTTTATCCTTACAAAACCCCCATGAGGTAGTGCATCAATTAGAAATTGAATTAATTGCATTGATTAGTGCAGGAATAACAGAGGCTCAAAAAGAAGTTCGGTTTTTGTCTAAGGAAAATAACTTAAAATGTAAACAGCCCAGGGCTGGAATTAGGAATTCATTCATCATGTGTGACTTCCATTTTCAAAATTATTGCATGATCCAAGATGACTCCCAGAGTCATCACTTCTGTTTTGTGGGTAGAAGGGAGGAAAGTTCTCTAGAGGAACTATCTAAGATCTAGAACTTACACTGCTAAGGCCACACTTGTCTGTGATGGAGATTGGGGTATTTTTTAGCTGTGCAATTTGATACTCAGCATTAAGATCTGGGTTCTCCTACAAAGGAGGAAAAGAATAGGGCATCAACTAGCAGACAAAGACTAGTTCTTTTTACTATCTCTATTGCACAGAGAAGGGAACTGAGGCTTATCAAAGTTTAGATCTTGATCACCAAGGTAGTAAGTGAAAGCCTAAAATTTATACCAGGCATGGTGTTATATTTAATTCTTACCACCAACCCTGTGAGGTTGATAATATCAGCTGTAATTTTCAGGAAACTCAGTCTTAAAGAGGTTAAGCCCACAAATGATTACATGGCAAATAAGATCAGAGATGGAAATAGAATCCTGGTTTATCAGATTCCAAAGAGGGAGCTCTAAACTGTTCTACCACACTAATACCATTGCGTGCTTTGGGGAAGAGTCAACACAATTTCCTGACACCATCTCATCCCTCTATACATGAAGCCCCCAGGGAATGTTGCTCAGTGCAAGAAAATATCAAGTGTTTACAATATGCAATTAGCAATATGTTTCATTAGCCTTAAAACTGTTTTCAAACTTTCCAATCACTCAATATCCAAATTTGCCTGATCATAAAAATCACTTAAAATATTTGCCAAAAAATAAATTCCCAGCTTTTTTCCCTGGAGATGATAGTCAGTAGATCTGGGATTGAGCCAAGAAATCTATATTTAAAACCTGCCTGGCTCATCCTTATGATCACGCTAATGTGGGAAACATACCTTTCACCTAGTTTAATCAAATGCTTTCTCCTTACTGCTAAGTTTGCAGGAACTTAAAGGTGAAAATGTCTTCCCACAACAGTTTTTTTTTAAGGCTTTCCTTCCAACAAAAAGAAGAAATAATAACAAAATGTTGTTTATTCTTGATCTTCTCCTGTCTTCTCTACAAAATAAATATGGAAACATCACAAGAAAACTACCACTCAAAGTCCAAAGTCACTTATCTTGAAACTTCAGGATTAAAAAGCCATCCGTGAATAAAGTCAAGAATGAAAGACTACAGTGAAACAATAGAGAACTTGAGAAAACACTCCTTTCTGACTCATTCATTGGTTTCTTCTCTCATTCATAGAGAGATCAGATGAATAAGGGAGAAAGGAGGGAATGCAGACTATCAGAAAAGCAGCTTACTCAGAAATTCTCTTTGTAGCCTGGCTTCTCTTTGCTTTGCTGCCTTAACTTTTATAAAAGAGATTCTCAGTGACACAGAGGCCTGAGTGTTCTGGAAAAGGCCTGATGCAAAAAAGGGCACTGGATGAAATAGAATAAGGTCAGAAAAAGGCACTGCTTCTTAATTTATCAAGACTCAATCACAGGAGGAAAGGGAGTTTTTTACAAGTCTACTTGTAAGCTTTATCACTGGCAACAAATACTGTCAGTTCTTTTCCTTGGAAGTGACAAGCTTACTTTTTTTTTTAGAAAATGTATGCCAAATAACAAATCTGAATAACCATGGTTTGTCAACTTTTTTGGTAAAAATGGTGTTCTATAAAAAAAGGTGGCTAGTTTAGTTTGCTATCTGATCAATTACATTAATCCTTCTGCTAGAGAAAAGAATTTTACATAAACTTCTTTTATCACATGGACTATTTAAAATATATGTGGTCAAAGGTTCAGATTAAATAAATGAATAACTTTTACTGCTTTATTAATGGCATTCTTAAGTACAGCTGGCATTTTAAAACATTTTATTGTGAACATGTGCTGGTGAATAAAATAGTGCTTACTCGTATGTTTTGGTGAAACTGCCTTAATTCATGCCAAGGCAACAGCAATTTTACGCATGATTTTTTTTGTACCATTAGTGCAAATGTCAGTGCAATGGAAAATATAAATTATTGTTATTGTGAAAGAAGTTTTGAACATGCAGCTGCCTTGAACGGATCTAGGGGATCATCAGGGGTCTACAGATCACACTTTGAGAATCACCATTCTGGAGAATAATATACAGTCAATATTGCAAGTTAAACTTTGCCAGCAGATATATTTTGTTTGGCCATCACAGCATTTAAAAAAAATATGAATTAGCTTTAAGCATTTAATAGTTAGGCAATTTCATATCAAAACCCAAGTCCTGGACTTTTCTTGAAAGATCAGAGATCTGATAGCAGTGGATTCTCAGTTTCTTCCTGGTGATGACAAACTGGCTACCCTTCTTTTTTTATACATCTTTATTGGAGTATAATTGCTTTACAATGTTGTGTTAGCTTCCGCTGTAAAATAAAGTGAATCAGCTATATGTATACATATATCCCCATATCTCCTCCCTCTTGAGCCTCCCTCCCACCCTCCCTATCCCACCCCTCTAGGACATCACCCAGCACAGAGCTAATCTCCCTGTGCTATGCAGCAGCTTCCCACTAGCTATCTGTTTTACATTTGGTAGTATGTATATGTCAATGCTACTCTCTATGTCCTAGCCTCCCCTTCCCTGCCTGTGTCCTCAAGTCCATTCTCTACGGCTGCATCTTTATTCCTGCCCTACCACTATATTCATCAGTACCATTTTTCTAGATCCCATATATATGTGTTAGCATATGGTATTTGTTTTCTCTGTCTTACTTCACTCAGTATGACAGTCTCTAGGTGCATCTGCCTCACTACAAATAACTCAATTTCATTCCTTTCTATGACTGAGTCATATTCCATTGTATATATGTGGAAATGGCTATCCTTTTACATGAGGCAGGCTCCTCTCCAGTTGCCATAATCCCCACTCAATTTATTTATTTTTATCTTTTAAAAAGTGTACAATTTGATATTTTTTCTTATTAGTCATCTATTTTATACATACTAATGCATATATGGCAATCCCAATCTCCCAATTCATCCCATCCCAACTCTCCCTCGCTGCTTCCGCCCACTGGTGTCCATATTCAATTCATTTCATTCATTACATTTACCTTCCTAGGTACAAAGCAGGTTGAGTCTGTAAATCCTGGTATTATGATAAAATGATGAAAAGCAAAGGCTTTGAAGTTGTATATGCAAGAGTTAAAAATCCAAATTTTTCTATGACTAGCTATATGACTTGTGAAGTGAGCTCAGTCATTCTTAGTCTCAGTTTTCTTATCTTCCAAATGGGGATAATATAATACTATGAAAGTTGTGAGGATTAAGTGAGATTATGGAAGTCAAGAATTTTGCTCAGAGTCTGTCAAATCCTTAAGTGCATAACAGAAGTTAGTTCTGTTGGTGATGCCAATAATGACAGAGCCATGTACCGAATCTTCACAGGGACCCTATAAGTTATGTGACCTTGTTTTAGAGATGAGGGAAATGAGGCACAGACACGCCGTCAATAACCAGCAACCATTTCTAATGCCACCAGAAATAACAAGACAAAAATAAATGCCAAGTACTGAGCACTTACCACATTGCAAGTATTATGCTAATTATCTTATATCCATCATCTCAGCTAATCTTTACGAAACTCTGTGAAAGAGGTATTTTATTGCCATTATACAGATGGAAAAAAATGAGGCTCAGGGAATTTAAGGAATGGGCTCAAGATCTACAGTAGAGCCTGGATGTGAACTCAGGTAGGGCTCCAAAGTTTTTGTCTTTAAGAACCTCAAGGACTGCCTTCCACATGTAACACTGGTATGTACTGAATGTATATCTATCTATCCAATTTTTATTCATCTCTACTGGTCACCGATTATCAATGTTGGGGTCACTTACAAAGAGGAAATCTGTGCTAATTACCGCAGGCCTGTGGACATCAAATCACATAGACGCCTCTTTTTGTGGAAATTCCCTAACACACACCAATGAAAAGAACAAGCAGAAACATCTGAAAGACTCTACATGTTCCAATAAGACTGATTTATAATTTATCACATCACCTTTTTGGTAGAGAGAACAGTTTGACACTAACAGAAGTTTCAACATTTATAGAAATAAACACACACTTCCACCTTCACAAATATGCCACAATTTGTGAATCATATAACGAAGCATAATTAGCTGGCGGTGAAAAATTAAAACCGAGAACATGGTTTTATCAAATAAATAATGAAGGAAATTCATAGCATGTTAGAAAAAAAAGAAGATCTCCCTGGTTTGTGACTGTAACAAGAACCATCTGAACTTTGGTGGAGAGTGCTATCAAATTTTCCAAAATCTTTTCTGACATTAGAATATTTTGGATTTAGGTCACATTCGTGGGCAACTGACATTCTCCCTTATTTGCAATTAAATTCTGAAATTTTCAAACATTCTCTGACCCATCATAACATTTCCATCTTTTTATAAATTTAAGAATAACCTTGCTTGGGTTAATTGGATCCCAAAGGGTTGTAATTTTTGGTATTTTAATTCATTTTGTCCTTGGTTGATTGTCAAAACTTACTGGAAATAAAGCCTCACAATAAACTCATATTTAGTTTTAATTGGTTTCAGAAATAAGCATACCAGTGACACATAGGGTGAAGCCAAGCTGCCTCTGAGAAGCTTTAGAAAGCACTGGTTATGATGACAAAATTGCCAAGGAACCAGATAAGAAATAGGTAACTCAGTTGTTCAAATGCCCAGATGTCAAGACATTTGGGTAATCAACTAAATGCTTACCTTTTATAAGGATTATTGCTGTGTTGACATCCTTAAACATGAGTCCATTTCACAGATTTGAGAGGTCATCATTGTTAAATGATGCTATGCTATGTGCCACATATTGGGTAAGTACAGCTCACTCTCTTATAACAACGACCTTACATGTGCCCTCTAAAAAAGTGAGTTATGATCCTCACTTGATAGATGAGAAAACTAAGGCTTAGAAAGAGTAAGTAAGTTTCTGCAGAAACCACTGAGGCTTAGAAAGATTAATAAAGTTGGCAGAAACCACTGAGCTAGTAAATGGCAAGGCTAAGATCTGAACCCATGTCTGTTTGATTTCAAAGTACAGGCTCTGCTTATGGTAGAGGCATGGTATGACTCAGGGGCTGCAAATGGAATTGCTCCCAGGGGCCAGGCAGATGGTCTGAACTTGTGAACCTGGTCCTGTTTCAGACTACAGGGAACTCGGAGGAACTGGAGACTTCATGCCTTGCTGGATAGCTTTCAAATCCAAAGTTTTAAAAAGCACTATGAAGGCAAACCAAAACAGAATCACGTGTTCTTCCCAGTTCTTTAGTTGGCTGCTCTGATGTAGATAAAACAGCAAAAACAATCTCATAAATATGGGCTGCTTTTTTCATTTAGCAATTTTCACTTAGCCTAAACAAGTTGTTTAGAAAGCAACTGTTTCAACTGTTTGAATAAGAATTTAGCAATGAATAAAATTTTCCTTGCTACCAAATTTGAATGAAATATACGTGAAACTTTTCAAAGCAGTGCTGGAGTGGAGTCAGCAATTCTGAGCTCTCCTCTTAAATCCTTGCACTAGCTTTTCACTGTAGCAAAATGCCCAGTTCGGTATTTAAAGATTCCTGGAAATTAAGAGTTCAAGGTGCTAATCAGTGGTGAACTGTCCTCAGGCAAGTGGCCAATGAGGGGGCCTGAATCAGCTAATGAATGAATAACTGGACATTCAAATTTAATTGACTTGATATTGAATTCTCTATCTGGTAGACACAAAGCCTTTTTCAATCATTCTAATTTGCCTACATGTTTTGGAGTGTCAGAGAAGAATGAAAACATCATAGATGTTTCCTGATAAATATGGTAAGGATCGACTGGGTTTCAATATTGCTTCAAGACTGGTTCAGTAAATTCCCATCAGGTACATCTGTCTTAATATCTAAATCCTGACTTCACCAGTAGGGGTAAAAAAGAATTAATGGACTTCTCCTAACTCTCTAAGGAAGCCTGTGGCAAAGTAGAAAAAATGTTTGGATTTATTTAGGCCACTATTACCTATGTAGAGTGTCTGGGGAGAGCGTGGCTTCATTTAAACAAGTGGTTATTTTGAAAACAACTGGCTGGAATCAGTTAAACATCTGCTTAAAGCATCTGGTGAGTTGACAACATTTACCCTTCTTCCCCAGCTGGCTTGTGTGCGATAAGGTAGTGGAGTTGACTATCAAGAGAGATTTTGTAGCCTGTAGCTGTGGAAATCATTAAGAAGAGAAAAGACAGTTATTTGTTCTGGGTAGATTAGAAGCCCTAGAGGTTGGGGACTGTAACCAATGAGCCCTTCCATGGCTTCTTCGAATGGGTAGATACAGCCACATCCTCCTCCTTGAAATTTCAAAAATCCCTCTGCCTTTGCAAGGGCATGTGTTGCCATGGAAGGCAATCAAGGGATGGGTTAAAACAGCCCTGGTTATGATTCTTGCCTTGAAATTAAACCCCAGCAAACAAATTGTTTCCTTTTTCCCCAAGAAGATTTTAAATCCAATTTATTTGAGGTTTCTATTTAAATTGAAAATGCTGTAGCAGCTCATGCAAAGTAAAATCAATCTCTTTAGAAACAGGAGAAGGAGAAGGGAGAAGGGGAGAATGTGGGCCAAGTGTATGTAGATTAAAACTTGCTTTTTCAAAGATTTTGAAATATGAGAAACTACCTCTGCCTATAAGATTAATGACGGATCCTTGGGACAGAACCACTACTTAACTGCTTTCCTGACTACCTAATAGGCATCTCGAACTTAATATGTCTAAACCCAAATTCCTCATTCTGTTTCTGCCCAGCTTCTCTCCTAGGCTTTGCTGACTCAAAAAAACAAACAAACAAACAAACAAAAACAATGGAACCAACAACCTAGTTGTTTATACCAACCCCTAGAAATCACCTTTCTTTCTTCTCTTCACTCACTTCCCAAATCCAATTCATTAGACCTTATCTCCACAACACATCCCAAATTAATCTCTCTGCTAGTATTATCCTGGACCATCCCCTTTCATCTACACCAGTGCAATAGTCTCCTAACTGGTTTTTTCACTTCTACTTTTACTCTCAAAAGTCCATTCCATACACAGCAGTCAGAGTGATCTCTCTGAAACTCCCAACATGGTAGCCACTAAATATAAGTGGCTCTCAGGCCTGGAAATGTGGCTGGTTCCAACTGGGATGTGCTGTAAGTTTAAAATACACCAGATTTTAGAGAATTTGAACAAAAGGAAAAAAAAAATGGAAAAACCTCATTAATAATTTTTATATTCAGTACATGTTGAAATTATAATATTCTGGATACATCTGGATTAAAGACACCATAGTCATGAAGTTAATTTCATGTTTCTTTTTACTCTTTGCTGTGTCTAGTAGAAAATTTAAAATTATGTACTTGTATTGGATAGCAGTATAATAAAATATATCAGATCACGTGCCTTAAAAATCCCCTAATGGCTTCCCAAGGCCCAAAGTCTTAGCTTTTTATCACAATCAATAAAGTCCTGAGTGACCTGGCTGCTGACTTTCTCTTATGTCCCTCTATAAACTCTAGGCTTCAGCCACACTGGCCTTTTGGCTTTTCTTTTCAATATGTGAAAGACATTCTCCTCTTAAACTTTTTGTTCTTGCTGTTCTTTCTACTCTGAAGGCTTCTCTCCCAGGCAGTCACCTGTCTTAGTCCCAAGGAACCTTTTTGCAGAGATTTAATTTTCCAAAGCATTCCAGCTAAAGTAACTGCGTGAACTCTTCCAGTCATATCACCCTGCATGCCCTTCTTCATAACAATCAGCATCATCTCAAACAATCTTGTTGGTCACTTGTTTTCTCTCAAATGAAACTGAGCCCATCCCATCCCCAACCATAGCAACTGGGGCAAAAAGCTGCACAGTGTGTGTGCTAAGTGTAGCTTCACATCTAGAGGCTAAACAGAGACTGTTGTGCAGCAAACGTTCAGCAATATAGTTGTTGAATGGATCAATGGACCATTTGTAAATGTGCTTTGTCCCCCATGAAGTATGATATAGATCAGGTGTTGGCAAACAATGGCCCACAGGCCAAGTCTCTCCCCCCTCCCCATGCCCTGCCATGGCCCCTCTTCCAGCCGTGTTCATCTGTTGACATATTCTTTTTTTTTTTTTAAGATTTTTGGATGTGGACTATTTTAAAAATCTTTACTGAGTTTGTTACAATATTGCTTCTGTTCTATGTTTTGGTTTTCTGGCCGGGAGGCATGTGGGATCTTAGCTCCCTGACCAGGGATTAAACCTGTACCCCCTACATTGGAAGGCAAAGTCTTAACCACTGGACTGCCAGAGAAGTCCCTGTTTACATATACTTTAATGACTGTTTCCCTGCTGCAAAGGTGGAGTTGATTATTTGTAAAGAGACCATATGTGGCCTCTTGGTCAAAGCCAAAAATATTCACTATCTGGTCCTTTACAGAAAACATTTGTCAATCACTGATATATATTTTTAAACGTTATGCAAGATCCTTTATGAGCTGGGCCTTGTCTGTCGCATTGGTGTCTTCCCAAGTCACTTCCTCTCTTCCATCTTATGCTGCAGCCGAGCCAGGCAAAACGCAGAGGCCTGCACACACCATCTTCTCCCAGAGCCGTACCTTTCTACTTGTTTCCTTGGCTGGAAATGTTTTTCTTCTCTGAATCTGGTAAAGTCCTATGTTAGTTGCAAGAGACAGCAGAAATGACTCTGACTGGTTTAAAAAAGTGGTTCTATTAACCAGTCTGAGAATAAGAGTAACTTTAGGCACTGCTTGTCCAAAGGTTTAAACTATGTCAGCAGGAGCTGGTTTCTTTCTTTCCACCACTGTGTTCTTGTTCCTCTGTGTTGGCTCTAATCTCAGGCAGGTCTTCCTCTTGTGGTTGCAAAAAGGCTTCTAAGAGCTCCCAGAGCTATAAGGTTCCAGAAGTCCCAGGGAGATTGTTCCGATTTGGTTCTAATTAAACCATATGCCCACGCCTGAACCCTTTGCCCACGGCTGGACAAAATATTTGTTGTTTTAATTGGCTCAAAGCTAGGTTAATTGTCAGCCTGCTGAGTGAGGTCTACAGACATTCTACCAGAAGGGGGAGAGTGGGGAAGGTGATCTTCCTGGGGAAAATTAGGAGAAGCAGGAAATGAAAGCTATGTCGCAAAAATCATGGATGTTTTCTACCTCGTCCTTGAAGTCTTGTAGAAATGCCTTCATTTTCTCTTGGGAGTCTTCACAGATCCCTGCACCACTGTTCCAGCCGAGTCCTATACCCAGTCTGGTCTCCTGTGGCCCTGGGCTTTCCTCTACATCAGCACTGCTCACACCACATAGGAATAAATGGTTAATGTGCCTCTTTTTTTTTTTTTTTTTTTTTATTATTTTATTTTATTTTTTGGGGGGGTACACCAGGTTCAATCAACTGTTTTTATACACATATCCCCATATTCCCTCCCTTCCTTGACGCCCCCCCCTCGATTCCCCCCCACCCTCCCTGCCCCAGTCCTCTAAGGCATCTTCCATCCTCGAGTTGGACTCCCTTTGTTATACAACAACTTCCCACTGACTATTTTACAGTTGGTAGTATATATATGTCTGTACTACTCTCCCGCTTCTTCTCAGTTTCCCCTTCACCCCCCACCCCCTCCCATACCTCGAGTTCTCCAGTCCATTCCCTGTATCTGCTTCCCTGTTCTTGTCACTGAGTTCATCAGTACCATTTTTAGATTCCGTATATGTGAGTTAGCATACAATATTTGTCTTTCTCTTTCTGACTTACTTCACTCTGTATGACAGATTGTAGTTCTATCCACCTCATTACATATAGCTCCATCTCATCCCTTTTTATAGCTGAGTAATATTCCATTGTATATATATGCCACATCTTCTGTATCCATTCATTTGTTGATGGGCATTTAGGTTGCTTCCATGTCCTGGCTATTGTAAAGAGTGCTGCAATAAACATTATGGTACAAGTTTCTTTTGGGATTATGGTTTTCTTTGGGTATATGCCCAGGAGTGGGATTACTGGATCATATGGTAGTTCTATTTGTAGTTTTTTAAGGAACCTCCAAATTGTTTTCCACAGTGGCTGTACCAACTTACAGTCCCACCAACAGTGCAGGAGAGTTCCCTTTTCTCCACACCCTCTCCAACATTTGTTGTTTCCAGACTTTGTGATGATGGCCATTCTGATTGGTGTGAGGTGATACCTCATTGTGGCTTTGACTTGCATTTCTCTGATGATGAGTGATGTTGAGCATCTTTTCATGTGTTTGTTGGCCATCTGTATGTCTTCTTTGGAGAAATGTCTATTTAGGTCTTCCGCCCATTTGTGGATTGGGTTATTTGCTTTTTTGGTATGAAGCTGCATGAGCTGCTTGTATATTTTGGAGGTTAATCCTTTGTCCGTTGTTTCATAGGCAATTATTTTTTCCCATTCTGAGGGTTGCCTTTTAGTCTTGTTTATGGTTTCTTTTGCTGTGCAAAAGCTTTTAAGTTTCATGAGGTCCCATTCGTTTATTCTTGATTTTATTTCCATGATTCTAGGAGGTGGGTCAAAAAGGATGTTGCTTTGATGTATGTCATAGAGTGTTCTGCCTATGTTTTCCTCTAGGAGTTTGATAGTGTCTGGCCTTACATGGAGGTCTTTAATCCATTTGCAGTTTATTTTTGTGTATGGTGTTAGGAAGTGTTCTAATTTCATTCTTTTACATGTTGCTGTCCAATTTTCCCAGCACCACTTATTGAAGAGGCTGTCTTTTTTCCATTGTATACTCGTGCCTCCTTTGTCAAAGATAAGGTGCCCATATGTGTTTGGGCTTACTTCTGAGTTCTCTATTCTGTTCCATTGATCTTCCTTTCTATTTTTGTGCCAGTACCATACTGTCTTGATCACTATGGCCTTGTAGTATAGTTTGAAGTCAGGAAGCCTGATTCCACCAACTCCATTTTTCCTTCTCAAGATTGCTTTGGCTATTCGGGGTCTTTTGCGTTTCCATACAAATCGTAAGATTTCTTGCTCTAGTTCTGTGAAAAATGCCATTGGTAATCTGATCGGGATTGCATTAAATCTGTAAATTGCTTTGGGTAGTACAGTCATTTTCACGATGTTGATTCTTCCAATCCAGGAACATGGTATATCCCTCCATCTGTTTATGTCATCTTTGATTTCTTTCATCAATGTCTTAAAGTTTTCTGCATACAGATCTTTTGCCTCCTTAGGCAGGTTTATTCCTAGGTATTTTATTCTTTTGGTTGCAATGGTGAATGGGAGAGTTTCCTTAATTTCTCTTTCTGCTCTTCCGTTGTTAGTGTATAGGAATGCAAGAGATTTCTGTGCATTAATTTTGTATCCTGCTACTTTACTAAACTCATCAATGAGTGCTAGCAGTTTTCTGGTAGAGTCTTTAGGGTTTTCTATATATAGTATCATGTCATCTGCAAAGAGTGATAATTTTACTTCTTCTTTTCCAATTTGGATTCCTTTAATTTCTTTTTCTTCTCTGATTGCTGTGGCTAACACTTCCAAAACTATGTTGAATAACAGTGGTGAGAGTGGACACCCTTGTCTTGTTCCTGTTCTTAGAGGGAATTCTTCCAGTTTTTCTCCATTGAGAACAATGTTGGCTTTTGGTTTGTCATATATGGCTTTTATGATGTTGAGGTAATTTCCTTCTATGCCCATTTTCTGGAGAGCTTTTATCATAAATGGATGTTGAACTTTGTCAAAAGCTTTTTCTGCATCTATTGAAATGATCATATGGTTTTTATCCTTCAATTTGTTGATATGATGTATCACGTTGATTGATTTGCGTATATTGAAGAATCCTTGCATCCCAGGGATAAACCCCCCTTGATCGTGGTGTATGATTTTTTTAATGTGCTGTTGCAGTCTGTTAGCTAGTATTTTGTTGAGGATTTTTGCATCTATATTCATCAGTGATATTGGTCTGTAGTTTTCTTTTTTTGTGACATCTTTGCCTGGTTTTGGTATCAGGGTGATGGTAGCCTCATAGAATGAGTTTGGGAGTGCTCCGCCTTCTGCAATATTTTGGAAGAGTTTGAGAAGGATAGGTGTTAACTCTTCTCGAAATGTTTGATAGAATTCGCCCGTGAACCCATCTGGTCCTGGGCTTTTGTGTGTTGGGAGATTTTTAATCACTGCCTCAATTTCTGTACTTGTGATTGGTCTGTTCATGGTTTCTATTTCTTCCTGGTTCAGTCTTGGAAGATTGTATTTTTCTAAGAATGTATCCATTTCTTCCAGGTTATCCAATTGATTGGCATATAGTTGCTTGTAGTAGTCTCTCATGATGTTTTGTATTTCTGAGGTGTCCGTTGTGACTTCTCCTTTTTCATTTCTAATTCTGTTGATTTGCATCTTCTCCCTTTTTTTCTTGATGAGTCTGGCTAATGGTTTATCAATTTTGTTAATCTTCTCAAAGAACCAGCTTTTAGTTTTATTTATTTTTCTTATGGTTTCTTTCCTTTCTTTTTCATTTATTTCTGCTCTGATCTTTACGATTTCTTTCCTTCTGCTCACTTTGGGGTTTCTTTGTTCTTCTTTCTCTAGTTGTTTGAGGTGTAAGGTTAGGTTGTTTATTCGATCATTTTCTTGTTTCTTAAGGTAGGACTGTATTGCTATAAACTTCCCTCTTAGAACTGCTTTTGCTGCGTCCCATAGGTTTTGGGTTGTTGTGTTTTCGTTGTCATTTGTTTCTAGATACTTTTTGATTTCCTCTTTGATTTCTGTAGTGATTCCTTGGTTGTTTAATAGTGAATTGTTTAGCCTCCATGTGTTTGTATTTTTTGCAATTTTTTTCCTGTAATTGATATCTAGTCTCATGGCGTTGTGGTCTGAGAAGATGCTTGATATGATTTCAATTTTCTTGAATTTGCTGAGGTTTGATTTGTGACCCAAGATGTGATCTATCCTGGAAAATGTTCCGTGTGCACTTGAGAAGAAAGTGTAGTCTGTCGTTTTTGGATGGAATGTCCTATAAATATCAATTAAGTCGAGATGGTCTAATGTGTCATTTAAAGCTTGTGTGTCTTTATTAATTTTCTGTTTGGATGATCTGTCCATTGATGTAAGTGGGGTGTTCAAGTCTCCCACTATTATTGTGTTCCTGTCGATGTCCCCTTTTATAGCTGTTAGCATTTGCCTTATGTATTGAGGTGCTCCTATATTGGGGGCATAGATATTTACCATTGTGATATGTTCTTCTTGGATGGATCCCTTGATCATTATGTAGTGCCCTTCCTTGTCTCTTTTAATAGTCTTTACTTTCAAGTCTAATTTGTCTGATATGAGTATTGCTACTCCAGCTTTCTTTTGACTTCCATTTGCATGGAATATCTTTTTCCATCCCTTCACTTTCAGTCTATATGTATCCCTTGGTCTGAAGTGGGTTTCTTGTAGGCAGCATATAGAAGGGTCTTGTTTTTGGATCCATTCAGCCAGTCTGTGTCTTTTGGTTGGAGCATTTAATCCATTTACATTTAAAGTGATTATTGACATGTGTGTTCCAATTACCATTTTCTTAATTGTTTTGGGTTTGTATTTGTAGGTGTTTTCCTTTTCTTGTGTTTCCTACTTAGAGAAGTTCCTTTAGCACTTGTTGTAAGGCTGGTTTGGTGGTGCTGAATTCTCTTAACTTTTGCTTGTCTGGAAAGCTTTTGATTTCTCCCTCAAATCTGAATGAGATTCTTGCTGGGTAGAGTATTCTTGGCTGTAGGTTTCTCTCTTTCAGGACTTTCAGTATATCCTGCCATTCCCTTCTGGCCTGCAGAGTTTCTGTAGAAAGGTCAGCTGTTATCCTGATGGGTTTTCCCTTATATGTTGTTTGTTGCTTTTCTCTTGCTGCTTTTAATAGTTTTTCTTTGTGTTGAATTGTCGTTAGTTTGATTAATATGTGTCTTGGTGTATTTCTCCTTGGGTTTATTCTGTATGGGACTCTCTGTGCTTCTTGGACTTGGTTCATTATTTCCTTTCCCATGTTGGGGAAGTTTTCCACTAGAACCTCTTCAAATATTTTCACAGACCCTTTCTTGTTTTCTTCTTCTTCTGGGATGCCTATAATTCGAATGTTGGTACGTTTAAGGTTATCACTGAGGTCTCTGAGGCTGTCTTCTAGTCTTTTTATTTTTTTATCTTTTTCCTGCTCTGTGGCGTTTATTTCTTCCATTCTATCTTCCAACTCACTTATTCGTTCTTCTGCCTCAGTCATTCTGCTGGTTAGAGCATCTAGAGTATTTTTAATTTCAGTTATTTTGTTATCCATTGCTGTTTGTTTTTCTGAGTTCTTATGAACTGTTTCTTGTACTTTCTCTAATTTGTTATCGAGATTTTGTATCATTTTTACTATCATTACTCTAAATTCTTTTTCAGGCATTTTTCCTATTTCCTCCTCATTTATTTGGTCTTGTGGGTTTTTTTCCTGCTCCTTTGCCTGCATGGTGTTTCTTTGTTTCCTCATGGTTGTCCAAGCTTTTGGGGTTGCTTGTCCTGGTGATAGAGGTGTTTATAGAAGACTGTCCAAGCCTCAGACTAATGTCCAAGTATTGGATTAGACGAATATTCAGTCTAGGAAACACATACATGTATAAGACACACAATTATTGAATCCGTTAGGACATAAGGCTCTAGAAAGACCTGACAGAACCCCAGTGTGCTATCAGATATTCAGAGAGAAACCCAGCAGAAATTGACAACTGAAACAGAACAAATCAGAGACAAAAGCAAAAGCAAACAAACAACAAATAACACCCTACACATACAAACATCAATCCAGGGAGATTTTGTAAGCTAGGATCAAATATAGAAATGAGCTGGAGTACCACCAGAGAGAATGGAGATTCTCAGAATGTAATTAGACAACTGTACTAAGAACTAAGATAAAGACAAAAGCCTAATATTAATACCAAGGCAGTGCATCATCTGGAGAATAGAGCAAGGAGTCTGAGCAGACCGATAGTGTTGCTTATAAGTATGTTAAGATAAAATACACTTAAAATGGCTGGAAGAAAGGGGAACAGAAGAGCGTAATGTGGTTGGAAATATGCAAAGAAAAAGAAAGGAATAGAAGTGTATAAAAGAAAGGGATGAAAGGAAAGTATGAAAGATATTTTGTCCGTACTACCAAAAACTTAGCTAGATATAGAAGTATTTTAAAAGGCAAAAAAAAAAAAAAAAAAAAAAGAGTAAAAAATATCCTTATAAAATTATGTTGTAAAACTTGTAAATCCCTTAGGGCTAAGATCGTATTTAATAAATCAAAAAAAAAAAAAAAAATCCAGAACTGATCCCCGAATGGACCAGTTCAATAGGTATTGATACTACTATTTCTGTTTCCTTAGCGTCTCAGCTGTAAGTGTCCTTTTCCTTGCCTTGGGTTTTTTTTTTTGCGTTATTCTGTGACCAGCAGAGGTTCCTTTATTGTTCGTCTGTAAGCCTCAGTGTGTGGGGAGGGAGAGGGTGCAATAGTGGCTCCTTCTCCTGGGAGGGAGTGAGCAGTGGCGCACTGTTGCTTCAGTCAGGCTTGGAGGTGCCTGTTGCAGAGGGCACTGGTGGCTCAGGTGTACACAGAAAATCTTAGAGTTGGGCCTCTCTCGGGGTTTTTTCTTTTTGATGCTGGTTTTTTTTTTTTTTTTTTCTCTCGGCAGCCTCCCTGCTGCTGGCGTTGCAAGGAGTTTTAATCTAGCCCCGCCCGAGCGCCTGAGGGTGCTTGTTATCCCTGAGCGCCTTATGTGGCCCCGCAGGGCGTCTCTCCGCTGCCTGTTGCAGAGGCGCAGAAAGAGAGAGAGAGGCTATGCGCGCGGCTCCTCCCCCCCGCCCGGGAGCCTGCAGCCTCCAGCCGCCATCATGGCCGGGCAGCTCTCAGGGATCGGCACTCCTCTCCGCGGACCTCCTCCCTCCTGTCCTCTCGGTCCGTCACCCTACCGGCAACAATGTTTCTCACCCTGAACCAGCTCTCCGGTTCCCACGCTCCCGCTCCTGGACCCTCCGTTCAGCCGCGGATCAATGTCTCGGTCCGGGAACGCTGAGCTGCGCTGCGGACCCTCCGTATGTTTCTCACTCCCTCCCGTCTGCCACAGCTCCGCCGCTTCACCCTCTTTGAGCCCTCGTAGATGCCTCCCTACCGGCTATGTCAGGTTCTCCGCAGCCCTTTCCGGTGTCCGAGGCCGTCTGCTGGTGTTCAGCTGGTTCTCTGTGGGAATGACTGTGTCCTTCCGTGCATTCCCAATGCATCTGTGGAGAGGGATGCACTCCACGTCTCTCTACTTCGCCGCCATCTTTTTCTCTCAATGTGCCTCTTTCCTGCAGGAATTTCTAGCTTCTTGAAACAGGACTTTGCTCGTATTCACAGCATCCAAACACAGTGCTGAGTGTACAGGAGGAGCCCAATACATGTTCATTAAATGTTTATAAATATGGGCTTTAACCACCCTTTTCTTGAGTAAGGAATAACCATACAAAGATTTTATTTTAGGAGGATTACTCTGGTAGTGACTTGTAGAAAAAAGTTGGGAAGATTGAAGCCAGAAAGCCATTGCTATATTATGGAGTGAGATGAAGAGGGATAAGAAAGGCTGGGCCATGGCTATAGGAAAAGAGATAAAGTAATTTCTAGACCTCATGTCTAGAAATTCTCTCCTATATCACTCATCTAGAAACAAATTTCTAAATTATTGATCAAAAGCTTAGCCCAATGAAAAAAACTGTTTATTGATACCTGCCTATGTATTAGACACATGTATTTGCTCTATATAAATTAACAAATTAAAGCCTCTCAATACCACTTGGGGTAAGAAATATTCTAATTTTAGAAAGAGGGAAAGAACTTTAGTAATGTTAAGTAAGCTATCCAAAGTTATGCAGTGAATCAGGGTAAAATCTAGATCTGAATGAAAATCTGCCTCCAAAGATTGCGCTGTTTTTAATGCCAAAAGAGGTATGCAATTCTTCTAAAACTCTTTTAGGTCCCAAACGAGTGACTTTGGGGTTGAGAGTCCATATTAGTTGGACAATTTGAGCAAGACGTTACTTGTTTATGATAAAATTCTTTGGAAAAATGGTGACGTCACCCACTGTTTATAGACTCCCCAATGTCTGTTGGCATATTAATTCCTCAGTAGACTTCCCTGATGGAGTCTGATCAAGTTAGAATTCAAATAATGGTCATGAGTTGAATGAAGAACTCATGGCTTTGTCATCACAGAATCCGAGATGATGTGTCAGATCCAGTAAAGAGATATTGCAAGTCACGCATGCATATTCAAAAACATAATTCTTTATAAGGTAGCCAAGATTATAAAGGATTCTTATAATGCTTATACCCTCACTATTTGCTACATGAAGCAAAAGACACTGACAATTAATTAGATTTCTGGCCCACTTCATGCTCCCCCAAAATTTACAATTTAAATGGAAGGAAAGAGACATCTAGAGTCTTGAAGCTCTTAGGTCACAGAACCTGAGAGCTGGAAGGGGTATTTCAGATCGTTTAAGCCAGTGGTTCTCAAACTTCGGTGTCCTTCAGAATGACCTGCAGGACTTTGATGAAACACAAGTTACTGGGCCCCACCTCCAGGTTTCTGACTCAGCTGGTCCTGAACAGACCCTAAGAATTTACATTTATAACAAGTTGCCAAGTGATGCTGACGTTATTTGTATGTGGATCACCCTTTGAGAGCCACCGATTTAGGCCAAGTTTCTCATTTTGCAAATGAGATAATCCAAGTCAGAAAAGTGTTAGCTAACTTCACAACTAAAAATGAAGCAAATGATAATTTGTGGGCTCCTCTCTAACGTGGAGATGTGGGTGCATGAGTTGGTGTATGTGTGTGTGATTGTGTGAACGTAAATACCGTACACATGTATATATACATATGCTGATTACTTTTTTGCCTATGAAGCATCCGTTACTCCTTCTTTTGGTCATAACAATGCTTCCCCTCCTCTTTGTTCCTATGATCTGAGTGGAGTTGATGTCATGCCCACCTGTAGAGATAAGCATGTGAAGAAAGCCCGGAAATATCTTCAAAATTTATGTAATCCCTCTGATTGAGCACACACGCTTCCCAGAATCTATCCTGTGAATACAGTCTCATGTTATATAAAAATATCAAGTATGGAAGTTCATTCTAGCATTGTTTTAATAGGAAAAACAACAACAACAAAGAACCAAAGGGTCCATCAAGAAAAGAGTGTTCAGCTGAATTATGATAGTTGCCTGCAATGGGCTCTATGCTGCCATTCCAAAAAATAAGAGAGATGTACTGACAATGACTCCTGAAACGCTTGCAGAACTCTTATTTAGGAAATTAAAAGAGCTATAAGATCTAAAAAGTAAAAAGAAAAGCTATAATACAGTGCCTAGAGCTACCATTTATACAGGGTATAGAAATACATGTGTTCACATAAATATATACATAGCACATAAGTGTATATGTGTGCATGGAGCTACCATTTGTAGGGTAGAGCAATATATATATTCTTATATATATTTATATACATGTATACACATACATACATAATAATACTCGCATAATACTCATATGCGATTACTATATATGAGTTAATGTATATCTAAATATTTCATAAAGTTAATTTTCTCTCTGGAATCTCTTTTATAATACAGAAATACAGAGTTTGGTTTTTGCATACATGACACTTGTGTGAATTTTTCATTAAATTATCCACTGATGTAAACAGTAATTTTTAACTACAGTACACTTACGTGTTATAGTTCAGGTTGTTTTTATGTTAATGAAAAAAAAAGTTTGGTTGCTTCAAAGAGGAACAGAAGTTGAGGACCACTTGTAACAATGTCTTAGAATTGATAAGTTCAGTCTACACAAACTTACATTTATTCCCCATTTCTCATAGCTTATAAACTACCATGGCACAGAGATGATTCCAGAATTTGAGGGAAGAATGATTATTTCAGCCTTTAGCATCTTATGGGAGGTGAATAAATATTCATCGAGAAAGCATTCCATGTTTAGCAGATTCTAAGCCTTCCTGAAAATAATTTTTGTCTTTTCTCTTACTTCCCCTTCATGTCCTAGAAGCTGCTGGATGTTTTTTCACAAACAGATTGCCAGAAGTCTTGCAGATCTCTCATTTAAGGAAGGGCCTGTAGGCTTCCTTGCTGAGGAGCATGAGCAGACCAAATAAATATGCACAGGTGTCCTGAGCCCATAATAAGCATCGCTCAGAATTCTCCTCAACTCTACTGTCAACTTGCCACACTGTGTTCCGATTTGTTAAACAAAGAAAGCAGTAAACTTGGGAGTACCTAATGAGACAGCAAATGCTCCTGCTGTCACTTTGCGAGAACCCAAGAATCAGAGGGAGTGTGTCTATCACACCTCCCAGGACCAACTTCAGCTCTGATCTCGGAGACTCCTAGCTCTAAAATTCCATTTTATGACTGAAAAATTTCCTCCCTTTTCTAGTGTATAAAGCACAAGATCCAGATCTCTCATGAAAAGATGAATGATCCCCAAGCCTTTAGCAGAACTGCTTTTACATCATTGATGGTCTGTGCATCTCATTCTAAACTCTAATTCTAAAACTCAAATTAAAATGACGATGAGATACTGTTACACATCATCAATGTGATTAAAGCCTGCCCTGAGCAAACTTGTAAATACACATGCCAAGTATTGGCAAATGCGTAGAGCAATTCAAACTCTCATTCACTACAGGCAGGAGTATAAACTGGTGGAAACTTTTTGCAAAACTGTCTGGCAGTATCTTTTAAAGCTGAAAAAATTCATATTCTTTTACCCAGAAATTTCACTCAGGTTTATATTCAACAGAAATACTCGCGTACATTTGCCAAAAGGCGTGTATGTCTATAAATGTACTATTGTCAATAGTCCCAAACTGGAAGCTATCTGCATTCCAATCAAAAGTAGAATAAATTAATAAAAATGATACATTTGGTCTATAGAATAATACTGTGCAGGTATGAGAATTAAGACATAACTATTATATGTAACAACATGGATGGATCTTACAAACAAATTAAATTAAAAAACGGACATAAAAGAGTATATAGTATATGATTTCATTCATACAAAATTTTTAAAAGTGTTAAAACTAATATATGGTGTTAGAAGTCAGGACATAGATAGCCTGGGGGATGGAGAGGTTGAAAGGAGACACAAGAGTACTGATGGTGTTCTGTTTCTGCCATCTGAGTGCTGGGTATAGGGGTGTGTTCTCTTCATGTAAATTACAGCAGCATTTTAGTACGTATGTTATTAATTGATAAAGATAACACAAAAAACAATAGCTATCATGACAGAATTTACTCATTTCATTGTATTACCAATTCTGACTGTTCTAATAACTATAACTAACATTGGTGGAACATTTTCAGGTTACAAATGTGTTTTACATTTCCTTTAAAATTTCTTTTGATCCTGGCAAAAAGAAATTCCTATGAATTTTAAAGGACAGATATTTGGAAATAATCCACTCAGGGTCAATTCAGGTGAGGCCCAGGTCATATTATATATTGTAGCCTCAACTGTTGAGTAAGAGGCAGGTATCTAACTATTGAAGCTATCCTAAGCCAATTCAGAAAAATGATACTGGGTTTCTTTAATCACGTTAAAATATTCATGTACTCCACCCTTTCAGATATGAGTGAATGGGGGAATAGGTGTAAACTTTAAGATGGTTAATCTTGAATTCTTCACACATTTGCATAATACCTCAAATTCTCTGGTACCTGATCTCTATTTTTAAACACTAGTTGCCATTTGCAACAACATGGATGGATCTTGAGGGCATTATGCTAAGGGAAATAAGCCAGACAGAGAAAGACAAATACTGCACAGTATCACTTATATGTGGAATCTGAAAAAGTCAAACCCATACAAACAGAGTAGAAAAATGGTTGCCAGGGGCTGCTGAGTAGGAGAAATGGCGGAGGGGTTGGTCAAAGGGTATAAACTTTCAGTTGTAAATGAATAAGCTCTGAGGAGTCAATGTAAAGCATGGTGATTATTGTTGATAATGTATCATATAATTAAAATTAAAATTTGCTAAGAGAGTAGAACTTAAATGTTCCCACCAAAATGAAAAAGAAGATATATACATATATCAAATCACCACAGTATATACTTTAGATATCTTGCAATTTTATTTGTCAATTATACTCAGTGAAGTTGGGAAAAAAATAGTAGTTGATTCCATGCTTTCCTTTTATAACCTGTGTGACAAACAGGACAGGTTCTAAGCACTTTCTTACTGTGTTGAATGGTTGTAGGTTTCTGAAGGCTGTGGCTATCTCAGACTTAACAGCTTAAGGTTAGGCCCTTCAAAATGAGAAGCCAACATTTAAAAAGTTGCTCTAGCAGGTGGTACCAGAACCTTGTCACATCTGACCCTGAGCAAAAGGGATTTTCAATTTCAGCATCAACAGTAACTCAAAGGAACAGAGCCTCTTTGATAAAGAAAGTAAAACCTTGGGTAATCGGTTCAGCAAATTGCATCTTGGCTGTGAGAAACTCTCCACATTTCTAATATTCAACAGAAAAAACAGTCATACTAAAAAAAAAACACAGCCACACTAATGTGATAAATAAGATCTTTGGCCCAGGAGTCAAAGTTATCTTTGCCACTTACATTGCTTCTTTCTCTTGTGCTATTTTTCCCCTCTGCTAGAGACCGTATCTTAGAGATGATTTATTTGGCTCTCTTTGTCTTAATTTCTTAGATACCTCTCTATGGATGACCCGTCTAAATTTGCTTTCTATGGGAGGTTAATAGAAATGGTTGGGAACACAGTTAGGAAAATAATCAAGGATTTATGAAACCAAGATGCTGAACCTGCAATACATCCATGTAAACTTGGTTTTTTGGACAACCACTGTTCTCTGGAAGTTGCATTTAACAATTTCCAAATACTAAAGACCAAGTTTGCACAGTGAGTCCCTATCTTACGGAGCTTGACCCTGGTGGTTTCTGCCAAAAAGTGTCTAAAGATGCTGGATGAGGATACACTTCTGATGACGGGATAGCCCTGGCTTGCTCCTATGGTGGGTACAGCCAATTAACCAGTGTTTCAGAAACAGGACACAGGTGTGGAAATTAACCCTTAGGTAAAGCTTCAGATTCTCAAATGGGTGAGTGGCAAGTGCATCATTCCTACTGCAAAGACTGTTTCTAGCGCCTTCACAGAAGTGAGGCAGCCTGGAGTAGCGGTGAAAATATAGGCTCTGCAAACATAAGGACTTACTTCCTAAGTAATTTTAGTAACTTTGGTTTACTCAATCTCCTTAGCCTTTGTTTCATTATCTATGTATGGGATAAATAATATCTACATGGTAGCACTATGGTATTAGAAAGCACCTTTGTAAAGTACCTAGGGAATGGTTTGGCACTTCCCTTGTAGTCAGGACTGATCATCACAGCTTGGCATTTTATTCGTTTAGGTGGTACATTTTCTTGCAAATGTACTACTTCGTTCTAGGCTGTAAGCTAATGCACTCTTTTCATGGTGACCATCTTTTCCATGAAGCCTTTCTTTACACAATAAATATCTGGTATCTTCTATGTGTCAGGTGCTCTAATCACTGGAGATTTAGATTAGAATAAGTTAGAAAAGGTTATCCCCCTTGTGGGGATAATATACTCTAATATGTAAGGGAGCAGATGAAGACTAAACAAACATGTAAGTAACATGATTACAGATTGTGATAAGCTCAAGGAAGGAAATAAACAATAACAATAAAGAAACTACTGTATCTGATAGAGCAGCCAGGGTTGGGGAAGTTAAGTAGGGAGTCTTTTCTGGGCATGTAGCAAATGGGAAGCCAAGTGATAAAGACTAGGAAAAACACTTTCTTTGCCTGTGGCTCTTTGCTTCTCTAGCTTACCATGGCAAATAGACTGTAGACCTGAGAGTCCTTATCGCAGATAATCATTCTACCTTTGGCCAATTCTATTTGAGAAGCAAGCAAACCAAATACATAAGGCTATTGCTATCTGGTAGCAAGTTTCTTCACCAAAACAACACCATCCACTAATAAGACCACTTGATCTTTAGTGTCTGGGGATAAATGAAAAAAATGAAATATGAAATAAATCTTCTAAATATGAAAATAGATTGGAAAGTTAAGCAAAAATCCACATAGCAATTTATGCCACCAGAGACACGACAGAAAATTCTTCATTTTCTAACTGTCCTACACTTTCTGTCATGGATTCACATCATAATTGCCAGTGTCATCATCACTGTGGGCTTGGCCTTTATTATCATCACCGTCCTCCTCCACCATCCCCTCCTACATGTCCTATCTGTCACTAGGAAGAAGCTTAAAACACTGTTTCCTAGAAGTCCATTCCCCATGTGTCTTGTGGTTAGATACAGTCAACGTGAGGCATTTGGGGGAGTTTGTGTAGGTAGGAGAGAAAGAGAAGCCATTATTCTCTGGTGGAAGTTTCAGGCGGGCAGTTCAGGTTGCAGCTTTCCTGCACTACTGAAAATTCCCAGGTAGCTGAGATAATGGATACTGGTTTGCTTTATCATCTGTGGTTCTTCTGAAAATTAATCACTGGTCTTGAAAGCTGATGGGATTATCAAGATTTCTTGAAAGTGGTCTCCTGACCACTTCCTCTCTCCCTCAACTTAGCCCTCATATCATTTGGGTAAGCCTGTCATTCTTGTAGTAAATGTCTAGCTAGTCAAAATATGTAGAGTGGCTTCTGTTTTTCTGTTTACAGGTTGACCGATATACCATTGCTCATTATTTATGTTGCTGTATCCCATACCAGAAGCAATCTTAATAGTGAAAGTAATTCATTTGACAAGCAGACACCTGGTGCAAAAGTAGCTATCATTTTGCTGAGGACATCTGATGTCCCAGGCACTAAGCTAATTACTTTACATGCTTTTTGTTACTTTTTAATTGAGATAATTGTATATTCACATGCAGTTGTAAAAAAATAACAGAGAGATCCCATGTATCCATTACCCAGTTTCCTCCAATAATATTTTGTCAAACTGTAGTACAATATCACAACCAGCTTTTATAGATTTTATTGATTTCCCCAGTTTTACTTGTGTGTGTGTGCGCGTGTGTGTGTGCACGTGCACATTTACTTCTAAGCAATTTCAGCACATGTTGTAGGCTCACGTACCCAACACCACAGCCAAGATACAAAACAGTTATTTTCATTACTACAAGGACTTTATATGTACTTTTAAAGTTCAATCCTTACACTGTACCTATAGATACTATTATTATCTCCATTTTTCAGGTAAGGAAACTGAAGCTTAGATACCATAAGTCAATGGTCCAAGGTTACGTAACTAATAAGTATTAGAACCAGAATGTGAACCACGTTATTTAATATCTGGCCCCATAGGAGAGTGGACTTGCCCCTGTAAGACAGCCAGTGAAGCTCCCAATATATCCCTGAATGTCTCTCTGATTTTTCAAAAGAGAAAATAGAATAACCAACCTTGAAAGTGAGCAACAAATGATGGATGAATAATGCTTCATGCTTTTCTATGGTTAACATGCCTCCTTTGCATTTGGAGAGCAACTAAGTCTCCTGACTGTTCCTTAACAAATTCTTTCTTTCAATATCCTATATATAATATCAAAACAAAGAAAACATAAAAATACCCCCAAATGCTTTCTATTTTCTGACTTCTTATGCCTTTGCCAGCTTTGATCTTATCAACTGCTTGGAAAAGGGTTTCAACTTGAGCCACTGTGGTATACTACTTATTTCTTCTTTTTCTTTTTTCTTCTTCTGTGACTTTTCAATGAACCAACCACTTTGACAAGGAATAATCTGACACTTGTGGAATTCATTTCTTACTAAAAATGATGTACCTATTGATGAGTTGGCAGTTTTTAAAGTCATGCAGGCAGCAAACATATGTCTTTCTTAGAAAGCAGATTTGAGGATAATGGAAAAGTGCTGACAAAGTGGGCCCCATGCTGGATGTAGCTCATCAGTGAGGAAGCATCATAAATCTCAACAATATTGCCAACTCCCAACTATTGATGGTAATAGGGGTCTAGGAGAGCACAAATACTGTAATTGAAATCCAGTGATAATCTAAAAACTTCATTTTATCCAATAGTTTCAGTGCCCTCTTGGGCCAAACTCTTGTCAGGAATGGATAACAAGTAGTCAGTGTGACTGATCTGAGTTTCATCTCCTTCCTGTCCTGGCACAACCTAGCGGTGGGGGCGGGGGGGGGGGGTTGGCCTGAGAAAATGCGAAAAGCAGGGAGTAGAGTCTCTCGAGGGGCTGGGAGCATAATTTGTCTCATGTCCCACAAATATCTCAATATAGACTTTTGAATATATCTTCAAATAAAGTGCTGTACACATAGTCAGCGTAGGATTGAAAGAAAAATAGGTTTTTCATACATATTTAAACTTCTATGCCATTTCTAGACCACTACCTCCCTAATCTAAGTAATGTGAATTAATACTTTTTATATTTCCCATTATTATGGTGTGAAGAACATATTTATATTGTGTTAGGTTCATTTTGCATTAACAGTTTAAATTGTTAAATATAAGTCTTTGAACTGTTTCAAAATTTTTGAAACATTCTTTTAGTATCTCAACTTTTTTATGTATCAAAACAATCAAAAAGTAGAAGTGGCTTATGGCACAGAAAGAAAATTTAAGAGAATTTATGAGGGACTGGATGATTATTTTTTGACATCGCTGTAAGGTACATAGTTATCTTTGCTTTCCCAAAGATGAAGGCTACCCATTACTATAATTTATATAATGTTTACAAACCTCTCTAGTTTGGAGGATATTCACCTACCCATAAGCATAGTCTTAGTATGATTGTTCAGTGGTCAATAGGCTAGTGTAAAACAAAAATAGTAAAATCAAAGGATGTGAGAGTCCAGTAGGACTTGAAAAATATATAGTTTGTTCAAAAGTATTTATCATTAGGATAAATAAGTAGTACAACATTTAGATTTGAGTATGGAGAACTGGAAAGACCCAAGTTTTCATATCTAAACAGGATCCAATGTTTTAAGGTATGTGTGATATGTCATCTACCTTCTGTGACCATATGAAGGCAGGGATGGTAATAGTGATATTTCAGGGATGTCATTTTTTAAGATAAAAGAAATGCATCAGCCCAGATTCCTGGGTTACACCGTGAGAACAAACAATCCTCAAATCTTGATGGCTTAAAACAAAGGTTTATTTTATCACACGTGTCCACTGCATGATGGCTGGGGTGTCTGCTCCAACTCATTGTTCATACTCTGGGCATTAGACCAGCAGAGCAGCCACCATCCAGAACACTGCCAGCTGCTGTGGGAGAGGAGAAACTCTGTATAATCTTACATCAGTAAATAATGCTTTCTTGAGAAGTGAAGCATCTCACTTCACTCACACCTTTCTTAACCTCAAGAGTTCCAGGAAGAGCATAAATCTACCATGTGCCCAGAATTAGAGTGAGAAGTTAAATATTTGGCAGCAAGTTCAAGTACAGAGCCTGACACGCTCATCAAATAGTAGCTATTACCATATCCGTTCCACAATATAATCAGTTCTCAACAAACTGATAAATGCTGGTCTTTTGATACAGCTGTCTATGGCAGAGAGACTGTCTGCTATCTCCCCATCCCCCCAGTAGGTTATTTTCTCCTTCCTTTTTAAACCAATTCTCCGAATCTACCTTGATACATAGCTTCCTAGCCAAAGGACAACATTTTCCAGCCTTCTTTGCAGCTAGGAATATTCATGTGACTAAGGACAAATGTGATGTAAATGGAAATGGTTTCCCTTCAAAGTAAGGGAAATATCTTTCTCTGTCTTTCCTCTTTTCTGCTGGTTAGAATATGGACCTGGTGTCTGGAGCTGGAGCAGATACCTTGTCCCACAAGGTAACCTTGGAACAGAGTTCACCAATGGTAGGAGAACAAGAGAGAAGACATATCATTATAGTCCTGGAATATTTACATCTAGACTTTAACTCAGAAATAAATGGCTTTATTGTTTAAATCAATACTATTTTGGGCTTCACTGCTCCATTCTTGTCAATTATGAAGAACTACATAGGACTTAGCAAATTTACACACAGATATACCCATTAAAATGCATTTGGGAGAGTGATGTCAGCATGATAGTAGTGTAAATTCTTCCTTTTTCTCTCCTCTTTGATTTACAATTGGACATCCATAGCCAAAAAAAAAAAAAAAAAAAAAATCCTCTTCACAGTACACCAGGTGAAAAGTGGGTGGAATGAACCACGAAGGGGACAGTGGAACAGTGGGAGCAGTGGTATAGCTGGAGGTAGCAGAGGTGGCCATGGCAGGTTCAGCAGCAGGACAGCACCACCTCTCTGGCAGAGGAGGTGGAAGGTGAAGGCAGTGAGTGGGGGTCTGAGTGGTCAGGTGTTGTGCAGCTGGAGGGACACATTGCTATCTCTGAGGAAAGACTGCAGTAACTGAGGGAAGGAAAGGAAAGGGAAATAGACAAAGAGATCTAAAGGAAATTGTCTCTTGCTGTCTGCCTCAGCATTTGGGCCCATGGACTTCTGAGATCTCCTCAACGGAGGATCCCCCTACTGGGCTGTGGGCATGTCCAAAGCCCCAGATGGTAAGTAACACCTTACCCCACTCTGCCACAACTCTTTCCTTATTTTTAAAGTGCACTCCCACTCCCAACCTTAGGGGTAAGTCAGCTCTGGTAAGAGAAACCCAAAAGTGTGCCATCTCCTGGAAAACAAAAGGAAGACTAATTACCAATCTGTACAATTGTTAGAATCAAAGTAAACCAAGCCTTGCCTAAATAAAAAAAGTGTTTGCTGCTTCAAATATAATGACAGACCACGAAAAAATCACAGTAACAAGGTATCACAAAAAATTATAATTTTCCAGCAACTAAACCCTGAGATAGAATATTGTAATCTAACTAATAAAGAATTTTAAATAGCTATTATGAAGAAATTTGATGACTTACAAGAAAACTCAGAAAGGCAATACAATGACCTCAGGAATAAAATTAATGAACAGAAAAAGTATTTCACCAAAGAGATTGAAATTCTAAAACAAACAAACACAAAAAACCCCCAAACAAATCCTGGAGCTGACGAACTCAATAAATGAGAAGAAGAATGCAACAGAATGCACTGGAAATAGAGCAGACCTGATGGGAGAGAGAATTAGCAAGCTGGAAAACAGAAATCTAGAAATGTCTCAGGTGGCAGAGGAGAGAGAACTACAATTTAAGAAAAGCAAAGAAACCCTGTAAGAATTATTAGGCTCTGTTAGAAAAGTCAACATGAGAATAATGGATATTTTGCCAGGGATGGGGGGGGGGGGGAGTCAGAGAGTTTATTTTAAGAAATAATAGCTGAGAAATTCCCAAATCTGGATAACTGGGTATACAAGTCCCTGAAGCTAACAGAACAACATATTATCTCAATGTGAAATGACCTAATCCAAGACACATTATATTAAAACTGTCAAAAATCAATGATAAAAAATAATTGCAATGGCAGCTAAGGGAAGAAAAAAGACAATAACCTACAAAGGAACCTGCATTAGACTATCATCAGGTTTCTCAGGAGAAACTCTATTGGAGAAAATGGAATGATGTATTCAAAATATTGAAAAAAAAAAAAACTGCCATTGAGAAATACTCTATGAAATTATCTTTCAGATATGAAGGAAAAATAAAGGTTTTCCCAGATAAGCAAATGCTGAAGGAATTTACCACTGCTATACCTACCTTACAAGAAATGTTGAAAGGAGTTCTTCAAGCTGATATAAAAAGATGAAAGTACACAAAACTCTGACTAAGATGATAAATAGTCAGAATTAGAAAACTGTAACTCTTTCTTTAAAATAGGATATTAAACGCTTAATTATAGCATAAAGGTAAAAGGAAAAAAACACTAAAAATAACTATAGCTACTACAATTTGTTAATAAAAACAGCTTAAAAATAAATAATTTGGGGAATCAAAAATATAAAAGGGTAAAAGAATGAAAACTATATACACAAATAAAGATAAATTGCTATCAGCAGAAAAGGAATTATTCTATCTATAAAATGCCCCCCCCCCCCTTTTTTGGTAAACCTCATGGTAATCACAAAGCACAAATTTACAACAGACACACAAACATTGAAAAAAGGGGGAGATTGAGCAAATCACCATGGAAAACCACCAATTTACAAAAGCAGACAGAAACAGAAGCAAAGAAACAATAGGGAGATAAAATAACCAGAAGGGAAATGGTAAAATGGCAGTAGTAAACCCTTAAAGGTCAATAATAACCCTAAATGTAAATGGACTGAACTCACCAATTGGAAGGCATAGAGTGGCTGTATGGATTCTTTTTAAAAATCAAGACCCAACTATATGCTGCCTACATGAAATTTATCTCTGCTCTAAAGACATATATAGGCTCAAAATGAAAGGATGGAAGATGATATTCCAAAAAAAGAAAAAATCAAAATAAGACAGGTGTATCTGTACTTATACTACACAAAATAGACTTCAGGCCAAAAAAGGGCAACAAGAGACAAAGATGCTCATTATATAGTGATAAAGTGGTCATCAAGAAAATATAACAATTGTAAATAATATGTTCTCCAAATCTGAGCATCAAAGTATATTAAGTAAATAAAAACAGACATTAAGGGAGAAATAGACAACAATACAGTAATAGGAGAGGACTTCAACACCACACTATCAGCAATGAATATATCATCTAGACAGAAAACCAAGGAGATGTTGGAATTGAACCACAGTTTAGAACAAAAGGACTTAATAGAAATGTACATTTTATCTAACAGCAGCAGGGTACACATTCTTCTCAAGTGAACATGGAACATTCTCCAGGTGGAATCTTATGATAGGTCCACAGAACAAATCTTGGCAAATTTAAGAAGACTGAAATGATACCAACTATCTTCTCTGACCACAGTGGTATGAAACTAGAAATTAAAAACAGTGGGAAAGTGAGATGACCTACAAATATGTAGAAACTAAAAAACACACTTCTAAACAGACATTGCATCAAAGAAGAAATCAAAAGGGAAAAAAGATTATCTCAAAACAAATGAAAATGAAAATACAACATATCAAATACTATGGGATGCAGTAAAAGCAATTCTGAGAGAAAAGTTTATAGCAATAATACAGATATTAAGAAACTAGAAAAATCTCAAATAAGCAACTTAACTTCATACCTGAAAGAACTAAAAAGAGAAGAAAAAGTTAGAAGAAATTTTCAAAATCAGAGAAAAAAAAATAAATGAAATACAGACCAGAAAACAATAGAAAGAATTAATAAGCCTGAGGGCTGATTCTTCAAAAATACAAATAAAATTGCCAAACCTTCAGCTAGACTAAGAAAAAAAGAAAAGAGGCTCAAATAAATAAAACTAAAAATGAAAGAGGAGACATTACAACTGATACTACAGAAATACATAAAATCATAAGAAACTACTACACACAGTTATAGCCAGCAAATTTCATAACCTAAAAGAAAAAAGTGCATTTCTAGAAACATAGAACCTGGTAAGACTGAAGCAGCAAGAAAGAGAGAATTTGCTCAGATTGATAATGAGTAAACAGTAATCAAAAAAAATTGAATCAGTAATCAAAAAAAATTCCCAACACAGAAAACTCCAGGACCGGACACCTTCACTGGAGAATACTACAAAACATTTTAACAACAATGTTTGCAAAATAAACATCCTCCTCAAACTCTTCCAAAATATTGAGAAGAAGGGAACATTTCCAAGCTCATTCTACAAATGCAGCATTACTTTGATAATAAAACCAGCTTAAGATATCAAAAGAAAAGTATAGACCAATATCCCTAATGAATATAGATGCTAAAAAATCTCAGCAAAACATTAGTAACATGAATTCAAGAACATATTAAAAGGATTATACACCATGGCCAAGTGGGTTTATCCCTAGGATGAAAGGATGGTTCAACATACATAAATCAATAAATGTAATATATTGCATCATTAAAATGAAAAATAAAAATCACATGATTATCTCAACATATGCAGAAAGTTATTTGGCAAAATAAAACATCCTTCCGTGATAAAAACCCTTACCAGATTGGGCATAGAAGAAACATACCTCAAAATAATAAAGGCCATATATGGTAAACCCACAGCTAACATTATACTCAATGGAGATAAAGTGAAAGGATTTCCTCTAAGATCGGGAACAAGACAAAAATGTACACTCTCCCCATTCCTATTCAATATAAGCACTGGAAGTCCTCACTAGAGTTTAGGCAAGACAAAGAAATAAAGGCATCCAAATTGGAAAGGAAGAAGTGAAATTGTCGCTATTTGCTGATGGTATGTTCTTATATATAGAAAATTCCAAAAAGTCAGTCAAAAAACTGTTGGAAATAATCAACAATTTTAGTAGAGTGGCAGAACACCAAATCAACACACAGAAATCAGTTGCATTCCTTTACACTAATGAAGCATCTGAAAAAGAAATTTAAAAAACTATCTCATTTACAATAGCATCAAAAGCAATAAAATACTTAGGAATAAATTTAACCAAGGAAGTGAAATATCTATACAATGAAAAGTATTGATATAAAACTTTGCTAAAAGAAATTGAAGAGGGCACAAATGAATGGAAAGATATTCCATGTTCATGGATTGAAAGAATTAATATTGTTTAAATGTTCATACTACGCAAAGCCATCTATATACAGATTCAACTCAATCCCCATCAAAATGCTAAAGGCATTCTCCAGAGAAATAGAAGAAATAATTGTAAAATTTGTGTAAAACCACAAAAGACCCTGAATAGCTAAAGCTATCTTGAGAAAAAAGAACAAAGCTGGAGGTATCATGCTTCTGGATTTCAAACTATACTGCAAAGCCATAATAATAAAAACAATATGGTACGGGCACAAAAATAGACACATCAATCAATGGAATAGAATAGAAACCCCAGAATTAAATCCCAGTATTTAGAATCAACTAATATTCAACAAGGGAGCCAAGACTGCCGAATGGGGAAAGGATAGTCTCTTCAAAAATGGTCCCAGAAAAACTGGAGAAGCAGAACAATAAAACTGGACCCCTTTCTAACATCATTCACAAAAATTAACTTGAAATGGATCAAAGGTTTAAACATAAGATTCCTAGAAGAAAACATAGGGAGGAACCTCACTGATATTGGTCTTAGCAATGATTTTTTGAACATGATGCCAAAAGCACAAATAATGAAAGCAAAAAGTCAACAAAAAGAACTAGATCAAATTCAAAAGTTTCTGTAAAGCAAAAGAAACAATTTACAAAATGAAAGCACAACCTATAGAATGGGAGAAAACTTTTGCAAACCATATATCAAATAAGAGGTTAATATCTAAATATATACAAAGAACTCAATAACAAAAACAATCTGATTTAAAAATGGGCAAAAGAACTAAGTAGACATTTTTCCAAAGAGGATCTCAAAGTGGCCTACAGACACAGAAAAAAAATGCTCAACATCACTAATCATCAGGGCAGTGCAAATCAAAGCCACAATGACCTATCACCTCATACCTGTTAGAATGGCTATCATCAAGAAGACAAAAGACAACAGGTGTTTGCAAGGATGTGGTAAAAGGAAACCTTTACACTTTCTTGATGGGAAGGCACATTAGTCCAACCACTATGGAAGACAACATGGAGTTTCTTCAAAATATTAAAAATAGATTTACCATACAATCCAGAAATTACACTTTTGGGTGTATACCCAAAGGAAATGAAAACGGGATTTGATGAGGTCTATGCACTCCCATATTTATCTTAGCATTATGCCCAACAGAAAATAAATGGAAACAACCCAAATACTCATCAACAGATGAATGGATAAAAAAGATGTGGCACTTTTTTAGAATATTATTCAGCCATGAGAAAGGAGGATATCCTTCCATTTTCAGTAATGTGGGTGGACCCTGAGTACCTTATGCCAAGTGAGATTAGACAGAGAAGGACAAGTAACATGTGATATTGTTTATATGTAGAATCTAAAAAGTTTAAACATGTAGAAAAGAGAAAGTAAAATGGTGGTTACCAGAGGTTTGGGAGGGGGAAGGGATAAGAGTGATGATATTCAAGGGTACAAACTTGTAACAAGTAGTAAATAAGCCATAGAAATCTGATGCACAGTGGAATGAATACGGACAATAATATTGTACTTTGAGTACATAACATGATAACTATTGCTACATTGGCAATCATATTACAATATATAAATGTATCAGAGCATCATGCTGTATACTTTAAACTTATACAATGTTACATGTCAAATTTATTCAATAAAATGAAGGAATGAATGTTACTTTTGGTTGCAAGTAACAGAACACCCAAATCAATATTGGCTTAGACAACAAAGACACTTAGAAGTGTCTAGATGTGGATGGTTCCACAGATTTGACGCTCCATAGATTCAAATTTTTTCTTTCTCATCTATGATCCTCATCATGTTAGATTTGGTCACTGTATGGAGTGATGGCTGCAATGCAAGTTATTTCTAATGGTACTTAAGGCATGAAGAGAAAGGAGACCTCATGTTACCTCTATTTTTTATCAGGAAGCAATATCCTTTACAGAAGTTTATTACTGCTCTCTGCTCCTCTCCCCTCCCACCCACCTCCCTCCACAAGGAATCTTCTCCTTCTATATCTAGAATTAAGTCACTTGCCCTCCCCTAAACCAGTCATTAGCAAAGGGAACTGGTGTTACTCTTTATGACTTAGGGCATTGTGACTGACATTCGGGGCTGGGGAATGGGCTGCCCTTCCCTGAGCAGACTACTGTCCAAATAAAATAGGATTCTACAGATTAAGGAATAAGGGGGGAAACTGTATGCCTCAGCAGTTAAAGAATCGCTTTCATTTCCCCTCTACTTTTACACTTAGCAAGTCATATAGATCTAGGTTGTTTTTTTTTTTCCCCTACAGACCTACAACATGAAAGGGTAGAGAGAAGGGATACTTCATTACTGCACTGCCTTTCACCCATCCTCCTACCTTCAACTTATTCTCAAACAGTAGGCATTGACTACATTATTTTTCAAACAAGTCATATAATCTTACTGCCCTTGCTTACAACCCACCTGAAACTTTCCATTTCCTGGATAAAAACATTCTCACCTCTGTGTCCTACAAAGTCCTACACCGTGTGACCCTGGCTTCCCTCAGTCCTACCTCTCATGCCACTCTCTCTTCCCACTGTGCTCCAGCCAAAATGGACTTGTGAGTATTCTCCAAAAGTTATGAACTCATTTCAACTTGGCTTTGTTTTCTTCATGGTAATTTCATGATTGGAAGTGATCTTATTTATGCATTTATAAATTGTTCTGCATTCTTGTTTACTGTTCTACCCTGACTACAAGCTGAGTGAAAGCCAGGGTGTTGTCCATTTTCTTCACTTACACAGCTCTAGCAAGTAGACAGTACCTGGTATGTGGTAGGTGCTCAACACAATGAACAAATGAACAAAAATTTGGGTGATGGTGGTGGTATTCATGAGTCATCCCTACCTGGCTAAAGGAACTGGCAGGCAATCAAGTTTCCTTTGCCTACAAAAATGAAATGACACCCTGCCACATCAAGAGTGTGCTAACTGATATTTATAAAGGGTCAGGTGAAGCAGAGTTAGTTTTTGAAATAAAATGAAAAGTATAAGCCTATCCACTCACCTAAAGATTAATACTATTTTAAATCCAGGTAGCTCACTTAATTTGTTTTAAACCCAATATTCTTTTAATTATTTACTTATTTTATAACAGTACGGATCTTATTCATGATGGCCACTCAAGAGACAACAAAATTGCCTGTTAAGCTATAGCCCATAATTCAGCAGAAATGGCTTGAGGAAAGAAAACCTGAATGCTAATCCCACAGATAAAAAACAAAATATGTCATCAGATTTTAACTTCACTCAATACCATACCAAATACTAACTGGCAGAGCTTATTCCTGGGTATGTGGGCATGCTCAGTAATTTATATTGAGCTGTTTTTTTCTGTGTAAATCTGGAACACAGATTCAACGTGGAGATAGAGAGTTGGAATGTGACAAAGATGGAGAAGATACACAATACAATTCAGCAGGCAAGGATACCTGGGAGCAGATCTAGAAAAAAACTAAACTGATTATATAACTAGAATTTCCATTTGCTTGTCAAGAAAAAGGGCTAATAAAATAAAAAACCTAAAGTAAAACCTTTTGATTAAAACCTTATAAGTGACTGAATTTAAAATGCAAGTTGTTTGCATCAACTCCGAGATGAAACAGTGGTTTTTATTTTCCATTACACTCCAGGAAATAGATGCTTGCTAAATAACTCCTTTAACTTTTCTCTGGCACCTATTGATTATATCCATAGAAATTAAGAAGAGAAGGCAATTAAGTTTAAAATTTAATGGTGTTCTTCTGCTGTTAATTTACTGGCTGACTCAATCAATGCGTCACCCCGGACAGAAATCTATGCCCCTCTCCATGCGCTAGAAAATTCTATGATGCCCTTTCAGTTAAAATTATAATAATCACAAGAAATCAAAGAACTAAGAAGCAGGTACCATACAAAGAGGTGAGAGAGTGAGTTGCTTACAATAGTGTAATCCATATTTTTAAAGAGGCCACTTAAATTGAAAATAACAAACCTTTTGAGTGGTTTTGTTTATCTTAGTACTTGCCAATTTGGGAATTCATGAAATGGTACATAAGCCACACTCATAACAAAAGGTAAATTTTCCCTTTTTTTGAGAGGTAAAATATATATGTGCCGCTGAATTTCAATTTGATTCTCAAGAAATAAAAAGAAGTCCTGGGTATATGTTATGATTTAATCTGAAAATGCCTGGTTACTCTAAAAGGAGATTATTCTATTTATGAAAAGATATTAGCATATTTGATAAACCCAAAGCTTAAACAGTTCACTCTGTGACAATGAACCTTCCTCACAACACAATTTAAGACAAAACGAACGGTAATGAGATATAATTATGAATAACTAGGGTACCTTGCTTTCCATAAAATGAATCTGTTATCTATTAGGTTTACCTAACTTTTATTTTCTACTTATTTATATTTTATTAAAAATTAAGTTTATGTATATATGTTTGTATATATATATTCATGAATACTTAAAAACACATTAAAATATAAAGAAAAAAGCAAAAATATTTTATTCTCCTAAGCTCCCTTTTTTACCTTCCACTGTATTGACAATTTTTCCAAAGTCTTTAAAACTTTACCTTTTATGAACCAAAACTTATTCTATCTTATCAACGCCTCACCATCGCTAACTTTCTTACTGCTGCACAGTGTGATTTTCCCACTTTTTTTACCATGAACTTCCTTGTTGCAACCTAGAAAACAGCTCTCGGAGCAATTGTTTCTTTTCTCTACACATATTAACCTCTCATGCATCCACAAAGGTGCCCGCAGAACTCTGGCTGTCAAGGGAAGAGTAACCAGAACACCAGCAGAGACGGACACGTTCACTGTTCTGCCCTGAGTCACAGGACAGCACCACAGGAATTACCCATGATTCCACTGCAAGAAGACATACAGGACCATGGGTGTAACTGCCTCCTACTTGAGAACAGATGAACGTAATAACTGAGGTAGGTTTTCATTCTTAACGGCAATATGATGATATGTTGTGGTAGGTTTGTGCTCTGTCCAGCACCAGAGTTTCCACAAAAACCATAAGGCCACTGTTTGTGGAAAGGGTATAAAAATAAGATGAGGGAGTATATGGATCAAGGCTTCAATCCCTCTTTAAGTTCTCACCCCTACCAGGATTCGGGATTCAGTGAGAACCACCAGGGAAGCTGAGAAGATTTGATTCCAGTAGGAAAGTTAAAAACAAACACCGCCCCCCCCAAAAAAACCCACAAAAAACTGGTTCAACTAGCTTTACATGGGGTGTGTACATGTATGCAGCACAATTAGGGTAGGCCCCTTGAAGACACACTAGCCAGGTTATTTGTACTCTTTTTCTTCCCTACCTTGGACTCTGAGAGTAGATCTATATCTGTTTTGTATCTGGGGTTTTGAAGAAAGATTTTACTTTAAGACATCTTTCTCTTTTTAAATATGTCTTTAAAATTTTTTGAGAGTGGCTGGTACAGTGATTCTCAGTGTGTAGTCCCAGATCGTTGGTAGTAGCATCAGCATCACCTGGGAACTTACTGGGGATGCAAGTTCTCAGGCTGTGGTCCAGTTCTAGGGAATCAGAAACTCTGGCAATGGGTCTCAGCAACTTGTGTGTTAACAAGCCCCTCAAAGTCCTGTTTCCTCCTGTCCCTGGCATCTGTGTGGGTGAATGTTCATTCCCTGTGTTTCTGGGCTCCACTCCTAGGAAAAGAGCAGGGGATGCTTTGAACCTGGAGTATGGAGGAAAGGAAGACATTCTCACAGAGATCTTGCCTCTAAATGCAGTATCTAAAAATATAGTTCAGCTTCTTCTGTTGAGATGGTTACGCTCTCGCTGGCACCTACCTTGTACCTTATTATGCTAAAAGTCTGCCTCTTCCCTGGACCTGAGTGACAGTATTGAAAAATAAAAATCCTTTATTCATGGAGGAACCAGACACCAGAAAGTGAGTGGTGAGGGGAAAAATAAAATCATCCTGCCAGCCTTACATTGATTTCTTCCATGAGGTAAGAGGGAGAACCCTGATGAGTCAGATGGACTCTAAACTTTCTTCCCAAGTCTGGAATTCTGAGATTTGAAAATGTACATTTTTGTCTCTTTCCTTTTTTAACTTTACTAATGCCAACTCTAACCAATTCCACCTAAATTTTTGCAGTAGGGAGTGGAGGCATGAACAAAAAAGCCTCATTTCCCTTTCCTTCTGAGACCTTAAAAACATTTCTATTTTTTTAGACTTTTTTTTAAAAAGCATTTCTTTTAAAAAATTATTTTATTATTCTTATTATTATTTTATTTGTATTTGTATTTTTTGGCCATGCTGCATGGCACGTGGGATCTTAGTTCCCCAACCAGGGATCAAACCAGTGCCCCCTGCACTGGAAGCATGGAGTCTTAACTACTGGACCACCAGGGAAGTCCTAAAAAAGAAATTTCTTAAACCCACTTCAAGATGGGAGTAAAGACCCTAAAGTCTTTCAGAGATGATGGAGAAATTGTTCATCTCTCAAACTCCAATAAAGGGCCTGATGTGCATTTGTTTCCCTAAATAACAAAGCAGTGGTTAATTACTGTGTGACTCTAAACAAACTAACATTGAAAATACAGCCCAAGTTTAAAGATGAGTCCAGCATAGCTTCATTATGTTTTCCAGAGCTCCAGGTATTTCTGATTACACATGAGAAGTTTACCTTAATTTATTATTTTGTTTTATTTCACCAGGGATGATATTACTTCATGAGCATTTGACTAGGGCGTCTTCAAATGAAAGTCTTACATGGGCAAATAGGGAATTAGGGAAAAAGCAGCAATGAGATTTCTTTGTATTGATCTTATCACTCACTTCAAAGATGAGATAATACTTTCTATCAACTGCAAACACTTTCATTTAGCTTCCATAAAACTAGTATTAGATTCATTTATTTTGTCCTCAGAACCAGGATTTAGATACATTTATTCAATTTTGCAAAAATGAGCATTCAAAGCTGAATCATTGCTTACTTCTCCTAGTGCATTAAAAGACAAAGAGGACCCCCAAAAATCATATCTTTGAAATTAGTCCCTACTTAACAGTTACTATTCATTTCTAAGATATAGAGTGTGAACTCAAGATCAAAGTATAACAATATACACGTTTTTCAATAATTTCAAGTGCTCAATACTTTAAAACCTATCTATTGTTTTTCTTTTTAAATGTTATTACTTATTGTCTTCAAGATTAGGAACTTATTACTTGTAGTGGATACTGTGGCTTGGATCCCCACTCAGGACCAAGAGGTTCATTCTCTTAGCTCTTGAGGAGGCTGATGGCTCACTGAGAACTGCCCTCCGTTGAAGAGAGCTTCCTTGCCCAAAATCATACTCTCCCCAAAGGGGCGACCTACATTCAATGACTGCCAAATGTGAGGATAAAAGGGCCTAATTCTTTGCCTAAGAGAGAACAACTCTGAAGAGCTGTCCTCACAGACTGGCAGACTTCGCTATGACTATTGCCACTCAGCTCCGCCTTCTGCCAGCCCTGCTTCTTTGCCCCACATCTCCCACAGGTGTTGATCCTGAAGACTTCACTCAATATACCTCCTGCAAGCAAATGTGTCTTAAGGTCTGTTTCCCAGGGAACCTACTTAAGTTATAACTAAATAGAACATGATCTACCCTTTCCTGTAGGAGTCATGATACAGTTTTTAAATAGTGGAAAACACTATTCAAATATGTCTCTACTCCAACCATATATGATTCTCACCCAAGCAGCTCTAAGTGACCTATATATGGAGTGTTTGCTCATAAAACATCTGGAAATGTCACACTAGTAGCTGCCATTATATTATTTACTCCCAGTTGAGAATCTATAGAGCCTTTTAGGAAAATCGGGGTGAATGGTAAACTTAGATTCAAATTCTGTGTCCTAGTATTGAACTGAGTTGATGTCTTTGGACAGACCACTGAACTTTCCTGAGGCTTCCTGGAAATGACAAAACAGCGAAGAAGTAAGTGATCCCCGTGAAAAACAAAGCTGTAACTCTGGCTTATCAAATATCCAGCTATTGATTCATACAATATACTGCTATAGTAGAATAAGACCAGATGATTAACTAAAATGCTTCAAGGATTCAGCTCCTTACCTAAGAGCGACAGAGTAAACTATTTCAAAGCATGGTCCACAGGAAAACTTAATCATAATCACCCAGGATGCTTGATTTAAATGCAGATTCTTGGATCCCGCACTGCCAGACTAATGAATCAGAATCTCTGGGTGGTGGTATTAGGAAAATAGTATTTTAAGTAAACATTCTTGATAACTCGTGCAACCTGAAAAGTTATGGGACAGGGATGGGTGTCAAGGCTCAAGCATGGAAAGAAGGTCTGAAACAACAGCTATTGTGCATTAGCTACAAAAATAACAAAGAATTGCCACTGAGAGCTCAGATGAGGATGGATGAAATCACTTTACACAATGTCCAAATAGCCCAAGACTTCTTGTACTTCTTAGAAGCTCAGGAATGGGTTTGAAGGTGATGGACTTTTCTATTAATTCAGAGCTGGAGGCTGTATCAAATAGGATACAGTAAGAGACTAGAGATATGGGCTGCCAAGTTCACAGTTCTGGTTCAAGGCTGTGCAGCTGACACCAAGATCTAAGACCAGGGAGGAAGGACGTCAAGACCAATTGGGAGCTGGTAGACTAGGGAAATCTAGAGGGACCCAAGGGTTCCCAGGAGTGGTAAAATCAAGTATCAGTAGGAGCGACAGAGGAGATGAAAGCACCAGAAGTTTAAAGATAGAGAAGAACATCTAAGCCAAAATACATAATGGTGACCCTATTTCTTATAAAAATGATGCTAGAAGCCTGGAAAAGCTGCTGCTATTCTTTTGCAATTCCTGGGTCGACTAAGCCGATCTCATATTTTGAAGTTGCAGAATGCTCATTTAAAAACACTATTGCAGCCACGGCTGTAAATTTCCAAGTTGCTAGAGGTGCCCCATTGGTAACGAGCATCTGTTAACCTGCTTCTACTTCCATGGGATGTGCAAAGAATTAATTTTTCATTTCATTCCCTCTCCTTAAGCTTCATTTATTCAGATGCACCCAAAAGTTGAGTTTAGAGTGCCGAGGTGAGAAGTCGCAGAAGTTACTGCATCTTTATCAATAAAAAATAAGCAAGCAGAGGATTATGGGAAATGTGCATGCCTCGATTGCAGTGTAAACCGTGTGGCTAATTGTCAGTTAAATCATGGGGTTGATGAATAACATCCCAGGAATAATGAGGATTCAGCTTGACAAATAGTTCTTTAGAAATTATCTAACACAATTTTGGCATATTGCTGTTTGTCAAATTATTCCTGGGCCAGATGCTTACACAAAATCTGTTGCCCATTGCCAAATGTCCTAGCTGCACACTTTCTCATTAGATAGCATTGATATTCTATGCAGAGAATGTATCAAAATATAACCGAGGACAAAGAGATTTGTATTTGTATTCTACACTGACAATTCCTGTTGCCACTCCACGCCACCACTCACCTGCTGGTTCAAGCACACTTACACCCCATCGTCTCATTTTGGGCATCCAGAACGCACCAGTCACCGCGTATAGGACTACAGTGTGCATGTTCATCAGAATGGGGGGGAAAAGTGGCTTGAAAAAGAGTTGTGTTTATAACATGCACAACTTCTGTCATTTTCGAAACATGCTGGATTTTCTGATTGGAGATATTTTCACATCCTAACATAGGACCTGTCACTCCCCAGCACACAAATTACATGAGGAGGAGAGCTGTCTGCAGTGGCTCTCTTGTCAAGACAGAGGGTTTGGGGCACTACCTCTGACCCATCATTCTTAAAAAAAATTCAAAAATCTTGAGTTGGGTAGCTCTCAAGGTTAGCGAGCACATATCTCTAGAGAGTAATCCGTTTTTTTCAATCCTAGTGAAATAAAGCAATGCCATAGCAATGAGGAAAAAACTGAGTATCTGGCTACTTGCAGCACTTCAAATGAATTTATATTATCATTCAAAGAGGCGAGTAGATGAGCCCATGATTGACAACTACAGTGTTCAACATTTACAATTCCCTCTTCAGGGATATTCAGAATCGACTGAAAAAGAATGCAATGTTTAGGGACTACTCAGGGGTACTTTCAGTGAAATGCTCTAGATAATGATTGTCCAAAGCTTGATAGGCACTTTGTAAATGCCAGAAGCACATTAAATATGTTAAATGGGCATGTTCAATATCTAGAAAACAACACAAGTGATTTACAATCAATTTCATACCTACTCTGGAACATCTCCCTAGTGGAAGACAAAAATGTCCTCTTTGAATGGGCACACCGATGCCAAGTCTTCATTTTGGTCCTGTATTTAAACTCACATGGCTCCTCAACATACAACATGGGGCACTATCTGGAGAATAAGATATATGCTTTGGAGCTGAATAAAAGTTCCTTGTTCAGTGTGCCCTCCACAGCTGAGTAAGGATAGTAGTGGATACATTCCATTGAAGTGGGGTGTAAGAGAAAGTAACTTGCCTTCTTGGAGTTAAATTCTTATTCTCTGACCACAGCCCCTTATCCTTAAGGCTTTCTTCAGCTCTTCCTTTCACCATCCCTGCTTTTCACCATCATCAAGGCACTTGGGTACTTGGTCCTTTTATTTTCTCCAAGCCCATCATCCCTTCCCCTGGCTTCTCTTTCTTTCTTGAGTGGTCATCTGGGCTACTCCCTCATAAACCATCTGGATTCCTTCACAGTCCTAACCAACCATCACATGTGTCCAGAAAAACCTTGATGCAGAAACAGTACTACAGTCATCTTTTCACCCTAAAATATTTGGTCTCCAGCCCCAGGCCATCAGAACTGCCCTTTATCCCTTTTATTTATCAGCCAACTCTCCATCTCATTTTTCAGTGGGTCATTGACTCTTCCAAATCTCCCCTTCTCCTCAAGCTCACATAGTTCTCTCCTGGCAAATGGCTCTCATCCCTGTCTCATGGAAAGAGTCTAATTCATCAGTATGGTCTTTGTTAACTTTCCATCCTGTATCTTTACATGTCTATATGTCTGTGTATACCTGTGTACCTCTCTTTTTCCTGTTTCAGAGGTTGAGTTTTACCTTCCTTCTTTTTTTCAAAGCCCTCTGTGCTTAGAACATAAGTACTCAATAAATATGTTTTGAATTTACAGATGAATGTAGAGATGGAGAGAAAAAATGACAGGAATATGAGTTCAAGGATAAAGGTCTAATAGCCTTTATTTTCTTTATGATATAGGAATGCCTTTATCACCATTTCTTTCACCCTTTGAGACATCACTTAATCAGTCACCTACTTTCTGGTGTATTCTCACAAATTTCTCCTCTACTGGCAACTTTCTTGAAATCTTATTAATATGTTCAAGTCTTTACCATTCTAGGTACCAATTTCCCTTCTCTTGTACTCAACATTTCTCAGGCATCAATTTGACAAATGTTTCTTGAGAGTTTATGAACTATGACACAGTGTGGTTCAAAGAATTGTCGAGGCTCACAATATTCATTTCTGACTGTCCATTTATTTCATGAGTGGAGTGACCAGATATAATTTAGCATCTCAATCTGGAGAGCAATGCTTCTTGGATAGGATATTGGGACAACAGGCATAAACTGAGTCATCCTATTTATTACCCACTGTGGTGTGAAAAGATAGTCTAATAGGAGTGAAAACAAGAGCCTGGACTCTGGAGTTAGACTGCCTGAGTTTGAAACTTTGGCCCCATCACTTACTTGCTGTTTCCTTGGAAAAATTATATAACATCTCTGTTCCTCAGTTTCCTCACTCTAACAAGGGGATAACCACAGTACTTCATAAGGTTATTGTTTTAAATGAGTTAAAATGTAAAGCACTTAGAACTTACTACATGGCTGGCAGAGTACAATGTAGTTATTACTGTTATCTGGCATTGTCCTTATAATGCCACTGTAATTGCTCTAAGATTAACAATGAACTCGATATTTCCAAAACGAATGGACCAACTTCACTTCTTATTGCATTTGACACTTCTTAAAAATCTACTTCCTTCACCACCATAATACCCTCATGCCTGGATTCTTTTCATTCTTGTTTGTTTGTTTGTTTTCCTCTGGGTCTATTTTGTGGGATATACTCCGTAAATGTGCTGTTTCCTGAGCATCTGCCCATGAGCCATTCTTGAACCTCAGGCTCTCCCTGACTGATGGAATTCACTCTTACGGCTTCATCTGCCAACCATCTGCTGCTGACTCATTAAATCCAAACTTTTAACCCAGATCTCTCTGCTTATTTCATGCCCATGTATCCACTTTCTACTGAACATTGATGCTTCCAATTTACCTCCAACCCAATCAGTCCAAAATGGATCTCATCTTCTTCACCCTAAACCTGCCTTTCCTTTCTTATTTCCTTCATTGATTGAACCACCACCAACCTCCACCTACAAAGTAGAAACCACAGAAATTATCCTTTTCTTCTCTTACCCTCAGAGCCAATGAATCATGAACCTGTGATTATATCATCTGTGGACTGAATGAATCCATCTCTGCTTTCCAACCTCAGTACCACTCTTTTAACTCTTGCTCTTATCATTCCTTGTCTGCATCCTAGCAATCAGTGAACTGTTCTCCCTGCCTCTAGTTTTGCTTCATGAAATCTATCTTCTATGAGTCCATCACTCCATGCTGTCTTTAGCAAGAGGGGCTGCAAACTCAAGTGTCAGTCTTAAAGGCAGGTATTGTGAGTGAGGAAAGCCTACTAGTATAATAAAGGAAATACTGTCTCTCCCATTTTATTTTGAAGTACATGGTCCTCTTCATCTATCTTTCACTTTCCACTTTTCACACAGACAGGAGTATGGAGAAATATTTCTTTGCTATAAGAAAAATGTGCAGTAAGCCTGATGATAAATGACCTCACTTATTTGGGCTCAGTGTTGGCAGGGATACAAAGAGTGGTGGGATCAAGGCCACCTGGAGAGCCCATGTGCAGTCCAAATGTGACAGTCACTAGTTAGCTAAGGCCAATAGATGCCATATGGAATAGCAACTCAGGGATGTTGGATCTTTCAAATTTTTGGAGGAGGTGTAGTCTCTTGATTTTTAAATATAGGAAGAATTTTTAAAATTCATATACTGGCCACACATATATGTAAACTATAGATTTTTCTAGAGGGCGACCAATTTGCAATCTCTTCCAAAAATATACATTTGACCAGAAGACAGGAAGGTGTTCCATCCCCTACGGAATACAGTCCAAGATGCTTAACACAGTGGTAAGAAGTCCCGTGTTCTGAACTCAACTTCTCCCCTCTTATCTCTCAAAAATCTCTCCCCTCTCTAGAACTTTATGCTCTGGTAGTGGCAAAATGAGTTTCATTTTCTGCGTTTGTAAGCTCATATCTTACTTCTGTGCTACTTATTATGCTGTCCCCTCTAACAGTAACGTCAATACCTCTTTTATTGCCTGACTTCTATTCAACCTAAGGCTTGGTGCATCACCTCTTACAGGAAGCCTTCCCTGCCTCTTCTCTATGCATTTCCATCTCACTGCACTTCCTTCACTATTTTATGGAGATGTGACTGTATTTACCACAGTAGACTCCAACCTCCTTTAAAGGCAGTAAACCTGTTTCATTCATTTGTACTTTAGCATGAAACCTATCCCAGTGTGGACACAGTAGGCAGCCAATAAAACTTTTTTTAAACAGTAAGAATGAATGCTGAGTAACAGGCAACTCATTCTTCATTTAAATTTTATTTTATTAATTATCTATTTTATACATATTAGTGTATATATGTCAACTCTAATCTCCCAATTCATCCTACCTCCCACCCCTGCTTTCCCTCCTTAGTGTCCATACATTTGTTCTCTACATCTGTGTCTCTATTTCTGCCTTGCAAACCAGTTCACCTGTACCATTTTTCTAGATTCCACATATATGCGTTAATATACGACATTTGTTTTTCTCTTTTTGAGTTACTTCACTCTGTGTGACAGTCAGTCTCCAGGTCCATCCATGATCTACAAATGTCCCAATTTCATTCCTGTTTATAACTGAGTAATATTCCACTGTATATATGTGCCACATCTTCTTTATCCTTGCATCTGTTGATGGACATTTAGGTTGCTTCCATGATCTGGCTATTGTAAACAGTGCTGCAATGAATACTGGGGTGCATGTGTCTTTTTGAATTATGGTGTTCTCTGGGTATATGTCCAATAGTGGTATTGCTGGGTCATATGGTAATTCTGTTTTTAGTTTTTTAAGGAACCCCCATACTGTTCTCCATAGTGGTTGTGGCAATTTACATTCCCACCAACTATGCAGGAGGGCTCCCTTTTCTTCACACCCTCTCCAATATTTATTGTTTTTAGATTTTTTAATGATGCCTATTCTCACTGGTGTAAGGTGATACCTCACTGTAGTTTTGATTTGCATTTCTCTAATGATTAGTGATGTTGAGCAGATTTTCATGTTTTTGTTGGTCATCTGTATGTCTTCTCTGGAGAAATGTCTATTTAGGTCTTCTGCCCATTTTTTGATTGGGTTGTTTTTTGGTATTGCACTGCATGAGCTGCTTATATATTTTGGAGATTAATCCTTTGTCCGTTGATTCATTTGCAAATATTTTCTCCCATTCTGATGGGTGTCTTTTTGTCTTATTTATAGTTTCCTTTGCTATGCAAAAGCTTTTAAGTTTCATTAGGTCCCATTTATTTATTTTTGTTTTTATTTCCATTACTTTAGGAGATGTGTCAAAAAAAGATCTTGCTGTGATTTATGTCAGAGTGTTCCTCCTATGTTTTCCTCTAAGAGTTTTATAGTGTCCGGTCTTACATTAGGTCTTTAATCTATTTTGAGTTTATCTTTGCGTATGGTGTTAGGGAGTGTTCTAATTTCAATCTTTTACATGTAGCTGTCCAGTTTTCCCAGCACCACTTATTGAAGAGACTGCCTTTTCTCCACTGTATATCCTTGCCTCCTTAAACTCTCTTTCTTCTGCCTTTCATATTCAGTTTTCCTTCTGTAACAACAGAGCTACTCTTAATGTAGTTCAGAGTTTCAGTGGACAGAATTTAGAGGGTCTGTGACCTTAAGAGGGAAAAAAAATAACATATTCACTTTCATTAACCTTTAACTGAAATTTAGCATCTCCTTCAATTATCTAAGAAGGCAACAAACCACACTACAATCAGCAGTCTGTGACTTCGTCAATGGAAATCACAAAGATTTTCGTATTACAGTACAGTTAGAGATTCTTTGAACTATTGTTTATGCTCTTCATTATTTGAAACTATGGCTGCTTTTAGATTCACTGATGGCTCTTGTAACTTACCACATTAATGAAGGAGCATGTATGTTACTCTCTCACAAATTTACTTCTGAAAATATTTTAACAACTGCATTTTAATATTTATGACTTTCTTAGTTGCTCCATGTGTTTTGTTTTATGCATTTAAAACATTATATTGAGAAGGGGTCTATGGGTCTTGCATGATCATTAAGGGCTCCATGGTACAAAACAGATTAGCAACTCCTGAGACTTCCTGCATACATTGCCCCTTCAGTAGGAGGGTCCCTCAGGGATGAACACCCTCCTGCTCCCTCTGGCAGAAATGACCACACACTCCATAGATTCTGCAGCAGACTTCCTGGGCTCATAACCCAGCTCAGCTAATTAATACCACTGACTTTGTGGAGTGGGCAAATCCTTTAACCTTGGTGCGTTAGTTCTCTCACTTGTACCTATTTTATAGGATTGTTTCAAGATTAACCAAGTTAATATGTTTAAAATGCTTAGTCCCATACTTGGCAAGTTGGGTGTTATGTTTGATTCTTCTGATTACTATTTATTACATTCTTTCCTTCCAAGCCAGAACACAGTTTCAGAATCCTTCTCAATACAGCATTGCATCAGCCAAGAACATCTGACCAGAGGTGACTCGAGAGGTAGAAATTATTTGCCCATCTTGGAATTATTCTGTTGATGGGCCTGGCTGTACTTCTCCATATTTTTGAGTTACACTACTCTATGAAAACATACACTTTTATAATTTTCAAGCACTATCCACACTCATCTACCTACTGTCTACATCTCTGAAATGAACTTGTGGCTTGTTAATGATCAGACCAGAAACTAGAGAATTTGGGGGAAATGGTAACAGGTGCCTGAGTCCTGGCACTTCTATAGAGTAGACAACAGGCTCCCTAGTAGAACAAGTGGATCCAGAGAAAGTGAAACATTGTGGATGAATCTAGTGACCACATCCAGAAAATTTAGGGTTGGGAATTTGCAGTGGGCAAAGCAGATCAGCCAGTAGTTTGGTGGTTGTTAGACCACAGTTCAAGCCTCCTCTGGCATTCACTAATGGGTGAACTTGAACTCCATTTATCAATCTGAAGCTCAGTTTTCCTTTCTGTGGAATAGAATACACTACAACAAATGCCATGAGGCTGCCGTGATGTGTGATGTGTGTTGGGGGTGATATGCATAAATACAAGAATAGTACATGGTATATTTAGGGATATTCAACAAATGCTAGTTTCCTTTCCTACTCCTCACTTTCAAAGTATGGGATATCATTCCAATACCATAAAGATCCTCTTAAGGTTTCTTATCGAAATGGTGACAGCAAATGACTTAACACCATCAAAAAGAATCTGATTCCTCAATGTTTACTGTTGGACAAACTCAAAAGTGCAATTGGCAGGTATTTGATGTCTCTAAGTATGGTGGTCAAAAGCTAGGAAGTCACCACAATGAAACAGATCTCTCCCTTTTAACTACTCCATACCACCAAAGATGACCTCATCATATAGTGTTGTCAGATTACCTGATTCTGTCCAATGGACACCTTGTTGTATTTCTCATTTTTCAGCTGCAGGTGAGCCTGTGTGTCTAATTAACTGAACATGGCAGTGAACCATTTGTGACATTGAAGGAGCCTCTTCATCATCTCGGGAGGGAAAGCTAACCATTGTGTCTTTTCCAGGAGCGAAAGGTTTGAGATGAAAGCTGACTATATGATTCTTTTGAGATGTCAGTCTTCTATCCATCTAGCAGAAATTGGGTATTGAACTGTGTAATTCAATTCCTTTTAATTTTCACTCCTTAATGATAGGCATATATAAATGATTTGTCCTTATAAATTGACTGTGCTGCTGGAGAGCTCATAGCAAATTCCTAACTCAAGGCAATAAAGGGAACTTAAATGAAAAGGAAGGGGCCAGGTCTCTTGCCATCTTCTACACTCACTTCCCTATTCTTGAGCCAGGGGTCTGCAAACATTCTGCAAAGGAGTAGATATTCAATATTTTTCGCTTTGCCGGCCTTATGGTCTCTGTTGCAACTATTCACCTCTGCCATTATAGTGTGAAAACAGCTGTGGACAATGCATAAACAAATGGCTGTGTTCCAATAAAGTTTTACTTACAAAAACAAATGGTGGGTCAGACTGGGGGTGCAAGATGTAGTTCTTCTGACCTTGGCTTCAGGCTAGTGATTCTCACAGTGGGATCTCAAGAGCAGGAGCTGCAACATCACTAGCAGCTTTTTAGAAATGCTTACCTCTGAGCCTCAGAAACACTGAAGATGAGGTCCAGCACTCTGTTTTAAGAAGCCTTCTAGTGATTCTGATGCATGAGAACCATTGCTTTAGCCTAGGGTACCATACGCCTGATCCAAATAGAATTCCCTCTTACCCAGTTTACAGCTAGAATTCATTTCAAAAAATGTTCATGCTGAATGCTAATTTTTATGTCTGCAACTGCATCAGTATTTATATATTTGTTCAATATAAATTATCCATGGAGAATTCCTCAGAGAAAATTAGTTTGCCTATACCTCACTGCATAGATCATTTGTTCATTTGTTGACTGATTAAGACAATAATCTTGTAAAGTGGTTAATCCTTCAGTGCTAAATTCTACAAAGGTGCACATCTTACCACCACACAAATTTGGATCAAATTATACATTGTTTGGTGTACAGTCAGAAGATTTCCTTTCAAGAAGATTGGAGTGGTTGATAGCACTTTCACAATATGCAAAATTAAAAATGGCAGAAATAGACCATATATTATATATAACTTGCTGAGCAGGTGTCTTAGTAAATCTGTTAGTTTTGCAGTAAAGGAAATAAAATGCTCAAAATGCAAAGTTTATAAAGCATGAAATGCCTTAAAGAGGTAAACACGAGCTTGTCAGAGTCCTATTTAGTTATTATAGGGTTACTACAGAAACTAAACACAGATAGTGACCACAATTATCAAGATAACATCACACTCCTTTAAAATTGCTGGAGAGTTATTTGTTAGATAGATATTTTCAATATATTATTCAATAAAACAGCCTTGTGAAATATGTAATATTCAGAAGGGCTAGATCAATATTTAAGCTTTTAGGGATTGCAAATGGGACTTGAACCCAGATTCATCTTAATTAAAAGAAGAGCTAGCAACTGTAGCATTTTATATTACATGTACATAGCCGAATATTCATATGTCTGCAAATATTCTTAGAGCAATAAGGCTCAACTGTCAGCTCTTCACTGAAGATTTGTACTCCCTTCCATGGTGTAGCACTGCTACTGAAAGCCCAGATGAGGACTACATTTCCCAGGCTCCCTTCATTTAGGAAGAGTCATGTGACTACTCTCAGCCAATGGCATGCGAGTAGAAATAGTATGTGTCACATGAGGGTGAGAGAGCAAAGAAATAAAGCAGACTTGAGAACTGTTTCTAGGAAACAACACTGAAAGTGGTCACTGGTGGGTAGACATCATGGGGGAAAAGTGGATCAGGAGCCTTCTGAATGTTTGAGGGAACTCTGTTGCCCTCAGCAACAATAAGCTCAGATTAAAAAAAAAATAATAGTTAGCTATTTGAGCTTAAAACAACTCTTGGGCTCCCAAATTAGTATGAATAAGATACATGCTGTAAAAGCTACTGAGCCACAAGGAAGGCACATTGCCGGCCACTGCCTTCAGATGGTGCCTTGGAGGATGATGAACAAAGACAACCTGCCAGAGGACAGAGGCAGGGCCATGGAGGGAGAGGGTCCAGGAGACCCTCCCATAATCCCCAGGTAGGGGTCCTGATAGTGCCAACTAGGCAGGATTTCAGATTATTAGGATTGCTGCTTTTTCCCTTTCTTTCCTCCTCTGAAAGAGAGTTTTTAAACTAATTCTACCCCTGCTCTAACACCTGTATATTTGGTATGTTGGTGGGTTGAGGCATAGATCACTCATGTTATGGTTTCTGGGAGGCCAGGCTCTAAGAGAAGTCTCACTTAGACCTGATGAAGAAACTACTTATGACCTGGAAACCCTGAACTTTGGGCTGTCTCTCTGGGTGAGAGGAATGGTGTGCTGTGTACATGGGGAGATACTGGGTGGCTAGACATAAGTATTGCAGAAGACACAGCTAGCCACCCTCTAGAGCTCCTGTCCTTATTTCATTGAGGAAGGATGTGACTGGGAAGAGCCTGCCTTGCTAGGGACTCTGTTTTCCAGCTGCCTTGCGACAAGGTGGGAGCATTCACCAATACAATGTGAGTAGAAATGAGGTGAGCCATCTGGGCCAAGTTGGCGAAGGAATAGGTGGGCCTTCTTTCCTGTCTGCCCCTTGATGTGGATGCTGCCAGTAGCCAGCCATACATGCCAGAGCCACAATATGGAAGGATGGAAGCTTCTGAATTACTACCTGGAGGGGAGCTATCTGCCGTTCAGGTACATATGAATCGGTTGTGATGTGGAGGAGAAGTAAACAGCCACTAAGTTAAGCCCATGGATCAAGAGTATAACATCAAATTACTGCCCCTCAACCCTTAGTAGTTGCCTGGTGGAGAGAAAGTCTTTAGGAAAGACTGTCTGTGGGATACTTAATCTATTCCCTCCTCTAGGCACTAAAATCTATTTCTGGTTTCAGCCAGACTAGCTGAGTACTGATGCCTGCACTGGGCCATTTTGCACACACAGCTTCTAGAATTACTTTCATTGACCCGTGGGAGGCCCTCAGCCCACACTGAAGAATGTTGGCAAAGCATCCCATGAATTTTGTGATATATGGTACAGCCCCCCTCCCCACTTTCTTTCCTCGTCCATTTATCCACTAAATATGTATTGGTAGCCACTATGTGTCATACACTCTACTAGGGTGTTGGAATGTGACGATGTTATTACAATTTTACACAGTTTCCTCGTTAGTTAAACCTGGAGATAGTTCTCTCCAGCGCTGTTCCAGAAATAGCTGTTTCTCTCCTAAGCAATTGCCTGGATTAAGCTGGGGACCTTCTAAATCTTGTAACCAGTCTTGTTTCCTTCTTTGCATTGCCTGTTAGAAGGCTTCAAGCTTATTTGTGGCCCACTGCTGGCATATTTATAGGTCCCTAGGGCCTACTCTCAGCACCTTCACATCCCTCGAGGCCTCCTCTTAAGTCCCCCACCCTCATATTCCCTGCATCCTGACTTCTTTCACGTTTGTATTACATTTTATTTCTCCCTGCTGCGTTGGGCTCATCTGTCTAAGTCACCTTTACTCTTTTTCAGAATATTTTTAAATGAAAAGGGGAAAGAACAGAAACAATTTTCAGCACAATTTAGAGGTTCCTAATAAAGTGGGCTGAATCTGGACAAGAGAAGCGGAGTTGGCTCTCTCTGTGCATGAGAGCCAAGGTGTCAGCAAGACAAGCATCTGTCTTCCCGGGCACCAGGGATTATTAATACCCTGTGACTCGCTGTTCATTTTTGAAGCTCTGTGTTGATTTAATCTCAACTTTTCACAGACACATCTGTTGATTCCACATTTGTGTTCAATGCAAATCAGAGCCCAAGTTTTAGAATGGACTCTGAGCAATCCTTTAATTTATTCTATTTTGTACAATGTACACCTGTTTGCCTCATATTTGGGGACTATGTTATTAGATGATCAATTAAGGAACACTTGCTCACATTTCAACATTAGCCTGGAACTTAAGAAAGCAATTTGGCCCCAACTTGCCTTTCTAAATGTCTTTTCCTATTACTCCGCGAAGCACCAGCCAAACTAACTGGTGTCCTTCGGAACATGCCTTGTGATTTCCATCTCTCTGTCCTTGTTTCTCCTGTTAATTGCATCTGGTTTAAGAACAATAGCTTACATTTATCGAGCACTTATCTGCCAGGTATTTGTAAATCACTTTACTTGTTAACTCATTTAATCCTTGCATTGATCCTATCAGGGAGATGCTATTATTTTTCCCATTTTTACAGATGAGGAAACTAAGGGCAGATGGGTACAAGCTAAAAATTCCTTTAGTGTCTGTATTACATTTTATCTTTATCTTGCTGTGTTGGATATATCCATATAAGCCACCTTTAATGTTTTATGGAATGTTTACAAATGAAGAATTAAAAGAGCAAAATAATTCCATTTCTAGCCAGAGCTGGAATTCCAATTCACACTGCCTTCCTCCCCAGCCCATGCTCTGGGCTGCTACACCTTTGGTTCTCAACTCTGTTTACACCTTAGTATCCCCCATGGAGCTTTCAAAAAATACAAAGGCCCCACCCTAGCTCAATTAAATAAATGGTCAAGGTGCTGATGTTTTTCAGAATCTCTCTGGGTGATTCTAATGCACAGCTGGGTGAATTCACGATACTCTTCAATCCTCTGAGCATGAAGTCTCTTTTCTTCTCATGGTTAATCCCAGTTCTTCTCACTTTTTCTAAGTGGAATTAACTCTCCCCTTGCCATAGTGATTGTGACGCATAACCAAAAGTTTTCCTGAAGAATCTTGGAACCTTGTCCTAGACCTTTCGAATACGTGCAAGTCAGGGCTTTCTAGTCCTCTGGCTTATTAGATGCTAGGGTTTCTTCTGGGATGCATATCCTCTTGCATAATCTTTACTCTGAGTTTTTGCCAGCAAATTTGATGTACCTTTGCTGACTAAGCATTGACCTAAATAGGAGAACTGACCTGCATTTTTTCTGGCATTTCTTGGGTTTACTCTCAATTTCTTAGAAATATGTCTAAGTACCATAAATAGCAGTTATAGCAGAAGCAATTTCTTTAATTCCTTTGCTAGGCAGTGAAAATAAATGCTAAGAAAATCTAATCATGTCATTTATTGGCATAAAATCCTTTAGTGCCAGACTCCATCACTTTCAGACAGAGTTCCAGTGCCTCAAGTGGCTACCAGGGTGCTGCATGAGCCAACCCTAAGGACTGCTCAGGTCTCACTTCTTCCAGACCTATCCCATGCTCTCCTCTACCAGGCACACTGAACGTCTTTCAGTTCCTTGAATTCATCAAGTTCCTTGTTGACTCCAGACTTTTACATACACTGTTCTTTCTGCCTTGAACATTCTATCGCATCATCTTACCTAGATACCTGGGGCTTAGTTTGGATGTTAATTCTGCTGGGAAACCACCCAGAGCCCTCCCCTGCTGTGGGTTAACACCCTCCCCCCTGCTCTCAGATCATCTTGGGCTAATCTTCATCACACATTTTTGAAATCATCCATTTACTGTCATCTCCCCTGGATCTCATGATCATTAAAGCAAAGATCATGTCCTATTGGTCACTCTGCCTCTGATGCTCAGCATCTAAGAGGATGAGTCAGTGTTTGTGGAATGAATCTTCTGAGCTGGGCATTTTCCTGGGCCATTTTCTCTATTATTTTTGGTTTAGACAGGAGGTCATGTTAGACATTTGTCTCTTGAACTCTACAGATTCTGCAGAATACATCCTCACAAATGACAGGTTTTCGACAAATGGTATTAACTCTGAAAGACACACCAAAATTCTGTCAGTCAGCAGGCTGCAAGACCTTTTGTAGAATTTACCTATCTGAATAATTGAGTATATTGAATAACTCCAACTTTGATCAAAAGTTCTACGTAAACTTCACCTTTATATATGTTTTGTCTCCACCTGGAATACCAGGAACAGTCAGTGATGGAATATACCTCTGCTTGAGGTCTTCTTTTTTGTTTGCTTTAAAATGGAGTGAAAAACTCTCAGTATATGAACACAAGAAGAGGGGTAAGTAATGTCAAGCTCTCCTTAACACCCTTTAAAACAGCCATCTGAAGTGCAGGATCTGATGAGGTTCTATGGATGAATCTGTTAATACACGATTTCTTTTAAGTAGTGGCCAAGAGAATATTTACACTATCTTCTAATGAGCACTGCTTGTAACAAGCGCATAGCTAGAAGGCGTTGCATTTAGACAGATGCACAAAGGCAAGGGACAGACAAACCTTCCACAGAATAGTTTTTTAATAGTCCTTTGTGCTGCAAAAACTTAGTCCACACAAGCTCCAAGTCACACAGCAACTCAAAAGTAACACAGTATAAAAACTCAAGTTTATCTTAGATCATATGAATGTCTAAAAGAGTTAGTTTTCAACTTAGTTTTGTTCATAGTGATTATTACCCTCTTTATGAAGTTAAAAACCACCTGATATCTGAAGTTAAAAACCATCTGGGAAGTTAAAAACCACCCAGTACAAACACTTTGTATTTCCTCTACTTTCAGCGTGGAGAAAAACTGAAGGAGTGGAATAGTTCAGTTGACTTTGTAGCAGATTCAGGCCAAAAGAATGTCCTGTTATGAATAAATAATACATATTCCGGTATAAGCCTGGGAGTTGCTGTGTTGTCTTTATTTCTCCATATTAAGAGTAGAGAGCCCTGGAGGTGGTCTGCCAAATTTTTACCAACCAATCCTCTGAATTCTTAGAACTACTAGTTATTGGGAACAAATTCTGTATGAAGTGTTCTACATGCATTTCCTCAAACAACCCTCATGATCACACCATGAAATAGTATTATTATGACTCCTGTTTTCAGATATGGAAGCAGGTTTCAGATCATAGTAGAGCTGGGATTAAAAGCAGTAGATAAATCTGTCTGATTTTACTACTAGGTGCAAAAGGTATGAATTATTTGAGGATTTATGGCGGGCATTGTGTTGAGCATTGGAGTGTAGCCATGGGCAGGACATTCATGTGGCATACTGGACAGCAGTGAAGATAGTATGGAAATATAATGCAAAGTGAGAACGATGTTACAAAAGGAGGAGAACAAGACAGTCTGGTAGCGTTCATCAGGAGGAATTAGGTTAGTTTCTGGAAATCATGTATGATAAAAAAAAAAAAACTTCAGGCAATAAGAAGGAAGACCTTTCAGTAATCAAGGCAAGGGATGACAATAGCTTGAGCTTGGTTGTTGCAAGCAGGGATGGGAAAAAAGACAAAAAGACTGGAAAGATGTTTAGGCAGTAGAATCAAGGAAGTCTGATAAAATGGATGTGGCTACAAGGAAGTAAGAGAAGGCAAAGATGTTTCTCAGGAGGATGACCTGAGTAAGGAGCTGATGCATCTTAGTCCTTTCAGGCTGCTATAATAAAATATCATAGACTGGGTGTCTTATAAACATCAGACATTTATTTCTCATAGTTTTGGAGGCTAGAATTCCAAGTCCAAGGTGTCAGCATGGTCAGGTTCTGGTGTAGGTCCTCTTTCAGGCTGCAAACTGCTGACTTGCCTTTGTATCTCAGGTGCCAGAAGGGGTGAAGATCTTTCTGAAGTCTCTTTTGTAAGGAAACTAATCCCATTCATGAAGGCTCCACCCTCATGACCTAATTACCTCCCAAAGGCCCTATATCCTAATACCATCACCTTGGGGGTTAGGGTTTCAGTATATAAATTTTGGTGGGGACAAAAACATTCAGTCCTTTGAAATCTAAGTGCTAGTCACTGACATGGGAATGATGCTTTGGTTACCAGGTTGGTAGAAATGTGTGCTCCATTTTGAGAGTATTGAATTTGGGTGTCTTTGAGAAATCCAAATGGAGATGTCTAATAATTGCCTGAATAAAGGGCCTGGAGTTTGGAAGAATGGATTAGGTTAGATGGGAGCTTGTCTGGGTCTCCAAAACCAGGAGAAGGTATGAATCAAGCCATGTAGGGAGAGTGTTTATAGGAGAAGAAAACAGCTGTTACGTGAGGGCTAGAGAAGACCAAAGTCAGTCTGTACCTAACGAACTTCATCTTCAATGAAATGTACACTCCTTGTTCATTTCTGAAATCCATGATGCATATGAGATCTCAGAGATGCTTAGGTGTATCAACAGGTACTTGGAAAATGTGTCTTCTTTCACTTGGATTGGGACTAAGTATTCCTCACTTCTGAATGGAAAACAAGTAAATCATATTCAACTTGTCTTCTCTCTTCATGTTTCACTGGAGGCAGGCTTCTATATCATAATGCAAACTGCTTTTGTTTCCCCTCACACATTTTGAGAAGCTTGAAAGCCTTGTTTTATGTTGGAAGTAATCAAATGAGGAAGAGGTATGTGAGTACTGGTATTATAATAAAAGTTGCAATTCTGACTCTAGTTTCTTATCTCCAAATCTAGACATGCACTCATCAATAAAGGTATCGATTTAATATTATTTTCTTCATCATGAGTTCATTATCACTAACATAACTGAGGACTCAGTATATGCCTGGAGATTGAATTACAAATTTGTGGTTTATATGAATTGTCTCATTTAATATTCCTATAGGCTCTCTGACATCACATTCTTTTCATTTCCTTTTTACAGATGAGGAAACTACAGTTCCAAGGGAATATGTTGAAAGACACGTGACTGATGAGTGGCAAAACCAGGTTTGAAATCCAGGTCTGTGTGCACTCCAAGGTAAAGTGAGTCCACATTGCCATAGAAATGTCCATTTGTCTACTGGGAATGAAAGCCCTCGTAACATCTTACGTGGATGCTTTTAACAGACTTCCTCGATTGTACCCTGGCTCTATGATCTGGTAGCTGTGTGACCTTCAATAAGCCCCATCTCATTTTGAGCCTCAATTTCCCTATCAGTAAAATGGGGATAATCTTCACAGTACCCATCTCATGTGCTGTTGTAAAGGTTAGATGTGAAAATGCTGGTCATATTCTCAGTGGGGTACCACATAGCGCTCCACAACATTCAGCTCCTATGGTCATTACCGTTTTGTGGTTTTTTTTTTAATGGCTGTTAGTACAGTAGAGAATTTTTATAGTGTGCTTGTGGCTTTATTACTTTGCTTCTCAACCTCATGTACATGACGATTTTGAAGGGAGCAGGACATAGGAATGTGAGCAACAACCATTTTTCCACTGGTTCCTTCTTCACAAAGTAGGCTCATGTAATGCCTGCATAGCTATGTGAATTTTACACACTCCCCGAGACTTCAGGAATGGTTGATCAGGCATCCACTGGGGATATGTGTTATGGAAGTTTTTTTCCTTTTTGCTACATAGAACATGACATTGTCAATTCCTAATGAAATAAACTAGAGTCAAAGAACATACAGGTTAATCAGGAGGAAAATAAACTAACTTGAACCTGTAGTTATCCACCGTGTTTAAATATATCTTAAATTATCAGCCCTTTACCCTGATGCCCTTCCAGGTGTAATAAACCTACTAGTTAAAATGTTTTCTAAACTCAGTAGAATTAAAAAGCTGTGACTTAAAATTTCTATCAGAAAGTTTTGCTTGTTTGATTTGGGGGTGGTCGTGAGCCTTCTTTGCAGCAGCGTAAGTGGCTGAGTGTAGAGAGATTGTAAGACATTCAGGTGACAGCAACCATGTGGATAACAGCGTGTGTGGAAGGTGGTGATATCAAAAAGGCAATTTGATTTGCTTCGCGTTGGCATTGTCTGAAGTGTCAGTATAGAGGTTTTGAAATCTGCTGTCAGGCACTACATAGGGAGATTTCTGTCTAAGCAGAGGGCTCTCAATGAAGTCTCCTCACTCATGCAATTCCAGGTTGACTTTCCATCCAATTTCCCCCAGCAGATTCCTGCACTGATGCCTTCTCCAAGTATTTGATTAGCACATCTCAGTTTCAAGAACTATACTAGGAACTGGAGATGCACAGCTCAGTTATAACACTATTGTTTGGCCCCTCCTGTGTTTTCAGCCTCTTCTGGCATATGATCTCATTTTTCTTTGAGAAAGCCACAATGGTCTTCTCAAGTTCTTGACCAAAACCCACGGCTTTTGCCCATGCTGTTCTCTGCCTGGAATGCTCTTCACCCAAGTAGCGTAAGTCACACCTCACATCTCAGACCTCTCGTCACTTCTTCCCAGAAGTTTCAGCTTCCCAGACTCCTTTAGATTCTTTGTTATTACATCCTCTCCCAGGACTGAATTCCTTTGCTTCAGAACATGCAGTTTCTACTTCAACAATCTGACATATGATTAAAGTCTGTCTCCCCTGCTGGACTGTAGCTTCCACAAGAGCAAGGGACCGACTCTGTTCATCATTACGTGACCAAGTGTTTGGCATAATTCCTGGCACATAATCAATGTTCTCAAAACAACTGTTGAATCAAGAGGTGAGTCTCTCTAGCAGACAAGAACACAGGTCAACAGAAGATTATACTACATTACAGTAAATTCTGATAAATATTATACAGGACATGCCAGGGATGCAGAGAAGGGAATCTATTAGTTTTGGGTGCAGTGGTTTGAGGGAGAACCTCTGGAGTTGGTGATATAACTTCGTTAATGAAGTTTGAGTCAGATAGGGTAGGGAAGGAGTGCCGAGGGCACATTTCAATCAGAGGGATTAATTAGGGTCAAGAGAAGAGTCCACACCATGGCAGTATTGAACTTAGGAAATGGTGACAAAATGATGGATTTGAAATATATGGGATATGAATGATGATGATGTGTATTGTTGGAGAGGATGCTTAAGAGTCCAGCATGCCTGCCTGATGGTATCATTCTCCAAGGAAGGGAATACAAGAAATGGAAAGTACTTGAGCTCTTTCTCCCTATGTTTTTGATGCTATTTCCTACCCATCGTTTCTAGCAGTTCTTCATTTAGGGTCTCAGAGCTCCTGCTATCATGTCTTGGAAGAAATGATTTAACTTCTCTAAGGCAACAGGTTCTTCCTCGATAAAATGGGGATAACAGCAGTACCTATATTATAAGGCTGCTGTTGTGAGAATTACATAAAGTAATACATGTAATACACAGGGTCTGGCACATAGTAAGGACTCAATAATTATAAGCTAGTACAGTTATCAGTTTTAAACTAGTACTATAACGAGTGTCCCATATAGTTGACAAGACAATTGCCAGCTGACATGGACAGACTTAACCTCCCTAGTTTGCAGGTAAAAGAGAATGAGGCAGATATCCAGAAAGAGCCCAAGAGGAAAGGTGAACATCATCTGTGAATGCTATGATGAACACATACAGCCTGGCTCGGTTTTAGCTGCCTTGAGGACTCCTACTGTGCACTCTCTGCTCTTGGATACGGTGTCCCCAGTATATTACCACAGTAACTTCCCTTTTCACTTGAGCCACTATTGAGAGGGTTGATGAGAACAGGTACCCAGCACAAAGCAATATTAGTGTGTAGGCACCATGAGATCATGAATGAACATTTCTGAACTGGCATTAGCATGCCATTCTAAATCTGAAGAAATATGATCTTCCTTTGAATGAATGTCTAGTTAACCACCCAGTCATACCAGCTTAAGTAATGTTAGCTTACATTGAATTTGAGTCTAGTGACTTCTACCATTAAATCTTTTAAATGAAGCAATAATGAAAATATCATATAGTATCAGGGATTATAAATAAAATAGATGGGTTGGGGAAGGTTAGAATTTTCTACCAATGCCCTAGTTCAGTTGGAGATCTTGACTCCATCTGGTCTTGTGTAGTTGGTGTGTGGAATTTCCCTTCCACATCTACTCCACCAATTAAGGACACTTGTATCACTTCCTGGGGTTCACAAGTATCTTGGAGCTCATCTAAGCAGGGTGGAAGGCTAAGGAGGCCTTAGGACACTAGTGGTAATGACTCCTGTGGGACTATCAGTGTGCAGTATGCTAGCTGAAATTCGTGGATGGTCTTCACTGAAAGGCAACCAAATGGATATGAAGAGTATGTTGAATTATCACATATAGCGCTTTCTCAGCTGGCAGCTGGAGAGATGGGTCCATAGGTGGTGACACATCTCTCTGGCAGTAGTGGCAGATAGCCTTTGCTCCAGTGGACCACATTTTTCCTACTCACGTGGTCCTTCCCTTCTCCCCCACCTGGGCTCACAGCATCCATATTAGTTTGGGGGCAAAAAAAATCCTAATCCTTCAATTTTCTACTTGAGTTTCTGAACGACTTTTGAACTTAAACACTAAATATTATTTGGGCCTCTATTCTCTGGTCAGTGCATAATTTATATCTTGCTGTTTGGGCTGGGAGTAGGTCCTCAAAAATTCAAGGAGCTTGAGAATATGGAAGAATACATTATTAATTTTTCAAAATATTATTCATCTGCATTAATTTCTACATGGGCCTCAGAAGGGGACATAACTTTTACCACTTCCTTAGATGAAGTTATCAGAATCTTCCACATAGAAATGGACCAATATCCTCAGCAGCTTCCAGGGCTGCTGCAGAAGGACAGGGCTATAGATTTTCCTAGAAGTGTAAAATAATTCACCAGCCTTGCTCGTTATTCATATGGACAGCACATTAATAACACAGGACCCTGAAATCTTGTCTTATCTAGGTTGGAGCCCAGCTAGAGGGACGAGGAGCTGACTCCTTAGATTTAGAGCACCATTTTTCTTCCCCTTTCTGAAAAAAAAAAAAAAAAAGAAGTGATTAAAGGTGCTCTCATATCAGACAAGAACAGGTCTTTGAAAACACCTGAGCTCCTTGTAGATAAATGGAAACCAATGACTTTGGAGCTATGTTAGGGAAATTTTCTTGTTGATGAATTTGGAATTCATTGTAACCAAGTACACTTCAACTAGATAACTGACGAGGATTTGGGATGAGCTGTGCCATATTTACACACACACACACACATACACACAGCACACACACCATGACAAAAGTTTGTGCAGAGAGTTGTGTATTTCTTAAGTGGCTACATAGATGGGCTTTACCATGAGACTTACTATATTTAGGTCCAAGTATATGCACTAAATATACTTTCATATTTAGTTTTCCCCCTGGAGAGGACACCAAAATCCTCAGAAGATTTCTTAGATGGTATCTAGATTCATGAACCCAATCCTGTTGTGGAAATGCAGTGAATTATATGTCTAAGAACTGTAGCTAAAGTTACTGTAAGGAGTTATAATGCATGTGATTTGTACTATTTTTCCCAGACATCCAGTCTCATTACAAAATTTCCTATTTATCTTCCTCCCTTTCGGTGAACCAAATAAAGAAAAGTGGCTGAGTTTGTAAGCCCTTTATCACTGAGTATGATTTATATGTAATTTTCCTCTCCTCCCTCCTTAACACTGGGTATTACTGAACTTTTCATCTTTGCATATATTTGACTGATGACACATTACATTTCAGGGTTTAATTTACATTTCTTCACTTGAGTGATGTTGAGCATTTTTTCCGTGTTTACCAGCCATTTTTTTTTACTGAAAGAGTGAAGTATTTAAGATATTTTCTTATGCTAAAAAAATAGGTTAAGACCATATTTTTTATAATGTGACACCATTTTGATTTATTGAGTTTCATCTGTGTGTATCCATAGGCCTGCATGTGCATAGACATTATCTGTAAGAATGCACAGAAATCTGGTAATGATGGTTCCCTCTGGCAATTAAGATGTGAAAGGATTAGTGGGGAAGGGGAGGAGAAGGAGGATTACTCTTATTTTGATCCTTTGCTGTTTTTGGATACATGTATTTCTATTTACACCAGGTTATTAGTTTTATGTTAAAGAGCAAATTTTTTTTCCAACAAAATATTTGCTTATTAGCTTGAGAATAGTAGGAAAATGACTCCATGAGCCAGGAACCAAACATTTCCACTGTCTTCAGGGATCAGGTAAGTGATATTAATGTGCCAAAGCCAGGTGTGTAATAGGGAGTGGTGAGGTCTGCAGGAAACTGGAGTGCCCCATATAAGAGCAAGCAAAGTCAATTTTTCCATGTCTCTGCCAACCTAAGGAATAGGTCTAATGGTAGCTTCTGCCAGTGGGCTGTCAGTTGGAACTTACTGCCTTAAACTTAAGGAAAAAAAAAAAAAAATGGGACACCCGCTCTGAGAGGTATGGGAATATCCGAAGACTGAATTCCTGCTCTCTTTATCCTGACAAGGAACAAACAGAGACAGCCCTTTTATTAGACAGTCTAGAAAGCTTTGTCAGTTCTTATACACACTTCCTCTCATTACTCTTACTAATGTAGACTTGGATCCCTTACATACCTGGGCAGGAATAGGTGCCAAGTAGGGAAGCAAAAGAAAATTTACATATAATTCGGAAATTATGCCTGAAAATGCCACAATTTTACTAATGATGCTATAAAAGACCTTCTTCTAACAAGAACAATAGAATCTCCTTTCAGCAATGCCTCGTGATGAAGCCAGTTGAGCTCAGCCTTCTATTAAATAAGCCAGAGTTTGCCTTGAAAGAACAAGGCAAGTTTTAAACAGAGATGGTAATGAAGAGACTGCAGACAGATACTGTGGCATGTGGCCCTAATCCACCACAGCAATTCATTATTTTGGTCTTTTATTACATGTGGACGACAAGTAACAAATGGCAGAACCAAAACAGGTCATCTTCCCTGTCCCCTAAAATGCCTAATATGTGTGAATAAAAATAAGAGTTTAAACTTTTTCATACTATATTTCTCTGGAAGGTCTCTAGATGACTTCCAAACTGCAGTTGAGCCTGACATGTCACTGAAATATTATAAATCACATTACTACCAGGACCTGCTGTGCAGTGTTTGGTCAGCCAAACACTTAGGAAAAACACTGAGCTTTGGGCAAAGGAATTATCAATTGGTTTTGGAAGACCTAAAAATCTTTCCTGGAAACAAAAACAAAAACATAGTCCATATGGTCTAATACCAGCATGGCCTGAGGTCCATTTCATGGAACACTGGGTCTGTAGGATCTGAATAAGTGTTACATAGGAGAAGGTTCTATGATAAAAAACATTCAGGAAATACTAATGTTCTATAAGTTTCTTTTCTGCAGAACTTCTCAGAGCCTTGAATATGCTATCATGTTTTAGAAGGCTAAGAAGGGGCTATTATATGCAATATTTCTCGTACATATTACATGCTATTCTACAGAAAACTGTTGCCGAATTTTGAATTTTCCTCAATTCTCAGCACTTTTTTCTCTATCATGACTCTTTCTAGGGAATACAATGTATGCGGTCAAGACAATTTTATTGCATATTTTCCAAAGGAGCAATCTTCAGAAGCAATTTTTGTAGAGATTCTGGTACTGGAATCTCAAATAATACAACTCAAAAAAAAAATTAAAGTCTCAATCCATCAAATACACTTTTGGTAAAACTAGTTACACACTTGTGAGACCGAATACAAACAAGCTGTTTGGAAAAATGAATGAAGTCATTTTATAGACAGATGTCTTAACATTCCTTCTATTCATCCACTGTCTTCTCCCTCTGTTTTATCCCTCTCTCTGGTTTCTCTTTCCCATGCTCCTCTTTTACATCCCTCCATCTCACTGACTGTGGGTATCCTTCCCTGTAATTCTGTGTGTTTTCCTGTGTTTGAGTCTTGTATGTCTTTTCTTTTGTCTCTTTTGCTGTAGTCTTGGAAACAAAGTCATGATAAGTCAGGAACCAAATATCCTGATATATTGTGGGGGGGTTTCTTCACGGAAATAGCCAGGAGTATGATGCCTTTTTCATTATATTAACTGTACGTTGATGGTTAAAAACAAAATAACCTGGGGTTTCCATATCTGTTAAAGTTAGAAAGTTTTGTGATGTGAGCTGGTCTCATCTTGCTGCTGTCTCTGGCTGTAATCCAGTCCAAGAAGACAAGAATATGAGGTAAAATTTGCTAGCAATCAGAGTCACTGAAGTAGTCATAAGTTTCACTGAATGAAAAGGGAAGGCCTATCAATTTATCGTGGAGATTTTTATTAATTAGATTGATGCTAAAAATCCACAGTGAATTAAGACTTCCTCTACTAAGCAGTAGTTGTAATGATTTTTTTCACACATTTGTCTAAGTTAGAAATATATATAAAGTACATGAGAATAAAATCTTAAGTAGAGAAAACTGCATGAAAATTTCCCTGTCAAATAGTCGTTTTATCCCCCCATGCCTTAAACAATGATACGTCAATCATTCTACAAAACTGAAACCATTATTTACAAAAATGCTTCTATTGCTCAATGACAACAACCTTAGGAAGGGTAATCAATCAATCAATCAATCAGTCAATCAATCATCTCCAAGACACAGAAAGGTATTTCCCAAAGTACTGATGTTTCTGTAAGTATCCACATGGTTGGACTTCCTCTCTCTTCTCAACCAGATATCCTGGCATCTTGCAAGAAAGCCTTTGGAACATAACATGTGTTTGTGTTAGATCCTGGTTTGCCCGTGCTTGATAAATGGGTGCCTTGGAGTCAGAAAGCCCAGGTGGATCTTCTGGCTTTTTGATCAATCTTATAGCCAATCTCTGGGCCTCAGTTTCCTGTCGAGTAAAATGGAAATAATAGAAGGCTACACCTTATGGGGTTGGGGTTAGAATTAAATGCATATACAAACTTGAAGTGCTTGGAAAAGTGGTACATAGTAAGCCTTCAAAAAAATGTTAGCTGTTATTTTTATTGTTATCATTATTGTTAATATATGTATTAAGATTTTTTGTATGTGGACCATTTTTAAAGTCTTTATTGAATTTCTGTTTATGTTTTATGTTTTGGAATTTGTTTTGGAATTTGGCCACGAGGCATGTGGGATCTGTTTTATGTTTTGGAATTTGGCCATGAGGCATGTGGGATCTTAGCTGTTTTATGTTTCTGTTTTATGTTTTGGAATTTGGCCACGAGGCATGTGGGATCTTAGCTCCCCGACCAGGAATCAAACCCGCACCCCCTGTATTGGAAGGTGAAGTCTTAACCACCGAACTGCCAGGGAAGTCCCCAATTATTTTTAAAACTTTGAGACTGATATTCTTTTTATGCCATATAGATCAATTAGAATAATAAAATATAACTTCAAAAGCCCCCAAGAAATTCACTTTTGTTTGTTTCACATCATCTGCTTAGAAAAATTCTTTGCCTGAATAAATAATTGTGTTTGAGCCATCAACTTCTTGTCTATGAGTATTTTATTTTATATTTAGTCCCTGGAAAGTAAATTTAAATTTAGTTTCCTGATTACATAAAGACTGTAAGTTATGTTTTTAGTTGGTCTTAACCAAAGATATTGAGTAAGGTGTCCCCCCATCTATTCGGAGTTATGGAAATAATAAGTTATTAATTCTAGTGTAACAACCTACATTCCCTCAGAATAGTGCTAGGCACATATCCAACGGTATAATGCTTTCTAAAATATCTGCAAATGACTCTGCCAAAATTTAAGTTGTTGAGTGTGTATTTTTGGTATTTTCAGTTATCAGGTGACAGAGTATCACTTTTACACTGAAAGCCCACTCCTTAAAAATCTCTCCAAATATCATGTATTATAATTTTGAATAAGTTGCTAAGATGATACTGTAATATTTATGTCCCATTTAAAACAATCTGGTCTCAGATTGTGAATCTTAAAACAATCCAATATAAGCTTTTTAAAAAATCAAGTTGTGCCTCTGTTTCTGGAAACACTATAAAAAGGCAACTGACCTGCAATTTCAGAGAGAAGCAAGTAACAGCGATTGGAGCACTCCCCATGAGAATGCACTGTGTAGGACAGAATATATTTAGGACAAATGTATACGGATTGTCAACTGCTGTCATGGAGAGAAACTGGTTTCCATCCATTCTTAGGATGAGAAAGGGAAATGCCTTATACATTATAAAAGTGCCAAAGTGGAGGGGATAGATAGATGGTGGTGTGTCCACCCCCAAAATCCTATGTAGTTATTAACAATAATGTTTTGTAAGAGTATGTATTAAGTTGGAAAATGTTCATCACATATTAAAGGAAACAAGCTGTCAATCTAATAGTACTATCACATTTTGGTTCAATAAAATACCTACTTTGTGAGTTTCTCTTTAGTGATGGGTTAAACCTCGAAGAACATATACTTATTTTCTTATGAAGTGATGATTATCTCTCAGCAAAAATATTAGGGGTGATTTTAATGTGTGGATGTACTTCTGTATTTTTCAAAATTCCTATAATGAACATACATTCCTGGAGAAGACTTAACATCATTAGTGATATCCAGGGTAGATAGATAGAAGCAGTTCCAAGAAAACATGGTGGCTATAATGCCACTGTATTGAATTAATATGAAACAAAACTTCATAAAATAATGTCTGTTTCTAAGCATTACCCACAATTATTAGTAAGATAGAAAACTGATACCATCATTTAGTGAGCACTTGAGGAGAACCAGACATTATGCGAAGCACATTATACACATGATTTCCTTTGTTCTCACTGCAACCTCATGAAGCAGAAACAATTATTCTTCCCATTTTACAGATGAGGAAACAGGTTCAGAAGCAAATGTGACTTGCCCAAGGTCATTCAATTAGTAACTGGTACAGCTGGGATTCCACTCATGTCTGTCTAATTTAACAGTTCATGGTCTTAATAACTACACTGGAATTGTTAATTTATATACCCACTTCATATTTAATTCGCACATAGACATCTACATGTAGACATCTAGGCTATAAAAAGAGTTTTGATCAAAGCAACACATTGACTTCTCCCACACATGCCAATGGATTCCAAGATTTTGGAGGAGTAGAAGGATATGGAAACTATAAGCAATCAGCATAAAACTATAGAATACTCTATACTTTATTGACTTTTGCTCAGAAGACAGACATTAATAGCTCTCCTGCCTAAAACTACCACACTAAAGGGCTCAGAGTTTCCAAAGTCAAACAAACTTGTTCTGAGATACAAAATGTTACCACTATGTGACTTAACTTCTCATGGAAACTGACAGCCAAATGCCATCCCCCCTCTGCCAGCACAGACAACACATTGCCCTTTGTGTCTTCCATCCAAATCCTGCAGGCAGTTCTATTTCTAGATCATTAGTGATAAAAATGAACTGGAAACAAAATGGAGATTTACAGTTAACAGATTCAATGCTTTCTCTGGCAGAGACTAGGAGAAATCATCATGGTTTTATCATGTTTATTGGCTTCTAGGGCCAAGAGTTTCCTTCTGTAAGAGGACGCAGTGGCTTTTCTAGTCTAGCTGCCTGCTTTCCCTGCGATGGAGGTGCCTTACTGTGCTGACTGTGATCTAGAATAAGTAAATAATCATAGTACAAGTTTCTCAACCTCAGCTCCACTGACACTGGGGGTGGGATAATACTCTGTTGTTGGCCCTGTCCTGTGCATTGTAGGATGTTTAGCAGCTTCCCTGGCTTCTACGCACCAGGTACCAGTAGCACTCCTCTGCTGTAACAAATGTCTACACCAAAATTGTCTCCAGACATCACCAAATGACCCCTGAGAACTGGCCTGATTGAGAACTACTGATCACAGTGTATTCCTAAACCTGGACTTTTCACATCTTTTTAAAAACAGCTTGACCTTCCCATGGTACAGAACGCCCTATGAGCTTGTCCCTCTGGCTGTGGCTGATTGGGCAAAGATCGACATATGACTCAAGCTGGGTCAATCACATTTAGTCTTTTTGGAGAAGGCATTTAAGTGAGTCAGGTATACTTGGGCTATACCATGATGCTGAGTGAGATCAGAGTTAGTACCACAGAAATAAAAGCTTCAACCAAACCGTAAGTTGCAGGAGAGCAAAAGCTAAAATCCTTGAGGAGGGAACCAGTCTACAAAGAGAAGAATGACGGAAAGACAGATCAAAAACAAAGAAAACAATATGGCAGCTGTCTAACTAGTTTATGAATCCCATGAGGTTTGGCTAAATCTCCTGTAAACGGATTCCCCAGGATTCCTCTACTTTCTTATAAAAATAACTTCCCTCTTTCTTGGTCTAGCTTGTATGCATTTCCTTTCTAAACACCTGATGATTCATAATGAAAATACATAACATGAGCCCATCTAGAAGGTGTCCTTCCCCATCTGTATCTAGAGGTAGGATCATGGACCCTAAGTCAAGAGATTTAAGTTCTAATTCCTGCTGTGTGACCTGAGCAAGTGAGTCACTTCTCTGAGTCCTGATTTTCTTACTGAAGAATTTTAAGATCAACTCAGACCTGGCTCTAAAATTATGAAAGATAAAGATGGGGAGAGATATTTGTGATCCCTTTGAACCTTGGACTCTCTGTTTGACAGGCATATAAAATTGTTTAAAGATGGTGGTCAAGAGTTGGTATTAGAGTCACTTTCATCTCAAGAGTTAGTACAGCTACAACTTATTAATCATGGGACCAATGGAATATTAATTAACACCTCTAAGCCTCAGTTTCCTTCGTGTTTATAATGTATCTGTCCCAGTGGTCCCTGTCTCCAGGTTTTCAAGTCCTTGTCGTCCACTCCCATGGGAAACAGATAGGGTTGACTTATATAACCAATAGGATATTGTAGAAAGAATGAAGGACAAATTCTGAGGCTCTATCATAAAAGAAAAAGTCATTGTTGCTTCTACATTGTTTTCTTGGGTCACTCACTCTGGGGGAAGCCAGCTGCCCTGCTGTGAGGACACCCAGCTCCTTTGGAGTGGTCCACGTGGCAGGGAACTGAGGTCACCTGCCAATAGCTATGTGAACAAGCCATCCTTTTGATAAAACCATCCTCCAGGATCAGTTAAGCCTTCAGATCTTGACTGTAACCACAGAAGGGACCCTAAGCCAGAACCATCCAGCTAAGCTAAATTCCTGACCCATGGAAATTGTGAGACAATGTTTGCTGTTTAAAGCTGCTAACTTTTGGGGAGGATGTAAACTGTTACACAGCAATAGATAACAAAGATGGGCTTGTTTACGATGAGCAAATAAAATAATGCATGAGAAATATTTAGGACAGCGCTTGACACAGTGAACTCTTAGGGCACTTCTATCTGTTCATGAATGTATGTGAAGCCCTAGAGCAGTGCCTGGCATATAGTAAATGCTCACTTAATATGTGCTGAATGAATGTCAGATATATCTTTACTACCGTTATCATCATCGTTATACATAACCTCAACCCCAAATCAGTTCCCAAGTGAGCTAGACCCTCACACTTATTGACTTGAAAAAATGTCTTTACCTTATCTTCTCTAAAAAAATGTTCAAATACAGCTATTAGAAAAATGCCAAAACCAGAGGAACAAGAATTGAAACTCTATGTGGACAGCTAGCATTTGTCTAACTTTCCAGCACTCTGGAGGCACCTTCTTAAATATCCTGAACCATATTTAGATGAAACAAAACATATACAAGTACATTATGCATGGTGATGACGCAGATGAACCACTAGAGAGAGGGGTGAAACCAGCTACTTACCATCGACACAGGAAGGTCGGTTTCTTGTCGTTCCAGCCACTTTCCCAGGCAGACAGGAACACTTGACTGTTTGCGACCGCTCCTCAATGCGGTTCTTATTACAACACCTGTGTGCGGCGATCACTTCACATGTCCCTCCTTCTGGCCAGAGAGAAAGAATTAGGACACTGATTAGAAATAATTCAGTGGTCATTCAGATGTGTGTGGGTATGTGTGAAGGGGTTGGGAAAGTGAGATAGATAAAAGGAAGAGTTTCCATGAAGTACAGTTACTGTGGGATTCTCTCCCATAATATGTGTGTATATATATACATGTATATAAGATTATACACAAGGAATGTGTCATCTTGGAGAAGACAGGCATCACAGCACTACACTTTAAATGCAATAATAAGCACCAATGAATAGCCTTCAAAAGGCAACACTTCCAAGCTGTATGTACGGAGAGGCAGTGGAACAGTGAGTGCCTGGAGCTAACACACAAAAAAGATGCTACCAGATTCAAATGCATTATATTTGGGGAGCTCACCCGTGTTAACTTTGCATTTAGAATTCTCTGTGCTCCTAATGACAAGCAATTGACACTCTAGTGATACAGAACCTGCAGTGGCAGTAAAAGTGCCCAGAAATGAGCTTTCCTTCCCAGCACTTGCTCCTCTCAAGGGGATTGAATAGAAAATCTAGTTGGGGAGTCATTTCCCCAATCCAGATCTCACCCAAAAGTGATAGAAAGGATCCCTGGAGAAAATCAGTATGTGCTTTAAACAGAATCTCAAATTATAGATTGAGGCATATGGCTTCACTTATTTGTAACAGGCCAGCCATGCATTCATCAGCATTTAGTGGGAACCTAACGTATGCCATTCTCTGTTAGGTTCTTAACAGGCGCTCTGCTGGGTCTTTCTAAAGGCTGGAGAGATTCAGGTGGATCTTTCCAGCTTGCAGGACACCAGCTAAGCCAGTTTTCCAGGGACACGAAAGATACTCCAAGTGATCAGAAACCAGGAATTAACTTTCCTGACACCAAGTTTTGCATTCAGGAGGGATGTTTTTTATTTGACAAAAATGGTACCATAACATTTAGGATCCCTGGCATTTAGGATTCAGCTGGTAGTACTTCCTCAAGTTTTTGCTAAGCAACTACTGTCGACAAGTTACTATGTTATAAATGATAAGGGATGTGTATCCAGCCTGTATATGGTGGGCACTTAGGAAACATTGAAAAAAAAAAAAAAGGAGAGGAGGAAAAGAAGATAGGAGGGAGGGAAGAATTTAAACACAACTCCATCCCATCCTGAGAACATACAGCGTGACGCAGTGGTACTCAGTGCAGGGGTAGGGGATGGAATGATTTTGCTGTTCCCCCTCCCTGCCAATGATATGTGGGAAAGTCTGAAGACATTTTTAATTGTCATTCCTGGTAGAGGATGGGAGCTACTGGCATCTAGTGGGATGCCTCTAAACATCCCACAATGCACAGGACAGCCTACACAACAAAGAATTATCTGGCCCTAAATATCAATAGTACCAAGAAATGCTGTTTAATATGAAGGAAACACCCATAAGAACCTCTGACTTAAGGCAGACTCATTGTGCCTCCCTCAACAGAAGGAAAGAGTTTGGGCTTTCAAACCAGCCTGTTTTAATCTGAATCTCAGCTCTGTCACTACCTTAGTCCTTCACTTTCCTTATCCATAAAATAGAAATAAATATAACCCTGCTTCATAGGGTTATACGAGTATAAACCAAAATAACACTCATGTAGGGGTTAACTTTGAGCCTGACATATAGTTAGAGTCCATATATGCTACCTATGATGATAGGAACACATTGATGTTATATTTCTTTGGGGATGCCACCCTCCTTTCTGCCTCAGAAACTTTGCAAATAGGCTTTCTCCCAGAATTCTTTCTCCAACATCCCATCCTCCAATCCACCAACCCACAACTCAAACACATCTACCCATTTAGCTCTCCTTTGTACTAACTGCAAAGGTCAGTTCCTTAGAGAATATTCTCTCACTTCCACCACTGTTCATTCTCTTAGCACCCTACACATTTCCTTTCACAATTGTAACCATGTGTCCATGACCCCAGGCAACCTGTAAGCTTGTTCAGGGTCCAGGTTCTTACTTGTCTCCTCACAGCCCTATTATCTATAACCACTATAGGTGCTCCTTAACTGTTGGTTGAATGAACGGAAGAATAAGTAAATTAATGAAAATTAACACCATAATGTAGTATCAAGTTCTTTGGACCCAGATGGAAGCGGAGACTCATTCGTTTTGTTTGTTTGTTTGTTTGTTGGCACACGGGCTTAGTTGCTCTGCGGCATATGGGATCTTCCTAGAGCTGGGATCGAACCCGTGACCTCTGCATTGGCAGGCGGATTCTTAACCCCTGCGCCACCTAGGAAGCCCGACTCATTTGTTTTTGAAGAATTAGGAAGACTTCTTAAGTTATGAGTTGAAAGGTAGAGATTCAGCAGGCAACGATGAAGGAGAAGCATTTCACTAATGTGAGAGGCTGGGACATCATCTGAAAACAAACTTTTAATCACAGGACAGCTTTAGATTTACAGAAAATTTGTGAAGGTAGTACTGGGAGTTTCCAAACATGCCACACCCTACTACACATTTCCTACTTTTAGTCCCTTAATATTAACATCATATATTAGCATGTTTCATTTGTTACAATTAATACATTATTTTTAACTAAGTTCTAGGCTTTATTCAGATTTCCTTAACTTTTGCTTAATGTCCTTTTCTGTGCCAGGACATATCAAGGAATCCACCTTAATTTTAGTTGTCTTATCTCCTTAGGTTCCTCTTGGCTCTGACAGTTTCTTAGACATTCCTTCCTTTTTGATGACCTTGACAGTTTTGATCCCTCAAATGGAATTTTATAAAATATCCCTCAACCGGGATTTATCCAATGGTTTTCTCATAATTAGATTGTTATGTGCTTTTGGAGGAAGACGATGGAGGTAAAGTACCATTCTCATCATGTCACATCAAGAATACATACTATCAACATGACTTACTGCTACTGATGTTGACCTTGATCACATGGCTGAGGCAGTACTTGTCAGATTTCTCCTCCATAAAGTTACTCTCATCCCCCATTCTCCATACTGTCCTCTTTGGAAGGAAGTCACTGTGTACAGCCTGCCCTTAGAGAAAGGAGAGTAATGCTCTGTGTCTCCATCTCTGTGAGGTTGCAGTATCCATTAAAATTACTGGGAATTCTTCCGTAAGGTAGATTGGTCTGTTCTCGCCCACTTATTTAGTCAATCATTTGCATCATTATGGGTTCATGGCTCATTGTTATTTATTTATACTTTGAGTTATAATCCAATGCTATGTCATTTATTTTGTTGCTCAAAATGATCCAGCTTTGGCCATTATGAGCTCTTCCAGTTTATTTCTTTGTCTTTTTTAAGCACTTCCGTACTTTCTGGCCCTACTTGATGCTCCTGGCTCATCTTATATATGTCCTGCCCCAGTCTCAGAATCAGCCACTTCTCTAAGGAGAGTCAGGGCATTTTAAAGAACACATTGGAATAGACAGAATTGAAGACTTGACATAGGATTGAACAGGAGAGGGCTTCCCTCTCCAAGGAGAGGCCTCGGGTGTGATTCTACATTACAATGAGGCATAATGTGATTGAAGGACTGGTGTGATCTGGATATTGCTCTCAAGTGATGACCATGTCCACTGTATTCAGGAGGGGTCATAGAGGGCAAAGCAGAAGAAACAAAAGGCCACTGCAAAATTCTGAGCAGGAAGTAAGCAGGCTTGAACTTGGTTGACAAGAAGAGTATCTCCCTCTCACCACCTGCCCATCACTGGAATGACAGTTAATGGAACGGCAGGGCTAACCACACAGTTCATTCTTTAACATTCAGGTCGACCTGCAATCAGGTCACTTTAGCTTATAATTGTCAGCTACAAGTGCCCCCAGTCAACTCAGTAATAGCTGGTTTTATACTTCATGAAAATACCACCAATTTTAAAGTTACCACTTGGCTTTAATACAAGACTGCAGCAACATTTATGATTGAAAATGGCACAAGGCATATGAAAGCTCCCAGGATATAACTTGAATCTCATTTGATTTACAGTCAAGCCAGCAGACAGGGTGACAGACATGCCAGATCATCTGAGTTACTGACTGAGTTAAATAATACGGACAACAATGTGGCCACTGGAGGCCCAGACCCAGATTCTCACTGCACTGTTGTAGATGACCAAGAACAGTCCCCTGTCAGCTCAGCGCTCACTGCCCTTTAGTGAGCTCCGATTTGGGTGCTTGTACTTGGCACTTTACCTACATTAATTGTGAACCTCCCAGAAATTGTATAAGGCATTGTCCCTATTCTACAGATGAAAGGGAGGTTGAATAATCTGCCCAGAATCACCCATGTGTGACTCAGGTCTGGTGGACTCCAAACTCACTTTTTTTGCCTCTTTTCACAAGTAGGCATTCTTTGTTGATGAAGAACTTCCAAAAGGAAGTCTGACGCTTTGCTTAGAATGGCTATCAAGGTTAAGTATCCAACCTGCCCCTCCCCTAACCGTGTCTTTGACCTCATTTGTTTCCACCCTCTCTCCTTCCCTCTGCTCCAGGGACAACGGTCTCCTTGCAGGCTATTGGCTGAACATGGCAGGATCGTCCCTTCTGAAGGTTGCTCTGAACCAGGGAGGTGTTGCTGTAAAGAAAAGACAGTCTCGACAAGCTGACCTATGCACCACCTAGGACACTCTTCCAGCAGATCTCTGCCTTACTCTCGCCTCTTGCACCTCTTTCCCCAAATGTCACTGTATCAGGGGCACATTTGACTACCCTATTGAAATCATAACCCCCTTAGCCCACACGCATGATCTCACTTTCCTCTGTACCATCCCCTACCCCACACCCTGCCGCCAACGTCCCTGTAACTTTCAAATACAGCATATAATTTATTTATTTATTATACTGATTGTGTGTTCCCCACTGGAATGTAATTTCCTTAAGGACAGGCATTCCTATTGTTCTCTATTAAACTTTGTCTGGCGTATTATTAGAATTTCAAAAGTACTTTTAATACATATTTCATTTAAACGGCAAAATTGTTCAAAGATAGAAACAGGGCTATTGTTATCTGTAGTTTTTAGTGAGGATGCAGACTTAAAGCAGCCAAATGACACAGCCATAAAACTAATGGTGATAATAATAGTATTACAGTAGTTAACCATTTATTGACTACTTACTATGTAACTGACATCATGGTAGATACCGTATAGACCTGCAACTTATTATATGCTCACAAAAGCCCAATGATGTTATGATTGCTTTCATTTTACAGAGCAGGCAACTGAAATCAAGAGCAGCTTAAACACTTGCTCACATTTTACTTAGCATCTGGTCCCAGCAGCATCCGGACCAGAATTCAGATCCTCTGACCCCATATATGTGTTCTTTCCCCAGTCCCACCCTGGCACACATGCTGCCATTTCTCTGAAAAGGGACTGGGAATTGACGAATGCTCCATTTTCATTAAAATCTTGTAAATAAAGTCAATGACCCCAGACCACATCTTCCTCAGGCTCACGGATGATGGATTTGCACACTGGAAGCCAGAGGCGTTGCTCTAAATAACAAGCTCATCTGGTCTTGACAAGTTGAACTATGGCTTCAATTATACCTACTGCTCAGGAACACCAATGTGGAGCCCAGAACCAGGTCTCAGAGGACCACAGGACCCTGCCATTTAGAAAGCCTGATTGGCCCTGTCATACCCAAATCCTCTGATTCCCAAGGTTTACGCTTGTGACTGACCTACCCATAGTCAATCAGAGAAATTTAATCTTTCAGTCTGTTCTAACTGTGAAAGCCTGGTCCACTGACTTGTAATGACAAAAAATATTACATCTTTGATAGGAAAAGTCTCTCATCTGCAATCCTTTGATCAGAAGTTTTCAAGCTATGCCTAGTGGGGCTTCACAGATTATCTGAGGGGGCTCAGTTATATCACTGGAGAAAAGGAGAAAGCAACTCTAAATATTTTTAATATTCAGTATAGTACTTCAATGTTTTATTTAAAAGTTTATTTTAACATTCAGTATAATCCTTCAAAGGGATTCCTCTGCTAAGGAAAAAGTGAAAACCACTGTACTTGGCTGATGATCAGCTCTAAAGTTGATATCAAATGACAAGTATCTGTTGGATGGATGGATGGATGGATGACTGAACAAGATGAAAAATAAATTACAAATCTGTCATGGATTATTGCACAATCATTTAACATGGAACTTACTGTTTCTTGAGAAGCTTAGATGTCTTTGGTACAGTAGTAAATAGTAAGCAGGTAAAATCTACTCGCCCTTTCCAATTTCTATGTGTTTTCTTATTTCTTAGCTATATGAGAAGCCCACATTTACTTTGATCCACCCAAGACATAGTGAGAGGCTGATCAAATTCTGTGAAAAGAAATAAAATTCTGGACTTCTATAATAACCGCAGAGAGAAAACTTTTCAAGACCCTCTGGCACTGACTGTAGTCTTACTTACCTATTGACCTCATTATCTGGCTGCTTCAAAAAGAAGACTGGAAATCAAAATATTCCCAGCTTTGGCCCCCATGAAAGGGAAGAGTTAGGTTTGTCATAACCCTTCTTGGGAACTAGAAAATTGTTCTTTTAAATCTATTTTATCTGCATTTTAAGAATTACCTCGTGAACTGTCCTTTCAAACCTAACTGCCAAGGTTACTGCAAAACCATAAGGATCATAGTTGTCATGTAAATGCCTTTCAGGCTTTGGCACCAATGCCAGTCCATTCTAAATTTTATCTCAATCCCAGTCAAAATGATTTCAAGATGATCTATAGCCTCTCAAAGCAAAGTCATTTAAGGGCTCGGAAAATTGAGCTTCCTTTCTTGCTTACGGATTACCTGGAAACGTGCTTCTTTTCTGGATTTCACTCAGCGTCTGTAGATCCAGCAAAGAAGACAGGTGAAGCAACCCGTTAGTGAATGGCAGAGAATGTGTCACAAGCACAAGCCAGTGTGGAATCTGTCTGTACTATTCAGACTTCCCAGGTTGTTGTTTGTATCATCACTTTACTTTGTCTACAGAAAACGCACCTAAGATAAGATATAAGAAATTAGCCTCTTACCCTCAATCTAGCCTTATAAGGGGTCCCATTGTTCTTCCAGATTAGAAGGTAAATACAGTAATTATATGAGTAAGGCGAGCCAATCTGGAAAAGTTAGATGTGTTAGATGGACATCAGTTTCCCAGTTCTCCCTCCAACACACACATTTTTAAAACAGTGGCCTTGCTTCCCACTCCCCTTGCCCATGTTCGCCAGGTGGCGATGGGAGAGTCCCCTGCAGGGAAGCTCCCCCGGGGCAGCTCTCCACTTCCCCTGTCTGCTCTTTTCTTTTGGATTTGTCAGCGCTCTGAGTACATTATCAAAACCTATTTTTAACAAGAAGAGAAAGTTCTAATACCCCCCCCCCCCAAAAAAAAGACAGCATTTCAAGATTATTTCTGGCAGCAGAAACACTCTCTGAGCTGGAGAACTTAAAAAAAAATGCCAAGCCCAATATGCTCCCAGCAATGATCCCTCCTTCCCAATTCAATGCATCACTGTCTTACCCTGTACTAGTGAGGAAACACAAAGAAGAATTGCTAAGGATAATATTTCTTTTTAAAAAGAGTCCCTACGGATGACAATTATATGTCATGATGGAAGGGGAAGATGCGATTAGGAATGACTGGCAGGCAGATGGCTAAAAACCTGAAGGTTGGCATCCTGAAACAGTTTGCCCCCAAAATGGACATCTAATGGAAATAGCTTATACCAACCAACCGGATTGCTCTGAGCTACAAACTGGGTCAACCATTTAAAGATGGGCACTTGTGGGAGGCTGCTAAGGTCTAATCCTTTTCATCTGCCAGGGAATTTGACAGGCAGTAGTATATTATGGTGTGGATGGTTTCATGTCCATGACCAAGCAGAGCCAAACAATTTGAAATTATCACAACACCACGTTTTCTGGGAAAGAAGATGCTGGGGGGAGAACATAAAGTTGAAATGGAAGAGAATTATCTGTCTTTTTTAAAGTTAACACAAGTCTAAACTCTGTATTTTGGGGGGGGGGGGGCAGTCCTGGTATTCACTATCCAAGTCTTCTTTAGGTGATCTCCTTGAATCAGATTGTAAATTAGATCTCCCTGCAATATGACCTACAATCTCACATAATTATCCCATAATAATATTCACAATGCATTATTTTGGCATTTTTAAGGAATATTTCACTTTCCTTATCTCTACAAGAACAGCAAGTTTTCTGTTTCAGTACTCTGCTACTGGGTACATGTCTGGCCTGTAGGTATTTGTTGAGTGAGCCTCTTTCCCAAAGACTCGCTTTTGTTCCCCACTGTATGCTCTCTTAAGTAAGCCAGACTTTTCTTTTATAGCATGTCTCCTCATTGGAATGATTGGTTTCCTACCTGTCCATCCTGTTGGGCTGCACACTCCATGATGACAGGGACCATATCTTGTTTACTTCTTTATCCCCAGTGCCTGACATTCATACACTTGCTAAGTTACTGAATAATTAAATGACTGAATGTGGGATAGAAAGAAAAAAGGGAAGAAGCAGAGGAGGGAAGAAGGAAGGGAAGGAGTGAGATGGGAAAACAAAAGAGGAAAAAAGGAGAAAATGAGAGAAGGGAAAAGAAGAGAAGAAAGGCTGAGTATAAATTAATCCTCTTTGGGGAAGTCTTCCTAAGTATCCATTATGTGGTCTTTTCAGAAAATAAACTTGAATGATAAACATAGCTTTTGCAAAGAAGTGACCTTCTAATACACCTTCTAGAAAAATTAACTTGGAACTTTGGTTTGGGGGACAGCCAAATTGTACAAAGGAAAAGCTTTTTATTCTAAGTGAAATGACTGGAAAATGAAATAGCAATTAAGAGTAACCATAAGGAAACTTCAGTCCTCATTAATAGTTAAGCCAGGATATATCTGCTTATAGTCGAAGCCAACTTTTGGAGGAAATGAATAAAATGTGATTAAGGAATGTTAAGATTGACATGATAATACAAATCCATGTATTTTCACTTTATTGCAAACGGTTCCTTTCTTTAAAAGCCGTTAAATGTAAGAAAAAGCACAAGTTTTTTGAGATTCACTTTTATAGGACTTTTTGATCAAGGTCTTATAAATAGCTCTCTTGGAATCTATTGTAGCGGATGTCAGAAATGCATATTTAAGACTGTGTTAAAAATGCTTTATTGACCCACTGGACTGGAAGGAAGCTCCAAGCGTCTTTGTAAATCACTGACAAGACAGACACTAATGGATCTTTAAGCATGTCTTGGTTGAGGAGGGCAAAATGGCTGCTTGATTTGTTTATGCTTGAGATTAAACAAATTACCATCTCCTCTGTCCTAGGGTTCCGGGGTATACACAGGATGAACAAATGTAGAAAAAAGAAACAAATTCTGGGCCAGAGAGCCATGTATGAGGCAGTACAGTATAATGAATAAAATAAAATATTGTAGAATAAGGCCCCCAAAGTTCAAGTCCTAAATCAGCTTCCTATTATTATCCATTCTGTGTCTCAGGGTTCTCCTCTGTAAAATGTGGATAATAGCAGCATTAACTTATTCGGGTTGTTCTGAGGACTAAACAGATATGAGAAATAAATAAATACAGGCAAACTGATTATAATAATACTTGGCTCAAAGTAGGCACTAGACGATATTCTGCTGTTAGTAATACTATTGGGATTATTATCTTTGACTAGATCAGAATTATTTGTGGAAAAATATTGGACTCTTCTTATTTTTTCCCTCTTTTGACCAACATGGACCATCCCCCACACCCATCTCCTTACTCTTATCCCAGGTCAATAATGGGGGAACAACATTTAGACCTCACCAGTCCCTTGAGATAAGAATGCTAAAGGTAATGTATACTAAAATAAACTCAACACGCATCCCTTAGATTTCTCCTTTATAGTTTTTAAAGGAGAAAATGGCTCAAACATTGGATATGTTCAAACTCCTACTGTAGAAATCATTTTTGAAAACTGCTCCAACAAAATGGAAACATATTTTACTCAAAGATGTACCAATGAGGTTATAAGAAGAACATTCTTGAATCTTTACTGATCTTTATATACTACAAAACTTTTACTTCCTTCCAGGAAGAATGCCTTGGATAGCATTAGGGAGGGGTATCCAAGTAATGGTTTGGGTATCAGACTGGCACTGATACCCAATATCAGATATTCTCAGATCTGCCTGAGAATTTTTGTTAAAATAAGGCTGAAAATGCAACATCTCCTCCTGTCTATTTTTTGCCCCCAAATTTGTTTGTCTGATCTGGATTGGCTGTCAATCCATTGCAAATTAATGTAATCACTGAAACAACTTATTGCCCAGTAGGGAAAGCCACTGAAAGATTGTGTGGGACATTCACCCTGGATGTTGATGTAAGTTTCTGGAAACGAAATCACAGTATCAGTGCCCTTCAGCTTCCCTCAGTTATGATCTCAAATAAATTAATCAAATTCTATTATGGTGATTTAGGGAAAGTTGGAATGAAATAAGGCTTAGAAAGACAGCTATGTCCACTGTTCCCCTCTAAGGTGCAACATTCTCAATCTAAATCCTGCTAGGATTTCTCCCGACTCTGTCCTTAAACTCACATCCCTGATCCAGCTGGGTGATACTTTATCAGGTTTTGCTTTTTCATTGCTAGCCTTCAACGCTGAGAACAATATGCAAACAATTACTTCAAAAGAAACAGGCAACCCTGTTTTATAGGTGCCATACCTCTGCATATATTAATTTCTTTAAAATTACCTGAAACACTGACATGAAACGTTGAATATATTCATACATAAATATTATTTGAAATAATCAACATCATTTGAGTTACTAGCTGGGTGACTTGGAGCAAGATGTAACCTCTAAGCCCTGGTCCCTTTTAAGTAAGATGCTTAACTTAAGGAATGCTGTGAGGAAGACAGATTGTGTATCAACAGCAATTAATACACTGAGCAGCACACAGGAGGTCCACTATAAACAAGAGTTGACATTCTTCTCATTGTTAATCTAAAAATTGAAACCCAGTTTCAAAGACAATATTGGAGGCAGTTACATCTGACATGAGTTTTGTTGGAAGGACAGAATTCTGAAAGGGTGAAAAATGGAGGCATTTACTTATCAAGCTCCAAGACCCTCCTGTCAAATGTTTGAATTGTTTATGCAGTGATGGGTGGTCTAACATGCTTTCTCCTTTGCATCCCTCTCTCATCTGCTCCTATGTCTTTATTCATTTTTATTTGGTTTCTTCATGATATTTATTTAATGGCATACAAGCAGTCATACACTCTGAAAAGGAAGCCCAATAATAATTATAAACTTTAAAAAATTCTCTTAAAATGATATTCTTCTATTATCCTTCATGGGTAAGTGTAATGGGTGTTAAAAGGAACATGGGTGATGATAATACAGAAATTCCATTATTGAAACATAAAAGGACAGCACGCAATGTGATGACTTGAAATCCATCATCTCTAAACCATAACTATTTTGTGCCATTTTACCTCCAGCTAAACAAAAATACACACTTATGGAACAGCATTCCTCAGTTGTCCCAGAAGCAAAGACAAGAAGATCGAGATACAACTGGAGGTAATCTAGGGAGAAATGACTGTGAAATACTATCCCCTGAAAGAAACATTTTTACTTTAGGGTCTGATGTTCCCTGGTGGGTCCTCTTGCTGAGTCTTTAACCAATCTTAAATTCTAAGTCCTTTCTTTGGTACCCACAGGAGAACCACATGAAAAATCCATAGATGTCTCATTACTCTCAAACTCCTAAGTGAATTATTAAGTGTTATGGAAATCTGTTACACAAACACTAAAATTAGCATTTTGCTGGTGTCTACTGAATTCTATAATTAAGGGTTTTGTGAGGAAGTTGTCTCTACAATATCAATGGCTGGGACTTTTCTAAGTCCTAGAGGATCTAAGTCCTAGAGGTGTGTGGTGGGATGGTTAAGAGTACAGCATTTGAGACTGGATTTTGGAGCCATATTGACTGGATTTAAATGCTGCCTTGACCCTTTGTGAGCTGTATTATCTCAGGAAAATCATTTAAGCTTTCCATCCTTAGTTTCCTCACGTGTAAAATGGGGAAAATAACAATACTTTCATGATTAGGTTGTTGGGAGCATCAATGAGTAAACACTTGCAGTGCACTGAGAACAGTGCCTGAAGTATAAGAACAATGCAAGTGTTTACTATTAGTAATCTTGCTGTTATTAATTTTAGCTGTTGTAGCCACTAGGGCTTCTCAATGACAATCTCTGCCTCTCTTCCTCCTGGGCTTATGGTAGTTCCTAGTTCCCTTGTGGGAGGTGGGTCCCTGTGACTATTTCTGTGTTAAAGGAAGTGACGTGTCACTTTCATACCAAGGTTTTAGTTACTTGTAGAAGACTCTCCAGGGTTCTCTTCCCACTGGTGTGACAACCAGAAGTATTTTAGATCAGGGATCAGCAAACTTTTTCTATAAGGGTCCAGGTAGAAAATATTTTTAGTTTGGTTGGTTGTCTGATCTCTGTGAAAACTACCAAACTCTGCTATTGAAACACGAAAGCAACCACAAACAATACATAAACAAAAAGTGTGGGTGTGTGCCAATAAAATATTATGTATGGAAACTGAAACTTGAATTTCATGTAACTTTTAGTTGTCACGAAATATTCTCCTTTCGATTTTTTCCAGCCTTTGAAAAACAAAAACATCATTCTTAGCTCATGAGCTATAAAAAAAAAATGGTGAGCCAGATTTGGCCTGTGGGCCATAGCGTGCCAACCCCTATTTTGGATAACGGCTGCTCCAGCAGTTCTAGTTCCTGGGTAACTCCTCCAAGCACAACCCCACTGATGAACCACAGTGCACATGTTGCTTGATCAAGAAACAAGCCTTCATTATTTTAAGCCAATGAGAGTTAAGGGTGGTTTGTTATTGCAGCTTAATACGGCCTAATTTAACTAATATATTATTCTTTAAGATGATAAGAATAAAAGAGGTGTATTACCCCCTTAAGAGTGTTTAAATAGCTTCTGTAAATATGTTTAATGATAACTAGGGTGGAACCATTCCAAGGCTTTTACCAGTGAAATATCGTCTTTCAAATCGATGCCTTCCATGAAGAACTGGAATGAGATATAGCTGCTCAGCTTCCTCCTCTGTGCACATACCTCACCCAAGCTAAGGATCTGGCCCTTGTCATCTAGGTGTTTTATTGGTTTAGCTGAGAGGTAATCATAAAAGTATATATTTCTTTATGCCATGAGATTTTGCCTCTCCTCCACAGCCAGGGAGATCAGAAAACACACATTTAGAGGAAAAGAAGGCAAACAGAAACTCTGATTTGTGTTACACATTGTAGAAGTCATTAACTGTGACTCAGGTAGAAAAACTTATTACTTCTCTTTTTGACAGTGATGACAATTTAATAGTATTTGACTCTACCGAGTTACATAAAGCGTCCAGAGGCACTGAAAGGGACTGTTTATCAAGATGATAAACAAGGTTTCATTTCCTCCCTGGCTGCATGGACGTGATCAGAAGTCTAAGGCCATCCGAAATCACTTAGTCTGGCCACTAGGCAGACGCTGAGCTACTTGGGACCATCTGCGCTTGAAAGGAGCTTCACTTAATGGACCTGCTGGATCAGGTCAGCAATAAGGAAGAAATGTTTGCATGAGTGAGTGCACACTGGGGCATTCAGTGTGGACTTGGGGGCTGAGGAAAAGGTATTAGTCCTACCAAAACCCTGCTCTCTGGGAATCTCATATTCACTAATTTCAAAACATACAGCCAGTTTTGCTTTCTGATTTGGGTATATCAGGCTGGATAAATTCTCAGCATGATGGGAATGGTAGAATGAGTTTGTGGGGGTGAGTATAATAAAAAAACACTTACAAAATAAGTGTTTGTTAGTACTGTTATTCTTATCATTCACTGTGGCAGTCATTAATGCCACGAGTCAATTTCTACTCTGTAGTACGTCTCTATTATTTTTACCTGTCCAGAAAACACCCCCACTTCTACTGGTGGCTGCTTCTTTGTTTTCCTTAGGGAGTCAAAAGCCTTCTTCCCCATTCCCAGCTCATGGTGTTTTGAAGTTGTTCGTTCTACCCCTGATCCAGAAGAGGGCACAAGACTCAAGACTAGCTAAGCGGATTATGTACTCTCTAGTGACCAAGCAACTGCTACATGGGCTGGTACCTAGCTCAAGCCACACACAATGAGATCCAGTAGTAAAACATTTATTCTTGGGAAAATATAATTTTTTTTCTACAAGTGTTTCTGATGAAAAGATGTGAATCTGGAGCTTGTCACTATCTTAGTACCATGACAGAAAAGTACAAATGAATGGAATCAACAAAGAGGGAAGCCAAGTCCAAAAGTGGAGAGCTTATCACCATTGTTAGTGCTACTTGCTATAGCTGTGCCTGAAGCAGGAGGCTAAGCTTTAGCCGAAAAAACCTTTATTTCAAAACTGAGTTTGAATTATTTTTTTTCTATCACTTGCAATAATGAGTCATGAAGTACAGTTATACTAAAGGCATTAAGAAGATTTTCTGAAATTATCTTTTCTTCTTTTCTATAAATTGTGTTATATGCAGGACCCTATGGTAGGTACCAAAATTGAACCAGGTATCACCCTATCTCAGTGCTACCTCCTGAGGGAAACCTTCCTTAACTTCCCTTATTAGGTCACTCACATCTCCTCCCTCCCATTCCAGACTCTCAGAGCACCGTGACCTTGTCCACTTCAGCACAACCACAACTGAAAATTTACATGCGTTTGCTAAATACTTTTTATTATTGCCTACCTCCTCTAATAAGTAAAAAGCCCTGTGAAGCAGGGACCGTATCTGTTGTCAATGACCATGTTACCCTGTGTACCGGACACAATACCTAACTGGGGAAAACAGTGTTGCTTATTGTAACACTGAGTACTTATTCTCTTCTTTTTCATAGAGCTAGCACAACAATTTTGACCAGAGTGGCTATACACCCACACATTCAAAAATATTTTTCTATTCCCCTTATACCTATGATGGACACATGACACATTTCTTGTCAATGAAATGAAAATAGATATAAATGAAAATCTGCTGAAGCTATCTAGGAAGACTTTGCTTTCCTTTCATAACACTTTTCCCTTCCTATTTACCATTCTTTGCCTCTTCTCGCCTGAAATGAGGGCTTGAAGTCTGGAACTACAGTAGCCATTTTGTGCCAAAGAGAGAAAGGAAGGTCAAAAGAAAAAGCCAAAAGAATCAGAGATTTTAACTTTGAGCTGAGCCAAAGTCATCAAACGAACCTCCAGAATTTCTACTGCACAAGAAAAAAAATGCTTGCTCATTTGCTTAACTGACCACCTAGTTGAGATTTTTATTACCTGCAACCAAGTGTAGTCCTGATATACTGGTACATGTTATGATTTTGATAAATACTTTTAAAATGTATGGGTAAATGAAGGAAGTATCCTTGGCTTCAAAGATCTAGTCAGAGAGCTGAGACAGAGAGAAAATAAAAAAGAATAATTCAAACTAGAAAGTAATCATTGTCATGAGAGTGTAGACTCCATTATTGGAGTTTCTGAAGAATTAGAAGATACTACCTTTATCTCAATGGATTAAGTAAGACTTGTTGGAGTAAAAGAATTTGATGAGTCTTTCGTCCTTCAATGATGATTTGTTCTTATGGTGACAGGAGATGGACACTTTAGGCTCAGAGAATAGGGTAAGCAAATACCTAAGGATGGGGCCTGTAACAGACTCTAGAGTAGCCCCCTCTTCATGCTCTAATCCCCTTCCCTTAATGAGGGGGGTACTTTTAGAATATAGACTATGGAATAGAGTATAGCAAAGGTGATAGGATGTCACTTCTGTGATTAGGTTAGATATACAACAAGGATGATGTGCTATCACTCCCATAATTATCTTTTATCTGTACCTCCATCTATATCTGTATCTCCATCTCTATCAAGTCTTGTTAGCCTGCATTAGAAGGACTCTGTTTTCTGTGCTGGCTTTGGAGAATTGAGCTGTGAGAAGGTTTATGGAAATGTCCACATGGCAAGAAATTGCAGGTGGCCTCTGAGAGCTGGGGGTGGCCCCTGGTTGGAAGTCATACAACAGCAAGGACATGAACTCTGCCAACAATCTAAAGGAATATGGAAGTTGACATTTCCTCAGTGGATCCTCTGTGTGGAGTCTATGTGTCTGTCAACTCATACCCACCTAGTACACTTTTCCTCAAATACTTAGGCATTAGTTAGGTAATTTCAGATAAAAATCTCTACTGCATTTGATATTTGATTTCAGTTACCAAAGACATCTCCTAAAAATCAACAGCATTCATAAGGTCTAAACAAGTATGAAAACACACATTTTGGTCTTTAAGAATCTGATTGTTCAGGGAAGAAAAGAACGTAACAGTTTTACTTTACTGAGACATAATTCTTTGTTCTCTTCAGTGCTGTGAGGATAAGATAATGGAATATCACATTACAGGGTTCAAGCGCTGTTGGTTCCTTAGAGTTGGAATAAAAAGCAGAAGCAATGAAGTTCTCTTGAAAATTTCACTTACATAGACGACTTTGTTTCTGGAGATGCACTTTGGTTTTGTGATTACCCTGAGAGTCCTTGGCTGGAATGTTGGCTTCATGTCTTGCTAACTGGCAAATTTTGACATGTCACTTAAACTTTCTGATGCTTAGATGTCTGTAAAATGGAGGTAATTTTGACTATCACTTTCTGTTTCTGCTTTCCTATGTTTCATTCTCTCTTCTGATGACAGCATGTCAGGTTTCCTTTGGGAAGTAACTATCCCCACCTTATTTTCAGTCCGTGCAGGGCAGGTGAACAAAACCTCCAGGGGTGGGATTGTGACCTAGACCTGGCCAAACAGCACAGTACTTCCACAGTCACAGAGACTGGTCTGCGGATGGGCTTGTCATCCAAGTTGGTTCAATCAGACTGAACCTGAAGGCTAAGTTTAAAAACTGAAAAAAAGCATTCTTCCTGTTGGACTAGAATATTCAAGCTGACCTCTTCAGAGATCTTGTGTGAGACTGAGTTGACATGGAGGACAGTGGAGAGAAGTGATAGAGAGGGATCTGGCCCTCATAACACATTTGAGCTGCTAAATCCAACACTGCTGACTCTACCTCTGAACTCTTTAATTGTGCCAATACATTCTCTTCCTTTTATTGTATTGGCTTTAGCTGTTTAGAATTCTGTGGCTTTTTATTATTATTTTTTTTGTCACACTACTTCTCCAAGTCTCTAACAGCAACTGGTATCCAACAATTCAATTCAATTCAATCCATTTCAATTCAGACACTAACACCCTGGAGTTAGTGCAGACCCCATGGGTTGAAGGGCTCAGGCTTATAATACTGACCTCACTTCAAACAACAGCTGCAAATGGGGTACCCAAACCATTTGCACTTCTGCCTAACGTGGTGATAAACTCAGGCATTCTCATGACCGCTCCGGTTAAATAGCTAGAGGGGTCACTAAACTCAGAAAGGCAGTTTACTTATGCTTACTGGTTTATTATAAAGGATTTATCTCAGGAATAGCCAAATGGAAGAGATGCAAAGGACAGGTATGGTTGGGGTGGTGGCGGGGTGGGGGGGCGGTGAGGGTGGGAGTGGTAAGTGGAGCTTCTGTACCTGCTCCAGGTGCTGCCACCTCCCAGCACCTCAATGTGTTCACTAACCCAGAAGCTCCCAAAACCCTGCCATTTTATGGAGGTTTAATTACCTGGGCATGATTGATTTAAATGACTGGTCATTGGTGATGAACTCAAACTTCAGCCTTGCTTCTCTCCAATTCTCTGACTATGCCTTTGTCTTTCTGGTCATCAGCTCTGGTCCTGAAACTATTTAGGGATCCCCATCCACCAGTCATCTCATTAGCATACAGAAGACACTCATAACTTTAGAGAGCCCAAGGGTTTTAGCAGCTGTGTGCCAGGAAAGGGGTACAAAGACAAAACAACTTTCATGAGTGTTCTTTGTACTTCATAGAATCTTTGTGAGAACTGAATTTAAAAGATGCACATAATGCATTTGGTACAGTGCCTGAAATATAATAAGTGGTCAAACTGTGTAGTCATTTTTGTTACTATTATTGTTACTTGTAACAATTATATTTTTTTTATCATGAAGAGACTGGAATTTTATTTCGCTAATACGCTTATGGGTCTGCAAGAATTGCTGACTATCTCTAAATTTACTGAGAGCAACTGGGAGAGAGAATCAACTAGATACTGATTTTCTGAGACTTCTATTGTAGATAAAGTCCAAATAACTCACCATACTGATTCCTAGCAATTGATAGTAAAACAATCAGGTGAATTGACTCATGGCCAACTGGATGGCCTCTGTTGTTAAGAAATTCCAAATAGTAGAGCCATGAAAGGATTGGCAAAATACTACGGTGAAGACTCCTAGACTCAGTAATCAATGAAACATAGATTCCAATCCTAACTCTAATGCTTATAGGTCATGTAAAACAGATGCATTTCTTGAGCTCTCTGAGCTTTGTAAAATGGGATTGTAAGAACACCTTCATCAGATAATTGCAAAGAATAAACGGAGTAATAAATATGAACAGCTCACTACAATTTGACTCAAACTGTAAAACCTCATAATCATCATCGCTTTTGATGTTTTAATTATACTGACTGACATGAACACACGAGTTCAACTCTAAAGTGATGTAAATTAGACCTTAACATTTTTATGACCAAACAATATTGATTAACTGTCATTTGAGCAATGTATAAGCAACATGTAAAAATAGATTAATTTAGACTTTAAGTTATTTAGACTAAATGAGAGAGTAAATTTCCCACCTAACGTAAAAGAATGCTGTCTTTCAAAGTCTCAACTTACACCTTTAGACAAGTCATACATAAACAATGAGTGACCTTGCAGTGAGAAGTCTGTAAAAAAAAAATGACCATTCTTCTTTGGTTAGATGTCAGTGTGTCAGCAAACATTTTATGAGTGATAATCTGAACAGCAGAATATGGTTACTGAAGTTTTTAGTTCCCTGAAGAAACAGCTATGTAAGTTAATGGTCATAATGAAATAACATTAGGGAAAAGCTGGCCGAAAAGTACATAAATTTCAACCTAAGGCTAAAGTTTTCTTCTTCACAGCAAATTATATTCAGGTTAATGGGGTCAACATGGGAATTGAAGCTATTGAGGAGGCCTAGGCATCACATACCAAATTTCCATTGCACTCAATAATGCATGAAAGCCATTGGAGGGATGCTATTTCCAGATACTGTTTGTGAAAATGCAAGGTCTTCAGAGAAGAGTTTTACAGAAGGAATACCTTTCTTCCCTTTCCCTCCACAGATTTGCTTAGACTTTTGTCTTAGCCTAGAATGTCTTCCTTCCTACTCAATCACTTCTCATCTTCTAATCTCTCACCCCTAAAGTTAACACTTAATTTTTCCTTTTGTTCAGCATGTCATCTTTGGAAGCTAAAAGAAGCAATGTAAAACAGCTGTCAAGAGAACAGATTCTGACCATTCACAGTGTTCTTTTACCTAGGATTAATTTAACGGTAGAATCCTTGATAAATTACGCTAAAGGTCAGTTCCCTTATCTGTTAAATGGAGTTAATTTTAAAAAGCACATAGAGGAATAGCCAAAAAACACATTAGGTCAAAATTACCTTAAAAAATCATTAACTCCTTCATTAGACTGGAGAGATGCTAACAGTGTAGAAGGCAACAAGAATTAAGAAGTGGAGAATGGTTGACTCAAGACTGCCATCCCGTCCGTGCCCACTCCAGGGCATTCCCAAGAAGAATCCTAAGAGTTAGCACTATGTAAATTGTTATTTATTTCTTTTCGCTCTAGCTCTCTTTTACTTGACCATGTGTGGTTGAATTAAGTTCAGTGCATGCAGAGGGGCACTGCTGCTCTTTGTGTTGGAGGATTACAGATAGAATCAGTTTGACTCCATGATTATTATATTTTAAATTTGAGCAATAAAAATTTTGTGGAACTTTGTTTTCGCTTTACCATGTTATTTAAGTATCTACATAATATTCTCACTTGTGCCTTTTGGCCCACGAAGCCTGAACTCTTTCTATCTTGCCTTTGTAAGGGAAGGAAACTTTTCCCTTCTTTCCTTGTAGGTTCTTTGGCTAGTCTAGTAATTAAATTGACATAAGGCTGATTAAGAGGAGAAAAAAAATAATTTCATATGTATCAGAGCTCATAGAAATGTGAGACTCAAAGGGCAACTAGGTAATTGAGGCTTACAAAACATCCTGAGCTAAGGAAAGGGCTAGGGGTCTGGAGAGACAAAGGGAAGGAAGCCCATTCATAGGAAAATAAGAGGATATAGTTGAAAAATAAAGGTTGACCTGCTATACTTGCAGGTAAATTGTTTAGTAAAAAGGTATCTCTCGTAATAGCTTTCTTTCCAATGTAAATTTAAACAGTTAATGAGGAGGTAAGAGCTTTTCCTGAATCTGAGTTTTGGTTGCCTTAGCTCAAATTAATCCTTATGTCAAAGAGGCATATTTTGGGGTAGCAAAGTCTGTTCGCCTTCACCTATGGAAAAAGATTCATGATTCCTGTTCTAGGTGAATTCAAACTCTAGCTTTTTCCTTAGGCACTGGATAAGTGGAGAGACGGACAGAGGGAAATTAGCATTTTTGCTGCTAGGTGACAAATCCTGTTCTGCCCCACTCTTCCACTATCTGAAAGAGTGTGCCTGAAGCTATGGGAGCAATAGTGACCATTAATATTGGTAGAGCACAGTGGTTTAACCTTCAGACTTCAGTTCTTTTAATCCTACAACAACCCTCAGACTTAGTTACTGTTATTACCCACTTTGTAAATGGAAAAACTGAAACTCAGCAAGACTTACTCAAGGACACAGTTACTAAGTGTCAACTACAACTGGCATTTGCTATCTACCTCTACAAAGAGTAAATCATTTGCTGCTGCAGCTGCTGTCAATGCCCCCTTGAAAAGTGTTCAGGGTGGAGAGCTGAAATGAGGCACTCTGTGCTTTGTGAAAAACTGGCAGAACAGGTCATTAGACAGTTAGATATTTTCAGGAACCAACTTTATGGGCCCAATTTTTGTATCTCCTCATATCTAGAAAAACACTAAAATCCTTCATGGTGGTGACTGCTCCTTGTGACTAGCAGTAACCTTCTCTAAACAATATGTGTTGATTGCATGTTTTTCCCTTTCACCAAAACCACATCTATACTGAGCTTCCCCCCTGCCTCTTTGGAACAGTTTCTCAGAGCTATCTGGGATACTGTCTCCCAGGCTGCAGTCCTCATTTTGCCCCAAATGAAACTAAACTCGCAAATCTCACATTTTGCAATTTTTTTAAGTTGACATAAGGATTGGAACTGGGACTGCAACCCAGGTCTTCCAACTACAGTCATTCACAGTAGTGAAGCAGTGCAAAGTTATCTGTCCACTTTGGTCTAAAAATTTTTTACACTTATTTTGTGTAGGGTATGTTATGTTTGGTTGTAGCGGGGAGAGGCTTGAGAGCTACAGAGCATAGTGAAGAAGTCATGTTGGAGTGCAAAGGAAGATAGAAGTGAAAGTACAGAAAGAGGCATGCTGTTTGCAAAAGTTTCCAGAAATTCAAGTAGAAGAATTCAGATTTTTATATGTCCTTATCTTAGCCAGCAGTGGGGCATGTACGTAACTTTCATCTGTTCCTTTATACAATCATTCACTCATTCAACAAATATTCTGATGATCAGCTAGTGTTGGCCATCACTGTGCTAGGCAGGAGGATACAACAATGCAAACATCTCCAAGGTGTTTGTAGTTTAGTGGAAAAAACAAAAAAAGAAATCCAATACAGTGATGTAAACGTTATGAATTTGGTTAGCTCCTAAAGGGAACCTAAGTTCAATTTGGTGGGGGTGGGGGGTGAGGGGTGGGTGAAGGCATCTATATGTCTTAAGAAGCTGAAAGATGAGCAAGATCTTCTCAGGCAACAGGGTAAAAGAGAAATGAGAATTTTCTAGGCATAGTATTAGAGGTTTTTGCCCTGAGAAAAGTGGTATGGCTGGAGAGCAGAGTGCTGAGGTCAAACGGGGGAGGGTGCTGTTGGATGTGAGAATAAGGGAAGCGATGAAAAATGACTTGGTATAAAATCCTTAAAATCCATGTTTAAATGTTCTTAGTTTATTCTAATGACATTGAGTAAAATGACATGATCGAAGTGGTGTTTTAATAAAACTGATTACACTCCTATGGGAAATGGTTATCCCTCTTCTAGGTATTGTAGGGGAGCAGAATTGGTCATTCCAAAATATGCCTCTTTGGCATATTGATTATTTTAAGCTGGCATTTTTAAGAAAATGGAGGCACAGAAAAAGCTCTGAAAACCAATTAGAAGTTACTCTTTGTAAAAAACATTCACATTTATAAGGAAAATCTCCATTTCTAAGGATGTCTCCCATGCTGCACCAGGAGGAAGAGGGTGACTCAATCTCTAAAAACTCCTAACAATGGAGAAAGTATTAACTTCAATTTGCATACCAACCTCACCCTTGTTTACTGTGCTCTTCCTGGTAATCTCCCATAACTGATTGCACCTAACCCCAATATCTTCTGTCTTTAGCTGAAGATGAAGGTGGTGGTTTGGCCACTTTGGCAAGTTATTCAGTTTCCCTGGGTCTCTCCCAGGTGTACAGAAGGTACACATGTAATTAAACTCCTGTTCATCTGTTTTATGTCAATTTGGTTATTAGACCAGCCCAGGAACCTAAAACTATTTCTTCCCCAACAGTATATACCCAAGAATAATGAATGCATTCATCCAAGAACTGTTTAAGAATATTCACAGCAGCTTTAGACATTATAGCCCTGAACTGGAAATAACTTAAATGTTCATCAAAAACAGAACTAAACAGATATGTTTATCCAGTAGAATAACATACAGAAATGAGAATGAGTCATCTACTCTTGTTTGCAACCAAGCCAGTAAAGCAGTCAGATGCCAAAGAGGATATAGGATATTAATGAATTTAGATAAAAAAATTTTTAAAGGCAAGAGTATATGGTATTAAAAGTTAGGAAAGTAGTTGCCTTGGAAGAGGGAGCAGTAACTGGAAGAGGTCACTAGGGATGCTTCTGGATTGCTGGTAGTGTTCTATTTCTTTATGTGAACTGTGATATCATGGATGAATTCAGTTAATGAAAACTCACTGCGCTGTTCACTTGTGACATATGCTTTTCTCAATGTATAGTATGTATCAATTTAAAAATTATTTAAAAAAGAAAACACTGGAGACTTTTAGACTCTAAAATAAACAAAGAAATAAATGAAGAAAAACATATACTCACTTATGACAAGGAAGGGTAAAGTAAAGCCAGAAATAATTTTTCCTTATGAGCTTGGTAAAAAGTATAAAGAAAGTTAACGTCCAGAGTTCACGAGCTTACATAAAAACAGACACTCTCAAACACAACTGAGGAATTATTAAGAGGCATTTTTTGGGGCAATATCTACGGATATTTAAATGGAGATACTCTTTGACGCAGTAACATCAATTTTGAAAGTCTCTTCTACTGATACCCTTACAAAGGTTTACAAAGATGTATGTACAAAGTTATTCAGCATAGCCTTATTCATAATAGAGAGACTGAGATAATTAAAGATGACATAAAAAAGAAAAAGAAATTTAATTACAAAGAGGCCAGGCTGATGAAAGCTTTTTATGTGTTTTACCTCTGGTAAAAAATAGGAGCTTATGAACACCTGTCAAATACCTACTATGTTTAGCCACAGATGGAATAATTGAAAAATCAAGGCAAAGCACATCTCAGACTGACAACTATAAACAAGGTCTCCTCGATCCCAGGTAGAGACTGTCCAGGCATGTTTTCCAGGATAGACACCTACAAGTATAAACTTTAAGGATACAGAACTGTCCTTATCATCATGGACTATATACTAGTTGGCAGAATCCAGAATTTTAATTAAAAAGTTACTTACACCCTTTGACTCACGGTCAGAAATATTCTTATTTTCATTATAGAAGAAAGTTCACGTAGAGAATGGAGTTAAAGCGACGGGGCTTTCGAGGCGGCATCCGGCGTCGCCATCAGCGACGGGCGTCACCGTCGGCGTGTCGAGCGCTACTTTGGGCGCTGGGGCTCTGTGCCCTAGGCGCTCACAAGGGGGCGGTTTTTTCTGGTGCTCGGCCTGAGCTATGGCGAAGGCAGTGGATTTGGGCAAAGGCCGCAATGGGCCTACCCATTCCTCGACTCTGTTCGTGAGGGAGGATGGCAGCTCCATGTCCTTCTACGTGCGTCCCAGCCTGGCGAAGCGCCGGCTCTCGATGCTCATCCTGCACGGCGGCGGCACCTTGTGTCGCGTGCAGGAGCCCGGGGCCGTGCTGCTGGCTCCGCCTGGGGAGGTGGCAGCCGAGGCGACTTCATCTCCACGCAGCACATCCGGGACTGCGTGGAGCGCAACGAGAGGCTCGAGCTGGAGGCCTACCGGCTGGGCCCAGCTCCAGCGGCCGACCAGGCCCCAGAGACGAAGGCCGGGGACGCCGCCGCGGAGCCCGAGCCGCGGACGCACGCTGGGCGGATCGTCTTCCCGGACGCAGACGACGTGGCCATCTTGACCTAAGTAAAGGAACATGCCCGCTCGCCCAGCTCCGTCACCGGCAACGCCTTGTGGAAAGCGATGGAGAAGAGCTCGCTCACCCAGCGCTTGTGGAAGTCCATGAAGGAGCGCTGCCTCAAGCGCCTGCGGGGCCAGGAGCGTGGGTCCATGTTGGGGGAGGCCCCAGTGAGCTCCTCCTCCCAGACGCTCGCGCGGAACGCTGAGGAAGACCCCGAGGCTGCTGAGAGCGGGGAACCACAGCAGGAGAGCTCTCCAGACTTGCCTGAAGAATTTGAAAAGGAAGAGATCAAGGAGAATGAAGAAGCAGTCAGAAAGATGCTTGTGGAAGCCATCCGGGAGTTTGAGGAGACTGTGGAGGAGGAGAGCCCTGAATTTGAAATAAATATAACAATGTGTGATGACGATCCACCTACACCTGAGGAAGACTCAGTCACAGCCTGATGAGGAAGAAGAAGAAGTTTCTGCACCAGAGGTGGGAGATGCCATTAAGATCATCCGGCAGTTAATGGAAAAGTTTAACTTAGATCTGTCAACAGTTACACAGGCCTTCCTAAAAAATAATGGTGAGCTGAAGGCTGCTTCCTCCTTTTTAGAGTCTGGTCAGAGGGCTGATGGGTATCCCATTTGGTTCCGATAGGATGACTTAGATTTGCAAGAAGAGGATGAGGGTACTCGGGATGCACTGGTCCAAAAATTTGGTGCTCAGAATGTAGCTCGGAGGATTGAATTCCGAAAGAAATAATTGGCAAGATAATGGGGGGGGGGGGGTTCGGCAGATAAAGCATTAAAAAATTTTTTTGTGACCATTGAACTTCAGAGATTTTTACATTGGAACTGACACTCATCTTTTGATCAATGCTGCTGTTCTGTCAGTCCTAGAATTTGTAGCCAAGCAAAGTTGTGTAGGAGGATGAAAATAAAAGAAGTTGGATATATTTAGAGGTGTTCCTGGTAGTATCAGTTATGAAAGGAAAATCGAAAACAGAGAGGTTAGTATACATAGTAGTAATCGTTTTCTGGAATGGGATACCTGTTTTATTGGTTACAGGAGCTAGTTGACAAAGTAAGCATGAATAAAGAGCCTCCTATCCTTTGGCAGAAGCTCCTCTAGATTGTGATAGATTCCAAATCAAGAATCTAGAAATGTGGAAAGATTTAATTACAAGGCCTTGAACAGGGACTGTCCCAAACCCTTGCATCCCCGGTTGAACTCTGATTTCTGGGCTGCTTTGAAAATCCCATATACCTTTTGCCAACTTGTATTTGGGCACCCTGTTTGTTGGCTGTTCCTTTCTTCGAGTCTGTGTCAGTTAAGTCTCTAGCATGTGTTTCTTTACCTACCGTCCAGTTTTGTTTATAAAACACACAAAACTCTAGAGAGTCTGGAGAAAACTCTTACTTGGTTACTAGTAATGTGTTTCCATTTGTTGAGAATAGTTTTGTGCTAAGAACTGTGTTAGACTTAAAAATTAGAGGATTAATTCCTCTTTGTTGTGGTAATTTCATTATTGAAAATAAATAGAACTTTGTAAAAATAAAAAAAATTAAAAAAAATAAAGTGACCTGTATTGTGGTTCATTAACGTGCACAATAAAAAACCCTTTTCTAAACCACCAATGTACAACAGCTCTCTTGAGCCACTTTCTCAGATAAATATCACTTAACTGTGCAAAAAATTACAACCTAATTTTCTACAAAACAGATTTTTGAAGTAAAGCTAAAGCATCAGTGGCTAATCACATGGAGATTTATATTCCATTATGATAAAATTGTTGGCTAATTACTAAGCTTTAGAAAGACCATTCAAAAGTTCCCTTTGGTTGCTTAAGTTTATAGTCAGAAAACATCATGTGGCCATAAATTCTTTAAAAAGGAGCATGCCTTTATTAAGAATGGTTTTGTCTAGTAGAATTGTTTTGTCAGATTCACACTTTTGAAATATAGGCACAAAGAACTTGGCATGATGAAGATCCAGTTGGCACGCTATCTACACCTGCTGAAATGATGGGGATCTATTAGGGAGAACAAACAGGATGCTGGTGGTAAGATTTATAATAAAAAGAAATTCATAGGCAATATAATAAGCTGAATACAGCAAAAGGAAGTAATATTGATAAATGTTAGATACAACATATTAGAAAAAAAGAGGTGTAAGTATAAATGGAAAAGCGGCTTAGCAGCAGCAATGGCTTTAAAAAAGAGGAGAGAGAGGTTTAAATTGATAGTGAATTCCGAAAGAGGCCTCTGTGTGATGTGGTTACTAAAATTGCTAATGTCCTTTTGGGCTTCATTAATACAAGTTTAGTACCTAGTTTAACGATTCCAACCATTTTTTTCCCCTTAAATTCATACTACCTTTTTATAAAAGGTTTAAACCTAGTGATTCTAATATACATTCATTTAGTGGCATAAACGCCTCCCCAGATCCCTTCAGAGAAAATTTTTTTTTTGCATATCTCTTCCAGCCAAGATTTCTAGTACCCTAACTATTTGTGATGTGAGTTAAGACATTAGGAATTTTACCTGATTTCTGAAAATAACATTACATTGAAATATGGAATATGCCTTTTAAAATTATATAGGATATGCTTAATTAGTGATTAATGATTCATATTTATTTATAAAATAACACAAGTTTCTTTCATGGAATGAGGAAATGTTACCTTAAATTTTAGGTATTAGTTTTAACTATATAGTCAGAAAGGGTTTAGCTACTTTAAGGAATACAATCATTGTTTTGTATGAAAACCTGGAGCCGAATGAAGTGCACATTATAAATAACTTCCCAAGGCTGTGGTCTCACAAAGCAACCTTGAGCTCCTTCACTGGAAAAAAAAAAAAAAAAAGTTTTCCATTTCACTGTCAGAAGCTGTAAGTACTACTGATGACCCTGTCAGGGAATCCTTAACTACGGCAGAGAACTCACAAATGATGTCCTAAGTGAGAGAAGAAAGAAGACTCTGAAATGAATAGAAAATCTGGGAAGACAGATCAACCTAATACATCTTCATACTTTTGTCTCCCCAGCACCCATCATCATGCCAGGCACAGTTATTCCTAAATAAAGGTCTCTTGAAGATGGAATGCAAAAAGTAAAATCACACCAAGACTCTTTACTGAGACACAAAACTTCCATGGTACACTGGCATGAATCGCTACATACAAAAGTTGCCTGGATGGTACTATTTAATATAAAAAAGCATAAATAAATGCTAACTAGGCTTTATAAACATTGTATAGAATAAATGATCCTAAGGAGATGCTTTTATGTAGCCGGAAAACTCCAAAAGTGACTTGACAATCTAACAATGTCTTTCTTAGTGTTTTGAAATAGGCTCCTTTTACTGAGCTAATAATTGCCATTTTGAGTCTAGCACAGAGGATCTCAGATCCGTAAGAAACCTAATTATCACTGGAAGTACAGTGTCTGGATTTACAGACACCAGAATTTTTACTCCTGCTTTCAGTCAACAACAAAGATGGCTTTCTGAAGGTGTAGATTTGAGATTCATTCCATCAAGCTCTTCTTGCACTTAAGGGCTTCATCCATAAGAAAGTGTTTATATGCAGATGCCAAAAAAAGAACATTAAGGCACAGGGAGTATGGATTTAATTTCTGACTTTTCAAAGAAAATTCTGAGCACACTGGCAATCTAGATGTAGGGCAAGTGTATGTATTTCCATATCAAACCAACATAGACACTAGAGAATAATCTTTCTAAACTAAAGGGTCTTGCAAATTGATCTCATGGGAAATTGTTCCTAGGACCTAATTCTTATGCATATAATATATTTCAAAAATAAATCAAAGGGAAATCGTACCTTCTTAAACAAAATAAGCTTCTGGCAAGCAAAGCTTCAGACACTCGGCATTTCAACTGTCTCACACCTACTACCTACAGAGCAGACATCCAAGAAGCCAAGAGGAAAGAAAGCCACAGTCTACAGCCCTAATTCATCAGTGGCCCAGCTGGCTTTCTGGAGGCAATGCTGTTGGTGAAGGCAAATATTTCCTTCCCGGGAAGGGGAGGCTGGATGTCAACAAAGATGGAGCTAGGAAAGCAGGCTAGATCAAGTGCATAGCATCCTGCATGAGTTCTCAACACAGGTGAAGTGGAACTTACTGGCCCACATGTGGACTTTTCAAATGTATACTCTGTGCCATCTACATGTGAAGTCAGAGACAGAGTAAAACAGTAACTAGTAACCACAGTCACTACAGATCATCAAAGAACGACACAACCTAATCTGAGACGGGTATTTGGAGTCATAAAAAAAAAAGTGGTTCAAGTTCCAGCTTTATTTACTAATTGTGTGACTGGTAAGTGAATTATTTTACATAATAGCTCTGAGTCTCTGCTTCTTATGCAAAATAGGGATAACAGTAGTAACCACCTGGTGTTATGTACAGAAATTATTTTTTATGTTGTGGGCATTAAATTTAGCAGAGGTCAGCCAACTTTTTCTGTTAACAGCCAGAGGCCAGATAATAAATATTTTAGGCTTCAGGTGCCATGTTGTCTCTGTCTCAACTACTCAACCTGCCCTTGTAGCACAAAAGCAGCCAGAGACAGCCTATAAATGGTGTCACTGTGTTCCAACAGAACTTTACTTACAAAAAACAGGAGGTGAGATGCATTTGGCTCAGAGGTTGTCATTTCTAATGGTTTAGAGATATGCTTAATAATAATATTATGAATACAGCCTAATGATATGAGGGGGTTTTCTAGGTGGCACAGTGGTTAAGAATCCACCTGCCAATGCAGGGGACACGGGTTTGATCCCTGTTCCAGGAAGATCCCACATGCCGCAGAGCAGCTAAGCCCGTGTGCCACAACTATTGAGCATGCGCTTTAGAGCCTGTGAGCCAGAACTATTGAGCCCATGTGCTGCAACTACTGAAGCCCACGTGCCTAGAGCCTGTGCTCCGCAGCAAGAGAAGCCACGGCAATGAGGAGCTCGTGCACCACAAAGAAGAGTAGCCCCCACTCACCACAACTGAAGAAAGCCCCCGCATGGCAAAAAAAGACCCAACACAACCAATACAATAGATAAATAAATAAATAAATTTATTAAAAAAAAAACCTAATGATATGAAATCTTTGAAATTGCTTACAATATGCCATGTACTGTGCTAAGTGCTTCACCTGGATTAATTTATTCAGTTAGCATTCTGCATGAGTTCTCAACACAGGTGAAATGGAACTGATTGGCCCACATGTGGACTTTTCAAATACGTACTCTGTGCCATCTACACGTGAAGTTAGAGACAGAGTATCCTCAGGCACTATTATTGAATATTATCTCCATTTCACAGATGAGGAATGTGAGGTTCAGAGAGGTTAACTTGCCCAAGCTCACACAGTAAATTACAGTGCTAGGATACAACCCCAAGATACTGGGTTCCGAGGTTAAACGTCGAAGCACTTAAACTCTGCACTGAAGTGTCCCTTTTCTGCTCTCAAGAATGTCACATCTTTGACAGAGACCAAGAATGTGGAGGTGCACATTCTACTGAAGACCAGGAGAAAAACCAAAGACACTTTGAAATGCAGTGAAAGGTCAATGGAAAAACATCATCACATTCAGATAGTGATTCTCAAGCACTCACTGGGCAACGTCTCTGGGAGGCTTTAAAATATATAGATGGCTGGGCTGCTTGTCCAGAGAGTCTCACTCATTTTGGACTGGGGTGGAGCTAAAAGCAAAGATTTCACCCTTGACTATACATTGGAATTATCTGAAGGATTTATGTATGTGTATTTAAAAGTGGGCTACAGCAAAGGCCTCAAACTTGGCCACACATTTGAATCACTTGTGTGCATAAAGTACTTCGCACTGAGCCTAATACACAGAAAGCACTTCAAAAATATTAGTTATTATTGTTAATTAAGAATGTTAAAAATGAAGAAGCAGGGACTTCCCTGGTGGCACAGTGGTTAAGAATCCGCCTGCTGATGCAGGGAACATGGATTCAATCCCTTGTCTGGGAAGATCTCACATGCCATTGAGCAACTAAGCCTGTGCACCACAACTACTGAGCCTGCGCTCTGGAGCCTGTGCATGTGCCACAACAACTGAGTCTACGTGCTGCAACTACTGAAGCCTGTGTGCCCTAGAGCCCACGTGCTGCAACTACTGAAGCCCAGACATTGAGAGCCCTGTCCTCCGCAACAAGAGAAGCCACCACAATGAGAAGCCCATGCATTACAATGAAGAATATTCTCCACTTGCCACAACTAGAGAAAGCCCATGCACAGCAAGGAAGACCCAACGCAGACAAAAAAAAAAAAAGAAAGAAAGAAAGCAGACTTCATATCTCTTTTAATGAATTGAGTTAAACCAGGAAAAATGATTCATAGTAGTCCTTGGAAATTGTCTATAAGTTAATCTGATATTGACTTTTTCCAGACATGAGAGTTGATTGGACTTATTTATAGACAGAATGTATAGATCATGACTGTCTTAAGGTCAGGGACAACATCTAATTCATCTCCATTCTTTTTGTTCAATGACTTGTATGGCATTAGTACAGAGTATATACTCATTGAGTTAATTCCAAATGTGTTTTATGTAGGTAAGCCAGAACCCATGATTTTAATTAACTATATCCATCAAAATAGAAATTATTATATAAGGTACTAGAAAGTCCTGTTAGTCATTACCATGTGAGACTATCACTGTCTAGAGTAGGATACACAATGGAAAGCAGTCCTTTCTGGAACGAAAGGAAGCTCTGGCCTTAGATGACATCAGCTGATCAGAAAGTAGAGTGAAAAACAGGAGACAAGATGGCTATTTGTGTTTGGGAGGATTAGAGATCAGGTGGTAGCTCTGAAAAAAAATCTGGTAGAGTCATGTCAGAAGAAGATATTCTTCCACAAAGATTCGGTTTTGATAAGATCAGTACCACATAAATTTATCCCCAAATACAAAATGATTCCGAAATGTGATTAGCCTATGGAGGGTCAACTGTACCATCGTCAAGAGAAAAGGGTGGTTATAGATAAGACTTTTTTTTTTTTTTTTTTAACTTTTCCACTGGAGAATGATTTTGCAGGCAGGGAGATAAGAGGTGTTGAAAGTAATGAGATCCATGCTGAACATATAAAGACAGAGCTCCTGGGATCATTGAGAAAATACAAAAAGGCTGAGCTGGAGTTCCTGGCAGGGATGGAGACATTTGAAAGAATAGTAACTAACGTAACATCTAGGAGACTTGGAAGTAGGTGACTTTCACTGATACAAAATCACAAGGTGGGTGCCTACCGTGATGTTGACACACTGTGGTGATTTTAAGAAATCTATGGGGGGGGTTATATAATACAGAATAGTTGTGGGAATTTTTACTAGTCATTTTATGCATCAAGGCATACTGAATTCTACAGTGTTCAATGAGCCAATGTATTTTAGTAATCACTGCAAACCTTTACAATCAGTAAACTCTCTCTCCAAATTCCACTCTGTATTTAATTGTATCCCATAGGGATAATTTTCTTTTTATAAGTGCATATATATGAGTACAGGGGCAAGAGAGTGATTAATCTGCTCAGAACCCACTCTCCCTCACACCCCTCCTTCTTACTATTCTGCTCTATCCATATGGCTTCAGGGCAAGCAACCATATTCATAAAACATGACCCCTACCTCCCCACTTGATTGGCCAGGAGTGGGTAATTGACCAAAATAGCCAAGGGGGATATGGAATTCCTATATCCATCTGGTTGGTCTCTTGAATAACTGGATTTAATCACAGAAGTTGTGGGTTTTACCATGTTTTACTGTGTGGGTTGAGAAACAGAGAAAGCTAATTTACAGAGTAGGGAAATACAGAGAGGAGGCGACCCCATCTTTGGTCTATTTCTGAGTCTTCGATGCATTCCTGCCCTTAGGTTCAAGGAGACACTCTATATCCTTATGATAAATTTCCTTCTTGTGCTGTATTCTTGTTCAAGTGGGTTTCTATTCCTGTCAAACAAGAGTCTGAATTAATACAGAAATGGGCTCTAGCTGTTTGCAGAATCCATTCGCTTTTACTCATGAAAAGAGGGTCCTGACAAAATGAATGTTTGCTGGGCAGAGTGACCCAGGTTTTCAGTTTGAATGCTGATAAGCATTTCCCTCACATTGGAGTCAGATTTGAAAATCTGGTTTCAAATTAAGATTGGCATATCTGGTCTTCCAGATGGTGGCTCACGTCTTGATGTAAAATGAAATGACTTCTGTCTCTTATGGTAGCTCTGACATCAACATTTATTACATAGCTAGAATATGCTGGGGGCTGCTGTGTAAAACATGCTAAAAAAGGCAGTTTGCTGAGGCTGCAGTGAGGAAAACAAAGCAACTATGGCGACTATAGTATAAGAGCAATGGGTTAGCGTGGGTTACCTGGATTTAAGCCTTCTGTTACTTTGAATAGCTTAAGCCACTCCCCCTAAGCATATCTGAGTGAACACAGAATGGTATAAAGAAAGGAGTACACCTTTAGAGTTAACTAGCCATCAGTTCAAATCTCACTTCTGTTACTTACTAATAGTCATGTGACTTGAATTCAGTTCCTCACACTTTCTTAGCCTCAGATGCCTCCTCTGTAACCTGAAAATCATAGTAAGAAACATCAGAGGAGCTGGGCACCTAGTAGTTATGTAAGCAACTTTTGGCAGGAAAAAGCTCAAAGCTCTTTGCAGGAAAGAGCTCTCTGCAGGATACACCCCTTTGTTGTGATACTAACCTTAAACCAGCTGCCCTCACACTCTACTCATCTCTGGTCCTAGCACACCATTCCAATCTGTTGATCACACAATACTCTGCCTAACTTGCTGGTTCTTTTCATAGATCAAAGAAGTAGAAATGAAGAATAAGTAATTAGCAGATGACCAGATCTCTTCCCTAGCTTCTCCTTCAGTAATCTCATGAAAAAAACTGTGTGAGCAGGATAGCATTAAAGAAAAATCACAAGAAGTAGACACACCTGCACACAGTGGGGCATGGTGATGACGCTGACCCCATCTCGATGAACTGAGATTACGGCCCTGTTTCCCTTTAAAATCTTTCATGGCTGGGCAGAATCTTCAGAGGCGGATTTTGAGGGATGCTGAGTCTACCATTTCACCAGATAGCCTGCATTCTGATTGAAAGCAACTTTCCTTTCTGTCAACATTTGTGAGTATTGATTTTATAAGTGGTGAGCAGTGGGATCTGATTTGATAACAGTTGTTCATCACATAGTAGTTACCATTATTAGGCCAGATTGAGCTATTGGATTTAATTCATTTTTAAATTCATTTACTTATTCATTCCACAATGAATGAATGTATTTTTTCCTATACCTGCTACATGTCAGGCACTGTGTGAGGGGCTTGAATGGCATTAGTGAACAAAACCGACACCCATGTTCTCACAGTGCTTATAATTTAGCAGGCATTAGAGACATGAAACAAACATAATGAAGGATCGAACTTCTTGGTCTTTGGAGACCCCTACAAGGTTCTGTCTGAGCAGGCAGTGGTCTCCTTTTTTGCTGTCATTTTAAATGCAACATACATAAACATATATATTTTCTCCTCATGCTCGTTTTTCAACCACCTGTATGAGAGTTGAATCATTTGGACAATTTACTCTTGGCCACGGTTACAAGGCGATGATCTATACCTTCCTTTGTAGGCAGCACCCTGGTACTCAATAAATGCTAGTGGAAACTTGCAATTTAAAACAGGAAAGATGTATTAACTCTGAACTTTACATATTGAGGGACCAATTTCTTCCCACTGAGATGGAAGCCGAACAAATCCATTTCCCTCTCCAGTGGGAGATTTGCCCGCTGACAGATTGGGGGCCTTGCACATTGGCTTCCTTTATAAACCTCGACAGTTTTTCAAATAAGTTTTGTATTTTCCAACAGATCCCTGAGTTCAGCTTCTCGTTGAGGCTATTCCTTTGTGTCTTTCACTTCTTTATTCTAATCACCGATTTCTTCAGTGCTGGTTTTTTTTTTCCCATCTGATTGGCTGTGCTATTTCATTTTATTAATTCAACCTTTGGTGTATGCAGGTCTTTGCAGTTTATTCCCCAAATTGTGTTTTTCTAGTTCAGTTTTCATTTGCCTCTATCTGAAAAGGCAATGCTGTATTATGCCCTGAAATTTCTTTGCCCTGCAATTTCACATCACCTGCTGGCTCCACATTAGGCTATCTGTCATGTGATTAGCAATTAGTAAAAATGGCATTTTGAGCACATGCCCAGAGGAGCACCAAAGATTGGTAGTCCATCTCCAAACCCACCTGGCCCCCTTCATCAAAGTGCTCATTAACTCACAGGTTGTGGTTCCATGCTGTCAGATTCTGGGATTGACTATTTTCCATTAGACTCTAGATCAGCATCCATAACGGCCTTGCCCTTTATTTGAATGTACATTTCATGCTGCCACCTGGGTCCAGAGGATCCCCCAGTACTGCAAAGCTATGTTCTTCCTCTGGGTTGTCCAGACCACAAGCATATCAACACTGTCTTACTATATTTCCAAAACAAACAAATGACACCTAACTTCTGTGTTAGGTGCATCTTAAATAATTTTTTAACTCGTCATCAAATAAAAGTGAGAGCAATAAGGAGGCACTTTAAGTACCTTATATGTGTTTGATCACAGACCTCAAACTGCCTACAAAAATTGGTTCATTAGATACGGGCCTGCCTTGAGGTTTTCACAAGGTTGAATTAGTCACAATCAAATTTCATTTAAGAATATAGATTACTAGTTTCTCTGACAAATATCAGAATGTTTGGCAACCTTGGGCCATCATGCCCCGAGGGGAATAATTAGCAGGTGCTGAAGCTGATCATCAGCCCCCTCCCAATGAAAATTAACATGTATTCCCTTGTTTACAACAGCCTCCACCATTCCCTTCTGTCTCCCATTTGGCCACTTTGGTTATTTTTTAATTTTCTGCACCCTGCATGCATTTGAGGTGGCAACATCTGCATTAGTGGAGTTCAAGGGTTTTAACTTCATAAAAATTGTGAGAAACAAAGGCTCAGAGACATTTGCTTCTAATAAGAATGGGTTCATGCTTATTTATATTGTATCAATGGGAAAAGGGAAAAAAATCACAATCTCTTAGCAGAAGAGTCAGTAAAGTAAGAAAAACAAAATGTTTCTGGCTTCCTTGGGCTGCTAATCTCTTTTCTTCACTGATTTCTATATTTTAGTATTACAGTTACAGGAGCAAATAACTAAGTCAAAATCGCTAGAGAGGGCGGAAAGGAAAAGTGGTGTTCCGGAAGATCATACACCCAAATATCTTCTTCAAACCAGAAGATGCAATCATATGATGACAGTCAATTAAGTTGGTAAATATTTTTTTTTCCCTCCAGTGGACCAGGCTCCCCTGTTTGTTCCCTCATTGGCTAGAAATTGGACCTGACTGGCAGATGTCTCAACACTTCATGTAACGGGAATTCTGTAAGCATCACTTCTAAGTGCTCCCAGCCTCCTCCCTACGATTCTGTAACTTATTCAATAACTCAGTGACTACAGAGTTTGGACAATTAAAAAAAAAAAAAAAGACACAAAGAAAGGAAAGCAGTTTAACAAAAAGAATAGCCACTCTCCAATTTTCTGAGAGAATTTTTGTGGCTCTTACATGTGGTTTCATGAAGACAACTCCTAATTCTTGTGATGTTTTCTATGTGGCTTCCCTTCTCTCTCACACTAGAAAAAAATAACTCCACTATCCCATTTGTAACACCTATTTCCTTTAAGTAGTCAAAAATTCATTTAGATTTTTAGATTTTAACCAAAGTTCAGCTACTTCTTTCACTTTGGTTAAATTCACATTGCAAGATTTTTTTTAAATGAATGTTCTATAATTTAAAACAAATATATATTCAGCCATGAAATCTCTTGGGTGTTTTAAAAGCCTATGGGTGGTCTTATTTTCTTTGTTATTACCTTCAGGAAGGATTTCTTTTGTTTTTTGAAGGTGGGGCACTTGCAAATATTTTGAAAAGGAACATGGACTTGTTCCTAACAAGAATTCTAGAAAAAGAAGTCCTTGTTTAACAAGAAGAGTATTTGGAGAAACCATGCAAGAGGCAGAGCCAATTTATATTGAGATTGAAAACAATGTGAGAGAGAGTAATGGCAAATCCCTAAGAAACTGAGGATTTAAATGGAACAAGAGCTATAAAAATAGAATTGGTGAAGGGAGAAAGATCACTCAGAAACCAGACAGGACAATACCCTCTTTGAACTGTGACTACTGTTGGCTAGTAACCAATGGAATGAAGTTGTTGACAGTACTGATTTTTAAAATTGGGTCTCATAAATATTTTGCCAGTTTAAATACATATATACCTTCATTGAAGGCATGGTTTCTCTGCAAAGAATAAATAACTCACTTTTTTGTACAATTTTGTTGAACTTCAGCGTTAATGTATGGACATATAATGTGAGCTAATACATCACCTTTTTCTTCACATCCACTTTAGATTAGAAGAAATTCTGATCTAAAGATTTGTGAGAAGCTCACCAAACAGTTACAATGGTTGTTGATCTAACAACTTTCCATTACAAAACAATTTATACACTAGACTCTTTAGTTCTATTTTTGTTTGACGTGTGTGAGTGCTGTGGGCACTGATGTCCTAGAATGTCTTTCTCCTGACTACGCATGCGGTATTGGGGTTACAAAACCTGCTATAGAGAAGTGAAGTACTTGCTATAACAAAGCACATGCTATGTATTATATATAATATCAGCAGTTCATATCAAGTAATAAAATAGCCATTTATGTACATTTTTTATAGCTCCTACACAATACCTTTAATCTTCCTCAGATACTTTTCTTAAGTGATTCTGTGACTCTCCACGACACACATGTTCTGGGCCTAATAGAAAGTTATTCACAGAGGAAATAGCAGAGAAGAATAAGTGTAAATCATGAATTCAGAATACATTCATGTGTGATGACATCTTGCTTCTAAATTGCAGCTGACTCCGCGAATGTATTGCCCTCAACTTTCCTTGTGTTTGTAAAGGGGTTTGTTGTTAAAGATGCTGGTGGCACGGAGGGAAAAGATTGTTATTTTGTGTTCTCCTTTCCACTTCTACCTGTGCAAACACATAAATCTAAAAATGATTCTGAAGAATTGAATGAGGGAAGAGAGAAGACAATCTAGAATCTCCATTTTTTTTTTTATTACAAACAACACTAAAGGTCTCAAGATGGTCGCAGGTTACTCTTCAGCTTGACATTCCAGCTGTCCTTATGAGGTACTTTTTTGGATGTTCTGTATAAAGGGGTTTTATTTCCTTGGATGGTGTCATCCTTAGGGGACACAGAGATATAAGGGCTTTAAGGTCCATCAGAAATGATTTCAAGGTCTAGTACTGAGGTCAGTTGTACTTGTGACTGCAAATATGACCTCTCACTGGGATCTGAGAAACACGTACTCTTTTTAATGGACCAAATTCTACGTTCAGTGTTTCTCTTGATAGAAGGATGAGTGACCAAAGAAAAACCTATATGAATCCAATGTTAATTTAGTAGGTTTGTTTTATCTAATAAATTTCATTTAAGAAATTATATGAGACAATAATGAGGTGGAGCACATTTTTAAAGGATACCCAAGTTGTCTGTTACTTGGGGGGAAAACTCCTGTTTCACTTGGGAATGTGGACAAAATGAAAATTCTAAGCAATTAGCCAGCAGAACCGCATGTATATTTACACATAGAATGGCTTATTTTTCATTGTAATTAGCTTTTAGAGCATCACTAGGGATTGCAAAAAATGTATGGGAATGTGTACATATAAACTGTTTGCATTTGAGTTAATTTGCTTTACCACCAGATATAGGCAGCAGCTAAGTGAGCCATTAATGTTGAACATGAGTTTTACAGGCAATAGAACCACTCCCTCTATCCAAGCAGTTGTCCTTTGTCAGTCTGTCTCTATCCTAGAATCTGCCTTATTAGAACTTTTGTATCCCATTTCATACTTTGTCTTAGCATGAAAGCCCCTGGGGAGCTTTACAACCAACCAACTGGAGGTCCTACCACAGAATGCCTTATATTTTGCCTGGGGTATGGTTAGGTTACAGTATTTTTTAAAAGCTTCTCAGGTGATTCTAATGTGTATCTGAGGTGGTAGATGACACAATCTCAATATGAGTTACATCAGATTTTAGAAGCATCTCCTTGATGAAACACCTCTTCCATCCTTGTCTCCTCACTTACAGGTGGCTTGTGTTGCCCTTGATGTGTTTATCCTTTCCTTGCTGATGGAGAAAAATCACAGTTTACAACCTTTGATGGACCCTGCAAACTGTTACTAGACTAGAAGGTGAGAAGTTCATTTGACTTAATTTTGTTTCCTTTTGCCCTATTTTAATCCCACCACTGCAACATTATTAAAGCTGAAAGAGATCTTGCATACGTTCTAAAACAAGAGCACCAAGTTAAGCAATGCGCTGCTACATGGATTACGACTACTCAAGAGTGTCACTGGTTATTTATAAGAACTCCTATTTCTAAAGGCGGAACTATAAGACTTTAGACTCTGAGAGACTTCTGTGCTAGAAACATCCCATTTAAGCTTCAAGTACAACTTAAAGATAGACATGACCATTCATGTGCTGAGACTGTCCAAAGTGCTTTATATGTCATAATTCACTCAATACTTATAATAACCTCGTGAGGTAGGTTATCCCTGTCATTATCCCTGTTTAAGAGATGAGGAAACCCAGGTTAATTTATAAGAAGTAGAACATATGGACAGTAAGTTGTAGAAGTTTGCCAGAGTCATGGTCACTGTTCAGGGTGTAATAATTGACAGAGAGGTCAGAATATAAAAACCTTTGAATTTATCTGGCTTTAGAGAGGCAGATGTGATTCCTAGTTTTTCATTCTAAATCTTGCTTCTAACAATCACAATGAGTCCCCTTCACTGAGCACATACTATCGATCAGACACTGTATGAAAGCACTTCATATTCATTGTTTTATCTACCTTTACAAATCCTAGATAAGTATTATTTTTCTTCTTCTTGATTTACAGAAGAAAAAATTTAGGCTTAGAGAAATAAAGCTACTTGTCCAAAGTGCTAAGTTGGGTTTGAACTGTCTGGACTTTAAACTTGTATTCTGAAACCCTGCCATAGATGCCTTGCTATAAGGCAAGGGATTAAACACATCTTTATCTATTATATTTCAGTACCTCCTGTGACTTTACATTTCCATGCAGTTGAAGTCCCTCTTTCCATCTTGAACACTTCAGCTTAAGGAGAATCAACACCACATTGTGTAATGGTTTGAAAACAGGGACATGATGTAAAGATGTTAAAAGAAGACTGTGAATTTCTGGGTTTACATCAGTGTCATAGGGCCTCTTGCCCTTTCTGAAAGTGAAGATTCAAGCCATTTCACTTCACACTCAGTCCTGTAACATTTCTGTCAGGCTCAGCTACCACTGCCAGAGACAGACTGGGAGACATTTATCCATTTTTATTTGAAATGTCCTTCAAGGTAACTTAATCCTTGATATTCTGGGTCAGTATCCCCTCCCTCCCTTTGAACCTCTCCTGTGGCTAAAATTTTCCTGTGTTGCATCGTTTGAGCATCCAAACCACAAACCTTGCATTCTTCTGTAATTTGGAAGTTCCACAAATACATTCAGATAAAGACATGCCCTCAGTAGCCATGGGCCTTGCATTAGAAATCATATTTAACTCTTTGGTCTCAAATCTTCTGAGTGCCAATACTGATTCCATAGGAAGCAGCAAATAGTTTCTAGAAAAGGAACTTTGCAGTAATACGTATCTATAGGAACTTCCCTGGTGGTCCAGGGTGGTTAAGATTCTGCCCTTCCAATGCAAGGGATATGGGTTTAATCCTTTGTTGGGAAACTAAGATCCCACATGCTATGTGGCAAAGTTAAAAAAAAGACCTATATTCAGAATTTGGATCTACCATCACTACGTGTATGATCTTAGGAAAGTTACTGAGGATCTTAGAGAAGAATCTCAGTTTACCCATCTGCAAAATGGACCTAAGCCTACTTCACTGGGCAATTCATAAAACAATGTATATGAAGTTGTAAGTATAGTGCTTGCTTAATATGTTAGCTGCTATAACAAAAACAAGTACAATTATTATTATTCTTCCATATCCACCCCCAATGAAGGAATCTTTCAGCTTTATGATCAAGGTTAAGAGCATAAGCTCCTTCTTAGACAAGCAGATTTTCATCGAAAATAAAAATTATATATAGCAGACACTTCACAACTAGATGTCTGGGTTCAAATCTCTGCCCTGGCTCTTTCTGTGTGATTTTTGATAAATAAATTCTCCATGCTTCAGTTTTATCATCTATACAATGAGGATAAAAATATTTACATCATAGAATTGTTGTAAAGATTCAAAAGTCAATATGAAAATTAACATATATGAAGTTCTTAGAATATTGCCTTGTACATATTAAGCAGTATGTCAGTTATTACTTCAGTTAATTTCATCCCAGATTTGTACTGCAATAGAGAACTGAAGAATATATGGTCTATAATATTCTTAAGTACGTGTCTAAGTTTCCCTACAAACTTGTATGTTTATAGGTTATAAACTTTTATGCCCTTACATTTATAAGCTAAAAACATTTCCCTAGAAATGTTTCCTCTGAAATGCATCCTTCGCTTTATTACCTTTACCTTCTTTAATACTTTGCTCCAGATCCTTCTTTAAGGTGCTCATCTTGTCATTTTGCAACTTATTTTTTAAAATTTTGGAGATGTGGGCCTTGAGTCAAATAGCATCCAAGCTACGAAATGCATATTAATTGTCATGAATCATTATTTCCTAAACTCTTATGCTAGGAATCACCAAAAATATTTGTAAGTATTTAGATTACCTGTCCTTTCTCTGGATTATCTGAACTCAGCAAGTCTGTATTGGAGCCCAGGAATGAGTATTTTAAACAAACACACCATACACCATGATACTCTTATTGCTGAATCCCTCTGTCCTAACCGCTGACTTGGAGCTGAGATGGGAGATATTTACAAGACCTCCAGTTAGATTGATTCTTATTTCACTTTCTCTTGTATTACTCCTCCCAGGCCCACTGGGTACATTTCTCAGCTTTTTCCTGTGAGCAATTACTCTCAAACACACAGTGCAATCTTCATTTCTGAGATTCCTAGTCTCTAGTATTCATGCTTTTGAGCCACCCAGATCCATCAGCTGGAAACGGTTTTCATGGCATGTTGAACAAGACAGAAGCAACAAGACTCCCAAGGCTGCAGAGAGAAGGGAAAATAGGTAAAAATCTCATGTTGGCATCATTGCGGCCTTGGTAAGTACAGCAAGGCTGCCTGTATCTTAGCTTGGGTACCCATAAGGAAGAAAGCTATAACTTGCCTTTCCATTCAAGTGCACTGGAGAATTTCATTGGTTGTTCTAGGCAAGAAAAAGAGCTAATGCTTTAAAAAGAACCAGGATAAGAACCAGGATAGATCTTCTAAACAAAGTCAGGCAGAAGGCATTTAAAAAAAAAAAATGACAATTTTTTTTGTTTCCTTCAAATTGCCTTTTATGATGACATGATTAGAAGATGCAAACATTTCTTCGCCTTGCTCTGGATAGGACAGTTTAACTTAGCGGTCTAGAATATGCCACGTTTCCATGCACTAGCTATGAGATCTTAGAAGAGTCACTTGGCTTCTCCGAGGACTGGTTTTCTCATCTATCAAGTAGGGACAATATTATCTACCTTATAAGATTTAGTTCAAATCGATTTTGGATTTAAACAACTCCACAACTCACTATCTCTGTGAAAAATTCACGATCCTCTCAGAGACCAAGTTTCACGTGTAAAAGGAGAATAAGAAGACACACCTCACAGATTTTTTGTGTCACAAATAAATGAAGTAATGCACAAAATCATCCAACACAAAAGATAACACATCATGCCTGCTCAGGAAATGTTGGTTCTTCTGCTGTTTCTCTTGTGTCTTACCCAAGTCTGATGCGCTACAATTTAAACCTGTTTATTCTTGCTCAAGGCTTTTGGAGGCAACCAGTGGATACTGACTACTCTCCTACAGTTACTTAAATACTCAGAGACAATTGTGAGATCATTCTTCAGATGTTGGTACTATATCAGATTTTCAGCAAAACTCTATTTTGCCTTATTATTTTTTTAGCATAAAATTGTACCATACTTTTTTCTATCATCACAGTAGAAAAGACTGGAAAATCATATTTCCTGTGAACATTAAACTTACTGATTTAAAAGCCTCTTACCAGATCTTTCTAATATTTAATAACAACTGATATGAATAAATTTTAGTTTTCATTAGAGTACTATAAAACACTTTTCAGAGTTGCAATATGTTGTCAGCATGCTAATGTATAGTACAGTGATTTCTGTTTTAGCATCAAATGAAAGCATTTCCATATGAGTCAGTGATTTTAGCATTGTTGTGTCTTCATATGAGGCCAAGCTGTGAATTTAAATAGTAGCATATGTCATACTTATGTGTACAGAGAGTATTTCAAATGACTAACTATAAAAATATTAGTGATACCAATTTGAAATTTTCAACCCACTGAGGGAACACTTGTGATTCAAGAAATATACACTAGATAACATAGCCACTGAGTAACTAATACGGTGAATTTTTCCCTTTTCCTTCTACCCCAAACCCCTTTCTCTCTAAGCGTGTGTGGGGTTACAAGGGGAGTTGGCATCCTCCTCTGGGAGGAAAACTTGAATTAGTTACTCCAGCAGTAGTGCTGGGACGCCATGATGTCTGTCATATCACATATTATGATATGTGTAACCTAGGCAAACAACCTTGCAGAAAGGATAAGCACCTATGCTCTACTAAGCATTTAAATTGTTAACCATAAGAGCTTTGCATTGATTAAAGTGGTTGCTCACAAGGGCGGCTCTTTGTGGTGCCGTCAGGATTCTCTGCGTGTTGTAGGCTTCTATGAGGATCTGTTGAATAAATATTCTCTACCCAAACCTCCATGTCATTTAACACTGAGAGGCCTGGAATTGAAGAGCCACTGAAGTTGATTATTTACTTGCATTGTTCAAGGGCGGGGGGATCTACACCAATATGCGATCATAGTGGTGAATCATACAGGGGCATGGATTCAGTTCTGACAAATATAAGTTGGGGTCTAAAAACCATACCCAACTATCAACAAGAATGGTGAGCCCACAAGCCCTCTTGACGTAAGATTTTATAAGGGAGAAAAGACTTGAATTTTCTTGTTCGAGTTACCCACGTTTTGTTAGTACATCTCACGTGAAGGTCTCCACTAATGGAATCTACAAAATGGCTCAGTACAAAAACAGAAAAGTGGCTCCTTTGATGGAAAAAGACCTCTGCTTTGGCAATAAAATAAAGGTGATTCCAGTCACAGTCTGGTAATCTATGAAGGGGTATTTAGTGGCTGTATTTCTCTCCCTTTGCTGATGTAAAAAATCACTACAAAGTTAGGTGTTTAAAACAACACAAATTCACTGTCTTCAGTTCTGAAGTTCAAAAGATCAACATGGTCTCATCGGGCTAAAATCAAGGGATTGGCAGGGCTGTGTTCCTTCCTGAAGCCTACAGAGGAGAATCTGCTTCCTTCTCTTTTCCAGCTTTTAGAGGCTACCCGTAATCCCTGGCTCATGGCCCCATTCCTCTACCATCACAACCAGCAAGCCAAGACTGAGTCCTTCTCACATCATATTACTCCTGTCTATATTTGTCTCCCTTTTTCCATTTTTAAGGACCATTGCGTTTACATTGGGCCCACCCAGAAAATCCAGGATGATCTCCTTATCTTTAAGTCAGTTCATTAGCAACCTTAATTCTATCCGCAACCTTAGTTTGCCTCTGTCATTTAAGGTAACATATGCACAGTTCCCAGGATTAGGAGGTGGACATTTATTGGTGGTGGGGGGGGGGGGGGCATTATTCTACCTACCATATTGACCAACCTAAGAACTACCAGAATCTCTTTGGCAATTTCTGATAAACATAATTTTAAGAATATCTGCCTTTTGCCACAGAACACATAGGGAGAATTTCATGTGAACAATACAAAAGGAGATATCTCCACGGAGAAGGGTCCCATAATAGATACATATTTGGTCCAAGAGCAGGCAATAGTGCACTGACCACAAAATTTATGCTGTCAACTGGGTTCATGCAAGAAAAAGACTTTTTAAGTGGTGAGCACCCAGTTCTATTTTAGTGGTGGAGCAGACATAACCTTCACAGAAGAGGATACCCGGTTAATTCCATATGTTACAGTAACTTCTGCCTTAAGCAGGATTAAAGGTAGATTGATGTTTGGAAGCAGAAAATCAATTCAGAACGCTCAGTGGATACCAACAGCTTAAAATAACAGTCGTGGAAGAATTCTTGTCTTCTCCATAATGCTGGTGGAAGTTTTCTACACCTATATCTAAGAATCATAACAGTGTCACTAACATATGCCACGGGGGCTGTCATGTTGAAGGCTGTGAGGTTTATTGTAAAAGAAGAACAGCATTCATTCATCAGCAGTAACTGTAGCTGAGCGTGTGGGTGACTGCAGGGATTGAGGAATGGGCTTGACTAGAGATTTGGAGGGGGTGGGAGATGAGGGTGATCAGGAAAGGAATGGGGTCAGTCCAGGTCATGAGGGCAATAATGAGACATTCATGTGATGGGATAACATTCAACCATGTAAAAAGTGAAACCATGTCCTATAGTGTTTGATAAAGTCCAACAGTCCATGCATCCTTGAGCAAGTTACTCTATGCCTCTAAGCTTCAGTTTCCCTGCCTATAAAATAGAGATAATGATAAACCTGGCATAATACCTCATATTTAGTGAAATGTTAATGAGACGATGTAAATATCTTAGTACAGAATCTGACATATCGTATGTCCTCCATAATTACTGGCTATTCTTGGCATTATAACTATAAATATTTTATTAGCTCAATAAGGAGACATGAAAAGACATTTAGGATAGGAACATAATGCAACTTAAGATATAGAATTAGAACAAAAATTCCACTTTTTTTTGGTAAAAACAACTCAAAATTATGTATAGAGTTCATATAAGTATAGAAAAATGTTTGAAAATACACACACCTAACTGGTAATAATAATTCTTGGAGTAGCATTGAATACAGATATATTTTTATTACCAAGGTAAGAATAAACAGCTTTGTTGAAGGCTGGCTCCCTGAAAAATATCACCAAAACAATGTACTGATAGGCAATCTATTTAACAAACACATAATACTTTTGTAAAAACAGGAACAAAGCACATAGACCAATATATAAAGTCTGTCTAAGCATTTCTGTGTAATATTTGAAGTCTTTCAACATCTGATATCATTCTATCATCTTTCAAAGAAAAATCCTCTCCAGTTTCAAAGATTCAGAACTTAAAATGTCACATCTTGCTCATAATTTTGGGGGAATCAGAACAAATGTAATTGAAATCCACAAGTTCAAAGAGCATTTACATCTCCAGCAGGGATATAAAAGTGCCTGGTCATTCCACCATCAGTCTGCCTTTTGCACAACAAACAAAAATCAGAATGCTTGGACAGAATGTAATTACCAATGGCTGTTTTCCTCCCCGTGTTCAGTTCCAGTAACACTTTAACTAACCAATTGGAGTTTTCTACATGGCTGGCTTAGCAGAGAAACTTACACTGACTAATGTAGGGAGATCTATCTTCACAATAGAAGGGGAAGAAATTGCTTAAAAGTAAACAACCATCATCATAACTTTTTAAGGAATTAAACAGCGATAAAATGAAACCAAAAATGTACTGTCAGGTCTTATATCAGCCAAATGTTTTTCTCCTTCCATGTAGCCCTAGTTTTCTTTCTGAGAGTGGATAGACCTTTCCACCTTGTTGACAGGCACCCATCGACAGTTAAAGCGATAACAAACACATACGTGATGAGTGCTGCTTCACTTCATGAAGATGGACAGGGTTGCACTGAAGTAAGTTGCTTAATAAGAAGCATTTCTTGGTAAATATGTCTGTTTTGAAGATTTACCTGCATTTAATTAGGAAATGAGTTATTTACTTTTTGTATGTTCTGTACAGTTCTGGGAGACCTAGATGAAACAAATGTTATAGATATAATTCTAGTCTACTAAGACCTTACAGTATCATTGCGATGGGGAGAGATACACTTGGCATCTTTATCCCTGTATGACAAAGTCCAGAGTGAAGTCATCCTTAAAGATTTTGCTTATTTGTCTTAAAAACAAGGAAGTTAGGCTGGGAGCACAGTGGTCAAACACCTGATACTTAAGAGACTTGGGTCCAAATACCAGTTGTGCCAGTTCCTATTGTTAAACAAGATATTTGCATCTTCAGAAAAAAATTCTATCTATAAAATAGCTAGAGGAATTAAATGAGATGACACATTAATATTCTGAACACAGAATCTGTCATACGTAACAATCTACAGATATTGACAGTTACACATTGCGATCATCCTGGGTCAAAAGAATCTGCATGGGGGTGGGGAGGGATAAATCAGGAGCTTGGGATGAACATACACACACTACTATACATAAGGTAGATAACCAACAAGGACCTATTGTATAGCACAGGGAACTCTACTCAATATTCTGTGATAACCTATATAAGAAAAGTATACAAATATATGAATATATGTTTATGTATAACTGAATCACTTCGCTGTACACACAAAACTAGCACAACGTTGTAAACCAACTATACACCAATAAAATTAAAAAAGGAAAGAGAACCCACATTTGAATTCTGTATCCAGCAATTTACAACCTTGGGCAGTTCACGTAATCTCTCTATGCTTCAGTTTCCTCAGTAGGAGGACAGCGTGAGAAGCCACCTCTCAGGGTGGTGGTGGGAATTACATGAGATACTGTATGCAAGGAGTTTAGCTTGGAACCTGGTACATGGTTAAGTGCACACTATTAATTTTGGAAACATCTTGCTCTCTGGGCAGCTGGCATAAAATGGCTGCTTTGCTATACTTGAGATCACTGCTTCTATATGATTCCTTCCCTTCAGCTAAAGAAAGAAGGCGAGCATCTGTGTGTCCTGCTTGTGCCAGACGCCGAGCCTGACTCTTCTTCATTTACACATATAATCATGCTCTGGGGTAAGTTTTAATTATACAGCTGGGGAAACTGAGACTGAGAAACAGTGCTTTGCCTGGGGCCATGCATGAGTTTGTAAGGAGTCCATGAGTAAGAAAGCTTCATACTGCTCAGTATCTCAGTTCCTTGTTTATTCCTCTTCCATGCTTTGTGGACTGACCTTTCCCAAGTCATCAAATTCAGAAATTCAGTGCAGGACATCCCTCTAGAATGTGCTGTTCAGTGGAAATTTCTATGCTGATAGAAATGTTCTATGTCTGTGTTGTCCAATAAAGTAGCCACTAGCCACTCATGGCTATTTTTATTAGCACTTGAAGTATAGCTAGTAAGATTGAAAGGCTGAATTTTTAATTTTATTTAATTTTAAATAACAAATTTAAATACTCATACATAGCTCATGCCTACCAACTTGGACAGCAAATCTACAACATTCCTGGCAAACAATCATCCAGTCTTTGCTAGAACATAAGTGACAGGTTGTTTGTCACCTGACAAACGGCCCATTCAATTGCTTTCTATCTACGAACATAAGAAAGGCCTTGATTATGTGGAACCAACATCTGTTTCCCTCTAACTTTTACTTACTTGCTCCTAATTTTCCCCTGGAGCTACATAAAGCATGCTCAATCAATTTCACAAAATAGTAACCCCTAATATTCTTCACCATGTACAAATCTTCATAATTACAAAGCATTCTGGGATGAGGATTTTTTTATGTGGCTACTGCGGGGTTTTAGCATCCTGAGATGGTGATGACATAATGATGGTAATAATCATTACTTTGTCCTAAGCACTTTGTACACGCCCAGCATTGTTTTGAGCCCTGTACACAGTTTAGCTCATTGATCCATTACAACAACCTTAGAGACTAAGCCCTATTTGTTAGCCCCATTTTAAGAAAAGGAAGTGAAGCAAAGGGAAGTTGAGTGAGTTGACCAAAGTCATAGCCCTTGGAAATGGTGAAGCCAAATTTGAAACTGGGTAATTTGAATTCAAAGCCCATAGTCTTAACCACTCGGCAATCTGGCTTCTCAAGACCCAAGTTAAAGGTACTAAAAGAGTACAAAAATCACACTGCAGTGATTGAGTTCTGAACTCCTATGTTCAGTAGGAGAGGATTTAAAAAGAAAGCATTGCAGATACAGGAACCTTGTATTTCCACAAGAACCCTGGCCTGACTGCAAATACTACTTCCTCAAATGGCCACAATGAAAGGAACCAGAAAAGCTGCTCTTGCTCAGTGATTTCATACCAAAATGCCTACAGAGGCCAGGAAGCTTGTTTGAATGAGGGAAGTGGGTTGGTTATTTAAATGTATCTTTATTTTTTCAAATTCATTTTTGTCCATTTTTTCTGGAAACATGCTGTCAGGCTATCTTTTGATTTCTCGCTTTTCAGAGTGTTATGAGTGCAATGAATGGTCCATAGCCTCCTGAATGTGCTGTAATTGGCTGTCCCAAGTGATGGTAATGGTTACTGTCACTTGGCCCCATTTTCCAGGAGGCAATAGAGAATAGAGTAGACTGCAGCAAACTGGAGGGCACATGCCTTGTCTAAAGGGGGCAGTGGTGACTCAGCTTTAGCTTATCATGGCTATGGTCAAGCTTCTCAAGCTATGCACACAGGGCTCTTGTCATCAGATCACCTGAGCTTTCAGGAGAACTGTGAAATCCAGATCTTTTATATGAAATATTTCATTTTTAAATATTGACAATTAATTCCACTTAAAAAAATCACCCGTACTAAATGCATTATGGTATCCTAGACTAGATCTTGGGATAGAGAAAGGACCCTGGTGGAAAAACAAATGAAATTTGAATTAAGTCTGGAGTTTAATTTTTAAATAAGTTAAAAAAAAAAAAAAGACCCTGTGGCCAAAACTTGAGGGTCACTTAATACATATGCAGCCCTCGGGCTGCTAATATGCCATGTCTAATCCAGTCCAAGTGTCACATTTAGTGATGAGGAAGCAGAGGCACAGAGATCAAAAATACTTTGCTCAAAGTCACATGAAATAACTGCAGTGTTTTGTTTAGAATCTCCATTTCATACTGCTCAGGCCAGACCTGATTAATTCTGAAATTGTAATAGAACTTTCTCTTTTTATTCCACACTTGGAATAAAGCAAGCCTTATGCATTTCACTCATGAAGTACTTCACACATGGTAAGACATAATGTGACTGAAATGTTGTATGCTCTTGTTATAGTTAAAGATGCTCCCTTTTCTTCCTTCCCCACTGGCCTTCCTCCCCTGCTCTCTGTCCCAGGCTTGATTTTTCTCCTTACTACCTTTTCCTGAATATTTAGTTTTCTTCTATTGTTCCCTCCTCTCCTGCAGCCACTCTTGCATGAAAAGCCAGATTATGCAGCAGATAGTGGCTATGAATACAAAACGATGTACTTATCCATAAACCTAATTCAGAAGCACCCGTTCCATTAAAGCATCAAGAAATTTTCAGTCCACCAAATAAGAATTATTACTGTAGCACTCATGCCAGAATAGTCACATTATGTGCTTGTGCCACCGAGCATAAAACTATAAGGCCAGGATCAGCTCTAAATGGTTAATAGGACATGTGTGTCTTTACTTAAGAAACAGAGATGCTTGCATGCAAGTCCTTCTTGACAGCGTGACTCCTAGGGAATAGAGAAGACTTCAGAATACAGACTTCTCATGTGTCCAAAGATGGAGCAAAAGCTTAGGTGAATTGCCCAAAGCAGGTGAAGACTCAGAGCCTGGGAGACATGGCTTGATTCCAGCAGAAGACAGCAACAAATCTGTGCAGTGAGCTTTTATTCTCCACTGGGCACAGTTTAAGAATTGATAAGGCAGTAACCTCATTTGTGACAAGGAATGAGCTGAGGGTGACAAAGAAGCCACTTTCCAAGTGTGTTTCTAAGTGGTTTACTATGGGGCCAATTTCGCTAACTGGAACTACATTTTCCAAATTCTCCTTCGCTTTTTTGACTCCGAGTCAGAGTTGGTCAGAACAAAAGTGTGAGTGAGATTCTGAAGCCATCGTAGTTAGAGGTATTCAAAGACAGAGGTGGACTCCTGGTTGTCCTCTCTCTCCCCTGATGATGCTGCTGGTCATTAGTGACCCCAGGTCCACCATCAAACTCTAGGACAATCGCCTTCCTTCCATGGGCTTCTCTGCCCAGTGGCAGAGGCACCTGTCTTCCCATATTCCCATGCAAGCTCCTCCTTGTCCACCTTCACTAGGTGAGGGCTGGTTAGTGACTTTTCTCAGGTCTTCCAACTCCTTTGAATCCTTGCGTCTCCAGCTCTTCCCACAATTGTGTAGCCGTACTCCCATTAAACATCCCTTATTCCCTACAACACTTAGCAGTTCTCCCTCCCACGCTGAACTCTCCTTGATATGCTAAGCAATCCTCTGAGTGGTTTTTCCCCACATTCACTTTACCATGACAATTTACTTATTTAAAATGCAGATTCCCAGGACCCACCCCTCACAAAATGGATTTAAATGCTCAGGACTGGTGTTTGCACCTTAAAAGCATCCCAGGTGACTCTTGTAATCAAATAACCTTCTGGCTATATATTCAAGGCTTTTGGCTGCACCTTAAAACCACCTGGGGAGATTTAACAAGAAATACTGCTGCCTGGGTCCCCTGTCCAGCAATTTGGACTTAGTTGATTTAGAGCACAGCCTGGACATCAGGATTTAAAAGCTCCTGTGTGATGTCATTGTGCAGCTAAGGGTGAGCAGCTCTGCTGTGCTAGAATAAAGGTGAGGCACCTATTAAGAAGGAATAATTTTCTTCCAACTCACTAGCAGAATATGACAGGCCCCATATGCTCCAGCACAGGATTTCTTTTATAGAGTTTTTAAGTCAGTGTTCTAGCTACATGGGGTCTCTGGTCATTTCACAAAGCCCATATTTCTGCCCTCAGGTTAGAATAGTGAGGCCAGAGAGGTTAAGGGGCTGGTCCAAGGCCACACAGCTAGTTATTAGAAGACCCAGCACAGAGATCTTCCTGCCACAGATCAGCAACCACTTCACCAATGCTTAATTGTCTGTAATCAATGTTTTTATATGTAATTGACTCTGTTTTGAGAAGCACCCTGCTGCTTTTCTGTTAGAAAGGAGTTTAAATTACATTCAATAAACAAACAGGAAGTACAATACCTACATTTGTTTTATAGGAGCAGGTTTGCAAATTCTGCCACACACATGAAACACCTTGGGACCTTTTAAAAATGCACACCCTGGAAGGTTGATTCAGGAAATCTGTGGCTGGCCTAGGAATCTGCAGTTCCTATCCAGTTATAAACCTGCATCCTTTCCACTCTTCATAATTCTGGTGCAAATAGTCCAGGGGCCAGACTTTGAGATGCTCTGTCCTGTCATTTGATTCCAAACACCGGTGTAAAATATTGAAATAAAAACAACATCTAGCTCTCATTATACATTTTCCGTTTCTCCAGATTTGCGCAGAAACTTAAACTCTCAGCACCTCTAGATCAGAGATTATATTCATGGCTTCTAAAGGAATGCTTTATCAAACAAAGCCAATTTAACCACTGACTGAGTACATATAAATTTCTTCCTAACTGCAGTCTTGCCATCATCCTTATTTTGGCTCACCAGATTTTTAAAATAATGCTTGCTATTTATATACCAATATTTTTGCATATGCATGATTCAGTTTACATCCCTTAAATTGGTCATAAGACGACTCCAAATTGTACAGAGGCCAGAAAAGCATTCTAATGAATCAAGCCAACTGGGTTGGGAGCTTCACAGGAAATAGTGCGGGCCATGACAAATGTATAGCTCCGCTGTGTCTAAAAAGAACAGTTGATATTTGGCCCAGGGCTATTATGGTGATGTGGGAATACAGAGCCACAGGTGCTGATCTTCCAGTCTCTTCCCCCAGGAGAAGGTGAAACTCTAGATCAAGAGTGTACAAACTCAGGCCTGAGAGCCAAATCCACCCCTCTATCTGCATTTTCAAATAAAGTTTTACTGAAAAAAAGTCATACTCTTTTGTTTACATATTGCCTATAACTGCTTCCTCCCTATAATAGCAGAGTTAAGTATTTGCGGCTAAGAACTACGGCCCTCGAAACCTAAAATGTTTACTATGTTTACTATGTGGCCCTTTACAGTTAAAATATGCTGATCCCTGATCTAGATTTTTTTGGTGTATGATTTTTTAACATGCTAGATCAAATTCTAAAAGCACGTCATTTCCAAATAAAATAGATACGTTAAAGAACAGTGGACTCAAACACCTGAGGTTGATTTGCATACACCTTACAGTCATCCCTTCAAATCAGCAGTTCCCTGCATCCGTGGATTCAACCAATCTTGGGTGGTGTAGTACTGTAGTATTTGCTATTGTAAAATATCCACATATACGTGGACCCGTGCAGTTCAAACTCATCTTGTTCTAGGGTCACCTGTAATCTTTATTCACCCTTCCTTTTGTCTGTATGGGTTGGTATATGACTCTTTAGGGCACAGAGAGACAGTGTATTTTTTTTCTGTAACATCTTTTCATAAGAGAATATCGTGTCCAGGCACAAATGACTTTGAGTTTGAAGACAGCAAAGACTCATTTAAGAAAAAATAAGCCTGCAAAGAAAAGGTACAGTCTAAATAACAGAGCCTGTGGGAGAATCAACCTCAAATTTTACAATTTGGAAAATTTGCAAAATTTCCTGAATACCTAGAGGATGATTCAGGAGAAGTTTCCAGAAAGAAAAAAACAAAACAAAACACATCAGTCCTCCATAAAGGAACAAGAAGCAGGTTGGCATCAGCCTTCCAATAAGGTTTTTAAATGTTTTTCCAGTTTTATTGTGAAATAATTGACATATCTCACTATACATGTTTAAGGCATACAGTATGATGATTTGATTTACATATATTGTGAAATGATTACCACTAATAAAGTTTAACATCCGAAATCCAGTATGTTTTAGAAGCAAAAACCTTCTAGAACTTTTATCAAGCATGTTTTAAAACTATTAAGAGCCATTCCTATTGCTTTTCCTCCAACCTTCTATTTTATATGAGTTCTTGATCTTTTCTACTGTAGTTTTTCCAACCATGCTACTTTTCTTGAAGGAATATGATCCCTGTGGCTGTAGGGGATTGAAGTAATTCATTCTTACATTTCATGCTGAGTATTAAAAATTCCTTGCAGAGGTTTTGAGGGTAGAGGAGAGAGGAAAGAAAACAAGGATCATAAAGAAATTTTGAGTTGAACTATTTCAGAATTGTAACAAGAAGGAAGTCCTTGATAATTCATTGGTATTTCAGGACCCAAACTTAAATTTAACTAATAGCTTAGGAAAAAAAAAAAAAAAAAGGCCTGACTTGGGTCTTACAGCCTGAATGTCCCTCTCAAATGTACCTAAGGTTAAAATTAGGAATAAAGATCTCAGGTAGCTTGAAATTGGTATTCCATCCCCTAAATTTCTAGCTCAAGAAAATATACGTGTAAGATGAAATAAGCTCTGTCATTTGAAAAGTCAAATACATTTGACAGTATAAGACAAGCTAAGCAACTGAAAGTATACCAGCTAGAAGAGATTTAAACAAGAGGAAAACTGAGACAAACATTGTGTCTAAGTCAATACTCTGGCTTAGAATTTATGAAGCATTCCGTCATCATAAATATAGTGATAAATGAACATAACAAGTAAGTATAGACTTACTATGTACAAAGCTCTATAGCAAGCACTTTACATATGTTAACTTATTTAATTATTATAAGTATTTTCCGGAGTTATTGGTAATGGCACTGAGGTCTAGAGAGGTGAAGTAACTTGTTTTAGATACAGCATATAAGAGGTAGAGGCCAGAATAAAAACCCCCTGCCCTTTATACCTTTACTTTTCCAGTAACCCTGTGAGGTATGTCTGTTTCACAGATAAAGTATGGAAACACTCTGAGGAATCAACATCATGGAGTTTGTAATAACAGGACCAGGACCAGAACCCAGGTTTTGTGACATCAGTGCCCTTTCCATAATGCCACCCCATCCCCCACCTGAAAACCTTGCAGTCAGCCGTTCAAAATAGAGCTACAGAGAAAGGAACTCAACAGAGAGTAGCCATTCAGAGATATTACCAGTGAACACGTTGCAGAGAAGGATGATAGTGGAGACCCCAAAATAGACCCTTTTAAAAGGCAGATCATGATTGACTGTCGCTAGAATATATAATGTGATTTAAACGTAAGGCTCTTACACACACGTAAAATAATGCCAGAGCCAGTGATTTTAAAGTGGAGATCAGCAAACTGTAGCCCCACGGGCCAAATCCATCTCCATGGGCCAAATGCAGCCTAATACCTGCTATTGTAAATAGAGTTTGATTGGAACACAGCCACAGCTATTCATTTACATATTGTCTATGACTGCTTTTATGCTATAGTGTTGTACAGCTGCAACAGAGACCATCTGGCCTGCACGACCTAAAATATTTACTGTCTGATTCATCACAAAATAAGGCTACCAAGCCCGGTCCTAGAGAAATTCTGTGTCACATAAGAAAAGCGATGGTGCTGGACTACAGTGGAACTGTTTTCAGCTTGGACTTGAAGCCGGAAGTAAGGAACAGAATTAAAACCTCTTATAAACTGGCACAACAGTGAAAAGCAATTATATTCCAATAAAGAGCTCTAAAAAACAAAACAAAACAACAAAAAAAACAAAACCTCTTGCTCTTGTGCCTGAGCCATGGAAAGCACTCAGTCTCTGTGGAGCAAGAGTGTGAGAGGCAGACAGAGCATGTGTGCAGGAGCTGTGACAACTTCCAAGGCGTTCCTGTTAAATGACTGACAACTAGTATTTGCTGAGTATGTTTAAAAAAAAAAAAAAAAGCAAAACCTTTCATAAAGGACCATAAAGTGAAGATTGTACTTTCTGCTAAAGTATAAGCACTAAGAATATTCCAGATGAATATGATATAATAATGGCTGTAATTCCAAAACTGGACATCTCAGTGCTGGTGGCATGGGATGACAGTAAGATCCCAGAACTCAGTGGGGAAAACAGACTGGACCAGTGGGAAGACCCTTCCTTCGTAAAGGAATGATAGCATCAGTTCTCTCTTAGGAAGATCAGGAGATTTTAATCAGAATTTTGTTCCATGCTTTCTATAGTCAAATTGTTTTTGTAGATGGGTATGTAAAATAAAATGTTGCCAGTTCTTCTCCCTCCTCTCCACCCCAGCCTGAACACAGAACCTGGAAAGTTACATCACACAGATCTTATTGCATGATACACTACAGTAAATCCCCTACATACGAATGAGTTCTGTTTTGAGATCTGTTTTGAGAGAGCGTTTGTAAGTCCAATTTGTTCATAACTAGAACAAAGTTAGCTTAGGTACCAACTAACACAATTGCCTACATAGTACTGTACTGTAATACATTTATAATACTTTTCACACATGATACATAAAAAACAAACACAAAAATAAACATTTTTAATCTTACAGGAACTACAAAGTACAGTGTAATACCTTGAAAAGTACAGTAGTACAGTACAACAGCTGGCATACAGGGGCTGGCATCGAGTGAACAGGCAAGAAGAATTACTGACTGGATGAGGGAGAGGAGGTGGGAGATGGTAGAGCTGAAGGATGGTCAGCAATAGGAGATGGAGAGCAAGCTGCAACTTCACTCATGCTTGATGTGATGGAACACACGTTCGCATCTTTGAAAGTTGGCAACTTGAAGGTTCGTACATAGGGGACTTACTGTACTGATTTCATCAGCCCTCCAGCTGCCTTTATCAGTTGAATGACTTTACCCCACCATGCTATATAATATATATATATAAATTATATATTTATATATATTTACAAATAATAAATATATAGATTATATAATAATTTATACAATAAAATGTATAGTTATATAAACTATACATTTATAAATACAAATATGTATTATAAAATAAAATACATCAGTGTGTATAAAGAGATAAATATGTCAGGGAAAGACGCTGGGAAACTGATACAGCTCATTATTGAAGAGTATGGAACAACTTCACTCAAAAAATTTAAACTTGTCCAAGTTACTTTGTGCCTTGGAGCCTCTGAAGGCTGCCTTGGCATTTACATGAGATAATGTATATCAAGCACTATGTACAGCAATAGTCAGAAAGAAAGGGGCTCAAAAAAGTATAAGCAGTCATTGTCAATCAACATTTCTGCTGTCTTAGGAAAAACTGTGATTTAAAGAATCTCTCCAAGTATGGTCGTTTGGAGATAATTATGCTGGGAGGACGCCTTCGTGACAATGGGAGTAGAGATTCTGGGGCTCAGAGAAGGAAAATGCCAAGTAGAACAGCACACCCTGCTGAAGAGTGACATATAAAGCTCAATTCCATTTTGGTGGGCTACCCATTTCTCTAGTACTTTTAAATATATTTTAGCTTCTCAGTTAGACAAAACTAATCCATGTGTAGGTAGGTAGGTCCTGGAGAAACTGCGTATAAAGAACAGCAACTAGGCAGCCAGCCATTCCTTTTAGAACAATTCGAAACAGATTTTTAGTTGGCTGGTGAAGCCAGATACATAACTGAACAAGCTACTCTCTCTGGCAATCTTTCCTGTCTTTGCCTCTTAGAAAGAAAATGCATATTTCATTACCAAGAACCTTCAGTACATCTTCTAACTCACGTTTTCCTACTTTCACCCTCTCCCCCCATCCCCCACCCCCACACAAAGTACCAATTTGCAAATGAGGTACCCCTGGTTTTCCAGAATCTTCATTAAAAAAAAGATCTAACACAGTCATCTGGTAAACATGACACTTTTTGCTGAGGCCTGATTTTTTCTTTTTTTAATTAAATTTCTAGCGATGAGAGTATTTTCCAGAACAGAGCAAAAATCTGAATGAGGTGGTATCTTTCTGCCTTAACGAAATGCTTGAACATGCTCTCCTGGGTCTCCTTGTGAAGCTCCAGTGTCACTTTATGGTTCATGTCAGTGTACTGCAGGTTTCTCACGTTCTTCTCTGACTTCTTATATTCTGAGTGCTGTTCATCCTTTATTTTTCTCGAGTCAGAGGATGTTCCTGTGTAAAAGAGCATCTCTCTTTCTGTATTTGTCCTGGTATATAAGGAAAGGCTGCAGTGATGAGAACTACAGGCAAATGGGAAATACACAGCCACACCTGCCTGGTCCTGGAGTCACACTTCTTCTTCTAAGCCTCTTTGCCTGGACTAGGTGGAGGTGACCTCCAACCCTGCTTACCCACTTTGTTTCAATCCGCTGCAGCCTCCTGCCTCAATGACACGTCTGTGGGCATGTGTCAGGACACAGTCTCGAGAGATCATCGGTTGGTCTGGTCCAAAATGATGATCTCTTCTGGGCCCTGGATGGAGACTGTTAGTGAAGGCTAACATTTTATTAGACTCCATGCCTATCGCTCTACTGAGATCTAAATATGAATAAGGCACTTGACTTTACTTTTTCATTTTAAAAACCGTAAAAGAACCTAAATCAAAATCAACTTAGGTATCACTCTAGTAGTCAGGGATTAAAAGCACAAGTTCTGGTGTTGAAAAGCCTGTGTTCCTGTCACCTCCCTCTGTCTGTTTGCATATATGTGAAGTAAGAATAATAAAAGGACCTAACTCAGGGATATTTGAAGGTTAAAAAGAAATAGTGGTGCAAATCATTAAGCAGAGTTCCTGTCAGGTATACATTCTTAGATGTTTATTACTATTCCTTTTCTTCTCTCTCTTATTAGCTAGAGTAGACTCAACTAAAACCTAGAAATGCAGAGAAGCTAAGTGACCTAGCCCAAGTCACACAGCTAGATAAGAGTGAAGTCAGGGCTAGAATCAAGGTTACTTGATATTTGGTTCAATCTGACCATTTGTAGTGGGGGGAGGATTCTTAATGCTGATGACTCAGACCTAAAAATCATCTTTGTGAGATTATGATCTCAGAAGCATTGGTGTACAGAGCATGTAAAAATAGGTAGACTCGGGTTCATATTTTATTTCCCCAAATTCATGCCTTAAGCCAGAGGTTTCCAAGCTTTGCCAGGTTGTGTGGCACCCGTGGTATCTCAGCAGTTTCTTCACAATGCATTCTAGGCCCCCAAAATACTTAACATCTCCACTCATAAGTAATTAGTTCAAACAACCTAACAGATATTCACATCCTAATGGTTTAACAACCATCTGAAAGTAAAATATAGATAATCTGAAAGATAAGGTATATAAAGATAATGTATATAAAATATTACAAAATAATTTCTGCACAACTTCTTAGACATCAATATTCTTATTTCTTGTTCCCTACTGATTTTCTCATGGTATGTGCTTTTGATTGCAGCAACTACTGAAAACCCAGCTGTACAAAGATATGACATCATCAAAAATAGGTAGCAAAATACAAAAAAAATATGCAGTTTGAAACTGGACTACCTTGAGCTAGGAGTATTCAAGAGATGTTGAGTATCACTGTATCTTCCTGGAAAATTTAAAATATCCTGCAGGGTCTGTGAGATCAATGCAGTGCCCAGGGGTGACTCAGCACACAGTTTGAGAACCATAGACTTAAGCCCTTCTTGGCCTCATTGTCGTTACCTACAAATATGGCGGAGGCTACTATAAATATATAGCAATTGCAAGGATAAAATTAAATAGTGAAACTGCCAAGCCCAGAAAGCAGTGGGTCTCAACTTTTAATGTGCCTAAGAATTGTATGAGTTCTCTCTCTTTTTTTTTAATGTGTATTATTGGTTCTCTATTCCCCCCAAATTCTGATTCATTGGGGTTGGGAGTGCCCCCAGGAATCTGCATTTTTATTCTCACCAGGAGATTTATATGTAGGGGGTCAGGAGACTACCCCTGGAGAAAAACTGCTTGAGATGTAACATTTATTTGTTTGGCATGCATGCAAATGCCAGCCATTTCGAGAAGAGTTAGCCGATGACATTTTCTTCTTAATGGGTAATGAGAAAGCTCAAAATGACTCCAGGGGCTTGCTAAGTAAGTTTCTTTCATCAAATTCCCCAGGTAATCAATCTATAGATTTTCACCCACACCTACAGAGTTCACCTGATAGCACTTTGTTAAAACAACTAACCTATAGGAAATTTGATCCATGAATAAGAGAGAGGCCTTGAAAAGAAAAAAAAGATACTTTGAGTGTGTGAAGAATCTACTATTAAATCTTAAAGGCTGCACTGCACAAAGTGAAATTTTGTTATTAAATTCCCCACAGATTACAAGGTAGCAGAAGCTCATATTGTCAAGGCCAGATTGAGCCTTTGTGATGCCTACCGTTCTAAGCACGAGGGAAGGAGACTTGGCCTCTTGAAGGATATTTGCCTACAGCATAATACCAATAATGGAAATAATATCAGATCATATAAAGCTGAGGCTTTTATTCTCAGCAGAACTGAGAAATGATGAGAGAAGCACTCTGGGAATTTTCTCTTTAGATTAAATATTTGAATCATGACTGTCTGAGACAATCACATTCAGTTTGAAAATTACTTTGCTATCTCAAGCATGCTGAGAATAAAAGACACTTTCGGTATCACAATTAAGACATGAAAATCGTATTTTCTACGGGATTTGTACAGTTAAGGAAAGAGAAAAAAATATGTGAATGGTACTTAACGTTTTAGCTAAATTTAACTAGCTCCATCTTGATGCCTTGATACTGGAATAAACAAGTTCGCAGCCTTTTGGAGTTGATTAAAGATACTTGGCTGAAACTCTTGGTTCTAAGGAGGATCAGACAAGAGAACCAAAACAAAAGCCAACAGGCCAACCACTCTGCTGTTCTACATCGAGGTGGCAAAACTTAGATTTTCTAGCATCTTATGTTCACTTCCATACTGGCTTGGGTCTCCAATCCTGCTGATATATTATTACCGAGGCCATGGAGGGCAGGGGCAGCCTTTACTTTGTGGGTTTATTCCCTTTATCCTATTCTTGCCAAGGTCAGTTGTCATTGCTTAGAAAAGCCAATCAGCTTGCAGAAGAATCGGTCAAAAAGGTGGAAACATTCCATCCATCCATTCATCTAAAAGTGTGACAGGCATTAGGAGAAACCATTTGACGATGCAATTTCTTTAGCAAGATCAACTTTCCAAACATACCCTCACTCAACTATCAACTCTCAATGCCCGTCGTTCCCAAACAACCTTGGTACTGAAGGCCTTTTTAACAAGGCTGAACTTTAATTCCATGTCTCCTTTTTGCTTCTGTTAAAGCTTCTTTTAAACTCCAGCCAAATGGAATAACCAGGATTCCTTGGTCTTTACGAGCTAGTCCCCCACCTCTGAACATTTACTTCTGTGACTGTTTCTATTTGGGAAGACAGTTGTTGTGCAGTGGTTTGATGACTTCCAATCTACTTGTTTATGACAAAAACCAAGTTGTTTCTATAAGTTGCTTTTTTAAAATTTTAATTTTATTGGAGTATAGTTGATTTACAGTGTTGTGTTGGTTTCGGATGTACAGAAAAGTGATTCAGTTATACATATACATATATTCATTTTTTTTTTTTTTAGATTCTTTTTTCCTATAGGTTATCACAGAATATTGAGTCGAATTCCCTGTGCTATACAGTAGGTCCTTATTGGTTATCTATCTTATATAGAGCAGTGTGAGTAAGTTGTTTTGATATAAAAGTGAAGTTGTTGTGTCAGGATGCCATCTCCAACACGTATGGTGCCGGTCAGGGCTCAGTAGCTCAACTGCTGAGGGGCTACACTGGGGGCTTATCAGTAAGAGCATATGAAGAAGCAACTATGGTAACAGGCCATTTAGACTATAAATACCCAGAGTTAGTGAAAGATATCCAAGAGTTTTTGGTTTGAGCAAGGCAATACTTTGCTGATCTAAAGCAAAGAAGACCTTGGGGCATTAGCTCCTGCCTGGGAAAGGTGACTTTTTGCTAGGCAGTGGTGAAAACCGTGCAGCAGCGCCACAAATGAGATCATCTTGCCTGCCAACACCAGTGCCTTTGTTCCCTAGCAACGTGCTCTAGCAACAGGGGACTTTTGCTTTTGCACTGCCAGCTGGACACCAGCTCTAGGTTGGCTAAGCTATCTCTCCTGAGAATCAACTCATGGAAAGGTAAATTTAGACTTCAAACTAAACTTGGGCTTTATTCCTTTCATCTCCTCTTGCCTGGAACAGTAGTGTAATTAATCTAGCGTTGGTTTAAATATGTTATTTCTTTATTGGCTTATTAAGAGACATTGTGTGTGCTATTAGCTTATGAAATTTTTATAATTCCCACAGTGAACCTGTGTTAAGTAAAATATTGGCAAAGACAATCTCAGTCTCCGAGCATAATTTGCATGAAACAAAACAACTATCTCACTTTTTCCCCAATTTCTCTATGTTAACATCTTACTCATTATTAATGCTACCTCTTCCAGGAAGGCTTTTTCTGACTCCAGGCACCCCTACTGATAAAGCCTTTGAGTTCTTTGATCTGAACCCATAGCACTGATCTCAGTGGGCCCATTGCTTTCCTGATACTATGGAAATGTGGGTAAAGTTCAGATTTATATTTCCCCTATTAGATTTGACTCACTGAAACCTTGGCTATTCAAGTTCAAAGAGGACATTAGCTTCTTTCTTATGTCATGAGGAACATGTAACAAATGACATTCTACAATATCTTATAATTCTATACTACCTTCTAATGTAGAATATGTAATTTCCATGTACATCAAAAACACAGTGGCTTGTTTACAAGGCTTCAAGCACAATCCTCTCATACTGGTTTTCAAAAATCACTTAAGCCTGATGCAACGTTTTGATGGTGGATGGGAACAAACTCAGGATATGTGAAAGAATAATTAGAAAAAAATAAAAGGAATAAGAACTCCTCTATGGAACAAATTGCATTATTTATAGTAGGACAAGTTTGTGGGAACTGGCTCAAAGCAGAGTTTTGTGAGCTGGTTTTTAGAGCCGTTGGTAACCTGGAAGCATGGTGAGAATATTTACATCATAGAAACTGGCAAACATTACATCTCAAAGCCTGTTTTTGTAATTTTTTGGAGAGCTGGTTTACCAACACACCACTGAGTAGAGGTAGTATAGCCATAGTTTGCAAAGAAGAAAAAAAAGTAGACAGATATTCTTATTAATGTTTTGTATCCTCAAAAATTTACATTAAGAATGGTATCAGTGGCTGCATATTCAAAAACCCAACAATGTTTAAGTAGAATTGTACACATTGCAGAAGTCGGATTCTATTTAGAACAAGAGGATTAAAAGTCATAGCTCTACCAAAACAAAGCATCAAAAGAGCTTTTAACAAATTTCCTCTTTTTCTTGTAGTATATATATCTTCAAAGATTTACTGAACCTTAAACTTACGTTCTCTGTCAAATTTGGTGGCCATTACCACGTATATTGTCCTAATCGTCTTTAAAACAGTAATCATGGTACATACTGAGTCCCTGATTCTAATAATGCAATTCACTACCTTTATAACTAAGTCTTCTGTGGTAAAAATGCTCTAAAATTATGTTAGAATTACTTTACTAAAAGTCAGAAAATAAAATCCTGTTACACTTTTAGACAAATACAGTTTTTTAATGCTGTGCTCATTATAATCTAATTACATGTCTCGAACAGAGAGAAAAAAAAGGAGAGTTGTTCTTGTATATTTAATCATCGCTGTGATTCTTTCACACCCACCCCTCCCCCAGTATTCACACTCATGTCCACACTTCCCATCACACTGATGTGAGTCTTGTCCATATAGAATGTGAGTGGAGCCCACAGTGTGTCTTTCTTAGTCCATGTCCTCAAGAGCCATTGTGTATTTATCTTCTGTTCTTGCCATTGACCATGAGAAGACTATGCCCTTGGAAGCTGCCATCCTTTATCCTGAGCCCCAGAATGAGAAACAGGACACAGATTTGAGTCCAAGTGATAGCCTGGATCCAAGCTTAGACAAGCCGAGCTGAGATCAAGCAAACTCCAGGCAACTCAACGACCCATGAGTATACAATAAATACTTATTTAAATAAATGTTTAGTTTAAGCAGGTGAATTCTGATGTAATGTGTTATGTAGCAGTGTTGTGGCAATAGCTGACTAATATAGTTACCAGACGTTAGGCAGAAGCAGAAACTATTTAAACTTTTTTTATGACAGTTTCTATAAATCAACCTTGTACAGGTTTTGGAATGTGGAAGCAAAGTTTTGAATCTCAGCTCAAGTATTCATAGCCCATCTATCCTTTGTTTTATCATTAATTCAAAGAGGACAGTAATATTTATTTCACAAGTTTCTGGTGAGTGAGAACTGAGAATCCCCACCACAAAATGATCCTTTATAAAGGGCTTAACATAGACTATGGGACATAATAAAAGCTCAAAAATTGTTAGCTATAAGTATTATTTTTATTAAATAGCATTTATTGAACATTTACTATTTACAAAAACATCAATACTAACTGAAATCTGGAAAAGAGGCAAAAAGCCTATTTTTGGTTTAGAGTCTGAAATCACTAATAAAACAAAACCACCTGCAAGGGAACATATTCAGTATTGACTATAGAACACGGCCAAAGGCAATTGCTTTGGAATTAAACATGGGTTTGGAACAGGAATTTATTTTTTGAACACCACTAAGCACTGACTATATCGAAAAGTCTCTGTAAAATTTGATGGATGACTTCCATTATATAAGTAAAAATTAAGGCATGGCCTTACCCAACTGTTCTTAACAACAGGCACTAAAGATCCATAACAGGTAGCCCAGAGCTCACCAGGGAGAAGAGTTTTCAACCTAAGCTTGTACAGCAAAAAAATACCCACATCAGTAAATGAACTCCAAGCCAAAGGACTTTAAGATTTAACTGGAACACAGGCTTATCTAATTTGACAGAAACCCACTAAGTGATTAGAAAACTCAATCATGTGGCCTTAAGTAAATTAATGAAATTGGTTAGGAACTCAGTGTCTCAGACGTGACCTGATGCTCTTTTTCATATGGAGGAGAGAAGACAAGTAAACAGTAAAGAATGTAAAATTTTGGTGGATGCGTACCTCAGTAATGAAAATCTCCTTGAAAGCTGCAATGTCCCCTCGCCCCATGTCTCCCAGATACTGTTTCATGATTACTTTCAAAGGGCAGTACTTCAACTAGTCTAAGATGTCAAACATTAGAGGGCATAGAATCAACTGGAAGGCTTATTTAAAATGCATATCCTGCCTAGCACCCACGTATCCTTATTCAGTGGTCTGGAGTAATGATGGGAACTTCCCTTTTCCCATGAAGTGCGCCAGGTCATTGTCAAACAGATAGTTGGAAGACCGTACTTTGAGGGGTACCGAACTGGGGAGGGGGTGGGTCACAAACTACCGGTCCATGGGCCAAAGATGTGTTTCCTGTGCCTCACAGATTTATTTTCTTTGGTGGGTGCCAAAAAGTAGGAAATTTCACAAAAACAAATTTCTGGCTTTTCTTTAAAAAGTTTTTAAAGAGATATGGCAATTCCCGAGCCAGGGTTCCTCATGACAAATGTGCTCTGGAGGTGAGTAATTGCCAGGCAGTAAATTGGGAGGATCCTGAAAGCACATATGCAAAAAAAGAGAGACCAAAGCTGCTGTCCTGGTAGGGCAGGTTGTCAGGGCTCAGGCTTTCAGGTTGAAAGCCCAGATCACCTGCATTAAAATAATCACAGCCACATTTAAAGAATGCATGCAATGAACTGAACCTTCTGCTAGAGGCTTTAGGTATATTGTTTCTAATCCTCACAACTACTCTGCAAAGTAGATACTATGTTCTTTATTGTAAGATTAAAAATTCAATCATCAGAGTGTTTTACCTAAGGTCACACAGCTGGCAAAGGATGGTGCTGGCTGGTCTGCCTGGCTCCAAGGCTCCCCTTCCTTAACGATCCATCGCTTCTCTAACTCAGTTATATTTAGGGGGAAGAGAAGCACGGGACAAATGTTAAAAACATTGGGCTGGGATTCAGGAACTGCAAAGAAGGTTTACAAATCAAAACTTGAAAAAGCAACTAAGAAATGTTTTCCATAACTAAAGTTTGTCATATCATGTGACTTCCTTTCTAAGAACATCTTTGTTGAAGCCAATAAGTCAAAGACAAGTTGGTGTTCATTCTGGCTACTGACATCATCCATTACGTATCTTGTAAATTTTAGAATTAATGCAAATTCTTACAATAAGTGGACTCCATGACCTGCCAAGTTTGGACTATGATTATGTGCCTTCTAAAGCCATTATGTGTGTTTGTATGTATGTATAAAACTGTAAGTCTTAAATTCTGTAGGACATCCTCCAATTTAAAAAAAATGGTCCCATTATGCAAATAAACCATTGGAGTGCCCTGGAAATTTGAGTTATTCGGCATCTAAAGTCCACTCTAATTCAACTATTTTAAAACTAAAGGTGGCACAAAATTCTTTTTAAGATCATGTGTACTAACCAGGGGTATGGAAAAGTTGGTCCCTGTTTGGGTTATCCATTCATTGTCTGCCACTGGTCAGAAAGGGGCAGTTGTGCCATGGAAAAATTCACAGAATGGAAGCCAAAATAACTGAATATCTAGACTTGATATTCCTACTCTGAAATGAAAAGTGATTACCTCTTTCTTATGCCTCTATAAGTAAGAGGATTGGAAATAACTTCTACAATTCTTTTCAATTCCAAAACTCTATGAGTCAATAAGAATCATTAGCTTATCTCATGAGGAGAAAGAAAAATCACTCCAAACTCTTATAAATAGAAAGCATGTAACTGAAACCTTAAGGCAAATATATTTCTTGTGAAACTTGTGAATAATGATTTGTGAACTGTTATGCTCACATGATGAAACCCCAAGTACTACTCCCTAAGATTCACTAGTATATGATTCTGCCCTACTCCTGAATATACAGAGGATTACATGTTTCTGCTTCCTTGAACTGAGGCATGCTCGTGGGACTTGTTCTGGCTAATGAAATATGATTAAAAGTGACATAGGACACCTTGAGGTCAAAGTACTTAATTGCGGAGGCTCAATTGTCTAACCCTTTCATTTCCCATCCCTTAGAGGGTTCAAGTACGAGATGGTAAATCCTCCACTGATAGGGGTCCCTGAGCGACTCTGCAGAGCTGAGAATCTCGTTGGACCCACATTGGGCATATATAAAATAGTAAGACATACAGTGTAAGACATATAACTTGAGCAAGACATATAGCGTGAGTGTTAAAACCCTGGGATTTCAGAGTTCATTTCTTCCCACAGCATAAATCAACATGTGGTGTATGATAGAACAGCATCGCTATCACTTGGGAGACTATTAAAAATGCAGAATCTCAGGCCCGACACCACAACAACTGAAACAGAGGCTGCAAGATCACTAGAGGTGATTTGCATAGTTTTAGAAGCACTGAGAGTCTATTCTGATTTATATACATTGCTTAACTTTGTCCAATGTTGATACATTTGAAATACCTAGCTCTCCTGAACAATCATGGCCTTCTCTGTTTAAGAAGGTTCTTCAACAAGTTTCAGAGCTGTCTCACAAATCTGACAAATGCAACAAAGAAATAATTGAAATCTATCACATCAGCATTGCAACAGAATATAACTAATAGCATGAATGTTTTCTGTTCCTATCTTGGGGAATCAAGAAAGGAAAACACATATAAATCGTCTTATACAAATTTGTTGATAATCTATAAGATGAGTGATTTTGGCTTCAGGTTACCACAAACATGTTTCTCTCTGCAACAGAAGTGAATAGAGTCCTAGTGACCAACATAGCCTGTATTTTTTTTAAAGTCTGTTATGTCACTAGTATTCATTCATCTGTTTACTTAACAAGTATTTTTTGAATACCTACTATGTGCTTGGATTATTTGCATGTGTGTGCTAAAAGTCAGGTAGCATAAAATTCACCAGTTTGGCCATTTTAACGTGTACAATTCAGTGGCATTTAGCATATTCACGACATTGTACAACCATCACCACAATCTGGTTCAAGAATATTTTCATCACTCCAAAAGGAAACCCTTAAAACTTTAAGCAGTATTTCTCTATTACTCTCTCCCTGCAGCCCCTGACAACCACTATTCTACTTTCTGTCTGTGTGGATTTGCCTCTTCTGGATATTTTAAATAAATATTTTAAATAAATACAGTATGTGGCCTTTGTGATTAGCTTCTTTCACTTAGCATAATATTTTCCAGGTATGACCCTATAGTGTATCAGTACTTCATTTCTCTTTATGGTTGAATAATATTTCCTTGTGTGGACATACTGGATGTTGTTTACAGATTCATCAGTTGTTAAATATCTGGGTTGTTTCTCCGTTTTAGCTGTTGTGAATAGTGCTTCTGTGACAAGTTCTATGTACAAGTTTTGTCTGAACACCTGTTTTCAATTTTTTTGAGTATGGAACCATTTTTAAATGGTGAGACAGAGAGATGAAACTCTTTGTCTTAAAAGGCTTTAAATCTAGTAAGAGAAAAAGATACTTAACTATTGAAGTAGAAAATGTCAGAGCTACTTAGACTAAGACCATTGGTATCTTAGTTAAATATCTCAGAGCTAAAAATCTCCAGCATTAAAACAAACAAACAAACAAAAGATTAGGAGGTATAGTAGGCAGTTACACCTGATTCCAATTCCAATTCTACCTACCACTTACCAGCTGTGTGACTCAATTTCTCCAAGCCTTAATTTTCTCTTTTGAAGATTGGAAATAATGATAACATATCCTGTTTCATAGGATTGTTTTGGAGATTAAACACGATAATACATGTAAAGCATTCTAAGGGCTCAATAAGTGGTCATTACTATTATATGCATTTGAAAGCAAAATGGAGCTTAATCAAGGTAAACTAAGAATATGTGGAGGGGACCTGGTGTATTTCTCTGTCCAGAGTCCCTTCCTTATTTGATTACTGAAATCCTTTACATAGTAAGTAATGCATTTTATTCAGTTTGGTGAGACTGGCCTCCTGTTCCAGTCAAAGCAATGAACACTGGGAACCAGCTTGGCGAAACCAAGGACTATCACTTCAGGGAATGGCAGGTGACCCAAACTGAATTGGAGTCCAAGATGAGATTTTTTTTAAGAGGACACTGGCAGAGAAAAGCATCTCTAGCATCTACAACCATAAGGAGGATGTAAACTGTATTTTCTTTTGGTCATTTGATCATATTGCATGGACAAAGCCAGTTGCAGAAACAAAGAATTAGGGCAAAACACACTGAACACAGGACTAAAAGATGGAGCTGGAGAATTCATTGACATCTTTTGAGTCTCTGGATGCATCCAGGCCTGTAATTAGGCACTAATGGATACTTTATTTACTTGAATTTATGTATGCTTGTATTTCCTTAATCATTTTGTTTAAGCAAGCTTGAATCGGGATTTTGTCACCTTTAACTTAAAAAGCCAAGACGAATGCAAATTTAATGCAGAAGCAGGTAAATTAACCTGTTTACATAATTTTCAACTCATGAGGCATGAGAAACCTGTTAATTCCCCTACCTCTCTGCCCAGAGCATCGTCACAAACATGATAATTCAGATATCACTCACACAAAGCCACAGGCTATCTATGGTTCTCCTGTTTTCAGCTCTACAAATGTAAAAGTCTTCCAAACTATAGGGTTTATCGGCAGCTAATCCTGCAGATGTGTGCCTGAGGCTTGTAGAAAGCCAATGGTCATCACGTGAGACTGAGGGCTTTAAAAACAAAACAGCACACACAGGAATTTTGCTTAAATAAAACAAAGAGGCTCTGAGAGTCAGGAGTCACTAGGGCTTCTGAGCTTTCAAGCCAGTCTTCAAAGCATCATTAACCACCACCGTCTACTGAGATTTATCCTGTGACAGAATTTGGTTTGCAAGACTCTGCTGGTGCAGATTGTCCATGACGGGCAGACTTTGGAAGCTGAGGCACTGAAAATGGTGGATTAGCCCTTAAAAATGGTCACAACGAAGATGATTTCCTATTCCTCCAAGGACAGCCTCACAGTCCATAGCTGTTCTATTTTTTTCCATTTTGCACATAACGTGGAACCAGCCTGCCATTTTGTTTTTGCCTTCCTACGCAGTTTTTATTTCATTACCTTCTGTCACCCCTCTTGGTTTACCACAAGCTCTCTTTCTTCTTAGCTTCCATGTCATTGTTTCTTACCATTAAGCTCCAATTTCTAGTTCAATTTCATTTGTGTCTGCTCTTTCGAGCTGTAAGCCAATACACACATTCATTATATATAAAGAGCTTATTCTCAGAAATGAAGAAATAAAATGTGTCCAGAAATCAGTGTTATCTGTGAGCTGCTTCTCAGGCAGAGTGAATGCCAAAGTACACGGCACAATAAAAACTGGGTAATGTATCCGTGCCTCACGTTAGCCTGCTGGTTTATGCAAGTCCCTGGAAAACTCCCTAAACAATTTGTGATAATCCACCGCAGTTAAAATGTGCACAGGGCAGTCACGTCGGTTTGTTACCTCTCAGAAAACAGCTGAAATGCTTCAACTAGCTTCCTGACCCAGCAGACACTTGCCTCAGCAATTTCAGCTCAAGGGGCTTCAAAGCTGTGTAATAACTACTTTCCCCAAACACAAATCTGAAACTAAATAGGATCATCAAGAAGGAGAGACTGTCCTTCTGAAACTGGGTAGCAATTGCTGTGTTCAATAAAAATAGCATCTTACCCAACATCAAAAGCAATTTTATGAAATTGGTAATTTCAACGCTCCACACAGCCCAGGCCAGATACTGGGGAATGTATTTGTGAGAGTGGCACAAAATCCCAGCTGATCACCAACCAGCTGATTCATGAAAACAAGGCATTTAGAAAATATAAAAGTTGAGGCTAGCTTTCCAGTTAAGCCAGATGAGAAAAATGAGATCCTAGACATCAGTGTCATATCTTGCTATATCAACAGCTTCATAGGTTGATAAACTGTTAACCAAGGTAAGCAGTGAACATGCCCAGAGTATTAAAAAAGTTAACACTGTAAAATCAGTTATTTCAATATCCAGATACCTCCATTTAAAACTCTCCTCACATTATTAAAAGACTATAGTAACAGTTGTCAAGAATTTGGAGGATGTCTAGTTTGTAGATTATCCTGGTTCATTTATTTCTCTAATAGAGACTGATAGTGGACTAAAGGCAGCCATATGAATTGCTTTAAGTGATACGACCTGCTTGAAAATATCTCTTCAATGAAAAGTCCTACCATTAATGAGAGGTTGGAGGTTTTCATGCATTTTAGTTATTATAACCAGATGATATTGAACTTTACACAGAGCAATAACAACACTGCAACTAATACCCTTCATTGAGTACTTATTTTGTGCCCACACTGTGTCAAGGATTTGCATGAATTAACACATCTAACCTTCTCAACAAGCCTATGAAATTAGTATTGATAGCTCCACTTTACTGATAAGAGAATTAAAGCCTAGTGTTGTTAAAATATTTAGACCAGAATTTCATGCTGTCAATAGGTGGTGAAGCCAGCACTCGAATCCAGGATGGTCTAATATCAGGGCTGCTACTTAACTCATACTGCCTCTCCTTGGATATACACCCATTTTTGTTTCAAGCTTTTGTAGGGTTTACTTCTTGCTAAAACCAAGTGATAGGACCAAAATCCTTTAAACAGTCTCCCTGTTAATATCAAAATACTCCTGGTGAAGGTAGCAGTTTGGGCGACATAGTCTATAGTGTGCAAGTTGGGACCCTATATTTGAAGCAAGATGTCCAAACTCTGTTTTAAGGTTTCTGGGTTTGTCACACAACATCTCTCAGCCCTACATCTTCATCTTTTCAAAGAAAATGATAATACCTGCTTTCCAGAGTTGCGAGGATTAAATGAGATAATATTCACTAATATCTCTGATAATGTGTATCCAGTAAAAAGAAGGCTTTAAATTTTAATTTTCTTTCCTTTTGCCATGATCACTCTTTTACGCTCCATGATGAATATATACATATTTAAGCATCAGAGTCTGATAAATTGCCGGCCACATTGGGGGGCAACTAGCTAAAAGGTGTCATAGACTGAGCACAGTTATGCAGGGAATTAGAAAGAATATGTTGAATGCAAACTCTCAGGTAAACTCACCCCAGGCTGCTGTGAATATGCACATACTTTGAATGGGAAATAACTCTGTGGCACAGGTAAGATTTGTGAACCCAACAAATTCCCAAGGGTCCTCTTTTTTTTTCTTTGCATGACTTTTATTTATATCTTTTTTCTCTGATTCTTTTTATCTTTAATTCTGTACCATTTTTCTCTTTTAAAGGACTCTTGGTTGCTATGTGAAGAGCACTTTAGTATGGGATGCTCTTTTTGTGGTTAGGATTCCTCTTTTTATTTTTTAAAAACTTCATTTATTTACTTACTTATTTTAAAATTTTTATTGGAGTATAGTTGCTTTACAATGTAGTATTAGTTCCAATGGTTCTTAATCTACCTATTCTGTTTTGTTTGTTTGTTTGTTTTTTTACCTATTCTGTTTTAATCGCTCCGCCTTCCCAAGCTTAATTTCCAAATGTAATTGTCAAGGACACACGCCAAAGGCTGCAGCAACCACAGTTCATTTAAAACAATGGCAGACACTTTTAAATGCAAACATGTGATACAAGAGGCACTTCACAAGTAGGTTTCATTCAACACTGGCATTAGCAAACAGGAAACCCAATATTCTCTATCAGCCTGGAAATTCCAATTTCTTGTTTGTCACATGCAAAAAAGAAAATAAGTAGCTTTGGGAAAACAGCATTTGGGATTTGGAAGCACAGGAAATTCTGCTAAACCCTTTACTTACATTTTCTTTGGAATGGCCATTTTCTTGCATTCTTGGACATTTTAACTAGTCCTAAATCTACTCCAAATGACCTCCTTTGATGCTATGACCACAAAAGTTACATCTTTTACCCCATAATGTAGCAGCACCATAGTCACAGAGGCGTGACTGAGAGTTTGGGATCTGGGTTCAAGTCTCCTTTATTACTAGCAAAATATGTGTCACTGGGCAGATTATTTAACCTTTTTCAAATCTCAACTTCCTCACTCAAGAAAGCGAGCTTAGAGGAGCCTTTGAAATCCTCATAGAATTATGAGAATGGAATAAAGTGATAAACTCAATACATGTCAGATATTACATCTGTTTAATAGAACTATGCTTATGAAAAACCTCAACTGGTTCATTCTAAAGCTCACTGCCATTGCAGCTGCTAGAGGAGAATTTGCTAGGATGCCCAGCTTAGCTTTGGGAAGATAATAGGTGCATAATTAATAATGACAGCGATCTTCATAAGCACCATCACACTACTAGAAGCAAATATATACCAAACACTGAGTGCTGGGTACTGCTTTAGAGTCTTTACATACATTGCCTAATTAAATCATCAAACAATTCTTAGAAATAGATCTTCCATCAGTTCAGAGATGAGGAAGAGTTTAGAGAACTAGTTCATAGGTCACACAGTATGTGGGGGTTAAGATGCAAAGAAAACAAGGATCTTTTTCTCACAGGGTTCACCACAGGGCTTTACAGGGAATCATATGTTTAACTCGACCTTCCTCTTACAACATATGACCCTGACATTTAGTGTCATTAAATGACTATGCTAGCGTTATACATCTAGCAAGGGACAGAAAGAGACTCAAACCCATAGCTTTTAAGACCAGACATCTATCCTCTATCACAATGGTTCCCAAACTCAGATTTCGTGAAAAGTCGTAATATTGAGAGATAAGAGACAGACAACCCTGGTTGGTGTACTCATGTCAGCTTGAGCAGATCAAGCTGTAACAGACTATAATGCTTTCCTGCTGAATGAAAACAATTCCACAGAACACCAACCAATGTCAGACAAAGCTACTCCACGACCATGAAGAATAACAAGACAAAGAGACCACTCTCTAATCATACCTGAGCAGACAAAAGCAAGAACATGATCCAAACCACTGAAATGACCAAACCTTGCTTTGCCTGACTCATATGACTGACCGCTATCTCTTTACTAATTATTGCTTCAGCCGCACTTTGTTCCTTCCACCTACTTACAAAAATTGGCAAAGTACCCAATCATAGAATTGCCTCTACTTCAGAAAGTACCCAATCCTGAGCAAAACCATGAAACCTCCCCCAAATACCTAAAAAGCCCAGTTTTATGACAAGTCTTTCCTCACAATCATTCTACATCTCCCTACATTTTCCCAAGGTGTGTGGTCTTCCAGTAAGAAGATGAGCTTTTATTGACTTGTTCATGTTTCTGGTATTCTTGGGTGCTCTGCAGCTGTACTGACAGAGAATTTTGAAATACAGTCTTCTCTTGGTATTTGTGGGGGTATTGGTTCTAGGGTACCCCTAAGGATACCCAAATCCCCAGATGTTCAAGTCCCTTATTGAAAAGGCACAGTATTTGCATATAACTTGGGTACATCTTTCCTTATACTTTAAATCCTCTCTAGATTACTTATAATATCTGATACAAAGTAAATGCTACACAAATATTGATAAATATACTGTAAATGCTATGTAAATTATTGCTAGCATGTGATAAATTAAAATTTTGCCTTTTGGAACTTTCTGGAATTTTTTTCCTAAATATTTTCCATACGTGGCTGTTTGAATCCATGGATGTAGAATCCCAGGATATGGAGGGCTAACTGTATATTTTTAATTAGGTGAAGATAGTTTTAAAGGAATTACATTTACTATCCATAGCCATAATTCCTAAAAGAAAGTGCATTTATCAGAAAAACATTAATACTCTTCCCCTTTCCCACCTAAAAACCCCTACAAAATTATGGTTCATATTATTAGTTTATCTTGATGACAGAGTGTTCTACATTGTTCTTATTTTTCCTATTTCATTTTGGCAGAGCAAAATCTTACCATGAACCATCACTGCCAGGAAGAGATCTGGGTCTGGGAAGCCTAAAGCTTACACAATTTGGGGGTGGAGGGAGCTACTTAAGAAAAATACAAAATTAGGCAGGAAAGGTGATACTTACTGAGAATGAGAAAATAAATACAAGAATTCTTGGAGTCTTGGAGATGGATGTGCCCTTTTCCTGATATTCCTTTACGCACTTAATCAGAAATGCTTAGAAAGAAATTACTCCTGACTGCAGTCTGGCATCCCCTCCCCACCTGGAACACAATACAGGGGTCTGTGCAAGTGGAGGGTTCCAAAGCAAAGTTTCATTTGCTTCCTAGTAAATCCACCAAGTGCTGGCATTCGGTAAACATTGCCTTATGTCATGCTGCTTCTGAGAATTATTTTTCAAGAAATGAATTCCAACTGATCTCACAGGCTAAAGGAATAAACAAATATTTGTACTATTTGGTTCGCCTTCAGTCTCTGATACTTGGCTATTCTTTAGCTTAAGACAACTATGGGCATGTCAGCCTTGAAAAATGATAACTCTGACAGCCCAGATTACCTAGTTCCATACACAAGGACAAACAATTCAATAAATTTTGGCCAGAGAACTGTCAATCACTGACCTGTGGTTAACTCCGATGTCCCTGCTTCTTTTCTTTGTAAAATTCAATGTTTTATTTTGTTTGGTTTGGTTCCTAACTACCCTCAGTTTTTCTTTGCATTTGTGTTGGTTCCTATTTTCTCTCTTCAACCTGTTTCCAAGTTCTAGCCGCTTGAATCAATTCATTTCAGTGAATTTTACACAGCTGGGTAGGTCTGCAGGTGGCAGCTAATGTATTATACAGGTGGCCGCATAAATCCTGATTCATTTCATCTGGAGGAGATAGTCTCTCTTCCTGGGATATGTTTAGTTCATCTGGATCTAGGGCAGACAGCCCTGGTCAGAATGAAGCCAATGTCTTAGGTGAGATAAAATTTGGTGAAATTACATTAGGATTTTACGTACAACTAATTTTTCAAAACACTCTAATATAAGCAATGGTACCACTATCCAGTCATTATACTTATTGATTCTATTTTTTTTCAAGAAGTTTTATTGAGATACAGTAAACAGACAATAAACAGCATATATTTAGAGTGTACAATTTGGTATCCCAATCTCCCAATTCATCCCCACCCCCCAAACCTCCCTGCTTTCCCCATTTGGTGTCCATGTGTTTGTTCTCTACATCTGTGTCTCTATTTCTGCCTTGCATTTCCTCTTTCATAGTTGTTAGCATTTGCCTTATGTATTGAGGTGCTCCTATATTGGGTGCATATATATTTATAACTGTTATCTCCTCTTCTTGGATGGATCCCTTGATCTTTATGTAACGTCCTTTCTTGTCTCTTGTAACATTTTTTATTTTAAAGTCTATTTTATCTGATATGACTATTGCTACTCCAGCTTTCTTTTGATTTTCATTTGCATGGAATATCTTTTTCCATCCCCTCACTTTCCATCTGTATCTGTCCCTAGGTCTGAAGTGGGTCTCTTGTAGACAGCATATATATGGGTCTTGTTTTTGTATCCATTCAGCCAGTCTGTGTCTTTTGGTTGGTGCATTTAGTCCATTTACATTCAAGGTAATTATCGAGATGTGTGTTCCCAGTACCATTTTCTTAATTGTTTTGTTTTTGTTTTTGTAGGTCCTTTTCTTCTCTTATGTTTCCAGCTTAGAGAAGTTCCTTTAGCATTTGTTGTAGGGCTGGTTTGGTGGTGCTGAATTCAGTTAGCTGTTCCCTGTCTGTAAAGCTTTTGATTTCTCCATTGAATCTGAATGAGATCCTTGCTGGGTAGAGTATTCTTGGTTGTAGGTTATTCCCTTTCATCACTTGAAATATATCATGCCACTCCCTTCTGGCTTGCAGAGTTTCTGCTGCGAAATCAGCGGTTACCCTTATGGGAGTTACCTTGTATGTTTTTTGTCATTTTTCCCTTGTTGATTTTAATAACATTTCTCTGTCTTTAATTTTTGTCAGTTTGACTACTATATGTCTTGGCATGTTTCTCCTTGGGTTTGCCCTGCCTGGGACTCTCTGTGCTTCCTGGACTTGGGTAGCTATTTCTTTTCCCATGTTAGGGAAGTTTACAACTATAATCTCTTCCAATATTTTCTCAGGTCCTTTTTCTCTCTTTTCTCCTTCTGGGACCCCTATAATGCGAATGTTGGCGCGTTTAACACTGTCCCAGAGGTGTCTTAGGCTATCTTCAGTTCTTTTCATTCTTTTTTCCTTATTCTTTTCCACATCAATGATTTTCACCATTCTGTCTTCCAGCTCACTTATTCGTCCTTTTGCCTCAGTTAATCTGCTATTGGTTCCTTCTAGTATATTTTTCATTTCAATTATTGTGTTGCATATCTCTGTTTGTTTGCTCTTTACTTCTTCTAGGTCTTTGGTAAACTTTTCAATCTTTGCATCCAGTCTTTTTTCAAAGTCCTGGATCATCTTCACTATCATTATTCTGAATTCTTTTTCTGGAAGGGTGCCTATCTCCTCTTCATTTAGTTGTTTTTCTGGGGCTTTATCCTGTCCCTTCATCTGGTAAAAAGTCCTCTGCTTTTTCATTTTCTCTATCTTTCTGTGGCTGTGGTTTTCAGTTCCACAAGACGAAATACTGCTGATACTGCTTGATACTGCTGTCTGCCCTCTTGTGGAGGAAGCTGTCTAGGAGGCTCATGCATGCTTCCTGATGGGAGGGACTGATGGTGGGTAGGGCTGGGTGGGCAGAGCTCAGTAAGACTTTAATCCAATTTGTTGGGCAGAGCTCAGTAAAACTTTAATCTGCTTCTCTGCCAATGGGTGGGGCTGTGTTCCTACCTTGTTGGTTGTTTGGCCTGAGGCTACCTAGCACTGGAGCTTACAGGCTCTTTGGTGGGGCTAATGGTGGATTCTGGGAGGGTTCACACCAATGAGCAGTTCCCAGAACCCCTGCTGCCAGTGCCCCTGCCTCCTCAGTGAGCCACAGCTGCCCCCCACCTCTGCAGGCAACCATCCAACACCAGCAGGTAGGTCTGGTTCAGTCTCCTGTGGGGTCACTGCTCCTTCCCCCTGGGTCCTGGTGAGCACACTTTCTTGTGTGCCCTCCAAGAGTGGAGTCTCTGTTTCCCCCAGTCCTGTGGAGGTCGTGCAATCAAATCCCACTGGCTTTCAAAGTCTGATTCTCTGGGGATTCCTCCTCCCATTGCTGGACTCCCAGGTTGGGAAGCCTGACGTGGGGCTCAGAACCCTCACTTTAGTGGGTGGACTTCTGCAGTATAACTGTTCACCAGTTTGTGAGTCACTCACCCAGCACTTATGGGATTTGATTTTAACGCGATTGCGCCCCTCCTACCATCCTATTGCGGCTTCTCCTTTGTCTCTGCATGTGGGGTGTCTTTTTTGGTGAGTTCCAGTGTCTTTCTGTCGATGATTGTTCAGCATTTAGTTGTAATTTCGGTGCTCTTGCAAGAAGGAGTGATCGCACGTCCTCCTACTCTGCCATCTTAATCCTATCTTTCTCCGCATTTCTTAATTCCCATAGACACTTCTGATCCTCACAGCTTGTGATTTAAAATTGATAGTTATTGATTCTAGGTCCTAACTGGCTCTGATTTTCCTCGAGGTAGTGAGGCTCTATGATATAATGGGAGGAACTTAGAGCTTTTTAAACTCACTTAATATGCTTAATTTTTGTCCAAACTTTGTCTCTAACTGTATGAACTTGATTGGCCAAGCCACATCACTTCTCCAAATCTTCAGATGCTAATAAAGTGGAGCCACTGGCACTGATATCTTAGGATTGTCAGATTGAACTAACAAAATGACTCTCTGAATTCCTTGAGTGGAGAGTGCATCTTTCTAAAGGAATATGATGGCTGTGAGAGGAACAGGAAGACATGGTTACAAATAGCAAATCTTACGGAGGCATTGATTTTACTAAAAGATTGAGCTTTAAGTAACTGAATTAATATGTAGGTTAAAATCCCATTTTTGTATTAAAACAATTAGTATAGAGTTAGAAGCAAAATGTGAATGCTTTCCATAAAGATACCTAGTAGGTAATTTTGGCTTAAGGCCCCAGGCCCATGAAATTAGAAAAGTAGCCTTCTCGACCATTGGGCTTTGTTTGTAAAACTCATCTGTATTTGCAAGGTACTCTGTGAGGTTCTGGAATAATCTTTTGTTTTGAATTTATTTATTTATTGGCTGCATTGGGTCTTCATTTCTGCGTGTGGGCTTTCTCCAGTTGTGGCGAGCTGGGGCTACTCGACGTCGCAGTGTGTGGGTCTCTCACTTCGGTAGCTGCTCTTATCGTAGAACACGGGCTCCAGGTGTGTGGGCTTCAGTAGTTGCGGCACATGGGCTCAATAGTTGTGGCTCACGGGCTCTAGAGCACAGGCTCAGTAGTTGTGGTTCATGGGCTTAGTAGCTCCGCAGCATGCGGGATCATCCCAGATCAGGGATTGAACCCAAGTTCCCTGCAATGGCAGGTGGATTCTTAACTGCTGTGCCACCAGGGAAGTCCCTGGAATACTCTCAATGTAAACATGGCTGTGGAAAAAGATCTCTCTGCTTTTGATAAGGGGTATAGCTGAAATGCAAGTGAAATTATTTTAAGACAGCAATGTATCTTTTTTGAATGGAGAGAAGAAAGTGATTATTCATATTTTAGGACCTTCCAGAAAACCTTGGAGTTTGCAGTTGGTTATCTCCTCTGAAGTGGCAGACAACATCCTCTTGTGGTTTCCAGAGCCTCTAAGTCCACGTAAAGACTAGAGAGGGCTGACAGAGGTAATTTACTGGCTACTTATTACATGCCAGGCGCATGCATTATTCTATTAACTCTTTTTTTTAAAATTGAAGTATAGTTATTTACAGTATCATTTTAGTTTCAGGTATATAGCACAGTGACTCAGTTATACACGTATATGTCTATTGTTCAGATTCTCTTCCCTTATAGGTTATTACTAAATACTGAGTTTAGTTCCCCATGCTGTACAGAAGGTCCTTGTTGGTTATCTATGCATTATCCCATTAACTGTTACAACTAATGTATGAAGTAGATGCTATTATCATCCCCATTTTATGGGTATGACAAGGAGGGATAATAATAGTAGCTAAGTTTGTATGGGGTTTCCCATGTTCCAAGCAATGCTCTAATTGCTTTTGTGTGTTAGATTACATAGACCTCATAATAATCCTGTAAAGTGGGCCATATTATCCTCTCTTTTATCGAAAGAGACCTAAGTAAAGAGAGGCTGACTGACGTGTCTACATAACACAGCCAGCAAGGGGCAGGTCAGAAGTTAGAACACAGGTGGTCTGGTTTTGGAACTCATTCTTGTAACTATGGTCTATGTTGCCCCCAATGTAGAGGAAACATGGTAACTTCTAGCTCACTCTCCAGGGGATCAATGGGATAGACCTTCTTCAGTTCCTCTCTAGAGGCTTCTCTCTTTGTCCCTTTGGGAAGAGTTCTTATGTGACGGGAGAATCCAGGGGGAAAAAAGGAGCAGGGAAACTTCATCTGGCTCCCACTGAGGAAGAGCCTGTCCTCAGGGTGTGCACTGTCTCTTCTCAAGATCCTGCCTCTGTGGTGCAAACTGGAGCTCTGGGTGAGTTTAGGTGTGAGAGAATATTTAGAACATGCCTTTCATCAGAAAACTGGTCACAAAGGCGAAAGAAAAGATGTGAAGCTACAAGAGAGATGGGGATCAGCAGTAGCAGGGAGCCCTCTCTGGTCCCGGGTCAGAAGAATGAAAGGAGGTGCTTCTCTGGGGGCCTCAGTTCCAGAACCTATCAGTGGTGGATGGAACCATGGCAGATGTCTCCAGGAGGGTCTAGGACCATGGAGGGGACAGAGCTGCTGCTGCAGATACAGCAGAGGGAAAAAGGGAGAGACCAGCTGGCACAGGAGCCAGGGAAATGCAGCCCCACTACACAGAGCAGAGCAAGGGAGGGTGATGCGTGGATCTGAGGACAGAGAGAGCCCATAGCCACACAGCGGGCACATTCAATGTAGAGGGGGAGACACAGAGAAGCCAATTGGTGGCCACGTACCTAAAGCTTGCTCTCAACTTGGCTTTATCATCAATAAAGCTGAAGGTAGTATTGTGCTCTTCATTTGTATAACTCCTATTATCTCTCAACTGGCTCAGAATTTGGGAGAGAAGAGAAAGGGCTTAATTATTACCCTCTGTCCCCAAACTTAGGTTAGATCATAAGCACTGAAGGATTTGTTTTGCTCACACACACACACACACACATACACACACACACATTCAAATAAGACTTAAAGTATTCAGGTGAAATCATAATCTTAGAAGAAACACTGTCTTAGTAGTATTCTCATTACTTGCTTTATCAAAGCTAACAACCATTCTCACGTTACTATGAAAACACCAATTATTTTTATGATAATGAAAACTTTAAACAGCTCAGCAGGATAAATTGGATCCAAACCATGGCTTAGCTAGTTCCTTCCATCTTTGGAATACTAAACTAGAATGAAGGATTTTTAATCCTTCTTATATAAAAATGTCTCTTTTGAACTTTAAAGAAAAAAAAGATGCGTATTCTGTTTTGAGGAGGATGAATTAATTTTGAGATGGGGATGTGAAAAAATGATTTTTACCTGAGGGACAACGCCCAGAGTGAATTTAACTTTGTCAAAATCCTTAGTGGTAGCAATGACAGACACTACTAAAGCATGTCCAGGTGATATCACTGGATAAAACCTGACCACTTTTTTATAAGCCGTCCATACTCCTTAACGTCTTGGATGGACCCTCTAGGTCAGGGTTTCTCAGCCTCACAGTATTGACATTTTGAGTCATACAGTTATTTGTTGGGCTTGGGGGCCTGTCCCTTGTAACATGAGGTGCTTCACAGCATCCCTGGCCTCTACCCACTAGATTCCAGTAATATTCCCTATTCAGCCATGACAACCATGTCTCCAGACATTTCCAAATGTTGCCTAAGGAGGGGGGGAGGAGGATGGGGCAAAATAACTCCTAGTGGAGAATTTCTACCCTAGATATTTACAGTTATATCACTTATACTATTGTTGGTTGTGACTGTTTTCACTTTTGTTGAATTAGTTCAACTTTTAGCTTTAAGAATCATACAGGTTGAATTGGATTCTACTAGTATAAAAGTAACACCCAAGGATCAAATCTCTTTATGGGATTAAATCTTTTCATAGCTATTCTTTATATATTCTTAAAATGAGCCAAAAATTTAGTTTCAATATGCCTAATGGGACCCAAGAGGCTTCAAGTAAAAAGGATGTATTTGCTGAGGACGCTTAGGTAGGAAGGGAAGAGGAGGAGGAGAAAGAAAACTATTCAAATAAAATGCTGTCTTCCATTTCTCCAAAGAAGACATACAGATGGCCAACAAACACATGAAAAGATGCTCAACATGACTAATCATTAGAGAAATGCAAGTCAAAGCCACAAGGAGGTATCACTTCACACCCGTCAGAATGGCCATCATCAAAACATCTAGAAATAACAAATATTGGAGAGGGTGTGGAGAAAAGGGAACTCCCCTGCACTGTTGGTGGGAATGTAAGTTGGTACAGCCACTATGGAAAACAGTTTGGAGGTTCCTTAAAAAACTAAAAACAGAACTACCATATGATCCAGTAATCCCACTCCTGGGCATATACCCAGAGAAAACCATAATCCAAAAAGAAACATGTACTGTAATGTTTGTTGCAGCACTATTTACAATAGCCAGGACATGGGAGCAACCTAAATGCCCATCAACAAATGAATGGATAAAGAAGATGTGGCATATATATACAATGGAATATTACTCAGGTATAAAAAGGAATGAGATGGAGCTATATGTAATGAGGTGGATAGATCTAGAGTCTGTCATACAGAGTGAAGTAAGCCAGAAAGAGAAAAACATATATTGTATGCTAACTCATATATATGGAATCTAAAAAAAAAAAATGGTACTGATGAACCCAGTGACAAGAATAAGGATGCAGATGAAGAGAATGGACTGGAGGACACGAGGTTGGGGGTGCAGGGGGCGAAGGGGAAGCTGGGACGAAGTGAGAGAGTAGCATAGACATATATATATACTACCAACTGTAAAATAGATAGCCAGTGGGAAGTTGCTGTATGACAAAGGGAGATCAACTTGATGATGGGTGATGCCTTAGAGGGCCGGGACGGGGAGGGTGGTGGGCGGGGGAGTTGCGGGAGGGAGAGAATATGGGGATGTGTGTATAAATACAGCTGACTGACTTTGGTGTACCTCAAAAACTGGTACAAGATTGTAAAGCAATTATATTCCAATAAAGAGCTTTAAAAAAAATGCTGTCTTCTGAGATCTCTCCATTAGAGTAATTCCTTGCAAAAGTGGACATATATCCATGTTTTGAGTTTCTAGCTATAAATTTAAATATAGTGATTCAGTTCCTTTAGTATTTGATGCATTACATGGTACATCTTTATTGAACAAGACATAATTCAGAAGGCTTAAATTCAATTGATTCTCAGGTAAACAAGCCTACTTTCACCAGATTATCTTAGAATTTTTTAAGCAGTCATAAAGACAGATATATTCTCAGATGTGCAAAGAACTAGGTAAAACAAATTTCTCAAACAGTTGAAGAAAAATATTTATTCTCTCCTATAACTTCTAATGGAAACTGAAAACAGAAGCAAATTAAACAGTCCAGGAGGAAGAAAAACATAACAAGAAATCAAAACAGTGTAACATTAGATAGACAGCCAGAACTGAATCCTTGTCAAGTCTGTACCAAGCACTATAGTATGACTACAGAAATGTCACTCTATTTCTATGGGTTTGGGTCCCTCAGTGGTAAGATAAGAGAGTCAAATTAAAAGATTGCAGGGAATTTCCTGATGGTCCAGTGTTTAGGACTCTGCACTCTCACTGCCTAGGGCCTGGTTCCATCCCTGGTCAGGGAACTAAGAAGGTGCCACAAGCCACAGGTTGTGACAAAAAAAAAAAAAGTTTGCAGGGAGGGGACCCGGGCAGTTGGTGGGTTAATGGGGTGGGCCTCCCAGGCACATGCACAGGTCTGTCCTCACCAGCAAGAATCCCTGTGCCTGAGTAATCTAGCCATTAAATAGCACATAAAAGCACCATGTGAAAGACAGAGAAGAGCGTGGGGTGGGGAAAGAGGAAAATATATTTTCACAACTCTAATGGTACTTTTACCCCAACATTTTTGAATAAAAGACCTTGCATTTCATTTTGCACTGGGCCACACAAATAACGTAGAATGTAGCTAACCCTGTAATCAACAAATATTTACAGAGCATCTGGCATGTTCCAGGCACTGTGCTAGGTACAGAGGACCTAATTGTGAACAAAATAAATCACACTACAGCCCCTGGGGAGTTTGCCATGACTTCAACATTTTTACCTTCCCTCCCCATCCCTGACACTCCTCGTCAAGACTCCTGATAAAGACATTGCCTATACTGTGATGAGAAATTTAGGAAAATCAATTATGATAGATTGAATTACTAGCTTATCAAATATTCTGTTTCCATCCCTGGGTATCCCTCCCAATAGCAGGAATATAGCTCCTCTCCCTGGTGAACTCAGGTGTGGCCATGCAACTTGCTCTGATCAATGAAATGTGGGTGGATGTGTCGTCTGTCACTTTGGGACATAGGCTTTAGGAGCCAGCATATAGTTCTCCAGGTCTCTGTTCTTTCTGCTGTAGGGACCAGCAATGTTCTTAATAGCCGTTGGTCCTTTATCGTCAGTCCTGGGAGGGAAGTGACAGAGTAAAGCTGCAGCTGACATGCAGCCTGATTAAGAAATAAACCTTGGTTACAGCAGGTAACTGAGATATAGGGGTCGTTTGTTAATGCAGCATAATCTAACATACTCTCACTAATTCACCAGTGTGGGGCATTTCACGTGGGGAGAGGAAAGAATTGCTATCAAAATCTCCAGAGATTTGGCATGAGAGATGGGACCTCTAAACACATAACATCTCTATGATATCCAAAATATTAACAATCTTTTGAAGAGAGCATTGGAATTTTTTTTTTTTTTTTTTACAAATAACTCTCCATTAATCAACTTTATAGCCATATTCTTCCACAAATTATTGACTCTTCAATGAATATGTATTTAGTTTGATGACTTTTTGCCTTACACAGTACCATCTATTTCAAATGTTAACTTGGCTCTGAGTCAAACACATGCAATCACCACACTGTAATGGAAAAAATACCAAAGAAAATAATGGAAGTATAATGCTATTTTTCTATTAATCAAAACACTTGTGAAATGTTTATTAACTATGTCCACTCTACTTTTCTCTATATCTTAAGAAAGCAGATCAATAATTGGCTCAACCCATCAAATTCAAATAAGGATACACAGCTCTACCTCACTGATTCATTCCATATGCATTTATTGAGACCTAGTATGTGCCAGGCACGGTTGTAGGCATTAATCCCCTAGTGCCTACTGCAGAATCAGGCATGCACAAAATGGTCAATAGATATTTGTTGAAAAAACTGAGAATTTAATGAATTTTAGTATTCACTCAAACCACCTCATAAAAACTATAAGGTTTTTCAGTATGTTTTCTAGACCCATTGCTTTTCCTTGTCTGAAAGGAAACACCAAGAAAAGGAGAGAAGTCCAGAACATTGCAAGTTAGTAACCAAAAAGACAGAACATTATGAGAAACCCAAACATTATAAGCACATTATTCAGTGGAAGATTTAAATCTGAAGCAACATGAATTGCTGTTGGTAAAGAATTCGTTTTGTTTCCTTTTCACCTGAGGGTAAATTCTGAGATATTTTAGAGCAGGTGAATTTTCCAAGCTACTGTAATTTTATTTAATCATTTTCATCATTTCTAAGGAAGAGCATCCTCTCCAGGGGGATAAACCACCTCCTCACCCCCCAAGTATTGTTCAGCTTTGTCAACTTTACAAGTCAAGCAGTAAAAGCATATTTAACATAAACCATTTCAATATGTGCATTAGTATGGTGATGGAGCAAAGTAGTCTTTACTCAGCTTAGATCAGTGAATCCCTCATTTAATTACAACTGGAAAGGTTAGAAACTTTTTATCGTACACACATATTCTCTGGGAATTATCTGGCTCTGAAATATAATTAATCATCCTCTGTCATGCTTTCATTATACACACTGCTCTCCAGAGCCCTTGCTTTCTTCTTCCTTCATTCGTATGCCTCTGACCTTCCCCCTCAGTGTTACCACAGACCTCAGGTGAATTTCCTCGACTGCTCAGAAATGACTGGATATTGTTAAACCCATTTGTCAACCACATTATCAGCTCACAAACGTGAGATTTCTGCATATGTTTAGCCTTTCCCATATATAGCATTCCAAGTATTAACATGGATGGCATCTGTCAATGTTGACAAAAATTAAATTTCGAAACTACTCTAAATAATAAAGCAGTCACATAAAGATTATTTCTCTGGAGCACAAGCTACCAGTAAACACGATTTGCATATTGTGCTTACAGCTGTTTCAACATGAGCTGTTTGCTGTGGTTCATTAAAATGATTTGATTTGTCAGATTCTAGGATAGTTGAAAGTTTGATGTGGAACTATTTAAGGAAGTTTAGTGAAGTTTTTGATTTTTTTGAGCTGTTCACATCTGGCATAAGGAGAATAAAGTGAATTGAGTAATGCATCTCCAGGAGAAATCATTAGGGGGTTTAAGGCTTGAGGATTCATCATTAACTCAATTCCAAAGCGCTTCCACGAAAACAAAGTTCCCTGTCCCTGCAAAGCTCATGCACTTTCCACACACAACTCATAGAGAAGGATGGCTCAGGGGTACCATCCCCAACTCAGTGTGAGAGGACAGGATGGCCTTCCAAACCAAGGACTGGACGTGAAAGAATCAAGCATGTGTTCACCAACCAGGGAACTATATACACTTGTCTCTGAGAGTTTTCTGTGAAACTGATTCAATTCGACAATTCTATAAGCTCTCCTATTTCATTACTTTCCAATCAGAAATCATAGAATCTAATTGCTCAGTGGAACTGATAAAATACATGTGGGTTGGCACCCTCCTCCCGGAAAAGCAGAACTAACTTTTTTAGACAAATGACTGAAAAGTCTGGTTTTTGTGATTTTCACGGAAGACTATTCTGTGGTTTCTTACTTGCTGAGCCCTCATTAACAGAGAAGAAAGACATTTTTTATCGTGTAATTGATGATTTTCTTAATATATTATATTCTCTTATTCACTATTGATCTATATACACAGAACTATCACTGTCACTGTCTATTTCATGATCCCGGACCTAAGAAAAACCAGAGTAAGTCTAACTTTAGCCAACTCTTTTAAACTACGGACCTGAGTATGACTTTAAATATTATTTGTAATCTTTTCTGTGCTAAATCTCTGGTTTCATTAAGATGAAGGGGACAGGCTGACCTCTCTTATCATAGGTCATGTATTTTAAGAGAACTTTTAATGTTTCAAATATAAAAGCACTTGCTAAATGCATTCACAAATGAAGTAATTAATATCAGTGACAAAGTGACTCTCATTCATTGACTGTCAGTCATCCTAAATAGTGGTGTGTGTGACGCCCCCCAACTTACGTATGCTGTAATGCTTTCTCTTTCAAAAATCAATCCCACCGAAAGAAAAATTTGCCAACCTTTTTTTTTTTTTCTAATAAGATGTGATTTTGATGTAGGGAGACTTCTTTGTAGACATTAATTTGTGGAACATTAATAGCAGTAGAATCAGAGCATAGAGGACTGAGGAAGTGAGAGACATGGTTATGTGTGGACAGGATGAGTTTGCTGTAACTCTGTAAAAAGGCAGATATTGATTTCCTTTATGAATAAAGTATCCAAATAAACTCAGCTCTGAACATATGATCGACTCCTCTGTGAACAGGAACAGGTGTTCCTATTTGAATTTGATAAAGAAATGTGCATTTGCCTACTCACCCACATGTCAACTCTTGCTCTCTAATTGGACCAGGTGTTTCTTTCTAAACATCTTTCATAGGCTATCATAGGAAAAACAATGATCAAACATCAAACTCAACAAAATCCTGAAGTCCAGGAAAACATAAAGAACTGGAGTCATTTTAATCCTACGCAGGGATACACAGACATAATGGAGTGGAAATTGTGGTTTTGCTTAATGTTGAAAAATGGATTCCTTCCTACATTTGTACTTATTTTTGTAATCAAACATGCAAGGCACATTTGTTATTTCTGCAGTATAATATTTACATCCGTTTCTTAAAGGGAAAACATCCCTCTACCCCTAGCCCCTGGGCTTCTACTGGTACTGACTTTAACCCCAGGCCCTTAGAGTGGAGGCAAGGGTCATAGAATAATAGTCCATGCCCCAGCCTTAGTTTCTGATTTATGCAAATGACCCAAGCCAAGCCATCTAGGGTCAAATAGATTGGCTTTGGGGGCTTTTTTTTTTTTTTTTGTATTCTTTTCAGGGTAGTTCTATATATTTGTCCAGGTTAGACACTGAAGAAGGGCATTATATCTGAGGGGGTACTATTTATATTGATATGTTCTTCATTATTTTGACTTTTTTTTTCTTATTTTATCATAACTTTGTAAACTCCAGCATTTTTTTTTTTGGCAGATGGTGCTAAGATGCTCTAAGAAAATCAGCGTATTAGGACAATTTTCGAACAGATGAAAATGAGACTTGTTCTAACAGTGTAGACATAGATCATTATGCTTTGGCTTATGAAGGATAAGCAAGCATGAGAATTAAAAGACTACCAACCTAGCACTGGCAAAAATAATGTGTGATTCTAAGCAAGAAGCTTAAAAAGTAGATAGTTCTGAGATGCAAGACAACATTATACTTCCAAAATTATTCACTTATGAATGCATTTACATAATATGAATTTAGTATGATATTTTAAACAAAACTAATGTTATAAGCAACATGAGTAACCAAAATTCAGCATATATAAAGCAATTGGAACCACTAAAAGAAATTCTTTGAAGAAAAATGAAGTAATGTTTTAAAAATACACACAATTAAAGGCACATAAATGTCAAATATCTTAGCATTAACATTGACTTTTCCAGCATAGAAAATATGAAACTCATTTCAAATATGAATATCATGCTTATATCTTCTATAATTCAGAACTAAATTTTAAAATATATTTCTCATTACACATATTTTACATTAACATAGAACACCTTTAAAACACAAGTTTATAGTAGTTTATGACACTGTTTGATTACATGTAATGTGAAAATTTGCCATGAACATGAATTACTCCAATAACACAAACTATAAACTTGAAATTGAGGAATAAAGTAAGGAATGTGATAATGAGAGGAGATCAGAATATGAGGAGCTAAACTTATACAAGGTTTTCTAACATTTGGAATGTATCTTGTTACAGTACGAAAATATTCTTGATAATAATTCACCAGAAAAAAATTCCACATGCTTTTATTTTAAAACATTTAGGATATAGTTAACTTAGTCAATGTTGGTCACTGGTCAAGAACATGACTCCACAAAGTGAAAACTACTTACAGTCTCCACTACTACTAGAAAGATGGTAAAGTCTATGGTTTGTTGGTACAGATAACCTTTGAAGTGATCCTATCTTGTTTTTCTGAAAGGAAGACCTGTATTGTGTATATCAATTACTATGTGGAAGTGTCTTTGGATTCTTAATTTTTGTAATTAAAAATTTATACATTCTGCTGTATTATTTTCAATAGTGTTAATTTTTGGAGTGTTTATGTATGTTTCAATAATTATTATCGATAAATCATCCACCAACTTTAGAAATTTCCTTTAGAAAGGGGTACCTTTTTCTACTCTGCATGAATGTGCTGTATGGGCTGGCAGCAGCCTTGACTACTGGGGAAGCAAACTTCCTCCTTCCCACTGATGTGAAAGAGAATACATAATGCCTGGAGCTGCTAGAACTACCCACCTGCCATGTTAACACCAAGGAAGTGGAGTATAGAAATGGAGAGAAAAACTGGGTCCTGGTGATAAAATTTGAGCACAAGATCAAGCTTCCTTTAGAGCCATCCCTCCAATCTGTTCAATTTCCTGGGCTGATACATTTATTTATTTTATATTTTTGCTCAAGCATATTTTAAGGGGAAAATGCTGCCACTGCTAACAAAAAAATCTGTATGATACAAATTCCGTAGAGAGTATTCATGCATAAATAACCATTTCTGGTAAATTTGTCTTTGAGTCTCCCATTATACATATTCTGGGTTTCCTTTTTTATATTTAATGACATGGTTTTGTTGCAAGACAGACATGAGTTCAAACCCCTGTAAGCTATTTATTACTGTTGTGGCACTGTGTTGATGTGAAAATGAAAAAGAATGAAATAATGCTATTTGTAGCAACATGGATGGACCTACAAATTATCATACTAAATAAGTCAGAGAGAGAAAGACAAATATCCTATGATATCACTTATATATAAAATCTAAATAAAATGATACAAATGAACTTATTTACAAAACAGAAACAGACTCACAGACTTCAAAAACAAACTTATGGTTGCCAAAGGGGAAATGTTGGGGAAGGGAGGGATAAATTAGGAGTTTGGGATTAACATATATACACTACTCTATATAAAATAGAAAATCAACAAGGACCAACTGTATACCACAGGGAATTCTACTCAATATTCTGTAATCAACTATATGAGAAAAGAATCTGAAAGAGAATCGATATATGTATATGTATGACTGAACCACTTCACTGTACACCTGAAACTAACACAACATTGTAAATCAACTATACTCCAAATATAAAGTGAAAATTAAACTTAAAAGATGAGATAATTTAGTCATAATACCTTGGTTTTAGTAGGTGCTCAGTAAATGTTGTTATCGCTTCTTTCTTTCCTCTTGAAGATACTAGTGTATTTGTACATACTATGATTAAGTTACTATTGAAGAATAGATTAATTCCTGCATTTGACAAATATTCCTTAAGCACCAACTATATGCTTGGTACATTCAAGACTGAGGATACAGTGTTGAACAGAATAGACAAGGCGTGTCTATGTATTCCGTTTTCACAGAACTTATGTTAGAGTGGGTAAAAATGAATAAGAAAGCAAGCTAACAAATAAAACTTCCAAGAGTGTTCAGCACGATAAAGACAATAAAACAACATTGTGGCATTTAGAGTGTCTGGTGTAAGGAGTATCTTGAATTGTGGACTTTGGAGCTTAGGTATAAGTGATGTGCAGGAACTACCTATGTGAAGACCTATGATGAGAGTATTCCAGATCAAGGTCAAGGGCTCTGAAGCAGGCTTGGCTTTCTAGGGACAGGAGCAAGCTGGTGTGGCAGTTATCATACTGAGGAAACTAGGTAATAAAGACTAGAGCTGTGGGCAGGAAGATCACTGAGGCATGCAGGCTAGGGTACTAAATTCGGATTTCATTTTAGTACAACCAATGCTTTTCAACCACCTTGTAGTTTCAGAGGGGTGTAAATGTGTGAGTGTGAGTTTGTGTGTATGCGTATGATGGTTCAGGCAACGTACTATAGTTTTAATAGCACTTTTTTTTTTCCTGTGTGGAAGTGACTAGCTCCCATGCCAACGTAGGGGATGATGGAAATAACCACATCAGTGTTGAAAGTAGAGTGTAACATGGGGTTTTATGAACCACTTGGCAAATGAGAAGCTTTTCTTTTCTATATTGCTATACAGCATCAACTTACTACACTATCCATTTTATGGGTTTGTACAGGAGATGGTAAGTTCACTAGAAAAGGCAGGAGAGAGTACAGGGAAACAACAAAAGTAGAAAAATATTTCTTTTTTATTACAAAATGAATATAAGCACCTCTTTAAAGAGAAATATAAAAGGCCAGTAACTCAGAGTATGACCATTTGAGAGGTAGCAGCATTTTAATGGAGACAGAATGCAACAGAGAGGGTAGAATTTGGTTCAAGCAGTATATGTGAGATGATTACCTTATGTATGGAGCCTTCATGGAGGCTCTGAATTCACATAATATTATTGGTTTATAAATCCTATGTTTTGAGTATATGAATGTTCCATTATTTTAAAGCTCATTTTCAAATTAGGAAGTGAAATTTCTACTCATATCATCCAACTTATTACTATATTTGGTATTTTGGGGAATGACTATACACATATTTATTCAATACTTAGCAATATTAAAATTTAGCACCCTCTTTTTAAAGAAGACAGTTATTTTGGAACATTAGGAGGGCTAAAATAGTCATATTAGAAACCAATGAAGTAACAAGGGCAATTATGAGTCTCTGGTGCAATGATTAGCCATTCTTATGCATCTCTGCATATGTCTAACCCTGACCTCAGGCTCACCGTCTCATGTGGAGTTCATACCTTTATTATGTCTTTCCAGTCCTGGGGAAGCCACTCTCTCATAAATGCTTACTCTCTCCAGATGGAACTAATATGCTAAATCAAGAAAGGAGTCTGGAGTATACTTCAAATCTCCAGTCCTTTCAAATGTTTTGCCTTGATCAGCTGAACAAAGTAACAATCAGGTAAAACAGATAAAATACAAAAAGTATTTCAAGGCAAAGTGGAGGCACATTTCCAATCAAACCCACAAATGGGAACTGGATGAAGCCACACATCCAGTAAATTTCAGAAAATTAAAATGCCATATTATTCCTACGTACCATTGGATGTTACTGTTGAAAGTAGTAGATGTTACTGATCCAAACATCATATTGCTGGAACTGTAGAACTTGTAGCTATTCTCTATTTACATACCTGAAGGTTAACTTACATGGAAGACTACTCTAGATAGGCACTGGGATATTAGAAAAATTATTCCAACTGTCCATCTTCTTCCTTATTTTACATTCCAAGATTTGCCAAAATTTCTTCCTCAAGCTAAACCAAATAATTTCCAGCTTTTGAATAATGAGGTAAATATAAATATTTTAAGAAATTTGTTTTATCATTGTATTATAAAATGGACTTTGGTCTTGGAAAATGTGGGATGAGAAATCATAGCTAAAGTTAGCAGTGTTGATTAGGTGCGTTGCTATGTGCTGGGTGATGTATTAAACTTTTAACATACATTATTCCAATTATACTATTTTTATTAGCATTTTACAAATAAAGACACAGAAACCCATACAAATAAAATGGCTTTCCAACATCGTATGGTGGAGCTGGCATCTGACCAGTCCTTGCTGGCTCCCAAGATTTTGTCCTTAACCACGACATAATGCTGCCTTGAAATGTCACCAAACGTTTACAGAGAAGGATGTGCAAATATTTGGCACAAAATGGTTCAAAATACACAAGTTAATCCATAATTGGTATCATGGGGAAGCTTGAGGTGAGGCTGGTTCTGGAATGTGGAAACTCTAGAGAAAGGTCCCTTCTTGTACAGTTGAAGATTCAGTACCAAGGAGAGCAACCAAGGAGGCACAGTGGCTGTCTCAGGCAGCCTGGTCCACAGGAGCCTGCAATGCAGTTCAAATACTAGAGACAAATAACTCTGTTGTTGGGACAGGTTTTCACATAATATGGTTCCAGAGACTAGCTGCATCTCCTGTGAGATCTGTACCTATCTTTGGGGATAATCAATTAATTTGTATGAGAACAAGTTTAAACTGTTCAGTCAAAAACTATTTTTGACAGCATGTAAATTTAAACACACACATGCACGCACACACACACACACACACACACACACACACCTGTATATTTGAGTTCACAAAGTATGTTTCTTCAAGTTTGAAAATTAGACAGGCAAACTTGAATGGTATGCAAGTCTTGGTTGTTTCAAAATTAATAGCTGCCTGATAACTACTGTCATTTAATTACATTTTTTGCAAGGTCATACTCAAAGAGTTACTTGTTATTTCCCATTAGGCACCAAGCTCACAGGGAAAAAAAAACCCACCCAGTAAAAATGAGGTACAATGTAATACAGCTTTAAAGAAATGCAATCACCTAGGTAACAAGCCATGAAGTCTCTAATTAGACAATTATCAGGTATCATTTAACTACTTCTAGTGATCTTCCAACAGCTGGATTTACTCCTAAAATCTGAAGTTTTCTAGTTTCTGTCTCACCTGCAAGAACAACTTCACACATCTAGGAATTCCCCTTTTCCCTTAGCCTTTGTTATGGGTTGAACTGTGACAACTATCCCACCCGCCACCACCCTCTCCCCCAATGGCCCCCCTAAAATGATATGTTGAAGTCCTAACCTCTGCCCCCCTTGATGTGACTGTACTTATAGATAGGATCTTTGCAGAGGTAATCAAGTTAAGATGCAGTCATGAGGGTGGGGTCCAATCCAGTATGACTAGCATCCTTATAAAAAGAGGAGAACATCAGAAGAAAGAGACACATGGGTAAAACACCAGTGTGACAGAAGCAGAGATTGGAGTTGTGCAGGCTGCAAGGCAAGGGATGCCAACAGTTGATGGCCACCACTAAAAGCTAGAAAGAAACAAGAAAGTATTCTATCCAGAATCTCAGAGGGAGCATGTCCTTGCCGATACAATGATTTCCTATTTCTAGGCTTCAGAAATGTGAGAGAATGAATTTCTGATGTGCTCAGCCACTCAGTTTCTGGTACTTTGTGTTGGCAATCCTAGGGAACTAACATAGTGTTTCATATTCTATTTTTGTTTGTTTGCATGAAGAGAAGTAAAATGGAGACATCGTGATAGAGATTAGGTACTATGCTACATGGTCTACTCCAGTGGCTTTTTGCCTGGCCAGCCAAAACACACAAATGAAAATACCCAACCAACCAAATAAACCTTCCTCAGTAAACTTTTCCCCCAGTAATATCACTTGCACTTCCTCCTGTGGGCTGACCAAGTAATTCATTAGCATCGAAAGGAATTTTATTTTTTTGGTTCTCCATTTTGAAACTGCGGACTTGCCAAGTCTCTCTTCAACTTCTTTAGGTAATTAAGTATTTTTCTATTATGTTTCAGTGGCCGTTTGAAAAGAATAAAGCTGTAACAGTGTTACACGAGATTTATCTCACTTCCTGGATACTGCAGGAATAGTTATCACTGTTATTACTATAAACCCAGGAAATAAGGTATTATCGTCAAACTTCATGGACATCCCAACATGTAGAGGGAGCACAGGACACGCTGCAGATCTAAATCCCGCCTCTTACTCTTATTACTTAGAAAAGAGTTGGGGTGGGATGAATTGGGAGATTGGGACTGCCAAAGATATATATATTAGTAATAAGAAAAAAAATCAAATTGTACACTTTAAATATATGCCGTTTATTATATATCAATTATATCTCAATAAAAGTTCTTTAAAAAAAGAATAGAGTTACATACTGAAAAAATTCAATAATATGTACAATGATAACCAGGAGGATCTTTTAGCTCAGCTCAAGTATAAACAAAACTTCAAAAAGGTTTTTCACTGTGGTTAGATATTTGCTTGTATTGACTTGTGCTTTTACAAATAAAACCCTAACAGCATTTGGATTTTGGGTAGTTTATTCTAAATGCAACCTTTTTCTTTACATATGCTCACATCAGGCATATATCCTTTAAATCACATAGCTATTGAATATTATCTACTTTAATATGACAGGATGAAAATATGGTCAGAAGGCTTCCACGTGCTTTTAGACACCTTCATTTTGCCATATTTAAATATCCAGTTTCAGCTTTCTATCATTTTAAAATAGCTCTGCCTTACCCTTTGTGGGTAAAACTATTACCGTACACTTTAATTTTCTACTAATGTAATGTCTACCTTTGTTAACCAAGCACTACATTGCATGCACAGCCCTAATATTGAAAGTCTAGTGGGTATATTTCCAGGGTAACACAAGGAATAAAAAGCTTTTATTTTTTTCTTAAAAATATTTTAATAAGGGGAAGGACTGTGGTTTTTTCACTGCTTTTCAATTAATGTCACCAAACCTGTGGTTTTCTATAAGAAGTTTGCCTTTGTGACATATTTTGAATTCTTCTTAAAAGTCTCCATAAAGAGAAGAGTTGCATCAAAAGCCCTTTTCTATGTACCCTCTTTAGATAGGGTAAATGACTAACTTTCAATTATTACATTAGGGTTGACCAAAAGCCCCATTTCCCCAAATCTCACACCATCAACATGCCATTATTTGGAAGGATATTCACTATATCTATGAGTTTGTTAAAAGCACTGTGGTTCTAGAAGCCTTGTGCTAGAAGACAAATGTGTGTCCTTGAGAGACGTAGTACAGTAATAAGGAAAGACACCTGTGTAGTTATTTATACAGTGAAAGTACTTTTCACTATATATCATTTGATTCTCACAATAATGCTGATGATAGGAGTGGCTAAAATTTACTGAACGTTTACTATGTACCAGGTACCTTGCTACATACCATAGGGGAATATGTAGTCCTTCCAAAAATCTTATGAGGTAAATTATTCATATTTTCTACCATTTAAAAAAATTAGGCAATTGAGGTACAGAGTTTTAAGTAGCTTGCCCCAAATCATATATCACTAGTAAGTAGTAGAGCTGTGATAAAACTTGCGTGTCCTGGCTCTAGAACCTGTACTTTGGCCCTGAATCATTAGTCCTATTTTATAAATGCAAAAACTGAAGCTTACAGATGATTTTTCTCCTGGTTTATATAGTTAGCCAGTGTCAAAGACAGAATGGGAATTCAGGTCTCCCCGAATGGAGGTCTTTCGTGTAGGCTAGACAGCTGCCTCTGTCCCATTAATTCAACAAGGTTTATTGAGTATCTTTATGTGCCAGACTTTATCCTAGATGTGAGGGGTGTGATAGTGAACAAGACTGGAATGGACTTCGTCTTCTTGGAACTTTCATTTTTGTGTGTGGGAGTAAATAACAGGCAAACAAATAGATAAGAGAACAGGGATTCAAAAAAAAAATAAGAAGAAAATTTTTAAAAGATGCTATATAAGTGGCTGGGAAAGCTCAATGCCATTGTCACCTACCAGCCCATCAACTCCATTCATTTTTTTCAAAGTAGTTAGCTGTTATTTGGAAATAACAGCTCTGCATGAAGAGGTCATGCTACATTTTAGTGGGAGGGACCAGGGCATACTTTGAATAAGAAATTCCCTCTTGGACATGTGTATAGTGCCTGACAAATAAGAGATGCTCACCAAGATTCATTGAATTTAACCGCTTTTCTAGGGAACTCTCAGTATCTCTAAAGCTGTAAAGATCACTGGGCTGGCCTGGTAAGGAACACTCCTCTTATCCTAGTCTTTTATTAACGAGTTGAACTTAATGTAATATTATCTTGGCCTTTCAAACTCCAAATAAGAATATTTATCCCTTCCTTTCAATTAAGGTAAAGGAAAACATCTGATTTTTGGTAGTGATCATTGAAGTTAAATGGATTTAGTTTTCTGTTAACTATATGCATATACATTCAACAGAAGTCATAGAATAAATCCTAAATAGCTTTTGTGTATCACAAAAATAAAATAAAAAATTAAAATGAATAATTAACAAAATATGAACTAGGATAAGATGAACAGAGAATACAAAACTGAATAAACGTACCAAAAAAGTCTATCTCTAAAATATACGTTTAATTCATCCTATCTTTCTGAAACGTAATGTCTTTTTCAACTTGGCCTAGACAGTTAAGTAATATTCTTTCTTGCTTTCCCACATAAGCACCAACTGTCAGTCATCTGACAGACTTCTGACAATTTTCAGAGTGCTGGCTGAATCTCCAGTGCCAATTTTTAACTCCGTTATGACCCCATTATCTTAAATAGTTTAGGTGATGCCCTCTTTGATTAAAAAAAATTCATCTTTTCAATGCAGAGGTGTACTCCTGCCTTTAATTCTGCCTTACTTTTCCTGCTCCCAGCCAGGTGGCCACTTTGCTCCTCTTCGTCTGATTGAGTTGCCACAGTTTACTGGGCACATTTGGACAGCATCTCTTGAGCTTTCCCAAGACTCTTGTTTTGTGACATGTATTGCATCTTGGTTTTCTGGTATAAAAAGCCGCTCAAAGACTGCTTAAGTAAATTCAAGGCGTGGCGCACATACAACAGGATACTGTGCACCTATGAAATGAATGAGGAACCCTTTGTGTGAAAATACGAAATGATCTCCGACATGTATTAAGTTAAAATAGTGAGGAGCAGAGTAGTTTATATAAGTGAGCTTTTATATAAGGAGGATAAAAATAAAAATACACATCATTTTGCTTGTATTTTCAAATGAATGAATGGAAGGAAAATAAAAGAGAATAGTAAAAGTGATCATTACGGCAGGGAACAAGATCAACAGGAGGGTGTGGTGAGATTTAAATGTTTCACCGAATATCTTTTAATATTATCTTATTTTGGTTTTTTAACCATGTGAATATAGTACCTTTAAAAAAAGATGTGACAGCTTTTGTTGATGGTTACATGAATCTCTGTCCTATTTTTGCGGTTGAATCTAAAATTGTTTTCAAACAGAAAGTTCAAAAACCAAAAGTTACACGGTTAGCTTGGAACTTCAAGGAATTAGCCGTATTGGAAAAAGACATAAAGCAGATAAGTTCTAATGAGATAGATAAGGAAAAAAGAGAAATAATAAATAACATCTGGAAGAAAAGGAGCAATCTAACTACCAATCCAACAGAGAATTTGGGGGCAGCAGAGAAAGCTGGGTGGACTCAGGATGGGAGAAAACTCTTCAGAGTAAAAGCAACTGCTCTGTACTCCCAGCTTTCTGTATGTCTCCCTCCCTCTTTCCCATGTCTTCTTATGATTATTTCTCCCTCCCTGTATCTCTCTGCCCATTTATCTTTATCTTTCTTTCAGTGTCCCCTGTTCTTCTCAGTTTTCCTCCCTTACTGTGTTTCTGTCCCTCTTTCTATCCATTCCACTACCTCAGCTACAAGATATTCTATCATTGCTGCAATCACCTTCAATGTCTTACTTTCTGTCTTCCTGTCATTTTCATTTCCATTTTCTTTTCATTGCATTCCATTCCCTTGACTTCCCCTCTTCCAACAACTTCTCAACATATGACAAGCACGACCACTTGTCCATGGCTACTCATAGCCTCTGCAGCCCCCATGCTCTATGGTCTCTCACTTCAAGTAGTTCAAACGAAATTATTATGTATGTTTGATCCCTATTTGAATTTCTTTCAAGAAGCATCTAAGTGGCTCTTTTTAGAACTGGTGTCCACCTCTGGGTGCTGCTAAGATACGTGTGTTACTGGCTCACTCTTTGTTTATCATGAACTGTGGGCCCAGGCTCTCCAGGAAGATTACACCAAGTGCAGACACCTCTGTCTACCTAACAGATGAAAAAGGATGAACATATAAAGACAGAGTAAACAATCTCCAGGTCCAATAAATAGTTTAGTCTGAGAGGAAACATCTTTGTCTTATTACTGAAGTGTTCAGAAAAAATAAAGAATATTGATTACAAGAAAGTATTTGAAGTATAGCAAGTTCTTACTGAATGAGAAAGAAGACAGAAATAGCACTATCTGAAAATGAGCTTGTTGTAATAACTAATTGTTGCAGAATAAAGAGAAACACTAACTTATAAAGAATCAAAATTTTGCAAGGAGGAAAGCAAAAGAGGGGATATAAACATGTAGACATATTCTTAATAGAAAAGACTCCAGAAACTTCAAAAAATAAAATATCCCAAACCCCAGTGATATCAGGAGACGAAGATCTTGCTATAAGCTTCTTCTCCATTAGATAATTTCCAAAAGAAGCTGGTAATATCATCTATTCTACTGAAGTTGATATCTATAAATAAAAAGGTAATACACAAAACTATTTCTAATGCAATAGTTCCCAAACTTGATTGCCCATCAGAATCACTAGTAGAAGGTTTAATGGAATCAGGACCTCCAGGAGTTGGGAGAAGAGGTCTTTTCATCTAATCTGTTGTAAATCTAACCGGGATGAAGATCCTGAATTGAAAGTGACTATTCCGAGGACCTTGAAGGTCTACATTAATTCATGGTTTGCTTAAAAAATTGAAGATAGACGAGTGATGATTTAAGTAGTCCCAGCAACCTTAGTTAATGAAAAGGAATGCCGTATAAGAATGAAAATCAGATTAGATTTCGATAAAGACTTAGAATAAGGATCAACATTGCGACAGAGACTACCAAGTCCTGCAGAGTCTGGTCCCTGTGTATCCCTTCGGTGTCATCCTATGTCATATTCTTGCTTACTGTCTAAGCTACAGCTACAGAGGCTTTCTTTAACTTCTTTGAATGTGCCTTTATGCTCCATTCTACCTCAGAGCTTCCATTTATGCTGTTCCATGTACCTACAAGGTCCTCCCTCTTTCTCTTTCCTATGACCTAGTTAGCATTTTCATACTTTAGATCTTAATTATAGAAGCCTTCCTGACCTCTCCAGCTAAGTTCTTTCCTCCCTAAATCCTCCAACATCACTGTTTGCCCTACCTTTTTATGTTACTTATTACAGTTGCATTTTTCCATTTGATTATTTGATAACAAGCTCCCTAAGGGCAGCAGCCATTTCTGTCTGTTCCTCGTGTATCCTGAGCGCCTAGTAAAGTGTCTGCACATGGTTAAGTGCTGTGGACTGAATGTGCTCCTCAAAATTCATATATTGAAGACTATGTCCTCAGTGTGATGGTATTCGGAGGTGGAGCCTTTCAGAGGTGATTAGGTCATGAGTGCAAAGCCTTCACTAATGGGATTAGTGCCCTCATAAGGAGAGACATGAGAGGGATGACTGCTCTCTTGCTCTCCACCATGTAAGGATACAGTGAGAACACAGCCATCTCCACACCAGAAGGAAGGCCTTTACCAAGAACCTGATCATGGTGGCACTCTGACCTCAGACTTACAGCCTTCAAAACTGTGAGAAATAAATCTGTGTTGCTTAAGCCATGCAGTCTATGATATTTTGTTACAACAGCCTGAACCAAGACAGTAGGTATACAAGATTTTTGAGTATATTAATATAAAGGTACACAGGTGGGCAATGTGGATGTTGAAGCAGGAAATACTTCCATCCGGACACGTCAGTTCACTAGAGACCTAAGAGCAAGCTGGTCGAAAGCCAGTGTGGGAGATATTTTTCTGTAGATGTCTTTCTGAGCCCTTAAAAATCACTTGTTACCTTGTATTCTTTACAAAGATAATCTGAATACATAAAGTTGATTCCATCTTTCTGTAGCTGCTTAGCATGGAAACATCTAGGTGGATTTTCATCAGATTCCAAAGTAATGTTTGGGATTATGTGGTCTAAATAGAGATTTCAAGGTACATGTGACAGAAATCCATTTAGGAGGCTCTAGGGAGCAATTCAACCGAATTTAGCCTCCAGAGAGGGTAAAACTGAAATTCAAGAGGATATACACATGGAGAGACACGTCACATGCTTTAAAAGGCTGTAGATAGGAACAACAAACATGGATGTCATATGAACTCAAAGAAAAAGTTATGAGGACAGGAGCTCCAATAGTAAAATTATATATTTGGCTTGCATTTTACTTATCTTGGGTAATGTTACTCTGAATTACACTGTCCTATCAATTCCTTGACCCCTGGGAGAACTGCATATAGAATATTAAAATTTCAGTTTTTGTTGTTTATTGCATACTTAGACAATTACAGATGTTTTGATGTATTTCCTAAGATGAGGGAAGACCCAAGCAAGATTCGAATCAGAGGCAATTTTCTTAACTGCTGAGAGGATGTTTTGGTAATGTTTCTCAGAAAAGATTTCATGGCAAATGAGCAAAAAAATCCTAAATCTGAATCAATGATGTTGTAGAGAGATTCTCTTTCCTTTGGTCAAGTTCTGCTTCTTCGTGTTTTTCGACAAGGTTTGTATTTCTCCCTGACCTCGTTCATAAGAGGGCTGTAGGCAGCACCCCCTGGTTGGCCTGGAAATGAAATGAAAAGGGGTTTTCCCATCACAATTCTCGACCTGGAAATTACTCTTCAGATTCCCACAACGGTTTCAAAAGACTAGCTTCTGTGCCCTGGCTTCCATTCCCACTGAAAAGCCTGAGACACTAAATAAATATGAATGTTTTAGGAAGAGAATAAGAGCAAACTTTAATTACCCTCATGTGCCAGTCAACAAGCTATGCCCTGTTATATGTCCTATCTCATTTAATCCTTATGGAAACCCAAATATAGGGATGCTAATATTAACTGGAAGACTAGGAGTGGATAGTGTGCCCACAATCACAGACCTAGAAAGAGGCAAGGGGGAGATTTTAGCCCTTGTCCTTCTGACAGTTTGACCACATATGATTATCATTCCCTAGGGAGAGGACCTATAACTTTCATTATAGTTTGAAAGCACCTTATCAACTAGGAAGTGTTAAGCACCTTTGGTCTACAGAGAAGTGAATCTTCCAGTCAACTTTTTTAGCTATCAGGTTCCAGTTGTTAGTACAAACCTAAGACATTTAGGAAAAAGAAAATCATCCTTTCATACTAACAGTTTAAAGAAGGTGCAAAATTGAATATGTTGCTTTTTGGAATTTATTAAGGAGTGGAAGAGAAGTAATCAATGAAAGACTTCTTAATGTAACCTGTGGATGAGAATGGGGAAGTGATTACTTTTTCCTAGGAGCACTCAAAAAATAGGAAGGAAGAGAGAGGCAAAAGATGATGAAAACACATGAAACTTAAATTACACGTATATGAGAACCTCAAAAGTTTTCAAACATTTCTGGGAAGAAGTCTGGTAAATAAGCAAGAAGAAAAGCCATAGAGAAGATGGTATAGGAAATGTGGACAGATGACGTCTGGTCTTTCAGTCTCTAGGTAGGCAGGACTAAAGAACTGCACACAGCTACTAACAATAATACACACAGAAGTCAACTAAATGTGGTCTAAGTATGTTTCATTGGATATTTAGAATATACAACGTTTGATGTAACTTGTATGGAAAAAACTACTGATGCCTAGGTTGATTTGGGCTGGGAGAGATAATGGTAATGAGAGTGTGTATGACATGAATGAAAATTGAAACCATATTTGCAGAAATACAGAAATAAGGTTATAAAAAATTTGAAGGGTATATTTCTCTGAAATTTTGCTGAAATCACTGTTAGAATCCTTACAAGGTTACAAACCAAGGGCATCATGCGACTTAAAAAAAATCTTGAATAGCTTGTTTTCCATCAAATATAAACTCCCTGTCCTGGAAACTTTACTTTTTCTCTCATTTCCTAGTAAATTTACCTCCAGGCAGGCTGACTACCTTAAGCTTCCTCGGAACAGCTGACAAGTAAAACCAGACACATTCTCCTGTGTATAATTGTAGGCAAACTGTCCAACCAACATACCTGTTCTAATCTCATCCAGATGAAGGCCTCTCTTCTGAAACACCTTTTGCAAATACCCACATTCTTGTTCATATTCCTCAAAAAGGGTTTCTCCACCTCATATCTTATGTGTGGTTATAGTCTTTTCTGTGTTGGTCTAAGATGACCGCATTCATGCAGCTACCTCCCATATATTTATAGATAACATAATATATGTCTGGCACTGTATTTTCTCCCCACTAGACCACTAGCTTTTTAAAGGCAGGGAAATGCCTTTTATTTCTGATATTCCTGTGTGGCGTCTGACCCAGAATTCTCTACCTAAACATGTGTTTATTTGAAAGGAAGTATTAGGTCTAGTGGGATTCGTGGTTTTAAGGTTTTAAATATCATTCTGGTTTATAACAGTTTAAAAATTATTTACATATGATCCAGATTATTTCTGTGGGGGAATGGACATGTTATTTCAATCTGCACTACTTTAATGTATACATCCATCTCTGCTTCCACTCCTTCTTTTATACAATGACTTATTTTCACAAGATTCTTTCAATAGCAGTACTTGAATTGAGAGTATGGGGTTCTGTGGGCTGACAGACTTAGGTCAAAATCTACCTCCACCACTTACTAGGTCTTTGGTTTGGGGCACATTACTTGGAGGCTTTTGGCCAAATTTTGTTTTTCTTGTTGTTGTTGTAAAATGAGATTAGTGATACTACCCACCTCATAAGGGGTTTGTGGATATTAACAGAGATCATGCCTGTTAAGGGCTTAGCGCACCACTAGGCAGGTAAAAAGTACTCCATATGCGGAAGCCTGGACATTGTTCTCAAAAGTGTCTTCTAGATCCACTAATTTGTTCATAGTTACATTGTCAATTGCGTCTAAGGCTGGATAACATCTCCATGACTCTGCTCTAAACATCTCTTAGTTTACTAACGTAATAAGAGAAACTTCAAGGTGAGTTTAACATTATTTCCATTGAACACATTTCTTGACTCATATTGCGGTCACATCTGAAAGTCTTTATAATTGAGATAGACAAAACTAACATTCCTTGAATGTTTAATATGGGCCAGATTCTGTTCTAATCATTTTATCTGCATCATTTTAATCTGATGTTCATGATGACCCTAAGATTATTATTTTCCCCAGTCTACAGGTGAGAAAAATACAGCTTATCAGGGTGAAAAATCTTGCAAGAATACATAGCTATTAAAGAGAAAATGGGCTAGATCTTGAGGGAAAAGGATAGTTTGCTTAAAAAAAAGGATTTGATTCATTTTGAGCTGCAGTTTTTAGATTTATCTATTATTGACATCATCATGGTTGATAACATGAGTAATTTCTTTTTATAATTATTTCTCTCATGCAGATCAAAGGTTACAAATTAATGGCTAAACATACTGGAGGAACGTAATTTCTTTTTAAAGCAGCAATATAGTTATCAATTAAATAGCAAATTAGATATACCTTTTGACTTATGTGCAAAGAAGAGAATTGCTACAGTATTAAAGAGTTCTTAACTATTAGGTAGTCAGGTAATTAGGAAGCTGTCAAAGCTTGTTATGTTATCTTGTAGCAGTTGGTGTTCAGAATATTTCTTGCTACTCCTGTCTGAATGGGATGTGGTTAATATGCAGCTTCAGTCAACAAAGGTTCAAAGGGGACAATTTAATTACGGCTCTGTAACTTCTTAATTTTCAATTATTAGGACACAGGGGAACTGCCCTTGAGAAAGGGCAGTTAAAAGACATTTTACCACTTGAGTAAGATTGCAGAAATAGACCAACTTGAACAACAATAATGTTTATCTTGTATATTGTTTAAGTGTTGCAGTAAGGCCATAGTCTCCAGTGTATGTGTGTGCGTGCATGTGATTGTGTGTCAACATGTTAACATGGTAGCAGATTAAAGAAAAACTTTTCCTAAAGATTATTCCATAGACTATTAGTACTATTTGTGGAAATCTTAAAGGTCTTCCTCTAAAAATGCTTTTATGGAAAAATAAATTTGAGAAATACTGGGTTCAGTAAAGTCAAAGAAGAATTTTTTTTTCTTGCAGAATTTCTCAGAGACTTAACTAATATATTAAATTGTCAAGGGAGTTAATACATAAAATACATGACCAGAGGATCATGACTTTGTTTTCCTATAATACTTTGAAACTAGACTTCAGCGGAGTAGGCTCTGGATTATGTTGGTATAATGGATAAGAGTTAAACACCTGCAAACTCGAGTTCTACCAATGAGTTGCTTGTTTACCATGGGCAAGTCCACTGGTTAGTCAGACTTTCATTCATTCTCAGTGAGTCATCTCAAACTTCACCTGAACAAAACATAATTCTTCAGCTTACCCTACAAATCTTTCTTTCTTTTTTTTTTTTTGGTCTGTTCAATCACGATCAATAATACTACCACTCACCCAGTTGCTCAATTTAAAAATCAAGGAGGGATCCTTTATGTCGCTTCTTCTCTCTCCCCCCATCTGCAACATGTGAAGCCTCAACTTCTGAAGCATATCTCAAATCCAGCCACTCCTCTCCATTTTCACTGCTTCCAGCCGATTCCTAGCCCTAATCATTTCTCACCCGAACTACTGAGGCAGAATATTCAAAATGTTCTCTCTGCTTCAAATCCTGTCCATCTTCCATACTGCAGCCAGAAAGGTCTTCATAAAAGATAAACTAGCCATGCCAAGCCTCTTCCACGAATATTCTTAGTGACATCCTGCAACTCTCACAGTAACACCAAAACAAATTTCTGGGTAAATGTAGATTTAACTACAAAGGACAAGCAGTAAATCTTCTAGGGAGTAATAGTGGAGACTATCTTAATGACATTGGGATAGGGAGACTTCTAAAATAGAATAAAAAAAAATTTCCCACTAACCATAAAGGAAGAGCTTGATAAATTGGACTGCAATAAAATTAAGAACTTCAAGTCATCCAAAGACACCATGACTAGAGTGAAAAATGCAGCCTCCATAGTGGGCTTTTATTAACACATACAATAGACAGAGGATTCACATCTAGGGCTTATAAAAATGTATATAAACACCACCTATAAATCACACAAAAAGCAGGAACAACCCAATAGAATATGGGCCAGAGACAGGAACAAGGCACTTTAAAATATACTATTTCTAGACCATACACTTGGTGATAACTCATTGAGCTATATACCTTTATGGGATGTGGTTTTAACTTCAGAAAAGTTACAAAAATTTACATACCCAGATACTTCAAGACATGAGCCAACTTCCTTGGAGACTGAAGTAACTTGGCCTAGTTTTAATACTTAGTTATCTCTACAATGGTCTTCACAAAGCAAGTCATTTTTTTCTTTGAAAAGATAGACGTATTTCATTTTTTCCCTACAGGGTAGTACCGGCAGAGCATTTTTGAATAAGAATTGCATGATTATACAAAGTCCTAGCTCTTCATATCACGCAACAGTCATTAATAAGTCATTGAATCTGCCCATACAGTAGCATTTCATACAGATGGAGGGCTCACTGTTGCGTTTTGCATAAGATGAATAAACAAAGAATCAAAGAGCAAGGAGTATTAATATTTTAAGTACAATATTTAATTTGAAAATCAGGACAGGGTGCATTAGCATTGAAAGCACATAGGGAAAAACGTCTAGATGAGAAATGGAGAGGAGACATCATTAAACATGTGGGCTAGGTAGGAATACAAACACAAAGAATGCTAGCCTCCCTTGACAAACGGCCGTAACTTGGTGCAAATGGCAACATCATCTTCCACGGACCATTTCTCCAGTAAACCGAGCCAAGGAAATGGAAGTTTCCCAGAATCGATCTGCATTTTATTTGCCTCATTTCTGTTTTCACTGACTGCTTGAGATTCGACACAAACACTAGCCCAAGGATATTGCCATCTTAGCGAAGCTGCTTAAAAAAAAAAAAATTCTTTTTGTGCCTGGGGCAATGGCAGGGATCACACGTGGGCCTAGAACCACATTTCATTTGGCCCTGTGGCAGGTAAGCAGCTGCAAATGGGAGAGAATGATGACCTTGAAGTGCATATTTTCCTATTTCTGCTAATTCTGGGTTAGAAGCAGCCAAGAACTCTCGGCCCTGCAAGGAGAGGAGAGACCACCCCATGAGCAGAGAAAAAAGCAATGACAATCGAGAGCCAAAGAGATTTCAGCACCCAAGGAAAGGGCTTCGCTAAAGGCAGGCTGCATTGGCTTCTACATAGTGTTCTCTGAAAACTGGTGTTAAAATAAATTAATACCAGGCCTCTGACCATTTTGGTGCTCTCAGGAAAATAATAAGACTAATCCCCCTCCCATAAGGGAAAAAAAAAACCCAACTTCAAACAAAAAACTTCCCAACAGGAGAAGTGTGCCTGGTGAAAGATCTAAAAATGTCCTTCATTTTAAGGAAGGAAGCAGGTATAATTAGATTTCACAAATGGGCCTTGCTTCAGGGCCTGGTGGAGGGAGGGATAAATAGCCCTAATTGGAAGTGTATATAGTGTGCAACACAGGCCAAGAAACACCCACTATTAAAATAATTTCCTCGGATATATTTTTAACAGACTGAAAATGCATATGAAAACAGCAGGAGGGATCTTAAAAGCCTTCAGCAGGAGGCACAATGCAAAGCTGAAGTCCTTTGGTCTAAATGTGTGATAAGATGGTCTCATAGGCTGCCCACAAGTCAGGTGTTCTGTTTTGGACTTGAAGGGAGAAGTGCTTAATGCTTCCTGTCCCATCAAGGCAAAGAAAAAAAAATCTCCTTGTCCCTAACTGATTTTCATACACAGTAACTTCAGCTCCAAATGGAACTCATCTATCTGCTCCTGGAGCGGGGTTGGAGGGCAGCACAGGTCAGGGGCCAGAACAGCTGCCGTTAAAACAAAGTGGCTTGATGAGGTTTTCATAGTTAGTAGGTGATGAATGAAGGGCAAGGAGAAGCCTGCTCCTCGTGTAATAGAGCAATAATAGGAGCCTCATTCGGGCTGCTAGAGCCCACTTTGGCAGGTGTCAGCTTTTCCATTACACATGCAGCTTTTCAGGAAGGTGATGATAATTCAATCCAGGAGTAAGGAAAAATAAAATGAAAGTGAATTAACTGTGGGTCGAGAGTTGGCAAATAGGGTCTCCAGTTGGGCATGCAGAGCCCAAGAAGTCTGAAAGTAGGTCACTATTAATTCTCTGCTGGAGAAATTACTGTTTCCTGGCTTTTTAATTTTTTTCTTTTCTTTTTTTTTGCAGTGTAGTTGACTGCAGGGCCCTATGACTGCTCAGTTCCCCTGCTTGAAATGCAGTGAGCCTCTGTTCCAATTGCAGTGCACTGAGGATGGCCCTGTTACAAGTGTCGTGCCAAGGCGCCTGGCTCTCCCAGTAAGATGCTCTCCTCTTGTTGTATCAGCTCTAGGAGTAGAGAATGCTTTCGATTTTACTTCACCAGCTCACTCTGCTTTCTCTCTTACCCTCCTGGCAAAAGTTTCTACTCAATGCCTTGACTGTTCTCCATTCCTGCCACCTCATGCTTGTCCCCAGGAAGCTGTCAGCAGTGATCGCTCAACAGTCCAATTCTAGTGCCTAGATAGTGGGTGCTCAGAAAATAACTGCTGAATGAAATTCAAAAGATACCTTTACAGTTCCTAACTTTCCTGGGCATTCTGCTTTTTTTCCCTCCTAGTTCTCCCTTGTTAATCCTTCTTAGCATTCTCTAGGGTCTCTAATTTTGTTGTCTACTCTGAGTGTTGAGGGGCTTTCAGCTTCTGCTAGCACTTTTGTTCTTTTCATCTGATCTCTTTCAAACTCAGAGCTGCAACTTGGCATATATCTGGAGAAAACCATAAGTAGAAAAGGTACACGCACCCCAATGTTCAATGAAGCACTATTTACAACAGCCAAGGCATGGAAGCAACCTCAATGTCTAGTAACATAGGAGTGGATAAAGAAGATGTGATATATATGTACACACACACACACACCCCATGGAATACTATTCAGTCGCAAAAAAGAATGAAATAATGCCATTTATAGCAACATGGACAGACCTAGATATTATCATAGTAATCTGAAGTCAGACAGAGAAAGACAAATATCACTTACATGTGGAATCTAAAAAAATGAACAAATGAACTGATACACAAAACAGACTCACAGACAGAAAACAAACTTATGGTTACCAAAGTAGAGAGGTGGGGGGGGGGTGGGATTAATTAGGAGTTTGGGATTAACACATATACACTGCTATATATAAAACAGATAACCAACAAGGACCTACTGTTAAAAAAATGGATTCATTAACTTACCCCTCATGCCACTCTGACACTGCTTTATTATTTTTATGCTACATATGTTAGTCACCTAAGTTATAAAACTGGGCTTTATTCCTGAAATTCAACACTTGGCCTTTCTTGTTTCATCTCCCTGCTCTCATTGTATTGTTGGAAATATTTAACACGAATCCCAGGCATGCTATCACTTCACCTTGAGTCATAATACTATTATCACCCCCAACAAAACATTTAATAATATACCCTTAATATGGCTTAGCAACCAGCCCATGTTCAATTTTTCCCCAATAACCCCCCAAAATACTTCAGTTTAAAACAAGTTGGGACCCAAAGAAAGTTCACATAAATTGCATTTGATTGATGTTTATTAAATAATTTTTAATCTATAATAGTAGTTCTTTATCCCGTTTCTTCATGCTATGTATGTTGTTGAAGAAACTGGGTATTTAGAAGGTTTTTCATATAATATCACTAATTTCCTATGACATATCTTATGTTAATAAATCTCTTTCAGTACAATATATAGGTTATTTGGAATTTGAGGTATAATGTGGATATACTTAAATCTACAAAATTTTAAAGCATATCTTTATAAATTTTTACATATTGGCATCAGTCAGACAGAAAAGATGAAAATGTGTCCCTCCCCAGTCATTAGCTACCCAACCAGAGGGAAATACCATTCTGACTGCCAATAGCATACACTGTTTTTGCCTATTTGTGTACGTCACATCAATGAAATTATACCTTATGAACTTTTAAAACTTGCTTCTTTCATTCAACATAACATTTTTGAGTTTCACCCATGTGTTGAATATATGTGTACTTTATTTTTTTATTGCTGTGTAATTTTCTATCGTGTGAACACATCATGATTCACTTACCATTCTCCTATTGATAGACATTGGCCATTGTGAATAAAGCTGCTAAAAACAGGCATGATCTTTTTTTTTTTATTAATTTTATTTATTTATTTATTATTTTTGGGGGGTACACCAAGTTCAATCATCTGTTTTTATACACATATCCCCGTATTCCCTCCCTTCCTTGATTCCCCCCTCCTCGAGTCCCCCCCACCCTCCCCGCCCCAGTCCTCTAAGGCATCTTCCATCCTCGAGTTGAACTCCCTTTGTTATACAACAACTTCCCACTGACTGACTATCTATTTTACAGTTGGTAGTATATATATGTCTGTGCTACTCTCTCGCTTCGTCTCAGCTTCCCCTTCATCCCCTGCCCCCTCCCAAACCTTGAGTTCTCCAGTCCATTCTCTGTACAGGCATGATCTTTTTGAAGACATCCATAATTAATATCTTGTGGATATATGCTAGGTAATAGGATTGCTGGGTCATAGGGGATGCATATATTTTATTAAAGATTGCTAGTTGTCTAAAGTGGTTTACCATTTGACAGTCTTACCAGCAAAGTATGAAAGTTCCAGTTATTCTATATCCTCAGCAACACATAATATTATATTATCATCTGTTAAATTTTAGTTATTCTGAAGGATGTGCACTGCTTGATGAATGTACAGTGCTAGCATTTATTTTTAATTTCAAAAGTTCTAAAAAATTAAGAATAACCCAACAACTTTCATAAGTGTTGAGACTAGAAGGAACACTTTCAAGTGATGTCCTCTGACATCAATAAAAGTACAATTAATATTGGTGGGGCTGAAAAACACAGAAAGAGAAAAGATTCAAATCTCATCTAATTCTTCACTTTTTTAAAATTCCTTGGCTGAAGTGAGCATCTAAGCAGATTCAGTATCAAAAGCCTGTCATCCTGGAGAGTTGAAGATGAGATCATACAGAGCAGCAGGTGTTCTAGGGAAATCTTGGGTCTTGAGGTCTGGTTAAAGTTGATGTATCCATCCTTTTACTTACAGTATTTACCTAACTTGACAAGATGGGCAAAAGTGCACAACCATTTATCCAAAAGGATTCAACTCATCAATGAATATTTTGAAACTAATGCAGTTAAACAATATATGAAAGCAAATTAAGGGCAACTGGAAAGAACTGCATGCTTTTGAACCCAGGAATGATCACCCATTCCTGCTTTTTGGGCTGGAGGGATGGGCTGTAGGGAGAGTGAGATGGGAAGGGAAATAACGATTGCTAAGTACATACAATGTGCCAGCTGTTACACAAGAACTTTTATGTAGATACAGTTGTGAATCGAATTATGTCCTTAGTAAAGTATGTTAATGTGGGTTTTTATTATTACATTTTACTGAGAAGGAAACTGAGGCTTAGAGGCATTTAAGAGCTTTCACTGTAAGTGCTTAGACCAGAATACAACCAGGAATCTAAATAGTAATGCCATAGAGTTTTATCTTACAAGAGGATGAAATATATTAAATTTAGAGATAGTAAGGAAGTTATGCAAAAGTTATTCCTAAAAATCTTTTGAATTACCTACAAAGTAGGGCAAAGTGGTTTGGTGTATATAACCCGAAAGAGTAATACTTAAGCATGCTAAAGCTTGAGAATCAGTAAGTTAGACTAAAAGAAAGAACATAAGATGTTATATGCAGATTCGGGGCTCTCTGCCTTTTTGCATTTTAAGGGACTTAAGAAATCTCTAGTGGTGAACAGGTACGGCAGAACAGTCTCAAATGTTCCTCCTTGTGTGCAAAGTTTACTTGTTTGGTTTAAGTATTAATCCTCTATAATTATAAAACACGTTGCATCTGTTCTGAGAGTTTTACAACATAGCAGAATCACAGCTGCAAGGAAGGTTATATTCTAAAATCAGCCAAAAGGTAATATGTGCACTCAGTATGATTCCTTTATATTCCTATTTATTATGAGTATAACTGGGATTTAGAGAGATTTAAGGTATGTGCCCAAAGCTCTAGTACATGCTGGACCAGAAAGTGATTCCAGTTCATCTATTGTAAGCTCAAAGTTGAAGACCATTTCCAGGAATCAGGCCAATGGTTTAGCTACCAGCAAACTTGGAATCAATTAACCTGGAATTTGATATACTTCAGACCATCTCATTAAAAAAAAGGTGGAGGAGCTTAGCCATGAAATGATTGAGCACATTGGGCAAATACTTGACTCACTGGAGACTGAAGGCCAAGAGAGAATTCTACACAGATTAGATGCTTTGGAACATTTCTTCCCAGCCTTGATTGTGCTATGAACTCATAACAGATGGTGATCTTCAGGGAGCAGGACATGCTCCTGGGTTGTACTTAGGTTATGGGCTCCATGAGTTTGTTCTAACTACACCGATTTCTCTCACACTCATGAGAACACATCAGACTGCAAGGTAGTTAAAACATGACCTAAGGAACCTTGAAAATTCTCAAAAAGACCACAAATGGTGGTCTTTTGACTGCTATTAGAGATTTTTTGTGATACATCCATAATTTATAAGGATGATGAGAACCCTAGCTTTATAAAATGTGGCACCTATTCCTATGACAATGATACTCTTATAATGGCCTCTAATTAGACAAACATGTATCCCTTGAGGAAAAGTTTAAAAAGAGAGAATAGGGTCAGACTTCTTAGGTTAAATTCCAGCTCTGTTTTGGACTACCTGTTAGACCTTGGATGACTCAGTTCAACTTTCTAAGTCACGGTTTCCTCATCTGTAAAATGAGGATACACTCATAACTACTTCATAAGGCTATGGTGAAGATTGAATAAGATAATATACCTAACATGCTTAGAGCACTTAGCACATAGTAAGTGTTCAAAGTGACGAGTAAGAAAATGGAGCATGGACAAAAACAATTAGGGAAGTAGTGGGAAAGATAAGGTTAAGTGGACCTGCCATCTTCCCTTAAACAGAAATAGCTATGTTCAGCCTTAAAGAGAGACTACATGTTGAAAAGGATCTTAAAATAGCTTTCATTTTCTGATGCACAAAGGGGTGGTTAGAATGACTTTGATAAGAAGGAAACCAAGTAATGTCAGACATATGATCACAGGGGCCCCCAGAAAGTAGCTGGGAAGATTAGACAAAAATATATACATGGTATTCAGAACAGTGCCTGATCCACGGTAAGTTCTCAACACCTGTTGTCCCTGGTCATCACCATCAGGAACAGGAATGAAACGAAAGCAAAGTGATTTCACTCCCTTCTATGGATCAGAAATAATACTGAAAATTTACTCTAATGGAAATCAAAGATGTAGAACAATGGTTCCACAAATCCACTCTTGTAAGTATCCTGAGCAATATAAAAACTTCCCATGGAGGCGAAAATACAAATTCACCTCCTCCAACAGAGCTAGCCCATCAAAAAAAAGGTCTCCATGACTTTAATTGAATTTTAGAGCTAATAACAGATTCTTGTGATCAGTGGCTCAGATGACTGGAAAATCTGAATATGAATGCAAAGTGGGTTGCAATTCACCTATATCACTATGGTGCTATGTATGCAATAGAAGTAAACATCCTAATTGCCTTCTCCTGGTCTTCCTTTCCCAACAGTAGCTATGTGCTTCATTAGAATGGTTAATGTGGAAATTGGTGCCCAGCAAAATCAAAACATCTTAAATAACTGATTCTAGGGCTTGATGTCACAACATGTTTTCAGTATTTCTTATTTGAAAAACAATAAAAATAGAATTTTAATATGGTAAAGAGATAACCTCAAGGGCAAAATAGTATAGTGGAAAAAGCACCGAATTAGAAAATGGGGATTTTTGCCTCATAATATCATTTTTTGGGTGCAACCTTAAGTTGTTTATAATGTATAGAGCTGCCAGTTAACAACCAGTCTTCTCTTTAGCCTCGCTGAGCCTCAATGTACTCATCTGTAAAATCCCAATTAAAACATTTATCATGCCTATTAAATAGGGTTGTCACAAAAATTGAAAGGGACTATATGCATAAACTTTAAAATGGTAACACTTTATAAACTATTTTATTAGAAATACGTGGATTTTTTATTTCATAAGAATATTCCAGAACATTAAGAAATAAGTGCATACCAAGATCAAAATCTTTCTAACCATCCCACTGTACAGCAAAGAAAAGACAAAAAAATCAAGGACCTGCTCAAAGGCTGGATCAACTCCTTTAAAAGTGGAAGTAGAATTTTTTTTTAGTGATGATGGGAGGCTGCCGGTTTATACCCATGCCTCCCTTTAACCAGCATGATATCCTGCCAAAAAATCACTCTATACCACCTGAGGAATTTTCTAATTCACTTACCAGGCTGCATTCATCAAGACAGAATGTTGAGACTGTCTAACAGTGAACCACAAAACAGGACAGAAGGAATGCCACTAACTTTGTAACTTACAAAGAGTGATTGCCCGCCAATGTTGTTCAAGGGATCAATGAGTTGTGGCGAGTGGAGTATTGACCGTTGAAAAGAGCCATGGACAATTACAGTCCTACTCCAATAGCAGTGTTATAAAAGGTCACTGCTGAAAGATGTCTCAGTCCCCCTTTGAAAAGTCTTTTGATGCTTGATTACTGTTCTTTTTCCTCTCCGTTATTCTGTTTTCTCAAGTGGTTCTTTCAGAATCTCAATGACAGCAAAGAGCACTATCCAGCATATGGTAACCATATCATTTACATTATTAGCATTTCGTGATTTTCACACCCTGTATAGAAAGCTATGTAAAATGAGAATTTGGGAAAATAGGAATGCTATGCAAGACTGCAACTGGCACATTACTTAAAATGCAAAAACTACAGTTGTACATTATTAAGACTACAAATTGAAATTCTCCCCAAGTCAAGGAAAGAAGGAAGTAATGGTTCTCTAGGTGGTGTTCATTTCCCCACTGTAGTATGTGCTAGTAATGAACAACATGTGTTATACTTGCAAGCCTAGCTACTAATCAGGAATCCAACCCATGTGCAAAGCCCATATTATGACTTAATGCTACATGAAAAACTACCACCTTCGCATTTCTATGCTTTTGCGATATTTCTTTTTGAAATGGAAAATTTCCTGTTAAATGTACTGAATGAACTTCCAAAAAAGAGAAGAAATTTTCTTCTAATCTGATTTCCTATACATGTTGATTATGTATTTTTATGTCTTTATCTTTCACAGGATTATAAGCAGGAGCTTCTATGATTCAACTCCCGATTCATTTCTGCATGGCCCACAACATCCAGCATAGTTATGTAAAAGGTCAATGCAAATACATGTGTCTTGATAAGATAGGAAAGAAGACTTGTACATCATCATCTATGACATGTAACCTAGTGGCTTACACACTTAACCTGTGCCCCAGAATTGATTAAAGAATTGTATGAAAAATAGGTTCCCAGGCCCCACTCCAAACTCCATGAATCAGAGTTTCTCATTGTAGGGCCCTAGAGTCTAAATTTCAAGAAAGGTTTCTAAGCAGAGAATTTTGTAGCCAGTTTGGTTCTACAGTTTGTGGAGTGATATTTAGGAAACATTGAGGTCAAGGAAGCCCCTTTATCTAGGTCAGGCATAGCCAATTGATTCACCTCACAAGCCATCTATGGTAGTGGGCACTGAAGACCTAGACATGCAAAGTCTACAGACCATCAGTATCACCTGGAAGCTTGTTAGAAAAGCTGAACCTCAGGCTCTGCAGCAGACCTACCGAATAAAAAATTTGCACGTGAATATGATGCCCAAGGATTATATGCACATTTAAATTTCAAAGCCCTGGATTAGAATACTATTAATGAAATGTGATAGGTAGACAGGCACTATCAGCATCACCTGGCATGTTGTTGAAATGCAGAATCTTAGGTGCCACCTCAGACCTACTGAATGAGAATCTCTGAGGGAGGGACCCAAGAGTGTGTGTTTTAACAAGCTCTCCAGGTGATGCTTAGGTATGCTAAAGTTTGAGACCCATTGTCTAAAGTTCTGTGCCAAAAAGGGTTGCAAAGATGGGCTAGGCTTACTCTATACTGATGTAGTCATCAGTTAATGATACCCACCCAGGTGCAAAACAGGGAAGTGATGACACATGCTGCTTATTTATTATCTCTGCTCTAGACAGAAACCATGACTCATGGATATAATGCTTAAGACCAAATACATAGGACTTTGGAAGAAATCAGAATTGGTACTTGGATGAGAAGCAAAAGATGAACAACCAAAAAAAAAAAAAAAAAAAAAAGAATATGGTAGGAAAATTAAGAAAAAGGATTAAACCTCATGCAGGTAAAACAAGTGTGATACTACATTAGTAATTATCAAAGTTGGATGATGGGTAATGGAAATTTATTATACTATTTCTTCCACTTTTGAGTATATGTGAAATCCTTTATAATAAAAAGTTTAAAAATAAATCCATCCAGAGATACATTATTGCTTATGAGTTAGAATTAACATTGATAAGAATGTTATAATAAGCTTGTAAATGCAGCACTGTTACTTGTAGAGTAGAAGAAAGTGGTTGCGACATTTTGGAAAGGAGCAGAGTGTGACATTATGGATAGATATTTGAAGTACATGCTAGATTTTTGCAACATATTGCAATTGATCCAGTAACTATTTCTAGGAAAGCTTATCTACAGAAGTCACCTATTTGCATATGGATACAGTACAAAGATGCATACTGTGTATGGCTCTCTTTGTATGTAGATAGGTAAGCATCCGAAAGTCTAATACTGAACAGTTAATGGTTACCCTGGGGGAAGAGTATGTCTATTTTGGGGAGGATGTCTATAGCTTTTAACTTTGTATAATTTTGTACTATTTTCACCTTTTGTACTTTGGGCCATGTGACAGAGTTCCTGCCAATGAGATATAAATGGGTGTCACAGGGAAAGCTGTTTTAAGTTCTGAGAAAGCTGCTTGACAGGGTCAAATTCAGGTGGCCCCTACATTTTGCTCTTTGCCATTCCCCTGTTTTCCAGCTTGGAATCTAGATGAATACCTGAGAAGGAGAAGCTGTTTTGTAAGCATTGGGGTAATGGATCCACGCTTGGGTTCCCAAATCAAGTGTGGAATGAATTAGCCCTAAATGATTCTTTTCAAACTTCGCATTACATAAATAAAATAAAATCATTAATTAATATTTATTAGATTTCTGACACCCACAGCCGAACAATTCTCCACTCAAGCATTATTTAACTATCCAGGTATCCAGGTACATCTGGTATAAGTAGAGATAGGATATATGTACTAACATATGTGCAGATAGGTTTCATTTAAAGAGGCACCTTGCACATCTGATCCACCATGAATTCTCAGCCTTAGTGCAGTGCCAGGTACATAATTAAATGAAAGAGTAAGGGAATCTATAAAAGAGTAATGTACACAGTGACCTCTATATTGTGGGATTATGGATGATTTTAATTTCCTTTTGTATACTTGCCTATATTTTCTGAATATTTAAAATTGGAAAAAAACCCAAAGCTATTTTTAAAAATTATTAAAACTGTATAGGAAAGCTGTTTTATACAGCTTAATGATAAAGTGGAAATGTATCATTCCATAGATTTCAACATATTGCAAATCAAAGCTTTTTTTCCTTTCTTCCCTCCTTCCACTTAAAAAATAGAATAGAATCATGACAAAACCCAATATGCAAGACGAGTATTGGCCTGATCCCCCATCAGGATGATAGAAGAGCTTTAGTTTACAATTACATTAAATATTTATAAAGAAAAATTTTGAGAGTTGTTTCTTATACATTGATGGATGTCTGAACACTCACCATAAAAAATAATAAAAAATTAAGCATCTTTGTTTTCTGCTGTTACAAATGCATGTGTGATGTACAGTATTTCAATTCAGGGGATACATTTATCATACCTCTAGGGAAACTTTGCAGACAAATCAACTGAAACCCCTCTGGGAAGTGCAACAACTTTTGCAACGTTTTATAAAGCATCATGGCATGAACACTTTTATACCAGTGGTCTCAACTGGGTCATACAGCAATATCTAGAGACACTTGGGCTTGTCACCACTGACGGGATGCTACTAGTACCTTATGGGCAGGGGCAAGAGATGCTGCTAAACAATACCCAGGACAGCCCCCAGTGACAAAGAGTTATTCAGTCCAAAATGTTAATAGAAACCCTGTTTCAAACATTTCTTCCCTGTCTTATTATTTAGGCTATGTCTACTCATACAAGTAATTTGATGCTTTAACTCATGGATTTTGGGGGAGTTATTAGATTACTAATTGGTTTTCAACATTGAAACTGCTTTTTTCCCAGTCTTAGAATCCTAGATATGTGACCACTTTATCTTAGAGATCCCTTCATGCAACAAATTTTTACTCAGTGTCTAATAAGGACTAGCCAGTGCCCAGGCACTGAGTGTACAGATGAGTGAGCAGACATGGTCCCAATGCCTATGTGTTTATTGTGCAGTGAGACAGAAAACACGCCTTGGAGGACAGGAGGCTCAGAGAGATGATAGCACCTGAAAGCAGTGAAATGAACTCTAAACATCGTCCAAATTCCAGTTAACCACTTCCTTGTTTCTGTTTATTAAACACACAGCCCAGTCCTGCTTCCTGGTGTTTGCTCTGTTTACTTTTCTGCTGGAATTACCCTGTCTTCAAATCTCTTCTCCATTGGATTTTTTTGTGCCATTCAGGTCTCTGCTCAAATGTAACCCGCTCCTGGTCATCCTATTGTCTCCTCTAAGCTTTCTCTGTCCTACTGCCCTGTTTCATACTCTTGATCTAAAATCATCTTGCTTACTTGTTTAGTGCTTGTCTCTCCAACAACAACTTTCAGAAAAAAATGTGCCCTGATACTTCAAGGCCTTGGGATGTAACATCTGAGGACGTGGGTGGTCTTACTTAAAGCCCTCCAGCCTCTCTTTTTTTTCCTTTCCAGCCACAATAGTCTTGTTCTGCTTATTCACCAGAACATACAGTCTCTGAGCCTTTGGACATCTCTCCACTCCTACTAAAACTTTCTCCTCACCTTCTGACTAGTAACTGTTCATCCTTCAGCAATTATCTTTAAACATGATTTCTTCCACTGTCCACAAAGATTGCCCTCTGCTTCTCCCAAACATCACTTATACGTTTTAATTATCGGCCCCCTTTACCTACCTTCTCTTTTGGCTGGAAACTCTGTGAAAGCAGAGCCCTTGACTTCTGGTTCACTGCTGCCACCCCAGTGCCTACCCTAATTCCTTCCTTGTGATATGTGCTCAACAAATATATACTGATTAATTTACTCCATCCTGCAGACCTGAAATTGATATTTTTTTTAAAAAAGCTAATAAAACGTTAAATAATACTTTTATCTTGTTTGGTTTTCTCACGAAATACTAATTCTATAGATCCACCTCTACTGTGATTCTGCAAATTTCATGTGGACTAAATATTAACTTTCCAACAACAACAAAAATGCAGACAAGGTCCTTTGCTAAGAGAATCTTTTCTAGGGAATATAACTAAACAAGAGAGAGAGAAAAAGAGCATGCACACACAGTTATAATGTCATTAAATTGAAGGAGAAGCACATGAACTTCTAAGACTGGGGACACACACACATACCCTCCATATACACACAGACACACAAAGTTTTATGTGAAAAAAAATGCAAACACCAAAACTCTCCCTACATTTGTGAGGTCCTGATGATTAGTGGATGATGGTAACTAGAAGGTCCCCCAAAGTCCTCTCAGTGAAAAATATCACTTCCCACAGCAATGCAAGCAAACACCTGCAGTAGCCAAAGCAGGCCATGTCTCATCTAGGATACTAGTTGCAGAATGATTTTTGCAAAGCACACTGAAAAGCTCCCATTGATCTGCCAACAAGTGTTTGAATCTGCAGGCAGAAATGAACTTTGGCTTTTTCTTGAATGTATTGACATCCCATACTGTTTTGCTCTCCTCTTAATTTATCATTTTTATCTGAACACCAGAAAGAAAAATGTTGGAGGTTTGGAGAATTTTCTCTTTCGAATCCCTCATTTTATGAAACCTTCATCATAGCTCTTTTTCATCTTTTGTACTTCTTCGTGAAAACCATCACCCTAAACACCATGGAGTGAAATTTAATATTCATAATCTGGACCCACAAAACTTACAGTCTGAATTTGGAACTGGAAATTCATTTGTGTACCTGAGTGGATCATTTTGAGGTCATTCCGAGTGTAATAGCAAAGATAACATCATTTCAAGGCCATCCAACTGCCACAGTTCTCAGTAAGATGTACACTAATTTCTTACATCTTTGGCTGGTCAATATTCCCATATCTCTGCCTTGGGGGAATGGCTGGGAACTGGTCAGAGCAAATCACTGCGTTCTTCCATCAAAATGGATTTGATGGAAGAGTCAGTCTGGCTTAGGAATATTTATGAACTGGAACCAAATGTTGGTCTAGAAGATTCCTTAGAGACTGTGTTCTATGTGCTTATGTTACAATGAAACTGAATCCCAGAGATGGAAAGAAATTTAGTCAAATCACACAGACAAGGGTAAGGCTGAAACATTTCTTTCTGTGCATTGTTCTGTCACCATCTAAGGTAGCTCAACATCCTCTCTTCTCTGGATTTCTTTGATCTCTAACTGGTCTCCCTGTTTCCACTCTTTATACCCTCCCATCTGTTTCTCTACAGTAGTAAGAATGGTTTTAAATTATAACTTGCATCACTCTAGTCTCCTGCAGCAGTGTTTTAATGCACAAAGAAAACAATGCATGTTCTTGACAACACCACAAGGTCACAAGGTCATGTATGGTCTGGCCCCTTCCTTTCTCCCATCACAGATCATATTACTTTCTCTCCCCAACTCACTATGCTTCAGCCATGCTTGCTGTTCCGTTCTTCAAATATATACAGACCTTGCTTACCCCAGGGCCATTGCACTTGCTTTCCCCTTTGCTTGAAATGCTCTTCTTTCTCTCCTTTGTATGTTTGTATTCTTTTTACTTAGCTTAAGTGTCACATTCTTTTAGAGGCCTTGCTACGTGAAAATGAAGCTGCCCCCATTGCTAATATTCCTGTTTCTTTTGTTTTCTTTCTTTCCTTCATAACATATGACATAATTTATAAGTTTTTCTGTTACATATTTTTATCCCCTTCCCCCAGTTAAAACAGAAGCCCTATGCTTATCAAAGAGTGAGGGACAAAGAGGCTGTTAGTTTACCCTTATAGAATTAAGGAATGAATGAGACTTGAATTCAAAGCTCTGACCTCCCAATCCAATGTATAGCCAACGGTTTGAAGGTGAAGGTATTACAAGAAATGCAATTATAATATTTCAGCAGTTTCAGCCACTATTAATTCATTGATTAGCCTAATCATAAAGGTTAGCTCTATTTCGAAAACATTTAGCATGTTCCCACAATGCCCAAAAACTAAAGCTATCAAAATGTTTTACTGAGAACCTTAGAACTGTAAAGTCTGAGAGGATTCTAAATGTCGTCTTTGAATCTCTCATTTCACAGATGAGGAAACTGCAACCCAGACAGATGAATTACAAGCGTCACAAAATCTGCTTACTCTCTAAATCTAACACTTATTGAAAAAAATCCAGTCGGTTTCTCAAAAAATAGAATGAAAGTATTATTTTGCCTAACTTGCACTGAAACATCACAGTCCATTTATTGCGTTTTTATACACCTAAGCAACACATCTAACCCATTACCAATTGCTTGTGCCTTTATAATAGGCCAGGTCCGATGTTACGTGTTCATGGGTTTTATCTTGTTTTGTCCTCATGACTCCCTAAGGCTTTAAGCAACTTGATCACAGTCATTAATAAGATGAGGAAACTGATCCTTAGTAAGTTGAACAGGTCACCCAGGTAAGAAAGGGTCAGTTGGTACCAATGTACGTGGTTTTAAACTCCCCACTCCCTGCCTCCTTGAATGATACTTCAGTGGCCCAGAGGAGCTGATGTGCTTTACCAGAGTATTGTGCTGTATTATAAAAGAGCAGTTTTTCACATGGTAAGAATAGGCTCTTTCTATGTAAAGTGATTTTTCTCTTTGGCAGAAAGCAACTGCAATACAAAGTCATATTTCACTCTGCTCAGAGCTCGGATCTCCTCATACATCTCTGTAAGTCAACAGGATTGGGGAGAGCATTTTCCCCCGAGCACCTATTTATAGTTACCTAGCACAAATCGCTATATACTTGAAAATCACTTAACCACATTTCAATCACTTGAGTAAAACCCTCTGGCTGGCATCCCATCCCCATTTCTGAGGTGAATAAGTTTATTGTATACATTAAATGATATATGTCTATATGTACACATATACCTATGTATACATAATACATACACGTAAGTGTAGGAGTAAAATCTGATATGGAAACTGACAGACGAAATACAGGTAGCTGTTACCCAAATGCTCCCCCCACTCCCATATTCTGAACTATTAACTCTTCATAAACCATAAAGTATTGATATTTGCCAAACACCCCTTGCTTGTGACAGACATCAGAGAATGTTGCTCATTCACTTGGTTGAAAAGCCTTGGAATCTCTTTCTTTTGTCCAAGTTCTTTAAAGGAATATATCACCTTGATTTCCTTTTGGATCTTAGAAATCAACTGTGTTTCCTATTCACAATTCATTCTTTATTCTTTGTGGAACAATACCCCAGTTTTACTAGGAAAATCATCTTTGTCCCATTCTTAGTGGTGTGGTTTACATGACCAAGGTCTGGCCAGTTAGAGGGAAATAATTCCATATCCTGGACTACATCACTGGTTCAGGGATGAGTGTGTGACAAAGCCAGGCCTATAAAACTTGATCTCAGGGTCAGAAAGAGAAAAACAAATATCATATATTAACACATATATGTGGAATATAGAAAAATGGTACAGATCAACCAGTTTGCTAGGCAGAAATAGAGATCCAGATGTAGAGAACACACATATGGACACCAAGTGGGGAAAGTGGGGGTGGGGGGGAATGAATTGGGAGATTGGGATTGCCATATATACATTACTAATAAGAAAAAAAATATCAAATTGTACACTTTAAATATATGCAGTTTATTGTATGTCAATTGTATCTTAATAAAATTTCTTAAAAAAACAACAACAAAAAGACGACAACAAAAAACTTGATCTCAGGACTTCTATGGGTCCCTTTGGGAAGCAGAAGTTCTGTGTTTCATTAGAATTTTATGACCTGATGGGAAATTGATCTGGAGTGGCTAATAGCCCTTCTTGTCACTCCATGGAGAGATCATTCCTGAAATTGAGAAGCAGGAGGGGGAAGAGAGAGAGAGATGTGGGGGGGGGGGCGGGGGGGGGTAGCAGTGGAACATGACAGTGTTTGATTCCTTACATCATGCCTTGTCCAAACCAGCTACATCCTTGAAAATCTGTTATTTAACCTCAACAAATTCTACATCCTTCTTTTTGATTTTTTGGCTAAGCAGTTTTTTTTTTGTTTGGGTTTCTATCGTTTTCAACAAATACTCTTGATTAATATAGATTGAGAAGCAATGTTTTAAAGATATCTTCAATAGAAACAATAAATTCAGTTATTTTTTTTTATCACTCTGTGAGCTCATTTTCTAAAAAGCTCATATATGCTAAATGGCTCCCATGCGCTTCCCTAATAAATTTCAAATTTTTAAAATTTCTCTCTATTTAATCCATAATACATCCTGTAACTGCTAGTAAGTTATTCTACCACCGCTCCCAGGAAATAAAGTTATTTTTGACCTTCCTTCTGATGCCTGTATCCAGAGGACCAGCTCTAATGATGGAACCTACAGGCCAAGGGGAAGGATATTTTTGGTTGAGAGAGGCTTTTGAGAGTCTCAGGTTCTACTTCTGTGCTTGGTCCACAGATAACCTGATCTTCTTGGTAAATCATGTACACCTATGCTAAGCAAATTACAAACAACTGTACTGACAGGCAATCAATGCTGCATAAAAGCAGAGAGACTTGTGACTACATTGAGAATTGTTGAACTTTTGGTCCACAGAAGATTACATTAAATATTTTCTAACTCCACGTAGAGTCAACATGAATGATTTTGGAACATTCTCTAATCATCTTACTAGACACAAAACATACCAAATGTGACAAAAATCACCTCAAAATGTTAACAACTTGCATTTCTGTGTTCTGAGGCTTACTAAGCCTTCAATGAGGCCCTTCCACAACCTTATTAGCTAATTACTACTTTCATCCTGGAAACAGGGGCTTAGAGAGGTTACATAAGAAGGTGATGGAGCAGAGATTCAAATCCACTTCTGCCTGAATCTAGAGGTCTCGGCCACCTCAATTCTGCAGCACAACAGAAGGGAAGGATACATCTGATGGAGACCCCTGCAGCCTGCTCCCAGCAGTGGGGAAAAGAGGCACAGATTTCCCACAGCTGGCATGAGAATTGTTTCACCAGATGAAAATGTAGGCAACGGGTTCCAGCACAGTGTTTGACAAGGTTAAAATTGGTTATCTCTAACAGAACTAGAAATGAGTGGACCATTCTATTGAAACTTCTTGAAGTGTAGTCCCAGGATCATCAACATTTCCTGGAATATGGATACAAAGGCAGAATCTCAGGACCCACCTACTGCAATCTGCATTGCAGTGAGGGCCCCAAGTGATTCACATGCTCATTCAAATCGAGAATAGACTGGCGTGGAACAGGCTGTCAAAGTGTGGTCCTTGGACAGGCGGCATCAACATAAATGGGAGCCTGTTAGAAACGTGGAAGGAAAGAAGGAAGGGAGGGAGGGGGGGAGGAAGAAAGGGAGGAAGGAAGGAAGAAAGTAAGAGAGGGAGGGAAGAGGGAAGGAAGCAAGTAAATTATAGGGTAAGGAAGGAAAGGGAGGGAGAAATATCTACACTAGCTGGAAACTCTTACATGCCTGACGTAAGAGGGTATTGGAATTAGTTAGTTCAGTCAAGCAAGGCAGCTTCGTGTAATGAGTTAGCGTCAGCGACTCTGAAAGTTTACATCTTTTTTAATTATCATGATTACCCAACTGACTGGTTTCATTCTAACGGCAGGAAAGTGCAGAGAACATGTGAGTTAAGCCCCTACAGCACATGCATAAGGAAAGTAGAGTGGAAATGTCAATCAGGCAAGAGGTGGATATTTTTTAAGTCTCTAGAAGAAAACCAAAGGGCTTCCTTTGACCCTCCTCTCCAGGCGTCAGGGTGTCTGACCTCTACCTACTATTCATCCATTCTCTTCTTTTCTATTGCTTTCACTTTTCATTTCCTTCACTGTATTTTCTCCCAGTGGGGGAAAAATGATGATAATGCCCATGAAAGAGAGGTCAAGTAGCACAGGAAGCAAATATCTCAAGGACTCTAATATTTAGCTGACAATTGAACTGCCTACCCACCCCCTCCACTTCTCAGCACCCACAGTGCATTGAGTCATGGGGTCCAAGCATTTTTGGTCTCTAGTTTGGATCTGTTAACCCTCAAAATGTCAAAGCTTAGACAACACCTGAAAATACATCTTTTCTCATTGAAACTGAAATGGTGCTCTTTCTTCCTCTCTTATTTTCTTATACCTTGACCTGCCTTGTCCTTTTTTACAATATTACTTTTGGAGCCAAAACTTTAGACATCTTTTCACAATAAGAAGGACTCAAAATGGCAGTCAGATGCCCAAGAACTTTATTTTTGGAGCTGGTGTTATATTATAAAAGAGAGAAACAGAACGATTCTGGAAATATGCCTCACCTTTAACACCTTTTCAACAGAATCTGAAAATTCCACCACAAAGAGCAAATAAAATGCATTGTCTGGACTGCCAGTGGCAAGGGACTCCAGCTCTTTTAATGAGTCAATCCCAGAACTAAGTGATCTTTGCCAGTTCATATTCATACTAGCATCCAGCAAACTTAGTAATATCTGGCAATTGTCTAGTAGAGATTTGTCACGTGCTAGTAGTGTTCTCATTGCAGAATACGTATGTGAAGAAATGAGTCACAGAAAAAGCACTCAGGAATATCAAAGGTAGAATCAAAAAGTTACATGCACAGAGTAATGTAAGGCTTAGATCTCCCCACCCCTACCCTTTAAATATTAAAAATGAAATCTTTCAAACAACGTGTGCAGGATAACGAAATTTGCAGAAGTGAACAGAGAAATCGTGACCATCAATAATTTTTTTTCATGCAGGAAAGTCTGCGCAAATATACTCTACAAACTCACTTAAGCCAAGGTGGCGATAGCAAGCTTTCCATCCATGAGGTGGGATCATTCCTGTGACCACCAGGTACACAGCTCTAAAATCCCACCTCATGGATGGAAAGCTTGCTATTTTGGCTTTATACCCGATTTTCTATGTAGCTTGTATGAGTTTCTTGAGCTTTTGAAGCTCGATTTCCTCAAAGTATGGGTTCAGAAAGTCTTTACCTATGTGTTCTGATGGACCAGTTTACCCCAATGAGTGGGAATAAATCTGGATTATTGTGAGGGGAAACTCAGCTTTCTCTTGTTAAAGTGTCTCCTGGGAAGGAGGACTATTTGCATGCAGGAAGTCTATCAATGAGAAATCTATTTTATTGGCACCCAAAGCCCCCTGCTCCTTTGGCAATATTCACAGGAGAAACTCGAGTATATTAATCCACAGAAGCCTCTTTTGCTTGACTGAACCCAAGAGTGGATGTGCCTCATTAAATACTAGTCAGCCAGGACACATAGCTTCAAATTATGGTAACAAGGCAATTAAAACCACACACTTATTTCTGGGAGCTGGGCAGCATTCCTTAGAGAGGAGGGTTGCAGGAGGCAGACACATTGCAGGACAAGGGCAGCCAGATGCTTTGGCATTCCTGTCCCCATCCTGTGCACGACCCCACATGTCTGGGAACTGTGCTTTTTCCAGCTCTTGCATGGACCCCTTACTGTGTCTCCAGGAACGTTCCAGGCTTCCAATCCACATCAAATAATGTGCAGCCACACTTCTAGAAACACAGAATTTCAAACCTGAAACATATCTTGGTAAAGAGAGAATAATAACAATGTGTACACAAGAGAGGCAAAGACGAAACAAGTTTATGCTTGCAAAAGCTCCGTGTAAACTGTAAACAACGAACCAAATGTCAGCATCGTTATCATGATGAGACAAAAGTGGGGCAGAGAGTTACTTAGGGTAACTCTTCCGGTTACTTCTAGGTAGACAGTAGTTCTATGTCTTACAAAGCCAACTTCACAACACGTGATACAGAGCTCTTCAATTAAAGATGTTTTATATCTCAGTCTCATTCTTCTAAGTCAAAGATCGAACTTCCCTCTCCACCAACTGCAGGGACAACTTTATTACAGGATATAAAAGTTTAAATGATCACCCTAGCTGTAGATTAAATTGCACTACGTGAAAAAGATGGCATTCCACTTCTGTCTCAATTCAGTCCCAGTATGGACCACTCTCTAAAAATGCTCTCCTTATCATAGGTGCTCTCTTTTTCTTGGAAGGAAAGGTTTTATGGCCTTAAGGGCAGCAGCCAGGCACGTGCAAAGAGGATAAGAACTTGCTGACTGTGTCTGGGGAGCCTAATCTAAGGATACTGTTCAATTTAGGAACTCAAGATGTTAGCATTCCACTGACTGTCTAATTCTTCTTAATATTCACAACTTCTACTGTCAGGTATAAACCCTTTAACACAACATACTAGAGCTGTGAAGTGTCCCGGAGAAACATCCCAGTGCTACTCAAGCCTGGCACTTTAATTAGCCATGTCCCAGCCATGTAGACCAGACCTCTCTAGAGGGCTGAGTTAGCCTCCTTGGCACTCAGCAGCACTCACAGACCATGGGAATGAAGGGACTTGGGTATCTTGGGCCAGTTCCTTGACAAGCCTCGCAGAGACACTCCTTCAAACTGGCTGCAAAGCTATGCTTTTCCGTTCGTGTGATCTTTCTCAGGTCTGGAGATGAACTCAGTTAGTTCAAGCTTCACATCGCATCTTTGTCCTACAAAAGTTCCTCTCCCTAGAGGGACAGATCAAAACATCTTTCAGAGACTTCAGAATTTATGGAAATTCCCACTGAGAATGGAAAGTGTGATGTGGCCAAAAAGCCAACTGGCTGGTCTTGAAAGGATGCTGGGCGGGTTTGCATAATCATCTTTAATTAAGGGATGGGTTGCCCTTAATCATGGGGAGTCATTTTCACTTGAAAGGACCTCTCAAATTAGGTCGATGAAAGCAGCAGGGCCAGGGCCCCTTTGGAATACACAACAAGAACGCTGTGGTTAGATTTCCTAGCAAGAAATGATTAAGACAAAGAAAATGAAATCAACATGTATTAATAATGGCTGAGGAAAATTAAACAGAGAGCTAAGTGATCAGAGCCTCAGAAAGGGCTTTTGATGAGACCCTTTTGAAAAGAAGCACCAAGTTCAACAGAACCATGATGAGAAGAAAATCAAAACTGGGATGATAGAAATTATCCTAAATTGAACATGTTTCTTGCATTGCCAGCTGAACAGCATGTGAGTTTCTAACTTCAATATTCTATAAAAAAAATGGCCCAATTTTGGTGTACATTTTCATATAAATATGCTAATTTTATATGGAGAGACATATACTATTATAGCAGATTTTAATAATTATCAACAAACTCTTAACATCTTTTTTCCCAGCTTTATTGAGGTATAATTGACAAATAAAATGGTAAGATATTTAAAATGTACAACATGATTTGATACATGTATAAATTTTGAGAGGATTCCCTCAACAAGTGATTTAACACATCCATCCATCACCATACATATTTATCTGTTTTTGTGTGTGTGAGAACATTTAACTTGAACTCTCTTAGCAAATTTCAAGTATACAATACAGTATTATCAACTGCAGTTGCCATGTTATACAGTAGATCCTTAGACCTTATTGATAAACTGCAGATTCTGACTCAGTGACTCTGGGGTGGGGCTGGAGTTTCTTAATTTCCAGAAAACTCCCAGGTGCTGCTGGTGGACTCTGGACTGCATTTGGAATAGAAAGATGCTAGGATATCTCTGATAATATCTTCAGCAAAACATGCCCTAAATGATGTTGGATGTGAAGGCTTTCAATGTTAGGCATAAATTCGTATAGTTTTATGTGATTTTGAGACCACACCACCAGCAGCAGGTCTTTCTTGTGCCCTGGCATTAACTTTTATCTGAAATTTTATTTTAAAAATATTTATTGGACACGGATTCACCACAACTATTTCTTAAACAGAATGACAAGTCACATAACAGTTTCTTATTATTCTGAAAAGAATTATTTTAAAGACAATACTCTAGAGTAAATAGAAAGTTGATTACTTAAAAAATGTGTATTTTTTGAAAGAGATAGAGAAAGCAGAACATACTTGTAATACTCCAAAGTCAATGACGTGCATATAGGAGCCGTGATTAATCAGAATCAACAAGTGACATCAATTTAAATCATGGCAGCCATAAAAAACTAGTGTATACTAATAAAAGGTCACCCCTCATTTCAGCTATTTAAAATTTTTTTTATTTTGCAATAATTTTACAGAAAATTTCAAAGCTACTACAGAGAGCTCTTGTATACCCTTTACTTGGTTTGCCATAATAGTAATCTCCTATATAACATAGTACATTCATCAGAACTAAGAAATTAACGTTGGTACTGTAACTAAACTACAGACTTTATCTGGATTGCACTAATTTTCTCACTTTTGTCCTTTACCTTTTCCAGGAACAACACAGTATTTAGTACCTATGTCCCCTTGGTCTCCTCTGATCTCTGTTTTTCTGTCTTTCCTTGTTTTTCATGATTTTGAGAGTTTGGAAGAGGTATTTGCTAGAACGTCACTCAAATTGGGATTTTCTGATGTTTCCTCATGATTAAGCCGGGGTCACGAGTTTGGGGGAAGCTTATCAAGCAAATGAAGTGCCTTTCTTATCACACCAACATACCGGGGGTACATGATATGAACTCCTTAGCATCAATTCTATTAATCTTGATCACTTTGTTAAGGCAGTGTCTTCCAGGTTAGTCCACTGTAAAGTCACCATTTTTACCATTATTTTCCTTTCCATACTCTATTCTTCGGAAGCAAGTCAGTGAGCTCAGCACATAGCCCATGTGCAGGGATCTAACAGTCCTTTCTAGGTCCATTGTGTGAAGATATATTCTCATTCGTAAAATGGGGATTCTCATGGTAATTAACTCAAAAGGTTACTGTGCGGATGAAATAAAATCATGAGTGTGTGCACTGAGCCCAGTGCTTGGCACACAGGAAGCATTCATTTGTCCATGCATTCATTGACTCAAGAGCTATTCGTCAGGTACCTACCATGTCTGAGAGATTATCCTGGGAGTCAGGATACAGGGTTTAAAAAAGACACAGTCCCTGCCCTTATGGAGTTAACTGTCTATTGGAGAAGATGGATGTTTGAAACAAACACATAGAAAAACATAGCACTACACAGTGGAATAAGTTATAGAAAGGAAAAGATCAGTATGCCACGTCAGAAAATTAGCATTATGATGGGGGAGGCTAGGCTTCAAAGAAGTGTTCTCTCAGAAAGTTATGTTTGGCTGAGGTCTGAAGGATGAGCAGGAGTGAGACATAGAGGGACTGGAAGATGTTCGTATAGAAGAACAGCATATGCCCATGTGCTGATGCTAGAAATACTTCAAGGACCAGGGAGAAGGATGGCAGAGTCAGAGCATTCTGAGTACGGGGAGGTGGGAGATGAAGCAAGAGAGGGAGTAGCTTGACGCTTTCTATTTATTCAAAGTCCAACCAATGCGTGATGCTAAGCATGGGAATGACATGAGGTGGCCAGAAACCGTAAGAAATCACACTGGCTGCAGTGTGGGAAACAGGGTGGAGGAGGAGATGTGACTATTGTGGCTCAAAGATTCAGGGGAGAGATGGTAGCAGCAGAGGCAGGGGGAAGTGGATGTACCAGTCGATAAACATAAATGTACACCAAACCTCCTCCAATCTTTTCCCATATCACCTAGCTTGATTTATGTTATAATTAACCCTCCTGGCTTACAACCCTACAGTTGAATTTGCTGTCCTCCTGTCCCACAGTTTCCAAATAACATTCTTCACAAAGCCGAGGCCATCCCCATTAAACTAGATACAAGACTATGTACACTAAACAATTCAAAAATAATTTTACAAATAGGATGCTCTCCATGACATCCTTATTTCTTAGAACAGACATCTGAAACTTTTAACAGAGTGCTGCTAATCATCTCAACAGAGAAATTATTCTCTCAAAAAAGACAGTAATGGTGCATAAATGACACCACAGGTCAACCACTATTTTAATGTGACTTTATACTATGATGAAAGGAGGTAGGTACAATTATCATCCCCACTTTACAGGTGTACTGAGGTACAAACATGGCAAGAAACTCGACCAGTGTCTTGGTCTCACAGCCAGTCTATTTGCTCTGAACCAGTATGACATATTTCAGTGCTAACAGAATTTTAGTTGGAGAGAACCCCTGACATTTCCCTGTGGCTAAAGGAAGACATTTTGAGGTGAGAAAGTATATTTAGAAAATGTGGAAACTTTTAAGTAACTGGGTGCTAGGTCCTCCTGCTGGAAGTCATCCCTAGACCAAGTGAGACTAAAAACTATTTTATCCCGAAAATTATTTTATTTAACTCCACACCTGAAAGGATTGTTGTAATATCCCAACTTAAAGGCAGTAGGAGTAGCCATCTGGCCTGATGTTAAAATGTAGTATTGGGAAATGTTTTAATGCAATTTTCGGGCTTTGATAAATAGTATGTATTGTAGCAGAGCTGGTGTTCTGAAAGAGAGCCATATTAGTAAATAGAGTCATTTACAAATTGATTCATTAGCCTCTTCTCTGTTAATTAAAAATATGTTTGGTAAAACTGAAATCTCTGATTTTTTTTCTTTTTTTTTTCTTTTTAACAGCTTTGACTGCCTTTTTCAGCCAGAGAAAATGGACTAATCTTTCAATTCCTATCAGCCTGCCTGCAACCATTTCCTCTGTAGACACATTAGACAAACACAAGTCCCATGAAGCTCAGAGCTGCTTAAATAAGTCATTATTCCTCACAAAACAAGCAGGCAAACAAACAAACTATAAAAATCTCTAGCATGGGCTTTACTTTTCTGTAGTGATTTCCTGTACTATGGCCATTGATTCTGGTAACCTTTAAATCGACCTATAGACAACAGTTAGCTCACAGTACCAGAAGTAAAGTGGGATATACAGGTTCCTTCCCAACAGATAACACATTTAAGAAATAATACTGGTGACTGCTGATTGCACTTCAAGATCTTAAAGTCCTCAATTCACAATTCTTCTTTGGTACACTGAAGAGCAGACCAATGTCCTTAATTATCTAGATTCTATGATTGCTTGCAATCAGAACCAAACCAATAAATGTAAATGGATTACATTTCTCTAAATTGGACGCAAACCAGATTTATAAAATATAGGTTTGTAAGACAAATCTAATAAAAGAAAAAAATAATATTTAATAGACATTTATTTGAGAACTAAAGTGTTCTCTTTATTCCTTCTCTACCCAGTCACATTTCTCAGGTTGGATCGTTTTACCTTAATCCAATAGTTTGGGGTTGTAGATGACCTAAACAGGAATGAATATTCTTCATCTGTTGCACTAGCACTTATTGATTTATTCTGTCCTTTTTGGCAAAATGACCTCTCTTTGGAGGGGTTATTATTTCCTATTGTAAAATCAAATATCTTTTGAGTGACAAGTAATTCATTACAAAATTCATTTTCTCCCTACCTTTTCAATGGGGCCAAGTGGCTGTCACTTCCAGAGCTAGTTTTAGCCAGAATATCAAATTACCTTTTCTATTTATTGTGCTATATAAACTGGCACTGTGGGTTTGGCTTGCTCCCAGAAGAATTAATTGGGCATTCTCTAATTAATCAAACAATCTCATTACTCCCTTCTCCTTGCATGAGACCATGACCCTTGATAGAATCAGACATGAACATTCCAGAAGGTCACTTTCAGAAAACTGGGACTTAATTGTGGTAGACCCATTGCTAAAACCTAAGGTTATTTGTAATATTCCTATATAGTCCTCCACAGAGGTAATAGCTATCTATTACAGGATCTCTTTGGTTCACATATGGATAGATTTCAGCAATAGTATTTAGAAAGTGGCCTCAGTAATTATAGCTTCACTCCCCACCTTGATGGCATATGGAAAAGTGTATTATTTCAGAGATTTATGCAAATGATGGCACACATCTTCCTTCTAGGTTTAAGTAATTCTTCTGAGCTTTGATTGCATTTTAGGCAAGCCATCACTGATATTAATGAAGAAGCATCCTTTGAAACTTCCATCCCCACTAACAAACATCTTATTTGGTTCAATCTTAATGTAATTGATTTTCACACTTTCCCAGTAACTAATTTCATCATCTCCACTGCATAACCTATTGCATGTTGAATTCTCATCTTTTGTCTTTTATCCATGTTGAAGACCAAGACCTGATATGAACCATACTGATTTTTCAACATATATATATATATATATATATATATATATATATATATAGTTTCCAGTATAACTTTTAGAATTTCAGAGAAACTGATCCCCTGATCATTTTATAGATTTGTCAATTAGGTTTGTAGCTTCTATGAGGTAGGAAGGAACTAAATCATAACACAGTTGCCACATGATAATGACCTTCAATTTGGACGTAGTGTCACATAGTAATGACCTTCAATCCACATCAACCTATATTAGAAGGGATGAAAAAACTTTCAACCTGAAAACTGTGTTATTTATAACTGGCTATTTCACTATTCCACTGATTAGACAAAAACCTGATCTTCTAACTTAGTTTTGTTGGCCAAGAAAAATGTCATGATAAAAATTCCCCTCATGAGATTTCAGAAAATAAATTTTGTACTCTATAGCATTGGTGCCAACTATCTGCCAGCAATTTGAAATATGACCCAATCATCACCTGTCATGCATCTCCATTAGGATATTCCAATCTGGTTAGAGACATAAAATATCAGCACAAGACAGTTAAATGCCAATGCAAAGGAGTAGATGAGTATACAATGGGTAGCACTCAAAATCAAAGTTGGTGGAATGGAGAACAGTGAGAAATGATGAACAGCTAGAGGGGCCAGTGGAGACCTCATTAAAGGGAGAGATTTGAAGAAGATTTTAAGAGATGGATAGAATTCAGTAATCATAGAAGACTGGATAGGCCATTTGGGATGAAGGATTAAGGTACACAAGGGTAGGGGAGGTGGGATTGCAAAAGGTATGTTCAATTGCTTAAGTATACCAACTTTACTGATAAACAGCAGGAAGTATAAACAGCACCCTAGTGAGTGCTATCTATGTCCATCCATTGTTGTAAATGTTTGTGTGTGTATTAATTCATTTAATCACCACACCAGGGATATAAGGTAGGTATCATGTTACCTACATTTTACAGGGCAGCCACAGAGAGCTTAAGTCACCAGTCAACTTAGGAAGGTTATTAAGTGTTAAAGCTGGAATTTGAACCCAGGCTGTTCAGCTCTAGCAAGTACTTAGAGCCACTAATCTTAAATACTGCCAAGATATGTGAGAATGCTTCCAAGGACCATAGGTTATAAGTGATGCCTGTGGGTATCTGACCATGGACACTTTGGAGAACTGAAAAGTTCATGTCCCATACAAAATTGGTAGCCACTGCTCAGCTTCTGTCTTGTGGGAACGTGGCCTCAGTGTTGTCAAATCTGATTTTTTTTTTTTTTAAAAAAGAGAAGCCAGTAATCTAAGTTTGTATGCAATTATTTAAAAAAGAGTTTATGATCAAAATATGGCCTGCAAGTGACAAATATGAGATGTCGGGAAATAAGGAGGGGTGAGACTGAAAAGGTAAATTGGTACCAAACTGTTGAGGGTTCAGAAATCTTGCGAAGATGGAATACACACAGCCTGAAGCTCAAATAGTAGCAGGGCCAATGGAAAATATATATCCCATGAATTTTATAAGGAACAATTGGATTTGTGACTGGAGAGGGAGATATGGTGAAAGTTAAGTAATAAGATGAGAAGTAAGCCAGTTGAGATTTTGAGTGAGGGAGTATCATTAGAAGAAAGTGGTTAGTTTCAAGGGTTGAGCTTATTTTAAAGGCAGTAACAGAGCATATATACATGGAATTATCTACTAAGTGACTGAAAAGTGATGCTGTGATTATAAATGATTAAGGCTCTGAAATTGCATAACCCTGTCCTGACTCTGGGTTTCCCAGATGTGTGATATCAATGAGTTATTTAATATCTCTTTAGTTTCAGTTTCCTCACAGGTAAATCATGTCACTCCCCTGCCATCAACCATGTATGGCTTGTCATTATTCTCAGAAACAAATCCAGAGTCTTTACCTGGCCTATGAGGCCCTGGGTCATTCTTCCAGCTCATGTCCCTCCTACCCCTCTCAGCACATTCCATTCACAGAGGCTTTGTTCTGTTCTTTCAAACCCTGTCTCTGCCTCAGGACCTTTGTACATGATGTTTCCTCTGTCTGGAATACTTAACCCCTAAGTTCATGCAATTGCTCTATTTAGGTCTCTGATCAAATATCATTTCTCTGACCCTTTCTCCTCTTCTTCTTCCTCCACTTTCTTCTTCACCTTCCATTTACCAGCTTTCTTCCCAGCTAGAATTCACGTTTTGGTTCTTCTCATTGCTATATCCGTAGCACCTAGGGTATGGCCTGGCATTCAATGAATGTTCACTGATGTATATGAATGAATGGAAGGAAAATGCCAAAGAAGGGAATAACAGAAGTCCTAACAGAGAAGTTAGTATGTAGCTGGAATGAAACAATGTGTGTAAAGCACTCAGCAGGTAGCCAGAGAAAACATTTTTTTAAAGCAGTTGAAAAGGATAGGAAATATCAAGATTGGGGCAGGGAACTGGAGGCAAGCCCTGGAGTTTGGAGTCTGAGCCTGTGAACAGGTTTCTGGGCAGCTGAATCTGGATCTGCTGTCATCACCCAAACTCTCAAGGGTCTATTCATTCAATTCTAAGGGAGACTTTTGAATGTTGTCCAATGAGAAGTGGATTAGCCACAATGTTGTGTTATTAACTAATCATTTGTTTTGTTTTGCTTTCTTGCTTAAAGATAAACTACAAACTGCCACTTACTGCTGCTTTGCTGACAAACTGGAGATTTGGGAATGATATGGTATTAAACTAAAAGCAATAAGAAGTTGAAAGGAAGCAAATGCCATTTCTATCAATATGCACTGTAGTTCTTTCAAAAATTACCATTACATTACCATAACAAGAGAAATTGGCTTCCTTTTCTGATTTTTATGTAATTATGCCCTTTATGAATAGTAATTGACTTGAAAACGTTCCTTGTCCTACAGGGTCAGGCTCCAGAGAAGAAGTAAATTGCTAGAAAAATGACTAAAGGATCACTTAGGTTTGCCCAGTTTGACTAAAAAACTCCCTTTCTCCCCCGAATTCCCACTCAAGCAATTTTTATTTTGCCTTAGGGGCTGTTTGCCTGAAAAAGAAATAATAGGTGAGAATTTTAAAGTATGCAAGATAACTTGTTGTTGAGTACATCAATGTTTTGCAAAGAGAGCTAGTCTCTTGAGACTAGGAAATATCATTGGTTATTCCTAGGAAGGCTGGGCAGACAAGGTGAGGGCAACCTTTGGGATAAAATAGGTACCAGGGGCCAGGTTGAGCTAGGAGTAGTGAAACTCCTGGTGAAGTTCCCAAGACCTTAATACTGAGCATCAGTGTATTTTATATCTTCTTGGAATACTCTATACAAGTATATCTGACTAGTTCTGAGACCATTTCCAAATGAAGCTGAAATGCCTCAACAATAATTACAGCCCACATATGATTACCCTCTGTCAGGCACCGTGATAACAAACCTCTGTAGGGGGTATTATTATCCCATTGGACAGATCAGCAAACTGAGAGCCCGCTGTCTCAAGGGTGACACAATTAGCAGGGGGAGAAGTTTAGAGTAGAGTCATTACACCAGATAATGAGGGAGGAATATGACTAGAGATGATGAGAATGTAGTTATTCGCTGAAATACTTTTTCCATAGAATAAGTGTCTGAATAAAATCATATCAATGCACATTTGAGAGATAGAGAAAGCTAAAAGAACAAGAAATGTTTAGAGAGCCATTTTTCATGTTTGGTATTATTCAGATATGTGGCCTTCAAAGAATATGTGATTGAAACACATGCATCATACTAAAGTGGTCCACAATAGGGTAGATGCTCCACATTTGACTCTGGGAAGTATTTACAAAATACCCAACCAATCTCCTGGTCAGGGAGTCATGTCAGGACAATAGTGTGCCTTCTATACTTTTGGCAACCTTAATTTAATTCTGCTCCTTTATGTCTGAACAGGTGAAATGGATCTCAGGGATGGGGGCTGAAAGCAGCTCTTTTGCCCCTTTCCTGTTTTCCCATTTCTGTCCTCCTGTAACCTTGAAAGAACCTAATTATAGAAAAGAGGTCACCAGGCAGTTTAAACTAACTCCTGACTTATGTTCTCCTGAATGCACACCGTGCTTTGCCTAACTTGTTGATTCCTTTCCTAGACTAAAAAATAAGTAAGAATGAAGAATTAAGTAGTTAAAGAATAATGAGCTCTCAACCCCCCACAGCCCCCTTAGCAATCCTGCAGAAAGGCCACGTGGGTAAGATAACATCTGAAGAGAGAGTCAGTCTGCACAAAATGGAGAAGGGTGCAGAACCCACCCTCCGGCTTGGGTGATTCACCGAGCTTCTCCCACCCCCTTTCTCCCTTTAAAAACTGTCTTGGCTGAGCAGACTATCTGGAGTGTGAGGCCAGATATTTTGAGCCCACCTTCTCTCCAGATTGCTGTCCTTTCTGATGAAACCACCTTTCCTTTCTATTGACACTTGCCTCTCGATTATTGGCTTTTGGGTGGCAAGCAGATGAACCTGAGTTTGGTAAGGGAAGCGGGGCGCTTTCTGACTCTCCCTTCTCAGTTTTCTTTTCCCTCCTGGGCCCTACTTGCTCATAGTCTTACCTTCTCCTAACCTATGCCTTTCCAATCCAGCTTTGGCAGATGGGTGGTGGAGGTCACCATGTTATTTTGTATCCTAAGTGGCCCATTCTTCCTTTTCTGGTAACAGAGTCTTAATTTCCTCTGGGTAAACACCTCTCTTCTATTCTTATTCAATACAAGGAATAGACAGCCCTGAAATCAAGCTCTGCCACCTGAGAATTTCCCAGGGATGGTCATTTGACCCAAACCAGTTAACTGACACTCAGCCTCAGAACAGTTACTGACAGTTACTGAAAGGCATTTTCTCCCAAATGGAATTGCTGAGCTAGTAGGGTTAAAGCCTTGAACTCCCCAAATATTTTGACTTAAAAGGAAGGTTCTCCCTGGTAGTGAAACCCACATAAGAAAAGACAGAATTAGGGACTGGGAGAGATCAAATCCTGATGACATCATCTAGTTCCTGGGTCTGGTTTTATTTCTGGATTATTTTAGTCACTTGAGCTACTAAATTTCTTTTGGTGCTTAAGTCAATTTCAATTGGGTTTTTCAAGGCAGGTGGCTTATGTGTGGGTTATTGTCTGACTAGGCACGCCAACTTTAAAAAGATGTTTGCTTTGATGTTTCCTTTCAGTCATTTATGAACTTTTTCTTTCCAAGTGATTTATCTCATCCTTAATCTTTTCTCAATAATTTAATTTTGGGGAAAAAGATGGCAGTGAAGTAGAGGGACGTGGAATGCATCCCTCTCCACAGATGCATTGGGAATGCACCGAAGGACATAATAATTCCCACAGAGAACCAGCTGAACACCAGCAGATGGCCTCGGACACCAGAAAGGACCGCAAGGACCCTGACATAACTGGTAGGGAGGCATCTACGAGGGCTCAAAGAGGGTGAAGCGGCGGAGCTGTGGCAGACGGGAGGGAGTGAGAAACATACGGAGGGTCCGCAGCACAGCTCAGCGTTCCCTGACCTAGACGTCGATCCACAGCTCAACAGAGGGTCCGGGAGCAGGAGCGTGGGAACCGGAGAGCTGGTTCAGGGTGAGAAACATTGTTGCCAGTAAGGTGACAGACCGAGAGGACAGGAGGGAAGAGGTCCGCGCGAGGAGTGCCTGCCCCTGAGAGCTGCCCGGCCATGATGGCGGCTGGAGGCTGCAGGCTCACGGGCGGGGGGGGGGGGGGGGAGGGAGCCGCGCGTAGCAGCTCTCTCTCTTTAGGCGCCTCTGCAACAGGCAGTGGAGAGACGCCTGTGGGCCACCTAAGGTGCTCAGGGATAACAAGCACCCTCAGGCACTCGGGTGGGGCTAGATTAAAACCCCTTGGAATGCCTGCAGCAGGGAGGCTGCTGAGAAAAGAGAAAAAAAAAAACAAAACAAAAAAACCACCACCACCACCACCAACAAAAAACCTGAGAGAGGCTCAACTCTAAGACTTTCTGTTTACTCCTGAGCCACCAGCGTCCCTCTGCAACAGGCACCTCCAAGCCCGACTGAAACAACAGTGCACCACTGCTCACTCACTCCCAGGAGAAGGAGCCACTATTGTACCCTCTCCTTCCCCATACACCGACACTTACAGAACGAACAATAAAGGAATCTCAGCTGGTCACAGAATAGTGCAAAAAAACCCAAGGTGAGGAGAAGGACACTTACAGCTGAGACTCTAAGGAAACAGAAATATTAGTATCCATTCCTATTGAACTGGTCCATTCTGGGATCAGTTCTGGATTTTTTTTTTTTCTTTTTCTCTCTCTCTTTTTATTTTTTTTCTTTATCAAATACGATCTTAGCCCTAAGGGATCTACAAGTTTTATAACATAATTTTTTAATAATATTTTTTATTCTTTTTTTTTTTTTTTTTTTTGCCTTCTTATATACTTCTATATCTAGCTAAGTTTTTGGTAGTACAGACAATATATCTCTCATACTTTCCTTTCATCCCTATCTTTTATACATTTCTATTCCTTTCTTTTTATTTACATATTTCCAATCACACTATGCTCTTCTGTTCCCCTTTCTTCCAGCCATTTTAAGTTTATTTTATCTTCACATACTTATAAGCAACACTATTGATCTGCTCAGACTCCTTGTTCTATTCTCCAGATGATGCACCACCTTGGTATTTAATATTTCTTTTTTGTATTTATCTTAGTTCTTAGTACAACTGTCTAATTTCATTCTGAGAATCTCCATTCTCTCTGGTGGTACTCTAGCTCTTTTCTATATTTGATCCTAGCTTACAAAATCTCCCTGGATTAATGTTTGTATGTGTAAGGTGATATTTGTTTGTTTGTTTGCTTTTGCTTTTGTCTCTGATTTGTTCTGTTTAAGTTGTCAATTTCTGTTGGGTTTCTCTTTGAATATCTGATAGCACACTGGGGTTCTGTCAGGTCTTTCTAGAGCCTTATATCCTAACGGATTCAGTAATTGTGTGTCTTATACATGTATGTGTTTCCTAGACTTAGTATTTGTTTAATCCAATACTTGGACATTAGTCTGAGGCTTGGACAGTCTTCTACAAACACCTCTATCGCCAGGACAAGCAACCCCAAAAGTCTGGACAACCATGAGGAAACAAAGAAACACCATGCAGGCAAAGGAGCAGGAAAAAAACCCACAAGACCAAATACATGAAGAGGAAATAGGAAAATTGCCTGAAAAAGAATTTAGAGTAATGATAGTAAAAATGATACAAAATCTCGATAACAAAATAGAGAAAGTACAAGAAACTGTTCATAAGAACTCAGAAAAACAAAGAGCAATGGATAACAAAATAACTGAAATTAAAAATACTCTAGATGCTATAACCAGCAGAATGACTGAGGCAGAAGAATGAATAAGTGAGTTGGAAGATAGAATGGGGGAAATAAATGCCACAGAGCAGGAAAAAGAAAAAAGAATAAAAAGAATAGAGGACAGTCTCAGAGACCTCAGTGATAACATTAAGCGTACCAACATTCGAATTATAGGCATCCCAGAAGAAGAAGAAAACAAGAAAGGGTCTGAGAAAATATTTGAAGAGGTTCTAGTGGAAAACTTCCCCAACATGGGAAAGGAAATAATTAACCAAGTCCAAGAAGCACAGAGAGTCCCATACAGAATAACCCCAAGGAGAAATACACCAAGACACATATTAATCAAACTAACGACAATTCAACACAAAGAAAAAATATTAAAAGCAGCAAGAGAAAAGCAACAAACAACATCTAAGGGAAAACCCATCAGGATAACAGCTGACCTTTCTACAGAAACTCTGCAGGCCAGAAGGGAATGGTAGGATATATTGAAAGTCCTGAAAGAGAGAAACCTACAGCCAAGAATACTCTACCCAGCAAGAATCTCATTCAGATTTGAGGGAGAAATCAAAAGCTTTAGAGATAAGCAAAAGTTAAGAGAATTCAGCACCACCAAACCAGCCTTACAATAATTGCCAAAGGAACTTCTCTAAGTAGGAAACACAAGAAAAGGAAAACACCTACAAATACAAACCCAAAACAATTAAGAAAATGGTCATTGGAACACACATGTCAATAATCACCTTAAATGTAAATGGATTAAATGCTCCAACCAAAAGACACAGACTGGCTGAATGGATACAAAAACAAGACCCTTCTATATGCTGCCTAGAAGAAACACACTTCAGACCAAGGGACACACATAGACTGAAAGTAAAGGGATGGAAAAAGATATTCCATGCAAATGGAAGTGAAAAGAAAGCTGGAGTAGCAATACTCATATCAGACAAATTAGACTTGAAAGTAAAGACGATTAAAAGAGACAAGGAAGGACACTACATCATGATCAAGGGATCCATCCAAGAAGAACATATCACAATGGTAAATATCTATGCCCCCAATATAGGAGCACCTCAATACATAAGGCAAATGCTAACAGCCATAAAAGGGGACATCGACAGGAACACAATAATAGTGGGAGACTTGAACACCCCACTTACATCAATGGACAGATCATCCAAACAGAAAATAAATAAAGACACACAAGCTTTAAATGACACATTAGACCATCTCAACTTAACGGATATTTACAGGACATTCCAACCAAAAACAACAGAATACAGCTTCTTCTCAAGTGCACATGGAACATTTTCCAGGATAGACCACATCTTGGGTCACAAATCAAACCTCAGCAAATTCAAGAAAACTGAAATCATATCAAGCATCTTCTCAGACCACAATGCCATGAGACTAGATATCAATTACAGGAAAAAACCTGCAAAAAATACAAACACATGGAGGCTAAACAATTCACCCTTAAACAACCAAGAAATCACTACAGAAATCAAAGAGGAAATCAAAAAATATCTAGAAACAAATGACAACGAAAACACAACAACCCAAAACCTATGGGATGCAGCAAAAGCAGTTCTAAGGGGGAAGTTTATAGCAATACAGTCCTACCTTAAGAAACAAGAAAATTATCGAATAAACAACCTAACCTTACACCTAAAACAACTAGAGAAAGAAGAACAAAGAAACCCCCAAGTGAGCAGAAGGAAAGAAATCATAAAGATCAGAGCAGAAATAAATGAAAAAGAAAGGAAGGAAACCATAGCAAAAATTAATAAATCTAAAAGCTGGTTCTTTGAGAAGATTAACAAAATTGATAAACCATTAGCCAGACTCATCAAGAAAAAAAGGGAGAAGATGCAAATCAACAGAATTAGAAATGAAAAAGGAGAAGTCACAGCGGACACCTCAGAAATACAAAACATCATGAGAGCCTACTACAAGCAACTATATGCCAATACATTGGATAACCTGGAAGAAATGGATACATTCTTAGAAAAATACAATCTTCCAAGACTGAACCAGGAAGAAACAGAAACCATGAACAGACCAATCACAAGGATGGAAATTGAGGCAGTGATTAAAAATCTCCCAACACGCAAAAGCCCAGGACCAGATGGGTTCACGGGTGAATTCTATCAAACATTTAGAGAAGAGCTAACACCTATCCTTCTCAAACTCTTCCAAAATATTGCAGAAGGTGGAACACTCCCAAACTCATTCTACAAGGCTACCATCACCCTGATACCAAAACCAGGCAAAAATGTCACAAAAAAAGAAAACTACAGACCAATATCACTGATGAATATAGATGCAAAAATCCTCAACAAAATACTAGCTAAGAGACTCCAACAGCACATTAAAAAAATCATACACCATGATCAAGTGGGGTTTATCCTTGGGATGCAAGGATTCTTCAATATACGCAGATCAATCAATGTGATACATCACATCAACAAATTGAAGGATAAAAACCATATGATCATCTCAATAGATGCAGAAAAAGCTTTTGACAAAGTTCAACATCTATTTATGATAAAAGCTCTCCAGAAAATGGGCATAGAAGGAAATTACCTCAACATAATAAAAGCCATATATGAAAAACCAAAAGCCAACATCATTCTCAGTGGGGAAAAACTGAAAGAATTCCCTCTAAGAACAGGAAAAAGACACGGGTGTCCACTCTCACCATTATTATTCAACATAGTTTTGGAAGTTTTAGCCACAGCAATCAGAGAAGAAAAAGAAATAAAAGGAATCCAAATTGGAAAAGAAGTAAAATTGTCACTCTTTACAGATGACATGATATTATACATAGAAAACCCTAAAGACTCTACCAGAAAACTGCTAGCACTCATTGATGAGTTTAGTAAAGTAGCAGGATACAAAATTAATGTGCAGAAATCTCTTGCATTCCTATACACTAACAATGGAAGAGCAGAAAGAGAAATTAAGGAAACTCTCCCATTCACCATTGCAACCAAAAGAATAAAATACCTAGGAATAAACCTGCCTAAGGAGGCAAAAGACTTGTATGCAGAAAACTTTAAGACATTGATGAAAGAAATCAAAGACGACACAAACAGATGGAGGGACATACCATGTTCCTGGATTGGAAGAATCAACATCGTGAAAATGACTGTACTACCCAAAGCAATTTACAGATTCAATGCAATCCTGATCAAATTACCAATGGCATTTTTCACAGAACTAGAACAAGAAATCTTACGATTTGTATGGAAACGCAAAAGACCCCGAATAGCCAAAGCAATCTTGAGAAGGAAAAATGGAGTTGGTGGAATCAGGCTTCCTGACTTCAAACTATACTACAAGGCCATAGTGATCAAGACAGTATGGTACTGGCACAAAAATAGAAAGGAAGATCAATGGAATAGAATAGAGAACTCAGAGGTAAGCCCAAACACATATGGGCACCTTATCTTTGACAAAGGAGGCAGCCTCTTCAATAAGTGGTGCTGGGAAAACTGGACAGCTACATGTAAAAGAATGAAAGTAGAACACTTCCTAACACCATACACAAAAATAAACTCCAAATGGATTAAAGACCTACATGTAAGGCCAGACACTATCAAACTCCTAGAGGAAAACATAGGCAGAACACTCTATGACATCCATCAAAGCAAGATCCTTTTTGACCCACCTCCTAGAATCATGGAAATCAAATCACGAATAAACAAATCGGACCTCATGAAACTGAAAAGCTTTTGCACAGCGAAAGAAACCATAAACAAGACTAAAAGGCAGCCCTCAGAATGGGAAAAAATAATTGCCTATGAAACAACGGACAAAGGATTAACCTCCAAAATATACAAGCAGCTCATGCAGCTTAATACCAAAAAAGCAAATAACCCAATCCACAAATGGGCAGAAGACCTAAATAGACATTTCTCCAAAGAAGACATATAGATGGCCAACACACACATGAAAAGATGCTCAACATCACTCATCATCAGAGAAATGCAAGTCAAAGCCACAATGAGGTATCACCTCACACCAATCAGAATGGCCATCATCACAAAGTCTGGAAACCACAAATGTTGGAGAGGGTGTGGAGAAAAGGGAACTCTCCTGCACTGTTGGTGGGACTGTAAGTTGGTACAGCCACTATGGAAAACAATTTGGAGGTTCCTTAAAAAACTACAAATAGAACTACCATATGATCCAGTAATCCCACTGCTGGGCATATACCCAAAGAAAACCATAATCCCAAAAGAAACTTGTACCATAATGTTTGTTGCAGCACTATTTACAATAGCCAGGACATGGAAACAACCTAAATGCCCATCAACAAATGAATGGATACAGAAGATGTGGTATATATATACAATGGAATATTACTCAGCTATAAAAAGGGATGAGATGGAGCTATATGTAATGAGGTGGATAGAGCTACAGTCTGTCATACAGAGTGAAGTAAACCAGAAAGAAAAAGACAAATATTGTATGCTAACTCACATATACGGAATCTAAAAATGGTACTGATGAACTCAGTGACAAGAACAAGGATACAGATACAGAGAATGGACTGGAGAACTCGAGGTTTGGGAGGGGGCGGGGGGTGAAGGGGACGCTGAGACGAAGCTAGAGAGTAGCACAGACATATATATACTACCAACTGTAAAATAGTCAGTGGGAAGTTGTTGTATAACAAAGGGAGTCCAGCTCGAGGATGGAAGATGCCTTAGAGGACTGGGGTGGGGAGGGTGGGGGGGACTCGAGGGGGGGGAGTCAAGGAAGGGAGGGAATACGGGGATATGTGTATAAAAACAGATGATTGAACTTGGTGTACCCCCAAAAAAATAATAAAAAATAAATAAATAAATAATTTAATTTTATTTCCAGAAACATCAAGCCTAAGGCAAATTGAAGTCTTCTCTCCACTAATGACCTATAATTACACAGCTTTATCAAGTGTTTCTACTTACTGATTCTTCTTAGGGTTTTGAAAGAATGGAACCAGGAATTTCTTAATTTTATAATATAAATAGCCTCACCTCAGACTTTACAAATAAATCTTTATGTGATATTTCCACCGCATAATGGTTGTAAGAAATTAATATGATGAATATTTTTAGTGTTTTATAATCATTTTAGCTTTTTTCCAATAATCACACATTAAAAATCAGTCATATTCTAAAGGCTTACATTCACCCTATGTTCAACGTGCAGATCTTAAGGGTTCTTAAAGTGAGATTTCCTCCCCCCCAACAGTTTTGCAACTAAGTACTCCAGATGGGGTCATCCTTAATTCTGCCCTTTAGCTAAAAGTGGTTTGATATTCAAATTAGCTTCAGTTTACAAGGACTATAAACCACAGCCTGAAACTTTAAGTCACCTTTTCAAAGTTACCTACATTATTAATAAGGACAGAATTTTGACTCATTTCCACACAAATGAAGAGAAAGAGTGATCAGACTAATTGATTTGGGCTTAGTGCAGAACACTGCAGACAGCTGGGAGCCCAAGACGCCCAGCAGAACTTGATTTAATCATCTGGTTGAGAGATTTTTTTTTTCCCTCCCTTCCCATTCTGTGGTAGAGTCACAGCTATGTTGCTGTTAAAAAAAAAAACAAAAAACAAAAAACATACGTACGATATTCCTTTCTCCCATAGGGCTGCATTCAGATCCTGGCTAAAAGGAACTTGAGAAAATGGAAAGAATTCAGAAAGTGCACATAAAAATGGTGGGGGCGGGAGAGAGAGTAAAACATATGCCCGTCCTTACAGCTCTGCAGAACCTGGTCCTGGTGTGTGTGGATCCTGACCAGCCCATCACCTCCAGGCCCCTCAGCGAAAACCCAGAGAAAGAGGGACCTCAGGTAGCTTCAGGCAAAAAAAACACTATGAAATTGACAAAGTTCCAAATGTGGTCCCTCTGAAGAAGTCCTCTCCAGTTCACCAGAGCTGGAACTAGGACCGGTGTGAGCTCTGGCGATGCTTTGAGAAAAAAACAATCTGTGCATATGATTTTGTTCTGTTCTGTTTTTGTGGGGTTTTTTTTCCTAAAGCAGAAGAAATCAGAGAATTTCTAGCAATAAGAGAGGGAATCTCCTCCAAAGAAAGCATACGAAAGGGACATTGCTGGTGGCGCAGCAGTTAAGAATCCACCTGCCAATGCAGGGATCAGGGGATCAAGCCCTGGGCTGGGAAGATGCCACTTGCTGTGGAGCAACTAAGCCTGTGCGCCACAGCTACTGAGCCTCCACACTAGAGCTCGCAAGCCACAACTACTGAAGCCTGCATGCCTAGAGCCCATGCTCTGCAACAAGAGAAGCCACTGCAATGAGAAGCACACGCACCCCCACAAAGAATAGCCCCCGCTCGCCACAACTAGAGAAAGCCCATGCACAGCAACGAAGACCCAACACAGCCAAAAATAAACAATAAATTTATTTAAAAGAGAAAAGAAAGCATATGAAAGAAAGATTTAGTTAGTATCTGACAGAACATTTCAGGTGGACTTCCTTCAAGATGATACACAACAGAATTCTGTGTGTTTTGAATCACACTCATCTTTCAAGATCTAGGGTAGGGAAAGGGAGGAAGGAGAAGGAACCAGGTAGGGTAGCTGGAGGTTTTAATAATAATAATATCATAACTCGTACTTATTGAAGTTTATTATGTGCCAGACATTTTGCTAATCATTTTATGTCATTTCATTCTCACGTCAACCCCATGAACATTCATTACTATATGTTACTTCATTGATGGAGAAACAGAGGTGAGAAGAAGCTCAGTAACAGCAGGGCCAGGATCTGAACCCAAGCAGCCCGATTCCATGTTCTAATCTTTATCATCCTTCTGCATCCTCAGATTTACCCAATCTGACTCCCATTTTCCCTATGGGAAAAATGAAGCTTTGCCCATCTTAAAAATATTTTAATATTGGCATCATAACCAAGATTTGAGTGGAGACAGAGCTATGGCACTACTTCACTGTTATAGCAGAGATAATCCTGTTTAGACTCGGGTATGGTGCTTTGCCATTTAGAAAATCCATTCACTGTACAGTCTCATTTCATACCTTCAACACACCCGTGAAGTCTGGAGTCATTTCCTCACTCTATAGACAGAACACTGAGACCACACAAGGGAAAACTGATTGACTAACATCATTCAAGACTCCTTTTTCTTGGTTCAATTTTGTTTGTCTCCAGGACCACTTGGGAGGATCTGGGGGGAGGGGGGGGCCGGGGGAGGGGCATAATGTAAGCAATATGGTGAATATCCAGTTCTCCAATACCCGGGGAATTGGAGCATTGCCTTAGGACGGAGTATGGAATTCCAAGGTACACATGGCTCGTTTCACTACCTTACAAGATCCATGTGCAGATGTGGAAACAGGAACTGAAACAGCAGACTGGAGAGAGTGCCTGATACTGTTGTTGACTCTGCAGATAGAGCAGGGAGCCAAACACATGGATCTCCTCTCCTCAGAGAGCTTCCACTATGGGAGAGAATTCTGTGCCACAGTGAACTTTTACCCATGTCTGTGTCTTGCTTGCTGCCCTAGATGAGCCCTCCCTCACAGCTCTTGTAGAAGAACCACTTACTCTTGCCCCTGAAAGACGGACATCCATATCACAAAATAAGAAAACAATAAAAGCTAATTCTCAGGGGAAAAACATTTATTTCCTTTGTGATCTGCACTGGCAAGCTGGGCAGGTTCAGAATGGGAGGTTACTCAAGGCCATTCAGCAAGTGATCAGTAGAGGAAACAAAGCAATTCATCTTCTGATTTTCGCTTTATCCACAAGATTTCCTATTTGCAAAAGGTGACTAAGTTCCAAATGTTTATGAACGAAAGTAGAACTATGATTAAAAAAAAGCAAACCCTGCTAATACCCTTTCAAGCAACATATGGCACTAGATGACCCTGTTGTTCACTTTGCTTTAATATGCAACATCTAAGCAAGCCTCCATGAAATGAAAAGTAGCCCATCAGAAATGTATGTAAATTGAGGGGGTAACACGTAAATCACAAAGAAATTATTACTACAGGTTAATGTCTGGGAAAACAGCCTATCAAGATTTTGAAAAAGAATTAGAGACTCAATAAATAAGGAAAGTCATCCTTAGCTACATGACCTATGTTAAAAATCAAATGGCTCTGGAAGAAGTTCTGTAAAAATTACAAACTGAATAAAAGGAGCCAAATGTGTCAGATGCTCTGGCTGTCACTATTGGCATAGCAAGGAGTATTGCTAAAAAGTGATACTGGACGAAGGGACCATTTCATTTTCTAAAATGGTCACAGATAAAATGGCAAATGCCTGGTCAACTTCCATGACCAAACTCTAAATTTCTAGCTGAATTCTCAAGCTAGAGAAACATATTTCTAAAGGTCTGCCAAAGAGGTCATCAGTTCTTACTATACAACACAATAAGGGCTTGAGAGATGAAAAGCTTTGACTCTGAGCTTCCTTTGTTTACAAAACATCTTAGTATTAAGCATGATACGTGTCTTCAAATCAGACAGATCTGAATTCTAATTCTATCTTTACATCACACCACCTTCATGACCTTGAGCATGTCACAATGTTTTTCAAGCCTTAGTTTCCATATCTCTAAAGTGAAAATGTTTTTTTTTTTTCCTGCAAACAATAAATGGTTAAAAATGCAGGTAACGTGCCTGCACAGTTAATATGCCTGGCACAGAGTAGGTGTTCAAACATTTCTATTTATTATTACGCAGCACCCATAATTTATATAAGGGCTATATATCTTTTAAAAAAATGCTGTGATTCAATGGAGGAGGAATAAACTTTCAACAAATGGTATTGGAGTAATTAGACATCATAGGCAAAAAAATGAGCCTAAGCGTAAACCTCATACTGTATATAAAAATTAACTGAAAATGGATTATGGACTTAAATCTAAAACTTAAGTCACTAAAATCTCTAGGAAAAAAAAGTAGAAGAAACCCTTTAGGACCGAAGACTAGGCAGAGAATGTTGAGACTTGACATCAAAAGAAAAATCAGTTAAAGGAAAAATTATCAAAATGTAAAACTTTTGCTTTGGGAAAAGATCCCACTAAGAGGATAAAAAGACAAAATAGAAATTGAAAGGAATTATTTTCAAATCACATGTGTAACAATGGACTTTTATATATAATAGAGGAAAGTCTTCAAAACTCAACATTAAAAAATAATCTAAATAGAAAATGGGTAAAAGACACGAACGGATGTTTCACTAAAGAGAAGGATATCTTTGTCAGTAGAATGACAAATAAGCACATGAAAAGATGTTCAACATCATTAGCACTAGGAAAATGCAAACTGAAACCTCAATGAAGTATCACTATACATCTATTGGCATAGATAAAATAAAAAATATTGATCACACCTAACGCTGGTGAGATTCAGAAAAACTGGATCCCTCTGACATTACTGTTGGGAATATAAAACGGCACAGCCACTCTGGAAAATACTTGGCAATGCCTTTAAAACCTAAAAGTGGACTTACCATATTATCCAGAAAGTGTACACTTGGGTGTTTTCCCCAGAGAAATGAAAAATTATTTTTTCCAGAATGTTCATAGCACCTTTATTCCTAATAATCAGTAACTGGGAGCTACTCAAATGTCCTTCAAATTGTGGTACATCCCTACCATGGAATATTACTCAGCAATAAGAAACAAAGAACTATGGATACACACAACACCCTGGAAAAACTTCAAAGAATGGAAAAAGTCAATCTCAAAAAGTTATATATGGTATGATTCCACTTATGTGGTATTTGTGGAATAACACAGTTATAGAACTAGAGAATAGATTAGTGGTTGTGAGGAGCTGGGGTGGGAGGAGGGATGGGTGTGGCTATAAAGGGGTAGCATCAGGGAAGACTGCGGAGAATGTAATTAAACATCTTCATTGTGGAGGTAGTTGTTAGCAAAGCTACACGTCATGAAATTGCATTGATCTACACACACACACACACACACACACACATGCACACGCACATATGAGTACACCTAGAACTAGCAAAAAATGAAGAAGCTCTATGAATTGTCCCAGTGCTCATTTCCTGGTATTGATATAGTATAATCATGCACAAGGTCAACACTGGGGGAGGCTTGGTAAAGGGTACATGGGACATCCCTGGACATTCAGATTAAACTTCCTGTGAATCTATTATTATTTCAAAATAAGAAGTTTAAAACAATTATGCTGATTTCAAAGCCATCCACTTTATGTAAAGTTCTAGCATGAAACCTGAAGCTCAGCAGTGCCTGAACTGTCCAGTAGAGTAAATATAAAATGCTTCCTGGGAAATAAGAGATGGAAAATGGAGTTCATTTCATCACACTTCTTCCCCTGCACAGGCACACATATCTGCACACCTCACATCATTGCTTACAAGTCACCATATGCTCAGTGTTATATACGACACATAGAGTGAGATTTTATGTAGTCTACATCAAAATTACAGTTTATATGACAATATGTGCCTGCACTTAATTCTCACCAATAACACTGAAATAGGGAAAAGGAACCACATTTTCAGTTCTATAACTAAATTTGTGGTAATTGGAAAATCACTTCAATTCTCAAATAGTCTTTAATACGGTGATTAAACTAGGTGATGTGAAAGATTCTAACCATAATTAAACAACGCCTAATTACTAGGAGTGAAAATTCATTAGGTACAAGTACTAGAGATGTATTATACTTAATCTACAGTAAAACCTCATTAATTTAGACTCCGCTAATTTAGAACTTGTGACAACCTATGCTGGGTGCTATCCATGTCATTATTTTTAATATTTAAAAAAGGACAGATTTACTATCTAAACAAATTGTGCAGAGAAGTATCTAAGAATATTTAAACTGAGCAAACATTTAAAAGAAGCTCTCTTGTGTGTGCAAGAATGGAGGGTTTCTTATTAGAAACCCTTCTTATTAATTAATCGGGTGACGGGGGACTTAGGACAGTACAAGAGCAGGGACCAAACCTTAAACAAGAAATTCCCCTAAACTCATTCATGTCAAGGGAATCTCTTATTCTGAAAAGCACCTCCAGTTTGCCAGTCTGCTAACATGGCCTTAGGCTCTATTACTTCACCTTTAGGCAAAACAAGAGGTCAAAGGCTGGTAGGATAAAACAAAAAAACAAAACCAGAATTAACATGACAAAATGGCGAAACAAAATCTCTGTATCCAAATTTGTACATGGCTCTACTCAGAAAATTTGCAAAGTTGCAGGATTTTCCAATTACTGATTTTTTAATGTCTTTCTCACATCTTATGCTTCCTGTTGGTCCTGCTTTTGGCTTTCGCTCTGAAATTAACTGGACATCTGGGGGGTTTTATTCTACTGGCAAAGAAAAATAAAACCTTTGAATCAAACATTAAATTGAGTGTGATGCCCATTTGCCTGCCATACTCTTTCTTCTGTCTAGTCACAGTCAGCTAGCCATTGACCCTCAAAGAGGAGAAAGGCTGGGTCATTCTCCTGAAAACAGTCATGTGAAAGCATAATGGCCAGTTAACAGAAAATTAAGATGCAACAACCCAACAAGTTCCACCCAAGCTATATTGGGAATAGACTAATTATATTCTTGGAAAAGCACATTTATCTAGAAGTTAGGGTCATGCCCTGTGTTCTACTCTCAAGGGCTACTATCCTTTGCACTAATTCATTTATAAGCTGAAAACAAGTTATCTAAAAGTCATGAAGAGATGAACTTCTCAGCATAGTTTCTTCCATTACATACCCAGCCCAGAAAGAAATAAAATACCATTGGGAATCATATTGTGTCCAAAAATATCCCAGAAGATACTTGTGAAATCCTAGGGTATCTGGAGAAAGAACACAGAAGATCACCAAGCAACTACTGTATTCTTTTTCTTCTATTTAAGTCTGTAATAAACAGACATCACAAAAGAGCATTTTGTGCTCTTTCCAACAGGAACAAGCAGTACATTTTTATATGAAATAAGTATTCTAATTAGCAATTTTATGAAAAAATAAGTGTTACTTTGCAACCCCAACTTTTTCCTTAGACCTTTGATAACTGACCTAATCATGCTGAAGATATAAAAATTTGATAGTCTAGTTTTAAAAAGGCAAGCCAAAAATACTCTGTGATGGCTTATATCTGTGGAGATCTTTTTTTTTCCCTCACTCAATTGAAGAAAAATATGAGAATATCCACACCTGAGTTGATTTTATAGCCTCAAAGCTTTCTTTGGCAGAGATAAATGAGGCCAAAACTCAGAGTTATTTAATACTTCTTACAATTATGTGTCCGCGGCTAAGTTGCTTTCTGTCTCTGTGCAGCAAAGCCTAGACTTAGAAATAGATGCATATCTGCCTTTTTTTTTCGAGTTCAGACAAAATTAATAAGGGACAGTCCGTGAGTTCTTTGGGAAAAAAGTCTTTGTAAAAATGCACAGCAGCTTCAGGAAGTGTGTTGAACTCTAACAGAAGGATACGACCCAGACCTTCCCTCTTGTTGTTCCCTGACCATCTTGCTCTTTACCAGAGGAGAGTGATAAAAGCTCAATGGATCAGATTTCAGGACAACTATGTGTATGTTACAGATTCAGGATGCCTGAGCTCCAATAACTTAGGGATCACCTTTCTAATATCAACTTAAGTCAGCACTAAACTTATTCTTGGACATTACTTTCCTCTTTATTACATTTATTAACAGTAAACTCTTCAATTCACAGTGAGGTAAAGGGGAGAGACAGAAAACTAAGAAGGCTTTTTACCTCCCATTTGATTAAGGTATCCATTAAAGTTAATCTTGGTCCAAATAAACATCAATACACATCCTTGCCATGATTCAAGTCTGTGCCTCACAAAATCACTCTCTTGCAAAAATTTAATGTGCAAAAGGTAATATTTAGCTTAAGTATTTCCATCTGGGAAACATTTCTTAGAAATTAGCCTAAATGAATTCATAAATAAGAAAAAAGTGGGGTTTGTCTTAAAGTTTTCTTTAAGAAGAACTCCACAGACCATTAATTTCCACAATATTTCAAACTTAAATTTGTCTCTCTAAGGCAAACTAACTTTAATCTATGGATTTAAATAGTCATTAAGAAAGTAACATTCCCTTTGGGGTAAATTTTCTCTTATAAAATTAGGTATGTATCAACTGGAGCCATGCAGAGAAAAGAGACCAAAAGATGGGTTTAATATTACAGTTATCTGAAATGGCCACATTTCTGTTAAAATATTACCAAATAGTTAATCATCAGCTATCATTTTGGCAAAGAAAAGGATAAACAAAACAATTCCACTCCTCCCTTTGGTATTTAGTCACTTTCTGCCAGCATCGCATTCCACCACAGTCTCATTTAAATCCCTACCAAGTGGTTATTATCAGAAACATGAAATCTTCAAAAAGTAGTTGAATTAGTCGATCATGTAATGTATTATGCATGCAACGGGAAGGCTTCATTTCTGGACAATTCACCTGCAGGAAATGCATTAATTGGTGGTAGACTCTTGCTGCCTGTCATGACATTTAGCATCAAGTTGCCAATCCCCCACAGAGGAAATCCTGAATTCCTACTCTATTTGGTGCATGCAGCCAATAAGGAAAATTAGCTGCTGAAATTAACAAGGGCCATGAACCCCAACAAGGTCTAGGCCTCAGCCTGGGGGAGGAAGTTTCTCCTAGAGTGCTCTCTTTCAGCCCTAAAGATAGTGACTCTTCTTATATCTGCTATTCTGAAATTAATTAGGGTTCTCTTTAATTCTTAGTAACAAATCCCTTGATATTCCAATCTCCTATTACAATTCACAAATTTTTATATTAAACTTCCTGTCCCAATTACTATGTGGTTTCTCTTTTCTAATTGGACCCCTACCAATTCAACATCTTTTTTACAATGAGTAAGGATATATTTGTAATTGAACAAAAACTAACAAAGTTTTAAAGCAAAAAAAAAAATGGGAAGGTAAGAAAAATACAGATTTTAATTATATGTATAAGATAATCTGCATTTAAGATGTGGCATCCACCAGAATGTCACGAGTTGCATTGAAAAACACATGAATTCATACACACGTGCCTAGTTATCCATAAGCACCTGATGTGTGGGTAGCATTTAAAACTAACCAATTGGATTCTTTAGCTACTTGAAGGTCAATAGTCTGTTATGTATCCTGTATTATAATGCTAACATATGCTAGTGATACTATTCAATGACTTACTGTTTAGTGAACACAATCTAATTTTGATCAAAGGATCTAATTTATCTCTCAGATGCCTGCTGAGGCCACATTAATTCTTAAAAGCACATGTTTTACGAGCTCCCATCGACACGCTGTCAATAACCTGCACAAAGTATTCCATGACCATGATCTCATGAGAAGGTGCTGCTCCTCTCAACATTACTCAGCTCAGAGATTCAAGGAAGCAGTTTAAGTGTTGATGTTCTTCCATGAAACCACATTTATGCAACCAGACAGGGACAGTCTAATGGAGGAATAATTAAAATCCACTTTAAGATGTACATTTTCCCATGAATGATATTAACTCACTCTGAATATGAAAAACCGCAATTAAAATGTTTGGTGCAATAGAGAGGCTTTCAACAACTCCACCCTATCATTTTTTCCCATCATGTACTTTGTTAGCCATTAACAGTCTCCTGAGTAGGTTGAGTCCATTAATATCTCCTTTTAACCCATCTTGTTGTTACTATAACTCTGTCACAGAGTACAGTATCAAAAAATGAAAGAGAGTGACTTTAGCCTCAAGCCAGTATTTTGGTCTATATAAGAATGCCACTTCTGGGATTTCCCTGGCGGTCCAGTGGTTAAGACTCTGTGCTCCCAATGCAGGGGGGCACAGGTTGAATCCCTAATCAGGGAGCTAAGATCTCACATGCTGCATAGCGGGGCCGGAAAAAAAAATGGTACTTCCTAATTTCAGTAATAATAGTAATTATAATTTTATTCAGAATAGGCTCGTTTATGGAAATATAATTTTTAAAGTATGAACTACTGAACTCACCTACAACCCAAATGATCTTTCCAGTGTTTTTTTTTTTTTTTTTCCAAAATGCTTAGAGTATTACCCAGTATGTCCTGAGGAACTAGAGGTGTGAATAATTAAGTAGCTCCAGAATTCCCACCTTTTTGAAATAAAGTGATCATTTCCCTTGGTTCTATTCTGCTTAACTATGAGCTTTCAAATGATCAGATTTTATCAAGCATCAATCTTGCAGGACCTGGTAAATTGACAGAAGAGTAGGATGCTGTGGTGGTTTCACTATTAATATGTATAGCAGTTCATTAATTAAGACTCCCAGCTGCAGATGTCAAAAGCCCAACTCAAACCAACTTAACCAAATAAAGGAAATTTATAATGATCTTAATGGAAAAGTTCTGGAATGGTTCTAATTTCACAGGTGACTGTAAGATATTCAACCCATGTGATAGGAATACATCCTTGTCTTTGCCATATCTCAGCTCTATTTTTCTGTGCTTTGTCTTCACTCTCAAGAAGTTTCAATGTGTGTAGTGGTTCTTGGAAGGTCTAGGTTTATGGCCTCCCAGCTTTAAGTCTAGCAGAAAGATGGTTTCTTTATGTCAACACATCTAGGAAGGTACCAGGTCTGAGTCTCACTGGGCTACTATGGGTCACAGGAAGATCTGATTAGCCAGGCACACCTGACCTACTGAGTGTGAGTAGGATCTGTACCAGTCAGATCATAAGGCCTACCTACTCTTTGGGAAAAATGGAAATGGGTATAGTACAGACATAAAGTTCCTAGTTTCCACCAGTTGTAATTTATTTTTGCTTAGTGCCAACTTAAAAGGTGAACTTTAATCCTCACAATACCACCTATTTCTTAGGATCATTAAATGTGGCTTAAGGATGAGACAGTGCTCCAAAAATATTTTAGTAACATACCCAGAATTTCATAGCTAGTATACTTTAGAACTGCTATCAGCATAATAGAAACGAAGTGATTACTCCTGAAGAGCCCCGTGCCATAAAGGCCTGATCTCCAAAATGCTTTCCACAGCTAATATAGTGCAATATGGGAGAGAAAGGTGCTTAACTCAAAATAATTCAATTTATATTGATTTAAATAAACTAAGACTTCTACTTAACTACCTGAACTCAGTTTCTCTACAAAGTTGCCATATTTGAGGCAAATACTATCACCCTTACAGAAGCAGCAAACAGCTCCTTCACCTTGAACTGAAATGCAAATGCATATTGGTCTTTAAGAGTTAGACCTTTTAAACTCCAGGCAGTGTGTGTGTGTGTATGTGTATGTGTGTGTGTGTGTGTGTATGTGTGTGTGTATTGGGGGGGGGGGCATGCACACACATGTATGGAGCAAGGAACCAGGAATGATTCAACTGTTTATTCAAGACAATAGTGTGTTCATCTGTGCCCCTCATTCATTCCTTCAAGGGTGTTTACTGAGCATGGACAGGGTGCCAGAAATTCAAAGCAAGTTGCACCAAATAGACATTAAAGCTACACTGCTTGAGTTAAAAGTGAACCATCTGTCACTTGGGTTTTCACCCTGCAATTTTCAGAGACTGAGTAGTCAGAGGAAACTTAAGTACCTTTACCACAGCCATGATAAATGCTGGGTTTTGTTTTGTTTAGGTGTTTTTTAAACTTCCCAAAGCTGAGAACAAAATATCGGAGAAATTAACCTGTTAGTGAAAAATGTCAGCATGGACGACTCCATCTGGAAGGATGAGAAGAGCTTTCATGGGCCAGGTGACAGTCGTAAGAGGGAACCCAGGACAGGATCACTGGTCAGTGAGTCAGAAGCCCATCTTTTTGTATATGGAAAAGTGGGAACTGTGGCTGCAGAGTAGGTTGGAAGGACTGGTGCTTTATTTTATATTTTAATAACACCCAGAGTTGATAAATCCTAAATACTCTCCTTCGGGTTAGCACTGACAATTTTATCTCTGAAAAAGAAGATACTTAACACATAATGTTGGCATTCCTCTAGCTCCCTCCCACCCCCATATATATCTTCAGGGGATTTTAATGTAAAAGAAACCTAAATCTGTTTGTTTGGAATCCTGCCAGAGAAGCAACTCCCCTCTGAGAACACCATCGACATCCCTCATCACCCACCAAGTCAGCACCTAGCTCCTTTCTGTAGGAGGCCAATTCCAAATGCAGTTTACAAACACCTGGCACTACTGTTCTTTGCCTTCACTCAAAAATACCATCCTGGAGAATCTGTTCAAGCAACCACTACCCTGGCCGATAACCCACAGAAATATCAGCTGCTGAGTAATGCGCATGTATTCCCGCATCCAGTGACATTTCAAAGAGGTACAGTGATACTCAGCAAAGCCAGCTTTGGAGCAGTGAGCAAAGTGGTAAACAGAAGCTGCCTGGCTTGATTCCACTACTACCACAGCTTTCTGCCACTTTCAGTCTTTCTGATCCCTCTCTTTTGCCTTACCTTTTTCTCATCAGTAAAATGGGAGTGATTTAGTGCTCTGGACATAAGGAATTCGAGTCAGCATAAACTGCAGGGAGACTTTTCTGCATATAACCTCTGCTCGTGAAAAAAATTAGGTCCCTCTGGTTTGAGAAAGTTTCTTCGAGATCTCTGTAATCCTGAGAGTCATAGTACAGGAGTACCCCATGAATCCGGTTGTGTTGGTTAAAATTTATGGCCTTTCAAATCTATAGAGACAGAAAGTAGATTAGCAGTTGCCCAGGGCTGTGGCTGAAAAGAGAGAGCAACTGCGAATGGGTGTGAGGTATCTCTTTGGGAAGATGGGAAGGTTCTAAAATTGGAGAGTGGTGATGGCTGTGCACTCTGTAAATGTACTAAAAATAATTAAATTGTACTTTGAAAACAAGTCGACTTTAGGGTGGATAAATTCTATCTCGATAAAGCTGTTTAGCAAAAATAAGATGGATTGAGGGATGGATGGACTGAAATGTGGTAAAGCAAACATAATAAAATGTTAATTGTGCAAGCTACGTGTTGGTAATGGCTGTTTATTATATAATTTTTGTATTTTATGAGTATTTGAAATGTTCATAATAAAATGTCAGGTAAAATATATTACAAAAATTGGTGTCTGTGCACTTGGTGGAAAGGATCAGACCTCCCAGTTTTTATATCTGTATAAATACACAAACACATGCATATATTTAAATACACAAAGATGTGAACAAACAAACCCTTACTGTCTTTGAGAAAAATACAGTAAATATGGTAAGATTCTTGTGGTTAGAGATGACACTCAGTGAAGAGAGACTGAATCATACTTAAACAGTTACTCTTAAGGCACTGCCATATCTCCTTTGCTGTTCTAAGGATTTTACATACATTATCACATTTAGTTGTCATAAATAGCTATTTGAGGCAGACTATAAATTTCTCCACTATATAGATGAAGTTGAGGATTAAGGGGTTTAAAATTCACAAGTAAGTGGAGGAGTTACAATCTGAAACAGATCTGAATTCACAATGATACTCTGGTCTAACAGATGCACATTGGGAGCTGCTAAAATCATGATAATGGTCCCAATTTTATTAGTCTACTTTTCCCCCACCCACCAAAAGTAAGATTGATAATGTGGGGGAAAAAAAACTAAAGAAAAAAATCCTTGTCACTGTGTTTCGCCATGCTGTATTCCAGCCTAAATTTCTACATTTGAAAAGTATTTTGCAACATTGGCAAAAAATATACATATTTTGTGCTACTACTTTGGTTACTGCAGGGTATCTTCCCCTGTTTCAACCATAAACCAGAGAGAATGGTGAAGAGATGATATTTTAGACTATAGGACAGCAGGTATTTTTTCTGTTTTAGAGTAAGATATCCTAGCAAGAAGTTACATTTTTTCCAGCTAGCATATAAGGATATCTTATACATGTTTATTTCACAGAGGGAAAACATGTTTTTGAACACTGAAACAAAATAAGAAAGAGCAAAAGGAAATCCTAGTTATGTGCCTGACTGCCAATAACGAAAACCAGTGAAGAAACATTCCGTATGACTTCCAAATCTACTGTAACACAAAATGTTGCGAAGACTCTTGTGCTTACTTGGTTCAAAAATCTAGTCACTAGCCAAGATTTCTTGACTTTGATGAATATCAAGCCACCTGGTTTTCCAAAGTTGAGTCAGATGCCATATTTGAAGGGGGTAGAGTGTAGGCGTCCCTGGGGTTAGAGGAGGAAAAGTGAGTGGGAAACCATCTTAGGCAAAATGCATTCTTCCGGGGCAAGCCTTTTTGCACACGATCTCCCACAGTATCCCTTTTTCCTTCTTCTTTTTCCCAATTCTTCTCCTTCCTTCAACTTTCACTTAACCATAGATCTTTGGATGAGACCCAGTGTAGGTGGAAGAAGGGTGCCATCCCCGTCTGTCTCCCTTGCAAGTTTGACATCATATCAGATGGTTTTATTCCACTCTTGGTATATTTCCCAAAGCAAGTTTTACTAAAAAATGAAGAACTGCTGCTTTCAAGTCAATTAAACTTGCGTATACTGAGAACTAGTAAATGCTGAGCCCTGAGCTAGACAACAAGAAGAAACCTAGTTCCTGAAACATTCACAGAACAATAGGGGAGTTGGGCAGGAAAACAAATTACTAACCAGTTGAACCAGAGCAAAGGAAATAAGTCAAAGTATAGAGCCATATGATCTTGCTATATAGAACAGAAAATGTATGGTAATAATGTATTTATTTTCTATAAGATATTTTTGAGTAGCTATCAGGCAACCTTGATATACTATTAGTTAATATTTATCAAGGGCTTACACCATATCAGATGATGTGATGATGCTTTATAAGCATGATCTCCTTTCATTTCCACAATTAGCTAATCAGGTCACTACTTTTATTTTCTCCATTTCTACAGATGAGCAAACCTCAAATACACCTGCTGAATTAGGCTGTGGTTTCTGCACCATCCTGGAGGCCCAGCTACAAGCTGGATACTAACGCGCTTGTCAACCTGTCTCCAAGTTCAACCCTTTGCTGTTCTCTCCACAAAGCAGCCTCCAAAATAAAGTACGTGCTCAACTTTAAGTTACAGCTCATGATAAAAGATTTCCTTCTGGGGAATCACTTTTCATTTATAATGCACAGACCTTGCTCCATGGAGCATCTGTGGTGGGAAAAAAAGAATCATTTTAATAAAATGAAAAATCCCAGATGCTCCCAATATTGAGTGATAAATTCACACCCTGTTTGGGAATTCACCAAGGATTTAAGCCAGATCTGCAGAGAGAAAGTTAATATCTCTGACCAAAGTTGGGGAAAAAAAAAATACAACACTTTCTTCTATAGTAGAGAAGTAAATAGCCTTGTTTTTTTTTTTCCATTTTCCATTCAGCCTTTCACTTATTTGTTCCCCTTGCATTTGGTGGTCTTTAATGATTCAGTATTTCCCCCAGTTTGCTGTATGGAGTGTTGCTATGTGGGAGGTGGCATCCTGAGTTTGAAGTATTCATCCTCCAAGTTCACCTGAAGATCTGCTGTCTCCAACTTGGCAAGGCATAAAAGGACCTGGCTGAGTTCCAGCCCTCGTAATTATGTTCTAATCTGTCTTTATTCCCTCTCCTCATTTTTCATGTAATGTTCAGCTTAAACCACAATTTCATTGCTTTTTAGCAGGAAGGGAAATTAAAGGATGTACTGTGAGATTATCTAATGACATACGATTTATTTTTAGTTCTACTCCTGTTATATGAAACCTAAACAGAGATTGCTAGGATACAAGCTAATCTACGTTTTGAAAAGTAAATATTTTTCTATATGAAATATATGAATTTTGCAAATAACTAAGATACTTATCATACATCATATGCATTTATATATTATATGACATGCAATATTTGCAATGTCAGACCTACTAGAAATATTTGCCTCTTGCAAAACAAATTCTTGAAATATTTAAAGACAGTGGCACCAGCGACAATGACCACTTGACTCCAGACTTATAGCAGCTCATTATTCCATTCGTGTGCATCTTGGCTTCTTCACTGTAACAATAATTCTCTAAATGACAGAGGCCAAATAGGCTTGCCTTATGTGCCCCACAGTATCTAGGACAGCCTAGGTACCCTTTGCCCCTCTGAACTTCTAGTCAGCTCCTGGAGGCACTCACTGGTGGATGTTGCCTTTTCTAACAGTTGTTTTGCCAAGTGTATGCACGATGGGTGTGGTAGAATGAAGAAGCACTGGCATCAGGAGTGGAGCTGGGTAGTGACCAGTCTCTGAGAATTACTGGCTCTGTGACCTGGGACGAAAACCACGTTTTTCCGATTTCAAAACGAAGAAAATAAATCATGCTCTGTCTACATCTCAGGGCAGTTGAGAATCTTAAGTAATATACATCAAAGTATATACATCTTAAGTAATATACAAAGTATCATGTCAAATGTGCTCTACAGTGGAAGTTAATATGAAGAAGAGGGCGAGGGAGAAGGGAAGGAATGATTAAGACCTCCTCTCCAATAAATTAAAAAAAAATAAAATAAGACCTCCTCTCCCACTTAAATGATAAGCTCCTTGAGGTCAAGGATAATATATCACAAGTTTTAGCTTAAGAATTCAGGGAGGAATACATGTGAGAAAAAGAACAGTGTCACTGAGAAATCAGCACACAATTTGTATTCCTTCATTTTATGTAACTCGTATTTAATACGATGTTAAAAATCAGAAACATAGAAATATAGCAGGTAATACTTATGACGACACTAGACAACTAGTCCAAATACTTTTTGTCTAGCACATTTTGCCGTTAATTAATCTGGTAATCTCTTGGACTAGACCAGCACTGAAATTCTCACATTTTTAAAGATATCTATCTATCTATATATATATATATATACTCATATTTTTTAAGCTATATATATATAGATATATATCTTGCAAGTTTTATTTTTGTTAATGCCTTGTGTCTCCTATATTGGAACCTCACAGAAAGACACAATAGAGACAGGAGTAAATGATGGGGGAGGAGGGCAAGGAAGCATTCTGAAATGACAATTCATATGCCCATGTCAAACTGTCTCTCAGAAGTATGAGAGCCATTCATCTGAGCTTGCAACACAGTGACGGGAATCCTGTGGTTGTGATAATACGGTTGGTCCTGTCTCTCTGTTAATAGACATGAAAGCATCTCAGACGCTTCTGAGCTCATCAGTCTGCCTACAAGCAGAAAGCATTTGTACATGGTACTAAATCATTTCATTTTGAGCTATAACCTGACCCCTAGTTTTTAGCTGTCTGATCAAGAAGTGCTAAGGGACAGGGGGGAAAGGTGGGCCTCTTGAGACTGAGAAAATCACTTTTCCATCCATCAGTCTGTCTTTTGTTGAATGTAAGTGAAATGAACTCTGAAAATGAATCCTTAATTTTCACACTCATAATGACCACATGCCAAGGGAGTGTTTCAATGTAACTATTCCTTTCTGTGAAATGACTTTTTCAGTCATGTCACCACTTGATGCTGTCAATTGATAGATGACAGTATCTTCTCTCTCCATACTGCTGGATGGTTTTCGAAGAATTTTCATATGAATTACGTTTATTTGGTTTGGCTCACAGCCACCCTGAGATGCAGGTATTGTTACTGTTTCTCTTTCACAGAAAGACTGACTCCACACTCTACTCTCTTACCATACTGCTATCTAACTCTGCATGTTGGATGCTTGATATCATACCTAGCACATAGTAAGCCCTCAGGAAATATGCATTTCCTATCACTATTGGCATCTATGCCCTGAGGCAGAGAGGGCAGACATATTTACAGGAGATGTGACCTCTTCAAGGTCGCCAGCTGGCCCTCCTTCCGTGGTACCATATTGCCACCACAGGCAGGAACTATAAGGTGATCTATTTTGACTGTTGCCCTCAATGGATTTGTTTGGTGTGGGTAAACTTATTTTAAATAGATGACCCCATACTAGTTGCTATGAACATATGAGCACGAGATCCTGATTAGACATTACAGGTTGTTGAAAACTCCCACTTGTGTCTCCTCTCGCACATAAGACTACGTTACATCAAACCCAGCAATGAAAACTGCCACCCAAACAGCAAAGAAAGTATCACAGCCCAAAGGTTTCTGACACGTGAAAGACCAAGGCACATAATCACAGGCCCATTCACCCTGCCTTTCCCCACAGGCCCCATTACAAATCTCGAATCCCTTCTTTTACTATTGACTATGAACACACGTTAAAGGCCTTTCAGAAATCATTCGGGCTGAATGGCTTTTTTCATTGCTGAGGCCCAAAGCAATGAAAGGGATTGTCAAAAAGAGCCTGTGATTGTCAGCCACAAGGGTGACTGGTGGCCAGTCTTTCTGCCTGATGCTCCTGTCCCCAGGCTGTGTGCTCCAGCTTGTAATGAAAGCCACAGGCCACAAAGTTGGCAAGAAACAAGCACACACCTCAAACCTAATACTCCTCTGATTCCTGGATTTCTAAAATGCCCAAGGGGTAGCCACTAAACTAAAATTAAGTTAGCAGCCCTTTAGCTCAGATGACACAATTCTTAAAAACAGGAGAATTAAAGTTTATTTAAATGACTTGGTTTCCTCTGTCAGAGCTGGGACCCTAAAGAGTGGGTAGATCAGTGTAATCACTTATATTTGAACTTGAGCTAAATAAGCTGGGAGTCAGAGTACTGGGAAGGAAGGAATCCACTCGAAGAAGAATTGATGCTAGTGTTAATCTTAATTCTTTTGTATAAGTTAGTCTTAAATTTGCCCACATCTACCTTTATTTACTGAAGGTGATTTGGAGATGCATTTAAACCTTTCTAAAGTGTTTTAGATTTTATGTTAAATGCGAGCAGCCAACCAGAAAACATTGGTCGTGGAGGGAGACATAAAACACCCTAAAATACGAGCAGTTTGTCAAGGCTCACATGGTTAATGGCCATAAAATTGGTGCTCAATAAATTTTATTCTCATTAACTATATTCTGAAAAAAGAAAACAATGGATCAAGGTTTAGTCAAATTAATTTATTTGATGTTGAGGCATTTACAGAAACATGGCCATACAGCCTTGCACTCAATTTTAAATACAGAAGTTAAAATAAACCAGGGTGAAACCCAGCAAGTTTTCATCAATCAAATTTCAGCACACGATTGCTAATAACTTCGGTTGTGTCATAAATTATGTTTTCCCTGACCAGCATCCATCATGGCCCCAGATCAATAACCATTATTGATAAGACTCTGCCATTTGTTTAAACTGTCCATGGGCATGGGGGAAAAACTCTTGGATGGCTAAATGTTTGGGACATCACTTAGGAAGCTTGGGGGATAGCCTGCATGCTATCCGTCTTTTTGTGTGTGTGTGTGTGTGGGAGGGTAGTGCGCCACGCAGCTTGTGGGATTTTATTTCAGCAACCAGGGATTGAATCCGGGCCCTCGGCAGTGAGAGCACAGAATCCTAACCACTGGATCACCACGGATTCGCTATCCATCTCTTTGTAGATGAAGTTCTGCAAAGACTTAGATTTTTTATTACAAGGGCATGCCTATGATATGAAATGTGTATGAGAGTCTTACGTGTATATATATATATATATATATATATATATGTACACAAACACCCTTTGAAAAATTGAGTAATGGTTTTCAATTGGCTTTATTTCTATAGCTCAGTTACCTTGGATGTAAATACTGGAGGGCTCTACTGAATAACACAATGTGTATAAAGCGTTTAGCACAGTGTCTGGGACACAGTAAGTGCTCATTTATTGAAAGAACACTTTGAGTGGAAACTCTAGCTTGCTTTTTGGCAGAGATTTCCTTCCAAGTGTACGTGAAAATTTTGAAAGGTTTGGTAAGCTATCTTACCCTTAAGTACTTTGGAAGTGCATTAAAAAATCATTTCATAGGCCCTAAAGGAAATCACACTGATTACTTTAGCTGGAAAGAGGAACCCCCCCCCCCCCCCGCCGCCCCCGATCCTGATCACCTAAGGTAGTCACCAAATTTGTGTCTGAAAGATTTGGTTTCTTCCCAAAGCGAAATCAAGCCTTAAGGATAAAAAAGAATGCCATCATTAAGGATGCTCAACAGAACATGAGTCATATTTTAAAAAACAATACTCTTCACTGCTCTAAAAAAAGTAATTCTTAAGGTATGAACTAGAGTAATCATCTGTCATGGAATTAAGATTGTGAGAGAGAAAAAGGTTCTGTACAAATAAACTCTGGAAAGTTAATTGAATGACATTAATGGATCAAATAGATTGAATACTCTCTAGGTGGAAGAAAAAAACTAGGCTAGAAACGGCAGAGTTGAGAAGGCATGGAAATACAGAGAAAAGTATCCCCACTCATCATAGGACTCAGAAGCTGTCAGAGAAGGAGACAATCACATAAAAACCACCTCTAATTGCCTTTACTTTAAACTCTGCAAATAAAGATCTATCAGAAGAGGAGATGGGAAGGACAATATAGTGCTTTTCTCTCTGGCATGAAATTTATCTTGTGAAAAGAACAATTATCTAAAGGCAGACTTCTTTCTCAATGACATCAGATAAAGTTTGCTCTAAAAGGCAAGATGAACCACGTCAGCCTGTATTCCTTAAGCTTGCTGCAGTTCTAAAAATGTATGGTGTGGCATGTGTTAACTTTTCACTTGTAAATCAGAAGCACAAGCCTAAATAAGTCAGGCTTTCTCTTGCATTCTTTTCACCCTCAATAAAATCATGAAAGTAAAATGAAAAAGTTAGAGGATTTTTGGCTTGCTCAGGACCAACCGTTATTCATCTTGAGGGAATCAGCTCTCGACAATTGGCCCCAAAGCAACCTCCAGGTGTCATTTCCTGTTATATTTCCATGTTCACCAAACACACTGTGAATTCTAATCCTACTACACAAATCAGTAACAATTTTTATGTTCAACTTATATGGCAAATTATTATGATTTTTAGTGGCACATCTTAAGGGATTGGAAGAATCGAAAAGCACAGTCACCTCATATTTATTGGGTATTATATTCATTGAAAATCTCCCACTGTGTATTTGCTCATTCTGTTCTCTCTACCTAAATGTTTAGCTTGTTGAAATACTATTTAACCTTCTCTGAAACGATTTTCAAAAACATTAGTGTGCTTCTCCTCTTTCAGTTTGACTTTTTTTGACTTCTACCTTACTTGTTCCAGTGTATCCACTTGTTTCGAGGTAGAAGCCCAGAGGTGTTAGGAGTATAGAGACAGAAGTAAGATAGGGAAAAAAGTAGCTTTTTGCTTCTACTATTAAAAAAGAAAATCAATGTTTTTGCAAAACACTTGCCTTTCAAGCCAGGCTATTTTTTTTGAGAAAATACAATAGAAATTATTTTATTTCTCCTTTAACATATCAAGAGGCAATCTAGTCTCTGTGTTAGGGTTTTATATAAAAAAGATCCAGACAGAAGAGTAACTTCTGTCTGGATAAAAAAAGGGACAAAGCTACCCTTGTTTTAGGTCCAGGGAAATAGAGAAAGAGAACAGAGAAGAGAAGGGGAGCAAAATTGGGCCCCAATTGTCTTGACTCTAGCCAAAAGCCAATGAGTGGAAGTACCCAGATCAACAAATGAAAAATGGCATTTGGTACTAAAACAAGATGATATTTGGGGTCACTTCCCACAACAGTTTGAGGACATTGTGTGATACAAGAGCAGGTAGAGGGAATTCCTCAGGCTGAGCATCCCTGAGCCACACTTGACTCTTGTGTGGTAGAGACAGGACTAAAGGCTAGTGAGGATGTGACTAGGGGGCTTCTGACAAGAGTGGGATAGCAGGAGTAAGAGCTCTGTGGCTCAGGCCCTAATGCAAACCACTGAAGCCGGATCTTGATGGCGGTCACAGCCCATCTGCAGAGGCATCCATGGTGCCAGTGGAAATGATGTTAGACCTAAGTCAGCCAGGAGAACCACGAGCTCCAGTGAAGCCAAAAGAGGCTAGTAAAGACTACCATCAACCACTCCCAAGCCCGCAGCACAGCAGGAGAGATGAAGAAGGGATATTACTCGGTGGACAGAGAAGCCTAAGGATACATAACCCAAGGGTCTCAACCCAGCTTCTCCATGAAGAGACCGAGAGAGCCCTACCCTTCCACCCGCACACCCAGACGCCATCCTGCAGAATATCCTGGAGGGGGTGATGGAAACCTGAGAAGTTGTCCAAGATACTGTTTCATTTCTGTACAAGACACTGAACTCTCCCTAAAGAGACTATGGGAACTCACAGATCAGACAGATTTGTAAGCCCGATTGGACAATCCCTTGGGAGTTATATTTTTTCACTTCACTGAGTGGGTAAAGGATTTAGGAAAAAGACCATATTAATTATAAATGAATTAAAGAAATTTCATCTTCTCTGCACATTCAAGTTGCAGTGAGTATTACATTTGTTACCCTGTTCTGCTGCCAGTCTCAGCACAAATGCCCCACATTTGAAAGAACTCAGTTTGAATTAAGCAATTCCTCATCTGAGATCGACAAGATATCACTTTACATTTTTTAAAAAATTTTTATTGGAGTACAGTTGATTTGTAGTGTTATATTAGTTTCAGATGTACAGGGAGATGAATCAGTTATACGTATACACATATCCAGTCTTTTTTAGATTCTTTTCCCATATAGGCCATTTCAGAGTATTGAGTAGGGTCCCGTGTGCTGTACAGTAGGTCCTTATTAGTTGTCTATTTTATATATAGTAGTGTGTATATGTCAATCCCAATCTCCCAATTAATCCTTCCCCACTCTTATCCCATGGTAACCATAAATTTGTTTTCTATATCTGTAACTCTATTTCTGTTGTGTAGGTAAGTTCATTTGTACCCCTTTTTCTTTTTTGATTCCACCTATAAGTGATATCATATGATATTTGTCTTTCTCTGTCTTACTCCACGTAGTATGACAATTCCTAGGTTCACCCATGCTGCACTGACTTCATTCAGCCCTGTACTGAAGATTCTATTTATATGTTTACATCACAAAATTATAAGCTGTTTGAGGGCACCTCTCCCAGGGAACATACAATATTTCATCTTATTGGGTTAATAAATTAACTGAATTTAAAAGGTAAGTGGCATTCTTTCTAATTAAGAATGTTTGGTTTCAAAGATCTAATTCATGCTCTACTATGGTTTGTATTGTGACTTGTATAATTAAGCCACAGGTAGATAATATAATTAATAAATAATTAAGGGGCCATGTGAAACTTATAAACTATCACATTAAATCCACGAATGACTGGAGAGGACAAAACCTCCTTGTGCTTTGATAACTGTAGAAGCTCTTGTTTTCAGTTTGTCCAGTAGATACAAGGTCTCCTATTTGTTCTGGCAACAAACTATAATCCCCAGACTCACAACAAATGCTGAGCCAAACCTGGCAGAATTGAGGGTGGCCCCCAAGGTTCCTGCACCTTGGTGTATACAGCCTATAGAATCTCTTCCCTTAAGTATGAGCAGGTTCAGTGAATATGATGGGATAGTATTCCCTTATTAGATCACTAATCAGTTGACTTTGAGTTAATCAAAAGGGAGATTATCCTAGATGAAACTGACCCAATCAGGTGACCATTTAAAAAGTGAAGTATCAGAGACATTATTTGGCAGGCCTGGAAGAAAATAAACAGCCATGTGTGAGAAAAGGGGTCTCCTAAGAACAGAGAGTGACTCCTGTCTGACCATCAGTAAGAAAGCTGGTTGAAGGGAACTGGATGTAGAATCAGTACTACAGTGAGAGATTATAAAGACGCCTGTATTTATACACAATTGCTGTTGACAGATCTGAACAAGAAGAGTCAAAGAGTGCTACAATATCACTACTTCCTAAGTACCGTGCTTTCTAGAGTATATTGATATTCAATAATGTCTATATTAGTAAACTATATTCACAGAGGATTTTACTCTTCTGGGTTTTCTTTTACTATAGTTCTTGTCAAATTAAAATAGTTTTTAAAAGTGTATTTGGGTTATAAGGAAACCAATTCTGGTGTGGAATATAAATTCATTTCTCACTGTCGAGCCATGCCTACAATTTTTTTTTAAAGATATAATAGCTGCAGCCATATTTCCCTAGTGATAAAAAGAAATCCCTTTAGTAATCCCTACAAAATCCTAAAGTGCTAAAATGCAATGAAGAGGATTTCTGATGGTAAGTTATAAATCCTTTCAGAGAACATCTTGGTTTAAAATTATTTCAAAAAAAAAAAAAAAAGAATGCTTAGGAATTGAGTAGTACTATTTAGGCATCCTTCAGCAGTACCAAGAACACTCCAAAGGATTTCACATTTAGAGCTGAGAAGGTGAAATGAAGTTATATTTGTGATAGTCATGGACAGTAAGAAAGTAAAGTTACCAGAGAAACACTACTGTACACTCTCAAAGCTTGAAAAAAATTTCAGGGGACATTCATTCAGTCCATCCCCAATTCAGATAATCCTTTACACCAGCTACTGCAGTAAGAGATCTACACCTCGTAAATCAACGTATTCTTCAAGTTAATTAAGCAGTAACTTCACTTGATGTAAGTGTTAACATTTATATACATTTTGCTCCCTGGCACTCCCACGAATAAGTTCTCTCTTCTATCTGGATGCACTTTTAATATTTGAAGGCAGCTGTTACTAAATTTCATATATCGGACACCTATGGGCCAGGCATGAAATTTAACAAAGACATAAAGATATAAAGAAACAAGACAATGGGAGTGATGAGCTCTATGGCAAACTAAGACCAACAACCCCCTCTAAAGAAGTAGCTGCTACTATTCCCCACCCGCACGTGGTAATTTGGAAATTAATCACAACAAACCATAAATCTGGGTTATCAAGAATAAATTTTTCCCTTTTAAAACCTGTAGTAATTAACCTCTATATTAAGAAGTCACAATTGATTCTCCTAAACACATCATTCCATCAAAACATGTTGTGAGCTGAGACTTTAGAACACCATTTGTATCTTAAAGGTACTTCTCATTCAATGTTGAGAAGATATCCTGAAATCTACATCTATTTAAATACATGGAAATGGAAATTTTAGGACCCTTCGTTAGGTTTCTACATTTACGACCTCAAAAGCTGGAATTTTTTACACTGAATTAATGCTGGAGAATTGAACCATCATATCCTGTGGGATGCTGATTAAATCTCCAGGGAAGATATTGTTTGAAGACCTGAAGACATGGTGAGTGCTTTGGACAATCTTCCCCAGAAAGCCTTGCAAGTACATAGCAGCCTATTGCTGGAGGTTTACCTTGAAGGGTATTCATTTTCGTCAAATCTAAATACTATTCAAAATAAAACTGATAATATATACACTAAAACATGTTAGGCAATGCACAGGTTTATCATGAAGATTATATGAGATACCAAGTGCACTTTTTGCAAGAATGAAATAAATCCATACACATAAAGTGTATGGAATATACATTATCTTAATTATACCAACTCTTCATTAAAAAAAATTAACCTTATTTTTTTGGACAGAAAAATTATGAAGATAGTAGAGTTTCTACATTCTCCACACCTAGTTTCCCTATTATAAATATCTTTCATACTAATGAAAGATAGTGTGGTATACTTGTTATAATTAATGATTCAATACTGACATATTATTATTATTTACTAAAGCCCATACTTTAATCAAATTGCCTTAGTTTTATCCCCAATATCCTTTTTCTGTTCTAGAAAACCATGTAGGATACCTATCATTTAAGCATCTTGTCTTCTTAGTTCCCTCTGGCTGTCACAGTTTCTCAGCTTTCCTTGTTTTTTGATAATCTTGACAGATTTGAAGATTACCAGTCATATAATTTGTAGAACATCCCTCAAATTAGATGTATCTGGTGTTTTTCTAATGATAAGACTGAGATTATGGGTTTTGAAGAGGAAAACCAGAGAGACCATGTTTCATTTTCATCTTTTACATCAAAGGGACATGCTATCAACATGACATCACTGTTTATGTTAACCTCAGTCACCTGGCTGAGGTAATGTTAGTCACATTTCTCCCCTGTAAAGTTATTCTTCTCCACCCCCTTTCCACACTGTTCACTTTGGAAGGAAATCACTATGCAGAGCCCACACTTAAAGCATGGGGAGTTATGCCCCTACCTCCTTGAGGGTAGAGTAGCTACATAAACTATTTGGAATTCTTCTACATAGTAGATTTGTCTATTCTCTTCCATTTGTCTACGTATTCCATCATTTGCTTATATTAGTGTGGACTCACAGATATTTAGTTTAAGCTCTGGGTTATAATTCACTACTATATTTTCTTGTTCAAGTTTTTTCCAGTTTTGGTCATTAAGAGTTTTTTCAATGGGTGCCTGTGTTCCTTTTTTTGACTCTATTAGTGTGGGATGTTTGCTTTTTTGTGCACTTACTCACTTTCTAGTACTCTAAGATGTTCTAGGCTCATCCTGTTTATTTTCTGCCCCAGTCCTTGATTTAGCCATTTCCTCCAAGAGCCCTGGATCCTTTTATCAGATAGTGGTATCAGGAACCAAGATCTGGGCATTAGATGTGCTTACCACTAGTGCAAGAAAATATGTGTGTTTACCATGTATACCCATGTGTATAAACATTTAACCCATACTCTTGTGGATACACCTTTATCAACTAGACTACAGTATTTATGTACAGTTTCTTTTACTTTTTGTTTTACAAACCTTACTTATTCCCAAAGTTACTTGTCAGTGTTGTTCCCCCATTCCTTTCAATGAGGCTATTGTGTATATTTTAATATAATTAGTTTTTTAAATCACTTCTGTATTCATTCAGGATAACCCTGACCTCTCAAATGACTTTTGTATATTTGCCCACATTAAGGTTTACTCTTCGTTTTGTAAATTTCAATGGGTTTTGACAAATACATAGTGTCACTTATCCACAATTACCGTATCATACAGAGTAGTTTCACTGTCTTTACAAATCTCCTGTACTTTACCTACTCAATCCTGGTCCCTCCTCAATCTCTGACAACCACTGATCTGTTTACTGTCTCTAAAGCTTTACTTTTTCCTAATGGAATCATGCCTATAACCTTTTCAGACTAGCTTCTTTCACGTATTTAAATTTTCTCCATGTCTTTCTGTGACTTGATAGCTCATTTCTTTTTATGGCTATGGCTTTTGTGGTATGGACATAGCACAGTTGGTTTATACGTTCACCTGTTGAAGGACATCTCAGATGCTTCCAGTCTGGAGTGCTAATGAAAAAAAAGCTGCTATAAACGTTTATGTGCAGGTTTTAGTGTGGACATAAACTTTCAAATCAGTTGGGTAAATACCCAGGGGCATGACTGCTGCGTCATATGGTAAGACAATGTTTAGCTCTGTAAGAAACTGCTGAACTGTCTTCCAAAGTGGCTGGACCAGTTTTCATTTCCACCAGCAAGAAATAGAGAATTCCTGTTGCTCCCTATACTTGCCAGTAGCCATTCTAATGGCTCGCTGTCCTTTACTGGATATTCTTTTTGCACATATTTTCTCTCAAAGTCTTTCCATTCTCTTGAAGTCTTTCACACAGCAGAGCTTTTATTTTAATAAAGCCTAGTTTATCAGTATTTTTCCCCATGGATCATGCTTTTAGTGTTTTATCTAGAAACTTGTCATTAAACCCACTGTCACCTAGATTTTATTCAACCCTCCATTTTTCAAGAATTATATACTCCTTTTCTCCAGACAAGAAAAATGGAATGTGCAGAATAACTGCGCTGACGCTACATAGCCTGAATTTCAACTCAGATCTTCTAACCCTCAATTACTATGTTCTTAGTGTACTTTTATGTCTTTTGAGAACCATGTTGCTTAGTGTGAAGATTAAACGAGATAATGCATGGAAAATACTCTGGGCCTTTTGAGTATTTTGAGAATCTATCTATTATTACTGTTGTTTTGTTTTTGTTATGATCATTATTCCTCTTAGGCACACACATTACCTTAGGTTTTGATTTCACTTATAACAACATCAATTCATAATGAAACCTCCTTGGCACACTGGACGAATGATGCATCACTGAGTTTAAAGTAGTTTTATGGAGCTTTATATTGATATGATTAAATAATGCAGAAATCTGAGTGCCCTTCATTTCACACAGCAACAGTATATACAGCCTCTAAGCAAAACTTTGACTTTCTTCCTTATTACGACACTGGAGTTAAGATTGAAGGAAAGTTCCCACTTGCTCCCAGGGGTCTCTCTTTCCTCACCACCATCAAAAGAAAACATCTGGCATTTATTATTGAAAAGGCTGGGGCAATGGATTCTCTTATGATTACAATAAATAACGACAGACTATTTGTATAAAAGGAGACTGGGAACATCTTGTGAAGCATCTTGTAAGGGCAAACTAAAGCACCTGATGGTAACTTAAAATACTTTCTGAATTCTTACTGTGTGCTAGACACAATAACACAAACTTAATATATATACCATTGTTTAACCTCAGTTATCATCATTATAGTTACCTGAAAGCTAGGAAACGGAGGTCCAGAGAAATTAAGTAACTTGCCCAGGGGTTACACAGTGAGAAAGCAATGGCTGAAGGATTTGAATTTTTGCCTCTCTGAATCCCGAGCCTGTCCTCTGTAGCACCCTGTTCTACCCAACGCAGACCATGTGGTTAGAAGGCTGGAACTTTATAATGCCAAGTTTTGTTTTTTGTTTTTTTTTTGCAAAGGGAAAGATCTCACAGCATGTAAGGAACTGATTGAAAGAATTCTGGACGACTACCCAAAATGTGTTACCTATGCCATGTGGCCAGGAGATTGACAAAGCACCACAGCTTCTATACACACAGTTTAATTCCTGATTGGATTTATAAGTAAGTTGTATTGTTCCAAGAATGCGTGGCAGGTTGAGGAAATGATTGTATTCTAAAAATAGCCAGAAGGAATGAAAAGGCAGACAAGAGCATCATGTTGAATGCTGACTTGTCAATGCATGCCAAAGACAAGACCAATAGCCTAGCTGATCTATTCTTTCTATCAAGCTAGTCCAAGAAATCAATCCTAATGTGTTTGACTAGGATAGTCACAATCAATTTACAAACATCTTCAATACAACTCAATGGTATAGCATAGTAGGTACATATATAGCTGATACTAGGAACAGTATTATCTATTTTGAAGTTAACTTTTTTTACACAGTCATGTTTTATATATAATAATACCCATCTGAGGTTAAGATAGGCAAGTCAAATACTATTTTATTAAAGTCGAAGTTGAATTGGTTCAACATTGGAAGAATGTGCTAAAGGCTTTTCCAGATTTAAGTAGAACTTTCTGAGTGGCTCCAATGTTAAGATTTAAGCTGGGCACACCCTCTGGTCTGTAGCATTTACTGTGGGTATAATTCCTTAAGTTTATTACACAGAAAGATGTGGCATGTGACTTTTTGTAGTTTATTGATCAAATTACCTTGAGTATGTAAGTTGGGCATCTTCTTGGCTGGATTGATAGAATCCACAGCCTTAATGACATTTTCCCTAAAATTTAATATCTTTCATACACCCAACACTGTACCTCCTGAACGTTAGGAATTTGGGAGTATAAACGAAAAGTATCACTTCTGTTAACAGCACCCTGATTTCCTTCTGAAATATTACTTCTCCAAACTACATACTGCCAAGCTAAATAAGCTGTCTCTTAAGCTATTAAATATGAAGAATGATGCAAAAAGGAAAAAACAACAACAAAAAAGTTGATGGAGTCCATTCATTCCAGAATTGACAATCTGAAGGGACTAAACTAGATGCTACATCTTAATTCATGGGCAGATAATGATTTCTGGTTTGTGTTTTTTATTTTTATTTTTTTCCCCTCAAAGTTCTATTTCCAACATTCTCTTCAATTTCCCAAGTCTCCTGGTCATCATCCAATAAATTCGTTTTCTTTGTGTATTAGCTGGAGTTGGGTTTTTTTGTTTTTTGTTTTTTTTTACTGGCAAAAAAGTACTAAAACTTTTTAGATCACCGAAAAGAATCAAGGACCAATTTCTGTTGAAGTGTAGAATAACTGATAACATCACTAGGTTTGTGTCATACTTTTTCTCTGCCTAAAATATTTTTATAAACACCACCATTTGCAACTTGAGTATGACGCACCCTGAGGAATGTTATTGAGGGGGAGTGTGGAATATCCTGAGAGCTTCTAAAGATGACAGCTCCTCCTTTGGCTGGGAGTGTGTGCTGTAATCCCATCTAGCAGTTCAGTGTCTGAGCAATCACAGGACTGAGTGTACACATGCAGAACCAAGCAAAGATGCTTACCTGGGTAAGGGATAAATATCCCCATAGCAACTATTTCTTTCTCCAACCTCCTCACCATTGCCTCAGCGTCTCACTTTGGCTAGCCTCATTTAGTGACTGACTTTTCAAAAGTGATTATGGTTTTAACAATATTCTACTAGTAGGAGGACAAAAGAGCAACTGCACATTCCAAGGTGAACATGCCTTGTTCTAAAGGTAGACACATGGACCTATAAGAAGACAGAGGAAAAAGAAAGCAGCTGACACTGACCATCTGTTTGCTACCTAGTGGCAAGGCTGATCAATCCAAAATATAAAGAACATCCCATTGCTTCTCTACTAAAACTTCTCAAGGGCTTTCATTTCATTTAGAAGTGACCCATAGCACCCTGTGAGATCTGGTCTTTTTCTCCAATCTTACCTCTTATTCCTTTTCCCTCCATTCAGTGTGCTTCAGCCACACTGTTACTTTTCAGTTCTTGAACAGGCTGAGCTTTTTCCCTAAAGGCGCATCCCCAAGCTCTTTCCTCTGATTTGATTCCGCACTTCTAAATCAGAATTGCCCATTTTCCTATCACAGTTCTCATAATCAATTCTTTGGTCTAGGGTCAAATGTTATCTATCCATCTGTAGCTACCCTATCTTAGGTAACCTCCATGTCTCAGTTATTTTCTTTTTCAGCCCTTAATCCTTTTCATTATGATGCTCACCATAACATCTATTTATTTGTTTAGAGTCTCTTTCCCCTAGATTATCAGCTCCAGGAAGGCTAGCATCCTGCCTACCTCAATCATCACAGTATCTTTTGTGCCTAGAATGGTGACAGATAGTCAAGTTTCAGTAATTATTTTTGAATATCCAGATTCAGACAGATTCATGTAATAGTATTGTGAAAGTGAAAGCACTAATTAGTATGTTCAGAATCTGCTCTCTCAGGTATATGCTTCAAGCCAGGAAAATTATCTAATAGTTAAGAAGAGCATACATGAAATATACTCTGTAAGCAAAAAATTGTGATATACCTACATCTGGTAGTCATCTTTCAAGATGGCCCCAGTGATTCTCGCCACCTGGTATTCTTGTCCTTGGGTAGTTCTCTCCTACACTGAGTAGAGCTAATCTGCATAACAAGTAAGATATTATAGAAAGGGTGCTGCATGATTTCCAAGGCTAGGTTACAAAATATAGACCTATAACTGCCTTGCTTTCCCTTGGATCACATGCTTTGAAGGAAGCTAACTCCCACACTGGGAAGACACCCTAGCAGCTCCATGGAGAGGTATAAGCAGTAAGGAACTAAAGCCTTTTTCTAGTACCCAGCATCAACTTGCCAGTCAGGCATGTGAGTTACTTTAGAGTTGGATTTTCCAGCCCCCATCAAGCCTTCAGAAGACTGCAGCCCCAATGCACTATCTTCACTGCTACATCAGATACACTGAGTTGGAATCACTCAGCTAAGCCAGTCCCAGATTTTTAACTGTGTGAGATAATAAAGGTCTGTTGTTGCTTTAGCTGTAAGTTTCAGGCTGATTTATTATGCAGCAATAGCTGACCAATACACTACAAAAACTGTGTCTGGAACATAGTAAATACAACAAAAATGGCATCTAGAAGCACCTGCTGCATTAGATAGCAGTGACAGCAGGGCAGCTATCCAAATGGGACTAGGGAAGAATGGGACATGCATAGTGAAGAGGGTATTTAAGTATTTATAGTCCTGTTCAGACCTGGGAAGCTGAGACAGTGTATGGTGGACATCAAAATTGGCTCCCTGGGCCCAGAACTTTGGAGCGTTAGCTCATCTGGGTCCACCGGCTTAATAAACCTGAGTTCTCCAACCCTCAAAAAAAAAAAAAAAAAAAAAAAAATTGGCTCCCTGTATTATGCCAAGGCAAAGGGTAGATAGAGGTGGAACACTGGAATTTTGAGATGGGTCAGGCTCTGTTAGTCAGGTAATCCTATAGGATACTATCACCTGGGGAGCAAATCCCAAGACAACACCCATCAGATTTCACTAATGGATGAGCACCTAGCAAAGCCCCTAATCACAGAAGTGCCTAATTAATGTGTATTAACACTGATGATCATTGTGGTAATACCTGGACTCTCAGGATGGTCCCCTGAGTTGACATCTATTTAGGCAGACTTTCATTTCAGAGAAAAGACCTGAAGAGATAGCCCTTCTGACAAGCTCTGTTTTCTGACTTGAGTTGAGATGTTTGTGATGAAATCTTCTATGTTAGATTCAATTTCTTCAGGTTCTGATAACTGAATCACACTTCTGAGTTAAAACAAATGGAAGGTGTTAAATAATAGAAAAATCTTCAGAAATTGGACTTCGTAGTAATAGGAAAGATAGTTCCAATTATTTTCTCCCTTTCTTTTTTGCTCAAACACAAGCTCATTACAAATACAGGGCAGCAAAAAGAAAAAAAATAGATTTGTCATGGAATACGGTGCTTTCATATCATGTTTAACCATGCTTAAGAAAAAAATTAAAAACATGTTAATGAGCTTAAAAGTTAGGCCTATAATTTCAGCTTGTATCAATTTCATGTCTTTTGATTTGGACTTCATATTTTTTTATTTCAATCTGAGACATTAAATTATATATAAATTGTGTTTGCTTTTATACTTTTTATTATGGTTTTATCTGTATTAGAAAACAAAATAAGTTCTCCAATATTGCAAACATGAACAATATCAAGGAAAAAAGTCTCAGGGATACTGAAGTATTTGTTAATAGAATGCTACTGTTTCAACCATTCAAAAAATCAAAACATGCCACTGCAATGTTGAATCATTGTCTAAACACACTGGAAGCCAGAAAATCGCAAACTGAAACTGCAGAGAACAGACGTATAATGTAATACTGCATTGCAAAATGGCGAGTAAACTGGTTAAGAAGCAAGAAGGGACAATGGATAATGTGATATTGCCACCCTCTTAACTTAATTGTCTATGAGAATCCCAACATTTTTGTGTTGCATTCCATTTGTTACGAAACCACATTATCTCATTTTTGTGTAAGAATCTTGGAATTACCTCTACATAACATAGTATTCTGCACAGAGGGTTAAGCATGTTCCAGGCTGTATTAGTTTTCTATCACTGTGTAACAAATTACCTCAAATTTAGCGGTTTAAAATAACACACATTTATCACCTCACATTTTCTATGTGGAGTCTGGCATGTCTCTTCTGGCTCCTTTGCTCAGGGTCTCACAGAGATGAAATCAAGGTATTGGCTGGCTGTGTTCTCATTTGGAAGCTTGACCAGGCAAAGATGTGCTTCTAAGCTCCCTCAAGTTACTGGCAGAATTCACCTCTTCGCAGTTGTACGACTGAGGTTCACAGCTTTCTTTTGTTGTTGTTGTTGTTGTTTTTTGGTGAGCTGTCATTTGGGAACCTTAGCACCCAGAGGTCACATTCAGGTCCTTTCCATGTGGCCCTATTCATTAAATGGTATTTTAAAAAATAGCAGGATGCATGTCTCTGCAGCTTTGAATTTCTTAGATTTTCCTGTCTCTGACCATTAGACCCTCTTCCAAAGGGCTCAGCTGATTAGTCAAGCCCACCACATTCCAGAAGATGGGACTCTACCTTCAGGGCATGCACACCAAGGGAGTGAGGGTTGAAGGGCAGGGGCATCTTAGAATTATGCCTAGCTCACAGGCATACAGTTTGGAGGGACTTTTGCATGGAAGGGCAGCTACAGCCTACAGGCATGAGCATGCAACCAGGACATCTGGTTTGGTCCTTTATTCTATAGGGAGATGGAGCTTCCTAGGACACTGAAAAGATGGAGGTGAAGATATTCTTTAGGGACAAGTGACATTGCTTTTTTCTCAAAACAAGAATGAAAGGGCTTAGATCAGTTCAAGAGCTTGCCATTCCGAGAATAAAAGAATACCAGTTGTTTGAGTAGCTTCTTCCAACTGGTGATGAAAGGGCAGTGGTGCAGAGGGGATTCGGGTCTTTCCTTAAATCTGGCGAGACCCTAAACTGCATAGAAAGAGTTCTCTGGAAATATGCACTCAGGGCCAAGAGAAAAGCTGTGCCCAGATATACAGCACCGGTTCTGCTTGCTGTAACCACCTTGTTAAAAGGAATGGGAACTTGGTTAACCCTTTGATCCAATCAGCATGGTAAGCCCTAATGTTATAAGTGCATGGTGGGCTCTGCCGCATGTTGCTGAAATAAAATGACTAAGTTTATACTGGTGCTCAGGTCACATACAGATGGAAAGGATAGCTCCCAACCTCTGCTTCCTCCTCACAGCAGTGACTGGCACACTGCATCTTACCATGGAAAATGTAAAGGGTTTAAAAATAACCCTACCGTCTCTTTTCCCATACAACTAAAAATAAAAATGGGCAAGGGTTACATTCAAGTGAATATAAAGTAGAACAGTGAAGGACCTTTCTATCTCTAAAAGTCCGAGTCTATTGTTACTCCATTGCTCTATTGCTACCTGAGGAGAGTACCTTTCCAAGTGACAAAATTATAAATAGGGTGGACGGTAAAAGGAAATGTTATTTACTAGCTATGTGACCTTCATAAACACTTCACCATTTCCCTTCAGTTTCCTCTTCTGTAAAATGGGAATAATATGAGTACCTAACTTCTATAGGTGTGACCGTCGCATGAGATATGCACAATGTTTGACATATAGTAAAAGATTAGTAATTAATTACTACAGCTGCTACTGCTGCTACTAATACTATCAGAATAAAGATTTTAATGGGATCTTTATTGCTATAAAATTGTTGACAATGATCCGTTGGTTGTTCTTAAACTTTAGTGTGCGGCAGGATCAGCTGGAGGGCTTGATTAAACAAAGACTATGGAACCCACTCCCAAAGTTTTTGACTCACTAAGTATGGGGCATGGCCCTGAGAACTGATGTGACATGTTTATGACCACTGTCTGTTCTGTGAAGTTTGTCACTTCACCAACGGAATAGGAAAAACAGTCAATCCCCATAGTCACATACACTCTACTGCACAGGTAAACCTTTCACGTGTGATATTTTTCACTTTTATGAATTTCTCTGATGGTCTGTGGAAACAGTACCAGTTTTCATTAACTGTGACATTTTAGTATAATTTAATTTGGAAAACACAGAGAAAGCATAATGTATTCGATCTTGAAGCCCTGTTCAAGAATAGGAAAACTTCAGACAATAGTAAATTTAGGGATCTTGGTTACCAAGAATTCACTCCCTATTATTCAATAGATGGCAGTCTCCTCATTTTTGGTAATTTGGGGCTGACAAATGCTGATTTTCTAAAAACCATCGATCATACCGTTTGGTAACACTCAATATAGTCCTTACCAGGCAACTTGGTATTAACCTTGACCTCAAACTTTTTAGTTTACTACACACTACATACATACAATATTTGGATTTTATTGATGTTAAACTAGACTACCTTCTTGGAAAAAGCATCCCTGTCACTTTGAGGGGGAAAGTCATCTCCATTATTTGTCACTATGGTTTGTGTGTGATTGACCCCAGTTTCTCCGAAAGTCATGTGACTTAGGTCTGGCCAATCACCATAATTCATCCTCCAAACTACAGTAACTGGTTCGGGTACAGGCATGTGACCCAACTTGGTTCAATGAGATACAGCACCGGCACTTTGGCTGGAAGGAATTGAAAAGTAGATATTGTCTTGGACTCAAGGTAATTAGGATAGAATGTAAATCAGGAGCTGAGGATAGCTCTCTTGTGTTCACACAGAAAGACCTCACCAGAGAGCGAGACTTACTGAGAGGACAGCAGAGCTCAGAGGTAAAGCATGATTCATGGTGACATTGAGCGACTGGATCCAACTATGCCTGAAGCCATGGTATCATTTCTTTTTTATATATGTGAGTAAATAAATCCTTTTTCTGCCTAAGCCAGTTTAAGCCAATTTTTTTATCTGCAACTGAAAGAGTCCTGAATACTATCATTTAGAAATTGGTATTTTTTTATAAAATGAGTAATTTAATATTGATGCATAATTAATATTTTATAGCATTTTAAAACAAATCAGAGACATATTAAAGAGAAAGAAACATACCATTTATTTCATTTTAAGGCTGTCGACTAGCTATTTCCTGTTTGTTCCTGGTTGTATTACATATTCTTTTTCTGAGACAGTATCATCTTCTCTACATTGCTAGAGAAGTAAATTCAAATCAGCCATTATCCTCCTCCCTTAATAAACACACAGTGTATCTCTTTCTTATGTCATAATGATAGACCTATGTTAAAATCTACTCCCAATTTTTTTTACTACTCACTAAAGACTGCTGGTTGTTTATGTGTAAATCTGTGGTTTAAAAATAAAACACAGTGAAAAGAATGACAACACTTAAAATCATTCCAATCTCCCTGTGACATGTGGAATGATAAAGAAATTTTGGACTGTGTCCTTACTCACATGGTTGCTATGTCAGGGTGACTATATTGTGACTTCTACTGCAAAGGATTCCAATGCTTTGTAATCAGAATGTTTTTGCATGTTTCCTGAAAGCTCAATTCAAATGAAGAGAAAATCTGTACATTACTTAATTTTTACCTTTTCTCCCTGTTAGTATTTTGTTACCTAGTATATTTTCTTATTAGTGTGAAGTGGACCAATTTTATGACTAATTACTCTTTTTCCTTCATCCATCCTCAGGTGAAGAGTAATTTTGTTTTTCTGGTACACAGCTCGTAGTCATTTATATGCCACTTATAATCGATTTTTGTGGAAATTCACATCAATTACAAACATACGTGGTTTGAGGAAAAGATAATCTAGGGATACTTTCCCGTCTCTAGGTTCACCTTCGCCTGATGATAGTAACTTAGCTACCAAATACTGATGCCCAGCATGTGTGCTTTAAATATCTACATTTTATAGGTGGAGAAAGTGAGACTCCGAGGTGATGTGCCTTGCCCAGAGTCACATAGTCCTGATGGACTCCCAGCCTTATTTTCTTTTCCATTCCCCAAACTCCCTCACTGTCATTTACCTCCTCATAAAGCTTTGAGGACAAAGTCTAGAATATTGCCATGGATACTGGCTGGACAACACAGACTGTTCAGAAGGGCTGTGAAATGAACACAGCCAGAGCCTCGTTCCTTGCAATGATTTCCACTGGGTTTATCGACTAAGAGTTTCAGCTCATAAAACGCAAACTCTGTTATTGAACTGATTTAAATCATCTCAGGAAGAGTGTGATGTCTAAGAACCACCCATATCTTATAGAATAAGTTAAAAGAAATCCTCCTGCACATAATCCTTGCATTGCAGTGCTATTAAGTCATGGTTCATTTTCTTGGGCTTACCCAGGTTATGGAACTCCAACTCATTACATACAAGGTCAGTTTTATACTGCATGTGGAACTGCAATTGGCCAGTCTACTTTATAATTCTGTAATAAGGTACGATTTACTAAATGGCAATAGCTATGCTTGAAGTGAAGGGAAAAAAGGGAAGTGGGTTTATAGGGCACCTGGGAGGCCAAATAATACAGTGGGAACAGGCTCTAGACCGGGAAATTGTAGTTCTTGCTTATCTCATACATTAGTTATTAACTTACCGGATGACCTTGAGCAAATCACTTCAGCCTTGACAATTTCAGTTTGCTCATAAGGGAGGTGCAAAGGTTCACCATCAAGGAAGCTTGTTAGAGAGAATATAGTGGACATCTGGACATCTGTGGTTGCTGCTTTTACTTCGTCCTTACTTTTGGGATCTGTCTCTTTTCTATTCCATGTGAGTCCCATGGGATGCTAGTCCCAGTTATACCTTCCCTGCCCCAGTGATGACATATGACTCAGGCTGATGTATCAAAATATCCCTTCCTCCTTTCCTCTGGACACAGTTATTGGTTCAGAAGAGCAATGTCACAAAAGAGGACCTATCAGAGTCATATGGATCTATGGGATGAAGGACTAGACTCATTTTTCTGGGATAACTAACCATAAAGTCAATGCAAGCATGGACTCTCCCATCACCATCTTTGCTACTAGGTCAAGTGATCCTGTCCAATAATTAAACCCAACTTGGAGGAAAGCAGAGATAAAAAATGGAAAGAGGGTGGTCAGAACCCAGGTTATATCATTAGGACCTCTGGATACAGCTATACCTGCGGTCATTTCTCCTCCTCTGGACTTTCCAAAACATAACCCATAAGCTCCTTTTCTTCACTTAAGATAATTGGAATTGAGGCTTGGTCGCTTGCTTCTGAGTTATGATTACTATATCCAGAAATTATGTTATTTAATCTCTAGAAATGAGTATAATGCTGAAATGAATTAGTTACTCTTTAAACATGTAGCTGATACATTGAATGAATTAATATATGCTATGAATGATTCTATGGTTCTAGGAAATATATGTATGCCCAATATTTAAATCTACATTATTAAGTAACATATCAAGATTTTCATTTTTAAAAGATCAACCACAATTCATTCATTCATTCACTGAGTACTGGACAACTTTTACATGCTATATCCTGAGGATGCAGTACTGAACAGAACAGACAACAATCTCTGCACCTACTGAGCTCACATTCTAGCAGGACCAGAGTTACATTATATTTAATTACATATAATGTGCATCTCAGAAACATCCAATCCATCTATATTCAGGACCAATTAAATCCAGAATGCAAAATAACACTCTACGACTTACAGATTTCAGCTTCCGAAATGTTCTTTCACCAGTGAATTTAGAACCCAGTTGACCATCAGAGCCTAAAGGTACAATATTTGTTGTTTTTAAACAAAGAGCACCTACTTGCTGTTTTGACAAAGATATATTCATGCCTTGTCTGATTGTATATTTCTGTAGGATATTCTTGAGTAGTCCCTGTCAACAAAGTTAGATTGAATACAACTACCTTGCCAACAACAACAGCAGCAAAATTGACCTTTCCTTCTTTATAACTAGATGTTGCCATTGATATGGAGATGCTATGGTCCTGAATTTCAATTGTTGCCTGTTGCAGTATACGAGTATTCCATTCCCTGAACCCCAGAGGAGCTTGTCCTGATTGAATTGTCATCAAGCCTACCAGGTAAAAATCAAGTAATTCTGAAAGACACTCCTGATCTGATATAGGCATGTACTCCATACCCTACACATGCAGTTCTCGTACATCTCACCATTTTATTGTTAAGAAAAGCAATACAGCATGCCTGGGAAGACATATTTTAGCAGAGCATAAATGTTCTATTTATGGGCTAGAAAATTTTTCATGCACTATGCTGGCAAATCATCCTAAATAAACCAGTGTGTTGGCAACACCTAACGTAGTAAATTATGACACATTTTCTTCAGTTGGTGGCTATATGTTTACATTCACCAACTACTGCTGGGGTATAAAGCATGATTTTAGGCCTTGCAGAAAACAGGGGAGTGATACATGTTGAAGTTATGATAGGCTATCTTACATACAGGGCATCCACTATGCTCTCTTGTCCAGCAGTTTTTTTCTGCCCTTTCTCCTAGTGATGATATACCTCTTCCTTCTCTGAAACCCAGTCCATGCCTTTGGCTGGGGCTATCTCTACCTCCCCAGCCAGAGGGATGGTCCTGTCATTGGCTCTGATTAAATGATCCCATCCTTGTGCCCAAAGTGATTGGCTTAATTGCTGGTGAATGACCCACACTGGATCATTCTAAAGTTCTAAAAAAGTTATGGGGCATTGTTACTCAGCAGGACCTGAGGGTGACCGTCTTGCCCACTAGGTTGAGAGAGCCAGTCTGTGAGATGGGCAGAGACATGAAACACTGCCAACAGCAGTCTGAGCCCATGGTTCCAAATATAAATAAAATGTAACATATAAAAACAGAAGGAAGAGGAGAAATGAGAAATAGAACTATGATAGTATCATTTTTGCTCCCCATATACAATTACATGCTGGGTCTTTGAAAACACCCAAAGCAATAATCCTCCCTTTATTTTTTCCTTAAACTAACTGAAACTTTATTTCCTTGGCCAAAAGAATGCTGAATGTACATTGGGAAACAGGCGAGCCAGAACAAATGTAGACTCCAGGTAAGTATCATCCAATTTGGCTGATTGATTTATAGATTGATTGACTGCTAGATTCATTCATCCATTCAGACACACACTGATCACCTACCATGTTCCAGGTGCTGGGAAAAATCTTTACTTATTAAGATAAGCGCAAGACACAAGCCCTTTAGGAGTTCAATGTGGAGAGGGAAAGGCAGACAAAATATTAAAATGTTTTGGTATTTTAATATAATGTGATGACAGCTTTAATTGCAGTGTGCAGAGTACCTTGAAGATTTGGGGTCTGATGAGAGGATTCCTGGAGGCCGAGAATGCTTCTTGGAGATCAGAGCAATCAATCAAACACAAGTTATCCATTGATATGAGAGTATTATTACCACTGAACTCCTCTGAGGGCTAACATGAGAGAATTATTACCACTGAATTCCTTTAGGGGAAAGTAACAAGTGATGTAGAACAGAGGAATATCTGGGCCCAGTGGGAGCTGCTTATACACAGTTGGGAAGGGGAGAACCAGCTCCCTGATTCCTGAGCAGCTTCCACCCGACCCTTGTTCAAGGATCATATTTTTTCCCCAAAACCTCAGCTCTCTGATGTATGACCCACCTTCTAAGAACCCTGCTGCATCTGAAATCCTATGCATTTCTGATGCTATTTGAAGCATAAGCAGAGAGAAATATTTTTCTATGTGTGAGCGGCCAAGTGACATGGGCACAGGTCATTTTCATAGTGGTAGATTCCATTCATAAACAGTTACTGAAACCTACTGTTTTCTAGGACCAGTGCTGGGAGTGAAAGGGAATACACAAACACATAAGATATGGATTTGCATAGAGAGACAGGAAAGAAATTGAATGTCATATGGTAATGACCCTAGTGAGAAGTAGAAATCTCTATGGCTGACATGACCAAACACCACTGTATCAACATTGGCATAGCTTAGAGTAGGGTTTCTCATCCTCTACACTGTTGACATTGTGGGCCAGATAATTTTTGCTGTGTGGGACTATCTCATGCACTGTAGGATCTTGTACAGCATCCCTGGGCTCTATACACTAGATACCAGTAGCATCCTCAGCTATGACAACCAAAAATGCCTCCAGACATTGTCACATGTCCCCTGGGGAGTCTAAGCACTCCTGACTGAGAACCGTGGGCCTAGAGGTAGTGATGTTTAGAAATAGAAAGGCCATCATCTGGAATTCCAGCTAAGACACGGTCTTAAATATCTATACAGAAATTCTCAAACTCTAATTACCAAACTAGGATGTTGATAAGCCCAGGAGTTTGCAGCAGTGTATAGGGGGTAGGGGGAGTGGATGGGAATGAGAAGACATATTATAGCTTCCCAGGGCCTGAACTCTCCCTTTGAGGATTTGAAAGGAAATTAAGCAATCTAGATAGTAATTCAGAGCATCCATATATATATACATATATTTAAGCAAATGCACATATATTATAGCATAAACTCAAATTTAGTTGAAACCTGAAAGAACATTTCTAAATGCCGTGGGCTATTTCTGACTGTATTCCCAGCCCCTTCAAACACACACTTACCCTCCTCTGCCATCAAGAGAAGCACATGAGGACCCAGACATAGATTAACACAGAGGGGACACATCCACTTTTAACAGATTTATAGGAAATTAAATGGCCGTACTTAAAGATTGATTATCTGAGAAAAATCTGGGAGAAGACAAGTACCACTGATTAACGATGAGGAGGAGGAGGAAGAGGAGGAGGAGGAAGAGGAGAACAGCAGACAACAAAGCCTCACCTGTAATGAATATTTCCTATATGCCAGTCTCTATGCTATGCACTTTACAAACAAAACCTTACACCAACCTAATGGGACAGCTACTGGTGTCACTACCATTTTAAGGAGAGGAAACTAAGGTTTCATCCATTGAAGTGCATGCCCTAGAGCTGCCATTACAAATTACCCAAAACCGGGTGGCTTATGACAACAAAAATTTATTCTCTCATAGTTCTGGAGGCTAGAAGTCTGAAATCAAGTTGTTGGTAGGGCCATACTCCCTCTGAAATATCTAGGGCAAAATGTTTTCCTGCCTCTTCCTAGTTTCTGGTGGTTGCCAGCCTCTTGGCATTCCTTGTCTTGTAGTTGCCACACTCCAATTTTTGCCTCCCTCTTCACAGGGCCTTCTTCCAAGTGGGTGTGTCTAATTCCAAATCATCTTTTCCTATAAGGACACCAGTCCCATTGGAGTCACTGGATACAGGGCCCACCACTAATCCAATATGACCTCATCAAAACTTGATTGCATCTGCAAAGACTATTTCCAAACAAAATCTCATTCATAGGTACCAGGAGTTATGACTTCAAGCTCTCTTTTTTGGGGGGTGGGGTGGGACACAATTCAACATACTACAGCAAGTAAAGAACAGAATTGGGACCCCCACTCAGGACCCATCCTCATTCTCTACCTGTAAGCCTTATTATTTAACAAGCATTTATTTATTAAGAAACACTATGTGCCAGACGTTTTTCTAAATGTATTGTAAGTATTCATTTATTTTATTAATAACAGTCCTGAGATGCAGGCGCTATCATTATCCTCACTTTACATCAGAGGTACCTGGCATCCGGAGAGTTCCAAAATGTAGCTAAGGCCTCTCCAGTTTGGCTTGTACCCACTCTGACTGCTTAATTTGCAAACTAAATTATAAATTACGATTGAAACCCCTGAGACATAATTGAGGGTCACTGCATGTAATATATCTATCTATCTATCTATATATATATATATATATATATATATACACACACACATAAGAGTGTCTAGGGAAATGAGATATATGACCTACACCCAACCAAACATAATTCATTTCGGTTTTTTTAGCTCAGGTGACCCATAAGGTGACTCAGTCCTGACTACCCCAGTACTATTTTTAAAAGCACTATCAATCTCTTTAAGAGTATTTGAAGATTAAATTCACTGAATACTACTAGAGTCAGCCCATGTTTGCCCTTTCAAAAATAATACTCTTGACTTATTAGTCTGCAGGAATCCTAACTCAACCTACATGAAGGTAAAAAGACCTGTATTAGCTAAAAATGACATGCTTGTGACTTGAAAAAGTTTCCTGATATTATATCATTTCTGAAAATGATTCATTTCTGATTCTACATTTCTAATGATTTACAGCATACAAATATTCTTTACCCCTGAAATCACATTCTTTCTTAACGGGATGTTGTGGTCAAAAAAATCATACTGTTTGATCATATGATTTAGGTAAAATTTGTGAGTGGAATGTATCTTTGATAATGATTAGCACAGCTTTTGCTGTTTAATCATTCGTCATTAGGTTTTCCATTAGCATATCTATGAAGATAATTCACTTAATCAAATTCTTTAAATTTTTTTCATGGTTTTTAAAAGAGTCACAATTTGTGCACTGGGATAATCTAGGTGGAGAAGGCAATAGGGACTTCTATTTAATGATACTCAAGCCACAAAGGTAGATTGGATTATGGTTACCAATGTCTTACTTTCTCCCTGTGATAGAATTGTACATGCCCTTTGTCATACGATTTGGTAATGAGTCCCCTTATTTGAAGTGGAGTATGAATGTATATCTTAATGACTTTGAGCTTGGTCATTTTACTTGCTTTAACCAGTGGGGCAGAAGTGGCAGGGGTTTAAGCCATGGTCTTAAGGTGCATTGCAAGATTCCACCAGCCCTCTTGAGCTTCAGCCCTTTGCCAAACGAAGAGTACTCCCCAGATAGACGTTAATCTTTCCTGAGTCTAAGAACAAAGACACGTAAAGCCCATCTGAGCCTGACACAAAGCCTGAAATACAGTCTAGCCAAGTCATTTTAATCAAAGTCTAGCTGTATCACAACTGAACTGCAAACCCATGAGCCTGTAAATAAACTTTTACAGTTGTCAGAAACTGGGATTCAGAGGATTGCTTGTTAAACAGCATCACAGCAACAGAAACCTAACTAACACAGTTACCATATAAGATAGATACAATAGATACAGAGGAGACCTGTTTTTTTTTTTTCCCTTTTTGCAAATTAGCTTTGAAGCCTAAGTAACCTGAGAAACTTGGGAAAAACAGAATTTCTGTAAACTAAATCATATTTTCCTACTGACTCACACTCATTTCAGAGATGTTTTTGCCTGGGGAAAAATGTTGTCTTCGAAATAACATTGAAAGGTATACTCTCAAGAATGCAGCAAGAACTCTACCTAAGTCCTTGTCCTTGACAGTGCAAAAAAAACCCATGAGTATCAAAACATGCCAAAGTGAAAAGGCTCATTGGAAGAATACATAGTCTACCTTTTTGTTTTCCTGTTTAAGTTTCAAAGGAAAATTTGGGGGCAAGTTTTCTCTCCGTAAATTCTTTTTAACTTCTTGGTCCCTTTCTTGTCATTTTTGGTCACAATGCTCTACTATCTCTTCATCTTGACTTTAAAAAATTCTTGATACCAAGGTAATACATATTTGAATAATAGACAAGTACCTAAAGTAAAAGTAAGATCTCTCTCTCCTACCAGATCCCATCCCCCAACTGCCAGTTAATAGCATGATACATCAAATTAAGATGTTTCCAAATCTCCTTTTATTCTGACATACACTGAAGTTTATTTTATACTTAGGAGGAAGAGGTAGGTTCTGTGACTAGGTCCTCATGTGTAAAACACTTGAATGGCTTCTCTGCCCCCATAAGATAAAGCTCATCATCTTTCATAAAGTTTAAGAAGCCCTGAATGATCTCCCCTGCCCACCATCCAGACTCACCCCAGGATGCTCACTACTATACTTTGTACTATTTGCTTTTCAGCCACCCTGGACTTAATTGTGCACATTTCCATGCCCTGTTCCCTCCGTTGGACTATTAGCATAGGTCCCTCCATGCCCAGGTTAACTCCTGGTCAAACTTCAGGTCTCAGATGACCATGTTCTCCAGAACCATATCTTTCACTTCCTTAGTCTAGATAAAGCCCCCTGTTGTAAGCTTTCAGAGCCTCCTTTACTTCCTTAGTAAAACTTCCATTATAATTTTAATCACATTTGTTTACTTTTTTCCAGCTTTATTGATATATAATTGACAAATAAAACTGTAATATATTTGAGTATACAATATAATGATTTGTTATGTGTATACATTGTAAAATGATTCCCACAATCAAATTAACATGTCCATCACTTCACTTTTTTTAGAAGAAAGTTTAAGCTCTACTTTAAGCAAATTTCAAGAATATAATACAGTTATTAGCTATAGCCACCAAGTTGTACACTAGATCCTCAGAATTTACTCATAACTGAAAGATATTAGTTTACTTTTAATTACTAATATGAGAACAAAAGCTATGCTACTTATTCCCTTAGAGTTCCTGAGTCTGGCACACAGTAGTCACTCAATAAGTAATTGTTGAGCCAGAGTGAACAGAACTCTCATAGTTCAGAAGACAAATACTTAGGAATTAAAGGTAATGACACATTTAGGCAGAGCTTTGGGAAGGAAAGGGGAACCAATGCAAAAGATGAGAAACAAAGAATACAGAAGGAGGCAGTGTAGAGAATGAGACTTCACCTAAGAAAGGTTGAGGCAAAGGAAGTGAGAAATTCTTTCAACAGCTATTGCGACACTCTGGAGATGACTAAACAACATGAAGTCCTGCATAATGTCCTGCATAATGACTGCATCAAGCAGGCCTCCTAAATTGCCCATAGTGAAAACCAAGGGCCCATTACCATGTACCTTATGGACCCATGAGTATTCACCCCAAACCTACAGGACATAAACTTTATCTGTCATGTTGAGACCTTAAGCCAAGTAATGGCCCTGTGTAATGAGTCCTCTCTCTCCCTCCTTGATTTCTACTGTCTTTGTTGTAATAAAACATTCTGTGCTAACTATAGAATTAAGCGGAGCTGATGAGTAAAGTCCAACTTACTAGTATGGAACTTGACCTACCCACAAGCACTTCCTGAAATATTTCACTCCATCAGCTCTACAAATAACTACACTAAAACTCAACCAATAGACATACAAAAAAAAAAGGCAAAAATAATTGCATACAACTTCAACATAGCATCTTTAGTGTACCACAAGATTCAGTTTCAATTTACCTGTGAAAATGATTCACTTTGACGGTAGTCATGGTTTTGTACTGCTTGAATGGGCTTAATAAATGCTTCCATGATGATAGCCTTATGTATCTTGTGGGAAATGCTTTTAAACTCTAAATCAATGATACATGCTACTGTGAGTACACACTCAGCTCTCTGCCTTGTTGTTCAGGATTCCATAGGAGGGATATTAGAAGATAAAGTACATCATACAGACAAAAAATTTTACGATGTATTTGCCACTAAAGTTAAAAATGAAAAAAACAAAAAACAGAACAAAACAAACCAAAACCAAGATAGACACACCATAGACTCATCAGCATTTGCTACTCTCTTTTCTAAGTGTCATTTGAGAACCACTCACTGAGATTTTCTCTAGCAAATGTTTGGAGTCCCCACCTTGAACTAGCTGAATCTGAATCTTTGGATTCAACCATCTGTGTAGGTGGTTTTTAAGGTCTCTAAAATACAAATTCCACAATATACGCAGGAACTGAAACTAGTAGGATGTCAATGTGAGGTGAGGTGTTTGTTAAAATTGTGTCTTGGGAATAGATAATTTACTTATATCATTCATACTTTGGTCTCACTGGAAGTTTGTATTACTTTGAGGAAGCACCAAATACATATTAAATTAGACATAAATGAAGAATTTATAGTTTTCTGTAGAGTTACAGATGTAGAAAAGGAGGGGAGGGATAAATTGGAAGGTTTGGATTGACACATACACACTACTACATATAAAATAGATAACTAATAAGGACCTACTGTATAGCACAGGGAACTCTACTCAATACTGTAATGGCCTATATGGGATAAGAGTCGAAATAAGAGTGGATATATATGTATGTATAACAGATTCACTTTGCTGTACACATGAAACTAACACAACTTCATAAATCAACTATACTCCAATAAAAATTTTTTAAAATTTATATTTTTCTGGTTCAGAAAGATATATTAAGAAAAATATGAATAACTCATGTGGTGAAGCGCTTATTCTGCTCTCACAAAATCCTCTCAACACACATACCTTTATTTACTATCATCAGGGGCTAAGGCTGTGGTTCTCAAGTTTAATCTGCAGCAGAATCACATAGGTGTCCACTAAAAAAGGCAGGTGCTCCCATTGACAGAACAAAAACAGGAAGAGTGGAGCACAGCCTGCGTGTTTTACTCATATCCCAAATGACCCTGAGGCAGGTGGTCTGAAGAATATACTTTGAGAAACACAGACTCTTTAAGAGGGTACTATTTCTACCTCAATATTTTCTCCAGAAAACAAAACTCATGGAAATCAAGTTCAAACGGATGAGTGGAAGCACCTTCAGGAAATACTTGGAAATGTTTTCCCAATGGCATGCTGGTATCACCTACAGCTTATCCAAAAGTGTAGCCAGCCTCCCCATATCAGAAAGACTGCCAGGCTGTAATGTAGCGACTGCCAGATCAGCTGTGATCTAATTAATCATTTCTTTCACTGCAGGGTAATGTAGCCACAAAAGCAGCTTTTGGAGACTGACAATGAATACTGAAGGTAAAGAAAAAGAATGACAAAATGTTAGGATTTGTAACTATCTCTTTCTGACACCATTCAAAGCAGAGAGCAGGCTGATTCCACATGACTAACAGTGGTTCTTTTGACAGAATCTCCTTCAAGTGGAGAAAGACAATTCATTTATAGCCACTGCAGCTTGCTAGAAGTATCTGTGAAGTTCACCAGCTTCCTTTGTTCTAATCCATCCTCCCCAAGCAACCTTCTTCTCTGAAACTGAGTCTTCAAAGTTCACTCACGTGCCAGGAGAAATTCCCCGGTGCAGATGACTAACAGTGCCAATGGTGCCAATAAGAATTACAAAAGTGACAAGAGCAATATTAATGGCAGCTCCCTCTGTGCCAGCACCGTATCTTGCATCATCTCATTTCACATTCAAAGCATTTCTATGAGGGAGGTGTAATTATCATCCTGCTTTTAGAGGTGAAGAAACTGAGGCTCGGAGAGATCAAACAATTTAAAGGAAGCTGACATTATAATTAGGTGGAGCTGATGATTCAGGCTATTTTTATCTGAATGTAGGATATACCTTGTATAATTCTTAAGTTGCTCCCAATTCTTTAATAGAGTGCCGGTCATTGACTCATTTTGTGAACTTCTAAAGGGCCAGTTCTGGAAGTGGGAAGGTTTCACCGAGGCCATAAAATCGGGGTGTCAGGTAGAGCTTTGAGTAGGCAGCCATATTTGACATATGAGCTGAAATGGGTTGCTAACCCCAGAGCTGATATTTAAACTGGGAATACAGAGCCAGGAATTTATCAAACAGAGATAATAAGAACAAGGGCAGGGTTGAATGTCCGTAAAGATCAACAGGAAACAACATTTAAAACAAAAGTTGCTCTCTAGGGCTAGATTCCTTATACCAGAAAACTAGCATGTGGGTATGCTGAATTTAGAGTCAAGGATGGGACAGATAGTGCTAGAATATCAGTCATTCTTTCTTTCATTGAGCTAACATTTACTGAGTACCTACCATGTGACAAGACATTGTAGACATAATGATGAACAGGACATAGAACCCCAACTTATTAGAACTTCCATTCCATGATTTTACATTCCAAGGTTTTAGATTATTCTATAAGGATTTTATTTGGTATAAATCAGCCCCTGAGTACATCATCACTGGTGGTAATCGAACATGACCTTTTGTCTAAAAGTGATGACTAGAGCCGGGGCCTAGCAAGACCTGAGCATGGTCATGAACCCCCACCCCTCAATCTCATGGCATACACCCGGTCCCAATCCATCAATGAAGTAGGCAGGCCGTAAAGAATGTATGTCACTAAAGTTACTCTGAACAATAAAAATTAACCAGAAGAAGCATCACGTGTTAGTCATTGCCAAAAATCCCTCTCTCCTTACTCCTCTATGGATTTGTCATCAGTGCAAAAGAGCATGGAATCCAATTTGGAGTTAAGAAAACCTACCTTCCTTTCTTTTTAAACCACTTAATGCTTAATGGAAACACAAAGACTGCTTTGCAAAAGCCAGAGTTTTGGGACTTCCCTGGTGGCACAGTGGTTAAGAGTCCACCTGCCAGTGGGGGTGACACGGGTTCGATCCCTGGTTCAGGAAGACCCACGTGCGGCAGAGCAGCTAAGCCTGTGCTCCACAACTACTGAGCCTGTGCTCTAGAGCCCGTGAGCCACAACTACTGAGCCTGTGTGCTGCAACTACTGAAGCCACACACCCTGGAGCCCAAGCTGCGCAACAACAGAAGGCACCACAATGAGAAACCCACACACCGAAACGAAGAGTAGCCCCCACTCAGCACAAGTAGAGAAAAGCCCACACAGCAATGAAGACCCAATGCAGCCAGAAAAAAAGAAAAAAAAAAAAAAAAAAAAAAAAAAAGAGCCAGCGTTTCTTTTACGAACGCGAACCAATATGAGATACTAGTTTCAAATGGCTATATGGAAAAATATTTAGAAAGATTGCTTAAAAACAGGAAAATATTTTAAAACATGCTGAATAGGAGTAAAGGGAGAATAGTTTATTGCAACATTCTTTTTTTAAGCCAAATGACTATTTAAAATAATTAACCTAGTAAGTGATATGACGAACAAACACTGTAAACTTGCTCTCACCAATGTCCAGGAAAGTCAGGCAGAATGGAATTTAGTTTTTCCTAATTCAGGATTTCCTATACAGGATGCAAAAAGTACTGAGAAATTTGACTGCATTAAAGTTAAAAAAAATTCCATTTATTTTAAAAGCAAGCAAGCAAATACCCTTAAGACAAAGAAAAGACAATCCACAGAATAGAATATGCAACACAGATAAGGTCTTATACCCAGAATATAAAAGAATATCTACAAATCAATAAGACAAAGCTAGACAACCCAGTGTAAAACGGGCAAGAAATTTAAACAGCGATCTCAGAGAATATTCCAATGGCCAATAACTCCACCAAGAAATGCTCAACTTCATTAGTAATTAATAAAATGCAAATTAAAGCCAAAATACCACTGCAATACTCACTAAAATGGCAAAAATTAAAAAGACTGATGGAAACAAGTGCTGACAAGTATGTAAATCCAAAAGAATTATCATATACTGCTTCTAGCATAAACATAACCTTGCAGAGCATGTTGGAAAACTGCTTGCCATTTCCTCCTAAAGATAAACAAATGCTTATTGTATATAATGATCTCAAATCCCACTCCTAAGTATGTACCCAATAAAGATACATGATTCCAATACACATGCAATAAAGTTCATGGCACTGTTATTTTTAATGCCCCCCGACTGAAATTCAATATCACAGAGGGTATCTAGAAACTGTCATGTAATCATACCATCCAATGATAAACTACATCACTCAAGATAATCGATTTCACAAACATTCTGCCGAACAAATGGAGCCACAGCGTGTCAGCCCGTTATATAAAGTTCAAAAATAGGCAAAACTAATCTGTAGGGTTAAAAGTTATGATAATACCTTTGGTTGGGGGTGATTAAGAGGGTCATGAGAAAGGCTTCTGAGTCACTAATAATATTTTATTTCTAAATCTATGTGGTTTTTTTGTGATAGTTCATTAAGCTATACATTTATGATTGATACCCTTCTCTGTGTGTTACACTTCCATATACAAAAAACTTAAAGATACCATTTTCTCGAATTTGGAGATTGGGATACCAAATTGTATACTCTAAATATATGCAGTTTACTGTGTGTTAACCGTATCTCAACAAAAGTTCTTAAAAAAAAAAAAGATACCATTTTCTCCATATAAGCAGCCTCTCAAGGTATCAAATTGTGTGGGGAGTAGACAAAATGGCAATGCTCATTTTTATTCTTCACCCGTACCAAATAATGATAGGCAGAATCAATTTAGCATAGGGCCGAGGACTTTATCATTACGAACATACTTCAAATTTCCATGAAAGTTTGGCCTGAAACAAAGAGTAAAGACTTAAAAATGGGATGGAGAAATAGGAAACTTGCCTGACTCATTGCCTTCACAAGTTTTATGTGTTTTCAAAGATCTGTTAATTACCCACAGAGGAGAGGAGGACAGATGATTTTTAGGAGTGTACCTTGCAGGGTAGGCATACTGGTATGTTTTGAAGGGGCCAACTCCTAGTAAGGGGGGAAATTAACACGTCATTTTCAAAAGCTTGAGCTTCTTTGGAAGCCTAAAGGAATTCAATACATCCTGATCACTTAGTAAAGAGTGCGGCACACACTAATATTTGAGGAATGAATGAATGGTTGAATGAATGAATGAGAGACAAGGATAAAGGCAGAGAGAGAATCAGGAGAAAACAAAGAGGAAAAAAGTGGGGGAGGGGGGAGAAAGAGGGGGAGGGAAGAAAAAAGAAGAAAAGCAATAGCCCAGGCAGGTTATGTACCTGGATAAAGGAGGAAAGTGAAGAGGAGGTAAAGTCACCTACAGTAGAATCAGCAATGACTTCCAGCTTTAGGTGGGGATGAAACAAGGATTCTTTTCAGCAGTGGACACCTGACCCACAGTCCATGTGTAAAACACAGAAGCTGAGTTGCTTTGGTTAGAATGAGTAAGGAGAAGGCAGAGCCCTGCTTCCCTAGTAACTGACGCCAAAGATTGCTTTTCAAATATAGAAATATCAATGTACTGACAACTCAAAAGCATGTTTTCCTTCAGTAGGAGAAACCTTAAAATGCATGTGTTAGAGGCCACTAAAAGCCACAATGAACGTGGCTGGCTAACATCTATTTATTGAACACTACTAAGTGCCCGTCTCTGTGCAAGTGATGAGGGGAACAACAGTGAAAGAAAATGCCTAATCTCTGCTCTCACTTCTTAGTAAAACGGGTTTTTACTCAAGGACCTTTTATTGTAATGAGAGGGGCTGCATTATGCTTTAGAGAACACAATCACACGAATGTTGGAAAGAGAGAACTCAAAGACATTTCAGCTTTCTTCTCCGGCTTCTGGCTGTTCTGGGCACTTCCCTGGAAGAATTAGGAAAGCATACCGTGAATTGCTTAAACATCCTCTAATTGTTTATGAGTTTAGGAAAAAATTCAAAATCTATAGGATTTATAATAATTATTCCCCAAGAGTGAGGAATGTATATTATAGGAGACCTTCAAGCTAATAGTAGATAGTCCTCCAAGGGGGTGGTATGTGACAAAGCCACCAAATATTTATGAATTGCATGATGAGAAAGTTGTTTGGTTTTTAGCTTTCTTTCCAAGGGGGAAGGCTCATGTTGGTGCTGGGATAACTTTACCACCTTCCTAACAATTGCTCCCTTTTTGACAAAGAGCAGACCCCACGCTCAGCATCTTCCAATGGCAACAATGCTGAGTTACAATTTAACAACTTCATTTTATTTCAGTTTAGTTCATTTTAAAAGTGACCTTCTGGTTATGTGAGATGATGCTAGGGTCATATATACACAGTGATGTGATGCTTTTAAAATAAATCTGTTTAAGAAAGGAAGCAAACAGATCTACAGCAATATATTAAGGAAATAAAAGTACAAGTGGTACTCAGGTGGACAAAACCATGAAAATGATATGAAAGTACCCAACACTGGTGAACAGAGGTTTATAACATCCTGTAGTTTTCACCTCTGCCCAGCCCCATCTCAAGCCACAAACTTCTCTTACTCCCTTTTCCAACCATTAAGGCTTTCCTTCTTTCAAATCTACCCTGTTTTATTGACTCTGGCCCACAAACATGATTTTCTCTGTTTGGGCATGTCCCTTCTCTTTCTCTTTCCTTCCTTTCCTTCTCTTGACTGACTGTTATTCTTTTTCAAGGGCCCTTTGAATGTCACATCTTCGGGGCTGCTTTTCCTGCTGTTCTTGACAAAGATCAATTCATGTGCATGTATACTGTGTGTTCAGATGTTTGTCTTTCCTAAGAGCCTGGGAGTTTCATGAGAACAGGGACTTTGAGATGACTCTCTGGGGAGAGTTCCAGTCACATAGCAGAGTTAAATATTTATCCATTTAAATTGAATTGGGAAAAACAGCATCCCAAGCAGGAAACAGAATTTATACCGATGGTTGTTCAAATAAAGGATACACAACAATTTATTTGATGTCTGTAGAATGTACTTTTCCAGGCTCCTGCCCCTCTGAATCTGCTTCATTACATTGGGTTCAGGAGCCAGCGTATTTTAGAAGTGAAATGGTGGTCCACAGGCCACTGTGAGAGATGCTAAGTCTATACGTGTCACAGTCAACATCCTTTGGGCTTGATATCTTTCTTTTCCTGGAGCAATTCCACATGAATGAGTAGTTAATCTTTGCTCATTTGCTCAAACCTAATATTTATTCAACACCTGCTTTGTTAGCAATTGGGAGCTTCTATGTTCCCAGTATACAGTGGAGCTAATTAATAGATCTGATTTAGGGACAGAAAAAAGATATCCCTCAAAATACCTTTATAGCATTTTGGATTATTTTCTGGGGGTAAAATATAACTTTTATACTTATGAAGGATAAAATCAGCTCTCATTCTGTTTTTCTCATACAGACACATACATGCACACACACGGAGCTTATCTCACATGTGGAAAAAATATGTTGGTATACCTTCTAGCCATGATATTTCCATAATAGGAACTGTAATAATTTTCTAAGCCTGCAGCCCTGCAAGGCCCATCGAATCTGGTAACTGCTTTCGTGTAGGATTTAGGATGAGATGGCTGTGATGTATCTTGTGCAGGTGATCTATTTCACCACCACAGCCATCCTCTGTCAATCACCTGAGTTATAAATATTAGTGTCAACTCAGTCATTTGATTCCTTATTCACAGAAATCCATAGAGAAGTTCAGGGAGACCATAGCACATCATGCAGCCTTTGCTGTCCCTTTCCTCTCTGAGGCATATGAATGCACAATGTCAAATTGACATCTGAAAGAAAAGCAGCTTAATGTTAGTGTAGAGATAGGATGTTTGCGTGTATTGTTCAGGTTACGGATTAGGAGCAATTACACTAAACTGTGATGAAGGGCAGTGTCTTTTTGAGTATATTAGCTCTGCGTTACAGAAGGCCAAGGTGAGCTCATTATCCCTTATTGTGGTTATCTCTGAAGCACATGGCACTACACTGCACACTTCTGCATCCATTTTCCCTGACATGTTAACTACAGTTACGACTGCTCTCTATGCATGGATTCCAATGCTCAGAGCAAAAGGAAACCGTAGAACTGACTCTGATCTAAATAGAACGTGCTTAGCAGCAAATATGCTCTCTTAATCCCCTATATTACCAAAGTGCTTCTGAAATCACCATACAGGAAATGAAGGAATGGACAGCCGCTGAATTCAAAAGTGATGCATGACCCAAAAGCTACGTTTCAAGTGGATTGCAAAAGCTCTGGAATGAGCAGATGACCTTGTCTCTCAAGGTTGAGGGCAGCAAATAAATAGTAATAGAAGATAAACAGGGTCCTGCAGTGTCTTCGGAATCCTAACAGTTCAAACCAGAAAGTCTTCATTATACCGAAAATAGAGTTCATTCTCAAAATGGGGACTTGACTGACCTATTAATATGCACCTCACTTAATACCTCACTTGAGACAATACACCTGAAACACAGTAAGTTGCTGGAGTGTTCTAATGCATGATAATGCATGCCTTCTAGTTCATTATTTCCTGATGATATGACATTGCTGTCCAATCCTGGGGCATAATGAGGAGCTCGAGATCTTATATTATCACTTAATGAAGTCCAATTAAGACTCGTTAACCTTTGATCTACTCCACATACTTAACAGACAATGAGTGGTCCTGGAAAAAATTTAAAAGGTGAACTTGGGCACAATTAGTCCATGGATTCTTTTGAAGAGTGAAAGCCCTCTCACACCACCATTCTCACCTGAAGCAAGGGCCAGGGGATGCAACTGATTGATGATAAAACTACATACACGCCCCTCGGGTCAAAGGTGTTGAATATTGCAAGGATATTATGGTAGAATAATTATTTGGGAGGGTCTGTGGAACCAGCTGATAATACAGAAGCATAATCTTGATGATTTATGACATTTTATCTATGAACTGCCTGAACTTACATACAGATCATGTTTCTTTTTATATTTAATTAAATCCAACCCATATTTATCACCACATACATGCATAAAATATAAACAACATTCATAAAGCATGAAATTATTACTAAACAAGAATCTCAATTGGTCAAAATTACTAACAAATGTACACAATGCATAAAGCAATATGCTTTTCCTAAGGTTAACAGGAATGCAAAGTTTATACAAAGCAACAGTTTGAGGGTTACAAAACATTACATTCAAACACACATTAAAATCTGTGTATATGAATATCATTGCACTTTAAAAGGATGTTCAGGTTAATGTGAAAAATTCAATATTCTATAAAAGCAGAGAAATTAAGTAACAGCAGAGATACAAGCCGAAGCAACAACCTAGCACTAATAATTCCTGCCCATTTCAATATTCAAATATGTTTAGCTGTCAAAAAGTACAGTACTTTTGAATAAAATACTACCACACTGTTATGTAGTCTTTACTCAAATATCACAACCTCAGAAGCTGAAGACATCATGCACAGCACTCTATATCTGATTCATTTTTATCTCCAAAATGAGCACAATAACTGGTACAATACAGGGGCTTTCACAAAGCTTGCTAAATACAGAAATGAACATTACCCTATTTTCCAACTGAAAAAGTGATACAAGTAATCCACCAAGTGTTACACAGCTTATCAGTAAAGAATCACATTGACATCTTTGCAGACTGTGTTCTAGCCCTACTCTGCTTCTTTCCTAACTTAGATTTCATCCTGTTTTACAGATTTAAGGAGTTGCAACCTTCACTCTTCTCCCAGTGCCTACTAAGAGCAGCCCATCCCAAATGTCTGCATCATTTCAAGTAGTCTCCTACAGGAGTTAGGTATTCTGGAAACTTGTTGTGGTCAATTGTTTCCAGCCTTTTTGTGTCCGAGACATAGTTTTGATCATCAGAATATTTGGAAGCACATCTAAAGGGATTTGACAAACTCAAACAATACTGGAAAATACTATAAGCAACATTTTAGTATTACAGTCTCTTGCAGCAGTTAACTCCTCATTGGTCACCCATTATTCATTCCATAGTTACTGAGTACATCCAACATCAGCCATTACACTGAAACTACAGTCATGGGAATAGAAAGGTTTACTGCCTTGATTTATATAATCCCAAGGCAAGGTTTTTGTATGTGCTAGTCAATGCACCGTCTTCCTCTGAGGTAATAAGGTATATTATTTATCTATTGCTGCATCATGAATTACTCTGAAATTGAGCAGCTTAAAGCAACAGAAAGTTTCTGTGGCTTAGCAATCTGGGTCCTCTGCTTCAGTGTCTCTCTCCCAAGGCTGCACTCAAGGTGTCAGCCAGGTCAGCGGTTTCATCTCAAGTCTCAACCAGACAAGGATCTGCTTTTCTGCTCACACATGTGCTTGCTGGCAGAATTCCACTCCTTGTGGGTTGTTGGATTGAGGGCTGGAGGTCTTGAATGGCTCTTGGCCAGAGGTCACCCTTGGTTCCTACTTAGTGTGTTTCTCCAACATGGCAGCTTACTTCATGAAAGCAAGCAAGCTAAGAAGGCAAGACAGAGTGAGCCAGTAAGATGCAAGTCACAGCGTTTCGTAAACTAAACTCAGAAGACAGATGTCATCACTTTCACTAATTTTTTTTTTTTTTTAAGGAGACTGGTCACTAGGTCCCACCCATACACGAAGGGAAGGGATTATACAAGGGTGTGACTTCTAGAAGTGGGGGTTGTTGCAGGGAGGTGGGGGGATCATACAGAAGCTGTCTACCACATTGGTGATGTTACTGTTCATCAGACACTTAAAGCGCTACAGGGGCCAAGAAAGTATTATAAATAATGAAAGCATGTCAGACGCTAAGAGAAATAAGGAGGGACAGGGACTGTGGCAAACTAGAGGGTATGTGCCTCCTCCAGCAGAGGCCGATACTACATAGTCCCTGTGTAGTTGGCCAAGTGGGAATGAGGGGTCATTTTTGCCAACTGACTGATTTTTCTAGAGAGACTGTAAATCCTAGTTCCTGTCTCAAATCATCTAAATTTCAAATGTTGGGACAATATGGGCTGGTCAAACAAAATGACTACATGTTCTTGTTCATCCTTTATCTTTTATTTGCTACAAGCTCCTCTCCCATTTCTGCTTACCATTTGCCCAGCTCAATATGAGACTCACAGTTATGATTAAAATATTATCTGTCCTCAACTACAGGCAGGAACTAGTCTTATGCAAGTGTCAAAATTTGATGTACACTAGTTGACTAGTTGACTTGTGACTTGGTTAATGACTTATTTGCATCAAATAAACACAAAAAGAATGGGTGAAGTAAATGAAGAACACACAGGAGCCTGTTCCCCCAAGTTTCAAGAGCATATATCCAAGCAAAATTAACTGATATGATTTCAAACCCGATTCAGGAGAAGCTATTTTCTATTTCACAGAGGTATATCATCCATGTCATTTATTTGATAACAAATGGAAAAATTCTAGCATTGCAGGGGTACATCAAGAAGAGACAGACTAGCTACGTTCCTTTGGAAACTATAAAAAGAAAATATTTTCAGTGTTCTCCAGGGGTAGAGTTGCAAATAAAAAGTCCTTGAATAAAGCGCTAGATAAGTGCTTGTTATTATATTATTACTTAATAATTCAGCAATACACACAGAGTACAAAAAAAGAAAATCCTTAGTTTGGTTTTTACAATTTCAATTTTTCTAAAAATATAAGCCAAAGTAAAATGAACAAAAAAGGAAAGTTGAGCAAAATAAACAACAAAAAAACCATGGTGCAAACCAAAAAATCCTAGTAAGACTCCCACTCTCACTCTGTGACACTTATGCACTCAAATTAAGTTCTGAAGGTCATTTAGTAGTACAATGTTGTAATATCCTAAAAATATTTTCAACTGAGAGAGAAGAAAATCAGAGAAATATGCTGATCTGATACATGTCCTTGAATTTTAAAATTTTAAAAATACCAAAAGTAGTGTTTTTGTGTAGGGAGGGTGGGGAGATGTAAAATACTTTTCTGGAAGTAAGGTATGACCTAATGAAACTATAAATGATGAGGTGAGTCTCAAAACAACAGTTAAGTGCAATCTTGAGTGGTTCTGCTATAAAAAGCTGCTCTTGCTCAGAAAATTAGTGCCTTCTGAGCACCACCCTACACTCTCTGATATGTGCATAGCAAAAACATCTAACATCTCAGAGTTCATCAGTTACAAAATAACCCCAAATATGGAAGTTTGAGGATTTCCCCTTTGATCAGTAAGGAGGAAGCTCAGGGAGACACCTTTGATTTTCTTCAAGCCATTCTCCACAGGGCAGTTTGAAGCATCTTCTTAAACTGTCAACCTTATTACATCACCTCTTCTAGGACTTCTTACTACATTCTCTCTCCCTTGTAGCTTATTTTATATGGAATACTTTTTACCTCTTAATTGCCTACCCCTATACTGCTCCTCCCCCCTTCCCTCTCCCCACTGGTAACTACTAGTTTACTCTCTATATCTGTGTGTCTCTATATCTGTGTGTCTATTTCTCTTTTGTTTATATTCACTAGTTTGTTGTAATTTTTAGATTCCATATGTAAGTGATACAATATAGTATTTGTCTTTCTCTGACTTATTTCACTTAGCATAATACCCTTTAAGTCTATACATGTTGTTGCAAATAGCAAAATTTCATTCTTTTTTAGGGATGAGTAGTATTTCATTGTTTCAGTAGTATTATTTCAGATAAATATCACATCTTCTTTATCCATTCATCTGTTGATGGACATTTAGGTTGTTTCCATGTCTTGGCTATTGTAAATAATGCTGCTATGGAGGGGGAAGAAAGACGGTGGCGAAGTAGAAGGACGTGGAATGCATCCCTCTCCACAGATGCATTAGAAATATACCGAAAGATGCAATAATTCCCACAGAGAACCAGCTGAACACCAGCAAACGACCTCGGACACCAGAAAGGACTGCAAAGATCCCAACATAACGAGGTAGGACAGAGGGGAAAAAAAAAAAGGAGAAAGAAGAGGAGAAGAAAGGAAAGGGACAGGTCCCACACCCTAGGGTGGGGAGATCTGAAACAGAGGGGAGATTGCTGAATTCGGGGAAACGCCCCTTATCTGAGGGGGAAATCCCTTCTCCAATGGGGAATTTCCTTGGGTCAGTAGGGAGGCATTTATGACTGTTCAAAGAGAGTGAAGCCACTGAGCCGTGGCAGATGGGAAAGAGTGAGAAACACACGGAGGGTCCGCACCACAGCTCACCGTGCCTGGACTGAGATGTCGATTCACACTGAGCTGAACAGGGGGTCTGGGAGCGGGAGCGTGGGAACTGGAGAACTGCTTCAGGGTGAGAAACATTGTTGGCATGGGGAGACAGACCGAGAGGACAGGAGGGAAGAAATCCGCAGCAAAGAGTGCCTACCGCAGAAAGCTGCGAGACCATAGCAGCAGCTGGATACTGCTGACTCACAAGCAGGGGGTAGGAGCCGCGGGTGTAGCCTCTCTCTCAGCACCTGCGATGGACAGAGGAAGGACCCCTCCGGGCCTGGCTAACGCACTCAGGGATAACAAAGGCCTCCAGGCAGGGCTGGCTTAGAGTACCTGCAGCCAAGATCCAAAAGCCCACAGAGTGGCCCAGCTCTGAGACATTCTGTTTACACTTGAGCTGCCATGCCCGACTAAACCACCATGACCCAGACAGGGCTCAACTGCTCACTCACTTCCAGGGAAGGAGCCACTATTGTACCCTCTCTCTCCCCACACACCAGTGCTTACAGACAAACAATAAAGGAAGCTCTGCTGGTCACAGGATAATACAAAAAACCCATGGTGGGTAGAAGGACACTTACAGCTGAGACACCAAGGAAACAGAAATATTAGTATTAATTCTATTGAACTGGTCCATTCTGGGGTCACTTCTAGTTTTTTTTTTTTTTTTTAAATTACGATCTTAGTCCTAAGGGATCTACAAGTTTTATAACATATTTTTTATTCTATTTTTATTTTTAGCCTTTTTATATATTTCTATTTCTAGCTAAGTTTTTTTGTAGTGCTGACTGTACCTCTACCTTCTTTTCATCTCTATCTTTTATACATTTCTATTTCTTTCTATTTTCATATTTCCACTCACACTATGCTCTCCTGTTCTCCTGTCTTCTATCTTTTTTTAGTTTATTTTATCTTAATATACTTATAAGCAATATTATCAGTCTGCTCTGTCTCCTTGCTTTATTCTCCAGATGACACACTGCTTTGGTATTTATTATTAGGTTTTTGTCTTTATCTTAGTTCTTAGTACAATTGTCTGATTTCATTCTGAGAATCTTCAGTCTGTCTGGTGGTACTCTAGCTCTTTATTATATTTGATCCTAGCTTTCAATATCTCCCTGGATTTGTGTTTGTGTGTGTGTGGTGTTGTTTGTTTGTTTTTGCTTCTGTTTTGGTTTTGAATTTCTGTTGGTTTTCTCCTTGAATGTCTGATAGCATACTGGAGTTCTTCTGTCAGGTCTTTCTAGTGCCTTATGTTCTACTGGATTCAGTATTTGTGTCTCGTAAACATGTATGTGTTTCGTTTACTTAGTATTTGTTTGACTCAACACTCTGCCATTAGTCTGGGACTTGGACAGTCTTCTTTAAACCCCTTTATTGCCAGGACAAGCAATCTCTGAAGTTTGGACTACAATGAGAAAACAAAGAAACACCATGCAGGTAAGAGAGCAGGGAAAAAAACCCACAAGACCAAATAAATGAAGAGGAAATAGGAAAAATGCCTGAAAAAGAATTCAGAGTAATGATAGTAAAAATGATACAAAATCTCAATAACAAAACACAGAAAATACAAGAAACAGTTAATAAGGACTCAGAAGAACTAAAGAACAAACAAACAATAATGGACAACAAAATAACTGAAATTAAAAATACTCTAGATGGTATAAACAGCAGAATAACTGAGGCAGAAGAACGAATAAGTGAGTTGGAAGATAGAATGGGGGAAATAACTGCCACAGAGCAGGAAAAAGAAAAAAGAATAAAAAGAAAGGAAGACAGTCTCAGAGACCTTGGTAACAACATAAAGCACACCAACATTCAAATCATAGGCATCCCAGAAGAAGAAGAAACAAAGAAAGGGTCTGAGAAAATATTTGAAGAGGTTATAGTGGAAAACTTCCCCAACATGGGAAAGGGAATAATTAACCAAGTCCAAGAAGCACAGAAAGTCCTATACAAAATAAACCCAAGGAGAAATACACCAAGGCACATATTAATCAAACTAACGACAATTAAACACAAAGGAAAAATATTAAAGGCAGCAAGATAAAAGCAAAAAATAACATCTAAGGGAAAACCCGTAAGGATAACAGCTGACCTTTCTGCAGAAACTCTGCAGGCCAGAAGGGAATGGCAGGATAGACTGAAAGTCCTGAAAGAGAAAAACCTACAGCCAAGAATACTCTACCCAATAAGAATCTCATTCAGATTCAACGGAGAAATCAAAAGCTTTAGAGATAAGCAAAAGTTAAGAGAATTCAGCACCACCAAACCAGCCTTACAACAATGGCTAAAGGAACTTTTCTAAGTAGGAAACACAAGAGAATGAAAAGACCTACAAAAACAAACCCAAAATAATTAAGAAAATGGTAATAGGAACACACATGCCAATGACCACTCTAAATGTAAATGGATTAAATGCTCCAACCAAAAGACACAGACTGGCTGAATGGATACAAAAACAAGAGCCTTCTATATGCTGCCTACAAGAAACCACTTCAGACCAAGGGATACATATAGACTGAAAGTAAAGGGATGGAAAAAGATATTCCATGCAAATGGAAGTCAAAAGAAAGCTGGAGTAGCAATACTCATATCAGACACATTAGACTTTAAAGACTATTACAAGAGACAAGGAAGGTCACTACATAATGATCAAGGGATCCATCCCAGAAGAACATATAACAATTGTAAATATCTATGCACCCAACATAGGAGCACCTCAATACGTAAGGCAAATGCTAACAACCATAAAAGGGGACATCGACAATAACACAATAATAGTGAGAAACTTGAACACCACACTTACATCAATGGACAGATCATCCAAACAGAAAAAAAATAAGGACACACAAGCTTTAAATGACATATTAGACCATCTCGACTTAATTGATACTTATAGGACATTCCATCCAAAAACAACAGAATACACTTTCTTTTCAAGTGCACACGGAACATTTTCCAGGATAGATCACATCTTGGGTCACAAATCAAGCCTCAGTAAATTCAAGAAAATTGAAATCATATCAAGTATCTTCTCTGACCACAATGCCATGAGACTAGATATCAATTACAGGAAAAAAACTGCAAAAAAATACAAACACATGGAGGCTAAACAATGCACTATTATTAAACAACCAAGAAATCATTAAAGAAATCAAAGGGGAAATCAAAAAATATCTAGAAACAAATGACAATGAAAACACAATAACCGAAAAGCTATGGGACGCAGCAAAACCAGTTCTGAGAGGGAAGTTTATAGCAATAGAGTCCTACCTTAAGAAAGAAGAAAAATATTGAATAAACAACCTAACCTCACACCTAAAATAATTAGAGAAAGAACAAAGAAACCCCAAAGTGAGCAGAAGGAAAGAAACCATAAATATCAGAGCAGAAATAAATGAAAAAGAAATGAAGGAAACAATAGCAAAAATTAATAAAACTAAAAGCTGGTTCTTTGAGAAGATTAACAAAATTGATAAACCATTAGCCAGACTCAGGAAAAAAAGGGAGAAGATGCAAATCAACAGAATTAGAAATGAAAAAGGAGAAATAACAATGGACACCACAGAAATACAAAAGATCATGAGAGACTACTACAAGCAACTACTTGCCAATAAATTGGATAACCTGGAAGAAATGGATACATTCTTAGAAAAATACAATCTTCCAAGACTGAACCAGGAAGAAATAGAAAATATGAACAGACCAATCACAGGTATGTAAATTGAGGCAGTGATTAAAAATCTCCCAACACACAAAAGCCCAGGTCCAGATGGATTCACAGGTGAATTCTATCAAATATTTAGAGAAGAGCTAACACCTATCCTTCTCAAACTCTTCCAAAATATTGCAGAAGGAGGAACACTCCCAAACTTATTCTATGAGGCCGCCATCACCCTGATACCAAAACCAGGCAAAGATGTCACACAAAAAAGAAAATTACAGGCCAATATCACAGATGAATATAGATGCAAAAATCCTCAGCAAAATACTAGCTAACAGACTCCAACAGCACATTAAAGAAATCATACACCATGATCAAGTGGGTTTATCCCGGGATTGCAAGGATTCTTCAATATATGCAAATCAATCAACGTGACACATCATATCAACAAATTGAAGGATAAAAACCATATGATCATCTCAATAGATGCAGAAAAAGCTTTTGACAAAATTCAACATCCATTTATGATAAAAACTCTCCAGAAAATAGGCATAGAAGGAAATTACCTCAACATAATAAAAGCCATATATGAGAAACCAAAAGCCAACATCGTTCTAAATGGTGAAACACTAAAAGCATTCCCTCTAAGAACAGGAACAAGACAAGGGTGTCCACTCTCACCACTATTATTCAACATAGTTTTGGAAGTTTTAGCCACAGCAATCAGAGAAGAAAAAGAAATAAAAGGAATCCAAATTGGAAAAGAAGTAAAATTGTCACTCTTTGCAGATGACATGATATTATATATAGAAAACCCTAAAGACTCTACCAGAAAACTGTTAGCACTAATTGATGAATTGGGTAAAGTAGCAGGATACAAAATTAATGCACAGAAATCTCTTACATTCCTACACACTAACAATGAAAGAGCAGAAAGAGAAATTAAGGAAACTCTCCCATTTACCATTGCAACAAGAAGAATAAAATACCTAGGAATAAACCTGACGAAGGAGGCAAAATACCTGTATCCAGAAAACTATAAGGCACTGATGAAAGAAATCAAAGACAATACAAACAGATGGAGGGACATACCATGTTCTTGGATTGGAAGAATCAACATTGTGAAAATGACTGTACTACCCAAAGCAATTTACAGATTCAACGCAATCCCTATCAAAATACCAACGGCATTTTTCACAGAACTAGAGCAAGAAATCTTATGATTTGTATGGAAATGCAAAAGACCCCAAATAGCCAAAGCAATCTTAAGAAGGAAAGATTGAGTTGGTAGAATTAGGCTTCCTGACTTCAAACTGTACTGCAAGGCCACAGTGATCAAGACAGTATGGTAATGGCACAAAAAGAGAAAGGAAGATCAATGGAATAGAATAGAGAACTCAGAGGTAAGCCCAAGCACACATGGGCACCTTATCTTTGACAAAGGAGGCAAGAATATACAAGGGAAAGAGACAGCCTCTTCAATAAGTGGTGCTGGGAAAATTGGACAGCAACATGTAAAAGAATGAAATTAGAACACTTCCTAACACCATACACAAAAACAAACTCAAAATGGATTACAGACCTACATGTAAGGCCAGACACTATAAAACCCCTAGAGGAAAACATAGGCAGAACACTCTATGACATCCATCAAAGCAAGATCCTTTTCGACCCACCTCCTAGAATCATGGAAATAAAATCAAGAATAAACAAATGGGACCTAATGCAACTTAAAAGCTTTTGCACAGAGAAAGAAACCATAAACAAGACAAGAAGGCAACCCTCAGAATGGGAAAAAATACTCGCCAATGAAGCAACAAAGGATTAATCTCCAAAATAAACAAGCAGCTCATGAAGCTTGATACCAAAAAAGCAAATAATCCAATCCACAAATGGGCAGAAGACCTAAAGAGACATTTCTCCAAAGAAGACATACAGATGGCCAACAAACACATGAAAAGATGCTCAACATCACTAATAATCAGAGAAATGCAAGTCAAAGCCACAAGGACGTATCAACTCCCAACAGTCAGAATGGCCATCATCAAAACATCTAGAAACAACAAATGTTGGAGAGGGTGTGGAGAAAAGGGAACTCTCCTGTACTGTTGGTGGGAATGTAAGTTGGTACAGCCACTATGGAAAACAGTCTGGAGGTTCCTTAAAAAACTACAAATAGAACCACCATATGATCCAGTAATCCCACTACTGGGCATATATCCAGAGAAAACCATAATTCAAAAAGAAACATGCACCATAATGTTTATTGCAGCACTGTTTACAATAGCCAGGGCATGGAAGCAACCTAAATGTCCATCAACAAATGAATGGATAAAGATGTGGCATATATATACAATGGAATATTATTCAGCTATAAAAAGGAATGAAATGGAGCTATATGTAATGAGGTGGATAGACCTAGAGTCTGTCATACAGAGTGAAGTAAGCCAGAAAGAGAAAAACAAATACTGTATGCTAACTCATGTATAATGAATCTTAAAAAAAAAAAAAAAAAAAAAAAGGTACTGATAAACCCAGTGACAAGACAAGAATAAGGATGCAGATGCAGAGAATGGACTAGAGGACTTGAGGTTGGTGGGGCTGGGGGCGAAGGGGAAGCTGGGACGAAGTGAGAGAGTAGCACAGACATATATATACTACCAACTATAAAATAGCCAGTGGGAAGTTACTGTATAACAAAGGGAGATCAACTCGATGATGGGTGATGCCTTAGAGGGCTGGGACAGGGAGGGTGGGGGTAGTCATGGGAGGGAGGGAATATGGGGATATGTGTATAAATAGAGCTGACTGACTTTGGTGTACCTCAAAAACTGGTACAAGAGTGTAAAGCAATTATATTCCAATAAAGAGCTTAATAAAATAAAATAAAATGTTAATGCAGGAAAAAAAATAATGCTGCTATGAATATCCGGGTGCATGTATTTTTTTTAAATTAGTGTTTCTAAACATCTAACATGGGTAGCAAATCCCTGGGATGTCTTGTCCTAATTCCCCTCTCCAAGCTAATCTCATCATTCTGCCTCACCTTCCCTGTTGTAGGCCAACAGGGTCTTCTTTCAGATCCTTGAGCATACCAAGCTCTTTCAACCTCAAGGCATACACACATGCTGATCGATCCTTCAGGGAATGTTTTTCCCTGAGCTGTTCTTCCAAACACTCTTTGTTTCTCAGTTACCAGTTTTACAGGTTCTGCTTCCTGGAAGCCTTTTCTGAATTCTCAATTATTTATTATGCCCCTCTCGCCCCCCCACCTTTTTTTTAATTTGTTTTGTTTTGGGTTTTGTTGGCTGTGTTGGTTCTTCGTTGCTGCAGGAGGGCTGTCTCTAGATGTGGCAAGCGCGGGCTACTCTTGGTTCCAGTGTGTGGGCTTCTCAGTGCAGTGGCTTCTCTTGTTGTCAAGCACAGGCTCTAGGTGTATGGGCTTCAGTAGCTGTGGTGCGTGGGCTCAGTAGTTGCGGTGCACAGGCTTAGTTGCTCTATGGCATGTGGGATCTTCCTGTACGAGGGATCCAACCTGTGTCCCCTGCATTGGCAGGTGGATTCTTAACCACTGAACCACCAGGGAAGTCCCTCTCCCCTTGTTAACTTCCATCTTAACCCCTTGCATGTCTGCCTCCTAATACCTATCCCAATTAATGATTTTTTGTCTGTTTACTTCTTCCCATATTATTAGCTAAATGAGAAAGCGACTCTGCCTTCCCTATTCACCATTGCGCCAGCATCTAATCAGAGTGTCTTGCACCATGGAAGCAGTTATGTAGTGTATGAGTGAGTAAATGAGTAAATGACATTGAAAAGTGATTTTGTTTCACCTGCTGCATAACAACATAATAATACCTACCATGTACCAGGCACTTTGCTTGGCAGAGTTATCTTTTTAACTTTTATAACAGTCCTCTGAAGTAGCTATTATCACCACCACTACATTATAGAAATAGAAACAGAAGTTTAAAGGCGTTAAGTCATTTGCTCAAAGCCCAGACAGATAGTAAAGAGAGCAGGAACAGCGACTGAACTTAGTTCTGTCATACTCAAGAGTCCCAGCTCGTAAGTATTACATATACAATTAATATTAAATCCCTTGTTGAAAATCAGGAGTTCCTAATTATTTAGATTGGGACTACATTTTAGATAACTGCCTAAAACCACATTTAAACTGGTACCCAAGATGACAATGTATCTAATCACAAATTGACTATAATAGGAGTTTGTTCCTATTATATTCTTGATTACTACACCTAAAAGTCTCAGGATGGCAAGTTTCTTTTTTCAAAAGAGCAAAGCGATAGTAAAGGAGCACAGAATCCCAGGATTTTTTTTATTTAGTGAGGTTTTCCCTTTAGCCACTAGCTCTGTAGCTACATTTAAGGGAAGTCAAATGTGCATAGCAGTTTTCTAAAAAAGCTGGATCTAAACTTTCCCTAACCATTAAGGTTGATTTACCAATTAAATATCCCAGAACAGTCCATAGGAGCATACCTTGGTGTCTGCTTGGCAGAAAAATAGAAGCAGCTAAGGAATTCACTGTGTCCTACTTCAATGAAATATGTTACCATTTCTGCCTTAATTAGAAGTACTCCTCTTCCGTTTTAATTGCATTCCTATGCATACTTGTCCCCATTTATGTAATATAAGCAGTGACACCCTCTGAGTTACTGTAATATTTACAGTTTGACTGAGGTCTGTAAAGACATCTGTGAAAATACCAGTTCACAATGATCACCAGTCCATAAAACATCTTAATTCAAATGCCACCAAGAATCAGATGAGAAGTATAGCGAATCATAAACAACCAAATCAATTTTCCCCCACATTCCTCCCAGATCTGGCAAACAATCTACTCCCAGGTTGAGCTTTTGTGCTGAGTTTCATTCCAGGGTACAACTTTACGGCAAGTTATAAACCCCTAAACTGCTGATACAGCTTTAATTATCGCTATGCTGGTGACATTGTTCTAATGAACTCTTCGCTATTTTATGTGGCCTGGGTATCCCAGGAGGAGCATTGTCTAAATGTACAAACACACAGGTCAGGGTTTAGTGGGATATTTTTGGAATAGAGTATTGGTAAACGTGGGTGTGGAGCTTTTAGTGCAAATATGAATTATGTAAATTTTAATGAGTGACATCAAAATGGTGATAGTTTGCCATTATAGAAAACACCCCAAATAATCCAAATTCTCCCAATTTAAAAAACTTACCAAGATTAAAAAGGAGACTAAACGATCTGTAAATTGTATTTATATTTACATTATTTTCTTTATTGCCTTCGACAACAGCAATTTGGCTTTCAAACTGTAATACCAACCACCATTTTTTCAGTTTCCATGCAAACCAGTGCTTCTCAAAATGCAGTGTGCTTACCAAGCACAACCTGGTTACAGTTCACATTTTGATTCTTCATCTCTGTAATGGGGCCTTGAACTGTGCCTTTCTCTCAAGCTGCTGTTTCTTATTACTGTTTACTTGGAATGAAATTTCTACGAGAGATTTTAGTTCTCATGGTACTATTTTTATAACATTCAAAAATCATTTTGGAAATTAATTAGGTGACAGATTCACACCAAGAAATATATGCTTTCTTGAAAACTGGAGATATGATTTTTAAAGAATTTAAAATCCTATAACTTGTTATCTGAATATTCTTTCAGTAGTGGTTCTAGTACTGTTTAAAAAAAAAAAAACGCTTCTGAAAATCAGTAATTCTAGAAATGAAGGGAGTCACTTAAAAATATCATTGAAGAAAGGCAAACAACCAGTATGACAAACCATATTGCTAATTCAGGAAAAGACTCCTAAGAAAAATTAATGCCAAGACAAAAAGCAGGATGAAAGCAATTATTTCAATATTCACATCCCCCATCCTTTAAATGTATTCCCATAGGAATATGAATCCTGCAAGTTTATTAAGTGTTTGAGGTTTTCAAAATACACTCTCTGCATAAATATATGAACCCTCATATATTTAAGATAGAAAAAGATAAAGCAAGGAACCTCACAATATACTATTTCTCTGGTTCTCTTTGTTGCAAGTTTGACATCTCAAGATGATTAAATGCTCTTTTACAACGTGAAGATATTCCATTGCCTTTAAGGAAAATCTTAGGAGGTGGGTTGGCCCAAAAGTTATAGTCCCTAAGCTCAGCATGAAAAAGCATCACATGGGTATTAGGCCATATTCTGTGACTACAGATTCTAATTTCTATTCTGAAAAAAAAAATTGAAGCAACGAACACAGAACACTACTATTAAGCTTGGAGGATTTGCTCAAACTATGTACCTTTATTCAAAAAATACTGGGAGATTCAAAAATCAACCTACACAGGAAAGTGAAGAGGCTATTAAGTGCACTACAGAAATGAGTACACGTTCTGTTGCATTTATTGGAAGGATTACATCTCCCACTTGCCAGAAAACACATATATTTCTAGGTGTGAACTGCCACTCAAGTATTTGCAAAATGGCTTTGGAATGATGTGTGTGTTTCACAACTTTGACATTGCATCAAATGAAATGTTAGTAACAGAGAAACATGCACACTAATTAATATTACATGCACTCAAAGTTTGTGGTACTTCAAATGGTTTATAGTTTACCTTTTAGGGACCATGCAATTTTGTTGGGGAGGAATGCAGGGGCCTCAAAGAAAATATTTAAGACAGAGAGATATGTATTTAAATACCAAGTCCTTATATACAGACCTTACAGTGATACTGCTGAAAAATCCATCAGAAGTTATCTAATCTGGGAAGTTTTAAATTTTCTTTTTAGCCAAGCAAAACATTGTATAATATATAAAACACATAAAACAGATAAAATCATATCTGCTCTGGATGGGGTCCCTTTGCTCTCCTGTCCTTTCAGATTTTTCCTACAGTGTGCCACCTTCTTCAACTCCTGAAGAGGATAACCTGGAGTAGATTGTTCCACCACTTGTCTAAAACAACCCACACATTTTATTCCAGAATTATGAAATGACTTGTCTAATAGCACACATGTACTTGCTTTCAGAACTTGAACTAGGATTCTAGCTGGGTTCTCCTCATTCTTGGTCCTCAGTGGTGGTCCACCCTGATACTGTGTTGCCCAGTTGATAGAACAGTTATACATCTCTACTGCAAATGTTCAGTAAAGTGTTTTGCTCAATGTACACACCAGGGCAATGATTTTGTAGCTTCCTGAATTCAAATTGCTACACTTAACCCAAATTACTATAGTATAATGACATATTAGTTAAGAATTTGAAAGGTTTTTCTTTTTTTTTTTAATAATAGCTTTAGTGAGATAAATTCAAAATCCCTAAAATTCACCCTGAACTATAAAATTCAGTAGTTTTTAGTACATTCAGTTTTGCAATCATCACTGCTAATTATAGAACAGTTCATCACTCCAAAAGGGCTCCATATGGACTAGCATACCAGCCAGTCACTCCCTGTTCCCCCCTACATTCAGCACTGATGAGCACTCATCTACTTGCTTTCTCTATGGATTTGCCTATTCTAGACATTTCATATAAATAGAATCACATATGATATAGCAGTTTTGACTGGCTGTGTTCACTTAACATAATGTTTTCAAGGTTTATGCATGCTATAGCATGCAGCAGCTCTTTATACCTTCATATGGTCAAATAATATACTCTTTTAGGATAAACCACATTGCCTTTATCCATTCAGTAGTTGATGGACATTTGGGTTGTCTCCAATTTTAGGCTATTATGAATAATGCTGCTATAAACATTTGTGTACAGGATTATGGGTGGATGTATGTTTTCAGTTCTTTGGGGTATACACCTAGGAGTGGAATTGCTGAGTCATATGGTAATTCTATGTTTAACATTTCAAGGAGTTCACCACCTACTTTCTAGAGTGTCAGTACCATTTCACAATCTAACCAGCGATATATGGGTATACGAGGGTTCCCGTTTCTCTATATCCTTTTCAATTCTTGCTATTATCTTTCTTTTCACATTAGCCATCTTGGTGGGTGTGAAGTGGTATTTCATTGTAATTCTTATTTCTATTTCCTGAATGACTAATGATTGTGAGCATCTTTCAAGTACTTTTTGGCCATTTGTAAATCTTCTTTGGAGAAATGTCTATTTAAACCCTTTGCCCATTTTTAATTGAATTGTCTTTTTATTGTTTTCATTGTTGAGTTATGAGTTCTTTATATATTCTAGATACTAGACACCTATCAGGTATGTGATTTGAAATTACTTTCAAATAAATTTTAAATTATTAAATTATTTTCAATTCCATTCTGGAGTTGTATTTTTACTTTTTGATGATGTCCCTTAAATACAAAATTTAATGATTAAAAAAAAAATAAAGCTCAATTCATCTTTCTTTTGTTGCTTGTTTTTCATGTCATACCTAAGAAACTACTGCCTAATACAAAGTCATTAAAATTTATTTCCATGTTCTTCTAAAGTTTTGTAGTTTTAGCTCTTATATTTAGTTCTATAATCCACTATGAGTTATTTTTTATATGGCGTGAGGTAGAGGTCCAAATTCACTTTTTTGCTTGAAATTATCTAGTTGTTGAATAGACAATATTCTCCTCATTGAACTGATTTTGCATCCTTGTTAAAACCAACTGACCAAAATGTAAGTTATCTTATATCATAAGGATATGCATAATATACAAGGCATAAGGATGGAAATTATATAGTAATTCCAGAAACACACTGTCTTGTTTTCACTCTTCTGGGTTACCTGTATTTCCATATGAATTTTAGGGTAAACTTACCAAAATGCAAAAAAAGTAGCTGGGAATTTTGACAGAAATTACATTAAATCTGTAGATAGAATTGGACAGTTTTTTCATCTTAAGATTGACTCTCTCAATCATGAACATGTAATCCTTTTAAATTAACTTAGGTATATAATTTCTTTAAATGATGTTTTGTAATTTTCCATGTACAAGTCTTGTACTTCTTTTGTTAAATTTATTCCTAAGTATTTTATTCTTTTTGTTGCCAGTAGAAATGGAATTTATTTCTTAACTTCACCTGGGACTCTTCATTACTACATAGAAATACAGTATTTTTTTTTGTATTGATCTTGTATCCTGGAACATTGCCAAACTTATTTATTAGTTCTAACAGGTTTTTAGTAGATTCCCTAGGATTTTCTGTATCAAAATCATACCATCTACAAATGGAAATAGTTTTGCTTCTTCCTTTCCAATTTGTACAACTGTTATTTCATTTTCTTGCCTAATTTCCATGGCTAGAACTTCCAAAGCAGTATAGAAGTGGTGAGAACAGACATCCTCCTCTTGTTCCCGATCTTAGAGGAGAAGGCCTTCAGTCTTTGATCATTAATGTGTTGTTAGCTATGAGGGCTTTGTAGACATACTTTATTAGGTTTAGGAAGCTGATTTCTACCCCTAGTTGTCAGAAAGCTTGCTTTTCTTACTGATATTCAGCTTCTTTTCTTGGGTAAGCACTTCTTTTGTGGAGAGGAAGATTTTTAGAGGCCCTTACTGCATTATTCTGGAAGGGATTCCTAAAATGTCTTTCTTAACCTTCAAATTTTACCCTTTTGGGAACTAACACACTTTTATCATTACCAGGACAGCAAACCTTCTGACCAACCACTGAAGGCAACCAGCCTTTAATCTTTTGAGAATTTACCACAAGTCTAAGTTGCTTTTTTCTATCTCACCACCATAATCTATTCTTATAAAACCTAGTTAAAAACTAACTTCTCTCTTCACAAAACCAACAGAATGAGATATCATGATCATCACAGAGTTTGGCATGCATCTAGTAATTTGAAACTTTAATGTCATGCTCTTGTCTTTGGCCAAGAAATTCTATATTTGTTATCTATTGTTGAGAAAAATTATACCAACATGCGTTGACTTAGAGCAATGATCATCGTGTATTAGCCATAAAATCCTATCTATTAAACAGATGATCAGGGTTATGTGATTAAGCAGCTATTGCTGCCTGGTTTCTGTGAAAAAGGAAATTAAAGCTGCTTTGTTGAATGATCCCAGCTTGGGCTCTGCTTTGTTGTTGTCAGATGTTGACTAGATCTGGAAGATCTACTTCCAAGGTGATTGAATTTTAAGGCTGGCAGCTTACTGTTGGCTTTTATTCAGGGGTCTCAGTTCATCAAAGGGTCGTCTGAGTGTCATCATGACATGGCAGCTGGTGTTCTCCAGCGTGAATGATCCAAGAGAACAAGGAAGAAGCTCCAGTGCCTTTTATGACCTAGCTTGGAAGTCATGCATCACACTTGGCACATTCTGTTGGTCATGCAATGCCAGCACTGATTAAATGTGGGAAGAGCATAAATACATGGAGACACTGAGGACACATAATGGCTTACTGCTATAATACCTATTTTGCTTGAGATCCTGTGGATGAAGGGGTATGTGTTCCAGTAACAATACTATTACAGATAAGTGATGTGCTGTAAATGAAAGAAAGATTATATACTCTGAGAACGCACAGATGGTAGAGATGGCATCCAACTTCTTTAACAGGGGGTTTGGACTCACAGGGACCCTTGGCTATGACTAAGAAATCAGAAAACAGTTGTCTATTTATTATTTATCCCAATAAATTCCTTTTCAGATAGAAATGAAGATGCGCTTATTTAAATTTCTTAGGTCAGAAGCAGATTTAGACTCCTTGAACTAAGGTTTTACCAAAAGACTTTTAACCTCATGGTGGGCAAAGCAACTTCAAACTACCACAGGCAATTTTAGCTAAACCACTGAGACCAGAAGTTATTGACCACAAGTATAATCTGCCACCAGTATCTAAAGAAAAACCAATGTCTTCTGAATTTCAATTTTCCTAGGCAGGAGTAGAGATTAACCAGATACTGTCTACAGCAATCAACATCTAAATTATGACTCTTTCTAGAAAAGTAAAGCTGTACAGTTTTAAACTACTTGCTTTGAACCCTGGCAAATATATAAACATCAAATGGAGAATAAATATGTGGTTACTACATCATCTGCTTGAATATTCTGAGACTCCAGTAAATTATTTGCTCCGACAATGCCAAAGTTTGTCACAGACACACACTTATTCATTAAATTTTGAAATTAAAGGGCCAAAGGTTACAGCAAATGCTACCTAGCTAAGAAGAATAGAACTCAAAGCAAGGTGTAGAGATTGTTACCATTTGCTGTTGAACCCAACAAATCAAGTATTTTTTGTATCTGAGAAGTTTATTATGACCAATAGACAAAATTTTCTAAATTCATAATAGTAATCAATTGCCCCCTAAATCAGAAAATTTGCAGTCAAAAGTGAGTAATAGAGGGCTCTGTCCTCTGACCAATGACCTTGAAATTGATCTTTAGATCTACTCCAAGTGTGACTACAGTTTTACACAGGTTCTCCTTTGTTCTTAAGATTTATCCTGGGAATAATTTAAACTTTAGAACTTTCACTAAGTATCTCAGGCTATGTTAGGTGTTTTTTGGGGCAGGGGTTCTCAAAATTTCCTGTGGTAAGAATTCTCTTGAGTGTTGTTGTTAAAAATGCAGATTCCTGGAACCCTATTTCTAGAGAGGTTGATTAGACGAGGGCCTCGAATTTGCATTTTACCTTTTACCAAGTGACTTTGAAGCAATCATTTAACTCTACACTTTGAGAAATAGAGTATTACTGTATGGGAGTTACACTCTCAGAGCAGAGAAAGAACAGCCTACATTTTGATTCAGCAGACCTGAGTTCATTTCCCAATCACAGCACTAACGAGTTGTATGACCTTCAGTGGTTCCCTTAACCTTCTTAGGACTCTTAATCATGGTGAAAATTTCTGTCTTGTACTGGTTAGTTCTGAAGACAAAAGAAGCAACATTAATTAAAGTGTTTGTAAATCGTAAAGCCTCTATAAATGATGTTTAGAATATTCTTACTGCTGAGGCCTCTGCCAGAGGTGGCCATTTTACATCCTCAATCTTATCATTTAGAAGATATTTACTGCACATCTACTCTGCATAAGGCTTCATGGCGGATGTACTTCCCCTGGCCTTTATACAACCGTATATGGGGATTTCAGGACTCACAAAAGGGCAATAAAACCTCCAGCCTCTTCCTGAGAGCCTACCCTCCATCTGATATGCAGAACTTCCCTCTGATGACTCAATTGGCACCACTGTATGAGAATGTTCCCTTCCCATCCTCCAGGGAGGGGTGCTCTCTACTATTATGAGCTCCATGAGGGAGGAGCGTGGCAGGCTTTGCTGTATATTGCACACTTAATTTTTAATGTGGGAAGCCAGGCTCTGCCGGTTTTATGTTACCGATTGTGCTGTGGGCCTCTCACCCACTATATGTCAGACTCCTTTAGGTGCTCCAGAAAGGAGGCTGTTCCTTGCTAGAGGTCCCAGGATGGCAAGTTGTTTAGTTATTGTCCAAACAAGGGGACACATGATGGAACTCTGCTCGTTGTAAGGGGATGGTTTGAAAAAGCCTCAAAAGAAGGATAGGTTGTGTGACTGGCTGACAAATGAGGGACAAAATGCACTAAGAGGAAGGAAAAACCACCAACCATGATGGGGAAAGGAGGAAGGAGGAACTCTGAAATGCAGACGGGGTCAAGATCCACCTTGCTTAAATACTTTTAGGCGTCTCTAACCTCCTTACAATAGCAAAACCTTGTCCTTGGCAAATAGGACCTTCATAATCAAATTCCAACCCACCTGTCTGGTCTCTGAGCTCTGGTCACAATGAATTTCAGTGTCTGGAGTGAGTTATGGTCTTTCACACCTGCCTCTGCTTGGACTTTTCCCTCCTCCACCTGCCATTGCTGCTTCCCCTCTCTCTCTTTCTCCAGCCCCTGTAGACAGAATGAGCTACCCCTCTTCAGTCCTTCCTGATCACCTTCACCAGGTAAATAGTTCCCCTTCTGAAGCACCTGTAGCCCTGTTTTACCCATCATTATGTTTATTCAAGTTGCCCAATATCTACTGAATATATAATATGTGCCGGCCACTGCCCTAGATGCTAGGAACATAGCAGTGAGCAAAGCAAAGCCACTTGCCTCCTAAGCCTAATGACGTGTGTGTTGTCTGCTTTTCCTGGGAGACAGGAGAGCTGGATCTCATCTGTGTAGTGCATCACTGTATTCCCACAGCCTAGAACACTGCCTGACACATAGATAACACCTAGTGAATGTTCACGGAATAAAGAAGCCTTTACTTTAATGCTAAATTATACTAAAAGATGCTGCTCAGGTCTGTGTCTTTTTTTTAACAGACCACAGGCAGTTTCAGTGTAGAGGCCATGTCTTCTTTACCTCTTGCATCTGCAGAGCAGAGCCACGTACCTGGCACAGAGCAGATGCTCTTGAATAAATAAAGCTATCTACGCTTCTTATTCTAGCTACATTTATGCACTTTATATTCAGAAGCTAGTTGGCCAACTTAGATAATTATTCATCCTGAGAGAGCTTAAGATCAAAGTGTTACCCTGAGAAGTCTTTTTCTAACTTTAGGGCTTCAGACAGATGGGGGAATGGACAGACTCTGTACGTGGGGGTCTCATTGCTGCCGATTAGGCAGTTTGGCTGGTGGCAGAAAGGGCTTAGGTACCCATCATCTGCCTTAGAGACTGCTGCAAACTCACCAGTAATTTTTGGTATTAGGAGGGTTGGTTGATTTGGGGAGTCACTCATCACGTAGAAGATTCTAAAATTCCAAGAGTTGATGGTTCTCCATGCACAAAACTGCACAGATTTCTCGGCTGTCCACCTATTTACAGACTCTTCTGGGCTGCTGCACCATGGCCTGAACTTGATCCTCCTTGCTATCCATTATGAACACTTGTGCCAAGAGTTCAAGTATGCACAGCCACCCTTTGTTTACTCCTAATATGCAAGGAAATGGTCCCAGATACTACAAGGTAGTGGCCTAGTCACAAGATTTAAACTTGTGATTTAAACAAGTCATTTACACAACTGACTTTCAACATATTTTATGGAGTTTGGAAGACAAAATACATTCCTCTAATGACATATCTCAGAGGATCCACAGAGGACTTTTTAGTCATTAAATGTGTTCAATGGGGGAAAGAGGTGATTTGGTTATAATCCAGATAAATGGGGAAAAGTAAAATTGTAGGGAAAAAAATTAAAGACAAATCACCAAGGGAGTAATCATATGTGAAATTTTGAGAGCAGACCATAGGTACTAGGTACTAATTCTCCATGTAGACACCTCTTACACAGACACACACACACATTTTGCAGAGACAATGAACGTGGTAGATGAGGACAAGAGGAAAAGGCTGAATAAGAGTAAAAGCAAATGGAAAAGGCAGAGAAATGTAATGAAAAAGGAGAGATTCTGCAAAAATGAGAATTTGTTGAGTTTACAAAAACTAGGAATAGTCTACATAATATACCATGGGCAATTACCCAAGAGAAGAGAAGAGAATCTGTTCAAAACTTGTCCGATGACACCTCCGTGATGAAGTATCAACATTTCGGGTAACAGTGCAAGTTACAATGCCTTATAGGCCCTTTTCAGAATTCCACTGGAATGTTCGTGAACTTCACAATAGTTCACATACATTCAACAACATACTTTGAGATTGTGTTTGAAAAAATATCCGTTCAGAAGCAAGACCTCCTATGATAAGTTTCTATCCTGAGTGAATTTTTATGGCCAAATTAGAAAGCCTGAAAAGGAGAGATTGTAATGAAGGTGCTGAGTCAGCAGTGAATTGCAGAATGGCAATGGGATAGTATTTTAATGATGCCAGAGCTGAAATGCAGCATTCCTGAGATTGGCATATCTTTTAAAAAATAAAAAATAAGAATGTTCAGCCACCCAAGCTAAAGCATTTTGCCAGCGGTCAGCAGAAAGGGGAGTTTTGCATCAATAGCAAGATTGGGAGAGAAGGTCAGAAAATTTAAAAGGGATTATAGAGTTTATTGCCCTAAGCATTTGAGCTGTGGAACTCCAAACTGGATCCAGTCTCTTTTTCCCCTCACATGTTCCAGAAGGGTGTTCTTTAGCACAGACCCTGGCAGATTTTGACACTGTTTACACAGTCATTCCTATCCTTACAGTAGATCTTCCCAGTTCCTTAGCAAAAATTCTCTCTTTAACTAGCTCATCTACCTGAAATTTATTTAACATCTATCATATACCAGTTGGGATACGCTGATAATCAAGGTCAGCTCATACCCTCAAGAACATCACAGTTTACAAGGGGAATACAGCCAACACACAACTAGTTATGGCCCAAAGTGAATTATGCACGAGCAGAGATGAGTAAGTAGAGAGGACTATGGGGAACACAGAGATGAGATGCTTAACCTGGGTTGAAGGAGGTCCATGAAATGAAAGCTTTAAGCTTTGACATAAAGGCCATAGGGTTGACTTGGCCTTTAGCACACTCTTCTAGAATAAGTAACAGGTTCAAAGTGCAGCCTCAACTTCATATATTAAAATCAGTCTAATATCTATATATGGGTAGAACCAGCTGATAAAGTGGAAGAGAGTAAGCATTGGTCTTAGAATCAGACCAGGACTGCAAGCTGGCTCACTACTTACTAGTTGAATGAACTTGAGCAAGTTTCTTAGCCTTGAGTTACTATGAAATAGGAATAATACCAGCTCATAGAAACACCTGGAGATTTGAAGAAAATAATGAATGTGATGCACCTGGGAGAGAATGGAGAGCACCGAGAACATACTCAATAAAATGGTTCCTGCAGTATCGCATCTGCTGTTGCAGTTGCTATGCTTACCAATATTATTAGACATAAGTAATGATGGTTCTTCAATTTGAAGTCACCAGGTACAGGAGAGTTTTCACAGATCTGCCTCTATTCCTACATTTCTTATTGTATTGTGATTGAAGGACACTGTTCATCAAAATAGTGTAAAGCAGTGCTTTCTAATAAACTTTCTGCTATGATGAAATTATATAGTAAATAACCACATGTGGTTATTGAATGCTTACGATGGGGCCACTGTGAATGAGGATTTGAATTTTTAATTTCATTTCATCTTAATTTAAATATTAAATTAAATAACCATGCTATGGTCTGAATGTTTGTGTCCCTCCCAAATTCATATGTTGAAATCCTAATCCCCAAAGGTGATGATAATAGGAGGTGGGGCCTTCAAGAGGTGGTGAAGTTATGAGGGTGGAGCCCTCGTGAGTGGGTTATGTCTTACAGAACAGGTTCCAGAGAGATTCCTAGCCCCCTCTTCTGCTATTTGATCATCCAATGAGAAGTCTGAGACCCAGAAGGCGGCCCTTACTGCATCATGTTAGCACCCTGATCTCACATATCCAGCTTCCAGAACTGAGAGAAATAAATGTCAATTATTTATCAGCCACCCTGTCTATAGGTGTCTTGGTAGAGTAGCCGGAATAGACTAAGACAATTCACGTGTAGCTACTGACTACCAAATTGGGCGGTGCACTTCTAGGGTGATTGTTAAACATAAAGATACCCAGATCCCACTGTAGACCCAGTCAATCAGGAAGAAAGATGAGAATTTGCATTTTTATTAAGCACACTAGATGGTCCTTAAGCATGCAGATACTGAGAACCGCTGCTCTCTTCCTCTTTGTGGTTTTGATTTCATAGCCACTTGTTTGTACAAGGGCCCTGAGGTTATTAATTAAAAGAGATACTTCCTTGGAGGGTATCACTATGCTAGGCACCGTGGGGAGAAGAGAACCTAGGTATAAGATCTGTTTCCTATTTTAAAGGAATTTTTTGTATTTTGTAGCCTAGTTAAGGCTTATACAGGTGTAGTAATCAGGAAAACCCTCCTAAGGAGACAAGCACGAGAAAAGAAACTAAAAGGGCAGGAGTGAGTGTAGTTAGAATGCAAATTTAGAGACAACTGTATAATACCAACAGTCTTTATTGTCTCATCTAAATAAATGGGATAATAATAATTATAGTAAATATTAATTGAGCATTTACTTTATACTGAGACACTTGACTTGCTCTATCTTAATTTTCCCAATCACCCTAAAAGTAGATACTACCTCCATGGCACATCTGAGGAACCAAGTAACTTTCTCCAGATCATAGATTTTGACTTGTAAGTAGTGTGAAAGTCAGCCAGGGAAAGCAGTAGATACAGGGTTCAAAGGAAGCCATTAAATCTTAATTGACCTGAATTCAAATACTAGTCAAATATTTGTTGCAGGAGAGCTATTTAGAAGACACAAAAGATGGAAATGACAGCATCAACAACAAAATAATAGCTATCATTTATTGAGCACTTACTACTGCCAGGCACTCTGGTAGGCTTTTACATTCATCATTCACAGATTTCCCTGACAAACTTCCAAGATAGGTATTGAACAATAAGGGGATCAAGAAAATTAGCAAGCATGCACCAAAATAGCCATGGGTGGGAACCATTTCAGATGAAGAGAATTTTCTCTCTGTAGTTCACCAAAGTGCTCCTTAAGTTAGGTCTCTAGTACAGAAAAGCATGCACCAGTGAAGAGAAGTATGCATTACTCATCTAACAGGGCCAACATTATAGCTCAGTTCAAGCTTCTGCATGGAAATGACACATTCTGTTGATTTCTTAAACATGTCAGCTGTATCGTTCACCTCTGGGTCATATTAGTTAATGAATTCAGGAACCTCTAGGGGCACCTTCTGATATGTCAACATCTGTTGGTAGTTTTCCATTATAATGTATACCAAGGGATTCCTCTGCACATCCCCCTCGCCCCAATACAGAAAACTGGAAACAGGTAAAAAAAGTATCTATAAAACAGATTTCAGGTAGAAAGTATTTTTTTCAATAAGTACCAAAATATTTATCTCAAAATGTGGTGTATATAATAAGAAAAACAATTTTACCAGGACAGTAATATACCAGGTAATTTCTCTATCTTTTGAACATTAGACAAGGTTTTCTATTTAATATATTAAGCACTGGGTTTCAAACAAAGTATATAGTAATAAATCAGAGCTGTGTGTAGGGATCATGCTTCAACATAACCAAAGGTAAATGTATTTTAATAATTATAATTGCTTTATCTCCTATCTCCCAGGAATTTTTTTTAAGGACAAGGCAAAGTTAAAACTTTCACTGTAATTTTCTTCTCCCTCTAATAACCAAAGGGTAATTATTCATTCTTCTGAGTTCTATCCATACCTTAACATACGCCCTCTTTAAAATGGGGACTTATTAGCAGAAAGTGAAACTACAGAATGTAAACGAGAAAAAAAAATTACTATGGTAATACATACTATCAAAGAACCCAGAGATCATCTACTTGTTTATTGGCAAATGGTTTCAATTTACATAGCAGTTCCTATTCCTTGATATTAGCTGCTCAGCACACTCACTGGAGAGAAGTTATGAGTGGCTCTGTGGAGAAAGAAGGTACGTACAGGCATCGACCTGTCATATCTGCCATGGTGAAAGCAACGGAAATGGCGGTCCAATTGCTTTATATCAGTTGCAACTAATTTTGTTCACACTTTACCTTAGTAATTAAGAAAGTGACTGCCACATCGAAATGTAGTCTAATCAAAGTTCTCTGGCAAGACCATAGAAGAAATAGTATGAAGATGCTTGTTGGCTAACACCCAAATCAAAGGCTTGCCCACTGCATCAAGCTGCAATCATCTTATGTTTTTCTTTTTTGTTTTTATTTTTCCCCCAAGATCAACAGTACTTTGTTAAAATCCAGCTAAACACACTGGAAAAGACTGATCAATACATAGACAAGAACAGCCCGTCAGAAGATTACACAGAAAGAAAAATTGCTTTGCCCTTGAAAGGAAAGCTACTTTTATTTACGTTAATAAAGCTTTATTTGTTCTCTAGCCGTTAAGTTTATAGAAATTAAAAGTCTGGACTATTTGTCTTTTGCCAACATGAATTTAAAAGTGGCTTTAAAAAATCTCATTAACGTTGTGCTTCTTTTTTCTGTCCCAAGCTGATTCAATACAAAACAGATTACCTCCTGTCTGTGCCACTAAAGTGCACATAAATATTTCACAAACCAATTTATCTAAAAATTTTGTCATTCCTCATTCTGAGTCTGGACACAGAGCTCACTATAAAACACTTTAGGTTTTTCAGATAACATAATCATTGAGGCAAGAGTATATTTCCTGTTTTGATTCTTGCCTGGGCCCAAAACATTCTTCATGGAGTGTTTTCAGAATTTCAGTCACATTGGTACACACATAGTTAACAACACTTGCAGAGAATGGCTCGAGGATACTTAATTGAGGTAATCTGATGGTCAGAATGCTGACAGAGTCCACACTATTGAGCCACAGGGGAAGGGGAAAATAAACTTAGCTTTTACTGATTCAGCTGGGAAAAGTGATAGTCCTGACATGAACAGTCGTCCAGCACAATGAGGAACATGCAGAGAACAGTTGAGGAGGAGCCTTGTTGAAGTTACAATTAGGACACTAAAGGTCAAATAGTAAAGAATTCCTGCTCTGTGCGTTTATAACCTCTGTGTCTACTATTCAGTTCTGCTGTTGTAGTGTCAGATCAGCGGCTCACAGACGATACTTACACAAATGAGCATGACTGTGCTCCAGTAAATATCTACAAAAACAACTGGTGGGCCAGCTTTGGTCTGCAGAGCTGTCACTGGCTGACTCCTGCTCCAGAGGACCAACAACCATGGATCTCAAGGGGGTCCTCTACCACTCCTAGGCTGTCTACTCTTACCCTTTATCTAGGGCTCCCCCAGATTCTTCTAGTCACATGGCTTCCTTGCTGTCTATCAATCCTTTCCTCCTTCAGACTAGACCATAAGCTCTCTGAAACCAAAGTTGGTATCCTTCTCATGTCTGTCCCCAGCAAATTAACAAAGCTTACATTATAGCAGGTGCTCAGTAATTGCTTGTTGAATGAGTAGGTGATTGAAACAAAAGTCAGGCCCTTTCCCAGTGCTTGGGATTCCTTCCTTCAGTCAGCATTGGCTGGGCTAACTTCAAAGATGAAGATATTTCCCATTGAAATTATAGGATTCTCTCTTTACTTCTACGCATGTAAAATGCCCTCTCCTGATACAAAACACATGTATGAAGTTATAGTGTACCATTATTCAAATTAAATGAAATCAAAGGGGCTTCCTTTGTAAAAGAGAAAAAGGAATGTGAAAGTGGGAGAGCAAAGGAGAAAAATAATATAATTTGGTTGCAAATTCCTGACCTCCTCTCAAATTGAGGTCATCTCATCTCAGTGATTCCAGGGTTTAAGAGTATTTTTCATACCACATGACCCTCTATGCAAGCCAATGACTGTCATCTTCTATGCAATGGAAGAAAGAGTAAACTTGACGAATCCTGATAATTTGTCTTGGTAGGACTTTTCGATTGATGAGCGCTCAGATCCATCACCAACCTGGCATAAATATGGCCATAATGTGTCTAGTATCTGTGTCACTGAGATTCAATAAAGAGAAATTGACATCACTTTTATGAGCAATTTATACATTTTACATTCTGCAAGTTGAATTTGAAATCAAAACCTGTAATAGAAGCCACTCCCCAGCACTGTATTCATCACATGCTCAAGGCTGGCGGACTCATGGAGAAGTAGGAACTCCCATGAAACGCTGGGACTCTAGCTGCTTGGACCACACAATACCATGGGCAGGCGCTTCTGAACTGGCAATGCCACAGAGCTAACTTCAGCAGGATGAATGCCAGTGAAAAAGATGTGCTAAAATCTGAAGCCTATTTCCTATCAATTTCGGCTGTCAGGAGAACAAAGGACCAGCCAAACCATTTGACTGGGGCCTGGAAACTTGGGCTGCTCTTCAGGGCAGGTTTCGTAAGGGGGTCGGGTGAAGCTTCAGCACAGATTTTAATTTCAGCTGATTCTTACTGAAGGTATTGATCTCTGGAACTTGTTAAATTTAAGGCTGAGAGGATACATCTGAGAGTGAAGACTCAAAATATGAAGGCTTCCCAGGTCTCTCGAGACTCCCCATGGGCCAAAAAACAAGATACAATGTTTCATGATCATAACCCAAGACTTTTAAACCAAAGAGCCTTATTTCTGCTAGTAAGAAAACCAAAGGTGATGTCTGGCTATCCAACTAGCAGGTGATTATGATAATGACAGTTCTAAAATGAAATCTGCAGCCAAAGCTATCTGGAGATAAACTAAAGATGCCAGCCCTATTTGGAAACGACTGAAGAGACCACATATGAGTTTTTATTACCTTGGTTAAATAAATGGGAAACATAAAACCTGGGAGATGAGACCATAGAACTTTTTAGTCATTTCTATTGATTGGAGTCCTTTTGGAGCTCTCTTCCAAACTATTTAAAAAACAAACTGTAATTTTTCCTGTTTGTGTGCCTTCCAAGCAAGGTTTTTTCCTTTCCTCTCTACAGCAGTTGAGAGAATTCCATTCCCAATAAAGAAAATGTTTACTTATCAGATATTCTTGATAGAACAGTGATCACCTTTTTTGCAGTTATTTTTAATATCTCGTGGCAATGACTCTCTGATTTAAGATCACAGACCTATCCAAGTTTCCTACCCACCACTGAATATTGACTTCAGCGTGGATTTCGACGGGATGATCAAGAGCATGTTTGTAAGCACAAAGACAGCAAACAAAAAGAGAGAAGCTACTAAGTAAAAAATAAACGTAATAAATAATTTTCCCAGATCCGTTCTGAATATGCTCTGAATGCATGTTTTCAAAACCACTGATTGCTTCTGAAGTTAATCTGAATTAACACACGTGTTGAACTAGCATTACCTCTCACCCCAACATAAAAGTTTGTTCATATCACAAAAATGAACCTGAGAACGTTGCTTCAAGTGTTTATGAAGTCAGAAAAGCACACTCATTAATGGTGATAGAATCAAAAAAATTGAATCTCCCTCATTTAGTACCTAAAATTAGGTATAAACCTGAGAGAAGAAACAATCTCTCTGTGCATCAGTTTTTCCATCTATAAAATAGGCATGTTAATATCTACCTCAAGTTTAATGATAACATGAATTAAAGGTAACACAAGACAATTTTTTTCCTTGGCACATAATTTATACTCAATATATTGTGGCTCATTATTACAAAAGTGAAGATGATAATGTTTAGTATTTCAGAGTTTAAATTTGTTGCTAATCATCCTAGCTCAAGATGTAGGTCTCCTCTTTTGGAGACAACACAGTTAAAACAGGTTAACATTAATGGATCAATTTACTGTACAACAGACATCGTGCTGAGCAGTATTTCCTCATTTTCTCATTTAGTAGGGACAACAGCCATATTTTCCATTTCCACTTTGCAGATGAGAAAAACTGAGGCCTGAAAAGTCACGTAATTTGCCTAAAGTCTCACATTTAATATGAAGCAAATCCAGGAGAAAAAAAATAAAAAAGCCCTGAGCAACTGAGCAAGCAAAAATACTGCCCGGTTTCAAACCCGACGCTTATGAGCATGAATTGATATTGCCTGTAAATTCAGAGTACATGCCTACCTTTGGGTCTTCAGCCTTCCTTGCTTCCGAGACTCCGGTTAGAAGAGGTAAGCTTGAAGGTCAAAAGCTCAGAGATACGACTGCTGGTCTAACAGTCTCTCCCTTCCTCCAGACCTTATCTCAGGATGCTCATCCCCAGTTCTGCTTCAGGAAAGCCGGTTGGGTACTTGTGCTTTATTTACCCTATTCTCATCTACTACCGTGTCCTATCATAGCTCTTAGTTTCTTCAAAAGAACTCCAGAATCAGAAATGGCGCCCTTGGGCCGAACGCAATCGGCCTGACCCCGGCATTTAGATCACCTGGTACTTGAGGGAGCTGGGGGGAGGGCGGAAATAACAACCTAATTATTGCAACCACCTGCCGGCCATCACTGTTGTGTTCCTGACTGCTGCCAGGTGCCAAGCTGGCAGGCTTGGATCAGTTAGTAATTGTAACCGAAGCTGAATACAATTAATTATATAACTTTAAGCTGTCCACGTTTAATAACCCCAAAATTACTTCATGAAACTGCAATGTAGTAGAGGACTGCAGCAAATAAAGGAAAATAGCTGTGAATAAGATTTCTGTAAGTGCTTACTTCAGGTTTGGATCTAACTTAATCCTCATATATCTTGTATATGCCCAACTCATTCTATTTACCTGCGGTTAATGACATGATTTGTCAATTTCTAATTTGTAGCCCAAGACTGAAAAAGATATGTCTATTCCTCTCATAGACCACAAGGGAGGATGACTTCTCCCTTGGACCATGCTGTAAAAGGTCTTCAGTAGGTACAGGGGAGTGCAGTGGATTATGGACAAGGGGGTCATACAGTTTAGGGTTTGAGTCCTGGCTCCAACCTTAAATAACTGGGCAAATGATAACTTTACTCAGCCTCCATTTCCTCCTCTGTAAAATAGGTATAATATTAACTCTAGAGAAAGTAACCAAGATAGAGACTACAAATTGATTGACCCAATGTCTGGAACAAAGTCAATACTTGATCAATGTTAAGGTGCCATCACTGTCTGCTAACCCCTGCATAATTCAGGGGATAGGCAAGCCTTCTACTGAGGCTCTATCATAGCTATAGCTTCCCCACTGATCAGGTACTATATTGTGATATAGTTGTTAGCGACTCAACAGTCTACTGTATGTGAATTCCTGCCAACTAATGAGGTGTGCATCCAGGGACCAGTAATGTAACTTCTTCAAGTCTCAGTTTTCACATCTGAAAATGAAGAGAAATGCTACCTAGTTTGTAGGGTTGGTTTAATGATTAAATGCAATAAGGCATTAAATGTCCCAAATGCACTGGAGAGATAATACTAGACGTGTGTGTGTGTGCGCACGCACGCCTGTGTGTGTGTGTGTGTGTGTGTGTGTGTGTGTGTGTGTTGAAGGTTAGGGGAGAAGTTATTTGAGGAAGATGAAAGTTCAAGAAAAGGGAGATGAGAACTACCCCCAGGACAGTAAAGAGAAAGGATGTCAGCTTTCAAAGCAGGAAACTCCACTTATTTTCCTTGGCAAAGCCTAGAGCAGTAGCAAGAAGACTGGATAGATGGTTATTTGGCTCCCCTAAGAAGGATGGTTTCCAGCCTCAGCATAAATCCCCACATGGGAATTAGAGAAGAGAAACAGGAGCCTCAAGGAAATGGCATGGACTTAGGTGAGAGGATAAGAAGGTTGCCAGCTGCAATCATAATAGGCATTTAAATGCTCTAGATCTTACTACAATCTAGAAAAGAAAGCCCCAGTAATGATGGCAGCAGGAAGTGGCTGAATGCTCACTAAACCTATTTCTTTTCTTTGGATGGACAAAGAAATTAACTTTACCAGATCTGGCCAATGGGATATGGGTGGAAGTGATGCACACGACTTCCAGGCCTCTAAAACTCTTCAGGTAATGTGCTGTGCTCTTTCTCCTGGCTCAGTAGCTTATTGAATGCATAGGGTACAGCTGAGGAATCTGAGGATGTCTTAGAAAATGGATGGAAGTATCCAGTGTGTAATCACTACATGAAAAGTCACTTGCCAAATATGCAATGAGACAATGATAAGACTGAGACATATAAATGTATATGATATTAAGCCACAAACAACTGGATACTGTTTATTACAATGGCTAGCATTAATTACTCAGATTAATAAAACACCTGACATAGAATTTTTCATCAGCCCTAACATGTGCAGGATAGAAAGCAAAATTAACTTAAGGAACATGTCAAATATGATATGACTTATGCCTAATTTGTACATAGCTTTATTATTACAAAAATTGGATTTTCCATGCAACAGTCTAAGTAACATATGGGCAAAAGGCATTATAAGAGGCAAGTATTTTACACCATGGGTTGTTCTAATAACGAATTCATTAGAGTCATGTGACAGGGTTCTCTCACTCAAGAAAAATGTCAAGGTTAGAGTGGCCGTCTCAGCCATCCCACCAGGAGAACACCATAGATTGATCAGACCAGCATCTGAATCTTAACCACCCCATGAAGTGCTCTCTGAAAATATGCACGATGCTAATACCTGGAGGTTTAAAATAAATAAAATATGAACAAACAAAATAAACTTGTCTTTGAGAGCTCAATTCCGAAGCCCTTCAAAGCTAAAGCAGAGCTTTTCAAATTACATTTAAGAAACACCCTCATCTCTATCCATATCTTTCAGCTTTCTGACAAAGTTCCCATTCTCTCCAGTCCCTCATCTTGCCTCTTTCTCAGCTTCTAGTTATGACCATCCTGTTCTCCTCAACCTGCAAAAGTTTATATCTGGTTCTTGAATGTGTCCTATGACCTGTCATAAACCACTTTATCTGTTTCACTGATTTTAAGCATCTGGGAAATAAATTCCATTAGAACACTAATTGGGTCTGATGTGAATAGTTCACTTTTTTTTTTTTTTTTTTTGGCACACGGGCTTAGTTGCTCTGCGGCATGTGGGATCTTCCCGGAGCTGGGATCGAACCCGTGACCTCTGCATTGGCAGGCGGATTCTTAACCACTGTGCCACCTAGGAAGCCCAATAGTTCACTATTGATCTATGGGGAGACACACCTGACAGAACACTGGATCATATTAGATTTGATAAGATTTTAAAAGATTGCTAAGAAAATTCTGCTACATCTAAACACCAAGGAGAAAATGACAGCAGAGCTATGAGCAGAGTGTGGCTTGTTTTACCTATTCAAGGTAAAAAGGATAACCACTGATTTGTCTGCCCATCATTCTCTATACTTGCAATACTAAGACCCAATTTCCCTTTGGGGAACCAAGCCTCCCTCTCTTTCAGTTCTTATGGTTCATGACTGGCTGATTCCACCTTTCGCTCTCTCTTCCTCCCAGTTTCAGGACTGTGAACAGGATCCAAGTTTGGCCATACTTGGGGTGCATGCCATCACCTGTCCTCTCTTTGGTTCAAGGAGGTTATGGTAGTTATCTGGGCTTGAAGGAATTACATTGAAAGATATACTCTTCCCATTAGAAATTCTAACCTGGCAGTACATAAACTTGGAGGTGGTGGAGGCCACCTCATTGCTACTTGGAAGTGGCTACCTAACAATGAAGCCCAAACAGAGGAGAGGTGAGCCAAAGCACAATTCACGGTGATGATTGTGTTTGAGCACCTGAATTGAGCTGTGTTGCACATAAGCAAATAAATTATCTTTTATGCTTTATCCAGTTGGAATTAAGTTTCTCTAAAAGCAGCAAATCTGATATCATGGGACTGAATTAAACTGATAGCATCAGGGTCAGATTTTCACAACAGTGGTGTATTCAGTCATCATTTATTCTTAGCTGTTCAAAATTGTCTCACTCACTGATTTGTACCAGTGTCACCACAGTAGTAGTTACTTCTTGAGGGACTTTCCAAAACGTCATTAGCTTTTTTCCTTAGTAAAAGTTATATGGATTCTGGGGAGAGTTGGAAAAATTGTAAAAATTTCAGACTCCTAAGCCCTATATAGATTCTGACTTAGGATGTCTTTTGAGCACTCCACAAATCACTGATTTCAACAAGGAACCTAGATGATCCTGACACAGGTAGCCAGACTCTATGAAATAGTACTATGACAAGCGGATCAGAACTCAGAGACTAAAATGATATACAAATGAATTTCAAGTCCTGTTTCTACTGCCTACAGGCTATACCTTGGACAAATGGCATAATCTTTCTATGCTTCAACTTCCTAATATACATATGAAAATAATAAAGCCATCACAGAGGGCTTTGCAAGATAATATTTATAAAGTATTTAGTACAGAGCCTATCATGCCGTAAGGCTCCAACAATGGTATCTATTGGTAATTCATTTACATGGATTAGCTTCACAGATAAACCAATTATTACTAATTAGAATCTAGAAACATATAAGATGTTATAGCAATGCGACACAGGATATATATGTTTTCATGTGGGAAAGATGCAGGCCCAGCCTGATAAACCTTCTGGTGTACAAAGGACAGGAAGATACCAAGAAAAAAATGCCTACCTTACCTATTATCTTGCCTAAAGCCACTTAGGACATTCAGCTTACCAATATAGCTTTAGTCATCACACTGAAAAGTTTGTACATTAAATAACAATGGCCTAAACAGGGAAGTGAGTAAGGCAATGGAACTGGTTTAGCAGCTTGCATAACAGGCATAGCTATACAAGGGAAGATGTTAATGGTGAAAGTTGTGGAGGAAATAAGAAGAATACTTGTACAAGGTACAGGTCTATACAGCATCCTGATATGGAGGACAGGCTTTGAAGGAGGACCAGCTGTCCTGGGTTTAAATTACCAAGGTGCCATTTACTAGATGTGCCATCACATTGATAAGTCACTTAGCTACTGGTTTCCAGTGTATAAACTGAGGAAAATGAAGCCAATTTTGTCAGGCTGTGCTGAGGACTTAATGAAATACATGATATAAAATGCTTAATAGAGTGCTTCACATATGATGAATGTGCTGTTATTTTTATTACTGTGATTTTACAATGGAGGTGTTATTTTAAAAAATAACTGGCAAGATGAGGGTAAGTTTTTGCAGAAAAAAACATACAAAGTATTTCATATTTCCACAGACATGAGAGTGAGGAGAAGAAATGATCAGAAAGAACCCAAGACTTTAATTTCCATAAGTGGAAAAGAAATGAAGATGAGAAAGGCTCAAAAAAAGTACTTCCTGACAGTCCAGCTTTGCACGACCTCATTTCCTAGGTTGCCTTTTGCCCAGGCACATGGTAGCAGCATGAATCCACCAGCACCAACGATGGCTTTGATGTTAACGGATCTCCAACAGCTATCTCCCAAATCCGTTTTTTAATGATTAGCCTTTGCTACCACAACAGTTGCAAAAAATATATATATATCAATTCCACAATTCTCTTCTTTTTCAAAATGCCTGGGCTTCAGCTGATAAAGCAATGATTTAAGTCAGTGGCTGAGGTGGGACACTGAGTATATTCTTAAAGGATAATCACCAGGCTCCTTCTTGGGATGCATCTGTTTTTAACCAATTTCTCAACCTCTGAGTGTGGTAATTAAACAGAGAGGTGTACTAAACATAAATACTGGAAACTGAAAACCACCTTCATTAGTCTCGGTATCTTCAGTAACTGCAGGTGTGTGTTAATGAATTACATGACTGGTAAAATAAAATTAAAGGCAGCTGTATGTGTTTACAAAACTGCAGCCGCAAATTACAGGTATCTGTAGCATCCATAATTCATCCATAATTGACAATTTTCATATCACTGGAATAAAGAATCAAGTCATGCTGATGATTACAGAATTTGCCTCTCAGCACTAGAGATTTTGCTTCATTTCCTGCAGCATCTCTAGTGAAATAAATCACAATTTTTCAGGTGGAGCTGGATCTCAAGGTAAAGGACCAAAGTATGGCAGACAGCCTAGGCCCCAGTTCTGTTTCCATGTCTGCAACTGCTAGTTCCCTGTCAAGAGAGGAGTGAGCTTATTACACACAAGCTTTAGAAACATACACACTGGGTCCAATTTTGGCATTGCTACCTAGAAAACTGAAGTGAGTTTTCTATGTCTATGCCTCAATGTTTTCATCCATTAAATGGGATAATAATAGTGTCTACCTCACAAGGTTGAAAAGTTTGAGTTAATTAAGATTGAGTTCATGCATGTAAAGTGCTTCGAGTAATAGCTGGCACTGAGGAAGCACTGAGCGAATTTTTAACTATTAACAACTCCAAGCCTCAGTTTCCTTAACCATAAAATGAGGGTTAAAAACACCATCTATCACATATGGTTGTCAAGACGACAAAATGAGATACATCTGAAGTGCATTACGTCCAGGCACACGTGAAACACTCCATATTCTGGTCAGTAGTAGGCACAGTAATGACAGCAGCTGCAACTCAAATAGATGAAATAAACTATCATTAAAGGACTGGACAAGAAAACCCCTTAATATTGCTAATATTTAAAGCTCACGCGTGCGCACGCACGTGTGTGTGTGTGCGTGTGTGTAAAAATCCCAAGTCTTGGGCTTATAATTTCTTGGAAGACTTTTATTTTTAAATTTGGGCATTCTGATGCAGATACTATTGTGGAACTAGAGTTTCACGAAGTATTTTGCTCTTGAATAAATGTAATCTTGATAAAAATCCCTTGTATGTGGGGATGTCCTGTGCACTGCTGGGGGGGCCCTCTAGATTTACCTCCCCAAAGAGGGCTGACTGGAGCTGCACATGGAATTCTCTAGCTACCTGATGAGGATGAATTGGGAGGCTGCTTTAGAAAAGCTACTAGAGTTGGGAAGAAAGCTGAACACAGCAGAGGATGTGATGGAGAAAGAGCTGAGAAGCTACAGGGACACAGGCCAAATGCTTTTCTGAAACCTCTGTGACACTCCCCAGAACCGACTTTCTTAAGTGCCCATCATTTCACAGATGAGAGCTCAAGGGTCTGCCTTGATGTTAAGTATTTTGGTCCCTATCCCTGAAATTTAGGAAGAAAGGACAATGCAAATACATAGTCATGCCAACACAAAATTTCTTAAACTAATCTGAACACGTGTCAAAGTTTATTGCCCATTAGTGAGGAACCCAGAAGGTAGAAAATGCTCGTTTAAAATGACACAGGAGAGAGAGGTTAAATACATAAGGCTTCTAGTAAAGTAGAGACTGCCATCTCTACTTCAAAAGGTCATTTTTTGTCACTGATAGGATAAATCTGTAGCACAATATGGAGCCATCTTTGGACATGACCCATTGGTCAGAAACCAGTGATCTATAAGAGAAGCAAACGATAAGCACGTCTATCTGTGGCTATTCATTAGAAACACCAGGTAACAAAATTTCTCCTGCCTCTTCCACATAGAGCCAATTTGTACGCCAGCACTGGGCAGAAGTCAAGAGTTCTGCTTTTATGTTCACAAGAAGACTGGCAGAAGCACAGGATCTGGTTTTCACTCAAATTTCTGCAGCAAATAATCAAAGATATCAAAGAGTGTACCCAATTCTCGGAAAGGTACATGACGTTTTTCTTTCACAATGAGAATATTTCGTAACATTTTACATGCGTTTGGTACGATAGTCTACCAAGTGTTTTCTCTGTGTGTGAGGTCCCATTTACTTTGTACCACAGGTCTGAGAAGCAGACAGGGCACGGGCAAGCCCCACTTTATACGCAAGGAACATGACACTGAGAGCAACTAAATGTCTTTGCTAAAAGTCTATCATGAAATGGATAAAAGAGCCAAGAATGGAACTCACATGTAGTATAGCTATGAAAAACATCCCCCTTTCATATATTTTAAGGATGGTAAGCAAATTCTTGGATCGAGCCTATAGCAGACACAGAGACATGCATTTAATAGTACAGAGGGTTTGAGGGTGTTTCAAAGTCCTTGTGCTCTTTCCCCACCAAATCTGTCAGTTCCAGTTTCTCCATATTCCCAGCCTGATTTAAGACAGTTCAATCTATTTAAACAAGACACCTATTGTATAAATGTAGGCCTAACATTTCAGGAGCTATCATCTTTAGCATTTGATCAACAATGTGTTATCAGTTTAAGTATTTCAGCTAGTGGGTTGTCCACAAGTGAGCTCTGTTGGTAGAATGTCCTCCTCCCTCCCCAGTGTCCCTGCTACACTTTGGAATCACCTGGGGAGAGTGCAAAAACAAGATACCTGGGTTCCACCCCTAAGACTCTGATATAATTAATCCATTAAGATACTTGCACAACTTGTAAGGGAAATTCTACATTGAACCGCGTACAATGTTTTTGTTTGTTTGCTAGTTTCTTTATAGTAGGATTTCTCAGAGCTTTTAAAAAATTCATGCATCATGTGGGTCTCCAAGATGGGACGTTTGTAGTGTTTGGCAAATTTATTTCACTCAAGTCCTTTGGGTGTTGAACATCTTCTGGGACTCCTGTTCCATGTTGACTAAATGAATTCTGGGAGAGGAGCAGGGATGTTTTGATGGAGTCTGAATTCAATAAGAGCCATAAGGCACCTCCTAAAAAGAAGGACACCATCTAAAGAAAAAGGATGTGATGAATACAACCTTTCTAGTCTAGAACCTTGTTACACAGTGTGGTCCCGCCATCAGCCTCAGCAGCAGCCCAGGGAAATTGTTAGAAATGTAAAATCTTAGGTCCCATTCCAGACCCACCAAACCAAACTGCATTTTGACAAGATCCTCAAGGAAGTCATAGATGCATTAAAATTTAAGAAGCCCTGCTCTAATCCACCATTTTTTAATCCCTCCCTGGGTTTCATTATTCCGGCTTTGAGGAAACCTTTATGTGTCAACAGTAGGTACTTCTGCAGTGTATGTTCAACATTCCACTAAAAGGCAGAAAAAGCCAGGGCTGTGGCTATACAACCCCAGAGGGCACCAGTCAAATAGAACATAATGTGCACAGTGTCCCTAGAATTGTATAAACTCAAGAGGTATTTTCAAAATTGACACTATGCTGTGTAGAAGATAGAGCCATTGTATATAGAGTTTTGTCAAACAGCTTTTATTAATTCAAGTTTATCAATAATAGTTAACACTTTGTGAGCACTTCATGGGGTCCAGGCATCTTGATGCCACTTTACAGTCATTATTTTATATTATTAACATAATTCTCTAAGATATAATCTATTATTATCCCCATTTGCTCATAAGGGCATAGGGGTTCCTAAGGGTTTATAAAGGATGTTATGCTCGAGGTTAAAGAGCATAAAAATAGCAGAGTTCATATGTTCATACAGAAAAACTGGATTAAAAAAAGAACTGTAGGATAGACTCTTGAGATGGGAAATTACAGGAGAGTTTTGGGATCACATTTGAAGGGAGAGGTTAATTATAAAAAGTGTGGCTAGAATATGATTTTAGGGGACATGGTCTTGGTTTTCCCCAATTTGAAATTAAGAACCCTGCATAAGTGGATGGTGGTGAAACAAACATTTGCTATATGATTACAATGTCTAATCATCCTGATGAATAATCTGCATAGTCATTTTCAAATCTGCAAATAGTTACTCTCTGTTTTTTCCTCATAGTAGTCTAGTGGGAAAATTTACCATCTCCATTTTTAGGGACAGAGTAAGGGAGAAAATTTTAAGAATATTTCCTAAAATCTCAGAGTCCAGAAGTGATGGTGATAAGCTTCAAAACCAGGTCTTAAAATCTTGAAATCCTGAGCTTCTGCTGTGGCACAACCCTCTTCCCAACCAATGGATAAATGTTAGGACCTTAAGAATAAAAGACAAGAGGTGCATGTCTCAGTTGGCCAGCCCAGCCTGGACAGCTGACAGACAGCAAATGAGAGGGCTCATGGAAATGAACTGATAAAATAACAATGACAAAATTGAGAAAATGCCTTCCAAGAATTTTTCACACTTTAGCAGACGTTCAGTTCTAACAAATGGTCAATTTTAGTACCTAAGAGCACAGAAAGTTATTTTTCCACAGCCCTTAGATTTAATTTTTCTTCTCTCTCTTTAAAAAAAAAAATGTTTCTGCCGTTTTCTCAAAAAAAAAAAAAAAAAAAGAAGAAGAAGAAAGAAAGAAAAGAAAAAAAAGTAAAGAAAAGAGAGACTCCTCCAGGCTTCCTGCTGACATAAAGGGCATGCTGGATGGTAAGGCTGCTGACAGCACTATCATTAGTACAGGCCCACAGGGATAGAAAGAGAGAGGAATGAGGCCAGGTCATGGGTACACAGTGTCCAAGAATTCTAGGGTCAGTAGGGGTCTTGGAAGGTCAGTTAGTCTATTCCTCTGTCTCCAGGAAGGCTTCACCTTTCCCCATTAATTTGGACCACCATAGAACCAATTCATTCTCTTTTAGAGAATATTGGGAAGCAGATTTTTCTGTGGATTGGCACCCGAAAATTTTTCCACTCTTAAGCACCTACCCTTGGTCTTACTTCTCAATTGGGAGTGACTTTGTCCTTCCTCCTCCCCAGCCAGCCAGTCACCCAGGGGACATATAACAATGTCTGGATACTTTTTTGATTATCGCAACTGGAGAGGTGGTTGCTACTGGCATCTAGTAGGTAGAGGTCAGGGATGCTGCTAAACACCACTTAACACCCAGGATAGCCCTACAAGAAAGAATTATCTGGCCTCAACGTGAACAAGCTGAAGTTGAGAAACTTACAGGAGAGAGAAAGGGAGGGCGTCATTCCTTGCATATTGCTGTACAAGGACCTTTCTATAGTGGGGCTAAAGTTCCACATTTCAGAAACACATTTCTTTATAAGATAATGTGGAACCCCCCCTTTTCTTTGGTAGTCAGAATGACCTAACTAGCCAGTCTTAGCTATTGGATAGTAAGTTTCACAAAGGCAGGAATCATACACAGTTAATTTCTATTCTCCCAGGGCCTATCACATGAAATGGCATACAGTAGATTATTATTATTATTTTTTTGCAAATCCCTATGTAAAAATTCAAATCATCTACTTATGTAAAAACAGCTATACAGACTTTCACAAAATTAGGGCGTGTGCTAGAGATGGTCTATCTTAAAATTACAGGCTATTTTATATACATGATACTTTGGGGTCCCTGGGTGAGTCCTCTCAAAAAGGATGGATAGTCTTCCAGTGCAGTTGAAACCAAGGAGTCTTTGTGACTATAAATGGGGCACAATGCATCACATGTATGAAGATTTGTAGATTAAAAAAAAATAATTGTGCTTTCCAAAGTGAGTCCCAAAGTGAAAACCATAGGGCCAGATTCTCCTAACTGTGGATGTTGCTTTGCTTTCCACAAGGGCAACCCTATTTAGTTATGCACTGGTCCACTCCTTGGAAATGAGCCACCTCTGAGAGGAATGTCTTAAAGAGAATCAGAGCTGAGCAATTCATGGCATGGGGTGTATTTAAAGTGCTCTTGGAAAGCTACCAACTACCAATATCGCAGACACAACCCATTTCTGTTTTAACAGGAACTGCTTTAGCCCATCCTGTTAGAGTAGGAGGTTTCACCAACTTCCTTTAGACTTTAATTGATAACACACAAATCTGTTGCTACAGATGGTTGGGTGGGCAGCATCTGAAGCTAAGGTCTGGAGAAAGGCTTCCCACCCCCAGCAAATGCAAGAACATTTAAGGAATGTAGACGCAGGGTGCACCATGGAAACAGAAGTGAAGAAAGAGCTCTGGGCTACACACCAAAGCATCACGTCTGGATTAAAGGTGCCCTGCATGAAGAAGGTTACACATTTCCAGCTTATCTTTCTGTCACGTGCAAATAAGATTATGTGGTTTCGAAGCCCAGATACACCAGCTATTAACTATGTCATCCTGGGCAGCTTAATGTGTCCAAGATTTGCTTTTCCCCATATGCAATAGAGATTGATGCTAAGACCTCTCTTTTGAGACTTTGAGGAGCTTGAATGAGATACAAAGAAATTTTCTATTAATTATTAGTCTTTCCTCATGTATGAAACAGAACTATCCTAGAGATGATATGTATTTTCCTTGACATAGACTTTTCACTTTTTCCCAGTATACTTGCATGATCTCAGGAATTCTGAGAGAAATGCAAGTCAAGAAGCTCGGTAACCTCAGATTCTTCAAAGACAACAGATGGAGTCTCACAAAATTCCAAGCACTCACAAGAAGGTACAAGTGACCTAGGAAGGCAGATATCTCGGAATGAGGGTAAAATTTGCTGAACTGGTCTCTTCCTTTGGTAGGTGATTGAAAGTCAACTAAAACTGTCTGAAAGCAAAAACAGGAAGATAGCTATCAACTCTTATTATAGACAAAAAAACCTGGTGGAAAGCTTCAGGCTAGGCAGTATCCAGTTGCTCAAAAGAGATCACTGGGAATCTGCCTTTCCATCTCTTGGCTGTGCTTTCTTTGGCTTTGCTTTCTTTGCTTCACTCTCAGCAAAGCCCTCTGCAGTGATGACCCCCAGGAATTCCAAACATACATTCTTTCCCTGTCGAGCCCAGCAGACCTGAATGTATTTTTTCCAGTCACTCTGGTGAAAGTCTCAGGATTTAGTCTGATTTGCTCAGGCCTGGGTTGTGTGCCTAGCCTACTCCTGCAGTCAGCACCGCACCTGAACTAGGTAGACTGAGAGAGGAGAGGAGTAAGGAAAGGTAGAATAGATGCCAGTCAGGCAAAAATAGAACTATGCACTGCACTTCCTGACCACCCAAGTTCTCTTTCTTGATAAAGGTCTTACCTCCTTTCTTTCCTCCCTCCTTTTATATTATGCAGGTGGTTATGGAATTGAGTTGAGCAGGGGTGGAAATGACACTAGATTATGAATAGCTGGACTGGAAGAAGTTTCTTGTGAGCTATTTAAATCTCATTTTAAATTATCCTTCTTGGAAATAGGTGCTGTGTGCCTTGTTGCCTGTCTCTTAAGGAGTGATTTGGCTGCATGAGAAAAGTAGACCTTCACAAGTTCCTGCCAGCCCCTGACCTGTGACTCCTCTTTGGTTATTCTTAGACTTAGGCTGTCAAAGCAAGAAGAGGAGACTTAGCTTAGGTACAAGATTCTAAGCATAACTCCATGGTCTCATAATCTCATAGGTAAGCAGAAATTTGAACTTATTCTAGGACATTTCTACTACGTCTTTTTCCAACACAGTTTTGGTACATTTCATCTTAAGCTCACTGGGGTCACTTCAACTGACAGTAAGGGACTTTTAAAAGATGGCATTCCCTGGACTCGTAGTTATATACAGTGGATGCTGTGAAGCAGGGCAGTAAAAGAGCTAAATGCTGAGACTTTAAGGTAGGCAGAGTGGGCTCTAAATCCCTAAGCAAGTTATCTAACTCTCCTGAGACCATCTCCTCTTCTTTTAACAGAGATCATGGTAATAGTGGCTACTGCCCACTGAACATTTTCAGTTTGCCCCATACCTACTCTAGAAATATGCTTTTGTGCATTGACTCTGCATACCAAATTCCATGAGGTAGGTACTATTATTATCTCCATTTTATAGATGGTCACACAGTGAGTTCAGGAACTTACCAAGGATATACCTCTAGCAAGTGGCAGGAAAGTATTCAGCACAGGGCCTTGTGCATAGTAGGTAATTAAAAAAAGTTCACCGATGGGAAGAGCTGGTAATACGTGCACTTCCATTAAGAAACGTATAATCCCAAAGTAGTAGATATCATTTCAGATGACTGAGGAGCAAAGGGTATGATTCTTGACTGGGAAATGCAACAGTTTAATCTGGAAGCACTTTCTGGAAGAGCAGATTTGTTTGGTTACTCTAGTAAGACCACATCATACTCAGCTACCTCTGAAAAAATGCCTGGTTCTTGTCCTTCAAAGCTTTAGGAGCATATCATCTTCATATGAAATGAGTGAAGAGGGGCACTGGCCCCCAAGCCAGCTGCATCTTCTGAATCGACTTTGATGATCTATGTCAAGCACTGCTGTCACCAGACAACCCTCCCAACTAAGTTGTGAAGATAAGGATGGTATGACAGGCTGGAAGATGAGATTGCTTTCACTCATATCTATTATGTGTTATTCACTGCAACTTGAGATGCAAGAGTGAAAGTCAGCCCAGTGTCCCACAGTGTACTACAGTGTGCCACAGGAAGCACTAGTGACACCTAGTGTTTATGGAGGACTTATTTAGAATTTCACATGCATTCTTTCATTTAGTCTTGACAACTGCCCCCAGGGGTTAAGTACTATTATTATTAACTCCATTTTACAGATAAGAAAAAAGAGGCTCGCTCACGGACCTGGTCCCAAGTCATATAGAGCCAGCAAGCAGGAGAGCCAGCCAATGATGGAGAGCTTATACTCTTAAGCACTAAATGCTCAGTTTCCCATGTTGACATGGACTGAGATGAAGCAGGAGATGAGTGCAAATGAATAAGATGAGTCTCACTACTGATTTGATGAGATTCCTATACCAGACTCCAGGCATAATGAAAATGCAAAAGCTCGATCTGGCATAATTGCATGACCTCAACTTTTTCATGACCTTAAGGTATCTAGGTCATAAAAAAATTGTTGAGGCCCAAGGAATTTTCTAGCTCATCCCATAAATATTCTATTACAGTAAGCAATTACATATATTTAGTTTCAAAATAAAAAAATGAAAAAAGAAATGGCCACAGTCTCTGTCTTTATCATAACCAGACTCACCGTGCCCACAGTGAATCAATATTTTCCCATAATGTTACTTGTCTCCCACTGAATTCCTGGCAAATTCTTTAGAGGAAAGCAGTGCTTACAGTACATTATTACTTTGGTGTTTCAGGGGGAATTATTCATTCCCACATATTATTGAGACAGTGCTCACTTTACAGAACCTATTCCCAACTCTAATTTCCAATGGTACATATTTCTCCACTTACTGCAATTTAAATACACAATTAATTTCTAAGGTTAATTGACCTGGTATTTGGTATGTCAACGTTTGCCTGTGTTAACATAAATATATATAATGATGGATGTAACAACACAGTAGAAATTCATTTCCCAATGGAACTCTTTAACAATTGAAATATGTTGATAGTTCCCAGAATTCTAACGGTATATCCATGCAAATCTAAAATATAAGACAAAAACAATCTGATTCTACATGGCCACACTCAAGGGCAGTAATTCAAAGAGCAGAGGAATTGTCACGTCCTGGTTCATTCAGAATTCCTCCCTTTGACAGTGGCATTTAGAGTACCAATTCCACCAGTTCTAGCAACTTCCAGCAACGTCAAACATATCCTAATTCTACCCGGAAAACGTTTGCAATGATTCAGTTCCCTATTAAATGCAGCCTCACTATCATAGAAAGCAAATATTGATGACATAACAACAAGGACAACTACCAAAACTACTGAATACACATCTTGTGCTGAGCACTAAATGCTAAGTGCTTTACACTAGTTACTTCCTGGAAACTGCTGATGTGTAAGGAGTTTCTATATTACATATGAAGAAACTGAGGCCCTGAGATAGTAAATCTCTTGTCCATGGTCTAATCAGCTCAAAGGTGGTAGAGTTAGGATTTCAGTCCAGCTCTGTTTGACACCAAAGTCTAACCTCAACAACTGCTCTATAACCTCCATTTATACTGAACAAGTGGCTGAAGAAATTCAAACTTGGTTACAAACATTTCAGGCTTATTAGTCAGGATAGAAGCAGCTGTTCTACGGTAAAAGACTAACCCCAGTATCTCTGACTTAAGCCACAAAATGTGATGCAAGATAGGCACCTTTCCTGGACTTCAATATTTCATACTTTTATGTATATATTTATATTCAGTATGTGTTCCATCCTTCTACCTTGGGGCTCCACCACGTAGCATGATTCCCATGTCAAGGGAAGTAAGATCCTAGGGGATCTTGCACTGGCTCTTAAATGCTTCAGCCCACAAAGAACACACCAATTCTGCTCTTAGCATTGGCCAAAACTAGTCACATGGTGCTGCCCAACTGCAAGGAGATTGGACAATGTTGGGGTGGGGCTCACGGATATTTGATGAACATCAAATGTCTCTACCATGTAACTCTTTTTTATGATTCCTAAGTAGGAGGAGACTTACACATTGAGTACTTGCAAACATGCTGCATTAAGCATTTTCAAGTTATTTGCCCTAATATATGGGAGGTAACTATCTGTTCATTGAATCTACATTTTTTCCCACTCTAAGTGGTGAAGATTAGTCTTATGCGTTAGCAGTTTGGATATTTGGCCAGAAGAAAATGCCTTTAATTAATGTATCTATGAGGTGACAAGAAATGGGTGTGGACATCTTTATTACCCTATTATCAACACCACAACATTGCAACTTCTTACCAAATATCACGGATCCAATTTTTGCTCAACAGTGTTTATGGGAAAATATCAAGCTTAAGTGTCAGCCAGATGTGAAGATGACCCATTCAGGTCTTTTCTTATATCCCTCCCATGATTTACTGTTAATGCCCTCACTTTCTAAGTACACAAAGCTGACCCACACAACCACAGGTCCAGGGGAGATAATTTGTAGGATAGGCATCCTTTTCATTTATCCTTCTCTACTTCACTCAACAGCCAAGATTTTAGATCAGGAAAACCTCTACATCTACTGATTTAGTAATCTGAGGTAGTTTTTGTTGGTTTGTTTGTTTGGTTGGTTTTTGTTTTGTTTTGTTTTGTTTGCTTTTTTGTATACTCCAGGACTTCCCCTTTTCTAGAACTTTCTTTCATGCAATATTGCATCCCCTACTGCTGTTGTTACTTACAGACATGCTGCAATGTGGAATACACTTTCCTGATTTAAAATCCAACTCTCTTTGTCTGAATATAACCTGATGGGATAAATTAAAGAAAGCCACAGCATTGAAGGAAGGTCAATACCTACTCAATGCTTGCTCCTCCATTTAATTATAAAAATTGAAAGAATAATGAAAAATAGAAGATATGGAAAGAAAAAAATCAGGGCATTTGTATGAAGTAGTTTAAAATGACTGAATTCTTGAGGGTTTTTGTTTCTTTTGTGTTTCTGTTTAGAGGAGCCTCTTAAATTATACCATGTGAACAGAGAGATTTTCCTACAAAGTACTCCTATTTGTAGACCTTGGGAAAAGAATTTAGAAAACAATATTCTGCTGACATAATGGGAAAATCATTCATTCTAGTGCTTTCTCTTTTCTCTTTTGAAAACTTATATCCTTGAAAAAACTATTCTGAGATTTTTTCCCTCAACCAAATGCTCCAGGCCTGAGTGGCTGAAGACAGTTCTTAATGAACAGGTGAAAAGGAGACTGAAATTTCAGCAAACCACTGGGCTAAAACTTAGTATTAACTGCGATACAAATGAATTGATCCAAACCATATCTCATCAGGATGTTCACTGATGGAACAGAGAATGCAACATACCAGGTGATTTTTAATCATTTCTTTTTGACCCATAACCATTCAAGAAGGAGGCAAATTGAGAAAAAGGAAAAAAAAAATCCTCTGCTCTGTACCCAGTGTCTGTTGTCCCTCCCTTTCTCCTTTATGAACTCAAAACATATATATTCTACTTCCTTTCCAATGTGTTCATTTACAAAGAGTGAAGTAATGAAGGCACCCTGTGAATGGGGTTGCCATAGAGAAGCTGTTCTAGGTAAAGAACAGTCACTATAGAAAAGTGGCATGTAACTTGTCAGCAGAAATGCTGCAGCAGCCCCAGAGAGATTATAATTTCTGCTCCCACTAATTTAAATATAACACGATTTTTTAGGTCTCCAGAAAAGGCTCTGTCCTTTTGTGAGTGTGCCTTGCTTTACAGAAGAGCTGCGTATGAGGTACATACTTATCCACAAAATATGTGTGAAACATCCATCTGTAAACATGCCTATGGTTGTTTAAATAAAAAATGAAAAGAAAAATCTTGATAGACTGAAAGGAAAGAGGAAACTACGATTGTGTTTCAATAAGAACTGTGTAAATAAACTGCTATTCAGCAAGCTCAAACAGTCTAAGCCCTAAAGAATCAGCTTCCAACTCTGAGCATTGAACAGATATCACTGAAATTTCTTAAGCATCTATTACATTCCAAGCACAAGGCTAGATCCTTTACATTCATAACTGCATTTGCTCCTCGAAGTAACTCTATGAAATGGAGGATTATAAATAAGAAAATAGAGACTTAGAGTAGTTAATTTGCCCAAGTTTTTTCTTTCATACTATAGCCACGCTGAGGGTTTGAACTTGGGTCTTGCACACCCTGGAGTCTGTGCTTCTTTCTCCATGCTGCCGGAAATCAGGAAATGACAAAATTCAAATGCAGGACCTCAGTCATGCAAAGTACTTCACCCATCAGTGAGTATTGGAGCAATGTCAGAGAAGAAATTATAGGTTTTGTTTGGCCAGAGCTAGGTACCCAGGAGATATGTTACGGCTAATATTGGTAGATGACTCCCTGAAATCCATCTCGTCTCCTCTTTACTAAGAGGTGGCAATGTGCCCAGCTAAACTACTGTGTTTGCCAGGCTCTCTTACAGATACGTGTGGCTAGTGAGATGTAATCAGAAGCTTTGGGTAAGCTTTTCAGCAAAGCTTTTTAAAAGGTTTCTAGTTGGCTGACATGTGCCCTTTTAGCTTCTCCTCCTGCCTTGTTCTTGCTGTCTAAAACACCCATCCAATGGCTGAAAGGTGAGCCACAAGTCACCATCATAAAGCAACTCAGGAGGTCGAAACTACATACTAAGAAACTTCACAAACCTGAAGACAATGATTCTTGAAGTCCAAGCTTCAAGTTACACAAAAGAAAATTACCTGTATCTCATTTAAGCCACTGTTATTTGAGGTTTCTGTTATACAAAGTCAAAATCAGCCCCAACTAAAACAAATGTTGTTAGAATAGGAGAGAACAAAAAGTCAGGACCCATGTCCTTGTCTTCCCAATAAGATTATAATCTCCTGGAAGTTGGAGACCCTGCCTTTTATACTTACTTTAATATCTCCCCCAGCACCTAGAGTTTTCCACTTAAACAACACGAGGTCTATGGCTACTTAAACCAAATAGATATTTTAGAAGAAACACTGAGGAAGGTCTAACTTTCTGAATGTCATTTTTTAAAGCTAAACCCAGTTTAAATTAACTATAAGAAAACATGTATTCTGGACATACTCCAGCAGGCCACTAACACTGACTGACAGCAAGAACCAACTGTTCCTCAACCTGAAGAAAATGCAACCCAGAATGAAATTTGTCCGTCTAAATGACAGCGGCTCACAAAGGAGGTCTGTGGATCCTTAAATTACACTTGGCAAAGAAACAGCTTTTTATACACACATCAGAGGTGCTTTCAGAAACTCATCCCATTAAGAATTTGAATGTGACTTGAGTGCTGATCTGATTTAACCCCCTGTGTCCTTGTTCCTTTTCAGACCTGCAGATCTATTTGCTGTTGAAATCTCCAAATTCCCCTCCACCCCAGTGCCTAGTTTGCACTCTCTCTCTTCCCTCCTGCACATGCCATTCTAGAAGGCTTTCCTCTAGAGCCATAGAATCTTCTCTAAAGCCACTGTCTCCCCAGTGGTAATGGGAACACCAAGAATACAACCTCATGCAGTTGATGGAAAGATTAGCGGTCATAGATCAACTTGCTTGGCATTGTATCTGCTATATGAGATGTGTTCAATCAGTAAATATTCGTGGCTTTGATTATATAAATCAATCAAAAATCAGCTTTGCAGGGTCAACCATTTTAGCTCTCCCTTTACTCAAATCAATCAATCAATCAATCATTTTATCAATCAATCAATCACAGATTTCCTTGTTAGTTATCATCATGCACTGGCCATTTCAACTAATTTCCACCCCTGTTCTGAGGTCTAGCGCAAATCCCACACTCTCCAAGAGGCTAATCCCGACCACAATAACCCAGAAATGCCTCCAACTTTTGTCATTCCCTCTTTCTTTAATCCTCTGTCCAATCAATTGCATCTTTACTGAGAGCTATCATTTTCCATATGAAAATCATGTCCCCTCAGCTGGTTTCTAAGACCTTTGAGGGCTAGGACTGTGTCCTCCACCTCTTTGACCCCCACTGGCTGGCATGGTGCCTAATATCTCCAATAAGCTTTTGTGAACTGAGGGCAATTTGACTGTTCCCTTTGGGATCTTTCTTTGAAATTGGGAACAAAGTAGCTTCTGTGAGTAGGAAGTAGAAACACATATGATCCAAAGAAATGCCACTGTTAATTGCTTCCTGAGTCATGTTTTGAGTGCTTAGTACATGCCAGATACTGTGTTAAATATCTTCTTTTGCATGTTGCCTCTCAGCAGATGAAGAAACCAAGGCACAGAAACTAAGTAACATACCCCTGTTCACATCCGGTAAATGGCAGAGCCAGAACTTCCATGTAGCCCCTTGGGCTCTAAAAATTGAGCTCCAACCATGATGCTACAGTTATGATTCTAAGATGTGAGCTTGGATGCTGAAGGTTCTGTGCAGCCCAGCCCCACGCAGCAGGACATGAACCATCCAACTCAGCCTGATCAGTAGCTATGCCTATACTTTACTCTTTGTGGACTTAACAGCTCACAGCAACAGCTAAAAAGTTTGCTTAATCTACCTCAGAGCAGCACTAATAAATAAGCAGCAGACTGACTAAGGGCAACAGCATGATGGTGGGAAGTCTAAAAATAAAAATAAGGATGCAGGAAGGGTCAGAATTGAAGGTAATTAACTTACACTCTTCCTCCAGGGAGAAGAGAAGTCAACTAATTGGCCGGTTTAAACAGTTCTGACAGCCAGCTTAAAGTCAGACTCTCCTTTTCTGGGATGACTGTGTGTTTCCAGGGATGACTATGGAGGGATGATACTACACATTACCCAGAGTGTGGGAGAAGGTGGAATCCCCTAAGAGGAGCAATAACAAAGCCACTGATGAGTAAGAAAAATAACCACCACTTAATGATGGTTTCAAAGATCACACATGTAACCAGTCATATATAGTGCAAGCAATTATCAGGGAGAGCATAATTCAGCAATTCATTCATTCCACATGGATTTTTTCCCCTAAAATATTTATTAAGAGCCACTATGTGCCATGCATTATGCAGATACTAAGAATGAAATGATGAACAGTCAGAAAAGGTCTCTGCCTTCGTGGAGCTTGCCTCTTATTTGGAGAGGTAGATAATCAACAAGCCAACCAATGGATGAAGGAAATGATGGTGTTATGAAGGAAAGGGACAGTGCAGTGGGCTAGAAAGGGCCTTGGGAAGTGACAAGGAGGGTTTTATGGAGAAGGTAAAATCTGAGCTGAGACATTCAGGATGGGATGGAACCACCTCTGCAAAGTTCTGGTATGGGGAGAACCTTTCAATCAGAGGGATCCAGAGGTGCAAAGGCCCTCAGGCAGAAAAGAGTTCTGATGTGCTTGAGGAAGAGAAATGTGACTGGAATTTAGTAGGAGAGGGAAACTGACATGCGGGGAGTTGGAAGTGGACAGGAGCCGATAGGAAGAACTTTGTAGGCCAGGGAACAAACTTGAGATTTTATTCTAAGAAAAGGGAAGTTTTAGAGGGTCCATGGGAGAACATCATGCTGTGCTGCAGACTGCATTTTAGTTTCTGGGTGGAAAATGAGTATTCAATGGAACAAGAAGAGAAACAGGGAAACTCGTTAGGAGGCTGCAGTGTAGACCCAGGTGGCTTGGATGAGTGTGGCAGCAGCAGAAATGGAAATAAATGAAAAGGTTTGAGCTGCACCTCAGAGAGAGAAAAACTTGTGCCTTTTGCCCAAAGGCTTCACTATTCCAAATGTCAGCAGCAAACTGCTCTAATGGCTGAAATGTGGGGAATTAAACAATTACAAAGATAATGAGTTATGTTGAAAACTAATTCAAGATAAAGATATTAAGTAGTTTTGCTTCCAGCTTCAGCTTCCTACATGAATGGCTGCTTTGTTGTAGGCCACCTCTTTAACCTCACTGAAGCTTACTGGGCTCTACATCTATAATCCTGGCTACCTGGCAGGGTTGTCATGAAAATTTAATTAATGAATAATAAGTAAAGTAAAAGCCTTTAAGCCTCCATGCCAGTATTTCCCAAAGTGAAAGCTATTTGTTCAAAAAAATATAAAAATAAGCGTTTCATAGTCAAAAACCTGTATAGGCTTCTATATTGCAGGACTTATCAGGGCCTTTAATGCATTAATGTGTATGGCTCTTTAGTGAATTAATGAATCATCAATAGAGTACTGTATTTCTCACTTATTTCAAGAAGGAACCTTTTTCCTTCAAACCACCTGGTTACAACTTCTGTGGAACACAGTTTGGCAAACAATGTACTATAGAGATATAAAAGACTGTTATGGAGACACCAGGAGAACTTCCAAATTCAGACTCTTTCAGGAGAGAAAATACGTTGCACATATAATTATCTGTGCTTTGGAGAAGAACTACCAGGTTAGGGAGTCAACATCTTGCCTAGGCACCAAAAACATAAGGTACTGGTCACAAAATGAAATTAAAAGGGAGGCTTAGGTAAGACATCTTGGGAATGCAGTCTTCCTGAATCTAACAAGCAAGAAGCCTATGAAGTAGCCACTATGATCCTCATTTAACAGATGAGAAAACTGGGCCTGGAAGAGCTTGAGTTACTTGCACACGTTTATCCAACTGATGGCCAAGCAACATGTGTACTTCTAAGCATTATACCAGATCGCTCTTTTTAAATGCTGGGATGAGATATAGCAGCAGTTAAGCTAGTGTGACTTCTAATTCTAGCCACAAGTAGTAGCAGAGAGCAAAGTAAAGCAGTCAAGGAGTTTAAATCCCGGCTTCAGCACTTACCAACTGTGTCACGTTAGGTGAGTCACTTAACCTCTCTGTTCCCTGGCTAACTTATCTACACCTGACAGATGAAAGCAATGACCCCACTCACGCTTAGGTTTGTCATGAGGATGAAACGGAACGATGCAAGTCAAGTACTTAGCCCAGCTCCTGGCAAAGTGGGAGCGCCTCTTAAATGTGTGGTCTTATTACTTTGTACAACATCATTTGCGTAATTTGGTGTTTTTGAGGGGAAGATGCTCCTCAGGGGATGTTGGGTACCAAAAGATGAGGGAAAGTTGTGCCCCTTTCAGAATTTTGATTAGCATGATTTATTCTGACGTCAAAGTCCAGGCTTAAATGACAAAGGACAAAAGCTGCACATAATCACTTAATCTGGGGAAACTATCTTTTTCTAGAAATCAGCTTTGAGTAATTAGCTTTTTTTTTTTTTTTCTTTTTTCAAACCTGGGAGAAATTGGTTTGGGGTTAACCCACTGAGCCTGAGTAATATGAGAAAAATTGGAATCCTAGTGAGAGTTAAGGACATAGTCGCTGATGGCTAAATAATTCCCAAGGTACTGCAGATTTCCTCTCCATGGAGAGGATCTACATTATATCAGGTGGAGATAAGAACAGGGAGGGCAGATGATGAGACTTGCTAGACAATCAGGAGTGACATCTGTGCATGTGTGGGGAGGGGGTCTGCTCTGACTATGAGGAAAGCTGCTGATTTCGAATCACACTTTATTCTTGCCTTCGTTAGATCAACAGGAAACCAGTTTTGACCTTTAAAACACAATATCATCTTGTTCACAGGCCTTCTGCAAGTTGCTTTTCTACTTAATGAAATTGTTGCCTGGTTAATAAAGTTGTGGTTGAAGCCCTGCCTCTTAGCCATTAACTTCAGGACTTGAGTGCAGCTTTCTATTCATTACGCTCTTAAGTCCCTTAGCAGCAGGATGTAGGGTCTTGCTTAGAATTGAATCCGGAAGGTCTCTGATCTTGGTGAGTTTAAATTGGAGGACAAGATGTACATGTGTATAAAGACCATGTGGAATTAAGTGTCTGGTCTTTGAAGTCAGCCTGCCTGGGTTTGAGACTTGGCTCCACTATTAACTATGTGACCTGTGACCTCTCTAAGCCTGTTTGTTCCGCTTGAAAACCTGAAAAATAATTATAAGAGTGATGACATCTACCCTCCTTCAGTGAGGGATTATAAAAATTAAAAGAGAAACATAGTCCCTGGATTATAAATACTAGCTATGACTGTTAGCACCACCACCATTATCTCCACCATCAGCACCACCACCATTATCTCCACCATCAGCACCACCATCATTCCCATCATCATTGCTACCACCACCTTCATCAGCACCACCCTCAGCATCACCACCGTCAGCAGCAGCATCACCACCATCAGCATTATAAGTAGCAGCAGCAGCAACAAAAATGTCATGGTCCACCCAAACCCATTAGTCCAATTCTTTAAGACTCACTTAATGTCTCCTTCTCCTTCACTTCTTCTTGAATCCAAATATTTTTCTTTTCTCCCATATCCATTTCACCTGTGCTCAAGTTTTCCATATCACAACTAAAAGCAGCTTTAAAAGCTATTAAGACATTAAGCAAAAGCCATGTGGCAGCTGGTGGAGGTCTTTCACATCTCCCATTTTTGTCTCTTTTAGATAGCTTAATTTAAATGTCCTGCTCTTAGTCCATTTTTCTGTCTCACAGACACTGTCAATGGCCTTAATATTTCATTATGAATCACTAAATAAGACTCATTCTCTTTTTAAAGTTTATCTAGAAAGACTTCCTCCTCCTCTTTAGTGACCCAGTGAGTCACATATCTGCTCAGGAACTCCAGACTTCTGATTAGTGACTATTGCTTGTGGTCAGATCAAGTCAAAAGTCAGTTAATAAAGCTCATTCATGAGTTTCCAGTTGTACTAATTGTTCCTGCAGGAAGCCCTTTGTACACATTTTATATTTTCAGGCTTGGCAGTAATATCATTGTTTGAAATCAATATCCAAAAACATTGAGTTCATCAGATTCTGCAGATTAAATGTTCTAAAACTCAAATCCTCTCCCTTTAGAAAGGCTGAAATTATGAACCTATTGCACTGAGGAGTTCATGCAAATGAACCTGTGTAATGAAGCAGAAACATGAGCACACACTGAAGAGTATTCCACAATCTCAAGTCAGACTGGGAAGGCTGCTGTGTTATTGTTAGCAAGTGAGGTGTGTGGTCAAACAAGCCCCCATATAACATGATGTACCTTGGATTATAACCTCCTAGTGCCAAACATTGCCCCATGGTGTAACACTGACTATGCATCTGGTCAATTAACTCCCTCTTGTAAGGTTTGCATCAAACAGTTCATCCTTGTCTGTTATCCCAGTCTGCAGCAGGGTCCATAACAGAAGACCAGTGAATATTTGTTGACATGTAAAACATTTTTATCTTTGGAAATATAAATATATTTTGTAAAGGCAGAGAACCATCAAATCGATCATTTTTTCCCCTTCAGGATTTCAGGGGGAAACTGAATGTTTTCCAGGACTAAAGATGGAAAGAACCAGTTAAGACATAAGAACCCTCCAAGGAAGATTTTGACAACCTGTCACCATGCTCCTGGTACAGCACTTAGCAAATAAAATCGAGTGGTGCCCAACTTATATTCTCACTATCATGTTCTAAGAAGCATGTTTATTCATTTGTTCATTGATTCAGTCATTCAACTAGCATTTACCAAGTGCCTATGGTGTATCAGACAACACACTAGGCACTGGGAACTCAGCAGCGAATAGAAGAAATGGAGTTTACATGAGATTTGCACAGTGACACTGGCTTTGGCATTAGGGCTTTAGAACAGCACATGTCTTAGTTTGGGTCCCAGAAACCAAAGACTGAGACAAGGACTTACATACAGATCATTTATTTGGAAGGTAATTCTGTGAGACAGAAGGGAGAGAGCAGGGAAAGTGATACAATGAAGGAGAAAACCTAATATTAGGGAGTGTTTTGAGTGTATCTGTTGTAGGCAGTAGGTGCCTCTGAGAAGCACACAGAGCACCTCCTAGAATTGTCTACCTGGAAGATGAGAGGTATTTCCATTGGTTAAGGGTTTCTTTGGGGCTGCCTTTACACATATGCTCCCTCAGTGTTGGAAAAGACTCAGCAGAAAATCTGAGTGCACCTGAGGCAGGTGCTACCAGCAAGAAGTGAATCTGAGCCCCAAAGGCAATGCCTACCACAGCTGTGGCTAAAATGAGGGGTAAGCTGAGGGAATGCAGCATGAGATGCCAAAGACAGAGTGACTGTCATTCTTTTATCAAGCTTTTAATGAGGGCCTGCTTCACTGACTGGCCCTGTGCCAAGATCCTGTATGTGAGCTTAAAAGACAAAGGGTTTCTCCATCTCAGATTCCACATATCCACAGGCAGGGACCATGTTTTTCTCGACTATATAGAACATCCTTCAGCTTACAACCACAGATTAAATAAACAGGTTTGGTGATAAGATTCACTTTCACTTTTTAAAGTGTACTAAATGCTAATTTTTCAAAACAACAACAACAAAATGGTAGTAATAATAATAGCAAAAATAACAATAGCGGCACAAATCACTCTCTCTATGTACCAGGCTCTGATCTAAGTGCTATACTAAGATCATATATTTTAACCTCACAATAATTCAGTGAGGATGAATTATTAAAACCATTATCATCATCCCCATTTTACAGATGAGGCAACTAAGGCACAGTGAAATTATAAGATATGCCCAGGGTGAAACAGCTAGTAAGATACAGGGGAAAGACTCAAACCTACCCAGTCAAATTCCAGATTCTGTACTCACAATATTCTTCTGTCTAAGCCTAACAGAAAACCCAGGCATCACCCCCATTCCAATCATCTGCATCCTTTTCCTATCTATTTCTAGTATGCAATCAATAGTTTTCAGATATTACAAGCTCATCAGTCAATGCCTGGTAGAGGCAGACTTAGTTTGCTTTTATTTCAGAACGGAAAGGAAATACAGAGCTTATCAATTGAGACCCCAGCCCCAAAGTTTCACCCCTTATTCTTACCCTCATATCCGTATTAACAGATGCTGCCAGATAGCAAAAATTCTGCTCCTTTGGGTAGTGACACATCATAGCTGCATAGCAACAGAGCAGGTTCCAGAACTGCTATTCAATAAAGGAGCTAGGAGCTCAGACTCTGGACTCAAACCTCCTGGGTTCAAATCCTGATTTACATAAGTTCTCCAAAGCACTGGTTTCCTTACCTGCAATATGGACATTATAACAGTGCCTAATGGATTAGATCATATTTGTAAATTCTACAGCACAGTGTCTTCAAACATGGAAAGCACTGGCTATTATCTTCTCCATTGCCACACGTCCTTTGTGAAAGGAGCTCATGCTCATAACTTAGAGAGGCCTGTTTCCATTTAAAAGGTCATGATGCTATGGACAGACTTCCCTCACAAATGCACATATGCACATAATTTCATACAGTCTCAGACATCACAACTCACCAAGCATCCCCATGGTCTACATAGGGATATCTCTAGGTAGAGCCTGTGAAGACATTTCCTCTATTAGCCAGTCCACAGGAAATCTTACCCAAGGAAGTGTTTCAGAAAATATAGGGTGACCAGAGGCTGCAACTCTAAGAGCAGTGGGAACAGAAAGGAAAAAAAAAAAAAGAAGCTTCTCTCACTTTTTAGCCTCTACTAATTATAAAACCCTTATTACCAGTGAGTGGTGAAGCTTACAGCCAGCATAATTAAAATTTTAATTAATTAAGCCGAAGGCAACATTAACTTATTAAAAAAAAACCCTTTATACATAGTGATTAACATAGGTCAGCAAATCAGCAAATATTACAAGGGTTGAACACTAAAAGGACTCTGGATCCTCACACGACTTGTCCAATAGTTTGACTTAAGGAAATTATGACAAAACCCAAGAGAGCTCAAAGACAGTGATTCCTAAAGTTTCTAGTGAATCAAACACTTTAAAAAATGTTATTCTTTATCAGAATACAAAAATAGCGTAAATATTCTTATAGCACAGCTGATTAAGAAAGCAAAGGTAGCCTGGAGCATCAGTACAATCACTCTTTATTATCAAACCTACAACCAAATTTCAGGCAAACAACTATGTGGATTTAGAAATATTTCCAGTGGACACACCATTAGACTGGTTGCTTATTAAACCAACTCCAGACCAAGCCATTGTATTAACTAGGAAGAGATGAACTCATGCTGAATGAAATATATTCAACCATTGGTCTGTTCTATCATCAAGAACAGACCGTCTGCATTTTCAGACAAGTAGAGATGTCTTATCAGACCTAGAGGTCACCACAAACTTGATTATCTACCATACTGTCTTGGGCATACAATAAAGAAAGTTCTGAATCATCTCAGGCAGGTCCCCTCTAGGCCTGGGCAAGTTGTGTAAGAGGAAATGATTTTTTTCCATTCTCCCCACTGTTCTTTTCAGTGTCCTTCATCCACCTCTTCCTATTAGACAACATTCTTCTCAGGTTCTCTGGGAAATATTCAAACTATGTGGAGCCTTTGGCAAACCTTGAAACAGTATCCTAAAGGCAGCAGCCCACTCTTTCTATGCTTCTTGTCAACTCTGCTCCTCGGTGAATACCTCTAACTCTCTTAACTTTCCTGCACTCAAAACACATCTTAGCATCTAAGGAGGTGAACCTGAAAATGAGCTTGATGGCGGGTTGACAAGGGAGAAAAATAACACACTTTCCTATAAGAAGAGGAAACTCTTGTGCAAGAGCTGTCTGGGGTAGGGAGGGGAGGGAGGAAGGGAGGAAGAAAGGAATACATCTACACAAATATTTTTGAAAGACAAGGTTCTAAATCTTGTTATTTTCTTTACTGCTCTTTCCAGTGGGTTAGCTCCCACTATGCAATGAGTCTTGAAATTTCAATGAGTCTCTCTCTCTCTCACACACGCACACACGCGCGCACACACACACACACACACACACGTATATATTAATGCCATTAAGTAAGTTATGGTGAATGAAAGCAATTGAAGTCTTAATATAAAAATAAATAAATTTCTCATTTATTTCATGTACTGCTTATGGAATTTTAAGCAACTTGCTTTTTTCCAGGCTTTGCATTTTACGATAAACACATAAACTATGCCAATGGCAAACTACTAGGTTTATCTTGACATTGGTTTTCATTAAAACATGGTCCTAAATTCACATTTAACTCATTTTCTCTCCTCACACAGGAGTAAGTGTTCCTGCCATGTGGATTGCTTAAGCTGCACATTATGTTTAGCTCCGTATAATCTTCTCATTCTATTATCTTCATCTCATTTACGATTCTTTTCCAATCTGTGCTCTCCTGGGATATATGTGATTATTTAACCTTTTCTAACTTACACTGCATAGCAGACAAAACTCCCTCTGGGCCAGTGCATCAATAAATAGGGTGAAATCTATACATGACAAGGACAACTCCTCCCAGTGTTGGTGTCATGGCCATGGAGGAGATGAAAAACTGGCTGTACATTTAAATGGGGAATCCTCAAAATCATTAGGAGAGTTAAATTATATAGAAGCCTCAGAAATAAATTATAAAAGAAGAGTTGTATCAGAGTCCCAGATATAGTAGGAGCATCATGAAACTTTGACTCTGGAGTTAGATAAAATGACTCTTGAATTTCAGACCCAGGACCTACTAGCAGACCTGTGCCTTCTTCTTTATAAAGTGGAGAGAAAAAGAACACCAACTTCATGAGATAGATGTGAATATGAAGGGACTATATGCCTAAGGGCTTAGCAGAATGCTTGGCACATACTGAGTACTGCAGAAACATTAGTTGGTATTATTACAAATGCAAAGGACCCACATACAAACATTTTGCGATTAATCTTCTCTCTATGCTTCCAAATGATGATTCTCTGCAAAATTCAGGCTCACATCAAGAATCATACTTAAGCTTCTCAAGTGAAGGACACTCCATTTTAAATTCACTGTCATTTGTTGTTAGATATCACAGTGAATGCTATATTTTAATTGATCTAGGTGACAGAAGTATGATATTAAAAAATAGTAAATTATGTCCATTTGTGATAATATTTTTATATTCAACCATGAACACTGCTTCATTTTGAGAAAAATGGAAAACATGATTATTGAATTAGGGACACCATGGAGAACTTTGTATCCCAGCTGGTTCATTCGCACTCAAAACACATACTGTTCTTATTCAATTACAGCTCGTACATTCAGTTCAAGAGTGTTCTTCAAAAACCTTGTCAGTGAACTTCAGATTTCTTGGAACACCAAAAATAAGCTTGCATATGTGAAAGATCCACTGACACAGAATAATGAGTTCTGCTAGGATTTTTTAAAACAGAGGGAAACATTCTTATTTCTTCTCCATCATTTAATAATTATCGAGCCAGAATGTCCTGAGTTCACTCATATGAGGCCCCAGTTCTAGTGAGGGCTATGTATATATATATACATTCACCTACAACATTTGAAGACTCTAAGTCAAATCGTACCCTATGAATAATTAGGATGAAATCTATTATAAAAAGCTTTTTTAGCCTACATTGAAATATTATTAGCAAGGGAACTAAAACAGATTTCTCTTTATTAAGACTTGGAGAAATTTACATCCTGGCTTGTTATTCCTATACTGCTGAGTCAGTAATGGGGATTAGCTGAGACAAAACAAAAAGTTACTGGAAGAAAGAAGAGACTACTGACACCATGCAGGATTTCAATTGCAATTTAGCTCTCAATCCAAGCTACATATAAAGTTCTTAAAAGGTCTTTAAGTAGCTTTTCAGGCATTTGTCAATAAAAAAGTGGAGCCAGATCCTCACATTTCCAAAGGTGACAGGTCCTTGGGAAAAGTACTTCATACAGTCCTTTTCATTCTCTTAGGAGAACCAAGTCCCCTGAAAATATCTATTACCATAGATCCTAGAATAATGATCCCAAAGACTCAAGGAAAAACAAGCTTCCTCCGTGAATTCTCATAAAAGAGCGGACCCATATCTACAGCATAGAAACATGAAGATGGACAGCGGTGTCTTCAAACAGCCCTTTATCCCAAGGTTATCAACCTTGTCTCAGGTAAGGTGAAGCCATGTCATCTCTGTAACCCTCACTAGTGTAAACAGATCTAGACGCAAATGTTAAGGGTTGGAGGTTTATTATGAAAACTGAGAGGCAAAATCTTGCAGGCAGAAAGGGCTACTTGAGTATTCTTCACCCACTCTTTCGTGTTTAGGATTTCATAGTTCTCTTAAAAGAAGAATGGATTGAAAACTCCTACTTCACATTTGTATATGGACCTTATTTTCCCCCTTTTTTAACCTAAATCAATAGTTCTATAAAACTAAATTTACCTTATAGGTTTGCAAGAAACTATGTACATTTAACTGTATGGGCGACCCCAAATAGTCAAAAAATATGAAAAAGAAAAACAAAGTTGGAGGTCTCACACTTCCTGATTTCAAAACTTATTACAAACTACAGTAATCAAAACTAGAACAGAAAACCCAGAGATAAACTCTTACATACATGCTCAAATGATTTTTGACTAAAGTGCCAAGATTATTCAATGCAAAAGGGACAATCTTCTCAACAAATCATGTTGGGAAAACAGGATATCCACATGCCAAAGAATAAAGTTTGATCCTAACCTTAAACCATATACAAAAATTAACTCAAAATGGATCAGACCTAAAAACACGTGCTAAAAAAAATTAAAGCTCTTAGAAGAAAACATAGGGGAAAGTCTTCTTGACATTGGATTTGGCAATGATTTTCTGGATATGACACCAAAAGCACAAGAAACAAAAGTAAAAATAGATAAATAGACTGCATAAAAATTATAAGTTTTACATCAAAGACACAATCCACAGAATGAAAATGCACCAGTGGAATGGGAGAAAATAGTTACAAATCACAAATCACAAAAATATTTGCAAGTCCCTGATGCGGGGTTAATACACAGAATATACAAAGAACCCCTACTACTCAACAACAAGAACAAAACAATATAAAAATGGGCAAAGGTCTTGATTAGATATTTTCTAAAAAGTTGTACAAATGGCCAATATGTACATGAAAAGATGCTCAACATCACTAATTATTAGGGAAACGCAAACCAAAACTACAATGAGATACCATCTCACATCCATTAAGATGGCTGCTATTTTTTTAAAAAGACAGAAAATAGCAAGTATTAGTGATAGAATCTGGAACTCTTGTGTACTGTTGGTGGGAAGGCAAAATGGTGTATCCAATTACGGAAAATGGTATGGAAGTTCCTCGAAAAATTAAAAATAGAATACCATATGATCTGGCAATTATACTTCTGAGCATATGCCCAAAAGAACTGAAAGCAGTGTCTCAAAGAGATATTTGTACACCCATGTGCATAGTACCATTATGCACACTATCAAAAAAGTGGAAGCACCGCAAGTGTCCGTTGAAGGATGAACGGAGAAACAAAGTGTGGTATATACACACGATGGACTATTATTCAGCTTAAAAAGGAAGGAAATTCTGACACATGCTACAGTATGAATGAACCTTGAGGACATGGTGCTAAGTGAAATGTCAGTCGCAAAGGGATGAAGATAGCATGATTTCTCTTATATGAGTTTCCTAAAGTAGTCAGATTCATAAAGAGAGACAGTAGAATGCTGATTGCAAGAGGCTGGGTAGAGAGGGAAATGCAACATTGTCATTTATGGCATGGAGTTTCAGCTTTGAAAGATGAAAAAGTTCTGGAGATTGGTTGCACAACAGTGTGAATATACTTAACACTGATGAATTACACACTTAAAAATGGTTCAATGGTAAATTTTATGTGATATGTATTTTACCACAATTTTTTAAAAAAATTTGTATGGATCACATGAGGAAAAATAAAGGTAATTATGACTATAAGAAAATTTCCATTATGCGGTAATGAAAACCTCTAAAACCTAACCCTTACATTAAATTTGATTCTACTATATTTTCTGGTTGTTATCAAGTTTTCTATTTATAATTCAATAAAATTATAAGGAACTGTAAAATCAACTAATCTAGATTTTTTTTCCTTTGGTTGCGAAAAAAACCCGAGGAACACTCAATTGGAGAAATGGTCTACTGCCCAAGTTTATAGACAGTTAATGTAATGGGATTACAAACCTAGACATCAGTCCACATGGAACTTCCTGTTAACTATCTGTTAAAATATAATGTAATTCATCCCTGGATGCTGATAACCTGTCATTAAATCCAACTGGGGATTAAAACAAGTGATACTTGCCACTCTAATACACCACATTCCATCCTTGTTTACTTGGCTTTCCATTTAACTTGTAATCTGATACACTACTGCCATGCTTCTAAGAACGAAAGAGAGCTGGAACAAATCTCATAGTGTGTAATTAATGTATTCCTGAGAAGTTGTTCTTAAACTGATTCACATACTCCCATATTTCATCATACTTTAGCATAACCAAAACCCCAGATTGGCTCCAAGACAAAATGAAGGGCACTTAATAACACAATGAGGGGAGTAAGTTTCCAAAGAGAGACCACAGTATAATAAAACAATTCACTAACATGCAAAGATAAACTTATTTGGGCAAAAGAGAGTTGCTTAGAGACACTAATAAATGATTATTTCATTCATTCAATATTCAACAGCTGTGGAAAACTCACTATACTTTAGCCATTTTTCTAGATCAGGGATCAGTACACTGTTTCTGTGAAGGGGCAGGTACTAAATATTCCAGGTTTTGCAGACAAGATGGTCTTTGCCTCCAAACTACTCAACTCTGCCACTGTAGCATGAAAGCAGCTATAGATAATACTTAAATCAATGGGCAAAGCTGTGTTCTAATACAACTTTATTTATAAGAATAGGCAGTGGGCTGAATTTGGCCCATAGGCCATAGGTACCTACTTCTGTTCTACATATTAGAAAACAGTGGCGAACCAGGCTCAGAGGACTTGTTTTCAAGAAGCTCATGTGCCAACAAAGAGGCAAGGGGAAAGCAGAGAGAGAGAGAGAGAGAGAAGGAGAGAGGGAGGGAAGGAGGAAGGAAGGGAGGAAGGAAGGAAGGAAGGAAGGAAGGAAGGAAGGAAGGAAGGAAGGAAGAGAGAGAGAAAGAGAGAAACAAAGAAACAAAGATGTTTCAAATAACATTAAATGATATGGAGTTATCTCCTTTTAGAAAGAGATTACTCCAAAATCTTCCAAACTAATGGTATTTGACCTGGCAATTCAATAGATTGTCAAAAATCCACATTACAGAACTTCATCTGGCAAATTTTTCATTCAACAGGTAGAGCTTGGGGAGCATTACTTTTTTAAAAGTTCTGCAGGTGAAATATCTGGTCAAATAACCTTTGTTTCTTTAGGTATGGTTGAGAATAATTAAATCATTAATGTTAATTTAACTGATGGAGAAACGAGAAATAGCAAAACTGAATCAATGAACTGCTAATGAATTAGCTTCCTCAACATACAGAGGACAACACATGTGCACTATAAAAAGCATGGTTGACAGGAGTACTTATACTTCACTCACATAAGAAAACTAACTACATTTGCATTACATGTATGATATAAACTTCATGTTAGTATTTAAGAATTTCTCAGTTAGAGATATCTTTATTAGAGGGTAATTTTACATATCAACAGCAGAGGGTATTTCATGCCCACATTTTATTTTTACCAGGATTGTTTTATGGTAACAATAGGACATGTGTTACACAAGTATTATAAACAATTCTAAATCATCCCTAGATATACTGAGCAGGCTTTAAATTGCACAAATAAACAATATTCTTGTCACAAAAAATAAGATAAATGAGCAGCACGTGGGGAATGAAGCGATAAGATATAGGCACCTTCTGATTTGCATCCTGCCATGTTTTCTGCTGATAAGTCTGAGGCTAAGAGGCAGGGAAGAACACACCTGTAGCATGACTCAAGCCACCAAGAAAGCACAGAACAAAGCACTCTAAGGGCACCTTAGCTAATGTAGGTTGTTGCTCAAATCACACCAAAACCTCAACCTGGTCCATCAGATGTCATTTCTCAGTAATTCTGGGCCTCATTATTTGGATTGTGTGTCAAAATAGGACCCCCTCCATATACCAAGATTTGTGGATGCTGAAGTTCCTTATATAAAAACATGTAAAACTGTCCACTTTACTTATTCAAAGGTTCCATATCTGCAGGTTAATTGAATCCTTGAATATGGGGGGGGGGGGGGGGGGCAATTGTACTAGCATTCTACTTTAGCACTCAATGTTCCAAAATGCTAAAGGAGGACTTAAATCCATCTGGTCAACCAAATTTTTGCTTCATAGACAAAGTAGTCATGGTAACAGCAGGGAGAGCAGTAACAGGGTTGTTAGGTTTCAGCAGCAGATTCACACCTGCCACTCTTGAGCTTGCATGATGCCTCTCTGTCTCTAACTTATCAATTGTGAAATCTAACATGTTCACAGCAAGTGCCTAAAACGTTACGGTACTAATTAATAGCTTACCACATAGCATGGCTTCATGTATCTGTCACTCAAGTTAAGAAATAAAGCTTGGCCAGCATCCCAGAACGCTCCTGGGTACCCCTTCTCTATTACAGGTCCCTCCCTCCCTGATAAACGTGACCACTGTTCTGACTTTTATACTTACCATTTATATACTTTCCTTTATACTTTAATCTCCTATGAACTACAAATTACACTAGTTTGGTTTTGCCTATTTTTGAGTTTTATATAATTGTAAGAATATATTATATTCTTACATAATATATAATATATATTTTTCCAATTATATAATATAATATAAAGTACATATCTGACTTCTGTTACCCAATTCAAGTTTCTGCTTTTAAATGTAGTTTCTTTCTCCTAACTGTAGTTTTTTTCATCATTGTATAGTATGCCACTGTAAGAAGGTAACACTATGTTTTTACAAATTGATGGATGTTTGGGTTGTTACCACTTTAAGACTATTATGCATGATGCTGAATTGAACATTCTTATATATGTCTCAGTATACAAACGCATGTCTTTCTTTTAAATGTGTATCTAGAAATGAAATTGCTGATCCACAAGATATTTGTATTTTCAATTGTGTTAGCTAATGCTGATGTGTTTGTCAAAGTGTTTCGTGTCAATTTACATTTCAACCAGCACCATCTGAGAACTGAAGTTGCTCCGTATCTTTATCAGCACTGACATTGTTAATCTTTAATTTTAGCCATTCTGTTGGGACTCTCACTGTGGTCTTGTATCTCCCTAATGAGTAATGCGACTGAGCATCTTCTTACACTCAATTAGTCATATGCTTATTGGTCATTCATATATGCTCTGGTGTGCAGGACCCGTTTAAGTGTATTGCCTTATTTTCAGTTAACTGTTGCTGACTGACCAACTAGTTATTCAAATGTTCCACATCTGCAGGTTAATTGAACTAGTCCACAACTTAGTGACTTAAACTCAAAGGAGAAATTTTCAGCACTTAACCATTAAGTATAATATCTACTTGTGTTTTCTGTGAATAGAATGTATTAGATTAAAGAAATTCTCTTTCATTTGCTAAGAATTTTTAAAACTATAAAATAACATTTAATTTTGTTTAGTTTCCTTGATGCCTGGATTTTTCCATCAAGTAATTTAACCAAACATTTAGGAAAGAAATAACAATAATCTTAAATTCTTCCACAAAATATAAAAGGCTGCAACAATACCAAGTTCCCAATGGAGGCCTGTTAAACCAGCCAAAGCCCCAAAAAGGGAATTACAGAAAAGGTAAATTATAGGGCAGTCTTATCCATAATATAAAAACAGACATCCTAAACAAATATTAGCAAACGGATTCTAGCCACATATCATGCCATGCAGGGTTTATTCAGAAATTCAAAGTTGCTGAAGTTGCTGAAGTTGATTGATTTTAAGTGTAATTTATATACCACATTAACAGAATATAAGAGGGAAGTCACTTCAATTAATTCAGAAAAAGTGACAAAATTAAATGTTATTTTATAATTTAAAAAATTCTTGGGACTAAAAGAGAATTTCTTTAATCTCATATATCATATTCACCTAAAACACAAGCAGACAATTTACTTACTTAATGGTTAAGTACTGAAAATTTCCCCTATAAGTTTGTACCTTTTTGTTCTCAATTTCTATGCTAATTAAACTCTAGTCAGAGGACATATAGCCTCTATGCTATTTTTTTGAAATTTGTTGAAACATTCTAAAATAATGTAAATGTTACAACTGCATTATATGTGCTTGAAAAAAAAGGTGTTTCTTGCAGTTATTGGGTATAGTGTTAAATATATCCACTGAGTTTTTCAAATCTTCTTTACCTTTACTGATATTTGGTCTGCTTGTTATATTAGTTAGTGAACAAGAGGTGTTAAAATTTTCCACTATTCACCAGAACCCACTGATTAATCATATGCCTCATGAAGAGTTGTAATAAAAAGTATATAGTACCATCCAGGAAGAAATCTACTCTAAAATAAATTAAACCTGAGTCAAAGCAAGTCTCTAGAACTACCTACCTATTTACTGGGAAATGAAAGGTAGGAAAACAAGGGTAAACAACATTGAGAAGAAGCAACTAGTCAAATACAGAATATGGTCATTCCACAGGATGAAGGATGATGTTTGTTCTCCAGAACAACAGCATGGAAAACAAACAAAAAGGACAAGGATTGTTAAAAAATAGAATACACTTGAGACAAGTTTTTTAATCACTCACTATGATTGTGTGATTATTTCTGCTCATAATTGCAACCACTATTTCTTTATGTATTTTCAGCCATGTTCCTAAGTGCACACAAATTTAGAATTATTCTATCTTCCTGGTGAATTGAGTGTTTTATTATAATACTGTTCCCCTTTCTGCCTCTGGTACTGTTGTTTTATAGTTGGTTTTATATTTATGATATTACTATAGCTACACCAGCTCTATTTAGTTAGTGTTTTATGGAGTATCTTTTCCTATTGTTTTAGTAAAATAACCATCTGAAGAATGATTGGCTTTTAATTGGGACACAATGTAATTACTGATATATTTGTGCTTAAATAATCTACTGTCTTGTTAGTGCTTTAAATTTGCCCTGTTCTATGTTTCCTCTTTCTCTTTCCTTCTCTTTCTCCCTCTTTTTATGTTTATTTTACTACTCTTTTTAATTGTTATAATTTTTGCAATTATTTTAATGGTTACCCCAGAGATTAAAGCATGTATTTTAGCATACTTTAATCTAATGTTAATTTGTATTTTAATTTATACTCTCTTTCCAAGGAGTTCAAGAATTTTAGAATACATTAGCCCAATTGACCCTCATATGACCTATATGCTATAATTACTGCATATTTTAATTCTACGGATACAGTTTATATTCATAATCTATTTGCCACTTCACTCATTCTTTATTCCTTCTTTATTCTCCAGCACTCTCTCTGGGAACAGTTTTCTTCTGTCTGTAGAATTTCCTTTAGTTTTTAGTTTGAGTGTTATTGACAAAATCACTCACTCTTGTCTATTAATATCTTTATTTTGCTTTCCTTTTGAAGACTATTTTTATTGGCCATAGAATTCAAGATTGGTAGCTCTTTTTTTTTTCTTTTTGTACACTGAGGATACTTCATTGTTCTCTAGCTTCCATTACTTCTGTTAGGACGTCTGCTAATGGATCTTTCCTGCCCAAAATGTGGCCCAGGAAACAGCAGCATATTATATCTTCTTATGTGCCTGGTTATCTTTGATTGTGTTACAGAAATTTTATTAAAATGTCATTTGTAGGAACTTCCCTGATGGCGCAGTGCTTAAGAATCCACCTGCCAATGCAGGGCACATCGGTTCGATCCCTGATCTGGGAAGATCCCACAAGCTGCAGAGCAACTAAGCCCATGTGCCACAACTACTGAGTGTGTACTCTAGAACCTGTGAGCCACAACTACTGAGTCTGCATGCCACAACTACTGAAGCCCATGCACCCTAGAGCCCACATGCCACAACTACTGAGCCAGCATGCTGCAACTACTGAAGCCTGTGCACCTACAGCCTGTGCTTTGCAATAAGAGAAGCCACTGCTCTGAGAAGCTCACGCACTACAACAAAGAGTAGCCACTGCTCTCCACAACCAGAGAAATCCCACACGCAGCAATGAAGGCCCAACACAGACCCCCTCAAAAAAAAATTTAAAAACTAATGTACTTTAAAAAAAAATATCACTTGTAGAAGTAATTTGAGCTTTAGGAACATCCTATATTTCTCCAGGAAAGATAATCATTTTTTTTTCAGCCTGGCATCTGCACCCTAGCAATTTAGGACCATACATATTAATTCTAGTGTTAAGGACTGAGATTTGGGGGATGATTCAAACAACTCATACTATAATACAGTCCATGTGACATCTGGTTTACTTGTGGCTCATCTTCAGTCCCAGGATACCACTCTTCAGTATTCCAGCCCAAAGCAGAAAGGGTTTGTAATGGACTCCATCCCTAGTGCGTTCTGAACTTTTTCCATCTTCCCAGTGCTACAGACTGTTAGAAGTGCTCCTCTGTCAGGGAGCCTCCTCTTCTAGATGGAAGATGGCGACAATTTATCTCTTTCCATCACACTTTACAATGAGTTTATCAGTAAGTCCTATGTTCTGCCTCCAAAATGTATCCTTAATCTGTGTCTGCTCTTGATCTGCAACATCCCCATCACCTCTTCCTGGCGTGACCTTCATATCATCCTCCTTGTCCCCTTGTTTCCACCCTTGCCTTCTGTGGTCCGTTCACCAAACATTTAAAATCAGCCACATAATCACATAAACAGATTATGATGCTCCAGTTTAAATGTCTCTAAGAGCTTCCCACTGAACTTGAAGTGCCTTGTTTTTCTAACATGCAAATTTTTTACCCTGACCTTCAAGGCATTCCATGGTCTGGACCCTACCTTTCTCTCTAGACAGAAGAGAATATTTTTTTCCTACAAATAATCCAAATTAGTTCCTGCCTTAGTTGCTTTCTACTCACAGTTTCCTTTATCTGAAAAAACAGTTTCCTCAATACATCTCTTGGCTGGATCCTCTTAGTCACTGAGTTTCTTTTTGAATGTTGCCTCTTACAAGAGGCCCTCACTCCCATCCCATATGAAGTCCTCCCCTCTCAGCAGCTCTTGTGCATTACTTCATTTCATTTTTTTATAGCTTTTATCACTCTTTGAAATTATGCTTTTTATTCATGAAGCAAACCTCAGTCAAAGATAATGTGAAAAGACCTCTTTTTTATATAGAGGAGACACTGTTGAAAGGTCCTATTTGTTTATAAAACTAAGTCAACATAAAGAAAGAACACATAATAGCATGTGACAGAATGTTGGCACACAGCAGATATTCTAAATATATTTGCTGAAACACAGAATATAGAGCTCTGTATATCACACATAAATCGTTAATCCAGTCATGGTCTTATGAAATCATCCTTCTCTTTTATCCTTCATGCCAAATCCCTCATTTGATACCAACCAATTTGCTTCACAAGAAAACAGCATTTTTCAACCAAAAAAACACATCTGCTACTAGTAATATATCCAAAGAAACAGTCACATTAGTAAGCAAATAATTGGTACAAAATATGCACTGTGATAGGGAAAAAAATGGAAAAAAAACTAAATATTGTCTGAGAGGTTCAGCTAAGTACATTACAATGTATCTTAGAGCTTAATTATATGCTGCCTTGAGGAAGACTGGTAGGTATTTACATGGAAGAAGTTAATGATAAGTTTTTCATTGAAAAAAATTGTAGAAGTAGATGTATAAAATGATAAAGTTTTTATTTTTAAAATAGATCTCTCTATATACGTATATATATATATATATATGTAACTTATGTTACCGAGTGGAACTGGCATTGGGCAAAAATTATTTTCTATTTTTGTATCTCTGCTTTGTTTTAATATTTTATTCTACATATTATGTTTTTTATAATAATTAAAGACCAAAAAAAGCCACTCAGAAATTTAAAATATCATATCCTATTTAACTTTGAACATCTCATTTAGCTGTATTTTTACATCTTCATTTAATCAGCAATGACACTATACTCAAGGTGTTAAAAATTACTAATGCAATTGTAAGGCTTTATGCTGTCTAAATTAATTTGTTCTTCCCACTTCATGTCTAGTCTGGCAAGCTCTTCCAGGAAACTCGCCACTCACCAACCAAAGCTGTGATGTCCCAAGCACAAATAGGTAGACATGAATAGCAGCCAGTAGCTAGAGCATATTGTAATGGTTAACTCTAGTGCATAAAAAGTTTTCAAATCAGATATCTTTCCCATTACCTTATCTTGGCTTTATTATACTGGACATTTCAGAGAGAAAAGTTACCTAATTTGAGCATACTTTGGTCTATTTTGGGGGGTTCTGGATCTATCAATGCATTAGAAAAACATATTATTGGGTTGGCCAAAAAGTTCGTTCGGTTTTTTTCTGAACCATCAAAAAACCCAAATGAACTTTTCGGCCAACCCAATACTTATTACAAGTCAGTTCAACTGGTAGACTTCATTAAAAAAAGAGCTCCTACAGTCCTTGCCTGAGCAAATTTCTACATTTTATGATATAAAATACACTTTAGAGAATAAAAATAATAAGCTATAATACACTGCCACATACATCCCATAGAGCTATCCAATAATTATTTACTAAAGGTGATTTTTCTTCTACTAACCCAAATTCTTGAAAAACTTGCCCAGAAATATTGAAAAAAATTCAATCAGCCTGTTAATCTCTGTATTGTGTGACCCATACATTTTAGCATTGAATCACCAGGATTAGGCATGAATAGATAATCTGGTTCATAATAAGTGTTTGATAGAATTAGTACTCTAATAACTAAGACAGAACCATCCAAGGGCCTCTGTAAAATCAATAAAAACATGATTAGTAAATTGGAACAGACACTAAATTACGTGGTAAAAGACTTTAGCTCTTTGAATTTGGAGTTGAAACTAGGCTTTGTTATTTGTCTAAGTATCAGAAGTCGTACGAAATCAAACCCCTTCTAGGAACTTGACAAAGAGGAGGAATTCTGATCTCTTTTGTTTGGTGTAAGATGTGGCATGTTTCTAAAAACATATCTGATGGGTTAATAGCAACTACAGCCTGCCTGGTAATTCCGGAGTACCCGTCACGCTCAAAGAATTGGGGCAATATGGAACCTATAGGAAGAAAATATTGTAGATTCAGGTCTCAAGGGAAATATTTAGCTTAATTCATGTTTGTAGTTTCATTTTTAAATGAGAGCCAGACAGAGACAGAGAGAGATTCCCTCATCAAACTCAACTTCTCTTACATGTTGTAATTGCGCTCATATAAGTTTTCAGAACAGTTTCTTTGCAAGAGAATCAAAAAATACAACACAGATATTTTTCCATAGGAAATCTGTTCTTTTTCTCAAAGTGAGGCTTAGTGAGATATAATTTAGATACAATAAAAAAATGCACCAGTTTGAAGTGTATAGTTCTATACATTTTGAAAGAGGTATATACAGTATATTCTCATCACCCCAAAATTTCTTTGGTTTCCTCTGTAGTTAATCCTCTTCCCCAACTCTCAGCTCCTGCAACTTCTAATTTTATTTGTGTCTCCATAATTTTGCCTGTTCCAGAATGTTATATAAGTGGAATCATATAAAATGTCATCTTTTGTGGCTTTTGTCACTTAACCTAATGCTTTTGAGATGCATTCATGTTATAGCATTTATCAGCAATTCATTCCTTTTTGTTGCTGAGTAGTATTTCATTTATGGATGTACCACAATTTGTTTATCCATTCAGCAAATGATAAACATTTTGTTTGTTTCCAGTTTGGGGCAAGTATGATTAAAGCTACCAAAAACTTTAATGTGTAAGTATGCATATGGACATATGTTTTAATTTCTCTAGGACTACAATTTCTAGTCTATGTGCAGTGCTGTAAGGGTAGATATTTAATCATTGCTCCCCCTCAAAAAACCTTTTATGTGTAGCACTTGCCAATCCCTGTAGTATGAACACATCCATATTTCAAGCTTTCAATGTGGCATCACTAAAGGTGGAGTTGGATGATTAGTTTTCATGAGTGGTAAGGACTGACTCCAACAGAGCTCCGGTCAAAAGTATGTGTTTTACTTTATAAGAAACTGACCAACAATTTTCCAAAGAGGCTTTGACATGTCACATTCACATCAGCAATGTAAGAGAGTTCCAGTCGCTCTACATTCTAGCTGGCATTTATTATTGTTCTAGCTGGTTTTTATTTTAGCCATTCTATCAGGAATATAATATTATATTATTGTGGTTTTAATGTGACTTTCTCTAATGACTAATGATATTGAACACCTTTTCTTGTGCTTATTTGCCTTTCGTACCTCTTTTTCTATGAAGTGTCTGTTCAAATCATTTGCCAATTTTGTGCTCTTATTATTGCATTTGGAGAATTTTTTATATATTCTTAGTACGAGTCCTTTATTGGGTATTTGATTGTAAATATTTTCTCTCAGTCAGTGAATGATAGTTTCATTTTCTTAGGAGTGTCTTTTAAAAATTACAAGTTTTTAGTATTGATCACATCCAATTTGTCATTTTTTTATTTATTGTTTCTGCTTTTTTCATCCTATCTAAGAAATCTTTGCCAAACTCCAGTTACAAATATTTGTTCCTGTAATTTCTTCTAAAACTCATATGTCCAGTACAATAGCCACCAGCCACATGTCGATATTTTAATTTAGGTTCAAATTCATTAAAATTAAATAAAGTTAAGACTTCAGTTCCTAAGTTACACTAACCATATTTCAAGTGCTCAGTAACCTTATTGCCTAGTAGCTATCATATCAGACAGAACAGGTATTGAACATTTCCATTATGGTTCATTGTTCCTTTTGGACATCAGTTTCCTAGAAATTCCATAGTTTTGGGCTTTACATTTAGTCTCTGATATATTTCAAGTCAGTTTTTGTATATGGTCTGAAGTATGGGTTGTTTTTGTTTGTTTTTGCTTATGGATTTCAAATTATTCCAGCAACATTTTTGAAATCTACTTTACTTTTTATTAACATAACAATCTTTGTGTGTGAAAGTTAGACACAAGGCTTTCCCTTTGGTATTTTAAAGATTTCTTTCAAAAAAAGGCACACCTGGGGATAACATATTAGAGAACAAAAACTAGTTGAGTTAGGGCCACCAAATTTATGAGGTGAAAACTCTACTGACTTTTGTCTACTGAACCAATATCTGTTTCTGGCATTCTGTCTGCTACGCTTTAGGGGATTAATCTGTGAGTACCAGGTAGATTAGGCCTGGTTTACACAGGGAAGCAGCTGAAATGCAAGGGAAATTCTGCCTCTTGTAAAGAAACTAATTGGATGATCTAATCAAAGTAGGAAAATATCACCTTGCCCTCTTATTGTACAGAAATGGGCCTCTGCAAACAGATCTTTATTAGTGGGAAACAGGTGCAAGTTGGTTTTCTTCTTACTTTAAATAAGTTTATTTAGTAGAAAAAAAATGCATTTCTCACATGAACTTTTTCAATTTTAATTCTGCTTTAGAGAAAAAAGTAAACACTTGATTCTGGGTTTTATCACAAAAACTGTCATGGTTTCTGTAGCCTTCCATTTCCTGTTAGTGACTAAATTTGATGAAAATATTGTTGCTTAAATAGCAACCGTAGGCTTGAGGGAACCTCACCTTGATTCTGCAAGCTCTTTCAAATCAATGTGGTGATAAAGTAAAAAATGCTTTTTTAAATGGCTGAACATTTTATAGTCCAAAAATTTTTTTGACATATCTGTGTTTTAGTTGATTTGGAATGTCTCCAGTTAGACGTGTCTCAAATTATTATTGAAATATAGATCAACCAACATTTCAGTTTGGAAAATTGTTTAGAGTAGGAGTCTTTAAACTTTTTCTATAAAGGACTAAATAGTAACTATCTTAATCTTTGCATGCCAGGCAATCTCTGTCAGGAGCACTCAACTCTGCTGTTGTAGCACAAAAACAGCCATAGGCAATATGTAAATAAATGAGCTTAGTTGTCTTTCAATAAAACTTTATTTATAAAAATAGGTTGTGAGGCTGATCTGGCCCCTGGTTTAGAGTTATAATTCTTCACTTCCACTTCATCAAAGACAGAAAGCTCATTCCAATGTAATTTGTGTAAAAATAAATGAAATATAAAGGTAATTCATTTCCTTTAATGGTGGCTATATATTCTAGGATTGTGATATTTTTAATCACAATATAAAATTAATGAATTTTTCTTTTAATGTATTCCACAATTTTTACTTCTTTTCCTCATTTAAAGATTCTATATTTCCCCATACATTCTGAAAAACAATAAAGACTTAATTGAATGATGTGATAATTCTCTGGGAATTGTCCTTGGAATTGTTCGATGCCAGTTTACCACTTTGGTGGTTAGCTAAATAAACACAGTAGCCCCATATTAGTACAAATGTTGGCAATCTTCCAAGCCTCTTAATGACCAGGCTAGGAGACTGGTATAACACTGGCTACTGAGTTTAGAATGGGACAATTACAATAATAAAGGCAATAAAGATTAATTGTTATACACAAGATGGCCTCATGTTAGACTTAAAATTCCTATAGTGCACTGGAGACACATGAATGACAAATCAGTAAGTTAGCTTGATAAAAGACATATGCAAATAAAGTAGGAGTCCTAAGCTAATGGGAAGGAGTGATAAGAGACTTGGGTTTAGGAAAGTCATTTATACTCTGAGCCTCAGGCTTTCTCATCTTTACAAAAGGGATAAGAAAAGAACCTACTTTCTATGTTCTATGAGGATTGCATGATACGATCCATGTAAGGTGCTTAGAACAGAACCTGGTACATAGCAAATCTTCAGTGAATATAAACTACTGGTGTTATTATTATAGTGCTGAAGCCTGTAACTTAGAAATTTAGGGAATTCTAGTACTCTTCCATACACTTACTAATTCACCACCAATGAAACTTACTAAACACACAAGTTTTCCCCTGAGCCTTGGTAGGTGACTTGCTAATGGGATTACTGCATGCAAAAATGTTAATTGCTGCTGGTGAAAAATATTCATTAGCACCGCTGAGGGCTTATCTATATTTCAACAATTATTCAGTGCCAAAACTTCAGGAATGTACTGCTAAGGCTGACATCACTGTGACAGCTGACATCACTGTGACATGTAATTAATAAGCATATCTGAGAACAAGAAAACCTTTAAACACACTTACCCCACAACTTCCTCCTCAAGAGCATCAGGCTGCCCTTCCTGCAGTTAATTCCCCTGCATCTCCTCCTAAAGAGTGGGCACTCACAGGTCTCAGCAAGCCTGCCCCAACACTTGTAGGGCCTGAAGCAAGAGTACAAATGGAGATCTCCTCCCCAGCCCACCTCCCTCCCCTTAACCCTAGCACCAGCCTCCACTGTAAAGAGTTGAGCACATGATTTCAGACATCAAAGCCCTTCATCTCCATCCCAGAAATATCTATCCTTTGCTCACACCATGTTTGCACACCCTTGACATCATTTCCTTACCATGAAAGAATAAACTCAGGAAAAAGAGAGCCTGAAAACAAGTTCAGGGCCACGTGTACCGAGAATCCTCGAGCCTCAAATATCCAGAGCGTGGTGTGGGAGGGAGGGCAGGGTTCTGGATGAACACAGCCCTAGGCCTGAAGATTCCCCACAGGTAGGGGCACAACCAGCAGAGGACAGAGGTGCATCCTAAAGATCAAACCCTAGAGCAGGGCTAGTTGGCCTGGGTGGGACGATGGTATTGACTATAATTAAGTGATGAAAAGTCTAAGAATCAGAGAGTGACTTTCTTCCTGGCAAGTGGGGGCAAGTGGTGGAAGTAGATTCCTAACTGAGATAGCTTGCAAGTACAGGCATCTTTTTCCTATCTGTCCAGAAACTGATCTGTAAAGTTCTGATAATCATAGTATAGAATAGCCAGTTGCAGATTTTTTTTTATGTAAGCATGGATCTGAGACTCAGTCCTAGCTAAAATTTTATGTGTATAGATAGCAATTTAATGGAGGGGGTAGGGAGGGAACAATGAGAAGCAGCTTCCTATGGATGTTGCGAGTTAACTGACATTAATGTCGCTATCCAGTTCCCCTATTCATTAGGGCAGTATGAAACCCTGCTATACACATAAGTGAATGCTTGGACAGCACTATAGGATGTTGCAAAATTATAATATCACTGTTATCTGAGAGGTAGATAATTGAATGGTAGTAAAGCAACAGGCTTTTAAATCCTAAGCACAAGGTATTTAAAGAATTGGAAAGTAGTTTTAGAACATTTTTGGACAGAGAATTTAAAGCCTTCTAAATTTTAAGAGATCCCATCAGCCTCACAGCTCAAGACAGTCTTGATGTTTCTACCTGAAATGAATTAGCACCGAAAGAAAGCAGTCACACTGAATCTAAAGCCACAAATCCCAGGGTAGAAATGTCAAAAAGTTACTGATTACCATCACACATTTGTTTACCTTTATTCTTGTAAAAAGTGAAACATAGTCTAGGATTCACATTTGTCTTTGACCAGGCATTTGATTTTTAAATTAGTCTGACCCTACTTTCACTCTGAAGAAGAAATCCAGGCTCACTTAGCATTGCTCACAGAAGTTCCTCCACCTCAGGGTTGACTATGTTGAGATTTGTGTAAACTTGGGCCCCAGAAAGGTGTTTCAGGAGGTCACATAGGTATCAGGAGCTGTCCAAAGCTGAAGGACTATCTGCTTGAATGTAGGGGAAGTTGCCAAAGTCTGAAATGGCTCCCTTCTGAAATGCCTGAAACTCCCTAAGAGAAACCACCCCAAATATAACCTGCAGCTCGACCACTTCTGAGCTGTATTTCACCCTCAGCCTTCTCACAAGAGCTGGACAATGCTTTTTAGTTCCACTCCTGTTCCCTTTTTCTCTCTGCTTTAAAAATGTGGGAGGCTCTTTCTACTGAATAACCTCTCTATTTTGGCATCTGAAACCTTTGAGATCTCCCTTCTCTTTAGAGACTCACCTTGCATCTTTCCCAAGCTAGGACCAGATCTACACCTCCAGGATCTGGAGTAGTTGGGCAGGTTACTAAGCACATGGTGCTGGGGAGGTGTGAAAACACCAGCTTCAGTTGTTTCCCAGCCTTCTGTTCCTGCTTGTGGTCTTACTGTATTCTGACTTGGGCTACAGCGATCTGCATTTTTTTCCACGTGATTTCTTAAGCTGGGAGCTTTTCAAGGAGAAGGATGGAATTTCACCTATCCCTGATCTCAGAGCAGAGTACCAGAAATACAATACATGCTCAGGAAATATCCCTTTATTGATTCATTGAAAGGAATATCAGGAAATATCCTTTTATTGATTAATAGATTGATGTTGGGTAAACAGACAGCTGGAATAATGAATGATGACTGAGGAAAGAATGCTTAGATTTGAATTGATTTGAATGCAGTCTAAATATTCACAGCAGAGCTACTGACAAGCACTATCAAACACTGAATTTGTGGTTGGGACTAGGAAAGCACAGGATCCATCCTGTGGACGTGGACAGTCCCAGGCTGAGCCAAGAGCCTCTTAATACATGACTCTCACTCTTAGCATCTCTCTCTGCCATAAATATCCCCCCTTAAAATAATGTGTACACATGTCTGTTTCCCTCCACCTCCCTACCACATGCTTTTTCAAGGCATACATCCCATCTTATGGCAGGCATGATGCATTGCACATAACTAGTTACCAATAACTATTTGATGACTTTATGAACCCATGAAGTAGACCCTAGGCAGACATAGGTTCCTAAAAACTCTCTGAGATAGAAAAGTAAATGCCTTGGGACTTCCCTGGTGGTGCAGTGGTTAAGAATCCATCTGCCAATGCAGGGGACACAGGTTTGATCCTTGGTCCAGAAAGATTCCACATGCTGCAGAGCAACTAAGCCCATGTGCCACAACTACTGAGCCCATGTGCCACAACTACTGAAGCCTGTGCACCTAAAGCCTGTGCTCCACAACAAGAGAAGCCACCACAATGAAAGGCCTGTACATCACAACAAAGAGTAGCCCCCGCTCGTTGCAACTAGAGAAAGCCCGTATGAAGCAACAAAGACCCAATATCAATCAATCATTAAAAAAAAAAAAGTAAATGCCTTTATACACTTATATTTATTCTTTGCATTTCATAGCTTTGGATGCATTTAACAAAAACCTTTAAAAAATAATCACTTTAAAATGCCTTGAGGCTGTGATTTTTTTCTTTTTTATATTTAAGGCATTTAATTATTGACTTTCATCATGAGCCCGTTAAGACACTGAAGCCTCTGCAAAGTTTCACCTGAAAGGAATAACATGGTTCTGCTTAGTGAGAACCCAACCAATCCTTTGAAAACAATGGCAATTATGGGTATGGACGGCTTAGCATGTGCTGGTTACTAAGAGCATCGCATGAGTCATTTACTATTTTACATGAGAAAACAGAAAGGACAGCCTGTCAGTGCTTTCATGACTAGCATGAGGGGAAGCAGGATCCAGACCCATATTTATCTGAGAGCGGTAGCATGTTCTGGACCTCCATGCTGTGGGGGCTCTCTTCCAGTGAGGCTATCAAGAATGGCAAAGAGAGCTTCTGCCTCAGAGCTCTGTTGGGAAAATTGGTCCAGGGCTATACATTTCCATGGCTGTCTGGTCATCCCTCTGTCATATTCCTTACTATACTTCACTGTGAACATACTCATGCAACAAGTATTTACTGAAGACCTATTAAGTGCCAGGCACTGGGTACAGCAGCAACAAGATCAATAAAATATCCCAATCTGTCTTTCTGCCTGTAAGCTATGTAAAGCAGGAGACATATTTCCTGTCTTCCCTCTCCTATCAGTGTTGAAAGATGAGATAATTCAATCTATCTGTATTCAAAGAACGAAATGACTGTTCTGAGACAACAGAACACAAGTCCAAGCTGTACATAAAAAGACATTTCATCTGATGCTCATTTCAGGACAAATGAGAAATGTTTCGTATTGTGTGCCATGCAGGGAACACAGGATCAAACAGATTGTGATGGAAAACAGAGACAATAATTTATTTTGTTTACCCAAACTTAAGTAGAAACTAATTCCTTTTCAATCCAAACATAAGTATTATGGCCTTGAGGCTGAAAGGTATTCATTTCACATAAGGGTTATGATGGGAAAGAAGTGTCCTGTGTAAAATTCTATGTTAATGAAGCTGAGATTCTGTCACTATCATCACGAGAAACCCAACCCCGGGTTACACTTCCCATTGTGATCTCTACTGTGCTTATGTGTTGGATGATCATTTCTCTTAGGATGTGCTCATGAACACAGGATGGGAAATGCATCTATGGTGACAATTCTTTCGCTTTAATAGGAATGATCCCAGAGTATCGGTTATTAAATCCCTCAGCTCACAGAAACACAATGTAGACAGAAAAGCACATCTAGGAAAAGTATTCACTCAGGTCCCCAGACACCATTTTACCTGCTGAATGTGCCTGGGGTAGACACCAGCTGGGTGGTAATTAGGTGTTTTCAAAACCCTTCAATCTTCACCACTGCTCTTCACCATTTATCTCTGAGAATAACTTTCCAAAACTCTCACTTCTACTCTGTATAAAAGCACTTTGTGGTTACAACTCGCTGAAGGTGTAGGGTATGTATGTGTATATATACACTATTTGGACTTGTTCCATGGTAACACAGTATTTTGTTAGACATCAAGTTCTGATAATAGTTTAATTTAAAATTTAGGAGTATACGCTTTGCTGTTTCAAATCCTAGCTCTGCCATTTATAAGCTGTGTGACCTTGGAGAAGTTACCTAACCTCTCTGAGCCTTAGTTTCCACAGTTGGAAAATGTAGCTAATGTTCCTATCTCACAGAGTTGCTGGAAGAACAGAATGAGATAATGTATCCAAAACATTTTTAGTACAGTGAGAGGCAGGAAATTCTCTGAAGTCTGCTCTACTATTTTGGCAAGTCATTTAGCCTCTTTGAGCTCAGTTTCCTCATCTGTAAAATGGGAACACTAAGAGTATATTTATATATATCTGATCACTTTGCTCTACATCTGAAACTAACACAACAATGTAAATCAACTATACTTCAATAGAGTATAGAGCTAAAGCAAACTCCAGTTATGGTTGAGGACCAGAGTCCATGCTCAATTTCTTTTTTTTTCCTCCATTTTTCCCTCTGATTTCTCATATCACTTTATAGGCTAATACCTGGGGATGTGAAACAGAAGGAAATTAACATTCTCTGAGTACAGTGATGTGCCATGTACAACACTATAGGATAGATAACCCTACCTCCAATTTGTAGATGCAAATACTGAGGCTCATAGGGGTTGAATAACTTGCCTTGTATCACATAGCTAATTACTGGCAGAGCCAGGATGACAATTAATGTCTCTCCTTCTCTCCTTCCATGAGAACTGGCACATGTCTCTTTGTTCCATTTTGTAACCTCAGTACCTAACGGACCCTTCCTAAGCATTCTTCAATGCACGTTATTGCAACAACTTAGTTTCTCAGCTATATGTAAGACCTGACTATCTTTTTAATATTTGTTGCTAAATGGGCATAAAGGAATCTGTTTCTTTTATTCATTCATTTTTTTTTATTTTTTCATCTTTATTGGAGCATAATTGCTTTACAGTACTGTGTTAGTTTCTGCTGTACAACAAAGTAAATCAGCTTTATGTATATATATATCCCCATATTTCCTCCCTCTTGAGCCTCCCTTGCACCCTCCCTGTCCCATCCCTTTAGGTCTTCACAAAGCATGGAGCTGACCTCCCTGAGCTCTGTAGCAGCTTCCCACTAGCTATCTAATTTACATTATTTATTCATTCAACAAAGAGTTGTGAGGCCTTACTGTGTTCCAGGCACCAGAGACATGTCATTGAGTAAAACAAAGATCCCTGCCCTTGTGGATCTTATATTCTAAAGGAAGAAGTGAGACAGTAAGTAATAAATTCAATATATAAACAAATGATTAAGGATGTCAGAGAAAGATTTATTGACTCAGAGGAGATGAATGATTTAAATGCCTACGAACCCATCAAAGTTGGGAATCATGACTGGATGGAATGAGAGTTTTGATAGGTATAATATTTATGAAAATATTAAACTGATGTACTCTTCATTCATCTTAAATCACAATACCCTGGAGCCCTCCTACCCTAATGGTTTTCAGTGCCTCAGAGAAAGGGCAGGCATCATCTAGAATATCAAAACCTATGCTTCATGTTGACTGTCAAATTAGATTTATTTTGAGTCCATAACAAGATAATAGTTCTGACAGTCAGGCCTTGTCAAAAGAGAAAAAAAAATTCTCCAAGCTCCCTCTGCATATCAAGAGACAAATCTGGTGACTGTATCCATAGGGCTATTCTATATGCCGTGAGTAGAGAAAATTCAGGATAGAATATGATGTAAGTTCCCATCAAAGGGGAAATGGAGGAGACCAGAAAGTAGAGTTCTGATTTCTCATCAACCCCTATTCACTTTTGGGGACCAATCCTCATAGAATGCCATAAGAAGATTTCTACCTGCCACGTGAAAAAAATGCAACTGCTAATTAAGGTGCACCCTTCTAATATGTGGAAGGTGCCACAGAATAGAAATGGCCACATGGCAGAGTCAGAAGGTAACTCCTTCAGGGTGATCCACCTCCCTAGTGTATCATGGTGTATCATGGATTGTTTATGATATCAGAAAGATTTGAAAGTATCTCTTGAGTATAAAAAATGGTAGCTGAGAATTAAGAACCAAGAACCTGCCATAGGTCTGCTAGGGTAATTTTTAGGGTCTCTCTCTGAGTTGAACTGAGGAAGATGGGCACCAGTTTAACATTGCCATAGCTGAGAATCAGGAGGACCACCTGAGCCAGCAGGAGCCAAAAGAGACCAAGTTCTAGAGTGGGAAATGGGAAGTGGAAAGGGAAGCCACCATGGCCCACTGCGTGGGAAGAACAGTCTCAGCAGCTGTGGAATGGAGAGACATACAAGGAATGATGTTCAGTCACCAGGTTGGACAAGAAAAGATCTCAACAGAACCCGATAACAACCCAGGGGACAATCCAGCTACCCATACTCACTCCCTCCAGCCTCCTTCTCTCCATCACCTTAAGCACACAAAAGCTTTTTTTTTTTTTAAAGCTCTTTATTGGAATATAATTGCTTTACACTGTTGTACCAGTTTTTGAGGTACACCAAAGTGAATCAGCAGTATTTACACATATATCCCCATATCCCCTCCCTCCCGCGACTCCCTCCCATCCTCCCTATCCTGGCCCTCTAAGTCATCACCCATGATCGAGTTTACCCCCCTATGTTATGCAGCAACTTCCCACTAGCTATCTATTTTACATTTGGTAGTGTATATGTGTCAATGCTACTCTCTCACTTCATCCCAGCTTCCCCTTTTCCCCCCACCCCAACCCCACAAAAGCTTTTTATCTACACCTAATGCCATCTTGGATTTTGAGGAAAGACAGGGAAAACTTTTGAGAGGAAATAAATGTATATAAAAGTGACTTTCAAATATTAATTTGTGAATATTTATCTAAAAGAGAATAAGCTAATCTGAAAGAGAGTGTTTAAAATTAGCAGTGAATGAAACATCTAATGTTAAGCTATTTCCAGCTAACCTTATTCAGCAAGAGACAATAAAACTGAGTTGTAGTGTATAAATCTTGATCTCTAGATAAAAGGGGTACTGACTCAGCTATTATGATTTATCCTGCCTTATTCTGTACGCACATGGATCCAACTGATTTTATTTTGGCACATTTGGGGAGTGCAATTGCTATTCTGGTAGGTGTCCAGATATTAAGAATTTCTGTTTATGATTTCTGAGAGATGTGTTTTGGAAGGAAGAAGCATTCTTTTGCCTGTTGAATTACTTACAAACTCTTCAGGGAAAATTGCTTAATAAGCCCCATGAAAGATTTACTTCAGATAGAAGGAAGAATTTACAGGCAGAACATGGCTCAATTTCCTTCTTTTCTTGAGAACAAGATTTATGCATTTGTCACAAGAGCTCTCTCATTGGTCTAAAACACTTCTTTGAATAAGTTGAAATCATTTCTCATGCGGGTGTCTATTCTTTATAGTGTCTACCTAGACTCACGCAGACCTGTTCCCAAATCATATGCTGATCTCCAGCTGCTCAGAGTCGTCCCCGCTGAGAATCGCTTAGGCCTTCAGATCTTTCCAATTTTTTCCTTGTAACCAGTTACTGTTGACTAAGCTATTTTCTTCTTCATCTGTATTTCCCTTTTAGTTAAGTTTTATTCTAAATCTGACTCAACAGTTCAATCAGTGAAGAAATCTTTAGGCATCTGAAAAAAGTTCTGTCTTTCATTCATTTGTCAATGCCTTCAAGCTAGAGAGCAGCAGGAACACAGTTTAACTGAACAATGATGGGTTTGTTGTCTTATGGCAAGGAGAAAGAGCTCCACTGTGGGGAATACCATGGCTAAGTGGGGTGGGAGAGATGTTGGAAAGGGCTCATTATAAGGATTTGGAATTAAGTCATTTGGGAGATAATTCAAGGAAATGGGACTTTGCTCTGCATGGACACTGTCAGGAAGCTGGGATAATTCTATGATTGAGTATCTTAATAAATAATTCTCACCTAGAATGTGAGAATCTACTGCAAGCCTAAAACTGTTTTTTAAAAACTAGCAGTCATTCATATTAACTATTATAGAGAAATGCTTGGTCATTTTTGTGGTTTAGACAATATTTGTGTTTTTGTCTGTGTTCAAAAATGATTACAGGGCCATTGTCTTGATCAGTTACAGTCACAGAAAGACCTTGCCTGATGTTGATGTTTTGTGAAATTCTTTATGTTCAACATGAGCAAACCAAGGCCCACCAGTGTGTATGTGAGGCCAGTTTCTGCCTCTCAGGTCTGCTTTTCTCTCTGAAATGTTCATTCTTTCACTCACTTGTAGAGGTTTATCAAAATTGATAATTATTAAATTCATTGGTCTGCTTACTTGAGATTTTGCCTGTTCTTTATACTAGAAAATAAGCTCTATAAAGATAGATACCATGTCTAACTGGCTCTTCATTTTAACCCAAGTGACTGCTCACCGCTAAAGAACAAAGCACCCAGCAGACTGAGAAATCTTGGAAGGTCTCAGATCAGACACTGATAATCATGTTAAATCTTATGGCTCACAGCACTGAAGAAATGAGAATGGTTAGGAAGTCGGCCAGTCATTCCAGACTCCAAAAAGCAAAAATTTTCAATGAAAAATTTTTAAGATATGTTCTCAGAAGTTAGCCAGCAGAGTATACCTCTTTAGGAAGCTATTTCAGAAAATCTGGTAAGCTATTTAAAATGCCAAATTATCAATGTTCCATCATCCCTAAAGAGAAGCATGTGGGTGCCCTGGGTGATCACGAGGAAGGCTTGAGAACTGTTAACTTATATTGTCATTTAAGAGGGGAAAGCATTCAGCTATGATGGTCTAGTTGATTAGAACACTGGAGAACCAAAAAAAAAAAAAAAAAGGAAAAAAATCATTAAGAAAGCTATTCTGGAATAGATTGTTTTCACACCTGATGTCAAGACATTTCAGTAGTTGGCTGATTGATACTGAACTCAAATTGGATTGTTTTGAGGAATAATAACTTTCTCATGTGTTAGAACACATGTATTTTGGTTGTTTTGGTGGATGGAAAACTTTCTGAGGAAGAGATTTGGGATCAGAGAAGCAAAGGTCTTACTGACATTGATTTTTGAAGTAGCATCACCACTAACATCTTAGTTTTCTATGACCTGTCATAGGGTTGACTAATTGATTCTGTCATCCAAATAAAACTCACCCAGACTCTCTTAGTGTCAGATACTTTGCTAGATGCCATAGAAACATTAGTGAATAGTAGATGTAATTTTTGCCCTCTGAGGTTATAGTCACAAAAGAAAGCAGAGGCTGAACAAGGAATTACCTGTGAGCTGAGTGTTACAAAAGGAGAGGTACACAAAGAGCACTAGAGCAATATTCAGAAGACCTATCCAGACTCATAGGGTCACAGATGAAGGGGAACAGCATAGCGTACAAAATAGGGAAAACAGCATTAGCTAAGATATCTTTGCATGTGTTGAGTTGTAGATTTAAATCTTACATTTGTATTTCCAATGAGTCAAATCATAATGTAGACTTGAGTCCATTTTTTAATGTAAAAATGAACTGTCAATATCCTGGCTGTGATTTTGCAAGATGTTACCATGGAGGGGAAATGGGTAAATGCTACACAGGATCTTTTTGTATACAAACGTACAAGTATCTCAACATAAAGGTTTAATTAAAAAATAAATAAAACACATATCTTGCAGGAATTTGTTTGTTTCATGATTTGGAGAGAAGATTTTTGAGTTATCAGACAACTCGGCCATCACAACTTCAAACACTCTGCAATTCTCAGCTACTAGGGTGTCTGGCTCCTGTTAATTGCTCTTCACAGCTTTGGTGATTGAATGCATGAGCACAGATTCTTAGTGAGTAGGCAGCTCAGGCTGCTAACTCAACTGCAAAGTCTTGGTCATTATAGTGAAATATTCACTAGTGTTTAAGAGGGGATCTTAGGAGGTCAGCCAGCCAATTCCATTTTCAGAGATCACACACATAATAGCCTTGTGAGTCACGAACACGTTTTTTAACTAGAAATTGTAATTCAAGTCAGGATTGTTTATATTTCTCTCTTTAATATTTTATCCTTTATTCCTAACAAAGCCTAGCCCAGACATCAGGGGACCATGTAAATAAGTTGCCTGAATTATTAAAAGGATTCTCTTCAAACACCTCAAGGACTACACATGGCTTTTCTAGTTAACATTTCCATCTAGGCAAGGAAGGTCAGGACCGCATTTCAACCACAAAGATTAGAGTTGGCATAGTCAACTGTGGTAATATAAACCCTAGGATTCATGGCTTGGTTTCCCTGGAAAGTGTAATTAATAACCCATATTTACTAAACCTCTAATCTAAATATATTTTAGGATCTGCTTTTTCTCCTCTACCCTCCATATTCTACACGGAAACCGGATGAATCAACATTTTCTCTATCTTCTCCAAAATGGGATGAGCCTCTGAACTGGGTTTTAAAAGTGTTCATGTTAATTAATTTATCAACAATGCATCCATCCACCTATCCACACAACCACCATCATAATGAGGAGGAGTAGCCAATGTTTATTAACTACTTACCATATAACAGGCACAGTGCTGAAAATTTTTTTAAATTTATATTATTTCATTTAACTTTTACAAACAAGCATTATACCCATCTTATAGATGATTATATTGAGGCACAGAAAGATTAATTGCCTTGATTAAGATCACTTAGCCAATGTTGATAATTCCCAAGTTTAAATTGCCCACTATGACCTCTAGTTTTAAAATTTTTTTATTAATTTTTATTGGAGTATAGTTGCTTTACTCTCTTGAGTTTAAGACTCGTACATCCAATTTCACACTTGAACATCTCTGGCTATGTCTAATAAGTACTTCACAGCCAAAATGTTTGACCACCCTCCCATCTTCCTCCATGAATCGTTTGCCCCCTCCTATCCTCCAATTCAGTGATTGACAACCAGTGACTGACAACCTTAGTCTCTCAGGCCAAAAAATATAGAATCTACCTGACCATCTCTTTCCCTCTCACCCGACATCCTAGTAATCAGCATTCCAATCACCTCTACCTTCCAAATAGATCCAGAATGTGACCATTTCTCACCATATCTAGGGATAACAGTCATCTCTCGCCTTGTCAACTGTAATTACCTTCTAAATGGTCTTTCTACTTCCACGTTTGACTTTCTATAGTTCATTCAAACACAGAATGATAATAACATTTCAAAATTTTAAATATCAAACCACTCCTTGGTCCAAAGCTTTTGCTGTATTTATTTTGTCATCCCTATCTCTTAGCATAGCTCTGACAGATGGAGTCAATATTCATAACGGGGTCCCAGACCATTTCAATGGTAACTTCCAGTAGAAACAGTGAAAAGTCTACAAGCTGAGACTTGTTATATTGGTAGAAACTGAGAAATTATCTACTAATATGTTCTCATTTACAGAGCAGGAAACTGAAACTTAGGAATATTTGATGACTGTCAAGGGTCAAGCAGCTAAGAAGCAGTTGAACTCAATTTCATATTGAGGATCCCCAGCTCCTGGCCAGAACTTTATACCTGATGTCACACTGTCTCCACCTACCTGGTGACTAGGAGTGGAAACCTCTAGATGTGTCAAAACCACAGATAATCAACAAAACCAAAATCAATGGAAGGATAAATTCCATGTATTTGCCTGATACTACCAGTTCACCCTGTGGAGACAGTCAAGTAATAAAATTGTTAAATTATTTTTTTCAGTTAAATTATAGAGGCTGTGGATGCTTTTAATGAGGCAGGCTCAGGCTATTGACCTCAACTGTGAGTATACATTATATTTCCAAGTCTGTATTACAACGTTATTTGTATAAAACCTTTTAATGGGCTTGGAAAATAATAATCAGAAGTATTAACCTTCTAATGGATGATAAAGACTGTCTCAGTAAAAACAAATGGTACTCTAAGCTAAATTTAAATGATCTTGTTTTATTTACTTATCATGGGTTTTTAGAAAGACAAAAATATGAGCTGTTCCTAACACTGCTGTAACCCCAGTATGTGGCACACAGTGTCAGCTCAATAAATATTTATTGAATAGATGAATTAATGAATTCTGTTTATTACAGAAATGTTTATAATAGGCAAAAATTAGAAACAATATAAATGCTCAGGAATAAGAGATTGGATATATAATTTATGGAACATTTATACAATGAAATAAAATCCCTGTGAAGTAGAAGTATATTCACTGGCTTGGAAGACACTCAAAGTATGCTGCTTCATTACAAAGGTAAACTGTAAAAAGTGTATGTTTAATATAACACCATGTTTTAAATACAAGGATGGATGAATGGATAGATAGGAAGGTGGGATAGAAGAAGACCAGGATGAAGAAGGATGGAAGGAAGGAAGGAAAGAAGGAAGGAAGGAAAGGAGATAAGTAAAGGAGGAAAAACAACAACAACAAAAGAAATCTGGAAGGGTGTTTTCTAAAATGTTTTCTCTAGGTGATAGTTATAAATAATCTATGGCTTATTTTTATGTTTTTGCATTAACAAAATTGATTACTTGTATGGACATTAATCATTGTTTTAAAAAAAGCCTGGAATAGAGAGTCAAACTTTATTGCCAATCTCATGTCTTATATACTAAATGCAAAATATTGAAACTAATTATTTTTTTTCATTGCCACAAATAAAAAAATCCTCCAAACCAAATGAATGGTTTATTAACCAGTATTTTCAACTATTGTCTCAGAAAGATTTCTACTGAAATACCTGGGTATGAGAGCTTTATGGGTTTTGCAAATCAGATTCAGTTCCTTTCTAAATGCAATTCCTGTACAACAGTAGGTATCCAATGGTAACTAAGCAGGGTTATTTGAACAATGCATAAATATTTCATAGTGTGCGAAGAGCCACAAATGCCAAACTCTAAAATGTCTGCAAACACACAAGATTTCCAGTTCCAAGAGTGTAATTATTGTCTTGGGATCTGTGGGGTGTCTTGTTGAAGACTCTTTTCATTTTGATAAAGTGATGATCTTGCAAGGAGAATAATGCTCTAACATCTCATGTTAACCTCAATGATCCTGATCAAGGAGAAAGATTCTTTTCGTAAATCATTTAAGAGAACACTATCTAAAGCCTTTTGCTATTCGATAACATCAAAGAATTCAGGCCACTGTCTGGAAAAATGATCTATATAACAATAGGCTATGTGGCCACAAGTCCGAAACTTCAAAATCACATACTATTGGCAACAAGCTGCCATCACTCTTTAGGCTAAATTAAAAGTAAATAAAATTATCTCATCTTCCCTTTCCCACTTTCACATTACAGAGTAAAGATTAAAAAAAACAAAAAATAAGAATTCAGATACAAATTTTGAAATCAGAAGGGGAAATTATAGTCAGAATGCTTTTTTAGGCAGTTGGTCAATCCCATGAAATAAGAATAAATGAATATGAGAAGCAAGAATGCTGTTTTAACAGGCAACAGTCAGAGACACTTAGAACAATCAGACAATAGAGACATATACAATTCACAGCTCACGCTGCTGAAATGAAAGGCAGAGAGAAAGGTGAGAAGTCTGCACATTGTATGAACCACCCAGAAAATAACCTCCATCTCCAAAAAGCTCCAAACATACACAAGACCCTAGACAGTCATTGACATCTGACACTGGTGGGGACCCTCTCCTGGATGAAGGTGACGATCAGTGCCCCCAATAACCTGGACCATATTCTGGAAATGTCTATGACCACAGAACACTTTGGGAAAGAAGAGGAAGTGACTTTACGAGGTCTTCACTCTGGATGTCTTGATTAATGACTGGCCATTTTAGTATTTACAAATGGGGTGTGCCTCTTATGAACAGAGAAATCCCTTCAGGGCAAGAGGGAGTTGTGAATTTCAAATATCAGATGTTGGTTTGCTCAAATACCAGAATTATTGCTCAGCTTTGCAATAAAAATCAAGACCTGCGGCTAGAATTATCCACGTTGGGCACATCTGCTCCAGCAGGGATGTCTGTGGTGCTATAGCTCTCTATCACCTGGTACATCAATAGGGAAAAAGATTTGGGGGAAAGTACAGCCCCCGTAAGAACACTTTCAAGGAATGATTATCAAAGTTCCCACACTGAGGGCATTTACTGAAAAACTGCTCAAACTGCAGAATATCTAAAGTTGTAATAAACCTTTTTCCTAGTCTCCGAGTGACTAGGTAGGTCTAGTGAATTCTAAATACGTGACAGAAATTGGCATTTATAGGTATAGGTAGGTACACTCTTTGAAATGGATAAAAGTTAAAAACAAACAAAATTCACTTCCAAGCTCTGCAGAAAGCAGTATCTTCATGTTCCATCTCTTGTAAGGGTCAGGATTGGTAATAACCTGCAAGATTCATATTTGAATCTGTTTTGGTGAGTGAGCTGAATTGATGAAAAAGCAGAGACCATGAGGAAACAGGAGCAGAGAGAGAAAAATTCCAAAGATTGAATGAAGGCTAGTGGATAGTGGACCAGAAGCAAGAAAACACACCAAAAGAAGCCAAGGCCAACAGAATGGTTGAAGCCTGTTTAACTGCCAGAGGGAAGAAGGAAGAATTACAGAGTTTTGCAGTGATGCTTTGCTTTCATCTCCATTTCTCCAGAACCTCAACAGTGTAACAATTTGTGTTCAGAGTCTCAGCAGCGCCCCACTGGCCTCATGGCCATAAGCATTCACTCAGTTGCTCCAGCCTGAAAAAATCTGTTCCATGCCACTAAAAGAGCCAAAATTAAAGCAAGTTTACAATAAGAAAGAACAAAGAAATCACTTACAATCTCACTGCTCACACATAATGATCATTTGGGGGTATTCATCTGTGGTCTTTTTGATGTACAATTTTATTTTAAATGATTTTCACATAAAATCTATAGAAAAGAGGCAATTAAAATCCAGATAATTTAAGCAAAGACAAAAGTGACGATCATCTAAAATACTTAACTACTTAGAAATGAATAGGTGAGAGTTTGGGGCTTGGTGCAGTTAAATGCCTCAATTAACCTTCTTACTGCTTGCAATGCTTTTTCTGCCTCAATAGATCTCTCCTCTGATTTGAGAGGCACTCTCTCATTAGGTATGTGTGTGACATAAGGCATGGCCTTCACACCTTTTCATTCGGGCTTCTTTATGCGGGTAAGCACTTTGTGACTACCAAAAAAAAAAAAGGAGTGAAATGGAAGGCTATGAATTTCATTAATATTAAATATTAATCCCTCACAAATTAAGGTACAATTTTCCATTAAATGTTAAATGCATTCTTACAGCATGTCTGAAGGGCAGGTAGGATACCTCCTCCTCACATATGAAAAAATGGATAAACCAAGGGAGGCAGTGACTTCAATGTCAAACAGCAGCATAGCCAGTAATGACAAGCTAGGCCTTAATTGCTCTTAAACTCTAATTTATTACTTTCAGTCCTATATTTATTAGATACTTCCAAGATAGCCATCACTGTGTCAGTCTCTGGGGACTCAACATAAATACAATTCGCTCCTACTTTGAGGCTTTCACTGTTTAGTGGGACAGGTAGACAGAAACAAATTATTATAACACACTGCACAAAGGAAATCATCATCTTCTTCTTTGCCATTGTCACCCTCCTCATCAACACTTGGGTATGATTTAGCACTGTCCTATTTTCTCACTTAAATTCTATCTTTCAGTTCTCAAACAACCAAAAAAGTTCAGGCACTACCAATGGCCCTAGTTTACAGATGTAGAAACAAGACTTGGAGAGATTAATAATTATTTGATGTCACAAAGCTAGACTATGTCATGCTTAGAGCCTGAACCCAGGTTTATCAGCTGGCAAAGTTCAGGCTTCTAAACCCCTGCATTGATGTGTCTCCTATATTTAAGGTTTATATGAGTTGCTCCAGGAACAAAAATGAGGAATACTTTTAACTAGGAAATAGGAATGATGCAAAGACTCCTGATGGCTTATTGGTCTTTGTGAAGGCATTTTGGTATATGTTGCTCTCTTTTATCAAACTCTGATACCCAAAGACAACTAAGAGTCAAAAGACCAGGTCTCGGGTCCCAGCTCTTCCATTCAACCTTCACTAAGAATGCTCAGAGGGCAATAGAACAACAACAAAAACATCTCACAACATTTCTATGATGCTCATTTAATTCTGCTGATGGAGATTTTTCTTAAATGATTGGGAGGGATTTTTTTTTCTTTGAAAGATAATGGTTCTTGGTCCATCAACTATAATGTTGACATTGACTACTTTTCTATCCACTTGAGAGAATTGGAAGATGTCTAAGATTTAAAAGGCTAACTTACTTAGACAACATCTTAATTGCTGCTCCTTCACAATGTATAATAAAACAGCATTTACTTTTAACAACCCCCTTGTTAAAGTCCTTGGGACTTAAAACAGTGTAAAATGAAAGTCATTCATTATAATTCTACTAAAGTGATCTTTTCTTTGTGGAGCTGAACGTAACATTCTAGTTAGGTTTTCAATATTCTTATCACAAACTACAAGTTGGTTTCTGAATCAGCTTATAGAAAAGGAAGAGAGAGGAAGAAAACTCATTGAAGGTGACTAATAGTCTATTAGCCTAGGAGTAAGAGTCACAGGGGTCCCAGACTTGAATGGAAAGTCAAAAAGCAGTTAATTTTACCCCCAGTGCCAATTAGTAGGGAAGGCAGTAACTAAGCAGCCCCTATAAAGCAGATTTCAATGCTGGCCAGTCTCAACACAATACTGTATACAAAAGAAGCAGTCAGATTTATAGTTTTAAATAATGTTCTAACAGCCGTATTTATTGACCCTGAATCTCTCTTCCATTACTCTACTTTGCCTAGTCTTCAGTCTTGCATGTTACATGTGTATCTTTTGTCAACTGCCAAGTTTCCTGGAAAAGGCCAATTATCCATGACCCAAAGGACTAATGTTTACAACAGAGGAATCTTGCTGCAACAATTCCAGAGGATTCAGAAATGGAACATTCTAAATATTAAAAAAATGTCCTGGGATAACAAATACAAAGATGCCTAAGTGAAAGATTTTCCAAGATTTAAGAAGCAATATTCAAAATTCAAGATTGAAGTAATTTATTCAAAGAACATGTACACTGTGGACAAGCTCAGGAGTGATATACATCTGGATTTGAATTCCAGTCCTACCATAAAACAGACTTGGGGATTAATTCACCTCCCTGAGCCTCAGTGTTCTCATATGTACAATGGGGATAGTAATAAAGCCTCCCTCACAGTGTTTGGGTTATAAGCTTTGCCAGATGCATTTTATATACTGTTTTTTTCCATTTCAGTCCCACTATATCCCTTTCATAAAGGCACTTTTATTTTCTTTATTTTTACTGGTGTAGAAATTGATACTTCAAGAATTTAAGTACTTGCTCAAAGTCATACAGCTAGGAAATGTTTGCACTGGGATACAATTCCAGGAATTTGAACTTGAGCATTAAAGTTTTCAATTATACTCTGTACAGCCTCTTATAGATAGAGTGTCTGGCCTATAGAAAGCACTTGACAAATATACTTCACCATCCTCACCATCCTTATCATTATCGTTATTACTTCTGCTACTACCATTCTTCTATAGTTACTACCATGACTCCTGCTAATACTCACTACTGTTTCTACTACCACTACTGTAACTAATACATCCTTGGAGGAAAAAAGGATTGTGCAGGAGATTGTGACATATGTCTTTTAAAAATATGGAAACATTTTAATCCAACAGAATTTTATACTGAAACTTTATCAGACAGTTTGAATCGAGTATGCTGTGTTTCGCTGTAGAGAAATTTCCAAGCCAACATGCCCACCCTGGTAGTGCTATATTTATTCATATTTTTATGTTCTCCTCAGATATAAGGTAAATAATAGAAAGGGGAGAAAAGAATCAAGGTGTGCAAAGATTAGATAGATAGATAGATAGATAGATAGATAGATAGATAGATAGCTTTCAATATTGAAAAATGAGGGTCAGCATGGAACCCTGGAGATATCCACTGCCCCAATCCAATGGACTTCACTCCTAGAGCCTGGTCCTGTCATATATTTGCTATGAAATCTAAAGTAAATCAGTCAGCCTCAGGGGGGTCTCTCTTTTCTTTTTTTATCACAGATGATACAGTATCAGGTTGTTTCTAACACTAATATTCTGTAAATTTATAAAAATGCCTTTTTCTTAAAATAAAACCATAGGTCTAACTAATCGTCCCAGAAGCCCACAACAAATGGAAAAATCTGCCCAAAGGAGGTCTCTTCTGCTGCTTTATGTTATTTTCTAATTAACCAAGAATGAAGATGGCCTGTCTGAAAATTTCCTTTGGAGGTCTAGAATTTAGATGCATGTCACTGCACACAGTGTTTTCTCTTCAGAAATCCTTCTAATGAGCTAAGGGAAGAGCATATTTTTCCTTTTTAGAAAAATTTCACTGGTGCTCTTTGTATTCTAACATAAACTAATTATTGCTGAAAACCGTAAGAATGGGATAACACTACCCTGAAAGCTTTATATTTGTAATGTTCTTTTCAGTTTACCTGAGCTTACGTATATGTTAGGTCACGTGTTCCAAACTTCAGATCAAACCAGTGACTCAAACTTTAGACCCATAATGTTCAACTGGCTGTAGACATTCTGTGTGGACATCCCCCGGGTACCATAAACTACACAGTCCAAAACTGAACTCACTGAATCTATAAGCACTCCGTTATGCTTTGTCTCAGTTAGTGGCATTGCTGTTTACCCAGTTCTCAAGACAGAAACCTGACTTTTGTCTCTCTGTTTTTCTAAACCTGTCCACAGACAATCAAGACCTACCTATTGAATCCCCTAAGCATTTCTTTTTTTCAATTTATTTTACTGAGGTATAGTTAATTTACAATGTTGTGTTAGTTTCAAGTGTACATAAAAGTTATTCAGTTATACACATATATATTCTTTTTCAGATTCTTTTCTATTACAGGTTATTACAAGATATTGAGTATAGTTCCCTGTGCTATACAGTATGTCCTTGTTATTTACCTTTTCATATATAGCAGTGTGTATATATTAATCCCAAACTCCTAAGCATTTCTTAAATATTCTCTCTTCATCCTTTCACTAGTGTTCATGTTCCATCTCTTCACCATCTGTCACCTGGATCCCTGCAGTTCCCCCTAACTGGTCACCTGGTCTGCCTGTCATATTTCCTACAAACCCATGCTCCATAGATTCACCAGAATAATATTAAAAATATTACCCCGATACCCCTGTGAAGGAATCCACAATATAAAATCCAAGGACCTTCAAGACCTGATCCTCGCCTACTTCTCTAGCCTCACATCCCCCACTTTCTGGTCTAGCAACCTGAGTTTGTTCCCATCTCTATGCTTTTGCACAAGATTCTGCTCTGCTGGGACTGCCACCTGCTATTAGCACATCTGGTAAATGATCTGGCAGACTCCTCCTCACCCTTTAAGCCTCAGCTCAAAGATTATACCCTTGGATAACGAAATATATAGTAAGAGCAGATAATTAAATAGTACTTAACAATGTGCCAGGCTAAGCAAATTACAAGTATGAGCTCATTCAATTCTTCCAATGACCATGTTAGTCAAGGGCTGTTTTTAGGCTCATTTTACATGTGAAGAAACTGAGGCACAAAAAGGTAAGGGACTCACTCAAGGTCACACAACTAGCAAATGGCAGAACTGGAATGGGAATTCAAGCTGCCTATCTCCAGAGTTCTGTTCTTAACCACTACACCTCACCTCCTCCAGTGAGCCTTCCATGATTTACCTATATCATTCCACCGATCCTACTGGTAAGACCTAGTTACTGGGAGTCTCAGACTCTTGTTTTCCATCCTAGTGATTGATGGTGCACCTAGACCACTATTTCCCAAAGTGCAATCCTAGCAATACCTTCATAAGAATGACTCAACATGTATGTTCAAAGCTACAGAGTTCAAGTTTCTCTTTTTTCTAAAAATCACCCAACCTACTGAATTCAAATCTCGGAGGAAAGAGTCTGGATATCTGCATTACAATCTACATAGTAGATTCTTACCTGCAACAATGTGGGGGATTAAGTCAGATAAGGCATGTAAGGCACTTTGCCCATGGCTTTTCACATAGTAAATGCTCAAAATGTTAGTTCCTATTGTTCTTATGGTTGTCTTTACCATTGTTCGATCCAAGGGGAAGAAGCAAGAACAATTTTTCTATTCACTAAGGAACAAGGTGGGAAAGGGGGACAGCAAGCCATGCCACTAAAACCGTAACATGTGGGGTCTTCCTTGATCAGACAAAGAAGAATTTGGAAGGAAATAAGAATTTTGTGGCTTCCAGGTCCATGTTCTCTGGGTCTCATTGTAGGGAAACCACAGGGGAAGAGAAGACACAGTTACATTTTTATTTTAGCAGCTCTGTTCCTGAGAATAGTGGCGCCTACTTAAGTAATATGACCCCAAGTACAGGAATTGGAGTGATTAAAGATTTAAAAGCTTAGAACCATCAGCATTGTCATACTATGATATCTCAAGCCTCAGAACAGCAGAAATAGCCAGCTAATATAAACAAGAGGAATCTGTCTGAGCTAGAAATAGATGTCTGATTCTGAAAGAGAAGATCTACAAGAAAGTTAACCCCATGAGGGCATTAAAGTCCTTGATGGACAGAATGATATCTTGAGTATAGTCATCCACAAGTTCAAAATCTTGCTCCATGTTGCATTTTTTATTTTATGTTCATCAGTTATTTAATTTATGTTACCTACTGGTCAGTGTGAAACTTTTTTTAAAGTCAGAAGTGTTTGTCTAGTGTGGATTAGTTCTTAATCGCTACTCATCGATGCCCAGAGCCAGTGGCCAATAACTTAATCAACCATGCCTACAAAATGAAACCTCCACAAAAATTTTTTAACAACAGGGTTTGAAGAATTTCCGGGTTGGAGAATACATGCATGTGCCAGAAGGGTGGTACACTCCAACGCTGTGGGGATAGAGCTTCTGTACTGCGGACCTCCTGGACCTCGCCTTATGTATTTATTCACCTGGTAGTTTATTTTGTCCTTTATAATAAACTGATAATGGTAAGTAAAATGTTTTGCTGACTTCTATGAGCCATTCTAGTAATTCCTAGAGTCTAAGCAGGGGGTTATAGGAATTCCCAATTTATAGCCAGTTGGTCAGAAGTATGGGAGGCTTGGGACTTGTGACTGGCATTTGCTGGGGGGGAGGGGCAGAGTTGTGGGACTGAGCCCTTAACCTCTATTCAAGTAGTCAGTGTCAGAACTGAATTGAATTATAGGACATCCAGTAGGTGACCAGAGAGTTAGAGAACCAGTTGTGGTGGAGAAAAATATCTCACAAGGTTGGTATCAGAAGTGCAGATGAAAACACTTTCAAAAGAAATAAGTTTGAAAGACCATGAGTAAGATTCAAGCATTAGGCAAGAAGGGTTGTTCAGTGAGCCCAGTGGTATCTTTAAACACAGAGGGCAAGACACTAAGGACCCTCTCAATTGCTCATTAGGTGCCCCTGTAATGGGCTTCCAGAACACCCAACACATTACCCACCTAGTCAATTACTTTCATTCTGGTTTAGAAAATCTTCTGCCAAAGATCATATGTTCACATTTATGTGATCAGGTAAGAAGCCAATTGGCAATCATCCTTGGTAAGTCCCAAGTAAAACAAACTAAAACAAACAAAATCCCCTACAATATACCAGGAAGGTAAACCAAAACTGAAAAACTGCAACCCAACAACAGTGAAAGTAATGGACACTGAAGAGATACTTCCTGTTCCTGGTAGAGATGGAAGCCTTCTGCTCTCCCTAACTCACTTGATGGTTCTTGTGATTTGGTTAGAAGACACACACTAACTGAATATATGACCAATAGAAAATCATTTGCTAAGAATAAAATCCATAGCTTTACACATATTTTTGCTCTACTCAACAGGTCTGGATTCACTCATAACATTTTAGTGCTGGGAGACAATAATGTGAGTCTATAACCATCGCAAGTGATAATTAGCTAAGATGTACATACCAAGGCAATTGTTTTTTCCTCTCAAAAATGCAGATATTTCCCAGCAAGAGTAAAGAAAAAAGAATCTAAATGAAGAAAGAAAAAGGCACTCCTAGAGCTTGCATCTTTGTCTCTCTTATTAAATCTACAACATGAAACAATTTTATCATCAAAATTATATAATGGCGTAAGCCACAATAGGATATTTCTCAGGCAGAAAATGGAAAAACACACATACACATACACAAAATATTTTCCAAAGAGTTAAGAAGCTTTCTTGGACAAGTTATGTTACAATAAAATATTAATGTGTGCTCATTTGTCATGTGTTAATTAGCAGAATAAGCTGTAGGAAGTCCAGATTACCATGCAAATGTTAATTAGGTCATAATTTATGTTAAGCATTTCTAAGTTTAGGAGCACCGCGTCTCATTTAGCAGCAGTTGAACTTTAGAAATAATTTGCATGTGCGACTGCTCGTTTTCAATTTTAATATGACAGTCACTTCATTTTAATAAATACAAGAAACTTCATTTAAATAATAGCAAATTCAGAGCTAATTTGGTCACAGTCAGTACATTTCCCTGGGAGATGGAAACTCTGTCCTTTAATCACCACTCAGGTTAAAAAAAAAAATGCTTCAGAAGATACTTTTTCTAAAGAGCTAAGAGAGCCCTCCCTGTCTCCCAGCCACTGTCCAGAATACTGATGCCGTATTTCCGTTTGGAGAAATTGTGCACTTAGATGGCTTTTACATGAGCTAGCTTGACCAGCTTCAGGTCCCACTTGATCACGTTTTCATCTCCTCATTTTTGTTTGCTACAGATACAACCCACACAGCAACATTCTGTCAGTTCTCCCTTAATCTGTTTTTATATACTTGAATTTAATTTTTTTCAAAAATTTTTATTTTTTAATTCTTTTTTGTTCTGTTTCACAACAGTGACTGATCCTAACTACTCCTGAATTTTTATAAGCAAGAGGGAACTCCAATTGGAAAGGCTGTTCTTACCCCAAATAGGAAAGCTGGCAGAAAAAAAAAAGCAATCCTAGCATCTCCAGGATGGGAAACCTTTTTATCTACTGGTTCATAGTTGGGTTTCTTAACCTTTCTCATGTCATAGACCCCTTTGGTGACCTGGTGAAGCCAATGGACCCTGCTCAATGCAATATTTTTAATATTTAAAATATGGGATAAAAATGGAACTAATTATGGTAAAATATTAATTTTTAAATATGTGACATAGTAGTATATGTACCTCTTTACTAATGCATTGAGGAACATGATCTGGGGCTGCTAACTGCTGTGATTTTAAGTATCTGTAATAATAAGCCTAACTGTCATTTCCAGCCATCTGCATTTTAACAGTATGAAAATACCTGGGATTTCTATTGGTGATAAAGTCACAGGGGTACTGCTTAGGCTTCTGTGGCTTGTTAACTATCTCAAAACTGGAGAAAATGTTACACTTCGGTTAGAGCAGGGGTCTCCAACCACAGGTCCGAGGCCTGTTAGGAATCGGGCCACACAGCAGGAGGTGAGTGGCAGGCTACTGAGCTAAACTTCATCTGCCACTCCCCATCGCTCCCCATCGCTCCCATTACTGTCTGAACCATCCTCCCCACTCCACCATCCATGGAAAAACTGTCTTCCATGAAACTGGTCCCTGGTGCCAAAAAGGTTGGGGACTGCTGGGTTAAAGGATAATGGAAGTAAAGATGTAATTATGTTTTAGTTTGAGTTCACAAAACTGGATTCTCTCTGGTTTAAACTACTGAGTTGGAGGAATATTTTTTCTAAACTTCTAAAAAGATTTAATTAATGTGTTTCTAATTTAAAATTTTACACTATAATTATGAAACACAACTTTTGAAAAAAGTCATCTTTTTACACTCAGAAACTATCTTCATTTAATACTTCTTACCCATATGCATACATGTTTTACATATTTGTAATTACAATGCATACCAAATTTATTATATCTTCCATCTTTTCCCATCACCTGTAACAATAATGTATTTTTTTTTTTTTTTTTTTGGCCTCAAGGCTTGGGGGATCTTACTTCCCCAACCAGGGCTTGACCACAGGCCCCAGCAGTAAAAGCACCAAGTCCTAACCATTGGACCACCAGGGAATTCTCAGTAGCGGTAATATTTAAAATCTGCTTTAAGATGAGAGACCCCCTATCAGCTCCAGAAGGGAGAGAATGTAGGCTCATGACTGGGACATGGGTAACCTTCCCCTCATCCCCCAGCAGCTCTAAGTTTATTTTACGTGTGGGCTTTCAAATAAGCTTTGATTCACACTTTTATTTTTTAATGTGAATGTGCTGCCAACATTTAAAAACCGTAACTTTCAAATGAAAACTCAGATTTCCAACTTCTTGTGGGCAAAGCTGGCACTGCGTGTCTACACAGCAAGAGTCCACTGGAACTGAGCCTGTTTTCCACCCAGATACAGTGGCCTCCTCTCCAAATTAAGTTTTCTTTTTGGTCCCCTGCTGGCCCCTGTGGACAGTTGAGTCAGCAAATGTCTTACTAGAGGATAAAGTCCTTTCTCCTTAGCCTGTTGTTTAAGACTCTCAACCACTAGTGCTTTCAATTAATTATTTTCATGAGCTTTTTATGCAAATCTAACGGTGTCACCACTGTCCCAGCAAAGAGACATGGACTTTTCCTACCATGGACTTTTCTTCCCTTCATTCAACTATTAGAACTGTCTCTTCATTATCTATTTGCTATTAACCAGGCCATATCTGTATTTCAAACCACAACTCAAATAGTACCTTCCATTTGCTACTCCAAACTGAAATATTTGCCTCCACTCTCAATGTGCAGCTAGTGGAGAGTACATATTTTGCCTTTCGGTTTAGATTTTCCAGTGGACAAAACCTAGGGTCCTGTGCATATACATAAAGTCATTTTAATTACTTATTGTTTGAATCGGTTGATCGAAGAACACTTTTGTTTTGGTGGTGCTTTGTTGTTGCTGTTTATCTGTTTGATGTTAATTTCTTCCTTAACAGCTTATTCTCCAGAAGTCACAAACTAGTATTGCGGGGCCTGTACATTATTTCAAAAGACAGAAAATGTCATTTATTTGATCATATTTCTTGCATCTCTTGAAAATGTTTGTACAGAATCAGAACATTGGGCCTGCAGCCCCATGTGGCAACTATTGGCTGAAACTGAGTAGCAGCAGCCTCCCTTAAAGGAATATGATCTCCAGTTTGCTACAGACCTCACTATTCCCTATTGTAGTGCACTGGACCCACCTCAAGAGCCTGTATTATGTGCCTGCCCAACCCTCTCTGAAGCATTTTGATTTGAGACCACCTAGTCTAAACAAAGAAAAAATTATTAAAGAAAGAAAACGTAAGTGATAATCTACCATGAGGTTTTGACTGTTAGAAACACAGTAGCAGAAGGTAAATTGACAGCTTCCAAAATAAAATACCACTTTCTTATGCCTAGTATATGTATGCTGAAAGCATTAGACCCACCACTATGAATTTGAGAACAGAGACCAAATTGTTTGAGGTGTCATTTCTACATTTGCCAGTACAGAGGAAAATCCCACTTTGATCAGGGATAAATGTCATATATCCAGGAAACATAAAAAGAGAGAAACCATGCTTGACAAGTAGTTCAACTTCCCCTCCTTCCCTGAAGGGTGTTTTGTGGAGAAAAATGACCTCATCCTCAAAAAGAGAGATAGTTCCTGAATGTTCTTAATGCACCTTTAATCGTCAACTACAGTTTTATTCTTCACTTTTTTATCTGCTCTTCTTTGGAATCTACTTCTCTTTCAAGCCACTGTACATGATCAATAGTGCTTATGACCTGTGCAAAATGCATCCTTTATTCTAAGTCTTAAATCACCACTTTCAAGCTTTGAACAAAACCCTCAGTTTTTAGGGATGTGATAAACAAAGGCACATTCATCATGCTGACCGCTTTCTAATCTTGTGGATGTACGTATATTCCTCCTCAGACCTACTATCCCTATGCTGACTCCCACTGTGCCTTTTAGCCTGCTCTTGTCGAGAAACCATCTCATCACACTGAACTTATTCAGTCTCTTAGGACTTCTCCAGCTTTCCCCATTCTCCTTGAGGTATATAGACTGAATGTAGAATTGTTGGTGTAGAAGGTCCATATGTATTTATGTCATGTTCATAATCAAGACGTGAAACCTCTTAACCTGAGACTTAATAAATGTCTTCAAATTCTGCCACCAGTTATGTGCCATCTGCACCCAGCATTGATGAGAATGACAGATTCACACATGTCAGGTCACAGAGCTTCCCACTGGGCAGAGTTCATGGTCTCTGCACTGCTGATTGTCCACTCAGTTTAAGCAGATATTTATCCTCTACAACTGTTAGCTCTATCTCTAAACAAAGCTGAGAAAAACATCCAGAGAGAGGAAATGAGAGACAGCACGTGTGCACATGCTGCGAAAGAGGAATTTGAACCTATGTTAAATTTCAACCGATGTCAGAGCACACTATGGGATCAAGTTGAATCTTCCATCTTGACAAGATGGTTTGTGACAGTGGGACTTGAAGAATCCACATTTTCATTATATAGAGCCTACCTGCTAAGAACAGCAATCAAAAGCCAGCTAATTGAATTATCCACGAGCCCATTTAAAGAAGAAATATTGCTCAATAAAATTATACAGCCATTCTCAAGCCCGCCCCTCCAACTCTTTTATCTTGCTTCTAAGGCGTATGTGCTTGACATCCATGACAAAGACCCACAGCTCAACAGAGAACAGGCCCAGGATGTGGTCACAGTTGAAGCCAGTTTCTCCACATTCACAGGGCCAGGGAAATGTGATTCATAAGCAAAAAGGAAATTCACTATAAAAACGCAATGAGCAGATTTCCCAGGAAGGGCTCAGAATCTCATTTTACTGGTCCAGAATATTCCCTCTGCTCACCTGCTTCTCTACCAAAATTCCCCCATTCCAGCTTCCGTCCCACAAGGTAAGGTATCATGGCCTGCAACAATGTGTTCTGAAATAAAAATACCCATCCTGGTGGTAACAACTTGAAGTTGCATTAGCATTGTACACCCAACACCTGCTCATGTGAATGCCGACCAGCCGGTACAAAAACAGTGATAAAGGGAGAAAAAGGGAACACGGGACGCTGTAAGTATGTAAACACATATACATATGGTTGCACTGGGAGACTTTTGAGGCAATGGAGCATGTAGGTTACAGGATAATAAGGAGGCATCAAAGATAAACTCTTCCTTCCCAGTTTTGCTTGGGCAAGCCTTGATTATCAAAGGAGCAAGTCCTCTTCAGCATTCAGAGCAAATTCTCTCTAGTCTCCTGAATGGGATGTGAATAGCTGGTTCATCTAGCCCCCACATAAGGAATCCGGAAATAAGTCTTTGGAGCCCCCCACTGCCTCCCAGAAATAGATTTATTTGCATCCAGCAATTTAAGCTCAGGTGCTCTTCTAAGTAAAAACAATTACACTCCCTCTGCCATGGCACTTGGGTTAATAATTCCCAGCTGAGTCAGTAAATCAAACGAGCACATTTTTACTAAGACCTTATTTGCTCTGAATCTTTACTTAGTTAGGGCCATCCCTTGGCTAACTTGTGGAATAGATAAGCATTAAGCATGGGGCCTCTTCTCTCAATTTGCTTCTCTTCCTCCCAGGTCCATTCTGGTTTTGCACAAATATACATAGAGTGGCCCTTGCTTACCACACAGAGCTCAGGGACCCTGAGATGGTACCTTATCTGAGTATGTACTCTCTACCCAGAATTCCCTCTTTTTGCTCTTAAAACTCACCTATCCTGTATTCTGCTCTCTCAGAAATTTGTTCTCTACCTTTCAAGGAAACTTACTAGTGGGTAGGACTGTAGGCTCTGGGGCCAGGTCACTTGAGTTCAAATCCCACTTCTGCCACTTATTAACTCTGTGATCTCTAGGTTATTTAGCCTCTCTGCCTCAGTTTCTTCATCTGCAAAGTCAGACAACTAATAGTTCCTACTTTACAGGATTGTTGTGAGGAATAAATGTATTTACATATTTAAAACACGATTAGAGCAGTGCCTGGCACTTTCCAAAGACTCGGTAAGCATTAGCTATTGCTACCATTGTTATAAATGGCATGAAGGACAAGATTTCTTTTACCATATGGTCTTCTTTTTCAAGCCATTAGCATGAATTTTCTCCAGTGCTTTTTCTCAGCCCCTGTAGGAAATATGAGGTGTCAGGAAAGCAGGCATTTTGATACTATTCATACCCTGAAAGTGATAGAAACAATTACTTATTACTCAGCATGTGGGGATTTTATATAAAATAGCAAACTTTTCCACAATTTGGTCCCATCTTCAGCAATCACTAGGTGGCTTCTGATCCTGAAACATCTCAATTTATGACATTTTTTCTGCCACCAGCACTCATCTCGCTAGGTAGTTAATGACTGAACTCAAAGATAGAAGTTATTTGGAATATTATATGAGCCCTTTTCTATGGTCTATTCATTTTAAAGTAACCAAATTGTAAAGTTTCAAAAGTCAGAAAACTTAGATATCCGTATACAGCTCTACCCAATAAACAAGAGCCAACTTCATTCTGAGACATTAGTAAACATGTGAAGCTTTGCATGTACCATTGTTGAAGCACATTTGTGTTTTCTTTTCCTCTGAAATTTAGCACTTATTTCATCATATTTTCAACATCAACTCAGGAGTGGAAGAAGAGCACTGGGTTAGGAGCCAGTCTCAGCCGTGCCTGTTAATGACTCAAAGACCTTGTGAATATCCAGTATCCCCTCCACAATTCTATGTATCCCTCTGGAAGATGGTGAGGGAGAGAAAAGGGGAAACAATCTCACTGGATTAATTTAAGTTTAAGGTCATATATATGAGAACACTGTAAACTGTGAGATCATCACCAGCATAAAGATCATTATTGTTAGATTATAATAATAGTCAATGTTTTTGAGCTCTTATTATGTGCCAGGAATTCTTTTAAACGCACTGTATAGATCATCTTGTTCAACACTCATAACACTGTAAGACATATCAGTAGGATTCCCATTTTACAGATGAGGGAACCAAGACTCAAAATTGTTACATAACTTTCTGAAGGTCACATTGCAAATAAGCCACAGAGCCATGGAACTTGAATTCAGTCCCTAGGTTTTCAGCATCTACACTATACTTCCATCAGAAATAGAAACATCCCTGCCTCCACTTTAGCTCCAAAGAGGACTGTAATCTGTTACACCCTGTGTATTTGTTACTCCATGCTGCTGTAACAAACTACCGTAAACTTAGTGGTCTAAACAACATAAATAAATTTTCTTATAGTTCTGGAGGTCAGAAATCTCAAATGGGTCTTATGGAGCTAAAATCATGGTGTTAGCAGGGCTGCATTTTTTCTGAAGGTTCCAGGAAGGAATTCATTCTTTGCCTTCTCCAGCTTCTAGAAGCTGCCCCCATTGCCTGCCTCATGACTCCTTCCTCCATCTTCAAAGTCGTCAGTCACATCACTCTCACCACTCTTCCATCATCACATCTTCTCTGACTCTGAGTAGAGCCACCTCGTAGGACACTTGTGATTATACTGGGTCTACCCAGATAAGCCAGGATCATCTCCCCATATCAAGATCCTTAATTCAATCACAACTGCCAAGTCCCCTTTTCCATGTAAGGTAACATATTCATAGCTTTTGTGGTTTAGGATGTAAACATCTCTGGGCAAGCTATTTTTTTCCCCACCATTCCCTTCCATTGCCATGTTATAAAATTACAACTGAAGAATTGTTTCTAATATATAAAAATGGACAGGAAGTAAATTGCTTCCATCCTACCATCTTTTCTGTGACAAAGATCCATGTTTACATGAGGCGGTGAAAATGATGTAGTTTCAACAAGCTAGAATTATTTATGTGGTCAGCAATAAAGGAGTGAGGAAAATACATAGCATCACCTCTTCCAGTACTAATGAGAGGAGGCTGGCTTGGGTGGGGCTCTGTTTCAAGTGATGGCATTTGGCCACATGGTACAGCTAACCGTAACATCTCTAGCTATCAGTCATTAGACACAATTTGAGTTATCATAGTGGCAAATCTGTAAACATTATATTTCTATCCTTGTCTCCCAGTTCAGGGTTGTGGACTATATATTGATTCTGATACGGGAAAGGATACTCTACTCTCACTGGAGGAACAACTGGGACCAACAGAACTGCTGGCCAAGAGGGAAACAAAATCTAAAATAGGTGGGAGAGGACAGAGATGGTGGACTTCAATTGTGGCTTAAGTCTAACAGCCAAGATTGTAGCTTTTTCCCATTAAACCTCCTGTTGTAAATTGTGTCCATCCGATACCTTACTATAACAAAGTCAACTTATCACAGGTCATAAGTGGATCTGAGTACTGCCAGGGGTGAGAGGTTCAACAAATGTTGTATTGCCACACTCATATCTTTCAGATCTTTTAGTGTCTCCAGTCAAATTCTAGCTGTCAATCTCTGCATCTCTGGGCCTGAAAGGCTTTTTTTCTTCCTGGAACTGCAATGACAGGTGGCTGACTAATGCACCTTCTATTGACTACCTTCCTTTCCCTTTCTTACTTCCCCACTTCTAGGGGTGTTTTCTCTAACAAATAAAATATTTGCACCCAAATCCTTGCCCTTAGAGTTTGCTTCTGGAAGATCCCAAACCAAACCATGGAGGCAAAAATCTCATTACTAAAACTTTAGAGCACATTCTTTACTCTATCATCCCAAAAATTAAAAGAAAAAAGAGAAATGTTATTTAGTACCAGATTAAAAACCTGAAGATCATAAAACTGTTTTCCCACTATACTGTAACCCCAGATTTTAGAACAGTGTCTGGCACATAGCAGCTACTTATCAAATATTTGTTCAATAAATGAAGAAACAAATGAATAAATGAAAAGATTAACTCCCACCAATTATGCAGCCCAGGAGCTGGCAAAACTTTGCCTATAAAGGGCTGGATCATAAATATTTTAGGCTTTGCAGGTCACACAGTCTCAACCATAACCAGTCATCTCTGCTGTTGTAACATGAAAGCAGTCATAGGTAAGATGTAAACAAATGAGTGTAACTTGTGTTCCAATAAAATTTAATTTACAAAAAAAAGCAGCAGGCCAATTTGGCTTATGGGCCATATTTTGCCAAATGTTGGTGCAAATCAAAATTAAAACCATACCAAAACTCCAAATAAGTGAAGAGAAGTCCAGAAGAAATTCTGACTTACCTGATGGCTATTTTGATACTTTTTAAAATATAATTTAAAAAAAAACAGATTTTCTCATTTTTGGTGGCCCTGCTTTGCTGAAACCTTAAGTTGCCATTTGGGTAATTCTATCCCACAAAACTACTGTAAAATAAGCTTTACAAAATAAAGAGCAGAGACATATTCCATTGCATAAAAATAAAATAAATACACCTGAAACATATAATATTGTAAATCAACTATACCTCAATTAAAAATTAATAAATAAATCTAAAAAAAGAAATAAAATAAATTTTTTTAAATAAAAATAAAATTTCTCAAGCAACTGTTAACCAAACCTGCTCCTTTCTTTTTTTTTGTCTGTTTGTTTGTTTGTTTTGGCTGCACCACATGACTTGCAGGATCTTAGTTCCCCAACAAGGATTGAACCCAGGCCCTCAGCAGTGAGAGTGCAGAGTCCTAACCATTGGACCTCCAGGGAATTCCCCTAAACTTGCTCCTTTTTAACTTAGAAGCTACTTGTTTAACCCCTCTATCTCCAATAGAGATAAGATAATTAAAATAGCATTAATAAAACAAAAAAAGTTTAATAGTTTTCTAATTTTGCTATTAAAAATAATAAACAGATATTTTAATACATAAAAGTGGCAAATTATCCTATGGAAAACATGCTTAACCTTAGAAGCAATCATTAATAAAATTTAAGACAATTTTAAGGTATTTCTACATATTTACTAATATACCAAAAATTAATAAAATAGCACTGTGTTAACAGTTATAAAAAAAATATGGACACCAAAGTTTTGAGAGGAGAAATAAAAAGAAATGGAGCAGACCTAACAGTAAACCTGATTTTGTTTTTATTTCTATTGAAAAAAGCACCAATGGACTCCACTAGTAGCCTACAATTATGCCTTAAATGTAAACATTTTCCACTTGTAAACAAGTTCTTTATCACAGCTGTTAAAATTCAAGTAGGTGATGCTGGGAGTAATACTTTACACAATTCTCAGTTAGATTCTCTTGGTTCTGCCATCTAAAAATTGTCCCACCCCCACCCAGCCACCCTCTGTCACAGCGCACTGCTCTGTTTGTCTCTACACTCATCATCGTATGAAATGATTGTGTGTTTGAAAATTGCTCATGCTAGTGCTAAGAGAAGCTGTGAAGACATTGAAATGGATAAAAAATGACTGCTTAGCAGTCAGATAAATTTGAATTTCTTCTGGACTTCTCTTCACTTATTTGGAGTTTTGGTGTGGTTTTAATTTTGATTTGCACCCCCATTTCTGAGAGACGTCAAATGGATCCCTCAGAAACAACGTGATTATGTGGAGTGCACACCTTTGATTGTCTTTCACCAGGTTGTTCTGCAATTGTGAGAAGAATAAGTTAAATTTTAGATGATGCTGGTGAAGTACAGCTTTTCCTTAGAGAACAAGGCAAATTATTCCTGATTGTGGCAAGGCAAATGAATATTATCCAGTAGAGATTATAAATCTCTGTAAATCGAATTCTCATTTGAACCAGTTGTTAAATCTTATTGGTTCCCTCATTAATTAATGAGTTAAATAAAAACTTTGACACATGTTCATTTTATATTTGTGTGAGAGTCATGGTTTTATCTTTTTATAAATTTTCCTTTGCCATTAGACACAAGATTCAAAAGTCAACCAGATAGGGGACTTTGTTTTGTTCAATGTTGTGCCAGGCACATAGAAGGCACTCAATAAATATTTGTTGGTGAAATAAACAAATGAACAAATAAAATAAATGGTGATGTCCCAACAGGATAGGAAGTTAAGGTTCAAGCATAGCTACAATATAACTTTCAGGAGTGCCCTGTAACAGTGTACAAGTTGTGCGCTCTTCAAGAGCTCCCAGTCAAGGCTCTGTGTACTGGTTCATGGGGATATATTTTCTCAGAGTAAAGGATGCCTTTCACCAAGTAGCCCAAAGTTTCCATACAGACTAGGAGAGGATGCAAGAACACTGTGAGGCCATTGGAAGACCCAGATTAGTCATGGAAATCTGCAGAGATTTAGATGAAAGTTGAGCACCACAACAAAAGAGACTGTCACTGAGAAGGAATGTTTTGATGGAGATGGCCTATTTAGAGTAGTTTTTTAAATAAAAATTCTCTAGCAAATTCATCTGTCAAGTTGAGAGAATATCTCAACACTTACAAATAAGAGAAAGAAGAGGTCATGGTGATTTCTCGACAGTGAAGAGCTATTAACAATCACTCCAATGTGGTGAAATTCAGAACAGAAAGCATTTTGAATTGAGATAGTCCATTTCAAAAACCATGCTGTCATAATATTGAGAGTTAAACAGGTATAAATAATAGCCTTGCACACTTTTTTCATTGCCAGATACCTTGGTAATTTATGGAGAAAAAAGCTTCCTTAAATCACAACAAAGATGACAGATTTGAGAGGCTGTGCTCTATCATCTCAAATTGTCCTAGATTGACAGAAAGATGGAATGTGAAGAACATCATTCGTATTGTTAAAAAGATTCTTCAACATTTAAAATTGTTTTAGAAGAAAATAAAGTATGTGGTTTTGTCAACTAGGCACCTAGTGTATTTTTTTAAATGATAATGTCATTCAGAAATATAGTACTCCACACCTAAATCTATTTATCTTGACAAAATATTTCCATGCATCTTTTTGAAGCCTGTGAACCAGACAAATCATGATAATTTAAAACTCATATGAAAAATTGTGACATATATATTGCCAAATGTTAGAGGGTAAAAGTTTAGAAGTGATATATTCTATCTAAATCAGGGTTTCTTGACCTCAGCACTAGTGGCATTTTGGGCCAGATAAGGCTTTGCTGTACAGAACTATTCTGTACATTGTCAGAAGTTTAGCAGCACGCTTGTCTCTACCCATGAGTCACCAGTAGTTTCCTCACCCCTAATTAGAGAAATTCAAAAATTCTCGGGCTTCCTAGGTGGCACAGTGGTTAAGAATCTGCCTGCCAATGCAGAGGTCACGGGTTCGATCCCAGCTCCAGGAAGATCCCACATGCCACGGAGCAACTAAGCCCGTGTGCCAAAATAAATAAATAAATAAATAAATAAATAAAACAAATTCTCCAAAGATTGCCAAACCACCACTGAGGGGCAAAATCACCTGTAGTTAAGTACCACTGACCTAAGCCCATGCACTTCTAATAGGCTATTCAAATTTAACTAGTAAATATTTGTGCCAGAATCTCAACAGGGAACTCAAGAACTATCTTGTTATCTTTTCCCCCAACAGAATTCCAGTGGATTCTTCCAATGAAAAAGCAGAGCAGTAATAGAAATCAAAATGAATGTGTTGGGAACACTGAGTTCTGATTATGTGTCAAACACTATGCCAAGCCCAGGACATGGATTAACTCATGTAAGCCTCACAACAACCCTATGGGGCAGGTATTCTTATCATGTCCATTTTACAGATGAGAATACTGAGGGTTACTGAGAATAAATGCTTTGCATAAAATCATCAAAAAACTAAAGTATAACAGCTGATATTCCAAATCAGACAGGCTGACACAGATTCTAATTTCACAGTCCATGCTCTAATGTCTCCTGTGTGGTAAACACTATTTTTATTTTACATTAGACAGCTGTGGAAAAAGATAAATTGGCCCATGGGCCGAACAATGGTCCATGAGTCAAATGCAGCCCATCACCTGTTTTAGTAGAAAACTTTTATTGGAACATAGCCACGCCCATTCATTTACATTTTGTCTGAATCTGCTTTTACTCTAGAAAGGCAAGTCGAGCAAGTTGAGACAGAGACTGTAGGGCTCACAAAGATGAAAAGAATTACCATTTGGTCTTTTACACAAAAAGTCCATTGATGTGACCCCTGCTTTAGAGGCTGAGAAGCTGGTCCCTCTGATGGTAAGTAGTAGAGCCAGAACTTGATCCCAGCCCAATGCCACACCCAGGTTCTAACCCACAGGGCTCTGTAGAGCACAACAGGAATGGTAGCAGCACAGAGCTGAGCCTTACTATGTGCCAGGCACTCCACTAAGTGTCCATATGTGTAAACTCACTTGATCCTCTGAGTAACCCAGTGAGGCATTATGACGTGCCGTAGCAGATGCTGTTGGTGCCCAGTCCGTATCCCTGCAGCATTCACGTCTACACAGTGAGGGCTTTGCTTTCCTTGCCTTGGGAGCATATCTGGCCAAAGCACAGGACAAGTGGGAAGCACCAGAGGATAAATGACACATAAGCAACTTTCAACAGGTTGGTGATAAATTCCTCAGTGTCTTTACCCCTGTTGTGGAATATATTCCAGGTTTCTTTCACATTCACTCCCCAAGTTCCCTGTTTCCCACAGTGGTAACTGTTTGGATAATACATCTTCTGTTGGCTTTCTCCCTCCCCTCTCCCACTTTCCCCTTTCCCAACCTATGGTTTCCTGGAAACATTTCCCAAATAACCTACCTGTACTTGAATTCTTATCTCGGATTCTATGCCTGAGAGAATTAAAATTTCTGTAATTTTTTATAGGTAGAAAACTAAGGCCCAGAGAGGTTAGGTACCTAGCCCAAAGTCACACAGTTGGTAATTGGTGGTAGCAGGATTTGAACATGGCCATCTGGCTCCAGAGTTCATACTCTTAACCAAAGCACTCCCAAGTAATAGCCATTTAGGGGGACATTCTGGATATTCCTGTTCTCCTTTCTCTACTATGCAGGAAGAATAGATAAGCATCAACATTATCTCAGAGTTTGTTATTTCAGGGTGAAACACACACACACACACACACACACACACACACACACACACACACACACAGAGGATGCCTGCTTTCTGCTTCTTCCCCTCCCTATCTAGGAGGGACAGTCAGTTTCCATGCCAACACCCAAGAGAGAGGGACATAGGCACATTTTCATCTCTTTAGTCTTGGAAAGTAACATCTATACACTCCCTTTGCTTGTGCTCCATTACCAGCCATGACCCACAATATTCCCTTAAGCTCCAAGTAAACAGTTGGGGTTACCATTTCCCCAGGCCTTATAATAGCTATGAAACTCTGTGTAGATGCCATTACTGAGATGCAGGATCCATGTGTGCCCATCAACACAAATCACGTTTCTGTTCCTCTTCAGTGGGGGAAAACAAAACAGACCATCATTCCTTTTTGTCTTAGGGATTAAAAAATGACACATTTGATTGTTATACCACCACCATAATTCCTCACGCACAGCCCACAAGTCTCATATAATGAGAAGCAATGAAATCATGCTGTCTGTCACGCATACATCCTGTCTGGTGGTGAAGAGCTTCTCCCCAAGGGGAAAAGTCCTTCTTCAATAGACACCCCTCACTTGCTCCTACCCCAGGCACTATAGGCAAAGATTTGGGGTTTATTTTCTTTTAATAGCCTATGTGTTATAAGAATCAGATTTTTGAGAACATGAGTGGTCTCAGAAAGAGGAAATAATGAATTCAGCCAGGGCCAATAGAGTTGCACATTGTAGACCATGTGATTGGTGTTCCTTACAATCGTGCAGTGAAAAATCTATCCAACTATACATGGCAGCCCTCCCTTAAACCCATTTCCAAGGTCCATGAACCCTACATGTATTTGTCTTGCCCAATACATTCATATAATCATGACTATTACATTATTTAGGATTAATGGTTTTCATAAAGAGTCTCAGAATGCTTCCACTTGGCAGTAGCAGAGTACTCAACTAAGAGCAGTTATATTTCATAAAGCAAGAAGAAAGGAAACAGGGCATTCTAGAGTTCTTATCTTAATGATGCCACGGTATCAGGGCTCTGGGTTGATTCCTCTGCAATTACCTTAGCTTCTGCCTCTTGATCACAAAATGGCTACTGCAGCTCTGAGCATCATCTATCAAAAACACCTGGCCAACTTTATCCATTCGCTTAAACTGAGAGGCCCTTACAGTAATTGAATGCCTTCTCTTGTAGTAGAGCAACAGAGTCAGAAGCTAGCTTTCTGAAGTTTGTAGGACTATCACATATCTAGAACCACGCAGGAGGTGGTACCTTCCTGAAGCCTGGTCGTTTTGTTCCTTGGTTCTGCCTATGTAAATCTTTCTAATATATCCCATCCTTCATTACTTAATATAACTTAAGTGAGCTTCTGTTCCTTGTAACCAAGTTGCTATAACAACTCACTTGACTGCTACCAGAAAGGAATGTTTCTCTCACTACAGTTTGCATCTAATGAAATTACATGGCATTCAAAAGAAAGAACAGAATCTATGAACTCTAGTGTATTCCAGAGATGAGGGTTTTCAGTTCTTATTAAAAGTACCTGCTACTCATATAAAATAAATTCTCCCTTGTGGAGAAAGTTTAATCCTTTGTGATGAGCTCTGTCTTGAATTTATTTATTTTTCTCATATTGTCTGTGTGTTTCATTTCAACTGGAAGATTGTTTCAGAATTGTTTAATACCTGAGTTCAGGGATGTGAATTTATGTTGCCATCTGAAAAGGGTCATTTTGAATCTGTACAGGAGTTTCCTATGTTGAAAGATGTGACAATACCCCATATGACACCCTAGAGTTATCAGAAGGAAAGGAAAAGTGTTCTAAGTGTAAATACTTTATGAAGTTAATGTGTGCAAACCCACAGCTAACTTACCTTCATGAAGATGGAGATATTAAGGAGATAAAACTATTTTAAATATTAAAACACCTTTTCATAGATATTATGCTACAATGACTAATGAGGCAAAAGCTATTCCCTAATTTTAATTAACTACAGCACCTACATTATATGTCTAACAAATTATGATACAACTCGTGCACATTTACCTGTATCTTTCTTTTAAAAATCAATATGCTGTATGTGATATTACTTACCAAGGATAAATTCGTATCAACAGGTTTTACCTTATTACGGTCATGTTACTGCAACTCAGGATCTGAATCAGTCTACCTACATTTAGTTCCCAGCTCTGCTACTTGTTGGCTGTCTAACCAGTTAAGTTAAATAATCTCTCTGGACCTTGATTTACTTATAAATTCAACTGGTGTGCCTACCATGTAGAGTGTTGTCTGAATTAAATGAGATAAGCCACAGACCACATTTATCATGATGCTTGAACATAGTATGCACTTAGTCAATATTTACTATCATTAAAGAATCAACCTACTCAACATTGATCTTAACAGTAAGACAATTAGACCCTAACTTGGTCAATTTTGTCGATTTATTTCTAGAAAGCTTATTTGTAACCAATCAATTGCTTAAAAAGTTGAAAGTGTATGATTGTAAACTCAGTAATAGTTATGGGAGTTGGCTCTAATAAAGAAAAAATGTTTTAAATAAAGTTGAAATTAAGTAAATTCTCAGATTAAGGAAGCTACAACTTTCAAAAGTCTACTTAGCCATGTCTTCAAAAAGGAATTATTTTATACTCTGCAATTAGTCACTTAAACATAATCCTATCATTACAGGCTATAATACAAAAAAATTTTTATCTAGACCTGCATTTCAATTTTTCATGTAGTAGAGAAATTAAATATAGATATGGATTTGTTTCAAATACTGAAAACCACCGCCAAAATAACTGTATCCCATCCAGCTTTTGCAGTTGCAAGAGCAAATATTCTCAATGGGAACACGGCTTACACAAATAATGGAGATAAGGGGAAAATGAAGGAATTATTGTAAGTCTAAGAGGAACAGTAAACCTATTAGGGAAAATATGCTGCCAATAGGGCAAGTTAATTAAAATATGTCACTAAGCTAATTCCCCAAACTTTACTAATTAATTTATGACAATATCACTAGAACACTACTTCAGATTATTTACAGCACACACTCACTTATAAATGAAATTTCTTCTGGAATACAAGGTGTTCTCACCATAAGCATGTTCCCCTTTGCTAACTTCAGCACATTTTCAAAATGGAATAAAACTTGGGAAAATAACAAAATGAATGATTAGAGAGCTAAAAAGGATTTAAGAGATCATCTAGTAGCCAAGTGATAAATAAATCATAATAAATAATAAACACAAATCACCTGTGCTGTCACTCCCCTCTTTCATGCCCTTGTGAAACATAATTTATCTGAGCAGACTGGTTTCACAGCTCTGAGCCAAACCTCCCAGCCAAGATCAGCTGACACCCAGTTGCATTAGTGGGCTAGCTAAGATCAATTGTTAGGTGCCCCCAATTAATCCATAGAAGTTTGAAGGAAAAAAATGCTAATATTTTATGCCCTGAGTTATGTGGATATTTGTTACACAGCAGCAGCTGACTAATATAATTAAGATGCATATATGACATGATGATTACTATCTCAGATAACTTCTATATGCCAGGCATTTTGCCATTTTATGTCTAATCCTCAAAACATTTCTGCAACAACAGTACTACTATTCCCATTTTAGAGATTGGTAAATGAGACACAGAAAGTTTTAAAAATGGGCTAAACTTCCAATAACTAGTAAGTGGCTAGTCTATGGTTTGAATTCTGGTCCAATTCCCAAAACCCATGTTCTTTCTTAAACACCAGACTTATTCTCTCTCTTTTCTTATCTAGCTATCACTATCAATATATCAATGTGAAACAATAAAATTTTCCTGAAGGAGATACACATGTTTCTTTAACCATAAGAAAACAGCTCAAAGCTGAAATATGCAAAGGAGAAAACAGGTAGTAAGACTAGAAATCAGGTAGATGACCAGGGTGGGTTACCTAGGACCTCCCAGGTCATTTTAGGAAGTTCAGAGCAGAATGGAGGGCCAAGAAACGGGGAGCAAATAATGTGCGCATCCATGTATTCACTCAGTAGACATTTAATAAGCACCTTGACAGACATTAGGTTTCCAACGGTGAGCAAAAATAGTACAAAAGTCCTTAGCATCATCAAGTTTACAGTGCAGGGAATGAAAGCAAGATATTAATTGAAGAACCAAAAAATAAAGGCAAAAATAGAACTGTCATAAGCACTAGAAGGAAAAAGTACATAATTCTTTGAGAGCCTGGAGTAGACTATGGTTGAATGAATGAACAAATGAACAAATGAGTGAACAAACTGATAGAAATGATTCTCATCCAAATCAAAGGGCATGACAGGTTGTCATCCATGGTACTAAACGTGGGTCTTCAAAGAGTAGAATCCTAATACTGAGGATGCTGAATTTTCTCACCTTTTTACTTGAGTGGAAAGGGTGGTTGGGATGATGGGAAAGGGATCCAGGTCAGAAAGCAGGAATGAGTCTTCCTTGAAAAATGCCCATATGCATTCCTTAGAAATAGCTGACTTCAAAATGAATGCCATCAGCAATAAGATAGGCAGTTTTTGACTCTGGCAAGCAGCACCCTATATAGAATGGCCCAGGAAGAAAGAAATCCAGGCAAGAAAAAAAATGTCTGAATCCTACAAGTAGCACCAGCCTCTTTTAGGATTCGGGGGGAAAAAAGCAAAACTCCAGCCTTACTTTTAGATGTCAGAAAAAAAGAACTCATAGAAAATTTTAAGAATAATGAACTCGCATTTTTATTTTTCATGTTGTGAATTTGGCTTTTTCTTCAGAAGCAAAAGCAAAATACATCACTTTGAAGAATTCTGATACATGTTAAGGGAAATGAGTTTCGTTTCTAAAATAGGCTACATGTTTATGTGTTTTGGCTTGCCTAATTTTTCTATCATCTTACCCAAAAACATACATTAAAATAAGTATTTCACCAAATACATATTTTACCAAAAATAAAAATTTGCAAGTAATGTTTAGAAAATGAATAATATTGGCTATTCTATCTCGATAGCTCTTTTACTTTGGAAGGAAGTTCTTTTAGCAAGTTAATCTTCCAATCAATTCTTAAAAACAATTCTTCTCTTACCTCAAATAGAACTTAAAGCCCAGGGAGAGATAGAATTAAGATGGCGGAGTAGGAGGACGTGCGCTCACTCCCTCTTGCAAGAGCACCGGAATTACAACTAACTGCTGAACAATCATCAACAGAAAGACACTGGAACTCACCAAAAAAAAGACACCCCACATCCAGAGGCAAAGGAGAAGCCGCAATGAGATGGTAGGAGGGGTGCTATCACGTTAAAATCAAATTCCATAAATGCTGGGTGGGTCACTCACAAGCTGGAGAACAGTTATACTGCAGAAGTCCACCCACTAAAGTGACGGTTCTGAGCCCCATGTCAGGCTTCCCAACCTGGGAGTCCAGCAACGGGAAGAGGAATCCCCAGAGAATCAGACCCTGAAAGCCAGCGGGATTTGATTGCAGGACCTCCACAGGACTGGGGGAAACAGAGACTCCACTCTTGGAGGGCACACAAAAATATGTGCTCACCAGGACCCAGGGGGAAGGAGCAGTGACCCCATAGGAGACTGAACCAGACCCACCTGCTGCTGTTGGAGGGTTGCCTGCAGAGGTGGGGGGCAGCTGTGGCTCACCGAGGAGGCAGGGGCACTGGCAGCAGGGGTTCTGGGAAGTGCTTATTGGTGTGAGCCCTCCCAGAGTCCACCATTAGCCCCACCAAAGAGCCTGTGGGCTCCAGCGCTAGGTGGCCTCAGGCCAAACAACCAACAAGGTGGGAACACAGCCTTACCCATTAGCAGACAAGCAGGTTAAAGTTTTACTGAGCTCCTCCCACCAAATCAGATTAAAGCTTTACTGAGCTCCGCCCACCCAGCCCTACCCACCATCAGTCCCTCCCATCAGGAAGCACACAGGAGACTCCCAGATAGCTTCCTCAACAAGAGGGCAGACAGCAGTATCAAGCAGTATCAGCAGTATTTCATCTTGCAGAACTGAAAACCACAGCCACAGAAAGAGAGAGAAAATGAAAAAGCAGAGGACTTTGTACCAGATGAAGGGACAGGATAAAACCCCAGGAAAACAACTAAATGAAGAGGAGATAGGCACGCTTCCAGAAAAAGAATTCAGAATAATGATAGTGAAGATGATCCAGGACTTTGAAAAAAGACTGGATGCAAAGATTGAAAAGTTTACCAAAGACCTAGAAGAATTAAAGAGCAAACAAACAGAGATATGCAACACAGTAACTGAAATGAAAAATACACTAGAAGGAACCAACAGCAGATTAACAGAGGCAGAAGGGTGAATAAGTGACCTGGAAGACAGAATGGTGATCATCACTGATGCAGAAAAGAATAAAGAAAAAAGAATGAAAAGAACTGAAGACAGCCTAAGATACCTTTGGGACAATGTTAAATGCACCAACATTCGCATTATAGGGGTCCCAGAAGGAGACGAGAGAGAGAAAGGACCTGAGAAAATACTGGAAGAGATTATAGTTGAAAACTTCCCTAACATGGAAAAGGAAATAGCTACCCAAGTCCAGGAAGTGCAGAGAGTCCCAGGCAGGATAAATTCAAGGAGAAACACGCCAAGACATATAGTAGTCAAGCTGAGAAAAATTAAAGACAGAGAAAAGTTATTAAAAGCAACAAGGGTAAAACGACAAATAACATACAAAGGAACTCCCATAAAGTTAACAGCTGATTTCTCAGCAGAAACTCTGCAAGCCAGAAGGGAGTGGCACGGTATCTTTAAAGTGATGAAAGGGAAGAACCTACAACCAAGAATACTCTACCCAGCAAGGATCTCATTCAGATTCAATGGAGAAATCAAAATTTTTACAGACAAGCCACAGCTAAGAGAGTTCAGCACCACCAAACCAGCCCTACAACAAATGCTAAAGGAACTTCTCTAAGCGGGAAACATAAGAGAAGAAAAGGACCTACAAAAACAAAAACAAAACAATTAAGAAAATGGTACTGGGAACACACATCTCGATAATTACCTTGAATGTAAATAGACTAAATGCACCAACCAGAAGACACAGACTGGCTGAATGGATACAAAAACAAGACCCATATATATGCTGTCTCGAAGAGACCCACTTCAGACCTAGGCACACATACAGACTGAAAGTGGGCTTCCTAGGTGGCGCAGTGGTTGAGAATCCGCCTGCCAATGCAGGGGACATGGGTTTGATCCCTGCTCCAGGAAGATCCCACATGCCTCGGAGCAACTAAGCCCATGTGCCAAAATAAATAAATAAATAAATAAAGTTTATGTCACAAAAATAAAAAAAAAGTTAAAAAAAAAAAAAAAACAAAAAAAAAACAGACTGAAAGTGAGGGGATGGAAAAAGATATTCCATGCAAATGAAAATCAAAAGAAAGCTGGAGTAGCAATACTCATATCAGATAAAATAGACTTTAAAATAAAAAATGTTACAAGAGACAAGAAAGAATATTACATAAAGATCAAGGGATCTATCCAAGAAGAGGAGATAACAATTATAAATATATATGAACCCAAGATAGGAGCACCTCATTACATAAGGCAAATGCTAACAACTATGAAAGAGGAAATGCAAGGCAGAAATAGAGACACAGGTGTAGAGAACAAACACATAGACACCAAGTGGGGAAAGCGGGGAGGGTTGGGGGGGGAATGAATTGGGAGATTGGGATACCAAATTTTATACGCTAAATATATGCTGTTTATCGTCTGTTAACTGTATCTCAATAAAAGTTCTTAAAAAAGAAAAAAAAAAGCCCAGGGAAACTAGGTGGATTTAAAATGAACAGAAATGAGAAATTAATGAGAAGACAACTTCAACAGTTTCTTCTTTCCCTCCAATATCACCATCTTCCCCTTCAAGCAAATAGTAGCAGAGTCACACAGCAAACAGTGAGAAAAAAGATAAAACCTGCTAATTTTTCACATCAAATACTCCACTCTCCTTCTGTTAAGATATAAACTCAGAACAGCACAATATAAATGGCGATTGAAATGGTAATTAATGTTCACATAAAGATTTGGGGACTAAAATCACGGTCATGTGTCTGTACCTCTTATCTGTAGAACAAGAGAAAAATATATCTGTTACAAGAGATGTGTATGAGGATTAAATGAGTATGCACACATATATAGGTAATGCACACTATAGCCATTTAAATAAAAATATGTAAAATTCTATGTTTCCATTAATCAAAATCAAAAACAATATCTGCTATGCATAACTCATGGGAACGTAATCACTAGATAAATGTAAAGGATTATTATGATCTCAAGCAATTGTGACTATTACATATTGTTTAGGTTCCCAGATAGGAAATTAAGGCTATAAAGAGAACACCCTACAGGCTCAAGGCAGGTGGTATAAATTAGGGTAAGAGAAGAGTAGTCATTAAACTGGGATTGGAGGCATCTACGGTGAATTACAGCCAAATGTGGGGAAATGAAAGTTCATTGTGGCCAGATCTGCCAATTTTTCCAGAAAAACTAGAACTCTGGATATTTCCAAATTTTTAAAATATTGGCAAATAATTTGAAATTTTTTAGTATGATGACAATGTTGATAGTATCCAGCAAAATCTCTCTGTGAGATATGTTTGCCACTTCCAGGCTAGGTCAATAGTTTTCAAACCACACGCCACTGAAGATCAAGAGCTAGGTTGGAAGATTAGGAATCATGGCTTGCGTTCAATAAACCATACCTTCTTGGGTCCCCTATATTCCTTTTCTCCAGAGTAACTCAAACTCTTCTAGATATTGGACTTCTAGGTAAGATATATTTTGAATCAATAAGTTCCACTCTTGTAAAAAGTTGGAAAAACATTGATGTGTAGTGGGGCAAGTACTGGGGAACCTGGTTTTTGCCTGTCTGGGACTGAAAGTTTACTTTGTGTCTATCTTCTTTCCCCACGCAGCCCTAGCACCCAGCACAATGTCTAATACAGTAAACACTCGATATTTTTCAATGACTGAATGATGTAATGAGCAAAGCGTTAGGTTCCAAACCTTTGAACCTAGGTTCATTTTCTGAGCCTTTCCACACTTGAGTTATTCCTATATATTAGTATTAGGAAAATGGGAGACAAAAAATGTATCTTTCATGAAGATAGAGCAAAGATTCATGAAATCATCTTGATGAATGGCTTCAAGTTCTCCATAAGAGTATTTCCAGACAAATTCAAAGGCATATATGTGTGTTCTCTCACTTTAATGCATGCATAAACTCTTGGAGAGCACATAAATTGAGTTTTGGTAAACCAAATAAGTTACTTTCATTATTTTTTAACCAGATGATTTAATAAGCAAGAAGTATGTGTTTTATGTAAAAGAACCTCAACAAAGAGACTATTGGGAATGTCAATAACCACGTAACATGGTGGGGAAAGGTGCTGGAATAAAAGTTTTTTGGTTTTGGATTATAGATTTCTTTCTAGAGTGAGGCACATGCCTTTATAATTACTAGCCATAATACTTGCAAATATAATCATACCATTCTATTAAAATAATATAAAAGATATAATCATGAGATAATTAATTTTTATGGTTGCAATAATCCTTGATGTGCTGGGAAACACAGAGGCATCGTCTTAATATGATTTTGAAAATAATGTTATTTTCACTACTCCATAAATGTGCGCAGAGATTAAAGGCACTGGAATCTTCACTAGCAATGTGTTATTAAAGAAAAAAGAAGTTGTTAAAATGGGAAGGAATTTGGTATTTTCCTCAAAAAAAAAGAAATTTTATTTTATAAAAATTAATTGGCCATAAATACTTGGACAAATGTAAATTGTAAACAGCTACAACTGTGATTTTAAAACTTTAGTGCTCATCAAAATCTCCTGGAGGGCTTGTTAAAACAGATTGCTGAGTTCTACCCCAGGAGATTCTGACTTGCTAAGTGTGGAGGAGGGAGAGCCCAAGAACCTGCACCTCAAATTCCCAGGTGATACTGACGCTGCTGGGATGACGGCCACACTCCATGAGGCCCTGGACTAGAGGAAACCTAACACCCTTTACAAAATGAAGCTATAGTGGCTATGGATAAATCATTAATCCACCATTGGAGCACCAGCAAAATTACATTCTGCTTACTCAATACTAAAAAAGATGTTTTCTTGGATACACAGGTTGCATTCAGCTTCAGAGTCACTAAACAGTGACTGCATTTTTTGACTCTATTCACTTGAAATGCACCTATAGGAGAAGAAAACCTCCCCTGGGAGAAAGTTACAGAGTTGAATTGTTTATCAGGAGATCCGGAGAATATTTCAAGGCAATTAAAGTGAATGGCTGACTCAGCAGAGGATGAAGCTCAAAAGGAACAGAAACAGTTCTGGGTAGAACTGAACAATGTAGCAGGTTAGTAAGACTGCCATGCAAAAGAGTGTTTTCCACAAGAAAATACACCGAGCCAAGATACAGGGTCCAGTTAAAAGCATTAAAAGAATAATTTCACAAAACTTCCCCCAAACACTTATTAAGACATGGACACAAACTCACAAGAAGGCATGCACAGGGATGCTGTGGCAGATGTTCTTGATGCTCTGCCTAAATTCTTTCAGCAACCACCATGCCCTCATGCTGATAACTTCCTCCTGTGAGCACCTGATGGGGAACTTTCTACAGGCATGAAGGCAGGGACATGCTCAGCACATTCACAGGACAGGTCAGAAGTGCTGTGGAATTAATACCCCTGTGAGCAGCTCACGACTAATGACAAACTGGAGTTGATGGCTTCATACCTATTTGCTCACTCTTAAATAGGACTTCTCAGAGATACGTTGTACACCATCCCCCAGAAGTTCGCAGTGAAATTGAGTTCTAGTTGTCTAGAGCAATAATCTGCTTATGGATTATTCCTTCCCTTTCCTGTCTCCTTTCCCTGCTCCCCTACTGGTGTTTCCTGAGATAACCAATTATGTCCAAGAAAACTATCTGCACTCCAATCCATGTTTCAAGGTCTGCATCTGGGGGATCCCAGCTGTTCACTGCAACATTGTTTTAAATGGTAAGAAAGAAAATGAATTGTCTGTCACAGGACAGTTATATAATAAAATCCAACATAATCACTGAGAAATTTGTTACATAAGAATAATGACATTATATCAATTATATAAAAAACATACACACAAAATGATAGTATATAATTTTATGAGTGTATATCTATTATGTAAAAGCCAAGAAAGTGATCTACAAAGATTCTAATTAGAGAGGGGGGTCCAAGATGGCAGCCTAGGAAGACTCTGAACTCAAATCCTCCTGTGAACACATCGAATTTACACCTACATATAGAGCAGTTCCTCCTGAGTAAGAAATGGGGGCTGATTGAACAGCTTCTGCACAAAACAGCAACAGAAGAACCATGCAGAGATGGGTAGAAGAAATGGAGACACAGTATGGATGGGAACCCCTTCCCTGACTCAATGACTTGCAGCAGGGAGGGATACAACTGAGGGGTCCACATGCAGATTTACCTGCCCTGGAGCACAGTGAAAATAACAGAGGTTTAAAGTGCACCTAGATTATACATGAAGTGAATTTATTTATTAACCTTATACCACCTGCCAAATGGGCAGGGAATTGCTGGAACTCTCTTTGAGGTCAGAGACACTGGAGGCAGCAGAGAGTGCCATTCTTTGCCTTCCTCCTTTACCTTGATAGTGTGGACAGGAACACAACCCCAGTCCTCTGGTTAGGCTACAAAGGCTGTACCAATGCACCCATGTACTTGGCCCACACAAGATAGAGCTACCCCCTACAAGACAGCCCTGGCATGGCCACCTCAGTTTCAGCCATCTTACCAAGGCAACCTGGGCACAGTGCACTTCAGGGCCCCTACCACCCCAGCTTACTCATGCCTGCTCCAACTCTAGCCATCCCACAAAGGCAGTCCTGACACAGTGTGCCCCAGGACCCCACCTCCACCCTCTGGTCTGCACCTGCTGTGGCTCCAGCAGGTCTGCCAAAGCTACTTAGCACACACATAGTCTACACAGAGGATCCTCCCACACAAGCCCTTGTCTTCAAGACTGGTAGAGACAGCTGTTTCATTTAATTCATAGAAACAGACACATAAGCCAGTAATAACAATAATAATGATGAGACAGAGGAATATGCTCCAAATGAAAAAACAAGATAAATGCCCTCCCCACCCAAGAAAATCTTAAGGAAAAGGAGATAAGTAATTTACCTGATACAGAGTCTAAAGCAACAGACATAACACAGAACTCAGGTGAAGAAATGAGGAACACAGTGAGAACTACAACATAATGTTAGAAAGAGCCAATCAAAACTGAAGAATACAATAAATGACATGAAAAACACACTGGAGGGAATCAGTAGCAGAATGGATGATACAGAAGAAAAAGTCAGTGATCTAGAAGACAGACTAGTGAAAATCACCCAGTAAGAACAGCACAAAGGAAAACAGAATTTTAAGAAGTGAAGGTAGTTTAAGGGACCTCTGAGACATCATCAACCATACTAACATTCACACTATAGCAGTGGTCCTCAACATTTCTGGCATCAGGGACTAGTTTTGTGGAATAAAATTTTTCCATGGACAGGGCAGGGGGAGGGGGGATGGTTCAGGTGGTAATGTGAGCAATGGGGTGTGACAGGTAGCGGCAAATGAAGCTTTGCTCGTTCACCCACTGCTCACCTCCTGCTCTGTGGCCCGGTTCCTTACAGGTCATGGAGCAGTACCAGTCTGCATCCCAGGGGTTGGGGACCCCAGCATTTTAGGGTTCCCAGAAGGAGAACAGAGAGAAAAAGGGAGAAAGCTTATTTGAATAAATAATGGCTGAAAACTTCCCTAACCTGGGAAAAGAAATAGATACGCAGGTTAAGGAATCACAGAGAGTTCCAAACAAGAGGAACCCAAAGAGATCCAACCAAGACATAGCATAATCAAAATTATAGAAGTTAAAGAGAAAAATTTAAGTGTAGCAAGTCACATAAAAGGGAACCCTCATAAGACTATCAGCTGATTTTTCAGCAAAAACTTTGCAAGCCAGAAAAGAGTGGCAAGATATATTTAAAGTTCTGAAAGAAAAAAAAAATCACTTACAATCATGAATACTGTATCATACAAGATTATAAATCATGTGAAATAAAGATAAAGAGTTGCCCAGACAAGCAAAAACTAAAGTTCATCACCACTAAACCAGCCTTATAAGGAATAATAATGGATCTTTTTTAAGCAAAAAAGAAAAGGCCATAAATAGAAATAAGAAAATATATGAAAGAAAAAAATCTTACTGGGAAAGGCAAATATATAGCAAAGGCAGTGGATCAGCCACTTAAATATCCAGAATGAAGGCTAAAAGACAAAAGAAGTAAAGTCAAATATAACTACAATAAGTAATTAAGGGATACACAAAATAAAAAAGATACAAAATATGATGCAAAAATATAAAATATGATGTAAAAATATAAAACATGAGGTGGGGAGTAAAAATGCAGTGCTTTTAGAATGCATTTGAACTTAGGCAACTATCAGCTTAAAATATACTCCTATATATACAAGTTGATATTAATTAAACTCATGGTCACCAAAAACCTACAATAAATACACACAAAAATAATTATGAGGGAACCCAAACATAAATCTAAAGAAAATCATCAAACAACAAAGGAATACCAAGAGAAGAAGAAGAAGACAGAGAACTACAAAAACAACAAGAAAACAATTAACAAAATGGCAATAAGGTCATACCTACCAATAATCACTTCAAATCAACCACAATTAAATGGACTAAATGCACCAACCAAAAGATGTAGTGTGGCTTAATGTATTTTTTTAAAAAACCCATCTACATGCTGCCTACAAGAAACACACTTCAGATCTAAAGTCACACAAAGACTGAAAGTGAAGGTATGGAAAAAGATATTTCATGCAAATGGAAACAAAAAGAAAGCTGGGGACCACCCCAGTGGCACAGTGGTTAAGAATCCTCCTGCCAATGCAGGGAACATGGGTTCAAGCCCTGATCTAGGAAGATCCCACATGCTGCAGAGCAGCTAAGCCAGTGCACCACAACTATTGAGCCTGCACTCTAGAGCCCGTGAGCCACAACTACTGAGCCTGAGTGCCACAACTACTGAAGCCCGTGTGCCTAGAGACTGTGCTCCGCCATGAGAGAAGCCACCGCAATGAGAAGCCCGTGCACCACAATGAAGAGTAGCCCCTGCTTACCACAGTTAGAGAAATCCCACGCACAGTAACGAAGACCCAACGCAGCCAAAAATAAATTAATTAATTAAAAATAATGTTAAAAAAAAGAAAGCTGGGATAGTAATACTCATATCTGGTAAAATTAACTTTCAAACAAAGACTACAACAAAAGAAAAAAAGCATTGCATAATGATAAAGTGGTCAATCCAAGAAAAGGATATGATATTTATAAATATTTATGAACCCAACATAGGAACACCTAAATATATAAAGCAAATATTAACAGACATAAATTGACAGTAATACAATAATAGTAGGGGACTTTAATACTTCACGTATATCAATGGATAGATCATTCAGACAGAGAATGAATAAGGAAACCTTGGTCTTAAATGACACATCAGATCAGATAGACTTAATATATACAGAACATTTCATGCAAAAATCACAGAATACACATTCTTTTCAAGTGCACATGGAACATTCTCTAGGATAGATGACATGTTAGGCTACAACACAATTCTCAATAAATTTAAGAACACTAGTCATATCAAGCATCTTTTCTGACCACAACAGTACAAAATTAGAAATCAATTACGGAAAGGAAACTGCAAAAAATACAAAAACACAGAAACTAAAAAACATGCTATTAATCAACCCACGAGTCAATAAAGAAATCAAAGAGGAAAATCAAAAAATATCTTGAGAAAAATGAAAATGGACACCCAACTTTCTAAAATCTATGGGGTGTAATAAAAACAGTTCTAAAAGAGAAGTTCATAGTGATACATGCCTTCCTCAAGAACAAGAAAAAACCCAAATAAACAATCTAAGTTTATACCTAAAGGAACTAGACAGAGAAGAACAAAGTCCTAAGTTAATGCAAGGAAGGAAATAATAGAGATCAGAGCAGAAGTAAATAATATAGGGAGTAAAAAACAAGAGAAAAGATCAATAAAACTAAAAGCTGGTTCTTTGAAAGGTAAACAAGATAGATAAACCTTTAGCCAGACTTATCAAGAAAAAGAAAGAGAGAGAAGGTCCAAATAAATAAGATCAGAAATGAAAGAGAAGTTACAACCAACACCATAGAAATGCAAAGAATCATGAGACTACTGCAAACAATTACACTCTGACAGATTGGACAACTTAGAAGAAATGGATAAATTCCTAGAAACATACAATGTTCCAAGACTAAAGCAGGAAAAAAATAGAAAAACAAACTAATTACTAGCAATGAAATTTGAATAAAAAAATTCCCAGTAAGCAAAAGTCCTTGTTCAGATGGCTTCACGGGTGAATTTTGCCAAACACTCAAAGTCAATACCTACCCTTCTCAAATTATTCCTAAACACTGAAGCAGAAGGAACAATTCCAGACTCATTTTACAAGGCTAGCATTAGTCTAATGTCAAAACCAGACAAAGACAGTACAAAAAACCCCTAATATTATGGGCCAGTATCCCTGATGAACATAAATGCTAAAAGCCTCAACAAAATATTAGCAAATTGAATTCAACAATATATTAAAAGGATCATACATCATGATGGAGTGGGATTTATTTCAGAGATGGAAGAATGGTTCAATATGTGCAAAAAAATCAATGTGATACACCATACTAAGACACAAAGGATAAAAATAATATGATCATCTCAATAGATGTAGAAAAAACATTTGACAAAATTCAACATTCATGTATGATAAAAACTCTAAACAAAGTGTTATGGGGGAACATACCTCAATATAATAAAGGCCATAAATGACAAGCCCACAGCTAACATCATATTCAATGGTGAAAAGCTAAGTTTTCCTCTAAGATCAGGAACAGGACAAGAATCCCCACACTTGCCACTTTTATTCAACATAGTGTTGGAAGTTCCCACCACAGCAATCAGACAAGAAAAAGAACTAAAAGACACCTAAATTAGAAAGGAATAAGTAAAATTGACACTACTTTCAAATGACTTGATACTGTACATAGAAAACACTAAGGACTGCACCAAAAAAAACATAGAAATAATGAATGAGTTCAGTAAAGTTGCAGGATACAAAATTAGTATGCAGAAATCTTTAGCATTTCTGTATACTAATAACAAACTCTCAGAAAGAGAAATTAAGGAAAGAATCCCATTTACAAATGTATTGAAAAGAATAAAATACCTATGAATAAATTTAACCAAGGAGGTGAAGGATCTGAATGCTGAAAACTATAAGACACTGATGAAACTGAAGATGACACAAATAAATGGAAAGATATATATGCTCATGAATTGGAAGAATTAATATTATTAAAATGTCTATAGTACTCAAAGCAATCTCTGAATTCAATGCACTCCCTATCAAAATACCTGTCATTTTTCACAGAACTAGAACAAATAATACTAAAATTTCTATGGTCCACAAAAGATCCAAATAGCCAAAGCAATCTTGAGAAAGAAGAGATATTATCTGAGGAAGCTATAAGTATCACATTCCATTATTTCAAACTATACTAAAAGCTATAGTATTCAAAACTGTATGATGCTGGCACAAAAACAGATATATGGATCAATAAAACAGAATAAAGAGCCTAGAAATAAGCCCACACTTATATGGTCAATTAATCTATGACAAAGGAGGCAAGAATGTACAAAGACCAGATATGCTCTTCAAAAAATGGTTGGGAAACTGGACAACTACATGCAAAAGAATGAAACTAGGCCACTTTCTTATACCATATACAAAAATCAACTCAAAATGGATTAAAGACTTCAATGAAAGACCTAAAATGATAAAACTACTAGAAGAAAACACAGTAAGTATGCTCTGTAGCAATATTTTTCTGGATCTATCACCTCAGACAAGGGCAACGAAAGCAAAAATAAACAAATGGGACTATATCAAACCAAAAAGCTTTTGCACAGAGAATGAAATCATTAACAAACCAAAAAGGCAACCTACTGAATAAGAAAAGGTATTGGCAAATGATATGTCTGATAAGGGGTTATTATCCAAAATATATAAATAACTCATACAACTCAATACCAGAAAAGCAATCCAATTCAAAATGAGCAGAGGATCTGAATTGATATTTTCCCAAAGACATGCAGATGGACAATGGGGACATGAAAAGATGTTCAACATCACTAATCACCAGGGAAATGCAAGTCACAACTATAATGAGATATCACCTCGTACCTCTCAGAATAGCTCTGGTCAAAAAGACAAGAAATAACAAATGTTGGTGAGGATGAGTAGAAAAGGAAACCTTCACACACTGTTGGTGGGAATGTAAATTGACATGGCCACTATGGTGAACAGTATGTAGATTCCTCAAAAAATTAAAAACAGAACTACCATATGATCCAGCAATTCCACTCCTGAGTATTTATCCAAAAAAATCCGAAAGACTAATTAGAAAAGATATATGCACCATTATGTTCATTGCAGCATTATTTATAATAGCTAAGATACAGAAGCAATATAAGCATCCATTGATAGATGAATGGATAAAAAGTGGTATGTATATATATTGTATACGTGTGTATATATATATATATATACACACAATGAAATATTACTCAGCCATAAAAAAAGAATGAAATCTTTCCATTTGCAACACTATGGATGGACCTAGAGGGTATTATGCTAAGTGAAATGTCAGACAAAGACAAATACTGTATGATTCACTTATATGTGGAATCTAAGAAACAAAACAAAAATCAAACATAACAAAATAGAAACAGACTCATAGATACAGAAAACACTGGTGGTTGCCAGAAGGGAGGGAAGAGAGGGTGAATGAGTGAAATAGGGTAAAAGGATTAAAAGGTACAAACTTCCAGCTATAAAATAAACAAGTCACAGAGACGTAATGTGCAACATAAGGAATACAGTCAATAATGTTTTAATAGCTTTGTATGGTGAAAGATGGTAACAACCTATTGTAGTGATATTTCATAATGTATGAAAATATTTAATCACTATGTGGTACACCTGAAACAAATATAGTATTGTAAGTCCATTATACTTCAATTAAAAAAAAGATTCAAATCGAACTGATAGCTACGACTCTCCCTTCAAGGAGACGTGATTGGTAAAAAGTAATTAGGTATTATTTATAATATACCCATTTTTACATGGTGAATGTATTGATGCATTATTCTATAAGTAATAATTACTAAAATAATTTAAAGTATGTGTTGATTCCTAATATTGATATGAATAAAATTACTTCGATGTCCCTGTGAAAAACATTTATTAAAAGTCTAAGATTCTAACAGTAGAAGATTAAACATATGAATGAGGGTATTTTCAGAAAATAAGAAACCATGCAATCAATACAAACAAAACAGTAGTCATCAATCAACCAATGCTGATGCTGGGCTGGGTACAGAACTGAAGACAGGGGAGGTTCAGTTCCTGCCCACCTAGCGTTTACGGTCTATTAAGGAAGAAAGACACTGGGGCAGAATCACACACAGTACAAGTTACAAATGAATTAAATGCAGATACTTGTGACAGATCAGTAGAAAAATAGGCTACTAAACAGTTTGTACAATAGCATCCCATTCTCAGAAAAATAAATGCATAAACAAATACGTTGATGCATTGCAAAGAAGATGGGAGGTTATATAATGATATAACAGTAATGATGCCAAGTAGTGAGATTCATTCAAAACCATCTTGGTTAAACATCTACAAGGAAGTAGAATTGTTTATGTTTCTACTGTTAATGTAAACTTTTTTCTACAACCCTTGACCCTTGTTTAATTTTTGCTTTTTTTTTTTAAAGATAGCTTCTACTTTAAACTACTTGTAGTTCAAAATTTGACCGTCATCTTACTCCACATCAGATTTGAGCTTCTCCTTGTCTTATCTCAACATTGTTTTGAACCATTCAGTGTTTAGATCAATTCTGCAGCCTTCCAGGCATCATTTATTCATACAATTAACATTTACTGAGTTTCTGCTAGAGTCCATGTTCTATTGCCACATGCTGTGCATTCAGCTATAAGCAGAGAGAGATGTGGAGCCTAGCTTCATAGAGCTTACAGTCCAGCAAAGAAGACTGGTTATGCAAAGCATTGGATAAATTATTGTAACTGACCTCAACAGAGAATTCTATGTTGGTTACACTGATTTTAGACCTTTCCAACATTGACTAAAGATTCCTGTGACACAAAACCTTGGTTTTCAAAAGCTTTTAATTACTTGTCTCAATTTTTTTTGAATTCTTTCTTTCCCTTCCCCTTCCCAAACTGACTCATTAAAAAAAGCACAAGGAAGACTTTTCAGACTCAGTGATCTATTGTTCTTAAATGTGACAATGACGGTCTTTAAAATTATGATAAAATATGGTAAAGTATTCTACAAGGCAAAACAAGAGTATATTAAGCTAAATATACTGTAGGCAAAATTCAGCATTGCTCTGGAACTTCCTAATGCTTCTTCTGTGGTCTGTTAATGGTACAATCAGTTGAGGATTGTGTATAATGTAATAATTCAAATGACATCAGGCTTTTATGCAATTATATGGAAAGTTCTTTGTGGTTTTCTTTATCTTTCTTTTCCTTGCTTATGTGTTTCAGAGAGAAGGAACATGAGAGACCACACAATTCTTCAGCACACAATTTTTCAGATTGTGTTCCCACAGGCGTAGAATGGAATAGAGTGAGAATATGTTTTCTTCCTCTATCGTCCTGTCTGGCCATAAGATGCTTAAAAAGGATTTGCTTAAATTAAGTCTCCAGAGCAGTAAAATATATCTTGCCAGAGACCCATCCTCTCTGCATTGCTTCTGGAATGATCTTTCTAAAATGCAAATCTCTCTGTGTCTCTTTCCTACCAAAAACCACTTAGAAGGACCCCTTCTATCTACCGCAGGAAAAGATTAAAATATTGACGGGCTGAAATTTTTTCCATTAAAACTGAAAATAGTTTTACTGAAGCCCATGCATGCACTGTATATTCTTCCAAAAATGGATTACCTACTTTATTGAATAGAAGAGTGTCATTGGGAAAAATGAAAGCTGCAGTTTATCCTTAAAAAGTTAACACCTGGACATTTTTGGAGGGTAGCTTTCTAATCTTTCAACCTCAGACTGGATTGTGGGCTCAGGTAGAGTCATGTGGAACCCGTGGCTTGTGGGTTACTCATCACAGGCTTGCAAGGTAAAAGTGTAAATTCCTTAGCATGATATACAAGGCCCTGCAAATCTGGCCCTCAGCTCTTTGGTGTCATCTCCAGACACAAGCCCCTGTATATGTCACCTTCCAGCAAGTCCACACCTTCTCATTTTCAGAAACGCACTGCACTTGTTCATGCTCTGGTGCTTCTCTCCTGGTTCTTTCCTCTGTCAGGAGTTCCCTGCTCCCACCTTTCTTTGCCTGGAAAAAAATGTACTCATGCTTCAAAACTTACTGCAGCTGCCATCATTTTGGTTAATTCTTCCCTAAACTCCCCCAGGGGGAAAAAAACAACAATTAATTACTGCCTCCTAGTTCTTTGCAATTCTGCAGTTACCATGCTGCATCTAACCATTGCATGTCTGTCCCACCTGACTATGGGCTTCAGAGGGCAGCACTCAGTTCCACTTCATAAGTTTCTGGCCCAGGACCTGGCACTTAGTAGTGCTCAATAAATGTTCAGTAAATGAATAACTGTACAAATGAAAAAATAAGGGAATTCCAATGTGACAGGAAAGTATTCAAAATCCTGTTGATTTCAGAATGGCCACAGACTAGGTTCTTCTTTCTTCTGTTTTCCTAAAAAGTATAGTAGTTTGTATCTGTTGATCCCATACCCCTCATTTGTCTCCCACTCCCACCCCCTTCTCCCCTTTGGTAACCATAAATTTGTTTTCTATGTCTGTGTTTGTTTTTGTTTTGTATATACATTCATTTGTATTATTTTTTAGAATCTACATATGAGTGATATATAGTATTTGTCTTTATCTGACTTATTTCACTAAGCATAATACTCTCAAACTTGGTTCTTCTTATTTAAAGAAATGATTTTATTATAAAAATTTCTGGATTTCTGGGAACCATGCTGGCAAAGAAATGAGAGAGATTGCCCTAGAAGTCAAAACCTTTTGGGGGATCCACAAAGTAGACTCTGTGCTCCAATATTTACTATGACGAAAGGGGAAAGATTTGGGGGGCAGAGCAGGTAGATGAGTAGGAAACTAAAGGTAGGTGGTCCACCTTCACCAATACTGGTGCAACGAACCTGACCTCACAGGAACACACCAAGACCTCCCAATCTGAAGGTCACCTATATCCAAACACTGACACATGCACAAATTGATGGACTCATAAAGTTTTATCCAACTCAAAAGACAGAAGGTTAAAATAAAGATAGGTGACAGGCTCCACGACTTTAGGCAAAACATACAATCAACTTATAAATGATGCCAAGGCATTTTTTGTTTTATATTTTGTGCACTATTTTCAAGTTTACTTACAGTAAAACTTATTCTTTTTGGTGAACTATGCTATGAGTTTTGACAAATCCATACAGTCATGTAACCACCACCACTATCACAATACAGAGCATTTCCATTCCCCTCCCCCCATATTTCCTCATACTGCCCGTTTGTAGTCAATCCCTACTCCCAACCTGGCCCTGGACAGCTCTGATCAGTTTTTTGTCCCTATAGTCTTGCCTTTGCCGGGATGTTCTATAAGTGGTATCACACAGGATTTCACCCTTTGTGTCTGGCTTCTTTACTTAGCACAACGGAGTTGAGGCTCTGCCATGTTATTGTACATTTCAGTAGTTTGTCCCATTTTATTGCTGTTCCACTGTGTAGCTCTACCACAGTTTTACATCCTCTCGCCCATTAAAGGACATTTGGAATATTTTCCCTTGTTAGTCACTGTGGAGAAAACTTCTATAAATATTCATGTATGGTTTTTGTGTGAACATAAGTTTCATTTCCTTGGGCAAATACCTAGAAGTGGGATTGCCAAGTCACAAAGAAAGTGTATGTTCAATTTTATAAGAAACTGCTGAACTGTTTTCTGAAGAAAGTGTGCATTTTTCATTGCTATACAAGTGCTCCACATCCTCACCAGCACTTGGGTATCGCCAGGTTTTGGGTTGCTGTTGTTGTTGGGGGTTTTTTGTTTGTTTGTTTGTTTGTCTGTTTTGATTTTGGCCATGCTAGTCACAGGATTTTTGAGATGGGATACTTGGAAATGGTAGGTGATACTTTAAACAGGTAAACAAAAATTATGTATAATATGATAAAATAAGTTAGTGGAGCAATGATACAGTAACAATGGAGAGTGTTCTTTTTACCAAATACATTAAATATTTAATGATAAAAGGGAAATATTAGGAAATATATACGTAGAGAGGCGTGGGTTTAAGAAGACAGAGGATGTGCTTATAAGTGAAGTAGAAGCTTTGTGCTGATGGAATAGTAGTCATTTGACTAATGAGACCATGGGCTGGATTGAACCACAAATGTCTGGAAAGAAAGGTCTGATTTCAAATGATAAATCAGAGATGCTTCATTTCTTAAAATCTGTATGAAATAAGAAAAGATCTCAGAAAGGAATTAGAATTAAGGACTTTAAAAAACAAACCAAGCTAGGGTCCTGGTAGAAGAGACACCATGTAGAATTCACTATATCAGCAGCCTTATCGGTAAATGTTGAGCGGGTGACTCGGAGACACAATCTTCAGGTAGAAATAAAGTTTGTGAATCAGCCCTAAGGTGCCTCCAACCTTGACACCAGTATAAGGATGGACGTGTAAACAGTAATGAATAGATAAGACATCTGCCTTGGTGTGTAGATTTTTTAATTTCTCCTTTCTAAGACAGTGTCATATATTTGCCAACCCACATGTTCAGCCAAACATTCCTCTCTGCATTCCTGTCCTCACCAATCAATGATGTGCCCAGTCTCTCTCTCCTCCAAACTATCACATGGACAGGGACACAGGAGCCTTAGGTCTTACATCCTGGAATAGACAGTGTTCTCACTCACCAAGCAAGGATATGACAGTATAATAGTGACTTTCTCATTTTCCATCCCAAGAAAGACAAGAACTAGAGGCTGAAAGCACCACTTCATAAGAGAGGTTTCCTATAATAGGCCAGGCCAGAGTAGCCCACTAAAGGTAATCTTTAAGAGCCTGGGGTCTGGAATCAGACTGCTTGGGTTCAAATCCCTCTGCCCCCACATGCTGGGCATGTGATGTCACTGGGCAAGACAATGAAGAATGGGGTTAATGACAGCAACATTTTATAGGTTTATGGTGAGGATTCAATGAATTTACACAAGTAGGGAGGTTCATGCCTGGAACACGGTAAGTGTTGCATGTTAGTTCTTATTACTTTTAAGTTGACTATTCTCATCATAATTAATATCATCATATATCAAGTGAAGGAAGTGTTCTAGGGGATCTAAGTCCCTTTTATGCTAAAATTACATGGCTTTATTTTTACTATAAGCCCAAGGTAGTATTTATTTAGCTTAATCTATAAATTAGGTCATACCTGCACTAAAGGTAGGTGTAGGTTTGCAAGGAGGCAGTACTATATCTACAAAAGACATTTCTGTGTCTAGTTTGTAGATCAAAGTTGAGGGGTCAGTTCGCATTGACGAGCTTTGCTTCTGACTATATTTTTTTACTCTTCTTTAGTCTGATCATGTTCTCATTTGTTTTACAGGAATACTGTCACCTTTCCATCCTGCTATTAAAATGACTGATCTGAAAAGGACACCGAACTCCAAACCAAAAGGCTTCATTGGAAACCGAAAGATAGTGTCTAATTTGTTCACCTCGGCTAACCCACGGGAGGTTGTAAAGTATATTTCCAGCATTTATACACTGATAGAGTTGTCCTCTGCTGAAGATTTTTTGACAGGGAAACATATTCCAGTTACACTGAAGAATAAATACTGCCTGCTTTCAGAAAAATTCTCTAAATGCTAATTTTTCTATTCTATCTGTTGCCTTAGTAAGACAGTGTCCAGCATACACTTCATCCAGCAAGCCATAAGCTGGTATCTGTCATATCATGTTGGCTTATATGTATACAAAAGTACTATGCTATCAGAGGGGCATTAAAATTGAATGGAAAATATTCTTCTTTAAAAGAGAATGTCTAACATACAACAAAGCGTTAATATAAATGTCAAAAGCTAAAAACTTGCGCTATGAATGACTTTAAAAACACACATGAAAAAAACCCCACACAACTGAAGAAGAAATCCCTAGCAACCCAACGCTCCTAAAAGAAAAATGTAAAGATGAATGACTTTGAGACAGATTGTTCCAGATATTTCAGGTGTTGAAAGTAGAAGTACATTCCCCAGCTGTGAAGACGGAGAGAAGGTGAAGATTGGAACAGCTGAGCAAGTTGGCAGAAAAGGAAGTGAGTATAAAAGCTCAGACACAGAAAAATGTATGAGTCCCCACTTTCATACAATCAAATAGCAACTAGGTCAATGGAAAAATGTGGAAAATTACAAGAGATGCTATCTATTCCTGTTGAAAATTGAAGGCAATTGAGCCACTTTTTCATGATTGTAAAAGTGTTTCACAACTAGGCATTGCCTTCCTAAATGACCGTTAAGTATATATATTTTTCATCGACTCTGTGTATCAATGTTCTTTCCTCTGACTTAATTTTGGAGGAAATAAAAGGATATTACACACAGGAAGGCAAAGAAATGGAATGAAGAATTGGGAGGGGGAGAGAGAAGGCATCAGGGTGACGAAATGAAGAAGGAAAAGCAACAGAGTAAATGATGAATTTACAAGTGTTAAGAACTGTTAGACATATGGGTCCTAAGAAAGAGCCTTCTGTTTTACTGGGAGGAGTGGTATGAGGGTTTGTCTCCAGAGGAACTGATTTCTGTCCTTGAGAGATGGCTTGGGGTTCCCCTGAGCAAACAGAGGAGTCTGGAGGGGAGAAGCAGAGGCGAGAGAGAGGAGGGAGGGTGGAGAGGGAAGCAGAGTCAGGTGATGGGGAACAGGAGTGGTTTGGGGTTTGGAAAAACATGGACAAGGACACAGGCAGCTGCTGGGAGGACTGGGCTGAAAAGGAGTATTGAAGCAGTCTCACTCCATGTTAAAAGGTGTAATTCCCTTTCTATTACCTCTGCAAGAAAGGCGTGCATTACCTTCTAAAACTTTTGCTGTCCTGTTGGCATTTCTTTTAGATGTGTTAGTGGAATGAGATGAGCTTTGGGTGGGAGCTAGATGTCCACAACTTACATGAGGTCAGGGACAGAAGGAGGGAGGAGATAGGAATAAGAGATCAAAACAACAGCGACTAAACTTGCCCTTGTTTCATAATTTTAGCAAGCATATCTTTTTGCATATTTTCTCTTTGTTTTTTCTTTTTTTTCAGCACATTTGCTCATCCAGAGAGATTTGTCTACCTTCTAGAACTCTGTAAAAGTACAAAAGTATTTTGAGAGCTTCAACTAGTGAATCTCAAGTTAAATCCTTGGTTCGTTCTGCCAAGAGGAGGCTGCCCAAACCCAAAAACAGTCTGGAAAACATACGATGGTACCTGCTTGAGGCTTAAGATTAAAAACACAATGAAATCTCAGAGAAAAGAAAAATAACAAGACTCAATTTTTCGTGTGTCCAATAAGTAAAAAAGTAAATAAACCCTGCAGCTTAGAGAAGGAAAATCTATAAGAAGATTCAAATAGGTATAATTTAGTGATTAAGCAGGAAAACCATGTCTCCTCAATTCTGGCTTGGTTTATCACAATGGGATATGACTCAAGCAGTATTTAGATTAGAACTGAAAAGAGAGGCCACAGGAAATATAACAGAAGACACCAGTCATTAAAAGGAACCCTCTGACAAAACAGTGTAGCTCTGCATTGTTTGGAATGGATGTTTACACAAAGAATCCTGAAGTGTTTTTTAAATAAAACTTTCAAAATTGCTGGCTTAATTTATTCAAGGCTCTTTTTAATTATTGGCCACTCTATGATGCTAGATTGTGAGATTAATGACAAGCCCTCCAAACAGGGACAACCAGACAAATGTAAATAATTATTCTCACTTATCTGCCCAGCCCACTCATCTGCCATCTACTCCACAAATGAGGTCTTCCCTCTAACCTTAGTCTAACTCTAGGTTAGAATCATGATTATTTTCCCTCCTCACACCTCTATTCAGCACTTCCTCCTCCTTGCCTTATATAATCGTTCATTCTTTAGGCATCCCTCACTACATTGTAAGAGCTTTGGTGATGAGGTCTACTTTTATTCACCTTCTCTTTCAGTACCTAACGGTGTCAGCACAGCACCACATAAATGTTGGAAAGATGAAATTGGAATCCAGGTAGGACATAAAATTAGTCACAAGACATCCCACTAGAAAATTACTTTAACATCAATCTCTCCATATGGATAATTCCAGGCCCCAATACCTACTGAATATTTATCCTTTTTCCAATAATGATTGTACTAAAATATTTCCAACTGACTGCAGGTTTCTGCTCCTAAATAAGCTTTTTTCCCCTTAAAATTTCCTGGGATGTGATTCTAAATAGGAAATTCTGAGTTAAGAAACAATTCCAAACTTTGGAATTGATGCATGCCAGCCAAATAGTAGCAACATGTTTTAGTAGCCTGACCATCTCAAAAGCCATAATAGTTTTTGTTGGTGCAATTCTTTCTGGTATTGAATCTAAGCTCTTGTAATGTGATATATAAGCTGACTTGTGGTCTTTTCAAAACCACTAGAAAGAGGACATTCTTTCTCTTCCTAAGAAGGGTACATTTCAATCTAGGATTGCTATTACAAACAATCAGCATCTTATTTGGGAAACCTCTCAGGCAAAATGTACTATATAAAAGATAGATGGCTTAAAACTCCATTAAGATGTGTGCTGGTCAAAAAAAGGCATAAACTTGTTTTATCTTCATAACTTGTTTTACTGATGTGACATTACTGTTTGCCATTATTAATAATGCTATCTCTTTTATTTCCAGTTACATTCATTCTCTTGACATTTTAAGTATATTCTCTTATTTCTTCATCTTACAAAGCATCAAGTTAACGTCCTGAAAAGAAGTTAATTAGAGGAACTTAGAAGGGCATTCAGATCATGCTTGATGGAAAGCCCAAAACAAAGTTCTGCCAAGGTTCTGAGCACAGTATCTTTTTAGACTAAATTGGCTTCTTTGGCAAACATTTTCAGATGTATTTTCCATTGGTTTCCTTCCCTATCACCCCAAACCAACTCCTGTCAACCAGGACATAGGCAAGGTAAGAAAACCAATGTGAATTCAGACAGAAAACCCCATGAGGGAGAGATTTGGTCTATCTTGTTTGTTACTGTATTTCCAAGTCCTGACACACTGTAGGTGCTCAAAGATACTTGTAGAGTAAATGACAAAATTTAATGCTTCTTAAAGTTGTCGGCACTATAGAACAGAGTGCACCAGCTATAATTAATATATAATAATTGAAGGAATTATTATAGCACTGCATTGTGCAGTACACCAGCCACATCTGACTACCGAGCACATGAAATGTGGCTAGTAAGACCAAGGAAAAGAACTTCAAATTGAATTTAATTTATTTAATTTAAATTTTAAAACTGCTGTGTGATTTTTTACTAGAAAACTTTCAATATGGGTGGAACAACCCAAGTATGTGAACCAAATTTTTTTAACTTTAAATTTTATAAAACCTAAATAGAGATCAAGTGTTTCCAGTGAAAATGTAGGGTCTGAATTGAGGTATGCTTCAAGTATAAAACACACACCAGATTTCAAAGACTTAGTACAGAAAAAAGAATATAAAATATCTCATTAACAAGGCTTTATATTGATTACATATGGGCGTGATAATTATAGTGGGATGAATGGTATTCTTCCAAAAGATATGTCCACATCCTGATCTCCAGAATCTGTGAATATCATCTCATGTGTAAATGAAGGAATATTACCTGACATGGCAAAACACATGCAACTGAGAATCTTGAGAGGAGGCACTCGTGCTGGATTTTCCAGGTGAGCTCTAATTCCAAACACAAGTGTCTTTTTAAGAGTGAGGTCAAGAGCTATTTAACAGACAGAAGAGCAGGAGGCAAAGCAGAGACTGGAGAGAGGTGGCCACAACTCAAGGAGCACAAACAGCCATGAGAAGCTAGAAGACGCAAAGAAGGAATTCTCCTTTAGAGCCTCCAGAGGGAGTGTGGCCCTACCAACACCTTGAGTTTGAATGTCTGATCTTCAAAACTGTGAAAGAATAAATTTCTATTGTGTTAAGCAACCCAATCTCTGGTAACTTTTTACACAGCCATATTTTGGGTATGGTGGGTTGAAAACATTAAAATTAATTTCCTGTTTATTTTTAAGTTTTAAAAATGTGACTACTGGAATATTTTAAATTACCTGTGTGGCTTTCATTATATTTCTATTGTACTACACTGCTAGAGAATAAGCTCTCTATCTTTCCAAATAATATTTTTTGTGGAATTTCCATCTCTTAGGTCACTTAGGTAACAAGCTTAAAAATCTTAAATTCACAAAATGATGAAATGTTAACATGCTACCATCACTCCTAAAATGTGGGAGTGTTCAATTCATGTTCAGGAATTAATTTTTTAATATTTAATTTGTAGATTTCTCTATTCATTCAAAACCATTAAGCTAGTTAATATATTAGGTGAGAGAATTGGAATTTTGAAAGTTTCCAATAAGATCAAATGAAGGTTGAAATCTAACAAGATAGAAAGTAACAGGGACAAATTTAAAGTCCACACTTGGGTCCAAACAGCCAGCTGTGAAAACAGAGACTTGAGGAGAAACGACTTCACTGTGGCGTGTGAAAGAGACCTGCGCTTTTCACTGATGATGTACTCAATCTGAGTTGGCAGGTTGGTAGAGCTGCCAACACAGCTACTGTGGCCTTGGGCTGTTTAAATAAAAATTGGGGTTCCACAAACAATATTCCTGGCTTAGCTCAGAGCCACACTATTTCATATGACAATAAATTAGCCTAGAAAAGGACAACCTAGGAGAGAATTACTGTCTTTATATCTAAATTGTTTTTCTGGAAGACATATTGAGCTTGTTCTGAAGCCTGCCATAGAACCAAAAACAATCCAGATGTTCTTCCCTAGGATTCTGCTAAGCATCATGGTGGGGTAGAAATCTAATCATTTCAGCCATCCAGTATTGAAACAGGCTACCACAAAAGGCAAAATATCCCAGGATTTAAAGGACACTCCAAAAAGTCTGAGGCTATTGTTCACTTTCCATAACAGTGACATCCTGAGACAACTATGTACCCCTTTCCTGAAACAAGGTCACATAAGTGAGAGTTAGGGCAATAGGAGCATAAACTGTTGTCTGTGTTTGAATCCTAACTCTGTCATTTGCTAGCTGTGTGACATTAGGCAATTTACTTAACCCCTCTGAGCTTCTATTTCTTCATCTGGAAAACTGGGATAATAAAAGTTCCTACTTCCTCAAGTTATTGTCATAAGGTTTGGCCATAGACTGTGGGCTTCAGGCCAACCCCTGTGCTCACTCCTGTGGCCAATAGAGTCATGCCAGTTGAGGGATCCAGAACCACGGAAGCTAGGACAGAATTTCCTTTTCAGCAGAGGGCTGAAGGCTGTAACAGGTAATATACGAATATTTATTATGTAACATTGGTTGGGGAGTAGAAGGAATGATCTCCATCTCCTGAGGTCCTAAAATTTCTTTTATATATTCATTTATTACAAATGTGTCTTAAGTTAACAAATGTGTTTAAGAGCCTTCTTTGTGTCCTGTGATACATCAGGGACTAAAACTGATTTTTAAAAAAAATCTCTGCCCTTGTGGAACTTACATTCTAATGGGGAGGGACAAATAATAAAGTTAACAAATAAGTGAATATCTTCTGTGAAAAGGCAACAAATGCTACTGCAAAAGTAGAGCAGGGTATGGGATCTGAAATGCTGGGAGGAGGGTGAAATTTAAAATTAATGTAAAGTGGTTATGTGAGACCTCACAGAGGAGGCAATATTTGAGCAAAGACTTGAAGGGGGCGAGGATGTGTTCCATGTAGATATCTGGGGAAGATCTTTCCAAGCAGAGCAAGAGCCAACAAACATAGAAGTGTGTTTGTCTCTGTAGGGACAACAAGGAGGCTGATGGGGATGTAGGAAATAAGCAAAGAAGGGAGTAGGAGAAGCCGTCACAGAGGTGATGGGGGGAAAGGTAAGAAGTGGCTGGAGTCTGGATATATTCTGAAGTTAGGGAAGTCAGTCTTTTTTTTTTTTTTCAGGAAATAACTTTTCATTTTATACTGGAATATAGTTGATTAACAATGTTGTGTTAGTTTCAGGGGTACAGCAAAGTGATTCAGTTATACGTATACATCTATCTATTTTTCAAATTCTTTTCCCATTTAGGTTGTTACATAATATTGAGCAGAGTTCCCTGTGCAATACAGTAGGTCCTTGTTGGTTATCCATTTTAAATATAGCAGTGTGTACATGTCAATCCTTTTTTAAAAAATTTTATTGGAGTGTAGTTGATTTACAATGTTCTGTTAGTTTCAGGTGTACTGTATAGTGATTCAGTTATACATATACATACATTCATTCAGGGAAGTAATAGTGTTGCTGATGGATTGAACATGAAATCTGAGAGAAAGTAGGGAGTAGAGAGCAATTCCCAGTTTCTTGATGAGAAGGATGGGAAGGGTGGAATTGCCATTAACTAAGATGAAGAAAACTACGGATGGAAGAGGCTTGGGGATGGGGGCAGATCACTTTTATGATTAAAAGAATTTTACCTAGGTCAAGAAAGGAGTCTCAATTTCAGCATGCCCCAAAACAACACATCGGAGGACCCAACCAGTGGATCCACAATCACTTGGCAGGTGATGTTTTGAGGCAAATGAAGTGTCTGATGAAAGCTTGGTCTAGATGACTGCTAAAGTAATTTCTAACTCAAGTTACGTAAGTATGATTTTTAAGTAATTTAACAATGTATAATGGAGTGTGTGTGTCTGTGTGTCTGTGCCCACACATGTGCACGTACCAAGGAGATGTTTTGAAAGTCCTTTAAAATCCTGACAAAATAATTACCTCAGCCTTATTACACCTCTAAGAGTTGGGAGGTTAGATACTGAAGCCAAGTTTAGCAGAACTAAACCTGATATGTGTGTCATCTTCCTAAACCATCCATGGGAAACAACACTTGCTAATGACATTTGTGACAGAGGTGTTGATGGACCAAGCTAGTCTTCCTATTTTTTTTTTCTTCATCTCTTCCTTTAGACACACAGAGGTGAATTACAGCTTTTTCTGCCCATCAACACACACTTTTTTAGCTAATAAGAAAAAACCCTATTTGTTAAATAACAGCTCCCAGGAAGCCTAACTCTCCCTAAAACAACTTTTCTTCAGCTGAGGTCACTACAGACTATGAGAGAGCTTAATTAAAGGAAGGAGGAGAGGAATAATATTACGATACTCCTAGGGTTTGAAAATAAGTCATTTAGCACCTACAATCGCAATGTTCTCTGCCATCACTGTTTTCCTAGCTTCATTAATTTTTTTATTCCAAAGTCAGCATCCATCCTTACAAACCTTTCTCTCCTGCTGTCATCAGTGCATTTATATGCATCAATCCATGACAAATGGGTGCATTTGATCCATAACTGATTTCTCTGCCTCCCAACTAGAAATAGATACAGTTCTGAAAATGAAAATAAGAAGAATAAAAAATACCTAGGACAACATAAAAACATCTACTTACTAAATATGCCATATAAATATTTCACCTAAAGCCAACAGCAGCATCCCAGATGGTAGAGTATTGAATGCTTTGACCTTTCAGTCACAGGTGGTAATTCTTCTTAAAACAGGGATCAGTTCACAGATTAGACTCACATAAATGCGAGGGTGGAGGGAGGGAAGGAGAGAGAGACAGAGCAAGCAACAGCTTTAGGTGTTTGCTATGGGAAAGGACTCAGTGGAGGAAAGTGCAGGATCTCCCATGGCCCCAAAGGTTTGCTTCACGTTCACTTACATGAGGACTTGGGTCTTGTGAAACCCATGCATTCCAAAAGTCAGCTGTGTGAAAACAGAACAAAACTGTATGCTTGGTGTCACATTGCATTTGGCTTTCTGGATTCACTAACTGGATTACTCTCTTCCTTATAGACTGAATAAGTGAAATTTCTAGAGTCTTATCCAAATGCTAAAATAAGCTAAGATACCTAAGCTTGGATATCTAAGAATGAAAGAATACTGTAACGAAGAAAACATTATTTTCTAACCACTAAGGCATTTTGTGGTTACCATGAATGCTGCTCACCAAACATCTCCCGCTATCTGCCTTCTGGGAACATGGTAGGATTGCACTATGTGGCTTCTTGCCATTGGCTTGAACCATATGACCAAGTCTGGCCACTGAGTTGTGACATGCGTCGTTTCCAAGGTGAAGCATTTATTTGCTAATGTTACCTTCATACTCTCTCTTTTTTCTGCCATAATGAATAGTAATTCTGGATTGAAGATAGCATGGAGCACAGTCTCCAGACAACCCCAGGGGACAGTACCACAAGCAAGAAATAACTTCTGTTGCCTTAAGCCATTGAAATCTGGAGCTGAATGGTTATCATAGCATCACCTAGCCTACTCTGAAACACATTCATTTCCTTCTTAATTCTGTCCATCACAACTAAAACCAATGATACTGGGAGAGTCAAAGAATTTTAGCATTATACTCATTAAGAGCATGGGATCTGGAACCAGATTAACCCAGTTCATATCCTAGCTTCACCACCTATTAGCTGTACACTCTGGGCAAGTTATTCAAACTTATTTCCCTAATTGGAAGAAAGAACAGAAGTAGCTGCCTTGGGACTTCCTAGGTGGCACAGTGGTTAAGAATCCACCTGCCAATGCAGAGGATACAGGTTCAATCCCTGCTCCAGGAAGATCCCACGTGCCACGGAGCAACTAAGCCCATGTGCCACAACTACTGAGCCTGTGCTCTACAGCCCATGAGCCACAACTATTGAGCCTGTGTGCTGCAACTACTGAAGCCTGCGTGCCTAGAGCCCATGCTCCGCAACAAGAGAAGCCACCACAGTGAAGAGCCCGCATACCACAATGAACAGTAGCCCCCTGCTCACCACAACTAGAGAAAGCCCATGTGTAGTATTGAAGACCCAAAGCAGCCATTAATTAATTAATTAATTAATTAAAAAGTAGCTGCCTCACAGTGGTAAGTGTAAGGATTAATGAAATAATATAGAATTCTTAGCACAGTGCCAGGCACATAAAATATAGTAAAAATCTATATTTAGTGTAGATACATTGAAAATCTTAGATACAATCAAGGAGGAGGACTGCTAAATAGCTTTTTAAAGTCAGCTTACACTCTTTGTCTCCTGCTATCTTCAAAGCACTTACATATATTAATCCATGACAAAGGAGTGCCTTTTCCCTGATCTTCTGACCTTCACATTTTTCTAATGCATCTTCCTTTCTGACTGCAGACCTTCATAATGCTGTTATCCTTTCCTGAAATTCTTTGTTGTCCAAACTCCATCCCTAACTCGATCCTACCCTTTCTACTTTTCCAGGTCTCATTTAAAGCATTTTTTCACAGAAGACTTGACCCAGATCTTAGACCTTTTCTCCACCACATAACCCTTCCAAGGAAGGAGGAGGGATGAATAGATGGTCTTGGAGCTCCTCAGGGGGCAGAGTAAGACAACAGGGCAATGTCCGTCTTGGCAGGAATCCCACTATATTTATCTAATACTGGGTGTAAGATTGCAAACTCTATGTGAAGCTTCCACTTCCAAATGTTCTATTATAATGACAACTTTCTCCAATTAGCATTTTTATATTGCTTTCTGTTGATGAATAATACCATACCCACTAGAAAGAACTTTACACCAGATCTTATTCACACAAATAAGTACATCAATAGAGCTTTCTGCTTACAATAACAATAAACTACTCTTACTCGTTTTCAACAATTTAATTAAATACAATTAACTCTAGTTTGTTTTGGCAACCTATTAATGTCACAATTGAATATAAATAGGCTCATGAAAAGATTATAATTAATAAATCCTTTACACTACTGTAAAATTACTCTGATGCTCTGCTTGCCAGAAATACTTAACAGCATTTTTGAAGTATGTTAATGAAAATAGTAAAAAAGAGACAATAAAGTTTTATCAAATAACTCGTCGAGACTTCTATAAGGCTTTGACCTCTTCAGTAGAGAGCTCTTGGATATGTTGGATATGGTTCTTAAGAGACTCTCAAACACTAATTGCAGATTTATCATCATCTTATAATATCTTTAATCCTTGTAACTGTACAGGCTATTCTCTCATGCTAATTCAAATTCCCTGGAGTCTTAAAACATAAGAAACTGACCATTGGCACTTCATTTCTTGTTGTTACTTTTGCTTAGGCTCAAAATATGAGACACCATGCTACTTAAGCAATCCTTAATACACAAAGACATCATTTTGTTTTCAGACTACAAAATATGGGGTATACATCAGAGTACACAAAAATGATACCCTGGGATGAAACCCATGGGCATTTAGGTACTACTGTGCTGGTCAGTATATACCTGGGTTTCTTCCTTTAGCAGTTGGGTCCTATGATAAAGAGGTGATGGGTTATTGTAAGGACAATACTATTAATGGAAAAAGAAACACCTGAGGAAGTATGGATAAATGATAGGACTAGTGGCTTCAGTTGACTAGTGGCTCTTTTAAAAGAGTTTTAATAGAATTATAACCCATTCTGAGAATCATGAAGCACCAATGCTGACTTTTGGTCCACTTCTTGCTAATGAACTATTGGTCCGATGTTTAAATTAATTAACCAAACCTTCCTATTATTTGACATCATACAGACCCTACCAAACATATTGATTAGAGCACCTTCATCAGTAATTACCTATACAACCTGCTGTTGAAAGGAAGGATACTGTGAGTATTGACCTGGTCATATTGACTTAGAACTCATGGCTAACCATTATGTATTCCAGAGTAGAGACTAGCCATGAAATCCCTATCTTTTGTCTGTTCTGAGTACATGGATTTTATTATCAGGTCTCAGATGTGATCATAAACTGAGTAAATAAGTCTAAGTTGTAAAATTTCTATATGCACCATTTTGAGAGAATAAAATATTATGGGTATATATGTTAGTATAAAGCAGTCTATACCATCTTTGCTTTGACATTCATATATTTACATAACAATAGAATGAGATGCCTTGTGCTGGACACCTACTGTATGGCAGGTATAGAACAGATACCATCTCTGTTTCTTACTTAAGCCTACAAGGTGGGAATTTTATAAACAGGAATCCCCATTTCATGAGTGTGGCAGGGAGAGTTACAATGATTTGCCCACACTTGGAGCTAATAGTGATACACCTAGGATAGGAACTCCTGGTTTGCCTAGTACACCAAGTTGCTCCAATGCCTACAGTTTCTTTGGCCAAGAATCACTGGTGACAATGCAGGTAAGGTCAGGTAAAAAATCTGCAAGTAAGTCAACTCTTTACTTGATTTCCAAAGATGTATGTAGATACTACACACACCAGGTATAATTACCCTGCTCCAGGAACCATTCTAAATGTTTTACATGTATTAACATGCTTAAATATTTAAATCATTATTTTAAATGAATAACATGTCCCACCTTTGTGGGGAATTCAATTACATATAAGAACAGCCTAGATCAAGAATGGACATGTCTCATCTCAAAATTAAACAGGTAAGTCCAAGTAGGACACTTTGCACAGTATTATAGTGAAAAATGATGATGGTTCTAGCAGTAGTTGTTGTGGTTGTTTTCTAAATACTGTCTCTTTCTACAATTCAATAATTGGAGCACTGTGCTTAGAAGGATTCAGAGGTTGAATCTGGGTAAAAATACAAAGAGTGCCATAACTGATTAGCAATCATGTCTGCAATGCATGATCATAGCAAGAGTGGGGCTATGTGTCAGGAATTTGCCATCAGTGGCCATGGGGTATTTTAGAACAAATGAAAGGATTTGTTTTGATGAGAGGAATTTGAAAGGGAGACTTCAGGTCTGATTATGTAAGCAATTTCTACTGAACATGTTATTGAGTTATGGGTCTAACAAGTTTTGTTTGAAAGACAGCAAATTCCACATTTTGGCAAAAAGATACTGCTGCAAACGATCATACCACTTACCAGAAAGGTCAGCCCACTTTACAATATTCTAGATAATTTATAAAGTCTCAACATGATAAATGCCAAAAAATCTTATCAAAAAGTTAAATTGCAGTTAGAGAGAATTCTTTTCCAGTGTGAATGATTTATAACTTCATTTGAAGTAAAACAGAAAATCTACACTAAGACTAAGTCTAATAAATGCAGATTCATCCTATGTTGCTCCTTCCTCTCCTGGAGCACAGAAAGGGCCTCCAAAGTCTAAAAAAACTTACCAGGAGACAATAGCCCTATAAAAAATCCTTGAAAATGAGGTGCTGTTAAGCAAATAAACAAAGTATGCTCTCAGCCAGGCCTGTTTGCAAAGCAACATTAAGACTAAACCACTATTCAGCCACACTAAATTAAAATTAGTGCATGATATAGTCAAGCCCAAGACACAGTTGCCTGCTAATGCAGAACAATGCCCCACAACATAAAAACTTGTTTTGTAATTAAATTAAACCAAGACTAACTTGCTGATATTCCTAAAAGTAGCACATGTTGAGATGCAAAGAGTAACTGACTAAAAGTCAAGGCATAACCTAAGTTTTCCTCTCAGCTTTTAATTACTATTCACACTTTGCAGCGTTTTATATAATGGAGTTAACAGAGCTGACCATGTAGGGTTGCGGTACAGGTCACAGGTCATAGGTCATATGGGAAGGAACAGTCCATAGCAGGGCCTACACGCAGCAGACTCAGGAAAGTGAGCCGTTACTCCACAAAATTCCCAACTTTACCCTCCCCAGCTAGATGACCTTGAGCAAATCAGTTATCTTATTCTTTAAGATATTCCTTATGAGTAAAATGGCAAGATGTTCTGCCTCATAAGGTTACTGTAAAGATTCAATGAAACATCAAATGCTTAGGACCATTCATTCACTCACTCATTCATCAAGTACTTATTTGACTGCCACCATGAGCCAGACACTGAGTCAGTCAGGCATCCCAAGGCTGCTGGTTTCCCCACCCTCACAGAACTGACTCTCTGATCAGGAAAGGCAGTGTTAAACCAGTGATTATAATAAAGATGCATTGCTATTACTATTGGGAAGCATAGTTTGCTGCACCTAGTAGGTGGATCATAAACATTTGTTGAATAACATATTAAATTTGTTATATGTTAAAAATAAAAATTATTTTCCCTAGGTTTTGATTTAGAGATATGCAGTTTCCTCTAATATAATAACCAGACTTTTAAAATCAACAGTAGTAACATATCTTGCCTTGTATTACCCAAAGGTAACAATAATTCAAAGGTGTGAAGGGCCTCATGGGACTCAGAGAGTCTGGCCAGAATACAGTTGCTGCATTTTTTGTTAATTAACTGACTTGCTTTCCACAGAGAATCAAATTGTGGATACTGGGACTTCTTTCTTTCACTTTATCTGTTCATCTGTGATCATCAGGGTACATTGATAAGGCAGCCTTTCAATTAAAAGACAGCAACAACAACAAAATCTTGCTTTCCCTTTAATTGCAATAATATAAAGTTTCTCCAACTAGTTGAGGGCCTATAGACATTTAGGTCATTGCCCTACCTTATCCCCCTTACCTGCCACTAAGACTTTAACTGTTCTGTTTCCTCCAGTTCAGTATGCTACCCTTGATCCTTTTCCACTAGCTGACTTCCTACCCAACATTCAAAGCCCAACACAAAATCCAGCCCTTTATGAGGGGTTCCCAAATCCTCTCTGCTCTAAATGAATTGCTTCATGCTTTACAAACAAGAGGACCTGTTTGGTTAGAGCTCCTACGACAAGCAGCTTTGCGTCACTGACATAGAGTAAAAGGAGAATGGGGAAAGGAATCAAAAATTTCTGGATGTAATAAAAAGAAAGTTCTGCGACTTAGAAGTTGACAGAATTGCTAAAGATTCACTATCTTAAACCATTGTTACTAGACATGTGTGGCTATTGAAATTTGATTTAATCACACTTTAGATCTTTTTCTTATCTTTTAATGAAAGGATCATGGTATGCATTTTTGGATAGAAGAGGGATTCTAAAGACGGTCAGTCAATGAATTAACAGGGACGGTCAAAGACTCTCAACTTACATGCCCGTGTCAATCACTTGATAGGTGATGCCCAGAGGATTGAAAAAGATTCTGAAATCACATCTAGGCTCTGTGGGAACAATCACTGTGATTGATTCTCTTGGCGTGTGATAGATAGAGGACTGGAGATTGGCAGCATGTATGCCATAAATCTGCTTTTACTTCTAAACAATCCTGGGAGTAGCTGTCAAAAACATTGCCCTACAAATGTTCACCCAGTGACCTAGTTTCTCAAGCACATGTCCAGTACATGGCATCTTGTGTTTTCATCAGATAAAGAGATGTAAGAAGCTACAAAAACAATTGAACTTAATAAGACCTCATCCGAGAAGCTTCCAAACAGTGTCTTCTTGTCATATCTTATCATTTTATTTCAGAAAAAAATGGTTTTTTTATTTTATTTTTATGTTTTGCTATATCACATATTTTTAAAATCAGAGTTCTAGTAGGGCTGGCCTCTAGATACAATTACTTCATAGAACAGTGATGTTCAGATTTTCTGGATCACAGCACAGTAAGGAGGTGAAATATTCAATTCCTACCTGTTTCCACTTCCAGTGGGAAAATATTTAGATAATAAATACATAGGTAATAATTACTTGGAAAAATGCATTTATGAATCCCTCATTGTTTTCAAAAATAGGATAAGCCTATTAATGTGCTAATATATTATAAAACGATGCCCTACAAACATAAAAATAATCCAAAAATGTGACTATCCTTGAGGATTTATGTTGCATAGGTTCAAGGGCAGTATATAAACAATGTCACTAGACAAGTGTCACCATACAAATAAGTTTGAGAGTGATTACATATATCATGTTTTACAATCAGTGTATAGATGAATCATTTCTGAACCGCAACTCAAGAATGTCTTAGAGTCTAATCCTTAGCAAATTTAAGACCCTAAATATGCAAATATGCATCATTACAGACTACAGGGTTAATGAAACAGCTCACAGCAAATGTAATTGATAAAGATGAAACTAAAGTAACACTAATTTATAATTAAAAAGCAAGGACCACAGCAATGGAAAATCACTAGCAACTCAAACAACAGTCAAGATACACTGATAACAAATTATCCTGCCCCAAATTGCATGAATTCTAATTATTTGCATGTAGGCACTTTGCAATGTTTCCAAGAGCTAGCAGCCAGTTTTCCTAGAAGAGTACTGAACGAAGGAAGCTCACTAAACCTTAGTTACACGTCATCCTAGTAGAATAACTCAGTTGGTATGCTAATAAGTGGCCTATGTTCATATACAAAATGAGTGTACAAAAATCTTAAATCATTTGCCCAAAAGAATAACAACATCAATAACAAAAACCCTTGGGTTTCAAGGTAAATTTATAACCCACTAGTGGACTGCAGACTAGATTTTGAGAACTTTAGTAAAGTATTAAATAAAGGGTTTTATATAGGCATCACTATGCTATCTGATGCTTCCCTCTGTTTTATTACATTTATAGATTACTCTTTCTCCCTAGCCTTAATCTAAAGTAAAGTTTATTAATTTTTAGCTAAGATTCAAATGAGACCTCTGTTTAGGCCATTGGCCTCATAATACTATTGCTCTCTGTTTATCAGACTCCCCAGTAATACCAGTTACCTGCATATAAAAGGCTCACAGACACACAGCATTTTAGCATGTTGGATATAACTCAGAGTAGGACTCACCCGTGGGCATAATTTTAAAGCAGGCCAAAACAGATCTGCATAGAAATTCTCCTTTTGGCCCTATTGCCTTCACCTCTCTCCACTGTGCTTACATAAATTCATTAGGAATCATAAAATGTTGGAGCTGGAGATAATCTTGTCTGAGGTCACACACTGACAGCCTGCAGGTGGGATATAGCCCTGAGTCAAGTTTTGTTTGGCCCACCTGACATAAAAAATAAAGAAACTACACATAAAATTCTAGGTTTCTGACTTGCCTTGAAATATCGGATGATGTGGTCACACTGAGCCCATCAGGCAAGATGCGCTGTGCCCTCTAGATGTGCATATGCTCTTAAGTTGCCACGGTTTTCAGCATTTTATAATGTCTGGCCTCTAGGCTGATCTAATATTTTTGTTAACTACCTGGTCTGTGAAGCTATTTGCCTTCTCCATCTATGAAATCATTCAGAAAGTTTTCAAATAGCTTTAGCAGAAGGCTTTTTAAATATACAAAGATGATTTTGTACTGTTTCTTGCTGTATCAAATGGATGAAGTCAATGAATCAGTTCCTTGGGCAGCATAAAGCTTCCTTATTTGGCAGAATAGACTTTACTATTTGTGGAATGCATGGATCTCCTCGTTGGAGCTGCTAGGGACAATATGAAAACCGTTGATTCCTTCCAACCTTCTCATCTGGAATCTTGCAATTGACAACTTAAGTGAGATGCTGGAAACTCCACTGTCCTCCTACTCTGGTGCTCTTTCTTCATCACTACTAGGTACAGAAAAAAAGGCTTAATGTGATGCCTTCCCACCAATATTTTCATGTTTTAAAGATATAAAATTCTTGCCTAGTTGATCAGCAAATATTGGTTGAATACCTACACAATATTTATTCAGTGGGAAGGATGACCTGCTGGCCTGCTGACCCTAATCCAGGATCTGTTGTTAATTTCAGGAGCATTGAAATCCTTTTCCCCCCACACTGTGTGGCAATTCATCTAAATCTGGAAGCTGGCATTTATTCACTTCAAAGCATATGATTCAATAGGTTCACTCTTCATCCACATGAGTGGGGAATTAGAAAAACCCTTTGGATGCACACAGACTCAGCTTGTATTAATTCTTGGGTATAAAGGAAGCATGCTTCGAGTGAAGGTCTAGTAAGGGCATAGTTAAGGTAAACACTGGTAATTTCATCAATAAAACAATGGCCTTTGCTGAGTCCAACCAAACTTAGGAGGTCTTCCTCCCTTCTAGCCTGAGGCGGAAGTTTGGTTGGACTCCTTCCTTGTGTGGAGGAAGGATTCACTTAATGAGTAGGCAGATCACTCTGCATATCTATCCATCTTCTGAGAGAAAATTGCTGTGATAATATCATTTCTCTTTTCTTTCTCTGGACTTTTATTATATAAAGTCAGGGGAAGAGAAGGAAATAGTGGGCCAAGACAGTTCCCTAAATGTTTTGAGGACATGATCTTTGGAGAATCCAATTAGTTTATATAAACTGTTAACAAAATAACTCATCTTCTCTTTACCCTAAAGAAAGGGGAAATTACTTGTCTGGTGTCATTTTCTCCCTTCCGCAAAAATAAAGTGATTTTTTTCTTGATATCAAAAGATTTGAAAGCAAAAGGCCTTTCCCTATTTGCTAAGTGAAGTTTCCTTTTCAGACCCTCAAGACCACGCCTATAATATTTTCAAATCTATGGAAAAAAAATACTCATGCTGTGACTGAAAACCTTGGGGATTTAATTTTTTTTTACTGCATTTGTAAGTATGTTCTTTGGACCATTTTGATTAATGTAATGGCCGTCAAATATTGAATAGAGTCAAATATCTACCCAAAGATATTACACGTATGTACATGCATATGTTACAGTGACAATTTAGTGTTTACATAATACTCTCTACTTGAGATATATCCTTATTATAAACACACATACAGATACACATGCATCCAACCATATACATACACTCACACACAAGTAGGAAAAAATAAGGGAGAGTTTAAGATTCCACCAGAACAGTCATTCCTTCTTTCGTTAATAATTTAACACATATTTTTTGAGCGCCTACTATATGCCAAGTTCCTTACTAGAAGCAAGAGATAAAAAGATGAATTTTATAGGATTCCAAGATTATCTTGGCTCACACTTCTCAATGCATGTGATATGAATATGCACTGTAGATGTTGTCCAAATAAAAAGAGTTTGGAAAATTTTAGTTAAACATAATCAGGATTCCTATCTGCAAATCTTTCCAGAACTTTCATACACACGCAGGCACTGCAAATATCCAAGAGAAGAACATGTCATGCAGTGAGTGCTCCCCCAACAGTAAACAGCTTTTTCCAAGGAGCAGCTTGAGGGGACAGTGTTTTGTGAACTAGGAAATGCTGGCCTAAACATTTTATTGGATTAAGGCTCTTAGAAGGAAAAGGGCCTCATGATACTTTGCTACCTATATTTCCTTCTTTTTCCTTAAACTGGGAACACTGATACATTTCTAACTTTACCATAAAACTCTCCATAGCTAATATTTTAAGCTTTTCATTAAAAAATCAATATCTATCCATTCTAGCAATGAATCTGAAAAAAATTCAAAATCATAGGAGATAAAAAGTTGAAGTCATTCCAGTCCCACCACCAGGTTTAACTAACACTGTATAAAGAATGTTTATATCTTTTCTGACAATTTTATGCACGTGCAAATATTTATTTTCTCCAAACTATTTTGAGGCTGAGTGTTCTGTTCCTTGTTTTCTTCACTCAGCAGTAAATCATGGGCACTTTTTCACAAGAGTACACATAAACGTATCTCATCCACTGCAATGGCTACACTGAATGCCACTGAGCAGATACACCACGATTATTGTACCAGTCCGCTTTTGATGGAGATGAAACGCCCCTCTCATTTTTTTGCCATTAAAATTATTGTTGCTGTGACTGAACTGTAAGCATACATCTTTTTAAACCTGTCCAATCATGTTCTTAGAATAAGCGTCTAGAAATGGAATTGTGTCAGGACTTGCACGTGTTACATTTTGGAAAACACTGCAAAATTTTTTTTAAAAAATTCTATGTACCGATTTATATACTCAAGCTTTGAAATTTTTACACAGAGGTCAAAATTGGAAGACTAAAAAGGAGTTAAGTTTTCACCTTAAGTGAACTTTAAGAAACAAACAACTGAAGACTAATGCTCATTAGTGCCAGTTCTAAATATTTGTTTGCACAGTTGTATAAAATTGAGGCCATAGACTTGAGCTCACATAAGTATCAGTACTTAGATAGCATTGTAATAATTCTCTTATAAACTTATGGGATCATCAGAAAATCTTTACTTGCATCTCTACCTGATTTTGATACTTTGGGGTCTTATCAAATGCCCATGGCTGCACTCTAACTCTGGGATGAGGTCAATATCATCAATCAGATGATCAATGGGTTATCACTAGCACCAGTTACATCAAATAACAACCTGTCTGCTCCAATCCTTAGGCCAATTCACTACACTTAGCAATCTAGTGTTGGTACACATTCTAAAAAAGCCAATATGCAACCACTGTTGTTCTCACTATTTCTTTTATACCACAATTACAAAACAATCCTTTATTGTAGAGAACCTTGGTATTCTAGTGCATACTCCTTAAGCAGCTGTCAATAAAGTGATATTGAACAGCAAGGTAAAAAGAATTATAAGGCATACAAGAATGTTTTTTAATATTTACCAAAAATATCACATGTTAAAATGGATGCTGATGTTCAGTATGTAATGTCACAAATGAATACCTCTAAATACACAGTTTGCTTCATAAAGCTTTAAATCAGACCAAGTATAAGTTACATAGACAATTCTATTCAGAGTCATCTTTTTATTCTTCCATATACCCTTGTCAATAAAATAGCAGTGACTCAAGAATAAATGATTCATAAGGCATTTACAACTTCTTGTCTCATGTAATTTATCTCTATAATTTTAAATTACTAAAGAATTCTAAAGATCTTTCTCACTAAAGTATTGTGAAATCATCCATATTTTATTAAGTTTGAAGGACAACCCCCCCACACCCACACTCACATCCCCTGCACACGAAATTAAGTAACCACTATAAATGCTGTCATAATTCATATACCCATACATGGAAAAAGCTAATCCTATGTTAGAAAGTTACGTTTAGCAAACCATTCATCCTTTTTTCACCTGTCACACAATAACTGGTGATTATAAAGAGTTGAAGCTGTCTATTTTAATTTCACAAAACAATGGAATACCACTGAGTTTTCATTGTTTGGTCTATCTCTTTTACATTGTGTCCTTCTAGCTTTACAGTATATATATATTTTTTAAAAGGCATGAGTATTCTTCAAGTTATTATGGTAGTTTCCTACATCATTCCCAAAATAAAAACTTGATTTAGCCAAATATTAAATTATTGATATTACAAATCTGTTAATCTATAGCACATTTTACTTATTTGTGTAATTTTAAAATTCACTTTCATTTGATTGACTGTTTTAATCTTCCTTAACTAGTGAGTCACTGAAAATAAATGATGCAATCCTAATACTATAAATATGAAAAATAGAAAATACTTAGGGACTGCAGGAGAATATATTAAAATCAGTCTGTTTTCTAGTTAACATATTCTCATTCCGTTTATGTACAAACCCATTGCACTGAGAAGACAGATCACAAATTTACGTCCTCACAGAAACATTGTCCTGATACCATGTTCTGACAGCAGAAATTGGCCCAAATCTCTAACCATTTCCCCTAAAGGACCCTGACTGGCTGGTGCCATCCAGGTGCGGCACAGTCTGAATGAGGGGAATATCGCGTCAAATTCCACTCATCTGTCAGTGCAGTGGATTATTTCTTGAGATACTGAGATTGGCTGCTTGGGATCAGAGCATCATCCATCTTACTGTGTAGGGGACTGCGAAGCTGCCTGTAAGAGCCTGGAGACAGGGGGACCTGCTGTTCCCAAGCAGGTGAGGAGGCAGCTGTAAAACCTTCACTCCATCCAGGGCTCTGAGTGAAAGATGTGTCACTTTTTACATTTCCCAGATACTTGATATGCACATGGTGTCTGCCTGCTCCTGCTTTATGAAAGAGGCAATTTTTCAAGCTTAGGCAAATGTGGCAAAGCTCAGGGTCTGCTGGTGTCTCATTTTTTCTCATCATGTCACTTGTTTTAACCGATTTGAGAAAATGAGATTATGTTTTTCCTTTTTGCTCATTTATCCAGCTATTTATTTATTTATTTGCTCACTGAAGGGAGGGATTGTCACAGATAACTGGCCCTGATTTCTCTTTTGTTTTCATACACATTTCATTAGCGTCCCTGAAGATTTAAGACCCATGAAGGGAAACATCACAAGTCTCATCACAAAAAGCATATATTTACTCTTAAAATCAAAACCAAAGATTGCATTAAAGAAGATTGTATTTCTGACTGAAATAATCTAGAATATTGCTATGTCCAAGATCTATTGCTTTAATCTTTGCAGCTATTGTTGAAAAACCCAAGAAAGTTGAATAAACCTAATACATAGAACCATTGGACTTTAGTTAATATCATTTTCATCTTTCTGCATCTAGAAGGGAGTATTTATAGTTTTTTCATTTCATCAATGAATCAGAAATGGGTCTCAAATGTATAAGCACTTGGGGTTGAAACTGGCTTCAGTGCGGCATTTCTTGGGGTATTTGAGGTACAGATGAACCATGCACTGTTGCATGATGATAATAAGCAGTTACCAAGAGTAGACAATGGGGAAAAAACACTGAGTTTACTGCAGACAGAACCTAATGATGTATTTCCCAGTTTAAAATTACTGTATTTTGATAATAAACCCCACAAAGACATGAGTTTACTTGTTGCAAGTAGCATAGCCATAACCCCCCATCAAAAAAACCTAATATATTAACTGATTGAGAGACAGTCTACGTGAAAGCTTGTTGCAAACTGTACCATATTTCTTGACTGTACGCATAGGGCACAAAATAAGACAGGTAGCATTTGGTGGTATATTCTAGCCAGGTACCTCATGGTTAAAAATAACAGCAAGAGTAAAAACAAGACTGTTGTCACTATGTGGATAATTAGCTGTGTGAATAGCAAAACATCACTCATTCAACATCTGTGACATGCACCTTTGTAGTCTATTAAGTGGAGATGCCAGTAATTCCTGATATTTCTGAAGAGCTTTACATTTTACAAAGCACTTTCGTGAAGATTATTTTATTTACACTCCCCACAATATCCCTAAATGGGAAGTTGGGCCTGGAAAAGAAATGTGATTTGCCCAAGGTCATGTCACTAATGTTAAGTGACAGAGATGAGATGATGGCCTGGCCTAAGTTCTGTCATCCCCATGTGCTACCCCTCACCACTTCTGCCATGGCCACCTTTCAGAATGAGCCCGTGTATTAACATAACTTGAAAGTTTCCACAAATTACATGAAGATGCTCACACCTCTTCAAACAGCCTAGTTGGCAAGATTGTTCTCTGCACTGGGAGACATTATTTCCTCCTTGGGAAACAGGCTCTAGAGATAAAATCAGACCAAAATCTCCCATGGCAGGTATTAGCTGTGTGATCTCAGACTCGTCACTCAGACCCTCAGAACTCCAATCACCTGAGCAACAGGGTGGGAAATTACACCTACCTGAATAAGAGTTAAGCTAAGAAAGGTGAATTAACCTTGAGACTGTGCCTAAAACACTCACAATAGCTGTTTTTGTTATGTGCTTATCGTTAAGTATTACCATGAATGCAGATTTCTCGCGTTATTTGTATGACTTTGTAACAAGTCAGAGATGGTTTTTTGCCAGAACAGATTGGAGATGTACTGATTGGAGGTAGCTTGGGGATTCCAAGACCCACGTTTGCTTTTCCTCCAACTCGGCACTGAAGCCTCGGACTCTGGCAGTGGCAGATCCAGGCTCAGGACACGCGAGGCAGAAATACCAGCGCGCAGCATCGGCAGAGCCATTTCCATGCCCACATGCAGGGGCACCAACGCCCCCTCGCCTACCCTTCCCTATCCAGGGCGTGGAGAAAGAGGGCGGCTGAGGCCCGGAGGCAGCCCCGGGCCTCTGCCCCAAGCTCAGCCCCCGCCAAACCTCTCCTTCCGGAGCGGCCCAAGCTCCAGTATCCAGCAAGCTGGCGCGCTCCCCTGCAGCCTGCGCGGAGGACCCGGGCTGTACCCGCACTCTTTCGATCCTGCCCCCCAGCCAGGAAGCAGAGCCCGGGAAAGCAGCAAGCAGCGCTCTGGGAGGGGTTGCTGGAGGAGAGTGCCGAAGAGCCCAGGATCAGTGCCCAGGGTGGCTGCAGAGCCAGAAAAAAGCAAAGGCGTAAACGCTGGACCACGCAGCTGGAGGAAGTGGGGCGGCTGGGAGGAGGCCAGGAAGGGATTTGGAGGGAAGGAGGGGTGGGGATGTAGAGCTAGGAGCACTAGAGAACTAAGGATCCGGAGCTTGGGCGCGCAACTGGTCCCCAGAGCCCGGACTCGGCGATCGGGTGGGAGGGGGAGGGGAAGGGGTGAGGTAAAGGTGGAGGGTGGAGTAAACGATTGCAAAGGCTGAAGCTAAGCAGAAAATGGAAGGCAACCTTTCCGAGAACCAGGGCGGGTGAGGACAATCGAGCTGGGGGAACAGTAATGAGAAAGCTGGAGAGGCAAAGGAGAGAAAAATCCAGATTGAAGAGTTGAGGCCATGGAAGGGTAAGAAATATGCTTCGAACAGAAAAACGAAGAAAGCAAAATGCGTCTGGAACTCAAAATTCGACATGGGGAAAAAAAAAATCACTCTAAAGAGAAATTGTCCCCGAAAATGCCAAGAGAGATAGGAGGGGGGAAAAAGCCATCAAGCAATCGAGCATACCGCAAGAACAGAAAGTGAAGGAAGGGAGAAAGGAGAGGAGACAACCAGACAAGAAATAGTAAGTTACTTCTTAATTGCTTTTTCACTGACAAACTACTTACAAAGCTAATTTTGGCACTAACATCCGCACAAAATCCTTAGCCACATACACACCAAGGTTATGGTATCTATGCTAGGTAAAAATGCATCCCAGGAATATGGGCACAATATCTTCTTGGTTGCAAAGATCCTGTTTCGCCTTCTTAAAAACTCCTCAAGTCTTGAAAGTTGTCCCACCTTTTGCAGAATATTTCGCTATTGGCCAAAGTATCCCAAAACGAGCGACTTCTGCTTTTTAAGGTGTGTGTCACGGGGTGGCGGGACTCAGAGAAAACCACCTTTTCTGAGAAGTTATTGGAAATACTGCTAAGGTATTTTAGTACCCCCCTACTTTCCCCAAAGCATCCAGCCAACAATAAGTCTTGGAATTCAGAGGCAAGCTGCCCATCCTGTAGCACTTTCTGTCACTTGCCTTCAACCATCTGTTAGAAGACAGCGGTGAGACTGGAGGCTGTAGTGGAGCCAGCTTCCAACTTACCTGGTCTGTGCAGGTGATGCTGCTGGAAAGTGTGCTGAAGGGATCCATGGCAGAGCAGCATCGCACAAGCACTTATCCACAAATACAGGACCCAGGACATTGCAGAGACCATTGCCATTCTCTAAAGAGAACATTAGACAGGAAGGATTATCCCCGGCATCGAGCCCCCAGCTCTGTCAGTCCCACTGATGAGAGAAGGGGGGTCTCAGACGTCATGTCCCTTTGCTACTTTGCTGGCTAGAATTAATGACCCGGCAGAGGTCATGCCACGAAGTCGATTGAGGGAACTCACTCTCCACGAGATCATGAATACATTTTTGAAATTCTGCAAAACCGAACTCTTAGGATGGCCAAAATACAGAAATAAATTTTTTGACTATCTGTCAGGCAGTTTGAAACACTGTATCCTGACTAAACATCCTGTTTTACACAATGATCTTTAAGCTATAGTTATTCCAGGCATTGAAAGGCTGCACCGCTCCTGTTCATTCTAACTTCATTGCAAGTCTGACATAAGTCTGGAAAGGAAGAGTGGCTTTTTTTTTTTTAATTCTACAGTCATGAATTTTTAATTCCAAAGCTGTCTTCTAAACTAAGTAATCATTTCTCAGAGGCATGTTGTAATCTCCTGAAAGAATTGGTCTTTTGGGCTGGACTTAAAATCAGAAGGAATTGTTTTCAGCCAAAATGAGTTTAGGATATAAGATCTCTGCGTCTGTCCTAGAGCAAACTGTAATTTACAACACTGCGTTGCCTCCTAAGATCCTATGGTGGCATTCTATGTAGTGTTGATGAATATGCATATACAGGTGGTGTATGCATTTATGGCTGAACATCTACCTTTTCTCAGGCGTTGAAACTTTGACAGTCTTCTCAGCCCCTATGAGAATCTTAGGATCTACAAAGGCTCAACTGCGCTACATATTGTCCAATTTCTCAAACAACACCTTATGCTGCATTTCATATTTGCCAAATTAATCAAACTTGAAGCATCCTCCTTACTCAGCCATTGATATGGAAGCATTTTCTATACAAGAATTCACTTAAGTATATGCTTTTCTCTTAGATAGAGCTTTGGGAACAAGATTGTTTCTTTTTTTTTTCATTTTTCCACTGTCACATCATACACTTCAAGTGTTTCAACTCTACATTTAAAACCTCCTAGCGACCTCCCAGTGTGGCTTCTTTATTTGTGGAAATTGGTACTCTTTCAAAAGCTGTGATGTTCGGCAAGCAAAAAATTTTATGTGTGTGTGTATACAGACATAATACAAGATAATTTATGGGTTTTAGGAGGGAGAGAGAGAGAGATGTAGTCTTTAAGAAGGGTTTTAGAACTATAATAGACAAATGGTGACAACCATAATTAACTGCAAAGTAGGAAAACATTATTTCAACAGCATGGTGCCTTTCATGCCTGGTCTGTGATTCACATGGACCATTCACTTTATAATTAGTTTCACAGCCCACTGTTTACTTTTGTGTACAACAGATTTAGCCTCATTGTCTTCAGAACTATCAGTGTACTATAGATGCATTCTCTTCAGTAAAGATAAAGAGCAACACCCCTCTTATGAATTCTGAAATAAATGCATTTGGGGCGCCTTTTTAAAGTACCCTGCAAAGAAAGGCAAAACAGAGGTGACTGTGGCATGCAATGATTGCTTGTAAATTTCAGTTAAAATGCACTAGGAATTCATCTAAACTTGAAAAAAGCCTACCACAATCAAAACTTAACAGTTTTTCAATGACTGCTTTCTCTTCTTCACCTACATAGATCTTAGCCCTCAAAAAGATTGCTCTGGTTTGATGTTTGCAGTATTTTCCTTCTTTTTCTTTTTTTTAATTTAACTTTCTTTAATTCTCAGCATTACTTTCAAGGTTCCTGCATATAGCTCTCTTTGCTCACTCTCTTACCAAGAGGTTGTCTCTATGTTAATAGGTGTTTCCCCCTCCCCGAAATAATGCATTCAGCCTTACATAGTTCTCTAGACCTGACTGAATAGGTTTCACATCTGCTTTCTGAATCTTAAATCCTTAAAGAGGCTTCTTACCTGAAAAATCCAGCCAAGAGCAGAGTACTCTATTAGTGTTCATTGGAAAGCTCTAACACTTTCTAAAATCCATCTGTGCCACAACTGGAGATTTTTTTAAAGGAGCTTCCCAACAATCTTCTTTATCAGGATTAAAAAAATATATATGTTTTTCTCTTCTGATGCTACTTCCACAGTAAAGAAGACATTGGGTTCATTCATGTATTGTCAGAAAAGGAACCAAGGTTTGAGGGCTGGAAACCTTGTCATTTTCACCTTTAAATCATCTCCTGGCGTCACCTCTGCCTGACGAGACCTTTGAAGTGATGGTGAGATAATGTGCGGTTTCCTGATGAGAATCAGTTTGTAGTTAATGACGGACCATCCCCACTTCGGTGCATTCGGGGCAGAGTAAGGCAGCAGAATGTAGGAGCAGGGCTGCTATACGGCTCTGTAAGTAGCAATAGTCTCTTTCAATACATCCCTCCTCTGTAAAGTATCACATGTCTTAAAGTGATATTACCCTCTATTACAGCTACAGTGAATTGTAATACCTGCCCGCTAACTCTTGAACAACTCAAGCAGCACTTTAACACTGTATTGCCCAATACATTCTGTTAGAGATTTTACTGATTTTGCTATTCATTTGCCGAAAGAGTGAAGAGGGAGGGAGAAACAAAAGAAAAAAGCATTCTGCAAAATACTGATAGTGTTAATGGGTGTTAGACTTCTAACAGCAAATGGGAAAGTGAAATGTAAGCCATTTCTTACCTCTTAATGTTCTTTTAACCAGTAAGTTAACCCAAAATATTATTGAGTTTATAATAAATTTGTCTATCGATTGTTTTGGCAGCTAAATCTGGGACTGTGGTCTATTGAGACTATAATATAGATGTTTATAGGCATAAGCCCAAAACAAACCTTCTGAGGTTTTTTTTAACATGTTTGATAAATAGAAATATGTCATTTTCAGTATCGAAGGTTGGGTTTTGACAAGGAAATATGCTCAAGACATTTTTAAAAAATTTCCCTCAAATAACATGTTGGGGTGGGGAGAGGAAACACTCAGAAGTTCAACGTTTTGCTTCTAGTACTATAGTTTAGACACTTTCTTCTTTGGAAATATAGTATGATTGTACCTACACATCAATGACGCATATAAGGTGACCTAGTTTTCACTTACAGATGGCACTAGCAATGATTCATTCCAATAACTCAATCAGTTATTTCATGAATCACTTATAAAGCACCTACTATGTGTTAGATGCTTGGGGACAAGGCAGAAAACAAGATTGATGTGATTGACACTGTCATAGATGATACTGTCTATACTTTCATATTTTTTTTTCAAAATCAAGGTAGTTCTCGTAATATTCCAGCCTCAAAAACGTCTTCAAGTGCCTCAGAATACTCTCTTGCCTTTCACAGGCATTATAAGGAAGGTTTAATGCTGCAGTGTGTCTTCAGAAGCCATTCTCTTCTCTCCCGTCACACAGAATGAGACAATGAGAGACCCTTCAGATGCATCAGTCTTCCCCACTCGTCCTGCACAGTTGTGCAATACACACAGAATAGCTCATCATTAAACACATTTCAAGATAACAGTAAATACAAATCTTAGAATGACAATAAGTCAACAGTGCCAAAGTTCTAGTTGGTATTGTGTGTTTCATTTCTGTGGTTCATTATTGTTGAGTTGGTGAGTATGTATAGAAAGCTCACACCGACTGCTCAACATTAAGACAAAAATGATAATAACTGCAGTAGCAGCAGGTAAGGTTTATTAAACCTTCACCAAGTGCTGGCACTACTCTATAATATGTTGCTTATAAGGTGTAATTTAATCCTTTTTACCAACCCTATAAGATAGGTATAATTATTACTGTCTTCATTTCATGGATGGGGAACCAGAGGGTGAATAAGGAGATTAAGAAACTTGCTCGAGGTATTATAGCTACTAAGTGATAGAGCAGATTTCAAACCCCAATGATCTGGGTCAAGAGCCCACCTCCTAAACATTAGGATTAAGTATTTCATGGAAAAAAACAACCCTCCAAAATTAACCATTATATTTTCTCATTTGTTTACCAGTCTCAAAAAAGTATTATATATTCATTCAAGACTTATATACTGAGTATATTCCAGGCATTTGAAATATAGAAATGTGGAAGGTAGTTTTTACCCCAATGTTTTTTTTTGGGGGGGCGGGTTGTTATGCTAATGCATTAAAATTAAAAGGAAGTTCATATACGTTAATAAAGGCTACCAATTTGAAAACTATGCTATATTTTTCATTTCTAGGGATTAAACTAAGGCTTAACATAGTTTCTTATCTACAATTCAATTTAATAAACTTGAAACACATACTAATGGGTTATGTTCAAGGTACTCAGGCATTGTTAGATTTTTTTTAAAAGACTGGAATAAAGACTTTCCCTTTCATTCTTAAGTGGATTCTATATATGTATGTGATGCAATAAGAATATCAGCCTAGTTCCATTTTCTCTTCCAAATACCTTGTCTATTGTATTGCAGCCAGTGATCATTTTCGCTAATAATATAAGCATCAACAGATATTGACATTTAAGGCAATTTAGTCCATTCTTCCAACTCACAGCAAAATTACTCTCACACCTTTCATAGAAGTTAGGCCTTTGCACCTTTGGCCACGGTAGGGCTCCATCACCTGATCACTTTATTGTTTAATGGGCCATAATGTTCTGGCCAATGAGGTGTCAGCAAAACTGATGGTATCTCTTTGAGGCTGGAGCGTTTAGTTGTTGAAGCAACACCCTCCAGATCGCTCTTTGCCTCTGGAACAGGGACTAGTTACACATCTGCCTGGATCCTTGAGAGACTGCAAAGAGTAGATGCCCTCCCCTTCCCCTATCCACCCACAATAGATGTAGACGGTAAATAAGAAATATTCTGTTCTTTAGCAATTGAGATTGGGAGGCTATTTGTTATTGCAATATAACCTAGTCTATCCTGACTGATGAAGACTTTAACCTATATTGATCACGTATTAATTGAATTTTTGTGTTCCATATACTGCCCTAAGCTCTGAGGAGACAGCAGTTTTCACATGTTAGACCCATTTCCTGCCTTCACAGAGCACCTTGCTATAGAAATTGGAGATTTTTGATCAGAGGAGTGATAAATTCAAAGCATTGATTATTGCAGCTAGAATCCCTTTAGGTTCCTATAAGCCAGGAGTTATAAAGTGATCACTCACATGCACACGGCCATGCCCTGCTCAGTCATTCCGTTATACAAGCACAATGTTGCAAAAGCAAAGGACTACAGCACAATTGTTTTGGCCCTTCCAGTTACATGAATTCAAGATACCTACTCAGTTGGGCCAAACTCATAAAGATATGTAGTTCAAATACAATAGCTATATATATGTGCATTTGTTTATATGAAAAAGAGAAAATCCTATTCATCAGACCTTCTGAAAAAAAGGCCCAATGAAAATAATTGGGGATGAAAGATAAAACACTCAGAATGCTTAAATAGCCAAGAATGTTCAGCATATTGCCCTGCATAATAAAAGGCCAGGGGAGGGAGGAATGGCAGAGAGAGGATGAAATAGGGCAGAAACCTGGAGGGAGGGAAAAATGGTGGGAGCAGAGAAGCACAGAGAGAGATAGAGAGAGACAAATACAGAGGCTCTCTAGAGGCTCGGAAGAGAAATGAGGAGAACAGAACTGTCCAAAGGGGATTTCCTTGTGGAAAACTATATCCAGTGGAGTGTGACTCCACCCTGAATCTCTTCAAATGATTATAAAAGTTTCAAAATACAAAAACTCAAATATATATCACATTATTAAGTTAATTGTGAAACCCATTGAAGGGCAAAATCCTGGACCCAGGGCCAAAATACCACCATAAAATCCCTCATTTCCCTGATTACCACACTTTTCATTTCTTGGCATTAGAAATAAAAGCCATCCTTACTTCAGTTTAAGAACAATCCACTTAATAATCTGGCTAATTTGAATTCACAAGTGTGCAGGAAAAACAAATTTGAGACGCAAGATTTTATGTCTATGCATATTTCTAAATTGAAAAACAACTAAAGGAATTTAAATAAATTGCATCTGGACTGAGAAAGATGCCAAGTTTCAGTCCAATGCAAATGAAAGTGGCTTAGATGTATGCCATTTAAAACAGTTCTAAGTATTTCTTGAAATAACACATTTTCGTTGTGATTTCACAACACCGTTGTTGTCTCTTGTTCTGTTTCAATTGGCAAAAGGAAATGAAGGCGTGGATGAGAGGATCATTGTCTACATGACTTCTCTAACACTGAAGCCCAGTTTCTCTTTTCTGTAGTCACTGGGGCTACCCATCAGTTGGCTGACAATGTCTATTTTCAATCCCCGATCATGAGAAGACAATATAACTTTCCCTTGGCTGAGTAATAATGTTACCCTATCTTTCTCTCATAACCCAGTTGCATAAATCATTTGTGTTACATCACTCTTTTTCTGGAACTCACTCAAAATTTTCCTGTCTACTCTGGTATCCTAGTATGTGCCCCGTACTAAATACACAGCAACACTCCTAGCTTGTCAGTCGTACTTTGGGACCTAAATAAAGTTTATATACTTGTCTCAGTTACTTCTCTATTCTGTACCTTGCATTGTTTCAAAATATATTTAAGCTAAGATGAGGAAAAGGATAATGAAGAGAAAGCAGGTGAAGTACAACAAGAGAATGGGAGTTAAAAGAATATACAGTATTGATGATGATTGATGATCATATAATAATGAGGGGGAGGAGGCTACTGTATTAATGCCCCCTCTCCCGCTTTTTTGGTGGGAGGCACTCATTCTATGTGCCAAGCCCTGGCTAAGTGTTCACATACAGTGTCTCATTTAATACTCTCAAAAATGCTAATAGGTCTGTATTATAGTCATCTTTATTTTATGGGTGAAAACACAAATTTCAGAGAAGTTAAGTGATTGAACTAATGTCACACCTCTAGTAAGGTCGAAACACTTTGATGCAAACTTATATATTTTTTTTTCTTCTTCTTCTTCTTTTTATTTATTTATTTATTTATTATTTTTTGGGGGGTACACCAAGTTCAATCATCTGTTTTTATACACATATCCCCATATTCCCTCCCTTCCTTGACTTCCCCCCACCTCGAGTCCCCCCCCACCCTCCCCGCCCCAGTCCTCTAAGGCATCTTCCATCCTCAAGTTGGACTCCCTTTGTTATACAACAACTTCCCACTGACTATCTATTTTACAGTTGGTAGTGTATATATGTCTGTGCTACTCTCTCGCTTCGTCTCAGCTTCCCCTTCACCCCCTGCCCCCTCCCAAACCTCGAGTTCTCCAGTCCATTCTCTGTATCTGCGTACTTGTTCTTGTCACTGAGTTCATCAGCACCATTTTTAGATTCTGTATATGTGAGTTAGCATACAATATTTGTCTTTCTCTTTCTGACTTACTTCACTCTGTATGACAGACTGTACTTCTATCCACCTCATTACATATAGCTCCATCTCATCCCTTGATGCAAACTTATATTTGATTTTCAGAGCTTAAGCTCTAAACAACCAAATTCTAGGCAAGCAATATTGGCAAGAAACAAAAAATTTTACATGATAAAGCTAAAAGACCAAGTAAGCAAAGTAAGATGAGCCTGATGTGAAGTTTGAACATGAAATGCAAACCATCAAATGATAGAAAGGAAGCATTATTTCAACTCTAAGCTTCCTAGCAGTAGAAGTGAAGAAGAGAAAAATTATTTCTTAAAAATTTACAGCATCCATAAGGTAAAAAACCAAACAAAAACATACAAACCAAAAAAGCAAAACAACTGTGCCAGAAGGAATAAAAATTAATGGTGACAGAGAATGAGCAGAGGCTGAATCATTTTCTGCAAAACTGGTGATTCTCAGTTCTGTAACTTGGATCTGGATACATAAGGCAGAATTTTCAGTAACTGTAAGAAAAGGGAAATGGAAGGCAAGATATCTCTTAGGCTGGAAGAAAAGATAACCTTCATGTAGGAGTCTCATTTTTCACCTCCAGCAGCCTATCTCTGCAATTACTTTATCAATTATAATTCCTCATTGCTTATCTTGTCTGTCTTCCAGGCAGCAGAGAAAGAAAGAATAAGGTCATTTCTTTTGTTCTTCCACATCTCATCTCCTTATTCTCCTCTTAGAACAGAAAGAAACTTGAAACCGCAAACAGCTTCACCTCCGACCTCCGTCGCACTAATCAAAGTAATAAATAAACTGTCTTTTAGAGTCCAAGTGGTCTCTTTATTTCAAGAATATCAACATATATTATAAGTAAATAAAGGTTGTAAAAATTACTGCTTTGATGATAATAATAAAAAACAATAACGTGATTTCTATGGTTTATAAAACTCTCAGATCCATAGGCAATCATAATCACTATCCACCATAACTTCTCTGATCTAAGAAGTGGCCCTTCACCCACTCAGTGGTTCAGCCAGAAGTGAAGGTGGCCATCTCCCTCTCCATGAACTCTCACATTCAATGTCACTTCCTATTAATTTGACTTACCATCTCTGTCTTAAATGTCTCCATTCTCTCCCTCTCCATTCAAACATCTTCACCCAAGTTACCTCCATCTTTCACCTGAACTATGATAATACTTTCCTAACTAGTCCATCTGCCTTCAAATGTGTACCTCCCACTCATCTCTTCCCCACTCTGCAGCCAGAGGGAATGTGTTTGAGGTGCATGTTGATCATGCCACACTTGTTATTTGAAAAACTTGCAATGGTTTTTCATTGAGCTTAAAATAAAGCCGAAGTTCATGACCATGGGTGGCAGGGCTATGCGTGAGTTGGTCCGTCTAATTCTCTAGCCTCATCTTTTACAAACATTATCACTCTCAGCTCCTACTATAATCTTCTCTTGTGTCCTTGAGTGGGATAGGGAAACTTTCCCTCAATTGTCTTCTGGAAGGCCCCAAACTAGATAAAGTCGCTGTGGTCTCATTGCCCTCAGGATATCATCTCTATAACCTTAACTACCATTGTAAATAACTATTTCTGGAATAATTTATGATATCTGCTTTATCTCTTTATCAGAATTACCATGAGAGAAGGAAAATTAGCATCTTGTTCAGTACCATATCTTCAGAATCGAGCATAGGTATACTACCTGACATATAGTAGGCACTCAAATATTAGCATCATAAATAAATAATAATCAATGAATCAAAAGTAAAATATGAGGCCACTCTTAAGATGGCATGCACAACAAACTGTTTTTCTAGAATAAGTAGATTTTGTACCCTCCCCAATAGCCTTTATTCATTCTTTTTGGTAGCACGCGTGTATGAAATGGCAATACATGTTAAGGATGACTGCCTTGTTCTGTGTGAATCTACTGTTATGACACTAAGTAAAAGAAATTGGTCCATATGGTCTTTAAATCCTTAGCTACCTGCCACTAAATCTGTGTTGGATTTTTTTTTTTTTTTTTGCTAAAAATAAAAAATGAAACTGTTCTGAATTTTCAGCCCTGGTTCTTAGTATTTGATATCCAAATATAATCTGATGGTAGAACTCACAGCTGATCCCTGAAGAATAAAGAAAAGTCTATAAATGTTAAAAATCAAAAGAAAGCACTTAGAATTTCATTATACTGAACCTAGAGGAAATCCCTCTAAAAACCTCCTAGTCCAGCCTCTCTGTTCTAAAGGAAATAAAAAGACCTAAGAATGTAAAGAGGCTTACCTGAGGGAATACAGTGAGTTCACTTGTGTGGGTCACATTAGAATACAAGTCTCCTTATCTGATGTTCTCTCTCTTTCTCTCTCCTTCTCGCTCCCTCACGGCACTATTCAGTAGAACTTTCTGTGATACTGGAAATGTTCTGCATCTGTGCTGACCAAGATGGTAGCCACTATCCACATGTGGCTATCAAGCACTTGAAATGTGGCTAGTGCAACCAAGGAAATGAATTTTTTAATTTTTAATTTCGTTTCATTTTAACTTAGGATGGCATAGAAGAAGGTAGAATGACCTTGGTTACAATAGAAAAGAATAAACAAAACAATGCAAGGTGGAGTAAATAATAAAGAGGATGTATGGCTTCTTCCAGGTGGACAGTTCACAGGTGGGGCTCACCTCTAGGTGGGTTTAACTCAGTAACTCTAATAACATCAAGGATCTAGCTCATTTTCAACTCTGTCTCTCTGCCCTTCAAGGTGTCAATCTAAGGCAGGCTCCCCACCATGGATGAAACACAGTGGCCAACAGCTGTCTGGGCTATGAACTTCTTCATCCATATAATGGCGATGGAAAGGATTGTTTCAAGAAAGTCTCTCAGATGAGCAAGAAAGATTCTTTCTTAGCTTCCCCCAGCAAACCACTTCTCATGGCTCCTTAGCTTGACTTGGGTCACTTGCCCCTCCTTGAGCCAGTTACCTTGGCCAGGAGGAAAAGGTCACATTGTTGCACTTTGAGGCACACTATAAGCCCCAGACCCAAATCAAGAGAGAAATCAGCTTCCTCCAAAAGAGATGAATGGAGTGAGGGAGGTTTGATACTTAAATGAAAATAAGGACGGTAATGAGGAAGAAAGCATGAATATTAAAGACAATCACAGTGTGGATAAAGTTAGTAATGTCTTCATATGTACTTCAAGGACTAAAGTACTTTGCCGTTTTTATAACTTTTTTCTACTTATAAAGTAATATATTTGTATCTTTGAAAGGCAGAAAACTTAACATCTAAGTAGAAAATTTTTAAACTCATTGAGACCCTGTCACATGAAAGTCACCAGTATTCACATTTAAGTGCACATACTCCTTTCACTTTCTAAACATGCCTACTTGGTTTTGTTGCATATATATATATATATATATATATATATATATATATATATATATATATATACACACACACACACATCTATATGTTTTATAATCTGCTTTTTTTCTGAAAATATCATACTTCCCAATGTCAATAACTATTCCCCTAATGGTGACCTTAATCTACATAACCAACCTAAAGTACTTTTTTTTCCTAAACATTCCACATCCCTCTGTTGCTTATAAATTATGGTTAATCTTACTTTTGTGGCAGTAAATTTCCACTTATGCAAGACAGAGGATTAACAAGAATATTTTTCTTTTCCCTATAGGATCCTATATGATGCCAGTGGGTAACTACAACAGAAAACCATAAATCCCCTTTGTTTGGTGCAGGCTTGAATCCTATGAACTTTTCTCAACACCCCAGGTTTGTATTTGATCTGCATTTAAGTAAATTTCTCTTCTGGTCTTTATCTTATTATTAATACAGCTGATTATCTATTTTTTCTTATCTGGTTTGAATTTTAATTATGGGAAAGATAATTTCCAGAAATAGAAAAAATATTGAAAAATAGAAATATTTATCTTTTAATCCATAGCTCCTTGGGCCTCTCTCCTTCTATTTCTTTATTTTTTGACTTGGTCAGTGAGGCAGTATAATAGAAGGGCTAAGAGAATGCACTCTGGAGTCAGACAGTTTGGGTCCTTCTTTCAGCAACACCACTTACTAACTGCCCAATCCTGTTTAAGTGATTTTCCCTGAGTTGCTTCACTGATTCAAAGAATTATCGTTAAGATGCATATCAGAATGTCTGGAATATTACAAGTCTCTATAAACTTTTAAAATTAAATTTGATATCTAGGCTCTAACTAAGATTTACCTCTAACTTTTAAGATGCTGTCTTATGCCTCTGCAACCTCAACTTTTAAAATTTGAAACATTCTTGCTCTCCTTCCATCTCCACTAACCTTTTCTATTCCCCTTCCTTCTCCTAAATCCACCCAGTTTTCTAGATTTTGTTCTCATGCATTATTCTCCATGGAGTTTTTCTTGGCCTCCCAAGTCTAGGTTGGACACCTCTCCCCTCCATCTCTATAAAATTCAGTGCCAAGCACATTTGCTACAGTATCTACTGCTCAGTACCATACTTGTCTATTTTCTTGTCTCTTCAATTCACTAGACTATCTTTCATTTCCAAATCCCCAAATAAAGCATAGTGCCTTTCAGTCCTTCAAATATAATGCCTTCTTGACTCAAAACTTTGGCATAATTTGTTCCCTCTTTCTGAAACATTCTTCCATCTATTCTTTTCCCAGATGGCTCTTTTTTATCCTTCTGGTCACAGAGAGACTTTCCCTGACCTTACCATTCCCTTTTAGAAAACATGCATTGGTTTTCCAATGCGAAGAATATAATGTGGTTTAAAAACCACAGACCACAAGACCCAACACAACCAATGTCTGCCCATATTTTCAATCTAAATATCATTCCATTCCTCCATACCTACTCCCACATTCACCATGCTCTAGTCATTCTGGTCTTCTCTCAGTAAAGCATGCAGGTGTTCATTCATTCAGCAAGCATTCATGCAACAAACCAAGTACAGAGAACAAAACTCAAGAACTGGTACACAAGATAATCATTGCCCCATCTCACATACTCCAAATACTATCTAGATTCAGGGCCTTTGTACAGGCTCTAAACTCCTGTTTTAGTCATCACTGTTCATTCACCATCTGACAATGTACCTGGCACATAATAGGTGCTCAATCAATATTTATAGACTAGATGAATAAATGAATGTGTCCGTGAATGAATAAACACAGCCATTTCTCATTTATTCATGTTTTAGGTGTTTTATGAATTTGCAGCAATATTCTAAGCAAGCCGCTGGCAGTGGGCTGAGCAGGGAGGAGGCTGGGAAGAATTTCAGATGCTGTGTCTGTACGTGTATGGGTGTTTGTGTGGGAATCTGAGTTTGAGAATGCCTAAATGTGCATCTCCAACCACATCCCAGTGCCAGAGAGAAAGGCTTTTTGCATTGCTTATTTTTTCTCATCCACCCTTTTGTCCCTTTCTCCTATCACACCATATTGAAAGTAGGCCTTTCCCACTCTTAGTTTCCACCCTCACGTTCATACTGTAATGAAGAGCATGTGGTGTCTCTGGGAGTCCCAGCTTAGAGAGCAGAATCTAGCAGTTGCTAGTTTAGAGTAGAGAAGAGAATTATGAAAAGGAGTTCAAGGGAAATGTTGGACATGATTGAAGCAGGTAGGACAAAATACTTGAACATACCCATACTTGGATTTCCTAAACCAGAGGTCCTCAGTCTTGAGCGTGAGTTATAACTTGGGGAGTTTGTAAAACTCTAAATGCCCTGGACCCTACCCCAGATCAATCAAATCAGGATTTCTGGAGGTGGGACTCAGGCAACAGTATTTTTCAAAGCTCCCTGGGTGGTTCCATTGTGTAGCCAAGTTTGAAAACCACTGCACTAAAACAAAAACTTATTGTAGTCAGTCTGGTCACTATGGCAACCCCACAAATACCTGTGCTTTCTTGTTAATTAGTTGCCAACTAAGAGGCACGGTCTCTGTGTTTAACAGATTTAAGGTTAGCCCAGTGTATGCATCTTTATGGTGAGCTTACTATGTGCTTGATATGATAATATTTACCATATAAAACCTCTATTTCATTAATTTGGGGGTATTTTCCTACCTCATATTTAACTGCATAGATGATGTGAACCTTAGGTGTTCCAAGCAATGGTTAGTAAACATCATGACTGCTCCCTTTACATACATCCCCCCACCTTGATTTTCTATCATTTAGCCACAACCCCCTGTGCCAAGCTAACTGCTGGTTCTAGGAGGCTCTCCTGTGACTCAGGGTAGCCCCATCCCCTGGCCATAATCAGGGATGAGCACGAAAGTCAATTTGTGCCAGTAATATGCAAGGACAGGTTTGCAGAGATCTCTTGGAAAGAGATCTCTTTTTAATTCATCCAAGACAGCTTTAGGAAGTGATTTTTTTTTTCTTTTCATCCAGACTTGAACAAGAAAGCAGGTCACTAAGAGTCATTAACAAGCATTTGGAGATCCTGAAGCGGCGCCAACCTTAGCACGAGGCTGATACCACGAAAAGCAGAGTGAACAAGTGTGGAAAAATGTCCTTTGCTGAATCAAACAAACTCTTACATCCACTCAATGTTAAACTTGCCCTCTAATAGTTTAAGGCAGTTTGAGTGTGGCTTTCTGTTACTTACGACCAAAAGCATCCTAATGATTACATTAGAGCACTGAGACAGCCTACAACAATGGAAATATAAAACTAAAAATATCCCAAAGATTATTTAACCAAAACTTTCATTTTAAAAATGAGGAGATTAAGACCCAAACAGTCGAAATGACTCGTGCAAGGTATCACAATCTTCCTGGCCTTATGTTACCTAGAACTGGGCTTGGATTTCAGGTGTCCTCATTTCTAGTCCATTGTTCATTCTACTGAAGAATAAAGTCTTCATTGCAAACATTCACTTTACTTTTCAATTATTGCTACATTAGCTGTGATGACCCTCATATTTAAAATGTCATTAAATTTTCTTGGAAGGAACTCTCTCTAGAAATAAATATTCTAAGCCCTTGCTCAAAAGACATACTCAAAGCCTATAGAGACCATTTGATTTTCAAATGCAGACGTCATGAAAGAATATGCAAAACTGTTGAAAATATATATCACACAAGCCACCCCCAACCAAAAAAAAAATTTAAAGTTCTATCCAGCTAGGCTGCTTCAGTAAATGATGTTGCTGAATATATAAAATACTTGAATCTAAATTTAAAAATGCTCCCCCCACCCCTTGATTAACCAGATTGTCCCCTCCCCTATATATAGGAACGCTATGTGCCTGAGCCCACTTGCCATCTGTCACCACATTTTCCAAACTTCTCTTCCACCCCCTCCTCTTACACAATCTTATCACATAAAAATATTAGATTTCAGGGATTTGTATAATTTCATTATGTTTTCTGAGCCAAGTAAAAATAGAGGAAGTACTGGTACCTCAAATTGACTCAGATTTTCAGTGTCCAACACATATCCATGGTAGGCAGTGATGCCCTTTAGGCAGAACTCATGTGCCCAAGAATAACAAGAATAAGTCTTTTCCCTTATTATGGCATTTCATATTAGGAATTTGCAGGTGTTCCCCATATTGCAGAGAGGAATTTGGATAGCTTCCAGAGAGTCCTGACTCATATTCCATCATATTGCTTTGTTTATTACCTTTCATAAAGTTTTGTGAGTTTTCTCAGATCATTAGAAAAATACTTAGAAGCCAGTTGGGGATTATCCACGTTGCTGTTTCCCCTTCACGGTTTGGGAAATGATTTTTAACCCTCTGAATACAGGGCACCTCTACTCACCCAAGTGCTTAAGACAGAAGCCTAAGAGTCTTCTTTGGTTGCTCACTTTCTTGCTTCTCATGTACATTCTATCCAACATCTCAGCCAATGCCTTTGTTTCCAGACCCCACAGGTCTTTGAGGAATGACCAGTGAGACTGGCAATAAAATAACAAGTCCACTCCACAATGAAGAATTGTTAGGGATGGCCCTCTAAACTAGGTTCTTTCCTGCTTCTCTGCATAGATAGGAGAAATGAGGCTTATAATGAGCACTCTTCTATTTCTACCAAACGTTGCTCTTTCTCCCATCCCTTCCCCACGTGGTCCCGAAGGGTTCATCAATCAGAGTGCCTCAACCATTCTCTAATCACAGGGGTAGTCACATGACTCAGGCCTGACCAATCAGGAATTCCCATGTCCTGTCAGAGATTGGTCCAAGTGTGGCATATTATCCAGAAGAACACTGGGAGAAAGGGATTTGCTCCCTTTATAACATAGACTTGGGGCTACTGGTGACCGTTTCTATCTGCCATGAGGAGAAATTCTACCTGTGGCAGTAGAAAGCAACATCACACTCAAAAGGGAAAGAGACAAACTAAGACTGAAAGACAGAAAAGGAGAAAGAGACGGGATAAGAAGAGAGTACAAATCAGGCGTTGGCAAACTATGGTCTGCCTCCTGTTTTTGTAAATTAAGTTTTATTGGAACACAAATACATCCATTTTTTAATGTATTATCTATAAATGCTTCTATGCTACTATGGCAGCGTTTGGTTTGAAGAGATACCAAACCTAACTGAGAATGCCTAAATGAGGACATATGAACTATCTTGTCCTTTTCAAAGGTCTTGTAATTTATTGAAGGGGCAGAAATGTAAATACATATTTATAGCACATAAGATAATGGGAAAAAACAAAATACAGAAGAAAAAGAACACATAGCATCTAACAAAGTAACAATGGTAACAAAGATGATAATTATACTACTGATGAAGGCATCTACCATTTACTGATTGCATATTATGTTGATGCTTTATATATATTTTCACTCATCCTCCAAACAATCTTGCAAAGTAAATGTATCAGGATAGGACAAGACTTGCTGCAATAACAAACAACCCCAATATCTATTGCTACATATCCATGGAGGATCAGTAGAAGGCTCTGCTTATTGTTAACAGCCAAGATCTCAGGATAATGGAGGTTCCTTCTCAACACATGCTTTCATATTTGCTTCAGTGAGGGAAGGGACCATAGCAAATCACATGCTGCCTCTAAAAAACTTCTATGCACAAGTGAAACAAAGAACTTCCACTCAGATTGCATTAGCAAAAACATAACCATGCCTAAACTGAAAAGTACTGCCATGTGCTCAGAAGAAGAGCTGGAAATATTTAGAGAATACCAGGAGTGTTTACCCAAATAAGTATTGGGTAAACACCTTTCCAATGAGGAAATACGTAAGACAAGTTAGTTTGTCAAAGCCAATAGTAGTGTTTGAATTGAACCCAGAGTCAGTATGACTCTGAATTCCAAGCTCTTTTATGTTGTACTACTTCAGTGTCCTTTCTCATCACCTTTCTGTTGGAGAATAGTAGAGTTACTGATGAAAGGAATAGTAGGTTTACATGATTGAGAATCAAGAAAGAGATGTAAAATGTTTAGATTTGATGAGCTTGCAAAAAGGAAACCCTTTAAACTTTTTGATAAAGACATTTATATTATGTAAGCAGTATTTAAGAAAGATATGGATGTCAGTTTCAACTAGAGAATTTGATCTGGGGTGGAATAATTAGGGGGAGGAGAGGGCAGTATGGAAATGGAAATGAGATAATACAATAAAAAGGAAGGGATTGAAAGAGAGAGAGAGAAGGAGAGGTTGAGGGAAAGAGAATTAGTAGTTGCAAGGGAGATGTTAGACTGAGACCATCCCTATTCTTGAGTACTTTAAGTATAATTCTTTCCTATAAGGTTCAGGTTCAAATATTTATGAGACAGAGTTACTATTTCTTTTAGAGCCTTGTCAAGTGTAAAAGAGGAGGAAAAATCTGTTTGTGAAGGGAGTTTACAGTATACTTAAAGTTTATTTTAAAAATAAATAGGACTTGATAGATAGGGCAATAAACAACAGGCCCCACCAGGAACCTGCCAGAAGCACTAACAGGAAGCATCTGTAGGCTGCCAAGAGCCAGAAATAAGAATGAACAGTTTTTACCGTCAGAGAGTCACAGGAACATTCACAAACAAAAAGGATATTTGGGGTGCAGCATCTCTAAGCCAAGTTACTCTCTGTCATGAACACACTCACAGTTTATATAGAATACACCCACACAGGTAAAGCCACATCTGAATCAGATGTTGCTGGTTCCCTTTGCTATGAGTTCCAGGTTTTGTTTTAGCCTGAAATTGTGACACTGTATACAAAAAATACGTAGAGACCTTTAGAGAAATTTAATACCATAGGGATATAAAGGTTTGCCTGACCTCAATAATTAAGAAGTATGTATAACCAGAAAAGAGTCTGTGTGTTCCCCTCAATGATTTATTATTCTATTTATTAAATCCACAAAAGCCTGATTAATTATGGATATGTGCTTACTATATGCTGAGCATGATCACAGGAGCTGAGGATACAGACATGAAGAGGAGAAACAACCTTTACCTTCCTGGAATCTCCTGTTTTAGTGAAGGAGAAAAATCAACAAGGTGATTAAAGATTGGACTAAGTGATATAAAGCTATGAAAATAATGTAATAGAAAACCGAGGGACAAGGAGCGGGACCCACTTGAAGTAGTGTCCAGGTGGCCCTTTGGAGTGGGGAGCTTTGAGCTAGGACTTGAAAGGTAATAAGTGAACCATGTGATGACAAAGCATGATATATGTCTGGTTCTGTTTCAATTAATAAAGACTTTTGCTGGAGACAAAAATATAATAGTGCTGGGTTACAAAGCTCATTGGATGAGGACTCAAGAGAACTGAGTCTCTTTTCTGCCACTTAATAGCTGTATGCCCTTAGGCTAGTCACATAAACTTTATGAGTCTGGATTTCTTCATCTGTGAAATGTGTGGGTTGGGACCAAGGATCTCTAAGGTCTCTTTTGGCATGAAAAGTTGATACTACTCTTCTCCTGTGCCTAGTGCATGTGTGTGCATAGAGCACATGCACGCACGTGCACACACACACACACAGGACATATGTAAGTCTTCTATTTTCTAACTGTTGTCTGGAATAAACTCTGGGCAAAATAAGAAATGCTCATGCAATATAATTTCAACATAAGTGAAAACCACCATGCCTATCTTTAGCGTCTTCCCAAAACTCAATCTTTCTATGAAGATCCCTGGGGACAAATGCGGCTACCTTATCTTAGAGCAGGGGTCCCCAACCCCCGGGCCACGACCAATGAGTGAGTGAAGCTTCATCTGTATTTATAGCTGCTCTGCATCACTCACATCATTGCCTGAGCTCCACCTCCTGTCAGATCAGTGGCAGCATTAGATTCTCATAGGAGTGCGAACCCTACTGTGAACTGTGCGTGTGAGGGATCTAGGTTGTGCGCTCCTTATGAGAATCTAATGCCCGATGATCTGATGTGGAGCTGAGGCGGTGATGCTAGCACTGGGGAGTGGCCGTGAATGTAGATTATTATCAGCGGAGGTTTGACTGCACAGACACCATAATAAATGAATTGCTTGCAGACTTATATCAAAACCCTATCAGTGAGTGGCAAATGAAAACAAGCTTGGGGCTTCCACTGATTCTGCATTATGGTGAGTTGTACAATTATTTCATTATATATTATAATGTAATAATAGAAATAAAGTGTGCAATAAATGTAATGCTCTTGAATCATCCCAAAACTATCCGTGCCCTGGTCTGTGGAAAAATTGTCTTCCACGAAACTGGTCCCTGGTGCCAAAAAAGTTGGGGACCACTGTCTTAGAGGATACACCCACACCCCTCTCTCAAACTACCAGTCTCTGGCCATAACCTCTGATACTCCAAGTGTGTGTGACTCTTCTTCCATACTCTCTCCGCAACACAGCCCAATCCAACTTCATCTGATTGGACCAGAAGTGAACACCCAATTCAAGGAAGGATCAACCATAAGCTGACCACTGACCAGGGAAATAAACGGAAAAGGTGAGGTCAGGCCAACCAATCCACTTCCAAAGAAGTTGGATTTGGGGCTGTGAAACATTGGATGGGTTGGTGGTAGGGCAAAAAATTCAGGACACATGAAAGACTGCCAAAGCATAATGATGACAAAGCATTCGAATGAAGTCTGTGGCCTCTGTGACTGTTGAGGCTCCCAGAGCTGTTTAGATCCAGATTCACTCCCCAGTTTCATCTCCCATGATGCCCAGGCATTACAGTATTTCCTGTCCTCTATTTCTATGAAATTTCTGTGTCCTATCAACAATCCCCATTTCTACCAAACTAGCTTAACTGGATGTCTTTCAGCCAAATTGCATTCACTGAAACAAAAGGTGGCTCATTCAATAAATAAACTAAAGTCCATGGAGATGTTAATGGTGACCAGATTTAGAAACAGAAGTAATAAATGAAAATGGGGGAAAGGCTCTGCTTGCATGAAATAGAGGTCAAGAGGGCTGTGAGCTGCTGGCACAGGGAGAGGTGAATGGCACCTGAAGCAGAAAATAGATTCCAAAAAAATATGCAGTTTGGGGGATGCTCCAAAATTGGTCTGGAAAGACCTAAAACAGATGAGTAGGATGGGAAAATTTGACCTACAATTTTGCTAATGAGCAGTGCTTAACTCTGTAGGAAATAAACAACCCTCAAAGCTCTCAGATATGTTTGTCTTTCTCTCCACTCACCTTCCTCCCAGCACAATGCATATTATAGAGTGAAAAGAAAAAATTGATACTTATTAGTGGAGGCATAAAATTCTGTCCTTTGGAACCACACAGGAAGATATTTTCTCCTAGTCTTTCTTCAAAGAACTCTGTATTTTCCCACTCCTGCGTAACTCTTTAGAAGTTTTTCTTAATTCTATGGCTTATGCTCCTCAAATTAGGGATCACGGGAGACAAATCAAACCCATCATTTTTAAGAAGAAGATGGTATGGAGTGTTCGTCCAATAGTTACTTCCAACTGCCATCTGTGACAAGTCTGTAAAACATTTCGTTTGCATAATATATGGGAACTCTATTAAAATACAGCACACTGTTACAAGAAGTGGGAATATTCTAAGTCAAATTATGTCTCCTCATAAAAATCATCCCCCTAGTACTGGCAACAAAGCAGAGTTCTCCTGTATTTTAAATAAGAAAACCCACTGCTCAAGGAATTACTGAATAGACGCTAAACCTAGTTTAATCCAACCCTGCGACATATTGTGAAGTTATAAGGAGAGGAAGGCTGAGCAAAGGTCATTTAGCAGAAAGATGCCTGTTGGGATTGAATATCTTCTCTGCTCTAGGATAAGCAAGGACAGAGCAGCAATCAGTTTATAAAAGCAGGCACTGGGTACCATCCATAATGTAGACCTATATATCTGACCTAAAAAGGCCGCAGCTCGTGTTTCCAGAATAGAAAAATGTGTATCAAATGCCTTACCTGTAAGAAAAGATCTTTACATTTAGTCAGAAGTGGGCCAGCAAACTGATATCTTGACAGAATGCTGGAGATTCTAGCAAAGGAGGACGGCAGCTACTTGGGTTCTTCTTTTTCCTGCCTCTGTCTCTAAAACATCGATGACATCCTTGCTCTAAAAAAAGGACATTTTGTTTGTCTAGTTGCAGAATTTTTTTTAAAAACATACTATTATTCTCATAGCTTCAAACCCGCTTGTGGCTACAGATGCAATTTTTCAAAAGCATCAGGTTCACAAAGACCATTGTTGTTAATTAATGGCCATTTACATTAGCCCAACATCCTAGCCATATTTCAATTGATCAGTTGGAGAAAATCTGAAGAAGAAACAGGACAGGAAAGCATGGAAGAGAGTTTCTTACCTTCAGTGTTTTAATCAGCGCAGTCCAGTAAAGTTATTTATATTATCAACTTCAACTTCACTGTCAAAGCATTTCTATTGAAATGCAAGCCCTGGAAATAACCTCAGGAGGCATTTTTAATAGTTTGGTTCCAACTCTGTGCAGGGCGCTCAACCCAAGGCTGGAGAAACTTATAAATGATTTTCCTTCCCAAATAGCCTGAATGACAGCCAGGCCCATGTCATACTTCTCTCAAGACAGATGGTGAGAGTGCAGTTTACTGTTCAGTTTTAATTCCCTGCTGTCTTTTGTAAGACAGCCTCTAAAGAGAGAGGCTAAAGCCATTCTGCCTAGTTTTAGCAATACTGGGATGAAACCTTGTGTTTTCATACTATGGGTCACTTTCCTGTAGTGTTTTATGAAACTTGCCTTAAATTTGTCACCCTAAATTCATACCTGGTCAAATTTAGATACTCTCCTAAAACGTAAGTACGAGAGAAGGCTGTAATTTTCTGGGCCATGCCTGACACAATTGTCCACCTCTTGATTTGGGCAGGTGTTGCACATTTTCAGATCTCTGGCTCATCTTGTTTTCATGGCTCCATCTCTTTTAGCCCAAGATGTCACTAAAGAGAAGCAAACATCCACCAAAGTCTTAAAATCTGCCACATCGGGATTTGTGTTTTCCTTGAATAAGATTAGTGAGTGCTGACTGTGGACCAGCCACTGTGCTACATGCTTATATTCTTTAGCTGTGTCCATCTCACGACATGGAAAGATGAATGCCATTTTATAGATAAGAAAATGGAGCCTCAGACAGGTTAGGTAGCTTTTTCCAAAGTTATATGGCTTATACATGGCTGAGCAGATATGCAAACTTGGCTGTAAGCTTACAGCCCCACATGCTAACAGACCTCACTAATCAGCTCCTCCTTTAATTTCATTTCCCAGGGGCGATCTTAAGCACTAACTCTAGAAACAAGGCCTGATCAACAGCAGCCTTACCTTAGTCCAATCCAGGCTTCTGTTTTGGTGAATTCCCACGTGGTCACTGAATGCCTGTATTATTTTGTGCCTGGACTGTCTGAAAGGAAATTATTTTCTTTGGGATGAATACAAAGACAACTCAAGCAGGTCTTGTCCCATGAAAGAGGTGGCTGTGGTGCAACCATGCACTCACTCATATTTAATCCCCACATACAGTGCAAGTCCCATAAGTTCAGAGACCTAGTCTCATCTTCCAAGTTTGGAGCCCAGAATGTGGCGCTTAGGTATCCAAATATTTGCTGAATGAATGAATGAATGAATGAATAAATGAGTAAGTGAATGAACAAAGACTTCAAGGTCCAGGCATAACAGCTTCCCTGGTGGCGCAGTGGTTAAGAATCCGCCTGCCAATGCAGGGGACACAGGTTTGAGCCCTGGTCCAGGAAGATCCCACATGCCACAGAGCAGCTGAGCCCGTGCACCACAACTACTGAGCCTGCACTCTAGAGCCCACAAGCCACAACTACTGAGCCCATGTGCTACAACTACTGAAGCCTGCACACCTAGAGCCCGTGCTCCACAACAGGAGAAGCTACAGCAATGAGAGGCCCACGCACCACAACGAAGAGTAGCCACCACTCTCCACAACTAGAGAAAGCCTGCATGCAGCAACAGACCCAATGCAGCCAGTTAATTAATTAACTAATTAATTTTTTTAAAAAAAGATCCAGGCATAAGAGACCCCAGTGTAGGAGCCTTTTACTCCGTGTCCCGCTTTCAGCAACTATACTGCTTATATCGGCCCATTCCCTGGTTCCAGGTTGCGGCATTATTAATGCAATAAGATCCCCAGCTTCAGCGCTTCCCTTGGGTCTCTCTCCCTGATAGAAAGCCCAGTTCCACCTACAAGTTTACCATTAGTTTTAGAATGAACCTAACGTTTCTCAGGGGGGTACTTTCTTACTACCCTCTGTATACCTAGCCTCCAGGGAATGAAAAAAAAAAGAGATTGATTTTGTGGTAATCAGACTTCTTAACAATGAAATTGTCTTGTTAATGGTCTGTCATTTTCATTTATTCAGAATAGGTTTATTGAGCTCCTACTGTGTGCCAGGTAGCTGTAAGAGCTGAGCATATTGTGAGGATGAAAACAAAAAGGAAGAGAATCTTTGAAATTACGAAACTTAAATTCCAGAGAAGGGAGCCAGTCAGTAAACCAAATAGATGAGTAAAACCTAGGATGTTTTAGGAGTTGACAAATAGCGAAAAGAAAAACAAAGAATAGAAGTGGGACAGGAAGTGCTGACGGTGGAATGCAATGTTAAACAGGGTGGGTGTTAAGCATTTAATTGTGTTCCTCCAAAGAGCTGCATTCAAGTCCTAACCACCAGTACCTCAGAATGTGACCTTACTTAGAAATAGAATCTACGTAGACATAATTAGTTGAAAAGTCGTACTGGAGTGGGGTGGGCTCTTAGTCCATTATGACTATTGTCCTTGAGGATTAGAAAATACTGTAAAGGACTTCCTAGGTGGTGCAGTGGTAAAGAATCGGCCTGCCAACGCAGGGGATACTGGTTTGAGCCCTGCCCTGGGAAGATTCCACATGCCACGGAGCAACTAAGCCTATGCACCACAACTATTGAGCCTGTGCTCTAGAGCCCATGAGCCACAACTACTGAGCCCATGTGCCACAACTACTGAAGCCCATGTGCCTAGGGCCCGTGCTCCACAACAAGGGAAGCCACTACAATGAGAAGCCTGCGCACCGCAACGAAGAGTAGCCCCCGCTCACAGCAACTAGAGAAAGCCCGTGCGCAGCAACAAAAACCCAACGCAGCCAATAAATAAATTAAAAAAAAGAAAATACTGTAAAGACACACAGGGAGAGCACCATGTGATTACAGAGGCAGAGACTGAAGCAATGCAATTATAAACAAGGGAACACCAAGGACTTCTGACCATCACCAGAAGGTAGGAAAAGGCAAGGAGGGATTCTACCCAGAGTCTCAGAGAGCATGTGGCCCTGCTCACTCCTTAACTTGGCCTTAGAGCCTCCAGAACCCTGGGAGAGTAAATAAATATCTGCTGTTTTAAGTCATCTAGTTTAGTACTTTGTAATAGCAGCCCTAGGAAACTAATATAGTGGGCAGGGAGGCCTCAACTGTGAAGATGACATCTGAGAAAAGACCTGAAGCTGGTGAGAGAGCCACCCACATGGCTATCTGGGGGGAGAGGGAACAGCAAGTACAAAGGCTCTGAAGTAGGAGTGGACCTAGCATGTTTGTGTGGCTGCAAGGAGGCCAGATGGTTGGGTCGGGTTAGGGGAGGGAGAATATTCAAGTCCAATTGTAATAAATCTAAATACCATGGGATACTGTAGCACTGAACTGCTCAAACGTTAGCTGAGCATCATAATTCCCTGGTCAATTTGTTAAAAAACAGATTGCTGGGCCCACCCCTGGACCGCTAGAGTTTCAGTAGATTCTGGGGTAGAGTCTGAGAAATGCACATCTAACAAGTTCCTGATGCTGATATTGTCAGTCCAGGGGCCATTTTTTGAGACATGCAGGGCATCATAACGACTTGGATCTTTGTTCTGTGTGAGATAAAAGCTATTCAAGGGTTAGAACAGAGGACTGACACAGGAGGACTTCTGTTTTAGCAGGACACTGTGCCTATTAGGAGGGGAATAGACTCTAAGGGGTGACTGGTGGAAGCAGAGAGACCAGTTGTAAGATGATTGGAATAAAAAGTACATAATGTGAAGCACCTGTTTAAAAAGAGATATGGGGGCTTCCTAGATGGAGCAGTGATTAAGAATCCACCTGCCAATGCAGGGGACATGGGTTCGATCCCTGCTCCAGGAAGATCCCACATGCCACGGAGCAACTAGGCCTGTGTGCCACAGCTATTGAGCCTGTGCTCTAGAGCCCATGAGCCACAACTATTGAGCCCTTGTGCTGCAACTACTGAAGCCCATGAACCTAGAACCGGTGCTCTGCAACAAGAGAAGCTACAGCAATGAGGAGCCTATGCACCACAAAAAAGAGTAGCCCCCACTTGCCACAACTAGAGAAAGCCCGTGTGCAGCAACAAAGACCCAACACAGCCAACAAATAAATAAATAAACAAATAAATAAATTGAAAAAAAGAGAGATATGGACCAGTTTGTGTTACGCATGACCCAGGGTGTTTTGTGGATGGGGGAGGAGAATTTAGGTTTGTTCAGAGAAAACAAATATATAAATAAGAGATTTGAATTACCCTGGCCTTGAAAGCCTGGCATTCTTGGAGAACAGCACTTATTTAATAGGATCTCCATGACCTCTGTGTGTTACCAGCTTCCTCTCCACTCATGTCCATGAATAGCCAGTTTAGCAACCAAGCACGTGTCACATCTAGAAATTCTTAATAGGCCCTGTAGGTCATCACTGGAGTATTTTTATTTTTTATTTTCATTGCTTTCGAAAGAGTAAAGGGTCCCTTTACTCCATCCTAACACCAACTCAGAATTCTTTGAATTTTAAGAATTTTTGTTTGAGTAGCTAATGAGGACTCCAGTGTGCATATCTGTTAGAGCTCTCAGATCACTCCTGGAGTGACATTTACAAAGGTCCTAAAATAGATTAGAATACTTATTATCTTTTTATACAAAGCCAAAATCTTACAATGGAAGAAATTTCCAATATGAAGAATGAAACAAAATACTAGGGTTAATAATGACCAAAAAAGGTAATATTTAGAAGAGAATCATACATCCAACCTCTTTAAAGCATTTGATTTCTATTAACACTTTCTCTTTCCACTTCTGTGTGCTCTCACCTTCCTGTGGATCTATCTTCTTGATGATACGCTCACAACAGCTACCCAGATGGCTTCAAAACATAATGGTTTTATTTCTTGGCTGTTTGAAAGGTTCTGAATTTTGTAATTCATATTTTATAAATACCTTGACTTTAAAAAAAAAAAAGGTAAAATTTGAAATAACCAAAATCTTGGAGAAAGACATAGCCTATGTATGACCTTTCTACTCCAAGGGAAAAAGTGAAGCATCATCAAAGTGTTATTTAGACCATTTTAGTGCTGATACATTATATCAATTAGCTGGACCCTAATGCAGAAATTAACCTCTCTGTTCCTAGTTTCCATATCAGTAAATTAAGGGAGTTTGAATCAAATTTCAAAGGCTCCAGCAAGCTCTAGAATTAGATGATTTAAATTGTACCATTGTATCCTACATTTATTATGGCCTTAAAAAAGGGACGTTACATTATTTTGTGTCCTTTCTGATATTGAAACTGAGATCTAAATTCAAATCTTCTGGGGGCTAGACTGGTAGTATAAGTGAGTGAATCAGATAAGGAGCAAGAAAATAAGAGTCAAGGATCAAGAATTGGCCACCTACGAGGAGACCATGGTGACCTATGAGGGGACCATGGTGATCTCCAACTGAAGGACATTGACACCATGCTCTAGCCTATGTGTACATTGTAGAAATGGAGACCTGGGTTTATTAAAGCTTTCAGTATTTCAGAATATTCATTTTTGTTGACATCACCTTGATCTTTAAATTGACAAGTAATTCAAATTATAAACATCATCATCACTGTGCAGGCCAAACCAACATATCTTCCAGATCAATTCAATCTAAAAGCTACTAGTTTGCATGATGAAAGCCATATTGGATAAGATTTATCTCTTCAGGACTTATTGTTGCATGCTAAGTTTCCATAAGGGAAGGATCTGGTAGCCTGAGTCTTTACCTTAATTAATTTTCTCTCTAAAAAAATAACCACTAATCTCATGCATGCCCCTACAAGGAAAAGGTTAAGTAAAACATTCATAATAATGAGAGATAGACTGACAGAAAGATAGACACGGGATACTGTAAAAATGGCTACAGGGCAACACAAATTGTTGGTTTTGTGGAGGTGGCTTAACCAACTGAGATTTGAGCTGTACAGACTTAAATCAAGATATTCTGTATCTTGATCAATTCCATTGGCCAGTGGGTGAACAGCAGAAGTCATGGTTGGGCTGACTGGTCAATCACCATGGCCACAGGATGAAAATTTATTTTCTTTTTCTTCCCTCCAATGTATATCTCCCTATAGACTCTATTCATTTCCAGCTTCAAAGTGAAATTACTTATTGGTCATAAATCCTAAGAACTGCCCCAAAACCCACACCTAGAAAAGAGACATGTGAGAACATAATTAACACTATAAGTAGGATTGTTTCTTTTATGGAAAGATTAATAGAATAAAGAAGTTAGCATCTTTAGGATATCTAACTTTATCTACTGGTAATTCATTTAATACATGGAGGCCCATAAAAATTTTAAGAAAAGATGCATAGGTTTATGGATTTTTCTGTATAAATAAAATTATCTTTCTTTCAGCTTGTCTCCTTTCTCTTACATCCCACAAAAAATATCTGCAAGAATTTTCACTAATTTTGGAGAATACAGTTGTGATGGTCCAAGTGAAAAATATAGGCTATGTTCTGTATCTGAAGTTGGACTCCTCCAAAAAAAAGCCTGAGACTAAGTCTTGGGAATTTATTTGATAGACGATCCCAGAAGCAGGAAGCATAAAAGGAGAAAAAGCCAATTAAGCTGTATTATTGAACTGATGATGGTTGTAAGCAGCTAGGTTCATTCCTACTGGGAGATCATCTGATAAGAAGGTAGAATGTGTCTCAGAATGCTCCCACCAAAACCCAAAGTGTCTGAGACATTTATACATAGACTCAGCCTCCAAAAGTTGAGATTTGCTGTGGGTATTACCTTCCCTGTATATAATAACTGTTCATGGCTTTAGGAGAAGTTTTGATGCAGAAGAACAAAGAGATCCTGGGGGCATTTGAGGTAAGATTCCATCAGCATCACAGGATCAAATCTGCAGCTGTAATTATAGGTAGACTACAAATATATATAGATGCTGAATTATGTAAACAAAACTGGGACCCACCTAAAAGATAGGATGCCAGCCTTCAGAGCAGCTAGAAATGAACTGGGGTATAAAGAGAAATCTATGAATTTGCCAGTCAAGAGAGAAAAGCTGTTGTCCTCATATCATGACTGCCGGTTCCACTGGGTGCTGCCTGTGTGCCTATGTGTGTTCCATGTGTCTTACATGTATCAGTTCATTTAATCCTGACCACAATGTTATGCCACAGGCACTCTTTTTATTCCATTTTTTAACAATAAGCAAATTAACGATCTGGGATGTTAAGTCACAGCATTTTAATACACCAAGGGAACAGAAAACAAACCATAGTTCAAAAATATGGCCAAATCAAAAGTCATCAGGGAAATACCTTGAATCTCAGGCATTGATTTGCTGCAAACTGCTACACATGTGGACAACCCTAGAGAATATTCCCAAGCCAGCATCTGTAAGGATATATTTATTTAATTACAGTTTCTGATTCTCTTAAGCAATGATCAGCATACTAGCAAGTCACAAATGAAAAGTTTTCTCAACATCTAGCCAAATTCTCTGGGAAAACAGGACTCAAGTTAGAAATATCTCAGGGGTATTGAATTGTCAAAAAACACACCTACTGTATGTCAAAAGATCCACTCATATAAAACAAGTTCTTATGCAAGTGTACCTGAAGAGAAATTCACACTGAAGGAATTATGTTCTTTAAAAAAGTATTTTTCTCTCCTGCTGGGTATTACCATTGTGGGTCTTTAAAACAGAAGCAGGCTTTTACAATTCGTTAACTCAGTACCACCAGTTGAGTGCCAAAGACTTGCGTGCCCCATGCAGAGACCTTACTTCTCTTTCATGGTAACTAATGACTTCCCCACCCTCTGCTTTCTTGGCTTCCAATACAGGTTTTGAATACCATAGGGAAGAAAATGGAAAAACAAGAAAGAATGGAAAAGGCACTGCTGAAAAATAATGGGTAAAGTTATATCATGTCATAATGAGCAGTTTTATTTTGATTCATTTAATTTTTTTAAAGCAGGTCAGGTGGATAAATGTGGGCATGATTGAATGAGTCCCAGTAGGTGATACAGTAATTTGAAATCCTCTTAACGATGCCAAACCAAACTGTTAAAATGTGATACATGGCAATTAAGACATTTATCCTCCCGGATTGGTATTATTTTCTTTGCTGTTCATGATAGATCTTTTTGTGATTTGAGTTTCAATTTTGGCTCAACTAGAGGCATTTTGTTAAACTGTATTCAATTCTATTTTATTAGTTACCTAGTTAATTCAATTTCTTAGGATATGAAATGATACTGACAAGCAGATATACACACAGAAATTCTTTCCATGTTGTTTAAAAATATAAAAGTGAATAAAATAGGAAGAAAAAGTAGAGATAAATGGTGACGGACTTGGATACAATATGAAAGTTGGATCGTCCAACCTGTTAACATACAGTCAGAGATGCCAGTGTCTTTCTTCCTTCCTTAATTTTTCTCAGAAGGTCTTAATTTTCAGATCATATGGTTCTGTTAACAACTGGCCAAAGAATATTTGCACGTGAATTTTTTAAAAATCAGAGCCTACAACAGTATGTTTCTCTCTTTTTCATGCTAACATAATAAGGGGGTAATGGACATCTTGGGATTTTTGCTTGGGCTTCAGAACCTCCTTGACACTCTGATACAGTGTGACCAGTTATGGGTGTACATAATCTGGGGACAAGATCCATAGCTTTCATTAAATTCTCAGAGGGGTCTGAGACATTTCTGCAAAGCGCGCGCGCGCGCGCGCGCGCACACACACACACACACGCACGCACACACAAAACAAACAAACAATAAGGAAGACCAGGAGAAAATGAACAACCAATGCTGAAATAATCTGACCTTTCATTACTGTTGTTGAACAGGTCTTAAGTGATAAACCACTGGCCTTCACCAAGGGATATCAAAAAGTCATCTACTCTACTGCATATTATCTGATCCACAACAGAAAAACTTTCTAGGCCTCTACTTCAGCAAAATGTTCTTCTCCTGAACCCCTCGGCAGTACTCATGTTTGAAGACAGACAGTCTTAAGGATTGCTTGAATATTTCTCTGTGCCAAGTTTGTGGCTCACATGCGGCACCTATACCAGACTGTAAGATCTCTATTTCTGTGCTCTGACTTAATCCCAGAATGTAATTGTTTCCCTAGCCTTATGCCCAACTCCCTTGAATATTTATATAATTATTCTGTGCCTTGTGTATTTCTACAAGCTGCTTTAAACTCTTGTGCAAATCAAAATCATAGGTAAAGTTCCTTGTGAGGAAAGTTAAACCTGGGCAATTAGGTCACACCTCTATCATTTTGGCCCTGACCTTGCTTTATTTTCCCTCATAGCACTTACAGCTAACCACCTGACATTACACTAGATATCAATTTTTTTATGTTTTTTCTGTCACCCCAATAAAAAGTAAATGCAATCGGTTTCAGGCAGGACATCGGCTAACATGTCCAGCTTTATACCCCAGTGCCTAGAACAAAGTGTAGCCATAATAGGACCTCAGTGGAGATCTGCTGAATGAACTCAGTTATCTGATCTCATAGAAAAGGTTAGGAACCAATTGCTCCCCAGAGTCCAGTCAGCTAACTCGCTCTTCTGTGCTGTTTTGATTCCTCCTGATGAACTATCCAAAGTGTTCAAATAGGATCATGTTTAAATTCTGCAATCTCAAGTTTAGACAGAAATCCATTCTTTATACATGAATGTTCCCTATTTAAATAACAATATAATTCTTACCACTTGTTTTAAGTGATTCTAAAAGGAGGAAATTGTTGACTTTACAAGTATTGTAAAATTGGAAATGTGGGTACATTTTAGCAAAGGCTGATGGGTGCATATTTATTTTTCTGTGGCGCTGCTTTTGTATAGCGCCTTGAAAGGAACTCTTATTAAACTTTTAACGATATTCAAAACAAGCTCTCTTTTATGTTTCTAAAGAAAATTAACATGCTGTTTGTAGCCTTATACCAACTTCAGTTTCATGGCCCTTAAATCATCATTTATAAGAACAAAATATGTCCCATAGAATTTGTGGTTTGTTTTAAGGATGCATGAGAGTACAACTGAGAACCATGCAATTCATAACAAATTCAGTCTCGACAAGACCGCATACCATTCAAAGCAGCCCCACCTATTTGTCCTTTCCCACAAGAGACTGAAGAATGGAAGTTATTTGCTCAAATATGAAATTCAGGAAACACTTTAATTCCATGGCAGCCATACAACAAGGACCAGAAAAATCGTCTCATCTCATGTTTTAGAGACCCCAGGCAAATGTAAACAGTAGACATTGTTAGACATTAAGGATTCATTACAAGCACTAAACAGCTAAATTGAAAATCTACTGATTTATTTGGAATTCCATGGGATCCTGGTGGGAGATTTATTAAATTATTTATTAACCTTCAACAGAAAAAAATGACCATTTATTGAATCTGAATATAGCACTTGTAGGCTTACTTATTTCACACCATGGTTTATATTAAGGGATATGGTAAAATCACATCTACAGTCTAACATTAATTCACCAGTAGTGATCCATATTAATACGAGACTGTGGTTCTTCTACAAGCTGACTCCCTTGTGATTAAATATTTCTAGGATCTTGTGGTAAGATTTACCTCTTGTCAGTGAGACTTGTCTGGGTTCCAGAAACCAAGGTTTGGTTTTTGCACAGAGAGAATGTTCCTTGGTCTACCAATGTCTTCTGAGAAAACCACCTCCATAATTTCATCATAACTCGTTCCATATAATTCATCTTCCAAACTTTCCAAATATCTAGCACAAGCACTGGATGTTATTCTTCTCTTAAGTGAATGTGTTCTTGCCAAATATTTACATCCATAAATTACATATAATTATAGGCATGTGTCTGTATACATATTCAAATATTACACACATCTGTCCACACACCTGGATATTGTGAGCATCTGTATATATATCGTGAGCAAGTGTACACATGGTACAATGGAAACAGAGAACTAGGATTAAGCCAGGTAATTTTTTGAATAGTAGGAATTATATGGAGAAGATGGAATGAACAATGCCAGTGGTGACACACAGTAATCACACAGAAAAAAGATCCAACAGTATTGATGCAAGTTTATGGATTAGTCAAAAGTCACAAGAGGACAGATGACGAAACGAATTTGATCTCAGATAAATCTGGTGGATAAAGCCTCTAGAATGATAATGGAGTAGAATAAAATAAGTTATCTAAATGAAAACAACAGTAATTTAAAGCAGGATCTGTGGCTACTAAGACGATGACTGAAGAAATGGGAAGAGAGGGATGGGTAAAGCTGATCACAAGGAAGACTGGGACAGCCTGACGGAACTGTGTCTCTGTGATGAAGGCTGGTTGCATCAGGGTCCTGAGGAGTGGAAAAGGGAAACAAGAAAGAGAGTGTATGTGTGAAAGTCATAGAGAGAGATTTGAACATGCTATTCTGCCTTTAAGATGGAGGAATGAAGCCACAAGCCAAGAAGTGCAGGCAGGACCTAGAAGATGGCAAAGGCAAGGAAACGGATTCTCCTCTAAAGTCTCCAGAAGTATCCCAGCCCTGCAGACCCATCGATTTTTACTCCAGTGAGATTTCTGGTCTACAGAACAAATAACAAGTCTCTACTGTTTTAAGGCACCAAGTTTGTGGTAATTTGTTATAGCAGTAACAGCAAACTATTACACCCATTCTTACCACCAGTAGCCACTTTCCATGTGAATTTTCTAGAAGTACCTTATTTTGTACTCATTGGATCCAGTAAACTAGAAACAATATTTTTGGTTTGAATAAAATCTATTCATCTTCTATTCTTCCTTCCATCTCCTTAAATTAGGAATGAACAATTTATTTATTTGTGGAGGATTTTTTTCAAGCTAGAAGGATCCAAAGAATTCATGTCGTCTCCAAATCAAATTTGGCTGTTCAAATCATGCAGCCCAGTAGACCTCATATTAGTTTAGACATATTACCTAAGATAAAATTTTAAACCAGTTTAATAATAAAGGGAGAAGATTTTTTTCCTTCATTAGCAAGCAATTAAATTAATTCAATTTTCTTTAATTTTAAAGTTATTTAATCCGTTAATACTAGGTCTGTTAAAGATCCTGAAATTTGTTCGATCATTTAATGCTTTTGTTGGGAGATAGAAGTTAAGCTCTGCTGTCTCTAAACTGAGAAGATGCAAAAAGTCATTTTCACAGTCCATTTGACATTCTTACTCTTTGCTCCTTCAGTCACTTTACATGTCCCTCAAGGAAGTATGTCTATATATTTGTCTATCATAACCCAGTTAATTCCTCATCGTGTATGTTTATTCCCAATGAGATGAACAGATCAAGGGCCTCTCTGAGGTGTTTGCCCAGGGCTCTGCAACCATAAATCTGTGACTGCCTCCTTTGTGTGTTGGCATTTGCTGCCAATTAGAGTTTAGATTCGACAAATGCCTCCAATTCACCTTCATCCAAGACTAACCAAAAGTAGAGAGTCTTGTAATCCCTTTATGTTGTCACTTTGGCTTCAAAATAACAACAAAACCAACAAGGAAAGCAACAAAATACAAGATCAAGCCCACAAGTTTTGAAATCAAACTAGAGTGTATACACTGGTTCTCAGTCTACCTGCCATGTGACCTGGGACAACTAAGTCAATCTCTTCTAGCTTCCATTTTCTCACATATTTCAGGGAGAAGTTATAGTATTTTGGTTGCTTGCTTAGTTGCTTAAATGAGATACAGTCTTCAAAGCTTTTACACAGCCTTAGCCTGTGGCAATTGCTCAATAAAATGCCACTATTACTCCTCCCTCTCTTAAATAACTGAGTGCAAGGCATGACAACTTTTTTTGGTGGCATCCTCTTCATATGTTAGGTAAGGGAGTTTGAGGAAATAATGACCTATCATTTTCCCTTTAGTAGTGAAATTCTAAGAACAATAAAAACATAAAGAGCATAGTTGCAAAAAATGAAGGGATATTTAGGCAAAAGGATATGGAAAGACAATAATGTTATTTAGATATGCTTCTACAAATGTCTTTTATTAACAATCACTCCCATATTAGCTATGAAGTTCTCCTGTGACATAGATCATTTGAGAATATAATGAATGATCTAGGAGGTTTCTTCAATAAAATTTATAATAAAATAAAATCAAATATTTACTGTTTATGGCTGGCAGTGTTCTCTGTTGTATGTGTACTAACTCATTTTATCCTTGAAAACCATACACACATACACATTGGGAAAGTTGTGTGTGTGTATATATGTAGGTGGGAAAGTTGTATGTGTATGTATGTATGAGTATATACATATATATATTTATAAAGTTATTTTATATGTATGTATATATAAAATCTCCCTAAAATAATACCTTAATATATATTACACACATTGTTATACATAATATATATATATTATATAGTTATAAATAATTGATATAAAACCCTAATATATATATGTGTGTGTATATATATATGGGAAGTATATATGCTAATATATATGTATAATATATATATATATTTTATACATAGTTGAGAAAACTCAGGCAGAAATTTCTCAATGTATTTATTCAGCAAAATTTTACTTTATCATTAAGTTTTTATCATTATCATTTATCATTCAGTTCTAACCTTGCAGGATAAAGTTGTTTGTGATCTAACCCTCTCTCTACCTTTATTTTTTTGGAACACACTGGACTTTTAGGACACATCTGAAATTCTAATTTGAAAATTATTTCAACTATCTAGGAAGGTTTTAATAAATTTTTAAATAGCCTAGCAGGGTCTAAATAAAAGTGTAGAGTGCCAAATACAGGAAATAAACCAATGACTATGTTAATATGAAGCCTAAGGACTAGCATAAAAGTTTCAATCACTTTAAAAGGGAAATCATGTTAAATAAAGAGTAAAATCAGGAAGCTGTGCCCAAGAAAAATGACAACTCTTGGGCAGTATTGTCCAATAAAAATGTAGTATGTAATATATATGTGAACCATGTGTATTATTTTACACTTTCTAGTAACGTTTTTAAAAACAGGTGAAATTAATTTAATAATATGTTAAACACATTACATGCAAAATATATTTTCATGTCAACATGTAATATTAAAAGTTATTCATAAGATATACTACTTTCTTTTTGTCGGATTAACTCTTTGAAATCCAGTGTGGATTTGATATCTACATTTCAAGTGCTCAACAATTACATAAAACTAGCAACTACCAAGGTGAACAATAGGTCTGTCCAAACTGTGGCTGATGACTAAGGTATTACAATAGGTTAATCTACTAAAATCATGTATTCAATTTTGAGAGTCAAGAATTGTTTTAAGAAGGTATCTCTAGTTTATACAGAAATATTCAATTTTGAGATTCAAGAATTGTTTTAAGAAGGTATCTGTAGTTTATATAGAAATCACTGCTAGTTACAGGTGATAGGTTTCAGCTTTGCAAGTACTGGGATTGCAAGAGGGAGGAAAAAGAACACTAGGCAGAAACAGAGGGTCTAGAATCAAGTCTTGGCTTGATTAAGTCGCTTAAAATGCATAGAACTCATTTTTCTCACATCTAAATTGGGGAATATTACATATTCTATGTACTTCTCTGCATCATTCTGAGGATTAAATGAACTAATTTAAGTTAATTTGCAGAGAATATGATATAAAGAACGGTAACTGACAATTGTTGTTAAGATGATGATTAATGGCTGGTGAGGAGGAAGATGATGATGTCAACATTGTTGTTCTTTTTAAACTAAAATCTATATTAAATAATCCCTCCACAGGAAAAGAATTCTAAAAACGGATCGTTACTTAAATCATTAAATTATAAAATTATTAAAAGTAGAAATGTCAACCAGTTACATAATTATTGAATTTGCTTAACGGTTGTTCTTATTTTATTTGTTCACCAAAATTACATCTTTAATTCTAAAAATATGTCAGGAGGTAAGGGGATAAGCGTGAAGAACATAATGGGAATTGCAATGTTTATTTCCATGAGCTATATGAATTGGAAGTATATTATAGACAAGGGAAGAGTCATTTTGACTACATTATCATAATAAATCACTATGTTTAACAGTCTGTGTCAATGAAACAGGTAAACTAGAGGGATATTATATTTTAGCAGGAAGCAGGAAATTTTAATAAGAAATAGTTTAATTAATTACTGTCATTAGCTGGATTGTTAACAATTCGTTTATTCTAGAATGGTTTATCACAAACATCAAATTCTCTTCCAAGTAAGAGTATGTGATTGTATGCTAGAAAGTATTTAAAGAATTTTAGGAAAAGCATGCAATTGAAGATATAAATTGTAATTAGCCTTCACTTTTGGTGAGAGAAATGTCAGGCATAGCATATGAGAGAAAAGTCTGGATTAACTCACAGTTTTGCAGAAGTTTTCTCAAAAGCTTTGTGTGTACTAGTCAAAGTGAAGCAGAGACTACATACTACTGATCTGAAAAAACAAGAGCAGTATATCTTAAGGTTCTGTATCAAAGAATAATAAAGAGTTAAAGAATTATATATCTAATGACAAAATACATGCTTCCTCCTTTGGTTTGGTTTAGTTAGAGGAACTGTGTTCTCAAATGAAATATTTTACAGAAACCCAATACGTAAAACAAACCAAACTGATATCTTTTTCATGTAAATTAATTTTATGTTCAAATTTATATTTTCTTATTAATGCCCATCAATAAGAAGGCAATTTTAATCAATTAAAATATTTAAAATTAGTTTAAGATTATTATCAGTTTCTGTGTTTGAACCTTTATATATGAATAGCTATAAATATTAGGATACACAATATGAAATTCCTGATATTGACCAATGATAACCAGCAAATATGACAACATCCCGTAGTTCAAGGTAACGGTAGTAATTGTATTTCTTTGTGTTTCTTAAGTATTTCCATTTGTGATCTTTCCAGTCATCTTAATTTAGAGCACCCAGAAACTTGAACTATGGTGAAACTTGTTTTAAAGTTTGATCACTAACAATATCAAGAATTTGCTCACCCACACTATCATAAGAGTAAGAGTCATACAGCTACAACTTAGTAGGTTTTAGTGAAGGTTCTGACTCACTAAAAGATATTCTAAAAGATGTATATCAAGCAGAAGGAAAATTATGTCACATAGAAAGACTAAGTTGCAAGAAGAAATGTGAGAAAAGATACTGGCACATATATGGGTAAATTAAAAAATCATTAACACTATAAAATATAATAATACTGTCTAATTTGGGAGGAATTAAAACAAACACTGGACAATGGTAATCTTTAAGTTGGGAGGAGATGATCAGAGTAAACTGATGTAAGGTCTTGTATCATTCTGCAGCATGATAAAAATATTAACTTCAGATGTCATTAAGATAGGCAGACATGTTACAATAGCTTGGGTAATTACTAATGATAGACATACAACACAGACCTTCTAAACTAATAAAATGATAAAGTAGAATGAAGGAAAACTCCATCATCAATCTAAAATAAGAGAAAAAAGAAAAAACAAAGAAAAAAAAGACCTGCAGCACATAAATAAGATGACAATAAATGTGAATATGTTAGAAATCATACGAATGTAAATGTGCTAAGATCTCTAGTCTAGTTATACAAAATTGTCATACTGGTTTTAAAAAATCCAGCAGCTAACTGCTACTTCCAGGAGATAGATCTAAATTTAAAGACTCAGAGGAATTGAAAGACAAAGGATATATCAGGTAAACATTAACTAAAAGAAAGTGGGTAAAGAATAATAATATTAGACAAAATAGACTTTAAGACAAGAATAATTTATACAAATAGTAATAGTTTAGTACTAGGTATAATACACTAATAAGATACACAATTCTAAACTAGTATAAACCAAAAAAAAACAAAACAAAAAAACCCTCAAAATACATAAAGTAAAAATGTCAACACTGCAAACCTAAATGGGAAGGAAATCCAACAAAGGGATATATTTATGCTTATAGCTGATTCACTATGCTGTACAGCAGAAACTAACACAACATTATAAAGCAACTATACTCCAATAAAAATTAATTTTAAAAAAAGCAAGAAAAAAAATGTTGACTACAAGATGAAAAATAGGCAAGTTCACCGTCAGAGTGGAAGGATGGTGTACATTTTGTACAAGCAGAAAAAGACTTACTAGGAATATAGAAAATTTAAACAACACAATTAGCAACTTGATCAGAAATTCCTAACATCTACATGGTCTTCTTGAATTCCCTGACCTCCTTTCCAGAGGAAGAGGGAAAATCCACAGGTCCCTGTTATCTTAAATGTGTCTGGTCTCCTATGTACACAGGAGTGTGTGCATAGACTGCAGAAGTGTGGGAATGATGGAGGCACAGTTTCCAACAAGCATCACATGGATACGCTGGTTCCCTTTTGAACAAAGGGGTGCAGAGTGCCCTGATTCCATGACAACAAGTAAAGTCCACATTCTATCGTGCTTAAAATAATTGCTGAAACTATCCAGAACAGGACAGTGCCAATACACACCACACACATTCTTGTCACTACACTGTGTGCTGCTCCGCCCTTTGTAGAACTATGTCAGAGATATCACTGCCATTTCATTGAGCTTGTTCTCACCTGCCTGCTTTCAAGTGAGCAGACGGGTACACTTCTGAATTTTAATCCAATGATACAGTGCAAAGTTTAACAATTCCTAATCATTAACATGTTCTCAAGATTGTCAAACACTGCCTAGGCATAGAAATAGGGTTGTGTGTCAGAGGGTGGGGGTGGGATTTCAAAGCCTGCACAAAAAGAGATGGTGAACCTGGAATTTTAATGTGTTCAAAACTGGTTCACAGGTGTTATGAGAGTGTATGTTGGGTTTTATTAATTTTTATGTACTTAAAAATACAGTTAATCTAAATATATGCAGTTTATTGTATGTTAACTGTATCTCAATAAAAGTTCTTAAAAAATATAGTTAAAAATAAAATCAGAATTAAATGTACAAAGAACCACTGAAGCACTCTTAGCAGAGCATAGTTAAGAAAATCACCAGCCTATGATCCTGAAGATTGCTACACTGATACTTAGACACATAGGAAAAGCAAAATATACTCACATTGGGTATTTCCTACTAATGAGTTCATTTCAACCATCATGTGTTTATTCATCATGCTAGTCACTGTGGAGTCATATCCCTGCCAGCAAGTATATAATCCAAGAACATGCACAAATAACCAACACACACATACATACACACAAATACACACCATGTATGACTTAATGTGGTTAAGTACCATACACAGTAAAAGTTTCTGCTGAAATTTATTCACTGATCGGTTTAGTAATTCAACTAAAACATTTATAGCTTCTACCAAGTGTCAGGCACTATAGTAGACACTGGAGATGCAACATTGACAAGACAGATAAGATTCCTGCTCTCATGGAGCTTGCATCCTAATTCAGGAGACAGGCCAAATCAAGAAAAGAATGAATGAATGAGAGAGTTTCAAAGAGTGACAAATTCCAATAAAAAGATGATATGCTGAATGCAGTTTTGCAACTTCAGCCCTGCTGACATATTGTGTCTGATAATTCTTTGTTGTGGGAGCAGTGCTGTGCATTGTAGGATGTTTAGTAGCATCCCTGGGCTCTACCCACTAGACAACAATAGCACCTTCTCAGTTATGATGACTAACGAGATCTCCATACATGGCCAAATATCCCCTGGGGTATAAATTTCTCCCCAGTTGAGAACCACTGTACAAGAGTGATGGGAATAAGAATGAATTTTTTTCTTTTTGTTTTTGTGTTTTTTTATTGGATGGTCAGGAAAGATTTCTTTGAGGGAAAAAAGAAAAAAAGCCAACCAGGAAATATTTTGGAAGAAAGCTTTCCAGGCAGAGTTGAACAGTAAGTACTAAAGTAATAAGGGGATAATGAATTTGAAGTCCTAAAGGGACAGACAGAGGCTTGTTTGCCTAAAGTGTAGAAGCAGGAGATGGTATCAGAGAGGCAGACAAGAACAGATAGAGCTTTACAGGCCGTGGTAGAGAGTTTAGATATTTTTTTTTAATGTGATGAGAGGTTTAGATGAAGGAGAGAATTTCAGATTTACTATGAAGGAATAAATGTTTCTAGCTAGACATTTAATGGTGGATAGGCCTGGATTGTTATAAGCTGGAGTGAAAGAAGAATTCCAGGGACTGAGAGGATAGAACCTGTCTGGAGTGGAGTAAAGGAGATGCAGAAATGGGATTGCAGAATTGTCAGAAATGTGGAATCTAATGCAGGAAGAAGGGACTTTTGAGGGGAACCTTCTATTCAACCACCACTAGGATGACAACTCAGAGGAACGCTCTCATGGAGAGAGTGTTTTAGGCAACGTACTGACAGCAGCTGTGAGCTGTGGGACCCGCTGCATGTGTATGGACTCTGGTTCAGCCCCAAATGTGCCCCTTTAGGGAGGGAGAGCCCAAAGCCAAGTGCAGGTGAAGCTACCTAACAGGGGCCAGAGACCAATAATCCAGGGACAGGCAACTAACAACACAAAGATGTCAATGGCTTGATCCTAACACATTCTTGTTAGAGGTTTACAGAGGCGACACTTTCAGACCAGAAAAGACAAAGATAATGAATTTCAGCTTTTTATTCCAACTCCCTTATTGTTGTATCATTGCTACCATTTAAAAAATATTGGCATGTGTGAGGCATTGTTCTAAATGATTTTCTCATTTAATCTCCTGAACAGTCCTATGATGTAGATTCTCTTATTTTCAGCGCTGAAGGAAAAAAAAAAAGCATTGGAGTTTCAAGATATTCTGTTACTTGCCCATGGAATCTGAAACCTAAGTAGTTCTGACCCAAGTCCAATCTCTGAACCACCTCATAATACTCAGATAAATCAATCAATACTATACACTGCTAAACTGACAAAGGTGAAATCACTTGCTAAAGGTCATACCCAGCTAATGTCTGGTTGAGGAACAATTTGTAATAAATTGCTAACATTTGAACACCTATTTTAGTAACTGGTTTTAGTTGAATTACTAAAATAACTAAACACTCTATGTGCATTATCTTATTTCATCTTCACAAAACCCGCGAGAAAGGTCTTATCAGTTGTCTCATTTTAGAGGTGAGAAACCTGAGGGCCAGAGATCTTAAGTAATTTGTCCAAAGTCACACAAACAGCATGTGGTAGAAATGAGATTGTAATTTAGACAGTCAAATGCCCAGGTCTTCCTCACTAACTCTAAATCACAAAACCCAGTTCTCGTTCAGCAACAAGAAACGTTTAGAAACTTATATGATCTTATTTGGTAGAAATAAGATATATGATTTAAAATACTGCAACATTATTTAAAAGAATTTCACTAATAAACATGTCTGATAATGTTCCAATCCCTTGGAAAGCCTCCATTACTGTGTTTCTCTTTGTGCAGCAGTTCTAAAGAAAATATGATAAATTCATATATTAATTCATTTTACACGATTCCTAACTTCTAAATAAGCATAGGAAAAGAGGGCTTTGTGTGTTGATTCTGCAGTCTCTTATTAATGCATAGGCCAGTTAATGAGTTCAGATATGTCCAAGTTACTTCAGGTAAAGATCTGTTGCTATCCCATCTGTAACCCCCATCTCCCACCTCCAGATCTTCTAACCAAACATAATTTGAGAAATCAACAAAGACCTAGAGTTGCAAAGTTATGGTTTTGGAATCTGTGTATTTGTCTGATGTTGGAATGACAGACTGTTGCTACTTATGTGTTAGCACGCTTCCCGTGGCACCAGTATGACCTGAGAGATTGACCCAATCTGTTGGTGATGCAATCTGTTGAAAGGTGTGTATTCTCAAACAAGAAAATTGGAGGTATTAAAAGGCATCCATGAAGCAGTAAGAGAAAGCCAGTACATGGCATCAGAAATTGCAGATTTGAGTCCAGCTGTACCATTTACAAGCTTTGTGGCCCTGGGCAAGTCACTGCAATAGCTCTGAGATTAGAGCTCTCCATTATGCACGAGGCAACATAACGCTGAACCCAGCTCAGGCAGGTTGCAGTGCAAATCAATAAAACAATGAGAGCATGGGTGGTTTATGGACTGTATGATGATGCTCTAACAGCAAAGGACAACATTCATAATAGAGATGTCAAAGAGCTGTTACACAGCTGACTACTGAACTGGGGAGAGTACATCTCATCTTTGTCCTCAGGTCTTTTTGACAATGGCAGTGTGCTGCAGCTGAGCTGACTCAAGCCTATGTATTCTGGAGCTAGAGGAGAGACGAGGTCAACAGAAACAAAATATTTATGCTTCTGGCAGCTGCTTAAGATAGCAGCGGAAAATTCTTAGTCTTTTAAGGCATTAAATCCAACCTGCCTAGGTACAACTAACGTGAATGAGACAACCTTTGCAGACCCAGGAACAACTATCTTTGAAATCTTTAATAGTAATAATACCAACAACAATAATAGCAGCTCATATATCAGTTAACTACTTTTGCAAACAAAATGCTCTAAGATTCATAGGCTTAAGAACAATTATTTATTCTTAGTTCTCTAACTGCATATTGGCTGAGCTCAGACAGGCAGCCCTGACTCAGATTGAGGGCCACTGGGGCATGGCTTCTCATCCTAGGTTGGGCTCATGTCTGCTCATTCTGGAGGCAAAGGGGGCAGCAGCTACCAGGGGCAAGGCCTTTTCAAAGCAATGTCAGAGGTGCAAGGGAGCCTGTGTGTGAGCACATTTCAGGCCGCTGATGGAATCTGCCTAGGTCATAGTCATTGCCCACTTACTATGTGTTTAATCAACTGTATACTAAGGGATTTACTCCCATTCTTTCATATAATTTTCATAACAACCCTGTAAAGCCAGTCCTATTTTTATCCTCATTTTAAAGACAAAGAAATGAAGTAAAGAGAAATTAAGAAGTATCCTGCAGCTAGTCAATGGCAGGGTCAGGATTCCCATATAGGCAGTGGGACTCCAGGGATTTGCCAGTAATTCTATCGTCTGCTTAAATCCTTCATCCATCAACACTGCAATTAAGATGGGACTAGTTCCAAAGTGTTGAATATATCTGGGTTCCCATACCATGATACTTAAAACGTATGTAAATTTTGTTTTATTTATGTTATGACATATTTGCTATGCACAAAGCGTATATAACATGCATCTACCCTACTATCTCTAATAAAATCAGCACATAAATCTATCACCCAGAATCTAGAATATTGTGAATATCTTTGTATGTTCCTTCTCTGTATCAACTTTCTGCCTCCTCCTTGAAGGTAACCACTGTCTTGAATTTCATATTTATCATTCTCTTGCTTTTGTAAACAGATTGGTCATATATATGTCTGTGTCAGATAATTTTGCTTGGTTGAAACATCAACTGTGCTGTCATATGTATCTATAGTTAATCCATTTTTTATTGTTATATAATAGTGCATTTAGTGAATATATCACAATATATCAATTTTCCTACCGATGAATATTGGGTTTCTTCTAGTGTAATGCTGTTAAAAATAAAGCTTCTGTGGACAACCTCACTAGTGATGTATGAGAGGTCCTGTATGGTACATCCTTAACAGCACTTGGTATTGTCAAACTCATAATTTAGGGGAAATAAATAATATTTTATTGTGATGTTAATTTGTATTTCCTTGCTTACTAAAAGTTTTGGCACATTTTTCTTAGGTATATGTTTTCCTTTCTGTCAACTACTTATTCATGACCCTGGCCAATTTTCCTACTGGGTTATCTTCCTTATTGATTCATATCAGTTACATATTTATTATATTTATATAAAATCATCCATTATATGTATTACTAATATCTTCTCTCATATATGTTTTGTCTTTTCTTTCTTTTTACGGTAAATAGTGAAACGATTTATCAATCTTTTCCTTCATGGTTGGTCTGACTTGAATAATGTTCCTTCAAAATTCATGTCCACTCAGAACCTGTGAATGTGACTTTATCTGGAAATAGGGTCTTTGCAAATATTGGGTTGGCCAAAAAGTTCATTCAGGTTTTCCTGTAACATCCTGTGAAATGCCTGAATGAACTTTTTGGCCAACCCAGTATAATGAAATTAAGATGAGGTCACACTAGATTAGGGTAGGCCCTAAATCGAATCACTGGTCTCTTACAAGAGGGAAATTTGGACACAGATTGAGAAGAGCCACAGGAAAGAGGACCACATGACAAACAGAGGCAGACATTGGAATGGGGCCACTGCAAGCCAAGGAAAACCAAGGCTTGCCAGCAAGGAACGGAAGCTGGGAAGAGCTAAGGAGTGATTCTTCCCTAGAGCATTCGGAAGGCACAGGGGCCTTCTAGCCTTCAAAACTGTGAGCGAATAAATTTCTGAGTTGTAAACCACCCAGTGTGTGGTAATTTGTTACAGCAAGCACAAGAAACTAATGGTTAATCATTTTTGTGTTATAAGAATTTTTTTAATCCTAAAGCTATAAAAGTAATCCCTATATTTTCTTCTAAAAATTTAAAAATTTTAAATGCTTGCCTTCACATTTAAGTTTTTAATTCATCAAGTACTGATTTTGTTTATGGGCATGAGATAGGGAACCCATTATATTGTTTGTTTGTTTATTTTTCTATTTGAGTAATGAACTGTCACAGTATCATTTATGGAAAAGTTCATTTTTCTTTCCATAAGTTTGCATAGGTTCCACCATATATGAAAGTGCTGCATAAGTTTAGGTTTCTTTTTGGGCTTTTGAGTATGTTCCATTAGTCAAATTGCCTATCACACTATTTTGTGCTGATTATTATAAATTTATTGTAGTTATTCCTCTCTGGTAGAGCTAATACTTTCACGTTCTTGCTCTTTTTTTTCTTCAGGAGTGTCTTGGTTGTTCTCAGGCATTTGATCTTCCATTTAAATTTAAAATCAGCTTGTAAATCTCTTTTTTAAAGGTCTGTTGGGATTTTTGATTAGAATTTTATATAATCTATAGATCGACTTGGAAGAATTAACATTTTTATAATATTAAGACTTCCTATTCATAAAAGTGATTACATATTATTTATTTATATTTGAAAATGAAGTAATAAAGTGTTATAATTTTCTGCACATAAGTCTTGCACACTTGAAATTATTCCTAAGTACCATATATTCTCTTTTTTTTTCCGGCCACTCCACGGCATGCAGGACCTTAATTCCCTGATCAGGGATCCAACCTGTGCCCCCTGCAGTGGAAGCACAGAATCTTAGCCACTGGACCACCAGGGAAGTCCTGTAAGTACCATATAATCTTTGTTACACATGTAACATCTTTTCAAAATTGTGTTTAAAAAATTTTTGCTTATATATAAATGCAAATTTTGATTGCCAGTATTATATCCACCTTGCTAAATTCTACTGTGTTAACTTATTTACATATACCTCACAGTTTTCTACAAGAATAATTATATGCCAAACATAGATGGGAGCTTGGTTTCTTCCTTTCCAGTTCTTGTACTCTTTGCATCTCCATCTTTCCTTGCTGTACTGGCTGGGTCTCCAGTATAATGTTGTATAATAGCAGTAAAAGTGGCATCTTTGTCTTGTTCCTAGCTTTAAATGTAATGCTTCTACTGTTTTACTGTTAAGAATTATGTTTGCTGTAGATTTTCTTACTCTTTAACAGATTAAAAAAATTCTTTTCTATTCACAGTTTGCTAAAAGTTTTATCACAAATGAGCATGGAATTTATTAAGTGCTTACTTTACATCTTTATCCTTCAATGCATTAATGTGGAAAATATATGAATAAATGTATTTAAAAGCCACTTTATAAGAGGTGGCTTATAAATAAGGTGTATACAAAAAGCTGTACACATGTATACATCTTAATGAGTTTGGCATTAAGTATACATCCATGAAACCATCAAGACAATCTATGCCATAAACAAATCCATCACTTCCAAAAGTTCTCTCAACCCTCTTTATTTATCATTAATTTTGAGTGTTATAAAAACAGTGTATGCAATATCATATTCTTAGCAAATTTTTAAATATATAACACAATATTGTTAACTATAGATACTGTGCTACCCAATCAAAAAGTGGGCAGAATGCCTAAACAGGCATTTCTCCAAAGAAGACATACAGATGGCCAAGAGGTACATGAAAAGCTGCTCAACATCACTAAGTATTAGAGAAATGCAAATCAAAACTACAATGAGGTATCACATCACACCGGTTAGAATGGGCATCATCAGAAAACTGACAAACAGTAAATGCTGGAGAGGGTGTGGAGAAAAGGGAACCCTCTGGCACTGTTGGTGGGAATGTAAATTGATACAGCCACTATGGAGAACAGTATGGGGGTTCCTTAAAAAACTAAAAATAGAATTACCATATGACCTAGCAATCCCACTACTGGGCATATACCCAGAGAAAACCATAATTCAAAAAGACACATGCACCCCAATGTTCATTACAGCACTATTTACAATAGCCCGGTCATGGAAGCAACCTAAAAGTCCACTGACAGACTCAAAGACAAAGAAGATGTGGTACACGGGCTTCCCTGGTGGCGCAGTGGTTAAGAAGCCACCTGCCAATGCAGGGGACGTGGGTTCAATCTCTGGTCCTGGAAGATCTCACATGCCACAGAGCAACTAAGCCCACGTGCACCACAACTACTGAGCCTGTGCTCTAGAGCCCATGAGCCACAACACAACTACTGAGCCTATGTGTCACAACTACTGAAGCCAGCGTGCCTAGAGCCCATGCTCCTCAACAAGAGAAGCCACAGCAATGAGAAGCCCACACAGCACAATGAAGAGTAGCCTCCGCTCACCACAACTAGAGAAACCCCGTGCACAGCAATGAACACTGAACACAGCCAAAAATAAAATAAACAAATAATAAAATAAAAAAAAAGGAAGATGTCGTACATATATACAATGGAGTATTATTCAGCCATGAAAAGGAACGAAATTGGGTCACTTGTAGAGACATGGATGGACCCAGAGACTGTCATACATAGTGAAGTAAGTCAGAAAGAGAAAAACAAATATCATATATTAATGCAAATATGCAGAATCTAGAAAAATGGTATAGATCAACCAGTTTACAAGGCAGAAATAGAGACACTGATGTAGACAACAAACATATGGACACCAAGGGGGAAAAGCTGGGGGTGGGGGGTGGGGGATGAACTGGGAGATTGGGATTGTCATATATATATTTATATGCATAAAATAGATGACTAATAAGAAAAAATATCCAATTGTATACTTCAAATATATACAGTTTATTGTATGTCAATTATATCTCAATAAAATTCTTTTTAAAAGGAAAAAAAACTTAAAAAACAAAAAACCCCAAAAGCTAAAGATACTATGCTGTACCCAAGATCTCCACGATTTACTCATCTAGCATAATTGAAACCTTGTATCCTTTGACTAATACCTTCCTGTTTTCTCCTTCTCCAGGCCTCTAGCAACCACCATTCCACTCTCTGTTTCTATGAGTTTGACTATTTTAAACTTCTCATATAAGTAGTATTTTGCAGTATTTGGTCTTCTGTGTCTGGGTTATTTCACTTAGCATAATGTCCTCCAGGTTCATCCATGTCGTCACAAATGGAATGATTTCCTTATTTTGTAAGGCTGAATAATATTCCACTGTGGCTATATACTACATCTTCTTTATCCTTTCATTGTTTATGGGCATTTAGGTTTTTTCCACGTCTTGGCTTTTACAAATAATGCTGCAATGAATATGAGGTTGCAGATCTCTCCTATAGTGATTTCACTTCATTTCAGTATATACCCAGGAGTGTTTTTGCTGGATCATGTTGTATACGGTTCTATTTTTAATTTTTTGAGGAACCTCCATACTCTTTTCCAAAGTGGCGGTACCAATTTACATCCCCATCAACAGTGCATGAGGGTTACCTTTTCTCCACACCCTTGCCAACTCATTATCTCTTGTCTTTTAAATAATAGCCATCCTAAGAGGTGTGAGGTGATATCTCATTGTTTTGATTTGCATTGTTCCTGATGATTAGCCACGTTGAGCATCTTTTTATATATCTATTGCCTATCCATTTGCCTTCTTTGCAGAAATGTCTATCAGTTCTTTTGCCCATTTTCAAATCGGGTTATTTGTTTTTTTGCTATTAAGTTGTAAGAGTTCCTTATATTTTTGGATACTAACCCTTTATCAAATACATAGCTTGCAAATAGTTTCTCCTATTCCACAGGTTGTCTTTTTATTTTATTGTTTCCTTTGCTATGCAGAAACTTTTTAGCTTGATATAGTCCCACTTGTCTATTTTTGCTTTGGTTGCCTGTGCTTTTGATGTCATACCCAAGAAATCACTGAAGAAACATTTAATGTTAACTTACTTCTCAATCCCTGGAATAAACTCCTCTTAGTTTTGATGCACTACCTTTTGCATAGATTGCCAAATTTTACTTTGCTATTATTTTGACTAATATCTTTGCATTTAAACTTATGAATGACATCACTTATTATTTCCACTTTGCCTCATAGAATGGAATTACAGAGTAGTCTTTCCTTTATATCCTGTGAAAGAATTTGCATGAAATTGGAATGATTTGTTCTTTGAAACTGTTGTAGAATTTTCCTAGAAAGCCATCTGCTTTCTTTTTGTGAATGAATTTATAAATTTATAAAAGATTTGAGGGCTACAATTAATAAGACTCTATAGAAAATACAAACTCAACCTTGTACCTAACAACTAAATGGAACACATTCTTAAGTGAACTTGGAACTTTGATTACATGTTACCATGTTCTATGCCCAAAAGTAAGATTCAATCATTTTCATGGAATTAGCAATATTGAAAAGACTAATAAAATAAATAATATCTAATAAGATGGACACATAAATGACAATGCTATAGAAATATCCTAATGTGATGTTAGAGTATCTCTCTCCGTGATTCTAACAATTTTTGCTTTATATTTTTTAGGCTATTTTGTGAAGTGGATACATGTTTAGAATTATTATGTCTTCCTAGTGAGTCGAGATTTTTATTTTTATTTAATGGCTTTTTAATGCCTAATAATATTTGAATTGATTTTTTTCTGTATACATGTACATGCATGAACTACATATGTTTATTTTCTAGCACAGTTCTAATGTCAAAGAGCTGGCTACACTGGATACAAAAATAGACTTTCATTTGTCAAATATCTGATTATTTTTGACAACTTTTAAAAGTTGGTTGCTAATTTTTATTCTACCTTTTATTTCTTTAAATAGTTCATTTATATCCTGTATCTGATATTCCTACATCAAATAATTATGTGCTTAAATTTGATTGCTAGCTTGCTTTTGCTAACTCTCACTCATGGTGGTTTATGAGCTCCTATTGGTTGACCTTAATGAATTGGGAACCTAGAAGGGGCTACAATGAGGATACACTGCACTACGAAGGATTTGCTTTTGCTTCTGCTGAAAGTCCAGGGTTACAACTAGCCTGGGATGACTGTAGACCCCTCAGGGGCCATAGGCTTACTCTAAGAATCTCAGTGTTGGCTTGCCTAATCACCCTTGACAGTCATGTTCTTATAAATCTAAACAGTACACAAGGATATACATATATAGTATATCTGATAGTGTATCAGATAACTATTCTACAGCACTTTATATCCTCCTTGTCCCATCATTCACTCCAGCTACTGATGTCACGATGGTTTTCTTCCAAGTTTTGACCAGCTTTGTGCTGGTGCAACCTCACAGTAATTCACTCCTTTTGAAGGTTGGGTCAGTTCCCAATATTTTATTCTTTGCACTTCCAATGTCATGAAATAGCTCCAAGAAGTCTTTCAATGGGAGGTTTTTTGCCAGTCCTCATATATCTCTTGCTTCTTTCCCCAAAATTTATCTAACAAGTCATGGCGTGTGGTACCTACAAGAAGCTGCTTAATTCCTGGGCCTGTGAGGTAGTTAATGTTCATGGGACTACTTCTGACCTTGGGGGCTGGGAGCAGATGGGTATATGTGTCCTCATTCTTAAGATGAATAGCTTAGGTGGGGCCCTAATCTATTATGATTATTAAGATTAATGGCCTTATAAGAAGAGAAAGAGAAAGATCTCTAGCTCTCTCCTTGTGCACAAGCACACAAACAAGCATGGGAGCATACAGGGATGGTTAGGCCCCCTAACCAAGCAAGAAAAGATGCATCAGAATGAAATCTACCCCTCCAGCACCTTGTTCTTGGACTTCTCAGCCTCCAGAACTGTGAAAAATAAATTTCTGTTTTTTTAAATCACGCAGTCTGTGGTATTTTGTTACAGCACTCCAAGCTGAGTAAGACAAGGTGTTTTATTTCTTTGTTAAAAAAAAAAATCACATCAAGAGTAGTTTAAACTCTGCTTGCCTTCTGTGTACCATAGAACTTATGATACCGAGCCAGCATCTTTTCTATGCCTTGGAAAACTGTCATACCCCTTTCTAAGTGTGAGTCACCTTCCAACACTTTATCCTTGAGTTTCAATGTCATGAAATATCTCTGAGAGCTCCTTTAATGTGAATTTTTTTGCTGATGTCACTTCTTCTAGGACACCTTCCTATTTTCATCACGAGCCCTTTCCTCATTTATGTTGATGTTTGCCTGCACTAAGGTCCTCTGACTGTACATCCAGGTAGCTAAAAAGATGACATGTCTATTGTTTAATCATTTGAATCCTATATCTTAAAACTATCAGCTATGTGATTTGACAAATTACTTATTCTAATTTTTTGACTCTTAACATCTTCATTTGTAAAATGGAGCTATAACAGCACTTAACATTGTTTTTGTTTTGTTTTGTTTTTTGTTATCACTAATTAGGCCCTTGTACACCAGGTAGGATGCTAAAAATGTTAATATGGTAATGCCTAGAAAATGTTACATTTAATTTCCTTTTCTTTATAGATGTTAGTGTTTTCCACATTATTTGGTAAATGTATTTTCTTAATTGAAGTATATTTTATCTATAATATTGTGTTAATTTCAGGTGTACAGCAAAGTGATTCAGTTATATATATACATATTATATATATATTTCAGATTATTTTCCATTATAGGTTACTGTAAGATATTGAATGTAGTTCCCTGTGCTATACAGTAAATCCTTACTGCTTACCTATTTTTTATATAGTAGCTTGTATCTGTTAATCCCAACTTCCTAATTTATTCCTCTGCCCTTGCTTTTCCCCTTTGGTAACCATAAGTTTGTTTTCTATGTCTGTGAGTCTGTTTCTGTTTTGTAGAGAGATTTTTTAGTTTCCAGATATGTGATATTATATAATATTTGTCTTTGTCTGATTTACTTCACTAAATATAACATTCTCTGGTCCATCCATGTTGCTGCAAATGGCAATATTTCATTAATTTTTATGGCTGAGTAATATGTTTATTGGATTTTTTTTGGTCTTCCCCCAAAGACGGCTCACATGTTTAAAAGACGCACTGCTCACACCAGTTGCTATTTACCCATAAGGTTAGAATACCATTCAGAAAAGTCATGACCTGCAAATGAATATAAACAGTCTCTTTTCATATGGCTTATTTTTAAAGAATATTTAAAATAATTAGTGGTTAACTGTACATGGCTCAATGCTTCTTGTGACCTTGCCACTAGGGTTATTGGAAATGAAACAATGCATACAAGCAAGTCAAAATAATATCATCTGAAAATGACTATATTCTTGATTTATAAAGCCTTTTGTAACACAATACTCAAACTAAGAAACACCAACTTTTAAAATCCTGCCACCATTGTTTTTGTAGAGTAATACTGTCTTCCTATAATTTCTATTATTTTAACTTTTTCTTATCTACTTATAATTTATTGAGCAATCCACAAAAATGCTATTATTGACTTTATAATATATAATTCCCTAATCAAATACTAATAAAAACTTTAATTCTCCAAAAATCACAAGGTGTCTAGAGATCTACCATTTTGATAAATAGTTTATTTTCTGAGATGCAAAAGGGGAACTTGCATGTATACATGGGCTTCTTTAACTTAAGCATATGCTAAGAAAAGGAAGTCACATAGGTGTTTCTTCTACATAGAATTGTGTCTTAGAATTGTAATGCATAAGAGCACTTTGAAAAGATTGTTTTCTAACTTTAGTCAGACTCTGATCATATTTAGGAAAGAAAACTACAATTAAAAAAAAAGCTTGTTGCATTAAAAAGTTTGTTTTTTAAATGAATATAAAGCATGGGCTAGTCATTCCTAACAGTTTGGTGAGATAAGGGAGATAAAAAAAAAAAACCACAAACCACCTACTATCACTCTTGACTTAAATCTATAATTTTTCTGTGTTCTGTTTTCATGAAGGTGAGTTTCAGTGTAACTCTATGAAGTATAATATCTTCCCTCTAATAATCAGAGGTTTCTTTTAATAATTATCTTCTTGGAATTGCTAACCTGGGACACTGAGATTATATATATATATATATATATATATATATATATATATAATCCACTATATATGTATATATAATATATTATATATATAATCTCAGTGTTCTAGATTAGCAATTATAAAATATACCTATATTTTATATAAATATATATGTGTTTATATATGTGAAATATAGGAAACTTCAATCATTACAATATTTTAGGTAAGGTAACCATACTGGCTAAAATAAAAGCAATGGAAAATAACATGGGTAAGGAGCCCTCATATTTCTGATGTGAGTTTGAACTGGGAACCACTTTTAGAAACTGATATTTTCTACCAAAGGTGAAAACATGCAGGGCCCATGACCCCAAATTTCCACTCCTAGGTACACTCATAACAGAAATGTGTACATGTTCATAAAAGATACATATTTGAATATTCATAGCAGCATTATGTTTAATAGCCCTAAACTGGAAACTACCCAAATGCCCATGCCACTGGAATGGATTCATGCAGTATAATCACTCATCGGCGATGAGGATGAACTATCTGAATGTCATGCAGTCTCATGGGTCAGCTTACAAACTCAATGCTGAATAAAAGTCAGACACACAAAAAAGTACATACCATATGATTCTATTATATAAAGTACAATGTAGGCAAAATGAATCTATGAAAAGTCAGAATAGTGGTTACTCTGGGGGTTAGAGGAGTCATATCTGTACAAAAGCATGAGAGGGCTTCTAATGTGCTTGTCTGTGAGTGCTACTCACACAGGTGTAAACAGTTTGCGAAGATATATTTAACTGTACACGTCCATGTGCACATTTCTCTATGCAAATTACAGCCAAATAAAAATGTAGCCCTATAAAATAAAAATAGAACGCTTGTGACAAGAAAATTTCATTTGCTCACCTCAATTTATACACTGTTTTTATGTTAATTTTATTATAAACAGTTAAGTGTACTTAAGAACAGGACTGTCTTTCTCCTTCCAGAATATTGTTTACACATTAACTAGTGATACATTCAAAAAACATGATGCAAAATCTGGTTCTACAAACTGGATGGAGTAGTGTTTTCATAGCATTGTGATAGCATTGTTGTTGTTCTGCCACTTATTTTCCTGATAGGTTTAACTGGTTAATACACCTGAAGATTGTAGAATGAATATTTTGTACCCCACTTCAGAAAGGCATTTTATTAGACAAACATTAAAATCCATTCCTCCAGAAAATATAGCATAGTTAACTAGATTTGCATACTATTGAGGTTTAGGGTCAGAACTTTGCTCTTAACATAAAAAGTATGTGGAGTTGAAATGACGCTGAAGGGACTTCCTAGGTGGCGCCGTGGTTAAAAATCTGCCTGCCAATGCAGGGGACACGAGTTTGATCCCTGCTCCAGGAAGATCCCACATGCCGCGGAGCAACTCAGCCCATGTGCCACGGCTATTGAGCCTGCGCTCTAGAGCCCATGAGCCACAACTGTTGAGCCCATGTGTTGCAACTACTGAAGCCTGCGCACCTAGAGCCCATGCTCCACAAGAGAAGCCTCAGCAATGAGGAGTCCGTGCACCACAATAAAGAGTAGCCCTCTGCTCACCGCAACTAGAGAAAGCTCGTGTGCAGAAATGAAGACCCAACACAGCCAATTAATAAATAAATTTATAAAAAAGAAAGAAAGAAAATACCCCTGAAAATTCTCTGATAATGTGACAGACAAGAGACTGAAATACAACTCACAACCCTACAAGATAGATGATTATTCCTCTAACACTAATTCAACCATTTTTTCCTCCTATTGACTATGAGAGAAAAGAGCTGGCTTGCCTTTAGAGCCATATTACTAAAAAGAAACAAAAATATCAAAATCACATCCACCTCAGAGGCACCTGGAGTTGTAATTACGTGAGCTAACAGTAGATTTTGGTCCCCAAATCAGAGTTCCTGTAGGACACATAGTCACTGGGTAAATGCCTGGCTGGTTATCCCTAATATTTAAATTATTTTCTCTTTCATTCTCTCCCAATCCCCAGATATGGCCCCTCTGTGGTACACCCACAGTTTAATTCACAAAAAATAATCCCAGATATGAAACTCCACTGTACTAAGAAAAGGCTTGAACTTTAAAGCCACACAGATCTGGATCAATGGCCTGGTCTGTCACTCACTGTCAGCTGATAAAACCTAGTCTACTGATCCAAAAAACGGGAATGATATCTTACATTACAGTGGTAAACCTGAGAGATAAATGTATATAAAACACCTCATGAGTTGTATAGTATCTGGCACATTAGAAATTCTCAGTAAATTACAACAACTATTGTAATGTAGTTGAAGGTAGAAGAATATGAAAACTAATAAAAGATATGGAATTTCTATGACATATTCCCAAAACAGTTAAAATTAATTATCCTTTTTTAACACTGTTTAGAAAACATTTTTTGAAATTTTAAATACATTTCACCCAACTCAGGGTTCTTGCCATAAAGCTCAAGACCATGTGGCCAAAGGGGTTTCCTTTCAAGGACCCATTCTTTTAGAAGACTGAATTTGAAGGCCTTCTAGCATGAAGTGGAGTCTGTTTCCCAGCCCCTTGGAGCTGGGCTGGCTTGTGGTATGCTTGGCTAAGAGAATACAGTAAAGGGAGTAGAATGCTCCTTCCAAATTTGGGCCTCAAGAGGTCACGTGAGCCGTCACTTTGCTTCTGGGTACTCTGCCTTGGTCATGGAACAACCCCTGGCTAGCCTTCAGGAGCTGGGGAGACAATGTGAGTCACAGGCCAGTCAGCCTAATTGTGATCACAGATGTGTGAGAGACCAAAGTAATAAGCAGATTCAACTGCAGCTCTATCATGGTTGCTCCCAAATGGCTGCACACACGTGAGGGAGACCAGCCCACACTAGGACAGCCCAGAAGAGTCATGAACCAAATAAATGCTTGTTATTTTTTTTTTTTTTTTTTTTATTTTTTTGGGGGGTACACCAGGTTCAATCAACTGTTTTTATACACATATCCCCATATTCCCTCCCTTCCTTGACGCCCCCCCCCTCGATTCCCCCCCACCCTCCCTGCCCCAGTCCTCTAAGGCATCTTCCATCCTCGAGTTGGACTCCCTTTGTTATACAACAACTTCCCACTCACTATTTTACAGTTGGTAGTATATATATGTCTGTGCTACTCTCTCGCTTCATCTCAGCTTCCCCTTCACCCCCCGCCCCCTCCCATACCTCGAGTTCTCCAGTCCATTCCCTGTATCTGCTTCCCTGTTCTTGTCACTGAGTTCATCAGTACCATTTTTAGATTCCGTATATGTGAGTTAGCATACAATATTTGTCTTTCTCTTTCTGACTTACTTCACTCTGTATGACAGATTGTAGTTCTATCCACCTCATTACATATAGCTCCATCTCATCCCTTTTTATAGCTGAGTAATATTCCATTGTATATATATGCCACATCTTCTGTATCCATTCATTTGTTGATGGGCATTTAGGTTGCTTCCATGTCCTGGCTATTGTAAAGAGTGCTGCAATAAACATTATGGTACAAGTTTCTTTTGGGATTATGGTTTTCTTTGGGTATATGCCCAGGAGTGGGATGACTGGATCATATGGTAGTTCTATTTGTAGTTTTTTAAGGAACCTCCAAATTGTTTTCCATAGTGGCTGTACCAACTTACAGTCCCACCAACAGTGCAGGAGACTTCCCTTTTCTCCACACCCTCTCCAACATTTGTTGTTTCCAGACTTTGTGATGATGGCCATTCTGATTGGTGTGAGGTGATACCTCATTGTGGCTTTGACTTGCATTTCTCTGATGATGAGTGATGTTGAGCATCTTTTCATGTGTTTGTTGGCCATCTGTATGTCTTCTTTGGAGAAATGTCTATTTAGGTCTTCTGCCCATTTGTGGATTGGGTTATTTGCTTTTTTGGTATGAAGCTGCCTGAGCTGCTTGTATATTTTGGAGGTTAATCCTTTGTCCGTTGTTTCATAGGCAATTATTTTTTCCCATTCTGAGGGTTGCCTTTTAGTCTTGTTTATGGTTTCTTTTGCTGTGCAAAAGCTTTTAAGTTTCATGAGGTCCCATTCGTTTATTCTTGATTTTATTTCCATGATTCTAGGAGGTGGGTCAAAAAGGATGTTGCTTTGATGTATGTCAAAGAGTGTTCTGCCTATGTTTTCCTCTAGGAGTTTGATAGTGTCTGGCCTTATATGTAGGTCTTTAATCCATTTGGAGTTTATTTTTGTGTATGGTGTTAGGAAGTGTTCTAATTTCATTCTTTGACATGTTGCTGTCCAATTTTCCCAGCACCACTTATTGAAGAGGCTGTCTTTTTTCCATTGTATACTCGTGCCTCCTTTGTCAAAGATAAGGTGCCCATATGTGTTTGGGCTTACTTCTGAGTTCTCTATTCTGTTCCATTGATCTTCCTTTCTATTTTTGTGCCAGTACCATACTGTCTTGATCACTATGGCCTTGTAGTATAGTTTGAAGTCAGGAAGCCTGATTCCACCAACTCCATTTTTCCTTCTCAAGACTGCTTTGGCTATTCGGGGTCTTTTGCGTTTCCATACAAATCGTAAGATTTCTTGCTCTAGTTCTGTGAAAAATGCCATTGGTAATCTGATCGGGATTGCATTAAATCTGTAAATTGCTTTGGGTAGTACAGTCATTTTCACGATGTTGATTCTTCCAATCCAGGAACATGGTATATCCCTCCATCTGTTTATGTCATCTTTGATTTCTTTCATCAATGTCTTAAAGTTTTCTGCATACAGATCTTTTGCCTCCTTAGGCAGGTTTATTCCTAGGTATTTTATTCTTTTTGTTGCAATGGTGAATGGGAGAGTTTCCTTAATTTCTCTTTCTGCTCTTCCGTTGTTAGTGTATAGGAATGCAAGAGATTTCTGTGCATTAATTTTGTATCCTGCTACTTTACTAAACTCATCAATGAGTGCTAGCAGTTTTCTGGTAGAGTCTTTAGGGTTTTCTATATATAGTATCATGTCATCTGCAAAGAGTGATAATTTTACTTCTTCTTTTCCAATTTGGATTCCTTTAATTTCTTTTTCTTCTCTGATTGCTGTGGCTAACACTTCCAAAACTATGTTGAATAACAGTGGTGAGAGTGGACACCCTTGTCTTGTTCCTGTTCTTAGAGGGAATTCTTCCAGTTTTTCTCCATTGAGAACAATGTTGGCTTTTGGTTTGTCATATATGGCTTTTATGATGTTGAGGTAATTTCCTTCTATGCCCATTTTCTGGAGAGCTTTTATCATAAATGGATGTTGAACTTTGTCAAAAGCTTTTTCTGCATCTATTGAAATGATCATATGGTTTTTATCCTTCAATTTGTTGATATGATGTATCACGTTGATTGATTTGCGTATATTGAAGAATCCTTGCATCCCAGGGATAAACCCCACTTGATCGTGGTGTATGATTTTTTTAATGTGCTGTTGCAGTCTGTTAGCTAGTATTTTGTTGAGGATTTTTGCATCTATATTCATCAGTGATATTGGTCTGTAGTTTTCTTTTTTTGTGACATCTTTGCCTGGTTTTGGTATCAGGGTGATGGTAGCCTCATAGAATGAGTTTGGGAGTGCTCCGCCTTCTGCAATATTTTGGAAGAGTTTGAGAAGGATAGGTGTTAACTCTTCTCGAAATGTTTGATAGAATTCGCCTGTGAATCCATCTGGTCCTGGGCTTTTGTGTGTTGGGAGATTTTTAATCACTGCCTCAATTTCTGTACTTGTGATTGGTCTGTTCATGGTTTCTATTTCTTCCTGGTTCAGTCTTGGAAGATTGTATTTTTCTAAGAATGTATCCATTTCTTCCAGGTTATCCAATTGATTGGCATATAGTTGCTTGTAGTAGTCTCTCATGATGTTTTGTATTTCTGAGGTGTCCGTTGTGACTTCTCCTTTTTCATTTCTAATTCTGTTGATTTGCATCTTCTCCCTTTTTTTCTTGATGAGTCTGGCTAATGGTTTATCAATTTTGTTAATCTTCTCAAAGAACCAGCTTTTAGTTTTATTTATTTTTCTTATGGTTTCTTTCCTTTCTTTTTCATTTATTTCTGCTCTGATCTTTACGATTTCTTTCCTTCTGCTCACTTTGGGGTTTCTTTGTTCTTCTTTCTCTAGTTGTTTGAGGTGTAAGGTTAGGTTGTTTATTCGATCATTTTCTTGTTTCTTAAGGTAGGACTGTATTGCTATAAACTTCCCTCTTAGAACTGCTTTTGCTGCGTCCCATAGGTTTTGGGTTGTTGTGTTTTCGTTGTCATTTGTTTCTAGATACTTTTTGATTTCCTCTTTGATTTCTGTAGTGATTCCTTGGTTGTTTAATAGTGAATTGTTTAGCCTCCATGTGTTTGTATTTTTTGCAGTTTTTTTCCTGTAATTGATATCTAGTCTCATGGCGTTGTGGTCTGAGAAGATGCTTGATATGATTTCAATTTTCTTGAATTTGCTGAGGTTTGATTTGTGACCCAAGATGTGATCTATCCTGGAAAATGTTCCGTGTGCACTTGAGAAGAAAGTGTAGTCTGTCGTTTTTGGATGGAATGTCCTATAAATATCAATTAAGTCGAGATGGTCTAATGTGTCATTTAAAGCTTGTGTGTCTTTATTTATTTTCTGTTTGGATGATCTGTCCATTGATGTAAGTGGGGTGTTCAAGTCTCCCACTATAATTGTGTTACTGTCGATGTCCCCTTTTATAGCTGTTAGCATTTGCCTTATGTATTGAGGTGCTCCTATATTGGGGGCATAGATATTTACCGTTGTGATATGTTCTTCTTGGATGGATCCCTTGATCATTATGTAGTGCCCTTCCTTGTCTCTTTTAATAGTCTTTACTTTCAAGTCTAATTTGTCTGATATGAGTATTGCTACTCCAGCTTTCTTTTGACTTCCATTTGCATGGAATATCTTTTTCCATCCCTTCACTTTCAGTCTATATGTATCCCTTGGTCTGAAGTGGGTTTCTTGTAGGCAGCATATAGAAGGGTCTTGTTTTTGTATCCATTCAGCCAGTCTGTGTCTTTTGGTTGGAGCATTTAATCCATTTACATTTAAGGTGATTATTGACATGTGTGTTCCAATGACCATTTTCTGAATTGTTTTGGGTTTGTATTTGTAGGTGTTTTCCTTTTCTTGTGTTTCCTACTTAGAGAAGTTCCTTTAGCACTTGTTGTAAGGCTGGTTTGGTGGTGCTGAATTCTCTTAACTTTTGCTTGTCTGGAAAGCTTTTGATTTCTCCCTCAAATCTGAATGAGATTCTTGCTGGGTAAAGTATTCTTGGCTGTAGGTTTCTCTCTTTCAGGACTTTCAGTATATCCTGCCATTCCCTTCTGGCCTGCAGAGTTTCTGTAGAAAGGTCAGCTGTTATCCTGATGGGTTTTCCCTTATATGTTGTTTGTTGCTTTTCTCTTGCTGCTTTTAATATTTTTTCTTTGTGTTGAATTGTCGTTAGTTTGATTAATATGTGTCTTGGTGTATTTCTCCTTGGGTTTATTCTGTATGGGACTCTCTGTGCTTCTTGGACTTGGTTCATTATTTCCTTTCCCATGTTGGGGAAGTTTTCCACTAGAACCTCTTCAAATATTTTCACAGACCCTTTCTTGTTTTCTTCTTCTTCTGGGATGCCTATAATTCGAATGTTGGTACGTTTAAGGTTATCACTGAGGTCTCTGAGGCTGTCTTCTAGTCTTTTTATTTTTTTATCTTTTTCCTGCTCTGTGGCGTTTATTTCTTCCATTCTATCTTCCAACTCACTTATTCGTTCTTCTGCCTCAGTCATTCTGCTGGTTAGAGCATCTAGAGTATTTTTAATTTCAGTTATTTTGTTATCCATTGCTGTTTGTTTTTCTGAGTTCTTATGAACTGTTTCTTGTACTTTCTCTAATTTGTTATCGAGATTTTGTATCATTTTTACTATCATTACTCTAAATTCTTTTTCAGGCATTTTTCCTATTTCCTCCTCATTTATTTGGTCTTGTGGGTTTTTTTCCTGCTCCTTTGCCTGCATGGTGTTTCTTTGTTTCCTCATGGTTGTCCAAGCTTTTGGGGTTGCTTGTCCTGGTGATAGAGGTGTTTATAGAAGACTGTCCAAGCCTCAGACTAATGTCCAAGTATTGGATTAGACGAATATTCAGTCTAGGAAACACATACATGTATAAGACACACAATTACTGAATCCGTTAGGAAATAAGGCTCTAGAAAGACCTGACAGAACCCTAGTGTGCTATCAGATATTCAGAGAGAAACCCAGCAGAAATTGACAACTGAAACAGAACAAATCAGAGACAAAAGCAAAAGCAAACAAACAACAAATAACACCCTACACATACAAACATCAATCCAGGGGGATTTTGTAAGCTAGGATCAAATATAGAAATGAGCTGGAGTACCACCAGAGAGAATGGAGATTCTCAGAATGTAATTAGACAACTGTACTAAGAACTAAGATAAAGACAAAAGCCTAATATTAATACCAAGGCAGTGCATCATCTGGAGAATAGAGCAAGGAGTCTGAGCAGACCGATAGTGTTGCTTATAAGTATGTTAAGATAAAATACACTTAAAATGGTTGGAAGAAAGGGGAACAGAAGAGCGTAATGTGGTTGGAAATATGCAAAGAAAAAGAAAGGAATAGAAGTGTATAAAAGAAAGGGATGAAAGGAAAGTATGAAAGATATTTTGTCCGTACTACCAAAAACTTAGCTAGATATAGAAGTATTTTAAAAGGAAAAAAAAAAAAAAAAAGAGTAAAAAATATCCTTATAAAATTATGTTGTAAAACTTGTAGATCCCTTAGGGCTAAGATCGTATTTAATAAATCAAAAAAAAAAAAAAAAATCCAGAACTGATCCCCGAATGGACCAGTTCAATAGGTATTGATACTACTATTTCTGTTTCCTTAGCGTCTCAGCTGTAAGTGTCCTTTTCCTTGCCTTGGGTTTTTTTTTTTTGCGTTATTCTGTGACCAGCAGAGGTTCCTTTATTGTTCGTCTGTAAGCCTCGGTGTGTGGGGAGGGAGAGGGTGCAATAGTGGCTCCTTCTCCTGGGAGGGAGTGAGCAGTGGCGCACTGTTGCTTCAGTCAGGCTTGGAGGTGCCTGTTGCAGAGGGCGCTGGTGGCTCAGGCGTACACAGAAAGTCTTAGAGTTGGGCCTCTCTCGGGGTTTTTTCTTTTTGATGCTGGTTTTTTTTTTTTTGTTTTTTTTTTCTCTCGGCAGCCTCCCTGCTGCTGGCGTTGCAAGGAGTTTTAATCTAGCCCCGCCCGAGCGCCTGAGGGTGCTTGTTATCCCTGAGCGCCTTATGTGGTCCCGCAGGGCGTCTCTCCACTGCCTGTTGCAGAGGCGCAGAAAGAGAGAGAGAGGCTATGCGCGCGGCTCCTCCCCGCCGCCCGGGAGCCTGCAGCCTCCAGCCGCCATCATGGCCGGGCAGCTCTCAGGGATCGGCACTCCTCTCCGCGGACCTCCTCCCTCCTGTCCTCTCGGTCCGTCACCCTACCGGCAACAATGTTTCTCCCCCTGAACCAGCTCTCCGGTTCCCATGCTCCCGCTCCTGGACCCTCCGTTCAGCCGCGGATCGATGTCTCGGTCCGGGAACGCTGAGCTGCGCTGCGGACCCTCCGTATGTTTCTCACTCCCTCCCGTCTGCCACAGCTCCGCCGCTTCACCCTCTTTGAGCCCTCGTAGATGCCTCCCTACCGGCTATGTCAGGTTCTCCGCAGCCCTTTCCGGTGTCTGAGGCCGTCTGCTGGTGTTCAGCTGGTTCTCTGTGGGAATGACTGTGTCCTTCCGTGCATTCCCAATGCATCTGTGGAGAGGGATGCACTCCACGTCTCTCTACTTCGCCGCCATCTTTTTCTCCAATGCTTGTTATTTTAAGGCATCACATTTTGGGTGGTTCTTTACTCAACCGTACCTAACTGACACAGACCATACATTTTTTTCATCAGTTCTTCAACATTTTCTTCTAACAGTAAATCATTAGTTGCATTGAGGTTCTGCTACAACTTAGCATTTCCATATATTATGTATTGTTACATAATAGATAGTATTCCTATCTATTATGTAAAAAGAGTATGTTCGGACAGCCCACAAGATTCCAGTGAGGCATTTGTATACACAAACCTAGAGTTAGTTTTATAAAAATGCTCCAGTTTGTATCAGAACTTTCTACATTTCTTTCTCAATGGAACTCCTGAAGACCAACAGTGATAAAGCCAATGCTTAGACCCTAATTAACAGTGTGGTCTGGTCATTTTCCATCTGTCACATTATAAAAAACATTTAATCAACATATGTACAAAAGATTTTTGTCAAGGTATTGGGGTAAGCACCTTATTATCGACATATAATTAGGAGACATCTAACTGAGGAGATCAGCTTTAATATCAGCTTAGTACTATGAATAGTTACATAGGAGAAGTTACTTTTAATCTTATTTGTAAACTTAAATAGGCACAGAGTGAAAATGAAATTTGTCTTTTTCTCTCTGGCTCATTCTAAAGGCAATCTCATTGCCCACTCCTGTGTAGCCTTTCAGAGATGGTGAATGTTTGTATACATATCATATATGTATACACAAAAGTATATGCATGTATATTTATGTGTATATATGTATATTTGCTCCCCTTCTTGCTTCATTGCATTTTACAATTTATCTTGGGACTCACACCATATCAGTATAGACAGATTTTAAGGCAGAACCTTCAACAAGACAAGCCAAGTCAAGGGATACAGCCGTTAATGCTATTGGGTAACTGTGATGACAAGTCTTCCAGTGCCTGGAAGCCTGTTAAAAGCTTCAGATTTTCTATTCAACTTTCAATTTGTTTTATTCCTTTCATCAAAGAAAGAGAGAGGGTATGATTGCCAGAAAGTTGGGAGTCATTAGAGATCATCTCTCCCCCTCCCTATGAACCACCACTAATGAACTTATACTATGTGTTGAGCCACTGATTTTAATAAAATTAGCCACAGAATATGAAAGAGCAGAAAGGATTGAGCTTCAACTGGGATCAAATTCCTTTACGTATATAGTTCTTTAAAAAAAAAAAACATTTTATTGCCTTCATGATATTGGCAAGTCTTATATTTTCTAAGAATGGCTATGTGAGAAATCAATCTACATTCTTAGATTCTAAGGAAGGCAGCTGTGCTATTGAATGTCAAAGTATCTGATTTATAGACCAAAGCCTGGAAATAATTAGATCATTCAGGAAGTGATGGTGCAGATACAAGCCCTCAGTTCAAAGATCAAAGGCCATGCCTACTCAGAAGCCAAGTTATACAACTGAGGACTCTGCATCTTTCAGTTTTCTTTGTAGCTTGATGATTGCTCTTTTTGAAATTAGCCTTAAAAATAGTTTAATGCACCACACATACACATCTAAATTCCTTTATGCACTCAGGACAGAAAAAATCAGTGATACATTTCCTAAATTTTTGAAACAGTTTTTAGTCTGTATTACATATTGAAGAAATACAGGTTGTTTGGATTTTTTATTTGTTGGTTTGTTTTCATTTTACCACCCACTTCAGATGAAGCTAGCTAAGTCGTAAAGACATCAAGTCAATAAAATAGCAACAAGTTATTACAAGAAATTGAATCTGCAGGTCTTTTCTAAATAATCAGATTAAATTCTGGGTGCATTTTCTATCATAAAAATTTCAAAGCACTTAAAATCTGGGACAGATTTTTTCAGCAATGTTATAGGAACTAATGTGGGAGGAAGAAAGGGAGAGGAAGGTGGAAAAAAGGGAGGGGAAGAGGAAGAGAGAAAAAGAAAGAAAGGAGGGGGAGGAAGAAGGGGTCAGGATGAGGGTAGAAGGGGAGGGGAGGCAAGAGAGGAAGGAAGGAAGAGAGAACCAATGTAACTTACTCCAAAAACTTCCTTCCATGAAGAAGCAATTCTATTAGAGAGAGACTCAGATTGCTCTGAGGACTAGAAAACATTCTTATCTGGACTTTAAATTGGAAGATTACTGTGTATCCCAGTTTTATCACAGATGAGGCAGCAAATTTTCTCACAACACCAGCGAATGGGCTTCAGAGAATTGTACACTGAAGACACAGTGACTGCCACAAAAATAAACAAATGCTTTGGGTTTATTTCTAATTAGATGAGAACCTATAACACACTGACCGTTTCAAATGAGAAATCTGACACAAAAATTCCGTCTCAGGAAACACTAACTTGAACATCCAGGGAGGTGGGGGTGGGAAACAGTTCACACTATTTTTTTCCCTCTATTATATTTTTTCTTCCTGATAATTTTGGGAATAACATCATGTCCTATATTCCTCCACTTACTGTTAATGCTCTGAACTTTCTGTTTCTGCCTAGCAGGGATCCATCAATCTACAATCTTTCCACTATTAAATCTATTTCTCAATATAGGTCACTTGAGTCAAAATTACTCAGTTATGGATAAAATATATGTATATAAAATATATAAAAATATATCTCTCCACTAGAGGGACATATTTTTATCTTAACATTCAAAGAGTTGCCTTCTTAACATTCCCCAGTGTTAATGGAGGTTACATTCATAACTCTTTTGGAAGAGACTATAATTCAGAAATCTATTCTCCCCTTGATAATTAAGCATAATTTCTATTAACATAAAATGAGAATTATGTGACTTAGAGGAGGCAAAATCAGACCCCTTAGTTTAAACTAATGGTGAAAGTTGTGACTTCTCCATATTGTGAAAGTCTCCTCTGAAAGCATACCAGCATCTATGAAAATACCATTATTACCTCCATAGCTGTTGCCTAGAGCCCAAACAGTGAGAAAAAAATTAAAAGAAACTCTATATCAAGTCTGTATGTTATCAGTGTCACTGAACATCCCTCATCCTTAATTTAGATAACGGCTTGTTGTATTTCCTAGTAAGGGAGATTCACTTTGCTATTATACAGTTGACCACAAGTGATAGATTCATTTTTGTAATCATTATCTCTTATTGCTATTTTCAGAAGGGCCTGGTGAAGCTTTTACCCCAAATCCTAATTTAAGTTTAAAATCATCATAAATATGAACTATTTTACACATTTAGCAAGATAAAAATGTAAATCTGGGCATTGATCAGATGATTAATGAAAACCATAACACAGACAATTCTGATTAAAACCTAAGTTTTTATAATATTGAAAAATTTACTGCATATTCAAGTGGTATACGGTAGATATTATTTAGGAATTGTTACTTTTAAATCCTCAGGTTTTTCTGTTCATGTGTTACATAAAGACAAGTCATATTATCCATATCACTTGTTTTAAAAACTAACATTAAATACAAGCCCCACCAACTGAGCTCATGGCTTTTTGCCAGAAACCTTATGAGAACAGTTCATTCAGATGGAGAACATTTTTAAGTAAACTCATATATGGAATTCAATGGGGGGTGGAGGATTGGGGTACATAAGACCCCAAATAGAACCCAGAGGCACTAAGATGTATAAAATAAATCACCTAATGTATTTTACTCCTAGGAAAGTACACTCATTAATTACTTATTTACTCTTCTTTTAGACATACTTTGAACAATTTTAGTTATTTCATTTCCCTGTACAAAAGCTATTGTAAAAAACAAATGAGAAAGGGAAGGGGAGCAGGTAAGACACACTTGGAGCAAGAAGGGGTGTCTAACACCAAGGGAAAGGAGAGAAAATAATACAGCATCTGACACAAGTGTTCAAAAGTATAGCTCTCGGGATCAGGAGGGGCATCTCAGGACACCACTGTTGTCCGCAGAGTTCAATAAGAGCAAAAAGATAACCCTAAGGTATCTTACACAAGATACAAAATTCTGTTCAAAATACTGTTTAAGTTGGCAGAGAAAGCTATAATTCATTGTAGTAATAGAAAGGCTTTCACTTTATGGCTAAGTTTTTGTTGTCGTTGTTAAGGTTTTACTCACAGAACAGATAACTATGTAATTAACAAGCAAGTCACACACGAGGACGCAGAATTTACAATATCATAGGGTCAACAAGGTTACTGCATGTGCTTGGATAATGAACTACCAGGAATCTATTTCATTCAACCCATATGAAGCCCCTACCCCAGGCAAGACACCGGCTAAGGAAGATGCATTGGGAAAGAATGACCTTATTAAAAATACTAGTTAAAATTTCTCATCCATTCAACTTAATTCATTAATCCAGTCACTAATTACAATGGCTGTTAGAAATGTTTTAAACCTGTGTCTTATATCCTCTTCTTCATCCTATGAAAACACAGCTTTAACAAGGAAATTGGATGACAGTGATGAGAGCACTTATTTAGCACTAGGTAAGTTTCAGGCACTGTTTTTAAGCCCTCTATATATTACTTCATTTAGTCCTTACACCTTCATGAAAAATAGGAACAATTATCACTCTTATTTTAGAGATGAGGAAAGAAACAGAGAGATTTGGAAAATTTCTCAGGATCTCACAGCTAGAAAGTAGCAGAACCAGGTTTCAAATGCCAAAGTTTCTCACAGGGAGGAGATAATCAGCATATCCATGAATAAGGATTTTCAATGAACATGAATGAAATATTTTAAAGATCACGAGTGCCAGTTATCCTAGATCTGGAACTATCAATGCAGTATATCTAAGTTTAAATAAATATATAAAACTCTCCAAAATCTGTCATAGTTTGTTCCAAGGTATTGGCATTGCCTAGAACCAAATGCAAACTGCCTCAGTGGGCCTCAATGTCAGAAATACCAGATAGCCTTATATGCAATGGCCTAATAATATTTTCTGTTAAATCTGTTTTATCATGTAATATTCAAGTTTTACCATCAATAAATGGATCCTGAGAATTAAAATTTCAAATAAATAGAAAAATACAAACCATAACAAACAAAAACAAATAATAAATGCTGGAGAGGGTGTGAGGAAAAAGGAACCCTCCTGCAATGTTGGTGGGAATGTAAATTGGTACAGCAGCTATGGAGAACAGTATGAAGGTTCCTTAAAAAATGAAAAATAGAGCTACCATATGATCTTGCAATCCCACTCTTGGGCTTATAACCAGAGAAAACCATAATTTGAAAACCTACATGCACCCCAATGTTCATAGTGACACTAATTACAATAGCCAAGACATGGAACCAACCTAAGTGTCCATCAACAAATGAATGGATAAAGAAGTTGTGGTGTATACATACAATGGAATATTACTCAGCCATAAAAAAGGAATGAAATAATGCCATTTGCAGCAACATGGATGGACCTAGAGATCATCACGCTATGTAAAGTAAGCCAAAGACAAATATCATACCATATCACTTATATGTGTAATCTTAAAAAAATGATACAAATGCATTTATTTATAAAACAGAAACAGACGCACTATCATAGAAAACAAACTTATGGTTACCAAAGGGGAGAGGTGTTGGGGAGGAATAAATTAGGAGGTTGGGATTAACATAAACACACTACTATATATACCATACTGTATGGCACAGGGAACTTATTTAACATTTTGTAATAAGCCATAAGGGAAAATAATCTGAAAAAGAGTATGTACACACACATATGCATACATACAACTGAATCGCTGTGCTGTACACCTAAAACTAACATGATACTGTATATCAACTATACTTCAATAAAAAAATAAAGAAATGAAAACAACCATATACATGAGAAAAGGGTGTTTCTCAAATCAATGTTAGAAATACTAGATTCTTTTGGTTGCAAATGGCAGAAATCTAAATCAAACTGATTTTAGGCAAAAGGAGGTATGCAGGACATATTTAATTCACTTATGACACTGGAAAGTCACAGGTTCAGCTGTTTCCAGAAGCCCAAACATTGCCCCTAGGGCTCTGTTGTACTTAGCTTTTAATTCTTCTACCATGGTGAGGGCTGCATTCTCAGGCTTTTCCAACAAGGCACAGAAAACTGGAAGTCACTGCAACACTAACTTACATCACTGAGTTGCTAAATCTCAGATAAGTTTCTAATTGGCCTGGCTGGGATCAAGAGCCTCTCTTGATCTAATCACTGCAACATAGGGATCAAACATTCCAGCTGGGCCTACCTGAGTACCTCCGGGGTATTCACTGCCTTACTAGGACCCCGTTGACTGGGAAAAGGGCAGTTGCTCAAAGGGGAAGTGGATGTTTTGTTACCTAAAGAGAGGGAAAGATATTTTGGACAGGCAGAAACAACATTTGACTACTAATGACTGGGTGCACATTTCTCCATGGAAAAAGCTCACATTGCATGAAGGTAACAATTGCTTTGTACAGAGGATGAATAAGGTGTCAAGCACTGTGCTAAGCCTTTCACTTAACTCGCTTTGTTTAATCCTTATAATAATCTTTAGGGAGACACTACTGTTATTATTTCCAGGAATGATACACAATGAGGCACCATTTTATCTACACCAGATATTTATACCAGGACTTTATAATTGGCCTATGCCCCTTTCAATTAATTGGTTCCCATGCACACCAGTTGATCTATTTTAAATGACCAATCTTGATTATTTCCAATACTTCTACAAGGCAACTGAGGCTCACAGAATCTCATAACTCAAGTACAAACCCACTAGTAGAAACTCAGTAATCATTATTTATTATTAGTGCTAATTACATCAGAGCATAAGCATGACAAACACAACAAGGTCATTATATTTTAATTGTTTAAGAGCTTCACTGAGATATACTTTATACTTCATAAAATGCATCCATTTTAAGTGTACAGTCTGACAAGTTTTGCCCAAATACACAGCCTTGTAACTACCACCCACCTAAGACGGAGAACATTTCTCCCATTTCAATGTTTCCTCTTACCCCACTGAAATCAATTCTCTCCCCTCACCCCTGGCAATTGTCAATGTGCATTGATTGTCACTGTAATTTTGCCTTTTCTAGAATAGCATATGAGTGGAATCATAAAGTATATAATATTTTGTACCCAAGTTCAGCATAATGATTTTGAGAGTCATCTATATCATTGCACGTATCAATAGTTTGCTCCTTTTTACTATGGAATAGTATTCTATTGTTTGGCTATATCACATTTTGTTTTTCCATTCACCAGGTGATGGAAATTTTGGTTTACTCTAGTTTTTTGATAGCATACATAATGCTGCTATGAAATCCTAGGATAGAACTATATTTCGTTTTTCATGGGTAAATACCTAGGAAAAGAGCTGATGGATCATAAAAACAAGTGAATATTTAACTTTATAGGAAACTGCCAACCTCTTTTCAAAACGGCTGTGACATGTTTGTATTTCCATAAGCAATGGGTTAGAGTTCCGTTGGCTTCAGTCTCGCCAAGATTTAGTTATCATTAGTTTTTCAAATTTTAGTCATTCTAGTGGGTATTAAGTGATTGTTCTTTGAGAATTTCATTTCATTTCCCTGATGACCAGTGATATGGAGCATGTACAGTGTCTTTATTGGTCATCATGTATCTTCCTCATTGAAGTGTCTGTTCAAATTTTTGCCCATTTATTATTGAGTTGCATGTTTTCTAAGTCCTTCACATATTCTGAACACAAGTCCTTAGTCAGATATATGGTTTTGCAAATATTTTCTACCTATCAATTACCTTTCTATTTCTAAACAGAGGCTTTCAAAGAGAAATTGTTTCAAATTTTGAAGTCCAATTTATCAATTTTTTCTTCAATGGTTCATGCTTGTAGTGTCATACTTAAGAAATCTTGGGTAAACCAAGAATGCAAAGATTTTTTCCTATTTTTGTTCTGAAGTTTTATGGCTTTAGGTCTTTCATTTAGATTTATGATTCATTTCCATTTAATTTGTGAATGGTATAAAATAAGAGTTGAGATATCCCCCCATACAGATATCCAACTATATTACTTTTCTATGGTTATAGGAAATTGACACAAGATCACTGATTTAAACAACACAAATGTATTACCTTATAGTTCTTTGTGTTAGAAGTACAATGCAGATCTCACTGAGTCAAAATCAAGTTGTCAGCAGGGCTGTGTTCCTTTCCGGGGGCTCTAAGGGAGAATTCACTTCATTGTCCTTTCTAATTTATAAAGGTTGCACACATTCTTTGGCTCATGGCCGTCTTCCTTCATGGTTTCTTTAAAACCAGCAGCACTGGACCCAGTCTTTCTCGGGTTCTTCTTTGCCTCCTTCTTCCTCTTTTAAGGATCCTTATGATTATATTGGGCTCAGCTTGTTAATTCAGCATAATCTTCCTATTTTATGGTTAACAAAGTTAATTCCATCACAACCTTAATTTCTCTTTGCCATGTAGCCAAACATATTTACATGTTTTGGGGATTAGGATGCAGGAATTTTGAGGGGCACGGGACATTATTTGCCCACATCAACTATACCAGGATCATTTGCTGAAAAGACTCTCCTTTCCCCCATTGAATGAACTTGGCAACTTTGTTGAAAATCAGTTGACCATGAATGTGCGAATTTACTCTTTTTCTCTATTCTGTTCCTCCGATCGACTTGCCCGTCTTTTAAACATGACCATGATATGGCTTGCTCACTGTAGATTTCTACAAAGACTGATACTAAGTCTTGAAATCAGGTAGTATAACTCCAACTTTATCCTTTTTCAAAGTTATTTTGGCAATTTCAGGCCCTTTGTATTCCCATATACATTTAGAAACAGCTTGTCACTTTCTACAAAAATCCTGACAGAACGTTGGTGGGAAGTGCATTGAATCTATATATCAGTTGTTGAATTGACATCTTAATAATATTTTATCTTCAATCTTTGAACACAGTATCTCTCTCCATTTGTTTAGGTCTTCTTTAACTTATCTCAGCAATGTTTTGTAGTAATTAGTGTACAGGTCCCACATAAAAATCTTTGTTCAATTTATTCCTAAGTACTCTTGCTTATTTCAGCTGTCATTGTAAATGCAATTGTAAATTCAATTGTACTTTTAATTTCATTTTCTAACTGTTCATTACTGCTATTAGAAATATAGTTCATTTTGTATATTGACCTCATGCCCCATGAAGTTACTAAACTTCCTTGTTCTAATAGCTTTTAAAATATATTTCATAGACTCTTTCATACATCATAATGTCATCTCCAAATAAAGATAGTTTTCTTTCTCACTTTCTGCGGATGCCTCCTATTTCTTTTTCTTATCTTGTTGCACTGATTTGGACCTCCAGTATGATATCGAATAGAAGCGCTGAAAGCAGACATTCTTGACTCATTCCAGACTTTAGGCAAAACATATTTAATATTCTTCTAAGTATGATGTGCTGTGAATTTATTGTAACTGCTCTTTACCAAGTTGAGAACTTTTTTTTTCTTATGCTGGTTTTATAAGAATTTCTATCATGAATGGGTATTAAATTTTTTTCAAAAAATTCAGATATTGAGATGATCAAACAGTTTTTCTCCTTTACTCCATTAATATAAGTTACATTGATTGATAATGAATGTTAAACAAATCTTGAATTCCTGGGATTGAACTTTCTTGTTTGTAATGAACTATTCCTTTTATATAGTGCTGAACTTGATTTAATATAACATTAAGGATTTTTGCTTCTGTATTTATGATAGATGGTCTGTAGTTTTCTTGAGCTATCTTAATCTGGTTTTGGTGTCAGTGCAATACTGGCTCCATAAAATGTACTGGGAACCAGATGCTTATATTTTCTGAAAGAATTTACAAAAGATTGGTATACTTTATTAAACGTTTGATAAATTTCACTAGAGAAGCCATATGGTCCTACAGTTTTCCTTCTTGGAGCTTTTTAAAATTATGAATTTAATGTCTTCAATGTGCATAGGGCTACTTCTTCTTGAGGCTGATTTGGCAAATTGTGTTTTTCAAGGTGTTTGTCCATTTTATCCAAAGTGTCAAAATTAATCGCATAAAATTGTTCATAATATTCTTTCTTGATTTCTTTTATTTTTATTATTTCATCACTGGGACTTGTTTTATAGCCCTGTATTTGGTGTTTCTTTGTGAGTGTTCCATGTGTTCATAAAATGAATGTATATTCTGCTGTCTAGGTATGACCATTTTATAAATGTCACTTTGGTCAAGTTGGTTCCTTACTGTTGTACTCTTTATTCTATCAGTTACTGAGGGGAATATTGAAACTTTAAACTATACTTGCTACTGTTAAATTATCCAGTTTTTCAGTTCTGTTATTTCTCACTTTATTAGGTACATAGAATCTATAATTGTTTTATTTTCCTGTTGTATTGATCTTTTTAGGATCAAATAACTCTCCTTGTCTCTATTACTCCTTGTCTTAAAGTCTACATGATATTAATATATCCATACCCTTCTTATGCTTACTGTTTGAATACTGTATCACTTACCATCATTTTACTTCCAATTTATTTGTGTACCATGTACATCTCTTGTAGACAGAAAATGGTTGGATCTTTTTCCTTTAATCTTATCCAACAAGCTTTTCCTTTTAATTAGAATAGATAATCTATTTATATCAAGGTGATTGTTGTATAACAGTATTTTAATCTGCCATTGTACTATGTGTTTCCTGTTTGTCTCATATCCTTTTTGTTCCTCTCTTCTTTCTTTCCAATCTTCTTTGGTTTTCTGAAAATATTTTTTGTAAGTCATTTTAATCCCTATTAACTTTTGACTGTATTTCTTTGCATTATTTTTTATTAGTTGCTTAGGAATAACAATATGCATTGTTAATCCATGGCAATCTACTTATATTTAATATTGAATTATTACTTTTTTAAAATATGAAAATCTTGAAACAGTATAATTCCATTTACCCACCCTCCTCTGTGCCATTGTTGTCATATATCTTAATATACCTTATACATCCTACACTGCATTTTTTAAGAAATTAAGAAAAGAAAAAAATTACTTGTATAACCTTTTATATTTCACCACATATGTATATTTTCCAGTGTTTCTCATTTCTTTCTGAATATCCATGTTACCATCTGGTGTCAGTTTCTTTGAACCTAAAGATATTCCTTTAGTATTTCTTGAAACAGTAGTCTGCTAGCAATGCCTTTTCTAAATTTTTTCAAAAATGTCTATCTTATTTTCATGTTTACAGAATACTTGCACTAACTATAGATTTCTTAACGGCCATGGAGGGTTTTTTTTGTTTGCTTGGTTGGTTGGTTTTGTTTGTTTGTTTGTTTTAATTATTCCACACTTTGAATATGTAAGTCCCAATGTCTTTGGGCCTACATCATTTCTGGTGATACATCAGCTGTTGATCACACTGTTGGTTCTCTGCATGTAATGTGTCTTTATTCTCCCAGTGCTTTCAACATTTCTATCTTTGGTTTTCAGGTATTCTACTATGGTATACTGATACTGAGATTGAACTGCTGCCTGTGTGTGTGCATGTGTGTTTATTTGTGCTTCACTGAACTTCTTGGATTTCTAAGTTAATGGGTTTTCTTTTGCAAATGTAAGAAGATTTGACCAATCTTTTTTCCGTTTATTTTTTCTTTTCTCTCTCACTTTGCCTTGTGGGACTCCATGTGCACATATATTAGACTATTAAATATTGCTCCACACTTCTCTGGGGCTTTGTTAATTTTGCTAAACATTTTTCTCCATGTTGTTCAGATTTGGTAATTTCTACTGATACTTTAATTTCACTGAATTTTTTTCTTTTGCTATTTCAAATTTTCTGATGAGTTCATATAGTGAGGTGTTTATATCAAGTATCATATTTAGAGCTTTAAAATTTTCATTTGCTTTTTTCTTCCAGTTTACATCTCTCTGTTGAAATTTCCTATCTGTTTACTCACTAATATTCTATTTTCCTTTAATCATCTGAATATATTTTAAATTGCCTCTTTGAAATCTTTGCTCAATACATTGTAGGGACCACTCAGTTTCAGTTTCTATTGACTGTCACTCATAGTCAAAAAAGCACTTTCCTGCTTCTTTGCATATCTAGCAATTTTTGCTTTGAAACTATGTTGTAGATTATACTGTGTAATGACTCTGGGATAGTCTGAGGATGATTGGTTTGTTTGTTTTAATTTTCTGTTCCAGAAGGCAATTTACTTGCCCAGAATCAAACTGTGAAAGAGTCCTCCCTACAATGTGCAGTAGCTGGTGTTTGATCAGTTTTCTTTGACTTCCAGCTGCTGCTTGTTTGGCTTGTCCCTCGGGAGTCTCCCTGTGCCTGCAAAGTTTAGCTGTCAGCCAAAAAATTGGGTATACTTTACACTTAGATTTTAAGCCTCACTTCTGTGGTTATTTTGTTTCTGGGGGCTTTTCTCTAAATTTCCAGATGTTTTTCCAGCCTCGACTTCATACCTCTGACACTTAAGATAAGGAAGCGTTCTGCTTTCTGCCATTTGAGTTGTGTGTGATTTGGAGAACACACTCAGTCAAAAATGCAGCAAACTCACAAACCTCACCAGCAGCAGCTCTGAATTTTAGTGGGAGCTGATTCTCTAATTTCTATTTCACTTTTTTCCTGGGCTCTCTTAATTCCAAGCATGTGTAGTTTTGTGGTCAGTTAGGAATTTGAGGAGACTTCATACTCAGATTTTGGACTTCAGTACCTTTGAAGCTTTTCTACTTTCAAAAGTTCCTCTCTGAAGTTCAGATGTTTCTGTACTCTGAACTCTATCATCTGGTAAGGGAGGTTGGAGTAGTTTTTGTTGAGATAATTGTAAATTACATGAAGTTGTAAGAAATAATAAAGAGAGATTCCATGTATACTTTACTCAGTTTCCCTCAATAAGAACATTTTGGAAAACTACAATACAATATCACAACCATGGTATTGACACACAATACATTCATCTTCTCCACATTGCCCAGTTTCACTTGTGTTTGTGTGTGTGTGTGTTCATTCTATTAAATTTTAGCATTTGTGTTGTAGGTTTGTGTATCTATCACCACAATCAGGATACTCAACAGTTCTATCACCACAAAGATCCCTTGTGTTGCCCTTTTATGACCACATCCACCTCCCTCCCACCCCATCCTTCCTTAACCCCTGGAAATAACTAATTAGTATTCCATATCTAGAATATTCTCAATTCAGAATATTATATGAATGGAATCATACTTTATGTAATCCTCTGGGATTGATTTTTTTTCACTTAGCATAATTCCCCAGAGATTCATCCAAGTTGTGAGCTATATCAATAGCTATTTTCTTCTTATTTTTGAGTAGTATTCCATGGAATAAATATGTTTGCATTTTGTTTAGCCTTTACCTGTTCAAGGACATCTGGCATATTTCCAGTTTTAGTTATTATGAATCAAGCTGATGTAAGCATTTGTGTATAGTTTGTTATTTTTGTGTACACAGGTTTTCATTTCTCTGGGACAAATGCCCAAGAGAATAATTGCTGTATCATATAGCAACTTCATGCTTAGTTTAAAAAAAAAAAAAAAACTGCAAGCTGTTTTCCAGAGTGACTGTACCATTTCTCACTCCCATCAGCATGAGTGATCAAGTTTCTCCAGCTCCCCATCAACACTTGGTGTTGTTACTCTTATTTTAGTCATTATAATAAGTATACAGTGATATCCCATTGTGGTTTTAATGTGCATTTTCCTGGTACACTCATACCTAGAATATATAAATAACCTTAACAAACAGTCAGTTAGAAAACAAGAAGAGACATGAAAAGACATTTCACAGAAGAAGATATACAAATGGCAAATTCTAGATATGAATCTTTTTAAACTATTTTCTGCGTGTGGAATTACCTGACACCTTCATGTCACCATGACTGCATTGAAATTACATAGAAAAATGTATAGCCTAAGTATAATGTAGAATTTCATTATGCATTTGAATATAGCACTATTTGAAACAAAAACAGGCTTTGTATAGATAAAAGACTAAAAATAAATATGCCAAAAGATACAATGATTATCGTTGATGATACTAACGAGTACTTTTTGTCTACATTCCATTTTTTTATACTAGTGGGTGGTTAGAAGGTTATCCTCTATAATTACTAAATTATTTCATCATTTTTATTAGTGTAAAATTTAATTATTGCTCAAAATGTGTTTCTCAAAAAGGTTAATGAAAATTCCAAGTTGAATATTATGCACAGCCACAGAAATTTCTACCTATTCCTGAATTCAACTTTGAAAAAGTAATACATTTATCTAAACGTCTTGAAACCATAAGTAACTTCAGATTGGAGAACACACAGCTTTTCCATTATTAAGCAAGTGTTTGGGTAATGCTTCCTGATAGATTTAGTGGTATCATCCATACAAATCACATGTACATAGCATATTAATAACTATAGTAGCGTGTCATGAATAATTTGTGAAAGTTTTAACCATCTTTTAAAATAAGGACTTTAAGGCTAGATTTCTAAAATATTGCAATTAGCATGCAATCAATTAAGGTGAAATACATCTAAAGAATATTATCCAAATATAAGATATTTTTTGAGTTGAACATTTTTAGAAGTAGCTTCATAAATGATAAATAAAAATTAAGTAATGAACTAAAATTTTATCAACATTTAAGCAAAGTCTCTTAGAATAAGCTGGGCCCTGGGCAAGTCTTTCTAATTTGCTAAAGATGATACATTCAAGTTACAGTGAGTCAATTAGAATTTCCTATAAAAGCAGTGAACATTCTGGATTTGCTTAGATAAATCTGCATAATCCATTTAAAGTTTATTTTGGTTCATTTTTTCCCCCCAGGACTAACAAAAAAATTTGTTCTCCCCCACAAATCAGTAAATCCAGCATATTAAATTCAGTCTTTTAGGCTCAATTATTATATACAACATACCAGAAAGTTTTGCTTTTAAATTTATAAAAGTTCATAAACACGTATAATTAAAAGAGAAGTAAAAATGACTTATTAGATAATCAAGCCATTCCCATGCCAAGATTGCAAAATTCTGAAATCCCTAGGTGGAATGCATAAACCTTTCATCTTTACCATAAGGCCATTAACATTTAAAAATTGGCAAGGTTGGCATTTCATGCAGTAAATAACTTCTTATACTACTACCATCCACACATCAATGCCAGTGGCTCATGTTCCAACCTGACCTGCCTGTTTATTGAAGTCACTGAATATTACTTTTAAGAATGTTCTTTTTGTCTGGAATAGGGGTTGGAGGGAAAATCCTTCGAGTACAATATTAACAGTGTGCTGATGATTAGTGTAGCTTTAAGAGCTCATAAATTAGATGTTCAAGTCATGAATACTGCAAACACTCCTCTAACACACAAGCTACTAAAAACACAGTGGGCCATAATGAGAGAGTTGAGAAAGGGTAGTTTTTAAAATGTATATATTATTCATTTCCCATTGGTTTTTATAACAAATGACTATTCAAAGGAAATAAGCTGTCAAAGAAAAGTTACAGTAATCTCCGAGCTGGGACTAAATTAGGAATAAGAAAAATATTTATTAGTTACTGAAAAGTTTGTCCCCAACAGATAGAGCAGTGGCCAGAATGTGGGAGCTCTGGTTTGCTTCCTTGGTCCCCAGGGGATGAGAGTTAGGCATTTAACTTGCTGCTTCTGAAAGACGTTTTGAGTTATTCATCGACAGGAGTAAAAATTGGCAATATGGTTATACTGATATTAGATACCTCAGACAGTCCTTCAAAGATCTCAGCAGTCAATATCCTTAATTTACTTCATCTAGTAGTATGTTAGTTTCTGGTTTAGGGACCTTATTTTAATTTGAAAACATCCCCTTCAGTATTAAGCGTGTATGATGATTTTATGCCTGAGAAATTTTCTCTCTCTTGGTGCCATTTCCATTTAGGAAAATATGGTTGGACAAGTACAGATCATACCTTAGTAGAAATACCCAGCTGGCTGCTTGGAAGGTGCTAGGTACCAGTAGGGTGAATTGGTCTTTTCATTTTTTTTCAGTGACACATTTTGCAGGGACAGAGCCAAAGGATTGGGAATTTGTGCAAGCGCACTTCCAGTACACTGAGCTCTGTGACTATAAACATTTATGTTTATCCCCCACTGGGATACCCACTGACCTAATGCTGGCATCCTATAACACACTTCTCTAAGACACTCCAAACACTGATGGACGTTCTTTAATTCCAGTCCTTCACTTTCACACCCCACAGGCATGGTGACCTTGTAGGCAAATTGCTCCCACTGACTGACTGCCCTGCTAGTTACAGTGTCACCACTAGTTTGAGGTGAAATCTGTTGTTTTTGCAATAATGTTCAGGGAGATTGTCTGTAAACACCTTATTTAAATTTTTGAAATTAATTAAAATTCAAAATTAAGAATTTTCTGTAACTATCCAACTGTGGTTGGTAAGACATATTTTTTAAAAATATGTTCCTGCTTTATGAAGGGGTATTTAATCCTAGGGAGACTGAGGGAAAGGGTGAAGTTAGGCAGAAAGGAAGGGAAACCAAGACCAGGTGGTGGATCACCAAGCTGGCCTCAGTGTCCCAGAAGAACACAGTGCAGTTACCCAGTCCCTCAGATGCCATACTGGACAGCTATAAATAAGAACAGTCCATCAAGGGTGATAGTAGCAACACTTAATCTGCTGGCTCATTTCCCTCTCCTGTCACTTACTGGCCATAGTTCTCCCCATGGACTATTACCTTCCTGCACCTTTGGGTTATGGTACAAAGTCCTTCCAGGCAGCTACTGGGAAAGCCAGAGCTCTGTGCGTCCAGACCCAGGGCTGAAACTGCTGTGGCTTTGACCACAGCAATCACAATGCAGTTCGCAGTAAGTAGTCTGGCTTTTGTCCCAAGAGGACGGAAGTCCACAAAAACTCTAGAACCATAAGAACAGATAGAAGACTTTGGTCAAAAATACTTTTCAAGGCGTCTTTGAGCAACAAAATGTCATCATGATTATACAGCAGCCAGAGCTGACTATTGTTTAGTCAATTTAAACCCTAGATACGGAGAACTACAGTAAGATATCAACAGTCTTCTTGACTTCCAGGGTGTTTGACCTTCAGAACTCCTTTCATATGTCTAGTGAGTCCAAGTCAAGCCTGCCTGTTTGTAATGGCTGAGGGGCATGGCTACTTGGAAGCCTGGGATGGATGCAAATTAATTCTGCTATAATTCTGTTTTTAAGAAATGTTGCAGACGTTGAAGTCTAAAGCAACAGGTAACATTCTGTATAAAATACATTCCACCAGCTGATGCTACAAATCCATCCTTTTCTCTTACAACTTTTTTTGCTTCAAAGACTCTCCAAAGTCTGGCTGGGCAAACAACTCATTGTGCTGTGCGCTCCTGATCACTTTTCCAGCTCTCCTCCCAATTGGGTACTGACCCCTGCCTTCACCCACAAAAATGCACTTGTCCTAACCTCCAACTGAGGTCAACAGCTCATTGTTGTGTCTTATCGGCATGCCTTCCTGAGATCTCTAGCTTCCTGCCCAAATGAGTCCTTTGAGCAGTCAGGAACTTAATACCTAATTTTAAATAATGGCAAAAAACAAAGCAGCTTCAGTGGCAGTGACAGCAATGAAAATGGCATTGAAATTATGTTTCTTCATGCATCTCAGCTTGAAAAGCTCCTCAGCGGCAGGAGCGATTTCTTGCTTAGCTGTGGATCCTCACTCAGTGCCTAAGCCAGAACCCACCATAGTGGAACTACTCAATAAATACCTGTTGAACAAATGAATGGCACAGACAAGATGGAGAAGAATGGCCCTAAAAAACACGAACTTAGAATAGTGGGAAGAAAATTCACATTTGCATTGTAATGTTATGTAGAATATTACATACTATAATACAGTTATGTGAATAAGCACCATGAAAACTACACACTGACATGAAATTTGGTTTAAAGAGCATATAATCACAAATATAATATAAGCATGCACAACATATAGAGATACATAACATTTTTAAAAAATGCACCCAAACATAAACAATAGATATCTGTGGCCAGCTGGATTATAGGTAATTTTTATTGTACTCTTTATATTTTTCAGATTTTCTAAAATGAACATGTATTATTATAATTTATCATTTGAAAAGTGATGCTATAAAAAGTCTGCCCAAAATTCAGTAGAGAATAGAGGAGAGGGAAATAGAATAAGAAATAGCTATTTTATAATTTATCAACTGTACCCCTTAGGGTACTACAAATAATAATCATAAGAAACAATAAAATAGTGCACTGGATACCAGGGTGAGGCAGAGTAAATTTTCTGCCTAGAACATGCTTCTGCTATATAGTTTTATAACATCCCAAGACCTCCAGCACAAGATTGGTGAAGATGGAAGAGACTCCTAGAATGAGGATTGGGGAGAATAGTATAGTATTCTCAGCCACTGTTCATGTTACACACTCAGGTAGAAAGTAATTCAGCCTCCCTAAACAGAGCCCTGCTGTTCCAGTGATAGAAAGCCATGCTGTGATCCTTGTTCCAAAATTCTTGCTCTGCGTAAATATTTGAAACCTTCTTCCTTTTTTCAAATCTTAGCACAGCATAAAACCAAACAAGAGGATCAGAAGGACTGTAGAATAGGCTGTATGACTTTAGACGAGTAGTTCTCACAGGAGTTGATTTTAACGCTCAGGGGACATTTGGCAATATCTGGAAACATTTCTGGTTGTTAAAGGTGGGGAGGAGGACAGGTGCTATGGGCCCCTCAATGATAGAGGTTCAACATCCTGCAATGTGCAGTACAGTTCCTGGGACACAATTACTCAACTCAAAACATAATACAACTTTATAATATGAAAGAACAGGTCCAAAATGAGAGTTACTGCCTCTACCAGTGTCATGAAAGTGGGGTACTAAAAAGCCATCTTGGAATGGTCAACTCCAGGCAGGGACAGACACAGATACCAGAAAACACTGCCATCACAACTACCTGTTTCAGAGCCGCACCCTACTTCCCAGATCCACAGTGCCAAGAAAGAAGACAAATGGGATGTCCTTCACCCTGACCCGAAACCACAGCTCATGATCACTCATTGCAGTATCTCAGCAGAAAACTCAAGGCTTTCCCGTGGGGGCCTCCAAGCAGAGAGAACAGAATTCAGGAACATTAGCACAATCTTAACCAACGGATGCTGGGGAAGGAAGGCTCTACTTTCACAACTTTGTACCATCAAAGGAGGGTAGAATGGAGACTGACTGAGTTACTCTCCTCTATCTACAAGATTTTATGTTTATATTTAAATGCAATCAGTGTTCCCCATAGGACTTTTTTTATCATTCCTGGCTTTGTCATTTCTGAATTCTTAGTCTCATTGTTCTCTCAACTGGCTGGCTTTAGTTTGCAAGATATTTTTCTTCCAACAAGAGCTAATAGAATTATATTCCCTGATTTCTTTTATGTTTGATAATGTCTCTCTGTGACCAATGGAAATAAGAGCAACTTTGCCAGGTAAAATTTCCTTGGGTGGTACTGTCTCTGTGTCAAAACACTGTAGACATTGCTTTTTGTCTTCTGGCATTGGACGTTACTGTGTCACCATGGAAAAGTCTGGGGCCAGCCAGAGTTCTTACCCCAGCACATGATTTTCTTTTTATGCATGGAAACCTGAAGGATTGAATGTGTTCCTGGATCAGGGTGTCAATGTGTGCTCGTTGATCTACAGATGTGGATCTTTCTTCATTTCAGGCTCTTTCCTTCTTTTAGAGGAATACCCAGCCTCCACTTTTTTTTTTTTTTTTTAATTTTGGAGGAATATCACCTCAGATCAGCTCTTCTTACGCTGGTTGTTTTAGTCTTATCTGCCAGCATTCTTATTGTCTTACTCTCATCAGAATTCATTATGATTATGTCTAGTCTTCCCTCTATGTCAATAATTTAATTTTCAATGTTGATTCTCTTCCTTAGTATTTCTAATTACTGTGTCTCTTCTGTAATGCCATTGTTTTAGTACTAGATTTGTTTCCTTGGGTCTACAAATTACTTTATTGTCTGTGTAAACAACAACATATGAAAAATGCTGGACTCGGCCAAATGCAATCATGAAAAAAGTTGGTCAGGTTGCTCCCACTGTCTCTCCTGACCTGGACTGCATGCTGGTTCTTTCTGGTTCTTACTTGAAAAGTTGGACAAGTCCCATAGCTTCTCCCAGCCTTTTCAAGTTACAAGAGCTGTCTAATTTCAGTAACTAAAAGCCCAGTCTAAGGTACATTATAACCACCATAGTATGTTTTAAATTGCTTTCCTTCCCTGGTTCAAATCCACTTTAACCAGAGAATATATAGAGAACACAGAGGGTGCGGTTGGCTTCTCTTGTCCCCCTGCCCATCCTTCTGCAGACTCCTCAACAGATTGGTCTCTGAGGCCTGGAGAACCTAGCCCAGGAAGATTAGTAGCTGAGCCTGGTGCATTCTCCCGTTGGGAGCTTCTGACTAGAGTTCCCATAACACTGTGCCTGTTGTCCAGTTGGCCACTTTCAACTTTCCTCCTAGCCCAGGACTTCCTAACATTCATCCCCGTCTTGAGTCATCTGGCCCTTCCTGAAACTTCTCCTGGTGGAGTCTCTTTCACTATGCCTATGTGAAACCATAAAGTGTGCTTTAGTCTTCCCTCTAAGACCACAGGCCTAATCAAAAATCGACAAATACCTCCCCTCACCTCCTTGGCATTCCCCTTCCTTCACATCTTATTTGGATTTAGGTAGAAGGATACATAGCCTTCCCGCCCCTGGTGGGGCAATGGTGTGAAAACAAAAGGGTGTGTCACTCCTACACTTTTCTTCATTCTTCCCTCCAACCTTCACTGCCTAGATAATCCAGAGGTGGTCATTCTTAAAATTCTTAAAATTAGGTTTGCCATTGTTCTAAAGTTGTACCCAAGATTTAATTTAGAGTGGTCTGACTGAATGACAACACGGAGAGGACAATGCTAGGGAAGAAAGAATTTAGCACTCACATTTCCCATGAGGAGGGGGCATACCACACCACAAAAGGCCAAAAGGGGAGCATCAGGGTGGTCAGGAGGCAGAAGACAGACAGGAGTGAGGGGAAAGTCTCAGCCAGAACCTGTACTGGGGTTTTCATGGGAAAGACAAGATAGGACAGAGTCAACAGCTTAGATTGGCTAGTTTGAATCATTCCAGTGGGCTGTGGGGCATAGGGATGGTCCCAAGGTGTCTGGTACTTGGCCCTGGGATGATTTAGAGCAGGAGAAATCTTGGCATGGTTGTGAGAGCTAGATAAAAGAGGTGGTTGGGGCTATAGACTTGGGATTGGTGGGTTTGCATGTGAGAGATGTCCTCTGGTTGAGCCTATGGCTGTCTCTAAGAATTGGTCAGCCCTGGGAGGGGCATCTCTCCCTGGGACCCTAAGGTTCCCAGATGCCAGAGCATTAAGAATACAGAAATAAGAAAATATCATTAATTCAATTGGCCCCATAATGAATGGATTCCAAATAGACAAACACATAACCTAAGAAAACACAGATCAACCAACTCTCAGCAAGTCTCTGGTGATCTAGCTCCACACTTCGGGTTATAGGCTAAAATCAAGATTTTAGTTAACAGGACTACAAACATTTCTGGAGACTGGTGGGGATCCCCAATGTGAGGAATCTCTTCTCCTCATTGTGAACACTGTTAATCAAGGTGCCTTGCCCTCCTCTGGCCGGTGAAGGACAATCAGTTTTCCCGAAGTATATGAATTTTAAGTGAAGTAATTCAAGACTGAAATCCAATGCAGCTATTTCATCACATCTGAGGGGACCTGAAATGATTGGTCATTTGTCCATGCCTCCTAAATCCCTGGCATTGATTTTTGTCCTTTTCTGAGGCCTGGATATGACCTATTCTCCTGAGTCTTTGAGCTATACTTTATTTTTCCAAAAAGTTTTGTTTTTTTCTTAACCCAAGTTAGCCAGTCCATTTCTGTTGATTTCTAGCAAATAAATGTGATTAAGTGTTCATATTAAACAGAAGCAAAGGGAAAAAAAGCTTTGAATGGTAATTCAGCAGTGTCAATTTCACAGTCAAGCTGTGTTTCTGTGTTTCTGTGACGTATTGGATGCTAAGAATCACAGATCGATAATATCTTAGTAAAGTACAATCCTTCATTTTGCTGCACTCAGGGAAGAATTCATTTTGTTTGGAAGAAGTCAATGAAAGAAGGTAACTAATAAAAATTCAGTGTTTCCTTATAGTGATTTAGGTTTTTGCTGAATTTGAAATTTTTATGCCAATACTCCTTGGGTCACTGATTTAGACAAATTAAAGACATAAATCTTATGAGAGCTGTAATTGCCAGGGTGGTTTGGTTTTCACTTTATAAAATCTATTTGTTTTGCTCTATTTTATTGTCTCTGCTTTATCTGATTTTGTTGTTATGCTAAAACAGTTTCTTCCTTGGGATATCTATTTATCTAGGTGCTGCTTAAACACTATGTTGAATCATAGTAGGGGCATGCTGGGCTTTTCCTGTTTGCCAAATGGCACTAACGTCTTTAAAAGGAAGCTCGTTTTTCTGCGGTAACATTCATGATATTATCAATCCACGGAAAAGTCCTTTGGGAGATATTTGGGTTAGTAAGTACCTATCCAACATATTAAAAGGTAGAATTTTCCTTTTAAGAGATTTGTTTCTTAATTAATAAGTAATTATAAATAATAGCTACTTTATTAATTTGGGAGCATGTATTATATGCTGGTAATGATAAAAATTAAATTTATTTTTCATTGTAATCATATGATTTAGGAATTCATCATGCTCAATTTATAGATAAGGAACGTGAAATTTAGGGACTGTTAAGCAATGCTCCAGCGTCACACAGAGTCGGAGCTAGGATTTGAAACCAGGTCTGGATGACTCAAAACTCACTGCTTCCAACAACTCTAGCATTTTGGCTCTTCCTCAACTTTCCATTTACCTCCTAAATGATTCAAAATGTGTGTATATTCATATTTTACACTTTCAACAAAATGAAAGCACACATCTTTCTATGATTTATCATAGAAAACCCAAAAATCTCAGCTGGGTGTTGGCTCTCTTAGTACTCTGGGTCATCTAGCCAATTTCAGAGTGGTTGTTTGGATATTTGCTGTGGATATCCTAGAGCCCTTGTCAAATCAGTAAATGAAGGAGGAGTGTTGAATAATCCCCTTGAGAACAACTCTCATGAAGGTATGCTTTCCAAGCATCTGTGAATTTGAAACATTGGTCCACCTACATTCGCCTTTGGGCAACAGGTAGGAGATTTCAATGCATAAGACTGATCCTCTTCTTGGCTGAATCGTACTCATCTTATCGAATAAAAGAAAAGAAAGTTAAATGATAGAACTCGAGATCTGAGAAGACTCTTAATGCAGTCCATCCTTTCATTTTCCATATGATGAAACTAAATCATATTTAATCAATGATATTCATTGTTCTTAGCATTTTGTAGGTGTTTTTGTTTGTACTTAACATCTACGTGTTTGTGCATTTATGTATGTGACACAATGTAGTATACTGATTAAACACAGACTCTGAACTCAGAACACCCGGACTGAAATTCTTGGACTGAATGTCACTTATGAGATGTATATCCTCAGAGCATGTAATCTAACTGCTCTGCGCCTTAGTTTCCTCATCTGTGAAATGGATATCATAGTTTCTACTTGGTTTCACAAGGCTTTTGAGGGTTAAAATGGTTAATACTTGCAAAGCATTTATAAAAGTTATTAAATTCCTGTAAATAATTGATAAATGTTAGCTATTATTTTTATTTTGTATATACATTCATGTATGTGTCTCAAATTGTTAAGAGAGCATTTGATACTGGAAAAAGTACCCTCATAAAATGACTTCCAAAAAGATTCACTATACACACAATAATTTATTGACACTGACATTTGGCTCAGATATCAGTTAGCTTAAGCTAATTTTTACTATCATGCAAAACAATGCTAACATCTCATTGGCTTGCAGCAGCAAAGTTTAATTTCTGGATCGCATTTCACATTGAGGTCAGTAGAAGTAAGGCTGGGCTGCACAGTATCTCACATATGCTTCATCTTTGAAGGAGTGGCCCATGTCAGGACTTGGCCAACTTCATGGTGGAAAAAAGGGAATACTGAGGGATCAATGACTTTTAAAGTTTCAACTTGAAAACAATACATATCACTTCCACTTGCATTTCATTTGCCAAAGTAAGTCACAAGGCCTAACCTAACCTCAGAGGGTCAAGGCTGTATAATCATCCCACAGGAAAGAGGAAAAAACATTTTGAAGAATGATTCTATTGCTACCATACCTAATAATAAGTAGTATTTATTGAACGACTATTATAATTTATGCCAAGCATTGCTGTATATGCTATCAGATACATTATATCTCATCCCCACAAAATCCTGATCGGATCATTGTTTTTGTTCCTTCTCTATAAATGAGGAAACTTATGCACAATAAAGTTTGATTTATTCAACCACAATTCTCGCATTAAGCTCGGTAATGAGCTTTGCGTTACACCTCACTGTGGAGGTACAATGATGACCAGAAGAGTCACGACCTTTTACCCACAGGGAACCTAACATTAGCACCAGAGATGAGTTAACAAATAATAATTCAATTGCAATTGTGACAAGTGCTCAAAGAAGAGGTACAGGAGGATATGAGAATAAATGCAGAAAAGAGTCAAGGAAAGTTTCTCTGAGAAAATGATCTTTACGATGATGAATACAAGGCAGCAGGGTGGGTGAACGTAAGGGTGGACTTTACGTGCACAAGGCCTGAGAAGGGAAATGACACAGATGTAATGGCCTAGCAGCTCAGTCACATGATTGATTGATTGATGGGGATATGTCAGAAGTCACAGGCAGAGGATTCAAGTTCTTTCAAGAGAAGGAAAGGAGCAGTGATATACTCTGGAGGTCAGGAGTACAGGCTCTGAACTCACATTGCCTGGATCCAAACCCTGGTCTTCCCACTTACATACAAGATTTAGGCAATCTAACCATTTGTTGTCTCAGTTATCTCAGTTACAAAATGGGACCAGAAATGATACCTACTTCTGAATTTTGTTAAATGAGTTCATTTTTGTAAAGCACTTAAAACACTGCCAAGCACACAATGAGTATTCAATAAATCTTAGCTTTCCTTCTTGCTGCTATTAAAGCACACAGAACAGGAAACACAGCGCCGTATCTGTTGAGCAATCAGGTATCAAGGTGGTCAGATAGGACAATGAGCCAAAATGACAGCAACCATCAAGGCTTCACTCACTCACTGTGACAGCGCCAACTAAGATGCAAAAGAGAGGTGTGCTGGGTTCCCAGAGCTCTACTGCCCCCTCATGGAACTGTGCTAGGCAAGGGTCAGGTGGAAGCAATGCACGTAGTAGGGAATCATCTCATCCTGGAGCCCGAAGCAAAAGGCTCTTGAATCTTTATGCACCATGGGCCAGCGGAGGGGAGAGAGAAGGAGAAAGGGTTAGGAGTGGAAGGTACCAAGTCCCAGTGGACAAATGTCTCTGCCATGGCCCCTGATTAGGAGGTGTCAGCGGAGGCGTTTGGGATAGGAGCGCAGACATGTATAGGAGCATGGCTGACCCAGGGGCTGACCCTTGACTGCAGCTCCCTCCAGAAGACTGCAGTGCATGCCTGTGTGCCAAGTCTGATGTAGGGAGAGCAACAACCTGCTGGAAAAGCCTTATAATTTCCTATGGTTCAGTATGAGAGATCATACATTGAATTTGGCCTGGATATTAATATTCAGTCAGAGCTATAAATTTCTTTGGCCTAAATTTTCCCAGCTGCTGATCATACTGTGATTGGAGTGAGAATTGCAGCAGGTCAGCTGGAAGGGTCTCTGTTTGCCAGTCTCATTTTGTTACTTCGTTTCATTAGGCATCTGCCTCATCTCAGTGGTTTTAGAGACTGACTTTCAAGCAGGTGGAAGTCTTTGCTAAGAGCCCCATACCTAGCTCAGTGTCATGCAGGATGAATTCCCCTGGTATAGCAATCCCTTAGTATTTCAGGTCCCTTAGAGACAAATCCCACAACTTGTTTCAATAAAGCAAAAAGCCCAGTGTAACTGACGTGAAATTAAATGGCAGCTCAAGATGAGGCTGGAGGAGAGAAAGAGACCAAGATCAAAGTGTAAATGAATCGACCAATGTCATATGGCTAAATCAGGAGGGAGTCAAAACTCAAAGCCACATGTGCCTGGTTCCAAAGCCTTGTTCAGTGTACTGAGCGAGATCAGAAAAAAAAAATCATTTGAAGATGATGATGGGTGAGCAAACTGTCTTGGTATTTCTGTAAAGTTGTACCTGGAGCAAATGGAGAACATGGTGCTATTAAACATAGTTCATTGTCAAGAACAGAGAAAATTTTTGCTTAAGATCCTAGAATCAAATTTTGATCTTTTGGTCTTAACAGTGGAGAGTGAAGCTCAGGGCTATCGAGCTGGTGAGAACTGACAGACCAGATGAGCAACCTGAATCCAACAGTCTATCGGTGCAGATGTAGCTAATATCCTCTCCAGCATTTAGCTTCTCCACACAACACGAGGGAAAAAGTAATTCTGAGTCAATGATACATCTGCTCATAAACTTCCGTTTGTTAAATATGAAGCAAAATTCTGACAGCCATAAAACAGGGTGAACAGTTGTGTGTTTGTATTAAAATATCATTGAGATAAGCAATAACCAGCTACCCGAGCAAACGAACATCTGCGATATTATCGCGCTATTTCTGGTTGAGTCATCTCACGCTGGGAGAAAACACAGGGAAATGGAAATATCGCTGTGGTTTTCTTAATTGAGTTAAGAAAGGGCTCTTTTTTAAAAATCTTCCCAGGGTAGGCCCTAGAGACGCAACAAGTATCATTTAAAAATAAATTTTTAGCTGATTGCTTTAGTCCTCTGCAAAACAGGCATCGCGACCTACCTAAAAAAAAAAATCTGCCCTGACGATTCCAGGAATAAAATGTAAGCACATAAAGTCTTATAAGTAACGAATCTGCCTCTAAGTTTTCAGTTTTTGGAAGGACTTCTTTGGCCTCTGGAGAAGGGAATAGTACATTAGACATGTTTGATAATGCTGTTTCTCAGGTTCTTAGCTTAACTAACTGGCAAAACCCCCTCCATAACAAGTCCTAATAAGGTGCTTAATAATTTATTCACTAACCCCTTTGAATAGGGGGATCAAGAAAAACACTCATTACACTGAATTATATTCTACAGAAAAGTAATGAACTAATGGAATCAAGATTTTGTATTGTTGCCTTAGAAGTAACTTACTGTGGACCTTTTATTATATAGGTGGTAAAACTGTATCTACAGAAATAAAATTGCGTGCCTGGTCTACACAATTGGCAGATAGGAAGTTATTGAAAAGTTATAGAAAAACATTGAGTTCTAACATGCCTAGATTTAAACACTAGATTTGTGGCCTTGAACAAATTATGTAATCATTCTGATCTTCCATTTATTCATCTATAAAAGGGGGAAAACATTACAGAGTCTTCTCTTGCTGGATTCTTGCACAGAATAAATTAGATACTGTATTTAAACTGCTAAGGCACATCACTCTTCTTATAGTTGACACTCAATAAATAGTTATTATCACCTTGGGTAGAGTTGGAAAAAAGTAGAACCCAAAAAGCCAGTTCACTATATCAAGTTATTTCTGCACATACAGTTAAAAAAGAGAGAGAGAGAGAGAGAGAGAGAGGGAAAGAGAGAGAGAAAGAGAGAGAGAGAGAAAGAAAGTCATAGAAATCTAGATCTTGAAACACTGTCAGTTTTTCCAGAAATATATCTACCAAGCCCATGAGAAGCACATTCTTCTAAGGGTTACCAATACACCTAAGACACTCTACAGTTGAAATCACAAGTTATTTAGCAAGATTTTTCAATTCAAGTAATAAAAAGAACATAGTAAACTTAACCTGAGGATTGACTGAGTGCAAAGAACTAACTAGATTGATCAGGTGATCCTGCCACTTAACTAAGTGGTAGAGGGGAACAGGTATTTTTATGCTTATTCCTGACAAGCTAAATCTTACCAGCTGGTTTTGCTACAGCCATGCCTTATACTCACAGGTCTGATACACAGAAGTCCTCAGCCTCCCTCAATGCCTCTTGAAAGCAAAGAGCCCAGAGCCCAAGAGTCCTTCATACAGGCAAATTCAAAGTCAGACATGCAGATAGAAGTGGACCAAAGTTTAAAGACAATGATCTCTGCATTCCTCCATTAGATATGTGAATCCCTTTGAAAATTACCTTCAAACAGGGAAATACAAAATAAACAGCTGGTGACTTGAAACAGAAATTTGCTTTTAAGTAAGTACAAACTCAAGTCATCAACTTAAATTTGTGTTCTTTAATAATATAAGCTGTAACTTTGCTCAGTATCTTTTATCTATACTTTATTGATTAGACAGCACATTAGAAGTATAAAACATTAAATAACTCTTTAGAAATACTGAAGGCTTAGAAGGGTTGCTATACTTCTAATACATCACTCATATTTAGTATCGATACATCACTATTCGATACAAAAATGTAATAAATTTATTCCTTTCTTCCAAATGCTCAGCCCCATTACCAATAAGTTGATTATCATGATATCTCTATAAAGTCTGAGTGCACTGGTATTCTACCTTAATTTTCTGTATCATATACCACGGGAATAATTATTTCCCAGTGTGAATGATGTTCATTGGAGCACAAAGGAACTGGGACCCCTGGAGGTGTGCAAAATGACAGCCCTGTTTGTTTCCCAAGTGGTGACTTCCTTTTAGACATGTTATCCAAAATTATTCCAAGCTTTTATTGCCTGTGTTTTTTCCTATAAAACCTTGCTTTGAAATGGACAGCATCTTCGTTCTTGCTTTGTGTGAGTTCTTATAGGTGTTGATTTCAGCTAACACATGGGAGACTTCCAGCCCTTCAAGTTCTAAGAGCCCCATATACATCAGAGATCTCTCTGCTCTTCCCACAAAAAAATATCAGAATTATGCAACTCTATCAGTATAGCGGCTGAATATCAAGAGTTGGCTAAAAATGAGTCATCCCGACATAAAAACCTAAACTACCTTTAAAATATCACAGGACTCATACTTCCAGCATCTGCAGCCCCATAAGGCATTTATAGTCAATTGCTGGTATCCATAAAAATTTGTACAGAAATTGGCAGAAATTGTCACCAGCATGCATCCTCTAGACATTGATGGTTTGGTTTTTTAAGTATTACTCTGGGTTTTTATTTTTATAAATACATTATTTAACATCACACAAGAACCTATTTGTCATCCTTAATTATAGTTTACATTAGTGTTTCTATTGATTGGTTTTTGATTGACTCTGAACTCTTTGTCCAGGGACAAAAAAGTAATTTCCATGAGAAATTGCCATTAGTTACTTTCTGTGCTGTTTAAAATATGCTCTTTAAAAAGCATGCTTTTATGATAACTGGGGAAACAATCATTTTTAACTACATCTAACCGCTAGTTATTATCTTATGCAAATAAAAGAATATAAACTTTACATGTAATTTCTAAAATAATTTAGAACTTGTACTAGCCAATTGGTGTTAATGTTTAAAAAGTCTGATTTTCCCAATAATGGAATTTTTAGTTTACATTATCTCAAAACATTTGAATTTATATCTACACCCAGTGGAAAAGAAACATGAACTAATACACCATTTCTCTACATATGACTTGGAATTTCATGGCAGTGCTTGTTATAAATCATGGGCCCCTTTCCAGGCATAATGAACCAGACACTATAAAGGTTATTGTGAGGGATTAGTGTTTGCTTGTAAAGATAAATATGATGATGAAGATGAAGGTGAAGATGAAGATGATGCCGCTCATTTAAAAAGTAAGGAAATAGGTTTGGGAGGTTAAGAAATCCTAACTCACTTAGATACTTAGTAGCAAAACCAGGACTTAAACTTATGTGTGTCCAACACCAAAGCCTATTCCTTTCCCCACAGATCTTCAAGATATACAAAATTTATATGGAATTTATAAACATACACAAATTTATACAAAAGATTCACAGAGAACATAGGTAAGACAAACAAAGGAGACCATAACAACACTAAAAGGCTGGGAAAACAGAAAGTGAAGTTTTTTGGGGACACTATAAAGAATTCCTATTGACCTCAACTGTAGCTCCCTGTTGGGTTTTAAGGATTAATTCAGGGAGCAAGCTCCATATTGGGAAACATCTTGAATGTCAGGTTGAGGGAAAGACCAATAAGCAATATAGTGGTTTCTGACTAAGGATGCTAGTCTATCTACTTTTCTGGACACCCTCACTTCAGACCACAGTCACCTCTCAATTGGACACAGCAGCATTCTAAGCAGCCCCACTGCCCTCAGTCTTGCTTTCCCAATGTACTTGTCATGCTGTCTTTACACTGTGATCTTTCCAAAATGAAAATTTCATGTCCTTGCTCTGCTTAAAACCCATCTTGAACTCCCATAACCCTCAGAATAATGCAACCCAAGGTATTTACCATGCCTTCCCCAGCCTTTTAAAATCAGGCCCATTCATACCTCCTCACCTCTCCAGTCTTCATTTCTAATGATGCCATTGCTCTGATTGCATCTCCACCCAGGCTCCCACTCACTTATCACACTCTGACACCAGACATGCAGACCTTCTTTCATTTCTTCTCAAAGTTATGATCTTTTCTCCCACTTGGCCTTTACATATCCTGGTTCCTCTGCATGGAACATTTTTATATCATCCCTACACATTTCACTGCCAACTCTTACCTAGCCTTCAGGTCTCTATTTCTATACCAACCTCCCCCATCCCAAACCCACCTATCCAGGCACCTTTACATATTATTCCCCTTACTTATTCCAACACTTATCTCACTGTGTCATAATAAGCTTTGTGATTTTCCAAAAACCCCGTTAAAGGTAATATTCCCTTAGGGTGGGTTTGAGCTCCGTCTTATTTACTAGGGAATTCTTAGTGCTGACAACACTGACTGCCAGTAATTGCTCAACAAATATTATTTATCAAATAAACGAAGAGATGGATGGATAAATGAATTATATGGAGGAATATGACAGGACAGATGAGAAAGGGGAGACGTGACAAACATAACAAAGCAATTTAGTCACCTTGGATATGGGAATCAAAGAATAATATAAGACCACAATGTATGAAACACACTTTTAAGGAGAAAAAAATGATCTGTTTCTTCATGTTTCTCTAACAGGGTGTCCATAAAGTCTGGAAACATAGATAATATTTTATTTCCTTTAATTTGAAGATCTCTTTAATGATATTATATAATGATAGTGATAGATTTGCCAATGATTCTAGATTTTTTTGGACATCCATAGACATTAAGTATTTTGCAAATGACTTTCACAATCCCTAATTGTGAAATCCCCAATTTCTGCCTGATGTGGGGACGCTTGCAGCCCTTTTAGTCAGAGAAAGGGGAGAATTAGTTGACAGGCAGAGGTTGATCCAGAATGGTTTCTTTATCTGGAGCACACTACCTGTGGGAAGGCCTTTTCTATCCATGAGTTTGTCCCACTTCTGTCTCTCTGTGTGAGAGGCTGGAGGAGAACACTCTTCAAGAGAGTGTCTTTGGTCTCATACAGATCTAGGTTCAAAGCCCCCGCAGGGTTAGTGTGGCTTTGGAATATTCTAGGTGCCAGTTTCTCATACACAACCCTCCACACTCAAATATTTTTGCAGCACCCATGTTCTGGGAAGTGGACTCATTCCCTGATGTGACCGCTATAAAAAAGACCATCAACAAGATGGTTTTCCCCAAAGTCTCCTCCTTCTTTTCAAAAATCATACTTAAAATGAAATTCTAAGTTACTCTAGGGTAAAGGGATAAGAAATATGGAAGAAAACAAATTGAATAAAAGGCTTGCTTACTTAGAAATCAGACCAGTTGTTGACCACAGAACTAGAGGCAGAAAGGAAATGAAGATCTAGAAATTTCCAATAGTAAAAGAGAAAATCTCATGCATGAAGAAAAAGCATCCCTGTACTAATGCTACAAACTCAATATAACCACCTAAAATTATACAGAATTTACGGTTAACTATAGTTATTCTAGTGAGGGGAACAATTTTCACTTTAGCTTCATGTACCATTTACATTTGTTACTTTGACAATGCATTACCATTATTTAAAACAAATGGAAAAATGCTGTGGTGAATTGTTCTGTAAACGTAGGGACCTCACCTCACTCTATTCTTAGCCCTTTTGCTCCAGGCCCAGAAATCTTTCCAGAGTTTTTATTTCTATATTTTTGTGTCAGGATAATCACTTTGAGACATTATGCTGTACAATAGTTTCCTTTAAAATAACATTTTTCTATCAAATATTAAATTCTTCAGCTTTTTGCTAATTTTTAGGATATTTCAGGATTGTGGGTTATACTCCTTTTCAAAGGAAAATCACTCTTTGCACATTTTGCAGTTACAGCAAGAAACATACTCCTCTTCAAATTGCCTTTTTTATTTTTTATTGTTGTGTTACAGCACAACCTTCTGTGTATAGCATACAAATGATAGGTGGTGAAGATATTGTGGGTTTGCATGCATAATAAATACGGTTTCATTTCGGTAGTTGGTGAACATTTCATAAAGCAAGAGTAGAAAATGGGACAATTTGAATATTTGGGGAGGCTTCAATATATATTCACTGTGCATGCATGTACATATTTACATACAATTTTCAGCACTCTTATTTATAAGCAAATGGCCAAAGAGGCAATTATTTGTGTGTGGGCCAATATGACACAGTCAATGGTTCAGAAAATATAGGCTAGTTAACTGACTCATTATTGTAAGCAGAAAATGCAAGTAAGGTATATCAGCTATTTGAAACATAAGCCACTGAAGACAGAGTAGTTTCCTTAGAATCAAATTTAGAAGCTATGTTTAGATCTAAGTTCTCTCATTTTTGTAATATTTAAGAGAGCAGGGAATTATGAAACATTTTGAAAAAGACATTTTAGAGTAAAATGTGGCCCAGCACCTTTCTGTAAAGGAAGCCAGCAAATCAAAACCAACAGATTCCTTGTGATTTTACATTTTAATTCCTAGGAATATGATGTTAGTTGGGCTACAGCTTCTAATGCAGTTAGTCACTTGCGTCACAAATGGTCGTACCTGTAGAGAGGGGTGAAATCAACCTAATGAGCCCCTAAATGAGTGTCAGAGTCTCTGATGAAGTCAAGTATTTGAAATTACTCAAAAGACGTATCAAGAGGAGACAGACAGACTACAGGACAGGTTGTTGTGGTGAGTTAAGGTATCATATGTGTGCACCGGAGGCAGCCAGTGCTCTGTCAGCGCCCATCCTGCTAAAACAGTGAATGAAAATGACTGATCTACAATTTGCATCCTCTTTTCAGTCCATCAACAGAACATTATTAAAACCAGTCAGCCAAAACCCATTAGAATAGCACTCACGTATGAAACAATGCCCAGGTCCGCTTGTTCTCCATTTTTATGCACTGCTACAGGACTATAAATATTCATTGTAATGTAACTGAAAATTATTGAAGTGAGAAAAAAGAGAAACAGGGAAGCCATTTGCTTCAATTCATAAACAGCATCTGTTGGGAAGTTATTCATAGATTGCTTCAGGGCCTGCCGAGCAGCAAACCCACGGAAAAGGATGCCACTGCAAGCAAATTGGCACAAACTGCATGGAGATGCTATTAGACATGATTCACTGACAGCCAGGGAGAATGATCAGGCACTGGGTTGTTTTATGTGTTCTTTTATCACTGGGACACAGAACTCCCCTCCAGCCAAAGTCTCACACAGTTCAAATTAGAAGAGCAACCTTCTAAGTGTATTAAGGCCTAACTAGTGGCTAGAGAAAGTTAGAAGCAGCAGCTAAACTCCAGGTGATAGAACTTGTTCACCTGCCCACACTTTAGGCACCTTTCAATTTCTGCCTGTACAACCTGGCAGATTTGAATGTCCCTGGTAATGCTTTCTCCATCAAATATTAAACATTAAAGAAAAAAATTTCTCTAATGCTGAAGCTGGATGTGTGGTGTGTTACCCTGTACAGAATGAAATTGAATACTTACTACTTACCAAACCAATGTTAAGAAGAAAAATTAGCAAGGAATGTTTTCCAATCTGGCATTAGTAGCAAAGTCATATTTCATCAAAAAATGGATTTATGGCTTCCTAGTCAAAGCCCCAAATTCAGTTCAAAGAAAATAAACACAGCAAGAGCTTTCAAATGTGAAGTGACCATGAATAAAGTAGACGGGTGGATTTAGTAACTGTTTATACTCATATATTGATTTATGTGTTTGTGGTAAAAAGGCATCTTCAAGACTGAGAAAGAAAATATTTATCTCAGATTTTGGGTGGGTTATTTTTTTGGCAACAGTGACTGTCATCCATTTCAGGCTGAAATCACTGATCAATCTTCATCAGTAAAAGAGAGAGAACCAGACATAATACATCCCCTCATAAAAGACCCATGTGTGAGCACATACACACACACCTGCACACACAGAGAACCTAAATCAGATCAAGGATTTGGATCTAATTAGCGCTCTACAGAATAAAACAGGGGATAGGAGAACATGTAAGTAACACCACGGAAGTGCAACCAGCAAAATCCAAAAACTATGGAAAACTACAAGACAAGAGACCCGGTTTCCCCAGTAAATAAATTGCAAAGAAAATAAAGGGGGTGGGGAAAGAAAGAGGGAACCTACAGCTTAAGAGAGTTTTAAAATATATATCAACTAAACGCAATGCATAGCTCTTATTTGGATTCTGATTTGAAAAAACCAACTGTATACCCCTCCTCCCCCAAAAATGTATATATGCAATCAGGTAAATTGGAACATGGACCGTATAGTTGATGACTCTGAGGAATTGCTGTTAGTATTTTTTGTATTGTGGTTATATTTTTAAAAAGCCCTTATCTTTTAGAGACATATTGTAGTACAGGCTTCAAAATACTCCGTTTGGGCATGGAAGGAGCAAGTGGGGCACGGATGTAACAAGACTTTGCCTGGTTTGATTATTACTGAAACTAGGTAATGGGAACATGTGAGTCTGTTAGCTAATTCCTTCTACTCTTTGAAACCTTCCATAGTAAGTTTTCATAACTTCATAGCTAATTTATATAATGTTTTGCCAGAGTTGGCTCACACTGGCTCCTGAAAGCTGATTATAAAATTTTCAGAAATTTTACAAGCCTATTGTTAAACCAATGGCAGCTTGAAATCAGCCATAGTGGGTGTATTTACACCATGGAAATCAGCTAATGCTACAATCAAGACTTTTTGTTCTGAAGAATTGATTTTTGAATATTAACCAGCACATCACTACTTATGACCCCAGTGCCTAAAGCACAGAACTCTTCATGTACATTGGAAACTTTCTCAACAGTAGTACAAAGAAGCTGGCTTTTCAGCTTAGGTTTTTCTCTGCTCTTCTTCCCTACTGCCACCAGGTTTTTGTTGCCTCAGATCCCAAGGTGTGGCAATCCATGGGCCCACCCTGGAACATTACACCCTGGGCTCCAATCATTTCTTCCTTCCCTAAGCCCTTACCTTTTCTCCTTCTATCAAACCTATCCAATCTATGGCCCTTCTTCTTCAGGACTTACTCTGACATAGCACAGTGCTCAAATGATGAGATTAATCCTGGCTAAGTAGGAAGAAGACTGAGTCCTTTAGAAATAATTTTCTTTGGAAATTTCTAATCTTTTAACTTCATACATGTGGGAAGACATTCAGAAGTCTTTCTGAAACCTTGTAAATGTTACTAAAAGTAATTAAAGTATGTGGGCCGAGTGACTGGATGCAGAATGTCCTGCTTGAGCAGTGGAGGAACTAAGGGTGCTGGGCATGGAGACCATGGGGGCATAGGCTACCGTGGAAATAGAATACTGACCCTCTCTGGGGGCGCAGCCCTTTCTCACTTGCACACCTCATATCACCCTGTTTGGCCCTGGAGGATGGCTGGTTAGCCAGAGACGGGTAAGATTCCTCAGGGGAAGAACAACCTAAGACAGGCACAGTTGCAGAGGGGCCAACAGGGGTGGAGCACAGACCCTTAATCCTTCTGAGAGAGGTCTCCTGCCCCCAGGGCTGCTTTGCTCTCCACGCCCAGCTCAAATCCAGGCCCAGCTCAGATCCACACCCTGCTCAAATCGGACCCAGGAGGCAAACAAAGATCATTGCCCCAGTCATGTGAGGCCTTTGTTTGTTTATTTCAAAGATAACCTTGTTTGTGGGACTAAACTGGGAGTGTTAGACCCTTCGGCTATGCCAAGAACTCAATAAAAGCAACGTGGGATCAATCAGCAAGGCTCTTGATCCTAGAGGTCTTGAGTCCCCCGGTCCCATCTTTCTCTTAAATCTGTGTCTGTGTTTTCTTTAAGCTTGCGGCACCCGTCACTCACCTCGAGTCGCCGAGCTGGTCTCCGCACATACACTTGAATAATTCTATATCTCTAGAGCCCTTTCATACACATCGGTCCATTTACTTATTTATTCCTGATATTTATTAACTGACTGCTTATTACTCGTATATACAAGACAAACCCTCATTAGCACATTGTCTTATTAAATCCTCAGAATAAACATATGAGCTAACAAAAAGGCTGGAATTTTCCTCCTCTGACAAGTGAGGACATAAAAACATAAAAGAAGTCAAATGTCTTAGCTAAGGCCACCTGGCTAGAGACAAACTCAAGACCAAGACCAAGAATATTTTCTATCATGATTCAAGAATTTTTCTACAAACCACTGCTCATTGATTGGGTGAACAGAGCAGATTTTCTTCTCTCCAAAGGCACATTTGTGTAATTGTGTGGACCACAAAAGAATTTTTTCCCAAAAGCACTTTTTTCTTCCCATATGCATGAGTGTGAAGGGTACCAGCTACTTAAATCTAGTCCATAAGCATTTATTAAGTGCCTGCAGAATAAAGCACCTGCCACATGATATCAGGAAGTGAAAACATCCTAGATTTTAAGAGAAAGAGATGTTGGCTCCTTTTATTTGTAGTTAGCCTGGATTGCCAAAAGGGTGTGTTTTGTTTGAAATACTATGATTTGCAAAATTATGTGTTTGTCATTACTGGTTTCTTCATGCATTTCAACAGAAGCCATGCCAAGCTGGCCCAAAATTATTTAGGAGGCTAGGGCTGTTCCATTAACATCTAAATTTACTGCATTTGTGTCCTTCGCAAACTAGATGAGTAAGATAAACAATCCCATCAACTCTTGTGGTTTCCTTCTGTTTTTCTATGACAATGAATTCTAACTCGAATCTTGCAACTGAGAAAAATAGCTGAGTTGGGGGGGGGGGGGCGGGCAAGATGTGATACCCATGCTAACACTAAACAAAGAAGACATATTCTGTCCCCGTGTGTTCTTGGCAGAAATTTGAGTAGAAATTAAATATTCCTAATTGCTCATTAATTACATTATCTCTTTTTATTGGTGCATTTGTCTATTTCATTATTGACTACCTATATATGCCAAGGACTGCGATAAAAACTTGGGATATGACAGTGAAAGACCTCTGTTCCAAGGAGCACACAGAGATGTCAAAGGGAGACTTGGAAGTAAAAATACAAGCATATTAGAGCATGCAAAATGCTAAATACCAAAGAGCTCAATGGGAACACAATGTAGGAGCTTCTCACTTTTAGCCTGTGGTGAAAAGAAACATTCTTAGAGACTGGGACAACTAAAGTGACACCAAAAACACAAAGAGAATTTTTCTAGTGAAGTCACTGAACTGGGGGAGAAGACACTGTAGGCATTGCAGTAGCATATGCTGAGTTTGAGAAGATCCCACCCTGAGATATTCTGATTCAGTAAGTCTGAAGCAAAGCCCAGGAAAATGAATTTTTAACAAACACCCTAAGAGATTTTAATGCTAGAGATTAAAAACTTTGAAAAGGTCAGAGGCAGCATGGTAGTCTGAACCAGTTCAGAATCCAGGGAAATTTGGACAATGTGTCTCAGGTATCCACACAGCTCCTTTTTTGGCACCGTTTATACCACCAACTCAAGCCATGTGGATTATGTATCTGCTGCATGTAAGTGTGGGAGCTTAAGAGTGTAGCTCTAGAGGTGGACCAGGTACCCACCAAAGTAGAGGGAAGGGCCAGAAGAGTGGTACAGAGAAGGAATATACCACAATACGTGAAACATGAAAAAAAGGGTTCCTGGGCTGCAAGATGCTGAACTAGGACTTGTAGAAAGCGTGGAACATGTAAGGGGAGGGTACAAGCATTTTAGGCAATAGAGATTTGTAGTTTCAAAATCTGGACTGAATCTAGGTTTGGCTACTTCCAAGCTGTGACGTTCAGCTAGTTGCATAACTTTGTTTCAGTTTCTTCATGTGTAAAATAGAAATGATAGTCATTTCAACTTGCACCACTACTGTGAAAAGTAAATGATCTGTCAAGTAAATTATGTATGGGTTCTGGTACATAGTAAGTGCTCACTACTTACTGAATTAGAGAAATGAAAACTAGTCATTATTATTTTTCTCTCTAGGAGTCCCAATTTTGCTAAAACCTCAATAAATATTTTTATAAGCAATGACCTGATATTTAGCAATGATCTCTAAAAAGCTTGTATGTTATCATAGACCCCCTCAGCTCTCCGCTTCAAGGGACTTCAAGAGATCGTTTGGTTCCAGCACCTCTATATTTTGTAGTAGGCAGAGTATGGGGAAAAGGCCAGAGATTTTGGAATTAGATTATCTAAGTTTGAATCCTGGCTCACTATTTACTAGTTGTGTAAACTTAGACTTATTTCTCAAACTCTCCTAGGCTTGGTTTATTCAATAATACAATAAATGTATAACTCTCAGGATTGTTAAGTCTTATTGATCCATTCAACAACAACAAAAAAGGGAATTATTTGCTAAATGTGAAAAATTGTTCTAGAATCTGAGGATTAGCAGTGAAAAATGAGAGACACTTGCCCTCATCTAGTTCACATAGAAAAGAAAAGGTAGATGTATTTTTTCCCTAGGGCTCTGTAATAAATTACTACAAACTGGGTGGCTTAAAACAAAGAACTGTATCCTCTTATTGCTGGAGGCTAGAAGACTAAAATCCAGGCGTCCATAGGGCCATGTTCCTTCCAAAGGCTCTAGTAAAATGGTCCTTCCTTGACTCTCCTAGCTTCTGGTAGTTAGAAATCCTCAGTGTTACTCGATTTATAGACCCATCACTCAGATCTCTGCCTCCATTGTCACACGGCATTCTCACAATGTGTATGTGTGTCCAAATTTCTCTCATCTTATAAGAATACCAGTCATTGGATTTAGGGCTCACCCCAATCCAGTGTGACCTTATCTTGACTTTTTTATAACTGAAGAGACCCTATTTCCAAATAAGGTCACATTAACAAGTATTAGGGGTTAGGACAACAACATATCTCTTGGGGGGACACAATTCAGTCCATGACAGTAGATAATGGACAAACTGACCACATAATTTCTGATAGGCCATCCCAAGATCATGGCTTCCAGGGAGTCCTCAGTAAATGATGGCTAATATTGGGGTAAAATATTTTGCTCACATTTTTCACATAAGGTCACTGAATTTGCCTTGCTCAATGATGACAAAACTAATACAACAGAAACTGGAAATCTGGTCAAATAACTCCTCATAAGAGTAAGGATCTCTCCAAACAGCAGTGTCTCCCAAAATAGGTTTTTCATGTGCCTTATGGCTCCTAAAAAATTTTTAGGTGTTAAGTGTACAAACTTTATTTTTAATAATTATGTACTTATTCTAATGTGTATTAGAAGAAATATTACCAGCACTTAAAACCCATGATTTCATCGATAATACTTCTTATGATGTGCTTAACATAGAGGTATCACTTAAAACAATTAGGCATTTAATGTGAATCAATCATAGGAAAAAAATGAGAAAATTGTAGGTAAGTGGCTATAGCAAAAAATACTGCTGTGGTACTTGGTGACTCAAGTTTCAGAAATGTCACACTCCCACGTGATGTTTCTTTGTTCAATTTGTCATACAAATTAGCATTCTGGCTGTATGTCTTGACATGGACCCAACTGGCAAAATGCAGTTTTGGAAATATCCCAGTTGGGGCACTGAACATAAACACTATAATGTGTCTTTGTTTCAGCTGCCTGTTAAACTGATGATCACTTCTCTCAATTCCACATCTTAAATGCCTCTGAAGTTCAATTTCAAAACCTAGTATTAAGCTACAGTAATGTGTGTGGTAATATGTGTGGTAATGGCATAAAGACATACATACAGATCAAGGGGAAAGAATTAGGAGTCCAGAAATAAACCCATAAATGTCTGATCAATTGATTTTCAACAAGGTTGACAAGATAATTCAAGTGGGAAAGAAGAGCCTTTTCAACAAATGGTACTAGGGTAACTGGATATCCACATGCAAAAGAATGAAGTTGGAGATGACCTCATACCATATATAAAAAGTTATGCTACATAATATATCGAAAAAGTGTATATTATCCGTCGTGTGCATGTGTGCATGCAAAGTTTCTTCCATTCTGGGGGTTATCATTTTACTTTCTTGATGATGTCCTTTAATCTATTTTTTTACTTGGTTCCTTGCACTCTAGGTGTTATTGCTAAGAAACCATTGCCTAACACAAGGTCATGAAGTTTTAGACCTGTGTTTCCTTCTGTTTTATAGTTTTTTCTCTTACTTTTAGGTCTTTGATCCATTTTTGAGTTAATTTTTGTATATAGCATTCTCTCGATTTTTGTTTATATCAGAATCACTTAATTTGTCTATTTTTGAAGGTTAGCTTTAATGGTTTATTGGTTGACAGTCTTATTCTCTGAACCCAATGAATATATCACCCCACTGCCTCTGGCATCCACAGTTTCTGATAAGAAATCAGTGGTTAATCTTGTAAGTGATAGTCACTTCTCTCTTGCTGCTTTCAAGACTCTCCTTGTTTCTGCCTTTCAACAGTTCGATTATGTCTAGGTGTGACTAGGTGTGTCTCTCTTTGAGGTTATCCTACCTGGAGCTCACTGAGCTTCTTAGACGTGTGGATAAATGTTTTTCATCAAATTTGGGAAGTTGTAGCCATTATTTCTTCAGATATTCTTTCTACTCCTTTTGCTCTTTTCTCTCCTGGGATTGCGTGTATATTCATATACTCGAATACACCACAACTCTCTAAGGCTCTGTTCATTTTTCTTCCTTCCTTTTTTTTTTCTTTTGTTCTTCAAACTGTTCTCAATTCACCTATCTTTAAGTTCAATGATTTTTTGTCTTCCACCTTATCAAATTTGCTGTTGAGCCGTTCCAGTAAGTTTTTAAATTTCAGTTATTACACTTTTTGACTCCAAAATTTCTGTTTGGCTTTTAAATATAACTTTTATATATTTATTAGTAGTCTCTATTTGGTGAAAAAAATTATTCTCCTATTTCCTTTGATTTCATAAACATGATATTCTTTGGTTATTTTTAATATATTTAAAATAGCTGATTTAAAATCTTTATCTACTTAGTCCACCATCTGTGCTTCCTCGGGGACAGTTTCTAACAATTGCTTATTTTCTGTATCTGGACTATCCATTCTTGTTTTGTTTCATGTCTCATAATTTTTAAGGAAAATGGGACATATGTGGAAACTCTGAAAATTATATTTTCCCTCCTCCCCAGGGTTTGTTATTGTTGCTGATTGTTGTTTGTTTAGTGAAATCTGTAATCTGTGTTTTATTTGATAAATGAAATGTCTGCTCAATTAGCTTAACAGTTGCTAATTATTAAACAGAAATTTCTTCCTTTTTCTTAAGTTTTTTTTTTTTTTAATGTGGACAATTTTTACAGTCTTTACTGAATTTGTTACAATATTGTTTCTATTTTATGTTCTGGTTTTTTGGCCATGAGGCATGTGAGATCTTAGCTCCCCGACCAGGGACTAAAGTCGCACCCTCTGCACTGGAAGGCAAAGTCTTAACCAATGGACCATCAGTGAATTCCCTAAACAGAAATTTATTTAAACTCTTGAAACAAATAGGCATCTCAGTCTTTGTTTATAAGCTCGGTGTGCATGTTGGGACATATCTTGACACTCAGCCAGCCGGCTGACAACTTTACCTTAGTTCTTTACTTCATTCTTATACAGAAACTCAAGGTGAGCTAGAGGTGAGTGCTTAGGACATATATCTCAGGTCTTTCCTGAGCATTCACACAGCCCTTGGCATGTGCACAGCCCTACACATGTTCATGGCTTTCTAAATTCCAAGAGATATGCGGGAGTTTTTCAAAGCCTTTATGGACTTCTCATTCCCGAGCTTTTCCTTCTAAGCTTTTTGGTTAGCCTATTATTTGCCCTAACTGTTGACCATTGCCTCAGACAGCCAAAAAGTTAAACATTTGCCTCTACATATTTTTGACAAATGTCCCTAGGGAAAATGTTTTCTTCACTAAGACTTTCTCCACTTAGTGAGCTGTAAGTCAGGTCAAATAAAGACAGCTTTGCAAGTGGGGTTTTCTCCGGAACCATCAAACAGGTCAAAAAATGACAGTTCTCTGCGAACGTGGCTTTGAAGAAGCTCCAACCACATTGTCTTCCCATTCTTTCACCATGATTGTGATCTGTTGGATTTCAATGCTACTGTGGAGCTGTCAGGAGGGAGATGGGAACAGAGCAAGTTAAAATGCAACTAAGCTTGCTCTTCTGATGAAGATTCACCTGTTTTTCTTGAATGAACACTCCTGAGATTGCTACAAGCCTTTATTAACCTCCAAAGTTCTGAAAAAGTTGATTCAGACAATGTATCCAGTTTTGTCATTGCTTCTATGAAGGAGGGAACTTTTGGAAGTCCTTATTCCATCCTTTTCAATGATGTCAGCTCTGTGCTTCTTTCTTCATCAATAAATGCAGGGTTGAATTTTAACCTGCACTATGCTGGTTTTCCCCTCTTTTTTTCCTTTTTAAGTCTCCCCCTTATTTTACTTCTACAAAATACAAAATTTCAGGGTTGGGAAAGATGCCAGTGTCAAATTTGGTAATTGTTTAGAAGGTGAGGATCATTGAAGACTAAGTCATTTTTTATTCATTCTGTCCTATCCCAAATAGTGATTATCCTTCTAATTATGTTATTTACATTAAAATAAAACTGCCTACTAAAGCACATACATTAAATGACATTTATGTCCTGACATTGATAAAGAAATAGATAATGAGATCACCACAAATGCTCAAGCTGATAAATACAGGTTGACTGCTTCTTTTTCAATCACATCAAGAAACATGTTTCTTCTGAGTGGCTTCACCCCACCAATAACCCACTTTTCAACTTTCCTCCAATTCACCTTCATGTGGTAGCCATTTTCCCAAAGAAACTAAGTTGCTATTAGTATCAATTTTGATCAATTTGATAAATGTTACTAAACATAGGAAACATCAAAGATATCAAATTTTCATTGACTTTTTAAAATTTATTTATTTATTTATTTATTGGCTGCGTTGGGTCTTCCTTGCTATGCATGGGTTTCCTCTAGTTGTGGTGAGCAGGGGCTACTCTTCATTGTGGTGCACAGGCTTCTCATCATGGTGGCTTCTCTTGTTGCAGAGCACAGGCTCTAGGCTCGTGGGCTTCAGTAGTTGTGGCACAAGGGCTCAACAGTTGTGGCTCATGGGCTCTAGAGCACAGGCTCAGCAGTTGTGGCACATGGGCTTAGTTGTTCTGTGGCATGTGGGATCTTCCTGGACCAGGAATCAAACCCATGTTCCCTGCATTGGCAGGCAGATTCTTAACCACTGTGCCACCAGGGAAGTCCTTCCCTGGTTCACTCACTAGCTAAGTGACACATTCTTTCACCTTATTTAAGAAAGTTGAAAATTATTACCTGTAACAAACTGTTGAGGTCACCAGGGCTTATTTTAATATCTGAATTTTTGAATGACAAAGACCAATACTTTTATGCAAACTTCAGAGATTTTTATGAAAATAAAAATGCTTTCTAGAGTATGAAATAGCCAATGATTCATAAGAGCTAAAGTAGCATTCACCAGCTGTTACAAATGCCCTTTCCCATCAAATTTGACCTTTTTCTCAATGTTTCCCCAAATTCCAAATTCTTTTCTGCCTGAGGGAAGGAAAAAGCATTTCCTCCTGCCAGAGAGAGCCAAGATACTGCAGAAGCAACAGCTGGCCAGAAGCTATTCTCCCTTCCTGTGGAGCAAGCCAAGTCATAGAAGTGGATCATTATGTTTCTAGGTGAAAATCCCATATTGGTAGTTCTTTGGTCTTTTTTTAATTTCTTTTGTTTGATGAACATTTAGCATTCCTTTTCTCTATACTCAAAGGTCTAGCATTTACATAACATAACCAGAAATTCATCTGACCAAATAGGATAATGAAAATAATGTCAATTGAGGCTAGAGTGTCAACATTAAGACAAAACCTATACCATAATACTTTACTACGATTAACCCACAAATATATACACAAATTAAGGATGGTTATAGTTCTGAGGTCTCACTGGCAGTTGGAAAATGGGAATGTGTGTTTTAGTATAAGAATTATTCACCACATGGAAACTTAATGTTCAAAATTTGACCATAATTTCTGGTTCCGTTAGGGAATTCATTTATCAATTATTAACTAAATATTTAAGATTTAGAAACTTTGAGTGCTTGTTTTTTATCTTGGGACTAAAGTGTGAACAAAATTTATTTGTTGGCTTTTTAAACCATTGTGTTAAAAGAGGGTCCTGCTCCCCATCCAAATCAGAGAATAGCCCAGACGTTTGCAAACTGCTCAGTGAGGCTATTTTGATGTACCAAAGACAAGGTCACCAGTACAAGTGGTGACTTTTCCACTGGACACATTTGTCTGCCTCCAGGTGTAGCCTGAAACATCTGGCTGGGACAGAAACTCACAGCCACCTTGCTCATGGTTGTAGACAGGTCCTGAATGATATGGATCTGGGAAAGAAATAGACGACAATGTTCTGGCCACTTATTTTAATTCAAAACGGAGATAAGGAAGGTTATTACCTTTCTCCTAATGTGAATTCCAAGGAAGGAGCTAAATAAATTTTGCCTCTACTCTATTCAGACCACTATTAATCTATACAAATACTGGTCAGTTAAATTAGATTGCACTTATAAAGTGCTTGGCGCCAGGACCTGACACATAATAAGGTTTCCAGTAAATCTTAGTGGCAATTAATAATAAATCATATTCTGAACTACTTAATGACATTTTGCATGCATTTAAAATTCTAACAGAGAAAATGACCTCAGTGCAAAGACATCAACACAATGTACTTTTGTATACATATCAGGTGTCATGTAATATTTCATGTCTGGGGAGTCGGATGCTCTGCTTTCGCATATGTATGAACATTATGTGAGTGTCTGTTTGGGGAGGATAAAAAGAACACCAGCAACTAAGAAGGTGAGGTGTTGAAGGCATATAATCACTTAATGAAAGTGAAATGGGAAATGTCTACTACTTATCTCCTTTGTGGACATAGTGTAGCCAATGAACCAACCAATAACATTTGGACCTTTGAACAACTATGGATTAAACAATGACATACTACTTTGTCTCAATATCCTTTGTGTAAGAACCCTAAGTTAATTTCTGCTTTGAGATTCACTGCAGGAAAATCACTGCCTTTATAGATTAATATATCTGCTTTCTATTTTCAGACATCACATTTGAGTCATTTGTTATCTTTCTTTTGTTACTTTAGCTGCTTTAAGAGTTATACCTAACTTTATCACCCAGGTGGGTAAAATCTGCTCAACCAATACATGGAGTGCTAAAAACATCAATTCCTTCTGCCTTCTCCAGATGGTTTGGAGATATCTTACCCTACCCAGTGCTTGAAATTCCGTTAGAATGTAAAGGTATAAAAAATAGCATAAAATAGCATTTACGGGATAGCATTCATAAGAGAGCAATGTGGCATAATGGTAGGGTGTTATTCACATTCAGAAAACTGGAGATCAGATCCTAAGTCCATCAGTTACTTGCCTCTTTAGTTTCTCAACATCCATGATCCTTTCTTTGTCTTTGCTGCTATAGTTTTCCTATTCAGAATGTCTTCCCTTTTCTCTCTTTTTCCCTAAACTAAGTGACTACCCAAAACCTTCAAGCTCCACATTCTTGGCAGGTCCCTCGTCTGTAGACAGCTCATATCAATTACTACATTTCTGTCCCTCCAATAACAGTGAATTGCTCAACACACGTGACCATAGATGGATCCACCAAAATAAAGTATTTTGGCACCTGGTACTTAGGCTGGAATAACTGAGGAAGAGAAACTCTTCTCCATAAGCATGGGGCTTTCTGGTCGCCATCTTGCTACCTCAACATAAGAAGTTGTCTAAAAGAATACAAGTACTAAGCAAAAAAGGTTCAAGATGGAGGCACATATACTTTTGAGTACTTGGGCCCAATCGTGCCTGAAGCCATATACCAAAAGACTTTTCAGTTATATTGAGCAATAAATTACTTTTTTATGGTCAAGCATACCTGAGTTACTTTTCCCTCACTTGCTGCTAAAGGTCTACTGACTAACACGCCTATAGTATTCTCAGTGCAGGGAATCAAATAGTAACCCTGCTTCACTGAATCAACATCCTTGTGAGAGATATCAATGAGTCAATGAGTCATAACAACTGCTAATAGTGGATAAATACGGGAAGCTCTGGGAACACTCAGCAAAAGCATTGACCCAATTTAGGGGAATCAGAGAGGGAAAGACTTCTCAGAGGAGACAACATCATATGGATTCCCTGTCACCTACCCTTCAGGGGTTAAAGATGTTACATTTTCATCCTCAAATTGAGTACACAGTGAGTAATAACCTTGACACCTTGCCATAGGTATTATCATTATAATTCTAAAACTATTACTTTTCCTTAAAATTCTCACCCAGTAGGATGTTATCCCCTCATTCTATTTTAATAGCTAAAGTTGCATTATTCATGATTATTGCCTCAAAAACGTAGATTATCACAGCTGTTCAGCCATCCATATATATAGTTTCCAACCCCACCACCCACTCCCAATCAGAATTTTGGCCATGGCCCCAGCTGGTACTGAGAGAGAACACATAAACGTTAAATACTATAACAATCTGTGGTGGGAGGGGGAAAAAGTTAGGAACTGACAGTGGTACAAAATTGTAACCAGGAAAACAAAAATATCTCATCCAAGTGCCCATTTTTTAAAAGTGATATATTCTGACACAGCAATTCTTTGATAGGTTTAGTAAACCCCTCAAAAAGTTGATGGAATAGACTCAATATAACCTTCCTTTTATGACTCTCTTACTAAAAAAAATAGTAGAGTTGGCCAGGGTTTGAGCAGTATATTAAATATCAGTAACCAATGTTGGACAACATGAATTTCTATGCCTTTTAAATATTTTTAAATTATATACCAGTAATTATAAGAACTGAAAATATTTAACCCTTAGTTAAAATTTTCAAACAAGTCAAAATTTCAGAAAATAATATTAGATTGTTCAATATCTGGTCTAACGAGTTTTTCCCAATCCATTTGCCCTTTGGTAGTTAAGTATAAAAGATTTTGTGAGGAATTACAATCCAAGAGCTCTAGGATGGAACATTGTCCACTTGTCCTTCAAAACACCCTTACAAAGAGTAAATGAAAAAATAAAAGTAAAAAGCCTTAAAATATAGAATTATGATGAAGTTGTCCTTGACTAAAATATTTCAGACTTGGAGGAATATTTGAGATGTGAATCCACAAGGGCAGAGCTGATGACATGTGATAGCCAGACTCTGAGACAGTCCTCAGTGTTTCTTGCCTCCAGGTATTTATGCCCTTGTGTAGTGTCTTCTCATAATGAATAGGACTGGCCTGTGAAACCAATAGAACCTTTCAAAAATGAAGAAGTGTGACTTGCGAGTTCAATAAAGACATTGTGGCTTCTGCCTTGCTTTCTCTTGGACCAGTCACTCTGGGCAAACTCAACTGCCAGACTATGAGGACACTCAGGCAGCCCTCTGGAGAATCTCAAGTGGGAAGAAACTCAGGCTTCTCACCAACAGCTAGCATCAATTTGCCAGCCATGTGAGTAAACCACAGGAGCAGATTCTCCAGACTCAGGTAAGCCTTGATGGCTACAGCCCTGAAGACATCTCGACTATGATATCATGAGACCCTGTGAGTCAGAACTGCCCAGCTAAGCCACTCCCAGATTCCAGATCCACAGAAGCTATGAAATCATAAATGATTATTGTTGTTTCTAGCCACAATGGTCTGGGATAATTTGTTATTCTATGACATGTAACTAATTTATTAGGCAAATATCCTATTAGTTTCTTTATTCTCTAGACTGTACAACTATTGTTTATTTAATAATAGAGTGAAAAAACTTTTAAATATTTGTCAATGCTGCCTACTGTTAAGATATGAAGTGCATAATAGTCTTTCAGCAGTCTATGCACATTAAGGTTGGGATCTGACAAGTGCCTAAGACTGAAGAGGTCTATCTGTACTTCCATTTGGTATATATCCAGTTCCAGGGCGCTTTGGCATAGTGGACAAATAGCCTACCTACTCCATCTGCAAGGAACTGTGTGTGAAAAGACACCCTATCCATGCACCCAGAATGTCTCTCTGCACCTTGACCTTCAAGGAATCATAAAGTAGCAAAATTGGTAGAAGATCATAAATATCCTCAAATTAAACCCCTCTTCAACATGCCAGCTATAAGTTTTTTAAAATAAACCTGAACACTTTCAGTGATGGGAACTCATTACTCATCAGAATTCATTCAAAATTTCAAGAAAACATACTCAAGCAAAATCTCTTTCTTCCTCTGAATTCCAAATACTAGCCCTCAGACACTGAGTCCTATTCCACTCTGGTCAGTCCTTCATATATCTAAAAAAATTTTATCTTCCATTTGAGTTCTCTTTATGTAGGATAAAGCATCCAGCTCCAACTACTCCTTCTAACACATAATTGAACCCCTGATACTCATGATGCTTTTCTTTGAACTTGCCCCAGTTTCTTTTTAATCAGAGCCCAACAACTAATAGCCTATAGGTCTGTGGATGCTTTCTTGTTTCGTTTTGTCTTCAGAGATTTGAATTTGGATACTTTTAGATTTGGCACACCCTCTATAGTCCCCACAAACCCCACAACTCCTTCCTGTCTTAGAGAGCACTTTCTGTCACCCATTACTTTCCTGTGTGGTCATGGCTCCCATACAACAACAAATATTCCTAATGTTGAAAGGGTTACAACTGCTGCTGTTCACGTTCCATATGCCACAGGTGGGGTTGATTCAGAAAGCTTCTCATGGTTATTATTGGGAGGGAATCAGGGCTTCATCATCTTCTTGCCTCATTCTTAAGCATATCAAGTTAACAAGTATCTATTAAGCATCTCCTGAATGTTTCAAACCAGGAGTTGTGTTGAATAACATGGGAGAAAACTGGTCTGTCTATTCCTCAAGACTAGGAGGAGCTCCCCTGCATTAACCTAGCACATAATGATTACTCAACACATGTGATAACAGAGAAGAAAGCAGGAGATACGCTGCTTTAACTGGGAGATCAGGCCAACAACCAGCAAATCTCAATGGGCAAAATACAGGGACTATATACTTGAAAATTTTAAATAGGGGAAAGAAGTCTATCCCTTGGTATAGACAAAGGAGGGGACATAGAAGAATAAATTCCTTGGGACTTCCCTGGTGGTTCAGTGGTTAAGAATTTGCCTGCCAATGCAGGGGACACAGATTCAATCCACATGCCATGGGGGCAACTAAGCCCATGAGCCACAACTACTGAGCCTGCACTCTAGAGCCCACGAGCCACAACTATTGAGCTCATGTGCCACAACTACTGAACCCTGTGCACCTAGAGCCAATGCTCCACAACAAAAGAAGCCACTGCAATGAGAAGCCCATGCACCACAACAAAGAGTAGTCCCCGCTCGCCACAACTAGGGAAAGCCCACACGCAGCAACAAAAACGCAACACAGCCAATAAATAAATAAATAAGTTTATTTTTAAAAAAAAAAGAATAAATTCTTCAAAAGGCAATTGTGAGTCTGCTCAGTCCACCCCATGAGCCTCTTAGGAAAGCTACCACTTTGGATGTGTTTCATCAGTGTCCAGTGATGGCTAACTCTGCCTTTGCTCCCCTGTGTTGGCAATCTTAAGGACTAGAAGATTCTGGGGGTTGTTCACTGTGTGATTTAGTGATGATACAAATTTGGAAGAGTTAGATCTAAGGTCTCTTTACCTTTCCATTAAGGAAAAAGTTATAGCAGATCAAAAATGTAGGCCGTGAGTTGTTCTCAGAGAGGAATATTAAGGGGAAATAAATAATCCATGGCACACCTCAAGAGGTCTGTCTTTATTGTTTGTTTCACAGTACACACATCCTTGCAAGCCTCAAGGAGAATAATTACTTCCCTAAATATCAGCCGAAGGGGGGACAAAACCCAGCACACAATAGCACTCAACTGTTAATTCCAGTGACAGCTAAAACACCATTAAACTGTACTTCAAGTCTTTGAAGTGCTAAAAAGTTCAGTCAGAAAATAGTATATGGCCATGTATCCAATTTAATAGCTAATGCAGTTCCCTCTCTGCCTAGTTGAGAAGAACATTCAAAGTACAAAGGAGTGGTGCAGGAAGCTTTAAAGACCCAATGGAAAGTAACAAGCCTTTCAGAACAAGTTAAAAGAGAATGTGGACATCATAACCTTGACTCACTTCATCACCATTATCCAATCCCATTAGATGCTCTTGAGAGGCAGGAGAGAGTACTGGTTAACAGTATAAGCTTTCTCCAAGTTCAGAGAGACCTTAGTTTGCCTCCTACTCTGAAGCCTACAAACTGTGTTGTCTTGGCTCAACCACCTAACTTCAGCGATACTCAGTTTTCTCATCTAAAAATGCAGGTTAACAGTAGTATTTACTTCAGAAGGTTCTCAAAGGGATTAAATGAAGTGATCTATTGTAATCATTGTAACTCCAAGCCACTGTTCACTGAGAGCTTGCCATGTGCCAAGCTCACAGCTAAGTAACACATTATCTCTATTCATCTTAGTAGTGTTCCCTTTACCACTTGCTAGAGGTACTGAAGAAAAAACAAATATGAGGAAAATTACCAATTCCATTTACGACATGTAAAGTTTGAACTGTTAACAGGCCAGAGAGAGAAAACATGGTTTACCTTGGTGTGCATGTCTCTGAGCAACATTTCCTGGTCTTCCTTAGATAAAGCTAGCCTAGAATTTTAGAATTGTCTCACCTTCTTAACTACCTTAAGAAAGGAGCCTACATTCTAGATATAACCTGACAATACTGTATGCAGTGGCTCAAGGCTTAACCTAAGATTACATCATCTATTAAGCAGCTGCATTATATAAGCAGTGCTGTTGTCAGCTAAGACCTCTACTTTTTCCCCTCATAAATAGATTTTAATCCAGATCACCCTGATATCATTCTTGGGTTTTTGCCTCTGAAACTTCATTGTAATCAGAATTAATCTTAAGGGAATTATTCACCTTTTTAGCTTGTCACATTAGATTTTTATTTTCATTTTGGTATTTTTTCACACCAGCTCTCCCTTCCAGCTTGGATACAACCACTATATTGTAAGGAATCCTTCATGATGGCCTTTAAGCTCCCCACAACTGCTTCCCCCCACCCCCACCTGCCCGAAAAACCTCTTAGTTCTTTATGTAAAGAAGTGGAGAAGCATTTCTAACGTTGCCTTGGATGTCACAGCAACTGACATACCACGTCCACACAATTTCTAACATGATCCACTGTAAAACGACTGACATACTGTCTACATCAGCCAGCAGGATGAAACCTATGTATTTGACAAAGCGTACGACTTATGGATTTTTTTCCTAAAAACCATTATTTGTAACATTTTTCTGGGATCATTTTCCTAAGAATACACCATGGGCCACTTCCTGCTCACTTCCTCTAAGCTCAATGGATAATGGCAGGGTTTTGTTTTCAGTCCTATTGAGCTCTGAACCAGAACTCTACAGTTTCACAACTCTGTGATCTGACTCATTGCTTAAATTCTTTGAGCCTCAGTTCCCTAATCTGTAAAACGAGGATTGAAATAGTTTTAGATTCTACACAATGTTTTAAAAAAGAAAGTTAAGCTCTTTTTCTTTATGAAATTGAAAGATCAATTCTAGGAATTTCCTTTCACTTCCTGATATGGTTTCAAGTTTAAGTTCATGATTTTGAAGAAAAAGCAACTTTGAGGGGATTGCTAACAATCTGCATTGTGGGTTTGATACCCTCCTGTCAACTGTTAAAGAGCAATAAAAAAAATGTTTGCCAAAAAAAGTAAGAAGAAGAAGGAGGAAAGGGAAAAGGCAGCAGAGGGATCAAAGGAAAGTTAGAAGAATTAGATAAAATTTTCAACAAGCTCTGGCAGGTTAGATTCAGATCCTAGGGACAACTTCCATAAAAGATTGAAGACCATCTACTCAGGCAGATCCAGATATGCAAACTCATAAAAGGATCACCTGGAGTGGCAGAGCTCATATAGACCAGAGGGTCACGTGAGAGATAAGCTAGCACTTTCATCGCTAATTGTCCAGCCATTGCTGAAGGAAGAACTTGCCAACTGATCTTCCCTGAAAGTGAAAAGAACAGAACATCTCCTATAAGCACCCAGCAGGAATAATGCTTTTTAATAGAAAAAGACTTGGTAGATTTCACCTGATTGACCCAGTGACACCCTATGACCTCAAATTCTCACCTCTCAACTTCTTAGGGAAACAGCAAGCTCCTCAAATGGTAATGAGACTCTGGACATTAATTACCAGTAATTACGGTGATGTTGGAGAAAATATATCTATCTGCACTTGGTTGGTAGGTGAGGTGAAGTTAAACTGAATAACCCCAAGATTCTCATGGTGGATCAGAGATTATTTATTTCATATTAATTCCCATGTCATTAAGTTCTTGGGAAGATTAAATTAAATGATGTATGTGAGGTTCTTGGTATTGTAAGAATTCAAAATGGTAGCTACTTTCATCATTATTACCCCAGTTGCAGTGCCTCCCTGTGTTATGGGGCATTAGGAAATGTAAACAGAAATAAGAAAGGGGAGTGAATGGCAGGGTATACTCTGGAAAACAGTAAGAGTTAGTCTTGGTCGTCAGGAACTGCCCGCAAATACGAGAGATCATAAGGTCACTGCAAGAAAAGCTGCCTCAGACTTTTACACTTTGACCTAGAAATAATCTTGAGATCATCTAATTCAACCACATCTAGCTATAGAGGTACAAACACTGATAAAAGGTTAAGTTTCTAAAGATATATTTTCAATAACTAATTATCTAGAATATGGTGTATGACACATACTCCTGACTTTCCCCAATCTAGGTCTGAGGACTTTGCTCTCAAGAATCAATTCCATTTTTTTTAATCAAAATGTATTAATCAAGACCCTTTTGAATTGCAAGGGAATTCCTACTCAAATGAAGTACAGAATGTACTGGCTCACCTGAGTGAAATGGCTAGGCTAGAGGAGCTTCAGGGAAGAAAGGATTCAGGTGCTCAAACATTATCTTCAGTTTTTCTTAGCTTCACTTCTTCGCATGATAGTCAGTGCAGAAGCCCTAGTTGAAGAATGACTTCTTTCTCCCCATAGTTAGACCCAAAGTTCCAAGAGTGAGTGTCTTTGCCTATCTTGGTCTTTGTGTTCCATCTCTGAGTCAAGCAAGACCAGAAAAATGGTCTATGTTGATTGCCCTGGCCTGGGTCACATGGCCATTCCAGGAGATGGAAGAGTGGTCCATCGTAACTCAAATCAAATGAATGAGGTTGGGAAGTTACTCCCCAAAACAAACTGGGATACTATTAGGAGAAAAAAGAAAAAAGAAATAGATGCAGGGCAAACAAAACCAGCAGCTGCACACTAAAAACTACTTTTATGAGATCACAGAGAATGTTATGATGGACAAAACCCAAGTATAAATTCAAAGTTCTTCAGGATACATTATTATTGTTTTCAAAGCACGGGCAACTGTCCAACTCTTAAAGCACTTCCGAAGAATGCAAAAGGTCAGAGATCTGCAGACTCTTGTCTCTCATCTTTCTTCATAGACTTAAAAATACTAAAGCAAGAATTTACAGTTAAATCGTGGTTCCCTTACTATCTTAATGACCAGTTTTATGCAATCAGATTGGTCATTCAATCGATCCCACTCAGTTAGAAAGACAAGCTCAAATATCAAATTGACCTTTTCTGTCTAGGGTTTTTTTAAGTCCTAGACAATGTCTTCTTTATTCTCATTTATAGTTTTCTTATCCATTTTTTTCTTCTGCTTTTTTCTTTTTCACTCTTCTCATATACAGCCTCATTCATGTATATGTTCTCATATCAAACCCTTGAATTCAACTTTATGTTCTCCTTTATTTTCTCTGAGTCAAATGAAGAACTTGATTAAATTTTACTTGCTTAGAATTTACTCCATTCATTCAATAAATATCTGAGTTCCAGATACTATTTTAGGCACTTGAGTCACAGCCATAAGCAAGGCAGACAAGATTCCTGTTCTCATGGAATTCACATTCTAGTGTGGGAAAAATATATCACCTTCTTGTGCTTCCTTGTCTGCTGTTATCCACCAAGACCTATGGTCATCATCAGTTCTGGGTAGCTTTTCAAAGCACATTGATTTAATCTTCCCAACTCACTGTGGGAGCTAGAGCAAGTTCCAATGCTCCCATTTTACAGATATCATTGAACAGAGAGGTGGAGCACGGTCATTAATTTAATCATTCAATAACTATCTACCTATAATATGCCAGGTAGTATTTCAGGCTTTTGGAGCAGTAATATTGACCTGCAAGATCCTCACGAGTCTAGTAAGGGACATCAATAAATAAAATGGAAACTTAAAAACGTATGAAGTCTAAACAGCAAATTAGTGGTGGACCTAAAATAGTTTGCAGTGTTTCTGACTATCCTGACATAGAATGTCACTATTCCAAGCAAATGATCACTTGACCAAAGTCCCTACGAGGATGAGCATCAGCAACAAAAGCCCTCCTCAATGCCTGCTACACAGGACAAACTAAAAAAGAATTTCGTAATTCCCAATCAAGACAAGGCTGCCACTTCGCAAGGATCTCCACTGATCCACCTCTTCCAACCACCTCTACTGTTCAACACTGTACTGAAGGTCTTCATGAATGCAATATGATAAGATAAGGTGGACAGGACAGGACAGGATAGGATAGGAAAGCGGCAATCCTGCTTCCATCTCAGGCAGTCTGGCTCCAGAGACAAAGATTCTAACCATTCTGCTATGCTGCACCAAAGAAGCCATTAATAAAGAAAAAGTACAATTCACAAAAGAAAACAAAACCCACTCAGATGAAAAGCATCAATTTAGGAATAATATAAGGTAACGTAAACAAGTGACAGAATACAGGCAGTTATTTGTGACGCACACACAGATAGAAAACAATATTCAGAAGAGAGAAATATGTTCACAAATGGGAATTCCCTGGTGGTTCAGTGATTAGGACTCAGCGCTTTCACTGCTGTGGCCCAGGGTCAATCCCTTGTTGGGGAACTAAGATCCTGCAAGCCACACAGTGCAGCCAGAAAAAAAAAAAAAAAAAAGTCCACAAATGAGTTAGAAAATACGAGCCAAACCTATAAACAAACAAAAAAGCAGAAACCCAATAGGAAAAAAAGAGCTCGACTTCAAGTAGCAACCAAAAGCATCACCTATTAAAGTAACAACAGAATACCATTTCATACTCCTCAGATCAGTGGGAAAAAAAGGTCTGACCTAACAAAGTGATAACAGCGTACACTTCTGGAAGCCACCGAGTTGCTGCAACCACTTTTAAGAACAATTTGGCAACAGAGCCGTAATTTTTAAAAGGGGCATAATTTACTACTCAACAACACCATTTCTAAGTATATAACCTATAGAAACTACTATACTTGTGCCCCAGAACACTGTTTGAGAATGCTTACACCAGCATTCGTGAAATGGTATTATAAAGAACCCAAACATCCATCAGTGGTGGAATAGATAATTAAGATGGAATGCAGTGGAATTTTAAATGAAAAAGCCATACATATGTGATTCAACATGGACAGAGATCAAAAATATAATGCTGAGTGAAAAACCTACATTGTAGATTGTTACACCTAGCATGGCATAATTTCTGAATATTTTAAATACTCAATACTATACATATGTATATAAAAATTTTCTAGAAAATAGGAAAGTATTTTCCAGAAATAGAAAAACATGACCTGAAGTACACCCTCCTGACTCAGGAGAGGATGGGAGAGGAAATGGGATCAGAGAGGGGTAAAGGGAATGAACATTATCTGTTAATGCTTTGTTTTTTTTTTTCATTAAAAAAAAAAAAAAAACATGAAACAAGACTGACAAAAGAAAATCTTTATCAATGTGAAAATCCCAGGGTATGTTATACAATTTTTTATATTTTTATATTTTCTGCATTCCTCAAATTTTAAAAAGAAAACTCTATGTTCTTGCTACCTCTTATCTCTCCCTCTTCATCCTCTGCTTCGTGGTTTCAGATTGGCAGATGAGCATAAGAGCAGGGGTTTAAAGCACTTGTTCTCTTGCCTGGACCATCTTCCACTCTCACCACACTGTAGTCCTACTATACAAAGTGGCAAAAAAGGAGATTTAAAAAGAGCAACTCCGATGTTATCACACTACTTAAAACACTTAAGATTTGCCCATTGCTTTTCAGACGCAGGTGAAAATCCTGCCTATAAAGATTGGACTTTTGTTGTCTTAGCTGTCCAGTCTTGTCCTGCAGTTTTCCCTCTCATTCTCTCTCTCTCTGGCCCCAGTAGCCTTTCAGTCCTTTCAACATACCAGGACCCATCTGGCCCAGATACATATCACACAGTCAACTCTCTGCTAGGACTGTCCAGCCCTGGCCTCAAGTCCCCCAGTGCAACTCATCCCACAGAGCCCACTCCATGCATGGTGTCTTCAGAGAAGCTTCCACAACAGATGCCTGGCCCACCTTAGACCAGATCATTTGGCTCAGTGCTCTAAGAGTGCAATCTTGATTCTTCCAGAACATCACTTTAGTTGGGGGTGGGGTGGGTGGGAAGGGCTTAAATTCTACTGCCCAGTGTGTCTGCTGATTCTCATTCATGATGAACTGTTTTGTGTTATCTGTGAGCATTGTCCCCTCTTGCTCCACAAACAAAGCAACCAGATTTTTAACTCAGACGCGTCTCTCTTATTTTCAGCTTGTTTTTTTCTAGCATCTGACAATTTCATTGACTTTTAGAGGTGTTCAGCCCCACCTGTGAAATGTTTCTTATTATATTTCATCCAATGCTTCAGATATGTTGAATCTGGAGGATTTCTTGTTTTTCTAATAAACACTATTACAAGAAACGTTAATTTCTCCAACTCAGAATATAAATGTACACTTATGTTACCGAAAGTTGGGTTGGGCTTCTTCCCACTTGAAAGCCAATAAAGAGGCAAGGTTGGGGAAAAGGAAAGTTTGCTTTATTTTGGAAGCCAGCAACCTGGGGCAGTGGACTCGTGTCCAAAGGCTGACTCCCTGCACTGACAATCAGTGGGCAAGAGCTTTTATCAGGAGTTCCAAGGGTGTATAGGTGGAGAGAAGGAGCTACATGTAGAAACAGCACAGTCAGCTCTAACAATCATCCTGAAATTGGTCTGGTCAGTGTCAACTTGATTGTTTTAAATACAGTTAATCTTCAGTGCTGGGGTCAGTTTGTTCCTGTGTCTTTGAGGCCAGTTCTTGGAATTGTGGCAGCTTATGTCATGATTACAGTCTGGTCATCATGTAAACTTCTTCCACTTGGTGGGTGTTTCAGTACCTACAAAACAGCTCAAAGGATATGGCTCAGAATATTATCTATAGCCATTGAGGAGGAACTAAAGGTCCTTGACTTTGTTTAATGACTATTATTATTTGGTCTTGTTTGACTCCTTTCCTTTGCTTCTGCATTTTCTCACTTCTCTGATTAAACTTATTCTTTGACTAAAGTTTTTTGACAGACAAAGGCAGACTGAGGTTATAGGGCTGGAGGGGGAAGAACCATGGGGCCATACTGTTTCACTTACTCTATTATTTAAGAAAACTCATTCATTTCGCTATGTCACAATCTCCTTGAGAGAAGGCAGTGTATGTGTGTTGACTCATCACCATTTTCAGTTTTTTTTGACAGTGCTGGCACAGAGTAGGTACTCAAAACACATTTGCTGAATGAATGAACAGATCAGAGCTGTAAGGTAGGGGTTTTCCTTGGAGCACCTTGCTGAAGAGCAGGCTGACAAAACTTAACCATAGGCAATACAACAAATTCCAAGACGTTCAACATTCTCCCAGGCACTGGCAGATGAAAGCCTCAGAGTCTTTGATCACCAGAAAATGTGGCTCTCCCACTAGTCTAATGTCATTAATCTTTAATGCATGTTTCACTCCATCCATCCCACACTTAAGTGTCCATATTCTTCATTAATTCTGACATCAGCAGGCTGAATTCCTCTGAGGCCCAAGGCACTAAAGCGCTCCCTTCAAATACCAAAGGCACATTTTTTAAAAGACAGGCATAATTTTTGCCCACAAGATTTTGTGTAACAATATTACCAATTAGCCTCTTGTACCGTCCAAATAAATTGCCTAGTAGTCATCACTTTAAGGGATTAATTGACCATGCAAATACCAAGAGGCATAAAATTCTGCTGCCAAACAAAGACCTAGTTAAGGCCTCTTTAAGTGGTTCTCCTTGGGAGCAAACTCCTTTATATTTTAATCATATTATATCATTTGAATGAAACTTGCAAAGTCCACTTAAGTTTTCTGTCCCTAGGATGATCCTCAATTTATTTGTTCTTTGCCATCTGGGATTAGCCTTTCTTCAGAGAGTTCACACAAAGCAGGCAGGATGTAGAAGGTAAATGTTAGAACGCCAGCTGGTTTTCCATATCTCTCCTTGAACCTGGGGGAGACCAACCATGGCAGAAATCCCCCTGACTTATCTGAGCTAAGGATAGAGTCAGAGAATTGGTAATGGGAAGTTCCTTAAATATCCTCTAAGTCCAAAGAAAGATTAGGGAAGTGGATAAGGCAGCATCCATTAGGTAGGGTCCCAGCAGGATATAAATGGCACAAATAGAATAAAGAGGAGAGTTAATAAAGGGACTGTTTGCAAATGGGTGTAAGAAAACCATTAAAGGCTATAATAGTACCCTGATGTTAGTGCCAACAGAGCTGTTCCCTCCCCTTAGCTGGAAGGGGCCAGGAAGGAGAACAGTTATGAGTACTTGGAAAGAAAGGGACACATGGAGAGGACCACCTCCCAAAGAGCTGTAATCTTTGGTCAAAGTGACAGCCAGTCCAAAGTGATCCCTTAAGAATGGAGCCAAGAGAAGAAAATGTCCCAGCCTCCCCCTTCTTCCCTCTTCCCATATCCTGCCAGGACTTTCCATTGGCTGTTCCCAACAGGAAGCCAGAAAGTAAGAGAGTTCACCAAGGCTGTCCACAGACCTTGGCCTCCTGAGTATACAGCATGGTTAAAAAAAAGAAAAGAAAAAAAGTTGTGTACATCTGGAGGGTGAAACAGAAGATATCCAATACAGCAGGGATAAGAAGCCTCTAGGGAAGACTCACGAAAACACTGACTCCAGAAACACACTCCACTCTCACTGAATCGAATCATAGCAAAATTCATAGGCACATGAATTTTGGCAAAACTGCACAGGCAATTATGACGTACACTTATAATTAAGATTGTGTGGCATTTTTAATCTAAAACCCTGATATTAACCTTTATTTTACAGTTCTTATTATCCCAGAAAAATTAAAGATCTTGGTGCTGCAAATTTGACTTTATATCACTAACATCAATTTTTATTGATTATCTAAAGGGATGGGGATATTAAGGAACCTAGGCTTTTAACCCAGGTACATATCCACCCTGTTCACACTGGTATTGCTGTGCTAGTAGTTAAACTAAACACTTCTTGGTTGGTGAGTAGCCACTACCCTAAGCTTCCAAGTATCCAACCTCTGCCCCAGCTGCCCAGAACTACTTCAATCCAGCAACCAAAGCATTAACACTTAGACAGACTCATACCCTAGCATCCAATCTGAGTAGATATTTTGAATATCACTTCTCAGTTTTCAACAGAAGATTTGTTCTACTCTTCAACCATACTTTACCTTTTAACCAGGAATTCTAAATTGTAAACTTGGTAAATCTCTAGCAGAATTTTTTTGAAATTTTTACTACAGTTCAAATTTTAATACAGTTCAAATTAGAGTGCATGGTTCATTATTTTTATTGGAGTATGATTGATTTACAATGTTGTGTTACTTTCTGATGTACAGCAAAGTGATTCAGTTATATATATATATTTTTAATATTCTTTTCTATTATGGTTTATTACAGGATATTGAATAGTTACCTGTGATATACAGTAGTGCCTTGTGTTTATCCATTCTATATATAATAGTTTGCATCTGTCTAGCAGAATTATCAATGAACCCAATAGCCAAAGACTATTATCAAAGAGAAAAAGGGCTCTGCTAATGAATCAGCTGGATGGTTTGCCCCCCAAGTTAACAGCAGTAAATTATACATCTTCCCCATGTCAGTTTTCAACACCAAATCCAATAACTGTTAACCTTGAGTCCAAGAATAATCAGAGGAGCATAAACCCAAGAAAATGGCATTTATGGTCAGAATCCTGTGTTTAAATTCTGCTCTGTCACAACCAGCTGGTTGACCTTGATAAGTTATTTAAACTCTAGGTCTCATTTTCCTTATTACTTAAAGATCAAAATACAAAACAAACAAAAAGCCTACTCACAATGTTTCTGGTCAAAGTACCCTTATTCAAACTAGACCACATTTTGATTGTTCAGTGAGGAAGGACAAAGAAAAGAAGAAAAAATGAAGAAGAAAATAAAAAAGTTAAAATGAGCAGAAAAAAATAGTCGACGCATTCCAACGTATAACCATATACATAAGACACCTGCCACGTATGAAGCTATTAGGTATCATCAAGCACATATTAGTGGTTTTGCATACATATAATTCTCACCAAAGTCATGGCAGGTAGTACTCTTAAACCCACTGCACCAAAGGGGAGATTAAGCTCTGAAAAAAACATGTTTAAGAGTACCCAACAACAGAAACTATTTCCCATCTCTGGTTTCTTGGACTCCCAAGAGACGCTCTAAACTGCTACTTATGGCAACAAAACTATCAATATATGGTCCATGATTATAAACAGGACATTTAAAATTGCTTGCCAACTTATCACATTTTACTTCAGAAAAAAAAAAATGACTGAGTATTGGTTTTTAATGAGAGACCCTTTTGAAATTGTAATGTAGAGAAAGGTACATTTTCCGAAGACCTCAGTATTTAACTGGATTGGCTAACTTCTAGATTTTTAATATACCAGAAAGGGTCAGTCTTGTAAGTAGTTTAGAAAATTATATTTAAAAAAAAAAACCTATTGATTTCTCTTTCTGCAAGATTTTGTTTACATGGTATTAACAGGATCGACATCAAAGTAACTTATGTCTCAGGAATTCCAGTTGTAATAAGAAAGCAGTTTCTCAGGAGACTGAAGTTTTAATCACATGATTTTAGGTCCTTTCAACTCTTTTCCATCCCAACAGTAGCTAGATTTGATTTTCAATCCCCCATGACATCTGGGAAAATGGCCACATGGGATCTAATAATGTACTATTTAGCAAAGACCTCTATGGTGACAATAATAAAATACAGTTCATTGACTCTCAAGAATAGAACAAGAGGAAAGTTTTTAAAAATCAATGTTTTTCTGTATATGAAAATACACTGACTTTGTTTCCTATGTTTTAGAACTTGTAGAAAATGTACAAAAACACACTTTCATCTAATGTAGGGTTCTAGAGTCCCCAAGAGCTTTTGCCTCCTAATCTCAGGAAATCCACACAGCAGCCGCAGAAGGGGCATGTTACTACCACCCCACTCTTCAGGAGGTTTAAGGATTCTCCTAAGGTGGTAATTCTAATGATGGCTGCTTGTTAGAAAAGTAGGGTCTGGACCTTAACTTCAACCTCCTGAATCAGAAACTTGGGGGTGGGGAGGGGGTGGGTTGTGCCAGGGAGGTGGTAAAAAGCTCTTCAGGTGATTCTGATTCAGGCTCAAGTTTAAGTGTCATTGCTCTACACCAGATGTCTTAAGTTTGCCTGATAAGCTGGCAAACTGATCAGCCCCTGAAACCCCCTCCAAAAAAAATTCTCAGTGGGTCTCAGATGGTGCTGCCAACTGAATTGTTTCTCCCAATATTCATATGTTAAAGCCCTAACCTTCAAGTCCCTCAGAATGTGACTTTATTTAAGATAGGGACTTTAAAGAAGTGATTAAATTAAAATGAGGTTGTTAGGGTGTGTTCTAGTTCAATTTGATTGGTGAATAGGACACACAGACACCAGGGATATATAGGAGCACAGAGAAAAGACCATGTAAAAAGGCAACATGAAGGCAGCCATCTGCAAGACAGAGAGAGACCTCAGAAAAAACTAAACCCTACCAGTACCTTGATCTTGGACTTCCGGCCTCTAGAACAGTGAGAAATACATTTCTGTTGTTTAAATCACCCAGTCTGTGGTATTTTGTTATAACGAAGTATCTATATTTTCAATCAGCACTGCAGATAATTCTTCTAATCCAGCAAGTTTGAGAAACTCTACCCTTCATCCTTTCTACTTAGATGTGATCTTCAAAACAGCAGCCTTAACGTCATTGCAACCACTGAATCAGAATCTGCATTTTAACAGAACTCTGAGGAGATTTACACCCTTAGTAAAGTTTGAGAAGCACTGCCCTGTACCACAGCCTAGGGTTACCATATTTAGCAAATAAATATTTGCAATATTTGGGACACATTCAGCCATACACACACACATTATATATATATTATATATGTGTATATCTATATATTATATATACACACACATATTTATACTAAAAAAATTCATTGTTTACCTGAAATTCATATTTGCCCAGGCATATTGTATTTTATCTTGCATTGCCACCACAGCAGCCTCTCCCAGGGTACAGAAGGAAACCAGATAGGTTCACCAGAATGTCAGGACAAGGTAGCCATAGACTCAACTTTGCTTTCTAAAAGCATCCTTTAGGATTGTGTGTTTCTTATCCCAAAATTGAATAATGCAACAACACTCAAAAGGACTATTTCCATTAGTTGAAAAAAGAGCAGATCTCAATGATCTTGTCTAATCTTCAGGAACTGAAGTTTCTCACTGGAAACATCTATATCAATCTTCACTCTTAAAACCAACAGCTTGTTTTCTAGAAGGCAGCCCTGAGTTCAGAGCTCCTCATGACCCAAGCAGCCTCCGAAACATCACGTGGTTATTTCTTCTGGGGTTGCCATATCTCTTAAGTTTAAAATGGCAGGTCATTTATTTTGTTATTTTTTTTTTAAATTACGGAATGTTAGCACTGGAAATATTCTTGTAAATTTCTGAGCTTAACTTCATGGTACAGTGATAGTACTCCTAACAATTAACTATTTATAGAGCAGTTACAAAACGTCAGAGTAATTTACATTCTTTCAACCTCCCAAAAGAGTAGGTATTATGACCTCATTTTCATAGCAATAACAAGTCTAACGTTAATGATTACTTCCTATATGCTGGGCACTGTGCTAAAGTGCTTTACTATATTACTTATTCTATCCTCAAACTAACCCTCTAAAGTAGATATTATTTGCCCCACTGTGCAAGTTACTTTCTCAACATTCGGAGACCTGATAAACAATTTAGCTGAGATTCAAACAAAGGCAAAATATCTCCAAAGTCCTCACTGCTAATTACTGACATATCACATGACTGAGCAAGCATCTCACATTCAAAGAACTGAATCCATTTCCCTGAGGTCAGAACTGAAAATTGAACCAAAGCCTGTGCTTTTAAACACCATTTTTATGTGAACAAATTGGAAGCCTTAAGTGTCTAAGGGAGCAGACTGTGGGGTGTTCCAATGACCACTGACTCCTCGTCAATGCTAGGAGCCTGCCCTGAAAAGCTTCAGTTCAAAGATTTCCTCACAATATCAGCATGGCAGATGGAAAGGAGAAAGCAAAGGCAGCAAGGTCACTTGGTAATCCACAATTCACATGACTGAGCAACTAGACCTCCAATTGGTGCTATTGTGTGGAAAAAGCAGAATTAGACCAAGAGGAAAAATCAAGAAAGGACACATAGAAGTATATCATCAGTTATCAGTGCCTGGGCTCAAGGACTAACCTTTGCAGAGAACTGGAATATACATATTAGAATATATTCAGTCATTCATTCAATCAGCACACATTGAGTGCTCTCTGTATACCAAGCATTCAACTACTCTCCATTAGTCAACCACAGTTTCAATAAAAAGGTACTTCAGTCATACGTCTTTGACCATAATGGGAAATATTCCTTGCAAATCACCAAACAGTAGCAACAATCTCTTACTCTAAGAACTTCTGAATTTACAATTCAGTAAGGGGTAATTTTTTATTTAAGTTTTACACAACCATGTATTATCATATCTTGGCTCTACTACCTACTAGCGGTGTGAATCTTGGGCAAGTTGCCTAACTTCTCTGAGCTCAATTTCCTCATCTATAAAACATGGGTACAAAGACTATCTAGCTCATAGGGTGGCTGGTAGGATTGAGTTAGTCAATGCGTATGAAGTAGTAGGAAGGATGTCTGGCACATAGTAATTGCTATAAAGTGTTACCTATTTCAAATAAGCAAACTGAGGTTCCCTGATAAGATCTTTTCAAGCCTGGTCCTGGACCACTCGAGTCAAAATCTCTTAGGGTCCCTGTTAAGGGAACTAAGCTCTAATGGAAAAACCCGAACGAACTTTTCACAGGCTTATCTACTTAATCAAAATTTCAGCTGGTTATCATAAGCACTCTCTGCCCTCCAGGTGATTCTTATGTATGTAAATATTTGAGAGGCTCTATCTTGGAGGATAAGGAGGCTGTATCTTTGCCACCCAACAGTATGTAAGGCAGACAGGTCCCTCAGAAAGGGCTCAGCCCCTTGCACATATCAAAGTGCTAAATAGAATGGAATTTTAAGTGGTTTTTCCAAAGCCATCCCACCCAGAAATGTACCCAGGAGAGACTCACCTGCCTCTGAAGCTGGAGTCAAATGAAATCTCTCAAAACATCTTGTTTCCTTGTATTGGACTTCAGGCTACCTTGTCCATTAAAATTGGTGTCATTTCTGGCACTAATTTACAGTAGTCCCTCTTACTCTTTGAAAACTGGTCCCTCTTACTCTGAGGAAACTTTAGTGAGCAGCAAACCCCTGAATCCCTGCTGGAAGGGCAAGACCTCCCCAGCAGCTTGCCAAAGTCAACCTTTACAATTCAGGCACCTGTCTACCAAGTAGAGCCTCACTTTGGAGCAGCCCGTACTCACACCGGGAGGGCTGCCTACAACCAGGATGGCCTTTTAGCCCAACAATTTCACTTCTGAGAATTTTCTTTAAAATGGGATTTTTTAAATAGTGAGAAGGCGAAAAGGTCAGCCAGCTCTGGCTCTTCAACCAGTCAGTGTTAAAGATGGGAAACAAAGGTGATAGGGACTGTTTTAGGTTTAAAAACACTTAAGAGACAATAACAACCAAAGGTAATTCGGGTTCTTGGTTGGGTCCTGATTTGAAAAATATACTGTAAAAGATGTAAAAGGCAATTTGGACAATTCAGAAATTTTAAAATAAATGTGTTAGATGATATTAGGGTATTACACTTAATTTTGTTATATGTGATAATGGTCATGCAGGAAAAAAAAAGCTCTCATTTTTATGAGACACTATAGTATTAGAATAAAGCATCATGATGGATGTGTTTTATTTATAAATACTCAAGAAAAAACATAGATCAACCAAATACGGCAAAGGTTAACAGGCTAATACAGGTACTAGCCATGTATTTGTGTTCATTACACAACCCTTCCTTTCTTTGGTTTGGAATTTTTCATATAAAGTAAATTTTAAAATAAACTTGAATGGCACAGTTTGGGCACAACAAATCCACTTCTAGAAATTTGTAAATATTCATTTTTTAATTGAACAAATGTGCCAGACAGTAAGAAAATAATTAGGCAAGTATTCAGGTTGATTATTTTAGTGTTATTTATAATAGGTAAAAATTAACTTTTTAAAAAGCTAAGTATCCAACAATTAGAATCTGTTAAACAAGCTGTAGTTCATGTATATAATGGGGAGGTGTGTATCTCCTAAAGACAGTGATATAGGTGTCTGTTTCCAGAGTTATATGGAAATATGTTCAAGATAAAATTAAGTGAAAAAAGCAGATAAAAACAGCATGCATGCTGTTTTTGTAAATGACACCATTTTTATAAAAAGAATGATGTATTTATTTAATAATGATTTTACAAACTAATGTGCACTGAGAACTTACTATTTTCCAGCCCCTGGGTCACATTATAGAGTTATTTTATAATTATCAGCATTTTCTGGATTGGGACGTTGAAGCACAGAGAAGTTAAGTAACTTGCCAGAGATCACCCAGCTAAAAGAGAATTCACACCCTGTGTGTGGGATTTCCAAGCCCAAAGTTTTTACGCCCTGTATAAGGGCTTACCCAGGCAGACAACAGGACCAAGCACCAGTACATTCACATGGACTCTGGACCTATGGTGGGATGGTGGGTAATTGTTTTCTTGTTATGTTTCCTTATAGTTTTATTTTTTCTATAACATTATTACCTGGGCTCCTTTTATAAGTTTAGGAATAAATCATAAAAATGATAGGAAAAATGCAACAATGAGCAAAATTTTCCTGATTTGGGCCCAGACATCCATCATCATCTGGTTGTATGATGCTGTCTGCTTACTCTGCTGCAACCCTAGGGGGCTGTTTCTAGTTACCTGCTCTAAATTTCTCCCTCAGTTTCCTTGTGCACGGCTTAAACCTAGAGCCCAATCTGTCTAATTTTATCAAGACTTCTTGCCTTGATGAACTTCCCTTGTAATAATATCTTCCACTTAGTTGTGGATCATATCTTCCAAAGATGGCTGTAAATAACATCTCTTACCCCATGTGCTCTTTTAAACATGTGATTTACATGTGACTTTGCTACTCCCCCAGCAAGAGGTGATGTCTCTATCCCTTCTCTTGAACCTGGTAGAATTCTGTGGCTGCCTTGATCAAAAGTATGATACAAGTGATTCTATGTGATTTCCCAGGCTCAATCGATGAAAGACAATACATCTTCTACCTGATTCTTTCTCTTAAGGATGCTTTCATTTGGAATCCAGCCATAAGGCTGTGAGGAACCCCAAGTCGCATGAGGAGGCCATGTGTGGATGTTCTAGCTGACAATTCCAGCTGAGGTCCTAACCAAGAGCCAGCATCACCCACCAGACATGTGAGTGACGAAGTCTTTGAGGTGACTCCTGCCCCAGACTATCTGACTGCAACTATTTGAGAAATCCAAGGAAGAACCACCAACTTGAGCTCTATCAACCTCCAGAACCATGAGAGATAATATAATAAACTATTGGAGACTTCCCTGATGGTGCAGTGGTTAAAAATCTGTCTGCCAATGCAGTGGACACGTATTTGATCCCTGGTCCAGGAAGATCCCACATACCAAGGAGCAACTAAGCCCATGCACCACAACTACTGAGCTGGCGAGCCACAACTACAGTGCCCACAAGCTGCAACTACTGAAGCCCGAGTACCTAGAGCCTATGCTCCACAACAAGAGAAGCCACCGGAATGAGAAGCCCAGCAACAAAGAGGAGCCCCTGCTCTCAGCAAATAAAGAAAACCCATGCGCAGCAATGAAGACCCAACATGGCGAAAAAAATAAATAAAATAAAAGAAGGTAAAATAAGATAAAATAAAATAAAACAAAAATAATCCTTAAAAAATATATATCATAAACTATTACTTTACATCACAAAGTTTGGGGTATTTTGTTACATAGCAATAGATAACATACAAAATTGTACAGCACACTGTAGTTTATAAAACATTTTTACTTTCATTCTCATATAACCTTTACAATCCTGTGCGTGTAGATAACAAGATCCTTTTCACAGAGGAAAAAAACTGGGGCATTGAGAGTTAGGAGTCTGGAATTATAAATAAATATAAGAGACATGGATCTAAATCCTATTTGAGGGCTTCCTAGGTGGCACAGTGGTTAAGAATCTGCCTGTCAATGCAGAGGACACAGGTTCGATCCCTGCTCCAGGAAGATCCCACATGCTGTGGAGAAACTAAGCCCATGTGCCACAACTATTGAGCCTGTGCTTTAGAGCCCATGAGCCACAACTATTGAGCCCATGTGCTGCAACTACTGAAGCCCACGCGCCTAGAGCCTGTGCTCTGCAACAAGAGAAGCCACGGCAATGAGGAGCCTGCGTACCACAACGAAGAGTAGCCCCTACTCACCGCAACTAAAGAAAGCCCTCACACAGCAAAAAAGACCCAACACAGCCAATAAAATAAATAAAGTAATTAATTAATTTTTAAAAAAGAAAACAAAAAAACAAACTGATTTTAAATAAATAAATAAATCAATCCTATTTGAGGTACTTAATAGTTACATGATTTTAGACAGTTTACTTAAGTTTTGTAAGACTCAGTTTCTTCATCCATAAAATGGGTGTAACATTACCAGCCTTACAGGGCTGGGCTGTAGATTGTCTAATGCATGTAAAGTAATTAGCACTATCCCATCTCAGTAAATGCTTCCAGTTTTCAGGGCCAAAACCTTGGCAGTATCTTTGACTCCTTACATTCAACCATCAGCATATTCTAGTAGTTCCAGCTTCAGAACACATGCAACACCCCATCACTTCTCCCAGCCACCTCTGGTCCAAATCCTAGTCATCCCTCTTTGGCATTAGGGCAATAGTCCCAACAGCCTCCCCACTCTGCCCTCTTCTGCCCATGAGTCTGTTTTCAATACAGCTGCAGAAGTGATCCTGCAATCATGCAACCACATCATGTCATGCCTCTTCTCAAACTCCCCAGTGGCTCCTCATTCCACTCTGAGCACATGCCGAAGTCCTTACAGTGGACAGCCAGCTGTAGGTGCATGATCTGGCCTCTGTTACCTCTCCCACCTCATCTACTTCAATTCTTCCCTCTTGCTCACCCCTCTTCTGCTTGGCTGGCCCATTTACCCACCTTTCATCCTTCAGCCTCAGACCCTTTGCCCTTTCTGTTCCCTCTATCTGCAAGAATTTTCCCCAGCCATCTACCAGGCTCATTCCTGCCCCTCCTTAAAGCCGTTGCCCAAATAGGAGCCTTACCTGAGGCTTTCCAGGACCAACCTATTTAAAATCGCACCGTTCTCACACCCCAGCACTTCCTATCCACCTCCCATAATTCACTCTCTCTATGGTCCTCTTCCCCATCAGACACACCATGTACTTCAACCTATCATTTGTTTGTCTATCTCCACCTACCCCCACTAGATTGTAGCCTCCATGAGGACAGAGATTTCTGCCAGCTTTGTTTATTCCTAAAGTCCCAGAATTGAGAATAGTACCTGGCACATAGTAGATATTCAATAAATGCCTGACAAATACCTTTACAAATGGTAAAAACTTAAAGTGTAGCTATTATCATACTATTAATTGGGGTTAAAAACCCAAGTTTTCTGACTTGGTGTTTATTGTAGTAGATTGAGTAGTGGCTCCAAAAACAAATATGACCAAGTCCTAAACCCAAGACATGAAAAGGTGACCTTATTCGGTAAAAGGATCTTTGTAGATGTAGTTAAGAATCTCAAGATAAGATCGGCCTGGATTTAGGGTAGACCCTAACTGATGAAGGTGTCCTTATCAGAAGAGGACAAGAATGATAAGAAGAGGGTGGCAGAAACTGGAGTTGATGTATCCACAAGCCAAGGAACCCCAAGGATTGCCACGCGGCCACCAGAAGCTAGGAGAGAGGTATGGAATGGATTGTTTCCACACACTCCAGTAGGAACCAACCCTGTAAACACCTTGATATTAGACTTCTAGCCTCCAGAACTGCAAAAGATTAAATATCTAATGTAAGCCATCAAGTTTGTGGTGATTTTTACAGCTGCACTAGAAAACTAATACATCCACTAGAACGTGTCTCCCTGGATACTAAACTGGTATGCAGTCTGGCCCAGCAAGCTGGACTTGACCTTATTTTGCCGGCAAGCCTTTTCATAACCACATACCCTTTCCCTGTGGACGAGTACCCTTGCACAGCCTCTGTTCTAGCCTGGACACTGTTTTGGCTCCTTCCCTCACCAGCCCAGCCTGGCCTCTGGACTTGACCCTTCCTAGCTTGTCCTGACCATGACTCTGGGCTGCTGTGAGTTGGATGATAAGGCTTGCTGGTCCCATCTCTCTGCCTGTATTTTCAATTCCTGTCTCCAGACCTAAACAGACTAGGCACGATAGAGCAACCGGAGCCAGAATATTTGCCCTCCTGAGCACCAGCCTGTCTGTGGGTCTGGCTAGGAATCACCCGGCTCCACACCTGCTGCTGATCTCACTGCCCCTCAGAACCCACTGGCCAGACTGCATTAATCAAGTGCTGGAAGTACCTTAGGTTCCTGTAACTTTTTCCAGCCCGATGTCTGCTGTGATGTTTAATTTATGTCATAAGAAATAAAAGAAGTGCACTCCTTCCTGCTTAAAATGTTTACATCAGCTGAGATCTGGCACTGTTATTCCTGTGCCACGGAGACAGAGCATCAGGAGGAAGATTTTCTGTCTGAATCCAAAAAGGTTTAACAACATCCTCCTCCCAACAGACTGGAAGAACATCATTTCAGATTTCCCAGAACCTCTAGTTAGATGAATACTCCGCTACACAGAGAGGTAGCTAAATTTCAAAACCCCTTTCTTCTCAACCTGAAAACAGGGATTGGCAGCAACACAGATAGATTTCAAAATGTCTCTTGCTCCCCATTAATCAAGCTGCTATTCCCTCCCTTCCAACCCACCCTAATTTATCAAGTTTTCTCTCAATAGAGGCAAGATGAAGTAGGGACACCCACCTCCTTCCCACAATTCTTTACACATCACTGAGAGGTAAGCCATTCCTTCATAAAAATAAATAAATAAATAAATAAGCAAAACACACATCAAAGGGAAATCTTTATCTCCTTGAATAGGTGAAGGCTAAGAAAAATATTTTCCTGTTTGCGTTGAAGATCTTTCAGTCAGAAAAAGGAATTCCATCAATGGAACTAAGATGTATTGAGTACTTCTACGCACTCAGAAGAATTCAAGACAGGCATGCAAGCCCCTGAAGGACAAGGATTTTTATCTTTTTATCAGTATAGCCCTAGTGCTTTGAATGGTCCTGGCCCATAGTAAGTGCCCAATTAATTCATAATGAATGTTGACTCCTAGGAAAGAAAGCAACTGGAGAGTCTGAGAGAAACTTTAAGAAGTACCCTAAAATTCCAAGGCAGTGAGACCTCTTTGGGATCATGTAGTCTACACGCGCATTTTTATTAATGATCACAATAGCTAGCACTTCTTGTTGAGTGCCAGGCACTGAGCTGAGCACTTTAAATGCACTGCCTTATTTAATTCTATCACTGTTCTCATTATGCATACGAGGAGATTAAAGGTCAGAGAGGGTAAATAACACAGCCAAGTCAGGACTCACACCCAGTTCCTTGAAGCCAGGGCCTGTACTCCTCTATAATTCTGTGCTGTGTTGTCACTTTTTACAGTTCAGTAATCTGAAGCCAAGAAGGAGGAAGAGGCCACCCTAATGTATAAAACTAAAAAGTAAAATAGCTTAAACTTGGCATTACTGGACCTCTAACCTAGTGTTCCTGGTATATCACCACACTGCCTCTTATCACTAGTGAAATCAGGAATTTTAGAACTTCAGCTTTCTTCAGAAAAAAAATGCTTTCTCATCTTGATACTCTCCCCCCTGTTGTTGAGAAAGAAATCTGTCTGACGCCTTTAAAGAAGAACTTTTTTAAAAATCAAAAAATTCTTTGGAGAAAAGGCAACATGTTTGATCATTGAAAGAAAAAAGACTGTTATTCACATAGAAAAAGTTAACCTGTTTAAAATATTAATATAGTATTTATATACTGCCTTTCTTCCAGGAACTGAAAGAGTTTAATATAGCTCATTAATTCTTAGACTATTTCTGTGAGGGAAGAAAGCAAGCATCATTATCTATATTTTAATATGAGAAAACTGAAGCATAGACTCAAGTGGAGAGTCAGGAAATAGAGCAAATTCAGATTTTTAACCCAAATGTGAAAGACAAGATCATTTAGTCAAGCCATATCTGGAATGTTCTCTGGATGTGGATCACTTCTCTGAAGTACGTTGATCTTTGTTGAGTAGTAGGTTCCTTGAGAAGCCCTTGGAGTCATAGCATTAATCAGAAAAACCTGTGATTTATAGCATTTTCCTTGAAGTAAATTGTCAAAATAAGTGATTCTCAAGCTTGAACGTGTATTGGAATCACCAGGAGGGAGAAAACACACTAGCTGGGCCCCTGCCCCCAGAGCTTCTGATTTAGTAGATCTGGACTGGGATCAGGATTCTGCCCTTCCACAAAACCCAGTCCATGGACCACACCTGAGAACCACTGGTCTAGAAAGGTGTGCCTTTGCAGAAGGTCCCACAGTCGTTCACCATTTAGATCTAGAAGCAAAGCTGTGAAGGTCTGAATCCTGGCTCTGCTAATTTACATAATTAGTTCTTTTGTATTTCAGTTTTTTCTCCTGGAAAAAAAAGTGATATGGGGATGGTGATAATAATTTAACACAGTGTGTGGCAGAGAGAGAGCATGCTCAATAATTGTCAGCTATCCTCATTTTGTCATGACTCAGGCTACAAGTGCTTAGCAATCTTCCTTGATGCTACAGAGCCCTCACTAACAAGGTATATAAATTAGGAAATATCCCTTCTAAGAAGCTGGGCAGTCCTTAGGGAAATTAACATCAGGCAGAAATCTTCACTATGAAAATTATCATGAAGCTTGTAGGTCCAGAAACTTTGATCAGCGGGTACGTTGCTTTAGGATATAAACTTCCAAGACATGTTTTAAAAGTCCCATTAGCAAGGGTAGAGACCCTAACTTTGATACATTTCCAGAGAGTTAAGTAACAAAATATCAAATTTTAATGATGCTGTCAAGGATAACTATATTTGATGGAGGTATATTCAGTAATACTTGAGTCTGAATTTTAACAGAAGAGATGTTCCATTCCTAGGTCACAGTTGTTCCCCACCTAGAAGGAAGGATGCTGTGTACCTGCTGAATGGTAATGGCACGCAGAAATGCTTACCCCAGTTTCCACAATTCTTCCAGAGAAATGGAGGATTTAATACTCTGTATTTAAATCAAATCACTTAAAATCTCTATTGCTTGAAAGCATAATGGGAGAATTATTCAAATAATTTATGCTAAGTATTTATTTCAAGTAGTTGATAGGTTTCATACCATTCATGGCATTTTACTCCTGTGAACAGGTAATACTGTGGATTTTTAAAAAGAGTTTGTCAGACAGTGCTAGTTCAACATCTTGTAACTGTCCAATTCCACACTTCTCCCCAATTCCCATCCTTCCCCAGCCTACAAGGATGACTGAACACTCCATCCCATCACTATGGCAGGGCATCTATTTCCCATCTTTGCACACAAATTGAATTCCCAAAGGAAAGTGCACAAATTGGTCCTAAATTACAATATACAGAGTTAATGTACAGTAGACTTTAATGGCCTCTAATGAACGACACTCCAGGTCTTCACGCCCACTTGGAACCCCCCTTCCCTTGCACCTGGACCCTCTTTGTGACCAACAGAATGTAGCAGAGATGATGATGTACCTGTTTTGTGCTTGTCTTAAGAAAGCCTATGGCTTCGGCTTCTGCACTCTGGGGGAAGCCTGCTATCAAGTAAGATCTGACTATCCTAAAACTGCCTTGCTGGAAGAAGTCCAACCTAGCGGCATGGAGAGACGCATGTGGAAGAGAAACAAGGTCCCAGCCAGAAGCCCCAGTCAAGCTCCCAGCCAACAGCCAGCACCAACTTGCCAGCCATGTGTGACTGAGGCCATCTTGGAAGTAGAGTTTCCAACCCCAGTGGAGCAGCCCAGCTGTCATTTGGGAGCAAATAAATAAAATGGGTTTTGTTTAAGCCACTGACTTTGGTATATTTCATTAAGCAGTAACAGACAACCGAAAGAGCTAACTCGAAGAACGGCCCCGTGCTGCTCAGCATATGTGTGCTGTGTAAAAATTCATCTTGATACAGGCTTCTCCAGCCCGCAGCATCACTTTCTGGTGCTTTGTACAACAGATCGATTTCAAATGAGCAATTATGCATACATTATTTGATACAGGTTTCTAATAACGGTTTTCTTTTACTGTTCTGCTCTCACTCATTTTGGTTTGATATTTGTATCAGGAAGAAACCCAAGAGGAGCTGTTTTGTTATCTGATTCTGACAGTCCAATAGCCTAGGCCTGGAATTTAATTACTTCTCGCATTCATTTTTATCATGGAAGCATCAGAAAAAAACTGAATGGTCAAATATACAAAGGTTATGACTTAATTAACCCAAGAGTCTCAGTGCATTGAAAACTGCATGTACTTCAGTGCATTTGGGGACTGACGACAAAAAGAACTGACTTTAAAATGACTCACTCCATCTTTCAGCCTTATATCACCTGCCTTGGCAGATCTATACATTTCTGTAGGTTATGGGGACAACTGTGTACAGCCAAAATTTCCAATATTTCACCTGGAATTCCATTAACTTCCATTCCTAGTCTTTCCAAAATGAGAGAAAGTACACATAACCCAAATGTCTAGATCAGCAAACTGTCACTAGGTATTTTGTAAAATCTAATTTTGTTCTCTTTTAAACCCTAAGGAAATACTCATACATATCCAGTTGTAACAACTGGAGACTTCCTTTAAAAGAGTCTTAATTCTCTACGGAACCATTTCTCCAGATTTCACATCCCCTCTAAATCTTTCTTCTCTCTAGAGAATGGCAGGTAGTTATATCAACTGTTTGCTAACTCCATCCTGCAACTAGGGAGACTGAAATATGTATTATTAAAGTTTTGTGTTTACCTTTGCAACAGTGGGATTTTTCAAAACTCCTGCAAACAGATACTTTAACCTCATGAAATGTTTCATGGGAATTGAATACGGAGAGGTATACACCTACAAGGGAAATGAACTGCACTGTTTGCATAGCACATTTGTCTTCTGCTGCCTATTGGGAGGTGGGGGAATGGTGGGTGGAAGGGGGAAGCATGCTGGGTAGAGACTCAGACAGCTCGCACTTGGACTGAAATTAATTCCATAGCTTCCTGGGCAAATTATTATACATTTGAGCCTCAGTTTCCCCATCTGTAAAAAGAGACTAGAACTACCGCCCCATGAATGAAGCAATGTCAACAGATGTTTAAGAAAACACACTGACATGTGCTTTACAAAGAGCTGAAATTTTCATTACTAGCATTATTATAACATTCTTAATTTCCTCTAAATTTTAAGAGCAGCCATTTGTTGACTATCGATTATGTACTTTTCGAATGGGAACATCTTGCAATAGTAATTATATGATTGTGGACAAGTTATGTTTTCCTCCCTAAGACTTTGTTTCCTTCCCGTCTGATGTGAAGGACTGGTCATGAGGATTGAATGAAATGACCTCAGAGTAGATCACTGACTACTGTAGCACCAATTGGTACTACCCTGGGTACCAATGCTGATCCAAGATTCTGAGTGCTTCAGCTAGGGCTTTGTCATCACAGAAGATTCCTCTACTGTTTTGTTCTTTTGGCATCTAGGTCCCAACACAGAGCAGCTACTGTTGATGCCTCTGCCCAGCTCAGAGTTGACCTGACACTACAGCAGACAATTCTTGGCATGCTGGTCATCTCCCATCTCTCTCGTGTCTTTTTACTTTGCCTCCTGGGACTTTTTTTTTTCCCTGAGACTTTCTTTGGTTCCCAGGAGCTCACTTAGCCTACGCACTGGGAAAAGCCTCAACCAATGATGTATAGAAGCTGGTGGATAAATAGCCCAGCTTTTCACTGAGGCTCTTCTAACCTGCTTTCTAGAAGATTCCTCCAACAGTGGTCAGGAAGATTGAGACTCAGCTATTTATAGCTGTAATCTGCTCATCAACACTCCTTTTAATGGGCTTTTCTCCATCCCCTCTCTCTCTTTCCTATTCCTTCCCTTGAGCTTCTAGAGATTACTCCCCAGATAAACAAACTAACCAAAAACCATGTCTCAAGGTGAGCTCTTGGGAGATCCGAAACTAAGAAACCACCCAAATCCTGGACTGGGTAGCCTAACTTACCGAGTCTGTCATCAGCCCATGCCTGAGCTGTAAGGCAGACTGGAAACTTGAGTGCCTGGCATTTTCAGCGTCTATAGTGAGAGTAATCATGTCAGTTCCACCTCTGTGGCATGCTTATTTTCTGAGCAGCTGAAATCTTTTTAGATACGTATACTAAAAAGTTTAAAGAAGTCTGCTACCAAGTATTTTAACAATTGAAGGAAGTACACCTAGCTTCGTATTTGTCTGGCATGTAAAGATGTTATGAAAACTTAACCATCATTTTTATCTCTACCACTGTGGTTCTAAAAATGTGTTCATGAGCCCTCATGTCCCTCAGCTCCCTCCCTTACCCACAAATCTCCAGGACCTTTATTATCTGATGTTGGATTCAACCAGCAGACCTGCTATGTGCTAACCCAAAGACTAGAAGAACAAAGGAGACACTGGCCTGCCATTAGCCCTCAGCTTGGCTACAATCAAGTTAAGGAGACAATCATGGGAATAAATAGCTCTGATTCAATGTGGACCTAAGGTTCTCATGTAGCTGCAAAAGGCAGGAAACTGGAAAAAAGGATGTTTCCAATGAAAGGAGCAGAAAACGCTTGGGCATGTAGCCATGTACAGACTCTGTGGCATCTCTCAGAGATGGGCAACCTGGCCAGCAAAAGCATAAGCACTAACCTGAAAACATGCAAAAGGTATTTTTTAGGCCCTGTGGACAATCTGTAGCTGCAAAAGCATTTATGTGAGTAACACAGTTTGTCATGGATTTACAGGGTATTCCTCCAGGCAATTGTGCCAAGCAGTTACTAAAGTATGTCTCTGATTAAGGGCAAGGTCAGGGCCAGTTCAGGAAAGGAAGCTGACCCTGTATTGGACAGTGCTGAGGCACTGGTTGGACAGGGGGTTTATTCAGGAGATTTGCACTGATGGTCATACCTCAAGTATTTTCTTCATGCTTTGGGGTAAGGCAGTGTTTTGATTCATAAGGGTAGGGTTGGTTCATCTTGGTTATCTTTTTTAATAGCCACAGCTTACAAGCACAATGTCAGGATCTGTTTTCATATAATACTTTGGCAATCCTTGTATATGCATTCCCAGTCCTAGTGTACCATCATGAATCTAGTCAGTTGAAAATTCATGGGGATTCTGTCCCTACAATATCCATTCTCTTCCAGCCACTGCCACCTCTACTTCTCTCATTTTAGTGTTGGTGGACCATATTTGGACTTTTGCCATCTGGTCTCCCTGTGTCTAAATACCAGTTTCTTCTTTCCAACCCAGCCATCATTCCTTTGTTGAGGTTCTTTTCTGAAGCCTATTTTGAGCAATGTAATGGTGTGATTAAGAGAATGGGCTCTGGTAGAGATAGACTTGAGTTGGCTTTGTAGATTAAAAGACATTAATGAGGCTGATGACCTATATCCAGAGGTGGCAAATAAAGTTTTATTGGGACAAATCCATTCTTACTCATTTTCATGTCATCTATGACTGTTTTCCTCTACAAGGACAGAGTTGACCAGCTGTAATAGGGATTGAATGGTCAACAAAGTCTAAAATATTTATCATATGGTTCTTAACAGAAAGAGTTTACAGGTTTCTGATCTATATCACATAAGTGCTGGAAGACTATAAAAATACATGAAAATACTAATGCACCTGACACACTGTATATGCTTTGTAAGTGTAAGCTATTATTATTGTTTTAGACTCTCTATTCACTGACCTCCATGTAATCAATTCACACAATTAACCAGTGCTCTCCATGTCTTCGGTATTACATGATGACTGATGCTCAGGGCATACCGAAAATACTCAGCTAGTAGATTGCTCCTTACCACAAAACTACATTCTCTGAAGGGAAGGAACTTGAGAACCACATTTAATCTTTACACATTCTAGTTTATCCCATATCTCCAGTTGTCTACTAGATAGCTCTGCTTCAATGTCCGATCTTCAAGTACAACATGCCTCAAAGTATATTCTTTTATGGTCTCTTCCAAATGGGCTTTTCCTCTCGAATTCTGAATTTCTATCAAATGCAATGCTATTAATGCACTCTAGAATGAAGCTTAAAGAGTTGGAGACTGTTGAAACTCAAAACATAGAATTATGGGCTTTATAAGCCAGAAGAAAAATCACATAGTTCAGTTGTTTTGTTCTTACAAATCAGGAAGTTTTGTTCTTTCATTTAGTGCATCTAGTTGTAGCCGTGTTGGATATATTTTTCTTTTTAAGTTTCTTTTTCATATCCATTTATGCACTTCCCCTTTTACTCAAAGATTCATTCCTTTATCCACTTGCTCCATCATTCATTTATTCCTCTGCTATTTACTGACGATCATTAAGTGGCATGTATTAGGTGAGGCACTGGGGATCTTATAATGAATAAGACCCAGCACCTTCCCTGCAAAGTTATAATAATTATTATGCAAACTAAATTTTCATTAGGAATAATGAAAACCACTAAATTCTAAAATCAGTAGTGAGGCATAGTGTTCATTCACTTTTGCTCCTCTCTAGCACTAGAATTCAGCTTTTGGGGGTTCCATATGCTTTACATTGGTTAGGATATATTTATTTGTCTCTACTTACACATAGCCTCCAGGGAAACAGATCTACTCATACCATGAGCTTCTCAGAGTTCATCTTAAAAATTGCCACTGGGGACTTCCTAGGTGGCGCAGTGGTGGAGGATCTGCCTGCCAATGCAGGGGACAAGGGTTCAAGCCCTGCCCTGGGAAGATTCCACATGCCACGGAGCAACTAGGCCCGTGCGCCACAACTATTGAGCCTGTGCTCTGGAGCCCGTGAGCCACAACTACTGAGCCCATGTGCCGCAACTATTGAAGCCCATGCGCCTAGGGCTCGTGCTCCACAACAAGAGAAGCCACTACAATGAGGAGCCTGCACACCACAATGAAGAGTAGCCCCTGATCTCAGCAACTAGAGAAAGCCCGTGTGCAGCAATGAAGACCCAACACAGCCAATAAATAAATAAAATAAATAAATTTAAAAAAAATTGCCACTGGTGGTTTAGTTTTATCCAATGGTTTTCAAGAATAAACTGTAGATTTCCTGGTATTCTACACTGCTTCTTTGAATAACACCTCAAGGTGGAAAAGGAATGGAAGCAAGTACATGGACTTCTCCCTTTGACCACAGCAACCTTTTATTAATCATGATGTATTAACTACTTATAATAGCTTGAAGAATGCAGCTTCATAATTTTTCAAAAATTTTTAAAAATAATTAAATCCCCTATTTATAATAAAAATTCATTTTTCATTCCAAATTTCTCCAAAGTAATCCAAATTCAATAAGAAAAGTGGTAATACAGGGGACTATACTCAATATTTTCTAATAACCTATAAGGGAAAAGAATCTGAAAAAAGAATATATATATATATTATATATATTAAGAACATATAGGGACTTCCCTGGTGGTCCAGTGGTAAAGAATCCATCCTGCTGCAGGGTATGTGGGTTTGATCCCTGGTCAGGGAACTACTAAGATCCCATATGCCGCAGGGCAGCTAAGTCCACGTACCACAACTACTGAGCCCATGCACCCTGGAACCCGTGCACCACAACCAAAGAAGAGAAAACCTGCGTGCCACAACTATAGAGAAGTCACATGCCACAGTGAAGAGCCCGCATGCTGCACTGAAAGATCCCACGTGCTATAAAGAAGACCTGACGCAGTCAAAAAATAAATAAATAAAAATAATAAATAGGTAAATAAATAAATAAAATGTTTTTTAAAGTATATGTATAAACTGAATCACTGTGCCGTATACCTGAAACTAACACTTATTGTAAACCAACCACATTTCAATTAAAAAAAAGAAAAATTATAATAAAAGGTCTTTCATGAGTACTTGCAATGTGCTTTTTAATCCTCTCAACAACTATATGCAGTAGGTATTGTAATTATGCCTCTGTATTCAGGTGAATAAGTTTAGGGTCAGAGAGGTGAAGCCACTTTCCCTAAGTCCTGTAGGTAGTAGGGAAGAGTCAAGAAATAACTCTCAACATGTTTGACTGAATAATATTGCCGTTAATCACCCTGCTTTCCTCCTTCTATGGCTGATATACTGCTTTCCCCCTTTTCATCACTCCACATTATTGGCCACTCCTTTTATTTTTTTTATTTTAATTTTTTTTCTTTTGAAATAGCAGATTTCCCCTGATTTTCACTTACTTTTTTTTAATTTGCTTATTTGGTTATTTGGGTGTTTTTATTGTTTTAATTAAAGACTTCAAATATATTTGCATGCCTCCTTGGTCCCATCCTTCACCAATCTGTCCCACACACTTATCAAATTAATCCACCCCCAATTTTTAAAATTTCTTTGAAATATTTTTAAAATTTTTAAAATTTCTTTGAAATATTTTATTATAGTCTTCTAATTCTTCCTATTTCCTCCACTGGCATTATTCAAAATGTGTTCCTTGAGATGTTGGTAGATATTCGACTTAAAAGAAAAAAAAATACTTGGTAATACTTGGTATTTCAGTTTGCTTTTCTTGGAAGAGAAAGAAAAGAGAGAAGAATTCGGATGTTTAAAAAACATTGTAATTCCATAAAGAAACTGGGGAAATGCTTTTTGGAAAAAAATAACTTTCTTCAGAATCAACTAGACATCTTTGTTTTTATGGCTGAGTTTTTGTGAAGAACACTTCCAGAATCATCAAACTCAAATGTTACTATATTTGTTATTTTAAATACTTAATTAAGAAGCCTAAAATATTACATGTTATAGACTAAGCATTTTCTTGGAAGCTAATAATTTAGTATCAAAGAGATATGTTTCTTCCATTACTATCCAAGTTAATGTTGTAGTCATTCAGTGGGGTAGGAAAAAGATAAGAGGAAAAGTCCTACAAGCAAAGAATAACTTTATGAGGGCAATCGTGTTAACCATTAAAAAACTTTAAAATAGTAGTAATTTGAGACCATGTGCTTGAGCCACAAATATGGAAAAGTCAGAACCCACTTCCCCACACACACTCCTCAGACTGAGGTGAGTGAGAAAGAAACGTTTATTGTGTTAAATCAGTGAAATGTTGAGGTTGTCTGTCATTGCAGCTAACATTACTTACCATGACAGAAACCAAGGCCCAGAAATGTGGCCACATGTTTAGCTTCCACAGTGACTTAAGGGCATAGCAATTCAGTACTCTTCCGACTCAATGATACTGCTCTATTCACAGGACACTTCATGCTTTTATCTCTCTTATTTTTAAAAGCTAACTTGTAAAAGTTTCCTGTTTGTAAGTAATCATTTGTTTTCTTTTATACCTTACCTCAGGTAAATGTAAAAAATGTACAAACATGACATTAAACCAAGTCATTATATCATAAAATTGCAGTGGCAACTACTCTAAAACATTTAAAGTAGCTCTATAATAAAGCACATTCAGATAAATGAGGAGACTGATTAAATTTTCTACTTTTACCCAGAAATAGGAGAGGACAACCTGACACGACACAGTCAAAGGGTTCCAAAGTCTTAACAGTAAGAATTTTATGTACTTTAGACAATGCTCTCTCCTCCTTCACACCAATTTTTCTACTCTAAATTTAATTATATGGGTATTTCTTACTTTAACAATCCCACAATGTACAGCAGAGTGTTTTTAAACACAGTTCTAAATAGAAACCCTAATAAATCACTGTGTTTTGGATCAAAGCCCTGTGTACAGTATAAATTGGAATGGAAGATAAATGATTCTGCAGAGGGACATTCACCTAAATAGTTTTATCCTCAGTAACAATGACAGTTCCCTACCTGGGTAGTAGGAATATAATGGAATCTTCTGGGAAGCTGGAAGGGCAAGATGTCAGTAAAGTGAAGTCAGGCTCTTCCTATTGAATAGCCATGCCTAGACTAATCTTGACCAAGAGTCAAGGATCTCAAAAACAAAAGACTGAGCAATGAAGACATTAAGAATCCTTTCTTTTCTTCTTTTTAAGGTAAAGCTGATAAAAACTTAGAAATTTATATCTACTTGGGGAAAAGTCAGTAAGCAAAAGGCAAGAGCAAGGACACAGGAGGTCAGAATTTAGTACAGACAGACTTTAGGCCCGAGAGACTGACCATGTAAAGGAGAGAGAAAGATGTTCATGGGGGCAAAACTTAGGACTTTAAAAACCTAGATTCAAAACCTAATTCTACTACAATCAGATGCTTGAGAAGTCACCTTTCGAAGCCTATTTTTTCCCTATATATCATGGGAATACAGAATTGTGTCTGATTGGAGTTTCTCTTATGCAAATTCAAATGTAAGCACGCATCAAAGAGAGAGAGAAACAATTTAATTAGTGCAAGAGTTTTGCTAATAATTAATGGCAATGGCTGTGTGTTCTAGGGGCCTGGGCCATAGTTCCTGCAACCTGTGTGCCTCTCAGGATGTACGCTAAACTGCAAGCCTCATGAGGTCAAGAACTTATCTCTCTGGTTCATCACTGTATTTCCAGTGTCTAGAATAATATCTGTCATGAAGGAGGCCATAAAATCTGTGGAAGGAATGAAGGAAGGAAGAAGGGGAGGAAAAGAAAAAGGAAGGAACAGTGAGCAACTTGCTGTATTGCGTCTCTATTTTTTGCTATGGCCTGACCCCAGAGAGAAGCCATCCATTTTACCAGTTGTGAGTGGAACAGGCACCAGTGAATTATAATATTTGTGGGAAAACTAGCTGTGTTGGACTTTTTGAAAGATAGATTATCAGGGGTAACTTTGACTATAGACAAGATTCTGCCTCTGTACTTTAGAACCCAACTGCCAAACTGATGCAACTCTACTACAATAATAACTGTAACAGTGCTTGCATAACCTAACTCAACAGGCTCATATAAGAACACAATAAGATGAAAATAAGGAATGGTATTCTCCATAATAATGTTGTCGTAGGCAAATGCCAAGTAAAAATAATTTGTATCATTATCTGACTTCACCTACTAGCCTATGCTCTTGTATGGAACTCTGTTATATAACACAACTACCGTATATAGCTTCTGTCGTTACCTGGCAAAAGGAATTTCTGCAGTTGAAATCCTGGAGATGATGATACCCAAAGGACAGCAAAATTAGCCAAGGAAGGAAATATCTGCTACTCATTCCATCAACCAACTTAGCCTTGTAGCGCTACTGACATTCCCATCTTGGCTCTGTGGGGTTTGTCAATAGAGATGCTCACAAGCAATTAAAAGCTGTTGCTACCATTGTGAAGCTTGTAAACATGTATTCATTACTATTTGTGAGGTGTTTGATAATCTAATGACACCTCAGCTGGTCAGTCACTGCTAAAATCATGTGGGTACTATTTGTGAGGTGTTTGATAATCTAATGACACCTCAATTGGTCAGTCACTGCTAAAATCATGTGGGCTCATGGGGAAGGGAGCCACCTGTGTCTTCAGACCCACCTGAGTTCAAGCTCAGGTTCTCCAGTTATTTATCGTATAACTTTGAACAGATCATTTAGCCCCCTCTTTGTGTTCTCTTTCTCAACTGCACAATAACATGCCCACTATATGCATCTCAAACTTGATAGGTCCTCAACAGAGCTCTTTAGTTCTCATTCTAATGCTCATACTGTAGTTCTGTCCATGTACATGTCATCCCTCTGCCCCCAGCTGATTAAGACAAAACCTTAAGCATCATCATTGATGCCTTCTTTCCCTTTACTCACTCCTAATATCCAAACATCACCAAGTTGTATTAGTTCTTCCAAAATACATTTCCTAACTTCTTCTCTCCTCCCCTACCACACACCACTATAACTTTTTTGAACTTCAATAGTTCCCTAACTTGGTTTATTTTCCTCTCTTAGTCCTTGTCATAATAATTCTTTTAAAACCTCAAATCAGAGTATGCCACTACCTTACTCAAAGCCTTTTGCTGGTTTTCCCTTCCATCTCCATTTGTATAAAATTCAATTTCCATACCACACCCTACTGAAAGATCTTGCATATTCTAATGATCACCTTCCTCTATGAGGTCATCTCCTCCCCTTTCCCCATCACTCACTACTATCCAGGTAGTCTATTCTTCTGTTCCTCATGAGCATCAAACATTTTCCCAGCTGAGGTCGTTGCCATTATTGTTCTTCCTTCTCTCTACAAGGTTCCTCTGGGCATTTGTCAACAGTCTCATCCTTCAGGTCTCAGTCACCTCCTCAGAAAAGCCTTCCCTGACAACCATCACTAAAAGTCTTCTGCTCCTTGTTGATCTCGATAATCCTAATCTTTCTAGAAACTACCCCAGTCTATAATTATCTTGTTTATCTATTCAATAATTTTCTCATACACTAGAAAGCAACTTTCATGAGATCAGAGAATTTGTCATGACTCCATGCTAGTACATGACACATAGAATGTGCTCAGTAAATATTTTTGACTGATAGAATAAATGATGGAAGAGAGAGAAAGGGGAAGCTGACTGAGTTGTACATATTAAAGGCTGGGATTCTCAAAGGTAACTTTGACTATATATAATTTTACCCCTGTATATTTAGAACCCATCTCCTAAATAAGATATAATTCTACTGCAAACTTTCCTGTGTTACCTAAGTTATTAGGCTTATAGAAACTCAATGAGATTAAAATGCACAATAGGCACTTTTTAAAATATTAAGCACTCTGCAAATGTTATATATATTTTTATTATTATCATATTTTGATTCTTGATGTATCCTTTTATATTAATACTGGTATATAACATAGCAGAGTTTTCATATAATAGAATGGTTTTAGAGACAAGGAATAGAATCTCCATTTCAACTCTGCTTTAATGATAAAGGGAATTCATTGGCTCAACATATGAAAAGTCCTACAGATAGGGCAGACTAATCAGGACCCAGAATCTGTTTCTTTGTGGTTCTCTTGTCCTTCCCTTTTTCTGTCTGTTGACTTCATCCTTGAGCTGGTAGTGAAAAGGCTACCACAGTCTGCCATGACAATGTCCACAGCCAAGGGAAGCCATCTTTTTCCATGGCTTTCTCTTTCCCAAATGCCCTCAGCAAACACCCCATCCAGTCTCCTTTGCTTACACTGAATCATATGCCATTTCCTGAACCAATCCCTTTGTCCAGGAATGGTTGGCTGTCTTATGCCTGAGTTTGTACACCAATTACTATCAAAGATATAGGAGACAGGTCAGACTCATTCTGGAGCTGGAGACAGGTTTGCTTCCCCTGAAGTACTGGTGTTACAAGGAGTAAATGTAAATGCCTAAGGGTGAACCAGGCAGGAAGGGGCAATACATCCACTACGTTTATGAAGATTAAATGGCTTAAGGCAGGTAGAGTACTTAGGCAATATCTGGGATATGGAAAAACGCTCAATAACATTAACCACTCTTTTTTTGTGAGGAAAACAAACCAGTCTTTCTAAATAAAATTCTAGAAGTTTGGGCAATAAAGAATTGACATTATATCAAGAGAAATTACAGTCTAATACAAATTTTTTGCAGATTTTTTTACTTGACTTGAGATTAGGTATTATTGCATATTTTCCATTTGGATTTTGGTCAATCAATACGTTACAGTATCTACACTGTGAAAGAGATGATTTAAAATTCTACATAAGACATTAAGTCTAAAATATAGCTTTCTCTAGGAGCTTGGAAGCTAACACATGACATATGTTCTAAGTCAATGTACAATAATATTTTGAGTTAAGTACCAAATAAGTTGAGTTATATCAACATGCAAAAATAAGTTAAATAATATTTGAATGAATGTAAATATGCATATATAGTATATATTTATGTGATAATAGAAATACTAAACGAGTGCTTGATCACAGCAGTGTTTAAGAGCCTGGACACTAGACTCATGCAGAATAAGGTTTGAATCCTGACTCTTGGATTAGTATCTGGTATTAGTACTCCTTCCCCAGTTTTAGTCCCCTCACCTGTAAAATGTACCTATCTCCCTGGGTTGTTGTAAGGGTTATATTAAACAAGCTGATCCAAGTGAGTGTTGTCCCTGCATCTGGCACATGGTGAGTGCTCCATAAAGGTTAGTTACTCTGAGAATCACCATCCTTGTTATGATTTGGTTTTACAGAATTCCAGAAAAAGAAATCAGTTGAAATAGATGGGATTTGCTCTTAGTCTTAAAGGAAGTGTAGGGTTCAAACAGGAGACGAGATGTAATCACAAGACATACTTGGGAACTCAGTAAACAGCCCAAACTGTCCAGGGGTGGAAATCCATGTCATAACAGGTCGTATTTGCACAACATCATCTCAAAATCCTTCTATTTTTAAATTTAAATAGCTATTATCTCCCCTCAGTCCCATCCATAACTCAATTCACATCTGATTTCTTTTTAACAAACAGGGAAACTGAGACTGATAATTAAGTACCTCAAATCCCTTTTCAGAATGAGGTATGTTCCAAGGGGGAAGAGACCTGTTCTGATTTGCTATTGAAATTCAAGAAAGGAGCACAGTGCCTAGCACATTTAAAGTGCCCCATGAATAACTATCGAATGTGTGATGATGGGGTAAAAATAAAGGAGTTAATAAAATGACTTGCTTAGAGTTATCTGACTAGTAAACAGTAGGGATGAAACTGGACGAGAACTGGGGCCTCCTAGTTCCTGATCTTTTTTTGTTTCCTGTGACACCTGACTCCTTCCATGTAAAGGAATTATGAGAGAGGAGATTGGTAAAGAGCATCTCCGGAGAGTGCGATGGTCAGGAGCTCAGGTGAACACATAAGAATTGATCCATTATGTTCTAGGGGACCACACAGTGTAGTGGGGAGGTGCACGAGCCTGGTGAAAACCTCAGTTCCTCCTCTTATGTGGTTCTGTGACTTTGGGTAAGTTATATAATCTTTCTGTGTCTCATTTCCCTCATCCATGAAAAGGGGATAAAATGACAATATTTAATAACCCCATAGTGGTGATGATTAAAGGAAACCACCTTTAATCACTGTAGTCTACAATGCATGTAGACTACATAAAACAGTGCCTAGAAGATAGAAAGCACTCAATAAATGTTAGCAATTATTATTTAGAAAGATGGAAGGGCCTATCTTTTAGAGCATCTGCTGTTTTTCATTTGCCCCTCCCTCCACTCTGGCCCCTTGCGTCTGAGTGCATGCAACTAATTCCGAGTTCTGTTGCTCCCTTGTCAATGCCTTTGATGTTTGCTTTTCCACCTCTAGGAAAAGTGCTCTCCAAGAAGGTGGAGGGTGGTCCCTACTTCACTGAAATTGCTGACATCACTCCAGGGAAGCAATAACCTACCTCATCAAACACGTGATTCAAACTAAGGAAAACGGCCAGTATTCAATTTCCACGAGTCTGATCCTCAGCACCGGCTACACAATTTGTGAAGCCCAGTGCAAAATGAAAATGTGGGGCTTCTTGTTCAAAATGTATTAAGAATTTCAAGGCAGCAACACAGAGCATTAAACCAAGAATGGACCACTTCTGAGCCCATGTATGGGCTGCACACCCATGAAGCCAGGTCTGCAGATGCTTGAAACTTTCTACTTCTCCATTTCGTCTTCTTTTGTAGTCATCTTTTTGTGCCTCTTGCTCCAGAAACGTGGCAGAAAGGGTTCCTCTTGCCCTTGATCTTTGCATTAAACTTGTTTTGCATTTTGGAATCCAACTACCTGGATTCAAGTTTGGATTCCACCACTAACTGGCCTGTATGGTCATAGGAATGATGTTTAACTCTCTTTACCTCTATTTTCTCATTTGAAAATTGAGGATAATAATATCAATAGCAACCTTATACACTTATTATGAGGGTTGAAAGAGCTAATAATTTAAAACTTTTTAAAGAGTATCTAACACAGTGGTTCTTCACCCTGACTGCATATTAGAATCACCTGAGAGCTGTTAAAAAGTCCCACTACCTGGGCCCCAGCCACCACCAATTAAAGCAGAGTCTTTGGGGGTAAGGCCGGGACAACTATAGTTTTAAAAAGCCCCCCAAGAGATTTGAATGAACAGGAAGGTTGGGGACCACTGGTCTTGTATATGATGATTGCTCAGTAATAAAGAAGAATAAATAATAAATGCTATAATAAATAATAAAATATGAATATAAATAATATAATAATAAATAATAAATGTTGGCCAGTTATTATTACACAGCTTAGCTAAACAAAGAAGCAAAATGTCCTATACTTCAGTTTTTCCCCTGGATCAACTCTGCATCTGGCTTCTTTCTCCCTCTCTCATGTGCTTTGATCCAGCATGTACCTGCAACCAATATAAATCAATACCAAAGATGTCTTACAGTGTTCCCACAGAGACAAAGGTACCTTTGAATACAGGTCTTCGCATTAACCCAGAGATGAGAGGGGAAATGTCAACTCCTCCAACAGGGGTCCTTCCTTTGATATCAGGGTGGTATATATTCCAAAAGCTTGGCACTCTGTGGGTTTCAGGGGGGCAGGGAGGCCTTCAGTCAAGTCACCAGAGATCCCTAAATAATGCAAAGGAAAGAGAGACAAGGCACTGGTGAGAATTTTAATTTCTTAAGCTTGTATTTCTCTCCCATCAGAGTGGATAATCATCTTTTTGAAAATGTCCTTTTGTCATATTTATGATGGTGACACATCCATTATGAATACAGTAGCTCATCTGCAATACAACCTGACAAATATTGATGTGTTCTAGGCTACGTTTAATTCCAAGGTAACTAAAATAATTTGTGTTTCTTAGTAACCGGGAAGGGTTCTGATCACATGAAGCTTAAAATAGTAGGGTTCCTTATGACTTGTCCTTCACAGTGAATCTACCAATCGCAACCTGGGCTGGGGTTGAGGTTAGAAGTGGAGGAGTGGTCAGCTGAGTCAATTTGACACTGAGGTCAAGAGGATCTCAACCTTAAGCTGAGTTTCACAAATGCATTGTTGAAGGGGAGCTGGCTGAGTTAGTGGTTTCTTAACTGACATCCACTGACCATCTCCTCCAGCTAAATTATAGGCTTACTCAGTCCTATTATAATAGTCCTTACAGACCCAAGGCTGTTGGGACTCAGAATATAAAAGCTGATCTGTGGAGCTCCTCAGAGGCCCCAGTCCCAACATCCAAGAGTCAAACACCTATTACATTTGCTGAGACTGTGGGTCTAAGAGAAAAAAGCTGATCCTGCCCAGAGCTACTTATGTTCTAGTTGGCTCCCTAAATTCTAAACACCTGAGAAGGCAACTCAATATTACAAGAAAACATAGATTTAGAAGGCAAAAGAATCATCACAGGACAGTGTTTTTAATAAGTTTTGAAACCATTGTGAGTCCTAAAGTTAATTTAGTAGGTCAAGACAAACATTGCTTTTTAGAATAGAATAGATTGAAGCAGACTAGATCAGAGTGCTTTCCTTTCAGTTCATTGCTAGGATCAAGTGTTGTTTTCTGAAAGTTTTGCTTCATTTATCTGTGTTTATATGTGTGCATGTTATGCGTATTTATGTGCGTCACAATGTAGAATGAAATTGTTTGCTGTGGTTCAAGGCCCAAAAGAATGAAATTCACCACACTAGTGAACAGTGTCTGTTCAGGGTAGAGTTTGCAAACTGGGGACTCACAGGATACATATAGCCCATTAGGAGTGAGTGAATTAGGGGTTTTATTATTGTTGTTGTTTTGTTCTGTGGTTCACAAAAAAGAGGCTGTGAAAAAATATAAGTTGATGGCCAGCAGTTAAAAATCAGGAAGTTTTATCTTTTAAAAAGACACATTTTTCAGTTTCTCTTCAAATACCAGAATATTTAGAAGTAATGAATTTGCATTCCCATAGGCCAGGATAGTCCAGATCAACTGTTTTCCCAAAATGGAAAATTTGATAGGTAAGTTGAGTGGATCCATGTCTATACTATTTTCTATCCCTGAGTCCTTTGACTGGACAGTGATTTTTTATCTGCCATATGCTCCTGCCTCGACCTACATTTCTGGCCTTATCACTCACCCATCTTCTGTTCTAGTCAACTTAGAGAGTTAACATCCAAGGATAGTTCCTACCATCCTCTGACTATGTGGCACTCTCTCCTCTCCAGCCTTTCTGTCAACTGAATGAAACCTTTACCAAAGCCCAGTTTAAATACATAGGCCTTCTAGAAAGCTTTTTTGCCTTTCTTTATCTCTGGTAGTTCCTATCCCTGAATTCTATTAGCACATTTTATTTCTCTACTGGTCTTTCAGTACTCATAATTCTCTAAAATATATCATCCTTATTTATCATCATCTGTCTCTCTGAGTAGGTCATGAGCTCCCGGAATGCAGAAGCAATGTCACATTTGTCTCTGCTTTCCCATCCCATTGCTCAGACCAGTGAGTTGCAAAAAGCAGATATTCAATAGTTGTTTGACAAATTGGATTACAAGAGACTTCAATACAAGGTTATTCGTTACAGCATTGCTTGATATAGCAAAAAATTGAAAACAATCCAACTGTCCATCAGTTGAGTTTGAATAAATCAGTCATGCCACCTCAGAATATTCTGAGGCTATTAAAAATGATTTAGATCTATATTTGGTGATGTAGAAAGATGTTCAGGACGTGGTACTAAGTAAGAAAGCAACTGACAGAACCGCAGAGGGAGCATTGTCCAAATAATTTTTAAGTAGACATTTCTGTGTATAGAAAAGATCTGAAAGGATCTTCATTCATTCACCTTACAGATGTTTACTGAATGCCTACTATGAGTCAAGGACTATTCTAAGAGCTGCATCTGTAACAGTAAACAAAGCAAAATGTCTATGTACATGGAGTTAGTATTCTAGTGGGGTAGGGGGTAGAAAGAAAAAGCTGTATTTAAGATAATAATAAGTGCAACAAAGAGAAATAAAATAGGAATATTGAATAAAGAGTGATAGGGCTGGTGCAGGGAACATTTCGATATTGTATAAGAAGGTTAGGAAACAACTCTCTGATGAGAAATTATTTTTCCAGAAAACTGAAGTAAGGCAATAAGGATTTCAGGCAGAGGGACCAGCAAGCGTAAAGGTCCTGAGGTACAAGTGTACTTGGTATGGAGGGACAGAGTAAGTAAAAGAGGAAGAAGTAGGATATCAGATAAGCAAATCAATGGGAAACCATGTTATGTAATGCCCTATAGCAGACTTGGACTTTTATTCTGAGCAGAGTGAAAAGACTGGCAGGCTTTAGAAAAATAACCAAGAAATTGGTAATGGACATGTTAAGTTTGAGATGCCTATAGGAGTTCCAAATGGGAGGCAGAGAGTTGGATGCATGATCTTGAGTTCGAGAGTGAATTCTAGGCTGGTTTTATAGATTTGGACCAGTATTTAAATCCATTTTCTAGTTAGGTGAAACTACCTTCAGAATAAGTGTAGAAGGCAAAGAGGTCTGAGGACTGAGCCATGTATTATTTTGTCATTTAGGGAATGGAAGCTTAAGAGAGTCCAGCAAAACTTAGGAGGGACCACTGAGCAAAGGAAAGAGCTATGTGAAGGAAGCCTAGTGACAAAAGTATGATACCCTCAAAGAGGAGGATGACATAAATTCTAACAAATTCTGCTGAAAGGCTGAATAAGAGGAGGACTGAGATACGACCATTGAATTTTGTGACATGAAGATCACTGGTGACCTGAATAAAAGCAATCTTGGAAGAACAGTAGGTATAAAAGTCAGAGTAAATTAGGATCTCAAAAGAGACTGGGAGGCAGGGCTGACAGTGAGATTATACAACTCTTTCAAAGCCCTTTCCAAATTAAGAAATATCAAACAAATTGAGACTCATTCTAGAAACCAACTGGCCTCTTCTCCACAAAATGTCAATGTCATAAAAGATAAAGAAATGCTGAGAAAATGTTTCAGATTAAAAGAAACCAAAGAGTCATGTCCGCTAAATCCTATACATGATTCTTGATTGAACCCTGGATCAGGGGAAATTGTTATAAGGAACATTCTTGAAAAAAAATGACAAATTAAATACAGATTGCATTTTAAATTAGGATATTGTATCAATGCTAAACTTCCCAAATTTGATCATAGAATTGTAGTTATGTAATGGAATGTCCTTGCTCTTAGGAACTATATCCTGAAACACTTAGGGATAAAGGGGTATGATAGTTGCAACTTTCAGTCAAATGATTATAAAAAAACAGTAAATATATACATCTATGTATATGTACATATATATAATAATAGATTTTACATATATGCAGAATATATATATGTGTGTATATATATATATAAAATCTAGTTGAGGGGTACATAGAAGTCCTCTACATTATTCTTACACTTTTTCTGTAAATTTGAAATTATTTTGTAATAAAACATTTTCAAAAATGTTATAGTGGTTATTTCTGAGTAATGAAATAATGGATTTTTTTTCTATCTCAGCTCTATTTTCTTTTTTAACAGCAGAGATCAGTTATTTTAAAACATAAGTATTTTTAATGACATTTAAAATATTTAGGAACACATATCAATTAACTTTATTGACCACTCAGAAGGGCAGTGTTTTAATGATCTGAGCTTCATGACCCATGAGACATATTTATCAGATTTTTTGAAATTATAGAACAAGATTTACAACAGATCTCTAGCGACGACATTATATACCCACATATGATGCCTTGTGGGCCAATGCTCACTTCTCAAGAAAGAGGAAGTTAGTAGATTGGGATATTTCTTTAAGTATTTTAATGTTAATTATAATGATAACGCACCAAAACGAATGAAGAATTTTCAGTTAATCTTGATTCAACTGCCAGAGGTTTCCTTAGGGCTTAAATTATTATTTCTATGTTTTATCTGTTGGCTTTACCAACACAGAGGAGAAAACTCAAAAAGCAATTAACTGTATCTTCCAGTCTCCCTGAGAAATTCCTATAGGGAATCTGTGAAAGAAGGGGCAGAGTTAGGGTAGTCATAGAAGATCTGTTTAGTTAGATTCTCACCCTGGGGAAAATCTGGTTTAATGCTCCATGGCTATCAGAACAAGCTTGCCATTATCACAGAACAGGTCTGTGGTGAAAACTCAATAGCCACTTGTTGATTAATTGTCAAGAAAGGAAAGAAAGTTTATATCAGAGACAACTTGACTTTGCAAGATCTAGCAAGGTTAGCATCAACTCTCACCGAATCAGGATGTAAATTGTTGGCCACAGTGTTAGGAGGCTGAGTGGAATATTTTTAAATGTCAATCCATTTAACAAGAAGGATAAGATAACTTTGTTGACCACAAGCCTTAGAGCACTTTATTCACTTAATAGCCAAGTAAGAAAGAAAAGTGAGGGGGGAAAAGCAACCAGTTAAAAAAGGTAGAGTGACAGTATAGAGTGACAGTATTTTGCTATCAAGAGTTGTAATTCAAATGAACTGTCATTTAAATCAAGCCTTTAAAAATAATTATAGAGATATATTTTTAGAAACATTTTAGGTATTTTTGAAGGTGTTTAACAATATATACGTATTACTGCCTGTATCTCAATTTCAACTGCTGGCAACACGGTAGACTGAATAATCTAACTGACTCTCAACTCTCAAAAGTAAATAAAAGTAAATAAAAATATGAACATCTATTTTACTGCTTTGACAAATTGGCTAGAAGGTAAGAATTCTTCAGAGACCCAGAGTTAAAGAAAAACTGGAGTCCAACATGGTAAGCAGAGGACAGAGCTCACCTTTTCCACAAGGGCATCTTCTGAACCCAGATAACTCTGAACTTCACTTTTCATGGCCTCACAGAGAGTGAAGACATAAGAAGAATCTTTCAGAGTGGGAAGCTTCCTAGGAGATTACACACATTAACCTGAGCTAAAAAATTATACCCTCAGCAGGCGAACTAGAAATAAAACTGTACCTCTCATGAGTAGAAAAGAAAATTAACCATGTAAACCTTGCTTCTGTATGGAAGCCAGGAGGAAATATTGAAAAATTAAAAAGACAAGAGCACACATATACAGAAAACAATTAAGTTTCCATATAGGATAAACAGTTGAAATATGTAAATCTTTAAAAGATAGCATTTGCAATAGCACCAACAAATGAATCTAACCAAAGTTGCACAAAACCTTAACAACATAGAAAAACTCATGAAACTGTATGAAACATATTAAATAAGAGCTAAATAAATCTAAAGATGTACCATGGTTCATAAACGGGAAGACTCAATATTGTAAAATTATTGCTTCTCTCCAAATTGATGTATATATTCAATCTGAATAGTTTTTATTTTGAAATTTGACAAAAAGATTGTGAAATTTAAATGAGGACAAAGACCAAAAATAGTCAAAACAGCCCATAACAGGAAATATATAGTGGAGATATTTGCCTTACCAGGTATGAAGAGTTATAAAAATCTAATATTTAAGATATAGTGGTATTGGTCCAGGGATAGATGAATAGACTGATGGAACTGAATGGAGAACTCAGAAATAAATCCATACACCTATGGAAGTTCAATTGACAAATTAATGAGAAATGGGGATTTTTCTATTAAGAGTTCTGAAAAAAAAATTGCAAGACAATTCTATAGGAATTAAAGACTTAAATGTGAACAGCAAAAGTATAACAATTTTAGAAGGTAATATAAGAAATGTCTTCACCCTTCCATCCAAGGAATTCTCCATTTTTTTCTGGAGTTGATCTCTGATGGAGATAGATTTCTTAAACACAGCAGAAGTAGAAACCACAAAGAGAGTTAAGTTCAATTACATTAAAATTAAGAGCATCTGTTCATTTAAAACACCATGCGGCAGAGACTATGAGTACTCCCAATACCAGTGTGGGAGTATTCTACACTTTCCAGCCTCCTTTGGGGCCACATGATGAGATGCAATTTGGACAGGAGTGACAGAAGCCACCTCCAGGTCTCACACTTAGAAATAACCTGCAGAGTCCTCAGCTTTCCTCCCTTTGCATGTGTTTTCTAAGGCACAGCTTCAAGATGGAGAACTAATGACTAACATCAGCCTTTGTTATCCATTGAGGTTCAAGATTTATTTGTTACCCCCATTTAGCCTATGCTAGACTGATTAACAAATGTCATAGATCAACTGACAACTACAAAGTGGAGGAGCCATTTTCAGTACATCTACTCGACAAAATGTGAGCATCCAGTATACTCTTTAAAGTTCTATGAATTAATAAGAAAAGAATAAACATCTCAATAGAAAAATGGGCAAAAGATTTGAACAGCCTCCTTCATAATGGTCAATAACCACATAAAAAGATAGCCATTCTCTTCAGTAAATGAGAAAATGGTACCTCACTATTTTCACTACCATTAGGAGGACAAAAGTTTTTGAAGTGTGACCTTACCCAGTGTTACCACAAATATGGAACAATAGGAATTCTTATTCACTGCTAATGGATACAATACAACTACTTTGGAAAACATCTTAACAATATGTAATAAAGCTTAAGGAGCTCATACTCTTCCACCCACTAATTCTGTTCTTGGGTTTGTACTCCAAGGCAGAGCTGCCCAATAGAACCTTGATGATGATGGAAATACTCTATAATCTGGTTGTCCAATATGGTAGTCACTTGCCCCATGTAGCTACTGAGCACTTAAAATGTGGCGTGACAAAGGACCTGGATGTTTCATTTTACTTTATTTTAATTTTAGTCAAAATATTCACTTGTGCTAATATATTGAACAGCACAGCCCTAGGCAAAGGGAAAAAAAAAAAAAAGAACTGAGCCACTTACATTTCAGGGAAAAAGAGTAGAGGCAGTTTTTCTTATTCCTTCCACTAAGTGCAACTAAATTTCTGGTGGGGTTAGAGGAGGAGATATGTATGACTCTACACAGTCAAGAGAAGGCAAAGTGGCTGGAATCTAGGGATCCTATTAAGAATATCAAAAGACAAACTAAAGATAGGGAGAAAATATTTGCAAACCAGATATCCAACAAAGGTCAAGTATTCAGAATACTTAAAGAACTCTTAAAGCACAACATTAAAAAAGCAAACAAGCTAAATAGAACATGGCAAAATACAAAAGAGCAAAAGACATTTCACCAAAGAAGATATATAGATGGTAAATAAGCAGATGAAAATATGTTCAAAATCATTAGCCATTATGGAAATGAAAATTGAAAGCATGACATGATTCCACTGTACTCCTATCGAAATGGGTAAAATAAACCACAATGACAATATCGAAACCTGGCAAGGATAAGAAACTGAATTACTCAAGCATGCTGGTGGGTATGTAAAATGGCACAGCCACTCTGGAAAACCATTCAGCAGTTTCTTAGACAACTAAAGATGTAATTATCATATGAGCCAGCAATTTCTTCCTGGCATTTAGCATAGAGAAATGAGGAGTTGGGTTTACACCCAAACCTGGACCCAATTGTTCACAGCAGCTTTATTCGTAATAGCCAAAAATTGGAAACACCAGATGTTGTTGAACGGGAAAATGCTTAAACAAACTATGGTACATCCATACCATGGAATACACCTCAGCAATAAAAAGAAATGTACTATTGTTACATGCAACAAGCTGGATGAATTTCCAGAAAATTATGCAGAATGGAAAAAGCCAGTCCCCAAAGGTTATATACTGTATGATTCCATTCACAAAACATTCTTGAAAAGAGAAAGCTACAGAAATGGGGAATAGATTATGGATTGCCTCAGATTAAGGACAGAGGCAAGGTTGGAGGAAAGTGAGTATGGCTATCTCTGGGCTGATGGAAATGGTCTGTATCTTTCTTCGCTACATCAATGTCAATATCCTGGCCGTGATATTGTACTAGAGTTTAAAACCTTACAAATGGGGAAAGTGAGTAAAGGTTATATGGGACGTCTCTGTATTACTTGTTACAACTTCATGTGAGTCTACAATTATTGCAAACTGAAAAGTTTAATTTTAAAAATACTAGAAAGAACTCAAATACCCATTAACATAAAATGCAGAAGTAAATTGTAAAATATTCATTTACTCATTGAAATGCAAGCAAAAGCAAAGATAATAAATTCAGTTAAGGGCATTACCTCTGAAGGGGAGAGAAAGAGATGATTTCAGGAGTGGACACTTAAGGGGATTTCAAAGAAAAGGGAATATTTTTCCCCTATAAACTGAGTAGTGGGTACACAGGCATTCATTATATCATTGTTCTTTATACCCTATGTATATTTTATAAATTTAAAAATACTTTAAATTTTACAGTTCTTTTCAAAGTAAGAAAAAAGCTTACATTTTGTTTTAAAGGATATTTTAACTGCACCAATAAACTAGAAATTAAAAAGAAAAAATTCCACACCCCTCAGTAATATGTACTGAATGATTTCAATACAAAGTAAGTCATGGATTTAGCAATTAAGATTAAAATTAATATTCTGCTTCTGAACAAACTGTGTCGACAACAGAAAATAATTAGATTGTAGTTTGAGTCAAGGCAGCAGTGAGATGTGAGATGAAAGATGGAAGAGGAGCACACAGTATTTTTTTATTTGGCTATGCCTCATGGCTTGTGGGATCTTAGTTCCCCAACCAGGGATTGAACCCAGGCCCCGGCAGTGAAAGCACCAAGTCCTATCCACTGGACCGCCAGGGAATTCCCAAGGGAACACATAATTTCAGACTGAAAATGACACAATCACTTTCTAAATTCATGTAACATAATGACATTGGGCTAGGTCTTAGAACAGCAATGAGAAACTTGTTGAAGCTGAAAAGTGGATGAGGGCTGTACTATTTTGGATGGGGAGGGCCCAAGAGGCTCTAGCCATCAATCAGATGTGCTACCACTCCAGTGTATGAATGGCTTTAAGGAAAAGGAAGAGCATTTCAGAATACGGCACTCGATGAAGGAAGGGCCTAGAGAATTCTGTGAATGATGCAAAACCAAATCATTAGGACAGAGGATACTAAAAACAGTAATTTATGGAAATGGCTGTCAAATTTTGAACAAAGTTCATAGGGAGCAGGGAAGATAAGTCTACAGGTGGCATTGCTTTTGGAGCTGAATGGAAATTAACACATGATAGCTGACCCTTGTTCAGCACTTACTGTATGTCAGGCCTGGTGCTAAATAATTTACATGCATTTGGTTCATTTGATAATCACAGAATTCTTCTACAGTGGGACTATTATTTTCCTGATTTTATAGGTAAGGAATCTGAGACTCAGTGAGGTTAAGGGCTTATCTGAAGTCATGTCGCTAAAGGGTGGCAGAACCAAGACACAGACCCAGGTCTGTCAGACTTCAGAACCTGTGCTCTAAACCACTGGGCATGCTGCTTCAGCATCAAGAAATGGGAGGAGCAAAGAAAAATTGCAATTAAGGATGTCCCCCTGCTTAGCAGAGGAATGAAGGCTTATATAGCAGGCACATAAATAACTTAATATTGGTCTATCCTTGTCAACTGTCACGAAGTTTGACTGGCATAAACTTTCAATTTTTGAAGTGTTTTCATGACTAAATTCCCACCCTTTGATCTTGGTCTGTCTTTTTCATTTGCTACTCTCTGTACCATGTTGCAGATGGTGAAAAAAATTATATACTCCTTTTTCACACATGTTGTTATACATCAAGCAAATGTAAGGGGAAGGGGGGAAGCTGTGAGGAGCCCAAAATGTATCAAATTGTAACATTCTTGCTAACTACCTGAGAGAGGACTTAACATGAGGAAGGAAATCCTAAGGCGTCTAGGAAAGAAACTAGGATTTTTGAAGCAAAGTACTTATGCATCCGTGTGAAGAAGAGCATACATCTTCTTTCCTAAGTATTTTGAAGGAGGGCAAAAGCCCAACTTTGTATGGTTGTTTGGGAAATGAAAAGCTGTTTTCCAAGCAACAGCAGCATCCTGAAAAAGTAGTTCTGCTCTCCGAAAGGACAAAATGCTTTCTGAGAGCACAAAGCTAGCTTGCCCTTGGTGTAATTTAGCAATGCTTCTACCCATTGCCAGAAATAGCAACACATTTCCTGCAGATCAAATTTGCAATTTCTCTCAGAAAATATCTTGGGTTTTGTATATGCATATTCATAAAATGAAAATAACTTGATTTCTCTGGCACTCTGGGCCTGGAAGCAGAGAGGTTTGGGGGAGAAATATTCCTAGGGGTTCAAGAAAAAGAGTAGGGCCAGAGCAAGCAAGAGAGTGAATTGAAAACACAGGTTAGGCCTTTGGAAAGAGCAGGAACATACAGATGTTAACAGTGCAGATGTGCTAGGGAAAGAACACAGCTTTTCTACTCAAGATATGATAGTATGAACTTGAAAACCCCAGTTGCCTGACCCAGATGGTGGAGACTCTCACGTCTGCCAGTGCAGAACTGAAGGTGTGTCTGCATGCAAGCTGGCTGGGACTCCAGCCAGGGAGACAGAAGTGAAGCTGGGAAGGAGAAGGAGGCATTCTGATCTTTTCCAACAGAGGTGCCCTTCAGAACAGGGTTCCTGTCTACTTTGGTGGCAACAGCATATAGAAAAGCAGGCGGAATATTCCATATTCTTTTTTTGCCCCTCCAGTTCCACTCTCTCCCTTTGTCTATTATTATTATATCTATTATTATTATTATTATTGATGGAAGAAGGAGACTTAATCATGTTTATTCCCCAGTTCCTTCCCTGCTAGGCTATGAGGCTGCAGGGGCTGTGTTCTTCCAAGGCCACAGCTGGGGTTGGGCAACAGTAACTGCTCCCTGCTGTTGCCAGTCACGGGGTGCTTCACCACCTCTTCTTTCTCTTAACACTGCCCACACTTTTACAACAATCCCCTCATAATACTCAACTCAAATACCCCATTTGAATGTTTTATCTGTTTCCTCCAGGGCCCTAACTTAGGCAGTGGATTTGTTCTTTCTAGTAAATGAGTTCCAGAAAAGCAATTTGAAGAGGAGGAAAAAGAGTAGTAGATATGATGGGAGAGAAACCTCCAGGACAACCTGCTGTTTGTGGTCCTTGGCTGTCCTCTAGGAAAGCAGCACTACTACTGAAGCCATCTGGCTTGGGTTATGGTGTTGCAGAAATTAAGAAAATGACATTGGGTGTCATTGGGAGCTTAGAGATGGGAGGCAGTATGAGGTTATGAGGGGAAAAGAAAAAAAAAACAAACAGGCTTGAGGGTCACACAGACCTAAGTCTGTTAGTTAGTACTTTTGTAGCCCAGAAAAAATTACTTAAATCTCTGAGCCTCCGTTTTTTCACCTATCTAAAAGATAATAGTACCCACATTTTGAGGATTTTGTGTGATGGTTAATTATTAAGGTAACAGATATAATGCATCTAGGACAGAGTTCAGAGCATTGCAGTTTCTAGGTCAGTGCTAGTTCCTTCCTTCCTTCCCTGCTTCGTAGCAATAGGACAAGTGATGGGAGGCCAAGGCCAGGGAAAGTAGATGCTTCTAGTGGGGAGAGGTGGTAATGGTGCTGGACTAATGCTATGCTCATAAAAGGCTGCAGTACCCAGTAGAAGGTGCATTGCATTGACATCAGATCTGCATTCAAGGTTTAGATCATCCACACAGTCAGTTGACTTTACGCAAAACAGTTCTCCTCTCTGAGCCTCAGTGTCCCACCAGGAAAGTGAAGCCTTTGGGCCAGATCAGCTCTTCCTAAGGTATGGTCACAATCTGGAACTAGAAGGGAGACTGGGGAATAAGGAGGGGAGCACATGCCCCCTTAACTTCCAAAAGGAAAATATAGAAGACAATAGAAATTCAAATAGTACACTGAATTACCTACAGCAGAAATAATGTATTGACAGGCCATAAGCTAGATCCGTGTGCAAATGTACTTTCTTTGACCTTGTGTGGTGGTGTTTTAAATTTTCCCATTATTTGACAACCTTTAAAAGTTAGGAGACAGCATATGAAAAATTCAGATTACCAGCTTCTTCTGAAGATCTGGCTATATTATTCCACTCCGACCACCTCCGCACAACTTTCTATAGGGTGATGGTGGCCAGAGCTAAGTAACCTCTGCTACCCTCAGAGAGAACCCACACTCCCATGTCGGCCACAATCTTCATCTGAACCACTTCATTCATATATGTTACGTGCCAGAGGGCTGGACACACTGGGTGCTTGACACCTGAAAATGAAGAAATGTCAGTCTAATATTAAAGGCTCTGCAATAGCTTAAAGATTGCCTTTCATTTTCACTAAAATAGAAAAAAAAATTAAAACCAATTGGTATAATAATTAAACTATCGATATAATACAACTGGTAATTGACTTGGGACAATTCATTGACAATATTCTGCCAGCAAGAATTTAATTGTGTCACCTCTTACATTGTTGGTCGCTTTTGTCAGGGGAACAGCCACATTATTTTTAAAAGGGGAAGCTGGGACAAAGTGAGAGAGTAGCATTGACACATATACACTACCAAATGTAAAACAGATAGCTAGTGGGAAGCTGCTGCATAACACAGGAAGATCAACTCGATGATTGGTGATGATTTACAGGAGTGGGATAGGGAGGGTGGGAAGGAGTCACAGGAGGGAGGGGATATGAGGATATATGTATAAATACAGCTGATTCACCTTGTTGTACAGCAGAAACTGACACAACAGAGTAAAGCAATTATACTCCAATAAAGACCTAAAAAAAATTTAAGAAAAAACTAGTAAATAGGGTGGGGGGCAGAATTCAAAGATATACTTCGTCTTTCTTAAATGAGCTCTATTTCCAGGTAACCAATAGTTGATAAGGGAAATTTTCCCTTTGTAGAGAAGTATTTAAGCTAAAAATTGCAGAAGGAATGCTAGAATTAGGATGTCATCATTTTGTAACACCTGATGAAATAATGATTTTGATACGCATCAATGACTGCTAACTCCACAAAATAAGGCAAGACCAGATGATTTCAGACTCCTGATAGATGCACACAATACCACCTAAAGTATTCTTACCAAAAAAAAAATCAAAACTGAACCTTATGAAATCTATAATTCTAACAATCTCACCAGCCATTCAAAAATAGGAGGGACAGAGAAACTGATTAAATGATACCATGAGGATACCAGCAAAATTTAGACCTCAGAAACTCTACATTAATTCAACACATAAATACTAAGGAAAAGGTAAGGGAGAGAGAGGGGGGTAATCTATGGATTAAAAGAGATGATATGAATCAGCTAATGGCAATGTATGGACCTTATTTAGAGCTTGATTCAAGCAAACTGAAAATTAAAAATAAATTCATAAGGTAATTAGGGACATTTAAATATTGAGTAGATGTTTGATGGCATTTGGAAATTTCTGTCATTTATTTGGTATAAGAATCACACTGGTACTTTTTGTTATTAATAAACTTTATTTTTTAGAGCAGTTTTAGATTCACAACAAAATTGAGCAGGAGGTACAGAAAGTTCCGTATACATACAACTTCCTCTGCTATGCACATCCCTCACCAGAAACCTACACTTTTTACAATCAATGAATCTACACCGACACATCATCACCCAAAGTCCATAATTTACATCAGGGTTTACTCTTGTCGTTATACATTTCATGAGTTTTGATAAATGTAAAACGACATGTATCCACCATTGAAGTATCGTATAGAATTGTTTCACTGTCCTAAAAGTCCCTTGTGCTCTGCCTATTCATCTCTCCCTCTCCCTACTCTTTGGCTACCACTAATCTTTTCACTGTTTCTTAACAGTTTTGCCTCTTCCAGAATATCAAATAGCAGGAATCATACAATATGCAGCCTTTTCAGATTGGCTTTGTTCACTTAGCAACGTGCGTTTAAGTTTCTTCTGTGTCTTTTTGTGACTTGATGGCTCATTTATTTTTAGCACTGAATAATATTCCATTGTCTAAATGCAATACCACAGTTTATCCATTCACCTACTGAAGGAAATCTTGGTTGCTTCTAATTATGAATAAAGCTCCTGGTGCAGGTTTTTGTGAGGACTTAAGTTTTAAATTCATTTGGGTAAATACCAAGGAGCATTCTTGCTGGGTCATATGTTAAGAGTATGTTTAGTTTTGTAAGAAACAGCCAAACTGTCTTCTAAAGTAGCTGCAACACTTTGCATTCCCAAAAGCAATGAATGAGAGTTCCACATGCCTCACATCCTCACCAGCATTTGGTGTAGTCATTGCTTTGGATTTTGACCTTTCTAATCGGTGTGAAGTGAGTGGCATCTCATTTTTTTAACTTTCTCATTTTCATTTCCCTGATGTCATAGGATGTGAAGCATCTTTTCAAGTGTTTATTTACCATCTGTGTGTTTTCTTTGGTGAGGTGTTTGTTAAGGTCCATGGTGCATTTTTCAATCAGATTATTTTCTTTCTGTTGAGTTTTAAGAGTTCTTTATATATTTTGGATAAAAGTCCTTTATCAGATGTATCTTCAGCAAATACTTTCTCCCAGGCTATGGCTTGTCTTCTCATTCTCTTGACACTGTATTTCAAAAGGCAGAATTATTTAATTTTAATGAAGTCCAGCTTATTATTTCTTTCATGGATTGTGTCTTTGGAGGTGGTATATCTCAAAAGCCAACACCATACCCAGGATCACCTAGATTTTCTCCTATGTTATCTTCCAGGAGTTCTGTAGTTTTACAGTTTGCCTTTAGGTCTCTGATTCAATTTGACTTTATTTTGTGAAGGATGTAAGGTCTGTGTCTAGATTCTTTTTTTTTTTTTGCCTATGGATGTCCAGTTGTTCCAGCAACATTTGTTGTAAAGACTATCTTTGCTCCATCATATTGCCTTTGTTCCTTTGTCAAAGATCAGTTTCCTATATGTATAATATATACGTCTATTTCTGCCCTCCACATTTTGTCCCACTGATCTATCTGTCAATCCTGTCACCAATACTACTCTCTTGATTACTATACCTTTATAGAAAGTCCCAAAAATCTGTTGATATCAGTCCCCCAACTTTGATCTTCTCTTTTAATACTGAGGTGGCTAGTATGGATCTTTTGCCTCACCATTTAAATTTTAGAAACAGTTTGTGGAAATCCACAAAATTATTTGCCGGGATTTTTATTGGGATTGAATTGAGTCTAAAGATTAAACTAAGAAGAACAAACAACCTGATCCATAAGTATGAAATCTCTCTCCATCCATTTAGTTCATCTTTGATATCTTTCACAAGAATTTTATAGTTTTCCTTATATAGATTACATATGTATTTTGTTAGATGTATACCTAGGTATTTTATTTTGGGGGTTGTTAATGTAAGTAATAACATGTTTTTAATTTCAATTCTACTTGTTCATTGCCCATATATAGGAAAGTGATTTATTTCTGTATATAACCTTGCTATAATCACTTATTAGTTCCAGGGGCTATTTTTTGTCAGTTCCTTCACATTTTCTACATAGAGGATATTTTCATCTGCAAACAAGACAGTTTTATTTCTTCCTTCCCAATCTGTATACCTTTTATTCTCTTTTCTTGTCTTGTTGCATTAGCTAGGACTCCCAGTACCATGTTGAAAAGCAGTAGTGAAAGGGAACATCCTTGCCTTGTTTCTGATCTTAGCAGAAAAGCTTCAAGTTTCTCATCATTACTTGTTTATTGATACAAAGGTAGCTACACATTATTGATATTGATTATTATGTGATAATGTGTAGCTACCTTTCTGTTATTGATTACTAGTTTAATTCCACTGTGGTCTGAGAGCAGACATTGTATGACTTATACTTTTTAAATTTGTTAAAGTGTGTTTTATGGCCCAGAATGTGGTCTACGCTCGTGAATGTTTCATGTAAGCTTGAGAGGAATGTGTATTCCGCTGTCGTGGGATGAAATAATCTATAGATGTCCATTATATCCAGTTGATTGTTGGTGTTGTTGAGTTCAAGTATGTCCTTACTGATTCTCTTCCTGCTGAGTTTGTCCATTTATCATAGAGGGGTGTTATAGTCTCAAACTATGAGAGTGGATTTATCTATTTCTCCTTGCAGGTTTATCAGTTTATGTTTCTTGCATTTTGTTGTTAGATGCATAAACATTAAGGATTGTTATGTCCTCTTGGAATACTGACCTGTTTTATCATCATGTGATGCCCCTCTTTATCCCTGATAAATTTCTTTGCTCTGAAGCCTGCTGTATCTGAAATTAGTATGGCTACTCCCACTTTCTTTTGACTAGTATTAGCCTGGTATATTTTTCTCCATATTTTTGATATCTAGTATTTCTTTTAGATTCCTTCTTGGAATTTCCATTTCTCTGCTTATATTATCCATCTATCTTTACATGTTGTCTACTTTTCCCACTAAAGCCCTTAGCATATTAATCATAGGTTTAAAATTCTTTAGTCTAATAATTCCAACATTCCTGTCATAGCTGACTCTGATTCTGATGCTTGCTCTGTCTCTTTAAACTATGTTTTTGTGCCTTTTAGTATGCCTTGTAAGAGTGTACATACATGATGTACTAGATAAAGGAGACTACTGTAAATTGGCCTTTAGTGATGTAGCAGTAAGGGAGCATGGGAAGGAAATGCTCTATAGTCCTATGTTTAGGTCTCAGTCTATAAGCCTGTGCCTCTGGCTTGTGAACTTCACAAATACTTTGTCCCCACTTACTTGAGACAGGAAGGCTACAGGGGGCTGAAGTTGGGGATTTTCCTATGCCTGGAGCAGTTAGGCTCAATAAAACCTCTGCTGGTTAGGCTCTGATAAAATAGCTTCTCTGGAGGGCAAGCCTTGTTGAGAAGAACAGAATGCTCTGGTGTATTTCAAAATGATTTCTTCTCCCTTTCCTCTTTCAGAAGCACATGGGGATTTTTCTCCAGTATTCACTGTGAGGACATGATAGAGTTCCTGGAGGTAAAACTAACAAAAATGTGGGGACCTCAACATGGCTGGATCTCCCTGGAGTTTTTGACTCTCAGAGTTGTCCACACTGAGCCTCTAGCAACTCACCAATTACAGTTCAGGTTTTCCTACCCGGCACTGGTTCCCAAGGGGGTTTCTTCTTGTGGGCTTCTGCTCCAGTAAGTTATGCTTCTCTGTATCCACTTATTTGTCTCTCCAATTTTGAGGTAGTGGTTTGCCTTGTGACTTCACTTCAGTGACAGATACAAAAACAGTTGCTGATTTTTCACTTTATTCAACTTTTGACTTGTTAGGACAGAGTGGCAACTTATAAGTTCCAGACCAGAGAATGGAAGTCTACTTTGCTTTTAACAGGAGTTGTTATTTTTTAAAGATACACGCAGATATGTTTATAGATAAAATGATATAATATCTGGGATGCCTCAAAATAATCTGCGATAATGGAGATATAGATGAAATAAGATTGGCTATCAGTTGATCATTGTTGAGTTGGTGTTTGGTATATCATTCTCTATATTTTGTATTCATTTTCAAGTTTTCAAAATATTTTTTTCCTCTCTGATGAACTTCCAATAGCTATACCTCTCCAACAGTCAGGTCCATTTCTCTCCCTCCGTGCCTCCGTCCTTCTCTCTCCTCCCACCCGTTTCTCCAAATACCATGTAAATATTGAACACAGCTCAATGATGTCTTAAGAGAAAGAAAAATAACTACATCTTAGCAGTATTTCCCATCCTTCAGTCATTCACACTACACCTATGTCTTCAATACCCCATGCTATTATCTTCATTAATTTTTTTATATTAACTCTTTTTCTTAACTTTGCTTTAAGAATATTATCCATGAAGTCAAAACAAAAAAGATTCTAGCAATATTTTAATAGATATAAAAATGAATCTCTAACCAGTAAAATAAAATGCATTGGTTAATGTACCTCTTTAAATCAATCTACATTTTACCAGAAGATATGTGTGCTATGCTCTGGGAAATACTGCACTAGCTTGAGTGTTGGTCACAATCATGGAGAGGTACATAAACACCGCCCCCAGCACCTTCAGAAAATGTAAGTCATGTTATATCTCCCTTTCCCCGCTCTAACATTGGAAAGATGATTAAATGTCAGAAGTAGAATCTCTTGCTTCTCTAGTATTGCAATTTGTCTTAAATCTGAATTCCTTGCAGATATTGCACCTACCTTCCATGCAGATTCTCAACAGTTTCAAAGAATTCAATTGTTGTCCTAGCTGTCCATCAAATGAGGGAGGTATAAATACATGCTCGCTTCTTGAGAGATGTTTCAGAACTATAGCTAAAAGAGAGAACTGCCGCTTTGGATTCATTTTGTTTTTAATTTATCTTAAAAGAGAACTTGGAATGAATTGATCACAGAGGATGGTATTTTGTTTCTGATTGCGGTCATGTAAAAATCAATGTACATATAAATGTGTAGCAATCTATATCAACTGTGCCTGGAGTTTTGGGTTCTTTTTCACCGCCTAGATTAAGTTTTCTTTCATTGAATCAGTGCTTTAGAGACCTTGAGGGGAAAAACGATAGACGAGGGTAAAAGCTTAGACTCTGATTAAATCTTACAGAACTTGACAAATGACAATTCTTTGTTTCTTGGTCATTGCAATGCAATAGGACCAGCCTCTTACTGATTATAAGAAAGTAAATGCACTAATAAATTGGTTACCACCACTATTAAAACCTGAGCATTTACTGCTAGGAACACAACAAAATCCATGAAATCCCTGCAAGAAAATGCTTCTGAAAATTGAATGACTACTGAATGCTGGAACTTTATAAAAAGCAACCAGGAAAACTTCTATAAATGCATCAGGCTTTTAAATTAGCCTTAGGACCAGAGGCATTCCTGGGCCCCTCTGCCTCATTGGGCCTAAGCCCCATTCCCCACCACACCCAGGGACTTTTCTAAGCGTAGGCCCTACCCATTGCCTAACCTGCCCCACACACCCGCCCTTGTCTAAGACCCATGCCCATAGCCAAGGCCTTTTCTGGCTCTTGTTGTTGTTGTTCCCACCTCCTCACTTAGGCTATTGCAGTTGTTTTACCTTCCAGTTGTTGCTCCACCTTTTTTTTTCTAAAACATCTGTTAGTTTCCTATTATCATGTTTTTTTATCCTCCTGTTGTTCTGCTGTTCTCCTACTTTTTTTTTCTTTTTTTCTTTTTTTAAATTTTTTTCATTTTCCTGCTCCACACAGCTTGTAGGATCTTGATTCACAAGCCCAGGGTCAGGCCTGAGCTCCTGAGGTGGGAGCTCTGAGTCCAAAACATTTGACTAACAGGGAAACCCAGTTCCCAGGGAATATTCATCAGAGTGAGGTCTCCCAGAGATTCTCACCGGAACACCAAGACCCAGCTATACTCAACAGCCTACAAACTCCAGTGCTTAAAACCTCAGGCCAAATACCCAGTGGGACAGGAACACAATCCCACCCATCCAAAGTGGGGGGAAAATGAGATGACAAAAAAATATGTCACAGATGAAAGAACAAGATAAAAATACACAAGACCAAATAAATGAGGAGGAAATAGGAAAAATGCCTGAAAAAGAATTCAGAGTAATGATAGTAAAGATGATCCAAAATCTTGATAACAAAATAGAGAAAATACAAGAAACAGTTAATAAGGACTCAGAAGAACTAAAGAGCAAACAAACAGTAATAGATAAGAAAATAACCAAAATTAAAAATACTCTAGATGGTATAAACAGCAGTATAACTGAGGCACAAGAACGAATAAGTGAGTTGGAAGGTAGAATGGGGGAAATAACTGCCACAGAGCAGGAAAAAGAAAAAAGAATAAAAAGAATAGAAGACAGTCTCAGAGACCTTGGTGACAACATCAAGTGCACCAACATTTGAATCATAGGCATCCCAGAAGAAAAAGAAAAAATGAAAGGGTCTGAGAAAATATTTGAAGAGGTTATAGTGGAAAACTTCCCCAACATGGGGAAGGAAATAATTAACCAAGTCCAAGAAGCACAGAGAGGCCCATACAGAATAAACCCAAGGAGAAATACACCAAGGCACATATTAATCAAGCTAATGAAAATTAAACACAAAGAAAAAGTATTAAAAGCAGCAAGAGAAAAGCAACAAATAACATATAAGAGAAAACCCATAAGGATAACAGCTGATCTTTCTGCAGAAACTCTGCAGGCCAGAAGGGAATGGCAGGATATACTGAAAGTCCTGGGAGAGAAAAACCTACAGCCAAGAATACTGTAACCAGCAAGAATCTCATTCAGATTCGACGGAGAAATCAAAAGCTTTCCAGACAAGCAAAATTTAAGAGAATTCAGCACCACCAAACCAGCCTTACAACAATTGTTTAAGGAACTTTTCTAAGTAGGAAACACAAGAGAAGGAAAAGATCTACAAAAACAAACCCAAAACAAACCCAAAATAATTAAGAAAATGGTAATAGGAGCATACATGTCAATAATCACCTTAAATGTAAATGGATTAAATCCTCCAACCAAAAGAAACAGACTGGTTGAATGGAAACAAAAATAAGACCCTTACATATGCTGTTTACAGGAAAGCCACTTCAAAACGAGGGACACACATAGACTGAAAGTAAGGGGATGGAAAAAGATATTCCATGTAAATGGAAGTCAAAAGAAAGCTGGAGTAGGAATACTCATATCAGAGAAATTAGACTTTAAAGTAAAGACTATTACAAGAGACAAGGAAGGTCACTACATAATGATCAAGGGATCCATCCAAGAAGATATAACAATTGTAAATATCTATGCACCCAACATAGGAGCACCTGAATACATAAGGCAAATGCTAACAGCCATAAAAGGGGACATCAACAGTAACACAATACTAGTAGGAGACTTGAACACCCCACTTACATCAATGGACAGATCATCCAAACAGAAAATAAATAAGGACACACAAGCTTGAAATGACACACTAGACCATCTTGACTTAATTGATATTTATAGGACATCCCATTCAAAAACCACAGAATACACTTTCTTCTCAAGTGCACAAGGAACATTTTCCAGGATAGATCACATCTTGGGTCACAAATCAAGCCTCAGTAAATTCAAGAAAATTGAAATCATATCAAGCATCTTCTCAGACCACAACGCCATGAGACTAGATATCAATTACCTGAAAAAAACTGTAAAAAATACAAACACATGGAGGCTAAACAATACACTATTAAACAACCAAGAAATCATGGGAGAAATCAAAGAGGAAATCAAAAAATATCTAGAAACAAATGACAGTGAAAACACAACAACCCAAAACCCATGGAATGCAGCAAAAGCAGTTCTAAGAGGGAAGATTATAGCAATACACTCCTAGCTCAAGAAATAAGAAAAATATTGAATAAACAACCTAACCTTACACCTAAAACAATTAGAGAAAGAAGAACAAAGAAACCCCAAAGTGAGCAGAAGGAAAGAAATCATAAAGATCAGAGCAGAAATAAATGAAAAAGAAATGAAGGAAACAATAGCAAAGATCAATGAAACTAAAAGCTGGTTCTTTGAGAAGATTAACAAAATTGATAAACCATCAGCCAGACTCATCAAGAAAAAAAGGGAGAAGACGCAAATCAACAGAATTAGAAATGAAAAAGGAGAAGTAACAATAGACACCACAGAAATACAAAAGATCCTGAGAGACTACTAGAAGCAACTGTATACCAATAAATTGGATAACCTGGAAGAAATGGATAAATTCTTAGAAAAATACAGTCCTCCCAGACTGAACCAGGAAGAAATAGAAAATGTGAACAGACCAATCACAAGTACGGAAATTAAGACTGTGATTAAAAATCTCCCAACAAACAAAAGCCCAGGGCCAGATGGCTTCACAGGCGAATTCTATCACACATTTAGAGAAGAGCTAACACCTATCCTTCTCAAACTCTTCCAAAATATAGCAGAAGGAGGAACACTCCCAAATTCACTATACGAGGCCACCATCACCCTGATACCAAAACCAGGCAAAGATGTCACAAAAAAAGAAATTACAGGCCAATATCACTGATGAATATAGATGCAAAAATCCTCAACAAAATACTAGCTCACAGAATCCAACAGCACATTAAAAAGATCATACACCATGATCAAGTGGGGTTTATCCCTGGATTGCAAGGATTCTTTAATATATGCAAATCAATCAATGTGATACATCATATCAACAAATTGAAGGAAAAAACCATATGATCATCTCAATAGATGCAAAAAAAGCTTTTGACAAAATTTAACATCCATTTATGATAAAAATTCTCCAGAAAATGGGCATAGAAGGAAATTAACTCAACATAATAAAAGCCATATATGAGAAACCAACAGCCAACATTGTTCTCAATGGGGAAAAATTGAAAGAATTCCCTCTAAGAACAGGAACATGACAAGGGTGTCCACTTTCACCATTATTATTCAACATAGTTTTGGAAGTTTTAGCTACAGCAATCAGAGAAGAAAAAGAAATAAAAGGAATCCAAATTGGAAAAGAAGAAGTAAAAATGTCACTCTTTGCAGATGACATGATATTATACATAGAAAACCCTAAAGATTCTACCAGAAAACTGCTAGCACTAATTGATGAATTTAGTAAAGTAGCAGGATATAAAATTAATGCACAGAAATCTCTTGCATTCCTATACACTAACAACGGAAGAGCAGAAAGAGAAATTAAGGAAACTCTCCCATTTACCATTGCAACAAAGAGAATAAAATACCTAGGAATAAACCTGCATAAGGAGGCAAAAGACCTATATGCAGAAAACTATAAGACACTGATGAAAGAAATCAAAGAGGATACAAACAGATTGAGGGACATACCATGTTCTTGGATAGGAAGAATCAATATTGTGAAAATGACTATCTTACCCAAAGCATTTTACAGATTCAATGCAATCCCTATCAAATTACCAACGGCATTTTTCACAGAACTAGAACAAGAAATCTTACAATTTGTATGGAAACGCAAAAGACCCCGAATAGCCAAAGCAATCTTGAGAAAGAAAGATGGAGTTGGTGGAATTAGACTTCCTGACTTCAAACTACAACACAAGGCCACAGTGATCAAGACAGTATGGTACTGGCACAAACAGAAAGGAAGATCAATGGAACAGAATAGAGAACTCAGAGGTAAACCCACACACATATGGGAACCTTATCTTTGACTAAGGAGGCACGAATATACAATGGAAAAAAGACAGCCTCTTCAGTAAATGGTGCTGGGAAAATTGGACAGCTACATGCAAAAGAATGAAATTAGAACAATTCCTAACATCATACACAAAAATAAACTCCAAATGGATTAAAGACCTACATGTAAGGCCAGTCACTATAAAACTCCTCGAGGAAAACAGAGGCAGAACACTCTATGACATACATCAAAGCAAGATCCTTTTTGACCCACCTTCTAGAATAATGGAAATAAAATCAAAAATAAACAAATGGGACCTAATGAAACTTAAAAGCTTTCACACAGCGAAAGAAACCATAAACAAGGCAAGATGGGAACCCTCAGAATGGGAGAAAATATTTTCCAATGACGCAACAGACAAAGGATTAATCTCCAAAATATATAAGCAGCTCATGCAGCTTAATACCAAAAAAGCAAATAACCCAATCCACAAATGGGCGGAAGACTTAAATAGACATTTCTCCAAAGAAGACATGCAGATGGCTAACAAACACAAGAAACAATGTTCAACATCACTAATTATCAGAGAAATGCAAGTCAAAGCCACAATGAGGTATCACCTCACTACAGTCAAATAGCCATCATCAAAAAATTTAGAAACAATAAATGTTGGAGAGGGTGTGGAGAAAAGGGGACTCTCCTGCAGTGTTGGTGAGAATGTAAGTTGGTACAGTCACTACGGAAAACAGTTTGGAGGTTCCTTAAAAAACTAAAAATGGAACTACCATATGACCCAGTAATCCCACAACTGGGCATATACCCAGAGAAAACCATAATCCAAAAAGAAACATGTGCCATAATGTTCATTGCAGCACTATTTACAATAGCCAGGACATGGAAGAAACCTAAATGCCCATCAACAGATGAATGGATAAAAATGTGGCATATATATACAATGGAATATTACTCAGCCATAAAAAGGAATGAAATTGAACTATATGTAATGAGGTGGATAGACCTAGGGACTGTCATACAGAGCGAAGTAAGCCAGAAAGAGAAAAACAAATACTGTATGCTAACTCATATATATGGAATCTGAAGAAATGGTACTGATGGACCCAGGGACAGGGCAAGAGTGGAGATACAAATGTAGAGAATGGACTTGAGGACATGGAACTGGGGTGGGGGGCGAAGGGGAAGCTGGGATGAAGTGAGAGAGTAGCATAGACATAGATACACTACCAAAGGTAAAATAGATAGCTAGTGGGGAGTTGCTGTATAACAAAGGGAGATCAACCCTATGATGGGTGATGCTTTAGAGGGCCAGGACAGGGAGGGTGGAAGGAAGTCATGGGAGGGAGTGGATATGGGTATATATGTATAAATATAGCTGATTCACTTTGGTGTACCTCAAAAACTGGTACAAGAGTGTAAAGCAATTATATTCCAATAAAGAGCTTAAAAAAATAAAAAATAAAAATAAATTAGCCTTAACATAATGAATGTCAATTTTAAACCTTTTTTAGGCTACTTTATATCAAAGGATGTGATGAATGTTGCAATATCATCTTTTACTCTGGTGCAAAAAAATGTTATTCTCTGTAGACATTACCACATAAAACAAAAATGCTTTTATTACCAGTAGCAATGATGTGACAAGCCTGATAAATGCAAGTTTAAGATTCCTTTGGGTTTTGACATCCCTTCACACTTATTTTCAAGTTACTAATAGATTCTGTAGGTTTGACTAGCCATCATTTAAGAGTGTCATTTAGTTTGAAATGAAAGAAAAGTAAAATGTTCTTAAATGTCCAATTTTTCTCTATTCCCTGACCAAGTTGCTAATGACTAACAGTAATATCTTTTATTCATGGTGTCTGAGTGATGAAATGGTCATTGCCAAATGATGAATATCAAGCAGAGATGTTTTCATTTAACACTCTTGAAAAAACTTTAACAGGAACCTGGCTGCCCTGTTTCAGTTGCTTTTTTTTTTTTAAGAGACTTGGATTCACAGATAAATTCTTCCAACTGAATAGGCCTTAAATATCCCTCATGTAAAACCTAGATGTGTTACACAAAGCTTTCTACAAATGGCTTGGCGTATAGGCCAATTAGTGCATTGAAGACCAATGCACGGTTTTACTATTTTCTCTTACATTACGGAGGTCTCTAAAATGGTGACAGTTGGGGACCTACATATAAATAGTTAATGACAAAACAATCTATTGCTTTCAAGCAGCATTTTCTTTGAAAGTTATGTGATTGTATTTGAAATACCACATAATAGCTACATTGGGTATCTCTGGGCTGGTTACCATGAATTTTGAAATGTAAATACCCTGCTCAGATCCCTCACAGTGTCTCGGAGGTTGAAATTTAACTGTTAACATTTTCATTTGCCATTTGGCAAAACATAACTGTTTTTTTCTTTACAAACAGTTCCAAAGAAGCATTAGGCATCTCATAACTTGTACAAAACAATGCTTATCACTGTTGGAATTGTTTATTCATTCATTTCTTCATTTATTAATCCATGCCAATTTTTTTTGTTTTTAGTTGCAACTGTATGTCAGCACTGTGTTACATACAAGGGGAACAATGGTGAACAAGGCAGACAGACCTCCTTTCCTACAAAGACTATACCAATAGAAATTTAAATAACGAACAATAAATAAGGCAGATTCATACAGTGAGAGAGCGGCAGAAAGGGACAGGCGGATGGACGCTACTTTAGATAGAGGGGTCAACAAAGAAATCGATGACCAGGAGCAGTGATACTGAAAATGAGCTCCCTGGGTCAGCAGCATCGGCATCACCAGAGATGATGATGAAAATGCACAGTCTTGTGTCGCACTCCCCCACCCCGCCCCTCCCTTGACCTACTGAATCAGAAACTCTGGAAGTAAACCCAGCTCTCTTGTTTTAACAAGCGCCATGTCCCACCTCCCAAGTGATTCTGAGGCACCTCTGCACCTTGAAGTTCCAGTGACTCTTAAGTAACAGTCTACCTTCTCTTGACCCCACATCTATACCCTGCCCCCGCCTTGAGTTTCCATTTCTTTGATCCTCAAAGAGAATCTAATTCTTTTTCTCACAGTCTTTCTTAATCCTACTCCAATGAAGTTTACTTCTATACTACCTATGTCAAAACTGCTCATGCCAAAATCTCCAATGACCTCACTTTGCTAAATCCAAAGTATTTCCAGCTTATGCCTTCCTTGAGTTATTCACAGCATTTGACACAGTTCACCAAACTTTCTTCTTAAAGTACTTTCTTCCCTCGGTTTTCTCCTACCTTACTAACAGATCCTTTCTGTTGGGTCCCTTATCTGCTCCATCTGTAAACTGCAGGGCCCCAGAGCTTAGACCTAAGACCTCTTTTCTACCCGATCTACAGTCACTTCCTCAGTGACCTCACTTAGTTTCATGGGCTTGAGTGCCAACTATATGTTTTCAACTCCCAAACTCAGATCTCTTATCTTTGACTTAAACTTCAGACCTCCACTTTCAGATAGATATCTAGAAGAATCTTAAACTTAATAAGACCTTAAGAGAAGTGATTCTCTTTCCCATCTTGATGAATGACAATTCCATCTCCTGAACTGCTCTAGCCATAAGTCTTGGAGACATGTGTGACTCTTCCTTCTTGTTCACCCAACATTCAATCTTTCAGTGTATCCCTCCTATTGGCTTTGCCTTCAAAATATATTGAGAACCCAGCTATTTATCATCACTACCACTTCTACCTCTCTGGCACAAGCCACCATCCTGTCTCACTTGGATTACTGCTCTAGCAACCTAATGCGTATCCCTGCTCTCACACCTGCTCCCTGCAGTCTATTTTCCACAAGCAGGATCATCCATCTCACTCAAAGAAAAAGGCAACATTTTCACCATAAACTACAAAGCTCCATGTGATCTGGACCCATGCTGCCTCTCAGAGCTTCTCCTCTACCACCCTCTCCCTTGTTCCTTCCACTCTATTCACACTGGCTTCGAAGCTTTCCTCAAACAAGCAGGCATGCTTCTGCCTCAGGACCTTTGCATTTGCTTTCCAACAGCCTGGAATACTCCTCCCCCAGATATTCTCATGGCTCATCTGTGACTCCCTTTGGGGCCTGCTCCAATGTCTTCTCAGCAGTGTTGTGTGCCCTACTTTACTCTTCTACTTGATTTGTCCTCATAGAATGTATTGCCCTCTGAGATACTGTAAAATTACTTATGTAATTTTTTTTATTTTCTATCTCCCTTCACTAGGACTGAGGGCAGAGACGGTCAGTTTTGTTTTTTGGGGGTTTTTTTTTTTTTGGTTTTTCTTTTTTTTTTTTACTGTTTCATCTCCAGTGCCTAGAATAGAGCCTGGCACATAGCAGATTTCTCAATAAATATTTGCAGAGAATTAATTTTAAGCTTCAAGTCCTAGATCAAATATGAACTTTCTCAAGGAGGATTAACCCATTCAAAATATCTTTCCACACCCCCATTCTCTTGCCTATCACCTGTTTATTTCTTTATTGTGATTGTGACGATCTGTACTATCTTATGTGTTTGTGCTTTCCTATGTTCTTTACTTGTATATAACATTTTTCTCCCAAACAAACTAGGTTGTAAACTCCAGGACCTCGTCTATATCCTCATGATGCTTAGCAAAGCACCCAACACAATGGTGCACCTCAAATATTTTTCATACAAGTGTGGAAGGAAATAAGCTGCTGTCTCTATGTTCTCTTGATATTATCCTAAATCTTCATATTAAACCTCTGAGGTATTTGGTGTCATCTCCATTCCATTTATGAGAATACCAGAGCTCAAGGGAAGCTAATAACTTGCCCAAGTCACTTAAAAAGCAAATCACAAAACCCAGGGCAAATTCAAAAGTCCAGTCTCTCTTGATGACATTGCTCTACAGGGAAACCAGCCAAAGGGTCAATAGGATCTCTCTGACATAATACTCTTAATATGATGAAAAAGATATTTTCTCTAAGGTTTCAATAATCAATAATGTCTTTATATCTACCCCTGCCCCTTCACTGTTACTTTAAAAGCATAATTCAATATTTTAACCCAAATAAGTAATAAAGATATGCAGACCTACGGGAGAAAGATATTTGGGAAAGTAAACCTTTCATTCTCATTAATGACTCCAAAATGGTAAATAATTTTTGGCAGCCACATCTAGAGGGTGGTGTAGTTGGGGGAGTATTGACTTTGGAATCCAGGTTTGGCACAAATTAGACTTTGAGAAGAGTCATGTCACCTCTCTGAGTGGCAACTTTCTCATTTAAAAAGTGAGGATAATATCCATTTTGAAAAACTACAGAAATAAGAGTAATGACAAAGCATGCCAATTGTCCATTGTTACCTTGATATCATTGTCACCTCGACATCATTGTCACCTCCTTCTCGGGTGTCCTCTGCATTGCACAGAAGGAGCTAGAATAATTCCCACAGTTCCCTTCTCAAAGCATCTCCAGGTTAGATTCTGCCAGGGAGAATCAATGGTAGGAGATGCGGGGAACAGAAAGGGGAAGCAGGTGATTACTATAATGAAGTGGTGTTGCAGCAGTTGTGTGCAGCAGCTTCTGGGTGCACCCTGCACACCTCCGGCTTCAGTGCTGTGGGTATGTGAGATAGTGGCAGCGTGTTCTGGGCTCCTTCCCCTCGGTAAGTCAGGCTGAGGCGGTCAGGTGGGCTTCCTGGAGCTCTTGGGAGTCACAGCAGCTTTCAGGAAGTGTTCACACCAGCCTATTCAGGGCTGCAGGCTGAGAGGTTTAGAAACAACAGCTTTCCTGACCTTTCCTTCCTCACACTTTCCAAAAATAGCCCAAGCCTCTAATTCCCTAAATTCAGTCACTTGATACTGGAATACATAGAGTGATTGTTGTTTATCCAGTAAAACTCTGAATCCCAAACAATAGTAACCACATATGCATATGGAGCACTGTCCAGGCCACGCACTTTCAGGTGCCCCATCTCCTTGAATTCCGACCGTAGCCCTGTCAGGTAGATGCTGACATTGGGTCCACTTAACCTATGAGGAAACTGAGGCTCACAGGGGTCACTTGCACACAACTGATAAGCATCAACATGGGAATGAAATAAGTGTCTTAGTTCAGGTTGCAATGCCAAAGTATTGTAGATGGTGTGACTTGAACAATAGAATTTTATTTCCCACATTTCCAAAGGCTGGAAGTCCAAAATCAGGATGCCCACATGGTCGGATGCTGGCGAGGGGCCTCTTCCAGGTTGTAGACTGCTGACTTCTCCTTGTACTCTCACATGGCAGAAAGAGGGTGGGGGAGAGAGCTCTCTGGAGTCCTTTTTATAAAACCACGAATGTCTTTCATGGAGACTCTACCTTATGACCTAAATACTTCCCCAAAGCCCCAACTCCTAATACCATCGCATTGGATATTAAGATTTCAACATGTGAATTTTGGGGCGGGCACAAACATGTAGTCCATGATAATAAGAAAGTACATTATAAACAGAAAAACATTGTACAGAAAAAATGTGTGACCATATATTCTTTCCCGGCAGAATTTCTCACAAGCATGAAAACAGACCCCTCCTTCTGCAGGGACAGGGTCCTCAAAGTTCCTCCATTCTCGAGTTTCTCAATCCTGACACTATTGATAGTTTGGGCGAGATAATTCTTTGCTTGCCGGGAGGCTGTTGTCCTGTTCACTGTAGGATATTTCACAGCATCCCTGGCCTCTACTCACTAGATGCCAGAAGCACCCCCTACAGGTATGACAACCAAAAATACCTCCAAGCATTGCCAAATGCCTCCTGGGGGGCAAAATGCATCCTCCCTGCCCCACCCTCCCAGAACCACTGAGTTGGAGGCTTCCTGTTCAGGGAATAGAGCTGTAATGGCCATAGATCTAGCCTTCATTGTGACACCCTCACTAGGTGTCTATGCTCTGCAAGAGCAGACAGGCTCTGCAGGGAAGTGCTTGCTTTTACAAAACCTGAAAAGAAGATGCAGAGTACTGTGTATAGTACACTATTTGGTTAAAAAACATTGAAATATACCTACAGCAGAAGATAGGAAAGATGCTCACATTCATTACAACAGGGATGTGGCTGGAGCAAGAGTAGGTGAGATGTTGAGATTTTTCTAAATGTGTTCCTGCTGGAGTTTGACTTCGAAGAATGAGCAAAACTTTTCCAAGTATTTTTTCAAACAATTTTATCACTTACAATTAGGCCGTAATAATTAGAGTACCTGGTATGTGCAGACCCCCAGTTAAACACGTGAAAGAGACCACAATGAAGCATATAAAGTCCCTTCCCGAAGCCACCAATCCTTTCTGAAAAGATGGGGAGGTTTGAAAAGCTACGAGAATATTCTCAGAATGTTCTAGGAATGTCCTCTCTCGAGTGAGTGTTCTAGGAATGGGCACTCAAGGTTGTGGGCCCTAAAGCAAAGCAGCGAATTGGAAACTAATTTTGAATGCATCATTGCCCTGCATCCTAACAGTCCCCAATCACATCTTTTCTTGATTACCTTGTAATCAAGGTAATCACCCTGCAAGTTACTCAAATCATAGGCAACAGGACCTTCATTCCCCACGTTCAAAGAGCTAACAATCCCCTCTCCCTACTTACTCCTTCCTTACTTCAACCATCTTCTCCGCTCCTGCATAGGCAAGATCAGTTCTGCCCCAAAGGAAAGCAGAAAGAACTACTGGTCAAATTAACATCATCCTCTAGGGATGTAAGTTCTTTGAGTTAAGGACTATATAACTCAACTCTAGAAGCCTGTGAACATTCAGTCGTTTCTCTAACTGAATAAAATCACTGGGATCCACACCAAACATACTGGGTTTGAATGTGAGGGCAGGAACAGTGGCACAGAAATCCAATTTTCAACAACTCCTCAGGGAGATATTTTTGCACAGCAAATATAACATTTTTTTATACAGTATTCATTCAATAAATATTTTCTAGTCATTTTAAATTGACTCAGATGAAACCAAGTGAATCCTTCATTGAATGCTGAAGTACAAAGAGATTTTGAGTTGAAAAATTGAGACTTACTCACGGTTAGCATTTCCCTTCCATAAACCTCTGTGATTTGGGTAAAAGCAGAGTACCTTTCAAATTAAAGGACAGTCTAAAAGGCCTTTAGAAATGGATACAACTTTAACATCATGGCAAATGGCCTCAAATTTCAGTAGATTTTGGAATTTAAGTTTAACATCTGGGCAAACTATTAGTCAACTCTATTCCTCTGAGAAGTGTTTGAGAGCAAATGATTATTAAAAACATAACCAGAAGGTCATCTCATCACCTTCCTAATTTCATTTTAGAGGATCTAAATTTCCTTCTACCTGGATGTCTGCCTGGAGCAATCAAATAATCTCCGTGCCAGCCAGGTGAAGGGGACTGATATGTGAACATACTTCTAAGAGCATCTGAGCTTTCAAGTTTCAAGTCACTGAAAGTTTCAAGCCATGTTCCAACTCAAAAGGGATGTGCTGTACATTATGATGTGCAAGGGGGAAGTTGGAGTGTCTCTTTAAACCAAGCCTAAAAGGAAGATGGCTAAAACCAATGAAAGAGATTTTCAGCACACAACTAACAGAAGGAAACAGGTTTAAAACAGTAAATAAACATCAGTTAGTTTTTATAGGAAGGTTGTTAAATTAAATTTAGACTGAAAGGATGAAATTTTTGGAGAATGGTACACTAAAGACTTCATTTTAAATTATAAATTTTAATCTAAAGAGCAAATTGTATTAAAACCCCCATTTTATTACTCAGCACTGTTTTCACTTTATGGAATATTTTGCATTATATTTTAATTAAAGTTATAATTACAGAACTAAATATAATTAGCTTCTTTCTTCCAAAGAAATTGGAAGTGAACTTACTTTATTAAATTTTCAATTTGTTTCCTGCAATGTTACATAGTTTATTCTAATTAATTGAAGGAGAGCTCATAAATATTTTATCAACATGGGAATGTGATTAAAAACTCAAGAATTTTTCCCTTTTTTTTTTTAACTTTACACCCTTAATTTTTGGCTTGTTCTCAGATGTATGTAGATGAAGTAGAAGGATGAAGCCCCCTTGATATACTCCCTCTTGACCTGATGCTTAGCGTCCAAGCTGGTTGCAGCGTTTACTCCTCCATTTTTTTTCCCTTTTGGGTCAGCATTTTGAAGTCTACCTGAAGGTGGAAAGGGAATTGGCAGTCTGTATTCATCTTTCCTGAGTGGCTACAATAGTGGATACCATATGTCACCACTAGACATGATATCTCTATCTGCCTCTACTGCCCCTACAAACCCTCCTAAACTATAAATTCCTCCAGGACAAGTACTTCATTTGTTTTGTCAGCTATCCATCCACAGCACCAAAAACAGCACCTGGAATAGAGTAAGGATTCAATAAACTTTAATGGAGTGAGTGCATGGACACAAATTTTCCCAAATTTGTCCCTCTAGAGATTATTTCTAAAAGATAAGTATTATAAATATTCATTCAAAGATATCCATGTCAAGTAAGGGAGCATACTTAGCTCCTTTCTTTTTGTATATAGGTTTTATTGTGGTATAATTAACACAATTGTAAGATATTTAAAGTATACATCATGTTGACTTGATATACATGTACATACTGAAAGGACTCCTTCCATCTAGTTAATTGACACATCCATCACCTCTCATATTTATTTATTTATTTACTTTTGGTGGTGGGGTAGGAACATTTAAGTTCTATTCTCTTAGTAAACTTCAATTATACAAATACAGTGTTATTAACTATAGTCACCCCATTATACATTCGACCCTCAGACCTTATTTATCTTATAGCTGAAAATTTGTACCCTTCAATCAACTTCTCCCCATTTTCCCCACCCCCAGGCCCTAGCAACTACTTTTCTACTCTCTGTTTCCCTAAGTTAAAAAAAAATTCAACCTATGGAAACATACTTAGTTTCTTAACAGAAAGACTTCCAGGAATGAGATCAAATGTGTACTATTACCCATTCTTATTTGACCAGGAATAATTTTTTCCTCTCAGAGCTATCTCATGAGACTAGTGTTTTGCAGAACATACATAGGGAAATACTGCTGTATGTTTGTGGGGCTTTGGGAAAAAAAATGTTTAACCTTAAGCACTTAGTGTAGTCAGTCGTGTCCCTCAGTTTATGTACGTCATCCTTACTGCCCTGTGGTGCAAAGTCCCCATCTTGATCAACTGACTGATCAATTCACCTCTAACTCTATTTCCTTTTCATTCCCCTAAAGGCATGCATATAATTAGGTTTAATGTGTTCTAATATACTGTCATGTTTTGTTCTAACATACTGTCATATTGGGCTGGGGAAGGAGTGGAGCAGAAAAAAAGGACACCTCTGAATATTCTTTTTTGTATGTAGTTTGACATTCTGAAGCCTTTACTCTTCTACATATTAATATATACACACACATATGTATACACATACGTATGTGTATATATACATATACATATATATATACATACATATCTACAGAAGGGACTAAAACTGGAAGCCAAATGAACCAGATAAATTTAATTGTATTGATATTTCAAACAAACCAAAACTACCCTTAAGTGGAACGGAAGGAGAGACAGGAAGGGAGGAAGAGAGGAGGAAGCAAAGATGGAACTATCCAAGTAATTAACTATATACCCTCAGTTTGCGGGAGAAGGGGGTGACGGCAATTGCAAACAAACCTTGAAGTGTTTTTAATATGGCTTACTTTTTATCATGGAATGGGCCAAGCAATTGTGAAACTATTTTAGATGTATTCTAAGACTGAGCAAGCGAATAAATTTGGGAGCCAGTTTTCTCAATCAGGAAGAGGGTGCATAAAAACATAAAATGGGAAGAGATAAGAAAGAACCCTGTAGGTGTGGTTTGGAAACTGGGAATATTGATGTGAACTCATAATTTTGAAATATGCATAAGTATCATGCATGCACACATACGTGTATGTGCATATGCATGTATAAGTGCATGGGTTTAAGCATGTATGTATGCACGTGTATGCATATAAATGCGTGCATGCATGTATATGTTTTCAACCTCTGTGCACTGAAAGGGCCAAAATGCCACATCCCAGGTGCAATGAGCACACCTAGTGCCAAGAGCTAGGATTTAATACTTTTTCCCACTAAAACCAACTAGGGATCCTCAGAGCAATGGCTGATGCCAGGGCTTGGGCGAATAGGTATGAGATGAGCCTGAAACACCCTGTTGTGCTATAAAGTAAGTATTCAAACTTACTTTGGGGGCGTGTCCCAGACACGGAAGCCAGCTTAAAAATGCTCCCACTAGCCAAATATGGGACAATTTCAGTACCGAAATAATTAACTATATGTAGTAATGTACCAAAAGCCATTTTGGAGAAAAAAAGGAATTCATTATTCCAAGTTGATAATAAGTAGAGGGAAAGAGAAGGCTCTTGCTTACAACAGAAAGCCATGTACCACCTAATAAATGTGGAAAGAGTACTGGCATAGAAAATCAGCATTTTGCAATAATTGTAGTAAAAATTGGATCAGGTGGGACTTCCTTAGTGGCGCAGCGGTTAAGAATCTGCCTGACAATGCAGGGGACACGGGTTCAGGGCCCTGGGCTGGGAAGATCCCACATGCCGCGGGGCAACTAACCCCATGTGCCATAACTACTAAGCCCATGTGCCACAACTACTGAAGCCCATGCACCTAGAGCCTGTGCTCCACAACAAGAGAAGCCACCGCAATGAGAAGTCTATGCACTGCAACGAAGAGTAGCCCCCGCTCGCCACAACTAGAGAAAGCCTGTGTGCAGCAATGAAGACAACTGCAGCCAAAAATAATAAATTGTTTTTAAAAATTGGATCGGCAAGGTTTATGAATGGATGCTAAAATATAGGAGGGAAACTTGATGAGGAGCAGAATATGTGCATGCTCTTAAAGCATCTCCCCACAGGTTGTTTCTATTTTGCAAGGAAAAAAATATCTACGGAAAAAATACGGTGGAAAAATCAGACAACACCTTGACTAAGTGTTCAAAATTAACACCCCCCAATGAGGGGCAGATGAGTGTTCTATCTCCAAGCATGACACCTGAGGGGGACACACTGTCATCACCTAGGCAGTGTCCTGGCCAAGAATGCATAACCTGAGTACGATAATGAAGAAATATTAGACAAAGTCCAAACGAGGAACACTATTAAAACAAATGGGTACAAAGGAGGACTCTCATTTTTTAAATTGTCAACTTTGTAAGTAACAAATAAAGGTTGGGGAAATGTTCCATATTACAGGAGGCAGAGAGAGGTGACATCTAAATGCTATACCTGGCTCTACACTGGGTATTGTAACAGAGGAAGCAAAGTGCTGTAAAAGACATCTCTGGGTCAACTGGTATACTTGGAACACAATAAAATTGTATCAATATAAATTTATGAGATTGGTAACTCTGTTATGGTTATATATAACCATACCTTTATTCTTAGGAAACACACAGTGAAATATTTTGGGGTAAATGTCCACTGTTGGTATAAATTATCCTCAGATTGTTCAGAAAATGTTACAGAGAAGGAGAGGAAGTGCACCTGTGTCAATGACAAACAAAAAAGAATAAAATACTTACAGCAAGTGAATCTGGATAAAGGATTCCTGCATATTCTTTACACTATTCTAATTCTTACTTGAAATTATTCTATTTATATTACATTACTCTATATAATCCTATCTATTCAATTTTTATTTGAAATTACTTCAAATGAAAATGTTTAAATTAAAAAGACTATGTTTCTTAAAGGAATGGTCTTTCCAGAATGGTGATAATATTGCAGCTGGGTGATGGGTATGTAAGAGGATCAATATTCTATTCTGTTTACTTTGTATATATTTAAATTAAATTTTTTCATAATAAAGAGCTCTCTTGTTTCTGAGAAATGACATTGGTATTTACTTAAATGCCTGATTTCATGTGTTGATCATGAGCCATTTAGAAGGGCTACACTTTTGAGATACTGTAAAACCTCTCTGCCACTGGACAAGTGAGTGTCCATAGCACACAAAGCATGGCTTCAAACCTACAGCTGGCACAGCCCTCCAGGATCTCTAGTCCAAGGCTGGGACTCTGGTCTTTGTTTTTATATCATTGAGTCCATTCAATCTCTTTTTTCCTCTCACCCTCCCTCCCTCTCTCTCCACGAAATTTAGAGACACTTGTTCCTTTGGGCAGCCCATAGTGGTACAATAAAATAGGACACCTTCTGGCTTCTTCTTCTCCAGCTGTTTTCTTACTTTCTTCTAGTTTTTTTCATCTTTTTTTGTCACTTGTTTAATATCACCCTCTACCCCTACAGCATAACTATACTTCTTCAAAACACTTTCACATACAGAACGTCATACTATCTGTAACCAGATATGAACAGATATACATAACCATGCCAACTTGAACCAACAAAGAACGTGGAGAGGTAGTTGATGAGGCCAATGTCACTAGGAGCAGGAATTAGAATCCAGCCCGTTCTCCTCCATATGATACACTTGCCTGATTAATAGCATGCTACATCATGAAGTCTGGGACAAATAGCAAAATTATGCATTGTCCATGCCTAGTAATAGTTTCTGATAAGATTTTAAATAACAACACTGGTCTTGTTTTTAGCTGATGATCCACTCCGACACCCATGTCTTTTTCTGCTGTGACTATGCACAGCCCGGCTTTCCCAGTCTGGGAACTGTGTCTTTTACATGTGTCCATATTGATTTCACTTCCATATGAAATATTTACATATGTTTATCACTTTGTCATCATTTAGCATGGCATCTGTTTGCTGCAAATGAGTCAGGTCTCAGCCACAGCAGCTTGTCATATTGGCGTGAGTATCTGAAGAGAAGGGGAAACTGCCTTTTGGTAGATTCCCTCAAAAGTGGGTGACTTTATTAATTATTACCTGACATTTCATTATTTTACACTCTGAAATGTGTTTCTGCATGTTTCCCTTCATTTCAGACTTATAACAACCCTGTGAGGTATGTAAAGCAGCTTTGATTATCCTATTTAATGGCTGTGAAGTCAAAGACTTGGAAGGTGAAATGATTTGGCAAAGGTCATGGGGCTGAGTTCATGATGACCCAGGTCTTCTGATTCTTAGACACTGTGATCTTTTCATCAAACATGCTGAGTCACATCATTAAAACAAACAGTAAAATGTGGTGACTTTTCAAAGATGCTAGAAACTAATTTTATAATTGAATTAACAGCTACCATTTAATGAGCGTTTAAGTACTAATTTAAATATGTATATAATAAAAGAATATCAAACAGAATGTTTTCTGTGGCTTCTAGAAATTAAGTCCCAAAGAGGCAATAGGTAACCCCTTATCAAAAAAAGATGGCCAAACTGGTCCTTTGACCCTCACCCCCTTCACCGAGTCTTCATGTATAAGCTGAAGACTAGAGTTAGGAGAGATTGATTGAATCAGGATGGCTGTTGGCCCAGTAGCCATTCCACAAGCCAAGTGAGGGGTTTCCAACAAGAGACTGGAGACTGAAAAGAAGATAAGGAGCCTAATGTCTCATTCCCTAGCAGACTGCTTTCAGGTCTACAGAAAATCTTAGCATTCCCCACCACTCTCCCCATCCCTCTCTATACAGAGCTCAGTGACAAGACTCATGAGGGAGTTTCACATGCATCCCCTAAGTTTGGGAACATTTGTGAAACAAGAAGTTGATATTCATTTTCTCTTAAAATTTTCTGAAGTTGGAAGGGGATGCTGGCTGGGAGCAGGAGAGGTCAGCAGTGGGAACAGGCTGCCCACCCCGTATGGCAAGGTTCCCAAGTACATTGGTTACCTGGCTCAAACCATCCTGACGGGACCACACCCAAGATCACTCCAAGAGGGGAACAGGTGAACGCCATCAGAAATAGGCTGTGGTGTGAGGCCACAGAAGGCAGCAACTGGTCAGTGTCACCGAACCCTCAACCAATGGGAGATGCACTATGCTGAATAATTGCCCCCAATGTCCCTGTCTTAGACCAAGTTCCCTAGAAGCAGAGATTGAGACAGGGATTTAGATGTGTGAGATGGAGCAATGCAGACGTCTCAGGAGGGACCGGTAAGAGAGGGAATGAAAGAGAATAAGAAACGGGAAAGAATCAAGTTAGATGTAGTCACAGTAAGTCTAGCCTTGGCCTGATCCATGGTGAAGAGGGCTCTGTGGCATCAACCACGCAGCAGAATTGTTCCCTCAGAGGTAAAAGGCAGGCCTTTGTATCCCCATATCAGTCAGTCAGTGCTACTGGCAACTGGAACAGAGGGTGAGCTTAACCAAGGACAATCCTCTGGAGAAGGGATGGGGAGGAGTGGCTGTGAGGCAACCAGTGTTCAGAGTAACGAGAGGACGCATGCGCTATAAAAGGATCCAGTTCAGGAACCAGAAGCATCTACTACACTTGCCTTCCTCTAAGGACAATGTTCTAAGGTCTGTTTCACGTGGTATTTCAGAGACATTAAGCCCTAGTTACTCAGAGCAATGACCTACTCATACATAGCTTTTATTGACAATTTTCTCTTTTCCTGTCTCCCCGTTTCTTCACTTGTACTACCTTCAACCATCTCCCAGACAGGCCAACTGCATCCAAATTCCTGTGTCTTGGTCATTTTGTGGGGAAAACCCAAACTAAGACAATTACCAGGAGGAAATTATTCTTATCACTCAATGTTACCTATAGCTACGGTCCCAACTAGATAATCTTAAGGAACAAGGAATTGGAGATTGTGTTTGGAGAAAAAATAAATGATGTTCTTTCCTGTTTGTACTGCCCTGAAATCTAAATTGGTCAATGAATCGATACCCATGCATTACCTCATTTAATCCTCACAGCAACTTTCTGAGGTAGACGTAATTATCTCTGCTTCACACATAGGGAAACAGAAGTTCAGAGAAAGTTAAGTATGCTGCCCAAAGTTTCTCAGTTGAGGGTCAAATTTAAGTAATATGATTCTAAAGTCTTTGTTCTTATTCACTAAAGAGATCACCTTCCTCAAAGTTTCAGAAAGATGAAACAGATATTTGTTTCTAAAATTAAATGTTGGGTTCCTCAAACAACTCTTCAGACAATGGTGGTGGGAAGTACACTTTTTAATGTGATGAAGGGGTGCATTTTTCCTTTTCTAATATAACCAGGAAGATGAAAAGGGCAGATAGCATGTTCTGGTGTTAAACTGACAGCATTATTGATATTTTTCAAATTATTACAAGAAAGACCCAGTATTCGCATGTTTTATTTAAGGCAGTTCCTGCATTGTTTGGATATTACATTATTTATGTCAAAAATGGTATATTGGATGAACATTTATTCACCCAATAACATTTATTAGTTACAACCTAGCAGTTTTAAGACCAGAATAAAAGATTGGAAAATGGAGGGAAATAAACCAGTGTCTTATTTCTCTGGTATTCTCCCTGACATGTAGACATTTTGTTCAAGTTATAAACTACGTTCCCAACATTTGCTCTATAGGGTTGACACAACTTCCTAGGCTGCTAGCTTCTAGGAATGACTATTAAATCAGCCATGTAACTGCAAAGATGTCAACCACGGTTTCCATTCGGGAGGCCATACTGTACGGTGATTAGAGTACAAACATTGGTATCCAACAGTCTTTGATTTAAACTAAGCTTTGGCACTTATGTGCTATGGAATCTTAGACTAATTACTTATGCTCCTTAATATTCAGTTTTTCCAGTGGAAAACTGGAGACAATAATGTTGCTGCCTGATACGGTTTGGGAAGGATCAACTGTGTCATGCATACAAAGGCTATCTGGCATCAGAGCGAATGCTCCCTAATGTTATCTAGAATAAACAAAACATTTTTTTTCTGATTAGAATAGAGTAGAAAGAAGGTACTTGGATGAAAACAAATCCTGTTCATTTCACAAAAATTTGGCTTATGTAGGCACACCATACTTTCCTTCAGCCACCAGCTAGATGCTAAACACAAATTCACTGTGCAATGCACATTGGAATGACCGCATTGCTGACACTGTTTACCTGGGGCAATGTCACCTACAGCAATACCCTGTGTGGTGCCTGTTGGGCATTAATCCCTTCCCCTGGGAAAGCAGTTGAAGTAGAGAGGAACTGCAAACACAGTGGAGAGAGAATATACGTCAATTTGGAGTGCTGTAAACTTACATTACCATGAGTCTGGGATGACAGCATAAGTCACCGGAAGGGAAGCGTCAAATGAATTACATAGCCCTTCCCCAAGAAGTGGCAATAAAACAGTGGAGTACACTTTGCCATCCCATATTTCATGTATGCCAGAAAAATTCAACTCAAGAAATTTGCTTTAATATTTCCCCATGTTTAGCCTCTTTCTTATTCCCCTTGCTGTGTGAGGTGACTCTGGGATTTATTCTTTCATTTGACATGTATTTATTGAAAGAGCCTCCTCTGTTGTATAGAAGTCGCTACAGGGCATTGTCAGGCTATAAGTACAAGCTTTAGTGGTTATTTCCATGCGTATCTCACAAAATTAAATTGTTTTCCTATTATAAAGGATGGATGACAGAGAGCCAGGTAAAAATAAGTGTTTATTAAACATCATGTGTAATCACTCTCTAGCCAACACCATTATTTTATGTAAAATAAAACAGTATAACTGATTTTTTGGTTGCCCTTGTGCAAGGAAGGACTCTAGAAAATCATCTTTCATTAATTTGCTGAAAACACAATGCTGAGGCATCTACGACGGCTCAAAGAGGGTGAAGCGGCGGAGCTGTGGAAGACAGGAGGGAGTGAGAAACACACGGAGGGTCCACACCGCAGCTCAGCGCTCCTGGACCGACACGACGATCCACAGCTGAACAGCGGGTACGGAAGCAGGAGCGTGGCAACCAGAGAGCTGGTTCAGGGTGAGAAACATTGTTGCCAGTAAGGTGACGGACCGAGAGGAGAGGAGGGAAGAGGTCTGCGGCGAGGAGGGCCTGCCCCTGAGAGCTGCCCGGCCATGATGGCGGCTGGAGGCTGCAGGCTCACGGGCGAGGGGGAGGAGCCACGCGCGTAGCCTCTCTCTCTCTTTTGGGGCCTCTGCAACAGGCAGTGGAGAGACGCCCTGCGGGCCACCTAAGGCACTCAGGGATAACAAGCACCCTCAGGCACTCGGGTGGGGCTGGATTAAAACCCCTTGGAAAACCGGCAGCAGGGAGGCTGCCCGGAAAACAAACAAACAAACAAACAAAAAACCCAAGAGAGGCCCAACTCTAAGACTTTCTGTTTACACCTGAGCCACCGGCGTCCCTCTGCAACAGGCACCTCCAAGCCCAACTGAAACAACAGTGCGCCACTGCTCACTCACTCCCAGGGGAAGGAGCCACTATTGTACCCTCTCCCTCCCCACACACTGACGCTTACAGACGAACAATAAAGGAACCTCGGCTGGTCACAGAATACTGCAAAAAAACCCAAGGCGAGTAGAAGGACACTTTTAGCTGAGACTCTAAGGAAACAGAAATATTAGTATCAATCCTATTGAACTGGTCCATTCTGGGATCAGTTCTGGAATTTTTTTTTTCTCTTTCTTTTTTTTTTTTTCCTTTATTAATTATGAACTTAGTCCTAAGAAATCTACAAGTTTTATAACCTAATTTTTTAATGCTATTTTTTATTCTATTTTTATTTTTTTGCCTTTTTATATACTTCTATTTCTAGCTAAGCTGTTATTAGTATGGACAATATAGCTCTCATACTTTCCTTTCATCCCTATCTTTTATACATTTCTATTCCTTTCTTTTTATTTGCATATTTCCAACCACACTATGCTCTTCTGTTCCCCTTTCTTCCAACCATTTTAAGTTTATTTTATCTTAACATACTTATAAGTAACACTATCGATCTGCTCAGACTCCTTGCTCTATTCTCCAAATGACGCACCACCTTGGTATTTAATATTAGGTTTTTGTCTTTATCTTAGTTCTTAGTACAAATGTCTAATTTCATTCTGAGAATCTCCATTCTGTCTGGTGGTACTCTAGCTCTTTTCTATATTTGATCCTAGCTTACAAAATCTCCCAGGATTAGTGTTTGCATGTGTAAGGTGTTATTTGTTTGTTTGTTTGCTTTTGCTTTTGTCTCTGATTTGTTGTTTCAGTTGTCAATTTCTGTTGGGTTTCTCTTTGAATATCTGATAGCATACTGGGGTTCTGTCAGGTCTTTCCAGAGGCTTATGTCCTAATGGATTCAGTAATTGTGTGTCTTATACATGTATGTGTTTCCTAGACTTAGTATTTGCTTAATCCAATACTTGGACATTAGTGTGACGCTTGGACAGTCTTCTATAAACACCTCTATCGCCAGGACAAGCAACCCCAAAAGTTTGGACAACAATGAGGAAACAAAGAAACACCATGCAGGCAAAGGAGCAGGAAAAAACCCCACAAGACCAAATAAATGAGGAGGAAATAGGAAAAATGCCTGAAAAAGAATTCAGAGCAATGATAGTAAAAATGATACAAAATCTCGATAACAAAATAGAGAAAGTACAAGAAACAGTTCATAAGAACTCAGAAAAACAAACAGCAATGGATAACAAAATAACTGAAATTAAAAATACTCTAGATGCTATAACCAGCAGAATGACTGAGGCAGAAGAATGAATAAGTGAGTTGGAAGATAGAATGGGGGAAATAACTGCCACAGAGCAGGAAAAAGAAAAAAGAATAAAAAGATTAGAAGACAGTCTCAGAGACCTCAGTGATAACCTTAAACGTACCAACATTCGAATTATAGGCATCCCAGAAGAAGAAGAACAAAAGAAAGGGTCTGAGAAAATATTTGAAGAGGTTCTAGTGGAAAACTTCCCCAACATGGGAAAGGAAATACTTAACCAAGTCTAAGAAGCGCAGAGAGTCCCATACAGAATAAACCCAAGGAGAAATACACCAAGGCACATATTAATCAAACTAACGACAATTAAACACAAAGAAAAAATATTAAAAGCAGCACGAGAAAAGCAACAAACAACATCTAAGGGAAAACCCATCAGGATAACAGCTGACCTTTCTACAGAAACTCTGCAGGCCAGAAGGGAATGGCAGGATATACTGAAAGTCCTGAAAGAGAGAAACCTACAGCCAAGAATACTCTACCCAGCAAGAATCTCATTCAGATTTGAGGGAGAAATCAAAAGCTTTAGAGATAAGCAAAAGTTAAGAGAATTCAGCACCACCAAACCAGCCTTACAACAGGTGCTTAAGGAACTTCTCTAAGTAGGAAACACAAGAAAAGGAAAACACCTACAAATACAAACCCAAAACAATTCAGAAAATGGTCATTGGAACACACATGTCAATAATCACTTTAAATGTCAATGGATTAAATGCTCCAACCAAAAGACACAGACTGGCTGAATGGATACAAAAACAAGACCCTTCTATATACTGCCTACAAGAAACCCACTTCAGACCAAGGGATACATATAGACTGAAAGTAAAGGGATGGAAAAAGATATTCCATGCAAATGGAAGTCAAAAGAAAGCTGGAGTAGCAATACTCATATCAGACAAATTAGACTTGAAAGTAAAGACTATTACAAGAGACAAGGAAGGACACTACATAATGATCAAGGGATCCATTCAAGAAGAACATATCACAATGGTAAATATCTATGCCCCCAATATAGGAGCACCTCAATACATAAGGCAAATGCTAACAGCTATAAAAGGGGACATCGACAGTAACACAATAATAGTGGGAGACGTGAACACCCCACTTACATCAATGGACAGATCATCCAAACAGAAAATAAATACACACAAGCTTTAAATGACACATTAGACCATCTCAACTTAATTGATATTTATAGGACATTCCATCCAAAAACAGCACAATACACTTTCTTTTCAAGTGCACACGGAACATTTTCCAGGATAGATCACATCTTGGGTCACAAATCAAACCTCAGCAAATTCAAGAAAATTGAAATCATATCAAGCATCTTCTCAGACCACAACACCATGAGACTAGATATCAATTACAGGAAAAAACCTGCAAAAAATACAAACACATGGAGGCTAAACAATTCACTCTTAAACAACCAAGAAATCACTACAGAAATCAAAGAGGAAATCAAAAAATATCTAGAAACAAACGACAATGAAAACACAACAACCCAAAACCTATGGGACGCAGCAAAAGCAGTTCTAAGAGGGAAGATTATAGCAATACAGTCCTACCTTAAGAAACAAGAAAATGATCGAATAAACAACCTAACCTTACACCTAAAACAATTAGAAAAAGAAGAACAAAGTAACTCCAAAGTGAGCAGAAGGAAAGAAATCATAAAGATCAGAGCAGAAATAAATGAAAAAGAAATGAAGGAAACAATAGCAAAAATTAATAAAACTAAAAGCTGGTTCTTTGAGAAGATTAACAAAATTGATAAACCATTAGCCAGACTCATCAAGAAAAAAAGGGAGAAGATGCAAATCAACAGAATTAGAAATGAAAAAGGAGAAGTAACAACGGACACCTCAGAAATACAAAAGATCATGAGAGACTACTACAAGCAACTATATGCCAATCAATTGGATAACCTGGAAGAAATGGATAAATTCTTAGAAAAATACAATCTTCCAAGACTGAACCAGGAAGAAATAGAAACCATGAACAGACCAATCACAAGGATGGAAATTGAGGCAGTGATTAAAAATCTCCCAACACGCAAAAGCCCAGGACCAGATGGGTTCACGGGAGAATTCTATCAAACATTTCGAGGTGAGCTAACACCTATCCTTCTCAAACTCTTCCAAAATATCGCAGAAGGAGGAACACTCCCAAACTCATTCTATGAGGCCACCATCACCCTGATACCAAAACCAGGCAAAGATGTCACAAAAAAAAAGAAAATTACAGGCCAATATCACTGATGAATATAGATGCAAAAATCCTCAACAAAATACTAGCTAACAGACTGCAACAGCACATTAAAAAAATCATACATCATGATCAAGTGGGCTTTATCCCTGGGATGCAAGGATTCTTCAATATATGCAAATCAATCAACGTGATATATCATATCAACAAATTGAAGGATAAAAACCATATGATCATCTCAATAGATGCAGAAAAAGCTTTTGACAAAGTTCAACATCCATTTATGATAAAAACTCTCCAGAAAATGGGCATAGAAGGAAATTACCTCAACATAATAAAAGCCATATATGAGAAACCAAAAGCCAACATCGTTCTAAATGGGGAAAAACTGAAAGAATTCCCTCTAAGAACAGGAACAAGACAAGGGTGTCCACTCTCACCACTATTATTCAACATAGTTTTGGAAGTTTTAGCCACAGCAATCAGAGAAGAAAAAGAAATCAAAGGAATCCAAATTGGAAAAGAAGAAGTAAAATTGTCACTCTTGCAGATGACATGATATTATATATAGAAAACCCTAAAGACTCTACCAGAAAACTGCTAGCACTAATGGATGAGTTTAGTAAAGTAGCAGGATACAAAATTAATGCACAGAAATCTCTTGCATTCCTATACACTAACAACGGAAGAGCAGAAAGAGAAATTAAGGAAACTCTCCCGTTCACCATTGCAACCAAAAGAATAAAATACCTAGGAATAAACCTGCCTAAGGAGGCAAAAGATCTGTATGCAGAAAACTTTAAGACATTGATGAAAGAAATCAAAGACGACACAAACAGATGGAGGGACATACCATGTTCCTGGATTGGAAGAATCAACATCGTGAAAATGACTGTACTACCGAAAGCAATTTACAGATTCAATGCAATCCCGATCAAATTACCAATGGCATTTTTCACAGAACTAGAGCAAGAAATCTTACGCTTTGTATGGAAACGCAAAAGACCCCGAATAGCCAAAGCAATCTTGAGAAGGAAAAATGGAGTTGGTGGAATCAGGCTTCCTGACTTCAAACTATACTACAAGGCCATAGTGATCAAGATAGTATGGTACTGGCACAAAAATAGAAAGGAAGACCAATGGAAAAGAATAGAGAACTCAGAAGTAAGCCCAAACACATATGGGCACCTTATCTTTGACAAAGGAGGCACGAATATACAATGGAAAAAAGACAGCCTCTTCAATAAGTGGTGCTGGGAAAATTGGACAGCAACATGTAAAAGAATGAACTTAGAACACTTCCTAACACCATATACAAAAATAAACTCCAAATGGATTAAAGACCTACATGTAAGGCCAGACACTATCAAACTCCTAGAGGAAAACATAGGCAGAACACTCTGTGACATCCATCAAAGCAAGATCCTTTTGGACCCACCTCCTAGAATCATGGAAATAAAATCAAGAATAAACAAATGGGACCTCATGAAACTTAAAAGCTTTTGCACAGCGAAAGAAACCATACACAAGACAAGAAGGCAGCCCTCAGAATGGGAAAAAATAGTTGCCAATGAAACAATGGACAAAGGATTAACCTCCAAAATATACAAGCAGCTCATGCAGCTTAATACCAAAAAAGCAAATAACCCAATCCACAAATGGGCAGAAGACCTAAATAGACATTTCTCCAAAGAAGACATACAGATGGCCAACACACACATGAAAAGATGCTCAACATCACTAATCATCAGAGAAATGCAAGTCAAAGCCACAAGGAGGTATCACCTCACACTGATCAGAATGGCCATCATCACAAAATCTGGAAACAACAAATGTGGGAGAGGGTGTGGAGAAAAGGGAACTCTCCTGCACTGTTGGTGGGACTGTAAGTTGGTACAGCCACTATGGAAAACAATTTGGAGGTTCCTTAAAAAACTAAAAACAGAACTACCATATGATCCAGTAATCCCACTCCTGGGCATATACCCAAAGAAAACCATAATCCCAAAAGAAACATGTACCATAATGTTTATTGCAGCACTATTTACAATAGTCAGGACATGGAAGCAACCGAAATGCCCATCAACAAACGAATGGATACAGAAGATGTGGCATATATATACAATGGAATATTACTCAGCTCTAAAAAGGGATGAGATGGAGCTATATGTAATGAGGTGGATAGAACTACAGTCTGTCATACAGAGTGAAGTAAGTCAGAAAGAGAAAGACAAATATTGTATGCTAACTCACATATACGGAATCTAAAAATGGTACTGATGAACTCAGTGACAAGAACAAGGATGCAGGTGCAGAGAATGGACTGGAGAACTCGAGGTATGAGAGGGGGCGGGGGGTGAAGGGGAAGCTGAGACCAAGCGAGAGAGTAGCACAGACATATATATACTACCAACTGTAAAGTAGATAGCCAGCGGGAAGTTGTTGTATAACAAAGGGAGTTCAACTCGAGGATGGAAGATGCCTTAGAGGACTGGGATGGGGAGGGTGGGGGGGACTCAAAGGAGGGTGGATGGGGAGTCAAGGGAGGGAGGGAATACGGGGATATGTGTATAAAAACAGATGATTGAACCTGATGTACCCCCCAAAAAAAAATTAAAAAAAAATAAAAAAAAAATAAAAAAAAATCAGATGATTGAACTTGGTGTAACCCCCAAAAAATAATAAATAAATAAAATTAAAAAAAAAACAAACACAATGCTGATTCCTCATGGGTGTTTAAGGGGCTCATAATTATTTAAATATGAGGTGATCTAGCTTCCCAACTCATTCTGGAGGTCCATGATTTCCTGATTGAGAGATGGAAGAAGTGTAACACAATTCACCCCACATATACATACACATATCCTGATCATTGCTCACAGTGCTTTTCCCCACTGAATGTGATACTGCCTCAGAATCCTTATCTAGTCTCATGAGTTCAAATAATTTTTAAGACATCTTTATTTGTATATCCCACAAAGATTTTCATTCTGCTTTCATTCATCGAGGAACTAGAAAAATGTTGGGATAGCCATTGTTCACAAAAGGAGGTATTTGTATCAACCAGTCCTCACCTGAGCATACCATGTAAGTGAAAGTCCTAATACATTAAATCCTAGGTTCTGATTCTGAGCCCACAGCCTGAAAATCAACATAGGATTTTCAATAATTTCCAAATCAAATTCAAGGAACAAAAATACTTTCTATGTAAGATAGAAGCTCTTGCTTGTTTAGTTTGTGTACAAAGAAAACTCTAGTTATCCTTCAAAACCCAGTTCAGATATCATCCCCTGTGGAAAGCCACCTTTGCCCATATTCTCTGACAATTAATCATCTGTTCTAGCAGGTTTTCTCCATTCCTTACACAAATACCCTTATCACTGCGCTGTGTCCTCTACCAGATGGGCAACCCCTTGAATGCCAGGTGATGTCAGCCATTTCCTTGCCCTGAGCACCCAGCAGGGTCCCTGGTCAAGATGCTACACTCACTAAATGTTGTTACACTGAAGTAAACAGTATGGTCAGTCACAACACAGGGAGTCACCTTTCTAATCGGACATTCTTGGGAGATATCAGAGATGGTGAAAATGTTAAAGAACAATTGATATAAAGAAGGTCAATAGTGTGGAAGAGAAAGATGTAAACATCCATTCGTGACTCAACAAATATTTATGAAGTGTCTATTACAGAAAAAGGAAGAGAGCACAGAACTTCTGCCAGGTAGGAAATTATCTACGACCCATCACAAGTAGACAAGTTTTTGATCACCAGCCCCAAAGAAACTTGAGTAATAAGTATAAAGGTGAATGGTTGAGACTGGAGAGCTTGATCAGCATGAACGAACCATGTCAATGACCATAACGCTATACTGATCCTTCTCCTGGCTCTTCCATTAACTGTTGAAGACAATTACCCAAGATTTTGCTTCAAGCTTAAGAGCCATAAAAACTCTCAAAATCACTTTCTGTCTATTGTGGGAGGAAGATAAAGTGAAATGTTCACTTTAGCACCATGAAGAAACGTTAAGTTTCTACACTGCTAAATATACTTAAAAAATAAAACTTAGTAATGTAATATTTTGTATTTACAGATACATTAATTTTTAGTACATCATGCTCGTAAACCTTGCATAATCATCTGAGCCATTTTCAAAAAATTAAGGCAACTTAAAACCAAGAGTCTCCAATGTCTCTAATATTTCACACACACACACAAATTTAATGTGTGCTTGTGCATGTGTACGTGTATTTGTGTGTGTGTTCACATTGATGAACACAAAAAAGCAAACAGACAGAGCAAGGGCTTTGGAGTCAGATAGGTCATTGTTTAAATTCTAGCATGGTCCCTCTCCAGCTGTGTGACCTTATAGAAAATTATTTCACCTCCTCAAGCCTGTTTTCTCATATACTTATATGGCTGCTTTAATAGTCACAAGAATAACATATTGACTATATCCTACTAAGTTGCTGTTTGGTAACAAGATCTTACATGTCAGACTCTTAGCAGAGAACTTGACATATTGCAGAAACTCAACAAATGGTAGCATAATAAAAATACTATTATTATAAGTATGATTATTATATTTGTGTACCTTAAGCGACTCTACCTGTACCATCTATCTCCCCAACTCTTCCCCTGTCCCCACAATCTGTAATTAAGTCACAATGTACGGAGAAATCATTAAGAGTAGGTGACAGTGGGAATTGAGGGTCCCTTAGAATAATGGCAGCATGGATAGTAATAATATCTTTTAGATCACTTTCATGGACTAGGCTAATAAATGCAGGTAGTTAACTTCTAATAATCTAAGAACCCTCATTTATAAGTTAGAGATAAAATAATGTCTTCTTTGCAAGCTTCTTTTGAAGACAGCATATAGTGTATATGATTTATCTAGCACAGCTCCTGCAACATAGTAGACACTCAAAAATGGCAGCCGTAACTATAAATACTAGAATTTATAATATGTGCTTATTGTTCCCAGGATGAAAATGATGATTAATCTTTAATTCCAAAGAGTCCCTCTGATGGGATGTGATCAAGGTGTGATGCTCAACATCCTCACGTCCTTTTGCAGCCCAATTCATCCTGTCCACATTAGTAGTTCTAGGACATCAAAGCAGGTCTGGGAAAGCTAACAACCTCAAGGAGAGCTTCCGCAACTCTAGATGGAACATTTTATAAGCTGCTGTAAGTACACAAGAATTCAGGCATAAAGTGGGCTATTCAACTCACAGTAAAGACCTTTGATTCTTTATATTTTTCCCTTAATCCCTATGGCTTTGGTTTTAAGTACAGCTGGGTCTGGTAGATTTTTAACAAAGGCTTCTCTGAAAATCCAAAAGAACTATACTCTCTGTGTTATTATGTAGCTTCTTTTGTGAACTTATTACATAGAGGTGTTTAGTTAAACAGGAGTTTCTCTTCTTCAAATTAGTACAGAACATACTTTACTTTTTTGTCTAGTCAAAGTTTCTAAAATCCTTCTCAAATTCTGGATCATTCAGCCCAATTATAATTTCATGAATAGGAGACAAACCACAGAATGAAAATAAGAGACTGGGAATGTAGAATGGTACAGCTGCTCTGCAAAACAGGTTGGCAGCTTCTTTAAAAACTAAACATGGATCTACCATACAACCCAGGAATTTTACTCTAATAGAAATTTTCCGGAGAAACAAATTTATTTTCGCCACCAAAATCTGTACACAAATATCTGTAGCAGCTTTATTTGTAACAGTTAAGAATTGGAATCAGCCCAAATGTTCTTCAATATGTGAATAGTTAAATAGACTGTGGCACATCCATGCCATGGGTTATGATTCAGCAATAAAAGAGATAAACTATTGATACAAGCAATAGTTTAGAAGAATCTTAGGGAATTACACTGAGTGAAAGAAACTCATCTCAAAAGGGTACATACTGTTGATTCCATTTTTGTAACATTTTTGAAATGAGGGAACTTTTAAATGGAAGACAGATTAGTGGTTGCCCAGGGTGGAGGTAGGGTGAAGGGAGCATGGTGAGCAGGGGAAGGGACTGGAGAAGTAGGATGCAAGTGGGAGGTGAGTGTGGTTATAAAGGGACAACATAAGAGACCCTTTTGTGCTGTTGGAACTGTTCAGTATCTGACTGAGGTGGTGGATCCAAGAACATATACATGTGATAAGACTGTATAGAACGTGCGAATGAGTGAAAATATGAAAATGGGAAAATGTGAATAAGATTGCTGAATGGTATCACTGTCATTATACTAGTTACCATATTGTACCATAACTTTGTAAAATGTTACCATTAGTGAAAACTGGACATAATGTACATGGAATCTTTCTGCACTATTTCTTACAACTGTATCTTAGTTTATAATATTGGTCTATAACATCACAAAAATTTTTTCCAATTGAAAATTAAACTAAATGTGCATAGACAGGGAATTATAGTCATTATCTTGTAATAACTTTTATTGGCACCTAATCTAAAAATACTGAATCACTATGCTATACACCTGAAATTAATACAATATTGTACATCAACTATACTTCAATAAAAAATTAAACTAAATGAAGGCACTAAGAAAAAGGAAAGACCATTACACAACGTCAATGTTGAAAGGAAATTATACAGTTCAAACCCCTAGAAAATTCTTGAATTGTTAGCTAGTGATTGCTTTACCTCTGTTTACTTGAACCAAGAGAAAATTTACCACCTCCTGAGGTAATCAGTAATGGTTTTCCTCAATCTGAAAAGTTCTTCCTTTAATTGAAAATGGAATTATCTTTTAAAGAATCTGCATCCATTGTTTCTACAGAATAACTTTAAACCCTCACGCACATGGTAGCCCTTCAAAATCATAAAAAGAGCTCATTTTTTTGCTCTGAGTTTGATTTTCTTTATGACATTCTCAGTTATTTTTCCTCATATATCATGCTTTTATGGTCCTTCCCCATTCTAAACAGTTCTCTAAACACATTCCAATGTCACCAGTTTTTTCTTAAAGCAATTGTACTGTTCTAAGTGTGACAATAAACAACAGAGAGTAGAGGGGCTATGGTTGCCATTAAGAACAGGGAATGGAGGAAGGAAACTAGGTGTAATAATAAAAGGACACCTAAAACTGGGGATCTTCCTGGTGATGAAATTGTTTTGAAGCTTGACTGTATCACGGTTAATATCATGGTTAATATCTTATATGTGATGCTGCATAGTTCTATAAAATGTCACTGACTGGAGAAACTGAATAAAAGGTACACAGGATCATTCTATATTATTTCTTTAAACTACATGTACATCTACAATTATTTAAAAACAAAAATCTTAATTAAAACAAGAAAGATGGCAAGGGGCAGAAACTGCTTCAACTTCTAAGCTGTCATAAAAGGCTGAGCACTTGTAAAAACAAAACAAAGCAAGCCAAAAAAACCCTGACTCCAACCAACTCTGGGTGGATGGGTCATAACCAGATGTTAACATCTATGACTAAATATGCTGAAGTGGTTTATGCTTGGCTCCAAACTGCATATCAAAAAACAAACAAACAATAGTATATGAACTCCAGCATCTGAGCATTTGGAGACATATGCATATTTATAGTATTTGTTTGGAGAAGCATTGTGTTGTCTTCATATTTTTGCTTTCCAAAATTGTATCTAAACGCACCTAAAATCTTTGGAGTTTTCTTTGATTGTTCTCATTCTTTTACACCTCATAGCCAATCTATCAGTAAATTCTGTTGTTTCTGCCTTCAAAATACATCCAGAACCTGGCCACTTTTTCATCAATTCCACTGCTACCATCATCTCTCACCTGAATTGTTCTAATAGCATCATACATGGCTTCTATGATCTCCCTGTTCTTCTATGGTCTATTTTTAGCAGTCAGAGCGATCCTTTAAAACATGTCAGAGCATGACATTCTTCTCTTCAAAACCTTTCAACGGCTTACTGGTCTCTTTGCTATTACTCAAATATGCCAGTCACCCCCTGCCTCAGGGCCTTTGTACTGGCTGTTTCCTCTACCTTGAATGGTCTTCCCTAAGATATTCGCATGACTAACTCCCAAACCACCTCTAGGTGTTAGCTTGAATGTCATCTTACCACTGCTCCCTATTCCTTTCCTGCTTTTTTTTTTCAAGATACAATACCACCTGCATATTACTTATCTTATTTTGTCTATTAGTCTCTACCATTAATGCATTTGCTCACCAGCACAAGAATATTGCTTAGGACATAGGAGGCACTCTATATTTATTGAAAAAACTAATGAATAAATAAGTGAAATGAAGGAATAAGGCATTTCCACGGTAGGAAATATTGGTTAGACATTTTGGTAAAATTCCCTTCCCTCAAATCTAAGCCAGAGTTCCCCTCCATCCTGTCTGTTCCTTTCCACAATGTACAACTCCTTCACTGAATGCATAAACTCCTCCAAAACACTCACAGCTTCGTGTTTGTTCTAATTGCTCCATATATGGCTTGTCTCCTCAAGTAAATTAGAGGCTGAAGATTAAGAGCCATGTTTTGGTTTTTCAGTCCTCCCCCATGACTGGCAGAGAACAAAGCACACCATAGGTATTCAGGAGATAAATACTGCTTGACTTAATTCCATCTCTGCATTTCATGACCCCTCCTATATCGTTCTCACTTGGATATCTATTTTACAATATATTTTAATCTTATGATGATTATGTCTCTGTTTCAATGTAATTGAGTCTCAACTGTACTCTGGCTGCACAAGGTTTTCCATTGATGTGATTAAATATAACCTTTCACCACCTAACCCACTAACGTTTCCCAGCAGTGGAATCTGTCACCATGTTCTTACCATTAGTTGATTTGGAAGGTAAAGGCTGTCACCACGACTATGTAAGTCACAAATGAAAGAGATTTCATGGGAAGTTCACCATCAGGAAAGGAGAAAATGTTTTGTAGCTTGCAGAAATAAGGAAAGGTTTTTGATTAAATCTTCCTGGCTGTGGAAATTTTACCTTGCCATGCATAATAACTGAAGCAACCATTTCCACGAGGCTTTAGAAATGCAGATTCAGAGAATTCATTTTAGAGCAAATCAGAAACTTATCTTTTTATCTGACTGTTTCTATCCTTAAATGTCACTCCAAGTTTAAAGCTCTTGAATATTGTTTTATATAGAGTTCTTAAAGATAACTTTGTATATTGCAAATTTGGTTTGTATAGCACTGAGTTTGAAAAACTACAAGGAATGAAAATTCATAAAAGAGACTCTGCTGATAGAAAAAGGGGGCAGGCAGGAAAAAACAAACCCCATTTTTGTGAAAGATAATAAAATACTGTAAGTGCTGAGGTGAGAGATATCCTAAAAATCATTTGCTTCAGCCTCTTCATGGTACTTCTGTCCAAAATGGTGAAATAAGTTGTGCAAAGGTCACACAGTGGTTAAGGACAGACATACGATTAGAACCTAGCTCTCCTATCTCCCTCCTTTTTTTTTTTTTTTTTTTTTTGTTTGGTATCAGGGTTGTCAAGCTTGGCACCACTAATATTTGGGGCCAGATAATTCTTTGTCATAGGGGTCTGTCATGTGCATTCCAGGATACTTAGCAGCATCCTTGGTTTCTCTCCACTCGTGTCCCCTCCCCAGTAGTAACAATCAAAAAATGTCCCTGGACCTTCCAAATGTATCCTGGAAGCAAAACTGCCTCCCCACTAATGAACAGTGGTGTCAAATGTGATCAATGAGCAGGAATAATTGAGAGGTTTCCATTTCCAGTGCAACAATCTGTACAAGATTCTACGCCCAACAGGCACTTTTGCTAGTCAGAATACTGGTTGAATTCCACCTGAAACTAGCTTAGACAATGTGGTAATTCACTGGCTTGCATGAACAAAGCACCAAAGGCAGGTCCTAGGCTGGCTGGAAGTAGGTGCACCCAGTATCTCTCCACTGATTCTTCACTTGCTGCAGTTCTCTCCTGTTGACCTTCTTATCTCAGGCCCCTCGTCTGGGAGAGGACACAGCCCCACAGATATGGAGGCACTTCCTTACTCTATTCAACACCCATGGTCCAGAAAAAACAATTCTACCACTGTCAGTCAAGAAGATTCTAGAAAGACAATGATGGGCCCAGAATGGGTCATGTGCCTGATCCTATGGTGAGGCTATGGCAGCTCTGTTTTCACCAGAATGGGGATAGGTGTGGGGGCAAGGGTAAAGGATACTGATACACAGCATAATAATAGCAAAGATAATAAAAATGTCCTCTACAGTGCTTTGAAAATCATTGGAAATAACCATTCTAATTTACATTACTATTTCCTTTAAATCCTTATATTTTACTACTTAGGCTGGAGGCTCTTTCAAACTAGATGGAACGTTCATGTCTCCAATGTCCAATTTCTTAGTATGTGTATTTTTGCTGTTAACAAGGTCTGCCCCTAATATTGACCGGGTTCAGAGTAAGATGACAAACAAAACTAAATACTTAAATCTCACAGTGTTAAATAAATATAGTCTCTCTTTCTACATTGACAAATACATCCTCATAAAAATGTGGAAGGTAAGGGCTTCCTAGGTGGTGCAGTGGTTAAGGATCCACCTGCCAATGCAGGGGACACAGGTTCGATCCCTGCTCCAGGAAGATCCCACATGCCATGGAGCAACTAAGCCCGTGTGTCACAACTATTGAGCCTGCGCTTTAGAGCCCATGAGCCATAACTATTGAGCCTATGTGCTGCAACTACTGAAGCCCACGTGCCTAGAGCCCGTGCTCCGCAACAAGAGAAGCCATGGCAATGAGAAGCCTGCGCACCACAATGAAGAGTAGCCCCCACTCACCGCAACTAAAAGAAAGCTCGCGCACAGCAAAAAAGACCCAACACAGCCAAATAAATAAATAAATAAATAAATAAATAAATAAATAAATAAATTTATTAAAAAAAGGTGGAAGGTCAGATTTGAATTTAGAATTTTCAAAGTCCTTCTTGTTCTAAAGTAGAAAATGGTGGCCTGGGGAGAGCCATCCTCCAGCTCTCATGCCACACCCTGCTCACCTTTCTTTCACACAAGCAGGTTCATCTCATGCTGTGAGGTCCTGCACATCCAACCCCATCAGCACTCCTTGCAAACAACTGCCTCTCAGATACCCTCTGATTCTAGGGTATACCAAACTGGCAGCTTGATCTGTCCTGGGTGGGAGAGATTCATAAAGGAGCTCACACAGCCTCTGTGAGTGGAATCAGGACCATCTGGCAGGTAATTGTAGGTCTAGGTAAGGAGAGCATTTTCTAGAAGGTTGTACAAGCACCATGTAGACACCTCCCCTCCCTCCCCGCCCCCCACCCCGCCCCCAGACCACAAGAACTCCTTATCCTGAGAAGTGCCAGAGGTGGGCCTTCTAAAGCATGGGGACCAGGACCTCTCTTGCCAAGATCTAAGGGCAGTACTAGCTGGAAAATAACACGTGTGTTCTGAATAAAACTTCTGTCTTCTATAAAAGAGTACATTAAAAATGACGCCCTTGTGGGGAAAAGTACAGTTAAGGGCACTCCAAATTCTATTCAACTTTACAACCAAATCAACAAGGAAACAACAACTGGTACCTTGGAAGAGAACTTCAACAGGTCAAGAAAGCAGCTCCGTGAGACTGCCTTAAAGGAATTAGAAATGAACAATAATACAGTGCAAATGCTGGCTTCTGGGCAAAGCCAATGCTGATGGAAAAAAAGTTCTGAGTCAGTGCGGCTGCTGCTAAGGTGGGCACAGCAGGAAATGCAACCTGCTACAAGACAAGAGCCAGGCACAGTGGAGGTGCTCCCCTCTGGGGAGGATGTTGGATACAGACATTTATTTTTAACTTTCTTTAAGATGGAGTTGAAAAGTCTCCTGCCTAAAGAACAGATAAACTGAAGGTCTTTCCCTTCCTGCTGAAGGTTATAATTCTACACCCTTCATTCCAGCTTCCCCTGCCTAAGAAAAGCACATGTGACTCCAACATCACTTCTGTGTTAAATTGACATCATTACCTATTAACAATTGTATGTGAACTAATGAGCATAATGGAAACATAGTAACAGAATAGCTCATGTATCTTTATTATTAAAATAACTATTTCACTGATAATTATTGAAAGAATAAAATACAGTCTGTCACCAAATTAAAAAATGTGTATTTCCAGCACACAAATGCATGCTACACAATTCCACTCCTTGTACAAAATCCCGTTCAAATGCCACCTATTCCTGCATACTTTCTTAACTGTTACAAGTATAAAGTGATCTCATCTGTTGCTGCAAATTTTTACATCTCCTCCCTACATGTTCTTTAAGTTATTTATACAGGAGTATTGTCTCCTTGAGAGCAAAATTTAGGTTGTATTCACCTTTCCATAAGTCACTGTATCTCATCCAGCGCTTGGCTATGGGAGGTGTGCAATAAATGCTTAAGTAAATAAATAAAATCTTGAATCCAGAAGCCACACTGATCAAACTCAGTCTTGAAGGATGAAAATTAAAAGATGACCCTTATCTTTACTGTCCACCCACTCTGCCTTTCCCTGTGAGGCTGAACATCCTATAAAAGAATAGACAAAAATAATACAATGCAATAATAATTATTATAGCATTTTTAGAAAATCAGATATGAAGCTAAGTTCATAATGTACATTAGCTCGCTCAGAAACTATTCTAAAGGTAAATGGCAGTACCCTTATTTCATTAATGGAGAAGCTGATGCTCAGAAAGGTTAAGAGACTTGTCCAAGATGGCACAGCAGAGGTGATGGACTTCACTAGTAAACCTTCTGAATCTCAATTCCTCATTTATAAAATCGAGACACTTTCCCTGCCAACCTCACAGAACTATTGAGCGGTTGACGTGAACTGCAAAGACTCCAAGAAAATACTAATTTGTTACATGTGCAAAAATGTTATAGGTTTTTAAAGTGCTTTCACATCAAGCATTTAAAAAGCCCTAGGGTTCTGTGCAAATGTGAAGTATTATTAATCTCTTATGTTGTTTTTAATCCCAAACATGTCTTGGGCACTACAAGGTAATAACAGTATCAACAGCTAATATTAAAATATGCTAAGCTCAGTGTTAAGAGCTTTACAATGATTGCCTTAATTAATACTAAGAAGAAAATAAAAGAGGTTACTATTCTTAACAACCCACTTTTAGGTAAGAAAATATATGGAAATGAAGCAATTTGCATAATTCATTTTTAGTACATTAGCAGGTCAGGATTTAAACTTAATAACACTGCTTTTAAAAATAACATTCCATAACAGAATTCATCCAAGATATCTTATCATTACAATGTTGTGTAAAATTCAATGTATGTGTAATTGTCATTGACAATGATAACCTACAAGCGTGAATGGTTGGGAGAGATGCTTAAATTCTGAATAAATTGTGTCCTATAAAACATCCTAGAAAAAAACTTAGCTGGATTCTTTTCAAAAATTCTGTGTATGTCAATCATTTCCATTAAGGAATGTCTCAATTTGCCCAACAGTTACAATACTGTAAAATTATATATTTGCAAATAAAATATTTGTAAACAAAACCACATTGTAGATGTGCTGGGTGGAGCAGTTCTTTAAAGAACTTTAATAATTTTATGAAGTAACAACTAAAATGAAAGTTACTCTTATAAACTATACTATAAGTTAATATTATTATGTATAAAATTTTATCAATGATAATACATTTTTTTCATCAATAAGCTTTATTTCTAAAACGGCTTTCAGAAAAATTGAACAGATAACACAGGGAGTTCGCATATACTCTGCCCACCCAGCCTCTGCAGACAGTTACCCCTATTATTCACATCTTACATTAGAATGGTATATTTGTCACAATTAATAAACCAATGATACATTATTATTAGCTAAATCCCATACCTTACTCAGATTTCCTTAATTTTTACCTACTGTCTTTTTTCTGTTCCAGGATCCCATCTCAGATACATATTACATTTAGTCTTTGTGTTTCCTAAAGCTCCTCTAGGTTGGGACAGCTTCTCAGATTTTCTTTGGTTTGATGACTTTGACAGTCTGAGTACTCTTCAGGTATTTTGTACAATGCCCCCCCCATTGGGCCCTTTCTGATTCTTTTTTTGTAATTATAATGAGGCTTTGGATTTGGGGGGAAAAGATCATAGTGATAAAGTGCTGTTTCCATTAAATTATATTGTGTATATATTTCCCATGTGATTTAGAGTTGTTGACCTTGACCTTGATAACCTGGCAGAAGTAATGTTTGTCAGGTTTTTCTATTGTAGTTACTTCTTTCCTCCATCTTTCCATACTGTATTTTTTTTTCAATGAAGTCACTGTGCAGAGCCCACACTTAAGGAATAGAAAGTTAAAGTGCCATTTCTTTAGGGTATAATACCTACACAATTTGTTTGGAATTCTTTTGCACAGGTTTATCTATCCTTCCCATTTAATCATTATTTATATTTTATATATGTATGTCTGTGTATGTGTGTGTATATGTATGTATACATATATATAATACATGAATATTTATTTTATATTTTGAGTTATAATCCAATGCTACTTTATTTTCTTGCTCATTTTTTTCCAGCTTTGGTCATTGAGAGCTCCTTCAATAGGTTCCTGTGTTCCTTTGACATACTGCCACCATTGTGGTATTATATACTTTACAATACAGTCAGATGGTCTTGTCAAGTGTTCACTGTTCCTGGGATCCCCTAACCTCCTAAATTACTTTTTAAAATTTATATTATGGTCACTCTTTCTGTTGCAAAGTTCCTGGCTTTTGACAAATGCATAATATCCACTATTACAGTGTTGTAGAGAATACTTTCACAGCCCCCCAAATCCCTTGTGCTTGACCTATTCTTCCCTTTCCCTATAAACCTGGCAACCACTGAACTTTTTATTTTCTCTATTGTTTTGCTTTATTCTAGTCATATAATTGGAATCACACAACAAACAGCCTTTTCAGACTGGCTTCTTTTATGTAATAATATACATTTAAGTTTCTTTCAAATCTTTCCCTGGCTTGATAGCTCATTTAGTTTCATTACCAAATAATATCCCATTGTATGGATGTACCACGTTTCATTCATTCATCTGTTGAAGAACATCTTGGTTGCTTTCAATTCTGGAATAAATCTGCTATAAGCATTTGTAGGCAGTTTTTTGTGTGCACATGTTTTCAACCTACTTGGGTAAACGCCAAGGAGCAAGACTGCAGTTACATGTAAGAGACTAACAAACTTTTCCAAAGTGGCTGTATCATTTTAACTTCCCACCAGCAATGAATGAGAATTTCTATAGCTCTGCATTCTCTACAGCATTTGGTATTGCCAGGCTTTTGGAATTAAGTCATTATAATAGATACACGCTGGTACCTCATTGTTGTTTTTATTTACTATTCCCTAATGATATATGATGTTGAGCATCTTTTCATATGCTTATTTGCCCTTTGTATATCTTATTTGCCCTTTGTATATCTTATTTGGTGAGTTACCTGTTCAGATCTTTTGCTTATTATACAGAGTTATTAGTATACCTTTGTTGGATACAGCTCCTTTATCAGATATATATTTTGCAAATACTTTCTCCCAATCTGTAGCTTGTCTTTTCATTAACTCAAAAAATGACTTTTACAGGTAAGTATTTTTTTAATTTAATAAAACTCAAGTTAAGGGCTTCCTAGGTGGCGCAGTGATTAAGAATCCGCCTGCCAATGCAGAGGTCACGGGTTCAATCCCAGCTCCAGGAAGATCCCACATGCTGCGGAGCAACTAAGCCCATGTGCCCAAAAAAAAAAAAAAAAAACTCAAGTTAACAATTTTTAATGGATCATGATTTTGATATTAAATCTAAAATCTCATTGTCAAACCCAAGGTCACCTAGATTTTCTCCTATGCTATCTTCTAGAAATTTTACACTTTTTGTTTTATATTTAGAATTATAATCAATTTGAGTTATTTTTTTGTGAAAAATATAAGGTCTGTACCCACATTCTTTTTTTTTAATTGCATATGGATGTCTTAGTTTTCAAAGACCATTTCTCAGAAAAACTATTCTTTCTCAATTGAATTGCCTTTGCTCTTTTTCAACAATCATGACTGTATTTGTTTTGGATCTCTCTCTCTGGGCTCTCTCTTCTGTGCCATTGATCTATTTGTCTATTCTTTCACCAACATCACACTGTCTTTATTTGGTACCTTTATAGTACAACCTAAAGTCAGGTAATGTCAGTCCTCCACTTTTGTCCTCTTTTGCTCTAGCATTGTGTTACCTATTCTGGGTCTTTCACATTTCTATACAAACTTTAGAATCAGTTTGCCAATATCCACAAAATACCTTGCTGGGATTTGATTGAGGTTATATAGAATCTATTGATAAATTTGTGAAGAATTAATATCAATAATATTAAATCATCCTATGCATGAACATGGAGTATTTCTTTCTTAATTTCCATCTTCCTTGACTTCTTTCCTCAGAGTTTTAGTTGTCCATATATAGTATAGATCTCATACATATATTGTTATATTTCTATCTAAGTATTTTTCTTTTTTGGGTGCAAATGTAAGTTGTATAGTGCTTTAAATTTCAATTGTCAATTGTTCATTGCTGATATATAGAAAGACAATTGACTTCTGTATGTTAAACTTGTACCCTGCAACCTTGCTATAATCACTTATTAGTTTCAGGAGTTTTTTTGTTGATTCTTTGGGATTTTCCAAATAGATGTGTTCACATGACATCTGCAAACAAAGACAGCATTTTTCTTTTTCCTTCTCAATCTGTGTACCTTTTATTTCCTTTTCTGTCTGTTTGTTTTTCACTACCTAGTACTTCCAGTACGGTGTTGATTAGAGTGTCTTTAATTGAGCATAGTTTATATGATTACATTTAGTTTCATCTCTTATCATACCAATTATATTTCCTTCTTTAATGTGTTAATGGTTGCCCTACAGTTTGCAAAATACCTTTACAACTAACCACATCCAATGAACTTCCTGGATATGCTTCCTGGATAGTGCAAGTGCCTTATAGCAGAGTACTCTCACTTCCTCCCTCCAGTCCCTTATAACATTGCTGTCATTTACCTCATTTATCTATATGCTATTATTTTACTTTCAAACACTCTTTCTGCAATGCTCTTCCTTTCTTTATGAAGATCCAAATTTCTGACCTAAATCATTTTCTTTCTTTTTGAAAACTTCTCTTAACATTTCTAGCAGGGTAGGTCTACCAGAGGCAGTTTCACTCAGTTTTTATCTAAGAAAATTTTTATATATCCTTCCCTTTTGAAGAACAATTTTGATGAATATAGCATACTAGGTTAGTGGGATTTTCTTCTTTCAACAATTTATATATTTCATTCCATTCTCTACTTCCTTGCATGGTTTTGAGGTTTTTGACAAAAAGTCTGATGTAATTCTTAGCATTATTCATCTATAGGTAAGACTGTAAACCCCTTTCAGCTTCTGGCAAGATTATCCTTTTGACTTGGATTTTCTCCAGTTTGAATATGATACACTTACATTTAGATTTTTGATATTTATCCTGCTTGCTATTCTCAGAATTCTGGATCTGTGGTTTGGTATCTATCATTAATTTCAGAAAATTCTTGGTTATTATCACTTTAACAATTTCTCCGGCTCCATTTTCTCCTTTTTCTCTGACTTGTATTCCAGTTATGCATATGTTATACCTTTTGCAATTGCCCTACAATTCTTGGACATTCTGGGATGGTTTTCTTTCTCCATTCATTTTTTAAAAGTTTTTTTGAAGTGAACCATTTTTAAATCTTTTTTGCATTTGTTACAATATTGCCTCTGTTTTATGTTTTGGGTTTTTTTGCAAGGCCTGTGGGATCTTAGCTCCCCGACCAGGGATTGAACCCACACTCCCTACACTGGACGGTGAAGTCTTAACCACTGGACTGCCAGGGAAGTCCCTCCATTCATTTTTAACTTTGTATTTAAATTCATAAAGCTTCTATTGACATATCTTCAATTTTAGTGATTCTTTTCTTGTCTGTTTCCAGGCTATTGATGAGATCACCAAAAGTATTCTTCATTTCTGTTAGTGTTTTTTATTTATATCATTTCCTTTTGATTCTTTCTTAGAGTTTTCATCTCTCAGTTTACATTATTTACATGTTCTTGCATATTGACTACTTTTTACATTAGAGCTCATAATATAATTAATCATAGCTATTTTAAATTCCCTATTGAATTATTCCAAGTTCTGTCATATGTGACTTTAGTTCTGAAGAGAGCTTTATCTCTACAGACTGTCTTGCTTCTTACCTTTTAACATGCCTTATAAGTTTTTCTTGAAAGTCAAATGTGATAATTCAGGCAACGGGAATTGAGACAAAGAGGTCTTTAGTATGTGGTTTTATGTTAACCTGTCAAGAAACTGGGTTGTGCTTAATGTTTTCCATAGCTATGCATACCAGATGCTTCAGTTTCCTCTGGTGTTCTTGTTAGCTTCTTCCACTGTTGGATTTTCCTAAGAACTCCTTTTTAAATAGAGTCTGTGTCCTGCAGCTTTTTCTGCTGTAATCCACTGTTATTATTTTGGAGCCTTGTTGATGTGCTGGTAAGCTGGGGAGCGGTGGGGGGAGGCATTCTACAATCTTATTATTAAATCTCAGGCTTTTAATGGGTCTGAGACCCTGGGTTGTGACCTTCAGAAGTATTTCCTAGCCTTTTTTTTTTCTCTTACTTTAGGTGACACAGGAAGACTAGAGGGGCCTAGGACTGGCTAACAGCCCTTTCCCCAGGTCAAATAAAGCTCTGATAAAGTTGTTCCCCTTGAAGAATAAGACTTTGTTATGGAGAATGCCCTGAAAGCATTTCAAAACTATAACTTTTTCCCTTTACCTGACCAAAACATGAGGGTTTTTCCTAGGATCATTACCATGGAAATCTGGTGGGCTTCCTGAAGGTCAAACTCATGAGAGTGTGAGGGAGCCCTTAAGACTGTGCCCTGAATTCAATGCAATTCCAATCAAATTACCAATGGCATTTTTCAGACAACTAGAACAAGAAATTTTACAATTTGTATGGAAACACAAAATACCCTGAATAGCCAAAGCAATCTTGAGAAGGAAAGATGGAGTTGGTGGAATTAGGCTTCCTGACTTCAGGCTGTACTACAAGGCTACAGTGATCAAGACAGTATGGCACTGGCACAAAAAAAGAAATATAGATCAATGGAACAGGACAGAAAGCCCAGAGATAAACTATGGTCAACTAATCTATGACAAAGGAGGCAAGGATATACAATGGAGAAAAGACAGCCTCTTCAATAAGTGGTACTAGGAAAACTGGACAGCTACATGTAAAAGCATGAAATTAGAACACTCTTTAACACCATACACAAAAATAAACTCCAAATGGATTAAAGACCTAAATGTAAGGCCAGACACTATAGAACTCCTAGAGGAAAACACAGGAAGAACACTCTCTGACATAAATAACAGCAAGATCTTTTTTGATCCACCCCCTAGAGTAATGGAAATAAAAACAAAAATAAATAAGTGGGAGCTAATGAAACTTCAAAGCTTCTGCACAGCAAAGGAAACTATAAGCAAGACGAAAAGACAACCCTCAGAATGGGAGAAAACATTTGCAAACGAATCAACAGACAAAGGATTCATCTCCAAAATATATAAACAGTTCATCCAGCTCAATAACAAAAAAACAAACAACCCAATCCAAAAATGGGCAGAAGACCTAAATAGGCATTTCTCCAAAGAAGACATATGGATGGCCAAGAGGCACCTGAAAAGCTGCTCAACATCACTCATTATTAGAGAAATGCAAATCAAAACTACAATGAGGTATCACCTCACACCAGTTAGAATGGGCATCATCAGAAAGTCTATAAACAGTAAATGCTGGAGAGCGTGTGGAGAAAAGGGAACACTCTTGCACTGTTGGTGGGAATGTAAATTGATACAGCCACTATGCAGAACAGGATGGGGGTTCCTTGCAAAACTAAAAATAGAACTACCATATGACCCAGGAATCCCACTGCTGGGCATACACCCAGAGAACACCATAATTCAAAAAGACACATGCACTCCAATGTTCTTTGCAGCACTATTTACAATAGCCAGGACATGCAAGCAACCTAAATGTCCATCAACAGATAAATGGATAAAAAAGATGTGGTACATATATACAATGCAATATTACTCAGCTGTAAAAAGCAATGAAACTGGGACATTTGTAGAGACATGGACAGACCTAAAGAATGTCATACAGAGTGAAGTGAGTCAGAAAGAGAAAAAAATATATCATATATTAACACATATATGCAGACTATAGAAAAATGGTACAGATCAACCAGTTTGCAAGGCAGAAATAGAGACACAGATGTAGAGAACAAACATATGGAAACCAAGTGGGGAAAGTGGGGAGGGTTTGGGGGGAATGAATTGGGAGATTGGGATACCAAATTGTACACTCTAAATATATGTAGTTTACTGTAAAAAAAAAAAAAAAAGAAAGAAAGAAAGAAAGAAAAAAATAAAGACTGTGCCCTGAAAGTTTCTTACTCTCAAGTTAGTCCACACTCAGTCTTCAGCAATTCATTCCTACCAATTTGTGGCTCTAGTGTCTTCTGCTCCAGGTAAATTGATCTTGACTGACAGTCTCTGTATTCCTCTGTCTCTTCAGATTTTCAGATGGTGGTTTGCCTTGGGGCCTCTATTTCCTGATGCAGCTAAGAAAACTCATTGATTTAGTCAGTTTGTATAGATATTTTGCCATTGTTGTAAGGATGAGAGTGGTTGGTAGTGACAGCCAAGCACTTTATATGTTGGAGCTGAAACTGGAACTCCATGCCCTACATTTTTAGAGCACTCATTTTTTTATTCTTTTAGGAATCTTTTTTGTGTATTTCTAATTCTAATTCACGAAGCTATTGATCTTTTGTAAGACTTAGTGAGGGTGACCCTGGAATTACCCTCAGGTCACTTTTAACTCCATTATTCTAATATTAAATCATGCGCTATAGATCTACTAGAAATTTATTATAAATGAGAATACTGAATTTCAAAAAGTTAACCCTAGAGAAGAAACTAGAATCTCTAGGATCCTATAGACTCATTGTCCACTAGTCCTGGCTCTGTATACTTCCAAGGTGTAATTTTGTCTAATTTCCTTTCAAACAATATAAGATGATAAGACTGCAATTCTAGTGCACTTTGTATTAATACTTTATCTTAAAGGGGAAATCACTAGTAACACAATAATAGTAGGGGACTTTAACACTGTACTTACACCAATGGACAGATCATCCAAAAAGAAATTAAATAAAGAAACACAAGCTCTAAATGACACATTATACCAGATGGACTTAATTGATATTTATAGGACTTTCCATTCAAAAACAACTGAATACACTTTCTTCTCAAGTGCACACAGAACATTCTCCAGGATAGATCACATCTTGGGTCACAAATCAAGCCTCAATAAATTTAAGAAAATTGAAATCATATCAAGTCTATTTTCTGACCACAACACTCTGAGACTAGATATCAATTATAGGAAAAAAAACTGTAAAAAATACAAACATATGGAGGGTAAACAACATGCTACTAAATAACCAAAAGATCACTGAAGAAATCAAAGAGGAAATCAAAAAATACCTAGAAACAAATGACAATGAAAACACAATGACTCAAAACCTATGGGATGCAGCAAAAGTAGTTCTAAGAGGGAAGTTCATTGCAATACAACCCTACCTTAAGAAACAAGAAAAATCTCGAATAAAGAACTTAACCCTACATCTAAAGCAATTAGAGAAAGAACAAAAAAAAATCTCAAAGTTAACAGAAGGAAAGAAATTATAAAGAGCAGAGCAGAAATAAATGAAAAAGAAATGAGGAAACAATAGCAAAGATCAATGAAACTAAAAGCTGGTTCTTTGAGAAGATAAACAAAATTGATAAGCCATTAGCCAGACTCATCAGCAAAAAAAGGGAGAAGACTCAGATCGACAGAATCAGAAATGAAAAAGGAGAAGTAACAACTGACACTGCAGAAATACAAAGGATCATGAGAGACTACTACAAACAACCATAGGCCAATAAAATGGACAACCTCTTAGAAATGTACAAACTTCCAAGACTGAACCAGGAAGAAACAGAAAATATAAATAGACCAATCACAAGCACTGAAATTGAAACTGTGATTAAAAATATTCCAACAAACAAAAGCCCAGGGCCAGATGGCTTCACAGGCTAATTCTACCAAACATTTAGAGAAGAGCTAACACCCATCCCTCTCAAACTCTTCCAAAATATAGAAGAGGGAGGCCACCATCACCCTGATACCAAAACCAGACAAAGATACTACAAAAAAAGAAAATTATAGACCAATATCGCTGATGAACATAGATGCAAAAAGTCTCAACAAAATACTAGCAAACAGAATCCAACAGCACATTAAAAGGATCATACACCATGATCAAGTGGGGTTTATCCAGGATCCCAGGAATGCAAACCAATCAATGTGATACACCATATTAACAAATCAAAGGATAAAAACCATATGATAATCTCAATAGATGCAGAAAAAACTTTTGACAAAATTCAACACCCATTTATGATAAAAATTCTCCAGAAAGTGGGCATAGAGGGAACCTACCTTAACATAATACAGGCCATATATGACAAACCCACAGGCAACATCATCCTCAATGGTGAAAAACTGAAAGCATTTCCTCTAAGATCAGGAACAAGACAAGGGTACCCACTCTCACCACTATTATTCAACACAGTTTTGGAAGTTTTAGCCACAGCAATCAGAGAAGAAGAAGAAATAAAAGGAATCCAAATTGGAAAAGAAGAAGAAAAATGTCACTGTTTGCAGACGACATGATACTATATACAGAAAACCCTAAATATGCTACCAGAAAACTACTAGAGTTAGTCATAGAATTTGGTAAAGTTGCAGAATACAAAATTAATGCACAGAAATTTCTTGCATTCCTATACACCAACAATGAAAAATCGGAAAGAGAAATTAAGGAAACACTCCTATTTACCATTGCAACAAAAAGAATAAAATACCTAGGAATAAACCTACCTAAGGAGGCAAAAACCTTGTATGCAGAAAATTATAAGACACTGAAAATTATAAGACACTGATAATTATAAGACACTGAAAGATATCAAAGATGACACAAACAGATGGAGAGATATACCATGTTCTTGGATTGAAAGAATTAATATTGTGAAAATGACTATATTACCCAAAACTATCTACAGATTCAATGCAATCCCTATCAAATTACCAATGACATTTTTCACAAAACTAGAACAAAAAATTATACAATTTATATGGAAACACAAAAGACCCAGAATAGCCAAAGCAATCTTGGGGAGAAAAAACGGTGCTGGAGGAATCAGAATCCCTGACTTCAGACCATATTACAAAGCTATAGTAATCAAGACAGTATGGTACTGGCACCAAAACAGAAATATAGATCAATGGAACAGGATAGAAAGCCTAGAGATAAACCCATGTACATATGGTCACCTTATCTTTGACAAAGGAGGCAAGAATATACAGTGGAGAAATGACAGCCTCTTCAATAAGTGGTACTGGGAAAACTGGACAGCTACTTGTTAAAGAATTAATTTAGAACATTCTCAAACACCATACACAAAAATAAATTCAAAATGAATCAAAGACCTAAATGTAAGGTCTGACACTATAAAACACAGGCAGAACACTCTATGACATAAATGACAGCAAGATCTTTCTTGACCAACCTCCTAGAGTAAAGGAAATAAAAACAAAAATAAACAAATGGGACTTAATGAAACTTAAGAGTTTTTGCACAGCAAAGGAAATCATAAATATAGATGAAAAGACAACCCTTGGAGTGGGAGAAAATATTTGCCAATGAAGCAACTGACAAAGGATTAATCTTCAAAGTATATAAGTAGCTCATGCAGCTCAATATCAAAAAACCAAACAGCCCCACCCAAAAATGGGCAGAAGACCTAAACAGACATTTCTCCAAAGAAGACATACAGATGGCCAACAAACACATGAAAAGATGCTCAACATCACTAATCATTAGAGACATGCAAATCAAAATCACAATGATGTATCACCTCACACCAGTCATATTGGCTATCATAAAAAAATCTAGGAACAATAAATGCTGGAGACACTGAAAAAAAGGGAACCCTCCTGCACTGCTGGTGGGACTGTAAAGTGATACAGCTACTACGGAAAACAGAAAGGAGGTTCCTCAAAAAACTAAAAATAGAATTACCATGTGACCCAGCAATCCCACTACTGGGCATATACCCGGGGAAAACCATAATTCAAAAAGATACATGTACCTTAATGTTCATTGCAGCCTTATTTACAATACCCAGGACATGGAAACAACCTAAATGTCTATCGACAGATGAATGGATAAAGAAGATGTGGCACAGATATACAATGGAATATTACTCAGCCGCAAAAAGGAATGAAATTGAGTTATTTGTAGTGAGGTGGATAGATCTAGAGTCTGGCATACAGAGTGAAGTAAGTCAGAAAGAGAAAAATAAATACCATATGCTAACATATATATATGGAATCTAAAAAAAATGGTACGGATGAACTCAGTGGCAGAGGAAGAACAAAGACGCAGATGTAGAGAACAGACTTGAGGACGTGGGGGGGGCGGAGTGAGAAGCTGAGACAAAGTGAAAGAGTAGTATTGACGTTTATACCCTACAAAATGTAAAACAGATAGCTAATGTGAAGCAACTACATAACACAGGGAGATCAACTCGATGACTAGTGATGACCGAGAGGTGTGGGATGGGGGGGTGGGAGGGAGACTCAAGAGGGAGGGGATATGGGGATATATGTATAAATACAGCTGATGTGCTTTGTTGTACAGCAGAAGCTGGCACTACAGTGTAAAGCTATTATACTCCAATAAAGATCTAAAGGAAAAAAGAAAACTATTTTGTTAAAAAAAATGAATCTACGTGATCCAATATCATACACATGATTTGGTCCACTTCTTTGAAGACTCTACCAACTTGTAATTAATGAGAAAACCATTTTAGGGTATTAAAAATTACTTTCTTCTACAGTAAAAAGGACTATGAATTAAAATACAAAATACCTTTTTTTTTTCAGCTGAATATACCTCCACTTTAAATACTCAAGAGTCTGATTTCATTCCACTGACTTTTAAACAGTAAGTACTTCCTAAAGCCCAAGTGACTATTGATTTATTTAGTCTGTTACTAAGGAAAATTCCTGAAATGATAAGCATTCATGTTGGTAACGTGTACAGTGTTTAGAGAGAATATCAAAAAAAGGTATGGAAAAGCATGCGAATTAACCCAGCAGTATGTCTTTGAAAAGGAGAATGGTGACTTGGGGCTCTCATCTGTATGCTACCCCATTTCTCTGCTGACAAGATGTTCATTTTTAGGCACCTAAAAGTCTGAACTGTTAAGAAGCTGTACTCCAGAATCAATGTTGGTTTTGTCTCCCACCCCTTCACAGACAGACTTTCTTTGAAATCAATTCCTCTTTGGGGCTAATTGTTTAAAAGCCATGACTTCACTTCCAGGTTAAATACATGTCTGTACTATTCTCAGAATTAAAAGGAAAAAAAGGAGAAAAAAAAAAACAGTCTTTGAGTATTATGCTCAATTTACTGAAAAATGTCTAGAATACTAAAGTATCTCCAAAGGCAAATCTTTGGTGCGACAGATGCATAATAACATCTATAGGCTGAGGGGTCTTAGAAAAGCATCCTGCAGCTACTTTAACAAGAATACTGAGTGTCATCTATAATTCATGCAAGTATATTGAAGCTTTCTGCTGCCATCCAAGAAAGATGGTTTTCAAAACTACAGAGTGCAATAATCCAATATTCCTTGTAGAGAGTTCCATACATCTCATATAGATTTTACACTGGAGATCATTTCCTTGCTGAAATCCTCAGGAACACAATGTGATATTTCCAAAAAACACAGATTTATGCTATGTGTTATGTCTGGAGGCTTGGAGGATAGCTATTAGATCATCAAGTTGAAGATGTATTTCTAGTTAGCCTTCCTCAACATTGCAGTGGTCACTGCAAAACAAATAGGTGTTCAAATGCTTCAAGAACTTCATTTTTTGTGTTCAATATATTTTTCAATTAGAAAATAAGTTTGACAATCAGAGTATACTCCTGGTGAACCACAAAATGACCATGAGTATAATTCATTTCTTTTATAGAATGGGACTTAAAAAATGAGACCAACTTCTGTTGAATTATGTTGCAGGCCCAAAGTGGTAAGTTTCATAAAGTCGCTTAATTATTTTCTACTCTCAGAAAACAATAGTGCCACAGTCAACCATAAAGAGGTAGTCATTGTAAGCTCTGAGTAACACTATGGTACACTGGAAGACCATGCAGTCAAAAAAAGCAAAGTAATTTTCAATGTCCCAGTGTATGCAATATAATCTATAATCAGACTCCAATTATGGGAAATTCTCCATTCACAGTAATCTTCAAGTAGCCACCTCCCCCTCTAATACTACCCTCCTTTCTTTTATGGATACTACCAAATGTCATCAGTGTATTGCACTGCCCTAGAATTTTGGACTACCCAACATGGTATACAACTTCTTCCCAGGACTGTGCCAGTTGCTAGATGCCCATTGCAGAGCTAAGGAATCATTACAACCTAGGACTATGCTACCACAAAGTAGACATGAAAGAATATTTGTTGAACAATTAAGGATATCAGTGAATAAACAAACAAATGAACAGATGAGTTGATTAGTTAGTAAATAAATACATTTTCTACTGAATGTTTTGCTTTCCCCATATTTTATTTCAAGGCTATAAGAGGTTTTTTAAAAATAAAATTTTCATTATAGGATAGATTTATGGAAAAGTTACTAAGTTAGTACAAAGTTCTTATATATTGCTTATCCTTCTATTGTTAATATCTTACATCAGCATGGTATGTTTGTCACAATTAATGAAAAAATAGTTGTGTTTTGAACATGTGTTGTGTTATGAACAACACAAATTGATGTGTTATTAATTAAATCCCATACTTTATCCAGATTTCCTTAGTTTTCACCTAATATTCTTTTTTTGTGCTAGGATCCCATCTCAGATAACATATTATATGTAGCTGTCATGTCTAAAGATTCTAAAGAGTTAGGCTCCTCTTGGCTGGAACAATTTCTCAGCCGAGTTTATAATGACCTTGGGTGTTTCTAGGAGTACTAATCAAGTGTTTTGTAGAATGTCCCTCTATTGGGCTTTGTCTGGTGTATTTCTCATGATTAGACTGAAGCTATGGGGTTTTTGGAAGAAAGACCACAGAGATAAAGAGCCATTCTCATCACATCATATCAAGGGTGCGTGCCATCAACATGACATGATGATGTTGACCTTGGTCACCTGGCTGAGGTAATGCTTGTCAGGTTTCTTCACTGTGTTACCCTCCTCCTTTATACTGTCCTCTTTGGAAGCGAGTCACTGTGCACAGTCCACACTTACTGAGTGGGGAGTTACATTCCATTTCCTTGAGGTAGGGTGTCCTCATAAAATATTTGTAATTTTCTACACAGGAGATTTTTCTATTCTTATTTCATCATTTACTTATATTGGCATGGACATGTGGATATTTATTTTGCACTTTGAATTATAATTCAGTACCACGCTATTTTGTTGCTCAAATTGTCCCACTTTGGCAACTGGGAGTGCTTTCATTTCACTTCTGTGTCTCTTTGATATACCGCCATCAGCGTGAGGGTTTTTTTGTTTTGTTTTTTCATTTTTCAGAGCACTTCTTTACTTCCTGACTTTCCAGGATGCTCTAGGTTCATCTTATTAATTTCCTGTCCCAGTCCTAGAATTAGCCATTCTTCCAAGAAACTCTTGTTCCTTTTTTTTTTTTTTTTGGAGAATGGCATTAGAAACCAAGACATTAGCACTAGGTTCTACAGGGTGTTGTTGTTGCTATTGTTATGTGTTTGTTGTTAGGATGTTGGTAATGTTTTCTCTGGTGGTCATCTTATGTAACCTTTGACAAGCTACCTGGAAAGTGGGTGTAATAACTCCTACATCATAGAGTTGTTATGTATTTTTAACGGAGTAACTAGCAGTGTCTAGAGTAAAAGCAAAACAAACAGTAGCTCTAAGTAATAATACCAATTCACTAGAAATGAAGCAAATAATAACTTTGTTTCCCAAAACCAATTTCAATTCTCTAGAGGTTTTGTTTTTGTTTTGAGATGTTCTTATTGCCTATTTAAACAGGTAAGTTAGAGATTCCAATTCCAGGCTTAGCTCTGGTGTTAAAAAGAATTCAGTCAAATCATCCAATGTCTCCTTTTCTATAATGGGTATAATAGGGTTCACTCAATATAATGCCACAGGGTTAGTCTGTTTGTAAAACTGGCACAAATCAATGTTTATACAAATATATGCGTGGCAGTGTTACTATGATTTTTATCCGTATTATTAAACTCTGACTCTTTTATTGCTCTTTTGCCACTTCACATTTTTCTCATTTCCCCAAAAAATTATTTACCATACTATCTTGCATTCTTCCCTTAACTATAAATTTGAATAATACTAGGTTTTTAAAAACTGGAATCCAGATTCAGATGTGACAATGGCTTTCAAATTCTATTACAACAAATACACATTGGGCAACTCTATTAGATGCTTAAAATTTAGTTAACATTTTTCTAATTTGTCCACAGGTAGTATTTTAAGGTAATGAGCCCTCTTGGTTCTTCCTTGAGAAACTTTAATTAAACCAAGTGTTACTAAGCCCACTGAGTTACCTGGCCATAATGAATGTGGAAAGATAGATGTTTGGCACAGCAAGGGATGACAGGAAAGTGTAGCATCTCGAAAATGTCCTCATATCAAATTATTGATGCAAAGTAGTTGACTACTGTCCTAAGAGGCAGGGCCATCAACTGCCTAGACATGATGAGATATCAAAGTCGACGAGTTTTGCAATCTGATCAACTTGTGTTCCTTTTACCAAGGTAAAGGCAAGGTGCTTCACCACACCTGATAGATCACGGGAAGAATCAGCATAACCACAGGGGCAATATTGACCTCCTGAGACTGTGTCAAACTTAAGAGACTGATGCAATTGTTTACCAGTCTGTTCATTGGAGAGGATGGGTAAGGCAGAATCAATATTTATTTCTCAATCCTTTGAGCCTCACTTCCTCTAAAATACCAGTCATATCCCATGCAAAAACACTCTAATTGATCTTAAGACCTTGTAGAAACATGTTGAGAAGGAGAACTGAATTAGGTTTCCATGCTTATGTGTTAAAAGTCACTGCTGCCTTGCTGATTTACTTTTGTGAACAGCAAATTCAAATTTAACTATTTGTAGGCAGTAACCAATGTTTTTATTATTTACATAAAATCTACTTGAAGTTAGCGAAGTGGTTAATAAAATATTTCCTGTACATATCTCATCTCTTGATCTCTTCAGTATAGCTCATTTCCAGAGTTAAGTATATTAAAAATCCTGAGGTAGAATGTGGTCTTATTTATTGATGCATCTTTATTTTATATTTGCCGTTTTAACTGATTTGTAAATTTCTATTTTTTCCTAGTCCCTAGCTACCTATTTTTTTAATTGATACTTGGGTCCTCTACCAGCATGCACTTCAAAGGTGACCTAAAGTCAAGGACACACACACAAAAAGGCTCAAGAATCCACATTTCCATGTGTTACCTGGAGGTGAAGGTAGGTTTCAGAGGAGAATGGAAAAGACATTTTCTCTCGTGATGATAAGTGTTGTGTTTGATTTATATTTTGCTGCTAATGGCATGGAAGAAAGGAAGAATTTGAGAGTTTCTGAGGTTAGGCAATTCCCTGAAGAATCTGAATGCCTAGAAGTCCCACTATCTGCTTTTTCACAATTGGAATCAGTGATGCATTGGTTTCTTTGTCTGGGCTTCTAAAAGATATTTAAGAACCAACCTGAGGATCATCAGAGAGTCTGGTGCACATAGGAGCAACATGTGACAATGCAGTGCATCCTAGTGTAACCTACTTTGAAAGGCAAATAGTAGAGAAGGTAAATTGAGAGGATAGAAAATGCAGGGAATTCATCCATGTAGCCGATTTCAAATTAAATATCCCTCCTCCCTAACTCGCCTATTTTAGCAAAGAAGGGGACATGACCTGTCACTCTATGTGCTTGCCTGACAAACTTATAGCTCATAAAAAGGGCCTACTTGGGACAGTTAGAGGAATTCTTCACTGTTCAACCAAGCCATAACATCTGGGTCTTCCCCTTATGGAATAGAGAGTGTACTACTGCCCTGGAGTTTAAATTGAGTGTCTCAGCCAAGCCACGTTCTTTAAAAAGCCAAAGTTTTAAGTGACAAAGTCCCAATTCAAACACACAATTAAAAATGTATTGACATATCTATATTTCCTCAAAACAAATACACATTTGAAATATATAAAGAACTCTTATAAATCAATGAGAGAAAGAGAGATAACCCAATAGAAAAATGGGCAAAAGACTTGGACACCTCATCAGAAACGATATCAAAATGGTCAATAAACATAAATAAAAGGTGCTCAACTTCATGAGTTATCTGGGAAATATAAATTAAAACCACAATGCAATACTGCACCGCCCCTGGAAGAATAATTAAAATGAGTAAGATGGAAATTACTCAAGTGCTGATGAGAAAGTGGGGTGATCAGAACTCTTCTACATTGGTGGAGGAAGATCCACTTAGGAAAATGATTTGGTACAATCAAATAAAGCGTAACATATGCATCCCCTATGACCCAGTAGTTTCACTGTGAGGTACAAACCCAGTAGAAACATGGGCATATATTCACCAAAAAACATGTCCAAGAATATTCATAGTATCGCTATTCATGATAGACAAACACTGGAAATGTCCATCAATCATAGACTAAATAAATTGTGTTAATATTCACACAGTTGAAAAGTATACAGACGTGCAAATGAACAGTCTAAATCTACACACAAAAGCATGGAAAAATCTCACATGCAGAATGTCAGATGAAAGAAGTCAGATAAAAAAAGTACATAGTAGATGACTACATTTCTACAAAGCACCAAAAGAAGAACTAATATATGCTGTTAAAATTCAAGATAATGTTTATCTCTGGGGAGTTGAAAGGAGGCAAGAGGCAGGGGTTTGGGAAAGCTGTAAACTTTGGTTTCCTGACCTCGGTGCTGGTTACATAGCTGTGTCCAGCTTTTTAAAAATCCATCAACCTGAACTTATGATTTATGAATATATATAATCAGCAATTGGCTCTTATAACTGAAATACCCAGGGTTAATCCTCAGGAATAGCTTCATAGATGACATAGTTGATACCATGTGCTCGCTCTCTCTCTCTCTCCGTCTCTCTCTCTCTCTCTCTCCCCTTGTCTGCCCTGTTTTCTTCATTGGTTATTGTCTTGGACAAGGTCTCCCTGCATGATGTCAAAATGTCCACTATCATCCCCAGGCTTACATGCTATCCAGTTAGAAACACAACAAAAAGAGAGTTCCTCCACTCTTTCTTACTGTGAAGATCAAAGAACTGAGTCTCATTGGACCAAACTGAGATGCATGTGCATCCTTATATGAAGCAATATGGGCAGGGTGGTGCAACATAGTGAAAGGCCAAGACTATGTCATGTTCCCAACCCTTCATCTCCCATTTCTGGAGAGTAACTGCACTCAGCTAGATTGTTCTTGCTGGGAGGGTCTCACAGTTATGGTGGCCGTCAGATAGATTTTGGCTGGGCTGGAGTCATCTTGAAGACTTCCTCCTCATAAATCTGTGAGAACAAACTTGGACAGCTGAGGCTACTTGGGCATCTCCTTCTATCTCTATGTAGTCTTTCCTCATGGCCTCTCCAGCATGGTGGCTTCTGGGCAGCTGGACATAGTGGCTTGAATGGATAGTGAGATGTCAAAAATGATATATAGACAGCAAATAAATATAATGAAAAGGTGCTGCACGTCATATATCATTAGGGAAATACAAACTAAAGCAACCATAAGATACACTACACACCTATTAGAGTAGCCAAAATCCAGAACACTAACACCGTCAAATGCTGGAGAGAATATGGAGCAACAGGAACTCTCATTTATTGCTCGTGGGAATGCAAAATAATACAACCACTTTGGAAAAGAGTTTAGCAGTTTTTTACTGATCTGAAAATTCATGTCTGCATAAAAACTTACACACAAATGTTTATAGCAACTTTATTCACGATTGCCAAAACTTCTCCTTCAGTAGGTAAATGGATAAATAAACTGTAGTACATCCAGACAATGGACTATTTTTCAGTGCTAAAAAGAAAGGAGCTGTCAAGCCATGTGAAAAAACATGAAGTAATCTTAAATGCATATGACTAAGGGAAAGCAGCCAATATGAAAAGACTATATACTGTATGATTCCAACTATAATGGCATCCTGGAAAAGATAAAATTATGGAGACAGTAAAAAGATCAGTGGATGTCAGGGCTGGGGGAGTAGGGGATGAATAAGTGGAGCACAGAGGATTTTTAGGCCAGTGAAACTACTCTGTATGATACCATAATGAGAGATATATATCACTATACATTTGTCCAAACCCAAAGAATGCACAACACCGAGAGTGAGCCCTCATGTAAATTATGAACTTTGGGAGGTTATGATGTGTCAAGGTAGTTTCAGCATTGTGATGTAACAAATGTACTACTTTGGTGATGGATGTTGATCATGGGGGAGTCTATGCAGGTGTGGAGGCAGGGTGTATATGGGAAGTATCTGTCCCTTCCCTTCAAGTTTGCTGTGAACCTAAAACTGCTCTAGAAAAATAAAGTCTATTTAGAGGTAGAGAGAGAAAGAGACAGCACAAGCCACATTATCTTTTATGACTTAATACATGGGTTGGCAAACTATGGCCTCTGGATCAAATCTGACCCTTCACTTAATTTTATAAAGTTCCATCAGAACACAGCCAAGCCTGTTTGTGCTACCTGTAACAACGGCAGAGCTGAATAGTTGTGGCAGAGAACAGATGGGTATGGCCTGAAAAGCCAAAAATATTTACTATCTGGCCCTTTACAAAAAAAGTTTCGGGACTCTAACCTAGTCTCAAGTATCACTTGTGTCATTTCTGCTGCATTCTATTCACTACAAGTAAGTACCTAAGGCCAGCCCATGCTCAAGGGGAGAATTTGTTGACGTGCTAAACCATCCAAAGGCGGACCCACCTAGTATGTACACATTGAGAGGGCAATCAGGGTGCTATTGGCTAAACAAGGGCTCAAGGATGCTGAGCTGACCCACACAGGGACCCTCTCTGAGGTAAGATGATATGCTTATAATTCTCTGGGCAGGTTAACTGAGTGGAGAAGGTGCAGATGGTGCATTCCTTTTTCCAAGTTAGTTAACACCATTGCCCACACCAGGGTGGTAAGAACAGAACTTGTGCCTCTCCAATATTATACCTATTGCTCAGGGGCACTTATGCTGAAGTCATTCTGACAACTTCTACAATGCTCTAATTGAACTGCCTGGGCACAGAAGAATTGCTTTTTGCAAAAGGAAAATAGCTGGGAGAATTACAAAAATGGCATATCAGAAAAAATACAACATATTCTTGGGCTTTTGAAATGTCAGACTTCTGGGCACCAATTTATCTGACATATTACAGGGCTACAAACAGTCAGCAAATCTTATTTGGCCATTTTTCACAATAAAAATACATTTCTAAGTGCTATTTTAGCTCAATAATGATTGTACAGATCTATTTATTTTGCATTTATGTGTATGTATGTTGGGGGGAGGGGGTGGTTCCCTAAGTAATACCTTGCCTTTGGCGATGTTGGGCAACAGAGGAGAATGTATTATATTACTCAGATTGGACCACTTGCTTAGTGAGAAAAATGTAATCTGGATTTTAACACAATACAAAGCATTCAAAATCCACATGTAAAATTAAGCAGTCACTGAGTTCCTTCTACAAGAATATGTCACTAACATCATCTAGCCTGCTCCAGGGTAATCGAGAAGGCTCAAGACCATTATTATAATCATGAAAAGATTTCTTTTGATTGTATTATGCCCAGAGTGGCAACTTAAAAGGTGGGTTGTGGGTCTATCATTGCAGGAGAATAGGAGACTCCTTTTGATCAGCCATGCTCCTCACATCAGGAGATACGTACACATCATCTTACGAGAGAAATACTGACCAGCACAACTTTATGAAACGCAGGCCAGATGTTGGCAGAAATGCTAATTTTGTCACTTAAATCTCAAGTGTGGGTATAAGGAGGAGATTTTTTAAAATTACCTTTCCTCAACAAGCATTACATCTAATGAGAGATTTGGGCACATGCACCACCTGATACAATTCAGGGAACAATGTGAAGAGGGCCCGCCAGAGAGTAGGTGCTCAACAAGTACAACCTGGATGAGAACTAACATTTATTTAAGGCTTATGCATAGCAAGCATAATGTTCACACACATTCAGTCCTTACAATAATATATCAACTATATGTTATTGTTGCACTTATTTTAAAGGCAAGGAAAATAGGGCTTCATAAAGTCAAGTAACTTGTTCAAGGTTACATAAACTTGATTCTGGAATCTGATTTTGAACTAACAAAATCTGGTTCCAGAGCTCGTGATCTTAACTACTATGTATTACAGCAAATGAATGGATGGATGGATGGACAAACTGATAAATGGAATAATCAAAATACTGTGATCATGTAGGGAAAGGAGTAAGTACATATGACTAGCTCGTAGAGAAGGCTAAACAGAAGAGGTGATATTTGACCTGAGTCTTGAAGAAGACAGATGTTTCCAGGTGAAGGAGAGGGAGATGGACTTCCCAGGCTGGCAGAGTAGAAAGAGCAAAGACAAAGACATCCAAATCTCCATGAATCTAGAGGATAACAGGTAGTCATCCTCTACCTCTACAGGTAGTCATCCTCTAGACTAAGGCACAGATATCCAGGTCAGCAAGCCAGAGAAGAGCCTGCTGAGCAGGACTCCATGGTGAAGGAGTCTGGAATGTCATGCTGAGTTTGAGTTTTCTTCTGCAGGTGATAGAAAACCTTCAAAGATTTTTTTTTTAATGATGGAAAACATTTATCGCAGACTTAACTGTGTGAGCCATGAAGTGTTAAAATCCTCACAAGAACCTTGTGAGGTAGATGCTAGCTATTATTCCTTTATTTTACAGGTAATAAAGTTGAAGTGTGGAGAGGATAAATCACTTGCCTAAAGTCATACAGTCTAGAACTATTTGTATCTGTATTTGGACCCAGGCAGTCCTCCAGAGCTACAGAGCTAAACAGAGCAATAGCGTGACATGATTTTATCTGTGTTTAAAGAGAGAACTATAGCAGCAGTGTGGATGAGGATGAAACTTAAGATAGGGAAACTAATTAGGAGGCTATTTGTGTTTAGACAAGAGAGCCTGGGGAAATGAGCTAAAGCAGGGTTTCTCAACCTTGGCACTATTAACATTTTGGGTTAGATAATTCTTAGCTGTGGGAGCCCGTCCTGAATATTGTAGAACGTTTTGCAACACCGCTAGCCTCTACCCAATGGTGTTGTATCCCCCTTCAAGGTGCAGCAAAGAAAAATGTCTCACTGGAGGGCAGACTGTTCCTAGTTGAGAAACAATGAGTTAAGGCACTGATAGGGGATTGGAAAACAGGGGATATTTGAGAAATAGGATCAACAGTACCAAGTGATCAAAAGGTGGAGAGCTCAAAGATAGGTCCAGATGTGTGACAAAGTTCTGGCAACAGTCACAGCAGTAGTAGACCCAGGGTTCAGCTCAGCATTTGCATTTGGCCGGCCTGGGTTCAAAATCCAGTGCTATCATTTACCATTGCGTGAACTGGAGAAAATTACTTACATTCTCCAGGTCTTAAAAAGAAGATCCTGGGCTTCCCGGTGGTGCAGTGGTTAAGAATCCACCTGCCAATGCAGGAGACACGGGCTTAAGCCCTGGTCCAGAAAGATCCCACATGCCATGAAGCAACAAAACCCCTGTGTCACAACTACTGAGCCTGCGCCCTAGAGCCCACGAGTCACAACTATTGAGCCCACGTGCCACAACTACTGAAGCCCGCGTGCCTAGAGCCCATGCTCCGCAACAAGAGAAGCCACCACATTAAGAAGCCTGCTCACTGCAATGTAGAGTAGCCCGCGCTCTCCACAACTATAGAAAGCCTGTGCGCAGCAATGAAGACCCAATGAAACCAACAAATAAAAAATAAAATAAATTAATTAATTTAAAAAAAAGAAGATCCTAATAGCACTTACCCCCAAAAGTTGTTGAGAAGATTGAAACAGAATACCATGAGTCAAGTGCTTAGTAGAGTTCCTGGCACTTAGTAATTGCTCAATAAACAGTACTACTAGACAGTAAGCGAAACACAGGGAAGCTTCTTCAACTCCAGGTTGTGGAGTCCATGGTTTGAGAGATTTTTAGTAAGTGGACCCTGTGAACTCTATAAACAATTTCCACTCAGTGGAATATCTCTCTCAACTCATTAAGTTGAAAAAAAAGAATATATAACTGAATATTTGGTTTTATATTAATTGTGAGTGTCTGGCATATATATGTATATATGTATGTACCTCTGGGTTTCTAGATATAGTTGTGCATAAACACATATACGTATACAAATTAGATCATTGGAATCACACTACAACATTAATAGTAATTGTCACTAGATGTTAGATTATGGGTGAATTTAACTTCTATCTCTATTATTTCTGTTTTCCTTTATATTTTTTTATGATGAATAAGTATGATTTTTATAAATAAGGGACAAAAGTACATGCTCTAAAATACTTTTCCTTAAAATATACGGATTGAATGGCTTCCCTGGTGGCACAGTGGTTAAGAATCCGCCTGCCAACACAGGGGACAGGGGTTCAAGCCCTGGTCCGGGAAGATTCCACATGCCGTGGAGCAACTAAGCCCATGAGCCACGACTACTGAGCCTGCGCTCTGGAGCCTACGAGCCACAACTACTGAGCCCACATGCCACTATGACTGACGCCTGCATGCCTAGAGCCCGTGCTGCACAACAAGAGAAGCCACCGCAGTGAGAAGCCAGTGCGCCACAACAAAGATTAGGCCCTGCTCGCCGCAACTAGAGAAAGCCCGTGCACAGCAACAAAGACCCAACACAGCCAAAACAATAAAATAAAATAAAATAAAATAAAATAAAATAAAATAAAATAAAATAAAATAAAAATAAAAAAAAACAAAATCTAAAAAAATAAAATAAAATAAAAATATGGGTTGAAATCCTGCTATGTATCAGGTACTATGCTAGAAACTAAGGATACAATAATGAGAACCCTTGCCCTTACCCCATGCCACACACACACATACACACTCAGGGGAACAACAAAAGCCACAAAAAACACCTTAAACCATGTGTACAAGTACCAGAAAGCTGGAACTTGAAAAATCAAGTTCAAATATAACTATGATACTCCAGAAGCAACAAAAATGACGAACTTCGGACAAGAGGGCAGACAGCAGTATCAAGGAGTATCAGCAGTATTTCATCTTGTGGAACTGAAAACCACAGCCACAGAAAGAGAGAGAAAATGAAAAAGCAGAGGACTTTGTACCAGATGAAGGGACAGGATAAAAACCCAGAAAAACAACTAAATGAAGAGGAGATAGGCACCCTTCCAGAAAAAGAATTCAGAATAATGATGGTGAAGATGATCCAGGACTTTGAAAAAAGACTGGATGCAAAGATCGAAAAGTTTACCAAAGACCTAGAAGAATTAAAGAACAAACAAACAGAGATATGCAACACAATAACTGAAATGAAAATACACTAGAAGGAACCAACAGCAGATTAACTGAGGCAGAAGGGCGAATAAGTGACCTGGAAGACAGAATGGTGAAAAGCACTGATGCCGAAAAGAATAAGGAAAAAAGAATGAAAAGAACTGAAGACAGCCTAAGATACCTCTGGGACAATGTTAAATGCACCAACATTCGCATTATAGGGGTCCCAGAAGGGGAAGAGAGAGAGAAGGGACCCAAGAAAATATTGGAAGAGATTATAGTTGAAAACTTCCCTAACATGGGAAAGGAAATAGCTACCCAAGTCCAGGAAGTGTAGAGAGTCCCAGGCAGGAGAAACACACCAAGACAGATAGTAGTCAAATTGACAAAAATTGAAGACAGAGAAAAGTTATTAAAATCAACAAGGGAAAAATGACAAATAACATACAAGGGAACTCCCATAAGGGTAACAGCTGATTTCTCAGCAGAAACCCTGCAAGCCAGAAGGGAGTGGCACGATATATTTCAAGTGATGACAGGGAAGAACCTACAACCAAGAATACTCTACCCAGCAAGGATCTCATTCAGATTTGATGGAGAAATCAAAAGCTTTACAGACAAGCAAGAGCTAAGAGAATTCAGCACCACCAAACCAGCCCTACAACAAATGCTGAAGGAACTTCTCTAAGCGGGAAACATTAAAGAAGAAAAGGACCTACAAAAACAAAAACAAAACAATTAACAAAATGATAATAGGAACATACATATCGATAATTACCTTGAATGTAAATGGACTAAATGCACCAACCAAAAGACGCAGACTGGCTGAATGGATACAAAAACGAGACCCATATATATGCTGTCTACAAGAGACTCACTTCAGACCTAGGGAAACATACAGACGGAAAGTGAGGGGATGGAAAAAGATATTCCATGCAAATGAAAATCGAAAGAAAGCTGGAGTAGCAATAGTCACATCAGATAAAATAGACTTTAAAATAAAAAATGTTACAAGAGACAAGAAAGGACATTACATAAAGATCAAGGGGTCCATCCAAGAAGAGGAGATAACAATTATAAATATATATGCACCCAATATAGGAGCACCTCAGTACATAAGGCAAATGCTAACAACTATGAAAGAGGAAATGTAAGGCAGAAATAGAGACACAGATGTAGAGAACAAACATATGGACACCAAGTGGGGAAAGCGGGGAGGGTTGGGGGGGATGAATTGCGAGAATGGGATACCAAATTGTACACTCTAAAAATATGCTGTTTATTATCTGTTAACTGTATCTCAATAAAAGTTCTAAAAAAAAAAAATGACGAACTTCAGTGATGCCATCCTAATCATGCTTTTAAGTCTGACAGAAGATCCAAAAGAATTTTCTAATTCTCCTACTTTGCAAGGGTTCCTTAGGAAACTCCACTGTTCCCTCCTTTTTAAGATTTTCCTTCTCCTTATTTAGTAATTCCTGTCCTGAGGGAATATAATATCACAATGTCCAAATCAACCTTGAGTCTAATTAGTAGGCATAGCTCCCCTGGAAACTACAATTCCCCAAAGGGAGATTTATTTCAGTAACAAAGGCTTTCTTTAGACAATATATAAGGGGTTTTCTATTTCAAAGTACAAATTCTTGCCTCCCTGCAAGTTCAGGGAAATTCAGAACAGTATGTATTTTTCTGAGCTCCCACAGACTTACAAAAACAATTTGGGCCTCCAGAAAACTCTCCAACATCCTGACTGTGTGTGTCAGTAAGACAGACGTGCCTGCCTTCGACTCACGGTAACAAGAAGATTCTGGCTCAAAGTTGTCACTCTCACTTTCAACCAGTGTCTGTGTGAAGAGTAACAGAAATGACCAATTAAGGATGCTCAGTCTACCCTCTGCAACCTTTTTAATTAAGTACATACTGAAATGAGGGACTTTATACAGATGACAGATAGGCATTCTGTGTCTGCCCCTGTCACTCATTCTCACTGCTGTATTTCTGGAATTAGGATTCATGTTCTGTCATCTTGAATATTTTAATATTTTATTGATCTCGAACGTGTTTAGCCATAGGAAGACAGCAGTAAAATAAAATTTTATAGCCAACAAAGTCCTTTATACCTGAAGTTTATTGCACATTTTATATTTTATTTAACAACACATGGCTCCTTGAGACTCTAAAATAAACACAGTTTTCTCAAGTCATGATGGGCTTGTGCTCCTTCTTTTCTTGTTGAGAGTTGATTCCATCATTAGGATAGAAAGAATGCCTGATAATTGGCCAGAAAGGCTGCAATTCTATCAAGCGGGTGCTTCTCTCTCTAAAAGTGTTAAGGCAATCTTAAAGCTCCCTTGTGTTAGAAAAATGCCCCATTTTTTGTTTTGGTCCCAAAATACAGGCATTCGCCACTCAAAGTGACACTTTTCCATGGACTCCCTGAATTACATTCCATTTCAACCAATAAGTCAGGGATCAATCAATTGATAAGCTATGAAGAAGCCCACTGACTCCTAAAGTAGCTGATATTTTCCAGCAACACCTTTTCTCACTGTTTAGCTAGGGTTTGTAACATTTTATCATAATGACAAAACTATTGTTTTGTGTAGTGATGATTTCTTTTTTTTTTTATAGTCTTTGGGAAATTTATTTTTTTTATTTTATTTTTTTTAATTTACTATCCACTTTCTTTCTTTTTTTTTCTTTTTTTTTTGAGGTACACCAAAGGTGATGATTTCTTGAAGTAATTAATACTATCTTATTTTTGTTGTTGGGTTTCCAAAGTTGGGTTTCCAAGAAATGAATAGAGAATTGTAATATGGTGCAGGACATTAGTTTCTATCGTTTCCTGACTGAGCTAAATAACTGGTATGGGGGATTTTTCAGTGCTTATTGTTGTTGTTGTTGTATACAGGAGTAAAAAGCAAACAAGCAAAAAATACCTCTAAGTTTTCCCATAAGTTGCAGAGAGAACTGGCATCCCAGAAGAGTATAACATAATGAAAATATCATTGAACTGGCGTCAATTCCCAGCTCTGATGATATTATTCTGGGGGGTGGGGGAGCAAATTATTCCATTGCCCCATGAGTTAAAACCTGAATTTTAAAAAATGGATTAGACTCATTTCTGAGGTCCTTTCCTACTCCAGTTTTCCTCAGTTCTAAATAAAATGCATTAAACTTACTTGATCTCACTTGTGTCATTGTCAAAATTTCATCTGTTCATTCACTCATTCATATCTCCTACCAAGATTTATTAAACAACATTCATTAAGACCTCAAATATCCTGAATTTGTCTTCACCTCTAACACTTCCGAACAGGATATACTTCAGCATATTTGGGGAACAAAGGGTTAAAGAGAATGCTAACTGCCATACAGAAATAAACCACTGATCTCCTTGGTCTTACTGAGCTCTTGACCTATTTTCCTGCCTGAATGGCCAGGAAGAAATTTCAAAAGCCTTTAACCCTCCTCAAACTCAGAAACAGAATCTAAAAATATACACGCCCAACAGGAGTTCCTTACCACCTCTTCTTATCTTCAAAGATGAGATCACTGAGCCTTCCAATGAGAGTAGTGTTAGAAGAGTCACCATTTCTGGATGCTGACTTTGGATCTGCAGGACTCTTGGGCCATTGCTGTGAGATGCTGAGTTTCTACGAGGCCGTCTTAAGAAATGAAATATACCAGAAGGAGTGGAGTTTAGTCCTTGGATTTTTTAATGACTTGCTTCCCCAGATATCCTTGTGGTCAGGAAGTTCAATGGATTGTCTAGCTTTTTTGGCTTCAATTTAAAGTATGTTTTTTAGTCTGTCTTCAACTGAGCTGGAAGTAATGCCTCTCATGCCCCTTTGAATACAGTTGTTAAGGTGCCCTTCAACTATCATTACCGTAAGCCATGTATCCTTTGCGATAAACATAATTAAACACTGCTCCAGGGTCTTCTTAAAGTAATATGAGATTTTTGCATTTTTATGCCTGGCGTGGGTGATGTTAAAAACTAGTACTGGGATGGGAAAGTAGGAGGGATGTCAAAAGATACCCTCCATCCTTAATGTTCCCTTGATGGAAATGACAGCCTTATTTGTTTTGTTAACCAGTGCATAATTAAAAGTCAATATTCAAGATCATAATAAAAATCTGTATAATTACTCATATTGTGAGACTGAGGCTTGCAAGGAAAATCCATTAAAACACAGCCATGTGTAATTTACAAGAAATCAGTAATAAAATGTTTGCTCTCGACATTATCTGCAAAATGGTCTGTATATTACCAGAATAAATCCATATTAGTTGGAGGCTGTAGATAAACATCCATAGGCAAAGTTCACATGGAGGTTATCTGCCTCATGCTCTGAACTGGGGAGTGCTATTTAGAGGAGATAAATTGTGCTTTACTTCTCCAAGTCTCAAGTACATTGTGCAGAAATGAGTTTAGTTCCTGAGAGGGTATCTGTCATACCCAAATAGGAAAAGAATGCCATTGCAGGGTTGTACCCATTGCAAAAAGAATATAGCTTTTGTCCTCAGTGTGAAACAAAAGGAAGATTCTTAACAATTAAAAGTCCTGAATGAACCTTCTGTTCACAAAAAAAAGGCGGGGTGGGGGGGAGATTTGATGCTTTGTAAAACATTGATTCATTGGGCGGTAGAATGATGTCTTATTTTAAGTCATCAGTGAATTAAGTGCTCAAGTATGTGAAACTTTCATGAAGCTGTATCTTGGATTCTGAAGTAAGAATAATTTTTTTATGCATAGGAATAAAATCTAATAGCAATAGGGGGGAGTACTGAAACACCCTAGCAGAAAAGTTTTCACGGGAGGACTGACACCTTTCAAGGCAAGAAAATGGGCACTGGCTTTGAATATTTGATTCCCTGACATTAACTAAGGATTGTTTCTTCTTGCCACTTAAATTAGACTCCAAGGTGGTGTTAAGGAGAGGGTTACTCTATTGTCACTTTGTCTCCTTTCCCACCCTTTTGTCACCTCTCTCTAGCAGCAGAAGGGACCTCAAATCTTGCGTGGTGATGCCTACTAACATTATTTACAGTAAAGTCCCAGTTTTAGAACTTCAGGCTTTGCTTTTGATATGGAAATGGAAGCTCTGAAATTTATAAATCCCCTTTCCCTCTCAGCACACTTGACTTTCAGGAACTACTGTCCCCTAGGGGAGTAGTTTTCAAAACCAGCAGCATTAGTATTACCTGGAAACTTATCAGAAATACAAGTTCTTGGGTCCCACCCGAGATTTCTTGAATCAGAAACTCTGGGTGGGTTTCTGGAAAAAGGCCCAGTAATCTGTCTGTTAGCAACCCTCCAGGTGATTCTGATGCTCACTAAGGTTGGAGAATCACTGCTGTAGGGAGTCCAGAATATTCTCATTGAGGCTCAGAGCCCAGCAATGGTTTCTTTATCCTGGGTGATACCTGTCCTTCCCTTAAGCCAATGAATGCTGTGAATTTCATTGATGGGGAATCACTGGGCAATATGATTTATTTAAATAAAAAATGGATCTATTTTACATTTCAGAAACATTAACCCCTTTACACATGTCCTGTCCTGAAAGAGAACTTGGCAAGTCTATTAGGTTCCCATTTTCAACATGATTTCTTATGCTCACAAACCTATGTCTCATTCTCCTCATTGCTTGCAGAAAACATAGGTATTCCAAAGTCATCTGAAGCTCTAGACCAATTTCATATTACTTGAATTAGATAAATAATATATTATACAGTACAGTGAATATAAAACTGGCATTCTGACATCATAAATCTATAAACTGGGCCCCACTGAACTCACTAGAACACCATTAGTAAGTGATCATGGTGAGGACCTCAAGACTCAGAATTGCTTCTGAATCATGAAAAATAAAAATATGTCAAGCTACAATGACTCTAGACTTAAGTAATAGGAGTATTCTGTTATCCTCTCCAGATCGAATAGTTTTTCTCCCTGGGTGTAGTTCGATGCAACATAACTGATGTTGACTCAGTTTACTGGCAACTCTCTGAGTCCATGTTTTGACCCAGCAAAACCCTGCATTCCTATCCAAACCTGAAAACAGGATCTGGGGACTGAGGCCATGGTTAACACTAGGAGGAAGGCTCTTGTACCAGAATGAATATAGAGAAAAGACAGCTAAGGTCTTGTTTCCCAAACTGTGCACAGGGCACTACCACAAACATAAAAGTGCTACAGGGTATTTTATTTGTAAGAGAAACACAGCGATACTCCAGATCTGTTCACACTGCATGAATTACTAGTTTACAGTAATTCACAGCTTCAATATTAGCTCCAGCTCCTTTGGACACCCTACCTTCACAAGCTGGGTTTTCAGAAGTTGCTGTGATAAAAAACTAGTGCCCAGCAAAAACTGATGTGGAGCTGGAAACAAGGGTGTCAGTGTCCAATCTGAAGGCAAGATTTCAGAAGTTGTGCAGTGCCCAACAGGCACACAAATCAATCAATAAATAATGGTGACTATGTAAGAATGAAAGAAACACTTTTTTTCATTGAACATGTAAGTATTTTTTCAGATGGCTACTAAGTTGTTAGGACATAAATACATTATACATTTTAAAGTTTTTGGACCTAGCTACTTAACAAACAAAACTGTTAGGCATTTCTTTTGGCGTAGAGGTACTATGAACCAAGAAAGTTTGTGAATCTCCGGGCCAGGAGATTCTTTTTATCTGGAACTACAAAGAGTAAGATACTCACCACTGAGGTGAAGGCAGAGGTGGTAGGAGCCAAAGGCTGTCAGACAAGAGCTTACAGACAAGGTCAAAAATGTGGGGCTGCAGCTCTTCTGAGTCCTTGCTTAGTCCAAAGCTTGTACTGCCAGCATAGCAACTGTTTCTCTTTGCCTTGTATTATAGTGAACTTCTGCACATCAATCTCCTCCAACAGAATGTAAATTCTTGAGATCTTTCCTTACTGGTTTCTCTATTTTCCCAGCAAAACATCTCTAACACTTTCTGAGAGATTCTCTTGGAATCAAGCAGCTTTTAGATTCAGTTGAGGACATCCTTTTAGTTTAATTCTTTAATTATTCTTGGACCCCTCAGATTTCAGGTGGATACAGCATCTGTGATGAGGTCTCACATTACTCCCATGCACATTGGTGCTTGAGCAGATGTCAAGATTCAAGGTTTCTGTAAGCTTGAGGCTTGGGGACCAATGGCTTGGCTGCCCTCACCTTTTAGAGCCCTGGACCTGTGTATACTCAGTGAATGAATGGATGAAATCCTCAAAAGACTGAACTGCATTTTAATACAACTGCCATTAGTCTTACAAGTTAGGGAAGTCAGAGGTAACAGACAAGGGTGATCAGGACAAACACTGCTTGTGGAAATGGGAAGTTCTCTCTTGAGAATTATATTTTTTTAAAGGACTTCTCCAAAGCCTGACCAGCTCAAAGATTCTGCCCATCTTAAGAGCCACTAAGATCTTTTTATCTTTATGGAATTAAAATTTCCTGATAAATTCACTGAACATATGAATACTTTCTTAATCTCCCCCTATACTCACCAGGAAGGACAGTGAGTTCTGTTTGGCATGGTCCTCTCTAAGACATCCATACACATAAACATGATTGACCCATCTCTCATATGTCTGATCATATCTGCCCTGACTTTGCTCCAGGTAGATACCTAGTTATTGAGTAGAGGAGAAAGACAAAGTTTATCAAAATGATTCCATGTAATTAGAGTTCAGTGATGCATCTGTTAGATTTTTTAGCAGTGTGTGCTTGCGAATGGATTGTACTCCAATGGTCTATTTGTAAACCAGTTATGTGGAACATGAAATTCATTTTTCCGTTAAAAAAGTATTTATAAAAAGTGGTTACTTGGACTTCCTAGGTGACGCAGTGGTAAAGGATCCGCCTGCCAATGCAGGGGACACGGGTTCAAGCCCTGCCCTGGGAAGATTCCACATGCCACAGAGCAACTAAGCCCGTGCACCACAACTATTGAGCCTGTGCTCTAGAGCCCGTGAGGCACAACTACTGAGCCCATGTGCCACAACTATTGAAGCCCACGCACCTAGGGCCCGTGCTCCACAATAAGAGAAGCCACTACAATGAGGAGTCTGCGCACCACAATGAAGAGTAGCCCCCGCTCGCAGCAGCTAGAGAAAGCCCGTGTGCAGCAACGAAGACCCAACACAGCCAATAAATAAATTAAATAAATAAATAAATTTCTTTAAAAAGTGATTACTTTTCCAGCTTAGCCCCCAAATTCATTTAGCCTGTAATTTTGCTAGAATAAGGTATATTCACAAATGAGTTCATACTGCCTTGGTGTTCATGGTTAAATAAAGCAGAAAAAGTAAAATTAAATTATATTTCCATTTTTAAACGTCTTGAAGGCTCAGTTTTAAATAAAAGGAATGAGATAGATGAAGACTTTCAGAAAAATTCTGAAACAAATTTTGTGAAAAATTTGAACATGTATAATCCCATCCCCAACTCAGAAGAGATACTTGACCCAGCAATAGCAGCAAGGATAGCCTTGGCATTCATGGGAATAATTCTCCCCTGACTTCTTTCAGTACTGCATTACCACTTCCCCCATGGATAACGGATACATGTTGATCTATCTTCCTGGCATCACTTCCCCCTTCATCGTGTGATAGCATCTCAATATTCCTTCAGGGGAAAAAAAAACCTACTTCACTCTCAGTTCATGAAGTTTACTGACTCCATCTCTGAGGTTAAGAAGTGTGCTGGGGATTTAGTCCTGGGTTGGCTAATCACAGCATTTCAGCCTTCAACTTAGTGACTGGGCCAGTGATAAGCACATGACCTTAGCAATTCCAGTCAGAACCAAGGTGCATGACTTTTACCAGGACTCTTGGGGAAAAGATCTTCATTCCCCCAGAGTTTCTAGGCTTGTAAGATGCAAGCCTGGTGCTGCTTATAAAACAATAACAACAACAACAACAACAACAACAACAAAAAGCAACCGTTGAGCCTACTTGGAAATTAAGCCAACACAGAAGGGTAGAGCCAAGGAACATAGAAAGCTAAATTCCTGACTACAAATTTTAAACACCTGTGCCTCAAGCCTATTCCTTAAATACATAAGCCAATGATTTTTCCTTTATGTTTCAGGCATTTTTAGTTGGCTTTCTGTCACTTTCTACCAAAAGAGTTGATTTATTTTACAACAAATGTCAACTTACAGTATATGTTTTATACCACTTCTGTGAGAATACCAAGGAAGACCCACACAACCTGTCTCCAGATTCGGATACCAGGTGGGTTGGATTCCAGAGATTTCCAAGTGGATTTGAATTAGAGGTCACTAGTTGTTCATATTTCTTGATTTGGGTCTACTCCTATCATTGATCACCCATTGTTAGTGATGTTTTATTCCTTCCTCCAGTGCCCCCAGGGAGATGCAGAAATGTAACAAAAAGAGAAAAAGGGAATCATAGAACTATTCTAACAAAGAATTTTCTTTGTTACAGAACTGAAGTTCTTTTTCCTCTCTTTCTACTGTCAACATACAAATCTTAACAAAACTACTTTAATCTCCCCAGGTATTTGTTTCCATATTTGTATAAGAAGAGACTACGATTCTGAGATTTCTGAATGTAATTGAAGTTGTAAGGGAAAAAAATTGTGAACCAGAGTTAAAACAAAGGCGTGGGTAATCCCACTTGAGTTTATATTTGGAAAAGACGAAAACTCTAATTCAAAAAGATACATACACCCAATGTTCATAGCAGCACTATTTACAATAGCCAAAACATAGAAGCAACTTAAATGTCCATTGACATATGAGAGGATATATATATACACAATGGACTATTACTCAGCCATAAAAATGAATGAAATAATGCCATCTGCAGCCACATGGATGGACCTAGAGATTATCATAGTAAGTGAAGTAAGTCATACAAAGAAAGACAAATATCATATGATACCACTTATATGTGGAATAAAAAAACTAATACAAATGAACTTATTTACCAAACAGAAATAGACTTATACACATAGAAAACAAAACTATGGTTACCAAAGGTGAAAGAGACGGATAAATTAGAAGTTTGGAATTAACAGATACACACTACTATATAGAAAATAAACAACAAGGACCTACTGTTGCACAGGGAATCACATTCAATATTCTGTAATAACCTTTAAGGGAAAAGAATCTGAAAAAGGATACACACACACACACACACACACACCTGAATGGCCTTGCTGTACACTTGAAACTAACACAACATTGTAAATCAACTATAATTTTAAAAAAGATTCACTTTAAAAGAGGTGAATTTTATGGTATGTAAATTCTATTTCAATAAATCTGTTTAAAACAAACAAAAAAAGGCATGGGTACCAGTAAGAAAGAGATTTCCTGAGGTGTGATGAACTGAGCTGAGAGCAGTGAAAGATGGGGAAATTGGGCATGCCCTGGACACAATCCCAGGGAAGAGGAAGACAGTGCTTGGGAGAACAAACTAAGTCAAATGATTCCCTGTGGGAGCCTACAAAACTGAACGACAGCCCCAGGCACAAGGAGTGGTCCATAGACTGAAGGCCATAAGGGTCACTTTCACGAATGCACCCACAAAGTCTATGCTTAATATATCTGATCATTTATGACACTCCTATAGTAAAACCCAGATGAAAGAATACTTAACTTTTTATAACAGGGAGGTAGGAGGGGAGCAGAGATATTTTATGACACAAGACTTTTTTTTCCTCTGAAAATGAATATAACCCTGGTTAAAATGAGCAAGGCTTTTTAACTTACTGGAGTAATCAGTTGACATTTGGTTATAAAATAAACCAATTTTATAGTGCTGATTTCTGCTCTTTCTACAACGTTAATGTCCACAGAAAGGTTTTAATTCCAAATGGAATGGGTTGCTGGTAGTATGCTAACAAGCTACTCAAGATTTAAACAAACAAACAAATATAATATTCACAAATTTAAATGCAGCAGTAAAATGTCAGTCCTGAGTTATATATCCAATGTATTTGTCAACATTTCCTTTTGGGAGACTGTGATGCTAACTTTATTGCCAAAGGCTGCTTGACACATGTTCTAGGGTGTTCTCTTGACTCAGGTGATGAACACACGAAAAAAAAATCTGTGTTGGTTTTTGTCTAATCTAGAGAAGCCAAGATGCACATTGTAATAAATTAAAAAGCTTTAGCCATTAAAATGACAGAATTTGGGGGACTTCCATGTCAGGGAAGATGGAGTAGATGTACTTTTTCCTATTCCTCCTGCTAACTACAACTGAAAACCCTGGGCATTACACATGACAGAAACATACAGAGATTCGGAAAGGTAGAGAGAAGAAGACAAATGAGCTGGGGGCCTTGGGACCCCAGGAACAACACAGTGGTAAGTTCCCAGGGCTTATTTGGTTTGGGGATTTTTGAGTTTGTTTGTTTGTTTTTTGGCTTCTTATATTCCAGGCAGAAGAAACTAGCAATCCAGAAATTCTAACAACAGCAGTGGAAGCCAGAAGGAATCCCCACAATATTTTCAAGTGCTGAAAAAAAAATCCCAGGCCAGAACCTCATATGCAGAGAAAAAGTCCTTCATAAGGAGAAATTAAGACATTTCTCAGATGGAAGAAAACTAAGAGAATTTGTCCCCAGTAGTCTTACGCTGAAAGAATAGCTAAAGGAAGTTCTCTAAACACAAAGAAAGAGATAAAAAAGGGAAGTTAGGAATTTCAGAAAGGAAGAACATGATAAATACAATAGATTTGTATCCATAAAAGTATGGATAAACACAATAGATTTTCCTTCTCTTCAGTGTTCTAATATATATTTGATTGTTAAAGCAAAAACTATAAGACTGATGTGGTTTTAAATGTACGACCAGGAAGTATTTAAGACAATTATATTATACATGAGGAAAGGTAAAGGGACATAAATGAAGGCAAATTTTTTATACTTCGCTCAAACTGGTAAAATGACATCAGTAGACTGTGATAAGTTGTGTCTATGAAACCATTTTTTGTTTTTTAGAGCAACCACTAAAAAACTAAACAAAGAAATACACTCAAAAACACTATAGATAAGTCAAAATTGAATTCTAGAAAATGTTCCCATAACCTACAGGAAGGCAGACAAAAAAAAACCCAAGAAACAAAACAAAAATAAAAAATATTAAAAAAAAGAACAAACAGAAAAGAAAAAATAAAATGACAGGCCTAGGCCCTAACATATCAATAATTTCATTAAACATAAATAGTCTAAATGCACAAGTTAAGGAATAGAAATTATGCTATCTATAAGAAACATATAACAATAGATGCAGATTGAAAGTAAAAGTATGTAAAAAGATGTATCAAGGAAACATTAATCAAAACAAAGATATTCACATGCAAAAAATGAAATTGGATCCTGTAACTCATACCACATACAAAAAATTACTCAAATGGATGAAGATGTAAATGTAACAGCTAAAACTATAAAACTCCTAGAAGAAGCTATAGGTGTAAATCTTCACGACTTTAGATCATGCAATGGTTTCTCAGGTATACCACCTAAAACATAAGCAATCAGAGAAAAACATAAGTTGGAATTCACCAAAATTAAAAACTGTTGGCTTCATAGGACACTATAATGAAAGTGAAAAAACCTTACAGAATGGAAGAAGAAATCTGCAAATCATATATCTGATAAGACTGATAAAGAAAAAAGAGAGAAGGTACAAATTACCAACAACAGGAATGAAATGGGATATCACTACAGACCCTGCAGACATCAAAAGCAACATAGAGGAGTGCTATGAACAACTCTACACACAAATTTGACAATTTATGTGACACGGACCATTTCCTCACCAAAGCACAGGCCATCACAACTCACCCAATATGAAATAGATGATTTGAATAGCTCTATAGCTATTAGGGAAATTGAATTTGTAATTTTAAAACTCCCAGATTCAGATAATTTCACTAGAGAATTCTATCAATTGTTTAAAGATGAATTCACACTGATTCTACAAGCTCCTCCAGAAAACAGAAGAGAAGGAACATTCCCCAACTCATTTTATGAAGCTAGTATTACCCAGATACCAAACTATGTTGAGTGAAAAAAGTCAATTCGAAAAGGAACAATTAGTGTTTGCCAGGCATTAAGGAGAGAGTAAGGTTGATGTGGCTATAAAAGGGCAACATAAACACACTGGTCATGGAAATGTTTTGGTTTTGATTGTATCAGTAAAAATATCCTGGTTGTCACTATGGAGAAGAGTATGGAGGTTCCTTAAAAAAACTAAAAATAGATCTACCATATGATCCAGCAATACCACTCCTGGGCATATATCTGGAGAAAACCATAATTTGAAAAGATGCATGCACCCCAATGTTCACTGCAGCACTATTTACAATAGCCAAGACACGGAAGCCACCTAAATGTCCACTGACAGAGAAATGGATAAAGAAGATGTGGTACACATATACAATGGAATATTATTCAGCCATGAAAAAGAATTAAATAATGCCATTTGCAGCAACATGGATGGACTTAGAGATTATCATACTAAGTGAAGTAAGTCAGAAAGAGAAAGACAAATATCATATGATATCACTTAACTTATTTACAAAACAGAAACAGACTCACAGACTTCGAAAACAAACTTATGGTTACTAAAGGGGAAAGGTGAGGGGAGGGATAAATTAAGAGTTTGGGATTAACATATACATACTACTATATGTAAAATAGATAATCAACAAGGACCTAACGTGTAGCACAGGGACCTCTACTCAATACTCTGTAACTACCTATATGGGAAAAGAATCTGAAAAAGAATAAATATATGTATACGTATAACTGAATCACTTTGCCATACACCTGAAACTGATACAACATTATAAATCAACTATACCTCAATATAAAATAAAAATTAAATTTAAAAAATCCTGGTGTGATATTGTACTATAGCTTTGCAATATTTTACCATTGGGGGAAACTGGGGAAAGAGTACATTAAACTTCTTACAATTGCATGTGAATCTACTTTTTGAAGTAATCACAATTAACTCAAAATGAAAAGTTTAATTAAAAAAAGACACTGTTCATTAGTATGAATGCAGCCATCTGCCAACAATGACAGGAGTATCTACAAAATGTATGCTTAGCTCTAGTTAAAAATGAAATAAAGGACAATGTGAATCTAAAATACACACATCTTTCTACAAATTAAATCCTAACAGTCCTGAGTATATTCTCAGCTGTTTTCAGCACAGATTTGAAATATTTGGATCCATAAATTGCCAGTCCAACATGCACTTAAAATGATTTAATTAAGCCTTAGACCACCTCTCTTGTTTTGTTAAATTATTAGAAACAAAGCCTGTTTTCTAAATGACCTGCCATAAAAATACATGTATAATATATATTATCTGATTTCTCCATAATTAGAAAAACCAGGACCAACCTGTTCCTTTGACACAAACCTCAGAATTACACATAATGGCAATAAGTCAAATGGGTTGATTGATGAGACTCTGTAAGGCGGAACCCCTGGGGAGTAACAGACAGCAGTTCTCTCAAATACTCCCCCTTACCTGATTCCTGGAAGCAGCCATAGGGAGAAGCCAGAGAAGGAGGGAAGCCCCATTTCTCTCCACGCCATGCTGTCTTAAGTACACCTTGCTTTAATCACCATCAAGCCTCCTCCGAACACTGAAACTCTGGCACTGAAACTAGCTAGTCTTTTCTGAGCACTTACTATGTGTTGGGCACTGTGCTAAACATATATTAAAGTTAATAGTAAGCGCACGTGCCAGATATTATTATTATCTCCAGTTTACAAAAGTAAAAGGAAGGAAGGAAGGGAGGGATGGAGCGAAGGAAGGAGGGAAAGAGAAAAGAAAAGGGAAGAAAAGGAAACAAAAGAAAAGAACACCGAAGTTCAGAGTTGTCAAAAAACTAAAGTCATATAGTCTAGTGGTAAAGCTGGAATTTGAACTAAGATGTGTATGAATTTAAAACTCAGGCCTTTAACTATTACTCCAGTGGTTCTCAACCTTTGCTGTACAGCAATTCTATTGTTGGTGAATTTTAAAAATCTTCATCCCAGGTAACACTGCACATAATGAAATTAGAATATCTGGAGTAGAAGCCAGCTTCAGTTTCTTTTAAAAGATCACATGTGCATTCTAATGTGCTGCCCATTTGGAAGCCACTTTACTATTGACTAGGCTTTTGATTAAAACTCTGGCTGCCCAGGTGCATCCCATTACCAACCTTCATCCACAGAGCTCTGCCTATTCTACCTTCAAGGTCTTAAGTATACCTTGCTTCACTGAATGACCTCATCCTGAATCTGACCCCGGAAAAACTGGTTAGAAATTCTGGATTACCCAGGATAGACTCATCTACACTAGAGTTCAAGCTAAAGAAGGCTCAACACCTTTCCTCTCTGATGTAATGATTCAGACTGGAGCCTTGGATGCCTCAGCCCCAGAGCAAAACAGAAATATAGGCATTTGGGAACCCTGAAGCTTTACGGATAGAAGCCAACTTCATAGCAGACTTAGCAACAGCACACCTGAACAGATGTGAGGACCATTCCTGAGAAAGCAATGTAACAAATTAGAAATCAGGGTCCTCAACACAGGAACCATCGACTTTCGTAAATAAAAACCTCCACAATGGCTTGCAAAGACTCTCATTGTGAATCGTGTATCAGTTAAGCTCTTCATGATGGCAGAAGAGACTGCAGATAAGGAAAATGAGGCACTGAAAGTAGAAAAAGCAAGGCCACACGGCTAGTACGTAGTGACCCTGAGATCACACGATCCAGAAGGATGTTGTAAGGACAGATGGACTAATGCATGGTACTCTCAGCACAGTACCTGCCTTATGCATATTTATCCATGGACAGTCAACAGATGTCACTCAGGCCGTTAGTTTCTTTTTCCTCATTCAACATCTTCACAGACATTGCAAAAGTAGGGAGACATGGGTAACTGATGGACACAAAAGTTGGTAGACAGAGAAAAGAAAAATAAAGATGGAAAGAGCTAATAAATTCCTCAAACCCAAACGTAAACAATCACAGTAAATGTGTATGGCCCAAACTAAGTTGCATATTTGAAAGAAATGGAATTTAGCTACTACTCTGAATCCATATTTGAGACCAAAGTCAACTCGGAGACACACAGAACACAAAAACATTCCAACTGTTCTTGCCTGTCTCTCACCCTCAGCAGGAGCAGTTGAATTCATTAGCTTGTTAACAGTGGTTTGGAGAAACTTGATATCTTGAAATTTTTCAGAACAATGTTGGCAACTGTCCCACAACAAATTATCCTAGAAGCCATTTCTTACCTGGGTTTACGTTCCAGTTTTCCTTGTCCCATTTAGTGACCATGTGTCCCTTCTAAAATTTGCCAGAGTAACACTTGACACTTTTTTTTTTACATTTAAACAATGATAAAGTCCTGAAAAATGTCTGCCTCTCAAGAACTGGATTTGCCTGGGCTGGTGAAGAGAGAAGGAAATGGTTTCCTTCATGCAGCTGGTATGTGGATGGTGTGGAAGCGATCACAGACAGTGGGCAGGGCAGGACTCAGTGCCAAACAACCTCTGGCAATGTTCCTTTGATGCTAAGGCTAAGAAATCCTGCTTCTGAAGCAGGTCTCGGGCACACATCTGCTCTTCTCAAGCAAAATTCAGGCCCACCAAGTGACAGAGACAAAGCTGAAGGAAGATGCTCCGTATATAGAGTAACTCTTTTCAGTGCACTAATCCAGTGTCCTCATGAAGGAAGCATTAACCCCACATCAGTCCCTTTAGCTGTGCCTTCATAGAGTAGTTATTATCTACTTCAAATATGGCCACTTTCTATAGAGCAGAAGGAAGAAATGTTCATAATGGACATAACACGATGCATTGCTCGCAAGTCTCAATATCACTCTACAGAGTTAGTAAATGTAACCAATAGTCCAGCCAATAAATCCATTTATTCTGAAATAAGTAGATACTTCAGTATAAAATATACTCATGCATCCTGAAAAGCGAAAGCAATACCTATTAGCTATCTATTGCTACTTAAGAAATAATCCCAAAACATAGTAAATTAAAATAACAAGTATTCATTGTCTCACAGTGTCTGAAAGTCATGAATCTGGGCACAGATCAGCAGGATGCCTCTGTCTCAGAGTCTCACCAGGCTGCAATCAAGGTGGCAGCTGGGTCTACAGTCCTCTCACACCTTAACTGGGGGAGGATCCAAGCCCAAGCTCACTCACACTGCTGGCAGGCCTCATGGCCTTGACATCTGTTGACTAAACATACCAGTTCCTTGCTAAATGGGCCTCTCCATGGGGTTACTCATAATATAGCGGCTTATTTCCCCCAGAGCAAGGGCTGCAAGAAGGAGCAAAAGAAGGAATAGCAATATGGAAGTCACAATGTTTTATAATCTAATCTGAGGTGAGAACTCATCCTGTTTTTTCCTATTCTATTCATAGAAGCCATTAAGACCAGCCGAGACTCAGGGGGAGAGGGTTCTATAAGGACATGAACACTCACAGGGATTATTGGGGCCATTTTAGAGGCTGCCTATCACACAACACAATTCCTTCTCCCCATATTAAATAACACTGAGGTGGAGCATACTTTCCCTACATTAAACAACATCTAAAACAAACAAATATTACTAAAAGGCTTGGTCCAAGAAACACCTGCTCTTGGAAGTTGAGAGTGTAAACTAAGATAGCTTAATCTTGCTTGTCAAAGTGTCTTCAAGACCCTTATCTCACTGTGCCCACCAGTCCAGAGCTATTAGGTCATAGACTTTGCCCAATCACAAACAGTTTCCTACCTGGCAGGACTGACTTTAAAATCACCCAGGCTGTACCCTAAAATTCTATAAATAGCCTCCCCTAATTTCACATTTTCAGACAGCACTAAAACTTTACAAAGGTGGTCATCTCTCTTACTTCAGTAGGTTTAGTAAGAGCTTTACATGACCAACAGATTTTTCTGTGGGTCTTTCTGTGAGATGTCAAGAGTTGACAATTGCAGGTATAAGAGTAATTATTTCAGTCTCCCATTACCCATGAAATGTTTACCCACTGTCGCTGTAGAATGACAAGTTATTTTAGTCAAACTCCTCATGAAAGAAAAAGGAAGTAAGAGTATAATTAACGTCTTCGAGAAAAGGTACAGTAGCTTGCTATATATTCAGTTGTTAATGCTAGGTCATCTTACTTAGACGTATACACTGGATACTTTATGGATAGCAAATTAATGTCCATAATTTCTTCACATCATTCTGTTCTTTCTTAATTCTTTATTGGTGTTGGGGATTTTGCTGCCCTTCTCTACCATCCCACGAACAGGGAAGTTATAGAACTGCTGAACGCTCACTTTTTCCACAGAGGCAAAAATTTCACTAGATCCATCACTCAAAGAATAAAATTCTCTCACTTCTCAAAATGCTAATTTGGTGTTTCAATGTTTTTAAGCTATTTGTAATGTTAATATATTTAGAATCCTTCCTGACTTTTTTAAAATGAAATTTAAAGCATCAAGCTCTCTATTCTGTATCCAGTGTCAAAAGCAAAAACCCCTGTGATTCACAGAACTCATCTCTAAGGCGTGTAATTAAAATGAAAGCGTTTTCTGGGGTGGGGTGTTTTGTTGCTGTTGTTAGCCCATGAAAATTAATGGTGTTACTCATGTGGAAATTATAGTTGATACTTAGAATTCTAACATGATTGTGTAATCCAAAACATGAAATAATCTGATGTCCTTCAGATTGCATTTTACATTTAGATTTATTTCAGGGTATTCATCTTTACTTAACAGCAGGTCCTCCTCTACTCTAAGCTGCAGTGTTCAGTGGTAATGATGGAGAAAATATTTTTAATATATGAGAAAGTCATCCTTACATGCACTATTTGCCTTCTAATGGTGATTAATGCTGCTAATCTGATGTCCAATTGAATTTATGAATTTTAAAGTTTGGTTTTACTGTTTAAACACACACTGGCCAGCAGGCTAACATAGGACTCATACAATTAGCCATGGGGAACGGAGGAACATTTACCTTAACAGTAGATGATCAAGCATTCAATAGGTTAAAAAAAAATGACACATTCCAAATTTTTAACTTTTAAAATATATGTAGACAGATGGAAACCTGGTTCCTTATCTCAAAATGGGGACTTTTGATGAAATAAGCATATAGCAAAGAAAGTTTTCACTATGTTAGAGTAACTTTAGACCTTCCTAAGATAATTTCCTTTTCATTTTAGATCAAAACCATGCCCTTAAAGCTTGGAACACAAACCCATTGAGAATCTGGGACCTAGCCAACACTTTTAATGAAAATCACTACATTTTCTCAAGTCCTACGGTATTTTAGTCCTTGCATTCTAATGAGTAATTAGTACCACTACCAACCCATTAATCACACATATGGCTGCTTTAATAAGTAAATTTTCTGTGAATATAGCTTAAAGATTATGATTGAAATGAAAATGCCCCTGATTTATCAGCTTATTGATATTCTTGATGAATTAATTTAAGCCCCATGTTTTCATGTATTTGGAACTGGTTTCACAAAATAAATTATGTCATTTTTCATAAATGTTTGTACTCTTTCTCACGTTCAATATTCAATCTGATCAAGCATTACAATGTGAAATATTAAGATCCAGTGAAAAGTCTGAGGTCAAAATGTAATGGGATAAATCATTTTAAAAGTATAAATCTTCATTTTCACTGGAATCACTGTTGATTTACAAATATCCCTCTAGACAGTGTGTTACACAGATATTTAATGTCTGCATGTGTTACTTCCTTCAACTACAGAAAACCTGCCCCACCAGGCTTCAGTCATCCTGGCTTCCAACTGAGGAATTTGAGAATCAAAAGAGCAAAATCAAGTTCTATGCCTATTTCTTTCTAGAACTGAGGTTCTAAAGGACAAAAACTCTTCTTTTTTTCTCTGCAAGGTGATATTTAACTGCCTAACCACTACCACGAGGAGAAAGAATTGGTTTAGAAATGACCAACTTTCCATTAAAATTTCTTTCCAGTGCCAACTTCCCAAATGGATTTATCTGTCCAAACCATAATTCTGAATCTAAATCACTATTTTTAACCTAATGATTTCTAAATTTGTTTTAAAATTCGAAGTAGTAAAACTTTGAGAATAAAAGATTTGCACAATCAAAAAGTGCATGTTATAAGCTGTAAAATCCTCCCTAGTAAACTCCTTTCTCCTTCCCTTTTCCATGGTGGTAGTCAACCTTACTTGTTTTTAAAGTTTTCAGACATTTTAAAATTCATTTTGAAATTATCTATCTATCTATCTATATATGCAGCATTTTTACTACAAGCAAAAGATTGGGGAAAAGCTTAATATCTATTACTAAGAGACTAATAAATGACTCATCCATATAATAAAATTCTCTGAGGCCACAAGAGACAAGTCAGGAAACTTTCATGTATAAACATGGCAAGGTCTCAAATATACTGTCAAATGAAAAAAGCAAGATACAGAACACTGTGTAAAGTATGCACCCATTCTTTTTTTAATGCATGAAAATATTTATGAAAGGATTAAAAAGATAAAACAAACTTGATAGCCTTTAGGGACAGGTGGGAAAGAGTCTCAACACAGATAAGCCTTTCTACATTTTGAACTTAAATAAGTAAATAAAATGTATGATAAAATTAAAATTTTAATTAATAAATAAACTTTAATTGTAAAAAATTTAAGTTCCGTCTTATGATTTGTTTTTTACATGAACAGAATTTCACTATATGGATTATTTTGCATTATGCTTTTTATCACTTAACATTTCTTATAGATTTTTTTTCTTTTCAGTATATAGGAGACTACTGAATTCTTTTTCAAAGCTACAAATTATTCCAACACAGATAAACCAAAGTTTAATTTTAAGTTCTTCTATTAATACACTAAATCACTGGGTTGAGGGCCAATAATCAATAAATGCTTCATGGCCCAATTTAATTAAGCTCTTTTAATTTACTATTAACTCTTCCTTTGGTCTATTAGTATACAATAAATATGAAAAACAAATATGTTTAACCTTACTAAAATAATCAAATGAAAATTAAAATAACAATGGGAAAAATTCATTACTTGCAAAAAAATTCATTACTTGTGAATAACAGGGCATCATCTGACATTTCTAGTAAGATGTAAAATGGTACAGTTTGAAAAGCAATCTTGTAATTTGATTGAAAGCATTAACATGCATATTTTTTTTCTGTTAATTACATGTGCATGGGGCTTCCCTGGTGTGGTTAAGAAGTGGTTAAGAATCCGCCTGCCAACGCAGGGGACATGGGTTCGATCCCTGGTCCAGGAAGATCCCACATTGCCACAGAGCAACTAAGCCCATGTGCCACAACTACTGAGCCTACTTTCTAGAGCCTGCAAGCCACAACTATTGAGCCCACGTGCTGCAACTACTGAAGCCTGCACACCTAGAGCCCGTGCTCCGCAACAAGAGAAGCCACCACAATAAGAAGCCTTGCACCACAACAAAGAGTAGCCCGGCTCACCACAACTAGAGAAAGCCCGTGCACAGCAATGAAGACCCAATGCAACCAATAAATAAATAAATAAACAAATAAATAATAAATCTTAATTACATGTCCATGAATTATTTTTATTTTTCATTTTTTTATAAATGTATTTGTTTGTTTGTTTGTTTGTTATGGGTTGCATTGGGTCTTCATTGCTGTGCGAAGGCTTTCTCTAGTTACGGAGAGTAGGGGCTACTCTTTGTTGCAGTGCATGTGCTTCTCATTGCTGCGGCTTCTCTTGTTGCAGAGCATGGGCTCTAGGCCCACAAGCTTCAGTAGTTTCAGCATGGGGGCTCATTAGTTGTGGCTCACGGGCTCCAGAGCACAGGCTCAGTAGTTGTGGCACACAGGCTTAGCTGCTCTATGGCTTGTGGGATCTTCCTGGACCAGGGCTTGAACCCATGTCCCCTGCATTGGCAGGTGGATTCTTAACCACTGCACTACCAGGGAAGCCCCCATGAATTATTTTTAATTAAGCAATTGGACAAATTAGTCAAAATAAATGTGTAGTTTTTATTACATAATTTTCAAGAAATTAAAAAAATGAAGACTATGAGAATATCTAATAATAACAGGTGGTCAGTTAATTTATTATGCTATGTCCATACAATAAAGTACCATAAAGCCATTTGAAACAAAGCTGTGGAGAATTATTTATTGAAATTGTTAAAAGAAAATCAGATTGCAAATAGTATATAAATTATCTCATTTTGAGAAAATGATATATTTGAATAGAAAAAAATCCTGAAAGAATATATAGCCCAAACATTAAACATTAGCTTTTGTCCAAAATTGGAAGCACAGGTAATATTTTGTACCTTTCCTAATAAATATTTTATAATTTTTCTGAAATCAGCGTGCATCACTTATATCACTAGCATGTATTATAAAAAAATAATACAAGGTTCAGTAATTGTTTAGTAATCAAACTCTATCTACTGTAAGTTGGGACATAGCAAAGGCCAAAGCATAGAAACAATGGATTTAATAACCTTCTACATTTGCATTTTAACACCTAAAACTTGCAACTATTTGTGTATAGTGGGCTTTGTTGAAAAACACTGTTTAAAAATATAGCCACTAAAAGGTACAAATTTTCCATTACAAGACTAATAAGTTCTGGGGATCTAATGTACAGCACAGTGATTATAGTTAATTGTACTGAATTACATACTTAAAGTTGCTAAGAGAATAGATTTTAAATGTTCACACCAGGAAAAGAAAATGATAATTATGTAACATGATGGAGGTGTTAGATACAGGTGGTAATCATTTTGCAATATATAAATGTATCAGATCAACACATTGTTCACTTTACATGTGTGCAATGTTATATGTCAACTACATATCAATAAAGCTGGAAAAAATAAAGTAAAATAAAGGTGAAGTGGGGGAGTAGACAATGAATCCAACTCTAATTAAGGATGAGACAGTAGTCATTACTATTTTCCTTGATGTGTATGTAAATAACAAGACCTATTTTCTTGAAATATCTGTAACTGATCTTGCAAAAGTAGAAAGCAACACTTAGAACTTTAGAATATCAAATATAAACAGCTAGTACCATGCAAAAAAGTGTCTGAATGAATAAGAAGAATGTGGGCGAATGAAGGAAGAACTCTATATGTGAGGCTTATCTCTAAGTAACCAACATGACATTTTTCTTTGTAAATATTCTTTGATGCTCTATGAAGCTTTTATGGGAACCCTCTGCACCCCAACCTCACCCTAATAGTGCTCAGAACAGAGCATTTATCACACCATGTTTATTACTTGTGTAAATATATTTCTCCCCATGGGCTGTATGTGGAATCTGTGAAAAGACCCTGCGACATAGCTTTGTGCTAAATATTCTCTGAAGGCTTTGATTTTGCTGTCTACTTATTCTGTTTTTATGTGGGGCCTTAGAGAGATTGACAAATCATGTACCCAGCTGGAATCTTCCCTTCACAATACATTTTTCAAGGAAAAACAGTGACTTACAAACAGTATAGATCATAGGATCAGTAGGATACCGATTTCTTTAAAGAGCATAGATAACCTATATAAAAGGACACCTTGCTATCCAAATCCTATCTCCGTTGGGGGGAGTTTACACAACAATTTCTAACAATAAGGCATTCTAAGTTATCCAAAATCTATTTGGTAGCAGCAGTTTGGTTAGCAGAATTCTCAGGAAATGTATCCAAATCTATTGGTCTCCTGAATTCAAATAGGGAACATTCAAAATTTAATTAAATATTGCATGATATATCTTAATCATAAATGGTCAAGATGTGATTTCAGGAGATGAGGTGATTTTTACTTTCTCCTCTATTCCCTTATGTTCTAGAAATGTTCTAAATCAAGCTTGAGTGTTTCATTTTCTAAGAAAAGATTTCGATTAATGATTCATATTTCAATATTTCTTTAAGGAGAAAGGATCTAAGTCAGTTCGATGTGAATTGTCTGATTGTCCATCAGAGTGTTGCTCATTCAACATAAAAAGCATAACACAGTAAGAAGCATCTTCTTGATCAAAATAAGCTTTGCAATCATCTAAATAAGAAAGATACATTCTAAGAAATGTGTTTTCTAACTGCGCCCCAAACAATTCTGCACAACTCCAAATAAAATTCGTCTTCTTTTTTACTTACTATATTAAGCCAATAAATTTTTGAGGGAAAAAAGAATCTGTAATGAAATAGGAAAGAAAATTATTTATCTCATAACAACTATGTTTTTTAACCAGGTCACTGTGAATTCAATAAAACCAATCTATTTTTGCTTCATCTACCTTGTTGAGATCAATTCTTCAATTGTAAAAGCAATAAACAAAATTTAAATGTCTGAATTAAAATCAACATAATTTATTCCAGATTCCACTCCCATTTTCTTGAAATGATGTACCTAAGGTCTTTGGAGAATCCCTGCATGTCCATTGATGTGAGTGTAAAAATAAAGCATATTCTAAATAGAGCGATGTAAATACAACAGTGGCAGCAAAAACGAGACATTTATTGTCTATGGTATGTGGGGTATTATGAGAGTCAATAGAAATGCAATGTCTGAGATATGAATGTGTGAGACATGAATCCTATGTCTCCAAAGCTTATGCTCATGTATAGGTCAGATGGAGTCTTTGCACAAAAATATGTCATCTGGGACTTAGGGCAGATCATTATATTAATGTTCCCATAATGAGTCACATTCCCTGTGCCCATGCTCCATTGTCACTCCTTCTATCAAGAGGCCAAGTCTTTTTATTTACTCAGTTGAATTTTGGCAAGTCTTGTGGCTTTCTTTAACCAACAGAATCTGGCAAAAGTGACTTTGTGTGAGTTCCAAAGCCTGAGTCTTAAAAGGCCTTGCAGCTTTTGCTTTTACCCTTTTAAGTCCTGAGATCACCATAACTGAATAAATTAAAGAATATGAGATGAAAGAATGTGTAGAGAAAGAGGCTTAGGCACCCCAGCTGCTGCAAGGGAGCCACCCAGACCACGCACAGAAAACAGAACTGCCTGACCACCCACCAATCCAGACAAACAATACATGAGTTTTGATTTCAGCTACTTGGTTTTTTGGGTAGTTTGTTAGGCAGCAATAAGTAAAGTACTGCTTCAGCTATTTCTTCATTCAACAAATATGTATGGAGCACAAACTATATGTCAATCACCAGCACTGTACAAACAGATGAACATCAACAATGGTCCCTTTTTCAAAGGAGTTTATGTCCTAGTGCTTGAGAGTACGGAAGGGAAAGACCAATGATTTAAAAACAATGAAATAATTTTACATACAAAGAGGTGATGGCTGTGAGGAAAACAAAGCAAGATAAAGAGATGGAGAGTGACTGAGGTGGGCAGGGGAACAAAGAAGATGGTCAGAGAAGGCTTCTCTGGTTTGATGATGTTTAATCAGAAACCTGAATGTTGAGAAGAAACAAGCCACGCAAAAAAACATGCGAGGGAACAGCTTTCTATCAATAAATGCTATCTATCAACGCACGTGGGATCAGGCTTCCACACTTGGGGACATCAAGATCAGGGGCAGGAGGGCCATGATTACTGGTGCGTGCCTGAAGTTGAGTTCCAAGAGACAGGTGCTAAAAAAAGTCTTGTGGGACCTTGTGCACCATAGCAAGAAGGTCTTATATTTGAAGTAGTGAGGATTTTCTTCATTTTCAACATTTAGTTATCTAGAGACACAAATATCCATTGCTATAAATGATTCAACCAACATAGCAACAGACTCTCCTCTTTACCCCTAATAAGGCAGCCTGCTGTAATGGCCATTTTGTCCCTTGATTTAAAAATAAAATCTGGGACTATCCTGGAGGTCCAGTGATCAAGACTCCACGCTACCACTGCAGGAGTGGGGCAGGTTCCATCCTTGTTCAGGGAACTAAGATCCCATGTGCCACGAGTGCGGCCAAAAATAAAAAATAAAATCTGCATCATTATGAGCTTTATAAATTGTCTATTGCATGCATTCACATTTGATAAGCAAAAATTCACAGTTGGGAGTCATGTCTTCAGAGTAGCTTGTTTTCATCCCCAGGAATCCCTGACACTGGAGGGAAATGTAATTCAAATTTGGGTCCAATGATTAGGAGCTTAGAAAGCAAGTATTGTGAGGACAGCTCTGAAATTGAAGGAGCTGTCACTCGGTCAGAAACTCAGAGGGAAAGCTTAGGCAAGCAACGAAAGCCTTTTCAGGGCTCCTCACATGGTGCAGTTGAAACAGTGGTTGATTTTACAGCTAATAAGGCATTAAAGTGAATCTCTTAAGCTTTTCATATTGTAAGTAATTGTAAATTGAATTTGCTAAAACAATAACTTAAAGAGGCAAGACTTGAATGTTGTTGGAGCAAATCAAATGATGATGCGGAATTTAAAGAGCCACTGAAACAAGTGTCTTTGAGTACTTTATCGATCTGCCAGAGGCAGCTACTGTCGACCCTGAGCTTTGCTTGGCAAGTGGAATTACTGTGCATTGATTATTCATCATGGAGTCTGGCGATCAGACTCCAGCTCCAGGTAGGCTGGTTGTTTACATTTCAACACTTTAATTCAATGGAAATAATGTGCCTTGGACTGAGCAGAGACATAGCATCTCCCCTGGGTTCAGGGACTTCATTCCATGGCTTGTAAAAACATCACTCCAATCTCTGCCTTCCTTTTCACATGGTGTTCCCCTACGTGGGTCTCTGTCTCCAAATACCCACTTTGTATAAGGATACCAGTCATACTGAATTACAGGCCCCCTGTTGATCTCATTTTAACTTGATTACCTCTGTAGGGACTTTACTTCCAAATAAGGTCACACTCTGAGGTACTAGGGGTTAGGACTCCAGCAAATGAATTTGGGGGGAGGAGAGACACAATTCAAGCCCTAACAGTGATAGTCCAAAAGGGTAGGGAATGGCTTATTATTCTCAGTCTTAGCTGTGCCTCATCATCTCCTTGCAAGCTTTGAAGAATAGCTATGCCTGTTTCCCACTTCTGTTGGCTTTGATTTAATTGGTCTGGGTTAGGGGCCCAGGCATAAGTATAGTGAAGAAGCATCTTAAGTGGTTCTAAAGTGTAGCCAGGATTGAAAACTATTCATTAAATACCTCATTTAGTAGAATATTTAAGAAGAGAGTCTACTCATTCAGAATGGAAACTATAAAGTAGATCAATTATTTTAAGCCCCATGAGGGCAGAGACTATCTGTGCTGATCACCAACACATCCCCAGGACTTAACAATGTCTAGCCTCTGGTGGCTGTCCCATGAAAATTAACGCAAGAATGCATACGTGAATAAACTCAATATATTCACTGAGTATCTACTATAGGTTAAGCATTACAGTGAGCACTGAAGAAATGGAAATATTTTTGAGTAATTAAATGAGTGAATGAAGAAATGAGATTATATTCAACGTTCTCTTATGGTCTGCTTATAATATGAAATGAGGTGTTACAGGATAGCAATTAGCATTTTCAGATATTTGAAAAAATATCTGAAATTAGCATTTTTTGTTTCATGCTGGAACAAATCCACTCTAACAAAATATTTATTTTCAATTGACTAAACAGCCTGCCTTTTGCCTAGAAATTTTTTTGTTTTCTTTCTTTTTTCTTTTTGTAATAGCTCTTACATAATTAAACCTTGGAGCCATCCTCTTTTACTGAGGATATAAATGCTTATGTAACAGCTGATGAACTCTTTATTGACATATTTCAGTATCACTGCATAACATTTAAGAGTTGACACTACTCTGTAGCAGAGAAAGATGGACAGTATGCACACACAAAATTATCATAAGAAATTCTCCCATTCAAAATAATACCATTCAGATGGAAGCAACCTAAATGTCCATCAACAGATGAATGGATAAAAAAGATGTGGTACATATATACAATGGAATATTACTCAGCTGTAAAAATGAATAAAACTGGGACTTTTGTAGAGACATGGATGGACCTAGAGACCGTCATACAGAGTGAGGTGAGTCAGAAAGAGAAAAGCAAATATCGTATATCAACACATATGCAGAATATAGAAAAATGGTACAAATCAACCAGTTTGCAAGGCAGAAATAGAGACCCAGATGTAGAGAACAAACATATGGATACCAAGTGGGGAAAGCGGGGAGGGTTGGGGGGGAATGAATTGGGAGATTGGGATTGCTATATATACATTACTAATATGAAAAAAAATACCAAATTGTACACTCTAAATATATGCAGTTTATTGTATGTTAACTGTGCCTCAATAAAAGTTCTTAAAAAACAAGAAAGAAAAAAAAAGAAAAATACATAGTCATTGAGAATGAAAAAAAAAAACCAGGAAATTATAAACTTTTAAAATCTGACAAATGTCACCAAATCTAGAAAAATAATATATTTTATTAACTGTTAAAAACAAAACAAAACAAAAAAGCCACAATGAGGTATCAACTCACACTGGTCAGAATGGCCATCATCAAAACATCTAGAAACAATAAATGCTGGAGAGGGTGTGGAGAAAAGGGAACCCTCCTGCACTGTTGGTGGGAATGTAAGTTGGTATAGCCACTATGGAAAACAGTATGGAGGTTCCTTAAAAAACTAAAAATAGAACTACCATATGACCCAGCAATCCCAGTACTGGGCATATACCCAGAGAAAACCATAATTCAAAAAGATACATGTACCACAATGTTCACTGCAGCATTATTTGCAATAGCCAGGACATGGCAGCAACCTAAATATCCATCAACAGATGAATGGATAAAGAAGATGTGGCACATGTATACAATGGAATATTACTCAGCCATAAAAAGGAACAAAATTGAGTTATCTGTAGTGAGGTGGATGGACCTAGAGTCTGCTGTACAGAGTGAAGTAAATCAGAAAAAGAAAAACATATACCATATGCTAATGCATATATATGAAATCTAGAAATATGCTACTGATGAACCTAGTGGCAGGGCAGGAATAGAGATACAGAAGTAGAGAATGGACTTGAGGAAGAGAGGAGGGGAAGCTGGGATGTAGCGAGAGAGTAGCATTGACATATATACACTACCAAATGTGAAATAGATAGCTAGTGGGAAGCTGCTACAGAGTACAGGGAGATTAGCTGGATGCTTTGTGAAGACCTAAAGTGGTGGGATAGGGAAGGTAGGAGGGGGGCTCAAGAGGGAGGGCATATGGGATATAAGTATACATATAGCTGATTCACTTTGTTGTACAGCAGAAACTAACAATACTGTAAAGCAATTATACACCAATAAACATGAAAAAATAAATAAATAAAATAATAATAATAATACCATTCAGATGCCATTGCCAATGGAGTAATACAATCTAAGACACAGATGTCAGGGTTCATCCTTCACAGCGTTAGTCGGAGATTGACTAGAATAAAGAGATAAGCAATTACCTGTTGAATCTGATCAGCTATGATAACTACACGAGATAATAGTTTTAGCCCAGTGAAAAAGCTTCTTTAGCTTTTTTGTATTTTAATAGCTCTAGGAATTATGGGAAACTTCATTCACTTGTTTATCTACCCCTCCAACTATGTCTGCTATTAACACATATGATAGCCCCTATAGAAATTGCAGAAAAGGGTCCTCCTTGGTAAATAAGTTACAAAATAGCTGCCTCTCCTTAGGGCTGCTACACGCCATGGCAAGCTGGATTTTAGTGCACTGCCTCTTAGCTAGATGCTTTTGTGTACGATGCTAATCATCATACAAAGAAGCCCTGCATCCAACAAATATCTATGAAGGACCTACCATGTGCCAGGACTGTGCTGGGCTCTGAAGATACAAAAATAAATGAGATATGGTCCTGCCCCTCTGGAAGTCTACAGTCCACTTGGGCAGACCCAAACCAAATGAATAACTTAGGATAATGTAAACAGTGAGGGCAAGAATCACCTGAGGAATACAGCCAAGGCCTCACAGAGGAGGGAATATTGGAAATGTGTCCCTGAAGATGAGTAGGACTTTATCATACAGGAAAAACAAACAAAAAACAAAAACAGAGAGTGAACAGTAAATGCCAATGTGTGATAACAGTAAGATATAATCAGGAGAAAGCACAGTCCTAGAAAACCAGGAAAAAGATTGAGTGGGATGAGAATAGCTGGGAAATTAGTCAAGAAATGTACGTTGGCAATAGACAACTCAGATTAGCTGGATAATAGATAAAAATGAATCTATTCATTTAAAAGAGGGGAAAAGATCTGGGTAACGAGTAATGTTAGAAAGCAAGGAGGCTTAAGCAAACCAGCACTGGGGGAGAATGCACTTGTTTACCTTTGAAATCAGGAAATTTCCACTATCATATGGCTTCTGTTATTTAAGCCACATCTTCGAATTACTTGGTTTATCAGATGAATAGATTTTCAACCGTCTCATGTTGTATTTCATTTAAACTATGTTTTCATAAAAAGAAACTGAGACATCACCCCAGATTAGTCAAGCCATTTTGGTTTTAATTTTTAAATTTGAGGTACATGGTAATTTTCCAATATTCTTTCTTTTGCAAAAAAAAGGAACTAAAACTGTGTGACTTCTTCTGTCAGCATTGCTGATGGGGTAAAGATGCTGTTAATCCTGGGGTATGCATTGCTTTGCCCTGAAGCCAGCAAATATTTTTCAATAAAGCTGGCATATACCCCTCTGAGTCTTTGGCTTATAACCATCGTTTGTTTCCTTCCCTGTTTGACCTCTGCACAGCAATGAAAGTTTGTAATAATTAACAAACCCAGTTTATGGTTAGTATCGATTTGACATTATGTGGTATCATAACAATCTGTGACTGCCCAGTTTCTATGAAATTTCAAATTCGATCACTTTTTGGTAAGGCTGTCAGTCTATGTTCTTTTTCTTTTTTCAGTTGCTTATATTTTCCTTGTGCCTTCAGGCTCTATAAGCTCCTACTCAGCTAAAATAACATGGAATCTAATTTGAAAACTCAAGTGGAGTTTAACCATAAATTATTCTGTGTTATATTCAAAAGCTAGAGGTTTTGAAATTGATCACATCAGCAATGTGTGGCTCTAACTGCATTAGGTTATTTGATAATATTCTAACATAATTTTTGAAAAGTGTTGCTTGAAAGACATTTCTTTGGAATGAATGGAAGCATCAGGTATTGAACGCAAAAGGAAACTGTCAAATTTAAAATCAGTTATGGTCATACATGGAGCCAAATTAAGTGCCTTGTCAGACTGTACAATTGACATATATCACTGCAACTCTGTGGATTGGGCGACTTTGAGCACTAATCATTTTTTACCATAATCCTGCTTTGCTATATAAAAATATTTGTACAACATTTTGTGAACTCCTTGAAGGTAAATTAAACAGGGCTCACCTTTGTATCTCCAGCACTTGGTCTATGTCCAGTACATACGAGGTATTCAAAATACATTTAACAAGCAAATGAACAAGAGTGATAACCTCATCCCATATACCAAATTTTATGTAGAATGTTTTCTGTGTATTTGCTCATTAATTCTTCACAATAACACCATGAAGTCATTACCACTGTTAATTTTACAGATGATAAACAGAGGCTTAGGAAGGTCACACAACTAGTAAAGGATAAAGAATGGCTCTTGGTAGATCTAAACTCCCCATTCTTAACTGTTACGCTATACTAGGTGAGTGCTTAGAAAGTTTAAGCAAACAATGACTGGCGTATGTGAATCTTCATTTGTACAGTGTGACCATAACATCAACACGGCCATGGGAATCCACCTAGGAAATAAACTCCTCTTCTATCACACTCACAACACCCTGACACTAAAGGCGGGCGCTGGGGGAGGTCCCCTACACCAAGCAATTCTCTACAACACCAGCTGGATGCCCTACAATTCAATTCAATTCTGATACTAATTGGTGTTTGTATAGATCCCACAAGTTAAAGGACAGAAAATAGAATAAAAAGAAAAAAAGGAAGAAAAAGTAAAGAGAAGAGAAGAGAAGAAAAGAAAAAAAGGAGGAAAGGAAGAGAGAAAACATCCCAGGGTTGTGTTGAGGTCTAAATGAGATAGTTACAAAAGTACCCTGAGATATAGAAAGCAAATATGCAAGGTACAATCACATAATGGTACTGGTACATATCAGTAAGCCTTGGGAATGAAATGTCAATAGCAGTGAAGGAAAAAAATCTGTAAGTAAGGCACTATAAAGCAAAGCAAATTAAAAAGAATGACTTCACTGGTTATTTTCTGAAATTATAGGCAAAATGCATTTTCGTAACCCAGTCAGCAACACAGCTATGAAGTCTTCCTTTCTCCTTTGAGTGTAGAGGGTGAATGTACTTTGACCAGGGAAAAGTTCTCCTGCAGCTTCATTCACAGTACTAAATGACAGCACAGAGAACCTGGCCTGAACCCACTGGCATCAAACAGACCTAAGCACTCCAATGTTGCAAATAGCCCAGGAAGGCATTCACTCCATCAAATTTACCAGGGAGTTCATAAAGCATTGGACCACCCTAAAACAGCCCTCCTGTTTCCTCTCTACCATTCATAACAAGGAAAAGAAACAACCAGGTTTCAAAGAGTCACTTGGAGATACAGTTGGTAACTATAGGTGAATGAATATATTTCACACAAAATGATTTACCACCTACAGCATAGATTCATTCAACAAGGGAGAAATGGGATATCTGGAAGCAGTAAGTGCTAAAAAGAAAAACAGCCCTAGAAGGACATGGGTGGCAGGCTTTGTATCTAGTGTTCAAAGCAAGATTCCAGAAGTGATCCTGAACCTGCAGGAAGATTCACCAAAGTACCTTAAGGGCCTTCGAAAAAAAGGGTCTGAGAAATCCATTTTGTTCTTTAAGCCACTGTTTAAAAGCCACTTCATCAGAAAAGTCTTTTGATCTTCAGCCTAGACTAGGTCCTCTGTATACACTATCAGAGCACTCTGTTCCTCTGCCTCACAGCCTTCGTAGTAATTTTAACTTTTTGCACTTTGTTACAATAAATTTAAAACTACTCAGGAATCTTCTCCCATATACTCAACGCTCAGATTGAACAACTGTCGTAATTTTACCACATTGCTTCAGCTACCCCTTCTTTCTCTTTTCTCTTTTATGTTGGTGAAATATTTTTTTTAATTTTCTTTATTGAAGTACAGTTGAAGTATGATATTAAGTAAGTTACAGGTATACAATATAGTGGTCCATAATTGTAAAGGTTATACTCCATTTGTAATTATTATAAAATATTGGCTATATTCCCTATGTTGTACAATATATCCTTGTAGCTTATTTTATACCTAATAGTTTGTACCTCAATACATTACCCCTATGTTGCCCCTCCCCCCTCCCCTCTCCCCACCAGTAACTACTAGTTTGTTCTCTGTACCTGTGAGTCTGTTTCTTGTTTGTTATATTCACTAATTTGCCTTATTTTTTAGATTCCACATACAAGTGATAGCATACATTGTTTGTCTTTCTCTGTCTGACTTACTTCACTTCGCATAATCCATGTTGTTGCAAATTACGAATTTTCATTCTTTTTCATGGCTGAGTAATATTCCATTGTATATATACACCACATCTTCTTTATCCAGTCATCTGTTGATGGACACATAGGTTGCTTCCATATCTTGACAACTGCAAATAATGCTATTATGAATATTTGGGTACATGTATCTTTCCAAACTAGTGTTTTTGTTTTTTTTGGATATATACCCAGGAGTGGAATTGCTGGGTCATATGGTAGTTCCATTTTTACTTTTCTGAGAAACTTCCATACTGTTTTCCACAGTGGCCGTATGTTGGTGAAATATTGAAAGCAAAACCCAGGGATCATGTCATTTCATCTTTCAATACTCCAAAATGCGGATCTTAAAAATGATAAATTTCTTTATAACCACTGTCTCCACCTGGGTGGAGCCTGAAACAAAGGCCTGCATACAAGTCAGTACTTTGGGAAGTGATCCCAAGGGAGAATGCGGAGCTGGGAAGAGTGGAACAGGGAAGGAGGGAAAGCCAATCCAAAGATGTATTATCAGAGGTTCAGTCCTGGGGGCACCTGGGGCTTGATTTTGTTGAGGACTCTCTGAAGAGCTGTTGAATTTTATTCAAATTGTGCACAGAGTAACCGAAAAAGGGAATGGGGCTTATCCACTTATTCCCATACCACCTACAGTCGGGGATGCCCCGTTGGGTGAGTGTTAGCTCTCTTACACTCCCAAGTTTGCAATGGAATGCTTCAGAATGAGACAGCAGGGCTGGAAACGTCCCTAAAGGTGATCTGCAGGATGCAACAAAGAAGCCTGGTGCAGAAGGTGGGAGGTCTGTGGGGCAGTTTAGGGGAGGTGCCATCAGTTTCCCCCCACACAACTCTGGGTACAACAGCAACAGGTAGATGAGCATGGAGCTGAAGAGACCAGATCCAGAACACAAGAGGTGCCTAACACAGCTATACTGCCATTGCCAAAGCTAACTAAATTCACCTCAATTCCTTAGTATCATCTAATACTCAGTCCAAAATCAAACTCCCCCAATTGCCTCAAACATGTTTTTTTAGAGCTTCTTTGGTCTAATTAGGATCCAAACAAATTACGTCCTTAATTAGTTAAGGTTATTATGTCCTCAAGTCTCTTTTACTCTAGAATAGTCCGCTCTCGTCTTTTTAAATGCGATTGGTTTATACAAAAAACATGTTAGTTGTCCTGTACACTGTTCTACATTTAGTTTTGCCACATTGGAGAGTCATTCCACTTATTTCTCTATCCCCAATATTTCCTGTAAAGAATCATAGTTCTACAGGCTGTATTAAACTCAGATATAACTTTTATGGCAAGAAAACATGACAAGTGATGCCATGTGGTTCATAATGCACCCCATCAGAAGACACATCTGGTGGAAAGAATGTGGTCCTCAAAAAGCTATGTCTACATTCTAATCCCCAGAACCTATGAATATTACCTTTTATGGCAAAAGATGTGATTAATTTAATAACTGTAAAAAGAAGAACTTATCCTAGATCATCTGAGTGGATTATAAATGCAATCATATGTATCCTTATAAGAGGAAGTTTGGGGTAGCCCCACAGAGGCTATGTGAAGATGGAGACAGAGATTGGAGCGACGTGGCCACAAGCCTAGGAAGTTCCAGGGCAGGAACCAGAAGCTGGAAGAGGCAAAGAATGAATTCTCTAGAGTTCCTGAAGGGAATGCAGCAGTGCTGGATTCCAGACTTCTAGCCTCTAGAACTCTGAGACAATAAATTTCAGGTAAGCATAGGGATGTAACAGACTGATCCCTCCGTTGTCAAGTTCCCCAGGAACTTTCCTTCTAATGGTTCCATTCATTGATGAGTGTGACCTGCACTAATTATTATTCATGGGTAATAAAATAGTGATTCCTCATTCCTTTCCCCTTTATTAGTAAGAGCTCTTATATAAAGAACTTTCCCTTACCAGGTTGGGCTCTTTGCTTATGCTAAAATGCTGTTCATACAAGAAACACTAAGGATAAATACTTAATTCTTCTTTTTCAATTGCTATTCCCCAAGTAAGGAAATAGTCACGACAGTAAATTTTTTTTTTTTAATTTTAAGACTTTTTTAAGAGCAGTTTTAGGTCCACAGCAGAATTGAGCAGAAGTAGAGATTTTGCATATACCTCCTGCCCCCACAGATGTACAGCCTCCCCCACTATCAACATCCCTCAACAGAGTGGGACATTTGTTGCAATAAATGAAGCTACAATGACACATCATCATCTCCCAAAATCCGTGGTTTACATTAGGGTTCACTCTCGGTGTACATTCTATGGATTCAGACAGATACATAATGACATGTATCCACCATTATGGTATCATATAGAATAGTTCCACTGCTCTAAAAACCCTCCATTCTCTGCCTCTTCATGACAGTAATTTAAATTCTTATTTGTGTCATTGTTTAATATCTGTCTCCCCTGCTAGAGTTTAAAACTCTGTATGAACAGAAAAATCTGTCAACCTTCTTCACTGCCTAATCTGCCCTACCTGCCACAGGGAAGAAGCACACGTAAGATATGTTAATAAACAAGAATTTCTACTACCCCTGAGAAATCCCAGAGCACCAAAAGGAATGTGGACCCCTCCCCCTCCCCTCCTGCTTTCCTTTTCCTTTGACCACAAATCAGTGAAATTACTTTAGGGGATTTTTTTCCCAAGTCCTAAAGCAAGGAAGCAAAATCCTCTCAGGCAACATCAGCAACTCCTCATGAAGGGAACCAAACTTTGAAGGGAATGGATCTCAGGGATGCTTAGGTGGAGTTTTTGGCATTGTTTTTCTCACCAGAACCATCTTCTAGGATGTCAGGGACTTCTTTAGCAATCATCTAGTCTACTGCTTTAAAACAATGCAATTCAAAACAGCCACCACATAATAACAACAATAACAATAGTAATATGGGAGATTGGGATTGCCATATACACATTACTAATAAAAAAATATCAAATTGTACACTTTAAATATATGCAGTTTATTGTATGTCAAAAAAAGGAAATTCATAAACAAACAAATAAATATATGCAGTTTATTGTATGTCAATTATATCTCAATAAAAGTTCTTTAAAAAAATAGTAAGAATAAATCATTCAAAGCCCTAGGATAACTGAATCAACAGCTTCAGAAGCAAACCTAGGAACCTGCAGTTTAAGGTTTTCAGGTAATTCTGATACAGCCCACCTTAGCCTCGGACTCGGAAAGTACTGCTACCTGTAGTTGCAAGGTTTTCAAGTTGATAGTTAATAACAAAACTTTTGGTAAAACTTCAATAGATGTCCAGTACGTTTTAAAAAATTAATTCATTCTAAAAATACTAAGAGCCTACTAAGAGCCAGGGACTAGTCTAGAAACTGAGAACATGGAAATGAACAAAACCAAAAAGGTCCCTACCCTCATGGAGCTTATATTAGGAGAGAAGTGCATAAAATGAGCTAAAAATGAGTAAATAATAAACATATCCACATATACTGTAATAGCCCCTTGTACCTTTTTTTAAAAAACTTTAGGGCTTCCTGGGGCAGAATTTGAAAATGTACCCTCTCTACAAGCACGTGGAGGTGCAGAAAGAAGTGAGTTACCCAAGCTCACAGAGCTAGACCCTGGCGAGTGGGGCTAATGCAAACATTCCCTTGGCCCTTGTCTGTACAGGGTTCTTCCTAACATAGGAACTTGGTTTGTCTGTCTGTTTGACTTGAGTCTGCACAAGTTAACGAGGCTGAGGAGAGGAGGATCACCACTGGACAGGAGAATAGGAATCACCAGGCTTCAAGCTGCAAACCCCTGCTCCAGATCAGCTGGGAGGCACAGAGGTTCCAGAGCAAGGGTCTGTTTGGAGCACCATGTAGCCCAGGGTTGACAAACTGAATCAGTATTACCTAAAGACTTTTTCCAAACTACTGAGTCCTAGAATTTTGTTACCACATATTGTCATTTGGTGGGATGGGAGTGAGGCCTGGGGATATGTATTTTTATGAATCTCTGCATCAGAGGGTTTGTTTTTTGGTTCAAGTAATGAACAAAAACCGACTCTAGTTTAATTAAGCAAAAATAAATATTTTTGGTGTGGCTCACAAAGTCAAAGGAAAGGCTAAAAACACAGGCCTTTAAAAGGACAAGAAATGGAACAGCTCCAGGGGACTGCACTGCAATAACTAAATGTTGGATTCTCCACAGGCCTTAGTAAGAATCGGCCCCTGCCATATCCACACACGTGTCACGCTACTCAAGATTAAATTACAGTGGGAAAGAGTGACTAACATATCTTGCGCCACATTCCTACTTCCTGGCCAGGGAAGAACAGAGATTTTGATTGTCAATTCCATCAAAACTACAAATAATAGAGTGGCAATTGATCAAAGACAAAAAATGGGATGCTATTACCAGAAAAGGGGGCAAAGATACTGGCAGGTAAAAAGAGCTGATGTCCACTTCTACCTCCTCAAGTGATGCTGAGACACAGCCAGGTTTAAAGACCAATGGCTTGGTTCAACCCCCAGCCAGGTATTTGAACTGTACCTGCAAAAGACATATCAATATGCCTGAAAGTAACCTTCCCAAGATGACCCAAAGATCTTTATTCTTGGAGTAAATATATCCATTCCTTTTCCAAAGGAGTCTTCCCTCACTGGTGGCCCTGCTGCATAAATAGCGTATCTCACTTCACAGCATCAGCTGTTCTCCTCCCAGCCCAGTATCCAAGCTCACGCTGGCATCTTGTTATTCCATACACATACCACTACATGCCTACCTAAGCTCTTCCACTGTTGCCAATACCTTGAGTGGAACATTTTTCTCCCAGAAACCACACAGCTTGCTCTCTTTCTTCACTCAGTTATTTGCTTTAATGTCAACTGTTTAAAAATCAACCTCAGGGCTTCCTACGTGGCTCAGTGTTTGAGAATCCGCCTGCCAATGCAGGGGACACGGGTTCGAGCCCTGCTCCAGGAAGAGCCCACATTCTGCGGAGCAACTAAGCCCGTGCGCCACAACTATTGAGCCTGCGCTTTAGAGCCCGTTAGACACAACTATTGAGCCCATGTGCTGCAACTACTGAAGCCCACGCACCTAGAGACTGTGCTCTGCCACAAGAGAAGCCACGGCAACAAGGAGCCCGTGAGCCGCAATGAAGAGTAGCCCCCACTCACCGCAACTAAAAAGAAAGCCCGCGCACAGCAAAAAAAGACCCAACACAGCCAATTTAAAAAAAAAAAATCAACCTCATCCCCCTACCCGGCACTCCCTAACTCCTTTCTTGCTCTTTGTTTTCTCTATACCACTATCTGAAATAATGTAAATTTTTCCTAATGTATTTGTTCATCGTCTGTCTTTCCTCTCTAGAATATGAGTCCCTTGAGGACAGGAAGCTGGTATGTTTTATTTGCTGCTGTATCCCCACATTTATAATAGTGCCTGGTATATTGTAAATGCTCAATAACCTCTGATGAGTAAATGAATAAATATATGAATGAGGTCCTTGAAACACCCGTATAAGAATCAGCCATGGAAGCTTATTTAAATTTATCAGGGACTTCCTAGGTGGCACAGTGGTTAAGAATCCGCCTGCCAATGCAGGGGACACAGGTTTGAGCCCTGCTCTGGGAAGATCCCACATGCCACGGAGCAACTAAACCTGTGAGTCACAACTATTGAGCCTGTGTGCCACAACTACTGAAGCCCACGTGCCTAGAGCCTGTGCTCTGCAACAAGAGAAGCCACTGCAATGAGGAGCCTGCGCACCACAATGAAGATTAGCCCCCGCTCGCAGCAACTAGAGAAAGCCCGTGTGCAGCAACAAAGACCCAACACAGCCAATAAATAAATAAATAAATAAATAAATTTAAAATTTATCAGCTTTTATGTCCCTACCCTCCATCTACTGAATTGGAACCACTGGTGGATGGAGTCTGGGAACCTGCATTTAGAATCTTCCCAATGATGGCAATGAAGGCTAAGGTCTAAGAATTGCATTCTCCAGAACCAGCGCAAGCCCGCTTCCATGTTACACTCCATTGGACACTTGAAGACGCTATTCTAACCTCTTCCTCTCACTCACCCCTAGATTTTGTCTTAGATTGAATAGTTAAAGCTTCTATACTTATTCCTCCTAGGAGATCCCTCACTGCCCCCAGCAGGTCAGACTGTGTTCTCTGAATGCACCTCTATTCATTTTCTTTCATTTCAGAGTGATCTTGGCTGGAGAGAAACTTTCTAACCAACTGCTCTCTTAAGACCTTGCAGAGCTTTTTGAAAATTAGTTCTCATACACAAAATTCTGCCCTTTTTCCTCCAGCCTCCCATTCTTTGGGAAGAAGTTCGAAAAGACAAATGCTGTGTCGTTCAGACCTTTGATCTCAGAGCGGAAAACACACCCAAGCTGTGTGTTTCTATGCTGTTAGAGACTGGATGGAACACCTGTATATGAGCCTCCAACAAATAATTGTTTGGAAAAATGATGTGCGATGCCAAGGCAAAGAGTTCAAAAGAGCTTGTCAGTTACAAGGAGGAGACGTAAAGGAACTACTGTCAAAGCATGTATGCATTAGGCAAGAGGTAGATAACTATATAAAGAATGGCTTCTGTTAGAGCCCTAAATAGCATACAGCTTACACTCTACCCTAAGTGGGCTGGATACATTTTCACTACAAGTCTATCTATTGTGTAGATGATCTATGTTAGCTAACTGATCGTGCTACTGAGTTTTCTTGTACTGTTTTTAAAAACTGAAAAGCAAAGTTGGCAAAATTCTGGAGCTTGGCTTTCCTACCAACTAGGATGTGTGCTTGCTGACTGGCTCAGAGAATCAGTGTGAATAGGCAGAATAATAGCTCTACCACCTCCTAAGACATTCACACCCTCATTCTTAGACCATGGCACAAATGTTACATGGCAAAAGGCAGACTGATTAAATTAAGAATCATGAGACCGGTTGAGTATCCTGAATTATCTGGATGGGTCTAATCTAATTACATGGGTCCTTAAAAATCAAATAATCTTTCCTATGGTGCACAGAGAGAGAGAGATGTGATTATGGAAGAATCATCAGAGATGCAAGGCTGTTGGTATTGAAAACAGAGCAAGGGACCACAAGCCAAGGAATGTGGACAGCCTCTAGTGGCTGGAAAAGGTGTGGAAACAGATTCTCCTCTGGAGCTTCTGGAAAGAAACACAGCCCTGCTGACACCTTGATTTTAGCCCAGTGAGACCTGTGTCAGACTTCTGACCTGCAGAACTGTAAGACAGTAAATTTGTACTGTTAAGCTATGAAATGTGTGATAATCTGTTACAGAAGCAATAGAAAACTAATACGACCAGTGTACAAATGTAGTAGTAAAGTAGACCAGGCATCAAAACCCCAAATTGGAAATGATTGAAATGTCCACCCAAAAGTGATTATGGCCTGGATGCTGGTCACATAGTTACAGCCAGTTTGTGAAAACTCATCAAGCTATTATATATAATATATACACCTTTCCATATGTGTATTATAGTACAATAAAATTTACTAAAAGCAACAATAATACAAATGTCCTTATAATGGAGTCTTATGCAATCATTTAAAAAAATACAGCTTATTATTTTTTTAATTAATTTATTTATTTGGTTGCACCAGGTCTTAGTTGCGGCAGGCAGGTTCCTTAGTTGCAGTTTGCCAATTCCTTAGTTGTGACATGCGAGCTCTTAGTTGTAGCATGCATGTGGGCTCTAGTTCCCTGACCAGGGATACAGTATAGAACAGAGGTCAGCAAATAATCTCGCCCACCACCTGATCTAAGCACAGCCATTCCCACTCATTGTATAACTCTATGGCAGCTTTCACATTATGAAGGTAGAGTTGATAGTATTTGTGAAACAGACTGTGTGAGCCTCAAAGCCTATGATATTTACTATATGACCCTTTTCAGAAAAAAAGTTTGCTGACCCCTGGTTAGAAGAATATTATTGTTATAACTCAAAAAAGTAGTTTACAGTAGTAAATATATGATCCTAAATGTTTAAAATACACTGAGATATAAAGTAATACATATAAAGAGAAAAGTCCATACCTCAAATGTGTTCTTCAGAAACTAACTCTGTAGAATATTTATAATAAGTGCTTTGTATATATAAACAAGCTTGTTTCTATGGTCAAAAAATCTTAAGGATTTCTGGGTTAAAAGAAGTTGAAAATGTTTCTTGACTCAAAGCTTCAAAAATATTGATGACCTTTAAATCTACAAAATAAAGGTAGAAAACACACATCCTCCAAACTTAATTGGTCACTTCAGTAGGCAGAGTGCTCCCCAAAACTTGTCCCATCCCAATCCGTGGAACTTGTGAATATATTACCTTATCTGGCAAAAGGGGTTTTCTAGATGAGATTGATGTTTCAATCCTTAAAATAGGGGGATTATTTCAGATTATCTGGGCAGGTCCAATCTAATCACATGAACCCTTAAAAGCAGAGGATTTTTTCCAGCTGAAGGTTGGAGAGGTGAGACAGAAGGAGAAGCCAGAGAGATTCAAAACATGAGGGGACTTGACCTTTGATGCTGCCTTTGAAGATGAAGGGGGTTACAAGCCAGAGAGTGGAGGTTGACTCTTAAAGCTAAGAATGATCCCTGGCTGACAGGCAGCAAGGACACGGGTTCTCTGTCCCTTAACCACATGGAACAAAATTCTCATGACAATCTGAATGACTCTGAAAGTAGATTTTCCACCCGCCCACTCACCCTTCCCTAAGACTCCATCTAAGAGCACAGGCTAGCCAACACTTTAATTTCAATCTTGTAAGATCCTAAGCAGAATACTCATCTAAGCCCACTGGACTTCTGACCAGAAGGACTTCTGAACAGAGCTGTGAGATAATAAACAGGTGTTATTTTAAACTGTTAAGTCTGTGGCAATTTGTTACAGCCGCCACAAAAAACTAATACAACAATGGGTCCTCTTTTGGAGGGACACATCATGGGATCAGTGTCCAGTGGCACAGACTTTAGGAAATGCTGCCGTAAAGACATATACCAACATATCTGAATTGCTAATCTGTAGAAAAGGTTTCAAGAAGTTTAAAAGTTTTTTTTTACTTTCCCATATTTTCTAAATTATCTGTAATGTACATTTATTACTTTCATAATCATAAAGTATATTTTTATTGTGGGAAACTCTATAGTACAGAAGTCTACCAGGTTTATTTCAATGGATAAATTTCAAGGAAAAAAAAAAGGAAATGAAAGAAAACCTACAGACCAAAAGAGATTTAAGAAATATCAAATAATGGAAATTTATGGATCTTACTTGAAACCCAAATCAAACAAATTAATTAATTACATATAGTTATGTAATATTTATCAGACAATTGGAAACTGAATTACTGATAATTAAATTTGGGCATGATAACAGTATGATGGGTTTTTTAAAATGTGTCCTTATCTCTTAGAGATACATATAAATGTATTCATGAAAAAAATAAATTGTTAAAATGCGAATGCTGTAGTGTGCCTCTCAGATATACCCCGACTGCTCCCAGGACTGCAGTACTCATTTCCTCAGCTGCTGAGAAGGTTGGCTACTGACAGCTCACAGCTCGGGCCCCCTCTAGAAACTCTCCTCTGACAATCCTTCTTTTACTTCCCAACAGGTATTGATCCCAGGAGCAGCACCCAATAAACTTCCTGCATACTAATCTGTGTCTCAGGGTCTGCTTACCCAGAAAACCAACAAGCAACGATGTCAATAATAACAACAAAGTCAAAATCATAAAGTCTGTGTTTCAGGACATATGACAGGAGTTCCAGGTAGGATTTTCTTGTTTCTTAATATTCTTCACAGAAACTGGTACAACCAAACGTAGAGCCTTTGAACTAAGCTTCTCACCTGCCAGTTTGGCAGCCAAGCTCACAGCTGTACAGGGTGCTTCCAGGACACATAAGGAGAGTGAAGGAGGGGAGGGGCTCGTATGGATGCGAGACCTAGAGTGAGGGTACACACTCTGCACACAGTCAGGCTCTGAGGTGGGGTAATGTAATTGGGGTAGTGGATTTGGGGGTGTACCAGGCGACTTTCTAAATGATGGCAGGATGCACACAGCTGCAAACGACTAAACTAGCTGTATCTGTCAGAATGAATTAGAGCATGCAGTTTCTTCACACAGACTCTAAAGCAAAGCTGTTTGCTGTATCAGGTTACAGATACTGGTAACTGGGATAATGAGCCCTGAGTTAAACTAGAAAGTGTCTCATAAAGTTATGTCCATCACAGCTTTGAACGACTAGATGCCAATGTCTCAGGGCCTGCCCAAGTAGAAGAATAAAATGGGTTTCTACTTAGGTTTCACCTTGCTAACTTCTTTTTCTTTCCCCTCAGAGTTTATACTCAGACCTTCTCTTTTCTCTCCCTGACCTCTCTCCTATTTTCTTTTGTACCTAACCCAGGGGTTGGCAAAGTACAGCCCCTGGGCCAAATTTGGCCAACTGCCTATCTTTTCATAGTCCTCAAATGAAAAAGAGTTTTAAATGATGACACTTTAAATGATTATATAAGTATCTGTCTAACGGCCTGATTTTGCCTCTTTGCCTGTAAAGCCTGAAGTACTTATAAACTGGGCCTTCAAGAAAAAGTTTGTTGACCCCTGGTCTAGCTCACAAAGCAGCATTTGTGGACCAGAAATATTGCAAATGAGTGTCCATTTTTACATACAATAGATTTTTTAATATGTCTGTCAAGGACATGGGGATATATGCCATATGGGTGTCCAGATGTGATTAAGATGGAATCTTGTCTCCTGCGGAAGCCTCACCAAGCCTCCTCTCTCAGAGTGGGCTCACAATGGATGTCTTTTCTCAGGATTCATGAGACTCTAATGGTTCTCGAGCAGGTAGTAGCTTTTTATTCATCCATTTGACAAATGTGTTGAGTGCCGAGAAAAGACAGGCCAGGCCCTGTGACAGAGGCTGGATATACTTAAATGAATGAAATACAGAAGTTCAGGGCCTTGTACAGATTGCAATCCAATCACCTTGTGCAGAGAGTCCAGATGCTTGTGATGCTCAAAGGTGGTCTGTGATCCAGCAGCATCAGCGTTACCTGCGAATTCGTTAGAAATACAAAGGGACGTTCCCTGGCGGTCCAGTGGTTAGGACTGGTGCTTTCACTGCCAAGGCCAGGGTTCAGTCCCTGGTCAGGGAACTAAGATCCCGCAAGCCATGCAGCACAGTGAAAAGAACCAAATTCTGGAGCTCCACACTAGACCTCTTGAATTAGAAATCTGGACGGTGGGACACAGCCATGTTTGCTTTAGCCAGCCCTTCACGTGATTCTGATGCATGCTTATGTTTTAGAACTACTAAGCTAAACCAATAAGATTTGTGCTGGGATAGTGGTTTTATGAAGCAGATTTTAGGAAAGTAATTAGCTCTTTACATTGCCCTTGTTAATAACTATCTTATGTTAATTATTTATTTTTACTAAAGTTATAGGAAATAGCAAAAGTACACCACGGAATGTATAGCTGGCTGCATATGTGCAGAACACTGAGCTGGGCACTGCAGTGAATGTTCAGGAAATAAAGGCTGCTTGTTGCTTTGCTATCTTCCAGTGAAAACAGAAATGAACCCATTGTATATTATATACCAGGGATATGCAAATATTTTCTATAAAGGTCCAGATAGTAAATATTTTAGGCTTTGTGGGCATCTGGTCTCTGTCCCAACTATTCAACTTCACCATTGTAGCACAAAAGCACCATATCTATAGATAATATATAAATGAATCAGCGTTGTTACATTCCAATAAAACTTTATTTACAAAAACAGGCAGCAGGCCCATGGTTTGCCAACCCATGTTATATACCATCACATACTACTACGTATGATGCCATAAACTATCCTGTATGGTTTCATTATATATTTCATCCTGCTCATATGTTTCACACAATTCTCCCTGTAATTGTCATATCTGATCATTTAACTTTGACCCTCCTAACTCTGGTTTCCAAAACTCTATTAATATTCTGTTTGTGCAAAAATTGTTTAGAGGAGTAACCTTCAAGGTATAACCTCACTCCAATGAATGAACACACCCTACTTGTTTACTAGCACAGTACTATAAACTGCTGACAAAAACATCCCTGAAGTTAATATTATTTTAGAGGTTAGAAACTAAGTCTGAAAGAAGTTAAATTGTTGAAGTTCATACAATCAATAAGTTTTGGAGCCAAGGGTCAAACTGTTTTTTCTGGCACCAAAGCTCGGATCTTTACTGGGAACTGCCTCGCGGTGCACTGAATACCAGTATATGCTTAATGTGTAACTGGAAATTGGGTTTAGGGTGCAAATGCAATATTTATGTTTGGCTATTGCTGTTCTTGACTCTTCTATGACTCTAAACTCAGTTTCAGGGCAATTAAAATCCTTAAGTCTCAGGACAATCATATTTATGTTGTAGGTGGGTCATAATCCAAAACCCTAAGTGTGATACTAGTAAAGTAATTCTAGAATAGTAGACATTCTTTAACAGCTCCGTCACCAATACAGCATCCTTTGCAACATGGTTTTACAGTTTTTTATCCAGGATCTAACTCCCCATGTGACCATCAGCAGATCTTTCCCCTGCTAGTATGTTAACTTTTCCACCCAAAAGGGTCTTTTAGTCTATATATTACAAAGAAGTCTATCTTTGAACTCGATATTCTAATTCTATATCAACATGACATTCTTCCTCCAACGTTTCCACTCTTATAGAGACAATCCCATGTGTTTTTCCATGGTTACAGAATGTACACTTCTTCTGTTGATACATATGTTAAACCAAATGCCCAACTTTGTAGGATTTACAACCTTAAAAATTAAGGTAGGAATCATTGCCAAATGTAGAGGATAAATGAATACCTGTGGCCATCTTCACTTCTAAAGAAACTGTAAACAAAGCCATGGATGACAAGATTTTCAGGGAGTTCTCCTGTGGTATTCTGAAAATGGGAAGGGAAAATAAGGCATGCTAAATCTGAGAATGTGAGCAGATCTGTACAGATGGGAACATCAGTGAACAAGCACCCATATGCATGTTTTCAGGTCAGATGCAGAGCCACTGAAAATAGATCAGAAAGCAGCAAAGCCTAACAGGGATGCATTTGAAACAGCAGAATGTAAACTCAATCTCAGTGGGAAAAAAAAAAAAAAAAAAGACATGACACCATCCTATTTCCCTAATAAGATATAACAGTGACATGTTGATCATTCAGAAAACAAGAGGAGCCCAGCCAAGGAGAAAAACATGGCTTTAGACAAAACACGTCAACAAAGAAAGTGTTCCAGACTTTCCTGAGAATTCATCAGTGCAACCAATGCCTACTTCAGATGAATTATTTTTACCATTCACAGCAAAATGAAAGAGTAAGAACCTCTTTCACAAAGCTGTATTTATTGAATTTAAAGGACAGTATTGTTTTCTTTGATTGTGTGTTTCCTTTTTTTATTGTTATTATTGCAAAAATTCCTTTCTTTTAGATAAGTGATGAGAGTAAATGATAGTTGGATTGACTGTCTTCTTTATCATCTTCACTTAAGAAGATAAAAGTAAAGTTTGTCAACTTTCTATCAGCTCCATCAAAAAAATTGTCTTAGTTCATGAAATCCAAAATACTAGGGGGCCTGACTTGTGTGACACTTGGACATTATCACTTTGTGGATCCTAACAATAGCTTCACTGATGAAGGCCTGTTTAAATCACACAGTTTACATTTGTTATTTATAATTGTCTCCTGACAATCACCATTCATAGTTTACAAATGAGGATGCTGAAGTTTGTAGAAGTCAAGGGACAAGCCTAAGGTAAAACAGCTATTAAAATGGCCATCCGCCCTCATATAACATCAGAGAAATGTAAATTAAAACAACGACGAGAAACCACTACACACCTACTAGAATGGGCAAAATCCAGAACTCTGACAATGCCAAATGCTCACGAGGATGTGGTGTAAAAGGAACTTTCATTTTGGAAGACAGTTTGGCTGTTTCTTACAAAACTAAACATACCCTTACCATACAATCCAGCAATTGCACTCCTTGGTATTTAACCAAAGAATTTGAAAACTTAGGTACACATGAAAACGTACATATAAACATTTACAGCATCTTTATTTATAATTGCCAAAACCAAGAAGCAAATGAGATATCCTTCAGTAGGTGAATGGATAAACTGTAGTAATACAGACAGTGGACTATTTTTCAGTGCTAAAAAAGAAATTAGCTACAACAACGTGAAAAGACATGAAGAAATTTTAAATGCATATGACCAAGTGAAAGCAGCCAATCTGAAAAGACTATATACTCTATGATTTCAACTATATGGCATTAGGAAAAAGGCAAAACTACGGAGACAGTAAAATATCAGCTGGGTGCCAGGGTTGGGGGAGTCAGGGATGAATAGGTGGAGCAAAGAGGATTTTTAGGGCAGTGAAACTACGCTGTATGATACCATAATGAGAGATACATATCATTATACATTTGTCCAAACCCACAGAATGCACAACACCATGAGTGAACCCTCATGTAAACTATGAACTTTGGGAGATTATGATGTGTCAAGGCAGTTTCGTCACTGTTATATAACAAACATACAACTTTGGCGGGTATGTTGATCATGGGGAAGCTATGCATGTGTGGGGAGGGGTATGTGGGAAATATCTGTACTTTCCCTTCAATTTTGCTGTGAATAAAACTGCTCTAGGGACTTCCCTGGTGGCGCAGTGGTTAAGAATCTGCCTGCCAAGGCAGGGGACACAGGTTTGATCCCTGGTCTGGGAAGATCCCACATGTCACGGAACAAATAAGCCCGTGTGCCACAACTACTGAGCCTGTGCTCTAGAGCCCACGAACCACAATTCCTGAGCCTGCATGCCACAGCTACTGAAGCCCGTACGGCTAGAGCCCATGCTCTGCAACAAAAGAAGCCACCACAATAAGCCCGCACACCACAATGAAGAGTAGCCCCCAATCACTGCAACTAGAGAAAGCCTGTGCAGCAATGAAGACCCAATGCAATCAATTAATTAATTAATTAACAAACTGCTCTAGCTCATACAACTCAATATCAAAACACAAACAATCCAATCAAAAAATGGACAGAAGACCTAAATAAGCATTTCTCCAAAAAAGACGTACAGATGGCTAACAGGCATGTGAAAAGATGCTCGACAATGCTAATTATCAGAGAAATGTAAATCAAAACCACAATGAGGTATCACCTCACACTGGTCAGAATGGCTGTCATCAAAAAGTCTACAAATAAATGCTGAAGAGGGTGTGGAGAAAAGGGAGCCCTCCCACACTGTTGGTGAGAGTGTAAATTGGTGTAGCCACTATGGAGAACAGTATGAGGTTCCTCAAAAAACTAAAAACAGAACTACCATATGATCCAGCAATCCCACTCCTGGGTATATTACCCAGAAAAGATGAAAACTCTAATTCAAAAAGATACATGCACCCCAGTGTTCATAGTGGAACTATTTACAATAGGCAAAACATGGAAACAACCCAAGTGCCCATCAACAAACTACTGGCTTAAGAATATGTGGTATATGCATACAATGCAATATTACTCAGCCATAAAAAAGAATGAAATGTTGCCATTTGCAGTAATATACAATGGATCTAGAGAATATTATATTTAGTGAAGTAAGTCAGACAAAGAAAGACAACTATTCATCGCTTATATGTGGAATCTAAAAAAATAATACAAATGAATCTACCTAAAAAACAGAAACAGACTCACAGACAAAAAAACAAACATTGTTACCAAAGGGTAAAGGGAGGGAGGGAAGAATAAATTGGGATTATAGGATTAACAAACTACTATACATAAAATAGATAAGCAACAAGGATTTGCTGTATAGCACAGGGAATTATATTCAAAATCTTACATTGATAATAATTTATAATGGAAAGTAATCTGAAAAAATATATACATATATAACTGAGTCACTTTGCTGTACACCTGAAACTAACACAATAGTGTAAATCAACTATACTTCAGTTAAAAAAAAAGAGTGGAAAATGAAAGTTCCAGTAAAAAAAAAACAAAAACAAAAACTGCTCTAAAAAAAGTACTAAATTCTTTAAATGGCTGTCTCCAATGGTTCTGTCCTTCCTCATAAGCAATGCAGCCTCAGACACTTGATCACAAATGGCAGAATAAATGGTGAACAACTGAAAATTGGCAAAACTCATTCTTAACTTCAAAGGAAAGCAGAGGGCAGTCAACAGATAGACACTCATCCTTACCAGCAACCTCCATGACTCAAATGTTAACGTTTTCCCCAAACAGCAAAGAAGATGTGATTTTAAATGTTTATGTGTCTTAATGTGGTTCAATGTATCAGAATGCTTGGTAGCATTTTGGATATACTCCACTTTGGAAGAGTTGGAGAAACAGTTGGCAGCACTTTGTGTGCTTCATTTTAATCTGGAGGGGGGACATTTGAGATTAATCTGCAATTAAAAAGAGGTTTGGCTGTGAGGAACTGATGTAATTCACATTTTGGACTTATTTGAGGAAAAGAACAACAGTCACATTTGCCATGGGCAAAAATGGGATGAACGATGGGGAGGGTGGAGTTCCAGTTTGTTGACAGTAGTACAGATCAGCAATTAAAAGGGCAGGGCAAACATCCAGGGACAATCATCTGACATTTTATGAAATAAAATAGAGGCTTTGCTCAGCAACCTTTTCAAAGGAATTCATCTGTGAAGCTTTGATACTGACACCTTGGATGTAGCTCCAACCTAATGATGGGTACGGTAGTGAAAGAAGGAAATATTTCATATTGAATCGTTAAATTAAGAATGTCAGCTGGAGCCCTGAGTGATATGAAAGACGTGGAACCAGTAGTCCTAGAGGAAATCCTTCCACCCATCCTTTCATAGGAGAAAACTCAAATTCTCACGGTTTGAGATTTTAAATGCTGAGGAAATTATAAATGGTTCAGCTTACTCAGTGAGTCACTCTGGGTCTGCAAAACCAATATTTACCCTTTCAATGGTTTTCTAGAAAGCCTATGTCCTTGTGAGGCTTCCTGCAACATTCCCTCTCTGAAAATTCCTCTAGTGTTGCAAGTGAAAGAAACAATGGCAAAATGTGGTTTCCTTCCAAGCTTTTAGGCTATAAAAAAGGAGAATAAACTTAAGTTTCATTTCCCAGAAGATGAACTCCAGCTATTGCTCAATGTTTTGACTTTTGCATTCAATCAATAAACAAATATGGAAGGAATGAACATTTCAAATATCAAACTGTATTTTACTTCTTCGGAGGAAGCTGGTTTTCCACATCCACAGCCCTTCTGCCATGATGATTAGGTCAAGAAGCTGAGGCAGATCAGCTTAGGGAAGGAGAAGGGAATGGTGTAAGACTCGATCTTTCCAAGAGGGAAACTGAGAAGCTTTTGCAGAGTGGACAGGAGGAGTCTTCAGGGAAATAAGAAAAAAGGAAAGAATTCATACCCTTGTGTTTCCCTGGCCATGCCTAGTAGATATCACCTTAGGATGCCAAGATACCAGATGAAACATGCTAGATATAGACAAAGCCAGAATTAAGGATTTTCACCTCAGACAGCAGAATGATATGGAAGTTCCCCAAAAGGGCTTGCCCCAGGAAAAGCGAGAGAAGTGGAGGGCAATAATCCAGAACAGCATTGTTCAATAGAAATATAATACAAACCACATACACAACTAAAATTTTTCTAATAACCACATTGTAAAAAGTAAAAATAGGTAAATTAATTTTAATAATGTAGCTTATTTAACCTGACACAATAAAAATATTATCATTTTGATAACTACTCAATAAAAAAATATTAATCAGATATTTTGCATCTCTGAACGCCAGTATGTATCTCACAGGATTTCATTTATAGCACATCTCATTTCAGACTAGACACATTTCAGGTGCTCAATAGCCATATGTATTGGATAGCACAGATCTAGAATAAACTGAGTGTAAATCCTGGGGTAGTTAAAAACAGAAGAAACCAAATGAATGACTGGACAACTCTGCTTATTTTCTGCTACAAATCTGGAACGACAAAGAGAAAGGAAAGATCAGTATTAGGAAAAATTTTAAAGCCATGGGATAATTTAATGTGTTTATTGAATTCTTCTGGGGTATCACATAGAAAATCCAACCCTACTTTATACACAAGTCTATTCAGTGTCTAACCATGTGTAAAGGACTGGACTGGACTATGGCAATGCAAAACACTGAGTTGCTCATGATACTAAGAGGTGGGCCCATAATAAAAATTAAGATATCGTGTAAATAGAGACAAAAAAGCAACAGTGTGAGAATGAAGGAAGGCAGTCCTTAATTTTTCTGGATTTGTCTAGGCTATAAGCTCCATGAGGGCTGGAACCTTATCTGTCTTATTTGTTGCTTTCTCAACAGTAGCAGACAGAGGGCTCCATAAAACCTTGGTGAGTGAGTGAGTGAGTGAGTGACTGAGTGACTGAGTGAGTGATTGCTGGTCAGAGAGAACTAGGTCAGGAGAAGACTCACATTGGACTTGGTGTTCAGAATTGGTTTAGAAGAACAAATTGTTCTTCACCTTGGCGAGCGGGATACTTGAGACCTAACACCTGCACATCCTGGAAGCTGTACATTTAAGACACATTCAGTCAATAATATTTGACTTATGAGGCAAGAGTGTAGGTGGGGATGGAAGATGAGATGGGAAAGATAAGCTGGGGCCAGATGGTGAAAAGTACAGAGGGATTTTTATGAATTATTTATAGGATTAGTCTATGCTGGCCACCTGGTGATAGCACTACAGTATCGTAAAGATTCCCACAATGCTAAAGCAGACCTCTTTTGCAGCATATTGACCTCCTGTTTTTAGAGCTTTCAGAAAGCAATCAACCATCAGACAAACAGTAGTAAGTGACAGTAGACATTCTTTGAGCCTACTGTACATTGCTGTTGAATTTTCCCCATCTCAGTTAACTTTTCCTTCCTCTTAAAGTTACTGAGAGAACAATAAAAGCAGGGAATAAGATGAAAATGTGCTGGTTTACATATCACCCAAAGTAATAGAATAAAACTTTTTTAAATGGGAAGAGGAGTGGTAATCTTTGCTCACTGTTAGCATCAAGCCTCCTTTCAAGGATTTCTTATCTACTGAAGTAATATCAAATACACCATCCAACTGGTGATATTAATGCATAAATCCCAGGAATACATCTGGAAATGTTTGTGCTATAGAAAAATAGAATGTTCCTGCCTAATATGGTACTTTATAAATTCAATGTGCATATAGCAATAGCAAGTTTATAGAGTGGCAATAAACAAAACAAAACAAAACAAAAAAAGGAGGGGAGGATAGTTTATGAAGCTTATAAAGACATTTATTCCAGCATTTGGGTAATTGGAAATTTGATTATGGCCAACACAATTTGTGTCCATGTTAAAACAGAGATGGTGCAGTGTGATGGTTAATAAAATAAACATCAGAGTCAGATAAACAAGGACTCCAGTATTGGCTCCTTTTCTTACTAGAAAGTGACTTAATTGTCCAATCCTCATATTTTTCATCTGCAAAATGAAATAACAAAAAATAGTACCTAACTCTGAGTGTTCTTATGAACAGTAAGCAATAGTTTAAAGAAATGTCTGACACATGGTAAAAAGCTCAATAAAAGATAGCTATTGTTTTATCTTTTGTCCATTGAGCAATTATTGATCAACTACTATATGCAAGGTCCTGGAAATTCAGAGGTAAAAAACATCTGACTTGAAAAAGTTCACTTACTCTAACAAATATTTTCTATAAAAGCATCCATCATTACCTAGACTTAGAATATATGCTCTCTAAAGTGATGGTCATGTTTTCTCATGCTGTTTCACATAGCCCAGGGTTTCTCAACCTTGACACAATTGACATTAAGTGCTGGTTAATAGTTTGTTGCGGGAGGCTGCCCTGTACATTGGAGAATATTTAGATACATCCTTGGTATCTACCCACAAGATGCCAATAGGATCCCCAGCGATAATAACCAACAATGTCTCCAGACATTGCCAAATGTTCCCTGGGGGTGGGGGGAGGGTTCAAAATCTTCCTTGGTTGAAAACCACTAGCCTAGACTGATGGTGAATGTGTTCCCAAGTCTTCATAAATAAGTAGGTATAAACTGACAGAACTAAAAATATAAAATATTTTATCACCTAAGTTAGGGTTTTTAATTCTTATTTGTTAAGGAGCCATTGCCTAAATCACCCAGCACACTTAAGGTTCTATTTAGTCACCAAATCTGACTCCACATTTAACCATTTGGCAGTATCATCACTTACCACTATAGGATCACCTGAATCCTGCCCCTCCTCTGTATTCCCATAATCTCTTTCCTAATTCAAGCACCCTCTCCTCTCATCAGAGCCACTGTACCACTTGAGCTGGTCTCAGAGGCTCTTCTCTCTCCCCACTCATCCTACACACGGTAAGCAGATTAATCTCCTCCAAACACAACTCTAATTAGATACTCTCCTCTTCAAAAACCTAACCTTATTCTGGGCAGTGATTTGTAACTGTTTCATTGGCAGCAATAGAGTAACCAACCAATCCACCCCATTTTGTTCAAGACTTCCCCAGTTTAACAGCTTAGCATTGAAAGACTGAGGGAACCCCCGTCCCAGGCAAACTAGTGTGATGGGTGACCCAAAGCAGTAAAGCTCAGTTTATTTCCAGACAATTCTGTGGAACTCCAGAACGTACATAACAGATATGAATCTTGGGTTCAAAGTCAGGTGAATGAAACTGGTCATAACTCTTTATGTCTGTTGTTTTAAAAATAATTCAGCCTAAGTTCTGACTTCGTTTTTCTGACTGTCCCTCATTTTTTTAGAAGGAAAGAAAATCTTAGTCTAACCTGTGGCCTCACCTCCAGGGTGAGCCACAGTGCTGGGATCCTAAGCAGAGCCAGCAGGTGAGAGGCACAGGAACTTCCCTGGCCCTCAGTCAAGTGTGGTGCCTGGGAAGCAGCTGCTGGGTTCCTCACTATCCCTTTGCCCTTGGCCCCTTCCAGTGCAAATGCCTCTGCTGCTTCCACGTCATGTCTGTCAGACACAGACTGTTGCTCTGAAGTCTTGCTTCCTCCAAAGCAGCCTGGATGGGAGGAATTCAGATGCTTTATAAACCCTCCCTTTGGTCCTTTCCCGCTCTAATCAGGAGGAATCTCCCAACTTAGGAGGTAGGAAGGAGAAACTGTAATCATCCCCTTGTTTCTTTAGCACATTTTAGTATACCTGTAGATTTCTGCATTTTTTTACATTTTCTGCCACCTTCTTTACCCAATTCTTCCAAAGTGTAGTCAATAGTAACAAACTAACCGATGACAGCCTGCAGACAAGCCTTGTATGGCTTGCCTAGTGTTTTTGTTTGTTTAAGTTTAAATGTGAATCCTTTAAAAGAGAAAAATGCTCCCCCATTTTCCACAGACTTCATCATTCCTTGGTTCTCCTGCACCCAATCTACTTGACCTGTTTCCACCACCTGCCTGATCCTTCCAGGCAATTTAAGCTTCCAACTTGTGTCCCCCACTGGAGAAACAGAACAGGCAATGAGCATGGAGCTAACCTCTGTTTGAATGGAGAGAAATATAGAGAGTAAATATTACAGATTCATATCTCCAAATACTGTCTTAGCCACAAATGAAAAGACAAAGCAGTTGAGGTGCAGACAGGATGTCCAGAGCCCTGACACACAGCCTCCCAAGTTGAAAAACCCCAAGTCTGCTGAACGAATGCAAATCTTTACAACGACATTCTCACTTGCTCATCATAGGACAATGGTCTCCTTTTGTCATCCTCTCTCCCTCTCAGCCTCAACAATCAAACCACATAACTTGCTCTTCTCTGCATCTGCTCACTTTGTGCTGAATGACTTAGCTCATTATGTTTCCTCCATCCCTGAATGTCTTTTCTACTGATTTCCGGTCAGAAACTTAACAATCCTTCCAGTAGAAGCTCCAACTCCATCTTCCTATGCTTTTACAAAAGGTTCTTGTCACCTTTTCAGGTGTAGTCTCTTCTATCAGCCCATTACCTATAGGAATTCTTCAAGAATCCTAGACCCTCTCCTTTGATCCCCAACCTCCCCCCACCCCCGAGAATCTCACCCATGATCACAGCTTCAATTATGACTATTTTGCAGATGGCCCATAAATGTATATTTCTAGCCCAACAGTGACCACATACTTCATTGCCTTTTTTGGCATCTCTTTTTTGAATATTTCAAAGGCATCTCAACATCAACTTAACTAATGATCTTTCTGTACTAAATCTGAGTATTTTTTCAGTGAATGAAGGTTGCCACCAACCAGCCATGCTGTTAGCAAGCAGAAACCTAGAAGTCATCCAGGATCTGCCCTTCTCTCTTATTCTCCATATGTAAACCATCAGAAATGTAGCTTTTTTTCAAGAAGGGGATGATCTGATCAGACCAACTGAAAATGGTCTTTCCAATTACTGCAGTGTAAATTGTTGGCCTTTGGTACTTTTAGAAAGCATCACTCATCAGCTCTGGGGCATTGATAGTTTGAAATTCAGAATTGGTCAGGCTGAGGAGGGAACCATGTGAGCCAATGATACAACTTCCAGTTAGAGTCCAAGTCTAAGTCTGAAGGCAGGTAAAGACTGATGTCCCAGGAGATTAAAGACAGTTGGGCAAAGAGAGACGATTCTTTCTCACTTAGTCTTTTGTTCTACTCAGGCCTTCAGTGAACTGCATGAGGCCCACCTACACTGCGAGGGCAATTTGCTTTACTCAGTCTGTATATTCAAATGTTAATCTCACCTAGAAATACCTTCATAGACACAGCAAGAAATAATGTTTAACCAAATTCTGAAGACCCTGTGGCCCAGGCAAGTTGACACATAAAATTAACCATCACAAGAGCTAAACTTAGCCATTTTCACTCTTACCTGGCCTGGCCTTTCTAATACACTGGCTTCTACCCTCATGCCACACCATGTCCACGGCTACTAAAAGAGCACACATCCTTTCTGTTCCTAATCAGAACAAGGTCTGCCTATTCACGGAAACAAAATGTTGTGTTTTGACCATTAACCTTTCTCCAAAGGAGAGAAGAAAGTCATTAAAAATGCAGCATTTCTAAAAGTTAATTTTATGGAACTCCAGTCCCATAAGATACTCTGGGAAAAAAAGAAAGGATTTCTTGACAATTAAGTGATACTATCTCTATATTAGTTTTCTATGCTACGTATTACCATAAACTTAGCAGCTTAAAAAAATAGTCACTTATTATCTCACAGTTTCCTTGGGTCACGAGTCCAAGCATGTCCTAGCTGGGTCCTCTGCTCAGATACTCATGGCGTTTTATCACAGTGTTGGCTGAGCTGTGTTCTTTTCTGGAGCTCAGTTTCTCTTCCAAGCTCATGCTGTTTTTTGGCAGAATTCAGCTCCTCATGGAGATTGGATTGAGGCCCTCAGTAACTAGAGACAGCCCCTCTCTATAGGCAATCACACATGGCTGCTTGTTTTTCAAGGTCAGCAGGACGCCTTCAGTCCCTCTTTTAAGGGCTTTTGCCTGATTAAGTCAGGTTCATCCAGGATCATCCCATTTTTTATTAACGCAAAGTCAACTGTTTTGGACCCTTCGCATTTGCCATGTAAGGTAGCCTAATCAGCAATCTTACCCTCACTCAAGGGGAGGAGATTATATTAGACTCATACACCCAGGGGTTGGAATCTTGGGGACTATCTGCCTGTCACAACCCAGATTCAGTTTGTGAATTAGCATGTTATGGCCTCTGAAAAATCCTAGAGGAAAGAAATCTGGTTGATTTTTTTCTAGCTGTTGTTCTTCAAATTCATTTGGCCTCAATGAAAACCTTATTTTCACATAACATCCATTATTGTCCTTGAAATTAGTGTTTTGTTTCATCTGTCTCTTGGGATACATTGGAACAGAAAACAAACAAACAAACAAACAAACAAACCTGGACCACAAAGTTGGTCTAGGATTCACATTCCCATCCTGTGACTTCCCAGTTGGTCCAGCTTGGGCACGTTCCCTGACCTCTCAGTGAATTGGTAAAATGGCTGCGGAAGTACCTGCTTCTCAAGGCTGTTACAACAATGAAATGAAAGTAAACAACACCTGGGACATGCCTGGCACAAGTTAGAGATCCAATAAAGTAAAAAAAATCCTGTTGGCCCCTCCCTCTCCTCTTTCACGTGAAATTTTATTAATAATTACAAAAATGATACCCTATTGATGTTAGAGTGTACAAGCTCTCAGATCTCAGACTTGAAGCTCTGTAACATTCTTAAGCTAAAAAGTCTAAAATTAAAACTTAAGAGAAATAATACTTCTCTGTTCTGCCCATGATAATTAATTTATGCTTTAAATAGTCTTTCATCAATACCATCAGATTATAATAAATCCAAAAATGAATTATTAGCACATGTAGGTAGTTTTCATGTTCTTTTTAAATACCAAAACAACAATAATATGAAAAATTTGGTGTTATTGTCAAAGCTGATTAAGTTAAAATTGATGGAGATGTCACAAAAATGTTAACTACCACTCCTTTTATCAAGCAAAGTAATATGGAAAGCTTTCAACCATATAATTTAAAGTATAAACTACTTAATGCCTTTGGAACTAGTGCCAAGTTTTAGAAACAAAATATTTGACATTTAGGCTACCTTGCAGGGCAGGGTCTACATGGCAAGACTAAATAGGACTAATTATAAAGGTACAAAATGACAAAACTTGTGGGTAAAATTTAAACCCTGTAATAATTGTATGACCCTCAGCCAAGTATTTATTCTTCCTAAGCCTCAGTTTGCTTATCTAAAAAATGGATATGATAATAGCATCTGTATCATAGGAATGCTGTAAAGGTAAAATAGATAAAAACTTAGTGTAGTGTGTGTTACTTCAGTGCAGAGTTAATTATTGTATAAGATTAATCTACCATTTGATCTCAACTCATGCTGTGCTTTTAAATCCTTGAATGAAAAGGTGGTGCTGAATTCTGAAAAACTCTGAAAACTTTAGATTGAAGTTCATGTTGAACTTCTTATTAAAAAGGAAAAAAAAAAACCCAGCATGCTTATATTATTCAATATCAATTAGCCATTAACAGAAGGGAGAAAAGTGCAGAGAATATATTACTCATAAACAAAATTCTTTCTAAATGGAATCCTTTGCAATGTATCCCATGAGGCATCTGTAGGTCTTTAGGGACACAAAACAATTTATTGAAACTTCTGTGCAAATTGAAACTCATATTTGGAGCAATGCATTAAGAATCTACAGATCATTTATTCATGCTCTTTGCTGAAGGAATTGCAGACATCACTTTTTTTATACAAATGCTCCTTCAGTGATTAAAATTCCTTCTCTCTGGCATATGGATGGAAAAGAAACAAAAGCAAATGAATAAGAAATGTAACCTGCTCTGATACTGACAGATAAATTGCATATATTCCAGAACAAGGAAAGTAGTGTGTGTGCGTGTTACCACATAAAAAAAATAAATTATATTGGGAACTCCTTTAATTTCCTTCCTCAGTAATGAGTGGCAAGGATGAAAATGTTCACTGAGAGCAATTTCATTGGCACACCATCAGTGAGGCCAGAGTGGATGGTTGAAAGAAATGTGAATAGGGTATTGTTTTGATATTACTTCTGCAAAAACAGCTAGGAGAGCTAATGCTCATTTTAAGCTGTATGTCAAGGCTTCAAAAGAGTCACAACAAATAAAGAAAAAAAAATCCTTGCAATTTAACTAGTTTTTCCTGAAGCTACCTGGGTACTATCAAACATAAAAGAAAAAGATATTGGGATTTCCCAGGGCCACTAGGTGTGCTTGTATTAGTTGTGCACACCCCAACACCAGGGGGACTGGCCTGAGAGTTTGGGTTTTTTGTTTGTTTGTTTGTTTGTTTATTAACTTATTTTTGGCTGTGTTGGGTCTTTGCTGCTGTGAGCAGGCTTTCTCTCTAGCTGCAGAGAGCGGGGGTGTTACTCTTTTTTGAGGTGCACAAGCTTCTCAGTGCAGTGGCTTCTCTTGTTGCGAAGCACGGGTTCTAGGCACATGGGCTTCAGTATGTGGCATGCAGCCTCAGTAGTTGTGGCACATGGGCTTACTTGCTCCACAGCATGTGGGATTTTCCGGACCAGGGATTGAACCTGTATTCCCTGCATTGGCAGGCGGCCTCTTAATCACTGTGCCACCAAGGAAGTCCCTGAGAGTTTTGATAGAGTATAAAACATAGAATTGGAAGACACTCAGAGTTGGGGGGAACCTGACTCTGCCACTTAATGTGTGAAGTTGGGACATTTCTTAAGTTTTAAAAGACTCGATTTCTTCATTAGTCAAATCTGAATAAAAATACTTACCTCTTACATTAATTATAGGAATTGAATAAATTAATGTTTAGGAAACACTTAACCCAATATGCTGTAGATGTGCAACAGTGGTTGCTATTACAACTTTTCTAGTTAATGTCTGTCTAATGTTTGTCTAGTTAATGGGTTTTCCAATGGCAGCCTCTTAGACAAGGATTTTGGTGCAAGAAGCTTCTTTAAGAAAGCACAGCTACAGGAGTTGGAAAGGGAGACAGAGAAGGGAAGGAAGACATTAACTGGTGATTTATCAAGCAGGTGACTGATGGGGGTAACTGGGGCTCAATTCCTCTGGGGAACTTTAAGAGACAAAGTATAACAGCTTCAGTAGTATCCCCACCTAAGATGCAAGAAAGCAGGAGTATTTATCCACCAACTCTCTATTATTGGTTGTGGACTGTTTCTGGGGACATTAACCTTCCTGCACTTCTGGCCTGTCCTGCTTGCTGGACCAGTCTGTTCCCAAAAGCAGAGAAATGACTGCAGGCAGAAGGAACCAAGGGATTTCAGTAAGTGGTCTTTCAAGTATGGAAGTGAGTACATAGGGGATATGGGCCGAGCTCCAGCAGAATCTGTTGCATTCTCTTTAATGCAGACTTTTAATCTCCTGAACTCCTTTATGATGATATAACTTTATGATGTTATTATAATATAGGTAAAATCTTTCAAACTATATTCTCAGGCATCTTCTCATCCGAAGACTGTAGGCTGGCAAAATTAGAGTGTATATACCCTCTGGATGAATGAATTTAGAACCTTGAGCTTGGACAACTGGATTTTATGCAGGGTTGGTTTGGTACATGCTCTCACAGAATTTACAATTGAACTGGAGAGATTGGACATACACAAGTAAAAAATGTAAATTTAGAAATTTAAGATACCAAAGTAGGTGCAGTGGAGTTTTCTAAGAAGTGAGATGTGAGGTTTTGTCATTGGGAAAGCTGCTGAAATTCCTAATGCTTTCATCTAGTATCATTTCCCATTTCACTCTGAAACTTCAACGAATCTAAATAGGGCACACACTTAGCGCTGACTTCTTAAACTATCAGCTGTACAGCTCAGTAGTGAAATAATAAATGGTTTGGTGCAGCAGAGTAAATATGGCCAAAGATTGGACACTTGTAGGAAACATTCTATTGAATTATTCTGTTTTGTTATTTTTAAGAGGAAAGTGAGTAGGAAATCGGTTATTTCCCAATTGTGGCATGAAGAAAGCATCAAAGCTGGAGGCAAGACTTTTAAGTAAGAGTTTAAAATTGGAAAACACCTTTGGAATATGTAAATTTTGCTAATTAGAGTGAGTAACAATTAATTACTGGATGTCAAATGTGTGTTCTTAGAAAGAAGGGGAGGATGAAAAACCTGAGATCTAAGCTCCACTACTTACGAGCTGAGTGATCAGGTAACTTAGTTCATCTCTCTGAGCCTAAACATCTCTTTTGTAAAAAGAGCATAGTAAGACCTACCACACAGTATGGTGAAAAGAATACAACATATAAATATAATATGATACATAAACGTACTAGAGTCCATCAACATGTGAACAGATAAATTGTGGTACATCTTTACAATAGAGACGAATGAACTACTGATGCACAAAACAACATGGATTAATCTCAAACTAATCATGTCAAACCAAAAAGCAAAGAGTATATATTGAAGGATTCCATTTACGTAAAATTCTAGAAAACACAAAATAATCTATAGTGACAGAAAGCACATGAGCAATTGCTTGAAGATGGAGGAACCAAGAAAGGGAGGAATGATGGGTTAGAAAGAAAAACTTCTGTAGTGATGGAGCTGTTCATCATCTTCATTGCTGTGATGGTTTCATGGGTGTATACATATGTCAATTTTAAATATGTGCCCTTTATTGTGTGCTAATTATACTTCAATGAAGCTGTTAACAAAAACAGTGTTAGTGACAGAATTGTAGATTCTCAGTAAATGCAATTTTCCTTCTCTAAATGTGTGTTTACTTGACCTTGACTCAACCTTCTCGGGGTCAAATTTGGTAAGTACAAAACAGGTAAGCCAGATAGAACTGACATTCATTATTCTGTGTGCCCCTTTCTTGTTCCTGTAACAGGATCTTCCCTTTTTTAGGAAATTGTTCTTCCTCGGCTCAAAAACGGGGTTCTGGTTGGGGTTACCAGTCATACAGAACCAGTACTTTGACCACTCAGGGATAAGCATGTGCGGCAAACACCAGTGCTGTGTGCCCAGCCCCCAACTTCCCGGAGCTAGGCTGCAAAAGGCTGGTACCTGCACCCTTCCACAGAGGTTTGCACTTGGGCTACTAGGGCTGCCTCACCTCCAGAGAGTCAAAGGTGAGAGTACCTAGGAGATTATAACCCCTCAGGGCAACCTGTAGCCAATGACTAGTGCCCAGATGCAAACCCCAGCTCCCCTGCTTCCACATAGGGACAAACTCTGACATGCAATTTATGTTCCAGAGCTTCCTGCGGGATTAGGTGGAGGTTGGCAGTTCATCTGATATGACAGCTTTGACAGACTCTCTTCCTTTTCTTATCCTGTTTCCCTTATTTGCTTATCACTTTCCACTGGCACAACTCCTTAACAGAACCACTTGTACTTGAATCTAATCTAAAACATCATGGCAAACCTTTTTGGCCACAGAGATGTGTCCAGGAATGGAACTGGTAACCCAGATAGCCTGCCTCATCTTTTAGATATTTTCAGAACTTGAGCTAGAGGATGAGGGCTCTCTTTTGTCTATAACCAAGAGGCGGAAAGCCTCTTGGAAGCTCTTAGTACCTACTTCCTCATCTTGTGAAGAAATTTTTAAAAGAAGAAAGCCAAACTCAGAGAAACTCAGACCAAAGGAGAGGATGATGATAGAGAGAGAGATTCCTCATGATGTTTAGGTCCAAATAGTTATATTTCAGAACAGACATTCTTTCCTTCTGGAATGTTTTATGTTGGCCAACAAATACCCTGAGTTTGATTTAAGTTCTTGTCACTTGCAGTAGAGGAAGTCTTGATCAAAATTCCTGGTAAGCATTGGCACTAGGACTTTCTGCCCTTGCCATGTGAAATGCACAGATTGGAACAAATTGGATCAAACAGGTTAATTGCTCTTTTCCAGTCAGGCCATAGGCAACAGCCAACATTCAATGTTCAAAATTTTGTCTTTCAGAATTATAGCTCAAATAGATTTCACTTTTTTTTTCTGGCAAAGAAATACAACTTGTGTTCTGAGGTATAATTACTTTGACAATATTTTTCATACTATATATCAGTTGTTTTTAATAAATTGATTTTCTTTTAGAGTTTCTTTAGAATATGAAACTCTCCCTGTGCACAGACTGATGATATGAAATCACTTAGGGGGAATATGGAGGCTAATCTTAAGTTTCTTCCATTAAAAATTATACTTTTCCCTGAGATACAGAATGATAACATAAAAACCCATTTTATCATAGAAAAAAAAATGATCTTAATGGCACAGACCAACAGTAATAGTATAAAAATGACTTCCAAGGAAAGTTTAGCTCACAAATGCTTTGAACCTTTGACTAAATTGAATGTATTGCAAGACTATTAACTGCTTGGAGAACTTTCAAATTGAAATTCTCTATTTTGTGCAGAATATTGGAATAGTACTTCTTTGGGTTGGCTAAAATCAGACTAATGACATGAGAATTACTATTTTAATTCATTTAATGATTACTTGATGACAAAATTTTTTTGTTTCCCTCCTGCTATGGCTTTTTAATGAAATTAACCTATGAAAGGATTAGATATATAAAATGCACAACATTTAATGCAACAATCTCTTTTATCAGTTGGATATTTGGAAAATTGGTGGGAGAAGAGATATATCTGGGATTATGCAAGTCCATTAGAAGGGGAATGACAATATTAAGTACTACATTTCTGCTCCAAGGACAAGTATTTATACCAGTGGTATAAATATCTATACTAGGGGAGATTTGGCTCCTTCTCCCCCTCCACTAATACCCTGTCCATCTCAGGGACATTTGGCAATATATGGAAACAGTTTTGATTGTCACTACTCAGGGCATTTGCTACTGGCATCTAGTGAGTAGAGGCTAAGCCTGCTAATTCATATCCTACAATGCACAGGACAGCCCCTACAACAAAGAATTATCCAGTATAAAATCTCAATACTCTTAAGGTTGAGAAACCCTAACTTATATTCTTGCTCCCAAATATTCCCTTTCTTTCACCACTTCTGAGCTGTACACTGCAGTGGTTCAATGGTTAATGCTTAGAGAAGATCTGTGTTCACTGTAAGACTTCTGGTTCGGACTCTGGATTCAAAAGTCAGCCCTACTACCTCTTAGCCACATGACCTGAGGCAGATCACTGCCTCTATGTCTTTTTTCTAATCTATAATAGAGGAATAGCATTTATCTCGTAGGGCTATTTCGAGAACTGAGGTGGATACTGTTAGTAAATGTGTTTAACACAGTGACTGACATAACACAGCCCCAACTCAACTTAGCTATTGCTGTTTTTATTACTGTGAGAAGAACTTGGGTGCAGGTATGTTTGGTCTGTTTTGATGAAGCCATTTTGACACTAGGGATATTCTGATATAGCCCAAGATATAAAACACTAGAATTTCATTTCAAAAAGTAGTGCTTAACTTCTAGCACAGATACCCTTAGTCTAATCTTAAATCCTACCCTCTCCCTTCTTTTTAAGCCTGAAAACCTCTTGTCCATCCCTCATTCTCAACCTACTCCCATTCTACTTTTGAACTCTTACCTTCTTTCTGCATCCCTGAAACTCACAAGCTTCAGGCACAACTTCCAAGCAGTTTATACGACCAGACAGTATAGGCTGTAGGGTAAATTTTGTCAGCAGTCTTGCCTTTGTTTGGTCTGCCTTTAAAAACAAATTTATTTTTTCATTTGTCTGCCTTTAGATAGGACACGTGCTTGTTGCCATGGTCCCCACAACTCCTCATTCCCATGTATGGCATACTACTTTATTCATTTAGGTTTTCTTGCTTTATCTCCTAAAGCAGCAGTCCCCAGCCTTTTTGGCACCCGGGATCGATTTCGTGGAAGACAGTTTTTCCACGAACGGAGGTGGAGAGTGGATGGTTCAGGCGGTAATGTGAGTGAGTGAGTGGTGGGGAGCGATGGGAAGCAGCAGCTGAAGCTTCTTTAGCTTGCGGGCCGCTCACCTCCTGCTCTGCAGCCAGAACCCTGTCCTAAAGGAAACCAGATTTACCACCCATGACAGTAGATGCTATAGGAAGATGACGCTGGCAAGGATTTAGGGATGCTACTGGGAAGAGCTGGGCACTTCAGTGACAGGCTCAGGAAGGTGGAGAAAGGATGGCATTCTGGACAGGACAAAAGCTATGACTACATGCGCCAAGGTAGAATTGATAAGGCCTGTTCTGAGGGCAAAGAGTAATATCCAAGTGTGGCTGAGCAAACCCTTCATGAAGGAAAGCCACTGAAAAAATAGTTAGAAATAGGTATTTAAACCAGTGGCTCAATAGCCTTGAGCACTGGGTCAAATAATTTAGATTTAACTTATAGTGATGATAAGCATTAAATGATTTAAAATAGGTCATGCAGTGACAAGATGAAAAGTATCTTTAAAAATATATTTAATTTCTTTTTTTTTACTACCAATATGTATTAATTGTGATAAGTTTAGATAATGATAAAGAAAATAAAAATCATCCCCAATCCCACTTCCTAAATTTCAAATTATTTATGGTTATACACACATAAACACACACTTTTAATAACAAAAATTAAAGTAACAAAAAATTTAGCTTGTTTTTTAGAATTTGATATGTCAATAGGTTTCCCATATCACTAAATATTTTTCAAGCTACTGTTTCTGATATAATTGCAGAAGTAAGCAAATATCTGTGTTCATTGCAGCATTATTTGTAATACTAAAAAAAGCACTAAAAGTGAAAACCACATGACTGTGCATTAATAGGAGCAAATGATCCCATCAATTCATTCCACAAATATTTACTGAGCACCTGCTATATACCAGGCACTATCCTAGGCATTGGGGATAAAATAGCAAAAAAAGCAGACAAAAATACTTATCCTCACTGAGCTAACATTCTAATGAGTTTGTATGCTGGTGCAGGGATTCACAAAGTTTTTCTGTAAAGGGCCAGATATTATATATTTTTAGTCATAGTGTAACCAAAAGTGGGGTCTGCCTGCTCACTGCGCAAAAACCAATAAAGAGGCCAGGTTGGTGGAAAGGAAAGTTTATTTTGCATGCCGGCAACCTGGGGTGGGAGTTGGGGGTGGGGGGACACCTGTCCAAAGGCTGACTCTTTCAGCCTGACAATCGGGGGCAAGAGCTTTTATAGACAGAGAGAAGGGGCTACACGTAGAAACAGCACAGTGAGCTCCAACAGTCATCTTGAAGTTGGTCATCAGTGGTCTGACCAGCGCCATCTTGATTATTTAAGGTACAGTTAATCTTCAGTTCCAGGGTTGGTTTGTTTCCATTTCTTTGAGGCCATTTCTTGGAATTGTGGCAGCTTATGTCATGGCCATAGTCTGGTCATCATGTAGTAACTTCTTCCACTTGGTGGGGGTTTCAGTATCTATAAGACAGCTCATAGGATATGGCTCAGAATATTATCTTTAGCCCTTGAGAAAAAACTGAAGGTCCTTGACTATGCTTAATGACTAAACTATTATTATTTGGTCTCCTTTGACTGTTTTCCTCTGTTTCTGCATGTTCTCACTTCTCTGATTAAACTTATCCTTTGGCTAAAGTTTTTCCACAGACAAAACACAGGCTGATGACATGGTGGAGGGGGGGTGGCAGGGAAGGACCATAGGGTCCTACTCTGTTTCAATAGGATCTCTGTTGCAACTATTCAACTCTGCCATTGTAACTGGAAAGCAGCCATAGACAATACATAAACAAATGAGCGTGAGTTCCAATAAAACTTTATTTGTAATGACAAGTAGTGGGCCAGAGAGATATATGGATAGATAGGGATAGTGATGTATATACATGGATATATATATAAATAGAAAATGTATAGATAGAAAATTTGTTGACGAAAACTTCCTAAAGAAATAAACCATTAACAGTGGCTACTATTGTCAGAGTTAAAAAATCTTACATTGTGCACACACTGCTTCTTTAAATAAATTTAAATTTTATAATATGTTTTTTGGTATTGTGCAATATTCTACTGTTTTTTTTTATTAACTATTCACCAGCTTTGTGGTTTCCAAATTTTCATTGCTAAATATATTGCTGCAATTAATATCTGTGAACAAAAACCTCTGACTGGAAATTTAAGTATTTGTTTAGGATAATCCCCAGAAATAAAATTATTTGACTAGAGGATTTAAACTCTTAGGTTCTGGAAATACATTGACAAATTGTTCTCTAGGAGGATATAACAATTCACCCTTCTACTGACAAGATACAAAAGTATTAATTTCCCCCACAATTGTGCTCACATTGGGCATTTTTATTGATTTAAAAACATATACAACTTTAATGGGTAGTACTATGTTTTATTTTGCACTTCTTTAATGCAACCAGTGAAGATGGCTCCTCTTTTTTTTCTTATGTATTGGCCACTTCTACCTTTTCTTTTCTGAAGTTTTTTAATCCTGTCCTGTGTCCATCATGGTGTTTTTTTATTTTCCTAAGAGCTTCTAGATACTTGAAATATTTCCATGTAAAATTTTTACTTGTCTCCCTTCATTTTCTCCCTTGTGGCATTATTGGCTTCACTCTTGTGGACACTCTTGCCCTCACTTTTGTGTAAGATTATTCCTTTTTTTTTTTTTCCATAGGATTTTCGAAAGGAAATTTATAAAGGTTTGCAGCGTAAAGAAATGTCTTCAGGCAGGTTCTTCTTTGAGGTAGCTCAGCTCTTCTCGGCCTCCATGGCTGGTCATTGTCTCAAAGAAATTTGATTATGTTCCTTTTGCCTACACTAACAAGAGTTCTCTCTATTCTTTCAGCCCAAGGTCTTAAGGACCAGCAGCTGATTTAGGTAGAGAGGCTAGGACTCATTTTACCTACTGTCTTAACAGAAGCTGGTACATCTCCTTCAGAAGGTGGTCTGCCTTTCTGACTTGGCTTTTAGTTGATTTACCTCTATCATAATCATGTTTCCTCTTTCCAGAGCTCGACAAAGCTTAATATCAGAGAAGGAGAAATCAATATTTGCAGCACTTCTATTTTACAGAAGTAAAACTTTTATTCTTTTTAATGCCACATGTGGATTCTCCCCAATTCTCTTCTCTTGCTACCACTAATCTCTTTAAATACATCAAATGAAAAACAACCAGGGACTTCCCTGGCAGTCCAGTGGTTAAGACTCCACACTTTCACTGCAGGGGGCACAGATTCGATCCCTGGTCGGAGAATAAAGATCCGGCATGCTGCGTGGCTCAGCCAAAAAAAAACAAAACAAAACAAGAAACAACAACAACAAAACCAACCAAACACTTTCTGGAATGCTTCAGTCTCTTCATGTCTCCCCTGAGAAAGCCCAGGGTCAGCTATTTTATGACTACATGACGGGGCCTAAACTGCAGGAATATTTAGAGCATTCATGCTGAGCTAGAAATGATACAGAATAGGATAAAATCCAGTCATTGAGGTGGTCATGAAAACAGGCAAGAATACAGTTTAGAAATGTAGTTTGGAAACTTTCTTCCCTCTTTCTCTCTTTTTTTTTAAGTAGCAAAACCTTTCTTACCAACACAATCTCAAGTGCCCTTCCTTCCAATCCAGATAAAACATTGATATGAGCTAATCTGGTCAGTTTAAAGGGAGAGGCAATATTAGTTTACTTGGGCCCACATCTCCTTGACCTCCCTGGAAGTCACCTGCAGTTTTGCAGGACAATCCCTGCCTCAGAGAACTGTGTCTCTCTGCCCTAACGCCTTGCTAGTCCCAGGGGTATAACTGTTCTGAGGAAGGGGAAGCTGGAAGTGTCCCCAGGAGCAGCTCTCAACCAATGAGGCATAGGAGTTGGTGGACAAACATGACCACTTCCTCACCCCTCAATGGGACGATTATGAGGTATGTTCCATAACATTCTATCAGAGTGCTCCCTGAAAATGAACCCCAATTGCCTACAGCCTGTTCTATCTTCCCTGTCTCACTTCCCCATTCCTTCTCCTGCTGCCTAGGATCATGTCCTGAATAAGCTATTTGTACCTAAATTAGGAACACTTAATAAAACTTGTACCTAATAGGAGCCCAATTAAGAAAACAGTGGGATGGTGCAAAGTCTATACATCAGTTAGATAGTGGAGACCTGTACTGGCCAATAGAGCAGCCACTAGCTACATGCAGCTATTCAAAATTAAATATAAATTAATTAAAAGTAAATAAAATTAAAAATTTATTAGTTTCACCAGCCACAATTCAAGTGCTCAACAGCCATACATGGCTGATGGCTATGGTATCAGACACCACAGAAATAGAACTTCTCCATCATTGCAAAAAGATCCATTAGATAGTGCTGACATAGACTCAATCCCAGATTGATTGAGATTGGCCTCCTCCTAGTCCTTACCTCAGGCAACTTACTCTCTGCTGTGAGACTCAGTTTGCACATCTGTAAAATAGGGCTGTGGTGGAGATTAAGTAAGATAATTTTTGTAAAGCTTTGAGAAAGCACATACGTGTTCAATAAATGTAGGGGAACAAGAGAGCTAGAGAGGTACGGGAGAGATGGATCTTAAAGGCATCTAAGAATTCTGAGGAACAACAACCAAAACCACTAGTGTAGTGTGTGACACTGGGCAGGTTATTTCCCTTCACGGGCCTCAACTTCCATTCTTGTTAGGGGGTACTGGCAGATTTCTAGACATTAGTGAATCTTTGAATTTTCTTATTAGGGTGATTGTTGCACTGGTTTCATCTTCATTTAGTTACCTGTTTAGCCAATATTGGTTGAGTACCTCCTGCCTTCCAGGCACTGTACCAGGTACTGTTCCAGGCACTGTACCGGGTGCAAGGTCATAAGAGCAAAGAAAGCAAAGTCCCTGTCAGTGTAGATTTTTAAATCCTAAAGAAAGAATCAGACAAGAAACCAACAGGGTAATTGCCTACTGATAACCGCTGAGATGACCGCCCCCGCCCCCAGCCTTGCCTTTGGGAAGGCTTCCTGAAAGGGTGTGGTGATTGAAACCCCCTCTATGGAAGAGAAAGCCTAAGCCCAGTGAACAACAGGGAAGAGTTGTTTCCGGCAGAGGGAACAGCATGAAACCTTCCTTTGGAGCCTCATCCCATATTCTTTGTTCTCATGCAGTAAATTAGATGTCGGAGTAGTAGGGAAAGGTTAAGGAACATACTGCAAGTGGGAAGGAAATGGAAAAGAAAATGAGAGAGAAAGAGGGGAATTGGATGATTGCTGTCCTTTTCCTCCAGCCTTCTCAAAGTTCCACCTCTGGGTCAGTACTTCTTCAGTCATGGACAATGGATCACCTACAATAAAGATGGTGGGGTGGGAGAGGTACTTATGAAAATGAAGATCTCTGGGCCCCAAGATGGACCTACTGAGTTAGAAGCTTTGGAGAATATGGCCCCAAAGACATTAAAACAAAGCAAAAAAACTCTTAAAGGAATTCTATTAAGAACGATTGCTGTGATTTTTTTTTTTTTACTTCCTAATGAAGCAGGGCATTTGAAATGGAATGCCTTTAATTTTTCTTTTGGTTTTTAAATGAAGGATGTTTTAATAATATTGAAAGTGCTAAATTCCACGGCTCCCAGTTGCAGTGGGAATGCAGCTTTTGTTTCTGAAGGGAATTTCTTTCCCACAGTCTGGTACCATTTTTCTCTTTCAGTCCATGTTTCTCCACCGTCCTTTGTGTAAATATTCTTCACTCCACTTTTACCATCTTCTTCATCCGTTTCTAAATTTCCTGACCAGTAGAAAGCACCTTTGTTTCTATCCTTACATTTTGTTCTCCATTTTCAGTCTTTCAGGTAAACTTGTCCCTCAATGCTCCTTCTCTGGCCTTCTGATGTTCCTTACTCTTCCTTCTTGTTCATCTTGACTTTGACTTGTTAGTATGGCTCTGCCTTACCTCCCCCAAATTCTCTCCAGGATATAGTGAGAATTTCTCTTGAGCCCACTGCAGTTTTGGCAGAGGAGACACTTCTAGTTTCAGATCTCTTTTCTTCTGTGCACCTTATAATTTAAATAAGCTGCTGAGAAATGCCATCAAAATTAATCATTTTAATGCATTATTGAAGAGGGAAAAAATAACTTCAGCACAATGGAACTTCTTTCTGTGCCACTGGCAAATAACACTATAGAAGTATTGGTTAAAATGGCTGTCACGAACAGCAACAGAGATATTACCTATGCACATAATGAAAGGCCAAAGTTTCTTTGACAGTAAATTCAGGAAATTTGTTATCCATTAAAGAAGAAATAACCAAACAAAATCCACAAATGCCCTTTGTTTCATCATTGTAATAGTGATTTTCATTCTTGACAGGAAGCAGTGTGAAGTCAAATATGTTATTCATGAAAATTAGGGTTGCTTCTTAAAAAATTCTATTCAGTTCTACTGGTTATAATGAGTTTGTATCTGTCAAATGGTTTTTACGCTTAAATGAAAAGGTAATGATAAACAACCACTGGAACTGCTAGATGCATGATCCCTGTGCTAGGTTTCCTGACATGCCTCTTTGGCAAATCAGGGTCCCAGAAGTAATCAGTGTGGATATGAAAATGAGCACATTATTTCACTGTTAACATGCACTGCTAAGATGAAAGAGAAGGTGTGTGGGCCTACTGATGTTTTTTCTTTTCTTTCCTGGAACAATTAACTCAGTAAGAAATAGTGTAGGCAGACTGTTCTAAATCCAAAGTTTGATCATGGAGTTTTGGAACTTAATATTTTCAGTGTATGCAAAGTTTATGAGAAGTGCTACATTGTTAACTCCTAGTTCAAATAAGATACTGTCATCCTTGGCCTTCATTTTACTAATGGGGGAACAGGCTTACAGATGTAAACAGTAAAGAAACAAACATGTTAAGGAAAAGCATTTCTTAGTCAAGTAAAGAAAACCTGGTAGCTAACAGCCACTGGGATCTCCAGTGATTGACAATGCACTTGTAATAGGAAACAACGTTTTGTATTCTATTACAAGTTAATCACTAAAGGGGTGTTGCCTATAAGCTTAAATTATACATAATGGCCCATCTCTGGGAACCCTGCCTCCCAGGTAATGAGCATTAAGCTAAAATACCTTTGTTTAGCTCAGAGGAAACATCCTGACCAGGCCCACTTGTGAATGATTGCAGAGAGGAAGAAATTAACACATCCCTTCCTGAGGCTGACCAGAACCAGGAAATGTTTGACCTTATTCCCTCAGCTCTTAGAACAAAGAAGCCTGAATTCTAACTCAGGCAAGGTGGTTCTCTGGAGCACAAGTCCACTATCTTCTTGGTTTGCTGGCTTTCTGAATAAAGTCACTATTCCTTGCCCCAACAGCTCATCTCTCAATTTACTGGTCTGTTGTGCAGTGAGCAGTACGAGCTTGGACTTACTAACACACCGGCAAAATACATACTATTATTACCTCCCTTTCACAGATAAAGGTTGAGGCCGTGAAATAACTGGCCCAAGATCAGAGTTATTAAATCACAGTCAAGACCTGAACTCAGTTTGTCTATCTACCTCTGTGCTTCAATCTGATCCCAGACAGTACAGAATGCTTTTGGTAGTGCTGTTGCCTATGGCCAAAGTTACTACTCAAGCAGTTCACAATTGCAATACTGATAAAGAAAAAGCACAGAATCACTATTTATTCACTCTTAGCCAATGCTTCTACATGTCAGGGCTGACCTAGACCCCTGGTAGGAGACAGGTCTGTACCCATGTGTCAAGACTCTCTGAGAGCAGCATTTAGTCATCACTTCCATCTACAATTCAGAAGATTTTCATTCTACATTTAGGAACCCAATGGAAGAAGGCAGAGTAACTTGTCTCTTGATTCGCTGGGAAACTTCTTGAGAGTCCACCACTATGGTTTGATTTGTTTGCTTTTTTTTTTTTTTTTAGTTCTCAAACTAAAGAACGCCTTGAGAAGATTATTTACAGTGCAGATCTCAGACTCCATCCTAAGTGATCCTGACTCAATCGGTCTAGAATGGAGCTCAGGAATCTATATTTGTGAAGCTCTAAAAATGTAAAGGCTCCCTGATCCCTATCCTCCACTCTCTTCCTGGAGGCAACCACTTTAGACTCTTTAAATACTTTCATCTGCTTGTACACATCTCCACTCTTCTCCAGTACTATTAAGATAAGTTACAAAGTGGCAGGGACCTTATAACCCATATCTCTGGTGTTCTAATGTGAAACACCAGATTGGCTCTGGTGTTTCACATTAGATATGAAATAAATGTTTATTAAGAACTTATTAGAGGAAGAAACATAACATTTATTAAGACCCTACTATGTGCAAGGTCTTTACATACAACATCTCATTGAATACTTACTATCACTGTATGACGTAGGTAGTTCCTCAGGTGACAGATTCACAGAAGGCAGAGGTGAGATTTGAATCCAATCCAGTTTCACTGAAAACCCAGTGTTTATCTCAGTAAAGCACAGTGAAGAACTCTTTGGCGGAACCTTGACCTCAAAGAGCCTCCTATTTGGGAAAAAAGGGTAGAAAATAGGGAGAAGTCTTAGGAGAAACTCAGTTAAGTGTGAGTCATCCTACATGTGTTTATTTTGCACTTTCTCTAATTCTGGCACAGTGCTAAGCACTGGAGATACCATACGAAGGTCCTTCTGCTCCAGCCCCCCCAGCCCCTTGGCTGCAGAGATGGCAGAATTAGAGAATGTGGATGAAGACACTAAGGAATTGCTGATGCAAGACCTGGGCCCCCAAACAGAGGATTAGGTAGCCTTACAATCAAAAAAGGAAAACTCATATGATGCACGCTACCCAGCCCAGAAAGTCACTAGTAGATAATGAACCAATCAAAGATTGCCACATGTACTTGAATGGTAATCAGAAAGACTCTGCCCACTCCACTTTCAAAAATCCTGCTCTAACAGAAAAAATCTCATCCTAATAGAACACTCATCAAAGACTGTCTAAATAGGCTCTCCTTTCTTTTTATAAAATGCCCTCTTCTTTTTAAACCCTTTCAAGTCTCTGCTGGAAGGAAAGTGATAGTAGCCAACTCCTTTGCCACAGTACTGTCTGAATAGACCACTTTTGATTAATTCTACAGGTAGAGTTTGCTTCCTTCTGACAACATGTTCAAAGCTCTTACTAAGTTTAAACATTCACTCTGTAAACGTTAATAAAAGTCTTTGCTCGGTCCTGGCTACACGGCAGACCCAATACGAGTAATGACAGATGAAGTGGGAACTCGGATCCACTCATGTCAAGAGAAAGGTGTGGTCAGATTCCAGCTTTGGGATCTGATCCCAGGCTGTGACCCTGGGCAAGTCACATAATCTTTCTGTGATGCAGTTACTCCTCTGGTAAAATGGGAATAACATCATCACCCTTTACAGGGCTCCTGTGAAGATTAAATGACCCACGTTCAAAGGAATGAGCTTAGGTTTGGCACTGAATAAAAAGGGACCCGTGAGTCCATGCTGATACCAGTGAATACAGGAATAAAGAAAGAAATGTGGGAGATGGTAAAGCTCTTCTCAGAGTAGAATATAAACTAAAAAATGTAGAAAGGAATGGAATTAGACCATCATGATTTTGCAACCATCACAGTAATAACTGATTCAAGAAATAATCATCAGTGGATGCTAAATCTAGCCAGTAAAATTGTGATTAAGAATGGGCTAAAAAGCTATGTATCTATATTCATCAAAAATGGGGAATGAGGCAAAACGTAAATAAGTGGTAAACCTGGGTAAAGGATACTTGGGAGTCTGGGGTAATATTCTTGCAACTTTTCTGTAGGTTTGTTTGATCAAAGCAAAAATTAAAAAAAAATAGGAGGGAGGTAAAGAAGAAAATTAGCAAAAATAGCTGCCTAATTCTGTTACACTTTACATTTTCTCACAACCAAAGGCTGAAGAAAAGTAAGGTTAAAAAAAAAAAATCTAAAATGGTGCTTAATAGGGTGGAGAGAAGAGAGCATAGTTTTGAACCTCATTTTCAATCCTTATCAGATCTGTGACCTTGGATAAGTCAGGTAACCTCTGGGTGCCTTAGTTTTCTCTTCTGTAAAATGGGGGTTTTACACTGGTACCTATTAGCAAGTTTGCTGTGAACATTCAATGAGTTCATATCTCTAAAGTGCCTGACACATATGAAGCGTATTTGCTAGAGTTATTTTTGTTACACAGACAGTGCTTGGAATCATGTAAACTCCAAATACACGCGTGCTCTTTCTGGCGATTACTCGCTTAAAATCCATCAACAGCGTTACCTTAATCTTCAGTAAAAGATTAAAAAGTTCTTACTAGGGTGTAGAGGGCCTCCACCACCTCATCTGACCCACCTGCCTCTCCCTTTCTGCCCCAAGGCTCAGCTCAAACATCGCTTCCCCAGGCGAGCCTCTGGGGCCCGTGAGCGGACCGGAGGCCTCCCTCACTTGGCGTCAGCTCCGCGGGCCGGCGCTCAGAGCCCTGACTGCAGCGGCCGACCTGCACGGGCCTGTCGCCCGGGTGCAGTTTAAGCCCCACGACCGCAGGGCTCGGGATGGGTTTCTGCTCACATTGTGACGGGGGTGGGGTAGCCCTGTGAGGAGGCCACCGGGCCTCTGAATGCTGAAAGTCAACTTGGGGCCGCGGTGGGGGTCGCGGTCGGGGTCGCGGTGGAGGACGGAGAGCTCGCACAGGCGCTCCCTCACCGGTGCGGCCGCGTCCCGCGGGCACCAGGCAGGCCCCGGGCGGAGGGGGCGGCGCGGGGGCGGCCGGGCCCCGCCTCCTCCCCTCCCCTCCCCTCCCCTCCCCTCCCCTCCCGCCCTCGTCCTGCCCGCGCCCCGTCCCGCTCCCCGCGCTGTTTTCCTGGTTAAGATGGCGGCCCCCGTGGCAGCGCAGGCCCGGAAACTTCTGAGAGACCTTGCTCTCCGGACCCCGCTCCTGACGGCCAGGTCCCAGGTGAGCGGGTCCTTTGGCGGGAGCCTCGAACAGCCAGCGCGGGGCCCTTGTGTCCCGCGCTGTCCCCCGCCTCCTGGCCCCGGGTGCGCGGCCGCCCCGGCGCCGCACCTGTGGAGGGGGCGCGCGGCGCTGCGCCCCGAGCGCACGAGGGACCCCAGCACCCCTTCCCTCAGGTGTCTGTGGGGGGCGGGGGTGCCAGGCCGAGGGGCTAATGACAGCCGGGGCCAACCAGAGTGTGGGCCACCCAGCTGTCAGTGGTCGCTGACGTGGGTTCTCCCAGCGCTGGGGAAGGCGCCTGGCCCTGTAACCAGGCGCTGCGGGCGAGTTCAGGAAAAGTTCTGGGGACTGGGTTTTGGAGTCGTGAGGTTTTATGATGTCCACAGAAAACAAGGGGGAAAAAAAAGAAAAGAAAAAGCGCAACCTGAAAGTTGAGAAATACGTCTTTTTTTTTTGGAGGCATTATTGAGAACTATATTCTGAGGAAGTTTCTGGATAGTTCTGAGGAACTGTTCCAAAGACGTAAGGGAGAAGCCAGGATATATAGGAGTTTTTGCTGAAAACAAAAATAAAAACCAACAGAAACTTGTGGAACATCAAAAGGTCAGGGTTAATCACAAAATACAGATATGTCAAGTTAATGATTTTAGTGCTTTTCTTGATATGGGAAGGTGTAGGAGTCTGGGCTCATTGAAATTATTCCTTTGATATGCATCTTAACTATCTAGGACCAGTATCTTGTTTTTCTGCATCGTCAGTTCCCCTCAGGGTGCACTGTCTGGACGGCTGCAGTGGCTGCTGACTTGATGGCAGGCAACATTCTTGTTTACTAAAATGGCAGGCAGCATTTTTTTTGTCCACAATTAGCTGCCTGAGCAAGTCTGCCTTTTAACATCTGTCTCTTGAGGCCGTGTTAGGCCGCGTCATGAAAGTGCCTAGAAACTCATCCCAGCCTTGCTGGTTTAGTAACTCACCTCCTGGAGTGAGCTTTCTGCAGGCTGCCTCGTTTTGCAGACTTGGGTGGGGGTGCACCTGAGTTGATGAAATGAGGGTGTCAAAGAGAATGATGGGAAATGTATTCCTTCAATTTAGTGAAAAATCAGTCCCCTCACTAAAACACATCAGAGGATCGGCCCTGTCTTCTTTCTCCTTGTTTCTAGAGAATAAAAACCCAGGAGGGCCAGTAGTGGATGCTGAACGCTGAAATCTGCTTGGTCTCCAGTAGATTTTACCTTCTGTAGGTGGCAAGAGTCACAGTAGTAAGAAGGTCTTTGGGGGAGTTATGAGTTGGTGGTGACTCTTGGAGAAATGACTCAACCACTAACTTCTTGTTTTCCGTGAGTAGTATCATTCCCCTTTTAAAGAAAAGACAGTGTGGGGCTTGGCCACAGCAGAACATCGATTTCCTGTTTTTAATTGGTGAGAAACAAGTGATCACCCTGCAGTTTTAACTAAGACATGCACACTATAGTTTTTAAAAAATTGAAAGATAGCTACTAATGATCTTTTGAGTTACTCTGCACTTTGGTTGATTATGACATCTGAAAGGTTTTTTCCTCCCTTGTTTCATATCCTGACTTCTCATTTGCCTGTTTTTGTTAATGTAAATTTAAAAGGTGCTAATAACTTATTACTGTAATATCTTTAATAGGTACTTGACAGTATGGTGGGATAACAAAAGGAATGGTGGTTTTGTCTAATTAAAATCACTAATAACTGTTGTAATAGAGTAAGGAGAATACCTCCAGGTGATCAAGTTCTATTCATTATTTAAGTGTTAGAAAAAACAAGAACTGTGGTGTTAACTGTGAGAGTAGACTCGAATTGATGAGAAACATGGGGCCTAAGGCAGTGAAAACTCAAGGAAAGGAAAAAATTGTGCAGAGAAATCCAGCTGTTTAGCTGAAGTATGATAGTGCTTCTTGCCTTACCAAGAAATGGGAGCCTGAACACAGCACCGTAGAGAATCTGGGTGGGAGATACCCTTGGTTTGGCAAGAAGACTGGGTAAAAGGATCTCCTACTTCACTCCATCTGGTAACTTTGATTTACATACTTGTAGATATTGTGTTATTCTGTGAACACAAGCTTAGGAGATGAGAATTTTCTTTTTTTTTTTTTAAATTGTAAGCCAGGAATAGTATACAGTTCAAGAGCTGGAAATGGACATTAGGCATTAGCAAGCATCAGATCCAACCAGATCATTTCACAGGTAGAAAAATGGAGAACTAAAGAAGTTCATGGGCTTGTTCAAAGTTATAAGAAGAGTTTGTGGCAGAGCTGATTCCAGGTTAAAGGTTTACTTTTCATTTTCCATTATACCAGGCTGTGGTGTAAGTTTCTTTGTGAAAATACATTATAATAGCCTGTAAGTTAGTCTGCACAGCATAAAATAACTATGTAACATCCAAGTCACCAACACTACTGACACATTTTAATTTTTTCTTTATAAACATCTTAGAATTGGCAATAAAATTAGGTGATATGTAAGGAACCCTTTTCATATTCTGGGATACTTCTTTGTATCCTGCTCCACCTGCCTCTGCATGTATGTTGTGCCTGCTTCCTCCCTTGCCGGGGGCAGACATTGCACTTGAATATGACCTTCTGTTTCCAGGAAACTTGAGAATCCTCACCAAGTATCTCAGAAATCTGTTGCTACTCTTGGCTCAGACCTACTTTGTACCAGTCCTCGTGCAAAACTCTCCTGTGTACAGAGATAAAAGTCTGAACACGCCCAGGTGATTAGATCCATAACAAGAAATTAATCATTTAGAGCAAGCCAGAGGGCCTCCTGGTGCTCCTTCCTGTCACTATTCCCACCCAGAAAAGAGTAGCCAGTCCCCTGAATTATGTCACCATGCACTGGCTTTGTTCCTTTTTGTACTTTATGTAAATATAAGTATACAATATGCACTCATATAATCAACATTATGTTTATGAGATCTTGGAGGTGACTCTTTGACATTTGAACTGAGAGCTAAGTAATGAAAAGTAACCAGTCAGGTGGCACTGGGGAAGAGAGGACAGCAAGTGCAAAGGCCCTGAGGTAGGACCTGAGCTCAGTATATCCAGACAGTTAAAGAGGTAGAAAGTGATAGTACTAGTTGTAGTCTGAGAGGTAGGCAGGGGCTGGATCAAGTGGAGACTTGTAGGGTCTGGTAAGGAGTTTTTAAAAGCTTAGAGTGCTTAGTGACTTGCCAAAAGTTATTCAGCTAGTGAAAAATAGCTGACTCCCAGTCTGTTGCTAAAGACCAGGCATGTAATTACATGTACAGTGCACTCCCTGTTATAAATAGCACAATACAGCAAGACACAGCCATGTTGGGCACAGAGATGAGCCTGTTACATTAGTCATCTGTTATGGGAAATCTTCGTTAAGGGCACTGAGTTTAAATGGTTAATGGTAACCTAATCATGGCATTTTGCCTTTTAGTACATTTCCCCTCTCATAATGGCTGGGTGAAGTTCACAGAGGTGTTCTGTTGTAGGAGAAGCACGGACATTGTGGGAAACACTGCCCCTCAGCCCCTAGCTGTAGAGTCCTTTTTGTGTGGTTGTCTGCAAAGCCCAGAGCTTCTGTCCAGAAACTCAGGGAGGAATGTGTTGTTGAGGGAAACTGAAACCATGCCCCTGCTGTTGTATACCTCAGAATACATGGCTCTAGCTTAATTTTCTTTTCTTTACAGAAATGGGAGGAGAAAGATGGATGTCTGGCTTTTACAAGTGAAGGACTGAAGCTTATGTGCAAGTTTTTATTGGCTAAATGTGGCCATGGAGGCTGCGTTGAAAGTTGTGACTTACCTTTATTTGCCTTCTTGCCTAGAAGAATAAATATCTGACTCTTTTCTTTTTTAAAATGAAGTACAGATGCAGCTTCTGCTGTTAGAAAAGGAAATGCATCTCAAGCAATTTAGTTGTTAAACTACTGACTTCTGTGTGGGGAAGACCTTTAAGTGATAGCTTTTGTCCCAAATTGGTTTTGTTTATTAGAAGTGAAACATTTCTTTCATGGATGAGTGATGGAGTACACCACCCATAATGGTGAGAATTTTGCTGCCCTTGTATCCTGGCCCAGTTCTGTAGGAGCAATTCCCAGAAACTCACTGACATATCTCATATTTTGGGAAGGAAAATGAAATACATATGTAGCTTCAGATCATTTGTCCTTTAAGTCTCTTTACTATTCACTCAATGTGGACTTGTTCTTTACTACATCCGTTGTTCTTTGTTATTTGATGGAAATGTTTTGTCTGAAGAATTTGAGAGATTTCTACATATTTGAGCAAATGGTAAAGTCAGTGTACTGATGAAATTTTCAGAAATGACACAAGAGTTAGTCTGGTAAAGAGGATGTAGGGGAAGGCATGCCAGGTGGGGTGGACTGCTGACAAAGGCAGAGGAGAGAGAGAAGATGGAGAGATTAAAGGAGTCATTGGGAACAGTTTGGTGTGGAGAAGAAAAGGCAGGTGAGTAACAGGAGAAGTGGAGGGCTGGAGGTGATCTTTCAGGCAAATGAGGAACAAAAGATGGGCTGTAGGAAGCCCAGAGTTTGGCACGGTATAGAACTGCATAACTGAACATCAAGCACATATTGTTCACTTAGTAAATATTTTCTGAGTGCTTAGTCTTTGCCCAGTGCTATTTGTTTTAAGTTCCTTGAAGGCAGAGACTATACTGATTAGGTTCTTTACTGTAAATCTAGTGCTTTAGAGAATGCTGGGCATACAGATGCCTTTAATAAATGTGTTCTATGAGTGAGGGAATGCAGGAAGAAGATACACAGCCCTGCCCTCAGTGGGCTCACAGTCTAGTGGCAAAATTGGCGTGTAAACCAATAATTATACAGTAGCATTGTGGGTCAGTAGAGCTATGTTCTTAGTCTTCTAAGACACTGTGCATGGTCCTGCATGGGGCACTTGCTGTTTCCTCTGTCTGAAACACCCTTCCCTCTGATCTTAGGCCTTGTTCTGTAGGTCATTCAGCATTCTGATTCAAAGTAAAGTCTTCCCACAGGGCTCTCCCTAACTTTGTTATCTGAGGTTATTTTCTGACCCTCTCCTGCTTTTCAACACTTCACTTGGTGGTTTATTATGTTTATTTTTTGTTTGTTCGTTTTATTGTCTATCTGCCTTCCTTTCCCACAAATGTAACAATGTAATAAGCTCTGTGAGGGCAAAGATTTTTCTTACCCACTGCGATTTCCCCAGCCTGCCTGACCAGGTATTCAGTAAGTTTTTGTGGTCTAAATGAATGCATGGGGTACACACAGAAACGAGACAGTTAAGTAGCAGAGAAATTGAGGGCTGATGCAGATAATTAGGCAAGTGAGCAGGGAAAGGACTATAGAAAGTCTCATTGTGAAAGGGCTTTCATAATAATAGGACTGTGCATTTCATACGTGACAGACCCTGTGCAAAGTGATTTCTGTACATTATTTCCTTAACCTTTACAGTGTTACTGCAGGGGAGATTGTACTGTCTTCATGTTACATATGGAACAGAGGCATAGATGAATCACATAATAACCTGCTTAAAAATCACAGGGCCAGGGAGTCACCTGGTCCATGCTGTTAAGTTACTAATGCTATTAAAACATTAAGCTACTCTGCCAAAGGGTCCTGTTTGAGCTGAACTATCCAGTTATGCTGATTGCTTACCTTTCCCCATCTCTTTGTCCCTGAGAGATGGGTATCTTGGTGTTTGAGCTTTTGCTAACTAAGGTGGACTGATCAGCACTGCATGATTGTCCTCTTATCTGACTCTTATCAGGCTCTTACCTGACTCCCTCCTTCCCTGACTTTAGGGTCTGGGAAACAGTAACGGAGAAAAGTATAGGAGTTCTGTGTTCAAATAGGATTAAGTTAAAATTCTGGGTCTGCCAGGTTCTTGCTCTATAAATTATTGAACTTGACTGAATCTCAATTTATTGTTCTCTGAAGGATTTATTCTTACAGATGATTACAAAGACTAAATAAAATGATATGCATGACATCTGACATTATGGTTTGATGGTAGGCTCACAGTGATTATTTTTCTTGCAGTGAATTTGAAGCTAAATTTACTTTTTTTTTTGTTTGTTTTTTAGGCTTTATTAACCCAGAATAGTTTTCTTTTCCCAGATTTGATAAGCATTTATTATTTGCTGCCATATCAGGGTTACATACTGGCTTGCTGTTTCCAAATGTTTTGTTTCAGTTAATCCTGCAACAACCACATGGATCAGAGGTGATTATTCTCAGTTTACATCTGGGGAACTTGAGGCTCAGAGAGTTCAAAGCCTGTCTCCTGGGCCCCAGTTATCTCCCTCGTTCCATAGGTGGGGTTAAGGTCTGGTGAGGCACGAGATGGTAGTGGGGAAGGCTGTGAGGGAAGCTCAGTTGTACCATCCTGTATGTTGCTTGCTCCAGAAATGTTTGCACATCTGGTGTTGGCTTAGTAGCTATGGCTTCTGGACCTCGTGAGCGTCAGAAGTTTGAGGTGGGAGGACAGCCAAACACTAGACTGTAGTCATAACATGTACCCAAGGGCAACTGGTACATGCCCTTCACTGCCTGCCCAGTGCACAGCACTGCCTTCAGGGTTTCAGGAATGCTGGAGAAATTGTGAAATTGTGTTTCCTTTGGAGGGTGAGTTTTGGGGGATGGTGATGGAGGATGGTGTTTCCTGGTATTCTGAGTTCAGACTTTGGTCAGTGTGCTGATTACGTGACCAGCTTTTGCCCCTTTCTAGAAATGATTCCAAAAGAATAGCACCTGGATGCTAGTCACAAAGGCATAGATTTCTAACATTTACCTCTAGAATTTATTTTTATTTCAAAATTGGAGAGGTTTGATACAGTGTATGAGTTGATATTGGAGAATGGCAAAACTTAAAGAAGTTTAGGTCCTATGAGTGGGGGTGGGATGGGAGTTTGGCATCTCTTTTTCTACCCCTATCCATTTCTCCATGTGCTTACCCCATTTCCATTTCTAGGCTGTCTTAATCTCAGGGTGGTGACTCAAGGACCCTGAGGAATTTCAGGAGGGCTGCGTTGTGGAGTTAGAGGTGGGGGGCGGAGGTTGCGGGGGATAGGCAGTGAGATGAGGCTGGAGACATAAGCAGGGGCAAAATTTTGCTGATCTGGTGAGTCCGGTAATGGAGTTAAGGTTAGTTCTTGATGGCAGTGGGGAGCCATTGAAGGGTTTTAGACAGTGGGGTGGCAGGGGCAGTTTTATGCTTTTGTGTATTCTTTCTGTGTATAGCATAGAGAAGGTTGGAGGGATGTAAGAACAGAAGTCATTCAGGAGACTGTTGTACTGATTCAGAGCCAGTAGTAATTAAGGCAGGATAATAGACATGAAGCAGGACTGGAATCACACGTTTTGAGTTTAAGTCTTGCCCTCAACATTGGTTATCTTTGTGATGTGTGACAATTACATATTTTATTATGACTCACTTTTTTTCTTTTTCACATTTCAGCATCTCTGAAAACTGAATGTGTTTGTACACTTGTGTCACAGATTGAGTGACAAGTTTGTTTTTTGTGGTGCATAAAGTGGAAGAAGATAGGGGTTTGGATCAAAATCAGGGTGACCACCTAATTTATTGCCAAATCAGGATACTTTTGAGAGTGAACGTGAGCACTGTGAGTAATTAAATCAGCAGGTATAACAGAAATCCAGACTGTGCCTGGAAAGCCGATCTCTGGTCCCCCTAACTAAAATGGACTAAATGGTGGCAGTGGGGATAGAAGAGAAAGATTGGTGTTATTAAGGAAAGAAGTTGGAAAGGATTCACGCTTTCCCTGCTGACTCCCCATTGCTGGCTGCTTCTCTCCACTGTAGTATACCAAAAAGATGATAAAAGGCTATTTACCATCCCTGAGCAGAGAAGGTGTGAGGAACTACTGTAATTATAAAAGATCCCTGCTTATCTCTGCTGTGGAACCATGTGCTCTGTCCTTATGCCCAAGAGTTCTCTGGACATGTTATGGCCTGAGAATGAGAACAGGCAAATGAAAGTAGAGAAATAGAAAGACCCATAAACATGCCAGGCTTGCAAAGTGCAGGTTTCTAAACTTGAGCACAGTGAAGAGCTTTCCCAAGACCCAGGCCTACCTTATCTGCCATTCATGACATTCTGGGCCCTGGTGGAATCATGCAGTCTGGCTTAGTGATTTCTTTTTATGTTCTCAGTCTTGTGTGGATGATACAGTTGATTATTAAGGCTTCTTTGGTTGAAAGATCTCCTTGGACTTATCTCAAGGGAAAAAAAAGGGTTATTGAAAGGGACACATACTAGGAATCAAGACTAATCTTCCCTGGTGCTGGCTCCTCTGTGCCTTTTCTTTTTTTTTTTTTTTTGGGCACACGGGCTTAGTTGCTCCGCGGCATGTGGGATCTTCCTGGAGCAGGGATGGAACCCGTGTCCTCTGCATTGGCAGGCGGATTCTTAACTACTGCGCCACCTAGGAAGCCCCTCTGTGCCTTTTCTGTTGTGTTAGCTGGTCGCTAGCTCCTGGTACCATTTCTGTGTGACTTCCACCTGCCTGTAACTTTGATTGTCCATTCCTGGGCCCACTCCAGCTTCCTAACCCTAACACATCATTCACCTTCTGTCTCTCAGAATGTTACAGTTCTAATAACAAGAATGCCTCATCGGTCTAGCTCATCCTTTTGTTTGAGTCATTGGCCAGCTGAAAGACTGGCTGGTTCTTTGTAAGGTATCCACCTCTGCCCTACCACCTGTGGCTGAGGGGGGCAGGTCTTGGAGAGGAGCAGCACCATGGCCCCTGAGTAGGAGGGCTCTGGGTGCAGTGTTGGTGGGGTGGCCTGATCCATATAGAGTTTCTTCATGAACAGCTGCTAACTGGTCCATCTCCTTTTTTCTAAGTTCACATGTTCACGTTTTCTTTGTTTCCTTTTTCACATTCCCAAATTTCTGATGATTTTCTTACTATCCACTTTGCTGGTCTTAGCTGGACTAATTTACCAGAGATTAAGGTGCTGATAGTGGGCCTTGTTTTAGACTTTCTTACGATCACCTGAAAATAATTCTCAGTAGAGAATTGTTACATGGGAAATGAGGTGTCATGGGAAGTCAGCTTGTCCATCCAAATAGCCAAGTGAGTGTTTCCAAGACAAATGTAGACAAGAGGCTTCATATGGCCCTGGAATACTTCCTTAGCTTTGCTTGGAGCAATATTGAGTTGAAATAACCCAACTTCTCTTGGTTCATTTCCACTTCATACTTCCCACAGAGGATTTATTTGAGTCCTTTTGCCACCACTCAATAAAAAACTGCCACATGGGGCAGGACTTCCTAGAAGCTACCTGCAGAGGTTGCTGGCTCCTACATTAGTCGCTGGCACAGTCAGGTGGGACTCAGGGCACAGGGTTTGTTTCATTTAAACCATGAGTAGAAAGACTACTTTATGTTTAAAACTGGGGCATTTTTGATAGTTAAAAGGGAGCATTGTTAATAATTATGCCAGAATAATAGGCATAAACCAGGACTGGAATCAGACTGCCTGCATTCCAGTCTTGCTGGCAACACTTAGTACATTTGTGATCTTGTGAAAATTACTTATGTATTTCACTGTAAGACACACTTTTTTCTCTTTCACGTTTCAACACCTCTGAAATACCGATGTATTTTAGACTTGTGTCATAGATTGATTGGCAGGTTTTTCCCAGTGGTCCATTAAAGTGGTGCAAAAAAGTTGCTCATTTTTAAATTTGATTCCGTGCCCCAGTTTTCTCATCTGTAAAATGTAGGGAGTTAACAGTATTCACCTCCCAGAGTTACACTGAGGATTAACTGAGGCCATGCATGCCATCTTAGCACCATGCCCTAGATGATCAATAAATTTTAGTTATTGGTTTTGGTATTATTATCACTAGCTTTAATAAATTAATAGTTAAATCATAGTTAATTTAATTGTACTACATAATATGATTAAATTACATTTAACTTAAATGTGTTAATTAAGTAAAATATATTATTTAAATAAACTATATTAAATAAAATGTCTCAAAATATATTAATTAAAATACACTACTTGAAAATGGTTAATTAAAATATTATATTAAATATACACAATAGATATATAATTAAGTTATGGTTACATAAATAATAAACAGAAAGGCTTTATTTTTGTAAAAAGCCTCCTTCAATGTTTTCCCTGCCTTCCTCCTCAATCCCTCAACATTGCAACTTGCAAGGGAGATGAACAATGTAAGCAAAGTAGGAGATCAAAACAGTCAAGGTGTGAAATGACATGGAGGGAGAGAGAGACTCCCAGTAGTGCCTTATTGGTGTCAGGAGTGGAGAGCTACAATGAAGTCTCTTGGGAAAAGGACTTTCTTGCACATAGCCCCAGACTGGGAGTAGAGACCAGCCATTTAGCTCTATGAGAAAATATTACCGTTTTCACCTTTTCTATGGAGAACTCTTCACAGTTTTATAAGGAAACTATCTTTATCATTTGTTTGATGTCAGCGTCTTCTGCTAGTACTCCTAATTGCTGTCCAGATGAACACCTGGACTTTGAAGGACTTTGAAAAGAAGGGGAGGAAAACCACATTTAATATGCACTCTTACACCATCCTTAGGGCTACATAGGACTTTAATAAGTAATGTAAAGAAAGCTGAGAGTTATTAGTTACTTTTGATTAAACGAATAAACTATTAATGGTGAATTTTTCTTTGTTAAGACTCAGAACTCTTTTTAAAGTGATGTATCATTAAAATTGAAAACCAACAATACAGGGAAAGAAAGAGTTTTTCAGTTTTTAACCTTTTAATAATTAGCATGAAAAAATAAATGTGCTATTTGGCTAATTAGAAAAACTAAATTTTGAGATGGTAAAGTTGTAAACAGATTATCTTCATTAATTTAAAAATGATGAAGGTTTGAATGGCTGAGTGTTGAGAAGATTAGTTTGAAATGGAAGCAGAAGTCTTGTGACTGGTTTTTGGGGAGGCTGTGCCGAAGGGTATAGATTCTAACATCAGTTCCGATGTTTGGATTTTCCAATACCACTAAGCAATTCTCCACCAGCTGGGTGTCCTGCAATCCAACTAAATTCTGACAGTGTTGACATGGAAATAGCATTAGATTCCACAAATTAAGGGCTCAGTCCAGCAAGACTTGTCCCCACCCCACTTCAGAGGCCAATATCAAATCTACATTGTTACCTGTACCTCTGACTGACTTGCTATAGATTGGAGGTTCCCATGACCCCCTCCTCCCGTTCCATTAATTTGCTAGTCACAGAATGTGGAGAAACATTGTGCTTACTGGATTACCAGTTTTTTGTAAAAGGCTCTAACTCAGGATCAGCCAGATGGAAGAGATCCCCTGGGCAAGGTATAGAGGGACAGTTGTGGAGTATAGCACTCTCCCCCAATCTCCACATGTTCACCATAACAGAAGTTCTCTGAATCCCCTGGTACAGGGATTTTTATGGAGGCTGTATTACATAGGCAAGGTTGATTAAATCATTGGCTTTCAGTGATTGAAGTTAATCCCTAGCCCCTCTCTCCTCCTCTCCCCTGAGGTGGAGGGGTGGGATTGAAAGTTCCAACCCTCTAATCACTAGGTTGGTTCTCCTGGCAACCAACCCCCATCCTTAGGTTACCTAGTGGCCTTTCAAAAGTTGTCTCACTCACTTAACAAGACACCTTTATCACTCTCTTCACTTAGGAAATTCCAAGGGTTATAGGAGCTCAGTGCCAGGACTGGGGATGAAGACCAAATATATATTTATTATAAATCACAGAATCACAGGGTGCTGTTAAGATTGGAGTACCAATTCCAAAACTCCTAGCAGGCATGTTGTGAGTGTAATGGATGCTTTTATTGTTTGGTATAGGTTTATGGTGAGGCTTTTGTGAGTGGTATAAAATTGATTTTATAACTGTATTTTATGTAAAATATAATTTTAATATGGGGAAAAATTTACAGAGTTAAACTCTAGATAAGGACAAGAGAAAATTATTAAATTTCCTTTTCCACTGAAGTGCCCCAAGTTGGTATGGCATTTCATTTCTCTTAATATTGGCAGTGTATCAGTAGCTGTATGTTTACAGTAGTCCATGAGTTGCAGCATTCCTTTCTTGAGAATATATTATTTTGTGCTATAGTATGAATATATCCCCCCAACATACTTCAGAGTCTTTTTTAATAGGTCAGACAAGAATCCCTTTTCTGGAACTTTGAAGTTTTAAATAAACAACATTCTCATAATTTAAGTGAAATTAATTATGAATGTAAAGCAGTGTTTTTGTGACTGAATTTTGCAGTGTTGCAGCAAGTAGTAAAGGCATTGCTTTTTTGATTCATAGTTTGGACCAGCAAATGCTTTTTTGTCTCTGAAACCTTATTTTTGCTCCCCAAGACTCTAAAGGTACTAAAATTATAAATGTATGTACTTTTTATTTGTAAATTTAAATTTTTAACTTTTTTATTGTGGTAAAATATACATAATGTTTCTGAGTCCAAGCTCACTCTGCTTGTCTCATGATAGGCCAATGAATTGGCCAATGAATTGGAGATGAGGTGTTGAGGCAAGGTATATGACTTTATTCGGAAAGCCAGCAGACTGAGAAGTTGGCAGACCAGTGTCTCTGAAAAACTGTCTTATCGGGGTCTGGATGCCAGTTTCTTTTACGGAATTAGAGAGGGAGAGGTGGTGAGGAAGTAAAGTAAAAAGGCAGAGTAGAGAGGGAGAGGTGTGGGGAAGTAAAGTAAAAAAGGCTATCAATCTTGCAAAACATCTCCTGGGATGGCTAGCCTCCAGGAGGGGATGTGTTAATTTCTCCTTTTCTGCAGCCATTCTCAGGGAGGCAGGGTTCTCTTAGGCAGGCCATTATGTATGATTATAATAACAAAAACACGAAAAGCAAAGGTTAAAGTCAAAGAAACAGATGCAACATGGAGTTCGATTTAGCCCTTCCCTGTTACAATGACATACAAAATTAACCTTTTAACTATTTTTAAGTGTGCCTTTCTGTGGCATTAAGTATATCTACATTGTTGTGCAACCATCACCACCATCCATCTCCAGAATTTTTTCATCTTCCCTATCTGAAACTTTTGCATCCATTAAACACTAACTTCCCATTTTCCTCTCCCCCCGGACCCTGGAAACAGCCATTCTGCCCTTTGTCTATGAATTTGACTACTTTAGGAACCTCACATAAGAGGAATAATAAAATATTTGTTCTTTGTAACTGGCTTATTTCACTTAGCATAGTGTCTCAAGTTTCAGCCATGTTGTAGCATGTGTGAAACCAGATCCCTGTAAAACTGAGTTCCTCTGCCAAGTTTATGATTAACCTTTCTATCTAAAACTTTGTTCTCTTTCTTGTCCCACCTGTTGCCCTCAAGATTGAGGAGTATCAAAGAAAAGAGCAGATTGAAGCTGAACAGGGCCCTGAGGGGTCCTTCTGGGTACAAAAGCCTTTCATGTTCCCTCTTCCGTGTTTGTAGGAAAAAGACTTCAGCCTCCTAGACCTTCCCTGAGTTCCAAAGGACAGACTCAAGCAGTTACTAATTAGGGAAATGAGGGAATGCAGAAACAAAGGGAAAGCAGTCAAGAAACAATAGTGCACTGATGAGGCAGGGTCCTAGTTTCCCCTCAAGGGGTGAACATAACAGTCTGATACATATCTTTGAGTTGTATCAAAGCTACATGCTGCAACCCCAGACTGGTAGGAACCAGAGCGTTGATGAATGAGATTCCTGGAACACCACTGTCTTGCCTCACCACTAACCAATCAAAAGAAAGTCATACACACTGCAGCCATCACCTCAAATGTTGCATTGAAAAACTTCCCAGAAAATCATTGAGGAGTTTGGGTCTTTTCAGCATAAGCCACCTGTCCTTCTTGGTTGGCCCTTGAAATAAACCTTTCTCTGCTCCAGACTCTAGTGTTTTGGTTTATTTGGCCTCACTGTGCATCAGTTCCACAAACTTGAGCTCAGCAGCATGTGTCAGAACTTCCTTTTTAAGGGTGGATAATATTCTGCTGTATGTGCATATGTAACATTTTGTTTACGTTCACCCATCAGTGGACACTTGGGTTGCGTCTGCCTTCCTATATCTGGTCAAAATGTCTGTTAAGAAAAAGCTTTAATGTTAATATTTTATTAAATATTCATAATCATTTATCCTTCTACTGGGTATTTGTTAAATGCATAATAGGTGCACTATTAGGCCCCTAAGATAGTGGGTTGGTAGGAAGCTTGGGCATATGAGACAGCTACTGCCTTTAAGGAACAAATAGACTCATGTGGTGGAAAGGGACAGTTACAGTGAGAGCTGTTTGGTGTTCAAGAGGGCTTCCCAGGGCTCTCTGGGTGTACAGCTGTACTGCTTCTCTTGGACTCACCTCCACAGTGGCTGTTAATAGTGTCTGTCGGGATAATCAGAAGTTAGGCCCATGTACAAATAGACACCTGGCATTTATCAGGCACATTCCTTGGGCCACGTCTGGTACTGTGCACCTGAAGAGGATTGTCTCCTTAAGTCCTCATAGCGACCCTAGGAGGTAGGCACTCTTATTGCTATCACTAAGCCCTTTTTAAAGTGCAGCAGAACATGATTCAGAGACTTTAAACAACATCCCTATTGTCACAGCCCTTGTCCTGCAGAGCTCCTTGCTGTGCCACTCACATTGATCTTTTCAGTTGTGCCTATTATGCGTTGAATTGTGTCTTCTTCAAAATTTATACCTTGAAGGCCTAACCACTGGTACCTCAGAATGTGACCTCATTTGGAAATAGAGTGTTTATGAAGATAATCAAATTAAAAGGGGGTCATTAGGGTGGGCCCTAATCTGATAGGACTGATGTCCTTATAAAAGGGGGAAATTTAGACTCAGAAATACAGGCAGCGAGAATACTATCTGAATATAAAAAAAAGAGATAAGGGTGATGCTTCAACAAGCCAAGGAACACGAAAGATTACCTGCAAGCTGCTAGAAGCTAGCTAAGAGGCATGGTTACAGATTCTCCCCCACAGCATCAGAAGGAACCAACCCTGAGATCAGCCCTTGATCTCAGACTTCTAGTTTCCAGAACAGTGAGACAAAACATTTCTTGTGTTGAAGCCGCCCAGTCTGTGGTACTTTGTTATGGTAGTTCTAGGAAGCGAATACTGTGCCCCTTGGCATTGTGTGGTGTACATGCTGCTTGGCTCATCTTGAGATTTTCCACCTAGACATTTTTGGAGTCTCTGAGCTTATCCTGGAGATGTACATTTTCTTTTATAGCTACTTGGGAAGCTAGCCTATGAACAATGACCATGAGTTATTTTGCTTTAATAGGCTTCATATACTTGTTTTGGAAACAAAACGTGGTTTCACACTATCCTATTCACCAGTGTTGGATTTGAGAAGCTCTGACCATTTCTGAAAGTGAAATCAGTTTAAAGAAGGAAGAAAAGAATATTCTAAGGAATGGGGCACAGGCTTTGATACCACTTCCCAAATAGGAATTCTAGAAATACTTTGAACAGTAGCAAGAAATTGGAATAAATACAGAGCCTTACTTATTCAGATGTGTCAATTCTGGTATTTTTCATTTTGCTTAAATAAAATAACAATAAACCTCATTATTTTTTGATCTCACCCAGTTCTTAACTATTGCTTTTATTCAGACCGCTCACCCAAGGTTAAACCAAAAAAAAAAACCAAACCTACATTTTAAAACTTGTGTTACAGACCTTTTAAAAAAACAGTGACATAACTTAATCCAGCTGATTTTGTAATCAGAAGCATAACACCAAGCACTGTTTTTCTTCAGTAGTATAAAGTTGAAATTTAAGAATAATCAGCATGCAATCAAAAGCTGATTATAAATGAACAATAATGAACATAAAAGTGAAATCAATTCTGAGGGTTATAATGAAAGAAAAAAAGGAGTAATAGCAATAGTCAGAAAAGGAGACTAATAAAAAGAGGGTATCGTTATGCTAATAGGAAAATAGTGGATGAAAATCAGCCAGCAATGATGTTCCATGGAATTCTTAAAGAGTTTTGGGGAGAATGGGGGAGACAAACATAAGAGTAAAAATCTATATACCTATATTGATTTACTGCCATTAATGAAGTCACCTAGGAAACATCATAGTGGGTTTTTAGGAGTGAACCACATCTTGATTCTAGATGTTGGCAGATGGCGTGGAAAGAAAAGGTTAATTGTGTCTATTTCTGGCCCACTGATCAACTGTGTGGCTTTAGGTAAGACATTCAGCTTCTCTCAGGCACAGTTTACTCATTAAACAGTTTAACATTTATTGTACATCGATTATGTACCATGAATTGTGGTAATGTGCTAGATACATACACAGCTTTGCAAAATGGCTACTAAAGCAACACTTCCTTAGTGTGGGGTGCATACCGTTGGCACTACACAAGACTAGGTTACATGGGGATGTAGCATCAAACACCATTGAATCACGTAGTGAGGAAGTTACTTTCTTTTAAATATCTTTGAAACCTTAAGGTTTTGTCAAGGAGAATTATTTGGTTCTGTGCTAGTATGCTTTTAAGATCTTCAGCTCAGGACTTTCTGCCTGGAGTAGCCAGAATTGAATTTCTTTTATTTTTAAATTGTGCTGGTGTCACCTTCTAGTAATGCAAACAGCGTGGGTAGTGATATAAAGTAACCTTTTAAAATAAAGTTCTTTATTTTAAAATAAGCCATATAAAGAAATTGGTAATAGTATTCTGTGAATATAGCAAGAATTGTGTGTGAGTGATTGTCATTTCGGGAACTTTGAACCAGTATAACCCTTAGATTTCTTTTAGTTTGTATTCCCTGGTAGCAGATCTTGAGAAAGAGTTCATGTGAGAGTGATTTTGGGGGGAGGTATTCCTAGGAAAATCTGGAAGGATTGGGGAAGTTGAACCAGTAGGAGGAGGAGGATGAGAAGGGTGTATTATTCAGCTGAGTCTTGAGGAGGTACTTTGCTTTATTTCTACAGGGCAGCTTTGGAAAAAGTGTGTGACAACCTCAGAATTGTCTCCTTGAGGGGAAGGGAAGTTGGGGTATTTATACACCCTCATCCCTCCCATTGGGATGTAAATTCCGAGGCACTCTGGATCTTCATGCCCAAGGGCAAGTTGGCTTCAGTACCACATGACAAAAGGCCCCAGCGTCTGGCTATTGGAAGTGAGAGCACACAGGTTCCGTGTGCAAAAATGGTGGAGGGATCTGAGGCCATGCAGGTGGAGCACTGATGGCATTTGCTGCAAGTCTCTTCCATATTTAAGTGATATATGAGCCACTTACTAGCCTTGTGCCTTGGACATTTCGTTTAAGACTTTGTGTCTTGATTTCCTCATCTAGATTAGAATAACAGTAGAACTTGTCTTTGGGATTTTTGTGATGTTTAAATAACAGTATTATAGATTTAATATTTTTCTTATAAATCCATTCACTGTTTTTTAAAAATTTAAATCCACAGTTAAGCTTCACCTTAAGCAATAATATTCTTGAAATTATGGGCTTGATAAGTAATTGATATATATTTCTTTCCTAACATGTTAATAAGCACACAGAAGAGTCTTGACACAGAAAAAACACTCATGTTAGAACTACTGTCTCTCTCTCTTTTTTAATTCATTAACTTGAGATGTCTTTAATTAACAGTAATTTATTTATTTATTTATTTATTCATTTATTTATTTATTGGCTGCTTTGGGTCTTCGTTGCTGCACACGGGCTTTCTCTACTTGCGGTGAGCGGGGCTACTCTTCGTTGCAGTGCGCAGGCTTCTCATTGCGGTGGCTTCTCTTGTTGCGGAGCACGGACTCTAGGCATGTGGGCTTCAGTGCGCACAGACTTAGTTGCTCTGTGGCATGTGGGATCTTCCCTGACCAGGGCTCGAACCTGTGTCCCCTGCATTGGCAGGCGGATTCTTAACCATTGTGTCACCAGGCAAGTCCCAGCACTATTATCTCTTAACTAAAGCCATCTCTCCTTTCCCCAGATGCACGGCTGTACGATGTTTCTCAGCCTGCCTTGCAGCTGGTCCTGTGACTGAGTTCTAGACCAATGAAATGTGGCTAGAGGTGGTGTGGGCAAGTCTAGATTATGAAGAACTCCTATATGGTTCCTTTATGCTCTTGTGCCTTTGTGTTGACTGAGTTGGTGATGACCAAGGTAGTTTGGAACCCTTGTGGTGAAGATGGCAGAGCCTCTGTCACCTGGATTTCTGAGCAACACCTGTGGAGAAGAACCCCCTACCTATCTGTTCACCCTCCCAGGACTGTGACTTTATTTTTTATTTTTTAATTTATTTTTTATTTTTATTTTTGGGCATGCGGTATCTTAGTTCTCTGACCAGGGATTGAGCCCGTGCCCCCCTGCAGTGGAAGTGCATAGTCTTAACCACTGGACTGCTAGGGAAGTCCCCAGGACTGTGAATTTAGCAAAAAGGATACTTTTGTTGTGTTGAGCCACATTGTGCTTGGGTGTATTTGTTACCATGAGCTCTTGTACCTGAACTGATACAGAGCTCAAAAAATGTTGGCTAAAATCCCACATATGACCTTGAGCAATTAGTTTACCTCATATGTAAAATGGGGAACATTGGTGTGACTTCAAAGGTAGACGTGAGAGTCAAAATAGAGATGAGGAATTCTTGGTGGCAGTGAAGAGCTCCACATAGAATGAGATTATTATGGTCTTTTACACTGTGCCCTGAAGAGGAAGGAAAAGGAGATTCTGTGTCTTTCCAGCTGGGATTGGAGGGCAGCGTTATTTGGCTGCCATTCTCACCTCTGAGGTTCCTTTCAAACTTAACCATATTTACAGGGCTCCTCCTTCCTTGTGACCCTCATTACACTGGGTGTGGTGAACTGCAGGACCGAAGGCAGCCAACGTTTGCCTTGATGTGATGTACAGACAGCTGGTGGCACCAGCGCTGATGTTTGGGATACCTGTGTGAACATTCTAAATGTTAATAGTTTATGCAGTTTATAATAGAAAAAATATGTAACTCATTCTAAACCTGTAATTTCATACCTATTATTGCTTAAGATGAGGCTTAAGTAGATATTTAAGTAAAACATAGATAGTAGACTTAAAAAAATGTAAGTATTTGTACTTCTCGTCAGGCGCTGTAGCAAAAATTAAAGCTGGGTTTGGAAAGTACTGTAATAGGCAGAGACCCATATATTATTTATCATCTTTAGTTCATCTGTCTTTAGCTTATCATTTAGCAAGTAATATTCAAATACCTACTATCATTTAAGAACATTTTTAGTCACCAGTGATATAAAGAACAAAACAGACAAAAAAAACCTCAGTCACCTTTCTAGTGGGGAAAGAGACACAATAAACAAAGAACATGTACAGTGTGACAGATATCAGTATGTGCTATTGAGAAAAATAAGGCAGGGAGGAGAGAAAGAGAGTGTGGGTAATGGGGCTGCACATTTAATTAGGACTGTCAGGGAGGTAGTGATTGATAAGGTGGCATTTGAGCAAAGATCTGAAGGTAGGAGAGCCATAGAGAAATCTGGGAGGAGAGTGTTCCAGGTAAGGGCCCTGAGATGGGGGTGTGTGCCTGGCATGTTTGAGTAACAAGTAGCCAGTGTATCTGGGGAGAGAAGGGAGCTTGGCAAGACGGACAGAGCATTATTTTCCTAGAAAGTTACTGTAAGTTACCACCAGTGAGGTGGCTTCCGACAGCAGAAATTTTTCTCTTAGATTTCTGAAGATCGGAAGTCCTGAACCAAGGTGTTGGGAGAATTTGCTCCCTCTGACAACTCTAGAGGGGAATCCTTCCTTGTCTATTCCAGCTGCTGGTGACTCTAGGCATTCCTTCGCTTGTGGCTGCATAGTTCTAGTCTTTACCTCCATCTTCATATGGCTTTTTCCTCTTCTCCTGGGTACCGTCTTACCTTTTTTCTCTTACAAGGGCACTTATCATTGGAATTATGGCCCACCTGGATAATCCAGGATCATCTCCTCTGAGGATCCTTATTGTAATTACATCTGTAGAGGTCGTTTTTCCAAATAAGGTCATATTCAGAGCTTCTTGGGTGTGGATGTCACAGATGGGAACCACCATTCAAGCCACTACAGGCAGAATCAAGAGTATTACACGTCTTGAAGGACCTGTAGGGAGTTTTAAGAACTTTAGCTTTTATTTGTAAGTGAAGTCTTGGAAAGATTAGACCTAGCTTTTAAAGAGACCTAAAGAAGGTCCTTTTTCTGTGAAAAGAATACACTGTGTGTGTGAGCAGGGAGGCCAGACAATAATCCAGAGAAATGAAGATGGCTTGGACCAGAGTGTTGGGTATAGATGATTAAGAAGTGCTAGGATTCTGAAAACATTTTGAAAGGAGGCCTAGGATTTCCTGATGAATTGGTTGTCAGGAATGAGAAGGAGAGAGAAGACTGAGGATGACTCAGTCCTCCTTGTCTAATAGGCAAGGTGGAGTTTAGTTATCAAATTTTACTCAACATTGAAAAGCTTCCTAGAAAGCTTCTTTTTAAACATTTTATTTTCAAATAAGTATGGATTCACAGAAAGTTGCACAGATAGTACAGAGAGGTTCCATAGTACATCTTCAGTAATTACATCTTCTGTGATTAAAAATTTGCTACCAAAACCAGGAATTTGATACTGATGTATAGTTTGTGTGTAGCTGTATGCCATTTTATTACATGTGTAGATTTTTGTTACCACCATCACAGTCAAGACACAGAACTATTTCAATACCACAAAGATCTCCCTTGTCCTAACCCTAGAGTCTCACTCATTCCCTCACTCTACCAGGCCTAATCCCTGATATCCAGTAATCTGTTTCCCATCTCTATAATTTTTTCATATGTTCTGTAAGTGGAAGTGTACATTATCTGACTCGTTAAGATGGATTTTGCTCACTCAGTGTAAATCCCTTGAGATCCATCCAAGTTGTGTGTATTTATTCCTTTTTATTACAGAATAGTACTCCATGGTATGGTTGGACCACAGTTTATTCAGTTAATGAGGAGCATTTTGGTTGTTTCATTTTTGGCTCTTACAAGTAAAATTGCTGTGAACATTCATGTATAGGTTTTGCATGGACAGAAGTTTTCATTTTTCTGGGTAAATACATAGGAGTGCAATTGCCAGATCGTATTTTGAGTGTATGCTTACTTTTAAAGAAACTGCCAAACCCTTTTTCATATTGGATTTTCTATTTTCATTCCCACCAGCAATGTATGTGAGATCCAATTTCTCTGCATCCTTGCTATCATTTGATATTCTCACTGTTTTAAAATCTTAGCTGTCCTACTTGGTGGATAGCAGTAGCTCATTGAGGCCTTAATTTGCATCTTCCTAATAGCTAGTGATGTTGAACATCTTTTTATATGCATATTTATCATCTGCATATTCTCTTTATTGAAATGTCTCTCCATCTCTTTTGCCCACTTTCTAATTGGATTGTTTTGTGTTTAATGTTGTTTTCAGAAGTTCTTTATATATTCTAGATACTGGTCTTTTCCCAGATGTGTGGTTTGCAGATATTTTCTCCCAGCATATGGCTTGTCTTTTTATCCTTTTAACACAGTCTTTCAGAGAGCAAAAGTTTTAAATTTTGTTGAAGTCCAATTTATCCATTGTTTGCTCTAATGGACCGTGCATTTGGTGTCATGTCTAAGAAGTCTTTACCAAGCCTTAGATCCAGAGATTTTCTCCTATGTTATCTTTTAAAAATTGCTGTAGTTTTATATTTAAATCTGTGATCCATTTTGAGTTGATTTTTATGTAAGGTGTGACAGTTAGACTGTGGTTCATTTTTTTGCCAGTGGGCTTTCAATTGCTGCAGTGCCAGTTATTGGAAAGGCTATATTTTCTTTGTTAAATTGGTTTTGCCTAGAAAACTTTTGATTCTTCTGAAGAAATTCTGGAATTTTAGAACTGTTAGGCATCTTTGACATCATCTCTTATACGATAAAGCAACTGAATTGCAGAGGAGTTAAATGTGGGAGACTAGTTACAGTGCCTTGGTCATAAGTGGGAACTTGGACCCTTGTCTTCTGACTCCCATTCCAGGACACTTACAGCTTCTAATGCCAGTGAAATAAATGTATTTGGGTCTTTGGATATATTTTGTTTTTGATGTAAACTCAGTTGTTTCTGTCTTTACATGACATTGTTTACTTTTTAAGCATTTGTGGATTAAGGACCATTTGAGATTCTGGAAAGAAATATTTCACATTTGTGCTTAATATTTCCATGGGCCCTGGGCTAATAAACCCTGGCTGAGCTCTTCTGTCCATCTGCATTAAAAAGATATTACTCTCAAAACTTGTTATTTTGGTGAAATCAGTTTATATACTTTCTGTTTAGAAGCTTTCTTCCTACAGTTTTGTAGTTTAATGGACCACAGGAACCTGAAGAATTTTCCCATCGGTGATAGTCTTGGTAATATTTATAGCCTTTTGATCAAATAAAAATTGTTGAAATGAGTTCAGGTGGTGTGATGACAACAGATTTGTTTCTCTCAGCTTCCTTTTTTTTGGTTCTCTTAGGAAAAAAATTGCAAGAAGCTTGAGTTTTCCTTGACTCTCTAAAGAACCCCACACGTAGATTGTAATTCTGCTTCAGTGGTGGTTTATAGAATCTTAGGACTGTAAGGAACTTTGGAAATGATTCAGTCCTAACACAGAAGCCGGCGCCATTTTATATGGGCAGTGAAAACTTGTTTATGGTCACTAGAAACAGAAATCTATGTTTTTGTTTTTTTCTTTTACACTAGAATATGGCTGTTATATGGAATCAAATTGGCACTTTAAAGCTTTTGTTTTTATTCAGTTTTAGTAGCAAATACTGTAACTAAGACTCTGAAGCAGTATTCATAATTTGCTGGGTTAAAAACACACTCTGTGGCCAGGTGGTGGGGGAAATATGGAGAGGTTGGTAAAAGGGTACAAACTTTCAGTTTCAAGATGTATGTCTGAGGATCTAATTATGACGTGGTGACTGTAATTGATAACACTATTGTATGTTTGAAATTTGCTGAAAGAGTAGAATTTAAATGTTCTCACCAAAAAAAAAAAAAAAAAAAAGAAAGAAGAAAGAAAAAAATGGATCGTAAATATGTGAGGAGTTTGAGATGGATGTGTTAATTAACTTGATGTTAATTCTTTTACAGGGTATTCATACATCAGGTCATCACATTGTATACTTAAATATCTTGCAGCTTTGTCACTTAGACCTCAATAAAGCAGGGAGAAAAATTAAAATTAAGCAATAGAAAGGCAAATAAAAACAGAAACACAGGCTCTAAAGATAGACTTCTAAGTTCTAATCCTGGCCCTGCCTAACTAGCTGTGTGTTCTTATTCAGGTAACTTAAACACTCAGAACTTTGTTTTTCTTATGTGTCCACTGAGGAAACACAACAAGGGAGTTGTGAAGACTTACAAAGGTTAAGGCTGTGCAGGATACATAGTAAGTGCTTGACAAATGGTGGTGATGGTATTAGTAGTACTAGTAGTTTTGTTAGGAATGATAAAAATAATGCATTTTGTCTTTTAAAGTGTAAGTTGAACATTTTCTTAATATATCATTTTACATATGGGCATGCTGTAGGGTTGGATTATATAGTGTGCTTTCTTAAAGTAGCAGGCTAAATAACTTATGATAAATACCATAACTGACCAGTCTGGGAAGTAAGAATCCATTCTGATGCTATTTTCTCTGGATCATCAGAAGCCTATCCTAGAGAGTAATCTTGGTCCCATGGTGTATGTGGACCACATTCACGTTTCCTCTTCCAGCTCATTGTGAGCCTCATTCTCTTTCTCCTCCTGCAAGTGGACCTCATATGCAAACTCAGACTCCCATGTTCATATCACACTGAACTGTGAGGTCCCTTTAAACACTGGACTTGGATGCCCTTGCGTTTTTGTACATGACATTTCCTCTGCCTTTTCAGTTGCACTTACTCTAAAAAAACTTGGAAACTACAGAAAAATACCTTTTCCTTACATCTCTGTTGTCTTCAAGATTTAGCCCCAGTGGAACTTCTTATAATGTTTTCTGTTTCTCACTGTTAACCTTTCTCCCACCTGCCTTCAGTGGCCCACTCTCTTTCACCTTTGTATCGTCACCATCTAGCACATGGAGGTTCTGCAGAATGAATATGTCCAATTTCTGGTTAACAGAAGCTTACACTTAACTGAAGGCAAGGAGTTTTCTGCTTCTGATGAATAATTAGTGATTTTACATTATCCAGGAGAAAGTTTGGGTGTCTGGATAGCATCATCTAGTACTTGAAAACTTGGGAGAATAATTCTATTTCTTATTTAATAAAAAAGTGCCCATGAATAACTGATAAAAATTTAATTGAGAGAATAATCAGATATTGCTTCCAGCCATTCTCCCCTGCCCCCTCTCCATGTGAAAAATCAATTACTTCACTCTTTTACCTGAGGAACTCTTTAATCAGCGTGATTTGGAATAGATTGCAAAGGAGAAGTTAAGAGTTGATACTTTAATATCTGTTCTTAATTTTCAGGGCTGGGGAGCTTTATGCCTGTAGTTGGCACTTTATTATTATTTATAGTTATTAGCATGCTTTTCAATACATTAGAATTTATTGTACTAAATGGCAATATTGCACATAAAATGGGCATAGTTGGAAAAGCTTTTGACTCTAATGTGAGGTCAGCTTTACAGAGGACAAACTGCTTGAACCCTTTTTTGGTTGTTGTTGTAATCCTAGCTTTGTATTTTTAGTGCCCAAAGTTTATTTGGTACTCATGTTTTCATTTATTTTGTGGTATAAAATGAAGGAATGAATGACAAGAAAAGAAACTATTTGAGGGAGATAGCAGAGCCAGATCTAGTCTTTTCTAAAATATTTTATTTGTTTGAGTATGAAAATTATTTCAGAGAAACCCTCTGTTTTTTTTTTTTTTTAATATTATTTTGCCATCTGGATATTTTGTGCCTCTTTGCCCAACAGTTCTGATTTATTCTATGACTAATCTGTTCAAGTTTTTATTAACCATCTCAAGTAGGATGTCTTCTAGCTTGACAGGTAGCAATTGGCTTTATATCAAACTTCAGTTCTGCTAGGAATTTGAGAAGACTTAAAGAAAACTTTGACAATTAAGTAATATTTTGAAGGTATCAAGTTGCTGACATAAAATGACTGATGTAAAGCATAGTCTTGGAGAAAACCTGTGGATATCAGATATTTTGAATGTCTGATCTAAAGGTAATAATAATAAAAGTTTTTTTTCTGGATAAGAATATTTCAGTTGAACATATTCTAAAAAAAACTTGGGAACTACAGAAAAATTTTAAAAGGCTATAAAGATCCCCTGCAATCACCAATGCTTTAGAGAAAGCCATCATAAATAGTAGTGTGGACTCTTTCATTATTTTGCACACGTGTGCATTATGTATTTGCATGCATCTTCCAAACAAAATTAGGATCATACTAATTAGATAATTTTGTTTATTTCCCTCCCCCTTGGCATAAAATCAGGATTACTACATTAACAATTTTTGCAGGTAATATCTGATGCCAAAGATTTTGGAGAAAAAGGAGGCTGTGCTCACATAGATGTCCTCATCTATTTTGTTATTTGCTTCTCAGTGGGAATTTGTGTTATTTCTGATGCTCCACTGTTTTAATGTTGTGATGAATATTCTTGAGCATAAGTTTCTGTTTACTAATCTAATAAATTCTTAAGGTGTTTTGTCAGATTGCCCTCCAGAAAGGCTGTACAAATGTACACTCCTATCCATGGTGATTAATAATAACAATAATAGTGGCTCCTATTTATTGGCAGTTTATTATATGTTATATGCTACATCCTATTCTAAGCACTTTGTGTAGATTAACTCATTTTTAACAAAATGCTAGCCTCCTTTCAGAGATAAGGAGACCAACATGCAGTATATGAGAATGTGTATTTTTTGTACCCTGACCAGCATCAAATGTGATAATTAAAATTTTTTCTGTTTATTAAGTGGCAGATAATTTCTCATTGTTTCAGATTGCATTGCTCTGATACTAAAAGAATGTACACTTTTTTTATCTGCCAGAAAGCCAACATTATTATCTTCCTATGTCTTAGGAAGGAATTTTTGCCTGAAAATCTCCTAAGACAAATTTAAATTCTCATGAGTCACAAATAGAGTTATTCCTGATTTCAATAGGAAATTTTTGAATGCATGCTTGACTTCCAAAATTAATACCATTTTATGCTAAACAATACTAAACCCTGTTAAAATGGGTACAGTTTCTTTAGGAATTAAAGTCAGTCATCATGACACGACATAACAAGATGGTTTCCTTTCATTATTTACCCTGTAATGCGTCTGTTCCCTGTGTTCCTTTAGCATTTTTTTAGCTTTATGTATAGTGCACGTAAACCAAGTATTCACTGATACTCAGTGTTTATATAATTGAAACTTTAATGCAAGCTCCATTCAAGAAAACCATAAAGCCTACAGAAAAAATCAATGAAAACAATGCAAGTGATACGTGAGATAATTAGTATGTATTATGAACTAGCAAACGATGAGCACACTTACATCAAATGTACAAATATAAGGCTGCTTGCATGATGTTTCTTGTTTCCCAGCTTTTGGCTGCTCACAAGGCATGAAGTATCAGAAATGATCCTTGTAAATAAATGCCATGTAAGTTCAACCAGGTTTATTAAATGAAACTCATTAAGTTGAGTTCTTGTAATCTGATGGATGTATCTCAGGGTCCTACTGTATTATAAATATTTGGGGTGGGGAGGGATTGAAGGTTATTTTATGCCATGTTGCTCAGGTAAGTGTTTTCATTGAGTTTCACAAATGGAGGTTTTGGTGCAAAGAGGCAACATGATAAGATTTCAGTTTTCAAAGAACGACTTTGACTATTGGATGGAGAGTAGACTGCAGCCACAAAGGTAGAGGTAGAGTCCAGACTTAGGAGGCTGTTTGTAGTCAAGTGGAAAGGTCCAAGTGTGAATCTTAGACCACCTATATCAGGATCACCTGGGATACTTGTTTAAAATGCTGATTCCTGAGTCCCCTTGGATATAATCTATGGTTAAAATGCAGAAATCTGCATTCTGATAAACATCTTCCACATTAATGTTTGAGAACCAGTGCTCTAGTGATCTGTAGGATCCATTTTAGCCCTGGCATAGAAAAAAGAAACACACTCTTGGGTCTGTTTTATGAATTTTTGAATAAAGGAGAAGAAATATGTTAATACCTTTTCATGAGAACTCATTTTGATATTATGTTTTGAAAAAAATAGGAATCATTTATTGGATACTTAATAGTTACCAGGCATTGTTCTAATTGCTTTTGATAATTTTTTTTCTTAAACCTTCCACAGCTGGGCAAGGTCAGCATTAATAACCCAGTTTCCAGATGAAATTGAGACATAATCTGAAATTCACAGAATTTTCTTACTGGTTTGTTTTTGGGATTAGACCAGTGGCTTTTGATCCCAAATTATGATCGAGTATCCATTTGCTGGCTTTCTTTGTGGACCAAGCCTGCCCATCCCAAGGCTGTGAGGGTGTCTCCCAATCCCTGGAGCTCATAGCCAAGGTAAAAGGACCACATTTACATTCTGCTGTCTGCTACCCCAAGGCAGTTTGAACAGCTGCACTCTGTCAGCTAGGAGGTGAAAGGTCAAGTGTAACTGCCCACTGGAAATCTGTTGATGTGTGTCAGCCTAGAAATGATGCAGGAGGCAGCTTCTGAGCCTTTAGAGAGACAGCCCAGCCTTTACAGGGCCCACTAAGTGCTAGGTTAAGCACTGTAATTGCATTTTCTTCTTGACACAACAGTGCCATAAAGTGTGTACAATAATTATCTGTCATTATCCTCATTTTATGAAAGAGGAAACTGAAGCTTAGACGGGTGAAGTAGTTTGCCAGAATTCACCCAGCACGTAAATGATAGAGTCTAGATTTGAATTCAGGCCTATGGGACTTCAAAGCTTATACTTTTATTTCAAGCTTTTTAAAATTGTGATACATATCATAAAATACTGAACAAATCTGTGTAGCATACATGTAGTTTAATTTGTAATTATAAAGTGAACATCACTCCCAGGACCAAAATAGAAAGTTATCAATACCCCAGAAAATCCCATCCTCATTCTTTCTACTGATTGGTTTCCATACTGCTGATTTTTTGCAGTAGTCTTTCAGTTGTGAAACTTATACTCTTGATTACGCTGCTTAATTATCCTCCTTAGCAATTCATAATATGGCATAAGGGGGAAGCTACATGAACCAGAAATCAGAAGCATAGATGCTCCTCTTCTGTAATTGTATTTACCTTGGCCAAGTCACATGTCCCCCAAAAGGCAGGCATAAGGCCAAATAACTTCTAAAAAACCTTAACCACCGTTATCCAGAATAAGGGGTTAGTTAACTAGAAAGTGAAACTAAGTTGCAGGGCAGGTTTTGCTTGCTTTTTTTCTTTGTTAATTTAGTATTAATGGTTATAAAAACACAACAATTTCCGTGACAGACTTCACTCATTTTGAATAGCAAGTATTTTGTTCACTTATGTAAGTCAGTAAATTGCCCTTACACCTTATTGATTAAAATGTCCTAGCTCTTGAAGGACTCACGAGTATAATTTCTCTGAGACAGACTGCACTTACGCTTTTTAAAATCCACTGTTGAGGTCTGTGCATGATAAAGTGGAACCAAGTGGTTATTAATTTTTCATTGAAATCTTCTGAATAAGTGTTTTCTCTTAGTTGGTTTCAAAAGGAGTCATATTCCTGAATCTAATTAGAGGCTGTTCATGTACTGTGGGCTTATTAAGATTCAAGGCACTTTTTTATTTTAGCCTGTCTGATATCCCTTTTTAATTTCACTTAAATTTGAATTACTCTAAACATCATCTGGGCATATTGAAGATACTCAGTGTTATTAATAATGATGATGTTGACGAATCTGTCCCATCTTATTCTTCTCAAGTTCCATAACCTTATTCTTGATCTTGGCTTGTGAATACGTGGGAAAATGCCGCTTCTCTTTTCTTCCTGAGGCAGACAGCCAGTAATCAATCATGACATTATTCTGGTGGGCCCAGACAAAGCCCCTGGGACTTTCTGCACTTAGTAAACCAAGCAGCCATTCCCATTTGGTCAGAGTTAGCAGGCCCTTTGCCATTCCTGATCCTGATATTGGTTGTCTTAGATCTAGACTTGTTTATCCCTCTTTATGACCTGTTGAGTAAGTTACACTCTCAGCTGATTGTTTGTCTCAATTTCTGCCTCGAACTCCCATTTTTCTACCCATTTGGTTGAAGATCTTTCCCTTTACTGGACCTCTCTATCACCTTCCCATGTGTACTCAGATCACTCAAGCTGCCTACATCGCGTATGTGTCTCAGAACAAAGTACTGGACTTATCCATTGACTAGTCTTTATTCATTTCTTTGGAGTTTGTTCTTGGATGTGACTCCTTTCTTAAGGTGAGAACTCTTTCCTGTTTTAATAACATGAACTCACAAAGACTATCTCTGCTTGAATTCCTCCTGAGTATGTATCAGACAGGTTCCATTTACAGTATAGCCGTGTAGGCTCTTAACACACTGAACTTTCCATAGCTAGCGACTGTATACTCTGGTCAAAATGCAGAAACCAAGAACTTGAAGGTTCTGGAGAGTGAAGAAAAGCAGGGAGATGCCAGAGGAGAGTTGAATTTGGAAGGGACAGGCATATTGATTTTCCAGTTTTTACTTCCAGGATTTTTCTTAACAGGCCACAGTGGTATCTAAAACCCCAATAGAAAACTTATAGTCTTCCTGCCCTGAAGAACCAGAGGATGGAGTTTGGGATAACCACAGCAGCTGGAAAGTGAGGGGGTATCCCAGAAATGAGAGAGACAGCGGGGGCGAGTCCTGGATTCTGTGCATCAGCTGCCCAAATCAGAAGTTACCCCCTGAAGGATACATGCAGGAGGCTGACTGCAAGTGGCCCAGCTAACGTGAAAAAGAGCTCAACTGAGATCTGAGCACCTGCCTAAGAGACAGTTTGTAGTCTGATCTGAACATGTGTCACCCATGAATCACTCTTCACTGAGAACTCAGCTATTTTTTTCACTTGTGTCTGATACACGTAATGTAAATATGCTCTTTTCCCAGTGTTCAGTTGCCTTTCTGAGTTTTATACGCTTCGTTTACAGTTCACAGTTGTTGGGCTTAGAAGGCAGGCAACGGGTCTAAAATATTTAGAACTAGTTTAAAGCCTCATCCAAGGCAGGAGTTTGATATGAGATTTTAAAGATGATGGTTCTGCCACAATTCCCACTTCTTTGGCACAATTACTGGTGTGTTGTGAAGATTGCCCTCATGCATTCTAATGTCATGGATTACCTCCTTTGTTGGCTCAACATGGTGTTGAAAGCAGTGTTGAATATTATATAATTCATAGTAATAATAAATGGTAACAGCTAATATTTTCTGAGCTCTCATTACACAACAGGCACTGTTCTAAGTACTTTATATGTAGTAACTCGCTTTATTCTTACAGTAATCCTTTTTATTATTTCTGCTTTATGGTTGAGGAAATAAAGGCGAATACAGAGCTATAAAGTTGGTAAAGCCAGGAGCCAAGTGGAAGAGGATAGGTTGGTATGGTATATACGCATGAACACACTCTGAGAAACTTGGTTTAAATTGGGAGATAGGTATCATTCGGACTGAGTTCCAGTAGATTCCTGAGCAAAGTGGATGTGAAAAATACCATTTTTCTGCTGTCTTCTGTCAAGTTTATTGGCATAAATTTGGCAGGGATAAGGTTAAGCAATACTTGTGTTGGCCCAAAGATTGAGCCCTAATTTAGTTAAGGGCATAATTAACCAGTGAGTAGTTAGCTTATCTCAGTTGAGTTAGGTTCTGTCTAGGCAGTTGTTTATTGACTCTTGTCACTAAAATACCACGGAAATTTTTATTCGTATTGAGGAGCAAATCATTGAGTGTAGTCAATTAGGTTGAAAAGATGAAAATAAACTACTTATAAGAGAAATAATGGTTTACTTTGTTTAGGCTAGAGTTCTTGAAACCTGCTCAGAGTCCTGCAGGCTCTTAACTAGAACCTTGGTGATGGTAGTGGTCCTGGTCAAGAATTGGCAAAGGAAAGAGGAATCCCTTTCTGTCGCGGCACCAAAGAGCTTTTAATGATTCACTGAGCACTGCAGTTTACTGATTAGATGACACAGGGTCTCTGTGGATACAAAAGGAAGCTGTTACACAGTATTAGGCTTATGTAATTTGTAGGGGGTGTCCAGGATGGAGATGTGGTGTTTCTGCTCTGTTTCATATTGCTTAGACCACGTCTGGAACTTTGTCATCTCTGAACACCATGGTTATAGAATGGACACTTTATTCCAATAATGGAGTAGCTTGTATTGGACTAAAAGATAACACATAAAACAGTAATAACTTCTTAACAAAATATGAAAAAAAATTCAAAAATATTAAAATATTTGAAGATGTTATAGAGTAATCAAAATGAGGCAGAAACTGGAGAGAATTCCATCCTTTAAGGAAGGGAACTGCACTGAATAAGAGCCACATTTATATAGCTTTTCCTTTGAAGGCTCTTCCCATCATACCCCGTGCATTAAACAACTGTCCATTGAAATTTTATTTTTCTTTATTTGCCTAGACAAGTTGTGGCTTTACTATTGCCAGGAAAACTTGTTGACACTGGTAGGAAGCATTGTTCTTTAATTGACACTTATTACAACTAGATATTTTCTTGGCATTTCATTTTGGAATATATCCTTAATTTCATGTAGACTTGGGGATTTATATTATTCTATAGGTTATAAGACATGAGGAAATCAAATGTACAATGGTGTCAGGTTATACTAACCATATGGATTTTGGTTTAGAACTTGGTTTTTGAAAACATGCAAAATTCATTTGCTGTTTCTCTGTTTTAAAGGTTTGACCTCTGTGTAAATGACTTCACTACAGAAACTGATTGCAGTGTATTGCAGTGTTTTTGAATATTGATATAATAAATATTTAATGGATACATCTTGCTAGTAAGAGCTCTGTCTAACATGGAATTAGAAAATTTTACCAGAATCAGTCTGCGAAACAGCCGGAAAAACATAATCTTGTCCTTTTCAATAACCTTAAAAACATTTTACTTTTCATTATTAATTTGTTCTTGTGTTTTGGTTTCTGACTTAAGCACATTAATTAAAACATGCAGTATCTGTACATTCATCCTTTTACAATTGTGGGTTCTAGGGATGAGGGCAGTGGAAAAGCAAAATTGTGCAACTCAGATTTGTATTTGAATATGAAGAATTATGAAGCATCTTTATACACGTTCATTACATTTATGAAATGCCAAAAAGGTTCTTTTCTTGACTGTGTAGATATTTATGGCAATGTAATAGTTATAATAATAAAAACATTTATTGAGTGTCTTTTTTTGTGTTAGGCACTGTGATGCATACTTCGAAGGGAGGATCTCATTGATGACAGATGATAACCTGACGAAATAGTGATTAACTGTATGGGCTTCACAAATTCGGTCTGAATCCTTGAGACCTCGGAAACACGTCTTAGTCTCCCTGTGCTTCAGTTCTCCACCTGCAGTTGGGGATAATCCTTTTCCTACCTTGCTGTTTCTAAGTCAGCGTGCTGGGACAGAGTCATCTCCTCTGGTCACTTCCCATTAATGGTCATGGGCGTCATCGTAGCGGGGTGAGTGCTCAAAAGCAGGTCTCTCTCTCCAGAGTCCATGATTTTAATTACCTTACTGTGTGTTTAAGCGTGCCTGACACATAGTAGGTTCGAAATAAATGTGCTCTGAGGTACATCTTCCCTGTAGAGTTGTGTTTGCATTGCCATTTGTAGATAATATATGGCAGAATGTAGAAAGAAACTTATCAGCTTTGGAGTCTTAGAGATAAATGGTGGGCATATAGACTAAAAACTGTATCATTCTAGAAATATGATTTCTGAACTGATAGCTCAGGAAATGCCTGGCCTTGTGTAATATAATTTATTGTCACAAGAACTATTGTTATTTGTCTCCCATGAAGGCAGTTTGGTGGCCCCATTTTTAGATTGAGGTCATTTTATATGTGATTTTTATATCTAATAAATTAGTTATCACTCAGCAAATACTTACAGAGTACCTCGTACACATCAGGACTAAACAGGCACAAGGGATGCATTGGTGAAGGCATCAAGCCTGGTTTGTACCTTTGAGGCCATCGTAGTCACTTGGGATGCCCAGACATTGACAAATCACACAAATATATAATCAGTCGCACTTTGAGAAATGCTCTGAGGGAAGATGATGGACTATAGTGAGAAAGGTTAACCTGGGAGTGGAATGCTGATGTAGGTTTTGGTGGGAGTCAGCAAATGTTTTCTGTAAAGGACCATATAGTAAATATTTTAGGCTCCTGGTCCTTACATTCTTGGCTGGTCCTTACCTTCTTGGCTGCGACCACTCTATCAACTGCAATGTGAAACCAGCCCTTGACAATACATAAAAAAGCATCAGGTATTATAATGAAAATGAAATCTCCCCCCCACCCCCACCCTTCCTCAGAGGAGAGCACCCTTGCCAGTTTGGGGTGTAGCATTCAATGCATAAAGTTTATTTTATAAGCCACACCTGTGAATTTAAATAGACTTTTAAAAAGCCATTTATCTAATAAGCTGAGTTAGGCAAGTTTTGTATGGGAAAAAGCTTGTGATGCTTCTGGATCTGCTGCTGTTTAGTGATGAGGCTAGGGAACTCTACTCATGGTTAGTCTTCTTTTTCCATCAATAGTGGGACACAGTCTTTCAGTACTTAATATAAATGAGGATTTGTGAAAATTAGTGTCTGCTCTTGAGACTTTCTGATGATAAAATGATATTACTGTGTGGAGAAGGAATACCTCTGGAATTGCCATAGAAAGGCTTAGAAAAATGAAATTTACAATCTGGAGCTTCTCATGCTGCTTTCACTTTTATAGTTTTAGAGAAGGAACTATTCTCAAGGAAGTGGAGTACGTGTGGCACTCTGTGGAATATGTGCTCAAAACTTGGATTTGATGGCCACTGGGTGAAAATTTCCATCTTATTCCTTGTCGTAGAATCACATACTGAGTTAATGTATGGCTGTTTTGCATTTTCTTAGTTGGGAAATAAAACCGAGAATTCCCCGCCCTTTGCTTTTGCCCTTTCCCTCTAGAAGTAGACCTCTTCTCCCGTGATCTGGACTGGTGAGAAGGTACATCTGGGCGAGCAGGGTGTTTCTGATGACAGTCAGAGAGGCTTATCAAAATCTATAGCTTGATTTTACTTAATGAAGTAATGTCTTAGTATCTCTGCACTGGAAGGCTGCTTGTGTGTTTTCACTTAGCTAGTGAGGTGAAAAGTTGTCTTGTGGGACTCTCAGTACTGGTATGGAGTACTGGAGGGTATGAGGATGCAGTTTCCTCTTCTGGACGCTCAAGTAGTTTGTCCCAATCTTATATTGAGGACAAGGGTGGTCAAATTGTTTCTTAAAAGACCAGATAGTAGATATTTTAGGTTTTTCAGCCATGCAGTCTCTATTGTGACTACTCAGCTCTGCAATCGTAGTGAGAAAGCAGCCAGAGACAATATATAAATAGCGAGGCTCACCCCACATAGCTTGTCAAAGTATTCCTTCCAACTGCATATTGGAATCTTCCTGAGAGAATATGGGAATAGATGTACCTTTGTCCATCTTGAACATTCATACGTGTGTTTATTTCATAAAAAAGCTGAATTGAGTAGCTGCTGTGTATCATACAGTGTTCTAGTCACTGGACATTCATCTGTGAACAAAATAAGTGTGTGCCTGATGGACCTGGCATTCTAGCTCTATAAATATATAATATCAGTTACAAGTAAGGAATTATGAAACAGGGAACAGCATTGTCTAAATTTCTCTGTGTTTATACTTTCCATTCCTGCTTTTAGCATTTGGAGTCCAAGTCAAAAATACAGAAATTGCAGTAGTTAACAGGGATAATTTAATGTAGCAAATTGATTAAAGAAATGTTGGAGAACTGTAACGGCAAAAAAAGAACCCGGACTAAAGCTGAAACTGTAACTGTAGGAAGCAGCTACCACCCCTGGAATAAAAGGAAATGATTGGAATTTTTTAAGAACTTGGAAACATGGAGGAGGAATCCTGCAGCCCTGGGACCCAGAGCATTAAGGAAGAGACATTGCCTGGCTGGTTCTGATGGCTCTGAGGTTGGTGTGGGAGTTTAGGCAGAACTTTATAAACTGAAATGAACTTGTTCTTGGAACCAACTGCTATTGCCAGAGTGAAGAGCTGTGGCTCGGGGCTCTGATGAAAGAACATCATACATTGAAAGGAGCAGATACTTTCTCCATCTTCCAGCCTTCTAGTCTCGCAGTGGTACCACATATTGGTAGAACCTAACCGGAAACCAGCTGGCAAAGGAGAAAGTAATTTTAGACAGCAGTTTTAGACAGTAATTTTAGAGTTTTAGACAGCAGAATGGTGGGCACCTAGAAGGGAGGATTCGGAACTGATAAAAAATAGCTTAATGACTGGCACATCACTGATAGCGCTGAAGTGTGGACCCGCTTTCTCTCTCTTTAGATCTGCTGCACTGAATCCCAAAGAGGTTGTGCAGCACAATCAGAAAATAAGTAGAAATACCTGAATAAACAAAAGTACTTTCATACAAAGGTGAAACAATTCCTGTTTCCTTCCGTCTGGTGTTATGGTTAGTTATGTACTTGAATTTGTTTGCAGTCTTTGGCATTTACTAAAGGAGTAACTAGTTCCATGGAAACTAAAGCAGATGTCAAATGAAGATTGGTTTGGGGAAAACTGTAGAATATATCTAACTAAATATGCAATTTTTTAAATGGTTAGACTTCTCATAACCTTTAATAAGATAATATGTGTTGAGAATTTCTAAGTGAGGGTAGTAAAATTATGTATCTGGCAAATATTCAACCATGAACTTCTCTCCTCCAATTTCTAGTTCATTAATTTATTTTCTGAATGTATTCCCTTTACTTTCAACCTTTTTTTTTCAGTGATCAATTTTAAATGTTCAAGATTTCTAGTTAAATTTTTTGACTGATGTGATATTCTCTGACATGTCTGATGTATTACATTTTTTAAAGCACAGTTTTGTGCTTTGTTCTCCATGAGCTTTTCTCTCTCAGATATCAGTTCTTCTGTTTGTTTCTGTTTCATGATGTTGGTGGGTCTCCATTGTTTAATTATTATTGATTTTGTGCTTACAGCATCCTGCCAGCAGTGACTGGGAGAGGGGCAGAGTGTATAGCCCCATGGAATGTGTCAGTAACTGGTCTTTTCCCGAGGTATCAAAGGTTGCCTGGGCCACTGTGTCATCCCTTGGCTCAGCTGCCTCACATCTACTGTTTTTGTCTAGCGTGTCTTGTGCTGCCCAATGTCAGTTATCCTAATGGTTGCCCTGGCCCGTCCTGTGCTCCCTTTGTATCCAGCCTTCAAGTTTAAAGTATAATCAGAGTTATTCCTGCTTTTGGTATAGTCCTGTCCTGGCTGTTTTAGCTCTGGGATTCTATGTCAGTCTAGTTCTTATTTGTCTTACATTCTTCAGGGATTTTTCTCAACTTCTTATGTACCAGGTGCTCTCCCTTCTTTATTGTTTTCTCCAGTGCTCCTATGACTGTTTTTAGACATTTTGGTCCAATCTTGTTTTCTTCCTGTCTGTGCCCACTCTGCTTAGCTCTAGTTCTAACTCTGTGGTGTAGGTGATGCTTACTAGGTGGATTGCTTTTGGGAGGGGACTTGGTCTCAAGGTCTCACGTCACTTCAGCCATCATTGTGGCAATACTGCCTTTGGGTGTCTCCTCTACCTTGGGAAGGTCAGGTGCCTCAAAGATGGTAGGATCTGTAGAGATCACTTTTTTTTTCTTTAAGAAATTTTATTGAGATGCAATTGACATACATATATTTAAAGTGTACAATTTGATATTTTTTTTCCTTATTGGTAATGCATATATGGCAATTCCAATCTCCCAGTTCATCCCACCCCAACCCCCCTGTCCCCTGCTTTCCCTACTTGGTGTCCATATGTTTGTTGTAGAGATCACTTTTGAGGTGACTGTCCTCCACTAGAGACAGAGGAAGAGGTCCTCAAGAAAAGAGAGCGAGGAACAACAAGGGAGAGTTATTTAAACTATTTATCCTTGGATAACCATTGGATGCTGGCTGGATCTGGCTACATGGAAAGTAATGGAGCACCATCTGCTTATTGTGGCAGCATTTCTTGCCTTTCTGGGGTTGTTTCTTGATCCCAGACCAGATTGAAAAGGGATTTCACAGAAATTTTTCATTTCACTTTTCCATAACGTTGCAAGGTTGATAGTCTCATTTAACTTAAGTAAAGAAGGTAAAATGTCAACTGCCAATGAGCAGTAGGGCAAAGATGGCCACCAAGTCTTCAGTCTTACCCTTTTAAGCCCACTATGAAGTCACTATCAACTCTTGAACCCTTCATCATGACATTACCAAGCAGTACATCATATTTTGCTCTTTTGTGCCTCATTTTCTCTGTTAACTTTTAGTTTGGACCAGTTGTTCAATTGTAGTAGTATTGTATAACATTTCACTCTAGGTTCTTGAAAGAAAAATGATTAGGATTAAACTTTCTTGAGATTTCTTACATTTTCTGAATCCCTCAATTTTAAGAGGCTATGACATGATTAGAATATTGTTTTCTTTGCTGCTCAGATAGTGTCACATTGTCTATTTTGCAAGACTCCTTTTGTCTGTGTTTGCTTTTGGGATTTTTCTGTCATCACGATGGACTTTTCAAATGAATGACGGTATTTCTTTCAAAAGTTTCCTGAAGCAAAGTGAATGTCATGTATCCTATGCTGTGGTATAAATTCTCTTTTCAGGGATTATTTTGAAGTTTTATTTTCATGTTACCTAGTTTTCTGAAAGCTTGCCTTGAAGATTCACTTCTATGGGTTATTCATACAGATACATATAAAATTTAGCAATTCTCCAACTTCCCAACTCTGGCTAAAGAAACTCAGATTATTGCAAGAGGAGAGATGACTAATATGAATCAAAAGATCTGGCATGTGCTTTTCTTTCATAAGTAGGAAGGACATTTATGTGGAATATTGGGCAATCGGATTTAATTCTTTACATTGTAATTTCTCCTATAAGTGGGAATTCTGACAATGGAAACGTGAAGAAAGGAACACTCTCTATAATGTTGATATCTTTCTTAATAGACAATTCTAAGACCTCATTCTCCAAAGAAGTAATATTTCATTCATCAACAAGAATGAAGTCTCCTTCTAAACACAAATAGTGCGCTTAAAACCTTGCAGACACCAATTATCATTCTGTACAGCAAACCTTCAAAATGTCAGACGATCTCAGGAATTTCCCCAGCAAAGGTCGATCATTTACCACTCTCCAAGTCATTTCTTCAGCATGCCAGGGTGACAGGCAAACCTGTGAGATTGAGTTAGCTAGGTCACTCAAAGCAGCTGCTATAAAGAAGCCATGAGAAGTCCATTTCTATTAGGTAAATCCCTTTAAACTCAAATGCATCCTAAACTATTAAGTGCTATTAGATTTTTAGGAGCATGAGTGGGTTGATTGAAATAAAGTCTGCCCCTTGCAAGCCTTCAGCTGAGTTTATTGGAAGGGACTTCAGGGAGTAATTTAAGAAGACCTAACAAATTGGGAACTGAAGGGGATGGAGTGGGAAGGTGGCAGCTCTGCTGGGGAGCTGAATCTCATGCACTGAGTTGACACATGTGACTCCTTGTAATGGCCATGCTGCACACATATAGCAAACCTTGTCTGTTTGTATCCTCCCAGCAACCCTGGGAAGTTCGGTGTTCTGCTTTACTAGTATCTCTGCTTTACTTGCTCGGTGTTACAAGCTCATTGGTGGTGGTGTTCCTGAAAAACACCCCTGTAAGTCTTCTCACACCTTGGGCAGGGTTGCTGAAGAAAAATATCTAGCATTTTCCCTTCTCTGAGTATTATACATAATATACTCTGATGGTGTGTGTAAATATGTAAAATGAGGGTTAGCTGAGCAATTAATGGCCCCAGAATACAAGGTTGAGTCCTGGCTGTTGTATTATTACACTGTTTTGAATTTGTTTTACAGTGAGCACTTTGCATGAGGACTATTCTTGGAACTCCAAAGCCCTTTTTGCCACCACAGAAACTTGAGTGAGTGGAGAAAATCTCTGTCTCTCTCTCTCTCTCGCTCTCTTCTCTCTCTCTCTCTCTCTCACACACACACACACACACATTTTTATAAGGTGAAACAGTGACCTAATTTTCAGGAAATTACTTCCAGAGTTACTTACTCATGATAGAAAGGAGTAGAAATGCGACTTTTATGAGCATGAACCTGACATAAGAGCAAGCTACCTGGCACAAACCTGAGACAGTTCACGGGTGAAAAACTTTATCCCACCCTCCTTCCCTGAGCTCACTTGTTCTGCACAGCGGTAGTGCTGGTGTGCTGGAAAAGGGCCTGAGCACACGGATGGACACATCACGCTGGCTTGATGAGGCCGTGTCTGGTTGGCAGCAGGGGTAGGAAGGCCTCCAGAGCTCAGTTACTCGTGTACAGTGTGAGCTGTTTGCCCAGCATGATCTCAGATTTCTTGTAGATCTTATTTTTTACTTTTTCTGATGAAAATTATTTTTTCTAGCTTGCCCTCTTATATTTTATTGATTAACAAATCCATCTTAACTCATGGAATTAAGCATAGTTATTAAATTTATTATATTAAATACATAACTATAGAAAAAATGGAGAATGATGAGGTTAATATCAAGTCATACATGTGTCCAATATGAAGTTTCAAATGTTGCTTTCTTTTCATATTTGTTCAGATAATGTTTAAAAGACATGAAGCATAACTGATACTGTTGAAGTCTCTTGGTGCCCCTTCCCAAAACCCATGCCTCTCTCTTGACTGTCTAACCTAGTCACTATTCTAAACTTGGCATGTCATGTTTTAAACTGTTTTGATATGTCAGCTTATATGTGTTGGGAGGGAAAAACTATTTTCCTCTACCTATCGTCTTAGTTCATTGTCCTGTAAGTTAGGCTGGGAAAAAATGAGAAAAACAAACAGAAGTTTATTAACAGGTGTATTGTGCACACACATGGGAGCACTCAGTGATGAGTAACTTAAAGGGGTGGTCAGAACTTGGGCTTTTGTAGCGTCTTAACAGAACAATAAATTTGTAGGGGAGTGACAGGACAAAGGAAAAGGACTTGAGATTCCAGGGGGAGCAAATTATGGGAAGGTAAATAGACGGGGACCCTGATGGGAGGAGAGGGCTAGTTAGTAGGTTCGTTGTGTTGCTCCCTCTGGTGTTGTCTCTGTGCTGAGTCTAGATTTGTCTCCCATGATTAAGAATCATCTGTCCTTCCTGTGTGTGTGTGTGTGTGTCAGGGACAGGAGGGAAGGGTAGTCAAGAGCAGAGACCACCTTTTTTTGTGTGTCTGCTTCTTTTTGTTTATCTTCAGCTCAAAATAATTCTTATACCTAAATGGCACATTTTGGGGTGGCATACTCTGAACCCCTTTATTTATCTCCATAAGATTGTTTAGTATTATTATTTTTTCCTGTTTAAGTATGCATACTGTTATGTGTCCCTCTTGTCTGTCACTTGCTTGCTTTTCCCTCTCAGTTTTGCTTTGGAAATATGTCTGCATCGATCTATTTCAAGAGTTGGTTTATTCATTTGAACCATTTTACAGAATTCCATTGGGTACGCAACATTTTATTAACCCTTAGATTTCATTTCTTCTTTTTTACCATTCCTGCTTGCTGTCTCTTTAATCAAGAGAGGGCTTGTGTTTTCTCCTTGGAGAGAAGCTGCAGATGGGCCACTGTAGCAGGAGAGTGTGGTAGCAGGACAGTTTGCCTGTTGCCCACTGGGATCAATATTAAATAATGGAAGAAGGTTATAAGATCAAAGACCCAGCAGCTCTGATGTTGTGGAATGATGTACAGAAGTATCAATAATTAAGTGTAATGCAAAGGCCAGTTTGGGCAAAAAAATCCAAGGTTAAGATTGTTTCTAAAGAAATGCTTTTTGTGACCAGCAGGTACATAAAACTCAACAGGCTTAATGAACTAACCTTGTAAAGTGTGTGTGTGTGTTGTGTGCATGTGTGTCTAATACTACATTTCTTTTTACTTCATACCCCACATCTAATCCATGAGTAGGCTTTGCTTCATCATCAGAGTCTGCCCAGAAGCCCTCCATTCTTCTGTTTCCCCCTCTGCCACCTTCTCTGTGATCTAGTTGAGGAGTCTGCGAACTGTGGCTTGCTTAGCCACATCCTGTTTTTGTAAATAAAGATTTATTGGAACACAGCCCTGTCCATTCTTTTATGTATTATCTAGGCGTGCTTGCACTACAAAGGCAGAGTTAAATAGTTGCAACAGAGACTGTCTAGCCTCAAAGCCTAAAATATTTACTATTTGGCTATTTCCAGAAAAAGATTGTGAGCTCTTGTCTGGTTTAATATTGCTGTCTTGTAATTGGTTTCATTCTGTAAACAGAAGACAGAGTGACTTTTCTAAAATGTGAATTTGATTTTCTCACCCCCCTGTGAGTGAAAAAACTCTGAACTCCATACTGTAGCTTACAAGCACCTGCATGGTCTGGTCCCTGCTCACCTTTCCACCCTCATCCCTTCCAGGACTCCCCCTTGTTCTGGTCATACTGAGCCTTTTCTGCCTTGGAACACGTTGCTTGGCTTCTCACAGTTACTTCACGTGTCTCCCTCTTTTCTGTCCTCAGATCTCTGCGCGGATGTCGTTTCCTCAGAGGTGACCACACAGTTTGCACTTGGCCTCCATTGTTCATCATGTCTGTTTTATTTCCTTCATAGACTTCCCACTGTCTGTGATTACACTCTTCATTTATGTGCTCTTGTTTCTCTTCCTTGCCTCCCTTCTTAGGACACAAACTCTGTGATGGCAAAAAACTTGCCTGTGCTGTTGATCTTGGACGCCAAGTGTAGCGGCTGCCACATTATAAAGCCCAGTGGAAAATTGTTGAATGAATGAACAAGGTACAGGTTCATTCATTCAGAGCCTCCCCTCTGCCTATTTCCTTGGTAGGAGTTAAATGCAAGTGTATGTTTATGTTACCTAATTTGTTTTCTTTCTCTATATAAATAAATCTTGCCTACTTCTGTTCACAGTGTAAACTTAAGGTGATTTTCCTCTACAGCATAATCGAGCTGGCATACTCTTCACCAGGGAACAGGCAAGCGTTTTGAAATGATGCTTCTCAGGATTTTTAGAGCCTTTTATACATTTGTTTCTGTTGTTGTGTTAATATGCTAATGTTTGTCGAGGTTGTATTTTTCCCTCCCTTTCTTCCTTGCTGCTGGCAGTGCAGCAGTGTGGAGTTATGGAGTGAAGCCTCCTTTGGGCATTTGTCCTTACTACAAAGAGTTGTACATTTCTTTGCTCCTTAAAAAAAATACGCTGCTTTTCTGCTGAACCTAGGATAAAAAGAACGAGGCAGTATCTTTGAGCATCTTAATTCTTTTGACTTAGTGAAACCCATCTAGGAATCTCTCTCTCATTCAGAGCTTCTCATTTTTCCCCTGAACCTCATTTTCAGTTCAGCTCTGTACTGTCCTGCAGCGAAATCCATAAACCAGAGCCTCCTGCTTCTCCTCCCACCCCAGTTAATTTCACTGTCCAGGATCCACTTTTGTGGGCTGGGAGGTGGTTCACGATTTCTGCCTCACTGAAGAGCGTAGACTCTGGAGTCTGGCACACACACCTGAATTGGAATATGGCTCTGCCCCTAACTGCTTAGCTTTCCTGAGCCTTAACTTGCTCATCTGTAAAATGGGCTTCTGCCAGTTTCTTTCCTTGTAGGGTGGTTGTGAGAATTAATTGACATAATGCTTTTCTAGTATCTAGTACAGTTTTTGCAGCTTTGTGGCACTTACACATGTTAGCTAGTATTGGTGCAGTTTTAAAATATGACTGTCAGAGTACTCTAAGAAGAATTGAATCTAAAAAAGCAATGGCTATGATCCAGTGTCTGGAGAGTCTGAAAGCTAAACTTTCAATTCTTGCCTGGTAGGACAGATTATTTTATTTTTGTTACAGATGCTGCCCCGCTTACTGTGGGGCCTTAGACAGACAAGCAGTACAATCAGAGATGCTTTGTTAAGTGGGGCACAAATGGCCTCAGGCTCCTAGTCTGATCCTCATCTAGTTTGTTGTAAAAAAAAAAAAAAAAAAGAGTTCAAGTATTATTTCTCTTGATCAGTGTATGATCAGGCCACTCAAGATGGCTATTCTCTTGCTCTCTGTACATCCCCTGTCTGACCAGTGGCTTCTTCACCTACACCCTACTCACTTGACTGACCTTCCTACATACTTGCCCAGGCTCCAGCTAATGATTGGTCTCATCAAAGGGGTGGTGAGGAGTGTGCCCCTCTACTGGTTTCCCTGGTAACTAATGAATCCACCTGATGCTAATTCCCCTGTAACTGGCAATCTCCACCCACCCCCGCCCAGGAGCAAAGACTGCTGCCCTGTCCTGCCCACCATCTGCTGCACAGGGTGCGGTGTCGCTCTAGGACCTTGCTTCAGACTTGTAAGCTCCCCCATCCATTAAACTATTAATGTCTCTGTTGCTGACTCTGGGCTCTTTCTTCAGTCCTGAAGCTGGGCAAGCACAGGCCTTGTAGGCCTTTGGGGTACAGCCCAACAATCAGTGACTTTAAAGTACTTTTCCTCTCTAGCCATTTACTGTAATTAAATTACACATCCCATCAACACTTTTTTCAGGTACCACACCATCTTTATTGGTGTTCCCAATTTGTCAGCTGCTTAATTTCCCCTTCTTTTAAATAGAAAACTATATTTTTAGGTCAGGAATGGCAGTATAGTTTTTGTCTGTAGTAGTTATACAGAAAGACCAAAAAAAAAAAAAAAAAAAAAGAAAAGAAAAAAAAAGTCGTAATAATGGAAAACTCATAGGCATTTTAGACAGAGAAACTTGGATTCAAATCTTGACTCTCACTTAACGAGCTGAATGGCCTTAGACACATTTTTTAACCTCTTTCACCTTCAAACTTTCTCATCTGTGAGATGGGGGCATTTTGGCTCAAATGAGATGGAAAGTAAATTTACTTAGCACAAATAGCACTTTTTAAGTTGCTTACCAAATGTGAAATTTGTGTGGTTCTTCCTCTTATAAATTACTGCGTGGTCTCTTTCTGTGATAGTTGAGTGAATTAAGTATAACATTCCATTATTAGAGTTTAAAAATACTTCCCCAAATGCATTTAAAGTGAGCAGTAGGACACCAAGGGCGCTTTTTTATCATGTATATAATCACCTACTATTTTTATTTTAGAGATCCCTCGGTGTCTCTTTGTCACCCTTTTCTCACGCTTTGTATTTCTATATTAAATAATAATAGCTAACCTTTTTTTGGTACTTATTATATGCTGGGCACTGTTTTAATTGATTTGTATTTAGTCCTCACAGCATCCTGTGAGGATGGGCCTGTTAGTTTCCTCCCTTGTAAATGAGGAAACTCATTTCAGCTGCCACTTCTCTCATCCATAGAGGGTAGATTCCCTCTGTACCCCTGTTAGAGCTTAGGAACTCAGGCACAGGGGGCTTATTAATTGGTTAATTAATTGCCTTGCAGTGTGCAACATGGGGATAACATAAATGGCAAGTGGCCAGCTCTGGAAAAAAAGGATGCTATATTTTCAAAGGTTATCCACATGAAGGCACTACACTTTAGCCTGAACACAAAATATAACAGAGTCTCAGTACTCACACTCCTGCTCTTTTTTCTAAGTGTGGCTTTATTCTTTCCTTTCCATAGGCTTAGGCTTCTAATCATGATGCTGCTTTTCTAATCATGATGCTGCTTTTGTCTGTTCTTCAGCGTGTTTGTTTCCTGAAGCAGGAGTTAACGTGCTGGCATTATCATATTAAGGGCTAAATAGAAAAGTGCTGTTATTATTGATGTTATTATTATTTTCCCCTTACAAACAGGATTCCACTTAATCTCTTTCCCAGGGCAATAGTAAAGTGGCTTCTTCATCAGAACCTGTTTTAAGCAAGCAGGCCTTTTACTTTATGGTGCTCATATTGAGACACATCAAGTTATATCTGTCTTTTCATTTGCACCAATATGTTTATTTGAAGCCCAGTATTTCCTAGGTAACGTGACTAAGGTAGATTTATGGGTGCTAATTTGCATACAGAATAACATTGGCAAAAATTAAAATATAACAAACACATACCAGCTCTTGGCCTGCCACAGCCCACCGAGCATCTGCCTTGCTTGTCTGTAATGAGAGGGAAATATATTTTCCTCTGAGTTTACAGCTAATTCCTTGTTTGTATTCCACTGTCGTCAATGCTGTTGAGAGCTCAAAATGAGGCTAAAGAGCCTCTTCCTATCTAACAGCAGGAGTTTATATTAGAGGCGGTGGTTCTATGTAACAGAGAAGGCAAGCTTTTTCTCTCCCACCCTGATTTCACTCCACATTTGAAGAACCCCTGCTGCATTTAAGTAAGGGTGCAAGCCATTCATTTTCTAGGCAAGTTAATAGACTAGAGGCTATGCATTTGGGTTAAAGCCTAGGTTTGATGACTTCCTTTCAATGTTGTTTTTGAGTAGATTGATTTTCATTTCACAAATAATAAGTTTTTTTTCTATAATTTTTCTGTTTGTTTCAAATGATAGATTAGGTTATATCATCCTGTGATCACCGTGTTCCTGGTCTGCCCTCCTCAGATTTACTGACATTCAGTTTGGTGAACTTCAGCCGGCTCTTTTCCTATACATTTGCTTACTCATATGTCTATCCTTGAAAGATACAGAGTATTGCTTTGTGTGTGGACATGTGTATCTGAAATATAAATGTTCTTCTACTTTATATATTGAAAGAAACTTGCTGTTTTCTTCCAGTAAGGTGTCTTGGAGAATAATCACTGTTAGGCCTCCATACTTACCAGGCTGGACTTAGTCAATGAGGAAATTATTTCTGAGATCTCAGTGGTCAACACATCAAATGTTTATTTCTTGTTCATGCAAATGTGTGACTCCAAGGCAAGGGTCCTCCATGTAATAACTCGATGATCCATGCTGTTTCAACCCTCTGACTCCGCTATCTCCACATGTAGTTTCTAGTTCCTTGCAGCCCCCGGAAAAGGGCACTGGAGGGTTGCAAATGGTTGCTGCAAAGTTTTGGCATGCTAGGTACAAGGGAACTGAGAATGGAGGGGAACACATGGATGGTGGTGCTGGTGTGTTGCCACAGGAGTTTTCAGTGTTTTGTATAGCTTAAATATATTGTGGTTTAATTAGCCAGTCTCCTATTTGATGGGCATTTAGATCACTTCCAACTTTACCCATTTTTATGTATGACACTACGCAGAAGAGCCTTGTATGTATCCTGGGTACACATATGAGTGTTTTGCTAGTTTAAACACTTAAGAAGTAGACTTCTCAGTTCAGAGGTTGTGGGTGTTTGGGTTACCATCAGTGCTGTCACATTGTTTTTGAAGGTGGACATACTGGTGTTTGTTTTGCATGGTTAGAATATGAGAAAGAAATACCTTCACCAATGACATTATCAAACCTTTATTTTTTTCCCTATACAGTGGCATCTTTGTTTCTTTTGGCAAAATGGCTTATCCTTTTTGTTTTAATTTCTATTTTCCTAGTTGTTAGCGAGTTTTTGGCTCTTTCTCAGACTGTTATGCTGCCTGAGTAAAGCAGGACTGTGGAAAGTGAGGCTGAAGAAAGACAGAGGGAGTGCAGTGAGCTGGTGGGCAGATGTGGCTCAGATATTCTCCCTTTGGGGGGCGCCCAGCTCAGTGACATTTCTCTCCATACTCCCTTTATTGATTTATTTTTCCTCCCATGGTGCTATTTCAGTAGTCTCTACACCTCTAATTTTAAAACCATGGGGCGAAGGATGCTTTCTTGGTCGTGTCATTTTTTTCTGTGTAGCTGTCTAATTTTGTGCTTTGAGTTTTCTTGTGAATTTTTGCCTGCTTAGTCATTGTCTTTTTATCTCTTGGTTCTCTTTGTCCTTTCCCTCATTTTTCATTCTTTTTCTTCTGCCTCTGCTCTCTTGCTCCCATAGGCCCTTAAATCTTTATGTGCTGCTTTTCTTTTAAGTTGTATTTTCCCTTTCCCTCAAAGCTTAGAAATGCTTGCTCTGTCAAAGAAACACAGAAGGGAAGGGAGCAATGGAAAAGTCAGTGCACAAATCCAGAAGGAACCAAACCCGGGTGCCCATCCCCCTCCAGCTGTTTTAAGAACATGATGCTGTTCCTGATATGGTCATTTTGCCAAAATCTCTATGAAAGAAGGAAAGAACACTGGAATTAATCTATTTCTCATTCTGTCTCTGACTCACTGTAGGATCGCTAGGCATGTTACTTTCCATCTTTAGGCCTCAAGTTTTCTGACTGTAAAATGAGGAGGTCGGATCCCGGTAGTCTTTTCATACCTTGGAACTCCGGTATATGAAACGTGACTGCTTGGGAAACTGCTGCAGAGTAAGTGCCCAAAGTCGCCTTTATAATAGGTCACTGCCATTCCCCTTCCACTGCGATGCCTCAGAGGGGTGCCTTTGGGCTCTGTGGAGCAATAGGTCATTTAATAGGATTTAACAGGAAAGTAAATTCGTTAAAAAATGTTAGAACAGTTAGAAGCCAAACAGGGCTGGGGAGGCAACAGCAGGAACCTTCTACCAGCCCGAGGAGTGGAAGGAGTAGAAGGAGGTCATGTTGGCAGAGTCCAGGCTAGCTGATGGGTGCAGGAGTCATAGAGGCAGATAGCAGGAGCTGGAGGGAGGGACCTGGGGTTTCAGAGGAGATGCAGTCACTGCTAGAGTGGCTGCCTGACTCGGAAAGAGGAAGCCAAAGCTTGGCGTCTTCCTCTCACTGTCCAGTCTCCAAACAGTCTTAAATTTAGGCAGGAGCCAGTTTCAAAGAGCACAGGAAGTGATTTGAAGGTAAGCAGGTGAATAACTGGGTCAGATGATCTTTAAACTCTCTTCCATTACATTCCAGAGTTCATAGATTCATCAGCTGCCATTTTGAATGTTTCCAAACCCCAGGTCATGAGAGAGAGAGCTTGGATGGGTAGGAAGGTTGACAGTCAAATGTTGGGCCTGTTGTGTCATTCACCATAGGTACTCATACCTTATTAGCTGGAACTGGTTACACGGCCTCACCTAACTTCAACTAAGGCAAAAAAGTGCCTGGGAGATTCCTGACTTCTGCAGTGAAGATTTTAGTCTAGGGTTTTAACAGGTCCTTCTACCTAGGAGTTGAAGTAAAGTGCTTCTCCCATTTTAGAGTCTTAGGACAGCACCCACTCACATCTCCACTCCCCCTCCCCCCCCCCCCGCCAAAGCTTGGAGCAGCTGCATTTTTCCTTACGTGCGCTCTGTGCCGGCTTTTCATGAGAATCCTATTTCTGGTAGATTTTTGGCCTTTTGAAGACAGGAATATGACCTTGCTTATACCAGTCTCGGTCTTTATCACCAAGAAGCCTCTGGAAATGTGGGGCCAGAATACAAACACAGGGCATCAACAGTATTATTGTCGATCAGTACCATTGATCAGAGAAACATTGCTTTACAGTTACCTGTGATCTTGGGCCAGTGACTAAACTTCAGCCTGGTTCTCCTAATTGGTAAGATGGTTTTCTTAGGACAGACTAGGTGCTATAGATGGATTAGCTTCCGTAACAGTAACAAATAGTCCCCACAATCTCAATGGCTAAAAGTCTACAAAGATTTATTTTTCACTGCACATTCATTGTGATTCACCTGGGAATGTTCAGTCCTCACTCTAACCTCTGGCTCATAGATCAGCTGCCATTTTGAATGTTGCCAAACCACAGGTCATGAGAGAGAGAGCTTGGATGGGTAGGAGGGTTGACAATCAAATGTTGGGCCTGATGTGTCATTCACCATAGGTACTCATACTTATTAGCTGGAACTGGTTACACAGCCTCACCTAACTTCAACTAAGGCAAGAAAGTGCCTGGAAGGGGGATGGTTAGGAATATTTGTTAGTTTGCATTAACAGTAGTTACAGAGAAGGATAATAATACTTGAGTTTTCATGATTTTTTGGCCATTAGATAATATGAATACTTATTATAATGCCTAAGCCATAGGAAGTGCTCAAACAATAATAGGTAGAACAATTATTATTGTTCTTATTATTATGCAGCAGTTGATTACAAGTCCAGCATACTTTATACCAACCTTCTACTTAGTAACTATTTCTCTTCTTTTTTTCTTCCCCATGAAAATGCAAAAGTAGACTTAACTTGTTCGTCTCTGGAGTATCACAAATTCTTAATTAATGAAGTTGAGTTAATGAAGTTTTAGAGCCAGTCAGGGATCCTACTCTTCCAAGTTTAGGATTGACGAATATAAGTAATTATTCTGTAAAATGATCACTTTGTGGAGAGATAGCTTGAGTATCAGAAGTGGCTTCGGAACTGTGCTCACTGTGTTGGTTTTCAATTTAAGAGCCACAGATTTCTAAGCAGCTTTTCATTTTGAGTCAGTGCAGAAACAGTCAATATGTATTATATGTCTGTGAAGCTGGTCGCTGGATCAATTGCAATTAGTTTGCAGCAGATTGCATTAACATATCTAAAATTAATACAGCGAGTGTTCTGATGAAAAGAAATTGACCACGAAACACACTTTGCCTGTTTTTAGTTTCTCTCAAATGTTCTTTTCAAATAGTATTTCTTTTCTTCTTCTCTTAATGGCTTTAAATTGGTACGTCAACAAAGACTTAATCTATTGATCCTTCCCCATTTGACTTTTAAAAGTGGTCCCAGAAAATGGCACATATCTAATGTTCAATCTTTCTTTCTTTAGAGGGCTTTTACTTACTGCCTTAAATTTGAATTTTTCTTGGCATGTTACACGAGGTGCTATTAAGACTATGAAGTCAACGAGTACATTCATTTTTGAATTATATTTTTCAAATTACTAGTTTCATTAAGACTTAAAAGTTCAGAAATAAGATTAACAAATCATATACAGTTAACAAATTATATACAGTAAATGTTGTGAGCACTGCTTGTCTGGCAGTTTATTTTATCTTTGCATTATCTGTTTCTAAAGAAGTGTAGGCAATTCAGTTTTAATAACATTATGACCAGTATTTATAAGGATGGAACAAAGAGATAGCTTGAGGCTTGATCATGTTGAAATTTAAATTTTTTACAAGTTTGTGTAAATTATGTTTATTTTAGATCTGAAGGACTTACTTTTTTTAGAGAAAGTTTCTGGAAATGAAAAATGATCTGTATCAGGGAACAAAAAGTTAAAAGGCAGGATTTACTCATTGGCTATCTAACTGGTAATTTTTTAGTATTTTCTCTATGTCAGGCACCATAACATTCTTCATAAACACACAAAGAAGTTGAAGACACAGTCTGTCCTTGAGTAGAACCCAGTCTTGCTATAAGGTTCTGTAGCCTCTTTGGAATACCTCTCGTCCAAAAGAGCTTCATGAGTGCATTGTAGCTTGGAGATACCAGAAGAACATGCCATTTTAAGGACACGTTAAAGGTCCTGAAAGCTAATGGTTCCATGTGGTAAAGCCCTGTGGACATCAGTTTATTGTCTGTGTGACCATTGCTGACATGTTGCTCGGACATCCACTGAGGCCCTTGACCGAAGCTGCTAGGAGGTGTGTCAGGTGATCTTTCACCACCAGTCTTGTGATCCAGTTGTGTGATTGATTTTTTGGTTGGTTTGTGCATTAATGGCATCGTTATCTTACCTCCTGTGGACAGTGGTTCCTTTGCATCATAACTCATGAATAGAAATGAAACTTGTGTATTCATTTTTTTCTTTTTTTTTCTTTTAAAAACAAGGCTTATGGATTTGATAGGGAATGTGGTTGATCTTATTGGATAGAATGAGAAGAATTTTTTGTTCATGTCATTCTGTCCTTTGATTATTTTCTTTCAGCACAAATATAAACTAATTGATTAGTGCATATTGGAAAACCACTTTCACATGATTCTTAAACAGTTACTTTAATACACAAATTGCAGTTTTTAGGAACCAGCAGTTTAATTAATGGTGACATTTTCAGACTACTGTATTCAACTTTGGTATGTGAAAGAGATAATCTCATTAAACATATAATGACTGTGCCTAGAGTCCATTAAAAACCACAGAAAAGAAATGCATTAGTCTGTGGCCCATTGACCTCAAAGAGTTAAAGCAAATTTCCTGAGAAACCTTACAGTGATTAATGATGTGTGTACAGTTATTAAAATAATGGTATGAGCTTTATTTGTTTGGAGTGGAGATCGGGGAAGGCATATGCTATATAACAGAGCCTTGAACAGTTTTTAAAATAACTTTTTATTGTTGTCTTTATGGACTCACAGGGTGCTACAGAAATAGTGCAACAGTCCTGTGTACTCTTCACCCAGTGACCCTAGTGTTGACACCTCACATAGTCTGAGTACAGTATCAAGACCAGGAAATTGACCTTGGTACATTCCTATTGACTAAATTATAGACCTTATTCATTTGGGTGTGTGTGTAGTTGTCCTTAACATTTTTGATTAGAAAAACAATTAAGCATGAAGAATTCATTATAGATTTTTTTTTCTTTTGCCTCTAAAATATCTGTTGCTGATTGCCATTTGAGGGTACCTGTAGACTGGCTCTGTAGGTTAACTGTTATTTTTCTTGCTATTGTAAGTCTTCTTATTTCTCTCCCCCAATTTCTCTAGGTGGTTCAATTAACCCCAAGAAGATGGCTGAACCTGCAGGAATACCAGAGCAAGAAACTGATGTCTGACAATGGAGTGAAAGTTCAAAGGTTCTTTGTAGCAGACACTGCCAGTGAAGCTCTTGAGGCTGCTAAGAGACTAAGTAAGCTAATTCATAACAGGTGAAATATGCTTGGCCAAATTAGTGAGTTCACAGGTAGTGGTTTCCCACTAGTTAAATTTCTTTGTTGCCGCTTATGCTAACATTGACAGGTACAGTGGAGAACTTTGAGTTGTAAGGGCAAAATGCCCAATTAAGAAAACTTTATTCTTTTACACGAGATGGCAGTATATGGGGTGCCAGTCCGTGGTAATTTTTCCAAGTTTCTCAGTCACCATTTCACCTAGTTCTCTAATCTGTGGTTTAGTGGCTGTGAGAAAATTGGTTGAAGGGTGTAAAGTGTCAAAGAGAAGCCCATCGCAGGATAAGTCAGGCAAGACAGTTGGCATCCTTTATTAAGCCTCTTAGAACATGGGGAAAGTTCTCTCTCAGTGACTGGAGGAGAGAAAGGGGAGAAAGTGCATTTTGAAGTCCTGCTGACTTTGGTTCATTGTTTTGCCCTTTCATTTATCACCTTTGTAACTTTGTGAAAGTATCTTTTCTGTGCCTCAGTTTCTCTTTCTGTAAATTAAGGCTAATGTGTTTATCTCCCAAAGCTATTTAGAGCCTTTAAGGGAGACTGCACACTAGTACAGGTAAAAAAAATCTAATCAGTTTCCATAGTTATTGATTGAGAAATTAGCACTCAGAGTTTGCTGTTTTTTGGTGAACATTCCTTCCAGTGCCATACAGTCTAGATTAGCACCGTCCATTAGAAATATAATGTGAGCCACACAAGTATTTTTAAACTTCCTAAGTCACCTTAATAAACGTAAAAAGAAGAGGTGGTGCCCGAAGACCAAACCACCTGAGGAAAGCACACGGATGCTTTAGTGGCGAGTCGTTGGTGTTAACACTGAACTTGGACCTCCTAAGTTTTCTCTTCCACAGCTGTTTGTGAAGAATCTGGGGAGTTTGTTACTGAGTCTGCATGATCTGATTAACTCAGATGTTAAAACACTGATTGCAGAGAGAGAAGAAACCATGTGTGGAATTCACCCCTGGGTGGACCGCTCAGTTGCTTGATCTGATGTCCTGAGAATTCCAGAATCCAAGGAGAACCCGGAAACTTTTCACTGAGCAAGGAACTGATCACACTAAAGTACTTTGTCTTCTGGGAGAAGAAAGATGGCAGGGAAGTAGAAGGACGTGGAATGCATCCCTCTCCACAGATGCATCAGGAATACATCAAAAGATGCAATAATTCCCACAGAAAAGTAGCTGAACACCAGCAGACAACCTCGGACACCAGAAAGGACTGCAAAGATCTCGACATAACTGGTATTTGTTTGACTCAGCACTCTGCCATTAGTCTGGGGCTTGGACAGTCTTTTTTAAACCCCTTTATTGCTGGGACAAGCAACCTCTGAAGTCTGGACTACTCCATCAGAAGTCAAGTATAAGGCTCTGGGGAGGGAGCACTGAATCCAGGATGCTAGACTACTAGGGAGTCCTCACACACAGGGAAGATTAACTGCAGAGAAGTCTCACGGAGCCCTGTATCAGAGTCTAAGACCAGCTTCGTCCGACTGTCTGCAACTGCCAGTGCTGGACACCTCACACCAAACTACAAACAGGACAGGAACACAAACCCACCCATCAGCACACAGACAACCTAAAGCCATATTAACCTCACAGATACCCTAAAACGCAGCACCTGACATGGCCCTGCTCATCAGAGAGAAAAGACACAGAGCCACACACCAGAAAGCAGACACCAGACCCCCCCTACCAGGAAGCTACTGGACAAACCCCACCCCAGGGGGCAGAGGGCAGAAACAAGAGGAGTTACTATTAGGAAGCATAGGGAGAGGAGACAGCAAATCCTATAAATTAGACAAAATGAGAAAAAAAAGAAACACTATGCAGGCAAAGGAGCAGGAAAAAAACCCCCACAAGACCAAATAAATGAAGAGGAAATAGAAAAACTGCCTGAAAAAGAATTCAGAGTAATGATAGTAAAGATGATCCAAAATTTCAATAACAAAATAGAGAAAATACAAGAAGCAGTTAATAAGGACTCAGAAGAACTAAAGCGCAAACAAACAGTAATGGACAACAAAATAACCAAAATTAAAAATACTCTAGATGGCATAAACAGCAGAATAACTGACGCAGAAGAACGAAAAAGTGAGTTGGAAGATAGAATGGGGGAAATAACTGTCACAGATCAGGAAAGAGAAAAAAGAATAAAAAGAATGGAAGACAGTCTCAGAGACCTCGGTGACATTAAGCACACCAGCATTTGAATCATAGGCATCCCAGAAGAAGAAGAAAAAAAGAAAGGGTCTGAGAAAATATTTGAAGAGGTTATAGTGGAAAACTTCCCCAACATGGGAAAGGAAATAATTCATCAAGTCCAAGAAGCTCAGAGGGTCCCATACAGAGTAAACCCAAGGAGAAATACACTGAGGCACATATTAATCAAATTAACAAAAATTAAACACAAAGAAAAAATATTAAAAGCAGCAAGAGAAAAGCAACAAATAACATATAAGGGAAAACCCATAAGGATAACAGTTGTTCTTTCTGTAGAAACTCTGCAGGCCAGGAGGGAATGGCAGGATATACTGAAAGTCCTGAAGGAGAAAAACCTACAGCCAAGAATACTCTACCCAGCAAGAATCTCATTCAGATTCGACGGAGAAATCAAAAGCTTTCCAGACAAGCACCACCAAACCAGCCTTACAACAATTGCTTAAGGAACTTTTCTAAGTATGAAACACAAGAGAAGGAAAAGACCTACAAAAACAAACCCAAAACAATTAAGAAAATGGTAGTAGGGACACACCTGTCAATAACCACCTTAAATGTAAATGCATTAAATGCTCCAACCAAAAGACACAGGCTTGCTGAATGGATACAAAAACAAGACCCTTCTATATGCTGCCTAGAAGAAACCCACTTCAGACCAAGGGACACACAGACTGAAAGTAAAGGGATTGGAAAAAGATATTCCATGCAAGTGGAAGTCAAAACAAAGCTGGAGTAGCAATACGCACATCAGACACATTAGACTTTAAAGACTCATTACAAGAGACAAGGAAGGACACTACATAATGATCAAGGGATCCATCCAAGAAGAACATATCACGATGGTAAATATCTATGCACCCAACATAGGAGCACCTGAATACATAAGGCAAATGCTAACAGCCATAAAAGGGGACATTGACAGTAACACAATAATAGTAGGAGACTTGAACACCCCACTTACATCAATGGACAGATCATCCAAACAGAAAATGAATAAGGACACACAAGCTTGAAATGACACATTAGACCATCTTGACTTAATTGATATTTATAGGACATTCCATCCAAAAATGACAGACTACACTTTCTTCTCAAGTGCACACAGAACATTTCCCAGGATAGATCACATCTTGGGTCACAAATCAAGCCTCGGTAAATTCAAGAAAATTGAAATCATATCAAGCATTTTCTCAGACCACAACACCATGATACCAGATATCAATTACCTGAAAAAAACTGTAAAAAATACAAACACATGGAGGCTAAACAATATGCTGTTAAACAGCCAAGAAATCATGGGAGAAATCAAAGAGGAAATCAAAAAATATCTAGAAACAGATGACAATGAAAACACAACAACCCAAAACCTATGGGATGCAGCAAAAGCAGTTCTCAGAGGGATGTTTATAGCAATATCGTCCACCTCAAGAAACAAGAAAAATATTGAATTAACAACCTAACCTTACACCTAAAACAGAGAAAGAAGTACAAAGAAACCCCAAATGAGCAGAAGGAAAGAAATCATAAATATCAGATGAGAAATAAATGAAAAAGAAATGAAGGAAACAATAGCAAAGATCAATGAAACTAAAAGCTGGTTCTTTGAGAAGATAAACAAAACTGAGAAACCATTAGCCAGACTCATCAGGAAAAAAAGGGAGAAGACGCAAATCAACAGAATTAGAAATGAAAAAGGAGAAGTAACAACAGACACCACAGAAATACAAAAGATCCTGAGAGACTACTGGAAGCAACTGTATACCAATAAATTGGATAACCTGGAAGAAATGGACACATTCTTAGAAAAATACAGTCCTCCAAGACTGAACCAGGAAGAAATAGAACATATGAACAGACCAATCACAAGTATGGAAATTGAGACTGTGATTAAAAATGTCACAACAAATAAAAGACCAGGACCAGATGGTTTCACAGGTGAATTCTATCAAACATTTAGAGAAGAGCTAACACCTATCCTTCTCAAACTCTTCCAAAATATAGCAGAAGGAGGAACACTCCCAAACATGTTCTACAAGGCCGCCATCACCCTGATACCAAAACCAGGCAGAGATATCACAAAAAAAGGAAATTACAGGCCAATATCACTGATGAATATAGATGCAAAAATCCTCAACAAAATACTAGCTCACAGACTGCAACAGCACATTAAAAAAATCATACACCATGATCAAGTGGGGTTTATCCCTGGGATGCAAGGATTCTGCAGTATATGCATATCATTCAATGTGATATATCATATCAACAAATTGAAGGATAAAAACCATAGGATAATCTCAGTAGATGCAGAAAAAGCTTTTGACAAAATTCAACATCCATTTATGATAAAAACTCTCCAGACAGTGGGCATAGAAGGAAATTACCTCAACATAATAAAAGCCATATATGGGAAACCAACAGCCAACATCGTTCTAAATGGGGAAAAACTGAAAGCATTCCCTCTAAGAACAGGAACAAGATAAGGGTGCCCACTCTCAGCACTATTATTCAACACAGTTTTGGAAGTTTTAGCCACAACAATCAGAGACGAAAATGAAATCAAAGGAATCCAAATTGGAAAAGAAGAAGTAAAATTGTCACTCTTTGCAGATGACATGATATTATACATAGAAAACACTAGAGATTCTACCAGAAAACTGCTAAATTGATGAATTGAGTAAAGTAACAGGATACAAAATTAACGCTCAGAAATCTCTTGCATTCCTATACACTAACAACAAAAGAGCAAAAAGAGAAATTAAGGAAACTCTCCCATTCACCACTGCAACAAAAAATAAAATACCTAGGAATAAACCTGCCTAAGGAGGCAAAAGATCTGTATGCAGAAAACTATAAGACACTGATGAAAGAAATCAAAGAGGATACAAACAGATGGAGGGACATACCATGTTCTTGGATTTGAAGAATCAACATTGTGAAAATGACTATCTTACCCAAAGCAATTTACAGATTCAACACAATCCCTATCAAATTACCAACAGCATTTTTCACAGAAGTAGAACAAAAAATCTTACGATTTGTATGAAAATGCAAAAGATCCCAAATAGCCAAAGCAATCTTGAGAAAGAAAGATGGAGTTGGTGGAATTAGGCTTCCTGACTTCAAACTATTCCACAAGGCCACAGTGATCAAGACAGTATGGTACTGGCACAAAAACAGAAAGGAAGATCAATGGAACAGTATAGAGAACCCAGAGGTAAACCCACACACATATGGGCAGCTTATCTTTGACAAAGAAGGCAAGAATATACAATGGAAAAAAGACAACCTCTTCAATAAGTGGTGCTGGGAAAACTGGACAGCTACATGTAAAAGAATGAAAGTAGAACACTTCCTAACACCATACACAAAAATAAACTCCACATGGATTACAGACCTTAATGTAAGGCCAGACACTATAAAACTCCTAGAGGAAAACATAGGCAGAACACTTTATGACATCCATCAAAGCAAGATCCTTTTGGACCCACCTCCTAGAATCATGGAAATAAAATCAAGAATAAACAAATGGGACCTCATGAAACTTAACAGCTTTTGCACAGCAAAAGAAACCATACACAAGATAAAAAGACAACCCTCAGAATGGGAAAAAATACTTGTCAGCGAAGCAAAGGACAAAGGATTAACCTCCAAAATACACAAACAGCTCATGCAGCTTAATACCAAAAAAGCAAGTAACCCAATCCACAAATGGGCGGAAGACCTAAATAGACATTTCTCCAAAGAAGACATACAGATGGCCAGCAAACACATGAAAAGATGCTCAACATCACTAGTCATTAGAGAAATGCAAGTCAAAGCCACAATGAGGTATCACCTCCCACTGATCAGAATGGTCATCATCACAAAATCTAGAAACAGTAAATGCTGGAGAGGGTGTGGAGAAAAGGGAACTCCTGCACTGTTGGTGGGAATGTAAGTTGGTACAGCCACTATGGAAAACAGTTTGGAGGTTCCTTAAAAAACTAAGGCTAGAACCACCATATTATCCAGTAATCCCACTCCTGGGCATATACCCAGAGAAAACCATAATTCAAAAAGAAACATGTGCCATAATGTTCATTGCAGCACTATTTACAATAGCCAGGACATGGAAGCAATCTAAACGCCCATCAACAGATGAATGGATAAAGAAGATGTGGCCCATATATACAATGGAATATTACTCAGCTATAAGAAGGAATAAAATGAAGCTATATGTAATGAGGTGGATAGACCTAGAGTCTGTCATACAGAGTGAAGTAAGCCAGAAAGAGAAAAACAAATAAAATACGGTATGCTAACTCATGTATACGGTATCTTAAAAAAAAAAAAAAAAAGAAAGAAAATGGTAGTGATGAACCCAGTGATAGGGCAAGAATAAGGATGTAGATGCAGAGAATGGCCTGGAGGACACGAGGTTGGGAGGCGGGCGGGGGGGGGAGGGGCAAAGGGGAAGTTGGGACGAAGTGAGAGAGTAGCATAGACATATTTACACTACCAATTGTAAAATAGATAGCTAGTGGGAAGTTGCTGTATAACAAAGGAAGATCAACTCGATGATGGGTGATGCCTTAGAGGGCCAGGATAGGGAGGGTGGGAAGGAGTCGCGGGAGGGAGGGGATATATGTATAAATACAGCTGATTCACTTTGGTGTACCTCAAAAGCTGGTATGAGTATAAAGCAATTATTCCAATAAATAGCTATAAAATAAAGTAAAATGAAGTAGATCAAATAAATTTTAATATCTTTTGTTTACTCTAGTATATCCAAAATATTATCATTTCAAAATGTAATTAATATAAAACAATTTTCAAGGGGTTATTTTATATTCTTTTTTTGTGCTAATGCTCACAAATATAATTTATATATTACATCTCCAGGGCATCTCATTTCACACTAGCCACATTTCAGGTGCTCGAAACATACATGTTGTCTTGTGGCTGCCCTGTCGGACAGTGCAGATCTGAACACCAGAAGGATGTGCATGTGCGTTCTTTGCCTGCAACTTTGGAGAGGAGTTGTTTCCCATTAAAAAATGAAGAATAGAGCATCTGCTTAGTGGCCTTGCCCAGGCAGCTGTAGGAAAGTTTGAGAGTGCAAAATAGAGGCAGGCTCTGTATTTCAGTTTTCCAATTTTCTTTGCTCTTTTAAGAGTAAGCAGTGAGGTACTTCAGCTAGTAATTGTTCTGATACCTCCCTTTCAAAGTTCCCCCAATGTGCTTATACACAAGATCCTTTCTCTGTTATGTCAATTGAAATGTATATGTATTTTCTTTTAACAAATATTTATTGTCAACCACACGTTTTAGGCACAGTGGGTACAGCTGTGGAAGATAAGTGAGCCCTTTTTCGAAGTTACGTTTTAGAAAGGAATGAATTTTTAATTTTCAGAGGCTAAATGTAGAAACCAAGAGCAGTTTATGTTTTAAGAGATGAAAATTAGTTTTACTTTCAAGAACTATCAAAATTGGTTTTTATGGTTAAAAAAAACTGTAAAATTAGACCTACGTCTGGATGAGAGTTCCTTAGTGAATTGTGGTCATAGACTCAGAAAAGGTTAGTATTCCAAACTCTTTACGTGAAAGGATCATTTTTGTTTTATACTCCTGTGGTTTGGGGATTGGGTAATGAGAGCAAGAAATGTAAAGTTCAAGTTGGTCTTTGGTCTTCATTTTCCCTATTATTTTCTTAAATCTGCTGACACACTAGTAGTCCAGGTCTCAGGATCCTTCTTAAGGGAATTCTGGAAGCCTGCTGATTATCCCTCACCCCACTTAAGTGGAGCATAGCTAAGAGGACTTACTCTTCAGAGTTTCAAAGAGATTTGGACTTAACTGGACTAATTGGTGTCTTAGTCATGGATTTGTTTTATAAGCGTTTATTTAGCCACCACTTTGTGGTTGGCGATTGTATACTGTGTTTGTCAGACAGGATTTTTGCTCTGGAAGAATTAGCAAGGTGATACTTATCTACTAAAGCAGGATGAATAGAGAGGAAAAGATGGACAGTGAAGCAAGTTTAAATAAAAGAAAGTTAAAATTAAAAAATGAAAATCAGCTTTTTCAAAAGCCACTTTGGTTCTCAAGGAGTGGTTTTTATGGAGAATGAAACTGGATTGAGAACGATGTGCATGTGTGCCTTGAACTGTGCATACCTGTGATCATCCTTTAGATGGGGTGGCCCTGGGAAGGCTTCCCTGTGATCCTGCTTAGAGCTAAAGGAGAATTTAGAGAACTAATCCGAGCACCTCACTTGCTGAATGAATGAGTAATCCTCCTCTTACTCAGTGAGTAGTTTCTGGTAGAAGGAAGATCTCTGATTTTTGTTGTTGAGTAGACAGTTTTGGTCAGAGGGGAAATTAATAGTGTTAGAGGAGTAGGTGGTACCAAGTCTAGTTGGTTAATAATGAAACAAGTTGATGGTAAATATGAAAGGATGTATGCACATCACTGAGATTGCTTGGAGAAAGCAAAACAAGAAGAATCTGGCAAAACTTCGCTGTATTTATGTTCTTGTCACTATAAGATTGACAAAACCAACAGCACAATCGGGAGTTTTACCGAGTAGATTTGAGATTAAGGTTGAAGCTGGATCACACATATCTTTCTCGTCCTGAAAATGGGACCTCCACCTTAAAATTATAGTATTTTAATGGGGAAAAGCTACATGGAAGAATAATATACATTATGTGCAGTAAGTGCTGTATAAGATTTTATTGCTGTCATCGTCGGCAGCAGTATGTAATTCCAAAGGGTTCACTGCTATTGTGATGCAAATTCACTGACAAATCAGAGATGTGATCATGAGTATTCTTTCGATTGTATGTTTGGAGAGTTCATATTGTAATTTGTAAAGTTTGTAAATGATTGAAATGTACCTGCTTACTTTTCTACTTTATTGATATTTGGATAGGTTTTGAAATAAAATGACATTTTATAAAATATTTTGAAAATCAATATATTAACCATGTCTTTGATTTCTATTCTAATCTCTTTGTGCATCATCTCACAAATCTCTTTCTTTGTGTTTAAAGTAACATTGCTGATTTTCTGTTTGCTGTCCACTTATGGGTGTCTCTGTCTTTCCTGGCCCAGATGGAGCTTGTCCTTTCTTGGTTGCTCTAAACTCTTTCTCCCTCTTAGTTCTCCCTACTTACCCAGCTGAGAAACCCATGACATCTTTAATGCTTCTCACATCTGTCATATTCAGTCATTTGCCAAAGCCTGCCATTTTTAGTGCAGCATTTGTTATTTTGCTAAAGCAACGAAACAAGCAAGATAAGGTTAAAAACTTGCCAAGGTTTTACAGCTAATAATTGACAAAGATGGGATTTCTACCCAGCCAGATTGGATTTAATCTCCCCAAGCATTTTTCCTCTTTGCTAACTTGATGATGTTGTTCTTGGGAGGTTTTAATATGTGAGTCAGCATTTTTTTTTTATTATTATTTTATTTTATTTTTTTTGGGGGGTACACCAGGCTCAATCAACTGTTTTTATACACACATCCCCATACTCCCTCCCTTCCCTGACGCCCCCCCCTCGATTCCCCCCCACCCTCCCCGCCCCAGTCCTCCAAGGCATCCTCCATCCTCGAGCTGGACTCCCTTTGCTATACAACAACTTCCCACTGACTATTTTACAGTTGGTAGTATATATATGTCTGTACTACTCTCCCGCTTCTTCTCAGTTTCCCCTTCACCCCCCGCCCCCTCCCATACCTCGAGTTCTCCAGTCCATTCCCTGTATCTGCTTCCCTGTTCTTGTCACTGAGTTCATCAGTACCATTTTTAGATTCCGTATATGTGAGTCAGCATTTTTAAAATAGGAAAGGCATATTAATAAAATTAGAAGGTTGAATTGAATACTAGATGTAGCAGGTTCTAAGGCTCAATTTATAGAAACTGTGTAATCTGCAGATATTTTCTTAATGATTCATTTTGTTGTATCTCTTTGGGCAATAGAACGTTTTGCTGTGTAGTTATGGAAATCTTGTTAATTTGAACATTTGTTTCACATAGGTAATGCAAACCTTTTGGTTCTGAAACAATTCATAATAATAAGATATGGAGCAAGATCCTCATTTTCTTGCACAGAAAATGGCCTTACGTCTGATTGAGAGAGTAAATTTGGTTTGGTGAATTAAGTTTTTAATATATGGATAATATCCATTTCTGCAGCATTTTTTATGAGGTACCTTTTGTAATCATGCTTTTAGGAAGGAATTGTTTCCCTTTCCTATAATTTTCTCGGGATTTATTAATTATACAGATTTCTCCTGTATGGATTACATTTAATGTATACAATTGGCAAATAATTATAGAATACCTGTGTGCATGACTAATTTTTATGTTATCTTTCAGTTCTCTTTAAAAATGAATGAAGGCATATGTCTCTCACATAACTCAAAAGGCCTGTCTCACAGGAGATTGTATAAAAGGAAAGATGAAACTTATCTAAGACCACCATTTTTTAGTTTTGGGAATCTCCACAGTTTATTAATTATTCCATTCATGTTGCTGTGAGACTCTAAACATTTGATTAAGCAAGAAGATTGTATTTCAAAAACTCACAGTTTTATTTTTTGCCAGCAAAGAAATTGAAATATGAATGGAGAAATTAATCTTTTCTGAGCTAATGACATGCATCCTAAAATGGAAATAAGGAGCTTTTATTGAACTCGGCTAGTTTTGGATTGCTTTCAGCTACAACGTGTTTCCATTCATCAATATGATAACTTATTTTTTTCACTTTATGTAATCACATCCTAAAGCCTGGTAAATTACTTACACCATTAAGGAATTGTATTTTATATAAAAAGGGAACTGCTGCCCATTGACTACTGATTGACATGTACTGATGATACTGTAGGCAATTAAATACATTGTAAGCCTCCTTGATTGTTGTGGCTTTGTCATATCACATTATGTGGCTAAGATCTTGCAAAAAGATCTTATAACCTTTGTGTTGAGATGGTGGTCATTATTGTCTTCTAATGACAGATGGGGATAACATTGATTACTCTGTAGTAAATCTTCTTTTTACCACCGTATCAGCTGTCCTTTTTTTTTTTTTTTTTTTTTTTTGATGCATTGGGTCTTTTGTTGCTATGCACAGGCTTTCTCTAGTCTGTGGCTAGCCTGGCTACTCTTCGTTGCGTTGCACGGGCTTCTCAGTGCAGTGGCTTCTCTTGTTGTGGAGCACAGGCTCTAGTTGCGTGGCCTTCAGTAGTTGTAGCACACACACTCAGTAGTTGTGGCACACAGGCTTAGTTGTTCCGTGGCATGTGGGATCTCCCCAGACCAGGGATGGAACCTGTGTCCCCTGCAATGGCAGGTGGATTCTTAACCACTGTGCCACCAGAGAAGTCCCTGTCCATTATTTTGAATCTGCAGTCAGGAATGCAATTGCAAGAGTGATGACATATGTGGGCCATCAAAGGTTGAAGCAGTGTCTGCTTTCTAGGAATTGTGGTGGTTACTCATCCAGACAGAAGGTGTTTATTGTAGATCCTGAGACATAGTAAATGCTCAGTAAATATTGTTACTCACAGAATTTTCATTTGCCCATATTTACTTACAGATGCCCCCTAAAGGAACACCTGAATTGACATTAAAGACTTTCGCTGACTATGTTTATTAAGAGCATCCCATTCAATAAATTGTAACCTTTAAAAATATTTCCTATTTAATATATTTTGCAACGAGTTTCTCTCCTTTTATAAAATGTTCTTTTCTCTTCTTCAGTCTGCACATGTAAATGGGCTCGTCTGGTCATTTCCTTAGAATTCCTCTTTGCTAGAGTATCTTTTCCTAATTGTCTTGTTCACTGAATAGAAGCAGCAGGAGTCGCCATGGAGTGAAAGGTGAGATCAGGTTGTGGGCAGGCAGGCTTTATGGAAGCAAGCATGTAGCTTCCTGTCAGTTTCCTTAGAAACAAATGAGAACAGGGCTTTGAAAGTCAATGCCTCAACTTGAATTTTGGCTACGTAATAAGGCGAGATTAATTCTTCTCACATTTTAACCAATCAAAATAATAGTGGTAGGATTTAACCTTTGGCCTCTTGCTATGTTTCTGGCATCATGGTGAGCGTTTTGTAAGCGTAATTTCATGTAATCCTTATTTAAACCAAGTGGAAGGCTTTCCTTTAGAAACTGGTTCCAAATATTACCAGATCCTGTGTGTCTATGATTGTGTATCCACGGTGACTAACATAATTTCATTCAGTCTTTTCAGTGTGTCATTAATGGAGTTATTTATTAATTTGTTTTTTTAGAGCTACCTCATAATGAATGAACAAAGAAGTTCATGGTCTCATTTTCCAGATCTCTCTTATGAATTATTTGTGCTTGGGGTGTTTGACTCACCTCAGTGTATACTGTGGTAGTTCTAAATGTCCACAGGGTGCCTTATGGGGTTATAAATGTAGAAAAGCTTTGCCTGGGGTAAGTAGGCATAAGAGCTTGCTTCTTATTATCCATCTGTCTGGACATATTGGCCTTTTTAAAGAAACCTTAAACATAAATAGATAAATCTGTTTTGATTATTAAAGGAATATGCTCATTATTTTGATTTTGGAAAATACAGAAATGGGCAAAGAAGGAAAAATCTCCTGTAATCCCATTACCCAAAGAGAACATGCCTTAGTATCAACATTTCCCTCCATTTTTCTTCTGCATTCATTCAGTCAGCAACATCTATTTCTGTGCACATATTTACATAAATATAATTGAGAGAGAATGTTTGTTTTTAGCTTTAGGAAAATACTACGCATATAGTTTTGTGTCCTACTTTTATTTGTTTTGTCCTACTTTTAAAAGTCCACATAATAACATGAGTATTACCTAACTATTAAATATATTTTTCAGAAATATTATTATAATGATGGTATGGTAATCCCTAGATTGACTATGTTATTTCCTATTGTGACTTACTTGGATTGTTTTTTCTGTGTTTGTATGTTAGGGAATTCTAGCTTATGTAACCTATAAAATGCCCACTTATCCATAGCTTAATACAATAAGGAATTCTTAGTCACGTGAGAGTCTAATATAGTGTTCTTGGTCTGCCTCTAAAAGGTGACTCACAAATCCAGCTCCTTCATCATTTCACTCTGCCCTCTTCAACACGTGTCTCTCAAAGGTGAGCTGAGGATTATGTTTGTTCCAGTCACATAAGAGGGGAAAAGAACATAGGGGATTGTTTGTGGAGGTTTTGCACAGACTGTATCACGTCAGCTCACATTCTATCAATTAAAATGCATCAGATGGTCACAGTGAACTGCAAGAGAGACTGGGAAATACAGTCTCAATGCACATGTAGGAAATAAAGAGGAAATGGGTTTGGTGATCATGGTAGCCGTCTCTGTAGCTTTTAGAATTTGGGGGAAATTTGTCTCTTTGCTTCTTGGTTTAGAACAGGCATGGACTATACAGTCAGAACATCATCCTAGGTCTACTTTGGTTACCTAAGCCACAATTTACTTGACTATAAAATTGAGGCTAATAATACATACGTCAAGGAATGATTCTGATTGAAAAAAAAAAACATAGCACATGCCTGATGTCAGCGAGGTACTCACCAATTTACCTTCCTTCTTTCCTTCCTTCTTTATTGGTCTGAACTTAGTGAATGTTTCAAACCATCATAAAAGGCATATAATAACAGCTATTAAAAACATCAGCAGCAGATAAAAATAACAACGCTCAGTGCTTTTGCAATAACACCAGAGTGTTGAAGTATATTTAGTGTACAGCTCGCCAGGTGATTCGACAATGAATATATTACTCACATACTGTTGGTCGATATTTTCTAGGGAGATGGAGGTATGTGAATTCAAACTTGCATAAATTTGAAAGAAAATGAAAATCATTCTTTCTTTACATTGCAAGAGATTAAATAATACCTAAGGAATTACGCTTTTAAGATGCTACACTATTCCCCAAGGTGGTTGTTACAGGAATTGTCAGTGTTTAACAGATGTTCAGAAATAGTACTGAGGCTCCACTTGAGTTTTCTAGGTTACTTACAAAAAAGTCAGGAAGTGAGCTGAAAAAATTTAAAAAATAGATATTGCTTGATCTACCAGAGGATGAAAACCAGAGGAGTAAACAAGCTACCTCAATTATGTACCTTTTTTTTCTTTCATTCAACATGGAACAAGCTAAGGGATTTGTGAGTCTGTTATTTTTCTCAAATTAAATGTGGGCCAAGTATTAGAATTTTTTTGTCTTTTTGAATGAATATACCAGCCACTTTAGTACGGGGGGAAAAGAAGCATATGGGATGTAGATAATAGCGGAAAAATAACAGTGCTAAAAGTATTTGATATGCAAAAATCAAACTGTTCCCAAAGTCTTCAGGTGTGGAATGTAGCACTGAAAAACAACTTTATGTAAATATATATTTTCTTTATAAATAACCTACATGAACATCATAAACATGAGAAAGTCTTCATCCCTTCACTTTCCTCGTGCTCAGAATCCCTTATTACTCTTCCCTGTTTGTAGATTCACAACAATCAGAAGTTTCCTTCAATTCCTTGTTTACTGAGTGTTGTTTTTTTTAATCATTAACTGATGCTGAATAGTAACATGCATTTTCTACACCTGTTTAGAAAGTCACCTGGTTTTATTTTTTTTTATAATTTATTAATGTATTGAATTATGTTGATTGATTTTTGAATGTTGAACCAGGCTTGCATTCTTGGGATGAACCTGCTTGGTCAAGGTATATTATCTTTTATTTGTTATTGACTTCTGTAACATAGTATTTTGTTTAGAATTTTTTTGTCTATGTTTCTGAGTGTTGTTGGTCCCTAGTTTACTTGTTTTTGTTATGTTTCTCTCTGGTTTCGCTATTAGGATAATGTTGGCTGTATAAAATGAAAAAAAAAAAAGCCACCCCCAACCCTGCCCCTTGCTCCCTGCCTCTAGCAACCACCAGTCTGTTCTTTGTATCTTTGAATATGTTTTGTTTGGTTTTTTTTTTTAAGATTCCATATGTAACTGAGATGATATGGTATTTGTCTTTTTCTCTTTAACTACTTCACTTAGCCTAAGAACCTCAAGGTCCATGCATGTTGTCATAAATGACAGGATTTCCTTCTTTTTAATGGCTGAATAATACTCTTTTTTTATTTTTTAATTTTTAAGGACTTTTATTGACATATATTTGACATGCAATAAACTGCCTATATTTAAAGTGTACAATTTGATATTTTTTTCTTATTTGTAATGTGTATATGGAAATCCCAATCTAATACTTTTGTTTTACATATATGTGTATGACATCACATATCCTTTATCTGTTCATCCATTGATGGACGATTAGGTTGTGTCCATGTCTTAGTTGTTTAGTGTTGCAGTGAACATAGGGGTGCACATATCTTTTCGAGTTAATGTTTTCATTTCGTATGGGTGAATACCCAAAGTTGGAGTTTCTGGGTCATATGCTGGTTGATGAACTTCCATACTGTTTTTCATAGTGGCTGCACCAATTTACATTCCCACCAGCAGTGCAGATGTTGTCACCATATTGCTGAGGTTTTTGCTTTTATGGTGAGTGGTGTGTACCACATCTCATTGTGCACAGGGTGGGGGTAGAGGCTATCGTTTAAGTTGTGGTGTCTGTTTCTCAGAAAGAAGAAGCATATGACTTATGAGACAATTGTGGTCTGACCTCTCCACACAATACTCTTCATATAAGAAAGAGATTATGTGCGTTCCTGTAAACCAGGACAGGTTTCAAGATTCACCTGGCATTTTACATTTTCTTAAATGTCTCTATGCATAGGTGACCATCCTTATTGGTTCGTCTGGATAGACTTAGATACATCTCTTGTTCCAGAACTATTATTAATCGCAATCACATTCACTCTCAAACTGTCTTCATTGAAACCATAAAGTACATGGTCATCTTACTTGAAGAGTAACTTTAAGAATGACTCCTTGATAGCAGTGGTCTGTGACCTGAAGCCTGTTTTGTAAAATGGATTATGACGTTTTTAAATATTACCCCATTAATTCATGCAGCTTTTAAATGAATGATGAAGAGGAGATGATAGGGCCTTCATGATACTCTTAGGGTATAAACATAGGACAAAGCTTTGTTCTCCATTCCAGGGCCAAAGCTGGTTCCCATTCATCTCTGCTTTCCTGGTACCCAGAGCATAATATAAGTTCCATAAATGGTTACTGAACGGAAAAATTAGAGAACAAACACACCAAGGAACCTTCCATCTAGGTTCACAGTTGTCAAGCAGGACTTCTATGATATACACACCCACGGGTTTTCTCTTATGTCATTGAGTAATGCCCTTAAGTTTGGCTTAGGGAGAAGGCAAAACTAAGGGAGTAGCAGCCCCATGGGCCATGGGAAGATGGGAGGTCATCACGGGAGATGTCATCCTGGCAGCTTTGCCTGCTGCCAGCTTTCTGGCAGAAATTAGTTCAGGATTTTCCTCAGGCTGGTTCTCCTGTCTCATGCCATAAAACAGCCTTGGTCAATATGTCAGGTCTTCTGATATTGCCAGGAACAAGTCTGCTTAGACAAAGACAGCTTCATGTTCTGCCAGGTTCTCTCTGAGCTCTAGCAGGTCATGGTAATGATAGTCCCTATTTAAATCACCCAGTTCTGCTTTCAGTTATAGCATCACTGGATGTTTGTTCATTTCAGTTGAAAGGTACCTCAAGAATGCTCATTTCAGTGCAATTTTTTGTCACTTCAGCTGCCTACTGATGACAAAAGATAAGTATTGTACAGTAGCTTTCAATCCTTGCCATAGTGTTGTGTTTATTACTCGGATAAAATGAGAGAATGAACTATAAGAAATCCAAAGGAGGGCTTAAAAATGCCTGTAATTTAAGTAATCTTTTCTATGTGATATTAATTCATTTAACAGTGATTGGGTGCCTGAAATGATTCAGGCATTGAGGTTGGTTGGGCACAAGGATGACCAAGAATAGTTGGTGCTTCCAAGATGTTCACCATCTTGTAGAGAGACTGATGTATAAACCCCTAGGAATGCAGTGATGGCAGAAGCATGGCTTAATGTTATGGGCACATAGAGGGGAAAGGTGTACCTATCCCATTGTGAATGCTGGATGGTCAGGAAGACTTCCTGGGAGAGGTGAAAATTACATTTCCTTTCTGGCTCTTTATTATATCTGCCATCCTGATTGATGTCTTAGGAGATGGACATGTTTTACCTTTACACAGGTTTTTTTCCCGGTCTCAAGCAGAAGAGTAAACGTCAACAGAAGCTGAGACTTTCATTTACTCATGGACTCAGTAAATATTTATTGGCTGTACACGCTAGGTGATGGAAAATGCAACAGCTAACATTGTGTTGAGAACTCTATGTATGTTTAATAACTAGTATTAAATGCTTTGCCTGGGTTTTCTCATTGCATCTTCATAAGACATTTCTGAGATATGCCATCATCCTCATTCCTAGTTTATAGAAGAATCCTCTAAGATGCCTCAAGTGGTCCATATAGGCTGGAATCTGAGGTTGCATCTTCACTAACTGTACTAGTAGGCTTCACAAATTTCAGGCCAAATGAAGCACCTCTGAGTGACAGAAAAGCAAAGTCAAGGGCCCTTTTACTTCTGAGCCCAAAGTCAAAGGACCAGGATTGCTAGCATCCAGAGCCCTGTTCATAAGGATGTTTGTCTTCATCCAGGGACTCTGATCCATCTCTTTATACCCTCTTGCTCCCTAAAACTTAATGTAAATTTGGGACTAAACTAGACTAAACTGGGCAGGCCCCCACCAAAGCCCTCCCTTCCTGCTTGAGGCCAACCTGACATCCTATCTCCTGGGTTGATTTTATTAGTCAGAACTCTCAGGAGTCCTGGTGTCTCCCCCTTCCTTGGCATGAATACTGTAAGCAGCACCCATTAACTGAACAAGGAACTGGGTCTGTTGTGTTTCACATTACAAAGATCTTCTCAATATAGAAACACATCCGCTGCCATGATTCAGTGCCTTTTAACTTCACAGTCGTTGGAGTTTAAAGGGGTCTTTTGTGAACGTTGAAGTCCCTGAAGAAGGTGGACAGCTAAAATTTTTCACTAGGCCAGTAGTATGGAACTATAACTAATGACAGAGAATGAGTCTTTCATTGTTTTTGTTGTAACTTCTGTAGCTAAAAGGCCAAACAGTTTTTTATTTGTTCAGCTTCCTTTTATTTAAGCAGAGTAGTTTTAGTGGTGGTGGAGGATTGTTATAGGGGTTTGATAATGAGGTAGTCTTTCATTTGGAAAAAATGATACAGCTGAAGCCTTACATAATTTTCTCTGGTTTTTGTGTCTAGCTATCCCCCCCCACCCCCCATTAAATCCCTTTTGAACTTTTAAAAACTGTGTCAATGGTGGGTAGACATAATCTGTAGCACTACTGTCATATCGATTTTCACTTTCTGTTGTCAATAATAAAAATCTTTTACACTTCAGACCAGGAAGGTATCAGATTAACAGATTTTCTGGACCACTGGGCACCATTCAGTTGATATTCAGTAACTTATTTAGAAAATATTGAATATTTGAGTTTGGTGGGGATACAGAGTATAAACAAATTAACAAATTATTTACAGAATGTGAGAAGTGCTGTGACAGAAATAAACAAGTGGTAAAAGCGTGGAGGACTTGGGATGGTCAAGAAAGTCTTTGAGGAGGTGATTTTAAGCTGACATGTAAGGATGCAAAGGAGCCAGTCATGAGAACTGGGAGTAAGGTGTTGTAGGCAGAGGCAGCTGGTGGGACTGAGACTGTGTATTGGTAACAGCTTTGTCAATTTGAGAAGCAGAAAGGAGACCAGTAAGATTGAAAGGCAGTGTGGTGAGGGGGAGGTAAGAGCCCAGATCATGCAGGGTTTTGTGGGACAGGTAAGTATTTTGCATTTTATTTTAGGTGAAATGGGACGCTACTGAAAGATTTTGATAAAACCCACACCAACTAGGTAACACCTCAACAATGCTAGATGCCAAACCATCCCCAAGCTTCAGTGAGTCATTTATTTACTCTTTCTCAAACGTCTTGCATATTGGCTGATCCAGGGAGGGCTCACTGGTCTTGGCTGTAAGCTACTGTTTGGGTCCAGGTCTGCCCCATGTGGTAGCTAGACTGTTAGGCTAGCTGGTGCAAATCTTCACAGGGAAATGGCCCAAATGCAAGAGAGCCAGTCCAACCTCTAGCGTATATCAAGCCTCTTTGCAACACCATCTGCTAATACCTGGCTGGTTAAGCTCAAAGACTAATGACCAGGGTCTCTAGTGGAGGGAACTGCAGGGGCACATGGCAAAGGGTGTCAGTCCAAAATGGGGCCAATGATTGATCTGACTACAAGCAATGACCTGATTTTATCTATTTTATAAGAAATCCACCATTTGAACTAGGGTGACCAAGAATCTTAATTTCCCAGGAATGAGAGGTTTCCTAGGCTACAGGTCTTTCAGTGCTAAAAGCAAGAAAGTCCAGGTACACTGGGATGAATTGGTTACCCTATTATGGATTATCCTGTGGTGAGTTGATTAGCAGGGCTGCAGGAGAAGTAGGGAAGAGGTAGGCAGTTATGATTGTCCAAATGAGAGAAGACAGTGGTTGTGTGGTGAGGGTGGCAGAGGAGCTAGAGAGAAGTTGATGTCTTAGGGATTTATTTTGGAGATAAAGCTCGTGAGTCTTGCTGGTATATAGGATGTGGTTGATGAAGAAAGGATTTGAGGACATGTTAGATCTATTGAGTATACTATTTACTAGAGTATGATGATCTGAGTAAACTAAAGTGTAGAATAGCAAATTTGAATAATTATTGCAAGAATATGATAACAAACTAGTACTTGCAAATGCATTCTGTGTTGTAGTCACACAATATGTTATTTCTCTTGAAAACCACACCAAGGAAATCAATGTAATAAGTGTGGAAGTTGCAATATATAGATGCAGTCCTATAATAATGTGAACAAATTGTATCAGAAAAATGATTGCCACTAACAAAAGGAATCTAAGAGCCTTCACCGGCTACCCCAGGTCACCACAGCGCTTTGCCCCTATAGTGAGCAAGCAAGCTGTGGATATTGGACAAGTGTGGTCTCTTCATTTTGATTTGTCAGTGGCTCAACCCATCATGGTTTATAGTTTACATTTACATCATAACACTATCTTTGGTGACAGTGTGCCTGGTGTGGTGGAAAGAATGTTTGAACGGGATTCAGATGGTCTGAATTTCAGTTGTGGCTTTTATATTCATCTTCTCCTCTTTTTTTAAAATTTTTTTTGAGGAGGGTGGAGGAGGGCATTACATAGGATTGTAATTAGACACTACCAGTTCCTTTCCCCAACATGTCTAGTTTGATCTCTTGTGTGATTAGGAAGGCCATTTCCTCAGAACATTCAGGGATGCTGGGTGAATTAACGTTGAATTAATACCAGTTTTCATGTGAGCAATGCCACTGAATACTTTTGTGATCCTAAATAACTTGCTTGGCATATTTGGACTCGGCTTTTCCTCTGTGAGCTGGGAATCACAATTAAAGGATGTTGTGAGGCTCACATGAGAGATTGTATATGAAGGTACTCTGTGGTGTCCTATCAATAATATGCTCTTTCTTTTTGATCAGGACAAGCCGTTTCCAGGCCTGAATTCATATTGGCTTCATTTTTTTTTTTTTCATCCACTGTGCCTGTACCCTTACATGTGGTGGTAATAAGCACATTTTTTAGAAGGCATGGCAGATAAAGTATTTTCTTTCTAATAGTTCTTGATTCTTCTGTTTACCTCTCTGGACTGTTGCCTGCCTCTGTGAAGCCAGACCTCCTGAATTTTTCTTATAATTTTTTACATGAGGTCTTGGGCAAGTTACTTAACCTCTCTGTGCCTTAGTTTCCTCCTCTAAAGCAGCTATTCCCAAACTTTTCGGCACCAGGGACCAGTTTCGTGGAAGACAGTTTTTACACAGACCAGGGTTGAGGGGTGGGATGATGGTTCAGGTGGTAATGCGAGCAGTGGGGAGTGATGAGGGTGGGGGTGGGATGATGGTTGAGCCAGTGGGGAGCGATGGGGAGTTGCAGATGAAGCTTCACTCACTTGCCCGCTGCTCACTTCCGTCTTTGCGGCCTGGTTCCTAACAGGCTGTCAGCTGGTACCAGGCTGTGGACCAGTACCAGTACGCAGGCCAGGGATTGGGGACCCCTGCTCTAAAGGACTAATAATCTTTCTTATGTCAGAGACTTGTTGTCTCCTCTTTATGTTAATTGTAATAACTCATTGTGTAAACAGTTAAATCAGTGCATGGAAATTATAACCATTCAATGAGTGTTAACTCCTTTATTATTATTACTGTTACTATTTACAGGTAAGCCTCCTGCTGAATTTACTTAATTTGTAGACCTAAGAGTAGGATAGAACTATCTGGTTATATAGAAAATTGCAAAGTCTAGGTCATTATGAAATCTAAGGGGTACTTTGGAATAGATTTCCAATATTTATTTTTTGGTGATTTGTGATTTTTCTAGTGGGTAATGTACCCCATTTGATGAGTTCAGTGCATTGTGTAAAAGGGTTTTGATCATCTAAAATGCAGTCTTTTTTAATCTCAATCCACTGAAATCTTATTTTGTTTTCCCTTGCCTGTGTTGGCCAGAGTCTGTTTTAGCTTTTACTGTACTCTGGCCAGCTCTCTGCTCTTTTTAGGTATTTGAGTTTTTCTTTATTTGCCTTAGCTTGTTTATATGTTCTGTTTGTGCTCTTGATTTATTAAATTTCCATGATCATCCTTTCTTTGGGATGGGAGGAGAGGCTTCTAGACAGACAGCCTGGGAGGTCTAACAAAGCCTCAAGGGTATACTTCATGTTCAGTTCATTTCAGCAACTGATTAGAGATCAATAAATGCACAGCACTAGTGTATGTTATGTGCTTTTCCTGGAAAACAGATCTGTATTTAATGGGCTAAATAGTAGAAGAGGCATTTTTCAGTTGGCATGTCTTTGTAACTATAAATAACTATAAATAATTCTACAAGGTTTTTTCTTTAAAAAAAAATTCTCTTTTAATGTCTAAACTCATGGCAATCTGGTATCTTTTTCCTTCTGGAAAGATGTGAAACTTTGAAGGATAGAGAAATAATTTTATGAACATTTAACACTTTGAAAAAATGAAATGAATAGCAGAACACCATCTAGCTCAAAAGTTTCTCAAAGGCCACAGTAGCTTTGAGATTGGCAATGGAAAGTGTCATGGTCATGGTCTTCACTTGGCTGGAATACATGGGGAAGCATGTTGAAAAGAACACAATACAAATATTAAATTATACTTTTTATAGGTATTTATATGTGATCTCATTTGTTCTTCAAGTAATATGGGAGGCAACACAGGAATTATTTCTCTTTCTCCAATGAGGAAACAGGCTTGGAGAGCTCAAGGGACTTGATCAAAGACTCCCAGTGACAAGATAGGCCCACCCACAACATTTTGTAGGACCAGATAGGAACCCACATCCCATATGGTCAAAATATAAAGTTATAAGTCAAGCTACCAGTCTATCAGGTAGACTAACATATACCCATAATGGAGTAAAATGTCTTACCTAGACAGACAAACCTTCAGAATGACCTGGAAGGCTTGACATGAATTTCATAGGGCTGGATTTTTTTTTTTGTTAGCTGCGCTCTGTGGCTTGCACAGGATCTTAGTTCCCCAACCAGGGATTGAACCGGGGCCCTTGGCAGTGAAAGTGCAGAGTCCTAACCACTGGACTGCCAGGGAATTCCCCATATTCCTGGAGTTTCTGGAGTCTTGTGTAAGAGTGTGCAGCATAGGGATTACCAACCGCTAGCCTGTGGTTGCTGTTTTCACCCTGGCTCCATCCAGTATTGTAAGATGCCTCATGTGCATTCATGTCCAGATCCATCCACCTCTCCTGCAAATAGCCACCCTACAGGCCTAAGAGTATACATAGGGGGCACCATGTTCTTCCCTTGGAAGGCCAAATCTTGAGAAGAGGCCCACACTGGGCCACTTGGGCACAGACTTCAAGGGGTTAGACTCTGATCATGTGTGCTTGGTTTTATGGGCTCCTTATCCCATCCTATCAGTAAGTCTGGTTATGAGGCTAGTTGTGGGGTATCCAAGATACAAGTTGATTCAAATTGATTGGCCACTTCAGTCACATTATTAGTTAATTTAGAGGAAAACAAAGTTTGTTCCTTCATTCAGTATGCATTTATTATGCGCAGGTACTTGGGGCTGGAGATGTAGCTGTGAATAAGACATCTCTTTGGAAGAACTTTAAATTCTAGTGGGAGGAGATACAAAAAAGAACATGTAAATAATTATAAAACAATGTCTGAAGGTTACCAGTGACGTGAAGAAAATAAGATTGTGAGCTAGTGATCTACGCGGAGGAGAGGGGAGGGGAGGGGTCGATGGTCAAGGAAGGCTTCTCCGTGGAAGTGACATTTGCGGTGTGAATGCTGAACACTACAAGAAAATCTAAGAGAAGAGTGTTCCAAGGAGGTGGAATACATGGGCCTTGGCCACGAGCTTGGAGGCTTCAAGGGACAGGAAGAGCATCCTGGAAGCTTGGGTGCAGTTGGTTGGGGAGTGGAAAGAAATGAGGTTGGGGAGAAAAAGGGTTCTAGGAGGTCACTGGGGCATTGTCCTGTGAGGGATATGGAGTTTTTTTCCCAGTAGGATCCTTTGGACAAAATTAAACATGGGAGTGATAGTAAAACTTCCTGATGCAATTCACTATCTAATGGTTAACTCAAAGTGGCCTGTCAAAATTTTAGTTATTTTTCCAATATTAAAGGAAGCCCCCTGCCATACAAGCCCCATCCCCCTTACAATAGTTGAATGTCATAGATATATTTTGTGGACATTTTGAAGGCTTAAACACTGGTGCTCCTGGCAAGTAATGTGAAAAAAAATGGCAGTATATTTAGCTATCAAGTTTCATGTCTTTTGCTAAAAATATAGAACCAAGAGAGCTCTGAGCATAAATATAGGCATGCTCTTGGTGTTGGTTATTTCATAACTATTCTTAGGTGCCAAATGTCTTCATCTTTGTGCGATTTATAGTAATGTAAGTAATGTGTTGGAGACTAACAAATCAAAATCTCATTTCAGATGTGTGACACAAATGTTGTGTGTTGACTTATTGTTTCATGTGTTAGATTTCTGATGCAGTTCCTAAAATACTTTCTTGAAAGGAGTAACAGGAAGGAACAGTTGTGGTACCAGATTCAGCTGTGTGTACTTTCTTATTGGTAAGAGATTGCTAATAAATTCTTAATTGTGTTAAATAACGTATTAGTGTACCTCAATGTAGGGACACTCAGCAATTTAAAATCTTTTGATAGCAAAGCTCTGAGAAGTAATTTGATGCTTGTTAAGAGAGAACAAAGACCAATTTTAGTTTTTATTTATTGTAATGATTTTTTTTTTTTACTATTAAAGATGTTTTCTCAACAATAACCAGATGTGTAACATGGAAGCAGCTGCATGAAATTTTCATTTTTATGCTTAATATTGGAAATCTTGGACAGGGTTTATTGTATGTTTGGAGAATGAAATGATCTTTTCCTAGTCTGAACAGCTGTGTAAAACAGAATGATAACATCTTCTCCTGTCTCCAAGTGACTATCTGTTTTTATGGGATTTGACAGGTAATTTATTAATTTTAAGAGGTTTGTTTTAGTGAAATGTTGGCAAATGTGCTTGTGGCAGACTTTTAGGAAACACTATAAAGCTCTGGAGTTTCTTAGGGCTGTCCTAAAGGTCTGGTGGAATCTTTAAGAATCTTTTTTCTTGTGTGTTTTGAATAGATAGAAATATTTGCCAGTGAATGATAGAATAGGGACTGTGGGCATCAGCAACACATTTGACAGTCATTCATTTTGGTCTTGGCTGGATTTTGAATAATAACTGTTCCATTAAGAAAGAATTTATTGAATTTTTTTTCATGTTTCTGTTGTCTTTTTAATACAAAGTTAAATCTAAAAAATAAGTAATAAGTTGCTTTTTAAGCTTTGTCATCCTCCATTCCGTCACTGCACTTTGTTAGGGTCCTCCTGGCACCTTCTCACATATTGCAAGAGATGTCAGCTCTTTTTCATGTTTATCTGTCACTTTTAAGGTGTCACTGAATTACCCAGACTGAATGCAAAACAATATGAAACACCACAGTTGTTATGCTGACTGCAGATGCATGTGGGAATTCTTTATGATAGGCCCTTACTCATGTCTTAATACTTTATTTATTCCAATGTGCTTAGCAAGCCAGCCTGGCCTTGTTTTTCTCCAGGAAGATCAGATGGCTAGAAACTGTCCTACCTATTTTTATTTGGGAAAGCTCAAATACTTTTAAAATGAGTGATCATGCTGGGTGCATAGAGTCGAGCTTCATCAGTTCTCTCTCTGCCTCTCAGTCACCAAGTGATGCTAGAAGACTTAATCATTTTTAGCTCAATTCCACAATCTGCAAAATGAGGTTTATGACATTTTCTTCTCTACTTCACTGGAACAGCATTAGAAAAATGAATGAATGTGGTGACTGTTTATTGGATGGTATTTGCTGAGTATGTCTTTTCAGAGTTCGAGACGTGACCAGGTAAACAAAACAGTTTGTTACTGTCTGTAATACAGCTCTCTGACAGTAGTGATGAGGATATTGATGATGGTGGTGTTGGTGGAAGAACAGGAGTGATTATTGTAAATGGCAGGCATCTTAGAGTAGTGACCAAGCCCATGGACTGTGGAGCCAGACTGTCTTGGTTTAAGTCCCTTTCTTGTCATTTACTAGTTGTGTGCGCTTAGGCAGGTTACTTAAGTCTCTGAACCTAGTAAATGTCAGAATTGGGATTAGGACCTGCATCTTCTTGGCATGCGTTCCTAACCACTATACTATGTTGCCTTCAAAACAAAAATGCCCCAGAACATGTTCTAGAGCATTTGAGAAGGTCATTTGACAGAGCGTTTAAAGATAGGAGAATCCAGAGATTCTTTTATATTCTTTAAAATACTCATTAAAGTTTAAAAAATACCCCACAGGGTCATGGATATTAGACCAACTGGGGAAGGTAGATTAATTGACTCCCTGAGGACTGAGGCTGGCATATTGGACTCTGCTACAAAGCTTGCTTATTTCTGATCTCTCACAGTCAGTGAATCTTGTTATAGTGAATAGGTCTTTCTCTCTCTTTCTTTTTTAGAGCAAAACACTTCATTTGCAGAAAGAGATTATTGTCTCATGCATTCTAGGTTGTTTTAGGGGCTTGGTGAGAAACAATGGCTCTCTGAGGTTAACTGGTACTGTTCTCTGAACTTTGAAGTCTCTGTCCTGTGACTCTGATGATGGAGATTTGGCCATAGTAAGGAAGGAGCCTCTTCAGATAGCCAGTAGCTATAATCTCTGAGGAAATCATTGAGAGTTACAAGTAAGATACTCTATCCTGGTAACAAAAAGAAAAGGAAAAAAAAGAGCCTGGTTAAAAAGTGGAAATAATAGTGTCTTTTGGAATTTTACATTACAGTTTATTTCACTGCACAAGTGGTTCTGAGAGGTGTTTTTGTTTATTTTTTTAATTTTCTATTTTTGAAATTTATTTATTTATTTATTTATTTATTTATTTATTTATTTATTTATTGTCTGTGTTGGGTCTTCATTGCTGCACATGGGCTTTCTCTAGTTGTGGAAAGCAGGGGCTACTGTTCGTTGTGGTGCATGGGCTTCTCATTGTGGTGGCTTCTCTCATTGCAGAGCATGGGCTTTAGACGCACAGGCTTCAGTAGTTGTGGCACATGGGCTCAGCAGTTGTGGCTCGTGGGCTCTAGAACACAGGCTCAGTAGTTGTGGTGCATGGGCTTAGTTGCTCCATGGCATGTGGGATCTTCCCGGTCCAGGGATCAAACCTGTGTCCTCTGCATTGGCAGGCGGATTCTTAACCACTGCACCACCAGGGAAGCCCTGTTTGTTTTTTTATAAATTCATTTATTTATTGGCTGCATTGGGTCTTTGTTGCTGTGCAAGGGCTTTCTCTAGTTGCAGTGAGTGGGGGCTACTCTTTGTTGTGGTGTGTGGGTTTCTCATTGCAGTGGCTTCTCTTGTTGCAGGGCATGGGCTCCAGGCATGCAGGCTTCCGTAGTTGTGGCACATGGGCTCAATAGTTGTGGCATATGGGCTTACTTGTTCTATGGCATATGGGATCTTCCCGGACCAGGGCTCAAACCCGTGTCCCCTGCATTGGCAGGTGGATTCTTAACTACTGTGCCACCAGGGACGTGTGAGGTGGATTTTTTGTTAGTTGAGGATATGGTTTGGTTGATGTTGGCATTATTTTGCAAATGCTGAGGAAAATCTATCATGGAAATAGTTGAAATAAACGGGGACTCCTGTTGGACAGGGGAGGGAGGGCAGCAGCAGGAAGAAAGCGTTTGACATGGCAGTGATTTGTGCATTCCCATTGTAGTCAGCTATTATATTCTAGCAGCTCATTGGCATTGGTGGCAGCTGGAGAAGGATGATGGAGTGGCCCTGTTCCGAAGAATGTTCTTTGCCTGCTTGCCAAGTATCACAGTGTTCAACCTGTACCCATGTTCACAGTGTGATCATTTTTCATTATACCTTCCCTTACCCCGTAGGAGAGCAAAAGGGAGCAGAGGGAAGCATTTAGTGTTTTCTTCCTGTTTCCATCGTCAACACCAGGTTGATTCAGAGGTGATTCAAGAGAGCTGGATCCAAAGCAATGATAGTCTCATTCAGAGGGTTGGGTTGGTATGATAAACTGGGAAGGCCCCAAGGCATAAATGTGTAGGGACTAGACAGGGAATAGTAAGGAGGTCAGTATGGCAGAAACAGGCTAATGGGAAAGAGAGAGCACAGCAGGAAATGAGGTCACATAGGGATACTGGAAATTCAAATTGTGTGGGACCTTGTAAGCATTTGGAGAGTTGTTGACTTTACATTTTCATGAAAAGAGAGATTACTTTGCAATGGTTTTATTTATTTGTAATTTTTTAACAAGTTTCTTGAGTTATAGTTTACATATAAAATTTACTCACTTCAGGAGTACAGTTTAATGACCTTAGTAATAAATTTACTACCATATGCAAGCATCACCATAGTCTTGTTTAGAAAATTTTCATCCTCCAATAAGATCCCTTATGCCTTTTTACTGTTAATCCCAGCTGCAGACAACCATTAATCTACTTTCTATTCCTATAGATTTGCCTTTGCTATAAATGGAATCATATAACATGTAGTCTTGTTTCTGGTTTCTTTCACTTAATATGATTTTTTTTTGAGGTTCATTCATATCACTGAATGTGTTAGTAGTTTCTTTTTTGTGTTTCTGAATAATATTTTTTGGAGTAGTATCCATTGTATGGATATAGCACATTTTGTCTATTTACTCACCAGTAGGAGGACATTTAGGTTATTTTGAATTTTTGCCTGTTGTGATTAGTGCTGCTATGAACTTTTATGTGCAAATCTTTGTGTGGAATGTGTCTTGATTTTTCTCTTGGGTAGTGTAATACGCAGAATTCTGGCCCTGTAACTTTCACCACTGCTGTTGGACCCATGAGTATGGGACTTTACATGGCAAAAGGGACTTTACGGTTATAATAAAGTTCACTAATTAGTTTACCTTAACATAGGGAGATTATTCTGGACTAACTGGATGGACCCCATCTGATCACATGAGCCCTTTTAAGCAGAAGAGGAAGGTAGAAGAGGAATGCAGAGATTGGAACTATGAGAAGGATTTGATGCATTGTTGTTGGCTTGAAGATGAAGGATCATGTGTCAAGGAAATGGCGATCTCAGTCCAACATAGATAAGGAAGTGAATTTTGCCAATAACCAATGAGCTTGGAAAATGACCCTCAGCCCCAAATGAATATCATACTCCTGGCCAATACCTGGATTTTATCTGGGTGAGGCCCTGCCACACTGTTCCAGACCTCAGACCCACAAACACTGTGAGATAATAAATGAATATTGTTTTAAACCATTGTTTGTTGTAAGCTGTTAAAACAGCAAAGGAAAACTAAGACAGTAGATTCCTAGGATGGAATGGCTGGGTCATATGGTAAATTCCTACTTTATGAAACTTTGCAGTGGTTTTGAATGGAGCAGTAACACAATATTTTGAAAGGATATTCTGGCATGCTGAAACAGGCCTGTAGAGGGGCCAAGCAAGGGCCACAAGCAGGAGGAGTAGGAGGCAAGTCAAGCAGTGATGGCGGCTCTAACCAGAGTTGCTCTGCCCAAGTTGGAATCAGGGTAGAGCCATGGAAGACAGAGGCATCTGGAGCAGTTTGGCCTTCTTCTGGGGGTGGCATGGTGGGAGGTGATAGTAGGTCCAAGAGCCCTCAGTGATTGAACATCCCAAGACAATTGGTCAGTCTCTGATGGAAGCCCTCAGGGGAGGCTGATTCAGTGGTAAAATAAAGGCACTATAAGATATTTTCTCTTTTATCATCGCATGTAAGTAAACATCTCTTACTCACCACTCTGAGAAAACTAGCCACTGGTGAAGGTGATAGATTTTTTTTTAATATAAATTTATTTATTTATTCATTGGCTGCATCGTGTCTTTGTTGCTGTGCACGGGCTTTCTCTAGTTGCGGCGAGTGGGGACTTTCATTGTGGTGTGCTTGGGCTTCTCATTGTGGTGGCTTCTCTTGCTGCAGAGCACAGGCTCTAGGTGGGTGGGCTTCAGTAGTTGCGGCACATGGGCTCAGTAGTTGTGGCTTGAGGGCTCTAGAACACAAGCTCTGTAGTTTTGGCGCATGGGCTTAGTTGCTCCGCGGCATGTGGGATGTTCCCGGACCAGGGCTCGAACCCATGTTCCCTACCTTGGCAGGCAGATTCTTAACCACTGCACTACCAGGGAAGCTCCGGTGATAGATGTTTGACAGAGGGAAATGAACATCAAAATGAATAGTCTAAGGTAATTGTCTTAAGGGAGAAACATAATATGTCATGTAAGAAAAGGTGGTTTTGAGTGTGGGGAATATCATTCCACACAAATATATGTGTGGTTTGATATGTCATGCATATTGCAAAATATTCCTAGTACTTACTATCAGGTGTTGAGTACAAAACTTTCAAAAGACATGTTTAGTTTGATTTGACCCGACATAAGCAGGCTTCCTTAATTTGGCTTCCTAATTTGGATATTGTAAGTTCATATTTAGTTCTCCAAATTTTTTGAAGTGAATTGATGACTCACTCACCATTTCGATATCTTAAATGTATGTTTGACAGTTAAATATATTGGTAGAAGTCAGCCTTACCTGACTGAATCCCATAAGCCTCGTCAATACCTTTGGGTCTTTTCATACACATTATTTTTCTCTCCCTTTGGTACTGCAGTGCTCACCTCACTTAGGCTAATCCTCTAAGCAATTTCTCTGACCTTCCATGTTCAGTCTCCCCTTGAGATACTGCCATTCCAGGCACTTGCCTCATCACATGTTGTTTTGTCTTTTTCTGCTTCTCATCTGTCTCCCTAGCTTGATATGTTTGGCTCCAAAAGTTTAGGGCTCAGTGTTCACTGTTGCACCCTGGTGCAGAGAACTTGACGTTGGGAAGTGCTCAGTAAATATTGGCTGAATTAAGCAAAGAATCACGACTATCACTTTATTGCATGCCCTTCTCTTTAAAAAAAATTACTTAACCTTTAGTCTCTTAAAGAAAAAACAAGTGTTCTGGGAAGGTCACTTACGATTGACAGACCTCCCAATCCTTTTGACAAACAAATGTGGGAGAGTGTATTTTGTTGACCACAGACATGTGTATGTCACATCTGGTTGCCAAGGTCCTTTTCAGTATAAGGGAAACAGCCATGTGCTAAGCACTTTTGGTTTTGTGCATTATTAGTTTGGCTGGATCTTTGGAGTTTACTCTTGAGAAAAACTGCCATGGGAAGGTCTAAAGATTGTGTTAACCAGCATTGGTTAAATACCTTACTAACTCCCCTTGCATCAACTGCGCAGGGATATGTCTGTGAGAAATGTATTTATTAGAAAGTGACTGGACAGCCAGATATTTAAAGGATAAAGTGCTCTTCAGAGGAAGTTAGAATGGTTTACTGTGCAAGGTACCATGGAGGGGGAGAAAGCTTTGATTTCAGGAACAGAAACTCAACCAAATACATGGGATCTCATTTTTAGAAGGTCTTGCCCAGGTTTCCTGTTCACACACCTATAAGTTCCCACGAACAATTCAATTTTATTTGACATTTATTGGGTTACACTTGACATTTCCAAGTACAGCACATATTTTTTTCTTCCTGACAACTCAATTGTGAAATTATGATTGGCACTCTGTAATATTCAGCTCAATTGTGTTCAGAACTGACCAATGGTAAGTTTCAAAAGATGAACCAGTTTCAAAGTTTTTGACGCATGGATAACATTCTCACCCTAAAAGTAGAGATAGTATTAATGGTTAATCAAGGGACTGTCTCCACTGGTGGTCTGGGGGTTCTTAGGCTCAGCGCTTTGGCCAGCCTGTATATGTCTCTCACCATACTCTGAGGAGGCACTCAGCAAATATTGAGTTAAATAATAAATATAGCTACTTTGTGCCTTTCATTATCTTTAATTTATTTAGCACTTTAATTCCTCCATTAAAAAAAAATCAGTTGGATTTTTGGAATCATCCCACCCAGAGATTTCTACTGTTGCCAGTTTGATTTATGGCCTTCCAGATTGATGTATGAATGTGTAAGTGCATATACACAGCCACAAAATGTGGCTTATAATGTACCTAACTATTCATTTCACTGCAGACATCATGGCTATCCTTACTTAGGGAGTAGAGCTCTACACCGTAGATATATACAAAATCATTATTAACTATAACAATAAGGTAAAGACCTTATTTAACCAATGCATTTTTTTTTAGTATAATTGCATTGGTTTCTGAGTATAATTGCTGGTTTCTGAGTATATGATCCTTACTACCCGTGAAAAGTTGTACCAGTGTACACTCTTAAAGTGAATGATTGAATCACTCTTAGTCAAAGTGAATGTGAATATGCCTGTTTCCCCACATCTTCTCTGTTGTGCATAGTCATTCATTTTAAGTTTTTACCATCATGTCTACTATCTGGGGGAGACCACAACTAATTCTTTTAAGTGGAGAAATAATATAGCAAGCAGTATCATGTTATAGAACTTATATTGAATATATTTGAGACCTAGCCATATGCTGTATATTTTAACTGTACTGGTGAGTTTAGATTATAAGCTCTTTGAGGACATGGACGTATTGTATGCATTACACAAAACAGTATGTGTGAAGTTGTACACAAATATATCTTTGATGGCTTCTTCTTCAGGGAAACAAATTTCACAATTTGCTTTCCTTGTGAATGCCCCTGACCTCCATCTGTGGGCATTTTTCCAATGTTTGTCTTTAAAAATCAGGAGTTAACACTCCCCTGCATGCTTCTGCTTGCTTCCTCATGCTATTCTGCTGGACTTTTTACCCAAATTTCTATTCTGCTTTGGAGTCTGCTCTATCTTTTTGCCATCTCTTGCCATTATCCAGCATATTTTATGCTATTTTGGAGAATTGAGTCTTTCTAGGGTTTTTTGTTTGTTTGAATTTTTAAGGCTCTGCATGTAATTCATTTTCCTTGCATGTTTATTGGATTTTATTTATGCAAATGGTGTGCCTGTATAGCAGGTGAAAACAAAATAAAACATGGATTTAGGAGTGATGCTTATAATTTTTGTTCTATCTCTGCTTCTTTTGGTACCACTGTGACTTGGGAAAGTCAGAATACCTCTGAAAGCTCTTTACCCTTATGTAACTTTAGTAAGACAATCTATCTGCTTCATAAGGTGTGGTGAAGATGAAATGAAACTTAAAAAAAAACCTAGAAAGTAATTGGAAAATTATAGGTTTTATTGTCTTACAAGGGGAAAAAAAAGAGTCCAGTCAAGCTGTGGACCAGATCCAGGAATGCAGACAACCAAGAAGCTGAAAGTATAGAGGGTAGGTCAAGATGGGAGGCCAAAAGTTCAGACACTGGTTAATGGAGAGGCTCTGTAGGAAGTAAAGGACTAAATTGGGTAAGAAAAGATGGCAAAGTGGCTGTATAGTTAGGGAAAGGGCTTGATCTATATTCCTCTGGCAAGGAATGCTTTATATATAGTTCCCTCTTGGAAAATGATTGGTCTTCTATGTGGTAGATGGTTTGGAAGTTTTGAAGTACATGGCTGGGCTGAGAGCAGATGGAAGTAGAAGGAAAGCTCCCTTTTATTGAGGGTGTTTTGTGTGCCAGACAGCATATTAAATACCTTTTTAAATATCACTTCCTTTGAGTTCATGCAATCTAATGAGAACACATTTTGGAGATAAGTAAACAGGGACACATTATTATTATTATTATTAAGGCTATAGTAACAAACTACCACAGGCATACAACAGCTGAAATCGATTCTCTCACATTTCTGGAGGCCAGAAGTCTGAAATGGAAAAGTAAATATTTGACAAACAAATGTTCTGTGGTTCATGGAGTGACATGGGACACAAAATGGAATTTTAACAATTAAACTTTGCTAGGTTCCTCCCTGTCTCCCACACCTACTTCTCACTGTAGTTACCTAGGATGTTAGCTCCCTTCTTAGAACATGTCATCTAAATTCTTTTAGGCAGTTAGAGGGGAAGATCAGACGCTCTCCCTGAGTCTTTTCAGCCTTGATTGTTTTTAGCATGCCGAGAGACACATTTTGCATTGGCCAATTTTGCTCCCCTTTGTTCCTTCTGAAAGCTCTGAGGTGAAATTTTGTTTCATATCCTAGCTTCTTGTGGTTGCCAGCAATCCATGGAGTTCCTTGATTTGTAGATTCTTCACTCCAGTCTCTTCCTCTGTCTTCACATTGCTTTCACCTCTGTTTCTTTGTGCCTCAGATCTCCTTCTGCCTTTCTCTGGTAAGGACATATGTCACTGGATTTAGGGCCCACTTATACAATCCAAGATGGTCTCATTTGGAGATCCTTAACTTAGTGCAAAGACGCTTTTTCTTTTCTTTCTTTTAAAAAAAAAAAATAATAATTTATTTATTTATTGGCTGTGTAGGGTCTTTGTTGCTGCACACAGGCTTTCTCTAGTTGCAGAGAGCGGGGGCTGCTGTTCGTTGCTACGCTGGCTTCTCATTGCAGTGGCTTCTCTTGTTGCGGAGCACGAGCTCTAGGTGCCCGGGCTTCAGTAGTTGTGGCTTGCGGGCTTAGTTGCTCCACGGCATGTGGGGTCTTCCCGGACCAAGGATTGAACCCATGTCCCCTGCATTGGCAGGCAGATTCTTAACCACTGTGCCACCAGGGAAGTCCAAGACCCTTTTTCTAAATAAGATCACATTCACAGGTTCTGGGGGGCATATCTTTTGGAGAGCTTCCATTTACCCCACTCCAGACTGTTACCACAAGTAAATTGCCTGATAATTTACAGGTATGATATTTAAATGTTGATTTTTTAAATTATAAAAATAGTGCTTTTTCCTGGTTATACCCTGGGAGGAAAGCTGCTGTAGACTCGGCCAATCCTAGTGAAAGGAGAAAAGCTTCCCACTTGCCAGAACCTGTACTATTTGTACATCCATGATTTCATTTAACCTTTGCTGACCAGAAAAAGAAAAGCACAACCTAAAAGTTGAAAATTATGTTTTATTCAGCATACATACTGAGGACTTAAGCCTGAGATACAGCCTCTCAGATAGCTCTGAAGGACTGCTCTGAAGAGGTAAGGGAAGAGCCAGAATATATAGGAGTTTTTGCCAAAGCAAACAAAACAACATCCTCCCTCCCCCCCAAAAAACCCCCAAGCAGTCAGAACATCAAATGATTACTGTTAATTAAAGAAAAACAAGACATCCCACATTAATGAATTTAGCACTTTTATATGTATGGGAGGATGCAAGAATATGGGCTCATTGAAATCATTCTTTTGATATGCACCTTAACTATCTAGAGCCACTGCTCAGTTTCCTCCTTCCTGAATCCCTTCAGGGTGCACCATGGGGGGAGGGTGGCAGCTGCAATGCCTAATGGCTGATGGCCTCAATATCCTTTGTTTACTGGTGTAGCAGGCAACATTGTTTGTAAACACCCTTGTGCCAACCCTGTGAGTGAGATTTTAAAACATGTGTGCGGCACCCATTTTACAGATAAGAAAACAAAGAGTTTAGGGAGGAACTATAATTGAAAATAAAGTTCTATTTGACTGCAAACTGTGTTCTTTGCCAGTGAGCTCTACAGAACAAGAATCCAGTGATCCTGTTAGAAAGCCTAGTGTACAGTTCCAGTTTACTGTGTCTATATTATGAGTGAAATGTCACGGACATGGCAAAAGGTAGTGACGTGTGCTTTCTCTATGCTACTTGTCTTTAATATGCTGAAATAAACATGCAAACAAAGACAGTATTCTTTATCCTGTGAACTTTGATGCTTAAAAATAAAAAACTCTTAAAATATTTTTCATAGTAATAGCAGATTTTTTAAAATGAAGTATAGTCGATTTACAATATTGCATTAGTTTCAGGTATACAGCATAGTAATGCACTATTACAGATTATACACCATTAAAAACTATTACAAAATAATGGCTATAATTCCCCGTACTGTAGAATGTATCCTTGTTTCTTGTCTGTTGTGTACATAGTAGTTTGTATCTCTTAATCTCTTACCCCTTACATACCCGCCCTTCTTCTTTTTTCTATATCTGAGTCAGTTTCTGTTTTGCATATACATTTGTTATATTTTTTAGATTCTACATATAAGTGATGTGATAACAGTATATGTCTTTCTCTGTATGACCTATTTCAATATGCGTAATATTCTCTAGGCCCATCCACGTTGCTGCAAATGACAGAATCCCATTCTTTTTTATGGCTGAGTGATACTTCATTACACACACACACACACACACACACACACACACACACACACACTACATTGTATTTATCCACTTTCTGTAGATGGACCCTTGGGTTGCTTCCATATCTTGGCTATTGTAAATAGTGCTGCTATGAACATTGGTGTGCATGTATCTTATAAAATTAGTGTTTTTGTTTTTTTCCAGATATATACGCAGGAGTGAAATTGCTGGATCATGTGTAATTCTATTTTTCGTTTTTTGAGGAGCCTCCATACTGTTATCCACAATGGCTGTACCAATTTACATTCCCGCCAACAGTGTAGGAGGGTTCCCTTTTCTCATGCTCTGCAACATTTGTTATTTGTAAACTTTTTGATGACAGGTGTGAGGTGATATTTAAGTGTTTTGATTTGCATCTCTTTAATAATTAGTGATGTTAAGCATCTTTTCATGTGCCTGCTAGCCATTTGTAGATCTTTGGTAAAATGTCTCTTCAGGTTTTCTGCCCCTTTTTTGACTGGGTTGTTTGTTTTTTGGTATTGAATTATATGTGCTTTTTATATATTTTGGATTTTAACCCCTTGTTAGTCATATCATTTGTAAATATTTTCTCCCATTCTGTAGGTTGTCTTTTCATTTTTGTTGATAATTTCCTTTGGTGTGCAAAAGCTGTTAAGTTTAATTGAGTCCCATTTGTTTATTTTTGCTTTTATTTCTTTTATGTTAGGAGACATATCCAAGAAAAAATATTGCTACAATTTATGTCAAAGAGTGTTCTGCCTGTGTTCTCTCCTAGGAGTTTTATGCTGTCAGGTCTTACATTTAGGTCTTTAATCTGTTTTTCATTTATTGTTGTATATGGTGTGAGGAAATGTACTAATCTCACTCTTTTACATGTAGCTGACCAGCTTTCCTAGCACAACTTATAGAAGAGACCATCTTTTCCATTGTATATTCTTGCCTCCTTTGATTAATTAACCATATATGTGTGGGTTTATTTCTGGGCATTCTATTCTGTTTCATTGATCTATATGTCTGTTTTGATTACTGTAGCTTTACGATGTAGTCTGAAGTCTGGGAGGGTGATACCTCCAGCTTGTTCTTTTTTCTTAAGATCACTTTGGGGTCTTTTGTGGTGCCATACGAATTTTAGGGTTATTTGTTTTAGTTCTATGAAAAATGTCATGGGTATTTTAATAGGAATTGTGTTAAATTTGCAGATTGCTTTGGGTAGTATGGCCATTTTAACAATATTGCTTCCCCCAATCCTAGAGCATGGCATATCTATCCATTTCTTTGTATATCTTCAGTTTCCTTCATCAGTGTTTTATAGCTTTCAGAGTATAGGTCTTTCATCTCTTTAGTTTAGTTTATTTGTAGGTGTTTTATTCTTTTTGATGTGATTTAAAAAAAATTTTTTTTTTACTTTCTATTAGTATATAGAAAAGGAACAGTTTTCTCTATATTAATCTTGTATCCTTCAGCTGCACTGAATTCACTAGTTCTAATAGTTTTTTTTTTTTTTTTTTTTTTTTTGGTGGAGACTTTAGGGTTTTCTCTATAAAGTATCATGTCATCTGCAAATAGTGACAGTTTTATTTCTTCCTTTCCAGTTTGGATGCATTTTATTTCTTTTTCTTATTTGATCACTGTGGATAGGAGTCCAACATTATGTAAAATAGAGGTGTCAAGAGTGGGTATCCTTTTCTTGTTCCTGAATTTAGAGGAAAGGCTTTCAGCTTTTCACAATTGATATGTTAGCTATAAATTTGTCATAAACGGCTTTTATTATGTTCAGATATGTTTCCTCTTTACCCACTTTGATGACAGTTTTTATTATGAATGGATGCTAAATTTTGTCAAGTGTTTTGTTTTGTTTGCATCTACTGAGATGTATGTTGTATGTGATTTTTATCCTTTTGTTTGGTAGTGTGGTGTATCACATTCATTGGTTTGTGAATATGGAACCATCCTTGTTGACCCTGAAATAAATCCAACTTGATCATGGTGTGTGATCCTTTTCATATACTGTTGGATTTAGTTTGCTGGTATTTCATTGTGCATTTTTGCATCTATATTCATCAAAGATATTGGCCTGTTTAGTAATAGTGGAATTAAAGATTAAATAAAATAAGATTGGGTAAAATTATAAAATGTCCCATAAATTGAGATTTGCCAGAATATTTTCTACTTTGATGGTGTCTCATTTTTTTCTCCTTTTTTTTCTTTTCTTTTTTCTGAGTCTTTCATCATCCTAATTTTTTAGTCTTGCATTGTACTGGCTGTACTATGTCTGTCTGTTTATCTCAGATTATTATTTTAATTTTACTATTTTACTTTTACTATTTTACTTATGACAAGTCAATGTCATATGTTCCCCTGTGAACAAGTTTTTTTCTTTTTTTTAAAATGCTCTAACATTATTTTTAGAAGGTGGCATTATAATCTGGTTGACAATTGACATGAACTCCATATCCCAGAGCTGAGTTCAAAGTTTATTCTTCTGACAACACCCTGATTTGTTTGAAAGCCTACTTTGGTATATCAAAGGTAATTATTATCCAGCCTGGAATATCATTGTGCTCTCAGAACAGTCTCCTATCAGCTAGCAAGAGAAGCTGGGCCAGAAGCCCCCTTTGGAGGTTTCTTGGTTTGAGATTTAGCTACAATAAGTTTATTAAAATCAGTTTGGATTTTTCCCCCTTGATTTTATATTACACAGGGTGAGCGGTAGGGTTTTGTTTGTTTTTGTTTTAAAGTGGTGAGAAGTAAAACCTGGTATTCTGAAGGATGAGGTATTAGACTGTGATTACTGTGTTAGTCTTATCGAATCTCAGGTTTCATCTCAGAAAAACAAAGTTCTCAGAGCACGTGGCATTAATTAAACTAGGTGTAGAGAACTTATTCCTCACTTAAATTAATGCCACTTGACATTCTAAATTCTTCAGCTCTTAATCTTGTAATTGCGTCATTTTCCCCTGATTTATAAATTGTGAACTTGGACCTTTTATCCTAGTGAAAATTCAATTGTAAAAGGATCTATTAATGAAGAAGGAACAATTTCATTCTGAGAAGAAACTATTTTAATTTCAGCTTTAATATAAATTTTGATATTACATATAACTGAAATTTCTAATTATTTCTTCTAAAGGACATTTTAGGATTTCATGATACAAGTTTTAGGCTTTGGAAATATTATCAAATATTAGAAAATATCTTGTATGAACCCTAGTTTTATGCCAGGCCAGGTTCTCCTGGACCTTTTCACAGAGCCACCACCTTCCCTGTGCCTCCCTGAAGTTGTGGGCCTGAGTGGGTACTTTGCTCCTCTGAGGCCCAAACTGAACCACACCAGAGCCTCTGAGGCTCATGCTTCTCCCACCAAATTTTGGCAAACTTAACCAGTAAGAGAAAGGAGATGGAAGACAGAAAAAGCCTACAGATAAATCCCTTGCTCTGCCCTACTGCCCCATCTCATCCCATCCTTCTGCCTCACGACTTGTTCCCACACACAGTTGTTCCTGTGGCCTCTCCAGAGACATCCCATCCTCCACAACCAACCATCCAGCTGAAGCACTGACCACTTTGGCAGCTACCACTTTGGATTCTTTTCCTTCCTGCCTGCCTCGCTGCCCTGTCCCTCTCACCCTGGCTTCTCTGAGATTCCACTCTCAAATACAAAATACACCTGGCATGCTTTTTAAAAAATATGCTCTTGTTTTTTAGATAAGCCAATCTAAGATGTTTTGAAAACATAAAAATATCACCATTATTTTGTCTAAATATTTATTAGGTAACTAGATAATTTCAGCAGACACAAGCCCTATTCTTGATTAGGTACCACAATTCTTTACCTCTTGAATACAAAAATAGCCCCTAAAATTATATGTGTATGAAATATGTATTACTATGTGTTGATTATATTATTGAGTTTATTTATATAGTATATATTAAATATATATATGCTATTAATTACATAGCAATGTATAATTAATCATTTTAATGAAAAGTAGGCATATGATTTTTGAAGTGGTACAGTTTAAAAATGTTAGTTTATGAGCAAATCAGAAAGAAAAGCACACAAAGGAAGATTGAAAAAAATAATAACTCTCATGGCCTTTGCCCACCCCTCCACTCTCTCCAAGCTCTCTTCAGTGGTTGATGATGTTTTTTGAAATGCACATTTGACGGGTCACTCTCCTTTCCCTTCCTCCAAATGTTCTTAAGATAGAGCACTAAAGAGAGTGTCCTTTACTTTTGCCCATTGGTTCTTTGGGAGAATGGAGATTTGATTCCATTATTCATTAAGATATAATTGAATGAGAAAGTGCATGTAAAATATCTAGCATAATGGCTGGCTAGACTATAATGTGGCTACCCCTCTCGAGTAGAGCTGTATCTGGCTAAGCCCTGGTTGTATAATCCTTTATGAGATTTTCGAGAGTTTCTGTCCTCCCCCTTCCAATTCCTGTCCTTACTGGAAGAGAAAGATCCTGTCAAGACAGAAGCTCTGGTGCGGCTTTTTTGGCTGTCATATTTTTCCCCTGAGTATCAAAAGAAATTATTTTAGGTATCTACTCGTTGAAGTGCCACCAAGTTTTGAGTCTCTGCTTTATAATAATCAGAAGTCTTTTATTGATAGTTAGCATTTAGTAGCTGTGAAAAGTTAATGTTGAAATCAGATTTTCTTTTCACGTCATTCATTTTATGTCATTTATTTTCTGTGTTTTCACTCAGTTTATTTCACTTAATCTAATTTTTTTCTAGCTCTTGATTCTACTTAAACTTATTAACCAAACTGTTCTGAGTCCTAATTCTTTTGTAATGAAGAGTATACCTTGTTTTCTTAAAAGTCCTTTTATTTCTGACTTCCATATGACTTTGGACACCTCAAAGAAGTACTACTTGTTTTATTTATTGTTTGTTTTATGCTCAGCATGGGGTCTTTTTTGACTGTTCTTTGGTTTTCTCCAATATGAACTCTCTTCTTCTTTAGTAAAAGGCGAAAGATTTATACGATCTGAAGAGAAACCAGAGTATTGAACTCTCTTCTTAATAGCTTATTTTTAGCACAAAGTGAACTTTACTTTTAACTGCCCTAGTTAACTTAATTCTTTACTTATTTAATTCTTTACCATCCAACTGGGGCAGGTCAACCTGTTGAGATGTTTACACTCAGGTGACATCCATTTTGAGTTTTTGTCTTTTATTAGTCACTGTTTTGGTATTGATAGTAAAAGTTCATTTGGACAATTTGGTTATTAATTCTTAGAATGAATCAAGTGTATTTTCTGTCTTCTCAATTTACATGCTTTTCCCCCTAAGCCCGTTGGTATGAGATATTTATATTTAGTTGGCAGAGAGAAGTAACTCTCAGCTGAAATTTTCTAAAATCAACAAGTGGGAAAAATGAGGCACTCAATAAGGTTCTTTGAGAATGTTTCGATTTTCCTTGAGATAATCTCGATCTTACATAGCACAGCAGTTTTCTCAAGCAGAGGGTGTTCTTGACATTTTCCCAAACTGTCGCCACTCCTCAGGATTGCTCAGGGAATTTAAATATGTTTATCTAAGTTGATCTATTTGATATTTAAAGAGGAGAATGTTTCGACACATTTGTGAATAGGAAATACTTCTTAAAACCCTGTTCGATTCTGGAATCAGGAAAATTTCCTGTCTAACTTTTATCTCTTAAAAATTGTACAGACTATTTACTAACACTCATGAAATATTTTTGTATTTTTTTTTTTTTGTATTTTGCTTTATACAAACCATATCATAGCATAGTTTGTGTCTCCCTCCGAAGAGAGTCTTTGGGTTATGAATGAACAATGTCTCTGCAAATTCAAAGAATCTGTCATGAAGACAGGATTTGATCTGTGTTTATGTTGAGGAGTTCTGTCCTCTGTTAGCCATTCTGTTGATTGGTGAATAATCAGGTTTATAGTTATAGTCACGACCACATACTACTTTGGTGTCAAAATAGCAAGGAAACACATTTTCCCCTTAATTATTCATTTATTCATTCTTCTGTTTGTTCCTCCATTTGCTCTTACACTTTTTCATCTATTTGGCCATCTGTCCATCTGTTCTCTCATCCGTCCAAGACATATGAGTTAACACATGCAGCATGTCAGATGTGGTGAGAGGTTTTGGGGCCTGAGTGGGAAAATTTAGGACTCATTTGAGTAGTTCACTTTAGCATAGAGGGTGGTGGAAGACACAGAGCCAGAAGGAAACAAATTAAGCCTTTTTAGTTCTCAAATGTAACATGCACGGTTCTGTGCTCTTAATGACCTCAAGTATCAGGCAATTTGTAATTTTCTGGGAGATGGTCATATAGGAGGGAGTTGCTTACCTGGTAGTTGAGCTTAACAGGTACTTGTATTCAGCTGACTGCCCAGCATTAACATTACTGGATTGCTTGCTTTATTTTGTTTGTCATTGCCTCTGAAGTAACTCTCCTGTGTGATATAAACTTTGTTTCTTGGTAGAAAATGGGCATACAGAAAAGCTAGGATGTGTGATGATGATGAAAGGAAAGGGAAAAAATAGGTCATGGACAGAGAAGACACATTTTACATAGAAGGAAATAATTTGTTGGCAGCTCATATTTATGACATCTAAAGGATGTCAGAAGTCATCTATTCTGCAACAAATCAAAAAAAACTGATTTGTAAACCTGCTTTTACCAGTGTTCCAATCATTAAAATATTTTTTAATGGTTTTCTTTTTATTTTTTTAATTTAATTTTTATTTATTTTTTACTGCATTGGGTCTTCATTGCTGCGAGCAGCCTTTCTCTAGTTGTGGCGATCGGGCGCTGCTCTTCGTTGCAGTGTACAGGCTTCTCATTGCAGTGGCTTTTCTTATTTCGGAGCAGGAACTCTAGGCACATGAGCTTCACTAGTTGCAGCATGTGAATGTCAGTAGTTGTGGCACACATGCTCAGTAGTTGTGGCTCTTGGGCTCTAGAGTTCAGACTCAGTAGTTGTGGCACACGGGCTTATTTGCTCCACAGCATGTGGGATCTTCCCGGACCAGGATTCGAACCTGTGTCTCCTGCATTGGCAGGCAGATTCTTAACCACTGCGCCACTAGGGAAGTTTCTTAATGGTTTTCCTTTCTTTCCTTTTTTTTTAAAATTTATTTTAATTTATTTATTTTTGTTGGCTGCATTGGGTCTTTGTTGCTACATGCAGGCTTACTCTAGTTGCAGAGATCAGGGGCTACTCTTTGTTGCGGTGCAGGGGCTTCTCATTGCAGTGGCTTCTCTTGTTGCGGAGCATGGGCTCTAGGCGCACGGACTTCCGTAGTTGTGTAATTTAGGCTCAGTAGTTGTGTGCACAGGCTTAGTTGCTCCACGGCTTGTGGGATCTTCCTGGACCAGGGATGGAACTCATGTCCCCTGCGCTGGCAGGTGGATTCTTAACTGCTGCAACGCCAGAGAAGTCCCCCGTAATGGTTTTCATTATACAAGGAAATTTAAATGACATAGAGTGCACATTCAGCCAGTGCTTACTTTGGTCCAAATACTTTGCTAACTTATTGTAACATACGACTTCTTCTCTAAACAGTTCTGTGGAATAAATCTTAATCATTAGTTTCACTTTACGAATTAGGAAATTGGGGGCCAAAGGTTTAAAAGTTTGCCTAGTGTCAAACGGTAGTGATTTATGTGGGATGGGAATTTGAACACTGGCTCTTGGAATTCAAGTGCTGTCTCCTTACTATTTATTGAGTTGTCATCTCAGATCTGGGGTTTCACTCTGTGGTTCTCAGAGTTATAATGCAGGGGTTCTTAAACTTGACACTATTGACACTTTGGATCGGATAATCCTTTGTTGTGGGGGTGGTGCTTTGCATTGTAGGATATTTAGTAACATCCCTGACCTCTACTCCCTAGAATCTAGTAGCATCCCTTAGTTGAGACCACCAAAAATGTGTCCAGACATTGTCAGATATCCTGTGAGGAACAGAATCACCCTGAGTTTAGAACCACTGTAACTAGCAGGCACGTTAGGATTCTGTGCTGTGGTGTACTGAAGGAAATCATGATTAAAAGCTTTGGGCATTTAGAAGAAATGTTACTGCGGTGATGATTTCTGGGGTTTCATTCCTACCTGGAGTTAGCCAGACTGCAAAGTTAGGGGGCACAGTCTCCAAGAGTGTCTTTAATTCTGACACCAACTTCAAGTTTGGGGGTTTCTAAAAGCTATTCTCAGGTTTGATAGTTTGCTTAGAGGACTCATAGATCTCACTACAAGCTATGATACACCTGGGGAAAGGTTACAAATTAAAATCAGCCCAAGGAAGACAGGCGTAAAGCAGAGTGTGGGAGGGTTCCATACATGAAGTTCCTTTGTCCTTTCCCTGTGGAGCCAGCACACTTTACCATCCCAGCATTAATGTGTGACATCACACCACAGCATCGCTAACCAGGGAAGATTGCCCGAGTTCGGTGGTCAGGGGGTTTATTGGTGTTCCATTATGTAGGCGTAATTAATTGGTTGTTTGATTGCCAGTTTTACTGTGAACCTAAAACTGCTCCAGAAAATAAAATATATGTCATTTTTTTAAAATATATTTTTAGAATAAAGAGAAAAGTCATGTAAGCTTTCCATAAGACCAAAATGGAAAGCACTTGTTTTTTCACATTTTCTCTCTCATTTACCTTTTTTTGTGTTTCTGTAGAATCTTGGGCTTACATAGAAGCAACGAGTCATATTAATTTTTTAGACTTTTATTTATTCTTCATCCTTCCTTTACTTTGCCACTTTAGAATGTATTTGATGGTTTTCCTTCAGAGTTGTAGCTGGCTGGGTTCCACCATTTGGTTGGAAAACCACGCCCCGCACTTTTTTCTCATTTGAGGGATCACTTTGGATTCTGCTGCCATGCCCCGCACTTTTTTCTCATTTGAGGGATCACTTTGGATTCTGCTTACTGTGTTGCCTTTTGTGTAACATGAATACCATTTTCTTTAACACATTTAAGACCAACAGTGATTTTTTCTTAAATTGAAAAATGTTCAGTGACTCTAACACAGGTTCTTTTGCTGTCGTGGTCTCCCTCTTAGGTACAGCAAAAGTCACTCAAGACCGGCCTCCAAGGTGCCTGTGTTTTATAGTTTGGTGGAGTTTCATTTGTGCCAACTATTCTTGAGAGAGCTAATCAACACACATCTTTCTTCTTTGCTGAGGCAGCTCATAGTGTTGTCATCATCATCTTTCTTTCCTCCCTTTCTCTTTTTGGTGTTATGTACAATTGAATTAACTTTCCAGAGCAATAGTTTCTAAAAACATTTTCTCAAGAACAAAAAGACAGATTTTCTTTGTGTATAAATAAAGGAGATGGTTTATGCTAGGGGAATGAAGAACCTTTTAATAAAACATTGCCCCTCCTCTTCTTTGGTTCAACTGGGAAAAAATCAATTTTAGGTTCTTCAAGTGCAAAGAAAGATCAAAAGGAAAAGCTGACAGTCTCAATAGAGGGCAAGGTGGGATGCTTGATTTGGGTCCCACCTCTCTGGGGGACTTTAAGCAATCTCTATCCAAATGGAATAAATTAAAAAGAGACTAGAATTTTCTTCTGTGGGAGTAGGAATAAAGAGTGATATGAATGCAAAAATTGTCAAAATGTTTGCAGATTCTTCTTTTCTTTCAGTCTTGAAACTCCTGACATAAGAAGTGTAGTTCTGTCATAGTGAAACGCAGCATTACCTTATGTTTATGAGTTTTTCCTTCCTCCTATCTGAAGGAGGTTAAACATATTGCAGTTATGAGGCATTAAAAATGAACAGTGGAAGAAATCCATAATTATAAAGGTAACCATTAATCTTTAAAATCCTAGATAATTCTATCTTTCAAATTTCTTAAAAATTTATTGTATTTACTATGGAGAGACGCATAATAGCTCATCTTTACTTGTGGTATATGTGTTTTTAATGAATACAATTCAATTAAAAATAGAAAAAGGGTCTTAGTGGAAGATAATGGAAAAACTGTTACTTGGCAAAATCCACTATTATTATCTATTAAGAACATACGCTTTTACTTTAAAAAAAAGTACATTATTTTCAGAATTTCTATAAGTAATACATGGTCATAGTAGAAAAAGTTGAAACCAGGGAGAATATGAAGAAGGAAGCAGAACCCACCTATTAAACTTGTCCACAGAGAGATAATAATTTAATTGGTCACCTTTGTTTTTCTATATGCAAGTATATACATATATTAACTATTTTCATATGGTCTTATTTCACAAAATTTATGTTATAGTTTATATACAATTGTAGTCTGCTTTTCACATTAACACAGTATATGAGAATTTTTTCTCTTTTTTTTTTTTTGAAATATAATTGCATTACACTCTTGTACCAGTTTTTGAGGTACACCAAGGTCAATCATCTGTATTTATACACCTATCCCTGTATTCCCCCCCTCCCTCGACTCCCCCCCCCCACCCTCCCCGTCCCAGTCCTCTAAGGCCTCATCCATCCTCGAGTTGAACTCCCTTTGTTATACAGTAACTTCCCACTGGCTATCTATTTTACAGTTGGTAGTATATATATGTCTATGCTACTCTCTCACTTCATCTCAGCTTCCCCTTCACCCCCCGCACCCCCCAAATCTCTAGTTCTCCAGTCCATTCTCTGCATCTGCATCCTTATTCTTGTCTTGTCACTGAGTTCATCAGTACCATTTTTAGATTCCGTATATATGAGTTAGCATACAATATTTGTCTTTCTCTTTCTGACTTCACTCTGTATGACAGACTCTAGGTCTATCCACCTCATTACATATAGCTCTATCTCATTCCTTTTTATAGCTGAGTAATATTCCATTGTATATATATGCCACATCTTCTGTATCCATTCGTTTGTTGCTGGGCATTTAGGTTGCTTCCATGTCCTGGCTATTGTAAATAGTGCTGCAATGAATATTATGGTACATGTTTCTTTTGGGATTATGGTTTTCTCTGGGTATATGCTCAGGAGTGGGATTACTGGATCATATATGGTAGTTCTATTTTTAGTTTTTTAAGGAACCTCCAAACTGTTTTCCATAGTGGCTGTACCAACTTACATTCCCACCAGCAGTGCAGGAGAGTTCCCTTTTCTCCACACCCTCTCCAACATTTGTTGTTTCCAGATTTTGTGATGATGGCCATTCTGATTGGTGTGAGGTGATACCTCCTTGTGGCTTTGACTTGCATTTCTCTAATGACTAGTGATGTTGAGCATCTTTTCATGTGTGTGTTGGCCATCTGTATGTCTTCTTTGGAGAAATGTCTATTTAGGTCTTCTGCCCATTTGTGGATTGGGTTATTTGCTTTTTTGGTATTAAGCTGCATGAGCTGCTTGTATATTTTGGAGGTTAATCCTTTGTCTGTTGTTTCATTGGCAACTATTTTTTCCCATTCTGAGGGCTGCCTTCTTGTCTTGTGTATGGTTTCTTTCGCTGTGCAAAAGCTTTTAAGTTTCATGAGGTCCCATTTGTTTATTCTTGATTTTATTTCCATGATTCTAGGAGGTGGGTCAAAAAGGATCTTGCTTTGATGGATGTCATAAAGTGTTCTGCCTATGTTTTCCTCTAGGAGTTTGATAGTGTCTGGCCTTACATGTAGGTCTTTAATCCATTTGGAGTTTATTTTTGTGTATGGTGTTAGGAAGTGTTCTACTTTCATTCTTTTACATGTAGCTGTCCAGTTTTCCCAGCATCACTTATTGAAGAGGCTGTCTTTTTTCCATTGTATATTCGTGCCTCCTTAGTCAAAGATAAGGTGCCCATATGTGTTTGGGCTTACCTCTGGGTTCTCTATTCTATTCCATTGATCGTCCTTTCTATTTTTGTGCCAGTACCATACTGTCTTGATCACTATGGCCTTGTAGTATAGTTTGAAGTCAGGAAGCCTGATTCCACCAACTCCATTTTTCCTTCTCAAGATTGCTTTGGCTGTTTGGGGTCTTTTGCGTTTCCATACAAAGTGTAAGATTTCTTGCTCTAGTTCTGTGAAAATTGCCATTGGTAATTTGATCGGGATTGCATTGAATCTGTAAATTCCTTTGGTAGTACAGTCATTTTCACTATGTTGATTCTTCCAGTCCAGGAACATGGTATGTCCCTCCATCTGTTTGTGTCGTCTTTGATTTCTTTCATCAGTGTCTTATAGTTTTCTGCATACAGGTCTTTTACCTCCTTAGGCAGGTTTATTCCTAGGTATTTTATTCTTTTTGTTGCAGTGGTAAATGGGAGAGTTTCCTTAATTTCTCTTTCTGCTCTTCCATTGTTAGTGTATAGGAATGCAAGGGATTTCTGTGCATTAATTTTGTATCCTGCTACTTTACTAAATTCATCAATTAGTGCTAGCAGTTTTCTGGTAGAGTCTTTAGGGTTTTCTGTGTATAATATCATGTCATCTGCAAAGAGTGACACTTTTACTTCTTCTTTTCCAATTTGGATTCCTTTGATTTCTTTTTCTTCTCTGATTGCTGTGGCTAAAACTTCCAAAACTGTGTTGAATAATAGTGGTGAGAGTGGACACCCTTGTCTTGTTCCTGTTCTAAGAGGGAATTCTTTCAGTTTTTCCCCATTTAGAATGATGTTGGATTTTGGTTTCTCATATATGGCTTTTATTATGTTGAGGTAATTTCCTTCTGTGCCCATTTTCTGGAGAGTTTTTATCATAAATGGATGTTGAACTTTGTCAGAAGCTTTTTCTGCATTTATTCAGTCTCTTGTTGTTAAATAGTTCCCCCAAGTGTAATTGTAATGACCATTAAAGTCCATCAGTTGATGAATTAGAACTTATTTAACCATTTTCTTCCTGTAGCATTCTCAGATTGATTTCTCTACGTTGTCTCTAAATTTACAATCTGAGGGGTAAAGACAGAACTTTATAAGGTCAAAAACGCGCTACAATGTTTACTATCTTCAGAAAACCAAGAATTCATTAAAAAGGTTCATCAGTTGCCTGGTGCTTGAGCACTCCCTACAAATGCTTGTTTTGAGTTCAGAATCTTGTCTTGAGTGGACAGGTGTGTGATTCCTTTCCAGTAGGCTGTGCTCTTTCTGACTGATGAAGACAAGGTTGTCACCACAGTAATTGGAACAGAGTACACCTCAGTAAAGCAAAGATAAGAAGAGAAAGGGGACTTCCCTGGTAGCACAGTGGTTAAGGATCCACCTGCCAACGCAAGGGACAGAGGTTCGATTTCTGGTCTGGAAAGATCCCACATGTTGTGGAGCAGCTAAGCCCGTGCGCCACAACCACTGAGCCTGTACTCTGGCGCGTGAGCCATGACTGCTGAGCCCACATGCCACAACTACTGAAGCCCTCCTGCCTAGAGCCTGTGCTCTGCAACAAGAGAAGCCACTGCAATAAGAAGCTGGCGCACCACAGTGAAGAGTAGCCCCCACTCGCCACAACTAGAGAAAGCCCACGTAGAGCAACGAAGACCCAATGCAGCCAATAATAAATAAATAAACATGTATATTAAAAAAAAAGAAGAGAGAGGAGTGATTTTCAGTTAAGGTACACAGCTGAGATGGATAAGAATTTTAGGGCATTTCCATTTTAAGCAGTGAATATGATTTGTGGAACTGTGGAGAACTTTGAGTGATAGCCGCTTTGTAGGGTTTCGTTCTCCCTTTGTCACAGATGCACTCAGCAGACGTGTATCGAGTGGTTGCAGTGTGCCAGGCACTGGGGAGGATTCTGGTGACACATCACGAATGAGACATGGCTCCTGCACCCAAGGAGCTCACAGGTTGCAGAGGGTGAAAGATACCTCTAGTACAATGCAATAAATATAGTAGTAGAAGTACCAATAAATTACCGTGGTAGGGTGGAGGGTTACAAACCTTAGCTGGCAGTCGGGGAGGCTTCTCAGGGGCAGTGGGAGTTCTCACGGTGATGGATTATGAAGGGCATTTGTCTGTATGCCGATGTTAAGTAGTTTGGACTTGAGCCAGTGACCAGTGACGTATGTTACGTTTTTAGAAACATGGCACATTTATATTTTAATAACTAATAATCGGATTATAGAGTTGAGTGTAAGACTGAAATTGTAAAATACCTGGTTTTCACGTGGATACTCCCAAGGCATCCTGTAATGCTTGTTAAAAAGAAAACTATGTTATATTCACCAGAATTTTTATTACTAACTCTTCGAAAATCAGAAATTAGTAAAGCATACATTTGTGTTCACAAAATAGTTTATGAAATTATTTGTGGAATGAGCCCCGCTTCCCCACTAGACATAGGACACGAGCCCCATCAAAGCAAGGACTCCATTTATTATATTTGCTTCTCTGTCCCCAGCACCCAGCACAGTGCCTGGCATATAGCACATATGTATGTAATAAGGCAGTCATGTCAGTTTCTATGTAAGATAAGGTTTGATTAATTCTGTTAGGTTGCCATTACTTTGATTTTCAAATGCCACAATTTGAAAATATATGTTCATTATAAAAAAAATCCTTTGGGAAGAATAGAAGTACTGTAATACAGGGTACACTTTACAAAGGAAAAAATATTGTTCTAAGATTACAAATAGCAGTATATGCTTATGTTAATGATTATTTTTTAAAATTATGACACTTTTCTACTGGAGTACCAGGATTTCAAACTCTGACTGTTCTGTGCAGATTTTGAAACTGATAGTTGAGACAGGGATTCAAAACACCCACAAGAGAGGATTTCATTTAGGAACCCTTGTTCATTATGGTGAATTTAGAAATTATAATTGTGGTGTTTGTTTTCTACCCAGTTTCACTAATGTAGCCTGCCACCCCGACTTATTTCTTTCCTCATTTTGGAAGACTTTTTTGTAGGTTCCTGAAACTCTAAATCACGTTCCAATATGAAATATATACTGAAGTGAATGAATACTAGCCGGAAAAAACCGCCAACCCAGTGAGCCCTGTAAATCAGCTCAACAAAGTGTCTATGCTGGGATCAAACACTTCAGATATAATGTTCCAATGGAAAGAAAGCTGTCCAAAAAGTGGAGACTGTTTACTTCTGACGCTGGCAGCGTGCTCTGTTTACAAAAAGAAAAAAGCATGTGAGATTGGTCAGATTACATTGCTATTGCAGATATGCTTGATTTTTCTAGTAGGAAATATTATTATAATCTTGAAGTTTTCAGCTTCTTATTCTTATTCTTCCCCCTTTATTTCTTCACACATATTATTTAATTGGCAAAAGAAAATTTCAGGGACAACTAGTACTTTTCTAGCATCTGCTAGTAGTTGAAATACAGGTCCCCTAAGTACTTCTGCCAGGCCTGGTCAGCCTGAAAGGTAGAGTATTATATATTCTGTTCTGTACTTTGCCATTTTTCACTGAACAGTGTCTTAGAGATTATTATATAAGGAACGTCTTCATTCTTTTCTGACACTTCATAATATCCTAGTTTGTGGAAGTACCATATTTACTTAAGCATTTCCTCTGGCCCTGTCACCCCCACTGGTCTTGTTAAATGCCTGAAAGTATTATTCCAAGGTGGCTGAGGACTTGAAACTCAGGGAAATAGGAATAAAACTTTTCATGATGGCTGGACATGATCAAAATCAGAACAAGAATAGGAGGCTTTGTTCTCCTTATGGCACTGTATACTCTTCTTCACTGTTCACAGATTTCCAGAGAATTCCCTGAGACGGTGATTTCTGACCCTGGCTTTGGGAGTACCCAAGGCCTTTACAGTCAGTTTTTGTAACGAGATTTTCAGAGAATACATGTAACAAAATTCACTTAATGTATTATATGTTATAATTATAAGTAATAAACTATAATAAAATGAGTTAAAATATAAATTATATATTAGATTTTGTTATAAATTATATTGAACATGCAGTTAATTAATAATTAAAATAATAAAATATAAATTATGTAATTATACAGTTTAGAAATTATAGAATTAAAATATATAAATATATTTTTTGTATTGTATAAACGCATACAGCCCAAACTTTTTAGCCTTAATAAGAATAATACTCATAGCGGTAGTAGAAACCACCACCTACTGAGCACTTACTCTGTGCCAGGTGTTGTCTTGGGGCATTTTATAAAAATCAGGTCTTTTTTTGATTGTTTTTGGCTGCGTGGCACAGCATGTGGGATCCTAGTTCCTGACCAGGGATCAAACCCATGTTGCCTACAGTGGAAGCGTGGAGTCTCAACCACTGGACACCAGGGAAGTCCCAAATCAGGTCGTTTTAATTCTTTCAGCAACCTCATGAGGTCAAAGACGTTGCCTTCATTGTACAGGCAAGGAAATTGATGTTCAAAGTGTTTATGTAATGTGCTATCTCTTGACCATTAATATCATACTGTTTCCTTATTATATACAGCTGGGGTACCTGGGTTCTTTGGGTGCTCTTTAAACGGCAAGTACGGAGGAAAACCTCCAGGACTGAAGATTATCCAAGGAAGAGTTCGCAGTGAAAATGTTTGTGCTCTGCTCCTCTGCCCTGAGGGAGGATGCTGAAGGGGTAGGGTGGCTTTAATGAGCAGTAACTTTTCATCCTCTCACTGACTTGTTCCCCTTACCCCATAAAATGAAAAAGGCATTGGAGGCAGGGATGTAGGAATAGGACTAAAACCTTGGTGGAAATCAGCTGTTGGTCTGGTCCAGTCTTTGGATCTAACTTTCTCATCTAAGCCTCCTGGATGACTAATAAATGGAGGAGTGACCTTCAAAAAATGGAAGATTGGGTTTTGGAAACTCCTATAATGTACTGTGATAGCATACTAGCAACCACTAGATTTATTTACCTAAGTGTGTGTCAAGTGTGTATTTGTCTGCATTTTAAACTGATAAAGACAGGAGTACGGAAACCTAGGATACACATGATAAAAACAGCTATTTCATTTCATTGGAAGTTTGAAAAGTGATACTCTTAAGAATTTCTTAAGTTATTTTCCTAGAGGTGGTGGGAATAAGGTGGAAAAAAAGGGGGAAACTGAGAGGGAATGATTGATTAAATGATGATTGAATATTGAGGGGGGAGGTCTTTTATCAAACTTCCATTTTTCCAAATATTTATGTTTGCTGAAATGTGGAGATACACATAATCTTTCAGCTCATTTTGCTTTATATGGTTAGGAAAGTAGGTTGGATGCTGCAGCAGCTAAGCTTGTGCTATTCCTTTGTCAGCCATGAGAGGATTTTTTAAAAATAGTTATTGAGAACTTTATTATTTGCTTAGCGTGAAATGCCACATAAAATATTGTCTTAACATTGGTGACGTTTAATCTAAAATTAATGCAAGAAAGTGAAAGATATCAAGGAACTGACTTCGTTTTCTTGGTGTTCATTGGTGTCCACAAGAAGAGGGTGAATCACTGCTGTGTTTAGTGGTTATTAATTCCTTACAACAAAAAAAAAGAGGCATGGTGCTTATTACTTTTGCTCAGTGCATTTGTAAAAGAGGCGTTAAAACAAGATGCAAATAACCTCTGGGAATAAGACAAACCAAATATAATACTAAATGACTGAGAAGGTTGTGTCACTCCTTGCAGAAAAAAAAAGTTAGCTATCAAAGAGAACTTTTTAGATCTTCTCCAAACGTCTGGTGGGGTCAGAAATCTTCCATTCTAGATGAACAAAGTACACAGCCCTGTTAATATTAATTTGCTGATTTTATGTTTGTTGTGCTGTTTTCATATTCACTCTGTAAGTGTAGTTGAGGGTGGAAGGAAAAAAATGGGGCCAGGTGGGGGGAACTTGTGCATTTAATAGTATTAATGGTAATCACTGCCACCTAGGATATCTCAAGGTTGGGCAGAAAGACTGGAATTTGGAGGTTTTGCTGTTTAGTAACTTGAAAGAAGAGAGGAGTTTGTTATGCCAGGGATGTGAAAAGGGAGATGAGTGTGACGGTCCAGTGATGTTGGCGTTACTGGGACGAGGCGCTAGAAAGTTGGAGGTTATCCCACAGTGGCAGAGGCTGGTTTATTCTCAGGGTTGGGAGTGGTGATGAGAAATTTGGGGGTGCGGGGTACTCAGCCTGCATTGCTCTCACATATGGCTGTGAATAGGGTGTGTTATGGCAAGGTTGCTCTCACATAAACACTTGACAAGTTTAGAGTTGAAAATTGTGAAAGGCCAATAAAACTGAGGATTTTTATTTTCTATCACACTATCTTGAATAGAGTCTTGATATGTTTTGCTTTGTTTTTTAACCTCCCAGCTCATGATTCTGCCAAAATTGGACCCTTGGGAATTGACAGAATTGTACCCTGTGCTAAGTATGAAAGGGCTATCTATCCAATTAACACACTAGCCTTAGTTTCCAGAGGGATTGGCTCTTCCCCCAGCCCTCCTTAGCCCAGAACAATTATATTCACGGCTTGAAAAACATCACCTGTTTTCAGTGAGACTGTGTATTTTTCCCCCTGTCTTGGCAGATGGCAGCATTGTTTCAGACATCACCTTTTGGGAATGGGTCAAGTAGAAAAGTTCTGTTACCAGAAATCACCTGTTTCAAAAGGAAACTGTTCTTTCAGCCCAGCTTACTGATGTGAAATGGACAGCCCAGCACTTTCTCACAGCTGCCCTGAGAAATTCCACCAGGGGAAGAGCGGTGAGGAAGCAAACATGCAAAAAGCCAGGCGAGACCTCAGTCCTCACCTAGCCACTGCCAAGCTAGAAGCTGGAGTATCAGGACATAAATGTGGAAAGTGGGGCATCTTCTTTCTAGAGAGCTACAGATGCTGTTGAAGTTTCAATTTTCTCTGTGGCATTTAAACCGTATGATTTTTTTTTTAGTGTCAAAGAATAGAAAATTAGTTTTAATTGTTACTTATGAGGCACCATATGGCTACTCTATAATTCTGGCTTCCCATGGAGCAGCATGTGCATATGGAAAATGAAATTAATTGGAAATCACACCCTGAAATCTATTATTAAGTTAATACAGCTAACAGCTTGTGGGGTGTCCTCATACTCAGCATGATGTAATTGCACATAACACCAAGTAACTATAAACTCAAATAGGAGACCAGGAGGGGTAAACAGAGGTCAAAGGCACAGCCTTTGGAAAGGAATGGCATTAATAATGGATGCTACAGCAAACATCTTGGTTCCTCACTGTCCACAAACCCAGAGTAGAGGGAAGCAGTTTAATCATATTCAAATGAATTAATCAGCAGTCTTGTAAATTTCACAGCCAAGGGACTGATTTTTATTTTGTGAACAAGTGTGGTGAGCTAAAGTCACTCTCAGAATTAGTGACGATTGTTTAAGTCAGAAGTTCCCAAACTTAGCTGTGCATCAAAATCCACTGAAGAACTCTTAAAAACACTGAACTCTGCGTCTGATTCCTGGGATTTTGATTCATTAGTTTTGGATTTCTGAATTATTAAGAAGCATCACAGGTGTTCTGATACAGCTCAGACATGAACCTTGGAAACCACTTATTTAACTGATGTGTATCACACATGGCTTGATAAATTTAAATGATGAAGCCCACAGCTAGTGTGTTGTTTAGTTTCCCTGATTTGGTTCCTAACGTTAAAACAGAGTAAAATAAGTTAAAAGAAAATCATAATCTAACGTTCAGTACTTCATTTGGCAAACCTAGAAATGGTGAACAATTTGACGTTATATGTGCTTTTTATTAAACTAGTTAGTTTATGTGTCTGCCCTTCCCAAGATTGTGGACTCAGTGAGGGGACTGCTGTTTTAGTTATCTTTGTGTTCAAGGCTCAGAGTGGTAGGAATTCAATAAATGTTTAGGGACTGCGAATTTGAATATGAAAAGGTCAGTTTTCATATTTAGAATTAATAATTGTATATTCTCTTCATTATAGGCATTAGACACAATCTCTACTCATCATAAATTGACATTAAATGTTATAAATGACAACACAATTTGTGATATTAGTATTTTTTAAAGTGTCCAGCCTTCTTTAGGTCATTGAGGACAGAATCTGTAGATTTAAAACTAGGAAGGAGAATTTTTTCGTTATCTTTATTCTTTTGCCCATGAGTGATACATCTGCAGACCTAAGTCACATTAGTAAGAGCAGTGTCTAGAATTCTAATTGAGAGACTCATTGGTAAGACTTTTTGGAAAAATACTAGTTCAGGTAGATTTTTTTGCTGCTGGTGGATGGTCTCTGTGCTTGGCGTAAAGGTCCCCCAAGGCAGTAGCTCTGAAATCTGTTCTTACTTCTGTTTTATCTTCTACAGTTTGTGCTGTCTCATGCTCCCCACGTTGCCTGAATATTACACTTGTTCTCCAATTTTCTTGGCATGTTACTTCCATTCTTCTCTTCCTGCTCAGTTTCTGCCTCAGGGCAGAATGTGTCAAGAAACTCTTAAATGCTGTTCAGATACTATGATGTTGAAAACACCCTATTATCTGCCTCAAAATGTATTGCCCATCGTAACTGTGACTGGTTTTGACATAAGGTGGGTTGGAATCTTATTGATGGACCAGAGGAAAGGAAATGATGTTAAAGCGAACAACTGGGACGAGACAATGGGAAGAAGAATTATGACTTTAGAGCTGAAGAGAGACAAGAAAGATATGCACGTACATCAGCATGATGTGTGGCCTGATCATCAGGGACCACCAGCTGTCTCTTAGCATCAGGACTTTCCTTCCTGAACAACAGACCGTGATTTTGTTTTTCTTTCAGTATTTAATACTTTATTTTGAAAGAATTTCAGACTTATGGAGAATTCTTAGTACCATACAAACAACTTCCATATCACGTTCATTCCAGTTCCCCAACTGTTAACATTTGAGAGCAAGGTGCAGACATGATGCCTCTTCACCCTGAACATTGTGGTGTATATTTCCTCACAAACAAGGAAACACTCGCACATCATCATCATTCAACCCTCCAAATCAGGAAATCGTGTTGATGCTCTACTACCATCGCATCCACAAAGCTTATTTGGATTTTACCAGATGTCCCAGTAATGTCTTTTTCTTTGCTTAACCAAGATCTAAGTCAGAAACACATGTTACATTTGGTTGTCCTGTCTCTTCAACCTCATCTCCTTTGGAACATTTCCTTGGTCTTTCCCTGTCTTTCAAGTCCTTCTTTAAAAATGTCCCAGCCTTTCCTTCTATGAAATATCTCTCAGGCTGAGTCCATCCAGTGTCTCCTCATTATACTCAGGTCCTGCATTCTTGGTGAACTGCTGTAAAAATGGTCGTCAACTGTTCACAGTTGGTCACATCAGAAAGTACATGACCTGTCACACCACTAGTCCAGCTGATGTCTGCCAGGTTTCTCCACCTTACATTTGACATTTTCCTTTTGTGATTAACTGGAATTTTGTGGGGAGGTGTTTTGAGATTACACCAGTATCCTGTTCCTCATCTAACTTCCACCCACCAGCCTTGGCCTTCATGGACTGTTCCTGCCTGAGTCAGTTACCTCTGTGACAGCTGCCAATTGGTGATTCTCATTTCCATTATTTCTGCTGCATTTATGAGTTGGTAATCTGGTATAAAGAAGAGCTTTTCCTTCTGCCTTACGGTATTTATTTATATCATCAAGGACCTATGGATTCTTGTTTTATTCAGTGGATTATCATCCATTCTTAAGGCTTTTTGACATGGCTTTGTCATTTCTTTGAACACTTTCTTACTAGCTGGCCCAAGATATTCCCAGTTCAACTCGTACTTCTCTTGTTCCAGCGGTAGTATTAGCCATTTCTCTAAGAAGCCTTGGTTCTTTTTAGTAGAGGTGGTATTTGTAAACCACTTGGCATGTGGTTGTGGTCATTATTGTTGAGGTGTTGTTGCCTTTAGGTCATCTTAAGAGATAGTTGGGTATGTATATGCACATACATACATGTATATATATGTATGTACACATGCACAAACATGTATATAAAATTACATTCATTCTGCTCTACATATACATGTTTACAAACACACTCATGTATCAGTAACTGTTTGTCTACATGTTCCAAAAAAACGTTGTGTTTATGTCAGTACCTCTAATTCTAATCCTAAATCACAAGGTTCTTTCTAGCCTCCCACCTTTCCATGTTTGGAAATAACTTTCTTCAACAGGAAGAGACCTGGCTCTCATTATCTTCAATATAAACTCATTTCCTCAGTGGATTGTAACCTATGGGTAGGTTACAATCATCCATAGGTTACAATTGGAACTATAGTGTCTGCTCACCACCCTGACACCTTCCAAGATCTTCAGTTTTGGGGTGCTGTCAGATATGCTACTGATGTGACTCTAAAAGGCACACCTCTCCCCTCCTCGGTAACTGTGTAATTGGGCTCTGGCAGGCGTATGCCAGTACCTTCATGACATTCCCCTTCTCCCCCTCAGTACCCCTTGTTCTCAGGTACCCGGGGGGGCTACTCAGTTTTCCACTAAGTTCATGGCTGCCTAGAGCAGAGACCATGTTTCCCATTTTCTGGCAGAGCTAGCTGTGGGCTTACGATTTGGTTACAGTCAGTGGCAACCAGTTTGACCATGAAGTCAGAGTTATTTGTTGAGAGGCGGTAATGGTTGTGGGATTATGATAGCAGTTCTTAACAACTCTCCTCAGGACTTTATGTGAGAGAAAAATAAACATATCTTATTTAAAATTTCAAAGTTATAACTAAAAAAATTTTGGTCCTTCGACAGCTAAACCTAATTCTAACTGATACTACCTTTGCTAGGCTAAAAAGAAACAAAAATAATTCTGAATTCCATGAGACAGTAAAGAATTGTGTAGAGGAGACCAGCACTAAATTGATAGAGGTCCAGTGAGTGCTGAATTTAGCCTCCTGGAATCAGATGACAAAATTTGCAGACATTTAAAGGAATTATAGTAGAATATAAAGGAGCTTATGGAATGGCATTAAGGTTCTCAGGCAATAAGAAGGTAAGTGAAATTCCTGTAAAGCTAAAAAAAACCCCAAAACCTAAGACACAAAACTATGCATGCAGTAAGTGAAGGTAGTAACTGAAGCCCTACAGAAGGTGGCTGACTTCTGTCTGTTGGAATCAGATGGAATTTGGCAATATTAAGTTGGTGGTATATCTTGAGTGATTCTGTTATATATTGTCCATGAGACCACCCTGTTTGGGGTCCTCGTTTGTCTTGGCAGCTATTAAAAATAGTTCCTGTCCATCAGGAGTACATGAAAAATCATTGCCACCTGGGCTAAGAGCGTGACCTCAATTCCTTGGAGTTGTGATCTCATCTGTGACATGGCATTTGAAAAGTGTTTTCTTAGTTTTTATGTTACTTTTAACCCAGGTAGGTAGATAACTTAGCAAACAGATGATGAAATTTCTAAAACCCATATGATTAATACTAATCAATTATTATCTGTATACGTTGTTTTAGTTGATATGTTTCTAATGTTTAAGAGAATTTGACATGCTAAAGTAACAGAGTAGACATTAATTCTACTTTATGTGTTTAATTAATTGACATTACTCTCATAATTTTTATGTCGAAAGATAAGGCTTTTGACAAAGATTGTATATAGTATTATAATGGTTTTAAAATTCACTGAATCTTTTATTTTGATTTGTTAGGGAATTACTGGTGCAGTTTAGTACTTGAGAAAGTTTTGCTTGTTAGGTCAGACAGTTGAAGTGCTTAAGAAAAGAGAATGGATACATTTAATTTATAAAGTCATTTTAAGACTTTATAAATTAAATGTTTAAGAAAAATTAAGTGTGTAAATGATACTGACTGCTGAGGGGGAGTCTAGTGTGTCCAACTTTGAGTTGTTTGAATCTTAATCAAAAGCCACCTTTAAAGTGAATGTTAAAATTTTAAGCTCAGTGGAATGATAAAAATTGCAATTTGAACTCAAAAGGCTTATAAAAATAGGTTTTTAAAAATCTGTCAACTTAATAAAGCAAATATTTCATTTAAAATCACAAAATCTTTGCAGCAGAGCTACCCTAGGTTTCCCAAACACACTGACACAAGGAGTGTTCCCCTGACGCAGTGACCATAACCAAATATCTGTGGTAGACAAGATTGTAGTCCTGGCAGGGCTGGTTGCCAAAGCTGATTTCTGGCGATACCTCCTAGGCCATGGTGAGGTTGGGGGACTGTCAGCCCTCAGCAGATGAGCTGCTGCCCTGGGCAGCAAGATAACATTCACATCACCCTCTTGGTTGGGATGGAAACTGTAATAGAAGACGCGTGGGCTAGAGGTCATAGCCCTTAACACGTTATCACTCATAAACTTTTGAACTCCGTTCAGTGTTTTCTACTGTAGATTGGGGACAGTAATTTCTAAATTACGGAATTATTGGAAGGATTAAAGGTAACAGATGCAAAGCACCCATTATATCGCTTGCCACCTAGCAGAGGCTCAAACAGCAATGACATTTCCTAGAGGAAGATGTGAAGGCTAATGGATTTATTTAGGGAATGTCTGAGGCCAAATCAGAGGATGTAAGTCATAAAGCCTATAGTAGTTCACATTCTTTAAAAGAAATCGCCTGCTTTGTTGCCAGGTATTGTTCAAAGTACTCACATGGATTGCTTACCTGAATTTACCCAGTAACCCATAAGAGATTTACTATTATCCTTGCTTTTTACTGAGGTAAAAACTGAAGTTTAGAGAGGTTAAGTGACTTTAAAAAATTTATACAACTAAGTAAAAGAGTCGAACCGTAGTTTGAATCCAGGAACTCTAATGCTAGAGAGTGCACTCAGGCCCACACTCTGGCTGGCATTCCTGTGTTGTGAACATCCCTGTCTGCGGTAACAGTGCCTCAGAGAAGGAGGGGCCAGTGTTGCCTTTGACTTTATATAGAGTTCCTCTCTGCCTTTTGCACCCCATCAACCAGGACTGTTTAAAAAAAAAAGCATAATAATAAAACAAGTACTAAGGGAATACACTGATAGAGTAGGCTTTGTTTTATCACAAGATAATTAAGTATAATACATCTCAAAAACATTTGGTTCTATAGACAGTGAAAGGTTTGTCTGTGAAGCTGTTAATCATTGTGAGCTACCTAATGGGCATAGCCTTTCATTTGACTCAAAATGGGAGGTTTTTCTTGTTGTTGCTGTTATTGGGTCATTACTTTTTCTTCATTTTAATTGATAGACCCCAGAACCCATGGTCAGGAATTCTGTTCAAATTTGGAAGTGGGTGGCTTGCCTTCTGTCTGACTACTGTCACCTTACCCCTCCCAACTTCATTCACGCCAGCAAATGTGAACAGGTGAGGGTAGTAGGAGGTCATGCTCAGATGGTGTTGGTGGACCTTAAGCTCTGGCCTGAGCTTGTGCTCTGGAATTTACAGCTGTGTGATCTCGGACAAGGGACTTTCTTTATTTGAGTTTCAGTGTCCTGATATCTAGAAGTTATATGCAGAGGGCTGATGTGAAGATTAAATGACAGTAGGTATATTAAGTCCTTTGAATAGTTCTTGGTAGATAGTGCTGAAAATGTGATATCTTTAAGACACATAATAACAGCCTCAACCACCGTAGTAACAATAATAGCAACGGCACTAATGACACTACAGGACAGAGAGCCATGTGTCCCAACGCTGATATACAAAACGCTAGCCAAGTTCCGTGCCTAGCTTGCTTCCCAGCTCATTTTCCCTCCCCTGCAGGCTGCCACAGGGCTGGAACGGACCCAGCATCAATGCTGGGGGAGGGATGTGCTGTGCTGGTATAAGCCTCAGCCTGCTAATGAGGCCTGAAGTTGAGCAACTCCAGATGGAGTCAAGCAGTGTGTTCTCTGCCAGGAAATGTGGTGGATGGGCCAGGGCCACTCATTCCAGGCAGCAGTCAAGGATATCAAAAGGGAGACGAACAAAAAGTAAGCAAACGTTCAGGCCTTGGAACTAAACAAACTACTATCCAAACGTAAATAAAACCATGGCATGCACTTGTGGCAGGGGACTCCTATCTGGGATCCAGAGATACTCAGTTTACTTACATAAGCAATTGTCCATCTGGGAGGTGGCAGGGCAGTGCTATACATGTGTATAGGTTTGGGCTTCTCTTGAAGGTATCTGACCTTTTAAAACTTGATTTCAACTAGTATGTTTTCATCTACCATGAGCACATTTTATTGATCATTTCTGAATGGTTGGAAAAAAATGACATCGGTATCTTAACATCAGAAAAAAAATAAGACATCAGTGTCTAGTCGGTAAGACGAGATTTATTACTTACTATGAAATATTTGTACCAAATGGACAGCATATTCATCCATATCATCATCCTCTACTATTTGTTTGAAACTTAAGGTGTAAATGTAAGTGAGGATGTAAGCCAGGAATTGTGTTAAGTAACTTTACATACCTTACTTACCCCCCTGGCCCCTGCACCCCACTAACTCCTGGCATTTAATACTCAGAGCAATTCAGAAAGCTTAACTGCTACTTTTATCAGCTTCATTTCATAGATGAGAAAACCGAGGTTCTGTTATTCTTTGGCCAAGGTCACGCAGCTGGCTAGTGAGGAGCGAAGCCTGAGTTGTGATCCGAGACTGTCTACTAGTGGCTCATTAACTTACCCATGTACTCTGAGCATCTCCAATATGTTTTCTTCTTTGGAAGGGACTTAAGAAGGGTGGTAGATGTATGTACACAGAAAGGAGATGCTTTAATAATTCCACACATATATCTGAAGGGCTGAAGGGCACCTCAAGAGGGTTCTTGACCCCTGTCTTTCCCCCTTAAGGAAACTGGTGACTTGAGCCCCAGTGACTTGTCCTGAATCTCAGAGGGACCAATCTTCATGTTTCTCGCATGGATCAGATGAGCTAATTCTGGAAAGCACAGATGTGTGAGTCCCCAGGCCCAAGGAACACCATGGCTGGCTTTGAACTGGAAGATTAGTTGCTGAATTGAGAAGTGGCTGTGTTATGCCTCTGTCCACCATTCTGAGTCACACTGCCCATGAAATGAGGAAGGGGTGGTAAGCCCAGTAAAGCTGAATGGCAGCCTTCTGTGTACATCTCAGGCACCAGTGTAATCTAACGTGTGATAAACTTGTTTTAAAAATTAACTGTTATTTCTCCCTGTTTACAGAAAGAATACATGTTCTTTGTAGCATATTTGCGGTCAAAAAGAAGAGAAAATTACCAGTAATCTCCTCCCCACCTTCAAATAATCAGTTAATACTTTGGTATATTTTATTCCAGATTTATCCTCAGTATATGTATTATATACATGTATATATATTTAATGATATATATTTGGGATTACAAAAAGCTTTCTCCCCCTCCCCCCATTTAGCCCTAATATTATTATTGTTTTTACTAGGTCACATAAACATATATTTTATTTAAATCTGAAAATAGTTCTTCTCTGATTGTAAATGGCATAAGCAGTCATTGTTAAAAGTGCAGGTAATATCAGAGCTATAAAGAAGGAAGTAAAAATCATTTCAGACTTCATCCCCATAGATAACTGTTGATGTAGACTTTCTGTCATTTCAGACTTTTTTTAAAAAGCATTTGTATCTGTATTTTCCAAAGTTTGCAGAAGAGTAATGTAGTCTAGGTTATAATGCAGATATGTTTTGGCTTTTATCTTCTAAATACTTTCTAGTGGTTTTCCCTGGAGGCTTATGGAAAGTCTCCAATCCCAATATGTTAAACTTCAGGCAGTGACAGTGACATTGACGGCCTAGAAGAGCTTTGGGTTAACGATTGTCATTTTCATCACTCCATCACTTAAGCATCAGACCAAGGCTGGAAGCATCATCCTGGCTTTTCTGGAGGTTGCAAGAATCCCCAGGAGAATTCACTTCCCTTTTCAAAATGGAATACATGGTGCAAGGAGACACCTTTGGTGCAGCTCCAGAGTATCAGTGCTGGAAAAGTTCATGTTTAAAATAATAGTTGTTTTCAAAAAGTTATATATGCTCGTGGTAAAAAAAAGAAAATCCCTTTTGAAATCAGTACTTTGCCTGTCATTGACTCTGACTAGGAACGTTTCAAGCAGAATTCTGATTTGGAGGGGGTACGGTGGGTGGGGGGGAACTGATTGCTTTTTACACTCTCTTCAATAGTCACATATATGTTGGTGGCCTGGTTAGGCATTGATCTTTGTGCTGAGGTGTAAGAATTTAATATTTTGTTATGTTTAGTTTCAGTGAAAATTCAGTAAAAGACTTAAGATCCCTATTGTCAGTGCTGCTTTATTTAGATATTTTGTCCTAAGGACACTCTTGTAATATGCTCTCACAAACAACAATGTATTTCTTGGTTGGGATTTGAATCATACCACTATATGCGTTTGTCAAAACCTATTGAATGGTACATTCAGATTTGGGCATTTCACTATATGTAAATTGTATCTCTCGCCAGGAAAGAACTGTAAACAAGTATCAACTTTAGTTACTGATATGAGTGCTGAAGAGTTTAAGGGTAACTGCACTGATGTCTGCAACTTACTTTGAAATGCATGAGAAAATAAGATAGGCTGTGATGGATGGAAAGATTTGGGATGAAGCAAATGTAGTTAAATGTTAGCAGCTGTAGAATCCGAGTAGTGAGTGTGTGGATGTTCACTCTACTTGTCATTCAACACTTTTTTATGTGATTGGAAATTTTAATAACAAAATGATGAGGGAAAAAACCAGTAATGAGTCTCTATGTGAAGGGGTTAAAGCACAGTCTCTAGAATTATATTTCTTGCTGAAACATTCTGACTGTTCTTCTTGCCAGTGATGTGACTCTGGATAACCTCAACCTCACTGGAGTTATTTGTTAAATGTGGGTAATGAATACAGTTAGCACAAATCTTATTCCCCAGTAAACACCTAATAAATACTGTGATTATGATTTCACAGTGCAGAAGAAGTGATGATTATAAGTGAATGACCATATGCTGAGGGCCCACTGTGTGCCTGGCACTCTCGCCTGGTGGTTTCCAGGAGAATGAGGCCATCTCATTCTGCATCACACTGTGTGTGCCCTTCAGTAGCAACAGACACCGGAGAAGGTGTGAGGGGCATGATTGGCTAAACTGAGAGTGGCTTCATTAAGTGTGACAGAAGCCCTCCCCAGCTCAGTGGCTCCCCTTTGGTGTGGCATCTCCTTTGAACTAGAAGGCCCTTCAGAGGAGAGGTGGCATCTGCTTTGTTAGACTCTGTAGCATTCCCAAGTCAATGTTGATTTAACTCATCATAAAAATCGCTTCCTTTGTGTACAGCTAAGCCATCCTATTTTGAGGTTATCATGTTTTAGCTTTATGGACACATGTCCTGGGAAATTCTTCTAGGGTAGCAAGATCTCCTTCCATCCCAACAGTGGAATTATGTTTATGCATTATGACAGCCTGTTCCAGACTCTTGCTGGGAGGCAAAGAGAAAGGGTCAGGGGCCTGGAAAAAGCTACAGCTGGATTTAAGGACACCAGCAGTGGGGGATGAAAGGAATATTTCTGTGGATGTGCTGTTTACTTCCAGGTGTCTCATATCATATTCCTGGAAACTAAGGTGAAAAACAGAGTTTAAAAAGTGTAATGGAGAGGGAAAGTGTGGGATATAGAACAATTGTTGCCACATTTTGAAAGGAAAGGTCAGTGGGTAGGAGGAGTAGACTTACCTGGTAGCTTTCCAGTTGCCGTAATGAAATGTGAATCTTGAGAGTAAATGTCTCCTAATGGTTGAGCTTTCAGAGGGTATCCTCATAATAGGACTGCTTGGTTGGTCAAGTGTGAAACAGGATTTTATTTCTCTGCCACACTAATACCATTGGAGAACGACTCAAAACCTCCTTTTACCAGGTATGGATGCCAGCTCTTGAGTATTTTACTGTGTTTTGGGGTGTTAAAATTCCAAACTCAACTCAAAAAAATTTTATTGATTTTCCCCCAAGAAGTAAAATGCACATCAGCTTCTTAACTCTTTAATTTCTTGTTTATAACACTTGGCCTGGCCCATTCCAGTATGAATTATTGCTCAAACCAGGCATTTTTAAAAAAGTGTTGTGGGAAGTCCCAGAAGAGACCATCCTAGTTTGAACAAAGATAATCAGAGAGGTTGTTCTGAAGACAGTCCAAGAAAGTAGGTCTAGGCTTTGTGGCTTCTGAGGTCAGGTATAGTTCAGGTTGATGATGAATGCTCCAATTCTGAGGGATTTAAGTGTATTAGTCCTTATTTGGGAGTGGTTCAGAGGAGGGTGTGATGGAGGTGAAATTTGAAGTTAGTGCTGATCTTTCTGGCTGTTGAATCTGAACTGTTGAAACTGAAGTTAGTTATCTTATATAATTGAACTTGCAGTTAAATAAATTGGAAATAATACAAGGAAAGGTAAGAGAAAAGGAGGAAGGAAGGCTGGGAAGGAAGAAGGAAGGAAAGGGGAAGAAAGAAAGGAAGAAAACCAAAGAAAGCTGGCATAGCAGGAAAAGGAAAAAGTAACTATCTCTCAGGCCTCGAAAGTCAGCCAAATATAAACTCTTCCTAGTTCACTGAAATTGCATGATTTCATCCTCTAGGATGCAATCTAAAGTCCTCTCCATGTTTAACATTCAAGCAATAGACTTAGATTTCAGACACAATGAATGAATCAGGACAGGCAATAGAAGAGTAAGACATTGCAATTTAAAACTCAGTGCAATTTGAAAGCTACATAACAAATTATGCTGGACCACAGTAGATGTGTATATCATAGGAAAGTGGTTTTGAGATCTTTTATCTCCCTTGGGGTGGGTCATTCCTGGCTTCTACTTAACTTCAGAGTGTCATCCACCACTTTAGCACGTTAAAATGGAAAATGAAAACCTCACGGGTTCCTTTTTTTTAGCAACATCACCAAGCTGGTGTTTGGAATTCTATATTTCTGGCTTTTAGAATGGTTGCACATTTTAAGTCTGCAATGTGTGTTGATTTGCAGGTTAGGAGGAGTGGACATATACTTAACTCTTGCTTTCATTAAACAGCTGCTTAGTTTGAATCTCACTGACCCCTTGGAGGCTTTTTAAAGACCACCTTGGTAAAATTATTGGAGATTTTAAAAGCATGTAGGGCAAAATAACTAAATTTAACAAACACCGTAAGTGTGTTTTTTCATTTATATGCTGTTCCTGAACATAGATAGTAAACTTTAATACATAGAGGTTTTCTGAAGATCTGAAATAACAAATTTGAGTGCTGAATCCTTGGTATGATTTACTGGTTTATTTGAAGTGGTGCTATGGTGGTTTCTAATTTAAATAGGTAACTAAGATAGCCATACAAGTATAGATAGAAAAGCAAAGTAGCCTTTCTTAGCTGTTTACCTCTTAGTGTCCTCACTCCCCAGCTTTATCTACCTAGAAAACTCACAGCTCTTCTTCTCTTCATGGCTCTTTTCCTGGCCTGCTTAACTTGACACCAGTTCCTCTTCTCTCTATACTTTGTTCTTGCCACTTGTGAAAGCGTTCATATTTTTCAGTAATTCTTTGTATCTCTTTCCGTCAGTAGATTTTAAGTTTCTGAAAGACAGTGACTATGATTTTTTTATTTTTTTATTTTTTTAAATTTATTTATTTTATTTATTTATTGGCTGCGTTGGATCTTCGTTGCTGCACACGGGCCTTCTCTAGTTGCGGTGAGCGGGGGCCACTCTTCATTGTGGTGCATGGGCTTCTCACTTTGGTGGCCTCTCCCGCTGTAGAGCGCGGGCTCCAGGCGCGGGGGCTACAGCAGTTGCAGCACACAGCCTCAATAGTTGTGGTGCATGGGCTTAGTTGCTCTGTGGCATTTGGTATCCTCCTGGGGCAGGGCTTGAACCCATGTCCCCTGCATTGGCAGGCGGATTTTTAACCACTGTGCCACCTAGGAAGTCCCTCAATAGATGTTTTAAAAGGACAAGACATTTTTCTGCTGCTGTCAATTTTCTTTCATGAGACTTTAGGAGGTCATGTTGTAAGATGATGAGCCATGTTTGTTGAAGAAGTTTTCTGGAGGCCTCCTCAAATATAGACATCTCTGACCCCATGGAGTAAAATTATAAAGGCTAATACAGAAAGAAACATTTATATATTCAAGACAAAGCACTATAAATAACTGCATATATTTATCTCATTTTTAGTCTCATTTTTATTTTTATTTTTTGACGGCACATGATAATTGCAAAAAATTTGAATCAGTACTGATAAAAGGTAATATTCTACCCATAATAGCCCTCCTTACCTCCTTAAGATAACCTCGGTTAATAATTGGTTATTATCCATTTAGATTTCATTATGACTATATAATGATGCACAAATGTGAGTATTTATTTTTAAATATTAATCATTAACTCAGTTTAAAGCATATAGTGTCTGGTAGACATTTCCCCATGTTTATACATAAAGATATACTTAATCGTGGTTAATACATATATAGTGTTGTATTATTTCATCATGTGGTTATGTAAAGTTTGTTTTTCTAATCCTGAATGTCCAAATGCTGATGGACATTTTGGTTGTTTTCAGTGTTTCCCTCTTACAATTACATTGCAATGAAAATCCTTGTTTCTATAGTTGATTTTCACAGAAGTGGTATTGCTCTACCAAAGTGTGTTCTGTTCACATTGGACAGATGGACCTCCTAATTGTCTCAGAACATTCCATGTTTCTTAACCATCATGAATTTTTCAGGAGCATGGAACAGATGCCCAGTACTATTCCTTGATTTGCATTGGACTCAGGAGTCTGAGAAGGATTTTGAATGCACTCTGCAATTGGGAAATCAGGGCCTGTCTGGAGAAAGGGTCTCTAAAGAGCGGAGCTGGTTAGAATGATGCGGGGTTCCTGGTAGATCTCCATGAGTGAGGAAAGGGGAAGCCTGGGCAGCAGGAGCTGCAGCTCTGAGGGCACAAAAGCATCAGGTTTGATTGATCCCAAGTCTCCCCTGGAGGCTGTGTCCTCTGGGATAGAGACTGTGCTAAAAAGGAAAAAGCGGTCTCACTAGGGGCACAGCCACTTTGCTGGAGAAGGTCTCCTGCAAGGACTCACTTGTGAGAATCTGGAGGATCTTTCTTGACTAGAGGAAACTGGTGGTGGTGTGGCCAGTAGACCAGGGTGGTAGAATGGGGACAGCAGACACAGTGGGACTGATTCCAGATAGTAGTGTATGAGAGCATTTCTCACCAAGTGGAGGGCCAGATAGAGGAATTGACTTAGGTAAGAGAAAATAGGGAATAGACAAGATTTCTAATACATGAAGGTGGAAGATCTCAAAATACTAGTAATATTGCTGTGAAAGGGAAAGAAACATCTTTAAACGTGGGTGCAGCCTGGCAGTGTATATGTTGCATACGTTTTAAATTTCACATTCTTTCCAATTGGTTCTGAAAATAAAACCGTTGTGAGTTTATCTTCCCATATCATTTCTGAACATTGCCACCTTTTTCTCCCCTCTTGTTCATCACTGGTTCAGATCAACAGGAGATCCCCTTATATATCTGTATTATCAGGTAGCTCCCAATTGTCTGCTACTGAAGGAAGGATATGCCTTGGCCCAGGGTAGGTTCTTAAGCCTCTCAGAAAAATGTAAAACAGTGTTAATTCTGAACCTGCAGCAGTTATGGGCTTTGCCTTCTGATGCCTTTATTATCATCTGTGGTAATTTATACTGTGTCAGCTTGGTTAAGGTGGAACTCTTTCTCAGAATCCCCTTCCTTGTATATACCGGATTTGGAATTTGCGCAGAACTTGGAATGCAGCCATTACTCTGTGGTGCATTGTTGGGCAGATGTAGACAGACTGGTAAGAGGGTCCAACTTTGTCTTTGCTCTTTTGTGCTCCATGTCCAGCTATTCTCCCAGCTGCTGACCTTGCTGATCAACATGGACACAAACCCATCATGAGATGCTTGGCAACAAGTCCCATACCCTTCTCCACAGCTCCTGCATGTTCTAGTTTCTCTGATTGGCTGGGGGTGACTCCTCTGATCCTCTGACCTCTGCTTTCACATCTTCCCTTTCTCACCATCTCCTACAAATTCAGCTATAATTCCTGTAATAAATCCCTTATCCATAACTCATAGTGGTTCTGCTTCCCTAATTGAACCCTGACTGAACACCTTTGCGTTAAAAATCGGGGAAAAAAAATGATTTTTTTAATAGCTGGTTTTCCTTTATCATTCTTTTCCTTCAAATATACCACAAAATACTGTAGAAATGCTATTGATGTTCATAAATGCTTTTCATCATCCGTGACTGTTTCCAGGATATGTTGAAGTTACAAATGTTACACAGATATTTATTTATTTATTTATTTATTTATTAGTTTTGGCTGCGTTGGGTCTTTGTTGCTGCGCTCTGGCTTTCTCTCTAGTTGTGGCGAGCGGGGGCTGCTCTTCAATGTGGTGTGCGGGCTTCTCATTGTGCTGGCTTTTTCTTGTTGTGGAACACAGGCCCTAGGCGCACAGGCTTCAATAGTTGTGGCACATGGGCTCAGTAGTTGTGGCTCACGGGCTCTAGATTGCAGGCTCAGTAGTTGTGGTGCATGGGCTTAGTTGCTCTGTGGCATATGGGATCTTCCCGGACCAGGGCTCGAACCCGTGTCCCCTGCATTGACACATGGATTCTTAACCACTGCACCACCGGGGAAGTCCCAAGATATTGTTATTATTATTAATGTATATCATTAATCTCTACTATACATAAAACAGAGTAGAGATTTCTGGAAATTTCTTCTTTAAAGAAACTTGTTTGTTCTGAAAAAATGTCTTTTTTTCAAGTGTTTTCATTTACAGGAGGTTTGTTTAATGTCCTGTGGTTGCAGTCTTATAGTATTAGACCTTTTTTGATTTGCTACAGGTGCTTGAATTCAGTCACATTATTTTTGCCATCAATGTTAGGAGGTTGTATCCCTAACCTTTCTTATAGAAATATATCTTTTAATCTAATAGGTAAAATGTAAGATTGGTTTATAAGTGTTAATCTACAGAAAGAGTAAGATTTTGAAACTAAATCAAGCCTTTCTGGAAGTAGTTTTCATCTGGCTTTAAAATTTTTATCACCAACAAAGTGTGTATTAACAGTTATGAGAGCAATTAAGAACACCAGTGACAAGATCAGAATAGTAGGCTAATTTATTATTACAGATTTTAATGAGGCCTATAATGTAGGATTAAATATACAATATTTTTAAGAGTATGGCAATTTGAAAAAAGAATGATTTATCAAACTTTAATTTAGGAATTTTTATAGGAACTCAAAATGATTCCCTTGAAAATAAAATTGTTTTGTGTTAAGATAATATTATTATCTTCTTTATAATCAATAACTGCTGAAATGGGCATTAAAATGTCCCCACAGTATCCAAATGAAGGAATTATTTTAGATAATGTGAAATTAATTGGCTACCATATTCAATAAGAAATTAAGACTTAAAACTTACATAAAAGCCTTATCAGTAAAGAATTTTTTAATGTGAAATGTCTCCCTGGACAGCTTCCTGTTTGTATCACAAAACCCTTGTCCTAGAGATTGTCTCATTTCCATCTTTTACTTTTGTATATAAATCACTGTTCTAGGTGTGTATAGTTTAAATCTTTGATGGGTAGCAGTCTGATGGAGAGCCAGGTATCTCCAATTCTATTTTAGCCTAGGGATGTGACCAATGGTGAAATAGCTAATTCTAACATCTCATGTATTTGAAATTCTCTATCCCAGTGTTTGTGAGCCCATGTCAGACTTATTGAAAGTTGAAATAGTTGTTTCAGTCTCGCTGTTTCACAGCGAACAACCTAGTCACAGTTTGAGGAAATAGGAGTCAGTCCACAGGAAATATTACAGTAATGATTGAAGATGGGTAGTTCTCCACTTTTAAGTTCGGGTTCTGGGGTCATAATGAAAACAGGAAGGTTAGTTCATTTCCTTTGGGAAATTGCCACTTGGGTCTCTGTTATCATTCTATAATTGTGTGTTCTTTATTAAGATTCATCTTTTCATAGTATCTTTCAACTCTTCTCTTGCCTCTCCCCCTCCTTTCTCCTTGCCTTTCAGTAATAGGTAAACCTGAAGTACATTTTAACTTTCTCTATTAAGAATTCTGTCAAACCTCAAGAAAGGTGATCACTATGCTAGAAATTATATAATGCAGTTATACTGATAACTGAATATTCCAATTTTGCTTGTCAGTGAGTCATAGAAATTGTAACCCCCCCCCCCCCCAAAGTACAATGTTATTGACTCAAAATAGATAATCATGGTAGTAGTCATCTTGCTGTAGTCCTGGTATATAGAGTAATACATTTTGTGTTTAGGAAGTGTTATATTTTGGAAGAGAACAGTACTGAATAAAAACTGGTTCAGTAATATAGATATTTGGTTCATCACCAAACTATTTTAAAAGGATAGTTGAAAATAACTTACTCTTATTGATATTCTTGACTGACATTTTCAGACATTTGCTGAGGCCCATTTATGTTCCAGTTCTGAAGTATGTCTTATGAACATTATTTTGCATAAAAATATCTTCAGAATTCCATCTCTGAAAAGCAAAGTGAACTAGTTTTACAAAGCTTGCCTAATTAAAAACATTTCTTATTTATTCTGTTGAGGTTATGCTTTCCTTAATGAATTTATTTATTCTTTTATATTTAATAATGCTTCCAAGAATGTTTATTATCCAGCATGGGACTGTTGGGGAACTATAAAAATTGGTATAAAACTGTATTATTGTAATTATAATAACACTTGTTTTAGTGGAGAATGGGAGAAAAACAATGAGAAAGCATTATTTTAATGCAGCTAAGAGAGTGAAATAAGACCATGGCTTAGAGGGGTTTTTTTAGACTTTCTTAATGGCTATTTTGTTCTCTTAAGTGATATAGTTTTGAAAGTCTTACATGTCTGTTAAGTTTATCAAATATGTGCTTTTTCCTCCTAAAATACATATGAATTATAGTAAACCGGTTTCCATCAAACCCAGTAGAAGCCTAGCCATGAGCACTCCTCATTATCAGAAACTCACCAGGAAAGGAACAGAATAAAGTGAATGTATTGTATATTTAGGCTACTGCATGTAAGAGTATCAGTTAAGAGCAGGGAATTTGGAGTTACACAGCCCTGGGTTATACCAGTAATATGGTATAGATGCAATCCATTTCTGTACAAAATCAATTGAAGAAGAGCTTTTTCTCCAGTCTCTTTTTAGCTTTATATCCTAAAATACAGTTAAATCATCTTGTGTATTCATGCAGAGATGGAATTCCTATATGGGATATTCTTTTATAATTCTGTTGGAGAACAGAAAGGTAATATTAAGAAAACAAGCAGAAATTTGTATGAGCTTTTAGAAAAATCAGATCTTTAAATAAAATGGAAACTGACATTAAGTGTGAATCCACTTGGTAAATACTGAATGAAAAAACTAGTTACTGTTCAGTAGGATTGGGTCACTTAATTTTCAACACTTTGAGTAAATAACCACATGAAGTAAATTACTTTATGTTAGTTACCCTCAAGATGAGACAAACTTATTTTACTTTGGGCTGCTGACCTGCTGTACTGATGTAGAATTTTAGAACTAAGGAAGAGATGAGTGTAATGAACTTATTTTTCACTTGGGGTGTAAGTTGCAGAAGATATACCTAGATTTGATATAGTCTTTTTTCTTTCCCTTTTTCTGTTTGCCCCAGTATGTGGCTTCACAATCTACAAAGTGGTTGCTTGGTCTACCAGCTGAGTGGCATGTAGTCCTTTGATACATAGTCAATGGTGATATGAATATTTGAGATTTCTTTGAGCCTACAACTATTTCTGTGTCTTGATGGTTAGTGCCTAAAGCTTAACTAATCAGGTCTGTGTAATACCAGTTAATATTTCCCATTTAGGTAGTCTGCACGGCTTTCAAGTTTTGCTGTTGGAAAGCTTGGAGAGGAAAGCCTCTCTTTTTTTTCTGGATGAGAAGGAGATGGGAAAGGATAATGGCAATGGAATGCTGGTTATCCTCTTTAAAGAATTTGAAGAGATCACAATTAAAAACTTGAATAGACAGCAAAAAGTGTTTTTTCTACTTGATGTCTTCAAAAGAGAAATTGGAAATGTCTTTCTGTATTCTGTTTTGCTTAATAGCTGAAAATAATTATAATGATGATAGCCGTCATATTTTGACCCTTTTTTTAATGTGCCAGACTTTGAGATGAATACTTTACCTACTATTTTCATTTATTCTTCACATCATTTTAACACTATAGATTATTTTGTTATGACCATTTTACAGATGGACATGTTACTTTTACCTTTCTGAATCTCATTTTCCTTTTCTCTGTAAATAAACAGATAGGCAGAGCTGGAGATTTTAACTAAGTCTGTTTTACTCCAAAGTTCTTGATCTCAGTATTACTCCTACATGCAATAGCCTAAATATGCAATAAATTCATTTTACTTGGTTCCATTCCTGGTGAGTTTTCGATAATGAGCAGTCACCATGTCTTGTCTTTTACTCAATTTGATGGGAACCAGTTTATTATAAGACATCGTTTGACTGATGTTGCGATGGTTCATATCGAAGGCAGAAACTATTGTCAGAGGTTTTCGAGGGCAGGAAAGAAGGAGCTGTGTTTGCTTCTGAGAGAAGGTGGTTTTCTGAGTGTGAGCAAATATGGAAAGGAAGACCAACCAATAAAGACAATGAACCTTCATAATCTGATTACATCATCTTAGAGTAACTGTCTTACCCATTGACTTCATAGGGCCAAATCCTTCCATAGCTTCCTATTGCCTTCATGATAAAACCTGTGGCTCCTTCTTTTTGACCCTTTGCCTGCTTGCCTATGAGTAACAACGGCGATGATAGTAATAGCTGAAATAGCCAACAGTTATGGACCTTGCATGAATGGTGGCAGATTCCAGCACTTTTTACCATCTCTACCTGAATGGACACAATCCTTTTGGTTCTTCACAGTATGCAAAGGTAGTAAATGGACTAACTGATTGTGGCAATAATCTTTCATTAGTCATGTGAGTTTTTAGTCTCTTGGGATAGTCACATATATTGTCTAATTCTTAAAACAACCTTCAACATTGTTTTATAATTGAGTAAACTGAGTCTTAGAGACATTAAGTAATGTGCCTAATGTCACACAGCTGTGCAAGGGATAAAGGCTTGATTAAAACCTGGGTCTGCGATTCTAAATCTGGTGTGCTGAACCAGAAAACTGTTAGGGCCGTATCAGAGATTGTCTGACTTAATTCTCTAATTTTAGACAAAATTGAATCACAAACAGAGAATGCCAGCTGTGGCCTGAAGATGTGTACTCTTTGGTTTATTAAACACATTTGATTTGGGGGCTGCCTTTTTTTTTTTTTTTTGGTTGTATAGGGGAGCATTCCTGTTGGCTGAGGGCCCCTTTTCTGTCACTGGGCTGCTTCACACATCCAGCTTTCTCTCCAGGCCCGTAAAGATATTTGAGTTTATGACTTTGGTCTCAAAGGTCAAAAGCAAACAGTTCACTCTTTCCTTGAGCGTGTTGAGAAACAAAGATTCCACAACCACTTTCCTCTGGGATGTTCTGTTACCCTGCCAACATTGAAAAAATACTGCTTGCTTTTATTTTCTTTTATTTTTAATCCCCTTCCTCCTCCTTACCCAGCCCTACTGATACTTAGAACAACTGCTCAGAAAACTGTTGGTTTCCAAGAATACAGTTATAAAATGCTCCCTTTGTATCTTGTCTTTAAACCTTTCCCCCGCGTAAACCAGTCTTCCCTTTGACATCTCAGATGGCTGACAGGTAGTTAGCTCCTCTGATTGGCAGATTGGTGTCTCTGCCACATGGAAGTGTCATTACACAGTAAAATTATTATTTCTAGCCTGGATTTAGTTAGCATCTTCTGACACTCAGAAGAGCGAGGGAACACATGCCTTGCTCTCCCTTGGGATGGTTGAGTATTAGATTAAAGTGGCAGGAAATATTTGAATGTCTTCAATAAACAGACTGTATTTAGGTGCGTTGATGTTTTTTGAAGTTCTTTATTGCCTTCATTTTCAAAGTCATTTTGAAAGAGCTTTTACCAGTCACTTTTGCAAGTTATGTCATTACCACTTCCCTTGTTGCTTAAAAATAAAGAATTTAAAATCAACTATTGACTCTGGATTTTCTTTTGCAGATGCAAAAGAAATTGTTTTAAAAGCCCAGATCTTAGCTGGAGGAAGAGGAAAAGGTGTCTTCAGTAGCGGTTTGAAAGGAGGCGTTCATTTAACAAAAGAGTAAGTCTGGAGGTTTTAATTCCTTGTCTTTGGGCCAAGCAGTTATGGAAGATCCTGCTCATGATTGAAAGGAGCCCTGAGAAAGAGGGTTGGGGTGGGAGTAGCAAATAAAGGAAATAAATTACAGGTAGAGGATTCTGGCAGTGCCCTAGTTTTCCTTCTCCTCCCATAAAAGGATTTTTGTTCACTAATTGTTGAAAACTGGACACTCCTGTTCTAGACAATGATTCATCGTGTTTGAAATGATACTACTTACAAATGAAATGCTGCTTCTCTAATGCCACTCTCCTACTCCAGAACTTGCAGTGGCTCCCCATTACCAATGGCATCATTGGTCCCTCCTGTCTGATAGTCTAATTCGTCCTTTATCTGAGCCTGTCAGTCAGCTTTATCTCCTTTGTCTCCACACATTGAACACTCTCCTCTCCTCTCCTGACACATCCCTTTCGTGGTTTACTTTGATCCTTCCTCTTCCCTTTACCCCCATCTTTGGTCGTTACTTCCCAAATGGCCTGCTCTCCAGTATTTGTTACTCAGCTCCTATCCAGGTCTGCTACGCATTTCAGCGTTGTCTCTCTACTCTGGCTGTAACTTATTTGGGGGAAGAGGATAGCCAATGTAAGCAAGCTTCTTTCTGTTTCCCTTATCTCCCCTCCCCTCCCTTTCCCTCCTCTCCTCTCCTTTACCCTTCCCTTCTCTCCCCTTCCCTCCTCTCCTATAGTTCCATTCATTCATATATATATATATATATACAGCCCTTGGTGAGCCCCTGGCACGATGCTAGGCACCTAGTGTATGAGCAGAAAGTACCATGGATTCTATGAAGGTGGAGGTGGGCCCTGGGCAAGATGGACATGGGTGTATAATACGGACTCTGCTTTAAAATGATTTTTGACATACACATTGACTTTATCGTCTTTCTTTCTCTCTCTCTTTTTTCCTCCTCTCTCTTAGCCCTAAAGTTGTAGGACAGCTGGCTAAACAGATGATTGGGTATAATCTGGCAACAAAACAAACTCCAAAAGAAGGTGTGAAAGTTAACAAGGTAATGTGAATGCTTTTGGTCATTTTCTGTGTATGTGTTAAAAAAAAAAGAAAATCATACTTCGGTTTTGACAGAATCTAATGAAGCAATGCTCTCTGGCAATGCGCCATTTTATTTTTTAAAGCTCACATGGTTTTGTGTGTGGTATAACTTCAAGGAGAAATACAAGGATTCTAAAGTTGCGATAGTGTTTGTTATCATCAGCATTTAGTAAAGATAAGTAGTGATTGAAATAATACTTTTTCTTTTAGAACACAGACACATTCTGTTTAAAGCCAACAGAGCTTGGCATGATAGCTCCTAGACTCAGTGAGGGACCTTGTCTGCTCCCTCGCAGCCCCACCCTCATCCTGTCAGAATTACTGCACCTGTTTATGGCTGTTTTTCTGTGTGCCCCTATACTTACTTTGAGATTGTTACCACTTTGTCTCAGTGTTATCACTGGGAGTATGTTGTATTATTGAGGTCTGTTGGCACACCCAAGTGTGTATAGGGCACATACATGTATACACACACACACACACACACACACACACACACATGCACACACAGAAAATAAAGCCCAGAGCAAAGTGGCCTGTCTCAGCCGTGAAATTGTGATGGCAAAGCTAAGGCCAGAGCCTAACTTGCTCTCCTATCAGTCTGTTCACCTTTGCTGGACTCCCTGTCATGTATTGAGGCACCAGAACTGGCTGCCTGATTTGCAGGATCCAGTGTAAAATAAAAATGTGGGATGCTTATTCAAATTTCAGGTCAGCTATAGCAGAACATTAAACCAGCAACCAAGAGCGGGACCCTTCTAAGTGTGCAGCCCTGGGCAACTATACAGGTCACTCACCCCAGGCCCGGGAGGCACAGATGGTTAGAAGGCCCCATCATGACACTGTAACAGTAAATTAGGGCCCAGCATTTTGGAGAGGCAACTGTCTGCTCTGTGGACACAGAATCACAGGTGATAATCTTCTCCAGAGTGCGATGCTTAGGGAAGCTGAGGCAGTACGTTCTGTTTGTACTTTTCAGAGAGAGTTGTATGGAAAATCTTTGATATGGCAGCCCCTCAAAATCACCAGCTGGGTCTTAGCATTCCATGAGAGCGCCTGTCTTGGTCCTGAAAAGGACACTGAGCTGAAGAGAGTTGGGGATACTGGCAGGTCATTAGTTCCTTCCCTCTGAGAACACAGAGCCTTTCTAAATGTTGAGGAAGCCCACAAACAAAACCGGTTCTTGTTATTTCCCTTTCCCACTGCCTCTCAGGTAGATGCAAGAACTGTTTACATCTTAAAGTGGGTTTTTGCATTTATTTTTGTTCAGCCCAGCACCGTACTTTTATTTTCCTTTTTTAAACTGGTTATGAGCCTTTACCTGTGTAAATTCTTCAAAATTTATCTCCAGAGGATATGATTAGTAGTTTTCTTTGTAGGAATTTGTTGTTTTATATGGACACATGGGGTTTTAGGTTAGAGTTGGTAATACCTTTAAAAAGCATATAAAAGTACACAAAAGAGGATTCACACTATATAGATATGCATAAAATTAATTTGTAGGTAGGTTCCTGAAACACTAGAGAAAAGTGCATTCTTATGAATTGAGTCATTGCCAGGAAGGTACCATAGAGATTTATTTTTAAGTATTTTTTTTCCTGATTGCAAAAGTGATTAACATACATAAAAAATTCCAATAGTACAGAAATGTAAAAATTAGAAAGTAAAATTTCCTTCTATTCTCACACCTTAGAAATAATTGCAGAATATTGTTTCTGTCCATTTCCTCTGTAAAATGTGTACTACCACATTTCTGTAACAATAATATTATATATGACTTTAAGGAACATACATTTTTAATTTATGGAATCTTGGTCATCAATCAGAAGTTCCCAGATTATAGAAACTTCAGATTTCTAAGTTTGTTTAAGAAGCTATTTAAGCACATTACATACATCTATGCACATTGGGTTTTTTTCCCTAAGTCTGTGTTTATGGTGTGTTCTTTGGGATAGTAATAGGGGAGGTAAGACAGTGCCACTCATCATATGCTCCATGAGTCAGTACCAGTAATGGTTACTGTTATGCAAAGAAATAAGTTCAAAAACTGAGTACCCTGTTAAAAATAGTTTGTACACTAGCTCTCATCCACAGACTACCAATATGAGTAGCATGATATATAAAAAAAACAAAACAAAATGAACAAACAATAAAAAAATGAAAAACAGGTTCGTTGGTCAAATAGGGTAAAGTACGTTAAAAAGCTTTCTATACTGGAAGACTCCAAGGAAAGGCTGTCTTGATGATACTGTTTGTGTCAGTCACAGATGAAGATTGCTGAAATGTATCTAACTGAGCTTCTCATGGCATGAATGTTCATGGAGTCCATTTAGATTCTGTAACAATCCTTAAAGTCCCTGGGTCATATGAAGGGCAACTTAATGTCAAAAAACTGGTCTTATATAAAAATTTCTTGAATTATCTATTGATAATCATTTTCCTGGGAATGTTTTTTTAAAGAGTGATGGGTTATTTCTACTAAGCAGGAGCTGTTTGAGGCAGCAGCTGGTCTTTACAAATAGAAATTTGATAGGAATGCAGAGCACATCTGTCAACACTTTAGAAGATTAAGAATAGGACTCTTGATGACACTTATCCTAAAAAGTTATAATGTTGTGTTGCTTGTCAGAATAACTACTGAAAGTTATTAAATCTGGTTCACTAGACTAGCTCTGTATTAGAAAGTGAACTTGAAATCAGAGTAGTTCTATGAAAATCCTAACACCATGTGCCAAGAAATATTTCTTACTAACTCATGAGCTATCATTTATGATAGAAGAATCACTATGAAGCCCCTTACAAGATGCTTTATTTTTAACTAGTAATAAATTCCATAAAGGTGTGAAAAGAAGGAGTTCTGTATTCATTATATAGCTTTCTAGGTCATCATATATTTATTCCATTTCATGTGACTTAAAAATTAGTGCTTTTGTGACTTATGGGTAGCTAAAATCTAATGTTACTTAATCAGTAACATTTTTCGTGAAACGTATCACTGAACTACTTTTAGGAAAAGCAACGTGTGTGATTTTGTTACTTTCACTTCTAGCACTGATTCTTTATGGATATTCTTATTTTCTGTTGAAAAGCATCCAAGATATCTTTTACTATTTTTGTTGGGAGTATATGTTGGTACAGCCTTTCTCTCCAAGGAAATTTGATAGTACTTATCAAAACTTTAAATATGAAGAATCTAAAACCTAGCCATTTTACCTTTATATATCTTGACCACAGGGATACTAAAACAAAGCTACATGTACAGAAATAATCACTGAGGTAGCATTTTAGAAACATGAGTCCACATAAATGTCTGTCAGCAGGGACATGGTCACATAAATATTGACATATGAGTACTGTGTAGTCGCAATGGAGAGAAGACCTGGTACAATCCAAGTTGTGGTATTAAGATTAAAAGCAAAAAGGAAGAAAGAAAGGCTTTCAAGTGTATATAATATGCATCTGTGTATAAGATGATTCCGTGACTGTAATGCCTGCAGATGCATAGGGAAGAGGTAAAAATTAGTAGTGGTTTTTCCTGGCAGGGCTGTTCTGTGCGGTTGTTGAGGTTGTGCAGAGCAAATGGACACCTGGGTGGGGCATGCATGGAGAAAGATATCCTTCCATCTATTTTGCCTCCTTGCCCAGTCATGGTCCTGGCATATGACCACATCCTCAGAGAGGAAGGGACGACTTTTTCTGATTATCACAAAAGTTCCATATGACCTCATGGTCACCCTGACTGCTGGGGCCCAAGGGGTGTGTATGTGCAGCAGGGGGCTGCTTTCGCTGTCTCCTCTATATACTGTTAGTATTGTTTGCATTATTTTCGAACAAGCAAATATTATGTTTGTAATTTAAAAGAAAGTATAATTGAAATAAAAATACAGTGATCCAAGAGACAGAAGTATCCAAACATAGGAAGCAACAGACATACCATAAAAAGAATCCTTCTTTGGCAACCAAACTTGGTTTTCCACCAGTGCAATCTGAGAAAAATCAGTGTAGTAATATATATGTACTGTTAATGTCTCAAATTAAAATAACAGCTGCTTCCTTGGAGTTTTTCTTAAGTGTCAGAGTTTCTGAAGGAAGAAGAAAAAGAAGATTAAAGTGGGAAGGTTCCTTGAGGCAAACCAAATACCTGTCACATGAACAAGTTAACAGGATCAATTAAGGGGGTGAAAATGGGCACTGTGCACCATGAGAGCAAAACTCTCAAATCTCACTAGGTTTAAAGAGCCTGAAAATGAAGCTGTTTGATTTGTGTAGCAAGTTTGTATAGATTCCAAGTGGAAATCAGCTCGATGCTGACTTAATTTGACTTTCCCACTAATGTGGTAGGTGATGGTTGCTGAAGCCTTGGACATTTCCAGGGAAACCTACTTGGCCATTCTGATGGACCGGTCCTGCAATGGCCCCGTGCTGGTGGGCAGCCCTCAGGGGGGTGTTGACATTGAGGAGGTGGCAGCTTCAAATCCAGAACTTATTTTTAAGGTATGTTTAGATTCCAGACTATGCTCTGTTCGTTGGTTGTTGCTGTACAAGCTGTTAAAAATTTAATGTGGAGTCTGAGCCTGGTAGACTGTTTCTGGGATTTAAGGCATGAAGATGTTGAGTCCTTTTTCTTACTGGGTGTCCAATTGGAGGTTGGGTAGATCCAAAAGTGTGCACTTTTCAAGGTCTTTTTCTTTGCTTTTTCCCTCCCTATGTTCTTTCTTCTTTGTTGCCTTTTCTTTCCTCCCTCGTTTCTTTCCATCCAACTTGCCCCAAGAATTAACCAATAGGAGATGACTGTAATATTTGCATTTCCTCTTGGTTAATTCTACCCCATTTAACAATATATATGACCCAGAAATTCTCTCCTAGGAAATCAGATGTAAACTAGAGACAGCCTCGATGTCTGTCAATACTGGAATGTAAAGTAGAATCCTTCTAAGGCCCAGATTCTATCAATTTGTTTCAGTCCACTAAATCTTGTTTGTGTGTTTTTTTTGTTGTTTGTTTGTTTTTTGTGGTGGGTTTTGTTTGTTTGTTTGTTTTTTTGATATTAAGATTAGTTTCTAGTCAAAGAGACCTGAGGTCAAATCCTAACAAGCAAATTAAGTTTCTCAATGTCTCTAAGCCTCATATTTTGAATGAGTAAAAAGAAAATGGGGCTAATTCCCACCCCATTGAATTGGGAGGATTAAATGAGGTGATGTATGTGAAGTGCTTCTAAACCTACCTCAGCTATAAGAAGAAAAACCCAAGGTCTTTAGAACTATAATCCCAACATTTAATTCCGAGTTCTTAGTGTCAAAAAAGAATCACATAAAAAATTTCTAGCAGAAACATTCATTATTTCTTTTAGAAAGTGATTTTTTTTTCCCTCCAAAAAGCAAGGATTTTATTTCCTGAACCTCTTCATTTATATAAGATACCAATACTTTGGTTTTAAAATATTTTCACCGATGTTACATATTTAACTACTTTTGAAGTTAAATTGAGACTTTACATGCTGGCTTACCAATAATACCTACGTATTTATTTATTTATTTATTTATTTATTTATTTATTAAATTAACATGATTTAAAACAAGCCATTCCATTTGTTACCAGAATACATGAAATAATGTATATGAACAGCAGTCAGTATCTTGGAGGGAATGGCCCTTTGCAGAGCTGAGGTATGGTTAATCATCATCATCATCAATAGAGTGTTTAAATCATAAGGTAATATTTAACCTGTATAAGATAAGCTCTAAACTTAACAGCGATATTAGGCAGGAGAAACTTACTTTGGAAGCCTTCCAAAAAATGTCATAAAAATTAACTGACTAAATATTTGTCACTGCCATCTGTATAGTGATTAAAAGTGAAAACTGGCATCCAGTTGTCTTGTCAGCATGTCACCCCGAAGAATTATATAGTTTTTGGAAAGGCTGTTTTATAGATGGTCTGCTAATTAAAATATACCCTATAGGCAGCTGTGGTGGCCCAGCTCAGAGATCTCTGGAAAGGTGCCACACTTTAATTACTCATTTGCAAATAAATACTAAGCGTTTTCTTTTGAGGTTATAAATCTTTTCATTTGACTGTCTAAATTTTGCTCATTTGATTCATTTTTACTAGGAGCAAATTGACATTATTGAAGGGATAAAGGACAGCCAAGCTCAGCGGATGGCGGAAAATCTAGGCTTCCTCGGGCCTTTGAAAAACCAGGTACCTGAGCAATTAGAGGCAGGCATATCTGAGTTGTCTCAGAAAATGTTTGGGAACTTGCTTAATTGTCTCTAATGTTTGTGATTATCAGGAAATAGGGTAATTTATTGTTTTCTTTTTTTCCCTCCGGTTGTTTATGATGAGAAAATATTTCCCTAGTGTCAAAGAGGATGTTTATGACACGTGTGTTTATATATATATAATATATCAGTATGTGTGTGTGTGTGAGTGTGTTGCCTGCAGACACATACACTTTGTTATGTATGTTAGTCTCTTCGTTTTTTCTGTAGCATTGCAGCTCCAGCACATGGATTATAAGAGGCAGTATAGTGGTTAGAAGCAGAGGCTGTAGAGTTATGCAGACCTGAGTTTGAATGCTATACTGCTACTCAGTACACATGTGATTCAGACCATCTGAACGTCACTTTCATCATCTGTAAAATGGGGGTGATGAAATCCTAACTGAGAGGGTTATTATGAGGATTGAATTACCTGGTGTGTGAAACTGCATATTCAGTACTCCAGAAAGGTCAGTTATTGTTATTAATAATACACATTACTTAACTAATTGCTGTTCTTTCATGGCTAGTGGGTATTTGTGATGAATGTTAATGGCACAGAGGTGATATTTCACTGAAAACAGCTTAAATAATGCTAATTTAGTAATTATATCCCTTGGTTTCAAAGACAGAAAAATCACCCTCTGAGCTATTAAGGGAGAGAGTCTGTCTTGACTTGAGCATCACAGTCCTGCACTGCCCTTGGTCCTGCCCATAGAGCCTGATTTTATGACTATGTAGGCAAGCTTCCTTGCCTGACAATTAAATCAGAGAATTTACTGGCTATTGTTTTCCTCTTCCATTGCTAAGAGAAACCACCTTGGTAACCCTTCATCCCCTGTGTGCATGTATGTGTATGTTGTCATAGGGCTCTGGGATTGTTATAGTTTCCTTTAATTTAGTTGGGCAACGTTCCTGCAGTAAAACAGTCAATTGTGCACTCTTTTTTCCCCTGCCTTTACTTTTTCTTTTGATTGATTCTGTTTCTAGAAGTTTAAGTGTAACAGTAAGGCAAGTCCTAGAAGGGTAAAGCAGAATAAGACTTTAAAATATATTTGTTTAAATTAAGAGAGGACAGAATTTATTTGAAGATTGGGGAAAAGGCTCCAGTGGAAAGCGAAAGTTTCAGAATGATAGTAGGAAACAGGATCATCTGGGACTAAACCTCAGTAGGACATAGAAAGAACCAGGATTCAGTGGACAATTAGAGGAATTAATTGTCATTTCTGAGATTGGCAAAGAGATGCCCACATAGTGACGTGCTGCAAGAGAGATACTGGAGGATTTGTGGGTCAGGGCTGCGCTGGTTGGTGTTACCTCCTGAGTATGAGGCTGCTAACTATATTAGCTGATCATTTGACATTTATTAAGTGGCTTCTTGTGTATGAGTGGCGGTCATGGAGAGTCACTTTCCATGTAGTCACTGTGTTCTAGCCACACTGTCCTACAGTCAGCTCCAGAACGTGCTCAGTAACCCTGTTTACATCCTCTAAACCCCTTTGCACATCTGTGTTTCTCTTGGACATTTGCAGTCACCTTTGCTGGATCCTCATCTGCACCACAGCAGGGATTTGGTCAGTCTTGCTCACTACTGTGTTGCCAACAAAGTGCTTGCAAATGTATTAAATGCCCAAGAAACATCTATCGTGTGCGTGAATAAGTGAAATAAACACATCTAGGATGTCCACTTGAAAGAGATTCCTAGGGAGTCAGAGATGGGTAGCTGTAAGTGGCAAGAGGATAAATTTGGAGTGGATAAAATCTGCTGACCACATGGTTTGAAAACTCAGGAGGTAAACATAACAGAGTTCTAGAGAAGGCAATAATAGTATTATGTACACCATCAGTCCCTTCTCCCGACGTAAAGTAAGAGACAGTTAAGTTATTTATAGCTCTTAAATGACTGAATCATGTTTTCCCAGTACCCTAAACACTGTAGGTTTTAAGTGAGTTATCTGTGGAAGGAAGATTGAACATGCACGTTCTCAGGGGTCATTAGTAGCTATATTGTCATTATATTTTTGACTTAATATATCGAGGAAAGTAAAGAAGTGTTTTAAAGCAGTTTTTTTTTTTTTTTCCCTTTTTCATTGTCGACTCTGTGAAAGGCTTTAAATCTTCAGGTGCTCAGCAAAGGCAGACCAAGGTCATCTGCTGAACCCTAGGGAACAGAGATAATAACTAGCCATTGTTCCATAGGGGCTCGGAGGGCGGTGGTTGGCCTGCTGACAGTGAACCTGAAGGAGAGAGAGAGAGAGATCTCAGCTGTAGTTGTGTCTGAATTTGTTCATCAGGGAACACCTATTTATATTTGTAAAGTAGAACGTGGAATGCATGGCACAGGAGCACAGGGAAAACTGTTGTTGCTGTAGATTTGGGAATCTCTGCTTTACAGTGCTTCCACCAGTCACGGGGGTCAGTGTACTATGAGCAGAGGAGGCACCTGAGAAGAGAAAACGATTATTTAAATGATCAGCCATTGGTGCTCTTTTGATAAAGATATGGTATCTTAGAGGCCCCTTGATTCAATGTGACTTTGAAAGTTACTTAATTTTCATCTAGGATGTGGTTTGGGCCTTTAGAGGTGCCTCACTCATGGATAAACAACATATAAAATGATTCTCTTGTAAAAGTATTAATATCTTTCCTGTGACTCATGCCTGTTGTCTCTAAAATGTGATATATTAATATTAGATTTAACCAAAAATAAACATCACCTTGCATAAAAACCTACCAAGTGTATGTTCCTGGTGAAAATACATTTCAGCAAGAGTTGGCTGAAAAGACTAAAGCCACGGGAAAACCGAATATGACTAAAATCCACAGGTTCCTCAAGCATGTCTTAATTATCATCTGTACTATTCATTTCAAAAAACATAGGCACTGTGAACTGTCAGCACATGCCTCTAGGATTTAAGCTGATGAAAACATCCAATAAGCCAAGTTAATACAAGCTCACTAACCCTCTGTGTGTGGTTTGTACCTCTTGCTAGCTTTAAGAACCATATATGAATGTTGATGATATTAATTCCTGGAGTGCAAGAGAACTTCTTCAAATTTTTTATAACCTGTTAGAACATTTTTGAAGATATTGGTAAATTTGTCAGAGTTTCATGCATATAGCCCCAAGGATATTTGATGTTAGGCATTTAATTTTTTAAATTGCTTAACAAATAACCTTAAAATAACATTAATTGTGGCAAAAAAGAAAGAAAACAAATATTCTGTACAGCATGGTTGCTGAGGAAGTAGGTGGCAGTATCAAACTGGCTCTCTGCACATTAACTAGCAGAATGTTTTCTTTGACTTGTGTTTATTTTTTTTAATTTGAAAACATTTAGAAAGCAGGGGAGCCAAACTCAACTTGCCACAGGCCCTGCCATTTCTTATTATTACACCTGGGCAGACTGACACACTTTGTGTGGATAGCCTTTATATTCATTTGATGTATAGTCTCTGGAATAAGGCACATTCTGTGTCCAAGCCAGGCAGGTTCTCCCTTGTGGATATTACAACATAGATTTTATAACATATACTCCTTATACATCTTACAGCACAGATCTAGTCATGCTTCAAAAAATGTTTTTAGTCCATCTCTGCACAATAGTACACAACTGTAATAACGATTGCCCCCCAGGTGCTATGTTAATGTATGACTACAATGGCAGTAACGTGAGCAAATTCAGGATTCCTGCTAAGCTGGGTTAATACAGGCTTTAGAAGTTTTGAAGTGACCTAGGTGTTCATAGGCAAATAAATGGATAAACAAAATGTAGTATATACCTACAACGGAACGTTGTTCAGCCTTGAAAAAGAGGGAGATCCTGACACGTGCTACAGTGTGAATGAGCCTTGAGGACATTGTGCTAAGTGAAACTAACCAGTCACAAAAAGACAAATATGTATAATTCCATTTACATGAGGTATCTAGAGTAGTCAGAGACTGATTGTTAGGGACTGGGGGGAGGGGAAAATGGGAAGTTGATGTTTAATATTAGAGTATGGAGTTTCAGTTTTCAGGATGAAAAGTTCTGGAGCCTGGTTGTACAACATTGTGAGTATACTTGACACTGCTGAACTATACACTTAATAATGGTCGAGAGGGCTTCCCTGGTGGCACAGTGGTTAAGAATCAGCCTGCCAATGTAAGGGACACAGGTTTGACCCCTGGTCTGGGAAGATACCGCATGCTTCAGAGCAACTAAGCCTGTGCACCACAACTACTGAGTCCTCGTGCCACAACTACTTAAGCATGCACGCTTAGAGCCCATGCTCTGCTATAAGAGAAGCCACCGCAATGAGAAGACTGCACACCACAGTGAGAAGCCTGCACGCCACAATGAAGAATAGCCCCCGCTCACCACAACTAGAGAAAGCTGCACACAGCAATGAAGACACAACACAGCCAATAAATAAATAAATAAAAATAAAATAATAAATCTTTAAAAAAAGAGAGAATCTGTCTGCCAATGCAGGGGACACAGGTTTGATCCCTGGTCTGGGAAGATCCCACATGCCTCAGAGCAACTAAACCCATGCGCCACAACTACTGAGCCCATTCGAGGCAACTGCTGAAGCTCACATGCCTAGAGCCCATGCTCTGCAACGAGAAGCCACCACAGTAAGAAGTCTTCACATTGTCATGAAGAGTAGCCCCTGCTCTCCACAATTACAGAAAGCCTGTGTGCAGCAACGAAGACCCAGTGCAGCCAATAACTATCTAACTAACTAAATAAATAAAATCAGTAAACATTTTTAAAAAATGGTTGAGATCATGAATTTTACGTTATGTGTATAAAAAAAAACGTTTTAAAGTAGCTGGGATAAGACCTTATGTATGTATGCGCCCAGAAGTTATTGTGTGGTTTCTCATTATTAAGTTAATGATTAATTTCAACCGTTATTTATTGTGTTGACTCTGCACAGAGGCTGAGTAAATGTAGTGGATGCCGTGGTGCCCAGGGTAGACATCATGCCTCTCTTTTGCAGCTCACATTGCACACTTGTATTGATAACCTGGTAAATCCCTAAAAATGCAAAAAATATTCAGCTGCGAGTCACTTATCTGCTTTACACTATAACTCAAAATCTGTTTGGATTTTAAAAAAGAAAAAAAGAGTAAACATTAACTATAGGAAATCTTAAAATGTTTTGGAAAAACCAATGGTAGAATTGTCAGGGTGGGACCAAACTTTTTTAAGTCTGGCACAAAGCCAGACGCCAAGAATGACATTATTATTATCAGATTTCCATGTGCAGAAGTAACAGAAACGTGAGCAAAAAATAAACGTTAAAGGACAAAAATATTTGCAATTTTTATGAGATTAAGAGCTAAATTCCTTCATGTAAAAACGCCTCATATATGTTAAAATGAGAAACACTAAAATCACAACAGAAAAATGGACAAAATTCACAGCAAATGAAATACAGATGTCTCATCTCAGAATAATGCTCAAATTCATTTATAGTAAGATATTCAAATTAAAACTATGTATGAGATACCCATTTTTCCCTGTCATCCTAGGAAAGATCCATATAACTGATGGTTGTGAGTAGAAAAACAATCTCTGTGATGCTGGTTTGTGGGAGGGACATTAGTGAAAGCTTCTACCAAGAACAATTTAATATAGTCTTTTATTATGTAAAATGCCTACCCTTTTTTGCTCCACTCCAGGGAATTTGAGAGATGTTTAATCATATGTACGGTATATATACAAGTGAAGATAAGGCAGCATTTGAAGTAATGTCAAGCTACTAGAAACCAAATGGCCATTATTCAAGAGACAGGTTAAATGTATTATGATACATCCATATAGTGAAATATTATGCAGCCATTTATAAGATTGCTCTCTTTATGTTGCTGATGAAGGCCCTCTGAAACCTATTAATAAAGAAAAAAGGTGTAGAACCAAGTTTGGGTTTTTAAAACGATGAATGAAGAATGTGTATACTTGCATATGCACAGCTGTATGTATCTCTTAATGAAGCATCAAGCGGTAAGGTGGCTGCTTCAGGAGGACAGATGGGGTTATGTGGCTGGGGAGTCTGGTGAAGGTTCTGAGGGAGACCCTTGTGTCCTTGGGAATTTTGTATCATGTACATGTTCTATCTAGCCAGAAAAAAAAAAAAACTATTAAAAAATATTCAGTCTTAGTATGTTTGTTTATGTCCACTGGCTTTCAAATTAGGATTTAAGGAAGTTTACACATGCACATAAAATAAAAATGACATGAATTACATACATCTCCAGGAGTTCTTTTAGTCAATACCAGAACAAAGAAATCACTTCCACATTTACCACAGTGGGACTTTATTCTAGGTAATTGGTTATGTAAGTGCTGCGAGAGCTGAGAAGTTTCAGTGGGCATAGAGGCAATGCACAGCTAAACAACAACAGGAAATTGTTGCTACCTGTGTGCTCAAGGGACAAAGTGGGGCAGTGGTATTGCTGGATGTTGGGATACAGGAGTTGGGACACTGGTGGGAATTAAAGCCAGAGGAGACAGAAAGAGAGGAGTAGAAATACCTCCTCTTTTTCCTTCCTCCTGCCTCCTGTCTCCCACCACTGCTTTCCATTGGCTGAATTGATGCCAGCTGGCTCAGGAGCCTTGGAAACACAGCCTCTAAGTGTCAGCTCCCCTGATACAGAGTAGAGATGGGGAAAAGCCAGAGACAAATCTGAGGGCAGATAATACAGGACAGGAACAATGAACAAAAACGTAGCAATGGGAAAACCATGGCTGGGAAATAAGATGGAGCAAGAATGAGACTGAACCCCAGCATTCAGCCTTGATTGCACAATGCACAGTCTCGCTGTGCTGCATCACAGGCTGTGTTCACTGCAGGTGCGAGCTTTCCAGGGTGCTGTCACGCCTCATTCGTGATTCTTCCCCTAGCCCCTGCCCTCACAATGCCGGCCTGCTGTGACATGAGCAATTAATAAATGTTGATTGAAAAGAATGAATGAGTGAGTGGATTTCAAGCAGAGTGAGAAAAATGAAGTCAGGGGTACAACACCAGGGAAACTGTTGGATATTCTTGCTCTTTGTGGTTTATGCCTTTGGGACAAAGTTTTCAGTTTGAACTGTGCTATTCAGTAAGTGTACTGTTTAGGACTTTCATCTTCCTGTTTTGTGACCATTTCCATTAGACACTCAGTGATTGTCTTTTCACAGATTATAGGTTTGGATTGATGAATGTAATAACTTTATTTCAGCATAATAAGGAAAACCTCGTCAGTATAAACTCTCGAAATCATGTTTACCTTTTACTTAAATGGAGCTTGTTTGTATTAATGATTGTAGCTCATATTGCGGTATAGCTCAGCTAATAGGAACATGATAATTTTCAAAAAGATTAACAACGTTTTTAGGCCGTACTGAAAATATTTTGTTTTCTTGATAATGGTCTCTTCTGATGTCTGGAGGAAAGTTGAGCAATTTCTTCTAATGAATAGCAGTAGAAATTAAAATAATTATGCTTTTCTGTTTTTCCCTTTAGAAAACCTAACTGAAAATAAAGACATAACTTGCTATTTTTAAGGTTTCATTAATACAGCAAAATAAATGTGTTTTTTTTTTTACTGCTTTCGTGTAATTTCATTTCACTTGGTCACATTTAGGCTGCAGATCAAATTAAGAAGCTGTATAATCTATTCCTGAAAATTGATGCTACTCAAGTGGAAGTGAATCCCTTTGGTGAAACTCCAGAAGGACAAGGTAAAAAAAAGAGAGAAAGAGAAAACAAATGAATGTAATTATTTATGCAAACTATAAATTGTACAAAAGACTGTAGCAGCAGCCTTGCATTAATTTCTTTCAGTAATTTAATTTCTGCCATAGTTTCAAATGCTCCCATGATGCAGTTGAACATTTCATTGAGTTTGTTTGTAGCCAGATGCCAAGCCTCCTGGGAAGTTATTTCTTGTTTTATTTAGAAACATCCATCCACCATCACTCCCTAATTTTCATGTCCCTCACTGCTGCTACAATGGTAGAGATTTAGGTGGGAACAGGAGCCAGGGCGCTTGGATGTAATGAATGCTCCTGCTTATGTGAAACTGGAACTGTTTGAAGCTTTTTAGTTTGCCTAAATCTGTATGTAATTTCACCTTTTGTCTCCTGCTGAAGTTATGTCATCATGGTGAAGCCTCTAGTGCCCCATTGTCAAATTCTTTCTTGTTATTTGGTTAGCAGCTTTCGCTTCAGGTAGGAGAAGGAGACTTTTTTGTAGGGAGGGCTTTTTCTTCCCATGGGGTACTTGTAGTGTATCAATAACTCTCTTATATCTTAGCACCTACTCACCATTGCACCATGTCTTGCATACATCAGGTATTCAGTAAGGTCTTATTAATTTGATAGCAAAAGCTTGAAAATGTGCATGTGTTTATGGTGGGGAGTAGAATATAAAGGGGATAGGATAGTGATACCAGAATGTAAATTCCATGAACCTTGTCTTTTTTAGTTTCTTTCAACCTCAGTGTCTTATTTGCTACTTAGCATGTTGTGGGCAGCCAGTAAATAAGAATTTGCCATTGAACTGATAAATACTCATTATGCACAAATACAAATAAGTTTTAGACCAGCATCGATGGTACAATTTTTTCTCTTTAGTGTATTTCAGGCTCAGAAAATCTAAAATGCCATATCTTTGGAACCCAAAGAGGCCTGGGATTGTCACGTTCCAGCCACATACGTGGGCTAAGCCTCAGTTTTTTGTTTTGTTTTTTTTGTTTGTAAATCCAAAAGAGGGGATAAAAATGATACCTGTTTTGTATGGCCATTGTCAAAATGAGGTGACTGGTGTAAGCGTCCAGTGTCAGACACAAGATAGACTGGTCCCTGACATTCATAAAATGTAGTTGTTCTTCTCAAGTAGTATAAAACTCATCCAGGAAAGGTCTAGATGTTATATTTTTATCTATTTTTTTTTGTTTCTTTTTAAAGATTTCAGATTAGGACAGGCAAAGAGATCATGTTTAGGAAGCCATTGAAATGAATAGGTTTCATGGTTTACACAAGTGACCACTGGATCAAATTTTGTGGTTGGTCATTTATAAGTGAACTACCTTTATTCTTAAATATTTTAAAAATTGCATTTGGCTATAAAATAATTAGCATTTGATATAGAGAGGGAAAGAAATTGTTTCTTGAACTCATACATCAGGCACTGTGATAAACTTTTATGTCTCTTCTTTTTTAATTGTTTGTCATAACCCTGCAGAATTAGAAGTTGTTATCCCATTTTATATAAGACTGAAAAATGAATTTGACTTCCCCATGGGCAGCTAGTTACTGGAGCTGGGATTCAAACCCTTGTCTTTCGGAGTTTGGTCTGTATGTTGATTCTGATATGCCAGACTAACTTTTAGTGACCTGCCTGCTTTTCTAATTTTTCCTTCTTAAACTGTTAATTTGCTTTCACCAGAATGATCTAGAAGTAGTCTCCAGTATAGGAATATCGGTTAAAATTCATGCTGCATTGAGTGGCTGATAATTAAATCCAAGAGAAGAAATTCAATATAAGTTCTTAAAGGTCACGTATTGCTTTTCAAGGTAGTATGCACAAGCAACCTGGTTATTTCATGTTAACAAAAACAATAGAAATTCAGCCATCGAGTGGGATAAAAATGGCATTTTCATTTAACCCTTTGGGAAGTTGACAGTCACAGATTGTAGTCTGGCAGCAGGGAACAGGGGTACGAGAACCTTGTCCTAGAGAGTGTTTGTAAAACCTCGTGAAATCTGAAGTTTTCTTTTTAAATTACTAAGAGAAAGGAAAACTATTGAGCTTTTTCGAAGGAACAGTCATATAATACATTCCATGTATACAGTTCATTAAAACATAAGTCTTATGTGATATTTTTAAGAGCAAAAATATCTTTAGCTATTAATTTGTTCATTGTACCATAAAAGTTCAGCTATTGAATTATAATCACAATTAAATAAGTGTGTTGGTTTATAACTCTAGTGAGCAGTAGTCAAATTAAACCCAGTTAGGAAACATTGATTAATGACCAAATGTACAAACTGATCTTCATCATTGCCACAGTCCCCTAAAGCAATCCTGTATTTAGGAGCTATAAAAGCAGTCATTTCTGTCTTAGCAGTATTGACAATATTAATATTTATAATCAGAATATTTAAATTTTTTCCTTTTAGATCAATAATAGCAAAACATAGAACCTTTCCCATTAAAACTTTGATTTAACAATTATTCTTTTAATTTAGACGTTTAAGAAGCTTGGCATTACACCAAACTTTTTACTTCAAAAAGTTTTACTTTAAACTTATTCATTGCACAATTTCTTTGTAAAAGAATATTTTCAGTCTTCTGTTGCTTGATGAGGAGCTTTTTTAAAAAATCCAGGTGACTGATCATATATTTGCATAATAGATGATACATGGTAGAAAGGCTAGCATTGGCCTTGATAACATCTATGCTGCTAGGTCACCCATGGGGAATTTTTGGTAAGAAGTGCACCCAAAGAACAATATTTTCCAATGTGATTAGTAGTTCGATTCAAACAATATAAGTTGGCACTGCTGACTGTAATGTAGTTTAGTGACTACTAGTTAGGAGTATAATGGTTGTTAGTGACAGAAACCTATATCAGCCTAGTTTTTGTTAAAAAGCCCCCTGGGGAGGGGGGTACTTATTTTACTTGTGTTACAGAGAAGTTTAAGGAGTGGACTGGCTTAATGTATGAAGGAAATCAGGGATTCTCTGGTTGTCCAGTGCTGCTTGCCTCTAACTCAGCGTCTTTGTCAGCCAGCGTCTCTGGAGCTGTTGGTGAAGATGGCTCCCAGTTCTCATCATTCTCCTCCAGCATCAATAACAGTCCCTTCAGATGATGCTGACTGGCCCTGCTTGGGTCGCTTGTGCACACTTAGACCATTCACTGAGCTGGAATCACATGGTGAGAAAAAGGCAGTTTCTCAAAGGAAAAGGGGACATTGAGTCAAAACATGTCTACGAGAATGACCTAACTTTTATTGAAATGAAAGCATACTTAAGTAGAGAGAAATGAACTGTTTTCCTTGTTTGTCCAATTGCAGTGCCAGATTTAATTCACAAAACCTGTAGCCAATTTAAAAAGCAAGGTTTTTTTTTAAATTATTTACCTATCTTCATTCATTTACTTGTTTTGTAAGCCACTATGAGATTTTATGTCCTGTTTCTTTTCGTCCCACTTTCAGTCAGATCTGCCTGCACCCAGACTCCTTTCTTTGGTGTCTTTAAAACAGTGTTTCTCAATGGGGAGGGTGGGCATTTTGTTCCCCAGGGGCTGATTGGCAATGTCTTGACACATTTTTTTACCAAAATATAATTGACATATAACATTATATTAGCTTCAAGTATATAACACAATGATTTGATCTATTTAGTGAAATGGTCACCACAGTGAATCTAGTTAACATCCATTTTTTCTTGTCACAAGTTGTGGTGCAGGATGCTACTTCCTTCTAGTGGGTAGAGGCCAGGGATGCCGCTAAATCTCATACAATGCACAGTGCTGTCCCCCCATCAGAAAATGATCTCACTCAGTATGTCAGTGCTCCTGAGATTAAGAATTCCTCCTCTAAGGCATCTTCATCAGTTGGAACCCACATCCATTCACTGAGCTTAAAGGAATTAAACCCAACTTAAAACAGTGACTATCTGGCCGAGATTCCATGAGAATTAAGGCTGGGTGATCCAGAGTTAACTGGCACATCAAATTCCTTTCTTTCTTCAGATTAATTTCCCTAAATAACCACCCTGTTGCTCTGTGTTAGCAAGTGCCCATGTTGTTGGTGGGTGTTTCTCTGTGTTTCTCTCTTTATACACAAGACTCTATTTTCAAGAATATTCTCAGTTCTCTACCTCCCTCCAAAGCTCCCTCCCGCCTAGTATCTATTTTTCTGTTTTCACAGCAAGTAAAGAAAAGTTCTCAAAAGTATACAACTCTTCGAACATTAACATTTAATGGAAAGTGGGACTAATTCGGCAGTATCAGCGTTTTAAGGCCATCTTGGCAAAGCACATTTCGGTAGCACGGTATGGTTATTTATCGCAAATCAAATTCAGTACATTGCTTGAAGACACATTATTTTTCAAACTAATTATGACAGTCTTATTTCCTGCTGTTTTTATGTTTCTTTTATGTGTGAGTCTCCCCTCTGAAATGCATTTTTCTTTTGTTTAATTCTGTGGCACATTCTTCTGTTAAAACTCTGGGGTCAGAGGCCACTAACTGCCAGTCACGTTCTTCATCGAGGTTGTTGAATTAGCAGCTCACAGAATCTCACACCATGAAACAAAACAACAAAAACACTCTATGAATATAAGTACCCAGGCTTTCTTTGATATTTGTTCAGAAGGAAAATTCATTTGTATAATCTATCAAGCATGTAACAATGTGCTTTTGATGGTGAAAATTGTTTTATAAATATTAATAGGTGTGTTTTTTCACCCACTTTGTATACAGAATGGCCTTTGTTCAAGTTGAATTTTCTATAGAATTGAGGTTTCATTAATGTGACACTGAAAATCTTAATGTCTGAATCAAGCTCAGCACCTCCAAAAACACATTTTACCGTAGTTTATTGTCTTATTAAATGAAAAAGCCAGGGTCTGAGCAAGGAAGTTTATTTTATTGCGCTATTGTTGACATAGACAATCCACTTTTAACCCACCAGTTCTGAAAGTGTACTTGGCGGGGTCTTACAGGGGAAAATTAGCATATAAGAGTCAGTCAACATTCAGGGATTGATCTACTCCTTTTGTGCAAGCTGCAAGTTTTGGTTTATTTTGTTACAGTTTTTTTTCACACTAGTATGATGCACTTCCCTAAATTTCTCCTTCACTAATACAAATATGATACCTGTGACTATTTTTTCAGTTGTTTAAGTAGGATACAAATGTGATGAGAACTGTGGCTTAGCTGGGATTGGCAACCTTTTTCTGTAAAGGGCCAGTTAGTAAATATTTTGGGATTTGGGGGCCATATAGTCTCTATTGCAGCCTCTCATCTCTGTTGTTTTGGGACAGCAACCATAGAGGTATGTAAATGAATGGTTGTGACTGAATTCCAGTAAAACTGTATTTACAAAAACAGGCAGTGACCTGGCCTAAGGGCTATACTGTATCACTCCCTGACTTAGAATCTCACTTGGGGATATTTTATACTCATCTTTAGCTACCTTGGCCTTATGCAAAGGTATGGTGTGATTTAGGGGTCACCAAAGTCATCTCTTTCACCATCATCCTTTAGGCAAAGTCTCCTTCTCTGTCAGTTACAAAGCCTGAAATACCAACCATTAAAATCCTTCCTGTGGGAAAATTCTGATGTATTCAGAAGATTGTATTTTTATAGAAAACCATAGGAACTTGTACACGTGTAAACTCCAGTAGACATTAGTTTAGATTTATTCTAAACAGAAGTCTAGGATTATAAGGGAATGGGACAAAGTACAGGTCATTTTCAGTGATAGGAAGAAAAGAGAATTCTATAACCTGGGTCCTTAAGACCCAGCCTATTTCTGAAACCCTAAGAAAGCACTTTGCATGTAGAGGATGGCAGTGGTAATAATAAAAATAACTAGTGAGTGCCAGCTGTCATTGAGTCTAGGTGCTTTGCATGCATCCTCCCCTTCCAGCAACACAATGTAGTAGAAAATACTCTGGTTCCCATTTGAACGACAAGGCCACTGGGCTTAAGAGAGACAATGGCTCCCTGGTTAGAAAGTATGAGTGTTGTAATTCATACCCAGGTGTTTTTGATGCCAGAGTCTACATTAAATGGTCAAGTTCAAGGGAAAACTTTAATAAGATGATGTAACATTAAGAACTGAGATTGTAAGGCAGGAAAGCACTTTGTATATTTGGGACCATTTTAAGAATATTGAGTAGGTTTAACAAATGTGTGTCTAACAGAGTCCATGTACCTCCTTAAAATGCTTTATCTCCCCTCCACCACCACCCTTCCTGAAAAAGATTTAGGCATTAATGGTGGAAATTCAGTTTTGGGTATCTTTCTTTATTCCTTAAAGTTGCCTTACTTACTTCCTATTTATGTAGTGTTTTTAACTTCTAAAAGCACTTGGGCATACGTACATTGACCTAATTATGTTGTTTAATTTTCTCTACGGAGGGAGAACGGCTGGCAAGGGACCATTTCCAAAAGCTATGCCTTTTTTCCTACCTATAGATAACCCTGTTATCCCCCAGTCACTATCTTTAGGTCCTAGGTTAACTCTAAAGTTCTCTCAAGGTGGTCCCCAAATAGTGAACTCATTTCTGTACTTGGCATGTGTATCATACTACAAGAAAAAGATCTTTTGAAAAACTGACTTTTCAGGCATTTTGCTGAGACTTGCCTTCTGAGCTTTGCATACATATCCATTAATTATGCTTTCTCTCAAGTAGCTTGTAACTGTAGTCTTTGCAAGGGGCAAAGATCATTCTGAACCTGTTTTGATTTACTGGTTTATTGATCTTGACCAAGAATTCTTTTATTTGAAACTCTTCACATAGGAAGTCAATTTGATAGCATTTGCCCATTCATTCCAAACGTGTTGGTTCCAAGTAATCTTGCCAAAGAGTAATAGAGGAGCTAAAATTACTAATAAATTAATTAAAATATATTTACAAACCTAATGTAAAGCCAGCAGTGATGTTGCTTTCCTATGTATTGTTATACCAGTCTCATTAACTGCTGAGAAAATGCTACTGTAGCAAGCAGAGAACATTGGCCAATTCCTTTGGTAATGTAGGATCCCATAATTAAGATTTCAGTATTCTGGAAAGTATTTACTCATTTGCTGTGCATATTCACAATATGAGGTAAAGTGTTTGGACATTTTGTGGCAAGACAAAGGACTCAGACACACATTAAATTCCATATAAGATACTCCCTTGTCAGTCATGGTTTGGACTTGCATTTATACCGAGAATTCTTAGATGTTAATATGACAGTTCTGTGCCAAAGTGCTCAATTATTGTGGTAGACAGACCCTTGGAAAAAGTCCTCTCCCTGGGGTCTTTAACTCCAGGATGCTACAATATAACAATATTTTCTTTTCATAGGAAGCAAGTGGGACTAACAGACCATGGTTGTTACTTTAGAGTGAAATATACAAAGGTGGTTGTTTCTCCAACAGCAATGCTGGAGGAGAATGGGTAATATCTAAATTCATGGTCAGAGATCCCTGCCTATCGATATCCCAAGTAAAGTAAAAGAAGGTTATGATGGAATGTCATCAGAGACAACTACTTTCTATTCTAGGGGATGTAATAAAAGAGATCAGATCCAAGACACCAAGCATGCCACTCTTCCCAATTGTAATCGCTCCTTGATTGTACATGTGGAAGATCTTTTTTATTTATTTATTTATTTTTTTTGGGGGGTACACCAAGTTCAATCATCTGTTTTGATACACATATCCCCATATTCCCTCCCTCCCTCAACTCCTCCCCAACCCTCCCTCGACTCCCCCCCCACCCTCCCCGTCCCAGTCCTCTAAGCCCTCGTCCATCCTCGAGTTGAACTCCCTTTGTTATAAAACAACTTCCCACTGGCTATCTATTTTACAGTTGGTAGTATATATATGTCTGTGCTACTCTCTCACTTCGTCTCAGCTTCCCCTTCACCCCCCGCACCCCCAAAACCTCGAGTTCTCCAGTCCATTCTCTGCATCTGCGTCCTTGTTCTTGTCTTGTCACTGAGTTCATCAGTACCATTTTTAGATTCTGTATATGTGAGTTAGCATACAATATTTGTCTTTCTCTTTCTGACTTACTTCACTCTGTATGACAGACTCTAGGTCTGTCCACCTCATTACATATAGCTCCATCTCATCTCATGTCAGAAGACATACAGATGGCCAACAAACACATGAAAAGATGCTCAACATCACTAATCATCAGAGAAATGCAAGTCAAAGCCACAATGAGGTATCACCTCACACCGATCAGAATGGCCATCATCACAAAATCTGGAAACAACAAATGTTGGAGAGGGTGTGGAGAAAAGGGAACTCTCCTGCACTGTTGGTGGGAATGTAAGTTGGTACAGCCACTATGGAAAACAATTTGGAGGTTCCTTAAAAAACTACAAATAGAACTACCATATGATCCAGGAATCCCACTGCTGGGCATATACCCAAAGAAAACCATAATCCCAAAAGAAACTTGTACCATAATGTTTATTGCAGCACTATTTACAATAGCCAGGACATGGAAGCAACCGAAATGCCCATCAGCAAACGAATGGATAAAGAAGATGTGGCATATATATACAATGGAATATTACTCAGCTATAAAAATGGAAGATCTATCAAAGAAAACTCTGTGGTCCATCCCTGTCATTGAGTGAGTTTCACTGTGTCCAGGGCTCCTAGCCAGTAAGAGAGTTGGAGATTTCTACCAGCACCAGAGGGTGGAGACCATGGTGGTAATAATGCCTGGCAACATTCCATTGTAACTGACCAGTCTTGGTCTCTTAGTGTTTTGTAACTTGAATGACAAGAGTCATAAGATGGTCCTGTTCACATCAAGATGATGGTCTAGTTTTAGAGTAAGTATATCAGCAGTCTAGGGGTTCTTATTTCCATTTTTGAAATAAGAAAAGTGAGGTCTAGAAAGAAAGTAGGTTCTTTTTTATCAAAGTTACAGAGTTAGTTAAGGATCAGGTAATTAAAAAAAATCTGTTAATTCTGGCCTGGTGTTCTTTCCATTAAGTCTTCCAAACATATTAGTGAGGATACTGATTAAATAAAAACCTCACTTTGCAACATCAGAATAAGGATATAGGAGGACAGCAGTATTAGCATTATTGTCTAGTCTCTCTTTGCAGTGAAGGGAAAGGTTAAATACTAAAAATTAGAACTGTAATAAAAATTGCAGATCAAAGCTGTATGTAGCTCTATGCCAGTTTGTAGCTTTTAATCAGTGATAGCAACTTATACTGTTATAGAAACCAACAGGTCTGAATTATTATGCCTTTTATTAGAATGTAAGTCCCTTGGGAACAGGGACCATGTCATATTTGTCTTTGTAGCCTTAAAGTTTAAAGACCAAGAAACCCTTAACAGCTTCTCCTGCCTGAAACATGGGGAAAAAATGACAGTATTTGACTTTCTTTCTCCTGCACTTGTTTGCCTGGAGAATTTAATTTGTAGATCCTTAGGAGATATTTAGGTATGTTTCTTTTTTCTTTATTAGTTGTCTGTTTTGATGCCAAGATAAACTTTGATGACAATGCAGAATTCCGACAAAAGGACATATTTGCTATGGACGACAAATCAGAGAATGAGCCCATTGAAAATGAAGCTGCCAGATATGATCTAAAATACATAGGATTGGACGGAAACATTGCCTGCTTTGGTAAGAAGGCAGTTATATCCAAATAATGATTTGTGGATTTTTGCAGAATTTAGGGACCCTTGGTTTCTGAAATGTTATTTCCCCAAAAGCAAGTAAACATATGAGATTTTTGTAGCCAAAAATTCTTAAGAAACAATGCAATATGTCTTTGCTAAGTTCATTTTGGCCAGTGGTCACTGGTTTAAAGCAGAGTTTCTCACTTCTGGCACTATGAACATTTTTGGTGGGATAATTCTTTGCTGTGGGGCACTTTCCTATGCTGCATTGTCACTAGTTGTAACAACCAAAAACGTCTCCAGATATTACCTTTTGGTATGCACAGTCACCCCAGTTGAGAACCGCTGTTTTAAAGTATCTCAGTTAAATTTTGATTAGTAAAAGTCAGAACTTTTGCTACTCTAGTCAATTTTAATATGCTAGAATTATTCTGAAATTTGGGTTTAAGATAAATTGCTTTCTTAGAGGAAGTAGAAGAGAATGCGTACTTTAATCATTATACTAAGTTTCAGGTTCTGTGAAAACCAAAGGATAAAATGTTTACTCCATTATGTCAATTTATTAATAAGACAATTGATTTTATCATAGTCATCTAAATTTGTGAAATTGGCTTATTAGCAAAGATAAGAATGGGTCTATAGAGGCAATACAGTTTCTGTCATTGTCCACAGCGTATAGTACTGAGATTTATACGTTTCTCTGTTACTGGTGGAACCAATTCACTGCACTTGAAACGGAGACCTTAATCTTAATGGAATTAAAATAAAAAAGATTTGTAGCTCATTAACCAACAGTATCATTATATTCAGAACTGAACAGACCTCATCTAGTAGTTTGCTGTTCAATACAATAGAAAATGACATCCAATTACAAGTGATACCAAAAGCTCTTGCTTTGTATTGGAACTCTAATGTACCAGATCACTCACATCATTCTGACCTTGATAAGCTAATATAATCTCAATATTTGTAGCGTTTAGAAAGGGGAAAGATAAAATGGTGTGTTTAGAGCAAATTACATACATATTCCTTATAGCCTCTGTAGGAATGTGCATGATTTGGCCAAGGTAGCAGTCTCATAAGCTATGATTAACACATTTCACATTGTTTTAAGATCATATACAAATGATTTTTATTTTAGTTGTCACAGACTAAATTAAATTAGTCACAGTTCATAGGCTTATCTGGGGAATTCAGGGGTCAGAAAAAGTGAAAGGTACTTTACCTGGAGAGTTTCTGCTGTGTCCAGGAGACCTTTTTTTTGGCACTTTCTAACCTAAGGAAAGTAATTTCCTATAATTAAGCATAAGAAGCAAAAGAAGTGCAATTGTGATCAATAAAACTTAGCTCTGGAAAAACAGAATTTTGATGCTAAAACTCTTCCTTGATTTCTTAAGAAAAGCTCCTAGAATGTTGGCACATTTTGGTTATAGTTTTAATGATCAGGTTGTTAGTGAACATTTCTTATATTAATTTGAAACAGAAAGAGGGGTTTTTGGAATATTGTTTTGATGCTGTCATTTGTTCATTTATTTTCTAAGTTTCTCCAGAGAACACATAAACATGCATGGTTGAACTAAGTGTAAAAAGTGTGGAGTCCTGTTGAAGTTGGGACCCCTATGGCTCAACCCCAGAGGGGTGCCATATTCAAAGGAGCATATTCTCAGCAAGCAAAAAAATGAAAGAATCACATTCTTTACTCAAATCTCTTAAAGAATATTAAAAAGAATGTAATTTATAAGCTCTAGCAACTCTTCATATCCTTTTTCCTCTCTTTCCCAGTTCTCTTAAACTCTGTACTTTCCAGAACCTAAAACTCTTTCCTCTACTAATAGTCCAAATTTATTACTTACTTAAGCTCTTCCCTTCTTTGTGTTTCCCAGATTGATTTAACTTCTCAATAAATCCTCCCCATTCCCAAGTCTTTTTTGTTTATTCTTTGTATGTACATTTCCTGATTATTATCCTTGCCTTGTGTTCCATTTGCATTTCATAGTGAACGGTGCTGGACTCGCCATGGCTACCTGTGACATCATTTTCCTGAATGGTGGGAAGCCAGCCAACTTCTTGGATCTTGGTGGTGGTGTAAAGGAGTCTCAAGTGTATCAAGCATTCAAGTTACTCACAGCCGATCCTAAGGTAACCTCTCTCTTTGTAGGGGAAATTACATGGTGTAATGATTTCTAACCATCAAGATCTACCTTGTTCCTGCTGCTAAGGGTTAATAAGCCAACGCATGGACTTTGCAGCGCCAGGTGCAAATCCTGCCCTATATCCCATTGGAATGCATGTTGGTTTAAATCATCTGGGTGAAAGGCTTATAAGTGCCCCTAGGATCTTATTTCAGCATCTGTGCTTAAAAGTTCTGGGAGGTGGAAGGAAATTTTTTTAAAAAGTGTAGTGCAAATAATGAAATATTGGTTGGCATGAAACATTTTTTGGGTCCATTACACTGAAGCGATTAGTTCTACGCTTATGTGACTTAGAGAGGACTGAGTCTCAGATTCCTTCCATAAAGATCCTGAAGGTATTATAAGATTAAGACAGAAGAAAGTTATAGGGTTATAATATATATTACTGAGAAAAAGTGATCCCACCTCCTGCTTTTCAGTTTTCATCTGTGACAATTACATACATTACAGTTTGTAACATATGCTCTCAGTAGCATGTAATGTTGTTTCATGGGAATCTTTTCTTCTTAACTAGAATGTAGCTATCATACTCATGCTAGGTGCATAGTAGGTATTCAGCAAATATTTAATCAGTTTATATACTTATATGGTTTGTTTCCATTGTATATATTCAGTTGTCTATGATAACAAGGTTTAGATGGATGTTATTATATAGGAAAGGCTAATATTTTTTGAATCCCTGATATATGTCATGTAATTCTCTTCACAGTTCTGTGGGGTAGTGTACATGGCACAATCATATATGATTGTCAACTTTATTTGAGAATCATTATCTTAATATTGTTAGTATGTAATACGTTCTCCTGGTTCCTGACATATCTGAAGACATGGAAAGTCTGAGCCATCACTAAGAAAATCATGAATGAAAATAATATCAGGTTTTTTTAAAGAAATGTTGTCTGAACTTAATAGGGAAGCTTCCCATTCATAAGTAGACTGGCATTGGGGGCCTCACATGCATGCAGTTTTATCTTAGGTTAGTGGTATGCTTATCTGTTTTCATTACTTTGTTGGTAACCTTATGTTTTCGCTGTCTTTTCCTTCTGATTCACACACAGTCATAAAATTGTTAAACATTATCAGCAACTTATCTTCATTTCTGCAGTGCTGTTCAGGACTAGCAAAGTCACTGAAGTCCAAAGTCACCCAGCTGTGAAGTGCAGTTGATTTTTCTGTTTACAGAAACACCTTGTTTTCATTGGTTAAGTAAGAACAGTATCAGAGGCTCCCTAATTATTAATTCATTTATCCCTCCTTCTTACTCCTTTCTAAGGGAAGAATCATTTTCATCCCAGAGATTTTCAAACCATTTGAAATCTGTAAATACCATGGACATAATACACAGCTCTTTAAACTGCTTGAACCACAAAGTACCCAGAGGACAGGCGACTGTAATGAGATACTGCACACTTAGTGTCTACTGAAATTCAGTGCTGAGAATTAAAGAGAGCCAGTGAAGGATTAAATTGGAAGGACAATCATTGCATTTTCTTTGGAATATCTTTTCTTAGTGCCTGATCCTGAATTTTAATTTTATAAAATTACAGGAAGGGAATGAAAAATCACTTGGAGGTGTTTTTTGTTTTTGTTTTTGTTTTTAAACAATCTCTTCAAAAATGTTGACTTTACCCTATAGAATATTTTCAAATGCTTAGAGTGTTTAAACTTTTTTGAGATTGGCGGTTGTCTTGGGTAGATAAAGATATGTGGGAGTTATTTTATTTTTCTCATGCTATATCAGGAAAATGCATGCTTGGCCCATCTCATAGTACATTTTCCAAATCTTGAAATTTCAAAGCCAGTTAAAAAGCATAGAAATATAATGGGTATTTTCAATCCTGGCATTGTTTCACAGATTTCAGAGAAAAGAGGCTAAAAAATAGTGTAGATGAATTGATTTGATCTTAACAAGGAAACTGGTTGTAGTTCTGGCAGTAATTATTTCAAGTAGAACCCCATCCAGTTGCCCAGAAGAAGATATTCTCCAGAGCCCAAAGCTAATTATTTCAAAGGTATTGATTTTCTTGTTAGATATAAGGATTAATCAGTTGAATACACTGAAACTCAAAATTACAAAAGGCCTGTTGTTGTTAAACTTGAATAACTGATACTAACAACTACTTGTTTGTTATATGTACAAGCTAATTCTATTGATCAAGTAATAAACATCATCATTCAAGAAAAATATTATGGATTGACATATCTTTCCACTCATTGTCAGCTATGGAGCTGAGACTTGCATTTCTTTCACTTGACTATTAGCCCAGATGCTGATTTTCATTGGGACCTAACACAAGTACCTTTATAACTAATCTGTTCCTTATTTGTTTGTAGTATATATGAAGTGAAGTTCCTCTGCCAGACTGCCTAAAACAAGAGTGTTTATAAGATAGTTCACTTTCTAAACTGGATTCCCATGAAGTGTATCATTAAATATTTTATAATTCTCTTATTTTCCAGCTGGGCTTGAGATGAAAGAAAGGTAATAGGGTTTGTTCTGCTGGTGGTAGACTAGATGTGATCTCACCCTCATCATTTTAACTTACAGGATTCTAAACACTAGTGTTCCTAAAATCACAGGGAGTAAAATTGATACAAAATAAAAAATAGAAGTAGGATTTTGTGGTAATCTATAAAGAATTTGAACACATTTAAAGGAGAAATACTATCAAGAGTGTTAGCCTTATGTTTTTGTTTTCCTGAATTATGCTTTAGCTTTTGTTTCTAATTTTAAATTTAGAATTTCAAAGATGTAGAAAATGAGTACAACAGCTGGAGTATGTAAAACATCTTGTATAAATGAATTAAAGAAAAAGATGGTTGGTTTGACTCTCAACAGTAACCTCGCCTTATTGTCCGAAGTTAAGCAAGTTTGTTGCCCTCTGGAGACCTGGTTTTGAAAACAGTAGCATATGATTGGCATTAGTGAAGACACTTCACTTGATTTGACTGTGCTTCCTGGTTTAGATCCAACTTAGAGTCAAATTTTCAAAGTCCTTTAAATGTCTAAGAAGAAATGTGCTATATAAGCACCAAATACTCGTTTAAGAAGGAAGGGATTCTTAGTGGGGCTGTGGTGCCATGCAGCCTGGGTTCCAATCCTGTCTTTAACACAAATTGGCTGTGGGACCTTGGGCATGTCATTGAACTTTTTTGTGTCTTGATTTCCTCTTTTATAAAATGGAGATAATAACAGTACTTATTACCTCAGAGACTTATTGCAGGAATTGAAATACGCACATTTCCAATTTAAAGAGGCAGTAATTTCACGAGAGTAGCATCTAAAAGTTTAATAAATTTTTATTAAAGTATAACTTACATAGAGAACAGTGTACAAATCATAAGTATATAGTTCAATGAATTATGACAAAGTGAACATATCTGTGGAACCTCTGACCACATCAAGAAATAGGACATGGCTAGTGTTGTGGACTGAATGTTGTATTTTCTCATAATTTATATGTTGAAATCTTACCCCCCCAATGGAATGGTATGAGGAGGTAGGGCCTTTGGGAGGTAATTAGATCATGGGTGGAGCCCTCATGAATGGGATTAGTGCCCTTATAAAAGAGACGACCCCCCCGCCCCCCGAGAGCTGTCTCACCTCTTGCACAATGTGAAGATATAGCTGGAATATGGCAACCTTTGTACCAGTAAGTGGCCACTAATCTGCTGGTGCTTTGATCTTGGACTTGCCAGCCTCCAGAATTGTGAGAAATAAATGTTTGTTGTTTAAACCACTCAGTTTGTGGTGGTTTGTTATAGCAGCCTAAATGGACTAAGACAGTCACCATCCCAGTAGCCCTTTATGCCTCCCCACTGTCCTCCCCCTAACCTGCTTTCTTTCCAAAGGTGACACTATCCTAACGTCTAATATCAAAGATTTGTTTTGCCTGGTTTTGAGCAATGTTGCAAATAGAATAATACAATGTATATACTTTTGTATTTGCCATCCTTCATTTGACTTTTATTTCTCAGATTCACCCATATTTTATGGAGCAGTGGTCCACTTACCCTTATTGCTGTATAGTATTCTATTGTATGACTCTGCAAGATCTTTTCTGTCGTCTTCTGTTGACAGATATTTGTGTGATTCTCACTTTTTACTATTATGAATAATGTTGCTATGAACCTTCTCATACATGTCATTTGGAGCATATTTTTGTGGTGTATATACTTGGAACTAGAATTTCTGAGTAATAGGGTATGCATATACTCAGCCTGAATTGATACTGCCAAACATTTCTCTAGATGTGGTAATTTACACTCTCATAGGCATGTGTGGGAAGTCCAGTTTCTCTAGAACCTCACCAACATTTTAGTCATTCTGGTGGGTGTGAGCTAAATATCTCATTGTGGTTTAATGCCTTTCCCTCATAACTAATGAGGATGAACACCTTTTCATGTATTTATTTGAATATACTCTTTCAATTTCTGTCACCTCCTGTGTAAAGTAGACCTGAAAATAATACCCCAAAGCATTGTTTTATTATCATCTAAGATATATGTGGAAGTACTTGCCAAACCTTTCTAAAGCATGATGAAAACTTTAGTTTGTGTTGGGTTTTTTTTTTTTTCCTGAGTGTTCATTTTGATTATCGTTTTAAAGGCTTAGATTTAGAATTATTGAAACAGTGGGGAATAAATGGTCATCTCCAGAAATGGGAGCTGTCTGAAACAGTTTACTGACACCAGTGTTACTGCCTGGGTTGTTTTGAAATTGATGAAATGTGTAAGCAATTCAGTAGCTTGCAGTGATTCTCCCTTCAGACAACCAAGAAAACACAGTTTAATAAAGGGAGGATTAAATTCATGTTTTGGAGAACCACAAAATATAATTTGGTATAACTTTGAGGAGAGGCCAGCTGTTTTAGCTCTGTGGTAAGTGCTTGAAAAGTCCTTAGAATTTGAGGCCAGGAACATAAAACTGCATGCCATATTTTTGATAAGGGGGTTATACAAATGCTTAAAGTTGTAATAAATATATTTTAGAATTAATACATACTAAATGCCTTATGTATTGTTAATTATCATATATCTAGAGTGTATTTAAAAACAAAACACAATATCCTCTTTTTCTCTTACATACATGCTTATATCAGAGGCATAAAGAAAAACTCAGTTCATTACATAGCACATGCATTTGCTGAAATGCCTTACCTGTAAGGGAATATTTATTTTGGGGGTTAATAGAAGTCTTCTAGGGATTCGTTTTCAAATATAATGTCCAATACATTTTAAACGTGAGGATTATTTTCAAAATGATTACTCCATCTCTATTCTTACAAGCTAGTTTGAAAACAAGTTTTACTTTCATATAGAGTTGAAAAGCAGCCATCCTTTATGGTGATCATCTACCTGATAGCCTAGTCTGAAAAGAATAAAAATGATTTTGTGCTTCTGGATTTGCAACCTGTCATTTGGTTTCTCCTTCCCCTTAGAAAAACCTCTTGTTTAGGGTAACCACTGTGCATACGCTAGAGAATGGAAAACCACCCTCCCCAGGCTCATTTCTCCTCACAGTGGTTTTCCTACTGTCATGAATTCATAAATGCTGATTTTGCATTTCTTTTCCTGATGTCCACTTGACCCAAATTTCCAAGACTGTCTGGCTCTCCATGCCCAATTTTCCTGCCAGTACTCCCCAGTAAGAGCCAGGTCCTGGCGAAGGTAGTTGTTTCCATATCTCACACATGATCAGTGTGTCTGATAGCTACCACATTTTCAAACCATCACTAATGGAGCACTGTAAATCTATTTTCATGCTCCTTGCTGACATACTTTCAGAAATAAATAAAAATAAGGTTTGTGACTGGGCCCGGGCCCGGGCCCCGGTGCGCTGAGCCCCCGCTCTCGACTGTGCGAGATCCGATTCCGGAGCTGCCATGATTGAAGTGGTAGCGGAGCTGAGCAGAGGCCCTGTGTTTCTGGCAGGCGAGGCGCTGGAGTGTGTGGTGACCGTCACCAACCCCCTGCCCCCGACAGCCACTTCTGCATCCAGTGAGGCTCTGGCCTGGGCCAGTGCCCAGATCCACTGCCAGTTCCATGCCAGTGAAAGTCGGGTAGCACTGCCTCCCCCTGACTCCAGTCAGCCAGACGTCCAGCCTGAGAGCCAGACTGTCTTTCTACCACACCGAGGTGAGAGGGGTCAGTGTATCCTTTCCACTCCACCAAAAATCCTATTCTGTGACCTGAGGCTGGACCCTGGAGAGTCCAAATCATACTCCTACAGCGAAGTGCTGCCTATAGAGGGACCACCCTCCTTTCGGGGTCAGTCAGTCAAGTCTGTCTACAAACTGACCATCGGCTGCCAGCGTGTCAACTCACCCATCACTTTACTCAGGGTCCCTCTGAGGATTCTTGTGCTGACTGGCCTTCAGGGTGTCCGCTTTCCTCAGGATGAGGCTGTAGCCCCATCCAGTCCCTTCTTGGAAGAGGTTGAATGTGGGAAGAAGGACTCGTGGCTCACTGAGCTGGCTGGGGAGTGCCTCATGGCTGCCACATCCTGCCGCAGCCTCCATCTGTACAACATCAGTGATGGCCGAGGAAAAGTTGGAACATTTGGCATCTTCAAATCTGTATACAGACTCGGTGAGGACGTGGTGGGGACCTTAAACTTAGGAGAAGGAACTGTAGCTTGTTTGCAGTTTTCAGTGAGCTTACAGACGGAGGAGCGTGTGCAGCCTGAGTATCAGCGGCGACGCGGGGCGGGGGGGCCCCCTCTGTGTCTCATGTCACTCATGCCCTGCACCAGGAGTCCTGCCTGCATACAACCAGAACCAGCTTCTCCCTCCCCATCCCTCCCAGCTCCACCCCAGGCTTCTGCACAGCCGTTGTATCCCTGAAGGGGCGTTTGCATTTTGAATTTGTAACATCCCGAGAGCCAGGTTTCGTGCTCCTACCTCCCATGGAACAGACCGAGCCTGTCACCTGGACGGGGCCTGAGCAAGTGCCCATGGACACCTTCAGCTGGGACCTCCCCATCAAGGTGCTGCCTACAAGCCCTACCCTGGCTTCATATGCAGCCCCAGGCCCCAGCACCAGCACCATAACCATCTGAAACTGGCCCACGTGGCACTGCTTTCTTCAGGATCCTGAGAACTCAGCACCTGGACTCTAGTAGGGCCCATTTTTTCCCACCTGGGGTCCAGTGGCACAGATTATGAGAGGCAGGCTTTCGGTTGTAGCATTAACTTATTTATTCAGCATAAATCGGCAGCTGCTAGTGGTTTCCCTGGAAGTGGCAGCAGCAGTGGGCAGTCCGCAGAGGGCAGTCCGTTGAGCTTAGCTGGAGTGGGGAGCAGGAGCCGCAGGAACAGGGGTGTTAGCTGAGCCCCACTCTGGGTCGGGCCCTCCCCCTTTGCAGGGCAGCCGAGGGTCAGATTTTTGCACCAGGGAGAACTGGCACGTTCCTGCCTCCTGACGTACCTCACAGCCAGCAGGGAAGTCAATAGGATGCTGGGATCTGGGGAGCCAAAGGATGGGGAAGGAGTGAGAACAGTGGAGGTCCACTCTTATTCCTGCCCCGCATCCCCCCTCCCAGCATTCCTTCCATATCTTCTCCCAGCGCCCCTGTCCCCGCTAACTGAGCTCTTGCCTCCCATATGTGGATGTTTTCATTTCATAGCAGGAATATTTTCCCTCCAGATCCACCCCGACTCCCCTCACTTTGTAGCCTGAAGCCTTCTCTCTCACATTCTTGTTGGTGCCTTCAGATTCAGCCAGCCTCACACCGCTACTCTGTCCATTCTCACATCACAGCCATCTAGTCATGCCCTGGCCATCTCCCAGTCACCCACGTCAGAGCCATTCTCTCTGGCCATCTTTGGTAACTCACGTGTTACAGCAGCCCACACCGACGGGATGCAGACAGGTGCAGTGGAAACAGTCCTTGCGGAGCCAAGACTCGCCCAGGGTGAAATATTTCCCTTCATAGTGGCAGGGGGCTAGGGGAGAACAGGAAATGTGAGCGTGCTGGAGCAGAGGGGTTAAGTGCACAGCGCCTGAGTTTAGTCTCTCCTGTTTCCCAGCTCGAGGGAGTCTGGGTTTTCTAACATAGAATCATCCCTGAGCCCCCTTCCTCCCAGTGCCCTCTGCTCCTGTCCTTCCCTGGTGCCTCCCCCAGCTTTACCTTGAGCTTGGAAGTAGCACTTGCTGTGCACTCCTGGGTGCTGGAGGAGCAGAGATATCACCAGGCAGGTGATGCCCCAGCCGCCCAGGGTCCCCTTAGCCTGTCCAGCCCAGAGCATGCTCAGGGCCATTCCTGCAGCACAGCCCTTTTGGACCCTCCTTGGCTTCTGTTCAGGCTACTCTGGTCTTGTCTCCTTGACTTTTCTTTGTTTCTCTCCTTGAGTCTTAGCTTCTGTCTTTCTCCCCTGGGCTCCTGTCTCACACCATCGCTGTGCCCTCTGCTCTCACAGGCTTGGGGATGTTTATAAAGTGAGGACCCTGGCCCCCTGCTGAGTAGAGCTGGAAAAGCTGTAACTCTGTTTCCTGAGGTGAGGGCATGAAAACAAGAGGTCTAGCTTTAATAAGCTGTGAGAGCTGATTCATGCGCCGGCACAGCGAGGGGGAGGGAGGTGGCCATGGAAGGGGCACTGGACTGGGCACTTCCCCAGCAAGGAGGTGGAAGGGGGAGGACCCCCAGGTGGTCCCCAGAACTATTCCCTGGCCTGGAGAGAAGGAAGCATTCCACGATCTCCCCCCGCCCCATAATATACACACATGCACGCACACACACTCTCCAGGGGTGTGTACGCTGGGATCCTTGCCTGGACGGGAGGGAGGCATTTCCTGGGGATGGCTAATCCTGTGCCCCAGCCAAACCAAGGAGATGCAGTAGGGTGCGACGGCCAGAGGCTCCAGGGGAGCGAATGGGCAGCTGGAGTGGAGAATGTTTCTCTCAAACTGTAGGGCAGGGTCTCCTTGCAGTATCCTAGAGACATGGCTGCCCCTCAGAGATTAGGCGTGCGGGGCAGGGGGGGGTGGCGAGTATCTCTTTTTACAGGCATGCCAGAGATAGACTATACATTGTTCATCACCCCTAAACTTACAGCAGATAAAGGATCTCCCCATGTCTGGGAATGGTTCTTTCAAAGAACTATGCCCTAATGGTATGGATCACTCCAGTTTCAAAAAAAAAAAAAAAAAAAAAAAAATAAGGTTTGTACTCTTTGCTTCTCAAAATTCAGATTTTAACGTGCCTTCCTTTGTTTCATAGTCAGTGATTTAAAGAATTTAACAAACTTTGGGATATTTTAGTAAATTTTATGATTATAGTCCCAGGATGCTCAATAATTCATTATGAATCCTGTGTGGAGAGGCATTTGTAGATTGTTAAAAAGAAATGGACCACTAATGAAATTATAATATCATATATGGTGGAAATAATATATACTTATTACAAGTTAGGATTTTTTTCTTCTCCTTAATGTTATTGCATTGAGAAAAGAAGTAGTTGAATTCAACAATTCAAATTCAAGTTGATCAAATAATGGCCAGGATTAATGTCAAGCATCTCTGAATCTTAAGAATAATCTTATGATGGTAGAGTCATCAAGGCATCTGAAAGCTTTATTATTATTATTTTTGAGGTACTGTTTTAGGATCCAAATTGCCTGGTTAAGGAATCACTGGATGTGGAGAGTGAACTTAGTAAAATTATTCTGGAGAACAAGGTTAAAAACCTTCGAACTGTGAAGACCTCTGATTCCTCTGCTCTGCAGAGGTGAACTGTAATCTGGTGGGATGAACCCCAGTGGATTCAGGAGATTGAAGACACTGAATCCTCTTTCTTCTTCCTTCCATGCTGCCCCTCATCCACTGCCAAAAAATTAAGAGTGATTGTCTCAATCCTGAATGAGCAACATGTCCATATGTTCTTGCTGAAGAAATTGGCTTAACTCACAGTGGCTTTCTATGGAGTGTTCTTTCTTTGTTTTAGGATATCTTATTAAGCAGCATTCATTTCCCCTGAATTATTAAATTAGGGAAACATAAAACGTAGACCAGTACAAAAATACATTAAATTCCATATACATAGGCTTTTTAATGAATAATATAGCATTTTTGACAAAACTAGTATCAATATAACTGACACTGTTACATACTCTTCTTTTTTCACTTTTTATGCACCTTTTGCCTGTCTTTGTACAATACAACATCTTCAGTGGCTAAACAGTATTCACTTGTATAGATATATAAGTTTACTTAACCAGTCCTCTGTTATTTGGTACTCAGCTTGTTTCCGACTTAAAATAATGCTTCTGTGAACCTCCTTGTATTCATAACTACAGACAGTTCAGATTACTTACATAAGGTGAACTTTTAGAAGTGTGAGGGTAAATATGTATGCAGAGGTTAAGTTTTTCACACTTACTACCAAATTATTTCAATACGAGTTGAAGGAACATAGAGGGTTTTCATCAAATAAGTTTTCCTACATCCTGGTTGTCTACTGTGACTCTTTACTATCATGAGAGGTAACATTTTAAGTTATTTTTCTTTTATTGAGTAGTTTTGATTACTTCTGTTATGACCTGCCTATTAATATTTTTGCCCAATTTTCCATTGTTATGTCACTCTTTTTCACAAAGACAACATACAGGTGTGCGTGTATGTATGTTTTGGAAATGAAGGGAATAGGCTGTTTTATATATGTTGTCACTATTTTTTTTCCATCCTGTCTCTTGCCTTTGAATTGGTCTACATAAATTTTTATTACCTCATTATATGTATGTCCACCTGAAATACTATTATGTAAAGTCAGACCACTTAATGCATGTTATTATTTTTTGGTATTATTTATGTGACTTCTCATGAAACTTTTATTGAGACTTTTAAAATTTGTTGCTTTATGAGTCACTATATTAAGGTACAGTTTCAAGTGGAAGCATGATATTCTCTACCCCTCCAAATGTGACTTAAAGCAAGATGAATGTTGTGATTAAAATAGCATGGTTCTCTTGTTATTAATAAGATTCTTAGTTATTTTCAAAGAATATTTTTCGAAGTATTGAAGAATTTCATTGTAACCTAATATGTATTTTTCAACAGGATTCTTATTTAGTACAGTTGATTCCCACTGTTTGGAGGTTCGATATTTGCAAATTTGCCTGTGTGCTAAAATTTATTTGTGACCCCAAAATCAATACTTATAGTGCTTTCACAGTCATTTGCAAAAGTACACAGAGAGTTGAAAATTTTCCCATATCCGACATGCTGTTCTCAGCGAATATCAAACAAGGCAATGTTCTCCTTTCTTGTTTCAACTCTGTTACAGTAAACAAGTTTCATTTTCACAATTTATTCAGTGCTCCATTTTTCATGTTCTTGTCCTTTTTGGTGTGTGATTTTGCTGTTTAATATGGACACATGTAGTGCTAAAGTACTATCTAGTGTGATGTGTCTTACAGAGAAAATAGTGTTAGATAAGCTTTCTTGAGGCATGATTTACAATGCTATTGGTCAAAATTTCAATGTTAAATTATCCACAGTGTATATTAAATAAGATGTCCTTAAACAGAAACACTCAGAAAACAAGGTTATTATATTGATAGGTTGACAGAAATATTGTGATCAAGGGCTCTCAGGAACCTAACCCTGTATTTCCCCTAGGAGCAATGGATCAGTATGCACTAATTCACTGTTCATTGCAACTTTATAGACCATATCTGCTCTGAATAATGAGAATTACCTTTATAAAGTTTTGGATAATTATGGACAGCTCTTCAGAATTATATGCTAGAGACTGTCCATTTTATCTTTTTAAAGAAAGGACATTCAGTAACCCCTAATAGAAAGTAAAAAAACTCAAAAAACTTCATAATTTGCATTTATATGTTTCCTAAAGGGAAGTATTTTGACTATGAGAATCTTTGAAATGTGTCACTAATGGCTTTTGAGACATAGTAGCTTTATACCTATGGATTAAGTGAATAAACCTTGAGAACATTTTAATTTAGTTTTCACTTCTCAGTTAAGAATGATTTCCTTACCTACTTATGTCCCTTTCCTTTATGCCTTTTGAAAGTTTTCTTTACATTTAAAAAATTTATCATTTTTCACTTTTATAAATTTAACCTTTCCTACTAAAAGTATAAGATTAAAAAATTTCCCCTAACTTTATTCCCATAATACAACTATTGTTACAGTTTGTTAAATTTCCTTACAGCATTATCTGTGCATATCTTCTTTATAAGGTTATAATTAGAATGTCCTTCCTTTTGATGGCTTTTTTTGTTAGTCCAGTAGTACATAATAAACATCTTTTCATGTTGTTAGCTTTTCATGGTCTCCCTGACTGTGAATTTTGCTAGTAATATTAATAATCGGCACTGTTTTAAAGGCTTCTTGTATTTAGAAGATAATTTAAAGAAACCTAGTATTTAAAATATTTTTCAAAAAGTGTGTGGACTTTGTAAATCTGGTTTGCTAAAGCAGGGTACAGTATAGTTAACAAATGCAATAGTAACAAGCATGAAAACCTTTGTGATACAAAAAAGACTTTTATAACAACAAAATAAGAAAATCAGTGTAATACAATACCACGCTAGATACCTCGTCAGTGTTCTGTGCATTTACTACCTCCATGGACTGCTAATTTGAGTTTATTTTAATTATCTCAGGATTAATGGTGAATTGTTCATTAATATTTGATACAGTCATTCTGAATTGCCTGGACTCTGAAATAATTAAGAATTCCAGAGGTGGCCTAATGCCCCTTCCTGATTGCTCAGTTCAATATCTTCCGGATATATACAGTTTAACAAGATGAAAGAGAGTTAAGAATGAGACTTGCTAGAAGTAGGAAAATAAACTCACCTTTATTTTTTAATGCTTTTTTTTTTTTTTTTGTCCAGGATTCCCAAATGAATTATTTTGCTAAAGAACTTCCTGAGAATCCATTGATTTCTCTTTGCATTCTCTGTCTTTGTAAAGACAGGCACCCGGGGCAAACCTCTAAAATAGGTGTCTTTTTAATCTCCCTCATCAGTTGCCACCTTGGTGATAATTTGCCTCATTTCCCTTTTCTGTATGATATTTACAGTTTATAGTTCTCACCACTTGATAATCTCCATTATTCATTCATTTCTCTTTTTTACATCTCATAAAATTACCTTGAAATATCCTTTCTTTGTTTTATTTTTCTCCAACGTCTTACTGCTTTTTCAGTAAATTTTCCATTTTTTCCATATTTTTTATAAATAGCTAAAGGTACAGTCTTTCCTTGAATTGTTTTTTTTTCAGTCCATGATTTTGTTCAACTATTATTATATACTTCATTGTTTCTAGCCACACCTATGACATGTAGAACATAGTAAGTTCTCCAAAAATGTATTTTCAGAGCAAGTTCATATTGACAATGCATATTTCTTTATTTCCATATAAGTCATCTAACCACAGGTTCTCAGTCAGGAAGAAAAGCATAATGAATCAATGAGCTTTCTTTCTGAAACGATTCATTTCCTAGACTAGATGCCAATGCCATGTGTTTGGTGAGACTTGAATAAGATAGGGCAGCCTGGTAAGGACTATAGTCTAGAACTAGACTTGTCCTTACAGGTCAGGTAAATGATGGAAGGAAGGACCCCTTTGCAGAGGGTGGAATGAGGTTTTATCCAGCAGCCAGACACAGTAGCTGCAGAGAATAGTAGGGGGGATTGTATACAGGGAGGCTTGTAGGAGTGGATAGGGGATCTTACTTAAAGCAGCATGTTCGTAGAAGACAACAAGAGTACAAACATAGGGAGGCAATTCCTAAATAGTATTTAGGGAATCCTATTAACAGGTAGCCAGTATCACAGTTCACAGGCCATAGTGCAGGGATCAGACTCCATTCATGCAAAGTAAGCAGAAGCTTGATTGTAGGGAGACTAGACTACCAGGCAGGCAACTAAGGCAGGAACTTAGCCATAAGTACAAGTCAGTATGTCAGCCATGATATTGACAGGCTTGTCCCACAGTAAGAATGACCTTATTGAAGAGGGAGATAGCCCCAGCCTATTCGGAAGCAGCTCCTCAAAGACCCCTTATGAGGTCACGACTAGTTCCTGAGACCACAGAATGACTAAGCTAGGCAGTTCAGAAACATCAACCAAACAAGAATATATTATGTCTATGTGTCAGGCATTCTTCTGGGCACTAAAGATAAAGCAGTGATTGAAACTGAGTCTTTCTTGGAGCTGCCATTTTAGAGGGAGTAGGTAGACAGTAAAGCCAATGAGTGAATAAATACATAATATAAAACAGGTACCTAATATGTTGAGTGGTGATATTTGCTAAGTTGAAAAATAAGATTGAAAGCGGGGCCTGAAAATGTCAGGAGTTTGTTAGTTTTTATAGGTTTGTCCAAGAAAATCTTTAGATAATTTAACTTGGAGAACAAAATGCTGTAGTTGTTAACATCATTTGGAGTTTGTGATGACATATTTGCTACCAATGAGGGAGTCTGTCTGGCATCTACATCTGTTGGAGCTGCCCTCCTTTCCTCCGTCCTTTACTTACTACTTCTTTGCCAAAGTGTTCTAAGCAGTCACTTGCTTTATCATGGAGCTAAAAAAAGGTTTTGTTCATTTGAATAGTTTACGCTGCAACTTTGGGTGGCAGCTCTCTTGCTATTAGAGGTCCTTTGTGAACATCGATGGATATTTTATCTACATATCCAGGACCCTCTCCTGAGATGCTCTTTTACCACCTTTGAGGTCAGATGAAACAGAGCACTTCAAACATACCTATTAGTTAGCATTCCCAACAGGCAGCTGGCACAAATCCTAGTTAATTATTTTTCTTCCAGCTTATCTGTGAGTTCTTTCATTAGTCATTATCTGTAAGCATTCTGGACACATCCCTTTTTCTCAATTAGAACTCCAGTAGAATATTTTTGAGCAAACATTTAGATGTCTGCTCAGAGGCCTTAAGATCGTAAACAGTGAACAGAAAATCCATTTGGAGCTTTAACCCATGACCTTCTCTATTTCACTTGCTCTTTAATCCCAAGCAGTACATTTCTTTGAGAAGGAGACATAAGTGACTTGGAATCTTCACTGTGTCAATATGATCCAAGAATATTGGCATTTGGGCAGCAGGCAGGCAGGGAAATGTCCAACTCATACTGTATTTAGATGACTTCTGATATTTTTATGTGTTTCATATTCTTTGATTAGTCATTGTACTTTATAAATGGAGCTTCTTCATGAAGCTGAACTTCCAGATAGCTAATTCAAATGCTGACAGTGTTAAGCAAATTCCAAAGAAGAGGTGTTTGATATTCAAATGAGAAGAGTGAAAGAAACAAAAGTAAAAAATACAAAAGCCAAGAAACGTGAAATGATGTTTTACTGAAAGAATAAATTCTGTCATTCCAGTTTTATTTCCAAGTACAACCTCGACACACTACCTGTTGAAAGGTACACCAATTTATCAAACAATGCAGAATATCTTAGGTAAGACAACAGGACAGAAATAAGAGCCCCATCATCATCCTAGCTCCTCTTCCTAGTGGACACAGTTTGGTATTCCCCATCCAGTCAGGAGTCAACAGATACTTTTTGATTACCTACTGTGTGTTAAGTTCAGGGATTGGGAGAATGGGAAACCATTCAATATTTGATGTCATTGGTTCCAGTGAGGCTGTTCTTATCAATTTCTTCTGATTGTAATAATCTGTGTAAAGCAGAGGAAGACATGTGCCTGACTGACGGATATAGTCTTTTCTAAGGTCAACAAAGACCCAGTATAAAGCACTGAGGTCACATCTCAGTCTCTGAGTTCACAGAGAAAAGTGTGTGGAGCCTCACTACTCAAAATGTGGACCATGGACTGTCAATGTTGATGTCAACTTGAAGGCGGTTAGAAATGCAGAATCTCAGCCTTACCCCAGACCCATCACATTAGAATTCGTGTTTTCACAACAGATGGTTCCTGTTCACATTAGAGTTTGAGGAACACTGGTGTAGAATAGGGGCAGACAAACTGCAACTCACAGCCAAGTCCAACCCCATGCCTGTTTTTGTAAATAAAGTTTTATTGAAACAGAGCTTTGCTCATTCACTTTCTTAATGAGTAACTGTGACAAAGAACTCCTGGCCCACCAAAGTTGGGAGTAGTACTGCTCAAGGTGTGGCATTGGACCGGTGCCAGTTTGTATAGAAGTGCCAATCTATGAGCTGTTTGTTTTAGATTTATAAGTACAGAAACAGAATAAGTGTTGAGAAACTTTGATTGCAATTTGCCATTGCCATGACACACAAGTGGAAGATCCATTTTCTAGCAACTCATAATATTGTATTTTGTAACAGTATCAGTCCATGACTATCAGGGAATAAAAAAACCTAATCCTTCACCACGGATTATGTGAGAAGCACTATTCTGTGTGAGTAAACATAGAAAATATGTGCATAACAGACATATATATACTACCAACTGTAAAATAGATAGTCAGTGGGAAGTTGTTGTATAACAAAGGGAGTCCAACTCGAGGATGGAAGATGCCTTAGAGGACTGGGGCGGGGAGGGTGGGGGGGGGACTCGAGGCGGGGGGAGTCGAGGGAGGGAGGGAATACGAGGATATGTGTATAAAAACAGTTGATTGAACTTGGTGTACCCCCCAAAAAATAATAAATAAATAAATAAAATTAAAAAAAAAATATGTGCATAAAACCAACATCATAAGTGAATTTAATTGTACCTAGCACACCTTGATGCCACGTGAGCTTTATTGTGGGCTGTGATAATCATGGTGTTGTATCACTCTTTGCTCATCATGTTTTCTCATGATTCTTTCTTTTGTCTCTTTAAGGATTCTTCTCCCTCTTCCTTGTGATCTTGGTAATGCCATCAAATTCATTGCCTCCTCTAACGCTATATGTCCCTGTGTGGATCCTCTCTTCCCTCCTCCTGTTCATGGGGTACCCTTATACTCAGGATAGGCCAGTTGTTTTACTGCATCCCTGAAAGCAGGCTGCTTCCAGGAGTGATCTCCTACACCGGCCCCTCAGTCCAATCAGCTTTCCTTCTGAAACTCATGGCAAAGGCCACCTGTCTCTGGGATCATGAATTAAAACATTGTGGCCTAGCAGGCTGTATTCTCTCCCACCTGGTGAGAGCCTGAGTAAGATCCAGGAGCAAACCTGCGTGATGGAGACTCCCTCAGTCATAGGGCTTCACTCCCATATAGCCAGTTTTCTGTAACTCAGTGGTTCTCAAAGTGGTTGGCCCCCAGCAAGAGTAGTCTTACCTAGAACCTTTTTAGAAATGCAAATTCTTGGCCCCCTTCAAACCTATTGTATCAAAAACTCTGGGGTGGGGCCCAGCACTGTGTTTTAACAAGTCTTTCTGGTGATTCTTGTGTTTGCCTAAATGTGAGAATGACTGTTATCGCTCTGCAGCTTCTCTTCTATGAGCTGCTTCACATCTTTCCAAGATATGAGCCAAATTGTTCTTTCTTTTTCTGCTTTGAGTTAGATTTCATTGTCTGTCACTGACAACCCAGCAAGTCTGCTTAATATACCATACCTTTAAAATTCTCACCCAACTGAGAGTTTGCCCCAGCATTCTGTTGTGCTGTATAGTAGCCCTGGGCCTACTTCTGTTAACACTTCTTTATAGTTCTTTCCCCGTGCACTCTACACCCCCATGTATTTTAAGATTTTTCATTCTCTTATTTTTATGTCAAAATCTCTCCGTGAAACTCAGAGGGACTTTATCAGTCCGAAAGTGACTTTTCTATCCAAATGAATATTGAAGATAATCTCCTAGTTAATAGGTAAGATTCAACAACTGGGATTGTAAATGCATTTCTCTGGAAATCAGCTCCCGCGTGGAGAACTTTTATTTCTCTTCTCTCTAATAAAACTAAGATACAGCAACAAGTTGTGTAATTTTCAAATGACTTTCTATAAACTTTATGAAATTACCTCATCTTGAGCTCAGTCATTGAAGTAAATCTAATTCATTTTTGTGCCGATTAAGTTACCATCAGCTCCTTTTCACAAGAGATTTCCTAAGTATTATTGTTCTCCGTGCATTTAACCTCTCTTGGTACTTTTCTTCCCCTCTCCTCAGTGTTTTGCTGTGAGTCAGTCTCCTGTCTATTCTTGTTACAAAATACAACCTTCATTTGTTATGTGAGTTCCTAGTGCTATTTGGGGAAAAGGAAAGTGGTCATATCTTTTAGTATTTGACAAAAGTTGTGATAATAGAGTGTTTCAAGATGGAGATATTGAATCAAGTTTTATGTTTGGTCAAGAAAATTGATTCATGATGATATGTGACATAAGGAAGGTCTTCACTGATTTTTTTTTTTTTTTTTGTATGCATGGAGAATAAAAACAATCAAGTTTTTAAAAAATACAATTTAATGTTTCTTTATCTTGATGGCTGCTTGTGCAAACTCCTTTTACAGAAACTCTTTGGTCAGAGAATCAGCATATAACTTTCCCTCACCGTTGGACAAATCATCTTTATGTCAACCACCATTGGGAAATTGAGATTTGCCTGCTTTTCTTTTAATTTGTATGATCAATATCAAGGTGAGACCTCGTTGCTGTTTCTTCCACCTCTGAGGTTGTTACCATGTTCTTGAGTGCTCATGTCTCCCTTAGAGAGTGGACCAGACAAGAAACAGGGCATGAGCTAGTTTTCATTCCTCTTTGTGGTTCCTGTATGTCCCTAGCTCACTGCAGCCACTAGACAGTGGAGACACAGTCCATGTGAAGGTAAGGCTCTAAAGACAGTTCATGATGCAAAAAATATAATCAAAATTAGCTTTGAAAATCCTCTAAGTTGCCCATACATTGTAATATCTTTGAGCACTGGAGTCTTGCAGTGTGGTGAGATGCTGATCCACTGAGCATCTGGGAGTGAGCAGTGGGGCCTCAGCCCCTCCCATCTCGCTCAGGGACCTGCAGCCTTTGAATGAAATGGCAGTAGGGTCGCCCACTAGAGTTTACTCATTAATTTCTACTCTTTCTCACTTACTTATTCCATCCCCATGCCTGTCTAGGTGGTTTCATATAAATTAAATGTGTGTGTGATGTGACTTTGATGTACGAGATGAGACTAAATAACATGCTAGGGAAGGTATGAAGAGAGCAGTGGAAGCAAGGGGCCAAGAAATTGTTTCAAGGTATTCTTGGCATGCATGTTAGACAGTTTAAAAGTATATGTACAACTCTTATATGGGATCTAAAAAAACGGTGCTGATGAACCTAGTGGCAAGGCAGGAATAAAGACACAGAGATAGAGAACGGGCTTGAGGACATGGGAAGGAAGGGAAAGTGGGACAAAGTGAGAGAGTAGCATTGACACATATACACTACCAAATGTAAAGTAGATGGCTAGTGGGAAGCTGCTGCATAGCACAGGGGGATCAGCTCAATGCTTTGTGACGACCTAGAGGGGTGGGATAGGGAGGGTGGGAGGGAGGCTCAAGAGGGAGGGGATATAGGGATATATGTATACATATAGCTGATTCACTTTGTTGCACAGCAGAAACTAAGACAACATTGTAAAGCAATGACACTCCAATAAAGATGTGGAAAGAAAATTTTTTTAAGCCTTAACAAGTAAAAAATAAATAAATAAAAAATAAATAAATAAAAAAATGTATACAACTCTCCGCCTAGAGGGGTCATTATGTGGTCGTTAAGAGCTTATACTTCATTGGCAGACAGAACTCAGCTGAGATCCAGCTCTGCCAGTTCCTAGCTGTGTGACCTTGTGCAGGTTGATTCACCTTTCTGTGCCTGACATTTAATCTGTAAAGTGGAGTTAATAACTTGTGGCACTAGATAAAATAACACATGAAGTGCTTTGAGCACAGTGCCTGGAACTTTAGGCAGTCATTTCATGAAAGCAGTGCCAGTGGTGGCTGTCCTCAGGGGGTGGTTGCTGTGGTGGTCATATATATAATAGGGCCAGTTGGCCAGCCTCTGCTACTAGCCAGGCACAGTATAATCTAGTTGGTAACAAAAGGCACTCTTGAGCCAGGCTGCCTGGGTTTGAATCCTGGCTCTCTCACCAAAGTGTAGCCCTGGGCAACTTAATCCGTCTGTGCCCCAGTTTCCTCATCTGTATAATGGATATGATTTTTGTACCTGTCTTAGGTTTGTGGTGATAAGTAAGTAACTTAATATTTATAAAGCCCTTAAACCAGTTTCTGGCACACAGTTAATGCCTATACAGTTGTCTCGTGCTCTCTGTAGGGGATTGGTTCCAGGAGCCTCTGCAGATACCAAAATCCACGGATGCTTAAGTCCCTCATGTAAAATTGCATAGTACAGTGAATACAGTTGGGTTTTGAATCCATGGGTTTCACACCCACAGATTCAACTAACCCTGAATCTAAATTTCTATTTGGAGGACCAGACTGTGTAATTGTCAACTGCTGTTACTAATATTTATTTTATTCTTTCAGTTTGGTACAGTTTCTTCTATTCAACCAAATAAATTATTCATTGCGCACCATATTTGTGCCACTCTGTGAGGAGTGGGGATGTCCGTCATATGTGCATGGAGCTTACAGTATTGTGGGCCAAACGGACTTCTATAAAGTGTTTCACTGTTTTTCTAATTACACACTATGATTATGAGGAATCCTGGGAAGAGGCACTGGAGAGGACACAGTAAATAAACAGATAAATAAGGTCTAGACTTTCTTTTAGAAAAAAGAAAAAAAAAAACAAAAACGGCCAAAGAGAGGGTTTAGAAGGACCTGGATTCTCATACTCTGCTGCACAGTAGAAACCACTGGGGAGCTGTTAACACTCGCACACCCAGACTGTTCTCTAGACGAATTCCATCAGCGTCGCTTGGAATGGAGAGGGACTGAAGCTTCAGGAATTTTTAAGTTCTCCTGGTGAGTCCATGGTGCAGACAGTTTGAGAAAGAATGATGCAGAAGGCGCTACTCTGGGAGTGTGAGCTGACTGGTAGATCCAAGGGGGTTTGCGTGCAGTTGCTGATTCAGAAATCACTCAGGAACATTCATTACAAGGAGTTATTCTGGTTTTAGAGACCTCTTTGAGTTAATCCCAAGAAAATACTCTTGGCCTTTCCGTAAAACTAGAATTCAGAGCTAGAACCAACTACCCTGGTTTTGCTGAGCTTGGAATTATTTATATCCCTCTGATAAAAATATCCATGAGTTTCAATTTTCTCTCTTTTTGCTTCCATTGCTGAGGTTTCCACAAATACTGGCTCTTACCATCTGAAGTCATCAGGCTTGGTGGATAGTCTAGCTTGATGGCTACATTGCTTGGGAGAATGTTATGAGGCACACGTGGTCCCTATCTTAGATGAATGTGGACCTGACTCTTGATCTCTCAGAATCAACATATAAAACTTTGAGGGTTGAAATTGGGTTTATAAATTATATGCAAATACACATAAATTGAATCCCATTGAAATCAAGTATGTGGGCGAAATGAGCTTCGTACTGAGAGAAAGAGAGGGAGAAAGTGTATATTCAAGTTCTGTAGTTCTGAGGGAGATTTTCTATACCATAACCAATGAAGTTATCCTTTCAGACAGTATTTTAGGTTCATAACTGTGGACTTTCAAAAGAAAAAAAGTCAGTTATGAAGGAGTAGATGGAGGCAGTGCGTGTGCACAGTATGTCGTGGTTGGTGGTGGACCTGGAATGTGTCATACTCAGCAAATCATTTAATGTAAAGTTTTTGGACTACAGGCCTGTCTTTTCACTGCAGACTTGTAATAGGAAGATTACAGTGAGCTGGCAAGTTCCAAGACCTCCGCGGAATTGTTGGTTCCCACTGCTCTCTGGTGGCCATCCTCTTAAACTCTTCTTTGGGGCGGGGGAGGGGGGAATGCTTTCTGAATTGTGGCAGATTCACCTTTAACCAGAACTTCCAAGCGCAAAGCTCCTGTTACATGGGGGAGAAACTAGAAGAAACTTTCTCTTGCCATTGTTAACATGATGAGAAATAACTCGGTTTTGGTACAATATGAGGGAACATTTTCATTGGTGAGCTCTTAATGTCTTGTTAGCTAGTGTTTTTATCATCTTTATTCTTTCCCTATGGCTAATATGAAGTAGACTTAGCTAAATTCTTATACTTTGTCAGGAGTTGGTTGCCAGCCTGTGACTTTGGAGCTCAGGGAAATGTTCTTGATGACATTTTGTCTCTTGTGCATGCCCTTTACTTACATAGCACAAATGCAAGTGGCGTGAATGTCGGGACCTCAGTACTTGTGTTTTTATTCACTGCTTAGTGGCACACTTTCTGCTTTTCCTGCTCTCGTCTTTTCAGACCAGGAAAGGAAGTGGTGTTTGGCACTGGACATGCTTGCCTTGTTATTGTCAAGGGTGAGCAATTCTGAGGACAGGAAAGGTGGAGGCTCATGAAGTGTGCATTAAAAGGACCACTGAGTCAGTAGCTCAAAAGAGACGGAGTCCCAATCCGCCTGCCCCTGTCTCTTACCCTCCCTAGGCCTGGGATGGGGCTTTCCTGAGGGAGAAACCTCTGGAGTGGAAAAGAAGCAGATATAAGCCTGTGAGAATTGCGAATGACCTGGATCCTTTACATGGGGGCATCAAAACAAAGAAAAACACACAGTAAAGACAAATCAAAGGAAGCCTACATTAGGCCAGTAAAGCATGTGTTTAAATTTGATTTTAAGAGAAGCTTCTTAAAAAACCTGTTTTAAAACTTTATATGCAACAGTATTTTAGAATTGGGTGAGACCTTCTAAATATGAAAGAAAGCAGTATCATAAGGCGAGTTAAATTTGAGCAAATATAGGAAGGTTTGGCATGTTTTTCTGAAAAGGGGCCAAACCCGTTATAGTCCCCAGCAAATCAAGGCTTGTCTCATCTTTGTCGGCTACTTGGTATCTCCATGGAAATCCAGAGAATGAGACCAGCAAAAACGTAGCAAAAAGCTGCCTTTTGGGGCATTATTTTGAGACATTTCAACACAGCAGCATTCCTCTCTTCAATGTATAGAAAATATAAATTCTAGAAAACTTAGATATGTCAGCACTTTCCAGATCTCTCATAATTTCTATGGGCTGTGTAGTCTTAAAACGTAATGACCACAAGAAGATGCCCGTGCCTTTCTGCCACTTTCCATCATTAAGGACGCCACCAGTAGTCCTCTTTAGAGAAGAGCAGTGCAGGCCTGAGAGGTCAAGAGACAATAGTCAGTATGAACTCCATTTATGTTCCATTTACTTTAAGTGAATGGTTTTAATTAAACACCATTCACAACTTTATTGCTGTGCTTAGCAAGCCTTGAGGCAGTCAAGACTGGTCCTGCTGATACTCAGAAATTATCTGTAGAAAACAGCCTGATGTATTTCTCAAACAAAATCTTTTTAAAATAAAGTTGGGTCAAAACTCAAATAAAACTCACCCTAGAATAAAGTGTGCAATGTCTGTTCTTATACACTTTGCACTTTGTAGTTAAGATTCTTAATGAGCACGTGGGAGCTTGGTGCAGAAGGCATATTTTTTTTAACAATGTCTAAAACATATCTTTTAACAGTTATTCTTTTTGGAGTTATAAATTAATTTCCACATCAGTAATTCTTTAAAAAAAAACTTGAGAATTAAGTGTCTGAGAGATTTATTTCATTTCCTAAATAATTGTTCCATAATTTAATCAATGGTCAGTATGGAGTATTTGGAATACAGAAGAGCACACAGAATAAAATAAAATCACTCATAGTTCCTTAGCTCAGAGGTAACTTATTTAAATTCGGCCTGTCTGCTTCCAGTGTTTTCTTTCTCTTTCTTTTTAAATACACATATGTTTTAAATTAAATTGGGATCATACTGCTTTTTCCACTTAACAATATACTGAAATCATTTTACCACATCATTAAATTTTTTTCTGCAACGAGGATTTTAGCACTTGTGTTATGTTCCATTATGTGAATATACCCTTATACTTTTAGTGTTTTTCCTGTTGTTAAGACATTTACCTGGTTTTCTATTTTTTGCTGCCACCATGATGTGATCATCTTTTATATTTTTGTGGTATTAGTTTATGCATGGAATTGGAATTATAGTGTCTTTCCCCCCCTTTGGGGACATGGGACTATATTAAATGATTCTTTTTTTAATTCTACACCTAAATATGAAATAATTTTATTTTTTGTTGTCCCTCCTTAAAAGGATACTCTGGCAACAAGTTAGTTAATTGAGCTTGGTTGGCCTTCATTGTTCCCTGAACAGAGTGTTTTACTAAATGATCCCAAGTGTTAAATAAAAACCGATTAACAAATATATACTTAGATATTAACAGATGTCTGCAGGAGGTCTGTATATAATTAGAGGAAATAAATCTTACTCTGATAGTGACAGTTGGGTAAAAACAAACTATTATCATCAAGGGCATTTCATTGTAAGACAACCTAGTAAACAGAATCTGTGATAAAATATAAAAGTCTAGTATATCTTGTAATAAATATATGGTTATCAGATTCTGGATCTGGTAATAAATATATAATACTTTGTGGTTGCTGCAGATTTTGCCTCCAATAAGAAAGGAAACATGATCCCTTTAAAAAAAAATTCTTTTCTTAATTGTAATAGTAGAAAATGAACATGTGAGTTTTCTAGATTTTACCTTTTCCATATATTGAAGAGATGAATATTACTGTGATAAAATTGCATCACATTAGAGTCAAATAAGCAGCTTATTTGCTGTGTTCTTATTGGACTCATTTTGTGGATTTTCATGGATGAACAAAGTAGGTGATTGAAATGAAACTAGGCTTGATTTTTTTTTTCAGTGATATTAATTTATAATGTAACATTGAATTATTTTCACGTATTTTGTATATTTTAAACCACGGCCCTCAGGCACTCTAAATACATGGAAGATTTTTTGTGTATTTTTTTATTGGTATCATTATGATGATTTTGTAAGTATCCATGTGTGTGTCTGTGAGTTTACTGTTTTCTTTAATCACATTATGGCCTCTGAGGGAACAAGTTTCTTGCATGTACTTACTTTTTCCTCCTAACTGCTATAAGGAGGAAGAAAGCCATGGATCTGATTTGTTTCATTAAAGTACATTCTGTTGGTCAGTGTCTTGGTGGATGGAATCACAGTATCCATTTAAAACATCCAGAGCCTAGGCTGATTGTGGTCACTTTCAGAGGTCCTGCCTGAGAATAACACAGGCTAAGGTTATCCCACAAAGCCAACTAAATCAGTTTTTCTTTCTTCTGCTGTTCATCAGCATCGTTTCTCCCCAACCCCCTTCTTTTGTATCCAGCCCCAGAGAAGGCAGGACCAGTATACGAGGGTGAGTCAAAAATTATCTGCACTCTGGCTGTAGAATTTATTTTAATTAACTTTTATTTTTTATTTATTTTAAAAATAAATTTATTTTTATTTATTTATTTGTTTATTTGTTTGTTTGTTTAATTGGCTGTGTTGGGTCTTTTTTGCTGTTCTCGGGCTTTCTTTAGTTGCGGTGAGTGGGGGCTACTCTTTGTTGTGGTGCGTGGGCTCCTCATTGCCGTGGCTTCTCTTCTTGAGGAACATGGGCTCTAGGCGCATGGGCTTCAGTAGTTGCAGCACGTGGGCTCAATAGTTGTGGCTCACTGGCTCTAAAGCACAGGCTCAGTAGTTGTGGCGCATGGGCTTAGTTGCTCCGTGGCATGTGGGATCTTCTTGGAGCAGGGCTTGAACCCGTGTCCCCTGCATTGGCAGGCAGATTCTTAACCACTGTGCCACCTAGGAAGCCCTTAATTAACTTTTAGAAAAGACAAATCCGTTGTTTTTTGACATTATCTCCTAGCTTTTCTTCTTTTTTTATTTATTTATTTATTATTTTTTTGGGGGGGGAGTACACCAAGTTCAATCATCTGTTTTTATACACATATCCCTGTATTCCCTCCCTCCCTCGACTCCCCCCCCACCCTCCCTGTCCCAGTCCTTCTAGCTTTTCAATGCACTTTGTCTGTCAACAAGCTTTCATATTGCCGTATTAAAAAATGTTTTAGGCTGAGCAGCGAGCCATGAATACACCGCTGTCTTCACTTCTTCTTCAGAAGTGAATCTTCGTCCTCATAGGGCTGCTTTCAGAGGACCAAACAGGTGAAAGTCTGATGGAGCAAGATCAGGACTCTAGGGAGGATGCTTTAATACCTCAAAACAAAGTTTTTGCAGAGTGTTGATAGTGTGGGCAGAAGTGTGCAGATGTGCATTGTCATGCAGGATCACAGCACCCTTGGATAGCGGTCCTCTGCATTTAATCCGAAGTTTAGTCTTCTGCTCTTCAATAAGCATGTCACTGTAATGAGCACTGTTGATTGCTGAACCTTTTTCCTGATAATGTTCTAAAACTGGCCCTTGAGAATCCCAGAAAACTGTAAGCATCAATTTTCCAGCTGATGGTTGACTTTTGAACTTTTTCTCAGTTGGTGATTGAGGATGTTTCCATTGCATACTCTGCTGTTTACTCTCAGGCTCATAGTGATGAATCCATGTCTTGTCACCAGTAATGATTCTCTTTAAGAAACTTTCACCTTTCTTAGGGTATTGGTCCAAATTTTGTTTGCAGATATCCAAACGCTTCTGTTTATGCTCTGTTTATGAGTTGTTTCAGTACCCATCTCGTACAAACTTTTCGAAACCTAAATCTGTTATGTGGATTACTTTGTTTTAAGGTGTTAAAGCATCCTCCCTATAGTCCTTATCTTGTTCCATTGGTCTTTCACTCGTTTGGTCCGCTGAAAGCAGCCCTACGAGGACGAAGATTCACTTTTGTTGAAGAAGTGAAGATAGCAATACATTCGTGGCTTGCAGCTCAGCCTAAAACATTTTTTTTTTTTTGGGGGGGTACACCAAGTTCAATCATCTGTTTTTATACACATATTCCCGTATTCCCTCCCTCCCTCGACTCCCCCCCCACCCTCCCCGTCCCAGTCCTCTAAGCCCTCTTCCATCCTCGAGTTGAACTCCCTTTGTTATACAGCAACTTCCCACTGGCTATCTATTTTACAGTTGGTAGTATATGTATGTCTGTGCTACTCTTTCACTTCATCTCAGCTTCCCCTTCACCCCCCGCCCCCCCAAACCTCGAGTTCTCCAGTCCATTCTCTGCATCTGCATCCTTGTTCTTGTCTTGTCACTGAGTTCATCAGTACCGTTTTTAGATTCCGTATATGTGAGTTTTTAATGAGGGAATACGAAAGGTTGTTGACAGATGGACAAAGTGTATTGATAAGCAAGGAGATAATGTCAAAAAACAACATATTTGTCTTTTCTAAAAGTTAATTAAAATAAATTCTAGAGCCAGAGTGCAGAGAATTTTTGACTCACCATGGTAGATCAGACCAAGTGTAGCCATTTACAGAGTAAATACCATGTGTTCTCTGTCTTTCTCTCTACCCATCCTGTAACTGTAGAAGAGTGAAGTTTCTGGTTTCAGTGGTGGTAAGTTAAAAAACTTGGATTTAGTGGGTTGGAGTAGAGCACAGGAGAGGAGAAAGCAATTATGATGTTCTAATGTCATTGACAGCTAGGATAAAGAAGCCCTCAACACAGTCTTTCTGTCTTGGTAAGATTTGGGAGCGCTTACCTTGGTGAATAATGGAGGTCACATTGGCTTGCCTTACTTTGTTGGCACACTATCTCCAACATTGGCTTTGTTTGGCCACCTCAGACTCAAGGCTGAGAGACTTCAGACTTCCCTGGGTGCTCTGGCCAAATGTCATTTTTATACCATCCTAATAATATACTGGCACTATGATTTTTAATAATTATTGCTTGAACAATTCTTGTTTATCTTAGAAAATACAGAAAAGCAAACACACAAAACAGATGAAGACCACCCAGACCCCAACACTGTTAGCATCATGTTGTATGTTCTTCAGGTTTTTCTTATCACAGTAGTTCATGCTTCAAAGAGTAAAGTGCTGACCTCCCTTTTTTTACACATCCCAGCTTGCAGGCCTCTTTGTAACAAAGGAGTTATTTTAGAACCACAACAGCTATGCTTGGAAAGAGCTCTCCATTCTTATGTGTTTTGTGTATAGGGCAAGGATGGCATTGGGCATCTGTATATCTAAATGATAGTCATTGAAAACACTTGGGCATTTTAGAGAAAAGCACATAAGTGAAATAAGAAAATGCAGTTACAGACTCGACAGAAGCAGAAAGCTGAGGCAGAAGCTAAAGTATAAGAAGCTCATTATGTCCACATCTTTAGTTAACTTGGGCCTGAGAAAACCACATGAAATGTGAAAAATTCGTTTAAATTTCTTATTCAAACCATGAAATTCTTTTTGTTTTCTTTTTTTTTATTCAATTTAGCCACATTCTGCTCCGTAAATTATGTGAGATTTATGGACTTGGTACTTAAACTCACACACTTAGACTTGTGTGAGTCGTAAAGTTTGAATTGAGAAAGTTAATTCACTGGACACAGTACCCAATTTTTTTTTTTTTAAACAAAGATGCTTCTAGACATCTGAGGCCTAAGTAAAGTCTGGTTTCCACTTCAAGGCATCCTGCACTTAAATCTCTAAGACCTCATGTCCAGGCAGATTCCCCATTGACTTTCCTTGAGACTCTGCTATAATGACCACAGCGACCACAAATCTGTCACTCCTCTTATTTGGCTCCCATTGCCCTAGGGATATAGTTCCCAGCACCCAGCATGGCGTACAAGGCTCCATGTGATCCAGCCCTGCCAGCCCTCAGCCCAACTCCTGCCCATTCATCTATTTGGTTTAATTTGGTCACTCTCCTCCTCTCTCTTCCTGGAATGTATGAGCACATCTCCATCCTTAGAACTTTGCCTGGACTGTTCTTTTTGCCCCAGACTCTTCCCCTTTCATGTTTTTCTTCCTTCTACACACTCATCAAGTCTCATCCTAAATGTTACTATGCAGAGAGCTTTCCACAAACCCCTCAGACATGGTTTGAAGGCAAGGGTATATTGCTGGTTATGACTTCCCAAATCATTACTCTACTTCTTTTTAATCATGTAGTCATGCAGGTGATTTTGTATTCAATTCTATTAACAATTATCCACGGCTTCCTAACAAACTTCCCCCTAGGTGTAGTGGCTTTAAATAGCAATTTAGTCTTATTTCTCCTGGTTCTGTGGAGTCACTGGGCTCAGCTGGGCAGTCTTGCTTGGAATATGTCATGAAGCTGCACACGTTGGTGGCTGGGGCTGGAGCCATCTGAAGGTTCAGCTGGTCTGGACATTCTAGATGGCTTCCTCACGTGTCTGGCACCCCTTTGCTCCTTGAGGTCTCTTTTCTCTTATTCTCCACATCCCTTCTCATCTCTCCATGTGGTTTGGCCCTTCATGGTGGTCTCAGCGTGATCATGTGTAGTGATTGGCTTCTGAGAGGCAGGAAATGGAAGCTGCCAGAGCAGGACTGATACTGTATCACTTCTGCCATATCTACTAGAGAAGTCTTAGGTCCTGTTCAGATTCAAGGAGGGTGGAGAAACAGACCCCATTTCTTAATGTGGGAGTAGCAGAATCACGTAGCATATGGTGGGAGATACTGCTTCACTGTCTTTGGAAACTGCCCAGCCTCCACTGCTCGATAGTCATTCATGAAGTCACGGTCCATGTCTTACACTATATTGGCTGAAAACATATTTTTGAGCAAATAAATGAGTAATAACTCCAGAGAAAAGCCTTGGACAAATACAAGATCAGGCCAGGAAACAAAATGTAAGTGATCTGGATCTCTTGTCTCTTCCTGGGTTAAACTCCATCCTCCACCTGCCCCACCCTTATATCTTTTAGAATGTGTCAACATCCAGCATGTTTTTATTTCACACATTTGCCCCTCCTGTAGCACTTGGCTGAACAAGTGTATTATAGTTACTTCCTCTCCCACCTGTTTCCCCCAATGAGGTTTCGTGAGGCGGTACATTATATTCTTCAGGCTGCTTAGCTCAGTGCTAGACAAGACAGTGTGGCAGGTAAGAACCTGAGCCACTTACACGTCTACCTGGGTTGGAATTCTGCCTCTGTCCCTCTTAGCAGTGTGACCTTGGCAAGTGACATTTTTTTCCTGCCAGATTTAGGGCATATTAACAGAAACAATTCCACAGTGCTGGTATGGGTATTAAATGGGTATTAAATGGCATAATAGCACATTTAAAGCTCTTAGCACATACCAGTAACTCTTCGGTGTCATGTTACAGTGATGTAGTCATCACTCAGTAGGGATTTATTAGTAAATAAACATTTCAGAACTTTTGAATACTCCTTTTCAAAACTTTCTACCCTGTACCTGTTCAAGGTAAAATTACAGTTTGTTTCCAAGACATCATCCTTTTACTAAAACTCAATTTGAAAAATCTGTCATTCCAGGCCTTTCCATTTGTTTTTTTGGTTTTTTTGTTGTTCGCGCGCGTGTGTGTGTGTGTTTTAAGAGGGCAGTAGAGCTGCTTTTTTTCCTCACTTCACTTGTCGAAGTTGTTCACTTAAGAGTTTAAGCAGGTATGATACATGCTTTGACTCAACCATTTGCATTTGGTGAGAAAATTGCGAGAAACTGAAAAACTTCATATGCCTTAGTGTTTGAGATTAGAAAAAAATATCAGAGCTATTATTTTGATTTGCAAAGTTTAAGAGATTCTGGCTAGTATAGCGTAACTTAGATGTCAGAGCGTAATTATTTCGTCAAGTGTATTTACGCCAGTGGCCTCAAGATAGAAGAGAAAAGGAAAGTTTTGAAGAACATTTTTAAATTCTACAGTTGGCTTTGCAGGCCAGAGGTCATTAATTAGTAAGAAGGGTCGTCGTCTCTGAATTTGTATCATTGTGGATGTTCCCTGTCTCTATTCTTGAAAACAAATTAAGGATTCCTACTTTTCAGAATCCTGACTTGTATCTAAAGTTATAATAGACTAGATTTAATATACTTTTCCCTCAGGGAAAGATAGTTAAGGATTTATGTTAGAAAGGAAACTGTCTGCTGCTTCCCTTTTGTAAGCAGTCAAGCATATTATATTCCTTTATCTTGGCTGTTCCACTGGGTAATAGTTCATACCTGACCGTCTATAAGTTTCCTCATTGCAGTCAATCCATTCTGTCGTTATCATACTTGCTTGCACTGTGGCTCAGCTGCTGCTCTTCACCAAAACCTTAGCATTTCTTCCTGGAGATCATACTATCTGATCTTAAAGGAAAAACAGGAGAACAAGGCACAGGTTCTGCCACTTAGAAATCGGTAGCAACAAACTTCAGTGCCATTTCATCTTGCCAGATGCCATGCTGATAACACTACTGCTTTCCCACGTGAGTAATAGCAGAACATCAGATTAAGGTTTCCTCACAAGAGAGTGGTATAAATTGAGAAGTTTATTTTTATTGCCTGAAAGCTACAGAGTCAGTGAGATATGTGGAGGCAGTCAGCCTCATTCAAATCAATGTTCTAGAAATTCCTTTAGCTTACCTGTTAAGTTAATGTCCATTTATTAAATCCACATTTTAAAAAATAAATGTGAAACACCAACCAGTGTTAAATTCGTTTGTTAAATCAAAGTACTTAAGCAGGGACATAATCTAAGAGTTTGTATGTGTTATTAAAAGTACTGGTTGCTGAGAAATGCACTGGAATATTGCAAGGCTGAGTCCTGATTCTTACTCTGACTATAATTAGCTGTATACTATTAGGTCTTTGTTTCTCAAACTTGAGTATTCTCAGAACCAACTGCAGGGCTTGGTAAAATACAGATTGCTGGGTGTCATTTTAGATCATTTTCATTAGTAGTCAGTGCTAAGCAGATAATAAAATGGGATGAGGTGTTAGTGAGTATATTGGTCAGGGTCCTAGATACCACCAAAACAGGATTCATATGCAAGGCTTTTATTTGGGGAATTGCCTTTGATAGAAAATGGGGAAGAAGCCAGGAGAGGCTGGGAGGGCCGTCAGACGGTGATGCAGGTCTGACCCTGAGGGAGGGAGAAGAGGAAGGAGGGGTGGGAGGGGAAGAGTCTCATGCTGATGAGCAGAGTGAGGAACATTTGCCAAGGCTGTAGGGGTGTCCTGGGGCCAGAGTCAGCTGACAGTGAAGTCCCCTGTCTCCCAGGAATAGGCCTGCCCTAGTGTCCCTCCAGGCCTAACTGTTGGCTGGGAACAGACCAGGGGAAGCGTGGCCTCAGCACCAGTGCAGCTGGTCTTCCTCCTTCTACTTGCATGTCCAAGGTGCATTCTCATGGCCTCACCAGCCAGTAGGCAGTTGCTTGAGATGGCATGACCAGAGAGGCTTCTCCCTGGGAGGCCGTGTGAGCTGAGACCTGAGTGACACCAAATAATGAACCTATTTTGACCTGGGGCTAAGTGGGAAGAACAGAGGCTGGAAGGCAAGAAACAACTCAGAGTTGGGTATTTCAAAGCCAGAGCAAGTGAGGAGAACTGAGTAGAAAGTGACAGGCTGTACCCCATTCAGGAAAGACTTGTAGGCCAAGTTGGGAATTTTTTTTTTCATTTTTATTATTGTTTTATCTTTACCTTTTGAAATTCATTTTTTTTTGGAGTTTAGTTGATTTACGTTATGTTAGTTTCTGCTGTACAGCAAAGTGAGTCAGTTATACATATACAAATTGGGAAGTTTAAATTTTATTCTAAATAAAATGGGAAGCGTCTCCAAGTCTGAGACAGAGATGGAGGTATGTGTTGTGGAAAGGGAAGGGAGAGAGCAGAGACCAATTAGGACTCTAGTTAGTGTTTGTCTAGGCAACCCAAAACTATCTTTTGAATAATTTTTTTGCTTTTTGAACAATTATGCCTTTGAATTACCTCTTATTTCTCCAAGCCTTTAGGATCCTGAAAGTATGGTGGGTAGTCTACTTATAGTTATGGAAACAGTGGCAGGTCCCCCCCGCCCCGCCCCCCCATCATGTATTTGAGCCCGTCTTTCTGTCCAACCCTGCTTCCAGTTCATCCCGGTGGCTCTCACTTATCACATAGCCTCTTTCTCTACTCTGTGCCCCTTTGGTTTTTGATACCAGGTGGTGCACGCAGCCTCACATTTTCTTTCACACACCTTTACCATCACATCTAAACCAGCTGAGATACTGATCCACTCATCTCATTTCTCTTTCTATATATGGTCTCAGAAATTACAAGCAGTACCACTCCCAAGGGCAGAACTGAAGCAGAACATTGGTTAATATTTGGAGGCAACTTTTAGAGAAAAACAAATGAGTGGAATTTGGCTAAATTTGATAGGAATAATTTCTCCTTTTGTGATGGTTCTTAAGCTGCCCTCACGCCTCTTCCCATTTTCCCCTCAGAAGCCCAATGTGTATGAAAGGTGGAAATGCGTGTTTTGCTTTGGAGGTGGAAGGGTGTGGTGTCTAGACTCCTGCTCCATCCCTGGGCACTCTGGTCTGCTTGGACCTAGCGAGGTCTTTGACACTGGCTTTTTTCCTGTGCCTTCTGATTATTTTTGGAGCAGCCACAGTGAGTGCGAGTAAATCCTAGCCATGATGCTTGAGATTTGGAAGGATACCTCTGGGAATGGGGGTGTCCCCATTTCAAAGGGATGCCAGCTGGAAAAGCGCTATTCCCTAGAAGGGTGTGTGCCCACACTTGTAAAATTTCACTCCCGTGAGACTTCTCACCTTCCTTCAGTTGTAAATTTTTCTGTTCTTTCAGCATGTGGGGAGATCTTGCAGGCCAGGAGAAGCTGGTGCTTAGGCTTTAAGTAAAGTGCTGATTGCCCTGTCAGTCAGAGCGCGGAGGAACTGGGAACTTCCAAGATTGATTCTTGACAGAATAATTAGAAAAGTGTCACTTTCAGTAACCATTTGAGCACTCTCTAAAAGAATGGGTCCAGGCCAGATCTCTGCTCTCCAAATCCAGAGGTTGAATGTTCAGCAAGACAAAGCATAGTGTGTCACGGGAGAAAATTGCCTTAGATATGCAGGAAGGGATGGCCCTCCAACTCCTGAACAATGACACCCAGTTGTCTGAGAGTTTGTAGGTGTGTTTCCCTGGCCTTCTTCAGACACTTCTGCTATTTTAATACCTGCTTGAGATTATTTCACTCTGTGTCAGTTGTTTGCCTTGGAGTGATGCGTGCAGACAGCTGGAGAGGCAGCTTTCTTCTTGACCTTTTTGTAGGGATGACACGTTCTTTCTCCTCATTTCAAGAGGGCCCGTGGCCGTTGGGTAACCTCAGAGTCCCAAAGCCACGTTTTTTTTCCAGGTAGTCCCAGTCAATTGATCAGGGCAATGTTTTCCAGACTTACACTATCTCAAGTATAGTGGGTACAGTAAGCCCCCTGCATACGAATGAGTTCCGTTCCAAGAGCATGTACGTCAGACAAATTTGTTCATGAGTCCAACAAAGTTAGCCTAAGTACCCAACTAACACAGTCAGCCACATAGTGCTGTACTGTAATAGGTTTATAATACTTCACAAAAACAATACATAAAAAACAATAAAGAAAACATTTTTAATCTTACAGTACAGTGTCTTGAAAAGTACAGTACAGTACCAGCTACATAGCCACCGCTTTTATGCTTGCTTCTGGACATCCTGGGCTTGAAATAAAGATGCTGTACGACTGGACTCTATACAGTATTGTACAGTAAAGTACACGAAAGCACAACCGCTTGTAGAGGATGCATGCTCGTGACAGTGTACGCTAGACACTTGAACTAACTTACGTGATTGGACATGCAAGCACATGTTCGCATCTTTGAAAGTTTGGAACTTGAAGGTCTGTGTGTTTTGTATGTAGGGAACTTACTGTGCCAACGTGTGCTCAGAGAGAGGATAGGAAAAGGTGGGCTCATAAACAAATTAATTGCTTCAAGGAAAGGTAAAAAATTAATTTGTGTGTTCTCCTTATTTTATAGGAAAATATGTTAGGGAATTTAAGCATTTATAACAAAACAGATGTAGATAAAGAAAAATATCTCCTATTTTATATCCTTTGGCATAAATGGTTGCCTTTTTAAAAAAATAAAATTTTTAGAAGAAAATACTTCTGTGTGCACATCTGTATACGTGTACAGATATTTTTAACACTTCCCAGATACCAGAGTTTCTTGGGGCAGATCTGAGAAATGCTGCCATCAGCCATCATTACCCTGTCTTCTTTTAATAAGCACAGCAGCAGTGATAACAATGAGGAACTAACACTGCTGGGAGCTCTCTGTGTGTGAGGCAAAGTGCAAAATGCTTTCTATGTGTTAAAATAGTTCTAAGAATCAGAAAAATTTCAATGGTGTTTAGCTTCTTTGTTAAGTAGATAGTTTGGGGAGTGTTGTCATTTTTTCATCTCCCAGTTGTCTTTAATGAAGGCAATAAAAGAGCAGAAGCCACAGGAGCACACCCTCAAGCTCACCTCTTAGGACTTGCTTTTTGTCATTGCTCACAAACCCGAGTTGATCCCCATATCCTGCAGACTAAAGTCTAAACTCTTGAGTCAGAGATTCAGAAGCTTGCATCATCAGTCAGACACCCTTACCTTCCATTGCTGGCATAGACTCTACCGTCTGTTCCAAGTACCCTTGTCTCAGAATGTTCTGTCTCTCCCTCCCTACTTTGCCTGCCTTGGTTAACACTACCACCTTGCAAAGCTTCCCACATTGAGTGACCTGGAGGGCATCTACCGAATCAGTGGACCTCAACTAGAGGTCATGTTGCCGCCACCCACCACCCCACACCCCACCCAGAGGACATTTGGCAACCTCTGAGACATTGTACCAATGATTTGGGGTGGGTGTGCTGCTGGCATCTAGTGGGAAGAGGCCAAGGATGCTACTAAACATCCTGCAATGCACAGGGCAGTCCCCACAAAGACTTATCTGGCCCGAAATGACAATAGTAACGAGATTAAGGAAACTTGTACTAGATATGTAAGGTCCTTTTGTTTGATTTATCACTGTCTTCTCACTGTTTGATACATAGTATGTGATTAAAAATAGTGTGAAATTAATACACATACTCCTTACTTCCCAGAGTGCCATCTTCCTTTGTACTTCTTCCATTATAGTTATATGGAAATTTAATTACATTTTATGTTTTTACTTGCCAGAATACCAGTTACTTAAATATATAATCGACACTTAAGATTTCGAGCAGATTTATGGAGTAGGCAAAAGAAAATGAGAAATGAGTTGGCCTCAATGCAATGTAAATGTTCAAAACCCTGAGTCTTGTTTGGAGGTTCTAGCAGGGGAAAGCACTTGTATACCCTTGACCGAAGAACAGTCCTCCTCTATCAGGGAAGGTCTCACTTTTCGACCGAGCATGCAGCTTCAGGAGGGACACACATGGAGTGGTGAGGAAGGATGGGGACACCCGCCTAGCCAGCCAAATCAGCTGAATCAACCCTGGCGATAAACGAGGTAACAGGTGTCGCAGCCAGATCACAAGTAAAACCCTGAGTCTTCTTTGGGATCTTAAACACATGTACAACATGGGTAATTTGTTAATGATCACATTTCAGTTTTCTTCATCCTGCTCCTTGAAAGAGAAACATAATGCATTTTCTAAGAGCCCATTAAAAGAAAGGGCAGTCTCTCTTACAGAATTTTCAGGCATGCACATATATGGGATGTCTTGCAGCAGGAAAGGTAAAACTCATGAATGTGCTGAGTCACTCAACACACAGGGGTCTTGGGCAGAGTGGACTTGAGTCCTGGCCCCCTAGCTCAGAGACCTGAGGCAAGTTACTTGACTTGTCTCTCTCCACATCCGCTTTCCCATCTATAAATCTCGATCAGAAAAACCCCAGATAATGCGCACCAAAATGTTCACATTAGTAATATTATCTTTGATTGTTGCTATCTGGGGGTGACTTTTACTTTCTTCTTTTCTGTATTGTTTTAATTTTTCCTTCTCAGTGGACATGTATTATTTTTTACCATCAAGTGGGATGAGAAACCAGATTTCCTATCTCCTTCTCTGGGCCCATTAAGATCCAGTGAGTAAAAAAGATCATTTTTTATGAACAAAATTTTACCATTGGTTTGAAATTATAGTAAATTATAATTATAGTAAACTGAAGCACTCCAATTATTTGAATCTTAGTTTCCTAACTATAAAATGGGAGTATTAATGGCCAGTTCAGGGTAATGAATAATACCATTGTGGTGGAATTACAGTTCTGTCTCTTCCTAGTGATGTGTAACCTTAGAAAACTCACTTCTCAACTCTGAAGTCAGTGTCTTCTCTGTAAAATGGAGAAAACCCTTGCAAAGTTGGTATGAAGATGGGCTAAAATAAGGTATTGTATCACTTGACAAAGAACATGGGGTTCAATAATTTGTGTATACTGCTATACTTTCTGATATTAGTATTAATTATTATTGCCACTTTTGTTGTTACTATCATGTAATTATTGTATTATAACAAATTATAACTTTTACTTAGAATTTTTTTAGATGTAATTTGTCATTACCACTCATTATTTTTAGCTATGCATCTGCCACTGGAAATTGTAAGACCTCAATCAGGGATAATTTACTCCCCAGACTTTAATTGGTATTAGGCAGAGACTCTTGGTACTGGGATATCAAATATCAATTCATTAGTTCTTCTTCAGTAGCAGCATCTCAACAGAATATTAGTCAATTCTGTGATATTTCCTCCCTTTCAGCTGCGTAGAATCATGTGACTGCTTTTTGGCCATTGAGATATAAAGCAAAATGTAGTGCGGGACTTCTTGGCAAGACTGTTTTTAATAAGCCTAAGCAGTTGGAAAAGAAGCCCTTTTTCTTTTTTGCCCATTCTTCCTTGCTTCTTAGAATGCCTTTGTAATGGCAGGGGCTCCAGCAGCAGCACTCTTGGACTAAACCTTAGTGTATGGTAGCTCTGCATGGTGAAGGTGAGAGATCAAAGGGGTCTGAGTCTCTGATTGACTTTAGGTAGTGTCAAACCAGTCCTGGCCTACCCACCACCATTACTTTTATATGAGAGAGTAAATACTTGTATGTTTAAGTCCCTGTATTTCTTTGTTCTTAACTGATCAAGTCTTGCTGCTGAGCGCTTTGGCATATTCCCTCTCACTTACCATGGAATACTTGCAATATTTTTGTTCTTCCCTGGTAAATTTCTCTTCCAGTATAAAGGAAATAAGTTGACTCAAATTTAAACTGGACCTTTGAGCAAATCAACAAAAACTTCCATAGGAAGTGCAAAGACAAATGTATGCTGTTCCTTCACATGCATTTTAGGCTTATTTGGAAGATGAAATAGTTCTAGAGAAAGAAGTGGTTGGCTTGAAGAAGGTCTGCTGCCTGCATTCCATCTGCATATGGTGTCCCAGTCTAGTTGTTAATCTAGTGGTTGATGCTATTTTAGTGCCAATGGAAATGCATGGTGTGTGGTCTGCTGTTAAGTACAGGGTTTTTCTCAAGGTGGTACCAGTATTTCTGTAAAGCTGTTGTGGTGTTTTCCTTCAAACAGATGGTTGTAGCATGAATCTGGTGGATTTCTCGTATACATTGAGTAGAGTAAGGCATTGGGGAATATGTTTTTATTCCAGAAAACAAAGAACACTTAGTGTCTTTTCCCTCTTCTTAAATGTACTTTGTCCAGCAGGCCGTGTTAGCTTAAATTGTAGAAGAGAAAATTGTACAAATGTGGTAACAAATTCAAATTAAAACACACACACACACAACACAGCTGCCCTTTGAATGGTTCACTGGCCACCAAGATCAGGTGCCTGCTGAATTAAGAGCATTTGGATAATTGACCTTCCATGTGAATAAATTAGAATAGATTAGATTTGATTGACCACATAACAATTTAAGTCATAAAAAAAGTCCCTTTCTCCTTCTCGGATACTTTGTTGTATTGAATCTCAAAGGTGATTAACCGTGTGTTTTTCGTATTGGAAGACTTTCCTAATCACAAATTAGCAAACTAGAAAGCAATGGTAATACATAGATGTGCCATTTCTTTTTTAATTGAAGACCTCAAAGGACTATATGACAGACTGAGTTGTTTAAAGACATTCTAGAAGGGCAGCGTGCTTAAAATGTTTTAGTATGTACTGAGCCTCCCTTTCCAGCCTGGTGGGGTTGTTGCTGTGATTCTGAACACTGGGACAATTGGAATGTGATGTTCTTGGAGTACTTTTTTCCCTTCTGACCTTTGCTCAATCAAGGCGGCATGCTTATGCATGAGATGTAATGTGATGAAAGCCATGCTACATAAGCAACAAACCCAAGATTACTACTTTAAACAGGATCATGAAATTGCAGAGCTGATGAGGATCTCAGACAGCCATAGGCTCACTTGCTTTTCTTTATGGATGAGGAGACACAGGCCAGTAAGAGGAAATGCTCTGTCCTCAGATGAGGAAGTAAGCTACTGGATGTTGTATAATGTACAGAATTGTTCTTATACACGAAGCCCTAGCTCCAGCTCCTGCATTTACTGATGTGTGGCTGTGTTCAAATTAGATAAACCCCTCTACAGAAAGAGGATATTTTTAGTGCCTAATTTTTAGAGTTGTTGTGAGATTGAAATGAGACAAATGTCTATAAAGCACTGTTTTGGTTGTTACTGCTGTGTAGCAAACCATTCCAAAACTTAGTGGCTTAAAACAATAACCATTTTATTTTCTCCTAATTCATCAGTCTGGGTTGGGATCAGGTGGGCAGTTCTCCTTTGCGTTCAGTCTTCTTGGCTGCATTCAGCTGGTGGGTTGGCTGGTGGCTGGGCGCAGCTGTGATGCTAGGGGCCATTGGGCTCTGCTCATCCCCATGTTGTTTGAGGGCCTCTGCTTCTCCACGTGATCTCTCCACATGGTCCCTTCTTATGGCCTTTCCGGCCGAGTAACCAGACTTATTACCTGGCAGCTCAAGACTTCCAACAGGGCACCAGCAGAGACTGCCAGGCCTTCTCAAGACATAGGCCTAGAACTGGAGTAGCATCTTTTCAGCAAAAACATTCTAGTACCTAAAGCAGATCACAGGCTCAGCCAAGATTCAAGAGGAAGGCACTACAGTAGATTATTCATAAGCGTTGACATGGCTCAGTGTGGGACACCAATACAGCAGATCATGACAAGGACCCACCTCGGTGCCTTGTGCATACCAAAGGCACAGTAAATATTAGCTGCTCTCTTTTGATGTAGTTGTAGTACTAAGAATTGTTTTTCTTGTTTGATGTTATTACTGTTATAAGTAGGCCTAGGTGGAAAACAGTTCATATAGAAGTTTTGAAAGATTAAATAATTTTATTTCTATCATTTCTTAGTTTAAGTCTGTCACATCATTATCCAGAGTTTTCCTGGGATATCCACTATAAGACTACAGATGGAAGCATATTGTTTTCACTAGGGCATAGAATAAGTTTCCGAATTCAGTAATTCTCCACTAAGTTCCCCAATTCTCTAATTCAAGCAGGTCTGGGCTGTGGCCAGAGATTCTTCATTTCTAATCAGTGCGACATTGGAAATTGTAAAATTGACATTGTTCAAGTTAGAAAGTTAATTTCTGCAGTTTCTCCCCATCAAAAAGGTATTTTACAGTTCCAGTATGTCACTTTAGAGCATTACATATTTAGGAGTAGCAGGAAATGAAAAGTCTCCTCTTTTCCTTCCCCATCCTTTACCTGTTTCCAGGTGATTTTCCTGCTGCTGATGTAAAGAACCATACTTGGAGAAGCAAGTATACAACTCAGAGACCCTGACCTTTACTATTAGCAGCATCTAAAAATGGGTATCTTTAGGAGGCCTCATTCTTTTATTAAGAGCAAGTTACTAATTTGTTTTGTGGAGGATATTTAGGAAATGTTTGGATTTCATGAGCCTTCTATGTCTAATATTCATACAGTGTTATTGTAGGACTACTTGAACACTCTTTTTTTGCAAAAGCTCTGTCTTAATAATTATAAAAATTATTCACTTGCAGTTTAAAAGTTTCAAAAAATACATAGAGTGTAAAGAAGAAAGGAAAATAAACTGATAAGCTGGAGTCATTCAAGTCATTATTAATCTTTTGGTGTGTATTATCCCAGACTTTTCATTTTAATATCCGTCCTCACCCAAACACTTGTTCCTACCTGGCAAGTATGTGCATTTGCTTTTAAATATTCACAACCGGAAGTCTTCAAGAAACATTCAAATTTAGCCATTTTACTTGAGAGATAAAGTGACAGATAACGATCATAATGATCTATTTTTGCTAGTATGTTTATTAAAAAGATTTATTTTATTATTTATTTTATTTTTGGCAGCATTAGATCTTCGTTGCTGCTCATGGGCTTTCTCTAGTTGCAGTGCATGGGTTTCTCTTTGTGGTGGCTTCTCTTGTTGTGGAGCACGGGCTCTAGGCTTGCAGGCTTCAGTAGTTGTGGTGCATGGGCTCAGTAGTTGTGGCGCATGGGCTCAGTAGTTGTGGTTCTCGGGCTGTAGAGCACAGGCTCAGTAGTCGTGGCACACAGACTTAGTTGCTCTGTGGCATGTGGGATCTTCCTGGCCCAGGGATCGAACTCGTGTCCCCTGCGTTGGCAGGCAGATTCTTAACCACTGTGCCACCACGGAAGCCCTATTTTTGCTAGTATGTTTTTAGTTTTGCATTATTTATAGTCTCTCCTTAGAGGCTTGAAATTATTCTTTTCTTACTGATTTTGATTCTTTCCTGTCTGACTTACATTGATTTCACCTCCCTGTATTTCTAGTGAAGCCTGAAATTATCACACTCGTGTTGAGTTGAGCATATTTTTTCCTGTGCCTCCACATTCCATGGACAGCACAATAACTTTATTCCTGTTATCAGCTACACCTTCCTCTACTATCTACATTCAATCCAGGGTTCCAGATTGCCTCTGAATGAAGGTTTGTACTGGGACTGAGTAGACAAACACTCTGTTCAGTAACATTTGAGAAGCATTGGTTTCCTCTATAGAGGAACCTATTTTCCTGTGGTTTCTTTGTTATTCCCTCTGTAAGACCTGCCTGTATTATGACCATTGCATTTAAGGGGCCATATGTTTTTCACTCACTTAGTTATTGTTTTGATTGGTAATAAGGGCAATGAGTCCTATGTAGTTTCATTTAAGACATTCATATATTGGAGGGGAGTGACACCGTGGTGAGAGTGGATGAACTTTGGTTTACATCTCATTGCCCAGAAAGTAGTCACGTAATTCCAGGTTGAAAAGGAGGCTGAAAAATATAGAATTCTGCAACTAAGGAAGAAGAGTAAAGAATCAGTGCTTGGTACCCAGGTACTGTCTTGCACCAGTTAACGTCTTGGCAGTGAACGATCACTGATGAAGGTCTTATTACTTCCAGTGGTTGGATGGTATTCCTAAAAATAATGGCAGTGATAATAATATCTTAAATGTAAAGTGCATTGTGTAAAATAGTGCCCTATATGCCACATACCCCTCAGGCAGAATGAGAGTGGCATGGTGAGGACTTGGGACATTGTGCTGTTCTCATTGGAATTGGAACACTCGGTAGGAGGACAAGAAAGGAAAGGTTCATCCTTTTTGGTGCCCATATTTGAAAATTTTCAGTCATTTTTTCACTTTCGCTACCACATTCCCTAATAAGATCTGTATATCATCAGTCTTTTCCTTCACCCTGTACCTGGAGCACATAATCGTGTATTTTGATTAGAGTAATTATGCTAACATTAAGAATTATAAAATAGAAGTTGTTTAAGTTGGAAAATTAATTTCTTCATACTCTCTCCACCAAAGTATTTTACATTTCCAATATGTATCACTTTAAAGCATTCCATTTTTAGGAGCAGGAAGAAATTAAAAATTTCCTATTTTCCTCTAGTCTTGATTTTAGAAAATAGGTTCCCTTTTTAGTCAGGGGTTTTAAAATGAGTTGGTTAGGCAATCATGAAAGATGCTTGTAGTGGTTTATGCCCCAGATCCCAAGTGTATGTCAAGTGAAAAGTAATGCCTAACCTGCAGAAGGATGGACCACATGACCTCTGCTTACTGAAAGAATGGGAAGGATGAGCCAGAGGTCTCCACAATGTCCTTTTTATCTTAATCCACAGAACTCAGTTTCAAATTACAGATTTAAAAATACTTGATATTATCAAGTCAGAGACAAGTGGAATAAAATATTGTATAAAGATATAGAAAACTTGGAATAAGTAAATCTTAAAGACGGAATGTAGACCCTAAGAACCACATACAATGTGTGAAATTTAGTGTATCCTGATTTGGGTATATGTGTCTATAACACATTCTTGGGATAATTGGGAATATTTCCCTATGGACTTCATATTAGATAATAGGGAATTATTAGAAGTTATAATAATACTGTGATTGGGTAGTAGAATGTCCTTATCTTAGGAATTGCATCCTAAAATATTTGGGGCAAAGTGTCATTATATAGGTAAGTTACTTTGAATGGTTCAACATAAACTATATATATATATATATATAGAGAAAGACAGAAATAAAGCAAATGTGGCAAAATATTAAAAAGTATTAAATATAGAGGGCATATGTATATTTTATACAATTATTTCAACCTTTCTATATTTTTCTGTATATGTAATGTTTTTTGTCCTTCAAAAGGCAAAAAAGCTTAGTAAAACATTGCTTACAAGCACAGTCTGTTACTCATGCTGCTCTCCAGTTCCCAGGCTTGTTTTTGATTATCATTTATTAAACATCTGCTGTATATGCCAGATACTATCCCAAGTGCTAGAGATGTAAATGAGTAAGATATTGTCTCTTAACTTCAAGAGCTCATAATTTAGTATGTTTCTTTTACTACTTTTATTTAGTTCTAAGCCAAATTCTTAAAATCTTGGGAATTAAAATTAAAATTTGCATCTGCTTATGCCTAAGAATTTTTTTAAGCAATGTATATTAATCTAAGACTGTTGGCAGTCAGCCCTGTAACATCGGAAATTTTTATTATTTTGATAAGTTTTGTGTAAGAACAATAGGTAGTAATGGATATATTTAAGGTGTTTGAGCATAAAAATGTGACAGTGACAACCTTGGGGTTTACACAAGTACACGGTAGCATTCTGGACACATTTAGATGTATTTCCAATGTTTGCAGTTAGAGTTGTGTTTGAACTGGTTAGTCCCATTTGTAACTGATGTGCATGTGACCAGTGAACAAGTTTCCAAGAGGCAGAGCCTTACGACAAGCCGTGTGGCTGATACGGATCCTCCATCAGGGAATATCAAGAGTTTCCCACCACCTGAAAATAACTGTGTTGAAAGATATTTTTCCTACTTTCTAACTTTTAGCCAAGTAACCAGAAAGGCAAAAAGCAAAAACAAAAGCAAGACACCGTCATTCTAAACATTTTTTTGTGTGTTATTCCTTTGAAGAAGGAAATGTTCACATAGCTCAAACATCATAGTGTTTGAAATCCAGTGTTGCAGTCCTTGCTGATCAGCTCCAAGGTAAAGAAAAAGAAATATGCTGAGGATGAAGGGCAATGCAGAAGAAATATATGAAGCATTTCAGGATTATAGTTATTCTAAGGAACTTAAAAGAAAGGGACTAGGATAGTCTACCATAGACCTTCATCAGTGATTCTCTTTGAAAAGGAAATAATACAAGATGCTTCCTTTAAAATACATTAAATCATACAGTAGCAAATGCAACTGATTTGTGTAGAAGACTCTTACACATGTCCACCAGATCCGCAAAATTAAAACAGTATTCGTGACTTGTAAACAAAGCTAATTGAAGTATAATTTAAAAATGTAGACCTCAATAGAATTTTGGCCACTGAAAGACAGCTAGATGAATTTATTAGGTATTATCTCTGAGACACAGGAGAGTCTTGAGTTGGATTTAGTAGCCTCTACTTGGTAGACAGTCAGTAAATGTTTGAATGGAGGGAGGGAAGAGAAGAAAAGAGGGAGGAGGGAAGGTGGGAGAGAGGGCAGGCAGGCTAAAGTAGATGTGGAATTATTTAGTTTCCTTGATAAGGAACTTGTGATCATTAATTTAGAGACTTACTGAAAGTTACCTCTTTTTTCCATGTCAGAAAGTGTTGGATAAACTAATAGAAGGAAAAGTATTTTTAATTTGTTGAAAGAATTGTTAAGAGAACCTTGCCAGCCTGTTAAGCAACACAGAAGCACTCATTTAGATGAAATCAATACAGTAATTACAAATCCGTCTCATTTTTTTAAAAGCAGGGCCAAAAGGTTAGAAAATATTACAATAGGTATAATTCATGGCCATACATGGAATATACTTGAAGCTCATAAAATTTTAAAATATTATGATAATTTGTGCTGTTGATTAGTGTGTATTTTGTTCATTCTCCTAGTTCATATAAAGGAATGAAGATTTCCTATAGGCAGCCATGAAGTGGGAAAAAGAATTATAGAGGTTCTTGAACTTAGTTGTATTAGAAACACCTGGGGAAGTTTTTTTGGTTTGTTTTTGTTTTCTTTATGGAGGAGGGGAATTTCCAGTTTATTTTCTGATTGCTCCGGAGTGAGACTGGGCAAAGTGTCTTTCCAAGTTCCCAGCTGATTCTGTAGGATTGAGAATAACTAGGCTAGAGCAAGAGTCAGTTAACCTAGCTTCTAGACCAGACATGATATTTTTTTCTGTGACCTTGAACAACTCATGTAGTTATCCTCATAACTCCTTTTTAGTTTTGCAGTTTTTTTTTCCTTTTTTAAAAATTGAAGTATAGTTGGTTTACATTGTCGTGTTAGCTTCAGGTGTACAGCAGAATGGTTGTTACATAGGGAAGTGATTCAGTTATTTATATATATGTATATATACGTGTATATGTGTATATATATTCTTTTTCAGATTCTTTTCCCATACAGATTATTATAACATATTGAGTATAGTTTCCTTTGCTATACAGCAGGTCCTTGTTGTTTACCTGTTTTATAAGTAGAAGTGTGTATATGTTAATCCCATACTTCTGATTTACCCCTCTCCCTTTCCCCCTTTGGTAACCATAAGTTTGTTTTCTGTGTGAGTGTATTTCTGTTTTGTAAGTAAGTTCATTTGTGTCAATTTTTTTTTTTTAGATTCCACATATAATATCATATGATATTTGTCTTTCTCTGCCCAGCTTACTTTCAGAAACCTTGTTCTTTCAATAACAGGGTTGGAGTATACCAGTAGTGTTAAGTATTTAGGAATTTTGTGAGCAGGTTGTTATACTATTCGTAACTTGAAATTGGTCATGGTTGGATTATTTACACCATGGAAACTGGAGTTTATGCCCCTAACCCAGAGCCAGTTTACCAGCCCCTCACAGACTATACTGTCATTAAAGTTCTTTCAAAATTAAGGCTCTGTGATTCCGTGATTAGTTAGAGAGCAATCTTACGTCATAGACATTCTGAGAGATTTAACTATCATTTTAAATTAACATCGTGATATTGTAGGAGCAGAAACATTTTTCCCTTCTCTTCTAGGTTCTTTGGCTGGTCTAATAAATAAATTGACAAGACATATTAACTAATTAAAATTAATTTCATACTTACGGGATCCCCATAAAATATGAGAACTATGTGTAAGTCAGGCAGTTGAGACTTATATGCCGTCCTGAACTAAGGAATGGGATAGGACTCGGCTTCAACAAGAAGGAGGGTAATTCACAGGATGATAAGAGGAGTTGTTTGGTACCTAGAGGTTTGTCCTGCCACATAGATAGATTATTCATATAAATAATTATCTGTGGTAATAGCTCTCTTTCTGGGCCAGGCCACCTGTATAAATTCTTTTAGGTAGTTAGGGAAGAAGTAAAAGTTTTTCTTGAATCCGCTTAATTCCCTTCAGCTTAGAACAATCCACATAACAAAATGGCATATTTTGGGTTGGCTTATTCTGTTCCTCTTCAGTATAATTGTCCCCAGAAATAAAAATCTGAGGCAGAGGATGAACATTTATATCCATGAAAACAGTCATTTTAATAGAATACCCTTATGTTGACAATTATACTGGAAGTTGAAGAGTTCAAGGATACCAGATATGTGATGCCTGCTAGGGAAACATAATGCTTAGTTTACCAATGTTGGAGATACTGCCCTGTAGATTATTTAGAATCTACTGGATTTTTGTTTTATCATTCCTTTCTAATAGCTGGATGTTAGAAACAGTTTCATCCTTTCTAATAGCTGAATGTTAGAAATAGTTTCATCCTAGTTGTCTAAAGGCTAGTTTACAAAAGTAAAGACTTAGTATCAGTGTTTCACTTAGTTCATCCAATGGAAATCTTGACCTTGTGAGTATCGATTCATTTATTAAACTCTCACTTATTAAAAATAAATATAAGCACTTGTCACTGAGGAAGTGACATGTGAATTGTGTCTAAATGAATAAGATTGGGTAAAGGAAGTGTAGGGAATGCATTCAAGCAGCTGAAACCATAGTTTGAAAAACATGGAATTGTGAATGGTGTTAGAAGAAACATACATGAGGTGAAAGAAGGCTGTTGCAAAAATGAGACGGTGAGTAGAATAGTTCGATTATAGAACGGAAAATCAGGCAGATGTGGGCCAATTTTAAAAATTTTCTCTGCTACCATTTGCTTACTATAGATTGAGAGTAATAGTAAGACCTCCGTCATAGAGCTGTTTTGAGGGAATGTGAAATAAGCAAGTGAAATTCCTAGGACAGAACCTAGCATATAGTTAGTACTGAATGACTGCTGAGTTACCATGACGTCAAGGGGTGAATTAGGGTCAGGCCAGGAATGGCCTTTTATGTCACACTGAAGTCTTTAGGCTCAGTGCTGTGATTAATGCAGATCATAAATGTTTTGTTCAAACAAGTTGTACACTTGTGTGTTAGGAACTTGTTAGAGATGAGGAAGAAAGATGAGGATGGGCCAGGTACATTAAGAAGCCATCCCTATAAGCAAAGGAGTTATGAAATGATCATATTATCTTTTAGATCCTTGTTTCCAATATTATTCATTGGGACCTCTCGTGATTCTTATGAGAACTCTCTCTAGGTGGTTAAATAGCAGCAGTAAATAACCGTGACTCCTGGATAGAGGGATGGAAAGAAGTTTAGATATGTGATAAACATAGCAAATGCTGTATTAGTGGTCTCTAGGTGATGGGCACATGGGTGTTCTCTGCTCAGTTTTTTCACCTTCTCTGTATGCTTAAAAAATTTCATAGTATGATGAGGAAGTTTATTCACCCTAATTGTCTTTCAGTTCTTAAAAATCGCAAGAAAGTTTCTTGGTTCAGTAAGGCTTTAACACTTTGCTTTGGCTCAGAGCCACTGGCAAGATGTGTCTAGTAAGAATTTAATAAAAGTAATGTATTTTTTGCATTCTTGTTACATTCAATTTATGGTAATTAATACAGTTTTTTTTATTGTCAATATTGTTACTGTTCCTTCCTCAAGTAATGATTTAAGTTTCAAAATACTCAGTAAACAATAGATAGATGGTGCATTGGTATGGCAAAAAAATCATTGTAGTGGTGATGTGTCCATGACCGCCCTAGTAAAAAGTTGGTTGTTGAAGCATTTTAAGTGTCCTAACTAATTTCTCAGAAATTAAATTATTCAGCCTCTCCTCTTTGAGTGCAAAATGTGTATAGTTTTTGGTTTTTAAACTTTCTGGTCACTGTTAAACTTCTATATGTGGTGATGGCTGCCTGTCTCTATGGTCACATTTCTTAAAAAGCTTATGAAAGCTAAGCTCCAAAATAGAGCTTATTGGTTTTCTAGTGCTTAAGACGTGGCATCCTTTACTTGTTTTGGGGAGCACTGGCATATTTCCTGGGGAAACTGTATTTGTATATATGTTTTCTTGAAATAGGAAAGAGCCACTTAATTGGAGTGATTTACCAAGCAAGGCTTTGATTGGATATAATCTATCACAGTTCCTTCAGTTACTTTTTCTTTATAGAATTTTCTTTTCTTAATAGAATTTAGAAAACATCAGAAAGTACATCACTTCTGCAAACTAAGTATACAATAATGTGTTTCTATGAAAGCAAAAAAGCAAGGACTATTCAACAAGTTAGTGTTTTTATATTACGTTTATCTGTGTTGGTAGGATTTTATGTTTATTACTGTTTCAATGGAATTTAAGTTTTTTTCCACTACCAGAATCAATAAGAACACAGACAAACAGTTAGAATAACTGGAGTTTACCCACTAAAAGCGAAAGTTTTTTTTTTTTTCTTCACACATGACACCAGAATTCTCATGCACTGTGTAAACAATTTAAAAGTATATTGTTTTCCAGAACCAATTACAGTCAGAATTTAGATATGTCTTCTCACTCAACACTTTGATGTGTTTATATGCATGTACACATACAGACACACACAATTTTAATTTGTTCTTTAAATAAATGGACCCATATTATAAGTATTCTTCTGTAACTTGAAGTTTTCACCTAGTAATAGGTCATAGAGAGCTTTTTAAGTGAGTATACATGACACTGCTTCATTTGTTTTCATGACCGCGTAGCATTCTATAATATGAATGTTTGATAATTTATTACCAAGTCCTATCATGATGGATATTAGGTTGTTCATGGTTTTTTGGTTTCTCCCCAGTGACTATCATTGACTACGTGTCTTTATGAACATTTGTGTGTATTTTCAATAAAATTTTAGAAATAAAATTGTTAAAACAATGTATGAATATTTTAACTTTAGCTGTTTTTTAAAACAAACTGTCTCAAGTTTTTGTGAACTTTCTTCTCCATTGTCAAACATGTTGACTTGGAATGTGTTTTATTGGTGATCTAATAACCTTATGGTGAGAGTCCAGGTTTTCTCTCAGTATCTTGCTTGTGTTTGCACTGTCTGCACATTGTGTTGTAGTCTGTATCCCTTCTTCCCACACAACACATTCCTTCCCACTTCTTTACCCGTAAGATTGTGAGCACATTCAAACCAGAGGTACTGATTTTGGTAGCTAACTCTATCTGTCCCAGTACTGCCATGTAATAATTGCTCAACGAATATTTATAAGACAGTGGGAAAAAAACCCACTCCTACTCACTTATCATAATATTTTTTATATTCAGACAGTTGCTTTTCTGTAATGACTTGATAACATTTCCTCTCATTGTTAGAGCTCAACTTTATAGTGAATGTTGTATTTAATTGCAGTATTTTATGGTACTTCTAGTATTTTACATTTGGGAAATGAGGTAGAAATCCTAGAAAGGAGTAAGTAAAACATTTCTTAAAAAACTAACTCAGTTTTATAGACCTTGAACTTTAGCATGTGATTCCTTTTAACATATGCATCTTAGAGAATACACATTAAATAAAACTAGTGAACCAAAGTACAATGTATTTTCATGAGCTAGTTGCTAGTGATGGTTTTTTAAAATTTGCTTGAAAAACTAATGTTGATCTTTAGATTTTAACTATTTTCTTCCTCAAATATGGACGATTATTTAAAAATTTGCATCTTATTAAATAAACCATTCATGGAAGTCTGTAATGAATAGATAACCTGGTTTTAATAACTCATAATTGCAAATAGTTAAAATGAATAGTGATTTTCTTTATATATATATATATATATATATATATATATATATGCTTTTAAAGTGAAGTGCCCTTTTGATGACCAGCATACTTTATCTGGCATTGTTTTGTCTAAAAAGACGTGCACTTATATACATACCAGATAGATCTAATTTTTATTTATATATGTGACTCTTTTATAACAAGAAGGGGATACACATTCTTGTATTTGTATTTTGATTTTGGCTGAAATAGGACTAGGAAATGATTAATTACAGGGCAATATTTCTTGTCAAGTTGTGAATAAATATATTTAGCTTTAGTATAGCTGTTTACAAACAAGAAAACCCATACTGCTTGCCAAGCATTTGATTAAAAAATGCATTCAATTCATCACATAGTCTCTCTGTAGGAAAGATCTTTACATTTGTGTGGCTTGGCATTTAGTAATTAAATCTCTTTAAACATTTTAATTAGGCAGAAGGCCACCCAAAGCCTTTGCTCTCATCTTGAAAGCACTTTCAGCTATAATAGGCATAAAGCTGTAGGGCAGCCATGGTCATTTTCACAACAGTCTTAAATCTAGAGCAGTGCTTCTCAAACTCCATGGTGCATAAACATAAGCTGAAAAGCTTGTTAGAATATAGATCCTTGAGACCACCTTTAGAAATGCTAATTCTGTGTTCTGGGGAGGGGTCTTTCTGAGGAACTCTAGGCCTGTACTCAAGCTGCTGGTCCAGGGACCATACTTCGGGAACCATTCTACTAGGAAATTCTATTGTGATTTGAAAGTAGACAGCTTGATTGATCTTCTCCAATGACTTTTTTAAAGCAAACTTTTAAAAAGAATTTTCCATTTGGCAGGTATTTAGGATATGTCAGAATAAGATACTATTGAGTAATAAAATGGCAAAAGTGTTTTTATAGAAGATTTGTGAGGAAAAGCAGAAGCAAGCAGTATGGTTGCCCCTCTATTTCTCTTCTTTTCATTGAAAGCAAGGGAAATATTCTGAAATTAGTCTTGGTTCTTTCATGCCTTCTCCAACTTCCCTAACAGCAAGTGTTTTGATGTGGTTGAGAGCTTGAACTCTGCCACTTCTAGTTGTATTACCTTGGGTAAATTAGTTAACTATTTTTATTTATTTATTTATTTATTTATTTATTTATTTATTTATTTATTATTTTTGGGGGCGGTATACCAAGTTTAATCATCTGTTTTTTTGTGTGTGTGTTTTTTTTAATTTATTTTTTTTATTTTTTTTTATTTTTTTGGGGGGTACACCAGGTTCAATCATCTGTTTTTATACACATATCCCCATATTCCCTCCCTCCCTCAACTCCCCCCCCCACCCTCCCTCAAGTCCCCCCCACCCTCCCTGTCCCAGTCCTCTAAGGCATCTTCCATCCTTGAGTTGGACTCCCTTTGTTATACGACAACTTCCCACTGGCTATCTATTGAAACAGTTGGTACTATATATATGTCTGCGCTACTCTCTCACTTCGTCTCAGCTTCCCATTCACCCCCCGCCCCCTCCCAAACCTCGAGTTCTCCAGTCCATTCTCTGCACCTGCATCCTTGTTCTTGTCACTGAGTTCATCAGTACCATTTTTAGATTCCGTATATGTGAGTTAGCATACAATATTTGCCTTTCTCTTTCTGACTTACTTCACTCTGTATGACAGACTCTAGGTCTATCCACCTCATTACATGTAGCTCCATCTCATCCCTTTTTATAGCTGAGTAATATTCCATTGTATATATATGCCACATCTTCTTTATCCATTCGTTTGTTGACGGGCATTTCGGTTGCTTCCATGTCCTGGCTATTGTAAATAGTGCTGCAATAAACATTATGGTACATGTTTCTTTTGGGATTATGGTTTTCTTTGGATATATGCCCAGGGGTGGGATTCCTGGATCATATGGTAGTTCTATTTGTAGTTTTTTAAGGAACCTCCAAATTGTTTTCCATAGTGGCTGTACCAACTTACAGTCCCACCAACAGTGCAGGAGAGTTCCCTTTTCTCCACACCCTCTCCAACATTTGTTGTTTCCAGATTTTGTGATGATGGCCATTCTGTTCGGTGTGAGGTGATACCTCATTGTGGCTTTGACTTGCATTTCTCTGATGATGAGTGATGTTGAGCATCTTTTCATGTGTTTGTTGGCCATCTGTATGTCTTCTTTGGAGAAGTGTCTATTTAGGCCTTCCGCCCATTTGTGGATTGGGTTATTTGCTTTTTTGGTATTAAGCTGCATGAGCTGCTTGTATATTTTGGAGGTTAATCCTTTGTCCATTGTTTCATAGGCAACTATTTTTTCCCATTCTGAGGGTTGCCTTTTAGTCTTGTTTATGGTTTCTTTCGCTGTGCAAAAGCTTTTCAGTTTCATGAGGTCCCATTTGTTTATTCTTGATTTTATTTCCATGATTCTAGGAGGTGGGTCCAAAAGGATGTTGCTTTGATGGATGTCATAGAGTGTTCTGCCTATGTTTTCCTCTAGGAGTTTGATAGTGTCTGGCCTTACATGTAGGTCTTTAATCCATTTGGAGTTTATTTTTGTGTATGGTGTTAGGAAGTGTTCTAATTTCATTCTTTGACATGTTGCTGTCCAATTTTCCCAGCACCACTTATTGAAGAGGCTGTCTTTTTTCCATTGTATATTCATGCCTCCTTTGTCAAAGATAAGGTGCCCATATGTGTTTGGGCTTACTTCTGAGTTCTCTATTCTTTTCCATTGGTCTTCCTTTCTGTTTTTGTGCCAGGACCATACTGTCTTGATCACTATGGCCTTGTAATATAGTTTGAAGTCAGGAAGCCTGATTCCACCAACTCCATTTTTCCTTCTCAAGATTGCTTTGGCTATTCGGGGTCTTTTGCGTTTCCATACAAAGCATAAGATTTCTTGCTCTAGTTCTGTGGAAAATGCCATTGGTAATTTGGTAGGGATTGCATTGAATCTGTAAATTGCTTTGGGTAGGACAGTCATTTTCACGATGTTGATTCTTCCAATCCAGGAGCATGGTATGTCCCTCCATATGTTTGTGTTGTCTTTGATTTCTTTCATCAATGTCTTAAAGTTTTCTGCATACAGATCTTTTGCCTCCTTAGGCAGGTTTATTCTTAGGTATTTGATTCTTTTTGTTGCAATGGTGAATGGGAGAGTTTCCTTAATTTCTCTTTCTGCTCTTTCGTTGTTAGTGTATAGGAATGCAAGGGATTTCTGTGCATTAATTTTGTATCCTGCTACTTTACTAAACTCATCAATCAGTGCTAGCAGTTTTCTGGTAGAACTATTTTTAATTAGTTAACTATGAATTAGTTAACTGTTAGTTAATTAACTATTAATTAACTAACTTCATTTGTTAGTTAGCTATTACTTTGTAACAGAACACCCCAAATTTAGCAGCTTAAAAAAGTTATTATCAGTTACACTTTCCAAGGGTCAGGAATATGAAAGCACATTAGCTAGGTTGTACTGCCTCAGGATTTCTCATGAGGTTGCAGTCAGAATTGTATTCTCTGAAGTATTGTAGTACAGTATATGCTTTCAAGCTCACTCACATGAATATTTGTAGGAGGCTTCAATTCCTTGTCTTGTGGTCTCTGCATAGGTCTGCTTACGATATGGCAAGAGAGTACATACAAGACAGACTCCACAGTCTTTTTATAACCTATTAAAAAACTAGATTCAGCTAAGTGAATTTAAAAATCAAATTGGCTTTATTCAGTGATTCATGAATCAGGCAGCATCCCATCTAGCAAACAGAAAGGAACTCCAAGGAGCTGTACAAAATGTAAAGCTTTTATAGACAGGAAGGGGCAGGGACAAGAAAAAAGCAGATTACCTTGTCTTTCTTTGGGGGATGGGAAAATTCTATCAGGCAGATGACCTCACTACTGCTGACCAGGAAATTCCAAGACTGACTGGTTAAGACTACATTCTTGGGGGAGACTGAAACTGCAATTATGCTGTGTTAAGTCTTGGTTTTCTTGATTGCACTTAGTGGGGCTTAGCACAGGTGCCCTATTTTGGGCCTCTTGTTTCTTTTTAACAACTTTCCCCTTTTGATCAGACTCTCAGCTTAATTGAGAGATGTGATCATAGTTTGAGGCATTTATTGTCACCCCATTTACTGTTCTGAAGTTCTCACAGCTTTTATTGATCTTCTGTGTATGTTCACAGATCATGTTTTTGTTTTTTGTTTTTTTTTGCTTCATTTCTGTGGTATTCACAGGTCTGGACTTTAGGATCACAGTTTTTAAGTCAGTCATTCTCTTTATTCCTTTTCTGATGTTCTAGTCTTAGCGAGATCATTTCCTTGGTGGTCAGTTCCTGCAAACATGCATTTAAAGCTCTTGAGAGAATATGACACACCAGAGAGATTACTGTAATTGTTATAAACTCCAATGTTTGGATTGCACTTCAAAGCCATGCTCCCCAAGACCCAAATCAACCAAAATCAAATAGGTCAAAGAAAAACCCTGTTGAGGGAGCCACCTTTTAAAGCCAGTTGATCTTATAATCTAAGTAATCTTATGTAATCTTAAGTGATCTTAATGATTTTATCATTTCAACTTCCCCAGAAGTGTTAATCCAGGTACAGTGAGTGGTGTTGGCCACAGCACAGATACCTCCTTGCTCAGCTAAAAGATAATTGAGATGCTAACTCACATATACGGAATCTAAAAATGGTACTGATGAACTCAGTGACAAGAACAAGGAAGCAGATAAAGAGAATGGACTGGAGAACTCGAGGTTTGGGAGGGGGCAGGGGGTGAAGGGGAAGCTGAGATGAAGCGAGAGAGTAGCACAGACATATATATACTACCAACTGTAAAACAGATAGTCAGTGGGAAGTTGTATAACAGAGGGAGTCCAACTCGAGGATGGAAGATGCCTTAGAGGACTGGGGTGGGGAGGGTGGGGGGAGTCAAGGAAGGGAGGTAATACGGGGATATGTGTATAAAAACAGATGATTGAACTTGGTGTACCCCCCAGAAAATAATAAATAAATAAATAAAATTAAAAAAAAAAAAGATAATTGAGGTCTGTCCTATTATCAAGAACAACATTGACCAAAGAGTCTAAGGATTTTGGTGGGGCAGCTATTGTTTTAGCAGCAGGTTCTGCAATACTTTCGAGAGGTTCCTGATAATAGCCTCATTTATATTTACAACTAACCAACGAAGTTGGGCATGTCAAAGGAAGCGAATCCTGAATCCTGAATGCCTCCTGGTAATTCTCATTTGAATCTGTGGCTCAGGACTGAAAAGATGACAGCCATGGACACCAGTAAGATTTTAAGGGTCTCTAGACCACATTGGCAGTTTTATTCTGGTTACCATTGCCTTGTGTCCTTTCTTTGCATAGACTCTGAATGCAAAGTTCCCCAAACTTGGGGTTGTTAACCACAGACTGGGAAACACACCAAGGGATCTCTAGCATCATGGACAGGTCAGAGGTTTTTGAGGACGAATCCAGTAGTCTGAATTGTTACCAATCTTAGCAGTGGCCTGGGAGATACAGATGATGGTACTATCTTTCCAGGCCAATGCCAGAGCACAGGAAAGAAAGAGAAGAAGAAAAGATTTTATGTTTGGTTAAAGTATGAAGTCTTGATCCAGCATATTTGGAGGAAGCAGTGTACCTTGATGTTAGCCACCTCTCTTTGTCAGTTTGAATTGGAGGTCTCCAGCGTTTGTACAAGACCAGATGTCAGGTAGTGTCTTCTTCAGCTGTGAGATGTATATATAAGGTTCAAGTCCTTGAAGTTTGGCTGCCATCTGGGTAACAGGAGGGACCTGGTGTTGTTCCTTCCAAGGAGGTCCAAGGGCTGCCTTTGTTCTTAGTGATTCCAAATCAGAAGGATGGGAGAAAATTGGACACATTAGTTTGGAGAGTTGTAGCAAGACATTTGAGGAAGCTAGGAAGAATTCAGGATTCAGTCCAGTTTATAGGTATATAGCAAAACCTCAAAGACAATTAACAGGACTATAATCTAATATCTACAAAGGTACAAACATTTTCTCTCTGTAATTACCCCCATTTTACCAAAGATAATCACAATATAACCTGTTTGCATTAAATTCGACCTGATTATTTACATAAGTGCAGCAAGAATAGTGATTGACTGTATAAACTCTTTTAAGATTGTTTGGCTGGAACATTGTAAGCAACGTACCAGATAGATTTTTCCAAGAGGCTTTATTGGTTCCATAAAGTCAACCTTAATTCCTTAAAAGTATCTGGTTATACCTGAGTCTTTGCACATCTCTTTCAAAGCTTTGGTAATATGAGCAGGTTTCCAATTGTGTCCTGTTACAAGGAAAACATATACTTACTGAACTTATGTAAATAATTTGCCATGAAAAGAATACTCAAGTTTCTAAATTCTGGAGATAAGGTAGGGAGAGAAAGCAAATGTTTCATCTTTGTTTATAAAGGTACATTTTATAAGTTGTTGTTTAAGTCATAGATTGCTCAAGAGAGACAGTTTCTTTAAACCTAGAAAAAAGATACTAAGGAATCAGCAGTGTTTCAAATAAGAAGTCATAAAATTATGATTATCCTCAGTGCATTCAGTCCCATGTTATTAATTCTTACTCTGCTTGAATCCAGTTTTTTTCATTAGTTCTGGAAATTCTTATCCACTTCAGTTTTATGACCTTAAAGTTACCAGAAACCTGTGTTTGCCAGAGTCCTTTCCATGAACCTCCTTGAAGTACTTTTGCAGAAACGCTTTTGCAAAGCACCAGAGTAAAACAATAACTATAAATGACAGAGCCTTTTTAAAAACGCTCATTGTTAAAGATCTGGTAAGAGTTCATTATGTGGAACTGACAAGGAAATCTGGTTATTTCTGTAACACACAACATTTTAAAGTGATGACTGGAATTATGATGATAACATTATACCAGGACATATCACACTTTAAGAATTTTATTCAACTTTTGGAGCACTTATGTACCTATACAAATACAACATGAAGAAGGCTTAGTATTGACAATGATTCCCATGTAATTTAACATACTAAATAAGCCTAATTAAACATGTCCCTTTTTTATAAGGGGAGAGAACAAATCTTTTGAGACATTCCAGGAACTCTAGAAAATTCCAAAGTTAGTTTTCAGTCACAATTCATTTGGATTTGATTTTGGGAAGCTTGTAAAAATTTCAAAGACTTTCAAACAATTGGTCATGTAGGGTCACAGGTCATTGTGAAATAATACTTAGTTATCTGTTTAACCATAGTAACAATTGAAGACTTTGAAGACAAATGTAGTTGCTTTACAAAACAAAACAAAACAAAACAAAATTAGTTTTTTTTTTTTTTAATGGAGAAGACTCAGCTTTCTTAAGTAATCAAAGACATGATAAAGACACAGGAATTTATTTTGACAAGACATAAACCCCTTGCCTTCTAGACAAATTACTTAAAAAGTAAAGAAAAATTTTCGGAATGTCCTATCAAGAGCAGACCAATAATTCCATAAAACTTCATCCTTTTAACTGAGAGAGAACCAAATTCTCTAATTCTGTACCAGCTTACTTTTGATATTAAAATCATCATCATTTTTTTTAAACTTAAATCAACTCATTCCAATCTTAGCCAGCTTGTCCATGCATTAAAGACCTTTCCCAAGATACCTGTCACAGATCTTCTGCAATTTTCTTTTATGTTTTTTCTTTTTCCTGTTTTGAGATAACAAGTCTCATTTTTGGACAGAGTTACCTTTTTCCTCAAAAAAAAAAATCCATCTTAATTTCTTTACCTTCTTTTACTGAAAACACACATCCTTTCTTCCTATATCTTGACAAATTTATAAATGCTTTTTATAATTTCTAGAAACATGTTTTCCCACAGTAAATTTTTCAGTTTGTCGCAGGATATGTTTACTAATAGAACCAAATATCTTTGTTCTGTAAAAGGAAGCCAAAAATGGATAAACCTGTGTTCAGTAATTAGTGTTTCAGTATTTTATCATGTATGGAAATAATCTGGATATTTAGTGAATTTAACTTAACTCATCATTTAATTTAGCTTTGCAAAACATTGTTTCAGATTACCAAAAAAGATTTGGGGAAACTATTTAAAAAGTTCACCTAAAACCTTTTTTATCCTGATTACATCTATTTAATTTACTTGTTTGTAGAAAAGACTACTCACAAAAATTTCATTAGACGTTAAACAATATCATCCTAAGTTATTTTTTTAGCTGACAGATTTTATAACAGATATGTGAACTTACTTGATTAATAAAGCCAGGTTGAGTAAAAGTTTTACATTTAATGCTGATAACTATAAAGACATGCCTATCTTAATTAAACCAACAACTTAAACTGCCTTCCTTTTTTTTTTTTCTTGTATTTAATGTTTGAGGAAATTAAAGCTAGAGAATGTAAGTACATTTTCCAAGGTCAAGAAGGTAGTAAGTGATCGAGTTGGGATGACCAATGTGCATAAACTGCCTTTTATACCAACTATTTTCTTAAATCACATGGGCCTGAAATTCATTTATGTTAATTTCTGTTGTATTTCTGAGCATTTAATTTATATAAGTGCCTAATTTCTTTAAGCCAATTAAATAAAGCTCTTTTACAAATTAATTTTAGCACTACCACACAGAGGTATAAAATATACATCTACACTATATGTATATGTATATATAGACACACATAAATAGATGCAGAGACCTTATAGTTTTGTTCTAAAATTTTATTCATGAGATGGGTAGGGTAATGCAAAACTCACTAGCTTATAAAAGAACAGTTGGGATAAGTTAAATTTATCTACTCATTGTTTAAAGCTTTTTAGAAGATATTTAAGATGTGTATTTGTCCTTGACAGGTAATCTTAATGCAGTTCTTCCAAGAAGGTCTTTGGCTTCCTAAGGCCAGAATTTTTATAAGCTTGCAAGCCTTTTGAAATAACTAGGGGTGGTTTCAGGATTGCTATAAAGGAATAGGTGAAATTTGAACTGCCTCTAGAGATATATTTCTAGTTTTGTGAAGATTTGCAAAGTTAGATACAAATTTGCTCTGTATTCCTCAATACAACCTCAATTCCCGAACTGGATTGTGGCCTGGCTGATAAAGGACTGACAGGCCCTTCCACGTTTGTTGTAATGTTTTTCTTTCTCTCTGGATACATTTAGCTTAGAGGAAAAGGCCTTAAATTTTTTTCTTGTTAGGCTCTGAATATCAGTTTCCAGTTTGTTCAAATTTCTGATCATAGAGTTATTAAATTCTTTCAGATATCTTGTCAAGTTTCAGATTAGACAAACAGTGAATATTTACAGACAGTATTAAACAGCCCTATGGACCCAAGAGGTGTCCTCAAAGAGGGAGCAAAGGTTATTACCTTCCCAAGATCCCAAGTCACTCTCAACAATAGCCAAAAGAAAGAACTGACAGCCCACATGTGCCAGGCAGGCAGAATGCCAAGCTAAACTTCTTAGGACATGAAACAACGCAAGCATGACGGCAGTAGCTATTCCTAGGAGAAAGAGGATCAGTAACCTATGGGTCTGGAGTTGGAAAGGAAGGAACAACGTGAAATTTTATTTTCCTTTCTTGACTGGGCATTATAAATTGAGATCTAGGGGGCTGACTCTGGCAAGAATTTTCACCCTTGGCCGACTTCTGCCAGTTCTTCTAGAATCTCCTCTGGGGGCTCCAGTATCTACCAGAATTGGATAAGATTTTTCATTGATTTTAGTTATTCTTGGCTGTTTAAAGGAGTAATGTAGCAGTTTACCAGAATATCACTTAATTTTGTCAACTCTGGGAGGGGCCCATACAGAGGCCCTTCTTTGAAAGTAGAGTGAGGTTGTCTATTAGCCATTAATTTGGTGGACTTTTCTTTATGGTTGTGTAGTCTTTTCAGAGTGGAAAAACAATTCAGGCAGGTTATTACTTGAATGAGTACTCAAGGAAAGAGTAGAGAGGGTAGCAGTAGGAGTTATTTCAGACTTAGTCTTCTGTTTTAGATACCTCATATCTTTAATTTTTCATTAGCCTTTTGCAACAAATCTTTCAGTGAAAGTATTTTGGGAGTTTGAAGTCTTTTGGAGGCTTTTTCATGCCAGTTAAAATAGTTATCCTATTCTCTTTATTTATTTGGCAGCCCTTGCTTTCAAATGCACTTCTTAAAAGATCTTATCTAATTGGAATGTTCCTCATAATGGCTTTTGTAATTCTAGGTTGTTTTTAGGAAGATTTTGCCATGTTTGTATATATTTATAGTTTCTAAGACCATAATTCTAAGACATAAAATAAGCAGGTGTACCAGAAGTGTCCCACTTAACTCTTAATATTTTAAAGATCTCATTTTTATTTTTTATTATTGTTATTATTATTATTATTATTATTGTTTTTTTTTTTTAGCTAAAACTTTGGGTCTGTCAGAGTCAAATTAATACCTAAAAGGATGTGCTGCTAGGTTGGGAATTGTGTGATGTTTTGCACAGAAATTTTCTTGACATGTCGACAGGTGACTTACTGTCTGTCAATCTAACCTATTCCATGACTAACTTTGCCTAACACGGGAGTCTTTAGGTTAGGTGGCAAGCACTCCAGCAGCTTCTAAATACTCAATGCATGCCCACCAGTTTGTTTTGTTTTGTTTTGTTTTATTGCTTCCAAGATTTCCATTAGCAATAACCTTTACTTAAAACAAAATTTTATTCGCCCAAGTCCTTGCACTGGACCCAGTCCAGCTTAAACTGAACTCAGTTCGATCCCAGATTTGGTCTGGTTTTTAAGTGGGCGAGTAGTCACCAGCAGTTTCCAGTGTGTAGTCTGGGGATGATTAAAAGGATTGAACCAGTAGACCTCAACAAATGGGGACTGCACACTGGGGGCTGCACATAAATGAGGAATGGCAAGCTGCCAGTAACAGTTCTCACATGGATCTTAAGACAGAATCAAGGGCTGGAGGTTTCCAATCAAATGGGGAACTGTGGAAAGTCAATTAGATTGAGAGCTCAGTGCAGAGGGCACAGAACTCAGAACCAATATAAACTTACCCATGGCCCTCAGAAACAGGGAGAGACAGTGAACTCAGTGGGTTTGTGGGGTGCTACACCTGTATTTCTCATCCTCAATTGCCATCAGAAGTTTGCTTCAGAGCCCAGCACTGCCACCTAATCTGTTAAACAACAAAATTCAGCTGAGAAAATTTAGAAGTCAGCTTGATTTTATTCAATGATTTTTGAACTGGGTAGCATCCCATCTCACAAATAGAAAGAAGCTCCAAGGGACTGTACAAAATGGAAGGCTTTTATACACAGAAGGGCACAGGGACAAGGAAAAAGCAGATTTTCTCATCTTTCTTTGGGGGAGGGGAAGGATCTGTCAACAGATCTTACTACTGCTGATCAGGGAATTCCAGACTGATTGATTAAGCCTGCATTCTGGGGGGAGCCTGAAACTGCTATTAGGTTAGGTATTAAGTCTTGATTTGCTGATGGGCGACTTGGCACAAGTGAGTTCATTTTGGGCCTGTTGTTTCTTAGAACAAACCTAACCTCAGAAGTGACACTTATGTTCACTAGAAGCTAGTCATTAAGTCCTGACCATACTCAAGTGGAGAAGTAACTTCCGTATCTTTTGAAGATAATAGCAAAGAAGCTTTGAATGTACCCTTACAACCATCACACTATATTAGCATCAGTTTTCACTTCCATGAGATGAGAAAGTGAGATATGCTAGGAGCTCAACAATGATAGGTATTTTCTTATCAACATCATCACCATTTCTCAAGAACTTTACACTCAACCAAAGTGTATTGGTGTGTGAAATTCTCCCTACCCAAATCTGTATTTTATAATTGTCATATTTCATAAAAAACCCCTCTTTTTTTTAATGAAGAAAATATACTCTGATAATAAAACCAGACTCTATAACCAAAAAAGTTATAGACTGATATCCATATAATTGCATATAAGAACATCTGTAATAATTTATTATTGAAAAAAGAATAAAAGAATAAGTTGCATTACCATGTAGGGGGTCTATCCTTCTAACACACAAGGATGGTGACACTGTCAGGTGACTTAAAAATTATCATACCATTTGGCCCCATAATCCATCTCTGTGAGTTTGTCTTAAAATAATGCCAAAATTTTTGATGCAAAAGTATGCTTAGCACAGGATAGTATTTTTGGTTGGCAGCCTCCAAGATGGCCCCTAATAATTGATCCCCATTTCCTCTTGTTCACACTGTTGTGTAATCCCTTCCCATTGAATGGCTGGACCTGGTGACTCACTTGAAACGAACAGAAATAGAATGTCAGGTTATAAAAAGGCTGTGGCTTCAGTCTTGGGAGCTGTCACTCTCTCTTACACATGGTAAGTATGATTTTAACTATACCTGGGGTCAATCTATTTCTTCTGACCCCAGAAACATACTAGAAGAAAATATACAAAGTAACAGCACTCTGTGTCTGATTGTTAGCATGTGTGTGATTTGTTCTACTTTGTTTTTTATTCCCTTTCAATATCATGTATTATTTTACAATGGAGAAATACTTGAAAAAGAGAAGGTAAGGAAAACCAGAGGAAAAGAACAAAGCAGGTGATTAAACACATGTAGCATTTGAGAATGTTTGTTTGGGGAGAAATAAGTTGTGAATTTACAGATTTGTATTTAAGTAACTACAAGGAAAATATATAATTAAAGAGTATGTAAACCAGGAACCAGTACAGAAAATCCTGGTTAATTTTTACCTAGTTACTCACAGATGAGAAGTACTATATAAATCGCTAGTAGTATTATTGATGATAATTTAGTGACAGTTTAGTTTGAGTTCTATAGTAATTTAGGCAACAGAATTTACTAGAACATCTTTGCTAGTTGATTTCCACAGATCTCAATCCTTCAATCAATGAAGATTGTAGGTCTTGGTTGGCAACAGGATTTTTGTAAATGGCATTCAGGGATGCTTTGCTGTCTAACTTTCTCATTTTTAGTTTAGCTTCAGTCCATTCTGTAGCATGTCAGTGGCTTCCATAATGGCTGATTGCATCTGCTTTGGAGTCTGCTACAGGTTACTGCAATGTGGCTGTCCAGCGGAGAGCTAGTGAACAGAAACATTAAATTGCTTCAGATTGTTTGCACCTTTTACCTTTTCTCCAGCAAAAACTAAAACAAAGCAAGGTTTTGTTTCTTTTCTTGCTCATTTGTTATTAGCTGTGGCATTGTGTTTGGAAGAATAGGTTGTATTTTTCCATTTTTGCACCTGTTGTTCTTAATAATTACCTGGAACACTTTGCTAAGATTGGAGTTCATTACATGTATTTCTGTGATACTTATAACTAACATTCTTTCTTTGTATTTTATTTTATTTTCTGAAGTGGTCAAACCAAATGAAATAGTCTCCAAAGTACCAAATTTAGTAGAATTCCAAGTTTAAAAAAATACATCTATACTAGAACATATGCATCTCTCTGACAGCAAATACAATTTCAGAAACCACTTTTGGGGGATACCATTTTTCATACACTCATGTTTCAGACAATTAGTAGAGCTTCACCTCCAAAATGCAAGAGAAGGAGAATATTAAACTATTTTAAATGGTCAATGTAAATTTCATTTGGCTTCATGTAGGTTTGTTCCTAAGTAAAGTTATTTAAGGGGAAAAAAGTGATAATTGAGAAGAGCATATAATGTTCTCTAGTCTGTACTTGGTTAGTTTAACAAAATTGATTGCTTTTAGAATGTGTTTTCCTTTAAAAATGCATTGTAAAAGAATGTTTTCTTTATTTTGACAAGCTTTTCTATTTCTGCAATCTTCAAGCCACATATGTGTGGACATAATAATGGGCTAAAATAATGTGTATTGTTTTTAATCTATAAGATGATGCATGTACATTCTCCCTACTGAGTCTTAAGAGCTGCTTCAATTTGAACTGTGCAGTAATTTTGTATTTTCATTTTCTCTGATTTAACTGATGTGTATAAATAAAGGCTGCAACTTACTTTAATAATAAGAAACCCATTATCGCCATTTGGTAGAAATAATGTATTATCATTACTACCATTAACAACTGCTGGTGTTAATAATACATATTTTCTGCTTCATCCCAGAGCAACCTGCATTTGAAGCAAAGAATTGAGGTATACAGTCAAGTTTATTCTCTCAATGTTTTGTTCAAAAGGAAAATAATTGTTAAAATATCCTGAAAACACATTGTTTGGGTCTCAGTCACTACTACAGGGGAGCGAACTGCACTCATGCAAGTGTACTTGTGATTTGCCTTCATCAGCTATAGCCATACCACCAGGTGGAGGAGAGAGATTACTGTGGTTTCCCAGTCAAGCATATCTATAAAGATGCAACTGAGAGAAAAACCATTATAGGGTTGACATTTAATCTTTTCTACTTCATTAAAAAACCCAAGTAGGTCATTCATAGATTTATATATTTAGCTATGATCAGTTACTTGTGATGGACTCACTCAACAACTGATGGGACACATGAAGAAAGCATACTTAGGAATAGCGGAACATGTGAGATTAGACTTGGCCCAGCCCTTCCTGGATATAAGTTCTCTTGCCCATTTGTTTGGAATGGAAGGAAAAAATAAATGAAACCTTTGCAGCTCATCCTACCACATGCCATGCATGTGTACACGTATACAAAAATTAATAAATAAGAGAATACATTTTTCAAGTAAAGTGTTTGCTTTGAATTCAGATTTGACCACCATCACTCCTCTCCCCAACCAGTATAAAATTTTACTGCTGCCCTTTCCAATCTCAAGTGTTGAAAAATAATTTTGGTATGTCTTTCTGTTAGGTACCCTATATTCAATTTAAAATTGAACTTGTTTCAGCTCTATCCTGTTTCATCATTCAGTAAGAACACAGTAATGATCACCATCCTTTGCATATATGTCTGTGTGTGTATGTACTCTTTTGCTTTTCAAAGAGATTTTAAGCTGATTATTTCATTTGATCAGTTTGCCTATGTAGCAGTTATTCTCACTTTAATGATTTGGGGATGCAAGGTCAGCAGTCCTGAGACCTGTGTCTTCCCATGTGTTTTGTCAACCTCTAGGCCTGTGGTGGCATTTTGGATTTACTCTCATTGCTCAATTAGAAAGGCTTCCCATCGGTATAGAAAACTCTTTCTTTACAATTTTTCTATGAACAGAAATTAAACCAATTATTAAACCAGCAATTAGACAGTTAAAAAAGACATGTAGATGCTTTCATAGAGCTAGACTTAACTAAGCATCTCACTGCAAATTTGTTCCCTTTTTGATAAATCCTCCACCTCACAATCCCTGGCTAATATGCCCCTGGGTTTAGTCTTCAGGCCTTAAATTTAATTTACCCAATCTCTGGATTTATTATTAATTCCCCAGGGGACTATCATTCCCTCTGGGTGTTTAAGCAGTTTGCTTGATCAGCTAGAGTATTAGGCTCACTCTGTCTCACTACTCAGTTTCTATCTCGCTTCTCAGTTTTCTTTAGGAAGAAATAAATAGCCTTTCTTCCCCACACAGTGGCTAAAAAAAAGAAACGTCACTCAATAACTTGACCCCAGGCCACTGTCTTCTCTCTTCTGCAATTAGGAAAGATTTTTCTCCCTCAGCATCTGCCCTCTACCCATCAACTTTTTTTATTGTTGAGAGGGCATCACACCTCCTATCTGAAATGTCTTTTAAGTGAATAAAATTCATCATTTTCAGCCAATTTCGACTGCAGATTAGGTCACAACTGGTAAATGGAATGAGAAAATAAACTTCAAGTAACATTCCAGCTAAATATTTTTAATTTTATCAAACAAGTGTTTGGGAAAGCAATATATGAAGTGGTTTCTCTTCGAGGTCCACTTTGGGATTTTTAATACAGTTACAAAGTAATGTTTTCTGTAGGTAGCTTTTATAGAAATGCTATTTTGAACTTTTACTAGGGATTATGGCTAGCAGCAGTTTCCCCCCAGAAGTACAGTGAAAATGACAGACAATAGACAGATGCACTCTTCCCTGCCTTAGAGAACTGTCCACTCAAAGGATTTTAAGACGATAAGAAAATTCAGAAGCTATCAGGGCATTCCTTGCAGTTTAAGTTAACTTAATAAATGTGTACTGAGCTACTGTTCCTTTTAAAACTCTGGCTTTGGTTTGTGGGAAGGGGCTTCAAGGTGGAAGGGTTGCAAAAATAACTAAGTTTCCATTTCTGGCATCAGACTAATTTGGAATAGGTAAATCATGTTGTGTAGCTGGAATATCCACAGGTGACTACAGAAAGTATCCTTCACAGCTGTTTTCCCAGAGTTTTACTTCTGCACGTGAGTTCATCTCTCAAGTTTGGCCTTGGTGATTATAAAATTAGTATTATCATCTATAGCACTGTCCGAGGCTCCCAAGATATGGCGTTTACTAAGACTGATTGCTGTCCATAAGAATCTCTCAGCCAGTTACTGACTGCTTGTTTACTGAAGCAGCTTTAATAAACCAGCCAAATAATGATTAGCAATCCAAGTTGCCAGTTTTTACAGTAAAGATGCTGTTGTCATCTGCCAAGTGTATAGCCAATAAGGTACTCAGGCCCCTAGGTGGTCTCCCATTGTTGAATCTGGCCCCTGCTAGTGCACCTTTGACAGTTGAAAAATGCAATTGGGACGGAAGGAGCAGGCCATCCATCATTCCTTCCTGCTGTTCTTAAGGTCACTTGCCCTCAGTGTAACACCCAGGGAAAGCACACTTGGCCTCCAGTGCCCAACCAGACTACCAGTTGCTAACCCTTACGTGATTATTATTTGTTTATATTTAATTTCAGTTTGAAGGTTGAACTGACTTTTCCTACCTAGTTGCAAACTAGTCAGTTGACCTCATTCATTTCAGGGGTGTAATATGCCCAAACTGCTTCCTTGATAACAATGTACTTCTGAAACCAAGCATTTGTGTCCATGAACGATAAAGAAAGTCTGGATCTTGAGTTGGTGACCTGGTTTCTATTGTGAACTCTCCTTTCAAGGGCCTCTCCTCCTTGAAGTTATTTTAAAACCTGATCTGATAGCAATAGCTTCAATTTCAGTCTTGAATTGGTGGTTTGTTTTGAAAGGAAATTATTTTTTGTTAAAAAGAGAAGAGCAATAAAAACATAAAACGTCTCTATGATCACAGTATTATTTAGAGAAATAAAACATGTCTCTATGATCAGAGCATTATTTAGAGAAAAACTATCCTGTCTCTCTGATAATATAAGGCTAATAAACAGAAAGATGAATTATATTCCTGATGTCATTTATTTATATGTTTAAAGTAGGCAAACAATCCTTGATCAGGTAGATGTCTTTTGCAACCAATTATAATTAACAGAGAGGAGTGTCTTGTTATTAAGGAGTCAAGTATTTTATTTTTTTTATTTTTATTTTATTTTATTATTTTTTTTGGGGGGGTACATCAGGTTCAATCATCTGTTTTTACACACATATCCCCGTATTCCCTCCCTTCCTTAACTTCCCCCCCTCGAGTCCCTGCCACCCTCCCTGCCCCAGTCCTCCAAGGCATCCTCCATCCTCGAGCTGGACTCCCTTTGCTATACAACAACTTCCCATTGACTGTTTTACAGTTGGTAGTATATATATGTCTGTGCTACTCTCTCGCTTCGTCTCAGCTTCCCCTTCACCCCCCCGCCCCCTCCCATACCTCGAGTTCTCCAGTCCATTCTCTGTATCTGCATCCTTATTCTTGTCACTGAGTTCATCAGTACCATTTTTAGATTCCGTATATGTGAGTTAGCATACAATATTTGTCCTTCTCTTTCTGACTTACTTCACTATGTATGCCAGATTGTAGTTCTATCCACCTCATGACATATAGCTCCATCTCATCCCTTTTTATAGCTGAGTAATATTCCATTGTATATATATGCCACATCTTCTGTATCCATTCATTTGTTGCTGGGCATTTCGGTTGCTTCCATGTCCTGGCTATTGTAAATAGTGCTGCAATAAACATTATGGTACAAGTTTCTTTTGGGATTATGGTTTTCTTTGGATATATGCCCAGGAGTGGGATTCCTGGATCATATGGTAGTTCTATTTGTAGTTTTTTAAGGAACCTCCAAATTGTTTTCCATAGTGGCTGTACCAACTTACAGTCCCACCAACAGTGCAGGAGAGTTCCCTTTTCTGCACACCCTCTCCAACATTTGTTGTTTCCAGATTTTGTGATGATGGCCATTCTGATTGGTGTGAGGTGGTACCTCATTGTGGCTTTGACTTGCATTTCTCTGATGATGAGTGATGTTGAGCATCTTTTCATGTGCGTGTTGGCCATCTGTATGTCTTCTTTGGAGAAATGTCTATTTAGGTCTTCTGCCCATTTGTGGATTGGGTTATTTGCTTTTTTGGTGTTAAGCTTCATGAGCTGCTTGTATATTTTGGAGGTTAGTCCTTTGTCCGTTGTTTCATAGGCAATTATTTTTTCCCATTCTGAGGGTTGCCTTTTAGTCTTGTTTATGGTTTCTTTCGCTGTGCAAAAGCTTTTCAGTTTCATGAGGTCCCATTTGTTTATTCTTGATTTTATTTCCATGATTCTAGGAGGTGGGTCCAAAAGGATGTTGCTTTGATGGATGTCATAGAGTGTTCTGCCTATGTTTTCCTCTAGGAGTTTGATAGTGTCTGGCCTTACATGTAGGTCTTTAATCCATTTGGAGTTTATTTTTGTGTATGGTGTTAGGAAGTGTTCTAATTTCATTCTTTGACATGTTGCTGTCCAATTTTCCCAGCACCACTTATTGAAAAGGCTGTCTTTTTTCCATTGTATATTTGTGCCTCCTTTGTTAAAGATAAGGTGTCCGTATGTGTTTGGGCTTACTTCTGAGTTCTCTATTCTTTTCCATTGGTCTTCCTTTCTGTTTTTGTGCCAGGACCATACTGTCTTGATCACTATGGCCTTGTAGTATAGTTTGAAGTCAGGAAGCCTGATTCCACCAACTCCATTTTTCCTTCTCAAGATTGCTTTGGCTATTCGGGGTCTTTTGCGTTTCCATACAAATCGTAAGATTTCTTGCTCTAGTTCTGTGAAAAATGCCATTGGTAATTTGATCGGGATTGCATTGAATCTGTAAATTGCTTTGGGTAGTACAGTCATTTTCACGATGTTGATTCTTCCAATCCAGGAACATGGTATGTCCCTCCATCTGTTTGTGTCGTCTTTGATTTCTTTCATCAATGTCTTAAAGTTTTCTGCATACAGATCTTTTGCCTCCTTAGGCAGGTTTATTCCTAGGTATTTGATTCTTTTGGTTGCAATGGTGAATGGGAGAGTTTCCTTAATTTCTCTTTCTGCTCTTCCATTGTTAGTGTATAGGAATGCAAGAGATTTCTGTGCATTAATTTTGTATCCTGCTACTTTACTAAAGTCATCCATTAGTGCTAGCAGTTTTCTGGTAGAGTCTTTAGTGTGTTCTATATATAATATCATGTCATCTGCAAAGAGTGACACTTTTACTTCTTCTTTTCCAATTTGGATTCCTTTGATTTCTTTTTCTTCTCTGATGGCTGTGGCTAACACTTCCAAAACTATGTTGAATAATAGTGGTGAGAGTGGACACCCTTGTCTTGTTCCTGTTCTTAGAGGGAATTCTTCCAGTTTTTCCCCATTCAGAACGATGTTGGCTTTTGGTTTTTCATATATGGCTTTTATTATGTTGAGGTAATTTCCTTCTATGCCCATTTTCTGGAGAGCTTTTATCATAAATGGATGTTGAACTTTGTCAAAAGCTTTTTCTGCATCTATTGAGATGATCATATGGTTTTATCCTTCAATTTGTTGATATGATGTGTCACGTTGATTGATTTGCGTATATTGAAGAATCCTTGCATCCCAGGGATAAACTCCACTTGATCATGGTGTATGATCTTTTTAATGTGCTGTTGGAGTCTGTTAGCTAGTATTTTGTTGAGGATTTTTGCGTCTATATTCATCAGTGATACTGGTCTATAGTTTTCTTTTTTTGTGACATCTTTGCCTGGTTTTGGTATCAGGGTGATGGTGGCCTCGTAGAATGAGTTTGGGAGTGTTCCGCCTTCTGCAATATTTTGGAAGAGTTTGAGAAGGATAGGTGTTAACTCTTCTCTAAATGTTTGATAGAATTCGCCCATGAACCCATCTGGTCCTGGGCTTTTGTGTGTTGGGAGATTTTTAATCACTGCCTCAGTTTCCGTACTTGTGATTGGTCTGTTCATGGTTTCTATTTCTTCCTGGTTCAGTCTTGGAAGATTGTATTTTTCTATGAATGTATCCATTTCTTCCAGGTTATCCAGTTTATTGGCATATAGTTGCTTGTAGTAGTCTCTCATGATCTTTTGTATTTCTGAGGTGTCCGTTGTGACTTCTCCTTTTTCATTTCTAATTCTGTTGATTTGCATCTTCTCCCTTTTTTTCTTGATGAGTCTGGCTAATGGTTTATCAATTTTGTTAATCTTCTCAAAGAACCAGCTTTTAGTTTTATTTATTTTTCTTATGGTTTCTTTCCTTTCTTTTTCATTTATTTCTGCTCTGATCTTTATGATTTCTTTTCTTCTGCTCACTTTAGGGTTTCTTTGTTCTTCTTTCTCTAGTTGTTTTAGGTGTAAGGTTAGGTTGTTTATTCGATCATTTTCTTGTTTCTTAAGGTAGGACTGTATTGCTATAAACTTCCCCCTTAGAACTGCTTTTGCTGCATCCCATAGGTTTTGGGTTGTTGTGTTTTCGTTGTCATTTGTTTCTAGATATTTTTTGATTTCCTCTTTGATTTCTTTAGTGATTCCTTGGTTGTTTAAGAGTGAATTGTTTAGCCTCCATGTGTTTGTCTTTTTTGCAGTTTTTTTCCTGTAATTGATATCTAGTCTCATGGCGTTGTGGTCTGAGAAGATGCTTGATATGATTTCAATTTTCTTGAATTTGCTGAGGTTTGATTTGTGACCCAAGATGTGATCTATCCTGGAAAATGTTCCGTGTGCACTTGAGAAGAACGTGTAGTCTGTCGTTTTTGGATGGAATGTCCTATAAATATCAATTAAGCCGAGATGATCTAATGTGTCATTTAAAGCTTGTGTGTCTTTATTTATTTTCTGTTTGGATGATCTGTCCATTGATGTAAGTGGGGTGTTCACGTCTCCCACTATTATTGTGTTACTGTCGATGTCCCCTTTTATAGCTGTTAGCATTTGCCTTATGTATTGAGGTGCTCCTATATTGGGGGCATAGATATTTACCATTGTGATATGTTCTTCTTGGATGGATCCCTTGATCATTATGTAGTGTCCTTCCTTGTCTCTTGTAATAGTCTTTACTTTCAAGTCTAATTTTTCTGATACGAGTATTGCTACTCCAGCTTTCTTTTGACTTCCATTTGCATGGAATATCTTTTTCCATCCCTTTACTTTCAGTCTATATGTATCCCTTGGTCTGAAGTGGGTTTCTTGTAGGCAGCATATAGAAGGGTCTTGTTTTTGTATCCATTCAGCCAGTCTGTGTCTTTTGGTTGGAGCATTTAATCCATTGACATTTAAAGTGATTATTGACATGTGTGTTCCAATGACCATTTTCTGAATTGTTTTGGGTTTGTATTTGTAGGTGTTTTCCCTTTCTTGTGTTTCCTACTTAGAGAAGTTCCTTTAGCACTTGTTGTAAGGCTGGTTTGGTGGTGCTGAATTCTCTTCACTTTTGCTTGTCTGGAAAGCTTTTGATTTCTCCCTCAAATCTGAATGAGATTCTTGCTGGGTAGAGTATTCTTGGCTGTAGGTTTCTCTCTTTCAGGACTTTCAGTATATCCTGCCATTCCCTTCTGGCCTGCAGAGTTTCTGTGGAAAGGTCAGCTGTTATCCTGATGGGTTTTCCCTTAGATGTTGTTTGTTGCTTTTCTCTTGCTGCTTTTAGTATTTTTTCTTTGTGTTTAATTGTTGTTAGTTTGATTAATATGTGCCTTGGTGTATTTCTCCTTGGGTTTATTCTGTATGGGACTCTCTGTGCTTCTTGGACTTGGTGAATTATTTCCTTTCCCATGTTGGGGAAGTTTTCCACTATAACCTCTTCAAATATTTTCTCAGACCCTTTCTTTTGTTCTTCTTCTTCTGGGATGCCTATAATTCGAATGTTGGTACGTTTAAGGTTATCAGTGAGGTCTCTGAGACTGTCTTCTAATCTTTTTATTCTTTTTTCTTTTTCCTGCTCTGTGGCAGTTATTTCCCCCATTCTATCTTCCAACTCACTTATTCGTTCTCCTGCCTCAGTCATTCTGCTGGTTATAGCATCTAGAGTATTTTTAATTTCAGTTATTTTGTTATCCATTGCTGTTTGTTTTTCTGAGTTCTTATGAACTGTTTCTTGTACTTTCTCTATTTTGTTATCGAGATTTTGTATCATTTTTACTATCATTACTCTAAATTCTTTTTCAGGCGTTTTTCCTCTTTCCTCCTCATTTATTTGGTCTTGTGGGTTTTTTTCCTGCTCCTTTGCCTGCATGGTGTTTCTTTGTTTCCTCATGGTTGTCCAAACTTTTGGGGTTGCTTGTCCTGGCAATAGAGGTGTTTATAAAAGACTGTCCAAGCCTCAGACTAATGTCCAAGTATTGGATTAAATGAATATTAAGTCTAGGAAACACATACATATATAAGACTCACAATTACTGAATCCGTTAGGACATAAGGCTCTAGAAAGACCTGACAGAACCCCAGTGTGCTATCAGATATTCAAAGAGAAACCCAGCAGAAATTGACAACTGAAACAGAACAAATCAGAGACAAAAGCAAAAGCAAACAAACAACAAATAACACCCTACACCTACAAACATCAATCCAGGGAGATTTTGTAAGCTAGGATCAAATATAGAAAAGAGCTGGAGTACCACCAGAGAGAATGGAGATTCTCAGAATGTAATTAGACAAGTGTACTAAGAACTAAGATAAAGACAAAAACCTAATATTAAATACCAAGGCAGTGTGTCATCTGGAGAATAGAGCAAGGAGTCTGAGCAGACCGATAGTGTTGCTTATAAGTATGTTAAGATAGAATACACTTAAAAAGGCTGGAAGAAAGGGGAACAGAAGAGCGTAGTGTGGTTGGAAATATGCAAATAAAAAGAAAGGAATAGAGATGTATAAAAGATAGGGATGAAAGGAAAGTATGAGAGATATATTGTCCGTACTACCAAAAACTTAGCTAGATATAGAAGTATATAAAAAGGCAAAAAAAAAAAAAGAATAAAAAATATCATTAAAAATTATGTTATAAAACTTGTAGATCCCTTAGGGCTAAGATCGTTTTTAATAAATCAAAAAAAAAAAGAATAAAATATTATGTTATAAAACTTGTAGATCCCTTAGGGCTAAGATCGTATTTAATAAATGCAAAAAAAAAAAAAAAAAAGAGAGAGAGAGAGAAAGAAAAAAAAAAAAAAATCCAGAACTGATCCCAGAATGGACCAGTTCAATAGGTATTGATACTACTATTTCTGTTTCCTTAGAGTCTCAACTGTAAGTGTCCTTCTCCTTGCCTTGCGTTTTTTTTTTTTTTTTTTTTTTGCGTTATTCTGTGACCAGCAGAGGTTCCTTTATTGTTCGTCTGTAAGCGTCGGTGTGTGGGGAGGGAGAGGGTACAATAGTGGCTCCTTCTCCTGGGAGTGAGTGAGCAGTGGCGCACTGTTGTTTCGGTCAGGCTTGGAGGTGCCTGTTGCAGAGGGCGCTGTTGGCTCAGGCATAAACAGAAAGTCTTAGAGTTGGGCCTCTCTGGGGGTTTTTTTTGTTGTTGTTGTTGTTGCTGTTGTTTTTTGTTTTTTGTTTTTCTCTCGGCAGCCTCCCTGCTACTGGCGTTGCAAGGAGTTTTAATCTAGCCCCGCCCGAGCGCCTGAGGGTGCTTGTTATCCCTGAGCGCCTTAGGTGGCCCGCAGGGCGTCTCTCCACTGCCTGTTGCAGAGGCGCGGAAAGAGAGGGAGAGGCTATGTGCGCGGCTCCTCCCCCCTGCCCGATAGCCTGCAGCCTCCAGCCGCCATCATGGCGGGGCAGCTCTCAGGGACAGGTACTCCTCCCCGCGGACCTCCTCCCTCCTGTGCTCTTGGTCGGTCACCCTACCGGCAACAATGTTTCTCACCCTGAACCAGCTCTCCGGTTCCCACGCTCCCGCTCCTGGACCCTCTGTTCAGCCGCGGATCAATGTCTCGGTCCCGGAACGCTGAGCTGCGCTGCGGACCCTCCGTATGTTTCTCACTCCCTCCCGTCTGCCACAGCTCCGCCGCTTCACCCTCTTTGAGCCCTCATAGATGCCTCCCTACCGGCTATGTCGGGCTCCCCGCAGCCCTTTCTGGTGTCCGAGGCCGTCTGCTGGTGTTCAGCTGGTTCTCTGTGGGAATGACTGCGTCCTTCCGTGCACTCCCAATGCATCTGTGGGGAGGGATGCACTCCACATCTCTCTACTTCGCCGCCATCTTTTTCTCTCAGTCAAGTATTTTAAAATGAGACATTTTGATGCTTGCAAAAAGTCTGTTTCTTTAACTATGTTAAGTATATTCTTTGCAATCTTATTTCACTATTTTTTTTACTCAGCAAATCCTTTTTCTTAGATAATACAAAGTAAACTTCAGATAAGTCCACATCTACATTCTGAACAAATGGCATTTGAAATGAAGAGTTAAACTGTGCAGAGACATTAGCATTTTGAGAAGTAATCAGAGTGATCTGTCAGCCATCAGGTCTTTTCTTATATCTCTGTTTGCTATCAAATTTTTTTTTTTTGTAATTGTACAAACCAGCCTTTATGACCTCAGGTACTAACATGACACATGGTTTTATAAATAGTGAAATAGTAGTGATGACTGAGTTTTGTTGTTATTTGTTTCCTTGCTTGTTTTGTTTGTTTTTTAGCTCAGGAAAAAGTAGTGTAAAATACTAAGGTTTGACAGTCCTCCATTCTTGTGTACCTTCCTGGAGTAGAAGAACTCCTTAACATTCTCCTTTACTCTCCCATACAGAGTCTTTCACACAGGAGTTGTGTTCCACTTATCTGAAGTGAGTCAATTGATAAATGTGTTGTATTTTAGATTACAGGAAAGTAGGGTCTCCCTGAACTCACATTCCTTTCTGACTGTACATTAACTGCTTTTGAAACTATGGTAACATTTTCCAGGTCTCAATTTAAGACTAAATTTCCTTTATTTTAAATTGCAAGAATACTCTACAGCCCTAATGTTAAGCAATACTTTGTTGTCCAGTGACGATTTACTTCATTTTTCAGGCTTCCTTATATTAATTCTAGAGATAATCAACACACTTAAAACGTAAATGTGAGTCAGTCCACTGACACTATCTAGATCTTAGTCTTCATTCCCAGAGTGATGCTGAGTGTGGGAAGACAATACCAAATAAGAATAGGAAACTCGTTGCCCTGTAGTTACTTAAAGACAAGTTAAATTCATGAGTCAGTTAGGAAGCCATAAATCATAGTAATCTTCTATGGCATTGAATTTAAAACTAACAGAGCACTTAATCAGGTGTGAAATGATTATCTGAATGAATGTGAAGAGGAAGGGGAGGTGATTATGGGTTGAAGACTTTGGGTAGGCACAATGAGCAGATTCTTGGAGGCAGGAGAAGTGTTGGAAGAGTGGAGCAGGAGAAGTAAGGCCTTTTAGACTGGATGATCAGTCAGGAAAGGCTAGAAAGGAGATTGTTCACTTTGGAAAAATGTGGAGTGATAGGTAAGAAATTTAGTTAGGTAAGAAGGGTCCAAGTCGGGCAGGCCCAGGAAAGCTGTTGTCACTTCCCTATCCGTTGTTGCACTGAAGCAGTATTCATTTACAGTAATCCATCAAGCAGCAAGAGTAGTGATAATGGTGTGGTAGTGGTGATGGTGGTATTTGTAATGGTCACCAGTTATTGAGCTTTCTTTATGTACCAGGCTCTTGTACTTTTTTGAGGATTATTATACTTGAAGACATTATGATCATCTATTTTATAGCCAAGGAAAGGAGGCTTAGAAGAGGTTCGTAACTTACCCAAGACCACAGAGCTAGTATGTTATAAAGCCAAAATTTGAACCCAGGTAATTTTACACGAAAGTCCACATTTTTTAACATTTTCCAGTATCACTTCTGTGTAATAAATATTTGTAGAGAGCAGCAGTTCAGAGCCATGATCCTACATTTTTAGAAGGGACATTAATAACTGGAGTGCATCCAAAGGAGGGTTAGTGGGGTGATAAAGAGTCCTTGAATCTCTGTGAACAGAAAAGAGACATTAAGAAGATAATCCGGTTTGTGAGACAAAGTGATAGATTTGGCCTTATATCCCCTTTGTTCTTCTCTTCTTCAGTCTTGGCGAACTGAGTTCCCTCACCATTATATAGTGTAGAGACTGAGGAATTATGTAGAAATGTTTAACTGAACTGCAAGATTATTTCAAATGGATGGGACTAGTTTTACCAGTGACAAAAGAGTTCTTAAGAGGTGTCATTCCGTGGTCTTTTTTTGAATGAGACATCATTTGCTTTTATATTCCACTAAAGAATTGAAGATTGAGTACACAGAAAACAAAATTAGGGTACCTATAAATTTCTGCAGTTGATTTTGAGCCAAACACATGGGGTCCTTTGGAGACTTCATGAAGCAGAGGAAGAGGGACAGAAGCTGATGTCTGGGTAGTATTGAGGTTAGTGCTGTTACTGGTCAGGACCTAAACAACAGAAACGCAGTGTTATTTCCTTTCTAGAATCCTAAGTATTCTAAGATATGCCATTTAATAATTATGCTATTTTAATGATGGTATTTTAGGGACAAAACCCCCTTTTAGTAAAGGAAGACATCTTTTGTAAGTTGGATTCTGATATCAGAAATGTTAACATGTCTGAAGGCTTTTATCTTAGAATAGAGGACACAGAAGGAAGCTCTGCCCCAGTCTATACAAAATCTTTTAGGGCAGAAAAAAAGAGAGAGAGAGAAATCCAGGCAAATTTTGGCAAAGTCAACAGGGTTTGTGGATATTTTGTCTCTGAGAAGTAAAGGAGGGATGAGAAAGACAGAATCAAAAGCCTGGCATAGAAAGGGTCAAAATGAAGTTAGTGGGTATCAGAAAGAGGGAATTCTAGTGTCTCGACTTGAGTACTCTAATCAATTTAGCTTAATATCTGATGGGGGCTACATGAAATCATTCCTTAAGGGTCACCCATTAACTATCACTAAATAAGACCAAATAGATCTTGGCAGCCCAGTCCAAGGATATCTGCGTTTTTCAGCCTAATAGATCTGTCTCCAAAGACAATGGCCACATTACCCTACCTCCAATTTTCAGATCTGGAGGCTTCAATCTGAGGTGATAGGTGTCCTTGTAAACTTCTGACTGATGACCATCCCTCTTGGTGTAGATGAAGTAGCTTATTCAGTGTAAACTTCTAATAAGATGCACAGATAATAAAAAGTACATGGTTATCTCCTTGTAGACCTCATCCTAAGTAGGTAGTGAAATAGCTATTAAATGGGAGCTTTACCACGTGTAAGGAGATATTTTTAGTTGAACTATGCCTTTGAAATCTCTTTTTTGCTCTCCGAAGATCAAGTTTACCACTGGATTATAAAATCAGTGAAGGCAGACAATGACTTTTTGGTCACCAACTTGCTCCATCCCCACATCTCAACACTACAGAATCTCAGTAAATTCTTGTTGAATGTTCTTTCTTTTAATATCCCTGTCATACTTTATTGATCTCCAAGGCCATCTTGGGGAAAAAATGAGTTTTGAAGCTTAGTCTCTGCGAGTCAGGTGGAGCTGACAGGCACTCATTCCTGTTTTGCGTTTACTTGCCTCATTTTAGTAAACTTCTTCCTACCTTGAAGAAATGTACATACATTTAGACATTTACACATTAATCAATGTGTAAATCTTCAGTGCTTTACTTCTAAGACTTGGAAATGCTTCTCATTGAACTATTCAGCTCCTCAGCATAACCCATTTAAATTATTTTCCAGTCCAGTTTATGCCAAAAGATACAGTTCAGTTCTGACAGTGTCTCTATACCCTAATTAAACTCTTTCAGTTTGTAATTCTTTTTATCAGTCTTCATTTATCCATAAAAGCCAAATTTGACCTAGATATGTAGTGATGGATGACAGCACACTGAGTTTCTAATCCCCATTCTCCCAATGAATATTGTTTTATCATTTCTCCTTTTTGTAGTATTAAAAGTTTACATAAACCTATCATAGTGGAGTGAAAGTAACAGCCTAGTGCTGGTGGTTATCACCATGATTGGCACGTATGACTTGATTATACATTTAGTACATTTGTGCAGGAATGTTTCTCCAGGATTTCCTGAAAGGATGATGCATCTTTTCATGAGAGATGATGAGATGTCTCCAAGGTCCCATACCTAATTCAGGGCATGGTGAAGACCCAAGCCTCCCACCTGACTAGTAGTGAAATGTTTTATATGCTTACTTCTTTGCTTATTTTTTGTTTGTTTTTTTAACTAAAGGAGGATTATTTGGGGAAATGTAAAAAGACTTTCTTTTACCATGTGTCTGGGTCATATTGTACTACTCTGGGGTACCCTCAAGGTGGCAGGACAGTGGGTCTCTGAATGTGGTAGGTTCTGTGCCATGTTGGGTAAGAGTTCGGGCTTTATGGTCAGATAGACCTGGATTGAAATTCCAGCTCAGATGTCAAGCAGCTATAGAATCTTGGACAAGTTACTAACCTCCATGCCCTCCAACGTCCATACCTGAACTTGTTATGAGGATAAAAGGACCTAATACCTATGAGGTGCTTAGTATATACCTCACACAGTCATGCTCTTAACAAAAGTTAACTATTCTTAATATTACTTGTTTATCTGAGTTGTGATTATTGACAAAACTCATATGTGCCGGAAGGTGAAACCAGGGTTACTGCAATGGAACAGGACAAAATGATAACCATTTTTCTTATTAATCTCTAGTTGGGACACACAACAAGCATATGTATGTGTGTATTTCCTATTAGTTTCTACTGTATCATCCTGCCTAGAGGAGGATTTTTTTTTAATATAAAAATGACTCTTTAGCATGTATGTAGATCATGTTTTAGTGTAGTAGTAGACTAGGTGGTACCCTTAAGGTTCCCCTTATTGAAGAAATTTACAGAGAAAGGTTAGTAATTTTACTTTGTGATGCATGAATTTAAATCAGTAGCAAGAAAATATTTTACTATTTCCTTCCGTATCCTGTACTCATGCTTAATAGTATCCCTCCAACTTTCTTTATTTTTATATATAAATTTATTTATGTATGTATGTATGTACGTATGTATTGGCTGTGTTGGGGTCTTCATTGCTGCACACAGGCTTTCTCTAGTTGCGGTGAGAGGGGGCTACTCTTTGTTGTGGCGCACAGGCTCCTCATTGCTGTGACTTCTCCTGTTGCAGAGCACAGCCTTTAGGTGCGTGGGCTTCAGTAGTTGTGGCACACAGGCTCAATAGTTGTGGCTCACAGGCTCTAGAGCGCAGGCTCACTAGTTGTGGCACACAGGCTTAGTTGATTCGTGGCATGAGGCATCTTCCTGGAGCAGGGATCGAACCCGTGTCCCCTGCATTGGCAGGTAGATTCCTAACTGCGCCACCTAGGAAGTCCCTCCCACTTTCTTTTTTATTCTGTCACCTCTCATAAGCCAGAGGTGAAAACCTTAGATAATTTGCCTATAGCCAGTCTAATTTATTTTGGAAAACATTCTTCCAGACTGTTATCTTCCTCACTTACTGCCATTTATAGTACAGTGCACTGTTACAAAAGAAAATCTCAAACAATTTGTGAGTCAGTATGTTTCAGTAAGGTCAGTCCATTGTTTTGCATGCTTTCTAGGTAAGGTGCCCCAGTTACAGTGAATGCCTTGCCTTACATTGGGTGTAAATCTCCTTGGACTAAATCCAATTCCATTTTCCTTTTTCTACCCCATTGCACTCCCCCAAATTTTCTTCTGAAATTTTGATGACAAGCAGGTATTTCATGGAAGCAGCTCTATGTAGCAGTTAAAGATCTTGTAATCAGACCAACCCATGTTGAAACCCTATCTGACCACTAACTAGCTGCTGAGCTTTGCAAGCTGCTACTCCATTCTGAGCCCCAGCTCTCCTGCCTCTAAAAATAATGGTAATAAATCATACCTCATAGGAGTTTGGTAAAGATTGAATGACTTATGCAGCAACTGAACAGAGCCTAGCAGTAATGGCAGTTACTGAGTACTTACCATTTGCAAGGCACTAGGCTTTGTGTTTTACTTGAACTATCTCATTTAATCCTGGCACCAACCCTACAAGGTGAGTATTATTATTATCCTCATTTTACTGATGAAGAAATTGACATCCAAAGAAGTTAACTAATTCACATAGCTGTAACTGATAGAGCCAGTACTTATGTGAAGAGATCAGAATCAGAACTGTATGGGTGGAATTTTATAGCACCTCAAAGTGAGATCATATGTTATTTATCTTTGTATCTCGCCTCATCTGTTTGACCTCAAGAACCAAAACAACATTTTGTTGTGTGTTGGATGAGTTCTCTCAATATGAGGATTAAAGAATAATTTTCAAACATTTACAGCTTAGACAGTAGAATTTGGGCTACCTTGCAAAGGGGAAGCTTGCTGTCTTTGAAAGGGTTCAAGCTGCTGTTGGCTGACCTCTCAGGTCCTGTCCACTTCTAAGATTTTATGGTTCATTAACCTCCTCGGCATGTCCACATTATATAAGGTGCCTTTCCCTGCTGGAAGAGAGAGGAAGAGTACGTATCTGTGGGTTATGTGTTAAATTGTTCTGCCTTCACTCTTAAAAAGTAATATCTCCTACACAGGATCCTACAAACTATTATTGTCTAAGCTTTATCAAGGAATCAGATTCTCATTTCTACTCCTATTTTTAGTTATGAGAAGCTGTTTCAGTTCTTTGTTAAAAAGTATTACAAGCACGGATGATTGAACCTGGTGTAACCCCCCCAAAAAAAAAAAAAAAAAAAAAAAGTATTACAAGCATCATGGGACTTCCTAGGTGGTGCAGTGGTTGAGAATCCGCCTGCTAATGCAGGGGACATGGGTTCAATCCCTGCTCCAGGAAGATCCCACATGCCACGGAGCAGCTAAGCCTGTGTGCCACAACTATTGAGCCTGCACTTTAGAACCCGTGAGCCACAACTATTGAGCCCATGTGCCACAAATACTGAAGCCCACACGTCTAGAGCCCATGCTCCGCAACAAGAGAAGCCACCAAAATCAGGAGCCCACTCACCACATTGAAGAGTAGCCCCTGCTCACTGCAACTAGAGAAAGCCTGAGTGCAGCAACAAAGATCCAACACCACCAATAAATAAATAAATAGATAGATAAATTTAAAAAAAAAGTATTATAAGCATCATGTAGAACCATTATCGAGAAATATATTATGCAATATGAATGGAGTGCTAGATGAATTTATGTGAATTATTCCATGTTTGAGAAGGAATGAGTAGGTACTTGTTCTGAATATAATTCTCTAAGGGAAGGAAACTGCAAATGTATAGTTTTTCCATCCCTTTTCAAACTCTTGGCATTGTCTGGGCAGCTAGCAGTGATGATTGTCCTGAAAATAAGATTACCATGGCACTTTCTAGTTATTCTGGATTTTTAATTATTTCTAATGTCAGTGCCAAGTGAAACATTTATGGAAAAGCTTACAATTAAGCCAAGTAGGTTGAAAATTTATGCTTACATTAGGAAACGTCAAACGTTATATGATAGTACTATATTTTTTCTGGAGACAAGAATTCTCTTTGCCCCAGTTTTTCATGACTCATCTTTTCTTAACTCATCTTTCTTATCCTTTGAAACTTCCTCTTCAGAGAATCAAAAAAGCTTTCTTCATCATTTTTCTCTCCAATTCACAAGAGCTCCACTTTTAAGAGGAAGAAATAATGTTAGTTTTTCCACAGGGATTGATTATAAATTCCTTCTCCAATCTGAATTACACTGGCCTCTAGTGGTTACCTGTCACAATTATGTTTCATATTGCTCTTGCCTTAACTCACTTATTGTAACACTGTACCATATATTTTAGTAATTTTTGAGAATCTGCATTAAGCAGCACAATCAGAATTGTCAGGGGTTTGAAGTAGATTTCATCATGAAATTGATTAAACTTTATGTACCTTGTGCATCTATAAAGACAGCCATTTGGAACTACAGCATAAAACTGAGCTGGAATTCCTGTTCTGACACCTAACTGGGCAAAAATTACAGTCCTCCCAGATAGCTGATAAGAATCTTGGAGTGAAGCTAGATGATGTGTGTGAAAGGAAATCTTACAGATCACGCTGTGAGGCCCGAAGTGTCAGCGTACTGGGGGCACACAAGAAATGGGAGATGATCTTATCTAGTCTTAAGCAACTCAGAAGACTGTCCCAGGGTTTCTGAACTGAAAATTTGGACATGATTTTTTTTTCAGGGTAATCTTAAAAATAAAAAGAAATTTTAAAAGAGGCACTTCAAGGCATTTCTAAAAATATGTCTGCCAATCCAAGGAGGTTTCCCTTTGGTACAACATGAACAGCCGTTAAATAGATTCAGGACTACCCTTTGGATCTAGCACATAAGAAAATACACATTCAAGAAATAAACTCATGCTGGGGGATCATGTGAGTTGGGTGAGGTGGGCTTCCGCAAACGAAGAGATTTTTGTCCAGAAGTTTCAGAGAATAAAGAGCAGTTACAGGTGTAGGGTAGAGAAAAGAAGCTCTAACATGTCAGGAAAGCAAATGCTGATCTAAATTGTATGGATTCAGGTAGTGTGTGTGCATGCCTAACCTTACCAGGTGCTGTTCCCTAACTCAAAAGCTATGTGGATCTTATGTGATTTGAGAGCTTTTCTTCCTTCCCTCAATTTTTTCTTGTTTGTAAAGCCATCCTACATCTACCCCCTTGGGGTGTATTTTACTGTTGACTATTAATGGCTCTATGACACCCTTTATTTACTTGATAAAACAGCATAATGTGACTTTTGAGATAAATGCAAGGCCACTACTTGCAACTGGGTCATTGGAGTTTCGTGGAAGTTAAACGTCATCTTTTGTCCAAGGCTGCAACCTATATTTTTACTTATTAACCATCTTTTTAGGTTTGTCTCTCTGTTACTTGTGTTCCTTCAGACAGACTGGGAGGCCGCATAGGGATTTGGACTTACTGAGCCTATCTTTGATTACACTGAAGATAAGAATTGCAAGTCACCTTCTATACGGGCCTTCCTTGGTTTTCATTTGCAGCTAACAAATCAGATGAAGCCATTTCAGTGCTAAGAAGCTCATTTCACTTGACAAGCTATTATTTGTCATTTATAATGGACAGAACCTGAGATAATAAAGCTTTTTGTCTTGTTTTCCTTTTCCTGACCTTGCCTTGAGTGTAGATTCAGACAGTTAATGAGCAGTAATTTCAGATTTTTAGTTGTTAGCCATCTCCTAGAAAAAACAAAAGAAAGAAGTGTTTGAAAATATTCGTTAAATGGCTTAAACTGAAAGTGTTCAGATTTTTTTCCATTTATTTATTGTTTAATTCATGTCCATGGATATGTTATAGAGAAAGGAAAAACTAAACAAAAATTAAGCTTCCAGTTCTAGAAGTTTCAGCCTCCAAAGACTGGATTTTCTCAAATTCAAGCTGAGTTGATCAAAATAGGATGTTGTTATTAGTCTTGCTAGGAAATTATGGCTCACTCAACTCAGTATATGGAGGACAGTTTATTTACAAAGAGATCAATAATGAGAGGATGGGTAGGGGCTACACAAACCATAAGAGAAAGTACAAAAACCTGGGGCAAGTCTGAAATGAAGACTTTCTTGAGATGATCAGAGATCTTTTGTAGAGGGACACAACCACTCCAGACGACCTCACTGGAAGGGACCTGGAGGAATAGAAACACCCCAACTTCCCTCTCCTCCTGCCAAGGCTTCCCAGATGCCAGCCGGGAAAGGAGCCCATTCATGTAGCCCCTAGAGTCAGCCTTCCAGGACCCAGAGGAGCAGGGTGGGTGTGCATATCTACAGCACAGATAAGTCCCAAAGGTCATCTGTTGAGTATGTGCCTTAGGAGGTAGAATACTTAGAGTTGTTTTGTAAAGGGAGTCTAACTTGAGAACTCCACTGAGTTCTACAAAAGGTTAACCAGGGGTCTGGGAGGGTATGGCCAATCAATGATTTAGAGACTGAGATGCAAAGAATTTGGTTAAATTTCACTCCTGGCAGGCTGTGGGGAGTTCTTTGCCAATGTAGTTTTTAATTTGCTCCAGACATGGTATTCTGACATTTGCTGAACAGCTAAATAAATAGATCAGACTTCTACACACAGATTACAGCGAGGTCAGACAGTGATATCAGTAATTTTAAAATATTGTCTACAGCAGAGCATGTTTTTTGGTGACAGTGACATCTGATGCTGATAGTAGATGTAGAATGAATTCTATAGATTTTCCTCTCTTCCTGATGTTAAATATTACCAGGCACCAGTCCTGCCCAGGCATTTCAGAAGAGCCCTAACTCAAATGGGATGTTGATTTTTAATAATTACAGATGTTTTAATGGGGAATTTTTTTGAAGTTTTTGTTTGTTTTGCCTGAATTAATTTACCTGAGGTTAAAAGTTTGATGCTAAAGAATATTATCTTCAGTGACAGTTTTGGAACTTAAGATTCTGGATATAAGGTTTAGGGTTGGAGGTTATTTTACTGGGGTGAATAAAGGGTGGGATTTTAGGAAATAAATTGGAAGCTTGTTCTTACAAAGAAATTTGGCAGTAAACTGATTTTCGCAAATATACTGGTGAGATCTGTTATGAAAAGAAACATACGTATGTGTTTTTTAAATTATTTTACTTAAAACAATTTTGACAAGTTTTTGTGTATGATAGCTTTTAACTTACTGCAATCTTAACTAGAAGCTTATATTTTTACTTTTCCCACATATTTTTCCATTAGGGGTTTTGATAAGAATCTTTGTCAACCCTTTGTTTTTCCAGAAAACTAAATGATCAAATAGGTTTGAACAGATGTATGAGGCATCACAGAATCATTATATGCCATCTTACATAGACTTGTTATTTACAGAAACAGTGGGCTTTGCTATTAACTAAATTTATCTTCATTTCTCTGTAGTGTGAAGTGCGAATCTGTGTGGTCCTAAGTTTTGGCTCTGTCTGCTTAGCGAATTTTTTTCTTTAATTGATGTCAGTCATGAATACAGGCAAAGAAATCATCCATAAAAGCATTTTTTCCTTTTCTCTACCCTATGAAGATTATTATGTTGCAACAATAGATGGATAGACATCCTGTTTATAGATTAATAAATGGGTCCTTCACCAAGTTGCCAATTTTATGGGTGTTCTCTATATTAACTCTCCACCTAATGATGATGGAGTATATGTATTCACATTCATCACAACGGCATAAGTCTGAGATGATTGGACAAAATATTGCTCAGAAAAAATGTGCCAATAAATATTCTTAATCTGTACCAATGTAGCTTCCATTACAAATAAAATATAGATATTGCATTATGAGCAATGAGTTTCCTGTTGAAAGCAATTATCTTTTAAGCTGGGAAGGCAGTTTTGTAGCCAAAATATTTCTTAACAGTGAATTTTAATAGCTCATTTCTTAAGTGAGTGCTCTCTCACTCACTCACTAACTCACTCACTCACTCTCCCTCTCTCTCATTAAGTCTTTGAGGCTTCCTGGTGAAAGCATAAGACCAAAATCTCCTTTCTCTGTTTTTCCTTTTTCTTTTACCTTCAAATGGCTCTGTGGCCAAATTATGCATCATAGTAGTTTTTGCAAGAGCTATTTTAAACACAGGGCACTCACAAAGAACCTTGCATTTGCCATTCTGAATGTTCAAGTGGTTTTTGTAATCCTGGCAGTGGTTCTCATTCTCAGTTCAAAAGGATTTGAAAAGTGTCTCTATAAAAGATAAAGAAACATGTCTGTGCTGTTCCCTCGAATCTCTGTATTCTTCAGTCCTTTTAACTTCTTGTCTCCTGTGCCTGCTTATAATACCAACCAGTATTTCCATCTTTAGATTTTTCCTTCTCCTGAAAATCCTGTTAATAGTTGACTTAACTACTACCACCACCTTTACTGGCAACTAGGGAAACATTTGTGTCCCACCCTTGGACTGGCCAAGGCATTCACAGTGGCTGTTCTTGATTATAAAAGCCTTCTAGTGGGAAGTTGTTGTATAACAAAGGGAGTCCAACTTGAGGATGGAAGATGCCTTAGAGGACTGGGATGGGGAGGGTGGGGGGGACTCGAGGGAGGGTGGGGGGGGTTGAGGGAGGGAGGGAGGGAATATGGGGATATGTGTATAAAAACAGATGATTGAACTTGGTGTACCCCCCCAAAAATAATAAATTAAAAAAAAAAGCCTTCTAGTTTTGCAGATACTTATAAATATGATCTAAATAGTACAATGATTGGCATCTTTGGGGAGAAGGACCCTAGATTCCTGTGCCACCTAACCACCCAGTATACCAGCTCCTGAACAGTTCTCTGTTTTCAACCCTTTGACTCTTCTGCAAAAAATGGCTAAAGTTGGGTATTCTAAGTTAGGACACACATCCTCTGCTGAAGCTCTCATAAGCTAGAATCCATAATATTTGGCCAGATTATTTTTTCATGAAGCATTACCTAAGCCTAGTGCCTCATAGAACACACTTTAGAAAGTTTTGACTTAAGGAAATAGGCACTCATCTTGGAAACAGGTATGTTTTTATAATTTATGTGGTTCAGTATGCATAGTATCTTGTAACCTGTTAAAATAAACCAGTATTTGCAATGGAAGGTGCCTTGGTGCAATCTAGTGCTGGAAGTCCATATTCAAATTTTTTTAATTTTAATATGCATGGTTAATAAGGTTGTTAGTGATCATGCTGGATGTGAACTGGGTTTTCTTATTGTCTGATATTTTCTTTGTAAAAGCCATTAAAAGAGAACATTGCTGACAGAGTAAATCTCTCAGTACTAAAGAAATGTGTGTTAGGTAACCCCAGAGTTAGGGAGACAAATCTGTAACACACTTGCTTTGACTCTTTCCTCCATCACCATAGTAGGCATTGTTAATAGGTCACATATCTCTCCCAACTAGGAGGTGGCTCCATCATTAGTCTCAGCACAGGGCTTTGAATAGCCACTCACACAGAGTTACCATACCTCCTAAGGGCCATTCCGTGGTCTGATATTTAAAATCTCTATCAACAGTGATGTATTTAATGGCATAATTTGCCATTAAAAATTTCCTGATCATAAAAATAGAAATAATAGCATTGGCAAAGGGATAAATTTCAGTGCATCAGAAAGGGGAAAAGGGAAGCTTACCGGTCTGCAGAGAGGGGTCTTGTAGGGACATCTGTCCCAGTTCAGGAGGGACTTTGGGTTTTGGACTCACTCTTATGACATCATGACCCCTCTGCAGTCCTATCTAAATAAGGATTGCAAACCACTAACTCTGGACAATATCAATAAACAGGGAATATCTTGGGGTGTGAAAAACCAAAACCACTGGTCTCCAAAACTATAAAAGATATCTTACCTCTGGTCCATTTTATTTGAGCAGTGAGATTTGAAAGCAAGAAATAGTTGGACACCAGAATATAGAACTCAGGACTGTGCCCTTGAAGCTTGGAAATAAAGCCAAAATAGAGTTGGGGCTCTTGATGAATTGTGGAAGTGACCGATTATAGAAAGACAGTTGGAAGGAGTAGAAAGACGGTGGACTTTGAAGTAAGACTGACTTGGTCCAAATCCTGACTCCATAGCTTAATAGCTATGTGCCCTTGGACAACTTATTTAAGCTCCTTGAGTCTCAGCTTACTTGCCAGGTAAGGTTATAGTATATCACTCTTAGCACATAGGAAAATTAACATGCAACAAATGCTAATTCTCCATATCATTTTACTTATTCTAGTGAGGAGAAAATGGCAGGATACACATATGGTGAAGACCTCAGGAATAAGTAAATAGAACAGGGGTGAATTAAACATGTTTCCCTTGTTTCGCCCTGGGTGGTCTTAGCGGTCAAGCTTAATGGAAACTTGGATCTCCAACCAAATATTGCTCATTCATCAGGTGTCATTTCCATGCTGTCAGTTTTGGGTTAACTGATAGATATTCCAGAATTGGAATAAAATGGTTGGGTGTTTATCTTGATTAATTAAAAATGCCAAAATGTTGTTTGGGATTAAGGGTGATGTTTAAGATATTTCCTTTAAATTCTCAGCTTTTCAGGATGGATTGTTTACTCAGTAAAAGTATTTCTTCCTTGGAAGAAACTAAAAGGGCAGAGTAGGCGGGTGTTTTTCAAGAAATACTGTTGTTCTCATGTCATTTGTAAATTTGGACATCATTTGCTTTAACCCAAGGATCCTAGGGCTTCATTTTGTACAAAAGAAACAAACTTCAAGAACAAACCAAAAGTAGAAAAGCAAGCTGTAGAAGCTCACTCACATTTCAGCAAAAGGCAAATCTGGTCCCAGTTGAACTGATCTGTCGGCTTATTTATAAGATTACAGCAAATCCCAAGATTGAATGCCTCACCTGAATCACTTCCTTATTGACTGAATCCATTTAGACTCCCCTCTAATTTAGCAGAGTGTTTTTATTAAAGCCAGGCATACAAACATCAATTATCCAAGCTGCATCTAATTTCCTTCACCATTTATTTTCCTTCGTTGGTTGCCAATGGATTAGAAGACATGATTAGAATTCAGCAGGAAAATAAAAACAACAACAAAAATGAGAAAAACAGTTCCACAAAAACAGATGCTTAAACAAGAGCAACAACATTCAGAATTAAAATAACTTGTGATTAAAAGAAAGTCTTTATCTTGCCTAATGTAAACACGCTGGCTTGATTTTTATCAGCAGTGCCTACTGCAGTGGGACTAAATTAGCAACCTGAACTGGAAGAAGCAAACAAAACCCCGTAGTTGCACTTACTATGCTTAATGTGTACACTACAATGTGTTTTAAATGCAGAATAGTACTTAACTATTTGCAATAATCATTGCAGAATGGCTGGCTTATTGCTGAAGTCTTTCTGTTTGTTCGCTTCCAGCCAGTGTCAGGGAGAGAAAAAGAATAAAGCAAAGACATTCAAGTCATTTTATGAATTTGTTAAAGGTACAGATTTGTTTCAAAGGAATGGTATTAATGTTGGATTGGATACATTTATTTAATCAGCCATTGCTACAACCTAGGTACAGTAAAGCTGTTGGTGAGAGCAAGAAAATGGTCCAACAAAGGAAAATAACTTAAAATCTGAAAAGCCACTATCAAAGAAATAACAAATAATGCAAAGGAGGTGTGGTGGCTGCACTGAATTTGAGGATAAGCATCAATCAAATTGTGTCTGTGTCAGTGGGTGGCAAACTGTGACCCATGGACCAAATCCGGCCTCTCAGTTGTTTTTGTGAATAAAGTTTTATTGACATGGTCTGCTTATTCATTTACATATTGTCTATAACCGCTTTAATGCTGCAACAGCAGAGTTGAGTAGCTAAAACAGGGACTGGCCCACAAAGCCTAATATATTTACTGACTAGCCCTTAACAGAACAAGTTTGCTCACTCCTGGTGTGTGTCAGCGGCACCCCTAACATCGCCCAGCTGTGCCAGACAGCCCAGCGTGTGGTGTGGTGTGGTGAAATAGACCCTGGTTGAAACTGTGACTCCTTAGTAGCTGAGAAACCCTAAACAGAGCCTCTATCAATAAAATAGAGGTTATTAAACCTATCTTATAAAGTTAATATCAGTACACTCTGGATGCTGAATATATGATAGTTCCCTTCCCGGCCTCCCTGAAGTCCGTGTAGGTGTCTGGAAATCAAAGGCTTTTCAATCCCCTACTCATGGCATTTGCTTTGTAAGACTCTGGTTTGGTCCCTGCTGCTTTGGTCCATCTCATTTACCACCACTTCACTTTGCAAGCCCTAGCCTCCTTATACTCCTCTAGGTTCTATTCAGTTTCCCTAAGGCACCAAGTTTTTTTCTGCCCCATTGACATTTGCCCATGGTGTTCTCTTGTCTCAAAGCACTTAACTCCTCATTTCTCTCATAATCTATCTGGCTTCTTCCAGACTGTCCAGATACTCTGCTAAATGTCACTGCCTACAAGAGGCCCTCCCTGACCACCCAGTGTAACATGAGTCCTGTCCTGTGATCTCACAGTATCAAAAATCTCCCTCCCCTTCATAAGCAATATCATAGTTTACAATTTCAGATATAGATATAGAACATTTTTGGTCTGTTTTTTAAAAATCTTTCTTGTCAGCCTAGCTACTGACCACACACAGTGGTTAAAAGAGTGCCTAGCACAGAGTAGACCTTTAAGAATATATTTTGATTAAATGACTTACTTTTCATTCAGCAGTCTGGCAATATTTGCCTTTCATTAAAAGGAGCCAGGATAACAAGAAGGAAGGAAGGGAGGGAGGGAGGGAGGGAGGAAGGAAGGCGAAAGGAAGAAAGAAAGAAAAGACCGAAGTTTTGATCTCATGACATGCTGGCTACATAATTTGGTGCAAATCATTTTCACTTTTCTGTGCCTCACTTTTCTCATCTGTAAAATGGGATAGGTAATCGCTACCTCGCATGTTTGTGGCAAAATCAGCTGTGGTAATGAATGAGAAAATACCAGTCACAGTACATATTATGGAACCTCAGTAGGTTTACTGGCTCTGAAAGACATTTGACAGTAGGTAAAACTGTAGCCTCGGTGATTCTCCAGATCTTTAGTATTCTCAGTTTTCTTATCTGTAAAATGAGGATAAAAATTATATCCATCTCAAATACTACTTATGTAATAAATGTGTTAATATATGTAAAATAGAATACTGCCTGTCACCTGCTAAATACCTGCTAAACATTAGCTATTGTTGTATTTGTGATTATTATTAATATTTCGATTCTTAAAGATTACAAACACTTTTCTGAGGAAAGTGCTCATTCTAACAAAGTTTTGTAAACAGATGCAGAGAGTTCACAATTCCCCTGAAACTCATACCCTATGTTATCTGTGTGTTACCATTTGCCATTATCTGCCTTTGAGGCCAAATTCTAAAGGAGTGGCTTAGTCATAGGACTTAGCCTAAAATTATGTCAAAAATTGTTGTGTGTGTGAACATATCTTCAGATTCCCTAACATTCATTAGATTCTCAAAAGGATTACATTCCTCAAAAAGGGTTTTAGTTGTGATTTTTGTTTGTTTATTTAGGGTTGAGAGGAGCTTGATAAATACCAAAGGCTGTAGCTTTTCTTCTTTTGAAGTTCATTATTTTAATTGTGGACTGAAATCTGCACCCAGAGTGTATTTTGCAAAGCCAAACACATGCAGACATTTGGAAAACCTGCATTTGGACTGCCTGGCCACCTGCATAGCTGCCAACAGCTGCCGCAAAGCCCTCCTTGGGAGTAGCTGCTGGGGTCCAGGGACCTGTGCAGTAGGTCTGTCACCGTGACTGCCTCACTAGATGATCTTTACTTTTGTGAAACAGTAAATAGCAACCCTTGTAACCCTCACCTGAGAATTTAGAAAAGCCTGCCCCTGAAAGCACTTAGGAATCTACTGAGGGAAAGTCTCAGATTCTTAAATAGACCTAGCACTGACTTTATAAAAACATTCCCTTTGCCAGAGGGGGAAAAAAAAGACTATTAAAAGTTTCTATTGGTATTGTCATGGAGCAGCAATTAGAGGTTGTAATAATAAATGAACACGTGAGGCACACATTGAAAATTTGACATGCTTTATAAATGCCAAATAATAATAATGATGTCACAAGGCTTTCATTTTCAAACTGTCTTAATTTCATTCTCAGTTTGAGATTGCAGATTATAGTAGTTAATTATAGAAACTGGCCCAGAGTGAAACCTTAAATCAGATTTCCATTAAAGTGCATGACTGCAGCAAATTACTTTATAGGAGGAGAGAACAGCATCATCTCTGGTGGTGTGGGGTCTTCCCATCACTCCTGGTGGTGATTTCCTCTTGGTGCTCCGTGGTGCACCACATGTCCTAAACAATTCCATGTCTCTGAGCTAAGCAACCTGTGTACTTCTGTGTCTTGCTGCTCTTCTTATAAAACTCCTAACTGCTTTGTTAGTATCAAACTCTTACTCCTCTCTCTCTCTCTCTCACCTTCTGTCACGCTCCCTCTCTCACTGCTTATCTCACTCTCTCATGCTCTCACATGGTTGCTCTATATCTCTCATCTCATGTTTGCTCACATGCTCACTCTTCTCTCTGTCCCTGTCTCTCTTTCCCATCACTCCCCCTCTACCCCTGAGGGAGACTTTCAAGGCTTGCCTTCACCCAGCTCTGGGAAAGGAATGAATAAGCCAAAAGAATCAGGTTCCCATCCCTGCTCTGGCACCTGCCACTCTTTACTTCACCTGCATTTTGGTTGCCCTTTTTTTTTTAACGAAAGTTCCTGCTCTTTCTTTCTCTTTGTCACCTGGAATATCACCTCTTCCAAAAGGCCCCTTTCACTACAGCAGTCTGCACCACTGGTGGTGCTCTGGTCTTAGCTCTGTGAGACTAAGGAGCCAGGATTGTAATTGCAAGTTTACTGGTCTGGCTCTCAAACTAGCCTTTGAACTGCTTAAGGACAGTGATGACATCTTATTCATCTCCATATCCCAAGCACTTAACTCTGTGTCCAGTACAAGGGAGATGGCCATTAAGTTTCTACTGAAATTAATCTGATTCATTCACTCTTGAAATTATTTATTAGGTGATTACAGTATGTCTTGGACTGTGCTAGCTGCTTATTAAAACTAGGTAATCCTGTTGTAGAGGAGCACAAAGGTGACCCACCCAAGGTGTTGTATCTTGGACATGGGGATGCAGGGTGAGAGGTGAATATATTACATTGGAGAACAATTGTCCCTTTTTAAGCACACCTTACAAAACCACCTTTTCCTCCACCATTGGAAAAGAGGGCTTTTCCTTGGGTTCAGTACCAGTTGAAGTGGTTGGCTCACTTTTAGGTACAAGTTGTTCTATGAAGAGTATGTGTTTTTATCTGTCAGATGCTCATTAAACACAATGAGATACTGACATAAAAGACTTATGGGAACTGATACCAAATGAGGCAACACCAGAATCACAGATCATATCTGACACTCTGGGGTATACATCTGCTGAGTAGTATTGGATCATAAGGCCAGGGATATCTTCCCACCTCTTGTGCCCCCTCTTGCCTATGTGGATGACTTCACATATGTTTGTTGTGTGTGATGTGACTACTCTGTAGAACAATCATACTGTTTTAGGTGGATTAAACAGAATAATTCACCCTAACTTGATGACGCAGAAAAGCTTCACTGAGAAGTTGTTGACATCAGAACTCATCCTTAAAGAATATGCAGGTTAGGGGCTTCCCTGATGGCTCAGTGGTTAAGAATCTGCCTGCCTAATGCAGGGGACACGGGTTCGAGCCCTGGGCTGGGAAGATCCCGCATGCCGCGGAGAAACTAAGCCCGTGCGCCACAACTACTGAGCCTGCGCTCTAGAGCAGAGCTCCGCAACAAGAGAAACCACCGCAGTGAAAAACCAGTACACCACAACGGAGAGTAGCCCCCGCTCACCACAACTAGAGAAAGCCCATGCACAGCAACAAAGACCCAACGCAGCCAAAAATAAAAAAATTAATAAATACATAAATAAGAATATGCAGGTTGGACCATAGCAGAGGTGTACGAGGGCCAGTGTGTGCTTTACCAGAAAGCTTAGTTCTTCCACAAAAACTGAGTGAGCCTCAGCTGTTCCTGAGTTTCTCTTGGACCCTGTGGAGTCATTATTGCTCTTGAGTGGATTTTTTCTTCCATTATTCTGGCAAGCTCCTCTCCATCCCACAGCTATTTGGAAACTACTGCTGTACCAAACCTCAATACTAACAGCATTTAATAGCCGTCATTAGAAAGCAAGCTTCTGCTTAGCAGTCGGCCTGCTGTGAATGGTAATGGGAGATTTCTTTTTTGGGAGTATCCCCAACCTCTAATTGGTTTGAAAAATATTGCTCATTTATTTTATTCATAAAACATTACCTTTTTACTGAGCTTCAGTACGTTTGTGATCTATTATGTTCAAATTCAGCATAGCTGCAGTCTACTGAAAGGTTTTTCTTCTTGTACTTGCTATCTATGTAACCTGTCCACTTTCATTATTGCTTGTTGAAATAAATGTATGTATAAATACCCATTAAATACCTTACAGGCATGTAATAAGCATCTCACATGTCATCTCATTTAGGCCTTTCAACAACTTTATGGACTAGGTACTATTATTCCCATTTTATAGGTGGGGAAATCATGTTCAAGACAGGGTATGTCCCTTGCCCAAAATTCCAGCTTTAGCAGCTGACATGAATGAAGAATCAGTAGGCAATCTAGAGGCTGACTTTGAGCCTCACCACTGCTACCTGTTAGCTGTGTAACACTGGGACACATGATGTGAATTTTCCGAGTGGCTTTATCAGCTGTAGAGGGCTAACCCTCACTATACTTACTGTACTGTACTGCAAGGATGAAAATTTAAAATGAGAGTTCACATAATAGCACTTTTTAAAGCAGTTAAGTGCTGAACAAATGTAAGGTATTCTTTTCTCATATGTTTTGTGTAGTTAATTTAGCATATTGAAATAATGGGATTTAAAAATGGCATGCACACATGTATGCTTTGCAATTAGTGTAGCATAATTTAATTGTGACTCCATTGAAGTTTTGATGCCTCCAGCTTGATGAATAGCCATTATCTGTGGGTGTTATCAGTTAATCTAGGTAACGAATTCTCTTCATTATCTTGTTCTTCATGTTAATTATACAGGATTTTCTTATACCTATTTATCAAGTCAGGACAAGTACAGTTGTTTTGCCCACATGCCTTTGAATATGGAATAGGTACAAACACAGGTTAACATGATGGGCTTAAATTTACATTTCTGAAAAATTCTAGTCAGTGGCTTGACTTTCTTATATCCATAGTTGTAGTATGAGCTTGTATCTCTTTATTTTGGGGGTCTTTTTTTTAATCAAAAATGTCATTTTCTGAGATAATTAAGCTATTTGACTTTTGAGAATATAACTCTGGCATATCAAAGAGGTATCAGGGAAGCATAGAAACATTTGGAATTTTACTTCTTAATACAAAACAACAAATAATCAATGTTACTAGTCTTAAAATATTTTATGAGGTTCCAGAGCAGGTAAAATTTCAAATAGGAACCATGGGAGGAAAAGACATAAGTACATGAAATTTTAAATGAAACTCCTCATAAAATAACAGTACCAGACAATAATCTAAAACAAAGCAAAAGACAGGATATAAGAAATGAGTGTTGATTGAATTCATTTTTAATTCAGAGAAGTGATTGATAGGATAATCTAGGTTAATATGGTAATGTTATACATTGATATTTATTAATTCAGTACTAAATTTTAACTTTCTTAACATTTTCTGAGCCTTTTGTTTTATAGTTTATGTTCTGTGTTTTTCAAAAGAGGGGGTATTATTTTAATTGGTTCTATTGTTTAGCCAGTTATTTAGGGGAATGTTGACTATCAGCATATTGATGGGCACCTTCTTATTTGTAATTTCAGGTTGAAGCCATCCTAGTCAATATTTTTGGCGGAATCGTCAACTGTGCCATCATTGCCAACGGGATCACCAAAGCCTGCCGGGAGCTGGAACTCAAGGTGCCCCTGGTGGTCCGGCTTGAAGGTGAGTTACAGTAGATTTCCACAGTGCCAGTACCTGCTTCTTCAGGATCAGGTGACTGGCATGTTCTACACTCACAAACTTCTTGAGACAACATAAGCAAACACTGAATTGCATAAGATGAAGTAAATGCAGTACAGCAGTACCTCTCTGAGTTTCTAATCTGGATTATAGCTCTCTAAGAATGGCATATGTTATAAGTCTCCAGATTTTCCAAACATATTCCAGAGGGGAGCCCTTTTATTATGAATCACATCATGAGATTAGTGTTCTGGGAAAAACGCTCTGAGAAATGGTGCTCCAAGAATTATTCATCATGAGAGAGCAGGGCTTCTCAAACGTTTTGGTCTGAGGACTTCCTTAGTTGTTAAAATTGAGAACCCTGAAGATCTCTTGTTTATTTCGGGTTATATCTGTCAATATTTATTCATTTATATAACTGACTAATTAATTTGGTAATAGGAATAACTACTTGGAAGTTTTTAAATACTCATTTTTTAAATAATAAAATTTTTTTTGTATTATATATTTTATATGTAAAGATACATACTATATAGTTTATGAAGAATATATCTTTTTAAAATTTTAGTAAGAATAGCAGCATTGTTTTATGGTTTTGCAACTCTCTTTAATATCTAGCTTATTATTTGCTTCTGCATAAGATCTATTGCAATATGTTGTTTTTTTTGAAGTATATGAAGAAAATCTGGCCTCATAGAGCTATGTATCCGGAAAAGGGAGCAATTTTTAATAATAATTTCACATAATTTTGAATATTTTTCTTTGCTATTGCACTGAAACCTGTAAGTAATAGTTTCTTTATTAAAGATTAGTTTTAATGTAGAATCTGAAACTATTTCAATGAACTTTTTATACTCTGTTATATTAAAAAATGTTCTGTCTTGTACATGCGTGATTTGTAATATCATGCATTGATCATATGGAAAATTTTGAATTATGCAGATCTTCCAAAAGTTAACGTATTTCAACACACAATATCAAAAAATTCACATCTGTTAACGTCACACCATTATCAGAAAAGCTTCTAAGTATTGAGCAGCTGTCAAGGTGGTAGATGCAAGTTTTCTAGAATTGTAATTTTCATTTGAAAGTAAAAATTTTCTCATCATCCACAGAATGGTAAGCTGTTTTCCTTTGAAGTGACAGACTTACTTCATCATTTTTGAGAAAATGTCTGCCAGATAACTAAGTCTGAACAACCATAGTGTGTTCTTTATTCTTCCAAGAAAAAATAATGTTCCATGGGAAAATGGGTGGTTTAGCTTGCTAACTCAAACAATTATACAAATGCTTTTCCGGTTATACAACCATCGTAGTTGAGTATGCAGCAGAGTGCTTTTTGTATACTTCCCATTTGATCACACAGAGTATTAGAAAGATGTGTACTCAACGGTTGAGATTTAATAAAAATAATTTTTTTACTGTTCATTAAAGGCATTCTTACTTGAAAGCAACTTTTCCTTGTGAATGTGAGGTGGTGAAAAATAAAATGAATGCTAGTACAGATTGGTGCTGCTTGATCCCATAGTAACATGCCAGCAGTTTTACCCAGAGTTACTTTAACTTCATCAGGGCAGATGCCAACAGAGTATTACTATTACTGTTATTATATTATTACTACTACTACTACTACTTTAAAAAGAGTTCTTACATCAGGGACCTCCAACAGTGTTCTATAAACCACACTTTACGAACCATTGTAGTAGAGAAGCAGAAACACACTTTAACATGAAAACTATGCAAAAGTCCTGTCCACATTGTCAACAAATTCAGATTACAGTGATGAAGCAGCCCCTTGGGTGACTTCTACACTATCATTTTTAGGATAGCTTAATTTCTTAAATTACCATGCTGGTGGTGTAATTCCCTGGAGACCACCTTCTCCTCAAAATAACATCCAGGGATATTTTGACCCTACTGTATAGCCCCGTATTCCTTTGAAGTCAAGCCTCCAGAACAGCTGTAGCCCTGTTTTTCTCCCTCTGCTTCTTTGTGTCTCTTCTCTCACTCTCTACCACTCTCTTTTCTCTCTGCCTCTCTGAGACTCTCTACCTCACAAACCTAGATGTGCATCGCATGGACTTGATAGAAGTAATGATCACAAAAGAAAAATGAAAATAGCAGGGTCTCCAGTGGGCAAAGTTTAATATGTTCATTATAACATTTGATTTACTTTAAAGTTCTTTAAAATGTAAATACAACATAATTGATCCCAATAAAAATAATTTCAGTGAAAGGAAAATGATTAGCAAGGCTGCAATGAAAAGAAAATTCATCAAGGAGTTAATGGGCTCATCAGTGTAGGTATAACTATTTAAATTTTGCTCTCAGACTACTTTCAGAGTCAAAGTGATCAGTGACCCTCAGGTTCTAAAAGTCAGCCCTTCTTGTGTTCTTAAAGGGGAGCAAGTCTCTATGAGCAAATCATACTAGTTTCTGTCACTTGGAAATGACTAGAAACTAGTGCATGCTATGGTGCACTCATTCTGTCTAGTGATCCTCCCTGCAACTGTGTTGTCAGCAGAGGCCCATAGTTATTAGCTTGTAGTACGTTCTTGGAAAAGAAAGTTACGCCACTTTTAATTTTTCCCAAAAGATTAAAAGCAACACGTCTCTTATTTTCACACTATGCTTAGTATTCCATAAACAATAATTGATCCCTATCATTTAACATATCCTTACCATGTGTAGCAGGATGGTACACATGCTGAAATCTGCAAACTACCACATCTAAAATTAACTCCCTTAATAATCAGTATTGTCTATATCAAAGGTCTATCTGAGCTACTAGGAAGAAGCTTTGAAATGTCTAAGTCTGCTAAACAGTCATATCTGTATCTTTTAAATTAAAACACTTCCAAGATATATGCATATGGGTTTTTAATTAATTAATGTAATAAATGCTATGTGTAAGTCATTGAGCTTTGGACGTTAAGGAGGATGCTTAGAAATATAAGAAGTGATCTCAGTTACTAGATAACCAGGGAAATAAAAAAGTAAAAAAAGAAAAATTAACAATACAAGCTAATACATGTAAAATGCTAATCAGTGTTTGCCCTAAGAGAATTTGCTTCTGTCTTAGTAGCAACAGCCATCGAGGCATCCCAGATAACCACCAGCCTGGCTTGTTGAAATGTTGATGCCTTACAATGTCCACCCTATCATGGGGAATTGAAGATGAGCTCAAAGAGGATACTAGGCCCCAAATTTATGTAGCCTAAAAATGTCCAGGCTAACCTTTTCTGCCACTCCCCCCCTTTCATGATAGTAGCTGCTATCTTATAATGAGCACCTAGGACCTTTATCGAGAGGGAAAAAGCAGGAGAGCTTTTGAACGTTTCCAGAGTCTTTACTGGTATTCTTTTGTGGGAGTTGCATCTGATGTGATAAATGACCTTAGATAGATACAGGCTCTCACGCTCAACATGGTCATACCAGGGACACTTACTAATAGCCATATGTGTGATTCCTGAGAACCTAGCTGCCCCACACCAAGACAAGACCTATCCCAGAATTCTGTTGGTCCTACATAATAAGCAAGGGAAAGTTGAAGAATTCTGCTCTAACTCTACTCTTGGCTCTGATTATAGATAACACAATACAGAAATTTGGAGATCATATTATCCATAAAGATCCTGTAAAGGGAACTAAATACAAACCAAGCTCTGTGCTCCTTATGCTAAAGGACTGAAGTATGTGTCTCTTAAGCTGTTGTAGCTCAGCCTACTTTCATTGGCATATCCTTTATTTTATTTTTTTAATTTATTTTATTGAAGTATAGCTGATTTACAATGTTGTTAATTTCTGCTATACATATATGTATATATACATATATATATTCTTTGCTCATATTCTTTTCCATTATGGTTTATCATAGGATATTGAATATGACATACCCTTTTTTTAAAGCTTACTCAATATTGTCTATTGTAATTATAGTACATTTGCATATGTGAGTTAGCAGCGAAATATTATAAAAGGAGAATTTCCAAGTTGAACATGGAAATAAGTAAGATGTGAATCACTGGGAAGAAGGAGGAAAGAGGAAATTTAGTAGAGGATCCGAAGCAATTCATCAGATCTGTTCCATATTTGGGAGTTGGTACTAGGATCACAACAGTGGCAAAGACTGAATGCCAGGACGTGAGTAGATCAGTAGCCTGTCCTGGAGAAAGTAATGGCTTTACAGCAACGTGTTATGGGTGAAAAGAGCTGAGTGGGACAGTCACGTTAATAGCCAGAATCTACAGTGTTAGGTAGAGTCTAAAACCCAGGCAGATTTGCCACATAGAGGTAAAAGTGAGTAGAAACAAGAGGAGAGATAGAAAAAGAGATGAGAGAGTGAGGAGCTAGGGTTTAAATTTATGACCAGGAGAACGATGGCATAGTTGATGGAGTTGGGAAAGTCAGAAGTGGAAACCAGAGAGAGAGACTGGGAGAGGATGACACATAGGTTCTAGTCATCCTTTGTTTGAGATGAAGCTGTAAGATCAGATGGAATCTGTGTGGAGGCATAGATGTGAGAATACAGGGGAAGATCCAAAAAAGATGTATGACAGACAAATAGATAAGTCATGCCAGTTTTGAAGGCCCCCGGTAAACCACACTCAGGACTGACTGCATTGGAAACTGTTCCCCTGTAGTACAGCTCAGGTAAAATGAGAAACCAATCAAAACCCCAAATCTCCTGTCACAGAAAGTCTTGGTCTCAGTGCTTCCAGTGGGGAAAAAGTTGCTAATTACAGGGCCAAGTGAGGAATTTTTCTTAGACTCAGTGTAAATTTTTCAGCTGCTTTCCTCTGGGTCAGAACATAAATTCTGCTCCTCTCACAAATCTCTCTGCATTCAGTTATTTTACCCAGCCTTAGAGTGTGATTTGGTTCCTTCTGTTTTTCTAAACAGAGCAAACTCTTCATTGTCTGAGAAAGATAGAGTGGTACGAAGAAGCAGGAACATTTTGAACAATTTTAGTGATAGTTTCTGTTTAACTTGACACTATGCTTTGTTTTAGCTGATAAACTTCAAAATTAACTTTATTCCTATTAATATTAAAATCGGTTCACATTCTCAGAACACCCACCATTGTCTAGCTAGTAAAAGTGAGATGAGAAAGAATGTCTGCCATCCCAGTATCTATGGAAAGCCGAGTGACACATAAAAACGAAGTGTGATAGAAAAACTTTACCAGAGTCTGAATTATAATAATAAATAATTATTGCTAATATTTATTAGCTGCTTTCTAAGTTTTGGATACTCTGACACATAGCTGTATAGTCTGAACAAATGTGAGATTTTTAATGACTGAGATACTAGACATTTCAAAAGCCCAATAATGTGATTTTTTACTAGTTTAGTATCTATTTCCTATAAAGAAAGAAGGTGACCTCTCTTGGCTGTTACGTGGCCATTCAGAAGAGCCAAGTTCCTTGCCATAAGTCTCACCAATTTGTGATTTACATTTTAAAGACTCTATTGCCACACACAGTGTACTAGAAATGTCCCAATGTTAGAAGTTTTAATCAATCAAATCAGGCTTGATTTAGTGGGATTTTTTGGACAAATCTTTGTTCTCAGCTGTATAATAATTACAAGCTGTTTTACCAGTGGATAAGGAAAAGATTACTCTCCTCTTTGAAAATGGTAACTTTATAATTACATGTATTTACTTGCCTTATCAGAATAGAATTTACCAGCTGAGACACTGGATTATTTTTTTTAAAAGGCTCCTGGGTAAATTGAACAAGCACACTTTTGGAGGGAGTTTAGCTTTTGTAGACAGTTGTTCCTGGCATGAATAGAGAACAAATACAATGAAATAAGTTTTATTTTTTTCCTTACTTTTTGAAATATATTCATACTTAGCACAAAAACTGCCTAAATGGTTAATTCAGCCCAACCCATGCTACTGTTGAGAAAGGTACAGACATTTATTGACAACTTGATATATTCAGTGTGCAGACGTGTTTTAGCCAAAGCTTTGGCTTTCATATGGGCATCTTTATGGTTCCAGATCAAAGTCTGCCAAAACCTTAAGAAAACTTTTCTTTTTTAGAATTCCTTTTTTTCCTTCTTACTGTCCCACTTCAAACTACAGATAACTGCTATATCTCAAATATGCCTGAAGAGGAATTTGCTTTTCTCTTAGGTGTTCATTATGATTCCAAATTAAGCTCATAAGGAAGTAATGAGTCTAGATAATCTGTAGATTGGATCCTGTTTCTCTTAGCCAAATCTTCTCATTTGATTTTTCCACCTGGTACCAAAATTTTGTTTCAGCAACATAAACATTTTGCATCTCTTTTGCCAAATGTCTTTAGAAACAAGATCCTTGTGGTCTCCCTCCTTATCCTTTACAATCTCTCTGATGTTCCCTAAACTCTCTCTAAAGTTATTGAGATCATAAACATCCCAGAGTCAGAAACTCTGTCTTCTGTTTCTTTTACTTTCTTGATAAGGCACCAGCACTACTTCTCGTGGACACTTCCTTATCCTTGCTTCCTGAAATACTGACAGATTGGAGCCACAGCGAGAGGAATGTAAATCAAGTGTCCTTAGCATGAACACAGGGAAATTGCTGTGTGATGCTTTGGTCTGCTTAAGGTGAAAAGAAGCCCCGAGCATTTAAGTGTGAAGAGACAGCCACCGAGCTTTCAGCTGTGTCCGTCTACTTGGCAGCTGTCCATTCGGCAAGGCTTCAGTTTTGCTAGGGGTAAGACCCAGAGAGGAGAGTCATCATTATCTTTCTGACTCCCATCAGAAAGTCAGCCTTGGCAGGTTGACTGTGGCCAACTAGCTTGGAAAAGTTTCCATTCAGAATGTTTGAGCCCTAGGCTTGCCACTTATACTCTGAGTCAGCAGAGACTAAGGGACCCCCCAGCTGAGTGGCGGCACCATCCTGGTCAGAGTGAGTGCCGATGCCCAGGTGTCTGGCTCAGTGTCTGATAGCACCCCTGGCCACACTGCCTTTCTGCACATATTCCAGCTGTGCTCTGTACCGGGTTTTCATCTTCCCTTCCTTTCTCAATTCCTGCTCCCTGAATGATGAGATGGACCTGGTCTCCATCTGCACCCCACCTCTCCAAGCACATCTTCCCTTCTCTCCGTAGTTCAGTTCTGACGCGGCTGTCATTGGGATTGTGGCTCCTGGAGGAGGGTTCTGACATTCTCTGTCAGGGCACATCTCTTTTCCTCTCTCTGTTCAGTTCTTATTTTTCCTCTGTTCCCACTCTCCCAGTCCCCATTTTCTGCACACCCCATTGCTCACCTGGCTTTCTGTCTCACTGGTGTCCACTCACCTCTGTTCCTCTCCTGCCTCCTTCACTGTCCTCTGTGGGTGCTTCTTTACTGGGACCAATTTCACTTCACGTTGACATCTATCTCCTCTCCTCCTTTTAATCACTAGCATCTTCTCCTTGTGTCTCCTCCCTCATGTTTAATTTATCATCACCAGGTTAAACAAAATGAGACATTGGAGACAATCCTCTTCTGTCATCAAGCCTTAAATCTTGTCATTGTCTAAATCGATAAACACTTCTGAATGCTTAAACTTTGCCACACTTAAACCTTAGATCAAGCCTCACAGGACCTACCTAATGTATTAGGCTAGTTAAAGCTTTTTGAGATCTAATATTTAAGTTTCCAGATGAAGCTTTCATTTTACCCCTAGGTAGTTCATGTTACTAACTGAAATTTATATCATGTTGACATCTGCTGCTTTGCACAAGAAAAAGCCTACTGCACCTGAAGAAAGTGGTCAGTGTCATTACAGGACTAGGGCTTCTTTAAGGAAGGTGGACTCTGTATTATGCAGCATTTTGTTTTTGTTTTGTTTTTATGAATATAATGACATGAGATTCTCCAACCACCTTAATAAAAAGGAGGTTTAATGTAGGGTTTTAATGGAATTGCACTTGGAAAGCTCCCTACTCTCACCTTCTCACTCCCCCTTGGTCTTTCTTGGTGGCTCTACCCCCTAGCCTCTCACTAAGGCCAGCCTGCTCCCTCTGTTCCCTAAAAGTCCAGATCCCATAGGTTGTCAGTCTTTTAAACTTACATAATAACCATCCCTTCTGTTGTCCACAGCCCATCCAACCAGGCCATGTTGTTGGGTTCTTTGAGGGGACGCAACAGATCCTTCCCCAACTGGATTCTGATTCTGGTGAGAAAGAATTAAGGAAACCAGAATATCACCTTCATTCCTGATAAAGAAGTTGAAGTAGGTAGCTTACTATGTACTAACAGTGAGCTTTCTTACTCTGAACCCCAGAATTAGGCAGCTCTCCGCAGCCAGTGATAGTCACTGCTGGGCTTGGGCAGGCCTCTCACCCCAGGACAGAACCCTGAGGGGCAGAGGATGACCTGGGCTCACTGTGAGCAGCATGTCAAAGGAAAGGCAGAGGAAGGAGCTGGGCTACACATACCAGCTTTCTCCTTTCATACGTTTCAGTCAGGTAAGTCTCTCCACTGCCACTGTGGAGCCAGTGAGAGTCAAAAAAGAGATGAGGCCTGTTATGCCAGGGACTGCCCCTCTACATGGAAGGAAATGCGCCTCTCAGGTACATCACAGGGCATTAGTCTGCACAAGAGTGAGTTGCCTTTTGGTCAGGTGCCCGTCCCAGTCTAGGCCGTGGACATCTCTTCAAAAACAAGAACCTGAAGTTGATTTCCTGAGTAGAAGCTGTGGGTGGGGCACGTTAATAAGGAACATGGCAGGTATGGGGACTGGCATGTCCTGAGTCCTGCTTATGACCTCTCAATGCCACCAGCTGTTCCCTGAGTATTTTCTCTATGACCAGTCAGTTCATTTCTTCATGCCTCAGTTTCCATATATAACACTTGAAAGCCATATTTGATCAGCCATCAAAGAGAGAGAGAGAGAAAAAAAACCACATTGTTACATTGCTATCAGGGAAAAGATTCAAGTAGATTCAGTCTGTGCTGTTTTACAGGTGACAGGTGATCCCTGTTAATAAGCCTCTCCCGGAGAGCGCCACCTTGAGGCTGTCTAGAGGCAGAGCTACCTAAGCAGGGGGACTAACTTTCTCATGGCATGTTTTAGAACAGGGATGACAAATAGCTTTCATCTCATGCCACCTTCTATTTATTGGCAGTGGCTGCCCACAGTGCTGTGCCAAGAAAGATTCTGAGGCTGTATCCCAGCTCAGCAGAAAAGAGTTCTGTGATCATTATTGATGTGGGTAAGGAGAGTGTGGGCAGTTGAGCCAAATATTGGCCATTGTTGATTCAAAGAGAGCATAAGTGGAACTTTCTTCCCTAGAAATATGGCTGCCCCTGCATCAGAGGTAGGGAGCGGGGGCTTCAAGCTAGAGAACCACCAAATGAGACTGGGCAACAGGGCCAAAAATTTGGGTTGTGTAGCCCAAAGTTCTGTAGAATTTTTCTATAAATGGCCATATTTTAGATTTTGTGAGCCATGTATTCCCTGTTGCAATAACTCGGCTCTGCCATCGTGGTACCGAAGCAGCATAGACAATACAGAAGGGAATGGGCATGGTTGTGCCACAGTAAATCTGGTGCCTGGTGTAGAGAAGAGACCAACATCAAGACCTAGAACTCTGGAAACTCCCCATGGTACCTGTGTCTAACTCTCCCTCCATTCTCAGCTCTGAAAGATCTCGTTAAGAGCCAGCAAAACATTTGACAGGCAATAGTAAGCCCTCCTAATCTAACTTCTTCTCAGGAAAATATTAGCAGTGACATCTACTCAGTCATTTCTCCCAGGTACGTTCAGAGCACGTGCAGTGATGCAGTCACGTCACTTCTTATGCAGCAGGGTGGAGTTCCAAAGCTAGCATTTCAGACAGAAGTCTCACAACGCCGAAATTACCTATGAAAATTCCTGCAATTGTCTTGGATTAGAATATATCAATACATGGATTGAAAGCCATGAAGTAGAGTCAAGGAAGGCAGGAAAGGGAAGTCTATATGCAGATAGATATTCAGGTATAGGAACATTCCCTCTTTATAAGAACAGCCGTATCCCAGCAGGTGCAGAACTGTAAAGTGTCCTACTTGCCAGAGGGTTCCTCACATTCTAGTTTAACATTAAGGCTCCTGTACCTTTGGTTTACATTAATATCTGTGTTACTTTTTTGAGAGTTCATATAGTTGAGAGCAAGAGCATAGGCACCTGTCATAAGCCCTCAACAATTATATGCTAGACTTGATCCTAAACCTGCTTGCGTGATCATAAGCACATACACACCATTCGTGGAAATGTTGTAAAGAACCTGGCAACGGGCTTCCTGCCACCACCTGCTGTCATCATAGGAATGCCTGTCATGCTCACACACTGGGCATTCAGTTTTTCTTATCAGGGAGAAGAAATCATTGAGGCATGTAGGTGTGCATGGTACAGTCCCACAGGCTACTTATTTCATCTTCAATTTTTATAAATTGTGAGGGATATAAGGTATTTCAGTAAGATACTCATCCAGCTGCAGTAACTTTCCCAGGTTGCTCAGCTAGTCAGTAATAGAGTGAAGTTTAAATCTCAGCTTCCTCATCTATGAAACGGGAATAAAAATATGGCAGCCTCAGAGGGATATTGTAAGGAGCAGATGAGTTCCAAAATAACTTAGAATGACCCCTGGCTCAATAAGTGTCAGCTGTCATTTTTATCTGAGGTCTGGTCCACAACTGGACTGATTCCATATGGATGGACTCCACTGGCTGCCTGCAAGGTGCTAGATGTAAGATGCCCATCATCTCAGAAGAATGAGGGCCACTGATGCAGCAGGAGCTTTGCCTCTGGTCCTCAATGAATTATTCCATTTCCAACAGTACAGTAACAAGATGCAAGAGATGTGATAAGCTTTCTAAATTTACTTGTCACCAAGAAGATGGACCTCCTCTTTCTGATTGTCACTTGAAAGAATAATGAAGGAAGAGCAAGGGCACAGGGACAGTGAACATTGGAGGAGGAATCTGCTGCTTTATAGAATTAGGTTTGTTTCCACTGACCTCTCCTATCCCAGGGGGAGGGAAAAAAGACTCACTTACTCAAAGAGAGAGTCGAAATATTTTAGGATTTATGAGCTATACTGTCTCTGTCACAAGTCCTCAGTTCTGCCACTGTAGCACAAAAGCAGCCATCGACAGTCTGTAAATGAATCATTTTGCCCATGTTCCACTGAAACTTTATTTATGGACACTGAAATTTGAATTTCATGTAATTTTCATGTATCACAAAATATTATTCTGATTTTTTTCCCTAACTATTTAAAAATGTAGAAACTATTCTTAGCTCACAGGTGGTACAAAAAGAGGCAGCAGGCTGTATTTATCCCCCAGGCCATAGTTTGCCAGCCCTGAAAGCACCGGCACAAGAGTCAGACCTATCACAGTTCACTGGTTGTTTGAGTGAGAAAACTTACTCACATCTCTGGACCTCAGTTTCCTCTAGTAAGAACAAGACACTCATCCTAAAGGATTCCTAGGATTCCTTCTAGCACTAAAAGGCCAAGCCTGGCTACATGGTTGTCATATGGTTTTGCAGTCATACAAACCTGGTTTCTAGTCCTGGCTCAGCCTATGATTTGCTGGGGGATGTTGGACAAGTTCCTAAGCCTCCCAGTGCCTCAGTTGCCTCATCTGTAAAATGAGGATAAAAATGATATCAACTTCGGGGTTACTGTGAAGATTCAATTGATAGGATACTTGTGAACCCCTTTACTCACATGTCTAACAAACATTTATTATACCTAGTATATACTGAATAAATGCTATTGTATTTTTTAAAAAGCTGAATTCCTATTAAAATAATACTTTTTAAAAGACAGCTTCTACACACTTTGACTGGAGAGTGGTTTTCTTCACAGCCCTGTGATAAAAAGCTGGCCTGAGTGGCAGGGAGGGGCTGCACCTTTTAAACAAAACCTGTAATTTGTGTCCACTACTGTTATCTTCTCTCCCATGTAATGAAAGCAAAGAACAAATTTTGATAAATTAACCTTGCATCTCTGTATACAGCTCTCTCACTCCACCCAGTGGCAGGAAGTCAGTGGTAAATCATGCAGAAGAGAGGTGGAGAATTTTTTAAGATTTTAATAAGAATTACTATTCTTTTTGTACTATCCTCTACCAATAGAGCAAGATTTCATTTTAAAATCGGTCCCCTTTGACTCTCTATGTATTGCTGTTTTTAAGGCATGAAGTGGATAGGTTATGATTTAGCTGAGTGGCTTTCAACAAGCAGATATTAAGTGCCTGAAGTTCGACCAGCATGAGTTGATCAGTTAGCTGCACAGGTGGTTGTTAAAAGTGTTGTCCTGCAGCCTCATTAAAAAGCAATGTGACAGGCAAGAGTGGAGATACAGAAGTAGAGAATGGACTTGAGGACACGGGGCTGGGGTGAGGGGCGAAGGGGAAGTTGGGATGAGGTGAGAGAGTAGCATAGACATATTTACACTACCAGCTGTAAAACAGATAGCTAGTGGGAAGTTGCTGTATAACAAAAGGAGATCAACTTCATGGGAGATGCTTTGGAGGGCCAGGATGGGGAGGGTGCGGGGAGTCGCAGGAGGGAGGGGATATGGGGATATGTGTATAGGTGCAGCTGATTCACTTTGGTGTACCTCGGAGACGGGTACAAGAGCGTAAAGCAAATATATTCCAATAAAGAGTTTAAAAAATAAAATAAAATAAAATAAAATACACTCCATAACCTTAAGTTAAAACTCAAAAAAAAAAAAAGCAGTGCAGCACTTAATAAATATTAGAACAATGTCAGCAGTGCAATTTAAATGTGGGGAAGAGATCAATTTCCTTTGTAATTGGGTGCAGAGGCATAAACACTCTGTTTGGAACTCTTGATTCTTTGTCACAGTTTAAAGCAGCTATGATGGTTTCTATTTAGAAATAAAGATAGGGTAGGGGATGGGGAGTAGATGTCAGCCACTTGGTGAATCAGGAAGAAGCTAACCTGAAATGCTCACATAATATCATAAATGAAAGGAATCCACAAACTAGCAAGCGTTTGTCAAAGCCTCCCTCTGTTCCCCTTTTCTTTTTCAGCGACCTCGTTTCAGTGACTGCTGATTTTCTTTCTAATCCTCTTCTCCATGCATCCCCACTTCCCCTTCCAGCTGCTCTCTCAACAGGACCAAGGAAGCAACTTGTAATTCCTTTCCAAGGTAGAGTCCTTGGGCAGCAGGGCCTGCCCTGGCTTTGCTTCTCCCCGGCCTGTTCCTAGCCCTGCTGGCTGAGGAGAAACCAGCCAGAGTGCTGAAAGGGAGATTCTGGCAGGGTCAGGGTAGGGCTGCTGCGGAAGGGACTTGGCAACCTCTCTTCTTTTCCCCTCAGTCTCTCTGTTTGACTCTTCGTACCTCTTTGTCTTGCATTCTCTTAGTTATCTCAGTCTCTAGTCTCCTCTTTCATCCCTTCTCTTTCTCTCTCTCTTTTGGTCTCTTTCCCCATATCCTTCTCTGTGTCTTCTTGTCTCTCTGTGTGTCTCTCTCCTGCCTCTCTTTCTGTTTCTTTTTGACTCTCTTGCCTCTGGCTCTGCCATGCCTTCTGTCTCATCTGTTCTGTGTGTGTGTGTGTGTGTGTGTGTGTGTGTGTGTGTGTGTGTGTCTTTCTTGCCTCTGTTTCTGACACCCCAACCCTGCCTCGTGTGACAGGTTTTCATCTGACCAAGGCCCCTCTGTATGTGCCCCGTTTCTCTTCATAGCCCTGTGCCTGAGCTTTATATTTCAGTGAGAGGTTCTCTTCCAAAACTACTTGGTTCTGAGCATGCCTAATATGTGCTTTAAAATTAAGGCTGTAATTAAAGTGTAACTGCAAGTATAATTAAAATGCACTTTAGTGGATCCTGGAATTATGAAGCAATTGGGTATTTTGGTATGGTCCTGCAGGAGCAGCTGGAAGGAGAGGAGGGCCTTGTGTTTGTGTGGAGCTGCCCCACCCCTCTTACCCTGGCTCCGCCAGCTACTTGTTAACCTTGAGCACAGCGGCCTCTTGTGCCTGGGCAGACAGGCGTGGCAGCAGGTCGGAGTCCTCCCTCAAGGGCACTGAACACAGGCAGCTGCTATGTGGCCCTTCTTAGATAAGGAGGCCACTAGGAAAGCGCCTGAGAACTCAGAGAAAGCTCAGGAACAGCTCCTAATTTTCCTTCAGGACATTTAGGGTTTTGATTTCAACCTTATGAAAAAGAGTTATTTGGGGGTATTGGGCCAGGAAGGTGATCAGAAGAGGACTCACCCACACTTGCCGCCTCAAGCTTACTTTGTATGGATGAGGCCATCTCTAGTTATTCAGTCCATCCACAGATACGTCCTGTGTGTGGGACCCTGTGCTGAGCCTAGAGATACACGGCGCGCAAGCCTGACCAAGTGGCAGCCCTCCTGAAGCGTATGTTCAGTGGGGAGGAGAGCCATGTCAGTAAGCAGTCCAAACGCTGCTGTGATTTTAGATGTACAAAGTATTCCTGGAAGCTCATTTTACAATCCCCTGCTTTAGGCTGGGCCTTGAGATGTGGTGACAAGAAGGCATCCCCAAAGAAATGTCATTTAAAGAGATAGCTCATGGACGTATGGTGTCCGCCAAGCAGAGAGGGCAACAGAGCTCTGGGTGGAGGGCATAGCAGGCCAAAGGCCCAGCTTGTCTGCAGGTTCACAGATTTCTGTTAGTCGTTTTCCCCCTTGGGAATATCTGGTGCTAAGATGGGTGCTGAAAAGGGCATTAATGAAGGTGCCAGCTAGTTGGTTATGAGGAAGAGCAATCCATTTATTCCCCGTCCCCCACCCCCACCCCCCAAAAAACACAGTGATCAGGAGCTTATTTCGTGTATACACATGGGAAGGAACTCAGCTAAATGTGAACAAACAGTTCTCTCAATGGGCGGGAACCAAAATAAAGCTGGCCCCAGGAAGAGGAGGATCTGAGTTGGAGACAGACGTCAGGAGCATCAGTCCAGCACTTGTTTCTTCTCTTGACTTCTCCACCCTCTTCATATTTGCACTGCCTTTCTCTTATCTGCTTACTTGTGACTGGTAAGTCCTTTTCATGCTACTACTTTCTCTTTTATGGAAGTTACCCGTTGAGATTCTCTGCAGAGCGAACCTAATTGGACAAGCTAATGACCATGGTCTGTATTTGGACCGCCCTTGGGTCAGGTGCGGTCAGTGTCTTGGGAATAATCGAGGTCTTCCTTGGGGCAGAGAATCCCCCGTGGTCCCTCATAGAGCAAGGGACAGTAGGTACGGAAGGTTTAGCCAGAAGGGGAGATTGGAAAGAGTAGACATCCTAGTTGTATGTGATCCTTGTTCTTGAATAATTTATAGCCTCACTGAGGTTCAGATGATCCCATGCTTGGGAAAGTGCTGCGAGTTTTAAATGTCAAACAGGAGTCACTAGGAAATCAAAATAGAGTCCGAAAAGCAAAAGAGTTTGAAACTGAATCCTGCCAATCAGTCACTAAGCCTCAGTGCTCTTGGCTTTAAAAAAGAAAAAAAAAGGAAAAGAGAAAGAAAAGAACTGATTAATAATCACTGAACTCACAAGTTCATTTAGAAACATCAAACTCACAAGGTCCTTGTAAGGGTCAAATAAAGTAATGTGGGAAGACTTTGTAAACCAGAGTTTTTGTTGTTGTTGTTATTGTTATTAGGATGATGATGACATATATTTACAAAATCATAAGAAGGACTTATTCAGAGATCAGTGTGGATGTTTCAAGCATTGTTTGAATGCTCATTCCCCTGCTTCCTAACTCTTACTAGCCATGCCCACTAGAATAGCCTTTAACTTATCCATGCCTCAGTCCTCTGCTCTGTAAGAGGAAGATGATAGCAGCTATCTCAGGGTTTCTACTGAGGAACAAAGGTGCTAATATACTTAGAACCCCAGAACAATTGTGACCTGTGCTAAGTGATAGCGCTGTTATCCCTTTTATTACTATTATGCCTACTACTAGCACAGCTCATTCAGTCCATTTAGTGAGAACGTGGCGGGCGTGGGTGAGACCTGTGCCCACAGGAGGAATCACAGCTAGGAAAGGCAGATTAGAAGGTGAGGAATGTTCAGGCAGATGCGACTGCCTCTTGGGGTGATGCATGGGGATCGTGGGAGCCATATGTTGAGAAAGGAAGAGGGAGAAGAGCCTTTTCTATCTTAACATAGATTTCTTCCCTGGCGGATTGGAGGCCAGGTGGAGAGAGAGCTCTAGTCCATGTCTCTGTTGAAGGAGATAAAAATTTCCGTATTTAACTTTCATTGACCTGGTGCAAAGACCAATTTGATTCTCTGTCTGTCAGGACTTTGATTCACGCTGCGTCACTACTCCATGAAAGCACTGCCTACAGATTAATGTCAGAATTCCTTAGCCTGGTACCCAGCACCTGCCATAGTCTGATCCTCTCTCCTACTTTTCAACCTCTGGGACCTTGGCTGAAACTTTACCAAATGAATCAAAATGCACACTGAGGTTGTTCTTAATGAAATAATAAATCTTTACATCTACATTAGTTAAGTACCAGTGTGAAACAAATTACCTCGAAATTTAGCCTCTTGACATAGGGAACATTGATCATCTTGAAGTTTCTGTGGTTGGAAATCCAGGGCTGACTTAGCTGGCTTCTCTGGCTCAAGGTCTCTCACAAGCACAGTCACAGCACTGCAGCCTGGGGTCCTGTAGCAGCCTGCCTGGGGGAGGGTCGCCTCCAGGCACACTCACATGGTTGTCAGCAGGATGCAGCTCCTCGTGGGGTGTTGGAATGAAGACTTCAGTTCCTCCTTGGCTTTTGGCTTGGAGGCTGCCCTGAGTTCCTTGCCTCTTGAGCGTCTCCATAGTGCAGCGTTTCGCCCACAGAGTGGAAGTTGGCTTCATCAGAGTGAAAAAACATAAAATGGACTTAGTCTCAGAAGTGACCTTCCATCACTTTTGCTGTATTCTTGTTCATTAGAGGCAGGTCACTGGCTCCAGTCCACACTCAAGGGGCATGAACATCAAGAAGTGGGGATCGATCATTTGAGGGCCATTTTAGAGGCTGCGTCCCATACTTACAAAGTAGTACATTAGTTAAAATAATGCAAAAGTAGTACATTAGTTAAAGTAATGCTCACTCCCATAACAACAGGTATGTGTGGAAATGTCAGAGGCAACATAGTAGAAATTTCTTTCTCATTCATATAAAGTCAGAGAGGGTAAGTGAGCCAGGTGCTCTGCTATACAGGTTTATGCAAGCATCCATGCTGAGGGAGTCATTGTCATCTGAGAAAGATGTCTTCCAAGGTTGTCTTAGCTGGCAACATTCCAGAAGGCAGACAAGGAAAACAGAGAGCGAATATGGAGAGTAACTAGAGATTTTATGGGCGTGTATTTCTGCTCTCAGTGTATAGGCCAGAACTCAGTCACATGACCCCTCCCCCCACCTGCAAGGCGACCCAGAAAATGCAGTTCCTGTTTGGGCAGCTGCTTCCCAGCAGTAGCTCCCCACTGTAGCTTAGGAGTGTGAATCTTTGGTAGACAGCCAGCCACGACTGCCACAGCAACTTTGCCTTTTATAAATGCTTTCACATGTATTATTTCATTTGCTTCTCAAGGCAACCTATGCTACCAGCATTATTATCCTCATTTTAAAGACAGGGAAACAGACTAGCATACCTTTAGGACATAATTAGAGCAGGATTCAAGTACCATCTCTGCCTCTTACAACCTGTGTTACTACAGAGAAGTTCGTTAACCTCTCTGTGCCTCAGTTATCTCATCTGTGAAATAGGGACAGTGGGATCTATTCATAGTCATTGTAAAGTTTTCATATCTGGCATATGCAAATGCTTAATAAATATTAGTTATGAGGAAGATGATCACAATGTTATGTCTGGAGATAATGAAGCTGAGGCTTGAAGGAGTTAAATGATTTACCCAAAAGTGTGCAACTAATAGAGGGCCCAGCCAGAATGGGAGGCGAGGAATTTTAGGTAACAACTTCGCTACCTTTCAGTTACTCGCTTGCCCTAGAGGCCATTCATCAGATTCCTGTGTAAAGCTGCAGTGGGTCAGCCTTAAGCTGAAGACACAGTGCCCAGTGTCCTCTTCACCACAGCTTTGGTGGACCCAAGGTCCCGGGAGAATCAGCGCTGCACCACCTTCTCAGCTCATTTGCTCCTCCTTAACTCGGCCTTTGCCTTTTTGCACAAAACATGCTGACCAGGCACCTCCTTTTTATTTGTACTCTGAGGTCCTCCACGGCCTATATTTCAAGGTCTTTGTTTATAAATAGGCTCTGTCTTGCTAACTAGATAAAAGCACAAGAGATGATGTAAGATGAGATATTTCATTAGACACTTAAATTTTATCACATTTCTCCCAGGGGCTTGTTCACATTGAAAGAACAAAAAAAGCATTTTGCATGTTATATAGAGTGAGGATGAAAGCATAAATGGAGGCATTGAATACTGTCATTGTCTCCAAGCAGTGATCCATGTTAGGTGGACAGATTCTCTGAACTTCAGGTCTCAGATAAGGTCACAACTCAGACCCTTTGTTTCAAGAGATCTTTGAGACAAAGGACTCCTGGAATGGGCCAAAACCACATTAAATCCCCTTGAGTGTGGATTATCAGCAGAAATTTCAGCTTTTATCGGTAAAAAATGTCCATTAGTTTCTTGCAAGTCCTATCTTTCATCTTTTTTTCTAGCTGGACCATCACTTGATATAGATCTTGTCACATCATCTTTCCTGTCAATGACAGTGATTAGAACCTGTATTTAATTTGCTTCCTGGTGAAAGCTACAGATAGATTTGTCCTGTGCATCCTTGTGTGTTACTGCCAGTACTCCATACCATCCCAACGCCCTGATTTACCATTCTCTTGCTTATTTTTTGCACGTAACTTTTTCTTTAGATTCCATATTCAGACCATTCAATCAAGGGATAAATCCATTTCAGAAGGTTTTCCTCTTTCAAACTAGTTGAACAGGTGGTTGATAATCTTTCTTTGCTCACAGTCTTTTAAGAACCTCATTATTTCCATTTTTTTAATGCCAGAGAAAATACAGGCAGTATCTTTTTAATGCCAGACATTCAAGGTGTAAAGAGGAAAAAAAATAAATTTGTCATCTGGATATACCTAAATAATTGGATCTGGATCATAAAGAGCTGAACTGAGTTGTAATTAAATGGTATTAGGAGACTCAGGCATCCCATGATTCTAGGTTGTACGAAACTTCCTGGGGAACCAACTCCAGTTTCATCTCAGTGACTGTACATCATCCTCCCACCCTCTTCCAGGAACCAATGTCCATGAGGCCCAGAACATTCTCAGTAACAGCGGACTCCCCATTACTTCAGCTGTCGACTTGGAGGATGCAGCCAAGAAAGCTGTGGCCAGTGTGGCTAAGAAGTAGTGCCTTTGTCCTGATTGCTCAGAAGAAGTGCATTTACTCATAAAAAGGAATGGTTTTCTCATCACTGTGAAGAAAATGGTTATCCTACAGGGAAAAAAACTGGGGGCAGGGAAGAGCAAGAACCACTGTATAAAAAACTTCAATCTGTATTTTCTGGAATATCTAGAGAGCCTAATTAATTTGATTTCCCTTGTAGTCTTTATTAAATTAATACCTTATTCTCATACTTTTCTGTCATGGGGAGCCAGCTCGGTAGGCATTGTTTTGCCAACTTTGGGGAGCAGTCTATGTGACCAACCAGTGTCCATATATACAGCATTTGAGATCAAGCCCTGGTTCATTAACAGCGATTTTGGTGAACATTTTGTATTGTGTAATAAAAAATAATAATAATAATTTAAAAAACATAACAAAACAAAAAACAACACAGGCTGTATTAAAAAAAAAAAACTCAGACAAGATTACATTTAACAGATTTACCATCAAAAAGGTGCAGCTAAGACTTTCAAACAAATAGCTGTTATAAACTGCAACCGTTTTTACGATTTCTAATTCCAACCTGTTTAGAAAATCCATGAATATTAGAAAATGTATTTTACAATGGAAGATCTGCAGATCTGCAATTAATACCCAATACATGTATCCTACCATTTGCCTTAGTATTGAATATGCTGTTTACCTCACACTAAAAATAATGCCAGAAGCCTTATTTGTGATTTTGCAGTAGAAGTTTCTCTTTTAATATCAAAACTGAGGAATGCTGATTCTTATGGGAATCTCCAATTCAGTTATTTGAAGATGAGACAACACTGAAAATCAGATTATCCTGTGAGTGTCACTGTCTTTTCTCCCCTCTCATTTCCCCCAGCATCTACCACCTGGGAAAATGTAATTGAGAGAATGTGGCTTTTTTGCATAGTGTCCGTTTTTGTGGTGGGAAAGAATGTGAATTAGGTTTTTGTTTAAATTTTGGTAAATTTTTATCTGTACACAAATTCAAATAAAATCCTTTGTTTTGTAAACTCTAAGATCTGTGTATTTTTCATTTTAATCAATTCTATTCCTCAAACAATTTTTTTTTCTTTTACTGAGACACGAGCCTTAACGTCTTAGGCATATTGCCAAAGTTAGAAAATATAGTAGATTTTAGAAAATTTTTTAGAATATTTGTCCCAGAATTATTCCAATTCTGCTCAACTTTATCAGCAATCATATCTGTTAGGAGATTATTTAATGAAAGAATGAAAATGATATACACACTAGGATCCCAGGTAAGTGCCACAGATGTCTAATAGGTTAAAATGTGCCTCAGTTTGCATAATGCTGAAGGAAATATATAGAGGGTCAGATGCCAGCATTAACTGTTTTCCTCTCAATGTAGAAATGTGTCACAGACCAGACTTTTTTTTATTAGTTTTTTACCAGTTTGTACATTGTTCTCCTAAGTTTCATATCTGGACAAAAGTTTAAAAGTCATTACTTTATAGATCCATATTTGTCATAGAGAAAGAGCTCATTTGATAGATCAGTCTTATGTTCTTTCTTAATCGTTATGCAATGCATCAAAAATATTAACAGTGTCTTTTTAAGTGTGTTTTGGCTTTTGATAGCTTAGCTAGTTATATTGTAAAAGAAATAATGTATACTCTGTCAGTTAGATAAAAACTCTATATATTTGAATTTTTGCCCTTTGTAAAGTCTTGTGTTCATATGGCTGTATGTATTGATGTCAGTTTGGAGGAGGGAATAAAGAAATTAAATCATGTGATTATTTTGTAAAAGGGTTAATAACAAGCAAATAGCCCTTTATTTTCAAATAAGTGGGAAGCTTTATTTTCTTGGAAGCTCAAAGTATTGAGTTTATATTGCTTACGTATCCCTTGTGCTGAGCACAGTATAGTTGCCATAAATTCTTATAGAATGAATTACTGGTGTGTGTGTAGGCACAGGTATCTGGCTGATGGTACAGGGTAGAATTGGGAGCAGTTGGCGTTGGTTGTAGATCTGAAGTCCATATATTACCTACTCTAGTGTGCCCTATATTTCTCACCTTCTGATGTTCCCTTCAAGTCTTTGTCTCAGCTGTACTATATGTAAGGGTGAAAAATAATTTCCTTTAAATCTGATCAGTATTTGTAAACCTGGCCCTATCCTAAGCAAGAACACCCATGAAAGGAGGTAACAGTCTAAACACGGTACTCAATATCCAAGAAGCTTAAAGAGTAGTACACACTTTTTACCCAAACTGCTTTGCACACAACTTTTTAATAATGGATTTGCTAGTCTACCATGTAAATCTCCTAGAACCATCAGATTTAGAGGCGATTAAAGTTCTGACCCTCCCACTTACCAACATTCACTTCATTCACTCTTATATTTGTATACACTCTTTTGTAGTGGCAAAAAACTAACTCAAGCTTAAGGAAAAAAGTGGGGGGATGTATGGTTTTGTTCCTGTGATTACAAAAGGCAGATGTTTTTGGTTGCAGTTAAGGCTAGATCCAGAAACTCAAAGCCTCAGAACTTGAACTCTGCATCTTAGAGCAGCTTATTTTTGTGTTGGGTTCATTCTCAGGCAGGCCATTTCCACAAGGTGGCAGAATGGCTGCTGGCCATCCCAGGTACATACTCTCAAGCTTAGCATCCCTAAGGGAGAAGATGTGGGGCAGGGAGCAAGAAAGAATAAAGGGTAGAAGGAAGGGAAGGAGGGAGAGAGGGAGAGCGAGAAGGAGATGGGGAGAGAGGGGGGAAGGAAGGGAGGTTGGGAGGGAGAGAGGGAAGAAAGGAAGGGAGGGAAGGAAGGGAGGAATGGAGAAAAGGAAGGTAGGTTGGTTCTCTTCCTGTAATTATAAGAAACATCCTAGAATTGAGATGACCAGTTTTAGTCAGGAACCTATCCCTGAACCAGTCCTCTGGCCAGGAGTTTACAGGGCTCTGATGAGTCCAGTCTGGGTTAAATACCCACTTGTTGGCCTGAGAACAAGATTACCCTCACCCAAACTACCAGAGCTGAGAGTAAGAAAGAGAGGGGTTATTGCATAAGAAAATTGAGGATCTAATAAGAAGAAACAGTGTTTTCTGGAAAGGAAAAATAAGATGATGATCACACTCATCAACCAGAGAGCAATGATGTTGAATAAAGTATTCTATACAGACTCTTCCAACTCTGAAATATGATTTTATTCTGTTAATGTCTCATCATTTCTTTGGAGTCCATTCTTAACCATGCATACAAGTTACCAGGTTTTTGAATAGATGCTGCTTGAGTCATCTAAATATTTGACCTTGATTTATTTGTCTTGAACAGTAATGTCCACGTAAGAAATAATGGCATTGAGGCACTTAGCTCAATTTTGGTTTTCTATTTAAGTTGTAATTCAACTCATGAATTAGTAAAATAGCCAGGAAACTTTAAATGACCTGACTAGATCTGTAAATCACTTTTAATTAGTTATTTTACAATTTATGCTATGTCCATCCCTCTCAATTTGCTGTTGACACACAAAAAAATATGATCATCCTAAGAATCATATTATTTTTATTCAAGGTCTTCATAAAAATGAGAAGAAAAATTATGTTTTGACATTTGTAAACATTTAAAGGTTTTATTATATGCAGGATACAATATATGTTCAAATAATTAAATGAAAAATCATATAATAATGGAAAAAAAACAAAAAAAAAAACAATGTGAAGAAGAGCAAGAAAGGCTGTGTTCTTCCATATCCTAGATCTGGAGTTGGCAAATTAAGGCCTGAGGGACTATTTAATAAATAAAGTTTTATTGACACACAGCCATGCCATTTATTTACATTTTGTCTATGGTTCCTTTCATGCTTCACCAGCAGAGTTAAGTAGCTGTGATAGAAATTTTATGGTCCTAGAATATTTACACCTTTTTTTTTTTTTTTTTTTTTGGGGGTACACCAAGTTCAATCAACTGTTTTTATACACATATCCCCCTATTCCCTCCCTTCCTTGACTCCCCCCCCCAAGTCCCCCCCACCCTCCCCGCCCCAGTCCTCTAAGGCATCTTCCATCCTCAAGTTGGACTCCCTTTGTTATACAACAACTTCCCACTGACTATCTATTTTACAGTTGGTAGTATATATATGTCTATGCTATTCTCTCGCTTTGTCTCAGCTTCCCCTTCACCCCCCGCCCCATAGAATATTTACTCTTTGGTCCTTCACAGAAAGAGTTTGCCAACCTCTTCTCTATATAAATTTTAAAAAATACAATATTACCCCCAAAATAACAGAACAGAGTATTGTTTTCAAACCTGGGAAAGGCAGATTCAGGCATTAAAGTGAAACAAATGAATAAGTAGGAAATATGGTCTTTGACCTTTGGGTTTTAAACTCTGTGAAAATTGACTAGTCTACAAAAGGCCATTTGCCAATGAAAACCTTTTTAATTATGTTAATTTGCTTCTTTCCATCACCATAAGAACTGCCGGCACATAGCTCAGTGTGCTTCTAAACATATTCTATTTTTAACTACTTACAGGTGTGTTGGAATAACATCAAATCATGGCTACGAATATTAAACTCCCAAAGAGCTGTAACTATCGAGTCATACACAAAGTGGTCCTTGCTAGAGACAGTTTTGTGCATAATTTAATCTTGGGGTCCTGGGAAGATAAGAAAGCAAAGGAAAAAGTGATTTCAGTGCACCTGATTCCTACAATATTGCTGTAAAGGTATTATTCCATTTTATCTTTTGGGAAATAGTAACATAGTGAGATAAAGTTGCTCTGCTAAAATTACATAGTTAGTCGCAAAAATTTAAGCTTCTGGACCTCTGGTTCTCATGAAATTCTATCGCTGCTAGTGCATCATTGCCCGATAGAACTTCCTATGATGATGGCAAATGTTAAGGTATTGGTGCTGTCCAGTATATAGCCACTAGCCACATGTGGCTGTTAAGCACTGATAACTGAATTTTAAAGGCTATTTAACTTCAATTAATTATTATTAGCAACTTGTTGCTGGTAGCTACCATTTTGGACAGCACAGCTCTGTAATCTAAATCTAGTGTGTTTTTTTTTTTTAATTTATTTATTATTTTTTGGGGGGTACACCAAGTTCAATCATCTGTTTTTATACACATATCCCCATATTCCTTCCCTCCCTCGAGTCCCCTCCCACCCTCCCTCGAGTCCCCCCCCACCCTCCCTGTCACAGTCCTCTAAGGCATCTTCCATCCTCGAGTTGGACTCCCTTTGTTATACAACAACTTCCCAAAATCTAGTGGGTTTTTATGCATTACTTTCATGTCAGAGGAGCTCACATTGATTCACAGCTTACTGTGTTCAGAAACTTTACCCCTGTTGCCTGAATTAATCCTCTTAGCATCCCTGTGACCCTGTCATATCACAGATGAGATGTTTTACAGGTGATATGTATCTCAGGGAAGGTAAGAATATGACCAAGAACACAAAACTGATATGTGGCTGGTCAGGCTTGAACTATGATCTTCCGAGTCCAAAGCTAGTGCTCTTTGTTTTAAACCTGTCAGGACCCAAATTCAATATAGCTATGCTGCAGATAGTCATAGATAATTTGAAAGAATGTTGGAGGCAAAGATGTTTAGCAAGCTGGGTTCTTGAATCTTTTGCCTTTTTAGTGTACCCCATACCTTGAGAAGCAAAATTTATAACTGAAAGCTTGTCCTGTGCAATTGGAGAAGTTGTATAGACTATCATGTGAATGGCATCTTTCCACACTCGCATAGTAAGGCATAAGAAAGGGACCATTTTCTAGAGACATAATTCCAAGTGCCTTCTTGTTAATTCACTGCCTTCCCTAATATACAAAATGATGACCACCCACAAGGCAAAAGGCAGAGAGGCAGGATAGGTGAAGGCTAGAGACAGTATTATCATAGCAGTAGGAGAAAATTTAGATAGCAGTATCATTATTCTTCTGGAAAATTTAGGTCCAGAAATCTTGCCTTGTATTTTGCTGTTCAAAATAGGCCAGTTGCAATTCTTAGGTACCTTATGCCAAACTTCACAAATCCAGAATTAATTAGATTTTATATGTCAACTGTGGGAAAATATACATATTTTTCTTGTTCCTCCCTTGTTGTGTGCAGAGGCAGTGCATGGAGGCATGTTTTTTAACTGGGAGCTCTTCTAGCCCTTTTCCTACCTAGGGGAAAAAGAAATGAAATACAGTTATTATGTAGCAGTCATTTAGAGAGCTCTTCTCAAAGATCAGACTGGAATAGACTGGAAAATTTGGAGGTTCTTATTTGGAGTTTATTTTCAGTTGCCTTTGAATGTTGAATATTCATGTTTTCTAAATCCTTACAATCATTTTCCCTGAGCAAAAAAAAAGAAAAAAGTTTTAAAAGATTTTATATTAAGATCACAAGCTACAAACAAAGACTAGATAAACTGGAATCTATTAAAATAAAAAAATTGTTGGCAGAAAATTTTTCCAGAAAGTGGGAAGCAACCCAAATGTCCATCAGCCGATGACTGGATAAACAAAATGGGGTATATCCATATTAATCAATAAAAAGGAAAGAAGTACAGGAATGCTGCAGTGTGGATGAACCTTGAAAGCATTATACCAAATGAAGGAAGCTAGTCACAAAGGCCACATAATGTATGATTCCACTTTTAGGAAATGTCCATGGTACATGAATCTATAGAGATACTATGTAGATTAGTAGTTGCCAGGATTGGAGAGGAGGAGATAATGGGGGGTGACTTCTCACAGCTTTTCTTTTGGTGTGACAAAAATGTTCTGAAATTAAGATAGTGGTGATAGTTGCACAACTCTTTGAATATACTAAAATTTACTGAACTGTGTATATGTACATGTACATGAGCATGTGTATGTATATGCATATGTATATGTATTTACCCTGTTCAAGGGTGAATTTTATAGTATGTTAATTACTTCTTTTTTTTTTTAATTTTTTTATTTTTTTGGGGGGGGTACACCAAGTTCAATCATCTGTTTTTATACACATATCCCCGTATTCTCTCCCTTCCTTGACTCCCCCCCTCCTCGAGTCCCCCCCACCCTCCCCGCCCCAGTCCTCTAAGGCATCTTCCATCCTTGAGTTGGACTCCCTCTGTTATACAACAACTTCCCACTGACTATCTATTTTACAGTTGGTAGTATATATATGTCTGTGCTACTCTCTCGCTTCGTCTCAGCTTCCCCTTCACCCCCTGCCCCCTCCCATACCTCGAACTATACCATAGTTCTCCAGTCCATTCTGTTAATTACTTCTTAATAAAGCTCTTCTAGATACAGGATGGATAGACAGATAGATAGATAGGAGATCTTGTATTAGAAGTTGCCTGTGCTAATAAAGGCATAGGTTGGGTCTCATTTTCAGCTCTTCATTTATATTATTTCATGGATACAATCAGGTGACCTTATCAGACAGTGATCTTTTGTGCATGTATTCATGGGAAGAATAGTTAGCAACCTTGATTTCTGGATTCCAAAGAAAAACCTATCAAATCACCCCCAGTTTTATATAGTTGCTTTAAAATTTTCCTTTGAAAGATGCCTTTTTAACCATTAATTAAATAAGAATCCATTAAATTTGTTAATTGTTTAGAATGTTATACAGTTTGTGTGAACACATTGACATTTATAAGCTTTCATTTATTGCCTGTGGATTTAAAAGATATAAAATATTTGAATGCATTTGAAATGTTTAAAATGCATTAAAATATATTTTTATAGTTTTATTTTTAATTTTTACAAAAATCCAGTTATATTAACAAAAGAATGCTAAAAAGCAAGGTTGGCAAGAATATGGGGAACTAGATACTCCCCTTTCATGTGGCAATTGCTTTAAAATCAGTAAAACCTTTCTGGAGGGCAGTTTTCTGGTATAGCTCAATAGCCATAAAAATGTTCATAGTTGAGGGGGGAGTGGCCAAGATGGTGCAGTAGGAAGAACCTGAGCTCACCTTCTTCCACATGCACACCAAAATTACAACTATTTAAAGAGCAACTGTTGATTAGAATGACCTGAAGACTAGCAGAAAAGATCTTTTACAACTAAAGATATAAAGAAGTAACCACAGTTAGTTGGGTAGGAGGGGCAGAGACACGGTATAGTCAGAACCCACACCCCAGGTAAGTAACTCACAAACAGGAGGATAATCACAATTGCAGAGGTTCTCCCTAAGTAGCCTGGTCAGATTCACTTGCTGATCTTGGAAACCTTCTTGGAGAGGGAGGAGGCAACTGGGATTCACCCTGGGGACATAGATGCTGTTGATGGCCATCTGGGGAGCTCATTCTACCATGAGGACATTGGTGCTGGTGAGTGCCATTTTGGAATCCTCCCTCTGGCTTGTTAGCACTCAGAATCTGACACCCTCCCACCAGCCAGTCAGCACCAGTCATGGGACTACCCCAGGATAAGCAGCTAGCTGCGTGGGGACACAGCCCCACCCACCAGCAGGCCATAGGCCCCTCTGGGCCCCCCAGGCACCATGGGTTCCAGCCCCAACCACCACCAGGCTGACACCAACTCCAGGATCCCTGCAGCCCTACGGTCAATTGCATCGCACCAAACTTGGAACTCCCAGACCCCAGCCCTGTTCACCAGCAGGCCAGCACCAGCTCTATGACCTCTGTCTCTGCAGACAGCCACTTCATGACCTGGCACCAGGATTGGGACTCCCCAAGCCATGCATCAAGCCACACCATGACCTGGCTTCAACCACCAGTGGCCAGCAGCATCCACACTAAGCAGGACTTGACAGCCAGCTGGGCCACAGACCAGTCACACCTATTAGAATACCCATAATAGTTGGCCCCACCACAACAGAAGGGCCTACACAGCCCACATAGAGAACACCCCTAGAGCATATACTTCTGGTGACCAGAGGGGAATGTGCTTCTGGGTCCCATGGGATTTCTCCTACATAAGGCCACTTTTCCAAGATAGGGCAATGTAACTGACCTACATCTCTAAAAGAAAGTTAGGCAAAATGAGGTGACAGAGGAATGTGTTCCAAATGAAGAAACAAAATAAAATCCCAAAAGAAGAACTAAATGAAGTGAAGATTAAGCAATCTATCTGATAAAGAATTCAGGGTAATTATCATAAAGGCACTAAAAAATTAGAAGAATGGATGAGCACAGTGAGAAGTTTAACAAAGAGTTACAAATTATAAAGAAGAACCAAATAGAGCTGAAGAAAATGCAGAAATAAAAAATACACTGGAAGATAACAATAGATTAGATGAAACAGAGGAACAGATCAGTAAACAGGAAGACAGAGTAGTGAAAATAACTCAAGCTAAACAGAAAAACAGACAAAAAGGAAAGAGGACAGTTTAAGAGACCTCTAGAACAACATCAAGCATACTCATATTTCCATTATAGGGGTCCCAGAAGGAGAAGAGAGGAAGTGAAAGAGAACGTATGTAAAGACATAACAGCTGAAAACTTTCCTAAGGAAAGTAAACAGGCATCAAGATCCAGAAAGCACAGAGAGTTCCAAACAAGATCAACCCAAAGAGGTCCACACCAAGGCATGTTGTAATTAAAATGGCAAAAGTTAAAGAGAGAATGTTAAAAGCAGCAAGGTAAAATTGACAAGTTACATATGGGGAGCTCCCATGATGATGTCAGCTGACTTTTCAGTAGAAACTGCAGACTAGAAAGGAGTGGTGTTATATATTAAAGTGATGAAAAGAAAAAACACTAAAACCAAGAACAGTCTACTTGGCAAGGCTATCATTCAGATTTGAAAAAGAGATAAAGTCTTACAGATAAGCAAAAGCTAAAATAATTTAGTACCACAAAATCAGCTTTGTAAGAAATGTTAAAAGGACTTTTCTAAGCAGAAAAAAACAGAAGAAAATGCCACAACGAGCAATATGAAAATTATGAAAGGAAAAATCTCATTGGTAAAGGCAAGTATACAGTAAAGGTATTAGGTCAATCACTTATAAAGCTAGTAGGAAGGTTAAAAGACAAAAGTAGTAATAACATCTATATCCAAAACAAATAGTTAAGGGATACACAAAACAAAAGGCTATAAAATATGTCAAATACAGTAAGTGTGGTGGGGGAGGTAAAAATGCAGGATTGTTAAAATGCATTCAAACTTAAAAGACCAGCAAATTAAAATAATCGTGTATATGTATGTATGTGTATATATATACATATATATATATATATACACACACACACACACATATATATATATATACACTGCTATGTATATAGATTCTATATGTGTATAGATTTCTATATATAAACCTCATGGTAATCTACAAATAAAAAATCTGTAATAGATACACACACAAAAGAGTAAGCAATCACAACATGCACTAAAGGTAGTCATCAAACCAAAAAGGGAAAGACAAAGAAAGGAACAAAAAGGAAGTACAAAAACAACCCATAAACAGTTAACAAAATGGCAATAAGTGCATACCTATAAATAATTACTTTAAATATACATGGACCAAATACTCCAATCAGAAGACACAGAGTGGATGAGTGGGTGCAAAAACAAGACCTGTATATATGCTGCCTACAAGAGACTAAAATCAGATCTAAAGACACAGACTGAAAGTGAAAAGATCAAAAAGGTATTTTATGCAAATGGAAAGGAAAATAAAGCTGGGGTAACGATACTTATAACCAAAAACAGAGACTTTAAAACGAAAACTGTAACGAGACAAAGAAGGACATTATGTAAGGATAAAGGAATCAATCCACTAGGAAGATATAACAATGGTAAATATAGATGCACTAAATATAGGAGCACCTAAATACATAAAACAAATATGAACAACCATAAGGAGGGATATTGAGAGTGACACAATAATACTATGGGACTTTAACACCTCACTTACATCAATGGACAGATCATTCAGATAGAAAATCAATAAGGAAACACTGGTGTTAAGTGACACGAGACCAGACAAATTTAATAGATAGATATATAATATACTGTATACAAATGTAGCAGAGCACACATTCTCTTCAAATACACATGAAACATTCTCTAGGGTAGATCACATGCTAGTCCAAAAATCAAGTCTGAGTTAATTTAAGAAAATTGAAATCATATTTCAAATGCTTTCAATGAAAGCCTCTTTTCTGACCTCAAAACTTTGAGACTAGAAGTCAACTACAAGAAAAAAAACTGCAAAAAACAAAAAACAAAACAAACCCCACAAACATGTGGTATCTAAACAATATAATACTAAACAACCAATGGATCACTGGAGAAAAAGAGGAAATAAAAAAATATCTAGAGACAAGTATAAATTAAAACAACAATCCAAAATCTGTGGGATACAGCAAAAGCAATTCTAAGAGGGAAGTTTATAGTGATACAAGCCTATGTCAGAAAACAAGAGAAATCTCAAATATAACAACCTAATTTTACCACTAAAGAAATTAGAAAAAGACCAAACAAAACCCAAAGTTAGTAGAGAGAAAGAAATAAATAAATGGAATAGATACTAAAAAACAACAGAAAAGATCAATGAAACTAAGAGCTGGTTCTTTGAAAAAATAAAATTGATAAATCTTTAGCCAGAATCATTAAGGAAAAAGATAGAGGGCCCAAAGGAATAAAATCAGAAATGAAAACCCAAACATAAATGGTCAACTAATCTATAAGAAAAGAGGCAAAAATGTACAATGGGCAAAAGACAACCTCTTCAATAAATGGTATTGGGAAAACTGGACAGCTATACACAAAAGAATCAAACTGGACAACTTTCTCATACAATGTACAAAAATAAACTCAAAATGAATTAAAAACTTAAATGTAAGACCCCAAACCACAGAATTTCTAGAAAACAACATCAGCAATATGCTCTTTAATATCAGTCTTAGCACTATTGTTTTGAATATGTCTCCTCAGGCAAAGGAAACAAAAGCAAAATAAACAAAAGGGACTCCATCAAACTAAAAAGCTTTTGCACAGCAAAGGAAATTATCAACTAGATGAAAAGGCCCTATACTGAATGGGAGAAGATATTTGCAAACAGTATATCCTAGAAGGGGTTAATATCCACAATATACAAAGAACACATACAACTCGACATCAGAAACACAAACAGCCCAATTAAAAAATGGTCAGAGGACCTGAATAAACATTTTTCCAAAGATAGCATACAGATAGCCAACAGGCACATGAAAAGATGCTCAGCATCACTAATCATAGGAAAATGCAAATCAAAAGCACAATGAGGTATTACCTCATACTGTCAGAATGGCTATTATCAAAGAGACAACAAACAAGTATTGGCAAAGAAGTGGAGAAAAGAAAATTCTCATGCATTGTTGGTGGGAATGTAAATTTATGCAGCCACTATGGAAAACAGTATAAAGATTCCTCAGAAAGTTAAATTAGAACTACCATTTTATCCAGCAATTCTACCCCTGGGTATTTATCAGAGGACACCAAAAACAGTAATTTGAAAAGATATATGCACAACTGTGTTCATTGTAACATTATTTACAATAGCCAAGATATGGAAGCATCCTATATGCACATCAATAGATGAATGGATAAAGAAGATATATATAATCACATGTATAATGCATATATATATATATAGTATAGTATATGTATATATGTGTATGTATACACACACACAAATGTATATACAATAGAATACTACTCAGCCATTGAAAAAGAATGAAATCTTGCCATTTGCAGCAACATGGATGGACCTACAGGGTATTATGGTAATTGAAATGTCAGACAGAGAAAGACAAATAGTGAATGCTATCACTTATATGTGGAGTCTAAAAAACAAAACAGATAAACTAACATAACAGAAACAGTCGTATATACAGAGAACAAATAGGTGATTGCCAGAGGGGATGGGGTGAAGGGAGGAGTGAAATAAGTGAGGGAGATTAAGAGGTACAGACTTTCGGTTAAAAATAAATGTGTCGTTAAGTATGAAATATAATGTGTGGTGAATATAGTCAATGATTATGTAATATTTTTGTATGGTGACAGATGACATTTAGACTTTTCATGATGTTCATATTGAAATATATGGAAATATCAAAATCACTGTGTTGTGTACCAGGACCTTACTGTTGTGTTGTAGGTCAATTATACTTCAAAAATAATCAAACAACAAATTCATAGAAAAAGAAATCAGAGTTGTGGTTACCAGAGGCAGGGGTCAGGGGGAGGAGAAATTGGATGAAGGTAGTCCAAAGGTAAAAACTTTCAATTACAAGATAAATAAATATTAGGGATGTAATGTACAACATGATTAATATAATTAATACTACTGTATGTTATACATGAAAGTTTTTAAGAGAGTGAATCCCAAAGGTTCTCATCACAAGGAAACAATTTTTTTTATATTTCTTTTGTTTTATATCTATATGAGATGATGGATGTTCACTAAACTCATAATGGTAATCATTTCATAATGTATGCAAGTCATCATTATGCTATATACCTTAAACTTATGCAATGCTGTATACCAATTGTATCTCAATAAAAGTGAAAAAACAAATATAAATTTTTTTTTAATGCTCATAGTTGCACCTCTTCAGGGTTGGGAGATGCCTGCTGCATGGCAACAGGTGAATCAGGAAGAGGGAACAACTGGGTTGATCTGTCTGACTGAAGCAAAGGCTGGAAGCTCTTTGCTGAAAGCCAGAATGATTTGATGCCAAAGAATCTCTCTCCTCACCACCATCAAGAAAATGTGAATGGTGACAGCACATAGTACTAACTAGATCAAGAAAACCCTGGCCAACCTGAACAGTTTCCATCCACCCCTCCAGAATTTTCCCACTGGCACAGACTCAGGAAAGGAGTTGAATATCACCTTCCAGCTCTCAGAGAGGTAGACAACTGATCTCAGATAAGGTGAGTAGTGAATCAAAGAGAATTTGCACACACTATTTCAGAACAAAGATAATAACAAAGAGATGGCCTGTGTGAGTCGTGAGCAAGAAAATGAAGAGTGTTGTATCTGTGCTACACAGTGAAGGAGAGAGAGAGAAGCTCCACATATAACAGACAAATGACCCCTTTTGGAAAAACATAAAACATATTACTCAAGAAATAGAAAACAAGTTCCCAGTAGAGTTTCATGGTATGGAAGAACTTAAGAATATTAATTCAGTTAATAAACAAAAACAGCTCAAACTTACTTACAAACAGAGAAAGAGAAGGGAACTAAGGAAACCAGTTGAGGACAAGAACAACAATATTCAAGAACTAATAAGTCACAAGGGTCAATGAATCTTAAATATACTGCAATGCACAGGAGACCCCCATACCCCACAGTGAAGAACATTCCAGCCCAAAATGTCATGAGAGTCAAAGTTGAGAAATCCTGATTTAATTGCATTTATTAACTGACCATAGTAAATGTGGGTTATCAGTATAATTAAAACAAAAATACAAAAAGGAAAAAATTACCAAAGGGGAAAAAAAGGCTGAAACACTGATGTTAAATGAAGGATTGTATGATTCACAATGAATGCAAAGGGGAAAATGAAGATATTAAAGCACTTATGGGAAAATAGCAAAGACAGAGATAATACAACATAAGGAAAATTAGTGTAATTGAAGGAGGGATACCAACAACGGAAAATGAAAGTTATTTTAAAGACAGAAGAAAATCTCATTGAAAAGAATGTGGAATTTTGACTAAACAATGAAAAGAACACTGTACTCCAGGAAATATCAGTAACAAAAATTGACATTTTAAAGACCAAATTTCTCAACTTTGAGGATAAGGAGATAATTCTTCACTGCCCTGACTGAACACGCAAATGAGAATATACAAGAGAAATGCAATCATACTGGACTTATATTTAATTAACATCAGAAGACAATGAAACAAAATTTGTAAAATTCTTATGGAAAGAAAGTGTTATCCAAGAATATCTTAGCCAACCAAGTGAGCACTTTTATCACATTATTGTCTGTGAGAAAGATTGGGAATAACATCAATATCTAAATACAGGTAAGTAAGCAAATAAACTATATTCTGTCTAAACAGTGGAATTCTATGTAACCATTAAGAATGATGAAGTAGACACAGGCTTATTTGTGAAAAAGTATTTCTAATACACATTATAGCAGTGGACTTAATAGATATTTACAGGACATTCCATCCAAAAGCATGGGAATAAATATTCTTTTCAAGTGCGCATGGAATGTTCTCCAGGATAGATCACATTCTAGGCCATAAAACAATTTTCAGCAAATTTAAGAGGATAGAAATTATATCAAGCATCTTTTCTTACCACAAAGGTATGAAACTATAAATCAATTACAGGAATAAAAAGACAAGCACATGTAGACTAAACAACATGCTAATAAAAAAACCACTGGGTCAATGAAGAAATCAAAAAGGAAATCAGAAGATATCTCACAACAAATGAAAATAAAAACACAACAATACAAAATCTTTGGGAAGCACCAAAAGCAGTTCTTAGAGGGAAGTTTATAGTGATACAGGCTTACTTCAAGAAACAAAAAAAAAATTGTCAAATAAACAACCTAAGGGAATTAGAAAAAGAACAAAGCCAGCAAAAGGAAGGAAATAATAAAGATCAGAGAATAAATAAAACAGAACCCCCCCCCCAATAAAACTAATAGAAAAGATCAGTGAAACCAAGAACTTTTTTTTTGAAACGGTAATCAAAACTGAGGAATCTTTAGCAAGGATCATTAGGGAAAAAGAGAGAGAGGACCCAAATACACACACACAAAGACATAAAAGAAGGGAAATTACAACTGATATCACAGAGATACAAACTATCATAAGAGAATACTGTAAACAGTTATATAGCAACAAACTGGACAACCTAGAAAGCACAGATAAATTCCTAGAAACATATAATCTTCTAAAACTAAATCAGAAAGAAGTAGATAATCTGAACAGACCTATGACTACTATTGAAATTCAATTGATAATCAGAAAATTCCCAACAAAGTCCAGGATCAGATGGGTTTACAGAGGAATTGTACCAAACATATAAAGAAGAGCTAATACCTATCCTTCTCAAACTAGTCAAAAAAACTGAAGAGGAGGGAAGACTCCCAAATTCATTCTACCTGGCCACTATTACCCTGATACCAAAACCAGACAAAGACATAACAAAAAAATTGCAGGCTAATAACTCTGATGAGTATAGATGCAAAATTGCTCAACAAAATATTAGCAAAGTAAATTCAACAATATACAAAAATGATTGTATACCATGATCAAAATAAAAGAAAACAAACCAAAAAAATCACCATCAAAGCGAAAAGACAACCTACAGAGTGGGAGAAACCATTTGCAAGTTATATGTCTGATAAGGGGTTAATATGCAAAACATATAAACAAACTACTATGTATAAATAAATGATACAAGGATGTAATGTACAGCACAGGGAATATAATCAATATCATAATAACTTTAAATGGATTGTGATCTATAAAAATATTGAATCCCTATGTCGTACACCTTAAGCTAATGTAATATTGCAAATCAACTATAATTTAAAAGTGTTCATAGGGACTTCCTAGGTTGCACAGTGGTTAAGAATCTGCCTGCCAGTGCAGGGGACACAGGTTCGATCCCTGCCCCAGGAAGATCCCACATGCCACAGAACAACTGAAGCCCATGCACCACAACTATTGAGCCTGCACTCTATAGCCTGTGAGCCACAACTGTTGAGCCCGTGTGCTGCAACTACTGAAGCCCATGCACCTGGAGCCCATGCTCCACAACAGGAGAAGCCACTGCAATAAAGAGCCCACACACCACAATGAAGAGTAGCCCCTGCTTGCTGCAACTAGAGAAAGCCGGTGTGCAACATGAAGACACAATGCAACAAATTAATTAATTAAGTAATTAATTTTTTAATGTCCATAATATATGCTGCAGAAGAGCAGTAACAAAGAATGTATGAGATAATATTTTTAAAAATTTGTTCATGTGCTTGTATACATAGAAAATTTTTGGTAAGAATATAAATTAATTTTGTTTTCTTTTAATTTAACTTATTGGTTCTCAACTTGGGGCAGTTTTTCCCCCCAGGGACATCTGGCAATATCTGGGACTTTTGTTTGTTGCAACTGAGAGAATGCAGCTCAATTCTAATAGCACTGAGAATGCAGCTAAATATCCTCACGCACAGGACAGCCCTCCACAAGAAAAAATCATTCAGCCCAGAATCAATAGTGCTAAGATTGAGAAACCCTGATTTAATTGTATTTACTAATTTACTATGGTAAATATGGGTTACTGGTATAATAAAAAATAAAGTTACCAGAAAATACTGTATCAAGTGAAACTGGAGAAGATTTTGCTTAGTAGATGAATGTGTTCAAGATTTATAAACTCATTTATATAGTCCTTTGTTAGGGGTCTTGAATTAATTTGCAATGCAGATCTTCGTTAAGTGAAAACAGTAAGTCATACTGTTCTTTTAAATAACATTCTGTGTTGGGAGAATAAATATCAAATTGTAAAAGAAAAGAAAATATGGTCAACATAGACCCAAGTAAAATTTTGTTTTTAAACTGATCTATTTAAATAACATTTTAAAATCTTCTCATTCAGTTTACATTGTAGTATCTCAGAATATATGATTATTTAATCTTAAGCCTGGGATTAGAATAATTAGTGATCCCCAACTAGTATATATTTCATGGATATACCCCCGATATTGTTCAATACATAGGAATTATTTTTTCTACAGTATGAGCTGTGAGATATTAAAAGTGTTTTATTGTTGTTTGGAGTCCCTGAAACCTTTGAAATGTAGTGTCTAAAATTCTAATACTTGAAATTATGCCCCATTGGGTTCAGTGATGCATGTCAAATACTATGTGAGTCTATGTTATAACCTTTAGTGGGGATAAAACTTGCTGTTTAGGAAGAAGCATAGTGTAAGGAAAAGCCAGCATGGCAGAAATGTGACTGGTTAAAGGGAACATGGCAGACTTTGCCTCCTGCATATATAAAAATTGTGTTCGAGCCATTCAACAGTTCTTCCCAAACTTAACAAAGTGCTAGAGAAGACCAAATGCTGCTCAAACGTGTCATCAGTTGAGTGCTCAGGTTGCAAATATGGCTAGCATGTTGCAGGTTCTGCTGAGTCTTTTCGTCCTTGGAAGCATAATATCTAAAATTCTAGTACTTAAAAATGTGCCATGAACACAAAACCTCTTCAGGATCACGGTCCCAGCAAACGTCATTTTAAAATTAGAGCTTGAAAAATTGTAGCTAATTAAGTTTAATTCAAGCAAATGTTTATCTAACATCTGCTCTTCCCCGGCAATGTGGCAGCTGCTGGGAGAAAACAGTACATAAAGGCAAACCCTCTACTCAGAGTGGATCATCCAAATGTGCTTAGAACTACTCACTGGCACTTGGCAGGACTTAAGAAAAGTGATGGAAAATGAAACATTAGAAAAACCTGAGAAGAATTTTCCGTAGATGATAAACATACCATGTGTTCATGCAATGTTTACATCAATGTGAGGGATTTTATGTCTTTGGGGACAGCTTTTATGCACTAAAAAGATTTTTCAGAGATTTAAATTGGTTTAAAAGTTAATAACTGATTGTAAATTTTATTTTTTTAATTAATTAATTTATTTTTGGCTGCGTTGGGTCTTTTTTGCTGCACACGGGCTTTCTCTAGTTGTGGCAAGCGGGGGCTACTCCTCATTGTGGTACATGGGCTCCTCATTGCCGTGGCTTCTCTTGTTGCAGAGCATGGGCTCTAGGCACACGGGCTTCAATAGTTGTGGCACATGGGCTCAATAGTTGTGGTTCACGGGCTCTAGAGTGCAGGCTTAATAGTTGTGGTGCATGGGCTTAGTTGCTCCATGGCATGTGGAATCTTCCCGGAGCAGGGCTCGAACCCGTGTGCCCTACATTGGCAGGCAGATTCTTAACCATTGTGCCACCAGGGAAGTCTGATTGTAAATTTTAAAACCTACTTTCTAAACTTTTAGATCTTCTTATTCTGTTTGTAGATCTTTCTAACTTTAACAAATCACTTTTAAGGGGCCTTTGATTCACATTTTGGTCTGTTTTTAAGCTTAGTGAAATTTCTTTAAACACTCAGACTGTCATACAGATTTAATATGTTCCATTTTCTTTTTTAGTGTTCTCAATTTTATGACAAGCCATCTCAAGAACTTAAGGAATTGTTAATTTAATTTAATAAATTAAGTTAAAGTTAAAACAGGCATTCTTAAATTATCTTAAATGTGCTAATATAGTTTATGTACTTAGTAAGATTTCAGTTTAAAATCCAAGTCTTTTTCAAGTGCTCATACACACATTAGATTGGAAACATGATGCTGACTTGTTAATCTAAACATTTCTTACACATGACAAATGCACAGAATAGCATATTCTACACAAAAGTATTGAACATTTTCATCTCTTAAACATTTTTCTGTTTGACTATCAATCTTCCTGGGCTAGCTGCAGTATTGAAAGCTAGTTGCTTTGACCTGGACACAGGAGAGTCGAGCACATCATTGCAGCCTGGTCAGAGTGGAAGTCTAGGCTCCCAACTTGACTTTTGCTGACTTGGGTGGGGTGGGTCAAACAGATTATTTCTGTTGTTTCTCAGCGAAGTAGTGAAATGATGGTCTAAACATTTTCTGTCTTGCTAGACTCCTCCTTTTCTTGTCCTTTGGCTACAGAGAACAGGCTTTTGTTGGGGTTTTTTTTGTCTGTACCCATTGGCATTTCCAGGTTGCCAGGTTCTGTAGTTCCAAGTCTGGAATATATAGGACAAAAAGAAAACCCAAGGAACTCACCACCTTGTTCCTGGTTTCCTGAGGTGCCTAGGAAATCTTTTCTTCACCTTACAGAGTCACCTTATGTTTGTTTAATACATAATGTGCAAGATTTTTAATTGTAATTTTTGAAAGGAAAAGAGGAAAGTGCCTCTACTTCATCTTCCCAGAAGTGAAAGACTGTGGAAATGAGTTCATTTAGGAGAAAACAATGCCATTCTTCTCTACAGTCTTTTTGCTAAGTTGCTCATTTTGGTGGTTTTTTGGTATTTGGTTTGTTTTTTACCATTTAAAAAATTACAGTCATGCTTTTTGTTAAAATTTTTGAAATTAAGAAAATATGAAAAAGGAAATTAAAATCTCATAATTCCACTGCTACTGTTCACATCGTGGTATGCTTCATTTATTTTTCAATGCCTTGATAGAGAGATAAATAAATGGAAAGATTTGTTTTACTGTTTAGGATTGCACTCTGTGCAGCTTTGTATCATTTTTCTCTTAACACTACACTCTGGGCATTTTTGCAGCCACCATCACTTCTTTAGTTATCTTTTGAAAGCAGCAACACACATCTATAGGTGAGATGAAAATCTCAGTAATCCGATATTAAACATGCTCTTTACTGGACAGTTCTGTTGATAATTGCATTATTACACAGTGGTACAATTATGGAAACCCACATTTCCAAGAAAGAATACAACTTTGCTATATGCTCTTTCATTTTATTTATCCACTTAAAATCTTATATTTGAAGGTGTTAGTGTTAATAATCATTGAGGCACTAACCAACCCTGAAATTATTAGACATCTGTGAATTTCTGGACCCTTTGAGAAAAGTGAGCTTTTAGTTTAATCTACCCAAAGAGTTATTCCAATGGATAATATTTCAGGGTTCTTAGTTTTCTTTCTAGGATGAGTGAGAAATGCTCAAACTGAACTCATGTCTTTGGTTTGGTTTGGTTGGAAGCAGAACTTGAAACAAAGATTCTTATGCAAATCAAGCTGTTTGGAAAAGCATAAGAGGGATGACGGGAGTGGCGTAGTCCAAAGGAAGGAACTAGACAAAGATGTAATTTCAGGAGATGTCTAGCCTAAGCCACATCTCATGGGAGCTCTAGAGCATAAATTGCACCACAGAGGTTGTCTCATCCAGAGGAGAGCAGGCTGGACTATTCAATACTGAATCATCATTGGTTATTGGGCTCCACTTGGAGGAGAGGGTTGGTTTGGGTAACCTCTCAGGTATCTATGAATGAGGCAGCTCCTGTCACTCAAGGGCATTCCTCTGGAGAAGGATACAGATGTAAGTTGTTAACTGTCACCATCAACAGAAGGTGGAAAACAGAAACATCTGCTACAACTTTTTTTCTTTATTCAATAAAAATAGGTGCTAGTCCCTGTATTAGGTATTGTCCACTGCATTAAGGCACAATTGAGACCCAGATAGCAGCTGTGTTCTCAAAACTCTTGGACTTTGCAATCTAGTGCAGAAGAGGGACAGAAATTAGAATATAACTAATAGCAGGTACGTCAGGGAAAAAAATGTTCTGATGTAACATAACATGAATCTCTGGTAAAGAAATTTGTCTTACCCCAAGGATGTAAGGAAAGGTTTGCCTAAGGAAGGCACTTTTGAGCTGAGAATCGATGAATAAATGTACTGAACTAAAGAACTGGTTAATAAGGGAAGAGGGAGAGAAGCATAAGAGACAGTTGCAGGTACAGGGGGAATAGCATGTGCAAGGTTCCTGTGCTGGGGTACATGGGACATTCTTTTAAATCAATGTGGCTACTGTTGTTCAAGTACAGAAAGCAAGGAGAAAAGTTGGAGAGCATATCCAGACAATTGCCACATGAGTGCTATGTAACAAACTATCTCAAAACTTAGTGGCTTAAAACAATAAGCATTTATTTTGCTCGTGAATCCGAGTCAGTGATTTAGGCTGGACTCTTTATGATTTGGCTCATTCACATGTCTGCGAATCAGCTAGCTTATGGTTGATTTAGGTTGACTTTGGCTGGGATGCCTGGGCAACTTGGCTCTGTTGTATTTGTCTCATCCTTCTGCATCCTAGCCAAGGCATGTTCTCACAATCACAAAAGAGCAAGAGCAAAACCCAAAACATGCAAGCACCTTTTTAGACATTTGTTTGTATCACAACTACTAACATTCTGTTGGCCAAAGCAAATTACATGGCCAAATTTAGGATCAAGGTAATATAAATATACTCTGCTTTTTGGTGGGTGTTGCTTAAAATCTCATGTTCAAAGTCATGGATGCAGGAAAGGATGAGGAATTGGACCATTGATGTAATCAATCTTATAACAGAGAGGTGGACAGGGCCAGACCATTTTGGACCTTAAGCTGTACCCAAGTTGCCATGGCTGTACAATTGCCCATTTGCAAGTTCTGTGGCAGAAATCTGCCATATCTGTCTCCTCAGCCCTGTCTTAGAAATTAACTCATTCCATCAGTTGCATCAATTTCCTTTTTCATTTACAGGCTGCAGTAGTATTCCACATAACCCCTATCCTGTTCATGCTGTGTTCATGATTCACAGTTTCTATTTCTCTTCCTGTATCGCTAGACTTTAATGTACATTTTGCATTCCTTTGAGAAGCTCAAAGTGATTTATAATCCATGCATTAACTAAGCTGTCAGCAATTCCTTTGAGATAGTTGCGTATCACAATAGATGGTAGAGAGCTCTTTAATAGAAAAGTATAATTACCATTTATAGGTGTAGCCCAGAGAGGTGCCAAGAGATTCTTGAATGATTTTTCCCCCGTATCTCGGAAGTCTAAAACTGAACAATTGGCCCCACGAGTCCTGACTTCTAGTCTAGATTATATTATAGGCACTCTATTCTCTGTTTTAGAAGAAAATCCTGTGTGTAGTTTCAGTTTCTATAGGGAGATAAGAAGACTCATCAGTTTTATGCTGCCTTATCCAAATGTCAGCAATCTGAGGGGACCACAGAACTGTTTTCCTAACAAATGAGGGGAAGATGAGAAAAAGAAAAGTGTGGTCCTTATAGCATTCTCCTCCAGTGAGAGAAGAACCAGTAATACATTATGTTCCACCGATGAATGGGAGTAACAGGGCATTATAGATCTCATAATCTAGTATGTCTAAATATATTTCAAGGAAAAACATCACTTCAAGAATCTATGACCTCATTTCAAGTATTCATGAAAAACAAGGAAGTTGTATGTACTAAAAGCAAAAAATCAGAAAACTCAAATGAGAATATAACTGTTTTCCAAGAATATGTCACCCACCAAAATCTAAATGTGTCCCATTGGCATCTTTTTACATTAAAGATTAATTTTGCTAGGATATTTTTGCCAAAATTGCTTTCACAAATTAATGAACATTGTCAAAATTATTTTTTTTACATTTAATTTCAGCTACCTGGTAATGTAATTAGAAAATTGAAGAACGTAAATTATACCTGCTCAATACCCAAGAATATTTTAGGATTGTGTTTAGGTAGGAAATTTGTAGAAGAAATGTACTTTGATTTCAGCATTTGAAGAGCTATGGGAAAGGAAGAAATGTGTAATCGAGTGCTATGATCAGATTTGCTAAGTCTTGGCTTCTTAATTAGCTGGAGAATGGGCTTTGTCTCCTCTCTGGACATCTTGTGTGACATGACTTTGAATTCTGCTCCTTGTTCAGTGCTTTGATGAGAAAGAGGCAGAGAGTTCAGAAGGTTCTACAGCTGTCATCCTGTAACAGCATCTCTCCATTCCTGGCTCCTAGAGCACATTTATATAAAATAACAGAGAAAGAGGGCTCAGATTGTTCCATTTTGTTTGGGAATAAAAGCTGTGGATTTTGCATTGAATCCCTATTTTTTAAAATAAAATTAAGAAACTGCTTACAGCATCCTATGTCCATTAGGATGCTTTGGCCACAACTCTTAGAATACTTTTATAAGAGCTAATTAAACAACAAGGAATACGAGGGTATGATAGTTCTGGGGTTGGTTATTTAGAGGGCTCAGTTATATCCTTGTTAGCTTCTCTGATTTCCTTGTTTTTGTTCTCATCATCCAGTATGGCTGCCACAGCACCAAGCATCACTTCTTCAGGCAGCATTCAAAAACGGGAAGGGGAATTTGTCTTGTGACATAGCTTAAGAATGAAAAACAAAAACAAAACAAACAAAAAACTTTGTGAAAGAGTTCTAGGAAATTTTCCCATTTTGTCTTGTTCTTTTCACAAGAATTGTCATATAACTATTTCTACTTCAGTCACTAACAAGAGAATAGAATTACCTTGATTGTCAGATTAATAAATTTCTAGTATCTGTGATATGTCTGTCTCCTTTTTGTTCCTGTTGTTATTTATGACATCTCTTTTTTTTGAAATTAATCTTTCTAGAAATTTGTCTGTTTTCAGAGAACCAATTTTTTGGTTTTGTTAATCCTTCCTATTGTATTTTTGTTTTATTCATTTCTTGATAATGTTTATTATGTTTTCTGCTTTTTGGATTTACTTTTTCAAAAACATTTTTCTAGATGTTCAGTTTAAATATTTACTCATTTATATTTGGTCTTTCTTGATATTGAACATATTTATTTAAACTTATCTCTGTTTTTTAATCTACATTTCATTAGTTTACTTATCTTTTCATTGATGCTCTGTCCTAAATATTTTTATAATTCTCTTACTGTAATTTGCCTTTTGGATCATGGATTATATAGTGATGAATTTCTTAAGGTTCTAAACGTATAGTCTTTTTAGCTATTTTTTAATTCTTGGTTTCTAGTTTAATTTTATTACTGTAGTCTGTAATGATAGTGAAACTTTGAAGTTTCTTGAGACCATAGTCTGTATGATAGTGAAATTTTGAAGTTTGTTGATGTTTCTTTATGACACAGTTAATTACTATAGGTGACACATTTATATTTGAAAAGAATTTATTGGTACAAAACTCAATATATTGCTATTAAATCAAACATAGTAATTCCGTTTTCAAATCTCCTCTATCCTTATGAAGTTTTGTTATCCTTATGAACTCCATCTTTGATAGAGTTGTGTTAAAAATTCCCAGTTTCAATTTCTTTTTAAATATACATTAGGTAATATTGTCATATGTGTATAAATTAATAATTATTATATCTTTGAGACAGTTATTCCTTGTGTTATTATTGTTAGCATTCTTCTTTATCCCCAGTAATGCTTTGGCTTAGGTTCTATTTTGTCTGTTGTTTTATTATAACCCCAGATTTTGGAAAGGTTACCATTTTACTGGCATATCTTTTTCATTTCCTTACTTTTAATATTTCCATGTTTTGTTTTAGTTTATCCAAAGCATATCACTGGATTTGTGTTTTTACCCATTTTGAAAATTTCCTTGTTTTTAAAAATGAATTTATTATTATTTAAGAATTGGTTTATTTGTGTCTCTTTCTATATTCTTATTTTGTGTCTTCTGTTAAAATTTTTTTTGGGTTTTTATTTCTCCTTTTCAGTAGGTAGAGTCTGCTGTATTTCTTTTTTTAACACCCTATTGCTGAACGGTGGGCTAATGCTGTAATAGGGTAAGACTTGTGGGAACTTTGGGAAGGTGAATGAATGTTTCATTTGGAAGGATGTGAATTGTTGGGAATCAGAGGGCAAAATGTGGTAGGCAGAATTCTAAGGTAGTCCCTAATATTCCTACCTTTCGGAATTCCCACCCTATATAATCTTCTCCAATTGAGTATGGGCAGGACTGGTGAATGTGATGGGACAGCGTTCCAGTAATTAAGTTACATTGTACCCAGCAAAGGTTAAGGAATTTCACACATATAGTTATGATCTCTAATCAATTGACTTTAAGCTAATCAAGAGGGCGGTTATCCTGGTTGGGACTTATCTAAATCAGGTGAGCCCTTCAAATGAAGGTCTAAAGGTCAAAAACAAGTCAGAGAGATTCTCCTACTGGCCTTGAGAAAGCATATAGTCATGGTGTGAACTGACTATGGAGGGGGTTACATGGCGAGGACCTGAGAACACCCTCTAGGAGCTGAGATCAGTCCTCAGCAAATAACTAGCAGGAAGTCCAGGGTTTCAGTCATACAGCTGCAAGAACATAAATTCTGCCAACGACCTGAGAGAAATTGGAAGCAAATCATTCCTTACTGAGTGCCAGATGAGGGTGCAGCTCAGCCAACACTTTGATTGCAGACTTCTGAGACCCTGAGCAGAAAGGATCCAGCTAACCTATATCCAGACTCCTGACCCAGAAAAACTCTGAGATATTAAATGTATTTGTTTCAAGCAGCTAAATTTGAGATAATTTGTTATACAGCAGTAGAGAACATAGACAGAGGGCATACATTATACTCTTTAGTTTTAGTAGCAACCCTTGATTTTTTCCCATGTACCTATTTAACTATAGCTATTTTAAACAAATCTGAAGTTTTTTTTATATTATGTCTATCCTCATTCTTATCACAATTTAATTAACCAAGTTGCTCTCTTCCCCATATCTTGTTTTCATCTAACAAGTGTTATTTAACACACACCCAAAGTAGTCAATATTTAACTTTACTGATATATTTCATCAGTTTCTTTAGTCATCATTCTATCTTGTCTCCTAAAACTATATGTCATGTTCTATTATTTTAATGGATTTTATTCCTTTATTTTTGTCTTTATCCTAAACATTTATTTTAAAGTCCTTGTCAGACTCTTATATAAAAATAAATCTCTTCGAGAGTGAATTTTATCAACAAAAACCCTAATATCTTAATTTTTGTTTGTTTTCTTGTTTCTACCTATCTACTCTCCTCTTTTTTCTCTCTCCCTCTTTAGCTGCTGACATTCAGCAGCTGGACTCAGTCTTTGTAATGTCATTTTGAAGCTCCTTCTTCACTGTGACATCAGGGATATTGGCTCACTTTGCACTCATACAACTCTGTTTTGGTCCTCTTGCCCCCTGAAGCTTACTGCTTGCTGAAAGCTTTACTCCCACGTAGTGTGGTGCAACTTTTTCCCCCAGCTACACTATACCTAGCTTCTAGCAGTGAAACTGACTCCAACTGCCTATCTTTTGTGCATTTCTTTCAATCACTGTTAACACAGGAGCCTGGCTCTTGGCAGCCACTGCCCATGGTCAGAACCAGAGTCCAACAGCCTGCAGTTTCAGCTCCATTTATTACTTTGTATTTCTGTTCTATTTTTGGTTTAGGATACACTTATCTTGTTTTTGAGCTGCAGCATATCTTATTGCTTTTTTTCATATTCTGCCTGACATTATTATTTTGTTTAGAGCAGAGGGAGTATACCAACACCTGAATCCTGGGTGCCATCTTGCTCAGAGGTCCCCTGGACCTTTAATCCTCACTATTATGCCTTGAAGTGGGTATTACTATCACCATTTTATCTATGAAGAAACAGGCTTAATGATGTTAAGCAGTTTTCTCAAGATCACACAAATAGTGCCTGAAAAACCAAAATATAAATCTACATTTTTTATTCTGGGGTGTAACATCTGAAGTTCTGAATCTTGACAAGAAGGAGCTGTTAAAGATGCAAGTAAGATGGAAGTGAATAATCAATGGAGGAACATCATAGAGCCTATAGATGAATAGCTCATGGGAGGGGTTAGTTCATGATCTAAAGGAAGAATGTGTCTTCTGTGGAGACGGAAGGTGGTATTACAGAGAGATCCCAAAGAAGATACAGTGTTGGCTGAGAAGTCTGGGTTGATATGTAAGTTCTTATTAAACTGGAAAGTGAGGTTTTCTACTCAGAGAAGGTGGGGCCAGGAGTGGGTATATATAGGGTAAATATAAAAAACAATCACTGTAAGAGATTCAATAAGGAATCTTGAGAGAGAGTTTTAAATCTAATTAGATTTGGTAGATTAAAGGAACCTAAAACAAGAAATGTAAACATTTGGATCCAGGAAAAATTATTTTTCAATTATTTCTTCTCTCTAATGCCTCAGGCAAGTAGATGAGGCACTTTTTGTTGGATTAGACCCTGTTCCTGTGGCCCTATCTGTATTCATTGCAAGTGTTTTTAAAGAAGAGCTATAATTATGTATTTTCCTCTACTCTTGGTTTCCTATAATGCCTAGTAATAAGAACAAGAGCCAGGGTGACTACATACTTAGGTTTGACTTAGGCGTCCTTAGTTTACACCTTTTTCCCTGTGTAGTTATTAATAGTACCCCCATCACTCCCAAAAGTGTCCAGCTTTGTGTAATGAATATATATCACCTTAGTAATAACTATTATTAATGTTTTAGGTTCCAGATCTGTGCTCAACATTTACATGTTTAATCATATTTCATTCTCATATCTACCCCATGAGGTAAAGTACATGATAATCCCATCATTAAATGTATTATTTATTTTTTTTAATTTTTTGTTTGTTTTTTGTTTTGTTTTTGTCTTTGACCATGCCACACATCATGCAGGGTCTTAGTTCCCCTACCAGGGATCAAACCCTTGCCCCCTGCAGTGGAAGTACAGAGTCTTAACCACTGAATAGCCAGGTAAATCCCTAAATGTATTATTTTAGTCATTGAATATTTATTAAGTGCCTACCTTATACCAGCTAATGTATTAAATGTGAGAGATAAAATTATGAGGCCAGTAGATAATGCAGAACTTGAGCTGAGACTTAGAAAAGTTGAGCTACTTGATCAAGATCACACAATTAACAAAAACCAAGAATTTTAACCCAGTTCAATCTGACACCAAAGCCTAAGTTTTTACCACTACCCACTGTATTTTTAGTAAAAAGTATTTTAAATTATATACTATTGAATGAGCCATGTAGCTATATAAATACTAAAAATATCAAAATGTGTAAAATTTTAGTAGAAGATTAAAACATTTCACACAATAGTATTTTATGGTGAAAATACTTGATGCAAATTTTTAACTTGAGTGTTCATTACCATTTGGCCTAGTCATCATTCTATTAAAAGCTGGAAAGGATTAAACTAAAATGGTCCATATTGGAAAGATTGTAGCTGGTATGATAACTGCCTGCCACAGGCATTAGAAATCTTTGGGATTTTTTCAACACTGTTTTTTAATTTTTTTTCTCTAAAAACAATTACATCCAGCTTTCTATAACATAGAATACACAAAGTTAGCCCTTTATGGTTCTTTCATTTTACAAAGTTGCCTCATTACAGATGATAAAAACTACTGTGTTCAGAATTTCTCATCAATAACTTTTAAAAATACTGATTGTAAGACATTGAACACAAACCATTATAAAGAAAAATAAAAGCTCACCCTTTTGATTACAGAAAAAATTATCTCTTAGTACCTAACAATTTTTTGAATCAGAAAAATGATAACATGAAGGTGTTAATATTGGGCTGTGTGAATGGCCCTTGGGTGACTTTCCAAGGGAGATCTGAAGTGAAAAAATGGAAAGTTGAGAAAAATGAGCATACTAGTTAAGAGCCCTACTATTCAGGCATCAACCCGTGATAAGGTTTCATTTAATAGCATTTTTTAAAATGCTTTTCCAAGTAGATAACAGGGTTTGTTTATTCTAAGCTAAAGTAATTTTATGACTTCATTGTTATTGTTTATAATTATTATTATGTTTTAAATTTATTTTATTGGCAGCATTGGGTCTTCATTGCTGTGCTGGGGCTTTCTGTAGTTGCAGTCACTGGGGCCTACTCTTCATTTAGGTGCGCGGGCTTCTCATTGCAGTGGCTTCTTTTGTTGTGGAGCATGGGCTCTAGGAGCACAGACTTCAGTAATTCTGGCGCACAGGCTCATTAGTTGTGGCTCGAGAGCTCTAGAGTGCAGGCTCAGTAGTTATGGCACACAGGCTTAGCTGCTCCACAGCATGAGGGATCTTCCCAGACCAGGGATTGAACCCGTGTACCCTGCATTGGCAGGCGGATTCTCAACCACTGTGCCACCAGGGAAGCCCATTTTTAATTATTAAATGTGCACTTGTGCTGTTATTTCCTTGCATTATTCCACCAATTTACAAAAATAAATATAACAATAAAGTCAGAGAAGGGCACTGACTACATCATGCAGAGTTGCATCCTCCTGACCAAAAGCAGCAGAATTAGTGACATACACACTTGGAAGAGAGAACTGAGTGAACTTTCAGCACGATTACTTCATCAAGTGACAATGATGGCCATTATATAATGCAAGTGACATACACTGGGGAATATAAAGCACTGGTGTTTGAGTTGGCAAGTGCTTTGCATTACAGTTGGATACCAGGCTAAGGTTTCTCAGTAGGCACATAGTATGCACTATAAGAGAGAAGTGCTTAATGATTTTCTCTTCTGTTTACCAATGAGAATCCTTTGTACAGAAGAGATATTTTATTTCATTGATAGTTATTGAAAGACATGAGGTGGAATAGAAAATGTATGCTGTAATCAATACTGATAGAGCACCAACTATCTATGAAGCAATGAAGGACTTTGAATTGAAAGGGTTACACCTGATTATCAATCCAACAACACTTTATTGACAGAGAATAACTGGTAGTCAATAATATGTCTCTGGATCTTGATCTAGTATTGAAGAAATAGTAAATATATATAATATTTTTATATTTATGTATAAATATATACTATTTTATATATTAAATGTGTAATATATTGACATGATATAAATAAAATATCGTATATAAGTATATGATATAAATATATAACATAGTTTTGTTTATATTCTATATATATTGTATTTCTATTAAAATACAAATACTATTAAATCATGGCAATTGATTTTAACTCTTTACAGAGTTATTGTACATATGTAGCAATTTCAGTGTTCTACTTTTCTACACTGCTGTTGAAGAAATAAGATCCTTAGATGAACTTTAAATAAGAGGTGAGATTTGAAAACATATTTCTTCATTATACTAATGATGCCAGTAAAAATTACTTCTATGATTTCAGACAGTTTCTCAAGTGGCAGATTTTAGTGATTTATTCAGAATCTTGAATGCATGCATCTATTACTTCAAGGAAATATTGTCATTATTTTTTACTTTTGAAGATAAGATCAAAATTTCTTAACAACAAATGTGGTGCAAACACGTCAGTCTTTGCAAATTTAGTTCTTCTCAAATGCTTGGTCCCCCACCCCCCACTTATCTATGAAGGAACTCATTGACATATTACTGGGTATGCTTAAAAACCCATCCAAAAACTGCAGTGGTAAAATGAAAAATACATTCTAGGGCTGAAGACAACCAGAGTGCATTGGGGTCCCATTCGCTGTGATCCTTCAAGTTAAACATTGTCTTCTAGCCTTTGAGTGCATTATGTGATATTATTATGCTTAGTATCAGATTGTGAGCTGGCATGGCCTTCAATGAGAATTTTTCCCATAATCTGGGTCTATAGTTGGCCTGGATGTCATTTTGTAGAAGTAAAGGATATAAAAATAAACTGAGTGGATAAGGCACATATTCTAAAGCTAATGTTAGTTGTGCAAGTGGTTATATATACTTTACTTAACCTATGATATTAGTTTATATTATAAGTGTATTACAAAACCATCTCACTGACATTTAACTTTTATTATCATTAAATAGTAAGTGCTGTTGCATTCTTATATATTTTAATTTACTAAATGTGGTGATGTGAGTGTCTGAGAAATCTATTAATTTTTCAATGAATGCCATAATCTGAGAAACACTGGTCCACATTATAAGGGATAGAATGAGTCTTCAGTCTGTCCAGTGAAGAGCAGAGAAAAATAATAGTGAAGCATAAATCAAAGGGTAATCCAAGGAAACACCTAATATGTCAAGGGAACTAAACTAACATTTAAAAAAATCAAGTTCCCCAAATGCTCATTCCATGAAGTGATTTTTAAATTCTTTGGTCATCACCCTCAGTAAGAAGTACATTTTATCTCATCCATCCAATACACATATACATCTTTATTAGTCATTTTTGCCCAGGTTATGCTATGGTAACAAACAACTCAAAATCTCTGTGGTTTCAAAACCCAGGTTTCTTCCTCATTATGTTATGTGTAGGCTCTGTATCCCCAGTTGCTCTGCTCTACTCTGTAGCTCTCTCTTGCAGGCTGTTGGGAGGCTGTGACTCAGTTCCAAGTAGCTTGTCAATCCACGACTCAGGATAAAGGATCAGCCCCATCCTGAGATGTGTTCAGGGCAGAGGGCAAGGGTAAAGCCCTGAGCCAAAGTACATAATTGCTCCAAAAGCTCCTCGGAGGCTTGGCAGTCTCTCTCACATGCTTATGCAGATGTTCCTCCACTTAGAATGGGGTCAAGTCCTCCTAAACCCATCATAAGTGGAAAGTACATTTAATACACCTAACCTAGCGAACATCATAGCTAAGCGTAGCCGACTTGAACGTGCTCAGAACACTTACATTGGTCTATAGTTGGGCAAAATCATCTAACACAAAGTCTGCTTTTATAATAAAGTGTTGTATATCTCACATAATTTATTGACTACTGTACCAAAAGTGAAGAACAGAATGGTTTGGTACAGAACAATGACAAGGTTATCAGTTGTTCACCCTTGTGATTGCGTGGCTGACCGGGAGCAATGCACAGCATCACTAAGGAGTATCTACTGCATGTCACTCGCCTGGCAGAAGGTTGAAACTCAGAATTCAAAGTGCAGTCTCTTTTGAATGTGTATTGCTCTTGCATCGTCCTAAAGTCAAAAAATTGTAAGTCAGACCATTTAAAGTCAGGGGCACTATATTCCATTGACTCTGGTGAGTCTCCCGGCGCCTCTCAAATATCAGTGCAGCATAGAAGCATTCCGTCTCGCAGGAGTCCTGCAAGTCAACTGGTAACTGGGAAGGATGAATAGTCCTTCAAAAGGGAAAGTGAGAGAGGGGAGGAGGGAAATATTGAGGAAAATAGTACAATCCACTTTATGCGTATGCGTGTATGGTTACATATGTAACTGAACCAAAATTTCACAAAACAGTAATTACCCTTACTGTGTTTGATACATTCTATTTCCCCTCCTAGTGTATGTGTGTGTGTGTGTGTGTGTGTGTGTGTGTGTGTGTGTGTGTTTAATGCTGGTTGCAACTCACTGAACTGAATATTTGACTCACTAATGGGTTACTACTGGCATTTTGAAAATACTGTTCTAATAGCCTAAGCAAGTTCTTGCCATTTTTAACATCACAGTCAGAGAGTGAACAGGTCCTCTATTATTGCTTTTCTTACAGTTGAATGAGACAAGCCTCTATCTTTCTTTACTCTAAATTTAAGTATATGTGATAGAAAAGGTGGGACACTAGAGTAAGATGTTGGAGAGCTTAATCCTGACTCAGCCGCTGACTGGCTGTGTGGCTCTTTCTAAGCCTCAGTTTCCCCATCTGTACAGCCGCCCAGCCTGCCTCAAGTGATAAATGACACTTACATGGTGCCTGGCACTGTTCTAAGCACCTTACACGTACTAACTCATTTAACCCCCACAGCAACCCTCTAAATAGGTTCTACTGATTTCTTCATTTTACAGAAAAAGAAACTGAGGCAGAGGAGGTGGTTAATGATTAATAAGTGGTGGATCCAAGAGGCAAAGCCATGTGGTCCAGCTTCACAACCACTAGGCGAGTTGGTCTCTGTCATGGAAAATAACTCTTTAGGTGTGTGAAACCACCACCTTTAAAACTGTGCTGTATTATTCTTGTTGTTCATGGTCTGGGAAACTAACGGTCTATTTTTTGACTTTTCAAAGTGTCCCTAGTGAAAATTGCACATCCACTAACAGTGAAATTGGCAACAATTGTGACGAGCAGATGTCTTGGTCCCAAGTCAGAGACGCAAAGCCAGCTGTAGCTTCCTATGTACTCCTGGCACACCCGTTGATCTGTTGAGGCTCTCTCCTGAGGCAGAGCAAGAACCAGTTAGCTGGGCTCAGCAAGCATGCCTGTACATATGCCTAATAACAATAACAACTATGATCGCTGCACATGGACCCCAAATGTTAGATTATTAAAATTCAGCCCCATTCAGCCTTGGTATATTAATTTTGCTAGAGCATACAAGTAAATGAGGGCCATCATCTGCCCTATAGGTTTATATTCCTGATCTCCACAATGTAATCACTTTCTGGATTACTTTTTAAAGAGCTTGTTTACAGAGACATCCAATCTAGCTACAATGAGCTCATTCTTCCAGGAAAAACTCAATTACACCAGATTTGTTTTTAATTTTTTTTCTTCTTTTTTTAAAGAAACAGTTTTGTCAGGTTTAAAACAAAGCATTTGAGAAAGCACCTTGTAGTGAGAGAGCATATAAAGACTTGACTACAAAGAAACTCTGTTTCCAAGAAACTATACTAGGGAAGAAAACTCCTTGTATCCAGATATAATTTTCAACTTATGTTTATTTTGGGATCCATTTATGACTAAATGTGTCGATGCCTGTTTGCCCTGCTAATAGAGGAACACTTTGCAATGATATGTAAAATCTACTTTTTAAAAGAAACAAAGTATTTAGTGCTTACCAAAATATTTGTACCATCACTTTGCATTGATATTCTGACCTAGAAGAATTAGGGCCTAGCAAAACCTTAAATAACTTTGTATTTTTTCATATTATCTTTTAAAATCAACCTTGCAGTATAATTTACATACATTAAAAGTCTTTTACTTTAAAAGTACAAGTGATGAGTTTTGACAAATATATACAATAATGTAAGCACCACCACAATCAAAATATAGAACATTTCCATCACCTCAAAAATTCCCCATTACAGACAGTCCCCTCTCCCCACTCCTGGTCCTTGATGATGACTGATCTACTTATTGTCACTATAATTTTGTCTTTTCTAGAATTTCATGTAAATGGAAAGATACTCCTTTTTTTCAAATTAACAGCTTTAATGAGCTATAATTCATATACATTTAAAGTATACAATTCAATGTTTGTTTTAATATATTCAGAGATATGTGTAAAAATCACCACAGTCAATTTTAGAAAATTTTCATCATCTTTAAAAGAAACTCTGCACCCTTTTTAAAAAAAAATTATTGGAGTTATTTTAATTGAGGTAACTGGTTTATTTCACTATATGTGTTTCACATGTACAACATTATATTTTGACTTCCATGCCTTTTAGATATCGCTCTCCTACCCCTCCATTCCTCCAGTCCTCAGCAACTGCTTATCTATTTTCTGTCTGTAGAAAGAACAGATTTTCCTGTTCTGGACATTTCATAGGAATGGAATCAAATAACATACAGTCTTTTGCCTTCTTTCACTTAGCACAGTTTATCCATTCACCAGCTGATGGATATTTGCATTGTCTTCCTTAGGCTATTATAAATATATTACTTTGAATATTCATGTACAAGTTTGTGTGTGGTTGTATGTTTTTAGTTCCCTTGGATGGAGTGGAATTGCTTTGTCATATGATAACTCTGTGTTTAATTACTTGAGAAAATTCCAGATTGTTTTCCAAAGCATTTGTACCATTTTACATTCTAGCCCTTAGTATGTGAGAATTCTATTTTCTCCATATTCTTTCAACACCTGTTATTATCTGACTTTTTATTCTAACCATCCTAGTGGGTAGTCTTTGACAACTAATTCAATCCCCTCACTTGTTAGAGGTGTATTAAAATGGTCTGTTTCACCTTGAGTCAGTTTTGGTAGTTTGTATCTTTCTAGGAATGTATACATTTCATCGAAATTATCTAATTTGTTGGCATGCAATTGTTTGTAGCATTTCTTTTTTAAAAAAATTATTTATTTATTTTATTGGCTGTGTTGGGTCTTTTTTGCTGTGCGTGGGCTTTCTTTTTAGTTGCGGTGAGTGGGGGCTACTCTCTGTTGTGGTGTGCAGGCTCCCCATTGCCGTGGCTTCTCTTATTGTTGTGCACGGGCCCTAGGCACATGGGCTTCAGTAGTTGCAGCACATGGGCTCAATAGTTGTGGCTCATGGGCTCTAAAGCGCATGCTCAATAGTTGTGGCACACGGGCTTAGTTGCTCCGCGGCATGTGGGATCTTCCTGGAGCAGGGATCAAACCTGTGTCCCCTGCATGGGCAGGTGCATTCTCAACCACTGCGCCACCTAGGAAGCCCAGCATTTCTTTAAAATCATTTTTATTTCTGTAAGTTCAATGGTAATGTCCCTTCTCATTTCTGACTCTAATAATTTGCCTCTTTTCTCTTTTATTTTTGGTTAATCTAGCTAAAGCCTTATAAATTTTGTTCATTTTTTCAAAAACCAGATTTTTGTTATTATTTTTATATTCTGTATTTTACCAATTTATGCTCTAATCTTTATTATTTTCTTCCTTCTGCTTTCTTTAGATTTAGGTTGCTCTTCTTTTCCAAGTGTTTTAAGGTGGTAGATTAGGTTATTGATTTGAGATTGTTCTTCTTTCTTAATAAAGTTACAACCATAAATTTTCCTCTAAGCACTGCTTTAGCAGCATCACTTAAGTTTTGGTAAGTTGTGTCTTTATTATCATTCATCTCAAAGTATGAGGGTGAGTCAAAAATTATCCGCACTCTGTCTGTAGAATTTATTTTAATTAACTTTTAGAAAAGACAAATACATCATTTTTCGACACAGCCTCCTTGCTTTTCAATGCACTTTGTCCATCTGTCAACAAGCTTTTGTATTCCCTCATTAAAAAATGTTTTATGCTGAGCTGCAAGCCACGAATGCACCACTGTCTTCTCTTCTTCATCAGAAGTGAATCTGGCTCCTTGATAGTTAACACTTGTGCAACATTCCTTGAGCTTTTCTATCCATTCATACACACTTCTTTGTGACAAAACACTTTCTCCATATTGCATACAAAGTCTTCGATAAATATCAGCACCAGGTAAGTACACCCTCAGACCACAAAAAACAAATTGCTGCACACTGCTCTTCTTTTGTGCAGATCACAAGGGGAGGTATCCATTTTTGCTCACACCACAGTTACAAATGAACTGATGTAACATGTTCGCATTTGCACAGCAGTGACTGGGGAGACAGTAGTCTTGAACGGAAAGCACTGATAAGACAGTGCGGCCAACAGAAGTTTTAATATAACCAAAGTGCAGATAATTTTTGACTCACCCTTGTATATCAACTAGATGATAAATAAACAAATTGTGGCACATCCGTACAATGGAGCATTATACAGCATTAAAAATAGAACATTAAAAATGAATGTAACACCATGGATGAATCCCAAAGCATTATGCTAAATGAAAGAAGCCAGAAATAAAAAGTACCTATTTGCAATATAGTCAATATGCTAGGCCATACAACAAACCTCAACAAATTCGAAGTGGTACAAATAATATGTGGTTGTTCTCCAACCATAATGAAATAAAACTAGAAATCAATAGGAGGGGGACTTCCTAGGTGGCGCAGTGGTTAAGAATCTGCCTGCCAATGCAGGGGACCACAGGTTTAATCCCTGCTCCAGGAAGATCCCACATGCCATGGAGCAACTAAGCCCGTGCGCCACAACTATTGAGCCTGTACTCTAGAGCCCGTGAGCCACAGCTATTGAGCCTGTGTGCCACAACTACTGAAGCCCACACGCCTAGAGCCTGTGCTCCACAACAAGAGAAGCCACCACAGTGAGAAGCCCACGCACCACAATGAAGGGTAGACCCTGCTCACTGCATCTAGAGCAGCAATGAAGACCCAATGCAGCCAATAAATAAATAAATAAATTTATAAAAGAAATCAATAGGAGGGAAATTTTCTAAATATTGATATGTGCAAATTAAACAAAACACTTATAAGTAACCAGTGGATCAAAGAAGAAATCAAAAGGGAAAACAGAAAATATGCGTATTTTTGTTTCTCTTGGGAGAATACCCAAATGAAGGATTCCTGGATCATAGGATGTGTGTGTATTTAATTTCATGAAATACTGGCAAACTCTTTTTCCAAAGTGTCTGTATCATTTGCATTCCTACTAGTAGATACATGAGATTCTAGCTGAGCATCCTTTCCGAAACGTCGTTCGTGTTAGTCATTTTAATTTAACCATTCTAGTGGATGTAACGGTATCTAATTGTGGATTTAATTTGAATTTCCCAGATTAATGATGATGTTGATTATTGTTTCATGTGCTTACTTGCTGTAGTGTATTTTCTTTGGTTGAGTGTTAAAATCTTTTCCCCATTTTTCTAAATTGTATTTTTCATAATCTTATTAACGCATTGTGAAAGTTTTTTTATGTATCGTAGATAAAATTTTTTGACAGATAATCATTTTGCAAATATTTTTCCCAGTCTGTGACTTCCTTTTCATTTTTGTGACACTTTTTAATATTTTAATTTTGATGCTGTTCACCATCAAAATTCTTATTCATGGTTTATGCTTTTTGTGTCCTAGGAAATCTTTGCCTAACCCACAGCTACAAACATTTTTCTCTTATGTTTATTTCTAGACCTTTCTTGTTTATATGTTCTTGCAGCATTTTCGTAGATTTCTTAGGATATTCTACAAGGACAGTCGTGTCATCTGCAAATTAAGAGAGTTTACTTTTTCCTTTTCAATCTACATGATTTTATTATCTTTTTTTTTGCCTTATTGTGTTAACTACAATGAAATATAATATATTGTTGCACAAAAAATATATAGAGGGGACATCCCTGAATTGTTCCCAGTTTTAGGGGAAACAAAGTATATATGAATATGAGGTGAAGACTATTTTGTAGTTCCCTTTATTAAGTTAAAGAGGATCCTTTCTTCACTGTTCCTAATTAACTGAGAGTTCTTATCTTGACAGCATGTTGATTTTGACAAATGCTCTTTCTGCATCTATTGAGTTGGCCATATAACATTTCTTTTTTTCAGTCTATTAACGTGATAAATTACACTAATTTTTGAATGTTAAACCAACCATGCCTACCTATGATGAATCTCACTTTGCCACAATGTATTATCCTTTCTATAATTTGCCTGACTCAATTCACTATTATTTTATTAAGGATTTTTTTCAGCTATTCTCATAGGGGATGTTTCTCTGGAATCATCTCTTCTTGTAATGTTTTTATTTTTAATATCAAGGGTATGATGGCCTTATAAAATGAATTGAAATGTGTTTTCTTCTGTTCCATTTACTGGCTGAACTTATCTGGCTTATTCTTTTTTTCTATAAATATTTGGTAGAAATCACTAGCGAAGATTGTAGTTTTCTTTGTAGGAAGGTTTTTAACTACAAATTTAAATTGTCAACTTTTTTGTTTTGAAATTGAAAATAAAATTACTGCTTTTATGATACTGAAGAACAAAGGTGGATATTTTCTTAAATCAAACAAAGCATCACTTTCTTTGTTTTTAAAGTGAATTTAAAGCTGTATTTGAATATTAATAGGTTATAGCCATTACTTTCTTCTCTGTATCTTTCATTCACTACAAGTATTAAAACTCACTTTTTCTTCTAGGAATGCTATTTTATTTATTTATTTATTTATTATTTTTTGGGGGATACACCAAGTTCAATCATCTGTTTTTATACACATATCCCGGTATTCCCTCCCTTCCTTGACTCCCCCCCGCCTTGAGTCCCCCCCACCCTCCCTGCCCCAGTCCTCTAAGGCATCTTCCATCCTCGAGTTAGACTCCCTTTGTTATACAACAACTTCTCACTGACTGTTTTACAGTTGGTAGTATATATATGTCTGTGCTACTCTCTTGCTTTGTCTCAGCTTCCCCTTCACCTTCCACCACCTCCCAAACCTCGAGATCTCCAGTGCATTCTCTGTATCTGCATCCTTGTTCTTGTCACTGAGTTCATCAGTACCATTTTTAGATTCCGTATATGTGAGTTAGCATACAATATTTGTCTTCCTCTTTCTGACTTACTTCACTCTGTATGACAGACTCTAGGTCTATCCACCTCATGACATATAGCTCCATCTCATCCCTTTTTATAGCTGAGTAATATTCCATTGTATATATATGCCACATCTTCTGTATCCATTCATTTGTTGATGGGCATTTCGGTTGCTTCCATGTCCTGGCTATTGTAAATAGTGCTGCAATAAACATTATGGTACATGTTTCTTTTGGGATTATGGTTTTCTTTGGATATATGCCCAGGAGTGGGATTCCTGGATCATATGGTAGTTCTATTTGTAGTTTTTTAAGGAACCTCCAAATTGTTTTCCATAGTGGCTGTACCAACTTACAGTCCCACCAACAGTACAGGAGAGTTCCCTTTTCCCCACACCCTCTCCAACATTTGTCGTTTCCAGATTTTTTGATGATGGCCATTCTGATTGGTGTGAGGTGATACCTCATTGTGGCTTTGACTTGCATTTCTCTGATGATGAGTGATGTTGAGCATCTTTTCATGTGCGTGTTGGCCATCTGTATGTCTTCTTTGGAGAAATGTCTATTTAGGTCTTCTGCCCATTTGTGGATTGGGTTATTTGCTTTTTTGGTATTAAGCTTCATGAGCTGCTTGTATATTTTGGAGGTTAATCCTTTGTCCGTTGTTTCATAGGCAACTATTTTTTCCCATTCTGAGGGTTGCCCTCTAGTCTTGTTTATGGTTTCTTTCGCTGTGCAAAAGCTTTTCAGTTTCATGAGGTCCCATTTGTTTATTCTTGATTTTATTTCCATGATTCTAGGAGGTGGGTCCAAAAGGATCTTGCTTTGATGGATGTCATAGAGTATTCTGCCTACGTTTTCCTCTAAGAGTTTTATAGTGTCTGGCCTTACATGTAGGTCTTTAATCCATTTGGAGTTTATTTTTGTGTATGGTGTTAGGGAGTGTTCTAATTTCATTCTTTTACATGTTGCTGTCCAATTTTCCCAGCACCACTTATTGAAGAGGCTGTCTTTTCTCCATTGTATATTCGTGCCTCCTTTGTCAAAGATAAGGTGCCCATATGTGTTTGGGCTTACTTCTGAGTTCTCTATTCTATTCCATTGATCGTCCTTTCTATTTTTGTGCCAGTACCATACTGTCTTGATCACTATGGCCTTGTAGTATAGTTTGAAGTCAGGAAGCCTGATTCCACCAACTCCATTTTTCCTTCTCAAGATTGCTTTGGCTATTCGGGGTCTTTTGCGTTTCCATACAAATCGTAAGATTTCTTGCTCTAGTTCTGTGAAAAATGCCATTGGTAATTTGATCGGGATTGCATTGAATCTGTAAATTGCTTTGGGTAGTACAGTCATTTTCACGATGTTGATTCTTCCAATCCAGGAACATGGTATGTCCCTCCATCTGTTTGTGTCGTCTTTGATTTCTTTCATCAATGTCTTAAAGTTTTCTGCATACAGATCTTTTGCCTCCTTAGGCAGGTTTATTCCTAGGTATTTTATTCTTTTGGTTGCAATGGTGAATGGGAGAGTTTCCTTAATTTCTCTTTCTGCTCTTCCATTGTTAGTGTATAGGAATGCAAGAGATTTCTGTGCATTAATTTTGTATCCTGCTACTTTACTAAACTCATCCATTAGTGCTAGCAGTTTTCTGGTAGAGTCTTTAGGGTTTTCTATATATAATATCATGTCATCTGCAAAGAGTGACAATTTTACTTCTTCTTTTCCAATTTGGATTCCTTTGATTTCTTTTTCTTCTCTGATGGCTGTGGCTAAAACTTCCAAAACTATGTTGAATAATAGTGGTGAGAGTGGACACCCTTGTCTTGTTCCTGTTCTTAGAGGGAATTCTTCCAGTTTTTCCCCATTGAGAACGATGTTGCCTTTTGGTTTTTCACATATGGCTTTTATTATGTTGAGGTAATTTCCTTCTATGCCCATTTTCTGGAGAGCTTTTAACATAAATGGATGTTGAACTTTGTCAAAAGCTTTTTCTGCATCTATTGAGATGATTATATGGTTTTCATCCTTCAATTTGTTGATATGATATATCACGTTGATTGATTTGCGTATATTGTAGAATCCTTGCATCCCAGGGATAAACCCCACTTGATCATGGTGTGTGATTTTTTTAAATTGCTGTTGGATTCTGTTAGCTAGTATTTTGTTGAGGATTTTTGCATCTGTATTCATCAGTGATATTGGTCTGTAGTTTTCTTTTTTTGTGACATCTTTGCCAGGTTTTGGTATCAGGGTGATGGTAGCCTCGTAGAATGAGTTTGGGAGTGTTCCGCCTTCTGCAATATTTTGGAAGAGTTTGAGAAGGATAGGTGTTAGCTCTTCTCTAAATGTTTGATAGAATTCGCCCGTGAACCCATCTGGTCCTGGGCTTTTGTGTGTTGGGAGATTTTTAATCACTGCCTCAATTTCCGTACTTGTGATTGGTCTGTTCATGGTTTCTATTTCTTCCTGGTTCAGTCTTGGAAGATTGTATTTTTCTAAGAATGTATCCATTTCTTCCAGGTTATCCAGTTTATTGGCATATGGTTCCTTGTAGTAGTCTCTCATGATGTTTTGTATTTCTGAGGTGTCCGTTGTGACTTCTCCTTTTTCATTTCTAATTCTGTTGATTTGCATCTTCTCCCTTTTTTTCTTGATGAGTCTGGCTAATGGTTTATCAATTTTGTTAATCTTCTCAAAGAACCAGCTTTTAGTTTTATTTATTTTTGCTATGGTTTCCTTCCTTTCTTTTTCATTTATTTCTGCTCTGATCTTTATGATTTCTTTCCTTCTGCTCCCTTTGGGGTTTCTTTGTTCTTCTTTCTCTAGTTGTTTTAGGTGAAAGGTTAGGTTGTTTACTCGATCATTTTCTTGTTTCTTAAGGTAGGACTGTATTGCTATAAATTTCCCTCTTAGAACTGCTTTTGCTGCATCCCATAGGTTTTGGGTTGTTGTGTTTTCATTGTCGTTTGTTTCTAGATATTTTTTGATTTCCTCTTTGATTTCGTTAGTGATTTCTTGGTTGTTTAAGAGTGAATTGTTTAGCCTCCATGTGTTTATATTTTTTGCAGTTTTTTTCCTATAATTGATATCTAGTCTCATGGTGTTGTGGTCTGAGAAGATGCTTGATATGATTTCAATTTTCTTGGATTTGCTGAGGTTTGATTTGTGACCCAAGATGTGATCTATCCTGGAAAATGTTCCGTGTGCACTTGAGAAGAACGTGTAGTCTGTCGTTTTTGGATGGAATGTCCTATAATTATCCATTAAGTCGAGATGGTCTAATGTGTCATTTAAAGCTTGTGTGTCTTTATTTTCTGTTTGGATGATCTGGTCATTGATGTAAGTGGGGTGTTCAAGTCTCCCACCATTATTGTGTTACTGTCGATGTCCCCTTTTATAGCTGTTAGCATTTGCCTTATGTATTGAGGTGCTCCTATATTAGGGGCATAGATATTTACCATTGTGATATGTTCTTCTTGAATGGATCCCTTGATCATTATGTAGTGTCCTTCCTTGTCTCTTGTAATAGTCTTTACTTTCAAGTCTAATTTGTCTGATATGAGTATTGCTACTCCAGCTTTCTTTTGACTTCCATTTGCGTGGAGCATCTTTTTCCATCCCTTTACTTTCAGTCTATATGTATCCCTTGGTCTGAAGTGGGTTTCTTGTAGGCAGCATATAGAAGGGTCTTGTTTTTGTATCCATTCAGCCAGTCTGTGTCTTTTGGTTGGAGCATTTAATCCATTGACATTTAAAGTGATTATTGACATGTGTGTTCCAATGACCATTTTCTGAATTGTTTTGGGTTTGTATTTGTAGGTGTTTTCCTTTTCTTGTGTTTCCTACTTAGAGAAGTTCCTTTAGCACTTGTTGTAAGGCTGGTTTGGTGGTGCTGAATTCTCTTAACTTTTGCTTGTCTGGAAAGCTTTTGATTTCTCCCTCAAATCTGAATGAGATTCTTGCTGGGTAGAGTATTCTTGGCTGTAGGTTTCTCTCTTTCAGGACTTTCAGTATATCCTGCCATTCCCTTCTGGCCTGCAGAGTTTCTGTAGAGAGGTCAGCTGTTATCCTGATGGGTTTTCCCTTATATGTTGTTTGTTGCTTTTCTCGTGCTGCTTTTAATATTTTTTCTTTGTGTTTAATTTTTGTTAGTTTGATTAATATGTGCCTTGGTGTATTTCTCCTTGGGTTTATTCTGTATGGGACTCTCTGCGCTTCTTGGACTTGGTGAATTATTTCCTTTCCCATGTTGGGGAAGTTTTCCACTAGAACCTCTTCAAATATTTTCTCAGACCCTTTCTTTTGTTCTTCTTCTTCTGGGATGCCTATAATTCGAATGTTGGTATGCTTAATGTTATCACTGAGGTCTCTGAGACTGTCTTCTATTCTTTTTATTCTTTTTTCTTTTTCCTGCTCTGTGGCGTTTATTTCCCCCATTCTATCTTCCAACTCACTTATTCGTTCTCCTGCCTCAGTCATTCTGCTGGTTATAGCATCTAGCGTATTTTTAATTTCAGTTATTTTGTTATCCATTGCTGTTTGTTTTTCTGAGTTCTTATGAATAGTTTCTTGTACTTTCTCTATTTTGTTATCGAGATTTTGTATCATTTTTACTATCATTACTCTGAATTCTTCTTCCGGCATTTTTCCTCTTTCCTCCCCATTTATTTGGTCTTGTGGGTTTTTTTCCTGCTCCTTTGCCTGCATGGTGTTTCTTTGTTTCCTCATGGTTGTCCAAACTTTTGGGGTTGCTTGTCCTGGCAATAGAGGTGTTTATAGAAGACTGTCCAAGCCTCAGGCTAATTTCCAAGTATTGGATTAAACACATATTAAGTCTAGGAGACACATACATGTATAAGACACACAATTACTGAATCCATTAGGACATAAGGCTCTAGAAAGATCTGACAGAACCCCAGTGTGCTATCAGATATTCAAAGAGAAACCCAACAGAAATTGACAACTGAAACAGAACAAATCAGAGACAAAAGCAAAAGCAAACAAACAAACAAATAACATCTTACACATACAAACATTAATCCAGGGAAATTTTGCAAGCTAGGATCAAATATAGAAAAGAGCCAGAGTACCACCAGAGAGAATGGAGACTCTCAGAATGTAATTTGACAACTGTACTGAGAACTAAGATAAAGACAAAAACCTAATATTAAATACCAAGGTGGTGCATCATCTGGAGAATAGAGCAAGGAGTCTGAGCAGATCGATAGTGTTGCTTATAAGTATGTTAAGATAAAATAAACTTAAAATGGCTGGAAAAAAGGGGAACAGAAGAGCGTAGTGTGGTTGGAAATATGTAAATAAAAAGAAAGGAATAGAAATGTATAAAAGATAGGGATGAAAGGAAAGTATGAGAGCTATATTGTCCATACTACTAACAGCTTAGCTAGAAATAGAAGTATATAAAAAGGCAAAAAAAAAGAAAAAGAATAAAAAATATCATTAAAAAATTATGTTATAAATCTTGTAGATCCCTTAGGGCTAAGATCGTATTTAATAAAGAAAAAATAAATAAAAAGAGAGAAAAAGAAAAAAAAAATCCAGAACTAATCCCAGAATGGACCAGTTCAATAGGAATGTATACTAATATTTCTTTTTCCTTAGAGTCTCAGCTGTAAGTGTCCTTCTCCTCGCCTTGGGTTTTTTTGCATTATTCTGTGACCAGCCGAGGTTCCTTTATTGTTCATCTGTAAGCATCGGTATGTGGGGAGGGAGAGGGTACAATAGTGGCTCCTTCTCTTGGGAGTGAGTGAGCAGTGGCGCACTGTTGTTTCAGTCGGGCTTGGAGGTGCCTGTTGCAGAGGGACGCCAGTGGCTCAGGCGTAAACAGAAAGTCTTAGAGTTGGGCCTCTCTTGGGGTTTTGTTGTTGTTGTTGTTGTTGTTTTTTCTCAGCAGCCTCCCTGCTGCCAGCGTTGCAAGGGGTTTTAATCTAGCCCCACCCGAGTGCCTGAGGGTGCTTGTTATCCCTGAGCGCCTTAGGTGGCCCACAGGGCGTCTCTCCACTGCCTGTTGCAGAGGCACCGAAAGAGAGAGAGAGGTTACGTGCACGGCTCCTCCCCCACCCCCGCCCGTGAGCCTGCAGCCTCCAGCCGCCATCATGGCTGGGCAGCTCTCAGGGGCAGGCCCTCCTCGCTGTGGACCTCTTCCCTCCTGTCCTCTCAGTCTGTCACCTTACTGGCAACAATGTTTCTCACCCTGAACCAGCTCTCCGGTTCCCACGCTCCTGCTCCCGGACCCTCTGTTCAGCTGTGGATCGATGTCTCGGTCAGGGAACGCTGAGCTGCGCTGCATACCCTCCATATGTTTCTCACTCCCTCCCGTCTGCCACAGCTCCGCCACTTCACCCTATTTGAGCCCTCATAGATGCCTCCCTACCAGTTATGTCGGGCTCCTTGCGGTCCTTTCTGGTGTCCGAGGCCGTCTGCTGGTGTTCAGCTGGTTCTCTGTGGGAATTATTGTGTCCTTCGGTGCATTCCCAATGCATCTGTGGAGAGGGATGCATTCCACGTCCCTCTACTTCGCCGCCATCTTTTCGCCTCTAGGAATGCTATTTTAAATCACTCTGTAGTGAGTGCTTATTCCTACAGCTGCATAAATTACCTATTACTGAAATGTGAATTACAACTTCCATTTACTTATAGTTTAATTTTATGTTCAGCTAATTTAGGAAGTGTGTTCAGTTTGATAGGAACAGAATATAGCATTATGGTTGAAGGCTTCTTTCAATTTATATATTGAATCCTGCTAAATACTTTTGTGTGTTATCTTAAGGATTGTTATATCAATCACATTCATTCTGTTCTCTATGAATGAGATTTGGGCTTCTCCTCATTCCTTTTCTACTCTATAAAGAGGATTTTAGTACTGCTGTTTCTAAAGAGCAAACTGATGACAGAATGGTGTTTTCGGTGTGTGCAAACACACACATTTATATTCATATTCATCTATTTCAAGCAAGGACTTGTTTCCTGGAAACTACTATCCTCGCCATTGTGGCTTAGAGACCTTGCCAAAAGCAGCCTCTGAGGCTGGGGTTGTTGCAGGTACATCCATAGGATGAAGTTGTTGCTGGTCTCTCCATAGAATAAGCACATCTCTGTTAAGAGTAAGCTGGATTCTTCTTAGGCTTTAGTTTTTACCAGCTCTATTAAGATATGACTGACATGTAACATTGTGCATGTTTAAGGTGTACAGTGTGTTGGTTTGATACACTTGGATATTGCAGTGTGTCACCTCACACCTGTTAGAATGGCTGTCATCAAAAACACAAGAGATAACTGTTGGTGAGGATGTGGAGAAAGGGAAACTTTGAGCACTGTTGATGAGAATGTAAATTGGTACAACCACTATGGAAAACAGTATGGAGGTTCTTCTTTGGCTTTAGAAGCTCCAGCTAGAATGGGAGAAGATACAAGGCATACAATAGTTTTGCCTAACCAGGTAGTCAGAGGAACTGGAATTAAAAGAATGTTTCTGGCTTGTATGTATTAGCTTCTGCCTGTAACTATTGCTAGCATTTCTAGATTATTCATGCTAGACGTTCTTTTAGAACTCTATTCGTTCCTAACTAATGCCATTTCCTGCTTTCTTCATCAATTGTTCTCTAGATTTTTTTCCTACCTTTTAATTCACTCCTTCTTCTCATAACAATACCTCTTCAGTAAGAAAATTAAGGCAATTTGCTATTAACTTTCTCAACTTGGTAACTTCATATAGTTTATCCTCACATTCACTTATATTTTCTTTCCATTCGATGAGAATAATATTTACTGCTGTCCACTGGGTGTGCTTATTCGTGTGATTGCTGGTGAACTCTATGTTAATAATTCTAAAAGAAAGTAAACGTCTATACTATGTTTGTCCAAGGACATTAACCATGTCTTTGGAGCTCAGATAAAATTAAAAATAGGTGAAATTCTCAGAGTGTTTTCAGTGGTTGCTACTTAACCTCTGTATTTAAGTCTCATTTATTGAAGTATAATTTGTATAGAATAAAATGAAATTATTTTTAGTATAAATCTCATGGGTTTTGACCAACAAATATAGCGCTCTAGTCACCACTATAATCAAGATACAGAACAGTTATAGCATCCCCAAATTCCCCCATTTCTCTTTGTCATCAACCCTTCCCCGCACCTCCAACCACAGAAAACCACTGTCTGTTTTCTGTCTCTATTGTTTATCTTTGTAATAACGCCATATAAATAGAATTATACTGTACTTAGCCTTTTGAGTCTGGCTTATTTTACTTAGCATAATTCATTTGATAGTCATTTATGTTGTTGTGTGAATAATAGTTCATTCCTTTTTATTGCTGACCGATATTTCATTGCCTGGATGTACTACAGTTTTTTAACCATTTTTAAAATTGAAGTGTAATTAATTTACAATGTTGTGTTAGCTTCAGGTGTACAGCAAAGTGATTAATTTTCATATATATATTCTTTTTCAGATTCTTTTTCGTTCTAGGTTATTACAAGACTTTGAATATAGTTCCCTGTGCTCTAAAGTAGGTCCTTTTTGTTTACTTTATACATAGTAGTGTGTATGTCAATCCCAAACTCCTAATTTATCTCCCCCCCATCCCCACCCCCCACTCTAGTAACCATAAGTTTGTTTTCTATGTTGGTAAGTCTATTTCTGTTTTGTAAATAAGTTCATTTATATCATTTTTTCTGGATTGCACATATAAGTGATATCATATGAGATTGTCTTTATCTGTCTGACTGATTTCACTTAGTATGATAATCTCTAGGTCCATCCATATTGCTTCAAAGACATTATTTCTTTTTTTTTACGGCTGAGTAATCTCCCATAGTGTGTGTATGTACCACATCTTCTTTATCCATTCACCTGTGGACACTTAAGTTGCTTCCATGTCTTGGATATTGTAAATAGTGCTGCTACGAATATTGGAGTACATGTATCTTTTCAAATTAGAGTTTTGTCTGGATATGTGCCAAGGAGTAGGGTTGCTGGATCATGTGGTAACTCTATATTTAGTTTTTTAATGAACCCCCACACTGTTCTCCACAGTGGCTGCACCAATTTACATTCCTACCAACACTGTAGGAGGGTTCCTTTTTTCTCCATACCCTCTCCAGCATTTATTATTTGGTACTACAATTTTTCTAACCAATTCATCAACTGAAGGATATTTGGGTTGAGTGGGTTGTAGGTTATATGGTAAATGTATGTTTAACTTAATAAGAAAATGCCAGATTGCTTTCTAAGGCAAGTATACCATTTTGCATCCCCACCAGCAACATAGGAGAATTATAATTGTTCTGCCTCCTCACTAGCAGTTGGTATTATCAGATTTTTTTTTTAATTTAAGCTATTCTAGTAGATGTATAGTGGTATCTCATTGGGGTTTTAATAAAAACTTTTCCCGATGACTTATGATTTTGAACATTTTTTTGTTTATCTGTTTGTTTGCCAGCCCAGGACTTGGTCTACATTACCATGCTGAATAATAAAATAAAATAAAATTATAACTACTTTCAGAGGATGCTGGGCCTGATTGCATAGATACAGCTATTTGGGCCATGGTACATTACGTATCTATGTGTTTAAATTAGTCAAAGGTCAGTGGAAGTGGACCCAGCCTCAGCTAAACTTTGTCTAAATGGTACTTGTCTTAAGTTAGATTGCCCCAGAAAAACAGTGTTTGAAAAGGGCTTGCATGTGGTTATATATTTTGGGAAATTATCCCAAGGAAGAGGATGGAAGTCAGGGAAGATCCAAGAGTGTTATTGAACTGATCACTTCTGGGGCAACCATAGCTCAATTCTGGATCAAGATTTAGTTTCACTGAAGCAGCCGTGATTTGATTTTCTTCTGTTTAATTTGTTTTCTGTTTAATTTCTTTCTTCTCTCTCTTCTTCCCCTCCTCCCTCTATCTTTCCTAAATTCCTTCCTAGTCTCCCATTGTAACTGTTATGACAAATGTGTAATCAAAAATGAAGAAATGTCTATTGTCCAGAAAAGAGGAAAAAGGACCCACTTCTCTTTGCATTATGATTCCTAAGTCTGTGAATACTGTGAGGGTAAAAAAATTATGCCTTACTCCTTTTGTTCAATATTCAGCCTGTGTACAGAACCTGGAATATAGTAGATGCTCAGAAATCATATTTTGAATGAATTAATGAATGAATGAGGCTTTAGCCCATTCCCAGATCACTAGAAAGTTCTCTCCCCCACTTTTGGGTCTAGTTATAGACAAAACTATGTAGCTAACTATGCTCCAATTGTTTAAACACGCCCAAAGTTCCTGAAAAATCATTCTTGAGATTTTCCTTCTTGCTATTCATTATGTGGAGTGCAGGCTTCACAGTAGGTCAGCACTTCATGCACTGCCTTCTCCAAGGCTCTCAAAAACATCTTTTTTTATATCAGAACAGAATCTATGGAAATTTCTGTGTTACATTTGCATTGGAAGCCTGTCTTAACAACCAGTATTCCTCTCCCTATAATTCAGGCTCTAAGACACCAGTTTTCACCCAGGCCTGTGAACAATGATCTATCCACGCAAGTTAGTAATACTAAGTTAAATTTATGCAGGTAGGTTTTCCGCATATTTCCCATTTGGAGCTGCATTCTTCTTCCATAGCCTGCATATGAGGAACAGCTTTAGTTATAAATGTTTCCCAGTGAACCAGCAATCCAGATGATAGAAATGAAATTTATTGTATTTCTTACTAAGCTCTGACATGAATCCCACCAATCACCATGACACTCAGCTCAAAAACCACACTTGCCTTTGCGACTGGTGTTTTATCACTCTAAAGTGAACTGGCAAGACTTAAAAGTCCTCCGGTCAGGTAACTTTTTTAAGAGAGTGACTGGAGTATTGTCAAGTGAACATATTCTTGACTGGCAAGGAGCAGAGGGACCAGTTCATTTAGTAGAATATAGGAATGATCACATTCTACCTTGAATAATAACAAAAATAATTATCAAGACTGTTTTTAGAAAAGGAAAAAGGGGCAGCAGAAAGCATGTTCTGTATTTAAAAATGCCTTTCAAATCTGTCTTCTTTCTGATACTTCACTTTTTTCTCCCTAATGGCATATGATCATCTTGTTCATGTCAAATGAATTATTTGAAATAGAAATTTTAATTCATATACATCACTGTTGCTCATGGATAAAAAGAAGGTTCCAGTTTGCTGGGCTGCTGAATATGAATTCTCTCTCTCTCTTCCTCTCTCTAACACACACACACACACACACACACACACACACACACACACACACTCCCTCACTCATTCACACCCACATAAACTACATTGCTTGTCATTTGTAATATTTGCATGACAACCTACCTTGGAAAACATTTGCATCAGCCCATTACATCTCATTTTGTCCTCACTGCCTATCTGTAGGTAATTCCTATACCCATTTTCAACAGAGGAAGCAGACACCCAGGGTGATTCAGTGACTTGAATCCACACTGTCTTACTTTTGTCTTGGTGCTCTTCTACTACACTTGTGGGGATGATAAAATCATTTACTGCAAATGGTTATTTTGAGGATTACATAAAACAACACATATGGAGCACTTAGCACAGGGCCTGGTACATAGTAAGAGCTAAGAAGACAGTAGCTCAACCTACAAATGCCCTAGAGGAAATACGTATCGTACCAGACACCTTTGTCAACCCCTTTCCCCAGACTAGTGAGGTAGATATATCTCCTTCGGCACATTTCTCAAAAGATTGTTTATCTTAGCTTTAAAATAATACTTCTTTCCAAAGTGATATGTGTGTTGTACTTTTAACACAGGATTTGTATGTCAATAACCTCCATAAAAAGAGAAGTTGGCTACCTCCAGTTCGTAGCATAGAAATCTATATTAAAAGTGTCAACACTGTGTGGACTTTTATAAAACTCACTATATTTTTTGATTATCATAACTCAGCCTAAAATTCTGACATTTGAAGTTTTTAATTTGTCTCAGAAAATGGTTCATAATACCTGTCTTTGGTTACTCAGGAAGCAGACTCTGAAAGAGAGATGACCTTGCAGGAAGTTTGTAGGACAGGGTCCCTGGGATCAACATCTGTGAGGGGCCTGGGAAGCCGGGTTGAGCAGGGAAAGGATGTTGCAGCTGCAACGGAATCTCAGCCTGAAGCTGGGATGCCCTTTCAGAGTTGACCAACCTCGGCCTTTCCGTGTCCTCATCAACAAGTCATTGCATGCAGCCCTTCTCTGACGAAGGGCAAGGACTGGAGTGTAACTCAGTGGATACCCATCAGCCACCAACACTCTCAGCTGCTGAGGATGAGGAATGAGATGCAGGCCTGAACAGGGCATCTGTGCAACACACCACAGCATGCCCTGCAAAACAGCATCTGCTACAATTCACTGTCTGCATCTCTCCTTTGTGCTTATGTGTTCCTGTTGCTTTCTTGACATCATTTTAAAAGAGATGGCATGCTCTTGTTTTGGATTTGTCATTGTGATTCTAGTATCATTTCTTTTGTCTCTTTACTTTTAAAGATACTAGGTTTAGGAGTTTTAAAAAGTTCCTAGCTGGACCGATTTCCATTATGGTAATAACTTGGGTGAGGCCAAGGATCCTGGCAGGAAACAAATGGCGCTCTCAATTGGGGGTACCAAGAAGAGTTTAATGAAAGGACTATTTAGAAATGTGTGGGCAAAGTTAAGGGAAACTAACAATAAGTGATGAAACCCTCATTTTGGCAACAGTGGAAATCTATCATAGCCCCTAAGCTTGAAGGGCAAGGAGAGGTAAAGATTAAGGAAACTGGAGAGAGTATGGATTGACAAGAAGAACACGACCACTCACAATCCAGCAGGAAAGGTGCTGGGTCAGTCAGTGCACTGACCTCACTCTTCTGCCACCCTCTGGTTGCCTGCTGGGGCCACCCATTGGCTGAACACAGGCAGAATGCAGTGGGTGAGGGAGCTTGTGGGTGATGTCCGGGTGGGTCAGCCTCCTGGGTGCATAGCAGGATAGAGGAGATCTGGGGCAGCAAGTCAGAGCCCTCCCTTTATGGCCTTGTGCCATTTCCAGAGCCATTCAGGTTTTTAACATGTGCAATTTTTTTTTTTTTAGCAGACTTTTTTTTTTTTCTTCAGATCTTTATTGGAGTATAATTGCTTTACAATGTTGTGCCAAGTTTCCGCTCTACAACAAAGTGAATCAGCTGTATTTATCCATGTCAATTTTTGAGGCCTTTATCTATGTCAACTCTAGTCCATATCATCCTCGATTGCTTCCATACTTGCCTCCTACAAACCCTTTTCCCCCTAACAAACAGGATGTTATTTTTTTTAAGCTGTTTATTGGAGTATAATTGCTTGACACTGTTGTGCCAGTTTCTGCTGTACAACAAAGTGAATCAGCTATATTTATTCATATATCCCCATATGCCCTCCCTCCTGCAACTCCCTGCCACCCTCTGTATCCCACCCCTCTAAGTCATCACCCATCATTGAGTTGATCTCCCTGTGTTATGCAGCAGCTTCCCACTAGCCATCTATTTTACATTTGGTAGTGTATATATGCCAATGCTACTCTCTCACTTTGTTCCAGCTTTCCCTTTGCCCCCACCCCATGTCCTCAAGTCCAGTCTCTACATCTGCATCTTTATTCTTCCCCTGCCACTGGGTTCATCAGTACCATTTTTTTAGATTCCATATATATGAGTTAGCATATGGTATTTGTTTTTCTCTTTCTGGTTTACTTCACTGTGTGTGACAGACTCTAGGTCCATCCACTTCACTACAAATAACTCAATTTCATTCCTTATTATGGCTGAGTAATATTCCATTGTATATATATGCCACATCTTCTTTATCCATTCATCTGTTGATGGGCGTTTAGGTTGCTTCCATGTCCTGGCTGTTGTAAATAGTGCTTCAATCAACATTGTGTACTTGTTTCTTTTTGGATTATGGTTTTCTCAGGGTATATGCCAGGTAGTGGGATTGCTGGGTCATATGGTAGTTCTATTTGTAGTTTCTTAAGGAACCTCCAAACTGTTTTTCATGGTGGCTGTACCAATTTACATTCCCACCAACAGGGCAGAAGGATTCCCTTTTCTCCGCACCCTCTCCAGCATTTATTGTTTTTAGATTTTTTGATGATGGCCATTCTGACTGGTGTGAGGTGATACCTTATTGTGGCTTTGACTTGAATTTCTCTAATGATTAGTGATGTTGAGCATCTTTTCATGTGTTTGTTAGCCATCTGCATGTCTTCTTTGGAGAACTGTCTATTTAGGTCTTCTGCCCATTTTTGGATTAGGTTATTTGCTTTTCTGATATTGAGCTGCATGTGCTGTTTGTATATTTTGGAGATTAATCCTTTGTCAGTTGCTTCATTGGAAAATATTTTCTCCCATTCTGAGGGTTGTCTTCTTGTCTTGGTTTCTTTTGCTATGCAAAAGCTTTTAAGTTTCATCAGGTCCCATTTGTTTATTTTTTATTTTATTTCCATTATTCTAGGAAGTAGGTCAAAAAGGATCTTGCTTTAATGTATGTCATAGAGTGTTCTGCCTATGTTTTCCTCTAAGAGTTTTATAGTGTCTGGCCTTACATATAGGTCTTTAATCCATTTGGAGTTTATTTTTGTGTATGGTGTTAGGAAGTGTTCTAAGTTCATTCTTTTACATGTAGCTGTCCAATTTTCCCAGCACCACTTATTGAAGAGGCTGTCTTTTTTCCACTGTATATTCTTGCCTCCTTTGTCAAAGATAAGGTGCCCATGTGTGCATGGGTTTATCTCTAGGCTCTCTATTCTATTCCATTGATCTTCCTTTCTATTTTTGTGCCAGTACCATACTGTCTTGACCACTGTAGCCTTGTAGTATAGTTTGAAGTCAGGGAGCCTGATTCCACCAACTCCGTCTTTCCTTCTCAAGATTGCTTTGGCTATTCGGGGTCTTTTGCATTTCCATACAAATCATAAAATTTCTTATTCTAGTTCTGTGAAAATGATCAGAAAGAGAAATTAAGGATGTTATTTTTAAAACACAGTTCTTCTGCTACATACTTGCTGAAAAAGTCCTCAGTGTCTACCCACTGCTATTAAAAACAGAGGCCAGTCATTTAGCATTACCCACAAGATTCTTGGTCTGATCCTGTGTACACCTTCCCTGCCTCATTCTGTGCCAGCAGCCCCTTGTGCACATCTTTCAGGTCCTTGAATGATCTGTTCCCTCGACAACTGCCTTCCTCCTGTTCACTCTCCCTAGAACACACTAGCCACACCAAACCCAAGGACCTCTCCTGGTCCTTTATATCTCAGTTCAAAGATCTACTTCTCCCTGAAAACTTCTCTGATCCTTCCTCCTCTACTCCAGAATACTGCAGAATCCCCTGGCAAATGCTTTCATAGCACTCTATGTTGTTCCTCCTATCACTTTTCTAAATTTGAAATTTTGTAGAATTGCTTAGTGTTCATTTTCCTTAGACTGTACATTCTAGGAGGGCAGAATCTAGCACAATGTCTTCTGGCACGTAGTAGGTACTCAGGAAATATTTATTGAGTGGATGTATGGATGAATATCTGAATGAATGAGTGAATTGGACTGCATGGGACACTTAGCAAACTAGTTAGCTCATATCTGCTTAAAGAGGCAGGTATAAAGTCACTGCAGATCACAGGCTCAGTGTTGCCAAAGAGTAAAGTGACCTTAATGTTTCTGGAACTTTCTGTGTTTTAACTGAACTCAACAATGATCTTGATCTAATATAAAATCTCTTGATTTTCAAATGTTAGGCACTAATTTCAGTTTATTTGAAAATACCATACAGTCTAAGGAAAACACTGTGTGAATGGAATTCAACCCAGGGGCTACTTGTTTTAATTCTTGGTATACTCAGCTTCAAAGATAAAATTTTACATCAGAGTTTCTCTGTTTAGCATGTAGACCCAAGACATTTTTTTCTAATGTTGTTATTAGTGTGTGAATTTAACTTACATTTATTTATAATCAATTAATGGTTTACCCTAGCTGTCACTTAATCATAATAAATCATGATATTTTAAAGTAACGATTAGGCAGAATACAAGATCTATGGAGTAGTCAAACATTCCTACTAAAAATATGAATTTGTAAACATTGGTTCATCACGCCTTTTTAATGATTACTTATAGAAAATGCATTAATTAAAATGAGTAGTGTTGTTTTCTTAATGGCAAATGATTTCTTCATGAACATAAAACTTTGCTTGAAGACAACTTGCACTGAGAAAAAAACATTTCTATGGAATTCATTATTCATTTTACCCCCGTTTCTATTTTGACCACTCAGTATGCAGTTACTGAAAGTGCTACATAGTACAAGCACCGAAGACAAGAAATGGAAGGGAAATTGGGGGATGAACACACCGTGGAACAAAGAAAGCTACCATGGAAGCTCTCTGAACAGTATATAGCATACTTTCAGAAATATTATGCAGATTCTTTAATACCCTCCTGAAAAGGGTTAGATTTGAGCTCTTTACTCAATCCAGTGAGTGGGATTTTGTTGGGAATAAGAATATCCTTACCACACCAAACCCAATTTTCTGAAGAGAGGTGCAGATCTTAGGCCTTTTTTTTGTATTTTCAAACGCTGTATATTATTTCTCCCCATTCTGCCACTGCTTAGAATGAAGAAATGAATCTTAACTGCCGATGTCAGATGTTATCGACATCAAATGTCTTTCATCCAGGGTTAGATGTCCTGGCGTCTTTCAGGCTCCTCCCTCGGGAAAGCCTGCGTGGCTCGTCACCAGTGATATTCTTCTTGTGAAGAGGTATGTGGCGTAACAAGGTCACAGATCCCAAGGCATATGTTTTCCAACCATCTTGCTAATACAGGCTCTAAACATGAGCCTGTATTAGTAATTAGATCACCACTGAAGTGAAGACATCCTGACTGTACTGCAGGTCATAATGGAGAATTATATACAAACCCTCTTTCCATTCTCACCAATGGGAAGTTTCATTATGAAGCTGAAGTTGAAAAAAGTCTTTTCAAACTTGGAAGCAAATTTTGAGTGGAAAATACTTTTATATACAGACAATTTCCTAGTGTCTTGGTCAAGCTTCACATACATAACAGTTCATGTATCTGTTTTTTGAAGTTAATAGTCTATAACTTTCTAGATATTTTCATTTCAAGACATACATAGAACATTTGTACAGATTCCAGAGGCTACTTATGGTCTAAGACCTCCCAATCAGAAGCCCTGAAATTTGTAAGGATTAATACTCCTGCACCCTTGTAATGTATTCAGGGCATGCTAGTTGGGAAATTATGACTAGAAGCACCTACTTCTATTAACATTGTGTTTATAGATCAATTTCACATTGAGAAGAGCAATAATTAAAACATTTTTAATATTTTAATTATTTCCAGCAAGCATTTTTTTCTATTAGCTTGCCAAACATAACCTGCTATATTAAAAGATTATTCTAATTATCACCCTGACACTGATATTTTCTATATGAGTAGAAATCTTTTAAGTGTAAATGTTTATATTTCATGTTGAGTGTAACAATTTCAGGGATCCCTTCAAGATGTGAATTACAATCCCAAACCATTTGGTGTTTGTCACTTGATGTAGACTCCCACTTGGTAAGTGGACAGGTTTTCTCTTCTTAAATAAACAGGTTTATTACATTTTGAGTCAGGTAAAGAATAGGTGCTTGTGAGTCAGTATTTTTAAATTTTATTGCAATAATCCATAGAATATTCACTGAAGATGGGTGAGGAAGGCGAGAAGAAAAAAGAATTCTTAACATAAACTTTCTTATTGACTCTATTATTTATATTTCAGTGTTAGGGAAAGCCCCAGATTGGTTCATTTGACATTACCTGAATCTTCTACCACCAGTTGTTAGAGGAACCACAAACCCATGGGAAATAAAATCTTCAGGAATTTCCACTGCTGTGTCTCATTAAAAATGTTTATTTCCATGTAAAAACATATAGTGGTGAACTTCATCCACCAATAAAGAAAGAGACAAATTAGTACCAGTAACTAGAATAAGTGAACATAAGAGTAAAGTACCATCTATCTTTTCTTACTTAAAACAGTTCCTCTGCTGAGAAATAACTAATGCTAGAAATAAAGTAATTTAACCAGAGTTAATTACTGGCAAAATTGATGTGGTAGGCTACAGTATGGTCTCTTATATACTATAAGACATTAATAGTTTCTATGTCCTCCTCAGTAAACTACAAAATTGTCTTAAAATCAGTACTTTTTAGTAGCTAATTTCATTTTCTCAATAGGTTGTTCAATACTCTTCCAAAAGATTACTGCTTTACTCCCTCTCCATTGTCTTCGTGGTGACAGATGGGATTGAATGGCATCCCTCTGACTCTCCATCTCTGGAAGTTTGATTTCCTTTAACATCAGTGCCCTGGGCTGTTGTTTCTCCACATTGCCCTTCCACCTTTCCACTTTGGAACACATTTTCTCCTGAAGTATGGTGGCTTTGTTGCATCCTCAGAGGACAGAGTTTCTATGGTCTGTTGCCCTTTGTAATCACCAATCCATCTTCTTTTCCCATTTCCTAGTGACTCTGTGTCCTCCTATTCCATAGGAAGATATTAGCATTAATATCAGTCATGGGTCACAGGGTTTGATATCATCCCTGTATCTCAAAGCTTTTGGAAATTGCATATAAATACCATTTGAATAGTAAAGATGTAGCTGCTTTCAAAGGTGATTCCATACTTCTGCAAGTGCTAGGAAGCTGAAAATAAAAAGAATCTTGCAATTGTGCACTATGTAAGGAGAGTAACAATAATATTATAATGTTAATGCTGGAGAATACATATCCTCAGTTACTCAGCTGAAATTTGTGAGAACACATGAATACAAAAGCAGTCATATGCCACCTTCTTTTTCAGTCTTTTCTGTATTAAGAGGTGAATATGGGATAGGTGTTAGGTGCCAGAAACTATTGCTTCTAGAAGCTAGAGAGGAGAGACTGGAAGATCAGAAAAGTTATTCAATAGTTTCTGACAGACAATCATGATTAACTTCCCAAGTAAATTCATCAGAGAGTAATCTGAAACCCTGAACCCAGGTTACGTCATATTTTGGTTATAGAGACATCGCCAGTATTTTATATGCATTAATTTTTGTGCAAATTATGACTTTCTACTTATCAAACTGGCAATATTGGTCTGAGTATTTTATTGGATTCAAGAATTGAAAACATTCTCTTGGCATTCTACCTAACCCATCTGCTCTTATTTGTAACTGGATACTTAGATACAAACCAAATAAGCTGAATATCTTCCATTCACCCATCCAGATCCCCTGTGTTTTTAACCTGGGTTTCCATCCCAAGAGGCTGCCATGAGTTTCCTTGCCCTTTGGCTTCCTTTTGATTTCAACCATTGGGAACCCTAAGAGGAGACAGGGACAGGAGAAGGAAGAGAAGTCTGAGTATTTATTCTTCCTTCCTCTGAGGTTGCCTTATCCTGCATTTTCTCTAAACTGCTCTCAGGGTACGCTTCTCTGCATGACACTGGTAATGGTAACTGTTCTCTTTGATGTTGCCAGCCTGGGTATGGTGAGAACTGTGCTAACATTAAGACTTTATTCTTGCAATATCATTTTTATAAATAGTTTTCTGTAGTTTCTGTAAAATAAAACCTCCTCTAGTTATCTTGATTTGAATATGCTCTTTGTTTTCTGTCAGAACTTATTTATACACCAACTCATCAGTTATAGACTTGTGCTCATTACTGGGCATTGTATATGGTTTATATTCAATATTATTAAATATGGTCATCTTAGCAATGTAGATTTTGTAAAAGATTAGCATAGTTATGCCACTTGAGAATCATTAGATAGTAAGCCAGCCATAATTTTATCAAGACTGAACTGAGAGGTAAGCAAAAGTTTGAGTGAATTTGAGAATAAAAAATAAGACGTGCAAGAAGTTTATAATTGGCTCCTAACATTGGCAAAAATTACTAGGCAAAGGCTGGGTTTATATCTCCATAAAGAAGACTAGCATTTCTTCCTATGAGGTATCACAGTGAAATGACTTTAGCCATGACAGAAGAGAAATTTAAAGCAAAGGAAGTGGGCACTCTAATGCCATCATAGAAGAATCGTAAATCTCACTCAGACCTAGCCAGTGTGGATTTGAACAACAGGGTTTTAATTTTTTTTCTGAATGAGAACTTCTGCTTTCAGTAAGATGAAATAGATGTACTTTCCCCTATTTTTCCCAATAAATAAAGCTACAAATCCTGGACATTAAAGAAATACAAGGAGACTCTGAAAGATGGATTAAAAAAGGAAAACCAGCTAGGAATGTTGGAACCCAGGAATGACATGGTGATGCGTTCCAGAGTTTTCTTTTTGGCCTCATGGAAGAACAGTGTAGATAAATCAAAATGGCATTCTAAAAAATGTTCAAGTAATCCATAGGAATACAGGAAAAAGAAAATAAAGAAATAAAAAAGAGGAAAGACTCAGGAAACAAAACAAGAAATGGCAGTCTTAAGCCATAATAGTCTAAGTACACCAATGTAAGGACAGAGATTGGCAGGGTGAATTAAAAAAGATGGCCCAACTATATTCTGTCTACAAGAAACTTATTTCAATTATTATGATATAGGTAGGTCGAAAGTAAAAGGATGAATAGAGATTTACCATGCAAACATTAATCATACCATAAACAAATTATCTCAAAATGGATCTTAGCCCTAAATGAAAGAGCTACCGTCATAAAACTCATATAACACAACTTAGGAGTAAAATTTTGTGACCTAGGCAAAAGTTTCTTCAGTAGGACACGAAAAACAAAATAACAAAAGAAAAAATAGATAAAATGAATTTCATCAAAGTTTAAAATTGTTTACTACAAAGGATACCATCAAGAAAGTGAAAAAACCCACAGAATGGGAGAAATATTTGCAAATCATGTATGTGATAAGGGACTTTGAATATATAAAGAACTCTTACAACTCAATAATGCAATTTTAAAAATACACAAAGAATTTGAATAAACATTTCTCTAAATAAGACATGCCATTGGCCAATAAACACACGAAAAGATATTGAACATGATTAGTCATCAAAAAAATGCAAATCAAATCCACACTGAAATACCATTTTACAATCAGTAGGATAGCTAAATGAAAGAGACAATAACAAGTGTTAGTGAGGATATGGAAAATGGGAATTCTCATGCATGACTGGTGAGACTGTAAAATAGGAAAGCCACTTTTTAACAGTTTGACAGTTCCTCAGAATGGTAAACATAGAGTTACTGTATGACCCAGCAGTTCCAAACCTAGGTATACACCTAAGAGGAAGGAAAACATGTCTACATGAAAACTTGTACATTAATGTTCATAGTAGTATTCATAATAGCCCAAAGGGGCAAACAAGGCAAACAACCAACATGTCCAACAATTGATGAATAGATAAACTATGGTATATCCATATTGAATATAATTCACCATAAAAAGGAACAAAGTACTGATGCATACTACAATGTGAAGGAACTTTGTAAACCTTATGTTAAGTGAAGAAAGTCAGTCACAAAAGGCCACCTCTTGTATGATTCCATTTATATGAAAAGGCTGAAATAGGCAAATCCATAAGAGACAGAAAGTAGGTTAGTGTTGCCAGAGGCTGAATGGGAGAAGGAATGTCTATGAAGCTTCTTTTTGGTGATAAAAACATACTAAAATTCGATAGTGGTGATGGTTATATCACTGTGTAATCATGGTAGAAACCACTGAATTGCATACTGTAAAAGAATGAATTTTATGGTATCTGAATTATATACTAGTAAAGCTATTATTTATAAAGTTAAAAAAAGAAAAAAGAAAACAAGGCAGGTGTGGTTATATTAATACAATGTCAGATAAAGTAGACTTTGGACCAAAGAAAATTACCAGGGACAGAGAGGGACAATACATATGATGAAATTGTGAATCCACCAAGTAGTATGACTATCCTAAATGTGAATGCATCAAATAACCAAAATATGTGAAGTAAAAACTGATAGAACTGAAAGGGGAAATTATAATGTCTTCTATTATAATTGAAGACTTCAACATTTCTCTCTCAACAATTGATAGAACAGCTCTCCAAAAAATCAGCAAGGATATATCATCAACACCATCAACCAACAGAATCTAATCAAAACATATAGAACACTCTTCCCAACTACAGCAAAATACACAATCTGTTGAAGCAGTCACAGAACATATACCAACATAGACCATAATTGGGCCATAAACCAAACCTCAACAGATTTTAAAGAATTGAAATCATACAGATTGTGCTCTCAAGCTGGAGATGAAAAACAGAAAGATGACAGGAAACTCTCCAAACACTTTGAAACTAAACAACGCACTTCTAAATAACCCATGGGATTAGAAAAGATGAAAAGCCTCATATATAATTAGAAAACTAGAAAAATAAGGTCACATTAAACACAAAGCAAGCACCAGGAGAGACATAATATGAGCACAGAAATTAATAAAAATTGAAAACCTTACACATGTGTTTGCACATGTTTGCACATATGTGGGTGTGTGCAGGGATGTGGATATGTATTTGTATGTGTGTGTGTGGGTGTGTGCACACATATATTTGTATGCATATATTGTTACAATGAGGCTCTAGTATTTCACTTTTCCTCTCTTAACAGCTGTTGAGAATCTTTGGCCAGTTGTTCTAATCTTCTCCTTTAAATGTCTATCGTTCTTGTCCCACCCCAGGGTATGCTAGGGTAGCCAATTCCTCATAACAGGAATCTTGTTACTTCACTAGAAGAACTCTAGCTTCAGATGCATATCAGCTTTTAAGTAGGGCAATTTTCCCCCTAACATTTAAAGGAAGGTGCCTTTGTGACTCCTCTACCAGAAGGGCTTCTCCTTCTGACCGCATGATCGTGTAGCTTTCTGCCTCTCCCTCGTAGATCTTTTATCTAGTCTGCTTGAGCTGCAGACAAAGGATGACTTTCAAACCCCTTTCACTTGGAGAAACAAGCTGATTAAGTCCAAGCTGTAAAAATCTTTCTGATTCTAGAAACATAAACTTGGTGATACCCTCCTTCCTTTTGCTATAAAAGCCTAGAATCTTGCCTTATTACTCTGTTACTCCCTCCTACACACTGGTTATGGCAAAATGTGTTCACATACACTTATGGACCCACAAGTTCACGGGCTCATATGTCTGCATAACCATGTCAAAGCCAGAGAGGTGCCAGCAGATGAACCACAAAAGCCATGTCAATGCCTCTGTGCCCAGCTGTACTCTACTGCATCTGTGTGGTTGGAATCCCTTCAAGGTAGGGTGGGTGATGTTTTTTTGAGGGGATGATCCCTTCTACCTGATGAGGTCAGAATCTCCCCAGTGCCTTACTCTTTACTGGATAGACTGATATATTTGGATCAATTATATTTGACAGTTCCTGTCCCTGCTTTATAGATAAGAACACTCCATTCACTTACATTATAGCCATTCTTGTAAAAAAAATGCCATAAAATTATCCCTAGTTGCAGAAAAGACTATTCATAACTATTGGTTTTAGACACATTTATTCAAAATCAACCATTTTTATTTAAAATTTACATGAAATTTCTATTCTATCTTTTTATATGTTCATGTTTGCTAAATTTTTAAGTTTCAGATTACATGGAAGAAAATTTATACCTTTAGCAACTGTATCAGTTTAATAATGGTAGTTTGTTCATTAACTATTTTTACTTGCTTTCCAGTTTTTCTTTCAGCAATGAGTAAGAAGAAAACAGTACTTCAGTTGAAATATAAAAACATTATAAAATATTTTGTCCACTTAAAACATACGTTTGTCTACAAAATCTTTTTTTTCTTACATATTGTTATAAAATAGGTTCTTCAGCTTTCTTGTTGCAATTTGATTTGTAAGAGATTTCAACAGTGTCAGCCAAGAACTTTTTCACTTTTTACAAGCTGTTATACTTGTTTTGTACAGTGAATACACACAAGTGGATATAATCTATAATCAGCCTACATATTCTTTGGCAATAAATGCGATACTCAGGGATGTGTTAAAAACTGTAGTATCTTCCTGTTACTTAAGTGGCCCAGAAGAGACAGCAAAGCTTCCCAAAGAGTATAGCTCACTTCCGGAGAGAAATCTGGCTCACCCACTCACAAATTAAAAAATATATAGACACTTTGAGTAAGCTTTATGATTGTAATATGTGAGAATATCCATTCCTTTTACTTTTCCCTTGTGAAAATTAAATTTAATTGAACATTTATTGTAGGATGGAGAAAAAAAGAAAACTCATGTTCCCTGAACATGAAAACAAATCAAGAACAGTTTTTTCCCCTGAAATTTGTCTGTATTTCTGCCTTTTTGCAGCCTCTAACTATGGAAGCAGAGTTGTAATAAGTTCATATATTCTTTCAACAAACATCGATGGAGGACTACTGCTTACATATGACAGTAACCAAGACAGACATTGTTCTTGCCTTCATGTCACTGACATTTTCATGCCACTAATTATTTTCATGCCACTGAAAATAATCAAGAAGCAAAATCATTGCAAATTTTTATAAGTACAACAAAATAAATTGCTTGACAGGATAAGATCTACTCCAGATATAGCAATGAAGAAAGATCTCTTCAGGGAGAGGCTATTTTAGCTGAGATAGGAGGAAACAAGCAGGATAAACAGGCAGAGAGAACAGCAGGCCTTGAAGCTGGAAGGAAGTTGAGAATGACCAAGATATGCGGGTGTAATGTTTTTGGCTTCATGGGAAACAGGGTTAGACAGAGAAACAGAGGCTGGATTCCAGAAGCTCTGAGTTTAATGCGTTTGGATTTATTCTAAGTGCGAGGGGAAGCCATTGAAGATTTTAAGCTAGATCAACATAATCTTATTATTCTTTCTACTTTGTGGAAGACACATTAGGGGAGGCCAAGGTTGGAGAGATAAGTTTAAAAACAAAAACTGTTTTAGCAGACCAGGCAACCAGGGATAATTGTCTGAGCCAGAACGGAGCTACAAAAAAACTTTGTGATATATGTTGGAAGGGAGAATTGACAGAAGTTGTTAATGGCTTAAAAGTGAGAGGGTAGGTAATGGGAGAAAGCAAAGAGGACTCCTCTGTTTCTGGCTTGAGTAATTGAGTGGATCTTGGTGCCTTTTACTAAAAAGGCCAGATGTCATATCTGAACAAGGAATACAACAGTTTTTCTTGTTAGTGTTTCAAATGATGTTAAGCATACAATGCAAGACTTTTACCTTTTATCTCGTGCTTAGCAATTTTTTTATTGCATCATAAGTATAGATTTTTGCAGTTACACAATACGTTACATGGATAATGTTGATATCAGTTGTTTTTAAAAATGAAAGACTCCTATTCTTAGAAGCAATTTCTTATGTTTATCCAATGGATGTGACACTACCCTTTATCATGGAAAAATAAGCACAAGAGTTGATATAAAGCTTTCTTTCAAGTACCCATTGTGTGGTCCATAATTCACTCTGAAGAGCTGGTACTATGATAGCAAGAGACCTCTCAAATATATTCATAACAATATACAACCCTAGATTTCTGTTTTATACAGGTCAGTGGAGAATCATCACTGCTGAATCAATGTATCTAACTTCTTGAATGTCTGAATTTAAAAAGAATACATTCCTGCTAAGATGCCTATCAGCTTTTGCTGATTATGTTTCATAAAAGCAAATTCTCATACAGTGGGCTTTTAAAAAGACCAATTTTCTGCTTCTCTTGACTATATGAGACATTCAGGAATTAATGAAAAAAGCAATGCCTGTCTGGTTTGTAAGCATCACAGTCGTATTTCTGCATAAATTCTCACAGGTCAACTCAAAAAACAGTTCAGGGTCAAAATCTCATCTAGTCACCTAGATTAAAAACTAATTTCTCTAAAGTATATCCTATATTAAAGCTTTTTCATGCAAATAAATAGCAAGGGCCTTATCCTCTCTTCTTTTATTAGTTGGGCATGTCATGAATTTGAACAGAACATTTTGTTCTGTACTCTAATTACATGCATTATCAGGAAAAATCTATTCCTTGCATACATATCATTAGAAGCAGCTCTTACGAGTGTGGTTCTATCATAGGGCTCGTCACGGCAGTTCATCGTAATATTGACAGTTTAATCTTTTTGTTTCATACAAGATTAAAAGTCACTTGATATCCATTTCTTTATAGCTTGGACAGTGAATCCAATTGGACTCAATGCGTATCAAACTACCGTCTCTATCGTGAAGATGGAGTCCATTTTCCCAAATATACTAGGTAATTATCTACCGTTATGGGGAAAATAGTTCTTTGATGAAAAAACCCAAGAAAACTGATTTTCTCAAAAATGATGTTTACTCACAACTAAGTGGCTGAACAAGAGGAATCAATGATATCCTTTCCCTTCAGATGAATGGACAAACCAGAATTGCCACCACCTCTTTGGCAGTTTGAAGCCATGGTGGTTCTCTTTGGTCATTTGGTTTATTGGCTGTTGAAACGTAATGGCTACCTTTGAAATGAAATGACTCTTCAAAGCCCTTTATTGGATCTCAGGATCTGTCAGTAAAAAGAAAGAAAAAATAAACAGATGGAATTTGGACACAAAGAAAAACGACTCTCATTCAAAAACTATTTATTAAAATGATAGTACAATGCGCTTCGTCTGTGAGGTGGCGAGTCACATACAAGAAATATGGGAAACGGTAGAGCTGTTGAAATTTAAATTATGTGGCACCTTTCCATCAGAAACGCAGCAGTAATTTAGAGTTCAGCTCTCCTGGCAGATTTATGTTTCAGTAAACAAACAAAAGGACTTTCTTGACTGTAGTGCCAGCCGCAGGAAAAGTTCCACATGGATTGGAAAGAATGTTGGGAAATTGATGTGGCTTATTCCTCTTGTTCAATATATTTACATACTTCATCCATACTTATATTTATATTGAGGACCAAATTAATATGAATAAATTCAGCCCATCCCATCAGAATATTCTGAAATACCACCTGTTAGAATAACTGGAAAATGGAGCCTCAGAAAGAGGAAGCTGTTTTCAAATCTTTGTAATCCTGCAAAATTTCTAGTTTAATTTCTTTTTTTTTTAATCTTTATTGGAGTATAATTGTTTTACAGTCTTGTGTTAGTTTCTGCTGTGCAACAAAGTGAATCAGCTATATGTATACATATATCCCCATATCCGCTCCCTCTTGAGCCTCCCTCTCACCCCCACATCCCACCCCTCTAGGTCTTCAGAAAGCATCGAGCTGATCTCCCTGTGCTCTGTAGCAGCTTCCCACTAGCTATCTATTTTACATCTGGTAGTGTGTTAATGCTACTCTTTCACTACCTCCCAGCTTCCCCTTCCCTACCCCCCACCCCATGTCCTCAAGTTCGTCTGCATCTCTATTCTTGCCCTGCCACTAGGTTCATCAGTACCATTTTTCTAGATTCCGTATATATGCGTTAGCATGCAGTGTTTGTTTTTCTCTTTCTGATTTACTTCACTCTATAACAGACTCTAGGTCTATCCACCTCACTACAAATAGCTCAATTCCGTTCCTTTTTATGGCTGAGTAATATTCTGTCGTATATCTGTGCCACACCTTCTTTATCCATTCATCTGTCGATGAACATGTCATGGGTGTTATCTCACAACTGAGTTGATTTTCCAATACATGCCTAGAAGTGTGCAAATGAGGACATGCTTTGTTACCCAATAAAAATGAATAGAGTGGGTTTGAATAGAAAGGATACTTTTGAAGAGTGGTCTTGAACCCTTGGGAGATGTTTTTGATGCTTTGAAAGGAGGAGCAGATAGCTTCCCTGTTGTCTGTCAGGGACATCCCTCTCACCTTGTCTTCTCTGAGATGAGAGTGGGCATCGTCACTTCCTCATTCTCATCAACATCGTAGCAGTCACGTAGGAAAACCTGAGATGCTGGCAAGCTTTTCTTGGAGTCCCAGGCCTTTTTACTCAAAGGCTTAGAGGTAGATAATAAGGCTATAAGGCCAGGCTATGTAAAGGTTGGTCATCCAGTTCTCCTTGCCTGGGTAAACCTGAAGAGTCGATGGTGGGAGGCAATCACACTAGCCCTTCGTCAGTACAGAGGATCGAATTCAGCTGCCGGCTGTCCTCACCTGCCTTGGGGGTGATATTTTAGGATTTTGTTTTGTTTCCAATCTTGTTACCCACACTTGGCTCAGCAGTCAAACCTAGAGGGTTTCTAAAATGTTCTTAAGGTTTTTCACTTCCTGTTTTTGCACTTTTCTTTGCACTTTTCTCTGCTCTAACCAAGGTGAGGCTGTATATCAAATTCATTCTGATAGAGGCACTTTGGGAAAGGGTCTGTGAGTCAGGATATTGTTATATGCGCTGTTCTTAAAGCCCAACTTGTTGAAGCCTTTTTTTTTTTTGGAATTCCAAAGACTTGGCCTGGGAAGAAATATGTTATAATTAATCGGTAGCCACTTTTATTTCTTCTTTCCTACTCTGATGTTAGTCAACAGTTGCAACAGGGCAATTATGAAAACTAAAATGCTCTGTCATATATATTCCTCAGATTGAAGGCATAAAGTAAATGAGTTGTGATGGAATAATTCTCAGACAGTGAGAGTACTTTTCAGCAAAGAATATTTCTTAACCTTTCCTAAATAGCAAGTATCTTCTCAACCTTAGAGGAGAGGTGTAATTTATTTTTTAAAATGTGAAAATATTCTGAAGACGTTAAGAAATCAAACACACAAGTAGAGGGGATATGAGAAGAGATTAAGACTCCAATTTGAATTGTCCCTTAAAGGTTGTAGACTTTCTTTCTTTATGAGTTATAAAAATTCCACTCAAGCATGGCAGCTACCTGTGAGATAACAAAGAGGCATATTTGTAATGTAGTGACTGTGTAATGATTGATAAATGATATCTAGTTATACATGAACAGTTGTTACTTTGGACTTTTTGCACTTAATGAATCAGGCAAATTGTTCTTCATATGTATATAGATATATATTTTATGTAAATATAAGTAATATAAATACAGCATATTAATTTTAGATAAACACACATTTATATATAGATATAAATAAATAACTATATCTTTTATATCTAAATATGCACTTATATTTATATATACACATACTTAATGAAAGCCTATTGTTGGTTTTTTTCCTTTCATTTTTGTGGGTGCTATTCTTTGGGAAATATTGTTAAATGGCAACTTCTAAACTGTGAATAATACATGTGACTAATTGCCTCTCTCCATAAATGTAATTAAACAAGAGAGTGAGTCAAAGATTTGCTTCTAGCTTCTAGTTCATCTTTATAGACATTCAGTAATGATAAACTGAGCAATCAAGTATCTGTATAAACTGATGTGACTTTTCACACCATGAGCCTAATTATAGCTCTGGTTAAACACTAGCTAAATAGATAGCTGATATACTTTTAACCTGAAATGTAGGCTCAATAGTGCTTATAATTACAGGATTTTTCTGGGGGGGTGGGGTGGGTATGTGGTATGTGAATTATTGCAAATATTCTTCTGTTCAATAACATCATAGAAAGAAGTATTGGCTTTGTAATCCATGCTGCTCGAGCCAGGAAGGCCTATTTTCATCACTTGATTGCCGTGGAGGTCTGGGAATGTTTCCACAACCCAAGCACAAGAAAGGACTTTTTTTTTTTTTTAAACAATATGGGTTTATTTCTCATATAAGAATCAGTCCTTCAATACCGATTGCTGGTGTTGTTTCAGGGGCTCAACAACGTCACAGCTGGCATCTTTGTATTCTCTTGATCTTTCCTCATAAAAAGGACATATTTTGCAAATTCAATGCAAACTAGATAACCACGATCCTACTTCTCATAGAGCTTATTTTTTAGTGGGAGAAATTATATGGCATATTATATGAATTTATATGTGAAATTATATAAAATTTTGTGGCATATAATTGTTCATAATAGTTTCTTATGATCCATATAGTTCTGTGTTACCAGTTGTAATGTCTCCTTTTTCATTTCTGATTTTATATATTTGAGTCTTCTCTCTTTTTTCTTACTGTTTGTCAAATTTATTATTTCAAAAAATCAGCTCTTAGTCTCATTGATATTTTAAATTATCTTTTCAGTCTCTATTTCATTTATTTCTGCTCTGATTTTTGTTATTTCCTTCCTTCTACTGCCTGTGGGTTTAGTATCTTCTTTTCTGTCTAGTTCTTTGAGGTGTAAAAGTTGAGCTGTTCATTTGAAATATTTCTCTTTTCTTAATGTGGGCATTTACTACTACAAACAGTTCTCTTAGAACTGCTTTTGCTGCATCCCATACATTTTGGTATACTAAGTTTCCATTTTCATCTGTCTTAATATATTTTTTGATTTCCTTTTTTATTACTTTTTTGACTCTTCCTTCTTGCAGTTGATTTCTAGTTTCTTATCATAGTGGGTAGAAACAATGGCTGACATGATTTCAGTCTTCTAAAATTTATTAAGACTTGGAGAAAAAAGATGGCGGCGAAGTAGAGGAACGTGGAATGCATCCCTCTCCACAGATGCATTGGGAATGCACCGAAGGACAATTCCCACAGAGAACCAGCTGAACACCAGCAGATGACCTTGGACACCAGAAAGGACAGCAAGGAGCCCGACATAACTGGTAGGGAGGCATCTACGACAGCTCAAAGAGGGTGAAGCTGCAGAGCTGTGGCAGACGGGAGGGAGTGAGAAACACACGGAGGGTCCGCACTGCAGCTCGGCGTTCCCAGAACGAGAGGTCGATTCACAGCTGAACAGAGGGTCTGGGAGCGGGAGCGTGGGAACCAGAGAGCTGGTTCGGGGTGAGAAACATTGTTGCCAGTAAGGTGACGGACGGAGAGGACAGGAGGGAAGAGATCTGAGACGAGGAATGCCTGCCCCTGAGAGCTGTGCAGCCATGATGGTGGCTGGATGCTGCTGGCTCGCGGGGGGTGGGGGGGAGGAGCCGCACGCATAGCCTCTCTCTCTCTTTCGGCGCCTCTGCAACAGGCAGTGGAGAGACGCCCTGTGGGCCACCTAAGGTGCTCAGGGATAACAAGTACCCTCAGGCACTCAGGTGGGGCTAGATTAAAACCCCATGGAACTCCGACAACAGGGAGGCTGCCGAGAAAAACAAACAAAATAAAACAAAACAAAAACCCAAGAGAGGCCCAACTCTGAGACTTTCTCTTTACACCTGAGCCACCAGCGTCCCTCTGCAACAGGCACCTCCAAGCCCGACTGAAACAACAGTGCGCCACCGCTCACTCACTCCCAGGGAAAGGAGCCACTATTGTACCCTCTCCCTCCCCACATACCAACGCTTACAAACGAACAATAAAGGAAGCTCTGCTGGTCACAGAATAATGCAAAAAAACCCAAGGCGAGCAGGACACTTACAGCTGAGACTCTAAGGAAACAGAAATATTAGTATCAATCCTATTGAAATGGTCCATTCTGGGATCAGTTCTGGATTTTTTTTTTCTTTTTCCTTTATTAATTACGATCTTAGTCCTAAGGGATCTACAAGTTTTATAACAATTTTTTTAATGCTATTTTTTATTCTATTTTTATTTTTTTGCCTTTTTATATACTTCTATTTCTAGCTAAGTTTTTGGTAGTATGGACAATATATCTCTCATACTTTCCTTTCATCCCTATCTTTTATACATTTCTATTCCTTACTTTTTATTTCCATATTACCAACCACACTGTGCTCTTCTGTTCCCCTTTCTTCCATCCATTCTTAGTTTATTTTATCTTAACATACTTATAAGCAACACTATCGATCTGCTCAGACTCCTTGCTCTATTCTCCACGTGACACACTGCCTTGGTATTTAATATTAGGTTTTTGTCTTTATCTTACTTCTTAGTACAATTGTCTAATTTCATTCTGAGAATCTCCATTCTGTCTGGTGGTACTCTAGCTCTTTTCTATATTTGATTCTAGCTTACAAAAACTCCCTGGATTAGGGTTTGTATGTGTAAGGTGTTATTTGTTTGTTTGTTTGCTTTTGCTTTTGTCTCTGATTTGTTCTGTTTCAGTTGTCAATTTCTGTTGGGTTTCTCTTTGAATGTCTGAAAGCATACTGGGGTTCTGTCAGGTCTTTCTAGAGCCTTATGTCCTAATGGATACAGTAATTGTGTGTTTTATACATGTATGAGTTTCCTAGATTTAGTATTTGTTTAACCCAAAACTTGAACATTAGTCTGAGGCTTGGACAGTCTTCTATAAACACCTCTATCGCCAGGACAAGCAACCCCAAAAGTCTGGACAACCATGAGGAAACAAAGAAACACCATGCAGGCAAAGGAGCAGGAAAAAAACCCACAAGACCAAATAAATGAGGAGGAAAGGAAAAATGCCTGAAAAAGAATTCAGAGTAATGATAGTAAAAATGACACAAAATCTCAATAACAAAATAGAGAAAGTACAAGAAACTGTTCATAAGAACTCAGAAAACAAACAGCAATGGATAACAAAATAACTGAAATTAAAAATATGCTAGATGCTATAACCAGCAGAATGACTGAGGCAGGAGAACGAATAAGTGAGTTGGAAGATAGAATGGGGGAAATAAACGCCACAGAGCAGGAAAAAGAAAAAAGAATAAAAAGAATAGAAGACCGTCTCAGAGACCTCAGTGATAACATTAAGCATACCAACATTCGAATTATACGCATCCCAGAAGAAGAAGAAAATAAGAAAGTGTCTGAGAAAATATTTGAAGAGGTTCTAGTGGAAAACTTCCCCAACATGGGAAAGGAAATAATTCACCAAGTCCAAGAAGCGCAGAGAGTCCCATACAGAATAAACCCAAGGAGAAATACACCAAGGCACATATTAATCAAACTAACAACAATTAAACACAAAGAAAAAATATTAAAAGCAGCACGAGAAAAGCAACAAACAACATATAAGGGAAAACCCATCAGGATAACAGCTGACCTCTCTACAGAAACTCTGCAGGCCAGAAGGGAATGGCAGGATATCATGAAAGTCCTGAAAGAGAGAAACCTACAGTCAAGAATACTCTACCCAGCAAGAATCTCATTCAGATTTGAGGGAGAAATCAAAAGCTTTCCAGACAAGCAAAAGTTAAGAGAATTCAGCACCACCAAACCAGCCTTACAACAAGTGCTAAAGGAACTTCTCTAAGTAGGAAACACAAAAAAAGGAAAACACCTACAAATACAAACCCAAAACAATTCAGAAAATGGTCATTGGAACACACATGTCAATAATCACTTTAAATGTCAATGGATTAAATGCTCCAACCAAAAGACACAGACTGGCTGAATGGATACAAAAACAAGACCCTTCTATATGCTGCCTACAAGAAACCCACTTCAGACCAAGGGATACATATAGACTGAAAGTAAAGGGATGGAAAAAGATGCTCCACGCAAATGGAAGTCAAAAGAAAGCTGGAGTAGCAATACTCATATCAGACAAATTACACTTGAAAGTAAAGACTATTACAAGAGACAAAGAAGGACACTACATAATGATCAAGAGATCCATTCAAGAAGAACATATCACAATGGTAAATATCTATGCCCCCAATATAGGAGCACCTCAATACATAAGGCAAATGCTAACAGCTATAAAAGGGGACATCGACAGTAACACAATAATAGTGGGAGACTTGAACACCCCACTTACATCAATGACCAGATCATCCAAACAGAAAATAAAGACACACAAGCTTTAAATGACACATTAGACCATCTCGACTTAATGGATATTTATAGGACATTCCATCCAAAAACGACAGACTACACGTTCTTCTCAAGTGCACACGGAACATTTTCCAGGATCGATCAAATCTTGGGTCACAAATCAAACCTCAGCAAATCCAAGAAAATTGAAATCATATCAAGCATCTTCTCAGACCACAACACCATGAGACTAGATATCAATTATAGGAAAAAAACTGCAAAAAATATAAACACATGGAGCCTAAACAATTCTCTCTTAAACAACCAAGAAATCACTAATGAAATCAAAGAGGCAATCAAAAAATATCTAGAAACAAATGACAATGAAAACACAGCAACCCAAAACCTATGGGATGCAGCAAAAGCAGTTCTAAGAGGGAAGTTTATAGGAATACAGTCCTACCTTAAGAAACAAGAAAATTATCGAATAAACAAGCTAATCTTTCACCTAAAACAACTAGAGAAAGAAGAACAAAGAAACCCCAAAGGGAGCAGAAGGAAAGAAATCATAAAGATCAGAGCAGAAATAAATGAAAAAGAAAGGAAGGAAACCATAGCAAAAATAAATAAAACTAAAAGCTGGTTCTTTGAGAAGATTAACAAAATTGATAAACCATTAGCCAGACTCATCAAGAAAAAAAGGGAGAAGATGCAAATCAACAGAATTAGAAATGAAAAAGGAGAAGTCACAACGGACACCTCAGAAATACAAAACATCATGAGAGACTACTACAAGGAACCATATGCCAATAAACTGGATAACCTGGAAGAAATGGATACATTCTTAGAAAAATACAATCTTCCAAGACTGAACCAGGAAGAAATAGAAACCATGAACAGACCAATCACAAGTACGGAAATTGAGGCAGTGATTAAAAGTCTCCCAACACACAAAAGCCCAGGACCAGATGGGTTCACGGGCGAATTCTATCAAACATTTAGAGAAGAGCTAACACCTATCCTTCTCAAACTCTTCCAAAATATTGCAGAAGGCGGAACACTCCCAAACTCATTCTACGAGGCTACCATCACCCTGATACCAAAACCTGGCAAAGATGTCACAAAAAAAGAAAACTACAGACCAATATCACTGATGAATATAGATGCAAAAATCCTCAACAAAATACTAGCTAACAGAATCCAACAGCAATTTAAAAAAATCACACACCATGATCAAGTGGGGTTTATCCCTGGGATGCAAGGATTCTACAATATACGCAAATCAATCAACGTGATATATCATATCAACAAATTGAAGGATGAAAACCATATAATCATCTCAATAGATGCAGAAAAAGCTTTTGACAAAGTTCAACATCCATTTATGTTAAAAGCTCTCCAGAAAATGGGCATAGAAGGAAATTACCTCAACATAATAAAAGCCATATGTGAAAAACCAAAAGGCAACATCGTTCTCAATGGGGAAAAACTGGAAGAATTCCCTCTAAGAACAGGAACAAGACAAGGGTGTCCACTCTCACCACTATTATTCAACATAGTTTTGGAAGTTTTAGCCACAGCCATCAGAGAAGAAAAAGAAATCAAAGGAATCCAAATTGGAAAAGAAGAAGTAAAATTGTCACTCTTTGCAGATGACATGATATTATATATAGAAAACCCTAAAGACTCTACCAGAAAACTGCTAGCACTAATGGATGAGTTTAGTAAAGTAGCAGGATACAAAATTAATGCACAGAAATCTCTTGCATTCCTATACACTAACAACGGAAGAGCAGAAAGAGAAATTAAGGAAACTCTCCCATTCACCATTGCAACCAAAAGAATAAAATACCTAGGAATAAACCTGCCTAAGGAGGCAAAAGATCTGTATGCAGAAAACTTTAAGACATTGATGAAAGAAATCAAAGATGACACAAACAGATGGAGGGACATACCATGTTCCTGGATTGGAAGAATCAACATCGTGAAAATGACTGTACTACCCAAAGCAATTTACAGATTCAATGCAATCCCGATCAAATTACCAATGGCATTTTTCACAGAACTAGAGCAAGAAATCTTACGATTTGTATGGAAATGCAAAAGACCCCGAATAGCCAAAGCAATCTTGAGAAGGAAAAATGGAGTTGGTGGAATCAGGCTTCCTGACTTCAAACTATACTACAAGGCCATAGTGATCAAGACAGTATGGTACTGGCACAAAAATAGAAAGGACGATCAATGGAATAGAATAGAGAACTCAGAAGTAAGCCCAAACACATATGGGCACCTTATCTTTGACAAAGGAGGCACGAATATACAATGGAGAAAAGACAGCCTCTTCAATAAGTGGTGCTGGGAAAATTGGACAGCAACATGTAAAAGAATGAAATTAGAACACTTCCTAACACCATACACAAAAATAAACTCCAAATGGATTAAAGACCTCCATGTAAGGCCAGACACTATCAAACTCTTAGAGGAAAATGTAGGCAGAATACTCAATGACATCCATCAAAGCAAGATCCTTTTTGACCCACCTCCTAGAATCATGGAAATAAAATCAAGAATAAACAAATGGGACCTCATGAAACTTAAAAGGTTTTGCACAGCAAAAGAAACCATAAACAAGACTAGAGGGCAACCCTCAGAATGGGAAAAAATAGTTGCCTATGAAACAACGGACAAAGAATTAACCTCCAAAATATACAAGCAACTCATGCAGCTTAATACCAAAAAAGCAAATAACCCAATCCACAAATGGGCAGAAGACCTAAATAGACATTTCTCCAAAGAAGACATACAGATGGCCAACAAACACATGAAAAGATGCTCAACATCACTCATCATCAGAGAAATGCAAGTCAAAGCCACAATGAGGTATCACCTCACACCAATCAGAATGGCCATCATCACAAAGTCTGGAAACCACAAATGTTGGAGAGGGTGTGCAGAAAAGGGAACTCTCCTGCACTGTTGGTGGGACTGTAAGTTGGTACAGCCACTATGGAAAACAATTTGGAGGTTCCTTAAAAAACTACAAATAGAACTACCATATGATCCAGGAATCCCACTCCTGGGCATATATCCAAAGAAAACCATAATCCCAAAAGAAACATGTACCATAATGTTTATTGCAGCACTATTTACAATAGGCAGGACATGGAAGCAACCGAAATGCCCATCAACAAATGAATGGATACAGAAGATGTGGCATATATATACAATGGAATATTACTCAGCTCTAAAAAGGGACGAGATGGAGCTATATGTAATGAGGTGGATAGAACTACAGTCTGTCATATAGAGTGAAGTAAGTCAGAAGGAGAAAGACAAATGTTGTATGCTAACTCACATATATGGAATCTAAAAATGGTACTGATGAACTCCGTGACAAGAACAAGGATGCAGATACAGAGAATGGACTGGAGAACTGGAGGTATGGGAGGGGGCGGGGGGTGAAGGGGAAGCTGAGACAAAGCGAGAGAGTAACACAGACATATATATACTACCAACTGTAAAATAGATAGTCAGTGGGAAGTTGTTGTATAACAAAGGGAGTTCAACTTGAGGATGGACGATGCCTTAGAGGACTGGGACGGGGAGGGTGGGGGGGACTCGAGGGAGGGTGGGGGAGGAGTCGAGGGAGGGAGGGAATACGGGGGTATGTGTATAAAAACAGATGATTGAACTTGGTGTACTCCCCCCAAAAATAATAAATAAATAAATAAAATTTAAAAAAAAAGAAAAGGAAAAAGGGAGAGAAAAAAGATACAAATTTTCACTGTAAGGAATAAAAGAAGTTATATCACTTTACCTCCTACAGATACTAAAAGGAAAAATAAGACAACTACAAACAATTTTATGCCAATCAATTCAACAACTTAAATATGGATAAATTTCTTTGAAAAAAACCCCCACAATTTGCTAAAATTAACACAAAAAGAAAATTTAAAAATCTGAATATCCCTATATTTAATATAGACATTAAATTTTTTCCCACAAATAAATCTCTACCAAGCATTTAGAAAAAAAATAATGCCAAACCTACACAAACTCTTTCAGAAAACAGAGGAGGAAGGAAAACTTGCCAATTTATTTTATGATGCCAGTACAGTGCTATTATCAAAGTCTAACAAGGACAACACAAGAAAAGAAATTTCAGACTACCATCACTCATGAATACAGATGTAATTAAAGAAATTTTAGCAAATCAAATCTAATAATATAGAAAAGGATAAAATAAAAAAAATTTATTAAGACTTGTGGTCTAACATATGATCTATTCTGAAGAATGTGTATTCTGCTGCTGTTATATATAATGTCTATACATGCCTTTTAGGTCCATCTGGTCTAACATGTAGTTTAAGTCCAATGTTTCCATATTGATTTTCTGCATTGATGATCCATTGTTGAAAGCAGGGTACTGAGGTAATTTACTATTATCATATTGCTGTCTGTTTCTCCCTTCAGGTCTGTTAATACCTTGTATATTGAGGTGGTCTAATATTGGGTCAGATATATTTATAACTGTTATATTCTCTTGATGAATTGACCCCTTTAGATAATGATGTAATGGCCTTCTTTGTCTCTTATGATAGTTTTTAGCTTAAAGTCTATTTGGTCTAATATAAGTATAGCTACCCCTGCTGTCTTTTGGTTTTCATTTGCGTGGGATATCTACTTCCATTACTTTCTTCTGAGCCATATGAGTTCTTAAAACTAGAGTGAGCCTCTCATAGGCAGCATGTAGTTGGGTCTTGTTTTTTTATCCATTTGGCTGCTCTGTCTTTGATTAGAGAACTTAATTCATTTACATTTAAAGTAATTATTAATAACTATGGACTTACTATTGCCATTTTTAAATAGTTTTCTGGCTGTTTTGTAGTTCCTTTGTTTCTTTCTTCCTCTCTTGCTCTCTTCTTTTTTGAGTTGATTTTGTGTAGTGGTATGTTTTGATTCCTTTCTCTTTATCTTTTATGTATCTACTGTAGATTTTTGCTTTGTGGTTACTGTGAGGTAACCACATGTTTTACATAAAACATCTTATAGTTATAGCAGTCTATTTTCAGCTAATAACAGCTTAACTTTGAAGGCATAGAAATGCTCTACGTTTTTACACTCCCTCCTTGCACGTTTTATGTTTTTGAAGTCACATCTTTCTACCTTGCCTACCCATTAATAAATTATTGCAATTATAGTTTTATTTAGTACTTCTCCTGCATTCTGAATTTTACTATATATTTACCTTTACCAGTGAGTCTTGGGGAGGAAACCCCACCCAACAACACCTGCATACATCTTATTTGCCTGGGTCACTTGGCCACCTCTAGCTTTACTGGAGTCAGAGGAAGTTAGCTTTAGCTGGGGACACAATGTTGTTACCTGCCCAAAATCAGCATGTTGTTAGTAAGGACAAAGGGAAGAATAGATGTTAAACAGGCAATGAACAATGTCTGCCATACTATGAAAATGCTTTTCTTAACATTCAAATGGTTCAATCCAGGTGGTTTATGCTCATGGACACATCTTTGTGATTCTTTACTTTTCCTTCTTTATTTTAAGCACAGCCAAAGAGAGAGTGGGTATTTCATGTAGATTTTACTTGGTTGCCTTCATCTGTTCCATGGCCTGTTTCCCTTGTAAAACTGATGCGCATGTTGCTTAGCAGGAAAAGGCTTTTCCAGCACATCATATTAGAGGGTGCAGTGTCACCCCACTGCCTGGTAGGGTTGTGTGGAGATTTCTGACTTCCAAAGATGGAAGTGAATTGTCAGTAAGCCATCCATTCTCTGGGACTTTCTGGTCATTTCTAGACATTTTAGAGGGCATAACCCATGTCTGAAATAGAAAAAGGCAAAGTTAATTGAACTAAACTTATCCTCATCTGATATATTATCCACTAAGAGACCAAAGTGACAATTGAAAATGTACCCTTGATCATGTCATTACCAAATGTCATAATAGTTTTTTTCATCCCTTCCCCTCTCACAGGAAATAATACTCTAACTCCTTGGCATGACATTTAATGACCTCTTCCTGCTTCACCAACAACTAGTCCTTAGCCTTGCCCTTTAGCCTCAAGTAGCATGAAATTGCATGTCCTTCCTCATATCTATCAGGCTGTTTCCTACTATTCTGCTTTTGTTCTTGCTATGACTTCTTTCATTCCCCTCCCCCATCTTCCTCACCTATCTACCTCTTACTCAATCTTTAAGTCATTGGTTCTCAATTCAGTGATCTACCTCATTCTCAGCCAGGGAACACTAGAGAATGTCTGGAAACATTTATGGTCATCCCCGCTGAGAAGAGGGTGCTACTGCATCTCGTGCGTGGAGGCCAGGGATGTTGCTAAACATCCTGTCATTCACAGAACAGCCCCCTATGACAAAGAATTATCTAGCCCAAAATGTCAACTGTGCCAAGGATTGAGACATGCTTCTTTTTTTTTTTTTAATTTTTTTAATTTAATTTTATTTTTTTGGGGGAGGTTACATCAGGTTCAATCATCTGTTTTTACACACATATCCCCGTATTCCCTCCCTTCCTTGACTCCCCCCCTCGAGTCCCCACCACCCTCCCTGCCCCAGTCCTTTAAGGCATCTTCCATCCTCGAGTTGGACTCCCTTTGTTATACAACAACTTCCCACTGACTATTTTACAGTTGGTAGTATATATATGTCTGTGCTACTCTCTCGCTTCGTCTCAACTTCCCCTTCACCCCCCGCCCCCTCCCATACCTCCAGTTCTCCAGTCCATTCTCTGTATCTGCATTCTTATTCTTGTCACTGAGTTCATCAGTACCATTTTTAGATTCCGTATACGTGAGTTAGCATACAATATTTGTCCTTCTCTTTCTGACTTACTTCACTATGTATGCCAGATTGTAGTTCTATCCACCTCATTACATATAGCTCCATCTCGTCCCTTTTTAGAGCTGAGTAATATTCCATTGTATATATATGCCACATCTTCTGTATCCATTCATTTGTTGCTGGGCATTTCGGTTGCTTCCATGTCCTGGCTATTGTAAATAGTGCTGCAATAAACATTATGGTACATGTTTCTTTTGGGATTATGGTTTTCTTTGGATATATGCCCAAGAGTGGGATTCCTGGATCATATGGTAGTTCTATTTGTAGTTTTTTAAGGAACCTCCAAATTGTTTTCCATAGTGGCTGTACCAACTTACAGTCCCACCAACAGTGCAGGAGAGTTCCCTTTTCTGCACACCCTCTCCAACATTTGTGGTTTCCAGACTTTGTGATGATGGCCATTCTGATTGGTGTGAGGTGATACCTCATTGTGGCTTTGACTTGCATTTCTCTGATGATGAGTGATGTTGAGCATCTTTTCATGTGTTTGTTGGCCATCTGTATGTCTTCTTTGGAGAAATGTCTATTTAGGTCTTCTGCCCATTTGTGGATTGGGTTATTTGCTTTTTTGGTGTTAAGCTTCATGAGCTGCTTGTATATTTTGGAGGTTAATCCTTTGTCTGTTGTTTCATAGGCAATTATTTTTTCCCATTCTGAGGGTTGCCTTTTAGTCTTGTTTATGGTTGCTTTTGCTGTGCAAAAGCTTTTAAGTTTCATGAGGTCCCGTTCGTTTATTCTTGATTTTATGTCCATGATTCTAGGAGGTGGGTCAAAAAGGATCTTGCTTTGATGGATGTCATAGATTGTTCTGCCTATGTTTTCCTCTAGGAGTTTGATAGTGTCTGGCCTTACATGTAGGTCTTTAATCCATTTGGAGTTTATTTTTGTGTATGGTGTTAGGGAGTGTTCTAAGTTCATTCTTTTACATGTTGCTGTCCAATTTTCCCAGCACCACTTATTGAAGAGGCTGTCTTTTTTCCATTGTATACTCGTGCCTCCTTTGTCAAAGATAAGGTGCCCATATGTGTTTGGGCTTACTTCTGAGTTCTCTATTCTATTCCATTGATCATCCTTTCTATTTTTGTGCCAGTACCATACTGTCTTGATCACTATGGCCTTGTAGTATAGTTTGAAGTCAGGAAGCCTGATTCCACCAACTCCATTTTTCCTTCTCAAGATTGCTTTGGCTATTCGGGGTCTTTTGCATTTCCATACAAATCGTAAGATTTCTTGCTCTAGTTCTGTGAAAAATGCCATTGGTAATTTGATCGGGATTGCATTGAATCTGTAAATTGCTTTGGGTAGTACAGTCATTTTCACGATGTTGATTCTTCCAATCCAGGAACATGGTATGTCCCTCCATCTGTTTGTGTCGTCTTTGATTTCTTTCATCAATGTCTTAAAGTTTTCTGCATACAGATCTTTTGCCTCCTTAGGCAGGTTTATTCCTAGGTATTTTATTCTTTTGGTTGCAATGGTGAATGGGAGAGTTTCCTTAATTTCTCTTTCTGCTCTTCCGTTGTTAGTGTATAGGAATGCAAGAGATTTCTGTGCATTAATTTTGTATCCTGCTACTTTACTAAACTCATCCATTAGTGCTAGCAGTTTTCTGGTAGAGTCTTTAGGGTTTTCTATATATAATATCATGTCATCTGCAAAGAGTGACAATTTTACTTCTTCTTTTCCAATTTGGATTCCTTTGATTTCTTTTTCTTCTCTGATGGCTGTGGCTAAAACTTCCAAAACTATGTTGAATAATAGTGGTGAGAGTGGACACCCTTGTCTTGTTCCTGTTCTTAGAGGGAATTCTTCCAGTTTTTCCCCATTGAGAACGATGTTGCCTTTTGGTTTTTCATATATGGCTTTTATTATGTTGAGGTAGTTTCCTTCTATGCCCATATTCTGGAGAGCTTTTATCATAAATGGATGTTGAACTTTGTCAAAAGCTTTTTCTGCATCTATTGAGGTGATTATATGGTTTTCATCCTTCAATTTGTTGATATGATGTATCACATTGATTGATTTGCGTATATTGAAGAATCCTTGCATCCCAGGGATAAACCCCACTTGATCATGGTGTGTGATTTTTTTAAATTGCTGTTGGATTCTGTTAGCTAGTATTTTGTTGAGGATTTTTGCATCTATATTCATCAGTGATATTGGTCTGTAGTTTTCTTTTTTTGTGACATCTTTGCCTGGTTTTGGTATCAGGGTGATGGTGGCCTCGTAGAATGAGTTTGGGAGTGTTCTGCCTTCTGCAATATTTTGGAAGAGTTTGAGAAGGATAGGTGTTAACTCTTCTCTAAATGTTTGATAGAATTCGCCCGTGAACCCATCTGGTCCTGGGCTTTTGTGTGTTGGGAGATTTTTAATCGCTGCCTCAATTTCCGTACTTGTGATTGGTCTGTTCATGGTTTCTATTTCTTCCTGGTTCAGTCTTGGAAGATTGTATTTTTCTAAGAATGTATCCATTTCTTCCAGGTTATCCAATTGATTGGCATATAGTTGCTTGTAGTAGTCTCTCATGATGTTTTGTATTTCTGAGGTGTCCGTTGTGACTTCTCCTTTTTCATTTCTAATTCTGTTGATTTGCATCTTCTCCCTTTTTTTCTTGATGAGTCTGGCTAATGGTTTATCAATTTTGTTAATCTTCTCAAAGAACCAACTTTTAGTTTTATTTATTTTTCTTATGGTTTCTTTCCTTTCTTTTTCATTTATTTCTGCTCTGATCTTTATGATTTCTTTCCTTCTGCTCCCTTTGGGGTTTCTTTGTTCTTATTTCTCTAGTTGTTTTAGGTGTAAGGTTAGGTTGTTTATTCGATAATTTTCTTGTTTCTTAAGGTAGGACTGTATTGCTATAAACTTCCCTCTTAGAACTGCTTTTGCTGCATCCCATAGGTTTTGGGTTGTTGTGTTTTCGTTGTCATTTGTTTCTAGATATTTTTTGATTTCCTCTTTGATTTCTGTAGTGATTCCTTGGTTGTTTAGGGGTGAATTGTTTAGGCTCCATGTGTTTATATTTTTTGCAGTTTTTTTCCTGTAATTGATATCTAGTCTCATGGCGTTGTGGTCTGAGAAGATGCTTGATATGACTTCAATTTTCTTGAATTTGCTGAGGTTTGATTTGTGACCCAAGATGTGATCTATCCTGGAAAATGTTCCGTGTGCACTTGAGAAGAAAGTGTAGTCTGTCGTTTTTGGATGGAATGTCCTATAAATATCCATTAAGTCGAGATGGTCTAATGTGTCATTTAAAGCTTGTGTGTCTTTGTTTATTTTTTGTTTGGATGATCTGTCCATTGATGTAAGTGGGGTGTTCAAGTCTCCCACTATTATTGTGTTTCTGTCGATGTCCCCTTTTATGGCTGTTAGCATTTGCCTTATGTATTGGGGTGCTCCTATATTGGGGGCATAGATATTTACCATTGTGATATGTTCTTCTTGAATGGATCCCTTGATCATTATGTAGTGTCCTTCCTTGTCTCTTGTAATAGTCTTTACTTTTAAGTCTAATTTGTCTGATATGAGTATTGCTACTCCAGCTTTCTTTTGACTTCCATTTGCATGGAATATCTTTTTCCATCCCTTTACTTTCAGTCTATATGTATCCCTTGGTCTGAAGTGGGTTTCTTGTAGGCAGCATATAGAAGGGTCTTGTTTTTGTATCCATTCAGCCAGTCTGTGTCTTTTGGTTGGAGCATTTAATCCATTGACATTTAAAGTGATTATTGACATGTGTGTTCCAATGACCATTTTCTGAATTGTTTTGGGTTTGCATTTGTAGGTGTTTTCCTTTTCTTGTGTTTCCTACTTAGAGAAGTTCCTTTAGCACTTGTTGTAAGGCTGGTTTGGTGGTGCTGAATTCTCTTAACTTTTGCTTGTCTGGAAAGCTTTTGATTTCTCCCTCAAATCTGAATGAGGTTCTTGCTGGGTAGAGTATTCTTGACTGTAGGTTTCTCTCTTTCAGGACTTTCATGATATCCTGCCATTCCCTTCTGGCCTGCAGAGTTTCTGTAGAGAAGTCAGCTGTTATCCTTATGGGTTTTCCCTTATATGTTGTTTGTTGCTTTTCTCGTGCTGCTTTTAATATTTTTTCTTTGTGTTTAATTGTTGTTAGTTAGATTAATATGTGCCTTGGTGTATTTCTCCTTGGGTTTATTCTGTATGGGACTCTCTGTGCTCCTTGGACTTGGTTAATTATTTCCTTTCCCATGTTGGGGAAGTTTTCCACTAGAACCTCTTCAAATATTTTCTCAGACCCTTTTTTGTTTTCTTCTTCTTCTGGGATGCCTATAATTCGAATGTTGGTATGTTTAAGGTTATCACTGAGGTCTCTGAGACTGTCTTCTAATCTTTTTAATCTTTTTTCTTTTTCCTGCTCTGTGGCGTTTATTTCCCCCATTCTATCTTCCAACTCACTTCTTCATTCTTCTGCCTCATTCATTCTGCTGGTTATAGCATCTAGAGTATTTTTAATTTCAGTTATTTTGTTATCCATTGCTGTTTGTTTTCTGAGTTCTTATGAACTGTTTCTTGTACTTTCTCTATTTTGTTATCGAGATTTTGTATCATTTTTACTATCATGACTCTAAATTCTTTTTCAGGCATTTTTCCTATTTCCTCTTCATTTATTTGGTCTTGTGGGTTTTTTTCCTGCTCCTTTGCCTGCATGGTGTTTCTTTGTTTCCTCATGGTTGTCCAGACTTTTGGGGTTGCTTGTCCTGGCGATAGAGGTGTTTATAGAAGACTGTCCAAGCCTCAGACTAATGTCCAAGTATTGGATTAAACGAATATTAAGTCTAGGAAACACATACACATATAAGACACACAATTACTGAATCTGTTAGGACATAAGGCTCTAGAAAGACCTGACAGAACCCCAGTGTGCTATCAGATATTCAAAGAGAAACCCAACAGAAATTGACAACTGAAACAGAACAAATCAGAGACAAAAGCAAAAGCAAACAAACAACAAATAACACCCTACACCTACAAACATCAATCCAGGGAGATTTTGTAAGCTAGGATCAAATATAGAAAAGAGCTGGAGTACCACCAGAGAGAATGGAGATTCTCAGAATGTAATTAGACAACTGTACTAAGAACTAAGATAAAGACAAAAGCCTAATATTAAATACCAAGGCAGTGCGTCATCTGGAGAATAGAGCAAGGAGTCTGAGCAGACCGATAGTGTTGCTTATAAGTATGTTAAGATAAAATAAACTTAAAAAGGCTGGAAGAAAGGGGAACAGAAGAGCATAATGTGGTTGGAAATATGCAAATAAAAAGAAAGGAATAGAAATGTATAAAAAATAGGGATGAAAGGATAGTATGAGAGATATATTGTCCGTACTACCAGAAACTTAGCTAGATATAGAAGTATATAAAAAGGCAAAAAAAAAAAAAAAAAAGAATAAAAAATATCATTAAAAAATTATGTTATAAAACTTGTAGATCCCTTAGGGCTAAGATCGTATTTAATAAATCAAAAAAAAAAGAATAAAATATATCATTAAAAAATTATGTTATAAAACTTGTAGATCCCTTAGGGCTAAGATCGTATTTAATAAATCCAAAAAAAAAAAAAAAAAGAGAGAGAGAGAGAAAGAAAAAAAAAAAAAAAATCCAGAACTGATCCCAGAATGGACCAGTTCAATAGGTATTCATACTGCTATTTCTGTTTTCTTAGAGTCTCAGCTGTAAGTCTCCTTCTCCTTGCCTTGGGTTTTTTTTTTTTTTTTTTTTTTTGCATTATTCTGTGACCAGCAGAGGTTCCTTTATTGTTCGTCTGTAAGCGTCGGTGTGTGGGGAGGGAGAGGGTACAATAGTGGCTCCTTCTCCTGGGAGTGAGTGAGCAGTGGTGCACTGTTGTTTCAGTCAGGCTTGGAGGTGCCTGTTGCAGAGGGCGCCGGTGGCTCAGGCGTAAACAGAAAGTCTTAGAGTTGGGCCTCTCTTGGGGGTTTTTTCTTATTGATGCTGTTTTTTTTTTTTTTTTTTCTCTCCCGGCAGCCTCCCTGCTGCTGGCGTTGCAAGGGGTTTTAATCTAGCCCCGCCCGAGTGCCTGAGGGTGCTTGTTATCCCTGAGCGCCTTAGGTGGCCCGCAGGGCGTCTCTCCACTGCCTGTTGCAGAGGTGCTGAAAGAGAGGGAGAGGCTATGTGCGCGGCTCCTCCCCCCTGCCCGTGAGCCTGCAGCCTCCAGCCGCCATCATGGCCGGGCAGCTCTCAGGGACGGGCACTCCTCTCCGCGGACCTCCTCCCTCCTGTGCTCTCGGTCGGTCACCCTACCGGCAACAATGTTTCTCACCCTGAACCAGCTCTCCGGTTCCCACGCTCCCGCTCCTGGACCCTCCATTCAGCTGCGGATCGATGTCTCGGTCCGGGAACGCTGAGCTGCGCTGCAGACCCTCCGTATGTTTCTCACTCCCTCCCGTCTGCCACAGCTCCGCCGCTTCACCCTCTTTGAGCCCTCGTAGATGCCTCCCTACCGGCTATGTCGGGCTCCCCGCGGTCCTTTCTGGTGTCTGAGGCCGTCTGCTGATGTTCAGCTGGTTCTCTGTGGGAATGACTGCGTCCTTCCGTGCATTCCCAATGCATCTGTGGAGAGGGATGCACTCCACGTCTCTCTACTTCGCCGCCATCTTTTTCCCGTCGAGACATGCTTCTTTATGTGTTGACCCCTCCAAAAAAAAATAAATTGTTTCTGAACTTTCCAATACTGTCTCAGTACCTCCCTTAACATTGCCATAAAACTGATGAGACTTCTTAAGAACCTTATACTTTGGTGATTAAGAACTTAGAATCTTTGATTTTGAGTTTTACCACTCTGTCCACTGGCAAGTTACTGACCTTCCATTTCCTTATCTGCAAAATTTTGTACCTAATTCATGTGGTTGCAGTGAGATTGAATGAGATAATGTGTGTACAGTGCTGGCTACTCAGTACAGAGTAGCTGCTACATCTGCTATTATTGTTGTTACTGTGCTTATCATTATGTATTACTCTGCTTCTCGGATCAGGGGTGGATTTGCCAAGAAACCAGTGAAGTTTAAACTTCAGGGCCCGTTATTTTCTTGGGGCCCTTCCAATGCCCTGTACCTTATTCTGTATTCAAGATTTTACATTATTGCCTGGAAGACACTCCCCTCCCCCATACCTCCCTACTTCCTCTCCCTGTTGTTTAAGCTCCAGGCCCTACAGAATTTAGACTTGCCCCTGGTCAGGGCCTAGTATAAAGCCTTGACATTGGGACACAGTAAATATTCACCCACAGCAATAATCTTCAGCAAGTTGCCAACCAGCCTGGAGAGAAATGTGCTTATCCATTGTTGTCTGTTTTTAAAAAAAAAAACCCTCAGGTTTTAAAAAAAAAAAAAACTCTCATTGCTGCCCCTCTTCCTTGTGGTTGGGGTCCTCTAAAAGGCATTTCACTCTGTCATTCAGGAATCAATGGTATCCCTCTCCTTTTGTTCTCTCTTTCCAGTTGAGGATTCACCATTGTCACAAGGACAATGAGGGAAGAAAGTATGTGCTATCACTGATTATTTACTGAAGAAAATTCTGATGTAACTGCAGGAGCAAAGCCCTGTTTCCATGGGGACTGTCTGGGTCTGGGAAATGTTTGTTAGCACAAACTTCAAGTTATTATAGTATTTGCTATAGTTATCTGACTTGCATAGCTTCTCAGCCTCAGCTGGCTCCATCATCCCTACCCACATTTTCAGAAATAAATACTTGTGTATGTGTCTATGACTGGCTTCCAGCCTTCCAGTGTCAAGGCTGACATGACAGGAAGGAAAGAGCTGGACAGGTCAGTAAGGAAAAAAACCCATGATGGTTGAATAATTCCAAAGTCTGAGCTGGCATTGAAAGTTACATGAGACATTGGAATTCTGACCACAGAGAAGTCCAGTGACAGACACCTCATAAAAATGGAAGGATAATAATAGAAAAAGGATTGCACGAAAATTAAACTCTTAAGGTAGCATGACTCAAATAAGAATGAGAAATAATAATGCAAATGTCAAACTTTTCTCACCATATGGCTGATTGTACAAGAAGGATAGCTTATAACTTTTTTCCCTTAAATTTGATATCTAATCATTATCTTATAGCATCCATTCTTCAGAGTAGAAATCACACAGGTCTTCCCTGAGAAACCGTAGGCAGAATCTTCTCCTTGACTGATTTCCATCAACAACTGCATTTTCATCAGTCCTTATTCTGATTAGGATGAAGGCTAGGGAGGCAGCAGCCACATTTAATCCTTTTGATCTAAGAAAAAGTAGAAGATGAAGCAAAAAAGGAATGTTTCATCATGGGAGAAGCTCTCATCTGCTTGCTTCTGGTCAGGGCCTGGTATTTCCTAATCTGTAAAATGAAGTTAATAATATTCACCCATGAGATTGCTGCAGGGTATAAATGAGGCGAGGCATGGGAGAGATCTGTATCCTGGTGCTTTCTCCTCAGAGACTCTTTTCCATGGGCCCATTGCTTTATTTAACCATAAGGACATGCCAGCCCAGACGCCTTTACTAAGCTCTAGGTTCATATGTTCTGTGCTCCGAGAACATCTCCATTTGGCCTTCTCCAAAGCACCTTAAATGCATACAAACATACTGAAATCATCATATTTCCCCCAACATCTTGTTCTTTTCTAATATTCTCCAGCTAATGAATTTGGCATCATCGTTTATACAAACAAACCAGAAACCTGTGTCACTTTTCTAATCTTTAGTGACTTCATTCTTTTCAGTATAGAGTTAAAGCATTCTGAATATAGTCCCAGTTTTCCTTATGTCTATGAAGACAGGAATATAAAAGAAAAGCAGAGATTATTTTTTATAGAATACAGATTCTTTAATAAAGTACTTTGTGTCTGACCCAGTTTAGCACCTGGAGTTAAATAAATACTATTCCCTGATCTGCTAACCTGCAGGGATGGAACCAGTACATAGGCAAAGAGTGCTATGAAAAGGAGATTCTGGATGTGAATTAGACATGACTTTGTTTCTTTTAGATTCCCTAAAAAGGCAAGGGAAAATCAATAGACTTTAGAAGAAGAAAATAGGAAGAAAGAAAGTAGAGTTGAGATGTTATGTTCTTGCCTCCAAACACACATTTCATTTATCAAAGGATATAGTATGACTCTTAAAAATGTTTATTATTGCCTTTTAACTTCTATTCAGTAATATCACTCAAGTAGCACTATGCAGCCTGTTGGAGAATATGAAACTAGCTTGAGAGAATGTTCAGTTATGTTTACAACTTGATTTTATTTCTCATATGAGTACATTTCAATATTCACAATTGCTACTGATCTCTGATTTAGGATTTCTGATGGAATTATAATGCATTAACTTTTTTTTTTAAGTGCTATATAGAATCACATAATTTAAGGCTCATTGGGATATTTGGGATTGTCTAGTTCATAACCTTCATTTTCAAAAGAAACTGGGATACAGTGGCGTTAAGACTTGTCCAAAGTTATCTATAGCATGTCAGAACTGAATCTGGAACCTAGACTCTGTGAATCTCTACCTAGTTCCTTCCCTATGGTACTGGTATTCTCTACCTATTCTAGTTCAAACTTTTTTTTTTAAACAAAAAAGTTCTCTCACTAAAAGTTCACTGAGAAATTTGTTTTGTTAAATTCTTTTTACATGCTTCAGGGCACTCTTTTTGTAATAAAAATAGAATGAAATTGATACAAAACCAAAGAAAATAAATGTTATATCTTGACCATTTAATTTCTATGTTATTCTCTCTCTGTTTTCCCTGAACACCCTCTGCATCTACCATTCTGAATCTTCTTTTGACCTTGATTATTTTACCAATTGCTGCAAACTTATCATTAACGGCCTTTTGAATTCACTACCCAAATAATCTAAACTTATTATTAAAACATTTATATCCTCACTTGTCTAGATTTAAACATTAAACTTTCATTGAAAGTTGAATCCAATAAAATAACTGTATTTTAAACCTCTTAGTAACTGGCTTCTTAACCATCTTTTTAAAGAATTTGAATTAATTATTAAAGTAACAGATTATTTGCCTTGAGATTAACTGCTTGGTTTTTAAAGCCAATTTGTATGGGTAGACAGCCTGCTGTTTCCTGCATATTAAAATTCAGGGTACACAAAGTAGATCTCAGCTTTGTTTAGCTTCTATGCAGGTCTCACATAATTCTACAGTGCCCTTGAATCCAGTGTACTTGTGTGAAATCCACATGTGAGGTGGATTTCTCTACATGTATCACATGACAGCACAAGATCTCACAGATTAGTAATGCTGTCTCCATCAGGAAGTACCATTTATCAGTAATAAATGTAATAAGGACAAATGCAAATTTTTTCAGGTTAAAAACATTTTTACCTAGTCCCACCCCCACATATAAGCAAAACCAGGCAAGTATATACCAAAGCAAGCTTGGGAATACTAGTACAATTTCATATTGATGTTTCTGACTTGACTGAAGTTTCCCTAAGTGGCCTGGAAATTAGAGGTCTCTATTTGCACAGAGTCCTTAGCCGCTGACCACCACGGTTGGTTCAGAAGTAAACACTTGTCCTAATCAGAGTTTCTGAGGATTGATGCTTTTATCAGAACTATTGGGAAGGAAGATTCTTGCTTTGATAAAAATATAGTTTCCCTTTAATATGCAAGCATACAGTTTGCATTTCTCTTAATTCGTAATTATACACGTCTCACAAAGAATTTTCAATGAAATAGCCTATTCTGTGATCAATCAGACATGGAACTGATAAAATATTATGCTGATTAGCACTGTCTTTCAGTGCTAACAGTCATCGATTCTAAGTCTCCTTATTTTTGTTTCTTTAGGGAAATCACGTCTATAATTGCTTTGGCCTTTATTCTGCAAAATATCGAGTTGATAATCTTAAATACAGACCATCTTAAGTTGCTCATTGACCAACTCAATTATTTCCTATAATTCCTCTCCCTTTTTGTGGTATGAAAGAACAATGAGGTTGGTGTTTGCCTCTATGGTTTTTTTCTTCACTGCTTTGTACCTAAATTTCTTTTGTCCAAGGTCTCTCAACCAATACAGTCAAAACCCAGGACAAAAAAGAAATTATGTCAGGTAGAAGGTTAGATAAAATTATGACCGTCACCATTGGCATTTTAGAGATTCAGACAGTCATGTGCTCCGAGTGACTTCACACTCATGGCTGAATGGCAATGAGAAAACTGTACTTGTATATCAATATTTATATCATTGAGTCACTTTTTTGGTGTTTATTTTTTTCTGCCTTATATCCACTCTTCCCTACTCCTGATATGCTAAGATCTGAGATTCTAAGAGGACTCACTCTTCCCTACTTTTCTTATTTCTTTTTTTTTTTTTGATTTTTAAAATTGAAATATAGTTGGTGTACAACACTCTATAAGTTACAGGTGGACAACATAGTGATTTGCGATTTTTAAAGGTTATATTCCATTTATAGTTATTATAAAATATTGGCTATATTCCCTGTGTTGTACAATATATCCTTGTAGCTTATTTATTTTATACATAATAATTTGCATCTCTTAATCCCCTACACCTATGTTGTGCCTTTCCACCCTCCCCACTGGTAGCCCCTAGTTTGTTCTCCATATCTGTGCATCTTTTTCTGTTTTGTTATATTCACTAGTTTGTTGTATTTTTTAGATTCCACATTTAAGTTATATCATACAGTATTTGTCTTTGTCTGACTTATTTCCCTTAGGATAACACCCTCCAAGTACATCCATGTTGTTACAAATGGCAAATTTTCTTTCATTTTTATGGCTTTTTATTCCATTTTTTCCCATTGTACGTATATACCATCTTTTCTTTATCCATTCATCTGTTGATGGACACTTAGGTTGCTTCCATATCTTGGCAATTACAAATAATGCTGCTATGAACATTGGGGTGTCTGTATCTTTTTGAATTAGTGTTTTTGGTTTTATTGGATATATACCCAGGAGTGGAATTCCTGAGTCATATGGTAGTTCTATTTTTAGTTTTTCAGTTTTTTGAGAAACCTCCCTTCAGTGTTCCACCATGGCTGTACCAATTTACATTCCTACTAACAGTGTATGAAAGTTCCCTTTTCTCCATATCCTCACCAGCATTTGTTATTTGTGGTCTTTTTGATGATAGCCATTCTGACAGGAGTGAGGTGATATCTGATTGTGGTTTTAATTTACATTTTTCTGATGATTGATAATGTTGAGCATCTTTTCATGTTCCTGTTGACCATCTGCATTTCCTCTTTGGAAAAATGTCTCTTCAGGTTTTCTGCCCATTTTTTAACGAGATTGTTTGTTTTTGATGTTGAGTTGTATGAGCTATTTATATATTTTGGGTATTAACCCCTTGTCAGTTATATCATTTGTAAGTATTTTCTCCCTTTCAGTAGGTTTTTTCATTTTGTCGATGATTTCCTTTGCTGTGCAAAGTTTTTAAGTCTATTTAGACCCCGTTTGTTTAGTTTTGCTTTTATTTCCTTTGCTTTAGGAGATATCAAAAAATTATTGGTCTGATTTTATCAAAGCGTGTTCTCTCTATGTTTTCCTCTAGGAGCTTTATAGTTTCCGGTCTTACATTTAGGACTTTAATCCATTTTGAGTTTATTTTTGTATATGGTGTTAGAGAATGTTCTAATTTCATTCTTGTAGCTGTCCAGGTTTCCCAGAGGCACTTATTGAAGAGACTGTCTTTTCTCCATTGTATACTCTTGCCTCCTTTTTCATAAATTAATTGAAAATAAGTGCATGGGTTTATTTCTGGGCTCTCAATTCTGTTTCATTGATCTGTGTGTCTGTTTTTGTGCCCGTACCATACTATAGCTTTGTAGTAGAGTCTGAGGTCAGGAACTGTGATTCCTCCAGCTCTGTTCTTCTTTCTCAAGATTGTTTTGGGTATTCGGGATCTTTGGTGTTTCCATACAAATTCTAAAATTATTTGTTCTAGTTCTCTGCCTTTGGTAATTTGATAGGAATTGCATTGAATCTGTAGATTGCCTTCGGTAATATGGTCATTTTAACAATATTCATTCTTCCAATCCAAAAACATAGTATATCTTTCCATATGTTTGTGTAATCTTCAGTTTCTTTCATCAATGTCACAGTTTTCCAAATACAGGTCTTTTACCTCATTAGATATGTTTGTTTCTAGGTATTTTATTCTTTTTGATGCAGTGGTAAATGGGATTGCTTCTTTAATTTCTCTTTCTGATATTTCATTGTTAGTATAGAAATGCAACAGATTTCTGTGTATTTATTTTGTGTCTTGCAATTTTACCGAATTTATTGATGAGCTCTAGTAGTTTTCTGATAGTGTTTTTCGAATTTGTATAGTATCATGTCATCTGCAAACAGTGACAGGTTTACTTCTTCCTTTCCACTTTGGATTCCTTTTATTTGTTTTTCTTCTCTGATTGCTGTCACTAAGACTTTCAATACTACGTTGAATAAACGTGGCAAGAATGGGCATCCTTGTCTTGTTCCTGATCTTAGAGGAAATGCTTTCAGCTTTTCACCATTTGGTGTGATGTTAGCTGTGGGTTTGTCATATATGGCCTTTATTATGTTGAGGTATGTTCCCTCTATAACCACTCTCTGGAAAGTTTTTATCGTAAGTGGATGTTGAATTTTGTCAAAAGTTTTTTTTGTTTTTGCATCTATTGAGATGATTGTATGTTTTTATTCTTAAATTTGTTGATGTGGTGTATCAATACTGATTGATTTGCAGATATTGAAAAATCCTTGCATCCCTGGGATAAATCTCACTTGATCATTGTATATGTCCTTTTAATGTATTGTTGGATTTGGTTTGCTAGTATTTTGTTAAGGATTTTTGCATCTATGTTCATTGGTGATGTTGTCCTGTATTTTCTTACTTTTTGTGTATGTGTGTGTGTGATATCTCTCTCTGGTTTTGGTATCAGGGTGATGCTTTCCTCCCTGAATGAGTTCGAAAGCATTCCTTCCTCTGGAATTTTTTGGAATAGTTTAAGAAAGATAAGTGTTAACTCTTCTCTAAATGTTTGTTAGAATCCACTTGTGAAGCCATGTGCTCCTGGACTTTTGTTTGTTGGGAGTTTTTAAACTGCTGATTCAATTTCTTTACTGGTAATTGGCTCATTCATATTTTTTATTTCTTCCTGGTTCAGTTTTGGGAGATTGTACATTTCTGATAATTTGTCCATTTCTTCTAAGTTTTTCATTTTTATTGTATGTAGTTTTTTGTAGTAGTCTCTTATGATCTTTTATATTTCTGTGGTGTTGCTTATAACTTCTTTTTCATTTTGATTTTATTGATTTGGGCTCTCTCTTTCTTGATGAGTCTGGCTAAAGGTTTATCAATTTTGTTTATCTTTTCAAAGAACAAGCTCTTAGTTTCTAGTCTTTATTTACTCTTTATTGCATTGAGTTCTGCTTTAATCTTTATGGTATCTCTCCTACTAATTTTGGATTTTATTTGTCCTTCATTTTCTGCTTCCTTTAGGTGTAGGGTTAATTCATTTGAGTTTTTTCTTCTTTCCTGAGGAAGGCTTGTATTGCTATAAACTTTCCTCTTAGAACTGCTTTTGCTGCATCCCATAGATTTTGGGTCATTGTGTTTTCATTTGTCTCCAGGAATTTTTTAATTTCCTCTTTGATTTCTTCAGTGATCCATGGTTGTTTATTAGCATGTTGTTTAGCCTCCACCTGTTTATATTTTTTGCAGTTTTTTTCTTGTAGTTGATTTCCAGTCTCATAGCATTGTGGTTGGAAAAGATGTTTGATATGATTTTAGGTTTATTAAATTTACCAAGGCTTGTTTTGTCACCTAGCATGTGATTTATCCTGGGGAATGTTCCATGTGTACTTGAAAAGAATGTGTGTTCTGTTACTTTTGGATGGAATGCTTTCTATATATCAATTAAGTCTACCTGGCCTAATGTTTCATTTAAGGCCAGTGTTTCCTTATTGATTCTCTGTCTGGATGGTCTTTCCATTGATGTAATTGAACTGTTAAAATTCCCTGTTATTATTGTGTTACTGTCAATTTCTCCCTCTATGTCTGTCAATATTTGCTTTATGTATTTAGATGTTCCTATGTTAGGTGAATATGTATTTGTAATTGTTTTATCTGCTGAGATTGATCATTAGGTAGTGTCCTTCTCTCTCTCTCATAACAATCTTTATTTTAAAGTCTATTTTGTCTGATATATATATTGCTCCCTCAGCTTCCTTTTGATTTCCATTTGTGTGGAATACGCTTTTTCATTCCCTTTCTTTCAGTCTGCGGGTGTCTTTAGATCTGAAGTGAGTCTCTTGCAGGAAGCATATATATGGGTCTTGTTTTTGTATCTGTTCAGCCACCCTGTGTCTTTTGATTGGAGCCTTTAGTCCGTTTACATTTAAAGCAATAATTGATGTGTATATATGTTCTCATTGCCATTTTGTTAATTGTTTTAGGGTTGTTTTTGTAGGTCTTCTTTGTCCTTTCTTCTTTCATTCTTTTCTCATGTTATTTGATGACCATCTTTAGTGTTATGTTTGGATTCCTTTTTCTTTGTTGTGTGTATCTAGTATAGGTTTTCGGTTTGTGGTTACCATGAAGTTTTTATGTAGCAGTCTATATATATTTGTGATTGTTTTAAGTTGCTGATCTCTTAATTTCAGATGCTTTTTAACAATCCTGCATTTGTACTCTCCTCCCTCACAATTACTGCTTTTGATATCATATTTACATTGAATTGTTTTGTGTTTCTTAACTGCTTATTGTGGATAGAATTGATTTTATTACTTTTGTCTTTTAACTTTTCTATTAGCTTTGTGCATGAGATGACTTCCTGCTTTTACTGGATGTGTGCACTTACCAATGAGCTTTTTCCTTTTATAATTTTCATGTTTCTAGTTTTTGCCTTTACTTTTTTGCTTAGAGAAGTTCTTTAACCTTTCTTGGAAAGCTTTTTTGGTGGTATTGAACCCTCTTTTAACTTTTTCTTGTACAGACCTTTTGATCACTCCAGCAAATCTGAAGGAGAACTTTGCTGGGTTGTATCCTTGGCTGTAGATTTTTCCCTTTCATCACCTTGAATATATCATGCCACTCCTTTATGGCCTGCAGAGTTTCAGTGAAAAGTCACCTGAGAGCCTTATGGGAGTTCCCTTGTATGTCATTAGTTGCATTTCCCTTGCTGCTTTTAATATTCTTTCTTTAATTTTTTGTCATTTTAGTTACTGTGTGTCTTGGTGTTTTCCTCTTTGGGTTAATCCTGTATAAGACTCTCTGCACTTTCTGGACTTGCATGTGTGTTTCTTTTCCCAAGTTAGGGAATTTTTTGGCTATTATGTCTTCAAGTATGTTCTCAGCTTCTTTCCCTCTCTCTTCTCCTTCCAGGACCCCTGTAGTGTGACTATTAGTGCACTTGATGTTATCCCAGAGGTCTCTTAAACTGTCCTCATTTCTTTTCATTTTTTTTTCTTCTCTTCTGTTCAGCATCAGTGATTTCCACTACTAGTGTATTTTTCATTTCAGTTATTGTATTCTTCACCTCTGTTTGGTTGTTCTTTATATTTTGTAACTCTTTGTTAAAAGCTTCTAGCTTCTTGCTCTGTGCATCCATTCTTCTCCTGAGTTCTTTCATTATCTTTACTGTCACTACCCTGAATTCTTTCTCAGGTAAGCTGCCCAACTCTACTTCACTTAGTTCTTATTCTGGGGTTTTACCGTGTTCCTTTGTTTGGAACATGGTCCAGAGTGTCTTGAACCCTGTATTGCTTGTGGACAGTGCCAGAGCCCAGCTGGTCTCAGGGTAGATTCTGGCCTGCTGGTGGCCGGCTGGGTCCACAAGCTGTGGTATTGTGGTTTCTTGCATCTGGTTTCTGCCCCCTGGTGGATGAAGTTTGCCTAGTGGCTAGAGTAGGCTTTCTTGGGAGGAGTGTGGGGGCCCAGGGTATTCTGGGGCTTGTGCCTGTGCACTGGTGTGTGGATATGTGTCCTCGGCCTTCTGGTGGTGGTCAGAGTCATGTCTAGAGACAGCTGTGGCCTCAGGTGGACTTAAGGCAGCCTGTCTGCTGATGGGTAATTCTGTGTCCCCACCCAATTTGTTGCTTGACTTGAGACATCCCAGCACTGGTGCCTACAGGCTGTTGGTTCAGGGCAGGGCTAGAGCCTAGAGCCAATAAGCTAGATGGAGGATTCCACAATGGCACTTGCCAGCACCAGTGTCCATGTGGTAGCAGGAACTCCCAAGAATGGTTGCCGCCAGAGTCTGTGACCCCAGGGTAAGCAGAAGTTGACTCCTGGCTCTCCAGGAGACTCTCCAAGATCAGCAGGCAGGTCTGATACAGGCTCTTATCAAATTACTGCTTCTGCCCTAGGTCCCAGGGTGTGTAAGATTTTGTGTGTGCCCTTTAAGAGTGGAGTCTCTATTTCCCCCAGCCCTCTGGGACTCCCAGAAGTAAGCACTGCAGTCCAGTCCTTCAAAGCCAAATATTCTGGGGGCTCATCTTCCCGGTGCAGGACCCTCAGGCCGGGGAGCCTGACTTGGACCTCTGAGCTCTTATCCTTTTGGGAGAACATCTGCAAAGTAATTATTCTCTAGTTTGTGGGTCATCCACCTGGGGGTATGGGACTTGACTTATATCATAAGTCTGCCTCTCCTACTCATCTTGTTGTTGTGGTTCCTTTTTATGTCTTTCTTTGTAGAAGTTCGTTTCTGATAGGATCTTCTCTTTTTTGTCGATGGTTGTCCTGCAGATGGTTGTGATTTTGGTGTGCCCATGAGAGGAGGTGAGCTCAGGGTTTTTCTAGTCTGCCATCTTGGCTGATCTGTTATATCTTCATATTTTTTGGCTGCTGTCACATGATGCAGGTTTGACAAACCACAGCATTGCACTCAAACCTACCAGAAGCTTTAAAAAGTATATTCCAGAACCGTTGTCAGAATGATTAGAATTATTAGAAAGGGAGGGTCATCTTTCATCCATTGGACTTGAAGCTGAGCAGATGTCAGCCTGGAGTAATTGGCTCCTAAAGCAAACAGTGTTAGCCCCGAAGCTCTCATCATTTCCATGCTCATATACCCAGGGGCTTCTGGCTACATTCCACTATATCTCTCTCTCTACAGGCTTTTGCTGACCATTGCAGCCAGTCCACTCAGCTGGCATATTTATATGATAGGGTTCAAGTGCCAGAGAGTTCATGTTCCCAGAGCTGCTTTCCACCAGTTACTGATGGGAATTGGTAGATCAAAACCCCAGCTCCCTGTCCCCATGGTTGACAAATCTCTGAAGTGTGGACTTGAATTATCAATGTTGAACCATAATTTGTTGTTTACCTTCACATGGATATGTACATGTGTGTATACACATATGTATACATATATGTATATGTGTTTGTATGAATGCATGTATACACAAATGGATATAAATAAAATATTCATGCAAATCCACATACAGGTCATAATTTTTTATATTGTTATATACCTCTGACTTGGGTGGGGGGAAGTATTTTTTAGTACCTTTCCTGGCTCAGTCCTAGAACATTCTTCTAATTAATTCAAAATTAGATGTTCTCACTGCAGATATTCTCACTTCTGCTTTTCATGAGCCTGTTCTATATGGCCATTGAAGCTATGGTTCTTTGATCCCAAATTTCAAGTGGGTAAGAAATACCCATTTCCTATTTTCCCTACTTACTTATATCCTAACTATTAGAAAAACAAACATTTTAAATTAAAAATATTTTTCCTAATATATCAATAAAATCACCCAATATTTATATAAATCCAGAGCTAATATTAAGCCGGTATTTACCAATACAGTCATATCATTTCTATAGACAGCACTAATTTTATGGGTGTCCATTCTGATTGACCAGCATACATGCCATCATCTCTTACACCTGGACTGAACATCATGGTTGTCTGCTCACACCCACCATCAAAACCACATCCTTATCTCCCTGTGGCCCAGAATCTAATCCCACCCGCTCAGAGAATATTCCTGCTTACCCCAGCCAAAGCTCAGGATAATCAAAGTTGAGAAGAGGATGCCTTTTCCTGGAAAGGAAAGATAAAGAATAGAAATCTTGCATCCTTACACTTGCAACAGACTGAAGGCAGGGTAAGTTTTTAGAGATATTTGCATGTTCAAGATCTCTTATCCTTTCCTCAATTCCAGAGAGCCTTGGTCTCTCTTTGCCTTTGGATTTTTGCAGGATTAAAAACAAAATCTTCTTGGAACCTCTGCTCCTATTACCTTGTACAAATACCTGAATTTATTGTCTTCATTTATGAGGGTCAAGGAACACGGAGATGAACCTCAGAAAGGAATGGGTACATAGCAGTGTGTCTCTGGGCAGAGAAGTAGAAGGATGTACAACTGCAAGTATCCGCAGTTGGAATGTAGCAGGTCAGTGTCAGCGGACCCTGCCCCTGTTTTCTGTCGGATAAATCTCCCAGAACACAAGTCACTCACTAGTTTCCCTCAGCTGGAGGAATAAGGGTTTGAGTACCTTAATATGATTTAGGAAAATATATTTTTTATTTAAAATGTTTGTTTTTCTAATTGTTAGGATATAAGTAAGTAGGGAAAATAGGAAATGAGTATTTCTTACCCACTTGAAATTTGGGATCAAAGAACCATACCTTCAATGGCCATACAGACCAGGCTCATGAAAAGCAGAAGGGAGAATATCTACAGTGAGAACATCTTCCCTGTACCAAGGGCTTGTTCATGAGAAATCCTAATGGGACCAGGTGTGGAAGAGTTACCTTGTATTTCCTGTATGACCAGGCTGGGTAAACTGTTTCCGGGCTCCATGGGATGCTGAGGTCAAGGTCTGCTGGTTCAAGCTGATGTACAGCTTTCAAGTTCATGCACAGCTTTCCACATCCTGGGGTTGAGTGCTTTTTGTTGTGTTTGCAGATGCCTCAACCAGGATTCTAACTTATTTGAGAAATTTTTGCACTGTATGAATAATGCCCCAAGGCTTTAAAAGAGAAAAACATGAGCACTTCAACGACGCAAAGATTTATGGGTTTCAGTGCAAAACATTCCAGTGGGGAGATTTAAAAAATTAATGTGTATTCAAGGCAGCACAACATGGAGTATTTGAGGCATTTAAGAATTTTAAATATGAGGGAGTATGCTGAATGGGGAAGCTGTTCATTTGAAATAGTGTATCAGAGTTTAGAACAGGTGGGGAAACTCAACTTTTTTTTTTAATGAAGAAAATGTTGCAATATTGAGTTTTGCTTGGCCCACACAGGAACACTAAGAAACCAAAGCAGCAGCCTTCAACTCTGCTAAAGAGCTCTGAATATGCAATATTGCAGTCACTTCCGCACATTCAATGCAAGCCACCATGTGTGTTTGTAAACAACTAAAAGACCCAGCTAATCTTGAGCAATACACAAATGAGCCATCTTTGAGAATGCCAGTTGCCTGCTAATAACTTTCTAAAATTGCTCTCCAGCACTAATTGAAATCATAAATCCTCATCACATTCAAAGCCCAACCACTGTATACTATTAGCTCACTACAGTTCTTAATCTTCTTCTGGGGCACTTTCTTGCTGTATCCTTCCTCCTGTAGCAGCTACATTTATTATTACAGTTCAAACACCTTGCAGTATACCTGCTGGAGAGCTATATAACACTTCTGTAAGCATGTCAGTATGAGGGCATGCTTAATAGGAACACCTATCCCATTCCCATTGGAACAAGGTCAAAAAATGTCAGGGAAATATATTTTCACTCATTTCATCCTAGATGCCTGTAGATAACACAGATCGAAAGAATATTTAAATTCTGTTTTGTTAAGACAGGCTACTTCTATTATATAGTGGAGCAGGTAGGAGGTTATGGTTGCCTGTAGACAATTTGCCAGACAAGAAAAATGGCTTTGCAGACCATCTGACAGCTTTATTCTTGTGGCTTGTAGAAAAATAGGCAAAGAAGATTGCAGAAGCAGCTGAGTGGAATACAACACAACAGTTCAGAAAAATATTAACTGGTTGTAAAATGAGTGGGTGGATGTAGTAAAGGAACTGGCATTTCAGTTATATAAAATCACTTATTTTAACATTTTTATAGCCAAATTATGCTCCTTTTCTGTGCTGTATCTTTGGGTCTGTTGCCCGGAATAGATGAAAAGAATCCTTCCACAAGGCACAGAACGTTTATATGGAAGGGGAGAGAAGGAGCAGCTATGAATCATTTTATGGCTGAATTATGCTCCTGATCCCAAGGAAGACCCCCTGGCAGTGTAGGTCTGATTTTATAGTAAGTCCTGTGCTTTTACTGATTTGTTCTGGCCCCATTTATTTGCCTGCACAACCACTCCTGGGCCTTCTAATGGACACTTGTAATTAATGTGGAATGCTCTGATACTTGTACGGAGACAGGTCCATTTGCAGCCTTAAAAAGCTGAGACAATAGTGAACACTGCAAGTTTTCTATTCCTTGAAGCAGAAAAGACAGACTCAATAAAGTATTTTCTGAGATGACGGCCCACCTGGTAGAATCATCCTCAGTTCATCCCTTTTAACTAGCCTCACTCATTCAACACAGAAGAGAAATCGTCCTCTCAACTCTCTTGTAAGGAGTAATAAGGACTTGGACATTCCTTAACAAAGCTCTTTTTTGGCATAAAAACTGAAGAACACAGACCATGTACCCTCAGCAACAATACGTCTTGTAGTTGTAAGAAGTGTTAAGTGTGTTTGTTCAAAAAGAAAAGTCAGAAGTGAAATACTTGGGAAAACACTGGGTAATACAGAGTTGCCGCTTTTCACCCTGCAGGACTTCCCTGGGTTTCTAATGTCCCAACACACATTTCAGATCTTCAGGAAAGGAATATCTGCATTTCTAATACTTATTTTACCACAGGACTCTTTGTTTTATAGAAACTTGCATGTGGCCAATGTTTCTTAGAATACTCTAAGAAATAATGCCCCTTTTATCCAGGACCCTTACACAAGGAGAAATGACATTTCTTTGTCAGGCAGATTTAAATATTTGCCTTTTCAACATTTTTTAGAGTTCCCCATGTTCCCCATTTATCATAGAACAATGATCAATGCCTTTATTTATACTTATTTGTGTTCAGAATTACAGATGACCTCTTCTCATATTTTCTTCCTTTATGACCCATTATGTAGTTTTCCTCGCCCCTCACATGCTAGTCAAATTTGCTTCTTGCTGTTCTGCATATTCGTTTGGTATCTGTCAGCTCCATATCCTTGAACACAATACTTCCTCTTTCTGGAACAAGCTGTCTTCTTACTTCTACCTATTTGGAACCTAGCCATTTTCCCAGAATCATGCCAAATGCCACTTTCCACGCATCCTTCCTCAGTTTTGCAGTTGGGAATCAGTCTTTCCTGCTTTAATGTTTCTACTGTATTTGGCATAGGCCTCTGCTATAGCTTACATCAGCCTCCATGTTTTCTGGTTTTTGCTGATTTCTGATTTCTGTGAGTTCTTCTGCTTGCATATGAGTTCCCTGAGGGCAGGGACTACATCTTGTTCATCTTTGGGCACAGAGCCTGTGACATTGTCAAAACAGAATCTAGGTCAAGCTAAATTGAGATATGTAACCCCTGGACCCCATTTTTTACTTGGCTTTCTCTCTTCAGCTTTCCTGCAATGTTTTTGAAATCGCCAGACCATAGGATGATGGCAGGTTCCACCTTAGAGCTGGCCTAAGGCCACCCTCACAAGTCTGAGCATACTGTGCTTTGCTCCAGTGTTACATTGTTTCATAACTGCATGGTTGACAAGATGCTCCTGGCTGGATGATAAGTTTCCCAAGGTCTTTCTAGTTTACCTGCAGAATTGCTCTAGACTTATACCCATAAGGCTGAGCCTGCAGGGCTGGGGGAGGCAGTTGAATTTACAAGAGATCTAATATACCCTCTATCTCAGATCTAGCAATCAGACGTGTGCACAGATAGGTCCCTGGTGAAAATGCTATCTCCAAGTTCTTCGCTCACTCAGGTTCTGAAGGCCCTTCCCAGAGCCCTCATAATGACACTCTTCTCAGATTATTTTGTTTCCAGAGGCTTCTACTCTATACTCATAGGCTTAGCTTTATGCTCTGCAAGTTGAGAGATACTGTCCAGCCTCGCATTTAATTTCTTTGCCCAGTTTAGGCTCTGCAAACCCCAGCCTAGGTCAGAGTCTGATGCCTTGCTACTTTATCAGGACACACCTGCAGTTATGTTGCATCATTCCAGGAAGCAACATGGTACAGATTTAAGAGTAAATGTGAGACCTGGATTCACATCCTGGTTTCAACCCTAAGTATCTGTGAATTTGGGCATATTAACCTTTGTGACCTCAGTTTACTTAGCTATAAAATAAGATGATAGTGGTTCCTATTGCACAGGGGTTTTGTGAGAATTAAAGGAAATGACACATGTGAAGCACCTGGCACAATGTCTGGCAGGTCGTAAGTGCCCTCAAATGGTAGGTTTTATTATTGTTTTAGAATCTAATGGAAGAAGTAACTTAAAGCCTGGGGACGCCCTGGGCAACATGTTTAATAGCCCCACTGTCATCTACTGATGTAAAACACAGCACCACAAACTCAGTAGCTTCAAACTACACACATTTGTCATCTCACGGTTTCCCTGGTTCGAGAGTCCAGACACAGCTCAGCTAGATCCTCTGCCAGGCTGCAATCAAGATTTCAGCTCCAGCTGGGTTCTTACCTGGAGGCTCCAAGGGGCGCGTTCACTCCCAGGCTCCCTCAGGCTGTTGGCAGAACTCATTTCCTGTGGCTGTGGGACTCCTGGCATTCACTTCTTCAAAGTCAACAATAGAGAGAAAGAGACCAAGAGACTCCAACAAGATCGCACTGCAGTGTGATCAACATATCCCATCCCCTTTGCCATGTAACATTGGTTAGAAGCCAGTCAGAGGTCCTGCCCACCCTTGAGGGGGAGGGATCACACAAATGTGTGAATATGGTGACCATCTTACTGCCTGCCCTCCACAAGGGGGCTGATAGCAATGGAAATGGTCTCATGGGCTGCTGTGAGGAGTAAACGAATTAACACACGTAAACTGCCTGGCGCGCAGTAAGTGTCCAGTAAGAATTTTCTGTTTCTAATCAGGCCTGTGAGTGGAAGGGGAAGCTAGGTTGGAATGAATGAATGAGGCTGCATGAAGGATTTATAACTGGGTAGACTGCTCCCAAGCAAGTTCTTTGCACGGCTGATTTCCCCAGTGGTTTCAGATCAGCAGCTGTGAGCTCTGCCGTGGGTGGTGTTGAATGTCAACTGTAGGTGGGTAATACTTGCCTTAGTCATGTGTAACTAATTTAAAGCACAGTGTGTTTTCAGGCAAGTGTCTATAATTGCCATTTTTGCTAATTGTGAGAATGACTTGTTTGCCATCTTCCCTCACAACTCTAAGAAAGTGAGTCGGGAATCAAGGAGTGGGCTTGAATGAATTGGCTTCCTCCTCTGTCAAGTACTGAGGTATCATTTTTGTGCCACAGGTTGGCTTGTAGGCAAAGTTCAGACAATCTTAGAGCTAGGAATCAGCCCAGAAATACTGTGGCCAAGTACAGGCTCTCTGATCCACAAAGAATACAAAGAATGAATTTTCTCATTTCAACTCGATGCCTTTTCTGTGCCAGGCTTTGTGCTAGGTGCTCAGGGAATGAAGTGAAGGAAACTTAGACAAAAATCATGCTTGTGGAATTTTTACCTTATGGCCCCCAAATTCTTTGACATGCCTTCCATTGAAGGGGAGGGGGAATGTGTGTCTCCTCTCCTTGAATCTGGACTCTGTGACTGTTGACAAATAGCCTATGGCAGAAATGATGCCGTGCCAGTTTCTAGTCTCAGACCTTAAGAAATTTGCCACCTCCACTCCTTCTCTCTTGGGATGTTTGCTCTCAAAACCCAGTCACCATGCCACCATGGAGAGGCCCTGTGCAGCCACCACCTGCCAGTCATGTGAGTGAGCCCTCTCAGAAGTGTATCCTCCAGCACCAGTAGAGCTGACGCCACATGGAACAGGTGTAAGCTGTCCCCATCAGCTCCTACCCAAATTACCGCTGTTGTTTTGAGTCACCAGATTTGGGGGTGACTTGTTATACAGCAATAAATAGCTGGGACAATGCCCTTACAGTCTGGAAGAGGAGACAGACACTCACCAAAAACTAAAGCTGGCCGCTTATGTCTACATGATGAGATTATTGCTCTGCAGAACAAGAATAGCTGTGAGACCATCAAACTAGGAGCTTCTGACTTAGGTTATGCAACCAGGGAGGGTTTCCCTGAAGTGATGCTTGAGCTGATATTGAAAGAAGCTAGTTCTAGATGAAGGTGGGGCAAGAACGAGCTATGCCAAGGGCTCATGGTGTGTAAGAGCATGAGATATTTGAAGAAGGGAAGGTCCGTGTGGATTGAGGGGAAATGGTGGGAGGGAGTGATGCAAGGAGCAGCAGACAAGGTAGGCAGCATCCAGGTGTTGGAGTGGGCCTGTCTCCATGCCAGGCAATGCTCTGAGTTCTCTCTCACTGGGGAATAGGATGAGACTGTGGGACTCACAGGCATGTGTCAGATGAGTGGGGGAGAAAGTGGAGAAACTCGACAGGAGATTTGGTATAAGCTGCCCAGCTTACCTACAAATGCAACCCATAGTAAGTGACTGCACTGCGGGCACGGGGTGGGGGGTCTTGATTCAGTAAGGAATTAATTGTTTCCTGGCCAGAGAAAGGCTGAAAGACTTTTTCTTAAGAGTTCTGACTCCTTTTCCAAACTGCTTTTCTCAGCTGACCTAATTCAGTAGCAGTGTCTACAGGAGTTTTTAATAGATTTACAGAGGCTAGTGTTTCACAGACAGCTCTCTATTTTTACATCTTTACAGTGAAGAAATTATTCCTTACAGCGAAGCACACTTGCTGGAGTTTTGGCCTTCTTTCTCTCCTCTTGCCTCTGTGTAGATGAGAAAACAGAGCAGAGGCCTTGACAGTGTATTTCATTCATGTGTGTGAGAATTCCACTTTGTTCCATCCTCCAACTTTTCTAATTGTCCCTTATCTTTCAGGCACATCTCCTGCCTTAACCCTTAGGTCCACCCCCTTTCCTTTCTTCCCACACATATTGTATGTCCACATCCCTTCAAACCTCAGTCTCAGCTTCATATAAACAGCAAGTATTTTTTGTGAACCAGACACTAGGCACTGGGGATTCAGGACTGAAGACTAATCTGACCAGAGCAGTGGTTCTTAACCCTAGCAGCATCTTAGAATCACAGGAGGGATGGAGGAAGGAGGAGGTGGGGAGCATTAAAATGTGTCAGTGCCTTGGACCTATGCCCAGAGAATCTGATTTTATTGGTTCTTCACTGTTGGAGTGGGAGGTTACAAATAAGGCAGGGGAGTAAGCTAGAATGATCCACGTGGTGATCAATCGGATTCAGAGACATCGGTACCAACTTATGTTTGATTTAGTACGAAGATAGTTACCTGCAGATAGATAGATAGATAGATAGATAGATGTATATATAATCACATATATCTCCTTGCTCTGTCAGCTAAGAGGACTTAGAAGCAATGACACCGCAGTAGCAATGAGTACACCTAGACCCAGATCTTGGTGTCTAATACTATTCTCCAGTAAAAGGAACCAGAAATGCTTAGAGAAATGTCTGATATTAGGGCTGGGGCAGGAAATATACAAGATAAGCTGGAGCATCTTGTACTGCCAGAAAGTATGGAAGTACACAAAAATAAAACACCCCAAACCCCCACAATGATGAGGGTATGGCAAAGCGGCACTGCAAAAGCTCCCAGAGGCCAAAGCTAAGACTATGTGAGCAAGAAAAGAAATAAAGTAGTACTGGGTTGTAACCCAGAGTATAAAGTAAATATTCATAAGTCCATACTGTCATACATAAATGACTGAATAAACAAATAGGGGGAAAAGAGAAATGAGAGAACTCTCCCGTGCAGGAGAATTCCAAACAATCTATGGTCATACTCTCCCCTTAAGGAGGTAGAGCATAACTCTCCCTTCCTTAAAGGTGGACTGTGCACAGGGAGGAAAAGAGTAACTTTACAGTGAAGAAAGCTGACCAGTCGTGCTTCAGCTGGCCAGGTGATCAAATTATCATCAATAATGATAAGTCTTACTGAGCATGTACCATTGACATGATATGGTGCAAATGGCACTTTACCTGTATGATCTTTCTCCTAAAAAACCATAACTTAGGACTAACCATGAGGAAAAATCAGCCAAATCCCAACTGAGTGGCAGTCTATAAAATACCTTACCAGTACTCCTTGAAACTGTCACTGTCATAAAAAACAAGGGAAGTCTGAGAAACTGTCACAACCAAGAGGAGCCTGAGGAGACATGACATACCATGTAAAGTGGCATGCTTCTTTAAGTAACACATTTCTTTCATAAAACTGAGAAGGATTTAGTTGAAGCAAAAAAGAAGTATATTGAAATCAATTACAATTGAATGATCACTAAGAAGAACACTGTTAATGTTTTGGTATTCGTCTAGATATTCTTTATTTTCCACTGTTAAAGTGGGATCATGCATCACCTACAATTTTGAAAACTATTTTCACGATTGGGCTGCTATGAACATTTTCCATTCCATAAGTAATCTTTTTAAAGCATAAAATGAGAACTTTAATAGCTGGATGGTATTTAATTGCTAAATTTGCTCAAGAATATAGGGAAGGAAGGAAAAAGGCAGGATAAAGGGTAGGAAAGAATAGGAACAATTTTAGGTGGTCATAGTGGCTGTAGCATTAAATGTCAGGAGTGGTTGACTTGCTGATGTGGGAGTTTGGCAGGCAACTAGTTCTTCTTGTTCCTCTAAATCCACTTTTCTGCAGACAAAAGGACAAGAGAGAGAATTTCAATGTTTCTTCTTTTCCACTGCAAATGAGGAGGAAGGCTATTTACCAGCAAGTTGAACAGCATCTTCAGCTTTCTTCATCTCATTAGGTGGATATTCCAAGGCTTAGAAATTAGTTGGCAGGTATTGAATAGCTCAGTTATGTCTTTATAGAGCTCCAGCTTTTTCAGTTCAAAGCCACTTTCTGGTCCATTTGTAAAATGGTAGAGTGTTTCCGGGAAAGAACTAATTGAGATAGTGCTGGTTTCCCCGTCTGTCCTCAACGTGTTAAAGCACAAAGTGAGTGACCAGTAGGATATAGCAGCTGACCCCATGTTGTAAATCCCTCATCAATTTCTACCCTCCCTTTCTGCAAAAATCAAGTTTCACAGTGCCCAGGCATACTCTTTCTCCACAGACCAAATTGTACTTGAGATATACTAAGTAAGCTTGCCTAGCTTTATAGTTAGGGCAATGCTTGTATTTCTTCCTTAACCAACTATCTGGAAGCAGAAAAAGAAAGGCTTTATAAAAAACAGTTTCTGGGGCCTAAATTCTATGATATTTCTTTTGGACATTTGGAAGAGAAATTGAAGGGAAAACTTTATGTGAGTGGGTTGCTGTGAGTAGAGACTTATTTTTGGCTGGCATAGAAGGACATTTAGAAAACAATGAGTGTTTACATGGGGAGTGAGGGAGGCAGTCACGAAAGTGTGGGACCAGTGTGGATTTAGGGTTTTGAATAGTATGTGGGTGACTGCTGACATTTGAGAACTTTTTATCTGGGGTAGATTACAGATGTAGCAATTACACACATAGGCATTTTAATTGGCATTTAGTAATGCCAAGTCAACAACTGATTCAATTTGGTGAAAAAAAAATCCATGAATTGATCAATCCTGTTGACAACGATACCATAGGATCATGTTGAGAACTATTTCTGGGTGTTAGGGAATGTGTATGGCCACTGAAAACCAGCCTTTTGAAATGCTAGAACTTTAAAATTTTGGGGTTTTTTTTGCTGTAGAGAAAATTTCAGAATCCTATGAGTTCATCTTAAATTCCATCCCAGCAAGGTTAGTTAGAGAAATAATTTAAGGCTTTTCTTAAAAGTTATTTTGACTCTTGAGAGATTGGATGTCTTTAGGTTATGTAGTGAGAAAGAATCAGAAGGTTTAGGTCCAAATCCTCACTTTTTTACTAATTTGATATGCAACAACAGCAAAATACACAATTGTAGGCAATATGCAATTGTAGGCAATTGTGGTTAAGTGCTGGTGATGTAGGAACAGAAATTTTGGGGTTCAGATCCCTGCTCCCCAACTTCTTAGCTTTGTGACAATAAGCAAGTCAGAGAACTTTTCTGAACTTCAGTCTCCTCTTCTATAAAGTGAGTACACTGATAATAAACACAAGCCTTACAATCTCTACCCTGTTGTCATAAGAATAAAATAAGTAAGATGTAAAAGCCTGATGTAGAAAATTTAAGTACAATATGAAATGCTGGCACAGACCCCAAATTGGTGTTGCTATGTGGTTCTAGTTCTGATCAAGAAAGCTTTAAGAATTTGAAAATGTATCATTTAATAATGAGTGGCTTTTTGTTGTTTTTGTTGTTATTCACAGAAAGCCAGGCTAACTCTGTCCCTAGAGCAAAAGGAAAAGCCTTGTCTGTAGGCATTGTCCCATGTTGGAGGAGGGCATCTGGAGGACATGACCACCAGTTGACCCATGAACTGGACCTGGGCAGTCAGAGACTCCTCTCACCCTCCTCTATCCTTGGAGTGTCTTTCCCCTGTTTTTCCTGCAGTGGGAAGTATTCCAAGGACACAGCCTTGAGAGACTAAGGTGTTGTTAAAACCATCTGGACTGAATACGTCACTGAATCCAGTTCAGATTTCTAAATACACTTTTAAGATTTCGTTGGTGGGTACAGAGATTGCTTGTTAAAACCTGCCACCTATCAATCTGGAGTAGATGGTTCTTTCTTTGGTCTCTCTTTACCCTCTGTTTAAGGGTAGGGGGCAGTTTGACAACCAGTACCTTACCAGAACACCAAGGAAGGGTTCAGAAAGATAAAGAGTTTCCAGTAAAGGCTTAACTGGGCCAGGCACTCTGTTTAAGTAGGAGAAGTTGTTTATGGTTACATCAGGCAGGTCTTGAATTCCAAGGAAGTGCAGTGAATAATGCCTAGGCCAGTATTCTGGTTGGCCTAAGGGCTCGGGAGGGGGAATCTTCCCCATAACACTCCGTACATGAATAACCATGAGGTCCTTACCAAGAAGGCAACATCGACCGGGCCAGAGCCCACAGCCCTGACATGAGGAGGCCAAGGGTTCTCACAATCAGGGCTCCCAGGGCACGGGTTCTAGGACCCCTCCCTTCCCCCCAATTTTGGATTGCCACTTAAATATTTTTAATTTATACACTCTTGCCTTGTATTTCCCACCACTAAAGTGTAAGCTCCTTGAAGACGGGCATGTGACTTGTTCATTAGCAAGAAAGCATGTGGCAAATGAGGGTAAAATACTTGATTTGAAGTTGGAAAAACCAGGTGCAAATCTCATCTCCAAACAGTGAAGTTCTCCAAACTCATTAGCTGTATGACTTTAGGCAGGAAGCTCTTAACCCCTCCTGAGCCTTATTTTCTGCTTCTGAATAATAAGAATTACTGTAGTCTCCGACAGGATAATTTGTTTTTGTTCAAATTTACTTAGTATTTGCACTATATGCTGTGACATATATACTTGATACTTTATATATATTCACTCCTGAAGACTCAATGAGGTGCCGAATTATTCCATTCTGTAGATACAATCATTTGCGATTTAACAGAAACATCGGAAATTCCTGCCTTTGGTGGTTCTCAACCCTTTTCTATTTAGATTTACTCCCTAGGTATTGTCGTCTCCCCTTATGGCTTTAAACACCATCTGGATGCTTCGGACTTCCAACTTAATATATCAAGCCCAAAACCACTCCCCTAAACCTGGGGCCCACATACCCCACTGCCTAATTTCTAATACACATCTGAACATGACCTAAGGTGAGCCCCTGATATTCCCCCTAAATGTGCTCTTTTCCAGTTACACCTTCTCAGTAAGTAACTCTATTCTTTCAGCTGCTGAGACCAAAAACCTTGGAGTCATCCTTGAATCCTCAGTATGACCTCCCATATTCAAGCCATCAAAAAAATCCTGTTAGCCCTACCTCTAGACCGCTCTTGTCTGGGCTTCTACTACCATGCCCTAGACCAAGCCACCAGCATCTCTCATCTGGATTCATTGCAAGAGCCTCCTGACTGGTCTCCCTGCTTCTGAGCTTGACCCATGATGGTCTGCTCTCAACATGGCATCCAGGGAGATGCTGCTGGAAGGTGAGTAGAAGATGTGTGCCCTGTGCTCTGCACCCCCGATGGCTCCCCGTCTCATCAGAGTAAATTCCACGTCCTCACCTGACGTGAGAGCCAACATGACTGCTGCCTCCTCCTGGCCCCTAGGGCTCCATCTCCTACCAGTCTTGCCCGCCTTGGCCCTTCACCAGCCTTCTTGAAGCCTCGCGGTTTCTCCAACACACCGGGCACATTTCCTTCTCAGAACCTTTGTGCTTGTGGCTCTCTCTGCCTGGAATTCTCTGCTCTCACCCTCATGCCTGCTTCTCACACTTCCTTCAGGCTCGTTTCACGTCTTCTCAGCAAGGCCTGTCCTGGCCCCACTTTCTGGAACACCAGCCCTAAATCACCCCACTCCACTTCCAACCGTCTTCCCTGATTGACCTTTCACCTAACTTGCATCACTGCCTAAAATATTATATTTCCTTTGTTTAGAGTCAGCCTTTCCCTCTAGGATAAGAACTCCACAGGAGCGAACAAAGGTGTCCCCAGTGTCCAGAACTGTCCATGTCACTTAGTAAATGCTCAGTACATACTTTTGGAGTCAGTGAATAAGGGAACCAAACTTCCCAGAGATTAAAAAATTGCCCACACTCAAATATGTCTAAACAGGCAGTCTGAGGGTTACGTTCTCTCATGAGATGGGGAAAGGCAGGATTCAGGCCCTTCTGGCATCGGTCCACTCATTTCTGAAAGCCCCTGAAGTGCTGTTCTTGCCAAAAAAAGTGTTTTTTAGAACTCTCAGTGAGGGTGCCCCTGTGAGTAAGACCCGTTGGGGTGCCTGGCTCATAGCAAGCTGACAGTGCTGACTCCTGGAGTTCCAAATTCATAGCCCTTGACATGGCCTGTCAGCTCCCACTGCCTTCAGTCCTAAATTTGTATGATCTTAGCATAATTAACCCAGTTTTTGTCATTCCACAAGTGCTAAGTATGCAGTGGCTGTGGTGTGTTATGGCTTCTCTTGGAAGCAGATGACATATCATGAAATATTTATTAAAAAAACAAGTGCAGGCTTTCTTAATTATTACCACGGACTGCTTTCCCCTCCAAGTCCAGGAGAGGTGAGTCTGTGTTCGGCAGAACTGCTTGAATATGATAATTTCCTTTGGATCTTTCATTTTCCTCCTATACATTGGGGTGCTTTTTATGGCTTCTTTGAAAAGCTCCACTCAGCCTCACCGGCTGCTTGTTTATTTTCCCCAGTCTGCAGTGCCTTTTGTTTTATCATTTACATTTCTTAGGCTGTTTCAGATGAATAAATATTGCCCCAACTGCTCTAGCTTAATAAAAACTATTATTGCTCATCAACTCTCTATGCTAGAATTAGCTGGAAAATATGCACTAGGATTGTTTCCCGTTTTTGTGTATTAATATTTAAAAACTCATTTCTTTCTCTGGGATCCCTGAAGTTTATTCTTGGGAGTGGAGAGACAGATCTTTGGATATGAATCTGTGAATTTAGGTCATTGCTACATGGGATCTGTTTGTCACTTAAAGGAATTGCTTGTTCTTGGGTGGGCAAGTCAAGTTAGAAAGTGAATGTGCTTCAGCTTTTCAGAGGCCCCCTGGAGCTTGTAGGAGGAAAACAGAGCCATTGAAGCAGCTTGGTCTTCCTCTTCTTTTCATCCTGGGTGGAGACCTCCCTTCTGTCTCCTCCCTGTTACTTTCCTTCTTTTCCTCTTGTCCCACATCTCCTTTCTCATGTGAATAGGAGAAACTTATTTAATGAATTTTCACGTGACAAAGCCCAGGGTGTTCCACCTCCACAAAATGGCACCAGAGGATGGAAAGCCTGTTCTGCGTGAGAATCATAAGCACGTTAACTAGGCAGCCACATTAAGGCATCCCTCAAGTTTCCTTTGCCCTTTCTCCACTGTCATAAGTCTGCCTCCTTTTTGGAGACGCCAAGGAAATTGGAATGGATAGAAATTTTTGCACAAAGATCTCAAAATATTCATTTATACTCATCTAATAAGGGAAATAGAAGCTAGCCCATTTCATAGATGGAAAAGCTGAAGAATGGAAAAGCTAAGATCTAAAAATTCAGGTGGAAACTGAGGGTGACCAGAGGGTGTATTTAATACATACCAAAGAATACATGTAATGCAGCAAGACATAAAATACAATAACCAAACGACTAGAACAGTACTGATACCATTGAATTCACTTGTAGATACCCCAGAGCTAACTACTATCCTAAATTTTGTTATTATTCCTCTGCTTTTTACCAAATAGTATTAGTACCTTTGTATATATTTCTAAGCTATATATTTCATTTTTATTTTCAAGTCCTATAAATGGTAACATTTTATAAGTAGTTCTGACTTAATTTTTTTTCATTAACACAACACAACCCCATCATAACCAATACATATTGTCCAAAAAATTCAAGCACATGAAATGCAGGGTCATATTACTTGCAGATTAATGAAATGATGAACGCAAAATCTCACTTGCTGAAAAGCTCATTGGCTAGAATTCTGGAAGTCTAGATGCATGATTCAAGTCCACCCTGGCCCTCACTGCCCCTGGTGGCAGTTGCCTGCTCCTTTTCAGTATCAGTGGGGACAGTTCTGCAGTCTTTGTCACCACTGGGAAGAGAACCAGTTGACCTTGCACTGGACTGTAACAAGAATGTTTTTAGGTCACTAAGATTTAAGTTGTTTTTTGGGGCAGCTGGTTTTAACTATCCTCATCAATAAGCCTCTTTCCATTCCAAATGACTTGACTTTTTTCAGATTTGTGCTTTTGTCTCTTGACCAGCCTCACTAGGGATTTGTTGACTTTTTTAGTCTTTTTCAAAGAACTGACTTTGGCTTGATGGATCATCTCTATTTAAACGTTCTGTTTTTATTTTATTTAAAAAGTTCCTCCTACTTTCCTTAAATCTAGGTGGTGGTTGTTTTCTAATTCCTTTAACTAGTTGCTTGGTTCATGAATTTTCAGCCTCTTCTTTTATTATGTAAGCATCTAGAGCTACCCATTTTCTTGAAGTACTAGTTTTGGTCCATTTCACAAGTCTTGAATTGTGGTTGTATCAGTCAGGATAGTCTAGATATGTTGCAGTAATAAACAGCTCCTAATTATCATTTAGTGAAAACAATAAAGGTTGTTTTTAACAAGTTCCCAGTTGATGCTGATGACGCTGGTTCACGGACCACACTTTAAGTAGCACTGATTTAAATTCATTCTTTCCTCCTTACTACATGGGACCTTAAGCTAGTAATAGCTATGAGATAAGCTGTGTATTTAAAGCTGTGAAATAGATAAGTATCCTCTATTCTTTTAAAATTTTTTATTGGAATATAGTTGATTTACAATGTTGTATTAGTTTCGGGTGTACAGCAAAGTGACTCAGTTATACATATAGTATCCTCTGTTCTTGAATTCACTTATTCCTTTTTAATTATCTCTTCAGACATCTTGGGGTTTCTCTCGATGGTGTCATTTGTCCTTTCCAGGTAGGGAAATTACGAAGCAGAAAGAGGTTTCTCCCCAAGGCAGTAGCAGGTATTTGGACCTGGATACTGGCCTCACATGGTCTTATTCAGCTATCTGGACCACATATGAAGGCAATTCAGAGAGCTCATGGGTATGCCACTCTAACATGTCCTCATCACTTTCCCTGACCTACTTCCCACTTCCCACCTTGAAAGGCCACAACAAATTGAAATTCTATTCTATGGGCTAAATCTCACAATATCTACCATGCCTCCATCCCACTTAAATGAATTTCTTTCCAAAGAAGTCAACATTGGGGTATCTTACAATCCTACCTCAACCACTGGTTGGACCTGAAGTGGGCACCTGACTCAGAGGCAACCCAGATGAAAGTGCCATGAAACAAGAATAATGAAGATTAAATGGACTACTCAGATTCTCATGCCCTGGGGCCAGATGTATTGTAGTTCTTGTTCTTCCCATGACACCAACTAATAAGGCTTTTCATGTTCAAAAGGTTGAAATCTCTATTGCAGCGGGAACGTTAAGAGAGCTTGTTTTCCAAACCTGTGCTCAAAGGCACATAATGCTTGATTGTTCAAAGGCAGAGGCATCCACGAATAAGAAGTAGGAGAGGTTAGCCCCTGGGGAAAGATGAGTATTCTTAAGTTGCCTGCAGGGTGATCATAAAAAAGCAAAAATGTGGATTTTATTATTGTTTTCACAGTTTTTATGGACAAGTCACCCTCTTATTACCTGTCCTGTGACTGTACTCACACCAGCCACCGTTGGTACACCACTTGTCAAAAGGACAGGCTTCTAGGGCTTGAGGGCGGGGTTGATGAGCGAGAGCTGGGTTCCTCTTCCTTGGGAATGATTAGGGAAGACCCATCCTCTCCCATATCACACCCAGGAGGCAGACTTATAATAAAGGCAGCATGTGTGTGTCTACAGAGTGAGCACTATATGCTGGGGCCTTGGGAGCTGAGTAGATGCCATGAGCATCTCTGAATGAATTATAGGAATTTAGTCAAGGAACATCCTAGCTGCCACCCACAATGCATATGCACATCAGAGATTCTTTCCCAAGCTTACTGGACGTCCATAGATTCCAGGGCACTTATTCATCCATTTCCCCAAAAAGATTAAGATTTTCAACCAATGTGGTGGTGGGGCATGGGGGAAAGTGATACTAGATTTTATTTTAGAAAAAGTAAGAAATGTGATATTTCTTGTGTCTGTGTGTCAAGAGGCAAAGTCTTATCTACTAAGCTATGTTGCTTATTTCCATATTTATTTTTATAATAACCCCCTTGGCTTGAGGAAAGCTGAGTGATCCCATATTCTTTGAAGCTAAAGAGGGGCCAAACTGACCCAAAAACATATTTTAAAATGAGTCTCCCTCAAACAGCTATTTGTTGTTTCAAGTCAAAGGAGGAATTACTCAGTTTCACATGGAAGTTAGTGCCTCAGAAAATGAATTACTAGCTCCAATTCTTTCTTTCTAACGGTATCTGGCAGGCTCCCTTTCCTGTGAGACATTCTGGGCAATACATAGTGTGAACCTAAGCCAATGAAAGGACAGGTGGGTTCTCAGGAGAAGGGAGGAAAATAGGGAAAGCAAAAATTATATTTCCACAAACATAGGGTATCTTTTTCTTTCCTTCCTGCTAAGCAAATGGCTTATTGGAAAATCATGCATTTCCCCATAACCTGTCGAAATCTTCTGGACAGCAAGCCACATCCCTCCTGCAGTGAGACTTACATCTCCTGATAGACGCCAGCCCAGGCTGTATCCCCGAAAATAGCATCAATGCTTCCTTGAACTTGAAGTCATCCTCGGGTGACTGCAGGGCTTCTTTAACAGTAGGCTTCCAGAAGCTCCTGTTTGCGTATTCTTGGTAGATGGATTTTTCTTCCAAAACAGGAGGAAAGCCACAGAGTGTGGATGTTATGATCCCTGATGAAGAGTCCATCCAGGGCTCTAGTGAGAAAGACTTCCATTCTCACTCTGATAATCAACTGCTCTTCCTCATCCAGAGAATTAGGGTTTGGCCACCGCAACTGTATCAATTCAGGCAGTCTCTTACATAAGGCTGAGAAGTGGTCTATTTTCTGAGTTCACTCATCTTAGGGCATTTTTCTCTGATCCCAGTCCCCGCTGTTTTCTTGGAGCAAAAAGAGAACCCACTCCCTCCACACTGGCCTTAGCTTCTTTTTTTTTTTTTTTCCTGACACTTCCTTCTCTGAAAGCTACATTGAAATTAGCTTAGTTTGACTTAATGCTGGGACAAATTTAAGATGAGGCATTAATGGCTGCCTTATTTATTTACCACTACATAAAATTAAGCTAAAATTTAGTGACTTCAATAGCAATATTGATATATTATTTCTGCCAGTTTCTGTTGGTCAGATTTTGGGACATGTATCAGATGGATAGTTCTTGTTAGAGTCTCTCATGTAGTTTCAGTCCTGTGCTGGCTGGGGCTACAGTCATCTGAAGTCTTGACTGGGGCTGAAACGTTCACTTCCAAGATGATGCATTCACATGCCTGGCAATTTGGTGCTGGCTATCTGTTGGGGGCTTCAATTCCTCTCCACAGGGTTGCCTGAGTATCCTCAATGTATGGCAGCTGGCTTCTGCAATGTGAGTGATCCAGGAGAAAGGTGAAACTTGTAATGCCTTTTATGTTCTAGCCTTGGAAGCCACTGCCACTTCGTATTCTGCTGGTTGAAGCACTTACAAACGTCAACCCCAACCCTACCTCCTGATGGCGGGGTGTCAAAGTCACATTGTAAGGAGAGCATGTGGGATGAGATATGTATTATTGCAGCCATTTTGGGAAAATATAATCTACCATAATGTCTGATAAAAACAATAATCATCCTAAGAGTAACAGTTGAGAATAAGAGTTTGTTAAAGTTCTGAATGTACAAAGCCTTACCACAGAAGCCTGAATGTATAATGTTACAAAGTAGGGTTATCTCTTGCAATGTAGTTAGACCAGCAACCAGAAACTGTTTATGAGACATTCAGAAATGCGTGAGATTTAGGACCTGATTTGGGAGATTTCCAGTGTGGGGGAAAAAAAGGCAAAATATTAATGTTTGCAGTTTGAGAATGTTCTAGTCTTCTCTCCTCCCCACAATTGCTTAAAATAAAAGGTTCTGAGATAGATTTTGCCTAGGTAAGCTCTGACTTCATCAGACAGGCTCTTTGGGCTTTTGGGAGTACAGATCTGGAAGAATGGGGCTGGCAGGGTGGGGTTGGAGTAAAAAATTAAGTGGGAAGAAGGAAGGAAAAGATAAAGGATTAAGGCCTATAGTCACAAGTTGATCTACTTAACCAAAAAGAGAAGAAAAGGGCACTTTGGCCTGGGATAAAGGAGTAGCTGAGAGTGTACTTTGGAGGTCATTACAGGACAGTTGTTGGCTATGAGGGTGGAATAGGAATGAGAATTTCATGTGTTTGGATTGTACATTTGCTTTTCTATAATATTCTTGATAGATTTGAACAAAGAATAGGATTCTTTTTAAACTAGTTTTGCCCACTGACTTGTGTTTTTAGAATGGGATTTATTCCAAAGACTGAACTACTTGGGTGTGTCAGGGTTAAAGAACTGAGAAATTAAATGTGGGGTTAAAAGTACGATCTCTGAAGTCACACAGATCTGGATGTATATCTTGGCTTACAGAGTACCAGCTGTGGGGCTTGGGACAAATAATCCACCTTCTTTGGCCCTCAATTTTATCCCCAGTCAAATGAGGTTATGTGTTTCTAAGTCTTCTCTATTAAAATGCTAAGTCTCCTCTAGCATTTTAAATACTAGACCTGATGCAGCCCTAAATCATCTGACTTCTTATAGTTTGGCATCCAGGCAAAATCAGGGCTTTGAAAAATAGAGTCCCTGAAATGGAATAATAAGAGAAGTCGCTTAAAATAGAGGTTCTCCAGCAAATCCAGGGCACAGGAATCCTCATTCAAGGCAATTAAAGATTTTCAGCCTTCCTGTGGAAACTGAGACTTTCCACCTGGCTTCTATTTGACATACCATTCACATCAGGAAGAAAAATAAGCTGTAAAAGAATCAAGTAGAATTCTTAACCAAAACAAAACAAAACAAAACCCAAACTCTGATATGTCCTGATTAGGTTTTAACTATTTTTCAAAGATATATAAAGTGAAAGCAAATGTGGAAACTGAGGCAAAGTATCAACTTTCCTTCAAAACTTAATAGTTGTGTTTGGTAAAATACTCAGTTTTTTTTCATTTTACTTAAGGCTTAGTTAAATGGAATTTTTCCTCCTTTGCTATAAAAAGAAGGAGTTTCAATGTGATTCATACATAAGTTGAAATTATTTTTAAAGAGTCTACTCTTTCCCCTATCACTTTTTCTAACCTCTAGGGTTATGCTTGAATCTAGAGGCTTAGGTTGCTGACAGTTGTAACGATACTAACTGAATACGAAAAACCGGCGACATTTTGAAGCCCCCTTAAATCCTCAAATTATTTATTTCTTCCCTCTTTTCTTTTTCCTTCTTCTCTTTCTCTAAGCATAAATTTTATGACCATCATCTCTGCCAGTTTTTTGAGCTAGTCGTAAGGCTTAGAACTTTTCACATATTCTCTAATTTTTATGACAACTCTTTGAGTCTCATATTATTAGCTCCAATTTAGAGGTAGGAAAATATAAATCTAGCATGATTAATTAACCTGTCCAAGATCCCACAGCCTGCAAAATGGTAGAAATAGGATTTCTAATTCCAAACTTATAATTTCCCTCATAACATGCAAATACTTCATTTATTTTTCAATTCAGTCTCTGGCACTAGTAGTTGACATTTTTCTCCCCAAACACACCAAGTAACACTTTTCAAGAATTATTGTATAAAAATAATAAGTAGTTGATCATAGTTGCGTAATTACTTTTTTAAAAAAGAAATAGGCTTTATTCTTTAGAGACATTTTAGTTTTATAGAAAATTGAGCAGAATATACAGAGTTCCCATATACCTCCCCTACCCACTTTACCTGTTATTAACATTTTGCATTACTATGCTGCAATTGTTCCAATTGATGAACTAATATTAACCCATTGTTATTAACTAGAAACCACAGTTTGCACCAGGGTTCCATGTTGTACCATTCTCTACGTTTTGACAAATGCATTGTTATATATCCACCATCACAGTGTCACACAGAATAATTTCACTGAGGTAAAAGTCTCCTTACTCCACCTATGTATTCCTGCCCCCAACTCCTGAGCCCCCAGCAACTGCTGATATTTTTACTGTCTCTATAGCTTCCTGTCTTTTCCAAATGTCATACAACTGGAATCAAACAGTATGTAGGCTTTTCAGACTAGTTTATTTCACCTAAAATGTGCCGTTAAGGTTTCTCCATGTCTTTTCGTGACTTGATAGTTCATTTCTTTTTTACTGCTGAATAATATTTCTCTGTATGGATGTACCATAGTATGTTTATCCATTCACCTACTGAAGGACGTACTGGTTGCTTCTGGGTTTTGACTATGATAAATAAAGCTGCTGTAAACATCTGTACACAGATTTTTCTGTGGACATGTGCCGAGACCAGCTCAGCAACTCAGGGCGAATGATGGGTGCCGCAAAGCATAAAGAAACACAAAGACAGACTTAAGAGAAAGATGGGACCGGGGGACTCAAGACCTCTAAGATCAAGAGCCTCGCTGATTCATCCCACATTGCTTTTATTGAGCTCTCAGCATTCAGGAAGTAAGATAGCATAAGGTTCCCACACTTCCAGTTACTTCCCATGATTAATGTTTTCTTTGAAGTAACCAAATTTCTCTTTGTACTAAGGGCCTCACAGGATTGGGCTCCGTGGTCTTTGCAAGAACAGCAGAAGAACAACCAGTGCGGGCGCAAGCAGCTTTCTAACTAGCGCTGACCCGGCCTTCCTAAGTCCGCACCCCTCACTCCTCCGCTGCACAAGCAGGACGTCCTGCACCCAGTTGCTCAGCCCACGTACTTTGATTGCTTTTAGCCATATTTTCTGTTACATTCTCAAGGTTTCAGAAAAACATCTGAATGTTTTGCCACAGACATGTTTTCATCTCATTTGGGTGAATACCTTGAAGTGTTTTTGCTACATCTCATGGTAAAACTATGTGTAGTTTTATAAGAAACTGCTAAACTATTTCCCAGAGTAATTGTACTATTTTGAGTTTCCACCAGCGATGGATGAGACTTCCTATTGCTCCACATTCTTGCCAGCATTTGCTGTGTGTGTTTTTTTTTAATTTTAGCCATTCTAATAGATACATAGAGGTATTTAAATATTGTTTTAATTTGCAATTCCCTAATGATGTATGATCTTAAACATCTTTTCACATACTATTTAGCCATTCGTATATCTTCTTTAGTGAGATGTATGTTCAGACCTTTTATTCATTCTTTGAAAATTTAATTAATTAATTAATTAATTGGCTGCATCGGGTCTTCATTCCTGCTGCACACAGGCTTTCTCTAGTTGTGACGAGCGGGGGCTACTCTTTCATTGTGGTCCATGGGCTCCTCATTGCCATGGCTTCTCTGACGTGGAGCACTGGCTCTGGGTACGCGGGCTTCAGTAGTTGCAACACACGGGCTCTAGAACACAGACTCAGTAGTTGTGGTGCACGGGCTTAGTTGCTCCACCGCATGTGGGATCTTCCTGGCCCAGGGATGGAACCCGTGTCCCCTGCATTAGCAGGCACATTCTTAACCACTGCGCCACCTAGGAAATCCCCCTTTTGTTCATTTTTAAATCGGGTCATTTGTTTTCTTATTGATCAGTTTTATGAGTTCTTTGTATACTGTACTACAAGTCCTTTATCAGGTATGTTTCACAAATATTTTCCCCATCTGTGGCTTTTATTTTTATTCCCTTAAGCCTTATTACTTTCTAAGACGGTCTTTCCAAAATATTGAAAATTTGAAATGTCCGGGTTCTACAGCTTTAACAAATGTCACCAGTTGAAGCAAACAAAACATCAAACCCATCAGATAAAGAAAGTAAATGGTTTCCAATATTTGTATCCACTTAAAATGATATTGAGTTTCCAAACATGTGTGCACCTTCACCACAGTACTCACTCTGTGATCACCAGAGCGTTTATTATGTGGGACCATATGGTGGTCTTACAAATAAATGAGACGTTTGACCCCTAATAAAAGTAGTCATTGAGATATTCGTTATTCTCTGTAGCCAAATTGGATGCGTTCCCATACTTTGATAGTACCTCACAAAAGTTATCTCATTTAGTCTTCACAACTATACAAAGAGAGAGGTGCTATTATTCCCATTTTACAGTTAAGAAATCTTAGGCACAGACAATAGGCAGAAGAGCTAGAATTCAACCCAGGCCCATTGGACTCATGAGCCTATAATGTTAACTTTAGGCTCCACTGCCTCTGTTCATGTTCTGCTTTCACATTGCCTGGGTTTCTTAAACCCTTTGATTCTAGCAAAGTGTGTTGCTCTCTCATGAATGGAAAAAAATATCAAACATATCCAGATTCAGGCAACTTAAGCGAGGTTAGGTAAGCTTCTTTTTCATTCCTACAAAAATTATCAAAAGATTGCTTTTCAAGGATGCTGTTTACAGACTGATTTAGCTCTCAATAATTTATTGCTCTATTAATGTCTCCCTTTTTTAAATTTTATTCTCAGAGGAAGCAGCCAAGTTTTCTCTCAGCATGTGTTTTAGTGTGAGAATATGGAGAATAGCTTGTTAATGGGTTTTCCATTATTGCTTGAGACTTTGCACCCTGAGAATGGGGAGGGGCTTGGGCATGAAAAGGAATATGAGCCCAGCCTGGACCTTTTTTCATCTTTCTTCTGAAATATCTATTTAGCAAAAGATCCTCTCAAGTGCAGACTTTCCTTCCTGTCACAGTCTGGCTTCAGAATCTTGTCCCTTTATGCCTGTAACTGACTTAGCCTCGTAAGTCTAGGTGTCTCCTGGATGCCGTCTTTCATGCTACGGTCCATCTTCATGGACTATATATAGAACCCTTGTTGGGTACTAAATAGAAGGAGATTAGTGTAGGGAGCTAGTGTTAGTAAATTTTACTGTGGGATCTTTTCACATCATTAGGCTATAAATATATGACAGTTTTATCTGTCCACTATATCTTAATAATAAAGCTGAGAAAAATGTATAGGGATCTAGTTTCAGAGGTACTGGAATAGCTGAGAGTAAACAGGGAAAGGTGAGCCAACCCAGAATTTAGCAACTGCAGGAAGGTGCTACTACAGCTAGAACTGGAGGGACTAAGAGAGGAGATGCTGTTGTCAGAGTCCAGGAGTCAGGGACGCCTGGAGGGTGCTGGAACCTTGGAGGAGGAGCTGGACCAGGGGACTCTGGCTGGGACTGTCAGGTGAAAGCTGGAATTTTAGAGAATTCAATGTGAACTGGGGCTAAAGCAGGGGTTTCCCAGAAGAAACGAGGAGCACAGATGGAACACATATCCAGTAGAAACTGGGAACACACAGGAGATGCAGCCTCTGAAGAAATGCCACCTAAAGCAGAAAAGTGGTGAGAAATATCCTGGCTGCTCCTTTCTTCCTGTCCTCCAGTATTTCAGCATTGCTTCCCATTGGATGAACCTAGCCAGATAGCAGTTAGCAAAGGAGCCTGGGAATTATAGTTTTCAGTGTTCCACTTCCTGTAATGCAGAGCAGACAAGAGAAAGTATAGAAATGGATCTGAGAGCAACCAGGCAAATGATCAGTATAGACATTAAAGGTAAATGACATCTGAGTGACATCACAATTATTATAGCTTACAAACAGAGGGGCCACGAAGTCTGGAAACAAAAGAATATATGCAACATATGGTTTATTGATATTACCTTATAGTACCTATGTTCAATGACATTGAATGATATGTTCAAAGTTTTGAGCCTCATTAGTAGTTCATAGTTCAGTGCAGTGTGAAAATTGCCATGTTAATGGTACGTGAATGTGTTTCCATCAATCCCTACATAGGAATCTGAGATCTCTTTTGACTTGTGCCTCTGATTTTCATTGCATACACTTGCATTTTAAGAATATCCCAAATGAACTATGTTCAATCTGTTTTTAAAACGACCATCTATATTTCCATCTGCCTCATATAGATTAACTTATTTAATTAGCTTCTGTTGAAAAACTCCATCTCCAGCTGCAGCAAAATAAACTTTTCCCATTGTCATCCCCAATTTCATGACAAGCAACTGAAGCCACAGTGGTCAGTATGAGCTGAAGAAGTAAGTTGGGTATAAAATCTGTCATGTGCCACAATTCATTTCAAAATGGTAGCTTGCAGTGTAGAAATCTAGAAATACTATCCATGTGGCACTTAGAGAATCTAACAGGAGAAGCAGTCCCAGAGAATTGAAGATTTGAAGTTTATTCCTTACTTATCCAAAGAAAAGTTGAAGGAAAGAGGAATGTAGTCAGATTGTTAGATCAAAAGTTAATCTCAAAATCTTCAGATAACACGTCTGATGGGCAGGGCCAGTGACCTATTTTCTCCTCCACCTTCTTATCTCAATTACTAGTCTTAATACCTTGTTGTGCAAGCCATAAATCCTGTCTCCCGCTTTCCTTGACAACAAGTCCTGTAAATCCTACTTTTTATGCTTTTTTTTTTCTCCAGTCTTGCTGTCTGTGCATACTCCTGAATACGGCTTTATTTCAAATTCACATCTCCTCATGCTTCGTCCACTACAATAGCTTCCTAACTGTCCTCCATTCAATACATCTTCCAATCTATATTTCCATGTGGTCAATAGAGTGATATTTCTAAAATCCTTGTCTAATCGTGCAGCTCCTTTGTTTGAACCTACATTGGTCCTTTTTCCTACTAATTAAAGTCTGTTAAGACTTGCCACTGAACACAGAAAAAACTATAAACTCTTCAGCATGGCATATAAGAGGGAAAACACTCCAGAAAGTCTTGCACCAGCGGTTAAATGCTTCAGTCTGAAAGTGACCCACATCACAACCGTGCAAAGCACATTGGCTTGAGCTCGTCACACAGACCCACCCAACACAAGGGGATGTATAATCCCACAATGTATCACAAAGGGAGAGAATGAGAAATATTTGACCAACAGCACTAAAGATTAAAACAGATGCCTGAAAATAGTTGTATCCACACTGGAACCATTTAATTGCTGGTGCAAGCCTTTCTGGAGTGTTTTCCGTCTGCCACGTTTGACAGTGTTCAGCACAATGCCTGCTCTCTCAGCCTCCTTTCCCAAGCGAGGGGACTCAGAGCAAAGCTCCAAGGTGATAGCTTGAGTGAGGAATGAACTTTTCTCGTTAAAAGCTTCAAAGATTTGGTGCAGGGATTGGCAAAGTTTTTCTACAAAACTTGTGTGGGCCACATAGGTGGTTGATCCTCCTCCTCCTTTATGATACTCAACGTTGTAAAAAAATTTTTTTTCGTTCAAGCTGTGTAAAAACAGACCCTAGACTGGACTATCCCAAAGGCTATTGTTTGCCCTCCCCCTGTTATAGTATAACCTGGTGTATTTTGACTAATACAACATCAGAAGACAGGAAACACAATACATGTAGTTCTCGCATAGAGTCTCTTCCTTCTTGTTTATGTGTGGACAAGCTGCCTCTGTTTTCTTGCCCTGCATGTGGCCTATTATAGTCACCACGGGTAGCAGAGTGTGGCTGCCCATGTCTCAGCTTTCCAGCTGAAGTATCTCTGGTCTGTTCACGTTCTCCAGAGACAGTCCGATTACTTACTCGACAACCATGTGTTGGGTAAGGATCCAATCAGCATTCACTGAATGGGTAGCAGGTACATAGAGCTGTCCCTTCCAGGGGCTGAGTGTAGGACAGAAGGGGCCATGAACAGGGAATGTTTACAGATTTTTCTAATAGACTACTCCAACATTTTGTACAGACCTTTTCTAGGCCCCTTGTTTGGTACCTGTGGTAGATGTTGCTTTTCCCTGATTTTCACTGGGCATTCTTCAATCCATATCTCATCACTCAGCCTAGATATTGCCTCCTCTCTGAGGCCTTTCATGAGTCATTAACATCATCTCATGCCTGCCATTCAGCTAACTAGGCGATGTTAGCTGCTTCTCCTCCGTAGTCCCATAGTACTTTATAGAAGCATACCAAATTAATATAGTGTAACGCTTATACATATATACCCCTTAAACGGGGCTCAGCTTAGTGGAAGAGACCGTAGCTTATTCACTATCACTGTAGCTTTTCTGGCTGCACGGATTCTACATCCTAGTCCTTGAGGGACACCATCTCATCATAATCTCTCTCATTCCATATTTAGATTTGTCTTTTGCATCCATATCTAAGGTCCTTAGTAACAACAATTACTACAAAATAGAGATTCAATGAACTTACACTTTTTAGGAAAACAAAATCTTATAGAAATTAATTTTTAGAAATGCAGAAATTACAAAATTTATATGGTCAACCATGTATGAAACTTAGCCTGCAAAATAAAATTCTAGCCTGAAGGGCAACAGGAACTAAATAACCTCTGCCTGTAGCTTAAACTCATATGTTGGCTATTTGCCTTGAGTGCAGTGCAATATTACAGACTTTTTAGTGAGTTGGGATACGGCTTCAGTTACCAAACCGCCACCAGCTGGTTTAACTTTAATAAAACATCAAGCCACTGAATATGCCATGCCTTTTTGGTTCCAGAATTTAAAATGTGTACTGATTGCTTGCAGTTTCTGGAATGCAGGCAAAGAGTAAATAGAGTAATATGTGTAAAGTACTTATTTATTTTAAATTCTTTTTGGCAACATTTGGATCCTGTAATGTCATTTTCTAAACATTTAGGAACTTTTTAAAGCATGTAATGCCATTTAAAAGTAGGATTTGTAGTCTTAAAAGGTCATTGAAAAGTTGAAAATGCCCCTTTTAAACATTTTAGTCAGGAAATGGTCAGTGAGTGTCAGAATAATCAGTTGTTGGTTGATGGTGAAACTCATTTTGTTCACATTAGCACATCCTTTTTCTTTGCTCTCAGATGGGTAATAAAATGTTCAATTTGAGTGGTCCCTGATACTACTTGGGAAGGAAGAAACTTGTAGGATGATTAGCAGCTGTGTAGAGGCTGGAAGTTAAGGGTGATAAAGAAGAAATAATGTGGAGTAGCCTGTAGGTTTGGGGAAAAAGTAGTGTATGAGTTCTGGGGGAATATGTGGAGAAAAGGAAAAGGCCAATGTTCAGAAGCAAAGGACAAGGAAAACGTCCCTAGAGAGAAAACACAGATTGAGAAAAGTAAGGCATATTTCATCTACCAGTGAGTGGCTGTTGGACTTTGGGATAAGACTAGTTTGCTACATGTTGTTCCCACGGCCAAGGGCCCCAGGAAGGTAAATATTCTGCCTTGGGCCAGATACCCATTTTCCATGAGATCCTCATGAGAGATACATGACCCGGAATAGTTTTTATTTTTTTTTTAAGAACTTTTATTGAGATACAGTTAACATACAATAAATTGCATATATTTAGAGTGTACAATTTGGTATCCCAATCTCCCAATTCATTCCCCCAAACCCTCCCCGCTTCCCCCACTTGGTGTTCATATGTTTGTTCTCTACATCTGGGTCTCTGTTTCTGCCTTACAAACCGGTTGATTTGTACCGTTTTTCTATAGTCCGCATATATGTGTTGATATACGATATTTGTTTTTCTCTTTCTGACTCACTTCACTCTGTATAACAGTCTCCAGGTCCATCCCTGTTTCTATAAATGTCCCAGTTTCATTGCTTTTTATAGCTGAGTAATATTCCATTGTTTATATATACCACATCTTCTTCATCCATTCATCTGTTGATGGACATTTGGGTTGCTTCCATGTCCTGGCTATTGTAAATAGTGCTGCAATGAACATTGGAGTGCGTGTGTCTTTTTGAATTCTAGTGTTCTCTGGGTATATGCCCAGCACTGGGATTGCTGGGTCATATGGTAGCTCTATTTTTAGTTTTGCAAGGAACCCCCATACTGTTCTCCATAGTGGCTGTATCAATTTACATTCCTACCAACAGTGCAAGAGCGTTCCCTTTTCTCCACACCCTCTCCAGCATTTACTGTTTGTAGATTTTCTGATGATGCCCATTCTAACTGGTGTGAGGTGATACCTCATTGTAGCTTTGGTTTACATTTCTCTAATAGTGATGTTGAGCAGCTTTTCATGTGCCTCTTGGCCATCCATGAGTCTTCTTTGGAGAAATGTCTATTTAGGTCTTCTGCCCATTTTTGGATTGGGTTGCTTATTTTTTTGATATTGAGCTGGATGAACTGTTTATATATTTTGGAGATTAATCCTTTGTCTGTTGATTCGTTTGCAAATATTTTCTCCCATTCTGAGGGTTGTCTTTTCGTCTTGCTTATAGTTTCCTTTGCTGTGCAGAAGCTTTGAAGTTTCATGAGGTCCCACTTACTTATTTTTGTTTTTATTTCCATTACTCTAGGGGGCGGATCAAAAAAGATCTTGCTGTGATTTATGTCGAAGAGTGTTCTTCCTATGTGTTCCTCTAGCAGTTTTATAGTGTCTGGCCTTACATTTAGGTCTTCAATCCATTTGGAGTTTATTTTTGTGTATGGTGTTAAGGAGTGTTCTAATTTCATTCTTTTCCATGCAGCTGTCCAGTTTTCCCAGCACCACTTATTGAAGAGGCTGCCTTTTCTTCATTGTATATCCTTGCCTCCTTTGTCATAGATTAGTTGGCCATAACTTATCCCTGGGCTTTCTATCCTGTTCCATCGATCTATATTTCTGTTTTTGTGCCAGTACCATACTGTCTCGATCACTGTGGCCTTGTAGTATAGCCTGAAGTCAGGAAGCCTGATTCCACCAGCTCCGTCTTTCCTTCCCAAGATTGCTTTGCATATTTGGGGTCTTTTGCATTTCCATACAAATTGTAAAATTTCTTGTTCTAGTTCTGTGAAAAATGCCATTGGTAATTTGATAGGGATTGCATTGAATCTGTAAATTGCTTTGGGTAGTATAGTCATTTTCACAATGTTGATTCTTCCAATCTAAGAACATGGTATGTGCCTCCATCTGTTTGTGTCGTCTTTGATTTCTTTCATTAGTGTGTTATAGTTTTCTGAGTACAGGTCTTTTGCCTCCTTGGTTAGGTTTATTCCTAGGTATTTTATTCTTCTTGTTGCAATGGTGAATAGGATTGTTTCCTTAATTTCTCTTTCTGATCTTTCATTGTTAGTATATAGAAATGCAAGAGATTTCTGTGTGTTTTGTATCCTGCAACTTTACCAAATTCAGTGATTAGCTCAAGTAGTTTTCTGGTGGCATCTTGAGGATTTTCTATGTATAGTATCATGTCATCTGCGAACAGTGACAGTTTTATTTTTTCTTTTCTAATTTGGATTCCTTTTATTTCTTTTTCTTCTGTGATTGCTGTGGCAAGGACTTCCAAAACTATGTTGAATAGTAGTGGCAAGAGTGGACATCCTTGTCTTGTTCCTGATCTTAGAGGGAATGCTTGCAGTTTTTCACCATTGAGAATGATGTTTGCTGTGGCTTTGTCGTATATGGCCTTTATTATGTTGAGGTAGGTTCCCTCTATGCCCACCTTCTGGAGAGTTTTTATCATAAATGGGTGTTGAATTTTGTCAAAAGCTTTTTCTGCCTCTATTGAGATGATCATGTGGTTTTTATGCTTCAATTTGTTAATATGGTGTATCACATTGATTGATTTGTGTATATTGAAGAATCCTTGCATTCCAGGGATAAACCCCACTTGATCATGGTGTGTGATCGTTTTAATGTGTTGTTGGATTCTGTTGGCTAGTATTTTGTTGAGGATTTTTGCATCTAAGTTCATCAGTGATATTGGTCTGTAATTTTCTTTTTTTGTAGTATCTTTATCTGATTTTGGTATCAGGGTGATGGTGGGCTCATAGAATGAGTTTGGGAGTGTTCCTTCCTCTTCAATTTTTTGGAAGAGCTTGAGAAGGATGGATGTTGGCTCTTCTCTAAATGTTTGATAAAATTCACCTGTGAATCCATCTGGTCCTGGACTTTTGTTTGTTGGGAGATTTTTAATCACAGTTTCAATTTCATGACTTGTGATTGGTCTGTTCATATTTTCTGTGTCTTCCTGATTCAGTTTTGGGAGGTTATCCCTTTCTAAGAATCTGTCCGTTTCATCCAGGTTGTCCATCTTATTGGCATATAGTTACTTGTAGTAGTCTCTTATGGTGCTTCTTATTTCTGCGGTGTCTGTTGTAACTTCTCCTGTTTCCTTTCTAATTTTATTGATTTGAGTCCTCGCCCTCTTTTTCTTGATGAGTCTTGCTAGAGGTTATCAATTTTATTTACCTTCTCAAAGAACCAGCATTTAGTTTTATTAATTTTTGCTATTGTTTTCTTTTTTTTCTATTTCATTTATTTCTGCTTTATGATTTCTCTCTGTCTACTAACTTTGGGTTTTGTTTGCTCTTCTTTCTCTAGTTTCTTTAGGTGTAAGGTTAGATTGTTTGTTTGGGATTTTTCTTGTTTCTTGAGGTAGGATTGTATTGCTAAAAACTTCCCTCTTAAAACTGCCTTTGCTGCATCCCATAGGTTTTGGATCATTGTGTTTTCATTGTCATTTGTCTCTAGGTATTTTTTGATTTCCTCTGATTTCTTCAGTAACCTGTTGGTTATTTAGTAGTGTATTGTTTAGCCTCCATGTGTTTGTGTTTTTTACATTTTTTTTTTCTGTAATTGATTTCTAATCTCATAGTGTTGTGGTTGGAAAAGATGCTTGCTTGATATGATTCAATTTTCTTGAGTTTACCAAGGCTTGATTTGTGACCCAAAATGTGATCTGTCCTGGAGAATATTCCATGTGCACTTGAGAAGAATGTGTAATCTGCTGTTTTTGGATGTAATGTCCTGTAGATATCTATTAAATCAAGCTGATTTATTGTGTCATTTAAAGCTTGTGTTTCCTTATTAATTTTCTGTGTGGATGATCTGTCCATTGGTGTAAGTGGGATGTTAACGTCCCCCACTATGATTGTGTTACTGTTGATTTCCTCTTTCATAGTTGTTAGCATTTGCCTTATATATTGAGGTGCACCTATATTGGGTGCATATCTATTTATAATTTTTCTCTCTTCTTCTTGGGTTGATCCCTTGATCTTTATGTAGTGTCCTTTCTTGTTTCTTGTAACATTTTTTATTTTAAAGTCTATTTTATCTGATATGAGTATTGCTACTTCAGCTTTCTTTTGATTTCCATTTGCATGGAATATCTTTTTCCATCCCCTCACTTTCCATCTGTATGTGTCCCTAAGTCTGAAGTGTGTCTCTTGTAGACAGCATGTATATGGGTCTTGTTTTCGTATCCATTCAGCCAGTCTGTGTCTTTTGGTTGGGGCATTTAGTCCATTTACATTCAAAGTAATTATCAATATGTATGTTCCTATTATCATTTTCTTAATTGTTTTGTTTTCATTTTCGTAGGTCCTTTTCTTCTTTTATGTTTCCCGCTTAGAGAAGTTCCTTTAGCATTTGTTGTAGGGCTGGTGGTGCTGATTTCTCTTAGCTGTTGCTTGTCTGTAAAGCTTTTGATTTCTCCATGAAATCTGAATGAGATCCTTGCTGGGTAGAGTATTCTTGATTGTAGGTTCTTCCCTTTCATCACTTGAAATATATCATGCCACTCCCTTCTGGCTTGCAGAGTTTCTGCTGAGAAATCAGCTGTTAACCTTGTGGGATTTCCCTTGTATGTTGTCATTTTTCCCTTGTTGCTTTTAATAACTTTTCTCTGTCTTTAATTTTTGTCAATTTGACTACTGTATGTCTTGGCATGTTTCTCCTTGGGTTTATCCTGCCTGGGACTCTCTGCACTTTCTGGACTTGGGTAGCTATTTCCATTCCCATGTTAGGGAAGTTTTCAACTATAATCTCTTCCAACATTTTCTCGGGTCCTTTCTCTCTCTCTTCTCCTTCTGGGACCCCTATAATGCGAATGTTGGTGCATCTAACATTGTCTTAGGCTGTCTTCAGTTCTTTTCCTTCTTTTATCTTTATTCTTCTCCACAGCAGTGATTTTAGCATTCTGTCTTCCAGGTCACTTATTCGTCCTTCTGTCTCAGTTAATCTGCTATTGGTTCCTTCCTGTGTACTTTTCATTTCCGTTATTGTGTTGCATATCTCTGTTTGTTTGCTCTTTAATTCTTCTAGGTCTTTGGTAAACTTTTCTTGCAACTTTTCAATCTTTGCATCCAGTCTTTTTTCAAAGTCCTGGATCATCTTCACCATCATTATTCTGAATTTTTTTTCTGGAAGGGTGCCTATCATCTCTTTATTTAGTTGTTTTTCTGGTGTTTTATCTTGTCCCTTCATCTGGTACAAAGTCTTTTGCCTTTTCATTTTCTCTGTCTTTCTGTGGCTGTGGTTTTCAGTTCCACAAGATGAAATACTGCTGATACTGCTTGATACTGCTGTCTGCCCTCTTGTGGAGGAAGCTATCTAGGAGGCTCATGGGTGCTTCCTGATGGGAGGGACTGATGGTGGGTTGGGCTGGGTGGGCAGAGCTCAGTAAAACTTTAATCTGCTTGTCTTCCAATGGATAGGGCTGTGTTCCCACCTTGTTTGTTGTTTGGCCTGAGGCTACCCAGCACTGGAGCTTACAGGCTCTTTGGTGGGGCTAATGGAGGACTCTGGGAGGGCTCACACCAATGAGCACTTCCCAGAACCCCTGCCACCAGTGCCCCGTCTCCTTGGTGAGCCACAGCTGCCCCCACCTCTGCAGGCAACCCTCCAACACCAGCAGGTAGGTCTTGTTTACCACCAGGTAGGTCTCCTATGGGGTCACTGCTCCTTCCCCCGGGTCCTGGTGAGCACACTATTTTTTGTGTGCCCTCCAAGAGTGGAGTCTCTGTTTCCCCCAGTCCTGTGGAGGTCCTGCAATCAAATCCCAATGGCTTTCAAAGTCTGATTCTCTGGGGATTCCTCCTCCCGTTGCTGGACCCGCAGGTTGGGAAGCCTGACGTGGGGCTCAGAACCCTCACTTTAGTGGGTGGACTTATGTGGCATAACTGTTCTCCAGTTTGTGAGTCACCCACCCAGTATTTATGGGATTTGATTTTAACTTGATTGCGCCCCTCCTACCATCTCATTGAGGCTTCTCCTTTGTCTCTGGATGTGGGGTGTCTTTTTTGGTGAGTTCCAGTGTCTTTCTGTCAATGATTGTTTAGCAGTTAGTTGTAATTCTGATGCTCTTGCAAAAGGGAGTGAGCGCATGTCCGCCTACTCCGCCATCTTGATTTCTCTGCCCCCGGAATAGTTATTAGTGATAGAATGCTTAGTATCATTATGGTTGAACCTAAACACCAAGGCAGAGTTCTAGTAAGGTTCTTGACCAAATTGAAGTTTCATTTTTCCAAAGCCAGTTAAGCCCAATCAGCCTCAGATAAAGCAAGTTGTGAGGATGGCTCTCACTCTCACCCCATGTCCCAAATGCTTAAACCCAAGATTCTGGTTCAATCACCATGAGAAAAGAAATGTCTGGTGTCTACCAACAGTAGGCAATGGAGCTAGACCAAGCTGCCCTAGGTTCCCTTCCAAAGCTACCCAAACAGAAGGAAAGAGAACACCTAAGGAGAGATAGAGGCCAGGCCCTGCAGGAATAGCTCTAGGCTGTTACCATCTCCTTGGGGTGAAAGGAAGAAAGAAGTGAGGTCAGGCCACATATGACATGAAACTTTATCCCCTCTGAAAGTCAGTCCATCAATATCCTAAATTTTCAGCAATTCTTCCATGTTTTGGAGGCAAAGTTTCTTGCTACTGATCTTAGCTAGGATGTAGGAATCAGGTTGGGGTGAAAAAGGAAGGAAATAGTCTTGACTGCCCCTAGAGACAAATAGTCTCAGTTAATTCCTTTATGCTATATGAATATACTATGGATAGAATAGAATAGTATCTACCAAGTGCAATATTCAGGTCATCCCAGACCTTTGTAAATTTCTATTGAACAAAATTTGTGAATTGTTTATAAGCCTCTGACCTTGAATCCTAAATTTTACCAATATTTCAGACTTTGACCATACTCCTGGCCCTGATATGATTGTTCCTTTTATATCTGACCCTTTTACATTAATGGTCTTCTTTAAAGATCCCTTACTCCTCTTTGGCTTCACATCTTTACACCAAAATTTGGATTCTTGACTTTTAAGAGAGTAGGCATTTGAGCAGCCCACATTTTCAGGTAGGAAAGCTTTTTATTTTTTTTAAACAACAACAAAAGAGCTACTTACAAAGGACCAACTTAGCAATTCATTTCCAAACTCATTTTCTTTTTATAGGCTGTAAATAAGTTTGCAAAATCATGTAACTTCATGGTAATAACATAACTGGGAAATTACAAGGTAATTAAACTCAAAGCATCTAAGTACAGTACTCCAAGAATAATTTACTTCTCTGTGCCAGGAGTCAAGATTTCTTGCTGCTAAGCGCTAATGCAAAATGAATTAGTACAGAAAGTTCCAAGCTGCCACACTCCAGGAATTATGGGAGGCTGCCTCTGTAGTTGCTGGATGTAATTGATGACTGCATGGTGTAGAAGCAGTGGTGTCATAAGAATGTTTGGTGACGACTTGTTACAAAAGTTTATTGTGATTTTAAAGCAAGTTCTGTATTTTGGTGAAAGGCAACTATAGGCATCAGAGTGGCCTATATACAGAACTAAAAGTCAGGATTCAGTCAAGCCTGGAGGTATCCAAAGGTTTGAAAATGGAGGTGATAGTCTGATGGTGTAACTTTAGTTTAGTGATACCATAGGAAAGGCCTGGGAGAGATTTTTCCAGGGTGAAAATGGAAAGCTTTCAGACTACAGTTTGGCCTGTCCAATCTCAGTGAAAAAGAATCCAAAGCCAAGCATTTCCCCTAAACCCTGAGGCTAACTCCCTACCCCAAAGGCAGCTGGCCAACAGACTTGTGGTGGCCATCTTAATATAGGCACTGTTCTCCTGGACTGTCCTTATCTGATGCACCAGATGGTTGGCACTAAAGGGGCCTCTCTCCTTTTTGAAAAGAGAGAAAATACCTAAGGTCACCTCCATATTGTCTGGTTGGGCCTCTTGAGAAAGCAGTGAAGAGGCGTACAGCTTTCCAGCCCACTGAATGGTCAGCATTGTCTCTGGTGTGTTGCAGCTCAGTTGAAGTAGCTGCAAATGTTCTAGAAATTCAAGTCAATATTCCTACCTCTGTAGTGCCTCAGGATGGCTTTGTCCTCAAGCTAAGGTCACTTCTCTTCTGAAGGTGGCCCTTTCACAGGACTTCTTTCCTCTAAGCTCTGATTGCCTTACCTGTATCTTGCCTCTTCAGACCTAGGGATGGTAATCATTCCACTTTTATTAACCCCGGGGTACTGCACTATTCCTTGTGGTTTCCCTACATCTGCTCACATCTTTTAAATATCTCCTTCATTAAGCCCTGCTTGGGATATCCTAATTTGAATGAACCATCTGTTTCCTGCTGGGATGCTGACTGATATTCTTACTAATGTTTAGGGGGAATTTTGTAGTTAATTATTTGTCACTGATATCTATTTTAATTGTTAAGAGCATGTGGTCTGTGGAATACTAATTCTAATATTCTTTGTCATTCTCTTTATTCTTGTTTTTGTGACTTGTAAACTAGAATGTGGTCTATTTTTATAAATCGTCCATAAATGTTTAGAAATAAGTCATATTATTTATGTAAGAGGCAAAGTTTTACTTTGAAACATCATATTAAACTTTAAAAAAAAAATCAGACTCACCAACATTCCTAAGAGAAATTTTTGAAAATACCCGAATTTGAAGTACTCCTAGAACATAAATTTTCTCCCATAAAATGCAGTAACATAATTGAAAAATGTGTCAGCCCCCCACCCCCTCAAACCTAAGCTCCTAAAGAAAAAGACATTACAAGCTCTGATAAGTAGAAAAGAAGACCAGTGGACAGGTGGGTGCTGGGCTGTGTGCTCAGTTCACTTACAAGCTCAGTACACCGAAGTAAGACACCCAGAATTTCAGGTTTCAGGAAAATCACACTTACCTACATTCCAAAGCCCTCTGAAGCAGATCTGATTATACATCACAACAGCTATGATGCCAGCACAGTCATAGCTGCCTGAGGACAGAGAGCACTGGTGTCAATGTACATGTTTGGGGCATGGCGATGTTGAGAGGATCTGGCATGTGGACCGCAAGGCACATGTGTGCTATGACTGCAGCAAGCCTGTGAGAACAGGACAGATATGATCATAGAAACCACAGAGGAAAGAGAAGGGTGAGCAACTCAGAAGTTTCTACATTTATTTTTCTCTGGTCTTTGCTTTTAAAGATGTTTCTCTAGGGCTAGTGTCTAATAAGAGACATCAATATAGATTAAACTTTTAACTATGTGCAAATCTTCTATGTATTTTTAATCATTTTGTCTGCTTGATTTACTAGTGACTAAAAGAGATGTGATAAAATTTTTATTATGATTGTGTTTGTCAATTTCTGCTTAGAACCTCTTTTCTCATCAGTACAACTTATCTGTCATGTATCCTATTTCCTGATCTTGGTTCTCCAATGTGACAGTTATCGCTTAGTTAATTTCCCCTAAATCATTATTGCTTGGTAATGAATTAATAGGTTGCTGGAATTCATAGGCTATATCTAGAAAGCCCCTCTACTTACAAGTAGGCTCAGTTCTGTAAGAATCTACTCATAAGTCAGAGAGACCACTAATGGCTTTTGTGGCCATTTTAAATGTGCTTTTAATCAGTTGTGTGTCTTTGCTTATATTTATAGCAGCTTGCATCGATGAGAGTCCCAGAGTTGAAAGTACGTAATTAGAGACTCTTCAGTATTCACTGAAATGATTTATCTGCTCCACAATGAGGAAGAGATGGATGCACATTGAGTCAGGGCAGACATACCTAATTCAGATCCCCCTTCCAGAACCATACATCTTAACTGCAAGATGTGTGGTTAGCGGATAGCCTCCAGCTGTTACCTTATTCAATCAACCCTAGCCTTTGAACCAAGATCAAGCTCTTTCCAGAATAACCCCAGCCAATGATTGAGTAGCACAGTGGTACCAGGGCTTAACCTTTTCTGCCCAGTGGAAGCCTCCTTTAAAAGGCAGTCTACGCTCTGCAGAGTCTTGTAGGGCTGCCAGATCTAAATACAGTCTCAAGACCCTCTCTGCCTGATTCTGCTTCCTCCCTTTTCCTTTCACAAATGTTACTTTCCAATTAATATTTTGTTCTCCTGATTCACTCTTAGCATCTACTTTCCAGAGGACCCAACTGGCACCAAAGTTAAACAAAAATGTCCATTCCAATCCAGTTATTTTACTTTATCTCCATGCTGCTTCTGTAATCCTCCTACAAAGATTACAGATTTTATTTCAGCATTGGAATCAATTTTTATTGCAGCCTATGAAGTAGTGTGCCCAACGGATTCATCAGTAGGTTCAGGAAACCATTGGTGCATAGCACTCTTACAACACTTGTTCAGTCTCAAGGCATTTTGCCTGAGTAAACTCAATAGCATCAAGGCACAAATGTTATGTTACAGACGCCATTGATCTCCTACAAAGTACTGCAAGGAAACGATTCATTGATTCCATCCAGGGGTGCCAGTCTGTATGCATTTGAGGAGACATCACGCAGGGAGAAGCAGTTTTTTAAGTAATTTTCATGCTAAATGGAAAGTGTTCTAACAGTATGATCTCTGGCTATACCTTTACTGTTCTTAAAAAAGGTTAGAATATGAGAGGAGGGTCCATAAACTGTGCTTGGGTCAAAGAGTGAAGTGAACTCCAGGCAAGAGATGCCTGGATGACTAAGAAGACTGAAGGAAGAAATGAGAGTAACAGCAGTAAAATCTGCTCCTTAATTATCTGAATCACTCAGAGGAGTGGCATCATGTGTCCAAAATGCAGATGAGGATGGTCTCACCATCCACTGCATTTGAACTTCCAGACTTTGGAAATACTAGTCTCACCTCAGTGTAATGTCCTAACATAACTGTGGACTTGCCATGAATATTCGGGGTAGGCGCATATTATGAGGTGAGGTTGAGTGGTATAGGGCTGGTGCTGATGGCCTGGTGGACCACATCCAGTGTGGCTTATAAGGCCCCATGGTGTTCTAAAAATATTTGTTTACCACCACCTTTTCCTTTGGTTCACAACTCAATGAAGCTGACCAGATCCATGTGTTTTTAAGCTATTTTATTTTAGTTTCTTTGTTAAGCTAGTAACAGCTAGAGTGTAATTCCTCCCTGATTGGAAGTAGAGTATGTGTGTGTGTTGGGGGTGGGTAGGGAGTTGAGAGTGATGGTAAATTGATAGTAGTAACAGAAAGTGAAGAATTCAATAAGCAAAGATTCATTTACGGGTGGTGGGGGGGTCAGGGGGGAGGCAGGGGTCTCTATGAAGGTATAACAGATTCTGTGAGTGATTGGGAACCAGTCTCATTCCTTCTCTGTCTATATGTCCTGGAAGTAATTCCAGATGCCCTGGAAGAGAAGTGCCTAGGAGGGGTGAACGGGTCATCTTGCTGTCATTAATCACTTGCAGACAGCTGGTTCCTGGAGCTTCTTCTGCCCTGCCCTGGCGTGATCTATAGTATCTCCCGCCAAGAAGATGTGTGAGAGCTCAGCTCATTCTTGTGCGTCTTTCTTTTCTAAATGTCAGCCTCCGAGAACCATCCTCAGGAGAAAAAATATATATCCCTTGTATCTCCTATAAGTCAAAAGCCTCCTTTACACATGCATTTTTAGAAGAGGGTTGCAACGCCTACCGTTTTTACTTTGGATAACCCAATTAATGTAAGTCATATATAAAATGGGGACCATTTATAAATGGAGTTACCAAACACTTGTCTCCCCTACTTCAAAGGATTGTCTTGCAAGCCCTCAAGTGGTATGTCATTGCTACTTATATATCGCCTTACACATTAGAATTTGTCAAAAATGTGTTCCGTGGAACACTGGTGCTTTGAGATGCTCATGAAGAAACAGCTTTGATTCAATTTGGTCTTAGGACGTGCTCCCCGCCATAGTTGATTCTTAGAGATTCACAGTGCATGCTAAAGGATCTAAGGAGTCATGCAGTCAAGAAATCTATTTCATTTTCTTTAACCAAGTGTTTCCTAAAGTTATTTGATGATAGAATCCTTTTTGTACATATATAACATTTATTAATATTCCCAATATAGAGTACCTACCAAAACTGTGTGCTGAGGACATACAATAAAATGATTAAGAGCCTATGGACTTAATGCTTAGGTTAAATCCCAGCTATGTCATTTACTGACTGTGGGACCCTGGACAAGTTTATTATTCTCTTTGAACCTCCGGTTCCTCATCTGAAAAATGGGAATAATAATGATAATACTGCATTAGGGTTGCTGTGAGGTTCAAATGAGTTCATATATTTAAAGTGTTTAGTAGAATGCCTGATACGTAGTGAGCATTCCATAATGTTGCCTGTTATCATTGTGACTTCCTGTATTTATCCTCAGAAAACAACTTTGGCCCAATAATAACAATGAATAAGAAGTAAATATAAATCATGGTTGAAAAACTTTCTCATGTATTCATACTTAGTCTTCAAATCCATCTTTATGGAGAGGCATTATTGTTGTTACACCCATTTTACAGGTTCGGAAAGAAAGGCTAAGAAATTTGAGTATATTCCATGAGTGGGCAGTAAAGGGGAGAGCCCACTGAATATAATTGGTTTTCCAGTGATTCCAAATTAAAATATGAAAACTGGGCTTCCCTGGTGGCACAGGGGTTAGGAATCCATATGCCAATGCAGGGGACATGGGTTCAAGCCCTGGTCCAGGAAAATCCCACATGCCACGGAGCAACTAAGCCCATGCGCCGCAACTACTGAGCCTGCGCTCTAGAGCCTGCGAGCCACAACTACTGAGCCCACGCACCTAGAGCCTGTGAACCTAGAGCCCATGCTCCTCAATAAGAAGCCCATGCACTGCAATAAAGAGTAGCCTCTGCTCTCTGCAACTACAGAAAGCCCGCATGCAGCAACAAAGACCCAATGCAGCCAATAAAATAATAAATTTAAAAAAAAATTTTTTTTTTAATGAAAACTGTCCACTTACAGTAGCTGAGAAGGTCTACATTTCAAAAGACAGATTTTGAAACCCAAAGATTAAAGATTAAAAGATAGAAGTTAGAAACCTCAAAGATTAAAGATAGAAATTAGAAAGTAAGGGCATTACAGTGGATGAAATTTAAGCAAAGCAAGTAAGACAGGAACATTTTGAGGTAAAAGGTCCTGGGCTAGTATTACAGAAGAATGAAGAACACTTACATGGGTTATGAACACATTCACCAGATTATAAACTAAAAATCAGTGCATATAATCTGACCAAGATTATTATGCTTTTAGTGCATGCAAGAGGAAAGTCTAGATATTGAGATACTGAATTTCTATGACAGTTTGATAGTTATGGGGAAAATGAAACTGAATATTAGAGATTTGGATTTGAGTTGAAAAGAATTGATTTGTCCTTACTGTAGCATAATTTATGATTTCCTTAGCAATGCATCATCTGAAAATCAGGAAAATCAGGCTGTGGCACTTAAAGTTTCCTAGAAAATGCGGTTTGCTGCATTAGTGCTGTTATTCCTCAGACCACGTGTGGTAATCTTATGCTTGACTTATCTTTGGATCTCTGACTAATACTGAAATAATCAAATTAAAAATTTTTCTTTATTGGCACTCAGTTGACCAGTGTTCCCCCTCCCACCCCCCCACCCCCACCCCCCACAACTTGGGCATTTTACTTAACGAGACTGTTAGGACCATAATGATACTTAAAGATTTTTCAAAGGGTTTTGTCAAAATTGCCATGTCAAACCAGCCAAGGTACTTGTTTTCAAAAAGGGTGACAGTTAATAGAGGATGGCAGTAGGACCATAATCTGACTGATTTGCCATTGACCACGTTTATAAACCAAAACAATCTCATGATAAGTTCAGTTTCTAGTCAAAAGAGTTAAAAAAAAAAAATCAAGTAAAAAACTGTGTGGAGGGGGTGGTGGGAATCTAAGGGAAAAGATTTCATTCTGTCAGAATCACAGTGGTTCAATGATGTGATACCAGATTGGTCCAACTTCACAAATGGAAAAGTCACAGAAATCTTTCATTTAGGTCATTATTATTAGGTTTTAGTGTCCCATGTTTCCCCAAGAGTTTATTTTTCCTTATGAACTACTTTGCTTTTTTTAATTAGAAAATGGGATCTATTTCTCATTTTGCTTTGCCTGCAAGGGAGCTCAGAGCTAAACCTAATGCCAGATCACAGTCATCATTGCATGAATCTGAAACATGATGCAGTCTCACCCCCTTTGCATCCATGATTGCTTATATTAATTTATCTATATATAAATTTGGATATTTGTGTGCTGATAATTATATTCTTTTTCATCTGTAGAAATGATAGTGAAATGAAGGAAGGAATTAAAAAAAAATTTAAGAGAAAGATTTTCAACAATGAGCACTGAAAAATTAAAAATTTTTCTTTATTGGCACTCAGTTGACCAGAATTCCCCGCAGCTCAGGCATTTTACTTAGTGAGACTGTTAGGACCATAATGATACTTAAAGATAAGCATTTTGAGAAAACTGAAAACATACGTTCAGATGGGGGACAAAGGGCGTGATGCAAAAGAGAGGGTGGGAAGATGGTACCTAATCAATGTCTGTAACTTTTATTGAGTTCAAAGGAAACTGCTGTCAAAATTAAGGCAAGCACTTTGCAAAGTAGAGAAAGCCTGTTACTTCCGTTGGTCTTAGAGCAGTCAAACAGAAAAAGAGAATTGAGAAGTGCATTTGTGAGGAAAGGTACCAGTATTACACAGTTCATGCAGAGGGCACTCTCTTAGTTACAATTTTCTGAGACATTTTACCTGACTCTAAGATCTTTGCATTTCCAGGTCCTTTAAAAATGTTTCTCTTTTCTCCAGGGCATCAGAAAGGAAGTCCCTAGGACACTTCACATTTTGCGGAAAAAAGAGAATCCATTTCACTGCAATTTAGAATGGATGTGAGTCTGGCCTCGTTCCTTAACTGGGGGCCCCTCCAAAATCCTCCCTTACAGAGACTCCAGGGTTTGATGGCAAGGGGACTGTTAGCAACAGAAGGAGGCAAAGAGAGTAAATGAACATCTAGGCTGGTGCTTCCCCTCTTCCCCAGGGAGTACTGAAACATTCGCTCCAGGTACTTGTTTGGGCATTTCCTGTTACCTATGGTGCTGCAACAGTGCTATTTTGTCATCGTTGTTTTATCTTGGATCTCTGTTTGCAGACTTGCATCTTTCTGAAGACCAGTAACTGTTTATTCATAAGCCTCAAGCAGCTATTAAGTGTGTATATGGAGGCAAAAAGAATTGGTGCTGAATGCATAAGGTAAATTGATTTGTACCTGTAATTTACATTTATTCTCCTGGTATATTTGACACTAATGTTGTGACTGCACTGCCTTGATGAAGATTAATTATATAAACATTTTTTGCTGACTTTGTGAGTGCCCACATTGATTGTTTTACATGATTTTCTAAGCTTGGTGCTTAATAGCGAGATGGGAAACATTTCTTGGTTTTGCTGAGCATCTTTGTAGATTAAGTGACCAGTCTTACCTAATTAGCACTTGGGGAAAGGTTTTTGCTAGCCACAGAGGTCTGCCTTACTTGATTGTGAAGGAAGAAATAGAAGATTGCTCAGTTCTTGGGATTTTGCAAACATTTGGATTTGGGCAGGATTCCTCAGAATAAAATAAGAATCGAGCTTCTAACGTGAATAAAAAGTGAATTTAATGTGCTTCACATACACAGAAAGGGCAATTTGTTTAGGATATTTCGCTTAACCTGTTGGCCTAGACCCCAAACATCTTGAGCTGGTGAAGGCTAGGCTCTCGGAGGCTCCATTTTTCTCCTTTGTAAAACAAGGATAAGCATAGTAATGTTTGGTGCTCACATGGGCATCACTGAGTATGCACTAAAGATGCAGTATGGGGGCCCAACTCAGGTCATACAAAATCAGAAACACTGAGGTACAGCCTGTGTATATTGAGTTATGGTTTAGAAGGCACTTTACTCTCCCTTGAGATTATAGGGAAAACCTGAGGGGCTTACATGGACCCAACTGTTCTCACTAGAAAGTCCTCTAGTTGTCAGCACATCACGGTCACTGCTATAGGACTCATTGTCCAGGCCCATGTGTGCATTTAAAGAGGGCAGCTCAGATACTTCCCCAGCAGGCCTGGAGTGGGAGCTCTTTGCCAAGGTTCCAAAACCCCTAGGGCTGATGTCTCAGGCCTTTGGCATCCACAGCTACTCCCCAGAAGTGTTGTTCTTAGGAGTGGGGGTGAGCTCCCAGGCCCCGTCAAAACTCTCCATCACTATTGCCCGCAAGCCAGACAGCTCCCAGCCCCAGCCTACCTCCCTGAGCATCCTCACCTAAATAAATCATGTGTCTAGGTTGGCTGGTAACTGCTGTTTTCATTTCTGAAAAACAAACTCGGACTTAATGAACTCCTGAAGCAAGAAAGCCCAGATTTGGCAAACAAAGCCTTATCACCTTTGTGTGCTGGGCCTAAAGAAAAATAGCCCTCATTTTTCCAAGTCCCATATGTGCGCCAAAAGAATGCACAGTTTACTATTTTCAGTAGTTCATGCCTTGCTCATCTTTGAATTCACTTTCCTAATGTGTGGTTGATGCATTAGTCAGAGTCCTGGAAACAGAGGACCAAGATGTGGAAACAGTGCGGGGAAAACCACAGGAATACTCCAGCACCCCAGAGTTATCATCAGCAGGGAGCAGTTACTGCCCGATGGCCTGAGGAAGCAAAGGCAGGAGCATTTCTGGGGACTTGAAGACAAAGCAGCTGTGCAGAGAGGGATGCTTTGTACCCATTTTGTTGAGGGATGCTGTTTGCTGAAACTGGGAGAAACAAATGTTTGCACCTGACTCTCTCTCATGCCTCCACTCTCATTGCAAAAGGCAAGGGGGCCCATTGACGTGGCCCACACTGGGTGACCTCAGGACGGGAGCAGAGATAAATGGAGAAGGGACAAGGGGGGAAATGAAACAGATCCAGCACACCTCCTTTCCACTATGGTCTTTTTTTTTTCATATTAGCTGACATTCATTGGGTGCTAACCATGGGCAATAATACCAGGCATTTCATATACATTATCTAGTTTAACCCTCACAACAGAGCCGTGGGATAGACACAATTATTTTAGGGATGAAAACTTGGAGGCTCAGAGAGGTTAAAGAAACCAGGTCTCTTTGGCTTCTAAGGTTATTTCATAATCAGGACACTCACTTTATCTATGGAATGGACAGACCAAACAGCCACACTGGAGCTTCTGTTTGCCAGCAGGTGGTATGGCTGATCCTCTAGGTTTACACTTGGAGTTGGTGGAGAGTCACTTTTTTCATCAACTGTCATTACAGGAGCTCAAAGCTAGCAGGCAGGGATGCTTTGCTTTCTCTCCTTAGCCCTTATTTATTTTATTTATATATTTACTTCTTAACTTGTACACTTTTTTCAGAGTATAACATGCAGGCAGAAAAGTACTCAAATTTAAGTGCATAGCCTGATGAAATTTCATAAAGTAATTCACTGGGTAACCAGCACCCAGACTAAGAAACAGAACATCCCCAATCCTAGGAGTGCCCTGGGCCCTCTTCTGTTACCTAGCTCCCTCCCCACTGTTCTGATTTCTAATCACCATACATTACTATTGTTTTCAGTCCTTGGTGGGATGCAACAAAGAAACGAACATATTTTATACTTAATGCAGATTTATCAAGAATTTATTGCACTAGATCAGGCGACACAAACTATGGCCCATAGGCCAAATACAACCCACCACCTGTTTTTATACATAAAGTTGTATTGGAACACGGCCAATATTCCTACCATGGTATGACACTAGTTTTGTTTCACCCAAACAGGGAAACATGGATGCTCTGAAACTAGAATGGATGAGCAGCCTGGCAAGAATCATTTTCAAACACCCCATATCCCTGGTGCTGGGGGAGCTGATCCAGGAGACCACATCTGAGCTACCATGCAGAGTCACCCCCCAACATTATTGCCTGTGACTGCTTAATAACCAGATATCACCCTGCCTGTTCACCTTTAATGAGGAGGCCCAGACATCCCTCTCTTTCATTACCCAGTGACCTCTCCTATCAGCAGCCCGTGGCTATGAGTTCTCTGTCCCTGTGAACTTGGCTGCTGTGTGTGATTCTGACCATCAACGGAGAGGAGCCCTGGGCTGGGGCGGCAGGTGCAAGCTTTAAGGGAGTGCGGTAGGTTCCCATTTAATATTGTTGGAAAAGGTTTTGTTTCCTTTTTGCCCCTGAGGAGTTTGCAAAGAGTGAACATTTGGGTTTGTCTGGGAAGGAAGAAACCTACAGTGACCAGTTGCCTGGTCTGGAATTGCAGAATAGATGTACAGGGAAATCTCACCTGAGGTGTCAGTGAGGCAGAGGCACTGCCTCAAAGGGGTTCAGCCTCTAGGCCTGCCAGGGGCTAACTCTTGGCTTTTATGGTTTGATTAGTTGGAATATTCTTCTTTTCCTCCTTTATTTCCTTTTAAATGTTTTATTGGAAAAAAATTGTATCCTCCCTGAGCCGGTATTTCAGTTCCCTTGAGTTGGGTCTGGAGCTCTGAGACGTTCAGTTTTAGAGCTGATTATTGGAACAGACATCTTCAAACCCTCCCTACTTGCAGGCTGGTAGCTCTTCGAGCTTTGCATGTTCTTAGTGCACCTGCAACAGCAGAATGTGGCCTTGCCCTTTTGAGCAGCCTGCTGAAAAGAGAAAACTTGGAAAAGTTTTCTTAGATTTTTGTCTCTCCCTAAACAAGAAGTCTCATAAAGACTGTCAAGAGACGCAGAAATTTATAAACATTTATGTTTATAGAAATTTAGTTTACAGAAACTAGGGATTCTTTAAACCAGGATGACAAAACCTCCCAGCAAATTTCCACACACATCACTCCAGCCCATGTCAGACATCCACAGTCAATCACTGCACCCCTTTCTGCTGAGCTTAGACAAGGCCTCAGACTCATTCTTAACACTATATTTCTGGTAGCTACTCTCAGGAAATAAAATACAAGCTTAAACAGGTTTACCATTGCATTCCTGATTTAAGTAATCGCTTTGAGTAGACAGCATATTGTGAATAATAATGATAATAATAGCTAACATGTACTGAGAATTTGTTATTATTGTGCCAGATGTTGTTCTACATGCTGAACATGGATTCACTCATTTAATGTAAACCACGTGAGTACAGACATTGTTTGGATTATTGTTGCATCATCAGTGCCTACATGAGTCTCCGGAACATAGTGGGTACTTAATAAGTCCTTGTTATTTAAATGAATTCTAAAAATAATAATTATTGTTCCCATATTCCAGATGAGGAAACTGAGCTTAAATAACTCTCCTAAGCTAATAAGGGCAGGAGCCACGGTTCGACATTGCCTCAGTAATTTATTCAGACTTTTAACCACATTGCTCTACTGCTTCTCATAGCAGCTGTTTGGTATCTCTGTTCTTGTTTATTATTATTTATTAATATCCAGTAAGTTGGTTATTCAGCCTCATTCCTTCTCTGTATTCTTGCTTCTTTCCCTTTTAATATTTTAAAGAGCTATTTGTCTCTGAAAATAAAGGGAAAAGCAGGAGTTGACATCCAAATGTCTATGCGATTTAGACAGAAGACGTGAGTGAGGCAGGTAGGTCAGGTGGGGACCATGGGGCCATGTAGTAGCCACTACTTAGCTCCAGCAATTGCAGCTGTAGGGAATCCAAGCCAATATTGCCAAATCTTCCCATTTTTCAATAGAATTAGGACATCTGAACTTGCCTATGAAAATATCCAATGAAAATACCAATCTGAAAAATCCCATATATAAAATGCTGACAAGCAAGGCAATTTAAAAAACAAAACAAGCACAACATTGCAAGTCAAAATATCTCTGTGGACTCAATCTAGCCCACGGATCTGTAGTTTGCAACCTGTGAAAGAGAGCAAAATTGAATTTGGGTAACTGATCCTGTAGTTCTGGTTTTAAAAAAGGAGAGAACATGGTGGGAGACTGTTGTAACCATTTGTTAAGATTTTCGCATAGGGGTCTCTGGGAACTAGAACTTCAATAATGGTAGAAGCTCAATACTTTTGCATAGTGCTTCCTATTTTTCAGTTTACTTCTATATGTGCACTTGAATCTCCCTGAAATTCATTTTGTTGGTTCATTTACTTGGTCAGTTTCAAGCAGTAGGATTCAAGATTCAGATCCTGATCTCCCAATTCTCAACCTGGTTTTCCTCCAGCAACACAAACCCTGAGGGGGATGACTAACCCCACAACATTCATAGTTCTTACAAGCCTGTGCTTTTTCATCTCATATCTAATCAAGAGGTAAAAGATTATGATATGAGACAGAGCTCATGCCCAATTTCTGATGAATGTTTAGATAGGAGAGAAATAGGACAGTTGTTTGAGGATGTTTGTATGATTGCTCAAGTGTGTTATTCTTGGCACATTGAGGTTGTTGATTTACATTTGGTGCTCCCCAAATCATCTCTAATTACAAAAATCCACGCCTAGCAAAGACTGGAGAAATAATGCAGTTGTGGCCTAATCATTGTGTACATTCCTAAACACTCAGCTAATGACTAGTAGGTTTGGGGTTTTGCTACTCCAAGTGTGGCTAACTGCCAGCTGGAGCTGAAATGTGGCATGTTTGGCATATTCCGTGGAAAGCATTTTAAATTAAAATCATCACACGGAGGGAGATTTTTCTGATCGCTGGGGTCTGTGTGGGCCTCTGGAATGTCAGTGCCATGCAGGAAGGGCTCTTGGCATTTGAAGCCTTTCTGCCAGGTTGTGTATTTGACAGCTGTTCTGGGGTGTCTTTTCCCAGCCACTGGCCTGGCTACTGTCATAAAGCCAATTAGAGTCTCAGGCAATTAATGTTATTTTCCTCAAGTGCTCCTGGAAATACTTATTTCATGTGGCACTTCAGCATGAAATCTGTGACCTTTGGAAATACAAGCACAAGAAAGCAAACAAGCCAGGCTGTGCATGTGCTGTGCTCCATTAAGTTATGAAGAATATGAAAACAGATTGTAGTTGCTGCACGCAGAGATGTCCACGGAGCACTTTGTGTCTCAGGATTCCTACAAATGAAGATGTGTGCCTGCTGCACAATCCGGATAAACTCTAGAAGGTGGGAGGTACACTGAAGAGCCATATATTCACATATGTTCAGCAAAGTATTTAAGAAAATTTGTGAATTGTAACACATTCGGAATGGGGCTCCATAACTAGTACTTTACACTAATTTGCCACATATTCAGAAGGATATTAACAAACTGGAAATGCAAAGAATACCCTTACACCTTGGGAAGAGTTGGAGAAAATGGGCTGTTGGATCTAGAGAAAGAGAAGATTTTCAAGATGGGAGAATTATCCTTCAATAGGTACGATGAACTCTCCATGAGAAAGCTCGTCTTATTCCCTGGTTTACCCCCAGGGATTCCTGGTAACCCTTGGCTCAGAAGACTATGCACAGGAAGTGCTTAATACAAATTTTTCAAAGAGTTAAAAAGATGAATGAGTACAAGATATTTGTAAAGAGATGAATACATGAAAGGAGCTGTTACATGCAATGGGTTGCTTTATGAGATGTGATCCCTATTATCTGCTTAAGCCTGGGCTGTAAACTAATGGCCTGTGGACCATCACTTGTATACGGATGTATATTTTTTGCCCATTCAGTGTCTTCTTTTTTTTCTCTTTTTTAAAAATTTATTTATTTTGTGGCTGCAATTGGTCTTGTTGCTGGAAAAGGGCTTTCTCTAGTCGCGGAGAGTGGGTGCTACTCTTCGTTGTGGTGCATGCGAGCTTCTCATTGTGGTGGCTTCTCTTGTTGTGGAGCATGGGCTCTAGGCATTTGGGCTTCAGTAGCTGTGGCACATGGGCTCAGTAGTTGTGGCTCGCGGGCTCTAGAGTACAGGCTCAGTAGTTGTGGCACATGGACTTAGTTGCTCTGAGGCATGTGGGATCTTCCCAGGCCAGGGATGGAACCTGTGTCCCCTGCATTGGCAGGCGGATTCTTAACCCCTGTGCAACCAGGGAAGTCCCTGAAGGTGAGTCTTAACCACTGGACCACCAGGGAAGTCCCCAGCGTGTTCTTTAAATTTGGTGTTTCTAAAAAATTTTTACTTGAGTTGATTGTGCATTCTCTCTCTCTCTCTTTCTCTCTCTTCCTCTCTCTCTCTTTCTCACACACTCACACACACATAGAGTACCCTCCATTCTGCATTTCAACAATTGACTGGAGATGCTGCTGCTCCCATTCCATGAAACACATGCTTTTCAGTTTTCCTCAGGCCCCACTTCTCCCTGTTGCTCTAGACTTAGTTCCATGTCACTTACTGATCTTACCTTCCTTGCCCCTGAAGGTAGCTGAGCTTGCTGCCCTTGACTAAAGCAGCGGTGGTGACACAGCACCTCCTGGGTGTGGTAAAGGTGGTCCCTATGTTGAGAAGGAGAATAGACCAAACTTTTTACTCCAAGATGCCTTGGTTCAGTGATGAAAACCATGCCTTGTTCATCAGAATAAAAACAGCACTGGTCTGATTTCAACCAACACACAAGCACTTCCTTTCAACCAAACCAATCCGTCGGAAGAAGCACTGCGTCAGTCACAAGATTCCCAGGCCTAAAGAGGTCCAGATTGCCCTAAGTGTCGTCAGGATTCAAGGTGATTAGCTGAAACTCCATCTTCTTTCCATCCTGTACTCCTCTCCTTTGTCACTTTCATTGGTTTCCGTTCAGCTGCACACACAGATCCATCCCTCCAGGGTCAAATCCAGGGGTTGTAGGAAGTGGAGATGGGAGAACTCAGGGAAATGAGTTGTGTCACCAATTAGTGACATCAGCATCAGGAAGAGCTGGAACTGAGCAAGTTTACAGGGAGCTGGGAGCAGGGGCTTGCTTGAATTTAAAGGTTGCCATGGTTGTGCTAAATGCTAATCACTTTTCATCACACTGGCTAATGGGTGTGGAATTTTTGGCTCGAGTTCCTTTCAGCTATTCCAGGCTAGCTCCTAAAACAGCTGCAGAATTCTGGCTCCAGCTGTGCCCCTTTCTCTTTGCTCCCTTTAAAGAACGTGAATTATTCTTCGATGCATTCCCCTAAAATTTAGGCAATGATTCACAGAAGAGCTGGAGACACAGCAAGAGTGAAGAACAAACCGCCTGCTTAGGAATCAAGGCCCAATTGTTGACAACACACCTAATCAGGTCAAATTGGTACTAAAACGCTGCATGTGAGTGCCTTCGGTATCTTACAGATGCTGCATAACCATATTGGGAAAGGCCAAATTGTCATATTCCTCATCAGAGAATGGGACATAGTGAAGTTTTTAGGGTAGACCTAATCTACATTCACCTAACAAGTGCTGAATAAATACCAGCATGTCTGGAGAGGGCATTTGCATGGAGTCACGGTGTTTTCTAGGTTGAGAGGTTTGTGTTTCCACCCTCTCTCAGGTGCCATGAGCCAGCGGCAGGATGGTGTCCTTGGACCACATGTGTTTTGGTCCCAGAGTCAGTGTCCAATATGTCAGGCCATCAAGGCAGATGGCGAGCAGGACAATGTTTCCGAACTTTTGGAAAATATACCACTTGAGAGTCCAGCTGGGGAAATGCCTGAAATTGGAAAATAATGTAATAGAATATTTGATTTGCCACCAAAGACCTTAGCTGGGAAGACTGCCACATTGAAATGAGAGGGCAGCTTGGCTAGCTTCGATCTTTCAGCTCTGCTTAGTCACTGCCTATCAGTGGGCTGGGTCCTGGACTCCCTGTGGGGCCCCAAAGTGTCCATTTTACCTCTCCCTGTGCCAAACACTACACATGCACAAGCACACATTCCAGATAAGGTTTGGAGCTACATCCACAAACTTGTAACATTAGCCTAAGAACAGAGGTCAAGGACAGTGGTCCCTGGATGTTTCTGTGGAGGGCATGTAGGTGGCCATCAGAGTGGATGGCAAGGTAAATGAGATGTCATTTCCATTTAACTCAATTTTCTTTTTCTCCATGCTGCCAGCCACTGACTGGGCCTCTCTGAGGCAGAGGTGTTTTTCTGCAACTCACCAGACCTTTCTGAATCTGAATACCTTTGTTCTCCAAGTTAGCCTCAGTGAGCCACTAACTTGAAAGTGTCCATTCACATCCTAGTTCTCAGGGTAAAGAATCTGTCATTCCCCCTCTCCCCAATATTCTCTGAACTTCTCAGCATGGAAAGCTGCTTATTTTAAACACCTGCAATTCTCTGTTTTCCCCTTCTGGCTAAGGAACCACCCTTGGCAAATCTGAAATGCTGGAGAGTTACTAGCTCCAGAAGTAGCCTGCAGCCAATAACAAATGGGAGGTCAGTGGAAAATACTCCAACTTCCTTTCCCCTTGGTTGGGACAGTTCTCTCAAGCTTGCTCCATAGTCTTCCCATAGTTCCCAGTGGGGTTGAGTTCCAAGTATCCACAGTCCCATCTGACTTGATAGCTGATAGCAGATTGTTTTATGTGCTTCATTCCTTTTCTACCTCACTTACCTACTCCCCTCTTGGTATTTCCTGGTACCTCCCAAATGAATTATTTGAAGAAATTATTTACACTAGAATTCTCCTCTCAGCCTCTGCTTCAGGAGAATCCAAACTCAGACAGTCAGCCTCCATGCAGTAAGGAGGGTGTGCAAGTTAGATTATGATTGTGTATTTGGGAGCCTGTATTTGGCCCTGGGTTTTGCTTTACCAAGAAGCATTGACTTTCCTTAGGAAGCATAGCAAAAGCAAAGAAAACTACAGAAAACTAGGTGGATGAGCATAAGTAAGGAGAAGGTTGACATTTGTTAACATACAAAGGTGGCCAACATCTTTATGCTTGATTAGGGTCTATTTCTCACAATGAAGTGTAACTACCAAAGAGGACAACGGGTCATACCGGTTTTGTTCACTAGTGTGTCCTCATAAAGTAGACACAAAATATTATTAAGTAGAACTCTCGTAACAATGGAATACTTTCTGTGTATTAACTGCTTAATTTGTTCAGAAAAGCTCCAGTTCTTTTGATGGCTCTATCAGCTAAAGATGCCCTTTCAGTTGGGGCTGGGGCTGGGGTCGGGGAGGCTGAGTGCTCTCCCTGCTGTCCTGGTGGGTGAAGAGAGGACCAACATGGTCACAGAGACGGGGAAACAGACTTCTTCTGGGGATCTAGTGAAGGGCAACTTTCATCTATGTCTTCAATATTAGTAGAAGTTCAATAGTTGGAAGAGGGGGATGAGGTAGAGGGTGATAATTATTTATTCCTTCCACAAATGTGTAATTTAGTACCAGCTATGTGGCAGGAATTCTGCTTGGCATGGAGAAGTAGCAGTGAGCAAGATAGGCAGGAGCTCTGCCTTCTCAGAACATGGATTGAAGCTCTGTTCACGCTGCATTCTATGTGGAGTTGTACCAACTGTCCTGGAGGTACATCAAAGAAGTAAAGAAATACATAAAACAAATCAAGATCATAATAAATGCATTGTAATAGAGAAGTGATTCTCAAGCTTTAATGGACATCTCCATCATGTGGGGATCTTATTTAAATGCAGATTCTGATTCAGGAGGTCTGGGGTGGGGCGTGAGATTCTGCATTTCTAACCAGCATTCGGGTGATGCCTTTGCTGATGGTCCCTGGGCCGCACGTGAAGTAGCATGGTGACAGACCACTGGTAATCAGCTCTGCACGTTGGAGTCACTTGAAGAAGTTAAAAAATTACTGACGCCTAATGTCACTCCAGTAATTTTCATTTAGTTTGACTCAGAGTGACCTGGACATTGGGAATTTTTTTAAATAGCTTTATTGATGGGCAATTTATACATCATAAGACGCGTTCATTTTACTCCATTTTAAGCATGCAAGTAAATGATTTTTAGTATACATACAGTTTTGCCAACATCACCACAATACAATTTTAGAATATTTCCCATCATCCCCAAACATCCATCATATTCATTTGTAGTCAATCCTGGTTCCCATCTTCAGCCCCCTGGCAAACACTGTTCTTTCTTTCTCTATCGATTTCCCTTTTCTAAATATTCCATGTAAATGAAATCATACAATACATGGTCTTTTGTGCCTGGCTTTTTTCACTTAGCATAATGTGTTTGAGGTTCATCCATATTGTAGCACATATCAGTCCTTCATTCCTTTTTATTGCTTAATTAGTTCTGTTATATGGGTATACTATATTTTGTCTATCCATTTACCAGTTGACTGACATCAGAACTGTCTCCATTTTTTGGTAAATAATGTTGCCTTAAATGTTCACATATAAGTCTTTACATGGGTATATATTTTCCTTTCTTTTGGGATATCTGAGAGGGTATTTACTGGGTTGTATGGTAACTCTATGTTTAGCTTTTTAAGAAAATGTCAAGCTGTTTTTAAAATGGCTGTGCTATTTTACATTCTTACCAGCAATGTATGAAGATTTTAGTTTCTTCACATCCCCACCAACAATTGTTATTGTCTCTGTGATTATAGCCATCCTTGTGAGTGTGAAGTTGTATCACGTTGTAGCTTTTATTTGTATTTTCCCAATGGCTAATGACTTTTTTTTCAGCTGCGTTGGGTCTTCATTGCTGCGCCCAGACTTTCTCTAGTTGTGAGTGGGGGCTACTTTTCCTTGCAGTGCACAGGCTTCTCAGTGTGATGGCTTCTCTTGTTGTGGAGCATGGGCTCTAGGCATTCGGGCTTCGGTAGTTGAGGCATGTGGGCTCAGTAGTTCTGGTGCACGGGCTTAGTTGCTTCATGGAATGTGGGATCTTCCCAGACCAGGGATTGAACCCATGTCCCCTGCATTGGCAGGCGGATTCTTAACCACTGCGCCACCAGGGAAGTCCCTCCCCAATGCCTAATGATGTTGAGCATCTTTTCATGTGATAATTAGTCATATATATATATGGCTAATATATGTGTGTGTGTGTGTATGTGTATATATATATTATCTTATTTGGTGAAATGTCTATTCCTATCTTTTGTCCATTTTTAACTGGGTCATTTGTCTTATTGAGTTGTAAGAATTGTTTGTATATTCAGGATATGTCTTTTATTGGATAAATACTTTTGAAATATTTCCTCCCAGTTTCTGGCTTCTCTTTTCATTTTCTTAACAATATCTTTAGAAGTGCAAAGCTTTTAATTTTGATGAAGTCAAATTTGTCAATTTTTTTCTTTTATAGAGTGTGCTTTTGGTTTCATATCTTAAAACTCTTTACCTAACCCAAGATTACAAAGATTTTTTTTCTCTTTTGAATCTAAAAGTTCTGTAGTTTTAGCTCTTGCATTTAAGTTTGTGATACGTTTCAGTTAATTTTGTGTATAGTATGAGGTAAAGGTCTAAATTAATCTTTTTGGGTGTGGATATCTAATTATCCCAGCACCATTTATTGAAAAAAAAAAAAAAATCCGGTCCGCATTGAGTTATCTTTTCCCTTTTGTCTAAAATCACTTGACCACACATTTAGCAGTTTATTTCCAGACTAGCAGTTCTGTTCCATGTATGCATATGTGTATCCTTATGTCCAGTGCCACATTATCTTGGGATTTTATTGTAATTAGGATTTGTAAACAGTCCCCCGGTAACTCTAATGGACCGCGAAGTTTGGGGATCATTATGATAAAACATAATTTGAGGGGCAGGGTGAGGCCACTTTTGATAAGGTGGGCAGGGGAAGGCCTTTCTGTAGCAGTAATGGTTTGGCTCAGGCCTGAAGGAGGAGAAAAAAAACAGCTGTGAGAAGAGCTGAGGGAAGAGTATCCATGGGCCATGCTCCAGGAGGTACTTTGCCAGGCCAGGCTGGTGATGGTTGCAGTCTGGCTGAGAAGCTGGGTGGCCATTCTGATCACTCATGAGGTCTTGGCCCATGGAGCTCCAAGTTCCCAACTCTACACCATCAGCCAACACTTCTTTCCTCCATTGATTTTCAAAATTGTGTAACCTCCTTGAATTACTCAAGAATATAAGTTAAGGGTATATAGCATTCACTTATTCATTCATTCGCTCATTCCTTCAAGAAATATTCATGGAGTGTCTCCCATGTGCAGAGCCCTGTGCTAAGCACTAGGGTAAAATGATGAGTGAAACAAAGTCTTCACTTCGTGGAATTGGCAGGGAACCTACATAGAGCGTCAGTTGTGTGCGCGCGCACACACAGAATTGTAAGACTTAAACACAAGGGTGGCAAAGAAATTAGCGCACACAACCCATGTAATTGTTGGACTCCTGCATTTCTTCTAAACAAATAGATACAGATCCCTTGAAAGGACTCAGTGTAATGGTACCTAAGCTAGCGCTTATGTCCGTGTTCTGACTGCTTCATGTATGGTATCCACTCATCATCTCTCAGCTGCAGATCCTCCTTCTTTGCACCACTTTGTGATACTGGTGCTAGACCCTGTAAACATTTCCCTCTGCTGACGGGCAGAATGTTAGCTTTTGTCAAAAGAGGACACTGGAATGATCGTTCAAGGCTCTAGAGGCAAGAAGATGTCCCTTCAGGGTTTCAGTCTCCTATTATTTATTATGCAGTGTGGAAGCTGAATGATCTGTGCAGACCAGCTCCAGTGGAGCCCCCGGGCCTGCGTGCCCAGACCTGACCGTGGCAGGCCACATCTAGAGGCCAGTGCAGGTCTGTGCCCTCTGGCAAGTTTCTTCCCCATCAGCTGACCGCAGGCTCTCTGGTAGCTGCGCTCTCTTCAAAGAGGTCTGTGCTTTACCTTGTGGGCAGAGACTTTGCCATGTGTGTGCTTTGGGGTCATCTGGGTTTTTTTTTTTTTTTTTAAATGATCCCTGGTCCCTCCAGCCCTGCTTGGAATCCTCCACACTGGGGCGTGTGCTGCTCTCCCTGTCTGTGAGGGAGGCTGGGGCTGCTGGGCCTTCCCCTTTCACCAGCCCCTTCTTCTTCCTCACTGCCCACCTTCCTCAGCCCAGAGGGAGCTGCTGCTCTTTGCTCCTGCTACTTCTGCCTCTTAGAATCTCTTTACCTTGTTTTTGTAGTTAATGATTTTTTCCTAGTTTACAATTTTTTCCATTAAATTTTTTCTTTTCAATTAGCCAGTGATATTTCTGTCTTCTCCCTGACTTGAGAGAGCCCAGAAATGAGAAAATTGTTCAGTTTCATTTGGGCTCCAGGAAATTGGGAAGAAAAAATAAAAGAAGAAAGATTGGTTCACTTTTTGAAACCGTGGATGAATTTCACAACCCCATGTCATACAAGGAGCCCATGACCGAGCCACGTTTCCCCAGGCTTTGCAGCTCTGCCACTCAGTGACACAGATGGTTAAAAGTTGATGCTGCCACTCCAAAGAATGGATTTCATCTTTCTCCCAGCTCAGGTTTGCTTCAAGGTTGAGGAAATTGTTGGGATGGATAGAAAAAGATCCTAAGCAGCATCTTAGCCCCTGGGATTTGTAAATAGTAAAGTGTTCATAGCAAACTTAGTAATGTGGTGGTGCTTCATACCCCAAGACTATATCTTAGAGCAAGTGTGATGCAGAAGGGAAAATCTGGGAGCGTCTGGCCTTTTAAGTGTGCTCATTCTTCCCTCTTGTTAATTGTGAAGGAAGCAATACTACACAGTGTTTAAGCATGCAGATTTTAGAGGCTGGCTGCCTAGTTAAATCCTGGCTCAGCTACTTTTTTGTGATCTTTCATGGTTAAGTGACTTCACATGTCTGAGTTTCCTCGTCTGTAAATAGGGACAGTAATAGGACCTATATCGTAAAAGGCCGTTGTGAGGATTGAATGAGATGGTACATAGGAAGTGCTTACATGAGTACCTGGAGCATCGTACAGGCTGTAGGTGTTAGCTGCCGTGACGCAGTGGTGATGGTAATGATGAACAGATAAATGCTGGAAGAGATCAAGGTGAAGAAGTGCCATGAACACTTATTAAATATTGTGTTCCATATATTACTTGCCAAATCTCATTTAATCCTCTAATATAAGATGGTTTTCGTTTTATTGATGAGGAAGTGAGGCTTAAACAGGTTAAGTCCCAAATCATAGTTAGCCAACTTCAGAGCCCGGTTAAAGTTAGGGTCAGGGATTTCACATGCCTACCTGGCACTGGATAGTTGCAGTGCTTCCATTTCACAGATCTTCTTTTCCCTGCCTATCTTTCCAGCCTTGGGTCACACCAAGCTCCTGCAAGTTTTCTTGAGAGTAGAGAGTCCCTGACGGTGATCACTGCCACCTCAGGACCTTGCTCTGTACTGATCCCTTTGCCTGGGAAGTTCCTTCTCCTCCTCCTCACCTAATTAATTTCTCATCAAGTCCTTTCCCTGACAGTGCTGTTTATGATGATGGAGTTTGTTCATGATGCTAGGGTGTCTGCTTCCCAATCCAGGTGCCCTGGTGTGGACTGGTCTGTCTGGGAGAAGGCATGTTTTTTCTAATTCTTACAAGTTTACTTGTGACACTGTGAGTCCACAGGGCAAATACACTGGAGCCAGAGCCTTAATTCGCACTAAGGTTCCAGATGGCCTGGCAGTGATCTGACCTCCTTGCCTAGGTCCATTCCCCTGTTATGAGGTCTCATAGCATCATTGACCTTGCCTTTAGAGTACTCACCACTGTTACAATTTTTCCAACTCTTTATTATTAAAAAATCCAAGCACATAGAGAAATTATGAGACTAATACAAGGTACATGCTTACATTAACTACCTAGATTCCACTATCTAACATTTTTCATTTGCTTTTACTGTCTATATACCTATTCAACTTCACTAAAATTTTGTCAAAGAAGAACACCTACAAAAATGCACTAATACGAAGTGTACAGCCTGATGAATGTTCAGAAAGTGAACACCCCTGTTTTGGGGTCACCACTCTGACTGTCCTCTGGGTTCACCTCTGCACAGGAAGGGAATCTCTAGAGCAAAGGGATGTGCACATTCCATGCTCTTGCCTCTTCTGAGAACCTGGAATTCTAGGTTTCCTGCCCAAATGGCCCTGAGTCCACTGTCAGGTCCTGCTTGGTCCTGCTTGTTTCCAGACCACGTCTTGCTAGGCCTAGCTGGTAACATAGTGGTTGCTTTTTACTGGAGATGAGAGCAGAGCTTGGACGTACAGGCTGGGGCATCCAAACATGTTTATGAAAGGTCCCTTTACAGTGTGGGATGGAGCCACGTGGGGGCCTTCAATTGTCCTCTTGTCCCAGGCCCCACAAATGTTACAGGTAGGCCTGCTTCTTGAACTCTCAGCATTTAGGGGACATCATATTCCACTTCATTCATTCATTGTATTACTCATTCTTCCATCCATTCAACAAATATTTACTGACTACAAGCTGTACCAGGCACTGGAGCCCAGATAGATTACACAGCAAACAGCTATAAGCATCACAAGCAGAGCTGACATGCAAATCCAGGCAGTCTGGCTTCAGAGCCACACTTGACCACAATGCAGTTATTGTAGAATACTGAGCCACAGACAGTGAGAAATATGGGTGAAAATAATACATTGTTTTATTCTCCTCTCTATACTTTTACCTCTTCTTACTTCCACCCCTGCCCAAATTAACTGTTCACTAGCAGAGAGACTAGGCATACACACAGGAAAACCCACAGAGAGAACAACATTCAGGTCAGAAGCTATGTGAGCACACACATAAGAAGAACCACCAGAGACCAGAAGTTGGGGCAGGGAGGCTGGGGGATCTGAAGAGAGGGAATTGTGATAGAGTTTGAAAGGAGTTAAGGATGTGGAGCAACAAGGAAAAGCAGGGAGTAAGCCCCTTGGCAGAGAGGTGGCATCAACACTTCCAGGTGGCCCAACACCCACTGAATGACTCAAGCTCAGCACAGCAGATAAAATCTGTATCAGCCTCCCCTTCCCTTCTCCAGGATGACTGCTGAGCCTGCACGCTCCCTTTCGCCTTCTTGTCTAGCCCCCATAAGGACCAAGTAAGGAGCTTTTTGCAATGTTTCCTTAAGGGGAAAGTTAGGAAAGAAAAATTGCCACTCCCTGGGATTTCAACCACTGCCTTCCACCATGAGTCTCTTAAACCCTGTACTACTTAACGTATGTACAAAGCGTAGCAATATTAGCAGCCTCATCTGTGGCCTCTTTGCATAAACATTTTACCATCTGCAGGGGGATGGTTCTTCAACTGGTCACCCTTCCTTCAGCTGGGAGGCCTGAAAGAGGAGTTGAATGCAAATAGACAGTTGGGATGATTTCCTCCAGCCCTAGGGTGAGTCCAAAATGTTTTCATCAGAGCCCATTTAAATGGGACCTCACAGCCCACATCTCTTGCCCAGTCCCACTTGTTAATGGGAAAATAACACTTTGCAAACGGAGAATTGGCAAGGAACAAAATGCTGAAAACTATACCAAACTGTATTCATCTTCCATCATTCCCTTCCAGAAAGTCATTGAGAACCAGCTTCTTATTGAGCATATACTTTAAAATCTTTCCTAGCTGTATTCTTTTTCCACATGAGCCAGTAGCAGATGCTGTGGGTGTCCCACCGACATCCACTTCTGTAACGTGATTGCATACCTCCAGGTCTTCCAACTCCCTGCACCTGCATTTCTTCCCTTGTGGGATTTCTCTGCCCACCACACAGCAGGCTGCAAATGCACCCTTCCTCCCAGTAGTCCTCAATGAGTTTCTGATGAGAGTTGACGTATGGATAGCCTAGCTCTGCATCCTCACTCACATGGGATGGCTCTGAGATGCAGGGGCTATGCTGACCCCCAGAGTTCTCCCAGAGGGTTGAGCTTCACTTCTCCATGGTGGTAACCGTTTGACAACACACCCTTTGTTGCCTTCCTTCCCTTCCCGTCTCACGCCCACTCCTCTACAGTGCTTCCTAGAATCACCTCCCAGGGAAATTACTTCCACTCGAATCCTTGTCTCAGGGTCTAGTTCTGGGGATCCCACACCTGGAATCTTTGTTCAGCTTTTTATGTTAGGAAAACAAGGTGCTGCAACTTGAATAAGATCCTTTTAATTAGGAGAAAAAGCAATGAAACTGTTTTCCTTTCAAGCAAATGTTAGGGAATTCTGCTTGCTTTAATTTGGAACTAATTGCCCATAAATTAGATTGTGTCCAAGTCAAGGCCCTTTTAGTTCTAAGTAATACAAAACCCACTTAAGCTAGATTAAAGGAGGATTGAGGGGCTTTATCATAAAGACCCTGAGATATCTCTCAAGGGCAGGAATGCACCTGAGGCAGAGGGACGAATTGGAACTAGGAAGTGAAGAGGCATCTCACTCTTCCTCTGGGGCTGCAGGTTCTCTTATTTTTAATACATTTTGCACATCTGCTGCTTCTCTTCCTATGGACTGGCTTGTCCCACCCTGTTGTATCAATGGACAAAACTTTTGAGTTTTCCTATTTTCTGTTCTACCATGGAGCCAATTCAAAATTCCGGAGAGAGAGCCCTGATTGGCTCACCTTGAGTCAGATGTCATCTCTGATCTAATCAGAGGTGGTGAACCGACTGGGTTGGGGGAGGGGTGCTAACACACTGGAATGTGTGCCTCTGGGGAGCTCAAGGAAGATGGCTGAGGCCTGGGGATGCCCCAAAAGAGTGTTACACAAGCTTGGAAGCAGAGGATGATAAGAAAAAACATTTTTTTTTATTAAAAAGCTTTGGTTTTCTGCATTTGGTCATCACCTATTTGGACATTTGAAAAATGCCATCTAGTTCCAAGAGGGCAAATTTCTACTTACAGTATGCAGTGCAAAAATGCCCCTACTCATGAATACCATGCCAAAGGTTACTCAACTCAGTGTTCTTTCAGTCAGTGAGCTGAAAAAAAAGAAGTGCTTTCACCTGGGGAAAGGAGCAAACATGTGGAGTCTATCCATTGCCTGTCATTGGACCCCCAACCGTTCCATTTCCAGTGTAGAGCTGCCCCACTTTGGATGACCTTGGGAGCTAAATTTTCCATGTGTATTATTTTTTACTTCAAGCAGACCTGGGTTTGAGTACCAACTCTGCCAGTTTCTAGCTATTTAATCTCTGAAAACCTTACATTTCTCGTCTGTAAGATGGGGGTATTAATATGATAAAGTGTTAATTGATAAACTGCCTGGCACACTGGGAGGGGTATAGGGGATAGGAGTACATCTAGCAATGTTGTTGTTATTGTCCCTGATCCACCATCTGTGTAATAGTTCTCATTAAAATACAGCATTTCTCATCAAGAGGGCAATGAAAACTTCTGAGTCAGTGCAATGGTGGAAATGATGAGTTCCAGGGACTTCCAGCCTCTGTCAAATTCTAGTTCTGCCAGTCATTACCTGTGTGTTAACTTCTCTCTGCCTCAATTTTCTGATCTGTAAAATGGGGGTTAATCATCGCAGTAACTATACCTCTTATGGTTATAGTTAGCATTAGATGAGATGTAAAGCACTTAAGACAATGCCTGGTGCAGAGTAGGTACTCAATACATGAGAGCCGGTAATAATGTTAGTATGAGTCACAGCTGTAGGAAGTTTTCCTGTTGGAAATCCTCTTTTTAGTCTGCAGGTGAGATGAGGTGAGAAAGGGGTCTTTATAGAAGTGTGCATAGATCCTCGTAATTCACACATGATCTGTCATTAGCTCTATCTCAGTTGAAAGGGTATCCCAATAGAATTAGATTAATATCCCAGTTATTAGCAGTGAAGCTTAGTGTCAAAAATCATATTTCTTCCTCAAGGCAAAAATAAGTCTTCTCTCTATATGAGGCCACTGGGCATAGGCCAGATTTGCTATTTCAGTATGAAATATTCTAGACCAGCAAATACATGAATGTATATTACAGCCCAGGTTTACTGGTAAGAGAAACTCATTTAGGTCTATTTTGAGGGGCAGTAGGCAAGCCATTGCTTTAAATACTAACTTTTCCACTTTTCACATTGAATTCATGTTTATTTCTGCGATTCTGATAAACTGCTGTCCTTAGTTGCAAACTCTTGGCTCCATTGCCATCAGCATGTTTGCAGCACTGACCCTGAGTACAAATCCCTGTACAGTGACTTGGACATCTGTTTTCCAGGTGAGTGTGGTGCATAGTCAGCGTGGAGGACCCCAGGGGTAATGTACATGAGCTGAACTGTAGATTCGGCCCGCTGAGTTTTGAATCCCAAGGCTGTAACTCTTTAACTGTGTAAACTCAGTAAGTTATCCCATCACCATACCTCTGTCTCTTCATTTATAAAGCAGGGCAATAATAGTTCTTTCTTATCAGATTGTTGTAACATTTAAATGAGATAATAGATGTAAAGCACTTAGGACAGTATCTGACACGTAATAAGCATTCAAAAATGTCAGTTGTCGTGACTATATTGATACCATTCTAAAGATGAGGAAATTGAAGATAAGAGGATGAGGGGGGTAAGAAGGTTTCAGTGACTGAACTCACATTTAAATTAGGACTCATGAACCCAAAGTCTTCACCGCATCCTGAAGGTAGATTAGACTATATCAGGAAGGGTTGAGATGGGGACCATATCCCCAAACAGGATTGACCAAATTCAGTTTTCAAGTCTTTTCTAAGTGATTTCATTCAGTGAAAACAACTCTTGGCTTGGATATCAGTCAAAAGAAGAGTCTAGCTTTAAGTGTTGCTACTTATCTAGTTATTCCCTCTACCAGCCTGTGCTCAGTGAACCCTTTCCAAGAGCTGCAGCTCATCTGGGAGGCTGAGAGCAGCAAAGAGTCCCTGTGCTCAGCTCACACAAGCAATAGAATTTTTTGTTACCTCTATAACCTTTGAAAATCTTTAGAAATACAGGTGAGGGACCTGAAAGATAAACAAACATGGGAGTAATAAGGAAATCTGTCTCCTGGAGCTGTCTTAAGGATTAACTGAGATCATCTATACAGATCATGTTTCTAGGTACAGTGACTGGCAGTTAGTACATAGTTCATAAGTGGCAGCTCTGTGTGAAGGAAAGCGGTCAAACCAGCCAGAAAAAAAATGTCCTTGTCTAATCAGAAAAGGCTTATTTCATTTTACTTGGACTGATAAAATTCCTTTTTTTTTAAAGATCTTTATTGGAATATAATTGCTTTACACTCTCATACCAGTTTTTGAGGTACACCAAAGTGAATCAGCTGTATTTATACATATATCCCCATATCCCCTCCCTCCCGCGACTCCCTCCCATCCTCCCTGTCCTGGCCCTCTAAGGCATCACCCATCATTGAGTTGATCTCCCTTTGTTATACAGCAACTTCCCACTAGCTATCTATTTTACCTTTGATAGTATATATATGTCTATGCTACTCTCTCACTTCGTCCCAGTTCCGCCTTCACCCCCCCCAACCCCGTGTCCTCAAGTTCGTTCTCTACATCTGCATCTTTATTCTTGCCCTGTCACTGGGTTCATCAGTACCATTTTTTTAGATTACATATATATGAGTTAGCATACAGTATTTGATAAAATTCCTTTAGAGGGCAAAATCAGCACCTACTAAATGTCCCTTTAAGACAGGCTCATCCAAGGTTCCAGCCCCCACCTTTCAGCAAAGGCCAAACTGCCCTTAACTCAGGTGCTGACCATGGGGTAGTCAGACTGCCAGGTCACTCACCTTGACAGTAGGATTCCTTGGATTTTAGGGGGTTTAATCAGCAGCTTTCTTTGCCAAGAACTAAAATCTGTATTCTTTGTGGGATCTCCTTTGCCATGGTTTCTGCCATCCACACTGTGATGAGGAGTTTTTCTTGAGAGCCCTTCTAGGGAAGCAAACGTCTGGTTTTATCAATGAGGTCTCTCAGACCTGCGTTCAGGTCCTTTCTTCAACTTAACGAGCTACATGCTCTCCAGCAGGGTGCCTGACCTCCCCGACTCTTCATCTTCTTGTGTGAAAGTGAGATAATGATAAGGATACCTGTGTCAGGGTTGTCAAGGTTAAAGACATAATAAGCCAAGAAATGAGAGATTTCGCACAGCGCCCAGCTCCTCATAGATACTTGGTAAAAGGTGATTGTTGTGATTGTTTTCATTGGTATTATTATTTCTGCTTCTGCTGCTACTATAGTTTAGATTTTATGATAGGTGAGGAAACTGGGGTGAAATGGAGATTATAGGAGAATCAACTTGTAGTTATTGGAAGGAATAGTATAGATGCACACTGTGTTGAGCTTCTTAAGTGAACATTGATTATAAACAATAGCTAATATGACCATTGTATTGCTACCGCTTACTTTTTACACATCTGGCCTGTATCTAGGTTGAAATACAATGACCAGTTGGAAAACTAACGCAGTAGTAGTAGTACAGGGAATCTTTAGCAGTAATGGCTCTTGGCTGACCCAGAACATAAAGTTTTTCAGGGCATGAAGTTATGTTTGTCTTCTACCTTAGTTTGACAGATTGTTTTAAAGGGTCTCGTATTGTCACAGTGAAAAAAAAATCATCATAGTGTGCTAAGAAAAGGATATTTGGGGCAGGTTAGAGCACTAAAAATGCCTTCCCCAAATAACTCCTATTGTGCAGCTAGTCCTTATCAGTCCTTCCAGGAGTGCCATAAATCACCTCTAAATTGACTGTTATGTCATCCTTGGGCATCGGGAATGACAAATAATCTGGGGCTACCTCCTGGATTCCAAGGAGATCGTTTTCTTGCTCATGTCAACTCAAACAAAAGTACTTAGGAGCAGTGCTGAATTTATGCTCTCCCTTTTTAATCTCCCTCCCTCTTCTTTTGATGCAATAAACAGAGGCAGTTAGTTCCTGCTTCCTGACATAATGGTGGTGGATGGAAATGTGGTTAATTCAGAAGCGCTCTCATTGTCTTCGACTCTGTGTGAAACTACACACAGGGAGGTAAGAACCTGCCGGGAATACAGACTTTTACAGATATCTGAAGGGGACAACCAAGGAGTAAAGAGAATGAAAAGATGAGTAGCTAGTGGCCCATCCTTGGCCATGAAGTGTGATAATGACAGATTTCAAGAGTGATCTTCCTATGACATGGAGCCAGTCCATCAAATGCTTATGAGCGGGTGGGGAGAGAAAAGGTATTTAGAGGTGGTGCTAGGTACCCTTTATGAATTATTCATCTTAAACAAACGTGCACGAACCAGAGCACTCAAGTGAAAGCCTTTTAGCCAGAAGGAGGCCGCTGAAGAGCCCAGCTATAGATCTCAGCGGTGGTTTTTAAATGCTGTGTTTCATGGCTCGCATCAGGTGGGAGACTGCGGAGACTGTGGTGCTGGCTCTGACCCATTTCTTAGTTGCGATCTGCTCCCATTCCCACGTGGATGGCCATCTTACAGCTTTGTTCATCGTGGAGCTTTCAAAAAGCTGCACTCCTTGAAATGAAAATTACTAGGGTCACTGGGTTCTTGTTTTAGGGGCTATGAGCAGGGCACAGCAATGTCCCGTGGGCTCCTAAGTGCCAGTGGTGCCCTAAGCCATAGATTCCAAAGGCAGAAGGAAGGAAAGAGGATGGGAAGTTCCACATTGTTTAAGAAGAGGTCAGTGGTAGAGAGAAACAGGAAAAAAGCAAAAAGCGTATTTGGAGAACTGTAAATGCCACCCAGAGATATATTGGATTGACCAAAAAGTTCATTTGGGTTTTTCTGTTATGGAAATGTGCAGAAAAACCCGAACGAACTTTCTGGCTAACCTGATATAAGGTGTTAATGTCATGGGCTGCTCACTTCAACTCAAGATTGTGGGTTTCAGTGGTGGGTAAGTTAAATGTAATTACTTTATGCAGAACTGGGAATCAAGATAACATGTACCTGGGATGTTGTTGCTTGCTGGTTGTCCAATAATCAGTAGCTGAAATCAATAGGATTGGATGGAATTGAATTGAAACCATTTATTTGACTCTACACTTACTATCAGCTAATTGTTTGGGGGAAATGCTGCTAATATGTAACATTTATTGAGCAGAGAATGTAGTAGGTGTTTTGGCTTCGTGCGCGCAGTGTCACATTTAATCCTCTCAACTGTAAGGAAACTCAGGCTCAGAAGGGGCTAAGCAACCTTTTTCAGGGTCATGTAGCCAGGAAGTAACACACCTATGATTGGAACGATGCTCTTGCTAGCCCTCTTGAAGACTATGCCATATTATCTAGCAGCAGTTCCTTAATTTGTTCCTTAATCCCTGCCTTACCTGCCTCGCAAGGTTATTGCTGATTTCAGTGAAAAGAAGACAAGGACCCATAGTGAGCAGTCACATGCTTCCTAAATGAAGCACGTCATTATTATTTGCTAAGTCCATTATTATTTGCTATATTCATGGTTAAAGAGGATAGGCTTCAGGGGCAGATATCTGGGCATGGAGCCAAGCTTTGGTTTTGCCATTTCCTAACTATGTGACCTTGGGCAAATTATTTAACTTCTCTAAGCCTCAGTTGCCGTGTTTGTAAACTGGGGATAATAATGGTCCTGACCTCACAGAGGTCTGGGGGGGCTTAAGTGAGAAAATGCCTTTAAGATGTTAAGCACAGTGCCTTAGATATGCAGCGTTCAGGAAAGAGTAACTGCTGTTAGTATTAGTTTCCTGTCCCTGTAAATTAGTTCTCTCCAAACACTGGCTAGGCTCTGGTTTAAAAACCAATAGCTAGAGTGTCCCACACCTGTCCCTGAGCAGCTGATGAGCCACAGTCGCTCTGATTACACTCCTGCAGCACTCAATTAGCACTTGAGACCTTCTAGACCATCTTGATGGCTAGGTTGACAGGAGCAATGATTGTTCAGCTTCTGATCATGATTACAGCAAAGCCTCAGCTTCACCAAAACCACCCAGGTGACTATCTTTGGCATATAAGTATCTTTGGAATCTCAGTTTTTGTAGGATTATCTTTTTGTGTAAGTGAAAACTGCTGCCCCTTTCCTTACTGGAGGAAATTTGTCACCTCCTCCCATGCACCATATTTAGGGGACTGTTGCTAAAAGCTATGCTTCATTAGAGAAATAAATATACCTTTTGTTTTCATTTTGGCCCTGTTCTTTCCCTTACAATGATTAAAAATCTAATTTATAGTTCAAAAAAGGGTATGAAACTTTCAGCCTGTGTGACCTCATGAAGCAAATACTCCTAGAGGGACACCTGAAATAAAGTTCTGTGCTCATTTATTTTGTTAAAATATTTATGGAGCACCTATTATATGCCAGACATTTGGACATTGCTGAGTATGACATAAGTCCTGGCATCAAGGCACTTCTGATCTTTTTGGAACAGCAGATCTTACTGAAATACTTGGCCTGATTTTTTTTCTTGTCTAGTTGTCGCTGCCCTGTCTTAACTCTTTCCTAGACTCCAGCTTTCATGGGGTTGCCAGGATGAGCTTCCTAGGATCATGCTACTCCATTTAGTGCTTCATACTGACTACTAAGAAAAAAAGTATACTTTCTTGGTGTGCCACTGGAGACCCTGCACCATATGGCCTCTCCTACCGTACCTGCCTAATTCCTCCTCCTTCCTCTCCTAAGTCCTCTTCTAGCCAGTGTGAACAGGGGGCTGCTCCCCAGCAGGACGGGGTGTCTGTCATGTTCGCCATGCCTACGGGGTGGGGGAGCTCTTCAGCTCCATGCCATACATGTACCCGCGTGCCCTGACTTGTCATCCATGTCTCTGTCTGGTTACCTTTCCATCAATCTTTCATGCTACAAATCCTGGCCTTTAAGGATACTACCTCCTTGGAACCCTCACTGGACTAAAAAGTCTTCTTTCACTGATTATAATTTTTTATTACGTATTCGTTTTCTTATCTACGTTGCTTACTGCATCCAGTGCTAGATTGCAGTAGAGGTTGAATGAATGAATGAATGAATCAATCAATCAATAAAATACAAAACTCATCATCTAAAACCATAAAATAAAGCTCCTGGCACTCTGATAGTGATGCTATTGATAGCAAAATATAATCTTTTTACATTAGTTCAAATATGCTAATGTTGGAGTGATTCAGACAAGGTCAGACAGTTAAAGATCCAGACTCTGGACTTGAGATTCCGAAGTCCCTGTGCAGCTGCAGTTCTTGGCCCTCACCCTCTGACCCTGATTTTGGAGAGTTGGAGTGTGATTCGATGCCAAAATCCACTGACCAGAAGTGATTCTAAAATCATTTATTTGAGAATGTAGGCATTTTAGAAGATTGAACATAGTGCTATATAGGCATTTGGTACATAAAGTGACAGTTTCAAATTCTCATAGCTGGGTTGAGAAATAGTAAAAGATCACTAATCTTGATGGGAGAAAAGCTGACTTCACATTTTCCCTTTTCTTCTATCCACATGTTTGATATTGCATGAGTTTTCATGTGTATGCTTTCTAGCTTCTCTGGCCCTCAATTTTGCAAAATGTGGAGATTAGACCAAATTATTTTTATCTAATGTTCCTTGCCGCTTTAAAGCTTATTTATGAATGTACTGCATGAATGTATACAGCAATATATGAATATATCAACTGAACATGAGAACATATTCTATCCTAAGCCTTGTGCCAGCTCCTGGGGAGGGCAGGACAATCTGGAGAGACTCACTCATGATGCTCAAGTGGAACTTACACTTATATTTAGTGACATCCTCTGATTTAAATCTGCCAGAAAGCTGAGTTTAGAAGATTAAGAGAAAATTATACTTTCTGTTCAGCTAGGCAAATACATATTTAATTGCTAATGTATATTCTAACAAAAATGTCGAAATTGGGTGACGTTTTTACAATAAAAAAGAACAAAGGACTTCAGTTTGACCCCTCTGAAGCCTCCCTTAATCATTCCTTTGATCAGAATTTTCCCAAAGGGACTCAGTCAACTGAGTTTGACTTCCCAGAGTTGTCTTCCCTGGCTCACACCTGCCTCCATGCTGATGGAGCCCGGGCAGCCTGTCAGGTGCTCAGCTTTGGAGAGCACATTTAAATTATTAAATTATTAATTATCACTATGCCAGCCTGCCCTTCCCCAACTCACTGCATTACCCTTCTCAAGGTTTTAACTTTCTCCTCTTTTGATTCTTTGGGGAAAATGCATTAAGAGGGAAAAATATGTGCCAAAGCAGAGCTCACCAATTGCTTACAAATTAAACAATTTCCAGTTGTTTCTAGGCCTGCATTTCAGTTAGTTTAAGAAGGATAACGGTGCTAAGAAATTCTGCCTTTCTGTTTTGATAAAGAACGGCAGTGAACTCAAGCATATATTTTCCACGCTTGTTCACATTATCTCTGTAGAATGTTCTAATTTTGATTTTTTTTTTTCAGAAACAAAGACCTAAGTTTTGTGTATTTATCATTGCAGCCTCAGAAGAGCAAAACAGGTGTCTCCAATATAAGGTCATCCCAGCTACCTTATCCAAAAGACTTATTTGTATTCATGTTGTAATTACTTGCTTTTATTTTTGCGTATGCATTTGAACAGCACAGAACTCTTCAAGGTGAGAAGTTGAACAAGTGTGGTAGTTTATAGTCATATGAAACTCTGAGGCTTAAGTTAAGCCATGAGTTGATTTTGTGGTTATTTGAAAGGCTTCAGCAAAAAGCAAAATCAGTAAATTATTGCAAGTTGTTTCAGCGTGGGATGAAACTTCTTGTATTCCAATTCTTTAATCCATTTTGATAAAGAATAAGAATTGGAAACATGCTCAAAAATTCTCTTGTCAATTGTAGAATTAAATGAAAACCTGGGAATGGAATTAATTTCTCCTGGTTAAAAAAATAACTCCTTATGGAAAAGAAAAATGCAGTACCATAATATTATGTTTACAAATAGTTTTTCCTTCTACCAGATTCATCCAGGTGACAATTTTTAGACCAATGATGAAGGGAAAGATAAAGTAGAAAAGCAGTTTGATTACTGTTTAGTGTGAACCATTGGTCACTGCATACTTTGCTCTCCTCACCTCTGCCATGCCGCTCGCTGCTCTGTCCTCTTTGATAGCAACTTTTCTTGCCAAAATATCTGGACAGTTGCTTCCCTATTCCAATTGATTTTCATTTGTAGATTTGAGCGTTAAAAAAAAAAAAAAACTTAAACGATTGTTCTCACAAAACTTTGTATAGTGTAATTTCTTTATCTTTAATGATTTTCAGTTGAAAATGTTCTTTTTTGACAATGCTAATTTCCCAGTTTTAATCATTGTACTATGATTATGTAACAGAATGGTTTTTTTTTTAGAACTTTTATTGAGATACAGTTAACATACAATAAACTGCATATATTTAGAGCGTACAATTTTGTATCCCAATCTCCCAATTCATTCCCCCCAACCCTCCCTGCTTTCCCCAGTTGGTGTCCATATATTTGTTCTCTGCATCTGGGTCTCTATCTCCACCTTGCAAACTGGTTGATTTGTATCATTTTTCTATAGTCCGCATATATGTGTTAATATACGGTATTTGTTTTTCTTTCTGACTCACTTCACTCTGTATGACAGTCTCCAAGTCCATCCATGTCTCTAGAAATGTCCCAGTTTCCTTGCTTTTTACAGCTGAGTAATAATCCATTATATATATGTACCACATCTTTTTTATCCATTCATCTGTTGATGGACATTTCAGTTGCTTCCATGTCCTAGCTATTGTAAATAGTGCTGCAATGAACATTGGAGTGCATGTGTCTTTCTGAATTCTGGTGTTCTCTGGGTATATGCCCAGCAGTGGGATTGCTGGGTCATATGGCAACTCTATTTTTAGTTTTGCCAGGAACCTCCATCCTGTTCTCCATAGTGGCTGTATCAATTTACATTCCCACCAACAGTGCAAGAGCGTTCCCTTTTCTCCACACCTTCTTCAGCATTTACTGTTTGTAGATTTCCTAATGTTGCCCATTTTGACCGGTGTGAGGTGATAACTCATTGTAGTATTAATTTGCGTTTCTCTAATAATTAGTGATGTTGAGCAGCTTTTCATGTGCCTCTTGGCCATCTGTGTGTCTTCTTTGGAGAAATGCCTATTTAGGTCTTCTGCCCATTTTTTGATTGGGTTGTTTGTTTTTTTTTGATATTGAGCTGGATGAACTGTTTATATATTTTGGAGATTAATCCTTTGTCTGTTGATTCGTTTACAAATATTTTCTCCCATTCTGAGGGTTGTCTTTTCACCTTGCTTATAGTTTCCTTTGCTGTGCAGAAGCTTTGAAGTTTCATGAGGTCCCACTTATTTACTTTTGTTTTTATTTCCATTACTCTAGGGGGTGGATCAAAAAAGATCTTGCTGTTATTTACATCAAAGAGTGTTCTTCTTATGTTTTGCTCTAGCAGTTTTATAGTGTCTGGCCTTACATTTAGGCCTTTAATCCATTTGGAGTTTATTTTTGTGTATGGTGTTAAGGAGTGTTCTAATCTCATTCTTTTCCATGCAGCTGTCCAGTTTTGCCAGCACCACTTATTTAAGAGGTTGTCTTTTCTCCATTGTATATCCTTGCCTCCTTTGTCATAGATTAGTTGACCATAGTTTATCTCTGGGCTTTCTATTCTGTTCCATTGACCTATATTTCTGTTTTTGTGCCAGTACCATACTGTCTTGATCACTATAGCCTTGTAGTATAGCCTGAAGTCAGGAAGCCTGCTTCTACCAGCTCCATCTTTCCTTCCCAAGATTGCTTTGGCTATTCAGGGTCTTTTGCGTTTCCGTACAAATCATAAAATTTCTTGTTCTAGTTCTGTGAAAAATGCTATTCGTAATTTGATGGGGATTGCATTGAATCTGTAAATTGCTTTGGGTAGCATAGTCATTTTCACAATGCTGATTCTTCCAGTCCAAGAACATGGTATGTCCCTCCATCTGTTTGTGTCATCTTTGATATCTTTCATTAGTGTCTTATAGTTTTCTGAGTACAGGTCTTTTGCCTCCTTGGTTAGGTTTATTCCTAGGTATTTTATTCTTCTTGTTGCAGTGGTGAATGGGATTGTTTCCTTAATTTCTCTTTCTGATCTTTCATTGTTAGTGTATAGAAATGCAAGAGATTTCTGTGTGTTAATTTTGTATCCTGCAACTTTACCAAATTCAGTGATTAGCTCAAGTAGCTTTCTGGTGGCATCTTTAGGATTTTCTGTGTATACTATTATCACATCATCTGCGAACAGTGACAGTTTTACTTCTTCTTTTCCAATTTGGATTCCTTTTATTTCTTTTTCTTCTGTGATTGCTGTGGCAAGGACTTCCAAAACTATGTTGAATAGTAGTGGCTAGAGTGGACATCCTTGTCTTGTTCCTGATCTTAGAGGGAATGCTTGCAGTTTTTCACCATTGAGAATGATGTTTGCTGTGGCTTTGTCGTATATGGCCTTTATTATGTTGAGGTAGGTTCCCTCTATGCCCACCTTCTGGAGAGTTTGTATCATAAATGGGTGTTGAATTTTGTCAAAAGCTTTTTCTGCCTCTATTGAGATGATCATGTGGTTTTTATGCTTCAATTTGTTAATATGGTGTATCACATTGATTGATTTGCATATATTGAAGAATCCTTGCATTCCAGGGATAAACCCCACTTGATCATGGTGTGTGATCGTTTTAATGTGTTGCTGGATTCTGTTGGCTAGTATTTTGTTAAGGATTTTTGCATCTAAATTCATCAGTGATATTGGTCTGTAGTTTTCTTTTTTTGTAGTATCTTTGTCTGGTTTTGGTATCAGGATGATGGTGGGCTCATAGAATGAGTTTGGGAGTGTTCCTTCCTCTTCAATTTTTTGGAAGAGTTTGAGAAGGATGGGTGTTAACTCTTCTCTAAATGTTTGATAAAATTCACCTGTGAATCCATCTGGTCCTGGACTTTTGTTTGTTGGGAGATTTTAAATCACAGTTTCAATTTCATGACTTGTGATTGGTCTGTTCATATTTTCTATGTCTTCCTGATTCAGTTTTGGGAGGTTATCCCTTTCTAAGAATCTGTCCGTTTCATCCAGGTTGTCCATCTTATTGGCATATAGTTACTTGTAGTAGTCTCTTATGGTGCTTCTTATTTCTGCGGTGTCTGTTGTAACTTCTCCTGTTTCCTTTCTAATTTTATTGATTTGAGTCCTCTCCCTCTTTTTCTTGATGAGTCTTGCTAGAGGTTATCGATTTTATTTATCTCCTCAAAGAACCAGCTTTTAGTTTTATTGATTTTTGCTAATGTTTTCTTTGTTTCTATTTCATTTATTTCTGCTCTGATCTTTATGATTTCTCTACGTCTACTAACTTTGGGTTTTGTTTGCTCTTCTTTCTCTAGTTTCTTTAGGTGTAAGGTTAGATTGTTTGTTTGGGATTTTTCTTGTTTCTTGAGGTAGGATTGTATTGCTATAAACTTCCGTCTTAGAACTGCCATTGCTGCATCCCATGGGTTTTGGATCACCGTATTTTCACTGTCATTTGTCTCTAGGTATTTTTGGATTTCCTCTTTGATTCCTTCAGTGATCTGTTGGTTATTTAGTAGTGTATTGTTTAGCCTCCATGTGTTTGTGTTTTTTACACTTTTTTTTCTGTAATTGATTTCTAATCTCATAGTGTTGTGGTCAGAAAAGATGCTTGATACAATTGCAATTTTCTTGAGTTTACCAAGGCTTGATTTGTGACCCAAAATGTGATCTATCCTGGAGAATGTTCCATGTGCACTTGAGAAGAATGTGTAATCTGCTGTTTTTGGATGTAATGTCCTGTAGATATCTATTAAATCAAGCTGATTTATTGTGTCATTTAAAGCTTGTGTTTCCTTATTAATTTTCTTTGTGGATGATCTGTCCTTGGGGTAAGTGGGGTGTTAATGTCCCCCACTATGATTGTGTTACTGTCGATTTCCTCTTTCATAGTTGTTAGCATTTGCCTTACATATTGAGGTGCTCCTATATTGGGTGCATATCTATTTATAACTGTTATCTCTTCTTCTTGGATGGATCCCTCGATCTTTATGTAGTGTCCTTTCTTGTCTCTTGTAACATTTTTTATTTTAAAGTCTATTTTATCTGATATGAGTATTGCTACTTCAGCTTTCTTTTGATTTCCATTTGCATGGAATATCTTTTTCCATCCCCTCACTTTCCGTCTGTATGTGTCCCTAGGTCTAAAGTGGGTCTCCTGTAGACAGCATATATATGGCTCTCGTTTTTATATCCATTCAGCCAGTCTGTGTCTTTTGGTTGGGGCATTTAGTCCATTTACATTCAAAGTAATTATTGATATGTATGTTCCTATTACCATTTTCTTAATTGTTTTGTGTTTGTTTTTGTAGGTCCTTTTCTTCTCTTATGTTTCCAGCTTAGAGAAGTTCCTTTAGCATTTGTTGTAGGGCTGGTTTGGTGGTGCTGAATTCTCTTAGGTGTTGCTTGTCTGTAAAGCTTTTGATTTCTCCATGAAATTTGAATGAGATCCTTGCTGGGTAGAGTATTCTTGATTGTAGGTTCTTCTCTTTCATTACTTGAAGTATATCATGCCACTCCCTTCTGGCTTGCAGAGTCTCTGCTGAGAAATCAGCTGTTAACCTTATGGGAGTTCCCTTGTATGTTATTTATCATTTTTCCCTTGTTGCATTTGATAACTTTTCTCTGTCTTTAATTTTTGTCAGTTTGACTATTGTATGTCTTGGCATGTTTCTCCTTGGGTTTATCCTGCCTGGGACTCTCTGCACTTCCTGGACTTGGGTAGCTATTTCCTTTCCCATGTTAGGGAAGTTTTCAACTATAGTCTCTTCCAATATCTTCTCGGGTCCTTTCTCTCTCTCTTCTTCTGGGACCCCTGTAATGTGAATGTTGGTGTGTTTAACATTGTCCCAGAGGTCTCTTAGGCTGTCTTCAGTTCTTTTCATTCTTTTTTCTTTATTCTTCTCTGCATCAGTGATTATCACCATTCTGTCTTCCAGGTCACTTACTTGCTCTTCTGCCTCAGTTAACCTGCTATTGGTTCCTTCTAGTGTATTTTTCATTTCAGTTATTGTGTTGCATATCTCTGTTTGTTTGCTCTTTAATTCTTCTAGGTCTTTGGTAAACTTTTCTTGCAACTTTTCAATCTTTGCATCCAGTCTTTTTTCAAAGTCCTGGATCATCTTCACCATCATTATTCTGAATTCTTTTTCTGGAAGGGTGCCTATCTCCTCTTCATTTAGTTGTTTTTCTGGGGTTTTAGCTTGTCCCTTCATCTGGTACAAAGTCCTCTGCTTTTTCATTTTCTCTGTCTTTCTGTGGCTGTGGTTTTCAGTTCCACAGGAGGAAATACTGCTGACACTGCTTGATACTGCTGTCTGCCCTCTTGTGGAGGAAGCTATCTAGGAGGCTTGTGTGTGCTTCCTGATGGGAGAGACTGATGGTGAGTAGGGCTGGGTGGGTGGAGCTCAGTAAGACTTTAATCCAATTTGGTGGGCAAGATGAGTAAAACTTTAATCTGCCTGTCTGCCAACTGGTGGGGTTGTGTTCCCACCTTGTTTGATGTTTGGCCTGAGGCTACCTAGTAGTGGAGCTTACAGGCTCTTTAGTGAGGCTAATGGCAGACTCTGGGAGGGCTCACACAAATGAGCACTTCCCAGAACCCCTGCCACCAGTGCCCCTGTCTCCTCAGTGAGCCACAGCCATCCCCCACCTCTGCCGGCAACCCTCCAGCACCAGCAGATAGGTCTGATTCAGTCTCCTATGGGGTCACTACTCCTTCCCCCTGGGTCCTGGTGAGCATGCTTTTTTGTGTGCCCTCCAAGAGTGGAGTCTCTGTTTCCCCCAGTCCTGTGGAGGTCCTGCAATCAAATCCCACTGGCTTCCAAAGTCTGATTCTCTGGGGATTCCTACCCCCGTTGCTGGACTCCCAGGTTGGGAAACCTGACGTGGGGCTCAGAACCCTCACTTTAGTGGGTGGACTACTGCAGTATAACTGTTCTCCAGTTTGTGAGTCACCCACCCAGCATTTATGGGATTTGATTGTAATGCGATTACACCCCTCCTACCATCTCATTGTGGCTTCTCCTTTGTCTCTGGATGTGGGGGTGTCTTTTTTGGACAGTGTCTTTCTGTCGATGATTGTTCAGCAGTTAGTTGTAATTCCGGTGCTCTTGCAAGAAGGAGCGAGCACACGTCCTCCTACTCCGCCATCTTGATCCAATCTCTAAATTGGAAATGTTCTAGTGCTCTATAAACTTAAAGTGTTGGGTTATTTACCACTTTTTAAAATTCTTGTTCATATATCATTTTTTCAGTATAGATTATCTAAATATTGGACCTTTTGTTTGGAATTCTCATTTCACTGAGAACCAATGTATGTATTTTTTAAAATTTATTTTAATTTTTTTTTCCATTTTTTAATAGGGTTATTTATTTTTTGATATTGAGTTGCATGAATTTTTTTATTGCAGTATTATTGCTTTACACTGTTGTGCCAGTTTCTGCTGTACAACAAAGTGAATCAGCTGTATTTATACATATGTCCTCATATCCCTTCCCTGTTGAGTCTCCCTCAATGTATGTATATTTAACTCACTTTTAGGATTTAAAATTATGAGATGGCACTATCATTTAATAAGTGTAAAGCTCAACTAAATCACTACTAGCCAGGGTTCTCCAGAGAAATAAAACCAGTAGGATATATATAGATGTATAGAAAAGGATTTTATTATAGAAATTGGCTCACATAGTTATGAAGGCCAGGTAATCCCACAACATGCCATCTGCAACCTGGAGAACTAGGAAAGTTAGTGGTCAATTCAGTCCAAGTTCATAGGCCTGAGAACTAGGGGAGTCAGTGACATAACCCCCAATCCTAGGTTGAAGGCCTGAGGACTGAGGGGCTGCTGGTTTAAGTCCCAGAGTCTAAAAGCTTGAGAACTAGGAGCTCTGAAGTCTGAGGGCAAGAGAAGATGGTGTCCCAGCTCAAGAAGAGAGAGAGGGAATTTGCCCTTTCTGCCTTTTTGTTCTATTCAGGCCCTCAACGGGTTGGATGATGCCTGCCTACACTGGGAAGGACACATCTCTTTACTCAGTCTCCTGAATCAAATGCTAATTTCTTCCAGAAACACCCTCATAGACAATCCCAGAAATAATGTTTTACCAGCATCCCCTAGCCCAGTCAAGTTGATATAAAAGTAACCATGACAGTCAGTATATATTTATTGCCACTTTTGGCCCTTACAACCTTGTTGGGTTAGATGACCTGTTCATTCACCCAGCTGTCTTGCCAACAAATAATTTCTGAGAAAAAGACCATAAGATGCAGGTAATATGCTAGATCCTGAGAATGCAACTTTAAAAGTGATTGTCCCTTCCTCTAGGAGCTTAGAGATGTGACACTGTCCCCCCATGTTCATTGCAGCATTATGCACAATAGCCAAGATATGGAAATAATCCAAATGTCCATCAACAGAAGAATAGATTAAGAAAATGTTGTATATACATACAAAGAAATATTATTCAACCTTAAAAAGAAGGAAACTCTACCCTTTGCAGCAACATGGATGAACCTGGGGGACATTATGCTAAGAGAAATAAACCAGTCTAGGAATGACAAATATTGTATAATTTCATTTATACAAGGTATCTAAAACGTCAAACTTGTAGAAACAGAGAATAGAATGCTGGTTGTCAGGGGCTGGGGGAGGGGGGAAATGGGAGGTTGTTATTCAAAGGGTATAAAGGGTATACAAAGCTTCAATTATGCGAGCTGAATCATTTCTTGAGATCGGAGTATGACATTGTGCCTACAGCTAACAACCAGTGTTGTGAACCTAACTATTTGTTAAGAGGGTAAACCTCCTGTTAAGTGTTCTTACACACACACACACACATACACATTCCCACACACGTGCATATGCACACACCCACACAAAGACATTGGGAAATTTTAGAGGTTATGGGTATGAACTTTACCTTGACTGTAGAGATGGTATCACCACATGGATACTATCATTGCATAGTTCCCACATACTATGTATATGTCCAAACTCACCAGTTGTATACATTAAACATATACAGTCTTTTAACAAAAACAAAACAGAACAAAACCTCAAAGGTGATATCTGTTATGTGACAAATGACCCATGGCAAGAGTAAATACTATAGGAATTCATATGAGGAAACACTAACTTTGGGCTGGGGTCATCCAAGAAGATTTCTTAGGGGAAGAGTGTGAATTGGAATTGAAGGGTGCTTAGAGAAATTAATTTTTACTATATTAATTTCTGCAGTGAAGAAGCCAATTTAAACTTATTTTCCTCATTTTTTTCTAATTTTATTTGAACAGAGACATACCTTCTTCACTTTCAAAGTAAAATTTCTTAACATCCCATGGAAGCAGTTGGGGAAACCTTGCTTTAGACACCTTGATACCTCAAAAGAAAGTTGACATTAGAACCCACTCTTTCCTTTATTTCCTGAAGCCGAGCTCTTCTGTTGTCCTTTATGATGCACTATTTCTTTTTTAAATGTGTAGATTTGCCACAATAGACAATTGTGTACCTTTTCTAAAGTATATAAGGAAAACATTTTAGAAAAGTAGAAAATTGAATAAGCAAAGGAGAATATAGAACACAAGAAACATTATTCCCTGGTAACAGCTATTGTGTTTCAGTGTAAATTCTTTCAGAATGTTGTATGAAAATAAACCATTTTATATAAACATAGAATTTTAGCATGCATTCTGCTAGTTAACTTGATTATTTCTTCCCTTAAATATACAATGAGTGTACTTTAAAGTCAGTAAATATAGTCCAATATTTCCTTTTTTAATAGTTGCAATGTGATCCATTGTATGGTTCTAATGCCATTTTAAAGCAAATCTCCTATGGTTGGATATTTGGGCTGTTTCTACCTTTATTCAACCAGAAGAAATTCCTAAGGGGTGGCATTGCCAAGCTGACGTGTTTGTTGTCAGTGTCATTAAACATAAATGTTTGTCTTTTATGTTCAAGATCTACAAAACTCAGGTGACTATTCTGCCCCCACCCCCTGGGGCCTCACTGCACCTGAACAGTTGCCACTAGCTGCCCTGTACTCCTGTTTCTCTCTAGGCCTCAGACCACCTTCCCTTCACAGAGTTACTTCAATGTGACCCTTGATCATCTAGTAGTTTTATCTAGTAGTTTTCATCTAGTAGTTTTCTCCAAGAATGACTGTTATCCAAATTAATTATTTCATTTGTAGGTTGAAAATTGGTATTTTTCTAATTCTACCATTTGGTCTCTAACTGATTTTTTAAAATACAGCAACATGCAAGGAGGCAGACCTTTCCCAGAATCAGTAATTCAGTAAAGTAAATATTTCCAGCCTGGCCTCTTGGTGGCCAAGTTTGCTTTCATGAAATGAGTCCCACACAAGTTGGAGTCTCTCCAGGAACGAGAGGCAGTGCCTTTCGAGGCTTCTAGTCTAGCCACGGTGCTGGGGTTGGTTTCAAAATGTGGTTACCGTTGAAAAAGATCTGGCCAAACAAGGATAAGAGTACTCAATTGAATTCTTCATGGAATGAAGTAGACAAAGGACAAACCCAGAATATTAAATTTTAATTTGAGTCAAATAACAAAGTCTTCAGAAGATCATGTTGAAGCTTTGTGTAAGAGACTCAGATATGTACACGCCCACATATTGAAAGGGCATTTTTCTTCTGTATCCCAGGGAGAGCACCTTAGCAGGTAAATCATGTAAGAGTAGGGTCATTGATTTACATGGCTGACTTTTCTCATGTGCAGTAATTTGAGGAAATAATCACCATGGTCAGTACCAACCAAGAACTCTTAACAACAATTTTTATTGAAAATTCCAAATACCCCTAATGTTTGAATTCTAGGTACTTTGGCAGCCTAATAGGGATGATACCTTTGGGGGGAGTATGACCTGAACAATTCAGAGGTTCCCCAAGTCTAGAAGCCTTTTCCTATTAAATGTTTTTTTTGAAGTTAATGCGGTCTTCAAAAAGAACATTCTCCTTTCTTATATTTGTTTTTTAAAATGTGTGTGTGTGTGTGTGCGTGTGTGAAATATATTAACATTGCTTCATTCAACACAGTCTTTACTGAGGACTAATATATGCTACTTCCCTCCGTCCAAGCTACCATCATTTTCCACCAGGACCACAGGAGTAATTTTTCTGCATATACTCTTTATCCTTCTTACTCATTCTCCTCACATATGTGAGGTCATCTCTTTAAATTCCAAAATTATCATGATCTGGACATTCTTGTTTGATGTACCTGTCTCCCCCACTCTCTACCCTTTGGAGTATTTTAATACAAACCCCAGATATCATTTCACATCTAAATATTTTATTATGCATTTCTAAAAAATATGATTTTTTTACATAAGCATAATGTATGACCCCCCACACACATAATTAATAATAAATCTGTGGTGTTGTCTAATACCTAATCCACACTGAGATTTTTCCACTTGTTTAAGAAATGTTGTCTTATTTGAATCGAGAGACAAGCAGATTTCCTCATGTTGTTGCATTTCTTAGTTCTCCAACTGTTGAGCACTCGGTCTTTTTAAATTATTTTTTCCATACTAGTGTCTTTTTGAAGAAGCTGGATCAGAGAGAGAAAGCTCTATGAGGAGAAAATCTAGCCTATTAGCGCTATTCCTTGTAGAGAGAGTAAGATGTATGAGGAGAAGGGCTAGCCTTCCCTTTCAAAGAGGGAGAAGCTCTATGAGGAGAAGGGCTAGCCAGCCTGCAGCCTTCTTCCTCCTAGAGAAAGTTGATCTGTTTCAGCTTCCCCATTGGCCTTACTTTCCCTTCATGGGTCCAGCACAACCTTGCATCCCTTTCTGTACATCCTTGCCAACACTTACTGTTTTCTGCTTTTTCAATAGTAGCCATCCTATTGGGTGTGTAGCGGTATCTCACTGTGGTTACACCTTACTTTTATAATCTTACATTGTTGGAATATTTTTTCTTGCAAACAGAAATTGTGGACAAAGTGTTAGCTCACTCGGAGGAAAATTGAGCATATGATTTCACAAGCAAATGGGGTTTGCTGAAAATAGTACAATGTGATACATGGGAATATTATCTTTGGGGACAGCCTCGTGACTGTGGACTACTCTTCCTTATAAGTAAATTGTCAGTAATAATACCTTCTCATGGGTTTCAAAAGATTAAATAAGATACCTATAAAGTGCTTCCCACTGTTTCTGGCACATGGAACATGCTCAATGAAGAACAATTATTATTATTGAATTTTATGACATCTGTGCATTCCCTTCTTTTACCAAATTGGTAATTCTGTCAAAATCAGGAATGTGGCTGGTTTGGAATGACCTTGCTCTTGGTGAATCCCTAGTGATCACTGCATTATTTTGTTACACAGCTTATTTAATAATGTATACTAGCATTCTGTTTTTCCTTTCCAAAATGAGACATTTGCACATCTGTAATCTTCAGACGTATCTTTCCTGGTTGATACAGCCAAGGTACGTTAGTCAAATATTTACATTCCTTATGCAATCTTCCCAAGACAGCCTCAGAACTTTTGGCTAGTTCATACATAAATAAATAAATGATACTGCTAGGTCACTTTTGTTTTTTTGAAGCCACTCCAGTAACTCCTTGTCAGTTGAGATATTAACATTTCAGTTACTAAAATGCTTAAGATCTCAATTTCTAACTGAAGTGAACTCTTTCTTTCATATGCAAACAATAGTGAACTTGTTGGTTCAAAAAATATAAAAATCAATGAGAAAGATTTAAGGGAGCGATTAAAGAGATAATGTCTAGAATGCAGTTTGAGCCCCTGGGAAGAAACGTGTTTATACCCACAAAGCATTTTTACCATTATGTTTGTTCATAAGCCATAAATACAGTTAAATTCTTCTCTGAAATCAGTACCCAGAGGTAGGGGGAAAGGAGGAGTCGATATTTTATGTCTATGTATCATAGAGATGTTTGTTCATATCCATTTGAATACTTATTTACAATTACTACTCGAGCACAAAACCTTCTTTAAAATGCATTTGACTAATCTCAGTTTCAAGAAAAGTGACTTCCTGCAATCACCTTCACTGTTACCCTTGAAACTCAGGACTTCCCTATTGTTTTAAAATTGGACTCTCATATTTAGGTTGGCTTTATGTCTTTTCAGGAAGACTCTGAACAGTTTTTTATTTGTACCTTTACCTATTTCTTTATTGACTTTTTGATTTATTTAAAGGACACTGGATTTCTTTATATCATCCATCCTCCTATCCAGGACACTGTCTCAAAGTTACAGATAATCCAGGAAGACTAAACTAGATACACTTCCTAAATTCAAAATGACTCTGACTGATTGTTCTTACCTTTGCCTAAGTATGAAACAAAGACCATAAAGAATTTTACAATAGCTTTGGTTCTAACTATGGGAAATTCTAATCCTTGAATATATCAGATAAATAGAAAAGATAGAGGGATTGAATGTGTCATCTAATCTTGAGAACCCATATTCTAGAGCAGTGCCTCTCAAAATTTAATGAGCATACCAGTCATCTGGAGGTCTTCTTAAGAAGCAAGTTGTGATTCAGTAGGTCAGGGTGGAGTTTGAAATTCTGCATTTCTAATGAATGCAGTTATGATAAAGCTTTTGGTTCATAGACCAAACTTTAAAATGTAAGGATGTAAAATATTTTAAATGAGATGAAAGACCATTATTTGAATTGAGCTACACATTTGGAAAATATAAAGGTGTACCTTTTTCAGTGTATGAAAGAGAAGATTATTTGCCAAATTATCCCTTTGAAAATGCATCTATGTTGCTAATATAGACATTGGAGAGAGAATTTATCTCCTGAAATTCACTACAAAAATTTTAATGGACCTCACAGCTGCCTAGTTTTTGAAGCATAACAGGTGCTTATTTTGGAGTAGAAATAACTTCTGATCATACACATATTTTATAGAGAATCTCTACCAACTGATTATTTGGGGGGGTTGTAAATATTTATTTATTTATTTAGGCTGTGCTGGGTCTTAGTTGCAGCACGTAGGATCTTCTTTTAGTCGCAGCATGAGGACTCTTAGTTGCCACATGCACGCAGGATCTAGTTCCCCGACCAGGGATCAAACCCAGGCCCACTGAGTTGGGAGCACAGAGTCTTACCCACTGGACCACCTGGGAGGTCCCTCTACTAACTGATTATTTATTGTTGTTGTTTTTACAACATATCAGTTTTCCCTTTGAGCTGATTTTTTTCTTAATTGGTTTTCTGCTTGTTTAAATTTCCTTTTTCTCCCAGCTTTACTGAAATACTGTAGTTGACATATAACATGTGTAAGTCTAAGGTGTGCAACATGTTGATTTGATACACTTACATATTGCAAAATGATCACTGCTCTATTGTTAGATAACACCCCCATCACCTCCTTCACATAATTGCTGTTTCCTTTTTTGTGGTGAGAACATTTTACTTTCTTAGAAACTTTGAAGTTTATAATACAGTGTTATTAACTATAATCACCATGCTGTACATTAGATCCCCAGAACTTAATCACCTTATAACTGAAAGTTCATATTCATTGACACTGCTTGTTAAAATTCTGTAGACACTATTTTCCTATATTGGTTAATGAAACAAAGTTCAGAAAATTCATTTTGGCCAACATTTATTGAATGACTACTATGTACAAGGAGACGCTGAACTTACCTCTAAAAGGCAAGTAAGACAGAGCCCAGTGCTCCATCAGCAAATTAGCTAGTGGAAGAGAAAGATAAGCATATTGCTAGTGGTAATTCTATTAGAACTACAATACAATGGACATAAAGCAATGAATTATTACTGGGATTGAGGCAGTCAGATGAGGTTGCTTGGATATAGCATTTGAGGTGACCCTCAAAAGAAGAATCAGATTTGGATTGCATAGGTTAAAAATCAGCAAAAGGATCAAAAGTCAGAAGCATTCTCCAAAGAAGACATATGATGGCCAAGAGGCACATGAAAAGCTGCTCAACATCACTAATTATTAGAGAAATGCAAACCAAAACTACAATGAGGTATCACCTCATACCAGTTAGAATGGGCATCATCAGAAAATCTACAAACAGTAAATGCTGGAGAGGGTGTGGAGAAAAGGGAATGCTCTTGCACTGTTGGTGGGAATGTAAATTGATACAGCCACTATGGAGAACAGTTCCTTGCAAAACTAAAAACAGAGTTGCCATATGACCCAGCAGTCCCACTGCTGGGCATATACCCAGAGAAAACCATAATTCAAAAAGACACATGCACTCCAATGTTCATTGTAGCACTATTTACAATAGCCAGGACATGGAAGCAACCTAAATGTCCATCAACAGATGAATGGATAAAAAAGATGTGGTACATATATAGAATGGAATATTACTCAGCTGTAAAAAGCAAGGAAACTGGGACATTTGTAGAGACATGGATGGACCTAGAGACTGTCATACAGAGTGAAGTGAGTCAGAAAGAGAAAAACAAATATCGTATATTAACACATATATGCGGACTATAGAAAAACGGTACAAATCAACCAGTTTGCAAGGTAGAAATAGAGACCCAGATGTAGAGAACAAACATATGGACACCAAGTGGGGAAAGCGGAGAGGGTTTGGGGAGAATGAATTGGGAAATTCGGATTGCCACGTATATATTACTAATAAGAAAAAAAATACGAAATTGTACACTCTAAATATATGCAGTTTATTGTATGTTAACTGTATCTCAATAAAAGTTTTTTTTTTTTTTAAGTCAGAAGCATTATTTTAGAAGTTTGTTTGAAAAGTGAATCAGAAAACTTGGAAAAGCAGGAAAAAAAATCCCTAATAAAAGCCACTTCCTGCACAATCATTGTTATTATTTTATGGAATTTTTTTCCTTCTTTCTTACCTGTCTAGTCTTACATGCAGTCAGTGTGTAGACACAGTAGTAACATTTGTTTACTTTTCTTTAGAGCATATCTTAAGCATTCTACACCTTATATAACCTTTTTAGATTATTTCGTAAGCATTCTTCACATTTAGTAGATCTATCAGAATTCATCCATCTCCTTTTGTTGACAATTCAGTAGCTGAAAATTTTATAAAATATTATGAAGTTTTCATAGTATTGGGTTATTTCACAGTGCCTTGGAAATTTCCTTGGCATACTGTCCCAGCAGTGATATTGATAGGGCATATTTTCAGAGATGTCTCATATTTGTTAAATGATTGGGTAAAATGAACATTATTACAACCCCTGACATATGTTGACAAATTACCTTTCTAAAAGACAGCACCAATTTTCGTGTCACCGGCAGAGTGTGAAGGCAGTTTTATGCTCAAATGTCGCATCCACCATGTCTTTCTCTGATGCCCTGTTGTAGCCTCCTGCTGCCCCAGATTGGCCATCACTGGGTAGGGACCCTGGTCAGCCCCTGCCATATAGTAAAGTGAGAGACAGGCATCAATATTGTTTAAAAGCTTCTCAGATAATTCAGATAATGTCTAGCCATGTTTGAGAACCGTTGGAATTTTGGAGAAATAGTTCTCAGACATTCATTAGCTGAGGGACCTATTAAAATCCATCGGGAACATTTAAAAATATGGATTCTCCTACCCTAAGTAATGCTCTCCCTGGCCTCATCTCTTCACCAGTAGGTCTGAAGTGAAGCAGCGGAATCTCCAGTTTCCAAGAGCTCTCCAGCTGAGTCTACTGAACTTCTAGAGTTGGAACCACAGGTGAGGAGAGTGATTAGGAGCTCAGGTGGGAGGGATTCTCCATTACTCCCAGGCGTGTGCTTTTAGCAGAGACCCTGGTTGGTTTTGCCAGAGTCAGTCTCGCGCTTTTTGTTGTAGTAAGCTAGGACACATGCCAGGGGGGTGTCGAAGGTGGGAGGGACTGCTCCGGCCTATGTGTTTTCAGGATGGCAAGCCTGCTTGCCTCGGTGGCACTGGAGTCTGGAGGCAACAGGAACTGAGACCACATTCGTGTCATTCAAATAACCTGTCCTCAAAGCCCAAGGAGCTCTGCTATTAAGCAGTGAGCTCTCTGGCTCCTTTTCTCTGCCTGCATTGGACACGATGGAACTAGAAGCTTCTGAAAGCAGGTGAAAGGTAAGACCCACCTGGGAAATGGCTTGTTCTAATTTACCCCCATCACTCAGGACAGGCTTCTACCAAAGCAGCTAACCCTTTGCATGGCCCTGCCCCTGGCTCCCTCTCCCACATATTCTGTGCCTAGCGTGGACTTTCTTTAGAGATAGCTTTCAAATATGACTCTACAACATTAGGCTTCCAGACTCCACACAGAATTTTCAGTTGTGCTGTGTTTGGCATGTTATCTGGGTCATCAAAGTGCTTGAGCTCACTCAAAATTTATAAGCAGAGGTGCCTTCCCACCACCTTCAGAATCGCTGGAGCTGGGCGGATTTCAGCACAGGCTGTCCACCTGCAGCACCACCTGCCTCAGGTTAGGGGTGAAGGAGTGGCGCTTTGATACATGCTCATTGTGGTTTATTGAACCTATTAACATCATCTCTTAGGAAAATCAATGGTTCAGTCTTGCAGGGAACATGTAAATAAAGTGATAAAAATAAACCAAGGCCAATTGTTTCCTGATGGAAAAATGAGAGATGAATTAAGAACGTTTATGATCAGCAGCTGTAAGCTTAGGAGGATTTAGAAACAATGAAAACTGGGGCTGTGTTTGGTGATACAGTGGTGCTGGCTGTTCTGTGCTTGGAGGACATCCCTGTCCCAAGCGTGTGGTCTCCTAGTTGTTAATGGTGTTGCTTGGAATGTGTGCTTTGATCTGATTGAGACCAACATTGTTCCCTCAATTTCCCATCAGTTTTATCTTATGAAATAAACCTTTGTCTTAACTGAGTCACCTAACTGATAAGAGGAGATACTACTGTTCAAGAGGATAATAACAAAGTATTACTGGAATCTCCTTCATATCTAGTCATTTATTCAGCAATGTTTTGTTGAGTATGTACCCCTGCATCAGGTACTGTTCTAGGCATTCGGATACAATGTGACCAAACAGACAATTTCCTGCCCTCTTAGAACCTACCAGTTCATCAGTTCAGTTGAGGGACAGAAGGTAAACAAACCAATGTAATATGATGTCAAATATTAATACAGTGAAGAATGAAGCAGAGTAATAGAATGGCAAGTGAATGGGGCACAGTTTATGTGGGGAGATCAGGGACAGTCGCTCTGAGATGGTATCTAAGCAGAGAACTGGCTCAAGCGAAGGAAGGAGTCACTCTGTGACAAAACACAGACCCAGTAATGATCTCATTTGGTAGGCTGCAAGTATATTGGAAAAAGCCTGATCTTTGAAAGCCGGAATCCTGGGATTCTGGTCCTGGCTGCATTTCTGATTAGCTGTATGACTTTGAGAAGTTAAGTTCTCTCTGTGTGTGTTCTGATTTCTCCAGGTGGAAAAAGGAGATATTCTGGTTCACCTTATTGGATGGTTTTGAAACTTGAATGGGAGTCTAACATTTGAAACACAGTGGACTAGAACATAGGAGGGCCTTGGTGAATGACAGTTCCCTTCTCCTACAGTGCTGAGGATGCTGAGAGATATAACAGATGGGCAGATACTCAGCTCAGCTCCTGTCTTCAGGAGGGCTTCTGTGCTTTCATCAGTCTGTCAGCATGCATTTGAGCACCTACTGGGCCCTCTCAGGAGCACCCCAGTGAAGAAAGAGAGACAGTATCTGATCCTAAGCATCTCCATGGAGAATATGTTCTATGATAACTCAGTGTTTGGAACCAGCCTTGTGAATACAAATCTCAGGTCCTTCTACGTGGTAGCTTGATGAGCTTGACAAGTAAGTTAACTTATCCGTACTTCCATTTCCTCATCTGTAATATAATAATAATAACACCAACCTCATAAGGTTGTCAGGATGATAAAGTGAGTAACTATTTGAAAAACATTTAGAAGGGGGTCACGCACATGATAAGTGCTAGAGGAATGTCTCCAAGTTAAAAACAAACAAAATTCCACATGAATGGTTCTGTTCTGTAGAAGAAGCAGGCTAACCTTCACTCTATGTTTGTCACCTCATTTAATCATCTCAGCAGCTCATTTTAGAGGTGAGGAAACGGAGACTCAGAAATGTTAAACACCTTGCCCCAAAGTAACATGCCTGGTTAGTGGGGGAGCTGGAAATGTAAAGTGAGCTTGAGTCCGGACCCCTTCTTGACCCCCTTTCCTCCTGAAGGAGCTACTGAAGCTACAGAGATGCGCACAGGAGCGTTCCTGCCCTCAAAGGGTTTAAAGTGGAGAGTGAGAGCCGCTAAGGGGTTGAATGATGTGCACAGGATCTCGAAGCTCATGAGGAATCCAAATCTAGGACTCCCAGTTCTAAGTCCAGAGCAACTTTGCTGTGCCATTTGTAGAATTGAATGCAGTAAACATTTACTAAATGACTCTGTATACAAAAAGAGCAAAATAATTCCTAATGTGTTAGGGTGACCAGAAAAGATGATTGTCTCTGGAGAGTACTAAGGAGAGTCTCTAGGACTGGGAAACTGGAGGGAAGTCTTTTTTCTTTTTCTTTTGGCTTTTTTTTTTAGATAAACTTTTTATTTGGGCGTTGTTTTAGATTCACAGAAAAAATCGTGAGGATGATACATGGGTTCCTACAGAGCTTTAATCAGTTTCCCCTAAAATAGTGCACATCTTACCTGTCTAACGTATATTTATCAAAATAAGACAACAACTTTGCTACATTAATATTAACTAAACTACAGACTTGATTAGGATTTCACCACTTTTTCCACTAGTATCTTTTATATGGGATCCACTCCAAGATACCAAATTGAATTTAGGAAATCCCTTCTTAAACTTAAGAAATTTTAACTTATACCCCTATTTACAAGTCTTGAATTCTGGTCAGGGCATAAAAAGATACTGTGTCTTATTTAATGGTTTCCTCTATTTGTTCAGAAAGGAGGAGGTGGGTGCCTCTGAGCTTTGAATGGCACAGTCCTTACACATTTGTTTCTCTCACTAAAGAAAAAAGGATCAATCAATACAATAGGAAAATCTCTAAATTTCTTTGTAACAGCCAGAGTCATAAATTTAATGGGGGAAAAAACTGCCTCTTCTTTGATTTATTGATCTAATACCCTAAAGGCAAAAAGAATTTGTCTATCTGTAATGTGTTAATTGACCCCTCCCAAGACAGATTTCATTTTTATTTTTAATGCACACCTCTTGAAATTATCCTGTTCTGTGAGTGTGTATGTGTGTGTGTCTCAAAGTGGGAGTTATTCTAAGGGAAATGAAATACTACAGAAAACTGATGAAAGAGGTCTTTATGAGTTTCATTCATTTTTATTACATAATTTTGTCTGAAATGTTGGTTAAATTAAATGTATAATGTGACCCTGGTGTGTTTGCATTCATGCAGTAGCTTTTTAGTTTGTTTTTAACAGAGGTCTTCCTAACCTTGGAGATATTAGAAAGATTGCTTTCACATGGGTGGATGGCTTGGTTGTATTTCTCCAGTGTATTAGGCAAAAATGGGTTGGTCTTCTCACCAGCACGGTGCCATTCCTCTTTAACCTCTTGTGTATTTGTGTCAACAAAATTAATTATGACCATTAAGGAAGAAAAGTACAACACAAAGCAACTTGTATTTATGTCTAAGTTCTAGGTGTTTTCCATGTGGCAAGAAGCTCAGGGGAGAGGCTACTATTTGATAATTCATACAGACTTCTCCTGACTCAGTCATTTTTTTTTTTTTACAACACTCTTAGGTCTTCAACTACTGCTTCAGTAGGTAACCAGTCATTGTTTATCAGTACAAGTTAAATTATTTTTCCCCAGTAGGGACAAAGAGTGATACTCGTCTGTACTAGTAAGGATTGTTAGGGTAGACTCTCCTGTTCTAATTTGGAAGTAGTTGTTTTGAGAAGTGAAAAACAAAGATGTGGAGACCAGTCAAATTGGAAATCATCAACCAAACCACCACTGCTTAATGATTTCCCTTCTGTTTAGTGAATTCACCATTTGTCACAGTTTATACTCTGAAGCCTGGCATTGAGATTCCCGAGCATACAACCTGAGAGTTTCCACATCTTTGAGGATGGTTTCCCTTCATTGAGCATCCAAACCTGTGACACCAGCTACTCACTGCTAACAACTCCTGCCTCCTTAGCTTTATTCCTGCATTCCCATGCTTCTAATGCTTTTCCTTCTTATCTCTGCTTGTAAAGTTCTTTCCATCCTCCAAGAATCAGTTCAGATAATTCCCTTAATTACCTCTGTTCACCTCTTCTAAAACTAATTCTTTATGATATAAGCATGCATTCTTGGTGGGAACAATATTATCTTCAAGGGAGCAAAAATTGGTTCACAGTAGAGAGGGTAAAAAAAATCTTACCCTCTTTGTGTATAACACAGATACACGTACTGTATATAAATAGATAATCAGTATATTTGTCTATTAAAATTTTATGTGGGAAGCAATTAGGAAAAAAAATCTTAAAAGATTCTCAGGGGAACAATAAGGGAAAACCTTAAGAAACACTGGTTATTGACTAGTCCTTGAGTATTCATTATTTTCAGCACCAGAAATCATCTCTCTAGCAGGTGTGTCCTCTTAGTGTCCTGAGGCAAATAAAACAAGAGATGCAGATAAAAGATAATATTGGCCAGAGTTGTAACTGGGCAGTGCTCTATCCTCTGATCTTCCCATCACCATGGCAGAAAGAAATGTTTTTGATGTTATCTTGTCCAGGGGCTTTGTCTTCCCTTTTGCACTTTCTGATTTACAAAACCATCAGTAAATTTTTCATTGTGTTTAAAGATTCCAGGTTACCAAAGTTTATGTGTTTATGTGCCTGGACCTATCAGACAAAATGGAAGAATAGAGACATTCAGTAACAGCTGTGGGGAGCAACCAAAGGAAAAACCAGAAATGGTAGAAAAATTGTCATATAAATGTGAAAGCCCCAAGGAGAAGTGGGAGAGACCTTGTTTGGCTATAAAGAGTCACTTTGAAGCCCACTATCCCTGACCCACCTCCCTAAAGGGTTGGAAGAAATAAAATACTCTCTCAGCCATTCTTTCAGCCAGGAGTGTCTGTGTGACAAGATCTAATAGAAAGTTGCTGGTGGTAAGGATGAAAGTTCTGGGAAAGTTTTTGCTCTAACTAAAAGATACAAGTGCACTTGGCTGTTTTCCTTTTAATCTGTCTTTGGAAGCAAGTATAATGTCAGGATCTAGCAGCCATCTTGTAATTTAATTATGAGGCAGCAGATTCAAGGCCAAAACCCCTGCATGCTGTGGATGACAGAATGGAAAGAGAAGGGGAGACTGAGTTTCTGGTCACATCATTGACTAGCTAGACCAGTGTCGGCAGCTTCCCTGTTGTTCCATGGAATACTATATGTCTATCCTGCCTAAGCCACTCTTAATTGGGTTTTCTATTACTTGCAGCTAAACACGTTCCTACCTCATTTAGGAGATAATGTCAGATAGTGAGGAAGGAAAGAGACACAAACATTTTTTCTGCCTTGCCCTCTAAATCTAGGTGACTTTTAATGCCCCAGGTTATTTCTGTAACATCAGACCTCTGCAGCCTTAACTCATTAATATTCCTTGACAAGGAGTTATTACGTGTCTTACGTTTCAGAGTAGATTGGAAGCTCTGGAATGTGGAAAGCCAAGGCTTTACAAGGAATTTTCTGATCATCCTTTTCCACTGCCTTTGTTTGTATTCTGCATACTTGGAATCTAGCTGTCCTCAAGCCTCTGAGATAACCACTCTATCGCCTGGTTCAATCCCACTAGGAAAGAGAAACTTCCCTCCCTCACCACCCCCTCCTCCATGTTCTGTGCTTACCTCTCAGTGAAACAGAACCTCAGAGAGGCAAGTAGATACGGAATGAAAACAAACTTTTGCAGTGTCATGCAGAACAGTTTAATTCCTCCTAATCTCATTTCAAGTCCTGGCCACTCCAGTAAGGTTTTGCCTTTGCATAATCAAAAGTCTCTTTGAAGGGCTGATATTCCCCTTTCTCTCTATGAAAGAGTGATATACTATCACTAACAGAAAAACTGCTAGGAGTTTTATTTTATTTTATTATTTTATTTTTTATAAATTTATTTATTTATTTTTTAAATTTATTTATTGGCTGCGTTGGGTCTTCGTTGCTGCACACGGGCTTTTTCTAGTTGCTGCGAGTGGGGGCTGCTCTTCATCGTGGTGCACAGGCTCCTCATTGTAGTGGCTTCTCTTGTTGTGGAGCACAGTCCCTAGGTGCGTGGGCTTCAGTAGTTGCGGCACATGGGCTCAATAGTTGTGGCTCATGGGCTCTAGAGCACAGGCTCAATAGTTGTGACGCACAGGCTTAGTTGATCCGTGGCATGTGGAATCTTCCCAGAGCAGGGCTCAAACCCGTGTCCCCTGCATTGGCAGGCAGATTCTTAACCACTGCACCACCTAGGAAGTCCCGCTAGAAGTTTTAAAATTGCTTTTTTTTTGTCCCCACTTGTATAAATAAATATTTCAGAATTAGGGAGATTTAACCTCAGTTACAATGGTTTAATTCATATTCAAGTATGTTTTTATTATTAATATAATTTATTTAATGGGTTCACAGATGAGAAGACTGTGAAGACCTCAGGGTCATCTTTTTTTGCTGCAAGTAAATTGGAAACAGAAGAAAATAAAAAGGAAGAAAGTAAAATTATGATACTGTTACTTAGAGATGATGCTTGGGAGCAGAATTTTTTTTTATGTATACATGTATATATATATGGACTTATATACATAGAGAAAAGAATGGGAAATTTACACATACATGTATATATGTTGTTTCCATTTTTGCATTTCACTCAGTATTCCTTGACATCTTTTTTAATGATGGCATAAGATTTCATTATATAAAAACATAATTTATATTTAAAAAGGTCAATTGTTAGATAAATTTTCTCCTATTTTAGTCAATATAAATATTGCTAGATGGAATACTTTTGTAAATAAATTTTTAGGTATGCTTTAGGGTCACTTTAATTTGCTAGGATTTCATAGCGAATTGAAATCTAGAATTAATCAGAAGAAACTAATATTTTATTCTGTACTCAACCATATCATTAGACTGTTATGTTTTCCAAGGTTATGTCTCTCTCTACTGAGGCCATCAGTCCAATTCTGGATGACCAGAATGTCGATATTTTTGTGTTCTTGAGTTACTGAACTTTCAGACCCCTTTAGGAAAAACCAGTCTTTACTCAATAAGTTTAATGATCGTTTAGTACTTAACCAACCGAGAGACCATATTGCCTGATGATGAAGGGACTAAGTTTCTGGTGAGATTTGGTGCATTTAAATGATGGGAGCTTCATTTTTCCAGACAGTTTGATCATCAAGGTTGTCAGCACACAAATAGATGCATTTCTCTGTTAATGTTATTTTTATGTCTATTAGGCAGTAATGAGTTTTACATAATTAGTTTATAACTCATTTCATATTCATCAAGTTTTTAATGAGAGAAATAATGCTGGATTTGGTAGCAAAACAGTAATAATGCTACATGTAGCAGACCCCGAGAGGAAAAATCTTGGTTAAGTCAATGTTTTGTAAGTAATACTGCTTGTTTTGTTCAGTTTGAGACCCAGAATCATATTTATATTTTAATCCTTTATAATTAAAAAAAATCTTGTCATGTGGAAAAATTGAAAATGCAGAAAAATATATAAAGCAGAAAATAAATATTAACCATAATTTCACCTCCCAAGGGATAACTGATAATATAGTGTATTTCCTTCAAGTCACTTTTCTGTGCCTGCTGAAGATGAAAATATGTGTGCTATTTGTTTTAAGATCTTTATTGGAATATTACTTTATACTCCTGTGCCAGTTTTTGAAGTACACCAAAGTGAATCAGCTGTATTTATACATATACCCCATATCCCCTCCCTCTCGCGACGCCCTCCCACCCTCCCTATCCTGACCCTCAGTCATCACCCATCATTGAGTTTATCTCCCTATGTTATGCAGCAACTTCCTACTAGCTATCTGTTTTACATTTGGTAGTGTATATATGTCAATGCTACTCTCTCACTTCGTCCCAGCTTCCCCTTCGCCCCCTCCCAACCCTGTGTCCTCAAGTCCATTCTCTACATCTGCATCTTTATTCTTGACTTGTCACTGAGTTCATCAGTACCATTTTTTTAGATTCCATATGTATGAGTTTATGTGCTATTTTTAAATTCATCATTATATTGTAACCACTGCCCCATCTTATTAAAAATTCTTCAAAAACACCATCATAATAGCTGTATAACATTCCAGGGGTAAAAGAAACTTGTACCATAATGTTTATTGCAGCACTATTTACAATAGCCAGGACATGGAAGCAACTGAAATGCCCAGCAACAAATGAATGGATAAAGAAGATGTGGCATATATATACAATGGAATATTACTCAGCTATAAAAAGGGATGAGATGGAGCTATATGTAATGAGGTGGATAGAACTACAGTCTGTCATACAGAGTGAAGTAAGTCAGAAAGAGAAAGACAAATATTGTATGCTAACTCACATATATGGAATCTAAAAATGGTACTGATGAACTTAGTGACAAGAACAAGGATGCAGATACAGAGAATGGACTGGAGAACTCGAGGTTTGGGAGGGGGCAGGGGGTGAAGGGGAAGCTGAGACGAAGTGAGAGAGTAGCACAGACATATATATGCTACCAACTGTAAAACTGATAGTCAGTGGGAAGTTGTTGTATAACAAAGGGAGTCCAACTCGAGGATGGAAGATGCCTTAAAGGACTGGGGCAGGGAGGGTGGGGGGACTCTGGGGTGGGGGGGAGTCAAGGAAGGGAGGGAATATGGGGATATGTGTATAAAAACAGATGATTGAACTTGGTGTACCCCCCCCCCCAAAAAATAAAATTAAAAAAAGGAAAAAAAAAACAAAACATCCCGGGGTAAGTATGGCATAATTTAATCAGTTTTTTGTTGTGAGACATTTACTTTTTTTAGTAATATTTCACTACAAAGAATAATTCTGAGATGAATATCTTTGAACTTCTTTGTCAAAATACCAAACTGCTAATTCCATAGGGTAGATTTCCTAAAGTGAAATTACTAGATCGGAGACTATTAACTTTTATAAGGTTTGACAGTATATTGCCAAATTGCTTTTCAGAAAGTAGTTCACACACCCACCATCAGGATAATAAAATACCTGTCTCAGTGCACCCAAGTCAGCATTGTTGTTGTTTTTTAATTTTGACTAATTTAATAAGCAAAACATTTTTATTAGCATTGCTAATAAATATATAAACATTTCCATAGGTTTACCAATTATTTGTATTTCTTCTGTGAAGTATAAATTCATGCCCTTCTGAGAACAAAAAAAATTGACTATTGTAGTCAGGGTGGGGAGGGGTACTGAAAAATGTTTACTTGAGGATTGTTGAAATTAATTTCAGTATGCATTATAAATGTACTCTGCTATATAGACAACTTCAATGCTATTCATTTCAAAGGAATACAAATTTTAAATATTAAAAAAGAAAACCAAACAGTTCTGAGAAAAATTATGGATAATTTTTATTTTCAGTAAATCTTGAAAAGGCCTTAGCAAATAAACCTCAGAAAATATAAGGGAAAGAATGGGAAAACTTGGCAACAGATTCAAAAGTGCATCATAACTGAAAATACATCCCTGATGGTGCAGCGCATGGCCATTGTTAAGATTTTTGCAGAATCCAGTTGCAAACCCTCTCTTGCTACAGCAGACCATGAAGTTGTTCACTTAGCAGCCAGGCTACAATAGCAGTAAGGGCTCTGCAAAACCTCCACTCCTGCTGTACTTCTCACGGACCAGTCTCTTTTATCTTGATTCACAGTGTGGTTGGCCTCCATTTCCATATAGGTTTCGAGATGGCTGCTTCAGCCACAGCCATCTCATCCACATTCTAGATGCAGGAAGGAAGGTGGGACAAACAAGAAGAAGATAATGGGTGTGTTCTGGTTGCGTTTAGGGAAGATACCTCCTGCGATTTCTCTATGCATATTATTGGACAGAAGTTACACACCAGGCTGTACTCAGCTATAAGCTCATCTAGAGTTCATGGATCCTCTCACTTGGAAAGAAAGGGAGAATAGATATTGAGAGGACAACCAGCAGTTTTTGTAACCCTCCTTGTATATAATAAGCAATGTTTTTACTACTATGCATGCCTTTGTGTTTCCTGGTAGGTAGGACGAAGGTATTTCATGATCCTCAAAGTACACTAATATTATAGCTAATTCCACCTTTGGCAAGCAGAATTATAAACAATAGTATTATTTTATCTGATATTTTACAGTTAGTAGAAAAAAAGGAAAATATTATGAACTTTGCTTCTTGCACCTCTTGTGCCCTAGCCCTCAAGCAGGAGAAAACACCTTGGGGCACTCTTGAGTCCAAATTTGCTTCATTACAGCACATCATGGCATAGCCACTTCTCCTGCAAGCACAGGCGGAGCCTCCAGGTGGCTGCAGACCCCTCCACCCCAGTAGGGTGCTTCCTGGCCTAGTTATAAGAGTTGAGATAAGTAACTACACATCTGCAAACCAATCATTTTTCTTGAAAATCTGGTGAACAGCTCACAAATTCTCTCTAAATTCTTGTAAGTCTCCTAGAGCAAATTTGTCACAAGGCCCCAGGAACAGCTCATTTATCCATAATTCACAGTCTGGTTTGATGCCTTGTTAGCTTTACTAATGGTTTTAATTTTATTATCATTACTTACCATTCATCAAAACCGGCCATGCTAACTGAGAGCTTTACCAAATGACCCAACAAGACCTTGTGTTAACATCCTTTCTACCGTCTGCCACTTTGATGGGCTCAAGAAATAACTCAGACAGAGCAAGGTCCCGAAGTCACTGTTGCAGGTATGCATTTGCTCGTTCAATCCCTTACCTAGTTCTTCCTCAGGGGAATTGGACATTGTGTGACCGTGGGCCTTCCAATTTTATGTAAAGGAGTCCACATCGGCCTCCAAATTATCAACTGGGGATAATGTGGCTAAAATTAAAGTGATCATATATTTTTTCCCTCTTAACAACTTTTTATAACAACATAGCCTTCTTCTTTTTAATGAAAAAAAATTGAGTATTTTTGGTTTCTTTTTTTTTTTTTTTTTGTCCTTTCCAGTTTTTCCTGTAATAATACTAGGTGAAATTATAGAAAATACTGAACTCTGAAAATACTACATGAAATGCCCTCATGATTGCGTTGTGGGGTCAGTGGTCTTCATGTCCCCCAGATGTTTATTTGTCTGAAAGGTGACCTAGTGTGTTTGTTGGGTGAGGGAGCAGGAGGAGGGACAGAGTGGTGGTGGGAGAACCTTCATCACAACATTGTGAAAGAAATGTAAGGTGTTGATTTTTCAAATAGAGTATTGAATCATTTGTATTATAAAACCCTGATGGTAGCTCTCTTTCCTCATTTAATTCTCCTTACAGAATTTATCAGTTTGTTTCCACTCACTAACACGTTGCTGTTATTTAGTTCTGCATTTAAATGACGCTGATATTAGTACCTAGTCATGGATAATATTTCTCCCTTTTAAGTGAAGTTCCACTAGGTTATTAATAGCTCATGACTCTCCAAAACTCCTCTAGATTACAGGAGAGATATTTTAATGAAGACTGAGATTGCTTGTGTAGCTTTGTTATTGTAAATGAGGAATGTGTATTGATTCTTCATGGTGTAAAATTGTTTTTATTCATCTTATGCAAGAAAGTCAGTTAAAGAATTATTAATGATGTGATAATTGCTTTAAGATCTATGCCCTAATTAAAACAGTAAATTCTTTGTTACGTCTTTATTTTAATTAGGTGTACAGAAGGATGATAATTTTTATAAGAAACACTGCGTAAAATAAAATCTCATTTAGAAATGCTTCAAAAAATCTGTGGTAGTGCTCTGTAAAGAAGCAGTTGAGAACTTCCTAAAGTAAAACTACCATGACTCCACTTCCAGTCAAAATTAAGATGTCATCCTGACTGAAATTAATAATCTTAAATAAACTATTTTACACTTTTAGTGACATACAACTCATTTGTACCAATAACTTTCTGCTTCTACTTTTTATTTTAATTTCCATTTCTTAAAAGTATTTTTAAGGGTTTGAAAAGCTCAAAAAAGACAAGGAGGAAAATGAGCTTATTGTCATGGAAATTACCTTACATCAACTGGATTCAGTTTGTTTTTGCAGTAGTACTTTGGTCTGTTTCTTCAATCTGTAAGACATTGCTTTTCAATGATTTGTCCTGAGTTGTGTATATAGAAAAACCACAACCAAAATCACTAACTGCCTTCCATGTATCGTGTCATTCTTTTCTACCTGTTTTTCTGTCTTTAATTTGTGTTTGTGATTATTCGAGGCAGTTCTCCCTTGTGGATGATGACCACTGACTCAAAGGGTGGAGGGGGTTAACATTTGAGTATAGATCTTGGGCCAGGCATTAGGTTGGAATCTTTCATGATTGCTGTTTAATCCTTATAACAACCAAATCTGGGACAATATGACTTCTATTTTATAGGCAAAGGAACTGAAGTTTGAGAGCTACAACCATTTTGATCATTTAAACCAAAGGTCTAAAAACTATGGCCTGTGGTCAATCTCCAGTTTGCCATCAGATTTAGTTTTATGGGAACATAGACACACCTATTTGTTGGTATAACATCAGTGCTGAGTAGTATAGTGAGAGAGACTGTCTGATCTGCCAAACCTAAAATATTTACTATCTAGCTCTTATGAGAAAGAATTTGTAGATCCCTCGTCTAACCAAGAAACCTAAAACTGCTCACACAATTACACCTGCTCACATTCATCAGATCCTATTGTATAACATGTTTTGTTTAAAATTATATATCCCCTTTTTCTAGCATACTCTTCCAACATCATCTATTTTTTTCCTTCTCTTACTTGGATACTTAATATAGGGGTCCTTTTCCTATGAGTGACATTTCATCTCTTTTCTGAATGGGCTGAAATAACATCTCTCTAGCCTCTCTCCCTCTTAACTGTTATTAATTCTTAACTCTGATCAGGTTATTTAACTCAGTGTAGCATTTTGGACCTCAGCTAGTAAGAGGATTCTCGTAGCTAAGTATTGCTTCACGCTGCTCTTCATATAACCTGAATTTCTTCCCTTAAAGTTTCCCCCAGGATAGTGGTTATCTGACTGCTGGGGAAAGAGACACAGGCATTTACAGTTTAGAAAAGCCAGCAGTTACCACATAATAAAAATCAGATCAAAGGAGCACTGTGCACAGTCAGAGAGCCTATACTTTCTTGCATGTACAGAAAAGGTAGAATAGGGAGATAGGGAGGAGTTTTTCCCACCTGAAGACATATTACTCAATAGATCATATAATGCCAAATAGGCCCTCTTTTCTCACAGACAACACTGCCTGTTGTGCAGTGAAAGCTGCCCAGCTCCAGATTCATCTTCAGCAAGCTCATTTAGGTGGATCAATTTCTTAGGTCTCCAAAAGAGGGGGCCCAGACAGGCCTACATGAATAGACCCTGTGGGGATTTGAACGTGAGGAAAGGAAGGTCAGAGAAGTTCTAATTAGTCCAAAAATGGTCACAAATTGTGAAAATTGGAAACATTCTAACATGGTAAGAATAGGTTAAAAATGGAATATCCATACTGTGGCACAGTATGCAAAATTAATAATGTTGTAGAAGAAAATGCAATGACAATGACACATAGCAGGTTCTTCAATGTATATGTTTAATTTTGTTTATGATTCAAAGTTTTTTTTAAAAATATACATTAACTATATACAGAAAAAGCATTGGAAGATACATACCATGATATTGAGTGGTTATCTTTGGGCGACGAAGTTATGACTGACTCTATTGGGTTTTGTTTATTCTTTGCTGTATTTCCCCAGTAAATGTGTGTTATCTTTATAATCATGTTTCTTTTTATGAGATAAAAAGGGCACAACTAAAAATGTTACGGATAATTAGAAGAGGAAAATAGATGCTCTCTCTCCTAAGTAAACTTGAAGTTTTGGTAAATATGTGGTGTTTCCACCATAGGATCTGGAAAAATATCTTAGAAGCAGATTGCCTTAACTGAGACATGTTAAGAGAAAGGGGTTAGATTTCCTCTGGAGTGTCAAGGAAGCATTAAGATAAACATTACTTTTGTATATAAGCATATTACTATTTTAATAAAAATATGCTCTTACTAGTCACTAGATTACTCAATTTGGAGGTCCTTAGGGCTCCGCAGACTGTCCAAAGACTATGTTCTTTCTTGTTGCAAAACTTAGCTAAGGCTGTTCCCTCAGTCAGGACAGTTTTCTTCTTGGACCAGCTAAAAAAGTTGCCTCTTTTCTGTATCCCCCATAACCACTTTACCCACCTCTTACTTCCCACTAATTGGCATCCCTTTCCTTGTCCTGTTCTATTTCTACAACCATTTCTGGATTGGACTATTTTATGTGTTTTTCTCAATTTCTCTCTTTTCTTCTCTACCACATTGAGGGCAGTGTTCCTCTCCACTGTTGAGAGGAAGTATTTGAACGGCCTGTAATAACCAAATAGCTCTGCTCAGCAAAATTTCATTTCCATTGGTCGGCCAGCCGGTTCTTAGATATGCCCCACCCTCTTCTTCTCATGTCAGAGCGCTTAGAAGTAAACCAGATGCATGGCTGGGAGTGAAAGGGGTGGTAAGCCAAGTGCTCCCCTGGAGCAAATTTGCCTAACCTGTCACCTTTTAACAATTTTTAAAGTAATATCTTGATAACATTTAATAAGACTAAGATGAAAAGATGCTAGAGGAAACAACAGGAACTGTGCAACTGAAACATTAGTCTTTGTCCACAAGACTCATAGGGAAGGTAAGCAAGCCACGGTGCGAGTCTATAGGTGTCACCCTCTGCAAAATGTACCGGCTGTGCCCCCTGCTCACTTTCACTTGCCCTGGCCCTGTTGTGAGAGACTCTCCTCTATGCGGACATGGACGGGCCCTCTCACAATTTACTCAGCCTGGGCCCTGTTACCTACTTTCCTCTCTGCTCATCTGACAAGCTCGCACAATTTATTTGAGGATTTTGTTGAGATGTTCTTCATGGCCTAGTAAACGTGTGGTCTCTCTAGGGAATAAATTTTAATGCATAGCTATAAAACCACAATTATCTATTATTTCTCCTCTCTTCTGTATCCTTATTTTTTGGTCTTCTTGACCTGCTAAAGATTGAACACAGTGTGTTAAAAGCTCCACCAAGGGATATTTATGGTAAACGAAGTGAGTAAGCTAGACAAGGCCTTTATTCAAGGAGGAGTTAGAGAAAAAGGATGAACTTGGCCCCTTTGGGCACCTCAGTGATCCTCACAGATGTTAAGAAGTGTGGTAAGGTGGGAGATGAGGAGAGACAGGGGTGGGAGAGGGAAGGAAGTCTTGATGGAGAATGTCATTATTGGCCTGTTTGTGAAACACCTGCTATTCTGGGGGTTTTCAAAGTGAGGCTAGCATCTGGTTCCTAATCAGCACTAGAAAGAAATATAGTAATTTATAGACTGCTAATCAAGCAGGCTGATGCCTTCTTAAATTGTGATTTTCTGCTGTCTGATGAGATAGGTTATGCGCTGGATTTATTTTCTATCATTTATCGGATACCAACCACAAAACATTCCTGGGTCTTGGAACCCAAACTGCAGTGAAATCAAAAGTAAAGCCCAACAAAAATTCAGAGAGTCATCTTGGGAAGCAAAACGTACTCCATCCCTTTTCCCATAGGTTCTGTCTGTTTAATGTGCATGAGTAATGAGTGTTTTATTGAGGTGGGAATAGGTCAGGGGACTCTATTTGTGGAGAGTAGAAGGTGACATTTCCGTAGTGGGTTCCCCATATTTTACCATGAACAAAAGGAGGAGGAAGATTTATAAGTCTGTGATCTCTTGCAAACAGTATCCTTTGTGAGGCAATTTTATTATCTCCCCTTCATTTGGAACCTCAACCAATGTAATTTTCATGGATAATTAAATTAGGAATAATATAATAAGAATAATAATGAACACTTGTAACGTGTTTGCTGCATGCGTGCCAGGCACTGTTTGAGGTATTTTACATATACTGACTTTTTAAGGCTCACTATCATTAGTACAATCTCACTTGTGAGGAAAGTGAGGTAAGGAGAGACTTGTCAAGATCAAACAGTTTGTAAGTATCACGGCTAGGATTTGAACTTAGGCAGCTTGCTGTGGACCATTAGGCTATACCATTTCTTAAATGACTGCTAAGTACGTTCCTGTCTATAAGATCTGCAGGCAAAATTCAATTCACAAGGTAGTTATTGAGATTCAGTCATGTGTGGGGGCACTGGGCTAACTGCTGTGGCATTATTTTTTCTTAGGGAAAAATAAATCCATCCCGTATTTTAAATTGCTTAGAGTTTAGTAGAGAGATTAAGGCAAGCACGCAACGTATGCCTACAACACAGAAAGACATTCACGGTGAAAGAATAAGCAAAACACTGTGACAATAAAGGTAGAACAAGTTGCAATGGTCTCTAGTAAAATTTAGTGACGATGTTCTGTCTTTGCTTATCAGTTACAGATTCTATTTGCTGTGTTTTCCAGTGTCCGGTATAAAGAAACAAAGAATTTATTGTCAGTTGTTGCACCTCAGAGCTGGGCTGAATCCATCTGAAATGTGTTACCCTTAATTTCAAGGCTTGTGTTGACTCTAAGGTTTGTAAAACACAGTTTATTAGTGGCATGAAGTCACAAAACAAGGCGAATGTGGAAGATCGTGATAGCTCATAAATTGCACCTTGTTTATTTACTTAAGGTAAATGACATGTCTAGCTTTTTTGCTTAACATTATTATTTCTCTTTCTCTCTGCCTTGCTCTGAGTGTTTGATTTCCCAGAATATAAGAGTGTAGTATACTTCCTGGTGTTTTGAGACGTAAGCTCAGTTTGTCTTTGCTCTACAGGGTCTTAAATATTTCTGACAGTTTCCAAACCTTAACACAATGCAAAGTGTCATGGGAGGACACGTCAGACACTTACGATCACTGTCATAGAGGAAGAGCTCAATTATTGGCTATTATCACTAGGTTGTTGTTTTTTTTAAATTTCTATCAGACTCCAAAACCTCAGAAACCGTTTCTACCATACCCTCCTGAGTTGAATCCTGTGACAAGAGCAGATAAAATGTGTCTGGCAAAGAAAATCATGTAACACAAAGTTGGGAAACTATAGGCCTTTTAGGGCAAGTCCAAATTGTCAAATTTGGTTGAAATATATTGGTAGGCTAATTGCAGATATGGACTGATAAAATAAAAGCTAGTGTTTGACCATATTTTGTGACTGTTTAACATTTGAGTCACTTACATCCGAAACAAACAAAGAGACCTGTCCTCTGAGAACAATGTGAAAGTGTGGTTCTTTAAAATAATAGGCTTGCCAGGGAGGTTAAAAAAAAGCAACAGAATTATACCTGAATTTTGGATGTACTTTGCCTGTATGTCTTATTGCAGACTCATTATTACCTGGTACCATAGCTTGCCCCTCACTTATAAGAATTTAAATTAATTTCATTATGAATTCAGGTAAAACATCATTAGCTGCCTTTGGAATGGGTTAGATGTTTAACATATTTCACAGTTAAATTTAAGTTATTTTTAGATTATCTGCTGTTTTGGATTATTTACCCCTCTGCTTTCGGTTATTGCAAAATAAATCGATTTGACTTAACTGAAATTCCGAGTTTATCTTCAAGATGTTCATCCCCCAAAGTATACAAGCAGTATGAATAATTCCAATGTATATGTCAACCTCTGTGCAGTGTTCCAGGATGCACGCATTCAATACGTACTGTGTTGGGATTCTGTTTTCCCTGGCTCAAGGCAAATATGTTCTTCGAAATGTAGATATGTATAATTAATATATGACTAGTGGATTATGCGAATGAAATCTATTTTTTTTCTTTGTAAAACAAGTTGAAAAACAGGACTTAAAGTTCCTCAGGGTTTCCTTTTGAAGTCCTAGTCTATTTAAAAGCAACAGCAATAGTTATAATTACCTGTACCTAGAGTTAGCATACACTGTAATGTTTATTAACAAAATGTTAACATGTTTAAGTATTTAAACACTATTAAAAAACAGTTACCAATCTTGTTCCTTTCAAATATAGCCCTTTATGGATCTAAAGGATCAAACTTTTGAATGAACAAAACATACTTGTTCATGAACAAATTCGTGATTCGCAGGTGGAAGCAGATTGAGTTTGTTGCTATGCAGATAAGCAAAATCTGTTGCTATGAGTTGTTGATGGTCATTGAAAAGGCAAAACATATAAGGAACCATCTTCTTTTAAATAGGAAGAATATATTTATATCAGGGGAAAGAGTATCCAAATTCACTGCCATGGTCACAGGTGTCACATACATTTCTGATCTTCTGTGCTGTTTGTAATAATATCACGTGAGGGCCACAGAAGTGGGGTCATGGACTCCAGCTCCAGAGAACTGGCAGGGCCAGGCACACAGCAGCAGACACTAGTGTAGGATGGCCAGGGACCAGCAGAACAAGGGACATCTCCATGGAGGCCAATAAGGAACCAGGGTGGACAGTAACCAGAATCATATTCAACAGCTTTCCCCCAGTGTTAGGATGGCACTTTAGCCATGCCTGACCTTCAAGAACCTGGGGAAGAAAAAGAATAGGAGAGTGTAGAAGCAATTAGGCTTAAATATCAAAAAGATGGGTATCCAAATGGGGTTGTATTGCTGTCAGAGATGATATTTTAACCTGGAGGTGATGAGAAATACTCATTTTGGGGGGACGTTTTATATCCTCATTCTACCTTCCAGTATGTAGGTGCTTTGAGGTTGTTCCAAGGTCAAAGCTTTGTTACTTTGTTTGCTTTATTATCTGAAGCAAAGCTTCACTGTGTAAAGCTCAGGGTAACACAGGAGCAGAGAGGAGCAGTATGAAGCCCAGAGGGGGAGTAGGGAGGGAAGTGGTGAAGTCGGGGGAGTTTCCCCAAAGGAGAGTTGCTTGAGCATTATCTCAGCATCAGGAACCTGGGTGATGGTGGTGGAAGCCCCAGAACACAGGCATTCTTGCTTTTAACTCAGTGTCCTTTACACTGTATACTGTCTGTCTTACTGCCAACCTGCTATAGTCAATCTACTCATTGCCTGGCATCAGACGCAAAAGATTGAACATAAGCAAAGTGACTCATCTAAGAAAAGAAAATGTGGCCAGTTGTAGATTTGATTGTATTATCTGAGAGCGAAGCAGATTCACACAAATCAGAGTGGCTCAGAACTGCAGACAAAAGGAACAACCCATCACCACATCCATCACCACATAAGCCCCGTGAAGCTCAGGATTTCACGCGCAACACACTTTAGTGGCAGGTTATAAACAAGCCCATGTGGACCTGGGGGCATGCAGATAACTGCTTCATCTGCAAAGGCTCGTCCATCTCTCAGGAAAAGAATGTAATAGAACAATTGCACTTGAGTAACATCTGTAGGTCCTAGAATGCTGCTTAGCCCAGCACACTCAGCCCCATGAAGCTGAAAGATTTGTTCCCCCGTCAGCCAGGGCCTCTGTGGCCCTGTGTCCTTGGCTCGGGGTCAGATGATTACATAATACTTACTATAAGTAAGCCAGTAGAACGAGAAACCAGAAGGGCAAAAATGCTTAAAGGCGCAGCTGTCAAACCCAGGAGACAGTCTCCAGGTGTGCCTGGGTCCTGGGTTTGGGAGCGCCCTATGAAAGGGAATTAGCACGCTCAGCAGAGGGGCCAGAGGGGCCGAGGTAGTGGGCACGGCTGTGCAGCGAGTTATCGTTGCCTGCGTGTCCCCACTCTCACTACCTACTGATTGGAGTTCTTTGTTAATTGAAGAGTGACTGAAAATGTTTTTGTTGTTTTTGTCGCGATGAGCCTAACTACTCTTGTCCAGAATTTAGAGATTGTCTGGGGTTGTCGAGGCCATTCCTCCTGCTTGGGGTCTTTCTGGAACACGACAAAATAGCTCTCACAGACATTGTCTCCTGGCGCCCAAACTCCTAACTTCTTCACCGCACAACACACAGGATTCAGTTGGTAGCCCCTTCCCTACCACCCCACCTTAGTCAAAATTAAACTCTATTTTACAGTTCCCCTCATTGCTTCAGCTTTTGAAAAGTCTTTCTGTTCTAATTTATTTTCTTTTATTTGTTCACTGACCTCTTCTGTTGTCCATTCATTGTCTCAACATATGTCTATTGAGGCAACTGTCTATTGGGAAACAAAATACACACAGTCCCTGCCCTCATGGATTCACAATCTAGCAGGGAAGATTGTGCATTTCTACTTCAAGAAGAAGTAGAATTACACATACTAGTCTATAAAGAATCCAACATAGTACGTCATATTTAGTAAGACTATTGAAAAAATTACAAATCATATGAAAGAAGCATTAGTGTGAAAAAGTATATCAAGAACCTGGAGAAAGACCTAGGCACAGAAATTTACAGGGTGATTCTGAGAATTGGTGAGTTTTCTAATCTGGTTAGTACAAAAGCTCAGGTAGAAAAGCAAGGTTGTGTCCATATTCTAACCCCATTCCAGGAGTGAAAGCTTGCGTAAGCCTACATTTCAGAAATTTCTCCTAATCATAAAATAAGCCAGTCTCCTCTTGAGGATGGCACCAATGGTACCCATGGTAGTTTCCTCTGGGTACTACTTAGACATTTCATTAAGGTACAGTTAACAAGAGAGTTGTTAACATGGTCAGTGGTGAGTCACCAGGGCTGTTGCTGTGGGACCATGACTTCGTTAGCGTCTTGCATTTTTCTTGTCTTCTGCCCCTTCTGTTTTGGGATGTGGTGTCCATTCTCAGGGTAATGTTTCTAAAATGGTTGCTGGAGCTCCAGCCATTGCATTTGATTTCCAGGTGGGAAATAAGAAGACAAGGGGAAAAAGACATATGCTTAAAGTATATTTTCCAGAAACCCTACCTGACAACTATTGCTTACATCTCAGTGGCCAAAACCCATTATGTGGCCAGCTTCATTTCCAATCCTAGTAAAATCTGTTAGCAAAGTGTTAAGGGGAGAATGGGTACTGGGTAGACTAGAAGGCTCCATCACCCCTGCAGCTGAGACAGGAGGAACACGCTGAAACCTCCTGTCTGGAGGAGAAGGTTGTGGGCATGACAGTGGAAAGTCAAGAAAAGGAGACCAAGGCATAAGGACTCTCCCTGCAGAGACCCATGTGCCAGCAGCACCCTGGCTAACGTAAAAAGAAATTTGTGACTAACTTCCAGAATTTGGTGCTAGGAAGCCTCATTAGCTTTTTCTCCTCAAATAATTGGAATTTTGAAAACCTTGAAGAACATTTTTTTTATAAATGCATGTGTACAATGTACATGCATTTTTCTATGAATATAGATTTCTAATATCTACTTCTTCACATAAACATCAAAGCCTGTGGATTCCTCTCTTAGAGAGTAACTGATGTGCTGCTTATTAAATAGTGACCCAGGAGCAAATTTATTGACTGAATTATGATATTCATTTCATATATCTTGGAAAATTTTAATTTTAAGAAATGGTTTATTTTTGCAAGCACTTGTTTCAGCTATTAAAGATGGTATCCCACCCACCGTCCACCCAAAATACTCTTGACTTTTTCTCAAAACAAATATTGACAGTAGAGAAATTTTGACATATGAAAATGCATAATCCTTTAAATATAATCCTATCTCATCTTAAAAACAGAATATGGAAACCTGTTTAGATAATGCAGTCAATTTTAATGAAATTTGTACAGAATTATAATAAACACTGGCATTAGCAAGAGGGCAGCAATTAGAGTTCCAGCAGGAAACAGTGCACATAAAGCAGGATCTTTCAAGGAGGGTCTGTTTACAAAGGTGGAGACAGGATGCAGGAGAGCCACAGAGGGGTGCAAGGACCTGGGCCAAGCAGTGAAGGGAGAGCTGTTACCTCTTACAGATATAAAGGGAACAAAGTAGAAAGATGTTAGCAGAACACAGAGGGAGAGAGTTGAGTAAGGAGAGATGTCTTGAGGTAAAGTGGTTGTAGGTCCAGGGACAGAGCCACTTCTAGTGATCTCAAATCAGGGAAGCCAAGGAATAAATACCCTGATTTCTTGCTGAGCTTCCATTAGTTGACTCTAAGGAGCAGGCAGAGGGCCTGGGAGCCCCATTAATCTGGTCCATGCAGGGAAGCCCTCGGGCAGAAAGCAGAGGGAAGAGGTAAAACAGTGGATCTGGAGGGGTAAATGGAAGTCATCCCACACAACAGGTTAGAGATGTGTCCATCTGTCATGTGCAGTTCTCTACACCATGAGATACCAAAGGCTTTTCTTCTTGAGGGAATATATAATGTCACAATCTGTTTGTCAGCTTAACAGATCTAGTATCACTGAGGCTATTTCAAAGCTACTCTGCTACCTTTCCAGAAACCACCTACGAAAGCTAATTAATGGAGCACCCTTGTTAACACATGCAGATTTGGTATTATTAGTCTAATTAAAAGGATTTTAATAGTCTCACTTCCCCCCCCTACTGATTCCTACATACTCCAGTCAAACTAAATTAAACCCATTAATCAAAGTGGTAAAAATGATATAAGGTACAGGATACAGGCAGAACTGTGAGGAGACTAACAGCCCTCATTATGTTTAATTTTGTTCCCCAGCAAAGGATAATAAATTCAAATTGTAACATCACAATAAAACATTTAATTATTCAGGAGCAGGGCAAGACACATTATAATTAGCTCCCTCTTATGCATCTTCATTTAGGTGGTAATAGATGCAGTTGAGTAGCCCAGGCAGTCTTAAGCTAAAGATTTGACATGAGATCTCAACCACTGTGTCCCCTTGGAAAATGTCCCCGCCACGTGGAGCTTGCCTTGAGTTGAGGGCGGGTGATGACTTGAGGTTGGGTGTTCTTGATTCTCTCTCAGTCCAGCAGATCTCAGCCGAGTGCCAGCTGTGTTAGAGTTCTGGGTCTTGTGGTGCCAACAAGTGAATACATAAAGTGCCTCCCCTCATGGAACTTACATGAGGACTGGGACAAATCCCTGCTCCTTCTCTTAGCCTCGAGGCTCTCCATGAGCTGCCCCCAACCGCTTCTCAGCCTTCATCCCGTTCCTCCTTGCTCACTACGCTCCTGCTTTTTGCTGTTCCTCAAACATGCCAAACTCCTTCCTACTTCATGTGCTATGCATTTGCTCTTCCACTTGTCTAGAATTCGGTTCCCCCCCGGATGTCCTTGTGACTGGTTCCTTCTCATCAATAAGTTCCCTAAGACCACCTTTCTCTAAAAAAACTCCCCCAAACCCAGGTACTTTAATTTTTTCAAGTTGGAATATAATTGCTTTACAATGTTGTGTTAGTTTATGCTGTACAACAGAATGAATCAGCTATATGTATACATATATCCCCTCCCTCTTAAGCCTCCCTCCCCCCACCCCCCGTCCCACCCCTCTAGGTCATCACAGAACACCGAGCTGAGCTCCCTGTGCTATACAGCAACTTCCCACTAGGTATCTGTTTTACACATGGTAGTGTACACGTGTCAATGCTACTCTCTCAATTTGTCTCACTCTCCCCTTCTCCTTCTGTGTCCACAAGTCCATTTTCTACATCTGCATCTCTTTTCCTGCCTGCAAATAGGTTCATCAGTACCATTTTTCTAGATTCCATATATATGAATTAATATATGATATTTGTTTTTTTCTCTCTTACTTCACTCTGTATGACAGACTCTAGGTTCATCCACATCATTACAAATGACCCAATTTTGTTCCTTTTTATGGCTGCCGGTTACTCTAATTTTTAAATATTCTTCATGTCCCTTATCACTATCCCAAATTAGCTTCCTTGTTTCTTTCCTTATTGTTCATCTCTTCACTCATCCTCAGTAAAGCATAAACCTCACAGGAGAAAGGACCTTGTCTGTCCCTTTTATTGTATTCCCAGTATGTATGTAGCCTGGCACATACTAGGTTCTCAATAAATATCTGTGACTATGGCTAATAATATTTTCCAAAGATTATGACAATAATGTCTCCCATCCCACATGTTTTCCTAAAATCTAGTCACATCTTCATCAAGGGGTGGAGAATTAGTCTCCACCTCTTCAATCTAGTGAGGTGGGGGACAGTTTTGTTTGGCTTGTAGCCAACAGGGTATTGTGGAAGTGGTACCATATAACTTCAGAGGCTAGGTCACCCGGGGTGATACATCCTGCCTTTGGAGTCCAAATTGACCCACATGGAAAGTCCCCGAAACTATATGAAGAGAGTGAGGTGCCCATGAGTCCTCCAGATGCTTCAGGCCCATACCCTCCCAGCTCTGGCCACCATCTGACTTGAAACCACATGAGAGACCCTGAGCCAAAACCACTCAGCAGAGCCTTTCCAAAATTCCTGAGGCTTAGAAACTAGGCGAGGTAGTAACACAGTTATTGTTGATTCAAACCACCAAATTCAGGAGTGATCTGTTACACAGCAGTAGATAACCCGGACAGTGAATGACAGGCTGAATGAGTGAATGAACTAAAGTACAGCTTATCACTTCCGGTCTGACTCAAAATAGAGAAAAGAACTTAATATTAGGATGGAAGACTATGTTTCAGAGATCTGTGTGTCTAAATAGAAATCAAATACTTCAGCATAATTCTAATATCAAGTGCCTCCAATTTAATACAGATAGTTATCCTGTTGATTAAATAATATTCCCTCCAAAATAGAATAAGACATTTTTCACCACTACATAGAAACTATATGAGCCAAACTTTGTTCCCTATCACAAGTTAACACTTCTTCATGGTAGACATTGCTAATTATCTATGGCATTCTTTCTTGCTAAGTGTGACCTCACAGTCCTTTCCAGACAGCCATTAATAATTGATTAGTATGAGACTCAAGATTTTTGCCCTACCAGCCTTAAAGAGACCCCAATATCCCAAATGATCATCACAGGTTATCTTCATTCCCCTTCTCCCATCACCCCTTTCCTGGGATTTCTGCAGTGACACCAGAACTAGGGACAGCATGAGAATTTTGAAAGTTGAAAATATTTGGGCATGTCTGTCAACACATCTAGAATTCTATGGGAACATCTGCTTCCATCTCTGATGAGGGAGGCAGCGTTTGTTTTAAGGCTTTGGAACTTTTCACTGATTGATGAGCAGGCATGGAGATCTCTATTGATAAGAATCTGCAGAATAGGGAGATCAGCTCGATGATGGGTGATGACTTAGAGGGCTGGGATAGAGAGGGTCGGAGGGAGTCACAGGAGGGAGGGCATATGGGCATATATGTATAAATACAGCTGATTCACTTTGGTGTACAGAAAAAAATTCGCACAACAGTATAAAGCAATTATATTCCAATAAAGAACTTGGAAAAAAAAAAAAAGAATCTACAGAGAGTTGGTAGAATTGTTGGGATGGTACTAGCATTTTTGAAAACTTTGTCATTTGGTTTGTATTGGGAAACAGGGGATCATTAGGTTTTCTTTTAATTTATTTTTTATTTTTTTAAATAAATTTATGTATTTATTGGCTGCTTTGGGTCTTCATTGCTGTGTGCGGGCTTTCTCTAGTTGTGGCAAGCGGGGACTACTCTTTGTTGCAGTGTGCAGGCTTCTCATTGTGGTGGCTTCTCATGTTGTGGAGCATGGGCTCTAGGTGCTTGGGCTTCAGTAGTTGTGGCACGTGGGCTCTAGAGCAAAGGCTCAGAAGCTATGGCGCACGGGCTTGGTTGCTCAGAGGCATATGGGATCTTCCTGTCCCCTGCATTGGCAGGTGGATTCTTAACCACTGCACCACCAGGGAAGTCCCAATAATCAGTTCTGAAAAGATTTTCTTTTTCACTTATAATTGCTTCACCCATAATTGTATGTCTCACTTTCTCTTTCACCTACATACATGTCTATTCTTATCCATAAAAATTGGCATAATATGTCATTATTCACTTCCACTTAAGCTGAGGAAATCTAAATTCTTTTAGCCAAAGGCATTTATTTATCATCTCAAATACTGACTTCATCAAACAATCTATCCTAGTTCACTACACAGTTAGTGTCTACTCTTTCAGAATTCCAATATTGGTTGGCATCTCTTAGAGACTTCCACTATTCCGTGTGATATAATCATTTTTGCAATTACTTTAACTCCTTCAATTATGCTGAAACTCCTTGAGGACAGAAACCATTTCTAATTCATCTTTTTATTCCCTGCAGAGTCTGATAAATAGGCAATTCAGAGGATCCAAAATGTCAGTGTTGCTTTGTCACTCAGATTTCTTCTAATGCCTACCCACATTTCCCTTTCACAGAAAACCATGTGTAATTGGAACAAGAAAGCATATCAGAGGATCATTCTGATTAGTGAGTTATGGTTCTTAACTGGTGATGTAACTGAGTCCTTCACCCACAGCAGGTGGTTTTTGAAAATGTAGGAAAGGCATGTTTTGTTTGTCACAAAACTTGGAGGAATTTTAACTAATTTTTAGTTCCCAGGGTCCAAGGATGCTAAAAATTGAAAGGTGAGGAACAGTCCTATGTAGCAAGAAATTGTCCTGCTAAAATGTCAGTACTGTACCCAGTAAAACACCATTGGACTGTTTACCTGGCTGTATTAACAATAGCTCTCATTAGTTTCACTGATTTTTATGCCAGACACTAACTAAAAAATTTTCTTATCCATAATTTCCAGGTTTAGTGTGCATACAGTCACCTGGAAGAAGAATTACAACACAGATTGTTGGGCCCCAGCCCTAGAATTTCTGATTCAGTAGGTCTGGGATGAGACTGAAAATTTGCATTTTTTACAACCTCCCAGGTGATGTTGATGTTGCTGGTCCAGAGACCAGACTTTGAGAACCACAGACCTACTAGTATTTAACCTATAAGTTAGCCTATCAATATTTAACCCCATGATTATCCTCAGAGTTACATTCCACATTATTCCTATTTTTCAAATGAGAAAGCCAAATTAGGTTAAGTCTACCACTTGTAGGATGTTATGAGTATTGTTTAATACATGTAAGAGTGAGCCAAGAAATTCATTAGTTTGGGCAACGTGCAGAGAGGTTGAAGTGAAGACTCTGGAGCCAGGCTACTTGGATTCTCTGTTTCTTAGCTGTGCGATTTTGCACAAATTCCTTAAATTCTCTGAGCCTCGGTTTCCTTGATTTGGAACAATGATGATAATGGTCTTCTCCCATAGGAGTGTCATGGAGATGGAATGAGATAATGAATGAAGCTTAGCGTTTTCTAGTGAGGACGAGCAGAGTAAACAGTAGCTCTTAAGGAGTTTCCATCCCAGTGGAAGGGCCAGGTAATAAACCTATCAAAATATAAATAAGGAATTCCAAACCCCAGAAGTGCTGTAACGAGGTAGAATAAGGGGATGACTTGGAGACAAGGAGTAAAGATACTGGGGTCTAAGAGGGCTCTTCCAAAGAGATGACATTTGAACTGAGAGGTGAAGGACAAGAAAGAGCCAGTCATGTAAACCTGAAGGATGAGTGTTGCAGGCAGAGGCAGGAATATGTTTTTCTTATTCTAGAAACTGAGAGAAAGCTGGAGATGTTAGCGTGGAGTGAGTGCCAGGAGATGGGGTGGGGTTGGGGGAGCTGGAGGCAGGGGAGGGTATTGGAGTGGAGAGGGAAAGCATCAGAGGGGTTGGTAGCTGCTGATGACCACCAGCCTTATAAGGCGTGATGACAAAGACAGTGACAAGCTATTGGAGGCTTTCAAGCAAGAGAGTGACTTGACTGGATTTGGTTTTGAACAGATCATTTCATTGCTGTATAAAGGATGGATTAGGCAAGCAAGAATGGAAGCATGCAGACCAGTTATGCAGCCACAGTGCAGACCAGGTGGCTTGGACTAGGGAGGTGACCAGGGAGATGAAGAGACATAGATGGGTTCAGAGTGTCTGGGGCTTGCTGATAGGTACCATATATGCAGGATATGGAGGAACAGGGCATTGGGTTTAACAACAGTGTGGATGGCAATATGTTCTGCTACAATAGGGATAACAGGTTTGGTGTTTAAAAAATGTTCTGTTTAGGGGATGTGAGATGGAAGACAACAGGTCGCAAGGAAACTTTGTGGGGTTATAGATAAGTTTGGTATCTTAATTGTGGCGTTGACTTCACACCTGTATACACAGGCTAAAATTTATCACCTTACATGCTCTCAATATGTGCAGTGAGTCAATTAAACCTCAATAAACCAGTATTTTTAAAAGCTGTGAAGGAGGATCATGATATACTAGGCCAAAATATGCCACTTTGGCATAAGAATTATTTTGTACTAAAGGCATTTGAGTTTCTGAAATCCCTTATCTGCCTAAAAGCAGAGCCTCCCAAAAGAACTGAATTGTCATAAATCCCCTCCTTGGGAGCAACTCTAATCTTGTCTCTGGGAAAGAAGTCCGCATCACACCCAGACAGACGTTGTCGCAAGCTCTCACCATCCTGTCTCCCATCTATTCTCCTAATGGTCCATTTCTCTTCCCCCAAAAGTCATTTGTTTTTCCTTAAGGGCCCTTTCTCCCTTTCCTTCTAAGAAATCATTTGTTCTTCCGGAAGTGCCCCTCTGTTTCTCCCTTTCCCCTATTAAGAAGGTATATTAGCTCTCAAATCTCACCACTTCTTTGAGTATTCACTTCTTTCCCTGATGCCCCTATGCATATAAAATTAAAATTAATACATTTGTATGCCTTTTTCTCCTGTTAATCTGTCTGTTGTCAGTTTAATTCACAAGTCTCCCAACTCTGAACCTAACAGGGTAAAGTTTTTCCTCTCCTACAGCTATAAGGAACAACAAGCAAAAAAGTGAGATGTTTATTCACCAAGTAGAGGTCAGGTAGGATGCTGGATATATGAGTGTGGAACATAGCAAAACAGATCTCATGAGATTTTTCTTGATAACTCAATAAACTCAGAGAAGAACTTTGCAACCAGTTTGTACCAGGGCTCAGCTTGACTGAAGGCATACAGAATTAGAAGCTAGATGTGGGTTCTGATTCCTGTCGGATATGGGATATCTATACTATAAATATGCCACTTGATCTCTTCATCTAAATATGTTTTGCACTGATAAAATAAGGAAAGTCATATTTGGCTGTGGGAGGGTAAGATGGGTGCTGCTGTGAAAGTGCTTGAAAAAGTTAAAATTGCTCCACAAGTCTAAATTCCTCTGAGTATTATTCAGCAGGAGAATACTTCAAAAAGTGGTAATTCGGAGAAAGTCCTTGGTGAAAACTGAGACCAAGAGGAAGAAACAGAAGCAAAACCAATAACATGGAAAGAACAGAGAACTTTATATTGTAATCTTTTTTTTTTTTTTTTTTTTTTTTGATGTCCAGAACTCAAGGCTTTTCTCACCTGTTAGTTTTGAGTAAGACAGAAATTGGAGGTTCTTCCTGGACTGAAATGTATCCGAAGTCATGGTCTGCTAAGCATACATGATCTGGTACCTTTTCAAAATCACTAAATAATTATTATGAGAACATTGGGATGGGAATGGCAATCAATATTCTAAATGTTCTATGGGTGTGATTTCTCTCTTTACAAAGCCTTCTCTGTAAGATTTATTGTCTGGTGGAGGTGCGTTTAAAAATAAATAAATAAGACAGTACTGAACTGAGGAGTTACACACAGGCAGTCAGTCGTTTAAAGACTCATTAATCACTGGTTTAAATCCCAGGGTCTCCAGCCGTCCAAATTAATGCCTGAGATCTTGACTTGAGTCATGAATAAGCTATCAGACCTTGCATGAGAAAGCCAGTGGGTCCTCAAAAGATGTGAATGCCCTTTCATTTCAAACACATACATTTAAGCTTACAAATTCCCTAAAACATAAATTGATTCCAAACAACAATTATATTATACAGAGAGAATCCAACTTGAAGAGAGAAGAGGGTAGATTTATCACTACTTACTAAACAGTATGGGATGTTAAAAAGAATCATATGCTGTTCACATTTAACTTAGACACATGTCCCCCCCCAAAAAATTATCCTACTACCTCATGTAACGGAAGAGTGATTAGCTCCACTACTGCAGGGAAAACTGCCTTTGTTGACTTTCTAAGAGATGGTTCAGTAGACAAAAATATTACCTACATTAAATGGGTGATTTAAAGAAATTTCAAGGGTAATTTTAACTATCCACAATTTTTGACTTACATGCAACCATCAGCAACTAACTCTGCCTAGGAAGTGATGCTGGCTTTAAATGGCTCATCTACTTTGTTCAAACCTTCACATATAAAGCTTAGAATATACTTAGTGCTAGACAAATGAGAGCTGTAACAAATTAGTGTTAGTAACCATACTAGTCATGGGATCAGTAGTGGTAATTATAGTAGTAGATGACACATCTAAAGAAATAACTCTGAATAAATATTAGGGGTTCTCCGAGACAAAATAGAGTTCATTGTCATGTGATTTAAAGGTTTCTTGGCACCCTAATTAAGGAATTGTTCTGAGTAATTAAACAATTTTAGAATTTGATGACTGTTCCTTTAGAAAGTTATTTCTATGGGGTGGTAAATGGTCATTTATAGAGATAGGTCTTTGTTCTAGCTGTAATCTCATTACAGTGACATTCTACTTCATGATTTTTCACGTAGAGTCATTCATTTGTCCTGCAGATTGTTTAATTATTAATTTTTCTAGTACAGTCTAAACTAAAGAAATAATGGAAATTCTAGATTATAGGAAATGTGTAGTTTCTATCAAGTGTTGGGCTGAAACAGAGCTAGAGTTCTGCTCTGTGTGATGTATTATTCACATCCAGAGCAATTTGGATTAGCTTTTAGGTGTGAAAGGTGAAAAGATCCTTTATTATTTTCTACCTACATGTATATTTAGGGATACTTACAAATATATAGGTTTAATGGTAATTTTGATGCTTTTTTAAAATCCAAGTTTGCCCGAATTTCACTAGCCAAAACCATTTCTTTCATGTAACTACCCAGATAAGGGTTGGTTGATTTGAACACATTCCTGATACCAGGTACTGTGTTGTACCATTTGGGTTATACATTACAAGTAACAAAATGCATTCGTATCTAAGATCAAAATCTATTGATATTTCAACAAACAATATCCCAAACTAATGGGAATTGAAAAATAGAGAGGCAGAGTGAAGGGAACAATCTAGTCTATCCTTTACTGTCGTAGAATAAGTTAGTTATCTCAAGCAGTATAATATCTCCAAATCTGGGCCCCAAAACAAACTGGAACCCAAAGTTTCCCTTCCCTTTATCACTTTCCCCATTTTCTCTCTTCTTTCTGGATATGAGCTTGCAGAGATGCTTTCATCCTCCTCCAGAACTGGCACAGACTGAAGCCACTACTTGCTCCTGGGGTTTCCTGTTACTCTGTCCTTCATCCCACAATTTAATACGGAAGAAAGAGTAGAGGATAATGGTGTTTATAAGACCTTCTGCATTGCAGGTTATTTAGGGCCAAAACTTATGGTCAGGCCTTGTGATGTACATTATCACCAGGAAGGAGTAATTATCAAATACCAGCTTCAGGGTTCAAAGGATGGTCTCTGAGATTATCTGTACTAACATTTCAGTTAGCAATTTACTTAGCTCAAAGACCCAGAATAATAGATTCATTGAGTTTGATTTCCTTGGTAAAGTAAAAATGTGTCATATATTTAGGAAAGTATAAAATGTACATGTACATTTTAAAGAGTAATAGTAAAGGAAACATGTTAAGTATCCACCACCTGGCTTACAAGATATAATGTTACCAGGACCCCACATCAGCCCATCAAAGAGGTCTCCACTATCCTAACCTCTGTGATACTCATTACCTTGCTTTTCTCTATAGTTTTGCCACCTAAGCATGCATTCCTAGACAGTTATAGTTTAGCTTTGCCTCTTTTCTGAAGCTTACATAGATGGATAAGCATATTTGTGTCTGAATTCTCTTACTAAATATCATATTCTTTATTCATCCATATCATGTATAGTACTTTATTCATTTTTATTGTATAGTATTCCATTATATGAATAGATCATAATTTATTAATTGCTTCTGTGGAGAAAAATTGGGGGTTTTCTAGATTTTTTAGACTTTTTCAAATAATGTTTCTAATTTTTGTTTTTGTTTTGTTTTTTTGACTGTGCCATGCGGCATGTGAGATCTTAGTTCCCTGACCAAGGATCAAACTCGTGCCTCCTGAATTGGGAGCATGGAGTCTTAACCACTGGACCGCCAGGGAAGTTTCTGGATAGAATTTCGTTGATACTCACGTATGTGCCTTCTGTTGCATGAGTGAAAGAGTTTTTCTAGGATATACAGAGAATGGGGTTTCTGGGCTATGCATATCTTTACCTGTTAATATTCAATTATTTTCTAGTTTTTACTGTCAAAGGATATTTTTAAACATAAAACCATGATTCTGACTCAAATATAAAATTTATACATGTCAAAATTTTATTTAACTCATTAATGGATGAAGGAAACTATGAGTGTCACAGTCAGTTCAAAGAAGACTCCAAAGAACACACAAATATATAGGCATCAAGAATGCTGAAAAGACAAATAGATGCAAAATTGGTCAAAATACATGGGGTAATCATTAATGCCATTCAACTGGACACAATTTGCATTTCTATGAAAAAGAATCATTAGTATTGCTGTTGGCTTTGTGCAGTTTACAGAGCTGTAAAATAGCTCACAGACAATGAACGACACCAGTAATCTGGAAGGGTACACTAGATAGACACTTAGTAATCTTTTTGGTCCTTATCAAAGTCTTTTACAATTTCTCCCCATAGTATCACTTTGTACTCTTTAGCAAATACATGCGAGTTTCCCTTTCCTATTCGTTCTTGCCACATTTGGTAATATTAGACCTTTTAATTGTGTCGGTTTGGTAGGTGTGTAATGGTCTCTCATTGTGGTTCTAGTTTCATTTGCCTGATTATTAGTAAAGCTAAGCTCCTTTTCATATGTTCATTGGCCATGTGGACAGCCTCCTTTGTTGAAGTACTTTTTTCAAGGTTTGACCCATTTTCCTACTGATTAAACTGACTCTTTCAGAGCTTGAAGGAACTTAAGCATTCATCCATCTACTACAGTGTTGTCTGCATCTTCTTTCATTGTTGTACCACCTTTACATTATGGGTCTTATCTATATGCCTGCTATTATTTACTTAATATTTGTCTTTAAATTGACTCATTTTTTTACATACTTTATATCAATTTTAAAATTAAAATTTTATGAGTATTGTAAATGGAAAACCTATGTAAACTTGCCATAAACAGAAGGTAACAGTTAAACGAATACAATAAAAGCAAAATCACATTGTTAAATTTAACTAGATAGATTGAGTTCCATTCGCTCTCCTCTCTCTATATTTCTAAACCCCACTATAATGAGGAAGGAAATAAGCGAGTATTAGAGCAGTCTAAAAGAAATACTAGCACTGAAGAAACTTTTTCCCTGTCTTAATATGAAGACTTGAAAGAGACTGATGTGGGAATACTATCTCAGTGTCTGATTCAGTGTGATTTAATGTTATATCCAGATCCTGGTCCCACCTAAGCTTATATTGTGGCTTCTGCACATTTTGAGAAACACTTGACTTCTTTCAACCCTCTTCTAGAGGTGAAGAAGCTGAGGCAGCCCAGAGAGGTGAGAGAGAGGCAGAATAATGACCCACTCCTCTCCCCCAAAGATGTCTACACTCTAATCCTGAGAACCTGTAAATAGGTTTCCTTATACAGTAAAAGGGTCTCTGCAAATGTGTTTAAAGTTGGACCTTGAGATGGGGAGAATATCCTGAATTATCCCTGATTATCTTGAATTATTATTTCAGTCTAATCAGAATTCTTAAAAGCAGAAAACCTTGTCTGGCTAGAGTCAGAGACTTGCATGAGCAAAAGGGACAGGAGACATTTGAACCTGATAGGGACTCATGTTTCTGGCTTTGAAAATAAAAGGACACTTAGAGTCAGGAAATGTAGGTGACCTCTAGAAACTGAGAATAACCCCCGGCTGACAGCTGGCAAGGAAACCTCAGTCCTACAACTGCATGGAGCAAAATTCTGCAGACAACCTACAAAGAACTAATGAGCTTGGAAGCATGTATTTCCTGAGTGTCCAGGTGAGCACCCTGGCTGGCTGACACCTTGATTTCAGCCTTGTGGAACCCAGATCAGAGAAACCAGTCAAGTTTAATGGGCTTATGACCTACAGAATCATGAGGTAATAAATTTGTACTGTTTTAGGCTGCTAAGTTTGTGGTAATTTGTTACAGCAGCCATAGAAAACTAAATACAGTCACTTGTTCAAAGGTGCACAGCTATTTTGTATCACAGCTGAAACTAGAACCCAGGTCTTTTGTCTTCCATTCCAAGGTTCTTTAAACTATATTGCATAATTATGCTGATTGAAAAGATTTATTGGCATATACTAAAATATATAGGGAAGACTTGTTAAATTGTACTTCCCTGGTACCCTTTCTGTCATGGGTACCAGTATACTTATAAATTCCAGGGCCACATAATTTCAAGAGAATGAGATGTACTGAAAAATTTTAAATTATCTTCACAGAACAATGGCATTCCAACCATGTTTTGAGTCCAGGAGTTTCCATACTGGAATATTTTGTGCAAAGTAGATAATTTCCTAAAGGTAAAGGGCAGAACATGTGAGTCACACTGCTGAGGAGATAACTCATTCTGTAGAAGGTTAAAAAAAGAAAGGAAAGAGAGAAAAACAAACCTAGGACAGCAAAGTTCAGTGCTGTGGTGACTTAATGCAATCAATTTACAGTTCACACCACTTTTCCTTAGAAGGCAGTGGATAAAAGATCGGCTGAGCCACCATCTATTGAATAAGATGTCCTACTGAGGAGGAAATTAAATGTCTCCTGTCAAACACCTCCTAGGCTGGCTCTGATTTACCTAATAAATACAAAACTTTCTCTCTCTGAATAATAGATTTGCAGGCAGTAACCTATTAGCAAGAAAGATGATGGTAGTTATTTCTCCCCCAAGATCATTATTTTTTTCCTCATTATGTGCGAACCACTCCATTGATGTCCAGTGCCGTTGAAGTTGAAGCAAAAAGAAGGCTTTTTTGTGTATCTGTTAACTCCTTGATAAAGATGCACAGGATCATATGACTTCTGGTTCTTGGCCAATGCAGGATAACAAAAGATGCTACTGCTGGTTACCCTAAGTTATGATTATTTCTTGGTGAACCACTGAACAGGGAAATTAGGTGAAAATGCAAGAGTTATGCTCCATTTCAGACTGAAGAGCTCAGTGTTCTTTTGACAGTCATGAAGCTCTAACAGGCTGTTCCCCACGCCACCCCCCTTTTGGCTATACCATCATAAAGAGATCATAAAAATCAGCTTTACAAACCCAGTGTTGAACCTACAACTGGAATCTGAGCTTCTGCTCTGAGCATTTTTGCCCTTTTAGAAAACAGTTTTTCAAACTGCTCATTATCAACACGCTTTCTTTCTGAACAGGACATTATTTTATACTCCAAAATTATGGAGAAAAAATAATAATTCATACCTAGTATCTTTGTAATCAACTTCAGCTCTAGTCTCACTATCAAGATGAATTTTATATAAAATAATTAACAAGGTGTAAATAAAATGTGTTTTTAGGTCAAACGTTTCTCTCAATGAGCACTGAAAAATGGCTGGTGAGGGTAGGGATGATGAAATACATTCCCAGTCAGAGGAAATGTTACATTAGCAATTTCTATCAACTCCTTTGCTATCCAAAAAGATGTCCTGATCAATGCAAATCATAGGCTTGCATAATTGGTACAGAGGGAAAAATTGAACCACTTCTGTTTCCACTGGGAAATTTTCCACCACAGTTTAACAGCGGAATGAGATCACCGTCGGGTTCCTCCACATCAGTACCAACCAATTACATCCATCTCCTAGTGAGGTGAGCACCTGCCAGGGTGTGAATGTGGGAGAGTGATGGAAGAGTGTCATAAATCTGAGTACTAGATAATTTTCCTTCTGGGCCTTAGTTTCCTCTTCTGTAAAATGGAAGAGTTTCTTGAACTAGATACTGTTTAATGAATTCTACACTCCATTCAGCAGCTATAACCTGTAATTCTGTAAGGTGGACTCTGTGTATGCATTAATCGTTTTTATTATTTTTTTTAATTGAGGCATACTTAAGACTTTTTTAATTGAAAAAGAAAATGTTAATAAGAATACCGAATCTTATCTATCCATTTCCATCTTAATAATTTACTTATCATGTGGAATGGGGATTCGATCCCTTTTTTTTTTTAAGAACTTATATTGAGATACAGTTAACAGACAATAAACTGCATATATTTAGAGTGTACAATTTGGTATCCCAATCTCCCAGTTCACTCCCCGCAACCCTCCCTGCTTTCCCCACTTGGTGTCCATATGTTTGTTCTCTACATCTGGGTCTCTATTTCTGCCTTGCAAACTGGTTGATTTGTACCATTTTTCTATATTCCGCATATATGTGTTAATATACAATATTTGTTTTTCTCTTTCTGACTCACTTCACTCTGTATGACAGTCTCTAGGTCCATCCATATCTCTACAAATGTCCCACTTTCATTGCTTTTTACAGCTGAGTAATATTCCATTCTATATATGTACCACATCTTTTTTATCCATTCATCTGTTGATGGACATTTGGGTTGCTTCCATGTCCTGGCTATTGCAAATAGTGCTGCCATGAACATTGGAGTGCATGTGTCTTTTTGAATTCTAGTGTTCTCTGGGTATATGCCCAGCAGTGGGATTGCTGGATCATAGGGTAACTCTGTTTTTAGTTTTGCAAGGAACTGTTCTCCATAGTGGCTGTATCAATTTACATTCCCACCAACAGTGCAAGAGCGTTCCCTTTTCTCCACACCCTCTCCAGCATTTACTGTTTGTAGATTTTCTGATGATGCCCATTCTAACTGGTGTGAGGTGATACCTCATTGTAGTTTTGGATTGCATTTCTCTAATAGTTAGTGATGTTGAGCAGCTTTTCTTGAGGCATACTTATGATTTTAAAATATCTACAAATTATGAAAAAAGATTTCAAAAGCCAGTAATGTACATATTCAGAAATTTTCAACATTCAAAGCAACGTCTTTTCAAACTTCTTGTTCTGTATTTATAATAGTTTGTGTAAATATATACATGCATATGTGTATACACAAATTTTTAACGTATTTTTTTCAGGAAATAAATCACAAATATTTCTCCATGATAGAAAGTGTAGATCTATATAATTTTAACTGCAGGAAAGAATTCCATTATGTAGATGTACCGTTAATATATTTAACCTGTTCTCTATTAGTAGATATTTCAGTTGCTTCCAGTTTTTCATTGTTACAAGCAATACTGAAGTGAACATCATGTACACGTCTTTAGCTGCTTAAGCCAATTTCTGTGGGATAGACACCCATAAGTAGAATTAGTAGACCAGAGCATATACACATCCATAGGTATTATACTGTATTTCTATTGTATGGGCTGTGGATAAAATGTCAGGGGCAAGAAAAAGTCCATTTCTTTACCCAGTGGCTTACTGATGTGACTTAGAAACTATGGGAAATAGACTCAAGTCATATTTGTACTGGAGACTTTTAAATAAGAATTTGATTTGATTTTTCACCTTGAATTTGGGATTTACCAGTTTACTTGGAAATTACATTCATATAATTTCTGAGAGTACCAGATATGTTTAAGATATTCACTTTGGCAATGTTGCTATTTGCACCCATTTTGTAAAGACACATAAACAGGTAATATCCCGTAAATCTTCTAAATACTTTACTTTAGTTGATGTGAACAGATCACTTATTCAAACAATCCATGAAAGACTCTAAACTGACTGAGTGAGCCAACATAGTTATGATAAAGTTAAGAACACAGTTGAGTTTTTTCCTTTACCTTTCTTCCCTTTCCTTTCTTTTACTTCTTTATGCCTTTGTGCCTTTGCTTTTTAAATATCAGTGATAAGACTATGAAGTAAACCAAATGGGGTTGGAAAGGGGGGAGCTGAGTAATAAGGGGTGCTCTTATACATAAGGTGGTCAGGGAAGGCTTCTTGGAGGAGGTGGCAGGGATCCGAATGAAAGGGAGAAGCAAACCATGTGAATATGTAGGGAAAGAGAGCTCCAGACAGTGAGAACAGCAAATGCAAAACCCCCCCAGTTAGAAATATTTCTGGCATTTTATGGAACAGCAGGAAAGCCAGTATATCTGAAGCAGAGTAAACAAGCGAAATAGTAGTTGGACTGGAGATATTAAATTTCAGTGTGTCAACTAAAGATGTCAAACAGTTAGATATAGACATTTAGATTTCAGAGTGAGCTTGAAGTATGAGATTTTAAATTTGAGAGTCATACAGGTATAGATGAACCACATACAGAATTGTTGTAGGGTACAGCTTCAAAGTGGCCAAATATGCAAACATTTACATTTTTGTGATATGTGTAAATTGAGGAGTTGTTGTGTGTTTCTGTCCAGGTTCTCTGAGAGGCAGGCATCAAGATAAAATTTAAACATACAAGAGATTTACTGGGGGAAATGCCCAGGAAGGATAAAGGAGGGAGGAGCAGGAGTAGGTGGCGGGACACTTCAGACTGCAGTACAGGTCAGACACCTAAGAAAGGAGAAAGGAAAGGAAGGGGTTTGGGGTGGGAAAAGCCTTCATCTGCAGCACAGTTCTGAGAAAGTCTCAGTCAGACTGCTGGTGAGTCCCCAAGCACAGACTATCCATTGGAAGAGTTCCATGTCAGGCGGGAATGGGCCAGCTCTAGAACCCCTGTCATGCTCTAAACACTGTCTGTCATTAGCTCTGGGGTGGCAGGACACAGGCATGAAGGTCATGATAAATCTGGGGGTAGCAGTTAGGCTATCAGCCACCTGCACTCTTCTCAGATCTTCCTCAAGAGAAAGGAGATCAGAGTGGTACACTCCTCGACCATCACAGTGTTCAAAGCATACTTTACTTCGTCACTGTGTGCAATCTTTTGGCCCTGGAAATCTGACAAGTAAACTTTTCTATTTATTCTCACTTAAGCTGAAAATGAATAAATCTCTATGTGTGGTTGGAAGGTTTTCTAATTGAACACTCCATGGGGTAATGAGATTGAATGAGATTGCTGTCATTTGTATGATCTCACTTAGCAGTGAAAGGATGGATGAATGGAAGCTGAGGCATTTCAGAAAAGTCTTTTGCCCTCCAGGCAGAAGTTGAAAGTGATGTGGCTGGTGCAGCCAGAGAGTATGCAAAAAAATCATGAATCTTGAGAAAAGGAAGAATTAATAAATTCTAAAGGAGATAAGGGAAAGAAAGACCAATGCACATCCCCCCATTCAGTCTTCCATTCTTCCCACACAGATGAAAGCTAGCCTAGGAGCTGAAGTCATTTCTCTTTTTGTCAGTCTTAGCTGTAGTTCTAATAGCTCCTAGAGTTACTGGCTTGGTATTTCTGTTAACCAAAGTTGGGCCTGAGAGCCTAGTGTAGTGGCTCTGAAAGTAACATTTTTACAAGAAAATGGGGACAAATCTCCAAGTATGATTAATTTCAACTCACAAGTAAAGTCAAGTAGACAAAAAGAATTCTGTTACTACTCAGTGCTGGCCAGATATTTTATGGCCTAGTTTCCTAATACCTGGTTAGTAAGGATTGATTTTCTTTTCTACCAATGGTTTCCATCATTTTTAGTTTGTTTTATCTCAAAACTAGTTTTGAGATTTCCATCCAGTTTTATCTCAAATATTTTAGCTTAGTGATCTTTTCCAGGATAGAAAAGAAAGGGTGGAGGATGCACAGTAAGTACATGGATGTTAGTGTCAGACTGCCTGGGTTTGACTTCTGACTTCACCACTTACGAACTGTGAGACTTTGGGCAAGTGATTCCACCTCTCTACACCTTACTTTCATTGTCTGTAAAATGGAGATAATATAGTATGCCCCTTTTGATTGCTGAAAGAATTAAAAGTAATGCATGTACATCACATTAGAGTAGAAACTGGCCCGTAGTATTTTGTAAAGTTACCTGCAAGTATTACATACTTTAAATAGAAAATAGACATTTACCCCCAACAATCATTTCACCTTAAAATATTTCTCTGATCAGCTTGCCATTTTGCACTTCTTGAACAACATATTAGAAGTTTTTAACCAAAAAAGAGGAACTTGGGAGAACTGACTGTGGTCTTGACACCATTCCTGTCTCCTTAGCTTGCAGGGAGTAGTGCTGAAAACCTCCACGGGGGCAACGTTTATGAGGAGGAAAACGATGATCCCAACACATGATCCTACCTTCCAGGAGGCTTTCTGTCTACACTGCTGATGCTGTGTAGATGTTACATTTCAGGTGCATTGAGCCATGTTAATCAAAGCGCTACAGTGGATAGCTGTCACTCATGCATGAGTATAAACTAGACAGTTCCTTCCACTTCTTTGGAGAAAAAAATGAAACGTATTTTCATCTTATTTTTGTATTAGTGGCTCATCCTAAATTGCACATGGCAGGCCCATTAATATAAGCCAGCCTCACTTAGCATTAGGTTTACATTCATGGAAATGAGAGGCTGATTCATTATCTAAAGTCAGCACTTTATGAGGGGTTGATTTACTGGTATAGTTATCTCCTCTCTATTCTTAAAATATGTTCTTTTTGTGTCTCTGTCTAGGCCCAACCTGACTCACATTGAACTGATACCCACCCACGACAGTGAAACTTACATTTTGACATCTACACATTAATATTTTAACCACTGCACACATCCCTGATTTTTTTCTCCTTTAAAATATTATCCAGCTATTCCTTGTAAATGAGAAGACAAGCAGTGGGAAAGATATTAGTGGCAGACTCCCAACCCCCAATGGAACAGAGGGCAGGATGGTGTATAAGTGCTTATTGGGCAGAGAAAATAAAAGATGGTACCCTTCCTCCCACACTGACCAACAATAGATTGAATCATTGCTCCGTGGGACAGCACTGAACTATGGCTTCATGCCACCTCTTGAACCTTGTCTCTTACTCTATTGACTGCATTATTATACATCAAAACTTGTCTATTTAAAGACTATCTTAGTGTTCCTTGCCAAGCAGAACACTTCGATATTTAAAATAATAATAATTAAGCCAACTCTATTCTGTCAAGTCTCTAGATTTCTATACCCCCAGTGAAGGAGATGTATATCAACATCCAGGAACTCTTTTTTAAAAGTAAGGAAGTCTGGCATAGCAAGGAGGGGTGTCATCCTGACAGCACAGATGCTCTCCTGTTGCCGAACAGTTGCTCAGCCTTGTGGATGCTCTCTGCCCTGGTCAGATGTTCAGCTTCTCTGGGAGACAGCTCTCCAATCCCTGAGAAGGGACCATCAATCATTATCCATGGGTCAGAATTTCCAACAGGGCTAGAGGAAACATTTTGATTAATGCCTACATGGTGACCTAGATGATGCCAAAGGCTGAAAATTGTGGTGAAAATGGGGTAAGGAGTAATTGTTTTTTAATAACCTTGGTCATTGTCCTTTTTGTGGCTCTTACCATGAATTCTAAATTTATTCCACAATATTAAAACCCAGTCTAGAGAAGTTATTACGAATGAGTTCCTGTATCCTGGAAACCATGAGACAATGCTGTTTTGAGCCCCTAATATATAATGTGTTTGGGGTTTATGTACTTTTTTTTCTTTTTTCTGAAGATTCAGACAAAACTGATTTCATTCGGCAAAAGAGCCATTAATAGTATAGAAAGTAAGGAAGTTGATTTTGATGAGATTTCAACGGGCTTCTTCAAATACTTAAGATATCCTTATCGGAATATTTCCAAGTCACAGTTGAACACATAAGAAGGTCTGTTAGGAGTTTTGATAAAAATGTTTACCAAACTGGCACTTCAGGAGCTGTTAAATTCTTCTTCAATTGTAATGATTGGAGCAGTGATGTCTTAGATGGTGGCCTAAGCTCCTTTTTGTATGTGAATGAATAAATAGCAGTGAATCTTCATCTATAGTTTCAGATGTATAAGAATCATCAATTTTCTTTATTAAAAAAGAAAAAGAAGAACTTTACTCCCCTGATATGTTGTGAGGAGAAGGGCACTTCACTTCTGTGGTATTTGTCCCTAAAACCCATGATCCCATTCCAATCATAAGAAAAACATCAGGAAAACTCCATTGAGGGATTTTCTGCAAAGTACCTGACCAGTACTGGTAAAGACTGTCAGGATCATGAAAAACAAGGGGAGAATGAGAAACTCATAGATCAGAGGAGACTGGGGAGACATGACAACTAAATGCAACATGGTCCCCTGGACTGATCCTAGAACTGAAAGAGAACATTAGTGGAAAAGGGGGTGAAATCCAAATAACAGCTTAGATAATAGTAATGTACCAACATCCATTTCTTAGTTTTGACAAATGTTACTTGGTAATGTAAGATAGTAGCGATAAGGCAATTGGTGACGTATATATGGGAACTCTCTAAATTCTCTTTGTAATTTTTCTGTAGATGTAAAAGTATTTCAAAATTAAAAAAAAAAAAAAAAGAACAAAAAACAACTTACATTCAACCATAGACCTCATTCTACTAGCCTGGCTGGAAATTCAATGCCTGTCTCTCTTGGAGCTCCCGGTACCCTCAAGGTATCAGGTTTCTTGTCTACCAAAGTTATTACTGATGTCATCTTTGTCTGTACTTACAAGGTCGCTTAAAACTAACAACTGTGTTTGGGGAGCACAGGCAAGAATGGGAATCCCAGAGCTAGGGTTCCTTTTTCTTAAGTGTACCCGACAGTCATGCCCTTAAGGCTTTGAGTCCATGTATAAGAAACTGCTCATGGGCCTCCCAGCTTCCATCCACTTTCCAGTGTAAGTTTGGGAAAACAAAACGAAACAAAACAAAACCCTCTCTTTTCTTGCTATCCTCAAAGGCAGCTACCTCTCCCTCCCACTTCCTAGAGATAACTAACATCCTTTTTTCCCTGAGCTCAAGCTTTCACAAAAGAGAGTTACTTTCCTGCTATTTCTTATTCAGCCCTGCAAAATTCCTTAGCACAAGGTATGCACAGACTCTGGCCACTTGCTTGGAACCGGTAAAGGAAAAACTACAGCAAAAATGAACAAAACTTAGTATATAAATAAATTATCTTGCTACTTATGTAATTGCACACTGCTTTATTATAGTGACCCCAGTAACTTATTTGAAGGAAGTACACGTAGTTGGGATCCCCCACACTTCTGCCTTCAACCTTCATCTTGCGGCAAGAGACGGACACCTGTACAGCTCTCCTCTTGCTGTAGGGCACTTCCTTCCTTGAGTTTGGAGTTCCTAGCATCATTCCGCTCCAAGAAGAGTGACAAGATCTCTCTGCTGATCGCATCTTGCTCCTTTCCATGGCAAGAGACTTAATGAGATCACTCAAGGCACAGGGAAACCTTAAGGCCAAGCAGAGAGCAAGCCCAGGAAGAATGCAAACAGAGCTTGGGAGTGTTGACGCTGAGAGGAGGTCAAGGTAGAGAAAGGTCCAGAGTAGAAAATTAAGGGGGAGGAGGGGTTTCTGAGAGGGGGTGGAGACCCCATTTGATCTGGGGAAGACAGAAACAGAGCACATCCCTGAGGCCTGGCAAGATCAGTGAAAGAGGTGTGAACTAGATTCATTGTTGGTGTTGGCAGAAACAAATCCTAAATTCTTGAAACCCTAAAATCCTTTAAGTTTGTCAAGGTTAATTGAAGAGTGAATCAATGTTCACAACTTTTTAGCTATAAAAATGGAGCTGCTTATGTTAAGTAAACATGTTTGGCTGACAGTGAGTCTAGGAGGCAACGCTGCAAATAGTCCCTTCAGAGGATGGTCACGGTCACTTCTCAAGAGACACGTGCCACAAATTGTGGGAAAAATTCTTGTTTTCCTCACTTATGATCCTAACATTTGCTGAGTCTGACTAGGGCAAGAGAATAAATGGAAGCCCGCTTACAATAGCTCTAAATGTTTAAAAGTTATAAATCAGTCTAACAAACTAGTAAATAAAACAATATCCTGCTACCTCGGAAATAAATCTTCATTATGAAAAATCAAAGGTGTATGAAAAGATATCTTTTTCATATGTTGGAAGTTTGTGGAATATCAAAAGCAACTGAATTTAATTATTATTGAGTACTGTTCTGGGTGTTTGGTTAAGACAGTGATGTTTGGTTGAGTAATAAAGACAAGACTCTTAAAGGATTATATATCTATTGCAAAAATTATTTTTCTAGCTTTCATTTCAGCAAAATTACTAGTTGTGTTGTTGTAATTTTCACTTATTTTATACTTTGGTGACAGTAATAAGCTAAAGAATTAAAACATGAAAGGTAATAGTATCCAGTCTGCTTACAATTTAAATGTATTTCATCAGAAATACAATTTTTTTAATTAATTAATTAATTTATTTATTTATTTTATTGGCTGCGTTGGGTCTTCCTTGCTGCACATGGGCTTTCTCTAGTTGATGCGAGCGGGGGCTACCCTTCATTGTGGTGTGCGGGCTCCTCATTGTAGTGGCTTCTCTTGTTGCAGAGCACAGGCTCTATGCGCGTGGGCTTCAATAGTTGTGGCACATGGGCTCAATAGTTGTGGCTCACGGGCTCTAGAGCACAAGCTCAATAGTTGTGACACACGGGCTTAGTTGCTCCGCGGCATGTGGAATCGTCCCAGAGCAGGGCTTGAACCTGTGTCCCCTGCATTGGCAGGCAGATTCTTAACCACTGCGCCACCTAGGAAGTCCCAGAAATACAAATTAAATATAAAAAATTGAACTTGAAATCATTTTCAAATGCATTCCAAAAGTTAATTTTCTTAATTATCCAGAAGTACTTTTAAAAATTGTCAAAATATTAATCATAATTATAAATTATAACAGTTATTTTTTAAAACTAAAGTCATATAATGTTTTATTTCAATTAAATTACCTTGTCTACATTTGTAAAAATAATAGTACTGTACTTGCAGTGCTAGGCTTCAATATCCATCTAGTTGCTTATATAAAGATCAGTGACACCGTTCATGCACAATGCGTCTAGAGTAGACCAACATACATACACGTTTAGAAATAAAATGGATATTTTAATGTTGTCAAATAGTCCTCACATGCAACTGCTGTGACTACTAGGTAACTTGCATATGTTTTCAGAACCGTAAATGGAAAACCAAGGGTATCCGGAAAATGGACTTAAATGGAAGATAGACCTAATGGAAGATGATACTTTTTTTTTAGAATTATAGTTCTCCCTTTCATTTTTTATTGAGGTATAATTGACAAATAACATAATAGTTTCAGATATAGAACATAATGATTTGATATTTGTGTATATTGTGAAATGATCAGCACAAAAAATATGGTTAACATCCAATGACACGTAGTTACAATTTTTTTCTTGTGATGAGAACTAGTAAGATCTACTCTCTTAGCAACTTTCAAACCTACAGTACAGTATTAACTGTAGTCACCATGCTGTACATTAGATCCCTAGAACTTATTTACTTTATAACTGAAAGTTTGTCCTTTCTGACCACCTTTACCCATATTATCAACCCTTACCACTTGCCTCTGGCAACCACCCATCTGTTCTCTGTAACTTTGAGTTTGGTTTTTAGTTTGGTTTTTTGTTTCAGATTCCACATATAACTGAGATCGTACAGTATTTGTCTTCCTCTTTCTGACTTATTTCAATTAGCATCATGCCCTCAAGCTTCATCCATGTTGTTCAAATGGCAAGATTTCCTTTTTTTTTTACGGCCAAATAATGTTCCATTTTGTGTGTGTGTGTGTGTGTGTGTGTGTGTATACATATCACATTTTCTTTATCCATTCAGCCATTGATGAACATTTAGGTTGTTTTCATGTCTCAGCTGTTGTAAATAAGGCTGCAATGAACACAGGGCTGCATATGTCTTTTCCGGTTAGTTTTTTTGTTTCTTTCAGATACATACCCAAAGCCAGATAGCCAGTCGTTTGTGGATGCTGTCTCCTCTCTTTGCTGGAAAATTTGGTAGAATCCTAATTCAGTACCTGGAACAGGGTTTCTGGAATAAAGATCTGGCTATTGAGCAGCAAAACTGCGCATATTAACAGCACGCCAAGTGACACACCTTTTCCCCTTTGCCATGCCATCCCCTATGCCAGCTCAGCAACCTTGAGGATCACCTTGTCATCTGATGTTATAGGCAGAGTGTTTTGGCCGGTGGGATTTATATTGGGATATCACTGAGGTGGTTTGTAGGCAATCCCCAAGAAGAGAGAAGACTGAGCAACCAAAGGGAAATGGGATCCCAGCATCCCTCTCTCCTTTTCATGGAGGACACCCCATGCCTGTCTTCGGAAGCAAGTCTTGGCCCTAGTTTCCATGGTCCAGGCTCCAAGACTTTCCCAAGGCCAGCGCCAGATGAGTCACAGCTATAAGCTTTATGTCTTCAAGGACTAGGATCTCTGCCCTATTTGCTTGAAAGTAATCAGTATCCCAACACTTCACCTTCTGCTTCTGAGTGTCTTGGTTCAAAGGGCCTGAAGGACCACTAAGCTGCTATGAGGGAAATACCTCCTTTTTATGATACACCAGGCCTCTCCTCTAAGAATGCTATGCCAATGAAAATTATGGCCCATAGGATCTTTTTGTGGCTTCTGCTTTCTGCAGAAACTCAGCTCTACATGTTGTGCCTGTTTTGACAACACCCCCCGCCCCCATGCAAGTATCACTTATTTTGAGGGCTTCCTCCTTCAGAGGGCTCAGCTGCTGGACCCAGGAGGCCTCGCTGGATCAGAAGTTCCACAGTCTGCAGGCCCTGGTCTAGCTGCTGGGGAGACACAAGAAACATAAACTTCATATGCGCCCTTACCTTTCCCCTGCATGTCCCTAGGGAAAGAGAGGTCTGAAAAGTCTTGACCAACACAGAGAACCCCAAACTGAGGCCTTGAAGCATTAAGCCTCAGTGGGCTTCCTCTTCTTCTAATTGAATGTGATCCTTTCAGACCAGGTGGAACTAAGTGAACCACTGCTTCTTGCAAGTTGATAGGGAGAAAAATACAAAATACTGAAGTTTGTGAAAAAGGAAGCAAAATGGCCTTGGACAAAGTGGGAAACTCCATGTTGCTTAGAAACATTCTAAAGCAGTGTTTAAAAGTGGGGACTGTAAGGCCAAACTTCCATGGTTAAAATTCCATTTCTGTCACTTAATAACCATGTAGCCTATGCAAGGTATTTAAATTCTCTGTGTCCTGGAAGTGGGAATAATCAGAAATAATAGGATCTACATTGCAGTGTTATTTTCAGGATTAAATGAATCCATGTCTGTAAAGCTTAGATCAGTGCTTGGTCCTTACCAAATTCTCAATTAGTGTAACTTAGCATTATTGTTATTATCCATCATAATCATCCCTAGCTCTTAGAGGTAGGCCATGGCAGTGCCTGACTCCAGCCCAGTTCTCCATGCAATATGATCACCGCTGAACAGATTTCTTAAGGCTGAACTGCTTCCTGGTCCTTGGAGGATTGATAGGCAGCTCCTTTGTGGAAGATACATCCTCATTCTCTGGGCCCCTAGCTGATGTAAAGACACAGCTGGCTGATGGAGTCCCACACTTTTCAATTATCTGCTCATGAAAGACATTAAGATGTAGGTAAGATAGGATAAGATAGGAAGTGACTCCTGAAATGTTACTGCAGTCTGAGCTCAATCTGAGCCAAGGATTGTGCGAGAACAAGAAGACCCAGAAGGTGCTGAACTGGGCTTTCTTATGGAGACCTCTTCTCCAGGACCCCATCCCAGACTTTGGCCAAGTTTCCCAATTTAAGGATGTGGCTCATCCTGCTGCAGCATGGTCCAGCACCCAACACAGGGGCCCCTAATGCTGACAGTGGGACTCAATTTCTTCATAGGAACAGCTACAAGCAGACCATGGAGCCCCATATCTTTTACTACAACACTTAAGTTCCTTTGTCATGCAGAAGGAAATTGATACCAAGTAGAAGTATGGAACTGTACAAAGAGATGAAAAGCACAAAAATAGTAAATATGTGAGTAAATATAAAACATTTCTTTGGATTTTTAAAAGTCTTAAAAAGATATTTGACTAAGGCAAAAATAATAACATGGGGTTTATAGAGTATGAAGAAATAAAATATATCAGTACAAAAGATGAGGGAAGAATGTATGTTTTATGAAGTAACATATGAAGTTGTATAATATTATTTGAAGGTAGACTGTGATTAGTATTTATTATGAATTCTAGAGCAATCTAAAAACAATAAAGAGGAAAAGTCAAATAAGCCAGTAGTTGAGATAAAATGAAATACTAAACAATAGTTGATTCAAAGGTAGGCAAGGAAATAGTAAAACAAACAAACAAAGAAGAAAGAACAGACAAGATACATAGAAAATAAATAGCAAAACAGTGGATTTAAATCCAAATGTGTTGATAATCGTATTAAATGTAAATGCTCTAAACAATCTAATTAAAACTCAGATTTGTAAATTGAATAAATTATGAGACTCAACTACAATGCTGCTTAAAAGAAAACCACTTTAAATGTAAAGACAGAGACCAGCTAAAATATAAAGATGACCAAAGACATACCATGCAAACAAACCCTGATCAAAAAGTAGTAGGGAAGAGCTTGGGCCAAAATTTGGCATTGAATCTTAGCTCTGGTGCCTATTTAGTGGTAAACTTGGGCAAGTCTCTTAGCTTCTCTGAACCTCATTTTCTTCCATTTGTTTATAATGAGGGTAAGATACTTATCTCAGAGGGTTGTTGTAAAATTTGAATGAGTTAATATAAAGCATATGACTTAGTTCCTAGCATATAGTAAGTGCCTAAAAAATATTAACAGTTGTTGAGTTGTTATTACTGTTTCTAGGTTCTGAAATGTCTACCAAATAGTCATGATGTCTAGGAAGTTCTGATTCAGTCTGGGTGGTGGGATTCCAGCCAATATACAGAGGACATTTGTATTTTTGTGGCAGCAAAACAAAATGCAGTCTGCAGTACAAGTTCCTTAAACAATCAGGGTTGCTGTGGAGCTCTTGGAAAAGATCGATTGGCCTTATCTTTATGTGGAGCTGGGACCGTCTGTCATCCCTCAGCTGGCTGGAGACTGGTTTCACTCTGCCCCCAAGGGGAAAGGCATGTGTCCCACTAGACAGGGAGATGGCTGGATAAGTGAGTGAAGAAAGGCAGGAAAGACACCTGGAAGCTACAGGCACACTCGCTATCAGTGGGGTAACAAGAAGGGAACATCCGTTCTCCCATTTCTACTGTGACATTACGTGAAGATAATGTGACACAGATGCTCAGGATAAATAATTCAGGGGGAAACAAGAGACATAAAACCCGGGCACCATGAACAGCAGCCAGGGTATCTGCGGAAGCAGCTCCTGTGCACCCTTGTTGTGACAAAGCCTGCGCTTGAACTTTATATCCAGATGTGAATCCTTAATAGGAGAGGGGAACCATACTAATCCCACAGGGCTGAAAGCTGTGTGATGGGTTCAGCCCAGACCGCTGCCTCAAGCACCTGTTTCCAAGTACTTTGTCTTTTTCTTTGCAACAAACTGCCATCTCTCCTGGCTTCCTCTCCACAGTCCTCACCCAGCACATGTGTAATTATTAGACAACTGAATGTCGAATTGTTTTCTTAATGAATAAGAATACTTGATAATCAGTAATATTGAGCATTGGCACATGGCACTGTTTTTATCGTGTTTAATCCTCATGAATATCCTTGGAAGAAGATTCTCTTATTTTTCCCATTTTGGAACAGGAAAAAACTGAGGTCAGCAAGGTTAACTAACTTGCCCAAAGCCATACGGATAGAAGGTGGTAGGGTAAGAATTAAAAGCTGGGCAGTCTGACTCCAGAGCCAGTTCTTTTAATCACTGTTGCACTATGCCATAAGCTATGCAGTAGTTAGGAAAAGTCTTTCAGTGCAGGGTGATCATCCACTGCTGGGCTGCTTGTGTAACTGAGTTAGAAAACCTTCAGTAGAGTGACTAACAGCATGGACTTCAGCGCCAGACCCTCCTGGTTTCTGTCCCACCTCCTCCCTTTCCTAGCTGGGTTCCTGTGACAAGTGACTTCATCTGTTTGAGCCTCATTCTCCATCAGAAGAGCAGGGGTCATGAAAGTGCCACCTCCTGGGACTCTGTGGGGATTAAATAAAATAATCCTTGTAAAGAGCATAGCCCAGTACCTGGAACATATTAAGTGTCCACAAATACATAGTAGAAATTAGTGAATAGCTGAGAAGTGCTTAAGCTTTAGTAAATAGTCTCCTGTTGAAAACAGCAGTAGTCAGAGTTCAGATCCTGTCTGTCCCTCCACATATTTCTGTTATTTTTTTTAAGAGGAGGGCAGTAGAAGTTATCAAGTGACGTAGTCACATCTCCATAGGATGCCAGGTGAAATCTTGCAGCAAGATGGCGTAAGAAACAAAAATAACAACCACATTTTTGGAAAAGTCAGGATTCCCAGGAATGAAGCTTCACTGAGGCAGTGGTCCTAGAGATTGCCCATTGGGACCTTGTGGAAAGGTGTAGTAGAATCGCGATGCACATTAGGTTTGAAGGATGAAGTATTGTACAGGATGGCACTGGCTACTTTTCAGTAGCCCCTGGCTTGATTGATTGACAACCCTGAGTGTGTTTGTCAGTGAGAAACATACAGGGGGAGAATGACATCACTCAACATAATATGTGTGTATAAACCAAGCTGCAATTTATGGTGGAATCAAATCCAGATGCTGCCTTTTTATCATTAAAATTATAAAGCAGATAGAAAAGGGCATAAAATCTATCAAATTTTATAACCAAGACTACTTGGTGAGGAGGAAATAATACCATCTGAATAATTTCAAACAGTAATAAACATCTCTGCTGCATAGAGAGACCAACGCACATCTCAGAAACACTTGTTTTTATTAATCAACTGATGAAACCACAAACAGGTCAGTCTTATTTGACAAAAGCCCCCAAACTATAGATTTCATAAATTAAGATACATAGTGTGATTTAAAACAAGTTTTAATAATTCATTTTTTATCCTTTTATTATACAACACATTTTTGAAGAAAGGCTTATATTTTACTCACGGTCAGTAAAGTTCCTTAAATTAGGATCAGAGATCTATTTTATAAGCCAGGGTGTCTAATAGAGGCCCTTCAATACTTCTATGATTAATCCCGTTTAGACAAAGTCCAAATTTATTGTGACTTACACTCTTCTAAAACCAGGAAAGCAACAGTGAAGTGTATTTTTGTGTATATCCTGTAGTACTTGCCATTTTTTCTCTAATTTTGTGGCTGTTTGTTTCTTTAGACTCTTATTTTGTGAGGGTTTATCTTCTGCACCCTCCAATTACACTTTAAGCAGTGAAAGTTAAATATATTGCACTTGTATCTCCATGGTAACAGCACTACTAGAGTGTTATTTTCATATTAAGAACTGTGTAAATACTCATTAAATAAATGTCTTTATCCAACCATGCATGCATTTACACACACACACACCTTAAACAGGTAAAAAGAAACAACAAATAGAATTTTTCAATATCATTATTTTGACTACCCATTTCATGAAAAGTTATATGAATAGTCATTTACCTTAATTACAAAGCAAATATATAAATTTTCTAAGCCTTTTAAAGAATAACTAGCACTTACTAGGCACTGTAAGAATCACTTTATTTCCTTTATTTACTTTTATTCTTAAACAACCTTATGAGATAGGTACTATAATCATCTCCATTTTACAGAAAAAGAAACTGAGGTTTAGCAAGACTAAGTAATCCTTGTGAGTTACTCGTCCAGTAAAATGGGAGAAAACTGATGCAAGTCCACATCTGCCTCTCCCTAAAGTCCATTTTGTTAGACACTTGCTTAACCTGTTTTTCCTAGAGTTAATCTAACCAACTTATTTTCTTATTAATGAGGCCAGAGAGGTGAAACGGTCTGCCCAGGCTTTCAGAGCAAATTTTTAGTAGTGGAGCCAGGACAAGAACCACATCTCCTGATTCTCAGTTCAGTGCTTTTTTCCTGACCCTTGAAAGTTGGTTTGTTTTTTTCTCCCCAGAGCTCACATATCTTTTCGCAGTGACAAGGGCTTCAAATATCATTTCCAGTTTTCCCCTTACCAAGAAAATCAGCAGCATGCAATGGTCATAAGGGCACCACATGGGCTTTGGTGAACACCCTGCGTCAATAAAGGCTGTGCGAGGACGCAACGCCTCTGGGAGCATTCTGAAGCCACAGGAAATTCCCAGAGGGTGCCGGCTGATGGAGCACCAGTTGTTCATCTTGTCCTCGAATTCCTCGAGATCCTCCAAGATGTCTCAGAGCACGTTTAAGAGTCCAGGCCTGCTCGTGCACGTGCTGCTTCTCGTGCAGTTTGGAATTGACATCTGGTGTTGTCAGGGTATTTAGTGGTTGCTGATTGGTAATGTGAACAGAATATAGTGGCCACTTTCCCCCAAGCTCTTCAAAGGAGAAAGAGAAGGAAGAGAGAAAATAGAGAAAATGTTCATCTGTAATAGTATTTAAATGTGTTTGTCATTGGTTTTGCCTGTCTCCGCATTAAACTGATCACCATACAGCTAAACAGGTTGTGTAATTATCTGCTCAATGCCAGTCTCTATCACCAGGACATAAACTCCATGAGGACAGGGACCATATCTTTTTTCCCCTCTACTGCATTCCTAGGGTCCAGTTCTTCAATCATTCAGTGCAATAAATGTTTGACTTAAAAACATGCTCTGAGGGTGATCATGAGAAAAGTGCAACATTACAGATAGATTTACTGAAGCCACAAAACGTTGTCTTACTGTAATAAGCTTCAGGTTGCAATTATTGCTGACTTCAGGAGTGTGGCTCAAATATTTGTATTTGATAGTGTGCTACATACACAGAGAGATACAAATCACTAGTGTGGAATTTGAAGAACGAAGGGAATAGAGGACAAATGGATTAATTGCAGAGTAGAAGACTGGAAGAATGCTAATCAGAAAGCTGTGTCTTTTATAACAAAGCAGGATATGTATGTTCACATCTCCCACCAGCACAAAGTATCACCTATAGCTCTAGCATTACTTAAGAAGTTACACCAAAGCCTATGCAGTAATCATGTTGGAATAGACATGTTTCTTGGGTGACCTTGATAACTCGTATCTACTGAGAAGTGGAAAGAAGTATATATTAATCCCACGTAGCAGCTTACACAGAGGAATGCTGACAGTGGCAGACGGTTTTTGGCAAGCCATTGGGAAAGTTAGCCTGGTTCAGATTCTCACATAAATTCTCAGTCACTACAGCCAACTGAATTCTCATCAATGTAAGAAATAGCAATTCAAGAGTTGTGTGCAAGAGAGTTGCAGAATTAGATGCTGATGGTCCATCATTTACACAGCGAGTTCTGTTTTGCTGGGAATGGAAATAATGATCGATAGTTTACTTTCTTTCTCAGTACCATTGTTAAGTGCATTGTGGTGAGAAAAATATCAGGCCTCTCCTCTGAAAAACAATAACAATAAAAAAAGATTTTAAAGGAAAATAGAACAGTGGCCTCTCTCGCTGAAAAGTTTTATGAGTTTCCTTTCCTGGATGAAGCTATAGGTTTTTATTCAGGTATGATAAAAGGGAGTTTGATGACTTTTTGTGACCTTTTCATTCAGGGCACCATTTTCTACTAGAAAACTAAGAAAATGATGTCTTAAAAGCCTGGGAAATTTTTTCCCCAATTTGTCCTCATTTTGGTAGAAAATTTGAAGGAAAATTAAGAATTATGTTTTTGACCTTTTCTTCTGGTTAATGGGATTTTTTTTTTTAAGCCCAAATCATGTTGGCAAAAGAATTCTACACTTTGATTCTGCAGTGCATAGGCATTAGAGTATGACATGGATGTGACATTTAAGGTTTCACACCTTGCATATTAATAGAGAGGGGAGTTAGAAAGAGATGTCCTGAGGGCAAAGCAAGACTTCTGTTTTTCTTCAAATATTCATCGCTTTTCTGCCCTCATCTCAGAGGGGATTATACCACCCGAACAGCTGCAGGCAGACATCCCTTGCCGCCCAGCCATAGCTCTGAGAAAGAGTTTAAATAACATTTTCTACATAATTCTCATTCTTACAGTTAATATTTTGAATCACTTCAAAAAATTTAATCGTGAACTCTTTCCACTTTTTTTCTTGTATGTTGCCATAACAACTAGAATCAAATTATGTTCATAAGTAACTCAGCGGAATCGCTTGAATTGCCCTACCAGTGAGTAAATCACTTAAAACCTTATCCTCCCAATAAAAAAAAAATACTTTAGCTACTCACTTATTTCCTGTTTCATTCCATCCTTGGCTGAATTTGTTGTTTAAGAGTTTTGTTTTGATTTTTTTTTTTTTTTTTGGTGGCGGTGGTAATATTTGAGTTGATAACTAGACAGTAGCTAGTCACCTTTTGGAAAGCCTTAGGGAGATGGTTAGCAGCGGTAGGAGAGAATGAGGTCACAGATCAACTGGAAATTAATAAATTTGGTAGAGGTCAAATATGTACTCTGACATCATCAGCAGCCCGGTCTCATTAACGGAACTGACTGTCCTTATTCAGGCGTATAAATTTTCCCTTTTTCAGATATTTAACTGTTTGGGTCTGCTTTGAGTCTGTATATTACAGAGCATAGAGAAAAGAGATTGACTAGCTGAGAATGAAAGTAGGAAAATGAGATTCCTATACTAGAAATCTTTTCCCCTAAGAAGGCTTCTTTTCATTCATATGAAGGGAAGCAGTATCCATTGTATTTAATAAAATGGCCATATCTTTTACTAAGGTTATGGTCTGAAATCCTAGTCATATCTACTAAAAAAAACACTTATTCTCGGAGAGTGGAATAGTCATCAAAAGCACCTGTCCCATTTTACCTCTAACCACTGTCACTATATCAGTGGTTATCTCTCCCAAGGTTATTACAAAGAAATAGACAACCTACTCACAATTTAAAAGCCTAAAGGAGTGAAACTTATTGAAGATTTGAGCTCTTCGTATGAGAAAGTCATATTTAGAAGGCTCCTATTCCATCCTGAGGAGCTAATGTCTATTTCCCGTTTCCTTTTTCTCTATCCCTGCCAGCTCCTAGGTGCGTGAAGTTCTTCAACTCTTACAAGGTAACATGAGTTATTTTAACAACCACAATAACAGCCACAGACACCTCAGCACTAATTACTTTCTTTTCTTTGGGGAGACTGTAGACTATCAGGGAGGAGTATAACATTTTATTTCTCGTCTCTGAGAAAGGGCAGTGTTGGGTTTTCAAGAAAATTAAGTAATCCCCCTCTTTGTCTCTTTCTGTCTGTCTGTTTCTGTCACACACACACACACACACACACACACACACACACACAGACACACACACCAATACTCAACACAAACTCAGACAATCAGACATGAAGGAAATAGCTTTTCTATTTTAGACCCTGAAGAAGAGTAGGCTGGATTACTTCAAAGTCAGAGAAAATGGCTACCAGCACTGGAAATTCAAGGAGGAACAGGGTTGAGTGCCCTGAACCAGAACAGGATTTTTACAGAAAAAAGATAATGGGTTTCCAGGGTACCCAGGAGGTGGTAGGGCCACCAAGTTCCACATATTTGTGAACAACTGCAAACATTTCCATGCTGGCATGCTTGTGGGAGTGGAGTTACTCACCCTTGAATCACTATGAAGGACTGGACAGTGAGCACTAAGTGACCATCATGGTGCACTGAGGCCAGAGGTCTTTTTCCAAGTTTTGTAGATTGCATCAGCCTCCTGAGATAGCGACAGGAACATGGACACCGAAATAATGATTAGGCTTCAGAGTCAGATTTAATTGATTAAAATGTGGCAGATTTTTTTGCACCCAAGTATTTATAATTTATACCGATTACAGAAATAATTGATAGAATAGTGTAGGAATGCATTCACCCGTGTGCTAGCATTCATCTTAGGGGTCCCTAGAAGCAGATCCTGAGTTAAAGCTTCATGTGCAGGTGGTTTGAGAAATGAATCCAGAAACCCCAGTAGATGAGCAAAGAGTGACACAGGAAAGGGGAGGCAGCCAATAAAATGTGCCGTATCAGACTGGTTGTGACTGTGAGTGATGGGAGCTTAATCCTGCTGGGGTGCTCTGAGGGTCTCCAGCCTCAGGATTACCCTGTCTGGAGAGAAGGGAGCCTGGGCATGTATATGCTCACCAGTAACAGTCCTTACTGATGACTGCTCCCAAGGGACATTAACTGTCTGGATTTCAAGCCTCTCCAGGAGGGCAAAGTATGCTCTGGCCACCAGAGAAGGCCCTCAGCCGTTGGAATTTAAGAGTGTGCTACAGTGGTAATGCCCAAGGAGAAACAGATGGAAACCCAACAGGGTCTGCTACAGATTTTGATGCAATGTGGGCTGGTTTTAGTGACAACAAGCCAATAGCTCCCCTTTTGTAATCATGCCAATGGCCTAATGCTTTTCAGAATTGAAGTCTCTTCAAGAGGGCAGTGAAGTTCTCAAATGTGCTTTAGAAACTGTCTTCGAGTTGGAAGGAGCCAGTTATGATCTAGGCCATGCCATTGGTGTTACCAATGAGGTAACTGAAGCTTAGAGAAAATGTGATTTGTTCAGGTTTCTCCCACTGAGTGGCACAGGCTGTATCAGCAGCCAGAGGTTCTGATGTGCAGTCCAACATTGTTTTGAACAAATTATACACCTTGTGTCTGTGGCTATTGGCCAAAGGTAGAATTCAAGCAAAATATCATACGACGTTACCATCTGAGTGGGTATGCTAGTAAGACTGATATCATCACAGGGTTATGGAACGTAACCTCACCCCTTTGCCTCATTCTTAATGTTGAATACAGTTATAGCATGGGCTATTAACAGTACCCTGCCCGCAAGCCTTGCATGCTCCTGAGTCTGTGGCGGTGCTCTGTCTCCTTGGATAGTGTCTCCTCTGCTTGGAATGGAGTTCCACATTTCACCCTCACTGATTATTTTTCCACCAGATAGGCTCATATTCACCATTTCAAATTCAATAAGATGTGACATTTTTTGGTCAAACTTTCCCCCACACCACATCACGAGGTTATTGCTTTGGCTTCGGCTCCACAACACTTGGCTCTTATATTTCTTATAGCCTTTTCACTACAGTTTAGGTGGTTGCTTACCTGTTTACTTCCCTCCTCCCCCCCACCCCTGAATTCCATGATGTAGGTGCTTTAAAAGCAACAGCCTTACACCAGTCAGGATAGACCTGGATTATGCTGAGGTAAGAAATGACCCTCAATCTAAATGGCTTTTTAGAAAGTTGATTTCTTGGGTGTATTTTATGGCCATCAAGGGTCAGCTAGAGTCTCTCCTGCACATTGTCATCATTCCCATTTAGGGATCCAGGCTGGCAGAGCAAACACTATCTGAAGCATTGTGCACTATTTGGCAGGGGCCGGGGGCGGGGCGGGGGTGGGGTGGAGAGAAGCATGACAAAGCACACAGTAGCTTTGGAACCTTTGAGATGGCAATGATGCCTATCACTGCTCTCATCTCACTGGCTCAGTTCTTCCAATGTGCCAGAGTATTTGCGAGCTGTCTTAATGACTACGTTTGTATTCACCTTGCCTGGCACACAGTAGATGTTTAAGAAATGCTTGAAGAATGAGTAAATGAACAAGTAAATGGTTATATACATTTCTTGTATATAAATTTGCTTGAGATGCATAAACTATTTTACGTAATGTAAGTTGACATACATGGAGGTCATCATGTCTCTCTTTTCCTTCACAAAGCAGAATCATCATCACCATTGTGGTGCTCATGGTCTATGGAGCACTGTGTGCCAGGCTTCAAGCCAAGTGCTTTAGAGACTCAGTCATCACAACAGTTCTCTAAGATGTGTATTATTATTTTTCCTATTTCATAGTTGATAAAATTAAGGTACAGAGATGTTATCATTTACCCAAAGTCACACAGAGCATAAGCGATGCAGTCAAGTTTAAATCCGGATCTATCTGACTCCAAAGCCCATGTTTGTTTGTTTGTTTGTTTGTTATTGGCTGCATTGGGTCTTCGTTGCTGTGCACAGACTTCCTCTAGTTGTGGTGAGCGGGGGCTACTCTTCATTGTGGTGCACGGGCCCCTCATAGCGGTGGCTTCTTTTGCTGCGGAGCATGGGCTCTAGGCACGTGAGCTTCAGTAGTTGTGGTGCACGTGCTCAATAGTTGTGGCTCATGGACTCTAGAGTGCAGGCTCAATAGTTGTGGCACGCAGGTTTAGTTGCTCTGTGGCATGTGGAATCTTCATGGAGCAGGGATTGAACCCATTTTCTCCTGCAGGTAGATTCTTAACCATCGTGCCACCTAGGAAGTCCCCAAAGCCCATATTTTTAACCATTTTGTTATAACCCTCCCAGAACTCCCCCTCCTAATATTTTAATAGCCAAGATAAGGCTAGTTCCAAAAATGCCCTGGAAATGACATTTATTGCTGTCGTTCAATAGGTAAATATGAAATCAACTAACATTAATACAAGGGCTATGAATGGAGTTTCAAAACCACATTGTCCAAAAATTCTCTTCCGCTATTGAATATTTTGCACTTTTTTTTTTTTATCTCTTTGACACTGTGGCTATCAAGCACAAAATTTGAGGTTTCCACTGCAAAAATCCTTAAAGAGATCTAAATTTATTATCTGGAGCAATTAAGGGCTTTTGGCTCCCTGTCTGATCACTGTGAGGATATGAAAATGGAGCTAACCTTCTGCCTGTTGGAGAATCAAGTCTGGCTCATAAACACTCTCAACATAACGATCACCCTGCCCTCTAGTGGAAGGGATATTTGCCTCTGTCCTTGGTCCTGAAATAGCAGTCGGCCATGAGTCACAGCTGTTTCTCATTATCCTGGGACCTGAAGAGGGATTCTGGTCTGAGCTATACCAGCGCCAAGAGTTGTTCCTTGTTCCTTTTCTCTATTTTGATAAACAGTAGAGCTTATTTCATGTAATACAATTATGTCATTTTTCCTACACTTGTTACTTTGATCTAGGAAGTTGGGAACACATAAGCTTTTCTCTTTATGTATTCTAACCCTAATGTTTAGGTTTTATGGCTGTAGGCTATTGTAATTGTCCAATAAAAATATCAAAAGATAGAAAAGTAATCATAGAGTAATAGTTAAAAACACAAGCTTTGGACTCAGTCTGACCATGTCTGAATCTGAGCTCTACCATTTACAAGCTGGGAAATTTGGAGACTTGTCTAACTTCTCTGAGCCTCAGTTTTCTCATCCTTGAAATGAAAATATAGCAAAGCTTAGAGAGTCTTGAGAAAATTTAAAAGAAACAATGCTCGTAGAATGTTCAGCACAGTTCTTGGCTCCCAGTAAGTAATAGTTATTAGCTGCTACTGTCATTTTGAAGCAGCTGCTATTTTTGTCTTATTTTAATTTTTGCCAGTCATGGAACTGATTTTAATACAACATCTGTCAAAAATTTACTTCCTATAATTAATATTTTGAGGAAGAACTTATGGGAATGTTAACTATCCATTCTATTGTTCTTTACCCCATTGTTAAATAAGGTATGCAGGACACTGAATACCTGAATCACATCATCTCAGCTGTTTACCCCCAGAAATGCCAACTTCATTTATGCTTTTATTTATTATAGAAGGTTAGTTAAATGATTCTTGCAGGAGTCTGTGCCTCCTACAAAGTTGAATATATTCTTCACTATTGGCCCATGAACTTTTAGAAAGGATTCAGTTGCAAGAAAAACTATCAAGGAAATTTTTCTGCCTTCTTTTGTCCAAAACAAAATGAATATTATGTAACTTAGTGTGGTTTTCTCTCTCTTAACTACTAGGAAATGTATAGTCAAACTCAGTTTCTAATAGTAGTAGTGAGTTCATTTCAAATGCCTGATATTGCCTGCACTTGCTGCCACTCACATAATCTTTATTCAGTTTTTATTCTTAATTGGTGTATTTTGTTTGTCTTTCCATGCACAGCCAACTAAAATTTTATTTATAATTTATAATTATTACAGACAATCTATTTTGCACCAAATTTTGTCAACTGCTATAAATATTTTAATGTAGAGGGGGTACATATTCTAGACATATAAATAAACCATAATTCCAATTAACTTAATCTATTCCATGCAATAAGTGTATTTGAGGAATTATTATTGGAAAATAGCAGCTAATCTGCATATTGCCATGGATGAAATTAACAAGGACTAGAAAATTAGGTTAGCATGGTTCACTCAGTGTTGTCTCCTATGTAGGCATTTACAGTATATAGAGAAGCATTCTGATGGGCTGAAGAACTTGGGTTAAGACTCAGAATGTCTCTACCTTTTTCCTATTAGTTGTGTGATTTGGACAAAGTGTGTGATTTTTCTGGGTTTTTTTTTCCTTATCTGTGAAAAAGAGTGATAATGAAGATTAACTAAGGTCTAAATTAAAAGGGCCTGGTGTATAGTAAGTATTCAACAAGGGTAGGCTGTACCAATACCCATACTGACACAATAATAAGAACTACTATTATTATTACTATTACTACTAGTATATTCCCCTGACCATCCTATTTAAAATTGCAAGACAAGCAGACAAAACATAATGGCACTCCTTATCTCCCTTCCCACTTTTATTTTTCTCCATACAACTTATCACCATCATACATACTCTATGTTTGGCTCATTTGTTTATTAATTTTTCATCTCTCCTACCATAATGTAGACAGAGATTTTTATTTTTTAATTTTGTATTGTTTTATTTTCTTCCATATTCTCAGCACCTAGTAATGCCTGGTGTGTAGCAGGTTCTTAATAAATATTTGATGAATGAATGATTGAATAGCTCATCATGGGTAACTACTACAATAGTCTTTTCTGGGAGGCAGGATTGTTTAACCCAGAATCTAAAAATGATAAGAAAAAAATTAGATGGCATTGCCCAAATTACTCTGGAATGAAAATGCAGATAATTCATCATAGAGCCAATCTGAGCATAATCACTTGTCACAACTGCAGATACCAACTGTGGGTTTTAAAGATCAATTTCAAGGTTCTCCTTTTAAGAATGGTGTAAACAATAGGCACTTGACTGAGACAAGTTCTTAAAGGTAGAAGGGGCTGCATCCTTCAGCTATTTGGGAAGCACATCTGTCTGTTACAAAATGCCAGTCGATGCTAAAGTTCACCATTAGTACATCTTGTTTTATCATCTAATTCCTGCTGATCTTCTCTTGCAAGTTTTTTTTGTTGTTCTGCCTAGAAATGGCCATTCTTTTATATCAGAGTTGTAATCATTCTCTCCATCTGTAACTTTAAAAAGCACAGACCATATGAATGTGGAACTCTTATCTACCACATTGTTCAGGTGGGCACCTGGATCTGGCTCTCAGCTCCACCATTTACCATTTAAGTGTCTGTCATCAAATTACTTCTATTAGTCTTTATCTGTAAAATGGGACTGAGAATCAACCCTCACTCAGGAGGCTGTTATAAAGGTGACATAAAACAGATCACATAAAGTGCCAAGCACGTAGTAAATGCTCAGGTAAATATTAGTTATTACTATATATAGCCCTCATTTATCCCATCATCATTTTTAGAGGTCCTGGGAGTTATAGCTTGACTCTTAGCAAAATTATGAAAAATTGTGTCTTTGGTGTCTCTCTTAGTGTTCTTTTCCTTGCCACTGAAGTTATTCTCCTACCACCCACCTCCTCTCAAAAGATAAATGATGGAAAAACATACTTCATGCTTATTTGTACTTTAATTTATAAAATGGGGTTGGATTGTTTGTAAAACAAAAGCTAGGGTTATGAGATGTCATTTTTCAAATTTTTTTCTCAGTCTTTTGTCCAGAAATAGATATTATTATAAGTCCTTCTGGGTTTCTCTCTGTTCTGAGTCCAATCTCAGGGAAAACATCTTTAGACAGTGAAGATGAACTCATTTCAAGGTATCCTTCAAGTGTTATCTGTGATACATAAGAGAGACTTCAAAGAGTAAGAGCCCAAGAAGCTAGAATAATGATACATATAAGCCAGCATCCCACTTCCTAAATTCTAAATTCACTTTGTAATTTTGTGTGACTGAGCTGCTGTGGGCTTGTATGAGAGGTTTTGTAGGCACTGCTTATGTAGGAAGCGAAGTTTGGGATTTTGGGTCTCATCAGAAATATATCTGAAAATAATAGGTACAAAAGAAGGGAAAAACTCTAATAGTCATTTTTGAAGTTGGAAATCAGAAATCTAAATTATTTTTTGAAAAAATTCTTTAAAAATGAATGATTAGCTTTGAGGCCCAGAACAGCAATTGTATTTGCTGTAGCTCTCACTGTCCTGCCATGAGCCCCCAAGTTGCATTAACCAGAAATATAATCTCCCATGAATCACCCAGGTAATTACAGCTGAAGATTTTACTTAGAAATAAACAGACTGACTCTAAAAAGAAATTATTTATCAAACATTGAAAAAATTACTTGTAAGAAAAGCACTCAAGAATTTTATACTTGATGACAATACCAGCCAGGAAATCTTAAGTGTGTCCAGAAAGAAAAGGCACATTAATAAAGTCAGCTCTTCATAGCCAAAGGTCAGGATTTGAATTAGAAAAAGCACTTTGGGAATTTTCTTTGTTCTTTGCTTTGTTTAGGGGTTTGCTGTTTTATTTTTCGTCTGTGAGATGGTCTAGATAAGAGCAAGATTGAACTCTAGTGGTGAAAAGCCGCAACTACACGCTATTTAAAAGCCCCTCTACATATGAAATAATAGCCCTGGAATTTTGTACCTAAATAAAGAGCTTTAGGAGGCTGCAAGCCCGAACGACAGCAGCAGACTTGATCCTAAAAGAAGAGTCTGTTTGAAAGTACCCAGGTTTCCTCCCATATGGTGGGACTGTTGTGGCTATGTCAAGGCAGCGCGCTGTTCTAGGGCAAATGCCAAGGGATGGTATTTTTAGATTTCTCAAAAGCAACCACTGAATATATATGAATCTACAAGGATAGCATTCATGAAGTAATGTGCTGAAAATAAATTTTATTAAGAATTCCTTAAGTCAACCTTGACTGTAACCATGTTAATAAAGAACAGGACGAGGCTGAGGTTCATTCAATCCACAAACATGATTTAAGCTCCTTCTCTGGGCAAGGCGCAGTTGGACGACAGAAAGAGGTGTTAGGCGAGTGTCTTGCTTTCCTGGGTGAAAGATAGTAAGGGTATAGAGAACTCGCAAGCCAGGTTTGCCAGAGTAAAAAGAGTCCAGAGACTGCTGTGAATAGCACCCACCCCATCCTGTTAAACTGGCATCCCTTGGAATTGTGTGCTGCAGAATCTGTATGTGCTTGCCCTGATTTTTGCACAGTCTCATGCCATGTCTGAACACCTTGCTCCGACTTAAAGCTGGGAGTCTATGCAGATTTCATCCAAGAAGTAGATCTATGTTTATAAAATCTGTATATTATTCAGAAACAAGGGTATCATTTGCTCCGGTTGATTGGTTGGTTATTTGTTGTCCTTTAAAATTTGAGTGCGCTGGTCAACAGCTCAGGCTTATTGCTGAGGTTGCCATAGGACAGGATTTCCCAAAGCATATTCAGCAAAAAATGGTATTGAATGTGTATTAGTGAACCAGTCTAAAAAAACGAGGGGGGGAGGGCGCATATATTTTCTTATGTAACGAATTATCGGGGCAGGGTAGATCTAGCTTCAGGGATGACTTGATTTAGAGGCGTCAGTGACCTATGGTTAGTGTTTGTTTTCTCTGGCTCTCTTTCTCTGCATCTCAAATGTAGGTCTCTGAATTGTCTTCTCTCCTACCACACACAAGCTTTCTCATGTAGCAGGGAGTGTAGAACAGGCTACTTAAAAGTTATAGCGTTAGATCCGTGACCTAAGATACAAGAGAAGTCTGTCTCCCAGTTTCAGCCTTTAATTCTCGTGGATGTCCTGATTGGCCTGGCTTGGTCTATGTGCCCACCCTTTAGACAAATCATGAGTCACTGTGATTGGCCCAGCATGGGTCATATGCCTGCCTGCCCTGTGCCAAGATACAGAATGTCTGTATCAGAAGAAGGTGGGGTGGAATTATTGCATGTCAAGTGACTGCCCCAACTAAGGAGCTCTTTGCAGAAGGAATTCTGTGCTGATACACATTTAAGACATTTTAAAATAAGACTAATCCAGTTCGTGTACTGCAGGACTGCTCAGAACCTTCAATATGGTAAAGCGCAAAGTGTATCTCCATGAAATGGATACAGAGTGCAGCGTTTATTAACTTTTTTTTGTCCCCATGACACTTTTGCACAATGAATTTTGCAGGACAAGTGTTCACGTGAGCACCGTTTGGGAACTACAACTCCAGAGAAACAATACCCATAACGTACAACATATAGGTTGTTTTAACTCGCAGATAAGTTTTACCTTCCTTGGTTTCTGTCCCTCGTAACTGGGTTTTCTGATTAACAAAGCCATCCTGGTTTCTATTTCACATTTTATCATTCATTTAACAAATGTTTATTGGGTGCCTAGACATGGTTCTAGGTGCTGGGGATGGTAATGAATGAAGCAAACAGTAATGGGCCCTGGCAGAATTATATTCTAATAAGAATCTACAAAAAATAGATATGCCGTGTTAGGTAATGATAAACGCTTCAAAGGAGAATAAAGCAGAGTAAGGGGAAAGGAGAATAAAGCAGAGTAAGGGGAAAAGAGAATAAAGGAGGCACTAAATTAGGCAGGCTGGTCATGGGAGGCCTCTCTGAGAGGCTGAAATTGAGCACAGACTTTCCTGCAATGCGGGAGCTGGCCACTTAAACACCTGGAGACAGAGCATCCCAGGCCAGTGTGTGCAGAGGCTCTGGGAAGGAAACACCCAGTTTGCTTGGGGAAAAGCAAGAAGGCCAAGGATCAAGAAAGTTTGGGAACATTATTATTATCGTATAGTGGGGAAAGTGTGAAAAACTTGAGCAAATGAGTAATTCTGAGCTGCTAAACTTCACTAAGAAAACCAAGCCAGTAACTATGAGAAGCATTTCTGGAGGTGGATTATAGGGAAGAAGCAGTTAAGGGACTGTGGTGGTTTGAGCAAAGTGGACATAAACTAGGGCAGTGCCAGTGGGAATGGAAAGATTACTCAGCCTCATGTTACTGAGTTGATGTTTTCTATACAGGCTTCAAGAGAGAGGAAGGATTGGGAAAGATAAAGTTTCCCATCTTTTTGGTGGGAAAGATGCTGCAATCACAAATTAAAAAGTAGGAAGACTTGTGTAAGAAGGTAGTAGAGACACGTGAAGCAAAGGGTTTAAGCACCCAAGGAGTGGAAAATAAAGCCACAGAGGTAAGTTAGACAAAGATTCCAGGCTGGGGAGTTCACATTTGATGCAGAGACTGCTGGGAACCATTGAAGATTTTTGACCTAGAAAATGACATGATCAATGCAAATGTTTGAAGCCCTTGGAGGTCTTCTTTTTTCCCCAGCGCATAACACTTGGCTGTTCCATGCTCTGCTCCCTCAGGACCCTGATATGAGGCAGGGAACTGATGTGCTTATTTGAACAAAGGCACTAATCATTAGTATTTCCCAAATTCCAGAAGCTGTTACTTCCAACTCTCAAGCGTTGAAAGGAACTTAATGATATTTCAAGTCCCTTAGCTGAGCAAGATATGATGATACCAGGAGGCACTATGGCACAATGGTTTACAGAGTGAACTTGGCCTGGTTCTGTCCCGTTCTAGCTCTGTGGCCATTCAAGGTGCTCTGTGCTTCAGATGCTGCATCTATAAGATGGAAATAATAATAGTACTTATTTAAAGGAATTTTATGAGAATTAAATTAAACAGTACACATAGAATGCTTCGAGCAATATCTGGTACTCTACAAAAAGCAGGAAAGTGTCTTTGTTCAGTCAACTTTTCTATTTCTCCCCACTCTCCATGTCCCAAATCCCCACCCTCCACCATGGCATGCCATCGGATAAGAAAAGCTAAATTGATCCTCATAACGAAGAACAGAGAGAGGAGGGGGATAGCTGCTACACTTGAGGTTAGGGAAAACTGAAGGGAGGATTGGCAGTAGAGTTTGATGTTTTATAGATTAACTGCCTAATATGGCAGCCACTAGACACATGTGGGTATTTAAATTTAAATAAATTTAAATAAAATTGAATTAAAAAGTCAGTTCCTCAATCACACCAAACCACCTTTTAGTATTCAATGGCCACACTGGCTACCATCTTGGACGGCTCAGCTCTAAAGCATAACATTCCATCCCTGCCTAATTTTCTCTAACTCTTAGTGATTTAAGAACTCATTCATCTATATTCAATATCCTGTGATAAACCATAATGGAAAAGAATATAATAAAAGAATGTATATATATGTATAACTGAGTCACTTTGCTGTACAGCAGAGATTGGCACAACATTGTAAATCAACTATACTTCAATTTTTAAAAATTGAAAAAGTAAAAAAAAATTCATTTTTACTGAAGAGTATCCCATTGTATGGATGTAACACAGTTTGTTTATCCATTCACCTGTTGAAGGACATCTTGGTTGCTTTCAGTTCATGGTGTTTAGAAATAAAGCAACTAAAAATATTCATGCTCTGGGTTTTATGTGGACGTGCGTTTTCATATTAGTTTGGTAAATACCTAGTAGCATTATTATTGGAACATATAGTAAGACTATTTTAGCTTTGCAAGAAGCTGCAAAACTCCTTAAAAGTGCCTATACTATTTTGCATTCACTCCAGCAATAAGTGAGACTTTCTTGGCCCTGCATCCTTGCCAGAAATTGATATTGTCAATTTTTTTTAAAATTTTAGTCATTTTAATAGGTATTTGGTAGTATATCATTGTTGTTTTAATTTGCATTTCCCTAGTGACAAATGATGTTTAACATATTTTCATATCTTTATTTGCAATCCGTATGTCTTCCTTGGTAAGGTGTCTCTGCAGATCTTTTGCCCATTTTTTTTCTTTGGGTTGTTTGTTTTCTTATTGTTGAGTTTATATATATATATATACACACATATATATATATCTTATGTATTATATATTGAGTTTATATATATATATCTTAAGTATTATAAATACAAGTCCAACCTTAGATATGCATTTTGCAAATACTGTCTCCCAGTGTATGGCTTGTCTTTTCATTCTATTAACAGTGTCTCTTGCAGAGCAGAGCTTTTTAATTTTAATAAAGTAAACTGATCATTTTTTTCTTCCATGTATTATGTTTTGGTGTTGTTTCTAAAGACTAATCACCATCATGTAATCTTTACTCCGTTAAATTACCTTTGCACCTTTGTTGAAGATCAATTAATTTGTGTAGGTCTTTTTCTGTTTCCTTGATGCATGTGTTTACTTTTTGCCAATACCATGTTGTCTTGATTTCTGTAACTTTATAGTAAGTCTTGAAGTCAGGTATTGTGAATCTTCCAATTTCATTCTTCTTCAGTATGTTTTCATGTAAACTTTAGGGTCATTTTCTTAGTATCTACAGAATTTCTTGCTTGGATTTTGTTTGGAATTGTGTTGAATCTATAGATCAAGTTGGAAAATATTACCCACTTCATAATATTGAGTATTCCAGTCCAAGAACATGGAATATCTCTCTCTTTATTTATATCTTCTCTGATTTCTTTCATCAGAATTTTGTAGTGTTTTGCATATAATCCTGTAAATATTTTGTTAATTTTTACTTAAATATTTCTCTTTGTGCATATTTGTACAACTGTGAATGGTGTTTTTTAATTTTAAATTCCATAAGTTTATTGCAGGCATATAAGGTAGCAATTGCCTTTGTGTCTTGACGTTTTATCATGCAACCTTGCTATACTTGCTTATTGGTTCCGTTAATTTTTTGTTGATTCTTTCGGACTGTCTATGTAGATAATTATTCCACCTGTAAGTAAAGGCAACTCTATTTCTTCCTTTCTGATAGGTATACATTTTATTTCTTATTGCGTTAGCTAAGACTTTCAGTACAATGTTGAATAGGAGGGGTAATCATAGAGGGAAAGTGTACAATCTCTCACTATTAAGTATGATGTTAGCTGTAGGCTTTTTGTAGCTGTTACTGATTAAGTTGAAGAAATTCCTCTCTATACATCATTTGCTGAGAGTCATTTTATGATGACTTGATCAATTTTGTCAAATGCTTTTTCAACATCAGTTGATATGATCATATGATCTTTCTTCTTCAGTGTGTTGATATGATGGGTTAGGTTAATTAATTTCCAAATGTTGAACCAGCCTTGCATACCTGAAATAAATCTAGATTTATAATAAATTTCTAATAAAAACTAGATTTATGATTTTTTATGTAAATATATTTGTACCTATATATATTTATAAATGTGTATTTGATTTGTTAATATTTTGTCAAGGACTCTGCATCTAAGTTCATGAGAGATAATGATCTGTAGTTTTCCTTTCTTGGTTAATGTATTTTCCTCATTTTGGTATTAGAGCAATGCTAGACTCAAAATATTTCAGAAGTGTTCCCTCTGCTTCTATTTTCTTGAAGAGATGAGATTGTAGAGAATTGGTATAATTTTTACATTAAATATTCGGTCAAATTTGCTAGTAAACATCTGGATCTAGCTTTCTTTTTTTTTTAGAAGGCTATTAATTATTTATTCAAGTTATTTTATAGATATAGGGCTATTCTGGTTACCTATTTGTTCATGTGCATCTTGGTGGTTTGTATCTTTTGAGAAATTGGTCTGTTTCATCTAAGTTAATAAATTTGTGGGTGTAGAGCTATTTATGGCATTTCTTTATTATCTTGTGAATGTCCAGGAGGTCAATAGTGATGTACCTTTTCTCATCTCTGATGTTGTAATTTGTGTCTTCTCGCCTCTTTTTTCTTAGTTAGCCTGGCTAGAGGTTTATCAATTTTACTGATTTTTTCCCTAAGAACTAGCTTTTAATTTCATTGATTTTCTCTTTGGTTTTGTGTTTTCACTTTCATTGATTTTTGCTCTAATTTTTATTATTTCTTTTTTTCTGCTCGCTTTAGATTTAAACTGCACTCCTTCCTCTAGTTTTCCATGGCAGAACTTTAGGTTACAGATATTAGATTCTCCTTTCCTAATACATGCATTTAATGCTAAAAATCTCCCTCTAAGAACTACTTTCACCATATCCCATGTATTTGGTAAGTTGTATTTTCATTTTCATTCAGTTCAAAATAGTTTTGAGATTTCTTTTGAAACTTTTTCTTTGACCTATGATTGATTTTAAAATCTATTGTTTAAAACACAGAGATACAGAGAATAGAGTAGTGGTTACCAGAGGGAAAGAGGTGGGGGGAAGGGTAAAGGGGATAAACTATATGGTGACAGATGAGAAATAAAATTTTGCTGGTGAGCATGTTGCTGGGTATTCAGAAGTAGAACTATAATGTGGTACACATGAAACTTATATGTTATAAATCAATGTTACCTCAATAAAAATAAATAAAATAAAAATGTGTTAACTTTCAATTATTTGGGGATTTTTCAGATATCTTCCTGTTACTGATTCCTAGTTTAATTCCATTGTTGTCTCAGGATGTAGTTTGTGTAAATTCTATTATTTTAAATTTGCAAAGATGTGTTTTATGCCCTAGAATGTGGTTTGTCTTGGTGAATTCTCCATGTGCGCTTGAGAAGAATGTACGTCCTGCTGTTGTTGGATGGATTATTGTATAAATATCAATTAGACCAAGTCGATTGATGATTCAGATTGTCTATATCCTCATGAATTTCTGCCTGCTTGGTCTGTTACTTACAGACAGAGGTTTTGGAGTCTCCTACTGGAATGGTGGATTTATCTATTTTTCTTTAGAGTTCTTTTTGGTTTTTGCCTCGTATTTTTTGATGCTCTCTTTGTAGGTGCATATATATTTAAGATTGTTGGATCTTCTTGGATAATTGTCCCTTTTATAATTATGTAACACCCCTCTTTATCCCTGATAATTGTTCTCAAGAATGCCTGGTCTGAAATTAATTTAGCCACTATTGCTTTCTTCCTCATTAGTAGTAACTTCATATATGTTTCTCCCTCCTTTTCTTTTAACCTGAATCTTTATCCATAAAATGTGTCTAACAACATATAGTTGGAATGTGTTTTTTATATCTACAGTCACAATCTCTTGGGGGTTTTCCCCACTTTTATTGATAAATAATTTATCAATTATTGGCATACATCATTTTTTTTAAGTTTAAAGTGCATAGCATGATGGTTGGATTTACACATATTGGGAAAGAATCAGGTTTAGTTAACATACATCATCTCATAAAGATACAATACAAAGAAAAGGAATAAAAAAGAATAGCAGCAATGTGGTGAGAACTTGTGATGACTTGCGAACTGTTAGGATTTACTCTTCTAACAAGACAATCTCTGTTTTTAATTGGTGTTTATAGACCATTCATGCTTAAAGTAATTGTTGCTATAGTTGGATTAATATCTACCATGTCTCTATTTGCTATTCATTTTCTCTTATTCTTTATTTTTCCCTTCTATTTTCCTGCCTTTTCTGGTTTTAATTGAGCATTTTTATGATTCCATTTTACCTCCTCTCTTGAAATATGAACTATACTTTTTAAAAAATTTTTAATAGTTGCCTTAAATTTACAACATACACTTTTAGTGAATGTAATTCTGTGTTCAAATACCATGATACCACATCACATGTAGCACACACAGGTACATAAATAACAGAATATTGCCAATCCCTCCCTCCCATATCTTGTGACATTGCTATCAACTATTTCACTTATCCATCTGCTAAAATCACCTAATACAGTGTTGCTATTATCACCTCAATTATCTTTTAGAACAAATAAAAAAGAAGAAATATAAAATATTTTATTTTGCCTTAATTTATTCCTTCTTTAATGCTATTCCTTTTTTATGGAGTTCCAGTTTTCTGACCTGTATCTTTTTTCTTCTACCCAAATAAGTTCTTTTGACATTGCTTGACGAGACAGAGCTTCTGGTGAACTCCCTTAGTTTTTGTTTATCTGATAAAGTATTTCTCCTTCACTGATAAAAGATAATTTCACTAGGTATAGAATTCTAAACTGGAGTTTTTAAATTTCAACACTATTCACCTGTTCTGACTGCCATAGCAAAATGCTGTAGATCAGTGGGTTGAACAACAGTAGTTTGTTTTCTCACAGCTCTGGAGGCTGCAAGTCTAAGAACAAGGTTGTGGCCAATTTGGTTGCTGGTAAGGGTTCTCTCTGTGGTTTCCACATGGCAACATTCTCTCTGTGTCCTCACGTGGCCTTTCCTTGGTGCATACACTTGGAGAGGGGAGAGGAAGGTGGAGAGAAGGGGAGGGGGAGGGAAAGGGAAAAGGAAGGAGGAGAGAATACGACAGAAAGCAAGTAAACATGAGTGAGTACAAGTGATCTGATGTCTCTTCTTATAGGACACTAATCCTACTAGATCAGGGCCCCACCCTTATGAACTCATCTAACCTTATTTCCTTAGTGGCCCCATCTCTAAATGCAGCCTCACTGGTGGTTAGGACTTCAATGTAAGAATTTTGGAGAAACACATTCAGTCCATAACAAAGGCTTTAAGTATTTCACTCCACCCTCTTCTTGTTTGCATGACTTCTAATGATAAGTCTACTGTAATTCTTATCCTTGTTCCTCTGTAGGCAAGGGTTTTTTTCTCCCTCTGTCTTCTTTCGAGATTTTCTCTCTGTCTGTAACTTTCTGCACTTTAAATATGATATGCCCAGTTGTGGATTTTTTAGGGGTTTTTGTTTCTTGTTAATTTTTTATCTTTACACTGCTTTGTGACCTCTGAGCTTCCTGGATCTCTAATTTTGTGCCTGTCTTTAAAAAGTTCTCAACCTTTTTACTTCAAATACTTCTTCTGCATTGTCTCTTTTTCTGCCTCTGGCATTACAAATACACATACATTACAACTTTTGCAACCATCCCATACTTGTTAGATGCTGTGTTTTCTTTTTCTTCTCTTTCTCTCTGTCTCTGTCTCTCTCTCTCTCTGTCTCTGTCTCTCTCTGTATTTCTGTTTGGGAACTTTCTCTTGACCTATCTTCATTGAAACTGAATTTTTTGTCACCTTCTGGAAGACATTCTTCATTTCTCATACAGAGATTTTGATTTCTAGCATTTCCTTTTGGTGCGTTCTTGGGATTTCCATCTCTGTTCTTATATTATACATATGCTCTTGCATGTTGTCTACCTTTCCATTAGAGCCACTAGCATCTTAATCATAGTTATTTTACATTCCTGTTTGATAATTCCAGATGTGAATATGTATGTATGTATGTATGTCAGATGTGAGTCTGGTCCTGAGACTTTCTTTGTCTCTTCAGACTGTGGTGGTTTGGCTTTTATTTTATTGGTTTGCCTTTTGAAATGCCTTATAACTTTTTGTTGAAAGCTGGACGTATTGTATCACATAATAAGAACTGACGTGAATTGGCCTTTATTGTGTGAGGATTTATGTTAATCTGGCCAGAAACTGGGCTGTGTTTAAAGTTTGATCTACCTATGGATGCCAGAAGCTTCAGATTCCTCTAGTATCCTTGTTTGAGTCTCCCCTCTTGACTTTAGGTTTTCCTAAGTTCTCCTACTCAGAGAGAATCTGTGTCTTAAATGTAATCCGCCTCTATTATACCAGAACTGTTAGTGTGATGATATGGTGTGAGGAGGGAAATTATTCTATAACCTTTCAATTAAATCTCACTGCTTTGGTGGGCCTGTGACTTGGACTGTGCCTTTCACTACTGTGTCTCCTGAGGAATAGCTTTTTGCCTCCTGTTGCCTACTTTCTTCCCTGGCTGAAATGTTTTCCAGTCTATTTCCTTAAAGCCTGACCATAGCACAGGGAGATCAGCTTGGTGCTTTGTGACCAGCTAAAGGGGGAGAGCCTCAAGAGGATGTATGGGGAATATATGTATAAATATAGCTGATTCACTTTATCATACAGTAGAAACTAACCACATTGTAAAGCAATTATACTCCAATAAAGATGTATATTAAAAAAAGAGCAATAGGCATATAAGTCATAAAAAAAAAAAAACCTGACCAACCTTGACTTTATATTTCCCCTTAGGTGAGACAGGAAGGCTAAAGAGGGTTGAGAAAAAAGCCCTTATCCCAACTGGGATAAGACTCTGGCAAACATTTTCCCATGAATTATAGACCTTTTCTTGTTATGTGGAAGGCTCAGGGCATATTTCACAAAGATTATTCTTCCTCTACCCCTTCCAGAGCCACCAGGATATCTTTCTTGGATCTTCACTGTGCAAACCTGGTAGATTCCTAGATTTGAAAGCCAAGAAAGTGTTTGCGCCCCCCTTAAGACTGTGGCACCCGGGAGTTTCTTGCTCTCACGCTGCTCTACACTCAGCTCCCCGCAACATATCACACTTTCCATTTAAATGTTCTTCCCAGTTTATGGCTCCATCAGCTTCTGCTCCATAAGCCAGTCTCAGCTGTGCCCCTCTGAGTGGCCCTGTCTCCCCATATTTTGGAGTTACAGTTTGCCTTGCAACTTTGGTACTCTGATGGGTCAAGCAAAAATCACTGGTTTTTCAGTTTGTCCGTGTTTTTCCTGTTGTAATAACAAGAGTGTTGATTCCTAAGTCCTTTCCCTGTCTAAGCTGAAACCAGAAGTGATAATGTAGATAAAATAAAATAAAATCCTCATAAGCTATTACAGAGCTGGAACGAATTTCATAGCACAGAAGAGACACCCCAGGAACCTCATCCCTCCTGTGGCCTCTATCCAATTTGAAATGAACTCCTGGAAGCTGAAACAAAGAGCTGTTTCATCCATTCTTTTGGGCTCCTGTTAACAATCAGCTACTCAGGAAAGGGACCGTATTACCTTTCCTTTCCACTCTGAAGGTTGTAACCCTGAGGTAACACAGATGGTTGTTTACCCGAGTCCCCAGCAAATGGCTTCTGTGACTCATTGACTGCTCTCTCTACTTCCCTACACAGAAGACTAAGTGCTCTTATGTTTATATGATGTTCTGAGACTCTCCTGTTGTTTAACAAGGTAGTTAGCCCCAAGCAGTGTTCTCTTTGCCTCCAAATGGGTTCTGGAGAAACCTTGGCCTTGACTCTGACAGTGACAGACACCTAATTCAAAACTGCTCTGGATTTGCCTTGTGCTTAGTGGCTGTTTCTATGGAGCGGAGATACATTTGGAGACGTGCTTCTCATTAGCTTGTACTTCACATATTCAGAAGTTACAAGGTCATTACTACAGGAGGCAGAATCACACGCAGTCACCTCATCTATAAAAGCAGTCTCCATGGAACACAGGCATGTGGGGCCCCAAGGTGTGTATTAGCTGAGGAGGGGCATTTGTTACCTGCAAAAAGCCGCAGGGAACACATAAGCGAGCACAGACATAAAACACAGACTCTCAGTGCTCTATATAAAATGGAAAGAAAGCCACACGAGAAAAATCGGATGCATCACTTATGCTGCACTCTAAGTTGTCTGGGTGGTTTATGATCCTTCATTAGTTATTCTTCACAGCACACTTGTGGGAAAAGGGATTGGGTTCATTCAGAGGGAGGAGTGTAAACCTTGAGTCAGGCATTGTAGCCTTTCTGCACCTCTTCCATCCCACCCTGCAAGAATCCCCGGATGGTTGTAACCCTCAGATGATGGGAGAACTCGGATTTAGAGAAAGGTAGGAATTTTCTGCTCACAACTTGCATCTGGTAATAGGAATTCTCCTTCAAAGACCTAAAGAAAATACCCATTGGAATTGAGGATGTTTTTATCCGTGTCCGACTGTTATGCTTCTGGATTTGGACACTGACATTTCTTTTCAGAGACATATTGCCCCTGAGTTGTTTACCCTTGTTTCCAGTGGTGTAAACTCTCCCTGTGGATTCAGTTTTTTAAAAAAACAATTTGTCAAGGTATGGAAGAGTCAAGAGTTGGACAGTTACTTGGCTAATGAGAGTAGTGGGTCATCCACCTGAATTTTTTTGCCTAAGCTATTTCCGAGCATTGCTTCAACTATCCATTTTACTGTTCCTGGTAAAATACTGTCTATGTGTCTGTGAACAGGAGATCTGTAGTGTGTGATTGTCTGAGAGAGGTGCAGAATGAGCTCTGTTCTGAAGGCCGACCTCAGAGGTAGCCATTCCAGGGAACCACGCTGCCTGTCTCCAAATTAGGTCATATCTGAGGAACCAGTAAATAGCTTCTTGGAAGAGGGCCAGAGGCAGAGCAAACTCTCCGAGGTCTGGATTGAATCAAGGGCTTTATGAGTAGTTTGAAATTTTTTAGGAGAGCAGAGGCCTGCCCATTTGAGGAACCACCCTCCCCTGAATTGGGGGTATGTTCTGACTCAAAGGAAAATTAACTCCTGTTAACTGTGGGCCTTTGAAATTTCCTCTTAACACCTCAGCCAGTCAACTGATGCTCCATGAGCAGGACACAGGGGGAGGGGAGGCCTTGGCTTTGGGTGGAGCAGTAGAGTTTTATTCATTCAAAGCACGAAGTCATTTCTTAGTTTTGCCAAGTATTTCTCATGTAATGGAGCATTTATTGCTTCTAAATCTCTGTTCCTTGATCTTTTATTGGAGTAATAATAGTTTATTTTGGAGAGTTAAAAGATTGAAATGAACAACGAACCAGTGTATTTCCTGGTACCTAATCTGTGTTCAGTAAACATGCAATGCTACTATAGCTTCATCATCAATCGTCAGCATTGTAGTTGCCATCTTACTTAGATAAATTGCCTTGTGAAAACATCTAATGCCTTCTTCTAGTTTGGGGGTAACTAGTTAGTTCAGACCGTGAACAAAATTAAGAAATTGGCATTTTGATCACCTTTCCTCCCTCCTTTACTGGAGGTCTTTCCTTTAACCCTGGTCTCTCTCAGAACTCTAATAAGTTGACCATACTTTATTTTAAATTACTTTAAGTAAAAATCCTCCCGGGCATTTTTGCATTTGGAAAGAAAACGCTGATTTTAGAGAGAGGCTCCCCTGACCTCCCTTTTCCTACCTCCCTTTCCCTTCCCCATTTCCTTCTCTCTGTCCCTCTCTCCCTCCCTGCCTCACTCTCTCTCTCTCTCTGACACACACACACACACACACACACACACACACACACAGAGTAAAAATTCAGATACAGAGAGAGTAAAAATTCAGATACAGACATAGTCATTACAAAGAAGACAGAAAGTGTTAGAGACCCTCAAATCACACCAGGCAGGCACATACACCTGGCGCATATCTTTAGGGTGAATTCTGGATAGCATAGTATTTGCTGGCTGTTGCTCTATTGCTTATTTCTAGAAGAAAAGTTTGAAGTTAAAATGGTCTCAAAGTTCCAGAGGCTTATTAATTTCTATATCCTAAAAATATTATTTTAAATAAAACCACATTCCTATGAAAAGAATTCTTTATCAACGCTACACTCATTAAAAAAATACCTCCCCTCACCCAGAGTAAGAAAAATGTTCATTAAAGACCGTATGTTAAACATAAGCATAGCTTTGGAATTCAGGTCTTTTGTGGAAATTGATCTGTTTTTGCACCTGTGTACCTCTTTGACCTTCTGTGAAGTCTTCAATATTAGGGCCACTCAAAGGCAATGACCATGCCTCCTTAATTTGAAAAGGCAAAAGTTATGGAAGTAGTTATCTCACAATTGAATTAACTTGGACAAAACAATGAGCCTACTAAAAGATGCACGTGCTCTATTGAGACTTTGAAAATACTGTTTTGATGATTTGGAAAAAAAAGAATGTTTTGGAAGTTGTTCCTAGTTGGACATTCTTTGTCTAATTTAGTTCATAGCTGAATGATTTCAAATGGCCCTAAATGCTTCTTCAAATTGGGGAAAGTTTCTGTTTTGTTGCTGAGATACAGACATCTTAGCAATGCCATGTGCTAAATAAACAGGGGCCTCTGTAGAAGAAGTCAGCTGTGGTTGTTGAAATTTTCGATATATTTCTGGATAGTTTTCAATGTGTGAATACCTAAATTTTTAGTTTAAGGCTACTTTTGACACAACTTCTCATATAAACATATTGGTTAATGTATTGACATATCCATCATCAATTACAAATTAGTTCATTCAAATCCTTTATTCCTCTATGAAGTTGAGATTCTTACAACAAAGAATTGAGAGTGCTGTTGAGCCATTGTCCCAATTCATTGCTCTTTGGGCATTGAGGACTCACTGCCAGACTCCTGCCTTGGCTTCTGGTTGTTAGTGGGATCAAGATCTAGCTTTGTTCATGAGCAGAATGTCTCGTTTCAGACACTTGGGGCGAAGTCTTCTTTGGATGTTGAACAAGATGGCAGACTCAAACTCTTTTCTTTAAAACACAAGAGAGAATCTATTAGATTAAACAGAAAAGGATATGATGTAATTTGGCTCAAAACCAGGAGGTGACTCGACTGTTCTCCTGGTCCATTCTTCACTTTTCCTTGATTGAATTCATTCACAGGATGCCCTAGGATTTAGGGTGTCTGTTTCTAGTAACCTGATTGAAGCAAAGAGCTATTATCTAGGTTGTCTCAGCTTTTATGGTTTGTCTGTACAAGGGAGTTTTGAAGTCATTATTTACTGGAATCTTGACGAGCATCAGAAACAGGGAAGAGTCTATTATCAGTTACTAGATGTTGGTTACTGTTTATTGGCTGGTATCACAGGTGAGAAAGAGTGACAGGCATGTGGAGAAAGCAGGTGTAGCCATCTATTCCCTTCCCATCTAGTGTGCCAAAACATGATCCCTGAATACTGAGAAAGTGCCATGTTAGCCCCCTGATACAGCCTCAAGTAGCCTCATCCATTTGCCGTACATGCTGTGTTTAAAATTGTCATGTTTTATGTAGGAAGGATTGCTCTCAATCTGTGGTTCTCAACATTTAGCACTTATCTAAATCATTTGGAGGGCCTGATAAAATGCAGATTTCTGCTGCTCCCTCAGAGTTCAGATTCAGTAACTCTGGGGCCTGAGAATTTGCATGTCTAATGAGAGTTCAAGTGATGTTGTTGCTACTGGTCTAGGCAACACACTTTGAGAACCACTGTTCTAGACGTTCTTAGAAACAAACTAAAAACTCTAGTGGGATAGAATTAGCAGACAAGAGGGTGACAGAATCTAATCTGTCTTGGATTACTAGCTGGACATTAAATGAGAGGTTACTCTTAAATGATCTCTTTATGTCTCCAATTCTGGGAATCTTGTGCAGTTTGCAGTCTCTCCAGTTCCTATATTTCTCCAGTTTATTTTTCCCTATCCCATATCTTAAAACCTATTTTCCATCCTTAAGGACACAGCCTAGGACTAGCCCTGACTACATTCCGTATTATACCATTCCTCATTTTTCCAAACCGAATCTGCTTAAACTTAAATCTTCTGAAATCTTAGGTAGGCTGACCAATCATCCCAGTCTGCCCAGAACTATAGGAGTTTCTTAGGACACAAGACTTTCAGTGCTACAACCAGGAAGGTCTCAGACAAACTGGGATGAGTTGGTCTCCTCACGTAACAGTGTGACCAAATTTTAGTCACTTCTAAATTTAATTAGCATGTGCCTTTGTTTTTTAAGTCATTTAAGTAATACCCATACCAGGAATGCACAATATTCTCTTTATTCTCAAGATACAGTTGAATAAAGAACATATTTTTGTAACATTTCTTACCTATGTATTTTCATGTTTAAAAACAAAAAACAAACAAAAAACCCCAAAAAAACAAACAAACAAACAAAAACCTTATTATCTACTCCCTTACCAGATCATAGGAACAATTGGAAAAGAAAAATGGCTTTTTTACTGCAGGCCTCCTGTTATTTGGTGGGAAGAAGAAAATCTTTGACTTTATACAGTTTTTCTAAAAGACAAATTTGAAACACTAAATTAACCCTGACCTATAGCCAAAATTGGCTCTTAAAAACTCACATGTTTGAAAGTAAACAAAACCATTTATTTCTGCAGGCTTTCCATCTCATCTCTCTTCTGGGGGATTAGTTCCATGAACTTTTCTAAAATAGTATGATTTTCCAGCAGCAGGAAAAAGTGTAACAAATTAATTATAGATGTATGTTAAATTACTTTCATTACCATCCCTGGTTTAGGGATAGGCTCACGTGAGCGGAATGGCTGATCAAAGAGTCTTTCGATCCATCCCCATGGCAATAGCTACTTATGTTCTGCTTGTAATGCTGTTCTCAGATAAGGGGAGAAGCCAAGCTCTGATTTGAAGGGCTGGCTGTTTACAGATTCTTGAGAAAGGAACGTGGCTTATCCAGTGTGAAGTATCCAAGTGAAAATGTAGATATAACCTTCATTCTCATGGATTCTTCTTGCCTGAGATTTCTGAAGTCATGTAAATACCAAAACTTTTGCCAACTTCAAGCAATCCCTCAGTTTTCCTGACTGCCTTTTTTGAAGTCTCAGTTTGGGGAAGGTCTTGAGATTCCTGATGTTGTCCTCTGCAGTTCTTCAGCCAAGCTCTCCTAGTTGTTGCCGTTGCTGGACCTTGGGGATCTGTGTTACTACCTAATCAAAAGAAACTTTAGCTTTTTACCAGTGAAGCTAAGGCTGGAATTCACAGGAAACACGGCGTCTTACCTTAGCCACGAGTGGAACCTCAAACAACTTAATACATTTAAGTCTCCGTTTTGAGAGACTGAATAAACGAATGGACAATGCCAGACCATATATAAAACTATTTAGAATTCTGATCCAGAATCTGCAGCAACCGGTCCAGGAAGCCAAACCACATTTTCTGTAGCAATCGGTCCAGCATAGTCAGTACTTAATGACAGGTTCTCTAATATTTGCCTCCATTTCCAATTTCGGACCTAAAGGAGAAAGCTAAATATGCTTCCCAAGGCAATCACACAGGATGCCCTGTTTGTGGCTACCCTGCCTTCAGCATCGCCATGCTGACACCTTCCATCAGGGCACACCTGAAGCCTTCCCTTTCTCCGCTATACAGCTTTCCCACTCCTCTGCCTGCCTTTCAGTCTCTGCCAAATTCAAGTGATGGTGGCTGACTCCTTTGTACAGCAAATTCTGTATAAAGAGCCCTTGCTTCTTCATTCAGTTGGTCTCCAGTTTGCTTCCAGTTTTCTCTTCTGTAAAAGAGGGATTTGGAAACAAAAAAGAGCCAGAAGGGGCCTAGGGATTGGAGAACATCAAGGAGCCAGAGAGGTCACTTGCCTTGTCTTAAGAGGTTTACAGGTGGGCAAGTCTGTGCCCCACTCCATGCTCACCCATCTTTTTCACAAATGACAAGTCTATGTTGGCTTAGACAGGAGAGTTTCACAGCTAAAACAAGATTTTAAAACTACCCTCTGCCCCTCTAAAGTGGTAAAATATCCCAGTCAATAGAAAATCAAGCTCAGAGCTGCAGTGAAGGAAATGTGTAGTAATCCACTAGCCTATTTCTAAGTTTCAGATACTTTTTCTGACTAAACCCTAGTTCAGATGAGAAAATCGAGGTTTAAGGAGGTTCTGTAACTGGATCAAAATCACAGGGCTCCTTAGTGCTAAGGCCACAGTCAGAACTAGTGACTGTCAGCCATAAAGTCTCTACGAAAGAGAAGTAGCCAAAGTGTTACTTCTTCTCCTGCACCACATCTTGATCCACACAGAGGGTATGGTCAGTGTTTCTGTCTGCTGCAGACAGTTCCCACCCACAGAGCATCTTCTGCTTCTCTCTGCCTGTGGCCATCTGCAGCCCACTCCTGAAGATGGCTGGAAATGCCTGAAAGTTAATGTCCCTGGGATGACCCTCAAGCAATGACAGAGATGTATTCATGGATAAGTAGAATTCGTACCCAGCTTACTTGTCCTTAAGTGGGGCATTTCTTTTTTTTAATTTATTTTATTGAAGTATAGTTGATTTACAATGTTGTGTTAATTTCTGCTGTACAGCAAAATGATTCAGTTATATACATATATAAAAGAATATATATATACTTTTTCATAGTCTTTTTCCATTATCGTTTATCACAGGATATTGAATATAGTTCCCTATGCTTGCTATAAGTAGGAACTTGTTGTTTATTCTATATATAATTTGCATTTGCTAATCCCAAATTCCCAATCCATCCCTCCTCCAACCCCCTTGGCAACCACAGGTCTGTTCATGTCTATGAGTCTGTTTCTGTTTCATAGATGTGTTCATTTGTATCATATTTTAGATCCCAAGTGTAAGTGATGTATGGTATTTGTCTTTCTCTGACTTCACTTAGTATGATAATCTCTAGTTGCATCTGTGTTGCTGCAAATGGCATTATTTCATTCTTTTTTATGGCTGAGTAGTATCACATTGTGTATATGTATCCATTCATGTATCAATGCACATTTACATTGTTTCCATGTCTTGGTTATTGTGAATAGTGCTGCTATGAACATAGGGGTGTGTGTATCATTTTAATTATTGTTTTCTCCAGATATATGCCCAGGAATGGGATTGCTGAATCATATAGCAACTCTATTTTTAGTTTTTTGAGGAACCTCCATGCTGTTTTCCATAGTGGCTGCACTGATTTACATTCAGTGGGATATTTCTGAGGCATGTTCCATACTGGTCTCAGAGGGTCTTCAGTGAGAATGAGCTCTGGTTGCCCTCAGAAGTAGCCTGATAATTAACACCTGCTTCTTTATTTTACTTCCCAGGCCTCACTGTGTCTCCTGGGATTGCCTCCCAAATAATTTACTTGCTCCCAAATCCTTGGCTCAGGGATTGCTTTAGGAGGAACCCAAATCGAGAAAGAGAGGAAGCCAGGTTTTGAAGATAATTCACCATCCCAGCTTCACTAATCAAAACATCCATTGTCTATAATGGTTTGAATGAAATGCAAACATTATAATCAGATCGGAAAATGACAGATGTTGCAGAGAATACAGCTTGTCAGGAAAGATTCTTTTTAATAAATCATTTGTCATCAAGTTACATAGCCATCCTTATGAGGGTTTTGGAGCCAGAATTACAAGGGGGGGATGTGTGTGTGTGTCCCCAAATCCTTTAATCCTATGTAAATATTCAGAATATTCAGATTTTCAGACTGGAGAAATTTAATTAACCTTTGATGATTGCACATTTCACTCATATTTTGAAAGCAAATACTTTAAAACTTAAAATATGAGAGTAAAATCAAAATATCAAAGGCAATATAAAACATATTGTGAATACCTGAATATACCAGGCTTCTGAAATAGACCTAAATAACCCTAAGATCATAAAGGAAGGGAATAGAAAGAAGAGATAGAAAAAGTATTTAATTACTGAAATAAGACAATTATACTGTTAAAAGTGCATCTCTGAATGAAATATTGATGATGGTGAGTAATACTAGATTAGTACCAGCTAAAGATCAGTGAGTTACTCAAATGTCTTTAGTGAGGATTTGTCCTCTTATGTTTACATGTATACTTTATTTTCATTCATGTGCTTCACATATGAAGTCTAACAAGAAATCTTTCTCCCGACAGCAGTTATTGGTTAATGATCAAATAATAAAACAAATTAGGATATACATATTTATTTGTATGGAAGTACATGCATGCATGTGTGTGTGTATCCTAATTACAAAATATACCCATTTTAGAAAACACATAAAAATAAAAAAGACTGGTGACCCCATAAATAAACTCTTCCAAAGTAGTAATTATTAGGATTTTAGCCTACATAGCTCAAATTTATTATACTTTAAAATAAAACATATTTACATATGTAAATGCACATATATATTAACAGAGTATGGATCAAAATGTATTAACTGTTGGAAATTCTTAATTTTTCACTTAATAATCCTTAGTGTTTTTCCATGTCAGAAAATATTTATTGAAAGCAATCTATAGTTGACTTCTTAATATCTCATTATATTTATATCTCATAATTTTTAACTTTCCCCTATCATTGGATGTTTTTGATGTTTGCAGATATTTGCCATTATAAATAATGTTGCAATTAACATTTGTATCTATTGTCTGTTTAATCTCTTGATTACTTTATTTAGATAGATTACTATCAGTGGAATTTTCTAAGGCATAATTATGAACATTTTAACACTCTTCACACATATTACTAAATTGTTCATTTATATAACTTATATATTCTTGTCAACAATGTATAACAGTTACTATTTAATCACACTCAACTTCGTGTATTAACATTTAACTTTTGTCACTTTGATACATAAAAAAACTATCAATTTTCAAATGTAAATATATTTGCTTACTAGTGAATATTTATGTCATTTGCCCATTTTTCTTTGTAGTTTTAAAAGTTCTATATAGTCTCACAATATTAACCCTTTGTCTTCATTTAACAAGTATTTATTGAGCATCTACTTTACGTTAAGCTTTATGCTAGGCACAGGAGACACAATATTGAACAAAATAGAAATAGTTTCTTCTTTTCTCACGGAGCTCCATCTGCCTTTCTTCTTTGCTCACAGAGATTGCAGTCTATAGGAGACAGGCATTTGAACAAGTAGGTTTATAGGAGGAGTACAAGAGGCTATGGAAACCTGAAGTGTCAGCACTGTGCAGACCAGTTAATACATCAGTCCTGAGACTATTTATCCTTAACAGTCCTGCTTACAAGATTGGTCCTTGGATTTCATGAGAGTTCCCACCATTCTCTGATGAGAATGGCTCATTGTGCCCGAACCACTCATCCAAATGATGTGGTTTGTACTGAACATTTGCTTTCCTTCTGGGAGTCTTGAATCTTGGTACTTGTCAGGCAAAGGCTGCCTATGTGACCAGCCCCCAACAAAAACTTTGGACACTTAGTCTCTAATAAGCTTCCCTGATAGATAACGTTGCACAAGTGATGTCACAAACTTGTTAGTGGAAGAATCAAGCATGTCCTGTGTGACTCCACTAAGAAAAGATCCTTGGAAGCTTGTACCTGGTTTCCTCCAGACTTCACCCCATGTGCCTTTTCCTTTTGTTGACTTTGATTTGTCTTTTTGCTGTAATAAATCTTACCTATGAGAATGACATATGCTGAGTCCTGGGAGTTCTCTTAGCAAATTGTAGAACCTTAAGGTGGCTTAGGGACCCTGAACACAGGTACCTAACCCAGTACTACTGCATCTTTCGTGGGGGATGTGAGGAACTAAAAGCATCGGTTAGAGTTGTATCACACTGTTTCAAAGCAATTTAACCATGTCTCAAAACAAAGTCAATGAATAATTTTAGAGAAAAAAAAATCCAGCACCCAACAAATTAAAATTTATAATGCCTGGATCCAATCAAAAATTACCAGCCTTTCAAAAAAAGTGGGAAAATGTAATCCATAATGATGAGAAAAATCTGTCAAAACATCTAGAAATGACACAAATGATATAGGCTAGATTAGGACGTTAAAATAGATATTTAACTATTCCATATATTCTTAAAGCTAGAGGAAAGATTGAATATGTTGAGTAGGGACTTATAAACAAATACCCAAATCAAACCTCTAGAGATAAAAACTGTAATGTCTGAGATAAAGAATGCACAGGATAGGAAAAATAATTACATATTAGACATTGCAGAAGGAAAGGTTAATGAACTTGAAGACTTGACAGTAGAAATTACCCAGAATAAATGACAGAGAGTTAAACAGCTATAAAAATTGAAAGGGATATTAGCAAACTGTGAGAAACTTCAGACAGCCACATATATATTTAAATAGAGTCCAAAAAAAGGAGAAGATAGAAAGAAAATTTGAAAAATTTTGAAAAGGTGCACAGTGCCACAAGAGAGAAGTGTGGAGGAGATGAAGCAGACTTTGGCCAGTAAAAGACAAGAGATGAACAGGAACCAGCAACCATTAGAAATGTCCCTTTTCATTCCCCGTTCCATCCTCGTTCCATGGAATACTTGTACTCTGTACAAGTACAGCCTTTGAAGAGATATTCCACCTGAGTAAGTGACTGGCTGTGTCTCTTTCTATCTCATGAAGAAGTAGACAGCTGATGCATCACCTTGTATTTTCTTTCCATCCTTCCCTGTCTCATATCCAATTTTCCTTAATCAGACTGCACTTCCCTGTAAAGTGTGGAATTTAAACTAAGACAGTCCAATACAAGAATGGAAAGAATCACATCGGATAAAGTGATGATGAGATAGGGAATTGAAGGCTTGACAAGAGTGAAGAGTATTTGACATGAGTGCTATGGAAAATGGGCATGAACTGACTCTGAATAAAAATAGGATTGGTGGAGAAAACACACAAGCTGTTTGAGGTCAGTGACCACGAATGTATATTGGCCCCAGTTTGCACAGTTGTATCCATCACTTCTCAGTAATCTGGGTACAGAGAAGGTGGACTCTGGGACTTGTCCAAATGTGGGTGGAGTTTTGGTCAGTCAAGTGTAAGAGGAGGACAAGAGGTCAAGAAGATTCAGGATATTTGCAAGTTACTTTAAAGAGAAATAGATTCTAAACAGGACAGTGAATAGTAAAGGAAATTAAGAAAGAGGCTGGATGGAGGTCCAGAAAGTATTCTAGTCTCAGTGCAGAACAAAGAACTGAATTTGGGGGAATAATAGAGAGAATGGGAAGAAAAGGAGCTTGTGACCTGAGAGGAGAAGGTCTGAGTTTACAGTGTCAGAAGTGGGAAAGTGTCCCAAGTGTAAATGTATGGTTATAAATGGGTGGCTGACATGGTGTAAAGCCAGTAACTCCAAAAAATAGTGGAGATATAAAACAAAACTATAGAGCAAAAACTAGAAAAGTAGAACCACATCTTTAGTGTTTTTTTTTTTTTGTCATTGCTTTGACCTTTTTAAAAAAATTTTTATTGGAGTATAGTTGATTTGAAATGTGTTAGTTTCAGGTGTACAGCAAAGCGAATCAGTTATATATACAATATATCCACTCTTTTTTGGATTCTTTTCCCATATAGGCCTTACAATGTATTGAAGAGAGTTCTCTGTGCTATACAGTAGGTCCTTATTAATCTCTTTTATATATGGCAATGTATATACATCAATCCCAATTTTCCAATTTATCCTTCCCCTCTCTACCCACTGGTAACCATAAATTTGTTTTCTGCATCTGTACCTCTATTTCTGTTTTGTAGATAACTTCATTTGTACCCTTTTTTTGGATTCCATATATGTGATATCATATGATATTTGTCTTTCTCTGACTTACTTCGCTAAGTACAACAATCTCTAGATACATCCATGTTGCTGCAAATGGCATTATTTTGTTCTTTTTTATGCCTGAGTAATATCCCATTGTATATATGTACCACATCTTCTTTATCCACTCCTCTGTTGATGGACGTTTAGGTTGCTTCCATGTCCTGGCTATTATAAATGGTGTTGCAATGAACATCTATGACAAAGGAGGCAAGAACATACAGTGGAGAAAAGACAGTCTCGTCAATAACTGATGCTGGGAAAACAGGACATCTACATGTAAAAGAAGGAAATTAGAACACTCCCCAACACCATACACAAAAATAAACTCAGAATGGATTAAAGACCTAAATGTAAGGCAAGATACTATAAAACTCTTAGAGGAAAACATAGGCAGAACATTCTCTGACATAAATCATAGCAAGCTCTTTTTTGATCCACTTCCTAGAGTAATGAAAATAAACAAGTGGGGCCTAATTAATCTTTGGAATATTTTATTGCTCTTGTTAACTCTTTTCATATTTTTCAACTAGGCTGCTTATTATGGGGACTATTATGGGGACTGCTTCACTTCATTAATTTTCCTTCACAGTATCATATATGCTCACTTGAGTTCAGAAGAACAGAAGCATAGTATTTAGGTAAATAAAAGGTGAAATTTTGGAGAAGGGATGGGAGAAGGAACCCACTTGTTGACAGGGTTGGGACGGGCAGGTACAAGCTGAGTCAAGCTGAACCAGTCACCCTAGTTCAGACCCTTTCTAGGTCTTCTCTCATATGTAAAATTAAAACAATACTACTTTTAAAGTTGCTTTAAGGATTAAATTAAGTAAATGAAATTAAGTATGTAATGCTTGATATATGAAAAGAACTTATATAAACCCCTTAATGCACATGGTTTGAAACAAAGTTCTATTAGTATCATCTTATAATAATGTAAGTTTTTAATGTTAGACTATAAATAATAGTACTGAAGTACAAAAAGAGTAATTTCCTAAAATAATCACAATAGCTATGCTTTCTGGAGGAGTATCATAAGATGTGTCAGATTTAGCTATTCAATATTTCTTAGACTGTTTTATTTGGTAACCCCTTCCTGTAAGTTACATTAATCAGTTCATTACTTTTCAGAGTCTGGTGTGGTAGGTAATTAATTCCTGACGATTTTCTGCCTGGAGATTCCTGGAGACCTGTTTAAAAGAAAATATAATAAAATGTAAATGATTGTATTTAAATTAAAAGGTTATAGGTTAAAGCTTCCATTTCTAGTGAAGATAGAATAAATGATCTACAGACCTAAGACTGAGCACTGCCAAAGCAGAACGAGCAGGGTTGGTGGCAGAGACTTAACAAAGAAAGTGAATTGTGTTGAACTCTACTTCTGATCTTTAATTCCGCTTGCCTGGAAGGTCTTAAATGGGACATTGGAATGCTGAACCTCAATTTCTTCACCTCAAAATATAACCCACTTGTTGCTACCTACCCCCAGGGTCTGGTAGATGCCCAAGTGAAGTAATACATGCACCATTTGAATTTTGTAAGTAACTCCACAGAAAAAGGAGATACCATTCATTGGTGGCATCCTGGCCAGCTGGCTTGCATTTTTCAGTTACATTTGGGCTTTCAGCTGTTGCTGGGCAGGAGCCATCTTCCCTACTTTTAAAAAAAAAAATCACTCTGCAAAACATTCTAGTTTACCAGATGGTTTCCTTTATATTGTAAAGCCCATTGTTTGCTGTTAACTCGAGTCATTGTTTTCCCCAAAGTAACAAAAAAGTACATACTGAATATAAAAGTGGGGCTTTTTTCATAGGGTAGGAAGTTGATTTCATATAAAATGAGCATCTAACCTGGCAGTACAGACGACCCGGGGATTTACTTGAACGTGAGCCAAGTGCATTTAAAATTCCTATTACCCAGCACTGGGCAGTTCTGGGTTACACGCATATTAATCAACAGGGACTGCTGGGAACCCAGATGTGCAGGTGTTTTGCCTACATAAATGTGCGTGTAAAATGATTTCCATATTCAATTTCTCATGGCAACTCATTGGAGCAGCCTATAGTTGGGTGCTTTCCTGAAAATCCCAACTGAGAGTTTTCATTTATTTAGAAAAACAGAAAAAGGAAAGCCGCCTCAAACTATAAAGAAATCCTTGGTTTCTGTGAAAAGCACTGTGGGCCTTACTAATTATACAAAATGTTTGTGCCACACAGGATAGTAAAATAATCATGATGATATGAATATAAATTAAAGAAAAACTGAACAGATGAGTAAGTTTCATAAACTATGGATTAAATATGAATATGAAACTAAAGGTAAAAATGGTGGCAAGTAATTTTTGGCTTAAATAGTTTTAGATATTTTCATTGAATATGGATAGACCAAGAAATTATACAGAACATTTTCATAGAAGACCATTTACAGTGTATCATCAAATGCACATCACACTCAAAAGCTGTAAGCTTGTTTTTTTTTTTTAAAGCTGTAAGGTTAAATAAGTGACCTGAAAGATGAGAGCTAATGTATTCTTAATCCTGTCTCTCATTGTCTTGAGGGGCTCTGGAAAACATTCTTCATATGGTTTGTATCATTTGTGCCTGTGTGTGTGTGCACATATGTGCATGTGTGTTTAATGGCCAATAAGATTGTTGATTTCTTTCTCAAAAAGTGAAAAAAAAAACTTATTTCAAGGAAAGAGTCAGACTCTTGTAAATCAAGGCATCTGTTCCACAGTTTGGTCTTCTTGATAAATACTGTTGTTTGGCTATGATGTGATGCATTTAGGTAGTAGAGATAGAAATACCCTACTGAATTTCTGCTCTTGGGCATTCCTCAATAAAAATAACTTCAAACAATTCACATAAGCATTTGGCTGTGGATAACCAGAGTGATTAAATACAGAAAAACAGTCTTGAACTTGTTGCCATTCTCCTCCCACTGAGCATGCATTCACTCAGTCGCCAAGACTTAATCATGATCACGGTTTTTATTTTGGCCATCAGTGCTGAATCAAGATCACGAGGCACACCACTGAATGTCAGTTCTTCCCCGTGAATGAAGCCATGTGCATTCTGGCTCCCTTTTGTTCCCAGAGCAGTGCCCTTTCTGGCTCTTACATCGCTGCTGTCCCATCAGTGCTGACCACAGGGTACCTTTTTCAGTCTGCATCTGGCCAGCAGGATGAGCATTGGCTGAATGACAAATTGCCACCTCATATGACATGGGTGACAGGTGGAGAGTAAAATTAAAAGCCATCAAGCACTCCTCCATCTAGATGCACTAGGTTTGTGTGCACAAAGAAGATTTATATTTTACATTTTAGTGGTTTCATCCAATTTAACATACAAACGTGTACCTACATGTAACTCTTTTACATGGCACCACTGGGATTGTACTACTGTCCAGCACTGTCATAAAGGAATCTGTCAAGAGTTTTTCCTTCTTTCCATGCAGATATTATATGTCATTAATGCTGTATTTACATCTTCTTAGATAAAGTATGGCATTTACCCTTTGGGGCAGCAAGGAAAACAACAAACTCGAAGGCAACAAATTCTCAAAGTTTCTTAACAGACAACATAGTGAAGACTAAGAGAACATACTTAGATTATCTTTTTACTTCATATTCATACTCTTTCTACTGCCTGAGCAAAATCCTTATATTGAAGATTCACTTGTCCCTTTATGATCAGGTTCAAATCCTACATTCACCCCCCAAGTACTATTCATTACATCCACAGGGTTATTCTGAAAAAGCATTTATGTAGTTACTGCATTGGCACTTTTATGCATCACTGAACCACTTATGAGCCATTGAACCATTTTTATAAATTGTGATTATAATATAGTGTAATTGCAACAAACAAAGATGGGAGATTAACAAATGTAAATGGTAAGAAGTAAATGATGTGAAAACACATTAGAGAAAATATCTGTACCCTGTTAACCAAAAGTTAGCTGAGATGAACTGATCAGCTTTGCTCAGCCCAGACCTCAGAGCACATGTGCAGTGATGTTGAATCACAGTTCTGTAGCGTTCACTTCTTACATTTCCAAATCGCTGCTCAAAATCGCAGTTCTGTGGCATTCATATCTTCCTTGTAAGCAAAATACATTTTTGCTTATTATTATTACGTGCTGCTATGTTTTCTCCATAATAACTAAATTGCCTACTAGGCCCTCAATAAACCACCTAGACCCGCACAAGCCACATTTTGGGGATGTTTATTCCAAGGAACTCATACGCTTTTCTCTTTGAGGCTAAGGAAACTGCATCCGGGTAATTAGCCAAGTTCCTTCCTCGAGGTCCAACAGCTAGTTAATTGCGACTGGCAAGCGCTCCAGCCGCCTCACCGCCCTCCCCTGACCCCCGACTGCTATGGTATTGCCCCCCCCCCCGCCCCCGCACCGTGTACCCGCAGCCCCTCCACTGATGACGCGCAATCTGCCTGGATGGCAGGTGCTTCTCAAACTGTGGTGAGCGGCAGCAGCAACCGGAAGGCTTGTTAAAACAGGTTACTGGGCCCCACCCCAGAGGTTCTGATTCAGTAGTTCTGGGGTGGGGCTAAGGATGTGCATTCTAACAAGTTCCTAGATGATGTCGCTGCTGGTAGAGGGCTGTGGCCCTTGGAGAAGCCCTGCTCTCTCACTCTTCTCTGACAGTTCTTTGGAAGTGCTTCCTAAATTTTAATAGACAGACACATCACTTAGGTGTTTTGTTAAAATGCAGATCCTGCTTTTCTAATGAGTTCCTAGATAACGCCAGTCCTGCTTGGACCAGCTGCGTTTTAAGGAGAACTCCAAAAACATGCTCAGCTACCAAGTAAACACAGGGAAGGAAAAATAGAAACATGCAGGTTGGGCCAGAAAAATGTAGAATTCCTCAAATATAGTATCACTTCCAAGAGGATGTGCTTGGATACGCAGCTGAAGGCATCCCTACCTATCCTAGGAGGCAGGGTGTGCCACTCATGTCCAGTTCTTTGTGTCATCACAACCACCACTTCCCCAGGGTCTCTTCGGGTCCCTAGTTCGATCCCTATCTTAGTCTTACTCTCCTCCTTTGAGTAGGGTGGTGGTTTTCAGTGTCTTCCAGGGGCAAGGACCCCAATGCTTGTGTGAAGCGGGAGTGTGTAGGAGGTGCCAAGCTGCTACTATTTTGACCTGGTACTAAGTTGTCTGTCTTGTGACTAAAGTTTACACCAGCCTCATTAGACTGTCTTTTCAGCTCAGAGATCCGTAACAAAATGAGCAAACAAGGCGGGGGATGGGGAGGAGGGCGCTTCAGAACATCCAGGTTCTAACCCAGCCTTAGGATCAGAGGTCCTTCATGTAATGTTTACCCTGCGATCTAATAGTACAGACCCTTCCCCCTTTCACCTCTGTCTTATGCTTTGCCAGCTGCAATTTTGACCTTGGTTTAGAAGCATTCCTGGTTTCCCATCCTAAACACTGAGACTTCTGCCTTTAGCAGATTAAATTTAAGGGACCCGTTTATGCCATGGCATACTCTTTCTCATTCATTTTTTTTTTATTCATTCAGCAATACTTTATGTCACTGAACCAGCAATACTTACCATGTGTCATTTTTAAAGAAATATTTACTCCATGCCATGCTCTGTACTGAACCCTGGGAATTTACTGGAGTCTTATCCAGATCATGCTCCTGCCTTTGTAGAAATTTATATTAGTCTAGAGGGCACGTGGAGGGAGAGAAGGAGCCCAAGACTTGTAAACTGACGGTCTCAATCTATCTCCCAGTGTGCTATCTATGAGAAGTATAGAGTGTAACATAACCTGGGCTAGAAAAGGCTTAAAGTCACCTCCAAACTGCTCTATCCTGAGAATAACAGGGAACCACCCTCTAACCAATGTGGGTGACCCAATCTGATTTGCATTTTGGAAAGATCACTGTGGCTGCTCTGTGTGTGTGTGTGTGTGTGTGTGTGTGAGAGAGAGAGAGAGAGAGAGAGAGAGAGAGACAGACAGAGACAGAGAGAGAGAAGGAGGGAGAGAAGGAAAGAGATCTGTTAGGCAAAAAGAAATCCACACAAGGGATAATGGTGGTCTGAACTAGTGTGGGAATAGAAAGAGACACCATCAAGCCACAAGCAGAAGACTGAATCAATGAACTTGATAATACTGTGAGTTGCAGTGGTAAGGATGGGAGAATGCTAAGGAATAATAAGAGATTCCGTTTGTTAAGTGCTTCATGGCCATGCAGGATAGAGGAGACCTATGTTATTGATGAGGAGATGAAAGTTCCAAAATGTTGACCATGTGCCCAAGATTGAAAAAATTAATGACCAGATAGTAGAGCCCAAGTCATCCTGACACTGAAGCCATGATCCTCATCAGGGTGTGTTCATTTTGATATCAACTAATTGTCAGCTTCCTCTGGCTCAGAAAGCAGACTGCCTGAATTGGAATCCAGGTTTCACCACATACTAGAGGTGTAACTCTAGACACATTATTGAATCCCTTAATTTGCAGGTTTCTCAGGTAGGAAATAAAAATAAAAATAGTTGCAACTTCTTACATTGTTTAGTGTAATTCCTGGCACATGTAAGCACCTGGTAAAGGAGAGCCACTGTCATTATTTTATTATTTAGCAGCTACTCTTCCCCGATATTCTCCAAGTGGGCATATGCTTTCCAGGTGGAGGACACATGGACCCAGCTCCTTGACAGTGCATAGAGGCCTGAGCAATGCAAGAAGCTCCCGTGGTTCTCAAACTGTTTGCCACTTTCTCAGGGCTCACCTGTCCCTCTATATCTCCACAATCTATAGAGGAGGAGTCCTCCATGACCCAGACCTTGGGTCTCTTCTCTTTTCCGTCTAGACTCTCTGTCCATGTGATTGCATCCATTTTCATGACTTTAGATGCCATCTATATTCTGACTCTCACATTTCTATCTCCAGTCCTCTGCCTTGCAGCCCTATATATTCAACTGCCTCTTGATCGCTCCACATGGATGCCCAAGAGTCCAAAACTGAGCTCCTGACTTTATTCCCCAAGCCTACTCCTCTGTAGTCTTTTGCTTTTCAGTTAATGGAAATTCCTTTGGTTTGCTTAAACTAAAAACAGTGCTATACTTCTTTTTCTTGCATCCCCGAGCTAGATTGTAGCAAATCCTATTAACTATGCCTTCAAAATATATACAATTCTACCATTTCACATCCCCTCTGCTGCTCCCACCCTCACCTGAGCCAGCTGCATCGCTTACCTGGATTAGTGCACACACCTCTTAATTCTTCTCCTTGCTTCTCTCCTTTCCAGCTGCAGAATGTGTTCAACAAGGCAGCCACAGTGGTCCTTTAAAATGTATGTCAGATCACGTCACTCCTCTGCTGTAAACCCTCTAAAGGTGTCCCATGATCTAAACACCATGATGTGTGCCCATGTCATCTTTATGACCACATCGCCTATTGCTCTTCCCTTCATGAAGTGCTTCAGCCACATGAGCCTCATTGCTAGTCGTGGAACTTACCAAGCACACTCCCATTTCACGGCCTTTGTAATTGCAGTGTCCTCTGTTAGGAAGGCTGTTCCCGCAGACAGTCAGACTATCTCCCTCACTTTCTGAGGTCCTTACACCTGACATCTCCTGGTGTCTCCTAATTTAAGCCGCACCCAGTGTTCCTTCTATTCCCACTTTCCTGCTTTATTTTTAGCTTTTATCATGTTTTTAACTGCCCCCACACATACACACACTTTTTTGTTTTCTTTTCCTAACTGGAAGTAAGCCACATGAGGCTCGGGACTTTGTTTTGTTCACTGCTGTGTCCTCAGTACCTAAAACAGTGTCTTACACATAGTAGTTTTTCAATAAATACTTACTGAATGATTGAATCCATTGAAATTTTCTGGTCTTTGTAATTTCACTCCTATTTCATATTAAATGTCCCTTTGACTAATTCTTATCTTAATACATCTCATTTTATAGCTTCAGAAAACAGGAGGTCTCCCATCAGTAAGTAACTGGCTCACTTTCCTGTCCTGGGCTCACTCTTTGCACCACTGATCTTATGCCAATCCAGGTTGTTGGCCACCCACTTTTCTTTGTCAATTGCTGCTGCTCTACACTCTTTCCTGGGGCTTTTTTAGTCAAAATTGGCTTTGGATGCAGGGTTTCCCCAGCTGTCTCCACCTCTTCCTTGATGTTGCCCAAACCCAATCTGTTTGTAAGCATTATATTAATCAGTGTAGGGAAATGAGCAAAGATGATACACTTTCAATATGTTTGTTATGTTAAAACATAAGAGAAGTTTCCATAATTCAGATCTTTCTATATGACTCCAGACTCCAAAATGTTTCCTGCATGTGGCTTTCCAAATCAGTGTACATTATCACAACCATTCTTGAATATTGCCGCATAAGTAACATTTATTTATACTGCTGTGAATGGTTTCTTTGGTATGTTTTTCTAATTTCCCTAATATTAATGTGACCATACATCCCTCTGTGTCTGGGATAGTCCTACTTTGGTGTCCCATTCTAAATAATCATAGATTCCCCCTTTAACTCATAAATGTCCATTTAGAGTGACAACTTGTATGGTCACCCTACTTAAAGTACATAAGATTTGACACTTTGTCCTTTGTGCCAAGTAGTTTTCTGTACAGGTTGTTAAATTCCCTCCTTCCAGTTGACCCTTTTATTGTTGGTGGGGTTTTAAAATTATTAAACTTACATACAGTAGCATTCATTCTTTTTAAAGTATGGTTATATGAATTTCGACAAATGCATCGTCTTATAACCACTGCCACAATTTAGCCCCCTGATTCTTAAACCCTGGAATCCACTCCATCCTTACAGTTTCGTCTTTTTCAAAATATCATATAATGGAATCATGTAGCCTTTGAGTCTGGCTTTTTTCAGATAGCATAATGTATTTGAGATGCAACCAAGTTGCCACATGTACCAATATTGTTCATTTCTATTCCTTTCATTCCATTGTACAGATGTACCACAGATTACCTGTTCGCCCCATGAAGGACATTTGGGTTCTTTCCAATTTTTAATGATTATGAATAGAGCTGCTATAGGCATTCGTGAGCAAGTTTTTGTGTGAACATGTTTTATTTCTCCTGGGTTAATATCGAGGGGTAGAAATGCTGGGTTCCATGGTAAGCAGATGTTAAACTTTATAAGAAACTCTCAACCCAGTTTACAAAGTACTTATACTATTTTACATTCCTAGCATGGTATGAGAGTTCTAATTGCACTGCATCCTGGCAAGCATTAGGTTTTATCAGTTTTATTGTTGTGTTTGGTGCTGTCCCTTTGTTTATTATTTTAACCATTCTAATAGGTGTGTGTGGTATTTCATTGTGGTTTCAATTTGCATTTCCCTAATCACTAATAATGTGAAGAGTCTTTTCATGTGCTTATTTACTCTCCTTATATCTTCAATAATGAAGTGTCTATTCATATCTTCTGCTTCTTTTCATTATTGGGTTGTTTGTTTTCATATTGTTGAGTTTTAAAAGCTCTTCATACATTCTAGAGTCAAATATTTTATTAGATATATGATAGCAAATATTTTGTCCCAGTTTGTGACTTGTCTTTGCACTTTCTTAGCAGTATTTTTCCCAGAGCAGAAGTTTTTGTTTTGGTGAAACCCAGTGAAATGCCTTTGCAAGTTTGTCAAAAATCAGTTGGGCCTATCTGCATGGACCTATTTCTGGACTCTCTATCCTGCTCCATTGATCTATGTTGCTGGAGATTTTAAAAGTTGAAATTAGCATCTTTTATATATTAAATAAGAATTTTATATTTTACAAAATAGATAAAATAGCCTTCATTTCAAGGTAATCTACAAAGATAAATGACTGTATTAGTGGAGAGTTGAAACTCTAATATCACTTCACTTGTCTAATATTTAAGTGAAACCTCAAGTATATTCTATACTAAAATTAATGACATCAACATTTACCACAGTGCTTTCCAAAATATTTCTTATAGATTCTCTATGAGGTGCACCACCAAAAATTTAAATAAAGTTCTGCATTCACAGCTGTTTCAGAAACCCATTGCAGGTTCTGAGTAGTCCTGTGGTAAAGAGGTATTTTAACACTGAGCCTAACATGTCCCAATTGTATTTAACTGGAAACCCTTTACTCAAATGACAGTGGTCAGAATCTCAAAGATGTGCTCTCTGCAGAATTTCACCTCTTACTTTTAACTTTCATCAATTCTTATTAACTTTTTCTGAAAAACTACTTTAGATCTTTTTTTTTTTTTCTCATCTCTGTGGTTTTGTGTTCTCTCCAGTGGAGAGTCTCCAACATATTTTCATATCCTAGTAATTTTTTATACTTTAAGCATCCTTTTTTAAAACCTGCTTCTTGTCTACTTATTATTAATTCATCATTTTCTTCTTTGTAATTGAAGCTTTACTGTGGGGAATGATTAAATCATGTATGATGAAACAAAGGACAAACTTGAAAATTTTATGGAGAGCTATCCTTTGTGCATACAGAAATAGTTACTACTTTTACTTGCAAATCAAGTTCCTTAAGTGATGGATGTCACTTGAAACCAGTTAATGCTGATGTTTTAAAACACAGTGTCATAACAGATTCATAGCTCTTTTTGAAATAACAAATGGAAAAACAAATTACAAAATACTACTAATAAATTAAGCTTTTATGAAAGCTAATCATATGATGTAAAGTTTGAAAAGTGAAGGTAAACCTTTATGAGAAATAAAATTGACTAGACCATTTTGTATTTCTATTCACAAATAGGCTTCACTTTTGGCTGTTAATATAAAATTAACAAAATTGTCTCTGGACAGTTTATGTTCTAAAGAACAACTTTAAGTTGGTTTTAGCTAGAAAAGTTGTGATGTTTACATTTCATAGAGTAAATCAGGTAATATTTGTTTAACTATTTGCAGGTTTTTAACATTGTTTTATTAGTATAGAGTAGATAGAAAAATAGCATATATGATAAAGTATCTATATATTTCATACAATAAATGTTTCTAACCAACTAATGGTTATATATTTGAAAGGGTATCATATCATAACTTAAAAGGAATAACAGTGACTCCTTAAAATTGTTGACCACGTAGAGGGTGGAAAACTTAAAATAGAGTAAAAATTTTAAAAGATTTAAGGATTTCCTAGGAACTGAAAGTTCACAAATGTTTTAGAACACTGGGCTTATCTGTCGGGAGTCTATCCAGCTGGAATGATACGGTTTTAATTCCAAGGCAACTCTGATATGTCAGGGCTACCTGTTGGCTCACATATAGATCCAGTGCATGTTATTAGCTCTGTGTAATTTCAACACAAGTTTTTGAGTATATTATTCTTATATCATATTTCTCAATTCAATATAGTTCTTATCATATCTGTGATATGATATTTCTTTACCCAAAAATGGGAAGCTCTGAAATTACTGATAGAATACTAAATCTGCAGTGACTTCCTTGTATCATTGTATCTCTAGTACTTATAAAGTGTCATTACTGTTATGTAAATGTCAATACTTTGAATGTTAACATATTTTTAGGAATCATTAATAGTAAAGTCATACTTAACTATGAAATAACTATGGATATAGGAAGGCAGTATCTTAGAGCATTCTGAAGATTTCTCTGTGTTTATAGTGTTCAGAAGGTAATTAATTGCAGTTTTATGTTAATATCATTATATGCTTGAAATGAAGTAATTAAAATATGCTTAAATTTCTTTTAGAAAAAAGCTTGCTTTTATCATCTTTCTCAACTGTTCACATTTAATCTTTTGATTTACGCTTTTGTCTTCTTGCATTCTTTCACTCTGCATTTCTGTTTCTCCCTCTTTTCTCTCCTCTTTAGTTATTCTGTTAGGGTACATCGTCATAAAACAGAAGACAATTCAGAATATAATTCAACTATGCTAGGACAAACAAACACATAGCTTTAAGATCTATAATCACTCCTATAAGTTACAAAATGAATTTTAAGTTTAGAAGATGGAAAATGTTATTTCAAGAGAAAACGAGATTTCTACAGATCTTCTAAAAGACTTCTTTTGATTCTTCTTCACATGTTGTGATCTCATGTCCTCTCTAGTGGAAAATCATCAACATATCACATGAAAAAACATGGGAAATTAATGTCTTCTTTTGGTGGAGATTATATTTTAACATACATACTATGAATTGCAAAACTCATTGATAGAGGATACTACTCTACAGATTTTTAAAAGATAGGTGAAAGTAACTTTAAAGAATTTCTAAGATATTGTTAAAATCAAAAAGAAATGGATACGAGCCTTGAAAATTCACTGGGCAGACAAAACTAGTTTAGTCATACTACTCAAGCCTAACTTAGCTTATTTTGCAAGACTGTCTTGACCTTGACCTGGATCATATTTTGCTTATACCTCTGGAAATCATAAACAAAATTTGAACTGTTTCCCAAGGTTGATAAGAGGTAACCACTGAAAATTCTAGTAATTTAACCAACAACTGTAAAGAATAAAGTCACTGCTTTCTCACTATATAAGCTCCTTTTAAACAATATACCCCGAGCCTCATTCCACATTTTGATTTTAGTGCTCCCCACTTACAAAATGTCTTTTTGGTGTATGCACAATAAACTTTTACTAATTACTTTTATTTCTGAACTTTTGACGATGTAAAGTTTTGATTTATACTGAAAATATGCATCTTGTATATTATTCTACAAGAAAATCTTACCCCTAAAAAATTTACATATTAAAGAATTTTATAGAACTGAAAATATCAGCCTAATAGTTTTTCAGTCAACAAGTTGAAAAGTCACAGTTTTAGAAATATGATAAAAAAATGTGTTCATGTCAAATAGCATTCTGTCCTTTCTTTAGCAAATTTAGTTATGCACGGACCTTCAAGCTTATAATTCCATGGCCACCTCCTTTATGAGTCAGCCCAGGTTATTTCAGAAGGTGGGATGGAGGACAGACCATATTCTGAGACTGGATGACCTAAGTAATCATCTCCCTTCTCATAGGGTCCTTTCTGACTCTGATTTTGCATATATAATCAGGCAGTCATCTCATATTACCTTGATTTTCCAACTAAAGACCTTTTTTCAAAAAATCCTCATTGTTAACTATGTTACTTTAAAAAATAGTAATCATTGCAAGATCATGTGTGTCAGGATGAGAGCAAAGTGATTGCTTTTACCTTTTCCTTGTTTTAAAGCATTCAGTAGTTCTATATTTAAATATTAAAGTAGTGCAATGCTAAGATAAGATTTTCACTTTAGGTCTGAGGTTCACTTGTATAATACAACTAAACAAATATTTTTTAAAGCCCAGACAGTACTTAAGGGAATTCATTATATTAAATGTGGTAGTAATAATTTAGCAATGTTTCAATAGAAAGAAGATTATTGGGTAGTATTTACTGTGATTTAAGATAGTTTTGCTGTAAAGTTTGGAGATAACAGGTGCCTTTTATCAGAGTAGGCATCAAAGTTTTATTACATAAAATGCTTCCTATTTATAAGCTAGGAGCAAAGGAGCAAAAGGAGGTGATACAATTGTCTTAAATTAATTCTATAGAACAACTAAATTCAGACCATTGTAATTCATTTTACTTTTTTTCCAGTTTTATTGAAAAATAATTGACATAAAATACCTTTAAGTTTAAGGCATACAGCATGAGGGTTTGATTTACATATATTGTGAAATCATTACCACAAGAGGTTCTCAGCTAACCTCCACCTTCTCATACAGATACAATAAAAAGAAAGAAAAAAGAAAAAAAAAATTTCTTCTGTGATGAGAATTCTTAGAATTTAACTTTCCTAAAGTAACATAGTATTTTCACTTCACATGCTCTTTGAAGGAAACCTATATCTACACGAACATGATAACAACTGAATCTTTTTAATTTTTTGGATCTGAGGAGCTGGTCAGTTTTCTCCTTGGGAGCTTCTGGCTAACTGATTTAGCATTCACTCTCTTATATCCTGGCAAAGCTTCTTTCCTTTATTCTCCATGTGTAGCTACATTTAAGAGAAGAGACATGAGGAGAAATTGAGCATCAGGTAATGGTAGCAAAACATTCCCAGCAAGATGATTCCGAGAAGAGACATGAGGAGAAATTGAGCATCAGGTAATGGTAGCAAAACATTCCCAGCAAGATGATTCCCAGCAGTGCTTGTATATCAGGTAGTTCTCACCATGAGTGGGAGAGTTTCAAATGTTAGTGAATCGATCGCATCAAAACATATGCCATAACAAAATACAAGAGAAAAACTTCTGGAATGGCAGAATAAGGACCTGCAAAAATCCGCTCCTCTGTAAAACAATGAAAACACTGGCAAAACTAATGAAAGTCAACATTTTCAGAAGTCTGGATGTTAACCAAAAGCTTGCGTTTGTTCTTTGGCTATTTACACATTTATGCAGGAAAAACACCTGAATCTCAGACTGCAAGCTTCATGGCTTTTGTCTCTCCCTAGTACCATCCCCATCTCCCCAGCTGTACCGTAGCCATGATGAACAACAGCCTCACGACAACGGTATCTTTGAAAATCAGCAGCCTGGCAGCCACTACAGGAAACAGGACAGGTTAGAGTCCCCAAAAAGCATAATAATTGTCACTCTTTGACTTGTTTGGAAACTCCCTGGAGGAGATCCATTTTCAGGGCTTGTCTCTGTTTGACCTGATTCAGAGCTCACTTTGGAAACAGCACTGTCACTAAGACGTTGGTAAATAAATAAATAAATAAATAAATAAATAAATAAATAAAAGCACTCATTTTAACATTACTCTTTCCTGAGATGGTGTTATCAGTTGAGGGCTGATAATAAGAGCCTGATAAAAACACTTAAAGGGAAAAGCTGAGGAATTAGGTGTCCACAGGAGGCTTTGAAAATCCCAGACAGATTCCGGGGAACCTAGAACAAGGCATGTGCAGGACAGTGTGACTGCTCCGGAGAGACCCGAGAAGGCCCTTTTCTCTCACCTTTGACTCATCTAAGGCTCTATGCAAACAGGAAGTGAAGGTTAAGGCACAGTTTTAAACCACCAGCCTATACATTGAAGGTGCTCCCAAGCACACACAAGGAGCCCTATGGCAAAGGCAGGAAGACTTACTGGTTCAAGGAAATCTCTAAATAATCATTACCTGACTACCAAGCTAACGAAGCACAGTCTTTAGTGACTTCACATGACAAAGAATACAGACTTTCCGCAATTGGACCAGAAAAGTAGCAAAATAAGCAAACAGCACCGACAACATGACGGAAGAAATTTTCACACATTGAAGATGGGGAAGTCATTCTGCCTTATATTTGATTTGTCTTTATGCTGACTAGAACAGCCTGTCTTATGGCCTGTTGAACATGCGTTGTACATCTGCTTTAACCATTAAAGAAAAGAATGAATTTAAACATCAAAATGGAGTAACTGTGGTTCAGGCATTCAGTTGGAGCTGGGGGGCCATTGTGGATGTGGTTTCAGATGCGTTCCTGCTGAGAATTTGAATTCTCTGAACTGTATCAAACTCAAGGACACCACCAGCTGTTCTCAAAATACTATGTGCTAGCAGCTGCGAGCTGCAACCTTATGGTCTCAAGGTCTCCCCTTGTAACTGTGCAACCATTTCAGATCTCAACCAATCCTTGCCTAACAAGCACCCTTACCTCTTGCCAGCTCCAATCCTAATTATTGACAAACAATTTAGGAAACTTTGTGGGTTTTGCCTGTATAAGCCTCCCCCATTTTGTAGTCTGGTGGAACAGAATTCAGCTGCTTCTTGAATCTGTGTCTCCTAGGATATAGTCCTCAGTTTGCTTGAATAAAACTCTTTCTATTCCTATTACAGATTGTTTATTGATTATTTCCATTGATAAACAATGCCAGCAAACAACAAAAATAAACTGTAAAAGTGGAGACAAAACCCGATCTCCAAAGATTTCACATTATATCATTTGGCATGACTTTTTTATTGAAAGTGAGACATGATATATTGGGTGAAAGAAATTTAGGTAACTAGACCTTTAGCATGTGGCGTTATGTTAACCTGACAATGAATTAGGCTGTATTTACTGTAGTTACAGCTGTAGGTGTCAGAGGCTAAAACTTTCTCTGGTGACTTTTGCTTTCTGGTTTGGCAACTAAGGAGCTTGGAAGTTGTCACTCCTTTATAACAGCTAGTAAAAAGATGACCAAGCTGAAAATCAACAATTCTTCTTAGATCCATCAGAGAACTGAGATTATAGGGGGAAACACTGCTGCCAAAATTGTATTGGCAATTACAGGTGGTTATAGAGAATTATGATGTACTGAAGCCCATGATCAGAAAACTCCATGAGCAGAAACCTCCAGGAGAACCAGTGCTGGGCTAGGAAAACCTGAACTGTAATGGATGAATTTCTGGAGGCTCAATGTGGCCAACTCTGAGAGCTAAATTCTCTGGGGCATCCAGTCTTGGCAGAGAGGGGGACACATTTTGTTGTTGTTGTTGAGTTTTGCCTCCAGGAGCTCTACCAGGTTCTCACAGTGCAGACCTGTAAGAAGGTGGGAGAGAGTAGACATTTTGAAATACATCAGAGCATTCTGTTTTTCTTAATAAGGCCTGACCTCAAGACAAGCTATTTGACCATTGTGTGACCTACTAAGTCTTTATCAGAGCCTAACTAACACGGTAGAAGAAAAATACCCAGCTCTAGGCCCCTCTGGCTATCCTGTCCCACCTAAAGGGGACAGAAAAACCAAGAAGCACTTGTAAATTTCACAGCTGAGGAACACAAGCTCACTAAATGATTAAGACCTAATCCTGGAACTATAGAATGCTTCCCCTTCCACATACCTTCCCACCATATTACTAAATACCTATTTACTCAATTCCTTATACTCAGTGTATTATATCAGACTTCCAACAACAACAACAACAAATTATGAGGCATACTAAAGGCAAAAAACACCTTGAAGAGACAGAGAACCAGAATTAGGTGTTGGAATTTTTGGACTAAATTTGAAACAACTATGATTAATATGCTAAGAGCTCTAAGGGAAAAAGTAGACAACATGCAAGAACAGATGGATGATATAAGCAGAGAGATGGAAATTGTAAGAAATAATAAAAAAGAAATGCTTGTTTGATGGACACAGCTAAGGAAAGAATCTCTGAACTTGAAGATATGTCAATAAAAACTTACAAAATTGAAAAGCAAAGATAAAAAAAAAAGACTGAGAGAAATGGAATAGAATATCCAAGTACCATGGGATACATACAAAATGTGTAACATACTTGTAGTGAGAATACCAAAAAATAAAAAAGAGAAAGGAACAGAAGAAATATCAGAAGCAATAATGACTGAGAATTTCCCAAATTAATGTCAGACACCAAACCACAGATCCAGGAAGCTCAGAGAATACCCAGCAAGATAAATGCAAAACAAAAACACAAACAAAAAAACTACACCTAGACATATCATATTCAAATGGTATAAAATCAAAGATAAAGGGAAAATCTTGAAAGAAATCAAAGAAAAAAGACATTTTCTCTATAGAGTTGCAAAATGAGAATTATATTGACTTCTCAGGATCCTATAAGTAAGGAGAGAAGAGTGAAATATTTAATGTGCTGAGAGAAAAAAACCTACCAACCTAGAATTCTGTATCCTGTGAAATTATCCTTCAAACATAAAAGAGAAACAAAAACCTTCCTGGACCAAAAAAAAATTGGGGGCATTTTTTGCCAGTAGGGGCATTTCCTACCTTGCAAGAAATGTTAAAAGAAGTTCTTGAAAGAAGAGAAAAATGATATATCAGTAACTCACATCTGGTTAAGTAAAGAAATAGCATTCAAGATGAAATAAGTTAAGGTAAAATTAAAATGTTTGTTTTTCTTTTTCTTAATTTATCTAATACATAACAGTTTAAGATAATAATAGCAACAATGTAGTCAATGGTTTTAGCTTATATAAAAGTGAAATGAATGACAGCAATGATACAAAGGACAAGAGTGTACAATTAGGAATACTTTGTTTTTATAAGGTTCTTGGACTACCCATGAAACAGTTTTGTGTTATTTGAAAGTGAACTTGGATTAGTGGTAAATGTGTATTGCACCTGAAGGACAACCACTAAAGAAAGTCTAAAAAGGGAAATGTAATTAATATACTAAGAAAGGAGAGAAAATGGAATCATAGAAAATGTTCAATCAAAACCACAAAGGCAGAAAAAAAGTAGAAAACAAAAACAGAAAAAAAGAACAAGGAAAAAAGTAGAAAACAGTAGCAAATATGGTAGATGTTAGCCTAGTTATATCAATAATTACCTTAAGTGTCAATGTTCTAAATACCAATTGAAAGAGATTGTCAGAGTGGATCATAAAGCAAGACAATTATATGGGTGTCTGCAAGAAATGTACTTTAAATATAAAGACACATAGATTAAAAGTAAAGGGGTGGAGAAAGATATACCATGCTAACACTAATCAAAAGAAGGCTGGAATAGTTCCATTAACTTCAGACAGAGCAGACTTCAAAGTAAGGAAAGTTATCAGGGATAAAGAGGGACATTACATAATGATAAAATGGTCGTTTCTCCAAGAAGACATAACAATCCTTAATGTGTATGTGCCTAAGACCAGAAAGTCAAAATTTGAGATAAAAGTAGATAAAAGTACAAGGAGAAATAGATAAACCCACTACTTAGTAGAATTCAATACCTCTCTCAGAAATGGGCAGATCCAACAAGCAGATAGGGAAGGACATAGATGAACTCAACAGCACCCCAGTTAGAAACCACATATAATGGATATCTGTAGACTGCTTCATCCAACAATAGCAGAATATACATTCTTCTCAAGCTCACACAGAAAATTCACCAAAAGAGACCACATTGTGGGCCATAAAACACACCTTAATGAATTCAAAAGGATAAAAACCATACAACATATGCTCTCAGACCCCCTAGGATGTCTAAAATAAAAACGGACAGGCTATAACAAATGTTGGCAAGAATGTGGAGAAATCCGAATCCTTTACATTACCGGTGGGTTGTAAAATGGTGCCGTCACTTTGGAAAACAGTTTGGCAGTTCCTCAGGATGTTAAAGGTGGCGTTACCATATGACCTAGTAATGTGACTCTTCAGTTTATGCTCAAGCCAATTGAAAACATATGTCCACACAAAAACTTGTACACGAATATTCATAACAGCATTATTCATGATAGCCAAAAAGTGGAAACAACACAAATGTCCTCCACCTGATGAATGAATAAACAACACATGATATATCCAAGCCAAATGTTTTATATTCATACAATAGAATACTACCTGGCAATACAAAGGAATGACATTCTGATACAGGCTACAGAAACCTTGAAAACATGCAAGTGAAAGAAAACAGTCACAGAAGACCACATAATTTTTATTTCCGTTTGTATGAAATGTTTAGAATAGGTAAATCTTTCAAGACAGAATGTACATGAGTGGTTACACAAGGCTGAGGGAAGGGGGGAATGGGAGTATAGTATCTAATGGGTATGGTTTTTTGCAGGGGAAGGGATGAAAATGTTCTGGAATTAGATTAGCGGTTGCACAATTCTGTGAGTACACTAAAAGTCACTGAATTGTGCACTTTAAATGGTGAATTTTTGAGTATATGAATTATATCTCGATAAAGCCATTGTAACAAAAACACAATATACTAGTGGGAGGGTTCTAGAAAATTCATGCTAAATCTACATGATCCTTAATATACAGAATTACCACAGTGTTATCATATGAAATTAAAGGCTGAAATTGTTTTAGATTTTGCCTTTATTCAATGGGCAAAGTCCAATGCCTGGAAACAATATGCATGAAAAGGCACCCATTCTCTGAGAAGTTGTTATAAGTGGTTCATTCCAATGGACTAACTGAAGTATCAGAAATAGCTTTGGAAGGTGTAATGGACTGAATTGTGTTCACTCAAAATTTATATGTGGAAGTCCAAATTCCTAGTACCTCATATCATGACTGCATTTGAAGACAGGGTCTTTAAAGAAGTCATTAAGTTAAATGGGGTCCTTAGGATGGTCCCTAATCCAATATGATTGATGTCCTTAAAGAAAAGGAGATAGGACAGAGACACACACAGAGGAAGGACCATGTGAAGACACAGGGAGGAGAAGACCATATGTAAACCAAGAAGAGAGATTCAGAAGAAACCAACCAATCAACATCTTGATTTTGGACTTCTAGTCTCCAGAATTGAAACAAAATTAATTTCTGTTGTTTAAGCCACCCAGCCAATGGTATTTGTTATGGCAGAGTTACCAAACCAATTCAGAAGGGAAAGACTTTGAATGGTCTTTGTGTCTCTAACCAAGAAAATTAGCAAACTTTTTATGCTTTAAAGGGTGGAGTCTAGAAATTACCAATATTAAAGGAGCCATGTGTTACTCTTCATTTGATGCAGTTTAATTTCATCCACTTCATTGCCAGCAGCATTGGCCTTGCTTTCTCTGCCTTTAGGCTCAAGGACCCTTAAAGGATCCCTGCTACCCAGTAATTAAAGAGAATTCTACCTAAAAAGATGATAAACTCCCCATAGCTATGGTGTCTACTAGTTAAATGTAAGCAGAAAGGCCCATGTCATCAGACTTGCTGTCATTGCAGTGCCATTAGCACTCTTTTAAGTATTTTGAAATCATTCTCAGTGAAGGATATCTCTGAGACCAATTCTTGGAATTGTTCATACCCTCTGCATGCAATTTTTTCCTCCCTAGAGGAGAAAAGAGTTAGCATGTACGTGGTACTCACATGCTGAGTACCATGCAGCCCCTCTTCCAATGCAATGGAGCCAAGTCCGAGAGAGACTTATGTGGTTGATGTTAGCAGGGTTGACAAAGGGGTCCAGATGATGCAGTGCTTTATAGATCGTGTTAAAGTTTTTGGTCTTAATCTTAAGAATATTATAAATCGATAGCATAAACTGGGCTTCCCTGGTGGCGCAGTGGTTGGGAGTCTGCCTGCCAATGCAGAGGACATGGGTTCGATCCCTGGGCCGGGAGGATCCCACGTGCTGCGGAGCAGCTGAGCCCATGTACCACAGATGCTGAGCCTGCGCTCTAGAGCCCATGAACCACAACTGCTGAGCTCACGTGCTGCAACTACTGAGGCCCACACGCCTGGAGCCCATGTTCTGCAACAAGAGAAGCCACCACAATGAGAAACAGTGCACTGCAACAAGGAGTAGTCCCCACTCGCCACAACCAGAGAAAGCCCACATGCAGCAATGAAGACCCAATGCAGCCAAAAATAAAATGAATAAAATAAATAATAAAATAAATCTTTAAAAAAATAGCATAAACTACCAACCATGTTAACAACATACACATTTTTTTTCAAAACACTTTCCAAATTCCTACCTTACTTTACACCTACAGTGACTTTATTAGATGGCTAGAGCAAGTAAGGATACAATGGTAAAATCCACAGACCTAGAGAAGCTGACTCATACATTATCAGAAGTTGAGTTTGAGATCATGTAAACTTTCATTCCTTCAAACTAATACCAGAAACATGATTTATGAAAACTCCTTAAAGAAATATTCTCTTTATAATTTTTTACAATTTAGTATCTAACAGATATTGTTCGTAAGTTTGGGGGGATCTCCAAGTTTTAGTGAGTAATTAAAACTAATTTGTAATCCATTTGTTATATTTTATATAAATGAATGTTTTTTAACTGCCAAGAAATGCTTGATTCTTTCAAGAATGTTTAGAGATAACTGCCCCCTGCCAGAAATTGAAATTTTACATTATAAAGGCAGTTATTTAGGAATGTGCTGACACTTTCATTTAGTTGACTTTTTCGTGTTGTTCTTGGGTTGTCAGTAGTATTAATTTAAAAAATTAATTCACTCATATTTATTCACACATTTCCCCCTTTCTGGGTATGTTCATATTTTAGGGTAAAAATCTAAAGTTCTCCTCACAGCTGCTTATGCTTCCTGCTTTAAAATAAAAATATTATTCTTATGCTTTGCTCCTTATGTTGTTGCCAAAAAAAGACAAAAATGAAAGGACTATATCCATGCTTATCTTCCACGTGACCAGATGAGAAGAGGTAAACATTCAGCCCACCCTTGTACTGTGCCTCTCACACCACCCATTCCTCCTCAGTGCCTCCTCTTCTGGCCACCCCTACCCCACCCACCCCCTCAGGCAGGGTAGGAGCACAGAGCTATCGCTTCCCTCCAGAAACTTCCAACCCCTGGGGATATTGGGAGAGTCTAGAAATGAGTCTGGGAGCTACTTGCTGTGGACCAAGGCCAAACATATGTGTGCCTCAAATCTAGAACTTGAAGTGGAAGGAATACGTAATGGAAATATCACCTTGCTGTCAGCTGTAAATTCCTTCCCTTCTGTTACATTTGTCTATATCACTGTAGCCCTAAAAAAGTCTTGGGCTCCCAGTGGTATTTTTAAGCAATGTGTTTATGTATGGAAGGAAGAGAGTGGTTCGGAGATTTAGAATCTAGTTACCTTTGCACCTGAGGATTGTTGGATTAACTCTGAACATATCATTCTGCTCTGCTCAACCAAGTAAGAAGCATCAAATTAACAATGATGATAAAAGGTGACAGTGAACAAGAAGCCAGGTACTATGATAATTTTTTGTCCCTTTTATCCTATATCATGAATAGTATTTCACACCCTGGAGTTGTGCAGTGCACAATCTATACAACAAGTATGACAACTCTGGTTAGAAATTTAAAATTATGCAGGTGAAATTATATAGTTGAGATTCATATAAGTGCAAGAATACTTAACTTTTGCCAAGTCATTTGGCTTTTAAAACTCTTAGGACTATCCAGGGAAGATACTAGAAGTTTTATATTTTAAAAATCTAACACCTGAAACTCCTTCAATCCAGATATATATCCCATGATTTTAGAGTTAAATATCAAAATTATAAATGCCAGTCCACTGATGTGGTCACATGTTATAACTATTGGCCTTCAGTCAAGTACATAAACAAAAACACTGTGAATACAACCTAATAAAAAGAAATTTTTAATTCAAGTATTGTGACATAATTGCTTTCAATAACTGAATTGCCATTAAAAGTCATTCGTGGAGGGAACTTCCCTGGCAGTTCAATGGTTAAGACTTTGCTTTCCAATGCAGGGGGTGCGGGTTCAGTCCCTGGTTGGGGAGCTAAGATCCCACATGCCTTGCAGCCAAAAAACCAAAACATAAAACAGAAGAAATATTGTAAAAAGTTCAATAAAGACTTTAAAAATGGTCCACATCCAAAAACAAAAAGTCATTTGTGGACATTTCCATTTCTGGAAAGATAGGCATTTTTCCCTATTCCTCCTACTAGGCACATCTAAAACCCCTGGGTATTATGTATAAAACAGACAAAAGAAGAGTCTGAAAGGTAAAGAGAAGAGGGAAATGGACTAGAGTCCTCAGACTTGAGGAGTGACACAATAACTTCAACTGAAAATTGCTCATCATGCAAAGAACCAAGTAAATCTCAACTTGTACAAGAAAAGAAAATCAACGTCTGCCAAGACCAAAATGACACAGATGTTGGAACTATCAGACAAAAACTTTAAAGCAGCCATCATAAAAATGCTTCTGAGCAATTCCTAGCACACTTGAAACAGATGAAATAATAAAGTCTAAGCAAAGAAACGGTGTTAGCAAATGAACTATGATCTACACCTTATCAGAAATTAACTCAAAATGAATCACGGACTAACGTGTGGAATGTAAAACTATGAATGTTTTTTAAATATAGGAGAAAATCTTCATGATCTAGGGGTAGGCAAAGACTTCTTAGACTCGACACCAAAAGCACGATTCACAAAGAAAAACAGTCAATAAATTGGACTTCATCAAAACTAAATTTAACATTTTTTCTATGCGAAAGACCCTGCTAAGATGATAAGACAAGCTGCAAACTCAAAGAAATATATCTGACAAAGACCTTATATCTAAAATATACAAGGAACTCTCCTAACAGTAAAAGAGAGCATAACAAAATCCAAACAGTCCTATTAGAAAATGACAGAAGACATCACAGAAAAGGATACAAGAATGACAAACATGAGATGTTCAACATCATTAACTTTGATAGACATAATAATGCCCCCCCTCAAAATCCATAATTCTCATCCCCAGAAGCTGTGAATGTTATCTTACATTCCAAAGGAACTTTGCCAATTCAGTTTTTAAGAGTCTTGAGATGAAATTGTCCTGGATTATGCAGCTGAGCCTGATACAAGGGAGGCAGGATCAGAGATAAGAGAAGATGCTGTGATGCTGTCTTTGAAGATGGAGGAAAGGGCCAGGAGCCAAAGATTATCTCCAGAAGTCAGAAAAAGCAAGGAAACAGATTCTCCCCTAGCGCCTACCCTAGAAAAAATGAAGCCCTGCAGACCCATTTTAGACTTCTGACCTCCTGAGTTGTAAGAGAATAAATTTGTGTTGTTTCAAGGCACTAAATTTGTGATAATTTCTTACAGCAGCAATAGGGAATTAATACAACTAGCCATTAGATAAATGCAAATTAAGATCACAATGAAATCTTACTACATACCTATGAGAGCAGTTAAAATTTGAAAAATAGTGACAATACCAAATACAGGTGAAGATACACAGAAAATAAATCTCCCTTACATTGCTGGTGGAAATATAGGTGATACAGCCTCTCTGGAAAATTGTTTGACAGTTTCTTAAAAGACTAACCATGTATTTACCATATGCACTCTTGGGCATTTATACCAAATCAATGAAAACTTATGTTCACCCAAAAACCTGTACATGGTTGTTCATAGCAGTTTTATTTGTAAAAGGCAAACACTGGAAACAATCAAAATGTCCCTCAGTAAGTGAACAGTTAGACTATGATACATCCATCCCTTAGAATGCTACTCGGCATTAGAAAGGAATGGACTTTTAATATACACAACAACTTGGATGGATCAAGGGCATTATGTAAGTAAACAAAGCCAATCTCATGCTATATGATTCCCTTTACATAATATTCTCAAAATGGCGCAATTATAGACATGGAAAGCAGGTTAGTGATTACCAGGAGTTAGGGATGATGGGCAGCTGGAGGTGGGTGTGACTATAAAGGTGTAGCACAAAGGAGATCTTTATGGTGATAGAATTATCTTGTGTGTTTACTATAGCAATGGTTACACAAATCTACACCTGTGATAAAATGACATAGAACTATGCACGCAATGTCAAGTTATTGATTTGATGGCGTACTATAATTTGTGTGTAAAACATAAACATTGGGTGACATCAGGTAATGGATACTTGAGCCTTGAAGTGCTATCTTTGCAACTTCCTATGAATTTATAATTATTTTTTAAGTTAAAAAAATTATGGCAAGAGATGGAAAGAAGTCAACTGATATCTTTCTAAAAGAGCTAAAAGTTTAACTGTGAGGCTTCGTTTAGGAAAACCAAGATATAGATATTATAGAGAGAAAGATTTTCTAGTTCTTATTTTTCATATTTTCCATTTTTTTCAACTTGAAGTATATTATGCATACAAAAGAATACACAAAATACATATTTAAAGATCACTTGAGAAGTTGAATATAACCAATGCCTTAGAAGGCCCCAGTATTTGACGGTTATGGCAGCCCCTCTGTGCCCCAGAGATAACCCCTCTCCTGACATGTGTGATAATCCTGTTTAAAGTGTTTCCTTTCTATGTATTTATCGCTAAACACTATAGTGTATATCCTTGTCTGTTTTGAGCTTTATATTAATGGAAGCATACTGCTTTGATTCTTCTATGAACTGCATCTTTTGCTACTATTATGTCTTTAATGTTTCATGAGCCTGGCTGTAGTTCATTCCTTTCAATGCTAAAGAGTATTCCACATATGAAATGATTACTGGTGAACTTTCTCCTGCTGTTGAATATTAGGCCCAAACCCTTTTTCTTTCTTCTTTCCTTTCTTTCTTCTTAGGAGCAAGTCTGACCAGAGAAAATGTGTTCTCAATTGTTTCCAGCCAGGTCCATCTGAGATAGGATTGTCTCTCTAATACTGAGCTCCATGTTGGGAAAGCCACTAGCCTGCCTCATGGCACCCGCATTCTGCAATATCAGTTTTATCAGTAGTAACAGCAATGCTTTAGCCTCCATTTGCTTCACTCTTTCTGTTTCATCTCTCAATTGTTTCAATTAGGCAGGGAAGAAAGAGATCTTATATTTGTTCTCTCTTTTGAAACCCAACGTTGACATCCTAATTGCCAAATTTACTCTCTTTTGCTTGATCTTTCAATTGTGTTGTCTCCCTCTTTCTTGAATTTCTCCTTCCATGGCTTCATCCACATTTTCATGGTTCTTTTCTTCTTGTTGAGTTTTCTCTTCATAAGCTCTTGTATTTCACAGACCTTGAGTGTTTACCACGTGCCAGACTCTGTGCTAGAGGCTCACTTGTTTACTCTTCTAGATCAGTTTTAGAAACATTGTGTCAAGTGAAAAAATTTTATCTTAATGCACACATTGATTTGGGAATACAAATATCTTCCAATATTTAACCTGTATGAAAATCTGGAATGTGTGCATTTCCTTAGTATAGATAAGTTGATTTTTTTAATTAGTAGGTATTTTCCTCATATATTTTATTAGTATTGCCATTTAGGTTAATCCCAAAGTAGTGCTTTTGTTCTTACTGTTAATGGGATAGATAGATTTGTGTGTGTGTGTAATATTTTCTCTTTTTAAGTTATATTCTATGATTGATATGTTAAAAAGCCACTAGTATATTTTTATAGATATATATGCATGTGTATGTGTATATATGTATATTTATTTATATGTAAATGTATATATTTTATATGTAAATATATATACATATTTTATATGGAGACTGGGTGTATATATAGAATTGAATATATATAAGCATAGTCTATATTATATACTCTCAGAAATTCTAAGTGGACTTTTAATCGATTGTATTAAGTTTTTTAGATAAAAATATCTCATCAGTAATTAATAATGATCATTTGTTCAATTTTACTCCACATATACAACTTTTTTTCTGTTTTTTGTCTTTTCCAGAATTTCAAGAACAATGCTAGATATGGAATTCTGGTTTTATTCCTAATTAAGCACATATGCTCCTAGCATTTTATCCTTATGTATGACACTGGATATTGATTTGAGCTAGAAATTGGTTAACTTATTAAGGATAATTAGTTTGAATATTAGTCTCAAAGAGATTTAAATAGGTAGTGAGCATTAAATTTCATCAAAATGCCCATTAAAACCTATTGAGACTTCTTCATGGTTTTCTTATTTGCTCTATAGATGAGTTAACATCCTGATATCATGTGATAAATTATTTTAATATACTGGTAAATTCTGGTGTTAGTTATTCTTTTTAAACACACCTTATACCATAGTGAGGCAGCTCTATAGAACACATTTTAATGTTGTCTTTGACACATGTAGATTTTAGAATTTAACTTTGGAAGATGACTGAGGTAGCCTTCCATCTTTTTCCGTGGTCCAGAATAGTTTATAATGCACAAGAATTATCTATCACTTTAAACTTACAGAATTCATTCATAATATTATTTGGAGCAAGAGCCTTTGATAACTTCCTTAATTTCTCCCTTGATTATCTTTTATTTGGGTTTCCTATTTTTTCTTGAGTCAGGATTTTATATGTGCATTATTTCAGAAAAATTATTCCTTTTATTATGTTTTCAAATACATTACCCCAGTGTGTATTGTATTCTCTTTTCATTTTCACTTCTCTGTTATCTCTGTAGTAACATCATTTTTCTTTCTAATTTCACTGATTATGTTTTTTTCTTATGTTCTTAGATTTTTTTTTGGAACTTTGTCCATTTTCTTTATTTTTATAATGATGCAGTCTTGAAATCATTAATTTATACAGTCATCTTCACTATTCCCTTCAGCTACTTGCCACAGGTTTTAAGTAGTTATTCAGAATTAATTCTTGACATAGTGCATTAAAGACAATCATTCTTCGTCTAAAGAACAGAGACACACAATGTGGAATATTGACCACATTCCGTAAGTGCTATTATGTAATTAACATTCAGCTTAAAAAATATGTTCATTTTAATGATTTTTAAAGTCAGCTATTTAATTTTTAAAATTTCTTTTCTACCAATAGTTATTTTGGGAGATAATTGAAATTTTTTTAAGTAGTATAAATTTTTCTTTTTGAACTCCTATTATTTATTTTTCTTTAAGGTGTAGAGCTACCAATTTATTATATAGCTGTGAAGTAGTTAAAATACGGAGAAAAGTACAGAGAATAATATGGTATATATTCAGGTATCCATGACCCAGAATCGATGGATGTTAACATTTTTATGCTTGCTTCAGTTATTATTTTTTAAGACATAAAATACTACAAATAAGCTCGAAACCCCCTTTTTACTTTCTTGTGACTAGCCCCTCTATATTTCTCTCTTCAGAGGCAACCTCTATCCTGAGGATAGTTTTTATCTTTCCTGTCCATGTCGGTATATATTTGCTATATAAACTGTATTTTATATTTAAATAAATATTTATATAAATGGTATAATAAACATTGTAAAACTTGTTTTTCACTCAACATTATATTTCAGTACATATAAGTCAAATTTATTCATTTTAGCTGCCAGGTAGAATTCTATCATTTATGTGTCCATTCCTCTACTTGTTTGAATTGCTTTAATGAATATGCTCATGTGTTTCCTTACGCACATGTACAAGAATATATACCTGCAAGTGGGTATGTTTATCTTCAACTTTACTAATTATTACCAAATTACTTTCCCAAGTGATTATACCAATTTTTTTTTTTTATGGTTGGATCATGTTTTCTTTTCTTTTTTTTTTTTTTTAATTTTTTTGGGGGTACACCAGGTTCAGTCATCTGTTTTTATACACATATCCCCGTATTCCCTCCCTTCCTTGACTCCCCCCACCTCGAGTCCCCCCCACCCTCCCCGCCCCAGTCCTCTAAGGCATCTTCCATCCTCCAGTTGGACTCCTTTTGTTATACAACAACTTCTCACTGACTATCTATTTTACAGTTGGTAGTATATATATGTCTGTGCTACTCTTTCGCTTCGTCTCAGTTTCCCCTTCACCCCCCGCCCCCTCCCATACCTCGAGTTCTCCAGTCCATTCTCTGTATCTGCATCCTTGTTCTTGTCACTGAGTTCATCAGTACCATTTTTAGATTCCGTATATGTGAGTTAGCATACAATATTTGTCCTTCTCTTTCTGACTTACTTCACTCTGTATGACAGATTGTAGTTCTATCCACCTCATGACATATAGCTCCATCTCATCCCTTTTTATAGCTGAGTAATATTCCATTGTGTATATATGCCACATCTTCTGTATCCATTCATTTGTTGCTGGGCATTTCGGTTGCTTCCATGTCCTGGCTATTGTAAATAGTGCTGCAATAAACATTATGGTACAAGTTTCTTTTGGGATGATGGTTTTCTTTGGGTATATGCCCAGGAGTGGGATTCCTGGATCATATGGTAGTTCTATTTGTAGTTTTTTAAGGAACCTCCAAATTGTTTTCCATAGTGGCTGTACCAACTTACATTCCCACCAACAGTGCAGGAGAGTTCCCTTTTCTCCACACCCTCTCCAACATTTGTTGTTTCCAGACTTTGTGATGATGGCCATTCTGACTGGTGTGAGCTGATACCTCATTGTGGCTTTGACGTGCATTTCTCTGATGATGAGTGATGATGAGCATCTTTTCATGTGTTTGTTGGCCATCTGTATGTCTTCTTTGGAGAAATGTCTATTTAGGTCTTCTGCCCATTTGTGGATTGGGTTATTTGCTTTTTTGGTGTTAAGCTTCATGAGCTGCTTGTATATTTTGGAGATTAATCCTTTGTCCGTTGTTTCATAGGCAATTATTTTTTCCCATTCTGAGGGTTGCCTTTTAGTCTTGTTTATGGTTTCTTTTGCTGTGCAAAAGCTTTTAAGTTTCATGAGGTCCCATTTGTTTATTCTTGATTTTATTTCCATGATTCTAGGAGGTGGGTCCAAAAGGATCTTGCTTTGATGGATGTCATAGAGTGTTCTGCCCATGTTTTCCTCTAGGAGTTTTATAGTGTCTGGCCTTACATGTAGGTCTTTAATCCATTTGGAGTTTATTTTTGTGTATGGTGTTAGGAAGTGTTCTAATTTCATGCTTTTACATGTTACTGTCCAATTTTCCCAGCACCACTTATTGAAGAGGCTGTCTTTTTTCCATTGTATGCTTGTGCCTCCTTTGTCAAAGATAAGGTGCCTACATGTGTTTGGGCTTACTTCTGAGTTCTCTATTCTATTCCATTGATCTTCCTTTCTCTTTTTGTGCCAGTACCATACTGTCTTGATCGCTATGGCCTTGTAGTATAGTTTGAAGTCAGGAAGCCTGATTCCACCAACTCCATTTTTCCTTCTCAAGATTGCTTTGGCTATTCGGGGTCTTTTGCGTTTCCATACAAATCGTAAGATTTCTTGCTCTAGTTCTGTGAAAAATGCCATTGGTAATTTGATCGGGATTGCATTGAATCTGTAAATTGCTTTGGGTAGTACAGTCATTTTCCAAGTGATTATACCAATTTACACTCCTGCCAGAAGTTTATCAAAGTTTTCTTTTTGATCACATGCTTACTAACATCTGCTACTAATCTACTATTAAATTTTAAAGCATGAAATGTTGTCATGGTAAATTTTAATTTGCATTCACCAAATTCCTTGTGAGGTTGAGCATCTTTTAAATATGTTCGTTGAGTTTTCTCATGTGTGCGTTACCTACTCATGGCCTTTGCCCATTTTTCTCTTTGGTTGTCTTCTTATAGAATTGTAGGAATTATCTTCAGGTTCTGGATAGTGATGCTTTTTCTCTTAAAGTCTTGCTAATGTCTTCTCATGTGCTGTTGTCTTTTAACCAAGTTTATAGCTTTTTTTATACACGTTTTTTCTTTTCATGTAAATTTATCATGCTTTTCGTCTATAATCTGCTCCTTTCTGCTTCAGTATCATAAAAATATTCTCCTAACTGCTACAAAAACCTTTTAGAAGTGTTGTGTTTCACCTTTTGGTCTTTTATCCACCTGAAACATTTTTTTATGTAATTTATGTGAGGCAAAATGAGGGCAAAAAAAATGGATAGAATCATCAGACCTGTATATTACCTGCCAAAGCTGAGATAAATGAGGCACAGCCTCTGCACCTTACCTTTGAAGAGAATATCTGATTAACGTGCTAAGTCATGTTTTCACACTTTTCTTGGCAGTGTCACCCACTTTACTCACTTAAGAGCTTTCTAATATGTGTAAATAGGGTTTTTTTCTGGAAGCTGGAATATATGGAAAAGTACTTCATTTTTCCTACATGATAGACAAGATGGGTGTTAGTAAATAGAAAGACATCAACTCTTTCAAAGCTGCTGCTTTGCTTCATTTAATAGGGTGTTTGCTTTAGAACCAGAAGAACTGGTCAGGAAAGAAAAAATGGGAAACTAAGTTTTTTGTCTCTTGAGTCAGATAATCATAGTTTGATTGCTATTTAACCTCATTTTAGCGTGGCTTTATTATTGTTGTAAGTAATGTGAATTTTCAGAATGAAGGACACATCCAAATATACATGTGTAAATATATTCCAAAAACAAGAATAAATAATCATTTAGATATGTTCCCATGTGGATTAACAGACCCACTTCTAATGCATTACTGGGTCAGCACTGTACAAGAATTAGCTTGATAGCAGAGCCTTTTTATTGTGACTTTGTTGGAAAACGTGGTTTCTCTATACCACAAATTTGCTAACACAACTTTTTCCCTTACCTGGGGATGGAATCATTTAATAGATATTCTGTAAGCTTTTTCCACCCAGCTAAAATATATCTGAGCAAGAAGGCTAAACTTGACTGCTGAATCTGGCTTTCCAGAGGATTCTTTAGCTATATTCAACTCTATACAGTATTATATCTTCTGCACTTCACTAGTGGGTCCTCTGAACTAACTACCCTCCTGACGTTCTGTCTTCCCATTCTACTAACCACCTTGCCAATAGCACCATGCCCCGTTGAGAGCCTCACCTGGCCAATAAAATATACAGGTCAAAAGAATACAACATTGTACCTACAGTCAACAATAATGTAGGATGCACTTAAAATTTTGTTGAGGGCAGATCTCATGTTAAGTGTTCTTACCACAATAAAATACTTTTTTTTTTTTAAAAAAGAGGATTTATTTCCCTTAGTACTTTTATAGAACAGCATAAGGACAAAACAGGAAGAAGATGGGAGAGTGCAAATACAGCTCTCGCAACTAGCTAGTGCAAGTCAGATTTGTAATGGTACCTTTCACAAATTGCTTGATAATGAGAAAAATGTGAGTACAAATCAGGACTTGAGGATGGCTAAAATCATTAGCAAGATTGATTCCCTTTAGAGGGAAGTGACTAGTTTTATGTTGCCTACTTATGGAAAGGAGATGGTTACCAGTTTACTACTCTTCTAAAATGGGACAGGAAGGAGAACAAACAGATATGAAGATGGTGTATTTTTTAATGGGTTTCATTCTGTGCTAACTAATTGACACAGAAAGTGTAAATTGTAATTTGGCTATAACTATAGACCCTGGTAATTTGCCCCTTTAAGTCTAATCAGTAATATAAAGGACACACGCGTCAATGTTTTTTATGCTTCCAACTGGGTTATCAACCCACTGAGAAAAGTTAGGGTGTTGCCAGACATAGAGAACAAACTAGTGGTCACCAAGTGGGGAGAAAGTGGGGGAGGGGCAATATGGAGGCAGGGGATTAAGAGGCACAAACTACTATGTATAAAATAAGCTACAAGGGTATATTATACAGCACAGGGAACATAGTTGGTATCTTATAACCACAAATGGAATATAATCATAAAAAGTGTGAATTACTGTATCATACACCTGAAATTTATATAATATTGTAAATCAACTATACCTCAATTTTAAAAAGTTAGGGTGTTGTATCTTCATCAATAGTTATTTTAGTTCATGACATCTTATATAAAAGACCTTTAGTTGCTATAGACAAAAGGTAAAATTAACTAAAGTCCAAACCAGAAAAATTTACTGTAAGACATTCTTATAAGATGATCTCCATTATTTACCTAAAGAAGGCTTAATTTTACATTTTTTAGAAAAGAAATTCAGCCTTTTTTGTGATAATATGAAGATATAATGTCAGAGCATAGTATTCTGAAGAAGTGAACTTAACACAGTTATTGTATTAGACAGGCTTGGGATACATATTGATTTATGAGAAGTATAAGAAGCCTATCCTCTAAAGAGCTCCAATATACCCTAATTCAGCTCCAAGAATTGCTTTGATAACTCTCTCTTGGGAAAATTAGATGAAAGTTTGCCCTAGGAGTGATTAAGAGATTTATGGGATTTATACACCAACATGAAAGCTCAGGATTTTAGGCTTGTACTAATTGTTCCAACCCTAGGTCCCAAAAGTCTGACTCCACTATTAAGATATCTTAAAAGATATTTCAAAATGTGCTTCAGGAGTCCCACAATTCTTTAATTCAAATATTAGTTCATACATTTTTAGATATCATTTAAACTGTAATAGACTGTAATAGATGCAATTGTTCAAAAGTGTTGAATAGCAAATTATAACACATTTTTAATTAGAGAAAATTAGTCTGATCTCATGCTCTCAGGTGAAATCATTGACGTACAAATTTCAAAATAGTAGTCGCTTTGACATCTTTGCATATGGTTGAACTTATCAATAACATTAATCTTAAAAAACTTATGTGACTTTGCATACATGTCTTTTCTTGAGTATGGACATGTCATTTTTTTTTTAATTGAAGTAGAGTTGATTTACAATGTTGTGTTAGTCTCAGGTGTACAGCAAAGTGATTCAGTTATACATACATATATATTTATAATATATATATATTCTTTTTCAGATTCTTTTCCCTTATAGGTTTTTACAAAATATTGAGTATAGTTCCCTGTGCTATACAGTAGGCCCTTGTTGGTTATTTATTTTATATATAGGAGTATGTATATGTTAATCCCAAACTCCTAATTTACATGTCTTTTTTTAGTAATTATTCAGGACTGTGCATGTCTGTCACATTAGATTATAAATTTTACATCAGCTTTTGTGTTTGCCAATCATTTTTACAAAATGAATAAGATTCATTAGACTATGCAGGTTGTAGTAGTATCATCCAGCCAGCTGTGGACAATATTAGCAGTGAAGGCAAATCTTGAACTTAACATGCAAAATAAAGTCCATTTTACTGTCTTGAAATTTTAAGTGACTCTATTTAATAGAGACAGGCATTGAAGTATACAGGAGATTTTTTGATAACTACACCAAATATCACATTATAAGACAAATTTTTAAAATATTTTCTACAAAAAATTCTTTTTTATCAACTTCTCTGAAATTTAAACACTTACCTACTTAATTATGTGAGCAATAGTTGGATAACAAAATGAATAAATGTAGCGAAATATCTAGCATCGTCTTTGTTGTTTCAGAATCAGTTTAGTTGTCCAGTACCCTGAGAATGCAAAATGAATGGTTTAGAAAAGTATCATTTTCTCCTATTTAATGAATTAGGAATTTCTCCCTATTGTGCAAGCAAAACAAAATACAAACATGTGTTGCATGTCAAAGCTGATAAAAGACTGCAACTGTCATAATTCCTACGATAATAACCGTTGCTTCAAATTATCAGTGTGTCAAAACAGCCTAATTATATTCTCTGGTTTTATAAATAAATAAAAACTGTTATAAATGTGAACCTATAAAAGAGGTTAAAATGACTAAATTTCTATTTCTTTCATGTATCCAGAGTCTGTAAAATGTAACATTTGAAAAATAAGTTCCACTTTTGCTTAAAACTTTTGAAAACTGCTGTGTTAAAATAATACAAAGATCAGAATCACTGGCTTTTTAAGTTTTACAGTGAGCGTTCAGTGTACTTCCATGGTAAGTGTTGTCTGATTTTCTTGTTATTTAGATTCTAAGACCTAAGATCTAATTCTCGTTTTGAAAACTGCATTTGCACAGACAGGCAATTTCAGCATTTCCTCTAAGCAATAGATACCCCCCAAATTGCATTTGTACTGTCTCTGGTATTTACCAAGTTTACTTTGTAGGTTTGCATGTTCAAGCTAGCACTTAGGCAACCTCTCAGTTTCTCCTGACCCTCTGTGTGCTGTTTCAGTGAGCTGTCATCCTGTTCACAGCGATCTCTAAGTTACAGCTTCAGACTCTGAATCGCTAGCTTGCCACAGGGGTGATTAAGTCAGTCACAGGATTTAGCTAAATTTTCTGTTCAGGTTTATCTGAAGTAGAATTCTCTATTAAAGAAGACAGCAGAAACATGAATAAAGACTTTTTTTTTTCATCTTTTTTATTTATTTATTTTATTTATTTTTTGGGGGGTACACCAAGTTCAATCATCTGTTTTTATACACATATCCCCGTATTCCCTCCCTTCCTTGACTCCCCCCCCCCTCGAGTCCCCCCCACCCTCCCTGCCCCAGTCCTCTAAGGCATCTTCCATCCTCGAGTTGGACTCCCTTTGTTATACAACAACTTCCCACTGACTATCTATTTTACAGTTGGTAGTATATATATGTCTGTGCTACTCTCTCGCTTCCTCTCAGTTTCCCCTTCACCCCCCGCCCCCTCCCATACCTTGAGTTCTCCAGTCCATTCTCTGTATCTGCATCCTTGTTCTTGTCACTGAGTTCATCAGTACCATTTTTAGATTCCATATATGTGAGTTAGCTTACAATATTTGTCCTTCTCTTTCTGACTTACTTCACTCTGTATGACAGATTGTAGTTCTATCCACCTCATTACATATAGCTCCATCTCATCCCTTTGAAGAAAGACTCTCTTTAAACAAGGTGCACAATTTAGAGAAAAACTTAGGAAGATACCAGGTGAGATGGGATGCTTCTCTAACTCATCTTCAGCGCTATTGCTTAATGTTTGATTTAACCTTGAGTTTCCCTTCAAAGCTTGAGTGAGTCCCTTGCAATCTGATTTTTTTAGTTTTTCTAGAACTTCTTTACGGAAGTAAAATCTTACCCACTGTTGTCAGTTATCAAAACCCCTGTTGCTTTTCTTCTCAGACCGTTTATACCATAATCTCATCTCAACATCAGCCAGCCTCTTTCTACTTAAAATTTATAAAGAAAAATATTTCGTCTAGTTTCTCAAGTTACTTGCCTTGATTCTTGCTTCTTTGTATGCCTCTCACCCAATGGAGAGGGAGAGATTAAAACATTAGCAGGCATGACAGTAATTCTAGCTTGCTTGAGGTGCTTCCAAGCCTCCTTTTTTAATTGGAATGGAATTTCATTTATTCTAAGCTTCTGTGCTGCCTTCTACCACCTGCCCTCTATATGCACATAAATGGTCTTCAGCATCACAGCTTGACCGATTTGCATGAATCCTGACTTCCTTTCCCAGAATTTAACTTTTTAAAGAAAGATACACCTAAACACAATATTAAAATGGTTTTAAATGGAACTCTAAGGCAGCTTCTCCAAAGTGTCCAATTAACTGAAAATACCATTCGTGTAAGTAACAGATGAGAATGGCAGTTTTCTCCCTCTCTGTCTAATTTCCTCCCTCTCTGTCTAATTTCCTATCTCTCTCCTTTGACTCTATACCATGTTAGAACTCACAGGGCTCTGGAGAGGCAAGAGGGCAGGGTAGATCCATAGAAGCCAGGGGAGCAGAGAAAGACATTCAGAGTAGGGATCCCCGCCAACATTTGGGTGCTGTGTGCCTTCAATTTGCTAACTCTGTATCCTAGTCATGGATTCACTTCCTCAGTTCCCGGCTGCAGAGCCCACTGCCTGGCTCACCAGATTCCTGGAGTTGTATTTTAAAGTCCAGTGGATGGATTCAGAGAGCTATTAAGGATGTGACCAGCTATGGCAGTGGCTCTGAGCCACAGAAGGCCAAAACCCAGGAGGACTTTACCCTTCTCAAATTGAGCTTTGCTTAAGCATTTTTGTATTTTAGCAACATGTGGTACCCCATACTGGGTCAATTTCTTTTCAGTTGAGGTCATGTAATTCTGATGCCTTGATGGAATCCTGCAGTTGGTACATATTCTCTATAACAACTTAATAAAAACAAGAATTGACAGAATGAATTAGGGTTTCCTAGAAAAAGGAAAGTGTTACTAGATCTTTTTTTATTATTTAAAAATGTTAATTAGTAATACAAAATTAAATAATATAAAAAGGGATTCAAAGGAAAAATTTACTCTCACCTCTCACCCTCTCCTCCCATTTTCCCAACCTCCAGATAAGCAGTTATTGGTTTCTTGTGTATAATTCCAATGTTTTTTCATCCCTATAGAAGCAAATGTAAATACATAGCCTGAATTTCCCCCTTTTCTATGCAAGCTAGCATACTAAAACAGTTTCGTACTTTGCTTTTTTCACTTCATACTATATCTTAGTGTTCTTTTGATATCAGTACATAGAGAGCTCCCTTATTCTTTTTCACAGCAGCACAGTATTCCATTGTATCGATCAACATGATTTACTAACTAGTCCCTACAGATGAACTATAAAGTGTTTCCAATAGTTCTGCTATTTCAAGTACTGCTGCAAATATATTTATCAATTAACGAGTGTATTTTGACTGAGCTTACACGGTTTTCAGCTAAGACTAAATTTTAATGTCATCATATGTACCTTGTTTTATGGCTTCTGACCTTCCAAGATCATAAAGGAATTTCCTCATGTTTCTTTTAATGCTTTTGTGATTTTACTTTTTACATTTATATTTTTGATCCACTTGGAATTTGTCCTGTATATCAGTATATCAGGTATGGACACAACGTTTTTCTAGATAGCCATTCAGATGTCCCAGTACCATTTATTGACTACACTATATTTTTTCCACTAACCTAAGATGGCTTCTTTATCATGTGGCATGTGTTTGGGTCTGTTTCTGTATTTTCTATCCCATTTCATTGATTTCTCTGTCTAGTCTTGGACTACTACATAGTGTTCAAATTATTGACATATTAGGGTATGATTTTCTATCTGTTATGACTAGTCTCACCTCTCTGCTTTTCTTTATTAGAGTTTTTATTTTTTGAATATTCTTGTTTATTGTGCCATGTGAATTTTATATTGAGTTTTTCCAGTAAAAAAGGTGACGACGACTATTGGTATTTTTATTTGTATCATAACATTAAGTTTTAAATATACATAAGAAGAATTTATATCTTTATGATATTGAGTCTTCTTGGTCTGGAATATGTCTTTTCTTTTTGGTATTCTTTGATAGTATTTTAAAGGTATCTTTATGTAAGTCTTGCATTAAATTTATTCCCTTTTACTTTTTCACTTGCTACTGTAAATGGGATCCTTCTATTATATCTTCTGAATTCTTTTCATCTGTAGATTTTTTCAAATCATAATATGCTTGGTTATTTTCATGAATGGTAGGCGAAAAGGGATAACCTGCAAGTCATTCACATTTGTCGAAGAGGCAGGCATTTATAATGACGTTTGAGCATGAACATCTGTAAAATCTGAGGCTTTTTTGTTAGAAAATAATTACAACCTTAATGGGAAATCCTTGTATAGGAACTGCTAATTGGTACCATTTCTTTACTTGGCTTCTTCAATTCTCAGACCTTCCCCACAACCACATCATTTCAGTAACAGTGTACTTTCTGCTGATAAATTCATTCAACCAATGCAAAATTGACATTTCTCAGAATTCACTTGCATCAGTTAAAGAATGTTTTCATTTCATTTTTAATTTTAATGCTGATTTTTAAAATGTGTTTAGGTATAGTTTATATTCCTAGTAAGAGTAAATTCTGGACCCATAATTTAAGATTCTCTACTCCCTGGCTCCAACTATTTTTTCATCCTTATACCCCAGAATTGGAGTGCTCACTGTTTCTTCCACAGTCCCATACCTTCCCACCTTCAGCTATGTAAGCACTCCATTATCACCATCTAAAATGCCCCCAACTTCATCTCCATCAAACAAAATTCTATCCAAACCGCAAGGCCCCACCTCTACCAGTTCTAATTGGATAGTACTTTCATAATAGATTTTTTTTTTATCATTTAGCTTTAGAAACTTCATTTTTGTTTTCTCCTTTTGAACTGAAATATAAATGAGATAAAACACTGTAAGTTTAAGGTGCACAACCTGTTCATTTGTTACCCTTATATATGGCAAAATGATTACCACCATAGTGTTGGCTAACACCACCATCACCCCACATAACTACCATTTCTTTTTTGTGGTAAGAACATTTAAGATCTATTCTCTTAGCAACTTTCAAGTATATAATAAAGTATTTTTAGCTATACTTACCATGCTGGACATTATATCCTCCAAACTTTTTCCTCTTATAACTGAAAGTTTGTACCTCTTGACCAATATCTCCCCATTTCCCCCATACACTAGTAACTACCATTCTACTCTCTGTTTCTATGACTTTGGCTTTTTTAGATTTTATGCATAAGTATTTGTTTTTCTTTTTTCTTTCTTTCTTTATTTATTTTATTGGCTGTGTTGGATCTTCGTTGCTGCACACGGGCTTTCTCTAGTTACAGCGAGCAGGGGCTACTCTTCCTTGTGGTGCGCAGGCTTTTCATTGCGGTGGCCTCTCTTGTTGCAGAGCACGGGCTCCAGGCACGTGGGCTTCAGTAGTTGCGGCACATGGGCTCAATAGTTGTGGCTCATGGGCTCTAGAGCGTAGGTTCAATAGTTGTGGTGCACGGGCTTAGTTTCTCCGCGGCATGTGGCATCTTCCTGGGGCAGGGATCAAACCCGTGTCCCCTGCATTGGCAGGCGGTTTCTTACCCACTGTGCCACCTAGGAAGTCCCAGTATTTGTTTTTCTTTGTCTGACTTATTTTACTTAGCATAATGCCCTCAGGTCTATCTGTGTTGTCACAAATGGCAGGATTTCCTTTTTTCTCTTGGCTGAATAATATTCCATTGTTATGTATGCCACATCTTCTTTATCTATTCATCCACTGACAGACAGTTAGGTTATTTCCATATCTGGGCTATCATCCGTAATGCCGTGATGAATCTGCTAGTGCAGATATCTCTCTGAGATCCTAATTTCATTTCCTTTGGATATATATCCCAAAAGACTTTTAATTTTTTGAGGAATCTCCACACTATCTTCCATAGTGACTATACCAGTTTACATTCCCACCAAAAGTACAAAAAAGTCCCCTGCAAGTTCTCACCAACACTTATCTCTTATCTTTTTTTTTTTTTTTTTTTTGATGGTGTGACTATATTTATTGTGCCTGGGAGGCAAGGTGAGGGCAAACCCTCAACAGGCAGAAGGTGAGAAGAGTCACGACGGTCCCTGCTGGACCCATCACAGAACGAGAGGAGGCTCTCAATAGATCATTCCTTTTGTTTCTCCCCGGGGCTTCTTGAGCTTCTCGAAGTTCTTCAGGATGATGTCATATAACACAGCATAAGCCTTGCGGATCTCCGTGACCATCAGCCGGATGTCCCGGTACTCTGCCTCATCCAGTTCGTGTACCAGCTGCTGATAATCACCCACGTGGGGCTGCTTAGCTGCTCTGGCCACAGCATCACCGCGCTCAGAGAAATACTTGGAGATTTGAGTGTGGAAGCCTTCCAGCTTGGTGTGAAGGGCGGTCATCAGCTCAAACACCTTCTCCTGGGCAGCCACTCCAAAGTTGTTCCCATCCTCAATCCGAGGTATCTGCAGCTGCAACCAGGTGGTGACCAGGTTGAGTTTCTCAATGACATCCTTGATCTCAGGCTTCAGGTGCTGCAGGAGGACCACGATCTTCTCATTGCAGTTCACTGGGCCACAAGGAGGACCTTTGTCTTCATCTGCCCCTTTATTCTTTTCATCCTTGTCTTCCTTCTCCTGCTGTTTCTTCCTCTCCTCCTTCTCTTTTTCCTTGACTGCATCAGGCACTGGGATGTCCAAAGGTGCCTTCAGATTGCTCAGGTTGGCTTCATTGAGAGCTGGCTCCGTTAAAAATCCATCCAACTCAGAAATCTTCTTGGGGAAATAGCTCCCGAGCACATTCTCTGTCTTAGCACATAGGTCTTCACGGAACACATCAACCTTGGCTTGGGCTTCGGGCAGGACCCTGAGTGTGGCCATGGCTGGGGCGGGGGCCTAGCGCCGCACGCGGAGCGAGGAGTGGGCACGGGGAAGGGAAAGCAAAAGCAGCGCTCGCTCCATGGCACGGCCTTCCTGGGTAGAGCTCTTATCTTTCTGATAATAGCCATTCCAACTAGTGAGGTGATATGATTATGGTTTTGATCTTCCATGATAGTTCTAATTATAACTGGTCCTTCTCTCTATCTGAATGTCTATGACACTTCACCTGCAGGTCTCTGTGGTAGCATAATGCCCCCAAAGATGTCCACACCCTAATCCTAGGGAGCTAGAGGTGTATTACACAGCATGGGGACTGTGCAGAAGTAATTAAGATTAGGAAACTTAGAGAGAGTAGCCTGTCTTGCCCAGGTGGGCCCAATCTAAACACAAGAGGCTTATAAGCAGAGAACTTTCTTCAGCTGGAGTCAGAGAAATGTGGCAGAAAGTGAAGTTGGAGAGATTGGAAGCATAAGAAGGACCCGTTGCTTCCAAGAACCAGCCACATGAAAAGCCTGAGAAGAAAGTGGGTTTTACAGAGAACCAATGAGCTTGCAGGAAACCCTGAAATCCAGATGAGAATTGCAGTCCCAGCTGATAGCTTGATTCTGGCTAGATGTTAACTTGCCTAATATTTATGGAATATGCAAAATCCAAATCTAAAGAGCATCAAGGGACATTTCAGATTATTATCATGGAATTTAATTCAAGTGAACACATTACTTGAAATCACAGCAAGAATTGGAGATAAAGCAGACATTCACCTTCTTTGAACAGAACTAGCAAGTGAGAAAAATGATGGGAAAACTGACAAATAAGCAATAGAAAATACATTGGGTTAATGGTGATGGCATCAGTAGGGATAGAAACTTTTAAATAAGCATGTATTATCTCCTCCAAAGAACTGATGAGATGTGTGTGTGTGTGTGTGTGTGTGGTTAAGATGGTGTGGGTGTTCTGGGGACAGTTTTGTCCTAAGGTAATTGTGACATCTGTGTTAAAGAGAGTAAAGGGAATTGACGTTTGATACTTGATTGTCAGAGAAAAGAACAGTAATGAACTCAGGCACAGATCAATTCACCTTTTCTTCCTATTTACAAGACACTGAGCCTACTCTCAATCACTATTTTTAGAGAGAGTAACCATTAAATGGATGGGAATAGCAGAAAGCTCATGGTTTACAGAACTGCTCATTGTTGTAACCAGACCAAAATACTGTATTCATTATGGAATATAAGAAAAATTGTTCATTTCCATTGAATTATTTTTTTTGCTCTGATGCAGTATTATATATTTTGCCAGATGACACAGTATCTTAATGAGCATTTTTAGAAAGAATTCTTCATTGATTAAAAATTGTAAAGCTTTCTCTGAATGATTCTAAATTATGCCATGTTTCTTTTGCAAATTTTTGTGGCTGTCATGTTAACCTTTAAATACTTCTAGGAACATCAGCATCATGTGAGAGATTACCATATCTCTGTAGTGTCTGTGATCCCCTGATGTTAGATATATTTGGGGGATAAGTGCATATTTCTGAAAAGAGAGGTCCTAAGTGTCATCAGATATTCAAAAGGGTCTGGAACTAAAATAATATTAATAATAATAAGAATCCCTGTTCCAGAGCTTTACATGATTCCTCTTTACTCTAGATGTAAAAGCTTTTTATTTCCAGTTGAGATTGCATGATGGCCTAGTGTGTGTCCTGTTGATCTGCAGTAGTGTTTCACGTTCATGAGAATGGATGTTCATGCTTGATCCTGTTTGGGAGAGTCCAGTATTTTAAAAATATGTATTGTGACTGGCAAGGATGAAAAAATTAGGCCATTAAAAAAAAAACAATTAGCAAACTTTCCACAATGATGCTTTTTCAACCTTTGTAAGACTACTAGATATAATTCATAGTAAGCACAATTTTCCGATCATGTGAAACAAAATATAAATAAAGACCTAAATCCAGCCATAATAATAGAGTGCCTCTCAGATTGATTAAAAATTATTTGTTTAAATCCTTCTTGGTACCCCATGACAGACAGAATAAATCCCAAATCCCTTCAATTAGTTTTGCGATCTAGCCCCATGGGATTTATGTCTACAGGTTTACCTATAATAGGACTTCTAGCCTAGGCACTGGTGACATTGGGGCCACGTAGTTCTTTGTGGTAGGAGGCTGTTCTGTGCATCATAGGATGTTTAGCATCATCCTTGGCCTCCACCACCTTGATGCCAGTAACCTCCCCCTACACTCAGCAATGTCTCCAGACATTGATAAATGTCCCCTGGGAGCCAAAATCTCCCTGGTTGAAAATCACCAGTGTAGAGTCTTTTACTCCCTCAAACTTGACTTCCCACCGTAATGAATTTTTTTCAGTTTCAGAATGCACATGGTTCTTTCTCTATAGTTGTGTACATTCCATGCCCTTTATGTATAGAACACTCTCCCCACTCCTTTGTGCCTGGTGAGCTCCATCTTATCTTTGGGCTCAACTTAGAAGTCTGGGTGAGGTAGGTACAGCTCTCACCAGCATTTTCCCTTTCACAGAGTGACCCAGCTCTGTGGAGTAATGGGATGTTTGCTTGTCTGTATCTCCTATTAAACCATAAGTTGCAAGACATCAGGAATCATTACTGTTACTCATTAGTGTGTCACCACAGCCTGACACATATTTGATACACAATAAAGAGTTGTTGAATAAACTAACATTTTAGCCAAAAAAAAAAAAAAGAGTGAGTACTACCATAGTGCTACTTTAAAAAATACATTTTCTACTACAGTTATTGAGCATTAAGCTTTCAAAAAAATAACCTTGGAGGAAACCTCGTACAACATGTGCCAAACACAAATCACTGTTTCAGCTTAATTCTTTCCATGCTTTTGACCTTTATAAATTTTCTTGGCTTAATTCATTTTATATTTAAAACCGATATTTTATCATAATTTGGCAGATTTTTGTTTGCTGTCTATTAGCACGGTAAAGGTCACATCATTAGATGAAGCCTGATGGCAGGAAAAACACAGTAATTTGCCAATGGGAAACATATAAAAAGTGACTTCATTTTTTATGTTGTCCTACACCTTTTACCTTGGGGTTGATTTTAAATGTTATTACTCAAAATTGAAAATTATGTCGAAAGTGAGTTCTGGAAGGACACAAAAGAGAAAAATTACTTAGAAGTTCAACTCTAAAACCATGGTTATTTCACACAATTAAATCGTAGAAAGGTGCTTAAAATATCTCGGCTGACAAGGGATTTTTGAAAGCTGCTAAATAATAGCTACTTAAGTAGGTCCAAAACCCTGGGCTATGTGTTTCACTTTGTTTCTTATCACTAACATTTTTTATAGTGATAAAAGAAAATAATTTCTAACAATACTTATATGCTGGACAGAAAATTATTTGATGTCTACCAAATTGGATACAAACTACATTCCATTCTTGATAGCGGTATGTGGGATGCAGGGCAATGCTCACAGTAATTGTCTAGGCACCGTTTCTCATTTCAAAGACTCAACTCTAATGCAAAGCAAGGTAACCTGTCACAGTGATTTACTGAGTGTCTACTTTGTGCAAAGAGTGGACTGAAAAAAAAACAATAAACAAAACAAAAAACAAACAAAAAAAAGTGGACTAGAGGAGATAACAAGAGATAAGTGATACAGAGCACTTGCTTGGAGGGACTACCCATCTGGTAAGGGAGAAAAGACACGTGCACAAAGGACTATACTTTAGCAAAGCAGTCCCTGTGTGTTAAGGATAAGCAGAATACTGCCTGAATTTGACAACAAGACAGAGAACATCACTGCGTGCCTATATATGTGTGTGTTTATGTCTCTGTCTCTGTGTGTTTGTAATGGGGTTGTCTCAGAAAGCAGGGCCTTCTGATAGATTAAATAATATGTTTAAAGAAGCATTTATGTAAGACATTTTGGTATCAGTGAGCAGAGGATGTATTTGGAGCTGAGAACTAGAATATTTGGTACCTGACATGTCACAGTGAAGGATGTATCTTTACCTTGGTTGAGAGGAGCCACATTTTAACAATATTTGTCTCTACCCCACTAGTATTAAAATGCCTGTCATTAAGTAATTGGTGGTGGTGGTGTGGCTGTTTGAGGGAAGAGAGGGAGGGAGAAAGGAAGGGAGTAAGGAAGGAAGGGAGGGAGGGAGGAAGGAAGGAAGAAAGGAAGGAAGGAAGGGAGTGAAGGAGGGAGATACTAGCAGGGAGCCACAAGAGATGTTTATATCAGGATTCTATAACTTCAGCTATATTGAATAAATCATCTGACGGTGGGCAACAGAATGAATAGACTGTGAGGAAGAGGGGTGTGATCAGATACCAGCTGACACTACTGAGATAAGAGGAAATGAGACCATGACTCTGGATGGCCATAAGGATTAAAGAAGAGATTGATGAGAAAAAATATATTTTATATGGAGGGTTTCAGGAAATGATAAATTACTGAATTGGGTGTTAGCAAGAAAGACTGGATACCACTCTGAAGTTCCGTGGCTGGACAAGTCAGCAATGTTTAGTAAATAGGGAAGCTGGTGAAGGGGGTGTATGGGAATCCTCTGTACTATATTCTCATTTTTTCTACAAACCCAGAAATGTTCTATAAATAAAGTCCACTTTAAAAAGAGAGAGAGATTGAAGCGTAAGCAATCCACTGTATAAAATGCTGCAGAGATGCTGAGAAGGAAGTCAGAGGATAGACCTGTGGGTTACACATTCATAAGTCAAATTCCAAAAAGACATTTCAGTTAAAACTGGGCAGGGAACTCTATTTACAGAGAATGCAGTAGTGAGTGGATGATTAGGGCATGGAAAGACTAAGAAGAATGATAGTGAAGACAGACTGTCCTAAAGAATCTGGGAGCTCAGACTCCAGGGAAGCTCAAGAGCATCTACAGGTGGGGGAAGGAACCAAGGAACAGAGGGAGTCTGAAGGGGCAGTGAAGGAGAGCATGGTGGATATTCACTCACTTCCTCTGGTGTAATGAATTACCACACACTAAGTGGCTTCAAACAACATGAATTTAGTATTTCCCAGTTCTGGAGGTCAGAAGTCTGAAATCAGTTCCAGTGGGCTGAAATTAAGCTATCAGTTGGTCTACGCCCCTGCTGAAAGCTCTAAGTGAGAATCTGTTTCCTTGGCTTTTGCAGATTCTAGAGGCCACCTGCATTCCTTGGCTTGCAGCCCCTCCCTCCATCCTCAAAGCCAGCAGGGTAGAGAGAGAGAGAGAAAATTCACCCTTTCTCTGTCTTCTGTCCTATTTGGGCCCTCAACGGAGTGGATCATGCCGGCTTACAGAGGTAAGGGCAGATTTTCTTAGTCTACTGATTCAGATGCTAATCTCTTCCAGACACACACTCAGAGACACACCCAGAAATATTTTTTTTACCAGCAATGTGAGCATCCCTTAGCCCAGTCAAGTTGACACAATTAGCCATCATAGTTACCCTTTTCAATTATGTGAAGGCTTCATAGAAAAGATGCTGATTGGTTATTCTCCATGCCCATGAAGTCATTATTGAGAAGTAAGGGGTCTCTTGTCAAGGAGATGAGAATGTAGGGCACATAAAGGGGGACTTGGTTCCTGGTGATGCTGAGGAACAAGGGGGCACCCGCCTTCCCCAGAGATCCTTCATTGGAGAAGGCAGCCCCCTTTCTGCTAATCAGATGTTCACCCACCTGAAAATTGTGAGCTCCTCTCTCAAGGACTTTTTTGCATAGAGCCATGATTTGATGATCAAAGGCCAAAATGCACTCTCAAAGTCATGCCTTTGTCACTAAAGTAAAAGCTAGTAAAATAGGAAAGAAGTAGTAGAGACTTTGTCATCCAATTTAAAATGAATGTAAATGACTGCTATGACGTTGTAGTAGAAAGTTTGGAAATGCATCTATGAAACAAAGTTCCCAGAAAAAAAGAGGAGAAACCATAAACAATTAGAAATTTTCACATATTTCATTCAACTTTTCTACATTTTCTTATTCTAAAAGATTACAATTAACTAAGTTAGTAGGCTTAGTTCTGCACCAAACATTTCTGATGTGAAGACGTTTTAATAAAATTACCGTGGTTAAATTCTTGCAGCTAGAATGGCTTCATTTAGCCTGACCTCCTGACACCAAAAGAATATACATTATAGTTTTTAAATTCTTAAAAAAGGTTAGAAACTAATTAAAAATTGTTTAAAACCTCTTCAGTATACACAGTACATTTTGGGAAGTATAAGACATTCATTTGCCAATGAGCTTTCTATCTGCTACCAAATTAGTTATGAAATATGATCACTAAGGCTGTATCCAACTCTACCAAAAAGCTAATTTTAGAATTTTAATATGATCAGCCCCTAAATATGATCAGCTTCAGATCTAAAATAACTGAGAAGGGATACTTATCACAGAACTTTTGACAAATTTTTGTTTCATAATTAAGGTAGGTACATCAAAATCCTCTTGAGATTCTCAGTGTAGACCTTTAGAGAAAAGGATTAAAGTAATACTGAGTCCTAACTTGAAAGAGCTTTCAGAGGATTCAATCTCACTAATTCTTACCCCAGAATATAATGAAAACACATCACTTTTTCCAAACTGGATAGAGTGTACCATGCTAGAAGGACCTAGATTGAACCTATACAATTTCAAGTTCATATCATCCCTGAGACAGAGGAGAACCTGGTTTTTCAAGCTACCAGTTAACATGATGATAAAAATATAACCACAGAATATTAATTACCTTCTCTACTTAAATGTATGCATAAGAATACATGCATAAAAGTTCAAAGTACGTATCTTTTTAACAAAAGATAAATGTATCCTTTTCTTACAATGGACTCCTGGGAGGACTTGTTTAAAGTTCTGCAACCTTCTGGATGTGAGTCATAAAATTAAAGAGCAATGAAACTGGGGGAGGGAGGGATAAGATGAATAAAAAATCGGTTTGATATGTCAAGAGAGTCTGTATCTTAAGTACTGTGTCATATTTTCTTCATTAAAAATGAAGAAAAAATGAGAAAATTGCTATGAAAATCAATTTATTCACTTGAGCAGTAAAGAAGTATAATTATGTAAAGCATAAAAGGAGATATCCACTTATAAATATATATCAAAGTTTTATATACTGTTATTTATAAAAACTAACTGGTCTTTAAAAAAGTAAGCGAGGGCAAATAATTCACAATTATTCAACATGTGCCCCTAAATAATAGTTAACACAGAAGGCTTAGTATATGCTAGAAAATTTGTATATGTTTTACATTGCATATATATTTTTTACATTGTATATATTACTGTATTAATCCTCTAAGTATTTTACTGAGGTAGGTACTATTATTATCCTCTTGTTAAAGATAACTGAAACTATGAAAATTCAAGTTACTTGCCAAAGATCATACAAGCCAGTGAGTGGTTGAGTTTGGGTTCAAATTCAGGGAATTATAGTGTTAGCTTTGTTTAGTTTGTGTAATAAGTAAGACATTCTCTTTGTTTAAAACAAGTAAACAAAAAACAACTAAATGAAAAAGCTACTCAGAAAGGAACAAACAAAACTGTTCAGAATAGTATAAAATGAATCAGAGCACATCTCTCCATCCTGGGCTCTAAATGTAAATAGTTTTGGGACTTAAGTATATAGACTTTATACATATGTATACACACACTTTCATAAAAATGGGACACATTAATACCATGTATATCATTTTTCTTAATAGCTAACGTTTCTGTGTCTTGAAAACACATCTTTCTGTGCACTATTACAAATAATATAACAATTACTATTCTTATACACATAAATGTTTTTGTATGTGCTGAATTTCTCTGAAACAAATTCCTAGGAGTATGATTCTTGGATCCAAGTGTATGTGCTTTAGGAAATATTGACAGATGATAAATTAGCCTCCAAAATGAGAATTAATTAGTTAATTACCACCTTGAATGTAATGTTAAAATCAGATCATCCTTTAAAATCATTATTTTGAAAAAGTCTTTTGTTTGTACATGCCACTGTTTTGATTCTTATATTAACAGTCATCTATGATCTCTGCCCAACTCACTGAACTGTATAATTAGTTCAACACTCTCCAGTTTGGTTTTCTTAGACTTTGTTTTTCTAAGTAAGCAAACCAATCATTCACAGGTAAATAATCTTGTCTCTGTTTGCCGACAAAGTCTATTTTGCTCCCTTGTCTAATTTTCCAATGGTTGGTGCTACCAGAGCAGGGATAAATAACAGCACCCCTTCTTCTGACTTGAGTAGGAACGTCTGTCCTCCACCACACGTGTTTGGTCAGAGTTTCTGCTAAGATATTCTTCATCAACGAAAGCAAATTTATTTCTCTTCCTACCTTACTGAGTACTTTTATTCACTTTAAGTGCTGAATTTTACATATACTGCTATGAGTACAGCTTTTCTCCTGTGTGATTTTCGGAAGTCTTTCTCCATGGCCCTGTCTCTATTTTCAGCAGTCTTTTCTACTTTGTTTCTTTTAATGCTGCTTTCTACAATGATTTTATTAGTTCCCATTTCTTTAGTAAGTTTTCCAGCACATTTTCATCTTCTTTTTTGTCTTCTGGCCACTTCTTTGACCTCTTTTTTTCTATAGTATATGATTTCTTCAACTAATACGAAAGTATAGAATTGTATGGGTCTGAAGTTTTCTTTTGTTTCCTGGAGTACTTCTTCTCTCATGTTTTCATTATCCACAAGTTACCTGTTACATTCCCCTCCCCCCTCCCCTGCTTCTGGAATCAAACCATAGATCCCAAAGTGATTCCTTTCTGCATGTTCCTCTTTTTTTGAATGTGAGTAGTTTTTCCTGGGCAGCTGGTTGACTCAAGAACAAAGTAGGGGCAATTTAGGGGAGCAGTTGTCTGCCACTAGCTTTAATTGGGATTTCTTATTTTTAAATACTTTCTTATTAGATCATGTCTTCTGTCCTGGGGGCAATACCATTCCTCAGTTTCTAGCATTCTTCAGTTAGGGGTGAGTAGGAGGTGAGAGTAGCTTCCTGTGCCACAAATCCTTCAGTGATTCAGTGTTGCTTTATCTCTGTTCACTTGACTTGATTAGCACATGCAAAGGTCATCCCTGCTTCTCTTCTCTGCCACTTATCTTCTTGCACTTTTAGGCATTTTTTCCTGGGAAAGGCATCTAGTTCAGAGTAAATCTGGATGGCAAGCCTATACATTTCCTCCTCCATCCCTACCCTCCCATTCTACTCTGCGATGGCATCCCCATAACTAGGTCTTCTTTTCTTACAGCCTAGCCATCCACGAAAGTCAACACTCATTTGTAGGATCTTTCAGTCCACTTTCACTTACTTTTGAGGAAAATACAGATCTATCTCAGCTAATCTTAGTATGAGATATTTCCTTCATTCCACATTTCCACTTCTACCTGGGTATCATATGAAACTTGTCCTTTAAATCTGAGATGAAAGTTAGATATTAATGCTATATATGTTCAGCCATCCAGCTTCCGAGGGAAGAGGGGAGTGACCTGGGCTATGCATATTCACAGTGAGGGATCTTGGATACTCTGTACTTTCTCTTCCAAGGTGTTGAATCCTTTGCTTTAAGGGTCAACACTGCTAGATTGAATACTTTTTTATAACCCTCCCTAGGGGAACTTCTGAAATCTGAGGGTCAGCAGGCCATTGTGGTAAGAAGTTGGGTTAGAATGGCAGCTAACAGCTCTTCAATTGATGGATTAACAGCAACTTTATTCTGTTTATTTCTCTGCACAGTTGTGTTCTACAGTTTAAACTTGAAAGACCCCCAGATAACCCTTTCAGGCCTTACTGATGTGAGACCCAGAAGAAAATACTACTGTTTGGGGATAGCACATTTTCTCCAATCCTAATAGTACTTCTTATTCATACTGAGGTAATGGAAACCTAGTATCTTTCCTACAACCACTAGCCCCAGTGTAGCCTTTCCTGATGTTTCTAATTTCCAGGATAAAGGTAAAATCCTACATATTTTAGAATAAAGCGAAAACTGGTTATTTGCAAAGGAATAAGAATTAAACTGGTATCAGGCTTCTTACCCATGATACCAAATGCTTGAAGGTAATGAAGAAATGCCTACGAAGTTCTTAGAGTAAAGGATTGTAAACTTTCACAATCAAGGGTAAGAGTAAAATTAAAACATAAGAACATTTTCTGATACACAAGGACTCAAACATTATACTCCCTGTGAACCCTTTATGAACAGGATTTAATAAAATTTACCTCCAAGTGTTTCTCTTAGAAAACTAGTAGAGAATGGGTTCATATAGAATTAGGCAGAGGGCAAGAAAGAGGAAGTAGTAAATCTGACACAGTAGAGTAGAACAAGAGTTTTTAAATGACAGGGTGTAGTGGGCTTTGGGGACAGAAGTGTGGAGGACTCTGGGATGCTTGACTGAGGTCTTCAGGAAAAAACAGAGAAGAGATGAGAAGGGGAGGGAAAGGGAAGGGAGAAGAAGTAATAGGCATTTAGAAAAAAACTTAAGAATGTGTATTTAATTTGAGATAATATTTTTTTCTTTTGTCGTTCAAGAATTTTTCCTGGCCGCTAGGAGTTAACTACCTCCTACCAATGGTTAGAATTTTTTAGAGGAAGACTGCAGAGAGAGAGAATAGAGCAACACTTAGCTCATGCCATGCAAAATAAGATTATGCAGCAAGAAAATAATCTTGCAAGGCCAGCTTCCATTCACTTTCTTTCTTTTTTTTAATTAATTAATTTTATTTATTTATTTTATTGGCTATGTTGGGTCTTTTTTGCTGTGCACGGGCTTATCTTTTAGCTGCGGTGAGTGGGGGCTCCTCTTCGTTGTGGTGCGCCGGCTCCTCATTGCCGTGGCTTCTCTTGTTGCAGAGCACAGGCTCTAGGTGCGTGGGCTTCAGTAGTTGCAGCACATGGGCTCAATAGCTGTGGCTCAGGGGCTCTAAAGTGCAGACTCAATAGTTGTGGCTCACGGGCTTAGTTGCTCCACGGCATGTGGGATCTTCCTGGAGCAGGGATCGAACCCGTGTCCCCTGCATTGGCAGGCGGATTCTTAACCACTGCGCCACCTAGGAAGCCCTCCATTCACTCTCATGTGACCAAGTGCCTGCCTTAGTCACCTGGATATAGAAGTTTCTGTGAGACAGGTCTCCAGGAGGAGAGAGAGAGAGTGGTGGAGACATAAACAGGAAGGAAAAGAACTGAATGGCCAAGATGATTCTCTCATTATTTCCCTCTCAAAGAGAAGAGAGGATGTGTGAGAGATGTGGCAGCGACATCAAGAACAGAGCCAGCCTTCATCCTTGTTTACAGCTATGGCCATTATCATCCCCTGGGCTGTCCCCACACCAGCCCAGGACACGGCCACTCTGATTTGATAGGACAACCTGCTCATGCAGGGATAAACTGGGTGTGTTTATCCAAGAAACTGAAGACTCCTGAAAGGTTACGGTTAAATTTATTGGATCAAACTTAGCTTTAAATGAAAGTGGACATGTTATTAGTTTCCTCCTGCTTACCCAGGAGGATGGCTTGATTGGTTGGTTATATTCAAAATAATGAAATTATTATTTCTCCTTATATCTGAGTTACAATATTAAAGTTTTACAACCTCATTCTTGCTGCACACAGATCCTTTAGTTTCCAAGATGGGCTGCCACATGTGGTTAAAAAATTAGTTCCCGTCCCCTTTTCCCATCTGTTAATTTTATTTTTTCTTTACCCTCCCCACATACAACATGATAAAATAGATGGAATCAGTATAACTCTACCATTGTTCGAATGGAAAGGAAATCTAAATTCTCCAAAGAGATTTAGTAAGCGTTTAGGAAAAGTGTATGAAATCTCAACACCGACAAATATTCCATGCCCAGTCCTCTTTTCAGTCAGGAGGCAGTGTTTCTACCCACATGCTCCTGCTTCAAAACAAAGGACAATGTTCTTCCTAAAATCTGGTAAAACAGAGTTCAAGTGTATCACAGTAAGCAATGATCTCATTATGTATACTGCACATGTGTAGAAAAGCACCAGATATTTCCATCTGTCCATCTTTATCTGCAGCAAATTGATTTCACAACTTTTCCGGATGTTAAATGCCAAGCCCTGTATAAAAATGTTTGCCAATCACTGCTAAGCCTGAAAATGTATCTTTCCAAACAATGGGGAAATATGGAGCCTGCAAGTCCCAGAGAGGAAAAAGAAACCCGTGGTAAGTAGAAAAGGGACTTTCACACTTTAGTTCATCAAATAATTGGGGGATTCCCGTCTGCCACAGACCCTGCTCTGTGCTCAGCAGACGCTCAAGATTAAATGCACAACATATGTGGTCCCTGCTCTCAGGAGCTTCAAGTCCAAACAGGGACAGAGGAGAACCAGAGTACTGAGTGAAGGTGCAGGGGTATAAGAGGACAGTCCCAGCAACATTCATTAAAAAACAGTCAGGTTCCTCTGAGCCCTATTGGTTAGGCAACGAGGCATTCTGGTTCATTAAATCATCTGATTATTCTATATGAATAAACAATTTTCAGAGTCAGAATTTGAAGCTGACACTGAACAGTGAACTAAGGAGCAAAAGGCTTTACTGAGTTTTCCAGGCATCATTTCAGAAGTCATGGTCATTCTGAACACCTGGTTTGCACTTGACACTGCAGCCTCTTTACTTTGTCAGTATTGCATTCCTGGTTCTTCCAGGACCTCTCTGTTCTTGGCTCCTTAGAAAGGCTCCCTTCCCCTTCCCGTGCCTCACGTGGGCCCTCCAAGCCTTGACTTTTCCCCACACCCTCCTCTCTACACTCCCTCCGTGAACACTCACATGCCTCCGAGCTCCAGCTCTGCTCAGTCTTGGGAGAACTGCCAAATCCACATCTTCGCCTGACCTATCACCTTCATTCGGTTTCCTGTCTCCAGGCCCATCCTGGCTGTTTCCCTGCGCAGCAATCTATACGTAGTTATCCCACTGTCACTTGCAACTCGGCTCTTCCAAATGTGAGCTCACTTGCTTTACATCCCACTCTGGCTTCCTTTCCAACTGTCTGCTGTCCTAGCACCAACATGTTCTGTTTTTTCAATAGAACCACTCTGGCCATCCTCCTGGGTCCCCACTCACGGGGGACTGGGGAGAAATTCGTAAATCCACTTTCATTTCCAGCTACATTCGCATTCCATAACTTTAACAATTACCTTTCAGTTTCTTTGTTTCTTCAAGAGTAAAAACGGAGGCAGTGACAGATGACAGCAGGATCAGAAGTAGGATCTAAAAAGATAACACACACAAAAGCATTTCGAAAAGTAGAAAGTATCATGCAAGAATAAGATAGCAGCCAGTGGCTCATCAATATTAAAATATTTTTCACATGGGAGGCTATTGTCATATACAAGTATGATCAAGAGCATCCATCGCCTTAAAATACAGCCTGTCGTGCTGAACAGCAAATCAAACTTGCGTAGCTCTGTGCTCAGGAAACTGTGGATAGTATTTTATTTTTGGAGGAGTGAAATGTGGGTTTAAGAAGAAAACAGAACCATCTCTTAGAAACCTTCAAGGAAGACTTACAGATATGGAGGCACATATTTTGCTACATATCACATTTATGTATGACTATAAAAGTATATATCCACGTGCCAAAATTACCTCCTTTTTTTCTCCTGTTCCAGCTATCATTCTATTGTGGTTTAATCAACTGTGGACTGCAATTGCTCCAGGACTAAATCCTCAGGCATGTACTGCACAACTTGGAGTGGGTTGAAATTCAGGAAAATCCCTATTCGTTGGGGGCTGGGTCTAGTGATAGGTACCATCTCCCTAGCCTCCCCAGCTGCTGCCCAGACATGCTGCACAGACACCACGTGAGAGGAACTAGTTTCTCCACACCTTCTCATATGCGCGCTCTGATGAGCTCAATTCTCCTGCCTGTGACCGCTGCCATCACCACACCCACCACATTCTTTAGAAAACACAGGACATTTGAGGACTTATCACAAACCAGATGTTTTGGGTCAGGGGTGGGAACCAGATTTGGCTCTCAACTGAATTTCATCCTGCCTGTGGGGCAAAGTAGCAAGAAGTTGCAGAGACGGTTAACGTTTGTATTCTCTGGCAGAGATGTGAGAGGCCACAAAAAGTGTGTCTGTTTCTCTCTGGATCAAGTATTTTTCTCCCTGGTTTTTCATTCCGCTTCTATTTCTAAGAGTTTGTCTTGTGCCAATCCAGAGCTCAGCCTGCAGGTTTGTGTGTGTGTCTGTGTCTCTGTAGTTTTCATTACTTCAAGTGGGGACAGGGGAACTGCAGAACTCTCACCAGGGAATGGTCTAGAAATGGGATAGGTTATGACTTTGCATGGGTATTGCTCATTTCCTGTTTTTATTGAAAAGGCATGGAGTGCTCCGATTTATTAAACTCCATCCAGCGCCTCTGTTTCTGAGTATTGCCACCTCCGGGCTTCCTGGGCTGGGTGCCTGCACCCTCACCCACTCACACCTTCAACCTGCACCTTAATTCACAGCAATCTAATTTCTGCCCCTAGTTCTCTGCTAAAACTACGGCATCCTTTCTGATCTTTAAATTTCCAGAGCCAGGAGCCTCTTTATAGTCCTCGCTTTCCTTATTTTCTTCGGATCACATTCTTGAAATTCTCTCCTGCGGTACTACTCCTTCCTGGGTCCCTTTCTCCTTGATAACTTCTCAGTTGCCTTTCTTCTGCCCTTTCAACTGAATTTCTCAGATTTTTGTTCCTAGCTCACTCTTCTCATTTTACACTTTATGTTTGAGCCAATGCATCCATTCACTCGAATTTAACTAAAACCAGTTCTGTAGATGTCAGGCTCCTAAGTTCCACTGCTAATCTTGACCTAAGCTTTAGACCAATTGTTAGAGAGCATCTGTGGATTTCTTGTCATCTCAGATGCTCACTGGTTACAAGGAAATGCCCCCCTGTGTTGTGTAGATTCCTCTTGGCACATGACCTTTAAAATTTGACTTTGGCCACCTGATTCATGGAGAGTCCTCAGACATCCTAATTAAGTGTTGGCATACAATGCTTTGACCTTATCTTTTTATTCTTAAAGGAGCTTTAGAATCACGTATTTCAAGAACTGAACCATGTAACCTGAACTCTGTAGATCCCTATCTATAAATGAGAACCAAGGACAGGATAAACTCTAAGGACAGACTCTTTTCTGCTTTTAAAAACAGACAAACAAAAAAACCTAATTTTTATTTTGCAGACAGAAGTTACAAGCCTTGTGGAAATTGCTTTAAGTACTGTTTGTTTAATTTCAATCCTTTGGAAATGCACAGTGCAGAAGTGAAAGTGATAACTGTGTGACTATAAAACAGTGAAAATTGTTTTCATGCGTGGATTATGGGCACAATCTCATTAATAAGAGTCCAAATGGCTACCCTTCATTTTAGCATGTACCTTATATTAGCTATTAAAGAAATACTGTTCTACTAAGGCTGTGTTTTAAGTATATCTAAAATGCAACAGCATAGCTGTGAATAATACTAACAACAGTGTCCATTTACAGAGTGTTCATTATGTGATAAGCGCTACGATAAGAATTTTTCCTGCTTATTTGATCCTCACAAAAACTCTGCAAGGTGGATTATATTATTAGCCCTACTGTATATATGACAAAATTAAAGCCCTTAGAGTTTAAGTAATGTGCCCAAACTCACCCAAAACACTGTGATTCCTGTTCATAAGACCAATATAAAATACTTAGAAACTATATTACACATTTTCTATTTGTTAATATTTATGTCTAATTTTTTCCCACCAAATCATATAGCTGTGCATATATTTGTAGAAGAGGAAAGAAAGGAAAAGGATCTATTAAATATCATTAATTCTAACAAACTAATCAATAGAAAGTGTTCTGTATATACATGATAAGGATAATTTAAAATGATTACATTATAATGTTCAATTTAGTTTTAATAGTATAATTAAAATATATCTCAAAATGACTGAAAATTTTAATTAAATTATATCTATAATTTTGATTTGGTCCTGGAAAGCTGGGCTGTTAGGTACTCAAGAGTCAACAATCAGTGAACTATGTATTAAATAATTCTGTGGCCATATATATTACAAATAAAAGACACCTAAATATAATTAAGTATATGAACATATTTACTAAGTAAGACTAACTTTTTAACTTATTGTGAAGTACATCATACATATAAAAGAGGACGTATGACATATGAGGTAAAGAATAACTCATTCACTTAGTAAACAAGTAGAAGCTTATTATAGGGACTTCCAGATTCAGCAGTGAAATGTAAATAGTTTGGAAGCTGTCACTCCCAACCTTACAATAAGAAAAGAAAAAAAAAAGCTGTTCAACTGAGAATTAATGACTTTTCTTGGACCCATCAGAGAAATTAGTTTGCAGGGTGGTCACCCTGAAACCTGGAGTACAAGTGAATCCAGACAATTAGAGTCAAGATCTGCTTACCTAGACCAGAAGTCCCAAGAGCCATAAACTGAAAAAAAAAAAAAAAAAAAAAAAAACCACTTAAATGGTAACTTTGATGAATTGCTGAAAGCTGAGTGTGGAGTAGCAGGAGAGTGAGAAATTCCTGGCCCCCTGCACTTTTGTGGGCTTTACCTACAGGAACAAGGTTCTCCTGGTGAAGAGCTGAGAAAGACTCCGTAGAGGCTCTGGCATGAGGGGAGGGGTAAAAATTGTGAAATACACCCAGAGCCTCTTCCATAACAAAGGCCTGCTCTCCAGGGAAAAATACTTTGACTGCCCTTCATAGAAGCTGGAGGAAGAGCTAGCCTTCCCCTCTTATCTAAGGGGAAAAGGAATGAACACAGTCAACAGGGGTCAGAGCTTTAAGGAAATAGATTAGGAACACTGAACCAGGCAAGGGAGAATGGGGCAAGGGGAAATAAAAAGCTGTACCAGTGGAGAAGGTTACAAGACACAGGCCCACTAAAATACTGAGATTTAATCATGAAACTTTACAATATTCTTCCTCACCCACACCACCACACCAACAGGGCTGCAGATAATAAGAGTGGATTATAGCTGAGTCACAAGACGTAAACTCTTTCTGAGAATTACTTAGAGAAGTCCAAAGGAAAGAGGGGAGACAAAACAAGGGAACTACAGGAATTTGATGCCTCTGGTACCCGTAGCTACAGCAGTCATTACGAACAGCCCAAACTGCCAGCCATATTAATATAAATCCTCACACTAAAGGTCTGTTTACCTCAGTTCCTATTACCTGATACATCATGTCTAGCTTTCAACAAAAATTATGACATGCTAAAATAAGGCAAGAAAAACACAATCTGAAGAGCAAAATCAAGCATCAGAACAAGACTCAGATATGTCAAAGATTTTGGAATTGTCCATGTGGGAATTTAAAATAACTCTGATTAATATGTAAGGGTTCTAATGGAAAGGTCAGACAACAGGCAAGAACAGATGGGTAATGTAAGCAGAAAGATGGAAACTCTAAGAAAGAATCAAAAATAAATACTAGAACTCAAAAAACTATAAAAGAAATGAAAAATGCCATTGATGGACTCATCAGTAGACTGGATATGGCTGATAAAACAGTGAACTTGAATGTATGTCAGTAGAAACTTTGTAAACTGACATGAAGAGAGAAAAAGAAGGAAAACAATGGAACAGAATATCCAAGAACTGTGGGACAATTACAAAAGGTGTAACATACACATAACTGGAATACCAGAAGGAGAAGAAAGAGAAAGAAACAGAAGAAATATTTAGCAATGGCTGAGAATTTCTCTAAATTAATGAGAGATACCAACTTACAGAGCTAAGAAGCTCAGAAAACACCAAGTAGAATAAATAACAAAAACCATCATGTAGAGGTATCATATTCAAATTGAAGAAAACCAAAGAGAACAAGAAAATCTTTCTTTTTGATGAGATGAAAAATACATTCTACTTATAAGGGGATGAAAATAAGAATTACATTATACTTCTCTTTGGAAGCTATGTGAACAATAAGAGTGGAATGAAATATTTAAAGGGTTGAAACAACAACAACAAAAACACAAGCTAGAATTCTACGCCCAGTAAAATTATCCTTAAAAATGAAGGAGAAATTTTCCCAAACAAAACCTGAAGGTATTCATCACCTACAGACCTGCCCTGAAAGCCAAGTTAGAAATTCTTCAGAAACTGGTAAAATGAAATGTCAGAAATTTAGATCTACATAAAGAGATGAACAATGTCAGAGAAGGAATAAATGAAGGTAAAGTAAAATATTTTATTTTTCTTATTTAATTGATCTAAAAGAATAACTGTTTAAAGTCAAAGTAGTAGCAATGTATTGAGTGTTTATAGCATAAGTTTAAGTGACATGAATAGCATTGTCACAAGAGCTGGAAGGGAAGAATTAGGAACTTTGTTCTAACCTGCACTCTACGTGAAGGAGAACAGTGTTATTTAAAGGTAAATTTAGCTTTAAAATGTATATTGCAAATCTAGGCAACAACTGGAAAAAAATGTTAAAGATGTAAAATTGATGTGCTAAAAAGAGTAGATAAAATAGAATCATATAAAATACTCAAAACAGAGAAGGCAGGAAAATAGTTGGAAAAAAAGAAACAAAGAATAAGAATAACAAAGAGAAAACAGTAACAAATACGGTAGATATTAATCCAAACATATCGATAGTCACATTAAATGTGAATGGTCTATATATACCAATGAATAGACAGAGATTCTCACAGTGGTTATCAAAACAAGTCCCAAGTATAAGTTGTCTACAAGAAATCCATTTGGGTATAAAGATTCAGATAGTTAAAAGAAAGGAGATGGAGAAAAATATATCACGTTAACACTAGTTAAAAGAAAACTGGAGTGGCTATATTAATTTCAGACAGGAAGCCTCTAGAACAAGGAAGATGATCAGCGATTACATAACTATGAAAGGGTTATTTCTCCAAGAAGACATGATAATGATATTTTGTACTAACTAAACAAAATGAAAATACAGCATATCAAAATTTGTGAAATGCTACAAAAGTAGTGCTTAGAGGGAAATTAATAGCATTAAGTGCATATAGTAGAAAAAGAAGAAAGGTCTAAAATCAGTAACCTAAGCTTCCACCTTAAGTAATTAGAGAAAGAAGAGCACTTAATGTGTAAAGCAAGCAGAAGAAAATACATAATAAATATTAGAACAGAAATCAATGAAAACCACAAACCAATAGAGATAACTGGTTAACCAGAATCTGGTTCTTTGACAAGCCCAATAAAATTGATACGCCTCTAGCTGGGTAAACCAAGAAAAAAAGGAGAAGATACAAATTACCAAAATCAGAAATCAAAGAGGGTTAATCATTACTGATTCCATGGACATTAGAAGAGTAATAAAGGAATATTCTGAATAACTCTATGCCCACAAATTTGATAATGTAGGTAAAATGGACCAGATACTTGAAAGACATAAACAAAGTTCACTCAAGGAGAAATATATAACCTGAGTAACCAAGTGTCTATTTAAGAAATTGAATTAATTAAAAAAAACTGTCAAAAAATAAAGCATCAGGTTCATATGGTTTCAACTGTAAATTCTACCATACATTTAAGGTAGGAATTATACCAATTTTCCATTATCTGTTCCAAAAAAACAGAATCAGAGGAAAAACTTCTTTTTATGACTCTAACACCAAACCCAGATAAAGTTACAAGAAAGGAAAACAATTGACCAGTATTTCTCATTAACAGAGACATGAAAATCCTGAACAAAATATTAGGAAATCAAATTCAACAATGTATAAAAAGAATTATATATCATGACCAAATGGTTTTATTCTAGGTATGTAAGTCTGGTTTAACAGTTCGAAATCAATCAGTATAATCCACCATACCATAGGCTGAAGAATAAAAATTATATCACCATGTAAATTATTTAAAATGTATGAAACAAGTTCCCTGAAGTGGGTGGGAGGGAAAGGTGCTGACCTAAATAACTGTAGAAATGAGTAGAGTCTGTAAGAGCAAAGACAAAAGAACTGTACATAAGCACCATGCTCTCATTGATAAAGTTGCTTCTCTTGGGAGTATAGGTAACAATTCTGATACCACTGTATGCATCTACTAGAAATAAAAAATTTAGTAAATGGATGGTAGATGATTGAAGCCAGGCTTCTCACCGTTGAACTGGGAGAGAAGGCTACCGGTTTCCATGTAGCAATGGGTTACAGTAGGACACATCAGTATGAACTAAAATTTAGCTTCATGTTGATTATAGCTTCATATAGGAATTTTTTAGGTATGTACATATAAAGCACATATTTTATATGCACACATACTTCCTTTTTCAGTCAGCTGAGAGGGTCCAGAAACAAAGACATCCCAGTAGCAATGAGTACAGTGAGTGACCAGATGTCCAATGAAAAGAACTAGAGATTCTTAGAGAAATGGCTGATCCCAGGACTGGGGAAGGAAACATACGAGTTAAGCCTGGAGCATCTTGTAGGGTCGAAAATAGGAACAGCTCATAAAATATTAAAAACAGTAACAACACCACTCACATTAATGGGAGTATGTCCGAGGGGCACAGGAGCCACAGGAAAGAGCTCCCAAAGGCCAAAGCTGGAACAATTTAAGCCACAAAATAAAGTAGTAGTGGATTATAACCCAAAGTGTATAGGTGTGCGTGCGTGCGTGTGTGTGTGTATAAACCCAAAGTATAAAATGAGTCCATACTGATAAAAATAAATGATTGAATAAATAAATAAATTAGGGAGAAGAGAAAAATCTTTGCAGTAGAGTCCCGAATAATTTATGTAGATAACTCTGCCATCAAAGAGGTGGTATATAGTTCTGCACTCCTTAAGTGGAAGCTGCACACAGTGACTTACTTTGAAAGGAAAGAGGGGGAAACAACTTTATGGAGAAGTAACCTAACAAACATTATCTCAGCCAGGTGATCAAGGCTAACATCAACAGTCACAAGTCATATTGAGAGTATATACCCTTGATATGATGACATGGATTGGTACTTCACCTCTGTGGACTTCCTTCCTCAAACACATAACCCCAGTCTAATCATGAGAAAAACATCAGACAAATTCCACTTGAATTGGTGATGACCTAGAGGGACAGGATAAGGAGGGTGGGAGGGAGGCTCAAGAGGGAGGGGATATGGGGATATATGTATAAATACAGCTGATTCACTTTGTTGTACAGCAGAAGATGGCACAACAGTATAAAGCAATTATACTCCAATAAAGATCTGAGAAAAAAAAAATCCCAATTAAGGGATATTCTATAAAATGTCTGACCCGTACCCCTCCACATTGTCAAAGTCAACCAAAACAAGGAAAGTCTGAGAAACTGTCACAGCCAAAAGGAGCCTAAGGAGACATGACAACTAGATGTTATGTATTCTGCATGAGATTTGGGGGTATAAACAGGACATTATATAAAAACTAAGGATTTCTTAGTGAAGTATAGAATTTAGTTAATAATAATGAATCTATATTGGCTTATTAACATAAGATGTTAATAATAAGGGAAACTGGGATATACGAGGACTCTGTTCTATCTTCTCAATTTTTCTAGAAATTTAAGTTACTTTGAAATAAAAGCTTATTTTAAAAAATTATATGCAAGATACTTTTCCAGGTATGGGCAAACAGTGGATGGCAAATAGGGCTGGGCTTTGCTCTCACAGAACTTTCTGTTTAGTGAAGAGACAGCGAAAAGTTGTGGGAGCTGGGGGGGTGGGACACTTTGGGTGGTAAGATCTAGCATGACAGGGGCATTTACTTTAGCTAGGATTGTTTACTTGAAACAAAAGTTTACATACTGCAATAGGATTTAGCTAGGAAGATCTCTTTGAGACCTGAAGATAAGAATGAAGTGGTCATGCAAAGAGCAGAGGTGAAGGAGAGACCATGTTTCCAGGTACAGCAAACAGCATGCGCAAAGCTCATAATATAGGAGCCTTGAGGGATTAAAAAAAATGGCCAGTGTCTTCAGTTGAGTTTTTGCAGCAGCCAGTCATGAGCAAGGATTTGAGTGCAAGAACAAGGATTTGAATGCAAGAAGTTCATTAGAGGGAGGGAAGGTGGTCCCAAGAAGCATTGGTAGGAGAGTAGGAAAATGAATCAGGGAAGATGTGGTTATCAAGCAGATATTATGGGCAACTAGGGCTCATCCACTTTGGGGAACCCCAGGACACAGTCTAGAACATGCCTTGCTTAGCCCACCTGTGGGAAGAAGCTCCCATCAGGAAGTGGCTATAAGCTGCTCCTCAGGGGTAACTACCTGTAACTGGAATACCTGTATAGCAATTGGAAGCCATAAAGGTCAGTATCCATGAAAACAGTGAATGCCAAGTGTGCACGGGAGGAATACCGACAAGGTCTTTAGATACAGCCAGTGTATCTAAAGAATAGGTAGAAAGGGGGAAAGCGTCACTGGATAAGGATGGAGAAGTAAGCAAGGACTTTTATGTAGCACCTGATGGTAAGCAATTGCTACATTCTATCCCTGGCAATCACACAATACCATTTGTTGTAAGATCACTCTGGCTGTTTTACTGGGGATGGATTACTGAGAATGTGGACACAAGTCAAAATCGGCAGAACTGTTTTGGTGCTGCTGTAGCAGTGCAGGCAGTAGAAGCCTGGCTTCAGCATAGGTGAGAGCAGTGGAAATGGAGAGGAGTGGACAGATATAAATTGCATTTTGCAGGTGGAGCTTTCTAGGGGGTGATGGGAAAGGAGGATTTAAAGATGTTAAGTTTGAGATGTCTCCACCAACCCAATAGGAGCTATCTAGCAGGCAGTCGGATGGGAGACTGGAACCAAAAGTAGAGATGTGGTTTGAAAATATAAACTTGAAAGGCATCAGCATGCAAATGACATTCAATGCCAAAGAAATAAGGGAGGGCAGATGAGAAGACAGAAGAGGACTCAGGGAGAGAAGGAGCCAGTAAAGGGGGGTTAATAAGGAGAGGCCAGTAACAAGAGAATTTTCAGAACATGGTGTCCCAGGAGCCCAGGGAGGAAAGGGCTTCAGAAAGGAGATAGTGGTCGACTGTGCCATACATGTCTGTGAGGTCAAGGAAGATGAGGACAGAAATGTGAAGAATGAATTTACAGCTTAATGTTGTTGAAGAGTTTGAGGACAGGCGTTTGGTTGCTGAGGAGAATATAGTGACTGGAGTGGGTTGAAGAGTGAATGAAAGCTGGGAAATAGAAACACCTTGTAGAAACAACCCATTACGAACATTTGTCTTTCATGGAAGCCAAGAGAAGGGGCACGAAGTAGAGGGAGGTGCTGGACTGAAGGACAATTTGTTTTGTTTTTGTTTTGTTTTGTTTTGTTTTGCTAAGTGGGAGAAAGGTGCATTTTTTGTTTTAATAGAATGATCTGAGAGGAGTGTTGGATGACTCAGGAGAGGGAATGGTAAAGGAACTGAAGCATAAACAACCACGGGTAGAAATAGCACATTTCCTCCACATATTTTAAGAGGAAGAGCAGAGAAGATTCAGGGAGATGGTGGGAGGAAAAGGAAGCACCTATATAATGGCTGCTATCTTACTGACACATCATGAAGAAAAGTAGAGAACTAAGAACCAAGATGGGTGACAGATATGGCTATTTGAGAAAAGATAAAAACTGTTCCACCATGTTGAGAACCTATGGGAGGTACATCATGTCAAAGAGAGTCAGCTTGACCATGGAATTTCTCCAGCAATATTCCTCCACTCAGGGCCAGGCACAGAGGAGCTGGGATCTTCGGGGCTGGGGTTTTTTCAGGCAAGTATGGCAGCAGTAAAGAGAGGGAACTGAGGAAATGTAAAATGACATTATTTTGAATGGATCATGGAATTTAAGATGGGTAAGTTCAGAAAAAGTCCCCAGTAGGGGCTGATGGATAGTGGGAAAAGTCATGGGGTCAGTGGATTGGCCTCTCAGTGAAACCCAAAAAACCTAACTGCAGGATTCTTGAGCAAGTGAATTTAAATAATAGAGGTGGTAGCTAGTAGGAAGCTTATTATGTATTTTTTATCATTTTAGTGATTTAAAATACATGATTAAAAAGTAGACTATTGTGTCTATGGCTACCTAAGTCATACTGAACTGTGTCCCCCTCAGCAGTCATAGAATACTTTACACTTTCATAAGTTAAAATTTTGCCTTGTGGCTTAGCAATTTAAATCTCCAAATATATACTTTACGACTGGAACGTCTTCACTTTTTCCTTTCTCTGGGATAGCAGCCATATTGATTCCCCTGTCCAACCATGTACAATAGCCTCCTTATGAACCCATACAAGTAAACTAGGCTAAAGCAGGTTATCAAAAAAGGGAGGAAAATCAGCAGACCCATGAACCAGATGCCCAACTTTCTAGGTTCTGGGATCTTCTACCAAAGCGATATAGGTCGTCAAAATGAAGTGTGGAGTATGAGAATGAAGGACACGTCAATTTGATATTTACTAGAACTGGTGGTAGTTAATGCTACCTCTTCATGTTTACTATCGAAAGCCATTTAAACCCTGTCTACCAAAGTTCCAAGTCAAGAACCTTTAGTATATCCTAGACACATTAAATGAGAGAAAAAACTTTTTTCCCTACTCAAATCCATTACATAAAATTCCAAATTTCACTTCAAAAAACTAGCCAGTGTCATTTACAGCATTCCTCTGAGGAGTTAGAGATCCCAGACCACTTATTTTTAATTTTTGCATTTGCAAATAATTTTTCATTAAAAACCAGTCAAACAGCGAAGCTTTTAAAATGGCAAGTCATTTTAACTTCACAGAACCAAAATAACAGTACTCTAAATCAGTATTTCTCAAGCCTTTTCTTTTTTTCTTCAATTTGTTTGAGGGACTGAACTCAGAACGGTGGTATAGGTATGCTAACACATATATGGAATCTAGAAGAATGGTACTGATGAACCTAGTGGCAGGGCAGGAATAAAGACAGACATAGAGAACAGACTTGGGGAAACAGCTGGGGAGAGGGAGGCTGGGATGTAGTGAGAGAGTAGCGCTGACATATATGTCATACCAAATGTAAAATAGGTAGCTAGTGGGAAGCTGCTGCATAGCACAGGGAGATCAGCTCAGTGCTTTGTGACAACCTAGCAGGGTGGGAGGGAGGCTCAAGATGGAGATACATGTTACATATATGTAGGTGACTGACTTTTTTGTACAGCAGAAACTAACACAGCATTGTAAAGCAATTATACTCCAATAAAGATGTATATATATAAAAAAAACAGAACAGTGGTATATTAGCATAATGGTATAATGATGGGGGTGCAGGATGAGTGACTGAAGGTATTTTCCTACCTCATCTACTCCCTTGTTGAGAATCAATCAGTTATAAATTATAGTAGATATTATAAATAATAGTGTTGGGGAAAAGGTGGGACTCAGAAAAGGCAACTGTTAAACACAAAATACAGAGCATCTGCCTTTGTATCAGTTTTGTTTAGAACTAACGTAGCACATAGAAACTAGGTTGAGGTCAAATTGGAAAGCTTGGTTCTAATCCAGGGTGAGCGCCTCATTAATTAGATGACCTTCAGTGATTCACTTGGTCTTTGTGTTTCTAATCTAATAAAATAGAGGTGATAGCACTGGTTCTATCATATCTCAGGGTGCTCTAAAACTTAAATGAAAATTCATTTTTTACAAACACTGAATGCCTAGTATGTCCTAGGCACTGAGCTGAGATGAACAAGAAATAAAATAAATCCCTTGCCTTCATGGAACTTACATTTCAATGGGGGGAGATATATGAAAAATAAAGCGGGAAAAGATAGGTGGTACAGGTTGGGGTGGAGTTGGAAGGCATTCTATCTTATACAAGGTGGTCAGGGAAGGCCTTTCTGGAGTTTTAATAGAAACTTAAATAAAATAAATGAGTTGTCAGGGCTTCATTGGCAAAAGACACAGCAAGAGCAAAGGCCCTGATGTCGGAGGGGCTTGGTGTGGCCAAGGAACAGCAGTCAGTGTGGCTGGAATGGAGTGAGCGGGTTGGAATGCCAACGTAGTCTGAGCAGCGGGGTTCTAGATAAGTGGTGGAAGGAAGGGGTGTGGCTCTCATAAGAAGGGAGATGGGAAGCCACTAGGGGGATATGAGCAGAAGAATGTAACCTGACTTATGTTTTAACAAGATCACTCTGGCTACTGTGTGGAGGACAGAACAGATTACAAGAGGTCAAAGGTGATTGAAAGGAGACCAATTCAGTGGCAAAGCATTGAGGCAGACAAGTTAGGCTAGTTTAGACTTGGGTGATAGCAGTGCAAGTGGAATGTGATCAGAGTCTAGGTATGTTCTGAAGGAAGAGGCAACAGGATTCTCTGATGGATTAGACATGAATTGTGAGAGGAGTGGGATACCAGGAGTTGAGGGCAGAACCAATTCAACAAAGGAGCTACCAATATGAGTGAGCTTGCTTTAGACTTTCCAGAGCATTATATAAGGTGACATCAACTTGTTCATTTTGTACCAGAGACCAAGTACTTGATAGATTAAAATTTCCGTCTGTTCCTGATATAAGGTATTTCATGATTTTCACCAAGTTTTAATTATGCAAAACTCACTAGTCAGAGGTCAATTTACAACAATGGAAGTTTTCAGTCAGAAAAGGCTTTATTATAAGAAACAATGCCATCAGGTAAAAATGCAAAAAATTGTGCAATTATGGCAAAATGTTTAAAAATATCTACACGTATGCCCCCAAAGGACTACAGTACTTACTACATACCTGAGCACTGAACATTGAATGCCATTTTAAACTGCTTCACGTAGGGAATCTGATTCCTTGCAGGTTACATCCACTGTTCCTCATGCACCAATGAAATCAGCTTGATGCTTAAGCATCAACTTTGTAGGATAACAGAAAACAAAGATGGAAAATAAAGAATACAATTCCTACTTTCCTATAACATAGTATACCATGTCCAGTTTTCAATGTGTTAAAAAATATATAGGAAAGTGCTGCATACTTTCTTCAAATGCAAAAACAAAGGTCAAGTGGGACTGGCATCTGTCAGTCCTATATTTTAATTCTGTATTACCCATATTTTAATTCTGTAGTACCCATTGTGCCTTTTACTTATATTCTCATCATACTATGCAAATGTACCTTAAATATCTAAACATAGACCCACGCATATTACTAATCTTAGTTTTCTAGGACCTCTTCTGAAATCATTTGAAAAGTGGCAAAATATCCCCGCTATATAATTTAAACAAATAGTTCTTCATACAAAATTCAATATATAGTCTACTTCCGTAGCAAATTCTAAACCTTGGCTTTGACACACTATACTTAGATCACACCCTCAATATAAACTGTTACGTCAAAAGGATCAACTGTTGTGCAGATCAATAAAGTAAACGGACTGCAGAATTAACCACAGTACATTATACTCCTATACATCACATGGCACATGTAAATTGTGAACTCATTGTTCTAATGTCATGTTTTCAAGTAACACATTCTTCTAAATAAATACAGGAGATTGTCAAAAAGCGGCAGGAAGTCTTAGATATGCAACAAAGCTTTCAAAAATAAATTACATGAATGTCTCTTGTAAAACTCAGTTTTGTTTTTTCCTCCCCTTTGCAATGTAACACAGTAAAGATGCTTCCAAATGCTCACAGAAATAGCCCCAAAACAGCAGGAAGATAAAGAAAAACTGGGGAGAAAAAACATAGGTGATTAGTTGACAAAGTCGATAAGGAGATTATAGACACACTACCAAGGCCAGTAAGTAAAAAGCACGTATCCAGCTTCCCAAGACTAGATTTTAAAATTTGAATTCTCTACATGCTGTCCACTTTAAATTCGGCTTAAGGAAACGTTCCCTACTTGTAGAGGGCTATGACAAGCAGTTTGGAAAGTTTCTGAAAAACGAGGTATGTGATGCAAAGAGGCAATGTTTTAAATTTGTTTCACAGTATCACATTACAATTTGTGCAAGAGTTTTTAATACAAACCATGTCAGTTTGTTTTCTTTAAGAGATTTAAGAGAATCAAAATGTTCCAGTTAAGGACAGACTCTGGGCTGTACTTATATCCTCTATTAATTATTCCAGGCAGAGTAAAAAGTTACTGATCCAAATATCTGCCTTAGGTATAACACATGAGTTGATTTGTCCTCTGTTAATATTTCTAGCTAACTGTTAGAAATTCATCAGTTAAATATGAAAAATGATTTAGTACCTATAATGCTCTGGTTCTGTTCACTCACTCTTTTCCTTCTCAGTCACCTTCAGCTAGAACAAGGTTTTCAATGAAAACTTATTCATAACTGTTAAGTGCAAAAATTTTTTAAAATGAGGTTTTAATTGTCACAGATAACGTAAAAGCCATTAAGTTAGACTACTGCAGAAGTTTTGTTTCTGGAAAACAGAATTTTAAAAGTAGAAGTAAAACTTCACATTACGCTCTGTGCAGAAGAGAAATAAGTTAGTTTTCATTGTACTGATAATGAACGGGCAGGTAGAGGATGGAAAAGGAGGTTAGGTGACAAAATGGCCCATGTTAGTGCAAAATGAGTATAAAATTCTTTTCACGATTCTAAGATTGAATCTAGTTAGACCTATAACTGGCCATACCTTGCCATCATGTAAGTAGAGAATCTTATGAGATCACAAGAGTTCAACAGGTAAAGGACTATGGCCATGAAATGAACACACCAGTTTGAAAGTTAAGCATAGGCTCAGACAACTTAAATCTACCTAACTATACACATGAATTAACTTATACTAGCACCAGCCACCTGTGATTTGAGCCCTTTTCGGGATTTAAAAAAAATGAGACAGTGTTGGCACTTGAAAAAATTGTTAACAGAAAACTGCTACTTTAAAACTTTAGCTTAACTTAAAGCAACGTGGGAAATATAAAACAATGACACTAAAAGCTCTCTCTGAGACTGATTTGTTTTTCCTTCAATCTACTCTAATAACAGAACACATTTAAATCCAGTACACTTGAGAACAGTACACAAATATACACATATTCAGAATGAGGATCTAAGTGAGAGCATCTCTGTAGTAGAGAGGTCACAGCTACAGTCCTAGTGATATTGCCTCAGATTTTTACCCGTATTTAAAATAAAAATTCACGTCAAACTATTCTGGATGTCTCTAACCTATAATACCCTAACCGCTCTTTTAAGAGTGCATAGTTGTCAATTCATCTGGTAACTCAGTGACTATTCATCACAAAATTCTAGAATGATGTGATTACCAGAAAAAAAAATGCTGATAATTGCACTTTGTTACCTTTTGCTTACTGAAATGAAAACATCATAAGGATGAAAAGAAATCCCTCCCTACACTCATTTAAGAGCACCCATCTCCATGTATAAACTCTCAGCTTTCTTAAATACTGACACACCTCTTCTATCATTGAAAGACTACATTTCCTCGAGCACGAGATGCCGGTGAGCTCACTAAGGGCTGCCACTCATTAAAGTACTTTCTGAAGACACTGAGGATAGAGTTTAGCAACAGCACATTCAAAATGCCGGCCAAGGTCCCAGAGGCGATCTGGGGTCTCATACACTTTCATCCATTGGTCAGTGATGTCATCATATTGGTAAAGGGAATTTTTTCTGCTGGTTCTGAAGACATGTTCTTCGACGGTCACTTGAGTAGCTCGAACAAATAAATGGAGTTTATTCTGGAAAAGTACCAGTTTAAGGTATGGGTTTATGGACTCATCACATGGAAAGTCCTTCTTACGAGTCCATTTATTGAGCTCAATATCATAGGCTTCTACAGTAAACATCCGCTGATGATTTCCACAGGTTCCAGCTATGTAGTAGATAGAGTTCTTGTATACAGCTGCTAAGCCCTGGATTCTAGGCACAGTCATGGGGGTTAAGAAACCCCAGTAGTCTTTCTGAGGCTCATAGAAGAGGAAAAATTCTCCTAAAGAAAGAAAAAGGAAAAAAAAAAAGAAAAGAAAACAAGAATATGTACATTTATATGTCTCTTTCATTTGTATGTTGACGACCCAAGAGTAAATTGTCCAAATATTTTACTTTCTAAAGTATTTCTTTTATAATCTCCAAGGATACATGAAATATTATAAGAAAGCTTAAAACATCTTCATTCCGTGGCACAACATAATAACATGATATTAGAGTTAACCTGAATTGGGGTGTTCAAAATGGGGAAGTATGAGGCGTTACTTTGGCTTGATGGCAGAATAATAGTTAAGAGCTTGGCTCCATTTACTCTATCCAATTGGGTATTCAGAAAATTTATTTTAAGCCAGTTCTAAAAAAGAACATTATTACTAATGGTTAGCCAGTAAGATCAAAATATATATATAGTTTTAATCATGAATAAACCACTATAAATTTATGTGCTAATTATATAATTAGAAGATAGTACATAGAATTGTTCAGATTTGTGTCTATGGGCCACTCATGTGTTTCCTTTAGTGTTGCTTGTAATGCAAAGACAAATATTCAAAAGGAGAAAACATGACCTTAAGATGACAGAAAACATGCACATCATTTATAGAACTGACAGTGAGTCAGTTTCAGTTCTGTTTTGACAATGAACGGGTGTGCTGAGTTAGACTGCCAATATAAAAATGTCAAAAAGAATTAAATTAGTGAAGATTTACAAGAGCTTGGTTAATGATAACATCTGTATAAAATCCTTGACATGAAAATCTGAACCCTTTATGAACAGATTAAATGATTCTCCAATAGCCACTGACGGTAGAGCTTAAGCTTCTGACTATTCATGTCAAGTTTATTTATATAAAGAGGCTTTGTTTAGATTAAAGTACCTATTCTAAATTGAGCTTCCCTTTGAAAACTGTTTTGAACTAGGTTAACTCCTATCAACAAATATAACTGCCTACTTAATAAAAGTGATGCTATAATTTCAGTTTTTCATAAAATAGCTTGTGAAACTCCCAACTTTGCATATTACCTACACTTATTGACTAACACGTAACATGATTCTTAATAAAGGAGAAAGGAATTAACACTTTCTACCACGTACTACCTCTCTACAAATTTCTTATAAAGAGGGAAGATAACACATTTTCAAAGTTGATTTTTAAAATCTAAACTCTTCTTTAAAAAATTAAAACCAGTGATGGGCAACTAGGAAAACCCTCAGTGCCTCAGATTTCTCTTATATAAAACACAATCTCAGATTAAACAATGTTCGTTCCAGCTCTGAAATTCTATTAATTCCTTGTTACTTTGCTTTAGTATTTATATTAATACACAACCTCTACATTCCATTTGGGAGTCTTCTAATTAATACTATCCCTATCAACTAACTGGTCAGCCAGCAAAACCAAAACATATAAGAGAGAGCTTCATCATATTGGATGACATAGCCTATCCAACCATACCTGATATATTTTACATCCATTCAGATACTCCACGTTTTGGCAAGACCAACAAACCTAAATCGTGCCCATGCTTCTGTTCAACTAAAATAAGGCACTAGAGAGTACTACTCCCTCTGGAGAATTAACATTACATTTAAGTTAATTTTAAGTCAAATAAAGGATTAGAGCAAAGAACGTTAAACAAACAAACAAACCCCACAATAGGAAAAGACCTAAAAAATCACGTGTATCTACACAGAAGTTGCCCCCCTTCTCCTTGTTTTATTAGAGCAGTTAATGTAAGGAAAATATTTATGCATAAGCAGTTAAGACACAAAAGAAGAATAAAGATGTTGGTATTGTCAACACTGCATTCAGCATTCAAGCAACTAAAATAAGAAACCAAACACAAGGAAAATGTTAGCACAAATTAGAACCTTAAATATCTTATTTACTCTTACTCAGTTCCTCTTTCTACTTCTACTAGATCATCTTTGGCAGGGTACGAATTTTCAATCATCTAAACAAAAAATTTTAACCTAAGAATATTATTGTCCGTCTCATAATGTTAAAAGTAAGAAAAAGGTGACATCTCAAAGTTTTTCAGTGAAAAAAAATTGAAAACAATGCATTATGGATGATAACATTAACTGCAGTGAAATTAAAATCTTGAAGACTGTAATTTCAAACTCTTTGCAATTAAGTTTCATAACTTGACATCATAAGGCTTATACAAAATTCTTTGGCAACTGAATAGTACAACTGCAGTTGATGCTTTGTGTTTTTTTTCTCTTCTAAACTAATCCAGTAAGCTCCATAAGAAAAGTAGTTGCTATATTTCTTGATTATATATTATCGAAGAGCAAAAAAGTCATGTATCAAACCTGCTTTCTTGTTGAAAGCAAGTTTCAGATATTCCATTTTTTGGCAAGATCAACAAACCTAAATCATGCCCATGCTTCTATTCAACTAAAATAAAGCACCAGAGAGTACTACTCTCTCTGGAGAATTAATGTTACATTGAAGTTTAAATAAATGGGTTTAGCCTCTTAAAAATGGCTCTGAAAGAGTTTTTCCCAAATCCTGAACTATTATTTATGAAAAAAATGTTTTCAAAAATACTTATTCCACATGATGTCAAAACACAGTAAGAACATAAGACACAGGATCATTTTAGGACCTTGAAAGTACCTGCCTTTTCTGATTGAAAAGTTTATTTTCTTTACTGGTCCTTTAAAGAACAGACCCTTCCAACAAATAGTTTACGATAAGAAAGCCAGAGGCATTCCTCAAGGAACAGGAACAACGTGTTTTGCTTATGTTTTACTATAAGTGAGTGAACCACAATTTGACCTGTTACCCTTTCATGAAAAACTAAATCACTTAGGCACCTACCCTGTAAAACATAAATCTTCTCTTTGTACTCCACAGCATTATGAAACTCCATAGCAACAGGCATGGCGCAAACAGTCGTCCAACAATTCTCTCTGCTGTCGTAGCACTCCACGGATTTTAGTGAGTTTCTCCCATCACCTTCATAGACACGCCCTCCGATGGCGTACATCTTACCACAGCAATACACCAGCTTGCAGCCTATTCGGGCTCGAAGCAAGGATGGTTTGGATAGCCACCTATTAGTGGAATGGTCGTACATCCAGAAATCATTTTCTGCCTTGTGGTCAATGGATACCTCACTGCTGCTTGGCCTGTACCCTCCTGCAATGTAAATATCATTGTCTGGTGATACGAGAATCCCAACTTCTCTTAGATCATTTGGTGGTTTGCATAGTTTGAACACTCTTCCTGTGAATATATCTAGACAAGGCACTGTTTGCTTCTTTCCTGAGTGTTTGTGGGCAGCATCAAAACATATAATCATTTCTGACGCAGTCATTCCAAGTCTCTGGGTACAGCCATTGGTACTGGATGGTCCCTTTTCCACATAGCTTTTGGCTACAGCCTGTGCAAACTGAGGTGGAATTTTCTCTATAAAGGTGTCTTCCATCAGAGGAAAACGTATGCATTTGGCAAAAATTTCTGGAAGGTGCACTTCTCTTTCATTCTGCTCATGTTCAAACCACCTTACAATGCTCTCGTAAACATGCTCTTCCCGGTCTACGTTTAAATCGTCACTGTCTAGGATGCTTATCAGTTGGTCTTTCGTCAATTGGAGAAACTCTTGTTCTTTGGTGACACACAGGAACTTCTTACGAATGTATTCTTTAGACCGGTCTCCAAGTTCCTGATGGCCATAATGATCTGCAAAGATGAAGACCCCAATAGAATTCTGTGGGTCCAAATGGCTGATCATGTACTTAGCACATTGGTCTTGGATGGAGGGAATCTGGAAGATGCTAGCTGCCGTGAACAAGGCTTGAACATTGGCCTCTGTCAGAACAACTCTGGAGGTATAGGCATAGTTCAACACTAAATCCATCGACTCGGCTTCAACACCGACAATTCGAACTTCTTTTTGAGTGCTTTCTGTAAGGCCGCTAGTGAACATGGATCTAGGAAGGAAAGAGTGGTGAATTTATGTGCGCTACAAATAAAACGTATTGTGGCAAAATTTTAAAAGCATAAAGTTACCACAAAGATTACCTTTTGAAACTGAAAAATACTTCATGTTTCCTGATATCCTGAACATCAGGAAAGGGGACAAAAGTTGATCATCTAGCAGAAGAATTTTGTCTGTCTAATCTCAAAAACTCCTATTCTCAGGACCAGTCAGTCCACTTTGTGCCAACTCTGAGAAAAGGAGAGTATACCTAATTAAAACACACCAAAAGGTGGCATGGAATCCTCCAGGACATCTTATTCTCCTTGGAGCCCAATCCAGGCTTCTGGTCAAGTTGCCTCAGGGACTTGGATCTTCAATCACCAGGTCAGTCAGAAAGTTTAAGAATATCCATAGGATGTCATTGTGACACATTAGCATATAGAGACTGTCTAATAAAACTTTTCATGCCCCAGTGGAAATTTACAAGGCAACCTGTGCCCAAAATATATCTTTAAAAATTTCATCTTAGAAAAACAAGATGTTCTTCAGAAGTTCGTATTTTCTACCTATTCCTTTTTAAAATAATTATCCTTTGAATGCTTCCTTAAGCATTATAAAAAATATAAAGAACATCAGTTCACTTATCCTTGGATATTTTGAAAACCTTTGCTTGCTTTGAGAAAATCATGTATATTCCTTGATTACCTATTTTTAGTTACCTACTTTTACCTACTAAGATCTTATGGAAAAACCCAAAGGAACTTTTTGACCAACACAATATATTTGTATATAAACAAAGATTAAACAGTGTTTAAGAATCAAGTGATTCTTTGGAGATAATGGTTTTCAAAATTCCAAACTTTTGTCTTTGAGACCAAGCCTTTTTTTTTCCTTTTCTTTTCTTTTTTTAAATTATCTGTGCATTTATGGTACTTTCTTGGCCAAAACATTAAGTAACCAAAAGCCTGGCTCTTTAAAGTGCTAGTCACTTATAAACATCACTTGCCTTCCTTCTCCCTCCTTTAAGGTTTCATTCTAGCCTGCTCTTAAAATTAAATTGAAAAAAAAATCAAAAGCTCTTGTAAAGTCCTCTTGAGAAAAGGACTGTGTGCCCTAGGATGCTTAATAAATGTCTACTGAAGACACTGACCTAACACTGGTGATAAACTTGATTATTCAGTTCCAGACCCCTCCTGCTTTACTTTTAAGTGTGATGTTATGAAAAAAAATACCCTTAAATGGGAAGATTTCCGGTCACTTTTAAAGTCTTCATCAAAAACACGAAATTAATTCAAGAATGCAGTATAGAATACTGGAGGTATACAAGGGTGGCTGGACCCAGCTTGTTGCCTGGGTTAACCATGCTTTGAGTCCTGTTTTTACTTCTACTGTGTAAATTTTAAGTTTAATATCATGCAGGCTTTTTTTTTTTTAATGACCGAAAACTAGATGTTCCTATGTGTGAGCTGGTTTCTAATTCAGGTGCTGAAAAACTCAGTTATACAGCTCCCAATTAAAAAGAAAAATAAAGCCCTTCATTACGCAAAGATTAACTCCCAAAGAAGAACATTACCACATAGCCCTTTATCATGACAGCTACTATTGACTTGAATAAGCTGGTCGCACACATAGGAGCAGTGTGACACTCAAGTTCTCCTCTGTTCTAATAGGTTCCTTATGTAAACTCTATATGAAGTGGGAGTACTTCCTCACACGAAATCCTGAGCAGCAAACAGTTTCTAATAATCATACAAATTCTACTTCTGACAAGTTACTGGGATCAGGAAACAGCCATGCCAGATTTCAAGCTATTCTATTCCTCCATCAGTGATGCAAGACTTAGAAACTATTAAGTATGACTTTCTGCATCTCACATAAGGAACAACACTGGTGCCAAGAAACTTCTTTACAAAAAGCTCTATCAGGAGAGGATAACCTAATCCTTAAGTTTTCTAGCCAAATGTCTTCATTCGAATTCACATATCTTATGCTTAGAAAGTTTCCCAAGCATTTCCTTAACTGCTTGGAGATTAAGAAAATCAACTGTAGCATACTTCTTTCCAAGTGATTTGTCAGGTCTTCAAAACTAATTTTAAGTAAGTATTATAGTTAAATGATATAAGCCAGAATATAAAATTACAGAGAGATATAGACATTTTCAATTAATTAATTAATTTATTTATTTATTTATTTTACTATTCAAATCTAATATACAGTGAACACTTCTGTATATTAAACTTTAAAGAGGACCCACTCTTGTTCCTTAAAAGTCATACAGTGCCTAAGAAGCCTGGCTCTGGAATCAAATCCAGCCTCTGCCACTTACTAGTTAGATAGATGATTTAGCAGGTCACTTAACCTCCTTGAGCCTCAGTTTTTTCACACATAAAGTGGGAACAACACCTGTGTAGAGACTGATTGTAAAGATTACATAAAGTAATATATGCAAAGTGAGCTCTGCCCAGAGCTTGATAAGCAGTAATTGTGACATATATTTAAACACATAAATGACCTAACTATATATCTAATGGATAGCCTAAATAAATGAATCTCACCAGCAGTTTCCATTAGAGGTCTAACTTCATATCTTCTGTGTATACCAGTTTCTTCTTTTTCCTTTCCAGCTCACTGCCTCGTTATGCTTAATACTTAATAGTCCAGTGACCTACCTTACGCAAGTCTAAATGGTTACATCACAAGCATCAAACTGAAGTGACTATATTTAACCCAGTATTCTGAGAAAGAGGAACCAGAAACTGTCTGGAACACTACACTGCTATATGCCCTATAAAGGTAAGCACCTTCAAAAGGAAAAAGCACATTTAGAGTGTGGTTGAGAAAACTATCTCACAGTCATGCGTGCACCATTTTTGAATACAGAAAGGCTTAAAGTGAGCACTTGAAACAAAACAAGTTAAACTCAAACAGGAAATTGCCTTTATCACTGAGCTTTTCTTGGAGTATGAAATTATTTTTTAGACCCGTTTTGAAATTTTACTTTTCAAAGTTTTATGATATACAAAGATGAATATAAGTGAACATGAAAATTTAGCTTAAAAATACATCTGGAAATCTTAGAAATAATCAGTAGCCTGGGACCTAAGAGACATAGAAACTGTATTTCATTCATTTTTATTTCACTGCTCTTATCCCCATGGCATTAAAACAATCCATTAAATGGGTAATTTGTTTTTAAAAGAACAGGCTATTGTGTTTTAAATTCTAAAAGAGTTAACATGCACTAAAGAAATTCTGGATAAATTTTTGGAACAAATTCCAGATCAGCACTGTCAAATAAAACTTTTTTCAGTGATGGAAAGTTCTGGGCTGTACAGTGTGGCAGCCACTACCTACATGTGGCCTCTGAGCACTTTAAGTGTGGTTAGTGTATGTGAGGAACTGAATTTTTACTTTTACTTAATTTTAGATAAGTGAAATTTAAAAAGCCACATGTGGCTAGTGCCTGCCATATGGGGCAGTGCGATTTTAGATTTTTTCTGAAACATACAAACAAACATATATTCACTAACTTAACCAAACACCTGAATTCTAGAAGAATCTGTCAAGTGAAAAAAAGGAGGGGGAGGGGGGGAGGGCTTAATAAAATAGGGCCTGGTATTTATTTTCAGAAAACAAATGCATTGGTTTCATTTCATTGTTGCATCTCAGTATAAAAATCAAGTGGGCAATACTGAGGGAGAAAGGGAACTTGGTGCGGATATCAAAAGAGGTTTCCACCATCATCATACCTGAAGTAAGGGCTGATTGCAGCAAGAACGTTTCTATGACAGGAAAATGTTTTCCCGTGATCCACTTCCACTACAATGTCTGTCAGCTGTCCTTCATCGTACATTGTTTTGAGTTGCTTAAGAATACTGCAAGCATGGAAGGGGTCCATGGCATCGTTGGCTGTGTCTGAAGATGGAATCCCATTCGGTGTTGGGGAAGACTTACTTAAATCTAGGAGAAAAATCGTACAACCACAAGAAGTTCGGAGCCAGTTGCAGCGTCGCGGGTTTTATTTTTTGTTTTTTTGGTTTTGAGGTTTTTTGGTGTGTGTAGGCTGGGGCGGGGGACGGGTGTTTATTTGCTTGGCTTGTTTTTGCCCCACTACAGAAATACATATATGTATACAGACACCCATATACACACCGCGAGGTAGGATCTGGGAAAGAGTGAGCTGCGATGCAAGTTCAAACAAACCAGCCTGCTCCTCCGGGAGCCCGGCGAGCCCGAAGCCCCGTGCTCGCGGAGGGACCGTTCGGGCAGAACAGGCGAGGTGTCTGCGGCGACTCCGCCGACAGCCAGAACGTCCCAGCTGAGAGCGGAGGGCAGAGCCTCACGAGGGAAGCTCGATGGATGGCGGCCGCCAGTGCCCCCTCAACCGCCTTGTGAACAGGTCGGAGCGGCGGCGGGTACCCGGCCTCCCATCCCTGTCCCGCCGGACCGCCCACCTCCCTCTACACCATTCATCCTCCCTTCCCTCATCCCTGTCCACCTCTCCATCCTTCTCTCCGCCTCCTCATCGCCGCCCCCTCAGCTCGCAGCCTGAGCCTGGCCCCCGGCCCACCTCTCCTCCACACCTCCCTAGCCACCACACGACCCACCTGTCGACGCGGCCATTTCTCGACGCGGCCCGGGCTCCAGCTATTTAAAGAGGAAATGTCATTTCGCCCCTCTCTCTCCCGGGTTCCGGCTCTTCTAAGCCGCCCCTAGCCAATGGGGTGGCCTATGCATCCGGCTCCGCCCTTGTGCTCCGAACTCCGAGCGCCGATTGGCCATGAGGAGCGCATAGGCTCGTCGGGAAATGTAGTTTTTTTGCCCCCGCTCCCGCGTGGTCCGGATTGGGCGGAGGCCCAAGTCGGGGGTTCCTATTGGCTGGTCCGGGCGGAGGCGGAGAGCTGGGAACCCGCCAGCCTGTGTCTGTGGGGCACGCAGTGCCTGCCGGGAGAGGTAGTCTTCTGGCTGAGGAGAACTGTCATTCTGAGAGGCTGGGGTAGGGAAAGCTCTTGAAGTGCAAATTTCCCCATTTTAGGCCTCTCTCCAGGCCCCCGGATTTTTTTTTTTTCCACCTTATTTTTTCGTTTCCTAAACCTCCTGCCAATGATTAGCTTCCCGTATGAAAGCGGGGTTCCGCGTGAGGGCTGTGAAACCAGAAAAATTTAGAAATGAAGAAGAGAGCTGTTCAAAAATGCGAAGGAAATGTGACACCCCACACCAAAAAAATATATATATAAGGAAGCCGAAAAGCAAGCCATCTCTGATGAGTCACCTGTGACACCCAATTGAAATAGCGTCGCATTGACTGAGTGCTTCGGTTTCCACAGATTAACTTGGTCTGGTTACGACAACGGCTGTAACGGCTCAGGATCTGTAACTCCCACTCAATGCCTTGCTTTTCTCCAGCACCCAGAGAACACCTGTTCCACTTTTAAGAGTACATGAACGTTATAAAGGGATTCAGGTGCTTTCCTTTTTTGCTCCCGGTAAATGGAGTGGTGAGGATACTAAGTAGCCTGGGATTTCCTTTGAAGAAATATTGGAAAGTGCCCAAAGCCTGGAGCCAGGGACGGTTATTGAACCCTGGCTCTTTACTTCTTAATGTGGGACCCTTTAATTCTTGGACACTTAGCTCCTTCACCTGTAATGTGTGAATAATAATTCATATTCTATCTGCCTCATAGGCTGCAAGCCTTTTGAAACAAAGTAGAAACTTTACTGTTGACGTGTTTTGGTTATCTTGTCTGTGTTTCTAGCATCTAACAGGGTGCTTAGCACATTATAGATACTTAATATTTTTAAAATAAATGTAAGACACAAGGGAGCTAATGTTGGAGATGCTATTTCTAGATGTTTGAAAGGTAAGGAAGTCTTATCGGTGAATGGAAAGAATTTTTCGTAGAGATATAGTTAGCCCGTGAGGCTAGCTTTTCTAACGCTGAAAAGGTCAAACAATTAAATTTCCTAATGAAGGATCTGGGAATTTAAGTTGTGATTGTGAAACGGAGGGGATGAAAAACAATCCAATTCTGTCCACTAGGTCTGCTGAATAATTTAGAGCTCAAAGTATTGTAATTCTGTGCAAGTTAACAAGAATTGGTGTTTCCTTGGGGATGGGATATGTGGACAGTGATATGTACTTATAAATTCTCCTTATAAAAGCCCTATCTGCACAGTTCTGCATGGATGAAATTGATTTAAATTTTGTTATTCAGAACTTTAAATTTACAGTTTTTACAAGCCAAATGCTGTTGATTTCTACCTTATGGAATTAGTGGGAGTTTCACTCACAATATTGATGATATTAAGAAAAAAAAATGGCATCAATCCTTAGGGTTAGCCAGATTTAGCAAATAAAGACACAGGTCATGCGATATAGGGGATATACTTAGAGTAAAATATCATTTGTTATCTGAATCAAATTTAATTCAGTGTTCTATATTTTACCTGGCAACCTTTTCAAACCTGTTAAGATAGGGGGTTGTTTGTGTTTTGTTTTTGGTAGCCACCTGTCTAAGGCTTAAGAAACTTGGCCAACTTTCTTTTTCATTTAATTCTTCCCTAATTAACAAATGGATTTGGCAGTATTGTTTAATTTTTGTACGTTTTCTGATTCTCTGACCCACAAGAATTTCTGAATTTAGAGGTGGGCAGATGACAAAGAACAAAAGCCAATTTAAATATAAATAGGGCAAAAAATGAAGATTTATAATTACAAGTTTGCCATTTATATGACACTGTAAATAGACTCCATCCTACTGGGCAAATGGAATGCCATGTTAAAGATTCCAGCATCATTAGAAATACACTTTTAAAAAATATAGAATAAGTGTGAAGATGCAAAAATTGAGCCAGTAGTCCCACAGTATTCATTCTCACTGATCTGTAAGGATACAAAGAAGATTTTGTTTCAGGGTTGATACTAAATAGCCAAAGATTACAGCTTTGTTTTCAGATAGCTCTAATTTGAAATTTAATAACTCACTGCCAATCTAGAAAGGCAGTAGCAAGAGTAATCCAGTTTTCTTTATATATTAAGTACTATATTGTCCTCTGAAGCAGTCTTCTCAAATAGTTACAGTTTAAAGTAAATTTTAGTAAGGATGAAAACTGAAAAAGCAAACCAGAATAGTTGAAGGACCTATATTTGGTTCAAATTAGACATTTAGAGCTATTTTACTTTAATATTTATTACCTAGGAACCAAGACAAAGAAGATGGTTATAACCATGGTTGTTTGAAAGTAAAAAAGTCTTCACATTTAAATTCTAACAAAGATGAAGGGTTGTGAAAGCAGCAAATTTGGAAAAGGAGAAAACTGCATAGTCGCCTTGGTTTTTTTTCTGCTTCCACTTGAGGAGAATGACTTTTAGCAATTATCAGCTGTGCCCAGGCTCTTGTCGATAATACCACAAAACACAAGAAGGATAGCAGCTCTGATGAAGAAAGTGTAAAAGAAAATAGGACTTCACTTCTGCAAATATGTTCTGCAGTTTTCCAATTTCCCTGTTCAGTATGGCTTCAGGCTGTGAAATTGACCAGAGCTACATAAAATGAAAGTAAAGAGAAAATACCTGTGACTCTTAACTTTTTGCAAATGACATCCTTATAGTATATTTATTCTTTTCAGGCTACAGTCACAACAGAATATGGCATTTTTCCTTGCTAAAGATTTTTGTGTTGGCTGAATTAATGCCTGAAGTGCAGCAACAAAAGTGATTATTTGAATATAAATTGATATAATGTCACATTTTGAAGATTTTTTTGTGGGGGGTAATTTCTAGAACCTTGTATATGATTTAGTTTCTTTGAAATACAAAACTCTAAATAGATACTAACATCAGGTTTACTGATTGAACATTACTGGTCTTTGCTGTATTTTAATTTTTATTCCCTCTAAGGTGACGTGAGGATTCAAAATGGTAATAACTAAAAGATTACATTTTGTGAATCACTGAATTTGATCATACTGAAGGATGTTAAAACACATTAATCTGTCTTTTAAGTATTTGAAGTTTAGCATATATGTGGGAAAAAAAGACTAAAATGAGCAGCAGGGATATTCAGTTCCCCAAAAGTATTTATTACCTCCACCCTGAACCTGCATTCTGGGCAGGCACTGTATAAATGTTCTTGACACCAAAAACAATAGGTATAGGTGATAGAGAGAGAGAGATAGCAATACACATAGAGCCTGAATGTTTGTGTCCCTGCAAGATGGATATGGAAACGTGATCCTCAGTGTGATGGTATTTGGAAGTAGGGCCTTGGGGAGGTGATTAGATTATGGGGGTGAAGCCCTCATGAATGGGATTAGTACCCCTATATAAGAGACCCCAGAGACCTTTCACCATGTGGGGACACAGTGAGAAAACAGATATCTGTAAACCAGGAAGCAAGTCCTCAGTGAAAACCAAATCTGCCAATGGTTTGAGCTTTGATTTTCCAGCTTCCAGAATTGTGAGAAATGAATTTCTGTTGTTTATAAACCACCCAGTCTATGGTATTCTGTTATAGCAGCTTGAATAGACTAAGGTGTATATATGGATGGATAGATAGATAGATACAAATGATATAAGGTGGTATATTCTCTCTGTCTGTCTGTCTGTCTTTCGCTCTCTCTCCATATGTATACATATATGTGTGTATAGGAAATATGTATGTATTTCCTAACTTCAGGGATCTTATAGATCTTATGATTTATCCGTTGAGATAAAACACATTCACATGAAGATCAACTAAAAACTGAGGGTTGAGGGCAGCCCCTAGTTAGCATAAAATAAGTATTTAAAGAAACTAATGTTGAGGACTTCAGAAGAAAGAAAAGTTTCTGTTCAGCTGGTATGGGATTTAGTCTAAGCATCAAAAGAAGCATCAAAAGATACACCGCAGAAACAGTCATAAAAGCGATAGAGTATTTTCTTACCTATTTGCTTTATCTTGGCTTGGCCTGAAAAGCAAAGCATTAACTCATTTATGCTTCAGTATTGATGGGGCTTAATTCAGGAACTGAACAAGTAAGGGAGTTAGTGGCTACATGTTCCATTTTTTCACTTAATTTCAAGTTTTAATTAAATTTTATAGGAACAGTATTACAAATGAAGAGACTAAAACTTAGAGAATTTAAATAACTTGCCCATAGTCATATAGGGATCTACGGCTCCAAAGTCAACTTTCTTTTCTTTTTTTTAATTAATTAATTAAATTATTTATTTATTGGCTGTGTTGGGTCTTTGTTGCTGTGCACAGGCTTTCTTTAGTTGTGGTGAGCAGGGGCTACACTTCCTTGTGGTGCAAGGAGCTCCACATTGCCGTGGCTTCTCTTGTTGCGGAACATAGGCTCTAGGCATGTGGGCTTCAGTAGTTGAGGCACATGGGCTCAATAGTTGTAGCTTACGGGCTCTAAAGTGCAGGCTCAATAGTTGTGGCCCACGGGCTTAGTTGCTCCGCGGCATGTGGGATCTTCCTAGAGCAGGGATTGAACCCGTGTCCCCTGCATTGGCAGGTGGATTCTTAACAACTGAGCCACCTAGGAAGCCCCAAAGCCAACTTTCTTTTGATTACAGTATATATGGGTCCCTGGTAATAAGACAGAGTATTGAAAATGAAATGTTGTAGGATTTTTTTTCTCCATTAAACATGTCTAGTTCTCTGTCAAACACATGGTCAATTAGTATCTGCTAATATCTATCATGAATGGACAATACTATTGGTATAGGTTTGAGATATTTTTATGCCCCAAGAAAAGGGAAAAAGGATAAGCTAGAAGGGTAATAGTCACACTGTTAAAGTAATTTGAGTTTGTCAGACAGAATTGATAGTTTTAGACATACAGTAATTTAGAATTTTTTAATCTTTCCACTAAATTATTAAACGAAATGGTGTATATATATATGCCCCCCACACACACACACATACACACACACACCATGGTTATGTATATATGGTAAATCATATATATATAAATGGTTAATCATATATATAATTACATATATAAATGGTTAATCATATATAATTGTATGTCATATATATATACATGATTAACCATTGATATTTGTTAAGCTGACCATACTTCATTATTCTACTACAAGACTGAGTTGTTATACAAGACTGAAGACCCTGAATAGAATTACTGCACTGGACCCTTAAGTTACAATATTTAAATTTAGAATGATTGACAGAGCCAAAACCACTGTCGAAATGTGAGACATCAACACCCTTTCTTGTATGAAGATTAGCTTATAACCCAAATGGAACTGGTAGAATTAAACAGTGATTATTGATTCTTTCTAACCTCAGTCATGATCCAAAATTTTTTAAGCTCATGGTATCATTAAAAAGCCTAAAGAGAAGAAACATCAGTGCCTTCATCACGTAGGCATAGGAACAGAAATTCATGGAGAACAGACATAGGTATTAGGAAAGAAGTATATTAAACCAGCAGAGAGAACACAGAGTATGAAGAGTTGATGGTACATTAATCCCTAAAATAATCAAATATTTATAAAGCAAATCTGCTGGCATACCACAATAATTTCAGAGACACTTAATTTTTATTTCTGGTTGTTCTACCACAGGATTTCTTAATCTCAGCACTATTCATATCTGCAACCAGATAAATCTTTGTCATGGGGAAGTGGGGAGATGGTTTGTCCTGTGCATTATCAAATACTACTCAGCAGCATCCGTGGTCTCTACCCACCAGATGCCAGTAGCACCTCCCACCAAGACTTGACAACCAAAAATGTCCCCAGAGATGATCAAATGTCCCTTAGGGGAAAATAATCCCCAGTTGAGAGCCACTGTTCTACAGTATGCTCCTGTCTGTTCTGTGCCCTCCCGCTTTAACAGCTCCATTACACTTTACATCAATCTACTATGTTTATTATTTAAAACTGCTTTGTTTATCTTCCTTTTAAATATTCATTGCAAGGATTTGAGTTAATCATTTAGTGTGTTCATCCCCCCATTCTCTACACCCATCCTCTCCTATTTCATATACAACAATTATAGTGGTTTGATGTGGATCCTTGTGTTTATATCTGTTCTTGTAATATATATATTGAGGTTTTATATGTCCTTGATTGATATAATGGTATTCTGCTATGGAGCTCTTCTGTTTCTTAGTTATTGCACTCAGTACTATGTTTTATTGTTTGTTTGTTTGTTTTTAATTTATTGGCTGAATTAGGTCTTTGTTGCTGCCCGTGGGCTTTCTCTAGTTGTGGCAAGCGGGGTCTACTCTTTGTTGCAGTGTGTGGTCTTCTCATTGTGGTGGCCTCTCTTATTGCAGAGCGCAGGCTTCTAGGTGTGTGGGCTTCTGTAGTTGTGGCACATGGGCTCAGTAGGTGTGGCTCGCAGGCTCTAGAGCACAGGCTCAGTAGCTGTGGTGCACAGGCTTAGTTGCTCCCTGGCATGTAGGATCTTCCTCGACCAGGGCTCAGATCCGTGTCCCCTGCATTAGTTAACCACTGCGCCACCAGGGAAGTCCCAATACTGTGTTTTTAAGGTTTGTGAGCATTGCTTTTTGTACATGTGGTCGATTCTTCTTCCTCTTTACATTTCCATCAACTAGCTCAGTGTCTGATATACATTAGGTGCTGAATAAATGTTCACATAATCAGTTGCATAGGTGAATATATCAAATGGTAAATGGGTGTAGTAGACAGAATAGTGGCTGCCCAAAGATGTCCGTGTTCTGATCCCCAGAATCTGTAAATGTATTACCTTATAAAACAAAAGAGACTTTGCAGTTGTGCTTAAATTAAGAATTTCGAGGCAGGGAGGTGATCCTGGATTATCCAGGTCGACCCAGTGTCATCACAAGGATCCTTATAAGAGGAGAAAAAAGGGTCAAAGCCAGAAACAGATGTGATGACAGAAGCAGAGGATGAGTGATGTTATTCGAAGATGAGTAAGGGAGTGTGGCCAAGGAATGCAGGTGGCCTCAAGAAATTAGCAAAGGCAGGGTAATGGATTCTCCCCTAGAGCCTGCATGAGGAAGGTAGTCCTGCCAACACTTCGATTTCAGGAGTTCTGATATCCAGGACTGTAAGATGATTTCTGCTGTTTTAAGCCACTAAGCTGGTGGCAATTTATTACAGCAGTGATAGGAAAGTAACACAGTGGATGAATTAATACATGGATGAGTGTGCAAAACTTTCCAACAGTTGCACTTCTCTCTCCTCTTTTTCTCTCCATTAAGTGTTTAATATTCATAAAGATAGAGAGAATCTCAAGATATAAATGAGGAATGCCTTAAAAGGAAGACTTATAAAGGGAAAATTACGAGGTAAACAACCACCCTACATCGATCTGTTAACTGGATAGTCAACTTGACTGCAGTGGGGGCTTACTGGGTCATCTTGTAAGGAGAGTGAGATTCAAATTGGACAAGGCTTGAATACCTGGGAGATGTGGTTCCTTTGGGGCCACCTTTGGAGATTAGCTACTATGATAGAGACATCAAGCCTCATAATTGTGGCAGAATGCTTTCTATGGCTCTGGAACCAAAATGATAACACTCAGTAGATTAAACTGTGACTCAAAGCCAAAGATGTCTTACATGCAGCTTTCTGGCATGGCCAGATCCATCCTAAGAAAGAAATATATTCACTTAAATACATAGGTTTGATCAATTAAGTTACCATAATCCACAGAGGTGTCAAATTTTAATGTATCTCGCCTAATTTGAAATATATTTTTTCCAACCATTTCTTAAGGCCTCCTTGTTAGAGCATATATAGCCTTAACTTGTGGGACACATGTCTGCACATGCACTGGGACCTGGTTTTCTAGGGAATCAGAGTGAGAATCATGCTTTAGGAGGTAGATTATCATAGCTGTCAAAAGGCACAGGCTGTGGGATCAGGCTACCCCAGTTCAAATTCTTATAGCTATAACCTCAAACAAATGAATAACTTCTTGATGTCTTTGTTTCCTCAGCTCTAAAACAGGGCTAATAAAAGCATTTACCTCAGAGAACTGTTATAAGGGATGAGGAAGATAATTTGTGTAGATTAATATATTTAGTCCATTGATGGGCACAGAGAAGGTACTCAGTGAATACTAGTTGTAAGTAGTAGTAATAGGACTCAGATAGTGAAAATTCAGTTTAATTTTTCAGATAATTATGGCAGTTAATTTTTTATTCTTCATGGAATATTAACCAGTTTTGCAGCTTAATCTGAGTTAAACTTGATCAGGACCCTGAGATGCAACTATTTTCCCAACTCAAGGCTCACCATCAGTGACCTCTAGCCTTGTGAAGGGTGAGAGAAGAGGAACCAAGCCACCCTCATAAGTGCTCTGAATCCAAATGTCCATGACATTAAAACCAGCATGTATGCGTTAGAATAGACTAAAATAAGTTGTGGTAACAAATAATCCCATACTTCCAGTGGTGTAAATCACGAAAAGTTTACTTTACACCCTTACTTATATTCAACCCAGGCCAGCAGAAGGCTCTGCTCACTCAGAGACCCAGACTGATGGAGTGGCCACCATCGTAAATGGTGATGGTTGCCATGTTAGATAGAAAGCAAGCATGTGGTGAATTGTTCCCACCTGGGGAGACATGCATCCCTTTCCTTCCCATTTCACTGGCCAGAAAAGTCAGGTGGCCACTCCTTACTGCAAATAGGACAAGTTCAATTCTACCACTCTCAGAAGGAAGAAAGCCAGAAATATTTGGGAATCAATGTCAGTGATAAATATACTATACAAAGATTATGCTGGATACTTTTAGTGATGTGAAAGTAAAAAAACCTAGACCTTACTCTCAGTGACCTGGCAGATAAGAGGCAATCTGTGCATAAGCACATATGACTTTAAAATTATCTAGCAGTTGCTAAGATTACTTTACCCCAATCATGTGGGAAAAGTAAACCAAAGCCATTGATGGCAGGGATGCTCTACCAGGGTGAATTTGACCCTCCCCACCCCGCCCCGCCGGCGGATATGTTTGGTTGTTACATTTTAGAGTGTGGGTGTTGGTACTGGCACCTTGCAGCTTAGAGGACAGGGAGGCTGCTAAATATCCTACAATTCACAGGACAGCTCCCCACAAAAAAGTAATTATCTGACCCCAAATATCAATAGTGCTGAGGTTGAGAAACTCTGGGTTATTATAATTTTCACACTTTGTCACACATATTCCCAAATCCACCAAAATGAAGATTATATCTTTGAAATGTCTGCAGTTGAGACTGTACACACCAATGCTCATGACAGGATGCCTGAGTGTACTCCACCATCGTACATTTCACATTCAGGTATATGGTACTTTTATCCAGAAGTACAAATCTGGTACATCCATTTTGAAATACACATAGGAGAATTGACTGTGTTTTCAATTTTTTTTCCAAAAGACTTTGAAATTCAAATTGGAAGCAATGCTCTTCAGAACAGACAGTACCACAAATGTATTGGCCATCTTGATTAAGCAAGGTTTAGTCCCAATGGGGAAAAAAAAACCTGGCATGACATAATTAGATGCTGACTGTGGATAATAAGATGAGTGCTATGGTGAGGCCTTCTTGCCAGAAGCACCTTTCTCTAAGAAGAGTCTACCATGATAAGAGCAGTCAGGAAATGATCAGTGGTTAGTGACCAAGGAAAGGGGTGTGTGTAAATTTTCTTGGTACCAACTGAGTTTGTGAGACAAGGTTTGTCAGACACCAATGCAGAGGCAAAGGAGGCAGTGGAAGGAATTTGTTACAATACTTAAAGGTCAGGAGCTATAAGTAAACTACACTGAGGGAAATTTGAGCTCCCAGCGTCAACTTGTGTTTGAATTTGGGTTTAAAGTTGGATCCCAGATGGCAAGTTTTGTTTCCTAGTCTGAGTCTCAAGCCTGAGGCTTGCAGAATGACTGGCTCCAAAACAGATGATGTGATGCCTGGCAAAAGGAGATGTGTGGGTTGTTAATCTGTGAATCAAAAAGCAAACCCTGGCCCAGCAGTATGTTAATCCTGACGGTGAGAGGGAGCCAATACAATCATTTACAAGAATGCATTCAGCGTGGGGTCTCAGAAGTGGTTTAAGAAAGCTTCAGCTATGTTTGGAATGGACCAAATCAATAAATTGGTGATTTTTCCACCTGTGTTAGCCCACTGACTCCTCAGAGGGTTGAAGCCTGTAGTGCAAATGCAATCCAAACACTTTCTTAATGACTCAGGTCAATGGAGCATGCCTCAACTCAGTTTGGAATTCTTTCATTCACCGGGTTCCTGCAGTCATAGGGGAAATTGTAATTGCTATGCAAATTCCTCATTAAAAAATTGGCACCTTTCACACCTGGCCTTGGTAAAGACCAGCATTTTTTTCCTTTCATCCTCTGGGTTCTGTTTATTAAGTAAATGCTTTTGTTCCAAGAGAATATAGGTTCAAGTGTTTAGGAGTAAAGGGTCATGATTCCTACAAGATATTTTCAAATGGTTTGGCATAAATAATAAGTATAAAAGTATACACGCACAACAAGCACCTACTGTACAGCACAGGGATCTATACTCGATATTTTGTAATAACCTGTAAGGAAAAGAATCTGAAAAATAAAAATATATATATATGTAATATATACCTGAATCACTGTGTTGTACAGCTGAAACTAACATGCCATTGTAAATCAGTGGTACTTCCATTAAAAATAAGTAAACACACACACACACAGACTCACACACACACACAGGAATAAAGCAAAAGTGGCAAAATGTTAACCTTTTGGTGAAGTAAAGTGAAGCATTTACAGGAGTTTATTGTTCTACTCTTGCAGATTTACACTTTTTCAAATAAAAAAGTAAAAACAAACAAGCAAACAAAGAAAACCCCAGGTATATGTGGTAGTAGAAAGAAGGAGGTTCTACTGTCGAAGTTTGAAAACCTTAAAATGAAATGGCCATAAAAATTGTTTTGAATTTTTCCTTAAAGAAAATGTGGTGGAAGTAAGGTTGTAGCCTGAGTCATGAGGAAAGACTATCCAGATTTGATGGAACGCGGTGTTTATACCTTTGTTAAGTGAAGTGGATGATGCTTTTCCATCAGTGATGATAGATGATTCCAGATTTAGTTACACAATGTCAACTGATGCCGCTCGTTACAAAACAAACAAACAAAAAGAGTGAGGAGCTTAGGGGCATAATCAGGATGGTGACAATAAAAGTATGCTTTTTTATAATGACTTAAGTCTGAGTTGACTTTGATTCATCAGCGCTGGGCTGTAAGCTGCTTGGCTAACTAGTCCCAGATTGTAGATTGTGCTGGGAGAAAAAAATGCTTCATTAGCACTCAGTGCTTATGAGACCTAATAGTTCATTGTAGTAGATTGCTCTTTGGAGACCTCCTTGTTGATTGCTGCTATGCACTGAACTGTGTCTTCCCAAAATTCCTATGTCAAAGCCCTTCCCCCCCAGTATGACAGTATGTGGAGATGGAGCCTTTGGGAGGTAATCAGGTTTAGGTGTGTGCATGAGAGTGGGGCCCCCATGATGGAACTGGTGCCCTTATAAGAAGAGACACCAGAGAGAGCTTACTCTCTCTCTCCCCTCCACATGAGGATGCAGTGAGAAAGCTAATAAATTCAAAATAATGTGAAAGTGATAACATATGGTTATAATTATTCAAAACATAATATACCTTGCTAATGTGAATTAATATTCTGTAGACTTCAGTAATAAAAGAAAATTAAAACTAAAACTATTATATTACCTGCAGGAGGGGGGACTTGCATAGAATATTACACGCATATACACTAGTATATCAATTAGCCAGTACAGAAAGGTAGAAACAGTTTTATCTTTTGAATCTTTTGCCATATTACCAAGAAGATGCTGGTATATAACATTACAGTATAAACTAAAGTCACACCACATTGTATTTTAACACTTTCACTTTAGAAAAACATAACACAGGGACTTCCCTGGTGGTCCAGTGGGTAAGACTCCACACTTGCAATGCAGAGGGCCTGGGTTCAATCCCTGGTTGGAGAACTAGATCCTGCATACATGCCACAACTAAGAGTTTGCATGCTGCAACTAAGAGTTTGCATGCCGCAACTAAGAGCCCACATGTCACAGTGAAGATCCCGCATGCCGCAACTAAGACCTGGAGCAGCCTAAATACATAAATACATAAATAAATTTTTTAAAAAGAAAAAAACACAACAGTTTGGTTACATACAAAGAATTACAAAGTATGCTAAATCTCATAAAAAGGCTTAATATCTCCCTGTTACTCTAAGAATTGTCAATTCTGTGCCTATTTGTTATACTGGAGGGAGAAAGGTATGAAAGGTTATAGCAATAAACATCTTTCTCAGTTTATGATTGAAGTAGTTTTCATGTTATGTTTTATATTAAACTGAACTACGCAACTTCCCAGTATATCTTCCAACCCAACTTCAACCTTCCCTACATCTCTGAAGCTGCCATTGAATTGGTCCTGACTCTACTTAATGGATAGTGGTCTGAAATGGATGAGTAGATTAAGGAATGAGGTCAGATATTGTCAACTGGGGGAAGACAAAAGCACAACATGAGAGTTGTGAGTTATGTTTTATTTGGGGCAAAATGAGGACAATGGCCTGGGAGACAGCCTCTTAGCTAGCTCTGAGGGACTGCTCCAAAGAGGTAAGGGTCAGTACACATGTGGCTTTAGTGAAGGGGGTACGTGCAGTCAAGCACACATTTTGACAGAAGGTTGCTGCCCGTCACATGAAGGTTGCTGCTCGCCATGAGGAGCATATGTCTTCATTAATGGTTTTAGGGCTTTTCTAGATATGAGAAGATGCGAGAATTTGGGCTCTTACAATCTTCTCCTGAAAAATATCTCATTCTCTGCAGTCCTGTTCTGTCAGTTTTTCCCAGAGCACAGAGCACCTCCTTCCTAATATCCACCCTGAACTCCTTTAGGGTGTGTTGAAGGTTAGTGACTACAGTGGCTAGTAACCTAATCCTTGTAGAGGCAGATGGCAAGTGATAATTTTTCATCCACAATATAAAACTTCTGTTGCATTTTTGCTTGCCACACGGGCTAATCAAATGGATTCAGTGGGTTTAGGCATAGATTAAGCAAGAAATTTAAACACCTAATTGAAACATTCTCTCCTATTTTGTTGTACTTTGTTACTGAATCATCCAAATGTTTTGCCCTACTGAAATATACACATTAATTATATGTATAAATGACATATGTGAAATAGAATTCATATTTTATGGCAAGACGAGAAAAATTTAAACAAAAAAAGTCTCTGTCCTTTGGCCTCCTCTCTCCCCCAACTGTGCATTGTGTATCTGCATTATTCATCGACCAAACCTCCCCCACTGGCAGAATTACCTGCTAGCAGTATTCTCCTAGCATCAGTAAGACAACTGCTGAAAGATAACATTCTTTCTTGATCTCATAGGGGGTCACATGGTGCTTCCATCTGCATTGTATAAATTGCCAATAATATGTAGTGTACAGTTGTCTGCCTCAAAAAACTTATATAACTACCTTGACTTCTAACAGTGGTGGAACAGCTTTCAGAGCTTTCTCAGATGCTCTTCCAAATTATAATCCTCAAATTTGGCTTGAATAAAATTTTCCATGCCTTTTTTAGATTGACTGATTAATTTTTCATTGACATATATATGTATGTATATTGTATGTATATAAAAGTTTAAATAGATTTATAACAAATACTTTTTTTTTTTTTTTTTGGCAAAAAGCTTTTTTAATAATTTTTGATGTAAAGTTTAATGCTTAAAATTATGTTTGCTCCCCCCCAACTCAACATGCAAGTTATTTATTTTCAGATACAGTGATTCTAGAGCATTACACTCTCTTCATAGTTTTATAACTGAGTATCCTTGCCCTGTAACTTAAAACAATTTCACAAACTGTGTATAATCATGGTATATTACCATCATTCAAAGAGTTCCCCAAAATGAATAGATTCACACAATATTAACATTAAAATGTAAGCTTTTAAAACATCATCTTCATAAGCCAAACCACAAAAACCCAGGTTCTAGTTTTAAATGTGTTTATGAAGACTGCTTGCTGAGATCAAAGCATGCAGATGTTCATGACCACCTAGATGAAGCTGGATATTGAAACTTCTTCAGTAGGTCCAATGATGCAATTTTTCACTCATCCCAAGTATCTCCATATTTGTTTACTTTGACTTCTTTTTTTGGCATTCTTTCCTGCATAGGCCTGACTGAGGGGTCAGTCTTATGTGTTAAAGTAACTTCATATGACTCTCTGTTCTTATTCCTTAATTCCTCATATGTTATATTTTTTCTTTTAGGACTTTCTTCAATGTTGGGATCAGGTCGTTGGACCATAAAATGCTGAAATTCATTTCAAGAGAAGTTTCTACCTTGGGCAATATGATCAGTAATACCAGTGGGAGTAGATTCACTCATAGAAGCACTGAATGGAATTGGCTCATAATGAGGAAGCATCTCTTTTTCTGCATTGTCTGCTGCTGGGGATGTCACAAAAGATGAATGACCACTCACATTTGAGTCATATTTTGACTTCTGAGAATAGTGCCCAGTTGGTGAAGAGCGTCGTGCCTGTCCTGATCGTAAAGCTTCTCCAAGAGGGGAATTCTCAAGATTTTTGAACTTCTCTTGGCAAGTTTTCACATAGGAAAGCTTTCCGGCAAAGTATCCCATGATGCAAGCAAATATAAGTTTAGGGATGGAACCATATTTGGGATGACTTGAAAGGATTCCTTTACTAATCAATCCTTGAGTAATCAACATACTTGTTGCAGCCAAAGGTACAGATCTGAACCAGAAGCTTTCATCATTGCATTCTGCAAAGACTCTTCTTTCTTCCTCTGTTGGAATGTAATCAGCCCCTATGTGGGGAATTGGTCTTGGAACTTCTGCATTCGGTTCTCGAAAATCAGCCCTCCCATTCATCTTTCGGAAGGAAATGACGTTAAAACCTCCCTGCGGAGTCTGAAGGCGAGCAGGCTCAGAACAGACGCGCAGGCCTGCGCCTGTCTGCGCCGTCCGCCTCAGCTCCTTCCTCCACCCTTCCCCGCCTCCTGGTAACAAATACTTTTAAATAAATTTGGTATGTCTTTTTGCCATGTTTGTGGGTACATAGTTGTTAAGAATTATTTTATCTTCTAGAAAATTCAACCTTTTTCATTACAAAGTGACATTCCATATTTTAGTAATGCCTTTCATCGTGAAGTCTATTTTGTCAGATATTAATATAGCCACATGAGTTTCCTTTTAATTGGTATTTATATGGTCTAACATTTTCCTCATTTTTCTTTCAAACCGACTGTATCCTTACATTTAAATTGGCATACATTCTTAATATAAATAGGACATATTTTAAAATATTTTAAAAATTAATATAACATTTATATAGTTAAATATTCTATATTAAATATTACTCTTAATATATAATATATATAATTTTAATATTTTAAATTATCTTAATAATTTGAAAAAGTTTAATTTACAACAGTTTAGTTCTTCTAGATTTAATGTAATTACTAGGGAGTGCTACTAGTATTTAGTAGGTAAAGGCCAGGGAAGCTGTTAAATATCCCACTGCAAGCAGACAGGGTAGGGGGTCCCCAGAGGAAAAGAGCCAGATAGAGGTTTCTAACATAAGAAAGCCCATTTTAGCCCTAAGCCATTTGTGATCTAAGGCTGCTCACAATGGCTGTCCTTGAATAAGTCTCAGTAATAATAACCTCAAAGTTAAGAGAAGTAACAATGGCAAATATAGTAAAACAGATAATAAAGACTCCCAGTTTTTTTTTTTTTCCCAATGGTAAAGATTAGCCTGAAACACTTTATTGAGCTGTTCTGCAGCATTTGACCCCCCCTCAGATGCTCAACCACTAGATCTGTTGGAACCTAAGTGATGATTATGTTGACCTTTTCTAACCCTCCTGCCTTCAGTCAACTAAAGCTTGGACTCTGTCAACCTTTGCCCTAATCCTGTGTTGAATTTTTCTCTGCTCAAGCTCCTTCATGAACACACATGTACCCTTAACTTAAAACTTCCTCAGTTTTGCTCTTTGGAGAGACCCTGCTTGAGAAGGGTCCCTGGTGTTCTCCTTTCTTGCTGCAAGTAATAAATCCTCCTTCTTTCGTTCTTTGGCCTGCTTGTGTCTTTTGGTGGCTTGACACCCACCAAGAGGTGAACCCAGTTTTCAGGTAACACTACCATGCTCAAGACAGCCTCCCACAACAAAGAATTATCTGGCCCCAAGTGTCAAAAGTGCTGAGATTGAGAAACTCTGTGTTTTTTACAGTTTTTTTCCTGTAATTGATTTCTAATCTTATAGCGTTTTGGTTGGAAAAGATGCTTGATATGACTTCAGTTTTCTTAAATTTACCAAGGCTTGATTTATGACCCAAAATGTGATCTATCCTGAGGAATGTTCCATGTACACTTGAGAAGAACATGTAATCTGCTATTTTTGGATGTAATGTCCTACAAATATCTATTAAATCAAGCTGATTTATTGTGTCATTTAAAGCTTGTGTTTCCTTATTAATTTGCTGTGTGGATGATCTGTCCATTGGTGGAAGTGGGCTGTTAAAGTCCCCCACTATGATTGTGTTACTGTCGATTTCCTCTTTCATAGTTGTTAGCATTTGCCTTATGTATTGAGGTGCTCCTATATTGGGTGCATATAGATTTATAATTGTTATCTCTTCTTGGATTGATCCTTTGAACTTTATGTAGTGTCCTTTCTTGTTTCTTGTAACATTTTTTATTTTCAAGTCTATTTTATCTGATATGAGTACTGCTACTCCAGCTTTCTTTTGATTTCTATTTGCATGGAATACCTTTTCCCATCCCCTCACTTTCAGTCTGTATGTGTGCCTAGGTCTGAAGTGGGTCTCTTGTAGACAGCATATATATGGGTCTTGTTTTTGTATCCATTCAGCCAGTCTGTGTCTTTCGGTTGGTGCATTTAGTCCATTTACATTCAAGGTAATTATCGAGATGTGTGTTCCTATTACCATTTTCTTAATTGTTTTGTTGTTGTTTTTGTAGGTCCTTTTCTTCTCTTATGTTTCCCGCTTAGAGAAGTTCCTTTAGCATTTGTTGTAGGGCTGGTCTGGTGGTGCTGAACTCTCTTAGCTGTTGCTTGTCTGTAAAGCTTTTGATCTCTCCGTCAAATCTGAATGAGATCCTTGCTGAGTAGAGTATCCTAGGTTGTAGGTTCTTCCCTTTCATCACTTGAAATAGATCATGCCACTCCCTTCTAGCTTGCAGAGTTTCTGCTGAGAAATCAGCGGTTACCCTTATGGGAGTTCCCTTATATGTTATTTGTCGTTTTTCCCTTGTTGCTTTTAATAACATTTCTCTGTCTTTAATTTTTGTCAATTTGACTATTATATGTCTTGGCATGTTTCTCCTTGGGTTTATCCTGCCTGGGACTCTCTGTGCTTCCTGGACTTGGGTGGCTATTTCCTTTCCCATGTTAAGGAAGTTTTCAACTATAATCTCTTCCAATATTTTCTCAGGTCCTTTCTCTCTCTCTTCTCCTTCTGGGACCCCTATAATGCAAATGTTGGTGCGTTTAATGTTGTCCCAGAGGTCTCTTAGGCTTCAGTTCTTTTCATTCTTTTTTCTTTATTCTTTTCTGCATCAGTGATTATCACCATTCTGTCTTGCAGGCCACTTATTCGCCCTTCTGCCTCCGTGAATCTGCTATTGGTTCCTTCCAGTGTATTTTTCATTTTAGTTATTGTGTTGCATATCTCTGTTTGCTCTTTAATTCTTCTAGGTCTTTGGTAAACTTTTCTTGCAACTTTTCAATCTTTGCATCCAGTCTTTTTTCAAAGTCCTGGATCATCTTCACCATCATTATTCTGAATTCTTTTTCTGGAAGGGTGCCTATAATCTCTTCATTTAGTTGGTTTTCTGTGATTTTATCTTGTCCCTTCATCTGGTACAAAGTCTTCTGCCTTTTCATTTTCTCTCTCTTTCTGTGGCTGTGGTTTTCAGTTCCACAAGATGAAATACTGCTGATACTGCTTGATACTGCTGTCTGCCCTCTTGTGGAGGAAGCTATCTAGGAGGCTCGTGCGTGCTTCCTGATGGGAGGGACTGATGGTGGGTTGGGCTGTGTGGGCGGAGCTCAGTAAGACTTTAATCTGATTTGGCAGGCAGAGCTCAGTAAAGCTTTAACCTGCTTGTCTGCCAGTGAGTGGGGCTGTGTTCCCACCTTGTTGGTTGCTTGCCCTGAGGCTACCCAGCACTGGAGCTTACAGGCTTTTTGGTGGGGCTAATGGCGGACTCTGGGAGGGCTCATGCCAATGAGCCCTTCCCAGAACCCCTGCCACCAGTGCCCCTGTCTCCTCAGTGAGCGACAGCTGCCCCCCACCTCTGCAGGCAACCCTCCAACACTGGCAGGTAGGTCTGGTTCAGTCTCCTATGGGGTTGCTGCTCCTTCCCCCTGGGTCCTGGTGAGCACACTATTTTTTGTGTGCCCTCCAAGAGTAGAGCCTCTCTTTCCCCCAGTCCTGTAGAGGTCCTGCAATCAAATCCCACTGGCTTTCAAAGTCTGATTCTCTGGGGATTCCTCCTCCTGTTGCTGGACCCCCAGGTTGGGAAGCCTGACATGGGGCTCAGAACCCTCACTTTAGTGGGTGGACTTCTGTGGGTGGACTTCTGCAGTTTGTGAGTCACCCACCCAGCACTTATGGGATTTGATTTTAATGCGATTGCGCCCCTCCTACCATCTCATTGAGGCTTCTCCTTTGTCTCTGGATGTGGTGTGTCTTTTTTGGTGAGTTCCAGTGTCTTTCTGTCAATGATTGTTCAGCAGTTAGTTGTAATTCCGGTGCTCTTGCAAGAGGGAGTGAGCGCACGTCCTCCTATTCTGCCATCTTGATTCCTCTGCCGAGATTGAGAAACTCTGGATTAGAGAGCATTAGTAGATCTAGCAAGTTGCTAAGTAAAGATTTAAGGGAGCTTCTATTATACGTTTGCAAGAATTAAGTTAGGTCAAACTCTAAAGGATGTCAAGACTTAGAAATTGTTGAGGTCCCTAAGGAAGCCAATTAATGCATACCTTCGCCCCATTGTGGATCCTAAACCGACTGAGAATTTGGCATAGAAAGTACACAGGGATCAGTGCACCAAGCCTGATTGGAGAACATAACATGGACAAATAGCCAAGGGGGAATTCTGAATGCTCTCCCTCAAGTCTGAGGGTAGAAAGAACTGCATCTGGCAGCATAAGAGAAATCCAGGGAAATGGAGAGGGTGCAGCCAGAGGAACAGAGCAGTGTCTAACTCATCCAGATCTTCTATCAGAGAAACACAGGCCACAGATGTCAGAGTGTTTGTCCTCTCTTCAGCCAGATAATTCATTTCTCTTCCCATGGAAGTGTTGAAGAGGTGATAGTTTCAACGTTTCCAATAGGGTAGAATTTCTATTTTATTGGCTGGAGGGACTATGGAAAGAAGGTAAGGTTGGTTCTTCCTCAATCACAGTGGAAAAAGCATCTTACCTGTAGAAGGCCTATTCTTCTTACTCTCTCTTTGAATAAGCCACAACTTTCCAGACCTCAGTTCCTTCCAGTGCATAATAATCCAGATTTGTCAGAAGAATGAGGGCTGGCTCAGATAATCGGTAGAGATCTCTTAAACTCTTATGAACGTTCCAAAGAACACACTGATGATTTAAAGACAGCACGAAATGTATGCACTTATGAAACCCTAACTGTGAAGTCAAGCATATAATCTGTCTTCTAAATGGTTATAAATCAGGTGTGGGGGAAAACTGTTTGAATGTACAAGGTGCGAGTATTTTTGGGCATAATCTCAAGCTCTTCTGGGCTCAATATCTTCATTGGCCTCAGTAGTAGCTCACCTATAATTCAGAAGTTGGTTATTCTGTTACCTCAGTTTTCTCTGTTGGCTTGGGCTCTGTGACATTTCTGACCCCAATTTTTTTATTATTTCTTTGCATCTTCTGTCAATGATAATTTTCATAAACAGAGGTTTTCTTTGAAATGGCTCCAGGATTTTTGACAGCCACCTATTTCTGTCATTGGCTCTTGATGATGATAGGAGTAATAAATGTACAGGATTTGGGATCAGAGACAGGAATTTTAGTTATGATTCAGCCAATTGCTGGCCTAGTGATTGAAGGAAAATCATTGATGCATCTGAGCCTTCACTGTTTTGTCTGTGAAATGGGAATTTTAAAAGTATTTAACTCTCAAGGCTCTTGAGAAGGTAATATGTGTGAAATCCCTTGTAAAACTGGGAAGCATGTGCAAATGGTAGGAGGTGTTATTCTTCATCATCATGCAGCTGCTTTCTGGGACATCATAGAGTCTTCTTTGCTTTGAGGAATAAACATGCAGGAAGGAAATTGCTTTTTTACCCAATAATTAGATGTGTGGTTGAAGAATAGATGGGGGTCTCTTTGCACTGATGCAAACATCCAGATGTGTTTGCTTGACTTACTCAGATGTGTTTGCTTGACTTACTCAGGTGTGTTCCTAAGGGTCCCACCTTAAGAGGAATCTCTCCATCTTGCTTCTATGTGCTCTGAGAGGTAAACCCAGGCCCTGAGGACCCTATTTGATCAGAGGCCTCTTTCTAAATCATAGTGGCTTCTGGCAGTGTGATTTAATGTTACAGGAATTTTCAGAGTCATAATATTCCATCTCTTTTAAGTCTCAGCTTCAGAACCTGTCATTAGAAGGAATGACATGAAAATGTGTTTATCCAAAAAGCTTTCTTTTTCCTGCTTGCTTATTAGATAACTGTAACAGATGAAAACAGGAGTAAGAAAGTCAACACTGCATTTTAGCTAGAGTTTCTAAAGCAGATTTCTCAGAAATCACTTTCTGATTGAGTAGAACTTTAGTAAGTCTCCAGAGGTTGGCTGAAAGGTGGATGCATCCTCAGAACAACTCCTTCTGTTCACGCCTTTGGACTCGGTTGGTTGCCTGGTGATACTGATCATGGGAAATTGCCACTGCTGATCCCTCTTCTAATTTAATAAAACTCAGAATTCTGTCTCCCCACCCAGGAATTCGGCAATGTGTGTTTGAAGAGCCATAAAAATGTCTATTCTCTTTGACTCAGTAATTCTACGTTGAGCATTTATCCTTAGCAAACAACCCAAAAGATGGAAAAAGCTATGTGACCCCCAAGTACTTATTCCTACTTGATTGAGAATATCAAACAACTTGAAAAAAGCATTCATATCCACCTTTAGAAAAACTTTTAAGTCAGTTGTGATGCAGGCCTGTAAGGGAACATTGTACAACCAATAAACATTATATAAAGGTTATCTTAAAAAATGGAAATGCTTATCATATAATGTTGAGTAGATAAGTAGAATTTGCAGATGTCAGTGCAGTGCACTCTGATTATAACCATGGGAAAATATGTCTAAGAAAAAAATACTGTGAATAAATTCACCAGAATGTTATTATCATTCCTATGTTAGGGTGGTGAGATCATAGGAGATTTTCAAAAACTGTTTTTCTCTATTGAAGATGGGTATATAGATTTTTATAATAATTTTTCTAAACATTTACATCTCTCAAATTTCTTCTTGTCCTCATTTCTCTTTCTAGTGTATGATCTAGATTGATTCCAAATTTGTGGAATTAATTAGATAATTAAGAGGAACCTCAGAACTATGAGGAATGATTAAAGAAGGCATCTGACACATCCTACAAATAAAAGGAAGTTCCCCAGAGATATGAAAGAAAAAAAGTGTGAAGGTAACTGAAACATCATAACGTTATTTTATGGGCTTGGAATGAGGAAAGCGTGCTCTGTTTTACATCTAGCTTTGGCGAAGCAAATAGCTCTAAGAAAAGGAACACTTTGGGTGGGTATAACTGTCCAGCAATGCTGTGAGCAGATTCCCTTGGGTTCTCAGAGTACAGAATGCAGCAATGTGTTGCAGTGGAAAGTTCAGAGCCCTGGGTCCTTGCTCTGACTCAAACAGCTCAGCCACCTCCCGCATATGCCTCTGTCTATCTGAACAGGAATCTAAAATGAGGACTGTGTCATCTCTAACGCCTTTGCCAGCTCTGCTATTCATTCATTCATTCAACAAATTTTTATTGAGCACCTACTGCATTCCAGGCACTGCTCTAGGTACTTGTGGAGATAAAAACTAAACAGAATAAAATGAAACAAAATCAGAATATGACATGATTCCCAATCCCCAAATAAGCATTTGAACCATATTTTAGAGGTGGGGGTAGGAGCAGGACAAAGTAGGAAGGCTTTGTTTTGAAGCTACCTTTACAAATAGGTACATGAAATATACTTTAAAAAATAACCATGCCCCTTACTAAGGCAGTCAAAAGGAAGACTGTCATTCTGTCCATTAGTGCTGATACTATGTTCGCCCCATTAAAAAGCAGTTACAGAAATTTGGTCTCTACCTAAGAGAATATATGTTCTAAAGATTCAAGTGAGATAATTAATATGGAAAAAAATGGTATGATGACCTAATTGAGAGATAAATACCCTGTATCTTGCATTTAGATCCCTTATTAGGTTTTGGTTCTATCCCTTTCTTGTTATCATTTTTTCCATGTTCATTCCCCGAATGGACAAGAGTGTCATTCTAACATTCTCAAGTTACCTTCTTATAAGAGGGAGTGAAGAATGTTCACAGTCTGGCTGAGACTTCCTACTAGGTGCCAAAACCCAAAACTTTATTTAATGTTGACATAAAACTAGACCAAGACACCCACTAGTCAAATACTATAATGTAAACTTTGTCAGTGACAGGCTCAGTGCTTTAAGTCAGTCTGTAAGTTTTAGTATTCTAACAATTTCCTTTTCTCTGTTTATTACTGAGTCCTTCTGTATTCCTAGACCTTCTTTTAATGAAAAACAGCTAACACATACCAGACATTAGCTGCATGCCAGGAACTTTGCAAAGCACCTTACATACATTATATGATTTTTAATCTTCACCAAAATGCTATGAGATAGACACTGTAAATAGATGACAAATTAAGAAGTAGGCAAAGGTAACCTAACAGTAGTAACAGGGAACATACACAGTAAAGGAGCAGTGTATATAATTTTGAAGGTACATCACTTAAAAATATAACATTTCACTTACTGTACAACATCTGAAATCATGACAATCACCCATGTGGTAGATGGGGTGCTAGCTGCCGAGATCCCCACTTCAGGACTTAATTCACCCGGGAATGAATGCTGGGAGTGAAATGGGCTGACAGGACTCAGGTCAGTGTCTCTCCAAAGATCACCTCGTCTGAAGAGAGCTGCCCTACCCAAGACCATACTTCCCTCCCTCCAAGGACTGGTTACAACAGGGGAATGAAAGCTCTAACGCTGGACTTCCTAGAAGAGCCATCTCAGCTTCAGAGCATCCTGTTGGGCTGACAGGGGTCTTCTTATGACTGCATCCTTCCCTTCTGTAGGCATTGATCCCAACACCATTCCTTAACAAACCTCTCAAATGCTCGTCTCCACCCAGAGTCTGCCTTGCAGGAACCCAACCCAAAATGTGTCAAGAATCACATAATTTCAAAGGTTGATCAGCCAAGTGATTACAAACTGTGTGAATGAATGAATGAATGAATGAACAAACTGACTACAAAGAAGCCCCTTTGTAGCCAGTGGATAGAACTGCCCTCCATCCTTTGTCTGCGTCAGTCCTAATCTGAGGGCTTTAGGAACATATTCTTTGCATAAAATGTATTCACTGTGCTAAGTGCATGATCTCGTTTTATTCTTATAACAAATTCTATAAGGTAGATACTATTTTATTCCCATTTTGAATGTGAAGAAACTGAGGATTAGAGTGGTTAATATCTTGTCAAAGGCAAGTGAGATGCAGAGTGGGATCTGAATCCATGTCTTTCTGACCCTAGGACCTGTGCTTTAAGACTGCCATGCTATAGTATCTTACTGGCTAATAGATCTTGGTTTTCTCCACAGTTCCTTATGCATAGAAATAACTTAATTCTTTTTACTTGATTTGCTGATTTGACAGTACTTAAAACAGGCCTTTCCAGAAGGGTAGTTAAGCATTTGAAAATGACCTTAAGCCAACCTGAACTTTGCACAGAAACACTACTGTTGCTCTACCTTACAGGGATTTAACTGGCTACCTAGTAAGGTGGGGAAGCCCAATTCCTTACCTGTATCTGAGGCCATAGGATAGGAACCAACCCATAGTACCACTAAGCTACATTTGCTGGTTGAATGAATGAATAAATTAATGGATGAGAAAAACTTCATTTCAAAATTTTAACAGAGAGGGGAAAAATATTCCTCTACATTTTACAGAGGATTATTTTGTGTGTAGATTTGCCAATCAGTATTTTAATAGATTGACCTTATGTGTCACCAGAAGAATAATTATGAGGCACAGAGGAAAACTGATGTTGAATTTTGAACCAAGATGAATAGTAAACATCGATTAATATTGTATTGTATAGAATCGTAGGTTTTAATCAATTCAATTCAATACATACTGAGCTTGTATATAAGATAACATGAAGATTCAAAGTTGATATCAAGGAGATTATATTGTAAAATTATGAGCACACACACACAAATCTTTAATACAGATAATGTGATAAATACTAGAGGGCAGACAAATAAAGGACTGTGGGAGGAGCCATGAGAAGGAGAGTGATTTGGTAAGGAGAGAGAAAGCCTTCCTTTTGCAGACTGCCTGAAACACACTTCTGAACAGTTACTCCCCTACTCAAGAACTTTCAAGAGCTCCCTATTGCCTACAAATACAGCCTAAACCCCTTGACATGGCCTGGTTTGCTAGGCCACAGTCCTCCAAATGTAGGGTCATGAATTCATCCTGTTTTTCCCAGGACTTACCCAGTTTAAGTATTGAGAGTCCTACTCCCCTGGAGAACACCTCAGTCACAGGCAAACCAGGACAGATAGTCACCCCAAAGACACATTTTGGTGTTTGATGAGGCCAAAGTGAGCCACTCTCAGATTCTTGCAAACGTCTCCTGCTTTCTCACTTTTGAGTTTTTTTCTTGCCTCATCTTTCCCTAGCCTTGTATTCCAATCCACCTCATAATTCAAGAACCATATTCAGTATCTCCATCTCTAAGTCTTAATGATGACATTACCTATGTTAATACCACTACTACTAATAAGAGCTAACCTTTATTAAAATTTCTGCTGCATCTTAAGTGGATCTTCGTATTCATCTTCACCCTCCATCATGTAGGTTCTACAATTATCCCTATTTTACAGAGGCATAAAGTGACGTTCAGAGAGAATACTGTAATTCGTCCAAAGTGATCTAGCTAACGAGAGGCAAAGCTGAGATTTCACTCTGAATCTGACACAGCAGTGCATGCTTCTAATCACAATGGTACACATCCTCTCCATCTCTCTTTCTAGATTCTTCCTGGGTGAAATTAACACCATCTGCAAAATAAATGCTTTTTTGGCCACTTAACACTACACTGCACTAAGAGCAATGTATGTACACTTGACTTGTTTCTGCCCCCATGCTAGGAGCTCCTTGATCCTGGGAGCTAAGTCCAAGTCGTTTCTTAATCCCCAAGAGTATGCAAGAGACATAAGAATATATGTTACATGAGAGGCGAGATATGTAGACAAATGGAAGAGATTGGACAAATGCAAGAGATTTTTAAACTTAGCCTTAAAGAAAAAAGTAGGTTTTAGATGGAGAGGATATGCCAAGCAAAGTGAATACTAATACTATGTATCATTAATAAGAATATCTGGTGAATTCTTACTCTGCATCAGACCGTATGGCACCCCATACTCACAGATAAGCTATGGAGAGAAGTCTTATTACTATCCTTGTTTTTCCTGTGGGGCAATTGAGGCTCAGAGAAACGAAACCAGTTGCCCAAAGTTACATAGCTGGTAAATGGCAGAGGCAGACTTCAGAATCATCTTTAGGTGATTCTATAGCAAGAGCTGTGGATTCTGAAGAGAGGGGAGAAATCATAGGGCATGCCGGCAGAACCCCAAGTCACCTGCTTTAGATGAAGCACAGAGGGCACAAAGAGAATGTTAATAACAATACTGATGATCATGATGGTTGTTCTTTGCTGTATCAACCCTTCCCGTTCCCTGTCGCATTTGATGGCGGGCATCTCCGGAGCTCACATTTATTGAGGACGTCATTGACAAAGCACCACATAAAGCACGCTGCATGGATCACCTATCTCATTTTCTCTTCACAACGACGCTTTAAATAGGTACTGTTAGTATCCTAATTTTTGAAACAAAAGAAAATGAGGCATAGATGCCTCAGGCGGTACCGAAGCTCGACGCCTAGGAAACCATCTTCCGGATTTGCAACTACCGCCAAAAGAGGAGCGCGACAACCGCCTCCCAGCATGCACCGCTCCCGCGGGCCTCGCCCGCGTGCGCCTTCTAGTCACGCTTTCCCGGGCGCTTGTAGCTGAAGCCTATTCCGGCCCGCGGCATCCCGGAGAGCGGGCACCGCCTCGGCTCTTCCTCCGGAGATTCGGCTTTTGTAAGTAATTCATTGTTTTCTAGGGGGGAAGGGGGTCCCCAGCCGTCCTCTGGGCGTGTTCCTCGTACTCATGCGCGGCTCTGTGGTGACACGTGAGGTGCTAGACTGAGGAAAAGGGCTGTGCAGCCAGGTCCCTTCACCGGCCATTTAAGATGCGTTGAATGTTGCAGAAAATAGTGTTTAGCTCATAGTCGTTTCCCGTTGAAGAAGAAGCCGCTGTTGGAACTCAGGTCAGCCTAAGAGAAGGTGAGGGTGAGAGCGGCACAGGCCTCAGCTCAGGCTAGAGCTGTCGGGGAGAGCCTGTCCGACTCTCTTCTGCCACCTAGCGCTGCTCGCGGTGAAGGTTCTCGCTCTTGGGGATGTTAACATTCTCTCTTCTGTGGGACAGGAGTCTAGCTGTGTGTTGCAAGGTGTATTCTTTGAGTTATATGAAAGGTTAGTCATCTCCGGGTGCTCTTCACTTCTTTTGGAATTTGGCACACGTCTTGATCTCTTGGGAAATGAGCTTTGTGCGTTGAGAAATAAAAGTAAACCGAGGTGGATTTCAGATGTATGTGTATGAATATGAACTTCTTGGAATCAGTTTCAGTTTCACAGTCGGCCCTTTGACGACACAGTGCAGGCTCCTTTAGTAGAATCTCGCCTCTGGTCCCTGTCGTCTGGCTTCTCAGAAATTGGTCCTTTTATACAGTAAGTGTTTGGTTTGACAAAAATGAAGTTGGAAAGCTCCAAAGCAGCTTTCGAACTTTGGCCTTCAGTCTTAGACTCCAGGTTTAATGAACATTTTGAGGAAAAAGATGATGCTCTGTACTTTAGTACTTCCTTGGGAGAAATAAGGAGAATATAGCCATTGTTCCTGTGTAGAGATACAGAAAAGCCCTAAACATCCCATTTTTATTTTCCTGGAGTCTCCTCTAGCCTCTGAGTATTGTGTGTGTTATTCAAGTTTCTGGAGGCTTGTTTCCTTGAATCCTCTGAGCTTTGGAAAAGCAAAGGTTTATATGATTACTGTTATTTATTTTATTGTGAAAGCATGCCTATGAAGTTACAGATGTGTTGGAATCTAAATAGCAAAAGTACTATGTAAATCCTTATATTTGATTCAATTTTTTCAAAGTCGTTTTAAATTGGTTCGATTAACTTGCGATTACAATGAACTATTTTATGCACAAGCGTAAATGTATAGTATCTTTAAAGAGAAGTTATATTTGGAATTTTCACCTCATTTTCGTATGTTGACTATAAACTCCTTGAAATATGCTAGTGCTTTTTCTCGTTACCCCAAAGAGCACAGTGGGTTTGAGAATCTGGTTGAAACAGAAAACCCTAATGGGCTATTGATCTTCAAATGTTAACAAATGTCACTTCTTATAAGCGGAAACAATTTCGTTGAACAACTTTGTCGAAGCAGATGGTTATCTGTAGTTTGGTGGGGGGAAGAAAAGCTCTCAAATTATTAAAATTTGATGTTGAAGAAAATTTTGAAATCACACGCTAATGTCTCCAGAAAGTTAATCTAAAAATGATAGCCTTTACCGATTCTAATAGAGCCAACAGCAGTTCAAGAATTCAGGCAGATTATGCGGAGTACTACATAAATGACTACAGCTGGAAACAATACTCAGTCTTTGTTGGGGGAATCTCATCCTATAATTTCTCTTCCTTTGGATATATTGCGCTTTTGATTAGGTGCATATTGTATTTATAAAAACAGTAATTTTTAACTCATAAGTACATTGAAGATAAATTGTTTTATAGAGCCATTTGATACATTTGTATTAAAAGCCAAAAATATATATGAATTTATTTAGCATTTCTTTCTTATATAGAATGTATTCACTTGTTTGCTATATGGGATTATTGGGTGCATGGACTCAATTCAGCATGGCCCTCAAGAAACAGTCCCCCAGATAAATGATGGTGATAGTAATGAGAGGTTTTCTGGGTGCATGGCCCTCTGCCACAGTATCTGTGTATTATCTCACTTAATTTGCACTCAGTCCCATGAGGTGGTATTGTTATTCTCTACTTGACAGATGTGCATTGAGTCTCCTTTGACTTAAATACTTGCAGGTGGTCATGAGACACTTAACCAAGGGTGATGCATTCAGTCCCAGGACATTCTGGATCCTATGCTGTGTTATTTCTCTTTCACTTGACTTGACTTTTCACCTAAAGGTTGGTAACTCAGTTAATTAGGGCAGGTGATGATGAAGCCTGTTGCTGGTTGGGTCCTTAACTACTTACTTTTGTTTGTTTCATAATTTGATAAAGACATGGAGTTCTATTCTTGACTTGAGAGAATTAGGATGTGGCCAACATTGACTCTGTATTTCCTCAGGCAAAGATCAGCTGCCTGGATGAGATGCAGCTGCATCCTCACCGCCTTCAATCCTTCCCATTACCTCCCTGATCCCTGATGTCATTTGCTTTATGGCCCTGGCTCCATTCCAAGGCCTCCAGAAAAGCAAGTTAACTAAGCAGCAAAGATTTGTTTAGGGGAGGAATCAAATGTGTTAGAATTTGGTATCTAACACATTTAGTTGTTCATGTGATTTGTTCCTTTACTTACTGTTTGAAAATAGTTAAAAAGATCTAAAATAAGTTTTTGAATGTTTCATGGCGTGTCAGAAGCACATATGTGAACCCTAAAACTTGGATTTAAAACTGCTTTCAGATAAATAGCAAAATTCTTCCTCCCAGCCTTCAGCAGCAAGATGTTTTGAAGTGTTTAATTTGCACTCAGTATACACAAGAATAAGGCAAACACAAGATTGCAGACACGTTTGTGGACCCCCATTTCTCTTGCGTGCGCACACGCATGCACATGCCACACCCAATCCTGACTCTGATACTTATTTGAAATAGGACCTTAAACCACCTGAGTTTTCTTATCAGTATAATAAGGGAATTTGGTTTAAGTTCCCTGCCTACAGCAAGGTGCTATTATTCTGAAGTTATGACATCTGTTTTCTTTCTTTACATCTCAAGTGGAAAAGGTAGCAAGATTCTTTTCCTCATCAGAATTTTAGATTATAAGCAAAATGCTAAACCTTCTAGGCAAGGTCATGTTAAAATGAACTGTAATAAATTCAGATACTCAGAGTTAAATCTACAGGATTTAAACAAGCACCATCAGTACCTGAAGAATATGGTTGTCATTCTTCATAATGTCACGTACAAGATCAAGTCTTCTACATAGTGTCTTAAAAATATAGTTAAAAGAAAACCCTAGAGAAATTTTAATATGCATGAACACTTCCAATGAAGATTAATATTTTATTTTACCCAACAACCCTGTAAGCAAAAAAAAATTTGTTATTCTATAAACTACTGATAATTGCCTTAACTACGTTAGCTTTGTTCAAATTTACATTGATTTCATAGCCCTAAATAATTTTAATTCCATGAACTTGGTTTTCTTATACATAAGAGGAAATAGCTCAGAGTGTATGTGCTTTATTCTTTGCTTTCTGTGAGCTTTGTTGTTTTGAATACAAAATGTAGTTTTCCCTAAGGCAATGAAAATGTTATTTTTTTTTGATGTTTTAGATCGTAAGGAAATTGGATGAACATTGAGAATACACTAGGAACTTGATAACAAAATTCAATATACAATTATTCTCAATAGATATAATTTCTTCATTAACAAACAAAATTATTTCAACTTTTGTTTTGAAGTGAATTTTTTATTAAACTTCTTAAATTTAATAGAGGAAAAGGGTTTTTCACTGTCACATTTTTATGACCAGTATTAGGTGAATGGAAAATCAAGGAATAGGGAATGCAAATAAGGGAGGAAATGGTATGATTTGAACACCTATAAATTGTCAGTCTTTCCCAGACATTATTCCAGTTAGTCTTCAGAAGAATTCTCTATGGCAGTTTTCACAATTCTTGTTTTGCTAAAAATAAGCATGCTAAAATGTGATCACAAGCTCACTGCTAGGCAGGATCTGATTTCAGGTTTGTCTGGCTCCAAACTTTGAGAGCTTTCTCTTTCACCATCTTGTGTGAAAGAAATATATCTTTGTGCAAATATTATTTCCTGTCTTCCCTATTAGACTTTAAACTCCTTGAGAACAGAGATGGAATTTGCCTCATTCACTGCCCTGTTCTTTGTCCTACACAGTTCCTGAATCCTTAGTATGTGCTTAAGAAATATGAACTGAATGAACAAACCAGAAATGTTCTAGAAACATAAGTCATACTAACTTATCTCACTTCCTGTATTTAAAACACACTTATTTTTCAACTACTAATCTTTATTAGAGAGGATGGCTGTAGGTGTTTAGTGTTGAGTTCAAGATGGATTTTAATGAACATATTGAGAGAAATATGTGGCTAGAATTTAAAATAATTATCTTCCTTCTAGATCCTGAATTTTGAAGCTGAAATATCAATAGCAAAGTGTGTTATAACATCACTTATTAAAAAGGTTTACAAATAAGACCTGTTGAGCCAGTCTGTTCTGATTGGATCTCATCAAGTTAACTCCTAATAAGGTAATTTGCAATAGAATGTCTTCCCAAAATGGAGCATTAATTACCTGGTAATAGTTTTTTGGCATTACCCCTGAAACCGTGTGTCTTGTTTAGTCTTAGTGAATGAAATCAGTAAGTGGAGAAGTTTACTCGATATCCTAGATGCACTTATTTTATAATCGTTGCACATGTGCCAATGCCTTCAGGTCAGAAGCTGTGTTCATTATACAAAGGTTCTTGAACTCTCTTTAGATAAAATACTGTGATGTCTTTTGTATGTTTAAAGCTCATTCATTTTACAGTAATTAGCTCAGGGACTTGGTGTCTCAGTAAAATCATTCCATTTTGTGCTCTGTTACTTTTAAGATGAAGATTCTCGAAATCAACTGATTAAATATATGCAAGATTAAAGTGATCTTCCTAGGTTTTCTTAATCTTTAAGTACAACATAACTTTACAAATTATCACCTTAAAGTTCTTCCTTAATAGATCCTGTTTTGTGGTCAACAGCATTTCCTTTTTCTAACTACTGGACCATTGTTCATAAACTTTGTGAAATTGACAGTTCTTCTTTTTTATGAGAATTGTTGGTTTCTATTTTATCCTTAATGCAGTCAGTGGAAAGAGTACTGAAATTTGAATGATATCCTTGTAATAATTACATTTTAGTGTTTTGATTTGATACTAATTAGCTTTGAGAAAACTGAAAGAATTTTGTTAAAACCATGGCTCACATTATGTTGAGGAGAATAAACTTCACTCCAACCCTCAGAAAGAAATGATTTTATTCCACACCTTTTAAGTGAGATCTTATTAATACTATTTATTTTGTATTTGTAATACACAGCTGTTAAAATATTTTCTCATTTTCCCTTTTAATTTTAGATTAGAACACTGAAATAACTATTTTAGACCCTAATTGTGCTAGTTTTGCAAATTTTTATTAATCTCAATCACCATAAAGATAATATAAAATCACTATAATCCACTTTTAAAATTACTATTTGAGCTTTAGAGTTTTAGAGATGTCACCTTTGATCTTACATGTTAATCTTTCTTAGCCTTCTGTTTTCACAAGTTCATTACCTTTATTTTATCTTTTTCCTTATATAAAAATAAATAATCTTTGCTGCTAACCCCTTTTTTAACTTAATTCAGGATATTTTATGTTCCAGGTTAATTTTGGAACCATTATGGCATGATGTTCTTATTGTCACTATTTTTAATAGTATTTTATTGTGTTTTTTTTTTTTTTTTGCTGCCATTTTAGCCTATCTTTTATTCCTAGTATCTTTGATTCCCAGATGTATGTATGACACATCCCATTATTTGACATGACTAGATAATACTGGTTAGAAACTTTCCTACCAGGCAAAGCATATTTTTTTCCATTCCATTCCATAGATCTAAGGTCTAAGAAATTCCCTCCTTCCTTCCTTCCTTCCTTATCATATGGGATAGAGCATCTTACACGTAACAGGCCCTGTGCAAGAGCTAAGGATCCAAGATGAATAATATACCTTCAGTCCTGGTTCCCAAAACATCCTGCAGTTAGTAATTACAGACTGTCACGAATGCAGGTAAAAAGGATGGCAAGTGGTAAGAACTGTGACAACGAGGCATTGAAGGAGTTCTGGGTTCCGAGGGAGACAAGGGACCAACCTTGTTGACTGTAGCCATGGAAGAGTTGAGGGGAGATGAAAATCCAGCCTTTGCTTTAAGAAAGCAGAGGGTTCTACCAGGTGGAGAGATGGAAAAGAACATTCTGAGGATGGCTTTGCCAGTGGCAGCTCTGAACCGTGGAGAGCACACTGTGTCAGAAAGGCTGGGCCCTGCTCAGCATCTTCTCCACCACTTCCTGGCTTTCAAGGCTTGGATAAGCCATTCAACATGCTTGAGCCTCATTGTCCTTGTCTGTTGATCTTGTGGATTAAATGAGATACACAACATACTCAGGGCACAGAAGAGTGACACATCATAGACCCTCATGAATTTTAGTTTCTTGTGCTCCTTGGGTGTTCAGGGATGATCAGTAGCTCCTTGGAGCTGCAATACAGACAGATGATTGGTGAGGAAGTCAAGTGAGTGACCAAAGGTAAAGCAGGAAAGATAGGCTGGAGGCAGGATTATGAAGTCTTCTGTTTCATGCTTCTGTTTTATCTTAAAGTCAGTAAATGTTAATGAAGTAGCAGAAGAGTGATGTGATCAGAACTCTTGTTAAAATTGGATGTCTTGAGGCACTCTGGAAGAGGGACTGGGAGAAAATACTGCATGTTCTCCCCATCTGTCTGGAATCCATTGAGAATCCTTTTGGGGTATCTCAGCCAGAAATGGTGAGAAATGGATTCCAGCTACTGAGAAGGGAGGAAGGTTGCTAGGACAGCATATGGTGGTGGCCTGGGTCACAGTGTATCCCAGGAGGGACTGACCTGGGAGGAGTAGCTGTGGGGTGGTTTCTGAGGCCTTGGGAGCCTCATCACATTCTGAGCTAAGACATAGGATGTCTACCTCCAAAAGGACCATCAACCTCTGGGGAAGGAGCACCTGCTTGAGCAATGCCTAGGCTTAGAAGATCAGGATTTGCCCCATTCTCCTGCACTTTGCAAGCCCAGTTAGAAGTAGGTCTCTAGAGCTTAATCTCAACAGGTAAAGCTAGAGCCAGATGTCACTGTTAGAATTTTTTTTAACATGGCTTTATTTTTTTGCACTCAAAGTAACATAATACAATGCATGCATGTTCTAACAGATTGAAAGAATAAAGAGATGACTGCACCCTGTTCCTTCCTCTACTCTTACCTACCCCTGCCTTTCCTTTTATAACCAAGCTCCCTGAAAGGACCTTCCATACTCACATTCTTTATCAGCAAGGCCCCCAGCAGGAAATAGAAAGCACACTGAAATTGGGAATAATTCAAGGAGAGTTAATAAAGGGACTGTTATAAACATGTGGACAGTGCAGTCGCCTGAGGATGTTACCACCTGAATCATCAGCAACTTGAGTTGGCATATTTTAGAGATGTAAAAAATTTACTTAAAAATTACTGCAGATTGTTATTGCTATGGTGTGAGACACGAAGGATCAATTTCAGATGTGCATTAAATACTTTAGAAAAAAATGGTTGTTAGTTGTATATCCTTTTTTGTAACTTTATGACCCATGTTTATTTGAGTTGTTTAGTAGTTTTATTGTGATGGGCAATTGTCCTTGTGAGGATATACCTTGTTTTATTTCTACATTACTTTTCCCTCTGTATTTAGTTGAGACAATCATATGATGAACAGTAATTTGAAGGACTGGTTAATTAATGCGATCAAAATACAACTACTCAGTTTGAGATTTAAGAAGATTTCGTGGGAAATAACTTGACACATTGATGAAATATTTAAGGTAGAGGAGGCAAACAAGCCAAAGCTTTGCTTTTTCCTTCTTCCCTGATATTTCCAAGTTTTTCTTATTCCAAATCCTATCTGATAAATTTCTGTACCTGACTAAGCCCACAATTTATCAGTTGTATCTCCTGTACTCCAGTGGTCTTTTCTCTAAAATCTCATTAGGTAATTTGCCCTTTTGAACCACTTTTATCTTGTTTTGTTCTATTTTATTTTTTTATCCTCTTCCATGGGTGGCTTCATCTTTAAGATTCTGTTTTCAGTTTTATCTTTATGGATCTTCCTCTTCTTTATTGATCTTGTTTTTCATTAAATGTGATGTTTTTGGGGATGATAAAGATAATTAAATGTTGAAAACAAAGTCATTGATTTAGTGCTGAAACACACATAGAACAGGAGTCAAAAATCTAACTTGATTTTAACTTAAGGGTCTTGACTGTGTCAATGAGTAAACTGCCCATCATGAAATTTAAAGGGCTCTCTGAATGTAATCAGTGCAATTCCAGGCAGAGCTGCAAGTGATGCTAAGAAGCAAGTGACAGGATCACCTCCTAGAGGTTGGGATTTTGCTCCTGTGGCATTTACTCCTGTATGGACTCATGGGTGCTAGTATTGACCTTATCCATAAATTGCTTCAACCTTCCTTCATCTGTTTAAAGAGAGAGATAGGCAGAATCTAGCATTTGGATGAAATGATCTTATTATGACTTTTTTTATTATTAAATTTATTTATTTATTGACTGCATTGGGTCTTCGTTGCTGCTCATGGGCTTTCTCTAGTAGCAGAGAGTGAGGGCTACTCTTTGTTGAGATGAGTGGGCTTCTCACTGCGGTGGCTTCTCTTGTTGCGGAGCACGGGCTCTAGGCACACAGGTTTCAGTAGTTGTGGCTCATGGGCTTAGTTGCTCCGTGGCATATGGGATCTTCCTGGACCAGGGAGCGAACCTGTGTCCCTCACGTTGGCAGGTGGATTCTTAACCACTGTGCCACCAGGGAAGTTCCTTATTATGCCTTTTTAAACTTAGATTGTATGGCACAATTCACAAGATAGGACACAATGCCTTTTAAGCAGCCTTCATTTCACATTACTGTTTACTTGAACTACTTGATTTTAAGACTAAATAAACTTTTAAAATTTGAAAATACAGATAGACACATACCCAAAGGTATTTCTACATGGATGTAGATTGCAGTATTGTCTGCAGGAAGATCTAAAACTGTCTAAATATCCGTCAGTAGAAGACAGATATCCATTCATAATTGAAACAGAAATTCTATGCAAGTATTAAAATAAATGTGTTGTGCAGCCACATAAATATCTCCAAGATATGTTTAATGGGAAAATTTAAAAAGTGGTAGACCAGTTAATACAGTATATTTCCACTTATGTGTAAAAAAAGAGAAGACCTGTGCTTACTTGTGTTTGTATACGCATACAAGTGGAACTGGGCTTGGAGTGGGGATGCTGAGGTCCTTGGAACTGCATGAATTTTCATTAGTTGCGAGTGTGTCATGAAGGCTTCCTTTCTATTTCCTTGATCACAATTGAACTTCTTACTTTTTAAATTTTTTTTCTGAATTTATTGGTATAAAGTTGCTCATAACATTCCCCAATTATCCTCTTTTTGTCTGTTGGATTAGTAGTAATGTCCCTTTCATTCCTGATATTGGTTAAATTGTGCCTTCTCTTCTCTTTGCCTTGATTAGCTTTATAAATTGCAGCGGTCTTTTCAAAGAAGCAGCTTTTGGTTTCACTGATTTTTCTCTGTTTTTCTGTTTCTAGTTCATCAATTTCTGCTCTTACCTTTATTATTTTCTTCTCTGTTTATTTTGGGTTTAATTTGGTCTTCTTTTTCCAGTTTCTTAAGATGGACACTTAGAATGTCAACTTGAGGCCTTTGGGTTTGTTTTTCAGCTACAAATAGATAACTGCAGTAGCTAGAACCTCCAGTACAATGTTTAATAGCCGTAGAAAGAGAGGACATGCTTAATTTTCTGTTTCTTTTAAAATTTACTATTTATTTATTTGATATATAATTGACATATAACATACTAGTTTCACTAGTACAACATCATGATTTGATAGATGTATATATAGTTAAATGATCACCACAGTAAGTCTTTGAAGAGAATCTAACGGCTCTTCCTTTACCCTTCCATTCTATTTCCTTCCCTTTCCTAACAATCCAGGCCACAGGGTAGGACAGAGGAGAGTGGGCCTTGCATGGAGGAATGGCCTAGAGTGAGGTCTTGGAGACCCAGCAGGTGACAAGGCCATCCAGGCAGTTATGAGCAGGCACGGGGAACCTGAGCTGGGTGAGGAGGGCATCCATGGACTAGGAAGGCCCATCACAGGGTGCAAGTGGGGTGAGGAGGGATCCTTGCAAATAGCCTAGTGTCAGAGCCCATGCAGGAGAGGGGATGGCTGCCATGTGAAGCAAGAGCCCACTTGGGGTGTCAGAGCCCAAGCTGGGTGAAAAGGGGTTCCATGTGAGAGGGTGGCCCAGAAAGGAGGGTCAGAGCCCAAGTGGGTTGAGGAGGGCATCAACATATGGGAGGGATGAGGTGATGATAGGAAATTGGTGACACGGAGGGGAATTAACTAAGTGAGTGTTATGGTGTCTTACTGTCAGAGGAGGAAATGCAGATATGGAAGGGGAGAAGACTGAAATGAGTCCTGTGATGTTGGGTTGAAATTAAATGAATTGGTATGAATTCATAGATTTCAATATATAGATATAGAAATAAATATAGAGAGATGCAGATTCATCCATATAGATAGATATAAATATACATATATTTTATACATGGATGGCTGTAAATATGTATATATATGTATACATACACTTATATTGATACACATACAAATTTATGTAGCTGTATGTACGTGTCTGTGTGTGTAGTTGGGGAGGTGTGTGTGTTCCCTAGCTCTGTCCACTAAGAAAATTTGCAAGCAACAACATTCCAATAGCAGTTAGCACAGCTAGCACCCAAATCTTGGCTTCTCAATATCGTTCTCCAGTAAAAAGAATCAGGGTTCTTTAAGAAATAGCTGATATCAGGGCTGGGGCAGGCAAAGGAGAAGATGAACCTGAATATCTTGTGCCAGAAAAAAAGGAAGTGCTCCAAGAACAATGTGGCCATGTCAGCTCAAAGGTACTTCTGTTGACCAAATATGGGACAGTGTGAACATCAAAATAAATAAGGATAGTGACAGAATATAACCCATTGAATAAAACTAGAAACCCAATATCATATGATACAAGTAAATGAAGGAATTGAAAGTTTGAAGAATCAGATATTTACATAGTTTCAAAGTACCTCCCCCCAATACTTCTAAATACAAAGGGGGAAAGGACAACTTTACAGTGGAGAAATTTGGCAGAGGCCACCTTATCCAAGTGATCAGCGAGTGTCATTAGTAATGGGACAGATAGGAATCATGTGACATCTGATTGGATGCAATGAAAACAACACTGCATCCGCTCAAGTCCATCCTTCTAGAGATTCATAACCTGAGTCTAATTATGAGGAAGCATGAGACAAACACAAGTTGAAGGAGAGTCTACAAAATAGAGTAGGTCCCCCCATTCGTGGTTTCTCTTTGCTAGTTTCAGTTACCCATGGTTAATAGCAGTCAGAAAATATTAAATGGGAAATTCCAGAAATAAGCATAAGTTATAAATTGCACACCACCCTGAGGGCTGGGCTGAAATCTCACGCAGTCTCACTCCATTTCGTCCTGGACGGGAATCATCCCTTTTGCAGCATATCCGTCCCTTAGTCACTTAGTAACCGTCACAGTTACCAGATCTAGTATTGCGGTATCACAGTGCTTATGTGTAAGTCACCCTTATTATATATAACAGTGGCCCCACAGGGCAAGAGTAGTGAGGCTGGCAAGTCGGATGTGCAGAAGAGAAGCCGTAAAGTCCTTCCTTTAAGTGAAAAGGTGAAAGGGCTCAACTTAATAAGGAAAGGAAAAATCATATGCTGAAGTTACATCTACAGTTAAGAATTAACTTGTGGAAAAGGAAAAAGAAATCATGCTAGTTTTGCTGTCATACCTCAAACTGCAAAAGTTAGGGCCACAGTGCATGGTAAGTACTTAGTTCAGATGAAAAAGGCATTAAATTTTTATATTTTTGAGAGACAGTGAGGCCACATTCACATAACTTTTATTACAGTGTATTGTTATAGTTGTTCTATTTTATTAGTTTTTGTTCATCTCTTACTGTGCCTAATTTAAAAATTAAACTTTACCATAGCTATGTATGATACTACCGAATTCTATATGTACTATGTTTTCTCCTATCTGTGGTTTCAGGCATCTACTGGAGGTCTTGGAACATATCCTTAGTGGGTAGGGGACCACTTATTATAACTGCTCTGTAATCTTTAAACATGTCAGACTTTTTAAGAAATGCAGAGAACTGTTCTAGACTGAAAGAAATTAGAGACATTACAACTAAATGCAACATTTTATTCTTAACTGGATCTTTTTGCTATTACAGACATTAATGGGATAACCTGAGGAACTGGAAAAGGGTCTGAGGATTAGTTGGGTTTAATATGTCAACATTAATTTCCCAATTTTGTGTATATATTATGATTATATGAGAGAATGTCCTCGTTTATGGGAAAAATGCTCCAGGGCCATGGGTTATCAGGTTGGCAATTCTCCAATGGCTCAAAAAAAGTTATTTTTACTGTAGTTGCAACTCTTATGAGTTGGAGATAGTTTCAAGATAAAAATTAAAAACCAAAATGTATCATGTGTAGCACTGAATTAAAATGTATTTCTTAGACAAATACTGTACAATATGACTTATGTAGGATCTAAAAAATAGCTGATCTAGTGAAAAAAAAAAGATTAGAATGGTGGTTACCAGGGTCTAGGGTTTAGGAAAAATGGGGAGAAGTTGGACAAAAGGTACAAAATTCTGGTTATAAGATAACTATGTTCTGGGGAAATAATGTGTAGTATGCTGATTACAGTTAATGATACTGTAGAATATACCCGTAAGTTGTTAAGAAAATAGATCTTAAATGTTCTCACCACAAAAGAGAAGTGGCAGTTATGCCAAGTAATTGAGGTATTAGCTAACACTATGGTGGTAATCATTTTGCAGTATATAAGTGTACCAAATCAACCTTAAATTTACACAGTGTTATGTGCCAATTAAATCTCAATACAGCTGAAACATGCGTTTTTATAAGCTTTGGAATTTTTCATTAAATGGACTTCATGTCAATCTACCTAAGTAAGAACACAAATAGAATTGGAAAAATGCTCCTGGTAGAACACAGTACTATGCATAAAGGTTAGCTTTTACAGAGCAAGTTATAATATAACTAAATATCATGGGATCAAATACATCTAAAGATACATGGGGTTTGTGTTTTTATAAAATTTCAGAATAGCTTAATACCTTCTTTCCCAACTGAATTTGCCAAGGCTCCTGTTTTGTTTTTTCCCATCTCTACCTAACTGGCTCTCTACCTTGTGCCCCCATCTCCAGATTAAATAGGGCTCAGATGAATGATGACAGAGTTGTTTCTGCTACTTAAGAGGAAGCAGAATATTCTTCTTGTGTTTGAATTTAACTACATTATTGAGTAGCTTGAGAATAAACATGATTGGGACACAATCTCTGTGCTAAAAGTACATCCAGTTATTGCCAACAATGTCAGCTAGAGGTTTGCCTTGATTTGGAAGTGAAGTAAACAAAAATATCTTCCATTATCCAGAGTCAAACAAAGGCCACCCCGAATCCTCAGGTGCTGTACCCTGTGTTCAGTCTAGGGGTCTTTGTAAGTTAACAATTGATTATCCCAGAGTAGAAATTGAATAGAAGAGCAATCATTAAATTACAGAAACTCCTTGCTTGCCTCCAAACAATTTTAAGTTTATCTTTAGCACATTTTACTGGACTTTTTATCACTGCAATTTTTAGTGTAACTGAAGGCAGAGTTTGTAGAAAACCTTTTTCTATAATGAGTTAATTACTCATAATTAGCAAATCATTTGCTAAAATTATTTTAGCAAGTAAGTTCACATGTATCCAAGTGAAACTGAGAGGTAAAGCAGAGGAAAAGTTAATCACTATATTGATCTCACTTAAAATCTTACCAGATAATACTCACATTTTTACATTATAGAAATTAGTTTAGCTCCTCAATACAAAATGTTCTCTAGAACAAGAGACAGCTGTAGAATTACCTATGCTCTGAGATCAGTGCAGAGCTAACCCTGCCTCATGTGCCACATCACAGCTCTTTAATAGTCTGAATTCTGAACATGGAATAGAGCAGGGAAGGTCGCCTGTGAGATCAGGGCGCAGGTGTAACAGCTTTGGTACTAGTTTCAGCAGCACGTCAATACGGAGCTCAGGTTCTCTTGGGACTGTATGTGCTCCCTAAAATTACCTGCAGCGTCAATGAAGAGGAGGCTTATTTTAAAATAATGTACACAGGAGGATGAAAATACAGTGTTTGAATGTTTAAATATACATTTCACAGCTTTTGTTTAAACTTAAATAGAAAGCAAAGTTGTTTTTACTACACGTGTGTACATTTGTGTGTTTATTTACATACACAGAGAATTGTTTGATGCACACACATCCATCCAAAGTCATACATGGAATCACTTCATTATTCTCATCTTTTTAAATGTTTTTAACAGCTTACACCCTAAACAGATTCTTTTAGAGCTTCAAATAGTTATTTTGGATCTTTATTTTAGACATAATCACAACATCTATCATCATACATTTCTAAGCCCTAAACATTTTATTTCTGAATATGGTGGCTTTCTTTTCATTACCTTGATTAATCTCTGCTTCTACTATAGGGAAAGGAAATATGATAATAAAGGAATGTTACTTTTCTCTGTGGCAATCTTTAAAATGATTATTTCCTGCTAGCAGTTGGAATTGGAGATTCTCTCTGACAAATACACTTCTGCGGGGGTCTCCCTTCAGCCCTGTTTATCAATTGCATGGTAATGAGTCAGTTTCTATGTAAATATAATCAGTATTTGATGGTGGTGAGGAAACCTCCTAGATTAAATGATTTTTGTGGTTTCTTGATTAACATTTTATGAAACCATTACCATGTGCATGACTATTGCACATCTGGAAATAGCTCAGATTCAAGTCTTAGGTCTTTCTAAAGAAGTGTGACCCTCCTTCTAGAGAAAAATTATGTGTGTACTCCAGTGCCAAGAAACTCAAGACTCAAATTTCAATATATAAGTATTTGTCCATTTAACATTTAACAGTTAGTTACTGAGTATCTACCGCTTTGATCTGGGCGTGTGTACTCCACCCCAGCAGTGAGTAAGAAAGACAATGTCCCCCTGATTTCATGGAATATCTGTTATAATGGGGAGAGGAAGTCAGCCATGAAAACAAATGCTGTTATTTTAGATAGTGACAGAAGGAGAAGAGAAGGTATGGGCCGTCCTTCTCTGGGGTAATCAGGGCATGTCTTTCTGAGCTGACATTCGCTGAGACCCTGTTGATCAGAAGCAGTCAGCTGAGTAAATATTAAGATGAAAAGGTGAGTGATCCAGGGAGATCTAGGAGCAAGTGCAGGGTACAAAGAAGGGGATGAGTGTGGATATTCAAGGCATCTGAGGACCAGTGGGGCTGGAACAGAGGGGAGTAGGAGCAGTCAGGACAGAGTGGTAGGCAGGTGCATAACCCTTAAGGCCATTGTGTGGGTTTAATAGTATTGCCAGACTTAGCAAATAAAAATATAAGAAACCATTAAACTTGAATTTCAGATAAACAATGAAAAAAATTAGTAGATATATCCCATGCAGTATTTGGTATTTTGTAGTTTATACAGCAACCATATAAAGTGGGGTTCTGGTACCACTTCCAAAGTGGGAAGTGTTCCCATACCGCTAAGCAGTTCTTCCAATGCCAACCAGGTGTCATGTGATTTAACTCAAGTTTTGATACTGTCAACCCAAAGATAGCTTCAGATTCCACAGGTTAAGTTTCAGTCCTACAAGACTGCATCCCCTCCTTCCCACCCAGTCTCCTTCAGAAGCCAGTCTCAAGTCCAAATTGTTACCTGTGTGTCTGACAGGCTACAGGTGAGAGGTTCCCACCACCCCCTCCTTGGACTTAAGGTGCCAGTTGCAAGTGCAGGTTGTAACCTGTACTTCTAACTGGCTATAAAACAGAGGTTCCCAAGATGACCTTCTGTGAGCTGGAGTGGTTCACAGAACTCATGGAAGCATTTTACTCACCAGATTATTGGTTTATTATGAAAGGATGTAACTCAGAAACAGGTAGATAGAAGAGATGCCTAGGGCAAGGCATGAAGAAGGATCACAGAATTTCCATGCCATCTCTGACCACACCACTCTCCCCAAATCTCTGCGTGTTCACCAACGTGGTAGCTCTCCAAACCCTGTCCTTTTGGGTTTTATGGAGGCTTTATTACATAGTCATGATTAATTAAATCATTGGCCCTATTTCGGCCCCATTTGGGGGTCAGAGGTGGAGGAGAGTGGATTCGGTGAGGGGAGTAACTAGATGGGATCTAATCACATGATTGGTTCTTCTAGCAACCAACCCTTATCCTTAGGTGGGGTCCTTACCTCATTAACATAACAAGAGACACCTTTGTCACTCTCCAACTTAAGAATGAAGGTTTTGCGAGCTGTGAGTCAGGAACCATGGGCAAAGACCAAATATATATTTTTCATATAAATCACAGTATCACAACTATTCTCATCCTTATTGTCTGAGCAAGAACACTTTTGAATTACAGGGGCATTATTGACAGCTAATCCAGGACAGTGGGTAAAAACCACGTCTGACTCAAGCAAACCAGGCATGTGGTCATTGTACCTACAGAGTTTGGATTTTTTTCTTTCCTTCAAATATCTGTAGGAAGCCATTGGAGAGTTTTAATTGACGATATGTATAATTTAATCTGCTGTGGCAGATTTGTGTGGAGAGTAAATCATGCATGGAATGAAGATTTACCAACACCATTTAGTGGGAGATGGGATGAGTGAAGCCTATTGATGAATGGCAATGGGACAAAGGTAACAAGGACTCTTCCTTTGTCATTGATAACTTTGATTGGAATTGGTGTATTAAAAACTGTTGACAAAAGATGCCAGTTTCTTTACTTTAGAAGCCCCCCCCCCACACCATAGCAAATAAATCTAAATGCATACATATCTTGAAATAAATCTATGTATAATTAAAAGTTGACTTTTAATTGGCTATAAAAGCTCAATGTTTTGTTTTTGAGACACTTAAATACTAACTTATATCCTGCAGTTTTCTCTGTGTACTTTGCTAGTTCTTTTTTCTCTGAAAGCATTTTTAGAGAGCCATGAAGAGTTTGTAGGACTAGACCATTGAGCCCATACAATCAGAGCTGGAATTCCAGTTTGGCTAGCCAATTCCTCATCCTGTGCTCTTAACCACTATTTCACTAAAATGTCTCTGTATTACTGAGTGGATGCATCTTAGTGCATGATTTCAAAGTTTCTTTTCCTTCACTTAGCATTATATTATAAATGTTGCATTATATTTTGCAAACTTCATGTCAGGGGTGTGGTCCTTAGACCAGCATCAACAGCATCCCCTGGAAACTTGTTAGAAATATAAATTCTTGGCTCCCAACCCAGATTCACCAAATCATATCCTCTGGGACTGGAGCCCAGCAATGTGCGGTTCTGATATGTGGTCAAGTTTAAGAATCTGCTTTATATTCTCCTTTTAATAGTGATACAGCATCATATCATGTTAATGTGCCATAGTTGTTACATCTGCTCTTATTTCCATTTTTACATCATTATATACAACGTTGGTAACAAGCTTGTTCATATACATGGCTCCACTTTTCAACTATTCATCAGACTGGGATTATTAGGGCAAAGCTTAGGACCACTTTTATGTCACATGTCTTGCTAAATTCCTTTCTAAAAATAAGTGCCACACTGCCACCCCCAAAATTTGGGTAAGCAAGTTTTCCTCTTATAACTCAACCAACTTGAAGTATTATCCTTCTAAAATGGACACTTGAACTCATATTCCCATAACTTTAAAGTGATAGCTTATTTCAGCTCACATTTTTACTACTAGTGATGGAGAATATTTTCCCTTGTTTGTGTGGAGTTTGTATTTTCACTGTGTGAATTGTATTTTTGTGTCTCTATCAACTAATTGCTTTGTAGTTCTTAACATTTGAGTGAGCACTTTACATATACGTATCTGTGTCTGTTTCAGTATCTGCACACACTACTTCTGATTTTCTTTTTACTCTTTTTTGAACTTATATCTGTGCAAATTTGTTGCACAGTCAACAAGATTTTTTGAATAATAATATAGTACATTTCTTTTAATAATATAGTACATTTCACTTAGAAGGTACCTTTGTGGTTTCAAAATTTAGGAAATAGGCTCTTGTATCTTAAAAAGTGAGCATTATGCCTGTGAAACAGGCTAAGCTAGGGCCAACTGCAACAGCAAATTTAACCAGAATCTCAGCATGTAACACCCAACAAAGATTTCATTCTTGTTCATGTTACATGTTCAGCAAAGATCAACAAGATAGCTCTGCTGCTCGTAGTGTTCAGAGCTCCTGGCTCTTGGAAGCTCTACGATCTTGTAGCTGAACCATCATAACAGAGAACTGCTGTGGAAGAGGAACAGGGTGTGGAGGTAGTAGGAGAAACTATTATGTACCTTCAGCCTGAAATGGTCCATCATTTCTGCTTATAGATAGTCCTTATGGCCAGAATTAGTCACATGATTCCAACCAACTGCAAAAGAAGATGGGAAATGTGGGAAACGGAAATATTTGCTCAGCAACAAATGTCTGTGTCTCAGCTGTTTTCATAATATGATGAGCAGTGTATAATAATCCTATGATAAATATTCTGAGTATTCATTCACTTACTATGTCAGGTAATGTTCAGACCAGAAAAGAGATGCTATTCTATATTTCAGGGGTGATGAATTTTAGATAGGAATTTGGGGCTTATGTGTGAAGCTCAAAGGAAGTAAAGATTGGGGATGGCACCCAGAGATCTCAGCCAAAAGCCTTGAAGTGGGTGGTTTGTAGAGCTCACTTAGAGTCTGAAGTGGTTCTCAAGTCTCTGTGAAATTCCCACCAACTCCCTCTGCAGTCATGAAGAGTGTTTTCATCAGCTCATAAGATAGATGCTATGAAATATCTCTGCCAGTATGTCTGACTGCCACTACCCTGAGGGAATAAAGATTTCTCCTTTCATCTTCCAGATCTTATACTTGGTTTCTTGATGGCCAACTCTATTCTAGAACTATTTGGGGGCATGGATTGTGGATACAGTCCCTGAAATCTCTTCTGTGAAACAGAAGAGACCTTTGAAAGGTGGTAGTGGTTAGTTCCTATTAAACACCATATTAAAATATCCTGACAGAGTTTTGGGAAGATGGTTATTCTATACCAAGCTGACAACAGACAAGTTGGTACACTCATTCATTTGCAGTTGGCAACTAGAGGAAACCAGTAGTACTGAAATGTGTGTGTCCCTCTCTCTACCACATTCCTTTTTGAGTGAGGCCCTAAGGGTGACATTTGATGTTACTAACTTGAATGATAAAATATCTTCTAGCACTAGTTTGAAATAAGTTGTAGTCTTCTTTTAATCAGCTTTTCATAAATTCTGAAAATCACAAGGTCAGAAAGAAAACAGGAATACTGTCTAGTCCTTACCTGAACTCTCAAAGAGCTAAAACATCTTTTTTTGAGGATAAGCCTCAACACATATGAAGCAATAGTGTTTGGCATAGATTTTATATAACTGTCATGAAATGTCATACTAGAAGGCACAGTTAGAGAAATAAACATCTGGATGAAGAGCAGTCCTATTTAGAGCTCAAAAAGGACAGAAGAACACCTGCATTTTTTAGACTGTAAAATGTGGGATCTCTTGTTTGCCTGCAGTTCACACAAAAAAACAGAAGCCACTCTTTGTATTTTGGGTATAAAAGATGTGAGATGGGAGTTAGGAACTAATACAAAATTTAGAAGCTCTGAGGAATAAAGGTCAAAGATGCCACTACTGAAAGTCAGGAGAGCCCACACAGAGCAGAGATCTTGGCCAAAAGCTTCAAAGCAGGTGGGAGCCTGCTGTTAATGATGCAAAATAACTGTTAATGAAATAAACTAGATGGCAATGCAGTAAACTAGCTATTAATGAGAGAAAATACTAACACTGAGCTGTCATGGAAGACCCACTGCAACAGGAACCATGGCCTTCTACCAGTTCTGAAATAATCACATGAAGTCCCCATTTTGTTAGATTATTTTATTATAGTGTTTAATAAGGAATATCTCTAATGCCACCTTTTAGTTTGCTTGTAGCTGTCTCTGTATTTGGACATAACTATGCTGATAGGTCAGGAATGGCTAAAATTTTTCTCTGGCAGCTCAAGATCACCAGTGGCTTCCTGGCCAACTGTGTTGAGAAAGATTCTGAGCTGCATTTGAGCTTAGCATGAAAGACTGCTTGGTTTGATGTATAGTGGGTACTGTGGTGTAGAAGGGGCTACTCTGACTTGCTTTGTACATATTTGCCCTCTGTGACTTTCCATTTTAATCTCTCTACTTTCCAAGTAAAAAGGATTCTTTCCTGCTAGGCTCTCTGTGACATGTTAATTTAACATCTTCATTACTATGTCTTTGATAGACTACACACTAATATGCCTAGGTGCCTGTAAAGCAGAATATATGGGCTTCACTGGTAGTGCAGTGGGTAAGATCCGACACTGCCACTGCAGTGGGTCCGGGTTCGATCCCTGGTTGGGGAACTAGATCCCTCATGCATGCCGCAACTAAGAGTCCTCATGCTGCAACTAACATCCGATGCAGCCAAAATAAATAAATACTTAAAAAAAATAAAATCAGAGTCCTTTTAAAAAAAAAAACCACAAAATATAAAATGGCTTTCAAGACAAATAAGAGATCGCTTTGTTTCTTAGATCTTTGATATCTTTTCTTCTGTTGCACACATGGCAAATCCTAGACATACTGACAGGAACCCAGGGGATCTTATCAAGATGGCTGAGTAAAGGTCTCACCCTAGTGAGACTCACTTTCATCAGAAAGTGGAGCCAATTTCAAATAAACAATATTATTAAATTTGAGGCTAGGATCTCTTACCCTCCCCATGCTGACATTTATTATCTCCTAAAATCACAGCAAGCTGCAATACCAAAGCAATTGATTTGAGTTACTCAGTAAATAACATTTGATGAAAAGAAAATTAGGTGGTAAAGAGACCCTTGAGAAATTAGAAAATAGCCTTCTAGGCTTTCAACCTATTTCTTATTTGCGAAGGCATTGAATAATACAGCAGGCCTAAGAATCAGCTGCAACCTGCTTCCAAGTGCCTAAAATACTGAGTCCAAGAGTTGAGCGGTCCAGCTTGAGGAATTGTTCAAATTTTAGTCAAAATAAGCTTTGATTAAGGAAGAAAAAAAAAAAAAAAGAAAAGAAAAAGCTAATCTTCAAGTTTAACAGAAGGGCTTAAAAGAGCCGTTACAAACAACATGAATTATTCAGGCTGGGGATATTGTGACTTGCCTTTTATACACATAAAGCTCAAATGTCTGATCTCAAACCCAGCGCAAATAAATTGATTTATACCAGTTGAGCCATCCTTGGACAAGGGAAAAAAATGAACCTATTTTCCTTAGTGCCCTGGCTTTGTTTTCTGTAACAATATGTAGTGAACTTTGAGCCCCAGGCATTTTTGTTACTGTTTTAGGATAGGAGAGAAGAGGCCTCATGCAACAGACTTTTGTTGGGGCAAATAAATTCTTCTGGAAATGTCAGCCCTAAATCACTTTTGCATATAACCTCAGGTACCCAAATGGAACAAACCAGTAAAATTGCACCTGTGTGCTGCTTCAAGTACATAGCAGGGTGGGTGAAAAATACTCTTTCACTAGATCTTGATATTAAAATGTTTTTCATTAGAGCAAATAACAACAGACATCCTGTTACTTTTCTGCTGTAAAACCCCATTGTTTCCCAGGAAGATTTCCCTAATTTTCCCCCTTATCCCCTGTCCTCAGTTCTTATAACACTTTGTACATCCTTCTCTGTGATGTTCTGAGAGGCATCGTGTAGTAAACAGAGCATGAGCTTTGAAATGAATCCAACTCCAATTGGGCAAGTTACCTCTCTTCTCTGCATCTCAGTTTCTTTGTATAAAGACTTTGTGAGGATTTATGGGATGATGGCAGTTGCCCAATAAATGAGAGCATTTTCTTATTAATCAGACTAAGAGGTCTTAGGAACGGAGCATCCATCCCACACAGGATACCTCCAGCTATGTGACAGGCACATAGGAGATGATATGTTTTAGTGAATGATGGATGTAGCTCACGTCATTCTAGGAGACTCATTCTTTTCACTGTGTTTCCATATAACTTTAAGCATTCTTCTCTCAAATCCTTCTTTGCAGCATATTTCAGAGTTTGTTTACATTTTTTTTTGACTCCCACAGGTAGCTTCCTACGGCCTTACTCCTTCATATCCATCATATCTGTTACCCTACAAGTAAAGAGGACTGATTAGCTGAGTGACAGAAGGGGAGGATGGATAAATGAGGGACTGGATGGTTAGAGGGAAAGCCTAAGTGCTTAAGAAGTTCTAGTACTAAATGGAACATTATTTTTTGTAGTAGTTTATTGTCTGTGCTCACTGCTCCTTTATACTTGTGCTACTATCTTAATTATCCATTTATCAAACATTTACTGATTTCCAGTGTGCTGGGTACATGCTGGGGAATATAGAGAAGAATCAGAGTGGGGGAGGGGATGGATTACCCAAGGGTTCATAATTTTCCAGGGAAGGTAGAATGTGAGATACAACAGGATAGATTATAAATTCAGATGCTATTACTCCAACTAAGAAATCTTTACTGGGTTCTCAAGACTTGTCAGTTCAAATCAAACTCCTTACTCTAAACTCATGACTCCATGATTTACACCTGGAACTCCTCTTCCACTCTCTTCTAGCCAGGTCTCCTCTTCTGAAACATGGCCTCTTTCATCCTCTGTCTGAAAACGCTCCCCTACTCTTCATCTCTACCTGACATAATCTTCTTCACATCCTTTAAAGGCCAGCCCCAAAAGCCACTTCTTCTTGGAGCTTTCCCTGAGTCCTCCAACCCAAAATAATCTCTCTTTCCTATAAATGCTTTAAGTAGTGGCTACTTGTCATTGACAGCAGAAATGAAAGTAGCAAAGATATTGAAGTTATATAAACTGAGATGAGTAGGATGCTTAAGTCAATAAGCAGGAAGGAGGTATGGAGTGGACTAGGTTTACTGAGATGTCGCTTTGACAAGATTCCTGACCAGAGCTGGGAATTCCTGTCTGGAGCTCAGGAAAGACCATTCCAGTAGGATGGATATGGGTCTCATACAGAGAGATGGAAATGAAATTTGAGATGATTGAAATTGACAAGAAAGCATAGCAGGAGCAAAGAGATTTGCATTAAACCTATGTTTAAATGCTAAAAAAAAAGGAGAGAAACCTCTGAAAGAAATTGGGAGGGAGCTCTCTGCCACATAGAGTAGAAAACAGATTATGGAGAAACCAAAGGAGGAATGCATGAAGAAGTTAGGTAAAATGGAAGGCAGTAAAGAAAGGAAAGATGATGATACCATCTACTTTCTGGGCAGTCAACCATCTGTTAGGATGTGTGCAAATTTATATTGTCATATGACATTATAATCACTATTGGGTCATTGTTGCAACACAGCCTTAGGGTCATAGTAAAGAAAGAGCAGATGTTAACTGGAAGAAGCTATCAAAGGCAGGTCAGTCCAGAATTTTATATGTAAAAATTAATATTTCTTGGAAGAATATTTTGGAGTTTATTAGAGGAACTCATCAGTGCTAAATGGAAAAAAATTTATCCTCAGGGTATGAGATTTCTTTATTCTTTGCCCATGCTAGGTTTGTAGTGAGTTCACATAGGCATGGCCCAGATTTTGCTGAATTACTAATTAATATGGATTCTTAATATGGATCATATAGACAAGATAAAGTAAGTCAGTGACTGCAAGTAACTCTTTAAAGCTAAGATGTTGCAAGATTGAAGAGAGAAAAAAATGGAAATACAGGGGAAAGAAACCTTGTTGTAAGTTAAACATCTGATTGACAGGTGTTACATTAAAATACATAAGTGAGTCAACTGAGTGAGTCATCCTCCCAGAGAGCTTCTGAAAGTCTCATCAATAAACATCCTAATTTGAACATTTAATTGTTTACTCTTGTAACTTTGCTTTGAGATAATTGCCTATAGAAGCGTAAAGAATGATGTCAGTGAGAGAAGGACAAAAATGGACTTTAATCCACAGGTTTCTATCTTGTTCTCAAATGCAAAAGGGTAGCCCCTTGTCTCACTAACCACCGAAGCCAGCTAAGTAAAGACTGAAACTGAGATTCAAAGCCCCAAGGTGCGTCAAGTAGAACAGACAGTGGGTATGAGAGATGGAGATTGATATGACACTGCCTGGATAAGCCCCAAACCCTATTGATGAGGGCCCTAGAGGTTAAAAACAGCGATAATGCAGGAAAAGATGCCCAACATCGCTAACCACTAAGGAAATGCAAATCCAACCCACAGTGAGATACCACCTCACACCTATTAAGTTGGCTACTCTCAGAAAAAAAAAAAAAAACAGATGTTGGTGAGAGGGTAAAGAAATGGGAACCCTTGTGCACTGTTGGTGAGAATGTAATGGTGCAACCACTATGGAAAACAATACAACAGTTCCTCAAAAGATTACAAATAGAATTACTGTTTGATCCCAGAATTCCACTTCTGTCCATTGATAGATGAATGTAATTTTGAAATGTGATATATACATATCATGAAATATTATTCAGCCTTATAAAGGTGGGAAATTCTGACACATGGATGAACCTTGAGGACAGTACGTTAAGTGAAACAAGCCAGTTGCAGAAAGACAAATAGTGATGTGATTCCACTTATAAGAGGTACCTAAGGTAGTCAAATTTATAAAGAATGCTAGATGCCAGGAACTGGGGAAAAGGGGGAATGGGGAATTCCTGTTTAATGGATAGAGAGTTGCAGTTTTAGAAGGTCAGATGAGTTCTGGAGATTGATTACATAACAATGTTAATGTACTTAATACTACTGAACTGCACACTTAAAAATGGTTAAAATGGTAAATTTTATGTTGTCTATTTTATCACCATTTTTAAAAACTTTTAAATGGTGATAAAAGTCATATATTCATTCCTTTAACTGCTATTTGAGTGTCTACTAAGGGTCAGGCATTGGAGAACACAGTCAGTAACTCAGCATACAAAAATCCTTCCCCCATGGAGTGACCTTCTAGTGAAGGAAGACAAACAAAATAAATGAAATATACTATGTTAGATGGAGAAAAATGCTCTGGAGAAAATAGAGGGGATAAGAAGTGTCAGAAATTGGAGTGGATTGGGAAGACCTAATCTCCAAGGTAACATCTGAGCAGTAGGGTAGAGACAGGGAGATGACAGGAGGGAAAGCAGTTCCCACAGAAGGAACTGAAGAAATAGCCACTGCAGAGGTGGGAGCCTGCCTGCTGTGTTGCAGGGGCTACCAGGAGGCCACTAGGCTTGGAACTGAATGAGAGCGGAGGTGAAGGCTCGGGGATGAGCAGACTGGCAAGAAGACTAAGGCCAAAGAGAGGTGTCAGTGGCTTGGATGAAGGAGATAAGGGCAGAGAGAGTAAGAAAAGGTTGTCTGTAGAGTTAACAGGGTTTGTTGATGGATTAGGTGGAAAAGTGTGCAAAAAAGGGAGGAGTCAAGAATGACTGTAACACAGTGATTCTCAACCAGGGGTGCTTTTGCCCCTCAGGGGACACACACACACATTTTTTGTTTTCCAAAACATGAGTCCAGCAACATGAAACAGTGTGCACTAAATTTCTTCAACGAAGGTGCCAGGTAACACTTCCAGCTGCCCAAAACAGTAAGAAGGGTGAGATTCCTACCATCAGAGACCCAGCACCTTGCACCTGGCCTTCCTACTTAAGGAGTGGGTGGTGGAAAGATTTCAGGCCTCCTCTGTGTCTATTTTTCTGGCCTCCCAGTTACCTCCTGACTTGCCAAAGCCTATAGCCACCAGGGTAATTTTTAGATTTGTGAGACAAATGAGGAAGAACAAACAAATTGATTTGAGACATCAGTGTGTGTGTGTGTGTGTGTGTGTGTGTGTATGGTGTTGGTGGTGGTGTTTGTTGACTTTGAGGTGGCGGCTGAGAATGGGTTGGATGAGAGGAGAGGGCAGTGAGGTTTAGCATTAGACAGACAGTGAAGGTCACACGACCATGCCTAATGTGTAACCAGCCTCCAGGCTGGAAAACAAAGGCGAAGGGAATCCCTTCTGCAGGCAGTGACAAAGAGGGGAGCGTTTCTGGTCCTCTGCATTTCCACTCCTTCCCAGGACTTTTGAACCATATTTAGCAAGAAATGAAAGGAAATGGCGGGCAAGAAAGAAACATTGTACCCTCTCCTTTTCTGCCACTATGCCACCTGCTTTCAGATTACTAACTTTTTCTTAATTATTTCACTCTTCTTTTGCTTTTCTGTACATGTTTTGAATGCTAAGCAATATTTGGCAGACAGGGCTGGCTTTTAGCCTCTGAGTGAAACTCTGAGGATCATCCTAGATCAGTGATGGCTTTGCTTTTTGCTCTCCCCTCCCTGCCAGTACCCAGCATGTAGGAAACACTGAATAAATAAGACATTAAGTTTAATAAGCCTACCTAACTGTGTACTTTAAGGCTCAGATGGCGTCTCTGCTCCTCCATGGTGCCTTTGAGGACCTCTCCATTCACACAGATCTCTCTCCCTGAATCCCATGACACCTACTGCCTGTGCTGCTGATTGATTCAGAAAAAATGTTTTGTGGAGCAGTAAACATGTGCTTGTCATTGGGTTAGGGGCTGAGGACGCAGTAGTGACAGAGAAACAAAACTCCCTGCCCTCTTAGAGCTGACTTTCTAGTCTATCATATTATGAAATATGTCTCCAAACACTGGTTAAATTTTTGTGTATTTATTTGCCTCTGCAAGTAGACTGTAAATTTTTTCAAGCATAGACTTAATTCTTTTTTTTGGTACCCTGTGCTTTGAATACTGTATTTTCAGAGCTGTAGGAGCTCATTAAATGTTTGTTTCAGAATTCAGAAACAGAGGCAGTCTCAAATCCTGCCAGTAATAGATTCACAGGAAATCCATTGTTAGTGGTGCCTGCTCTGGATGGGTGATAATTTCCACTAGTTAGCAAGTTAAATTTTACACAGAGCGTGGGTTCATGAAATAAATAGCATCTTCTCTAGCTTTAGAAAACATCATGGCTAGAGGGGGAAAATTACAAGATGAGATCAGCATCACCAGTTAATGGTGGACTAAGTTTGTGCTTCCCGTTCATGTTTTTCATCTCATGTAAACTCTAGTTCTGTATCTGAAAAGTAGAGATTTACCAAGTGGGCTGTGATGTTACTTATGTCACATGAGATCATGTGTGGTACAAGTACAAGGTGCTGTGATTATCACGGACAGTTAACGGTCACTTTGAGCAGAGGGAAGCCAGTGGTTACACAGTGGTTCAGGCAGCTTCTTGCATAGAGAACTCTTTGTCTAAGAGCTGCTGTTTTAGAAAAACAGAGAACCATTTGGGAAGCCCAAATCTCAGTTGGACCTTGTTAGCATCTATCTATGAGACGTCATTTAGGAGAAGGCTTGCCAGGGAGAGCTACCACTACCACCCAAAACAAGTTCTCTATCTGCCTGCTGATACTTTAGGGCGTGGTTTTTTTTTTAACCTAATTAAAGCTTTAAAATGCACCTATCCCTTTGAAAAGTCATAATCAACTCTTAAGAGAAAAAACAAGTCATTATGAAATCTCCTGCAGACTTTAAAGGCTTCATTTATACCTAAGACCAGACCACCCTAGGTAAATCCATTCTTTGTAATATGGTCCCATTTGTATAAAGAAGAAATATCTTAAACAATGCCAGATTCATCTCATATCAGAGATTTCTATGTTTTAGTTATTTGATATGTATTTTCTGTCAAAAAAACTCCTACAAATATGGATCAAGTGATAGAAATCGTAAGGTTACATTTTTAGTCCTAAATAGTATATTTAATGTGGAGTTTGGGCAGATGACCATATGCAGTGTTTATATACATATAATCCTCCTTTTTATTAGTCCCTTACCCAGTTTTGCTTCAGGTATTATCAGTGAGTAACCTCTCTTTTTCCACTTCATCTGCCCCATAAGAACATATTCAAATTCAGTTCTAAAATTTTTGTTGAATGCTGGCCCAGTGTTAGGTGCCCTGGAGGAATACCAGAATAAGATGAAAACTCTGTTTTTTTGTGAGAGACTCCTATCGTGACAATACAACTGGAATCCCAAGTAGCCATAAATATCTACAGTTAACCCTTGAACAACATGGGTTTAAACAGCGCAGGTCCACTTAGCAGATTTTTTTCAATAGTAAACAGGCAGTACTGCACCATCCACGCTGATTGAATCCACAAATGTGGAACCACAGATTCAGAGAAACCACAAATAGGGAGGGCCAACTATAAGTTATAGGCGGATTTTCCACTGCTAGGAGGGTGGGACCCCCAACCCCCTCATTGTTCAAGGGTCAACTGTATATTATAGGAGCTGTCATTATAGAGAAATAATCACAATCAAAACTAATCTGAGGTTACAAAACAAGTTGCCTAACCTTTGTATTTGTGTATGGGTATGCTGACTTGTTTTCAGATCAAACTGTTGTGAATAGGTACATATGTAAGATTTTCTTCCCCAGAGGTTGTCTCCTTTTAGTTCCTGTTCCTGCAGCAGTTTGCCCATACTTTGGCTTTTGTACTTACCATACTGTACTGTGATTGTTAAATAAATGTGTTAAATTAGTTGTTTAGTCTCCTCCTCCAGACGCTGAACTCCTCCAAGCCAGAGGCCATCTTTCTCCTTCCTGCTTGCTTTTTGCATCCACAGTACCTAGCTCCACACCTGGCACAAAGGCATGTTCAGTGCCTTTTTATCGCATTTATACTTCAAATGTCCTGAGTTCATATCTATCAGTAAGAGTTTTGATCATAACTGACTTCTTTCTCACTACAAGGACAGATTCAGAATGCAAAGATCTTTTTCCCTCTTCTTAAATGAGGGTTAGGTTTTTGAATGAGAGTTGGTCAGTTTATGTGTGTTGCTTAGAGTTACTATGAGTGCAAATAGAATTTTCCCCGACTTATCTTTATACATTCAAAATGGAATGTCTATCCTACATCTATTTTATATTTTCCTTGTAGTTTTTTCTCATTTCTTCCTCAGTATCTCATATGTATACTAATAGAAATCCTTTCTTATTGTCCTTCATATGGCTGCTTTAAGCTACACTGCCTTTAAGAGTATATTTGTATTCAGAGGCACCAATGGTAAATGATTTCAACAGGATGAACCTTTTTAATCCTATTTTATATCTAAAAGGCATGCTCAACTCTATCTTCTGCCATCTCTTGAGAATCCAATTTCCTAAGGTTATGGTCCTGAGACTGAATGGAAATTTTCAAAACCTAGAAGTTAAGTATCAAATTCAAACAAAGCCCAGACAATCCAGGCTGAGACTGATTTGTGTGGCCATAAGCAGCAGCAATCTTCCAGTGGCTATTGGTGTAATAACTATGATTACGGCTTAGCAAAGTCAACTTTCTCCCCTCTGGCCCCAAGCATTTGGAGCTGTTTTTCCTAAACAGAATTTTTTGAGAATATAACATTCACAATAAAAGCCACCACAACATGATAGCAGATATCCATGTAACTACCAGGTAGCAAAACAGTAGGACGCAATTTGAGAATAAATTCAGTTATGAATCAAAAAGGTGTTACTGAGACATCAAACTAGCATCTAGGTGGAAACCTACTGAGTACAGGTAGTGGAGGAAGCGTCTAGTCACCAGCTCCTAACTTTCATGACCAACATGCCAAGGTCAGGTGGTCTTTTCTGAGGCCCCCCTTTTTTTTGTCCATGAAATACAGAGATGAAGAAATTGTGATTTTTTAGTAAATGTAATAAAAATTAAAAATAAACAGGTAAAATACCCTTCAGCTGCTGGTTGACTGAAGCTTCCAACTAAGCATTAGTTATAAAATCACTAATTCACCAAGACACTTGGTAGTTCCTTACAAGCACCCTCACTACTTATTGGATTTTAAAAATAGTTTTGGGGAAATTGGATCTTTCTTCTTACATTCTTAGGACACATATCTGTGTGACTGACTAGCATAACTGAAAGACCTAAAGTATTTTATCTGCCTCATTTCCAGAGGTTATTATTAATCATATATATGTTTTTCATTGAGAATTTCCAATTCTGTAATGGTAATGGATTAATGCAGACCATTATTTCTGGGTCTTGTGGAAAGTTAGAATTAAAATCATATGCTCTTCAGTATAAACAGTATAGATAAATACAAGAATTACCTGCCACAAGGAGCCAGCTTTCATTCCTGAAAGTCCAGGATGAGACATAGACCAAATAAATGTGAATCTACCAATATCAACTTACTCTAGTCTTACAGCCCCTTAGACAACCCTTAAACTATAAGTGCAATGGAAAGAAGGAAATAAAAATCCAGATAAAATAAATAATAAGGAGGCAGAGGAACATGAAATAAACAGCAAGACTGTGATTTTTTTTCCAGACATTTTTGGTGTAATACTCTGACTTCCCAATATGAAGATTCCATATTTTTAGAAGTTTGAATCATCTATATAATTAGAGATGGAAGAAAATATGCCATTTCTGTAGACATAATAGGGCTTGTTAGCTATTTCTCCCTGAAAGGGGCTTGACTTTACTCAGTCCAGAGACTGTTGGTCTTTGCTCAAGATGCATCCTATGGAAAGGACTCTGCTGCCCTCTACTGTCAGTAAGAGTAGAGGGGACAGAGGAAGAGAAAACATTAGGACCTGTGAATGAGAATCTCTCTGATGGGAACTTCTCATCACCCAAAGACCAGACAAGTCAACGCCCTTTCTAAGGGAAAAGAGCCTTGTAAAGACCCTTGAGCTACAAGCCAGTCCAGTCTGTCAGCCTAACTGAAGGATGTGATACAACGAAGAGGGAGCTAAGGCAGCTTTGAAATGCAAAGGCCGGGAGATGAAATAGTCCATCTAGGTGAGCAAACTTTTTTTTGTTTTTAATTGGGCATTATCCAAAAAGTTGGTTATAAGAAAACACAAAAACTAAATTCCATCTTTTCATCCACGTATTTCCACAGTAATAAAATAGAACAACAGCAGAGGACATAATACCAGTTTAACATGCTATGAAGAAAAATAAGACAGGGTCAGGGCAAACAGAGTGGTGGAAATACACAGAGTAGTTAGGGAATATTCCTCTGAAGAAGTCAAGAATGAAATGAAGAAGCAAGCCTTGGGAAAATGTAGGGAAAGAATGTTCTAGGCTGAGGAGACAGCCACTGCAAAGGCTCTGTGGTAGGAGCATATTTGGGTGTTTTTGGAAGAACAAGGCTGATAATTGAGGTGTGGTAACTGGGAAAGTGAGAATGCGGCTAGAGAAGGTGGCAGAGTTCAGATTGTCGAGGGTGGCACTAATAATCATAAAATGTGAGCCGCATAAGCAATTGTAAAGTTTCTAGTACCCATGTTAAAAAAGAATAAAAAGAAATAAGTGAAATCAATTTCAATAATATATTTTATTTAACCCAATATGTCTAAAATATTGTGTAATCACTATGAGAAATACTGAGATATTTTACTTTTTTCTGTACTATATCTTTCAAATTTGATGTGTATCTTCCACTGACAAAACATCTCATTTGAACTAGCTGCAGGTGAAATGCTCAACAGTCAAGTGTAGCTATGGATCCATTTAAAATTTTTTGTTTTATTCTAGATATATTTGAATGTTTAATTTCTTTTTGTATTTAAGATCATTTTCTTACCTTTTGGAAGTGACCAAGTGGTGATCCCCAAATGACTTCAGTAGAATTCAGTGGAGACTGAATGAGCAGGAAGCCTTTCAGCTCAAAGGGACTCCAAGCTAACCTTGAATCAGCAAGCTGGGTTTCTTTCAGTTGTTTTACTTTAGGAGCAATGTGGGTGGAATTAAGTCAAGCATGTTACTGGAATGTTTAGATAGGAATAAATTTTTTATTGAAATATACTTCACATATAATATTATGTTAGTTTCAGGTGTAGTGCATAGTGATTTGACTTTTCACACATTACGAAATCACTGCAAGAAGTCTAGTAACCATCGGCCCCCATACAGAGTTTTTACGTTATTATTGACCATATTCCTTATTCTGTATATTATATCCCTGTGGCTTATTTATTTTATAACCAGAGGTTTATGAGTCTTAATCCCCTTCACCTATTTCGCCCAACTCCCTACCCTCCACCTCTGGCAACCACCTGTTCTTTGTTCTTTGTTTCTTCAAGTCTGTTTTCATTTTGTTTGTTATATTAGATTCCACACATAAGTAAGATCATACGATATTGTCTTTCTCTTTCTGACTTATTTCACTCATATGATATCCTCTGGATCCATCCATGTTGTCAAAAGTGGCATGATTTCATTTTTTAATAGCTGAGTAATACTCCATTGTATATATGGGTCACATCAACTCTTGATGGACACTTAGTTTGCTTCCATAACTTTGCTATTGTGAATTATGTTGCAATGAATGTTGAGTTGCATTATCTTCTTCTTTTAATGTTTTCTTTTCAATATTTATTTATTTGGTTGCACTGGGTCTTAGTTGTGGCACATGGGCTTCTTAGTTGTGGCATGCATGTGGGATCTAGTTCCCTGACCAGGGATCAAACCCAGGCCACTGCATTGGGAGTGCAGAGTCTTAATCACTGAGCCATCAGGGAAGTCCTGCATTATCTTTTGAATTAGTGTTTTTGTTTTCTTTGGATAAATGCCCGGACATCAAATGGCTGGATCATATGGTAGTACTATTTTTAATACTTTGAGGAATCTCCGTACTGTTTTCTATAGTGGCTGCACTAATTTTCAATGTCATCAACAGTGCACAGGGCTTCCCTTTTCTTCATATTCTCACCAACGCTTGTTATTTGCTGTCTTTTTGGTAATAGCCATTCTGACAGGAGTGAGGTGGTATCGTATTATGTTTCAGATTTGCGTTTCCCTGATTATTAGTGATGTTGAGCATCTTTTCACGTGTCTTTTGGCCATTTGTCCATCTTCTTTGCAAAAACATCTATTCAGATCCTTTGTCCATTTTTAATTGGGTTGTTTATTTTTCTGATATTCAGTTATATGAGTTCTTTGTATATTTTGGATATTAACTTCTTATCAGATATATTGTTTGCAAATATCTTCTCCTATCCAATAGGCTGCCTTTTCATTTGTTGATGGTTTCCTTCCCTGTGCAAAAGCCTTTTAGTTTGATGTAGTACCGTTTATTTTTGCTTTTGTTTCCTTTGCCTAAAGCAGCAGATCAAAATATATATACATATATGTTGGTAAGACCAACGTCAAAGACATACAGCCTATGTTTTCTTCTGGAAGTTTTATGGTTTCAGGGCTTACATTTAAGACTTTAATCCATTTTGCGTTTATTTTTCTATATAACTGAAAGAAAGTAGTCCAGTTTCATTGTTTTGCATGTAGCTGTCCAGTTTTCTCAGCACCATTTATCCGAGAGGCTCTCTTTTTCCCTCCCTGTATATTCTTGCCTCCTTTGTCCTAGATTAATTGACCATATATGCATGGGTTTATTTCTAGGCTCTCTGTTCTGTCTCATTGATTTATTGTGTCTGTTTTTGTGCCTGTTCCATACATACTCTTTTGATTAGCATAGCTTTTTAGAATAGTGTAAAATCAAGGAGTGTAATACTTCCAGTTTTATTTTCGTTTCTCAATATTGCTTTGACTTTTAAGGGTCTTTTGTGGTTTCATACAAACTTTAGAATTATTTTTCTCGTTCTGTGAAAAATGGCTTTGATATTTTGATAAAGATTGAATTGAATTTATAGATTACCTTGGGCAATATGGTCATTTTAACAATATTAATTCTTCCAATCCGTGAGAATGGTGTATCTTTTCATTTGTTTGTGTTGTGTTCAGTTTCTTTCATCCATGTCTTGTACTTTTCAGACTACAAATATTCTTCTTCCTTGGTTGGATTTATTCTTAGGTATTTTATTCTTTTTAATGCAATTGTAAATGGGATTTTTTTTTAATTTCTGTTTTTGGTAGTTCATATTAATGTATAGAAATGCAACATATTTCTGTACATCAATTTTGTATTCTGCAACTTTAGTGAATTCATTTATTCTAGTAGATTTTTGGTGGCATCTTTAGGTTTCTGTTGGCCTATAATTTTCTTTTTTTTTGAAAACTTTGTCTGGTTTTGGTATCAAGGTGATTTTGCCCTTGTAGAACGAGTTCAGAAGTGTTCCTTCCTCGGCACTTTTTGAAATAGTTTGAGAAAAGTGTTAACTTTTCTCTAAATGTTTGGTAGAATTCACCTGTGAAGCCATCTGGTCTTGGACTTTTGTTTGTTGAGACTTGTTTTATTACAGAATCAATTTCATTACTGGTCATTGGTCTGTTCATATTTTCTATTCCTGGTTGAGTATTTAGAGATGCTACATTTCTAGGAATTTGTCCATTGCTTCTAGGTTGTCCATTTTATTGACATGTAATTGTTCCAAGTAATCTCTTATACTCCTTTGTACTTCTGTGGTGTCGGTTCTAACTTCTCCTTTTTCATTTCTGATTTTATTGATTTGGTCCCTCTCTTTTTCTTTTCTTTTTTTTTTTTTTCATGAGTCTGGCCACAGGTTTATCAATTTTGTTTTTTCAAAGAACCAGCTATTAGTTTCATTGACCTTTTCTATTGTTTTTTTAGTCTCTATTTCAAGTCTCTGATCTTTCTTTCTTTCCTTCTACTTAACTTTGGATTTTGTTCGATCTTCTTGTAGTTCCTTCAGATATAGGTTTAGGGTGTTTATTTGAGATTTTTTTCTTCTTTCCTGAGGTAGGCTTGTATTGGTATAAACTTTCTTCTTAAAACTGTTTTTGCTGCATCCCATAGATTTTGGGTCATTGTGTTTTTGTTTTCATTTGACTCTAGGTATTTTTTTTTTTCCTCTTCGATTTCTTCAGTGATCCATTGGTTGTTTAGTAGCATATTGGTTAGCCTCCATGCGTTTGTGTTTTTTTTTACTTTTTTCCTTGTAGTTGATTTCTGGTCTCATAGTATTGTGGTTGGAAAAGATGCTTGATATTATTTCAGTCTTGTTAAATTCACTGAGACTTGTTTTGTGACCTAGCATGACTTATCCTGGAGAATGTTCACTGTGCACTTAAAGAATGTATATTCTGCTGCTTTTGGATGAAATGCTATATCTGTCTATCTGTCTGTCTGTCTGTCTGTCAGGTCCATGTAATCTAATGTGTCATTTAAGGCCGGTGTTTCCTTGTTGATTTTTCTGTCTGGATGATCTGTTTATTGACATACATGAAGTGTTAAAGTCCCCTACTATTATTGTATTGCTGTCAATTTCTCCCTTTATATTTAAGACTTGCTTTATGTCTTTAGGTGTTTCTGTGTTGGGTGAATGTATGTTTAAAATTGTTAGATTTTATTAATCCCTTGATTATGATGTAATGTCTTTCTTTGCCTTTTGTTACAGTTTTTGTTTTAAAGTTTATTTTGTCTAATATAATTCTTGATATTCCAGCTTTCTTTTCCTTTCTGTGTTCATGGGATACCTTTTTCCATCTCCTCACTTTTAGTCTATGTGTGTCTTTAGATCTAAAGTGAGTCTCTTGTATGCAGCATGTATATGGATCTTGGGTTTTTGTTTTCTTTTTTTAACTCATTGAGTCACTCTGTGTTTTTTGATTGGAGCATTTAACCCATTTACATTTAGAGTAATTATTGATAGGGATGTACTTATTGCCATTTTGTTAATTATTTTAAAGTTGTTTTTGTAGTTCTTTTTTCTTTTTTGCTCTCTTCCCATGTGATTTGATGACTATCTTTACATTTGGATTCAATTCTTCTTTGTGTGTTTGTATCTAGTATAGGTTTTTGGTTTGTGGTAACCATGAGGTTTATATATAACAACATATATATGATTACTTTGAGTTGATGATCTCTTAAGTTCAAACGCATTCTAACAATTCTACATCTTTATCTCCCCCTCGTTTTGTTTTTGATGTCATATTTTACATATTTTGTGTATCCCTTACCTCCTTATTGTGGATATAGATGATTTCACTACTTTTGTGTTTTAGCCTTCCAACTAGCTTTGTAAGTGGTTGATCCACTACCTTTATGTTTGTCTTTGCCAATGCAATTTTTCCTTTCATAATTTTCTTATTTCTAGTTGTGGCCTTTTTTTCTGCTTAGAGACGTTCCTTTGACATTTCTTCTAAAGCTGGTTTTGTGGTTACCCAGAAGCATGCTCCCCTCTGGTCACCAGAGCTATATGCTCTAGGGGTACCCCCTGTGTGGGCTCTGTGCACTCTTGTGCAGTGGAAGGCTGACTGCCGTGTGTGTGTGCTGGTAGGCAGAGCTGGCTCCTAGCCCCACTGGCTGCAATGCCTAGCTTTGTACAGTGGCTTCAGGCGTGCTAGAGATCAGGGCAGGCCTGCTGTGCAACTCGGTGGCATGTGGCTGCTACAAGCCTACTGGTACACAGGGCAGACCCCCCAGCTGGCTGGCTGCACAGCCCTGCAGCACACAGCTGCTGCTGGCCCATTGATGGGCAGGGCCAGGTCCCCATGTGGCTGGTCTTGTGGTTTGGTTGCACACAGCTTCTTTGGGCTTGCTGGCTGAGGAGCCCTATGTGGCACTCAGAACCCCACTTCCTGCGGAAGACCTTTGTGGTTATGGTATTGCTCTCATTTGTGAATCACCGGCCCCAGGGTGTGGGTCCTAACTAGACCACATCTCTGCCACTCCTGCTTATCATGTTGTGGCTTCTTCTTTATATCTTTAGTTGTGGAAAATCTTTTCTGCTTATGTTTAGGTTGTTCTCATAAATAGTTGCTCTGTATGTAGCTGTAATTTTGTTGTACCCTTGGGAGGAGATGAGTACAGGGTCTTCCTACCCCACTGTCTTGGGCTGACTTTCCAGGAATAAATTATACCTAGAGTTCACTAGAGGTCATTTATGGACTGTTGAGGGTAGAGGGCTAGAAAAATGTAGAAGAGTAGGATACCCCGTCCCCCAAAGACACACCCCCACCCAATCCCAGCTTCAGACAGCCCAGTTCTATCAGAAGATGTGCAGTGTAATGGTTAGGAGTTTGTATCCTGGATTGTGACTCCTGACTTTGCTACTTAATAGCTATGTGATTTTGAGTAGCTTATTTAGTTTTTTGTGCCTCAGTTTTCTCATTTGCAATGGAAGGTGGTTGTGAGGATTAATGAGTTAATGTCAAAAGCTTAGACCAGTGCGTGGTGTATAAAAATGTTCAATAATGATAGCTGTCTGTGTGGGATATGTTTTGCCTGTCACTGCAAAATCCTCTCAGCCCTGCCTCTTATCTCAGCCCAGACACTACTTGTGACAGCTCTGTGAAGGTTTGGGCAGGCTTTAGCCAGGTACAGTAGCACAGCTCTCCACTGGGGCCACAGCCCTGTACCTTTTGCTTTGAGCCCTTGGGTTTCTTGGAAACCCTTGACATCCCACTTGGCAGTCAAAGTTTTCTCACCCCAGAAATGCAAAGCAGTTAATCTAGTGGACCATCTTTGACCTAGGAGAAAGGGAGACAAAAGAGAAATATTTCCTTTTTTGGTTCTTGGTAGGCAGTGGTAAAATATGTTTTATGAGATTTTTCAGAAGGTTCTGTGGAATTAAGCACCAGTTGCCTGCAGAAGAGGCCAAGCCCTTATATAAACTTCCTTCCTTCCTGTTTCCCTCCTGCTCTTCTATACTCCTGCTCATTGGGATCACATTCCCAAATAAACCACGTGCACTTGAAGGTTTGTCATAGGCTCTGCTTTCAAGGGAATGCAGGATAAGACACTATTAATTTTCTTAGCTGTGACTTTAAAAATGCTTATCCAGTTACTCATACAATATGTCCATTTCTAGGATGGCCTTGACTCTTGACTTGTCTTTAGGACCTTGACCTTCTTTTCTCTGGCATCCCCAATCTCACTACTTTTATTGGTTCCTTCTGCAAACCCTCTTCATCCTGCAGAGACCTTTCCCCTCACACCAGTGCCCAAGTTCTGGATAGAGGAGTCTGCCTTTGCTGCTTTTATTTGCTCATTCATCCATCTCCTCCCCAGATCTAAAGCCACTCTTACAATTGACCTGTCAAGTGACAACTCCAGTCACTCAGAAGAAGAAAAGTGGAACTGTTAGGCTGTGGCAGGATGAGTTATTGTATAAACTAGAATTCATTCTGCAGAGTTTTGTGAATAATGGGAATAAATATGATCATATTAATTAACGTGTAATGAGCACTTATGAAATTCCAGGAACACCACTAAATGGTTTATATGCTCAAAACAAGCCCATGAGGTAGGAATGATTAGTGTTGCCGTTTTATAGCTGAGAAAATTATTCAGAGAAGTTAACTTTTCAGAAAACACACAGCCCATGCAGAGCCAAGACTTAAATCCAGGTCTTACTTCCTAGATGCTCAGCTCTTACTCCACTGAGACCCTCTTTAGCTCTGACCAGTGTGCTTGACCCTCATCCTACCGCTGTCTGTACTCAGCACTATGAGATGTAGATTTCCTTTCATTGGTTTAAAAAGCAGGAGTGAAAGGAATCCCACTATATACCAACAGAAAGTAAATTAGAGGTTACTTAGGGCTCTGAGTTAAGGAAAGATGGGGAGTGACTGCTAATGCATACAGGGTTTCATTTGGGGTGTGGAAAATGTTCTAAAATTGAATATGGTGATTGTTGCAAAGCTCTGAATATGCTTTAAAAAAAACAAACAACAGTGAATTCTACACTTAAAAGAGGTGAATTGTCAGTATCTGAATTCTATCTCAATAAGGCTGTGATTAAAAAAGAAAGAATGCCACTAGAGTGGGATTTACCTTATTTATTGGACAGCCAAATACAGCACATGTGTAGGAATTGGTCAATAATGCCACTGCTATTTCCCAGATTCACAAGCATTGATTTTTCATAAAATGGTGCTTGGTTTTCACTTGCGTGCACTTGTGGGGTGGAGGATTTGGGATTCCAAAAGATGTTCCTTTTCAGATCATTGCTGATCAGGCACAGGGTCACTGAGACCCAGTAGTGAGGAAGCCTGCAAGCAGCTCTGGATGCAGCCAGGCTCTTCTCCTTTAAAGGGAAATGTAAGAAAGATCAGCAGCATCTGAAAGAAAACAGCACTGGATCATGTGAATGCCTGCCATTGATGTTAGTGGCCTTACTTAGGGGATCACATCCTGATGTCCCAGGCAGTTTCAGTGAACACTTTGCCTCCAATACATGCTCATTGTCAACAGCAAAAATGGACAAGAAAAAGAAGTGAAGCATAACTGAGTTCCAGGACCAACATGCTCTTCATTCCTTTCAGGACATGTTGACTGTAGGGAAGCTGCACGGAGGGAAAGTGCCTTTCAGCTTTGAAAAATTTAGACTCAAGATGAGCCTCAGCTCACCCGAGGGAGGGACATCAAGCAAAAGAAAGAGGGCTAGCTTGGCAAGACTGTTAACTATACCGGCCCTGTTACGTCAGTATCTTGATTAATTTCTCCCTAAACATTGGAGCAGAAGTGAAATTCTTACTTCTCTCCACCTGTAACCTTATTAACTAATAATTGCTTAGGGATGCCTTCTGTCCTAAACAACTCCCATCCTCAATTTTTCTTCTGACTCATGAAACTAGAGCTGATGTGTGTAGCACCACAGAGGGGCTCATATGGATCTCGTGTGAAGGAACTTTTTCTCAGCCTTTTCCCACTTACCCAGCTTGTGGAAGAGAATCCTGGAACTGTAGGTGGTTTTCTCCCTGTTTCCCAAACCTAAGGAGAAACCCTCTCTACTTAGGAAAGAATGTTCTGTAAATCTACATGGTAAAAGACCAGAGAGAGGATAAAAGGAAAATTGGGGGAGGGAAAAGCTGGATTCTCTAGGGAGAAATGGGGGTGGGGTGAGGGTGTGCAAGATGCAGGAGCAGCAGAGTGAGGAGAAAGGAGGGGCGGGTGTGTAGTATTACAGAGGCCACCTCTATATTCCTGAGATTTGAAAAATGCAAGTAAGGGGTTTGACCTCAGCGATTCTTTGGGTCTTAGGGTTATTGCGTCTGCTTAACACATAGCCCTGAGACTCACCACGTGGGTCAAGAATTCTCCCTGGATGTTCCCACTGAGGGGACCCCTTAGATCTGTTTTTAAAAGCAATTGGTGTTGCATTTAGACAGTAAGCAGAGGATTTTAGAATCCTGGGGACAAAATATAAGGACATTGTACTTTACCTAAAAGGAAGCATACTTTCTCCTTGGTTAATAAGAATCAGATTTTTTAAATCAGTAAGATTGGACAGAACTAGTATCAGCTTGGTTTACAAAGTGCTAACTAAATTGATAAAACTTTGAGAATATAGGTGGGGTAAGTAGATGAAGGTATTTTTTGGAGAAGAGTTTCAGGTTCCTCATTACATTCCTTTTAGAAATTCTAAAAGTCCTTCTGTTCCTATTTTGTATTGAGAACATAGAGAAAAGAGCTCTTGGGTAGAGAGGTCTGAACACAAATCCTTGACTCACTTCTTAGTTGTGGGATTTGAGGCAGGCCAGTTTACCTCGCTAGTCTTACCTTTTTTTTTAATGGGTGATGTTGCCGAGAAAAACCTGGCCTCGGTTCACCAATGCCGAATAGAAATACGGAGACAGAGCTTTGGAGGCTTAGAAAGGAATAGCTTTATTACTTTGCCAGGCAAAGGGGGAACACAGTGGCTAGCACGTCAAGAACTGTGCCCCCCTCTCTGGGAAATAGGGAGAAGTCTTATAGTCAGGGCTCGTGGTCAGGGGTAGGCAATAAGGATCAAGGCAATAACAGTCTTGCATTCTTCTGATGTGTTGGTGGTGAGCTAAGTAGAAGTCAGCATCATCAGCCTTCAGGTCCAGCTGGTCTGGGGTCTGCATGCTTGTGGGCAGCATGCTATCATTAACTTCTCGCACCTGGAGGTGGTTTCAACTTTGCAAAATAGCTCAAAGATATTGTTGTGTGTATTGTTGCTGGGGAAATAGGACCTGCCCCAAGGCTGCTCTTGACTGTTTCTCCCAGGTCTCCTGCAACCCCTCCTTTCATTAATTAACAACTGCTTGAATCTGCCCACTGAAACTCAGGGAAGGTCCTGGAGGTTGAATGAAGGCTGTTTTCCTATAATCAAATAGGGGACACAGAAAGGCTTTGTGCCCGGGAGCCCCGCAGGTCCCTGCTCAGTATAAGGTAATAAAGAAAAATATTTCACCTGGCATTCCCATAACACTATTACTGTGTTTAATTATTACATGTATCTGATATATATAAACATATGTAAAAGAGGAAGGAAGAAATAGTAGCATCTATTGAATGCTCCTAAGTAAGGAACTTTAATTATCCTCATTTTATAGATCAGCAATTGGCTCTCAGGAAAACTCAGTAAGTGATACCAGGTCAAATACCTAAGAAGTGCCAGGACTAGAGTTCAAACCCAGTCTATTTCCTTTTAAAGTCTCTCTTTCTTCCTTGTGAGATGGAAGTTTTGTGTTATAATCAGGAGTTTTGTTTCTTCATACATCTTACTGAAGTTTTCAAGGCTCTGCACCATTTACAACTAGGTGACGCAGTGCTGGTGAAAATTCAAGTGGTCTTTGCCTATCTTATAGCATCTCAAAGTTAACCTTCTCTTCTGTAACTGAAAATACACTAAATGAATGAATATCTTTGTTTAAACTCAACCTGAGTTTCCTGTGTGAAGCAACTACAGAATAATAGTGTATTTATATGAACTAATTTAAGAATTTCTTTGTTCCTCTTTTCCGTATTCTCAGTAAAACAAAAGAATATTCAGATATTATAAACAGTACTGCAGTGAACACTGGGGTGCATGTAGACATGGACGCAATCTAAATGTCCATCACCAGATGAATGGATAAAGAAGATGTACATATAAAAAAGAATGAAATGCCATTTGTAGCAACATGGATGGACCTAGAGATGATCATACTAAGTGAAGTAAGCCAGACAGAAAAAGGCAGATATCATGATACTGCTTATATGTGGAATCTAAAAAAAAAAAAAAAAGACAAACTTGTACACAGAACAGAAATAGACCCGCAGACAGAGAAAACAAACTTATAATTACCAAAGCTTAAGGGGGTGGGAGGGATAAATTAGGAGTCTGAGATTAACATACACACTACTTATATAAAACAGATAACCAACAAGGACCTACAGTATAGCACAGAGAACTATACTCAATATTTTGTAATAACCTATAAGGGAAAATAATCTGAAAAAGAATATATATATGTATAACTGAATCATTTTGCTGTATACCTGAAACTAAGATATTGTAAATCAACTATACTTCAATAAAAAAAAATAAATTCACTTTAAGCAAACCAAAAAAAGGGTATTTGGTTAGGGAAAAAAGCCCTTATTTGGCCCTAGGTAACAACTTGCCTTGTCTAGGCATATTGATACATTAGTTGTACAAGTTAAGCGTGAGAAACGACTGATTAAAAAGGTTGATAATTATTCTCTCAGTTGCTGGGTGTTATCTGCCAGCAGTTCAACCTCAGTTAACAAGCAGACAAAGTTCAGATTCCTTCCACAGCTAATTTAAGTATCCCATTAAAAAGTGAAAGCATATTTAAATTAAAATACCCAGAAGATTTAAAAGAAGAAAAAAGGAGGGAGGTGGAAAAACTTTAAAGAGGACCAGAAAGAAATGCATCAGTAATTTCTCTGTCAGGTAACACTTTCTCAAACTGGCCTGAGCACCAAAGATGAAATAGAAATTTCTTTATCAAATGAGAATGTGGAAGAGGGCTGACCTTTGATCAAGTGTCCGTTTGTAGTTTTGACAAGGAAATTTGCATGAAAAAAAAAGTGTGCTGGACACTTACTACATGAAAAGTTAAGTTGCAGCAGTGTAAAGGAAGCCAGAGGCCAAACTTCTTAAACAGCCTGTCAGATAAAATCTGGATTCCTTCCACTGTGCACATGGGGTATTTTTCAAACTGCAAAGGATTTTTAAGGAGGACAGATGTGGTACTTTTGTTCTGTGCTTCAACACAAAGTACTTTCCACCTTTTTAGCCCTGAGTTTGAGCTCATAATTTTCATCTCACACGTATTACAGATTGGGATGCAGAAAAGCGAAAACAGTAACATAAACATCATCAGCCATCTAATTTGCATTCAGTAATCTGCAAGATAATTAGTTATAAGGCTATCAATTTATTTATTTATTTAATTTTTCCAACACAAAAGAAGGCTGTATTGAAAGAACGGAGGATCAAAAAAGATATGAGACAAAGAAAACAAACAACAGAAAGGCACATATGGTGGTATGCTTGGTGGTGCTCCACATGGCTCTTAGGCGCTATTTTTTTTTTCCCATTCTTTTTTCTTTCTGCTCCTTAGTTTGCCTATTCAGTTCCATCCCCTACTTTATTTTGTTATTTCCACAAATTATAGCTTTATGCACTGTGCCCATTAATATAGATTTATAATTATTGTTTTATGCATTTGTCTTTTTTTTTAAGCTCTTTATTAGAATATAATTGCTTTATACTCTTGTACCAGCTTTTGAGGTACACCAAAGTGAATCAGCTGTATTTATACATATATCCCCATATCCTCTCCCTCCCGCGACTCCCTCCCACCCTCCCTGTCCTGGCCCTCTAAAGCATCACCCATCATGGAGTTGATCTCCCTTTGTTAAACAGCAACTTCCCACTAGCTGTTTTACAGTTGGTAGTGTAAATATGTCTATGCTACTCTCTCACTTCATCCCAACTTCCCCTTCACGCCCCCCCCCCCCCCCCGCAACCCTGTGTCCTCCAGTCCATTCTCTGCATCTGCGTCCTTATTCTTGCCCTATCACTGGGTTCATCAGTACCATTTTTTTTAGATTCCATATATATGAGTTAGCATGCAGTATTTGTTTTTCTCTTTCTGGCTTACTTCACCATTTGTCTTTTATATCACAAAGGAAACAAAAAGAGGGACTACATACCAAAAATACAACAATATTAGCTTCTATATTTATCAACACAGTTACTTTTACTGGGAACTTTATTTCCTCATGTGGCTTCTAATGCCCTTTTGTTTCAGCCTGTAGAACTCCCTATAGCATCTCTCATAGGGCAGATCTACTAGCAATTAATTCCCTTAGCTTTTGTTTATCTAGGAATTTCTCAATTTCCCCTTCATTTTTGGATAATTTTGCAGGTATAGAATTTGTTTTTTTTTTTTTAATTGGGGTATAGTTGTTTTACAATGTTGTGTTAGTCTCTGCTGTACAGCAAAGTGAAGTTCCCTGTGCTGTACAGTAGGTTCTCAGTATTTATTTTATACATATTAGGGTATATATGTTAATCCCACTCTCCCACTTCATCCCACCCTCCCTTTCCCTCCTTGGAGTCCATACGTTGATGTAGATGTAGAGTTCTTGTTTGACTATATTTTACTTCCAGAACTTTAAACGTATCATCCCACTACCTTTTGGCCTACATGATTTCTTATGACAAACGAGCTGTTCATGTTGCTGAAGAGCCTTGTGTATGTATGTGACAAGTCACTTCTGTCTTGCTGCTTTCAAGATGCTCTCTTTGTCTCTGGCTTTCAATAGTTTGATTATAATGTGTCTCAGTGTAGATCTGAGTTTATCCCATATGGCGGTTTTTGAGCTTCTTGAATGTGTAGATACATGTTTTTCACCAAATCTGGGAATTTTTTTTCCATTATTTCTTCAAATATTCTTTCCGCCCCTTTCTCTGGAGTCTAGTTGAACCCTTGTAGCATCCACGGGTGTAGATAAACATTTAAAGATAGTCAGTATTTTTTTCCCTTTGTACAAAACAAGAACTGTAGAGTTTTGAAGTAGTTGACCTGACAGTTCTTGTCAGTTAAATAGTTTTTTTTAATTAATCAATTAATTAATTTATTGGCTGCATTGGGTCTTCGCTGCTGCGCGCAGGCTTTCTCTAGTTGTGGCAAGTGGGGGCTACTCTTAGTTGTGATTCGTGGGCTTCTCATTGTGGTGGCTTCTCATGTTGTGGAGCATAGGCTCTAGGCACGTGGGCTTTGGTTGTTGTGGCAGGTGGGCTCAGTAGTTGTGGCTCATGGGCTCTATAGCACAGGCTCAGTAGCTGTGGCACACGGGCTTAGTTGCTCTGCCGCATGTGGGATCTTCCCGGACCAGGGACCTGCATTGGCAGGCGGATTCTTAACCATTGTGCCATCACTATGTATTTTTAGTGTCCCCTGTAAAATGCTATCAAAAAAAAACGATAGCTGTCTTTTAAGAATTAACTAAAAATGATTGTGTTATGTAACGATCTGAGTGAATGTAAGATTATTTATGTGTAAAATCGTTGTACAGATATGATTATTTTTCTTTTCAGAGAATTTCTCTGATGGTTGGTAATAAACCTGTTTGTAGAGAGATCCTCAGCGTGAAGTCCAGCTAAAGCGCTAACTCAAAATAATGGAAATGATACAGTGCAGCACCCCTGCCCTGACTTCTCACCCTATGCATTTTTCCATTCAACCACATTATAGTGTTTTAAAGACTGTATTTCAGGCTCATAGTAGGCTTAATACATAATTGTAGAATGACAGAATATTGTATACAATATTGATAGTTATTTGGAAAAGGCAGTCAAATGAAGAAAGTTCTGCTTTTGTCCTTCTGATAGAGCTTTTCAGTGGATGAAATTTCTTTTCACTTTGGGGAGGCAAAGTAAATTATGAACCATAACAGAATTATGGTTAATTGTATGTGTTTTAGAATATCACATCCGAGTGCAAATTCCAGATAAATCTTAACAGCTTGTCACCAACTTGGAAATGTTCAGCAAGTGACAGCTGAATAGCTTTTCAGTTTTATGAATGATTCCACATAAGTTCTCTCCAAAACTCCCATCCTTATGACAAGCATCTTCTGAGTCATGCTTTTAGATATGTGCATTTGTTTGTATGTCTCCCATCCATGTTAACACAGTGGAGTCTTTTTTCACTTGGCATTGCTTATTGGTCCTCATTCCTGGTGGTATGCACCATAGCACTAACCTTAGCTGCTGTAGATGGTATGCCTGACAGACAATTTTATGCCTTATGAGCTGACTTCTCTCTATAAATAGACTGATCCTGTTGACAGTTGTCCATGAGAGGGGGTTTCAGTGGATTATCTCAAGGTCAATACCATCTTTTTATCAAGAGCTAAACTAAATATCTAGCTCCTGATTGTTGGTTTATTTCTACTATCAACTTCACTATGCAGAACACTTTTCCTTTTTTAAATATTCTCTTCAAAATACATAAGACACCCTTAAAAGAATCTTTCAGCCTGTGATAACTGCTTTCTTCAAATAGCCTTAGGCTTCTCTTCTTCTTCTTCTCTGTATCTGCTTAACCTAAGAAGTCAGAAAGAAGAAAGCAGGGAAATGGAATCTGACATCTGAGTTAGTGATCTAGGCCTACAACTCCCCGTTCATGAACCATGTATTTCATACTTATCCTTGGTAGCTTGTTAGCCTAGTGTTTTGAAAATCAGTAATCTGTAATTGCAGAGTCTAGATGAGCTGATCTTACAAAGACCAACATCTGGCTGAGAAGAATAGGGAAAATGCTTGAATGTACTTCCTTGATTTTAAACAAGAGAGTGAAAAACCTTGACATCTGGTCTTTGTCCAACAATTCTGACCTTCTGTTGATTGGCTTATACTATACGTTGAACACTTTGCAAAATAAGACCTCTTATAATTTTCATAAAGATCCTTAACATCATTGTTCCATTGAAGAACATTTGCAGGGCCAGTATTGATCACACCTGGTGAATGTTGCTCATTATGACCACATTGAAAAATTCTTAGAAACACCCTTTTCTGCAGTGAGTAATTACTCTGAACTCAGATATTGAATAATATTTTCTAGAAAATAATTCTGCATCAGTGATTCTAAATAAAGCATAAATATGCCTATACGTCTCAGTGTGAAAGAAATAGGAGGAAAGCAAACTAAACTCTACACCATCAATATATGAGGGTGAGTCAAAAATTATCTGCACTCTGAAGTTTTAATATAACCAGAGTGCAGATAGTTTTTGACTCACCCTCGTATTTGGCCTGACATGTCTGCTACAGGTTTTCTCAAAAGCAGTGTTATTGAGAGATTATTCACATACCAAAAAATTCACGCTTTTAAAGTGTATAATTTGCTGGTTTTTTATTATGTTCATTCTGTTGTACATTAAAAATTTCATCAGCTCAAAAATATTCTTTTTGTTTTCAAGATTGTTCTGACTTTTCTGGGTTCCTTCAGTTTTCCTATGAATTTTAGGATTACCTTCTTCATTGTTGCAAGAGCAGATGGTGGGATTAGGTTGAGTTTGTATTGCCATCTTAACTATATTAAGTCTTCTGATCCATACGCATGGGATGTCTTTCCATTTATTTAGGTCTTTAATTTCTCTCAAAAAAGTTTTACAGTTTTTGTTGGTAAATTTTATACTTTTGTATTTATTTCTTAGTATTTTATTATTTTTGGTACTACTTTAAATGTAATTATCTTAATTTTATTTTAGAATTGTTGATTACTATGTATCAAAATACAGTTGATTTTTAAGTTTATCTTGTATCCTGTACCTTTTCTGAACTCATTCATTAGATCTAATGATTTTTTTAGTTGATTCCTTGGACTTTTACTTATATACAAGATTGTGTGATCTGCAAATAGAGATACTTTTACTAATTTTTTAAATCTGATATGCCTTTTCTTTCTTGCCTCAACTGTCCTAAAACCTCTGTACAATGATGAATAAGGTGTCAAGAGTGAATATCCTTGTCTTGTTCCTTATCTTAGAAGGAAAGCATTTTACCCTTCACTATTTAGTATGATGTTAGTTTTGGGGTTTTTTGTAAATAGCATGTATCAAATTGGGGAAATTTCTGTTTATTCTTAGTGTGTTAAATATTTTACCATGAAAGAATGTTGGATTTTTGTCAAATTCTTTTCCTTAGGTTCCTCGAGTTGATTGTGTGGTTTTTATCCTTTATGCTGTTAATATAACATATTACACTGATTTTTCATATGTTGAATTCATCTTACATCCCTGGGGGATAAATTGTACTTTAGTTGTAGAGTTCTGTCAGCTTTTGTATAATCCTTTTTGTATCTTGCTGCATTTGATTTGCTAGTATTTTCTTGCAGAATTTTATATTTATACATCATAAGGGATATTGCTCTGTAGTTTTATTTTCCTGTCATGTCTTTGTCTGGTTTTAGTATCCCGGTAATACTGACCACATAGAATAAGTTGGGACACACTTCCTCCTACTTTTTGGAACAGTTTATGAAATATTTGTAATAGTTCTTTCTTAAACATTTGGTAGATTTTTACCAGTGAAGCTATCTGAGCCCGGGTTCATCTTGTGGAGTTTTTTGATTACTAATTCAGCCTCTTGTTATATATCTACTGAGACTTTCTATTTCTTGAGTCAGTTTCAGTAGTTTGTGTCTTTCTAGGAATTTTCCCATTTCATCCAAGTTATCTAATTTGTTGCTGTACAATTATTCATAGTATACCTTTATAATGTCTACTGTTTTTCTAAGAGTGGTAGTGTACCTCTTTTATTTTTTATTTTTCTTTTTTTAATCTCCCCCATTCCTTCAGCCTTTATTATATGAATAAAAGAACTTAAGACAATTTAGCTTAATTTTAATAAAATGTTTCCCAAGCATTATTTTGGCCAGGTACCCAGGTTTAAGTTATGAACGTTGACAGTGTCCATTTATATAACCACACTTGAAGTTAAAGTCTTAACCATTTTCTAATAATTAACCTATTTTCTACACTGCTTATTCACATATGTCCATTAACAAATGGAATGTTGTCTGTTACACTTATTGGTTTGTGAGTGTTTTCTGGGAACTGCAGTGTCTGTGAAGACCGATTTCCATGCTGGCATTGCATGCATCCAAATGTTAATGCACAGAGGCACAGAATTAGAGCAACGAGAGCATATTCAAACACTAGCACGCCCCATCCCCCCTTTTATTGCTTGTTTTGCTTAGTACTTCTTAAAACAAAAATAAGAATCTCAAATCCAACGTTCAACTGCCAAAGAAATAACAGCAGGGCACATACTTAGGGCTCGAATGAAATTTTAAGCACTAGCTGGCGTGAAACAGTAGACATTCGTTTATGTATATTTTGACCTTATTATCTAAAACTCAACAAGGGTCTTCCAAACAAATTGTCAACTCATACCAACATGATTTAAGGTTCAAGCATACACATGGAATAACAATGTGTTCTTTGGGATTTTAAGTGAGTACAAACTCTGACTACCCAAATTTGAATTCAGGTCTTGGGGAAGTGAAAAGCTTGTTTGTACTAATCAACTGTGCTACACTTCTACTGCAGTAATCATTTGGGATGATTATAATCTAGACTATCCTTGGTTTCATCCAGTAAAATGCAGAGGATACAAACAGGAAAGCATGCCAGCCAGTTAAGTGTTCAATAATACATGATTTTTATTCTCTTGCTCTGAGAGCATGTATCAAAAAATATATATATTAAACCAAGGAAAATAACTGAAGATTTATGGGCCTCTTGTGCTTTAAAAAGGGGAAAAAAGTAGCCACTAATTTGCTCAGATACAGCAGGCTTAGCGGTCCTATATTTTGAAGATTTTAAGAATGTTTCTTAAGGTAAAAGGAAAGGGAAAACATTCACTACCCCTTTCCAGAATTTAAACAGAGGGCAGTAGACATTCTTTATACCCAAATAAAACTATGGTAGCGGTGCACATGTGACCAAGGTGAATGCAGAATGGAGATGTTCTAAACACAGCTAGGACTCTCAGCAAAGCTAATACACTAAAATCATATGATTACATTTTGAAAGAAAATGCACAAAAACCAAATAGGAATTTTGAGATTTTTCATTTGAAGGTAAACCTTAATGCTATTAAATTCACAAATATGCTAATTTAAATACCCAATTCTATTATCTAAAACACACATTGCAAACATACAAATATCTATTCTCTCCACATGTCAGAGCCCATTCATTTCATGGTTTGGAAATGGGGAGAATAGGTTCCCCTTAAACTGCAAGTCAGCAGGTGTTTCTATACAGTTAACTTTAGCAAAATTCATACAAAATAGTAATTAACAATGATCTTCTTTACTTGTTAACTCACAAGGAAACACCATCAAAACTGCATTTTGTTAAAGTTTCTGTACTAAAATGTAGAAAAACTGAACTACACAAATATTGAAAAGTTAAAAATTCCTTAATTTTTTATTCCTGCTACCACTACCACAATTTACAGGGCAGTGTACCTGATGTAATGAAAAGAAAAAGAAAAAGACAAAGCTACAACAGATAAAAGACCTCAGGAATGTACATCTAATTGACACTACATTGCATTAATCAACAGCTGCACTTTTTGCAAACTGTGGCTATGACAGTCCTGAACAAGAAGGGTTTCCTGTTTAAGCTGCAGTAACTTTTCTGACTATGGATCGTCGTTCCTCCTGTGGCAGATTTTTACAGTTCCTCTAATGCATTTGGGACGACTGTCTCAAAGTAACCTGCAGCTTTCCTGACAACTCCTCACTCTCTCTCCTGCTAGGAACTGTAGCCCTTTCCTTCTGAGTTTTTAGAACCTTCTGCTACCATATCCACCACTTCCACCACCAGATCCATAACCACCACCATAGGGACTGGCCGAGCTTCTTCCACCAAAACTGCCCCCCTTCATGGGTCCATAATTTGATTGCTGTTGTCCACTATAATTTCCAAAATCATTATAGTTCCCACCACCACCATAGTTACCATCACCTCCAAATCCATTATATCCACCATCTCCTCCTCCATAACTACCTCTACTGCCACCACCTCCACCCCATAGCCTCCTCTCCCACCAAAGTTTCCACCACGGCCAAAGTTACCTCCTCCACCTCCAAAGTTTCCTCCACGACCCATAAAGTTGCCAGCTCCACATCCATGACCTCTTTGTGATCCAGCAGATTGCATTTCTTGTTTAGAAAGGGCCTTTTTCACTTCACAATTATGCCCATTAATAGTGTGGTATTTCTGAACAACAATTTTATCAACTTATCATGATCATCAAAAGTTACAAAAGCAAATCCTCTCTTTTTTCCACTCTGCCTGTCTTCCATAACTTCTGTGGTTTCAATCTTGCCATACTTTTCAAAGTAATCTCTCAAATTATATTCTTCTGTAACTTCTTTAATACCACCAACAAAAATTTTCTTCACTGTTAGATGGGCACCAGGCTTTACAGAATCCTCTCTAGAAACAGCTCTCTTTGGTTCCACTACATGCCCATCAACCTTGTGTGGTCAAGCACACATTACTGCATCCACCTCTTCAACACAAGAGTAAGTCACAAAACCAAAGCCCCTGGAACATTTTGTTTGGGGGTTTCTCATCACCACACAATCTGTAAGTGTGCCCCATTTCTCAGAATGTTCTCTTAAGCTATCATCTGTAGTTTCAAAGCTCAGACCACCAATAAACAGTTTTCTCAACTGTTCTGGTTCCTTTGGATCATGGCCCTCCATTTTGAGACCAGACTCGCCTCTTCCAGCTTGAGTTCAATATGAGACCGAGACCCTCTTTTATTTTTAACATAGTAATGCGAGTCCTGTCTCTTGTTTGGTCAATCTAGCTAAAGTCTTCTTTATTTTTGCCTTTTCAAAGAGCCAACTTTTGGTTTTACTACCTTTTTCTATTGTTTCCCTATTCTCTACATCATAAATTTTCACTCTAATCTTTATTGACTTCTCTCTGCTTGGCTTGGATTTTGTGTGTGTTCTGTTTTGTTTTGTTTTAGTTTTCTTAAAGGTGCAAGGTCAGGTTATTATTTTTTATTGAAGTATAATTGATTTACAGTGTTTCAGGTATATAGCAAAGTGATTCAGTTGTTTAGATATCTATTCTTTTTCAGATGCTTTTTTCGTTATAAATGATTACAGGATATTAAATGTAATTCTCTGTGCTATACAGTAGATCCTTGTCATTTATCTATTTTATATGTAGTAGTGTGTATCTGTTAATCCCAAGTTCCTGATTTATCTCTACCCCCCCTTTCCTCTTTGGCAACCATAAGTTTGTTTTCTATGTCTGTGAGTCTATTTTTTTTAATAAATTCATTTGTATCATTTTTTTAGATTCTGCATATAAGTGATATCATATGATATCTGTCTTTCTCTGACTTAATTTCACTTAGTATGATAATCACTAAGTCCAACCATGTTGCTGCAAATGGCATTATTTCATTCTTTTTTTATGGCTGAGTAATATTCCTTTGTGTGTGTGTGTGTGTGTGTGTGTGTGTGTCTGTGTGTGTGTCTGTGTATATATATATATCACATCTTCTTTATCCATTCATGTGTCGATGGACATTTAGGTTGTTTCCATGTCATGGCTTTTGTAAATAGTGCTACTGTGAACGTTGAGGTGCATGTATCTTTTCAAGTAAGAGTTTTCATCTTTTCCAGATATATGCCTGAGAGTAGGATTGCAGGATCATATGATAACTCTATTTTTAGTTTCTTAAGTAACCCATACCTCTATACTGTTCTCCATAGTGGCTGCACCAATTGACATTCCCACAAACAGTGTAGGAGGGTTCCCTTTTTTCCACATTTTCTCCAGCACTTAATATTTGTAGACATTTTGATGATGGCCATTTTGACCAATATGAAGTGATACCTCATTGTAGTTTTGATTTGCATTTCTCTAATAATTAGTGATGTTGAATGTCTTTTCATGTGACTTTTGACCACCTAGATGTCTTCTTTGGAGAAATGCCTATTTAGGTCTTCTGCCTATTTTTTAATTAGGTTGTTCTTTTGACATTTGAGTTGTATGAACTGTTGGCGTATTTTGGAAATTAATCCTTTGTCAGTCATGTGTTTGCAAATATTTTCTCCCATTCTGTAGGTTGTCTTTTCATTTTGTCTGTGGTTTCCTTTGCTATTCAAAAGCTTTTAAGTTCGATTAGGTCCCATTTGTTTATTTTTGCTTTTGTTTCCGTTACTCTAGGAGATGGATCCAAAAAAATATGTATGTCAGAGCGTTCTGCCTGTATTTTTCTCTGCGAGTTTTATAGTACCTGGTCTTACATTTGAGTCTTTAATCCATTTTGAGTTTATTTTTGTATATGGTATTAGAGAATGTTCTAATTTCATTCTTTTAGATGTAGCTGTTCAGTTTTCCCAGCACCACTTATTGAAGACATTGTCTTTTCTCCATTGTATATTCTGGCCTCCTTTGTCGTAAATTAATTGACCATAGGTGCAAGGGTTTATTTCTGGGCTGTCTGTCCTGTTGCATTGATCTCTATATCTGTTTTTGTGCCCGCACAGTATTGTTTTGATTCCTATAGCCTTGTAGTGTAGTCTGAAGTCAGGGAGCATGGTTCCTCCAGCCCCATTATTCTTTTTCAAGATTGTTTTGGCTATTTGGGGTCTTTTGTGTTTCCATACAAAATTTTAAATTTTTTGTTCTAATTCTAAGGTTAGTTTATCGATTTGAGACTTTTTTCTTTTTTAATAAAGGCATTTAGAGCTATAAATTTCTTTCTAAGGACTCCTTTAATTGCATCTCATAAAGTTTGACATATTGTGTTTTTATTTCTATTCTTAAAGTATTTTCTAATGCCCTTTGAATTCTTTTTTGACCCATTGTTTATTTAAGAGTTTGTTTTTTAATTTCCATATATTTATAATATTCCAAAATGTCCTCTGTTACAGATTTCTAATTTTACTGCATTGTGGCTTGAGAAAATACTTGTAATCCTTTTTGATTTGTTAAGGTTTGTTTTATGGCATTAATATGGTTAATCCTAGAAAATGTTTCACATGCATTCCAGAAGAATGTATGTTCTACTGTTGTCCATTGATTTATTCTGTGAATGTCTGTTAGTTCTAGTTTGGTTTAGATGTTATTCAAATCTTCCTTTTCCTTGTGCATCTTCTGCCTAGTTGTTTTATCTATTACTGAAAGTGATATATTTGCTTCCAACTGTGATTGTGGAATTGTCTGTTACTCCCTTTAGTTCTGTCAGTTTTTTCTTCCATGTATTTTGAGACTCTGCATATATTTTTATAATTGTTATGTATTTCTGATGAACTGGTTATTTCACTATTATAAAATGGCCTTTGTCTTTTGTAACATTTATTGGTCATAAAGTACTTTTTCTCATATTAACCACTGCTGAGTTGTCTAATACTGTAGCCACAACTGTGTTTGGTTAGTCTTTGCATGGTATATCTTTTTCTGTACTTTTGCTCTCAACTTATTCAAGTCTTTGAATCTAGACAGCGTGTAGTTGGATCATCATTTTTTAATCTTGTCTTCCAGTTTCTTCCTTTTGATTGGAGTGTTTAACTAATTTGTATGTAATAAAATTACTGATATGATAGGATTTATACCTGCTATTTTGCTGTTTACTCTCCACGTCTTATATCCTTTTATACTCCTATGCTCCTCTGCTACTCTCTTCTTTCATGCTAAATATTTTCTAATGTACTATTTTCATTCCCTTTTTTATTATATATTTTGAGTTATTTTCTTAGTGGTTGCCCTGAGGATTAAAATTAACATCTTAACTTAAAAAATCTAGTTTGGATTAATACCAACTTAATTTGAAAAACAGAAAATTTTACTCCTACATAGCTCCATTTCCTGCCTGCTCCACTTCCTCCCTGCTCCTTTGTGCTGTTACTGTAATACAAATTACATCTTTATACATTGTAAACCCCTCATGATAATGTTATAATTATTGCTTTATTCAGTTGTCTTTTAAATTAGAAGGAAAGTGCTACAAATAAAAAATTGATCACGTTGTCTTTTATGTAGCTACCTTTTCTCATTCTATTTCTTCATGTGGTTTCACATTTCTGTCTGGTATCCTTTCATTTTAGCCTTAAATACTCCCTTTAGTATTTTTGTAGGTCAAGTCTGCTAGCCAGGAATTCTGGGTTTAAAAAATCTGATGTCTTTATTTATTCTGTTTTCTTTTCTTTCTTTCTTTCTTTCTTTCTTTTTTTTTTTGAAGGATAATTTTGTTAGATATAGAATTCTTGGTGGAGAGTCTTTCTCTCAGAACTTTGAGTATGTCATCCCACTGCCATCTGGCCTCCATGCTTTCTGATGAGAAATCAGCTGTTAATCTTGTAGAGGATCTTTTGTATTTACATGATGAATCACTTTTTTTATTACTTTAAGATTCTCTTTGTTTTTGGCTTTTGACAGTTCGATTATGATGTTCCAAGTGTGGATCTCTTTGAGTTTATCTTACTAAAATTTTGTTAAGCTTCTAAAGTGTATAGATTAATGTTCTTCATCAAATTCTGAAAGTTTTCAGTGATTATTTCTTCAAATATTCTTTATGCCCCTTTATTTCTCTCCTTTCTTCCAAGGGTTCCCACTGTGCATGTATTGGTGCATGTGGTATTGTGCTAACAAGTATCTGAGACACTGTTGATTTTTCTTTATTCTTTTTTACTTCCCTTGCTTTACTAAGTAATCTCAGTTGACTGGATAATTTCAACTGACCTATCTTCAAGTTTGCTCATTCTTTTTTCTGCCAACCTATATCTGCTGTTAAACTCCTCTACTGAATTTTTCATTTGTAATTGTACTTTCCAACTCCAGAATTTCTGTTTGTTTCTTTTAAATAATTTCTATCCTCCTATTGATAATCTCTATTTTGTAGACATTATACACATACTTTCTTTTTGGTCTTTAGATATTGTGTTCTTAAGTTCTTTGGATTGGCTGATTTAAAGTTTTGTCTAGTACATCTAACATACTTCCTCAAGGATAGTTTCTAAAGTGGTTGCTTCTTTCTCCGTCGTATAGGCTATACTTTTTGTTTCTTCATGTCTCGTATCTTTATTTGTTGAAGAGTGGATGTTTTAAATAATGTAATATTGCAACTCTTGTAATCAGAGTCTGCTTTTTCAGGGTTTATTATTGTTCCTTTTTGTTGTTGTTCTTGCTGTTTGTTTAGTGACTTCCCTAAACTAATTCTGTAAAGTTTGTTTTTTGTCATGTGTGGTTACTAAAATCTTAGCTTAATAGTCAGCTAATGGTTAGAGAGAAATTTCGTTAAATTCTTTGGGCAAATAAGTCTCTCAGACTTTGCAGTAAGGATTTTCTGTGCTTGTTAGGGCATGCCTTAAGTGCTCTAGCAGGCAGTTTACAACCCTGCTTTAGGGTTTACTTCTTGCTTGTGCAGAGTCTCAAGAGCAGCTGGAGGTGAACAATAGTCTTCTCAGGTCTTTTTTGGGCATATGTACAGGCCTGCACATGCATGTGGTCTTTTAGACCCCCTGGAATTATATTGGAGCATTTCACAATTCTTCATGGACATGTCATTTCCCTGCTTTTCATTTCAAGTTTTTTGGTCACTCATTTGTTTGTCCCAACTGATATTTGCACCTTGGACAGCTGTGATGTTAAACAGTTACCACTAACTACTCTCAACAAATGTCACAGGGAAAAAAGGCTGTTTGTACTGAGCAGTCTCTGAATATGGTCAAATAAATACGAACCCTGCCAGTGGTGGTTCTTAGGGAGCTTCCAAACAGGTCAAAAGTGGAAAATTCTCTACAAATGAGGCTCCTAGGGAACTCTAAAGTTACCCTATTCTCTGCTTGGCTACTGATATTCAAAGCTACCATAGTTGTGAGACTGTTGGTTTTCAAGGCTAGCATGGAACTGGGGTGAAGGGGGTGAAATTAAGGAAAGATAAAATGCTACAAAGCTCGCTGTTCTTACTGAGCATCTACTATTCTTTTTGTGTAATACTCCTTGAGTTGTTGCAAGCCTTTGCTTAATTTCCAGAGTTCTGATAAAGTTGACGATGACAATTTTTACCATTGTTCTCATTGCTTTCATGGATGAGCAGATTTTCAGAGGTCCTTACTTTATGTCATTCTGGAAGTTCTTCATACAGGTTATTTTTAAATGGAAAATCAAAGCACCTATATTTTATTTTAACATAATTATGCAGATGTCCCTACTTTACAGTCTCAATCCAGTTGGCCCAACAGATCCGTCCAGAGGCCCCCAAAAGAAAGTGATTCATGAGGACCCAGGCCCTTTTCTGACAGAATAAGACCAGAATTCTTGTTGGATGAAGAAAGGACTTAGTTGTGAATAGAAAGCTTAGTGACCACTAATGATATTACAGCAGAGAGAAGTTGTCTGAACACTTCCTAATACTCAACCTGCATATCCCCATGATGGGGTGCGGGGGTGGGTGATGTTCTTCAGCAAATGTAGCACTGGATAGCAAGATTCTCAAAGTATTCAATCTTTGGCACATGATTATTTTCTGTGCCTGTGTTTCTAATAAGAAAATCATCATACCTGGAAAAAGGGTATGAATAGTAAATCATAGGGAATTTGACATCTCTTGAAGAGAAAACATTTTGTCTTCATTTAAAGTATAAAGAAAGTGACTGTAAGAAGCTATTAATTTGAGTTGTTGTAGAGATAGTTCTAAAGAAAATAAGGTGAAAATGTGACTACTGAGACTCCTATTTTTAGGATCAGTAAAAAGTTTGTTCAATATTTGGGAGATTTAGATTTACTCGAAGAGAAAAATGTATTTTATGTTTTCACAAGCAGCCACAAGTTTTTTAAAGAATAGCCAGCATTTTGGTTTTTGTTTTTTAAGTGGAGCAGAAAGTAAATGACCTGAATGACTTTGAGGGGAAACAGGGAGTAAGAAACAAAGTGGTAACATTCACAGTAGAAAAAAGTAAAATATTCGGTTCTATTGAAATGTGTGACAAAAACCTAAATAGCCAAAAGGGTTATAAATCACTGTACACAGATCAGTGTCACTGAAGAATTCCGTTGATTGTAGAAACCTGAATGTGTTTCCAAGTTGGGAGGCTTTGTAGCAGCTTCTAAAAGAGGAAAGCATTGAAAAATAGAGCACTATCTATGCCTTATTTTTATTTTAAATAAAAAACAACAAAGAAGGAATAGATATGATTCAGGCAGTGTTACTCAGAGCTAAAGTAAAGTGGGTCATTATAGAGGATGAGGGGGTGCCATCAGTGGTACGTGATGCTCCAAACATGAAGAACTAAGTGGCTATGACACCTGGTTATCCTTTGCTGACTTCTAATCCAGGATCTTTTATGATGCTCTAATTATAGAACTCATTGCTAATGGTTGAAGAAATACAACTGTTTATTTCGAATATTTCAGTACAGTGCCATTTACCAAAAAACATATCGTGTTCCCTAATACCTTGAAACTAAAACATGACTGCTGAGAAACAGAGATACATTTTTATAAGCCCAGATGCCTTTTCCCTCCCCTTCCACCCACCATTCTCTCCGGATTGCTAGGAATCTGCTCTCTTGTCTTTAACCAGGGTTATTTTACACGTTCTTATTATTTGTGCATTTCTTTTTAAAGTTCTATTCCATGTTTTATCCCTTTACTCATTTTAAATGTATTTGATTTACTGCCTCTGTCATATTGTAGCTTTTATGATTCTAATCCTTCGGGGGTTTTTTGTTACTGTTATTGTTTGTTTTCTGAGTCTTGCTCATGGTAGATCGTTTCTCATGTTTTGTTTTAAATGTATGGTTGTGTATTCATTCTAAATAGGGCTTATTTTGTGTATGTAAATCTGATGTGACCTGGGTAATTGAAGTCCCCTTTCCAGGTGGGTTTTATGGTCCCTTCTCAGGCAATCCAAAGGTACCACTGGGCCATACCAGTTACTGTTATTTTCTCATTTGGGTAAGGGGTATCTGTTCCACTTAAGTAGTGTACAGTTTGACTCTAAATTTACAAGAAGTGTAAGTTCAGAGATAGTTTCTTTTCCAGCTTTATTGAGATATAATTGATATATAACATTGTGTAAGTTTGATACCTGTGTATATTGTGAAAGGTTTTGCCACAGTCAGTGTTAATACATCCTTCACTTCACGTAATTACCATTTTGTTGTTGTTGTTGTTGCGATGATAAAAGCTCTGCTTCTATAGTACTTCTCTCATAGCAACTCTCAAGTACACAGTAAAGTATTGAACACTATAGTCATCATGCTGTACATTCGATCCCTGGGCAAGCTCAGAGTTTCATCTCAGGAAATTTTAGTATAACTTTTTCCCAATCAAAGCCAAGACACAGAAATAATCTCCCTTATCACCTCCCTGAGCTAGTGGGTAGAGATTATTTGTCCTATTTGCACTGGAGTTATACTCTTTGAGGATCCAGCTTCATGCAGGGTCTTGGTTTTCTTTCCCCAACATATCTGGCCCTAAAGTTTGTTTTCTGATTTTTTTATGGCATCAAGAACCAAACTAAGAGCTCTCAGAGTTGGAGCAGAGTCAGCTCACTTGCCTGGTGCTTCGGTTCTCTAAAATCTGTGTTGTTGTTTATTGTGTCCCTTGGGGATTTGCCTTTTTTTCTTAAAATATCGACCATATACCAACTAATAGTCTTGATTCAGGCTGCACTAACAAAATACCATAGATTGGGTGGCTTAAACAACAGACATTTATTTCTCACAGTTCTGCAGGCTAGGAAGTCCAAGATCAAGGTGCCATCACATTCATTGTCTAGTGAGGATCCTCTTCCTGGTTTGCAGATAGCCGCTTTCTCATTATGTTCTTACATGGTGGAAAGAAAGAACCTTAGTTTCTTCCCCTTCTTATAAGGACATTAACCTCATCACAAGGGCTCTATCCTCATGACTTCATCTAAACCTAATTATCCACCAAGGTCCCACCTGTGATTGCCATCACATTATGGGTTAGGGCTCCAAGAAATGGATTTGAAGGAGACATTCAATCCATAGCACAAATTATATCAGGTTTTATTTACTTTATTTAGACACACTAGTTGAGTACACCATCTTGCCAGAAGTATAAGCTCCTGAGTTCCCACTTTTTTCTCATACCAGTGGGCAGCATATTTGTAGATGGGTGTCTTTAGTTCTAACTGAGGATTCCCAGCGTATCCACATCCTTTGTGCAAGATTGAGGGGGACGCTAATCTTCCTTCCCCTTAGATGATTTATTCTTATTTTAAAATCACACCTACAAAATACAAGAACAAAATACAAAAATTAATTGTATTTCTATCCACCATCAATGGACAATCTAAAAATGAAGTTAAGAAAACAGTTACATTTTCAAGAGCATCAAAAGAAATAAAATGCCTAGGAATACATTTACCAAAAGGAATACAAAACTTACACACTGAAAGGTATAAGATATCATTCAAAGAAATTAAAAGATCTAAAGAAGTGGAAAGAAATTCCAGGTTCATAGATCGAAAGGGTTAATATTGTTCAAGTGTAGTACTCCCCCAAACTAATCTATAGATTCAGTGGAATCCCTATCAAAATCTTAGCTGGCATCTTTGCAGCAATTGACAAGCTCATTCTAAAATTTATCTAAAATGCAAGAAGTAGCCAAAATAATCTCTAAAAAGAAGATCAAAGTTAGAGAACTCATATTTTCCAATCTGAAAATTTACTATAAAGTTACACTATTCAAGACAATGTGCTGTTTTATAAGGATAGAAATAAGGACCAATGGAATAGAATCAGAAATCCAGAAATAAACTCTTTTCCTTTGTAGTCAATTGATTTTTGACAAGATTGCAAGAAAAGTCAGTGGGCAAATGATAATCTTTTCAACAAAGTGTGCTGGGACAGCTAGCTATCCACATACAGAAGAATCACGTGGAACCTCTTCCTCATACCATACACGAAATTTAAATTAAAATGCATAATATAACTACATTTAAGAGCTAAAATTATAAAACCTTTAGAAAAAAATAGGAGTAAGTCTTCATGACCCTTGGATCAGGCAGTGTGGTTTCTTAGATATGATATTAAAAATACATGTAACAAAAGGAAAAATATATTGAACTTCAAAAATTTAAAAATATCTAGGCTTCAAGGACACCGTGACGAAAGTGAAAATATAACCCATGGAATGGAAAAAAATATTTTCAAATCATATATCTGATAAGGGACTTGTATCAAGTATATAAAAGAGCTGTATAGCACAGGGAATGATATTCAACATCTTGTAATGACCTGTAATGGAAAAAAATCTGAAAAAGAATACATATATACATACACATAAAATATAACCAAATCACTTTGCTGTACACCTGAATCATTGTAAATCAACTATACTTCAGTTTTTTAAAAAGGGGAAAAAAAATATAAAAAGAGCCCTTACAACTTAGTAATAAAACTATGAATAACTCAGTGGGTAAAGGTTTTGAATAGACTTTTCTCCAAAGAAGATGTACAGATGGATAATAGCATATGAAAAAAAATTGTTCAACATCTCTAATGCTTAGGGAAATGCATATCAAAACCAGAATGATTTTACCACCTCACACTCACAAGAATGTCTACAGTAAAAAAGACAGTAACACGTATTGGTAAGGATGTGAAAAATTGGAACCCCTCACACATTATTGGCAGGATTGTGCCACCCTTTTGGAAAAGAGTTTGGCAGTTCATCAAAAAAAGCTAAGCATAGAGTTTCCATATGATCCAGCAATTCCATTTCTAGATAAATACCTTTGATAAATGAAAATAGACACCTGTAGCTGAATTTTCGTAGCAGCATTATTCATAACAGCCAAAAAGTAGAAACAACTCAAATGTTCATCACCTGATAAATGGATAAATAAAATGTGGTATATCTGTATAATGGAATATTATTTGGCCATTAGAAGAATTAAATATTCATATGTGCTACAACATGGATAAACCTTGAAAACATTATGCTAAATGAAAAAAGCCAAATGCAAAGACTGCATTGTACAAATCTATATAGCATCTGTGGAACAGGCAAATTCATACAGACTGAAAGTAGATTGCTGGCTGCCATGGCCTAGGGGGAGGGCAAAATGGGGAATGACTAGTAAAGGGTACCAAGTTTCTTTCAGAGGTGATGAAAATGTTCTGATTTACACTTAAAAGGATGAATTTTATGGTATGTGAATTATATCTCCATAAAGCTCTCTTTAAAAAATCACACTCACAACACCATACATTTACAAAATAAAGTTGAAGATAAAAACAGCCAACCCACAATCTAAAGACTCTCATTTAAAGTGTTTCATGCTTGCAGTTTATGTGTGTATTTTATTACTTATAATTCATGTATACATTTTTTAAGCTCTTTATTGGAATATAATTGCTTTACACTCTTGTACCAGCTTATGAGGTACACCAAAGTGAATCAGCTGTATTTATACATATATTTCCATATCCCCTCCCTCCCATGACTCCCTCCCGCTCTCCCTGTCCTGGCCCTCTAAGGCATCACCCAACATGGAGTTGATCTCCCTTTGTTATACAGCAACCTCCCACTAGCTATCTCTTTTACAGTTAGTAGTGTATGTATGTCTGTGCTACTCTCACTTCGTCCCAGCTTCCCCTTCGCCCCCCGCCACCCCAACCCCGTGTCCTCCAGTCCATTCTCTGCATCTGCATCCTTATTGTTGCCCTGTCACTGGGTTCATCAGCACCATTTTTTTTTTTTTTAGATTCTGTATATATGAGTTAGCATACAGTATTTGTTTTTCTCTTTCTGGCTTACTTCACTCTGTATGACATACTCAAGGTCTAGCCACCTCATTACATATAGCTCCATTTCATTCCTTTTTATGGCTGAGTAATATTCCATTGTCTATATGTGCCCATCTTCTTTATTCATTCATTTGTTGATGGGCATTTAGGTTGCTTCCATGTCCTGGCTATTGTAAACAGTGCTGCAGTAAACATTACGGTACATGTTTCTTTTTGGATTATGGTTTTCTCTGGGTATATGCCCAGGAGTGGGATTACTGGATCATATGGTAGTTCTATTTTTAGCTTTTTAAGGAACCTCCAAATTGTTTTCCATAGTGGCTGTACCAACTTACATTCCCACCAACAGTGCAGGAGAGTTCCCTTTTCTCCACATCCTCTCCAACATTTATTGTTTCTAGATGTTTTGATGATGGCCATTCTGACTGGTGTGAGGTGATACCTCATTGTAGCTTTGACTTGCATTTCTCTAATGATTAGGGATGTTGAGCATCTTTTCATGTGTTTGTGGCCATCTGTATGTTTTCTTGGAGAAATGTCTATTTAGGTCTTCCACCCATTTGTGGGTTGGGTTATTTGTTTTTTTGGTATTAAGCTGCATGAGCTGCTTGTATATTTTGGAGATTAATCCTTTGTTGCACGTATACATTTAACATTTTTTCTGTTTTTTCCCACTTTACATTAGTCCTAAGTGTTTTTTGTTTATTGCTTTTTTTTTTATTTTGCTTTCTGGTCTTGATAACTTCCATTGATGATAATGACTTAATTTCCACAAGTGGATATACCACATTTTACTTAACACTTCCTATGTTTTCCACTTGGTTTCTGTTCATTTCTTTGCTGTGATATAAATGCATCAATAGATAACTTTGTGTGTATAGTTTTTCTTAGTATTGGGTCATTTCTTAGTTTTTAAAAGGAAAGTGTTAATGCTGTATCAAAGGCTATGAACATTTTCTGATGCTTAGAGAATTTTTCCAAATTTCCTTCCAAAAGAGTTTTTCTGTCATCCTGTTAAGTATTGTGTAGCCCAGTAACTCTCCACTGCCACTAACACATACCCACAGGATTTTCTATGGACCCCACATGTGCAGATTCACCCAGGCCTTCGAGAAATTGGCCGTGTGCCATTAAGAGGATGTGAGCAAGCATGAAATTGGTTATGAACAGGTGCATTGCACGATTGATTATCCAGGCCTCCGTCTCTTCTATAATTAATCATAGGCTCTTTACAAGAGTCCTGTTGCAGAGAAACCCACCACTTAGAGCCAGGAAGGCACATGGTATGAGGAGTCAGGAAAGGATGGAGGATAAAGATGAGCAGAGGCAGGGAAAACAGAGTGTCATTTCAGAGCACGTCTGTGGGCCTGGGAACTTCACAGCATCATAGTGCCTGGAGCTGCTTCCTGTCTGAGCATCTAAATCATCACAATACAAGCCTGTTCTTTTAAGGAGCTCTCTAATTGCTGAGGGAACCAGTTTACTGTGCCAGGTCCCTTTAGTCTTGGTAAGTTACCTTTGAGAAACATCCATGCCACTCCAGCAAAGAGTTTTCTACAGGGTGCATTCATTAAGTAGAGTTTGGTTATTGGCCTAAGTATTCCACCCAGCCATGTATGTCAGATGGGTGCCCACAGGCTTTTTGAGGCTAAGAAAGAAGCCATTTTCTTTCTTTCAATATAGAACTGAGTCTAACACGCAGTTTGAGGTGGTCCACCAGAAACAAATGGTGGTGTTGAATTGAACAGCTGGCATCTTTTGCAACATGAGCTCTCAGGCAGAGAAGCTTAAAGCAAATCACCAACTGGCATAGCATTCTAATTTCTGACAGATGTATTAATCACCATTTTTCATTTCCATAGGTCCACACCCTCGCCTCACTCTTGCATACATAATTTATGTGCTTAGTTCATAGTTCACATTGGTGAAATCTACAGGGTGGATTTAGTCAGAATTCCAGTTCATTTTTAAAGTCATTACTTTCTCATGTCTTTCACACACTCAGACCAGAAAGAGTCTACATTTCTACCATAAATGTGAAGATGTTTTGTCTGTGTCACTATTTCCTTTTCCTCAGAGTTGGAAAGGTCTGTGCCCCATAATTTCTTAGCATCACAGCTTTTTGAGGAAGATTCTCATAATTTATCCATTAATTCCCTTTGTTTATGACATTTCTCTTCCATCATTCTACATGTTTTCGGAATCCACATTAAATCTGCACCTTTGTATATATTTACTAGAGTTCTTCTCCAGCAATCCTATTCTGTAGCTTTTTTCTTTCTTTCACTTCTAACTTTTTCATGTCCATCTGCCAATATAGAATCCTTTTCAGACTCTAATATTATAATAGTAATCACCATAGTAGTAGTATTTTTCATGACATCTCAGCTTATTTTTTATTTATTTATTCAACATTTTTATCAAGTACCTACTGTATTCCCTGCACTTTGCTGAGCACTGGGGAGCCAGTGGTGAACAGTAAGGAATTGTATCCCTACTTTCACAGAACTTATAGTCTAGTAGAGGTGCCAGGTAAGTAAATAAGAATAAGATTTTTCAAAAAATTGTAACTACTGTAAATACTCTGAAGGAGAGGTGTATGGTGCCAGGAGGGTATATGAGAGGAGGATGTAATCTGGTTAGAAGAATCAGGGTAGGGAGTTTCTGAGGACATGACACTAGAACACAAAGGATGAATAAGGGTTATGCCTGTGAGTGGGGGAGGGGAGATGAGAATGTTCCAGGCAGAGGGAACAGTATGTGCAAATCTTATCATGGGAGCAGAAAGTGTCCATGACTGAACAAAGGCCAGTGTGGCTGAAATACATGGAGGAGGTGGGGGAGTGTGGTAGAAGATAAAGTTGGTGAAGAAAGCAGGGGCCATATTAATATTTGTCTTGATCCTAGGAGCAGTTACATTAATTTCAATTATCACTGCCTTAGAGCAGCAAATGTTGATCATCTATAACCATTAGAATCATTATCTCAGCTATCGACTGTGCAATATTCAACAAGTCTGAATTCAAATACCCATATGACCTAATGGAGTTACTAGTGTTACTCTTGCTGTTGGCATATTGATCTTTCTTGTGCTTGATTTTGCAGCTATTACTTTAAAGTACCCAATAATGCTTTCTGATTCTGTATTTTCTCTACCTAATCATCTGTCTTAGTGCTGCCTGGCACAGTGCTTCATGCTTAGCCATTGCTCAATAAATGCACACAGACTGATGAGGAAGAAAGAGTGAGTTTGAGGTTGCCAGAGGCCAGTCTGTGAAGGGATCATTGAGAAAGCCATGTTCTGATATCCATCCACAAATTTGTTTTTGATACAACAAAAGAAAAAGAGTGGAGCTATGAACACTTTCAAATTGAAGTATGTTTCCCTCTGTGAATTATTACCGCTTCTTCAATTGACTTGGGCCTTCTAAAATGACTCCCCTCTTTTCAAACCCATGGTATTGCCATTATCTGGATTGGGTGTCAACCGACGTAATCAGAGTTGACAGTATGCCAGCCTGTTTTGAAGATACCTCCTGTCATAGGAATGTGAGAATGTGAAACATCAAACAGCATTGTGATAGATGGTTCACTCCTATGTTGGAGATAATTGTTTCCCCAGAGTAGTAGAAGGCTTTATAATAACTTGGCTGAAACTCAAGAAGCTAGTTAGGTTCACTTCAGTTCTGCAAACCTTTATAGAATGATTTCAGTGTGCAAGACACTGTCCTGTGTGAGTTAACAGTTACAAGATGAATATGCTGCAATTCCAGCCTCACAAATCCCATGCACAAATAAACTTCTCATTCAAAGCAGATCTGATATTTTCCATAGTATTCGAACACATGGAAAGCTTTGGGAATGAATGTAAAAGAACTCTTTAGAGAAGACCAGCATGGGAGGCACATGCTCTGACTAAGCAAGAAGAGGTGACAGCAGGGCTACCGTAGAGTATTAATGTTGCTGCCCACCTGTTTCAATGTCCCATGCAGGCAGAAGAGGAAAAGGTGTTTTTCCTTTTTTCTTTTTCTAAACTTGCTCCCATAACATACACAAATAGAATGTAGCATGTGTTAGATTTCTCAGAGATTTGGTCAGTATAGTTAAATTGGACTGAGTTAATTTTCTAAAGGAACCAGGATCAAACTCAGCTAATCATGGGCACCATTTTCAGTTCCCATCTGCAAAATGGAGATAATAATAGGACCTTTCTCATAGGGCTGGTCTGATGATTAAATGAGATAATGTCTGCCAAGCATCTGACCCTGTGCTGGCCCACAATAGACACATAGTAAATGTTGGTTATCATTACTGGTTCAATGGAGAGTTGATAAGCATCTAGTCTGAGCCATCAAATATTAAGCCAGACAAGAGAGATAAAGTCATGATGAAAACAGAGACCTCCTGGGTATATACCCAAGAGCATTAAAATATACATAGAAACAAATACTTGTTGATGAAGGATCATAGCAGTATTATTCGTAATAGCGAAGAAGTGGAAAGAATTCAGATGTTGATCGATTGACAAATAGCTAAACAAAATGTTGTCTATCCATACAATGAAATATTACTCAACAATATAAAGGAATAGAGTACTGACACATGATCACTGATACATCTTGATCAGTACCACTGATACTAATTGTGGATGAACCTTAAAAATATTATAAAGAACCTTTTAAAGAATGATATAAAGAAGCCAATCACAGTGTATGATCCTTTTAATGTGTTGTTGGATTCTGTTGGCTAGTATTTCGTTGAGGATTTTTGCATCTAAATTCATCAGTGATACTGGTCTGTAGTTTTCTTTTTTTTGTGGTATCTTTGTCTGGTTTTGGTATCAGAGTGACGGTGGCCTCATAAAATGAGTTTGGGAGTGTTCCTTCCCCTGCAATGTTTTGGAAGAGTTTGAGAAGGATGGGTGTTAGCTCTTCTCTAAATGTTTGATAAAATTCACCTGTGAATCCATCTGGTCCTGGACTTTTGTTTGTTGGGAGATTTTTAATCACAGTTTCAATTTCATTACTTGTGATTGGTCTGTTCATATTTTCTATGTCTTCCTGATTCAGTCTTGGAAGTTTAACCCTTTCTAAGAATCTGTCCATTTCATCCAGGTTGTCCATTTTATTGGCATATAGTTGCTTGTAGTAGTCTCTTATGGTGCTTTTATTTCTGCAGTGTCTGTTGTAACTTCTGTTTCTTTTCTAATTTTATTGATTTGAGTCCTTTCCCTCTTTTTCTTGATGAGTCTTCCTAGAGGTTTATCAAATTTATTTATCTTCTCAAAGAACCAGTTTTTAGTTTTATTGATTTTTGCTATTGTTTTCTTTGTTTCTGTTACATTTATTTCTGCTCTGATCTTTATGATTTCTCTGTGTCTACTAACTTTGGGTTTTGTTTGCTCTTCTTTCTCTAGTTTCTTTAGGTGTAAGATTAGATTATTTATTGGGGATTTTTCTTGTTTCTTGAGGTAGGATTGTATTGCTATAAACTTCCCTCTTAGAACTGCCTTTGCTGCATCCCACAGGTTTCGGATCGTTGTGTTTTCATTGTCATTTGTCATACACTATGATCAAGTGGGGTTTATCCCTGGAATGCAAGGATTCTTCAATATATGCAAATCAATCAGTGTGATACAACATATTAACAAACTGAAGGATAAAAACCACATGATCATCTCAATAGATGCAGAGAAAGCTTTTGACAAAATTCAACACCCATTTATGATAAAAACTCTCCAGAAGGTGGGCATAGAGGGAACCTACCTCAACATAATAAAGGCCATATATGACAAACCCACAGAAAACATCATTCTCAATGGTAAAAAACTGCAAGCATTCCCTCTAAGATCAGGAACAAGACAAGGATGTCCGCTCTCGCCACTACTGTTCAACATAGTTTTGGAAGTCCTTGCCACAGCAATCAGAGAAGAAAAAGAAATAAAAGGAATCCAAATTGGAAAAGAAGAAATAAAACTGTCACTGTTTGCAGATGCCTTGATATTATACATAGAAAATCCTCAAGATGCCACCAGAAAACTACTTGAGCTAATCAGTGAGTTTGGTAAAGTTGTAGGATACAAAATTAACACACAGAAATCTCTTGCATTTCTGTACACTAACAATGAAAGATCAAAAAGAGGAATTGAGGAAATAATCCCATTCACCATTGCAACAAGAAGAATAAAATACCTAGGAATAAACCTAACCAAGGAGGTAAAAGATCTGTACTCAGAAAACTGTAAGACACTAACGAAAGAAATCAAAGACGATACAAACAGATGGAGGGACATACCATGTTCTTGGATTGGAAGAATCAACATTGTGAAAATGACTATACTACCCAAAGCAATTTACAGATTCAGTGCAATCCCCATCAAATTACCAATGGCATTTTTCACAGAACTAGAACAAGAAATTTTACGATTTGTATGGAAACGCAAAAGACCCGAATAGCCAAAGCAATCTTGAGGAGGAAAGACGGAGTTGATGGAATCAGGCTTCCTGACTTCAGGCTATACTACAAGCCTACAGTGATGAAGGCAGTATGGTACTGGCACAAAAACAGAAATATAGGTCAATGGAACAGAATAGAAAGCCCAGAGATAAACTATGGTCAACTAATCTATGACAGAGGAGCCAAGGATATACAATGGAGAAAAGGCAGCCTCTTCAAGAAGTGGTGCTGGGAAAACTGGACAGCTACATGTAAAAGAATGAGATTAGAACACTCCCTAACACCATACACAAAATAAACTCCAAATGGATTAAAGACCTAAATGTAAGGCCAGACACTATAAAACTGCTAGAGGAAAACATAGGAAGAACACTGTTTGATGTAAATAACAGCAAGATCTTTTTTGATCCACCCTCTAGAGTAATGGAAATAAAAACAAAAATAAGTAAGTGGGACCTCATGAAACTTCAAAGCTTCTGCACAACAAAGGAAACTATAAGCAAGACGAAAAGACAACCCTCAGAATGGGAGAAAATATTTGCAAACAAATCAACAGACAAAGGACTAATCTCCAAAATATATAAACAGTTCATCCAGCTCAATATCAAAAAAACAAGCAACCCAATCAAAAAATGGGCAGAAGACCTAAATAGGCATTTCTCCAAAGACGACGTACGGATGGCCAAGAGGCACATGAAAAGCTGCTTAACATCACTAATTATTAGAGAAATGCAAATCAAAACGACAATGAGGTATCACCTCACACCAGTCAGAATGGGCATCATCAGGAAATCTACAAACAGTAAATGCTGGAGAGGGTGTGGAGAAAAGGGAACGCTTTTGCACTGTTGTTGGGAATGTAAATTGATACAGCCACTATGGAGAACAGGATGGAGGTTCCTTGCAAAACTAAAAATAGAGTTACCATATGACCCATCAATCCCAGTGCTGGGCATATACCCAGAGAACACCATAATTCAAAAAGACACACGCACCCCAATGTTCACTGCAGCACTATTTACAATAGCCAGGACATGGAAGCAACCTAAATGTCCATCAACAGAAGAATGGATAAAAAAGATGTGGTATATATATACAATGGATTATTACTCAGCTGTAAAAAGCAAGGAAACTGGGACATTTCTAGAGACATGGATGGACTTGGAGACTGTCATACAGAGTGAAGTGAGTCAGAAAGAGAAAAACAAATACCATATATTAACACATATATGTGGACTATAGAAAAATGGTACAAATCAGCTGGTTTGCAAGGTGGAAATAGAGACCCAGATGTAGAGAACAAATATATGGACACCAAGTGGGGAAAGCAGGGAGGGTTGGGGGGGGATGAACTGGGAGATTGGGATACCAAATTGTACACTCTAAATATATGCAGTTTATTGTATGTTAACTGTATCTCAATAAAACTTCTAAAAAAAAAAAAGCCCATCACAAAAGACTATGTACTGTGGGATTCCATTTATATGGAATTTCCAGAATAGATAAATCTATGGGGTGGGGGTGCCAGTAGATTAATGGTTACCTAGGGCTAGGGGAGACTGGGAGAAATGGAGAATGACTGCTAATGGGTTTGGGATTTCTTTAGGGTTGATAAAAATATTCTAATACTGATTATGGTGATGGTTGTATAAATGTGAATATGCTAAACACCATTGAATTACTGTATACATCAAATGAGTTAATTGTATGATATGTGAATTGTATCTCCATAAAGCTGTTTTTTTTTTAATGAATCTGTATGAATAGATTCTAAATTTGCTGTCTGTGAACTTCTAGTCTAGAGCTTTCTTTACAGTCTAGGCTAGTGGCCACCATATTAGACAGTGCAGGTAGAGAACATTTTCATCACAGGAATTTTTTTATTTTAATTGTTGGTGTGGAGCACACACTGTAAAGCTTTCACTGGATCCATGGAAACCTGAAAGTGGAGGATATAAAACTGACAATATTTGCATCTTTTTCTGGAAAGAGGTGCATGGCTCTCAAAGAGGTTAAGTACTAGTGTGAATATAGCATTTTCTTACATCACTAAACTGAACTTGTAAATCAAAGTAATGTCCTGCTAATACTAAAGTGAAATTTCATTTACTTATTGAAGAATCTGGAGGCATAATTTTGTTAGCTCTGCATTGTCTTTACCTGAGAAACCAAAGATTCCATTAAAATCTCCTTAAAGTATTATTTTCTCTTAATTAAATCAGAACATAGAAGTCATTATGATCCAAGTAAAAAATTGTGCCAGAGCCAGTATTTAGTGTGGCTCAGGTGGACATTGATCCACAAAGGAAAGTGAAAGTAAAGGTCACACTGAATTTGGACTGACAAGAAAGTAGGCATATTGATGAGTGATAACGATGGGAAGAGGCCCCAGCACTGGAAATCTGAGGGATCTCTCTGATTGTATTCCGGATGCCTAAGTGCCTGAGCAAAGCCACTCTTTAAAGCATGCCGTGCCACAATGAAGGGAAATCCCAGGGGGACTCCCTGAGAAAGGTCATCCCAGATCACACATCATTGTGGAGATGCAGAGACTTCGTAGCTGAAACTCTTTCATCTGGCATCCAATGCGATCACCAGCTTGGCTGAAAAAATTGAAATCTGCCACCACAGCTGTCCCTACCGCTGTTTGTTTCTAAAATATCAACACCTGGCACCCCACAGTTGCTCTCTCACAATGAGAAATTATTGCTTTAACTAAAAGGATAAAGTGTGGCCACAGTGAGCATGTGTGACCATGGCTGACAAATGACTTGTGTCAGATTCTCTGGAGATAAATCTGTTACCCATCCTGAGGAGATGGCACAGATGGATCCTCTTACAGAGGCAATCTTTCGTCCAAGCCAATGGTGGTTGCTGTCCCAAAAGATCTCTGATTAGGTCACACACCAGTAGCTTTTACTTCTCAATGACAAGGAGCCAAAGTTACTGATGGCAACTGCCTTTCTCCTTAAACCATACCACCAGGAAAACTGTCAGGACAAATGTGCAATTACCAAGTATGCCGGTGACATCATGTGTCATATGTGCATAGTAGCATCAACAATTCCTAACAATGCCATTTAAAGGGGAAAAAATGCTTTTTTTCTTGTTGACATAACATTCAGTTAACATTTCAAAGTTTTCAAGAAACCACAGTCCGCTTTCTTTTTCCTTCAAATTCTCCTTGAATTTGTTAACATGGGAGAGTAGTTAATAGGATGAACTTTAAGACACTTAGATGTGAGCGTGAACTCTGCCACTCTTTAGCTGTGTAACCCTGGACACATACTCTGTTACTCTGAGCCTGTTTTTTAATCAGGAAGATGGAATAGTAATAGGTGCTATTTTTAAAGTGCAGTAAGAATTAAATGTTGTGATTTAAGTACAGCTCACAACAGTGCCTGGCTCAGTGTCAGAGCTCCAGAGTTGACAGCTGTTATAAAGCTCCAAAAGTTGTGCTAATGGATTTACATATATTATCTTATTTAATCTTAATCTAAATCTTAATGCCAGTGGATAAACTCAGAAAAAAAATTGAGCAAAGAATATCTTCTGAAACTATTTTTGAAAGAAAAACTACATTAAATATAGAGACATATCTTAGTAATGTTTGTTTTATAACTTTGCGTCTATGTTTTCATGATACTTGGAAGAAGTAAACTTTTTCCATCAATTGTATTCTCTCATCCTGTCTGGGAATTTAGCTCCAGATAGAATTGATCTGAATCACTTGATATTTAGCCTTTCACCATATGAACTGACCATTTTGGTCAGCTCAAGGCCAGTAACCACAGGGTTCAGAAATGATGTCATTAAATTGCAGAAGGGGTAAGCTCTAGAACAAGAAAAAATTAGGTCAGGAGTAGCTTTAGGAAACCTGTGGTTTGGGTGGCTTTTGGAGGTCAGGGGCATATGAGATGAGGAAATAAGATGAGAAGATAAATACATTTCAGGACTCAAACTGCGTATTTCAAATGAGAGATTTTTTTTTTCTTTGTTTCTCTATAGTGATACAGCTGAACCTTGAAATCATGAAATTTGAACAATTGCCAACAAAATAATCCAATAAGCTTCATGATGAATTTTGCTTCAACACAAAGTTCCTTTGAAGATCCAAATTAATCTAAAACTCATTTATTAATAGCTAAGAATTAAATTACATTTGTTGCTGACCTCCTTGGGGTTGGTCTGTAACTAGATTTCAGTTAAATGACAGAAGAGCTATTTAATAATCTGACCTTTGGAGCTTTCCTCTTGAGTAGTAAGATCATTACAGGCATAAGAAAGATACTAGATCCTCTATAACATGCATACTGTAAGACTTCAAGGAGTCATGTTGGAACTCAACTCTATCTTACCCACCAATCCATATGAGAAAAATGTTTTTATGAAGAAGAGGTCTTAAGGTGTGTCTACTCAATTCCTCAGTAATTTCTAAAGCATATCTTTTTCATTTAGAACCTTAGAAACTCTGATTTACAAGGAGAATACTCAGAGACCCTCCCCTCCTTAATATTACAGATATGAAATAAGCTCAGAAAGGGGAAATAACTTGCCCAAGGATGCACAGTTTTTTCGTGGCTGAGCTGGGTCTACCAGTAAGGTCTTCTGATTCTTGATTCAGTGCTCAGTTCAGTTAATGAAATAGCTGCGTAGAGAGTTTGGGGGACATTTCTAATGCGCTATCGTTCTTTAAAAAATGTGGCCACAATGACTTACATCAGCAGGTGTGTTTGACTCCTACCTGATCACTCCCTTTATGACCAACAGAGTGCTGTGATAAAATGACTCGAGGTATGTGCAGTTCAATATTAACTGGTCTGTAGAATAACTGAATATGTAACTTTGGTGTTCCAGTTAGGGTTATTTGGTTACAAGCAGCAGAAACTAGGCAACTTGGGCCCAAAGTAAATCCGTAATGAAGAACGACATTCAGAAAGGCACAAACCAGGGTAGTTCTAGTTCAACGCCTTTTTCAAATGAGTATGCCCTTTTTGTTGATATCAATGGGCTTTTTGTTTGGTTGTTTTTTATTTGTTTTTTGTTTGTTTGTTTTATCCTTGTGTTACTCTGCTCAAGATTTAAATGCCCAAGAGGATGACTGCAAGTGGCATAATTCAGGCCACTTGTCTGCCCCTTGACATCAAAACAAGACTGTGAATCTTGGGGGAAGGAAATATTAGATACTTTAAAGGAAGTTAAGGGTGCTGTGAACAATGGAACGGCTAAGGGATGCTAGGCAGCAAAATCAGCCCCATCACCCTTGGCTTCCCTTTATGGTGGCCATCCAGGCCTCTTGGGGAGGCCTCCCAAGGTTCAAGCATCGTTAGTTCAAACGTATCTTTTAGAAGATAACACACGAGGACAGGGACCATATTCTGTGTGTGTTTTATGTCCTTTCCCACCACCCACTCTCCTCTCCTGAACCACGAAAAGTACTTACTAGGCACTCATTTGATTAACTTGGACTGAACCACTTCAACTAAACTCATCTGCTTGTTGCAGTGAGTTGGCTCATAATCTCATGGAATATGAGAGCCGGGAGAGCTACTTCATAGATAGAGAAGTAAATACTGTAGACTCTGGAATGCTATTTCAGCATAGCAGTTAGTATGCTAGCACCGTCATGACCCTTGCCGGGAGGAATGAAAAGCATTGTGCCACTCCCCTGTTCATTGTAGCATTATTCACAGTGGCCAGGTATGGAAACAAGCTAAGTGTCAAGCGGATGAATGGATAAGGAAGAATATGTAGGGTGTGTGTGTGTGTGTGTGTGTGTGTGTGTGTGTGTGTATAATATTATTCAGCTGTGCAGCCATGAGAAAGAAGGAAATCCTGCCATTTGCAACCAAATGGCTGGAACTTGAGGGCATTATACTAAGTGAAACAAGTCAGACCGAGAAAGACAAATACTGTATGATTTGAGTTATAAATGGAATCCAAAAAAGCCAAACTTACAGAAACAGAGAGTAGAAAGTGGGTTACCAGGGGCTGCGGGGTGGGGGAAGTGGGAAGATGTTGATTAAAAAGTACAAACTTCCAGTTAGAAGATGAATAAGTTCTGGAGATCCAATGCACAGCATTGTGATTATAGTCAATGATGCTTTATTATATGTTTGAAAGTTGCTGAGAGAATAGATCTTAAATGTTTTCACCACAAAAAAGAAGTGGTAGTTATGTACTGTGATGGAGGGAAGCATCAGTTAATGCTATGGTGTAATCACATTGCAAGTGTATCAAATCGTTACATTGTACACCTTGAACTTACACAATGTTGTATGTCAATTATATCTCAGTAAACCTGAGGTGGGGGGTGGGAAGCATGTGTCCTAGAGCCAGATTACGGAAGTTTGAGTAAGTTCTGCCATTAACCAGCCATGTAATGTTAGGTAAGTTATTTAAACTCTGTATGCCTCAGATTCCTTATTTGTAAAAATGAGGTTAAATAATCATCAGTTTTATATTGTCATGAGGAATAAACAATTTAATATGTGAAAAATGCTTAGAGCACCCAGTTAATGGCAACTTAATTGTTATCTCCATTATCAGCGACTTTCAGACAGCGTTGACATTTTGGTGAAGATGGGTTGCTTTTTCCAGCTTTTGTGGCCCTTGTTGAAATGGTGACAAAAGATGAATTCTAACAATCAAGACCATGTTTAATAAGCTGGCTGCCTTCAGAATTTGTGCTGTTTGCTTTTTCACTTGTGTCTCTTAAATACTTCCTCAAAAGTTGCCTTTGCAATTTTCACTCCTTATAAATATGAAACTTACAAGCAGACTCAGCTGAACTCAAGAAGAGTCTGCATTTATGTCTCTCTAAGCATTTGAATCTGCATTTATAATGGCTACACATTTAATCAGGGAATTGTCTTGTGATTATTCACTGCCCATTAATCAGTGTGCCCCCTTAAAAGGTGACAAATGGTGGTTTCTTTCAAGTTTCAAAGAGGTCAGTTTAATCTGGGCCTTCTGTTGCTTTGTTAGGGAAATTGAACGCTCAGAATTGTTCTTCGGCTTTCCCTGGTTGCTCAGAGGTCATGGGAAAGTAGATGTGAGAGCCCCAGTGTGATTCATCATTGCCTGATGAAATCGTGTGCTCTCCAGGCACAGCATTCTGACTGATGGCACTCACATTCTCTGCCTCTCTGTGAAATGATCCACTTGCAAGTAAACGCAGCAGTGACTGAGCAGGAAAGGTAATACGAGGTCACACCTGGGGTTACAGCTGTTCCCACCTGGTAATAGAAGTTGGCTGGGCTTTTCTGTATTGGCCTCAATGACACTTCCTGCTTCTTTCCTTGGGTATTTACTTTTCCTGCATTAGCAGTACAGGCTAACATAACTGCGTAAGTTAAACCTAAGAATCCATGTCAAACAAAGTGCAGCCTTCCCTGAAACAAGGTGCATAAATGGCCTTGTGAGAATCTATGTCCTATAGATGTTTGTGCCCAGGCCAGTTTTGCACAATGAATTTCATTACCCAGTAAATGTTCTTATTCTCTCAGAATTGGTGCTGGACACACTTAAGTCTTTTTATTAGTGATCAGCATGGTGACTTCTTTTTCCTCTCCTTTTTCTGGCTCAGCAGGAGCCTTCCTTGAGACCCAGAGAGGGAGGAAATTTTCATCTTAGAGGCAGAAAAGTACCTGGAAAGTATCTGAGAGGGATATCTGGAAAATGTATCCAGTTGTGACAACTGGAGAGATACCTCATATCTCTAGAGAAAAGCCCCTGTCTCTTCTAGTGTGTGATTCATTCAATCATCCATCCATCCATTCATTCATTTAGCATTTACTTTCAACTTTTATTTGTCCTCTCTCTACTAAACCTCTGGGAAATAGAATCAAATTCGGTCCTGCCCCTGTCTTCAGTTTGCCCAGAGACAGTTGGTGAGACAGGCAAGTAAACTAATAATTACATAAAGAGGTTAGAGCCTCGCTATTCCAGGGGTGGTCCCCTGAGAACCTGTTAAAGGTTCAGAATCTCAGTCCCACCCCGCACCTACTGAGTGAGAGTCAGCATTGTTATGATGCCAAGATGATTCACATGCACATTAAAGTGCTGTCAGAGGCATGCGTAATGCACTACGTAAAACTAGGGCACAAGAGGACCTCTCAGGGCACAGGGCAAGCCTTCTAAACTCTGTGAGCTCCTTGCCTTGCCTTTCACACCCCCACAGCCATCCTGCTGGCCAATTAGCATTGTGTCCCCGGGACGCTCAGCTTGTAGTTACACTATGCTAAGCATGTGGGGTAAAGTAGGTAGTGTTAGGCAGACTGTAGCCGCAACTCTAAGGAGTGTGACTTGTCTGTAGCCCTTCAGGCTCCATACCGGGGCCCCTGAGACAAAGAATAAGCATTTTGCTTTCCTCCTAGCCCCTGATCTCTGCAGAGAGAAGGGGAAAACTTGGGTCAATGATCAAAGACTTCTGAGTAGCAACTGAAGTAAGGTTGATCTGATTGTATGTATTTCTCTTAGGAGTTTTCTGCTTTTGCCCTTGAACGTCTAACTTTGAGAACCTGATGAAAGCTATGTACCTGTTTCCCCAAGACTCACATTAGAAAGACACGCAAATTTGCACATATCATTTAGGAGACTCACAGATCTTTTCAAGGCCAAACCCCGTTGAGGTTCATATTCCCCAGGTTAAGAACCTCTGACTCTCAGAAATGGTAGACAAAATTATAACTACTTTTTTATAGCACATTGAAAGGTTTTACTCCATGCCAAGAGTTTTACTGAGCAATTTTGCCCACAGTATATTACTTAATCTTTGCAACTGTACTATCTTGTAAGTCTTTACCGTCACCATTTTAAAGATAAGAAAACTGAAAGAGAAAGAGGTTTTTAGTTTGTCCAAGGCTATAAAGCAATAAGAGTCAGAAGTGGAAATGCCAGCCTGTCTGACTCCAGCACCCATGCCCTCAACACACTGTCTTCTCAAAGTAAAATACTACCTTTAAAAATAAGGTGACAAATGTACTTAATGCCTCTAAGTTATACACTTAAAATGGTTAAAATGGTAAGTTTTACACTATGTGTGTTTTACTACAGTAAAAATAAAAGCGGACAAAAACCAAGAATATATACCTCATGCAGAATAAGATGCTTAGAAATGTTCAGTGTTTCCAAGTCCCTCTAGACTCTCTGATTCACCATCCTTTAAAAAAAAAAAAAAAAGTAATGAAATAACCAAAGCAAACTTTAGGCAACTTTGCCCCTTGTTGACCACATCTAGAAACCCTAACTGTGTACTGCTCAAACCACAGACCCATCCAAAGTCCCCGTGTACTGTTTTCAACATAGACTTTGCACTTGTGGTTACTCTCTAATAGGCCACAGATTTGAAATATTTATTCAGGCCCTGCAAAGTACAGAACTTTAAAAATATATATCATTGTTTCTTACTCTATCCTTAAGTACCAATATGAAAAATCGTGTCGAATAACAACCTTTAAGTGTCATCTTCTAGGTGCTAAAAGCTACCTGGAGTGGTGGTTTAAGAACACAGATTCTGACTGGTTCAAATATTGCTTCTTTTTAGTTTTGTGATCCAGGGGCAGGTTTTAACCTTTTTATAGCTTTGTATCGCCATCTGTAAAATGGGAAACATAGTAAGATCCACCTTCTGGGGTGGTTGTGAGGACTAAACATGAAAATATTGAGTAAATGTTTCTTGTAGAATGCCTGGCCCATGCAGAGTGAGCACTGAATAAATGTTCATGTTGATAATGAAGGTGATGATGATGTTCACATGCTACTCAGAGTCTGAAGTTTCTCCTGAATCACTTTGGTGTGGCATCTCATGCCAGGATGTCTTTGATAACCCATCCCCATAACTGTGACTTCTGCAGTATCTTTATTATTGACAGAATAAGCCCCTTTTAATGAATACAATGGAAGTACACCAAAACGCACATATTTACGGTGAATGATTTGATGACTTTTGAAATATGTATATACCCATACAGCTATCACCACAGGCAAGATAATGAACTTATTCATAACCCCCAAATTTTCCATGTACCCCTTCCTTGTACCTCCCTCTCCCCACCGTTCGTTTCTCCAGGCAACCTCTGCTCTGCTTTCTCACAGAATAATCTTGAGGCGTATCGAGGCATACTGGGCATTCTGCATTTTCTATTTGACTGAGTATATCATTTTGTTCTCCTCTCAAGTTTTATTACATATTTAACTTCTTTTAAAAGTGGAAGGGGTTTTGGATGCATGGATATTCAGCAACTATGTAATAGCTTTTCTAGATGAAGAAATCAAACATGCCAGCTTCTCCTCACTCTGAACTCCTCAGAGTTATCCTGTCAAATGCAGCAGATTCTGCTGCCATTGTTTGTTGCCTGCTGTGTTGACAGCAGTCCTCTCCTTACCCAGGAAGTTTTTGTTTCAGTATTGCAATGCAGTAGTATTTTAGGAGACATTTTAGGCAACGGTAGGCATTCAAGTTTCAACTAAGATTCAAATGCTCACCCTCAGTAAGGTGTAACCTCTAGAAATGAATTGGTTCACTAATATACAAGGGAAGGTTAACTATGTCACAATTTATTCCTCTTTCCCAAAGGTTTCTTTTAACATTAATTGTAAGATACATCTCAATTTCTAAAATGTTAAATGTGGAAGGCAACAGTTGCATCTTAGAACCCAAGAAATGTGGTGACCATAAACTGATTGGTATTGTTCCTTGGGTTTTGTATTGCTTAAATTATTTTCTTCCTGTTGAAGAAGAAGAATTATAAATTATATTTCTTTGTGCTCCATGCCAGGCCTAACATAGAGTTCAAATATGTACGGACACACAGAATTACATAATACCATCAGAAAGGGAGTCAAACTTTATTTAGTCCATTCCTCTCATATTGCTCATGTGGAGAGGCACACAAAGGAGAAACATCTTGCCCAAGTTCATGTAGTCTTTCCAAAGTCTGCATTTGATTCCCAGTCCCCTGGTGTTCTGTCTGATGTTCACTTTAGTAGAGTGCATCATTGGCAGCGTGGGGGCTGGGAATGGACATTTAAAAGTCTCCCTGAAACTAACACAACATTGTAAATCAACTATAATTTTAAAAAAGTAAAAATCTCCCCAGGTAATTCTTATATGCACTAGAGTTTGACTTGCTATACATGAGATTCTCAGAATTTATACTCTTGATCTTTCTATTTTGAAAAATTGAAGAAATTGCAGCAGGCATATGAATATAATCATTTATAATTTTGCTGAGCCACTTAGTGGAATTATACTGTGGGCCACAATGCTAGTATTTCGGCATGGGTCAACCACCCAGGGACTGAGGCTTACTTATTACTCCATATCCACACTTAAACTCCACTTCCTTCTCTCCTTCCTTCATTTATTCACTCATTTCATTAGTCATTTATTAAGCTCCTCCTTTCACCAGGCACTGTTCTAGAACTTAGACACTGTTATGAGGATTCAGTGCTGATTTAGACTGGCAAGTTTCCTGGCTTCTGGTGTGGAGGAGCCAAACTATAAACAAATAATTAATAAGACAGATGAACCATGCTACAATTGCAGACTTTAATAAAGATTATGCAGGAAAATAACAGGGAGTTGCATTTATCCTGAAGCCTGAAGGATGAGCAGAAATCATAGGTAAAGAATAACTCCTCTCTGACGATGTAATCTCAATATTTCATTTGGACACAAACCCAATAATATGAATATTTAATCTTGACTCATACCCCATGGTTCTGAAAACTGGAATTCATCTAGTGCTTTTATTCTGGATATTACATACCTGATGCCCAAAAGACTCTCAGTAAACATTTCAGAGTTGCCTTGGGAAGTAACAGAACACCTTTGACAGGACACTGCTCAAGGACAGAAGCCCTGAATGTTTTCCTCTGTAGCTCCAGCCCTACCCTAGCCCTAGCCCAGCCACTCTGAATCTGGCAACTCTCCTTAAGTCTCTGAAGATCTTAAGTGTTGGTCATCTTGACTGCACGTTGGCGATGATGATGTTCCAGAATGAAGGTGTTTGGGAGGCTTCAGCCTCTATCGCATGTGGGGGTTGAGCATCTGCTATTATATGCCCATGCTTCTCCTGGAGTTTCTTTGAGTTTCTTCGCAAGGAAGCTGTCTTCTTTAATTTCTGCCTCCTTCAAGCATTTCACCTCACATTTATTATCCTTTTAACCACACCCCTTGTATTAATAGATTGTGTTAGTTTTGTTCTCAAGTATTTGGATAGATAAGTTTAAATTACAGTTGACCTTTGAACAACGTGGATTTGAACTGGTGGTGGTCTCCTTATACATGGATTTTTTCAATAAATTTGTATAGTACTATACCATCCACAGTTGGTTGTATCTGTGGTTCCATCTGGAACCACAGATACTGATAAAAGGGTCCAGTCATCAGGAAGACATAACAAACATGAATGTAAATATGCCTAATAAGAGAGTACCAAAATATATGAAGCAAAAATAGGATTAAAGAGAGAAATAGACACACCCACATCAGCACTCCTCTTTCAGGAATTGACAAAACAACTGCATCAAAAATCCAATAAAGATATAGAAGATATAAGCATAGTATTAACCCCTTGACCTCACTGACATTTGTAGAACACTTCACCCAACAGCAGCAGAATATACATGCTTTTCAAGTGCACATGTTCAGTCAGAGATTTGGGAAGAATTTATACATAGAAATTGGTGTTCCCCCTCTCTGAATCTTTTCTTTGGGAATTTCCTCCAACATTTTCTGGTACCTGTAGTTGCTCTGAACTTTGTCCTCTGGTTCTTCAAGCCAGTAAGACTGCAGGTGTTCTCTCTGAATTTTAACCACCCAGCAAAGCACAGTCTAAAGGTTGCCGTGAGGCTGAAAGCTATAAAAGATTAGGAAATTCAACAATTACCATTCCCTTTTTTCAAGTGGTGATTCTCCTCCAATATGTAACTTTTTTTGTCATTCTCCAGTGCCTCCAGATACTTGCTTTTAATATTTATACTTATGCAGGACGATTGGTCTGTTAGGAGCTACTGGTCATTACTAGAATCAGAATCTGTGTATTTACTCTTGACTAAAATTTATCCTCTCTTATGTATTCACGTATCACTGTTTCAAGAATCTATATGGTATACTCCCATCTTCACCTTTTTGTGGCACATCCTTTAACACTATTTGTCTAACCTTCATAATATCTAATGGACTAACTGCCAACTTTCCAAAAGCCCAATGATAATCCCACCAATTGAAACTTAGAAGTGGATATTCACATAGCTTTTTGGTTGCTTTTTGGTTCAGATAATGTGTTAAGTGTACACGGGCTCACTCTGTTGGCAAGCTGAAAAGTGTTATTGCCTCTTCTACTTCTGTTAGAAATAAATATCTGTGTCAAGCATTCAGGTGCCCCAAATCAATGTAAAGAGTAGTGTGAAACACACATGAAGATAAAGTTAATCTTTGAGTTCTGTCTCTGCAACTTGTAAATTGTGTGATCTTCAGCAAGTGATCCTGGGCCTCAGTTTCTTCATGTGCAAAATCAAGAAAAAATAATGGTTTTTAGCACTTAGAATACTATTATTAAATGTTAGTTGTATATTTATTTTGTGTTTATGTAGCTGATTACACTGATGAATTTGGTGTAGGGAGAATTGAATTATGTGATGATCTGAGTTCAGATTTGGCCACAAACTGGAGTCTTGACTCTTGGTTCATAGGAAGAGATGTGATATTATACCATGATTAGATCTATATGATATGATTTGATATATGGTGTGGTATGATATTACTAAAAAAAAGAAAATAAATTGTTTCTTCATGTGGATGATTTAATTTAATCTGTCATTGCAGACCAAAAGGAAGAGATTTGTAGGCTCTTTGGTATCTCTTCTCTCACTGTTCAGAACCAAGGCAGTGGATGAAGTTCTCTTTGTTGTATATGGATTGTGGAGCCCAGAGTAATCCTGGGAAGTTGGAGAAGACACTGCCCTTGGAAGTTCAATTGTGACAGAATCGGCCTTTATAGAGGCTAGAGAGTGCTCTCGGGGTTATTACAGAAAACAGGATCTAGGGTTACCCTATGTGGCTTCTCATATCCTGGTTAATACTTTAATAAAATATGTAACTACTAGTACACATTTCACATTGCCTTTTTTATTTTTATTTTTTTAATTTTTATTTTATTTTGGAGTATAGTTGATTAACAATGTTGTATTACTTTCATGTGTACAGCAAAGTGATTCAGTTATACATGTATCTATTTCTTTTCCAAATTGCTTTTCAAATTCTTTTTTTTTCCTAATTCTTTTTCAAATTCTTATTACATAGTATTGAGCAGTATTCCCTATGCTGAACAGTAGGTCCTTGGTTATTTTAAATACAGCAGTATATACATGTCAATCCCAAACTCCAAATCTATCCCTTCTCCCCACCTTTCCCCTCTGGTAACCCTGAGTTCAGTTCTGTAAGTCTGTGAGTCTGTTACTGTTTCACATTGCCTTTTTTTAAAAGGAAGCAAAGAGAACAAAGACCAAAATCTCTTTTCTTGTAAGCTTAAAGATCTTAGGGAAATAGAGGCCATTCTGCCAAAACACTCATAAAAATCTAACTTGTATTATAAAATAATGTCTGATATTAATTTATGCAGTTATAATAAGCTGCATCTCTACTAAGCAATCACTAATGTTACATTTTTATTATTACCTGGTGTTTTATAAATGATCATTAATAATTGTCACATTTTTATTGTATTTTTCAAAGTAGCTTCTTAAGTTAGCTCCTTACAAACTTGAGAAGTAAATAACCCATTGACAGATGAATGTATAAAAAATAGAATATTACTCAGCCATAAAAAAGAATGAAATAATGCCATTTGCATCAACATGGATGGACCTAGAGATTCTCATACTAAGCGGAATAAGACTGAGAAAGACAAATACCATGCTAGCGCTTATATGTGGAATCTAAAAAATATGATACAAATGAACTTATTTATAAAACAGAAAGAGACTCACAGACAGAAAATAAACTTATGGTTACCAAAGGGGAAAGTGAGAGACAAATTAGGAATTTGGTATTAACAGATACACAATACTATGTATTAAGTACCTACTGTATAGCACAGGGAACTAGATTCAATATTTTGTAATAACCTTTAATGGAAAAGAATCTGAAAAAATATATATTTCTATATATATCTCTGAATCAATTTTCTGTACACCCAAAACTAACACCACATTGTATATGAACTATACTTCAATTTAAAAAAAGATAAGTAGATAGGACAGGTATTAGGACAGGAAACTGGCACCTAAGGAAACAGTTGTGGGTTTTTTTGTTGTTTTTGTTTTTTACTCTCATCCATAGAGAGAACTCATTAGTTGACCAGGTCTAGGACACTGTCTCCTTAAATTCAGATGGAATCAGTGTTCTGTGTTCTGAAGAGATCATTGTCATCTACGTTATTTGTAACTTGAAATTTTATGAATTGGCATTCACTTTTTCTTATGAGAATGGCAATAAATGCTATGTAGAAAATATAAAAAAACACAAGAACAAAATAGGTTTCTTATTATCCAGGATAGCTTGTTAGCTCTCTAGGTTTTCTGTGCATAAATGTAAAGATACATAAAATTTACTTCACTGAATTGGAATAGTATGTAATAATACCTTTTCCCACTTACTGTACTGAGAAAATTTCCATGTCATTTAAAGTTCTAAAACATGACTCTTAATGTCTTTTTAATATTCCATTATATGAATGGGCTAAAACTAATTTATGTAATTTCTATTGTACTGTTAGTCTCTATCTACTTTTTATGCTATTATTGGTAATGTATTGTTAAACATCCTTGATGCACATCTCTGATACTTGTCTTAGAATAATTTTATGGAAGTTAGATTACCATATCAAGGAGTAGTGTATAAAATTTAAAATACTAATTTATATGGCTTTATTAATAGACAAAGATTTGGAGAGTTTACTAGCTATAAGATCCAGGCCTTTTTGATCTTCTATAAAATCCTTTGGCTGGAATGCTACATTTCTGGTTATATAATTCACACGGCAAGGGGAAGGACTTACATGACATACCCCCAAAATACATTACAAATACATATTAAAATGATTAAATTGAACCTAGATGTGTTTGGAAGTTTTTGTAATATCCCCTAAGACAATTGGTGACAAACATGTATCAAAACCAGTTTTGCGAATTATTGGCCTGGGACCCAAATAGCACTGGAGTATTTAGGCTTGTGACTTTGCTAAAAGTGTTTGAAAACTATTTCACTTTATATTGTTCATTTCCAACAACTATCACATTTTGGTAAAGTATCAGAGGTAAGCATTAAACGCTCTGCTGTTATATAAATCTAGTGCCAGTTCTCATAGCTTAGCCACTTCTGTTATAATTTGGGTAGTTTAATATAATAAGAGTGCCAAAAGCTTAATGCGCCTGGGTAATTTCACAGGATAGATGATGACCATTAAAATATTATGTTGTTTATTTCACTTGAAACAAACACCGAGTGATTAACAGAGAGCTGAGAGACGGAAATGACATTGAAGCGACCTGTTTGTTCCCTAACAGCAAGAGCAGATTCTGTTTTCTGTGTGCTAATAGTGTGTTAGTTGGGACTTTTAGTTAAGCACAGCAGAAATGCACTGGAGGTAATTCAAGCAACAGCAAAGGATTGTCATAAAGGATTGTGATGCAGCTGGCCTAAAACCTGAGCTAAAATCAGAGCTTCCAATACCAGAAGAAATCCTGAGAGTCTTCCATCTCTCATTTCTATATCTGTTTTGTGTTTTAAGACTATTATAGCTTTTTGTATTTCTACCAGAAAGCAGAAAATGGCTACCAACATTAGCTAGATTTACATTTCTGCCATCCAAGAGACTAGACTGAGATTGTTTAATCCTTATTTTAAAATTCCAAGATACAATTTACAGTAGCATCAAAAAGAATAAAATGCTTAGGAATAAATTTAACAAAAGATGTAGACACTTTTCCTCTGAAAGTAATAGAAGATCTAAATAAATGGAAAGACATCCCATCTTCTTCCAAATCTTCATAAGATGTGAAGGCTTAATATTTGTTAAGATGGCAGTAGTCCCCAACTGTGTCTACACATTCAAAATAATCCCTGTCAAAATTCCAGGTGCCTTCTTTGCAGAAATTGTCAAGCTCATCCTAAAATTCACACGGAAATGCAAGTGACCCAGTATGACAAAAAAACAACATTGAAATAGGAGAATAAAGCTAGAGGACTCTACTTCCTGATTTCACAACTTGCTACAAAGCTACAATAATCATAACAATGTGGTATTGGCATAAGGTAGACATGTAGATCAATGGAATAGACTTAAGAATCCAGAAATAAACCCTTGTATTTATATTCAGTTGACTTTCTACAGAGGTGTTAAAAATAATTTGATGGGGAAAGAATAGTCTTTTCAACCCGTGGTACTGAGACACCCACATACAAAGAATGAAGTAGGACCCCAACATCACACTACACACAAAAATTAACTCAAAATGGATCATAGGATTACATGTAAGAGCTAAAACTATGAAACTTCTAAAAGAAAATACATGAGTATATAAGTACGCATTCATGACCTTGAGTTAAGCAGTTTCTTCGAGGAACACAAGAAGCACAGTGACCAAGAAAAAAATAAATTGGACTAAATGAAAAGTTTAACTTTTCTACTAGAAAGTGAAAAGACAACCTAATGGCTGAGAAAAAATATTTGCAAATATATATCAGATAAAAATCTTGTATCAAGAATATATGGAGTCCCTCCCAACAGGAAGCACACAGGAGGCTCCTAGATAGCTTCCTCCACAAGAGGGCAGACAGCAGTATCAAGCAGTATCAGCAGTATTTCGTCTTGTGGAACTGAAAACCACAGCCACAGAAAGATAGAGAACATGAAAAAGCAGAGGACTTTTTACCAGATGAAGGGACAGGATAAAGCCCCAGAAAAACAACTAAATGAAGAGGAGATAGGCACCCTTCCAGAAAAAGAATTCAGAATAATGATGGTGAAGATGATCCAGGACTTTGAAAAAAGACTGGATGCAAAGATCAAAAAGTTTACCAAAGACCTAGAAGAAGTAAAGAGCAAACAAACAAAGATATGCAACACAGTAACTGAAATGAAAAATACACTAGAAGGAACCAACAGCAGATTAACTGAGGCAGAAGGGCAAATAAGTGACCTGGAAGACAGAATGATGATCATCACTGATGCAGAAAAGAATAAGGAAAAAAGAACGAAAAGAACTGAAGACAGCCTAAGATACCTCTGGGACAATGTTAAACGCACCAACATTCGCATTATAGGGGTCCCAGAAGGAGATGAGAGAGAGAAAGGACCTGAGGAAATATTGGAAGAGATTATAGTTGAAAACTTCCCTAACATGGGAAAGGAAATAGCTCCCCAAGTCCAGGAAGCACAGAGAGTCCCAGGCAGGATAAATCCAAGGAGAAACACGCCAAGACATATAGTAGTCAAGTTGACAAAAATTAAAGACAGAGAAATGTTATTAAAAGCAACAAGGGAAAAACGACAAATAACATATAAGGGAACTCCCATAAGGGTAACCGCTGATTTCTCAGCAGAAACTCTGCAAGCCAGAAGAGTGGCATGATATATTTCAAGTGATGAAAGGGAAGAACCTACAACCAAGAATACTCTACCCAGCAAGGATCTCATTCAGATTTGATGGAGAAATCAAAAGCTTTACAGACAAGCAACAGCTAAGAGAATTCAGCACCACCAAACCAGCCCTACAACAAATGCTAAAGGAACTTCTCTAAGCGGGAAACATAAGAGAAGAAAAGGACCCACAAAAACAAAAACAAAACAATTAAGAAAATGGTAATAGAAACATACATATCGACAATTACCTTGAATGTAAATGGACTAAATGCACCATCCAGAAGACACAGACTGGCTGAATGGATAGAAAAACAAGACCCATATATATGCTGTCTACAAGAGACCCACTTCAGACCTAGGCACACATACAGACTGAAAGTGAGGGGATGGAAAAAGATTCCATGCAAATGAAAATCAAAAGAAAGCTGGAGTAGCAATAGTCACATCAGATAAAATAGACTTTAAAATAAAAAATGTTACAAGAGACAAGAAAGGACATTACATAAAGATCAAGGGATCCATCCAAGAAGAGGAGATAACAATTATAAATATATATGCACCCAATATAGGAGCACCTCAATACATAAGGCAAATGCTAACAACTGTGAAAGAGGAAATGCAAGGCAGAAATAGAGACACAGGTGTAGAGAACAAACACATGGACACCAAGTGGGGAAAGCGGGGAGGGTTGGGGGGGAATGAATTGGGAGATTGGGACACCAAATTGTACACTCTAAATATATGCTGTTTATTGTCTGTTAACTGTATCTCAATAAAAGTTCTTTAAAAAAAAAACCAAAAAAAAAGAAAAGAATATATGAATAACTCTTACAACTAAATAATAAAAAGACTCAGTCAAAAAACGGGCAAAGGATTTAAATAGACATTTAACCTAAGAAGATAAAAAATGGCCATAAGCAGTGAAAAGATGCTCAACATCATTAGTTATTAGGGAGATGTAAACCAATACCACAATAAGAAACTACTTCACACTCACTAGGATGACTAAAATAAAAAAGATAGACAATAACAAGTGTTGGTGAGGATGTGGAGAAATTAGAACCCTTATCCATTGTAATACTAGTGTGAAATAGTATAACCACTTTGGAAAATAGTTTGGCAGTTCCTCAAAACGAGTGACCTACTAATTCTACCCCTTAGGTGTAGACCTAAGACAAATAAAAACATAGGACCACACAAAAACTTAAACGTGAATATTCATAGCAAGCAGCATTATTCATAATAGCCTAAAAGTGGAAACAACCCAAGTGTCTATCAACTAATGAATGGGTAAACAAGATATGGCTTATCCATACAATTGAATTCAGCTGTAAAAAAATAAGGAAATAATGCAAGCTATATTATGGATGAATCAATGAAACATTTTGCTAAAGGAAAGAAAGCAGTCACAAAAGACAAATATCATATGAATACATTTTAAGGAAATGTCCAGAATAGGCACATCGGTAGAGACAAAGTAGAAGAGGGCCTTAGGAGTGGGGGAAGAGGAGGAAGAAAGGGGGGTGACAGCTAATGGGCATGGGATTTCTTTTTGGGGGATAAAAATGTTCTAAGTGGATTATGGTGATGTTTGTACACCGTGAATTTACCAAAAAACTTTGAAGAGAAAAAAAGACCCCTAGGGAAGGAATCTAAATGCCTTGGTTTAGGTTATGTATTTACCCTTGGACCCATCAACTATGGCCAGAGGCAAGTCATGTTTTGTGAATATGTCTGCTTCTATAAGTATGTAGATGAAAATATAGGGCAGGGGAAGGGGCAGTTTTCAGAAAGGATGGAGAAAACAATAGATGACTCATAACTGAGTGTTCCCTTAACCAGAGCACACTAGTACGTAAATGTGATGGGTATGAATACCTTTCACTAAACTTACCCCTCTCTGATTTGGTGCATTGGGATGGAAACTAGAACTTGCTTGTTAAAAAACATTATTGGGCATACTAAGTAATACCTTGACTTACAGGCAAGTTTAACTCAATATTATTTTTCTTTGTCTCTGAAGAGACATTTTAACTAAAGGTTGTTAGTAAAAGAGGCAGCTGACATTCGCTTTATTTGCCTGTCCTCTCCAAACACAAATACTCCTATGTGAAATGCCACCTGGAGACAGTGGCCATGGCCCATAAATTTAATTACTAACCTTTAATTCATCGCTGGCAAAATCAGTTCTTGAAGCATCTAAGCTAATCAGCCTTCTCTGACAATGCTAATCAATCGTTCAGCAGTCCACCTTTGGCTTAATTACTCTTGCACTACATTACATTTTCAAAATGTCAAGAATCCTCTTCTGGAAAAGCAATAAATCATTCCTACATGATGTGAGTAGAGAGCCTGTTATTCCCTCACACTTGACCTTGGCTGCATGAAGTTGAAATTGATCATTTGCCATAGTGGTACATTATAGAGAAAAGAGATTCAATAAGAATCATAGTACACAAAAAACGGGGAGGTTTTCAGCAGTCTTGCCTCACCTGAAATGAACCAGCTGCTGTCAGATGTTGTTGTTAAGAATTCCATCCACATACTTATAAAAGCATGTCCACCATAGCATTGCCTGAAACAGATAAGCTCTGAGGCTTTTACACTTCCAAATTTCTGAGGTCTGAGAAGCATAAAACCACCGTCTTATCAGAAATCCAATTAATCTCTTGCTGTAGATTCAGATCCAAAAATGACTACTCATTTTCCTGATATTTTTCTTCAAATTACAAAAAATCATCTTCTCTCTTCCTCTCCCCCTCTTCCACTCTCCCCCCACCCCCCACTTTAGAAATAATTTCCTCTGTTGTTCCACCTCCAGCTAGGTTGACTCCTGGATTCTGGTAACAAGCACCTCCTCATTTCGTCCCTCAGCCCTAAGGATGGTAGATGCTTCCACTAATCCCTGGGTTGTGTCACAGCATCCCATTTTCAGATCTTTCAACAACTTTTTTGGCTCCGCTGGAGGGATCAGCAGCACTGGCCTCAGCTATGAGCTTGTTGGAAAGAGAACCATTGTAGGATTCATCCCAGATCTTCTGAATCAGAATCTGCATTTAACCAATATCTCCGGGTGTTTGCACATTAAGGATCAAGAAGCTTTTTCTAAAACTTATGTAAAGCATTTCTTTCAGAAAGTTTAAACTCCAATTATTCTAGTATTTTAGTATTTGGTAAACTACAACTACAGTGCTCCCTTCAACAGAACAGGTGAAGAAGGCAACAAATATTATGTCTTAAAAGCAAATAGGAAAACGAGAGGCAGATGACTAGCTCTAACAGCCCACGACTGAAGTTTGCAGAGTTTTCTAGAGTTGGCAAGTCTCCAGGGGCTCCCTGGTCCATGTGAGAAGCACATCCATGTGCCAGTAAAGCCCCCGCTCTCCAGGGCCTGGCTCTCGCCTGGCTTTGGAGCAACCGTCTATGAGCTTCACAAATATCTGTATTCATTTTATTGGAGACACAGGTTCTCCTGATGTGGGGCCAACTGAAAGCTACAAAATGCTCTGGAAAGAGAGATCCAATTTAGAATTGTGATGTGTAGAATTTTATAGACAAAGCAGGTGGCCAGTATTTTGGATCATAATGTTTGTGAAGTTGGACTTGGGGATTTAGAATGACTGTACAAAAAGTATTCATAAGCCATCAGTATTTCTTGCCAAGCCTTTATACTTTAGTACGAATTTAGTGGAAAGAGTATATGTATTATTCTTACCCTCTAATCATCCAGAATGCCTCCATATGCTTCTTATAGAAATGTCTCTTGGTGCTTGTTGAAAACAGGTCTCCATGTGTAGAAGGGGTTATAAGTGCTTATCCATGACCATTTATGGGGGATTATACTTCCCAGACCCCTTTGGTTTAGATGGGGCCATATGACTAATTCTAGCCAATGAAATGTGAGTGGAAGTAAAGTGTGAAACTTCCAGACTGAAGCCTTTAAGAATTGGTGTGATAAGCCACTTGTTAATATGGTACTGGCTCAAGTTGAAGAGCCTGATCCTCTGGGTCATTGAACACAGGGAGTCCCCATTTACTTACTTGACTTCACATGAATTACATTTGCTTAACCATTGAGATTTTGGAGTTCTTTTGTAGAATCTTGCAGTTACTTACCCTGATTAATACAACATAAGCAATCAGTATCATGGAATTTTTTGGCTAAAATATTAATATAGCCTAAAAGCAATGTGTTTGAAGACAAAGATTCAAATCTTTACTCCAGTACTTACTTAGTGTGTGACATTAGGAAAATTATTAGCCATCTCTGGTCTTAAATAAATTTAGATTGAGCTACATCATCTCTAAGATCCCTTCTTCAAAGAATTACAGTATCCTGTAATTCTTTGAAGGCCCATATATATCATGTTTTCTCCTGTTTGTCTAAAGCTTCTCCCTGCCCCACACTTTGCTTAATTATTGCAAATGATAAACTCATGTAAATGCAAGTACTTACACTATGCAGATCCTAAAAGGATATTTTTATAATGTCATGGAATCAGTTCATCCTATAAAAAATACAGCATTTTTTATGAAGATGGCTTTATCAGTACATAAGTCATATTTACAGGGCCATGCCTTATATTTTCCTGATTTATTCATCTGCCTGACTGACAACCAAGAGAATCCTTCAACGAAGCCATCATCGTCATGATGAGGGATCTGCCCAAGAAGTCAGTCATATGAAACTGAACTGTTTCTGCTACCACTAAATAGATGAGTTTCCATCTGGATTTTACCCCACTCCAGTCTCTAACTGAAATACTGGAGACCGAGATACATTACAGCTGAGAAATTTATTCTCTGGAATTTTAAGTTTTAGGACCCTTTGGGGCTGCACTTAGTAAATAACTTATGGGTAGATTTGTTTGGGGACCTTCAAGTTGCTGCTCAAAACCCCGCTTTAGTGTCCAGGGCACGATGCTGTTGCTGTGACATCCAGTCTCCCCCTCCCTCCCCAGTGAGTTCACTGCCTTTTTTTTTCTTCTCTGGCCTTGGACATGTCAGATTTTATGCTACAAAGCTTGGACTGCAGTAAACAGTGGTACTTTTCCACCCTCCTTTGGAAAAAAAAGGACACGAACTCTCCACATCTGATATGAGAACCATGCTTATTAGAGGTTTTTAAAATGCCGAGCTCTAAACATCGATCTGAGGGAAAATAGCAGGGGACTGGAGGTAGGAGAGGGAGAAAATTGGGGTGAGAAAGGGCACACAAGGAATAAGTGCATTGATTATTTCAGATCATGCTTTGTTGTTTGTGAAATAAATATATCCTCCCGACTCAGGCCATCTTTTTAGAGTTCTTCTGAAAACAAGGATGTATCTTCTTTCTCACTGCCTGTCTGTTTCTGGTTTGTCCTCTCTGGGGCTGTTTCAGCTTCTGCTGCCGCCACCCCTGCTGTTGCTGGATGAATTGTGTGGGGCCCACTGTTTCTGTTTGCCACCATTCCAGAGGGAAAGTTCTTTTGTACAACCTTCTTGAGCTTCACAACTCAAATACATGTTCACGACCACCAGAGAATAAAGCGCTTCCATCTACCAGGAAATGCAGGGGCAACTGCTTTCTTACTACAGGGCAGACAGAAAATAGATGTTTCCCATTTTTTCACAGTGGATGAAATTCTGTGAGGACAGACTAAAATAGGAGATGGCACAAAATATCAGTGGAGTGTTTGGGGTTTTTTGTTTGTTTGCATTTGGTCCTTTCGTTTTTATACTTCAGAATTGGATTGGAAACCTAGGTACTTCTCAGTTGTTCCTCCTCAAGTGTAGATAAATAATAGCAATAACAACTATTATAAAATCGGACATTTTTCCTACTAATTCATACTGAAAGGAGCATTGCTCAAATTTTAGTTCTGTTTTCCAGTAATTTATTCTCTGATTCTGTCTGAATTCTTTAGAAAGAAGCCTCAATTCCTTTGAAGTCTTTAGAACTAAAGTTTAATCTTACTTTTAGTCTTTGGCTTCAAGCACACATTTGTCCTGATTTCTTCTTTCCTGACTTTGAAATTATCTTTCTATCTCTACTGCTTTCTACACACTGTTAATTCGCTAATGTGAGTTTGCTGCCTTCCCTCTCCTTCTGGAGACATCTCAGTTTTTCTCTTCTTTGTTTTGTTCTGCCCTCTTTTCCTGTATAACCCTATTTCCCAATTATTTTCTCTTTACTTTTCCTTCCCATTTCTATCAGAATCCGAATCAATTCTACTTGCTTTTACCCCACTGGCAGTTGTCAAGAATTACAGTAAAGTGTCCAATAACAAATAACAGATCAAAAATGGGCTTACTTGTTTATTAAGAAATTAAAATGTATGTTTCTTGTGAGGGTGACATTTTCCCATGCCTTGGTAGCACCAGGGAAGGAAAATGTCTTTCCACAAAATCATACTCACCATGATCTTATTCTTGGTAAAATATTGCTAATTTGACTTAATGGTAGATTAAAGATAGACAACAATGTTTGATAATTCTCTTATCTAGAAGGAGGAATCTCCTCTCCCTTGAACCTGGGAGGGCTCTGTGACTGTTCTGACCAATAAAATTTGGTGAAAGTTTGACTATGCAGTTTGAGGGCACAGGCTTGGAAAGATTGGGCATCTGTACATCCTCTCTCTTGGAGCCTTCAATTACCATGAAAAAATCTGACTCCTCTTGACCGTATTAGAGTAGCCATGTGTGGGTGTTCCTTGCAATAATCCCAGCTAAGCTCAGCCTTCCAGCTAAGCCTCCAGGCACACAAAGTGAAGCTATAATGGACCTCCAAACCATCCCATCTGTCAATCAGTACCACCAGGTGACCTCGTTCAACATCATTGGGGGCAGAAGAACCATCCTGTCAAACTATACCCAAATTCCTGACCCATAAAATTCTGGAAATCATGAAATGGTTGCTGTTTTGAGACGCTATGTTTTGGAATGATTTGTTACACAGCAGTTAGTAACTGGAGTACCCTTAATACTGCTAGACTTTACTATGGGCTGGTGGGCCTGAAGGGACGCTTCAGACAAAACATAGTTTCTCCCTTGAGACAACTTGGAGCTGGAGAAGCAGCTGACCACGCTTCTTCCTGGCCACCTGAGCAAAAGGATAATATCCTGCTTAGTCTGAAGCTACTCTACGTAATTTGAGCCCCAATCCATAAATTCAAAGTGTAAGAAATGTAAATGTCTTTACTTCTTCTGAACAACTTCTGCTTTAAGCTTTTATTCCACTTACACGTGTCATCAGAGAATCTTCCCTTTCCCTGGGATCAGTGAACTACAGTTTCTGGGCTGCCTGGTTTTTGTAGGTCCTGCAGGCTGAGAATTTTTGTATGTATTTAGAGGATTTTTTAGAAAAGGAGCAAAGAATATGCAACAGACAAAATATGGCGTGCAAAGGCTAAACTATTTGGTATCTGACCCTTAACAGAAAAAATTTGCCAATTCTTGGTAAAGACAAAGAGCCGAGGTAGCTAACAATCTACACTTCTCATCTTTTTATGCTTACAGCTTCTGAGATACCTACCCTCCTGCTTAAATAACAGACATCAGCCAACATACAATTTACCCCTTGTCTCATCTAGAAGTTTCCTTTGGGTCTTAGAGTTCTCCATGCTTTTGCTCTCCACAAAGGGTAATCATTTTGCTACTCCTGCTCCACATATCGAAAACTCTTCAGATACTGTCCAAAGCCCTCTGCCCACTTCAGTCCTTCTCTGGCCCACAGATTTTATTCACAGAAACCCTATGCGGATTCATCAAACACTCCCTACCTAGACTCTGCATTTCTCCTCTAGGATATGCTGCCACCACAATGTCCTGGCTGGGAAAGGGGGCACAGGTCCCGTCCACTCATACATCCCTCACTTCTATCTACCAGTCTTGTTTTTCTTCCTCGGGACTCACCCCTGGATGAGAAAGGGAAGGGGTTCAGGATGTATTCATTATTTACCTAGCTTCCATTAAATGTCAGGTATTGTGCTGGGCACTTTTATAGACCAGTGAACAAAACAAAAGATCCTTGCATCATTCTAAAAGAGGTAGCAGACAATAAATAATAGAAAAAAATGAATAAGTATATTTATTTACTAAAAGCATATAGTACTAAAGTATATACAAAAAGTGCAACCAAAAAAGAACAAATAGAAGACAATAAGAGGGATAAGTTGGAGGTGGAGAGTCTTAGGGCAGGCCTTATTGAGGATAAATATTTGAATAAAAACCCGAAGGAGGTCAGTAAATAAGCCATGTAGATATCCATCCGGGAAAAGAGTATCCCACGTTACTGAAGACGGCACTGTGCCTGACCCATTCAAGCAACATGAAGGAAGCTGATGTAAACAAAAAGGAGTGTGATCAGAAAGAGAGCAGGGTATTTGTATAGTCTTGTAATCTTTGTTAAGATCTTTCTGGTTTTAACTTTGAGTACCATGGAGAGCTTTGGCAGGGTTTTGAGCAGAGGAGTTGGCCTGATCTGGCCTAGGTTACAACAGAAATCACTTTGTCTGCTCTGTTGAAATCAGATTAAGGGGGTGGGGCAAGAGTAAAAGCAGGTATTGATACTATACTTGTTGGGAATCCATCGCAGTAATCTCAGCATGTCATTATAATAGCTCGAATTTAAGATGACAGCATGGAGACTATAAAAAGTGCTGACTCACCATTTCCAAGATTCCATTATTTCCCCTTCAAAATTTTTCTCCTCAGCTCAAAAATTATTTTAGAGATTAAAGGTTTAAGTTTTGCTCTTAAATGATCATGTTGTCTCCAGATCTGTAGACCCTTCCCTTCAAGACCCAGGCTCTCAAAACCTGCGAAGAATTCCCTTTTTCTCTGCCTCCCAGGGAACAAATCCCTTCCCTGCATCCATGAGCTTAGAATAGCCTCACTGCAACTTGATTGATGGAAGAAGGCAGGGACAAAGGAGAAGCAGGAAAGACTAGGGGGAAACCACGGATTACAGTTACAATACTATTACCGTCCCACTCTCACTTTGCAACATCACAAATAGAGAGGCTTGTTCCAAGTCATGCTTGTTGTGAGGGAACATACATTATGCAATAAGCTCCCTTTGATGGAGGTGCTTATCTTTGGTGATCTTCAGCTGGCCTTAGGAAACCACAGGATAACATAAGCCTGTTTAGGCAGGAGAGAAACTTCCAGTACCCTGGTGAATAAGGGTCTGTTGGGTCAGTCTTGAGATCCAGAGTTAGCAGTAAGTATAGGCTAACCAATCTGTCCCTGATTTCTACCTTTTTTTAATCCCGAAGTCTCATTCTCTCTTCCCCATCCTTCAAATGGCTGATTCTTGCCTTCTCAAGGACTCTGTGAGCCCAAAACCTGCTGAGTACCTGAAATCATTTACTCCAGGTCACATGGACATTAAGCATCAGAGACAAGCTTCAGGACAAGTCTCTCTGATTCAGAGTCTGTGTTCTCAGGCACTAGGAAAACTATCCCACTGTCGTTAGCAGTTTGACTGTGATGTGGCTGGCTGTCTTGTGTTTATCTTTCCTGAGCTAATGATTCTATATCCTATGTGTTTCACCAAATTTAGGACATGTTGGGCCATTATTTCTTCATGTGTTTTTCCTGCTTCACTCTCTCCTTTCTTTCTGGGATATGTCTTTGGCTGTTGTCCCACAGATCTCTGAGAGTCTGCTGATATTTTTAATTCTCAGATTGAATAGTTTCTATTGATCTGTCCTCCCATAGGCTAATTTTTCTTGCATCTCCAATCTGTTGTTGAGGCTATTCAGAGAATTTTCTATTTTAGATACTATATTTTTCAGTTCTAGAATTTCCATTGGGTCATTTTTAATAGTTTTTATTTTGCTGCTGCTATTTTCTCTCTTATCACAAAAAGCATATTTTCCTTTGTGTCCTTGAGTATAGTTGTAAGAGACGCTTTAAAACCCTTGTCTGCTATTTTAGTACCTGGTTCACCTCAAGTTTGGTTTTAGTTAATACTCTTTTCTCTTGAATATGGGTTGCATTTCCCTGTTTCTTCATGTTATAAGAAAATTTGGATATTGAGTATGATTATATCAGAGGCTCTGGATTCTATTATGTTCCTTTGAAAACTATTGATGATTTTTTAAGTTAACTTTGCTGAACTCAAACTGCAAATCTTTTCTCTGCTGCCATAAGCACTGGCTGAAATCTTTTCAGTTCTTTTAGCTTTAGCTGGATTGTTTGCAGTCTTCTCATGTATATGTGATGTGGGGGTCAGCCACAGACGGGGACAAGATTTATACACAAAATTGGGAACTCTCTATCTGTATCTCTCCTTTCTGTGATATCTCCCGTTACTTTCCAGCTGCTGGACTTACCTGAACTTTGATTTATTTTCAAGCCACTTGACTGCAGGTGGTTCTCTCTGAGTTTGCATTGACCCACACTTTGGAGTAGGGACTTCCCTAAGGCTAAAAGCCATCAAAGTAGGAAACTCACCAAGTGCTATTCCCTTTTTTTGTCAAGTGTCCACTCCCCTTACATGACTGCTTTCCTCTCGTGGTTCTCCCATGCCTTTAGATAGTAGTTTTATAGTTGTTATCTCGAAGAATGGTAGTCAAATAAGAACTGCTCAAATATTACCAAAACTGAAACCCTCCCACTTTTTGCAAGTCTTCAGTTACTCATCTCTCTTCCATTATTCGAGAGCACATTGCAGGGCTGTATTTTATGCATCTCTGTTTTTGATGCCTAGAGGGCTGTACTCAGTGTGTGATCCCTGGGCTGGCAGCATTGGCCTCACCTGGGAGCTCGTTAGAAATGCAGACTCTCCAAGATCTACTGAACTGGAATCTGCACTATAACAATACCCCAGGCGATTCACATGTACATTAAATTTGATAAGCACTGGCGCAGAGCACACAGAGGGCCACAGCATGGGCACATGGCAAATGCTAATTGAAAATGTAAATAAGTAAATTCTTCACCTTAGACATTACTACTTAGGTATATATGTAATTGATAAATCATTTTCCTCTCAGATTTTAGAACAACATTTAGTTTTGTATATTGTCCTCCAAAAAACAACCTCTTCCTAAACTGGTAGGAGGTTTGGTTGGCAAATATGAGTTTGAACAATAAAGGAGAGATATTTTCAAGGGCCATCATAAAATGGAAAGTATGACCAATGTCAGCCACTGCATTTATAGGAGAACCAGCGTCATGTGTGGTTGTCATTAAAATAAGAAATTTTATGAATCACATCTTCTGTCTACTTTTTAAAAAAGCTTTTCCCTCAGCCTCTAGGCTATAGATAAAAATCTCCCTCAAAAAGAATTTCCCGCCCCCACCCCATGCATAAATTCATCGAGATGAAAGCATTCTTTTTTATTGGCAAGCAAAGCTGATGATAATTATGGGCCCTGGCAAAGCAAATCCTGTCATAAAAATATTTCTGATAAATGTTTATAGTTTAGAAAACTACAAAATAATTCTCAAAGATACAACATAGAAAAAGCTTGACACAAACCAAATGAATTTATTCCCTTTACATTTAAAAACCATTCTACTTGATTAAAATTTTTTTCACTCTTCAGCTAATGGTAACTCGATGTAATCTTATATGCACTGCATTCTTTAAAGGAAAATCATAATTTAAAAGCATGCAAATGGAAAACAATGCTAGTGAACAAAAGAACTGTCAAATAGTAAAAAGTTATAAATAAAGCAGGAAAAAAGAATCATTAAGAAGCGTTTGTAACACATACATAGAGAAGCAACAAAAACATGTTTGTGCACCAGGACCATGATAATATTTTTCCCACAGATATGAAAATAATATCAAAATTCTTACCCATAATGAAATTAGTTTAACATCCTCTCTCTTTCCAAGTTATCAGTAGTTTTTACTGCAACATAGTAGGTGAAAGCTAGTGTTTTCTTTTCCAAATTCTGAGCATATGATATTATTAAGTGCTGATTTGTGAAAATGACACTTCGAAATAGGACTGGAACAACACATTTAATAATAAACCCTCTTTTAAAAGAAGTGTCATTTTTATCTGAATGTCAAAATAAATTTGCTTCTTGATAAATTGTTGCAGTAGCTATCAGTATTTAAAATCAGCTAAAAATTGGCAGCTATAAATTAGCAAATCACGGAAAAGAATCGGCAGTGGAATTACTCCAGAAATGGAAAAATAGTTGTCAACATTAAAAGGATGTTTTTCAGTTTTCAGTTGGAGTGGATGTTAGGATTGGCCAAGAATATAAGTTATCTCATTGGACTAATTTGGTGCAAGCTTCAGCCAGATCCCTGTGGACCAAGGGCACCACATCCCTGCCCCCTGGCTTTCCAGCAGGATCACTACTAATGCAGATGTGGCTCCATCTCTACAGACTCTGCATTGTTGAATGATCATCAGGAGCATGAGTTCTAGGACCAAACACACCTTGGTTTAAATCCTGGCTCTACAGTATCTTCATGATGTGACCTTCGGCAGTTTAATTAACTTTTAAGCCTCTGTTTCCTCACCTTCAGAATGAGGAGGAGTTATAATCTCCCTTATGTCACTGTTTAAAGAATTAAATGAGACAATTCATGGAATGTCATTATTATAATATTTGACAGAGAGTAGGTGCTCTACAAATGGTTCCTCCACTTCCTCCTTCTCCTCTTCCTCTTGTTCCTGCCATAGATGAATTTTCAGGATGTAAAGTCGGTTGAGTGGATGATAAGAGGTGCCAGCCATGACTCTGAAATAGCTAATGTCTAGAACAGTGCTGTCCAGCAGATTCCATTCAATGATGGAATGGCCCAATATGGTAGCCACTAACCAACCACCTGTGGATAAGGGGCAAGTGAAGTGTGGCTGGTACAAATGAGATGCTAAATTTTATTTTATTTTTTAATTTTAATTTTATTGGAGTATAGTCAATTTATAATGTTAATTTCTGCTGTACAGCTATGAGGTGGTAAATTTTAAATTTTTTTTAATGTTAATTTACTTACAAATTTAACTGGCCACATGTGGTTAGTGGCTACTATATTGGGTGTGGCAGATCTAGACCAAAGGTCACAAGCTTTATGTGTATCCAGGGAGCAGACAGGTGACAGAAACCAGTGAAGTAAGTTGAGTCTATGGTAGGGTTTGGTGGGACTTGTAGAAACTACAGACACATACCTTGTCTAAAAGAGTCAGCCAGCACTAGCCTCAGACAGCACTGCTGGGTAGGCGTTTGTCCAGCTTTTCTAATGTTTCAGGAGAAGCCAGAAATGCTTTCATGCAATGTCTTCCTATTCTTTAAAGTGTCAACTAATTTTAAGATTTTTGGAGCACTCCAGGCCAAACACAATATATTTACTAACCAGATGTGGGTCATGAAACATCAGTCTGCAGCCTCTAGTGGAGAGTGCCCCCCCTAAAATCATGGAAAAGTCTCCAATTAGACTGTCCATAGGAAGAGCAGGGAGCCACCAGCCTTGTTAGTGGGCCTTCTTGGGAATCCCATTAATGATGGCCTCATTGCCTTCATCAAACCTTCAGAAGCTATCTCACTTCTGGGTCCTCCATTCCACATGGCTTATAAGCTGAAAGAAGCTAGTCTGAGAAAAAAGAATCTTACAGAGACATTAGTGTTTCCTGGTCCAGCTCATCCCCAACACTTGGTATCCATTAGTGTAAGCATCTCCCCCAAGAGAAGAGCAGCAGGGACAGGAACCAGATCACGGTCTTCCTTTTTCTAAATTCTTAGGATTCTGGCAAGCCCCAACTAATGGAAAAATGAAAAAGATTCTGTCCTGCTTGAACACGAAGCTCTCTGGCATCTGGTAACTCTGTGAAGCCCCCAGAGTTTCCCCCAGTGTATTCACTCATTGAACAAATATTTTTTAAGCAGCTCTTATGTTTGAATCACCAGTGCTACCTCATTGCCCACCACTTGGGTGTGGAACATTCTAGAGTCAGCTCTCAGCCTTGTCTTCACGTAGGTGCCAGATGTAAAGGCAACATATCACCTGAGTTAAGAGCATGATCTTTGGCCTCAGGCCCAGGATTCAGATTGTCCACTTACTATCTGTGTGGTCTTACGCAAGAGACTTTTTTTTAAGGCACCGAAAATTTATTTCATTAAATTTCACTTATGATCACGTGTATTCTTTTTTTAAAATTGAAGTATAGTTAATTTACAATGTGTTAGCTGCTGGTGTACAGCAAAAAATATATGTGTGTGTGTTTCTTCTTCAGATTCTTTTCCATTATAGTTTATTACAAGATACTGAATATAGTTCCCTGTGCTGTACAGTAGGACCTCCATGTTTACATATTTTATACACAGTAGCTAAGCAAGAAACTTTTTTTAATTCTTAGTACCTCATATACAAAATGGGAAAAGTAAGAATATCTCTTTATAAGTTAGTGAGAAGATTAGATGAGAAAAACCTGTCAAGGGCTTAGCATGACCATAGCAAGCTCTCAATTTAAAAAAAAAAGGGGGGGGGTGCATTTACAAATAATGGATCACATCTCTGCTCCATGCAGTAGCATACCAAGGAGAGGGTGCAGTGGGGGTTATCTGTCTCAGCCAAGAGGAGTATTTTATCATTGACTTTATTTAGAATTGCTGGTGCAGGCTGATAATTAAAAGCAGACTGACTTTTAGTCAGTTTTATTATTGTTTTAAAATCCTCTACAGACTTTGCACTCTGTTATTATCTGCTCCCAGGGAGACTGCTGCCAGTGGCTTCCCTCCCCCCCCCCAGATGTATCACTGGCTCATATTTATCCCTTCTGTAGTCTTGCTCCCTGAATATCTTTAATACTGGTTTTAGTCTCTCTCGGAATCATAGGTGTGTTGTGTTATAATGGTGAGTTGAAAAACAGATTCCTTGCAAACAAATATTGAGCACTGTGATACAGGGTGATCGACTTGTACCAGTTTGCCCAGAACTTTCACAGTTTGAGCACTGAAAGTCCCGTGTTTCCTCAGTCCTGTGCAACTGGGTGACAGCTGATTATCCTAGACATGCCAGACATTAAGGAAAGATGGTGGACAGATAAGAAGCCAGGTTCTAATTCCAAGAGTTTGAATATCATTTGGTGTAATATCAGTATCATTTGGTGTAATATCAGTGGAGAATAAACTACAGTTGACCCTTGAACAGCACAGGTTTAAACTGTGCATATCCACTTACATGCAGATATTTTTCAATAAATACATGTAGTACTTCGGGATCGAGGGTTGGTTGAATCTGAGGATGGAGAATCGCAGATACTGAGGAAGCACGGATCCTGAGGGCAGACTGTAAGAAACATTTTTGACTGCGAGGGCAGTCTGAGCACCTAACCTCCTCATTGTTCGAGGGTCAACTGTACTCACCAAATACACACACACACACACACACACACACACACACAAAGAAATACATATTTAAGAGCTTGGCTAACATAAACCTTGCCCAGGTCTCTGCCTTTGGCATCACTCAAACATCTGCCTCCACCCACTGACCACCTCCATGTGTCCACGCTCATTTAACTGAACCTGGAAGTACAGAGTTAGCAACCAGCTCTTCATGCCCTTTCTTTTCTCCTGTGTTTTGATGGGCCTGCTCAGGGAGTGTTCAACACGCTCTAAAGGAGGCCACACAGACGTGCATCCTGAGCCAAACTGATCATTGCATAATTGATAATAGGCCTTTTGTACTGACGTTCTGTTTAGATTATTGTACAAAAGCAGGTGACAGGTGTTCAGAGAACATAACCCAAGCTGCCTGTAGCCCAGAACATCCTGAGACCAGCTGGGGCAGGGAGCCCAGAGGAAATCCCCAGAGTAATTTAATAGTTCACAGGGCTTTGGGTTTGGGAGGATTACAACCAAGAATTAAAGTGATATTGACCACCCACTTAAGAAGGGCCTTTGTGCTTTTCCCTTCTTACACTTATTTTTGTTCCCAAGGAAATTGCTGCATGGTGACCGAGATGAACACTTTTTTTTTTTTTGAAAAAGGGTGTGTGTTGCCACTTAACATGCGAAACAGTGAAACAGAAAGCATTTGAAACACCCAATGTTCGGTATGCCAGTTTGGGATGGATGGGGGTTGCTAACTTCTCTTTTTAAAAGATTTGTACCAGAGCCAGATGTTTGAGGAAAATTGTAGCATGCAACTTTCAGGATCAGAAGTTGGTTCTGAAACAGAACTAGACAGAACATTTCACTTGATTTCTCAGAATTCATACTCTAGATTCACAGCTAAATTTTTCACAGTTAATAGAGCCGTTACCTTGCTCTGTGTTCCAAAATTTACTTTCAATTTCCTCCCTTTTTGAGTATTTCTCCCCTGCTTTCTCAGGCAGTTTGGTTATTCAGAACGAGTTCAGGTCAGAGTTCATGCATTGGCTCATTCCCCAGACATTTACTAAGCATGCCTACAACACACTGTGCAAGACAGGATTCATTCAATACACATCCCAACAGGGCAGACAGAGCTGTTTGGTGACACTTGCTGTGGAAGAAAGTAGAGCAGTTAGGAGTGCTGGAGTAGGGGAGTGGAAGAGACTATTTGAGCAAAAACTGGAAAATGATGAGTGAATTGGCCAAGTAGACATTTGGGGGCAGAACGTTCTTGGCATGGGAAACAGGCTGTGCGAAGGCCCTGTGGCAGAGGACACCTGGAATGCTTGCAGCCACAGTAAGGACTTCAGCTTCACTCTGAATGAAATGGAAACCTTTATAGGGTTTTGAAATAAAGGAGTGATTGGATCTAAGTCAGGTCTTAAGGTGACCGTGATTGCTGTCTGAAAAATAGTAAGGGTCAAGAATAGATGTAAGGAGAATTCTTGGGAGTGTGTTGGAATTATCCAGGGAAGATAGGGCAATACACAAATACGTAATTCTAGCCTTCAACAAGCATGTAACTACTCGGGAAGACAGATCTTTGCAGCATTTTATTTAAAAGGAGGCAAAATGGAATAAGAAAAAGCAAGTGGAGGAAACAGTGATTGTTTCCATTAGGGAAGGCTTCTTTGAGCAGGTGTCTGGAGAAAGACTTAAACTTTTCATTTCATTCTTTAAGATCTCCTTCATTCTCTCCTCTTTCTCTTACTTCTTCCCTCTCTCTATCTTTCCATATGCGTCTCTCTCTCAGTCTTTCTTTTAATAACCTTTTTTGCCTTAGTAATAGTTAATCATTAGCTAAAAGCTAACTTTTATATCACCTTTACAGTACCTTACTTTTCCTGCCCTCAACTCTGCTATAACTTCATTTTTCTCCCCTCAGGTAAATGGAGTTCAGTACATTGAATGCTGTTTTAAAGAAGGTTTTAAGCACTGAAAGATGGATTTTGATATTCAAAATATGACAATTTATTAAACTGATTAAAACATCATTTGATATGAAGGGGTTGGGAGTGGAGAGGGAAGTACAGATGAAATTCAGTTGGCAGAACAGCAGTAATGGCTAGAGCTGGGTGGTGGGCACATGGAGGTTTAGTACACCATTCTCTCTACCTCTGTGAATGTTTGAAATTTTCTATAATAAAATATTTCAAAACCTCATTAGATCACTCTCATGACAAATTGCCATTCTTGATACTAAATGTTTGGCATCTTTTAGAAATGATATCTTTAAGAGTCTTTTTTGTTGGGAACTGACCTCTGAATAGAAGAGCTTGTGAGAGTGAACATTTCAGGAAGTAATTTTGAATATACCAGAAGACTGGTGCAGATTTTCCTTCACATCTTGAATTTGACTCAGTAATATACCAGCCCTTGCTTTATACGCTTAGTTCCATAATATTGGCTTTCAGTTTGATAATGTGTATCTAGAGGTCATTGGAAATAGCTGTCATGGTTTGAAGCAGTTCTAGAATAAGGCAGACCTTCCTAATCAGGGATGCAGCATGGGATAGGTGTGTAACAAGTATTTGTGGAGCTGATCACTAAAGCAATTTGTATCCAAATACCCACTCACAACCACTTAGTTTACTAATTCTTAAAAAAAGAAACACTAGAGGGCAGTCTTCACATTGCGAAAGAATGGAAAGGTATAGCAGGTGACCAGGAGTCTGACAATTCTAAATAACCTTCAAAATTGAGAGATTGATAGATTAACCTTCACATATTTTATATAACTTCACTACTAATGTAGCTCGAAAGTATTAAAATCATTTAGATATGCCTTATATGAGAATTTGTGTGTTTACCTTTTCATAGAATGTATAGTAAGGATTATATCACAAATACAATTTTTTTAAGACCTTAATCTAATAAGATACCCTTTAACAGTCTTGAAAACCTAATTTAGGAGACAGGATATTGAAACCTAAACTTGAATAGGTTGACTAAACTCTCTGCAAACGTACACCCCAAAAATCAGAGCAGTTTAAATGCTTCACAGGGACTGGCTTCTTTTCCTGCTTCATTGGAACCTATTTATTTTCCTTCCCAAATAAGGACTATGATGGATCCAAGGCCATAGTTTCCAGATAACCCACCCTTTATCAGTTGTTTTCCTGCTACCAGAGTCTTTGTTCTTTCCAAACATGTCATTTGAACGTGTGTTTATTCCTGTGATGCATTTTCTTCTCTTTTACAGATGACATCTACCAGCATCCCAAAGTCCCAAAAGATTTCACATTGATGATTCCATTTATATAAAATTCCTGACTAACAAAAGTTTAAAAACTGTGAATATATTAGCAGTTGCTAGAGGGATTAGGAACGACGGGAGAAAGGGAAGGAGGTGGGAGGAAGTTGAGTGTAATTATTAATGGGCGACTTGCGGGATCCTTGTGGTGATGAAACTGTTCAGTGTCTTGACTGTGGAGGTGGAGACACAAGCCTTCACAGGTGGAAAAATTGTATAGAACTAAATATACATACATACAGACCCAAGTCCAAGTGAAACCGGAGAAATCTGAAAATGATTGGTAAACTGTCTCTATGTCAATGTCCTGGTTGTGCTGTTAAACTATAGGTTTTGATTTTGCTTTTTTGAAGATAAGGGTGGTTTTTTGGTTTTATGGTTTTATTTTTGACCACACTGCATGGCATGCAGGATCTTAGTTCCTTGACCAGGAATCAAACCTGTGAAAGCGGGGAGTCCTAAGCCCTGGACCACCAGGGAATTCCCCTATTAAACTATAGTTTTGCAAAATGTTAACACTGGGGGAAATCAGGTAGAGGGTACATGGAATCGGCTTCTCTGTCTTATTTGTTGAAACCATGTGTGACTCTTCAGTTAGCTCAAAGTAAAATTTCAATTAAAAGACTATATAAAACAAGGGTTAAAGAATTCAAACAACACAGTTCCTCAGTCCATGGAAATTTAAATATGTCTTGACTCTTAACCCACTTTTTTCTGCTTGTTCAGAGTTAAACACTTTCTGGAACAATATCTGCACAGTGATTGGTTCTCAGTCCTAAGACTGGCTGAAGAGTTAATCAAAATAATCTGAGACACAACATGACTAATCATTAGAGAAATGCAAGTCAAAACCGCAATGAGGTATCACCTCATACTGGTCAGAATGGCCATCATCACAAAATCTAGAAACAATAAATGTTGGAGAGGGTGTGGAGAAAAGGGAACTCTCCTGCACTGTTGGTGGGAATGTAAGTTGGTACAGCCACTATGGAAAACAGTTTGGAGGGTCCTTAAAAAACTAAAATTGGAACTACCATATGATCCAGTAATCCCACTCCTGGGCATATACCCAGAGAAAACCATAATCCAAAAAGTAACATGTACCGTAATGTTCATTGCAGCACTGTTTACAATAGCCAGGACATGGAAGCAACCTAAATGCCCATCAACAGATGAATAGATAAAGAAGATGTGGCATATATATACAATGGAATATTACTCAGCCATAAAAAGGAATGAAATGGAGCTATATGTGATGAGGTGGATAGACCTAGAGTCTGTCATACAGAACGAAGTAAGCCAGAAAGAGAAAAACAAATACTGTATGCTAACTCATATATACGGAACCTAAAAAAATGGTATTGATGAACCCAGTGATAGGGCAAGAATAAGGATGCAGATGCAGAGAATGAACTGGAGGACACTGGGTTGCGGTGGGGGTAGGGGGGCGAAGGGGAAGCTGGGACGAAGTGAGAGTAGCATAGACATATTTACACTACCAACTATAAAAGAGATAGCTAGTGGGAAGTTGCTGTATAACAAAGGGAGATCAGCTCGATGATGGGTGATGCCTTGGAGGGCCAGGACAGGGAGGGTGGGAGGGAGTTGCGGGAGGGAGGGGATATGGGGATATGTGTATAAATACAGCTGATTCACTTTGGTGTACCTCAAAAGCTGGTACAAGAGTGTAAAGCAATTATATTCCAATAAAGAGCTTAAAAAAAAATCTGAGACAGCAGTTTCCTGATGCAAAAGGGAAAAAAAGTAATTTCCAAAGTCGATTGGCTATTTGAACACTTGCCACAAAAAATTACAGTATTGGAGAGAAAAATGGTAATGCCGGGAAAGCATAAATCTTTCCTCACTTATCGTGTTTTCATAATATTTTGGGAGGCTGTATGGATGAGACATGAAATAACATCAGCATGTTTGTTCAGTTGATGCAAGAGCATTGGTAATAAAATCTTTTTTCCCCCCCCATACATACTAAACTCTTCTATGATCCTTGTATCACCTCTCTTTTCACATTATTATCAGGCCTGTGACTGCCGGATGTCCTGAGCCTTCACTTCTCAGGAGGCCTGACTTCTCCAGCCTGATTCAAATAACAAAGTATTGTCTAAATACCTAAAAACAAAGAAAATAGTATAGATGTTCCCCCACCACCACCTCACCCACAAAACCCAGAATCGCCTCTGATCTCCAAATGACCAGTGGGAACATTTTCATCCATGACTTCTGGCAAAGGATTATTTTCCAGGAATTAGGTGACCTTTGAGGTTGCACCTATAAGTGAAGCAGAGAGTAGATGAATGAGTCAGGGTAGGGTAAGCTCTGCTGTGGTAACAATCACCAAATTGTAAAGTGACCCGATACGCTATCCAGGGGCTCAAATTACATAGACAAGCCCCCCACCACACACTCATGAGTGATTGTGAAAACTGGAGAAAATGAAATAGTTTGTAGTCTGATTGACGATATTGTGCCAGTGGCAGTTCCCTGGAATAATACTGTTCTATAGTTAGATATGACACCACCTTGAGGGAAGCTGGATGGGGTTCAGGGATGCTCTATACTATCCTTTGCAAGTTTCTGGGAGTTTGCAGTGATCTCAAAATAAAACATGTCCTCGTTTCTTTTTCGCCCACACCCACTTGTCCATTTGCAAGGCAGCTGGGGGCTCTTCTCTGCATTGTGGATTCAGGCTGACAGAGCAGCTCCCATCTGGAATGTTGCCAAGAGAAAGAGAGCTTGGGAGGGTCCAGCCATGGCATGTCAGTGCCTCGGCCGAGAAGTGACACCAGGATGGCCTCTCACCAGGTGGCCAGACCTAGTGTGCAGGTAGGCAGAGGGGAGGGAAGGGGGAATCAGTGAAATCTTTCGAGTGCTCAGAAGGTGGAAACCTGGAAATACTTGGCAAATAGCGTGAATGACTGTCACGTTGAAGCAAGTGGTGTGCTGCAAAACAAGCTGTCTGTGATGTTCTAAATACAAATTCAGGGTCTCTCAACAACAGATTTCAGGGAGGACCTATTCACCTTATTAAAGAATAAATGTCCTTCCCCTGGGTGAATTCAGGCTTCCCTACTTACTAATGATGGGACTTTGAGCCCATTATAACACCTGTAAGCTTTAGTTCCTTTGTTTGAAAAATGGGTTTGTTGAGAAGATTAAAGGAGATGATGTATGTGAAACATTCTGTGTGAGGTGTATATGGAAGTGCTCAGATAGCAAATACACAACACACATTAGCATTCCTAGTACCATTACTATTTCTGCTACTCTTGTTTTGTTGTTATCCAGTATCTCCACTGTCATTTGTCCTTCCAAGAGCTATTAGGGCATAGTCTATCACGGCTGTATGTTGAAGGAGAAATAGAGGGTAGGCATGCTGGAAGGTAAAGAACGTGTACTTAATAATTCCACTAAACCCTTATTTACTCCTAGTAAATCTTGATTCTTATCACTTCACCCATCCAGTTCAATCTCTTTGAAACTCTATGAACCTAAGCATATTGTTAATATTACAAGGGAGAGTATAGAGTAGCAGTTTAAGATGAAAGACTCTAGAGACTGGCTCCCTGGGTTTGCATCTGCTTCCATCATTTACTAGCTGTGGGACATTGGGCAACTTACTTAACCTCTCTGTGCTTCAGTTTCCTCATCCAGAGAACTGGCTGTTGTAGGAATTAATTTGTATTTTGTACAAAACACCACAGAAACTGTATCAGATACAGAAGACATAATGTGTCCTTCTCTTCTTGCTAACCGAATAGACAAATATTAGGAAAACATATAAACTTGAACATATACAGTGGTATAATGGAGATCATGGTCCCCCCACATTTAAGAACCCCAGTTTAGGTGGAGAGAAAAGCAAAGGTGTATAACAGTGAAAAGAAGCTGCTTATATAATTTCTTTTAAATTAAGGAAACCTAAGATTCATTATGGGTGGGGAACATTCTTATAATTCACAGAAGTACCTCCTTTGGTGGATGATGTAATTTCTTCGTACAAGGCAACAATGACCATCCTTATTCCAGGCGAAAAGGAGCCCCTCTTTCCCTGTCATTGTGCAAAAAAGTAAGTCTTATTAGTAGCTGGTAATGCTGCAGCGACTCATTCACTTTCTCATGGCTGCTGGCAGAGTCAGGGGCTAATCCCAGAACCTTTTACTACGGTGACATTTAAAAAACTACATCCCTTGTGCTCTTGCTGCATTTCATCAAAGGCTAAAACACAAACCTATCTAATCTGTCAGAAGGGCCAATCTAATCTGCCATATTAACTGTGTTTATGGAGGAAAATGCTTTGTAACTTTATATATCATAAACTCAACACATGAAGCCGATATAAAATGTTCCTGAAATTGCAAATATTGACCCATGTCTTTTTCTCCCCACGCAGATAAATTTGGGACACACAAAACACATCATCTGTTATGAAAGGAGAGTAATAGAAAAAATATGGTCAGACTGTTTATCCCATGACATCCATTTATTCCATAATGCCCACCACAAAACCCCAGCTGCCTAGAAACATTTTATAATAAAGCATATTTTTGAATGTTGTTTCCAAATTATATCGGCCACTTGAAATTTGCATGTGGTCGAGTACCTCATGTGATGTACATCAGCCTCAATCACATGCTTCCCATACCCCATATTGATTCTTAACCTCTAACCTAATTTCTCTCAAAGTAGCATTTATGTATCTGAACCCGGGAAGCTTCTTAAAGATGCAGGTTCCCTAGACCCACTGAATCAGATCTCTGGGCCTGATACCCAGGAAATGACATTTTTATCCAGCTTTCCAGCTCGCTTTGGAATTGCTGCAGTTCTACCAGACCAGCTGTTTAGTAATAATTTATAATTGTGGTTTAATTATGATAAAACCACAGTTATATAATAGATTAATTTGTACTGTATTTCTTCCTTTTTAAAGATTTTTCTTTTAACTATTTCAAGTATCTATGCATCTTCACAAAGATTGTATTTTATTTGTAGTTCCTTTTTAGGGTTATATACTTTAACTTATGGACTATATAAATATAACTGATTAATAGATACATAAACAGAGGAATAAATAGCTATAAATATAGATGGAGGGAGAGATCTTTATATCTAACTTAAAATAAATTCCCCACAATGAAACAGTAAATATATTTCAAAAGACAAAAAAAAAAAGTAAGGTTTTTTTTGTGACTCCTGTGAAGCCTAATATAAGAATATGGAATTTTTAAAAACAAGGCACTAAGGGGAGGAGGGTTAATTTTATTTATTTTTTAAATTTCTGTTTTGCTTTACTTAAGATATTTTCTCTAATGGGTAGCATAGCAGTTTTGAAAATATTAAAGTGCTGAAGAAAATATGTTTCTTCACAGTGAAATGCACATCTCAGGAAAAGGAGAAAAAGAGAAATATCACCCTTAATTTTGCTCTAAATGATAGCTCGAGCCTGATGACAACATCTTCCTAAGCCAGTGCTTTCCAAAGCATCTTCCAAGAGCACTGGCCCCATGTGATGTGCCTCTAGGGAAGGGTTCCATTTTTCCAAATATATTTGCAAATTGCTCCAGGCTCTCTCTCCTGGCCCCCACCCCAGTGCTTCAAAAAGTACATTTTCACATTAAAGACTCTGAGGAGTCCTGCGGGAAAGAAACTTGGTTGACTTTGATCAGCAAAGCATTTTTCAAGCCTCTTTGTCCTCCAGCCCTCCCCCTCCTCTTATTTTAAATCAGTTCTATCACTTCTTGAGCAGTTCCTCAGAACAGGTACACTTGGCCTTGTAATGAGCCATCTTGAAGGGATATGTTCAGTCAATGCTCTGGGATTCCATTGAATTCCTGTACCTGTCTGTTAGGTAAGTTTACCCTCCACCCTCATCCAGGTCGCGGGTCATCAGTGGCAGGAAACTTAGGACCACCCCCATTCCCACTGCCAGAAAACAGACTCAGAGCCTCTACCCTGTTCGTCACCAACACAGCCTGGCATAAGCAGAGCAAGAATTCAGCTTGGTGCTTTCAAACTGATAGCCATTCTCTCTTTAAAGATCCCCAACAGAGGTGATTTCCCAGTCTCCTTTCTTAGAAGATGTTATCTCACCTGTCTCATAAATCAGAAATTTCTGTCTAATGTGCTCCCTGTATCTGTGGTCGCCTAGGGCAATACCTTCTAAGGCCCCATATTTGCAGTTCTAGAATGGCTGAGTTGTGAAATACCACACATTGAGAGTCTTTCAACATGTCAGTGTAAAATAATATTTTTTTCTTAAATGATCAAGCTATCCTGTGGTCCGATAGCAGGGCCTTCCCTTACCAACACCCCACTGGGTTTCCAGTTTTTGTCAGCACGTCTTATTCACCACCGTCCCTGGTGCCTGGAATAATCATGCAGTTTACAAGGAAACATAGTGGGGGCTTGGTGAATACTTGTTGGGAGAGTGAATTAAGCAGCAAGGTCAGTAATGACCACATGTAAAGGCTCCTTAGTACAGAGCATCTCTGAGATTGACCCACCCAAATCATACCTATTCCCTTCCTCAGCCTCTCATTTTAGGACCAGCAAACCTCCTGAAACTCATAGCCCATATTCCAAATCCCTGTTGCTCTAGGGCAGTGGCAAGGTCAAGATCTTTGCCAACACCCATAGAATACTGTGTATGGCCCCCGTCCAAATGAATAAAACGGGTTCTTGGTCCATCAGCCACTAAAGAACACCATGCTACAGAATAAGGGGTTTATCAGAAGAACAAGACAAATAAGAAATACAATCCAGAGTAGAGAAATGAGCACAGAGCCGCCCAGAGTTCCAGAGCCTATATGCAAGCAAGCCCTCCCTTGAGCCTAGATCACGCCCAGGTCCACTGTTGGGATCCACCTATGGTGGAGGTTGCCAGACAAACTCAGGAAGGAGCACCTACATTTGCTTTGAATCTGGGCTTTTAAGCTTCCCCCAAGAGGCCTTCCCTTAAAGTAAAAAGGAAAGTGACACAACCATCTCTATCACAAACCTAGTCACAGAGGGTTGAGAAGATCCTGAGTAGGGAGGTTTGACCTTTCCTCCAGTGATGTCCTGGAGGAGCTCTCTGAGTGCACGTCCAAGTCTTAGAGCTGTGAATAAATTTTCTGAAAGTGCTTTTTCCCTAAATTTTGGGTCACACAAGTAGTTGTAAATCCCTGCTCCAGGCCTCTCTCATGCTAACGGAGCCTCACGAATGAGAAAAGTTGTTTATTCCTTCCCCCAGCCTCTTGCACAGCTTTGATACATGGACAAATGGAGGGCCCAGTGTGGTCTTGGCAGGGAACACTGAGGCAGAACAGGGTGAGAACCTGGTTCCCTGTGGAGCAGGCCACACTCTCCATAGGTCCTGGAGGCAGGGAAGGCCACCACCTGACACAACCTTTCTGCTCAGCAGAGCAAAGACTAGTGCTTGAAGCTACTCAGACTATGGGCATGAAGATGTTCCCTCAAATGCTTGTGGAGAGGACTTCGGGGGAAGCTGCAGGTCCTGTGTGTGCACAGGTGAGGGCCAGAGGGTGGGTGGTTTGTATTGCAAAACAGGAAGTTGTCTCTACGATGACAAGACCTCTGTAGCCAGTAAGTTTTGGCTTTTAGGACTTACTCCTCCGGGAGATCTTGGGCATGTCCACACAGGTTGGGAAACTAGCATTTTATTTTATTTATTTTTAATTTTTTTTTTCTTTTACATACCAGGTCTTTTATTTTCTTTACACCCAACATGCCATGATTTCATTGGGGTTGGGATCTAACAGTTCAGGCTCCTTTCCATTGGTTTTCTTGGAAGAGAGAAATGTGCTTCTTTGGGTGGAGCAGGCTCGCACTTTAGCTGAGCCCAAGTACCTTGCTCTTTGGCTTCCTTCTTTTTCTGATCATTTTCTTTCACACGTTGCAAGGAAGCTCTCTAGGCTCTTAGAGTAGTTAATATACTCGATACACACATTAATTCTCTTGGCAGGAGTCTTGCCCTTGTTTGTTTACAAGGATGCCAACAGCACGCTGGGTAACATTGTAGACTCCTCCAGTTTTGCCATGGTAACATTTGTGAGGCATTCCTTTTGTGAACAGTGCCCATTCCCTTGATATCTACAACATCACCTTTCTTGTGGATTCGTGTTTATGTGGCCAAAGGAACAACTCCATGTTTTCTAAAAGGCCTAGAGAACGTAGAGCGGGTGTCCCTCCTCTTTCCCTTTGTATTGGTCATTTTGGCGGATTACTGGAAGATGGTGGTTCCAGCTAAAAAAGGCTATTTTTAATTTTTTAATTGAGGTAACTGATTTACAACATCATATGTTCCATGTATGCATCATTTTATTTGTACTTCTGTATACCCTGCAGTGTGCTCAACACCAAAAATTTAATTTCCAGCCATCACCATACACTTGATCCCCTCTACCCAGTTTACTCTCTTGCTTACCTCTTCCCCTCTGGTAACCACTACTCTTCTCTGTATTTACATGTTTATTTTTGTTTGTTTACTTATTTTGTATTTGTTTGGGACAACTAGCATTTTAGAGAAAATATTCTGAGAGAACTAGGAACTCTGATTATAAAACCAAAGAAATTTAGAAGTAAAATGGACCTTGAAGGTGATTTCCTTAAAATATGTCCTTTGACAGGTGAGAAAACATACTAGAAGGGAAATATGGGAGGTCACTTAGGGGAGGAACAACAGTGTTTTTCCTAAACCATAGTGCTAAGCGTATTCCAGTATTCTAGTGGATTCTGCCTTAGCCCTGGAATTTAAAGGTGGGCTCTGGCCTTTGAGGAGGACTCTCATGGAGTGTGGGATAGCCAATGCTAAAAACTCCAGAGCCTTGCTGCTCCGGAGATAGAAAAGCCGAATTACTGATCTCCAGAACAAGGCACCTGCTTCAGGCACAGTGAGAAAGACCTCATCTCCAACCTCAAGGCCAGAATTCTGCCACATCAGCTGCTTGGGACTGCAGTTCCAACCAGCTGGCACCAAGAGGCACCCTAGGTAGTCCATGCCTCTGCTGAGACTCTAACCCTTCTAAGGGCCCCACCCTCGGAACCCTGTAGGCACCTGGGTTATCTTAGTACAAAAATACCCTTCTCTTTCCCTTCCCATGTGAGCTGCATCACAGTAGTGAATTGGAATGAGAATCACCCTTAGCAGCCATCTGCAAGAATTTTTTTAAAAATGGTGGGCATTAACCAGGCACACCTGCAGGTAAAAGGCCCAGCTCCCGCCTGACCCCAGGGTGGCCTCTTCTGGGAAGAGTTCTCCAGCAGAGCCTGAGAGCAGTGATGGGTGGGGTCTTCTTAGGCATGTCCTTCCTAAATTCCTCATGGCTTTGCTGTAAGCCTCTCTGGAAATTCCAAATCATTAGAATTGGAAGAGTAGCTATTCTAAGGTTCAAAGGAGAAAAACCATAGAGAAAGGCTCAGTTGGGATCTAGACTTCACAGAATCATCTCCTTTTCTACCAGTTCTTCACCTGTCTAGACTGAGTCCCCACCTATCATTAGCATTCTTCTGTCAGCGCTCACTCTGTGAAAAGAGAACTCTTGCTCTTTCGTTCATTTATCCAATCAAAATACAGTTACTGAGCCACAGGCACTGCACTCAACATCAGGGATGCAACCAGGGCATGACAGGTCCCTGTCATCACTCAGCCTGCAGCCTGTGGGAGATCCTGATGATTACACAATAGGGTAAGATGCTGGAATTGGCTTCCGTACAGATGGTAGGAGAACACACAGGAAAACACACCTGACTCAGTCTCAGAGGGTCTGGAAGAGTATTCTAGAAGTGATGTTTTAACTAAAATCTTAGGAATAAATCAGTCATTTCTCAAAGGTGAGTATCCACGAGTATGTAGGGAGATGGTGGACCTGCAGATAGAACAGTTTGTCTGCAAAAGCTCAGAGGTGACAGAGGACACAGTTCATTTAGAAATCAAAAAGATTAAGATGATTTAGATTAAAGGAAAGAAAAGCGCCTTAGAAATGGGAGTCCTGTGACTGGACCGCCAGTCCTGGCACAGAGATCTGTTAACAGTGACCTTGAACAAATCACTTTTTTTGGTCTTCATGTCCTCATCCGTGATACAAAGGGACTGGCCTAAAGGGCAGTGGAGAGGAGATGGTCATAAAGCCCCTGCCCCTGTGATGCTGGCACAAAGGCCCTCCAAGGACTCTCACTGGAAGGGTAAGGGCAGTCACCTTGGTCTCAGTCTTTGGAGCCATTTCAAGTTCCTGCAGTCACATGGCTGGAGGGCACTGGGAGGCAGTGGAAACTTACTCAAAACTTGGAGCCACTCTAGTCGCTACTGAGTCCTGGTATCGCAGGGAGACGTTTGTATAGTCTTCATTCTTTGATAGTCTGTGTCTGAAACATTTTATTAAACCTGGAGAAAGGCAAATACTTAGGTGTGATTGCATGGCACGGTGAAAGAACTTTCATTGTTTAACGAATGGAAAATAAATACTGATTGGAGCTTGTTAAAATTGTGGTGTATAGAATAAGAAACGATATTTACCAAGGTTCTTCTGCTCCTCCACACATAGTAGGTGCTTAGTGACGATAATGGCTTGATTTAAATGAATGTATAATATATACAGTATTCATGATGTTACATGTTTGTTACATGGGACTTGTTGCTATTTGATTTTCCCAAAAATGTAGTTATAGGCTGGTTCCCAGCATGTTGACTCTAACTCAGGGGATGTTTTTCTTCATGTAAATAATTCTCTTCTGATTTGAAACATGATCTGTGGCTGTGGACAAATAAATGTGAGTCAAGGTAAATCCATATCATCACATCAAAACATGTTGCAATCAAGGTCCTAGAGCAAACACATGCTTTATCTTTCACCTGCTAAGGTCTTGATGCTGCTTAGGACAACTGTTAAGAATATTGGCAGACACAGCTTAAGGTCAAACAGAACACATACTGGAAGGAATTGGTCCATAATTGATACATGGGATAATTGATTTCATTTTCAAAGGAAGCTGCTGTCTGTGGTTAAATACATATGAGATAGTTACCCCTTGCAGAGCTGTAACGCAGTCTTTTAAACTACACACAACTACCATTTAAAAATATATTGGTAAGTAAGATTGTATTAAATGAAACAAAGAAGTTAAGTTTGGGGAGGTTATAGTTTGGTTTCATGCAAACACATGTCAAGCTGTTCGGCTGGCCTGACACCTGGTACAGACATCACACTGTAATCAGTCAGGCTGTGCGTCATTTCACCTCCACTCACCCAAACAAGAGATGTGACCCGAGAAAGGTATTTGTGAGGTGGGGAGAATTCAGGTCAGAATTCCAAAGCAGGAGAATATGGAAGCAGCCAGTTTGAGGGTTGTCTCAAAATCTGAAAATTAGAGAAGGCCATGTGTGCTATTTGGAACAGACGTATAATTGGAATGTCACCACCCTCTTCTTCAGTTTGGAAGTCACCAGTGTTCATCTCCAAATCAGGCATTCTAACCCCCTATACCCACTGCTGACTTCCTCTCTGATAGCAGCTCCAGAAATCACCAAAGGGGGAGCATTGACCTGGTGAGTCAAGCCCCAGGATGGGTATCAGGTGGATCCTCGTCTGGGGATACAAGGGCATGTCACAAAAGTGACCCTTCACCACCGAGCTTCCACCACTCACGTCTCCAGAACTACCTGGGTTGGAAGCTTGCCCTCCCACACTGCGTCAGGGTGGGCACAAGCATCTGCTGCTTATAGAATCCCAGCCAGCCTCTCATGCCACAGGTCTCTCCGAGAGGTCGGGAACTTATCAGACAAAACATTTTCTAGGACTAGCTTTTCTGAACATTGGAGTGCGCAGCAAAATCCCTTAAGAGAGACTCTTAAATGCCTGAAAACCTTCTTAGAAAGGGGCGTATCTACCTTTCGGGCCCTAGAGATGATTTCCCTTCCTAATGCTGACTAAGGTGACTCCACAAGATCATCTTTGCGAGAGCAAGGACATTGAACAGTGTTCCAAACCTTTCCCAGGCATCTGCCATAATCCATTCTAGAAATCCTAAATCGAAAACTCTACTTTTCCATTTATGGTCCATGTGAGGGTGGCACATTTTTGCTAGAAATAAGTGTAGGATCTGGTGTGGAATTTCCACTTGATTTTTGAGGATGGCTGGCCAAAGAAAGAGAAGGAGAAAGGCAAACAATTCATGAAGAACTCCTGTTAGCATCTGCTCCACTGTCATGTCTGCTCCTTCCCCCCACAAAGCTCTACAAGTGTGAGTTCACACCACACATAGGCAACATGCACCCAAATTTAATACGCTGCTTGCTTTGGTTGTCATATAACTGGCCATGTGTACTGTGGCATCTAGAGAAAGCTGCAGCTTTTAAATGTTAATATGGCATTTTTCTTCCAGCTTTTTGAATTTAATATTTGCAACTGAAGTCTTAGGTCCTTGGTGCCAAGGCCAATACAGTTCATTTTTGTTTAGAAACTTACACTGATCTTGACAGTTCACTTTTACTGAGTTGGCCAAAAGGGAAGAAAAGTGAAAGCTTATCAGTGTGTGATGTCCTAGCTTTGGAAATGAGGGTAATTTAAGGATCTGGTGAACATGATGGGTCTCCCCACCCTAAGGTTTACTGTTATTGCTATTATTACTGTCACTTTGGAGTCAGTAATTTAACCAAATGACTAGGAAGCTAAGAGATTCAGTAGCCTAAGAAGAAGATTAATCAAAGGCAAAAGGTCCTAACTTATTTGTTGAAAACACCGTCCCCAAAATCTTTTTCTAAGGGAGAGCATTGTCCATATAGGAATATTAATGATAATGGTTATTTCTGTTTCTGAAACTCTTGGTAATAAACTACCTTTGCATACATTATTGCTTTTGTTTTTCACAGCAACCCAGAGAAATGGGCTCGGGGACAGTTATTATTCTTTACAAATGGGAAAGGTTTAAGGGTCATGCTTAAGGTCACCCAAATAACTGGCAGAATCAGTATTCACACTTAAGACTTTTCCATGTGGGGATTTAGTGCTTTTTCCTTATCCCTGTCACTACCTTCTAAGAAGTAGAAAATGGGCTCATTTCAAGAATCACTATGCTGGCAGACGAATAGCATCTTTAAAATCAGGCTGCCTCCTTTATTGCAAGAGAGTTCATAAAAATAGGCTTTCTCTCCTCACTTTTACTGTCTGCTGTGAGGCATAAGACTTAAAAATGCCTTAAAGGAGTACGTTGGAATTCTGATGCTGTGAGCCTTTTAAATGCCCCCTTGTCTCTGAGAAGAGGGACAAGCCAGGCTTTGTGCTGCGGTGCATTCTTCCCTCAATCCGTGAGCCCTGGCAGGCCCCCTTTCCTCAGAAGGGCTGTTGTGTTTTTCCTGCCACATCGCTGTGACATATCTCGCACTTAAGACGGCAGCCTGTTCAGCCCCATTCATGGATTCCTCTGGAGATTGATGTGCGCTCACCACCACCCCCTCAAAAAAAAAAAAAAAAATTCTGGCTTTGTCAAAAGAGTTATTGGAAATGGAACTTGTGAAAAACCCTTGCTATGCAATGTGAACCCAGACAATAATGTTTTGTAACAGTTCTGTTTGATGTGTACTGACGGGAATTAATCATTTTAGTTAACAGAATTGCTCTTTGTTATGTAAACTTGGTAAAGTCCACCTCATCTGACCTCTGGCATTAGGGAATCCACTGTGCACAACTGTCATCTTTCTGTGGGCAGCAGGATTCTTATGGCAACTTCTGGAACCAAATTACCCCTTGACCTTAAAGTTCATACTGCCACTGGGTTGGATGCCAAGCCAAGCGAAGATGAAAACACTGTAAAATATGTATACACACAAGTCCCATTCCCCAAGAATTGATTAAGTGGAATGAGTGTTTATTTTCCCATTTCATGGTTTCATTTTCTGGTATCTCAGAGAGCCAACGACCTCTATCAAAAATGATCGCAACCCTAAACATACACCATTTCTAGATTTTATATATCTCTATTCACTTTAGATATCCAGTGCTTGTGTATGTATAAATTGAGAAGATAGTTGGCCCTGAGTTGTGTGCTTTTAGATTGGCTCTTTAAGAAGCAAATAAGGTAGACTCCGAGCTCCATCATCATCTCCCAAACCCCTAAAAAAGGAATTCCTTTACTATATGGTTTCCCAAGCATCTCTGGCATGGCTTGACCCAGCTCTTGCAGTCTCAGCCAAGAGAGCTATATTCCATAAAATCACCCCACCACCATCACCAGGAAAACCACCACACTCAACTTGATTAGAACCCAGTCTTTAGTCTCTTTCTGCCCAGAAGAATCTAGAATGATGTAACCATCTCAAAAACCTGCCAAGACTCCTTCAAAGTTAAAAGATTTTGTCTCCTAAACTGCTAGCCTCCTAGAATTGGTTGTGAAGGAGCCAGTTCCTATGTTTCCCCCAAGTATGTACCTAATAAGCCAATTGGTAGCCCCAAATTGTTTAGCTCTAAATCTTCCAAGAGTGACAAGGGCAGTAACAATATAGTAGTGTAACATAGGAAGAAAGAAAGTGGGAAAGAAAGGCATTCAGAATAAAAAATATCTGAGGTCAAGCCCCACCTTTGCAACTTACATCCCACCCATGTGACTTGTGGTGGGTTTTCAAATGTCTCAGGACATATTTCCTCTGTTGTATAGTAAGAGTGATGTGTGATAGAAATGAAATGCTTTAGTGTGTATTAAAACTGGACTTCAGTGCATGGCACATAGTAGGTATTTGACAAATGACAGCTGCTGAAATTACCGTTGTTACAGCAACTACTGCTAACTCCTTTTTTGTTTTTATAAACTTAATAATTTTATTTTATTTTTGGTTGCGTTGGGTCTTTGTTGCTGCGCGTGGGCTTTCTCTAGTTGTAGAGAGCAGGGGCTACTCTTTGTTGAAGTGTGCAGGCTTCTCATTGCAGTGGGTTCTCTTCTAGAGTGCGGGCTTCAATAATTTTGGCACATGGGCTCAATAGTTGTGGCTCGTGGGCTTATTCGCTCCATGGCATGTGGGATCCTCCTGGACCAGGGCTTGAACCCATGTCCCCTGCAATGGCAGGTGGATTCTTAACCACTGTGCCACCAGGGAAGCCCCGCTAACTCCTTTTTATTATTGAAATAACGTCCATTTTCCACATAGTGAAAATTAGGAAATTATACCAGGAAATAGATCATTTTTCTTTTTAAATTCTAGATTTTTTTTTTTATCCTGCCCCAAGTTTTGTTTTTGTTTTTAATTTTTATTGGAGTATAGTTACTCTAACTAACTATAGTTAACCTACCAACATTGTGGTAGTTTCAGGTGTATAGCAAAGTGAATCATTTATACATATACATAAACCCACTTTTTTTTTTTTTAACTCTTTTCCCGTATAGGCCATCCCAAGTTTTAAGATAAATAAATCTATAAATCCACTTTGGAATGCCCGTTGCCATCTGAAAGAACACATGTGAGAATTAAATCACGTACTTTTTCAAAGAAAAGGATAACCTAGTGGGAAATTACAAAAGCAAAGCATTCAACCCCTAAGACTCTTTTCTTTGGGGTGACAGAAAAAGCCCTTTACTGGTTTCACTCAGACTTTTATCTGCCATCTGACTGGAACAAGATTAAAGTTCTAACCTGTGCATTTAGCACAATTGATAATACCCTGAATATAAAATGTCGGGTGGTGGTGTGATGTTTGTCAAGCACACGGTTCCCTTGTAACCCTACCTGGGTCTTCAGTGTTCCCCATCCTTATCAGAAGCTGATAGGAAATACAGCACACTTGTTCGCCAGCTGCAGGGGTGTACAATGGCTCGTCCAAATAAAGGACATGGCAGGCATAGTCATCTGAAAACTTATCTGCTGGGATATCTGCAAGCCCATCAGATGTTCGCCAGTAAACAGGTAATCTGAACTGGTGGATTCCTGCAGACAGGGAGCGATTAAGGTGCCCTTGCCAGGGAGGGAGAGAGGAGTTTGCCTGATTTCAGAGTGCGTTTGCTGGGCCTCCCAGTCACTGAAGAGCTTCTCATGAAAGAACACAGAAGCTTTAGCACTGGTTGTCAAAAACCTGGGCCTGTGGGCGAAGGGGCCCTGCCATGTTTCCCTGCCAGGACATCTGAGACCAGGCTGAACTAACAAGGCTGCGGAGGAGAGTCCCACCCCTACTCTTTTGAAGGAAACACTTCCTTCTCAGATGATATGGAGTTTTTTCTAACTCAGTTGACCACAGCAGTGTGTAAACAGATGTATTTGAAACATACATTTAGGAAACAAAATTTCAAAATGAGTTGATTTTCATTGGTTTTTAGAACATTCATTAGTTTATTTTTTAATGTAGGGAAATAGAAAGAAAACAAATGGTCTGTAGTCTTACTACTCAAGGATTCCTCTTGACATTGTTCTTGAGACTTTTATTCCAGCTGAACACACATACAGGGAACGTATACAAATCAGAGATAGACAGCTTGGTGAATTTTCACAGACTGAACACAGGCTGTGTTAACTGACACCAGCTCCCAGATAAGAGAAAACATCGTCAGCCTCCTAAGAGTCTCCTTGGCCTCTTCTAGGGCACTACCCACCTCTAAGCACAAGCTTGATGTCGACTTCTCATGACAAAGATTAGCTTTGCCATGCCATTTTTTTCTTGAATGAAAACAAATAATTAGGTATATATGATCAGAAAAAATTTTAAGTACAGACACATAAACTGGAAAGCAAAATCCATTCTCCCTACCCTGTGTTCCCTAAACTTTCATCAATAGATTTTTGGTTTTGTGGTTTGTTTTGTTTTTGATTTATTTCAGGAAAATGTTTATGCCATTTGCCAGAATTATTTCTTCTCCTTCCTCCTCTCCTGCCTCCCCTCTCCCCTTCTCCTCTTCTTTTTCTTTGAATTTACACACAACAGATGATACACACATATTGTCCTATTTATTGCTTACCTTCTTTGTACCATTTTCCCCCAGAAAGGATGTTTGTAGAAATTTCATTCTGTTGTGTTAAAAGTAATTTGGTGATAAGGGAGAGTAGGGAGGAGGGTGAGAAGGTCCATTTTGTAATTTACAACCAAATAATTTTTCTTCTTGGTTAACAAGAGTGGGGGGTGGGAAGTGCTTTTTCCTTTCTTTGAAAAGGTACAGTAGATCAGGTCTCCTGTGGTCAACCCTGCCTCCTTTCCAGATTTCTGGGTCCTTCTAAAACAGAGTTCAAAAAAGAAAGCTCCCAGCTCATGAGACTAGCTTGCTATGCTTACACCCCAGGAAACTCAGCCCACGTTAGAGGTGGCCATGTGACAACTTGTAGCAAAGCCCTTTCCTGAACTACGGTGTTTGTGGGTCTCATATTTCATTATTATTTCGTATTTTCTTTGCATCCACATGAAAAATGAAAGCTTTTTTCTCCCCTGAAACAAAATACCTAGAGCTCACCTACTCTTCCTTCAGCGAGCTGGCTTCACTTTGTTTTTCTTTGGCAGGGGAAATTGCCATCAAGGGAGACATTTTCCAATAGTGCAACTTTAAGCCTGCAACTTTATTTTTATTAAAGTGTATTTTTCCAATAGGTGGCACTAATGTGTTTAGCTAGAGTTGATACATCCCCACTGTGGGGAACTGTACAGGTCAAAAGAGCTGTTCTTACATTTCTCACCAAGTTTCTCTTACACTCTTAGAGGTTGTCTTAACTTAGCACCTCAAACCGGGTGGCAAGATACACAGACAAGCATCTCAGAACCTGGCCCTTGCCTCTTGATAAAGAAGAAAAGGTCACAGAAAGAGAGGATAGATCGGCCATGAAGAGTCTTCCTTTTGTCCTTTAATTCATCTGAGGGAGTATTAATACCTGAAATTCAAAATCTAGGAGTGAAAATTTTCTTTTATATATAACTAAACACCAAGGAAGCAGTAACAGGCCTACAAGTCACCTACTTGAAATGCAGGCTTGACACATGTCTGGAGGAAGCCATATGCTTTGCTTATGTTCTAGGTTTTCCAGTCGTGAGATAGAGGCCATAGTGGCTTTTCCCAAGAAATCATTGAATTTGAGGATTTGAACTACTCAAGAGAAGAGGTTGTTCTTCATTCAAGGTCAATTTATATTATACCCTCAAGAGGACTTTAATTTTCACCATTCTTCAGCAGTATTCTGAATGTAAAATGAGTGCTGCTCTTTGTGTATCACAGAATCTGAGAAAATTCAAAATGAGACCATCTGTGGGTACTTGAATTGTGTTGAATATAATCCTAGTTCCTTCCCTTTTCTATTTTGTATCATCACAGAAGTGTCATCTAAACCCTTTGCTTATTAATCCGTCTGTAAAATGGAATTGAATATAATAACCTCTGCTTCTTTATTCCTTCAGGTCAAACAAAAAGCCAGATAGTTTTAAAGCACCAGGCATGAGTAGATGTAGTTTTATTTTTCATTCTGTTTTTTATACTTGAACTATTTCACAAGTAAATGTTAAATAATTCATTTGTAATAAGCATCACTGTGTTTGGACGGAAAGGCAATATGTAAATTCAAGATGACTTTATAAAACTTTAACTCATCATAAGAGTGATACGTGATAATTATAGAAAAATTGGAAAATTATGGAAAGTGGAAATGGAGGGGAAAGTTGACCAGCTCTAGGGGAGATTCCCACAGTTGCCATGAGCCTTAACACTTTAGAAGATTGTGATTAGCATTTTTTCACAAAGATACCTGTTAGAGAGTAGCAAATACATAAAATAGCGCTGCTTCAGCTTGCAGAAACCAAGGAATAATTGCACTGGTCGGAAGATTCAACTACATAAACTTCTAAGATTCTTTCCAAAATTGATTCTGTGTTGTTATACATTCGTTCAACAACTACTTAAGAGTACCTACTACATGGGAGACACTGTGCTGGGTACCAGGATGTGCGGTGATGAACAAAAGAAGCAGGAAAATGGCATTAACCAATAAATCAGATAATTCATTACCTGATTACAAATGTAATAAGGACTGTGAGGTTGTTGTGAGAGAGGAGGCACGGTATCTGACTTAGTGTAGAGAGCCAGGAAGCTGAGCTTTGAACACTGAAAGAACTTTGAACTAGACAAATGGAAGAAAGGGACTGGAAAGGAGGAGCTGTACAAAGGCCCTGTGGCAGGAAAGAGCCCCATGTCATCTGATAAGAGAGCACAGTCAGTGGAGCAGTGGTGGGTACAGGCGCCGTCATAGATGAGGTCAGAGGGTTGTCAGGGGCCTCTGGATTAGGAGTGGACTCTTCAGACTAACAGTTTAGTTTTATTCAAAATAAGGTGGGATTCCATTGAGTTATTGCAAAGTGACTTTTTTTTAGTTAAAGTATAGTTGATTTATATTGTTTCAGATGTTCAAAATAGTGATTTGCTATTTTTATAGGTTGTACTCCATTTAAAGTTACTACAAAATAATGGCTATATTTCCCTGTGCTGTACAATGTATCCTTGTTGCTTATTTATTTTATACACAGTAGATTGTACCTCTTTATTCCCTATCCCCATCTTGCCCCACCCACCCCCTTCCCTCCCCCCACTGGTAACTACTAGTTTGCTCTCTATATTTGTGATTTTGTTTCTGTTTTGTTATATACATTTGTTTTACTTTTTTAGATTCCACATATAAGTGAAGACAGAGTATTTATCTTTCTCTGTCTGGCTTATTTTATTAAGCATAATACTCTCTAGGTCCATCCAGGTTGTTGCAAATGGCAGAATTTCATTCTTTTTTATGGCTGAGTGATATTCCATTGTATGTATGTATTAATATATATTTATTATATGTAATATAGAATAAAATATAATTTATATATGTAAATATATATATACACACACACACACATACACCACATCTTTATCCATTCCTCTGTTGATGGGCAAGCAGGTTGCTTCTGTGTATTGGATATTATAAATAATGTTGCTATGACCATTGGGGTGCATATGTCATTTCAAGTGTTTTCCACTGAGATCAGAACATTTAAGACCATATACAAAAATAAACTGAAGATGCCTTAAAGACCTAAATGTAAGACATGAAAACATAAAATTCCTAGAAGAGAACACACACCAGTCTTTGACATAAATCAGAACAATATTTTTTTTTTGATCGGTCTCCTAAGACAAAGAAATAAAAGCAAAAATAAACAAATGGGACCTAATTAAATTACAAGCTTTTGCATAGCAAAGGAGACCATCAACAAAAAAAGAGAAGACAACCTACTGAATGGAAGAATATGTTTGGAAATGATATGACTGTTAAGAGGTTAATATCCAAAAATATGTAAATAGCTGATACAATTCTGTATCAAAAGGCACATGAAACAGGACTTTTCAGGCCTTTAAAGATGCTCCACATTGTAACCATCAGAGAAATGCAACTCAAAAGCACAATGAGGTATCACCTCACACCTGTCAGAATGGCTATCATCAAAAGGAACACAAATAACAAATGTTGGCAAGGATGTGGAGGAAGGGGAACCCTCACGCACTGTTGGTGGGAATGTAGATTGGTGGAGCTACTATGGAAAACAGTATGGAGGTTTATCAGAAAACTAAAAGTAGAGCTCCCATATGATCCAGCAGTTTCACTCCTGAGTGTGTATCCAAAGAAAACGAAAATGCTATTTTGAAAAGATACGTGCACCCCAGTGTTCACTGCAGCACTATTTACAGTATCCATTGAGTTTTAAGCAGGGCCTCTCTGCTGTTCAGATGTGGCTTCAGTGTTGAGGCTGAATTGGATGGTGACAGGAGGGGATGTGCGTGGAGACTGAGTCTGCTCACCAGGCAAGAGATGGTGGTGGCAGTGGCTGGTGGAGAAAGATATTTTAAAAGTATTATCAATAGGAATTAATGCAATTGAACATGGCTAGAGGGGGAAGGTAGTAGAAAAGATGACATCCAGGCCAAATATATTAAAATAGGTTGTTGATGTATCCATTAAATTTTAGGGAACATGACTTTTTTCAGTCAACAAACATATATTAAGCCCCTGTTATATTTCAGGCCCTGTTCTAGGCCAAGGAATACAACAATGAACAAAGTCAACAAGTTCCCAAAGCACCTTTGAAACCATGTTATGAAAAAATTTAGACCAGGTGTCAGCAAACTGCAGCCATGGCCAAATCCAGCCTTCTGCCTGTTTTGTAAGTAATGGTTTCTTGGAACAGAGCCACGCCCACTGGTTCACAGATTGTGGCCGTTTTCACCCCACACTGGCCAAGGTAAGCAGTTGCAACAGAGACAGTTTGACCCACAAAGCTAGGAGTATTTGCTGTCCAGCTCTTAAGAGAAAGTTTGCCAGCCCCTAACTTACATGATCCATGTATCGATCCTACCTTTCTCTCTGATTTTCTTTGTAACCTTGAGAAAACTAGTTAACCTCTCTGACTTAGTTTTCCCAGAGGTAGAGGAGCTAGGCTTCCCAGGTGGGCAAATTGAGAAATTATCAGTGAGGGATTTGGGTGATATAAAGTGTGAGTTGATAAAAGGGGTCTAGATCTATCACGAGTATGCTGTTTCGATTCTAATCTTCTTTTGCCTGGTCCCTGACCTCCTTTTCCAACCTGATCTAGCTCCAACTTCTAAAAGCATTTTCTGCTCCAGCCAGACTGAAAACTCTGTCAAGTCTACACCCTGTTTATGCTGTTCCCTTTTTCTTTAACTCTCTTTCTTTAACTTTACTGAAACCATGCCTATCTATCATCTTGCAAAAGTGTCACCTTCTTAATAAAATCTTTCCTAAGTGAATCAGCCTGATGCCTTTCTTCTGTTCATTTACACTTTATGCTGTGTCTGTCCCTCTCTTAACAGCCTACACAACCCCCGTCTGCCCTGGTGTTTCTTTTATTTGTCTTGTTATGACTTATGAGATAGGAGGGAAGATGGGCATTGTCACTTGCTCATGTCTGCAGCCCTGCTGTGCTTAGCGCAATGCCTTGTCTCAGCAGAGGCTCACAACTAGCCACTGACTTAAATCTACACTTAATGACTTCAAGTTTTAGATTGTAACCCTAAAACTAGCTCCTCCGTAGAAAGAGAGCTGAGTGGAAGATGAGAATTCCCAGCAACCTAAAGACAAATGCAGTGATGATTGACTCTAGCCTCCAGACCTGGTCTTTTCAACGTCAACTATGTGAGCCAGGGCAGGATTATAATTATTTTAATTGAGTTACCAACCTCTTAAAATGGGAAAATTTCACCCAAAAAAATCTGGATTTCTGATTTCTTTTAAAAGAGGTCTGCATTCTTACATGGCATTCATCTGCAATACTCAGTAGAAACTGTTATCTTTAGATGAAGCGTATGGTTTCAAACTTGCCACAGTCCCCACCACTCTCTGTTGTGTGTCTGGTGCTGTGGCTCCAACATGTTGGCTGTTTACCATTGTGCTTGCTCCACTTACATCCATCTGTTGTCACAGAGGTGAAAAAAATGAAATATTTCTTTTGCCCATGCTTTTAATAAAAGTGTAGAATTAAAAATAGCCTGAAAAGTAGAGTAGCATGTGAGTAAAGCCATGGACTCAGGAGTCAGACTGTCTGGGTTCAAGTTCTGGTAGCCCTTCCTACTTAGGGTTACCAGATAAAATATAGGAAATCTTATTAAACATATATTTTAGATAAACACTGAATAATTTTTAGTATAAGCATGTCTCATGTACTTTGATTTGCTAACTCTGCTACCCTACTTCTACTTGCTGTGTGACCTAGGGCAAGTTACTTAGCTTCTCTGTGCTTTAGTTTTCTCATTTGTAAACTGAGGGTAATAAAGGGACATTGTGATGACAAAGTAAATATTAGCTACTATCATTATTAGCTTTTTAAATTTTTTTTAAAAATTGAGATGTAACTGACATATAACATTGTATAAGTTTATAACATGTTAATTTGATATATTTGTACTTTGCAATATGATTACCATTGTAGCATTAGCTAACACCTCTGTCACATAATTATTTCTTTTTTGTGGGGAGAATAAGATCTATTCTTTTAGCAACTTTGAAGTTTATAATACAGTATTATTGTCTGTAATCACTGTGCTACACATTAGATCTCCAGGACTTATTTACCTATGAGTTGCAAGTTTGTACCCTTAAATAGCATGTCCCCAATTTCCCCACCCCCAACCCCACGTAACCACCATTGTACTCTAGTTTGGGGTGTTCAACTTCTTTAGATTCCACATATGCATGAGATCATACAGTATTTGTCTGTCTCTGTCTGAATTATCTAGCGTAATCCCCTGAAGGTCTATCCATGTTATTACAAATGGCAGAATTTCTTTCTTTTTCATGGCTGAATAATATTCCACTGTATATACTTACATATCACATCTTTTTTTTTTTTTTACCACATCATTTGGTGGACATTTAAATTGTTTCTGTATCTTGTCTATTGTGAATGATGCTGCAATGAATATGAGAGTGCAGCTATCTCTTCAATATCCTGTTTTCATTTCTTTCAGATGTAAACCCAGAAGTAGAGCTTCTGGATCATATGGTAGTTCTAGTTTTAACTTTTTGAGGAAACTCCCTACTATTTCTGTAATGGCTGAACCAATTTACATTACCATAAATGGTGTACAAGGATTCCCTTTTCTCCAACCTTGTCAACACTTGTTCTCTCTTATCTTCTTCATGATAGCTATTCACAGGTGTAAAGTAATACTCATTGTTCTTTCCCTCCCTTCCTTCCTTCCTTCCTTCCTTCCTTCCTTCCTTCCTTCCTTCCTTCCTTTCTTTCTTTCTTTCTTTCTTTCTTTCTTTCTTTCTTTCTTTCTTTCTTTCTTTCTTTCTGGCTGCATTGGGTCTTCGTTGCTTCATGTGAGCTTTCTCTAGTTGTGACGGGTGGGGGCTACTCTTTGTTGCAGTGCACAGGCTTCTCATTGCTGTGGCTTCTCTTGTTGTGGAGCACGGGCTCTAGGCATGCAGGCTTCAGTAGTTGCGGCACGTGGGCTCAGTAGTTGTGGTGCATGGACTTTGTTGCTCTGCGGCCCATGGGATCTTCCAGGACCAGGGATCAAATTCGTGTACCCTGCATTGGCAGGTGAATTCTTAACCACTGCGCCACCAGGGAAGTCCCTCTCATTGTACTTTTGATTTGCACTTCTGTGATGATTAGTGGTGTTGAACATCTTTTCATGTACCTATTGGCCTTTTGGATGTCTTCTTTGGAAACTTGTCTCTTTAGTTCCTCTGCCCATTTTTAAATCAGATTGTGTGGGATTTTTTATGTTTGTTATTGTATTGTATGAGTTCTTTATAAATTTCAGATATTTTTCAGATATTATTAGTCCTTTATCCTATATATACATATAATTTAGATATGTAAAATAAATTTATATAAATTATATATATACTTGATTTTTTTTTTAGGAAAAATAGAAGACAGTATATGCCATCAGGACAGTGAGAAGTGTGTCTATAATATGATAAACAAGTTATGTCTGTTTTCAAATATGCAACTTAAGATGCTATGTTTGGGTAATTAACATTAACCAGCACTCTGGGCAAAACTTGAAAATCTCATTGGCCTAACAACAGAGATTTCTTTCTACCTAATATACAGTAGAATGTAGATCAAGGGCCATCACCCTCTTACATAGTTATCTCCAAAGTCACCACAGCTGAGGAAGCAGGAAATCGAGGAGGCTCACCAGCTGTTAACATGACCCGGAGCTGATACAAGCAGCTTTCATGCACAGTCCATTGGCCAGAGCTAGTCATGTGACCCTAACCTAACTGCAAGGGAGCCTGGCAAATACAAAGGAGCATCAAATCGAATATTTGATGAGTAGTAATTATCTTGGCCACGGGTACCATTGTAAGCCAAATATGGCCATCTTCACTTTTTGCATTACTCGTCTGGCTACAGTAGACAGTTGAATTTGCAACTCTAGCACATGCAATGGATGCAAAGTCAGAAGACATGTGTTCTAGTTCTGTTCTTTGTCTAGCTGGAGAAGTATAAGCAGAGGGTTTTCTTTCCCTGAGAGGTTCCTTTCCTCCTCCTGCCACCAGAGAAGCAAAAGGATGCTTTTCTCTTCCTATCAGGAGCAGGAAGTTGTTCTAAGTTGAGCTGGTTACACTTCTGACTTGGAAACTTTGAAACAGAATGTGAAGTCAAGCAGGAGAGAAAGGGAAGGAGGAAACTGAATTATTCTGATTAGTATGAGAAGTAGTAAGGCATTTTCAGTTTGTAGCATGTAAACCAGATCTCATTTTTTGTTTTGGATGTGTATATCTTCCAGAATTTAAAGAATGATTCTCAGAAGATAGGCAAATGTCTGCACAGGTTCAATCAGTGGAGTGAACCCAGGTGTGTGCCTGGAATGGAATTTAACCAAAAGAGTTCAGAAGATCATCACGTCCATCAATACAGCTGGGCATTGGGGCTCGCTGGCCCGTTTAAGGGACGGAAGCCAGTGCCAGCTGCCTGGCTGCCAAGGTTAACGAGGCTATGTTGTTATGATCTCATCTTAAACAGGGTTCTAAGCCATGCACAGGGAGGGAAGGAGGGAGAGAGAAGTGAGCCGGGAAAATAGCCTGTGGTGAGTGATGAGGCTTTGTCAGTTACACCCAAGTGTACAGTTCATAAATCAGAGAATATTTCCTGATCTGAAAATCTGGATTTGCAACTTTGGTGATTATTTTTAGGTAAGTTCTGAGAGGTTGCAAGTAGGGACTTGAAAACACAATCAAAACCCCTGAGCAGATAAGCCATCTGTGTGTGCTCAAGGCAAGAGAAGTGAATTTAATTTTATACTCTTTGAAAAAGGAGGATGGTGCTGTTGGTGGGTCCAAAAAATATGTATGATGGTCAGGGTAGCAGATATTCAGAGTCAGGGAGAAAATCATTTATCCAGTGTCATCATTCTGCCTGGGTCATCTTTTAAAGTTTCATGAGCATCAGTCCCAAATCTGAAAAGAAAAAATTCTTTTCTCACAAAGATCACAGGTTTGTTCTATGACTTGTAAATATTGGGAGGTGTGTGTTAGATGGTTAGTAAAATCAGACAGACTTATTAGACACTTAAATTCTTTGGGGGACTATGATGACCCTTTCACTTATGCTTTGCTTTGCCTTGCCTCTTTGCAAAATCCAGAAAACTCTGAGAGCTTCATGATAATAAGACATCGCAAACATAACCTCATATCACCCTCAAGTGAAAATTAACCAGACCCTTACAATTCATTTTTATTGTCAATCATACTTGACAGTTAAGAAACTTTAAAGCCATATTCAGTGCTGTTTACATTGTATACTGTATGTTTAACAAACTAGGAAAGACTTTCCTTACATTTTCAGGTTTTTTGTTCTTTCAGTGTTCATCATAGTTATTATCTGGTTAAAGGACGATTCTATGATGAATATCTTGCTTTTAGGTAGTCGCCCTTGGTCTCTGCCCATTTATTAGTCTTTCCAGTGACTGTGATGTTACTAACATCCTTACAGTAACTTTTTTTTTTGCTTAAACAGATGGTTAGTTTCTGTTACTTGCCACCAGAACTTCTGCTTAGTACATTATCTATTCTGCCTGGTATTGGAGTTGTTTGTGTTTGTGTATATCTCCCCAAGGTGACTCTAATGTCTTTCAGGATGAGTTGACAATCTCTGGCATTTGTAATAATGCCTATCACAGAGCCTCACATACTAGGATAGTTAAAACTGTGGATTCTGGAGCCACATCACCTTGATTAAAATTCTAGCTTCTCCCTTTACGAATTCCATGACCTTGGGGAAGCTAACAAGCTTTCTAGGTTTTGGTTTCCTTGTGTAAACTTAAGAGCACCTACCTGTTTTAATGCTTAAAACAGGACCTGGCACATAGAAAGTGTTTCATAAGTATTAGCTCTTATTAGTATAACAAATTACATTTTATTATCTTATTTCTTATTACTTCATGTTATTTTCATATTATATCTATGATATTATAGACTATTATATATTAAGCATATAATATACAAACTATATATAATATATATTATATAAATTGTATATTATATTTATCATAGTAATATTATAATATAGTTATTAAAAGTATACAAGAAAATGTTTAACTGAGTTTGTTTTTTTCTGAAATTGTACTTCCAGTGGACGCTATGAGGTTATTTGTTTCTAAGAAAAGTTTTCTTCTTACCCTTGGTTTTTTAACATCTACGCTAAAAAGCTTCCCTTTGGAGGAAGTAATAATTTTTAATATGCAGATTATTCAAATACCAGTAGGGAGTTTTTCATAATATGCTAAATTTCTCTGCCTCTACTCAAGTAGTCTTCACCTAATTGAAGTGTTGTTGCATTTTTTTCTTAATGTCATGATATTTTTCATGAAGACTGCATTTCATCTGCCTGCATGTAATGCTTCCCTGGACCAGCTGCATTTTCCATGAAGTTGTAAGAACTGTGAAGTCATCTCTTCATCCAGACCCCTTTTACTTCATCTTAGTGTGGCACCTGACACAGATTATTCCATTCTTCTTGCATTTCTGAAGGACTGTCTGCTTTTCTTCAGCAGACCCATAAGTCAGTTTGATTCCTGTATCTGAGCTCTCTAACAGCTGGCTTTGTTTTCACCATGCTTCTTTCCTGGTGTTGCATGGAATTCTTTTGAACTTCACTCCCCCCTGTTCTTAGTGCTGATGTCAGAAATTTTGTTGAGAAGTTTGCATCCTTGGATGGAAGTGCTAATACCTCAATTATAATATCATCAAAATGTCAGCTAGGGATTGATTTTGTTTTTATTTTTTATGTTTGGAAATTCCTGGTCCCCAAAAGAGTCTCACTTACTAACTGCTGTAGTAAAGTAGAATCAATTCATCTGTTTAGCAGTTAGTTATTAATTTGGGACTTAAAATGGGTAGAATTTGCTCAGAATGTTGACCTGACTCAGAGATGAATTTGGCACACCCACCCATGTTGTAGAAGCAAACAGTCTCAGAGGGTGAAATTCTCGACAGAAAATCAATGCTCCTCTTTCGTTCATACTCACTGTACCTGTCCTTATTGGGTACAAATACGGTGAATTTCCCACAGACCTCTGAGGACAAAAGAATGGCAGAAAGGGTGGAAGAAGTGAGAAGACAGATGTAAGGGGAAAAGGTTGGGTTAAGCATTACCTGCTACCTCAGTGTTATAGAAGGCTTCTCATCAATTTCACGGATAAGGAAGTAAGAGCTCAGAGAAGCCTGGTACCACTTCCATGGTCACACAGCCAGAATGAGCCAGAGCCATTTGCTGGCCTGGGAAACCTGTGCTCTTCCCCTCATCAACCACACTGTACCACAAACAGGGAATAGAGGGTGATGGGTGACAAACCAGGGCAATGAGCTGTTCTCTGTAGTCGAAAGACCCCTTATTGCCTTTGTTCCAGAATCTGAGAAGGGAAGTAAAATCAAAGAAGAGCAGTTGAATGATTTTAACTCATATTAATTGTCCCTACCTAATTAGAGGGTGTTTGGTACAGTCTCTTAAATTTCAAAATGTATCTATCCATCTTCCCAGCCAGCTTACACCTTGGTATCTACCCTAGAGGAATACCTGCTTAAGGGTTGAAAAAAGCATGTACATTAATTGTTGGATTTTATGTAATGTGCAGAAATTGAAAATAACACAAATGTTCATTGATAATGGAATAATTAAATTCTGCCAGATCTATACTATTAAATGCTATACCAATAAGGTAGATCTATACAGGTAGAACTAAAAAGATCTTCAGGATACACTAAGTGAAGAAAAAATCAAGTAGTGGGAACATGCATGTAGAATGATCACATGTATGTAAAAAAGTAAATAAAATTCTGTATTTCAGAAAAGGGAGTGATAAGTTAGAGGAAAATAATATTCCCAAATTTGGTAGAGAGCAAACACAGATAGCTTCATGTGGAGGTGATATTGGAATTGAAGCTTGGAGCGTGGCGAAAGGTAGAGTTATAAGAATTTATCCAGAACCATCTAGCTAAACAAGGGGGTTGAGCCAAGATATGCACCCAGTTCTGAGTCTGGAGCTGCTGCTTTTAACTAAGATTCCTCTCTCAATATAAATTCTAAGAAGTGAATATAAGATATAGGTAAAACTCACATACATAGGTAGAGGATATGTATATGCTTTCACTAAGTATTTACCTTGTGTCAGGTACCCTACTAGAGGTTGTGTGGAATATCCCAATGAATTAGAGTTCCTGGCCTTAATAGCTTGAGGTCTAGTAGGGAAAACAATATGTATTTATAAACGTTTTAAATAAATGAAAGTTAACCAGACCCTAAAACAAAACCAGAGGGAAATTCAGAAGAAGAATTCATGAGCCAAGAGGAGAGAAAGATATTTGTAGCTGTGGAGGCTGGAAGCTGTACCAGGTAAAATGTGTTAAGATACAAGAAGCAGAAAACTGAATTACCAGTAACTTAAACCATAAGGTTTAATTTCTTAGCAAGAAGTCTGAAGCTGGCTGTTCCTAAGCTGATTTAGCATCTCAGTAATGTCCTCAAGGACGTAGGTTCTTCCTGTCCTCTTCAGTAATGCTTCATCTTTGGGCTTGTCACATCATTAGCCAGCGTGGTAGCCACAGCTCCAAGCATCTCAACCACATTCAAGGGCAGGAAGCAGGAGGTAGCCAGGGCAGCACAGAAAAGACAGAGAATTTTAATGAGGATAGTCATTTTGCATCTCTGAACAAACTTTTCCCCCGATGCCGTCTCCAGAGATTTCTTCTTATAGTTTATTGTCCAGAATTGGATCACAAGCCCCCCAACCCCCTTGGCCCAAGGGATGCTCCAAGAGTATGATTCTGGTTTTTCTACTCTCTATCATGGAATGCTGGCTAGAAATAAAAAGCTTCATGGTACTGAGGAGCATCTGAGAATATCTGCCACAGCAGGTTTCATGGAGGAAGCAGTACTTGGTTTGGATCTGAAACAAGGATGAAAAGAACATTTATTGCATTGTCTATCAAACATCACTTTTCTAAGACTTGTCCCTCTCCAGCTCCAAGTGGGAGTTACTAAGATCATGCAATATGTTCCTGTCTTCCAGGAATGCCTCGTAATAGATGTCATAGGTACTGCCAAATTGGTCTTTGTTTTGTTTGTTCTTCTCAAGCAGCATTTCTATCTTTCTTCCTTTTATTGGAGCTAACTGTGTAAGCATAGTACTCCTGCTTGGCTGTTAGTCTGATTGTTATTTAATTCTCTGTGCTCAGTTTCCAGCATCAGTCAAGATCCCAATTATTTTATCAGAAGGAATTTAACGGAAAGTATTTTAACCATGTGTAAGAAAACCAACAGGGCAAAAACGGGACACTAGGGTATCACAGAGGTAGTAACTGCAGGAAGCTTGCCACCACTCCAAATGTTGGGGAACAAAGAAGTTGCGGTGCCTGTGGTGCTGGTATCTCTGAGAGAGTTTAATGCACCTGTTTCTGGTAATAGAAAAAACCTGGAACCAGCTCTTGCTACCAGAACCAATAGACTCTGCCAAGTTTAAAACCCATTGCTCGAGAGATGCTGAGGGCAGCAGCAAGGAAAACTGGCAGAAGCAAGTCCCTTCTCCCTCTTCCATCCTTCCAGCTCCCTCTAGCACCCCCTATTTGTGAACCTAACAGCTGCTGTTAAATCAGACGTGGGCCTTGCAGAGTTCCAACCCCAGCATCACGTAGCAGAGTATAGAAGATTTGGAGCTAAAACACGTTAATAACCAGCACATCATTTTATTATTGTTTTTATCACATCCTTATTAAGTAGAGGGAATAATAGAACCTACCTCATAGTATTATTTTGAGGTTTATGTGAGGCAGAACATGAGAAGTGATTAGCAGGGTGCCTACCACCTACTAGACACTTAGGAAGTATTAGTGGACGTTATTACTACTTATTCAAGAAGTATTTTTTATGTACCTGTTTTCAGATATAAGGTCTGAAAATACAGTGATGACTCAGATAGACAAGTTGCCTGTGGCATCCCCATGCTAGTGAGTAGTGGCTCATAATAAATAAGATCATTTCAGAAAGTGGTACTTGGTGTAGAGATAAGACAGTCCTGCAGTTGAGAGTTACAGCGAATAAAATAACTAAGATTCAATGATCAGCAGTTAAGAAAATGAAAAGACAAGCCACATACAGGGAGAAAGTATTTATAAAACTCATTATGTGATAAAGAACTTATATCCAGAGTATAGAAACTTAATCATAAGAAAACAAGTAATTCATTTTTTTAAGTGGGCGAAAGATTTGCACAGTACATCAGAGAAGATATGTAGATGGCAAATAGCACATGTAAAGATGCTCAGGATGAAAAGGAGACCATTAGTTATTAGTGAAATGAAAATTAAAACCACAATGAGATTCTACCTTTTTTTTTTAAAACTGACAATACTGCTCTTGAGGATACAGAACAATAGGAACTCTCATTTACTGCTGATGGGAATGAAAAAATGGCATAATCACTTTGGTACTTCAGCAGTTTCTTATGAAATTAAACATAAACTAACCTTATTACCCAGCAAACCCATTCCTAGATGTTTACTCTAGAGAAGTAAAAGTTTAGACTTACACAAAAACCTGTATGTAAATAAATATGTTATATTCTTTTGTTTTATTCATAGTGATTACAAATTCATAATATTCATAAAATTGGAAGTAATCCCTAATTTTCTTTAACTGGTGAATGGATAAACAAGCTGTGATATATCCATACAGTAGAATATTATTCAGCAACAAAAGGAACTATGTACTATACCTGCAACAATGTGGATGCATCTCAAATCCATTATGATAATGAATGAAGTCAGATTCAAAAGGCTGTATTCTTTTTTTTTAATAAATTTATTTATTTTTGGCTGCATTGAGTCTTCATTGCTGCACACGGGGTTTCTGTAGTGGCAAACAGGGGCTACTCTTCATTGCAGTACATAGGCTTCTCATTTCAGTGGCTTCTCTTGTTGTGGAACATGGGCTCTAGGCCCACAGGCTTCAGTAGTTGCAGCATGTAGGCTCAATAGTTGTGGCTCACAGGCTCTAGAGCACAGGATCAGTACTTGTGGCACACAAACTTAGTTGCTCTGCGGCATGTGGGATCCTCCTGGAGTAGGGCTCAAACCCATGTCTCTTGCAGTGGCAGGTGGATTCTTAAGTACTGTGCCACCAGGGAAGTCCAAAAGGCTGTACTCTGTATGATTTTGTTATGATGACATTCCAGAAAAGGCAAAGCTGGAGGGACAAACAAAAGAGCAGTGGTTGCCAGGGGTTGAGAAGGGGGATAATGGTTGACTCCAAAGAGGCAAGATGGAATTTTGGGGGGTGAAGGAACTGTGCTATATCTTGACTGTGTTGATGATTACATGACTATGCATTTGTCAAAACTCATAGAATTGTACATTAAAAAGGATAAATTTTGCTATATAACAATGCCGTAGACTGAATGTCCCCGCTCCCCCCAAAAATTGATATGTCGAAACCTAATCCCCCAATGTGATGTACTTAGAGGTAAGACTTTGGGGAGATGATTGAGTCATGAGGGTGGAGACCTCATGAGTAGCATTAGTGCCCTTTTAAAAGAGGCTGTAGAGAACCTCTAAGCAGAGGTAACAGCAAGGACAAATCCTCTGGACAGAAGGAAGCAAGGCCTGTGAGGCTGGAAGAATAGAGTCATAAACCATGAAAAGAGCTCCATCTCAGAGGCCCTGTTCAGTAGGGCTACAAGGTTTGGCTAAATAAATAAATAACTGGACTGTTAAATTAGAATTTCAGGTAAGCAATAAGTCACTTTTAGTATATCATATGTAATATTTGGGACATACTTACACTAAAAAATATTGTTTCCTGAAATTCAAATTTGACTGGGGGTCTTGTTTTTAATCTGGCAGCTCTTCACCTGGGACATGATAAGGATTTGGGATTTTCTTCTGTCTACAGTGAGAAACCAATGGTAGGGTTTTACGAGGCACAATGGGATGATGTATGTTTTACTAAGATCATTCTGGTTATTGTGGAGAATGGATTATAAAGAGGCAAAGCTATGACTCTTGCAATGGTCCAAGAAAGAGAAGATGGTGGCCTAGTCTAGGTAGCAGTGGCGACTGAGAAAAGTAGATGGGCTGGGGACATATACTCTAGAGATAAAGATCTAAGGATTTGTTATAGATTATGTATGGGGGGAAGGAGGGAAAGGGGAAAGAAGAAAATTAAGGATGTTACTAGATTTTGGCACTGGGCATATTCAGCAACTGGACAAATTCTTTTTTCTTTGTCCACTATCTAATAATAGCAAAGACTTAAGTAGTGTTGACAGTGGGCCATGCTCACTTCTAAGCATTGTACATATATGAACTCATTTAATATTAACTTATTTAATCCTCACTATGATTTAGGCACTTGAAAGTTACAGGAAGATTTATCCCCATTTTACAGATGAGAAAACTAAGGCACTAAAAGTTAAAGTAGTATGCTCAAGATCAGGCAGATAATAAGTTGCAGAGCTGGGTTTCTAATGCAAGCAGCCTGGCTTGAGTCCATGCTGTCAGTTGCTATGCTCTGCTCTCTCTTCTGCTATTGAGCACATAATAGATATTCAGTAAAAATTGTTGAATCAATGAATGAATGAATGCGTGAATGGAAAGATGGGTTCCCACACGTCTTATGTTGATTTTTATACAGGGTGGCCATAATGTCTTTATGCATGCCAGGTAGATGTTATCTGTATGCTTTTCTCCATTCTTCGAAGTTTAATTTTCCCTCCATTCTTCTGGACATCATCTCATATGTTGATGTTGGAAGTCATTAAAAGAGTTCCTGGGAGGTGTTTTTAGGATTTAAACTGTTACTGAGTAGAGTCAAGAAACACTCTTTCCTACTGCCCCAAGCAGATTACACGTGGTTAAGTCTGAACTCCAAGGCGGCCACGTTGTATCAAATTCACATCAGTCTCTATCACCAACTGAATTGGTCCTCCAGGTAGTCTCTAACTCACAGAGTATAATGTGCAGGTGTACCATCTCATACTGAGGGACTTAGTACATCCAGCAGGAGGTAATCTAAGCATGGTGGTTAAGGCTGCCACCTGGGTAGTCAGAGAGACATACATTCAAATAATGACTCTGCTCTGTGGACTAAAGCAAGTAACTAAACTTCTTTGTGCTTAGCTTCCTCATCCATGAAATGGGAATAGTACCAGTGCCTGTTTCATAGGATGATTGAGAGGACTGAGAAAAGAATGCTTTTACCAGTACCTGACTGAATAAAACACCAAATCAAAGTTGGCATCCATTATTTTTATATCTAATCCTCACTAAGGATAAAGCTAATCATACCAGGCCCACTTGAAGTATCCAAAGCTACAGAATAAGTTCCTTGCCTGGAATTTGCCTTGCTTCTAACAGTCCAACTGTAAGAACTGTGAACATGAAGAAGGATCCCTGAGATAGTTCTTATTACTTTCCATCTTCCCTTGTCTTCAGAAGCCCTGCCATGGAATCCTTCCCACCTCTCAAAACAAATGGACAAGTGTTCATTTGGAGGTATTTAATGATCTTCACAAAATCTCTCAGGCCTCTTATGGCCCTGGGTTAGATGCCATCTTGGCTTCAGGGCAAGTGCACACTCAAGAATTCGTAACTTGACTGCTACTCCAAGCACCAAATGAATCCACATTTCCCATTCAGTTCACCAAATGTGTAAGTGTATTGAATGCGACTAATTGAAGAATATTCAGATATTAAATGCCAAGCAAGGACAGAGAGTGGGGTGTATAGGGTTGTTTTATTACTGAGAGATGGTGGCATCTGGGTGGCAAAACCACCACACAAAACAAAACAGCTGCCCAAGGAGACCTGTCTCAGTATTTTGCTTGCACAAATTGGTGGCACATAAATTCTTTTTTATGGCAACATTATTGAGGAAAATAATCCCCAAGAGCATGCTGTATCCAACAAAAAAATAATTCTTTATGAAATAGGTGAACTTACTCTTAAGAAAATCCTCTGTATCTAAATGCATGCCCTTAAAATAGGTGAAAACTAGGGATGTTTATTCAGTTGACGAAAGGAACTTTTTAGTTTCAAAGCAAACTTTTACCTGGAACTTGTTAGAGTGAGAGCTACTGAAACATATTTAAAATGTTACGTGACTCACATGAGGTTTTCCCCTTTACATCCTGCCTTTTACACAGACCAGCTCAATCACCTTTTCTGTGTGAACAGTTGTCCTGCTTTGCAAAATAAGGAGTTTAAGATAAATAATTTCAGAGTCTCATCTCTAGGAGCAGAATCCTCTGTTTATGGGACTGGAGAGTAGTTTGATACATTAATTCATTTTATTCTATAAATATACATTTTTCCTTTACTCTTTCCCTCCTTTAAGAAGATGGCAGGTTCTGGGCTTCTGAGCATGCAACAGAATTTGGTGGCAAAGCAGAAAGGAGAACAATCCTGTCTTTTTGAGGGCAGAGGCAAAGGAGATGGGGGTTGAGGATAGCCCTGGAGAGGCATGCAGGGAAGAGTGCTGTGGTCAGCAGGAACAAGGATCAGGGTTCAGCTTCCTGGCAAAGCCCCAAGAAAATGGCGGGATCCCAGAGAAACATGGCTCAGTGAAGCATCTCAGGCAGCCCAGCAAATGAGCCTTATTTCCCAAGCTTCGTGCTGAAGCAGCCACAAGCTTTAGAACCAGTCTCTGTGGATGGTGATAGTGGTATCCCCAAGGCCACCTCTGTGGTCTGACAGCCAGAAAGCACCCCCATCATACCACCTTTGACATGGAGTTAGACCCTAGAAATCAAGAGTGAGGAATCTCCACAGTGACTGAGATTAAGATTCCCACCAGCGTGGCAGGATAAGGGCTCAAAATCAGAAATAAATCGGCTTAGTTATATAAAGAAATGTGATGTTTCAGGAACACCAAATATAGAGACTGCTTTCACATTCACCTTATGTCTGTATCACAATATTTACACTCTTTCATTCTTTTGAAATCTCCATTAAATTCCCCCCTGGTTTTGTCCAATCCTTTTATTTCTCCTCTTTTCAAAACTATACATGTTGCATGGAGGAATGTTGAAATGATTCCCTCCAGGGCGTATCTTCTGCTCTTTATCTGAGAACTCAAGGGTTTACAAAACACTACGGGGCCCTGATAGATGCTGCTGTCTGGGAGACATTTGGCAACCATGACTCCTTGTTGGGTTGAAAAGGCACCATTAGAGAGAGCTGTTAGAACTCCATGCATCAACAAAAGCTTTGTGACTGTCTGGCTGTGTGAGAAAATCAGTTTGGGTCTCTGAGCCTCCATTCTTAGAATGAAGTGGTGTAGTAGAGGAAGCAGGAATGAGTCATATCCAGATTGCCTGTGAATGGCTGGGTAGCCTGTGCCTTCCTCAAGTGCAGCCCCACCATGCACTCATACCTGGTGCTCTGGGACATTGTCGTGTCTGCCTTTTCCTCACCCACGTAAGGAAGCGACATGAGCTACCCCAGCCCTCATTGTAGCTGCATAATCCAGTTTGGATATTTTGTGATTCCAGTTTGCTAAGCCTTTTCCTTTAAAGGATTTTGCTTCTAGCAGTCTTTCTGGGAAAAAAACTTTCATAAATATTTTCCTTTTCCCTTCAAAAGCACTTTTAAATATATATATTTATATATATTTAAATATATATATGTGTAGATAGATAGATGGATTTAATAATAAGAAAGTTTTTACCATGTTAGCCACAACCTCCAAGAAACCCAAAAATATCTGCAAAAATTTTTTTCACCTGAATTGATATGACAAGTGAACCGAAAAGTTTTGTCCAGCTAGTATGGAAAGTAATCCTTGTTCAGACCTCTGGTGAGCAGGGCTAAAGGGAAACCAAGAAGGCAGGGGACTTTCAGGTCCAGCTAACATTTCTCCAGGAGGGTACTGTTGTAGTTCTGTTTCTGGAAACCACACTGACTGTACCGAATTCTGAGGCTGGGGAGGAGGTGCTGTTGTTGCCTCCCTCCTCTGTGGCTTGGGGAAACAGCTCTGAAGTTGTAGCAACTGGGCCCAGCTGGGATTTGTCAGAAGTCCTGCATTCACCCATGACCCAGTCATTGCTGAGCTCTCAGTGGGGAAGGCAGGCAGCGAACACCTCCTGGAGAGATCATATCTTGTTCCCTGCTTGGCCCTGGAAGGCAGACACCAGGCTTCAATGATGTCTTTGTTATCAGCTCAGGCAGGGACATCTGTGTTACAGCACCTCTGCACCCCCATCTCCACAGCCCAGGACCTGGGATCCCCTTATGGAAGGCACACGGGGACTCGGGAGGGGCCTGAGAGGAAAGGGCCCTTCCCCTGTGCCACTGTGCCGGACAGTCAGGATGCCTAAGGGTCTCCCTCGCTCTGCCGAGCCCTCCTCACTCTCCCCGGCTCCCGGCTGGGAGCGCACACCATGGGGTACATTTTCTGTTTTCTGGCTGCAGCTACATGAGGCAGTTGAATTAGAGTCATAATTGTAATTTAATTTCTCCAAACTCAGAGCTATTTTCTTTCCAAATATGTCAGGGGCCAGGAAACGTTCAAAGAACTAGGGAAACCATTCCAAATTCAGAAAGGTTAAAGAGGAAGAAAAGTCAGAGGGTGAATACTACTACTAAAATAATCTTTCATAATAATTATCATATCTCGTGTACAATGTATTATATACCTTCACATAGCATGAAATATGTATTCTTATATATATGATAATATATAGTGATAATCTCATAGATGTGTTATATGTCGTATATAAAATGTAACATGACAATATTCAAAATGTTCAAAAATAATTTTAATAATGTTAAAAAATTATTAAATGGAGGACTATTCCAAAATCAGAAAGTTTTAAGAGGAACAGGAGATGGGGTAAAATAATAATTTTTTTTTTTCTTTTTAAATCTGAGGAAATGATCTTCCAGTATTTGTTTTTTTTTTTTATTATTTTTATTTTTAATTTTTTTGGCACACGGGCTTAGTTGCTCTGTGGCATGTGGGATCTTCCTGGAGCTGGGATCGAACCCGTGACCTCTGCATTGTCAGGTGGACTCTTAACCACTGCGCCACCTAGGAAGCCCTAATAATTTTTTTATAATTTTTTTATTATAATTTATTTTAACACAGTTACATGTACATTCTGTATCAATTATTTTATATGATTCTGTAATATATGCTATAAATATAACTGCATATTATTATTGACATTATTATTATTAAAAATAATATTTGTTGGTTTTTATCAGGCACTGTGCTAAACACTTTAAAGGCATTGTATGACTTAATTTTTATAATAACTCTATGATGTAGATAGTGTGGTATTTTTCTCCTTTTTTAAAATTACACTTTTATTGAGATATAATTCACATACCATACAATTTACCCATTTAAAGTATATAACTCAGTTTTTTTTAGTTTATTCAGAGTTTGCGACCATAACACAATCAATGTTAGAACATTTTCATCATCCCAGAAGGAAACTCCATACCCATGACAAGTCACTCCCCATTCCCTCCTCCCACCAGCCCAATCTACTTTTGTCTCTATAAATTTGCTTTTTCTGGACATTTCTTATAAAAGGAATCATCATATACGGTCTTTCACGACTGGCTTTTTTTCACTGAGCCTAATGTTTTCAAAGTTCATCCACATTGGAGCATGTATCAATACTTTACTCCTTTTTATGACTGACTAGTATTCCATTGTATGGATATACCACCTTCATTTATCCATTCATCAGTTGATAGACATTTGGGCTGCTTCTACTTTTGGGCTATTATGAATAATTCTGGATACTCATGTGCAAGTTTTTGTGTGTGGATGTATGCTTTCACTTCTCTTGGAGGTACTCTGTTTTTACTGCATTGTAAAGATGAAGAAACTGAGGTACAGAGATCTTAAGTAACTTGCCCAAGGTCATACATACTGGTTAAGGCTCTGAGACTCAGTCAGTTCTATCTGATGCTCTTAGCTACTCTGCTCTGTTGCCCTCAAGTTTATCAAAGGTTAATACGTGGAGGGTGGGGATTCATATCCCTCAAGGCCTCTGGAAAGACGCTGAAAAGAGGCACAGCAGAAAGAGTTTCTGTGCAAGCCGAGGATGAACTTTCTCCCGTTAAGGCTGGTTAGTTAAGCCTGGGAGTGATTGCCAAGGAAGGGTGGATTCCCCTTTTGAGATGAAGGATCCTCTCTGGGGGTCTTTAAGACATAGCAGGGATGGATTCCTCACTCCTGGGAATGGGGTTTGGCTCAAGGCTGTCCAAATGGCAGCCCTCATTCTGCATCTGGTGTCCAAATGGTGTGAGAGGAGCCAGGCTCCAATTCAGGTCTTCCTCACCCCTTCTCAGCCCTGACTTTACCCCAGCCACCCCAGCCTCTTTCCAAACCCCTGTGCCACAGAGTAGGACCCCCCAGACCTCCTCCTTGTCCATCCCAAGCCTTGACTTACCCCTCCCTCTGGCTCTCACTTGGGTGTCTGCAGAGGGAGCTGGCCGAGGCCAGCATAACTAGGGCTGGAGTTGGGTGGGGAGAAAGGTGATGAAGTTCAGGGAGGGACAGAGATGGGGTGGGGGGGTGGGAGCGCAGAGGAGCCATTTCAGAACACCCAGGGCAGGGCAGGGCGTGGAGGGCAGGATCCACAAAGTCTCCCCAGGGGAGGTGATGTTACTCAGAGCACGTGGATGTAAAATGAGACCTCTGTGACTGTGTGGCTTATGGAGCCACTGTCATTAGAAATATTTCTATAGAATATGGGTTTTCTTCTTAATCTTACCAAAGAACAGATCCTGAATTCTGGAATTGTTATTGTACCAGTCATAGGAAAAACCAAATCCATAGGCTCTTTTGGGGAGGCTTTAGTTATGAAAGGTAGTAGAAACAGTTTCAGTTTTAAAGTCAGAGGCAGAATTTGTTCCTCAGTAGCTATGTGACCCTGAACAATTTTCTTAACCTTTCAGAGCTTCACTTGTTTTTGTGTACAAAATGCGAATAAACAGCAAGACCAACCTTGCACAGTTATTGGCAAGATTAAATGAAAATGTGCACTGTTGGCCAGTATATATTCTTAGCAAACACACTTCTGCAGGATATTGTAATGTGGAAGCAAAGAGGCAGATAATTTAGGGGAGCAGTGGCTTAAACAGAGCTAAACAGGTTCTGTTTAGCTAAACAGAACTAAACAGTTTCGAGAACTACTTTTCAGAGCATTTAATATACTGACCTGCATTAATAATATCTAAGAAGAACCACTCTCTCTTGCATTTCGCAAATTTATTTAACCACAGCAATTTTTGGATCTGAAATTCAGGGTAGAGGTTACAAACTGGTGGTCCATGGGTCAGATCTGGCTAACAGATGTAGAATTTTTTGGGCCAGTGCAGTGTTGCTTTTAAAAGTTTCCTGTATTTAAGTATAGTGAGATTTCATGTATAGATAGGAAGACTGCACATAAAAATTAACTTGTAAGCTTCTCTTGAAAAATCTAAGGATTGGGTGCCATTTCCACATGGTAAATTTCCACATTTCACACTTGGTGGGAAATTGGATGGGCAGAGCTCTGCGGCAGTTTCCTACTTTAGTTGTGGCGTGTGCTCTCCACTGAGCCCACGGCCCCCGAAGCATCCCAGTTTGCGACCCCTGAGAGTCTGTTGCTTCTCTCATGCTGAGATGAGGAATGTCAAATGGTGAGTTTTATCCATATGCCCCTTCATTTGCAAATTGCTAGACATCTGCTTATTAATAATATCCATGATTTACTGAATGATGTAATATGTACATTAAAAAGCATAAACCAAGAATCATTTAACAGAATGAGATTAAAATCAATATCAATCAGGAGTTTTACTCTCCACCTTTCACTCTGTGGAGGCCCCTGAGGCAGCTCCTCATACAGAATCAGCACCTGGTTGGAGCGCACGACTTAACAACTCTTACCTGTCATTATTGGTTGATGGGATATGAAGATGTCTAAGTTCCCTGTTAAAGAAAGCTGAACACGGAACCACCATCCCTGTAGCCGACACTGAGCTAAATGTTTTGTGTATCTGAGCTCTTCCATCCTTACAAGGAGATTTTGAATTAGTGCTATTTTGCTTTTACTTGGCCCTTGAAGGTTATTTTTTACTTTCTTTTAACTTTTCATGCCCAGTAGCATAAACATCAGTCTTTGGAAACCAGGCTCTTCCTGCCATACTAATTTAGGTAAATGCCCATCTATACAAAGAGGGAAATGGGTGCACAGCATTTTATTTTTCAAATATTGGTGAAGTGCTTGTTTTAGCCAGAAAGATCTGGCAAAAAATTAAACTTTGAAGGGACTCTTCAAGTCTCACAGCAGCCACACTCTGTTACAGTCCCCAAGAGAGGAATAAAATAGTAAATAGTAACTGCTTGTGAAGTCATCAGAGATTTTTAGATGGAAGGTCAGGCAGAAACATTTTTGAAAGTGTTATTTATTATGCCAATTTGCAGCTTAATTTTCCAAGGTTTCAGCCTCATCCTGTAACAAATTTTCAAAATAGTGAAAAGCAAGGTGACTGATAATAATTGATTTTCTTCTTGAAATCTAGTAAGGAGGCCAAGTATAACTGGATGGGAAAGTCTTCCCCACCCCACCCCACCCCACCCCCCACTAGGACATTTTAAGTGCAGCTTCAGGGGCCCATTGAAGACCTAAGGAATCCAAATTTCTTGCAATACTGCTACCCCTGGTAGCGAACACTGAGACTTTGGGCACCATTGACCTAGGCAGATGAAACAGCCATTTGAATGCTGTCTATGACATGGACCCAGTCAGTAGGACGGCCGCATGGTCAAAACTGTGGGCTCTGAATCACCCCTGGGTTCCAATTCCCACCCTACCACTTACTAGCTGGATGTCTAGGGCAAGAGACTTAACATCTCTGGGCCTCGGTTTCCTCCAGTGTAAAATGGGAATAATAATAGCACCTGTCTGGTAGAGCTAAGAAGAGAAAATGCATGTAAAGTACGTGGCACAGTGGTTAGGCACACAGAAAATGTCCAGTACATGTTACTTAATTATATTGCAAAACGAGCTATTCCTCTTGCTTTTCTGCTCTCAAGATCAGAAATGTAGATGTCCTCCTGTAGCTCTTTGAATTCCCTATTTTTCAGCAGTTCTAACCCACGTCTCCATTAAGTCAGGTGTTGGAAACTTTCTTCTGTGAAGGGCCAGATACATTCCTTTTTGTAAGCTGTAAATTCTTCATCACCACCACTCAACTCTACTCTTGTCACTAGAAAGCAGCCATAACGGATACAGAAGTTAATGGTTGCGGCTCTGCACCAATAAAACTTGACTTACAAAAATAGGCAGCAGCAGGTTGTGGTCCATAGGCCAAAGTTTGGTGCCCCCTGATTTAGACTGTTTCTCCCCAAAATGTGCACAAAGCAGGCAGGAGAGGCCACTTGAAAGAACCAAGTGTTTAACAAGTGTTCCTCCTCCCTTCGGAAGGAACTAGGGAAAGGAGCCCAGGCTTGTGTGGATTTAAGGGAAATGGGAGACATCGAGCCCCCTTTCCCTGTAAAAAGTCACCTAGCTTCTCTTTGAAGAAGAGGACAAAGTAGAAGAAACAGTGTCATTGTGTGGAACTGGGGCTCGGTGCAGCGTCAGATGCCTGAGAGTGCTCTGCTCACACAGTGCCAGATTATTTCCCGATGCTCAAAATTCCTGGCAGCTGGGGGAGGAGCCTGCAAATGCCTGCCCCGAGGAGAGCTTTGAAATGGTTCCATCATTGGTTGTACCATATGGAGAAGGTGCAAACATTCCCAGAAGCTTGCTGAAATCTTCAAGAAAGGGGCATCTGAGAAAAATACTTAATAGCATTTTTGTGTGTCCCCCTCTACCAGCCACACACAGTGGAGCTCTTCCACATCTCCTGCAGAGGGAAAATATCTTCTCAAATCATCAGCTCTTCTTGATGGAGATCATTTATGCCTCTGCTCTCTGTCTCCATCTTTCTCTGGAAGGAGAAAATCTCTTCTTTTTCCCTCCATCAAGCTCTTGGAAACAAAGAAATACTTTCACAGAATGAGCCACGGCAGCTCTTTCTTAAGAAACACACTACCTTTAATGTTCTTTTCTATTCCATCTGCCCTGATTCTGAGATGAGGAAAACATCAGGAAGCTCTGAGTGCCTGATGTGTACCAGACCCTGAATTGGGTTCTCTGTGTCTGGGAAAAGGTCGCCAGAATAGATGGAGGCTTCTTGTGGTGAAGTCTCACTCTCTTCCGCCCTTTGCTTTCCCTCAACCAACACTCAACGTGTGACATACCTCAGGTTTGGGGTGTTACTCTCCTGATACTCAAAAATATATCTCTGTGGTCAGATGCTAGACATAAGCTATTGGTGGTTTGCTTACTTAAATATAAGGATTTTGTTCTTGTGACTCTTGGAAGGGTCTAAGCAGTGTCAAGCTAATAATGGAACTGGGATCCCTTCTTGAGTAGAGGTGGGCTTTTTTTTCTAGCCATCCTAATTGGGGTAGATGTTTGAGCAAAAGATTACAGGGACATCTTGGAGCATGGATTCTGGTTTATTTGATGTGGGCTCAGGTAATAAGCTGAGAAATTTCCAGAAAATCATCTGCCCATCCTCTGTGCTGCTCAGATAACAGCTCCGCTTCTTCAAACAAGAGTGATAATAATAGATATAATTTCCCTTAATCAAGAGGTCCACAGACTTGAGTGTGCATTAGAATCATCCAGAATGCACCTGAAAAAAAAGAAAAAAAGGCAGATCACCCAAGCCCACCTCTGATTCAGTAGGACTGAGACAGGTCCTGGGAAGCTCTATATTTACCATGTACACTGCCCACCCTCTCTTCTACCCTCTCCACCACTCATCCAATGTGGATGAGTTAGGAACCACAGCTAGAGATGTACTTACTTAATCTGAGGATAAGGATTATAATGGAATAACTCTGAGACATGATTCCTCAGTCCTTAGGTGGATGTTAATGACCCGTGTTGTAAAGATCATTCTCCCCAACCAAACAACCTCTAAAAAACTTTTCATGGAAACCAACAGAGAAGAAATCTAAAGATTGAAGGAAACTTGAACCTGGTAGGGTTTTTTTTTGGGTGGGGGTATCTTTCTCCATCTCTCAAATGCATCAAGTCACATAGTTTACAAAGCATTTTCACATACATATATCATTTGTTTTTATTAGAGTTTCTTGATCTGAAGTCCATGGACCCCCCCAGAAATATGTAGATAGATTTTGGGAGGGACTATGAACTTGAATAGAAAAAATTTTTTTTCACTAACTTCTTACTAAAATTTAACATTTTCTTCAATTATGAATTCAAGCAGCAAACTGCAGTCTCAAAGGTACTTGTGACTTGATCACCAGATGAAATAACATTTTTATTGTCATATCATTACTGTTGTAGATATCTGAACATATCATTTAGTCTCATCACTAGTTTGAAATTACAGTAGTCTTTAGACCCACTGCTAAGTGTTGTTATTTAATGTGTTATGGAAACACACTTATCTCTATGTCAAGTGTTTGTAATACTTCAATAATTGTACAAAGGTGAGTCAAAAATTATCCGCACTCCAGTTATATTAAAACTTCTGTAAATTCTGCAGCCAGAGTAAGGATAATTTTTCACTCACCCTCATACTTCAGTATGATTGGTTTTTTTTTTTTTACAATCATAGGTATTTTATGCATTTAAAAACACAATTCTTTTTTTTCAATTGAAGTATAGTTGATTTACAATGTTGTGTTAATTTCTGCTGTACAGCAAAGTGATTCAGTTATACATATATATACATTCTTTTTTTATGTTCTTTTCCATTATGGTTTATCATAGGATATTGAATATACTTCTCTGTGCTATACAGTAGGACCTTGTTGTTTATCCATTATATATATAAAAGCTTACATCTGCTAACCCCAACCTCCCACTCCATCCCTCTCCTAAGCCCTTCCCCCTTGGCAACCACCAGTCTATTCTCTATGTCCATGATTCTGTAAAAACACAATTCTACAGGGTATATATTCGAAGAAAACATAAACTAATTAGAAAAGATACATGCACTCCAAGTTCATCAGCAGCATTGTTTACAATAGCCAAGACATGGAAGCAACTTAAATGTCCATCAACAGATCAATAGATAAAGAAGATGTGGTACACACACACACACACACACACAGTAGAATACTACTCAGCCATTAAAAAGAGTGAAATTTTGCCATTTGCAACAATATGGATGGACTTAGAGGGTATCATACTAAGTGAAATAAGTCAGACAGAGAAAGACAGATGCTATACAATATTACTTATGTGTGGGATCTAAAAAATAAAAGAAACCAGTGATTATAACAAAAAGAAACAGACTCACAGATACAGAAAACAAACTAGTAGTTACCACTGAGGAAAGGAAAGAGGAGAGGGGCAATATAGGAGTAGGGGATTAAGAGGTACATACTACTATGTATAAAATAAGTAAGATACAAGAATATATTGTATAGCACAGGGAATATAGCTGATATTATAGATGGAATATAACCTTTAAAATTTGTGAATCACTCTACTGAATTACAATTATATAATATTATACATCAACTATACCTTAATTTTAACATATATTAAAAAATAAAAAAGTTCTGAGAAGGGACTTGTAGGTTTCCTGGACTGCCAAAAGGATTGGGGGGGTGGGGCGCGGTGGAGACAAAAGGTTAAAAATCCCTAATAAGTTTATCACAATGACTCCTTGAAGATGGCAAGGTAGTTACTATTATCCTCTTTCCAAGGACGTGGAAGCTTAGGGAAGTCAAGTGACACGTCCAAGGTGGCAAGAGTGGTAACAGAGCCTGAGCTCACATCGGATGCTCAGGGTTCCTAACTGACCACAGTCAGCATGGGGAGGGGAGGAGAACTGTGGCCCTTCTCTGTGTGGTAGCCAGCACATGAGATGGAGCACTGGGGGAGAAAAAACACATTGGGAAATTCTTGCATCTGGGGAAGGCTTTGGAGTAATCACAGAACAGCCAGAGGACGAGCAGAAGCAAAGAGCTGGGCCTGTCAGGCTGGGGTCCAGTGATTAATTGGTACAGGGAACACAGCCAAGAGCAGAAAAGCCACACCAGGCCTCCATCCATTTGTCCATGCCCTGGGGTCAGAGATGGAGCAAATGGAATCTTTTATAAAGGAGGAAAGAGTGGAATGTAGCCATCTGGGGAGTTCTGCAAGGAATTCACAGGTGTTTTCTTATTGTGCTTTCCCCTCCCTGAGGACTTACGGGTGTGCTGTTTGCAGCAGAGAGGAGGGGTGGGGGTGCAAACGGGCTGTGCTCTGTGATCTTTCACACACCCGCTCCCCCAGCCCTGTATTTTTTATGGGCTACGGTGGTTTCTATTGAAATCACAGAAACCGTGTTCAAGTCACAAGGAGCTGGGTCACTGAGAAACTCATTGGGTTCTTCAGCAAGTGTCAGCGGGCGAACCCAGAGGGGCTTTGGGTCTTTGGGGGTGTCAGTCACTAGGATCAGCCCACTCCAGGCCATGAAGCTGACCTCTTCAATTATCCATAAGTTAACGCATCATGGTGATTCTGTAGACTTAGATTCAAGAGAAATTCAGCAAACTCTTTTCTCTCTTGAGGAAAGAATGCTCCAGAAGTTGGTTCAGCCCATTTCTTCCAATTGAAATGCTGATGAGAGTGTGTTCGTAATAGATACTCAGAAGCATTTATTGACATGAAAACACAGCTGTTGTGTATCAGGAGGTTATGTTTTTCCCCTAACATTTACTTGAATTATGAAATGATGGAAGATTTGCAAAAGATTTTTTAAAAATAAAACAATCACTTTTAACTCATCACTCAGTAAAACCAATGTTAACATTTTGGTGCCTCTTCCTCTAGACAGAAAGGTAGACAAATAGGCAGTTTCCCTATGTCCATTATGTAGAAAGCATGCAAGTACAACCGTTGACTGAATGAAAACTCAGTCCCATTAGTAGGATGTTATGAACACAGAGTCCTACTGTGTTGCTTTTTAGGACATATAAAATCAGGTTGAGAAATGTGAGAAGTCTTCTTTCTTTCTGTTTCTCTACTTCCCTCTGCCCTCCTCCTCATGGGATCTCAGCTTCATCTTTATCCTATAAATTTCTACTGTCAAACACTTAGTATGTGCGTGGCAGAGCATGAATTCTAACCCAGACCATCTGATTTGGGAGCCCTTATTTGTAACCAATTATGTTACCCTACAGTCAGCAATTTCCTGTAGACTTCCAAGGGATGTGGACCAGGCTAAGGATTTCAGATTCTTTAAGAAAAGAAAATGTATGAGACAAACAACTCCCTCCTCCTTTTGCCCACATCAACCATCTCACCATGTAACTTCACTTGTTATTAGGTTAAAAGACTCTCCCTTTCTGCTAGAGAATGGGAGGATGGACATGGATGACAAGGACAGAGGACCCCTCCTGTTACATTATGTAGCAAGACCTAATATTTTCTAGTGCTTAATATATGCCAAGTACTCCTCTAATTGCTTAACATGAAATTCATTGAATCTTTGCAACAGCTCTATGAGGAAACCGAGGTACAGAGTAAAGGTGACCCAGACCTTTACTATCCCGAAGCCTATGGTTAGCTAAGTAGCACAGCATGATTTTCTAATGCAGACCATCTAACCTGGGAGCCCTCATCTTAGCAGGTTGTATTTCCCAAAGACGGCAGCACCAATATATATCTCATCCCATATGGTTTCTTATAAGATTTGATAATACCCCTGCATCAAGCAGTGGGGATCCATGTTCTTCTCCTTAAACCTGAGTGAACTCTTGTAACTGTCTTGATTAATAGAATGTTCTGGAAGTGACACTGTGATTTTCAAGGCCAGGTTATAAAAGGCAATACAATTTTGCTCAGCTCTCTTTCCCTCTGGGGACATTTCCTTTTAGAATCCAGCCACCATGTTGTAAAAACAAAACCCTTGCTGCATGGAGAGGCCTTATATGGTGTTCTGGTTGATGACCCCCATGAGGCCCCAGTTAAAAGCCAGCATCAATCCCCAGACACATGGGTGAACGGGCCTTTACATGAGGCCAGCCCCAGTCTTCCTTCTGGGATTCTAGACCATGTAGAGCAGAGACAAGCTGTTCTTAGCCTGCCCTGTCTGAATTCCTGACCCACAAAAATTGTGAGCAATAGTCAATGATTACCACTGTTTGATGCCACTAAGTTTTAGGTAATTTGTTATGCAGCCGGAGTAACTGGGATATTGCTCTTAACTATTACAGCAGGGCTAGAATAAGCTCTGCAGAACTCTCCATCCCTGCATTTATTCTGTTCCACTCTGGTACATTACCAAGCCATGAGGGAAAACTTGCACAGATTTTTCTTGATCCACGTCCGTCAGGAGAACTATTCTCTTGAGGCTTTCTATTGTTAAATTTTTGAATTTTCCTCAGTTTTCCTAGGGCTTTTGTTGGGGATTAAGATGCTGCCTCAGAGACTGCAAGCCAAATGCTATTTTAAGCCAGATGTTAAATTGGCCTCTTTCAGGGAAGATCTAGCCAGTGCTTCAGCAATTATTGACTAAGGAGTTACTCAGACCAGTACTGGGCTTTATCCAAGTGAATTTATTCAGTCAAAATATGCTGTACAAAAATTTTCTATTAAAAAAAAAAAAAGGAAAGAAATATCCCATGTGCTTAAAATCATGACCCTTTGATCCTCTCTGTAATGCTCTTCTCCAGAAAAAGAAAAAGAAAAAGAAAAAGGGGGTGGGGGTGGTGGAGACCAGCAAACCAGGGGAAAAATATGAAAGCCTAATTACTAGGTGAGAAAAACCTGCTAATGTTGTCTGATTGCAGGAGAGATTCAGGATGTTTAAAATTTGCAAACCTATAGATGGCAAGCTTGTCCCTACCCCAGAGCTTTTGTACATGTTTTTAGAAATTTTTTCTCAGATATAAGCATGGCTCATTTCTTTTAGTCCTCTGCTCAGATTTCATTATCAAATGTCCATAGGTGATGATATAGTTTAAATAGTTTGGTGTGGGGAATGGGGAGAAAAAATGGGTACAGGTCACCTCTCTCCCATTAGCATAAAGAAAATGCATGTGCCAAGTTCACGTGGATTTTAATGTCCAAATTGGTTCCTTTAGGGGGACATCTATTTATGTTACATTTAAGTTTGAAGAGCTAGAGTCCTTACTAAACTACCTCCTGAAACTCTGTATATGTTTCTTTACATATTCCTATGCTTATAGGCTGTAGGGCTGGGAGGAAAAAAGAAAGGACAAATAGAGGGGAGAAATGGATCAAAATTAAGTATATAGATACCCTAGTTTGAATTGTAAGAGATTAAATATTGCTTTGTTAGCTCAGGGTCCCAACAAGAAGAGGTGGCACATGCTGAATAAGATTATTTGGGAAGGTTTTATTTGCAAAGGGTCTCCTTACAATGGTGCAGGTGTAGGGCACCACTAGGGATAGTGCAGAAACAGGGGCGTATCTGGAGTGAAGTTGTCATTGCCATGGCCTAGAAGGGAGGGAGGGAGAGGTTGCTAGAACTGAAGAGAGAGAAAGTTGCATAGAACAGCTACTTTGAGAGCAACTGTGACTTTCTGTTGGGATACCGCTGAGGAACTCTCAGGGGGCTGGAGGAATTGATAGCAGATCTCACTCTCCTCCCTCCCTTTTACCTGCTGGAAATTTCCACTGGCTCTACCCACCTAGATGCCAGAGGTCCAAGACGCTATTAAACTAGTCCATAAAGGTCAGCTCCTAGAGCAGACAGCAGAATAGAAAAGGGTAATGGATCTGGAGGGCAAAAGGGAAGTATCCAACACACCTGCCAGCCCACACATATGAAAGTTTTCAAAATCAGAAAATGCTTGCTTGGAGAGAGTGCTGAGTATTATTAGTAATGCCTAAGAAGTACAAATTCAACTTTAAACTGAATACAAATTTTAGAAAGATATTTACAAGAGCCTAAGGTTTATCTCTCATCTTCTTGGCTCAGATATAACGGAGTACTCTGGTTGTGCAGCATTAAACTCCATTCCTATTTATCTTTAGGTGGCTGGTCTTCACAGTGATAGGAAATACATCATAAACTCTTGGGTACTGAGCCTCAATAAGTGATCCTTTTAAAACATGAGTCTGATAATGCCTCCCCTTTGTTGACCGTCCCCTTCTTTATGGCTTGGAGTAAGAGCTACAGGCTTTGTAATGGCCTACAGAACCCTGGATAATAAGCCCCTGGCTATTTTCTGAACTTACCACTACTTCCCCTTTCTCACCTGACTTCAGCCAAACTGGTTCAAATCTATCAATTATAATCTACCCCAGGGCCTTTGCACTTGTTTGCACTGCACTTTTCCAAATATAAACATGACTCACTCCCTCACTTTTATATGTTCATATATCACCTCTAAAGAAGTCTGCCTGGAAATCCTATATAAAGTAGTAACTATAGCAAAATGTGTTTTCCAAAAAGAGCCATACAATATTTCCAGTCCCACATGATCTTCCAGAAACTTGTCACTGCCCATCCACCAACAGGTGGAGTCTGTTTTCCCTCTTCTTGGGTGGGACTTGTGAGTGCCTCAGCAAATAGAATGTAGTAGAAATAATCCTGTGAATTTCTGAGGCTAGTTCATAAAAGGTGATACAGTTTTCTTCAAATGCTCTCTGTTCCTGGGACATTTGCCTTTGGAACTCAGCCACCATTTTTGAAGAGAAGGGTCTATAGCACTTACTCTATACCTTTTCCACCATTATATGGGATGTGTGTGTATGTGTGTTTGAGCCAAATTGTTTCTCAAGTTCACCGGTCTTAAGATCAGTGGGGGGACCTCCCTGATGGTGCAGTGGTTAGGAATCCACCTGCCAATGTAGGGGACACGGTTCAATCTCTGGTCCAGGAAGATCCCATACGCTGTGGAGCAGCTAAGCCCATGCGCCCCAACTACTGAGCCTGCACTCTAGAGCCCGCGAGCCACAACTATTGAGCCCACATGCCACAACTACTGAAGTTCACGTGCTTAGAGCCCATGCTCCACAAGAAAAGAAGGCATCGCATTGAGAAGCCTGCGCACAACGAAGAGTAGCCCCTGCTTGCTGCAACTAGAGAAAGCCTACATACAGCAACGAAGACACAAAGCAGCCAATAAATAATTTTTTAAGAAACTTATATAACTATATATAAGTTAAAAAAAAAAGATCAACGGGAACTGTCTCTAGAAGCTCTATTTGAGGAACCTCAGTTGCATGTGAACATGATCTATATGGCAAGATCCTAGACTGTGAGCTGGAACTTTAGGCCATAATGGATTAGACTCTCAGGGAAAGGGTAGCCTTTTTTTGATAATGAGAGGGATTTGAATTAGCCAGAGGGCAGATTGTGGCAAAGTATATTTTCAAAAAATGGCCATGGCAATAATTCTGGTCCCCATACTCATTCATAAGCTTGCCACTTCCCATTAAGAGGTGGGGTCTATTTATCCTTTGGATATAACCTGAGGAATGTAGCATCCATGTAATATCAATCATAAAGTGTTGTTGAAACATTGAAAGGAAACCAAAATAAATGAGGATATGTTTATGGATAGGAAGACTCTATGTCATAAAAATATTAATTATACTTAAATTAATCTGTAGATTCAAAAAAATTCTAATTACCATTTTGATAGGCAGGACTTTTCATGGAACTGGCCAAGCTGGTTCTAAAATTCATATGGGGAGGAAACAGCTATAAAAACCAAGGAAATTGTGAATAAGAATAAAGTAGGGTTTGGAGGGAAATATTTACACTGGGGTATATCAACATTGTAAAGCTATAACAGTTACAGTATTGTGGAATTGATACACAGATAGACTGATAGACCAACAAAACAGGCTAGAGAATCGAGAGAGATACTCAGGTTCATGTGCTACTTGATTCATGATGAAAGTAACCATACAGAGCAATGGGGAAATGAAATGTCTTGAATAAATGGTACTGAGATAGCTGGTTATCCATAAAGGAAAAAATTAAATCAGAGTTCTCGTCCATTCCAGTTTCAGGTGGACTTTAGACCTCATTGTGTAGGTAAAACTATAAAACTTTCAGAATAAATGTAGGAGGGTGTCTAAACCAGTTCAGGGTAGATTTCCTAAACAATACATAAAAAGCACTAAGAGAAGAAAAAGATGGGTAAAATCGACTACATTACAATTCAGAACTTCTTTTCATCCAAGGACACCAAAACCAAGATGCAAAGAAACTTACCCACTGGGAGAAAATACTTATGATGCATAAAAACCCACAAAAGATTAGCATCGAAAATATATGTAAATAACCTCTGTCCGTCAGTAGTAATTAGGAAAATGCAAATTAAAACCAGAATGAAATACTATCCACAGACCTCAGATAGGTTAAAAAAGAATGAATCTGTTAACATCAAATGTGGGTGAGAATGTGGGAGAAAAATTTCAAACATGCTGGTGAGATTATAATAAAGTTGAATTCATACATTGTATATAAGCTGCATTTCCACTTCTAGACATATATACACATGGAACCATGTCCAGGAATATTTGTAGAGGTGTTGTTTGCTATATGAAAACATTGGAAACAACCTAAATGTTTATCAGCTGGAAAATGGAAAAACATATTGTGGTTTATTCATACAATGGAATGTTTTATAGAAGCTAAAATGAGTGAGTTAAATTAGACACGTAAACGTGGATAAATTTCTAAAATATGATATGGAGTAAAAAAAAAAATCACGCTGTAAAATGGTGCACACAGAACGATCCACTTATGGAAAGTTTTAAAACATGCAAAACAATACTGTAGTTTATGATATTGCATGTGTAGTAAAAATATTAAAACAGACGAGAATGATAAAAAACAAAGCCCATCTGGGGAAGGAGGGGGACGGGAATAGAGAGAGGTACTGGGGTGTCTCCAAGCATATTTGTGATGTTTCATTTCTTTAACAGGAAAAAGAGGGTCATTGCAAATTGTTCAGTTTTCACTAAGTTTTGTTGTGGATATATGGGCACTTGATACATCATTCTCTATCTTTTGCTGTTGACATACTTTTATTTAAAGCTTAATGAGAATCATAAGCTTCAGTGGGCACGTATGGTTTGTTGCCTTAGTTGTGGATCTAGCTATCTATTTGGTACACAGCTTCTGTCAAGAATGTTGTAAGGATGTGCATGGAACTCTGTTCTTACTGTTCTCTGAAGTCATGTCTACACATCATCAGCAAACCTTTTCAATCTTTTTTTTTTTTTTTTTGGCCACACCACAAGGCATATGGGATCTTAGCTCCCCAACCAGGAATCGAACCCGTGCCACCTTCAGTGGAAGTGCAAAGTCCTAACCACTGGGATGCCAGGGAATTCCCAAACCTCTTCAATTTTAAGTAAAGTGAACAATTGTTATTCTCCCCTTCCAGGAAGAGGGCTTTCTTTTAAATTTATCATCAGAAAATGCACTCCCAACGAGTCCAGTCTGCAGAAGAAAGATAAGATGTCAACAGGTTATTCCCCCAAGGTGTCTAAAGGCCAGAAAGAAAAGAATTACTCTGCATACCTACTGTGGTCACTAAGGCCAGGTTAACATCAAATTTCAATTTTCTAGCATGAGAAGGGAGATTGAATCATCAAAGAGGATGATCAGGGCTTGAAGTACAAGGACTCTAGAAATTCTTGGTCACTGAAAAGTTGTCTCAGAGGTCATACTGTCTCCATGTCAGCTTCTCTATCTACATTTACCTTACTGTTCTAGGAGAAAGAATGATACAAGACTGGGCTTGATTAGCTGGAAGTAACAAGTAGATAGTTTTTTGTTGTTTATTCAGTTTTAAATGGAAATCATGGATATACTCTTTGACTATATTCACTAAAAGTAGACCCTTAGAAAAGGATTTAGGTGGAAGTAGTTTATTGGGGACAGCACAGTGAGAGAGTGGGGATGAGACAGAGAAGGGAGGGAAGGTCATCACACATGGGTTAATGAGCGGGTTGCTGCCCTGGGCAACTGGGGCTCCATTTGCTGGAGACTCTTTGAAGGACTGTATAGAAAACCCTTGAAACTGGCTCAACAAAGCATAAGGAAGCAGGAGTATTTATTCATTGACTCCTTGTTTAAGGATTGTTCTTGGGAAAATTAACTCCTTGCACCCTGGCCTGTCTCCCCTGCAAGCTTGCCAAGCAGACTCTTATGGGCCACAGAAAGCCCCAAGGCTGAGTTCAGAAGCCAGCGGAATGCAAGGGAACTTATGAAAATTTCAGGTGATGTCCACCTTAGCAGGGCCAAGGGGATCTGCCGACAGCGTGTGACAAAGATATCTGTCACAGAGCCCAGTGTATAGTATTTTCAAGGCATGGGATGAGTATCACCAGTGGTTCAGGAGACAGTTTTAGATAGTTCTGGGTCATGACATTTAATAATATTGAATCACATGGTGAAGTTGTGCCCTTTTCACTTTTGTTTCAACTTTTCTTATTATTCCAAGGAGAATGTCTCATTTTGGTACTAACTGTTATGGGCTAAACTGTGTCCGTCCCCGCCCCCCCACGAAATTTAGAATTTGAAGACCTAACCCCCAGTAATCTCAGAGTTGGACTGAATTTGGAAGGAGGGTCTTTAAAGACATAATTATGTTAAATGAGATCAGTAGGTGGGCCCTAATTCAGCATGACTAGTGTCCTTTTAAGAGGAGGGGACTTGGACACATGCAGGTCCAGAGGGGAGACCATTTAAAGGACACACACAAGGAGGGGGCCATGTATTGTACAAGCCAAGATGGGTGTCAGGAATCAACCTGCCAGCACCTTGACCTTTAACTTCTAGCCTCCAGAATTGTGGGAAAATTAATTTCTGTCGTTTAAGCCCCCCAGGCTTTGATACTTTGTTATGGCAGCCCTAGCAAAGTAATGCACTCGCTATGGCTTTAATCCATCTCCAGCTCCTGCTAGCTACCCATTGAGGAGCATCAGCTTCAGGCTCAGAACATTTACTGATGACTGCAGTTGGCTAAAATATGCCAACATTACCTTGTTTTCATTGATTATTTTTACAATACCCTCAGTCTGTGGCAAGTGGTACTATTTATTTATTTATTTATTTATTTATTTATTTATTTATTTTTAAATTTTATTTATTTACTTATTATTTTTTGGGGGGTACACCAAGTTCAATCATCTGTTTTTATACACATATCCCCGTATTCCCTCCCTCCCTTGACTCCCCCCCCACCCTCCCTGTCCCAGTCCTCTAAGGCATCTTCCATCCTCGAGTTGAACTCCCTTTGTTATACAACAACTTCCTGCTGGCTATCTACTTTACAGTTGGTAGTATATATATGTCTGTGCTACTCTCTTGCTTCGTCTCAGCTTCCCCTTCACCCCCCGCCGGTACTATTTATTATCAGCAACAATGCAAAGTTTCCTTTTCAAATACTAGTTTCTAGTCTTTGAAGCCAACCGATTTAAAGAACAACATTAAGTAAATAATAGAATCATCAAGACAGGATGAAATGGCTCAAGTCTGGGAAATTCTGTGAGCTCTGAAGCAGCATGTTCTGATGGATGGAAAGAGTGTGACCTTGGGCGAATCACCTAACCCCTCTGAGCTTCAGTTCCCCTAAAACTGACTTCATAGAGTAGCTGGGAAATTCAAATGGGATATTTGTCAAGCAACAAGCACTCTGCCTAGAAGTAATAAAAAATCAGTAAATGTTGTTTCTCTCCCCTTGAAATATTTATAAGAAAATATAGATTTTTTTAATGGCCCTTTGGAAAACTATTAATCAGATATTAGAACACAGCCAATTGAATGTTAATCAAATCTAGTGTAATTTTCTTCACAAAAATTCTCTTTCCTATCATTTTGTCCCATTCTAAGAAACTAGGTCCTTTTGATCTGTTTGGAACTGTTCAGCCCATCTTTTCTGGATGTTGGGAAGATCAAATGAAGTAGCAGGTGTGAAAGAGCATTAGAAACTTTGCACATAGATGGAGTGGTGATGGGGCGTCCACTTATGTCCCACTGTGGCTGTGTGAATTGACTTATATATCTTGGCTGCATTCACTGAAATGAACCACAGTGCTTAAAAACTACCTTTTTACATTCCCACCAACAGTGAAGGAGGGTTCCCTTTTCTCCATACCCTCTCCAACATTTATTGTTTCTAGATTTTTTGATGATGGCCATTCTGACTGGTGTGAGGTGATACTTCATTGTGGTTTGATTTGCCTTTCTCTAGTAATTAGTGATCTTGAGCATCTTTTCATTTGCCTCTTGGCCATCTGTATATCTTCTTTGGAGAATTGTTTATTTAGGTCTTCCACCTATTTTGGGATTGGGTTGTTTGTTTTTTTTGATATTGAGCTGCATGAGCTGCTTGTATATTTTGGAGATTAATCCTTTGTCAGTTGCTTTGTTTGCAAATATTTTCTCCTATTCTGAGGGTTGTCTTTTCAGCTTGTTTATGGTTTCCTCTACTGTGTGAAAGCTTTTGTTTCATTAGGTCCCATTTGTTTATTTTTGTTTTTATTTCCAGCACTCTAGGAGATCAGTCAAAAAGGATCTTACTGTAATTTATGTCATAGGGTGTTCTGCCTATGTTTTCTTCTAAGAGTTTTATAGTGTCTGGCCTTACATTTAGGTCTTTAATCCACGTTGAGTTTATTTTTGTGTATGGTGTTAGGAAGTGTTCTAATTTCATTCTTTTACATGTAGCTGTCCAGTTTTCCCAGCACCACTTGTTGAAGAGGCTGTTTTTTCTGTACTGTATGTTCTTGCTTCCTTTGTCAAAGATAAGGTGAGCATATGTGCATGGTTTTACCTCTGGGCTTTCTATCCTATCTATCCTATTCTATTGATCTATATTTCTGTTTTTGTGCCAGTACCATACTGTCTTTATTACTGTAGCTTTGTACTATAGTCTGATGTCAGGCACCCATAATTTATAAAGATACATGTACTACAATGTTCATTGCAGCACTGTTTACAATAGCCAGGACATGGAAGCAACCTAAATGCCCATCGACAGATGAATGGATAAAGAAGATGTGGCACATATATATAATGGAATACTGCTCAGCCATAAAAAGGAACAAAACTGAGTTATTTGTAGTGAGGTGGATGGCTCTAGAATCTGTCATATAGAGTGAAGTAAGTCAGAAAGAGAAAAACAAGTACTGTATGCTAACACATATATATGAAATCTAGAAAAATGGTACTGATGAACCTAGAGACATGGCAGGAATAAAAACAGAGAAGTACAAAACGGACTTGAGGACACAGGGAGGGAAGGAGAGGCTGGGGTGTAGTGAAAGAGTAGTATTAACATATATACACTACCAATTGTAAAATAAATGGCTAGTGGGAAACTGCTGCATAGCACAGGGAGATCAGCTTGATGCTTTGTGACTGCCTAGAGGGGTGGGATGGGGTGGGTGGGACAGAGGCTCAAGAGGGAGGGGATATGGGGATATATGTATAAATATAGCTGATTCACTTTGTTGTACAGCAGAAACTAACACAACATTGTAAAGCAATTATACTCCAATAAATATGTATTTTAAAAAATAAAATAGGGGCTTCCTAGGTGGCGCAGTGGTTAAGAATCCATCTGCCAATGCAGAGGTCACGGGTTCGATCCCAGCTCCAGGAAGATCCCACATGCCGCGGAGCAACTAAGCCCGTGTGCCAAAAAAATAAAAAATAAAAAATTTTTTAGAAACTACCTTTTTTCTAATGGCTTTTTCTCTTAATATGGGAAGTGTTCACAAGTTTCTTATCCAAATAGTAGAGCAATGGGGGCCCCAAGAGGGCCAGAGGTTTTCAGCAGCAAAATATCCATCATCTCAGAATTCTTGAGACCTTTATGAGGGAAAGTAGTGTGTCGGTGTTCTTAAAACACTGAAAGTGCCAATTCTGAGTAGAATGTCATGTTTCTTTCATGGGTGAAAAAGAGCAACGTGGAAATCCCCAAAGTATGAGTTATTATGGGGTTTCTTTCTTGTTGTTAGAATATTTTAAGGATTTTTTTTTTTTTTTAAATAGTTCTGGCATTGTGTCCTGAAAAGTCCTTACCTGTCAGCAGGATCTTCAAGAATGTTGTTGTCTCCAACACTTCCAAGGGATGTGATTCCTTTCATGAATATGCCACCTCTAGTGAATAAAGGGAAGGGTGGCCCTGGGAAAAGTGAGGGGGTGGATACCAAGGTGAGAAGAGGATATAAATAACAAAGTCCTATCTGCCCTAGGTTATTCTTGAAATTAATCAAATCCTGCCAAATGGTAGATTCCTGGGCAGAAGAAATGAACAACTGAAAAGAAGAGAGAAGGTCTCTACCCTCCTGTCATACATTCTAGTACAAGATTTTAACCTCTTCTTGTGCCACGGATCCTGTGGTGATTTGGTAAAGTCTACAGATCCTTTCTCAGAATAGTGTTTTCAAATGTGGAAAATATACAGAATTCAAGGAAAAGCAATTATATTGAAGTTCAGTAACTTGCAGCACTGTGCTTGACCCCTATTACTGCACACTCTCTTAGCTGTAGGCTACTTTAAATAGCACACTTCAATAATTATCTCAACCATCACATGAATTTGAACTTATCTGGTCTTTACTCCTAGATTGCATGCCTATCCTTGTTACAAAAGTCCATGCAACCTTTGAGAGAGTTAAGAATTCTTATGTGAACTGTCCAGTCTTAGAATCTTTTAACAAACAAGAGAAACGGCTCACTCTTTCTGTGTATTGATCAATATTGTAAGCAAGAAATACTGGAATGCAAGGAGATGTCTTGGGTCACCAACATGAGACACCGTGGTGAATGACATGTGGATGACAACCAGGCATAGAATTGCTCTACAGTTGGCCATCTACGTCTTGTTAGTGTCTCTACCCAGGAAGGCTCCGATCACATGCCACCTAGCTGCAAGCCCATTGACTACCATAATTTCTGAGTAGTGGGCATAAATGATATTTCAAGATACTGTCAGCAACTGTAATGTCATAGGGAACACACCTGTGATTTTTTGTTTATAACAAGTCACGGGCACTGCTGCACATTCAGTTTGCTGTCTGTACTCATAATTGAAAGAAATGTTAAATTTCAGTTAGAGGGCAGTAAAAATAAGGATATGATTATTTTCCTATCCAAGGACCTCCTAGACTCCCAATTTGACTCTAGGAAAGAACCCCTTGTAGGAAGGCCGGTAGTAAGTAAATAATAACATGCCAAGTGATGGTAAATAAGATAAAAGAAAATAGCAGAAAGAAGGGGAGACAGAGAAAGCCAAGGGTGGGGTGGGGTGGGCTGGGGATGAGCCACTCTTTTATTTTAGGATTGACACTCTAGGATGACATTTGAACAGTGATCTGAAAGAATAAAGGAAGTGAGCCCTGTGACTATGTGCAGAAAGAATGTTCTAGGTAGAAGAAGCCCCAAGTATGATCCCACCTCTTATTGATTGTATTAGTAAAAGTTCAATCAGGAAAGCAGAACCCCTATGAATATCTTGGAATAAGGGCTTTATTGTAGGCATTTGACTTTTCACACTTGTGGGAGGAGCTGGGGAAGTAACTGTCTGGCAGGCAGTATTGCATGTCAGGGAGGAGTCACTTACCAACCTGGTACAGGGAATAAGCCAGAGCCAGCAAGGGGGATCTGAGCTAGGAGCCAGGCACGTGTCCAGATGCTGGGATGGGACTGTGCAGAAGAGCTAGCAAAGGCATCTACAGGAGGCTGTAGCCCATGTATAGCCCCCACCTCTGAGTGTCCACAGACGAGCATGTGGAGTTGGGCCCAGGGCAGCTATTGATCAGTAGCCAGGAAAAGCTAGATGCAAGGCTGAGGAGAGTGAGAAACACCTGGAATCCACTAGACTCATGTGTGTTTGTCCTTCACTATATTTGACTGCAAAGACCTTCAAAGAGTAATGGCCACTGTTGTTCTTCTGCCTTTTAAATCTTGCACAAATTCCTCTTTGGCCAAAACCACTTAGGGAAGAATATTCTGTGAAAATTAGTCCCAGCTTAATCAAGTCGACAAAGTGCAAATTCCCACATCTGTCAGTGTCAGGGCTTTGGCTTTTAATGGTGAGATGGGAAGCCACCGGATGGTTTTGAGCAGAGACATGTGTGATCTTAAGAATCTCTCTAGCTCCAGTATTTGGCACAGTACTAAGAACAATATTTAATATGTGTTTTGCATTCTTCTGAGAAATGCAGAAGGTTTTTCTTCTTTCTTTTTTTTATAACTAGGGTAGCCCCAGTCTGAACCAAGCAACTGTATCTGCACAAAATCTCTGAAATTCTGAATTTTCCTATAACTAGAGAAGCAGAGAGGTTGTTTTGAGGTAAAAGACCTACAGCTTAAAGAAACTGAATCCGTTTTGTTGTTGTTCTTTTAAATAGCTGATACAGCTGCTGTGGAAACACTATGTGTCACATATAGCCGTGTGACTGGGGCAGAGGGAACAGCTAAAGCACAGGCTCTAAGGCAGGCACCTGCCTGGCATGCTCAAGAAATAGCAAGGAGTGAACAAGGAAAGAAATTCATAGGAGATGAGGTCAGAAGGCACAATGAGGTTAGGGGCCTTGAGTCTTGAAGCCCCTATAAGGACTGTAACTTTTACCCTGAGTGAAATAGGGAACCACAGCGGAATTTAGAGTGGAGAAATAACAGGACAGCGAATTGTTGGCATGTTTTGGGAATTTTCACCCTGTGAATTCATTTTCATATATTACATTTTGGAGCTAAAATGCAGAGGTAGCCTGAGCTCGTGGTAGTTTCCAAAGCCAGTTAAGAAGATTTGAATCTCTCTGAAAGAAATAATAAGAATAGGGGAGGAAAAATAAGACTGGGAGCCAAGTCCACAATATCAATCTTAATGCCTGAATCGTGCTTGGGAAATGAAGACTGGACTCACCTGAGGGCATGCTTCATGTTTTTAGAAAGGATTGCAAATGGGCTGAAAGCATGTTGCTGCAAGATCTCTTGGGGTTTGGAATTAGCTCAGACTTGGTTTTTATCAACCCAGAAATACTAACTGGGACTTCCCAAAGTACACTTGATGCTGCTTAATGATAAAAGGCCCCCCTGTTCTGTTCATATGAATAAAAGGAAAATCCCCCCATCTCTAGGTGCTACGATCTGTGGGTTGGAAGAATTGTCCTTTGTCATAAAGGAGAAGCTCAAGTAGAGAAAGATACCAGCTCTTGTGACAACCAGATTGGGTGGGTCTAACCCAAGAGTCAGCCTACAGTTCTCATTCCACCAAACCTATAATGTTTGAGCCCAACCATTAAATTACAGTGGCTGCTTCTCAAATCGGTTACATACTAGATTCCTCATAATGAAACCAACCAAAAGGATGTCCTGAAGAGAGAAAGAAACCTCCCCGGAAAGTCACTTCCCAGGCCTCCACTCCATCATTCTCAATTCAGGGCTAAAAAAAAATCCAACACAAACTTCTTTTATATGCAAGTGAGGCAAAACCTACCATTGAAAGCAGGTAAAAAATAGAATAAAGTACCGTTTTGGAAGGTGGTTGAAGTGAGATTGCCCAATACTTGGAATACACTTTGAGACTGAGTCCCATCATATACAGAAATTGTATGCAGTCCATGCCCTGAGGCCCTGTGACGAAATCCCCTGTGGAGTAAACAAAAAAAAAGAATAAGCATCAAGACCCAACAGGACTGACTCGACCGGAATCAGAGGAGCACTGGCAAACTCAGAACAAAAATCATAATACAGGTCACAAAATCCTCCCTAAGGCTGCCGGTTTGCAAAAGTGTAGCCAGCGCACACCAACATGTTGAAAGACAAGTATGAGAGACTCAAACAATGAGACTTTTTTTTTGTTGAAGGCATGGCCCCTTTGACAGCTCACGTACAGAGGTGCCACAAATGATGAGGAAGACGAAGGTCTTCCACAGGGAGGGTAAGAAATCAAAAAGTTTGCAAACTCCAGGGTAATTTAAAATAACACCCATTATCTTCCCAAATTTTAAAAGAAACATGGGAATAGGCCCCTGTTAGATAAAGATTTACAAACCCAGGCCAAATTCCAACAGTCTCAGCTCATTCCAGTGAGCTCCCTGAAGCTGCTGTATCAATTTTTGGGAAAGGAGCCTAAAGAGCTGGAACCGCCTGGTTTCGGGGTTACTTGGGGGCATAGAATTCGCTTGACCTGGTTCTTTAAGTGTCATAAGATAATGACTGGCATTTACTTACCTGGGCCTTATTGTTGGGTGATAAATTGCCTAGTATATTCCTGCCCTGGGAAGGGCAAGCTTCATTTTCCTCATTAATTCCTGAGATGAGAATTGCTTCCTTACTGACTTGTTCTAGAGACTTATAGAGACACTGTCTGGACAAACAATAAGAGCTCCTCCAGCAAACTCCCTAGACCACAGTGAGGATGTGAGAACCACGGCTCTGGAAGCCAGCAGAGGGGCAGCAAACCCAGGGCCCTGAACATCAAGAGTGTCCCAAAAGTCACCTCCTTTACTGTGGGAAAGAGTCCAGGCCAGGGGAGGCTGTTACTGGCCAGGACACTTCCCTACATCCAAGGAGGGCCCCCCATCACCTCCAACAGAGACACAGTGTTAGCATCTGTCCTCTTGGACTTGGTAGTTATTTTTGGAATCCACCTAGAACTTTGATTGAATTGGAGAATTGAAATGTCCCCAGAAAAATCATGCAGATTGAAAGTCTATGAACAGAAGTTGCTGGTTTGAATTTGAAGTTGCTCTTTGGATGCCAAAGAGTTTGCAACCTCAGTGCAATTTTCTTAGGCCTCATTTGTAACAAAGAGCAACCTTGACCATAAGCAGAGTAAAATAAGATAGGCGCATAACCTCTGGCCTTGTTTTATGAACTCCCAGCTTTTTTCTTTATATATTTTTGTTGATTTGGATTTTTAGCCAAAGGTAAGAGCTCCTGTAGCCTAGTGTTGTCAGTCTGCTTTTTCCAAAGAAATTGTTTATTTTATTAAAAACATTGTCTAGAGGTTATCATAGTAAGTGAGACAGATAAATATCATATATCACATATATGGAATCAAAAAAAGATACAAATGAACTTATTTACAAAACAGAAATAGACTCACAGACATAGAAATCAAACTTATGGTTACCAAAGGGCAAAGGGGGTGTGGTGATAAATTAGGAGTTTGGAATTAACAGATACACACTGCTATATATAAAATAAACAACAAAGACCTACCCTATAGCATAGGGAAGTGTATTCAATATCTTGTAATAACCTTCAATGGAAAAGAATGTGAAAAAATATATATATATATAAACTGAATCACTTTGGTGTACACCTGAAACTAACACAACATTGTAAATTAACTATACTTCACTAAAAAAAATTTTTAAGTTACCTGGTTTCTAAGAAAAACAAAACATTGTATTTAAAACCAAGCAGAAAAGAGAGAGAGTGAGAGGAGGAGGTGAAGGAGGTGGAGGAGGAGGAGGTGAAGGAGGTGGAGGAGGAGGAGGTGGAGGAGGAGGAGGTGGAGGAGGAGGAGGAGGGATCATCCTGACCGTTTCTAAATCACCATAAGCATAATTTATTCTGTCAACATGTGATTCATAGGGTTTCATAAGGCGTCTAGTCCATCCTTCTCATTTTACATATGAGGAGATTAAGGGTCAAAGAGAGGAAATAACTTGTCTAAGGTCATGCATGTGTATGAGTGTAAATATAATGTTAAAATTTATCCCAGCTACTGACTTCTTTATTATTGTTTAATTTCCTGCTCATTCTTTCCATGGGAGTTGATGAGTATCCCAAAATTTGTGATTAAGAAAAAAACCTGGCATATAACAGTGAAAAAGAAGAGAAATTCAATTGGACCAGCCACTTCTCTTCTGTCATGGCCTGAGAAAGCTGTTGCACCAAGCCTTGGTAAACAGCCCCAACCTTGGGTAACTAGATGGCCCTGGAGGTAATAGTTACAAGGCCCAGGATGATAACCTCACTTCCACTCTTCTGTCTTTGCTTGGAAAAGAAAACTCTAGAATCAACTATGCCACTGTCTTACTAAGACATCAGTTTTACCTATAAGGATTTCTTGCCTTTACAGAAATTAAACTTGTAAAATAAAAATTCAGTTCCCAGAATATTCAATGGTGGTGTTTTAATGTTGTGGAAAGAGCAGGTCTTTAGTTATCTGAATATGTGGTTCTCATTTTCCTTGTGATCGGATTATTGGAAACTTCAGAGGCACAATAACATGAAAGCACTGTTTACAAATAGCATGGCTGTTCTTAGAGCAGTTTGTCATTATTGTGTGTAACTGGACAAATCTTCCCTCATAGTGCCTGAATTAATTTTATTATTTTTCTTTTGGATAAATCACTTAAACTTCCTATTCGTATTCACTGAACAGTTTTTACATGGTAGAATCTCCACTGTGTGTATTCAGGGATCTTTATTTAAAATGAATTTTAAGATCAACTGTTTTGAAATAGGTATATCTCAAAATAGTTGATCCACACCAGAGCTTCTCATCCACAGCACTATTGTCGTTTGCGGCTAGATAATTCTTTGTTAAGAGGGCTGGCCTGTGGATTGCAGAAGGTTTAGCAACATCCCTGGCCTTTACTCACCAGATGCCAGTAGCACCTCCCCTTAATAGGTGTGCCAACCAAAATGTCTCTAGGTCATTCCAAATGTCCTCTGGAGGCAAAATCACCCCTGTTTGAGAACCATTAATGTGACTTGTTTCAAAAAGAGATCCCAGTAGAAGGTGTTCTCCATAAGAGCAGGAACTGTGTCTGTTTTGTTCGTCTCTGTATTATGCATAAAATAGGTGTTTTTAAAAAAAGTTGATTGAATGAAAGACGCATGTGGTGTAAAAGAGAAAGCCTTGGGTACAGAATATTCAAACATCAATCTACTGCTGCCTGGCCCTGCCATTTGTCTAAATTTTATTTCTTTGACTCTTAGGCTTGCAATATATATTGCAGGAAACAATCTTTACCTTGACTCCACTGTCTTGTGAATTTGAAGCCCAATTATTTGTGCAAATATGTTTGTAACCTGTGAAATGACCCTGAGATCTGAAAGATATTGAGGGACAAATGCCTTTAAGTAGATGCTTAAACTCCAGAGGAAGACCCAGATGACATAAATTAATAGTTTTTGTTTATCCAGGAACCAAGACCTCTGAGCTAGACTCTGGCCTTGAGGTAAGGTAAGGAAAAAGGAAGGAAATGGAGCTGGATTGAACAGCTCCAGAAAACCAGAGGGATGGGTCAGGCACAAGTGGGACAGTGCCTGCTTATGGTTTCTTACACAACGTAGATTGTTCTACACCAGCTCAGGTACCAAAGGACAATAGTGCATTCTTAAGAAGGTACAGTACCATTCGGAATTAAGACTTTCAGAAACCTTTACAATGAAAGACTGTGGTTTCCGCATTCCCCCTACCTTATAGGCAAATCAATTGCAAAAATTATATATGTGTGTGTACATGTATAAAACACAAAATTTGTCTATATGGTTATTTTTTCCCTTAAGCAGCTAGTTTTGCTGGACGACTAAGGGCATGACTGCCCAACCTGTTGCAAAGTCCAGTATAACCTGGTAGACATTGTTCAGAGAACCCCCAGGGGTCCAGTCCTATGTGAAAGGATTGTATCTCTGTACCAGAGGTGGGCAGATGCCAGTGGTGTGTGCCGGAGTCTTGTGTGTGAGGTCCATTTCATAACACACCTAGAGTTAGACACTAGTGGGCAAAGGTGTCTGTGGTACCATGTTACAAGTTCTCCAGGAGCAAGAGTTGGTGCAGGAGGATTCTTGCTCCAGTGTTTTGTGAATCACCTGTTGAGCTGTGTGTGGTGTGGGGAGGGGTCAGGGGGGCTTGGCTTTTGTCTGCCTCAGCTTCCTCACTCAGGAGAGGGAATGATACTGCTGATTCAATGTGACTTCGAGTGCTGTTGTGGGGGACAAATGCAGTCAGGAACTTAGTGTTTGTTTGGTTATTTTACATTTATCAATTGATTGTCATGTTAGTCAGGGTTTTCCAATGAAATGGAACCAGTTGGGGTGGGGGGTGGGGGGCAGGGGGTGTGTACTTACACACATGCATGGATACCCTAACTTTTCCATGTTGTTTCAGTTTTTTATGTTTCTGTTTAGACATGTAATACATGTTCACTATAAAAATTCAAACATTAAGAAATGAGTGTCCACTGATTCCTACCCGTAGGAGTAACTGCTGTGATGGTTTTGATGCATGTATACCTGCCAATTTATTTCTGGGTGTGCATTACTATAAATCTGAAAAGAATGAATCACTTTTCAATTCCAGATTAACGATTGTCAATTCCAGATTAACAATTGTAGTATCCAGGATAAGACTGCCCAAGAGCAGTGACAAAGGCAAGGTTTTGCAGTGATGTCTTCCAGCCAGTCCTGTACGTCATCAGAGCCCACTACTGGACGTCTGGCTCAATGCTTCTCCATGTGGCCCTCTGTCCTCTTAGGCGAAACCTGTCACACTGATGATCAGTCAGGCTTTCCAATTGAAATATAACATTCCCACCTAAATCCATTGCTTTCTAAGTTGAACTTCTAATATCTCACAATACTTTTTCTCTCTGTCCTTGTATGCTACCTCTTCTTTCTCTGGATTTTGTCTTGAGCCAAATTCAGTGGTTCAGGTATTACTGCCATGGCATTTGTACACCAAGAGTGGCCCTCTTGTGTGATTAGCCAAAACAGCCAGCCCCAGCTATGAAAAACCAGCTTTTACCAGGTAAAAAAGAAACAGAAAGGTGCATGTTGCAGTGGTATTATGTCTTTCTTTGCCTCATTGAATATTTCCAAAACTTTGGTCATTCATCTACCACCCTTACTATTTTAACTGTGTTTAGATGCCATTGGTACTGCTATTTACTTAATATTCTTTTAATCAATTCACTGTTTTAAAGTTCTCTTAAAACATATCATTGACATAAAAGGAAGACCAGTATTATTTGCCGTAAGTGAAAGATAACCCTAAAATAAATACATAACTATTAATTATTGAAATGTATTCACCTAACATCTTTTCCCCAGTTTGGGAACTAGTGCTTTAATTGTCTAGCTAGAGATCCACAGCATTAAATTATTAGAGGGATCTCTGAATTCTGGAGATATCCACAAGAAAAATAAGCTTTAAAGAAAGTTATTACAAATACAGGCTTTGCAGGGCTCCTTGAACAAAAGTTTGGTGAATCAGAGAAACCCACCTAATGTACTGACAATGCCTCATATTCTGTAGATTCAAGTGTGTACAAAGTTAGAATCATAGACTCTTAGAACTGGGGGAGAAACTGACTCCAGCCTCTGTCATAGACTGAGAGCCTGGAGAGAGAACTTACCTATGAGAGACTCTCATCAGTAAGTGGCAGTAGAACAAAGCCATTTCCCCTGACCTCTACTCTCTCGCTTCCTATAAACTACCAGGTGTCGGAGTCAGGCCAGCCTAGTGTTTTGTTTACCCACTTGTAACAGACTGTCCCAGAATTTAGTAGCTTGAAACAGCAACCATTTAATTCCTCACAATTCTGTGGGTGAGGAATGTGGACAGCACTCGCAGGATGAAGCTATTGCTCCAGACGGCGTCAGTGGGGGTCATTTGTTCAGCTAGAAACCAGGTTCGGCTGGAGGGTTCAAGAACCCTTCATTCACATTTTTGGCACCTAGCTGCCTCTCCATATGACCTCTCTCTCCACATGATAACTTGGACTTCCTCACAGTATGGAAGCCTCAGGATAATTAGATGTCTTACATTTCATCTTGCTGCTAGGAGTGTGAGGGAACATTCCAAGACCAGCAAAAGTGGAACTGCAGATCTCTTAAGACCTGCCTAATTTTTGTTAGTCAAAACTGGTCACAGAGGTAGCTAAAGTTCAAGATCAGTGGACATTAGCCTTACCTCTCAAAAGGAGAAGTGGCAAAGAATCTGCAGTCTTCTTTTTATTTTTTTTAATTTTTATTTTATATTGGAGTATAGTTGAATTAAGTGTTGTGTTAGTTTCAGGTGTACAGCAAAGTGATTCAGTTGTACATACACATGTATCTATTCTTTTTCAAATTCTTTTCCCTTTTAGGTTATTACAGGGTATTGAGCAGAGTTCCCTGTACTATATAGTAGGTCCTTGTTGGTTATCTATTTTAAATATAACAGTGTGTACATGTCAGTCCCCAACTCCCAATCTGTCCCTCCTCCCATTCCTTTCCCCCTGGTAACCATAAGTTCATTCTCTAAATCTGTGAGTGTTTCTGTTTTCTGCAGTCTTCTTGAGTCCACTACAATTAGGTTCAGCCTCCAGCTCCACCACGTGCTAGCTCTTTCTCCTCAGACAAGTAATTTAACCTCAGTTCCCTTGTTCAGAATAATGCATGTATGATTAGATTGCTGAGAGGATTAAATCAGATGTGCATATATAGTGATTAGCACAGTGCTAGGAAGACAGTAAGTGTTCAACAAATTTTACCTATTTCCTTCCCTGTCTACCAAGAGCTGATTTTTCCCCCAGTGTTATAAAGGTCAGTAGCCTCTACTTTGAGAACCATGACCCTGGGTTGGAATATTCAAGCATAATAGAAACACTGTCTACCAGAATGCTAAGCAAAAAGGAAATGTCCCCAGATATCAGTCTCTCAGCCATCCCAGACTCAACCTGCCTCCAAGCCAAAACAGAGGCTGTGAATTGAAAGGTTTATCTTCCAAAGCTGACCTTTAAACATTCCAAAGACCTGTGTAAGAAAATAACCATGGAGCCAGGCCATAGCTGTCCTGAGTCTGATCTCCAGATGATAATTTCATTGATTGGTGTGTTTATTCCAGTTCCTAAATCTGCTTTGTGTCTTAAACAGAATGAATACCAAAGGTATTTCCTCTGCTTGCATTCGAAGCCCAATAGTTTTATTAAGCTGGGCTATTTACTAATAGAAAAATAATGGAAATTTTTGCTTGGTAAAGAAATGTGTCCTGTACACTAGGACAGTAGTTCTCAACGGGGCATAATTTTGCCCCACCCACCCAGGGGTTATTTGGCAGTGTCTGGAGACAGTTTTGGTTGTCACAGTTGGAGAGAGGTGGTGGTATTACTGGCATCTAGTGGGTAGAGGCCATGGATACTGTTAAACATCCTACAGGACACTGCACAGCTCCCCATGGTGGATAATTCAATGGCCCAAAATGTCAGTAGTGCTGAGGCTGAGAAAGCTGATTCGGGGACATCACAGCCATGCAATTTGCCTTAAGAACTCATATAAAATTTACATGGGGACAGGCTAACTTGCAATCCCCTCTAGCCATTTAGTGACTGAAAGACCAAATGGACTTTATTATTTTGCCTATCAGGTAAAATCCATTGATTCAGAAACATGTGGCCAGGGCATAGGAGGTATATGGTGGGAAGTTATACTTCCCCCTTAAGCACATAACTCCAAATGTGTTGTCTTTTCAATAATTTTGAGGTGGTTTGTAAGATGATGATGAAAAGATAGAAGAGGAACCATGTAAAAATAAGCTCACGTTACCTCGAGAAGAATGGCATCCTTTTTACAATACATACTCACCAACCACTGATGCAGCTGCTCTACTCCCAAGCATGACCTCCTCATCCCAGCACCTGAGGGTACTTCTGTTGGCCCGGAAAGAAAAGTTCCAGGATGTAAATTCCTTACTCATCTCTGCATCCTCCAGCACCTCTAAAAGCCTGCCATGAAATGGCTGCTTATTGGTTATTGACTGAATGAAAAAACAACAAGTCAGCCGGTCACTCAGCCAAACAAGCAAGCAAGCAGTGTATTAATTTTTTGTCACCATATACCAGCATTTCATTTTTTTTAAGCTCTTTATTAGAATATAATTGCTTTACACTGTTGTGCCAGTTTTTGGTGTACAACAAAGTGAATCAGCAGTATTTATATGTATATCCCCATATCCCCTCCCTCCCACGACTCCCTCCCAACCCTCCCTATCCCACCCCTCTAAGTCATCACCCATCATCGAGTTGATCTCCCTGTGTTATGCAGCAGCTTCCCACTAGCTATCTATTTTACATTTGATAGTGTATATACAGCATTTTGTTTTTTAAGGAAAAGTAGCAAAGCATAGAATGAAGATTTGAAATTTTGAAAAAGACCAGAATATTTTGAAAAATATCTTCAAGTGAAAATCTGGAGGAAAAAACACACCTTTAAAGAAGTGGGTGAGGGACTACCTCGCAGCAATGAGAATAAATGCACTCCTGACACATGCAGCCACAGGAATAAGTTTCACAGAAATCACAGAGAGCAAAAGAAGCCAGATACAAAAGAAGATATACTGTGTGACTCATTTGTAAAGCAGAGTTTCTCAACCTTGGCAATAGTGACATTTGGGGCCAGGTAATTCTTTGTTGTTGGGGACTGTGCTATGCATTGTAGGATGTATACCATCTCTGGGCTCTAATGCCAGTGGTACCCATTCCCTAGTTTTGACAGCCAACAGTGTGTCCAGACATTGCCAAATACCCTGGGGGGAGGGTCACCCCAGGTTGAGCATCCTGTTGCAAAGCAATCCCTAGTCTTAGAAGAGTGGATGGTACCAGGGACAGGGACCAAAGGGTGATTTCTGGGGTGCTAGTAATACTTTTTTGTCTTAATACCTGCTAATTTTGTGTTTTCACTTTGTTAAAAATTCAGCGAGACAAGCAATTATGTTTTGTGCTTGTCTCTCTATATATAGTCTGCTTGGAAAAAAACGAACAGGGCTGTAAGAATAGAGAAAAGGAACTTCAGCCACTGATAGGGCAGAGAGTTTGGGCTGGTGAAAGAATCTGTACAATATTCCAATATTTTCCAGCAACATAGATTTCTTTTCCAACATTCGTTGCTATTTCCGAAGTTAAAGGAAGGTTTTACAAAATGTCATTTGGATGTGAAATTTCCTAGCTATTCTTTAGAAGCAGAAAGCTGGTTGGAAAAAAAAAAAGTGTGTGACCTACAGAGTCCTGGAGCCAGCACATCCTCTGGGCAGCCCCTAAACTTGGCACACCATCTCCGAGGTGGAGTTCCACACGCACGCACAGATTACATTGTTGAGATTATCATGAAAGGGTTCCGTGTGTCAAATGTCCCTTCCTTCTGTGATAACTACCAGGTTCTTGGGCGGCCATTGTCCCTGCCTGTTCTCACAGTGAGTCATTGCTGTGACTAAAATAAAGTCCTTCTTTGAAATGCCTCTCTTGATGCACTAGAACCCTTTAAACTTGCCAGGGCCCAGAAATCTTATTGAAATGACCTCTGAGCTTCTTGTGGGATCCTTTTCTTGTGCGAGAATTTTGCTTTATCTAATATTGTTTTAAATAAATAGACCAATAGCTAGAGTTTGGAAATACTCTTTTTTGCTCTTTAGGGCTATCTCTGTAACATGATGATTTGAATTTAACCTCTGACATCAAGGTCATTCTATTTTAACATCTCTGCTAAAGGGAAAGCAAAGGCCAGAGAAACGGTGGCTGAATGGTTTGGGATATGCTCAGGACACTATTTTTCTGCCACCCCCTAAGGGGAAATTCTCTCAACTTTCCCACCCTTTATCTTCTCCATTGGCAAACTAGGTTCTGTAACTTGGTGGCTGTTCTGGAATTTCACTGAGCTTAAGGACACGCCCAGGCACAAATATATGTAATCCAAGTATTCTTTGAAGGTTAAGATTTCCAGTGAGATGATGATAAGCCACAGTCTGAGCTATTCATGCAGGAGCAGAAACTAGACCATGTGTCCTCGGGGCAAATTATATCTCATTTCCCCCAGATCTTAGCTGTGTTTCCGGAAAAGGACCATCCATATGGCTATAGCATCCTTGCTCTGGGCTTCCAAGAGATGACACAGAGTCCGTTGATCTCTTGTTCTGTTGAGGCGCGAAGTTGCCTCCCTTCTTTAAAGACATACAAGATCCAAATTTATGGAACTAGTGAGAAGTTAGGGGAAAGAATCCTGGCCCAGAGTTTCCCATCTCCAAGAGAAAAATGACATTTCCTGACTTAACACAAAAGTGTGGCCTACTAATATTGGAAAGGTGATGGAAATATGTTCCAAGACAGTTTCTTCTTTTGAATCAAAAGATGTATTGAGCTAGTGGAATAACAGTTATTGTTTTATCTGCTAGCATGGGTTCGCAGTGACTGCCAGCAGGCCACAGCCAGCCACGCTTATACATTTATATATTGTCTGTGGCTGCTTTCAAGTTACCACATCACCGTTGAGCAGTTGTGACAGAGACCGCAGGGCCACAAAATATTTTCTTTTTGTCCTTTACAAAAAACATTTGCCAACCCTGTGCTGTAACTAGAAAGTTTATTTTGTCTATGAATTGTGTTAGTTTGTCAGAATTATATTGTTCTTATTTTTAGTTTTATTCTTAAAAAGTAAAACCTCTTGAGATGTATGATTGTAAGATTCCCATGTAAGACAATTGTGGCAACTTGGCATTTTTGTCCCTTCTCATCACCTCCAATCTCTCTCTCCTACTCCCTCTCCTTCTTTTTCTTATCCCTCTCACTTCTCTTTCTTTCCAGCTGTCTTACTCCTTCCCACCCACCTCCCTATTTCCCTGGTAAAGGGAAAGAGTTTTTATATATATTCAATTTTTAAAGGTTACTTGCTATTTACCATTATTACAAAATATTGGCTCTATTCCCCATGTTGTACAATAAATCCTTGACCCTGTCTTACAGCCAGTTGTTTGTACCTCCCACCCCTATCTTGCCTCTCCCCTTGCTCCCTGCTGGTAACCACTAGTTTGTTCTCTATATCTGTGAGTCTGCTTCCTTTTTGTTGTATTCACTAGTTTCTTGTATTTTTAGATTTCACATATAAGTGATATTATCATTTGTCTTTCTCTGGCTTATTTCATTTAGTGTAGTGCCCTCCAGGTCCATCCATGTTGCTGCAAATGGCAAAATTTTCATTCTTTTTTATGGCTCAGTATTCCATTGTGTGTGTATGTGTGTGTGTGTGTGTGTGTACCACCTCTTTTTTATCCGTTCGTGTGTTGATGGGCATTTAGGTTGCTTCCATATCTTGGCGATTGTATAATGCTGCTATGAACATTAGGATGCATGTACCTTTTCAAATTAGTGTTTGGGGTTTTTCTGGATATATACCCTGGAATGGAATTGCTGGATCATATGATTAACTCTATTTTTAGTTTTTTGAGAAATCTCCATACTGTTTTCCACAGTGGCTGTACCAATTTACATTCCTACCAACAGTGTATTAGGGTTCCCTTTTCTCTGCATCCTCACCACCATTTATTTGTGGGTTTTTGCTTTTTTTTTTTGATGATAGCCATTCTGTCAGATGTGAGATGATATCTCATTGTGGTTTTGATTTGCATTTCCCTAATAAATAGCGATGCTGAGCATCTAAGAAAGGGGTTTTTGATAAGACAGAGAAACATAACAAAGTCATGGTAACATCATATTACATCAATATGTTTCCATAAAAGATTCTCCTTATTGCCCACGGATATATTTGTCCTAAAAGATGCTTCAATATAAAGACTCTGAAGGACACAAATCAGAAATTCTCCGGGACAAAAGAATCTGCAGTTTTCACATACACATTATAGTTTGAGACCATCCTAGAGGTTAGACTAGGTTCCCAAGCTCTTCTATCCATGGACCATTTTCTAGCTGCCCACCCCCCCTTGTGATGCTAGCAGGGTTTGTGTTTGCAGGTCAAGACAACACATTCTTCCTATCAATTGTCTTGAATTCCCTCTGCCCTGACCACAAGCTTCCCAAGGGAAACATAGACATTTTTCACAGGGCCTGGAACACCTTCATGGAGTTACAACAAATGGCCATCCAGAAAGTGTGGAGATGGATTGCCAAGCTTAGATGTGCTTTCTACTGAGCTATGCAAGGAATGGGAGACAGGGGAACATGATTATCATACAGAAAAAAATTCTGGATTGAAACCATGTGTTCAGGGGCCTAATACCTGGAGACAATTAAGACGACAGTGGTGCTAGACAAATGCCATTAAAATCTTGTAAACCACCCACCCATTTTTATGAGGAAAAGCTCAACGTAAACAGGCTATTTCCCTGAGACCTATCATATTGCTGGCTGTTTGAACAGTTTGTAAAGAAATGGCCTCTAATGATACGAAATTCTTCTTCTAGAATCCATACTTGGTACTAATCACCTTCAGGGTCCCCCAATGGACCAGAGACCCTCATCTTACCAACTCACCAGGAAGGTCAGAGAGAATTATTCTTCCTGTGCCCCTGTCGATAATTTTTTGAGCTTATTTTCCTTTGAGTCTTCTCAAAACTGTTACAATCACGTTTATAGTCCTTGTCGCCAGCAAGATGGGGAATTTCTTGAGGACAATCACTTCTTCAGCTTTGTAAGTCACCTCACACCATGCCTGATATGCACCCCCCTTGATGTTGACTGCATGCATCAATTAGTTCATTAATCAGAGAAAGAAGAAAAGCTGCCCTTTGTTTTGTGGGCTTGGGATGGGACTCATGATGATGTGGGTAACATCAGCCAGCTAGCTTGGAGAACTTTCTTGCCGTCAGGCAGTAGAGATGGAGACCATTCTCTCAGCCCCGGGGTGGGGGCCAGTAGGCGTAGCAGGTACCACACACATCTGCTCAGAATTTTGCTTGTGTAGCAGTTATGTGGGGCCAAACTGTTGCACTTGTTGCAGACTCAGCCCTATAAATGGACATTTTCTGGACCATAGCTCTCTGCTCAGATGCTTCCCACCACTCTGACTGCATTTGTCCCCATCATGTCACTCTGTGGGTTGAAGAAAATATAAGACCTTGGGGAAGATGAAAGGACATCTTTAGGCAAGATGGCTCCCATGGCAGACTCACAGCTGCCGTGAGGGATCATTTGCAGTGCTCGGTAGACTCTTCCTTTCCCCCCGTGAGTACCAAAGCTCACATCAAGTCATGGTGGTAATCTTTAAAGAAAATTATATTTTCAAATGAACATGTGGGAGAAAACATTCTTTCCCTTTTGGAGCCTGGCCGCTTCTCCCCAGCCCAGTGGCAGCATGACTGAGGCACACTCATCCCCATCTGTGTTGCAGCTGCCGAGGCAAAGAAAGAGGCTGGGATACTTTCTAGCATTGGGGCTGCACCGGGCCTGAGTTGCTCATACGTTGCTTTTGGCACTCGTTTCTGTAAGCACTCAGCCTATTTTCAAGTAAGCCCCTGAGATTTCTTTTTACGAAGAAAAACATTCTCTACATTCCCATCTTCATTTGGGCATGAAGATGGGAGCTTTCCCTTTGTCTCTAGCCAGTGCTGTTGTTCAGTTTAACAGATGTCATTGAGCATCTACCACATGGCCAGACACAGCCCTGTGGGTTGTAGGAAGTCTGATGCTGATTACGGCAGAATCCTTGCCTTCAGGGATCCTATGACCCATCAAAGGGGACATACCAGTGAACAACTCATTATAATACAATAGAATAAGTTCCTATAGTATGTAAGTACCCAAGTGCTGTAGACAATAATCTATTCTATTTGGGGTGACTGAGAAGGACGAACTCAGGCTCGGGTTTTGGGGGATAAATTGAAGTTTGCCAAACAAAAAAATCATAATAACAATAACAATATATATTGATATTTATATTATATAATTTATAATAATGTATATCTATATGTAATATCACTTATTAAACACATTATATGGCTGGCATTTTGCTGAAGGATTTGTGTACATCATCTCAATTACTTTTCACAGTAATCATTAGAGGAATAGTAAACATATTTCTAATACTTGCTGTGTAACAGGCACTGATCTGCTTTATATATAGACAGAGAAGAAATGGGATGGAATCTTTGGATGGATCACTATTCTGAGAATCATCAAGAGGAACGTGTTAAACATTTTTCCAGGGGTTCTAAATTTATACTGTAAGTAAAGCATGTTTAATATATGGACGAGGAGAAGAAAAAAGAAAAGGAGAGAAAGAAGGGAGGGAGGGAAGGAGGGGCAGAAGGAAAGAAGGAAAGGAAAAGATAAGAAAGAAAAAAAGAAAAGGAAAGGATGTCTTCCTTTTGTTTGGTAAAGGTCTATAATGAGTTTTCTCATAATCTTTCTCCAAACTGCATAAAATCTTACTGGGAAGCATCTGCTAGCATGAGGCTGTATTTGTGCTTAGCTAAAACCAACCGTCTTTGATTTCTGTCTGGAATTGAGCTTGGGAGGCAACGTCATTCTATAACTGATCTCTAAGACAATGTGTGACTTGGTTTTGGACTTAGTTGTCCTTGGTATATTGCTGACTTTTCACCATTAAATCTTAGAAGTCTGTGTTTGTATTTGTACTGGCTCAAATTGGGAGAATTGATTGGAATAATTAAACAATGAGGAAATTTTTTCACATGGTGACAGTCACTTCTTTACTATATAAAAACTATTCTTCCTAGTTTTCTCCCTTCTTCACCCAACTGTACAGTATAAAAACAAAGTGAAATGACTATTTCATGCTACAGAAACAGGACAGTTCCATAAGGGCAACAGTCATTCAATCAGTAGTTTGATATCCTGTGTCTGTCTCTTGATTTGTCCTAAGTTGAGAACCACCAATTTAAAAAAATCCCCATGTCTAGTGACCAACCCAAGCCCAAATCCTGCTAACAGAGCAGCCTTCAGAGAAACCTTGTGACACCTTCAGAAAAGACCTTTAAAATTCAGTAAACTCCTCCACCGCATGAGACCCCAGCCTGGACAAACTCTTCTTCAAACTGAGAGCGCTCTGGTCCTGATGCTCACCAACCAGTCCCTCTGCAGAAACTGCAGCCTGTAGGATGGAAAGCTCCTGACTTGTTTTCGAAACCCTGTGAAACGAAGTCAGAAACATCCATAGTGTCAGTATCCTTCAAGATAGGCCTTGCACAGAGTTCTGGGTCCAGATAACCTAAACAGAGACCAAGACCATCTCTAGAGTAAATCAAAATGTTCTGTTGGTTTGGTTGAGCAAAAACTATCAGTCCATAGACATGCCCCCTTCTCTTCTCATCAGGGAATCTTCCCATGTTTCTATATAGAGCAGGTGCAGGAGGTGGAGGAGAGCAGGAGTGGGAATAGATTTTTTTTTTTAAGACTTGTTTTGTTTGCTTTTGGTTATCTCCTATGCAATAACACTACTTCTTGGATTTTATTTCTTCTCCCCATTTTGGTTTTCAATATTGTCCTTTATTTGTTACCATTTCCTGTCTATTTTACGGAATTATTATGTACAGCGTTCTAAATCTCAGATTCATTTAACAATCCCAAGAATTTCAAGGACACCTGACTGCCCACAAGGCACAGCTTTGGTGAATCCTTGGCCTCACCATGACACTAACAGTTCTGTGGTTCCCCAAGAAGTAAAGTACATCATTGAGAGAGAAAGGCAGTAGCTTTGGAAGCTAATCTTCTAAATATTAATTGAGGTTCTTAAATGTGAGCTCTCATTGCAGGCTCCAGACTCCCCCCAGAATGAAATTACATTGAACATAAACATTTTTCAGAGTGTACCTTCCACTTTAAAGAAGGGGAAGAAAATTGTTGTGGCAATGCAAATGTCTATTAGTATACACATCAAGAATAATAAAAGTAGGTCTTTTAAAAAGAGACTTTAAAAAAAAAAAAGAAGGATGTAGAAAACAGCTCCCAGAGAAGTAATTTTTCAATTTCCTTGATTTGCTTAGTGGGAAATTGCTCTCCAATTTATTATAATTTGAAAAGACAATGAATTCTTCATTTGGAATTAATATAAAAATGACTGAAATGCATCTTGCTTGTCTCAGAATTTACAACCTGTTTGGATAAAGCATTTTGAGTCATGGATCACTGTTAAAACCCAAGACTTAGTGAAGGCTGGTAATGCTTTCCATATGGTTTCCCTAAATGATAATTATAGCTCATTCTGAACTACAAATTATATACACTAAAAATGTTAATTTGATTTAGGGTTACTGAGTAGATTTTTTTTTTCTGAAAGCAGGTGTAATAGGAATTACGTTGTCTGAATATTGTCAGTAATACTAGACATGATGAATAAGTATAACCAGATTATTGCTGAATTTGACTTTATTTTGCAGATTGTGCTTGCAAATGTTCAGCCTGGTATGCGTTCTCCATGATTTATCCTGAGAGGATAAAACATTAATGAGGGAAATCAAAACAAATGTTTCTCCTGGACACTCCAATAAGGCTGTTTGAAACAGTCTATCTAGGAGAGAGGGTAGCTGTGAGTATAAAACTGGAAACCAGTCTCCATGTGAATTCTTGGAATTTCATGATCAATCAGCATTAAGTCAGAAACATTAGTAAGTATTGATGTTGAAATTAACTGCAACCTCTGACTGAAAAGAATTTACTTATAACCTTTCAGTTAGTTTCTATAATGAAATATGGCAATGAATTAGCCATGATGGCCTGGAGAAAGGTGCTTAATAAGAAAAACTGCTCGTATTTAGAATCCATGTTCTTCTCATGTTTGTGTTAGTGAATCCTCCTCATCCACCCCCTGGTTCACCCCCACGAGAATTGCCTTTTCATGAAGGCATCACTGCTTATAGTAGATGCAGATAATTTGGAAGAACTTATTAGTCTTCACATTTGCAAGGTATCAGGAGCCTTAGAAATGGTTAAAATCCAGAGGTTCTCAAAACTCAGTGATCAATGGGCTTGAGGACACGGCGGGGGGGGGGAGGGGAAGCTGGGACATAGTGAGAACGTAGCATTGACATATACACACTGCCAAATGTAAAATAGATGGCAGTGGGAAGCTGCTGCAGAGCACAGGGAGATCAGCTTGATGCTTTGTGAAGACCTGGAGGGGTAGGAGAGGGAGGTTGGAAGTGAGGCTCAAGAGGGAGGGGATTTGGGGATATATGTATACATACAGCTGGTTCACTTTGTTGTACAGCAAAAACTAACACAATACTGTAAAGCACTTATACTGCAATAAAGATTAAAGACAAAAAACAAAAAAAAATCAGTGTTCAAGAGAGGGAGAGTATGCAATGTAAGGGCTGGGGTTCTGTATCCAGGCTGCTTGAATTGGAACCTGGATCCCCACACTTACTATGCCTGAGACCTCAAGAGAGTCACTTAATCACTGTGACCCTCGGTTCCTTCATCTGTCTGGTGGGCATAATAATAATACTTACATCATAGATAGGTATGATGACATCACAGCTTATCATACAATCTGATACCTAGAATTCATCTATAAATGCCTTATTGTAGGAACAATTTAGGGTGCATTTAAAAAGTATAGATCTCTAGGTCCTCACTTTCAGCAATTCCAATTTATTCAGGGTTCTTTGAAGTCCAGATATCTGCCTTTTGACCAACATCCAAGGTGGTCCTGGACCACACTTGAAGAAACACTGATTTGGTCTAACACCCTTGTTTGGCAGATGAGAAAAATGAGTCCCGGGGGGTGAAGTGCCTTTGTCAGGGTCTCACAGCTATTTGATGATCCACCTGATAGAGATCCCAGGTCTCTCACCTTGCATTCTAACATGCTCTCCACCGTAGCTGCCATCATTTATTGGGCTTTTAAAAGTGAGGTTCTTAACCAGAAGTGCACATCAGAAACACCCAAAAAGCCTTTCCAAATACTCAAGCCCAAGGCCCAGCCTACACCTGCTGAATCTGATAACAAGTGGCAGCTCTCAGACCTGAACCCAAGGTCCCTGATTGTTTTATAGGACCAGGTGGTAACCTCGTGTTAGCTTCTCATGCCTTTCTCACGCAGAGCTCAGAGCACATGATTTAACTCACAGTGGAGTCATTTTCACTTCCTGACCACACTGCCGGATCATGGTACTGTAATAAAGATACACATTATTAAATGTAAATATATTTTTTAGTTTATTTCCCTTCCCCTCCCACCATGGAAAACTCTGGCATTAGCCACTGCCCTGACAAAGCATTTTGCCACTCCACCCCAGTCTCCTAGGGTGACTGGGAGACTGGGGCAGAGTGGCAAATATACAGATTTGGATAATCCAGCGGTTCTCAACTGGGGTTGCTTTTGCCACCCAGAAGACATTGTGCAACGTCTGAAGACATTTTTGGTTGTCACAACTAAGGGGCAGTGCTACTGGCATCTAGTGGGTGGAGGCCAGGGATATTGATAAACATCCTTCACTGCACCTGACAGCCCCGTAACAAGGAATTCTATGACCCCAAATGTCATTAGTACCAAAGTGAGGAAACCATAAGCTAATCAACAGGAAGAAGAACTTAGAATGAGAATTTGTCTCAGAGAGCTCTGAGAGCCACTTACAGAGAAAAAAATTCATGTGGAAGAGGAAAGAGTGGGGCAGAGAAGAGTGAGCTGCCATCTGGGAGTATCAAAGAGAGTCTGGGAAGAAAGTGGAGAGTGGGGGTTAGGGAGAAAGAGATCATGAGAGTTAGCAACTGAGAGGAAATGGTGCTTTGACTTAGGAAGTGAATCTACTTTAAGGTTCCTCAAGAGATGCAAGTTAAGGTTAGAATGATTTATACTTTTGGTGTCTTTCAATGTGATACCACTGCAGGACTGGGTGCATGGAATGCTGGCTTATATTATGCTTACAGAATAGTTCTTAGAATTACATCCCCTTCCTAACAATGATAAAAAGCATTTTAAATTATCAAAATAATTTTGCTTTTTCCTTATGTAAGCCTTAGGTCAACATCATATACCTATACCATATATAGCACATATGTTTTTCAGTGAAGAGAAGGAGCAGGGAGCTCAGAGAAGCTGATTCAAAGACCCAGAAAGGCTCTAGTAGCAAGTGTCTGGCTTGGCCTTGCCCCATGTTTGGTCAGTAACTGACTGCCCTGTCTAAAGGCCATTAACTATCCTGTTGACCCCAGAAAGCTGGATAACCATGTAAGTTTGTGGGTAAAACCCTTAGGCTGATGGAGACAGGACTTTCTGGAAATAGTGACTGTGGGAGAGAATATTGCCTGTTGTTGATAGAACCCGAATGGCCCCAAGTCCATGCACTCCTCACTGTCCATGCACCTTTGCAGTATGATATTGCCACTCCTCCCCACAAGAGGCAGGGTCTGTTACTCCATCCCCTGTGATCTCTGCTGGCCTAGTGACCTGTTTTAACCAAGAGAATGTGGGAGAAGAGGCCTTGTGGCTGGAACTCTCAGCCGTTTAGAGACGTCCATACTGTGGAGAAGCCCCGTGTGGTCCATTGGAGGATGGGAGGCAGGTAGTGGAGAGCTGAGGCACCGTCCATCCACAGCCGGCACCAGCTGCTGGGCATGTAAATGAAGCCATTTGGACCTTCCAGCCCCAGCCGAGCAGTCAGATAACTGCAGTTATAAGAGTGGTCCCAGGCAAAACCAGCAGAAGAACCACCTAGATTGCCAACCCACCATATTGGAAAGAATAATAAATCATTGCTCTTTGAGGGTGGCTTTTTTCTCAAGAAGAGGAACCTGACAATTTCCCTGAAGTCCCCAGTATCAAATCGCTTTAGGCAAAGGTGGCTTATGCCAGAGGTCAAGGTAGCTGAATCCCCCTCATTGTGTTCCTTCTTCTCCTGGGCCCACAACAGTGCCATCTGGATCCCAGGAATCCAACCTGGATCCCTAAGCAAAATGGGTAAGACAACTAGCTGTGGCTGTGGCCCTTTCTACTTTTTTGTGAAGCATTCTTCTTTCTTCTTCTAGGAGTTTCTGTCCTCCCACAGGCAGTCCCAAGATGCCAGGGCCACCACAGGGGCATCTTGTCACTACCAGCTTTCTCCTTGCTCCAAGAGGGTCTTCTCCTCCTTCATGCCCACAAAAACCCTAAATACCTTGTTCCCACTTCATTGTGACACAGGAAATGGTCCAGACTTGTTGATTTACTGAGATGTGAATGGCTGATGAGATGTTTTCACAATATTTATTAATAAGGTATCATACTGTACATAAAATAGATAACAAGGACCTACTGTAGAGCACAGGGAACTCTACTCAGTGATCTATCATAACCTATATGGGAATAGAATTTGAAAAAGAATAGATATATGTATTGATATATGTATAACTGTTTCACTTAGCTGTACACCTGAAACTAACACAACGTAAATCAAATATATTCCAGTATAAAATTAAAATTAAATTTAAGAAAGAATCCTCCGTACCTCAGACAGACACCCCCTCTAGCCTCACACTGACCAGATAAGGGGGACCCACGGGGAAAAAGAATCAGATGGGTGAGGCGACTCTCTCAAAGTCACAGAGCTTAAAAAGATAGAGCTAAAGCCTTTTAGACTAAACATAGTACTTTTCCAGTATTTAACATCACCTGCTCTGTAGATGTGACCTTAGATACTTAATTTCAGAAGCTGTGTCAGGAAAAAGAAAGTTGAAAAATGTCTAGTCATTAGTATGTGTCCATTGAGTACTCCTTGTCCGTGGAATACTGTCTAAGCCATTGTAGGAGCCACCGAAGATGAATAAGAACCACTGAAGATGTATAAGAACCACTGAAGATTTTTTGAGCAAGTGAGCCCATGAGGATATTTTTTCCCCCGAAGTATATTCTCTCCAGGAGCCTTGGAGAATAAATTAGGATGTAGAGTGAGTAACTAGGAGGCTCCTTCAGTGCACAAGGTGAATAGGAAGACCTGAACCAAGGCAGGTTAGAAAGCTGAGAAGTTACTTAGAGGTAAAATTCACAGAATTATAGTTATACTTTGAGAGATGGGATTTAAAACCTCCTCTCTCTGATGACATATCATAATAAGTCTTTGTTGTGTATTAGCAGAGTGGGGCCAGGTTCTGGAATCATATAGAAGTGGAGTTGGATCCTAGTTCTATCCTTTAATAGCTGGATAAATTGGGCAAATACCGTGCTTTCTGAATCTCCATTTCCTCTTATGTGAAGTGAATGTAATAACAATACCCACTTCAGAGAAGCATTGTGAGTACTGAATATGGGCCTGTAGGCAAAGCAACACGAATATTATGAAATCTCAGTAAGCAGTAGTTACATTTTAAAATCATTTTTCTGCTTGTATTTGCTGGCAAGCTTTTACTATGTGTCCAAGGTCCTCATTCCTTGGCATCTGTTTGTGTTGTGACATTGGAGCATGTCTGATGATTGGTCAAGCATTGTATGGTCATTGAGGAAACTGTATAAACATCATCACGGTTGTTCTCAAACTGTGTGCATTTTACCTGTCAGTTTTTGACTATTTTAAGATGTCTCATGGAGTCTCCAGCACTTATTCTGTTTAATGGAGAAGGTAGCAAGCATATTCCCTCCAACTGCAAACTCCTCTGAAATATCACAGTTTTGCCTAGTGTTTGAATTGAGTCATATGTCAAGAAAAACACATTGCATTCCTTTGCCATAAGACAAACACCATATGTTAAGTTTATTTTTAAAGGGTGGGTAAGAACAGGGAGACCATATTCCAGTCTGAGAAAATATTGATGCCGTGGTGTCGGCGAGGCAGGTTATGGTTTAATTCATACCTGCGGATTAAAGAATGAAAAATGAACCCACATCCCCAACCTGACATCTGTGTAAATGGTGCATAGGGACGGAGGCCTGTCTACCTTCCTTAATGTTCTCGGGATAAAGTAAATACTGAAGGGCTTGACGTCTCTCCTAAGCCTCACAAAGCTGGCACAGCTGGCGCCCAGATGCACTGCTGGGTGGGTGGAAGGTCCTAGGGGCTGGGGAGAAAGAATAGAAGTGAGAAGATGCCTTGGGGTTTAGGGGACATAGGAGAAATAGTGGGAAATTCCCGCTTTTACCAGGATGGTTCTGACATACAGTTGGAAAGTGGCTGAAGTTGGAATCTGGGTTATCCCTTCAGCCACCTCCTTTCTGGCCATCCTGCCAGCCCACTCCCCATTCTGTAGCCCCTCCTCTTCCTTCTCAGGGTTCACAGTCTTACTTGATAAGATCATCCAGGGCAGTTTGAAAGAATGTCTTAAACCTAAAAATGCACATACCTTTCCCCTCAGCTCTTCCCCTGCTCAGTCACACTGCCTACACCTGGGCAGGGAGATTTGGTAGCATGTTTGTCATAGCAGGCAATTGGAAACATCATAGATGTCCAGTAGTAGATGAAGTAAAGCATGATCTTTTCCTGTTGGTTCTCAGATTTCTAGTTTGTGAAATGGAACCAGTTGGGTGCTTATTTCATGGAGTTTCATCAGGATTAAGTAAGAGCAGTTCTTAGCAAGTTGTCAACAGTCAATAAATTGTGATTAGTAGTAGTGGTGGTGGTAGTAGTGTTACATGGAATATTATGTAGCTGTTATAAAGAATGATCTATGTTCTTCTGTAACAACTGATATTAAGGACAAAAAAAGGTGAAAAACTCTAAGCACAGTATTCCGTTAATATTTTTATTTTTATATTCATAACAGCACCAGATTGCCTACCAAGAATACACTTGCCCCGCTTTCACTCTCATTTTGATGAGCATCTCTGACATTCAGTAAAACTGGGAAATAAAAATACACAGAAACAGCATGTATTCATTTTTTTAAACCTCACGAAACAGTATTATACAGTTTCTTTGGATATTCCTATGTGTGTAAAAACAGTAAATCGTCAGAAAAAGACAGATCAAACCCCTAAAGAAGTGAAGTGAATAAAGTTTGGGGCTTTTTGTATTTCTTTGATCTCAAAACATGGAGGTGATATAGGTTAGGATTGGAGGTGGGAACCATTTGAGTCTTATCTCTAATGTTTTGATTTTGTACAGGAATAAATACTCATGTGTGACTTGTGCCGTTAAAAAATAGTTTAAAGGCGGAAAAGTAACCTATGCTCCGGTGCTCACTTTTAATTGTCAGGTGTGTTTTTCTTAAGCAGCATGACTTGAATTTTCAACCTCAGAAAGGAGTCCCCTCAGAGACCTTCCAGAACAGGTGCCTTGTCTCCAGCTGGGGGAACCAAGGATTGTTTTAATTTTATTTATTTTTATTGAAGTATAGTAGATTTACAGTGTTGTGTCAATGTCTGCTATACAGTGAAGTGACTTGGTTTTACACATATAGACATTCTTTTTTTTTTAAGAACTTTTATTGAGATACAGTTAACATACAATAAACTGCATATATTTAGAGTGTACAATTCGGTATTTTTTTTCTTATTAGTAATGTATATATGGCAATCCCAGTCTCCCAATTCATTCCCCCCCAACCCTCCCTGCTTTCCCCACTTGGTGTCCATATGTTTGTTCTCTACATCTGTGTCTCTATTTCTGCCTTGCAAACCGGTTGATTTGTACCACTTTTCTATATTCCACATATATGTGTTAATATAGACATTCTTTTTTTTTTATATTCTTTTCCATTATGGTTTATCATAGGATACTGAATATAGTTCCCTGTGCTATACAGGAGGACCTTGTTGCTTATCCATTCTATGTATAATAGTTTACATCTGCTAATCCCGAACTCCCAATATGTCCCTCTGTTACCTCCCCTCCCCATTGGCAACCACCAGTCTGTTCTCTATGTCTGTCTGTTTCCCTTTTGTAACAGAAACATATTTTATTTTCCACACATAAACGATATCGTGCAGTATTTGTCTTTCTCCTTCTGACTGACTTCACTTAGTATGATAATCTCTAGTTGCATCCGTGTTGCTGCAAATAGCAATCTTTCTTATGTCTGAGTCATATTCCATTGTATATATGGACCACATCTTTTTTATCCATTCATCTGTCTGTGGACATTTAGGTTGTTTCCATGTCTTGGCTATTGTGCATAGTGCTGCTATGGACATAGGGGTGCATGTATCTCTTTGATACATAGTTTTGTCTGGATATATACCCAGGAGTGGAATTGCTGGATCATATGATAATTCTATTTTTAATTTTCTGAGGAACCGCCACACTGTTTTCCATAGCAGTTACACCAATTTAAATTCCCACCAACTGTGTAGGAGGGGGAACCAAGGGTTTAGCATGGGAGTGAGTAGCTCAAGGTCACGTTGCAGAGGGAGGCAGGAGAGAGGGAGAGAACAAGTGGCCAGTGCTGGGGTTGGGAAGGAACTAGTGAAATTGAAGATCAGCTAGGGTTAAGGGGGCAAGGAGGTTGGAAGAAGAGATGATGAGTTAGAAGGGTCTTCAGAGGTTTTATAGTTGAGATCCAGAAAAATCAAAGTCAGCAGGCAAATTCCTCAAGGCTTTCCTCTTTCCACTGCTTCCCAGGGGGCTTCTGGGTTTGCCTGCTTACGTTCTAGGGCCTTTGGTTGTGTTAATGCTGATAATAGCAAAAGGAGAATTGAAAGATAGCCAGAAAATCTAGAAATCTTTATATTAGAAAAGATTAAGACCCTCAAGAAAGCTGAGGAGCAGATCTCAGAGAGGAGCCAGGCTCAAGGGAGTTTGGAAAGCATGGGGGCCTGAGATGCAGCAAGGGTTGGCTGCCCTCCAGACACAGTGGGGCAAAGAGGGGAAGAGGATTGTCTGAAGTTTCCATGGTGGGAGCGTAATCCCCTTTGCGTGACATTTCCAGAGACTTCAGTAAAAGTTTAAATTGCTCACTAATATTTTCTGGATATCAGACTTGATTTTGTGTTGAATGAACAGTAGCCCGAGATCCTTAAAGTTTGCACTAAAAATCACTACTGCTAATGGAGCTAGAAGGAAATACACAAAACTTTCAAATGTCAGGTCAATATCCGGAGTGGGATCTGGAGCCCTCTCTCCAAATTCTGCCCCTCAACCATCTTCACTCTTTGCTCTCACCCCTTTGTTTCTCAGACAGTGGTAAAAAGGAGGTGGTGGTCAGAGAAAGCCCGCCTTTGAAACCACTTCCTTTCCCAGAGGGTTGAAAAAGGGATTTTGTAACAGCACCAATTGCCAACCAAGAACACACTTGCCCGGCTTTCAGTTCTCATCTGAAGGAGCCTGTAAGACTTTCAATGGAATTAGAAAATTTAAATGTGCAGAAACACGGACTTCTGTGGTGGCGCAGTGGTTAAGAATCTACCTGCCAATGCAGGGGACTTGGGTTTGATCCCTGGGCCCAGAAGATCCCACATACCACGGAGCAACTAAGCCCGAGAACCACAACTACTGAGCCTGCGTGCCACAACTCCTGAGCCCATGTTCCACAACTCCTGAAGCCTGTACATCTAGAAGCCAGTGCTCCACAACAAGAGGAGCCACTACAATGAGAAGCCTGAGCACCACAACGAAGAGTAGCCCCTGCTCACTGCAACTAGAAAAAGCCCGTGAGCAGCAACAAAGAGCAATGCAGCCAGTAAATAAATTTATAAAATTTTAAAAAATGTGCAGAAATAGCATATATGTCAAATCATTATGACCTGAAGGATAAAATACATTCACGTGCGCACACACACGAAGGAGAGGGAAAAAAAAGACACATGTCCTTGGTTTGTGCTGGTAGAGTACCAGATGGGGGGTTTGGGGACTTAGTATATTTGGTACCCTGTTGAAAGAAGGTTTAAAGTTTTTCTGCTTTGTTATAAGTATCACCCACAGAATCTTGCTTTATTTTCCATTGGTTCCCTCAGCCTGGTGAATGAGTTTTATATGCTACATTTTCCAAGTAGATCAGAATATGCGTTGACAGTCATTTGCCAAAGATTACTTAGGTGGCACCTTCTTGTTAGAATGGAAATGATTCTCCTGAATCCCGCACACGTTGAACGAAGAATAAACAACCTTGTTGAAATCATCTACATGGCCTGGAATGCTAAAAGCCTTTAGTTTGCTTGCTGTAGTGCAAAAATATGAGAAATATTTAATCTTTAAAAATACACAATGGAATCATAATTTTGCTGCAGGTTCAAAGAGAGAGCACACTATAACGCAGTGTATTTAAAATGTAATGGCAGTGTATATTTTCAAAATGCAAACAGCAGAGAGTTTGAGGAATAGCTAAAGAGCACCAGACCATATCTTATCCTTATAAAAGTGTCTCCCGTGAATGTTAACTGTATCTCTCAGAAAATTCTGAATATGCTCCGTGGCTGAGTGTGTAGACAACAACTCTATAGAAATGTATATGCCTACCTGGTGTGTGGTCTTTGTCAACTCATAGTGAAGGTTGTATAAACTTTGGGTGCCCAGCCTTTTGCTTTAAAACAAGGAAACAAATCTAAAGTTTATAGTTTTCCAGATCTCTCATATATCTACTGTTTTAAAACATCTATTTTGATACAATAATCTATTTTTAATCAAACCAGATTGTTTGTAGTATATCTTTATCTGTTTTAATCCATGTTTGATGTTCAATTGTGTATTTAACATTCTGTTCATTTTATATCATAAAACTGATGTATATTCTTGTAAAAGAAAAAGAAAGTTGTACAGGGTGTGTTCAATTCAGATACAACTAACAAAGACATAAATGGGGACTTACTCTCTCTTGTAGAGTCAGGAAACAAGCAGTACAGCAGCACTAGCCAACAGAGCTTTCTGCTATGATGGAAGTGTTCTGTTATCTGTGTTGTCCAATTTGATAGCCACTTGCTGCCATTGGGTTGTTACTGAATACTTGAAATGTAGCCACTTGACCTGTGGGACTGAATTTTTTTAACTTTGTGTAATTTTAATTAATCTGAAACTAAGACATCCACATGTGGCTCGTGGCTCCCATAGTTGGCAGCAGAACAGTAGCAGGTTGGTATGGTGAAGACTCAGGCTCTTCCATCCTAGTATCCTCCTGGTTGTGGCTTCTACACTCAAGATGTCCTCATGGTCCAAGATGGCTGCTGGAGTCACACCATGAATTCACAGTCCAAAGCAGGAAGGAACATGGGCAAAAGGACTAGTCCCTTCCCTTTTAATGAGCCTTCCTAGCTGTCCTACGCAACACTTCTAACCTACAGCTTGCCCAGAACTTAGTCACATGGCTACACCAAGCCATTCGGAGTCTGGGAAAGATTATGGTTTGTTTTCTGACCAAAGAAGGGATTTGAGGGCAGGCAGTTGGCAGTTCCTGCCACAAAAATGTATTCAGTCCACTATTCCCATTCATTCCCCCATCCCCAACCCAAACCCACTCCTGGTCTGCAAAGACAACTGTCATGAATAATGCTGTGTATAACTCTCTAGCAAATTCAGTTGAATACACACATATGGTTTGTGGGGTTTTTTTACATTTTAATCTTTTTATATACTCTCTGCAAATCACATATTGCATATTTACAACACATCTTGAATCACTGATAGAATGTATAGATCTAGATCATTCTGCTTCATCCAATATACAATCAGTTCTATGAGGGCAGGCACTGTGCATACTGTGTTCATCTTTGTGCCCTACATGTAGTAGACAATGAAAAAATCCAGCAGCGTAGTGTCTCCTTTTATGGATATACCATAATTTAGTTAACCCATTCTTTCTTCCTACCTCCAAAAAAACAACCCCTCCCAAGAAAAAACAACTTTGCCTTGTGCTCTGAGAACTTTAGTCAGTTAATGAAATTAGTGCCACCCATCCAGTTTCTTGTCTTCCCCACCAAATGCAAAAATTGATTCTCTACTCTGTTGTGATGCTTTTTTTTTAGGGGCCTGAAACTTTTTTTTAAGCTCTTTATTGGAATATAATTGCTTTACACTCTTGTACCAGCTTTTGAGGTACACCAAAGTGAATCAGCTGTATTTATACATATATCCCCATATCCCCTCCCTCCCGCGACTCCCTCCCACCCTCCCTGTCCTGCCCCTCTAAGGCATCACTCATCATTGAGTTGACCTCCCTTTGTTATACAGCAACTTCCCACTAGCTATCTATTTTACATTTGGTAGTGTAAATATGTCTATGCTACTCTCTCACTTTGTCCCGGCTTCCCCTTTGCCCCCCGCCCCCCAACCCCGTGTCCTCCAGTCCGTTCTCTGCATCTGAATCCTTATTCTTGCCCTGTCACTGCGTTCATCAGCACCACTTTTTTTTTTTTAGATTCCATATATATGAGCATACAGTATTTATTTTTCTCTTTCTAACTTACTTCACTCTGTATGACAGACTCTAGGTCTATCCACATCATTACATATAGCTCCATTTCATTCCTTTTAATGGCTGAGTAATATTCCATTTTATACATGTGCCACATCATCTTTATCCATTCCTCTGTTGATGGACATTTAGGTTGCTTCCATGTCCTGGCTATTGTAAATAGTGCTGCAATGAACATTATGGTACATGTTTCTTTTTGGATTATGGTTTTTTCTGGGTATATGCCGAGTAGTGGGATTACTGGATCATATGGTAGTTCTATTTGTAGTTTTTTAAGGACCCTCCAAACTGTTTTCCATAGTGGCTGTACCAACTTAAATTCACACCAACAGTGCAAGAGGGTTCCCTTTTCTGCACACCCTCTCCAACATTTATTATTTCTAGATGTTTTGATGATGGCCATTCTGACTGGTGTGAGGTGATACCTCATTGTGGCTTTGACTTGCATTTCTCTGATGAGTAGTGATGTTGAGCATCTTTTCATGTGTTTGTTGGTCATCTGTATGTCTTCTTTAGAGAAATGTCTCTTTAGGTCTTCTGCCCATTTGTGGATTGGGTTATTTGCTTTTCTGGAATTAAGCTGCATGAGCTGCTTGTATATTTTGGAGATTAATTCTTTGTCCATTGCTTTGTTGGCAAGTATTTTCTCCCATTCTGAGGGTTGTCTTTTTATCTTGTGCATGGTTTCTTTCGCTGTGCAAAAGCTTTTAAGTTTCATGAGGTCCCATTTGCTTATTCTTGATTTTATTTCCATGATTCTAGGAGGTGGGTCCAAAAGGATCTTGCTTTGATGGATGTCATAGAGGGTTCTATGTTTTCTTCTAGGAGTTTGATAGTGTCTGGCCTTACATGTAGGTCTTTAATCCATTTGGAGTTTGTTTTTGTGTATGGTATTAGGAGGTGTTCTAATTTCATTCTTTTACGTGTTGCTGTCCAATTTTCCCAGCACCACTTATTGAAGAGGCTGTCTTTTTTCCATTGTATGTTCTTGCCTCCTTTGTCAAAGATAAGGTACCCATATGTGCTTGGGTTTACCTCTGAGTTCTCTATTCTGTTCGATTGATCTTCCTTTCTGTTTTTGTGCCAGTACCATACTGTCTTGATCACTGTGGCCTTGTAGTATAGTTTGAAGTCAGGCAGCCTAATTCCACCAACTCCGTCTTTCCTTCTCAAGATTGCTTTGGCTATTCGGGGTCTTTTGCGTTTCCACACAAATCGTAAGATTTCTTGCTCTAGTTCTGTGAAAAATGCCATTGGTAATTTGATAGGGATTGCATTGAATCTGTAAATTGCTTTGGGTAGTATAGTCGTTTTCACTATGTTGATTCTTCCAATCCAGGAACATGGTATGTCTCTCCATCTGTTTGTATCGTCTCTCATTTCTTTCATCAGTGTCTTAAAATTTTCTGCATACAGATCTTTTGCCTCCTTAGGCAGGTTTATTCCTAGGTATTTTATTCTTTTTGTTGCAATGGTGAATGGGAGAGTTTCCTTAATTTCTCTTTCTGCTCTTTCATTGTTAGTGTATAGGAATGCAAGAGATTTCTGTGCATTAATTTTGTACCCTGCTAGTTTACTAATTTCATCGATTAGTGCTAGCAGTATTCTGGTAGAATCTTTAGTGTTTTCTATATATAATATCATGTCATCTGCAAAGAGTGACAATTTGACTTCTTCTTTCCCAATTTGGATTCCTTTGATTTCTTTTTCTTCTCTGATTGCTGTGGCTAAAACTTCCAAACCTATGTTGAATAATAGTGGTGAGAGTGGACACCCTTGTCTTGTTCCTGTTCTTAGAGGGAATTCTTTCAGTTTTTCCCCATTTAGAACGATGTTGGCTTTTGGTTTCTCATATATGGCTTTTATTATGTTGAGGTAATTTCCTTCTGTGCCCATTTTCTGGAGAGTTTTTGTCATAAATGGATGTTGAATTTTGTCAAAAGCTTTTTCTGCATCTATTGAGATGATCATATGGTATTTATCCTTCAATTTGTTGATATGATGTGTCACATTGATTGATTTGTGTGTATTGAAGAATCCTTGCATTCCAGGGATAAACCCCACTTGATCATGGTGTATGATCTTTTTAATGTGCTGTTGGATTCTGTGTGCTAGTATTTTGTTGAGGATTTTTGCATCTATATTCATTAGTGATGGTAATATTCTCTTTTTGTGACATCTTTGCCTGGTTTTGGTATCAGGGTGATGGTGGCCTCGTAGAATGAGTTTGGGAGTGTTCCTCCTTCTGCTATATTTTGGAAGAGTTTGAGAAGGATAGGTGTTAGCTCTTCTCTAAATGTTTGATAGAATTCGCCTGTGAATCCATCTGGCCCTGGGCTTTTGTTTGTTGGGAGATTTTTAATCACAGCCTCAATTTCCGTACTTGTGATTGGTCTGTTCATATTTTCTATTTCTTCCTGATTCAGTCTTGGAGGATTGTACTTTTCTAAGAATGTATCCATTTCTTCCAGGTTATCCACTTTATTGGCATATAGTTGCTTGTAGTAGTCTCTCATGATCTTTTGTATTTCTGTGGTGTCCGTTGTTACTTCTCCTTTTTCATTTCTAATTCTGTTGATTTGCGTCTTCTCCCTTTTTTTCTTGATGAGTCTGGCTAATGGTTTCTCAGTTTTGTTTATCTTCTCCAAGAACCAGCTTTTAGTTTCATTCATCTTTGCTATTGTTTCCTTCATTTCTTTTTCATTTATTTCTGATCAGATCTTTATGATTTCTTTCCTTCTGCTCACTTTGGGGTTTTTTTGTTCTTCTTTCTATAATTGTTTTAGGTGTAAGGTTAGGTTGTTTATTCGATATTTTTCTTGTTTCTTGAGGTAGGACTGTATTGCTATAAACTTCCCTCTGAGAACTGCTTTTGCTGCATCCCATAGGTTTTGGGTTATTGTGTTTTCATTGTCCTTTGTTTCTAGGTATTTTCTGATTTCCTCTTTGATTTCTTCAGTGATTTCTTGGTTGTTTAATAGCGTATTGTTTAGTCTCCATGTATTTGTACTTTTTACAGTTTTTTTCAGGTAATTGATATCTAGTCTCATGGTGTTGTGGTCTGAGAAGATGCTTGATATGATTTCAATTTTTCTGAATTTACTGAGGCTTGATTTGTGACCCAAGATGTGGTATATCCCGGAAAATGTTCCATGTGCACTTGAGAAGAAAGTGTATTCTATAGTTTTTGGATGGAATGTCCTATAAATATCAATTAAGTCAAGATGGTCTATTGTATCATTTAAAGCTTGTGTGTCCTTATTTATTTTCTGTTTGGATGATCTGTCCATTGATGTAAGTGGGGTGTTCAAGTCTCCTACTATTAGTGTGTTACTGTCAATGTCCCCTTTTATGTCTGTTAGCATTTGCCTTATGTATTGAGGTGCTCCTATGTTGGGTGCATAGATATTTACAATTGTTATATGTTTTTCTTGGATGGATCCCTTGATCATTATGTAGTGTCCTTCCTTGTCTCTTATAATAATCTTTACTTTAAAGTCTAATTTCTCTGATATGAGTATTACTACTCCAGCTTTCTTTTGACTTCCATTTGCATGGAATATCTTTTTCCATCCATTTACTTTCAGTCTATATGTGTCCCTTGGTCTGAAGTGGGTTTCTTGTAGGCAGCATATAGAAGGGTCTTGTTTTTGTATCCATTCAGCCAGTCTGTGTCTTTTGGTTGGAGCATATAATCCATTTACATTTAAGGTGATTATTGACATGTGTGTTCCTAGTACCATTTTCTTACTTGGGGTTTGTATTTGTAGGTTTTTTCCTTCTCTTGTGTTTCCTACTTAGAAAAGTTCCTTAAGCAATTGTTGTAAGGCTGGTTTGGTGGTGCTGAATTCTCTTAACTTTTGCTTGTCTGGAAAGCTTTTGATTTCTTTGTTGAATCTGAATGAGATTCTTGCTGGGTAGAGTGTTCTTGGCTGTAGGTTTTTCTCTTTCAGGACTTTCAGTATATCCTGCCATTCCCTTCTGGCCTGCAGAGTTTCTGCAGAAAGATCAGCTGTTATCCTTATGGGTTTTCCCTTAGATGTTATTTGTTGCTTTTCTCTTGCTGCTTTTAATATTTTTCTTTGTGTTTAATTTTTGTTAGTTTGATTAATATGTGCCTTGGTGTATTTCTCCTTGGGTTTATTCTGTATGGGCCTCTCTGTGCTTCTTGGACTTGGTTAATTATTTCCTTTCCCATGTTGGGGAAGTTTTCTACTATAACTTCCTCAAATATTTTCTCAGACCCTTTCTTTTTTTCTTTTTCTTCTGGGATGCCTATGATTCGAATGTTGGTGTGCTTAATGTTGTCACCAAGGTCTCTAAGACTGTCTTCCATTCTTTTTTCTCTTTCCTGCTCTGTGGCAGTTATTTCCCCCATTCTGTCTTCCAACTCACTTATTCGTTCTTCTGCCTCAGTTATTCTGCAGTTTATACCATCTAGAGTATTTTTAATTTCAGTTATTTTGCTATCCATTACTGTTTGTTTGTTCTTTAGTTCTTCTGTGTCCTTATTAACTGTTTCTTGTATTTTCTGTATTTTGTTATTGAGATTTTGGATCATCTTTACTGTCATTACTCTGAATTCTTTTTCAGGCATTTTTCCTATTTCCTCTTCATTTATTTGGTCTTGTGGGTTTTTTTCCTGTTCCTTTGCCTGCATGGTTTCTTTGTTTTCTCATTTTGTCTAATTTGTAGGATTTGCTGTCTCCTTTCCCTATGCTGCCTAGTAATAATTCCTCTTGTTTCTGCCCTCTGCCCCCTGGGGTGGGGTTTGTCCAGTGTCTTGAGTAGGCTTCCTGATGGGGGAGTCTGGTGTCTGCTTTCTGGTGTGTGGCTCTGTGTCTTTTCTCTCTGATGAGTAGGGCCGTATCAGGTGGTATGTTTTAGGGTATCTGTGAGGTTAATGTGGCTTTAGGTAGTCTGTGTGCTGATGATGGGTGGGATTGTGTTCCTGTCTTGTTTGTAGTTTGGTGTGAGGTGTCCAGCACTGGCAGTTGCAGACAGTCGGATGAAGCCGGGTCTTAGACTCTGATACAGGGCTCCATGAGAGCTCTCTGCAGTTAATCTTCCCTGTGTGTGAGGACTCCCTAGTAGTCTAGCATCCTGGATTCAGTGCTCCCTCCCCAAAGCCTCCTACTTGACTTCTGATGGAGTAGTGCAGACTTCAGAGGGTGCTTGTTCCCAGTTTTGTCAGGATCTTTGCAGTCCTTTCTGGTGTCCAAGGTCATCTGCTGGTGTTCAGCTGCTTCTCAGTGGGAATTACTGCATCTTTTGATGTATTCCTGATGCATCTGTGGAGAGGGATGCATTCCATGTCCTTCTACTTCCGCGCCATCTTTCTTACCCCTCTGTTGTGATGTGATTCAGTTGTTTTAACAATTCAAAACTGTGTGTCCATGTTTCTGTTACTCCATGGAGGTGTGCATGGACTTAGAGCACCATTTAGGGGGAAAGTCAAAGTAAAATTCTCTTAGGGAGGGAGAGAGATCACTTATTTGTGTTTCCAGACATTCTGTTGGTACAGATGTACTCTACAGCTGGAGATAAATGGTTACATGCACAACTTAGAGCAGGGGTACAGTGAATGGACATTGTGAAGGGCTCTCACCATCCCCAGCTGTGCCAGTCCCTGGGAGATTATTGTGTAGAAAGTGTAGCTGAAGAAACAGAGAGACAGTTTGACAAACAGAAAGGAAGCAACAGCTTTAGAATCAGACAAACCAAGCTTTGACTCCTGACTCAGCCCCTTCCTAATTCTGCAACTCCAGGAAAGTCACAAAATGTCCTCGAGGCTCTGTGACGTTATCATTAAAAGGTTACAGTGTTCCTTGCCTCCTAGCATTGTGTGAATTAAATGAAATATTATCTATTGCCTGACCCATAGCAGGACTCACACAATCAGAGCTGTGCCTATGGAAAATATTCATGCGTTTCCAGAATATTGGACTGGGTCCTAAGAGCCAGTGGGTCGATGTTAAGAGAGAGATCTTCATGACGCTGGAGCTACTCATCAGTATTGAATAACTCAGACTGATTTGGCCTGAAATTGAGCACATTTTCATTCTTCTATACAGGCATCCTTACAGAAGCATAGTCCAAATGTTCTTGGGTGGCTCCCTCGCTGATGGATTTGGTCCATCATTTTGGTATCTGGAGGACGTAGAGACTAGTACAGTGAGTAGGGCAGTAGCAGCCCACCAGACCAGGACCTCAGCAGCCCAGACTCCGATTTAGAAATATTTCTAAACCGGGATTTTACACTGACCATCTGTGTCAGAAATCTTTAGGGCTGCTGGTTAAATACTGAGATTCTGGGGACCCAATTTAAAATGCAGAATCAGAATTTGTGGCAGTGGATTCCACAGTCCCCCAGGTTAGCAAGCTTACCAGGTGATCTTTGTGCATAGGAAAATTTTAAAACTTTTGTCCCAGAGTGACTTAAATTGAATAACAATAACTTATGTGAGTAGTTAAATACTTTTTAGAATCTACCTCATAGAAGTAACATGGTTGACTGACACTAGACTACGAAAGTGAGGACACAGAGTTACCCATTTCCTCAAGGACATATCAACAACACAGTGAGCAGCACAGGATATAGATAAGTAGGAGGTCCAAAGAAGTAGCAGAGAGGCAGGAATGATTAATTCTGGCAGGCATTGCTAAAGGAGCTTTAAAAAAGAGGTGGTGTCTGAACTGGGCTTTCAAGGATGAATAGGAGTTCACCACGTTGCCAAGATAACACAGTACAATTCTAGGGAAGCACTTCTCAGGCTTTACTGCAGGTATGAATCACTTGAGGACCCTGTTAATAAAATGCAAGTTCTGTTTCAGTGAATCTAGGGTGATGCTCTTATGTGATAGCCTATGGATTACACTTTGAGTAGCAAAGCTCTAGAAGTAGAAATGGCATTGGTTATAATGCATCAGACAAGGTTTCTGTTCTACCCATAGTGAGGCATGTGTTACACATTATGTTGATATTTATTGACTCCTCTTTTATGAGGAACCAGCTGAACTCCTCCCTTCTGCCCAGGAATATCATTGACTATAACCTATAATGGTAAAGAATCTGAAAAATAATATATGTATGCATGTGTGTGTGTGTGTAACTGAATCACCTTGCTATACACCTGAAATTAACACAACATTGTAAATGAACTATACTTCAATTTAAAAAACAGAAAAAAAGGTACCTATCTCATAGTAATATTTCTGAAAGTAACAAGCAATTCTAAGTAAAGGGCACAGTACGTAGTTTATGATGGTTATTCAAAAAGAGTAGCTATGTAATCATCATACTCACCTACACTCCTATGAAAACCTCCACCTCACCTCCCGTGCTGAGCCAGATGACCAACTCGCATGCCCGAGTGTCTGGCACCCACCCCCCACCTTCACATGGTTTCTCTCCCCCATACTGTACTACCCTGTGTTTCGCCTGAAGCCAACTCCTGCTGCGTATTTCTTCTAAAGGACTCAATCTTGTTTGCACAGGAAAACAAATACACCCACACAGACCGCATGTTTGCTGTCTCTCCATGTTCCCTTATAAGCCTTGTGAACAATCACAACAGGCCAGGAAAAAGGCAGCTTAGGGAGAAAATGTACTTGGACGCACTTGCCAAGCGAAGGTGCAGCCATGACAACCCATGTACACGCAGGGGGATAACTGAGACTTCTCAGTTAGGGGTTTGGCTTTCTTAACTCCTAATCACATCTGCCTGTCTCACGTATTTGAGGTAACTAAATACTGCTGTGTGTCCTATAGTACTGTTGCTTCCTGCTATAATGACAGCCATTGCAACCTTTTGAAAGTCTTGCTACTTATTTTAAGATGGACCAAGGATACTTAAATTGTGTCCAGAAATCTTTTAGTAATTAACCATTTTATTTCCAAATCAGTTAAACTCCTTTAACACTTCCCTCTGCAACTGTCCCAATTCTTCATATCTGAAGATTCTACATAGCACAGATGTTGAAAGGCAGGCTTGTTTGGTTGGCCGATTTGGTTTTATTGCCCTTTGTCCTGGAATAGACTGACTTGGGTAGGTAATGGATGGTGAAGGAGGTGGGAAAGACTGACCTCCAGCTACTTTTCTTACTTCTGTCGATCTAGAGGACCTAAAATTTATTTCCTAGCCTGGTGCTTTTCAACCTTTCACAAATTTATTGATTCATCAGAAAATATTTCCTGCGTGCACGGGGATAGAATCCACTGGGGAGATGCTGGTCCCAGCATAGCTCCTGGATTTCTCTGTGGCAAAGGTCCAAGTGCAGCATCTGGCTGGAAGGGGGAGGGATGGGGCCCTTTCCATGAAGCCACAGGTGCACAGCCAGGGTTTCTCCTTTACTTACTTACTTATTTGTGGTCATCTCAGGTGAAGGTTCTGACTTGAAGAGGAGCTGAAGCCCCCCCCCTTTGGCCCTGCCCCTAAATCTTAAACATGACAAATAAGATGCCTCCCTACAAGGGAGTTACAGTCTAATGGTGCAAGAAACAGACACTAAGTAAGGAAGTAAACCCCAAATTGGGTAAAGATGGCAAGGAGTGCTATGAAGGAGATGAAGAAGGTAGTGTGATAAAGAAGAACAAGGAAGACCGGGGAGGTGACATTTAAGGTGGAATTTGAAAACAAAGAGTCAGACACACAAAGGACAAAGGGATAAGTGTGTCAGCAGGTGGAACCACACATGGGCCTAGAGGGGGAGCAGAAGGGCCCTGGGACCACAGAGCGGGAAACCAGGGCTGAGTAGCACTGGCTGAGGTCAGAGCTGAGATGGAGCCATGCCCCACAAGTTCCTTGCCAAGGGGTTTGTGCTTTATACCCAGTGCAATGGAAAGCCAAAGGTTTAGAGAGCAGAAAAGCCCCCTTTAAAAAAAAAATTTATTTCTGCACACATGCAGGCATGCATGCATCCAGACTGCACCAGGTCTCAGTTGCAGCACACAGGATCTTTGTTTTAGCATGTGGGATCTTTAGTTGTGGCATGTGGACTCCTAGTTGCGGCATGCATATGGGGTCTAGTTCCCTGACCAGGGATCAAACCCAGGCTCCCTGCATTGGAAGCACAGAGTCTTACCCACTGGACCACCAGGGAAATCTCCCCTCCCCGCCCCCTTTTTTTAATTAAATGAAATCTTAGTCTAAAGACAGATATTTTAAATGATAAAGCAGACCTTTTCTAATTGAATGAGGAAAGGGACCCAGCCAGCCTGAGAAGACTTCTCCTCCTAAGCTACTCCGCAGGCACCCCCCTGGAACCTTGGCTCTGCAGGACACAGTTAACTCACCATTCCAGGCAAAGAGGAGCCAGTGCTGGTATGGAAGGCTGGGAATGATTTCAACTAGGAGTGAGTGAAAAGACTGGTGTCAGAGCCTGGAGGCCAGCTTCTCGGGAGGAAATGGATTTAAAATAATGCAGGTCAGGACTGATACATGATTTCTGTTACCATTATTCAGCATCCTAGGCTAGGATTAGAAAAAGTGGATGCTTGGAGTTAGGCAAGGTGGATGTGACCAAAGCTCTAAGGTATTGGCTATGTATGAGTCCAGGTTGGTTGAAAAAGAAAAAAAAGAAAATTCAGAGAATTGGAAGAATAAAGTAGGTCAAGAAAATTGAGCCCACCAGGAGATCCAAGTAGAGATTAGCTTGGCAAGAGCATGAAAGAAGTAGAAGAAGAAGAGATAATCAGGGGTTACTGGATGGAGATGTACTGGGTGACAAGATCCAAAATGCACCTTGTGAGTGCCTAGGGCTAGTGATGGTCCAGGTTGCTGGGGCAGAGGAGGACCGGGGCAGAGGAGGACCAGGAGCAACAGGGCTGCTGCAGTCATACAGGCGATGGTAGGAAGGATGGAGAGGAAAATTGTAGGCTAGGTAAGGGTGAGAGTTCATCAATATACAGTGGTGATGAGAGTGGGAAGAGGGTGACGTGACTGAGTTATGTGGTCTTAAAGAAAAGTTATTTTGTTTTAATTTACTTTGATCAGTATTTCATATCCCCAAAAGTGTACAGAGAAATATAATAAATACCTTTATATCTGTCACTCAGCTCAAGAAATAAAGCTCTGTACCAAAAGAGTTGTAGCTCCCTGGGTAAATCCTCAGAGATTCCTCCCCACACCTGCCCCCACCAAAGCAACTACTATTAAATATGATGCTTGTCATTGCCAATCATTCTTTGTGGTTTTGCTACCTATATCCTTAAAGCTTTGTTTTCCATGTTTTAAAATTTTATAGAAATGATACTGTCCATTCTTCTATAATTTCCTTTTACTCATTCAACATTAAATTATGAAATTCATTCAAGTTGAGATATATAAATAAATATATATGTGTGTGTGTGTGTATATCCACATACACATATACCTACTTCAAGTTCATTCACATGTAACTACTGCATTTTTTTTTACTATATGAATATACAGTGTATTATATTTATCCTTCTCTTTAGTGAACATTGTTGTTTCCAATTTTTGTGATTTCAAACTGTTGCTCCAGTGAACATTTTTATACATATCTATTGTGCATCTGGGTGAGAGTTGCTCTGGACTCACCTAGCAATGAAACTGTTGGGCCCTGGGGTAAGGGCTTTTTTTAACTAACTAGATACTGCCAGATTGCTCTCGGATGTGGTCAGAAACATTTATACTCCATCCAGGAGTCTAAGTTTCCATTGCTTCATATCATCATCCCCACTTGGTATTGTCCAACTTCTTAATTGAGTGTGAAATGGTACTTACTAAGGTTTTGGCATGTATTGGTATTTCCCTAATTAGAAGTAGAATTGAGCATCTTCTCATGTTTTGTGTGATGTTCGTGTTTCCTGGTCTGTGGATTGCTTTCAATGTATCTTGTCCCCATTTTCTTTATATTGTATGATTTATTTTTTATTAATATATAGGATTTCATTATATATTCTAGACACTAATCCTGAGTGACATACGCACTTAAAACCTCTGTTTTTTCATTTGCTTTTGCTATCTTTGGTTGAACCTATGTTCTTAATTTTAACTTAAATAAATTTATCAAGCTTCTCTGTGCTATATTTAAGAAATTCTCAACAGAAAAGTTCTGGAATGAATGTGATTTGGAAACAGCCATGATAAGTTTAGGGAAATCTCTTACCTTTTGTCCTGGGTTATAGAAAGTAAGGATGAGGGTGTGGCCTTGCAAAGGAGACTTCTACTAAGGGATGAGAGTTTTCTAGAAAAAGACTACAATATCAAGTGATATTTTATGTCAAACAAATAGTATTCTAAGGAGTTAAGTTGGCAGGGGACATGAAGGACAAGGAAATTTAAAGAGAAGAAAAAGAATGAACCAGGTGCAGGTGGAGAAAAAAAAAAACAAATATTTGGAAGGGGCTTACCTCTTAACCAGTGACTCTGAATCCCAGGAATAAGGGAGGCAAAACTGAAGAGGGACCCATATGGATCTCTTCACCCCAGGGCTCGTCTCAGACTTTACTGTGCCCATGAATCACCTGGGATCTTGTTGAAATTCACACTCTAATTCAGTGGGTCTCCGCCCAAGATATTACATTCCTAACAGACTCCCAAGTGTCGCTGATGCTGCTGGTGTAGGGAGCAGCAAGATAGTGCACATCCTTTGCAGTCAACGTTTTAACAGCATTTCTCAAGATAAACTAAATGGTCTCAAAAAAGTATTCAGAACCCAACAGACCTGCAAAACTTTTATTTGACCCCAAACATGTTTATTATTCCTTCCAGAAATTGATCCTCCCTGCTCCTTTGCAACTTCCCAGATCTTGAGACTCAAACCTTTAAATAACAAGGTAGCGGACCATTGCTCTGATACGAGAGAGTTGGGTTGACTTCCATCCCAAGCTGGTGTCTGGGCAAGGTGATGAGAACTAGGCTGATCTGTCTAGGGCTTTGGTGACTGAGGAACCTGAGCCACCTGGGCTGATGGTGGCTTTAAGACAGAAGTCTCTTAAAAGGAAATGTGATAGATTGGGACTTTGGGATTGACATTGTACACACTACTATGTTTGAAACAGATAACCAACAAGGACCTGCTGTATAGCATAGAGAACTCTACTCAATATTCTGTAATAGCATAAATGGGAAAAGAATTTGAAAAAGAATAGATACATGTGTATGTATAACTGAATCACTTTGCTGTAAACCTGAAACTAACAAAAAATTGTTAATCAACTATGTTCCAATATAAAATTTAAAAAAAAAATTTTGAAAGGAAATGTGAGGAAAATGCCTAAAAAGTAAGACCAGGCTCCAAGAGGGAGAGTGGAGAAGTAATCTGACTTTCCAAGGAAGCTGGATGGGTTGCAAAGCTTGTTTACAGGCAGAGTTGTCCTAGAACAGACAGTCCAAAAAATATGACATTCCAGGTATTTGGTTGAACAGTGACTTCAGCTGCTTCAGATACTAGGGCTAGCTGAATTAATATTCCTATCCTAAGGAGATGTAATCATGAATGGCATGAAAAAAAAAATCCTGAGGACAATAATCTTTCAGAGTTTATTTTTCCCAGAACTGTAATTATTATGAGCCACTAATTTGTTTCCAATCACACATTATAAAATGGTTTGTATCCTTAGGCTATAATAATGTGTATGTTCAGCTTTAGAAATAAGCAGTGTGCAAGGCTTTAAAGAAATGAAGGAAATTGATATTTTCATTGAGGGTTTGTCATTTACTAGTTCTACAACCTGGGGGCAAAGCCACTTTGCTTCTTTGGATCTCAGTTTCTTCATCCATAAAACAAGGGAAATGATGTTAACACTGTCTAAAGATCCAGTCCATGGTTTTCCTTTCATTTGGTTATTTTTAGCTCATTTCAGTGGAAATTTCTATAGAGGAACTATGAGTATGAGCTTTCATGTGCTTAGCAAATACTTGGGTCTTTTAGTCTGACAATCTGGGAAACCAGAGAAAAAGGGAACCATCCCTGGAAGAAGCAGTGGAAATATTCTGGCTTAAACTAGCCTGTTGCTGATGTGTTGGTTTATGGACATTCTGTCCAAGGCCATTTTAGTTTATCTTGAGAAAAGCTGTAACCAGCCCAAGAACTCCTAGAACCCTGTTGGAGTTCAACTGACATAGTTTTAAGGTGATTTTGTTTTCCTCCATGAAATTCATTAATTATTACTCTGAATGGACTCAACCAACTATCTTATTTTTCTTGCTGTGCTGACTGAAGAGGCATCTTGCCGTTTGTAGGATATTTATTGCTTTAAGTATGAATTCTCTTCTCATGGATCTGTCTCCTGTGTTGGATTTTTTCCCATTTTCTTTTCTTTTTCCATAATATCTGGTGGTGGTTATCATGATAATAGAAAAGACTTGCAAATTGTCTTAAATTCAGTACTAAGTTTTTTAACACCAACCCCCGGCGTCAGGGACGTCTGAGTTTCTTCCTTTTTGTTGTTGTCTCTTGTGCAAGAAGGGAAACCAAAACAAGCCCTTGGAAGGCACTGAACGTCATAGCTTGGAAAAGTTTATCATCTTGCAGGATCCTTCAAGGGTTTCAGACCTTGGAGATGAGGACAGGAATCTGAGTGGCCTCAAAAATATTCTACTTTCAAAAAAAAAATTCTACTTTCAGGAAGACACTTGGATTCAACTAGGAGGCAAAGGCTGAGTTTTATACAATGAGGGCAGCCCTCTCTCTTGCTACCAAGGAGATTTCAGAACTGGGCCTTGGCCAAGAGGGAGAAGGAAAAAAAAAAGTGGAGGGGGGAAATTCCCTCAACAATGACCACCAGTGCTAGAATGCTGAGCTGCCATTACAGCTCAAGGAGATGTCCAGCTGGAAATATTTGAAAGGATTTTGATTCTCAGTGGAAAACTCCAGAAGGGGTTCCGGGGTTAAGGGTCACATATGTAGCCTTAAAGGCTATGTACGACAGAGTTGTTTTTCTATCAGCACTTGACAGGTGTGTCGTGGACAGCACGTCTGACTCCTCGGGGGAGCTGACAAAATGTCAGGGCTCTACGCCCAGATTAGTTGAGCCGTCAGTCACTTCAGGCCCTTGTACAAACACTTACGAGTCTCCAGGCCCTTCCTTTCCATTCAGGCTTTTTTCAAGTTAAACAAAGTCACTGACCATCACAGAGAAAATATTCATAGCATTGTAAGGGGGGAAAAAGGGTGCAAAATGGAACTGTTTACTTTACTGTGCTTGGATTATAAACAAATATTCACACCTGTTTCGGGCCTCCGGCTAATGAAGAACTCAGCCAACTATGTGAAGCAAACACATATTCATACTTTTCATAACTCCCGGTCATTTTAGCACAGATTGCGAAGACTGAAAATTAAGAGATGAAGAAGAAAAAGAGCAAACAGTATTCGTTGGGTGATTAACCACAGGAGGAAAATTGCTAACTTGGTTGAAATTCATAACTAACCTGTGATATATTCATTTCTCTATTCATCAGTCTTGTTGCAGGTAAAATACCTTTAAAGGAGCTTTTAAAGAATTGATGGTGCTGATGGATTGTTCCAGCACATAAGATGAAAGAGCAATGAATGCATTTCACCACAATATTCATGCCAAGTGTTGAAGTTGAAATAAAAAGCAAAGTCAGGAAAAGTAACATGATCAATTTAGTAAAAAATGTGGTCAGGTCAGCCTCACCAAGGATAATTTCTTGTTTTTAACTATGGTCTCCCCAGTAGCATAGTTACTCCATAGCACCCAAGTATTGATTGGGTATCCAACATTCCGAACTCTGCTGACTACATAGAGACAGGTCCTGTCAACAAACAAATGAGCCCTTTGCTGCTTCACTCTGTGCAGTTAAGTGCATCTTTTTGAAAGATCTTCAGAGGTAATTACCTGGCTATGTTCAGAGTCATGCAGGGCACCATTTCCTTGCTCAATTTCCTCACTGATCTGTGTAGAGTTATTTGTTGAGTTTTGATTTCCTGGAATTCAGGGTTGGCTTAGGGGACTAAGTTAGTTTTCTCAAAGCTGCCAGCTGTTAGCCAGACACCATAGCAGACACAGCCAACGAGGTTCCTCATGTGATGGTGGAGCGCCTTTGGTGGTCCTCATGTTCACATGGCTGACTCACCTGCAGACACCCCAGGCAGGTCCAGAAGCAACTGAAATATCTGGTGAATGTTTAAAAAAAAAAAAAAAATACACGGAGAGCCATTTTCTGAGATGAGATCTGGAGGACTTGTATTAGACTTTTAAACTGAAAATTAGGCCCCTAGGTCTTCCTTCTCCCTGTAAACACTAGTTATGATTACTACTCTCAAAGCCATTTTGTGGTCAGTCCCAAGGGTATTTTAAATGTATTTTGCTTGAAACAGCATAAGCATTCATGGAGTGAGGATGAGGCCAGACTCAGAAATGAATGAAGCAAGGATCCTGGCCTAGGAAAGTTTTCTTCTATCAGGGAGAGGAACCACACACATAAAGATGATGAAACTCCCAAAAGGCAGCCAGTCTTCTCAGGGATTGTTCCCCTTAAAAGAGACTGATATTAAATGTGAGGGTCAGAAGCCCAAAGGCGTGACCTCCAGTGACGCACGTGGATAGTACCAAACCCACGGAGAGCCGGGTTCAAACACTGGCCATGGGCGCTGGCCTGGCCCTGCCGGTGTGGACTCGGGCCATCCCCTGTTCTCTGACTGGACAGGCTCTTTGGAGGCCCACCAGAAAGTCAGTTCACTCTTCCTTTTCAAGTGTATTTCACTCAAGCTGGTCACATCTGCAGCAGTGAACTCAGATTCCATGTCCCATACACCAGCCTTTTCTGTTTCCCTCTCACCTTGTGACTGCCACACTCATTGTGATCTCTTGAGAGAGACCTTTGTGAACAGATGACACCATCATTATTCCTGACACAGTGGGGCTTCGCAGACATGGGACCAATATTTGAATCTGAACCCTACTATGGTTAAGTTGCCAGGTCTTTCTGAACTTCATTTTCCTCCTCTTTGCAGTAGGGTTGCTAGGATCATCCTGAGGATTAAGTTCTGCCCCCTTACCTTCACTGAGGTGGATCTTCCTATCATTAAAGTTTCAGCTTAAATCTATCCCACTCTCACCAGACTCTTTCTTAATTACCCAATGGTCCTCTGTCACGTTACTGTGTTGTTGTTGTTTTTAAATTTTTATTTGTTTATTTGGTTTTACTGGGTCTTAGTGGCAGCAGGCAGGCTCCTTAGTTGCAGCGTGCACATGGGATCTAGTTCCCTGACTAGAGAATGCACCCGGGCTCCGTGCATTGGGAGCACGGAGTCTTAACCACTGCAGCACCAGGGAAGTCCCACGTTACTGTGTTTTAATTCTCTGCATAGCACTGACTCTGTTGTGTGTGTGTTTGTTGATGAACTTGTTGGTTGTCTCCTCTTGCTACAATAGGAGCTTTAAGAATGCAGGCATATCTTGTTCACTGCTGTGTCTTTAGCACCTAGAGTGATGCCTGGCCCTCAGTAGGCTCTCAAGAAATATTGATTGCCTCATATGTGCCAAAGACCTCTTACAGTGCCAGACACTCAGTAGCTACTCATGAAATGATAGTCATGATGATTAGTTCTAATTAAATTTCTTTGAGATGACACACGATTTTGATCCAGAAAATCTCCTTGTGTTCATGAAAGAAGTGATAGAAGTGCCATGACTGTGAGACCGGTTATTAATTAGGGGTTAAGGAGCAAAACTTTGTTGATAGTATTTCAGATATTCCTGGTATCACATTTAATGCTGTCTACTCTGTTTTCTAGAGTGCTAATAAAACATGATTCTCTTTTTTAAATGAATTCTATCATAGACAATAATGAGAGATAGTGTCTTCTTGATTTCTCTCTTTTCATCATTTTTTTCCTGCTTTACTGATCTCAGGTCACTGATACTTGCTTTTAGCATCCATCTCACCTCAGGGCAAAGAACAGAGCTGTAAATCTGAGCCTCAACCTATAGCAAGAATTTTTTCCTGAAGTTGATGTTCAAAATCATAGCCTAGCCATGAGCCACACGCAGACTCATAAAAAGCATGGTAGATTTGGGCAGAAGCAGTTTGGTGTTAGTTGTTTTTCGCTTGGGGGATTTTTTGGGTTTTTTTGTATGTTTTACAACTGTGTTATAATTAAAGAGGATAAAATACAGTACTAGGCTTTTGTTGAAGGCTCTGGGGCTGACCTTGAGCTCTAAAACATAGTGATAACCCTCGGGATCTGACAGAGAATGATATTTATAAAAGTCCAACATGCCTTTGAATAAGAAAGTCAGAAGAGAGATAATGATGTATAAAAAGCCAGAAAAATTGTATTCACTTCTTTTATTACAAATGAGAAAACACATCTGACCGTTATTATGGGCACCGCTGAGTATAGGGTCTTCATGTTACTGGTTTACAGCCGTTTCACTGAATGTCTGGAGAGGATGATTGTATGAACTGCATTCTTGGCTTGACCATTTGTTTCTAAAACTCACACTCGATTACAGCCAGAGCCAGAAACTTTAAGGAATAGAAGTGTGGTTCACTTTTCATCTTCTGTGGTTCAGGCCCCCATGTGCCATGCTCAGATCTTTTTCAGCAAAGAGACGTGAACCAAAACAAAAGAAACAGTAACAACGATTCTATTAGCAGCTATTACTTACTGAGCTACAGGCATTACATATGTGATCTCATAGTCAAACCTTCTTCCCCTTTTTTTCTAATAGAAATGTTAGAGTTATTCAAGGTTCCTTGTCTAGGAGTTTACTTCGTATAAAGAAGAACTACTCACACAGTGTGTATGAAGAGTATGTAACTCATAACCTCTCCCAAGATATGGTATGGACTGGAAAGATACACAGATTCAAAATAAACCTTAATAGGCAAAGGATGTACATTCAAGAATATTCACTGAGCATTATTTTTATAAGGAAAAAAGTCTGAAATGGTTATCAAATAAGAGACTGGTTGGGTAAATTATGACACATATCATACCAGCAATACCATGAAGCTATTAAAAATTATGTAAATGAATATTAATTGAGACAAAAGCATGTTGGGTGAAACACATATATTTGCACATTCACGCACACATACATACACATACCCATACATCCCTATTTATGGAAATTTGTACACATACAGGTATAGCCAGAGCAGTGTCTTGAGGGATGGCCACTAAATCACTGACCCTACACATCTCACATTAGGGACAGAAGAATGCTGAGTGACTTTCACCTGCTTCTTTTTACTTTTCTGGAATTGAAGTTTTTAATGAGCTTATGAATGTGTATGATTTTTTAAAACTGACTTTATTTTTTATAGTTCTAGGTTCACAGCAAAATTGAGCTAAGAGGTCCCACATTTCTCCTGCCCCCACGCATGCAGCTTCCCCCCCTCAGTATCCGTCACCAGAGGGATGTACATTTTTACAGTCAATGAACTTACATTGACACATCCTTATTACCCAAAGTTCATAGTTTACGTTAGAGTTCACTCTTGGTATTGTACATTCTATGGATGTAATTTTTTTAAAAACAGTAAAAATATTTTAAAGGTTTTATGGATTAATAAAATATTCTGACTTATCACCAGAAACCGGATGTTAATGATGTCATTCTATCTCCACCTACCCCCGTGTTCTTGGGATTCCTAAGTGAGGATGAGTGATTTGAAGGGAGTGGATGGGCTTAACTACAGCAATATTTTATTTGTACATCTTCTCCGTGCATTTGGTTTGCTTGGTAAGCTGAAATAAGCCAGCTTCTCCCCACTTTTTCCTTAGCCTGTATCCCTGTGGATAAAATAAGCTGAACTTGGTGTTGTGGTTTTAGGAGCTGAGAAGATAAGAAGGAGCAATGATAAGGCAGAAAGAGATGTCTAGTTGGCAATTCCTAGGACAAAACTTCAGACTGTAGGGGCAGACCTTTGGGCATATGCCATGGTGTCTTGGACCCTAGAAATACCTTGGGTTGTATCTCAGTGGTATCCCCTGCATTCTCCATCCCCACAGGTGGAAAAATGGGGAGAATAGTTTCAACACAAAAGCCCTAAACTTAAGATTCTGGAGAACAAGATACACATCATATTGTTCTTATATCCTCAAGATCTCACTTAAAACTTGGCCTTTCGTCTGTGCTCAGTAAATGTGTGAATGGATATGAGAAGCAAGGAGACAAAAAGGTGAAAGGCAGGGGCCAAAGGGCAGGGGGCTTTATATTATAGAGCAATTAGCATCTCACTTCTGGGTAAGATCCATTACTTTTTAACAAACTCTCCATGACTTAAAGAATGTTTGTGTTCTTAAAGCTGACTTTGACCACACCTCATCTTGTCATCCACATCTCGCTTCTTCCTGTACATGGTTTTCCAATGAAAATGAAATTTAATTTACTCTTTCCCCCCTTTTCTCCCACCACCTTCCAAATGCCCACCAACTCCTTTTCCATTTGAAATGACAAACAAAATAATTGTTCATTGCACACTGGTTAGGATTATGTAAACCAACTTCCACTTAAAATAGGATTCTCTAAACTTCTGGCTACAGGATATCAAATGTTTCTCTAGCTTTGGATCACCGAGAACTCTGTGGTCCTCACTCCCATGCTTTTGTTGGGAAGAAGAACAGTAGAGTAGAAAGAGCATGGGTTGGAATCCTGCTTGTGCATCTCAATAGCTGTGTGTCCTTGGATAAGTTATTGGAACTCTCTGTCCATTTTCTCATTTGTAGAAGGGTGAAAAGAACTCACATTGTGAGGATTATATTAAATGAGTATCTGGAAACTGCTGTTTAAATTATCTTTCCAGCAAGGCCGTGTGGCCAAAATAGTGAAGGAACATCCCATTTTTCAGTTTCTGCATTGCAGTAAGAGAAGAGAGAGTGGCCAAAAGCTTCAGCCCTTCTTTGAAAATATTTGTTTAAAATTTTTAAAAGTCAGGGCTGGGTGTTAAGGAAGGCCTAGGAGGTCTGGACGTTTGGGTCTGATGAACTCAGTGAGAGACACCTGGTTCCAAATTTTTACACAGGGAGGTAACTTTAAAAACAAAGAAGGCACACCACCTGCTGATTTTTTTATTGGGAAACCAAGAATTATGTAACTCCAAATCATAAACAATCCACATGCGAAATGCAAAGGCATAGAAGGGACAAGTTTCATCAAGTTTATGGGCATTCTGAGACTTGTAACCGCAAAACAAGCACAGGTGAAGAAATCTTCAGTTACAAGGCTGCTGGATGCCAAGTCAAAACCTCAGGATAAACTTGAGGCAGTGTGATTATGTTATCACAGTCTCTTAGCTCTGGCCTGAGAGAGCAAAAGGGCAGTGCAGTAGGAAGCCTGGAGGGACAATACTTTGATCAAACAATTTAGTTTATGGAAAATTATCTCAGATCGTTAACTTTTAGTGGCCATACTGCAGAAAGAGTTACGGAGAGCAGTAACATATTAGGGGTTGATGATGTCATGGTATGAGCTGTTCATTGATAGGGAAAAAGCAGGTGTATAAACATCCATGAACCCAGCTCAATGTGAAGAGTGTTTTCTTTTTTTTTTTCCTTTTTTAAAAAATTAATTTATTTATTTATTTTATTTATTGGCTGCGTTGGGTCTTCATTGCTGCACATGGGCCTTCTCTAGTTGCTGAGAGTGGGGGCTACTCTTCATTGTGGTGCATGGGCTTCTCATTGTAGTGGCTTCTCTTGTTGCAGATCACGGGCTCTAGGCACATGGGCTTCAATAGCTGCAGCACACGGGCTCGATAGTTGTGGTTCACGGGCTCTAGAGTACAGGCCCAATAATTGTGGCGCAAGGGCTTAGTTGCTCTGTGGCATGTGGGATCTTCCCAGAGCAAGGCTCGAAACCATGTCCCCTGCATTGGCCGGCGGATTCTTAACCACTGTGCCACCTAGGAAGTCCCAAGAGTGTTTTCTTTTAAAGGCTTTCATCTGGCATCCGGACATCTTTCCTTTAGACCAGAGATCAGCAGACTTTTTCTGTAGAGAGCCAGACAGTAAATGTTCTCAGCTTTGCAGGCCACACAATCACTATCAAAACTATTCGAGCCTACTGACATGAACGCAACCAGAGATAATTTGTAAACAAATGAGCATGATTGCCTTCCAGTGAAATGTATTTGTAAAAACAGGTTATGTCCAGACTTAGTCAATGAGCCATACTTCGCTAGACTCCTGCTTTGGACCAATATTCTCTATTTTGGTCACCCCAGACCCTGAACTACTTATATTACCAGCTGACATCATATTCTTCATGTTCAAGAATAATTTAGTTTGTCATTTCAGTAGAATGGATTTGTGTTGAATGTTTTGAATCTGTGAGTTAGTCCAGGAAATATTCCTACCATAAAAATATCAGAGTAAGATTATCTCTTCCCTTCTGACATTTTTCCCCCTTGGGAGATCTTCAGGACATGGCTATAAACTGCCTAGTTCAACTTGTATCTCTAGTTTTAATCCTATCTTTCAACAAGTTCTCCAAGCACCAATAAACCATCTTTCACACAGTAGAGAGGCCCCTGTTTTTTTTCAAATGCACTGGTTGAGCAAAGACAAGTGAGTTTATCAATGTACACTACAGAGTAACTTTCTACTCATGTGTTCAGTGAATATTAGATGAATGAAAAAGTGAGCACATGAAGGAAGAAAAGGGAGGAAGGAGCAAGGAAGGAGGGAGGAAAGAGGAAAGTTATGGTGCATCTTTGTTGTTGTTGTTGTTGTTGTTGTTGTTGATGATGATGATGAAAAATCAAGAGAGCAAGCCCAAAGAGACAGAGAGAAGGAAATAATAACTATAAGAGTAGAGGTCAGTAATATAAACAATAATAACCAAAAGAAAAATCAATAAAAAAGATTAACAAAAACAACGTTTTAGGAAAAAACAGTAATTGAGCCAAATCTCTGCAAAGTGTTAAAATAAGTGAAAGCATGCTAATAAAATTTTGAATGTAAAAGAGAAATAGTTGCAAACTCAACAGAAGATTAATAGCTTAATAAAAGAACATAGTGAACAAATACACACTAATAAATTTGGAAACTTACGGAACTTAAGAGAAAGCCTTTTATACTCTTATATTTTCTATCTTTTCATGTACTTCAATTGAGTTTGTTTACCTCATGGTACATTTTTAAGATCTGCTTTAAAATCTTTTCTCTGAAAATTTCAACATCTGGGATATCTTGCAGCTGACATCTTTTTTATTGTCTCTCATTTGGAAAAAAAAATACATTTTCCTGGTTCTTTTGAAGTTGAGTAATTTTTATTTTTTTTAAGAACTTTTATTGAGATACAGTTAACAGACAATATCAGCATATATTTAGAGTGTACAATTTGGTATCCCAATCTCCCAATTCATCCCCCCCCAACCCTCCCCACTTTCCCCACTTAGTGTCCATGTATTTGTTCTCTACATCTGTATCTCTATTTCTGCCTTGAATTTCCTCTTTCATAGTTGTTAGCATTTGCCTTATGTATTGAGGTGCTCCTATATTGGGTGCATATATATTTATAATTGTTATCTCCTCTTCTTGGATGGATCCCTTGATCTTTATGTAATGTCCTTTCTTGTCTCTTGTAACATTTTTTGTTTTAAAGTCTATTTTATCTGATGTGACTATTGCTACTCCAGCTTTCTTTTGATTTTCATTTGCATGGAATATCTTTTTCCATCCCCTCACTTTCAGTCTGTATGTGTCCCTAGGTCTGAAGTGGGTCTCTTGTAGACAACATATATATGGGTCTTGTTTTTGTATCCATTCAGCCAGTCTGTGTCTTTTGGTTGGTGCATTTAGTCCATTTACATTCAAGGTAATTATTGATATGTATGTTCCTCTTACCATTTTCTTAATTGTTTTGTTTTTGTAGGTCCTTTTCTTCTCTTATGTTTCCCACTTAGAGAAGTTCCTTTAGCATTTGTTGTAGGGCTGGTTTGGTGGTGCTGAATTCTCTTAGCTCTTGCTTGTCTGTAAAGCTTTTGATTTCTCCGTCAAATCTGAATGAGATCCTTGCTGGGTAGAGTATTCTTGGTTGTAGGTTCTTCCCTTTCATCACTTGAAATATATCATGCTACTCCCTTCTGGCTTGCAGAGTTTCTGCTGAGAAATCAGCGGTTACCCTTATGGGAGTTCCCTGGTATGTTATTTGTCGTTTTTCCCTTGTTGCTTTTAATAACATTTCTCTGTCTTTAATTTTTGTCAATTTGACTACTGTATGTCTTGGCGTGTTTCTCCTTGGGTTTATCCTGCCTGGGACTCTCTGCGCTTCCTGGACTTGGGGAGCTATTTCCTTTCCCATGTTAGGGAAGTTTTCAACTATAATCTCTTCCAGTATTTTCTCAGGTCCTTTCTCTCTCTCTTCTCCTTCTGGGACCCCTATAATGCGAATGTTGGTGCGTTTAACATTGTCCCAGAGGCCTCTTAGGCTGTCTTCAGTTCTTTTCATTCTTTTCTCCTTATTCTTTTCCGCATCAGTGATTTTCACCATTCTGTCTTCCAGGTCACTTATTCGCCCTTCTGCCTCAGTTAATCTGCTGTTGGTTCCTTCTAGTGTATTTTCATTTCCGTTATTGTGTTGCATATCTCTGTTTGTTTGCTCTTTAATTCTTCTAGGTCTTTGATAAACTTTTCAGTCTTTGTATCCAGTCTTTTTTCAAAGTCCCGAATCATCTTCACCATCATTATTCTGAATTCTTTTTCTGGAAGGGTGCCTATCTCCTCTTCATTTAGTTGTTTTTCTGGGGTTTTATCCTGTCCCTTCATCTGGTACAAAGTCCTCTGCTTTTTCATTTTCTCTATCTTTCTGTGGCTGTGGTTTTCAGTTCCACAAGACGAAATACTGCTGATACTGCTTGATACTGCTGTCTGTCCTCCTGTGGAGGAAGCTATCTAGGAGGCTTGCGCATGCTTCCTGATGAGAGGGACTGATGGTGGGTAGGGCTGGGTGGACGGAGCTCAGTAAAACTTTAATCCGATACTATGGTGCATCTTTGAGTCAGGGACTTAACGTGTTTGCCAGATTGATATTTCTGGTTCTTTTACAGTTAGATTTGTAGTCAAGGGCTTTCTGGTTACATGTTTAGTTTATAAGATTCATCAGAAATAGACTCACACATATAAACAACAGGGGGGCAAGCAGAGGGTGGGGGTTTGGGGTGGGATGAATTGGGAGATTGGGATTGATGTATATCCATTATGCCATATATATATTAATATGTGTAAAATAGGTGACTAGTAACAAAAGAAGTACTTTCAATGTTTTACCATTAAAAAATGTAAAAAAGAAAGAAAGAAATAGACTCACAGACATAGAAAACAAACTTACAGTTGCCAAAGGGAAAAGAGGGGGGAGGGATAAATTAGGAACTTGGGATTAACATATACAGACTACTATATATGAAACAGAGAACCAACAAGAATATAGTTCACTGTATGGCGTAGTGAACTATATTTAATACCTTGTAATAACCTATAATGGAAAAGAATCTGAAATGTATATATGTATACATGCACACATAACTAAATCACTTTGCTGTATACCTGAAACATTGTAAATCAACTGTACTTCAGTTTTTTAAATTTTTATTTTATACTGGAGTATAGTTGATTTATAATGGTGTATTAGTTTCAGGTGTACAGCAAAGTAATTCAGTTATACATATACATATATCCACTCTTTTTCAAATTCTTTACCCATATAGGTTATTACAGAATATTAGGTAGAGTTCCCTGTGCTATACAGTAGGTCCTTGTTGATTATCTGTTTTATACATAGTAGTGTGTGTATGTTAATCCCAACCTCCAAATTTATCCCTCGCCTCCACCTTTCCCCTTTGGTGACCATAAGTTTGTTTTCTTTGTCTGTGGGTCTGTTTCTGTTTTGTAAATAAGTTCATTTGTATCGTTTCTTTAGATTCCACATACAAGTGATATCATATGATATTTGTCTGACTTATATACTTCAATTTAAAATATATGCATCAGTAAATGTGCTCACATATACTACAATTGGAACGATACAGAGAAGATTAGCATGGTCCCTGTGCAAAGATGACACTCAAATTCATGAAGCATTCCATATTTTTGTGATCTGATTTGCAAAGCAGAAATAGAGACACAGACATAGAGAACAAACATATGGATACCAAGCGGGAAAAGGGGGGTGGGATGAATTGGGAGATTGTGATTGATGTATATATACTACTATGTATAAAATAGGTAACTAATGAGAACCTACTTATAGCACAGGGAACTCTACCTGGTGCTCTAAATGGGAAGGAAATCCAAAAAGGAGGGGATATATGTATATGTTTGGCTAATTCACTTTGCTTTGCAGCAGAAACTGCAAACTGACACAGGAGTCCCACTCCCCTGCAAATAAAACCCTTTTTACGTAAAAAATAAAAAATTCATCAATGAGCAGAGAATCGTTCATTGACTCAGTACATTCATTCAGGAGTGTCACCGTGCTGTGATTTGGGGATATAGTGATGAACAAACTAGACAAAATCCCTGCCCTCACTCTATAGGCAAAGGTGGCCAATAAACAAACAGGTCAGTATATAATAAGGTACCAAGTAATTGGCTTCCAGGCTCACTCCAAAACTATCAGCGCTTGCCATTGCTTCTCCCTCATTTGCCAAAGAAGCAACCCAAGTCCTCTTTTCCTCCATTTCCCTCCTGCAGAACAGATCTGCACAAAGCAGTGAGAACTGGGATAGATTCCCAGAGACTGCGAATAGCCCTCTTGCTCCGGCACCAGGCTGGGCGGAAGGAGGTGCTTCTTTCCAGCGATTTGAACTCTCCCAGGCTGGCAGCCGGCGGGGAACTGTAAAGTGTTGGTGATGGCTTCAGTAACTAGAGCCAGGGGGCTGTCCCTGACAGCTTGAAGCTGAAGCTCGTGCCATCTCGGGGCCATATCAATAACACCACCACAAACATGGCCATTGCCTGTGGCAATGACAGTCCTGGGAACATCTGCTTTTTCTCTCCCTGAGCCCCACGGCCTAGGGCCCACGCCTAGAGCCTGGGCTCATGAGGGGATAAACAGAAAAGGGGATTAGCAGCCAACACTGAGAGAAACAATCAAGGATGTTGGCTGCTGCACTAGCCAGACCAGCCGCTGCCTGTCCAGACAAAGCCCGTCTCAGCTGCAACGTCTCCAAGGAAAACTACCAGTGTCAGGACGCAGGAGACCTAGGGAGCCGAGCTCATCCCAACCCCCAGAGTGGGGCAGGGACAGCACGCCTCTCACCCCAGGGAAGCCAAGCTAGTTCCAGGAGCTGAGAAATCTTTCAGGGATGCATCTGAAGCATCATATCTTCATGAGCTGTCTAATACATGACCACAAAGGGGGCTATGAAAGGGGAAGGTTCCAACACAGCCGTGTCATCTTCACAGAAGGCACAACTCAAGGGAGTGATTATGGGCCGTGTCATTTCCTGCTAATAATCATATCTTTCCCCTATGCTGAGCTTTCTGCTTTCCAGAACACTCTCAATTAAAAAAAACAACAAATGTTACCATTTGTTGAGGGTTTACTCTGTGCCAAGCAATGTGCTAAGCAACTTATATCTAGTATTTAATCCACTGGACCACTCTTTAAGAGATAGTTATCATTTAACCCATTTTTGAGAGGAGAAAACTGATGCTCGGGGAGGTTGAATAAACTTACCGAACATCAAGTTAGCAGAGCTTGGAGCTGATATTTAAACCAGGTCATCTGATTTCATCACATGATACTGCCTTTTAGTCTATTATGTCATTTACTCCTTAGCACAGCCCCGTAAGAGAAACAAATTGTGACTTATTTTCCTGATTTTATACTCAAGGAATGTTCTGTCCAATACATAGCCACTAGCCCAATGTGACTACTTAAATTTGAATGAATTAAAATTAAATAAAATTTAAAAATCAGTTCCTTAGTCCCTGTAGCCAACTTTCAAGTGCTCAATAGCCACCTCTGACAGCACAAATAATGAACATTTCCATCTCTACAGAAAGTTCTAGTGAACAGCACTGACCTGGAACTCTGAGCTGCAGTTCAGCAGTTTCTGAGCTTTCTACAGTGTACTGGAAGGTACAGTGGTTTTTTGGTTTTTTTGTTTTTAAGGCATCATATCCTTTGGAAGGTTACAAAACTTCTTGGAGGCTATGATTGATTAAAAAACTTGCTGTTAGTACAGACAGGGGCCAGAACCCTGCACACTCTGTCTCCTCCACCACACTGTATCAGTATAAAGACCTCTTACTAGAGAGAGAGGAAAGTCAGGTGACTCCAAGTGTCCCAAGGTTGGGTCTTTCTAGGTGCACTCTTGCACCAGACTTGTGATACACTACGCTGTTTTCTGGGAAAGTTTGGGGGAGAGATGGAAGTAAAATGAAGGAGAGAGTTTGTGTTGGGAAAAGCACATCACAAGGTGGACACATAGAGACACACCAGAGGTGCTGGGAAAAGCATTCCTACATACCCTACAAGCCCAGAAGATAGAAACCCACCTCTTCTTTTGCGGGTCGTGTCTCTGATTAAAGCAGATGCTCGTGAAAAGTCAATCAAAAGAATGCAACCCTGCCCCCAAAACATGAACAAAGCAAATCGCTGCTCTACAGAAATGAAAGTACAGAGAGTAGCCTTTAAGAGCATAGATCCTTTGTTCCAGTTCCAGCTCCACCTCTTCCTAGCTGTGCAACTTTAGGTGAGTTACTCACTTCCTCTCAACTTCAAGTTCTCCATCCATAAAATGAAAATGATGGTAGTCTCTGTATCTTAGGATTCATTAGGGAATTAAATATAGGATTTATGAGAATTGTGCAGGAGCCACATAGGCCAGCAACATAGGAAACCATCTAAAAATGGCAACTCTGAGTCATGAAAAACTATTTTACCCATGTGTATCAACACATCGAATTTTTTTTAGACCTATTTAAAAAATCTGTTAAATTGGTTTTATTTTTCTTTCTATTTGGTGTAAAATGCTGTGACACTGAGCTTAGGGAAATACAGTGAACTGCATTCATTTGATTATTCTTTTTTTTTTATGTAGTTGGATGATAAAATTTTGACCAAAGAGAGGTTAAGAAGCAGCATAGCAAATCGTGGCATGTTGCCTCATTGTTTGGGTAGTTAAACTTAGGGAAGCTCAGCCATGAAAGTGAATTCATTCACTCATCAAACATTTATTAAGCACTCTTCCATGTGCCAGGCAAAGATGAGTAAGAAGTAACCCCAACGTTGAAGAGTTTGAAATCTAGTAAGAGAGAAGAGGGAAGAACACAAATATACAGGTGATGCAAGTGCCCCCAAAGAGATATAAAAGTTGCATGAGGACCTCAAAGGAAAGTTAAGTCATATTTAGTTATTTAGACCCAAAAGTTTTCATGAAAGAGGTAAATCTCAAAGTGGGCTATGACAGAGAACTAAAAGATTGAACAGAAGGAGGAGAGCATTGCAAAAGGCAGAAACAATAGGAGCAAAGCTTTTGTCCATTTTTCAGTTTGAATAAGATGCAGGGCAGATGCTGGGAAGAGGAGGGGCAAAGGCTGAGCGGAGAGATTAGGGAAGGAATGGAGAGATTTGAACACAGGCTTATGGAACTTGGACTTTATTTGATAAGGCAGTGATAGATGGTAGTTTAGGAAGATCAACTTTTATCAGTATAAAGCAAGGAGAAACCCAGGGCAAGGAGATTAAGTTAAGAAGCTTTTGCAATTTTTAAGCTAAGATGTGGTGAAATGTAATGAAGAAGTGATGTCCAGTTGGAGTGGTGGACAGGGGAAGAGATAGAAGTGGAAATCATTTGACAATGATATCTTCAGACCTTGATTGCGTTTATGTAACAGGCACTGGTGGCTCTGCAGTTATGCGCCTGGGTCAGTGGGAGAACAGTGGTACCTTTAATAGGATGGGGAAGTCAGGCCCATCAGAGGAGGAAGACTGTGAGCTCTGGGCCTGGTTCGATTACTGATACTGCTCTCCACTCACCTACCCAAGCCTGATGCCATCACAGATGTCTCCCGCTTTCTGTCATTCCTTAAGTCATTGTACCAGTTAGCTGTGGCTGCCTAACAAATTACCGCCAAATTTAAGCAGCATAAAGCAACCACCATTTATTATATCACACAATTTCTGATGGTCAGGCATCCAGTCAAGACTTAGCAGAGTAGTCCTGACTCGGGGTCTTTCATGAGGCAGTAGTCAAGCTGTCACTGGGGGTCCCGGCATCCCAAGGCTCAATTAGAACTGGAGAATCCACTTCCCAGCTCCCTCATGTTGTTGGCAGGCTTCACTTCATGGCTGGCTAGTGGCTGGAGGCTTTAGTCTTCTGCCATGTGGACCTCTCCTTAAGGCAACTCCCAAAACAGCAGTTGGTTTTCCCCACAGCAAGTGATCCAAGAGAAAGAGCTCGAGATGGAAGGCACAGTCCTTTGTAATCTAATCTTGGGAGTGGCATATCACCCCTTCCACCACGTGCTGTTGGTCATTTTGACCACTCCCTGGCACAGTGTGAGAAGAAACTACGCAAACACATGAAAATCAGGAGGCAGGCATCATCAGAGGCCATTTCCAAGGCTGCTTCCACAGCCAAGAAGCCTTGCCATTCAGCTTCCATATTTGTCAAAGCTGGCCCTTGTTCTCTATCTCACTTCCGCTGCTCCAGTGTAGTGTAATATCTATCTCCTGTTTAGTCTGATGCAGTTTCAGCCTTACAGGTCATGCTGTTTTCCCGCAGCCTCATCCTTCTTACCCCTGCAAGAGTGATTCCCCAAAACTGGAGATCTGCCTATCCCCCCACCAACACACAAACGTCCTGCACCCTCTGCTTGGAACCCATGGCCCAGATGATGTAGGTCAAGCTCCTTAGTGTGGATATGATTCCCTCTGTGTCCCAGTCCCTCCCAGTGCTCCAGCCTCCTCCCCTGATACCCTCTGCCTTGAACTTCACACTCTAGTAAGCTGGGACTCTATGTCTCCAGCTCTGTTAGTCCTATTTCACCCATCCATGCCTTTCCCACACTCTCCCTCTGCCTGCCATACTGTTCCTTCTCTCTCTCCACGGTCACAGGATAGCACTGTGATGCAGAACGTAGACTCAGGAGCCCCTCACCTGGTTCAAGCCCCAACTCCACTACTCACTCACTGTATGACTCAGTCAATTATTTAAACTATATGCTGTGTATTGATCAGAGTACTTATATGCATATATTAACTTATATATCGCTACCACGACCTAAGGTAGATGATTTTTACCATCATCTTTGTACAGGTGACAAAGCTAAGGCACATAGAATAAGAACTACAAAGATAGTTGCAATCATAACTCTTCCTTGTTCAGGACAAGTTCAGACACCATCTCCCCCACTGAACTTCATCCTTCTAAAGACAGATGCCTTCCTCCATGCTGCCCATCACTTCCTGGGTATCACTCTCACTTGGTAGTTACCATACTGTTTTGAAATGACCTATTCTTGTATCTGCTTTTTAAAAAATCGGCTGTATGAGGGCAGGGACCTCAAAGTCATCTGTGCCAATTCACCACCCTGTAGAATCTCAGTCAATACATGTTGGTTGAGCTTAACTACACTGGCAGTGCCTGTTGAATATCCAGATGACGCTCTAGGCAGTTGCCACATGAAGAAGGAAAAAAGAGAAGCTAAGGATAGGACCTTAAACAGAAAGGGAAAGAAGAGCTAGTGAAAATATTCTTAAGATGAAATTTAACATTTTCCTTAAAAAAACTAAAACAATGTCTCTAAACCACTAATCCTGAAAAACTTATTTGAAATAGAATTGCACGGTCCCATGTAATAGATGGAATCAAGTTGAAAACCAACTAGAAGTGTGATTCTTCTCATGCTATTTTCTCCAGGGAAGAATGATCATGTATATCTACAGACTCAGGCACAGCCATCAGAATAATCAGTCTACAGGGCTCATTCCCTGAAGACTCCTATTACCATCTTCTTCAAGAGCCCTAAGTCTGTCTCGTTGTTGCAGGAAGCAGGCTGGCCTGTGCAACCAGGAAAATGGTCACATTTAGTCACAAAATAAATCACAAAATAAACATTGGAGCAATTTTGTGAAAATAATAAGCTTTTCTTATTTTTCTTTTGTAGGGTTGCCTTTAACAGAGAAATATCAAAACAGAGAGCCTTCAGACTATTGCGAGCTTTACTAGAATTTCTTTGGATTCTTTGCAAATGGTAGCTCATGACCCAAAAGGCCCATTAAAACCATAATCAGAAATAATATGGGAATTACTGTCATTTATCTTTAGTGATCTAATCTCTGACCGGGCTTGCATCTCAGACACACCTTGTATTTTGTTGTGTGTTCAATTCGTGTGAAAAAAATAAAATCCTCCAAATTAGTCCTGCCAGGTGGTTCTAAAAAATAATTTCCATATGACAGCAGCTCATGTCAATATCCTGCTAAGGATGTGAAACATTTTTCAAAAGTTTATACAGCCCTGACTTTGTCTAGGGACTCCTCCAGTTTTCCTGTCTCCAGTGATATCATTTTAAACATTTGCTTTCTCCAAATGGCTTATGTGTTCTATATAATTCTACTTGCAATGCTTCCTGGCATATAACTGTGGAAATATTAAATCATTCCATATGTGTATGTGTTTGCCTCTCCAGGTATATTTTGGAATTTTCTTGAGAACTGTGATTGTGTCTCCTTGTCATTTTCCACCTCCTCTTTTCCTCTTTCTTTTCCCTTTTCTTTTCCCTAGGAACACCTCTGAGGTGTTCACTAAGCAAGTTCTCCATCATTCTTGGCTGATTAATTTCCTAATTAAAAAGTAAAAGCTACAGTGTTTTGACTGGTATGGGCCATGCATAGAATGAAGTGCTTGACATGTATTCTTTCTTTGATCCCTTCAACAGCCTTGCAAGTATTGTCCCTACTTTCCAACTGTGGAAACTGAGGCTTAGCAAGAGAAGGTGACTTTCCCCAAGTCACAGCTAGTGAGTAAGTGGCAGAGCTAGGAGTTAGACCTGGGCTGTGTGTCTCTAGAACCCACGACTACCTCTAATTGCACGCATTTTCCATGCTTTTAACTAGCAACTTTTCAGGAGTTATTGCTTTGCAGATTTAGAAAGGAAAGTGTGTCTTTGCGCTGGTGAATCTGACATTCCGACAAGAGACACTGAGCAGGATGCTTGTTATAAAGTCGACTGAGTTTCTTCTCTGGAATTCATTTCTAGAAGGTCCTTGTTTCTATCCCCTTTGGAACAGTGCACATGCATCACTGTCACACCCAGGCTGGTTGGTCTGTGCAGCCATTCGTTACCTAGTCCACCACCCTCAACCTACTCGCTACTCAAAATGTGGTCCTTGGACCAGGAGAATCAGCATGAGCTCAGATGTTAGAAATGCAGAGTCACAGGTTTCTTGAAACTTGCTGAATCAGAATCTACACTTAAACCGAATCTCTATGTGATTTGTGTCCGCATTAAAGTTTGAGAAGCACCACCCTGCTTGTGACTGTCACATAAAGTGGAACTTCTTCTCTCTCCTGCAACTATTAGTAAAGAAGTCAAGGTGGTCAGACCTGGATTCGAGTGAATCAGTGACGTCACCACGTAGCCCATCATCACTGCCACTCACCAGGTGTTCATTCTCCTCTCTCAACATCACTCTTCCAAGTTAGTTGAAAATTCTCTAGCTAGAGAGTCATGCGTTAGAATGAAAATATAAAACCTTGTCGAAGGGTAGTTTTAAAATTCATTGTGCTTTCTAGATTCTGTCCCTAACGCCCATCGCTACCATAGCCAAAGTTCAGCTGCTAAATTCATGTGACATTTTAATCTAGTCCAATGTCAAAACAGAATAACTTTGTTAAAGGGGAGGTGAGTTTAGGATTACAGCCCCTTTTAAGATCTGTGTTAAGAAATGTTTATGTCACCTGTCTCCAGTGTGCGCCAAATTGTGTTGTTGCTGTGGTCAGGAGAATGACCTCATTATTTCTTTCTCTAACCTGTTTGGAGTTATACAGCCTAAACACATTTTGTACTTGCACTGTTTGAATGCAATGTTATTTTGTAAAATAGGACTAGTGATTATTCTGCAAGGACTTAGCATGTTTTGCGTCACCGTGTAGACTCTGCTTCTTTTCAAAGAATACATTTAAATTGATTGTATTTCTCCACTCTTACATTCAAGTATTTATCAAGCAGTGCGGCAGGTACAAAACAAGTCAGACATGAATAATTGCTCTTGAGATTACATTCTGGCTAGAGGGACAAGACTGTATACAGCAGTAACTAGGAAAGAGGATAAATTCATTTGTACAGTTCATCCAAAAGTTAGTGGGTTTGGGGAGACAAGATTATGGCTGTGGTCTGAGAAGGTCTCATACATAGCAAGCAAAGAGAGACTTAAACACAGAAGAGGCAAAGAGTGAGGAGGAGGTTATTCTAGAAGGAAAATGATCTTAGCAACGAAATAAGGACTAATGAACATGAAACCTTGTTCATGACATCTCTGCTGGAAGCTAACATATATTGACTAATGCATCCAGGGCTGCTGTGTGTTTCTTCAGCTAAAACACTGAAGTAAAAGGTGCATTTAGTTAACCCATTCTCTAGAGCTTTAAATAATAATTTGTAATTACATAATTATATAATTGTATGTCATATAGTATACATTATAGATAATTATTATAGGTTTATTGATATAATTTATAACTAATGATTATGTGACAATTAATATATTAGTAATATGATTAATAATATTAATATATTGGTTAATATTAATACGTAGTTATAACATAACTATATGTAAGAATATAATTGTGTGGTATAGTTATGTATATAATAATTTATAACTAGCATTTTTGAGGTCTCTTCATATGCCACGGCTGAGTGCTGTACATTTAATACAGCAACTTTATGGGAGTATTTTGATCTCCATTTTATTAATAGGGAAACAGACAATTTAGGAACTTGAGCAAAGTCACAGAGTGAAGAGCAATGATCATACAAAAACACAAAACTTGAAGGCAAAACACACATTCTTAACACTATGCTGTACTATCCAGATAGTCTACGTGGTATTGGACCTTGAATATTGGGTACTCAGGTGCAATACAACATTGAATATCAAGACTGGAAAAACTAATCCCTTTAAGCAATTTCCATTCTGTATGTGAAACCAAGGTATGATGTATACAGCTGAGAGTATTGCAGCAAATGGCTCAAAATGCAAGACCCCAAATGAGAAACACTTGAGTCATTTGGGAAATAGCATCCATTGAATTTTTGATAGGATTTTCTGAGTGTGTGTTTGAATATCTTTCATTCATTTCTTTTTGGAGTTCATGGGAGGTAGTTTATTAGAAATGATTAAAAGAATGGATAAAGAATCACACGTTCAAATCTGGGTTTGAGAACTGGCCCTGACAGGATAATCATGAGACTTGGTTGTTCAGTTAAGCACTTGGCCTGTGTCTTCACAGTGCGGTCTTGGCCAGTAGCCTCAGCACCATCTGGGGACTTATTAGAAATGCAAATCTCAGGCCCCACCCCAGGCTGACTGAATAGGAAGCTCTAGGGACAGGGACTAGGAATCTGTATCCAGGTTTGGGAAACGCCATGCTGGACCACACCTTCCACATCTATAAAAAGGAGATAATGTAGTAATCATACCCCTTTTACAGTATCATTGTAAAGATTAAATGTGATATTGATAGTATACATAAAGTACTTAATGTGATGTCTAAAATAAGCATGCTTCGTAGTTATTATCTTCCATGACTCTATTTCTTGATTTGGGATTAAGAAAAGGTAAGAAACCAGAACCCTAAGCAGCTGACTTTGTCTGCCTTAAATCATAGCAGAAATCAATTCTTACAGTTAGCGTTGAAGTCTTGTCTGACATCCGCCTTACGTTACTAAGAAAACCTGAACTATATAAACAGGTTTCTGCTATGGTCTTTCTTGGGCTCCTGTCTGAAAACCAAGGAGGACTTTCTGTGGCTGAGTGTTTTACAGCCAGTGCAGAGGCTCCATTGGAACAGCTTAGATGGATGTGTGTGTCAGATTGCAAAACACCCCTGCCTGGAGCAGTTAAACTGGACGGTTTAGAAAACCACCTCCAGGTTTCACATTGAGAACACAAACACTTGTGAAGCGAAATGCTTCTTCCCAGGGAGATGTGGCGCTGTTTCAGCTCCCTGGAAAGTGCCCATATATATCAGGGTCTGGACAGAGTCCCAGTAAGGCCTGGTGTGACCCACTTTGGCCAGTTCCAAACCACCTGAATCCATTCTAACTTCTCTGTGCCTTTTGTTCAGTATTTATTTACATGAATTTGGGCATTTATCTTCTTGATAGACTTTTTGCTTCTCACTTGCCCTTTTCCCATGTCAAAGGGCAGAAAACTTTTTTGTAAAGGGCCTGATAGTAACTATTTTGAGGCCATAGGGTCTCTATCACAACTACTCAGTTCTGCCATTGTAACTCAAAAGCAGCCATCGACAGTACATAACTGATCTGTGTCCCAATAAAAGTTTATTTACAAATGGTGGGCCAGATTTGGCCCCAGATTTTGGCTGTGGTTTGCTGATCTCTGACTTAGAATCTCGAAACTTCTAACGAAAAGGATCCAGACAACTAGGCAGAAGAATAACTTGGTGTCCATTCACGTGTAAAGTCCTGGCTTAAAAGTAGCTCCTGGCCTGAGCTGAGCCATGCCTTGGTAATGAAGATAAACACCACCAGCTGTCCCTCCAGACCAACTGGACCAAGCCCCATTCTGAAACTGGTTTGCTCCCACATTGGTGAGAAAACACCTCTCAGTTTAAAAACTTTTAATGAACGTGTTGCCTCACAGTTTGGGACCAAGCAAAGCAAGTTCCAAATCTGGGACAAGGAAGTCTTCCCCTGAACAGTGAGATAGAAATGGAGATGCTGTTTAGATCCCAGTGAAGCAGGAGGCTAGGGCCCAGACTTAAGCCGTGAGAGTAGAGAGTGAGTAGTAGTGTCTTTTCTGTAATAGTTCAGGGCACATAACTCCCAGTGTTTATAAATGACTAAACAATCCCTTCTGCAAAGAAGTAACCCAGAGGGTGTGAATGTAATAAACTACTCTGTATTTATGTCCTAGGAATTCTAAAGTAATGATATGCATCTCTGTATGAGACTGCAGCAGAAGAAACGAGCTAACATACATTGTGGCCCAGGCTGTTCTTTTATGTAAAGTGTTTTACAGTGCCAGGTGTGATCTGACTCAGCCTTATAAGACTTACTCATTCCAAAGTTGGAAATTGCAAGGTAGCCATTTATAACAGATGTCATTGGTTGCATGTCCAGCAGCCATTTCCAATTCTTCCTTTTTTCCTTGAAGAAGAGCCCTTACTTATGTTGGGGTGTCCACATGTAACAAAAGTAAGTCTTACTTGGTTTCATTCAGTCGCAGTCATCTCATTGGCCATACCAATGGTTGGTTTAAGGAAGAGCATGTAACCCAGTGCTGCCTAATGAAAAATAAAGTCTGCTGGGAAGCTCCTAGTAAAGGTATCTTTTCCCTGAAAAAGAGGCATGGGGAAAATATGTCCTCCTGTGGACATTCCAGATATAGAGTTTGGAACTGTGGTGGCCATCTTGCAACCCTAGGGAAAGCCAAGCTGTGGATAATGAAGTGGAATTAACCCTGGAGCTGCCTTGCCTTGAAACATCTTGCTATTGAGAAAATAAATGTTCCTTATTGTGTAAACTAACTTGGATTTTCTGTTTCTTACATCTAGTAGAATCCCAAATGATACCTGCTCCTTTTTAGTCTCCAGTAGGTCAGTTCAGGTCTCTCTTCTCCCACCAGCTCTCAAGTTCTATGCTTTCACTGTCCCTGCCTCATCTTACCACCTGGTAGCAACTTGGGAATTGTGTTTTATTTTGTTTTTGTTTTTTTCCTAACTTATAGCCCTTAAAGTTGAGGTCTTAACCTGTTAGGATTTCACCATGGAGCCACTGGCCAATAAAGAGTTGCAAAAACAACTGTTCACAGGCTGAAGTGATTTCATTTTGTTGCTTTGCTATTAGAAGTATTGGTAATAATAATGCTATGTTTATTTTTCATTCATTCAATAAAATTGTCCTTCCCCTAACAAAGAGTATAGGCTAGTATATTATCAAGTAAGCAATTACATACAATATAATCTGTGGCAGAAATGGGGGCTATGGAAGTCCAGAGGGAGGTGCTGTTGTTGGCTTACCCAATAATCATGCCTTTTGCACTTCTTCCACACTTGAAGAAACTCTTTCCCTGAAAGAGTTTCCAGCCTCCATTGTGGTTAGGGCATGTACATATGGGCCCCTTCTGACCAAGGAGATTTAAGGGAATGCCTTCAGAGGACTTCTAGGAAGGATTTTCCTAGAAGAGTAAGATCATCACAGAAAGGTGTCTTCTTTCCTTCCTGCTCTTGGTTGTTTTGTGAGAGGGCATGATTTGGAGCTGCAGCAGCTATCTTGTAATCATGAGGCAAAAGCTAAGAGAATTGTGGAAAGTTGAATCCAGTTCTGTACAGAACTAATCTTGAATCTGTATATCTCCAGATATGTAACATCCAGTTATGTGGTAATAGAGTCATATTTCATTAACTGTTACTTATACCTAGTAGTATGATAAATGGTACAATGGGTATCTAACCTGGACTGAGGCAATCAAAGAAGGCTTCTTGGAGGAGATGATTCATGCTAAAGCATGAAAGACATGTACACATTTTGTAATAGAAGGAGAGGTGATAAAGGAGAGTCCAAAGACTTGGAGGAGAGAATACGGCAAGTTTAAGAATTCAAAATAGGGGGCTATGGCTGGAGCGTAGAATATTGTTTATAGAGTGGCAAGAGATGAAGCCAAAGAAGTGGTGGGTAAGGGCACAAATCACACATGACTGTGTAAGTTATGTTAAGAAATTTTGCCTGTTTTTTAGGAACATTAGGAACACTATTGGAGTCTTCTCACTATCAAGGTCAAAGTTAATCACTTCTTTTACACACGCAGATCACATTGCTCATAGTTTGCTCTCATTTGGACCTATTAGGGCTTGTTTACTATTCAATGATATATTTCCCCCAGTAGACTGGAAGACAGTTGAGGGCAGAGGCTATGTTTTATCTCATTTAAACCAATTCCCTCTAATGAATCCTGATAAAGGTTTGTTAAATCAAATTACCTCTCCCATTTCAGTTGATAAAACCTGAACCTATTTTAAAGTATTTTGTCTTGCTTTATCCTTTCAATATCCCCATGAAAGCTGGAGAGAGCAAGAGAGGGGTTCAAGCTTCCACAGCTGGTTAGGGCAGAGCTACAAAGGCTAAAAACAGGTAGTATCTCTCTTGGTCCAAAAATGCTTTTCGCTATATCGTATGGTTTTGTCTCTCAGCAAGTATTTCCATCACTAAAAGTTTGTACATTAATTAATTTGCCATGAGGTCCCAGTTTGATGAAACTTAAAAAAAAAAAAAAATTTTCATGTAGTCTTTGCCAGAAGTTTTGTAGTAGGGGAAACATCCAGTCACACTTTCTTTTCTTGGGGCAAACTCAGCGTGGCCCTTTGGAGTTAGCAGATGTAAGGCACGTGTGGTTTGAAGAAGACTAGCACTCCCCCTGTATCCTGGTGTGCAAAGTTTGTAGAATACTCACAGGCAGGACGACAAATTTGTGTAGGAACTATATTAGGATAACTAACTACCTGCCCTAGCAGATAAACCTGAATAACCCACGTAAAGATTAACTTTCGGGGGGCTTCATTAGAGACCCAGGCTCTTTTCCTCTTGTGAATCCACCTTCCCCTGTAACCCCTGATAGGTCTTCTGAATCTAGTAGACAGAGGAAGAGAGAGAGGAGCTTTCCACAGACTTCACTTCCACCCACATTACCTTGGGCAGGCCTCAGTCATGTGACCACACCTACCTGCACATGAGGATGGGAAATGGAGCACCTGTGTGCCCAGAAACATAGCTTAATGAGTTCAGTAGACAAGTGGTCATCTCTGACTTAGGGACCAATGTGAATTTTATAAAAAAGGTTCTACGTTAGGTAGTATTTCTGATGAACTAGGGTAGCTCAGAGGAGGCTGGAGAGCCCAGAGGAAACTTCACCATAAGGGATGAGATAGACTTGCCTACTGATTGACCTCAGAGCTAGGATCATGTGTTTCATGGGAGAAGGTTAGTTCCAAACATTGTATGTGGCTGAAGTGAGAAATCCCTCCTTATCCAAATGAGCGAGTGCCCATATATCAAAAAGAGCTGTGTCGTAAAGAATTGTATATATTATTGGGAACCCATATCCCAGCATAGCACCACATAATACCATAAAGTGATCCTCTCATTCATTCATTCAACAAAGCTTATTGAGTACCTAGCATGTGCCCAGCACATTCTAGGTGCTAGAGATACAGCTGTACCTGCCCTGAAGCTTAGGTCCCAGAGAAAGAGGAGATAAATAATAAATAAATGATTTTAGGTAGTCATAAGCACTATGAAGAAAGTAGAGTTTGGTTGCCAGGTTACAGAATAGAAAGTGACTAAAATAGAAGGGGCTGGCACTCTTCTAGATTGGATGGAACAGGATACGATGAATGTAACTAAGGGAGAGAAAAGCTTCATTTCCCCATTTCTGAGACCCAAAGAGACTGCTACTGGGCCAACCATGGCATGTGCCCTGATAACCATAAGCTTCTCTTCAGTGGTTTTAATCTACTCCATATTTCTGGACCTCTCAATTTCAAGAGCCACTATGTGGTAATAGTGACAAAAACAGTAGCACAATGGGAGCTACATGTGCAAATGAATGATATCCAAGGTTTTCTCAGTAGAGGGGCAGCAGTCAATAAGGACCCCTCTGAAATTAGAAAATATTTTTCCCTGAATGGTAACAAAACACTTCAAAATTTGCAGCATTCAGCTAAAGCAGTTCTTGGGTTCGTAGCTTTAAAATCTTATATTAGAACATCAGAAAGATTTAAAATCAAAAGAATATGAAGGTGAGTCAAAAATTATCTGCACTATGGATGTAGAATTTATTTTAATTAACTTTTAGGAAAGACAAATACATCATTTTTGACATAATCTCCTTGCTTTTCAATACACTTTGCCCATCTGTCAACAAGCTTTCGTATTCCCTCATTTAAAGAATGTTTTAGGCTGAGCTGCGAGCCACAAATGCACCGCTGTCTTCACTTCTTCATCAGAAGTGAATCTTCGGGGACTTCCTAGGTGGCGCAATGGTTAAGAATCCACCTGTCAATGCAGGGGACACAGGTTCGAGCCCTGATCTCGGAAGATTCCACATGCTGCGGAGCAACTAAGCACATGTGCCACAACTATTGAGCCTGTGCTCTAGAGCCCGTGAGCCACAACTATTGAGCCCATGTGCCACAACTATTGAGCCCATGTGCCACAACTGTTGAAGCCCATGCACCTAGAGCCTGTGCTCCGCAATAAGAGAAGCCGCTACAATGAGGAGCCTGCGCACCACAATGAAGAGTAGCCCCCGCTCGCAGCAACTAGAGAAAGTCCGTGTGCAGCAACGAAGACCCAACGCAGCCAATAAAGTAAATAAATAAATAAATAAATTTATTTTTTAAAAAAAAGCTATGGTGTGAGGGGCAGAAGCCTGTTTGAATCACATATAGGGGATAAATAGGAAGATAGATATTTAAAAAAGACAGTGAAAACAACAAAGAAAAAGTGAATCTTCGTCCTCATAAGGCTGTTTTCAGGGGACCAAATGGGAAAGTCTGGTGGAGCAAGATCAGGGCTATAGGGAGAATGCTTTAACACCTCAAAAGGAAGATTTTGTAGAGTGTTGACAGTGTGGGCAGAAGTGTGCAGACGTGCACACCTTCAGACCACAAAAAATGAATCACTGCACATTACTGTTCTTTCATGCAAATCACAACTGGGGCATCCATGTTTGCTTGCACCACAGTTAGAATGAACTGATGTAACACATTCATACCTGCACAGCAGTGACTGGGGAGACAGTATCCTTGAGCAGAAAGTGCTGATAAGACAGTGTGGCCAAAAGAAGTTTTAATATAACCTGAGTGCAGATAATTTTCGACTCACCCTCGTATACAAGGATGACTTCCAAATTTTCTATCTAAAACATATATATGAAAAAATAGGCATCAGTGTTTTATTCTGGTTATTTCTTATGGTAATATTACAAGTGATTTGCAATTTTTTATATGTACCTTTCTGTATTTTCCACATTTTACTTTTCTCTAGTGAACACATATTATTTTAATAATGAAAAAACATTTTAAACATATAAACAGACAAAAAAGAAAGACCCCTCTTTGCTAATGAGCACCTCTAGCATTCTCAGATTCATTCCAGAAACTCCTTAGAAATATTCGGATGAGGGAAGAGGTGTCAGAATTGTGCAGTTTGACTAGGAAGAGGAATGTGACCTCACAAGTGAAGAAAGGCATATCAGTTTTCCCTTCATTCCACAATTATTTATTAAACACCTTCTATGTATCAGAAACTGTATTAAGACCTGGAGATTTTTTTTAAGAAAGTGAACACATGTGACCTAACCCCTGACTTGATTTAGATTTTAGTCTAGAAGAAAAGTTGAAAGGGCTGGATAGAAAAATCAAGGCCATCCACACAGAGGTTTTTGTGCTCGGACTACGTACAAAGCACTTTGCCCAATTCTGCGAAGCAGGGTGTTGGTGGGACACTTCTTGTGCTGCATCACGTGTCTCATGAAGACACGAGAACATCTTTCTCCCCTGCTGCACTCCTCCCAAAAGGAGCACTCACTTTGTGTTCCTGTTAACATTTCTTCAGGTGCTTCCCTCCTGAGGGAATTCAGCTTCGTTCCGCTTTGTGATCAGGCAGCTGTGGGGTCCTGCGGGGTGGTATCCTTACCTTATCCCAGGATCCAGCCCCACCATATGTGTTGTGATCGCCACCCTCCCAGGTCACCCTGTGGCTGCCAGAAACCACCAGTCCCCCTTGTGTGTTGCTCCACCAAAGTTAACCTTGTCATTACACAGATGCTGTCAGAGGCCATGTCTGAACACTGTGCCAAAACAACTAGTCCAGAAGGAACATTCGGTCAATCTGATTTGTCAGTAAGCCAAAAACTAAGATATTTGTTTGACTGGATTCATGTAGGATTTGGTTGGTTTTATTCTGGGCAGAATTTGGTCTTGTTAGCTCACATATCTCAGCACAGTTCTCATCTCCTAGGGTTACAAGAGCTATTGTAGCAACAACCACCACAATAACAATCTCTGTTTCTCCCCCAAGATCTTCACTTTATCTCCATAAGTATCCTGGAAAGCACTTGAGGGCAAGACTATGTGATCATCTCCATTGGACACAGTACACACAGTACATGTTTAACATGTGTCATTCGGGGTCTTGCCAGCAAACAGGTTACCTCTTCAAATTGTGTCCCTGGAGGAGAGCTAGCAGAGGGACAGTTTGCAAAGGTGTAGGCAGGTTTAGAAAAACTGTAGAAGGCAGGGCAGGATCTCAGGGAAGTGACAGGAGAATTACTGTTAAACCTGAAGGGACATGATGAGGAAGTAGAAAGGACAGAGAGAGGGGAGGAGAGATGAGCTACCTTTGTCCAAGGAATACATCCACTGTGTGTCAGATCCATAGTGGGAATGCAGAGGAAATAAAACCCCAGCCTCACTCTCCTTTGAACCCCTTCCTGGGTTCCCTAGTTGCTAGACTCACCTGGAAACCAGAGAGCACAGAAACCTGTGGATGTAACTCGTATTTGTCAGCCTCCAGGAACACAGAAGAATCCAGAGGGTGGAAACTAGAGCTGGAGGGACAGACAGAAGTTATCCAGCCCAGTACTGTGTTAACTGATTTTCAGAAAGGGTTGATTCTACACCCTCCCTGAATAAGCATCTTACTTTTCAAGGGAAGCAGTCATGTGGACTCACGGACTCTTGGGCTTGGGGAAACTTCGAAAGCACTAACCCCTTTGGGATGCATAAAACTTCTTTCAGGAATCTTCAACGAGTGGCCATCCACTTGAATGCCCCCTTGTGAGAAGGAGGTCAGTACATGTCACAGCCTTTGAGGGCACTTCCCAATTAGAAGCTTCCACAACAAGTTCCTAGTTTTATCCCCTAACATCACCAGAACAAGTCTATATCCCCAACTCCCATTAAGAAAGAGGGTTACTGAAGCCTTAAATCTCTACATTTTATTCTGAAAATGGAGTTGCCATGTGATTCAGCAATCTCACTCCTGGGCATATATCTGAAGAAAATTCTAATTCGAAAATATACATGCATCCCAACGTTCATAGCAGCACTATTTACAATAGCCAAGACATGGAAGCAACTAAATGTCCATCAACAGATGAATGGATAAAGAAGATGTGGTACATATCTACAATGGCATATTACTCAGCCGTAAAAAAGGAATATAATTGGGACGTTTGAGGAGATATGGATGAACCTAGAGACTGTCATAAATAGTGAAGTCAGAAAGAGAAAAACACCATATATTAACGCATATATGCGGAATCTAGAAAGATGGTACAGATCAACCGGTTTGCAAGGCAGAAATAGAGACACAGATGTAGAGAAAAAACCTGTGGAAACCAAAGAGGGGAAATGGGGGTGTGTGGGGGGGGTTGGGGTGGGTTGAATTGGGAGATTGGGATTGCCATATATACATTACTAATAAGAAAAAAAGTATCGAATTATACACTTTAAATATAAAAAAAATGTTACATATACACAATGGAATACTACTCAGCCATAAAGAAGAATGAAATAATGCCATTTGCAGCAACATGGATGGACCTAGAGATTCTCATACTGAGTGAAGTCAGAAAGAGAAAGACAAATACCATATGATATCACTTATAGGTAGAATCTAAAGTATGACACAAATGAACCTATCTATGAAGCAGAAACAGACTCACAGACATAGAGAACAGACCTGTGGTTGCCAAGGGGGAGGAAGAGTGGGGGAGAGAAGGATTGGGAGTTTAGGATTAGCAGATGCAAACTAGCATATATGGGATGGGTAAACAACAAGGTCTTACTGTATAGCACAGGGAACTATGTTCAATATCCTATAATAAACCATAATGGAAAAGAATACGAAAAAAAAAACCCTCTATGTTTTGTGCATGGATAAGCATGCCCTTAAAACAAGGTAGGGTGGGTGGGGAGAAGGTACAAAGCTTGAGCCAATCTCCCAGGCAAAGGCAGAAGAGAACTCAAGCTGTGCAGAGGGAGGGAAAATCATCCTCTCCCTGTATCCCACCACAAACACATCTAAATTTTAGAACATCCTGAAGCCAAAGACAGGACAATGAAGTCCCTGAGCACTGGAATTGGGACCCTTCAGATAGAATGGCTTTAATTATATTTCAAAGCCACATGCTCTCCTGTGCAAGACAGCAGAAACCAAGAGCCACAGCCAACAGCAACCAGTGTAATTAATGAAAACCTAGCAGCTAAAAATGCCCTTTGGCAGCTCGGAGGACCCCAGTACTGCCTGTCAGTTATATTTCATCTTTTTAAAAATCCCAGCCTGCAGAAAGCATTCCGTGTGGAAAGGGCTGGGTCGTTTGCAGGAATCACTGTAAAACTTAGACAGTAGTTTATTTGTTAGGCTGGTAACACATGAGAAATGGAGGAGAGGTTTGTTTTCTGTAGCAGAAAGCAGATCAAGCCAGCTGGCAATGTGCCCAAAACAAATAACCAAGAAACAACTAGATCTGTGTGAAACTTGGTGAGAAAGTTTAGAGTTGGTGGGGCAGGGAGGGGGGGCTCTGGCAGAAGAGAAAATAGGCAAGCAAGGAGGAAAAGAGGTTTTCAAGTTCTCTTATTGGTAAAGTCACTGTATAGAAGTCTATATGGGTTCATCCTCCAATTCCAATCTCCTGCCTGTTTTCAACTGTCACCACATCAGCATTCCATTTAGAGCCGGGATTTTGTCCCACTTCCGTTTCACTATTTTTAAGGGTTGACGTTAAATTTGGTTGGTTCCATTTCTTGTATTTCTATTCAGCACCTGCAAATCTAGAAGTAGAGAGTTAGAAATATAGAGCAGTAGTTTCGATTGTTACTCTGTTGTTGACTGTGCAAATGCCCAGCAACCCTGTGAGAGAAGCATCTTTATCAGTCCAGTTATCTTTTTATCATCTAAATCTTTTCAAATTTGCATTCAGTAAAGTTCACTTTTCTTCTGTACAGTTGGTTCTATGAGTTTTCATAAGTGCACAGAGTTGTGTAACCACCACAGTGAAGAGTTCTGTCACCTCAAAACTTTCCCTTGGGCTAAAACTTGATGGTCCAGCTCTCCCCTCACCCAGCTATATCCCCTGGAAACTACTGTTTCTCTGTCCCTGCAGTTTTGTCTGCTCTGAAATGTCACATAAGTGAAATCATATAGGCTTTTGAATCTTTGTTAGCCACATTGTATAAGTCAGGTCAAGCTCAGAGAAGTTCAGTAACTTGCCCAGGGTCACCCAGCTAGAAAAGCAGAGCAAAAATTTAAGTGCAAGTCCACTGATTCCAAATCTTATCCTTTCTCCCCAGTACTGAGCTGGAACACTGCCTGGCCTCAGTTTCCCTATCTCCCTCATTAAGAGGTTGGGGGTGGGGGCAGACAATGAAATCATGGTTGCATAAGGACTCTAGAAAATGTGAAGTCCTTTGTGAAGGCACATATTGCTTCATGTTTATTACTCACCTTTGTCCTCTGCCAAGCATTTTACAGGAGGGCACTTGGGCTCTCCAGATCATCCTTCTGTATTTGGTGGCACACCTTTGAACCTGGCCATAATCATTCTGTGTAAAGAAACATGCACACATGCACACACGTGCACACACAGGAACACATATTCCTGGTAATGCAAGAAGCATCTCAGGAGGTTAAAGGACGTGTCTTGACTCTTCTCCACCAAAGAGGCAAAACCATAGATTTATTTAATGGGATTTGGGTTGTGCAGTGGTGTTTTGGTCATCCAAAGGGATTTTTCTATTCTCAGGACATGAAAGTAACTGCTATGAAAAAAATTTGACTTGACTATTATGTCACACGAAGTAAACATCATCTGCTGGCCTGATGGCTTGGAAGCCTCTCTCTAAACTACTTCTGCCAAAGGCTTTGAAATGTTTGCTTTCAGGCTGGATTCAACCATCAGAATATTTAGAGAAGTACATGCCGTAGCCCCACAAAACAGATCTCTCTCTTGGTGAAGATAAACCTGCAAAGCTGTAGCTGTCTCCAAGCTACACAAATACGGGTTTGGTTCCTTCCTCCACCTCTGCTCCCAGTAAATGTTATTGAAAGCAAAAGTCTTCTTTTCTTCATTACTGCTGTAGGGTGTAGAGTTACAGAAATAGGCCAAAGACTCATGAGGTACCTCGGACCAGAGATGTCCAGTGGATGGATAGTGCAAACCATATATGCAATTTTGGATTTTTTTTTAGCATACATATTTCAAAAAGTAAAAGGAGTTGAAATTCATTTTAATTATATATTTTTAAACCAAGGTATCCAAAATATTTAGTCAATATACTGTTATAATGAGATATTTTCATTCTCTTTTCCATATGAAGTCTTCAAAATCCAGGATGTGTTTTACACTCACAGCACATCTCAACTCAGACCAGCCACATTTCATGTGCTCTGTGACATGTGGTTAGTGATTACGGTATTAGTGAGTGCAGCTTTACTGGCAGAGGTAAATTCAGATCCCAGCAGAGCCTCTTAATAGTAGCGTGACTTTGGGCAAGTTATTTCAACTCTCTAAGCCTCGGTTTTCTCATCCAAGAAAATGACAGTGATGTCTACTCACAAAGTGGGTGTGAGGATTAAATGAGATAATCCAAGTAAAGTGCCTGGCATGTGGCAAGTGGTCAATGAATTTGAGATGTTATTAGAAGCAAAATTATTATTTTTACTGGTGTCATTATTTTTACTGGTGTCATTATTGCTGTTACCATTTCTGTTGAGAAAGTCAGACCTTGTTGGTCTGTCTTTGGATTTCTCATGGAGATGGAAACTGGAATCAGGTTCATTACCTCCAAGGTGGAGGAGAGTTAAGAAGGCAACCAAAGGAATCAATCATATTTTTACAGCTCTTAAGCCTTTAAAGAATTCTTTCCTCCGTGTTATTTCTTTCTAAGAGTCAAAATTCACCTGTAATGTAGGAAATGTTTTCTTTGTGGATGATGGAAGTTAGGCTCATAGAAGTTGGGTAAGGTCACCCAACCAGAGCAGAAGAGTCAGGACTTAACTATAAGGCTTGCATCTCCAAAGCTGTATCTCTAATAACATTCTGTAAGCCTTCAGAGCCTCAGGCCTGTGTGTGAATGTGCCAGTTCTGCTGCTCCTTCTGTATCCTGAGTTCTCTTTCCTCATCTGTAAAGTGATAATGATATCAGCCTCATGGGAAGTCGGGGAGGTTAAAAGTGGTGGGTTTGTAGACTGAGTAACAGAGTGTTCCACAAATAGCACATACTCTGTTACCTAAGCCAGAACAAATACCATGCTCGCAAGGTGGACATTGAATTGTTTGCATGTTGGTGTGAGCTTTGGATGGAAACTTTCAGGGGCTGGTAGTTCTAAAGCTGTACTTACTTATATCAGAAAGATCATCAAGGTTTGGGAAGAACACTGGCATCGAGCCTTTTGTGCATGTCGATTGACTCTAATATGCCCATCTGGCTTCACATGCTTCTTGTTTGCTCTGAAGCATTCCTCATCCCACAGGATCCCAGAAAGAGGCCTTATCTTGTAGCCATCACCACCATTCGGCTAACAGACAGCATGTTTTGCTCTTCAGTGAAGGCTTAATGGGAAAAAACTTGCTTCACTTGAAGAGAAGTGTGGCTCACAGTCTTGATGGGACACACATGGCTCCCTCCCATGGGAGAGTGGAGGAGAATTTAATAAAAGTGCAGAATTGTTTATAAAAGTGTAGGTAGGGCTAAGGGATGGTATAGAACCTTGTGATTAGCTACAGAGGGACTGTATCAGCCCAAACTCATGGGAGCAAGAAGACAGAACCTGGACATCACTGGAGCTGGGTGTTCGAGCTGCACTTGAGGGCTGCCTGATGGGAGATGGGGCCTTCAGTGGAAAGACAACCCAACTGTAGAGGAAGGAACAAGGATGGAAGATGGGAAATAATCATGATGACCTCACTCTCAGAGCTCTTGATAATGTCTTTGATTGGCTGCATCAACAGAAAATCAGATGGCAAGGGAGCCCATTGGTGGAAGCCATGATCAACCTCCCAGAGCACAGAGCTTGATCAAGAACTATAGAGAGTGGATCTGGAGGAGCAAATGGAAAATATCCACCACAAAAATACAATTTGGTTTGGATCTCAAAACCTTTCCTCATTGACTGACTCTCTAGCTCCTAAATTTGGAAGGTGTTTTCTGGGTTTGTTTTTTGTTTTTTTTTTTTTTGGTTTGGTTTTTGTTTTGTTTTGTTTTAAGTGAAAGAAAGTTGATGCAGGGAGATACACACTCCGTAGACAAAGTGTGGGCCATCTCAGAAGGCAAGAGGTGCCAGGGTAGGGGGTTGTCAATTTTTATAGAGGTAGGTAATCTCATAGGCTAATGAGTGGGAGGATTATTTCAACCATTTCAGGCAAGGGGTGGGGATTTTCAGGAATCATACCACTGCCCACTTTTTGGCCTTTTATGATTGGCCTTGGAACTTTCATGGCACTTGTGTGTGTGTCGTTTAGCATGCTGATGTCTTACAGTGAGTGTGTACTGAGGCTCAAGGTCTAGTGCAGCGGTCCGCAACCTTTTTGGCACCAGAGACTGGTTTCATGGAAGACAGTTTTTCCACAGACGGGGGTGGGGGAGTGGGAGGGGATGGTTCAGGCAGTAACGTGAGCGATGGGGAGCAACGGGGAGCGATAGATGAAGCTTCGCTCACTCGCCCACCACTCACCACCTGCTGTGCAGCCCAGTTCCTAGCAGGCCATGGACCGTGACCACTGGGTTGGGGATCCCTGGAAGTCAGTCATCCGCCATCTTGGACCTATCAGTCCTAGCCAGTTTATGTTGTGTCCTCAATGGCTGTCATTCTTTTAAAGGTTGTGCCCTGCTCCCTTCCTGTCTCATTCACCCCTCAGAGACTTTACTCAAATCTTATGGGAAGCAGAGGGGTGACCGTCTGTCTTCTGTAGCTACTCCAGGGCTGAGTAAGGGCATCGACCCTGCCTGTCAGGGAGTAAAAATCTCTTAGAAGGTGTTTTGTAAGAGAGTGTGACCAACCCGTTGCCCTTCAAGTTCTATGCTCATAAACTCTAAAATGTGCTCACAAAGGCCTCTTCCTTTCCAAATGTCTTTCTTCCTGAATGACTTTTTCCAGCCTTCATGGTATAGCAGCTCTGCAAAAATGTGTATGACTTAAGAAACCAGTACAAGAGAACTAGCAAACACCCTACAGTAAACCAGGCACCATGCTAGGCAGTTAACACAGGTTAACCCTCCATCTCTGCCCCCAGAGGGACTCTATCCTCTAACAGGAAAGGAGAAAATTGAACTTGAAGTTCATCATTTTCAATGTAAATGTAAATGTTACCATGATGTATTATAATGGAAAACCAGGTTAGGCTTAGTGTAATTAAGGTTGGGAAATGGTTAACACTCATCTGAAAGAAGTGGTTTACACCCAGAAAAGGGGTTTAATATGATGGAAATCTAATGGAGGTGGGCTTGGGACTTTACCATGAACCAAAAGAATGTATCCACACAAACCAACGTGTTGACCAAAATGTCTTAGTCTCTGGACCTGATTTTCTTTTTTTTTGAGGCTCTGCCTGACTAATTTCAATTTCCCTTAAAGTAAGAAAGAGGTTAAATCAAAATGAAGAAGCTACCCCAAGGACCTGTGTAGGTGTATCCCTGACCCTAAACACTACTGAAACCAAAATAGCCCATAGATTCACTGGTTGTAACAGGCAAGAGCAGAGAAGGAAAGGGAGAAAGGGGCTTGGGGGTGAGGGGATTGGTCACTTGTCATCTTATATCCCCAACAAAGGTAGACACTCTTTTTCACTTTTCAGCTGACTCTGGGCACAGACAGAACACATTTGGCTGTAGTGACAAGGGAGCATACTCAGTGTAGTAGAAGCTGGAATTTGGGGTAATCTCTGGTTTTAAAATGGGAAACCTCTCTTCTTCAAAAGAAATTCATGGACTAATTTACTTACTGTAAATTTTTGCTGATTATACATCTAATACTCATGTAGAAAACTTGAAGTAACACACACACACAAAATAAATAATGAAATATCAGACATCTTTTATCCCATCTCACAAAAATATTTGTGGATAACTTTTCAGTAACTCTCTGTGTATGTTTGGTTTGTATGCCAATTTTTTCCCCCTGGGATACATTTGGAATTATACTTTAATTGTTTTTTCTTCTCAGTTGCTATCTTAAAGACTACCTATAGTCTAAAAGAATAGTTCTTACTTAGGGACGTACATTAAAGTCAAATTGTAGATTTTATTTTTTAAAACATATTTGTCAAATAAAAACAAGCCTTTCCCTGGAAATGATGATTCAGTATATATGAAGTGAATGGACCTTGGGCATCTTTAGAATTTTTTAAGCTCCTCTGTTGCTTCAGATCCATATCACCAATTGTGAATCAGTACATTCTAACAGAAAGAAAAAATAGCAATGGATTCCCTATAATGTGAATAGAAACATCCTCATTTTTAATATACCATCTGGGTTTTTTTTTATTATAAGTATTTTCCTATATCACCAAATAGTTCCTTTTTGGCTTGGTGAAATATACATAACAAGAAATGTATCACTTTAACCCTTTCTAAGTGTACAATTCAGTAGCATTAAGTACATTCACAATGTTGTGTAACCGTTACCACTATCTGTTTCCAGAGCTTTTTCATCATGCCAAAAAGAAAGTTTATAATCATGCCTCCCATATCCCCAGCCCCTGGAGAAAAGTCATGTTTTTAAACATCACTTCATATTAACTACAAAATATTCTTTATATGGATACAGTGTAATTTACTGAACCATTATTATAACTTTGGACAACTTTGTTGTTTCCAGATTTTTCTAAGACTTAAGTAAACATCAGTGTGTGTGTGTGTGTGTGTGTGTGTGTGTCTATTTGGTTCTTCTTTATATCTTCTGTTTCTATGCTGAGATGTCCTATTTCTTATTTGTTTCAGGTGTGTTTGCAATTGCTTATTGGATCCTTTGTGTAATAGCTGCTGTAAAGTCTTTATCATGTAATTCTATACTTATATTCATATATATAATTCATATATAACATATAATTATATAATATGTAATCCATGCATTATTATTATTATATCCTTGAAATTTAGTGGATCGTATGTGCAGTATTTTAAAGTTTTAGTGCTCTTAACCAAATAGCTTAATTAAATCTTGATTTTTATCATTAGAAAAGACTGTTTCACCACATTCTGTTTAAGACTATTTATCGTACTTGTTAGATAATTATATCTAGTAGTTTTGATTTCTCTAAAGTAGCTTATTAATAAAGAATTTGTTTTTAGTATGTTTGTTAGCCATTTTTGCTTTGTAAATTATCAAGATTGACTATTTGTCTTCTTGAGTCTTACTGTTCATTTTATTCACTTGTTAGTTAAATGTGATATTTACTGCAGATGTTATTCCTGGTTTGTTGTTATTTTCAAAATATAAAGTGTGAAATGTTTAAGTGATAAAATCTTTAACCTTTGGGATTGTTGTCTTTTGTTCTTACCTTAAAAAGTTTTTCCCCAAATAGAGAGTCAATAATCACTTATTTTTTTAGATTTTTATGGTTTAACTTTTTTTCATTTAACTCTTACATGTACCTAGAATTGATTTTGAGGTTTTGTATTTAGTGAAAAGTAAACTTTTCCCACAAATAACTAACACATTACCAGGTATGTATTTGTTAAAAAAAAACTTTTCCCACTGATTTATTTTTTGTTTTTTTCTTTTTGTTTTTTTTTTCAATTGAAGTATAGTTGATTTACAATGTTGTGTTAATTTCTGCTGTACAGCAAAGTGATTCAGTTATGCATATATATACATTTTTTTATATTCTTTTCCATTATGGTTTATCATAAGATGCTAATATAGTTCTCTGTGCTATACAATACAACCTTGTTGCTTTTCCATTCCATGTATAATAGCTTATATCTGCTAATCCCAAACTCCCAATCTATCCCTGCCCAACCCCCTCCCCCTTGGCAACCGCAAGTCTGTTCTCTATGTCCATGAGTCTGTTTCTGTTTCATAGGTGGGTTTATTTGTGTCATATTTTAAATTCCACATATATGATATCATATGGTATTTGTCTTTCTCTTTCTCACTTACTTCATTTAGTATGATAATCTCTAGTTGCATCCATGTTGCTGCAAGTGGCATTATTTTGTTCTTTTTTTATGGCTGAGTAGTATTCCATTGTATATATAGACCATATCTTCTTTATCTGTTCATCTGTCAATGGAAATTTAGGTTGTTTCCATGTCTTGGCTATTGTAAATAGTGCTGCTATGAATTTAAGGGTACATGTATCTTCTTGGATTAGAGTTTGACTGGATATATTCCCCAGGAGGGGGATTGCTGGATCATATAGTAGTTCTATTTTTAGTTTTCTGAGGAACCTCCATACGGTTTTCCATGGCAGCTGTAACTTTTCCACTGATTTAGGATTACATCTTCAACATACATGTCAGAATGCAATTTGCTAGCCAGGTCTGCTTCAAGACTTCCTATTCTATTTCAATAATTGTCTTTTTTATTCTTGTACCAGTGCCACACTGTCATTATAATTTCATTAATTTTTAATTTTTTATAGAGGGGAATTTTAAAAATATACAAAATAGATATGGTTGTATTATAAAATCCTGTGTATTCATCACCCAAATCCAACACTATATTTTTTTAAAGCATGATAAAAAAGCAAAAAAGAAATGGCAAAGAAAAAGGAGAGAGGAGACTAATAATTCTACTGTTGCATCTTATTTGTTTATGACTTAGTTTCTATCAATAAAATACATATAAAATAGTAAGACCCATGTAACATGATAGAGGAAAAACAATTGTTCCAAGAATACTAGCTAAGGAGAGCCAGTGACAGAAGAACCAGAACAAAGAATATATGAGGTTCTGATATTTCTGAAAGGCAGGGCAAAAAGAAAACCTAAGTTGTGTAAGAAGCATGTGAGTTCATAAGAAGTGATGAACCTTTTCTTTACATGAAGTTCAGAGAGGAATGTTTTATTTAAACAACACAGAACAAAATGGGCAATGTCCTCCAAAGCAGAGTTGCAAAAGACAACAAAGCAAACTTTAGATTACTTTTTCTCTTCTTAACTTTGGATAAAAACCAAAGTCTGTTTTTAATCACTGTCTTGAGTATATTTCAACTGCAAGCTAAAGTAATATCATCCAGGTATATAGTTTTTTAAAGATGCTTAGCAAATCTAAGATCTTTAGCCATAAGTTTTAAATTAATGGTACCTGTGTCATGACTAAAAGACTGATAAACATACCATTGTTCCTTTCTTAGAAAAAAATGAAGGATTGAGCCACCTTGGTTTTGACTGGTGATTCTCAAATATGGTGTAGAGCTTTTTATGATAGCTGTTCAATGGATCAAAAAATGCATGTTTTAAGGTTTTTGTTCCAGTTAAGATGGCATAAGCACACTCTACCCTATATCTCCCATTGAAAACAACTGTCAAATACGGACAAAATGCATGGAGCGGCTATTTGAGAACTCTGAAAAGTAATCAGTAACAGGTAGATTGGGGAAGAAGACTAGAACTTGAAGTGCCACCAAAATGGTTGAGTTGAGTACTTTTTTCCCTTTCAATATCCCCTGGCTGGAACACAGTGCAGCCTAAAATCCTGGGATGCAGACAATGCTCCAGAAGAAGCCTTCTAGTCCCAGCTTGAGAAGAAGGAAAAGGGGACTCCTAAAGAGTGTGAAAATCTGCTTTACCTTATTTTTTTTCCTTCACTTGGTCTCTCCCACCATATCCCCAGGCAGTCCCATGGTGGCAGCGATAAAAACTTGACCTGGAGGTAGCAGGAGCCAAAACTCTGAGGGAAGGGCACCTGTCTCGTCAACAGGTGGAGACATGATCCCTAGAGAGTGGAGCAACCTCTCCATTGCATCTGATTCCTTCTCTATCCTCTACCGCTTGGCCCAGACATGGGTGCAGTCACAGATATGCATGACCAAAAGGGTAACTAAAGCCCAACTCTCAGGCCAGAGGGCCGAGAAGAGGAACCCAAGGGAAATGAAAAAGCCCAGAGAGATTGGAGAGGAGAACTCAAGACAGAAACCCATAAAGTAATTTATGATTTATGACTTATGGCCTCCCTTTGAGTTATGTATACAGGAGTCTGAGTCTAATCAGCAAACTGAAGACTGTGAGAATTGAACTAACTGATAGACCATGGCCAAGGTCCCAAACTAACCATCGAGGGACATAAAGTGGGACAGATCCTAGTAGAACTGCAAAGGCTTTGAAAATTAAAATGGTGTTGGAAACAGTGCTCATAGATTGGAATTTGTGGTCTGAACCTAATTTGATTGCCTACTAAAGCAAAAATATCAATAATTTTCATCAAATTTAAACAAGACACAGAGTTTTATAATATATTCAAAATACATCCAAATTGCTGGACATATAGAGGATGAGAAAAACCTCAAACTGCATGGAAAAGGCAATCAACAGACCACAGCACCATAATGACACACATATTGGAACTATCTGGCTAAAGCTTTATAGCAGCTATTATATAAATGTTCCAACAAGCAATCACAAACACACTTGAAATAAATGAAAAAAATAGAATGTCTCAGCAAAGAAATAGAAAATATAAAGAAGACCCAAACAGAAATTTTAGAACCAAAACATGCAATAACCAAAATAAAGAACTCATTGTATGGATCAATAGCAGACTGGAGCTGGCAGAAGAAAGAGTCAGTGAACTTGAAGGTAAGTCAATAGAAATTATGAAGAACAATAGAAAAAAAAATTCTTTTAAATTAACAAAGTCTCAGGTACCTATGGACCACTAACAAAAGGTCTAACATTTATGTCATCAGCATCCCAGGAGAAGAGAAGGAGCTCAGTAGTGAGTAATTATTTGAAGAAACAGTGACTGAAAACTTACCAAGTTTGAAAAAAGACATTTATCTACAGGTTCGAGAAGCTCCTCAAGACTAAAACTAGATAAACCCAAAGAAATTCAAGACTAAACATAACCAAATTACTGCAACAAAGACAATGAAAATTTCTTGAAGGCAGCCAGAGAAAAAAATACATTACCTACAGGGCAACAGTAAGTCCTGTGACTCCAGATTTCTCATCAGAATACCATGGAGGCCAGAAGAAAGTAGCCCAATGTTTTTAAAGTGCTGCAGGTAAAGAGATGTTAACCCAGAATTCTATATCCAGTGAAAAAATCCTTCAGGAATAAGAATAACATAAAGATATTCTCAGTGGAGGAAAAGTAAAAGAATCCATTGCCAGCCCACCTAATCTAAAAGAATTGCCAAAGGAGGTTCTTCACCAGAAGGGAAACGACACCAGAAGGAAAAATTAAAACACCAAGAATGAAGGAAAAGCAATAGAAATGGTAAATATTTGGTAAATGTAGAGAACTCTCAATTGAGTTCTTTAAAATATATTTGATAACTGAAAGCAAAAGTTATGACATTGTATATGGGCTTTTTGATGTATGTGGATATGATATATAACATAAAGGGGGGCTGTAATAAGACCTACGTAGTTGTAAGGTTTCTACATTCCACTTCAAGAGGTAAAATATTACTTCTAAATAAATTGTGGGACGTCAAGTATGTACATACTTTAATCCATTAGGGCAGTCACTTAAAATCTATGTAAAGAGATACAGCCAAAATTACAATAGATAAATATAAATGGAATGCTGAAAATATGTAGATAACCCCCAGAAAAGGTAAGAAAAGGTAAATAGAAAGACAGAAAATAAATAATTAAATGGTGGTCCTAAATACAAAGACATCAGTAAATACATTGCATTTAACTGACTAAAAAGACTGAATGCTTTTTTCCCTGAGATCAAGAACGAGACAAAGATGCTCACTCTCACCACTCTTACTCAACATGGTACTGGAAGTATCTACCCAGTGCAATAAGGAAAGAAAAGGAATACAGATCAGAAAGGAAGAAATATAACCATCTCTTTTTGCAGATAACACAATTGTCTACTTAGAAAATCTCAAGGTATCTACCAAAAAAACTTCTAGAACTAATAAGGGGATTTATGAAGGTCACAAGATACAAAATAAACATACAAAAATTGTTTATTTTTATACAGTAGCAATGAACATGTGGACACTGGAAAGTATAATACTGTTCAAAATCACTCAAAAACTCAAAATATTGTATAAAATATGTACAGAACTTATATGCTGACAATTTCCATATGCTGATGAAAGAAAGCGAAGAATATATGAATAAATGGAGAAACATACCATATTCATGGATTGAAGGACTCACCAAGAGAAGATGTCAGTCCTCCCCAAAATTTTATAGAAGTTTATATCTATATTCCTATCAAAACCCCAGCACACTTTTTATAGATATAGACAAGATTATTCTAAAATTTATATTGAAAGCAAGAGAACTAGAATAACTAAAATAATTTTGAAAAAAAAATTAGTGCAAAGAATCAGTCTACCTGATTTCACAACTTATTATATAGCTCCAGTAATCCAGATTGTGTGATATTGGCAGAGAAATAGACACATTGGTCGATGGAACTGAAAAAAGAACCCAGAAATAGATCCAATCAAATATGCCCAACTGATTTTAACAGAGGAGCAAAAGCAATTCAATGGGGAAAAGATAGTCTCTTCAACAAATGGTGCTGGAGAAAGTGGACAACCATAGGTAAACCATAGGCAAAAACTGAATCTAAACCTAAACCTCACATCTTCTACAAAATAGACCACAGAATTAAATGTAAAACTATAAATCAGCAGGAGAAAATAGTTGGTACGTAGGGCTAGACAAAGAGCTCTTAGACTTGACATCAAAAGTACGGTCCATAAAAGGAGAAAAAAAAATAAATTGGACTTCATCAAAATTAAAAACTTTTCCTCTGCAAAATACCCTGTGAGAGGAAGAAAAGACAAGCAACAAAGAGAAAAAATATTTGCAAAACACATATCCAAGAAAGTACCAATTTGCAGACTATAAAAGACTTCTCAAACACAACAGTAAAAAAACAAACAAAACATCCAATTAGAAAATAGGCAAAAGACATAAAAAGACATTTCCCTGAAGAGGATATACTGATGGCAAGTAAACACATGAAAAGATGTTCAGCATCATCAACCATTAGAGAAATGCAAATTAAAACCTCAATAAGATGTCACTACACATATCAGAATGGCTAAAATTAAAAATAGAGACACCACCACCTGCTGGAGACGATGTAAAGAAAATGGACCACTCATACATTTCCAGTCATTCTGGAAAACAATTTGGCAGTTTCCCAAAAGGTTACTTAATATATTATTCCATTGACTAACATTCTTGAGATGAAAAAATTATAGAAATTGAGACCAGATTACTGGTTGTTCAGGGCGAAGAAGAGGATGGAGGTGGGCAAGAAGTGGGTATGGCTACAAAAGGACAACATGAGAAATTCTTGTGTTGATGGAAATATTCTGTATCTTGATTGTATCAGTGTCAATGTTGTGGTTGTGACCTTGTACTATTATTTTACAAACTTGGTAAAGGATACGCTGGACCTCTCCATCCTATTTCTCACAACTGCATATGAATCTGTGATTGTCTCAAAATAAAAAGTTAAAATTTTTAATGTAATTTTTTTTCTTTTGGGGCTTCCAGGTGAATGATTTGAAATTCCAGGGACTGTTATTTTAATGTACAATTAAGGGCTACTTCATAGTAACCTAGTGAGTTATTCAGATTTCTTAAAACTTGATATTCATTCATTAGAACTAGATTACTCTGGCTTTTAATTCTGCCTTCTTCTAAAAAAGCTGTCTGCCGGGCAGGGTTTCACTATGAAGCCTTTTCCCTGCATGTAGGCACCGTCTAATCATTGGAATCCCTGAGCTATGGAGTAGAATACATTACACTGTGTTATCTTACCCAACTGTAATTTTCAATTTCTCCTAGTGGTGGGTTTTTTTTTTTAATCTTAAATTACTCTTGGTTCAGCCTCACAATGATTAATTGAGTTCGTTGGTGTTGCTTGCTTAACTTGACATTGTATAGAAAATCCTGTTTGTCTAAGCAGTATGTCTAGCCTATAACTTTCCAAAAACGACTTGCATGTATCTTTTGTAGTGTGGTTCAAAATGAATCATCCTTGCCTGAATTGCTAAAACCAACATATATACAATCCCAAAGAATTTGGTTAGATACTGACCCTTCACTGTTATCAATGAACTATCTTTCCACTGGAAAGTGGGAAGAGTTTGGGTAGATGTGCTGGGAGATCTTTTGCTCCACTAACCACCTATGGCAAAAGAAGTAACGAAGACCTTGACCTTACATTCTTTGGCTACTATTTTCCCAGCTGAGTTTAATAGCAAAAAGTCCAGATCAGGGGTGCTGGCAAATGCAGATATTATGTTATTGAATGAAACAAGACCCAGATACATTGAACACCAACCACATAAACAGCAGTGATGACTATTGTTATGATGGTTAATAATTCTGACTTGCCTTAATGTCCTGGTGGAGGTTCTTCCTATTTCAGTCCAAGGATGCACTATTAAAAATACGTTTTCATTTCCCACAGAACAAAGTGTGCTTTGTACACTTGCTGGTGCCATTTGTGGCAGAGAAGGACTTTCTCGGATTGCTTCAGAATGATGAAGAGCGTGTCTCTCATCCAAGAACTGAAATGATACCTTCAGGTGAGTCCGGAGTCCAAATCCTCAAAGGAGGGATTTAGGAAAGCATTTGAGAGGATCAGGTTTAAACCAAACAATCCCTGAAGAAGAAATTCCATTCAAGTTCTTTCTTTAAAACAGGAAATTAAACAGACTCATTATAAGGCAAACTCAAGAGAGTGGTAGCACCATCCCTCCCTACTGTTAGTTGCATGAATTTCATTTTGGGTCATCTGTGGATTGAAAACTCGATTTAAATTTGATTCTGGTAACTATAGCTCATTTCAAGTACAGCAATCAGAATTCTAGGCAAAATGCATCATTTACGAAACATGTAGTATACCTGAAATACAACTCCTTGCATAATTATCAAGATTTAAGTCTCCTGGAGTATTATTTTAAGTAGTTCATTAAATTCATGGGCCTATTTCCAAAACCTGGAGCAGTTGAGGGGGCCAGATTATAGAACATGAATTCTTTCAAGACGCTGGTAGAGTTAACATAGTTTATTAAAATTACTTGAGGCAAGACAGAAAGCTGAAATGGTGAAGCAGGCGTCGGGTGGCATACTTTCCAGATGTTTTTATTTTTAAGTTTCATTAAGTGAATATCAGCAGAATAGCCAATGCAAGACCAAAACCCCACCCAGTAAATAACTCTTGCAATTGCTTTCAACCAAGCCTTCTCTGCACACTAAATTGCATATTGTTCTTTAGGAACACAAGAAGAAAGACTTCATACACATCGTCTTCAGTGCTTAGCAGGGCAGAATGCTGGTGAACACTCCTCTTGAAGCATTTAATGCTGAATGCTTAAAATTAATCTGATTGTATTGGCATTTTTGTTCCGTGAGCCAAAATGAGGGATTTGGGGAAAACCATTCAACTCAGTAAGTCTTCATTTGCTTTATTCTAATAGATCAGAGAGTTAAAGAAGTCTGAAAGGTGGGAGTATATTGGGAGACCTAGAGGTGCCTAGCATATCTAAGGAAGAGCAAAGGGATCAGTGTAAAGGAGCACACAGGGGGTGGGGAGGCAGGCTGTAGGAGTTGAGTTGGGGTCACAGGGCTGGACTGCATCAAGCCTTGCAGCCCAGTGGAAAAACCCAGTGGGTTTTTTGCTCTGATTAAGAAAAGGAACAATCAGACGCTTTCCAGCAGGATAGTGACAAGATCCGGAGGTGGAAGTAGAATCAACATCCTTGGAACCCCAGATCCCCAAGTGGAAAACAGGGACTGTTGAGGAGAGGGAAGGGGAGCAGATGCTGGGGAGACAGCCAACAATGTGTACAGCACACTCAATTTTCCCACGTGAATGATAGAAAGAAAATAAAACCAAGCATGCTTTTGAAACCAGGAATACTCACACATGTGTAAAACACACATAGAGAGAGAGAGAAAAAAACGTTTGCATCCCAAATACCTTTGTAGCCACGACAATGTGGACTAAGTACAGAAATAAAAGAATTAAAAATCACTCAAGTGCTTTGATCAAAATGATTTTTTTTTTTATATTAGGGTCACTTTGAGGAGTTCAGACTCCTCAGGAGTACATCTTTTTAGTTCCATCTGTCCAGTGTTTCAGGAAACAGTCTGTTTTGGCAGTTAACTGTCTACAGTTCTTACATAAAATATGTTAAACATCTGTCCCTGATCAATTTAACTATCACTGCCTTTATTGTGTCTAACGCTGGCCCATCAACATATAACTTACAAGAAAGGTTTTTTTTCTTTTCCCCAACCAGTCTTAACAACTGCTTCTTTGCCGCGTAATCATTCTCTCAGGGCTAAAAACGAAATTTTCTAAGTATGACAGTCATTCAGTTTCTTTGTAGAGAGGTATCATTAATTTGGGGACCACAGGGGATGCATCTGACCCAACCCCTATTCAAATACATGTCCACTGTTGTTTGCAGCTGGTAGCTCGGGGATAGTTCTTTTTGTCTGCCAGGGCAACCCAAACCCACGTACCATGAAAGAATGAACTTATGTCAGTACTAACACACTGACCAATATGGAATTTCCAACCAGCCATGATTGTGATACTCCCAAGGCAGCCCCCTTAGGAAGGGTTCTCTCTACGCATGACACCATGTACGCTGCCCATTATTGAGCCTCTGCTGTGTGCCAGGTACTGAGCTGAGCTCTTCACACACAGTAGTCCAGCTTCACCCGTTATAACCGTGTGACCTTCCGTAGTGTACTTAATCTTTCTGAGCCTCAGTTTCCTCATCTCAGTAAAATGGGGAGAACTTCACAGGGTTGTTGTAAAGTACTTAGAACAGCACCTGCCACATCATATGCGCTAAACATGTAGCCTGTGAATTATCTAATTTCATAATCCTCACGACAATTATAATATCATCATGTTCCCCATCTTACTGACTGAAGGTAAGAAGAGAGAAACGACAGCAGCAGTGATCATGAGTAATACTCATAACCGGGCTCTGCAGGTCATATCCATCGTCGCTAATGTTCACCACCCCCTTATTCCCGCTGGGAAACCAGCCTCAAAGAGGTTGACATCACATGGCTGGATCGATGGAGCCAGAATTCAAAGCAAAGTTGTCTGACGGGAATATCTGAGCTCTTTCTATTACACCAGGCTACCTCTCTCCTTCAGGACTTTGGTCTACATGGTAGAAATCACTTCACAATTAAATTTTTACCAGACTGGCCAGGGGGTTTTGAACAGCTTGTGTTCCTCAGTTGACTAGATCCATGAGCTTGGCATCTTAAGATCTTGATTTTTTTCATTTCTTTACTTATACAGTATCTTTTTTCTCAAATGCTATTCTTCTTTCTATTTCTTCTCTTGATTAAAAAAGTTAAAGTGATTTTAAAAGTGGACTTTAAGAGTGTTTCTTGATATTAAAGCCCTATCTCAGGAAATGATGTGGCTGAGGAAGGGTGGGTGGTGTACTCATATGGATTGAACACAGGCAGTCCGTGTAACACACCAGAGCCAACATTTTCTTACTTAAGCAACAGATTTCAAAGCAACGGAATATTGATGCAGGCATGAATTAGAACCATGGTTTTTTGTTTTTGTTTTTGTTTTGCCTGAGTCGGGTCTTACTTGCAGCACATAGGCTCCTCGTTGTAGCGTGCAGGCTTCTTGCTGGTTGTGGGAGGTGGGCTTAGTAGTTGTGGCAGGAGGGCTCTAGAGCATGTGGGCTCTCTAGTTGTGGCCCGTGTGCTCAGTAGTTGTGGCACACAGGCTTAGTTGCCCTGCGGCATGTGGGATCTTGGTTCCCTGACCAGGGATCAAACCTGCGTCCCTTGCATTGGAAGGTGGATTCTTAACCACTGGACCACCAGGAAAGTTCCAGAACTGTGTTTCTTATGGTGAAGTTCAGGCATGGTTCTGCATCAAATCCCCTTGTCTGGTCATTAGAAAAGGTGCAGATTGCTAGGCAGGGCTGACTGAATCCAGAGATTTGTAGGTAAGAGCCAGCCATTCACGATGTACCAAGTTCATTCTGGGATCCACAGGCACAGTCAGGTTGGAACTTGGGCTTTACAGATGTGACTTTTTCTGATCCTCATCTTCTTTAGAACCAGCAGCCAGAATCAGAACGGAGATCTTTACACATAAGCAATCAGACAACAGGAAATCTCTTACCACCAGTCAAAGAAAGGTTGAGAGCAGAGAGGATAGGAAATCATAGTCAGGAGAGACCACGTCTCCCTTATGCACTAATCCTCTGAAGCTGAGTTTATGTAAGAAATCAAAGCCTATAAACTCAATAGCCCAGAGACCCCAAGATGCAGGTCTTTAACGCTTCCCACCCCCAGCTGCTTAGTCACAAGATGGATAGGTTACAGTAGAGGGGAAAGCCTGGACCTCCGTTCAGCCTGCCTGATACTGTTAATACAACTTTACAACACCATAAACTGCAGGTGACATTTGTATATCCTATCCCTGATTAGATCCAAGCTGCACAGTGAGATAGTCGGAATGGCAGGGGAAATACAAATCATACTAACGGCCCAATAGTTGAGGACTTAGGAGGGGCTGTCTTTGGCTAAGCACTTTATGTGCAGCATCTCACTTTATCCTCATAGCCTAAAAGGTAGGTCCTCTTTTATCCCCATTTTGTAGATGAGGAAACAAAGGCACAGAGAGGTTGAGTGCTTTGCCCAGAGCATTCAGACAGTAGGATGGAAGCACGATACTGTATCCTAATTGCTCTGCTCGACAGCCTCAGAGATTTGGCCCCAGTTAGTCACAGGATTCCATATGACAGTAGCCAACCAATTAATTCAGTTAGATACACATATGTGGAAAACAACAAAAAAGGGAGTATGTTTTGCCCACATGCTATTGATGTTTGAATATGGCTATGACTGGGTCTCAGTTGAAGCTGATCAGCAGCAAGTATCTGAAGGGCAAACAGATCACAGTCTGGTGAAGACTGATTATGTTTTAGTTTATAGGGATTCTAGGCTTTTTTTTCCTACAAAAATTTAGTTTCACAATTCTCATCTTCTTATTTATTTGTTTGTTTATTTGTTTATTTATTTATTTATTTATTGGCCGCGTTGGGTCTTCATTTCTGCACACGGGCTTTCTCTAGTTGTGGCGAGCGGGGGCTACTCTTCGTTGTGGTGCACAGGCTTCTCAGTGCCGTGGCTTCTCTTGTTGCAGAGCATGGGCTCTAGGTGCATGGGCTTCAGTAGTTATGGCACACGGGCTCAGTAGTTGTGGCTCACGGGCTCTAAAGCTCAGGTTCAGTAGCTGTGGCGCACAGGCTTAGTTGCATCAAGGCATGTGGAATCTTCCTGGAGCAGGGATTGAACCCGTGTTCCTTGTATTGGCAGGCGGATTCTTAACCACTGTGCCACCAAGGAAGCCCCAGGGATTCTAGGCGCTTTTTTCCTGGGACTGGGACAAACCCAGCAAAGCCACAGCCAGCTTGCTCAGGGTCTGTGTTGTTAAGAGCAGCTGACATTTTTTGGGTAGTCCCCATGTGCCAAGCACTGAGTGGGAACTTCCCATACATTTCCTCATTTAACCATCAAAACAATCCCAGTGCAGTGGTAACTTCTGTGAACCCATTTGCCAGATAAGACAAGTGAGGTATAGAGTGGATTCAGGCTTCAAAGTGAGATCTAAGTGACCCCAGAGCCTGAAATACCCTGCTATATTAGTAAGGGTTTTCCAGAGAAACAGAACCACTAGGATATATGTAAATACATAGGAGGAGATTTGTTACAGGAATCGGCTCATGCAGTTGTGGAGGCTAAGTCCCACGATCTGCCTCTGAAATAGAGAATCAGGGAAGCTGCTGGTGTAATTCAGTCTGAGTTCAAAGGCCCATGAACCAGGGAAGCCAGTGGTGTAAGTTCCTGTCTTAGCCTGAATGCCAAAGAACTAGGAACACCAGAGTCCAAGGGCAGAAGATGGATGTCCCAGCTCAAGCAAAAAGAGAGCCAATCTGCCCTTCCTCTGCTTTTCATTCTATTCAGGCCTTCAACAGATTGGATGATGCCTGCCTGAAGTGATGAGGGCCATCTTTACTCCATTTACAGACTCAAATGCTATTCTCTCCCTGAGACAGCCTCATAGACACACCCAAAAATAATGTTTTACCAGCTATCCAGGCATCCTTTAGCCCAGTCAAGTTGACAATTAAAAGTTACCATCACACCTGCCTTTCCAGCGTGGAGTAGTTGAGGTAGAAGTCAGTGGGAAGAAGCAGGAGATTGGAATTCCAGCTCTTACTTTGCTGTTTCCACACTTGACAATTCTATGATCGTTTTTTTGTCCCTATCTGGACTTCAGTCTCTCCCATTCCAAGCTAGAGATATTGCCCTAATTTTCTTACAAACCACTAATCACTCTTTCAAAGACCTGGAACTTATCATGATAGAAAACAAAAGTCTCCTTTCTTTTTGTTCCTGAGAGACACAAATTTATAGGCATTCTGTTGTGATAGTAGCCACATGTGCAAAGTTTTAAGGACCTCAGTTGCAGTAGTCCTACAGAAATGCATTAGATAGGGATATCCAACTTTGTCTTGTAACTAGAATAAAATTCCCATGTTCCACTAAGAAACTGTCTCCCCACTCCTGGGGCGAGAACCGCTCCACTTAATAATGTTTTTAATTTTATCCCTTCCTACGCTAAAATTTGACCAGACTATGACCATGTTTCTCAGTGAAAGATCAGAAGGGGTCGGGGGAATAGCTTCTATAATTTACACATCCTGTCCCATGTGTTTACTGCAGTTTCAATACAAACAAAATCTTGGCTGGTTAGGACACTCAGAAGATAGACCATGCATTGTAAGATGCTTAAAATATGCTGAGAAACAAGTGCACTGGTGGTAGTTAATAAAGCATATCATTTAATAAAACAGGTAATTAGCCATGATTATGGATATATAAACAGGACCTAATTAGCAGAACTTTTCGTTACTGTCTCTTGGTTGCGGATAGTAAACATTTGGCGTATTGCTGTCACGCCCATGTGCATAATTGCTTAGTTGATTTTGGCCTGACTGACTGGGTAGTAGTCAAGATGTCCAAACAGTTGAGGGCAGTTGCAATGCTGAAGGTTTTGTATTCATACCATTTCCACTGAGCCAAGGACAACAAGAGTATGAATTGCAAGTGTTCTATGTTATCAAATCAAGCTTCTTATAAGAATTGCCTTCATCTGATGTCTATGTTCCAGCAGTTTCCGTAATTCCATAGAAACAACCCTTCATTCCACACTTTCCATTACTCTAGGATGGAAAAGAGGCTGAGTTCCTCAGTCAGCTGCAATTTGGCTTCCACACCCATCAGTCCACCAGGTCAATCACTCAGGATAGAGTTTCCAATGAGCACCATGTTGCCAAAGCCAATAGATACATTTTCTTTCTTGTCCTTCTTGACTTCTTTAGTTATTGTTACTCTGTTTACCTCCCCCTCTTTAAAAACACCCCATGGTCTGTGATGCCCCTCTCTCCTGATTTTCCTTCTGCCCTTGTGGTTACACCTTCTCCATTTCCTTTGCCCACTTTCCGTCTTCTGCCCACTTGAAATGGGACTTCATTAGTGCTCAGCAGCACTTTCCCCTCCATGAGTAGTCACTACGAACTCTCATACCCATAACAATGATAATGAAGCTGTGGCTTCCTTTACATTCTTATTGGCAATGCCTTTGCCCCAGCTCTTGTCACTTGCCTCCTGCATTATTTCAGTGCCTTCCTAATTTTTCTCCTTGCTCCCAATTTGACATCGCCCCTTCAATTTGTTCTGTACCAGTATTTCCAGATTGCAAATTTGACCCCATTTGTTCTTTGTTCTCTGTCCTCTAAGCTTCTCTTTACAAAGTCATCTTGAGTATAGGCAGTTAGGGTAGTTTATAACTCCTCAGGGCTAAGTAACTCCAGAGGCTGGGGCAATAGAGGTGATGGCTGCTGTCAGAAACATAGGCTTTCTTCCTGAGGGAACACCATACCAAGGCCAGAATGAAGGAAGGTAGCTCTCTCAGGATCTTCCAGGAACAGGAGTTTTGCCCTGAACTGTGGTTGCCAGAATACGTTCTGATCGTTAGTAAAGTGTTTTCTTGTCAAATTTCATTCTGGCTTAAGGACAGTATATGGACAAATGTTACAAGTAGGGAGAATCAGTAACCCCCTGACTTAAGGATATTCAGGAAGTCTCTGGCCTATATTTTCATTTCCCCACCGGCCTGTCATAGTGCCTGCTTCATTAGGATTTGATTAATGTGACATAAAACCCAAGGTAGCAAAAACCTAGATGGAAGTTCCATTCTCTCTTACATAAACAAAGTCCAAAGTAAGCTGCCCAGAGCTGGTGGGGTGCTCCCTGGTCCTCTGACACAGGCTTCTTCCAGCTTCCTGCTCCATCACCATCAACACACTACTTCTGCCTCATGACCTCATGATCCAACCTGACTGCTTGAGCTCCAGCCTTCATGTCTGTGATCCAGCCAATAGGAAAGGACATAAAGGTTCAAACTACCTTCCATTAAGGACACTTCCAAGAAGTTGCACAGACCACTCTCTTTGGATACCATTGGTCTAAGCTCAGTGTCATGGCCACCATAGCTACAATAGAGACTGGCAAATGTAATCTTTCTTTAGGGCAGTCACGGTCTCAGCTAACAAATAGGTATTCCATTATTAAGGAAGAAGGGTCGCGGGAGGGAGGGGATATATGTATAAATACAGCTGATTCACTTTGGTGTACCTCAAAAACTGGCACAACAGTGTAAAGCAATTATATTCCAATAAAGTGCTTTAAAAAAGAAAAAAAAAAGGAAGAAGGGGCACATTCACCTATGGGAAAACTATCAGCTTTTGCTGCAGCATCTGAAAGTCCTTTGTTGGAGATGCAGACCTTTAGTTCTGAAAAGAGTTTCAGCAACAGACTCAACTCTCTCTGTTAGGTACCATCATGATTCCTCAGCAGACATTGGTGTATCATGTCCCTTCTGATATGACATCAAGATCAAAGGAATGTTAAGGCTGGAGGGAAGGTTACCATTAAGAGACAGAGGGGTTCTGAAACCAGAGGGAATAAGACATCAAATAGATACCATCAACTTCATAATTTCAAGGAGGAGGTAAGCAATAAAACAGAGAAATTAGGACCAATCTTGGTCAGCTATGTGGACTTGGAGTCAGTTTTTCTCATATGTAAAAGGTGAATAATTGGATTATAAAATAATGAGCGTGTTTTAAAGCCCCAGGTCCCCTGCCTTGATGGGTAGTAGACATTACTCAATGTATCTATGACTAACTACAAATATTAGTTTGAACAAAAGCCACCAGAAAAAAAATAGGTTCAAAATGTAGATCCAGTGCTCCCTGTTAGCCCAGTTGATGGCAATTTGCTTGTTAGTTTCACGAAGGCAGAAAGAAGCAGGACCTGTTTTGTTTCCCATTGGATCCTTAGTGCCTGGCACAAGTGCTGGCACATGATAGGTATTCAGGAAAACTTTCTTGAACTAAATGAATGAATGACCCAAAGGAATTCAAAATACTTTTGCAGAAAACAGTTAAGGACATCGTTGTAGAGACTGTGTGAGACGTCTCAATCAAATTTAGGGGAAACTAGTGAAATGATCAGGAGAGTTGTTGAGGGAGGGTGGTGGGAGGAAGAACTGATTAGCCTATTTGATGCTGGCAAATATTTGGCAAAAAGGTGATTTTTTTTGTAAGTTTTTTTTTTTTAATTTAAGCTTTATTTATTTAGTTAGTTATTGGCTGTATTGGGTCTTCATTGCTGCACACAGGCTTTCTGTAGTTGTGGCAAGCAGGGGCTACTCTTTGTTGTAGTGCGTGGGTTTCTCATTGTGGTGGCTTCTCTTGTGGAGCATGGGCTCTAGGCGCACAGGCTTCAGTAGTTGTGGCATGCAGGGTCAATAGTTGTGGGCTCTAGTGCACAGGCTCAGTAGTTGTGACCCATGGGCTTTGTTGCTCTGCGGCATGTGGGATCTTCCAGGAACAGGGCTCAAACCCACGCCCCTGCATTGGCAGGTGGGTTCTTAACCACTGCGCCACCAGGGAAGTCTAATGGTGATTATTTTTTACCCAACCTTGGGAGTTTGACTTTTTCTGTTGTTTTTGAATTGGGGGATTAAAGTTCTTATTCGATGCTTTATAAATTAAGATGGGAGAAAAATTTAAACTGGAATTGATTGAATTAATCACTGAAACAAATACAAGCAGAAAACCCTGTTACATGGACTCTTATGACACACATGAAGAATTGAAAGCCCCATGAGCTCTTGGCAACTTCCTCCAGGACAGATTGTTTTTCCCTTGAATTAAACAAAGCTAAATGTTTGTAAAGTTCTCGAGAAAATATGGTGACCACATGAATAAAGTCAGTAACAGCTTTCTTTTTATAGGTTGTGGCACTCTGTTAACGAGATATTTATAGTGTCAGTACCATCATTCCAGATTCGTCACAGAACATTTAATATCCACCTGGACATTGCATCATGCAACCACTGGAATGTGTAAATATTTCTCACCAGCATTACCAATAGCTCATACTGGGCCAATACCATGTAATTCTTTTTTTTTTTTTCCTTCACTTTATAAGAAAGTTGTATATATTTGTTATCAGATGTATTTTTTTCTCTCTCATGTACACCTCATCCCAACTTTATATTAGCCTCCTGTGCCTTAATAATCATTATAACAAAGAGAGAATCTCAATCAATGATTCAGGTATGCAAGGAGTAGAATTTTATTTTTCTAGGTAGCCTTTGCTCTTTCCGCAGGGTTGCTGCTAAATTCTAAGGCTGAGAATGATACAGTGTCGAGGCCATGAGAGGAAGTTCATCTGCTGCCTTCTTTCCTCCTGTCCATGTAGCAGATGCTCTGGGTGCCTCCCAGGCTTCTCTGGGAAGAGTGATTCCAGATAGCGAAGGGCAGGCCTCCTGAGAAGGATGCCGGTGTGAGCTTTCAGCAGACGAGTGCAGTAGCCAGAGAAGAGAACGTGTGCAAAGCACCTAGGGGCACTTCAGGCTAACAGTCTGTTTAGGTCACTGCTGTGTCAGCCTCATTCCTACCTATAAAGCTTCTTCGGATCTAGCAGTCGCTCTCCTGTGTCTGTAGCACTCCGAGATGCAGGGGAATTCTTCTCCTGGAGTGTGGTGAACCTAATGAGGCTGCTAAGACCCAGTTTTCTGAAATGACCATATGGTCATCTCTTTTCTGGATTCTTGCTGCCACATCAGAACTCTCTCTGGCAAAGCTGGGGACCCTTGCCTCCTGGTCCTTAAACCCTATCTGGGGAAAGTGTCCTCCCCTCTCCAGGGGTCAAGCTAGACAGAGGTCATCCAGGTCAAAGGAATGAACCTGCATCTTAGCTCTCATGGTGTGCCTTTGACTTTTCTTAGCAGGCCTGAAATTCTTTTCTAATTTCAGGGGCAAAAAAACCTTGCTCTACCTGAATACATTTTCTCCCGAATTTATTGTCTGTATCATGAGTCTTTTCCATATTTTCATTATCTTGGCCAGTGCTGTTCAACAGAAATATAATGTGAGCCGCATACAAAATTTTCTAGTAGCTATATTTTTTAAAGGAAATGGGTAAAATTAATATTAAGAGTATATTTTACTTAACCCAATAAAATATTATCATTTCAACATGTAATCAGTTTTAAAAATTAGTGGTGAAGTATTTTACATCCCTTTTTTTGTACTAAGTCTTTGAAATCCAATGTGTAGTGTATACTTACAGCATTACAGCCTGGCCACATTTCAGGCACTCGGTAGCCACTTAAGGCCAATGGCTGCCATATTGGTCAACACAAGTTTATTCTTTGAGTCTTCCCTTCTATTCCTTCATTGTCTGACTTTTGGAATGCAAATTCCAGAAGAGCCTCCTTTTTATCTGCTTTTCTGGTAGTCCATTTACTCCCTGAGGCAGTGAACCCAGAATAAACAACTTCCCAAATGGGAAACATGGTTATGGGGTAAAAGGAAACACTTGGAGAGGGATGTGGGAACAAAGATTAATAATTCTTAGACGTTACCCTGCCATTGTTTATTGATAAATTATGCATGATTTATTTATAATAAAAGTAGCATTTATATTTTACAATATTATATTTTATTATATTAATATAAAACATATCACTGTGTATTAACTAATAAACGTTATTTATTATAAAAGCTATCCTACTATAATATATTGAGTGCCTACTATGTGCACTTTATAAACCTTATTTCTAGGACTTTTAACAACGCTACACAGAAGGTATTTTCAGATTTATCAACTGAAGACACAGAATTATAGGTGTTAAGTAACTTGTACATGATCAGGGTTGACACAGCCAGGATTTCAAACCCAAATCATTCTGGGGGCCCCCAAATCCTTTGCCCCTTCCACTGAGCCATACCAACTTCTTTTTCTTGTTGCTTGAACTAGTTTTGTTTGTTTCTCCCCCTACATCATAACTTTACCAGAGCATGTAGGAAAGACTCTTTTGCCCCTTCATGACTTAGGTTGAACTAGCTCTCAGAGTCAACTGACAGAGGACGCCAGCAGGGCCACGGAGCAGATGTTGGAGTGGCTTGTCCAATCAATGATTGCCCTGGCCTTTGCCGCTATCCCAGAGTGGGGCCATTTCTGCTTCCCATGTCAAGAGAACCTTCATTTCTGATAAATGACGGTGGTTGGGATTGAAAAATTCATGTCCAGCCTTTGGCAGCAAGCTACAGGTTCACTGCCTCAAACTGACTGTCTGCAGTTCACAGGGACAATTGGATGTGAGTACTGGGTTCTCAGCCATCACTCGGAACGCAATAGAGACTTGACTTGGGGTTTTAATCCTGGTTTAATCTTTTCTATAATAATTTTCATTCTTTATCTGAAGACATCTCTTTCTTTCTATTCTTCTCTGTGCTACACAGATCTAATTTTCTTATTTCCTTTTGTAGAGAGGGCAGTCCACCAAGTTCAAAGGGCTGCTTGAATTACCTGCCTCAGTTTTGTTTAACTCTTAGGTTTGTTTCCAGCATTTGGATTTGACTTTCTCTTTCTTATTAACAATCCTGGGTTAGATCACTTTTTCACTTACCTACTACTATATAAATGATTATTTATACATCTGTCTTACACATTTTTGACAACTTAAGGGAAGAGATCTTGTCTTATCAACTTTGTTTTCCTCTTTTCAACACATTCATATAACATATACTTATCAAGTACCTCCCGCAGCCTTTCAAGTGTCCTCCCTTCTAGGGACAGCCCACCGAAGATACAAAGGACACAATTTGGTCCTTACCCCAAGGAGCTTAGAGTAGTGCTTCTGAAAATAGAATGGTAATCAATTTTATAGGAAAAAGGGATTCCTTGGGCAAATAAATTTGAAAAACACTGTGTTACACTAACCCCACTTCTACCCCTGGACACTGCAGGACTTCTCAGAGGCTTTAATATTACAATGTGCACCATGAATCTCCACAAGGGAGGAGATTCATTCATATGTTGTGTTTCCTGAAATGTTTTGACCATAGAGCTATTTTATATGGTATAATCTCATGGGACAATTGTGAAACATGCTTTAGGCAATGGTGGCTTAGAGACTAGGAGAAGAGAGACACATGGAAAAATAATTGAAATAATGTCAGCTAACAATTGCCGTCCTTACTCTAGGTCAGGCTCTATGCAGATGCTGAGAAGAAGGAACCCTCCTGAGGGAGGTAGAGAAGATATCATGAGGAGCGGGGCTCTTAAGCTGCTGATTGAAAGTTCAGGCAAACACTGATATAGAGATCTTTAAGAATATTTATTGAGAAAATGAGTTTAAAAGATATATCTGCATTCAACTTGATATATACTGTAATTATACATTTTAATGGCTGTTTTTGTTTATATGTTAAGGATCCAACTTGTAAATGACTCAGTGGAATTGTTAGGCTGAATAATGGCCCCCCAAGATGTCCATGTCCTAATCCCCAGGACGTATTAGTGTTACCTTATATGACAAAAGGGACTTTGCAGGTGTGGTTAAGTTAAGGCTCTTGGGATGGGGAGATTGGCCTGGATTACCCAGGTCTGCCCAGTGTAACCAGTATAAGAGGGAGACAGGAGATCAGAGAAACAAAAGACAACGTGACCATAAAAGCAGGGAAAGATTTAAAGAGGCTGCACTGCTGGCTTTGTAGGTGGAGGAAGGAGGACACACACCAAGGGATGCAGGCAGTCTCAGAAGCTGCAGAGGACACGGAAGTAAATTCTCCCCTGGAGCCTTCAGAACAAATACAGTCCTGGGGACCTCTTTTAGACTTCTGATCTCCAGCACAGGAAGATAATAAATCCATGTTTTTTTTAAGCCACCAGGTTCGTGGTGTTTGGTTACAGCAATCGTATAGCAATAGCAAACTAAGGCAGGAATACATTTTTTTCTTTGTTTTTAGAACCACATTCTTAAAAATAATTGGCAACTCCAAATATAGCTTTTGTTTGTGAGTTCAAACTACCAATGTTTGCTATATTAGAAACTCAAACTAAATTTGTGTTAAATAATATTCATGTACTTAAAATAGCAGTAATAAGCTTGTGACATGTTAACCAAAAATGCATGTTTTTATGAAAAATAACTATTTTCCAAGAAAAATTAGAAGAGTGGAATTGTTTTATATTTTTGCAGTTTTTTAAGATGAGCAGCTTAAGGGAAGACAGGTGGGTTCTCCTAACTGCTTCTGTATTCTATCTGTGATAGTATCACATGTCATGTAGCCTCTGGAAAACTCCACTCATGAGAGAATAAGAATGAAAGGGCAAATAATATCTTAATATCATCATAAAAAACAATTTTGACTTCACAGGCCCCCCTGCCAGACCACCCTGTGAAGATCCCTGATACAGAGGAGTTCTGTGTTTCAGCCACCCTGTTCTAGGTGGGCAGTCTGACTTAATCCTCACAGCAGTTCTATATAGTAGGTACTATTATTTAACCCATTGTACAGGTGAGGATGCTGAGATTTGAAAAACGTCAATAACTTGTCTCAGGCTCCATAGTGGTAGAGCCAGAATTCAGACCCAGGTTGCCTGACTCCAGAGCCTGTAATGTTCCCCGCAGCTCTCCCCGTCCCCAGCTATCCTGGCCTGTTGTTAATGGGCATCAGTAACCCACGTGCGTAGGACTCCCTCCTTTCTGCCTTTTTCTCTTCCCGATTAGACCACATGCCAAGTGCTTCAGCCCTCCCATCACATTTTAATCTGGATATCCACTTTTAAACTATTAAAAAATGGTAGGATCATAAAGCTGAAAGGCAATTATGGAGAGACTGTGGCCCAGAGGACAAATGTCACTTGAGTGTGATTGCAGAACCAGAATCGGAACTCAAGTCTCCGGACTGTTGAAATGTGATTCTCCCATGATACCATGTTACATTGGATCCCATAATTCAAACAAGGATTTTCAAATATTAAAAAAAAAAAAAAAATAGCACTGTCCTCACATAGCATTTCCACTTCAACAGCTGCCTATCAATGTCTCTTTTTTCCAAAAGGGTAAGGAATGGTTGAAACTGTGAAGGTTTTGAGGTCAAGTGATGAAGGAGACACCTACGATCCCTTGCAGAAATGATATCCAACTCCATTACGAAAGTGACATCAGCCACCGACACCAAGTAGGCACTTCACAGATACTTATGGAATGAATAAGTAAAGGCATCACACCCTCTCCTCAGGCCACCTCTGCTTGTTTTTGGGAAGTCCCTTTTGCAGGAACGTGGATGATTTTCACCTCCACTGAGGGAGGCCAGCAAGGAGTTTCTCACAGGCGAAGAGAACCATTGGGATTCCAGGAGGGAAAGCAGCTTCCTGATTTGCCTTTTGTTTCCCTTTCAAATTCTTGCTCAAGACCAAGGCCTCCACCCTCCCTGCCAGAAAAGAGAGAGGGGAATTTTTTTTTTTTATAAGAAGAAAAGAAGAATAAGAAGATAAAGTGCCTTTGTAATAGCTCTGCTTTATCTACCACTTCCTCTGGAAGCCACCCATCCCTTCCCTTTAGATTGTAATAACTGGACCCTTTTTCAGTTTTTCTTATCGGGGGGGAAATAAGAAAAGAATTGCCTTTTCAAAAGCTTCAGAAGTCATCAGATTACATCTCTGGAAGGGGGAAAATGTTCAGACGTTCAAGGAGTCAGGCCCAAGGAAGGTTTCCTCCTAGTTACGGCACACCTGCTCCCTGAGAAGGCTCTGACTCCTGTGTCTGGGGACAGGGGGGTTTACCAATGCAGCTGTTTGCTTTAGGAGAATAGCTTACACTGTAAATACTCCAAGGTATTGTGCCTGGTGTACAAAAATCTTGGTTCCAGAGCAAATACATAAATCTGACCCTGACAGGGGGAGCTTAGTGGGCCACATGTTCGAAAACGTTCAGTGTTTTCTTTATAAAAGTAGATTGCCTTGCCCTGTGGACTTAGGGGATCCTATTTGCTTTTTTCATTTCAAATCCACAGGCTCTCAGAAGAATTGAAAGCAAGCAGGTTACACCAGGTGCTTTGAGGACAATGAAAAACGGCTGCCAGACCTAAAAGCATTAGTCATTTGGGGAATTTTTTCCTCTTTTTCAAACGAGACCTGGTGGAATTAGATGTTCAGAGCAATTATTACAATTTAGCTGGACCAGGTGATTTCTCAGTCAGTGTCTTTAATGGACCAAGTTCAGCAGGTGCTGTCAAAAATCTGGTTTGTTTCATGAAAAAGGAGATAGCCAAGCAGATACCAGAGTTCTCTGCTGCCCCTCCACCAAAAAAAAAAAAAAAAAAAAAATCAGAGAGGTTGTTGAATTCTAATAAAACCTCTCTCACCAACTTTTCCACACTTGTAGTCACAATCTTCAGTGGAGATGCAGATGAAAATAAGGCTTCTTAGGCCCAAGACATAGTCCAAACCAAAATTAGTGCTGAAATCAGTCAACCCTAAACCAAGGTCCCAACAAATTACTCAAAACATTTGCTATTTTGACAGTTCTGTTCTTTATAGCCACCTCCCTTTGTTACTTTAATTTCTTCCCCCTCCAAAAAGAATAGTGGAAATTTATGGCTAGGAGAAATAACTGATTACTGCTGGCAAGTTAACTGAAGGGGCCAATTGTTCCATACGGCAAGAATCACAAGGCTCGAGAGCCATTCACCAGGAAAGACTGATGTGCGAAAGGGCAGAGCCATGGTCCCTCCATTGTGTGATGAAGAGGTTCATGTTTGGTTCCAAATTCCTAAAGGCAGCCTGGTGTGCAACAGGCCGAGGCATGGGGAGAGCATGAGGAAGCAGGGTATACGCTTCACACGCAAGATCAGGGTCAACTTCCAGGAGACAAAGGTCTCCTGTTCACTTTTGTTACAGTGGTCGAGACCTTTTGCGCAATTGTCAAGACAGGACAAGCCAAATGGCCGTTTTGCCATTTTCACATGAAATCTGAATGACCCCAGGCCTCATTAGACTTTAGGAACGAGGTCACAGAGACCCCTGGGCCACCCACACACACACACCAAAGTGTTTCTAGGGACTCCAGAGGAGGCTCCCGTGTGCTTAAGCCAACTTTAACTGGATAATGCTGCTACAGGCAACTGCCATGCGTTGCCAAGACGTCTCAGCCATCTCCTACCAGACAACAGAATCTGAGCCACCGCTGTTTCACTGCTCCAGACGCTATCATCAATGTATAAGGATTCCCAGGAGGCCAACGCAGAGCTGGGTTCCACCCGGAAGTGGGAGAATGTTCTGTCTCACATTTTGCCACATCACCCCGAGCAATACCATCTGTGACCACGTTCCCAGACCTCCCCTTGAAAGTAACTGCAGCTTTTCCAGGTAGTGCTCCATGAGGCTTAGAATCCTCAGGGGATGGGGGAGCAGACCCTGCCTTGCTTTGATTGACCCCCTCATGCCCCTAGATGCGTGCCTACAAAACTCCTTCCTTAGTGAATTCTTTTTCTGACAGAGTCTATCCATTCATCAAATAATACACCAGGAAGACCCTGACCCCTAAGTCAATGAAACCCTACCAGACCTTGAACCTCAGTGAAGATCAACACATTACACACAGTAGGTCCAAGCAAGAGCTCAACTAAAACGGGTCCAGTTTGTGTGGGTGGCTGTCTCTCTGAGTTACTCCATCATTACTTGGCCAGTCATTTGATGTGTTTATTGTATGTGTTACTAAGAATGAGAAAGTCATAGAATAAGAAAATGTTATAAATAGGAGGGAACCATGAGATGATCTGGTCCAGCCAACTGTGGGATAGAGAAACCTCAAACCTTATGTCTTCTGCGTGGTCGTAGTAACAATAGCAACTCTAATCACTAACAGGCGTCGATTGCTTTAGAATTTATGAAGCATTTTATATACATTATTTCATTTAAATAATAAAATGAACCCAATCCTCTGGACCCCAGGTTGTTAAATAGCAATGAAATGACTTTCTGTTTCTAAGTAGGGAGGCTTTAAAAAAAAAAATCTTATTAAAAATAGCTCCAAAGGCAATTTGAACATCAAAGAGCTTTTCATGAAACAGCATTTTGATGAGTTAAGTGTAAATGAATCAGAAACATATGGATTAAATTTTCTTTAAAATAAACAAGGGTTTAAAAATTAAGAGACAAAGTAGTTTGAAAACACATCTGACTTAATCCAAAGTGTCTGACCACAGAAAGGGACCAGTGCTTTGTAAACCAGGGAGGTGAAAAATGGTAATCTTGTTACCTGGAGTTCTTGTCCTAGATTCTAGCCAGAGAAAAACTCTACAAATCTTAACTCCTAAATGAGTGGAGACCTATATGTTATTTTCAAATTTCCCTTTAAGTTATAAAATTGTTGTATTAATACCAGATGACTGCAGTCATGAATTAAGCTATCCACAGATTGATAATGCCATAGAGCTTCTGTTTTTCTAATGTGATTTTAATTCTTCTATGGGATTGCTTTTAGGAACAATATGCTTAGTTTTCAGAGATGTTTTCCAGATTTATTTCTCTCTCTCTTTCTCTTTCTCTCAACATGCAAATATTTATTTTGAGACATATCATGTTATTTTTTTTCCTTCCAAGATTAATAGGTAGTCCACAGAGTATGAAATTTATTTTTCTTTCCAGTTTATTCATCAAAATTTTTCATTTTTGACTGAGTCAGGTATTTTAAGATATGCAACTTTGAAAATCTACCTGGTTTGGGAGCCATAGTTGTTTTCCAGTTATATAAGAATCCAGGGTTCAAGCCAGTAACAAAGGCTGGCAAAGGTTTGGTTTGCACAGATGATTTTCTCTTGTCCTAAGAAATTTTTGCCTTACTAACAGTCCTTTATTTGCTTTTAGTGGACACAGTTGCATGGCATATTTTGCAAATGTTCCTTATCTTAAGATATCAGGTTTCCTCTCTCCAGCAGCAAACCTCAGGTTTTAGGTGCAAAGATTCTTTTCCCCTCCCCGGGTGGCGAGATCCTGCTGCTTTTGGTTGAGCCCTAATTGGCACTAAATTAGTGTGGCTTGGTAGAGTCACATACTTAATAGATTTTTAGGAAAAGTTTTAAACACTGTCTGGGTGTCTGCAGTAAAATTGGATTGAGACAGGGAGTTTCATAGTACCAATGATCCTCTGCCCATCCGTGTCATCCATCCTTAACTGGGTTCCAGAAACCAGAGCAGCCTGAGGCAAATTGTCACATTGTCAGAATTTGTCTTCGACATCCTTCCAGCTTATTGCCCACACACAGACTTGGGGCTCTCGTGGGCTACACTGCAGAACATTGTAGTTGAAGTCACACAGACATGGGTTTAAGACCCACATTTACTAATTTGTATTGGATTCAGTAAAATTTTGCTCCATAAAACATGGCATTTTAAAATTTTTTAAGTCATTCCTCTTCACTTTGAGTATACTGGGTTTAAGGTGTTCTGTCATCTTGGATTCGCTTGGAAGTTGCATATTTTGGGTGCTGTACGTTTGAATGTCACCTTCGTTGCGTCCAAAAGGTGCCGTATTTCTTTTTTTTCTTTTTTCTTTTGGCAGTGCCAGGTCTTAGTTGCAGTACACAGGATCTTCATTGCAACACGAGGAATCTTTAGTTGTGGTATGCAGACGTCTTAGTTGAGGCATGCAGGCTCTTAGTTGTGGCATGTATGTGGGATCTAGTTCCCCAATCAGGGATCGAACCTGGGCTCCCTGCATTGGGAGCTCAAAGTCTTACCCACTGGACCACCAGGAAAATCCCAAGAAGGTACTGTGTTCTTTTCTTAGGCCCTGACCCTCATCTGTACAGACATGCTGAGCCTTTCTCCCCATGCCTACATCTTTGCCCTCATCCTTGCTCTGCCTGGAATTTGCTCCCCCACACTGATCTTAGTCCCTGCTATCAAAAAGCCTACCCATCCATCAGGCCCACATTTCCCAGAATTTCTTCCATGAAGTGCCTGCTCAGAAGTGATATCTTCCTCCCCTCAATTTCTGTGCCCCAGCTGTGCCCCTCCCCACGTGGTGTCATTGATTGTCACGTCTTGGTCTACATCAATCTCATCTCCTCTTCTAAACCTGCTCTGTCCAGTACAAGAGCCACCAGCCATGCACAGCATCTTCATTTTAAGTAATTAAACCTAATACAATTTAAAATTCAATTCCTTGGTTATAGTAGCCACATTTCAAGTGCTCAAGAGCCACACGTGACTAGGAGCTATCCTATCTGACAGTGTAGTTAGGAAACATTTCCATCACTCCAGAAAGTTCTAATGAACCACTCCGTTCTAGACTCTGTAAGAAGTAGGGCAGCATCTTTCTGCTCAGTCTCTTCTACAAACTCTTCCCCCCACCATCTACTGTACATGCCACAGTGCCTGGCGCATGAGGTTCTATCCACATTTGTCAACTTCCTATCGTCCATGGGTCCGTTCAGGACCTTTACAGAGCAATGATAGTAAAATCTTATCATTGTAAGTGTCTCGTACTATACTGAGCACTTGATGAGTTAGGTGTTAGTAGTTTCATTTTACAAATTAAAGAATGAAGTGACCTGCTTAGATCATGGGGGCAATAGGTGATGAAGCCAGGATTTGAACCTGGCCTTTCTGACTCCAGTGCCTTTGCGATTAGCCACCATGCTCCGGAACAGGATTTCTCAACCTCATCAGTATTGACAATACTGACTATATGGGGTCAGATGATTCTTTGTTGTGGGGCTGTCCTGTGCATTGTAGGATGTTTAACAGCACCTCTGGCCTCTACCTGTTAGATGCCAGTAGTATTACCCACCAACCAGCCACCCCCATTGTAACAGCCATAAATATCTCCAGACATTGCCAAACATCCCCTGGGGGCAACTTCATCCCTCTTCAGACCCTGTTCATGTTGGTCATATGAGTGAAGAGATGCCTCTCAAAATACTGACTTCTTACTTGCAGCAAGTGAGAAGCAAGCTGACACCTCTCCTCTAGGGAAACCAAAAATAATCATTCTTTTAATCTCCTGTGTAATCCACCAGGCCAACTCCCCATCTGGGAAATGTTCTGCGGCTGCTTCCTTTCATGTTCGGCAGAGATAGAGCCTTGGGTCGCTGACAGTCCAGATGCTCTGCAGCGCCCCATGACTCCCGGTAACACCCACGGGCCCTGTTCCACAAGGCTGGTCAGCCAGCTTTTCCTTGAGACCACCTGGTTTAGGCAAACAGTCTCAGCAAACAGCACCTCCGTGGGAGGGAGGCGGAGTGGGGTTGAAGAGATGTGGGAAGAAAGAAGAAAGAGCTAATATCTGGCAGACCTCAGAAGAGAGAAAACTTCTGAGTTTTTGAGAGGATGCAAGGCCTAGCCGATAGCTCTAAAACCAGATGACGAGAAAATAAGCTGTCTGGAAATGAGATTTCAGTCTTTATGAGAAATCACAAGATGAATAAGGGAAATAAGATGATCTTTTAAAAAACCACAGGATCTTCTTCCTAAGTCAGCTCTGTCCCCACTGTAGATTCAGTCCCACTGCACACCTGACTTTCCCGGCTTCTCCTTTGTTTGGTTGTCTCCTAAGTATGGTAACTGCAAACACCCCCTAAGAAAGCCATTTCTTTTTTGGAGGTTATATCTAAGGCAGCAGGTGAGAAATGCTTATGAGCCCTATGAGAAATGCCACACATAAAAAGTGGGTCCTACAAGCTGCATAAATGCTGACTTCTCTTTTCTCCTTTCTGGGGTTCCCAATGTATACTAGCATATAGAGGCTCTGAGAAGGTCTGCAGCAAAGAAATGTAGATTGCAAGCACAGAAACCTTTTTTCACTAACTTGAGCAAAAGGTGACTGTACCTACCCTACAAGCACTTAGGAAGAAGAGAGATAGGAGAGATAGCAGGTATGAAAGCATGTTTAAGTGTTGAGGGTAGAAGTACAAATATCTAGTAGAACTCAATAAGGCTGCTTTCTACAAGGAAGCAGGAAAATTGAATTATGGAACTGTTACGTTCAGAGCAAACCTCCCAGGCTCAAAATTTTAAAGAAAAGATTTTTCTCCAAGAGCATATAAAGCTTTATTCTTTCAAAAATAATCTGTTTGAAGAGTTTTATTTTAGGTTCAGAATTTCAAATGTTCTCCACATCTCTTTCTTAGGTGTCCAACTCCTGACTCTAATTCAGGATATTATACTCAGCTCTTAATGAGCAAGTAAATCCAGAGCATAAGCAGTTATAGTCTATGAATAATAATCATCGTTAGGCTAAAGCAGTAACAGGTAGAACCTGTCCTGGAGCTATTGCCTCCTCTTCCCTACCCTCCTTCCTTAGCTCTCTGTACACATTTCCAGGAGAGGCACCATGGCATGGGTGGAGTGGGGGGCAGTGTCAGGGAGGCTCCCTGCCTCACCCCGGTCACAGGGCTGGTAGGTGGCGAAGCTGTCTGCCCTTGTATATCAGAAACTCTCTACGGTTACCCATGCCGCCTCTCAACATAATGGCAGTAGCCACGGCAACATCAAGAACTAAAGTTGCATACTGCCAAGCATCATTAGAAGTGCTTTTTTGACAACCATTATTAACATTTGATAGACATCACTCTAGACATCTTCCTAGGTGCTTATACTGATAAAAGAATGGATGAATGAGTGGATAGATGGACACTATCAGTCACCTATGGCTGCATAACAAATAACTGCCCAATAGCAGTGGTATTAAAAAATCATCATTTCTTTCTCATTCAGGCTTCTGTGGGTTGGCTGGGGAAATTCTTCAATAGCCTGCAGGTCTGTCTTTGACATTGATTCTTATGTTTCGTTTTTGTGCCCAGACTGGAGGGACAGTGGCTACAAGGATATATTTCTCTCATGGTGATGAGAGAATTACAAAAGAGCCAAGCCAAACCATGCAGTTACATTTCAAGCCTTTGCTTGTAACTTGTCTACTAACATCCCATTGGGCAAAGCAAGTCCTATGCCTAAATCCAAAGTCGAGGATCAGACAAGCACACTTTATTTTCCCTGAGGCTAAGAAAAAGGTATGGATGTGTAACTCTCTTTATAAAGGAATGAATAATCGGGACCAGTAATTCAATCTATCGCATGTGGATGGATGGACAGTCTGATCATCTGATAGAATTATACAAAAATATAACTATTCAATTCTATTTTCAAATGAAAACATTACATTGTATTGCTTGAATTTAACAGAAGAAAAAGAAACTGAACTAAAGAAATTGCTTCATGTCAAGTAAATGTTTTTCTACCATAGGGTATATTTGGGTCTTTTTTTGTCTCTTTAAATTTTTAGTAAATATGATTATTTTTTTAAAAGAAGTGCTTTTTTGAGAACAGTGATGCTATAGACCAAATGTTTGTCTCTCTCTTATAATTCATATGTTGAAACCTAATCCCCAATGTGATGGTGTTAGGAGGTGAGGCCTTTAGGAGATGATTAGGTCATGAGGGTGGAGCCTTCATGAACGGAGTTAGTGTCCTCATAAAAGAGACCCCAGAGAGATCCTTCACCCCTTCCTCCATGTGAGGACATTGAGAAGGAGGCCATCTGTGAACGAGAAAGTAGGTCCTCACCAGACACCAAATCCTCCAGTGCCTTGATCTTGGACTTCCCAGTCTCCAGAACTGTGAGAAATAAATTTCAGTAGTTTCTAAGGCACCCTGGCTATGATATTCTGTTATAGCAGCCTGAACAGACTTTGCATATTCTGCATTTTAACTTGCATGAGAAAAATATACATTTTTTATTTTCAGTAATCTGTAACTGAAATTTAACATTTCCTTCAATGATGAACATAGGCAACAAACCTTACAGTAGAGTTGGTTAGTACCTGTGAATTTATAACCTGGAGAAATGGTTGATTTTGTATCACATTACAGTTATAGAGGTCTGGAAATATTTTCATTTTTCACAACTTCAAAATTATGGTAATTATTATATCCCTTCATAGTGCTTCCTATTAATAAGTAAAGTGTATTTAAATGTAATATTTTGATAACTGTATTTGGATGTATTTGGTTTCCTTTGGAATCCTATGTATTTCACTTTATACATTTAAAAATACTGTTTCTGAGAAGAAATCCGTGGGCTCTACCAGACTGCCCAGGAGTTCAAGGCATAGAAAAGAGTAAGAACACCTAACGGGCACTATTATTACCGATTTTCACAGACTGGGAGACTGAGGCACAGAAACCATAAGTAATTTACCCAAGGTCAAAGGGCTTCTGAGGAGCACAGCAAGGATAGGAAACCAGGCAATCTGGCTCCAGAGTGTACGCCCTTCACCTAGACCCTGTGGCTGCCTCTCTGAGATTCTGTGAGAGCTCCTCTCTGCTGGGTTCCAGAGATGCCGTGGTCTTCCCATAAGCAGTTGCAGCTGCTCACCCACGCTTCACAAGCAGCCAGGTGTCCTCAGTTAGAGGCTTTATTGGCTTCCCCTTGTGCCATCCTGCTTGTTCTGGCCTTTGCCTCCTCTCAGTTCATCTCCTTTCTTTCTCTTTCCCCGCTCTCCTTATTCCGTTCCCCCTCTCCCGGCTCCTTCTCGCTTCCTCCCTTTCTCGCTTCCTCCCTTTCTCTCTCCCTTTCTCTCTCTCTCTCTCTCTCCCTCCCTTTGTCTCTCCCTCTCCTGTATTTTCCAGCCACCCTGGCCTCCTTTCTCCACCTCACAGCCTTTGAACTTGCTCTTTCCTCTCAGGAGTGCTCGTTCTCCCTTCGCTTCCTTCTCATCCTGTCATCTCAGGTTTCTAGTCACCGCCTCTTAGAGGGCTTCCATGATTAACTCATCAAGGTAGGTTCTTTCTGTATTTTTTTAATGTATTTTGTATATTAATCCTTTTCTCAGTTCTGAGTATTGCAAGTATCGTCTCCCAGTTTGGGGCTATCTTTTCACCTCAGAGAATCATTTATTGAGCAAAATTCTTAATTTTAATAAGTCAAATAGATCGATCTTTTCCTTGATAGTTGGTGCTTTCTGTTTCTTGTTTTAAGAAATCATTCCCCACCTCCAAATACTTTTGTATTTCTTCCCAAACATTTTGAAGTTTTGCATTTCACATTTAAGCCCTTGATGCATCTGGAATTGACTTTGGTGAAAGTTGTGAAGTAGGGATTCAGTTTCTTTTTTTTCCATATGGATAACTAGGTGTCCTAACATCAGTGGTTAAATTGTCTGATTTTCCCCCACTGGTTCCACGTGGACCTTTTGTTTCTGAGTTCTGGGAGCCAACCCTTGGCCCCATACGACATTGTCTTATTTAGCATAGTCTTATATATGTTATGGCAAGTCTCATTTATTAACTTTTTTGAAGAAGTGTCTTGCCAATTCTTCCTTTTCTCTGTGAATTTCTAAACAGCCTGTCAAGTTCCACCAAAAAAAAAAGAAAAAGGCAACATATGTAAAATTTGGCCACGTACTGGGACATAAAACAAGTATCAACAAATTTCAAGCAATTGGTATCATACAGACAGTTTTGCTACTTGCTTTATGCCGCAGTACATGACCAAATTTTATCTATGTTGCAGGTATGCAAAATATAAAAAGGTTTATTCACTTGTTAGGAATAGTATTCTGTATGTGTTCCCTAGGTTATTCTTGCCAATTATTTTGTTTAAATCTTCTGTATTCTTATTTTTATTTCCTTTTTTATTTTTAATTTCCTATCTTTATCAATTATTGATAAGGAAACTTTTTACTAACTATCATGGAGGACCTGTTAATTTTTCTTTGTGGTCCTGAAACTCTTGCTTTAAGTATTTTGAAGTTATATTATTGGAAATATAAGTTTAGAATTGTTCTATCTTCCTAATGGATTGCAACTTTTATCAAAATATAGTGACCCTCTTTAAGATAAATCTGTAGAAGCATTGTTTCTAGAAATACAGGTACCCATATTTCTTTTGATTAATATATATCTGTTATATTCTGTTCATCCTTTTATTTTCAATCATTCTATATTGCTAGATTTTTTAAAATATCAAATAACCTTCAATTTCTTATTAAAAGGTTTAATTTATTTTCACTTCTTTGATTGTGATTAATGCTGTAACACTGCATTTATTTCTATAATCTTATTTTAAGCTCTCTGTTGAATGCATTCCATTTCAGACTGGGCAAGACTTTCCTAATTCCATTTCTTCCTCCTGACTAGTTGGGGAATTACATATGTAGTCTTATTTCTCTTTATACACATGATGACTTTGTTTCCTAATGTTTGTATTGGTTTTGATTGTGAATGTCATTTCTTGATTTTCTTTGAGACGTGGGTTTGAAATCTGATTGCGTTTCTGCACCGAGGATTTGAGATTTTTCCTTCTCCCAGCCAGTTTAGAACTACTCAAAATTACACTACTGGTTTGTGGTTGTTTGTTGATAGCATGGATTCCAAGCCCAAACCTGCAAACACCTTTACCATAGGGTTATGATAAGGAACTCTAAAGGGATTCTGTGATCTTTTTTCTTCACCCAAAGCCAAGCTAGAGGCAGGCACTATACTGCCAGTGTCCCTCTCATGGCCAGGGTTCGGTTTGATTTTTCAGTTCACTCACTGAAACTGTTGCCCTTTTGTCTCCTGGCCTTAAGTGGAGGCCCATCAATCCAACCTCTGCTTAGTCCTTCCCTCCTCCTCTTATCCCCTACATGTGACTGATTCAATCCCAGAATTTCAAATGCCAAAAATACAATTTACTCCAAAGGCAAATGCCAATTCCAGAGCTAACTCTCCCCTGATGATTCTTGCTCTCTGGTCACTTCTGGCCTCCGTGCAATTCCTTCACAGAAAGCCATGCGTTTCTTAAAATGTCTTTAGTATTTTATTGAGCATTAAAATTGTACTTTACTGAGAGGGGTTTCGGCAAACATCTAGTCTACCATATGGCTAGAAACAGAAACCCCTTCCTACTCTTCTCTCAGTCCCTTATTATTTCCTTGGTAGCACACAATGTATCATTATTTGTTTACTTCTTTATTTTCTGTCTTCCTCACTAGAGGCATCACTAGGCTCTCAATACATTTCTGTTGAATTTGTATATGAATGAATGAATGAGAAGTTCAGCAAGCTGGGTGACTAGTACCTAGTAATAAAAAAAAGGCAGGTCCTTGGAGAAGGTATTTACACCACACATTATATTTGAGGGGAAGGAGTAGAAGGCTCCATGCCTCTGATATGTTTAATGGAAAGTGACAGAAACGAAGGCCAGGTCATGCGCTGAGATGCCTAATAGTAGGAACCTGTGGTCCTGCTGTCAGGCCACCTCAAATTTCACAATGGAGTGAGGAGAAAAGGGTTTTACAGGCAAACGTTGCCTAAAAGTACACACTGCCTTTATTCACTCTACATATTATGGGTTTGATAACCATGTTGTGAAGCATTTTCAACTCATTTTGTCTCATAAGTATCTTCCACGGGCTTGGTGCACTGACTTAGGTTAGTGAGGGGCTAGATGCCCCAAGGAAATTGTGTGCAATGTGAGAACAAAGTACTCTCAATACTGTTTACCCTCTGACCACCCTGTTCCCAGTTTCTGCTCCAACAGGTTTTATTTATCTTAAGATTAAAGCAAATCACCAGTGGACACGTACTTATTGCTTTACAGTGAAATGCAAACACATAAGCTAGAGGCAGCAGGGGATTCTGTCACTATCGAAAAATGATTCATTTTGTGTGTGTGTGTGCGCTTTGTTTTTTTTTTTCATGGGAAACCTGATAATATTCAGAGCATTAAATCCTTCCCTAAGCTAAAATAACCTGTTGAAAGTAAGTTTAAACTAAATCTAAGGTAGAAGAGCAAAAAAAAAATTTTTTTAAGTTCCTTGAATTTGGAAAGATGTCTGGTCCTACTATTGCAATTTTTTAAAAAAAAGAAATCATAATTGGATTTCACTGAGTTATAATTTACCCTGAAATTGCATTACATTAGAGAAATCTAAGACTTGTAAGTACACTTATTAACACATCTGCTGTAGACTCTGTGCCATCATTAATCAATCATAGGGCTCCTCCACGGGGCCTCAGAATCCTTCTCAACAGAGAGCAACAGGAGAGATCTAAATGCCATTTCTGGTTCTCAGTGAATAAAGATGTCACGACCATTTGCCAGGCAAGCTAATGCTAAACTCATCCCTTTAGTGTAGGTTCTGAATTGTATATTGGTTGCCTTATGCTTGGTGGTTTAGGGCTCCATCTCAGAAGTTTGGTAATACTTGCTATAGAAACATAGAAGCTTCTTTTTCACAAATAATCTATTTTTCATTGATTTTGCCTGTATCCTACCATAACTGATTTCCTGCTCTCTCTTTATAATAGTTCAAAGACAAAAATAATATCCTTTACAAGAATAAGGAAATTCCTAACAATAGAGAAACATGCATGATATGTCAGATAAACGAAAGTGCCTTACTTTCCATGAAATGAACTTAGTGGCTCTGGTCCCTGTTGAACATTCTGGAAGGCGAGAAGCTCTATACAGCGGCTGTGAAAGTTGCGATAACAACCAGCAAGTGATTTTTCCCTCAGTGAAGAGGTTTTCCATCAGATTTCCCTTGACCTTGAGCACTGTGTTAGCCATGAATAATGAATGGTTCTTATTACAGCAAGGTCCCATTTAACTGACATTATCAGGGAATTAGATGCCTTAAATGAGTGAATTGGCGAGATGCTAAGACTTATTCTCTTTATGGGCTAAAAAAATCTTTATTATAACTATTTCAGTGCTTATTTTTCTAAAATGTGTGGCAATATATTTTGACTTACTGACATTCAAGGAAGCGTAAACGTTTATTTATTCAGTAGTTATTGAAGCCTAATATGTGCCAGGCACCGTGCCGGGAGCAGGCAATATAACCGTGAACAGGGAAGACAGCGTGTCTGTTCTTATAAAGCCTCTGTGCTGGTGGGGAAGGAGGAAATACAAGGAATCACACTGAAGTGCCAGGATAAAAAAAATAAAGACTTTTGTAACTTCATTGAATTGTATGGCAAAACAGTTGAATTCAAAGTTTGGCTGGGTTCTCTAGAACAGTTTGCCTCGCCACTCTGATTGCTGTGTCCTGAATTCTTGCAGTTGATCTTGGTAATGTTTGTACTTCCACCCTTAAATTTAGCTACAGTTTCTGGCTGCTTGCTAAGTGTGTGGCATTGCCCCTACTATCTTTCTATTCCTCAATAATGTGCATGAAGTGATTAAAGCAAGGATGATATACACACAGTATATTAGTTATCTATTGGTGCGTAATAAATTACCCTGAAATTGACCAGCTTGGAAGAACACACATTTATTATCATACAGTTTCTGTGGGTTAGGAATCCAGCACCTTTAGCTGGATCCTCTACTTCAGGGAGTCTGACTTGGCTGCCAATCAAAGTGTCAGCCAAAGCTAGGGTCTCATCTGAAGGCAGAATTCCATTCCTCAAGGACTGTTGGACTGAGAGCTTCACTGCTCTGCTGGCTGTTGTCTGGAGGCCACCCTCAGTTCCTTGTTACATGAGCCATTCCAGCAAGGCAGCTAGCTTGCTTCATCAAAGCCACCAAGAGAGCATATTCCAGCAAGATGGAGGTCACAGATTTCAGTAACCTCATCATAGAAGTGACATTCTGTCACTTTTGCTGTATTCTGTTCCAAGCAAGTCATGAGGTCCCACGTACTCTCAAGGAGAACAATACCAGGAGGGGGATCAATGGGGACTCCCACAGAGGCTGCTTACCCCACATACCAAACAGATCATTGTATTTCTTCCAGAGGCCGAAGCTCTCCCACTGAGCCCAGAAAAAGTTTCAAAATCCTGCCTAGTGGAAGACTCCAAGAGGCCTATTACCAATCGGTTGGTGAGATAAAGCCAACTTGCCTTCTCTTATTTAAACAGTAACCATTCCAAGTTATTGCAGTGGAGAAAATATTGAGGTCAAGAATCTACACAGAAACAGAGACTGTAGCTGGAAACAGAACTACAACATGGCGCAACGATAGCCACCGTTTGCCACGTCAATGAGAAGGAAGCAAAGCTGGTAGCAGAAATCAATTGATAAACTCTTAGAGGCAAATATTTCACTGTAAGGACTAAGGAATCAAGAAATGCATATCACCTCATGCAAGAGCCCTCATGAGATCAGATCACATTATAGTTGGACACACACTAGAAGAAACCAGTCCTAATCAGGACGGAGGTTATTCCCTTGGCTACACTGAACAAGAGTTATCATCGTTTTAATCAACGGAAAATACCAGAGATGGACATCAGATGCCATGACCTATCCTTTGCCTCTGTCTTACATCTGTAAGGTTTGGGGGTGTCCTGCTAATGTCAATAGCAGTGTTTTTCGACCTTTCTTCACCCCTCCCCTCTTTGCATAAATATAAAATCTCATTACTTATGTGCAAAGGAACTTCTCTACTCCACCTTCTTTGAGACTCACTCACATATCTCTGAATGTTTTATTCCTACTACACGGTGAGAATGTTTTTATTTTTAATGAATCGTTTTGTGTGTGTCCACACTGGCTTTGGACTCCTAAAGGCTTTATCTTTGTCCATGGGGCGTCTAAAAAAATTTTTTTTTAAAATGATGATCTTCAAACTAGGGGATTGCAGCCCCTCGGGAGAATAAGACTTTTTAATGATTTATTTTAAAATAATTTCAGGGAGCTCCCTGGGGGTCCAATGGTTAAGACTCTGTGCTTTCACTGCTGTGGGTGAGGGTTCCATCCCTGGTCGGGGAATAAGATCCCACAAGCCACACAGTGCAGCCACAAAATAAAATAGGAATTCAGACTTTCAGAGGAACTTCAGCAGTAGTACAAGTTCCTGCATACTGTTCACTCCCTTTCCTCGCATTTTTCTTATCCCTCCCTCAGTATGTGTACTTATATTTTCTCAGAGCTATGAAAAAGTACCTTGCAGAGATGATACCTGTTATCCCTTAATATTCCAATGTGTCTTCCCTAAAACTAAGGGCCCTCTCCTACATAGTCATAGTACAACCATGAAACTAATAATGCCTTCTAATCCACAGACCTCTTTCGCATTTCACCCATTATCCCAATAATGTCCTTTATAGGTCCGGATCCAATCATGGTCACGTGCTGCATTTAGCTTTCAAATCTCTTTAGCGTCCTCCCATTTGGGACAGTTCCTCAGTATTCCCTCACCTTTTGTGTCTGGACATTTTTGAAGAGTACGGGCCAATTCCTTTGTAGAACATCCCTCCATTTGGGTTTGTCTAAATGTTTTCCCAAGAGGAAATTCATGGTATGCTTTAAAGGTGGAAATATCAGAGAAATGATGCTGTGTTTTCCTCAGTGCATCGTATCTGTAGGGACCCAGTGTTTGTCCATATATAGTGTTTGCCACTTTCTCTAATTTCTAAGTATTTTGTATTTAGTGATAATTTATGTTTTGTGGGGAGACACTTTGTAACTGCCTTGTTCCTCACCACTTCTAGCCTCCTTTGATGATTCTTGCAGGAATCTGTTATTTCTCTAATATTTGCCACAAAGATTTTTAAGGGCAACTTTGCATGAGTGGTTTCAAAGGAATAATTTGCAAGTTTCAGCTCCTCTCTAGATGTGTCTAAAACTGCTCTGAGAACGTGCGTATTCCATGCTGGTTCTCCTGTCAGAGCCTCAAACTGCAAACTCGTGGGGACGGCTACTCCAGGACACCACACACAGAGAAGGATGCTCCTGAACTTGTACCATGGGCCCCAGCTGGTCCCCTCTCCCACTTCCCCTGTCATGGCTGCCTTTTTCCCCTTTTATCAAAAAAGGCCTACCTCTCGCCCATCTGAATCTTACTGTGGTGCATTCCCCCAGGGTAAAAAATCCAAGACTCCAAACAAAGGAGTGATTCAAAATCTAGCTGTTAGTGTTGAGAAAATGAACGATTCTAATGATTGGGTTACAAATCCTTCTCTGTTCTTTGCTTTCAACAACATTGAAGAAGGATCTGATGGAGTTGTCAGTTGGTAGATCATTGAAAATAATTTTGCTGATAGATCACCATATAATTTTTGACAATAACTTGGAAGAGTTTAAAGAATTGAGTGATGTTGCTGTAAAAAATACTCTTTCCATTTCTATCTACTTAGTGAATAAAGTTTTTCAGTCCTTAAAATTGTGATTAAAAGGGGAAAAAAGGGAGTTAAATTGATGCTGAATTCTGTTTCATTCGGACAATAAGAAATATTCTGGAGTTAATAGGAGAGAAAAACTCAATCTCATTTAAGATACATACTTCCATTAAAATTTTACTTCTTATGGTTTGTAATTATTTACCAAAATTTATAATGTGTGTAATGTATTTGTTTTGACCAGTTAAAAACAAATAAAAATAATTGTAATAATAATACAGATGTATGTTTGAATAAATATACAGATAATAATTGTAATTATAATACAGATTATTTGTGATAATAATACAGATATACAGAAAAATAATTTTTCAAAAACATTTTAAGGGTCACGTGAACAACATTTGAAAAATATTGCTCAGAAAGACACTTTCCCTCTGCATATATTACTCACAGAATTTCTCTGGAGTTTTATCTCCTTTTTTCTGTGGCCTACCTCTTGCTTCTCATCCAGGGTTTGTCTCCACCTCACTTTAAGCGCTCTGCTCACCCATCGCACCCCACTTTTTTCCCTACTCCAGTGATGCTTCACTCCTAAGTCAAAGACCAGCCTTGCTCATGAATAGGAAAGCAGTCTGTATCATCTTCACAGATTCTCAAATTAAAGATTATCCTTTGGGTATTGTTTTTACTATACCTATATTTCTAGGACATGTGGTCCTTCTCTGAGTATAGTCAGGATCTCATGTCCAAAGAGGAAAAACGTGTCCTTGTGGCAAGTCCCCCTTGTCAGGATTCTGTTTGAATAAGGGCTATCTTGCTCAGAATATGTGTGTAGTATCAGGCCCGCTAGACTATGGGTAAAGCACAAAGGAGTCAGAGTAAAGAAGAAACTCGATAGCCATTCCTAAATTTCAGGATCCTTATTAAAATTCCATATTACAATTCTTGTTAAGATACCTGGACTTTGACAACAAAATCATCTGATTTGGTGGGTGTGGGGTAAAGCACCACCCCACCAGCTAACTTTATTGTGTTTTGTCCTTGCACCAAACCTTGAAGATCATTGCCTTAGAGCCTGGTGCTTGATCCTAATTTAAACTTCTCAGATCCATTCTTTTGTTTCTATCCAGGTGCTCCATACTCCAAAGAATTCAAATGGACCAATAAATCAGCTGAGGGTAAGTGAGCTGTTAATGTAAAAATTTTTATTTTTGTTGTGTATTTCAGCCTGATTGTTTATATATACTCTTGTGTATTATGCTTAAATTATTACTTCTAATTGGAAGTATAATCAAGCACGGTAGATGGTATCAGTAATTGTTTAATTGAATATTTAAGCTCCAAAGGACATACCTGAATAGGGAAAATAAATTTATAAAAAAAGATATAAATGGTAAACATATTTTAATTGATGTTTTCTAATGAAATATAGAAGTATTATGTGTTAACAATTAATAATTTTGGTGAAAATCCATGGTGAGGCTGTGGTAAAATAGATATGAATGGAGTTAAGACTGAGGACCTGGATCATTCCCACACAATTAATATGGCCGTACTTGTCCATAGTATTTTAAAGTTCTATACTCTTTGAGCCAATAATGCTGCTTTTATAAACCTACATAAAGGAAATGCAAAGTTAGCAGATTTTTTCATTGTAGAATTGTATATTAGTTACAGACTGGTAGTAGCAGTAAACAAAAACAGCTGATGCAAGGGATTGGGGTAAATTAACTGAAATAATATACAGTTCTTTAAAATGTCATTGTCAAAACATTTGTTTTGTTTTGCTTTTTATTGAGTCATAATTGATGTACAAAACACATTTAATCTTTAGAGATAATGTTCAGCATAGAATGCTAAATGGATCCCGTGTGTGTGTGTGTGTGTGTGTGTGTGTGTGTGTGTGAGAGAGAGAGAGTGAGAGAGAGACAGACAGAGACAGAGAGAAAGGGAAGAGGGGAAAGGAATCTAAAACATGAATACAGTAAGAAAAAAATAGACAACCATGAAGGTGAGATTAAAGGTAATTTTTATTTTCTTGTTTACATTTACTTTAGCTTTTACATTCTTTTGCAATGCATGCATCAATTTTATGACCCAAAACAGCATTGCTTTAAAACCCATGTTGAATGAGTGTTCCAACTTCTGAACTGCTCGTTTTGAGGGAAAACAGATTTTGCAGTCCACTGGCAGCATATCTCTGGTGTCCATTCCCCTGGTCCCCCAGCCTATGGACAGCAGCTTGACTGAAAGTTAGACCTACTGGCTGATGTGTATCTCTCTCTCTCTCTCTTTCTCTCTCACTCACACACACACACTCACACACATGATCAGAGGATATTCTAGTGTGTCCCTCAAGAGCCTACTTCCTTTCCTTTATCCTGAATAATTTAAATGGAGCTGAAGGAAGCTCTTCTTTTCCATGAGCTGATATTAAAAGGTCGAGAGAACCATGCAATGAGTTACTTTCATCTATCAGTATTATCATGATCAAATGTCTTCTCTTACATTATTCATTCATTCAACAAATAGTTCTGAGTGCCCCTTAGACACTCAGGTAGTCACTTCGATGGAGACAAAGATGTATTCATTTATTCATCTGTTTAGTCAGTCAGTAAATAGTATTTCTTACAGTCCCTACCCAGTGTGTAACAGCCACTGTTAGAGACACTGCAAATACAGTGGAATACAAGACAGATGTGGACCTACCCTCAAGGAGCTCGTGGTCTAGTAAGAGAGAGAGAAAATTCAACCAATAAATAAAAATAATTACAGTTTGCAGTACTGCCATGTAAGAATGCCCAGTGTTGTAACAGAGACTAGCGGTGGTACTACCTAGATCAGGTAGTCCGGGAAGACTTCTGTGAGCAGAGCACTTGGGACTAAGAGAACAATAAGAAACCAGTCAGGGGTGAGCTGAGTTCCTGGGAGGAGGGGAGAGAGAACAAATTCCAGCTTGAGACAGGAAAGGATTCGAGGTGCTCTGCAGGTAGGAAGAGTCTCCATGGATGGCCCTCAGCAGGTTCTGAGGAGGAGTGCGCAGACCTTTGCCAGGGTAATGAGTTTGGTTGGATCCAACACAGAGTCTCTGTACAAGTTTAGGTCTTAATAAGCAGAAGAGGCCATAGACATTAAGATGTAAATCAGAGGTCAAGAAGCTCTTCCTATAAAGGGCCAGATAGTAAATGTCTTTGGCTTTGCAGGCCTTTGGTGTCTCTATTGGGACTATTCAACACTGCCATTGTAAAGGACAGCAGCCAGAGGTAATACGTAGAAGAATGGGCACAGACCAGATTTGGCCCATAAGCTGTAGTTTGCCAACCCTGAATATAAAAGGAAAAGTTATAAAAATCCTTAGTCATGCCATAGGACATCAGAGAAGAAGATGACTTCCTGTGGTGAGATCTGAGCTGGGCCTTGAAAGATAAGGAGAATTCAAAAATTAGAGAGGGGGGGAAAGAAAAGGTAGGCAGAGGAAACAGTAGAGGCCACAGCCCAGAGGCAGGAAAGTCCAGAGCCCACAGGGAGGGAGTTACTAGTTCAGTCTGCCTAGGGAGTGGTGAGGAAGTACAGCTCTTTTCTTCCTCAGGTATTTTGAGGACCCATGAAGTAGCAGACACTGCACTAGATAGTGTGGAACAGGGATGAAGAGTGAATAAGGGATGATCCTAGGACCTCAGATACTTAGAGGGGTTAACAGATACATAAGCAAGTCATCCCACAATTAACTCAGAATGAGAAAGTCAGAGAAGGCTTCTCAACAAGGGTGAGTCAGGAAATTAACTTTTTTTCCTTCATTGTAATTGTTTTATTTGGTGCTTGAATAGGTCAATATGTTCATATGCTAGAACATTACAAGGGTACCACAGGATATACAGTGAAAAAATCTCTCTCTCAACCTCTATCCCTCAAGCCTACTGAATACCCACCCTACCCCCTCTCCCCGTCCCCAGGACAACCAATGTTACTGGTTTCTACTTGATCTTTCCAAAGACCATCTATGCAGATCCAAACAAATGAGTGTGTTTGGGATTCTTCGTTTTTCCTCTTGATTACACAGATTATCTGAGCTAAATCTTTAAGTGAAAGTTTTCCAGAGGGGAGAAAGGCAACAGAGGTTAGGAGAAAGCATGTGTCTTAAAGATAGGGAAAGAAGAGGAGGAGACAGACAATGGCACAATGCACAGGTTGGCTGCATAGGACAGTCCATTCTGTGTTGCTGAAGCTTTAAGTGTGAGGCAGAAAGATAGTGGAGCCAGATCATGGCAAGCCTTGACTGCCATGTTGTGGAACACAGATTTAATCTGGTTGGTAGCAGGACTCCAACAAAGACTTTTAAGTGCAAGAGTGACATGTGCTAATTGGTATTTTAGGAAGATCGTTCTAGCAGCTGGTAGAAAATAGATATCCAGAGGAGCCTTGAATGCCACCTGGGAAAATAGATCTTCTTTCCTTCAATCAGGGAAAGTCAATGAAGGTTTTTAAGTAAAGGAAGAGCAATATCAGAGGTATGCTTCAGGCAGATTAATCTATCGACACAGTCTTAGATGAATTCAAACTAAGAGAAAACCAAATAACTGACAGTCTAACTTATCACCAACCCTCAGCAGAAATGTACATTCTTTTACCCTTTAACTTTAAGAAAGAAATCTGTGTTAGTAATCTACTGCTGCATAACAAACTACTCTAAAACATAGTGGCTTCAAATAAGCCACGTTTATTATCCCACAGTTAGTGTGGGTCAGGAATCTAGGCATGCCTTAATTGAGTCTTTTGCTTCAGGGTGGCTCACAGCTAGAATCAAAATGCCAGGCAGGACTGGGGTTTCATCTGAAGGTTCAGCTGGTGAAGCACCTACTTCCACACTCATGTCCATCGTCGTCAGCAGGACTCAGTTCCTGGAGGGTTGTTGGGCCTTAGTTCCTTGACATGTGGGTCTCTCCCTATGGCAGCTTGTTTCATGAAAATGAACAAGCTGAGAAGGCAGTAGAGAGAGTCTGCTGGCCAGATGAACGCTAGACAGATTTGTAACCTAATCACAGAAGTAATGTCTCATCATCTTTGCCGTTGGTTAGAAGCAAGTCACTAGCTCCAGTTCCACCCTCGGGCAGGGAGTTACACAAAGGCATGAATACAAGGAGGCGGACTGGTGGGACTTTGATTTAGAAGCTGCCTACCAAGGGAGCGTAACAAGGATTGTTCCTGGAGTGCTGCAAACCAGGACGGGGTCTGGGGGAATAAAAGCCGGTGTTGTTCCTCACCCGTGATCTCGTCAGGAAATCATCTTGCTCTCCCCTGGCCTGCTGATTACCACCCTCATTACCATCACTGCCGCACCGCCCTCGTGTTTGTCCACTTCTCCTGATGACAAAATGCCGCCCTCTTGAAGTCAGAGCATCTGGGAGTATTTATATGCAAGCTGTGTTGGGCTGACTCTCCCTGCTGGAGTCAAACTGTTGTGAAAAGTTTCTTCCCTGCTGCTGCTGCAGATATTTATGACATCAGCTGACTAAAGGAAACACCTTTAAAAGTGAAGATAAATTCTTCTCTCATCCCTTACTCTTTCCAACAGAGCAGACTGGTTGGCTTGGTAAAGACTTGTTTCCACTCCTAGTAGAGCTTTATAAACCAGAGTGCTAGAGGAGGGCCTTACAACAAACAACTCAGAGAATGCCTGGAGGAACTCAGAGCTCAGAAGCCAGGCTGGGTAAACTGCCATTCCAAACCAGAGAGAAATTAGGCACATAGAAATCATAACAGCTACCACTGCGTGTGTATACTGTGCGCCAGTGATGGGGTAAAAACCTGGCCTTCATTATCTTGTTTTAGTTCACTAACTGAGCAAAGTTAATGCTGTTATCCCCATTTGACAGAGGAGGAAACCGAGACCCACAGGTCAAAAACTTACCCACACTCGCAGCTAGGAAGTATAGTGCTGTGATTCAAACACTGTCAGTCTGGTTCCAAGCACTCTTAACTGGCCATGTTTTGTACTCAATTACAGAGGGGCCTCATCACCTGAGGATACTTTGGGGAGGAGAAGAAGGTGTGGGGGGACACAGGCATTGCCTAGAATAAATCAACTTAGGAATCAAAATGCCATTGGAAACAGTGGAGGGAAAAAAAATTATTAGAAACAGATCTTTTAAAAATAAAATTTAGAAGAAATAGGAAAAGCTTATTTAAAAAAAAAAAGTTAGGTCAGGAGTCAACAAATTTTCTCTGTAAAGAGCCAGATAGTATTTTTGGCTTTGTGGGCAGTGAAATCTCTGCTGTAGCTACTCAAGGCTTCCACTGTTGTGTGTAAGCAGCCATGGACAATAAGTAAATGAACGGACATTGCTGTGCTCCAATATTTATTTACAAAATCAGGTGGTGAGAGAGATTTGGCCCTCAAGCTATAGTTTGCGGATCCTTGACTTGGGTCATAATTGTGATATATATTGATTCTTACAAAAAGCAAGAATCATGTGGGGTTTTTTAACATAGTATTTCTGACAAAATATATGCTAATATAATATAATACCATCCCTTCCTGTTTGACTTCAACGGTTTTAATCAAAAAGAAACTCCATTGTGCAAAAATATTTGAGCGCTTCTTCATTTCCTCAGGGTCTCTCACAATCCTTTGATAGCCAAATAATTATCTTTTGAAAACGTTAAAACATCATCCTTTTGGTTTTTCTCTTCTTCAGGTGTACGTTTGTCTCGCTCTGCTAGATCCCTGTTTCTACGTGACTTGAATAGTTCTCTAACGTCTTTTCATCAACTTTGTGAAATCTTGTGCTATTTGTAAGACTTGCTGTTTACTTTCCAGTAGATTTTCATTGTGTTTGCTTGTTTGCTAGGTGGGCACCCGATGGACAGTAAGAAGGAGAACCAACTAAGACTGTGACCTAATGGGCAAAATAGATGGATTTGAGTAGGAACTAATTTTGAGGTAGTTGTGTCAATGGTGGATATTTTCCATGTTACCATGACCTCAGCTTCCCTTCACAACTTGCAACCTGCAGGTTCTCAAACAGTAAATACTCAGGTCATGAAAATCTTCCACATATGATTTATCTACCATTTTTATGCATACATTATTTTCTTACATTCAGTTTTCTATTAGAGGCATATGTCATTTTATTGCCCTTTGCTTTATTGCACTTCAGAGTGATTGTGTTTCTTACAAATTTACAGTTTGTGGCAACCCTGCATCAAGCAAGTCTATTAGCACCATTTCTCCAACAGTATTTGCTCACTTCAGGTCTCAGTTTCACATTTTGGTAATTCTCGCAATATTTAAAACTTTTTGTATTGTTATTTGTTATGGTGAACTGTGATCACTGATCTTTAAGGTTATTACTATGACTCACTGAAGCCTCAGAGGATGGTTAGCATTCTTTAGTAACAAAGTATTTTTATCTTATTTTTTTTAAGTAAATTTATTTTTATTTGTTGGCTACATTAGGTCTTCGTTGCTGCGAGCAGGCTTTCTGTAGTTGCGGAGAGCAGGGGCTACTCTTCGTTGCCATGCGCAGGCTTCTCATTGCGGTGGCTTCTCTTGTTGCAGAGCACGGGCTCTACACATGTGGGCTTCAGTAGTTGTGGCACATGGGCTCAATAGTTGTGGCTCGTGGGCTCTAGAGCACAGGCTCAGTAGTTGCGGCGCACGGGCTTAGTTGCTCCATGGCATGTGGAATCTTCCTGGTCCAGGGATCGAACCCATGTCCCCTGCATTGGCAGGCAGATTCTTAACGAGGGAAGCCCAACAAAGTATTTTTAAATTAAGATATGTAATTTGTTGTTTTAGACATAATGCTATTGCACACCTAACAGACTACAGTGTAGTGGAAATACAATTTTATATGTACTGGGAAACCAAAAAAATCTGTGTGGCTTGCTTTATCACTATACTTGTTTTAATGTAGTGGTCTGGAACCAAATCCATAATATCTCTGAGTTATACCTATGTATCTATCATTTTTTGAGCATCTACTTTGTAAAAAGTCTCTTTACTTGTGCAAATATTCTTCTCAATCCAAACTCTTAACTGTCTAAGCTCAATAACCAAATAAATAGAGATTAATATTCCAATAAAATCTTTGCTCCTTAAATCTCAGGAGCCAAATAGCTTCAAAAAGCACCATATCCCTTAGTATACAAATTGACTAGTTTTAATCTCACAATCCAATTAATCTTTGAATAGGAAGGAATACTTTCTGTTTTTTACTCTTTCTTATAGCAACTTTGAAAAAAAAATCTTTTACTCTCCACATCTTCCAGATGGATATTCTAAGACCCTAAGACAGCACATAACTTGCCCAAGGTCTCCTAGCCAGTCAGCAGTGAAATGAAACTCAAAGTCAGGTCCTACTGGCTCCAAAACCCATGCTCTTCTCTCCATATGCCTTTTTTTTTTTTTTTAATGGTCCCCGGTTGTCTTCAGCTCAGCATTCAAGTCTACATAGGTGGGAAGACCACAGGTTTTTATAAATTTATTTATTTAATTTATTTATTGGCTGCATTGGGTCTTCGTTGCTGCACACGGGCTTTCTCTAGTTGCTGCGAGCGGGGGCTGCTCTTCATTGTGGTGCACAGGCTCCTCATTGTAGTGGCTTCTCTTGTGGAGCATGGGCCCTAGGCGCATGGGCTTCAATACTTTTGGCACATGGGCTCAGTAGTTGCGGCTTACGGGCACTAGAGCACAGGCTCAATAGTTGTGGCGCACGGGCTTAGTTGCTCCGTGGCATGTGGAATCTTCCCAGAGCAGGGCTCGAACCCGTGTCCCCTGCATTGGCAGGCGGATTCCTTACCCCTGCACCACCTAGGAAGTCCTCTCCATTTGCCTTTTAAATATGGAATCCATGTTGATGAAAGGCCCATCTATCTAGTCCTAAGTTCTTTAACTGATAAAGCTGTATTCCATCATAAGTAGTAATGCTGCCATTTTTTAAAATCCTGCAATGCAGATATAATTGTTAAGAGAAATGTAGTTACAGCACAATTCCTCTATTTATTATCAAAGTGGTTCCTCACACTGTGGCCCCAGAGCAGCAACATCAGCATCACCTGGGAATGTGTTAGAACTGCAGACCTTGATCAGGGCCCACCCCTGAGCAAAGGAATCAGAAACTCTGGGAATAGGACCCATCAGTCTGTCCTTGCACAAATCCTCCAGGTGATTCTAATTCAGAAAGTTGAGAAGCACTGGATTATAGGATGAGTGACAATGGTCTCTGCTGATTCTTGCAGTAAGAACCAGATGATATGAGTGCCAGAAGCCCAGGTGACTTTTTGACTGACGTAAAGCTCTGATTAATGCTCCTATTTCCCTTCTCATCATCCATTCATTCATCCACCAAATACGTACTGAGCCCCTGCCCTGAGTCAGATAATAAGCCAGACTCTGGGGACAAGGTGGAAAAGAAGACAAATATGGCCCTAGTCTCCCTCGGGTTTACAACGAATGTGGATGACAGACCAGAAAATGATGAATTCCAGTCCAGCATAGCCAGTGCCATGGGAGGTCAACACAGGGTGCTGGGGGCAAGGGTTCACTAATCCAACCCTGCAAGTCAGGGAAAATTTCCAGAACAAATGACTTAAGAGGATAGGAGACCAGAATAGGAGACTTTCGGGGGCCTAGTGCTGTGCATGGTTGTTCTGTTTTTCCCTCAGGTCCACAGCCTGCTTGAAGCAGCTTCAGATGGAGTAAGGGGGGCGGGGGGAGCACGCAACCTGTTGCTTCCAACTTGTTGGAACGTTTATCTCCAACACGCATTAAAAACATATGGAGGGTCAAAGCTCCATGTGTTCACTTGGTGGGGGAGCAGAAAATTGGAAAAGCAAATATGCATACCTCCGCGATCCCAACTGTTGGACTCTTATTGCCAATTTACGTAATTTCCTGTGCTTATTTCAAAATAGTCAGGAGGGCAGGAGGCATTGCGAACACCATAACTAGGCCATTTAGACTCGCAGCTGCTGGCACATTCCCCTCCTTCTTGGTTTAAAAAAAAATCTAGTGGAATTTGAGGGGAAAGCATCTTTGGGGAAAGAAATGAATAGTCTCTTCTTAAGAGAAATCAGTTTAGATTCAACACGCTCTTCACAAAACAGATTCTGACTTATTCATTCAGTAAAAATGTTTTGTGTGCCTACTAGGCACTGACATGGAGGTAGGTGCTGGTGACATGACAAGTACCAGGAGGCACTGGACATCAAGGAGTTTAGAGGACAGACATGGAACAGCACATTAAAAAGGTGATATTAATAAGAATGTACCAGTACATCTAAAGATTGTTAAAATGGTGAAATAATTTCTGTACTGGTTGGTGAATGGTAAAAGTTTTTTTCTGTAATCCATGGATGTCCAGGGCCTGAACAGGACCTGGAGTGGTGTTGCAGTGCCCATCTGCTCCTCCAGGATGGCCTGCATCTCTGGGGATGGGGAGCAGGTAGCAAGACAAGGGACTTGGGAATTGCCACTGTTGTCAGAGGTTCTCCCGACCACATGGGAAGCTCTGGCATCCACATATATGCTTCATCTGAATGTACAGGTAGCATCCCTCACCAAAACAAAGCATGCTAAGTACCTCACCATTATTGATGTAGTGGGGAAGTCGTTGGAAAACATCAATGCAGATTCCTCTGTCAAATGACAACCCAAAGGGACACGTTTAGCTTGCGGCAGCCATATCAAAGAAACTTATTTTTAGAATTCAGATAACATATGGTGTAAAATTACATATTATTTGATTCCATTGATACTACGTTCTCGAAATGACAAAATTACAGAGATGGAAAACAAACTCATGCTTGCAAGAATTGGGGACAGGGTGGGGGTGGTGAGGAAATGGATTGAGTCTTACTACAAAAAGAGAGCTCAAGAGATCTTAGTGGTGCTGGAACAGTCCTGTGTCTTGACTGTGGTGGTAGTTACTTGAATCTATAGATGTTATATAATTGCATAAAGCTATACACACACTCCACACACTAACATAAAGTGCATGCGAGGCTGATGAAATCTGGAAAAGTTCTATGGATTGCACCAATACCAATGCCCCAGCTTAATTTTGTACTGGAGTTTTGTAAAATGTAACCATGGGAGGAAACTCTGAAGGGGACACAGGGCCTCTCTGTATTATTTTTACAACTTCCTGTGAATCTCTAACTATTTCAAAATGGCTTTTAAGAAGTAACTTGGAAATTATTGTAACAATTTATACTGCAACATATCACTTAGTATGTAGATTTGTTCAACGTACAGTTTAATTTATGTAGAGAAATACAGGGTGCTGTTGAGTGAATTTTGTCCCCCTCAAAATGCATGCATTGAATCCCTAAGGGTATTTGGGTTTGTAGCCTTTGGGAGGGAGTTAGGTTTGTGTGAGTTCATGAGGGTGGAGCCCCTGTGGTGAGATTAGTGCCCTTATTAGAAGAGACCAGAGAGCTCGCTCTTGCTTTCTCCACCACATGAGGACACAGTGAGAAAGCAGCTGTCTGCAAGCCAGGAAAAGGGTTCTTGCCAGAAGCCAACCATGCTGGCACCCTGATCTTGGACTTTAGCCTCCAGAACTGTGAGAAAATTAATTTCTGTTGCTTAAGCTACCCAGTATGCTATTTTGTTACAGCATCCCATAGCTGACTAAGACAAAGGGAGATAATTATTCATTCTTGCATCCATGTATTCATTGATTCATTACCCAGCAGCAATTATGTATTTTGGCTGTCACCCCTGGTCCTTGGGACATAAAGCAAGGGGTGCAATATGGCCATGGGGCCACAGAAGGCTTCCCTGGGCAGAGTAGAACTCTGAGGGAAAGTGTGTCAGGAAGGATGGATCAAGGCCCTGAAGTGGGACAAGGCACATGGAACAAAAGGAATCCACCCTGGATGGAGCAGAGAGCAGAGGGCTAAGGGAGGTGAGAAGAGGCTGAGGAGGTGGACGGGGGCCAGGTAGTACAGGGCCTTTGGGGTTGAGACTCCATGTCTTGATTTGCTTGGGACAGCCTCTGTATGTATTCATTGCCCTGGTATAATTTCCACTGCACTCACTTTTACTTTTAGAAATGTCCTTCTTTGGATGATAACGGTCCCCTTGCACTTGAGCCTCGGTTTGGATTGCACCATATCCTGAGGATGATGGGCAGTCCTTTGTAGGTTGTTAACCAGAGTGTTAGGGCCTCATTTTTCTTTTAGAACAACCTTGCTAGTTTCAGGGACTAGAGATATTGCTGAAAGGAAAAATAAGTTGACTTGAAAGTACTTGCTGAAGGTACTTGCTTATTCTCTACAAAGGAAGAAAAGGAATGGGGTGGAAAGAGGACTGCCGCAGGCTTCAAAACCTAACAGAATCTTTGTGCAAAACTTCAAGCCCATCACCTTAAGGTGGCAGTTAGGATGGCTGCAGGCAGCCACTGCAGGGATTTTATTGTTTACTTCCCACCCACCCCCACCTCCACTACTCTCCCAACCCCCATCTCCTAACCCCTTCCTCTTCTGACCCTCTTGCCTCCCAGACCCACCCCTAGATAAAAATCCACCTGACAAATGGAAGAGGAGGCAGGCAGCAAACAGGGTTTGTCATGCGGGACCAGGTCCTCTATTGCCTTCAGATGCCCTCCTGTCTTCAGACCTGGAACTAAGGAGCTGGCAGTGTTCCATACCGACACCTACACTGCAGAGTCAAAAACAGCTCCATCCGTCTCTGCACCTGAATTTCCCTCTGCAAGACAGCCAGAATCCAATCTTTAGGATAGATGTACCAATACTTTAAATTATTTTGAGCAGAGATTGCCTGCAGGGTTAAAAAAATCAGACTTTCACCCAGTTTCTCCTGTGCTTTCTAACATTAAGCAAAGGGTCCCATCCTCTATCTCAAAAAATGCTTTGCTTCCTTTGTTTCAGAACTTTCTAAAGATCAGTGACTTTTCTCAGAGTGATTCTTCTCTCACTCCTTTTCCTCTTACCTCCATCGCCATTCCCATTCCCTTTTTTACTTCCCAACCACCTGACAAATGGAAGAGGGGGCAGGCAGCAAAGAGGGTTATCTGTTGGTGATTTTTAAACTTTGCTCCAAATTGCTCTCTGACCATATCCATGAACCCTGTTCTAAAGAATTTGTTACAGTACAATATTCCTTATTACACCAAGCACTATTAAAAAAGAAGCATGACTAATTTTAATTTAGATGGAATTTTAAATTAAATTTTAATTTTAAATTAAATAATAAATTAAATTTTAATTTTAACTTTAAATTTAATCAAAAATTAAAATTTTAATCTAAAAATTAAATTAACTTAATTAAAGTTAAATTTTAATTTAAGATTAAATCTTTTCTTTTTCAAGTATAAAACTGAAGTGGTCCCTGTCCCTTTAAGTATGATCAATCATTCCAAATGTGGATTGGAATTTGTATTGGCATGATCTTGAAAAGAGAATTATTTCCCAACCTTACCAGGGAATGAAAGCTTTCTGGCTGTTTGCTAGAAAAGGCAATTTTGATGTAAACGGACATTTCTCAGATGCCCATCTTGGGAAGATTCGATGTGAAACCCAGAATTTCTGGCAGCTGAAACCTCTGCCTGACTGCCAGCCCTGGGCAGAGATAAAAGAATGTGGATGAGCAGCAGGCAGGATGGGCTTACAAGAAGCCTTTTCTCTGAGCTGGGGGAGATGAGCTGGGGAAGGGGTCAGGGAGGAAGGGGCTGGGGGGAGGGAGCAGCACTTTGTAGTGAGAATCAATAAAAAAAGACACTTTCTAGGCTTTTCATTGAGAGGGCCCGTTTCCCCTGTTTTCCAGCCCATTTTGAGCACCACTCATTGAGAGGCGCCTTTCTTCTCAAGTCTTTTATCCGGGGATGCTGAGAGCTTTCCCGTGTCCTTCTCCCAAAGAGGATTCTCCCACACTCCAGCACAGCCGCCAGCAGCCACCCTGCGTGGCTCACAGCTTGCTGGGTTCTGCTGCTCTCTACTTGGCTTCGAAAACTGTTCTGCATTGTTTCTTCTTCTTACATTCCTAAGACCAGGCATTTAAAAGTTTGAAAAGATGATCTCAAAAAGTAGGGACAAGTCAAGGGCTTTTTCCCCTTCTTTTTCTTGCTGTTTTTGCTCTTTGGGGGAGAATGTGTTAGGGTTGAGAGAAGGAGAACTTGGTTTAATTCACTCTTGATCTATTTTACCTTCTTATGTCTTCCACATCTGAGAATTGGACTTAACTTTTTTTTTCTTTAATATCAAACATCGCAAGGAAAGCTATCAAACACTTTCCTTTGCCATCAGGTTTTTAGAATTTCTAATATGGATTTATTTAAACATGGGCTCGACAAATAGGTCCAGGATGACCCTGCATCCAGCTGCCTAAATGCAAGTCTCAGCTCTACTGCCTCTGAGCTGTGTGACCTTTCACAAGTTACTTAACCTCTCTGTTTACTCCTTCAGTAAAATTGGGATGATAACATCTCACATCTCTTAGGATTGTTATGTGGATTAATTGGGGTATGGCCTACTAGATGCTCAAAAAATATTAATTTTTATGTTTATTATATAACTGTGTACCTTTATTTTTCATATGTATGTATACGTGTGTGTGTGTGTGTGTGTGTATATAAACCTTGCATATTTCCTTCTGGGCAAAGACTGATCACCTTCATTTTTCTCATAATTTTTCTAATGAACAGAAAGCTGGATACCCTTGCATTCAAGGCCAGTTCACGTCTTCATTTTAGTGTTTGCCCCCACCTGAGACCCTTTGGCAGGAAAAGGCCCCAGACAGCAATGTTCGTGGGACAGAATTCCAGGGCAATGGGTTTTGGGAATTGGTCACTTAAATAAATATGAGTCTCTGGATTATTTTTATTCTTTCTTTCAAAGAAATTTCCAGAGTAAAACTGGCTAGAAGGAAAACCCCAAAGCCCCTGTGCATACTTCTATCATTGCCCTGAAGAATGGTTGGAGGGCCCAGGCTGGGAGGGGAGGGGGACGGTTCTTGCTGGTTCTACTGCCACTGGAGCCCTTCTCCCTCCCTTCAGGATCCCAAAGTCATTCAGGGTCAGGTGGACCCCTAAGAGGCTCATGATCCTATGCACCCAAATCCAAGCTCTCCTCTTGGGGCAGAATGATTTTCCAAATCCCTGCCCATGGGTTTTCCAATGTCCCAATTTTATGCTTGTTGTTATGACTTATAAAAGCTTACTGGGTTTGTTTTGAAGACAAGGGAAAAAATAACATTACGCTATTTTAAACGCCTGCAAATATTTCAAATATGACCCAAGGCAGTAAAAATGCCATATTTCCCAAACCACAAACCCCACTCCTTGTTAAAATCCAATTGCCATCTGAGTGTGGGATGAAGAGTCAGCATGCCAAGCCCTGAGCATCACATATGTTATCTTTCTTTGGGGGAAATCCTGTGAAATACTGTTGTGTCCACCACTTTCATTTCTGCGCTTCACAGCCAAAGTTCCTAAAACTGCTGAAAAACTATACTCCAAAGGCACAGCTTCTAGACCCCATTACAGTTTAATTTGAGGGAACAGGGCTTGGTGGAAAACAAAAAGGGAATGCATATCAGTTCTGAGAGCTCTCCTTTGAGATTAGAGATGGCAGAGCACAGGTCAGTGTAAAAGTGGCTCCCAGGGTTTTCTGGCTGTTTCCCTCTGGTGCTCAGAACACAAGGATAGTTTCTGGTTCATGTTAGGGTGAGCCATGCCAAACTCAGTGTCTGACACTGAGCGCCTAGCAGACGTTTGTTGAATGAATGATCTATTTAAAGAATGAGGCCTAAAAGGGAAACAAAATTGGCATAACTCGCTTTATTTTTACTCTTTGTAAGTGAGTGGACTGTTTTATGTTAACTGTATAGTTTAAAATTTAAACACAATATTTGTGCCTACATAAATAGTTGGAAAAGGTAAAATGTCATAACATTGGGTGTTTGTTATTAAAGTTGGAGCTTGCCTTTGGATTAAGACAACTTGATTTAAAACAAGGAATGGATTGTTCCTTACTCCACTTACTCTAAATTTCAGTGTTTTGCAACATCAAGTCTTTCTTTGGGGTATAAACAGATGGTGACAAAGGGTAGGTGCCTTGTGGAGAAATTGCATCTGAGCATTGACATCTCTGGGTGATTGAAGGTAGGGCAGAGGAAAGCTGACCCCAGGCCCATGGTAGAGCGACTCTGATGCCAAACTCATCCAGCCTACAATGTCCCAGAGAAAAACCAGCCACTTCTCTCAAAGTTCCAGCAGTGCAAGGCTTGAACTTGACTAGGCAGTTATAGAGAACAGAGACGTAACATTTTTGCCCTTGGCTTTTTAAAAATTGACATACAAGATTATATTAGTTTCAGGTGTCCAATACAGTGATTTTCTAGATATTGCAAAATGACCACAATAAACCTAATTCACATCTGTCACCAGACATAGTTACAGAATTGTTTTTTCTTATGATGAAATCTTTTAAGATCTACTCTCTTAGCAACTTGCAAATATGCAATACAATGTTGTTAACTATATAGTTACTGCTCAGTACATCACATCCCTGACTTATTTACTTCCTGGCTGGGAGTTTGTACCTTTTGACTCCCCTTGTCTTTTTAAGTAAAATTCAAGGATGTGTGTTCAGGAGTTGTATGACCTTTATCGCAATATAAGAGGGTAGCTTTTTCTCTGAGCCTCAGACCCGCCGCCCCCCCCCCCCCCCCCCACACACACACACGTGGCCTCTCTGGTATCACTATGGTTATCATAGAGCAATAAGGTTTGGGGGTGATGTTGGTTGTCCTGCACTCTGGGTGGCCTAGAATTCTCAGAAAGCCCCCACTGTATTTGTGGAGTGCTCACTGCCTATCAAGGGACATGGCTGAGATGTGCTATTTCCTTAACATTGAGAAAGTTCTATTCAGTCAAAACAAAACACCAAATAACCCAAAAGTTCAAAGAGAAGAGACTTTAGGAAGAGTCAGACCAAGGTCAGATCCCAGCCCACCCCTTGCAGCTTATATGCATTTAGGCAAGTCATTTGCTCTTTTGAGCCTTCCTCTATTGCCTCATAAGTAAAAATAGAAATAATAAGAGGACCTTCCCCATGGAGTCGTGAGGCCTGGATGAGATCATCAGGTAAAGCCCTCGGCAAAGTGTAAGGCTTACAGCAAGGGTTCAATGAAGGTTTACAACAAATCCATCAATGAGACATATTCAACTAAAATTCAGGGTCTACCACAGGACTGGCGGCAGCAGTGGAATTTTCTGCAAAAGCAGCATTGCAAAGGGAGGCACCCAACCTGCTTCCATCCAGGAGGAGGGGTTGATGATGGTCTGTCAGCAATCAAACCCCAAGAAGAAAGCGCCTAAAGCAACCTGCCCAGGCTTCCTCTCCCTGCTCAGCTGGTTCCTAATTAACACCTTGTTATTAGCTTGCACACCTGGGGTGTGACTTTGTCCTCCACCAGCCAGCCTTTAACCCTATCCTGGACTTCTCTTGTCAGGTGGGAAAAGCTGAGTTAAGAGTTTCCTCACTGGAGGGATGAAACTAGGCAAAGGGCCAGATTCAAGCACTTTAGAACACTTATCTAGAATCCTTCATATTTTCTTTGACCTGAACCTTTTAGCAATCTGCTGAAGACTTCAGAGCCCTTCTCAGAATAAGGTATTAAAATGCATAAAACAAGACACATTGGATTATAAAAGAAAAAAATATATTAAGACTCAGTGTTTACTTTTAAAGTTGTGATAAAATAACACAACACTGTTCTTTAGTAACACACTTAATAACGTGATGTAGCAGCCAGTCCGATATCCATTATAATAATTCTGAAGGAACAATGAGGGAAAATGCTATTTCAATACCCCGGCCACAACTGTGATATCATCTGAAATATACCTGTCATTTCTGCCGGTGGCAGAGTCGCAAGAACTGCCGCATGGGTGTGGTTTGTTGCCTAAGTCATAACAAGAGGAAATGTTCAATTTCAGTCAGAGATCATCAGAAGTTAACACCCATTTTTTCCCATCCAAGTTCATCCAGGTAAGGAACCCCTGACTGAGATCCTTCCAAACTTCCCTCTCTTTCAGGCCCTGGAAGCAGGGCCAACCTACCCATCAGGCATAGTAGACACAATGCCTAAAGCCCAGGACTTTTTTAAGGGCTAGAAAAAATGTTTTCATTTTCATTTCTTTTTATATCAGTAGAAAAAAGAAGGTAATAAGAACAGATATATCATAATGAATCCATCCATCTTTACGCAAATGCAGTCTTTTTTTATATAAATTTATTTATTTTATTTGTTTATTGGCTGCATTGGGTCTTCATTGCTGCACATGGGTTTTCTCTAGTTGCGGTGAGCGGCGGCTACTCTTCATTGTGGTGTGCAGGCTCCTCATTACGGTGGCTTCTCTTGTTGCGGAGCATGGGCTCTAGGCACGTGGGCTTCCGTAGTTGCAGCACATGGGCTCAGCAGTTGTGGCTCACAGGCTCTAGAGCACAGGCTTAATAGATGTGGTGCACAGGCTTAGTTGCTCCATGGCATGTGGGGTCTTCCCAGAGCAGGGCTCAAACCTGTGTCCCCTGCATTGGCAGGTGGATTCTTAACCACTGCCACCACCTAGGAAGTCCCCACAAATGCAGTCTTAAAGATAATTTTTAATGTAGTTTTTAGGGAGGAGGGGGCCTGCAGAGGCAGAAGTGCCTAGGGCCCGTGGGAGTCCTAATGTAGCCATTTGGAACTGGTGGTATTTCCTCAGGATGCCCTATCTTTGAAATTAAGAGCATAAAACAAGCAGTGCCAGGGAGATGTCATACCCTTGGTGGTTTGGCACCCCCCTCATCCACCTGAATAATGCCCGCTGGGAAGCTGTTTTTATCCCTGCAGGAGCTGTGTGGGTTGAAGTCTCCAGAAAGGTTCATCTTCTTCACACTTCCTAGAAGGGTCTTCGAGCTGTCCTGGTTTGCTTGGGACTTTCCCAGACTTTCCCAGCATCAAAAGTCCTGTGTCCCAGGAAACCTTTCAGTCCTGCGCAAACCAGGATAGCTTGTCACCCTACTTCCAAGGTCAACAGTCCAAGAATCTTCTGTGGCATAAATGGGGTTGTCTGCCATGCATTCCCCTTCCAGCCCCATCTTCAGTGAGAGGAAAATGCAAACCCAAAATATGATCAGCAGCATTGAGCTTTACCCACTGTCACACTCAGGCCCCAAGTAACCTATCTTCCCATCCCCAAATAATGATTGCTTTAATACAAACAAATAATAAAAAATTAAAAGGCTCACAACTCTGACAACAAGATAAGTCCTCCTGATATATTTTCCCTTAGCTGAAAGCTAAACATGGACTGGTAAATTGTGTTTTCACATGCTACAGAATGACATCAGTACAGAAAGAGGACTCCACTCCCAGCCTCAACCCCAGGCCTTCTTTGCAAAATAGGCAACATGAACACTTTCTTATAAATCCCTTCCCCAGAAGATTCTGAGTCAGGCTCACATTGTTTGCCTAATTCCGAAGTCTGTATTTCTAACCACTTAACAACCCAGCTCCATGGTGTACTGGCTGGTTGATAGTGGGTCACTTTCCGGAACTTTAGTTCTGCATCTGTATAGAACAGGGATAATAAGTAAACATACGCAGAGAGATGGTCCATGTGAAATGCTTAGGAGAGTACTGAGTAGTCCATCAATACTGTTAATGATTTCAACAGTAATAATAACATAGTCATCGTGGCTGTTGTGTGTCTCTATGTCTTTCCCTCCCTTTACATCAGGTAGCTTGAGGCCCAGGAAAGTGAGATGGTCCAGAACAGGACAGTGTGGTATCCTGTCTGGCAGGTGGATGGGGGTGGGGAGTCATAGAGATTCATCCTTGAGAGCAATGAGCCTACTGTCTCTCAGGGTGTCCTTGGAGAGCCTGTGTACTGAGAGGCACGTGGTTTCTTCTAGACCTGTGCTGTCCAGTATGGGAGGCACTAGCCACATGTGGCTATTTACATTTAATTTAATTTAAATTTCAGTGCTTCACTCGCATTAGCCACAGCCCAGGTGCTCCATTGCTATGTGTGGCTAGTGTCTACCATATTGGACAACACAGATTCAAAACACATCCACTGTTGCAGAGAGTTCAGCTGGATGGTGCTATTTGAGGACCCTCCCTTGTCCTAGGACTTAGAAATAGACACTACTCTGAGGTGGGAGGAGGGGGAGGGCTTGTGGAAGCCTCCTCCCTTCTGTTCTATTCTTTCAACCTCTGTAAAGAGGGTTCTACCCCAAGTCCGTGAATGGACTTAACGAGATTTATGAATAGAGGAGTAAATAATAAGTTGTTAGGCATATTTCTGTTTTTCTTGAAGCACAAGTAGACGAAATGCATTCCTACTTTGCTTCTTGCTTCTTCCAGGCTATAGCAATCACATCTATTGGCTCAGAGCCCACCTGCAACCTCCACCCTCCAGAAGTTTCGTGCATGTCCTCGTGCATGTGTTTATCTATATGAAGCCGCCTTTACATGTCCCCTGGCATTTGTATGCAGTCACCCCTGGTCTGGTCTAAAACTGTGGGAGGCCCAGTCCCAGACACTGCTGCATAAGCTGGCTGTCCCGGGAAGGCTCTTGATCTTCCTCTCTTGTATGTTCACACTGGAAGTTCCATTGCTAATCTCCACCTCTCCCTCCTTCCTCCCTTCCGTCCTTTCTTCCCAAATTCAGTCTTTATTATGTCCTGATGCTGTACGTCAAGAATTTAAAAATAGAAAGGCTTGGGCTCTGCACTCAAATAGTTTACAGACTAGGAGGAAAAAGCAAAACAAACAAACAACATGATGATAACTGTTTACATTTATTGGGAGATTTCTGTGTACCAGACTGCTAAACACTTTATAAATTTTTATACACATATACTAACCTCTTTAATCTTCACAATAACCCCCTCAGATAGGTACTTTTATTATGCCCTTTGTACAAAAGAGGAAACTGAGGTACAGAAAAGTTAAATAATGTATCTAAAGTCACCCTAAAGAGGGTTCTCTGTAGAACCCTCTCTTCAGAGGTTTAAAGAATAGGACAGAAGGGACGAGGCTTCCACAAGCCCTCCCCCTCCCCCCACCACAGAGCAGTGTCTACTTCTAAGTCTTAGGGCAAGGGAAAGCCCTCAAAAGTCACTAACGTCACTAATAAATGGTAGAACCAGGATTTGGACAAAGGCAGCCTAGTTGGAAACCTGTGCTTTAACCATGATACCTGCTGCCCTTTTGACATAGACCAGTAGCTTCTATCTGTGGCTGATTTTACAACTCCAAGGAACGTTGGCAATGTCTGGAAATATTTTTGGATGTAAAAATTTGGGAAGAGAAAGGTACTACTGGCGTTAAGTGAGGGATGCTGCTAAACTAATCCCGCAGTGCACAGGATCCCCCACAACAAAGAGGGATCCAGCCTGAAACGTCAATAGTGCTGAGGTGGCGAATCCCTAATAGAGACTAACCATTGACTATAAAGAATTTGATAGGGACTTCCCTGGTGGTCCAGTGGTTAAGACTTCACCTTCCAGTGCCGGGGGTGCGGGTTGGATCCCTGTTAGGGGAGCTAAGATCCCATGTGCCTTGTGGTAAAAAAAAAACCAAAAACATAAAGCAGAAGCAATATTGTAACAAATTCAATAAAAACTTTAAAAATGGTCCACATCAAAAAAAAATCTTAAAATTTGATAAAGACCTGTATGTGTACATCCTTCAACCAAGGATTCAGAAATTGACAATCCCGTTATTGTTATTGTTTTCATTGGTTTCATTTTTATTAAAGAAAAGATTTTCAAGAATGTCTCTCAAATACATGTAACCTGATCCCCCAAATCCAAGAACCCAAATGCTGTTACTTATTTGTAAGACATTGAGTAATGAAAGAAGATGGATTAGCTGGCTGGTCAGCCCTTTCCACTCCCAACAATCAGCCCTCAGTGGGAGGCTGCACACCCCAGGCCCCAGGTTTCCAGGCACATCCTCCTGATCCTGCACTCACTGGGTCTCCTGAGCACCCTTCTGTGCATCACCTTCGGAAATAATTATGCCCTCTGGACCCATGCCAGATTAAACTCTCCCATGGCTGCTTGTTAGCGGAAGAGCATGGGGAGGCGGGCTGGTTGGCATCTGTCTCCTGTTCATCTCCTCTGGGCTTCTGCGTCATCAGCAAATGGAGCTTTTTCTCAGGATGCCCACAGCTGCATTCCCAGCCCAGTCAGCCCCAACAGCAGGCTGGCCATCCCATTTATAAGGAAAAGGGAAAGAGACAGTTTCCGGAAAGGCCTTGTCTGAAGTTCTGCTCCCTGACGCTGAGAAACCTCTTGTCCAGAGAGTTCTATCTGGCTGCTGGCTCCAGGCCAGGGAATGGCAGCCAAGGCTGGATCCACCTATCAACTTGAAGAAAGCAAGTGAGGAAAAGGGTCCAGGGGACGATGTTGACAAGCGTTTCTCAAAACATATTCTGTAGAGCGCTTGTTCTGGGAAATTTTAAGATCTTAAGAATAAAACTTTCTGTGGGCAGATGAGTTCGGGAATCCCCAAGTTAAAGAGAGCCAGATGGGTAACTTTGCAGCAGAACTTTTCAGAGCTTCGAATATGTTAATGTGCATTTTGAATGTCTGACAGAGGAACATAGCAAGCAGTGTTTTCTCGTATTATTTGACCATATGTCTCAGTTTGATTCTCCCAAAAGCAATGACAAAGGCTTGAGTTCAGGTACAGTTTATTTCTAAGTTGATCCTAGTGATGAAAAGTGAAGGAGTGGGAAACATGAAACAGGAAAAGAACAAGATGCATTAATAAGCCAATTACAGGGACTTCCCCAGTGGTGCAGTGGTTAAGAATCCGCCTGCCAACGCAGGGGACACAGGTTTGATCCCTGGTCTGAGGAGATCCCACATGCAGTGGAGCAGCTAAGCCCGTGTGCCACAACTACTGAGCTTGCATTCTAGAGCCCATGAGCCACAACTACTGAGCCCACATGCCACAACTACTGAAGCCCATGCACCTAGAGCCTGTGCTCTGCAATAAGAAAAGTCACCGCAATGAGAACCCCGTGTGCTGCAACGAAGGGTAGCCCCCACTCGCCACAACTAGAAAAAGCCAATGTGCAGCAAGAAAGGCCCAACGTAGCCATAATTAAATAAATAATAAGTAAATAAATATTTTTTTAAAAATAAGCTGATTACAAATATGAGCAATGGGAACTCGTGTTGGTGGAGAATATCTGGGGAACCATATAAAATGTGCCTCAATATCGTCCCACTAAAGGCTGAGGCTACTAGGGCTCCCATTGGCTGAAGGTTGTCCTCAGGGGGTTAGGTGCTCTGCACTTCCTGGGTTGCACCTGTGTACTGGCAGAGCAGCCCGCCACAGTTTTAGGGAAAGTTCTAAGGCAACAAAGCAAAGAGACACTGAGGGAAACACTTGACATGGGACTCTGGCAATGTGCATGGAACTTTCCACACAGCTGCCCTGAGCAAAGGTGGGCCAAAGGGATGTGGTATGGCACTCAAGTCTGCTGACCACAAAAGTCTTTATTTTCCTTCTAGAACGACTCAGATTTATTCACATAGGAGGAAAGCCTGCTCTAACCTGACCCCTTTAAATGACAAGGGAGGGACAGAGATTCAGAAGGAGTGTGACTCGCCCAAGCTGTGTCACCACATTCCAAAAGAGGCCTACTGTGTTTCCGATTCCTCATCTATAAAATTGGACTTTTTAAAGCACCTTCCTCCACAGTGAATGCACGTATCATGTGCTTAGAACAGTGCCTGGCACATAGTAATAGCTCAATAAAATTTGCTCCAAATTGAGAGTGATTGCATATACATGATGTGCTACCATCGTGCCATGCTCATACCATATTTGTGGAAAGATATTATCTCTCAGTTCAGGAAGCTTACATTCTTAAAATGAACAAGGTGACTGTTCATTCCCCCAACAAATAGATTTAAACACGTTCAGTGTAGTGGGTGGTGCACGTATAATGGTGTATAAAGTAGAAGTGGTCCACTTCTCCATGGAGCTGACAGCCTGGTGGAGAAGATAGAAATTAAACAGATATCCAGTAACTAATGAATTATTGAGTTGGCCAAAAAGTTCACTCGGGTTTTTCTGTAAGGGCTTAAAAAACACCTGAAAGAACTTTTGGCAAACCCAGTACTTCAAATGTGATGGTATTTTTAAAAGAATGTTATCTGTGCTGTAAGTCTACCTTCTGGACAACTTTTGGCCCCACCTACACATATAAATATCAACCCAGCTGCATCCCTAGGGGCTGCTAGGGTGACACCAACCAAGTTAAAAAATGAAGAGCTGTGTCTCCATAACACTCACAGTCCCAAGTCAATTTGGTAAGAAAAAGAATTAAGCTTGTATCTGACATTGCCAACCCTCATCTTCCATTGTATACCCAAAGGAGAGTAGCTTGTCTTTTTCAGCTTTTTTGGACAATTTCAACAGGAAAAATAACAGAAGAACCTGAGAAAAAAATGTTGTCACTTTCATAAAAATATTTAACATTATCATTATAATAGCTACCATTTGTTAAACATCGACTCACATGCTACTTTGTAGGGTACTTTTCATGTTATTCATTTAACATTCAACAGTATTATTCAAATACCTAATATCTGCCAGGCTCTGAACAAAACAGATAAAAATCCCTACCCTCTTGGGGCTCACAGTTTAGTTGGGGGAGGAGGACAGTACATATAGCAAATAAGTAAATTAATGATATGTTTGTGTATCAGGTAGCTTTTGCTGTGTAACAAACCATCCCAAATCTCAGTTGCTTAAAACTGTAACCATTTCTGTAGGTCCTGATTTTGTGGATCAGTGATTTAGGCTGGTTGCTTCTTCTGGTCTCAGCTGGGCTTACTTACAATCTGGCTGGCTTGTAACTAAGCATTCAGTCATCTGGGGTCAGCTGGAGCAAACTAGCCCCTTCAGGCACATGTGTGTCTTCCATCTCACAGCAGACCAGCCCCAGCAAGTTCTCATGGCTAGGCAGACATGCAAAGGGGAACAGTCCAATTCTGCAAAAGGCAAAATGAAAAGGCACACACACTTCTTAAGTGTCTGCTTGCATCCTAATAGCCCATTGACCAAAGAAGGTCACATGACAGAGCCTGGACTCAGTGGAGGGGCTACAAAGTGACAGGGCAAAAGATGCAGATTCAGGGAAGCCATTAGTTGGGATGATTATATCAATCACTTTGCCATAAGTGATTCAGAAATAAAGATAGATATTAAGTGCTACAGAAACAAAGCAAGCTTATGAGGTGGAGAGTGCCAAGGCCTCGAAATTTTAAATAGGAGTATCAGTGTAGTCCCCCCTGGGAAGGTGACATTCGGGAAAGATTTGTGTCTTTGTGTATTACTATATACTAGTATCATTTCTAATTCTCACAATAAAACCATGCATGATAAATTTTTACCCCCATTTTACAAATGTAGAAATTGAAGCTCACTGTGGTTAAGTAAGTAACCTCAAGATTTCATAACCAGTAACTGGTTATAATATTAAATAGGACCCAAACCAGCATATGCCCAAAAAAAAGTGGGAGGGGGACTGATTGGCTTACAAAATTGAAAAAGTCATCGATAGACACATCAATAGAAAAATACGTGGTTAGAAAGTATGGCCCTCAGTTACACTTGGAGTCAGGCCTTGGACTCTGTCACTGGGACCTCTCTTTCTCTCTCTCTCTCTGTTCCTGAGCCAGCTTCCTCTGTTTGGTTCCATTCTTGGACAGTTTCCCCTGTGGGTGGCAGGATGGCCACCAGTATTTTTAAAAGCTGCTTCCAATGTCAAGTTCAGGAGGAAACAATGAGTCTCTTTTCTGGCAGTTCCCACCAAACTTTAGAGATTCACTCCATTTGGACCAGTTTTGATCGCCAACATCCCTGATCATTGTCAGTGGCCCACAGAATATGATGTGAAACTGCCTTATGCCCCACCCAGGGGGCAGACTGTCTTCTTGATAACTAGCTTACCTGGTAGGTGCTTGACAAGTGTGAAATGAATGAATGAATAAGTAAACACCTCAGTGCCACCTTAGTAACTTGACATGCATGCATGTACAGTCTACACAAGCCTATCTTCTTACCAAATAATGTCTAACACCTCTCACTTCTTTACAATAAATGATAGTAACTTTTATAGTGCCTTCCCCTACCCCAATACACATCTCCCACCTTTATGAATATCAAGCAACCAAATAAGAATTGTTGATTTAACTCAGGAATGCACATAAGTGGCTGATGAAGTACCTATGGCACAGAGAAGGCACTCACTTTATCTGGAGTCACACAGCAGGCCAGTCCTGGAGCCAGAAAACAGACAAGTCTGATTTCCAAAGGCAACCAAGCCATTGCAAAAAGTCAATGTGTTCTTCCCTGAAGGAAAACACAAGTGAACTGTAAAAGAGCTTCAGAAAAATCAAGGATGAGATTCCTTAAAAGAAGTGCCAGTATGAAAAATGTTTCACAGTCATCCTAATGAAAGGCCTCTTATGTGGGTGATATGTACCCTCAACTGCTTCTCTCAATCTCATAGCTGACAGTTTCTCAGAATGTATCTTTTGAAAATTTGCTTTGCATTGCATTTCAACATATATGATAAAATTTGAGATCATAATGTGACCCAAAGGCACATATGTTAATTCAGATTAATTTAGTTCAAAAAGCATGCAATGAACTCCTACATTGTGCCCAGAGCTGTGCTCTTCTGTCATGATATAGAGATAGCTAAAGCTCAGGTGATCTAAAGAATCAGACACCTGAAGCATCTTTATAGCTGACATTTATTGAACTCTATGTACTAGGCATTTTTCTAAGCACTTGACATACATTATCTTACTTAATCCCTAGAACAACCCTGTAGGTGGGTGTTATTATCCTTATGTTTCAGATTAGGAAATGGAGACACAGAGATTAAGTAACTTGTCCAAGGTCACTCAGCTACGGAAGCGGCAGAGCAGTGAATCAAACGCAGGCAGTCTGACTCCAGAGCTGTGCCTCCGCCCCCCACCTACAACACTGCTTCCTTCTAATTTGAGCAGACCCTGAAGATGGAAGAAGAATCACATTAACCAAGTGTTCTCAGCACTCGTTTTCTAACTGCCATTTCTTGAAGACCTCCTCTGGGCCAGGCACCACCATGTTAGGATAGTGACATGTATTAGCCCTCTTAGTCTGAAAAGCAAATGTGTGAATTTGGTATTATTACCCCCATTTTTCAGTTAAAGAAACTGAGGTTGAGACTGGTTAAGTAACAACTAAATGACTAAAAATTGGTGACATGATCAGAGGAAGGGTAAGTTTGCGCAGGACCTCTCCCCAATGCCCCCCAAAATGATTGGAGCTACCATTTATTGTACACTCATTATTTGCCAGCCCTTTTGCTCAATGCTTTGTATAAATTATCTCCAGTACTCTTCTGAGGAAACTGAGTCATGGTATTTTGCTGATTTGTCAAAAGTTCACACAGCTAGAAAGTATCAAGCCTAGAATTAAGTCCCATGTTTAGCAGACCCCAAAGCTCTGCTCTTAACCACTGTGAGAACATAACTTTCCCATATAAGAGGAGATAAGGTGATATCCCTCAAGTGGGGAATGGGTAAACAAACTTCGGTACATCCATACAAGGGAAGACAACTCAGCCATTGAAAGGAATGAATTAATGATACAACATGATGAATCTCAAATGCGTCATGCTAAGTGAAAAAAGCCAGATTCTAAAGGCTTGCTCCTGTAGGGACAGAAATGAGATCAATGGCTGCCAGGGACAGGGGTGCAGGGGGTGATTAGCTACTAAATAGCCCAGCGTCAGGGTGCGGGGAAGGGTGGGGGATGGTGGGGAGGTTGGGAGGTGATGAAATTATTCCATAGCTTGATTGTGGTGGTTACATGACTGAATGCATTTGTCAAAACTTGCAGAACCATACGCTAAGAAAGATGGAGTTGACTGTTTGCAGTTTACATCTTAATTTTGATTTTAAGTATGTTTAATTTATTTATTTGGCCATGCCACGCAGCATGCAGAATCTTAGTTCCCCAACCAAGGATTGAACCCCAGCCCCCTGTAGTGGAAGAGTGGAGTCTTAACCACTGGACTGCCAGGGAAGTCCCTATATTTTAATTTTTGAAAAAGAAAAATAAAAGACTTGAGGGTAGGAGGTCATGTGAAGAAGCTCAGCTGGCCTTGCATCTTCAGGGAGCCCTGACTTCCTTTCTAGAAAGTACATAGGATGGAAACATGTTGATTTATTCAGCAAATATTTACTGAGCACCTACTATGTGCCAAGTAGTAAGATAGGCATAGAGAATGTGACAGCAAACAGAAACAGAGGAGTTCCTGTTCCTTTGAACCTCACAGCTTATGTTCTAGTTTAAGTTTTAAAAAAAAAAAAAAACAGATTAAATAACAAAATTTCAGCTAGTGATAATAAAATAAGAAAATAAAACTGAGTGACAAAATGCAGTGAATGTCTTCTAGGTCAGGAAATGCAAACTGATTGGTTAATAGGGTGCATTGGAAAAAACCACACCACAACTAGGAGTGGACAGTAGTGGATTCAGGAGTTTTTTGACTCAAAAAAGTCCTAGACAATAGCACACCTAGTCAATTCTCATTGATGCCTATATAAGTTATCTGCAGGAATGTTTTGACTCCAGGGACATCCCTTTGTGCAGCCCAACATGCAGGTCCGCTTTCTCCAGCCACTCGTGGAATGCTCATTCGCTTTAACAATAAATTACAGGAAGCATATTTAGAAAGAGAAATATGCCGGGGCAAGACATCGCATTATTCATTCTCAGGACTCGGAGCAATGCTTTTTGGATTATTCACATGGCTGTTCCTGTCAATTCTAAATGGATTTATCATCTATTCTTTTGCAGAATGTTAAAACACTATAATTCCTTTCCAACCTGCACTGTTTGCTTAACTTTAGATTTTATGAACAAAACATTCTTCCCTTCCCCTGGGCTCTTTCCTGTGCTTTATGCCCAAGAAAACCACACAACTTAAATGCTTTGGGATTGGGTAGCTTCTTCCTGCATCTTAGCCCCTTATGTCCTGAGAACATGATGCCAGAAGTCACCTACCACATTTACAAGGTATGTTCTTTGACCAGAACACATTCTTTTCCCTTTTGTCCTATGCTCACGTGAAGAATGCTTCAAGTTCAAAGTGTTGACAAAGAGTGAAACAATTGTCAGAGTTAAGAGTGGGAAGGATTTTGGTATCTTTACAAATGTACCATGTTGTCCCCATCACCTTCATTCCAACCCTGTTTCTCTCCCCGTCAGTCCTCAAATCTAACCTGGTTTGTACTGGTTTCATGGCCATTTTTGACTTTCAGGCCAAAGAACCTGGTAATTGGTTCTGAGACCGTTCCAAGAATACGATGAGACCGTTCCAAGAATACGATCATCATGTTGTGATAGCCAAACTCTTGTGAGGGTTGCAAAATCTGATGCAAGTTGTTCCTGAATTTCTAGTGCTCAGAAAAGAAAACACCTTGTCTTTTGTCTGTGTAAGTTGTTTACTTAGGGCTTTGAATGGGCTCCCCACCTTCCATACACAGAAAGAATGACTTCCAGCCAGTTGGCATTTACTGTTTTAATGTGTCCGTGAGCACGTCTTTTTCCTCTTTAACTCTCTGTGAACATCAAGAATCTTTGCTGGGAACTCAGAAGGTAGTTGAGAATTTTTGGAAGCCTCTGGTAGAGGAGATTATAAAGTTAGGTCCCTGCCAAAGACTAGCCTGCCCCAGCAGGTTTAGACGATGTGAAAACCACGTCTCGAGTGAGAATTGGCTGTCCTGCCTCACTTCTCTTACAGCCATGGCTCTCCCATTGGTGTTATTAGGAGGGGGCAAATACTTGCCTTTTTCACTTGAAATGTTTGTGGGTTTTCTGTTGGCCATGGGTTCTTGGTTAAATTCAGCAATACAAAGTGGTTTCCAAAGCAGTTAGGGTGAAATTGATTCTGAAGAAGTCATCAGGGATGTGTGTAAAGGTTAAGCCACAAAGATGTTCATGATGGTGCTGTTTATAATAGAAAAAAAAAAGGAGAAGGAGGGAGGGAGGAAGGAAGGGAAAATAAATGAAAAGAAAAAAGAAAAGAAAAGGAAGAAAAGAAAAAAGAGGAGAAGGAACAATGTAAACGATAGTAGAGAACTGGTTGGTGTTAATTGCATGCAGTCCTGAAAATAATGATGCTGTGGAAAGCTAGGTGATGGCATGAAACAATTTTTTCCTTCCTGTATGTACTGGCACACTAGCAGGAAACTAGTAATATTATTTTTTTAATATTTTAATTTTATTGGAATACAGTTGATTTGCAATGTTGTGTTAGTTTCAGGTGTGCAGTAAAGTGATTCAGTTACACATGTACATATATTCGTTCTTTTTTAGATGCTTTTATCTTATAGGTTATCACAGAATATTGAGTAGAGTTCCCTGTGCTATACAGTAGGTCCTTGTTGGTTATCTATCTTATATATAGTAGTGTGTGTATGAGTTCATCCCAAACTCCTGATTTATCCCTCCATTCACCATGTTTCCCCCTTTGGTAGCCATAAGTTTGTTTTCAGTATCTGTAAGTCTGTTTCTGGAAAACTAGTAATATTAGATAAATGAATAAATAAATGTTCAGGAATTACTTTTAACTTATAAAAGCAAGTGATATGTAATTGTGATCTCATTTTTATTTTGAAAATATAAATAAATACAGGACAGGGTTTCTTAACATTGGCACAATTGACTTTTGGGGCCAGATAATTTTTGTTGTGGGGGCTTTAAGCTGTGCATTGTAGGATGTTTAGCAATATCCCTGACCTATTCGTGGAATTTGTGACAACATCCCTTGTGTCATTCCTTCCAGTTGTGACAACAAAAAGTGTTTCCAGACATAGACACATGTCCCCTGGCAAGCAAAATTGCCCCTGGATGAGAACTGCTCATCTAGCACATAATGATAAAATGTGAGAACTATTAAAAAAGAGAGGAACTTTGTGAGAATGTGTTGAAGTGGATCTGGTTTGGCCAGTGGGGTCAGAGAAGGCCTTCTTGGGGAAGTCATACTTGAGCTGAGGTCTGAAGTTAAGCAGGAGGTATCCAAACAAGTGGGCAGGGAGACAAAGGGGAGAGCGTCCCTAGACCAGAGACCATGGCTGGAGCACTCAGGATCATTTTGGCTCCATTTTGAGATACTCAGCAGGCCAGAATCCCAACCTGTCACCCTGGTTCTCCTCCAGAGAAGACTCTCAAGGGTTATAACCTCTTTGATGTGAATAGAACCTAAAATATTAAGAGGTTCAGCCGATGAATCAAAGAGCCCTGTATTTTAATCCTGACTCCTCCACTTACTAGTTGCATAACCTTAGGCAAGTTATTGAACTTCTCTGAGTCTCAGTTTCCCCATCTATAAAATGGGTATAATGATTTCATCCTCATTGCGGATTTCTGTCAAGATAAATCCTGTAAAGCCCCATGCAAAGGGTCCAACACATGCTTTGTGTTGCACAAATCATGGCTGCTACTGTTAACTTGCTTTTTGAGCATTCATTAAATGCCATGTGTCATATTTAGAACCTGACACATATTATTTCACTTAATCTTTGTAACATTCTTTTAATCTTATCCATTATTTTAATCTTGATTTACACATGAGGAAGCTGAGATTTAGGGAGGTTATGTAATTTGTTCCAAACTACACAACTGATAAGTGGTGATGCCAGGATTTTGATCAGAGATGTTTGAAGACAAAGCACATCCTCTTGATCACCAAGCCACACTGACTGTCTATGACTCTAACTGTTGTCTTCTGACTTACTATTTCTAATAAATTGCCACAAGTTTATTATCTCCCAGTTCTGTAGGTGAGATGTCTGGGCACAGCATGGCTAGATTCTCTGTTCAGTCTCACCAGTTGAAATCAAGACTTCAGCCAAGACTTGCAGTTCTCATGTGAGGCTTTGGCTCCTCTTCAAATCACATCGGTTGTTAGCAGAATTCATTTCCTTGCGGCTGTAGGACTGATGTTCTAGCTGTCAGTTGGGAGCCACCCTCAGCTCTTACAGCCCACAATCCTTGCCATGTGGCCACCATGGTCATTTCACGAACATGAATGTTTTCTTCCCTCCAAGTCTCTCTCTCATCTCTGCCACCATCTGTCTTTAAAGGACTCATGTGACTAGGTCAGCTCCCACTGGACCAGCACCTGATCTTAATGTCAACTGATTTGGGACTGTAATTACATCTACAAAATTCTTTCACAGCAGTGCTTAGAATAGTGGTTGATTGAATGAGGAGATAGTGTGCGTTCACCAGCGGAATCTCGTGGGCCATCTCAGAGTTCTTCCCACCACCACACCTTCGTTCTATTTTTAAACAGTAGCTGCTGAGGGTATCACAGAAAGTTGCCTGCCCATGCTGTGTTTCCAGGTTTAACTCAGCTCTTAGAAATGACATCTCGCTTCACAGCCTTCCTTCTCTACCTCTCTCAGTGCCCCATGCAGGCATACAGGAGTTCACCCCAGTTTCCTGTTGGCGATGTTCTGTGCTGCACCTCCATTCTTACCTCCATCAACACTGTGAATATCCCTCTGGTTCTTTCCTCCTCTGTTAGGAGAGCCAGGTAATTCCCACTGTGACAAAGGGAAGTCTGTGCTCTTGGAGAAGGGAGAGGGCTACCATTGCCAAATGTAACTAGGACAGATTCCAGTTCAGCTGGCCAGTGCCAATTTGAGGAATCCAAAAATTTTTTTTTGACTTCTTAGCCACGCTTATTCTCCCCACCTCTTCTCCTCCCTACTATGTTCTCTGGTTTCCCCTGAAAATTCCTGTGTTCTTACAAGCATGCCAAGAAAACTGCGCTCAAACCATCTGGACAAGTAATCCCAGCGTGAAAATTATCTTGGTACTTGGACTTCCCAAACTAAAAGGGTTTGGGTTTGAGTCATTCACAGAGACCCACCCTAAAACAGCCTCATTCTTCTTAAGGAAAGGAAATGACACCTTAATAAAAAGGCAGCATCCAGACTATAAAATTTCACCCTGCCATAGATTTCTTCACATCTGATCTCTGTGGAAAATTTCACTGATTTTTTTTTCAAAAGCAACAAATGAAGAGTGTGAAAGACGGGATGTGGAGAATTAGCTATATCAAGCATGTATTTTAAAGGCTTAAAGGTAAAAGTCCTTCAGAAACAATTAGTCACATAAAGTAGTATTTTGATCCACCCAGACTGCTTGGCATCTGTTTATCCAGTTCTTGATAAGTTCAATATTGGTGTTGGTGCCTAGAAGAATATAAAATGACCATATGCTAAACGTGTGAGTGAGTCAACCATCTTGACAGAAAATGGAAGCCAAGACAATTTTTAAATGAGTGTCTCTTCTGTGATTGTATTTAGTAAGGTTAAAGATCAAAGAAACAGCTGTGTTCTTGAGAAGAAAATGTGACAAGTAATATGCTCTCCTCTGATGAGACTCAAGGTAAGGTCAAAGGACTTAGGATTTTAACTAAGTCCAAATTCTGCAACTGAACTCATCAAAAGCAACCCTCCCCAGTTCCTACGGAGAAAAGGGAGAAAGGCCGGTGAAAGCCAAAGGGGAGGAGCTGGGCTACGACTGTCCCAGCTCTCATCAAGTCGTTGGTTGAGGGCTGCTCTCCAGGGCATTAACTCTCTAGGGCACCCATCTACCTGCCTCAGAGGGCAAAGAGGACTCCAGGAGCCAGAGAAAGCCCTCAGACAAAGAAATTCAGGCCCTGTCCCTTGGAAGTCAGGCCAGTGTGTCCTGAGGTGGAAAGAACAAGTTGATGCGAGAGTCTGATACACTGGGAGACTTAGTGAGATGCTCCATTTCTCCTGGAAGAGCTGTAAGTAGTCCTGCCCCGACATCCTCTTAGAATTTGTGGGGAACAAAAATCACAGATAGAAAAAAAAACACGTATCTTGACATACAAAGGATGTTCAGAAAGTCAGTTATGATGTTAAATAACAGGATGGAGATCAGTATCCTGAACAGCCCCCACTGGCATCTCCTCACCTCCTACCTCAGCCCTCTGTGTTCCCTGGGATCCTCCATCCTGATCTTCTTTTGGGGACTTGACCACCTTGCTCCCTCCCATTGCAGAACCTTTGCACAAGCTGTTGTCCCTGCCCAGAATGCCATCCACAGTTCATCCCATCCCACCACAGACTAGGTTAGATCACCCTAGGACATGTACCTGATCTTTAATTAGGTCCACCAGTAAGCTGTGTGAGAGCAAGGACCACCTCTACAGTATTCCATTTCCACATCTTCCTCTATTTGCACATAGTAAGAAATACTCATGTGCATTTGTCCTTTTTTTTTTCTACGATTGCTAACGCACTGTGTATACTGTTACTTTTTTGCTTAACAATAAAACTGGAGATAAGTCCTTGTCAGGACATAAAAAGCTTCCTCAATCTGTTTTCCCCCAACACTTTATAAACACTCTCAAAATAGAGCAAAGTTTGAGTAAGTTTACTGTGAAAACCTGTGAACACTCACCAGCTAGGTTTTCCCATTAATATTTTACTGTACTAGCTTTATCAAATATCTGCTTATCTGCCATCCTTCTATCCATCCATCAAACCACAGTACTTTTTAATACATTTCAAGATACATTGAAGACTTCAGTACACTTTCACCTAAATGCTTCATGTATGATTTCCTAGAATTCAATATTTGTTTATAGTTTTTATGTAAAATATACATATAATAAAATGCACGAATCTTAAGTAAATATTCCGAGTTTTGACACACGCACAAATCTTAGGTGTATATTGACTGAGTTTTGACGAATGAATACATTTGTGAAACCCAAACTCTTATCAGGATACAGAGTATTAATATCATCCCTTCTCTCATGTCCTTCACCCAGTCAATTCCCACTCTTATACTCTCAGAAACAACTTTTGGTTTTTCTACCATAAAATACCTTTGCCTGTCTAGCATTTCCTATAAATGGAACTATACAGTATATACTCCTTTGTTTTTGAGATTCACCCATATTGTTGCACATCTCAGTACTTTGTTCCTTTTTATTGCTGAGCGTTCCCACAATAAGAAGTGGATTCTATAGAATACCCACAGTTTCCTTACCATCCTCATTCTTCTTCATAACTGCATCTCATGCCGTTATTGGTGAACATTGAGGCTCTTTCTACCTTATGCTGTCACAAAGAGATTGACCTCTCTTCCCATAGGTTATAAATATATAGACTGTACTTCTAGACGTGGAGTCACTGAGTCAGATAGCCCTTGCTTTCTGACCGTCAAACCTGAGAGCAAATCTTGGTGCATCACCAATTTAAGACTGAGATACATCAGCCGTGTTCCACTGGCAGGTGATTTGCAAGACATCTTATGAAAATGATAACTGTGAATTACTCGACCCATCATTTTCCAGTCTGCAAGGAAGGGTATCAAGTTCTAATATTTGCTTCCGGCCTGAATGCCTAGGTTCTATTGTACAACTGAAAGCAAGCTGAGAGACTGGTCACGGAGAACAAATTCCTGCAAATATTTGTGAGTCTTAAACTCCTCTAGAGTGTGGGTATCATTTGGTACACATTCCTCTAGTTTCCCACTAAACCTTTTGTTTCTGTCAAGCTTTCTCCCCGAAACTTGGTGGCAGGCTGGCTGCTGGGCTTGCTTTCAGTTGTAATCCTTTGTTCAAGAATTCACATCCTTGCAAGGCTCTGGGTTTCATTAGATAAGCTTACCCTCCACCCTTTTTTCACACCCATTATCCCAGGCCCTGGAACAGGGTGATGTGTTTTCCTTACTTTCCCCCCTTTCTCTTTTATTTCCCACTGATAAATGGCAAAAGCAGCTGTGGGCTTTGCTTTGAAGGTTCTGACGGACGAGCATGATGAATCGGTGATGGATTAGAGCAAATGAATCACATAACGCGGAAAGGGAAGAGGGCGAGAGTGCGGAGCCGGCTCCCAGCTTTACCGTTTTTCAAACTTGCCTTAAAAGCCAGCATTTCTTTTAATCTAGTTCCAGTTTCTGCGGTGACTCTGCATATGTTTAAAAGAGGGAGAGAGGAGAAGTCTTGTGGATATAAACAGGGAATTCCATTCTTCAGTCCGGCTCTAAAGCGGCATTGTCATTCAGTGGGAGTTTAAATAGCTAGGAAACCACTTCAAGGCCCCTCAGAAACAACTGGGTAGCTCCAGGAAGAGGAACAGTTGGCAAACCAAGTGACAGAATTGAAAACTGTAAATCTTTACCATGAGGATTGACTAGCAAAATGCAGCTGTTGCTTTTAGTAGCCATCTCCTTGTTTGCAAGGAAAGTGTATTCTTGAGCTGATTATCATAAACTGCTTGGTTACTGTGAAATGGTAAGCATGAGCAGGTTGGAATCTGTTCTTGTTTTGAACCCAAGAAAAATAAGAACTGTTATTTCATTGCCTGTAGTGTTTTCTGGTCTTAAAGAGACAAAGACAGTAAACTGCAGTTCTGGAGCTACGGGTTAAGATTGGGACTGAGAAATTCCAAGTCCTCCTTTGAAATTGAAGAGGTACTTAACAGAGAAGAGAGGTCTTGGTGGATGGATGGTTCCTTTGTATTTGAACAAGAGGGGCCCTTTTCCTCCCCAGATGGAAAGCCATTCAAAGGAAATCATTAAAGGACATCCCTTTTTGCACAGCTAAGACTCTGCGGATAGATGCAAAACGAAGTGTAGAGTTGATGCAATTACCCAAACACTGAAGTTAGGATAGAAAAGAGGAGAAAAACCTAGGCTTAGCTGTTTGGCTAATTGCTAGGATCTTGCAATTCCCCGCAACCGTCTTAGACATAGCCAACATGAAGTAGTTACTTCTTACTTTATAATTTCATATTTTAAGGAAAGTACAGAAAATATTAAAGGTTATCAAAGACTGTTGAATGACAGGGAGGGTAGATTTGATTTATCCAAAACTTTTGGCTGCAAGAGTTCTCAGATAATCAGTATAGATTCCAAGGCCAAAGATTTGAAAGAGGCTCTCCCAGCATTGCTGAATGGTAATAATCCTTGCCAACAGCGTGATTGAGCACTAGGTGGAGACTACTTGACTAAATCCTTCCCACATATTATCTGATTTAATCTTTATCTCATCCCTGTGGATATTGTGGCATTTCTGTCTCCTTGGAGAGGTTTAAGCATCAAGTGGGTCATTTTTTTTAAAACAATTCTGGCTGCCCTGCCCAAGGTGAATCTGAAAACATTAAGCAATGGTTAGGAAAGGTATTTTTTATCTTCTGTCTTTCCTCGCTACACTTCTTGCACTGACTTTCCTATGAAAGTGGGTCTAATGGGAGCTCTGAGGGATTCCATGTCAATTGTTAGCCACGTCCTCAATGCATTTCCACACCTCCTGTTCCCAAGTACTGGACTGATTCTTGGTCATGATGAGTTGACGAATAATAAAAGCAGAGAAGAGGGGGAAATGATGAAATTGCTTTGTGTGTGTGTGTGTGTGTGTGTGTGTGTGTGTGTGTGGTTTCCACTGTGCAAATTTTGTAAATCTGTTTACAAGGCTGGCAGAGCTCCCTATCTGTTTGGAAAAGTCGTATTAAATATGAATGAAGCTTAAATAATTAATCAGATTTCTCCCCCAGTGTCATGATTTTTGAATTTAACAAGGTATCTAGACACTAATAAAACTAACTCAGAGTCCTAAAAAATGCATGTGGTTTGTTTATGAGATGTCTTCACCTACATCTTCTTTCTGACTGCAGTGAACTTGTTATAATCAAGTATTTATCATTCAACAAGTATTTATTGAGGAACTCCTATGTACCAGGCTGCCTACCTGCCAGATGCTGAAGATGCATTAATAAAGAAGATACACATTGCCCCTTTTATGATAATAGTACAGTGCACAGCTGGCATTAGGTATATAATCTCTCAGAGAAAAATACAGTTACCAACAACAGTAAGTGCCAGGGAAGAAAGGGATCTGAGAGAAAGAGAGAGAGATGGGGTGCCCCGAGAAGGCCTCTCTGAGAAAGTAACTTACCAATAGGAGTGTGAAATAAGAGGTGGCCAACTCAAAAGTGACTGCAAGCGTCTTCCAGGAGGAGGGACTAGCATTGGCAGAGGCTATGCGGCTGGAAAGTGTTAGGTGAGTTCAGAGAACAAAGAGGAGGCTCGTGGGTCTCTTGTAGTAGGCTGGGGGTTTTGAGGGGATGGGGGTACTATGTGGTACAGGGTCAAGGGCAAGACCAGGCACCAGGTGCCAGGGAGGGACTAAATCCAGCAGGACCCAGTAAATATTGAAAGCTTTATAAGAACAAGGAATGAGGTGCTATTTGTTAGTTTTAAGTGCAAAAGTGGAAAGATGAGATCTCCATTTAAAAAAGATCACTTAGTTTGGGGACCATAGACTGGGTTGAGGAAAGCAAACTTGGCCTTAGGGAGACCACTAGGAGGCTACGGCAGCAGCCCAGGTGCAAGTTGAGGTTGGCTTGGATTACAGTGGTAGTTAGAGAGATACGACTAGTTTGAGACATTTGAGAAGTACTAGTCCACTCTCCATCCTGAACGGAAAAACCATATGCACAACTACAGAGCAAAAACAAGCAACAGTTTTTGTCTATTTAGTTAGCCTTAATAAAGTAACTCACACCTATATAAGGCTGTTTTTTTAAAGGGAACGATGTCCTAAATTATTTGGATTAGTTGCTCTCTTCAGCACTGTTGATGGGCAGATACTGGCTGTCTAGATGTTGACACTGGCGTTAGGAAGTCATAAGCTGACTCACAGATCAGCACATTGCTCCTTCAGTTGCATTGTTGAAAAAGACTACAAGTGCCCCAGAGAAGAGGATAGACATATTGTGAGTTTGTTTATTTGCCATGTGCTAGAAAGTACTTACTAGAATTCACCATAAGCTTTATTATCCCTCACATTAGCCCTACCAGGATAGGATTCTGATCTTTCCCAAGCGCAGTCATTCCCTTCCTCAAGTAGAGGCCACTCCTTCCTTCCTGAGTCATGAAGTCCGTCTCCCGAGCACCGTGGCTCATGATGAATCTGGTCCCCACGCAAGGTCACATTCTGTTGCCTGGTCCATGTTAGTTAATTCTTTGGTGTCCTATCTGGTTACACGTGTTGAACTGAGCTCTTGTGAACTTTACTCTTCCTCAGCGGGAGTGAACAAGAAACTCTGCTGTATGTAATGTTTGTCTTTGCTCAAACCACAGCCCTTCGCTGGATACAATGTACAAGTTGCTCTTTCAGTTGAGTTGGCAAGGGTTCCTCATTTTGGAGGTCAAGGTCGCACATTTCTGTTTCCCATAACATGTGCCTGGGATGAGCCAATAACTGGGATGCCTGTATTTATGAATGGGTCATTACAACACCCACCATAACCATAGCAACACTGCGGTAAACCCCTCTCCAAGAATCAGAGGGACTTTTTTCATCTAAATGGATTGTATTGCTTAGGATTTGTTAGAAGTTTAGTATTTTAGAATAGTTTTAATATTTTTTAATATTAATACCTTTTCTTCTATACGGGAAGATAAACATTTGATGGGCTTCAGTGAAGTCTCTATCAAGTTGTCCCACCTGTGCCTGTGCACACATTGATACGGATAACAGTAAGGGTTATCATCTGAATAAAATGCCGAGAGCTGAGACAAGAATCTGAATCAAATCCAGAGTCCCTTTGCCTCACTGTCTCTTCTCACTTGGCTGGTGGTCTCCCTTTTCTATTTCTTTCCTTCCTTTTTTTTTTTTAATTGCAGTAAAATATAAATAACATAAAATTTATTTTTAACCATTTTTAAGTATAGCATGAAGAACATTAATAGCAATAAGTGCATTCAGTAGCATTAAGTACATTCACAATGTGTGCATCCATCACCAATATCTGTATTTCCAGAACTTTATTATCATCCCAGATAGAAACTCTGCACCCATTAAACAATAACTACCCAGTCTCTCCCCCCACCCCCCAAGCTCCTGGTAACCTCTGTGGTACTTGCTATCTACGAATTTGCCCACTCTAGGTACTTCATATAAGTGGAATCATACAATATTTGTCTTCTTTTGTCTGGTTTATTTCATTTAGCATGTGTTTTCAAGGTTCGTCCATATTGTAGCATGTGTCAGAATTTTCTGTTCCTTTTTGTGACTGAAAAATATTCCATTGTATGGATATACCACATTTCATTTGCCTATTCATCCACTGGTGGACATTTGGGTTATTCCTACCTTCTAGCTCTTGTGACTAATGCTGCTGTGAATGTTGGTGTGCAAGAATCTGCTCCGGTCCCTGCTTTCAGTTCTTTTGGGGTATATACCTAGAAGTGGAATTGCTGGATCATATGGCAATTCTATGTTTAACTTTTTGAGAAATTGCCAAACTGTTTTCCACGGTGGCTGTACCATTTTACATTCCCACCAGCAATTTCCATTCCCACCAGGGTTCCAGTTTCTCCACATCCTCACCAACACTTATTACTAGCCATCCTAGTAGGTGTGTCCACTTCTTTTTAAGTGGTCTTATGTCTGTATTCCTGGTCATCTTGGTAGAATCAACTGATCACTCTATACAATGTGGCTGAACTAGGTCACAGAAAGATGCAAATTTTCATTCAGGCAAGAAGTAAAAAAAAAAAAAATTTCATCCAGATTAAAAGTAAGGAAGCAGTGATAACCCACAAGAGGCAGTATAGCAATGTGGCTGAAAGCTTGGACTCTGGCACCAGAGTGCCAGAGTATGAACCCCAGGTCTGCTCTAGCCAACTGAGTCTGGTGACCTTGGGTGAGGTACATAACTCCTTTGTCTCAGTTTTCTCCCATATGAAATGAGGATAATAAAGGTACCCACCTCCGAGGGTTACTGTGAGGATTAAATAAGTGAATATGTGCAAAGCTCTTAGAACAGTGCTCCATAAATATTAGTTCAAACAACACTAATCCAGGAAATTTCTGGAGTCCATATATATGAAGACTTTTGGACCTCATCTCAGACTCCAGGCAGTTAAGTCAGAATCTTGGTGGCAGATGGCATCTGCATTTTTAATGAGTACCCAGTACCCAAATGATCCCTACAAGCAACAGTGTTTGACAACCCCTGCTCTAACCCACAGCCAACTACTCTCACCTTTGGCTTTCATCTTATCTTCAAGCAGACTGGGTCCCAAGAATAGATCCCATTTATGTCTAGAGTTGCAAAACTACAACTGGGATTTTAAATTATTAGAACTAATATCCTATAAAGATTTTAAGATTTCCTGAAGGAAATTTGTTTGAAAATTGTCACCCTGTTAATTTGGATATATCACTTTCTTCTTACCAGAGCAAGAAGATGGATTTTTTTTTCCTCCATTTAAAACAACAAAGGCTTTACATTTTGTAACCAATTCTGTTTAGCACCAGCCATGTTAAATATCTCAAAAGTTGCATTTTATTTTTATAAAACAATGATTTTAATACTCCAGAAAATGCCAGAGCACTCCTGCGAAAGTCACCTGGCCATCCCCAAGCATCCAGATGGATGGCATTAGATAGACAAAACATTGTGATCGAAGACACAATTTCTATCTTGGCCTAAAAAAGCCAGAGAAGTGTTCCACTTCCCAAAAGCTTTTTAAATAAAGATAGGAGCTCTAATGAGATGCTTTTCACATTTTACATTTCAGAAGTGGTTTCAGCAATCTGGAATTTTCAGACAATTGAAGAGTTGCAGAATATAGAGACTTTTACACGTGCAGGCCACACTTTTACAACCAGGCCAGTCTCATCAGGTTCCCACTGGGGCAGCCATAGCCACAAGAAGTAGAACTGGGATGTGAAGATTTCCTTCAAGAAAAGCTGGGGTTACTAAAGATTATGTCGGAGAAAAGAAATAAGAACATTTCACATATAGAGCCTCAGAATCATTTTGCAAGAAGCATCTCTCAGAATAATTGCAAATAGTAGAAATATATTGCTCTGAAAACAATGACCAGAGACATCCTGTCAGCAGCTTCCTACGATTTCCCAAGGGCCCCGTAATTTTAGGAGTGGCTGTCCTGAGATTGAAAGGCTGACACAGAAATTGTGGTTTTACCTGCCAGAGCTATGAAGAAAGCCTGAGTTTCATAAACACACTGTCAGCCCCTAAACATTCCCCACCCACACACCAGCATCACCAAGACCCAGATTATACCCCCAGAATGTGAAAAACAGAAATCGCCACTCTCGGGCTCACCAGGGCTCATAAGCTCAGCAAGTCCTTCCCGTGTGTTACCTTCGTGAATCCTCACAACCTTATAAAGTAGACTCATTTTACCAATTAGGACAACCTAAGGCTCATTCATTTATTCATCCCAAAAATATGCACTGGGCACTGCCTGTGATGGGGACTCTGGAATACATTGGTTAAAAATGAGGCAGGGAGGAAAATTGCTAAGTGAAGGAAGCCAGTCTGAAAAGGCTAACATAGTCTGATTTCTTTATTTTTTTAAATATATTAATTAATTAATTAATTTATTTATTTATTTATTAGCTGTGTTGGGTCTTCGTTTCTGTGCACAGGCTTTCTCTAGTTGCGGCAAGCAGGGGCTACTCTTTGTTGCGGTGCACGGGCTTCTTATTGTGGTGGTTTCTCTTGTTGTGGAGCATGGGGTGTAGGTGCGCAGGCTTCAGTAGCTGTGGCTTGCAGGCTCTAGAGCCAGGCTCAGTAGTTGTGGTGCACGGGCTTTGTTGCTCTGCAGCATATGGGATCTTACTGGACCAGGGATTGAACCCGTGTCCCCTGCACTGGCAGGAGGATTCTTAACCACTGCGCCACTAGGGAAGCCCCCTGTATGATTTCAGCTGCAGTTGACGCTTGAACAGTGCAGGGTTTAGGGGTGCCAATGCTCCATGCAGTGGAAAATTTGAGTCTAATTTATAGTCAGTCCTCTAACCTTGTGTATCCGTGATTCCTCTGCATCCACCGTACCACATCTGAGGATTCAACCAACCACAGGTCATGTAATACTTTAGTATTTAATATTTAGTGTTTAATATTTAGTATTTAATATGGAAAAAAATCTGCATGTAAGTGGACCCATGCAGTTCACACCCATGTTGTTCAAGGGTCAGCTGTATATGACATTCTGGAAAAGGCAAACCTTGGAGACAGCAGAAAAGATCAGTGGTTGCCAGATGTTCAGAGGAGGGAAGGATGAATAGGTGGAGCACAGGGGAAATTTAGGGCAGTGAATCTGTTCTGTAAGATGCTATAATGGTGGACCCATAGACTGTACAACACCAAGAGTGAACCCTCATGTAAACTCTTTGAACTTTAGTTAATCATAATGTATCAATATCGGCTCATCAATTGTAACAGAGGCACCCCTAATGCAAGATGTTAATAATAGGGGAATTGGGGGAGATGAGGGTGTGATGGGATGCATTAGAACTCTCTGTACTTTCCACTCATGTTTTCTGTAAACCTAAATCTGTTCAAAATACTTAAATAAATAAATGTCTATTTTTTTTAATGGGAAGGGAGGACCACAGCCCTTATCATTATGAAGATCTACAGAGGGTGAGACAGATAGAAAACAAGGAAACAAAGACATACCAAGAGCTGGTGCTCCATGTCATGATGGAAACAAGGCAAACGGCAGGCCTGCATTGATGGGGTGGTTGGGGAAGGACCCTCTTGAGGCACTGACATCAAAGGAGAAACCTGAAGGTACCACCTTGGTAAACACGGGAAGAGTGTTACACAGGGAGGGAACAGCATATGCAAAGACCCTGAGAAGGAAGGGAAATTTAGAGACACAAAGAGCTCACACAGCTGACAAATCGTGCAGTCAGGATTCAGTCCTTCTAATTCTAGTGCCCTACCCCTGCCTCTTGATTAATTGGCCACCGTCTTGAATATTGAGCCTCACTCTTTATCACATTCTCGCCGTCTTCCTTTCCCTATGGTGTGGTGGATAGTGTAAACATTACTTAAAATGGGAATAAATTCTTCTATGGCTGATGGCAAAGGGTTCCGCCCTCCCTCTTCAATCAGCAGAGAAAATTCCGGGGCTTCACTCTCCCAGCTATCGTTAAAATCCAGGAGGTGGCGGAGAGTGGCAGGGGGAGGCATTTTGTCATTTGGGAAAGAAATCATCTATTCTTCATTTTCCAAAAGCCTCCAACACATACTACTCAACTCTTACTGGGCACAACCCTGTGCATTATGAACAAGGTTCCTGTAGTCTTTATAAATATTTATGATACACGACTGACCATGTTATATATATTGTGCTTTACCGATATTAGTCATGGCTTAAAAGTCTGTCCGTGCACAGAGCACGCTGGTCGTGGATGTGTGGGGTGGCTTCCTGGCCAGGGGAGAAAGACATTCGTTACAATTGTTCTGTGGGTCTGCTGAAAGAATTGACACATACCCAAATCAAAATACAGGTACACTTCTTTTCTTGAAGAAGAAGAAAAAAAACAAAAAAAGCACCCCCATGTGTTTTAGTCCAGATGAAAAAGCATTTCAAAACTGAAAACACGGCATGTAAAGAAGAAAGAGGTGAGTGTGTTATTTTAAATGGAAAAAACAGCTGCTCAGGTCAGATAGAAACCAGATGGGGAAGAAAGAATCAGAAGAGTAAAGCTGAAACACATTCAGGAAAAAGACATCAGAGGCGAAATGCGCTCCCAAGTCAGAGGAGCAGTAACTCCCAGACTTTTCTTCCTGTGGTGCAGGACCACATGGCTCCCAGGAACATGGAAGGAAAACTGAGGCAGACACACCGAGTTAGCCAAGGAGCTGGTCCAGAAAACAGTCCAGCCCCACCCCACACGGCTGGGTGTCTTCATCAGGGAGGTGCAGAACTTGGTGTGTTCTCTGAGGGACTGGAGAGACGCCCCAGAAGTAGAAAGACGTGTCTGTGTGTCCTCATCCAGCCCCAGTGCTGGGGGAAATAGCCCAGACAGGCAGAGTCAGGCCTTTTAAGCTGATGTTTAGAGGAGCTCTCCTCTGTTCCAGCCCACCTGTCTTTTTTTTCTTTTCTGTTTTTTTTTTTTTTTTATCCCCTGGCTGCTCTGCGCAGCTCGCAGGACCTTAGTTCCCCAACAAGGGATCAACCCACCCCTGCCCCCGCAGTGGAAGCGTGGAGTCCTACCCACTGGACTGCTAGGGATGTCCTCCACCTGCCTGTTAACACGGTTCTCTGGGGAGCACAGATGAGTGAACTCAGAGGCGTTACTCAGACCCCAGCCACAGAAGCCCTCTTGCCCAGCAGACGTGAGGTAGAAAGTCCTGGTGAACTGTTTCCTCCGTGCTGTGCTGTGGCTTTCTCACCCCGGTGGAGCGTATTATTTGAGTTGCCACATGCTGACCACAGGCTCCCGGCGGCACCACACACTGACCTCAGAGGAGAATGGCTCACGGTGGCGCTTCCCACCGAGGCCTGCTGTGGTCCTGGAGGAGGCGACGGCGGCCTGGGCGGCTGGCACCGCATCCACCCACACAAGGCTGGAGACGTGCCTGCCCCTGACTGCTGGTGAGCATACCATGCCCTACTCAGCCATTCAAATAACCCACTTCTCATGGCCAAGGGTAGTTATCCTATCTACGTAGCACTATCTTAGCTGCTAATGGTGCGTGAACACACCAGCTTTGGAAGAACAGCCAGTAAAGAGGACGGCTAGCCCCTCCCCAGGCCATGAAAGGACAGAGTTGGCATCCAGGCCTCAGCTTAAACCCTTGCACAGCCAGGGTTTAGCAGATAAAAAGAGAGGATCTTATAAAGAGTAATACAGGCTGCTTTCATAAAGCTCTATCACCTTAGGCCAATCACTGAGCCTCAGTTTTCACATTCATAAAATGGTGATCATGATACCTATCTCACAGGGCAGTTGATAGAATCAAGTGGGATGATTTATATAAAAAGTTTATTATAAACAGAATCTTTACAGTTAAAAGGAGGAGAACCTCAACTCGAACGAGTTTAAGCAGAAAAAATATAGGGTACTTACTGGCTCCCATCAACTGAGAAGTCCTGGAGTGCATCTGGCTTCAGGCATAGCTGGATCCAGTTAGTCAGATTATTTCTTCCAGATGCTTGCTTGCTCTTGTACTCTCTGTCTCAATCTCTTCATCTCTTTCTCTGTTTCTCCTTCCTTCTCTCCTCCTCTACCTGCCTTCCTCGCTTTCTTGCTATTTCTTTCTTGTATTGGGCTCTGCTTTTTTGTGAGCGAGCTTCATACCCAGGTAGGCTCTCTCAAATAACATGAGAAAGATGGCTTCTTGCAGCTCCAGGCCAGATAGTCTTTACAGAGGAAGTAAGATGTCCCTCCATCACATTTCATGGAGGGACTCTGATTGGATCTGGAACCCACCCCTTCCTTGGACCAATATCTACAGAATGGGCATGGTGACCTGTGATTGACCAGGCTTAGTCAGATGTGCCCTCGGGGGTAGGGGGCTGGCCAACTTTAGGCTCTTTGACTGATGGTCCCACCAGAATCAGGTGATATAGACAAAGGACAGTTCTTCACAAACACAACACAGATTCACAAAAATGGTTCAGATGTCTATAAGTTCACGTAATTACTGTTGGTCTCTCTTCTCTCTTCCTATCAAAACCTGCTCACTCTGGATTTCCAGTTTCCTTTTATTTAGCTGTTACTTTAGAAAGGAATCAGATGGGGACTTCCCTGGTGATCAAGTGGTTAAGAATCTGCCTTCCAAAGCAGGGGATGCAAGTTAAATCCCTGGTCAGGGAACTAGGATCCCACATGCCTCAGGGCAACTAACCCTGCATGTTCTAGAGCCCAAGCATCACAACTAGAGAGCCCATGTGCTGCAGCTACTGAGCCCACATGCCCTAGAGCCTGATCACTACAACTAGAGAGAAGCCTGCGTGCTCCAGCGAAAGATCCCACATGCCACAGTGAAGACCCTGCATGCCGCAACTAAGACTCAATGCAGCCAAATAAATGAATAAATAAATATTAAAAAAAAGAAAGAAAGAAAAGAATCAGATGTAAAGTAGCTTCTAATCATATAGTATGGAAAGAGCTTCTACTAGCGGCCAGAGACCTGCATTCTGGTCCAAGTTTTGCCACTAACTGCCTTGGTGATTTTGGTCTGATTGGTTTAACCTCCCTGTGATTAAGTTTCCTCATGTATCACATACACTAGGATCGCCATCAGTTCTCTCCAAGATCCCTTCCAGCCCAAAGGTCTGTGTTTCGATGATTTTATCTTTCTTTTATGACACCACTGGGGGTATTCACATTTTAGCAAAGACTTTCTGAAATGGCAGTGACATGATGCAATGAATAAACCACCAACAGTGGAAACGTAATAAAAGACATTCAGACCAGAGAAAGTGGAATCTCTTTCCAAGCCTCCTAAACATCATTCCTCGTGGGCAGTCACCTAATCATGGTATTTTGGATTTGCTGTTCACGTCAGTCAAAAGTGTGGTTTGGTCAGCCTGTGTCAGCAGAGTGGCAGAAAACAAGGCTAGGTGTCCAGATTTCTGGCTTTCCATTTCTCCTGCCAACGACTCTTGTCCTTCTTTGGGGTGATCTAGCCACTCCTTCCATGGCCTCCCACTCAGGTCTATTCTGGTACTACCTGATGACCTTCACAAAGCTCCAACCTCCAAAATATTCCCTAACCTCCAGGTCTCCACCAAAACTTGCCTTGTCCTATTTCCCATCACTTCCATGTCCTGTACCCAGCTGAGTGTGACATCACATTCAACAAACTGGTCTGTCTTACTGTTAAGTGCAGAAGAGTTACCATGCAAAACAATACATGTGCGTGTCTCATGGGTCTTATGGAGAAAGTGCCCACACACAAGGAGTGAGTCTAAGGGGGGAATCTCAGGACCTGTGAAGGGAGTGGATGAAGTTGGTTTAGAAGCTAGACCTTGTGACCTCACTCTCAGATGGGCAATTTGTATTTCTCATTTTATACACCGCTTCTTCCAAACAGTATTGGAGGCCTTTAACAGTATTTATGCCTATAAAAAGGCACATGTAGAAAGTGATAGAAGTTAAATTTAAAGAAGGGAAAATGTATAGCTCAAGTGCCTAGGCTAAAACATTTATTATGAGTATAAAAATTCATCCTGAACTTCTTGATGGCCAAGGCAAAAGCAAAACATGATGAACTAAATCACTTTCAACCACCAGTTAAAGAAAAAGACTAGATACTCATTATAAATTAGCAGAGGAAATCTTTTTTTATTTATTTATTTTTGGCTGCGTCAAATCCCAGTTGTGGCACACAGGATCCCTTGGTGTGGTGCACGTGTGCTTCCCTGTGGTGCACAGGCTTGTCTTTAGTTGTGGCGAGTGAGTTTTCTCTAGTTGTGGCATGCAGGTTTTCTCTTCTCTAGTTGTGGCGTGCGGGCTCCAGGGCCTGTGGGCTCCGTAGTTTGCAGCACGCGAGCTCTCTAGCTGAGGCACATGGGCTCAGATGTGGCACGCAGGCCTGCTTGCCCCGCAGCATGTGGGATCCTTGTTCCCCAACCAGGGATTGAACCCACGTCCCCTGCATTGCAGGGCAGATTCTTTACCACTGGACCACCAGGGAAGTCCCAGCAGAGGAACTCTTATGAAGGACTTTGAAAATGGTGTAATGAACAATAGTAAAGGCTGAAACATGGATGTAGATTTGTTCTTCTTATCAGCTTTGTTTGGGTCTTTGAGAAAAGATGACCTCGCAGGGTAGAGGGTTCCCTCGTTTTCTCATATGTAACCCTGTCTGCACCGCACAGAGTGAAGTGGAGAGTCATCAGTTATCACTGGCAACTGAAGTTGTTAAATTTAGTCTCCTGCCTGATTTGAAGAATGGAGATTCAGATTATCATCCAGTCCTGCACTTTCTACATTCAAAATGCTCTCAAACGGATACACTTCTCGTTTTCATCATTTCCCCCAGCCTCAGACAGACACCCATCACCTCTCCATGGGCCTAATTTGTCTCTCTAGTGCCAACCTTCCAGTCCTTTCTGAGCACAGAGCAGTCAGACATGAACTTTCTAAGCGGTGAACCTGATGGGGCTACTTGAGGGCTTTCTCACTGCCGTGGGGACACAAAGGTCTTAGCCTGGCCTCCCAGGCCCTTCATGGTGTGGCCCCCCGTCTACCCTGCCATACCCATCTCCCACTCCTCCCCCATCCCACTCCATCTCTCTGCCATCTGAAATATCTTCACCTCTTCCAAATGCCCCACAATCTGTGCCTGCCTATTCTTTCTCCCCCTTCAGATCTCAGCTTAGACATCACTTCTTGCACAGGTCCTTCCCAGCCTCTCCACCCAGCCCTTTCTCAGTCTCCTAGCTCATCAGTTCTCAGACCACGTTAGAACCGCCCGTTCGCTCAGCTCCTCAGTCCCCTAGACTCTAAACTCCATTGCTTAAGAGCCCAGCCTCCAGAGCCATCCCTATGCTTCCCTTTCCAGCTGCATGACTCTCCACAACTCACTTCATTCCTCCTGGGCTTCAGTTTCCCCATCTCTAAAACAGGACTCACAAGAGTGCCTCCTTCCTAAAGATGTTGTGAGGACTAAATGAGAAAATTTACTAAAAACACTTAAACTATGTCAAGCACCTAGTAAGTATGAATAACACTTATTGTTATCATCATGGGTAGTATATTTGTTGTGTTAGGATGGAAATTGTATCTGTCTTAGTCACTGTTTTTTCTGCATACCCAGTCCAAAATCTGGCACAGGATAGGTGTTCAACAAATATTTGTTGGATGAAAGGAAGAAAGAAAGAATGGAATGAATGTCGGAATTCCCTGGCTATCGAGTGGTTAGGACGCTGTGCTTTCACTGCTGTGGCCAAGGTTCAACCCCTGGTCGGGGAACTCAGATCCCATAAGCTGCGTGGCACGGCCAAAAAAAAAAAAAAAAAAAAGATGAATCAATGTTGAGTTATCTGGTTTTATTACATAGTTCAGACTTCACTTTATTGAGGTCTGCATAGACCAAAAGGACCAGTTATGCCAGTGCCTTCCACAGTGTGTTCGCTCTGGTGTTTTTTCCACCGACGCTGGTAGGAGAAGGATTCCATTTTACAAAGAAGGGAGGAGTGGGGGGGGTGGGGGGGTGGAGCCAGGTTCCAAAGGCCTATTTGTTCTCATTATTAATTTGCCTCTCCTCATCCAAGTAAGAGTTTGAATGATTTTGAATGTGCACCCATCTGGAACGGCACCCTCATTCTCTCGTTTCATGCCTCGCTGCAATTAAACTCAAAAGCAAAATTTAAAAATACAACTTTATTATAGGCTGAAGGAATTGTTGATTCAGGGGCTGGCCTGTAATCTCACAACATTACAGAGAGAGAGAAAGTGAGACAGAGAGAGACAGAGAGGGAGAAAGGAAAAATAACACCAAGCTGCCAGCCTGTGGGTTTGGTCTCACCAACAAAGACCCGAAACTCCAGAATCAATAACTCGGTTAAGTTTGCCAGTTTCTAACCCAATTACAAGAATTGGAAAACTGCCTGAATGCTCAAAAAGGAATGAAGGTTCTACTAGCACTGACCCTCCCCCTTTTCTAAAGAAGTACTCGGGCGATAAAGGCAAAATAACTGCACAAGGTGGGGTACAGCTGTTTCCAATGTCGTTTCAGAGAGCTGGGGAATTTCAGAGCTGGAAAGCAGCTTAGAGGTCATCTTGAGGCCATTTCACAGATGAGATAACTGAGACCCAGAGAGGAAAGAGTTTACCCAGGTTCACACCGTGGGCATAAATCTTGAAGGATCTCCAGCCTGATGAGTTAACTTGTGCTAGAAATATTTACTGTTTGGGGCCAGGCACTCCATGGGGAGTTCATAAATAACGCAAACTGGCGTGTTCTCTGCTCTTATAGAGTTTACATTCTACCAAGGAGGCTGACAGTCAAGTAAACCAACCAGTGGATATGTGACAAGTGGCCAGAACTAATCAGAGGGCAGTGGTAGAGAGCTAGTTACCTGGGATGGTCAGGAAAGGTGACTCTGAGGAAGGGACATCCTCAGCTGAGACCTGGGAAGGAGGGCTAGCTCAAAGACCCCTAGGCAGGGAGGAGCTTGGCAAATTCAAGAAGACAGAGGGGTCCTCAGTCATAGAATGCAGTGTTGCCATTTGCAACAGCATGGATGGAAATAAAGGCAGGTATTGACAAGACAAATACTGTATATCACCTATATGTGGGATCTAAAAAATAAAACAAGCTAGTGAATAGAACAAAACAGAAATAGACTCACAGAGAGAACAAACTAGTGGTTACCTCTGGGGAGAGGGGAGGAGGGAGAGGCAAGGTTGGGGTAGAGGATTAAGATGTACAAATGACTGTATAAGATAAATAAGCTACAAAGATATATTGTAGAGCACAGGGAAGATAGCCAATATTTTATAATAACTATAAACAGATTATAACCCTTAAATTGTGAATCACTATGTTGTACACCTAAAACATATAATATTATACATCAACTCTACCTCAATTTAGAAGAAAAAAAGTTAGGGGAATTCAGCGGTTAGGACTCATGCTTTCACTGCCGAGGGCATGGGTACAATCCCTTATCGGGGATCTAAGATCCCACAAGCCATGGACTTGGCCCCTCAATAAATAAATAAATATTAAAGAAAACAAAGGGACAAGAGTGTGACTGAAGCATAAAGGATGACAGGACATCCATATCCTGAAAATGGAACAGAACAGCACTCCCTCACACTCCTCCCAATGGGGATGCCCCTGGCCTTTGGCAGAATAAGGAAGGGCTGGAACCCAACCTCTAACCCACTCCCCGCTGAGAGCTGGGGACCCTGGATCTGTACCACGCACGTACCTGTTCCCATCACTTGTGAAAATTTTCATTCACGAAGGAGAAAAGTTTGACCAGACGTAATAGCCAGACTTATGGTTGGCTTCCAAATCAGGAGAAGACCATGCCAAGGAGAACATGGCTCTGGTGAGGAAGGTCAGGAGGAGTTCCAGCACAGCTCAAGTGGTCAAGAGCACAGACTCTGGAGTCAGACACTCTTGGGGAGAGACAGTTTCAATCATCCTGGACCTGGGCAAGATGCGTAATTTCTCTGAGTGACAGTTTTTTCCTCTGTAAAACAGGTACCTCAGATTTCTCCCCCTCTCTCTCCCATATGTCTGATCATAATACTTTTCACCTGCTCCCAACAATTACGTGCTTAAATGCCATCTATCCTGTCTTATAGTCTTGCTTTTTCCCATCAGTTGGCTTTTTCTTTGTAAAGTAGTATATTCTCATTCAGTGTTTTCCAAACCTTGGGTTGGAACCCAATCATTAGTGGGATGTGAAATCATAACAACCATAACTAGTGAGCCATAACTAAAAATCTTCAAAGAATAAAACATTTGAGTACAGAATAAAATAGACTAGAAAAAACAAATCAAAGGATGTGACAGTTGAGTATCATTTCCTAGCACTTTGGTTTGTGTGTCCTGGATCATGATGTAATTGACATTTCTGACTCTGAGGCACAGTTCTGAAACGTTTGAGAAACGCGATGGAAAGCATGGGTTACAGAGCTGGGCTGCCTAAGTTGGAGCCCAGGTCCATCACTAGCTATCTATGTGACCTTCTCCAAGCTTCAGTGTCTTGTGTTAAGTGAGGATTACACTAGTGCTTCCTGGGGTTGCTGGCAGGACAAAATGAGAGTGTATGTGGAAGACTGTCTATAGCACAGGGACTGACACAGTAAGCTACCAAATTTGTGTTATAGCTTTTTCTTTCTCCCAAAATATGCCATGTTAGGACTCCCTTGCTCAAAACCTCCCATGCCTCCTTATTGTCTACCTAAATAAAGCATTAGCATCTAAATCTAGAATTCAGGACTTCCTCAGTCTGACCTTAACTACCTCTTGTCGTCTTGTTGCCCATCTACAGGGAAAGATTCACCTTTCCCTGCAGCCACACTGGCTGCTTGCCTGTCCTGTAATGTGTCTTGTCCCTTCCTCCCTCTACTAATGCCCGTCTTCCTCCACCTGAATTATCCTCCTGTCTGTTCTCTGCCTGGTCACATTCTACCAGCTCTCAGGACCAAACTAAGCCCGGGCTCTTTGGCAGAGTCTTGGTGCTCTCTTCCAACTTCTTGATGAACTTGTCTCAACTATTGTTTTAATTTCAGCAGCCAGCCCAGGCACAGGATTAGAAGGATTAAAGAAGAGAAAGGTGGGGACAGGGAGAACCAGTAAGCAATAGTTGTCAGGCTTTAGTGGGATCAGAATCACCTGGAGGGCTTGTAAAATAAGGATTACCAAGCCCCACCCCCAGAGCTTCTGATTCATAGTTCCTGTGGGTGTAGGGGGTAAGAATTTGCATTTTTAACGAGTTCCCCAGTGATGCTGATGATCCTGGTTGTGGGACCAGACTTGGAGAACACTGGTGGCATGCTCAAGAAGATGGGTCAGTAAGTTGGACCGCAGGCTACTGGAGTGACTCCAAACTCAAAATTCAAATCCGGTCATATTTTTTTTTTATAATTGATCTTGCTATAATAGCAGGATATTCTATAGCATTCTTTTGAGACATCTCCCCACATGCACAACTGACCAAGAACCCCAAAATCTAACTGAGTCTGGAAGGAGTTACTCTTCTTCCACAAACAAAGAAACTCTGCATTCATCACTTACTGCCATTGCTTCTCCTGAAACACACGGGGGCGCTGTTGAAGACTGGTTCCGCACCTGCTGGTGTGCGTTTATTACCGACTTGTCCTGACTGGTCCAAGCACCTGCTGAAGTGCATTGACGTCTCGTTTGGGGCATTATTACAGCTTTTTTTCCATTTACATTCCCACATGTAGCCATTTTTCACCAAAGCACACCCACCATGCCTAGGTGACTGAGCCCAGGGGAGTTCAGTTCATCAGCCACACTCTGTACCAAAACCATCCCACCTCTGTGGATTGTGAACCCTTCAGGTTGGACCTAATCATTAGTATAAATCTCCATTAGTAACTATTTTAGGGACTCTGTGGCCCTGTCCCACCATTGGTAGGAGCTATTCTGCAAGGCCCAGATCTCTTGATTGGGAGCAATTTACATAAAAACTAGTCAATTCTCCCCAGGCACTAGCTCTGCATTACAAAGGGTGAGGCAGCTTTTGGTAAACCGCTCAAAAGAACAAAAACACATTCTTTAGTCCCTTTTCCAAGACAGTGGAAACCAGTTCACACTTTCATTTTCACACTAAGAGGGCCTTTTCCTGACCGGATTGATCTGTTTCAGACTTGGCCTCTGAGCCACCACCACGTTTAATTTTTTTTTAATCAAGCACTAAGCCACTTTGAGTTTAGACCCACCCGTAACAGTCAGTGTATTCCAGTGGGTTCTAACAACTTAGTGGGTGGCAATCCTACTCTCTTTTACTGAATTAAAATAGAAAGTAAAAGAGTATTCTGTCTGTTTCAAAGAATGATACACGGAATTGTATTTCACTTGTGTATAAAAATGAGTCTATACTGGATTAAGATTTTAAGTGAATTTCTTAAGTATGGGTCACAGTCAAAGGTTTGAGTCCACTGCTGTCTGCTAAAGGTCTGTTTGTTACAAAGACACTCCTGCCTCTTTTCTGGCATTCTCCTCTGTGTTCTTTAGGCTACACTCTTGGAAGGCTATTTTGGTCTCCTTTTCCCCTTTAAGAAGCTGGCCTCCAAGCTTCTAGAAGATCCTGTGCGTGTCTCTGGAAACACTTGCCTCATTGTTTTGAATGGAACCCCTTCTCTTTTACCCATTCAGCCCCGTAGACCTTGGGCTCTTTGGTGTCTTCATCTCCACTGTACTCGTACATAGCACTTGGCACAATAAATACCTGCTGAATGCCCACACCAGCCTTCTTGAGTTGTTGCTTTTGGCACTTTTCAAATAACATCGTATGTTGTTGTTGATAGAAGTTTTCTCCAATCTTGTATTTGGTAACTTGGTGTACAGCATATCGCTCATCTGTTCCCTTAGCAGAATTTAAACCCCTTGAAAACAGAGAACATCTCTTGTTTTTTTATCTTGAGTCGTCAGAGAAAAACTGAATGTAAAAGCCATGCGCTAATCCCACTTGACTGATGGATAGCTGTGCTGAGCCTCTGCTAATCTGAGGACTCGAGATTAGGCGTATCTGACTTTCTCTCTTTGATTATGCCTCTGGTGGTTCCAGAAAGTAAGGGTGATCAACAGGATACATTAAGTAAAGCAAGAATGACATAAATTAGAAGGCAATGAGAATTTCTAAGAATTTTAATTGCAAGAAGGGTCAATATGTGCTTAAAGAATCAGATACAAGAGTGTTTATCACAGTGTTTCTTTTTGTAAAGGGAGAAATTTAGAAACAGCCTAAAATCCACCAATCCTATATTGGTTGACTAAATTATGGGCCGTCTACTAGATCAAAGATGTGCATAAGGTAATAGGTGAGGGTGACGGTTATAGAACACTACATGTAGCATGATTTCATTTGTAAAATATATGTACAGTGGGGACAGAAGAGGGGAAACATGCTAAAACATAAAGAGTGTTTCTTTCCAGGTATGCCTATGAGTGGTTTTTATTAATTTCCTGTTTTTGTTTCTGTGTTTTATACATTTTTTTAAAATGAGCTTATGTTACTTTTGTAGAAAAACAGTGGGAAAGTTATCTTTTTTTTTAATAGGTAAACTAAAAGAAAGAAAAATAAAAGTAGGGAGCTAAGAATAAAGTTTATTCCAAAAATGAATACCATGAAGATTTAAACAGACAAGTCACAAATTTGCCTCTGAGCTTTCCAGCAATTCACACAAAAAGGGAAACAGGATCAGCTACATAATTCACATTGTCCAGGGAAAACTCTAATCTTCCTGATAAGTAGGAATCTGTCAGTATCTCCCTTGGAGCCCCCTGAGGATGTTCTGCTAAGTAATAAATAACATCCTCGACAGATTCTGTCATCCAGGTGAGTTTCCTAGAGCAGTCTCTAAATTAGAGTACCACGTTCCCTGCTTTATTCTAAGGATGGCCTTAAGCAGATATTTAATTCCTCACTAAACACCTCCACTAACTAGTGGTGAATTAATTACTTCATATCTAAATAACTGGCAATTATTAACAGCTGCAGTGAGCAGTTAGCGGTATTAACCAATCCTGGCCTCTGGCTGGCATCTCTGAAGTGGTTCCCTCCCCCGGATTGCCAGGAGCACCTTTCTCGGGGAGTGGTCTCCTCAGACTTGCACCCAGCAGAGCCAAAAGGCAACCCAGTGACTGGTCTACACTCCCACCTTGACCTCAGCCAGGTGTGCAAAGACGAAAAGCCAGAAAGACCTGATTGTTAAAAAGTTATCTCCTATCTAAAGCCCAAAGTACTTAGTTCAGCAGAACGAGTGATTTTTTTTTTTCTTCGCGGCCAGGGGCTCTTAGAGTGGACACAGAGAGAAAAGGAAGGAAAGGCTACAGAAAGGAATTTGGACTCAAAGAAAGTTGCTCAGTCTGGGACCCCCCCACCCCCACCCAAGGCCTCCTCCCTTGGAGACACTTGGGCTCAGAGCCTTTGATTGACTTCTGTGACATCCACCCCTACATGTGCTTGGCCCTGCACTAGGTGCTGGGTTACAAAAGTGAGTGTGGGCAGGTGAGGGCGCTTCCCAACTGGAGAGACAGCTGGACAAGCAGATCATCTCAAATCATAAGTTAAAGAGGCACAAGCAACTAGGGGAACATAAAGAGATCCTTATCCAACCATAGCATCGGGGAGGGCCTCCTGGAGGAGATGATATCTGAATTGCGACTCGAAGGCTCACTGTGGCTTTGCAGAACTGAGAAAAGGGTGAAGAGCGTTCCAAGGAAGCAAAGGCTTGCTGTTTTCTGGCAACTCAAATTTTATCTCCTTATTGCCAGCTCAGAGTGAGATGGAGACAAGGCAACAGAAGTGAGTTGGGGCCAGTGGTGGAGGGCCATGGGCCATGTTTGTAGTACTAAAGAAATAGTCTTTGATCCTTTAGCCCTGAGGTTTTGTAACGAATGCCAAGACTAGGCAGGAGACGTGAATCCATCCGTGGCCCAGAGGCAGTGGGGCTGCTGGGGATTGTGGCAAGCAGGAGTGCACCTGAGTCACTTAAAAAGGCCACTCGATAACTCCCGTCAGTTGTTACCGCAGGAGAATACAGGACTAGCCTTGCTGGATTTTCCCATTGTCCGAGAGAAGGCAAGATCCAGACCCCTATACCCCTATATTTGTAAGTGTTGGTGACTAATTCAAATTAAAAACACAGTGAAGATCTGGTAAGGGGGAGACCCACTCCCGTGTCAGTGAGCCTGATTCAACCTAAGGGCTGAATTTGGCTTGTAAACCCACCATGTTGCCACTTCTGCCTTAGAAGGTAAGGAGCCATGGACAGCTCTGAGGTAGTGGGCAAATGTAGACTTGCCCTTTTATTTTTTAATGTGGGTTAGTAAGCATTTTCTGTTTGTTGATTTGTTTTCTTATTTGTTTTGTTTTTATTTTATTTTTGGCTGTGTTGGGTCTTCATTGCTGCCCATGGACTTACTCTAGTTGCAGCGAGTGGGGGCTACCCTTCATTGTGGTGAGTGGGCTCCTCATTGTGGTGGCTTCTCTTGTTGCAGAGCATGGGCTCTAGGTGCATGGACTTCAGTAGTTGCAGCACTCAGGCTCAGTAGTCGTGGCTTGTGGGCTCTAGAGCACAGGCTAGTAGTTGTGGTGCATGGGCTTAGTTCCTCCACAGCATGTGCAGTCTTCCCTGTATTGGCAGGCGGATTCTTAACCACTGCACCACCAGGGACGTCCTTGCCCTTTTTTTAAAACCCATGTGTGTTTGTATGAAATGTTAGTTAGAAAAGAGAGGCCTGAAACATGTTACCTAAAGCATGTAATTCTAAGAATCAGTTATTATGAAATGCCAGTAGGCAATTCTTTCTTATCACTTTTGTGGTTTTCACTCTTAGTATGCAATATCAGACCCATCTGGCAGAACCTAGCAACCACTTGCAAAGGCAAAGGGTCAATGGAAGGACACAGGACTCTGCTGGTCTGTGATCTCCTGCCATGTGCTAGACACTGTGCTTAAACACGGGAAGAACTACTAGGATTGTGAGGGGAAGGACTGGATCTTACTCATCTTACAGGCTCAGTTTTCACCTACAACAGAATCATACAAGATCAGTGAGCATTGTCGTGAACTGATTCCTTTATAAATGATCTGGTGGCCAGAGCCAGCTTCACATCCTGGCTTGGCCACTCATTAACTGGGTGACTCAGGTCAAGATACCTGGTGTTTCAGAACCTTAGTTTCCTGCTCTGTAAATTGGGGATAGTAATACCCACTTTGTCTACCTCGTAGGCTCAAAATCAAAATGCATAAATGCTTGGAAGGCAGAGCTTCATGTATAAACTCACAAGTGCTCTGTGGGGTGGACTGGGATGGTTACTATTACTTTGCCAAACCTGTGTATCTTTAAGAACAATATTTTTAAGTGTATGACAGAGAGAGAAGATGTGCAGCATCTGATACATGTTAGATGGGCCTTCCAAACCTTGATAGGTTGCCACCTACTTTGCAAGAGTTTTGGAGCCCAATCTCCAGGCTTCAACCCCATGCCAAAGAGCAATGTAGAGCCTTCGCCCATGCTGTGCCCTCTGCCCAGACCACTCGTTCCTTAGCTTTTAGGTCTCAGTTTACGTCAGCTCCTGAGTATTGTTGTGAAGAGTCTTGAACTCACAAATCACTTCAGAGATCTGAAGAGGTTTCAGAGGGAGCTATTACTTACCAGCTGTGTCTTATGCATTTCTGCCTCTCTTTTTCAAACAGAAATGCTCGTTCTAAGTAATAACAACTACGTAGAGTAATTGAGCTAAACTCCCTCCTGAGTTCCAAAAGTATTTTAGGCAGCAATCACTCAGGAAGAATTGACTACTAAGTTTAGTCAAAAAACTAATTTAGCAGCAGCTTTTCCCAGTCCTTTCCTTTTTTCTTTCTTTTCATAGTATTTTAGAGCGAGTCCCTGTCATGCAGAACATGTCACTTACCCTTTAACACTTCTGTATGAGTTTCTAAAATATAAGGACATTTGCTTACAAACTGAAATACTGTTATCACAATTTAAAAATTAGCTGTAATTATTTAATATTGTTTACTAGCCGCTCAGTATTTGAATGTCCCCAGTTGTCTCAAATGTGTGTTTTTGAATTGGTTTCTCCATATACTGCACTTGGTTGTTACATCCCTTCCAGTTCATAATCTAGAATAGCCTCCCCTTCCCTTTCCCTTTCTTTTTTTCATGCCCTTATTGCAAAACAAAACAAAAAAGAAGAACAAAACCCCACACACCTCAGCGGTCCTATTGGGTTGGCCAAAAAGTTCATTCGGGTTTTTCCATAACAGTATTTTCTGAATTTATCTGACTGCGTCCAAAGCCTGGAGCTGTTGACTTTGTCCCTCTCTCTCCCTCAGTTGGCTCTGAGGCTTGATCAGCGTTTATCTTTTTTGGCCACAACATGTCATAACTGGCTTATGTGTCTCACATATCACAGCTCACCAGGAATTAGCACATGTCTGGTTGTCCCAAGAAGGATTTGTGCTTTTAAGTTATTCCATGAATTATGTCATTGAATCCTCATGGCAACTTAAAGAGGTGTGTTCCAGAATTAGTCCCATTTTTCAGTTGAGAAAACTGAGTCCCAGAGCAGATACATGCTTTGCCCAAGTTCACACGTCTGGTAAGTAGCTCTCTGACTTGGAAGCCTTAGATCTGCCTGAAAAATGGATAGGATCGTAATTTCTATTTGCCACTCCCCAGGGACCCCACATCCTAGGCAGTGATCCATCTTCGCTTTTCCTTTTCTTTTATCTTCCACCGTCTTGCTGATAACCATTGCCATGCTTAAGAATCCACCTGCTCCCAACCCAAGGGTTTACTATAATATGAGTACAAAAGCCCAGTGGAGAGAATACTTCCCTTCATTTATCTGCAGTAAGCAGAGGACAGATTTTTTTGTATCTGTCTATTCAGAAACTCAGTCTTCATTATTCATGCATTCCATATTTGTAAATTCACCTGCTCACTAAACTTTATTTGTAAATCCAAACCCAATGCTTGCAGCACTTTTGCCATCATTCACAGACACATGCAGAGCGGTGAAAAATTCAAGTCACCATCAGGCACAATCCCAGCTGAAACCAAGGAGGGAGACTGTCTAATCTTCTTGTTTCAGCTCTCAGCCTCTGAACAAGTGTCCTTTTCACAGTTTGTTTAGCACCACACTTTTCACATTTTTGTGCTTTTCGTTGGTGGTTTTGCTCTTTACAATGGCCCCAACACAGAGTGCTGAAGTGTTATCTGATGTGCCTTACAAAGAAAATATGTGTGTTAGATAAGCTTCGTTCACATGTGAGTTATAGTACTATTGGCTGCACGTTCAAATTTATGAATCAATAATATATATTAAATAAGATGTCTTTAAACAGAAATACATAAAATAAGGTTATGCGTTGACCAGTTAACAAAAATATTATGACCAAAGACTCACAGGGAGGATTTCCCCTAGGAACGATGATTTGCTATTCCCTAATTCAGTGTTTGCTATGACTTCCTACAACAAAACTACCGCAAATAATGAGAATCGACTGTCTATACATATACTCTCGCCCTAAGGTTATTTCTTTTTTCAGTTCTGCAAAATCTGATTAACTTTGTTTTCAAATTAAATATTTTGAATCAGATTTATTTTAATTGCAAAGAGAGGAAAATGCACTGAGCACATGATTAGGAGTAGGAGTTTATATATATAAACTCATATATATATGAGTTTGTTTTCTCTGCTCCAATCAATTCAGGATAAACTTTTGCACTGAAGCATATCCTGATATTGCTGACTCTTCTTAGGCAAGCTGGCTTGGGGGGATAGGTTCAAATCTGCTCCCAATTTAATGTTACTCAGTGCTAAAGTATTTATTACTTTGTTTTGCTGAATCATTATAAAGTATCTGAGGAAAAGGAAATTAATCAATTCCTGAAGTTTTTATGCCTCCAGGGCTTTAAGAGGATTAAACTAACAGAATTTTCTTTTATTATAATTAGTTTTCAGCCTTCACTGGAGTCTGTAGCTCTTAATGTAACTAATTTCATATTGAATCCGGGTTTTCTCTTTAATGATAAAAGTTGGGCTCCCATTTGAGAATTCTCAATAGTCTTTCATTCTTACTGCTAAAGGATAGCGGGGGGAAAAAATTTTTTAGGAAACATTAAAGAAGTATCTCCCTTCCTAAGATACACAGTGTGGGCTTTTTAATTAGTGTTTTCATAAGTGAGCGCCTTTAAAACATAACATTCATTGCACTGTTTCCATATTTAGAGCAATCTTTCATATTGTTTTTGCTATTTAATTTTTTCTTAAACATGTTTACAAAAATGTAGAATATGACTTTGATAAAAACCATGATCTGAAGAATGGTTCTTAAAACCCAGAGAAGTCACACTTGTAACCCTTTAAATGCAAGCAGTGTTTTCTAGCTGAAAGTTCTGAATCCATCTTCCATATAAGACTGATTGAAACTTTAAAAAGAGGTAGCGTAACATTGAGAGACACTTGGGCAGCCAACTGACAGAATTTACCAATGGTTTTCAAACATCCAGTTTAAAAGTTTGACGTGGTTTTTGTTTGGTGTGTGTATGTGTGTTTAGGCATAAAATTGACTAGCTTTTTGGCAGTGATTTGATGCATAATCTCAATTTCTGAAAGTGGCTTTAAAACAATGAAGGGTGATGATTCAGGCTCTCTGAGTTCAGAGATTATCGCCTCATCTTCCTGGCTGTGTAAATCAGGCAAGTCACAGAACTTCTGTGGCTCTTCTTCTGTAAAATGGAGTCCTGACACCTACTTCACGTTCTTCCCACGTCCTGCAATTTATTAGAGTGCCCAGGACATAGCAAATGCTCAAAACATGTTGGCTGATGTTCTTAAAACTTGCACCCTCCAATAATCATATTTACAATGGGATAACTGTCCTCACATTAGAAATAAAATGGCCAATTATACTTTAACCAACATGTATTTTTAAATGTCTGAGGCATGTAATTGAGGAACAAATGTAGGAATTTTCCACTTAAAGTCCTTGTTTACCAAATATCCCTGGAAGAATACAGATTTGTCTTTTTTTTTTTTAAGGGGAGGTGGGACAAGAAGAAAAGAAAGGAATGCCTTCAAAGAGAGGCAGCTTGGTGTAGATTTTCTAAATAAAAAGAGGACTGGCCACCCTGACTCCCAATTGTTTTCCTGTGGCCACCAAAGCTGCAGATTAGATATCGCTGAGGCTCCCATTTCTATGACCTGATTCTTCGTGATATGCCCTATGAAGTGCTTTCTTGGCTGTGGGAAGAGAGAAAACCTCCTTCTCAGTTCCTCCCCTTGGATTTCCAATAGGAGCCTTTTTTTTTTTTTTTTTGAATGACAAGAAAGCAACAAGGGGAATGGTTGTCAAACACAAAGCCATTAGCCCTCTTCCATTGGACAGAACTCTTTTCAGTCAGCAGTATGCCCAGCCTCGGGGCATGTGCCACGATTGGTCTGAGCCAGTTATAACTGTCCATTTCTCTCTGCCAGTCATTGGTCTAGGGCAATGGTTCTCAACCCAGGCAATTTTAAACACACACACTCACACCCATAGGACATTGGCAATGTCGGGGGACGTTTTGGGTTATTGTAACTGGAGGGTGCTACTGGCATCTAGTGAGTAGAGGTCAGGGATGCTTCTGAACATCCTGAAATGCCCAGGCCAACCCCCCGCCACAGAGAATTACCTGGCCCCAAATGTCAACAAGGCTGAGGCTGAGACATACTAGTCCAGGAGTTGAAATGTGACATGGTTCTGGACAATGCAATGTGACAGGAAAGAGGTAGGGGAACATCTAGAAAGTAATTTTCCTCCTTAAAAAGAGGAAGTATTTTTTGCCCCACCTCCTTTTTTCTTTTTTCTTTTTTTTTTTTTTGGAATGCTGGGGTGTAAAGATGTGATGCTTAGAACTGCTGTGATCACTTTGGAACCATGAGGGGAGCCTTTCTCCAGACTTCTTGTTATATGAGAAAATTGTCTTTACTTGTAAAACTGCTGTTACTTAGTATTTTTCTCACTTGTAGTTAAAAGCATAATTACGAGCTGGGCTTAGTCACTACCTAAATGTTTTGCTTCTGGCACCAAGTCCCTCATAGCAAGTGAATTTCAGTTCATGCCTCTGAAACATGACAAATGATTCTACATCTTGGGTCCTCAGTGACTCAGGAAGACTGAAATTGTGAAGACATCGTGTCCTGGTTTAAATTCAAGCTCTGCCAGCTAGTAGGTGTGTGATCCTGGGCGAATTTACTTCTCTGCTTCACCTTCTTCATCTGTAAAATGGGATTAATAGTGTGATCTCAGAGGTTAAATGAGTTGTCGCATGAAAAAATGTCTAGAATAGTGTCTGGGACAATATTAAGCACTGTTTCTCTATCATTGTCATCATTATTATTAAATGTTACATCTGCGAAAGCCAAGGCTCTGATGAACAATGTTCGTATCAGAATCTTACCTGAACACATGACCATCTTTCAGAGTTGATATTGACAGACAAATGGGCATTTTGTGTGAGAAACTTATAGGGAAATGGATTAGCAATACTCTCTCTATCCAGTCTTACCAAAGTCCACCATTGTGTAGAGGAACTGCCAGGTGACTGGCACACGCTTTTCCCAGGACATCAGTGGCATGATGCTAGCAGACCCACGGCAGGTATGTCACTGGTTCCAGAGAAGCTAATTATAGAAACAAGCCTCTTTGTCTCCCAGTGTTAATGATCCCCCCACACTGTTAGGTGTGGACCCCTGTGGTTGGTCTAGCATTGTGTACAGCTATGTTTCACATACATTCTTAACTCAATCCAACCAATACCAGGTAGACACCATGAAGTTCTGTTTCCACATACTCCCCGGGTAGAGCAACCTTTCTCAGAGCCTTGCTGTCTTCCTCTTTGTCTTTAAAATGCTGTCTGTTGTCTGAGCATCTGCATAATGAAGCTTTGAACTGAGGCATGTCAGGATTTGAATCCAGTAGCCATGTGACCTCAGGCAAATTCCTTAACCTTGCTGCATCCCTTCATCCTGAAAGTGGGGCTCAAGAGACCCCCTTTTATTGAGTCACTGGGCATAAGCTAACAGTAAAAAGTCTTTAACAAGGCTCTTGGCATAAGGTAGGTGCTTGACAAAAAGTTGCTGCTGTTGTAATTCTGTCTGGTTCTCTCCCATTCCTGTTCACTTACTTAACAAAATCAGTATTCCAGAATATTTCAGGGCTTGGTGCAAGTTGAATAACTCAATAAGGCAGAGAAAAAGCAATAGGACCTGGGAGGAGTCAGCGAGAACCTATGTGGTTTTGTATTTGGAGTGGTGCTTCTACAGTCCTGGGGCATAAATCTTAAACTCTGCAGATCTGCTCTTTTTTGAAGACTCCAAGCCCCACAGCTTGACAGCCACTTTAATTGGTTGCCAGGTCTCTGTAGGCAGAAGTCGTCCTGTGCGTGATGAGATTTCCTGTCTTATGTAAACATTCCAGAGCTTGGCACCAATGTGTCTATTTTCAGGCTTCTTGGAAAGGACCAGCCCCTTTCTCCACCTGCCCCCTCTCTTCCCCAGGCAACAGGCTACATGCTTGCCCCAGCCTTGAGACAAAAGTGCCAGCAAGAGACAGGATCCTAAAAGTATTCCTCTCCATCCCTGGTGTTCTCCTTCTAATGTTTCTCCAAGTACGTAAATAGTACCTGTGGCCCTATGGGGAAGCTACAGGATGACTTTGGATGGTACCTAGATAATTTTTTCTTTTGAAGTTCCTTTTAAACTAAATTTTAGATTTTTTTAAACGAAAAAATGATCAAAATCATGCAAATGAATTGTCTTTTGTATGGTGAGATAATTTAAAAACCAAGTAATTTTAAGAAACTTTCTCTTTTTATTTTTTAAATAAATTTATTTATTTATTTATTGGCTACGTTGGGTCTTCGCTGCTGCACACTGGCTTTCTCTAGTTGTGGTAAGAGGGGGCTACTCTTCATTGTGGTGACGGGCTCCTCATTGTAGTGGCTTCTCTTGTTGTAGAGCATGAGCTCTAGGTGCACGGGCTTCAGTAGTTGCGGCACACGGGTTCAATAGTTGTGGCTCCTGGGCTTTAAAGCGCAGGCTCAATAGTTGTGGCACATGGGCTTGGTTGCTCTGTGGCATGTGGGATCTTCCTGGAGTAGGGCTCGAACGCATGTCCCCTGCATTGGCAGGCAGATTCTTAACCACTGCACCACCTAGGAAGTCTGAAACTTTGTCTTTTTAAAACAAGTTTATTTCAAGTTTGAAGATGATGCATAAAACAGAATTGCAGGTCTAGACCTACTTAAGTTAAATCTAAGATTACAAGCTGGTACTGGCCACCAGTTCAGGCTTGTGGTCACTCACTCACTGCAAGGACTCCAGCTTAGACTCTGAGTGAGACAGGAGCCATTGGAAGGGACTTCTGCCTATTTTGTCTCAACTGCTTAGAATGGTACCTAACGTAGACTAGGTATCCAATAAATAGGTGTTGAATGAATGAATTTACTGAGTGTTCTCATGTGCCAGGCATGGTGCCAGGAGCTGGGGATTCAAAGGTGAAGGCTATGGATACAGTCTTTGTCTTCCTGTAGCTTATGAAGGGCTTCATTCCTGCTTTCCCTTTGACATTCGGCTGATTTCTGGATTCTTAAATGCTAGAGCACAAAGTGTAAATATCTGTCACCTGAATACATCTCTCAGCTTTAGCTTTCTCAGACGGACAAAAACAAAGCTTGGAAGCACAGCTCCCAAAACATCTCCGGTGCTGGTCATTCCCTGTCCCTGCCTCAGACTCAGAAGCTCCCCTTTGCCCTTCGAGGAGAAGCCCCAGATCCTTTTGACCTCCACCCAGCTCTCCTCCCCCAGGGAAGCTGGGATTCAGCTGACATTCAGCAACGGTGAGCACTTGACGTTTTCCCCTGGGGATGTGGCGCGTTAGTCACCCCATAAACATCTAATTTTATTTAGCTGTATTTTATAAGCTGGCACATTATCAGAGCTGTCTCTCTTTCTGTTGCCTCAAGTGCCACTGTTTGAATGTACCCATAATGCCTCTTAATTTTATGTCACTCTTTGCTTCTAGTAAAACGTGGGACGTAGAAAAGGCAGGGGCCCGGTGGCTTAGCCTAGAGTGCTTGTGGAAACCCTCTGGACGAAGAAATGTGTGCTCCTTCAAGTACAGTGGCTTTCTCAAAGGGGATGTCCTCTGCTGATCTGTGTTGGTAGTGCCCGGGGAGTCATTGTGTCCATCTGGGGTGGGGCCCTGGAATTAGCATTTTAACATTTCCTTGCAATATTAATGTACAGAAAATGCAAATGTGTCCGGCTCAGTGAATTTTCACACACCCGTGTAATCAGCAGTATTGCCAGCACCCCAGAAGGGCATTGTTCCCTTTTTTTAAACTTTGTTGTTGTTGTTGAAGTATAGTTGATTTATAGTGTGTTAGTTTCAGGTGTACACCAAAATGATTCCATTATTCATATATGTGTGTGTGTGTGTATACACACGTATATATGTGTATATATGTATATATACATATGTATATATTCTTTTTCAGATTCTTTTCCATTAGAGGTTTTTACAACATATTGAATATAGTTCCCTGTGCTACACAGTAGGTCCTTGTTTTTCTGTTTTTTATATAGTAGTGTGTATGTTCATCCAAAACTCGTACTTTATTGCCCCCCCACCCCCACTTTGTTGTTCCCTTTTGTCATACTGCCTCTCTCCAGCAGTTCCTGTTATTCGGACCCATAGATTAGGTTTTACCAATTTCCATATGTATATGTAAGTGGAAACATATATACTTTTTGGTTTCTGGCTTCTTGTGCTCAACATTATGGTTTGTGAGATTCATCCACGTTGCTGCATGTAGCTGCAGTTTCATCATTTTCATTGCCATATGGTTTTTTATTGTGAATATTATCACAATTTTTAGATTTATTCTGAGACCGATGGACTTACTGGATTGATTTCAATTTGCAGTTATTATGAGTAATGCTATTATGCACGTTCTAGTAGATGTGTTCTGATGAACATATGTACACATTTCTGTTGGATATACACCTTGGAGTGGAATTACTGGGGCAAATCAGCATTTTAAACAAGCAACTCCTGTAACACTGACTCATGCTGAAAGTTAAGAAACCATACAACTAGACAAACAAGTGCCATTTACCAAGATTAATCAGGTTTGAATTGTACTTCAATACAGTAGACTTGAACTGCCCACAAAAACTTTATAGTCTTATTGAGAAACAAACAACCAAACAAAAAATGTAGATTCACAAAGCACGCATTGAAGAAAAACACTGTAGAGAAAATGGGCATCCAATACAGATGCCTGTTCTAGTTTGGAACAATGCACACGTACATAAAGCAGAGTTATATATTGGCTTCGTATAGGAAAGACTCTGGGTTTTGTTTGGCATAAACAATGTTTCAAAAATAAAGAAATGTTATAAAATGTTTATATTTCTGGTTTCTCTTCAAAAGTTAAGCTCCAGCAACACGGGTTCCTTGTTGCTAGATGGCAACAATTGACTGTCCCCTTTAGATGAAACATGTGGTCTCTCCAGGTACCACAATCCCCACCAATCCCTATGGCCTCACTCTGGCCTTCTCTCATTTACATCAGCTGCCTAACTCCTGCAGGCATTTGGCTTCCCATTCCCTAGTCTAGAGAATTACAGTAAATATTTTCCCGTATAATATTTGAGGGTTCACAGGAACCTTGTAAACCATTGAGGATTTGATAAGATTGTCCCCATTTGGGGGGCTGAGGAAATTGAGGCTCCAAGAATGATTGAACAAAGTTGTATAACTAGCAAGTAGTGGCCTTCTGGGGCTATTTTGAGAAGTATTTAAAAACAGTGTGTATGTTTTTTTATGTGAAGCAGTGACTTAAATAAATCAAGATATGTGTAATAAGACATTCATAATAAAGTTCAGAGAATTTTTTTTAAGGCATCAGAGGAGGGAAACAATTCTGTGGAATAAAATGGTCACACATGTGTTTCCCCCCAGCATGGGGGATCTCATCTGAGCCTTGATGGATGATTGTGAAAAGGAGGCGTGATGATGGCATTCCAGGCAGGGGCTCAGCTGGGGCACAGGCACAGAGTCGGAAGCAGGCAGATGGGGATGAGGTGGGGACGGACAGGAGAGAGACCTGGAAGCGTGATGGGAAATGACTGCTCAGCTGTGTTGCCTTGAGCAAAAGTCTTTACTTTGCTGAGTCTCTGGGTCCCGTGAAAGTTCTCGACCTCACTGGGTTTAGAGAGGACTAGAGGAAATTCTGTAAGTTCAGTTGGCTATAGTTCATTCATCCTTATTTGAATGACTAGCGCTGTCCTGACACTGGCAACCACGCAAGAAATGATAGCTATTGTGCTCTTACTGTCATACGATTGATGCCGAGAGTGCTGGAGCGGAGCTCAGAGGGGAGAATGGGGTGACTCCCCAGGGAATCTGGCCTAGGAGCCAGCAAGATCTCCATCTCTCCACAACGACCCCTCAACCCTGCCCAAACCCTGCTTCTCCTCAACTGCAGGAGGCAGTTTTTTATTCTGTCTGAACCATTTTCTCTTTAAGTTGTTCTTAAAGTCACTGCCAAGAAGCAGCATCCATTTGGCAAAAAATATGAAGACAAAAATCTTACCTTAGATGCCCCCACTTTAGGTCTGTTACCGTCATTAGTGAGGGTGGCTTTGATGCTTAGGAGGGGAGGCTGTTGGTGCTGTGGAATCAGTGTGCGCTCTAGCATCTGACGTGGGTTTCATTACATGGATGTCTGACTATGTGGCCTCGGGTGAGCTGGTCAGCCTCTCCAGGTTTCAATCTGCATTATCTGTGAAATGAGAAAAACCATCACCACTCAGGGTGATGGTGACGATTTAAGATAAATATACAGAGTGGCCGGCACATAGTAGGTGCTCAGTTCATTGCCTTTATTGTTGTTCCAGTGCAAGACTTTATCAGAAGAACCTGGGAATTAACTTTCATTTCATGAGGAATGGGGGAGGGGTTGACCAGGACACAGAGCACACTGTGGACGCATTAGGGGCTCATTCCCCTCAGTTGACTTCCTGGTCTCAGCTCTGTTGCTATAAAAGCTCCGTGACCTTGAGTAGGTCCCTAAACTCTTGTAGGTCTACACTTCTATAGCCATAAAATGGGGGACTGAAGGGACATTTCAAATTCTGTGTGTCTGTGATTGACAGCTGACAATTTCACATCCTTCTGCTTCTTGTGTCTGCCCTCTGTCCATTTCCCACCTTCTTTCTGGTGGTGACAGACAACATCTCCTTTGCCAATTATAACCCCTCTGTCAGGATCCAGCCTAGCAAAGAGCCTGCAGATTATGCTGTGCAGGCTGGCAGGATGGGCTGCAATGCTAAAGTGTTCTTCCCACCAGGTCCTGGTCTCAGGGGCAGGCAGAGAGGCTGCCTAGCAAATGTGATATGATCTTATCTTCATACTTCTCTTCAGAACAAAGAATTATCTACCAGGAAGACTGGTGATGAGGTTTCAGGGCAGGTAGGGTAATGTATCCATTAGAGTGTTAGGCTACCAGTAACAGAAAAAGAATGAAGGGTAAATTTTAAAATAAAATTTTCTCACCAATAAGAAGTCAGGAGTGTTAATGAGGTTTCAGGGTTGTTTCCAAGATGCAGCAATCACTGAGCACCTAGGTGTTTCTCATATCTTATCTCTGCCATCCTCTTTATATTAATGTACAGAGCTACTGCAGCTCCAATCATCATATCTTTCCCTGAGAATGGCCAGAGACCAAAAGGAAGGGCAGTACTTTCTCATGCATTATATTTATATCAGAGATTAAAGTTCTTTTCTCCTAGGCCCCCTCTCGAACTCACAGGCCAGTTTCACCACCTGATAAAGGAAATGGAATTGCCATGATTTGTTTAGACCAAGGTTTCTCAGCCATGGCATTAATGACATTTTGGACATGAGAATTCATTGTTGTGGGGGCTATCTTACGTATTATACAACGTTTAGATACATCTCTGGCCTCTACCCACTAAATGCCAGTAGTACCCTCCTTCTCTTGATAATGAAAAATGTTTTCATTTATTGGCAAATGTCCCTTACATGGCAAAATGGCCCCAGTTGGAAAACTGCTGATTTAAACTAATCAGCATTCAGTCCTCCCTGGAGATGGAGAAGGATCACCTTCCCAAAACACATCTCAAAGTCGATACCTGACACCATCAGGGTCCTCACGGAATAAAATAGATGGCTTAAGAGGAGCAGCAGAGGTGAGTCTTGGGTCTGATACAGATGAGGAACTGTTAAAAGAACCAAAGATACCCATTCTGGAAGTGAGCAGATTTCAGAGAAGATACTAGATCTAATATCAGTATTGGTACATTGATCTGTAGATGGAAGGGAGAATGTTGTGAACATTTACAGAGGATCTCCAATTGCAAGTCCTGTGCTGGACTCTCTATATGGATTTTGCTTTTAACCCTTAGAGTGTTGGAGCGAGAAGCTAAGCTTGGACCATTTAACTCTAAGAGGGTTATAACCAGGATCTGTGGGGTGAACCCTGTAGGGGACAGATTCACTTTTTCTTATTCCTTGGACCCTTTGACAGTCTGGAGAAGCCTAATGGATCTGTTCTCAGGACAACGTCTTGAGCTGCATAAAACAGAATTCAGTACTTATACTTATTTCAAAAGATTTTTAAAATGCCAATGAGTTTCTTCTCACCAAGAAAGTAGATAGAAGGAGTGGTTGTAGGGATTTCTGCTCCACCTGAGTTTGGACCTTTAAAGAGCCCTCCAGTTGATTCATTTCAATTCTTATTTTTATGATTACAAAAGTATTGCACACCAACAGCTCCCAGGCAGGGGAACTATGCAAAAGGAGGGAGAAGAAGCATCAAGGGCGAAATGAGAGTAAAGGGAAAAGGCAGCCTCTCCTTTCTTATCATCTCCCCATGGTGGCCACTGCTTCACAGTGGCTCAGAACCTCAGAGGAAGCCGTCCTGAGGGAGGAGCAGTAGATCAGGCTCAGGGAGAGATCATGGCCCAGGGCAGGAAGGGTGAGTGATCCAAGATGTGCTGCAGTGGGGCTGCCTGAAAGGAGGTTTAGGATGGGGCCAAATGAAAACCGAGAAACTATCGCACTGGTTGAAAAAAAGAGAGAGAGAGAGTATAGAAAAATGCAAAGATTGTTCATATTCCTATCACCCAGAAATAATCATTGTTGATTTTAGTTGGTCCTGCAGACTGTGCATTTATATACCTATACACAGAAGATATACTTTTGTTATCATAATGGGACACTGCATAATTATTTGTAACCTGCTTTTTAGCAGTTCAGGAACATTTTTCTGTGTTAGAAAATAGTACTCTAGATTGGGGACAGCAAACTCTGGCCCACAAAATCAGGTATTCTGCCTGTTTGAGTACATAAATTATTATTGGAACACAACCACACCCATTTGTTTACACCTTGTCTGTGACTGCTTTCCTGGTACACTGGCTGAGAAAGTGTGGCCCTGAGCTTAAAATACTATTTGGCCCTTTACAGAAAAAGTTTGGGAACCCTTAGCTAGACGATGGGTTTTAAACCTGAGGGTTTATGAATTTGGGTGGGGAAAAAGATTACATCTTTATTTTCACCAATTCTAATGGAAACTTACATTTCTTTCAATGGTTGATATAGGCAACAAATCACAGTCATGTTAGTAGTACCTATGAATTTGTCTAGAGCTTGTCACAGACATCTTGTTTACCACTACCTCAAAATTATAATTATTAGATCTGCTACTAGATCTTTTTACGTTATGCCTTTAAAAAGAAGAATCATATTTACTAATTTATTACTGAAAAAGTTCTATTCTAATAATTTTATTTCCATGTAATGCTTCCTTTGCAATCCTTTGGGTTTTGTTTTGTACAGTTCAAAACATTATTCTGAGAAGGGACCATCCGTTAGGTTTCTCTAGACTGCCAAAAGGGTCCGTGGAACAACAAAAAGTTAAGAATTCCTGATCTAGGTAGTTTTTAATGGCTGTATATGATTCCTCTGTTGCTACTATTTAATCAACATATTGGCTACTTCAGATTTTTCACTCTTATGTAAAAAAAAATTTTTTTTAAATCCCATGATGTACACAAGTTCTTATATTCTTGTTCAATCATTTACTTAGGATAAATTCCTTAAAATGAATTGTGGATGATTGGTGATACACTTTTTTTGGCAAGTTGCCTAATACCTGTTGCCAGGTGTTTAATAATAACAACGATGGTGGTGATGACGATGGTGGTAATGATGATGGTGAAACATTAGGAATATAGTTCTCACTATGTGCCAGACGCTGTGCTAGGTATTTTTCCCTTAGTAACTCATTTAATCCTCTGAAGACACCATTACTGTTTCCTTTTACAGAGGAACAAACTGAAACAGAGACGTGAACTCTCCCACACAACTGCTCCTTGGCAGAGCTTGGATTTAAACGCAGGCAGAATGGCTTCACAGTTGTCAATTTTCATAAGATATTTGAAAAATCCACTGCAAAAGAAACTGAGATAGGGATGAGCAGGAGCCAGACCTGACAAGAGCAGGCTGGGAGAATGTCTCAGGAGGAGGGGAACGAGTAGGAGGGACAGTGGAGGAGCAGTGTGGCCAGAGCTGAGAGAGTACAGCTAAGAGTTGGGGGAGATGAGGTCAGAGGGAAGGGGAAAACCCATGTAAGGCCTTGGGAAGCCATGGGTTGCTGCTGAGCAAGGAAGTGATGTAACCTGACTAGCATGGTGGAGATGTCACTCTGCCTGGTACAGAGATTGTTCTCTGAGGGAGGGCAAGAACACGAGCTGAAAGACCTATTGGGAGGCTGTTGTGGTGGATGAGACTAGGGTAGGCATGGGCAGGTGATGCCTAGTTGTCAGAGTTGTAATACCTTTAAACATAAAGCCTAACACTGTGGCAGTCCATCCTCAACCTTTTCCTGTCATAGGTCCATGGACCTTCCTCCACTGCCTTTCCAAATATTTTTCATTCTGAAGGACTTTGATATTTCGGCTACAAAATACAAAGTGAAATTCACATTTTAAACTCATCTGATAAATCTGTTCTGTCTCAAACATCACTGTCCAATAGAAATATAACGTCAGCCGCATACACCATTTTAAATGTTCTAATAGCCACTTTAAACAGAGTAAAAAGATATAGGTGAAATTAATGTTAATAACATGCTTTATCTTTGAATCTTATTTAGATATATGACCCAATATAGTATCATTTCAGTATATAATCAGTATTAAAAATTATCAGTGGGATATTTTACATTCTTTTTTTGGTGCTAATTTTTCAAAGTCAGGTGTGTATTTTGCCTTTACAACATTTCTCACTTCTCTCTGAGAGCTTTTAATATTTCTGGCTACAAAATACAAACAAAGTAAAATACATATTTTAAACCGGTCAGATAAATTTGTCCTATTTAGAACATCACTGTCCAACAGAAATGAGAGTCATGTATGTAATTTTAAATGAACTAGTAGCCACTTTAAACAAAGGAAAAAGAAACTGGACCAGCCACATTTCAAGTCTGCAATAGTCACACGTGGTGAGTGGCTACCATATTGTACAAAACAGCTCTAGAACAATAAATTCCATCTGAAATGACAGCAGAATCATAAACTATCTGGAAATAATTGCAACAAGCAAAATGTAGAAGTCATATATATTTTAACATTAATTAGCAAGTCAGTAAGGATTTCAAATAGATTGCTGTTACTTGGAGCTGGCTGGGGATATGGGAGGAATAAGGCACCTAAAGGGTATGGAGTTTCTTTTCAGGGTGATAAAATGTTCTAAAATTGATTGTGGTAAAGATTGCTCAACTCTGTGAAAATACTAAAAACCATTGAATTGTACACTTTAAGTAGATGAAGTATATGGTATGTGGATTATATAACAGTGAAACTTTCCCTCTTCAAAAAATATGTTTATATGATCATCTAAGACAAGAACATGAGTCATGAAGAGTGTGATTTTTGATACCAGAAAGAGTATGGGATGGGAAATCAGAAGCCCTCTCCTATGACCGTAGGAGTTTCTGAATCCTTATCTGTTAACACACCTACACAAGGTTGAGATGATCACATGATAACTCCCTCTTTGGTGTAACAATTTATTGAGCACCTGCTATGCACCAGGCGTTGTTCTAGGTGCTGGGATACAATAGTGCACAAAATAGACACAGTCTCTGCTCTCAGGAAACCTTTTCTATTGGAGGAGACAAGCAATAGCTAATAATTAAGTAAATATAGCAAATGATGACAAGTGTTAACAGAAAAATAAAGGCAGGTAACGAGTTAGAGAGCAATGACTGGAGGAACTATTACACATACATGATAGTACATGATACATGGAGGTATTGTTCAGAGAAATCTCAGTGATGAGATGATATTTGAGTGACTTGAGAAATAGTGTAAATGAGCAAGTTTTACAAACTGCAAAGTACTACAGAATAGTTATTATTGCAACTACTGATGACATAACCATACCTATATGTACTCTGCAAGATGTACTATAAATTTCAGATTTCTTCCTTCACAGTTGTATCTGTTATGGATTGAATTCTGCACACACACACACACACACACACACACACCCGCCGCCAAAAAACAAAAACAAAAACAAAAACTCATAATTTGAAGCTCTGACCCACAATGTGACTGTTTGGAGGTGGGGCTTTTAGGGAGATAATTAAGGTTAAAGAAAGTCATAAGAGCATGGCCCTCATCTGATGAGACTGGTGTCCTTAATAAGAGGAAGAGGCCCCAGGAGTGTGGCACACAGAGGAAAGGCCATGTGAGGACGTAGCAAGAAGGGGGCTGTCTGCAAGCTAAGGAGAAAGGCCTCACCAAAACCCAACCCTGCTAGCACCTTGATCTTGGACTTCCAGCCTCCAGAACTGTGAGAAAACTAATTTCTGTTGTTGAAGCTACCCAGTCTGTAGTATTTTATTATGGCAGCCCTAGCATATCTTACTCTGAAACAGTTTATGTATTAAACACAGGAATTATCTAATTTTTGAAGGTTTAAAAACCTCGCTTGTTTGCCCACAGAAGCTACTTTCAAGATAATTTTTTGATACATAGTTCCATTTTCTTCCACTATTATTTGTTAGTTTTATATTATCTCAGATAACCATTCACTTCTATTTATTTATTTATTTAGGCTACACAGGGTCTTAGTTGGAGCATGCGGGATCTTCATAGTTGCGGTGTGCGGACTTCTTAGTTGTGGCCTGGGGACTCTCAGTCGTGGCATGCATGTGGGATCTAGTTTCCCGTTCAGGCATCAAACCTGGACCCCCTGCATTGGGAGTGCGGAGTCTTAGACACACTGGGACCACCATGGAAGTCCCAATTATTCACTTCTTTGAAATCCTCAACTATATTAATAGAGAAAAGGGCATCTGATTTTCCCTCACTCTTCTCCATTTAAAATTTCATTTATTATGTTTTCTCTCTTTTTTTCTGTGTGAAAATTTCCTGAGATTTCTCTATTTCACCTTTTTTTTAAAGCTCATAGAATTATTTATCAATTGCATGGTTATTCTTTCTCAGATCCCTAATTTTTGCTCTAATATTTTTTATTTTTTATTTTATTTTCAATATGTATGTTTTATCATTTTGATAAAGGTTTGTGTTGAATGCTCACCTCATTTATTTTTATTCTTTCTTATTTAATAATGAAAACATTTAGGCCAATGATTTTGGTCAGAGTTTGGGTTTGGTGGTTTTCTGAAAATATTCTCTTTTCATTAATTTCCAAATTGTCATTAAGTATATATTTTATTTCTCCTTTACCTCAATATTTTTGGAGAATAATTTTATTATTTCTAAGATTTCTATCTTATACTGTTGTTATTCATTTCTAATTTTATTGCACTATATGAAGGATATTTGACCTGTGTACTTTCAACTGGGAAAGTTATTTTTTCAGTGTGCCAATACATAGTCAATTTTTATAAACATTAATGGTTGCCCAAGAGAAGGATATTGTTTCTGTATACAAATACACATATTGATTCTTACTAACTTTATTGTTCAGATACTCTCCTCTACCTGTTTATATTTTTTAACTACCAGATTTGTAAAAAGTATATGAAGAATGTTTTAAAATCTCTCACAACACTTGCCTCCTATCTATTTCGCCTTTTTTTCTGTATCTGTGATAAATGGTGCATTTAGGTTGTTGCCTGTTCTGTCTTTGCTGTGGGTTATAACTTTTATCTGTACAAAATTGCCTCTTTTGTTTCACTAATGATTTTTATCTTAGATTTTAAATTGCCAAAACATAATTATGCTACCTCTGTAATCTTTTTGTTTGCATTTGCATGGAAGTTGTTACTCATACTTTTATTTCTAAGCTTCTCTTTAATTCCTTTTAGATTGTATTTTACTTTTGCTCTTTTAACCTTTGTCAATTTATTGTGAAGGAAGTGCTTTTTACTTTCTTTTGAGGAAGGAGGTTACATGCTTTCATAGAACCATGAGTTGTTTTCCTAATACGGTACCATTTGACGTAAGATTTGTGAAAATTCCTCTGATATTCAGCATTTGATCCTCTGTTGGGGCTGGTTTCTATCTTTTTCTTAGTTTTCATAAGTATATGAGTGGAATTTGGCAGATACTGTGTCGGGGCCTGCAGGCAGATGCCGTTTTAAATTAGAGTCTGCTCGGCCAGATGTTCATGCTTCATAAGATAATAACATAATAACTTCGTATATAAATAACTTCATAACTTAACACAGGCATCAGGTCCCAGCTGGGAGTGAACTCTAAAATCATGCCCTCACCTTTGTGTCACTCACTCAAGACTCAGTTTTCTCCCCAAGTAAGCCTGATACAGAGGTAATACTGTTAATTCAGTGCTGCTTAACAGGTTTTTATTGGCCTGCCAAGCGCTGGGCTAATTTTCGTTTATTTATTCACAAAAGTGTCTTGAGCAGTTACATGTGCTGGGCACTGTTCTGAGCTCTGCAAATGAAGTGAGGGAACAAAATAGAATGTTTGTATCCTTGTGAATGCATTTTTAATAGGAAAAGATAAACAAAACTAAATACATAGTTTTCACTAGTGATCAGTGTGCCATATAGAAAAATAGAGTTTAGAGAATGCGAGGCAGATGAGGGAGCTGTTTGAGATGAGATGGTCTCTTTCCTAAGTGATACCCAGGAGAGACCTGGAAGAAGTAAAGGAGGAGCAAGGGGAATGCTGGGAGCAAAACAAGCCCGGCAGACTGCAGCATCAGCACCAGGGCCCCGAGCCATGAACGCTCTGCTGCCGTGAATGAACGTTAATATCCCTGTTGTGATGCTCAGTCAAAATCCAAAACCCCTAGGCAGATGTAGCTGGGTAGCTGCTCCTGGTTCATATGCTCCCACCCTGGCATCCAGAGGGAAGAAAATAGAGGGACAGTCTGTCATCTCTCTCTGGCTTCCATCATAGAAGATGGAGCACACGCAATTGGTGATTTCCCCAAATAAGAAGAGTTAGCTGTTGGACAAATAAAAGTGTCTACTTTGGCTTACTCCTTTAGCTGTCCAACATGCCTTGCCACACTTTTTTAAAAAAAATTTCCAGCTAACATTGTGCAACCAAAGCCCACAGAGCCACAAACTTACTCATCCACTTCCCAGAGGAAGGCAACACATAGTCTCTTCAGCTCCTGCATCCGCAGCTCAAAGTCCAGGACTTCTGCATCATGAGCATTCCTCTAATTCTTTGGGACTCCATTTCAATATCATGAAACCTTTGGATTCAATTGCACAGTTCACCACCATAACACATTCTATATAAAAATAGTATAGAAAAGAAAGAAGGAAAAGAAGGGAAATTAACAAATGAAAGCATATAGAAATACACATGTATTTCATTTTAAAAAGATATTAAAGGATACTGTTTTCCAAAGTAATTGAGACATTTTACATTCCCACCTGCAATACATGGGAATTTCTCCATGTCCTTGTCAATGCTGGTTATTGTCTGTCTTTTTATTACAGCCACTCTAGTGAGTGTGAAGTGGTATTTCATTGTGGTTTTAATTTGTATTTCTCTAATGCCTAATTATATTAATGTCTTTTCATGCACTATTTGTCATCCATATATCTTCTTTGGTGAAATGTGTATTCAAATCATTTGGTCATTATTTAATTGGGTTATTACTGAGTTGTAAGAATTCAAGTCCTTTATCAGATAGATGATTTGCAAATATTTTCTCTGTCTATTCACTTTTTTGATGGTGCTGTTTGAAGTATATACATTTTTAAACAAGTTTATTGAAGTGTAGTTGCTTTACAAAGTTGTATTAATTTCTGCTGTACAGAAAAGTGATTCAGATAGAGGTAAATATATATTCTCTTTCATATTCTTTTCCATTCTGGTTTGTCACAGGATATTGGATATAGTTCCCTGTGCTATACAGTATGACCTTGTTGTTTATCCATCCTATATATACTAGTTTGCATCTGCTAATCCCAAACTCCCAATCCTTCCCTCACCCACTCCCCTCCCCCTTGGCAATCACAAGTCTGTACTCTATGTCTGTGAGTCTGTTTCTGTTTCTTAGATGTGTTCATTTGTGCTGTATTTTAGATTCCAGATATGTTATATCATATGGTATTTGTCTTTCTGACTTACTTTGCTTAGTATGATAATCTCTAGGTCCATCCATGTTGCTGCAAATGGCATTATTTCCTTCTTTTTTATGGCTGAGTCATATTGCATTGTATATATGGACCACATCTTCTTTATCGATTCATCTGTCGATGGATATTTAGGTTGTTTCCATGTCTTAGCTATTGTAAATAGTGCTGCTACAAACATAGGGGTATGTGTATCTTTTCAAATTACAGTTTTGTCTGGATATATGCCCATTAGTGGGATTGCTGGGTCATATGGCAACTCTATTTGTAGTTTTTTGAGGAACCTCCATACTGTTTTCCATAGTGGCTGCACCAATTTATATTCCCACCAACAGTGTAAGAGGGTTCCCTTTTTTCCACATCCTTTCCAACATTTATTATTTATAGACTTTTTAATGATGGCCGTTCTGACCTGTGTGAGATGGTACCTCATTACAGTTTTGATTTGCATTTCTCTAATAATTAGTAATGATGAGCATCTTTTCATGTGCCTATTGGCCATCTTTGGAGAAATCTATTTAGGTCTTCTGCCCATTTTTCAATTGGACTGTTTATTGTTTTGTTATTGAGTTGTATGAGCTGTTTGTATATTTTGGCAATTAAGCCCTTGTTGGTTGCATCATTTGCAAATATTTTGAAGTATATACATTTTTAATTTTGATGAAGTCCAATTTATCTAATGCTTTCTTTTGTCCATTGTACATTTGGTATCCTTTCCAAGCATTTTCTTCTCTTCAAGGAAGACAACATAATTTTGATGTAAAAATATATAGTACATTTTTCTGACCTCTTCACCAATTTTGAATAAGCCCCATATTATGGTGGCAACAGTCTCCTAATCATTGCAGGGTAAAAAGTAAGTCACTGGGTGAAATGTTTTGCTATCATTGCAGCCTAAGCCCGCAGACTATTATTGGTTGAGTTTTTGCCTATGTCTGTCTGTACTTTCCATCTGTTTTCATGGATAACTCTGCATCAGTGACTTAGTCCTGTAGCACAAGGAAAATGCTTCCTTTTGAAAACAAAGGTCAAGCTTTGCATGCTCAGCTTCACTGAACCTAATAAGACGGTGGAAGATGAGAGTCAGTCAAATTTAAGAGCCCACCTGTAAAGCCAGATAGTGTGTGTGCTACTGCTCTGCAACTTACCAGCAAAGAGACCTGGCGCAAGGGTCAGAGAGTGTGTGAGTTACTGCTCTGCAACTTAGTAGCAAAGTGACCTCAGGCAACTTCTTTAGAGTTTCCAAACCCCAGGTGGTCCTTTTATAAGATGGTAACAGTTACAGGTTGGCTCCACTTGCCCTGCGTATACTAAGCCCTCCATCAATGTCAGTCATCATTGCCATTGTAATCCCTATTGCCATTGTTACTGTTTCACTAGGACCAGCAAAAAAGAATTCTGAAAGTGTCAACTTCCAGAAACTTCTTTTGAATCTCAGTTCTCAAGATACTTAGAAAATCAGAGATATTCCTTGTTACTCAGCGTGGTCCCTGGACCAGCAGCATCAACATCACCTGGAAGCTTGTTAGAAATGCAGGATCTCAGACTCCGCTCAGTTCTGCTGAACTGGAATCTGCATTTTAACAAGGTGTCCAGGTGATATGTGTATACTTTACAGTTTGAAAAGTGCTAGAATCTTCCTAGTGTGAAAGGAAGAGTGAACACCCTGGTGTACTCCTTAACTGCTTTAGTTCCACCCACCATCTGACTATTACACAGCCCTCCCTCCCTTAACAGGTGCTATGCAAGGGGATCAAGGTTTGACTGGGGCCTTCTTTACTGGAGTAAAGGAGGTTAGGGAGCGTCCTGTCTTATCTTAGATGCACCATTACAGTTAATCACTGTTTCTAGGAACCTCTTTCATGAGTGGGGTTACTGTACCCTTTCAAAGAAAAAGATAACAGACAATTGGCATAGGCGAGATATGGACAGATAAGTAGAAGTAGCAGAGTTGGTTTTCCCCTCTCCAGGAACCAATGAACAGGCTGCCAAAACCAGCTATCAAAGCTCTTAGTTAACCTTTTAAAGAGTCAACCTCTGCTGAAATTTTATTAAAGCATGGTCCTTCAGAATGGGCATTTGTGGATTCAGGCTTTCTCAAAGGTATAAGCTTTGAAGAGAAAAAGTCATCTTTTCCAGCAAAAGTTAATAGAAAAAATAAGACTAGGACCACAGTTAACTGTCAAACTGATCTGTCCCCAGTCTTTGAAATTCAGTGCCTCCAACTGGAAAACAGAGTCCCTTCCCTCTCTGTCTCTGTCTCTCTTTCTCTCTGTGTCTCTGTCTCTGTCTCTCTCTCTCTCTCTCTCTCTCTCTAATTTAAAAGTTCCAAACTGTGGGAAAAGTCACAGCAGAGAAATCACACATTTGGGATTCTGTTTTACTGAAGTCAAACTAGGATTTGCCTACCAATGCTCAGATCAAGGGGAGAAGGAGGAGAAGGGAAGAAAGTGTTAAATGGCAAGTTTCAGAGACACTACAGCAGGGTCTCCCAAAGGGTTTCTTTTTTTTAACCCTCTTCCCCTATTTAAACCAGTATTTAAATCACAGCAGGAGGAACTATAGTGACTACAGGCAATGCATGCATCAATAAAAGTTTTGGGGAGGAGGCAGCATCTAAACAGAATCTTGCAGGGCAAATAGGAGTTTGACAGGGGGCAAGGAAATGTGGTCAAGAGGAAAAAAAATTTTTTTTAATTGAGCTATAATTCACATAACATGAAAGTATCCCTGTTAAAGTATAGAGTTTGGTGTTTTTTAATATGTTTTCAAAGTTATGCAACCATCACTGCTATCTAATTCCACAACATTCATCACCCCACAAGAATCCCAGTACCCATTAGCAGTCACTCCCCATTCCCTCCTCCCCTCCACCCCTGGCAACCAACCTACTTTCCTGTTACAGGACAATTTTTAAGACAGAGAAAGAGCCAGCGTGCAGGGTGATGAAGTGGAATTTTTTCTAAACTAGAGTAGACCAAAGGTGTCCTTTTACCTTGTTTTTAAACATACTAGGATTTTGTTTTTATTCAGGCATGGAGAGGCCAACAGATCAGGAGAAAATTGCCATTGAAAAGATAGTTTATTACTCACAATTCCCAAGAAGAAGCCACACACCACAACATGCAGGGCTGTACGGGGAAGCACCAGGGTGGTTCAGGAGGCAGCATGAGGGGAAAGATGGTCCAGAGCCTTGATTGTTGTTTTCTCAGGAAGGAATGGGTGAGTCAGGGTAGCCAAGCTAAGCAGGTTTAGGATTGGATAGTTTAAATAATTTCAGTGGGCTCTGGGCTATAGAGGTGGTCCCTAGTTGTCCAGTACCTGGCCCTGGGGTGATTTAGGGCCAGGGGATGGTGTTCCAGTCTACAAGAGGCTAGTAAAAGGAAATAAATGGGGAGTTTGGACTCAGGATTGGTTGGTTTGCTTTTCAAAGGTGTGGCCTCAGGCAAGTTGTTTGCTCTCTCTAGAAATTAGCTAACCCTGTAGGAGCAGTCCCTCCCTCCCTGGCTCTGCAAGGACCTAAGATGTCAAAGCATCATAAAAATGTAGAAAATAACATGATTAGTGCACACAGTCAAGATCATTAGCTGGGATACACACCTTAGGAAATCAAACCAGTGTCTAATATAACATATCATCTATTTGTGTGTCTTCTTTCTAAACTTAGTATTTTTAGCCCTTTTTAAAGGAATAATATCCATGAAATCATGGGGTTGATATACATAGTGTATTTTCCAGATAAATATTAGAGTAAATACATAACAAAATTACCTAAAACATGTTGCATACCACCAGTGTTTTGTGTGTCCCAGAATGGGAAGCACTGATCTAGTTCAACTTCTTCGTTTTGCAGAGAAGAAATAAGCCCAGAAAGGGCAAGTGACTTGCCCAAGCTCATATAACTGTTTGTGGCAAAGCAAGGATTAGAGCCCATCACCCTTGAGTCCCCATCCAAATGCATTTTTTTTGTCTGCACAATTCAAGTTTCACTGGTGCTAACAGGAAACAAGGCAATCACTTTGAGTCACTTCTACCAGAGACTCCTTGTGTTATTTTAATTATTTCCTGTCCCAATAATCAGTTTAGAATTACCAGTGTCATGTTCCTGAAAACAAAAGCACTTTCTCTGGTGTATTTATCTGTATTCTTCTTTTTCTACCTCAGATCACTATGGCATTGGGGTCAGGGGTAGGGAAGGTCTTCTAACCTGGATATTTCACAGTTCCAACAGCTAACACATCCCTTGCTCTGAAAACTGGGCCAGGAGTGCCCAGTGTAATCTTGTCTTCAAAAAGTCTGCTCAATTCAAATATTCCAAAGATTAAAATTTAAAGATGGAAATGACATGAAAGCCAAACTATAGAGAATTCCAAAAAGGTAATTAAGAGCATAGATGCAGGGTTTGGAATTTTATGTAGAAGTACCCTAATCCTTTAGAAAGTAGGCAAGAAATTTCATTAATATAATACATAGGAAGCAACAATCTAGCCCACTTGGCAGCTTTTTCCTCAAGGTATCTGTGGTCTTACTAGCAATAGTAAGAGCTGACACTGAGTCCTTAGTGCCCACCAGGCATCAGTTTAAACCCTCAGAACATGAAAGCACTATGATTCTCATCTTGCAGATGAGGCTACTGAAGTTGAGAGAGGTAAATAACTCCCCAGATATCAGACTCATAGTAAGTGCTTGAAGTGGGATATATTCACAGGGGTGCCTGACCCCGGGACCCACGACCTTGGCCACACTATTACCCTGCCCCCACATAAGGGCTTCCCTCCTCCAGTGACCTCTCTCTTTTTCTAGAAATTCACATGCTTTGTGTCAGGAAGCCTAACCCAAATTGAACTGCCTTGAAAATATTGAAATGTTCGGATTTAGAACTCTTCCTGGCACAGCTGTTCACCCTGAAACAGCCCCTGGGTCATTAAATAGTAGACTGCAACTCAGGCCGGCCTGTCAGTATTGCTGAGTTCCTTGCTACCTTTTTTTGGCTTTCTTACTCAGTAGGAAATTCAGTAAGAATTACTGGGAGATCCTTGGCCCTTGCTCCCTCCACAAAGTTAGGATGGCATTTGGGGTGTCATTTTCTAATGAAATAATTACAAGTCTAATAATGTATTATGATATTAAGGCTGTGTTCAGGTTCTTTGGTCTGACGGTGGGGAGCAGGGGGTGGGGTAGAGGTTGATTTTTGTTTTTAAAGTTTAGAAAACACCTCTTCCTCCTTCATCATCTGCCCATCTTCTCAGCTGCAAATGGTTCACCCTAAGCTAATTCAGGCCACTCTTCAGTTTCTAAGACTGTTCAATGTCAGTGCTGGGAAGAGCGTGAACAACATCTAATCTGGTGTTCCTACTACTGTTAGTACTGTGACACCAATGGCAGTGATTCACTGCTGATATTTATGCTATGTGATACATTTCTTGTCTTGTGTTATATTAAAGAAATTCTGTTGTACCTCTGTTGTAAAATATGAGAACATATGTACATAAAATGTCATGCCCTGCCACTAAGCTCAGTACATTTTGGTGTAAATATAAGGTTCTTCCTGTCAAAACATCTGAGATGATTTCTTGACGGGAAGAGGAAAGAATGTCATCTCTAGAACCTTGGAAATTTCCTCCAACTTAGATTATGCTCGTCCATGCCTGGCAGGTGGGAACATCCTCTATCAAGCATGTCCTGGTGAAAAAATTAAAGTTTGGAGCAACTGTGCTTGCTCAATCCCCTCATTTAACAGAAGAGGAAACCAAAGCTCAGAGAGGTTAGAAAACACATGGGTGAGGATGAAGCTTGTGAGAGGTGTGTCAACTCCTGGTGCTCAATAATTATCACTCACTTATTGAGATCTCTACTCATTTTCTACTGTTGCCACAAACTTAGCAGCTTAAACAACACAAACATATTATTTTTACAGCTCTGAAATTTGGAAGTCTGACTTGAGTCTCATGAGACTAAAATTAAAGTGTCAGCAGGGCTGCATTCCTTTCTGGAGGTCCTAGAGGAGAATTTGTTTCCTTGGTCTTCTGGCTTGTTAGCAAAATTCAGTTCTTAGCAGTTTTAAGACCAAGGTTCCAGATTTTTTTGCTGACTGCAAGCTGATGACCGCTCCCAGCATCTAAAGGTGCTGGGTTCCTTGGCTCATAACCTTCTTCCTCTATCTTCAAAGCAATGGCTGGTCAAGTTCTTGTCCTGTCCCATCTCTCTGATCCTTCTTCCATGGTCACATCTCTGTCTGACTACAACTGGGAAAGGCTCTCCATTTTAAGGATGCATGTGATTAAATTGGGCCCATTTGGATAATCCAGGATAATCTTCCCATCTCAACATCCTTACCATTAATCACATCTGCAAAGTCCCTTTTGCCACTGAAGGTAGCATATTCATAGATTCTAGGGATTAGTACATGGATATTTCTGGGGGCCATTACTCTTCCTGCTAGTGCATACTTTCTAGTACCCCACCTCTACCCCAAAGAAATATCAGGATGAACCAGTTCTCCATCTGCTGGACCTTCAAAACTGGCCTCCTTCTTTTCATTATCTCCCACCTCCAATCCCACTGGATTAATAACTTCCTCCAAGGCACAGGGTTAAAAACATCAGTCCTCTATTCAAAATAATGGATGGCTCCTCTTTGTCCACTTAATTGAATTTACCTCCTCACCTTGGCATTAAGGTCTTCAGTGATGTGGTATTTGATTCCAGCCTTTCTTTTACTCGTATCCCAACAAATCTCTCTTGCAGCCCCTCCCCCCCTTTTTTTCTGTCATAATGGACCACTCCATCTTCCCCACATGCATCAGACGCTTTCTCACCTCTATACCTTTACCCGCATTATTTTATCTGCCTGGATTGTCCTTTCCTCTCATCTCTGAATTTCCCAGTCCTCAGGTTTTCCAAACTCAACTGAAATGTCACTACTTTCTTGATGCCTTCCCTGTTTCCTGCCACCATCATTAAGACTAGGAACAGATTTTTCTTCTGATCTCTCATGGTTCTCATTTATCCCTTTGTCTTGACACTAAACATTTCAGCTTATCTATTGCTACATGACAAACTATGCCAAAACTTAGTGACTTAAAACTACAATTTATTATTCAATTTCATGACTCTCTAGCTCAAAAATTTGGTCAGGGCATAGCAGGAATGGCATATCTTTGTTCAATGATTTTGGAACCTTGGCTGAGTTGACTTGGGTGTTTCTCTTGCTCACTATCTCCACATGCCCAACTTGGGCTTGCTCACATGCCTAGCATGGGGGCTGCAGGGTAGCTGAAATGTTTACACGGCAGCCCCGGGATCCAATAGACCAAAAAGGAAGCTCCTAGTCCCTACAAAGGCCGGCCTGGCCCTGGCCGAGCATCACTTCTGCCTTACGTTATCACCCAAAGCACTCACACATTGGATTCAAGGGAAAGGGAAGGGGATCTCCACTGGTCTATGGAAGGAATGTCAAAGAATTTCCGGTCGTCTTTGGAATAACCCAGATCATTTTCAAGGTACTTTGGTCTGTGCCTGATACTCTCTCCAAGACTGTGAGTTTGGAGTGTGGCCCATTTAGTGGCTGCCATGGTGTCTAGCACATAGCTTGGCCTACAGTGTGTATTCAGCAGTGTTTGTTATGTTAATAAATAAATGTGTTTAGCCGGCTCTTCTTGCCAAAGGTAACCACACTTAATTTTACATTCTATAGAGTGAGAAGGGATTGGGGGGTGGGGGTGTCTAGAATTTCTTCTTTTTTTTTTTAAGCCACCTAAAAGATTTTGAAAATGTCCATGTATAAAATAGATGACCATGTTCTTTAGAGGGCAGACTGTGGACATGACTATAGTATTTGTGATGTGAATTATCGGTAATCAATTTTAGGTTGTATTGAACCAATCCTTCTAATTGGATTCCAATGACGCACCTGCTTTCCGTCAAACTCCAACTTGTAAGTGGGCAAGTCACACAGAAACCCATTTCACATCGATTTTCAATGCTTCTTAATAGTTTGTTTTGCTGATTCGATCAAAATGTAGGTCTGTAATGACCAAATCAAGTGCTTGCTGTAAAATTGCTTTTTATCAGCTCTCAGTTCTGAGGTTACATTGTATCAGCTTTTAGAAATTAAAATGCCTTGTTTAAAGAAACAACTTTCCTTCCAAAATGCATTTAGCAGCAACCCTTCCCATTTTAACCATTATTATATCATGACAAAATATGACCTTTTCTCTTTTATAAGAAGAGCATTGAAAAGGTTTTGCAAAAATTTTGAAAATACATTTAATAATAGTAATAAGATAGGGGCTTCCTAGGTGGCACAGTGGTTGGGAATCCACCTGCCAATGCAGGGGACATGGGTTCAATCCCTGCTCCAGGAAGATCCCGCGTGCCGTGAAGCAGCTGGGCCCGTGCACCACAGCTGTTGAGCCTGCGCTTTAGAGCCCGTGAGCCACAGCTATTGAGCCCATGTGCTGCAGCTACTGAAGTCCACGTGCCTGGAGCCCATGCTCCACAACAGGAGAAGCCACGACAATGAGGAGCCCACGCACCACAACGAAGAGTAGCCCCACTCACCGCAACTAGAGAAAGCCCGTGTGCAGCAAAAAAGACCCAACACAGCCAATAAAATAAATAAATAAATAAATTTATTTTTTAAAAAAGAAAATAATAGTAATAAGATAATCATTATAAGATGGCAATTATAGTTTTATAAAGAGAAAATTATTAGAAGGCAATGTGAGGAATAAAAAGGAGAAAGATCTTTTTCTTGGGCTTGAAAAAGAACACTTCAATTACCTAATTGCTTTGAACTTTTTCCTCCTCATCTGCAAACCAGAGCTAGTAATATCTAACTCATAGCCTTGTTGAAAGGATTCAATGGAAAATGAACATTTCTGGCACCTAGTGAGAATTCAATAAACGTTAGCTATTATTATCATTTTTATTATTTTTTTATGGTTTCTTAGTTAGGATACTTTCCCTAAAGAACTTGCTTTCTGGGAATAAAGAGAAAACCAAGGCATGAAGAAAAAGAAGGAAGAGGAGGGGGAAAGAGAAAGAAGGAGGAGGAGGAAAGAGAGGAGGAAGAGGAAGAAGGCAGAAAATTATGAAAGGTTGAGAAGAGAGAACAGGATAAGGGACATTAGTGGAGATGCTCCAGGGACGCTGGTGGGGGGTCTGTGGCGTCTTCTCAGAGGATGCTGGCCTTAAAGGGTTTCACCTTAGAGACTGAATGTGCAAATGGCACTGGCAAGACCACATGTGTCAACTGAATCCTGACCAACAACCTCTGCAGCAGCCACCCTAGGAAGCCTAATCACAGCCTCCAACTGCATGACTGGTTCAGGAAACTGAAACACAACCTGTATAGTCATCAGCCCAGGACTCAGTCGAGACTCAGTCAATGACGGCCAACGTCTCTATTTTGTGCCCCCCACTCCCCAGCTCAGGAGTAACCAGAGAAAGCCAAGTATGCTTTCAAACTACATAAACTTCTTATTAACCAGCCCCCACCTTTCCTGTACCAGCAGCCTCCCGTCAGGGCACACCTAAAGCCTTCCGTTTTCCTCACTCTAAAAATCTCCCACTCTCCTGAGAGCCTTTGAGTCTCTGCCAAATTTCCTAGGGCTTCCATAACCAATGACAACAAACGTGGTGGCTTACACAACAGAAAGTTTTTTCTCTCACATTTCTGGAGGCAAAAAGTCCTAAATCAAGGGATCAGCAGGGCCACGCTTTTGCCCAAGGGTCTAGGGGAGAATCTCTTTCATGCCTTCTCTCAGCTTCTGGTGTTGCCAGTAATCCTTGCTGCTCCTTGGTCTGTACGTGCATCGCTCCAATCTCTGTCTCCATCATTACGTGGTATTCTTCCTGTGTGTCTCTGGCTGTGTCTCTTCTCATCTTCTTGAAAGGACACCAGTCATATTGGATTAAGGGCCCACCCTACTTCACTCTGATCTGATGTTAACGAATTACACCTGCAGCAACTCTGTTTCCAAATCAGATCACATTCTGAGGTTCTGGGATAGATGTGAATTGGGGGGGTAGGGAGGACACTATCCAACCCAGTCTACCTTGTTATGGCCAACTTTAAATAAATAGACATTTATTTCCACATGACATGTGAGGACATAGCTAAGGGTTGGCAGGTTAAGGGGTGAGATGGTAGGGAACACATAGGGCATGTAGCACAGTAAACTATTTGCTGTGACAAACAGTCCCCAAAGTTTAGTGACAATACACTATATTTATTCCTCACTTATAGTTCATTGGAGGAGGAGCGGAGCAAGGGTCCAGGCACTGACTTGCTTAGGGACCCAGGCTTTTCCATCTTAGACTCATTTCTACTCATAGTTCATTGGTCTGAATTTAGTGAGACCACACCTGTTCTAAGGGAGGCAAGGAAATGTAGCATAGCTGGGTGCCAGGAAGATGAAGAGAACATATTGGTGGTGGCCTGAAGCCTGGTGCAGAGAAGGAAAAGGCTTATCTCTGTTCACACTCCCCTCCCCTATCCTATGGCCAGATGCACCAGGAATCCCAAACGTCAAGCTTTGTGAGGGACTCCTCTGAAGGCCACTCTCTAAACTGTGCCTACCTCCCAGCCCATTCTTTGCATGCTTTGCTTATCAATATGACAGTGAGCAGTTCATAATGGACAGTTCCTCTGAGAGGACATTTACAATTTACCAAGAGACCTAGATTTCCCCCAAAGGAATGAATCTCTAATGGTAAAATCACAGCTCTTGGAAGACTGCAGGGTGGAGTTAGGGAAGAAGACCACAGTGAGTAAAGACCTTTATCCTGACCTAAGGCTTAGGCCAACCCAGGAGGGCACTATCGGAAGGGGCTTAGTGATCAGGTCGATGGCCTTTAGCAGACCCCAGTTTGATCCCCAGCTTAGGCATTTACCAGCTGTGCGAACTAGTGCCTGTTTCTTTAACATCTCTGATCCTTGGTGGTCTCATCTATAAAATGGGGCAAAAAGAGAACCTGCTTCATTGATTGCCTGTGAGAATTAAACAAGGTAAGACAAATTATATACTCAGTTAGCAATAGCCATTGGTAACCAGCAAGAATAGCTTGGTTTTTTTCCAATGTTGATGAAACTTACATTTGATTCCAAGTTCCAAGCATCTGAGTACCTAAATATATTATTCAGCCATGCATCCTTTAGTGGGAACTCCAGCCTGGGGGACCCTCTTGTCTTCATGTTTGTATTATACTCCCACACACTCCCCTCATCCATCAGCCTAGTGCCTTTTATGTAGTAAATGCTCAATAAAAGCTCCATTAAAGCTCCAGGCCCTAAGGAACAAGGAAGTGATTCTTGCATCATTTTAATGACTTATAATTAATATGATGAGTGAAACATGGTTAGTGCTTCAAGTTTCTGCTACAGGGCTCTTGTCGAAGAGACGACAGATTTTAACTTTGGAACCCTGCATTTAGGCCTTGCTGCCTTTGCCCTAATGCCCACAGGGCCCTTTGGGACTTTGTTGTCTGAAATAGACACTCAGAGGATGCAGCATCCAGCACTCGGCCTTAGCTTCAGACCTCTAGGGTAGAACCGTGGCAATGATTTTTCTTTAACAAAACTCCCTTCAGCCTGAGAATCCTGTGTGGTGAAGTCCACAGGGGACTAAAGGCACCTGGGACCTGGTGACCATCACGTGTTTAGTCCTCACCAGGCTGTTCACCCGGAGATGCTGAAACCCACTCATCCTACTTTCAGTCTGCAATTGGGAGGAAAGAGGGCCCTCCCTTGGGCCCTCAGTGGGACAGAAAAATTGCTGCTTAAGATTGAAAGATAGTGGCTTAAGGAAAACTTCCCTCGAATAGATGAACATCACCGTGTTCGCCCATCCGTGCTGCCTGGCTGACCTTGAAAGCCTCAGGGGAACCTTCTCCTGTGCTCACGGGGTCCAGTGGCCCTGCTCATAAAGGTCTTAACGGCACAAGTTTGTTTTCTCATGTATGTGCCAGGGCCAGTTTGTAAGGAGTCTATTTCCTTCACTCCCTGACAAGGCACAGCATTTAAGAGCTGCTTACTGTCTTATTTATTTACATGAGAGAAAATCATGAGTCCTGGTTGTTTAAGCTTTCCATAAGGAAATGTGGAAACCCTTAGTTTAGCCCAAGATGAGATTTTTGCTCTCTGAAAAATAAGTGTGCGTAGCTCCAAGAAGTATGGGCATTATTCAATGGTAGCCATCCTTGGTATTTAGGAAACTCTATTCTATTCTAAATAAGAGAAATCAGGTTGTTGTTGGTTTTTTGTTGTTGTTGATTTCTGTGACTTACCATTGCTGTGGGCAGTTGCTGGGTGATATTTTATCTCTGTAGCCCCTGAGCTCAGCATAACAAAAGGTTTGCAAGAGACCAGTCAAAGGAGCTGTGAGTTGTACTGCTGGAGAGTTTTGTCTAGTAGTTTATCCAAGTTCTCACTCTCTAAGTATCTGAGTTCCAGTAGGAGCTGTTTAGACAGTGAAGAGACAGCAAAAAACACAAAGCAGCTCCCTGCACTCACGGAACGTGCATTCTGGCAGACGGAAATCTACAATGAGCATATAAGCTAATGTATGAACAAGAAAACCTTAAAATAGTAATAAGCGTTTTTGAGTCATTTTAAAAGGTGATGGGAGAGCTGTGAACAGAGGAGGGAGGGGCAACGTGAGCTGGAGGCGTCAGGGAAGTCCTCTGAGACACGGAGCTGAGCCTGAGGCAACAAGAACGGCCTCCCCATAAAAAGACCTAAGGCAAAGGACGGATGGCCCATCGCAAAAACCCTACCTATACCAGCTTTTGTGCAGCCTGCGAGCTAAGAATAGGTTTTACATTTTTAAATGGTTGAAAACAAATTTAAAGTAGAAAATATCTTGTGACACATGAAAATCATAGGAAATTCAAATTTCAGAGTCCATAAAGGTCTATCAGAACAAAGCCATGTCCATTCACTTATGTACCGTCTGCGGCCACTTTCATGCTCCAGTGACAGAGCGGAGTAGTTACAACAGAGAACTGATGATGCCCAAAGCCTAAAATATTTACTGTCTAGCCTGTTAAGGAGAAAGCATGCTGACCCTGATCTAAGAGAAGAACATTCAGGCAGAGCGACCCACACATGCTAAGTTCCAGTGCAAAGACTCCAGGACGGCAGGGAAGCTGGGATAAGTGGAAAGATGACTTCGGAGAGGCAGAGACCAGATCCTATGGATCCAGGGTATTTTTGACATCTAACCATATGCTACCATATGTTATGAGTAATACGCTTTTGTCTAGTCTCTACCCTAAACACTTTCAAGTTCCTGAAAGCAAGGCAATGCTTTCTAATCGTAAATGGACAAAATTTTATCCCATCCTCCTCGACCTGTTTTGTCTGGGAGCTCATGAATCTTCCTCCTGCCTCCTTTTCAAAACTCGAAGCAGTGGTTTCTCCACTAGAAACTAGATCAGAATCCTAGCTTCGCTACTTACTGTGTGACCTTGAGCAGGTTAGTTAACTTCTCTGTGCTGCAGTTTCCTCACTGGTAAAGTAGGGCTATTACTAGCCAGCTTAAGGACTTCTGTGAAGATTAAATGAGATAGTACAAAGAAAGCATTTAATAAGTGCTGCCACGAGCTGCTGCTAAGATTCTTCTTGAGTAAAAATGTCACTTGGCAAATGTGGATACCTGGCCCTACCCCCAGAGATTCAATTTACTGAGTCTAGGGTGGGGCCCAGGAATCTGCCACAAGCTGTGTGAGCCACATATTGAGAAATACCACCCCAGGAAGACAGGTGTGGGGCCACCTGGCTGGCCTAGGGCATTGATAAACAGTAACTCTGTATCACTGAATGGTTTGGGAGTCCAGGGGTGGAATTTTTTTTTATGCAAGTCCAAGTCTGAGATTAAACAAAGAAATGGAGGCAGAGGGAAGGGTGGCAGTGAGGTGGGCCTGAAACCAACCCTGCTCTGTGAAAATAATATTAAGTACTCTCCCACTGTAGGCAGGGGGCCTGTGCAGATTAAGTTGTATATAGAAAAAGAGTTCTCTTCCTTAATTCCCAGTGAACCCAGGTATCTCTGTGGGTTTATCGCCACCCTTATCTTGTAAATAACAGTACTTGTATTGTACTTCATGGGGGAGATATTACAAAGGGAGATGGTGCTTCCTCCCTCTCCCCTCCCCCATTACTCAGAACTACAGGGGCCAGGAAGGTAAAAGAGTGAGATGTTAGGGAGTGGTGAGGACTGTGGTAAACCAGAGAGCACAGGCTAACACCCCAGGGCCTGGTGGCTCCTCCTCTCAAGCCAATTGTGGCCACACAAAATGCAGACCAAGAATGGCCAGAGAATCCTATTTTCCAAATGAAGCCAGATATCCAGATTTTTATGCAATATATTCCCATTAATAAATGTTGGCAAGTAACTCAATTTTTTTTAAACCCTGTGCGGGCCAAACAAAACACATCTGCTAGCCGGATCCAGGCTGTGGGTGGGCCTCCAATTTGCAAACTCTGGTCTAGACTGAATAATTCAAGCTTTGGAATCTGCACCCCCACTCTCATCTGCCCCTAGGCCTGGTGAAGGGACAGGATCTCTCCTAGGGTAGCCGCTCTCAACCCTAGCTACACATTAAAGTCACCTAGGAAGAGAAAAATTATGTACTGATGTCCAACTCCAGATCCAAAGGTTCTGATTTAACTGGTTCAGGTGGAGCTCCCCAGAGAATATGCAGTCAGATTTGAGCTTCCTAGTGCAAGGGCAAGAGCAAAGGGGTGTGTTTCGAGAAGGAGATGGTCTTGGGAAGAGAGTGCCCAGAAGTCTGAAAAACAAGGCCAGGCCAGAAACCCCTAGCAAGGTGTGAACTTTCTGTGCTTCCCACCACTCTAGGTAATAGTCATGTAAACAGCTGTGAAGAGTTTGACATTGTTAAGAGTTTTGTCTTCCAGTTTCCATCAGATACCTCCAAGCTATCACTAAATTCTCACAGCCTCGTACAGGAGGCGGTGCTGGTGGTTTTTTGTGTGTATAGGCGGGGAGGTGAGTAAGGGACAAGGTAAAACTATGTTGCTTCTCTTGCTCTCCTCCACTAATGCTCACGCAGAGAAGCAGCATCCCCCTGATGGGGCTGAAGCCTGGGAGCTCCAGAGGACAGTCAGCCGCCTGGAGGGAGGGCAGATTCTGCAACACAGAAGCTGTGTCAGACTGCCCGAGCTGCAGAGTTAAGGCACACCACCTCTTTCCCAATATTCCAGAGGAAAGTGACTGCGAAAGTTGGGATAAGGGGGGGCTGATGCTTGGGTGATGAATATCTTTGCTACCTAACCCAGTGTTTGGCCCATGGTAGCCTATGAATGTTTGTTGAAGGAATGGAGATGTGGAGATAGAGATAGGGAGAGAGAGAGAGAGAGAATATGGAGCAGTCAGTGGCTGTCTTTACTGCCGTTCTGCCTTTTGCGTCAATTGTTATTCTTCTCCCTCCCTCCCTCCCCATGAGCAAATGGGGGTCTGTATGGGAACTGGGTCCACTAAACTTTGTTTTCCATTAGCTTCTGGGCTTTCCAGCAAGTTCACGACTTGCCAGGGTGGTTGCATACAAAGGCTTCACTCACATATATTAATTGGCCCTTAACATACAGGAAGACACCAGTGAGTTTTTATAGTGTGTGGAGGGTTTTTGAACCAGGAACTAGATTCCTAGTTTCCCCTGCACCCACACTTTTCCCTTTGAAGTCAACAGGAGCCCTGCTCAGGGTGTCTAGAGGGAAACAAGGATCTGGTCTAAGTGAATTGTTAGGAAAATGCATTAAAGTGCTAAAGTAAGGTTAAGTTACCCAGGGAAAATGCACTTTGGCCAACAGAAACTGCAATCAGAACCATCTGAAGGGGGTCCTGTGGTCAGAGAAAAGAAGAAAACGTGTTTTAAAAATTCAGTTAATGCGCTGAGTTGCCTCAAAGGAAATAAAGACCCATTGCCTTTTACATGTTTAAAATATGAATTGCCAATTAATGATGAGATTGGCAAATTGCTCTACAATTAAAAACATAGAAATGTTGTTTGAGGCAATTAGAATAATTGTCATATGTTAATTACGGGGCGATGGATTTTGCGTGCTGCCAACAATTACCTTTTGAGTTTGAGCTTTTCTGAACAGAATCCAAATCCATAAAGACATTGATATAATAAGAACTGTCTTCCTTGTGGGCGTGCCGGCCATATTTTCAGTGTCTTTTAAGGTATGTAATTATTTTTACTTAGGTCTCCAGAAGACCATTTCTTAATATATGCTTTGCTAGGTCATCCTTAAAGAACCTTGTAACCGATATGAAAGGAGAGAGGTATAGAAGCAATTGGATGTCAGGCAGACCTCAGTTTAGATATTTACCAGCTGGGTACTTTAGGCAAATTGCTTAGCCTTTCTGAATCTCAAAGTTAAAAGAGGAAAATAAATACCTTACAGAGTTGCTGCAGGTTAATATTTATATATCCCCACGTGTTGTGCCTGATGCAAAGCAGATGCTCAATAAAAGTAGTTACTGTTTTTCTAGAAATAGTGGGGAAAGCGTCTCAAGCTGGGATATCCTTTCAACCATTTCATTAGAGTGAAATCCTTGCATTTACTATTCTTGCAACTAGGACTGTCATATGTAACCGTTCAGATTATGTCCTGCACAGTTTCTAGGGGTCATTGACATTGAAGTCTATGTGAATAGTGGCCCCTGGGGTTGTACAGTGTACAACCTTCACAACTATACGTAGGCACTCTGCTTACAACCAGAATCCTAAATTTAAGTCCTTTTTAATCTTTGGTCTTTAGATAAACATGTCCTGTTTTTGTTCACGAGACTTCCCTCAGTTGGGCTTTTTCTCAGCAGTGTTTGTCAGAGGTTAGCAGATTTCTACCTGCAGGCCTAATGTGGCCTGCAGCCTGTTTTTGTAAACAGAGTTTTCTTGGACTGTAGTTATACCTGGTCATTTACGTATCATCTGCAGCTACTTTTGAGCTACAGTGGCCCAGTAGAGTAGTTGCAAGAAAGACTCTAAGGCCCACAAAGCTGAAAATATTTACTCTCTGGCCCTTTACTGGGAAAGTTCGTTGACCTCTGGTGTTGATGACCATCTAGCCAAATATCTGTTTATCTTAATTCCAGGGAAAGTTAATGGCTGATGCCTGTTTGTTTGTTTGTTTTTCTCTCATACCTCTTACGTTGCTGGGCCAGGAGGTGGTGTAGATGTTTTTCCTGATCCTAGTTGCCCCTTCCAGCCCATACTCCTTCCTTCCTCTTCCAAATCCGTTCAGCTCTGAAACTCATGATTGTAGAGTCTCTCAGCCACTCTCCCTCCTTGTGGCAGTCATCTACGATTCCCTACAAATGTTAGCTCCCTGCTTACTGTCACTCTCAATAATCTTCCCATCGTAATTCTTGGAAATTTTCATAAGCATTTTCATGAATGGTATTTCCATTGTCCTGGCTTGTCAGGTCTTAAATCAGATCACCTCCAGTGATTTTGTTTTTATTCAACATGCAACAAGGTCTGGAGGGCCAAACCTCCCTCTTCCACACTCTTTCAGTTACTGACTCCCCTGGTCATCCTCAGCCTAGTCTTTGCCAACTAGAGCAACCCCTGCCCAGTCAGGCTTCCCAGCTCACTTCCTGTAGCTCTCTGACTTCAGTGACTTCCAAACCCTGGGACCTATTCCACTGATGCTACCACCGCCTTTTTCACTGTCCCTCACCCCTTTCTGTCTTCATGTCCCTTGCTGCCTGGCTAAAATGTCATGGCTTTTTGTTATAACTGCTTTTTAGCATATAGTCTCGAGTCCTCCTGCCCCTTCACTGATTCATGATGATCTTCCGGCAGAACTTGAGTTCTGGTCGTGTCCAATACTGGACCAGACTGCAGCTGAGCACAGGAATTTTATGGAAGAGACATTGTTTTTTTTAGACACAAGGCTTTTACACACTCAATAGACTAAAGTATAGGTAAACACCCCTTTTTCTTTTCCATTACGGTTTATTACAGGGTATTGGTTATAATTCCCTGTGCTATACAGTAGTACCTTGTTGTTTATCCATTCTATACATGATAGTTTGTATCTCCTAATCCTAAACTCCCAATCCAACCCCCTCTCCCTCCAGCAACCACAAATCTGTTCTCTAAAACATCACTTGCACTGGGAAACCAAAAATTCACATGACTTGCTTTATTGAGGCGGTCGGGAGTTGAACCTGCATTATCTCCTAGGTATGCCTGTATTTTATAAAATGAAGATAATAATAGTTCCTACCTCATAGGACTGTTGAGAGGATTAAGTGAGTTAATGCATTTAAAGCACTCAGGTCATTTGCTGGCACATAGTCTGTACTCAGGTAAATTAGCTCTATGGCAGGCAGAGTGTTCTAGATGTGAATTAGCTAGGAAACTAGGGTTCTAATAAGGTGACAAACTTGTCTTGAGTTGCCCAGAACTTTCCCTGTATTAGTGTTGGAAGTCATGTGCCCTGGAAAACTCCTCAGTTCTGGGCAAATCTAGATGGTCGGTCACCCTAGGTCTACTTCCAGCTACCAACTAGCTGTGTGACTTTGAGGCCATCTTATGCCTTCTCTGGGTCTGTAAAATGAGTTCAGACTAGATGGGTGGCTCTCCAGTTTCATCATGTATGAAAATCTCTTGGTGTTAAAACATGGGATGCTGAGCCCCACCCCTGAGTTTCTGATCCAGCAGGTCTAGGGTGGAACCTGACCTGAGGCACTAGATGGTCAGGAAGGCCCGTTTGTCTTCCAACAGTCTGTGATTCTGTGATTGCTTCCTGTGACCTGCCCATGGTCTTTATGGGAAAATCAGGTTCATGTACAGAAAACGATGCATTCAGTCAGTCAGTCACTGATTCATTCAACACTATTTCTTGAACACCTGCTGTTTGTCAGGTACTAGTCTAGCTGCCAGGGATCTAGCAGTCCACAGAAGCACTAGTTGTGATGACAGGGAGTCAGCTAAGTGGGCCTTGTACCCTGCACTGCCCTGCCCCTCCCCAGTGTCATGCACAGTGAAGACTCTTAAGTAATGAGAGCTGGAGAAGGTAAAATAACACATAAGGAAGCAGTAAGCTCTGCCTTACAGACCTTAAAGGTAAGCATACAGCCATCTGGGGGGAGGGGTAAGCTAGTCTGTGCCCAAAAGCTACAACTCCCCCGCCACCCTCACCCCCTACTGAACACCCACACCCAAACTCCCTATCTCGATGTTAGTTTCATGGCCAGGACTCCATTTTTTGAGCTTCACGCATTTGTCTCTTGTGAAAAATAAGGTAAACCCTTTAAGCCTTATTTGATTTTTTTCAGGAAGAATAGAATAGGACTTCCATGATTTCATCCTTTCAGTTATTTTATTTCACTGCCAGCCACATGGGAGAAGCTACCTTTTATAAACAAGCAGATACTCTGTGTTTCTCTCACCCTATTTCCAAGCAAGGAGGAAGAGAGCTCATTTTGTGGCCTGCGGCAGAGCCCAGAATATTTATTACCCAAGAAGTTTTGTTCAACCACATCAGCCAGTTGGCGTGTGCATTCAGTCAAGGGCCCTGACAAACATGCCGGGAAGGTCAACTGATAACACTAATTTTTTGGACACTCCTAATGACAGGTTTATTTGATTAGACCTTATTCTCCCCTCCCCCCAATCTACTCACGTTTTATTGCACGTCCACTTAGCCACATTGGTTGTTTCAGATACCTACAACTGCATAACCCAGCACCCCAAAAGTTAGTGGCTTAAAACCAGGTCTGTTTTTATTGGTTCCCATTCTGTGGATCAGGACTTTGGGCCAAGTTCAATGGGGATGGCTTGTCTCTGCTCCTGTGGTGTTCACACATGTCAGAACTGGCACGGTGTCACTTCCACCGCATTCTGTTGGCCAAAGCAAGTCACAAGGCCGTCCCAGGTTCAAGGAGGGAGGGAACATTTACACCACGTCTTGTTGGGAGAAATTATTGGTGGCTATTTTTGCAGTATCCTTGTCGTCTCTGAATCTTAGTAAATGCACTTCAAATAAGACAAAAGAGTGATATTTTTTGGTGAGGGGGTCTGGTGACAAGACAAAGTTTTGTCTTTGATTTATAGCATCTAAATCCAAGAAGAGTGTCAGAACTCCCTCAGGGAAATAAGGATATTTAAATGATTACCTAAAGAATGTAGCTCATGGATAAGAATGACAGTGAAAAGCGTATAATATGTGCCTGGCTATAAGTTTATGATAAATTTGAAATGTGTCAAAAACCCAACTGTCCTTTTGGAAACAAATATAAGGGGCCATAAAATTCTCAAATGCTTCTTATTAGCCTGAATGCATCTCAAAGAAAAAGAGAATTGAATGGCACGAGAGGATTTGACCAAAATCTCATGGGCAGCAGATGTTTTGTATGCTCTTCAGTTAAGGGGTAATAATGCTAACCACATGCCTGCTTATATTTTGGAAATTATTTTATTATGGGCTTGTGAAAATATGGAAAATGTAAACACATACACACAAGCACATAAAAATGCATAAAGTGTGAAGAGTTTGGTTTATCCTTGGTGGCAGCGATGGGAAAGACAGTCAGGAGGTGCGTATGTGGGATGCGTGAGGTGACCTGGTGCTTCTTAATCTTCAAAAGTGCAAACAAATCACCTGGGGGCCTTGTTTCAAAAGCAGATCCTGATCCAGTGGGTCTGGGGTGGGAGCTGAGATTGGAGTTTCTGGAAAACTTTAGGTGTGCTGATGTTGCTGGTGCATGGATATGATGGGGGATGGGGGGTGCTTGATACGCGTCCTTGTTCACAGAGCAGGCAAGGGTCAGGTAGCAAATGTTGCTTCTGTGCCTACCATGTGCCTGAAACTGGGCTAAGACTCAGGTACTGAACTTAATGAGCTGCCCATCTAGAAGACGTGATAAACACAAAAAATAATTCCAATTGAGAGTGCTGAGAGAGTGGCAGGTTAACTCTCTCTGATTCTGGAAAGTGAGCTGTAACTTAGCAGTGGCTTTGAGTTCCTGAACCAATAACGAGGATGTGGCTAGGGTTAGGTGATTGACTAGAGTCTCAGGATCTTCATCTATAAGATGATCTTTCCAACGCCTACCTTACAGAATTCTTATGTGACTTCAGTGAAATTAAGCCATAACATGAAATAATGCTTAGAGCATAGTAAGTTCTCAGTAATGATTAACCTTTATTATTATACAAGTCCTGCCAGGTATGGTGGGGGGAAAGGCCAATATATTTATCTTTAAATTTTTTTGCTTATTAATCAGGGAAGAAATTCAGAAAAGCGATTCTCCAGTATGGAAAAGGAAAGAAATTATGTCCATTCTCACAAGATCCTTGAGAAAAAAGCATCATGACTCATCTCCTAAGACGTTTAGTGAATGTAAAGCTTGTGTGGTAATGGTTGAAATGGAACTTTGATTTAAGGTTCTGTTTATTCTTGACCCTGTGAGACCCTGACACATCATTTAACCTCAGCTTTCTCATCTATAAAGTGGGAACAATAACAACTGTCATATTCAAAGTTTATGAGGCTCAGATGTCATTATGGATCTTTGGTGTCCTCGGAGCCGGCTTGAAATCTTGGTCTTGTCACTTATTAGCTTGTGTGGCCTTGAACGTTTTTCTTAACTTCTTCCTCCGTGAAAAAAGAACCTAAAGCTCTCTGCCAAAATGACAGACATGAAATAAGTGCTCTGTAAATGACAGCTGTTGTTATGATGTGACCTTACTTTGAAAAATATAAGGTATATGACTTCATGAAAATGATTATTATACATTATGATAAATGTGCTGATCTTTATATACATTGAGGTGTTGCTTCTGAGTTGCTGGCAGTAAACCATAAACTTTATTTCCCACCCCCCTCCTCTTTCAAGTGTGGCTACAAGGGATAATTGTAAAGGCAGCAGGTTGGTGGTGAGAGGTAAGGCCTCTGGTGATGATGTAATTACCCATCTCTTCATCATTGGAGCAAAGAGGCTGCCTCTTACACTGGTCATCATTCCAGAACCTCAGAATTTTGAGTTGCTCCAAGCTTTCATAAAGTTTTTCTTTGATACTTTCAGTGAACCAACTAAAATGGCATATCCACGAGGCAGGGACCAGTGTGCAGGGTCTAGATTGTGTTAGAAGGTGGACTCTAATGGTTTGGGGGCCCTGGTGTATGCTGCTCTGCAGGAGCAGGAGGGGACACATGCAGGAGCACAGATGAGCTTCAGGCATCGGCCATTCTTGCTGTGGAAATGCAGTGACTGCAGCCTGGCACCGTTTGAGCATTAACCAATATTCCAGTAGCCAGAGGTTGCACAGCAAAGCCTGTGTCTCCCCACCTCCACCAAAGGGAAAACGTTGGAATGGGGGGCAGAGAAATCTCCACGTTGTCTCTTCTTATATTCCATCCCTGGACTCTGGTACCTCCTCTGCCTATCCGTCTCATTGACAGGATTATTGCAAGGAAGGAGTTAATGAGTACACAGCTTTATTTTCCTTGGGAGAGAGGTACAAAACAGGCTCAAAGCAGGGCTGTCATCACCCTGCAAGTCTTCAGGGGTTTTATTGGTAATTATTAACCCTTTGTGGCATGCCTGAGGGGGAGAAAACCCTCTATGCTGAAAGTACCTACTAAGATTTTCCATCTACAGTATGTACCTGGATGCTCAAGTTTTTTCAGAGGTAAAATTCAATAATACCTTAAAAATAAGCCTTCAAGATATGTAGCCCCCACAGGTTGATAAAGCCCCCCAGGTCCTATATCAAAATGGATCCTGCTTTAACTGTCTTAGCATTCAGGTCAGATGTACCATTTTCCTTGTTTTCCATTTGAGAAAACTGAGGCTGAAAGAAAGAAAATGAATGGGCAAAGGTTTCATGGGTAACAAGGCTTGGCTAGAATCCAGGTCTTCTGCATACGGCCCTGGTGCTCTTTTAATGTACTGAACATAGTGTAAAATCTCTTCTCACAGTAAGAGAACATGTCTGAATCTCAGCATTCTTTATCACAACCTAGAACTGTCATAAACCACCAGGATTTGGTCCTCTGGAATTTGTGTTTAAAAAAAAAATCCATGTGATCAATCTACTTTCTTGTTATGTTATCATTTGCTTCTCTTCTGCTTAGTGATTTCAGGCTATTTAGATTTGGGGTTTGTCTCTTTCAGTGGGTTTAGGATGATTAACTGCTAGAGCTTCTGTATTTAAGAGAGCAGTGCAATGATTTCTGAGGGGGATTTGAGTCCATGCTGGCCCCTGGAGTTTGGTATCTGGTAGATTAAAACGAATGGGAAAACTGAAATATCCCTGGATGACCCCTTTAAGGAATAAGCAACTCTTTAAAATTGGCAAAATGGCAGTGGAGGAAAATGAGGACCCAGAATGCCCAAATCAACTGTCGCTTGGTGCCGAATGGACCAGTGCTTGCTCTTTTACAAGCAGGGACAGGGACTTCCTTAGAAACTTGCCCTTGTTGTTATTCAGGTCTTTGTGATTTTAGGTTATGGCCACAGATGAATTCTCCCCTGAGCTCTCCAGGCCCGCACTCTCCTTTCAATCACAAGCACGTTGCTAGTATATGGGCAAACTTCCATACATGGTATGGGGAGCAGACATGACTTCATGCTCTGCTGTAGACAAGGGGAACTGCCAAGGCTCAGGCGCCCAGTTCCTGCAAGTGTTCCTCAGTTTTGGACTCCTTCTCTCTAGCTGCATGGTAAGCAGACCACAGGGGCTGTTTTAGATTTGTGAGCACATCCTTATCTTGCCAATTCTCAACTCCTATCCTCCAAGGAAGCGACTCACAGGTGCACCCACAAGCATTTGGAAAAAACATTTGACAATAAATATCCATTTTACAATACCAATGATGGAACAAACCTGAGATAATTTTAGATCAGTATCTCGAGGGGTTCAATGAGTTCAGTCTGTTTCTGCTGCATCTGCTGTTTCATTTGAGATGGGGCAAGGCAGGTCTGACAGTTTCATTTAAGGAAATGCTTATGGGTTATTCTGCATTAAATTATGTTTTGTGTTCTTTGGTCATGAAAAATTTCAGAAACCTTGACATAGAGGACTACACCAATTTGGGGTCCTTTAAATTCCATCCCTGCCCTTATTAATATTATTGTACCAAAAGACATTATAACAAAGAGATGTATCTCTTCTTGTTCAGGTGGAAGGTGTGTGTTTAATGTGGATCACAAATGAAACATAAAAGGTGGTTAAAACCCTAGGTAGAATGGGTCAGGTGCAGCCCTTTTCTGATGATGTTTCTTGGGAATCATATTTGGGTTGATTTACACACATGTTTGAGTACTGCATTGGGCATTACTACTGAGATCATGCAGAGAGAGAGAGGAGGCTGGGGGAGGGAGGGAGGGAAAGAAGGAAGGAGGGAGGGAGGGAAGGAAGGAAGGAGGGAGGGAAGGAGGGAAGGAAGGAAGGAAGGAAAATGAGGGACCAGTATTTGATAGCATAATGAATCAGAAGAAGTGGGAGGAGGATAGAGGGGAATGAAGGAACAAAAAGAAAGGAAACCAGCAACCACTTGACTACCAAGCCCAAACCCAATTTTGAGGAAAGAAAGAGGTGCTCTTATGACTGAGGAAAATTTTAACATCTCACTTAAAGCAACCCCTTAGAATATGTCAAAAATGGAACAAAACTCTTAATTTTTTGTTTTGTTTTGTTTTGTTTTCTGAGTAACATCTCCTCCCCTTGGTTTTCATAACACAGAAGTCAGATTTCATTTGCTGGGTGCTAGGGCAAATGTTTTTCAACAGCCGTGACTTGCTTAATTTTCCTGACAGTGTGGGCAGCTTTGTTAGAAACTTACATACTCTTGGGAAGGGACACGAGACACCAGCAAACCAAAACACCATAGGAGCAGCTATATCTTACTGTGCACGTGTGTGTGTGTGTGTGTGTGTGTGTGTGTGTGTGTGTGTCCCCGCACGGTGTGCCTTCTTTACTGTTTCAGTGCACTGTCCTTATACTTGGCTACTATGTTGAGACCTGTAGGAGCCAAAGTTAGTAGTTTTGTAACAGTTATTATTTCTTTTTTTTACTCTGTCTCTTAGGAGCACTCGATGTATTGCTTCTTGAAAACTGGCTTTAAAAGGCTCTGATTTAAACAAACAAAGCAACCCCTTTATCGAAGGTTGGAGTGTTTCCAGGAGTACCCTTCAACTCACCGGGGCGGAGGTGAGGGTGGGAGTGGGACTGTGTACACCTTTGAGATTGGGTTTCTGCATGCAGTACACGTTTATTTTGGTAATCCAGAACATATTGCTGGATTTAAGAGGTCAAGAACAAGTCAGGAGCCTAAAGGAGCTCCAGGTTGTGAGAGAGGAAGGCGGCCACCCCTAATAAAATAACTAAAGATGCCATCAGTAAGAAATTTGTAAGGTTTTAAATCTGCATCTTTGCTCCTAGAGGGCATCTGGAAAATGGGTGTAAACTTGCTCTAAATTGCCGACCCTGTTTGTAGTCAGGGAAGGAAGGAAGAAACTTTGAGGCCGGACCGCTCCAAAGCGGCGGCGTTACCCTCTTTACCAATGTTTTCTCCTCCCCTACACTCAGAGGGAAAACCTCTATTCCTCCTCTCCCCAAGTGCGCATACCCCTTTTCCACCATCAGTTAGCACGTCCCCTTTAAGAGCCTGAGGCTGTCTCTCCCTTTCTCCTCCCAGTCCCCCGCCCTTCACACCTTGGGTGGGAAAAGAGAGTGGGGAGGGGTGGCCGGAGAGGCGGGAGGGGCGGGATCATGGCGAGCGTTCCAATGGGCGCCCAAGCTGGCCGCCGTGGACCCCGGCAGCCAATGAGCAGCAGGCGGGGGGCGGGGCGGGGCGCTGTTGCAAAGCGTCCAACGTGGGCCGGCAGGAGGCCGCGGGGCGCGGAGTCCAGGGGGTGTGTGAGGGCAAGCGGCTGGGGGCGGGGCCTCAGGGACCGGCCGGGGTTGGGCTGTGCGGAGGCGAGCGGCGAGCGGGTGATTGTTCGGCTGCGAAGTCTGCGGGCTTCTAGCTGCGCTAAGGAGTCGTGCGGAGCCCGGAACTGCGCGCGCGCGCTCTGCTTTCGGCTCCGGGACAGCCGGGCGCACGGGGCCCTTGGAGCAGTGCGGAGGTGGCCGCGCCGTCCTGCCCGGAGTCTGCAGCCGGACGCTCGGAGCCGCGAGGAAGATGCCCACGGGCGCAGAGCCCCGGCTGCGAGTCTGAGCGCCTTCCTCGCAGCGGCGGCAGCACTTGGCGTGCGCGGGGACTCCGGAGCCCGGCCAGGAGCGCGGCGGGAGGACGAGGAGCGCCGACCAAGCACCCTTTGCCCGGATCCGTAGGGTTCGCAGCGAGCACGGGCGGGCCGGCCCGGATGGGCGCGGGGTTCGCGGCCCCCTCCGGGCGCTGCGGAGCGGCCCGGGCAGCGGGGGCCTTCTGAACGCCGGCGTCGGCCGCCGCGGAGAGAACTTGTGCGAGCGGCCATGCCCCAGCGCGGTGCCTAGTGCCGTGCGGAGCCCCCGCGGGCCCGCCCGCGCCTGCGGTCGCCCCGGACCTCGCAGCCCCCGCGCCGGGAGTTCGCAGCGCGCTCCAGACAAGATGGCGCGGCCGGTCCGGGGAGCGCTCGGGGCCCCGCGCCTCTCGCCTTGTCCGCTCCTTCTCTGGCGGCGGCTGCTGCTGCTGCTGCTGCTGCTTCGGCTGGAGCCTGCCTCGGCCGCGGCCGGCCCGCGGGCGCCCTGCGCCGCCGCCTGCACTTGCGCTGGGGACTTGCTGGACTGCGGCGGGCGCGGGCTGACGGTGCTGCCTGGGGACCTGCCCGCCTGGACGCGGAGCCTGTGAGTGCCGCCCTTTCCTCCCTCCCCGCGCCCCGGGGCGCTGTCACTTGGGGACCGGGCGGCGGAGGTGCTTCCCCGGGAAGGGGGGTGCGGATTAAGTGGCTTGTGGGTGAAGTTGAATGAACTGGAAAACTGTTAGCATGGGATCGTAGTGGTGAGATGGTCCTTGGGGGTCCGGAAGAGAGGGGGCGTGCGTGCGAAGAATCTGGATGGGAAAAGTGTGCGTCTGGAGGTGTGCGAGTGTGGGTCTTGGGGATCTGGAGGAGGAAGGTGTACCTCGTGGGGAGAGGGATGTGATTGAGCGTGGGTCATGGAGTATGATGGTGCGCAAACGTGGGTTTTGAAGTTCTGGAGGAGAAAAAAAGCGTCGTGGGGGTCCGGAGGTGAGTGAGCGTGGCTCCAGGGGGCCATCTGGGAGTTGGTGAGTGGGTGGGAGTCTGGAGGTAAGAGAATGCGAGTGAAGAGTCAGGAGGTGAGGGTGTATGTGTGTGGGTGGAGAGTGGGAAACATCGGGAGGGGAGAGTGTGAGGAAGTCTGTCTGGGGGTCCGCGGGTGTTTCTTTTTTCCTTTCCTGTAACCCAACTCTCTGTTGTCTGAGCTGCTTGACCTTCCAGTGGGTAATGAATGAAGGTGACTTTTGGCTCCAGTCTTCCATTTACATTATTTATTAGCGAGAGTGTGTGTAGCTGCCTCCTCATCCCCCAGGACTTTGGTGGCCAGCCTTGGCTCTGGCCCTGGGCAGAAGGTAGCCTTCTCTGCAGGACCCCCGAGTTAGCAGGTTGTGAGAGTTCCTGAAGATCTGTGACTGCTGAAAGTTGGTCCTTTTCCGCCTGGTTGGCATTTTAGGGAACTGTGTTCCAGACCCTTCCTGTCAGTTCCCTGGGGGACCGCTTGGGCTTGAGGATCCAGTGGAGTGGGGCCTACCCTCTAGCATTTCTCCTCTATAAATGGTGCAAATTAGTTTTGCAGTAGTGCTACTTTGAGAGAGGGAGCCAGACTCTGGGTTGACAAGCAGAGTGTGCTTCACCCGCAAGAGGTTCTTTTCTGTGCTGTCAAGATTTTGGCCTATCAGGACTTGATGGGACACTTCTTACAGGAGGTTTGGCAGGAAAACACACACACACACACTCACACACACACACTAGACTTCTGTAAACATGGTAGAATATCATAGCCTTTTAAAATTTCTAACAAATCTGATCCATGAGTCAAAATGCTGTCCAGTTATCAGTAATTAGCATCTCTGCAGAACTGTTAGTACCTTCTAGAAGAGGCCTAGCTTGAATAGTCTGCTTTTCAGTTGAATAATTGGGTATCTTTCCTAGAACATAGAAGAGGCACAGTAGTAACCTCAGGCATGACATTCACTGTTCAAAAAAGAGAAACAGAACTGGTGACACAAGTTTTAACGAACACCTGTGGCTTGATCTAAGAACATGTGGTCTGGGAACCTCGCTACTATGAGGAGAAAGAAAGGAGGTTAATTCCTTTCTAATGTGAAGATCCTGTACCTCTGAGAATAGGGCATAAATCTTCAACTTGGACCATGCTACACGTTGCTTAGTGATCAGTCCTAAAGAGTTCTGAAACTGGACCCTTGACCTATATGTAGGATTTTCCTTTAGTGTTCTGCTGCTTCTTCGGAATTCCCTGGCTTAGGGAAAACCAGGGATCGAGGGGTGGGTTTTTAACCCAGGTGGTGGCTGTGTAAATTAGTGGGAAATAGAGCCCAGTGTTGCCCTTAGGTAGTATTGCATTTAGTTGGGGCAGTCTAGGGTATTGTGGGTTTTCCTTTACATACTCTTAAGCGGTTTTTTAAAAAGTTAAATCATGTGGGTGGAAGCAGAGTAGCTTCTTAAGTGTTCACCTGTTGGAAGAGTGACTCCCAGTGCCAGGTGTCAGTGGCATCGTGGGGAAGGCACTTAGTTCAGAAGTGGTGGCTTCCTGGAGAGGACAGGATGTCCTCTTGTTTGCGCTTTCCTAGGGCCACAAGATCCACTTTGCCTTGCCCTTTAATTTTTTGGAGCAAAACTACCAGTTGGGGTGCTTTCTGCCACCTAAAGAGTGACATTTCACAAGTCATAAATACCTTCAAAATGGCAGTCTTTTCTCTCTTCTTCACATATTTGATGATCAGTGAATACCAAACTGGCTATTTTGAGCTTCAATAGACTTGATTATACTGATTATGGTGTTAATTGATTAGATTTTAAGATGTGATTAGTATGGCTTCTGGTTAGTATGTAGCAGTACAGTATTCAGTACAGAATGTGTATCTTTTAAAAATGTTTGTGAAGTTTTTTTTTTCTGATTACAGAAAAATCAAGCACATGTGTTTTTTACCTCCTAGACTTCAGATTTCTCCATTTAAGTCATTAATCTTATTCTAAATTTTCCATCAGGATATTTATATGTTTTATGTGCTTGGCTATGATTTAGTAAGACTTTAGGGGAGAAAGTCTCTGTCTATAATATAATAAAATACCTTATAGTTTCACCAAGTTTACACTCTCTGAGTCCATTGTGTCTAGAAAATGCTTTGAGATATTTTATAACCCCATGAACTAGATTTACTGCAGCTAGTTCAAACAATTTCAGGCTGTGGGTTTGAGATAGAAGGGGACCTGTGGATTCATGGAACTTTTTTTTTTTTTTTTGGCTTTTGTAAACAATGCTTCTAATTTTGGTGTTGCTCCTAAGCCCCACATAAGGGAAATAAAACTCCTTAATAGTGGATGTAAATGCAATTTGAATAGAACTGGAATGGTACTGGTAGAAGGGAAAATATGTTCATTCCCAGGCCTGAGGATAATTTATTTAACACAATAACTTACAGTTGTAGTAGCCGAGCCATTATTGAGTCTGCTATCCCATTACGTAGGTGAGATTGGCCTAGTCCAACCAACACATTCATAAATAGCTCCCAGCACTGCCAAGCCCTATTCCAACTTCCCAGAACCTTAGAAAAAGTTGAACTTCTTAGAACTCCGATGTTTGCTTTCTTTGAAATTGTTATGGAGAGCTCGGCTTCAGAAGCTGTTTAAGACGCGCTAAACGCAATTTATCTTAGACTCTTGTCTGTGGCATAAAGTTGAGCACGCGGTTGCTTGCTTAAAAGGTCTGGCAGCTCAATGATGACCTAATGGGATTGTGATAGGAAGGCAGGCAGGCTCTGGAGGAAGAACAGATGATTCTCATTCTCAGTGTGGAGGGAAGATGACATGGCATTCAGAAGCAAGAACATCCCCTAAAGGTCACCAAGTGTGGTTATTCTGCGTCACGTTAAGACAAATGTATTGTTTTGGATCTCTGTATTTTATCTCCTTACATGTTTGCAGTACCAAACCCAGGCAATGTAATTGAACCTCTGGCGTTTGGGCACCTAAGTGGTGCTTATGATTACATTAGAAAATAAACGCAAGCCCCATGGTGGTTGCCATTGTAGTTGGGAAGCAAAGAGGGCCTTTGTCTTTCAAATTTTACAGCTGCGCTGGGAGGCCCAGGTGTGCAGGGTGTTGTGAATTAAGGGTTTGGAAAATACTTTCCATCCTGTTTATGCAAATTAGATTTAAAGTGCAGATGACCAAATTGTTCCTGAACCTAAGCTGAGACTCTCGTGTGTGTGCGCATGTGTGTGCGTGTGTGTGTGTGCGTGTGTGCGCACGTGCGTGTGTGTGTGCGCGTGTGCGCGCGTGTACGTGTGTGTGCGCATGTACGTGTGTGTGCATGTGCGTGTGTGTGCATGTGCGTGTGTGTGCATGTGCGTGTGTGTGCGCACGCGTGTGCATGTACGTGTGTGTGCATGTGCGTGTGTGTGTGTGTGTGTGTGTGTTAAGAAGTGGATTATTGTCTGGATTGCCCTGAGTTCTTCCCTTCTGCCCGTTTACCTCTCTGTGTCTCTGTATCACTTAAGAAGAGCTCAGCAGACCAGGAACATCTTCCAAATCGTGGGGATGGGCAAAGGCAAAGGTTTGTTCTGAACACAGGGTAATGGCAGAGAGAAGATCTGAGAAGTGCAAGTGCTTTGAAAGTTTTGGGGAGCTTTAGCTTGAGCTTAGAGTCCTTTTTTTTGCAGTGAGTGTTGGAAGCCTGGCCTCAATTCCCCCGCATGATGGAGCACTTATCTGTTAGGAGCTTTCTGACACTTTTTTTGAGTTAAGGGGAAGTCTGGGAAATGAAATTGTTGCCTTTTTAAGGCACAGGATTTAAGTCCCTCTGATATGAAATTATGGCCATAAAATCTAATTGTTGAAGACTGCGAAATTAGCAAGTGCCCTGAGAGCCCCAGGGCCCAATACAAATGAACCGTGTTGGCACATGGTGCCTCTTGCCTTTAGGGTATGTCAGGGCTGTTCTTGCCCCCCTTTTCAAGGGACAGTTTTAAAAAGAAGCATGCTCATCTCTTTCCATAATTACGTTGGGTCACCAGACTTCCCAGCCTTTGGACTTTTGAATGTATTGTCGGCAGTAATTCTTCCTCTCCAGAAAGATGACGATTCTGTGCAGAGTAATGAGAGCTGGTTCCCAGTGGATGTCCGGATGCGCAGGCCTGCCAGATCTGCTCCGGGGGCCGCAAGTTTCTCTCCCTGCCGTGTTAGTGCCTTGGCCTGAGTTCCCCACGCAGCTTTCCCTGAGCACGTTGGGATGGCCTCTGGCTGACCTTTCTCTCCCTCAGACACCATGCTGACAATGAAAGGGCCTCTCCCCCATTCTACAGAGGTGTCTCCCTGCTGCAAAGGCTTTTCAGCATCTTCTCTTTCAGAGTGGACAGGAATGCGAGAGAGCCACTAGGGTTTTGTGTGATTTAACAATGCTCCCGGCCCAGTTCTGTGCACCTGCTACAGCCCCCCAAAGGTCTGTTATCCGGGGGAAGGGGGTTGTTTAAAATAGCCATTGCTTATTTTAAAAGTGACATCCGCAGAAGAGAGAAATCTGAGAAAGGGATTCATTGAATTGAAAGTTGCTGTAAGCGATCGAGGATGTTGACTGTACCAAGATTGTTAGTTTAAAATGCAAAGGGATTCCTCTGATTCAGCCTGTTAGTTGAAAGACTTCAAGTTTTTATGAGCAAGCCTAATTGTCTACGACTTGTGAATGAGCTTGGTGACATTTATTCATTGGGGACCTTCCCCCTCCTCAGCAAATGCAATTTGAAACCCTTGGGGGTCTTTTAGAGCAGGACTCTGGGCTGTGTTAATATTCAGAGAAGTTTACAATGGATGCAGTTTCAAAGGCTGAAGGCATTGTCTTGAGATAGGAGGGAGGAGGGGTAGGAGGAAAATTCCCAGGCAGAGGAGGGGAAATATCTAAATATCTCCAATGTTCCCTAGCCAGTGGGAAATTTAGGAACTGTTTGTGGCGTTTTTTTAATGACTTAAGCATGACATTGAGCCTATGGGTCCATTCCATCTACCTCCTGGCTTCAGTTCATGGTGTCTGTCAATAATGTGGTTGTCTTCTGCTTTTGTTTTCACATTACGGTGTGGGAATCTGTCAGGAACTCAGATCTGTTCTAACCTCCCCATGCAAAGAAGTAGGACTTTGAAGACCAGAGGATAAAATTTTCACAAAAGTTAACCCTCTTGGAGTTATTCTTTCTATGTAACTGCAGGGTTTAGAATAGCAGTCCAGACTTACCTATTAATTGGCCAATTATAGGACTAAGAGAAATTTTCTACTGAAGAACTTGATACAGGACCATTATTACCATGAAGCAAAATGAGTAGTTAAATCAGGATTATAGAAAAAATGGAAATTGTGGTTTGTCTTTGGTCCAATTGAAAGTTGCCAATTTGTATCCTGGTTTTGGGGGAGGGTGGTTTTTTTGGAGGGGCTATGCTTATGAATTTTTCCTATCCAAAGGCTTTATGCTTTGTACATTTCTATACTAGTATGTTTCATATAATTTAATACTTTGCGTGTGGTTTCATTGTAAGTACTTTACACAATCTTCTGAAACACAAGCTATAAACCCACTCTGCTTATAAAAGTCATTTTTTTACAAAGCTGTTTCCCCATTTCCCTGGGTTTTGTGCTTTTCGTGTCCTACCTTCTTCAGCTCTTCTCTTTGTCCTCTAGGTGGGCATTCAATGCCCAACTGTACCCTGGGTTTTGGGTCGGGTTATTGATGGGGAGAAGAGCCGGTGAGGGCAAAGCTTCCTTCAGTCTTACGCTGTTAATTATTTGGATGCCTCATCCCTGCTGATCACTCCGAGTGCTCACCATTCAGTAGGGAATAGTGATAAAGAGATTGGAAATTATTTCTAGGGTTCATTCCTGGCTCCACCACCCTACAGCTATGTGTGTGATTTGTGGCGAACCTCTTCCCTTTGTTTTTAAAAAGGGGATCGTAATAGTCTGTCTTAACTACTGTGAAGACAAAATTAGGTGACGTTTATTCAGCCCAGCCCAGTGTGGGTCAGGCACCTTGCTGATGATTCTGAGCACAGGTCGGAGGCTAAGGCCCCAGTAACTCACTGGCTTCTCTTGGCCAGTCTCTCCAAGTCAGAGTTCCTAGTGACAGAGGCTTCCTGGGAAAATTTTACTTTTCTGATATGAAGATCTCTTTTGGCATAAGCAGGTGGCAGGGCTTCCAACCCAAGAAGCCTTCTGCCATAAAGTTTTTGGTGATATGTATAGAGTGAAACTTTCATGTGCCCTTGGGAAGCTCAGACAAACTTGGGGGAAGCTATGAACAGTTGCAAAAAATTATACGAACTATGCAATTAGCAAAAATGATTGAGGTGGTTTATAAATGTATTCCAGTTGTGCAAACACTTCTGTCTACGGAGCATTACCCTTCTGGGAGGTGGGGTATGGGAAGGAGGCTGAGAAGTGAGAGGCCCTTAAACTAATAATTTTATCCTATTATTTCCCAGGGTTTCATTGAAACCGAGCCCTATGATATGCTCGGTCAATTGCTTGGAAACATGCAGGTGTGCTCTTCCAAACAAGGCTTAGGTTACAGGCTCTGGGGGGCTGGCTGAATCCTGCACTGCCGTACCCACTTCTCCTTGGAAATGCTTGAGGGAGGAGGAGGTGTGAGGGGGGATGATGGTGGGGTTGTGTGCAGAGACCTGGAGAGCTCTGACATTTTTCATTTGTGTTGGTTTGTTTGCTATCGTACAGTAACTTTGTAGGGAACACAGGCAGTGAGCACAGGGTCATCTGAGGAATCTGGCAAGGATGCCACCTGAAAAGCCATTTGCTTTTGCTCCTGCACCTGCATCCCTTCCCCTGTGAATGGCCATGATTCACAGCCTTGCCCACATGAACGGTTACGATTGTTTGCGTCTTTATTACTTTTTAATCTAGCCTAACCGGTAAAGCCCATTGTGCGAACAACCAATCCGTTCATCTCCGCAAATCCTAATACATCTTGGTTTCCTTATGAACCAGGATGCAGGTTCCAATCACTGCTTGTTCAGTTTATTTTGGCAAAAGGTGGCGTTCAGAGAGTTTAAAGAAAGCATGGCCTGTCTCTTTTTAAGCACCTTGCATTGATTATTCTTTAATCTTTTATGGTGCCCAGGTCTCTAATCTTTTATGATTTGCAGGTATTTTTTTTCTCTCAAGGTCTTTTATTATTAGGAAGAAAATGAATGGAATGGGTGAGGGTCTATCCTGCAATAGAATCACCTAAACGCTGACAAATAAGATAATGGAGGGTTTTTTTCTTTTTCTGATTAAAAACAAATCACACAACTTCATCTTCTAAGACTCCTTTATACAGCATTTAGCAGTTGTCCTCCCTCCCCCACCTCCGCTTCCTGTCCTTTGCTCCTTCCACCAGTTTATAATTTGTAGACCAAGTAATCTGGCACTTATCTTGGTCAGGACATACATTGCACTGATTAATTCTTTCTCTCTACGTTACCTACTTGATGATAGCCTGTTCAATACAATGAGAATTGAGCAGTTTAGAACTGGGGAATGGATAATCTCGCTTTAGTTCCAAATTTTGTAGTTGCCACATTGTTTGAAAACATTTGTACCCCCAGCAGTGGCACTTTGGGCTGGATGAAAAGACATTGACACTCTGGCCTCTGCCTGGGAAGTGACAGCTACTAACTGAGTGGCAGTTGCAGATATAGCTACTTTTTCTTGTAAGGGGATGATCTGAAAAGTCTGATTAAAAAAAAAAATTCTGGAACTTCCTTGGTGGCAGTGTAAATAAGACTCTGTGCTCCCAATGCAGGGGGCCCGGGTTCGAGCCCTGGTTGGGGGAACTAGATCCCACATGCATGCTGCAGCTGAGAGTTCTCATGCCACAACTAAGCCCGCCTGCTGCAGCTAAAACCTGGCACAACCAATTAAATAAATACATAAATAAATAAATCTTAAAAAATAAAATAAAAATTCTGAATTAAGGGAACGTTAGCTGTGAGGCTAGGTACTAAAAAACTAACTCACTTCTGTTGGTATAGGGTGTTTCTTCTTACCGTTTCATTAGGGAAGATAACAGACATCTACACAAATGGACAGAATAATGTAATGAACTTTACCATCTCCAGCCTCAACAAATACCAGCTTATGGCTCCTCTTTTTTAAAAAAATTTTAAAATTTGTATACAATTTTTGAAGGTTACTTTCCATTTACAGTTATTATGAAATATTGGCTATATTCCTTGAGCTGTACGACACATCCTTGAGCCTGTCTTACACCCAGTAGTTTGTGCCTCCCTCTCTTCCACCCCTGTGATGCCCCGTCCCACCCCATAACCACTAGCTTGTTCTCTATATCTGTGAGTCTGCTTCTTTTTTGTTATACTCATGAGTTTATTGTATTTTTTAGGTTCCACATAAAAGTGATATCATACAGTGTTTGTCTTTCTCTGACTTATTTCACTTAGCATCATACCTTCCAAGGCCATCCACGTTGCTGCAGATGGCAAGTTTCATTCTTTTTTATAGCTGAGTAGTATTCCATTGTATGTACATACACTTCTTTATCCATTCATCTGTTGACAGGCACTTAGGTTGCTTCCATATCTTGGCAGTTGTAAATAATGCTGCTACAAGTTTTGAGGTACATGTATCTTTTCGAACTAGTGTTTTGGGATTTTTGGATGTATACTCAGGAGTGGAATTGCTGGGTCATATGATAGTTCTATCTTTAGTTTTTTGAGAAACCTCCATACTGTTTTCCACAGTTGCTGCACCAATTTACATTCCCACAGTGTACCAGAGTTCCCTTTCCTCTACATCCTCTCCAGCATTTGTTATTTGTGTTCTTTTTGATGATAATGGCTCCTCTTATTTGAGCTATACCTTAATACACTTGTTCCTTTTTGTGTTTTTTGGAAACAAATCCAAACATATACTTCATCTGTAAATGTATAGCTTTTTAAAAATTAAGATAGAATTATTTTGGGGGACTCCCTTGGTGGCTCCGTGGTTAAGAATCTGCCAGCCAATGCAGGGGACACAGGTTCAATCTCTGGCCCGGGCAGATCCCACATGCCATGGAGCAGCTAAGCCCATGCACCATAACTACTGAGCCTGCACTCTGGAGCCCGCAAGAAACAACTGTTGAGCCCACATTCCACAGCTACTGAAGCCCGCGGACCTAGAGCCTGTGCACAGCAACGAAGACCCAACGCAGCCAATAAATAAATAAATAATAATTTTTAAAAAGATATAAATTTTTTTGAGATATAATTTACATATATCATTCACTATATATGTGGTTTAAAGAAATGTGAACTTGAATAACCTTTGGAAAAATATCAGCATTTATTTTAAGTCTATTTTTCCAAAGGGAATTTTGGTAAGCTCTACACTTAAAGAATCTTTATTAAGCACATACTGTGTGCACTCTTAAATTGTATGTTCTCGGAATACAGTTGCGCGCGCTCGCTCTCTCTCCCTCCCTCCCTCCCTCCCTCTCTCTCTCTCTCTCTCTCCCTCCCTCCCTCCCTCCCTCTCTCTCTCTCTCTCTCTCTCTCTCTCTCTCCCCCCTCCCTCCCTCTCCCTCTCTCTCTCTCTCTCTCTCCCTCCCTCCCTCCCTCCCTCCCTCCCTCCCTCCCTCCCTCCCTCCCTCTCTCTCTCTCTCTCTCTCTCTCTCTCTCTCTCTCTCTCTCTCTCTCTCTCTCTCTCTCGTGAGAGGTACTTAGAAAGTTCTTTTGTCCTAGAGTCTTTTGCTAGAAATGTGTAATTCTGAGGAATTCTCATCTCTCCCCATGTAGCACTTAATTGGGAGGTTTCTACTATGCTATTAATTGTTGATTAGAATTCTTTAGTGAACAAACATAATTCCGAATGGGTCATTTAAAAAGTGATATTTCAGATATTGTTGGTTAATAGATGGGTAATTAGCCATTGGTTGTAGTTAAGTCGTCAGTCTGAATTGAGTTAACTATTGTTTACTTTGTAAGGCCTGACCCTCCAGCTGTGGCTACTTGAGGCTGCTTTAAATAGAGTTAGAGGCACCCTGGAAGAAAATCCCCCCAAAGCAAAGAACTGCGTTCCTGGAACGCTCTGTGCTTGATTTAAACTTCACAGAAGATTTGAAAATGCTTTTCTTCAAGTAGCTGCAGAATGGTTTTATTTTGTTTTGTCAAAATCCATATTTTAATTTCTCCACCGCCTGTTACTTTGTTGGTTAGGAGACCCTTTTAGAATAGATTTCATCCTGGTTGCAGCTTAATTAGGAGTCGGAATGGGAGTTACATAGTCATCCACTTTATCCGTCTGTGGAATGATTTCCATATTCTATTTGTGAAAATCTAATTCTATGTAGAATATGTAGTGTTGGTTGGTTTTAAAAGCTGTCCAACACAGGTTAAACTCATGGATGTATTAAGCTTAATTAAATTTATATGATATTTGATTAGATACTATCTTACAGTGGATTCTATGTTTAGGAAAGTGGAAACACAAACCAGAGGATTTAAGAAAAATTTAATGGAGGTGGGGGTAGGGCTTAAAATTGAGAAATTTTGACTGTGAGTTTAATTTCTGTTTTGTAAACTAGGAGAACTTCATTCTTTCATCTGATTTTAGTGGTGTGGTACCTTGGTCTAGCACCATGCATCTTTGCTTATATTTTAGTTTGTGTTTTATTTTGAATTAAAAAAAATTTTTTTTCTGTGATTTCCTACCTCCACCTGGGCTGGTGTGAGTTTCTGGCACACAAGCTCCTAGTGCTTGCAAAACTTATAAACAGCCAGAAGAGTTTGTTGCTTCCAGGAAGTTGGTTGTTGATCCAGCAAAGTGATGGATGCAGAAACTACAGCTCAAATGGGATGGGGTTTCCTCTTGTCCTCGGAGGAGGGGAGATCCAGAAAGTGAACTGAAATGTTTTGTAGCCCTTAAGGTCTGCCTCATCCTAAATTCCTCTGAATATTTTCTCAGATTTGGTGTCTGTGTGGGACTCTTGGCCACAGTGGTTTGGCCTCATCGATGTCTGTGTTTCGTCCAAGAGAAAAGTCTTCTATGGAGGTTTTTGGATTCTTTCACAAGTTCATTTGAAACAGTACTGTGAATTGATTAAATTATATTGAATTCCAGACTGGGCTAAAATAAAGACTGGCTGACCTCAAATATTATTTTTTTGCAGGGGAGCGTCTAGGGAACTTTATTATATGTGAAATCTTGGAGCTCAAAGCATCTTCCTGGGCAGAAAGGAGCCCACATTTCCATTGAGCTTCTCAAAGGGGTTCTCGACCTAAGAGGGATAAAAACTATTGACCTAAACAGAAAAAAAAAGAATAGTTGTTTTAAAGCTATAAAGGCAGGAATGTGGATGGATAGAAAATATCCCATGGCTGGGTATCAGGAAACTTTGGGGTTTTGTCCAGCTTTACCTCTAATTGGCAGTGTGACCTTGAGCTGCTCAGTTAATTTCCTTTCTGTAAAGGGATGTATGACTTCTAAGGCTGCACATTTTCAGGTTTATGAGTCTGTCTGAATTGAAACAAAGAAGGAATAAACTTACTACTCATTGAATAAGAATCAGTCAATGAATTTGTGTGTCTAGGATACTTACCTAAAAGTCATGTTTGCAAGTTTGGTGCTTCTGAGTGAAATCCTCAGATGGATACCCTGGGCAGCAAAGGGAGACAGAGTGTGCTGGAGGATTCTCAATGAGAGAACCTTTTGTGGGCCCTTAGGGATTACTGAAGGGGGGCAAATACTCCTCTGTATTTCTTTCTTTGATTGTCGCCTCTTTTTCCCTCTGGCCGGAAGAAAATTATGGAAGCTGGTGCAAACCTACTTTAGATCTTTGATTTAGCTTTTTAAGATCTTAGGTCACAAAAGGCAAATAAATCAAGGGCCAATCTTTTCAAAGAGTCAGTTATCTCTGCCTTTCTCGGGGCCACTGGAGGCAGCATCTCTCTCAGGTGGGCCTTCGGTGTGTAGTTCTGACGAGTGAAGTAGTAGGTGCTGTTGATAAGCTGCCTGAAATGACTAGATGAGCCACCTGTAGCAGATTCACTAGTAACCGCCCAAGGAAGGGCAGCTACACACCATCTCCAGTGTCCTTTCTGAGCTGGCTTGCCATTGACAACATGCGGGCAACATGGCAGGTATCAGAGTAGCTTTTAACCCTTTTACCCGGGAGCTCTTTTGAGGGTACCTTTCAAGGTGGAAACTCAGCAGCTTAATATGTACAGTCCAAGGGCTTGAGTTCTCCTGTTTTGAAGTCTGTCTCTCCCTCTTTTTTTGGTCAGTTCATACCAAATTACGCATTTGCCTGGGTACCATACCAAATTACCCATCTGCCTGCTCAAACACTGGTCTTGAAAAATCATGAGCCCTGTCATAATCAGACTCCTTAAAAGACTTTGTCATGCCGAGTCTGGGAACTTTTATTTTCTGTGTCCTGAATATCCAACTTTCTTCCACGTGGAGCTTGTTTTGCCTTCAATGGAAATTCTTCGACCTTTTTTTCCCTTCCAGTTGTTCTTTGTCGTGTACACTTTCACAAGGCGGAACCTTTGAATTTTTTTTCTCTTTTTTTCTTTAGAACTAATTCTTGGAATCTGGAACCCTGTTTGGGGCTACAGCTAAAATGCAATGAAGTTGGAGGCACAGTTAGTGGTTTGGAACTTCTTGACAGGAAGTTTAACAAGAGTTAGGGACTACTTTAGGACTGAAGGAAATAGTCCAAAGAACTAGGCTTTCATTTTTTTTAATATTCTCCCTTTAAGACCTAAAGGTAGCATTTGCCCATGTGTTTCCTGAGATCAAAATAGGCCAGAGTCCTCCCACCCTTCCATGAGCTTCTTTTGTCAACATTAGACACTCTGTTATTCACTTGACCTTGTTCCGGTGGATTTATTATTTATATCTTGTCCTCTCCTGGAAGAATCTCAGTCTCACTGGTTAGGTAAGTTTTCACACATCCCTGTCTCTTTTTCTTCACTTAAACTTGAAAGCAGTGGGAATTGTTCAGTTTCAGGTACCCAGGAATCCCTTGATAATTATTTGCTTATTGCCTGATAGCTTTCCTTCTGGGGGCTTGGTGCATTTTTTTTTTTTCCTGGGCAGAAAGGAGCCCATGTTTCGCTGTGTCTGAAAGGGGTTCTGAAATTTACCCTCCAAGTATGATTACTCCTAATTCACCTGTGTGGAAGACTTAACGAAAATGTGTTTGGAGTTTAGATATAAGGAGTAAAAGGCCATTTTCTTTGTGCTGAAGATCTGCTTCCCCTGAAGAGCCAGCTGATGGGCAAAGAGAGAAATTCAGGAGCTTTCTTCAGTTGTGGTACTTCCTATAGTGTGGACCTTCAGGGAGAAGTCATAGCTTGTGGTTTGTCTGATTTTATATGTGGAAGAGCACTTTTGGAAAGAATATTTGACCTAAAACAAAAATTATGGATGGGCCTCCCTTCCTTTCCCCTTTATCCTCATTTTCTACTCTCTGCTTGAGAACCACTTCAAAGAATCAGATGTGTTGGTGCCAGACGCCATGCAGTTATTGTTAAAAGAATTTGGAAATATAATTGAAAACAAACTTTGTTGAGCAGAGCAGATCTAGGCGAGTTCTTACTTTGAGGGAGAAGGGAATTCCAAGTTTTTGCTCTATTTGGAGCTGATGTCTCCGAACACTTGTTCTGCAAGATGAATCATCTGTGAATTCTACATCTGGGAGTTATATATTGGGAAATGGCATTCTTTTTAAATGTAGAAGAAACACAAAAGCTTAAAGTTACAGTGTAGTTGGAAAATTCTAGTCAGGGTTTTAAAAAATGAGCATTGAGGTGAAATTGGCAGGGCAATTGGACATGAGATTGTGATCCCTGAAATAGACATGTCCATATATGGAAAGCAATATGACAGCCACACATATTTACTGGGACCCTTCCCTTTATTTTGAGACAGATGACCTTTAAAAATATTTTTTATAAACATCAACTAATCATAATCATTAGTTAAGGCACATGTGACACAAGAGTCTGAATTTATTTGAGCATTTGTCTTGAATTTTTCAAGGAAGTTTCAGCCGTGTTAACCCTTAAAAAGGCCAGAACAGTGCAGCGTCTCAGGGTCTGCTGGGGAGGATAATATTGTCTCTCTGTCCTCTGCAAAGCCCCCTTCATGTCACATGTGTGATAGTGAGGGGTGTTGGTGGTGGGGATGCGGCAGCCATGCTTTTAGGTGGCACAGTAGTAACAGTGGTGGTGCTTGTGCCTACTTTCATGGGTGACCTTGAGCAATTTACTTAGCTTCCCTCCACTCAGTTTCCTCTTTATGTTAAATGAGGATAAGCATAGTCTCCACCTAACTACACTTGGTATGAGGACAGACGTGAAGTAATTTATCACTGTTAAAAGGGGGACCAGCACATAGCAGTAATGGTTTGCGTGTTTGCATCAGGACACATGGACATGAACTCAGTTAATTATCGTCTTAACTCTATGAAATATCGTACCTCTATATTATACGAGGCCCAGAGTAGTTGAATACCCTGCCCAGAGTCTAGCACTTGCCCGAGTTAGAACCCGAACCCCGACTGTACAGAACCGTATTTAGAAAGAATACAGTAATACTGGTGTCTACTTTTTCGTGTTTGTCTTGCCTCCCTTTCAAGTCTGTGAATTCCTCGAGGCCTGTGGTTGGCTCTTCTCTTCCTTGGTGGCCCGAAGCGCCTAACACAGTTCTGTGGACGGTGCTCCGTAAGTGGTGTCTAGAGCGTGATGTGATCGGGCAGAGCACGTGTCTTTGTTGGCGGGCTGGTGGGTCAGCATCCATTGCTGGTGTGCCCCTTTGGTGCAGGGGGTGGCGGCCTGCGCATATGTCTCGCCATCTGTTGTTTATTGTTTCTGCGAGGTTGTGGTTTGTGTTCCTGTTCCATGTTTCTTTGGTTTCTGGAGCAACTGCGAATATTATATGCCCAGGGATCAAAAAAAGTAAACTATTTATAAACAGTAAAGTATCCTTGGGTTTGGAAAGTGTTTTTCTCAAATGGGTGTGTATTTGGTGGCTTTATTATAATCCCACTGATGTATCGGCAGACAATTTGCAGATCGAGGCACATTTAAAAGATGGGCAAGTCCTAGGCTGGCCTTGTGTAACAGGCTTGCAAACAGCCTTGGTGATAAGGCCCTGGTGTTAACGCTGACCTGAGTGGTGTATTTTTAACTCAAGAACATATAAACAGTTAGGCCAGCTGATGGAGTGTGTACTTCGCCTGAGATCATTGGCGTGCCTTGGGTTGTGCAGTCCTGTGAGCTGTACGTGGTCCTGGGAGACCTCTGTGGCCATGAGTGACCCACTGCCCCCCCCCCCCCCCATTTTAAAAAAAGACTACAGCAGAGGTAAAAAGAAGGTGGAATTCGTCAGTGATTTGGCCGATAAATGTTATGTGCAATTTTCTTCTATACCACTCTTTGTGTTAGGCAGGCTTTACAGGAAGTAGAGAACTTTTTACTCACAGCTCTTCTGCCACCCCCCCCCCCCCCCCCCCCCCCCCGCTTCCACCATTGGGATCTTGGCAGAATCACACATTGGAATATAAGACTCCCATTGCCTAACTGCCCTGGCTGTCCACCTGCCTCTCCAGCTTCATAGTTCCTTCTTACCTGGTTCCGTGTACCCCAGCCACCACGTGGAACTTTTTCCAGGCTCTTAGAATACTGCATGTGTCACGTGTCCCTTATATCCTGTTCCCTCTGCCAGGAGGAGTGTTGTTCTCGCCCTGCCTTGCAAACTGCAGCTCGTCCCCCTTAAATGTCTCTTCTCCTGGAGACCTTTGCTGACGTTCCCTCTGGGTTAGATTCCTGCCTCGAGGACCCTGCAGTTCTTTGTACAGAAGTTCCGTGTCCTAATTTGATTAATATCCCATTAGACTGTCAGCTCCCTGGAAGCAGGGACTGGCTTTGGTTCTGACCCACCATGGTGCTCACGGAATCTAGCACAAAGCCTGGAACATATTAAATGCTCAGGACAGATACTGACATAGATGGAGCTGTTGGTATTCATTCTCTTGGGTTGGCCAGAAAGTTAGTTCAGTTAATGAATATGTTGTTCAATGAAGTTCTTGGTGAAAATGAAAAATGTGTCTTTTATTTTTACTTAAAGCCAGACAAACTTTTTAACCAACCCTATATGTAGTCCTGGAAGCCCTACAGAAATGCCATTCCCAGACAACTGGGATAATTTAACTCTCCCAGGAGCTCAGCTGTCTGTCATTTCAATACCTTGTCTATTTGATAGTTTCCTCCATCCTCCACCAAATATTCGTGTTGAGAAACTTAAAGGAATGGAAAGGAAGAAGAAAGAAATGGCACCCAAGGGGAGAGATGACAGATACAGGCAGCTTGTGTGCCACATGAAGAACTGTCTTTTTAGTCCCTCTGTCATGGGAAGGTGGCTGTTAAAGCCCATATCCAGGTATTGTTCCCGAAACCCCTTTTCAGTTTGTGTTGGATGGGACCTGCCTTCTTTCTGGGTCTCTGGTATCAGGTGGACCAGGCCCAGCACCTTCCCCTATGTTGTGTTTGGCAAAAGAGCCCACAGTGCATTTTCCACCTGCCTGCATGCTCTCTCCTCTGCCCTCTTGCTGGAGCCGATGTTTGGAGTCCATTTTTGCAGAGTTGACACTGCAGGGGAGGGTTGCATCTTACCTAGACTGAGGCTGTCTAGACACCCTTCCCCTTGTGGTTATTCTGCTCAGTTTATGCTGAGCCCCGGCCAGGCAGCTGGTTTGGGTTGCCTGGCTCTCCTTTACTTTACTAAGACCTCTACTTTGACAGAAAGGATGATCAGGCCAAGGTCATTTTTTTCTTCCTCTTTGCTGACAGAGAGAAAGGCTGTTCTCCTCGACCTGACGAGTTGTAAGAACACTAAGGGCAGGTTACTGTGCCCTCAGTGGTCCAGTCCAAAGTAGAAACTTAGAGTGATAGAAGCTTCCAGGGGCTGGAGACACTTTGGGCAGACGGATTTCTAAATCTACCCCCATTTAGCGTGGACCTCAGGTGTGGGCAGTCCCCCAGAGGTGCTAATGGGAGGCAGTGGGAAAGCTATTATGTTTTGCCTGGTGCGCTCTGCCTCAAATGTTTATTTGAACAGTGTTGAGGTCTTGGGCTGTGAATCTGTAGGAAGACCCTTTTATACTCGGTAAGTTGGGGAAGCTGACTTGATGCTAAAGAGGTTTATGCCATTAACCTGCTAATTACCGTGAATTCATTTAATTTAATTTATTGATTGGCCGCTCCCGGTGGCTTGCGGGATCTTAGTTCCCGGACCAGGGATTGAACCTGTGCCCTCATCAGTGAAAGTGCCAAGTCCTAACCACTGAACCACCAGGGAATTCCCTGTGCATTTATTTTAGTTACTTTTAATTTTCTGGTAACACATGGTAGACATGTATATTGAATAAAGAGGAAACTACATAAGAAAAAAATAATTGATCCTATTATCCATTGATAAATATTGCCACTTTGATGTATAATTCTCCAGTAATTTCTGTGTTTGAGTATTATTTCAAGTTATTTTTCTTTTAAACAAAATGAGGGGTCCTGTTCATTTGTAATTCTGCTTTTTAAAAAAAATTTAATTGAATAATTGACATGTAATATTAGTTTAGATGTATATGCAACAGAACATGCTTTTTTTTTTTTGACTCAGTATCATGAATAGTTTCTCCAACTTCAAACATTTAAATAAATATGGTTTGTCTTAATTAAACTTCCCCTGATATTGGGTATTTAGGTTTTTTCTTAAACTGTGGTAAACATCCTTATACATGTATGTTTATACATTTCTTATTTCCTTAGGTTGTGTTAAATCCAAATTGCTCTGGATATGCAAATTCTTAAGACTTGGCACTGCTGCTTCTAAGAGGCTACCGATTTAGGATTTACATGTGAAATTTTGCCTGTTTTCCCGTCACAAACATGAGATTGTTTTCTTTCTCTGACCATACACCGGTTGAATACATGGAGATGGGATCAGGTTACATTAACCTGCATTTCTTCAGTTGATGAGGCCGAAGATCTTTGCCAGTGTTACCCATGGACACTTCCTTTTCTAAGTTTCCTTCTTTTTTTCAGGCTCAGTTAGCCAAATAAATTCTCTTAGTGCCCTCAGCTGTGAACTTTGGGCTCGAACACACATCCGTGTCCCTAATACTTAGAAATGATGTGTTTCTGAGAGCAGGAAAAGCCTCCCCTCCCCCCGCGCCCCCCCCCCCACCTCTCCCCAGGTGTAATTGCCTAGAAAACTGTGCTTCTGTGTGTCTGCATGGGCGTGTCAGTTTCCTCGCTCAGTCTTACCTCTGAACTAGGAAACGTCTGTGCGTTCTTAAACCGAAGGTGATTGTGTGTCCCGGAGGGGGATGGCCCAGTGGCTTTGTGGGTCCCCAGAAGTTGCCCCAGCCTGCTGCCGTGCGTGCACAGCCAGCCCACCTGTGCCCAGCCCACCCCGTCTGTGGCCGGCGTGCCTGGCACCTCCAGCTGGTAGGAATCAGAGCAGATTAGCGTGGTGGAGAACCCTTCAGGAACAGCTTCCAGCAAATGGAAATTATTTTTAAAACAAATTGATGTGGTTTTTCTGTCAAACCTACTTGGAGCATAAACAAGGTTGGACTCTAAGCCGCTTCCCTTCCACAAACGAGCGTGTGTTTAGAATGTGGCTTTCGGCAAAGTAAACATGGTCTCGAAAGTGAGTTGTCCTGGTGTGTGTCTGATTTGAAAAGTAAAAGTAGTGCCCTCCCCAGTATCCTCGTAGACTGCCTGCTGGCCCTTGAGATGTCCCTTCCCACTCATCTGTCTTCCTGCCACAAATATCACGACTTCCTGGAAGGGTTTAAAAGGTAAGGAGTAATTTGGTGTTGAAAGGGGAGGAAATGCCAGGTTTACTTCTGTGGTAAGATCAACATTTTAATCTTACCCCTTTGCCAGGTAAGAGTATCAAAAACATCTTGTGAAATACGTACCTCTTGTATGAGTGTGAGCGTGTGGACACATACGTATGCTTTGACCTGGGCATCTTTGAGTTGTCTGTGACTTACAAAGTAGTTCCTCCATCCCAGGGACAATGTCAGCTTTATTAAATTGGCCACAGCCTCCGTAGAAGGTGAAACAATGCTTTTAATGTTCTGATTATATATTAATGAGCAACTAGGCCAAGGGAGACTTGCCAAAAAAGCTACAAAGTGAGAAAGCCACCAATATCAGAGTGAACTTTGCACTCTGAAAGTGTGAATGATGTCAGGTGAAAGAAGTTTATTGCATAAGGGGAGCAACTGGAATCTCTTTGATGTTGGTTGGCGTCCTGGCCCCATTAGACTTTTGGACTTCCAGTTAACTGCATGTTTGCTGGCGAGGGCTGTGCTGTGGTGTGGTACCTGCAGTCTAGGGGGACATGTTCTTGACCTGAAGGGACCAGCATATATGTTGGGGTGGAGGGAGATAGGGGATTTGGGGGGTGTTGGCCATTTGTATCTGCTTTCAATCAGATTCAACAAATTTTTAATATAAAACTGAAATGTATAGTCTCCCCTCTCCCCCCAACTTTTCCTCTGGAAGGACTTCTCTCAAAATAGCATGCTCTTTTTCTAAAATCTGCCTGCCCCAACCACAGAAAGGGATCAGATCTTAATCAATCAGATCTTAATTTCTTTTCTCTGAATTGTGGTGACATTTCCTCCTGCCTCTGGCTTGCTCTTAATTTTTGAATGGCTTGCCACTGGGAGAAGCCTGCTTTCCACAGACTTATTAAATAATTACTGAAAAGAAGAAAAAAAAATTCTCTTTTGAAATCCTGAGAATTTGTTTTCCGTGGGAGGATAAACTCCAACTGAGTGTTTCCACTTTTGATGTGTTGGTAGGCAGAGCTATGATCTTGAGTGTAGTATAGTTTAGGAAGCAAGAAGGAGTTGATTGTATGGGAGGGATTTTAGAGGTAGTATCATGCCTTTATCATCTGAAATGTGGATATTTTACCAGTTCCCTACTTCATTTATCTCCTGGCACTTAGAGGAAAGGGTCATTTCTGCATTTGTGTGGTATAGAAGTAGCTAGGTGGCATTTTCAGTCTGGAATTTTGAAGGCCTGCTAAGGCAGAAGGTTTTGTGTTTTGTTTTTTATAATAAAGTCATTGAAATATAGTTTAAATATCACAGAAGCCATCCTTTTAAACTGTGATTCAGGCTTTTAGTATATTCATAGATTTGTACAATTGTCACTACTAATTCCAGCACATCTTCATCACCCAAGGGCAATACCCTGTTCCCTTAGCAGCCCCTCCCCACTCTCCTCCTTCTCTTCCTCTGGCAGCATCTGCTTTCTGTCTCTCTGGATTTGCCTGTTCTGGGCATTCATATAAATGGAATCATACAGTACGTGGCCTTTTGTGTCTGGCTTCTTTCACTTAGTGTAGTGTTTTCAGGGTTCTTCCATGTTGTAGCATGTATCAGCAATTCTTTCCTTTTCGTGGCTGTGTAATATTCCCTTGTATGAATAGACCACATTGAGTTTATCCATTCATAAGTTGATGGACTTTTTGACTAATGTGAATAATGCTGCTGTGGACATCAGTGTACACCATCTTGTATGAATGTATGTTTTCATTTCTCTTGGGTAGATACCTAGGACTGGAATTGCTGGGTCATGTGGTAACTCTAAGTTTTTGAGAAACTGCTAGGCTGTTTTGCACAGAAGCTGCACGCCCCCTTTTACAATTTCATCGGGAGCGAATGAAGTTTCCTATTCCTCCTCAGCCTCACCAGTACTTGTTATTGCCTGCCTGCTTATTTACAGCCTTCCTGGTAGGTATGAAGTGGTATCTCCTCGTGGTTTTGATTTTCATTTCCCCAGTGACTAGTGACGCTGAGCATCTTTTCATGTGCTTCTTGGCCACTTGTATATCTCTTTTGGAAAAATATTTATTCATTTTCTTTGCCCTTTTTTCAATCAGGTCATTTGTCTTTTTGTTGAGTTGTAAGCAGGGTGTGTTTTAAAAAGAGACAGGTCATAAAATTTTGGATGAATTGAATTTCCCAGATAGAGAAATTTGTCTTACCTTCCTTAGGTGAGCAAGATTTTATTTTGAAGATTTTAAAGACTTTTGAGATCTTCAGGTAGAAACATAATGGGCAGTACTTGCCTGGTTTATTTGCTTTACTTGTCTCCCTGTTTATAATCCTAGGCGAAGGAGGAAATGCGGCAGAATAGAACAATAGTTATTTCTGCAGCGAATCCAGATTTCCGACTCTCTGAGGGAGCTTACTTATCACACCATGTTCTCCACTGGGAGAATGGGAGAATTTGCCCTCCTGTAATCTTAAGGAAATTTGCTGTGCACGTGCATTTACAACCAGGTTTGACCATTTTCTCTGCACTTCCTCTGCTCCAGGGCAAGGCTGCCTCTGCTGACAGAGCTTTGCAGCTATAAATTAGACAGAAATGCGGTCCCGAGGCTTTCCAAACGCAGGCAGGGTAATTGCTCTGGACAGGTTTACAATAGGGAGGTGTGAAGTGCTTGTGGAGAGCGGAAGCTGGGGGGAGGGCCCACATGTTGAACTTGGGCGGTTTCGGGGTGGTAGGCTGACACAGCTAATTGAAAACTGTGGCCCTGGTGGCTTTTAATGGGAAAGGAAGCCGAGGCTTTACAGTGAGGAGCCAGAGGGAGAGTGGCCGGTGGGGTTACTCAGAGGGTCAGTACTGTACCTCTGCAAGCACTGAGAACCCTGGGCCTCGGTTGGAGGACCTGTGCCCCTGTTATTTTTTGTTTCTTACTCTCTAGTCCCCTTCTAGATGAGCCGAGGGGATAGAGGCAGGGGTCCCAGGTGGTGGTGTGGCACTTGAGAGGAGGCCAGCAGGTAGGCTTTAGAAAAACGTTGGCAACCCATCTGTGGCGATCCTCCAGTTAAGGTGGACTGGCCAGTGGGCTGATTATTATTGAAATAATAATGACATGGTGGCCTTCTGTTAGTCCTCCAGGGAGCCAGTAGGCATTTTCTAACTCTCCTGTTGACCTCAGAGCCTGAATCGCTGGTGCCAGGGCCTGGGAATCTGCATGTTAAGCAGTTCTGTGGGGCCGTGGCTTTCAAGTCTGAAGTGTGAGACTCGCTGCCCTGGACAGTGGTCTCCCTTAGGCCCAGTTTCCATGTGGTTCCAGGTGTCTGTTCCCCTGCCTCCCGCCCACCCTCCACTGCAGTCACTTGATACCAGGTGCTTTCTCAGCTCAGGTAACACAGGACTGAGTGTTTCCTTCACCAGCCAAACCTTTTCCTCCCTTCAGGGCCTTTGCCTGTGCTCTGGTCACTGTGCCTTTTTTGCTCCGCTCGTATTATCCTTCTGGTCTCAGGTTAAAGCATTCCTCAGAGAGGTCTCCCCAAACACCTGGGTGAGGGTGGCCGAGGTCTTGTTCCTGTATGGCCTTTGGAACACGTCTCTGGTTACTCGCCCAACATCTTATTCCCCTCCTGTTGTACACTCTTTGAGGGTAGAGGCCACCTTAGTGTCCTGTGGTTCTGGAGTCCAGCACCATTCCTGGTGCTTAATAAACTCGTGTGTGTTCACTTATTTCCAAACTAGATGTGAATGACCACTGGCCTTTCTGCTGTGTGGTGTTATCCCAGGCACTGTTTCCCCATGTCCCTGAAACCCCTGTTGAAATAACCACAGGTTGGCCATCCTGTACGTCTGCCCTTTGGGGTCTCCTGTTATTTTTTGTCACTTAGGGGTTAACTAGATACCTTTTAAGGGCCAGCTGGCCCCATTGAAGTTGCTGCTTATTAAAAACTAAAACAAAATATGGACGCAGTTTTATTTATTTCAAACGCTGTGGTAGCAACTTCCAGAAAGACCTTTCAAAGGCAGAATATAAAAGGTGTGGAGATGGTGGAGGTAATAGGCTCTTCCTTGAGATGTGTGGCAGTTAATGTGTAACCTCTTTAACAAGGATTATGTGGATGTTCATGTGGCCTTAGAGCTATCCTTGGGTTCTTAAACGCAGGCAGTGGATCCCGTGTTTGTAGGAAGTTCATGGCTTTGCAGATAACACAGACCCCCAAGGCTTAATTTCCCTGGGTTGAAAGACAACCGCCACCAACCACTGCTAACTGTCCTGTCCTGCAGCAGGTTGGAGACACTCAGTGTCTGGAGAAGGCTGTCTCCCTCCCCATTCTCAACACACGTACACATGATTTTAGAGAGAGAGTGAAGTTAAGGGAGATCAAGGGAGATGGAAAGAGTAAGATCTGAGGGGAGAGGGAATCGGGCCCTCCCTTCTGGGGTGGGGGGTGGGGGGACACGGGACAGGCTGGTCGGAGATCCAGGCGGCTTGCCTCTTGAATGAGTGCTATGCCACCGACCTCCTGCTCTTTCGTGCACTGGCATTTCGGGAGGATTGTCCATCTGGAGGGCCCAGGTTAGAAACAAGAGAGCATGATTACGATAAAGTCTGATCAGCAAACCAGGACTTTTGCTGTCCTGGATTTTCACCTTACTGTAATTGTCTGACTTTTCCATCTAGGAGGAAAATAATTGCTGGAGTTTTGGATAACATGTAAGCCAGAGGCTAAGTGACCTGGCTGGCTGGTGGTGTATCTACCTTCACACGTAACCTTTTGAAATGCTACCTGCCCCTAATGGCAACAGAAGCCATCAGTTAAATAAACCAGCTGTTAAGAGCAAGAACAGGAGTGTTTGCACAAACTACCTTTAAATTTTCTGATCCTTGATGAATGTCAGTTAGTTTGTGAATTATTAACCTCAGTGTGCGTGAGGAAATACTGGGCGCTTAAGTGTCCAGTATATTTTCATATAAGAAAAAAATCAAACTGACCACACCCTCAGCTGCTACCATTTAGGGCTCGGCACTGGCCTGCTTTCACTCAGCAGGCGTATTTAAAGCAGAGGTAGGAAAGTTGGCCCCTCATAGACCACACGTGCATCATAGCTCATCACTTGCCGTCGCACTTTTGCTCAGGAAGGAGTGGGAGTGATTTGCAACCTGTTGGCCGATATAAGTCTGATGATCCTTATCGAGCTGCTTGGAGTGTCCAGATCCTAGTGAGGGGGTTGGGAGGGATTCCCATCTAGCTGGGAAGCATTGTGTGTATCGGATCAGAAAAGTAGATTTAATGAGTTATAGGAAGTTGGCTTGAGAAGTCTTTTCGCCTTCACTTCCCAGCAGCTTTGCAAGAGGTTCTTTAATTTGTCACTGGAGAGAGAGCCACCTTTCTCTAGTGCCTCAGTTTCCTTGGCGTGAAAGCTTGAAGTCGGCCTCCCCCATGGGCCACAGCAGCGGGTCTCCTTGGAAGAAGCCAACACAGCTACCGATGGAGGGAGCTACAGTTCAGCTTCCTTTGCAGAAAGCAGATTTCAGAACTTTAAGTGGTGGGGAGAGACTTGGAGGAATCCATTTGTGAGCCTGGTTTCCACAATGCCCAGCTATTTTGGGGGGTCCTAAGGGCCTCCTCCTGATATTAATGGACTAGTTCTCTGTTTTGACTTTTACCTGGAAAGGGGGACTGTGTATAGCCCTTTATCTGGCGGGGGGGGGGGAGGCTAAGGGAGAAAGACTCCTTAAAGGGTGAGAAGGAGGGAGTCTGGGAGAATCAGAGCTGAGCAAAGTGGGCTCTTGAAATAGCACATGGCTTCCTTTGAGTTGCACATACCTTTGGGTATTGATTGCTGGATTAATCCGGCAGTGTGAGTAAGTCACACCTAGAAATGCCCCGGTGTGGTTCTGGGGATTCAGTTACTTTACTGCAAGGCCTAAGCTTTGTTCACTTCCAGGGCAGAAAACGTGCATGCCATGGGGAGGGAGAAAGCAGGTGCTTTGTTTCACTTCCCTGTCTCTTTATTGTCCTCGGGGGTGAGGCCATTTGATATTGGCAGTTCTGAAACACATTGAATGCTTTATTCTTGAGCTGCTGGGATTATGGCTGACATAGACCAAGGGCTCCGCCACCAGCCTTCTCTATGGCAGGGTAAGAAAAGAAATTCAAGCTGTAAGTGAATCTCTGTTTGGGGGTTTTGTAGTGGCAAATTACATAAATGAGTGAATTGAAAAAGTGCCCGGTTTCTATCATGGTGAATACCTAGGCTTTAGATAAATATTGACACCAGCAGTGCGGCAGGCCTACCATTTGTCCCATGCCCCTGGGAAGAAAAGATCTTTTCTGAGGCACTTGTGACCTTCTAAACCACCCTGACAAGTTTGTGCAGGTGCTTTTCTGCAGCAGCTCTCTAGGTCTGAGAGCGTGGGTGGTTTTCTCCCTGTACTTGTGCAAGGGTGAGCCTTACCGAAGTCAAGCCTGCCTTGGCTTATCGAGCCTTGGCTTATCGATCGGGGCTGAGTTTGCTGCAGGTGAACGGGGTTGCCAGCACAGTTTTGCAGAGTCACGCTTGTGTGGCCGTGTGGACCCGACCTGGGATAGGAGCACCTTTTATTTGCTGTGACAGACAGTCTTCCAGTGGGAGGAGCAAGGAGATAGGAAAGGCAGCCTGCAGAATCTGAGCTGGAGGACAGATTGGGTCTCATCACCGAAAGCCTGATTGTACAAACTCTGACACACTCCAAACTCTACTTTGGTTGATTCCCTATATCTTGGTGCGTGGAACCCAGCTGGCTTCTAACTGAAGAGGGTTTCAGATGCCAATTTTGTTAGCGTGACGTCTACAAGAGCAAGACAGCCTCTCGCCACCCAGAGTGATGGAGGGGGTTGACCACAAGCTGAGCAGAGACTGTGACCAATACGAATTTGATTACATCATCTTTAAAAAGGAGTGATGGTGGAAGCTAGGGATGTGTGTGTGTGTGTTCAACAGACAGCAAGTGTTAGGCAAAGAAGTGCTGGCTCTTCATAGGGCAGCTGCCTCCCTGTAGCTGATGTCATGGATGTCTGGGTTTGGTAGGACTGTGGGCTTTGATTTCCTGCTGAGATGGGAATTGAATGGCTTTTGTCTCTGCCCTAGCACTCAGAGAGGAGATGGAGTAACTCTAAGCCCATGTGGTGTTTCTGAGGTCTCTCCAGCCTGTAACTGGGACTCCAAAGGGAGTCACTTATGAATGACTTCCGGTAGAGCTTTTAATTGCTTTTGCTGCTTATTTACTTTAAAACTGGACTCACATCCCGTAGATACCAGTAGTCATTATTTGGTTGAGGGATAATTAGCAGAATTTACCATTAGGATCCAGACCTTTAAGACACATCTTTGGGAGTAAATGACCTGAAACTACAAACTCTCAAGAGGCAAGGGGGTGGCGGGGAGGGTGTGGCTACGAGGAGCTAGCTGTTAGGAAGCCCTGGGCCTCGGCAAACGTCAGTGGACCACGTGGAAGAGGGAAAACGTCTTTTTTTAGAAGCCTTGATGAATGACTTAAAAAAAAAAAAAGCCACAAAAGTGTATTGCAGCTCCATCATTTTCACCACCAGTTTTCCATTCAATGTAGTAAAAGCTGAGTATGTCCAGCGTGCAGGTCACAGGCATCATCTGATGCTTTGCGTCTGTAGTTTCAGTGAAAAGGAAAGCCCTGTATTGCAACAGCAGAAAGCACTCTGTGCAAAAGCTGTGCTGAAATACCATCTGGCTGTCCCACCTTGACTGACATAGTATCTACTCAGCCGTTTCAACAACCAGAAGCAGAGAAGTCACCACAGCCGCAGGACAATGATGTGGATAGGCTTTTGATTTTACGGTGTTTTGTGACGTCTGAACATCGTAGAAAGAAAAATTTTGGCTTCAGCTGAGCATTTCATGACACACATAAACTTTAAATAGCCCAGTGGAAAAATTGACAGAACAAGATCCCAAGTCGATAAGCTAGCTAATAAAGTCAGCACCTTCACTGTGAGCCAGGAGACTGACCTTTCCAAACTGTGTTTTCTTTAAAATACTTAGCTCGAGTCCCTCGTGTGCCTCCCTGTAATAGAGTGGATGTGTTCTTGAAAAGTTGTGGGTAAATTCAGTTTTTGAATTTGGCTAACTTTATATCAGGGATCTGTTCTCTATATTTGAGTCATCTTCATTTGTAAGTCAGGAGGTAGCTGGGAAAGGCCGGTAGGATAAACTGAGAAGATAACATTTGACTGTTTGAAACCTAGAAGGAGATATAGCAAACCAAGAAGAGAATGTTTGGTAATATTTGTGGGAACCTTGCGCTTAATCCAGTTGTAATGCAGAGTATCATGGCAAATACAAGTAAACCTAGATTTTTATGTTAGCTTTGTAGCTTGTGGATGCTTGGCCTTTGTACAGGCACAGAGAGGTGCCTGAGCCATTAGTGAATGCTGGGTGTGATTTCAGTTGGAAAAATAGAAGATGCATGTAAATTCCAATGGAAGCTGACGGGGGTTTCAGAGAATACCCCTAGGAACTTCTGGCTTTTCAGAAAGGGTTTTCCTTATGAGCAGCTTTATGCCCTCTTGTCATTTGTCCCTTAAAACCTTTCATTTCCTCCTTCCTCTCCTTTAAAGAGGACAAATAGGCAACTTACCATATATTGCCCTTTTGTAACCCACAAGTATATTTGCCTAGAATCACTCTTCTAAATACTTTTTTAAACATCAAAAAGTCTGGTCATCACGTGCAGAGTTGAATTTTTATCTTTTGGCATACATTTCTGTAAGGTGAGGTTTATGTGCTACTATTTTTTGTTGATTGGATTATGTTAAAGTGAATTTTCAGAAATGAGAGTTAAAAAGAAAAGCACAGAATGAATGCCTTGATCCTTTCCTGGTTCTAGGAAGCATCTAGATGAGAGTGTTTAGAATGGCGTGTAATGACTCAGTGGGAAGGGGTTTTTTTGTTTGTTCTTAATATTTCAGTGTGTGTCTCTTGTACTCAGGGGAAGTAATCCATTATTGGAGGTTTCATTTCTGAAGAATCTCGAGTCACTGGTACAGAAGTTCTTTATCCCTTTATCCCAGTGAAATCCTTGGTTGTAGCTCCTGCCAACAAGACAGGCTTGGAATCTGGCCACCCTCTTCTTGCAACCAGGAGTACTTTTTATGGGGCTGTGTTAAAATAGTTATTTTCCTCTCTGATAGTCACACTCCTCTCAGGACCCTTAAGTGGGGGCACGAAGTGTGAGAAATCACTCAGTGTTTAGTGGAGAAGCATTTCAGTGTGTTGGAAAAGGAAATTGATCACCCGTATCACTTATGGTTGGTGGTTATGCCAACATTTACACATCTAAATCCTGTTGGGATTAAAATTCAATCAAAGAACAGTTCCTAAGGTCTTACTAGTTTGCATCTTGCATAGGTCAGCCCAAAGTTAATGAATTTCAAAGCCCCATCACACTTTTAGTGTACATTCTGTATTTTGCAGTGGTTGGTTTCACTGGAAAATAATCTCCTGAAAGTGGATATTTGTAAGAGCAGGGGGGTACAGGTGGAGGTGTTAGGACAGGAGAACAGTAATCTGTGACCAGAGGAGCGCTGGTGGACTCTACAAAGCACTTGGCAAACCAAGGATTCCAAATTTATCCACTGGATGAATGCGTGCCTCACTTCCTGTCCCTTTTGCTCGACCTGTTTTAACGACTGCAGAAGCAAGAGCCTCCGTTTCCTGCCTCAATAGAGCATAGTTTTCATTTAGGAAAATCCTCCTCCATTTTTTTTTAACTGAAGGAACTCCACCCTCTAGGTGTGTCGAGGTGAACATGCGTTCTTGGGGCACTTCTGTCCCCTTTAGTTCCTGATTGATGAGCCCTCGTCTCGCTGGAGCCCCTGGTGCCTTAGGACAAGGAGACGTTGGTGGGGGTGGGAGCGCCTGCCTCCAAGGCACCACCCCCCTCTGTTCTGCAGAGTGGCTGGGCTTGCAGGAGGGAAGGATGAAGCTGTGTGCGGGATGGTGCCCGGCAAGGGGGTGATGACTTTGAAAAGCCCAATAGAGCTTAAGGACTGTCTGAAAGGGCAAATTTGTGATCTCTCTTCAGAGGTGATAAAGTAGAGAGTAAGTGACCAAACTCCTGACCTCTCGCCCCCCCCCCCCCCCCCCCCAAGTCTCTGCAAAGCCGCTTCTGTAATAGCAAAACCAAATGATGGCTGTAGGTGCCTCTTCCCTGCAGGGGTGATCCTGGGTGGCAGTCTCTTTGTGACAGGTTTGTAGGAGGGTCAGCCTGTGGCCAGCAGCTATTCTCTGCCCGAATTCCCTTTGTTTGTGAGGTCCCCAGCAAACCGCATAACTGCGGCGGTGGCTGGAGTGCCTCCTCTTAATGAAATTAATTAATCTTTAAGGGTCAGTGATGCCTAGACCATATTTAATGAGTGACTATTACAGGAAATTTGTGAGCTTCTCCCCCCAGTACATCCTCCACAATCAAGCGCAAGACTGCTTAAATAAGTGAGCCGTATCATATCCAGTTACTTTGTCTCTCTTTAGCCAAACTAAGATTTTGGCAAGAAAAACAGATCCTAGGGTCTCCTGTGTTAAGGTTTGTTGTGGAAAGCAAAGGCTGATTTCTTTCAGTGGTGGTGAGCCTCTTGAGTGTTTGGGTCAAAACTTGAGGTAGATGAACAAGGAGATATTCTGTTCCTGTGGGAGTCAGCTTTAATGACGGTATAGACTGGCGTTTGTAATGGACCTGGCAGTGGGGTTGGCTTAGGTTTTTGTAACCCTTGACTTAACTGCCTGCTAGGTTGTAGACCTGACAACACGGACCTACTCTTCTCGACTTTGCCCTAAAACCAGTCCTGTCTTGCCCCTCTCCCTTCTGACTTGGCTTTTTTTTTTTTTTTTTTTTTTTGTAAAGATTCATGCCTTCCATGCCTTATTGTACTTTTCTGGCCTTTTTTCCTGAAACACTTCCTTAAAAACCATGTTATTCTTCTACTGTTCTCCCAGGTTTAGCTAAGTTCTTGCATTTTCTGATAAACCTTCCTCATCACAATTGATCTTCCCTGCTCTGAATGTCACCTGGACTCAATGGTTCCACGCCAGGAGAACAAACTCAGATGCTTGCAGGGCCAGGGAGATACTGCAAATGAGTGAAGAGATCCTGGGGGAGACAGTAGGAGTGGTGAGGTCTGTGGTCAACCAGTGGCCTTGCTAAAGAAATGTAGCTGATCGTGCTGTCAGCATGCTGGCCCCATGATGACAGGCATACCTTGTCCTATTGTGTTTCGCTTTATTGCATTTTTTTTTACAAATCGAAGGTTTGTGGCAACCCTGCATCGATCAAGTCTGTTGGCGCCATTTTTCTGACAGCATTATTTTATAATTAAGGCATGTACGTTCTTTTTTTAGACATGCTGTTGCACACTTGATGGATTACAGTATAGTGTAAAAGTTCTTGCGATTTGCTATATTGCGATATTCGCTTTATTGTGGTGGTCTGGAACCGAACCCGCAATATCTCTGAGGTATGCCTGTAATTTCAAGAGAAGCTGAAACTTTTTGTCTTTTGCTGAAAACTTTAGATTTCTCCAAATGCTGTTCAGTCGGAGACAAATTTCCCTCCAGCCCACCTTCGGCCCCAGAGCTGCCAGTTTGCAACTCTTGGTCCATCATTCCCAAGATGCTTGCCCTGTCAGAGCCTTAGGCTGCAATTATTTGGTCCAGAGTCTTATCTGACCAGAAGGTTGTAAACTGTTTAAGGTCAAGGACTAGATCTTATCCTGATTTGTATTAGAACTTAACCTAAGTGCAGTATAGATTGTAGACAAACACTCAATAAATATTTGTCAAATTTGACATCTGCCAGGTGCTATAGGACTAAGACTTAAGCCTTCATTCAAATTAACCACAAGCTGGTTGAGATGTGTGAGCTATTAAGGCAGAGAAGCACATTTAGGACTGGCAGGATTACAGAGGTACATGCAACAGACTTCTGTCAAATAATGTTGTAAGCATCAGAATTCAGAGACCCACACTGATTTCTAAAGCTGATTTTAAGGAGTGTCTGACTCTGGGGTTTGTATAACGGCTAGTGTGTATTACCTCTTCTTCTGAGTTGCTTGTAAGCTTCATTTGCATGGAGAATTATCTGTGTAACATTTTCAGAAATCAGAATAACTGTGACTCATTACTGACTTTGTTCAGTGTTAGTGACCAGAGGCTCTCAAGGTGAGCTGTATGTATTGCGTTGCTATCGAGTGAGTTTACATTTGATTATTTGCTGAACGGGTTTCTTTTTCAAAGCCTTAAGTTTAGGGACTATATGGTTGATCAGCTTCTTGAAGAAAGACAAGTACAGAACCACCTTCTGAGTGAGAACTCTTGGGTGAGGGTGCCAGAGGAATGATTCCAGTTTCAGATACAGCTTTATCATTCTTAATATAAGCCTTTAATGTGTATGATCAGACCATTCAGTTGTGGCTTTTGGTTAATGAGGGGAAAACATTGCAACAGGAAAAAAAAAAGATAAGGACATCTGATATCCTAGATTTAAAAAGAAACCTCTTCTCGTAAAACCTTATAATGTGGGCCTAGGGAACACGGTGTGGTGATTTCATTGGAACGTGATGTGTAATTCCTCAGAAGGTATAAATGCAGCAGAAACAGCCTTAAAAGCTTAAGCGATTAAATAACTTAACAAGGCACATGCTCTTCCTCATTCACACCCCCTTGAAATTTGAAAAGACCAATCACTTTTTCCCAGTTAGTCCTACACCGGTGACTCTTCTTTTAATGGATGGCAAAAAGCACAGTGTGAGGTTAAGTGGAGACACACAGATGAAGCCCACAGAGATGAAGCTCACAAAGAAGAGGTTCCCAGGCTAGTCCTGTGTGCCCCCATGTGCTCAGCAGTTGGGTCAATGGATTGCTTCACACTTTTCCTTCCGGCTGTATTCTTCACCTTAGCACACATCTGAAAGCTTAAAACATGCAAAGTCCTATGCAGTTCAGGAGCCCACACAGGGCTGAGCAATGGGAAATAGACGGACCTGGAAATCAAACTGAATGGGGAAATGTCCTTCCCCAGGGAATGCCTGTCACAGGTTTGGGACCACTTCCTTCCACTTTGAATTATTATTCTTATTAAAGTTGAAAAATACAGCCATGCGTTGCACCCTCCTTCCCTGTGAGAGGTTTGGCCTGTATAGCCAGCGGTCTGTGAGCAGTGCCTGTTTTTGAGGATGAGGTGCTAAGGACGTTGTCTAATGATGTTGGGGTTATTTCCTCTCCACAGCTTACTCAGAAGTAAACGCAACTTTTTATCCCTTAACTTTCAAGGAGTCAATGAATTATTGTTTGCCAGCTTTGAATGGCGTTTGCCAAGTTCGTAATATGTGGTTCTAGTCGTAATCCAGGAAGATGCTGGTCAGATTATGTAAATACTGATTAAGCCTATGGAATTACATTCAGTGGGCATTTGTTTTTACAGAGAGTCTTTCTCGTGGATTGAGCTTTCAACGCCGTTTTCTCTGTTGGGATTGGTTAAGAACTGTGTGTGCCTGAAGGATGTGGGCTGAGATCTGTGCCTCCCTCCCACCATGTTTTTAACAAAGCACTTAAATTATTGGGAAATTCAAATTTATTTATTTTTTATTTTATTTTTTTATTTTTATTTTTATTTTTTGGCACACGGGCTTAGTTGATCCGCGGCATGTGGGATCTTCCTGGAGCCGGGATCGAACCTGTGACCTCTGCATTGGTAGGCGGATTCCCAACCACTGTGCCACCTAGGAAGCCCTATTTTATTTTTAAATAATTTTATTGGTGTGTAACTGATTTACAGTGTTGTGTTAATTTCAGGTGTACAGCAAAGTGACTCAGTTATACATATACATTTTATCCACTCTTTTTAAGATTCTTTTCCCATATAGACCATTACAGAGTATTGAGTAGAGTTCCCTGTGCTATACAGTAGGTCCTTATTAGTTATCTGTTTTATATACAATACTGTGTATATTGTCACTCCCAATCTCCCAATTTATCCCTCCCGCTCTTACTCCCTGGTAACCATAGGTTTATTTTCTACATCTCCTGTTTTGTAATTTTTCACAGAATTAGAACAAAAAATTTTATAATTTGTATGGAAACATAAAAGACTCCGAATAGCCAAAGCAATCTTTTTTTTTAAATTAATTAATTTATTGGCTGTGTTGGGTCTTCGTTGTTGTGAGAGAGCTTTCTCTAGTTGTGGCAAGCGGGGGCTACTCTTAGTTGCAGTGCTCGGGCTTCTCATTGTGGTGGCTTCCATGTTGCGGAACACAGGCTCTAGGCGCACGGGCTTAAGTAGTTGTGGCGCACGGGCTTAGTTGCTTCTGCAGCATGTGGGATCTTCCTGGATCAGGGCTCGATCCCTTGTCCCCTGCATTGGCAGACAGATTCTTAACCACTGCGCCACCAGGGAAGTCCCTAGCCAAAACAATCTTGAGAAAGAAAAATGGAGCTGGAGGAATCAGGCTCCCTGACTTTAGCCGGTACTACAAAGCTACAGTAATCAAATTTACTTTTAAAATGCAAGTCCCTTCCCTACGTGCCATTTCACTTTAAAAATTCGTTGATTACTTTATGGTTTAGATGTATTTGTTCATTATTTGATGATTTAGATTAACAGAAATTTCAGGGATGATGGACATGTCCTCTCCCTGAGTTGTGCGGTCAAGACAGTAGCTGCTAGCCACAGGTGGTTGGACACTTGGATAATGGCTATGCTACTGAGACGCTGAATTCTTAATTTTTTGTAATCTTAAAGTATAAATGTCAGTAGTCACACAGCTAGTGGCTGCCAAATTGGAGAGCACAGGTTTATAGAATGGTGGGGATTTCTCAGAGCTATTTGAGTACTTAGCTCTTCTCATTCTGTGGGATCGGGGTAGGGGGTCTTGCTAGGAAAAAGGCTCCGCAAGCAGATTGCTGTGCACTGTTGAACCCTTTGCTTTTCAGCTGCAGATAAAACCTGGCTAAAACTTGAGCCAGTCTCTGTGGAGGGGCCTCTCATGTATTGGGCAAATGGTGGGCTGGACAGTCATCTCTCAGCAGATTAGCAGAAAGAACATCTATGGCCGGGCTCCACTGTTCACAGATCTGCACACCCTTTGTGCAAGAACAAGGGAAATTTGTGTTATGACAATGGCTGACAAACTGTTTAATGAAAGCTGCAATTGGCAGTGACTAAATTCCCTGAGGTTTCTTTCCCCTCTGCCTTGCTTCTGAAAGGTGCAGAAATGCTTTTGACAGCATCTGTCCTGCTGACAGATGAATTGTTTTGACAGGAGAATCTGAAACCTTCAACCGAAGACACACTTAGATGTCGAGCCTGGTAAGGGGCAGTCATGTTTGTAGAAATAAGTGAGATGCTTTGGACTGGTATGCGTGTCAGCTGCCACCTGAAAGAAAGGCCTCGTTAAAGGTTTTTCACTGATTAACTCTTGGATTGTTCTTTAGACCTGAGGTGAGAATTCATACCCCTCTCTGCACAGTTCTTGGGCCAAGCAGATTGATGTCCTTAATCGTTAAGAAGTGATGTTGTCAGGAAGCATGGCAGTCAAAGGGTTTTTGTTTTTGCTTTGCTTTGTTTTGTTTAAACTTTATTATATTTGAAAAAAAATAATAAACCAATGTTCATAGCAGCATGATTCACAAAAGCCGAAAGATGGAAACAATGCAGATGTCCATCAGCTGCTAGAGGGATAAACAAAATGTGGGTGAGATATATACATATCTGCATACAATGGAACAATGGAGTATTATTCAGCCACGAAAAGGAACAGGAAATTCTGACACATGCTACAGTGTGGACACACCTTGAGGACATTGTGCTAAGTGAAAGAAGCCAGACACAAAAGGTCCTGTACTATACGGCTCCACTTATATGAGGTACCTAGCCAAGTCAAATTCATATAGACACCATGTAGAGTGATGGTACCTGGGCCCGAAGGGAGGGGAGAATGGGAACTTAGTGTTTCATGGGTGTTGAGTTTCAGCTGGAAAAGATGCAAAAAAAGTTCTAGGGAGGGATGGATGGTCATGATGGTTGCACAACAATGAGAATGTATTTAATGCCCTTGAACCGTACATTTAGAAATGGTCAAGATGGTACATTTTGTGCTGTGTACATCTTACCACAATAAGAAATAATTATGCTGGGAATGTGTCTCCCAGAAATGAACAAACAATAGATGTCTGAGGATTTTACTTCAGATTGTATTTTTGTTTTTAATGAATTTATTTACTTATTGGCTGCTTTGGGTCTTCGTTGCTGCGCATGGGCTTTCTCTGGTTGCGGCAAGCAGGGGCTACTGTTGGTTGTGGTGCATGGGTTTCTTATTGTGGTGGCTTCTCTTGCTGTGGACCATGGGCTCTAGAGCGCAGGCTCAGTGGTCGTGGCACACAGGCTTAGTTGCTCTGCAGCATGTGGGATCTTCCCGGACCGGGGATTGAACCCGTGTCCCCTGCATTCGCAGACAGATTCTTAACCACTATGCCACCAGGGAAGTCCCCAGATTGTACTTACTTGTCAGGGAGAATAGAGTAAATGTTTTCCCCATTTCCTGATAAAGCGGTTGGTGATCAGCAGTTTGTTCCAGAATTCTTTTCTTAGACTTAAAAGCTAGGCAGCCCTGTGTCCAAAAGCAGAGCTCTTCCAAGGGACCTGAGCCTCCGCTGCTGTCTTCTCTCTGTGTCGCTGATAGGCGCCCGAGAGGAGAGTTACTCTTAGAGCCAGTCTGCAGACACTCAGTTGTTGATACCTAGCTTTTCCAGTTCATTGAAAGTCAAAAACTCGCTGCGTCCAGGCAGATCCAGTGAGTGCTTAAATTTCCACTTACAAGCGACAAAAGCTTTGTTGCTGCTTACTAGAATCTCCAGGTTAAGTACTGATACTCTCCAGCTTCTTGATAAAACTAGCTTATGGAAGCCCCTTTCTCAAGTTGCCTTATCTAAAAAGCAGAATTTGTATAGCCTTTTTCAAATTTAAATACAGTGTGTGTGCTCTTTTAGGGAAAGATGGACCAAGGGGTGTTGTGATTTAAAGTGGTTTTATTCTAATACTGAGTTGCTGAAGGATGTGGACCCTTCTGGGGTGGGAACTGAGGGAAGTGATTTCATTCCAGATCATTCACAACGGAGCTACCAGGAATTGCTTGGGTCCTGGGTCCTGTGAGCCCCAGCTCCAGCCCTGGACATGTAGAACAAGCCAGAAATATGTCATTCATTTTGAACCTAGATCAGAGCTTGGCAAATGGTGGTTCTCGGGCTAAGTGTGGTCTGCAGATTTATATATATACTTAAAGAATTGAAGAGATTTTGCATACAAATTCAGAGATTGAGCTTCTCTTGAAAAGGGAGGAGACTGGTCTGTACCGTCCTTGTTTCTAGAAATAGGAGCAAATGCCCCCTTTAGGTGGGTGGGTGGATGAGCTGGCACTGTGGTGTGGACCTCATTCCACACCTGGCAGGCGACCACCTGCATTTCCTGCTTACCCTTCCAACTCTTGCCTTTGTGGTTTCTGAGTATTTCTCTCATGCCTCCTTCAGCTCAACAACTCCCATTACCTATGATGATATAAATGTCACAGTCATTATAAACTCACAGTATCTGTGGACCCAGAAACAAGATTTCCACTCCCCTTTGTCATGATAATGTGCTCACCATAGAAGAAAACTTCATTCTGTTCAGTCCTTTTTGTGAGGTGAGAGAATTCTCTCCATTTGTGGATTTTCTGTTCCAAGTCTAACCTGTTGATTTGTGTATCCCATTGTAAATACTCTTCTAAGAACAGACAAGCTCACACTTGACTTCAATAGGTGGTTTAAAAATTACCACCTTCAATCTTTATGGTAACATAATCCATGGACAAATTGCTTTTAATTCAGGCTGTGCCCTGAACACAGATGTACCATTAATTTCAAGGGTAGTTTGACTTTTATTTAGATGAATGTCTTGAGTTGACAGTGAAATGGCTCTCAGCTCTGGCTTAGTATTGATTGGAATGTCTCTGGAGGAAGCTTAAAAGAAAGTTGCCACTTAATGTGATGCTGGGCCCCTTAAGAGACAGAGTAAACTCACGATTTGTACTACTTGTTAATTGGCAGTAATGGCAATGGAATTAATAGCTGAGATGAAAAGTGTTAGCCAGCCCCTTGGCATACACAGGACTAGGTGTATTTTGGTGGTAGGGAGGGGGGCACAGTACATAGTTAAGAAGTAAGGGCCCCTGTGTGGTCCACATCTCTGTGGATTCTGTTCCTGGAAGATTAAGCTGGTCCGGGTTAAGGGTGTGATGTGGGAAGCTCAGCTGATCAAACGTTGGCACACTCGGTCCTTGTCTCCCTCTGAGGGAGGGGTCGGGGATGAAAGGGAGAGAGATGTAGTTCTGAATAATTGTGGTGGATGCTATAATCCTGAGAAGACTGCTGGCACGTGAGGCTTTGGTTCACACTGGTATGTTTTCCCGTGATACTGCTCTTCTCTCCTGTGTGACTATCACTGGAAATGTTTGTTCATTGATGGTAGGAATGCTGTGTTCATATAAACCTTATGATTACGGTCTTACATTGCTCACTTCTTAAACAGTCTTTCAACTTTGACTATACATCTGAGCGATTTTTGATCTTTAATTCTTGTTTAGACCAGGGTCTCTCAAACTGTGAATGTTACTGTTGACACTTAGGTCTGGATAATCGTCTGCTGTGAAGGGCTGTCTGGTGTGTTGTGGGATGTGTAGCAGCAGCCTTGTCCTCTACCCACCAAATGCCAGTACCACCCCCTCCCCACCCCACCCCTCACCCCCGCCTTCCCTACAGTTGTGACAAGCAGAAATGTCTCCAGACTCTGCCAAATGTCATTCCTGGTTGAGGACTACTGATTTTTAGGCAAGGAAGGGTCACTTTGCGGCCCCTCTTTCCTTTTACTGCTTCTTGATATAGTTTGATGCCTTAGTAAAACATTAATTTAAAAAATGCCATTTACAATAGCCTTGGACTTGATATGGTGCAAAGCATTTGGACCAGTATGCTCTAATGTGGAGTAAGAGGACTGGCTTCCCTGAGAACTTCTTTAAAAGTTGTGAAGTGGAAAAATGGTGTTGATTGAAATCCATTTGGATTTAGCCAGCCTCAAGTGAATTGAGATTTTCACAGTGGCTTGTTTATGGATCTAACTGGGGCCGAAGTGTATCTGTAACTCTCAGCATCAGTAGGTTACTTAAAATAGTGCATGGGATAGGGCAGTTAGGAGAGAGAGGGATTATTTCTTTTGGGGGGGGATGGGTAGACGAGTCCTGAATTTGGGGGGTATTGATTTAATTTTTTGTATTTGTTTTTTGTTCTCCTTTTACCAGAAACCTGAGTTACAACAAGCTTTCTGAGATTGATCCTGCTGGTTTTGAGGACTTGCCGAATCTACAAGAAGTGTGAGTGCTTTTTCCCAAACTTCTAGGGGTGGGGGATGGAGAGCTCCTTGGGAAGACCCTCTCATACGGCAGCATCGCTCTTTCCCCTGGATCAGCAGTCTGAACTTGTTAGAAGGAGCATCTGCTAGGGGCTGTCAGTAACAGACTGCCCCTGCTTAGTTAGTGCTCCTTCACTGAAGCCCCTCTGTTTTTCCTGGGCAGTCAGTGATTGGTGTGTTATAGTTCAGCAGGTGTGGAGTTACTGGAAATCACAGGTCCACGTTGGGTATATAGGCTTGTGGGAAGCCTTGCGGACCAGCTGGGTTAACACACTTGGTTGGTGCTTCCTCCAGTTCCCAGGGTGCTAGAGCAGCCTGCTTTGCAGGGGCATGTGAGCCAGTCCACCCCTTCTGTTTCCCAGGAAACCAAGGTATAGGGAAATGGATAGTAAGACTGACTTTTCCCATCTCCAAACAGAACTAGACACTACTGCCTTTGGAACTCTAGGCTTGCTGCCTCTTGCAGGGTCCTTTAAATCAGGCCTCAGTCTTCTCTTCTTCATCTTCTTTTTTATATAAAGGGACTTTAGGGAAAAGTCATGCATACCCAGTGCAGAAAATTTGGAAACTGTGGAAATATGTAAAAACAAATGAAAATCACAAGTATCATCACCCAGACCTAACCATTGTGAACACTTAGTGAAAAATATATACCTCTACACTTATAATTTTGGAATCAAGCTGTGTTTATATTGTCGTTTCCTGTTTCTTACTTATCCTTACATTTTTGACTACTTTGTCATGTAAATTAAAAGGTTTTTACTCTCCCATTTCAATTTTTGTGTAAAACTACTATACATGAATATTCCATAAATCATTCACCCAGTGCTTCCATTGTTATTTTTATTAGACGTTATTAAGTACTTTACATATTTTACTTATTATATGTAGCTGATAAAAGTCCTTGTGTATTATTCTTTGTTTCCATTGTTGATGATTTATCTAAAGGAAATTTATTTTCATCAGATGGTGCAATTTGTAAAATACTTGCATTCCCTACCGCCGTCTCCAGATTCTCCAAGATGGTGTTTATGATTTCCATGTCTGTTTGAAATAGGTTTCGACTTCCAAAGTTAAAGGAAGATCAGAGTTAGAAGGGGCCCTTGGAAATACTTTGTCCAGGACCATTATTTTCCCAAAGGGTCAACAGACCAGTATTCGCAGCATGGAAGTTTGGAGTGGGTTATTATGTTAGTTTGCCAAAAAGACCACAGACTGTGTGACTTAAATAACAGAAACTTATTTTTTCATGGTTCTGGAGGCGGGAAGTTCAAGATCAAGGTCCTGGTAGTGTTGGTTTCCTCTAAGGCCTCCTTCTTACTGCCTCTTCATTTGGCCTGATCCTCTATATGTGTGCTTTCCTAGTGCCTCTTGTATGTGTCCAAAGGTCCTCTTCTTAAAAGAGCACCAGTCATGTTGGATTAGGGCCCATCCATATGACCTCTTTCAAGACCCTTTCCCCAAATACAGTCACATTCTGAGGTACTGAGGGCTAGGACTTCGACGTATGAATTTTGAGGGGATACAATTCAGCGCATCGCAGTTACCTAAGATGACAAACCCAGTCCCTCAAGGAGCCGGTTTGCGTCATAACCCAGTGCTTTCCCCTCACCCAGGCTGTCTTTAATGCTTGTGGTTATGCTACTCAACTGCTGTGTGTCGTCTCAGGGATTAGTGGTTTCTTTAAGAATTGGACAAAACAAAAATAGGTGTATTTCTTCTGGCATCATTCAAGCTTTCATTTAACATTTCCTTGAGTACCTACTGTGTGCCAGGTGCTGCTCTGCTCTGGGGACACAGAAGTGACTAGACAGACATTCAGGGCTAGGGTTAGGGTCGGCAAGTGAGACATTCGCCTCAGGTGCAGAATTTAAGGGGCCTCTAAAAACTCAGCATTTGAGATAAAGGCTACCTTAATGCCGTATTTAAGAAATCAGAATGGATGCTGAAAAAACCCCATGATCAACAAAATACAAAAAGTGTAAGGAAAGTCAGGGTCAGTAGTACTGACTTTTCCTTTTACCCCAGGTTCCAGTCTGGCTTGACAGGGCATGGTTGCTGATCCTGTCTTGGTGAGAGAACTTCAATATTCTGTTCTTAATGAATTTTGTTTTGTATTCACTTTGATATTTGAAAAATACTGCGTTCAGATATTCTGTATCCTGGCTCCGGGGTTTTTTGGCGGCCCCTTAAATGCTGCTCCCCTTTTCCCCCAATCCTGGTACCACAGACAAACCTCATCTCTCAGGGAACACATATTAAGATGGGGAAAGACGCGTGGGAAAAAGGAAACCAGTAGGACTCACTGGTGGTAAGTGTTAAGGGGGGAATAGGACAGGGTCACAGGAGGATTTGCTTCTGTGCTTTTGGAGGGGGCATAACGGAGCCAGCGTGTTCAGGATGGTGATGATCAGATCCAGCAGATGTGAATGATACGGACAGGACAGGCTGCAAATACAGGCCCCCAAGGAAGGACGAGGACGAGGGCCACTGTGCCTGGCGTGCATGATGGGCGGGGTGTGTGGCCAGCACCTGGGTCCTGCAGGGCCCCGTGGGTCATATTAGATTATGGTTCCAACATCATTGGCCCCGCCATAAATTTGGGACACGGTAGATGCTCCCGTGAGCCTTTTCTGTGTTACTCTGTCGAGTTCTCTTTTTCCATTTGTTCCTTCCCCAAACAGCCTTTCAATTTTCATTTGGTTTGATTCCCTTGACTTCTGGCTTTTAATCCCCCTTCTGCTTGGTGCTTTTTGGGAATTTAAACCCCACCCACATCTAGAACTGATAGCATCTGATTTGCACCTGTCCTTCACTGGGGATGCTGGTTAGTCTTAAAAATAAATGCCTGGAACCCAACGGCTGCAACAGTCACAGCAGCAGTGTGCTCAGACTTCAGGGAAGACTGCCTCATCTCATCCTGACACCAAGTGTATATGATTTAAATTATTGTCTTCACAATCATTTTCTCCACTTTATAGAGGAGGAAACGGAAGTTTGGAGAGGTTAACTAATCCTGTGCAGTGTTACCTGATTGGTAAAGCTGAGAGCTGAACTCAAATCTGTTCGATTCCCAAAGCTATGTATTTAACCCTGAAGCTGCACTGCCCTAAATCCCCACACCCCTCATCTTAACCCACAATCTTCCACCAAGGATTTAAAAAGGACAGAACGTCCAGCGTTTGTCTCCTGTATCACTCTTCCTGCACCAGTCTTCTCTTTCTAGGTACCGAGTATTTTCTCTTACCCCTCCAGACCCCTTGTTGAGACCCACACCTGCCTCCAAGCCCAGCCTCCCTTCTCCTGTCACAGCATGGCTCTTCTCCCTCCCCGAGCTCCTGTTGAATTTAGGGACGGGATGAGGCTCCTCACCCCATGCTGTGCCCTCTCTGTGCTGTGTGTGCCTTTTCTCCTTCCTCCTGCTAATGCACTCAGGAATGTTGACCACAGCTGGCCACTGGGCTAAGCCCTCCACTCGTTCTGGTCATTCTGCCTTTTTCAGACGGTTGCAGGAGCCGAGGTCTGGGAACCTGGCTAGTACGTGGGAGGGCTGGGCCTTCAGTCCTCTGACTCCTGTCCCACGCTCTCCGTGGCACCACTGCCTTCGCGGGTGGGGGGGCTGTAAAGACACGATTGCCCTTTACGGATGCAGTAGGGTGTACTGGGGAGAATGCACATTTGGTAGCAAGCAAACCTGGGTTTGAGTTCTGGTTCTGCTCCTTCCTGGGACTGTGTCCCTGAACAAGTTACTTAACCTCTGTGCCTCTACCGTCTTCTGGAACGTAGGCATAATGACACGTTATTGGATTATAATAATTATTCATTGGAGCTGATGGCCATAGCTTGGCCCATGGGGAGAGTCCCTGTGTGTGATTTCTTTTCTCTTCTGCTATTTTCAGAACCGCACAGCACCCCCCTCCCCCAGGCTGGGTGCCTTGGTAAGAAACAAATCCTTGAGGGCCAATAGGTTGAACCCTTTACTGCCATGCCCACCTCCGGTCCCTGGTGTCACACTGCGGGATGGACGAGATGAATTCCCCGGAGGCCCAGAGCAGTGGAACGTCGCATTGATAAAGATCTGGGCCTTTCCCAAAGGGAATTCTAAGGGGAGGCAGGTAGAAGCCGTGAGGAGCGAGGGGTGGGGAGGTGGAGAAGGATATTGAAGAAAAGAAAAAAATCACAGTGGACACACAATAGCTTCTAAATTAACTGGGTCTCCCAGGAGCTGTCAGTTCTCCTAAACCCTGCACAGCCACCCGAGTCTGGAAAGCTCAGCACAAGGGGAACCACAGGCTGGCAAAGCAGCGGGCAGTGGTTTAGCAGTGGTTTTATTTAGGAGGATGGCAACCACAGAGCATCACAGGCCAGTTGGAGAGAAGAAAGTGAACCCGTCAGAGGCCCCTGGAGGACGTGAGGATGCTTGTGCAGCTGCTGCCGGGCCACGTGGTCCTCACTGCCCACAGCTCCGAGGAAAGCCCACCAGGGAGGGCCTCCAGCCAGGGGTCCTGGACGGCGAGGCTCCTCTATTAATAAGAGGGGCTATTTATACTGTCCTCTCTCAAAACTGCACTCGGATCGCGTTACTGCTGCCTGGCCCGGGAATGCTTCATGTGGATGCTGCCGAGTGCTTTCCAGGGCCGCTGACCTAAAGTGTTCCTGAAGGCGGCGAGGAAGGCTGTGTGTGCCCTGCCTCCGGGTATTTATGGCTCACCCTCCAGTGTCCCAGGCTTCTGCTCCCTCTCCCGTGTGTGCAGTGTGTTTAAGGGCCGGGTGACATCACAAGGGTGTGTCATTTGAGGCACTGCTTTTTGGCTGTGAATTACCACCACCTGTTAAGCATTGACTATATATCTGGCTCTCTCCTAGGCCATTAGATTTAATTATTTCAGCCAGATCCTGCCAAAACCCTATGAAGTTGATGCCTGTACTTTGCTCATTTTGGGGAGATGGAAACTAAGGCAGAATGAAGTTAAAGTGACATGCCGAAGGCCACTTGATTGGGGTTGAATGGTCCGGTCTGTCTGATTTAAAAATCTGAGCTGTATAGTCCCCTCCTAATAAAAATCCCTGCTCTGCTGTGCCGTAACTGGGCCTCAGTTTCTTCTTTTAAGATGAGGTGATGATGTAGTACCTTCCTTAAAGGGCTGACATGTCATTCAGTGAGACATGGCACGTAAAGCCCTCAGCACACAGCCTGGCACATAGAAAAGCGTTTGCCCTTATTGTTTGTAAGTGTTGACTTCAAGTAACTATATCCTATATCATGATATTAAAATAACTGTGTCCAGCCAGCTGGTATACAAACTATATCATGAGTCTTGCCAAAGTCATTATGTAGTCTGCTTTATTCTCAAGTAGCTGTAAGCACCAATAACAGTTATTGATTAAGTGGCCCTGACTCCAAAACCCATGCTCCTACCTGCTAGTGATGACTTTCTCCCTCTTGAGAAAGAAAATGAACTGATGTTCCCACCCCTGTCCCAGCTTTGACTGTTGTTAGTGGCAGCTCACTTTGTGTTTGAAACAACCAAAGTGTCTATGAATTAGTCGATTGGCAAATTCTGGTTTCATTCATACAGTTCATCCCAGCAGAGGAGCACTCCACCTCTGGTTAGAAGAATTAGGGAGATTCCCAAGATCTGTTACTAAAGGAAAAAATGGTACAGGTCAGTCTGTATAACACACAAGCATCTGTGAAAGAAAAACCCACATCTGTCTCTAGTAGCTGGCAGCCGGAGCTTCCTCTTGGAGGCAGACCAGAGGCTTGGAGGGCAAGGAAGCTGTATGTTTCAATATATATTCCTGGTGTGCTTTTTTGAAACAGTTTGAAGTTTTACTGTGTGCTTATATCAGCTACTCAATATGTAAATAAATATGGCCAAAAAAAAAAAAAGCGCTATAACTCAAAATGACCTTGTGGGTTTGTTTTTCATTGTTTGTTGATACCTAATTTGATTGAGACAGTCATAGTTAAAGAAAGTCCTCAGAAACATCCTTTTTTAACATTTTGCATCTTGCAAAATGTAAAACTTCCTTTAAACCAAGTCAAGTATGTAAATGGAAGTTTCAGAGAGAGCTGAGGGGGCCCAGAAGGCTGGGAAAGGCCCACCTCCAGTTTCTGCCCAGGGGCGGGGCTGGGGAGTGGGGGATGGGGAGGCAGCCCCTGCAGCCTTCCCATGTCTTTTTCACACCTTTTCCAGCTGCAGGTTTGGGCCACAATTCAGTCTGATGCTTCTGGAGCACTTCTTGGTCCTGAATCATCAGGAAAAGTTTCAGTTATAGAAGCCAGATATTTTAGGATTTTTAAGGCCCTGGATGGAAGCAAATTTGGGGGTGAGGTGAAGGCGGGAGGGGAGGCTGCACAGTCCCAGATAGTCAGAAGATTTCATCAAACACAATCCTAAATTCCGACAGCGTCCTTACGCGTGGAGACTGTGCTGCACGTCCCGAGGGCCCTTCCCTGCCCAGCTCTGGCTGTGCTATTTTTGACCAGTCTCTATTTCAGTCTGGCAAGTTGGTCGTGTCTCAGCGCGAGTTGGGCCTCCATTGCCTTCTGAGGGTGGTGTTCTGGTTTCAACAGGGGACGGAGTGAACAAAGAGAGAGCCAGCGGTTGTGGAGCTTAGATTTACTGGTGGTTCTCTTTAAGTAGAATTGATCCAGAAGTAAGCTAGCCTCACAGATCTTCTCCTCTGAGCTCCATCTGACCTTTTCATAAATCCAGCAGTCCTGCTGAGATCAGAGCCTGCAATTTCTGCCTCATCCTTTTGACTCTGGGCTGCTGATCCAAGCCTAAAATGCCCTGTTTACTTCTAGCACTGGTCCACGGCACCTGCACAGACTGCTTCCAGCATTTTCGTCAAGATTTGAGATATGATGATGATGCCTCTTTTTCTTGTTCATTTATTATTCTGTGAAGTTGGGTGGAGCAGTTTGTCGTGTGTAGCGGGGTGGCCTGAGACCAGGCTCATTCAGCCAAAGTTCCCTTCCAGTGAAGTCCATACTGTTCATTTCGGGTTTAAAATCACATCTAATCCTAAGCAACTGAAACACAGCTACTGTGTTACCTAAGGGGTTATGAGCTTTCTGCCTGCTGGCCGTTATGCTTGTGGCTCTCCTTTGATTTGCAGTTGTACTTTGTTCAGCTCTTGTCCAGGTCTCTCTCTCTCTGGGTTACCCTGGGGCGTGACTTAAACTGAAATTTAGAGAACTTACCTGTAAGGTAGGAAACAGTGCTCGCACCTGGTTCTGACCTCAGCGTTGTAATGATGCAGTTACATAACGCTGTAGAGTTGCTGCTGTCACTATAAATAGAGGTGATGGTTAAGAACTTAGGCTTTGGGGCTAGACCCCCAGGGCCACTGCCTTTTACTGCTGGTGACCTTGGTCAAATTACTGAACATCTTAGGGATTCAGTTTCCTAAGTGGTACGATGGAAATGTTCATGGGGCCTGCCTCATAGGGCTCTGAAGACGGGTTAATATATTGAAAAGTTCTTAGACTCATGCCTGGCACATAATAAGCCCTCAATAAGTTAGCTGCCTCTATTACTATTGTGACCCCCTAACATCTGTGTTTTCGAATTAAGCTCTAAGAAATGAAGAATTCTTAAGCAAGCTGCCTTCTTGGCAGCAGGCCCCTGACATTAGCTTTCCTTGCTCTGATAAAATCAGAGGATCTCTTCTAGTAATACGTACATTTATGGTACTGTGAAAATTTATGAGTAGAGAGTCAGACTGATGGAGAGTTTTCAGCATCCCCTTACTGAGATGGGAAACGGATCACAGCAGGGGTGGAGAGATAAAAGGTGAAGCAGAAGCAATCTGATTTAGGGGGCAGTCAGATAAGAGACTGTTAAAGTAATTAATTGTCTACTTCAGCGCACAAACAAGGACCCTTTAAGTGGAGAAAGGATTTGCCACATTGATATGGATCTGCTTTCTCTCTGCCAGATGCTTCAGTCATGAAGCTATTGAAACAGACATTCTGTGTCCCTCGGCCCAGTAATTGCCAAGCTTCATCTCTAACTAGCTTTGGCACTGAAGAAGGCAAATGGGATAATTCAAGGCCTTTTCCTTTTTTTTTCCCCCTATTCATTTCTGTAAAAGATGGCAGACAACCAGATTATTCTATTCAAGCAAATGCTAGCTGTAAACTTGTATGAATACAGCTGTCACTTCAGTGGCCTTGTCTTCAAACCGTAACAAGATGCTCTATGTAAGACATACTCACTTCCAGAACAAGAACAAGATAACCCAGCTTTATCCTTGATTCTGAATCTCAGATACAGTTTCTTGCCAGCCCGTCACCCAGCAAAAAGCCTGATCACTGTGCTTTGGCTTTCTTAAGGATTTTGGGTCTCACTTTGCAAATCTGATTTTGGATTCTCTCCCCAGATTTGGAAGTATATGTCCATGTAAGGAGGCTGGATTCCAGAGCCTCTGGGGGCGGACCAGGCGAGCTGTGTTCTGGTTCTCGGCTTCCCCTTCCGTTAAGAGTTATGAACTATGGAAGTACAGGTTTAGAATATTCGAGCAGGAAGGGAGCTTGGGAAGCATCTCTTGTCTGAGGAGGATTTTCCAATTGTCTCCGTGCAAAAGTATGCGTGTGTATATGGATATATTCCTGGGAAACGTGTCTGGAGGATTCATCAGAGTTCAGAGAAGCTGGGATCTCAAATACATGAGACTCTTCAAGTCCAGCTCCTTTGCTGTCACACAGATGAGGCACTGGAATAATTGGCCCATGTGTCCCGAGCCTCTTGGAGCCCCGCGGGAGTGCGTGAGTCTCTGGTGCCGGGTCCAAGCATGTTGCCCTTTGGTGAGGGCAGAGCCATGTCAGGGATGTGTACAGAGCAACCAGGAGGGCGTGGTCTTTCCTCCCCAGATCCTTTTCTGACTCCTTCAGCCCACAAGGAGTGCTCTCACTGATGATCTTGGGGCATTATTTTTCTGCATTGTGCCATCTCGGCCTGCGTTCGCAGTTCTTTATCTCTTAGTGTGATTTCTGAGCTAGATTGGAAGCTCCTAGAAGACAGGAGACATTCCCTGAGTGTTTATTCCCGAACTGTGGATGTGGTAAATGATTAGTTTTTGTGACTTGACATCACTTCTCTCCCATTAAAAACTTGCTTTTAAACTCTTTAGCTTGTATTCAGCATTATATATAGCAGTGTTCCCATGGCCAACTCAGCACTGTTTTTGTTTTTGTTTTTAATTACCCTTGTATGTCTGTGGTTTCGTACAACTATTTTAAGTGATTTAAATGTATCATTTCTTCTTGTTGTCATTACAGGTACCTCAATAACAATGAGTTGACAGCCATACCATCCCTGGGCGCTGCCTCATCTCATATCCTCTCTCTCTTTCTGTAAGTGGTACCATTTGGGAGACCCTGGGCTGTGTGGGGAGGCCATGGTATCATCTTGCTGACATTTAGTGGCAGGGAAATTCATGTTCCTGGGCTCACTGGTAGAAAAAAAATGGCCTTTCTCCATGTAGCTGTAATGATTCTGACAAATGCCTTGCTTGCTGTTTAGGGGTGTGTAGAATTAAAACCAGAAGTTTTGCCTCATCTCTAATTTTGGGGAAAATTATCTCTTTAATGTCCAGGGATACATAGAATTAAATTTCTTGGTCCTGGTGGTTAAGCTGCAATTCGAGTGAATAAACCCAACTTAAAAGAAGCTGTGTATATGAAAAGACAGAAGGCTTATCTTTGTGGCAGTGAATTTGGGCATGTGACTCCACTCACTTTCATGGCTTAAAAAAAAAAAAAAAAACCAGTGGGCTTCTGAAAAAATATAAAAGTAAGGAATTCATTGTCACATTCAAGTGTTAGACAACATACAGCCTGTCGACTGTTATAGACAACACACTGGAAATGAAAAAGGGTATAAAGGGACTTAATGAGGAAAAAGGGGAGGTAATTGTGAGTTTCAGATTGAGGTGCTCGCTTGTTTAAAACTCACCCAGAGGTCTTTTCAGATAAAGCAGTCCTGGGTCCAGCAATTTTCTAGACCAGATATTATTGGCACCTCCCCCAGCAGAGCACCTCCCTCTTCATGCCTAATTTCCTGTTTCCACTCCAGCCCGGTCAGTTTTTACTTGATTTTGATTTTGCTGGTGTTACAACTCCTCTGCTCACCTGTAGGTATCTTTTCTCGACACTGAGCCAAGTAGAGGGACCTGGTGGGAAGGTGTCAGTCATCTGTCTGATGGCGGGTGCAGCTTGCAGACCTCCGGGCTTTGTTGGTCACAGGCCCTGCGTTCAGGAGATGCCCTGTCCTTGTGAAACATGGCCTCAGGCTCAACCCCTTTCAAGGCATTGTCGGGTTGCGGAGCAGGAGGTTAGAATCGTGGCCCAGGTCGGTGTCCCAGATAGACAGCTTCATCTCTCTGAATCTCATTTTCTTCATCTACAGAATGTGCTCTTGGCCCGTTATACACACAGGGGCAGTGAGCCCAAGGTTCAAGGGGAGTGTGATGTATATGAAGCTCCTATCATCCTGCACGACCCAGAGTAGGTGTTTGACAGATGGTGGCTTTGCTGGCTGGTGGCTAGTTGTCACCTGGCCCCTTGGGCCTTGGCATGATTTCACCTTTAAGGCCACAGGGTCTGTGAATCACTTCTTGTACCTATGAAATGCTGGAGTGAAGGGTGTAGCTCTTTGTCCCAAGATGGACAGTCAAGGATCTGACTTTCTTTTTGTACCCATTTGGCCTGTGGGTCTAGCATCTGAAAGGTATTTAATTGCCGGTTAAATTAAATGACTCACCCTTACCCAAGGCCAGTTAGGGACATGTCAATCCCTGGTACATACATATAGAGCAATGCACTGGAAGATGCTTTTTACTCCTTGCTGTTTAAAGGATGGTTCCTACACCAGCAGTGTCCTCTTGGCACTGAGCTCATTAGAAATGCAGAATCTCAAGCCTCTTCCCAGTCCTGCTGAATCAGAAGCTGCTTTAACAAGGTCGCCTGGCCATTTGCCCACTTGTTCAAGTTTGAGAAGCACTGCTTTCCCTCCCCTTGTTCTTCACTTGGTTGGGAAGCCAGGGCCACAGAGAACATGTTTGAGTTCCCAAACAGGAAACCAAGGCTGCTTCAGTTCCTTTAAGGTGCAAAATCGAGAGGGGAACCAAGACCGGACACAAATGCCCGTGCACTACTCATCTGTCTCCCCGCCCCCCCCCCCCCCCGCCCCACACAGCGTGCAGGAGTGTGGCGGGTGACTCTGAGCCGCCCTGCGCCAGGATGGGCAGGGCCCCGGGCTTGCCCCAAGGGCCTGTGGCTCTCTGACTCTTGCCTTGTTCTGCTGACTAAAAATACATTGCTGTTCCTTGGCCCAAGTGTCCAAGTGAGCAGTGGGGCTGGTTGGCCTTGTTCCTGCTATTCCATTAGACAGCGTTAAAATATGTAAAGTAGGAAAGAAAAAAAAAAAAAGACTCCCTCTGGGTTTTGATTTAGTTTGGAAAATGCAGGTTCGAATTGGCGGATACTACCTTTGGCCTGAAGCTGGTCTCTATCTGACTTGGTCAGTGATTTAGCTGAAACTACAGGCACTGAAGGGTCTTTATCTTTCTTCTCTCTGAGGGGCGTGTGTTCCCCGATCTTAGACCCTATGGAGTCAGGCTAGCAGCGTGACATCGGGATTATAGATAATTTTGCTCTCGTCCTTCATACCTTGTATTTCCCAAGTGGGCCATGCAAAGGACAGGGGATAAAATAGCAGAGCGGGGAACGGAGGAAGCATTACTTTCTCACCCTGACCTATGAAGGGGAAGCACCTTGCATCTCCATCCACAGATCCCAACCGTTCAGGCTTTGAAGAGCATGTTTTGCTGGTGTGTTTATGGCTTTTCAGAAACATAGCAGTAAAAGGTGTCACATGTTCAACAAACATTTAGTAGGTATCTCTGTGCCCGTGCACTTGGGGTCCAGAGTGACCTCGGAAAGTTTCAATGCCATCACATGTGGGAAGTTCCTGACACCTTGTCTCCAAATGTGGCAGGTCAGTTCACATTGGTAGCCCTTAGTCTCCAGATTCTCCCCTTTGTGGGAAGGAGGAGGATGCGAAAAATAATCAGAATGCGTGAAGGGACCAGATGACTGAGGCCATCTGAGTTAAAGGAGCTGGGACAGCTTTCTGGGGACAAGGTTATAGGCAGGTGGCTTAGGGAAAAGGGGGGACCAGGCATATAATCCACTCTGTCTCTGATGATGTTGTGACCTGGGACAAGGTGCTTTTGTTGAATGAAGGGGTTGAAATACATGGTAAAAGTGCGCTTGCAGCTTTTATATTCCTTCCGTGACTCGGAAGTTGAGAGTTGGGCCAATAATATGACAAAAGAAATGCTGACCCCGCTGTCCCATAACCACTGTTGCTGCCTTATGTCTTTTAGGAGAAGTAGCAGCTTTGTGGTTTTCAACTCAGACACCTGTAATTAGGGACTTTTGCCTCTGGATTTTGTTTGCCTGTAAAAGTAGGTTCTTCATCTCTTGCGTTTGGTTTCCTATCTCCCGAGTCTGTGTCAGTAACCCTGGTTTGTTGCTCACACGACAGTGCTCCGATCCCCCAGGCACCAGCACCCTGCCTTGCTGAGGTCACACTTAGGAGGGCTGCTTGGGAAATAGGTTTGTTTTGAGTCCAGCTTTACTATCAGGGCCTCAGAAAAGAGTTTTCTAGAATTTTGGGAACTGGAGTCCTTCAGGAAAATTTCAGTTGGTTAATACTTTCTGATTAAAGGAATCAAATTCAGTTAAAGTATTTGTCAAAGAGCAGGTTTTTATTTGCATCATGTTCTGCGGATAATGCCAAAGCCATTTGTCCTTAATAACCAAAAAGCATTAAACTTGAGGAAAGCTTTTAATAGGATTGGGTTGGAGTGAGGGAGCTAAATTTGATAAAGTAGTTCTCAGAGAAGAAAAAAGACTTTTGTTCAACAGGGAAAGAATCTGCCCGTAGATTTTCACGTTTGAGATTTTTTTTCTTTCTAATTTGAAGTCCAGGAAACTCAAGTTGCAATTCCCACAGCAACAGTAATTTCATGTGAAGGATAAGTGACATTTCTGGGGAAGAAAAATTTCCGCTTTTCCTGTGGTGTTATGCTCTTGTATCATTGAGGAGATGGGTTCCAGTGGAAATGATTGCTTTTTGTTTTTTTTTTTTCCTAGTCCTAGGAATAAAAAGCTCGCTGTAGCATCGACGTTGGTTGTGAAGCACAGCGGCTTTGCCTCCTGTGTTTACTGTAGGGAGTCTCCCACGTGGCCTTGGCTTTGCCCACGTAACTTCTTTTCCAGTTGGTGGTGCGCTTTGGACCCCGTCCCTCACCCACGCCCTCTCGCTCCGTCTCCCCCTACCTGTGGCCTCAGTCCGGTGGGAGATCTAGGCTGAGATTTCTCACACACAGTTACCTGCGACTTTGTAATTGTGCCTTTAAATCCTTCAGTCTGTTGCATTTGAAAACATATCTTTTACTTTGAATCTTTGGGGAAAAAAAAAACTTTTCTGAAAACTGTATTTTTTATTGAGAGAAACCTAACATAACATAAAACACTGCTTTAACGAATTTAAAGTGTACGGTTCAGCAGCTTTTAGTACCTCCTCAATGGTGTGCACCCCTTAACACTATCTAATTTCAGGACACTGGCATCACCCCCAAAACAGACCCCCCACCCCTGAAGCAATCAGCTCTCCTATTCCCTTCCTCCCAACTTCCTGACAACCAGTAATTTGAAAACTCAACTGTTTTTTTTTTCTTTTGAGAAAAGTATCTTTCTCTCTTGTTAGCAAATGTACCTGAAAGACTTAGATTGTGAAAATCTTAAATAAAACCATCAGAGGCGGATTGAACTACACGATTCTGTATCTGGCTGTGACCTCTTAGCTGAAGAAAAACTGATTAAATCAAAGGGATGGAGTATTCAATATCGCTTTATTGTAACTTCCGGAGAATAAAACCTGGAAGGAGTGAAACCTGCTGTCCTGTCTGTGACCCCACTTGGAGCCAGTTAAGTGGCAGGAGCGCTGGGTGGAGTTGAGGGAGCCTGAGTCCGGGAAGCATGGAGGGAGCTCTTCTGCGCTAGGTCTGCTGGGGAAGTAAAATCAATAGTCATATTTAACTCTCCGAGTGCCTAGCACACCCTCTAGAAAAAAGGGGCCAGATCAATCTTCTTTACAGGCTCATTAATGGGAACATCAATTCACATTAAAGTAATTAAAGTGTGAGCCTTAGTGGGAGGTGGTGAAGATCTGGGCTGCCGCTCACTGCTGGGGAGAGGAATCTGTTTCTCCGAGGACCCAGCCTGGAAGCCAGGGAGAAACGGGCCCCAAAACTCAACTTCAGAAAATTAGTCTGGGCTTCAGGACCCGAGCTGAGACTGTTAATTATCAGCTGAAATTACACTGCGTAGTTGTCGCCTGGTATTACTAAAACTGTGTGTGTGTGTGTGTGTGTGTGGTGTGGGTTAGAGGGGGGTGTGTGTGTGTGTGTGTGTGTGTGTTTGTGTGTGTGTGTGTGTGTGTCGCTCTATTCTCCCCCTAAGCCTCTTGCTTTTCTGTTCGCTCAGCTGCCTTTAAAACTTTCTCTGTGTTGCTTCACCTAGAAGGTCATTATTTGCAGACATTAACACAATTGATGTTAAAATCTTTTTACCACAATGTTTCTCCCCCTAAGTACAATATGATAGTTTGTCTTAAAAGGTTGAGTGGTAACCTTGGACGGTGGAGCTCTTTACATCCTGATACGAAAGCAGACCTGTGGGGACTGTGTGTGTGTGTACAAGGTGCGGTGGACATCGAAATTCTCCCCAAGGTAAATGATCATCCGTCCTTCCTGTGGGGGAATTTGCTGGACCATCCACAAATCATCAAGTTAAGAGAAAAGTTTAATAGAAAATGTGGAAATGGGCAGTTCTTTCCCTATTCTGCTTCTGAGTGGCATCCTCCAGTAAGAACCCAGACTAGTCTTGTTTGGTGAAAGAAGGCCAGTCAGCTTGGGTGTTGGTGTAAAAGTAAAGCCCATGTGGGTCATTGGCATCTTATACGCTGCAGGCCTTTGGACACACTCTCAGTATCGTGGAGTTGGTACTGATTGAAACACTTTAGAGAGAAGTTGTGAACAAAGTTGTGTTTGAAAGGCCCCAGGTCAAATGAGAATGTCCGTGTTCCCTGAGCAGCCTGTAGGCAGTTCAGATCCCAGATGCTAAAGGGAAGCCAGGGCCCTGGTCAGAAAACAGCACAACAGGAAAATACATGTAATGTAGGGGTTCGGGTCCTATTCTGTGTCTTCAGAGACGTGCTCACCTTCCGCCTTGTTTGCCCATTTCTTTGGGTGTGAATGGATTCTTTCCTCTGGATAAAACGTCACACCCATTCCCTTGGGAGATCGTGGCTTCTCCATCACCTGTGTGATTCTCAAACTGGACCCTTTACCAGAATCACCTGGAAGGCTCGCTGGGCCACAGGATGGCTTGGCCCCACCCCCAATATCTGATCCAGCAAGTCTGGGTGGGGTGCTACTAAAGAATTTGCTTTGCTCACAAGTTCCTACTGGACTGGGAACCCCCTTCCTTGAGAACCACTACCTGAGCTTCTGTAGTAATGTGTTGGGGGGCAGGGTGGAGCCCTTACTAACCAAGCTGCTTCGCTTTTGGAGGACAGTAAAGTATTTAGACAAATTCCCCACGTCACCGGTGTGGGCACAGGCATTTATTTGCAACAGTGGGGCTCCAAGCCCTGGTTAAGGTATTTATTTCTGAGCAAAGTGCTCAGCAGTCGACACTGAGCGAGCGTGGACAGCGCTGCTCTGCCTGCGGTCGCACGTGTGAGGCCCACGGCTGTTATCAGTTTGTCTCTGCTTAATTGACTGTTGATTGGCGATCACGCAGGTCTCCCCATCAGACCTTCACGAGTTCCTGGGAGGCAGGGAGTGCTCAGGGAACAGCCTGTCCCGACAGGAGACCTGTTCCCAACTTGATGTGTGGGTGCCAGCAGCTCTCCTTACAGCCCTGCCCCTCTGGGCAGGAGGGGCCCGGCTTTTAGCACCACTTACCTTTCTGCTGATTATCAGTCACCATTATCAGATAAAACTTTGCCCTTCGACTAAGACTTGAGTGGTGCGCTTTTGTTCCAGGTGGAAGTTTAAAGGAGCATCTGAAAAGTGAGCACGGCCATGCTCCTCTGCCCTGGTGGGGGAATCAGAACTTGGGGCCCACACCTGCCCCCTAACCTGAATTGTCTGTGGCTCCAATCCTCACCTCCTGTTTTCCCAGCCTTCTGCCACCGGGAGGCTGTCGTTTCGGTTGTCAGTGGGCACAAGCAAGGAAAGTGGAGGAAGCGGAGAGATGGGGGCCCAGGGCTCACCTGCAAGGTCGCATGGAGGTGTGCCGGTGACCCACGTGAAGCCCAGGAGGGACAAATGTGCCCCACGGACTGGAGTCCCTGCCCTCAAGGGACTCGCAGTCTAGCTGCAGAGAAAGATAAGTAAACAGACAGTTGTCATACAAGCAAGGGCTAAGGAATGTCTCGGGCTCCTCACCACCATCACTGATAGGGTGCAAGACTGGGAAGGTTCCCAGACAAAGTGACATTACGTGGACCTCCTTTCTGTCCCCCCGCAAGTGAGCGTCAGTTTCAGGCATCACATGGGGCAGTGTGGTGCTCCGCCAACATGCTGGCCCCTTGGAGGAGCGCTCATAGGACACGGCTGGTCCCTTTTCAAGGCCAGTTTGCTTCCCGCTCCCCATTTTTCCCTTTGTCAACAGGCAGGCTGCTCCAAAGGGCGAGCAAGCTTCTGTTGGAAAGCAGAGCAGGACCCGTAGTTCTCAGACCTGCAGCCTCATCAGACACTGGACACCACCAGTGAGCCTCAAAATAGAAAGTTAAACACCCAATTGACAAAGAAAGCAGCTCTGTGTCCCGGAAGCTTCCCAGGGCTTCTGTAGTGTGGACTGCCTCTTGCCCTGAGTCTCAGGGAGCCTTTCACTGGGAAAGGAGCCGCCGCCGAGGCCTCTGCAGCAAGTCTGCCAAATTACACACAGTCCTGACTTGTCATTTTCCTTCTCTCTTTTCTCATTTTTTTTTTTCTTTCTTTGAGAGTGGGGGTGGTGAGGCAGCCAGATGAGCGGTCCATCTGCAAATCATTTGCTGAGAAAGTGAAGCGAACGCCAGCTGTGGGGTCTGGGGAGCCGAGGAAGGGGCGAGCCTGTGGAATAGGAACTTGGCCACGGAGGTCACTGCCTTTTTTGGGAACTCAGTAACTTAGGGTCTGTCGTTGAGACTTGGCCTTTGTTGTGTTTTTGACTTTTTTCTTCCCCTTTTCTGTCTCATTTTTTCTGATGACGGTGTAAGCTTTAAATAGAGTTCAAGATCCAGTGGGAATGGGGATGCTAGTGCAGTGTGGATGGTCTTGAAGGGATGTGCCTCCTTCCAGCAGTGGGTGCTGAAAGCCCGGCAGGCCCGTGTGACCCGGCGTCGCTGTGGGGAAGGGAAGCAGAGCTGCTTTGTCCATTGCACAATCTCCCGTGTGAAAGGAGCTGGCCCCCGCCCATATCCACAGCCTCCTTCCAGCCGGGCCGTTTCCTCCCCCTCCTCCCTCGCACCCACTTCCTGCAGGTGGCTTCTGTAATCCACTTACCCGGGGGAGGCCTCACCAGCGTGTGCACCTAATCCGAAAATGGCTGGCTCGACTTTGACCCCCGTGGTGACCTTGCAAAGAAGGCTGGGCCGAGTGTGTCTGCTCACACCTGGGAGCCATTTTCAGCTTTTACAGCCCAAGTGGAAGAAATGTGTTTGCGTTTATGCCGGGCCTTCCTTTCATAAGGCCTGTCATTCTTGGGCGATACGGAGGGACTATTAGATTCCCCCTGCCAGTTCAGAGGCTAGGGTTTTGTAAAGATAGGTTAGTTTACCCCTTGAGTTGTCGAGTCATACGAAATTGCCAAATTCTGTAGTTCAAAAAAAAAAAAAGGTCAAAACATCAGCCGTCTTGTCATAGTTCAGCCTCTTGGGATGGAAAATTGGGACGGCCACTGTATGTGGTACACAGATGTCGGGCATTGCTCTGCGTACCTCCCCAGGCCTTATCTCATTGTATCACCTCTGCAGTCCGAGGAAGCACAGGGTCTGTTGTTAAGCACTTTTTACAGATGACGTGCCTGAAGGCACAGAGAGGGCAGGACACGTCTCTGAGGTCACACAGAAAGTGGTAGAGGTGAGTCTTGATCTCATTTCTCTGCACCTCTGGGGTTTGTGCTCACTGTACATGGGGAAATGTATGGTCTGGGAGCCTGGGAGAGTCTTGTCGTTTTTACATGCTGACATATCAGATTAGGAGGGGTGCACCTCAGGACTGCGGCCTGAAGGTCCAGTGTGGCTCTGGGGTGTGGGTGAGAGGCTGCGCCCCACGCAGGGGCGTCTCTTCAAGCTGTGTGCCTGCCTCTGAACGTTGGGCGGCCCTCACTATGATTTTCATTAACTGATGCAGAGTGACAGGAAGTCCTCCTGCCCTGAAGATTAGCCTGACCCTCCCCTCACCCCCTCATCACACCCACAGGTTGGTTATTCTGACGGATGCTTGTTGCCCGTCGTGTAAGGGCGCAGGAAGGAAGACTCGCCTTGCTGTCAGGTCTCTGTGGCGCCCAGGCCTGTTCAGTTGTGCCAGCAGCTGCTTAGCTAGTGGCCCTCTGCCCTCCAACATATTACTTCAAGGCAGATTCCTCCACAGTCCCTCACTTCCTGGATGCCCTTCAAACCCACGCAGCTGAGATAAAGGTGCCAATTTGTAGTTCTTTCTTCCCACCCCCTTCAGCCAGGAGATGGCAGGGTGGGATACAGCCAGGTGGTACTCCCAGGGTGTCCCCTCTGGGGGCCACTGGTCTCTGCTCAGCTGTATGGGTCTTTGGGGGCCAAGAAACACTTCATCAGTGGGGAGGACTGTGAGAGGCGGGCTGCTGTGAATCAGTTTGTAAAGACCAGGGCTCCTTCCCCGAGTAATGTAGAGAGAAGGTAGGTGCCAGTGGACGTCTTCACCTTACAGTACCTCCCGCATCAGAGGGCCTTATAGAGAGGGGGCGGTTCTGCACAGTGGTTAAGAGAAGGCTCCGGATCCGTTGCACCTGGTTGGGAGTCCCGCCTCCATCACCCTTGCTGGTTCTCTTGGGTCTCAGTTGGCTCACTCGTGCAATGATGTTTGCTGTGAGGATCCACTAAATACTGCATGCCTCAGTACAGGGTCTGCTATCTAGTGAAGATGCAGCAGCCTGGAGACACTGTGTTATCACTAACCCATCAAGGGCCCTCCGGGCGTGGGCAGAGCTGGCCCTGCTTTGGCTTCTGTGTTCCAGGGGGCATTGTTGGTATTCTCCACGCTGAACCAGGAGGCCTGCTGTTGGAGTTGGGGGCTGAGGCTCTTCACATCGCCTGAAAATGGACTCTGCTTGCAGATACCTGTTGTGGTGTGGCTCGCTTTCTTAGTGATAGAAAGATAATCTACATCCACACGCGCACGTGTGTGTGTGTGCGCATGAGTGTGTGACCTTACCTTTCTTGTGTATTAATGCCTGCTATGGGAACTGTTGTGGGCAGCAGGAGTTAATTTCCCTCTTTTCTCACCTTCTGTTCCTCTACCTAGGGTAGGTGAAGCAAACAGCAAAGCACTCTGCAAATATCTCAGCAGTGGCTCCCATCCTTGGCTGCACAGTAGAATGACCAGGGGAACTTGAACAAACCTAGATGCCCAGGCCACTTCCCCGGGCAGATTAAAGGAAAACCCTTTGGCTGGGGGGCTTTTCGGGGAGGGGCATTGATGTTTTGTGTATTTTGTTTTTTAAGCTCGCCAGGTCCTTTCAAGGTGCAGGCAAAAGTTTTAATGAACCACAGCTGGGTAACTGCCAGTGAAAGGATTTGTCCACTTTTCTTCCCTCTGATACCTGTCACTTAAAATACTCAGGCTCCCCTGCCTTCCTGACCTTCCACCTTCTTTTTTCTTTCTTTGGAGGAAAGAAAGTAGAGAAAAAATAAATACGAAGGCTGACCTTTAATTTAGCACTTCTGATTCTGGGGGCCTTGTTAGAGGTTTTAGTTACCTCTTTTACCACTGATTTAATGGGAAGATACTGCGGAGTTAGCCATTTAAAATGGCTAGGAGATGCTTTTGGCTTTGTGGTGTGTGGGACAGTGTGTTTGGCCTGGTGAGGCATGACTGCCTCATTTATTGAATATAGAACTTGACTGTGGATTTGCCGCCTAATCTGGGTTATTTTTTTCCCCTGAAAGGCAGACCACCCATCTCTCACTTGCATTCCGCCTGTAAATCAGAGAAGTCCCACTATAATGGTGGGGGAAGAAAAAAGCGATAGGCAAAACTTACATCAGACTCTTTAAAAAGCCTTTTTCTTTAAAATTCCAAAAATAAGACTTTGCTCTTCTTGGAAAAAAAAAAAAGAATATGTAAATATAAGCTATAGAAAGTGAAGGTTCCCTCTGATCCCACCCGAAAGCTGTATTGTAATATAGCAAAATTCTAGTGCTGACACTCAGTTTGGATAATTATCTGTTGGTATTTTGCAAGGGTTGTGTTTGGAATTGGCCCCTTCGACAAGTCACAAAGAGTAACTAGCATTTTGGAAATAAGGGGAAAAGGTTCCCTTGGCCTTTTTGGGAATGTGACGTTTTCTCCAGTCAAGTGTAATTCTTTTTTGTATGTGGGAAAACAGTGGTTATCAGCATGCAGAGTAAAGTTTTTCTGCCTCATAATTGTTATTTGATTTTGGAAGTCAGCATGAGGACCGGCCATTCCAGGGACTCCCCCTCCTCCTGGCCTTGCCGACAGCAGTGATAAACCCTTTCACCACCCGAGGCTCTTCACAGGCCAGGCCGGCCCCTGCCCACCTCCCGCATTCTCTAGTGTGTGTTAACAAGAGCCCTGATTTGGGGATGCTCCAGCAATTATGCGGTTCCATTAACCACACGCCTGTGCTTCTCACGCCTGTCTTCACTTTCCCCTGTTCCCTGAAAAAGAGCTCTAGCTCCTGGGAGGCTCAGTAAATTGTCCAGGGAAATGGACTCAGAAAACAAAGTGCTGCTATGCGTTGTGAGTACCATCAGACCTGTTTCCTGGTACTGTGCTTTCCCTGCCTCAGCGGCCCCATGGGTCACCTCGTGGAAGAGAAAGCACATTGATGAGGACCCTGCCTGCCTCTCATACGGGGCAGAGAATATTGGTCCAGTCTCTGTTCCCCTCCAGCTGAACATGGGGTATTAGAGTGACTTCTCTGCTGGCAGGAAAATCCCCCTCACTGTCCTCTTGTCAGCACATCACCCAACAAGGCGCTCCCTACCTCTTGAACTCAGAATGCAAGCCATTTTTAGCGAGGTGAGTGCTGGTGCCCAGGGAATGGGGAGGAAGCATCCCTCCCATGAACTTGGCCTCTCGCTCAGCTTCTAGCCCTGCCTCTGCCAGAGATACCCTATACAGGATCTTTCAAAGACCACGTTTCTGCTTTGGGTTTCTGTTCCCTCAGTTGTGAGGAAAGGTCCTGTTTCCATATCAGCCACACTTAGCTAGGGTCAAGGATTCACACGGCTACCTCCTCTCCTGTGGGCCTGGGGCAGCACCTGGGCTGTGTGTTCTCTGGGGCAAATGTCCATCTCTAGTTGAGAACTTCTCTTGTGGGTGACCCACTAGGTGTGGGACCCCAAGTTCCCGGTAGAGGCTCAGATGTTTGTGAGCTCTGTCTAGTGGGCCCACTGAGCACCTGTGTTGAGAAACTGCTTAAATGATGCGGGTTTAGCATCCTAGCTCTTCCTGGCCACCGCCAAACCTGAGACGTGCACCTCTTCTCTGCAGGGGTCCTCACGGCCTCAGCTCCAATGGCTTCCAGGCTTGGCCCTTCTCTTCCTATCCATCCTCCCTCCCATGTAACCCCCACAGAGCTCCACCCTCATTGCCAGCCACTCAACACCTACTACCCAGTGGGGTGCCTGTCTCATGGTGGCCTTGCAGTCAGTGTTTGGTGAAGAAATGAAGGATGGACCCTTTGTGGCTTCCCCATCACCTATGGGATAAAGTCTTGGTTCTTTCAGAGTTGGCCCCGGTTTCTTTTCTTCCCGGCTTCTCACCACTTCCTGCCTTGAACTTTACATAAAACTGCTCGTGATGGGAGCCCACGCAGACCGTGGCTCTGATCCCAGGCCTTGTTCACGTTGTCACCTCAGTCTGAAATGGCTGTCCCTCCCCCAGCCTCCTCCCCCGTAACACTGTGACCCTGTCAGTGTGCCCATCACTTCTGTGCTTTTCTGTGTCTCCAGGGTGTATTTTTTGGGAACTAGGGGATGTGGAAAGGGGGTCGACCATACTGCGGTGAAGTTGACCTTTTTCTTACAGTAGCTGCACCTAATAGGCACCCCATGTATGTTTGACTGAATAAATAACTGAAGGACTAAATGAATGGGTTAGTCCAAGAATGAGCGACTGTGACGCATAGGGCAGATAGTGGATAGTTTTAGACATTTATTGTCAGGGTGAAGGGACACATTTGGGACAAGTAATGTGTCATGATAGAAATGGTCTTTGGGGGCTTCTTAGAGGGCCTGTCTGTTTTCAGCCAAGAGAGAGGCTCTTTCCTTGATTTATTGGAAATCTGGGCAGGTGATTTGGAGGGAAAGTAGTCGTAAGAACTACCCTGTGGAAGGCAGGGTGGCTTAGGGGAGGTGTGCGGGCCTGTGGTTCCCATTGTCCAGGTTTCCATCCTTATCTTGTTGCTTTCTAGTGGCAGCTTTGCAAGCCTTGGTTTGCGTGGGTGTGTCAGGAGAAGGGCTCTCCTGGTCTCTGCTCACCTGTGAGAGGCCAACAGGTGGATTGGGGAAAAGGCTTTTTCCAGAGTGAAGCTGGAGAATCACTGCAGATCCCTCCATGCGTCCAGCCCATCCTGACTACTTCTGTATAGTCAGGAAGTTCAGAAAACCCAGAGCTGAAGGTAAGCAGCCTTCTTTGCTACAGGATATATAGAGCCCTTAGTCTCTGGAGATTCTCATGCTGTCATGGAGAATAACGTAGGAAGATCCTTATGTACCCTTTAACCCAGTTTCCCCCAATGACAACCTCTTGTAAAATTTCATGCAACAAGGATATTAACATCAGTACAGTCAGGGTAAAGAATGTTTCTATCCCCACAAGGATCCCTTGTATTGCCTTATTATACCCACACCCTTTTCCTTCCTGCTCCCACACCCTTGGCAATCGCTGATATGTTCCCCATATTTATAATTTTTCATTTAAGGAATGTTATATAGATAGCTTCATACAGCATCTCATCTTTGGGGATTGGCTTTTTTTCATTCATCATAATTCCTTGGAGATACATCTAGGTTGTTGTGTGTATCAATAGTTCATTCCTTTTTACTGCCGAGTAATATCCATGGTATGAAGGGACCACACTTTGTTTAACCATGCACCTCTTAAGGGACATCTGGTGTGTTTGCAGATTTGGGCTAATATGAATAAAGCTGCTGTGAGCATTTTTGTGCGAACATAAAATTTCGTTTCTCTGGGAGAAGTGCCCTAGGGGGTAATTGCTGCATTGTATGGTAGTTGTATGTTCAGATTTTTTAAGAAAGTGCCACACTTATCCAGAGTGGCTGTACTGTATTACGCTCCTGCCAGCAATGCATGAACAATCAGGTTCTCCACATCATGGCCAGCATTTGGTGTTGTCAGTATTTTTTATTTTAGCCATTCAGTAGGCGTGTATTGCTGTTTAATGGTGGTCTTAATTTGCATTTCCCTAATGGTTAATGATGTTGAACATTGTTCTTTTCATGTGCTTATTTGTTGTCTGTGTATTATTTTTGGAGTAATACCTGTTCATGTCTTTTGCCCACTTTCTAATTGGATTGTTTGGTATTTTTGCCCTTGAGTTTTGAGAGTTCTTTATATATTCTCGATACTAGTTCTTTGTTGGATATGTGCTTTGAAAATATTTTCTCCCAGTCCTTAGCTTGCCTTTTCGTCTTAACAGGATCTTTCCCAGAGCAAATGTTTTTAACTTCGGTGCAAGTCCAGTGTGTTAATCGTTCCGTTTATGGATTGTGCTCGTAGCGTCAAATCTAAAAACTTTGTCTGGCTTGCGATCCCCAACATAGATTTCTCCTGTGTTTTTTCTAAAAGTCTTTAGTTTACGTTTGACATTTAGGTTGACAGTGATACGTATTTTAAAACCCGAAGCAGAGGAGAAAATCGAAGCTTGTGGTTTCACAAAAGGAACAGAGCAAGTGTTGGCTCCTGTAGGAACCCAAAATAGGCAGGACGAGGGGATGCCATGGTTCTGGGGTGAGAACAGCGGTGCTGGAGTCGGTGCCGCTTTGATGTTGTAGCGGGTCTTATCATCTCAGGGTGGATAAGAAGGACTGCATTAGAGGGCTGACTCCTTAATCCCGCCCATGCACATCCTTAACCCTCCCAGAGTGCAGTCAGGTCGTATGCTGAAGGCTTGGGAAATTGCGTGGTAAGAGATATCCTAAATCATATGATCGGGAGATCAAAAGTCTTCCAGATGGTGCAGGAAGCAGGCCTGGTTTTATTTTTAAAGGCACGTCAGTGGTATCACTCCCCAGAGGCGGGGAGGATCTTGGCTTGGAGGCTGCAGCCAAGTGCTGAAACAGCTTCCTCCACGGCTGGAACTGCAGAGCTGCCGGGAAGCTGGCAGGGGAGCCCGGGAACATGCTGGCAGTGGCCAGCAGTGGGGTGGAACCTGAGGAGCACCCCAGCACCCACAGTCCCATCTCTGTCCTCATAGCCACAGGCCATCTCCAGGGACCAGCGCAGCTTGGAGCCAGAGGGTACCTGGGCTCGCATGCTGGTTAGCTGGGCGACCCCAGAGCAACATCTTGCCCTCTCTGAATCTGGTTGAGTGGGTGCCTTCTGTGGACTGATGTGGAGCAGGGGGTGAGCAAGTTTCTTCTGCTCCCTGAAAAGTGCACAGTTCTGTCTTGCCATACTTACTGCCTGAGGATAGAAGAGCCACTCTGAAGCTTCTATCTAGGGCCCGTACTCATCATCTGGAATATAAATAGAGAGGTCTGGCTGGGCCCTGCAGCAACTGTGCACTGACTCACTGCAGGTCGAGGCTCTGGGGGCCCACATGTGCATGTGGAAGGTCGTGGTAGGATATGTCCTTCCTGCATCTGCAGTCGGGTCCTGCCTCAAGTCACAGGACTGGGAGGGTGGCCCTGGTGAATGCTGAGAAGCGGCAGGAGACAAAGGGTACTGTCCAGGGGAGCCCTTTTCCCCTGGGGTGGTTCTGCCCACTTCTGTTGCACACACTGGCAGGAGTGTGTGATGAGGATTTGTGTCTGGGCTCCAGTCCCAGCTGTGCTGCTTCCTGCTGGTCAACCTTCCTACACCTCATCCCCCCGGTCTGTAAAATGGGGATGGTAACAGTATCTCCCTCTTGGGTGTCATGAGGATTAAACGAGCTGAACCAGAGCCTGGTTCCTGGGAAGCACGAACAACGAAACTCTAGATTTGTCAGCCCTTGTCCAGCTCCTGGATCTCCTGGGAAGGAAGTGTGTGCGTCCTCAGTGGCTAAGCGACAAGGGCCAGCTTCCTGGGAGGGTCCTCTGCACTGTGCAGCCAACTCTAAGCGTTGGACCCATTTCCCTCAGGGCTCATAGCCGGCCTGAGCATGCTGGGGTTTTGAGAGGAGGCTCTGGAACCAACGCCATCCCTGCCTGGGTGAAAGATGCCTGATAAACGAGGGGAGGAACTCTGAGTGGTGGCCCTGGGGCCCCACCCTGCCAGCACCCTTTGAAGAAGGGCCACTGCTCCTTAGGTGGGCCTCTCAGCTACACCCACCCCAGGGCCCTCTGCCTCGAGGCTGTCAGGCAGGCCAGGTGTTTGTACGCTTAAGGATTAGGTCCCACAGTTCAGGGTCTAAGGTCAAGTTAACTGCTTTGTAAAATATCTATTTGCTTGACTTATATAATTGATAAGCACATTAAAAGAATATGCAAAAGAGAGGGTGGAAATTCCGGCATCATCCTACTCTGTCCCAGAGCTCTGAGTTACAGGAGTTACAATTCTCCCTACCTTTTCCTGCTGGTGTCGTTTAGAGAGTGTAGGTAAGCTCCGCATCCCACCTTTTGCTTTAGCAGGTGGCATGGACAGTCTCCTGAGCGCCTGAGTGCTCTGGGCAGCTTGATGGCCAAGGCTGCAGTGGGAGCCTGGCCCCAAGGGGGATGTGGTTAGGTTTCCTTTGCAAATGTTGAGTGAGGCCTCTATGTTGTGGTTGTGTTTTTTTCAAGTCCTGGATGACGAGGTCAGTGAGAAGCAAAACCCACCAGGTCTGTGAGGAGCTGGTAACACAGCCTGTCAGTCTTAGATCCCTGGGTGACCCCCCTGCTCCCCCCACCCTGCCAGCTGCTGGCCAGCATTGATGGCCTCTGGGGAGGGGTGCTGGCTCTGTGCAACCCAGCAGCTCAATCACCCTCGTTGGTGGAGAACCATCAGTTAGAGGAAAAGTACCCACCACAGCTTCTTCACATCCTCCGGGAGGGGCTGTGTGGACACCCTTTGGTTGAGCCTGGCCTTAATGGGTGCTCTGACCACCTGGTTCCCAGTCGCTGCCATCTCTCCATCTTTCCCACCTTTCTTTGCTGGGAATGGTAGCTCAGCCCCTCAAATGTGGGAGAGTCTGTGCCTCTAGCTCGTGGTTGGGCTTGCTGCTGGCCCTCCATGCAGAGCTGAATAGGCACGGACCCACGGGCCCTGAACATTGTAATGGGGAGAAATGAGGCGAGTCCAGGTTAGCCGTGCAGCGCCCATGGGGCCGCTCCCCATGAGATGCAGAGGGTCCCACCTACATGGTGGGGTGTGCAGGGAGCAGGCTGCCAGGGTGAGGGGAGAAAAGGAGAAGGAGAAAAGGGCTGGACTGATTCCTTTAGGGAAAGGTAAAGCCGAGAGTGGCCATTTCGGCTGTCACCAGAAGAGAGGACCTCTCTGGGTTTTTCTGACCCCGGGTGCCCCTCTGTGGATGGGCGTGCAGGTGGAGTGGCTCACTGTTCCTGACTTTCTGTTTCCTGGCCCAGCACGGTGCTGCTCTGCCCTGCCCAGATCCAGGGCAGGTTACCTCCCCGTGGTCACGGAACTGGGTCCCTAGCCAGCCCTTAGAAGTCCCTGCCAGTGTGAAATGGCACAGCTCTTCTCCCTGGGGAGCTCAGTCCAGACGTGGCTCGAAGGGCTTCCTCAGGTCTGCGTGTCGGATCGGAACTCTCCTGGTTGAATTTCTCCTGGTTCTTTTCTGCTGTGGCTGAGGCGGGAGTGGGGAAGGGTGTGTGTGGCGAAGGAGACCCGGGTTAGGGCCAGTCTGTCCTCACTGCTGCTGGGGGTGGGCTGGGACATTGGCCAGTGCGTGGTGCATAGAGCCACCGCCTCCCCAGCCCCGGCTGATCAATGAATGTCTGTGTTCGGGGTCAGACCGAACTTGGGAGATGCGTGATCAACCTGAAAGTCCGTTGTATTTGACATTTCTTCTAAGGATATCTGTCAGCTTCCCTACCTAAAATAGTTGATTCTACATTATACCTCTTATTTTTCTCTTAAAAAAAATTTTTTTAATCAAATGGTTGATTTTGCTTCAGTGGTTTTTTTTTTCTGAATAACATTCCTTTATTTGGGAATGTGGTGGTGAGTATAGGAGACTGAACTGAAGTTGTAATTCACTTGTTTATTCAACAGATTTTTTTCTTTTCTAATTTTTACTTAATATTGGAGCATAGTTGACTAACAGTGTGGTGGTAGTTTCAGGTATACAGCAGAGTGATTCAGTTGTGCATATACACGTATCTGTTCTTTTTTAAATTCTTTTCCCATTTGGGTTATTACGTACTATTGAGCAGAGTTCCCTGTGCTGTTCAGTAGGTCCTTGTTGGTTATCTGTTTTAAATACAGTAGTGTGTACATGTCAATCCCAGACCGCCAATCTATCCCTTCCCCCCTGGTAACCATAAGTTCCTTCTCTAAGTCTGTGAGTCTTAAACGGATATTTGTTGAGTGTCTTCTACGTCCTGCGCATGGTTCTAGGTGCTAAGGATAAAGCAGTAAAGAAGACCGACTAAATCCCAGCCTGTGCGTAGCTTACATTCTAGTGATGTGATGATCCTGGGACTACTTAATACCTTAGGAGGTTTTGTTTTGTTCTGTTTATAAGTAATAGACTTTTAGAGCAGCTTTAGGTTTACAGAAAAATGGAGCGGAAAGTACAGAGACTTCCCTTATACTCTGCCCCCGCTCTCGCTTCCACTGTTGTTAACCTCTTGTATTAGTGTGGTGCTTTGTTACAAGTGATAGGCCAGTATTGATACATTATTATTAATTAAACCTATAGTTTTCATGAGGATTCACTCTGTTGTACATTCTGTGAGCTTCTGCAAATGTTTAGTGATGTTTATCTACCATTACAGTATCACACCGAATAGTTTCATTGCCCTAAAAAATCCTGGGTGCATCACCTTTCCCCTTTCTCCTCCCAACCCCCTGGCAACCACTGGTCATTCTGCTGTCCCCACAGTTTTGCCTTTTCCAGAATGTCATGTATTTGGAATCATACAGTAGGTTGCCTTTTCTGATTAGCTTCTTTCGCTCTGCAGTGTGCATTTCCTCAGGAGGTTTTGTTTTTGTCTTGTGCTCGTAGTTTGGATTGGATCCTGATGATTTTGATGATTTGCAGTCCTTTGTGGCTTGGGTCGCTCTCGACTTCACAGAACCATAGTGGCCAACTCTTGACTGTGCCTAAGTTTTTTCATTCCAGATCTTGGATTTCCGGCTCGATGTGTATAAGCCAGTGGGTGGGAGAACCAAACGGGATCTGGAGCATCAAGGCGCCTGGGGACCTCGGGTCCCCCTCACATGGAGTTCATCGAAACGGTCTGTTGAAGACCCCAAGGGGAAAGTGACCCTGAAGGAAGTGAACAGGTCGGGAGGTCGGTTGACACAGCCCAGTCCTGCCTTCAGAGGGGCTGACCCCGCCTGGAGGAGGCTGTTTATCCCGCCACTGGGCCACTCTTGTTTTTTATCCAATCTCCACCTGAATAAACAGATCCGGAACGTCATCTGCAGCCAGGCTGAGAATCGGGCCAAAATTCCCCAGGGAACTGGTGATTCACCAGCAGCGGGTGGGGGAGAGGGAGTGAGCAAGAGACAGAAGGAGACCTGCTTGTTCAGAGTCTCATTTCCTGTCCAGCAAATAACCCAGGCTGGGCCGTTCTTCCGAGGCACTGGTTTCTTAGAGCAGATTATCGATTTATGCAATAGAACAGATGGTTTTGGTTTTGATTTTTAAGAAGATGAATGCAAAGCAGCCATAGTGAGGGGGGTGATGCTTTCAACTGTCATTCTGAGAAAAGGAACTTTTCTTTACGTTGGCCTAGGAAAGCTCTTCTGGGTTCATATGTTGTTTTGAAAATCTCCTTATCTTTATTTTAAAGATGCCTATGGGCATTGCTTCCAATAACGGGCACATTCACAGTTCCCTTGCCAATTTGGGACTTAGAATTATTAATTCTCTTTCTTTCCCCTTTTTTGGTGCTTATATTTAGGCCCCCACTTACAATAAAATTACTCTCTTTGACACCTGGACAAGATTAGGTTGAGCTTTGTCATGCTCCTAATGCTTTTTGTGGGGGAGGGGTACAGGAAGAGGGACACACCAGGCAGGCGGGGGGGGGGGGGGGGCACGATGGCATCAGAGAATGTGGTTGAATGAGGCAGCATGAAACATGGCATTTGGATCAAATGACTTTTCAGATTCATTTCAACCCTGAAGGATCTGGTTAAAAGGAATCTACTGGAGTCTGTGGAGGCGTACACATGCTCCACGACTGTGTAGCGAAGCCACCCTAGACATTGATGCCTGCCAGAAATGCAGGCAACTATGCACCAAAAGATACGTGCAAAATGGATGTCCCTGTGCGTGGCAGTGATTTTTGCAATAATAATGTTCCCAAACCAGAAATAACTCAGTGTCCATCAGCAGTAGAAAGAAAAATAAATTGCCATATAGTCCCTCAAGAGAAATACTACACAGTAAGAAAAAAGAATTAAGTCCTGCTCGTGCCACAACAGGGATGAGTCTCATATGCGGAGTGAGAGTAGCCAGACACAGAAGAATATGTATGGAACGACTCCAGGCAGATAAGGCACGGCAGTGGGCAAAATTAATCGTGGGTGGTAGAAATTAAGGTTCCTGTGGGGAAGAAGACACGACAAGGGGAGTGACAGGAGGGAGCCTGCTGGGATGTTGAAAACGTTCTGTGTCCGTCATGTGGTTACACGGGCACAGGCATTTTCTAAAAATGCATCGAGTGCTACGTTTATCATGTATGCCCTTCTCAGTATGCCTGTGATATTTCAGTAAAACAATTTGCAGACAAACAGAACGACTCTCCCCCTGCCCCAGCCATATGGTTGGATAGTGCTGTATTTTGCAACAAAGGAGAAATCATTATCTTCTTGTGTTTCTTGAAATGATTAATGAATTTTAGTGCTTGCGATAATACAGTTTGAACCCCGTTAAGTAGACATCAGGGCTACTCTGCCCTGCATTGGGTTTTGTACTGAATCATTCATACTGTGTGCACACCTTCATCCTGATCATTTTGGTCAGACCTTAGAGTGCCTGCTGCGTGGGTTAGGTGCTGCGGTGCAAAGCCATGGGAAGAATTCCAGGGCAGCACCAGTGACGGGCCAGGTGCAAAGTGCTGTGGGTGTTCAGAGGCTGCAGGGTGTAGAGTTTGATGAACCAAGTCTGCCGGGGTCACTGTGGGGAATGGGGTGGGGAGGGACAAGAGTGGTGCCAGGTGTGTTACATATTTCCCCGCATTTCCAGGCTAGATTGTGTGAAACTATTTCTTAGCCAGAGATTCAGATGAGGCAAGAGCTGTAATGTGAGTTTTGCTGAGTATTAAAGTTTGATGTTGAGGTAACATCATGGAAGACTTTCTGTTTCTAATAAGAGTCGACACTGCAGGAGTTGACCACGTGGAATTGTGTGAGTCACTGGACTTGTCTGGGAGAGCCGAGGGCATGCCTGCTTAGATGTTAGGACTGGTGTGTTGGCCAGCTTCGGTGTGTTTCTTTCTGTCTCATTGGAAGAAGTAAGAAGAGTGAGGATACACAGTGTGAATCTCTGTTCTCTGTAAGATCACCCTGTTTGCCAGCCTGCCTCCATGGAGGAACCTGGATCCTCTTCTGAGGAGCATAATGATGATGTAAACTTAGCTTCCATTTCACTTCCTGAAGGGGAAGAGAAGACATCATTGGGAAAGATGGTGATTAGTGTTGTCTGACTTGGGCACTGGAGGGAGCCTGGGAGGATTCTCTCTGCTGCAGGGAGGCACTTAGCCCCATTTTGAGGTGGTTAAAGCAAATCCAAAAAGAGTGATTTACACACAGTTGGAAAGCTGCATCAGAGCTAGAATTAAAATCTGTGTCCCTGCCTGCCAGAAACCCAAGCTAGTTGCTCTATAGTATAGACCAGGGGTCAGTGAAACTACAGGCAAAGGGCCAAATCTGGCTCACAGCTTGTTTTTGTAAATAAATTTTATTGGAACAGAGCCACACTCATTGCTTTACATATTGTCTATGGCTACTTTTACACCCCAGTATCAGAGTTGAGTTGTCATGACAGACGCTGAATGACCCACAAAGCCTAAAATATTTAAAATCTGGCCAATTATAGAATACTCTGCTGACTCCTGGTATAGACAGTAGGTGCATAATTTCAGCAACCAGCTGTAAACCTTTTGACCCACCTTGACACTGCTTCCTTTGATCTCTTCGCCCTTTCTTCCTGGCTGTTATCTGTGACATGAGATCTTTTCCACTAACGGGACTACCCCGGTTTACAGAACCATAGTGGAACAATCACTTATGCTAAAAAGTTTTAAATGTTGGTTTCAAATGCCTCCATCTGTTTTACTGTCTAATTTAACATTGGCTCTGAGAACGTAGCCAAGTGGAGAGAGCTTATCTTGCCCTCTCCGCCTTTGAAGCCTGATTTTATTTGTGAAGCCTTTAACAGGTGTTGGTTTAATAGACTTCTGCTGTATTAAGTTTTCCGCACCCCAGAGGGCAGCCCGAGGGGTAAGCCAACCCGGGATGGAGGCGCAGGCTGCGTGATCTGGCCACCACCCCTCCCCCCAGTCCCTGTCACCCACCGCAGAGCTGTTCTAATTCTGTTTGGTGGCAGAGAAAGGGCTGGACTGCTCCCTGGATGAGGCCACTTAGAAGTACTCCTGTAACACTGTCCTCTCCCCTTCCCTCTCCTCACTGTTTTTTTTTGTAAACCTAAGGGCATCCCTTTGCAGCTTGTCTGCACTGTTCTCTTCTTTCCATCCAGAAAAAGTAAGAAAGAAGCGGAGCTTCATCTGCCTTATTTGCTGAGCTTGGCCCTCCACAGCCCGCTGCAGACTTGTCGCTCACGCAGGACTCTGGGAGGCTGGTACAAAAGCGGGCCTGGCTGAGCCCGATGACGCAGACCAGTCTGAGCTGACCCGGGAAGAGCCAGCCAGCATTCACATCTAGCCAAGCTCTGCTGAAGGCTTAGGGATTGAATCTGGGGTAGTGCACTTAAAATTCCGCCTGGAGAGCGTCTCAGATGGGCTGGCAAGTTCTGTTCCCCTGGGCTTGTACGCTGGCTTCTCTCGTGTCCCAGCTGTGTGACCATGGGCAAAGTCCAGCAGAGCTCTGAGCCCTGATGTCTTCAGCTGTAAAGTAGAGATGATAATAGTACCTTCCTTGTGAGATTGCTGTGTCATTTCACAGAGCCTTCACCCAGGGCCTGCTACCTAGAAGTGTTCAGTAATTGGTCAGCTATTGTATAAAAGAACTTGGACAAGGATTCAGAGGTTATCAAGATGACTGTGGGCCTTCTTGAAAACTGGACAGTCAGTTATATTAAAGGAGTGACACAACCACGTGTGTTGCACGTGGCATTAAAAACATGGAGAGTTTAGTAAAGTGGGACAGCTCTTGAGGAGCGGGGAGGCTTCTGCTGAATACTGGCTGCTTGTTCTAAGCAACCTCGCCGGACAGCTGTCTGGAGGGGATGTCCCTGGTGGAGTAGGGTTTGGCGAACTGGGTCAGGGGCACGGGCCTGAGTGCCACTTGCTACGGGAGTGAGTAGGGGAATGCAGTTTAGCTGTTCGGGGACCTATCAGATCTCTAGCCCCCCTGGGTCCCACAGAAGCTTCAGTCTGGGATTTAATTTGAAGAACAGCTCCCCAGATAGCCCAGGCTCTCAGTGGCGGGGTTTTTGACACTCTCCAGAGTAGGCTTGTCTCATGCATGAAGCTAAGAGTGAGAGCTCTGAGTCAGCCCTTTGCTCCCAAGAGAGGAGCGAGGCCTGCCTGTTTGCATTGAAGTGTGGCAGAGGAATAGGAACCATTCATTCCTTCTTTTTCCAGAGCACCTCCTACAAACTAGATACTGAGCCTGGCTCTTAGGATAGAGACATGGCTAGTGAAAACAGGAACTCATTTTATTGACTACCTGCTTCATGTCAGGTCATGTCAGCCCACGGGGCAGAGGAATGAACTTCACACCCTGCTTTATAGCGGTTCACACCTGTAAGTGGTGTAATGGGGATTTGAACTCAGGCAGGGCGATGCTCTTGGTGTTTTCTTCCTCGATGCTGTGCCCTGTTCCAACCCACAGAGAACTCCTGGCCTTGGGTAGAATTGCCAGGGTCCACAGAGACATCTAACAAGGTGTGATTCTTACTATGTGAGAGAAGGGAGACAGAGCTGTGTGGTCAGCTTTCCTGAATATGAGGAATTCAGCAAGAGTTTGATCAGGGCACTGGGTTAGAGTCTCGAGCAGAGAGACCAGACCTGGGGGAGGAGATGACACATGCATTCTTTGAGCCCTAAGGAACTCTGAAGTTACCGTGGGCTAGGTCATTTGCCTCTGAGCAGTGCTGCTACAGGGCAGCTGGCAAACTCTTTCCTTCACGTTTCCTCATTAAACTCATCCGCTTGCATGGTTTTCTTCTGCTTAAATGCTGGTGAGTCCCAAGTCTGTGTATAGGCTCAGACTTTCTGAATTAACCTGTATTCATTCTTTGTGATTCCTTAAACATTTATTTATTGAGGACCAACTGTGTGCCTCACACTATTCCAGTGGGTGGAGACCCAGTAGTGGTCAAAACAGATAAACATCTCTGCCTTCATGGAGCCACTTCCTAGTGGGAGAGAAGATGTTAAGGTAGAAATAAGCAAAATACTGGGTGTATTAGATGATCATTAGAGATATTGAGAGACATAAAGCAGGCAAGAGAGTGGAGTGTGTGTGTGTGTGTGTGTGAGAGCGAGAGAGAGAGAATTGGGAAGAAGGGGAAGGAGGCCTGTAGTTGTAGAGAATGTGGCCAGGGAAGCCTCATGGAGAAGGCAATATGAAAAAAGATGGAAAGGAAGTAAGGGCATGGGACCTCTGGATCTCTGGAGGAGCATTCATTCCAAGCAGTGGGAAAGGCAAGTGCAAGGGTCCTGAGGCAAGAGTCTGCCTGCCGTGTCTGAGGGCCCTGTGTGGGGCAGAGTGCAAGGCAGAAGAGCAGGACGTAAGGCACCAAGGCAGGTGTGTGGCAGATCACATGGGCCTTGGAGGCCATTGTAAGGGCTTAGTCCTGAGTGAGTGAGACAGGAGAGCCATCGTTCAAATTTTAGGCAAACAAGCTCTGTGAACTGACTGATTTTTGGTTTGTTTTGTTTTTAAATTGTAGTAAAATACACATTACATGAAATTTACCATCTTAATCATTTTTAAGTGTACAGTTCGGTAGGGTTAAGTACACTCCTGTTGTTTGATCAATCTCCAGAGCTTTCTCCATCTTGGAAGATGAAAACTCCAAAGTTATTAAACAACTCCCCATTCCCCCTCCCTCCAGTCCCTGGCAGCCACCACTCCACTTTCTGTCTCAACAAATTTGACTACTCTAGGTACCTCATGGAAGTGGAGTCATACGATATTTGTCTTTCATGACTAGCTTTTTTTTTCACTTAAACACAGTGTTATCAAGATTCATCCATGTTGTAGCATGTGTCAGAACTTCCTTTTTAGGGCTGAATAATAGTCCATTTTATGTGTAAACCCATCATGTTTGTCTGCCTGTCAGTCCATCCATCCATCCATCCCTCTGGTTGCTTCACCTTTTGGCTCCTGTGAATAATGGTGCTGTGAATGTGGGTATCCAAATATCTCTTTGAGATCTGCTTTCAATTCTTTTGGATGAACACCTAGAAATAGAATTGCTGGGTCACATGCTGGTATTTCTGTGCTTAATTTTTCAAGGAACCACCCCACCATTTTCTTCAGCAGCTACACAAGGAATTCCAGTTTCTCCACAGCCCCTCCCACACTTCCTATTCCTGTTTTTTGTTTGTCTGGTTGGTTTGGTTTGTTTGTCTTTGTTTTTTTTTTTTTTAAATAGCAGCCATGCAGTGGGTGTGAGTTGCTATCTCATTGCATTTCCCTGATGATTCGTGATGTTGAGCATCTTTTCATGTGCTCATTCACCATTTGTTTATCTTCTTCGTAGAAATGTCTATTCAAGTGCTTTGCACATTTTTTAATTGAGTTGCTTGGGTTTCTTGTGTTGTCATTGAGTTGTAGTTCCTATATATTCTAGATATTCAGTCCTTATCAGATAGGTGATTTGCAGATGTTTTCCCCTATTTTATGAGATGTGTTGACAGGATTTCTCTGGCTGCTGGCTTGAGAATAGGCCATAAGGGGGCAAAGATGGAAGGTATACCAGTAACCTGGTTTTCTTAACATTTCCAAACTAGAAAATTTAGAATCACCATTCTCTACACCCCCCAGTTGTCATCTCTAGATCCTGTGGGCCCTTCTCTTCCTCTTCTCTCATATCGGTCTCTTTGTTGCCGCCACCTCTCACCTGGTCCCCTGGGACATAGATGGCCCACCCCTCAGTGGCCTGCGAGACCTTGCCTGATGCCGTCCCTCTGCCCTGCCCTTCTCCTCCCAGCATCCACATCCCATGCTCTGGAGCTGGCTCTGGCCGCCTCTTCCAGGCAGAGTCCACCCCTGCTCCCCACTCCCTCCTGGCAGGTCTCATCCACCCTCATTCCCACGCTCTGTTGTTTCTCATCTCCATGGCTGCCTCTTCTGCTCAACAGGGAACTCTTTCCAGCGTGTGAAAGAGACCCATCTTCATCACAGCATCCTTCCTCCAGCCTGGGCCTGGCACAGAGCGGGGGCCCAGAACGTGTTTTATTCAATGAATAAATACACAGATGAGAAAGAAGGAAGGTATAAAATGAAAGAGACAGAGGAGAGGACATGGTGGAGGGGGGCAGTGGGAGAAGTGGGGGGAGCTTGCAGCTGTCCTGTGGCCCCTTGGACTGTGTACGGTCCCTCTTTGTGTGACTTGGGGCTGACGGCACCCCCTCCCTTCTTTTCTCAGACCTTCTCTTCCTGGCTCGCTGGTTCTCCTTTCAGAGTTCCTGGATGAGGCTCAGCTCTGTTCCCTTTATTTCTTGTTCTTTTTTCCCATACTTTACATAATAAAGGTTTTCTTTTCTATTCTTTTTACCCTTTCTTTTTCTTTGGGAGTCAGAAAACCTAAGAGACCATCTTTATTAAGAACTTAATAAAGAACTCAAAGAAAGTAGTTTTTTTTTGGGGGGGGGGGGTTTGGCGAGGAGGGAAAAGTGACCTTTCATTCTGGGGAGATTTCGCTGCGTGTAAAGGGAGCTGTACCCTTGTAAATGGATTTTTGGGTTCAGGGCCTGGGAGAGAGGAGAAGAAAACAAAGGCGTCGGCAAGAAGCCCCAGAGCTTCTGGGAAAGAGGGCCTTGTTTATGCCTGTTGGAACCGATTGGGTCAAGTGTTTGTTTAAAAAAGATGCCACTTGGTTAGCGACGCCTGGCTCTCTTGTGTCGTGGTCGAGAATGCTTTGATTGGCTGGAGATCTCTATGCTGTTTACTCAGAAACGGGCCCGAGTGAGAGCCTGGAACCCAGAGTCCCCGCACTGCCACTGGGCAGATTCTGAGGCATCTGAATGTTGGGATCGGGGCTGCAGTGGTTTGAGTCTGCTAGGCAGAGCCAAACCCACAAGGGGGCCGCCTGCTCCCTTTAGCATTTGTTGAATTTCTCCTGATTAATAAATACTGTTTGGTGGGTTAGACTGTGGAATTTTTTAGAAAGAGGATTGAAGGACAAATAAGTCTTGGAGGGAGATGAACACTGAACACTTATGTGAACATCGGTGAGACACATCAGTGTGATTCAGGTGGGATCATCTATATCCCTGGAGTAAGGCGTGTGGCCCCATCTTCCAGATGAGGAAACTGAGGAGCAGAGGTATCAAGAATGTGGAGTCGGAGGTGCAGGGGGTTCGAGTCCAGTTAGACCCAGCACTGAGTTCCTGTTTCCCTTATTAGGTTGGTCTTGCCATTTTCTTTTCCTCCCTTGTGCCTGTCACCATGCCTGGTACGTGGCAGGTGTCGATAAAATGTGAGGTGTGTAATGATGCGTTAAGTTGGATTAAACTGAACTCTGGGCTCTGGCGCCTGCATTCTTGTAAGTGATGGGGTTGGACTAGGTTCTGAAGATTCTAGGTGCAAGCCGCATCAGAAGCTGGCTGGTTGCACTGGGCACATCCTTTGTGGGAAACTATACCAGTGAGGTCTGTGTGCTGGTCATGCCAGGCTGCTCTCCACACATCCGAAATAACACCCCCGTGTTCCTGTCCTTGGGGAGAGTAGCCTGGCTTAAAACTTAAGCAGACAGACTTGTCCCAGACAGAGAATTTGACATTCTGTCTAGCTCCCGGCCTGCAGGTAATAACTTGATGGAAAGAAGAATGGGAGATTTCATTTAAGAGTAGCACAGCATTTGTAATTTTCTAAAATTGCAAAGCAGCTAGGGGAAAAAAAAAAGTCTGGAAGACGTGTTGAGGAAAATAGTTTCTTTGCAAAATGACATTCTGGACTCACCTCCCTTTGTGTGTTCTAGGCAACACAATAGGATTCGCAGTGTGGAGGGGAGTCAGCTGAAGGCTTACCTTTCCTTGGAAGTGCTGGATCTCAGCTCCAACAACATCACGGAGATCCGGAGTGCCTGCTTCCCGCACGGGTTGCCCATAAGGGAGCTGTAAGTGCCTCGGGTCTGCCAGCCCCTGGACGCAGGTGGATGTTCCCTCCTCCCCTCTGCCCTGGCCTGGCTGAGTCAGTGGGAGGGACACACACCTCCCCTCTCCCTCATCAGCAGAGCAGGGAGCGGGGCACCCGGGTCTGTGGTCCTCTGTTAGCCCATTTACAGAGCATCTCCAAGTCCAGCAGCATTATTCTGACTGTGCAGATAGGTAAGGAAGCTTGAGGCGGGGAGATCTTAAGTAGCCTGACAGATTGACCAACTGAGAGCAGGATCTACCCCTGAAATACATGGCTCTTTGACCACAAAGCCTGTTTTCTTTCTCCTTCACTGGGCTGCCTCCCAGGAAAGCTTAGAGCAAAGATTCAGGGGCAGCTAGATGAGTGACAAAAGAGGGAAACCTCTCTGTAGAGGCTCAGCCAGCCAGTGCTCACCCATCCTCTGAGTTCTCTGGGCCTTCTCCATCTCTTTGTTGGTCTGTTTCTCTTCTGCCCATCCTGCTGCCCCATCTCACACCCCACTGATGGCAGACAGAAGAAAAACAGTCAAAGCCTATGTAACCCACAGCTTATTGGTAGGAAAATGCTGCTTTGGGGAAGAAACGAAAACTCAGGCTAAAGAGGCATGTTCAGGTGACATGTGAGTCCTCATCCCCTGCATTATCACTGAGTTCTTTGGGGGATTGTTTGTGAGGCTGGTTTAGGGGTTGTTGTGACCCATCTGTTCAGAGGCCAAGGCCAGGCACAGATTTTTTGAGACCCTCGAGGAGCGTAGCAGTTTCTTAGGCTGCATCAGGGTGCCAGAGTTGGAAACAGGAGGCTTTGGCCCATTCTTCAGCCAGTGTAGCAGTGCTCAGCCCCCAGCGAGGGCTTCAGAAAGGTATCCGGCTGCCACCTGGCACTGCCTTGCTTGGGACAAAGAAACCACCCACTGCTGAACTAAATTGCAGTGACCTTCTCTCTCTCTGCGTGAAAGCAAGGGGACTTTCTATTTTGGCAGTTGTTGGCTGGTATATCTTCATCACACAGACTGTTCTTTAATCAGGAGTGTTAAGAACAAACAGTCCAGCTCCCTTTGCAAAGAATCCTCATGTGCCCTGTCCTGGGCCACTGCCTGATGAAGATGAAGAATGCTTTCTTGCCTTGCCTGCTCTGATGTAAAACGTTCTCTCTGGTCTTTTTCTTTTTTGCTTAAGCCACAAAAAGCAGGGACGGTGGAAGGAAAGGTGTTGGGGGGTAACTTCTCATAGGAATGACCAAACTGTTACCCTCTTTTCTCTCTCCTTTTTTTTTAACTTGTTGTAATTTACACACAACAGAATGCACAGATATTAGCTGTTCAATGCAGTGCATGTTGAGTGGAGGTGTCCCTTATATGTAATCCTATAGGTGGGTGTCCTGTGCAAGTATTGCTTGTTTTTTAAAGGGATTCCATGCAGATCACTTTTTTAAAAAACGTTTTTATTGAGATACAGTTGATTTACAGTATTATATAAGTTTCAGACGTATAGCATAGTGATGCAGAATTTTTATAGATTATAGTCTATTTATAGTTATTATAAAATGGGTGTATTCTGTGATGTACAATATATCCTTGCAGGTTATTTATTTTATGCGTAGTAGTTTGTGTCTCTTAATCCCCTACCTCTGTCTTGCCCGTCTCGCCTCTCCTCTCCCCACGGGCAACCACTCATGCAGATCTCTTTAACTAGAATGTTTCTTTGATACATTTAAAATTATTAAAACAAATTAGTTTATACACATTTATAAGTCATACAGTGAGACCCACTTCAAAATTAAAGGCTCTTTCCCTAAAGTACGAAATCCAACCTGAGCTTGCTACGCAGTGAACTTTCTGCTTCCTAAGGCTCTTCTCACCAACCTTGAACCCTAACCCTTGGAAAGTGGATGGCGAGGAGGGACTCCTGCAGCGGCCCAGCTGGGGTGTGAGGATGGCTGGGGTGGAGGTAATTGACTTCCCTCCCACCATCCTGGGGTAGCCCCACCGGCCACAAGCAGAGTGAGCTCTGGGCTCAAACAAAGGCTTCTGTCAAGCCTGAATAGAATGGTCCTGATACCCGAGTCTGGGAGTGGAGGTGGGCTTTGCAGCCTCAGGATGACAAGTGTCTTGTTGGAAATCCGTCCTTCTGGGTGTGCTGTAGTTCATTTTCCCAACTCAGCCAGGTCTGGTGTCTCTAACAGAGTGAGGAAGGCCTCCTATTGACCACCGCGTTTTCTCCCCCGGATCATTCCAGCAACCTGGCGAGCAACCGGATCAGCACCCTGGAGTCGGGAGCATTTGATGGTCTGTCACGGTCGCTGCTAACACTTCGGCTGAGCAAAAACAGGATCACCCAGCTTCCTGTGAAAGCATTCAAGTTACCCCGGCTGACACAACTGTGAGTACAGAGACCTGCACTTTAATTAAGCTTAGCCAAACTTTATGGAAGCCAAATTTCCCCCAGAACCTCCATCCAAATGCACCCCCTTCCCCACTCAGCCTCGGTCAGGCTCTGCATAAACTACCATTAAATGGCCCTTGTGGCAGCACCTAATAAAAGCAAATTAGAAGCTGGGTCTGGTGCCTGCAGGCTGCCCCCAGGTTGCTGAGAAAAGATCCATCGAGGATATACATGCCTGTCCTCGTTGGCACTTTCCTAAAAGCAGTGAGGAATCCTGCTGCCTAGCTGATCCTGGCTAATGCTTAGGCTGGGTGGGTTGGGGTCCTTATTTATCTTCAACATTTTTTTATTTTTTTAAAGGCACCCATATAATCTATACCGTGGACCTTTTGGGGTCCAACAGTGCTTGAGCAGTTTGAGGGGAAGTTAGTGTAGCCAGAGGTAGGAAGCAAGAGGTGGGTCACTGTTTTCATCTCCTCAGTCTCATAAGGTAGTTAATGGGTTTTTTTTTTTAATGAAAAGGTATAATTATTTAATTTTTTGAACACCACGGCCCTCCTAGAATGGCCCAGGATTTGGAGTCAAGAAAACCTCTATCAGAACTTGATGGACTGTTTGTTCCCTGGTGTTTTTGTTTTCTGGTGTCCTTTTTTGTAGAAGAGTGTATCTCAGGAAACTAAGCTGATAATTGATGTTTGGTTTAAGCAGAACAGTTGTTCAGGTCCAGGTCTGGCAGCAAGACAGGGTGTGCCACTGCCCTCTCACTGCCGTGCTTCCCCTGCACACACCTGGGTGGTGGGTCCCAGCCGTGCTCTCTCTGGTCCTGGAGAAGCTCTCGGGATGCTCAGGACCTTGTGTGGATCCTCAGACACTGCAGAAGTATTTGGGGGAAATCCCAGGGCTTTCTGGTTAGGCTGTGTTCTCCCTTGCCGAGTGTTACTGATGCAGCCAGCTCACCCAGAGTCTTGAAATCTTTTGGTTCACTGAAGTTTCATCACGCTGGGGCTGGAAGCCCGTGTATGTGCTTCACAGTGCATCCAGACGCCTGCTGCTGAGTGTAGTCACTTCTCTCCATCAGTAGAGACCTGACTAGTGCCTCAGTGGGAAGCGTCATTGCCGTCTGGTACCCAGTGGTTAGATTTTTCCTGGGTTGAGGCATCTGGTGTGGATTTCTGCTGCTGAGCTAAGAGATAGCTCACCTAGGACATTCACATCCTGAGTCATACACCCTCCTCACTGCAGAGTCATGGATGTTCAGGGAGGAAGTGGGAGCGCTTGCTCATTCAGGGGTGCAGTGGGACTGGCTTCTGGGAGCTCTGGGCCCCGCTGTTATGAGTTAGCAGTAGCCGGTCAGTATCTGCGTGCACGGGGGCTCCTCTGCACGTCCGAGACTCCCGGGACCTCCCGGGATTGAGCCTGGGGACTGAGTGACGATGGTTATAGGTGGGGCGTGGGTAGGAGATGCTCTGAACGGCTGGCTTCGTCTCTTTAGGGACCTCAATCGGAATCGGATTCGGCTTATCGAGGGCCTGACGTTCCAGGGGCTCGACAGTTTGGAGGTGCTGAGGCTCCAGCGAAACAACATCAGCAAGCTGACGGACGGCGCCTTCTGGGGGCTGGCCAGGATGCATGCGCTGTGAGTGTGGGCCCGGCGCCAGGGACTCAGGCGGGGCGCTGAGGGATCATTTAGGACCTCCTGTCCTTTGGGACTTCAGCTGGGCTCCCCTTAGTGTCTTTAGGGACTTCACCAAACCTTGGGGTATTTTCCTTACAGGTTAGGGAAATCTCTTGGGAGGAGTTGGATTTGGTGACGTGAGTTGGTTGGTGAGGATGGAGAAGGGGGCCATTTTCCGGGGGCTGCTCCCCCTCCCCATTCCCCCCAATACCCAACACAAGTTCGTATGCCCAACGCACAGTGAGGCCAGCCAGTACTGTCACATCGGAGTTTGGAGCAGGGAGAGGTCTGTTGCAGGGCCAAGCAAGGAGACAGGTGGCTTGTGCACCCCAAACCCTAAACTCCCCAGAGGGTTTCAGCAGAGCATTTTTAAAGGTCAGGTGGGGGAGGAAACCCTTATCCCCACTGTGTTGTCTGAGCTGGCTAGCCTGCTGGCCTCAGGCTGTTCCTACTCACTTCCTACCATTCCTGTAAATGTTTGTGACTTGCTGCAGAAATTCCTGTCTGCCACTTTATGTTAAACAGTGTTGATGTCCTGACTGTGGAAATACACTCATCCTCTCACTTGCATACTCTTAATTTAAAACTATTTAAGAGAACTGAGATTCCATTTATTGTATATATTTTTCTAAAAACCAAATAAAACTACCTATGAAAATGAAAAAAAAAAAAAAAAAAAAGGTTAGGTGAGGGAGGGGCTTGGATGATTGTTGCAAACTTCTTGGTGCAGGAATCCTCTGTTCTTTCAGCTGTCCATGTAGGTCATGATGTTCCTGTAAACCTCCAAGACAAATGTTATTCTCTGTTCTGCAACTTTTTATCTTTATATGAATGGAAAGGTGTTATACCCCTAAAGGTCACATCCTTGAAAATGGGCTACCCTGTATATTTCACACTATAGGCTAGATTCTTAGCTGGAAGCAGAAGCAATAGAATGTAAAGGTTAAAGAAAGGAAACAGACTAATATGGAGTCAGAATTGTTCTTCCCTAATACACTCCCACCCCTGCCTCCTTGGAGGACAGCGGGCTCCCTTCCCACATCCTCTCCCCTCTCCCACATGCCACAGGAAGTTCCCTCTCTCACCGCTTCAGGTTTGACAGTCTTTCTTGATGTGCAGGTGGGCCAAAAATGTATAGTTCATCCTGAGAGATTTATTTATGTTTCGTGAGCTCATCAAGCCACTCACTGCAGATGTTCCACTTTTATCAAGGGAGCACTTGCTCCAGCCAGATGTGGACCATCGCTGGGCTCGCCTGCCTACGGAGGAACAGAAAAGCATCCAGAGGAGGGCAGACAAGGCAGTTACTGAGCTTCAATTTTTAAACATTTAAATTTGCTTATTTTTAATCAAAAGAAATGTATACTCATAGTTGAGCAAAGTCAGATAGTAAAGAAAAGCAGCCGTTGCCCCCGCCCACCAGCCCCCATTCTCTCTTTCCCCCAGTTCCACTCCCAGGAGGCAGGCAGTCACTTCTAATCATTCCCTTTCTGTATTTTTCTATTTGTAGTTTTGATGGTGGTTAATTCCAAGTTAATACACTCATATCTTAATGTGTCAACGTGAGATTTTTTGCTTTATGGTCAGTGATTTAACTTGCTCAAGACACCCCCACACCCTTCCAGTCTCTGCAAGTTACATCACTCCGTTTATGTCTTTTATCAGTTATCTTTGCAACTGGAACAAGAGCCAAAAACTCCAGGTCCAGTTCGATCAACTCTCTCTCCATCAATGCCGTCCTCATTTTCAAGAGCATCTCTCAGTGGGCATACCTTCATTCACACTCTCACACACACACTGTCATACACACACACACACACACTCACACACACACGTTGTAAAATGACGGCCTCAGCACTGCTGTTTTGCTTCTCCTTCTCTTTGTTGTTCACCTTTGCTTGGCTCTGCCTCTGTTTTTACATATTTGAGAACACTTTTCCTTGACATCCTTAAAACTGTCATTTTGGACTTTGGAACTCAGGTGGTAATGCATGTGCTGGGTGGGCTGGGAGTCAGAATTCTCAGAAGAACAAGGAGTTCTTATTCTTAGCACCTGCCATTTGGGTTTTATGTTGAATGAATTCATACACATTGAGGGTGAAGAAAGAGTTGCCTTTATAAATAACCTAGAGGTTATTTATAAATTAAGGGCTAACCTTTTGAGCAGAGGCAGAAAAAGGACGATAGATAAAAGTGAAACCTGGTTGCCCGAAGCCCTTGTAATGTTGAACATGGAGCCGCATTTGACGTAGCTTCTGTTCAAGAGGCCGGTCCTGTGGGGCGGAGTCGTCTGTGGCCCGGCTGTGCAGGGTCGAGAAGCAGGATAGTAGTGAGGCCCCTACTTAACGAACTTTAGCAGAAGCTCAGTTCTCAGCACGATGCTGAAATTCTCCCTGCGTTTCTTCCTTCTCAGCACAGGCCTGTGGAGTCCGTACTTCTTGGGTATCTCCACGTTGTGGCTGTTCAGGCTCCTTCAGCCAACCAGGTGGCAGAATTGAGAATTAAATCCCAGTAGTTTGACCTCAGAGCTCAGAATGTGTCTCTTGGTGCAGTGGTCCAGAGCCCAGGCTTGGTTAGCCAGGCCTGGGTTTGAATTCTGGCCCCTCACTACGGCTGAGCTGTGAAATGAGTCTTAGGTTACCCAGTTTTTCTCTCAGCCTCAGTTTCCTCATCTGTAAGATGGGGATAATGATAAGAGCTACCTCCTTACCTCTCCTTTCTCTTCCTTGAATGGGCTTTGCCTTCTGCTCAGAGCTTCTCTGCCCACGTGTGTACTGGCTCACTTGTACTCGGCTAAAAAGGTCACTTCTAGGAAGCTTTCCTTGACCTCTGAGCGCTCTCGGTCGGCCTGGGTCCTCGCCGCTGTCTGCGTTGCTTTGCCTGTCTTGTACCCCCCCCCCCCCCACAGAAAGGTGTGCACACGCATGTGCAGGTGCCCCAATGCCTCCCCCAGTCTCTCCAGCACTGCTGTCGGATCCTTGGGGCCGATCAGGTGTGATGCCGGGGAGCCGCTCCTTCTCCGTTGGGTGGGTGGGTGTGTGCGTGTGTGAGCCCGCAGGAGTCCGTGCTCACCCCACGCGTGTGGCCGTCATTGCAGGCACCTGGAGTACAACAGCCTGGCGGAGGTGAACAGCGGCTCGCTCTACGGCCTCACGGCCCTGCACCAGCTCCACCTCGGCAACAACTCCATCTCCCGGATCCACCGTGACGGCTGGAGCTTCTGCCAGAAGCTGCACGAGCTGTGAGTGTCCCCGCCCTGCTCTGCGGGTGTTTGCAGACATGGCTGGGAGGTGACTCCTCCAGAGCCCGGGGAGCCCTGGGCCGCACATCCCACGGCACAGCGGGCTTGGGGTAGTTGGGGGTCTGTTGTGGAGCGGGAGCCAGAGGCCCCACAGACCCCAGACGCCGGAGCCTGACTCCCACCTCATCTCCGCTCTACGCCCCATTTCAGGTTAGCAGGGGCTGCTGTCAAAGGGCGGCTGTTGTGAGAGCTTCTGTCCACGAATGGCTGCACCACGTAACGTGTTTTTCTCGTGAGAGGGGCTACAGGCAGACCTCAGTGACATACTGCACGTTCAGTTCCAGACCACCTCAGTAAAGCAAGTCACTGTTTGGCTTCCCAGTGCATAGAAAAATATCTTTATGCAGTACTGTAGTCTGTTAAGTGTGCAGTAGCACTATGTCTTAAAAAATGACGTACAGACCTTAATTAAAAAATACTGTATTGCTAATAAAGTGCTATCATATGACTACACAGGGTTGCCAAAACCTTCAATTTGTTTAAAAATAAATGCAATATCCGCAAAGCACAGTAAAACGAGGTGTGCTTGTATTGGGGCTCAGACACAGAAAGGACAGTGAACCCGAGAGATGGCAACACACTGACAGTGGGAGAATTTCTGCGTGCGCGTCGTTTCTGTCTTCCTTCCCTTGACAGTGGCCCAGGCACCTGGTCCTTCCCCTCCCCTGCTTTGTGTTCCCTTGGCCTGGTAGTGAGACTCCCATGCTGATGGACCGTGTGCTTACACGTCACTTAAACAGATTTCCCCCATGGGGCTCCAGGCTGGGACTGGGATCCCCTGAGTTGGCACCCACGTTTCCTGACACCCGCAGTGACAGGCTGTCTCCTGGGCAGGGAGGGCCTGGGGCCTGGGCTATCCTGCTGTGTCCTGGCGGGTCGTTGATCATGAAAGTAGCATTGCCAGGGACTTCGTGGACAGTCATGTCCCTTTGTTTTTACTCCGTGTCTAGAAGATTGGGGGTTTTCTGGAGGAAAAAAAGCAGCTCCTAACCATGGTTTTCATTTCCATTTAATATGTTCAGGGTTTCTCAGTTCTAGTATAGTCCAGGTTTCTTTAATTTTTTTAGAGATAGAGTTTGAGTGGGTTTTCTTGTTTTCTAGGCTTGACTGTAGGAAAAGATTCGCCCACTGAAGTGAATGATTACGAGTGCCAAGCTTGTCTTTCTTGTCTGTTTCTTGACCTCACCAGGCAAACTTAAGGGCACATTTAAACTTAGCGTGGAGTCTCGCAGCTAGTGTTTTTATCTATTCATCCACGTTCTCGTCTTCTCCCCGCCACCCGCCCCGCACTGACCTGGAGTTTATATTTCAGTGAGTCCATCATTACCTCATACAAAAATCAATAGCCCCGCCTCTTTGCTGGGGCTGGCTTTCCTTGGAGTGTGAGTGTGTGTGTGTGTGTGTGTGTGTGTGTGTGTGTGTGTGTGTGAGTGAGGACCTTTTGGGTTTAGCTTCTTGACCCTTCCAGGCAGTGCAGCTGCACAGTATTCTCACGTGGCACGGGATGGCTTCTGAAAGGCTCTTCACTCGGGCCGAAACCCCACTAGGGAACTCCTGGGACCCATGGTTTTCCTCTGTTTAGGCCTGGGAGCCATGGGGAAGCAGGAGAGGTCTTCTCAGCCCCCCGAGCCTGTGCACTTGCAGGGGCGAGGAGCCACCCTCTGAATCGTGGAGACTGTGTGCACCCTGGTGCCGAGGCAGAGGTGTTTAGGGACACACTGCCTGTGCCCTGCTCCGGCTGCCTTCTGTGCCCTTCAGAGGGGCAGAGAAGGTCAGGGAGTGTGCCCTGACCAGCCTAGCACTTTGCCTGACACCCAGGTAACCTTGGAGCCAGATTTAGGGTTGCTTTCCACGTGTGTGTCCCGCCCCTCCTTTAAGCTAAATTCTTTAATTGCAGGTGAGGATGTGATTTTGATCTCCTGCCAGGTCTCTGCAACTGACAGATACCATGAGTTATTTCTCCAGGAGAGAAAAACTGTCACTCGCTGCTGCCTTTACAAACTTACTAATCTTCTCTGAATTTATTTTCCTTCCTCCTGCCCCAGCCCAGAATTCCCATTTTTCGAGGATAGATGACTAATATGCTAAGTAACCAACTCAGGGCTATGTCAGAGATGCAGGGAGCGTGCTGGGAGGAAGGAAGGTTTGATTCTGATACTCAGAGAAGGCGTGTGACTGGGGTGTGTGTTCCTGAGCTGCTTACAGTAGGGGGATCATGCTAAGAGTCTGGCTTGGGTGAGGACAAGGAAGCCTGGACAGGAGACTCTGGTCCCCGTGGGTGCCGCCCAGGTAAGGCCTGCAGTTCAACGAGGAAGGCCTGTTCCAGGCAGTGGCTAGTGGTGCCCTCTGCTGGCCGATGTCAGGAGCCTGTGCGGCTCCCTTGCTCAGTGTGAGAGCCTGCTGGGGTCCTGACTAGAGTCTCAGGCCACAGCCATGAGAGGTCTTTCATGGCCTGAATCAGGACCAGCCGTGGACAACAGGTGCATGAAGGGGTTGGGGACTTGTGGTTCTTTGCTGTATGACCTTGTGTAGTGCTCACAGTTTACAGACCTCTTTGCAGGAGTCAAACTATATGGGTATCAGGCCCTGGTGGGTTTCTAGCTGTGAGACCATTTTGCCCTTGGGATTCTTATGGGCGTGTCCCTTCCCACTGGGACCCAGGTGACTAGCCGAGCATGGTTCCACTTCAGGAGAGGTGAGGGAGGGAGGACAATGCCGTGCAACCTGATGGTGATGTTTGCTTTCCCCTCCCCTTCCTCAGGATCCTGTCCTTCAATAATCTGACCCGGCTAGACGAGGAGAGCCTGGCTGACCTGAGTAGCTTGAGCATCCTGCGCCTCAGCCACAATTCCATCAGTCACATTGCGGAAGGCGCCTTCCGGGGACTCAAAAGCCTGCGCATCTTGTACGTCTTTCCCCATTGGGTTGGTGGGAGAGCAGAACAGAGAAAACAGACTGTTTCTTTGCATTTCCTTCTCACTGATCTCGAGTCAGAATTAGATCCAAAGCTGATCTGTGATGTGTGCAGAGTCTCAAACTTTCATGTAATAAATCGAAAAAGAGCTGGTTGAGCAGAGAAGAATGTGCCTCATTCTCCCCCAGACTGGTGCCTAGAGTCATGGCGACTCAAAAAAACTGTCATCACTAGGCACTGGTTGCCACTGTGCGCTTGGCTGGATGCGGGGCCCTGCTGTGGGAAAGCTTCCCCGGGCCAGCAGCCGTGGGGCCATCTTTCCCATCCCAAGCCTTCCCGCTGCGACTTCCATTTTTCAGTCCTGAGTATTTTTATCTGAGTCAGGGCAATACTAAGGTTCATGTCTTGGGCTAGCATCTCAACTACTTCAGCATATACCCTGCGTCCAGGATGCCCGTTTCCAGGAGAGGTGATCAGGGAATCCTGTGTCTCTCCCTGAGCCTTTTTAGGGTCATTTAACACAATGGAGATGATCATGTCACTTCCCTCTAAGTTCCCTGTGAGGTGGAGGGAGTTGCCAGAAGTTGCTTGCAGGGTGCTCTTTTGGGACTTAACATTTTTCAGTGCTTGGCTTCCAAGAACTTCCAGGCAACAGAGAACAACCAGCCATAAAGGGGGGCATCTGGATTTCAACAAGCAGTGGCCATGGGTTGCAAGGCCTCCCTCCCAGGCATGCCCCCTGCAGAAAAAGCGGCCTGTTCTGGCATGATGGGGAGGCAGGCCTATGCACTTGCAGCTGGCAGAGAGGGCAGAGAAAGCTTTCACGCTGGGCCATCTTTGGGGAGTGAGAAAGAGCCCGGACGCCAGGCTATTCAAGCCGAGGTCAGCCTCCGAGCCCTGGCAGTGCTGAGTGACAAGGCCGGGACGTTCAGACTTGAGCGGGCCAGAGAAAAGAGAAAAACTTTGGCAGCCAGGGCTCAGAGCAGGGGGACAGGCAACAAAGCCGCAGCCCAGGGTCCCGGGTACTTCAGGATGAAGATAATAGGGAGGAACCCGATGAAAGGAGGAGGCCCTTCCAGCCTCAGGATCTCGGCTCTCTGAGCTTCCGGCTGTAAAATAAAGGTCACAGTGAGCATTTCACTCCACGGTCTGAGCTCCCCTCCCCTCTGGCTCTCACAGGAGCCAAGAGCAGCATCCCTTTCTGTTCCGGGCTCGCGTCTGCCGGGGCTCAGGAGGGGAAGGTGTGGGACCTTGTGGAAAGTTGGAGAGGGCCGACCTGGGGCAGCACGGGGGCCTGGTCGCCAGGTGGGGTGTCTCACTTGGCGCAGTGACCTGCCCCTGGAAGCCGGGGGAGGAAGCTGAGTCATTGGCCTTGTGATGTGTGCTGTTGGGAGGAGACTGGGCCGAAAAGTTGGCTTCATCCTCCGGTCCTGGCAAGTGGGTCACAAGTCTGACTCAGCACCCAGATGTCGTCCCTGGCTGGGAGTCAGCACCTGTGCAGGCCCTGGCGGGGGAGAAAGGAGTCTGGGCGCCAAACCCACTTGCCAGCCTGGAGGTGGCCTCAGGGAGGGCCCTGTGCCGGGGCCTCTCTTCCCAGTCCTTTCCTCCGCGTGCCTTCTGCTGTTTCTTGGTCAAGTCCAGGAAAGGGACCCTGGTTGGTGTGAAAGCAGATTAGGGAACCTTTCAGACTCATTCACTTTCAGACTCATTCAAGAGCACTCTTTGGAGGTGGGAACCAAAGCAGGCTTTCTTGCGGGGCTGTCTGCACCCCTTCCCCTGGGGCTGGCCTCAGCCCACTGGGGAGCAGCACATGGAGCCAAAAGCTGCTGGTAGAGGCCCGTGTCCACTGTGTTGAGAGGCTGAGAAAGTCAGGCCGCACGGCAGGGTGTCTCAGTGGTCTAACCAGACATTCAGTCTGGGCACCTAGAACGCACTGAGGTGTTCTGAGCTTCAGGGTTGCAGAATGGGTGTGAGTCTCTCTTCCCACTGCAGACTAAATGGTGAGCTTTCTCTCTGTCTCCTCCCTAGGGATCTGGACCACAACGAGATTTCAGGGACAATTGAGGACACCAGTGGCGCTTTCACGGGGCTTGATAGCCTCAGCAAGCTGTGAGTACCTGGGCGCTGGAAGATGTGTGGGGCTGGTGCACAGGAGACGGCTCCACGGGCCCCCCATGCCGCCTTTGTTCTGGGCCCACCTCGGGGCGGGGGTGGCGCTGGCACATGTATCTTCTTTTGTTTTGGGAAGGAAAGTCTGAAAAGGAGAGCAGAAGACATCCCAACCTCTCTCTGCCCCGCCATCTCATTGCTGCCCTGGGTGTTGGTTCCTTTGGGGCTAAAGAGCTGGTGTTTAGAGGCCCATTGGATCTTCTCTCCCGTTCAGTTCTTGACGGACATGAAAACAGCCAACTTTTTTGTTGTTCTTTGCTCAACAGAGTCTTTCCCTCTTACTCAATTTCTGGAAACATCTAAAGCCAAGTAACTCTTGATAGTTTTTGAGTCTTCAGGCAGTCTTTTTGTTGTCAATCATAATCTCAAACAGAAACAATCATTACCAAGGGTAATACAGTAGCTTTTTTTTTTTCAAGTTTCTGGTGTTTGGGGTTTGTTTTTCTGAGCTCCTAGAATTTGCGAGGCGTGTAGGTGTGTCACATCTGACTATCTCAGGAGGCCAGGCTGTGTTATGTGTGCTTTCTGTAGTTGAGGAAGCAGAGGGGAAGGGATTTTGCCCAATATGACACAGCTGGTGGGTGGCAGGGCCTATGTGGCCCTGAAGCCCACCTCGTACCCTCCTCGTTCTACCCTCTTTCTACATCTCACCAGCACTTTTTACAGCTGCCTCCCAAGGAACATGTAGGCGTGGGGGTGGGAACTATTGTTTACTCACTGCTCGGGGGGAGGGTTTGGAGGGGGATAAGACAGAGGCGGTCGCGGCTCCGTCTCTCCCAGCCTGTTTTGGTGATGGCGAGCCAAGCAGAGCACGAGTGTAAAGTAAATATTTTGAAAGCAGCAGTGGAAGGCGAGGCTCCAGGAAAGGAGCCTGTGGTGGGAGGGTCTTTCTGGAGAGTGAACGTTTCTAATTTGTTTTGAAAAATGGGGTTTTTCACGCTTTTGATACTCTGGGAGTTGTAAGTATCAGCTGTTGTGGCTGTCAGAGGATTCTGTCTCTTCTTAAGGCTCCTGTGTTCTGATAGTGGGTCAACAATGCCTGTCAGCCTTCTTTTTCTCCCCTAAAAATATGCTCCCTTCTCTCCCACCTCCTGGGCCCTTTACCCAGCGAGCTTGGGAAGAGCTCAGACAGCATGACAGAATGGGACAGAGGCCTGTCACTGACCAGAGGAGCCCTAAGCTCGGGATGCAGCTGCTGGGAGGTGGGGGCTGGGCTGGTGGGCACCTGAGCAGCCCTTCAGCGCCAGCCTCATCTTTGGTGCCTCACTCTGCTCCAGCGTGACTCAGGGATAGGTGAGGGTGGGGTTTTTGGGGGGGGCCTGTCCCTGTGGTGGAATCTGGAGCCAGTTCTTGGGTGTCGTGGTCTCCAGGAGGTTCTTCCCTGCCAGGTGAGGGGCGGTGACCGTCGGGGTCATTGGGGCTTCTGGTTCTGCATACACCAGCCTGTGTCTGTAGCCTGGAACCTCCTTCCTAATTGCCTACTGTCCGGTCCACAGCGTGTGCTACTCTGCCCTGCTGGACTAGGGTGACAGTCCTGTGTAAAGTCACAAGGACTAAGCATGAGTGCCTGTATCCCTTGCTTTCACTGAGCTGCTTGGAAGCAGTGAGTTCACGCTGATCTGCAAAATACAGTGCCCAGTCTCCTCACGCCCAGCCCCACTGATCAGGATCTTGGGCCCGGAGGCTCTTGTAGGCTTTTCCAAAATACAGAGACATGCACACATTTGGGGAAAATTGGGACAATGACGACAATTCCTTCATATGGTTAAACATATGCAGTCAGTTACTTACGTGGGATGGTATCATGGTTCTGTTGCAAAAGAAAAAAAAATCCTCTCCTGGAGTAAAAGGAGAAAACTGTGTGATGCTGATTCCCTGGGGTCCAGCCCAGGTGGGGAATGCAAAGTGGGCAGAGGTGAAACAGGATTGGCACCATTAGGTGATGGTTGTGGCTGTGTGACGGGCACATGGGGCTCACGACACTTTCCCATCTGCCTATGATGGTGTGTCAAGCCTTCCACGCTACGAGGGGGAAAGGAAAGCCAATGCTTTCCTGCGATCCTGGTGCACAGCTCTCGTTGAACACCACTGTGCGTGGCCCATGGAGGCTCTAACCACCTTGCAACATGTGCCTGGCCCTCGGGGGCACCAGGCTTCTGGTTCTGCACAAACCAGCCTGTGTCCAGCCCGGAGCCGCCTTCCTATTTGCTAATAGTGTTGAATCACCATTCATCAAATGGGGAGGAACGCGTGCTGCTTTGGTCTCCCCAGAGCACTGCCGGGATGCTCTGCGACGTGGCCGTGACACCACATGGCCCCATTTGAGTGGTCCACTGGCGAGCCCGTTGGATCTACTAGAAGGTGGAGAGGTGTCAGCATGAGGAGGGCCGTCCCTCTAGAGCCGCTGTCCACCCTGTGGGGCTGCTGGCGGGGCTCCGGGTCCCTGGACCTGGCTGCTTCCGCCATGGAACCACCTGAGGGGCGGAGGTCAGGGACCTCCCTGGAAGGGAAGGTGGACACACTGTATGGCCTGCACTCCCTTCATCAAGGACCTGGGGTCCTTCCTGCTGTGCCCAAGGCCAGACCGAAATTAAAACGTTTTCCAAGAAAGGAACAAGTGAGCAGCAGAGCCATAAAAGGCGTCCCTCTGTGAAGCCTGCCCTGCCCTTCATTTTTCCAGCTGCTAAACACAGCCGTTTGGGGTGGTTCCTCACTCCAGAGCTTCCTGGCAGGGCGTTACTACATCGCCCACCCGACGGCCCCCCTTCCAGAATGTTTATGGAACACCTGCTGGGGGCCCACCAGGCGAGCTCATCGCACGTGAGGAGGGAAGGGAGGGTTTCTGGAGCACAAGTCAGCCTCAGAGAGGAGCGTTTGGCCACGTGTGTTCGACGGGGAGGCACCGTGGTTCCAGCTCTCTCCATGGCATTCCTGGGGGCAGGTGGTTGAGAGACACAGCAGCAGCCTGTGCCCTTCAGTCTTCGTGGGGTGAAGGCGACAGGAGCCGGGAGGCCCTTGGCTGGGTTGAGGGAAAGGACTTGATAGGTGGTTCCCAGGGTCGCCGTCTGCTCTAGGTCGATGGTGCGGGGGTCATCTGACCCGCTGTCCCTTCTTGGGAGCCTCAATCAGGGGCAGCCACGTTCAGCGGTCCCCCCGGCTCACAGCCCCAGCTCTCCTCTTCCCACACAGCAGCCTCTTATTGGAACCACAGTCTGCTAGCCGAGCCCCGGCCCCCACCCGCAGATGTCTGCTGGGGAACGTGAGGACCTATTTTAATCCACCAGCGGGATGATTAGCCCCTGAATAATTGAGAATTTGAGAATTTGTTTTATTGCTATTGTCACCATTAGAAATAACAGCCTGCCCTCGTTGTAAAAGAGGTCAACGTGACTAATATTTAATGGATGAAATAAAGCCCAGCCTTTTTCCTGGATCTCGTTTACGGGAGATCTCACTGAACAGTTCACGACGTTTTGCTAGGACCTGGAGCCCGCGGTGACGCGGCCTGGGCGACCTGAGTGAGTGAGAGGTTGGCAGCTCTCTGCGAAGTGCCGGGCTTCGGTGCCCCGGGGGCTGGAGCTGGCTGGACTCGGCCTGCGGCGCGCGCGCCCCAGTTAGCACGGCCACTGGGCTTCTGGGTGTGGGATTTATTTATTCTAGAATAAAAGCTTCAGACGGAGAGCAGTTGTGGAAACTCTTCCAGGATGAGATTGTTTTCACATCCGTGCAGACTGCCTCCCAGAGAAGGAAAAGGCAGAGGGTTCTCTGGCCTTTGTGCTGCTTTACGCTCAGGAGGCAGGGGACAGAGCTGCTTTGTCTGAGCGCCGAGCTCAGAGTTCCTGGCGGGGCTGCATCAGCCAAGGACTTGGGAGGAGGGGCCTGTCCCGATGCCCTGGGGGAGGGGCAGCCCGTGGTCCAGCTGCCCAGGAGCAGGTGGCGGCAGCGCCGCTTCCTGTGTTCCCTGGCGAGGGCTGGGTCCACTGTGTGTGTGATCCTGTCCCCTGGAGGAAACCTCCTGGCCCTTGCCTGCATGGCCTCAGGAGCGCTTTGCAATTAGGTGGAAGCTCGGGGCCCACGTGACAGGCGGTGCCAGGCTGCCCTGCCATCTTTGGTTCTCTTTAAGGTTGGTGTTTCTTTTCTTCCCTCTTTTCAAGGAGGGGTTGATGCTTGCTGTTTTCCCCTGTGGGTCCCTTCTTAACGCAGGTCTGAAGGTAGAGCTGGCCTTTAGTTGAGATCTTTCCCCTGATTCTGCGTGGGATCTAGACAAGGAACTCCCCCTCTTGGTGACCAGCTGGGCTGGCCTGCGTTCTCTCAAGCTTTCGGCCCTGACGACCTGCACTTGGTGCCTGGGAGTCCCTGGCCCACACCTGCGGTTCTGGGACTTCCCAGGAGTGGACTGCCAGCACGCTGCCATGCTGAACCTGCCCTTTGGAGAATCCCGGTGGACACCGCAGGCAGAGAGCCCCGTGCTGGTCGACATCACCTCCGGTGCTCGCTGGCAGTTTCCTGTGCCAGCAGCGGCTAGAGGGAGCTCCTTGGCAGGCTCTCATCAGAGCATCTGATAACAAGGAAGGAAAACTGGAACCTTGATGCTTTTCTTTCCCAATGTCCAGCCAGTCTGGGTGCCACCCCACCCCACACCCCAAGTCCAGACACAGACCTCGCTCTGGACGACACAGCCCGTGGAAGAAGCATTTGTTTCCTCCATGTGGTATTGCAGGGGCCAGATTTGGGTTTCTAAGAAAACTCTTGACGGTCACTGCTGAGATTGAGATTGGAATTTTCTGGAAGAGGGACCCTCTTCTCATGGGTAGGCGGTCCGGATATAGGCATTAGAGAACCTTGGGGGCTGACCTTTGCGGACCTATCTGGAATTTAATAACCTTGGACCATTGGCATCATTTAAAACCTGGGCTCTTGCTGAAGAGCTGAGGGGCTTCTCGCAGGCAGGGGTGCAGTGTACCGTGGCAGCATGCTGGCTGCCAGCGTTTGCCCCGGAGCTGGGGGGCCAGCTCAGTGGAGGCCCACTGTCCTGTCCTCCTCTTGCCACCTTTGGGGACCTTTATCCCCAGAAGGCAGTTTTCAGAAGTGAGTGGTAGTTCTTAGTTCCCAGAGGTTTTGTCACTCTTCTCTGACTCCGCTTGCTCTCACTGGAGCAGTGATGAGTCCCTCCCCACCAAGGGACTGTGCCTGCACTCCCCCCACCTCACTCCCCCTCGGGTGGTCCTGAGAGAGAGACAGCCCGGGCTGGACGGGGTGATTTCCACTTAACACTGCACGGGGCCTTTTTGGTGAGACAGTGCCTGGAATTCCTACCTGTCATCATGGTTAAATTCTAACAAAGATACAAGTATCTCATTTCAGAAGGGGGAAGGCCCGCATACCTCAGATGCATAATCTCAACACAGGTCCGATTTCCACCTGCCTCTCCCTGGACAGACTTATCAGATAGCACCACCCTAATTGTGTGTTCTCTTTCTCCTCCCCTCTACCCACTTGTCACTCTCCCTCCCGCTCCCACCCCTCCTCTGTTTCTGGATGTTTGGAAACTGCAGAACTCTGTTTGGAAACAAGATCAAGTCCGTGGCTAAGAGAGCATTCTCGGGGCTGGAAGGCCTGGAGCACCTGTGAGTATCTTGCCAGACCTTCCCTGACCCACAGGCCTGCCAAACGCAGCTGCCAGGGAAGTCTGCGAGCAGTTTAATCTCATCCTTGTAAACCCAGAAACAGGCTATTTGGAAACGCCAGCTGCTTCCCTCTCATTATAAGTCAGCTTCAACTGTGGCCTTCATTTTGCCTATGCCAGGAGCGGCTAGAGAACACACGGGCCCTCGGTGTTCAGATAAATAACCTCCTGCCTCGCCTCCCTAGTGCCTGGCGCCTGCCAGGACCCAGGGCTCCCTTCTGCTTCCTCCAGGACCTTTTATCCTGCTAAAGCGGCTCGGCAGTTGGGTTTAGCTGGGAGGTGCCTTCTGGTGTGTTCGCCTCTAAGAGCCCTGGAGGAAGAGGACAGAGCCAGCCCTGAAACGTCTGTGGGTCACCATCTGAGGTGGATGCGTCTAGTACTTGTTTCTTAAGTTTATTTTGTCTTCGAATCAAGTGCGACCACAATTCTGTTGGGAAAGTTTTCCTGTTGACTTGCTGAGCAGGTATTGGCTTAGCTTTGATGCTGCCCTTGAGGCTGGCTTGTTCCCGAGTTGTTGTTATCCCGGGTGCTTGTGTCAGTGTAGGTGAAACAGTAGCCACTTACGGGACCTTAGGACAGGACGTGGTTGTCTGGCTAGTGCCTGTAACTCATCAGCGAAGCCAGGGCTATCAGGAGAGATCCCTGAGCATCTGGGCTTAAACACGTGGCTGACGTGAAGGATACCTGGAGTTTCTTCACCTGAGTAAAGAATGTTCTCTTTCAGGAACCTTGGAGAGAATGCAATCAGATCTGTTCAGTTTGATGCCTTTGTGAAGATGAAAAATCTTAAAGAGCTGTAAGTATCTGGGATTCTGTGGCCCCAGATTGACATGAGTAGAAAATTTCAGAGTAAGGAGCACCTTAATTGCATTATGCTTTGTTTTATGCTAATAATCGTGATCGTTTATATTTGTAAGTTAAATTGTCTTTTTGGGCCACAGGGCCTCTGCCTTGACAACTTGACTGTTGTAGCAGAAACCAGCCATAAATAATCCATAAATGAGTGGGTGTGGCTGTGTGCCAGTAAATTCTTATTTACAAAAACAGGCAGTGGGCCTGCAGGCTGTCGTTGACTAACTGCTGCTCTAGATGATGTGAAGCAAACTCTCTTCTGTAAAATGGATAATCAACCCTTTAATTATGTCAAGGACAAGTTTTCATCCTTTGGGGGTGCTTACAGTGAAGGGCCTGTATGGAGAGGGGCTTCTTTAAAGAGCTGGATGGGCTGTGAGCAGGGCAGAGTGCTCCGTGGGATGGTTACGTGTACTGTGGGGTAGTGCCCAGCCCACATGTGTTTCCAAGGCCCCCTTGGCGTTCATAGGTGGTCGTGCTGCCACGGCTGACTTTCCCTGTGGGCCTGTGGGCGACAGGGGTTAGGAGAGCTTACCTGTGTCCTAGTCCCTGGCAGAGAAGCTCATCGAAGTATTCAGGGAGCAGCACCCAGGCTGCCTTTGTTCTTCCTGTACGTGAATCAGATTCTGCAGCTAGGAAGTTTGAGCCATAATGTTTAGTTCCCTGGAGGTGCAGCTCTGGGTTGTCACAAGTGCTGACAAAATCGCACATGCCAGTGGCTGTCTTTGCACCCTGAGCTCATCCTCGTTCCTGAGGCCACTCCTGGTGGACCCTCACTGGTGGCTGGGAGGGTAGGAATGGGGCAGTGGGGGGAATGCAGTCCCCGTAGTCGGAAACCAAAGCGGGAAGAGGCCCCAGTGACGTTGCCCTGGGTGAGTGAGGGGAAGCGAGGCGGACAGGCCCTGACCTCACAACGTTTAATGTGCTGTGAGATTCAAGTCTGTCGCGTCCCTGCCTTTTCTCAGAAGGGTCTTGATCTTAGAACAGGAGTTTGTGGAAGGATATACACATGGATAGATAAGTGATAAAGCAGGTATCACAAAACATTGACTGTAAAATCTAAGCGGCGAGTCCGTGACTGTTCACTGGGCGTTTCTTCCAGCATTTCTGTTTTTGAAGCTTTCCAAGTATGATGTTGGAAGTAAAAAAGATCCCATTAAATGCAAGAGGGTGTTTTGAGAGAAAGAGAGCAGGACAGGGAGAGATTTTCCTTTGGGCCCCCTGAAAACTCAGGTTTCCTGAGACAGTGTTCTAGCTGGGAATAACTGGGCCCTTCCAGGGGCTTGGGTCCCCACGCCCATGCCCACCCCCAGATGCTCCTGTGTGGTTCTGGAGACTCGGCCTTGGCCCCCTGCCTGGGCTTCCCATCAGCTGCCGCATGTACCCAGCGGGGGCTGGCCCTGGGCCCAGTCCTCCGATGGGAGAAATGGTTAATCCCACTGGGTCATTTTCTTCCCCCATCGGATCAAGGCAGGTTGTGCTGTGCACTTAGTCATCCTCTGGGTAAATTTCCACAAGCGATGATTGGAAACACACTTGGAGTTGGAATCATGAAAATGCACGACGTAAGCCAGCGGAGTGCCGGGATGGCTGCAGGCGGGAGCCTGGGACGGCTGGGCCTGTTGGCAGCAGGAAGCTGCAGAGCCTTGGGGTCACTGGCGATCCCCCATGCGGCCATTCAAGATAGGCTTGGTCTCGGAGGTGATGCGTGTGTGAGAGCAGGGGACGTCAGTGTCCCACTGTCTGCCTCCATTTCTCTACCTCCGTCCCGTTCATCCTAACTCATTCTTTAGGACAGCCTTCTGTCCACCTCTGAGTACCTGCTGTTTTCTGAGGTCTGGACCGCTCAGTGTGAAGAGGGTGTCATGCAGAGGAGGAGGTGAAATGCTCCAGGGAGCTTGGCCAGCAAATGCCCTGAATGTGTGACATGAGGCTTAACCCTTTCTAAACATTTATCAACCGTGTCAGATTTGTTTTCTCCAGTTTGTTCCTATGGTTCAAATGAAATGTGTCCCTGTCCCCAGCGTAAGGGCCTAAAGTCTCCCCGTGATGGCCGGTGTCTTCCTGTAGACTTGTGTGTGCAGTGTCCAGGCCTTCCTGCAGAAAGGGGCAGGCACAGCGGATGCCCCCCTTGATGGTAAGTGGTAGGTGCCTCTGACAGTGGGAGAGGCCCTTTCTGTCCTTCCCCTGGGCTGGTGAGTTTTCCAGTGCCTGGAGGGAGACTTTTCAGCAAGCACACACACAGCCCGTCTTGGAAAGCTCTCCAGATGCTGAGTAGGAATCGGCCATTTCTTCACACGCAGCTGTGAGGGCCCTTCCGCCACCTACGGTAACTCCTCAAGAGAGCAGCCTGCCAGGTATCGCGAAGCACAGCCCCACCGCCATCAAATGCAAATACAAAACCTAGTGCTGATGCTAAGGTCTAATGTGGGCAAGCCTCCCAGTTACAATGGCTTTGAGCTCAATTATTTCAGTCTTAAACAAGCACCTCCCGAAATTATTTGGTTAAAATGCCCAGCGCATTTGGGAACAGTGAGAAATAGGAGCAAAGAGCAGATTTTATGTAGTCCTGTCAGCCCTGGGTTCTCTGCCACTAGCTTCACTCTGCCTTGCTGTTGACTAGTTTGATGGTTTCCCTGCTCATAAGAAGGTCAGAATGAAATAGAGGAAACAGAAGGGCTGAAGAATATGGGGCGGGGGGGGCGGGGTGAGGAGGCCATTGCTGTAACACTGGCCCCCTGTGACATTTTTGGACTTTCTGAGCATCCCAGCATCCCTTTTTTGTCACCACGTACTGGGGACAGTTTATTCCAGGGAAGCCCATGTAATAAGCCTCTGCCTCCGTCGTCTTGGCGGGCTGACCTCCGCTCTTGAGCTCACGGCCCGAGGTCTTCCAGGAACAGGGCAGCTCAACTCCTCGGCTGACTTATCTTCGAGTGACTCCTCAGGAAAGAATGTCCGCTGAGATGGCGATTCCGATCTCTGTTGAAAAAGCGTATCCTCAGTTGCTGAGAAATGAAAAAGAAAATATTCTCTGTTTTGGTTGGAGCCTCACAAAACCCAAGTTGTGTGTTCTCATGCTCCCTGGGCAGGGCAGTTCACTCACAGGCGCTATTTAGGGAGCGGAGCTGAAGGCTGCCGGCCTCCTGAACAGCGCTGGTGTGGAGATAAATACACAAACAAGAGGGGAGCACGCCGGCGAGGCCGACATTTGGACATCAGAAAACATGCCGTTCTGCCAGATAAAAACACAGCAGCCACACAGGAGACAAGCCCTTCTCGGGACGTGTTTCAGAATTTAGATCAGGGCCTCAGGTTGAACTTAGACGCTCCAAGTGGCTTATCAGGAGGGTGGGAAAAAGCAGAGAGGAGGCTGTGCTACCCTTGGCTGTTGGATGGTCAGAGGCCGGTAGACAGCGTCCCCAGGGTCACATGAACTCCAGGTGGTTGCTACTTGAAGTGTGGTCCTGAGACCAGCGAGGTCAGCGTCACCTGCAGCTTGTTAGCAGTGCAGACTCTAACCCACTGCGCCACAGCTGCATCTTCTCCACATCTCCAAGTAGACTACGTACCGCTCTAGGTCGCAGGAGAGGAGCTGTGAGAAAAAGCGTCTCCCGTTCGCTTGCTGACTTTCACGGCAGAACCTGATCGGAGGCGATTTGGGTCATTCCAGGCACTGGGGGGAGTATCCCTTCTTTGTGGTCACACCTCCCACGAACTTCTGTCTTGCTTTCAGCCACATCAGCAGCGACAGCTTCCTGTGCGACTGCCAGCTGAAGTGGCTGCCCCCGTGGCTGCTGGACAGGATGCTGCAGGGCTTCGTGACGGCCACCTGTGCCCACCCAGGGCCACTGAAGGGCCAGAGCATCTTCTCTGTGCCGCCAGAGAGTTTTGTGTGTGGTAAGACTGTCTTTGAGATTTTCCCCCCTCCCCCCACTAAGGGTAAGGAGGCCAGGAGGCTTCATTATGGGAGTGATTCCTGTGATCCGCGTCAACCTCAGCCCATGGTTTCCCATCAGCTGCTGGATGCAATTTATTTCCCACTGAAACCACACGTAGTATGTACAGTGCTGTTGCCTCATTATGTGGTTCTTGGAGTGTGTGCATTTAATCAGGAGAGATCACGAATAATCAGTTACAGGAAGGTGGCTGTGTTGTTTCAAGACAGCACTAGTGCCCGGGTTTAGCTGTGAATTTACTCAGCGTGAGGCTGGGGTTTTCCTGTGTGTTTCTTTCCAACCCCAAGAATGAAAGGTTAAATACAGGAAGAACGAGTCTCAGGAGAACAGTTGCTGTAGTAAAAATAATTCCTTCATGTTGACTTACACTCTTGCTGTGTCGCCAAAGCACTGGAATCAGCACTTGTAGCTTTAAATTCTTTTCTCCTTCTGATTGTTGGCATGTAGGTCTTGCCATCTTTTTGATGGGGGGTGGTCAGGATCCAAGTTTGGTTGCAAAGAGCCCAGAAAATGGTGAGCAGCTGAACACACACACTCACACACGTACGTGCACACAAGCACCACACACCACACTCAGATAGAGATGACGCAGCCTCATGGTCAGTAAGATGTGGTCAAAGAACGAGATGGCTTTTGAGTTGTTGTGGTTTCTGCTCTAAGCAGGAGTGAGGGTGGCATTCCCAGTCCTGACTGGCACTGCTGGGCAGGTGTGCGTCCTGCCATCTTTCACCCCCCTGGTCTGCTCTGAGCCTGGGGTGTGATGTTCCCAAGCTGGAGCTCCCATGGTCTAGGGACCTCCCTGGTCCACTTCTCTGTCCTACTTTTTGGGCACAGCAGTAGCCAGTATGCCTGCTGACATCAAGATACAAGTGCCCTCCTTCCACACACCCACTCCACCACTTCTGAGAGCAGGCTTGCCTTCCTTTCTCCTCACCCAGTCTAGCAGGAAGCCTTAAAAGCACTGTCAGTGTGGTAGCAGCCCTCCCAAATCAGCTGTCCTTCCTGTCCTTCTCGTGGAAACTGTGCACGTGGCCCTCATTGCCTAGGATGGAAGAGCCATGCCATCTGTCGTTCCTTGGGTTCCTGCTCCCTGACCATTCTGTTGTCACAGAGCTCCCTGAAATTGCACTTTCTGCCTCTTCCTCTTCTCTCCTGCCACAGGGTGTCATCTCTCCCTTTGGATATGAGCCACGCATGGCAGGACTTGGGACACGCTGCCCCCAGCTTCCGGCCTGTGCCCTGGAGTATTCTGAGATGCAGCAGTGTTGACGCAATTCTCAGAGCCACCTCCACATTTTTGCTCAGGCTCCCACCCAAACAATCATCTAGTACTAATGGGAATCATGAAAGCACTTGGCAGGAGATCAAAGTCTCAAGCTCTGTGGGAATCTCCCACTCCTTTTCTATAAAATGGAAATATAACCACTTCACACCCACTAGGACAGCTAGAATCAAAAAGTCCGATACTAACAAGTGTCGGTGAGGATGGGGAGCAATCTGAAGGCTCTTACACTTCGGGTGGGAATGCAGCATGGCCTAGAGGCTTTGGAAAACGGTTTGGCCTTGTCTCAAACAGTTAAACGTAGAGTTACAATATGACGCACCAATTCCACTCCTAGGTAAATACCCAAGAGAAACAAAATAATATGTCCACAACAAAACCTGCACATGAATGTTCACAGCAGCATTAGTCATACTGGCCAGAAAGTGGAAATGACCCAAATGCCCATCAGTCAAGGAATGGATAAATAAGATGTGGTATAGGCATACAATTAGGACTGTTACTAGGTCGTAAAAGGGAATCAGTCTTACAATATAGATAAACCTTGAAATATAATGCTAAATGCAAGAAGTCAGTCACAAATGACCGTGTGTTATATGATTCCATTCATGTGAAATGTCCAGAATAGGAGAACCTCTCAAGGTAGAAAGTATTAGATTAGTGGCTCCTTGGGACTGGGCACGGGTGGAGGGAGAAGGGATGATAGCTAAAAGATACAGTTTCTGATGAAAAATTTTTTTTTTTTTTTGGGGGGGGGGGTACACCAGGTTCAATCATCTGTTTTTATACACATATCCCCGTATTCCCTCCCTTCCTTGACTCCCCCCCGTCGAGTCCCCCCCCCCCCCCCCCGCCCCAGTCCTCTAAGGCATCTTCCATCCTCGAGTTGGACTCCCTTTGTTATACAACTTCCCACTGACTATTTTACAGTTGGTAGTATATATATGTCTGTGCTACTCTCTCGCTTCGTCTCAGTTTCCCCTTCACCCCCCGCCCCCTCCCATACCTCGAGTTCTCCAGTCCATTCTCTGTATCTGCATCCTTGTTCTTGTCACTGAGTTCATCAGTACCATGTTTAGATTCCGTATATGTGAGTTAGCATATAATATTTGTCCTTCTCTTTCTGACTTACTTCACTATGTATGACAGATTGTAGTTCTATCCACCTCATTACATATAGCTCCATCTCATCCCTTTTTATAGCTGAGTAATATTCCATTGTATATATATGCCACATCTTCTGTATCCATTCATTTGTTGATGGGCATTTAGGTTGGTTCCATGTCCTGGCTATTGTAAATAGTGCTGCAATAAACATTATGGTACAAGTTTCTTTTGGGATTATGGTTTTCTTTGGGTATATGCCCAGGAGTGGGATTACTGGATCATATGGTAGTTCTATTTGTAGTTTTTTAAGGAACCTCCAAATTGTTTTCCATAGTGGCTGTACCAACTTACAGTCCCACCAACAGTGCAGGAGAGTTCCCTTTTCTCCACACCCTCTCCAACATTTGTGGTTTCCAGACTTTGTGATGATGGCCATTCTGACTGGTGTGAGGTGATACCTCATTGTGGCTTTGACTTGCATTTCTCTGATGATGAGGGAGAAGGGATGATAGCTAAAAGATACGGAGTTTCTGATGAAAAATGTTCTTAAAATTGACTATGATGATGGTTACACATATTTGTGAATATACTAAAGACCATGAAATTGTGCACTTCAAATAGGTGAATGGTGTTGTAAGGAAACTGTATTTCAATAAAACTTTTTTAAAATAGAAGTATAATTTACATATGAAATTGATTCCTCTAAAGCGTACAAGTCAGTGGTTTTTAGAATATGGAACAGTTGTGTAACCCTCACAGCTATCTTCTCTACGACATTATCATCACCCATAAAAGAAACCCCCAAACCATTAGCAGTCACTCCCTCTTCTCCCCTGGCAGCCACTCCTCTACACTGGGTCTCTATGATTTACCTATTCCTATGATTTACCTATTCCGGATGTTTCATAGAAATGGAATGCTACAAGATACAGTCTTTTGTGACTAGACTTTTTCACTTACTACAGTTTTTTTTTATCATGTATTAGTACTTCATTATTTTTTAAGTGGCTAAACAAATATTCCACTGTATGGGTATACATTTATTTAGCTATTCATCACGTTGTTTCCACTTGTTGGTTACTATAAATAATGCTCTATGAACATTCGTTTACAAGTTTTTGTGTGAAATCTCTTGCATATATACTAGGAATGGAATTGCTGGATCGTGGAAATGGTATGCTAATCTTTTTGAGGAGCTGCCAAACTGTTTATCAAAGTGGTTGCACCATTTTACATGCCCCTCAGCAATGTACAGGGGAGTCTGATGTCTCCCCATCCTTGTCAAACTCGGTACTGCCGTTTAAATTTTACTTATACTTGTGGACGTGAAGTGAAATCTCACTGTGGTTTCGATTTGCTTTTCCCTAATGACTAATGATGTTGAGCATGTTTTCATATGCTTATTGGATCTATATGTATATCTGCCTTGGAAAAATGGCTACTCAACTCTTCTGCCCGTGTTTTAATTGGTCATTTGTCTTTCCATTGTTCTTTCTGTATTATGGATACTAAATCCTCAGCAGAGATAAAATTTGCCAATATTTTCTACCAATCTTTGGGTGGTTTTTTTCATCTTTTAGACATTTGAAGCACAAAGATTTGAAGTGTAAAGTCCAATTCCTTTCTTTTTCATTTGTTCTTTTGATGTCATATCTAAGAAACTATTGCCAGAGAAAGGGTCACAAACACATACACCTATGTTTTCTTCTAAGAGTTTCACAATTTTATTGTTTCCCTCCCATGTCCCCATAAATTTTTTGATCAGCTTGTCAATTTATGCAATAAAGACAACTGGGAGTTTGAAATTGGAATTGCATGGAACCTTTAGTTTAATTTGGGGAGTATTGCCATCATTAATATTAAGTCTTCCCAATTTATGAACATGTGATGTCTTTCTATCTTTTTGTAGCTCTTTTTCACTTTCTTTCCATGAAGTTTTATAGCTTTCATTATATAGGTCTCACATTACTTTTGTTAAATTTATTCCTATGGTGATTTTTCTTTATGGTGCTATTTTAGTGGAGTTCTTAATTTCATTTTTCAATTTTCATTGCTAGTGTATAGAAATGGAATTGAATTTTTTATGTTGATTTTGTATTCTGCAACTATGTTGAAATCATTTATTAGTTCTAATAGTTTTCCCGTGAATTCCTTAGGATTTTATTTATATATGATCATCATATCACTTGCAAAAAGACTGTTTTTTTTCCTTTCCAATCTGAATGCTTTTTATTTCTTTTTCTTCTCTAATTGCCTTGGCCAGAGACTCCAATATAGTGTTGAATAGAAGTGATGAAGGCAGACATCCTTGTCATTTTCCTGCTTTTAGGGGAAAAGCATTCAGTCTTTTACCATTAAGTATGATGCTAGCTGTGGGTTTTTCATGGATGACCTTTACTGAGTTGAGGAATTTCCCTTCTATTTCTAATTTGTTGAGTGTTTTTTATCATGAAAGGGTGTTGGATTTTATCAAATGCTTTTTCTGCATCTGTTGAATCGTGGTTTTTTTCCCTTTATTTTATTGATATGGTGTATTACATTTTTGGATGTTACATTTTGCATTCCTGGGATAAATCCAACTTGGTCATTGTGTAAGATCCTTTTATATGCTGTGGGATTTGGTGTGTTACTATGTTTGTTGAGAATTTTTTTTTATAATTCATTAACAGGTATAGATTTTTATTTTTTAGCTTACAAAAGGCCTTTTTTGTTGAAGTATAGTTAATTTACAAGTTGTGTTAATTTCTGCTGTACAGCAAAGTGATTCAGTTACATGTGTATATACATTCTTTTTAAAATTCTTTTCCATTATGGTTTATCACAGGATATTGAATATAGTTCCCTGTGCTGTACAGTAGGACCTTGTTGTTTACCCATTCAATATATAATGAATTGCAGCTGCTAACCCTAAACTCCCAATCCCTCCCTCCCCCACCTCCTCTTCCCCTTGGCAACCACAAGTCTGTCTTCTATGTCTGTGAGTCTGTTTCTGTTTTGTAGACAGGTTCATTTGTGTCATACTTTAGATTCCACACATAAGTGATACCATATGGTATTTGTCCTTCTCTTTCTGACTTCACTCAGTACAGTAATCTCTAAGTATATCCATGTTGCTGGAAATGACATTATTTCATTCCTTTTTTATGGCTGAGTAGTATTCCGTTATGTACATGTACCATATCTTCTTTATCCAGTCATCTTTTGTTTGACATTTAGGTTGTTTCCATGTCTTGGCTATATAGTGACTAGTGCTGCTGTGAACATAGCGGGGGTACGTATCTTTTTGAATTGCAGTTTTGTCCGGATATGTGCCTAGGAGTGGGATTGCTGGATCAGATGGCAACGCTGTTTTTAGTTTTTTGGGGGAAACTCCATACTGCTCTCCATAGTGGTTGTACCAATTTACATTCCGATCAGCAGTGCAGGAGGGTTCCTTTTTCTCCACACCCTCTGCAGCATTTATTGGGTGTAGATTTTTTTGATGGTGGCCATGCTGAGCAGTGTGAGTTGGTACCTCAGTGTAGTTTTGATTTGCATTTCTCTAATAATTAGTGATGTTGAGCATCTTTTCACGTGCCTGTTGGCTCTCTGTATGTCTTCTTTGGAGAAATGTCTGTTTAGGTTTTCTGCCCATTTTTTGATTGGGTTGTTTTTTTGATGTTGCACTCTGCGAGCTGTTAAAATATTTTGGAAATTAAGCCTTTGTCATTTCTATCATTTTTGGATTTGGATACTTTTTAATTCTTTTTATTGTGTGATTGCTTGTGGCTAGGGTTTCCAATATTATGTTGAATAGATGTGGTGAGAATATGCATCCTTGTTCCAGATTTTAGTGGGAAGGCTTGCAGCTTTTCATTGTTGAGTATTATGGTGTCTGTGGGTTTGTCATAAATAGCTTTTATTATGTTGAGATATGTTTCCTCTATACGCACTTTGGTAAGAATTCTTTTCATGAATGGATGTGGAATTTTCTCACATGCTTTTCTTCTTCATTTATTGAGACAATCATGTAGTTTTTTTGTCTTTCGCTGATGTGGTGTATTACGTTGATTGATTAGTGTATGTTGAACCATCCTTGTGACCCTGGGATGAATCCAACTTCGTCATGGTGTATGATCTTTTTTATGTGTTGTTGGATTCAGTTTCCTAATATTTTGTTTAGAATTTTTACATCTGTATTCATCAAAGATTTGGCCTGTAATTTTTTTTTTTTTTTTTTTTTGGCGGTGTCTTTGTCTGGTTTGGGTATCAGGGTGATGGTGGCTTCATAGAAAGCATTTGGGAGTGTTCCCATATACTTAAGTCTTTTGAAAGAGTTGGAGAAGGACAGGTTTAAGTTCTTCTTTGTATGTCTGGTAGAATTTGCCTGTGAAGCCATCTTGTTCTGGACTCTTATTTGTAGGGAGTTTTCTTCTTAATTACAGATTCTACTTCACTTCTAGTGATCAGTCTGTTCAAGTGATCTGTGTCTTGATTCAGTTTTGGTGGGCTGTTTCTAGAAACTTGTCCATTTCTTCTAGGTTGTTGGATTTGTTGGCATATAATTGTTCATAGCGTTCTCTTACGGCTTTTTGTATTTCTGTGGTGTGGGTTGTTATTTCTGTATCAGTTCTTGTTTTGTTCATTTGGGTCCTCTCTTTTCTTGGTGAGCCTGGCCAGAGGTTTGTCAGTTTTGTTTACCTTCCAAAGAACCAGCTCTTGGCTTTATTGACTGTTGCGAATTCTTGCATCTATACTCATAAAGGTCTATAGTTTTCTGTTTTTTCTAGTTTTGTTATCAGGTACTATTTACTGTAATAGAATGGAGTTAGGAAATGTTCACCCCCTCGTCTATTTTGGGGGGTGGGGGAAAAATTTTTGAAGGATTAGTGATAACTCTTTAGATGTTTGGTAAAATTCACCAACCATTTGGCTCTGGACTTTTCTTTGTGGGAAGTTTTAAAATTATCTTTACTTGTTACATCTATTCAGATTTTCTTCTTCTGGAGTCAACTTCGGTAGTTTGTGTCTTTTTCAGAATTTGTGTTTCAGCCCGGTTATCTGATTTGTTGGCATACAGTTACTCATAGTATTCCCCTGTACTCTTGTTTGTTGCTGTAAGGTTGGTAGTAATGTCCTCACTTTGATTCCAAATTTTATTATTTTGAGTCTTCTCTCCTTTCCCCATCCCCCACCGGTGTAACTACAGACGACTCAGTTTTGTTGGTGTTTTCAAAGAAGAGGAGCAGGAGAGAGTTATAAACAAAACTACACTTATAATGGCTTTATATACTTAACCTACGTAGCTCCTTCAGTGGTGTTTTTTTATTTGTTGGTGTGTAGTTACTGATGTGTCTTTTCATTTCAACCTGAAGGATTCCCTTTAGTATTTTTTGTGGGGCAAGTCTGTTAGCAATAAATTCTCTCAGGGTTTTTATTTTTAAATCTGAAAATGTTTTAATTTCTCATTCATTTTTGAAGGACCGTTTTGCTGGATATAGAATTAGTTGACAGTCTCTGTTTCAGTACTTTGGACATGTCTTTCTCCTGCCTTCTCACCTCCATGGTTTTTGATGAGAAATCAACTGTTAATGTTATTGAAGATCACCTGTATGTGAGGAGTTGCTGTTCTCTTGCTGCTTTCAGGATTCTTTGGCTTTACACAGTTTGACTATGACGCTTCAAGGTGTGGACCTTTGAGTTCATTCCATTTGGAGTTTGTTGAGCTTCTTGGATGTGTAGAGGTAAATATTTAATCAAACTTGAGAAGTTTGGGGTCATTATTTCTTCACATACTCTTTCTGTTCCTTTTTCTTCTCCTCCTTGGACTCCCATTATCTGTGTGTTATTAACGTTTGATCCTATCCCGCCGGTCTCTGTGGCTCTGCTTGCTTTCTTCATTCTGTTTTCTTTGTTTCTCAGACTAGGTGGCCTCAGCTGACCTGTCTCAATCTCCCTGACTCTTCTGCCAGCTCAGTTCAGCTGTTGCGCCCGTTCAGTGAATTTTTCATTTCATTTGAAACTCCAAAATTTATATTTGGTTACTTTTTACCATTTCCAGCTCTTTATTGATATGCTTTATTTGGTGGGAAAAGATTTACATACTTTCCTTTAGACATGGTTTCCTTTAGTACTTTGTACATATTTATAAAGCCAATTTGAACTCTTTCTTTAGTAGGTACACGTTTTCTTTTTTTGTTGTTGAAAACTGAGTATTCTAAGTAGTGGAGCAACTCTAGAAATCAGATCCTCCCTCTGTCCTCCCCTGGGGTTTGTTGTTCTGTTTATTGTTACAGTTTGCTTGTTCAGTGACTTTCCTTGACATATGTTGTAACATCTGTTCTCTGCAGCCACTTAAGTCCCTCGGTGGTTTGCTTAGTGGTTAGCTAATGATTGGACAGGTCCTCAAATTACTTCAGGTCTCCTGTCCTCTGCCCAGCATCCCTGCTGGGTGCTGGGGGTGTGCCATCACTTCCTGTTTGCACTGATGCTCCATGTGGGACACAGGGAAGAAATGTGAACCGTCTCGGGTCTTTCCCGGGCATACACGTAGCCCTGTCCATGCAGGTGGCCTTCTAGGTCCTCAGGAGTATGCTGACCTTTTCCAAGCCCACTGATGACATTACGTTCACCCGATTTCCTTTGCAGTTTCCTGGCCAGCCTCTCAGTGCTTCCAGCTGATACTCCTGCCTCAGCACTGACTGCTGATTATTTTTACCACATACCCCAGGGACAGGGCTTCCTTTGCTGAGCAAACTGTATCACGTCAAATAAACGCAAGCCCTGAGGATGGAGCTTTTGCAGGCGTGCCCAGCCCATTCTGACCCCGTCATTGGTTGCTAGGCTTGCTGGGTTTTAATGCTGCTGTAGAGCTGCTGAGAGAGAGAGATGGGACTTCGGGTAAAGCTCCCTTTTCTAAGATTCAGGTGTTTCCTTGAGTCAGCTCTTCATGGATTGTTACAGCCTTTAGTTATTTCCTAAGATTCTGAAGAAGCTGGTCATTTTTGCTAATGTTTTCCCTGCTTTAATGGAGGTGCAGATTTTCAGAAGTCTTTATTCTGATGTCCTGGAAGTACTACATCCCCCACTCCCTTTGGAGGAAAGTCTGTGGGTGAGGCCTGTGCATTCTCCGTGATTCTGAGTTGTGTGTGACAGTGGACTCTTACGGCAACTGCGGACTGCTTTGATAACTGAGTACCGGTAGGTGTGTTTGAATCGAGGAGTGTGATCTGTAATTGGATACGGTCAGACAGCCATGGTGCAAGTCCCTTGATGGTGTTTGGTGGAGCTGAGGGTGCACAGGAACCCCAAAAGAACTGGTCACTGCTCAGATCTGACTCAATTTCTTGTAAGCGTAAACAGCAGCTGCTCTCTGTGTCCGAAAGTCCGAGTGACTTACATTTGGCTCTTTTCACCCCAGATGACTTACCAAAGCCACAGATTATCACCCAGCCAGAGACGACCACAGCCGTGGTGGGCAAGGACATCCGCTTCACGTGCTCGGCCGCCAGCAGCAGCAGCTCCCCAATGACGTTTGCCTGGAAGAAGGACAACGAGGTGCTGGCCAACGCCGACATGGAGAACTTCGCCCACGTCCGCGCTCAGGACGGGGAGGTGATGGAGTACACCACCATCCTGCATCTGCGCCGCGTCACCTTCGGACACGAGGGCCGCTACCAGTGTGTCATCACCAACCACTTCGGCTCCACCTACTCGCACAAGGCCAGGCTCACCGTGAATGGTATGCACGTGCCGTCTTTCTGTTTGGGTGTAAGATTCCTACACAGCCACACGCGTGATCATTCTGTCATCCGTGTGGAAGTGATTGAGACAGGAGACACACCAGCTTCACTGGGACATTACTGGATCATACGGTTGCTTGGCTTGGGCCCAGAACAAGTGTTGTAGATGGTAGGCTTATTCTCAGTGGAGTCTTCATTTTAGGTGATTTTTTTTGTTAATCCGTTTATTATTTTTCCATTTATTATTCTCCTTAACCCAAGTTGTCTGGTATCCAGATTCCAAGTACATCCTGATGCTGGGGAAGCTGCTGTCCTCTGAGATGATGACACAGCCTTGGGCCAGAGGCCAGCTCTGGGTTGGGTGGGGTCAGGGCAGCTAGCCTGATTGCAGAGTGGTCTGCGGGTGTTTGACAGGGATTTTTACTCAGCAGCCAGCCTTGGAGCCTGTCAGGGTGGTTTCCTTCAGGGCTGCTACTCGTTGTAGTGAGCTTAGGGTAGGAGAGGTAAGCAGATGGAGCAGCTGACCGCCTGCCCCGGTAACCTAACAAGATTTCCCTATTAAACCTACAGCTACAAAGTGCTGGGACCACCGTGGTCTTTCAGCCCTTACAGACCACCAAAAAACCCATGTTTGTTTGCCACACGTTGGCTGGTTGTCTTGGCTTATTCTGAAGGCGCCCTCATGGTTTCTCAAAAGCTCAGGGAGCTGTCAGAGTCCCCACCAAAGCCATCTTGAAGGGAACCATAGTGACACCTGACATCTGGATGTTTAGCGCTGTGTCAGGGAATATTCGGGATAAATAAGCTGGTGGAATGCTTTCAGCTCGTGCGTATAACAGGAATATGGTTCCAGCACCACTGCTCCTAAACAGGTTTTCTTCAAGAGGGAAGAGCCATCCCATTGCTTTCCCCCAGGGTGGAGGCGTGTCACCTTCCCTGTGTTGTCATAGCATCTTGCAGGAGCAGGTCTTCTTGTTTCCCAGGCTCTCCAGGTGATGCAGGCAGGCAGGTATCAGGCCCTGGCATTTATGGGGTATCCCTGTACACACGGATCACCACACGGCAGGTGGCAGGGCAACGCTTCAGGAAAACCTAGCACTTGTAGGGGGTGAGGGCCAGCCTTGGACGTGCGATGAGAGGCTGATGGACTGGCTCCCCCTGTGGCAGGAGATGCTGGGCGGCCCTTGGAAACCGCTGCTCCTGATCCCCAGGGGGCAGTGGTGGTTCTAAGCAGACGCTGGCACAGAGAGTGGTGCGATGATGAACTGACGCGCAGAAGTGGGGGAGGTCCGTCTGACGGAAGACGCTCCTTGCTTTCTACTTGACCCCGTGTGTATCTGTTTTGCAGTGTTGCCATCATTCACCAAAATGCCCCATGACATTGCCATCCGGACTGGTACCATGGCCCGCCTTGAATGTGCTGCCACCGGCCACCCGAACCCCCAGATTGCGTGGCAGAAGGATGGAGGCACGGATTTCCCCGCCGCCCGAGAGCGACGCATGCACGTCATGCCAGACGACGACGTGTTTTTCATCACTGATGTGAAGATAGACGACATGGGGGTTTACAGCTGTACAGCCCAGAACTCAGCCGGCTCCATTTCAGCAAACGCCACCCTGACGGTCCTAGGTTCGACTGTTGGTACACTGAGTGTATATATGTGCGTGTGGGTGCGTGAGAGAGATTTTCCTACGTATCATAGGCAGCTAGAGGAAAGGTTCTCAGACTGTTCTGTGAAGCCCAGGGTACGTGTGGTAGGCTGTTTCTACTCTAAAATTTTAGGCTTCCTTCTAAGATTTTGTTAAACAAGTGGCTTCATCCACCTCTTTTAAAAAAAAACGCAAATTAGAAGAGTCTTCTTAGGGCTTAGGTATAAGACACTCTACCTAAAGAACTGCCCTCTCATCGGGCAGGATGGATGTGGTCTAGGTGAAGGATAAACCTGTATGGTTCCCAAACAGGGCCGTTTGGGAACCATAGGGGCTTCTGTGGCTGCAGGTTAGTTCACCCCCAGAATAGTAATGATTTAGTCATTGTGGGAGAAAAGCTTCTGAAAAGCTCGCCACTCTGATAAATGATCTCAGATGGCACTTCAGTGACGTGTTAGATTGTCCTAGTCCAGGAGACAAGGCAGATCGAGAGCGGCCGAAGCCCGCAAAATAACCATGAGATCTCCACCCACTTCTTGCAGAAACCCCGTCCTTGGCGGTGCCCTTGGAGGACCGCGTGGTATCCGTGGGAGAGACGGTGGCGCTCCAGTGCAAAGCGACCGGCAGCCCTCCGCCCCGCATCACCTGGCTCAAGGGGGACCGGCCTCTGATCCTCACGGAACGGCACCACTTCACCCCCGGCAACCAGCTGCTGGTCGTGCAGAACGTGGTGATGGACGACGCGGGCCGCTACACCTGCGAGATGTCCAACGCCCTGGGCACCGAGCGCGCTCACAGCCAGCTGGGCGTCCTGCCCACGCCAGGCTGCAGGAAGGACGGCACCACCGTGGGCGTCTTCACCATTGCCGTGGTGTGCAGCATCGTGCTGACGTCCCTGGTCTGGGTGTGCATCATCTACCAGACCCGGAAGAAGAGCGAGGAGTACAGCGTCACGAACACAGGTTTGCCGCTGCGGCGGGGGGACGCGCAGGGCCACCTGTGAAGGAGGCCAGGGCCAGAGGCTCTTTTGAGAACCTCAGTATGCTCAGGACCCCAGAACCTCTGGGAATATGGAGTCACTCGGAACAGCGGAGGCTTTGGTCTCCATGACACCCTTTTATCTTTCAGGAATTGCACAGTATAATGGCAGTACTCTCAAATACAAGTACATTGTGAACTCTGCAGTGTTCTGGGGCATGACAGGCACTTGCTTTGCGGCCACGTGGTGGATTGTTGCTGCAGGGACGTCCCCGGGCCCCTCTTCTCTTAGTTCTGTCTCCTTTCCCATCACGGTGCTCTGTCTTCTGTGGCCTCGGACATCTCTCACAACACCTGGGCGTCAAGTCAGGCTGAGCAGGTCCTGGGAGGGCTTCTCCAGCCAGACGCCACACGGTGTCTCCGCACCGCCTTGGCAGCGGCTGCCGGAGTCTCCTGCGTCTGCCTTTGCTGTTGCCGGGAGGGACTGGGGCCCCGGTGTGTGACTGTCCTGTCTCCTTGCAGATGAAACCATCGTGCCACCGGATGTTCCGAGCTACCTCTCTTCTCAGGGGACCCTCTCTGACCGACAGGAAACCGTGGTCAGGACCGAGGGTGGTCACCAGGCCAACGGGCACATCGAGAGCAACGGTGAGGCCTCAGCCCCTGGTGCACCTGGGACCCCCGGAGCTGGATGGGGCCTCCTGTCCGGGGCAGCTGCGTGGCATCACGTCAAGCACATGTGGTGACCTGGCAGGCTGGATGACTCAGGCCTTCTGTTGGGATTTCTTGGACTTGACCTGTGTACAAGTTCTGCAAGGTTTTAAAATCCCTGTCCCCTAGGACATTATTGGGCTTGGGATCTCCTTGGATACGGTAGGGCTGTCTCACATAAGAGTAGCAAAGGATGTGACAGGTCCTGAAACCAAGCCGCTCCTCGCGTAGGGGAAGCGCCCAGGTCTGCTGTTGCAGTCTCTCAGAGTAGAAGGTGCCCACACGAGTAGGGGGGACGGAGCACGTGAGGGAAGTTTATCCTTACCAAGACCTGCTCACCCTCGTCGCTCCGACTGCTGGAAGGCCTGCCTGCTGGGAAGGCAGCATAAGCAAAGCTTTCCGGCTGCACCTCCTGCTTATGAGCCCAATAACCCAGCACTGGAAGGAATACTTTGGGAAGTGTCCCTGTTCGGGGTAGCCTTGCCTGTTCCTTTTCACACAGCTTCCTGGGAAGTGCTGACTAAGCTCGGCGTTTCTAACCGTGAGCGAGTCTGTTGCAGGTGTCTGTCCGAGTGACGCAGGCCTCTTTCCAGAGGGGGAAGCACATGGCGTCCTGTGCAGGCAGCCCAGGCTCTGCGTCGGGTACACAAAAGAGCCGTGGAAGGTGGTGGAGAAGACGGACGGCACACCTGGCCCACAGAAGATGATGGGTATGAGACACTTCCATTCGGGAGAAGTGCTTTCTCTTGAAATCAAAATTTAGGTTGACTGTCTCAGAATTTGGCAGTCACTGTACAAACAGGAAGCGCTGGCCTGGCTCTTGTTAAATTCCAGACTAGGATGGCTCTTAAAACTAGGGTGTGATCAGCCTGAGCATGAGTGTTCTAGATTTGTAAGTGACTGAAATAAAGGGGAAGGCCCAAGCACCTTTCCACCGGGGCCACTGAAGACTCCTGACCTGCACGGTGCCTCACGCAAGTGGGATTTTTTTCCCCTGTGATCAGAGTGTGTGATGACTTCATGCTCTGACTTCAGAAATTAATCTGAACTATTTAAACATGGAAGAGCTCTGTTCTTCATTAATGGTTTCGTATTTGCCCAAGTCCTTTTTTGGCGAACAGACTTGAGAGGGGGGCTGGTCACAGAGCTGACCAAAGCAAGGCGCGGCCCTTAGAGCCGCCTAGCTGAGCAGCCTGTCCTCTGTGTGGGACCGAGACTTCCGTGGCGGTGCTTCTCACCTGTCCCCACTCTGTCCGCAGAGCACAGCCGCCCGGTGGTGTGCGGTGACTGCAGCGCCGACGTGCACAGCTACTCCAAGGAGCCAGCCTTTTGTCCTCAGCCAGCAACCCCGAGCGGCCAGGAGCCCAGCCCGAGTAACTGCCCAGATTCTCCGCAGCACCTGAGCCGCGCGGCTGCCGACGGGTCCCGCGGCCACTGCTGGGGGCCCCTCTACCCCAGTAACCACGACAGAATGCTGGCAGCCTCGAAGAAGCCAGTGGCGCGTCTAGATGGGAAAGGTACCTTGGCTCTGTCTTCGAGGAGGCACCAGCGCCAGGTGGTGGGGAGCGTGTTCTCGGCCGGGCTGCAGGGGCTGATGTGGCCTCTCCTTTCTCCTCCTTCCAGGGGCCTCCTCTTGGACTATAGCGCGGTTGTGTGAGCCGGACTCCTCAGACCTCCAGCCTTCGTCAACTCCAGGCGAGCCTGAGCTCACGGAAGCCGCCTCGGGCTTTCCTGACGTGCCCAGCGAAGGCCAGCACTTGCCTCTTTCCAACGGACACCTCCCTCAAGCCTGTGACTCTGGTTCGGAGTCCACACCCCTGACGGGACAGCCCCCTGGGAGACGGAGCGCGCCACTGCTGTTTGCACCAACAAGCTAGGCTTTGTCTACCTCGGCCCTTGTGGCGTCGACGTCTGCAGGAAGGAGAGGTGGGGGAGGCTGTGGGGGAGGCTGGCTTCAGGCTGTCACTGACGTGGACGTAGTCTTCACCTCCACGTGGGGCGTCAGTACTCTGAAGGACTTGCAGTGGAAGCACAAAAATGCAAGAGGCTATTGTGTACAAAAGGCAGAAAAGTATTTGATACCCTTGTACATAAGAGTTTTCAGAGATGGCATATATATTATATATATCTTTTACAGAGGCTATTTTAATCTTTAGTGCATGGTTAACAGAAAAAAAATTGTACAATTTTGACAATATTATTTTTCATACCAGGTTGCTGTTCAATTTTTGGAGGGGGGATAGTTCTGGTGCCTTAATGCATGGCTGGAGTTCCTAGAAGCGACAGACCACATTTGTTCGCAGGAGTTGGTGGTGGGTGGAGGGAAGGGAAGGTGCTTGGCTTGGAGCTGCACTTGGGAGGGACGACCCCTGTGATGCTTTACTGTCAGAGACTCCGCTTGCATCGGAAGTAACTTCACGTCAGTATTGCTTGTGTGTGGGTGGCCTTGTAGCGACCTCCCCGTTGAGCCCGGAGGGGCAGATGTCATGGTCCTTTGCAGTGATGGACTTCTCGTAGGTTTGAGTTCTTTCTGTAGCACGTAGAATGGGGGTTGTTAATCCACCACAAGCACTTGGTTCTAACAGTTAAGGAAGAATGGCAGTGCTTCTGTGATAGAGGCGCAAATGTGGTCTTGTCAGTATCATTCGACGGTCATTTGAGGCTCTTTAACAAGAGAGAGGCTGCTGGTGTTGGTACCTGTGGATTTTTCAATAGTGATGTTTTAGTTCTGCCGATATAATACTTAATATTACATTGGCCTTGGGGGAGAAAAGAAACCAAGTCCTGACTTTCCAGGGCTAGCGTGTCTCTACTGAGGATCCAGAGCAGGCCTGTCCATTTCCCTCCCTCGCACAAATGCACCCGGGCTTGGACTCTAAGAGATTAGCCCTTCACCTGGGTCCTGGGTATATTTGCACTTTCTTGAGACCTGTTGCTAACCATCTTGTGAGTGCCAATGTGTATTTCAGGAAAAATTACATTGAGACAAGGTCCTTAAAAATCTCAGAAAGCGAAGTTCCTTTAGGCAAAAAGCTGGAGGCAGGTATCGCCAGGATGGTTACTTGCCTATGTTAGACTTCCCTGTCAGATGTCATCACTGTTCTAAAAGGTAAGCACATTTAGAATCCTGTTCTCAACAGTTCACATTGTTACTGCCACAACATATGTGAATTTGCTGCTTCTGAGAGGCAATGTGAAAGAGGAAGTATTACTTTTATGTACAAAGTTATTTATTTATAGAAATTTTGGTACAATGTACATTGAAAAACATGTAAAATATTGAAGTGTCTAACAAATGGCATTGAAGTGTCTTTAATAAAGGTTCATTTATAAAACGTTAAGTGTGTGGCGGGTTATTTTTAGACCTACATTAACCAACATTGCTTCATCATATTTAATTCTAGAGATTGCCTTTGTAAGGGAGTCATCCTGTCTTAATTACCTACCTCCCCCCCCCCCCCCCAAAAAGGAAAAAAAATTTTTAGTCAAAGCAGAAATACATACTGTGGCTCCAGGGAAGACACGACACCACTAGATTCCTGAGATGTCTGAGTTTTTCTAACACCTGGAGCTTATTAGTCGGGTAACAAAATGGTGACCTTCCCACTTCATCTCTTTGATTTCCAGTGTGTTGCGCTTAGAACTCCAAGCAACAAACCTTACTGATTAGGAATGATGAAACCACCGTTTCCCAAGCCAGCTCCGGGCCTCGCTTTGGGTCTGAAATGGAGAGGAGTGGGTCAGTGACGGCCCTGCTGCCCCAAAGCCTGCTGGGCCCACCTAGCCATTGAGCCGTGACTGGTTTCTCTCTCAGGCACCACAGGGGCCACTGGACACCTCTCTGGAAAAGAATACAATTGTGTTTTTATAGGTGAAATCTGAGGGTGATTAAGACCTGAAGCCTGGTTACCCGGCAAGGATGCTTGCTGTGCACCTGTAGGTCGTTCTTTTCATACAAGGCTGTAAGCTGACGTAATCGGAATTAACCCAGGGGAGAAACCCAGCCACATTTCCCCAACTTCTTCCTAAGTCTCCTTCCTTTACTTATTCTAGCCATTCTTTGAAAATTATAACCATCTCTGCCTTTGGCCGATTCCACTATCAGGTGGCAGGAAATGAAAGATCAGATACAGATCAAATGAAGACTCTGAAAGGGCCTGGACTCAGCGTTGCCACACTTATTTATTAAGGGGTTCTGAGAAAATTGTTCAAAGTACCGCTGTGGACATCGTTTTCTCTCTGAACTCTGGCACACAGGCCGATGATGTCATCCCAGCCAGCCTGTAGCACGGAAGATGCGCTCTCAGTGTGGTAATCTGAGCAGAACTGGACTTCAGCGCCGTGTTTTGTTGTTCAGATGGCCGAACAGCTGCTCACCGGAAGGGAGACAGTTCTCACAGCAGGACCCTTTCTTGAAAGCAGGGGCCGCCTCTGATTCATGGGTCCTCTCTGCCAAGTTCCAACAGAAAGCTGCGCGTTTGGTCATAAGCACCAAGAAAGATGAAACCTCCCAGACTGATGGCTGCCATTCGAGGGAAGACACCTGCAAATAATCTAGGGGTGGGGAAAGGCAGGAGGAAAGATTTTTTTTTTTTTTAATTTTCTGTGTGTAGAAAAAATAAAAGGCTAAATTCCAACACCCACAGCTTGCTCAACTCAACACACCACGCTCATTAAACCCCACACAGCACTTGAAATGTGTGTGTTTTTCCTTTCAGAATGGCACTAAATTACATTCCCAAGTAGACTTGTTGAAGCTGGAGCCCAGCTGTTTGTTGGCTACATCAGTGGCCGAATACCAAACAGCTTACTTGTGAGCGCCTGCAATGAAGTCCAGCAATTAGTCAAGACACAGCAACTCCGTCCCCACAATACTTCTGTTAAGACTTGCACACCATTTTTGTCTTCAAAAGGTGATGAAATCGGTGTTTTTCTAAGGTGGTCAAAGGCCTGAATTCTAGGCACGGCTGGAGGGCAGCGTCTGCCCTGGAAACCTGAGGTGGGCCCTGGGTGTTTGCGGAGGTTCCCGGACGACTCCGCTGCTCCTCCCAGTGACTCACTTGGTCCCATTTTGTCCTCAGAGACCCACAAACGTGATGCCACGTGGGGAACTGAATCTGTGGATTCCCTGTTTTCTTTCCCCTCGAACAAGGGACAAGAAAGCCGGGTGGGCTCCAGCTGGGAGGGGAGCAGCACCTCATTACAGGTTCCGTCCCCAAGCACCTGCAGAAGGCCAGTTACCATCCAAGTTGCAACTTTGGAATAAGCAAAGAAATGCAAAGTAAAAGAACAATCTGACTGGGGATGTAAAGTGGGGAGTCATTCTTTAAAACCCTCCCAGAGGGATACACAGGCATTTGCTCAAAGGTGGTCACTGTGGTGGTGCTGATGAGAGAAAAACTACAAAGAACCCGCTCCCGGGTACATAGTTTCCGGTACAGTGGATGCACCTGAGAGATTTCCGGTACAGTGGATGCACCTGAGAGATCTGAGCGATGACGCAGCTGAAGGATAAGGCCATCCACAGGGACCAACACAGAACACATACAAAACAGGTTCTGAAAGAAGTCAAGTCCCAAAGCTGTGCGTATCATGCTGCACGTTGGGCGAACATGGCCGCGATGCATCCTCAACTTTCTCTGGAGGGCAAGGGGTACAGGAGACTTTCCCTCCCTATGTTTCTGTACTAATTTCACCTTTTTACCAAGAATATCACTTGTGTAAGCAGACAACAAAATTACAAAATCCGAACTAGTGGATTTCCTACTGAAGAGACTTCGGGTTGGATCTAGGGAAGAACACAAACTGTTTTCTGTTTTCCCCGGGCCATGGGAACCTCCACGCTCAGCTAAAGGCAGGCTCACCAGGGAACAGACAGGAAGGAAACCCCCGTGGCCCCGTTCACAGTGGCCGGGCTCCCTCCTTTCTGTGTAACTGCCGGGAGAGGCCAGCTTCCCCCGCCCCCTTATGCAGCCTTCAGCACTTCCGAGGAAAATGGACTTGAGAGTAGTTCTAGGGGGGCCTGTACTTTAGTTAGCTACCTGAGGGTTTAAATCATCAAGTCACATACTACACAAAATGAGAACCTCTTTTTTGCCTACGTGGAAATTCTGCAGAAGACCAAGATACACTTGCAAGGAAAACAGCTGTTCAGCCCAGCATCACACAGATTGTTTGTGCACGAGGTGACCCCTAAATTACTGCTCTGAGGCCACTGCGTCCTGCTGGCCCAGGAAAGAGCTTCCTCTCCCTGCCCCCAGCCGACGAAGAGAAGTGCGGGAAGAGGGGGGTCGGCAGGCTGAGCGGCGGAAACCACGTCTGCCGCATGACTCCCCCTCCCTCCCTCGCGCTCTGGTTCTACAGCCAGCGTCTCCGTCCGCTCCCGCTCCCGCCGCTGCTGAGCTCAGCTGCTCCGCGCGAGGGGCAGGTGGCAGCAGTCCGCGGCTTCACTAGATGACAGCTGAGTCTGTTACGACAATTACAGCCCTTAACGTAGAGTAATTTGCACAGTGAGCGCCCCAACCAAACTCAGACGCGAAGCCCGGAGGGGAGCAGGGCTGCGCTGGAGGGACTGCCGCGGGAGCGGGGACGACACCGGGCGCTCAGCAGAGGGCATAACGGGCGCAGGCGAGGAAACCCAAAGGCCAGGGGACCAGCCGAAGAAAGGGAGGAAGGAGCGACGCAGGACGAGCAGGCTTCCCGTCTGCTGTCGGGCCACCGGGCCGGAGGAGCGTGCGGTCCTTTTACTTTGGAGGAACCATTTGGCGCGAGGGCGTCTCTTGCAAATCTGCCAGAATGGGGTCCCTCCCCGTGTGACCCAACATGGAGAGACCCAAGTGTCACCACTCGATTCATGCCAAGAGCTCAGCACCGACGCACGGCAGGTGGGGAGACTGTACCTGCGAGGCGACTGGAAACCTCTGTAAAGCCGGCAGGTACGTTCGGGGCCGCCAGGAGCCCGCCGGGGGCTCTACGTGGAAAACAGAGGACGCGGCTGGGGGAGCCCAGGATCACTGCTCAGAACAGCTGCCCCCGTGTGCGGGGGGCGGGGGGGGGGGTTTGCTTCTCAGTACAGTGCTCTTGCCAGATTATGTGCTGTCTTTTATCACGTTAATAGGAAGCTAATGAACACTGTCAGCAGCTGCCTGATACTGTGCTGAGGACCGCAGTGGGCATACGAATGAGAGCCCACGACTTCAGAAGCTTCTGCAGGATCAGTAAAAATCCCAATTACCTCTGCAGAGCTGACAGCGGGGACAGGAACAGGCCCTCCGCATGTGGGTGACACCCTTCCTCTGCCTGTGGCCCTGGCACTGCCGAGTTAGATGACATCCAGTAACACCACCAGCGGGACAGGCGAGGTTTCGTTCCAATCATCTACCCAACAAAATTCCTTCTCCACAAGCTTTCAGGGGCCACGGTCCTGCCAACTATGCCATCCCCGCATAGCACCACTTTCTCGACAAAGGCAGATGGGCTGCCGCTCCACTCCACAGGGTTACGGTCAAGGGCAGAGGTTTGACCAGCAGTTGCCAGAGACTCTAATAAGAGCTATATCGAAATGAGTGAGGCTGAAATTCAGCAGTTTGGCTTCATGACCTAAAACAGCTACTGCAGGCAACACCTCTGTGTGGCCCAGTCACGATGTGAAACCCTAAGAACCGTTTCCCTGTTACTTCAGAACTCTTCTTTTTTTTTTCTTCCCACATCACTTCTTTGTTCGTTGAGGAATTGGTGTCAAAGTGAACGTGCCTCAGCTATGAGCAACCGGATTCCTACTTCCTCACTATCCATTCGCCATAAATCACTGACTCAGGACATATGAGCTACCACCCTGCCCTCCCAGGCTCAGTTACTCCTTTCTGGTAAACCCAGTCCTTGTCTCCAATCCTTTGTCCTTCAGGTAAGCAGCATCCATTGAGAGGTGGCATATTCAACAAAACCATACACCGGTACCTATTTTGAATAAAGGATGGGGCTAGTCTCCTGTAAAATACGCTTGCCTGGGGCCTGACCAACCTGCGCCACGTTCCCCACACTGTCAACGAGCTGCAATAAAACCTGCCAAATGGACACAAAACTAGCGTCAAATAAATGATCAACATGGCACCAGGACAAGGGGGTGACACCGCTGTGGCTTTGCTGTTTCGCACCAGTCCTGTTGCTAGGCTCTCTTCAACCTTCCCCTAAAGGAGGCTGCTGCTTTGCTCTCTCTGGAAAATCCCTGGTAGATGATTGCAGAGAGTCATGATTTCATTTACCTGTTACAGATCCCAACCTTTAGACAGGTTTACTGTGTTGTAAAAGCAGTGCTGAAATAGCATTTTGAACACGATGCTAGAGTCTGAAGCACCTCGCTGATGACAGAGTGCCGCGGGCATCAAGGGAGGTGTCACGCGCTGTGTGGTGTTGAAAGCGATAACTGATCATAGTTAAAAGTGCCCCAAACCACACATGCTTTCTTCTAACAGCGCTACCCCCGTCACATGCGTCCTGCCTTACACAACCGGACACCTGCTTTCTCCGCGCTGCAGCCCAGAACCTGGCGGGGGTCACACACGTGTACACCATCTAACATCAAGACGGGAATCGCCCGGCTACAAACACTGCATCAACTCGATTGTGCAATATTATCTTACATAAGCAACATCAAACATAACGTTTTGTACGACAGAAGTAAATAATATCCCAATAGAACAAGCAGAAGGAAGGGTGGGTGTTTTCCCGATGCTGGGGCTAAAGGAGGAGAAGTGGTGGAAGGCGAAGGCGGCGGGTCCTCCCCTCCCGGCCTTACCCCGACAGCCCCTGTGTCCGCCAGACCCCGTGCAGGGCAGAGAGGACGTTCCCACTCGCAGTGCTGGAGCCAGCCTGCATGGAAAGACAAAAGAGAAACCATCATTTCACGGAACTCCCCAACCAACTTCCAAGCTGGCTCAATACCCTCAGGTGCACGGCTCCCTGCCACCCTCATGCAGGACAGTTTCAGATAGACTGGGCAGTCTCTTGGGAATCGCGACTCTCGATCTCACTAGACCAGAGGCCCTCACATTCAAACCCACAAGCAAGCACTGACATGGCCTATTTCCTACCGGAAGTGGCTTTCCTAGGTTATTTCTCTCGTTGTCAGTCTATGAGCAGAGCTTACCCGGACAATTCACATACAACTATTGAACAGGAAAAAGACTGAAAGCAGTATGAACTGATCTGAGAAGGATGGGGAATAATCAGTATAAATGGTAGGATTATGAAACTTATCTAAGTGGCTAGCTAATAAACAGATTTAATAAAGAATACTACATTCAATTTAAAACAGGCTTTGCATATATACATTACTAAGAAGAAGAAAATATCCAATTGTACACTTTAAACATATGCAGTTTATTGTATGTCAATTATATCTCAATAAAAGTTCTTTTTAAAAAAAAACCTATCATAATCATCCAGTAATACAACAGGAATCTTCCCACGTCATCAGATATTTTCGGCACAATTATACCCACTATATAATATTCCCCTGTGTGACTGTCATAATGTGTTTACCCAATTTCCTTTGTTAAACACTTGGATGATACTCAATTTTTTTTTAATTTTATTTATTTTTTTGGGGGGGGGTACACCAAGTTCAATCATCTGTTTTTATACACATATCCCCGTATTCCCTCCCTCCCTCGACTCCCCCCAACCCTCCCCGTCCCAGTCCTCTAAGGCATCTTCCATCCTCGAGTTGAACTCCCTTTGTCATACAACAACTTCCCACTGGCTATCTATTTTACAGTTGGTAGTATATATATGTCTGTGCTACTCTCTCGCTTCGTCTGAGCCACTCTGTAATAGAGTCTCATGATTACTGTTCAAAAAAAAACAAAACAAAAAATTAAAACAAAATAAATACATAAAACAGGCTCTGCCCTATCAAGCTACCGGCTACGATTCTGCCCTTATTTGTTCCACTTCTCCACAAGCGTGTGACTTTTTAGTTTTTACTGTTTTGGTCCAGGTATGTTATATGTATGCCATTCCCTGAAGTCTCGATCCGGCTTTTTTGAACACATTTAAACAATTCTGAAAAATGTCCTAATTCACCTGGTGAAGGCTTAATAAGCCTGATCTAAGTTTAGACACTCATACTCGCTGCACGGCATGAGGCAGGCCAGCTCTGAGCCTCGGGTCTGTCACCAGTAAAAACAGATTCTTTGAAAATATTATCACCAGGCAGAGGCCCTATCTATCACCTGTGCACATAATACAGGTGAAAATGATTCTGAAAAAGTAAAATGCTACCCAGACATCAGTCGCAGCGATTCCTGCGGGACACTGCTTTGCCCAAAGGCAGTTTCATTAGTGGTTCAACAGGCAGCATAAGGCTGCTAGCTATAGGTGTTATGCCACTTTTGTTCACTTTTTTCTTATATACATATAAGCCCTAGGGCTCATAGATACAAGCATCTGTTGTGTCTACATTACACTATTTTACCACTTACCTTGGCCAACATGATTCTTGTTTTTGCCACGTCCAGAGGCGTGGTGACTGCAGCTGCAAATCCACCTGTGCATATAAAAATACCCAGTGCACAAGTGAGGTATTGTTTACTGTATTACACGGTATTTTATAATTTTTATTTTATAATTAATTCCTCATAACTGTGCCAAAAACACTTCTTTATCATTATGTCCACTTGATTGGTTGAGGAATAGGAAGCACACGTGAAAAATCTTGACCTACACGCTCCACTGCTTTGTGGTGATGTCTGACTGCATACAAGGGAGGTGGCAGGATACCGTTTCATACATGCAAGTGAGAAAACAAGGCCCCACAATGTATCTTGCTCTTTCGTGGAGCAGCAAACCTGCGTGTGTACAGGGGGTGGGGGTCTGTGGTCAGACCACCACTCCGAGACGCACGCTGCGCCCCATGAGTCTCAGGGGGTCCGTGCCTTCCATGGGCCAATGTTCTCTAATCTGAATCCAAAATCTGTTATGGCTTCTGCTCTGAGGCAAAACTGGCAAACAGACACATGTGTGCCCATGTGGGGATTTGGGGTATAAATGGCTGGGTTCTTACGATTCAAAGAGTAAATTCTTCTGTATTTCCAGGCTTCTGATCAACAGGCCAGTTAGAGTAACAAGATGTCTAAACTCGCTTCCACATCGTGTTAGACTTAGTTTTGATTCAAGCCTGTGTTCTTCCTCACGGCTTCTTTCCTACCTTTTCTCTCCTGTCCTCTTTATTTAAATACCGTGACTGCCAAACTGATTTTTTAAAAATCCACGTATTTTAAAGGGGTCCATAGCTACAGACAGAGAACTTGCAGGACTACTTTCTTTTAACAGAAATCACAGTATATGGTATCATTATTTTATTTAATATGATACAGAGATATATTTTAAACCCCAAAGGCCCAAAGGAGATAGAAATAACAAGCCCAAAAGGGCTTTCTAAAGATTCAGCTTCCTTGAGCCAGGGTGACACTGGCAGTTTTCTAAGAGCTGAACAGAACACACGCGTGAAGGATGCTCCAGAAATAGCACGCCTCTCCCTCTAAGTTTTGCGGTGTGTGGACAAGGAGGTCATTTGATCTCTGCCAAATATCTTTCTAAATATGTTACTGAAATAAGATCATTAAACTGAACCTCCTCCATTTGGTAACATTTATTATGACGCTGACTTCTTGAGAGATGTACCCAGAATGACACAAATCTTAAAGCTAAAGAATAAAGACTATAAACACATAAACGAGAGTCCCTTTTATTGTGGCCACCTTTGAGCTATGAATACACGAAATGTTTTCCTCCCAATTCAAAAGCTGCCTGAAATTCAGAGCCTGATAAACTGCAAGTATTTTAAAATTCTGTAGACCCAATCCTGAAATACGACTCTTTCTTTTTTTTTTTTTAACCATTTAACCATTTACTTTGCCATAAAAGAGGTGGAACTCAAAGTCACGTGTATCTTGCCTCCAAAAGTAGTGCTGTTTCACTACACAATGACTTTGATATGTGAATAAGACAAATTCAAATTCGTCCAATTGTTAAAATTCGGAAGTGCATCTGCCCTTTTCCTATTTGAAAATATTTACAAACTGACCTAAACCAACTAAAAAGGCTTAAAAATTGACAGGGACATCATCTGTCCCCTGTCTGACCACTCAACCTCTCACGAGTCACCTATGTTGAAAAGTATCTGTCTTCTACTACATTTGGATACTGTCAACTGAATTTATTCTGGCCATTAGTAAAAGTTCACCATTCCTTTTCTGTAGATGCCTGCCAATATTCTCCCAGTGATTTCTGCTTCATGAAAGCAATAAGAAGAAAAGTTAGACGAAAACACATATGCTCAAATAGGTCCTAATTTTACTACCATGATGGAAATTTTATTTTATGAAAGTTATTAATAAGTCAATTTAAATGTCTTCAGATATCAAAGGCTGCCTTAATTCAGAGACCTCCTAATGTTTTTTACGAGGCTGTAAGAAGGATGTGTGAAGACCATGTAATAGGGCAACGGCTCATAATGGGGAGGGGCAGGGGAACTGTATTCTCAGTTAAAACGTAGTTATTTTCTACATTTTACTTAAGGGAACTGTAAACCACTGGTAATAAATACAAGGAACATGCTAACATATTAGACAGGAAATAATTATTTGCTACAGCAACTGCAGGCTACTCTAGTGCTCAAATCACATGTGGAACATTTCTCTGTGGGTTCCACTAGAGGTAGGTTTTTGCTGAATGTTAGGCTAACTGCTTTCAAGGACCAGATTCAGGGGAAAGTAGACTTTTACAATGAAACTACATCTCATGTGTCCTCAGGGAACAAACGCAGGTTCTCTGCCTCCTCCAGACAGAGGGGCCACCTTCCTGGGAGAGGTCTGGAGCTGTGAATGTGGTGGGGGCAGCAGTGGGCGGCGCTGCCACTTGCCGTCGCCCCGCCCCGCCCCGCCCCGCCCCGCAATTAGCTGGGAGCAGGAAGCGCCGGCTCCACATACGAGCTCCAAACAAGCGTCCAACTTCACAAATGTGTTTTCATTTGTGTTTTAAAGACGGTAACAGGCCCTGTCATTTGTTACCCAGATAATCCTTCACTCTATTCAAGAATTTCAAGCCATGGAGGGAGAGATCTCTCTCTCCTTCTCTCTTAGAGAGTGAAAGCTACGTGTTCATTTCAGGAAACTAATCAAAGGACATTAGAATAGCAAATATCACTATAGTAGCAGATGTCATAATTATTTAGACTGAATCATAGTTTTATGTTTTGGAAGTTAACTTCAAGTAGGGAAGCTGGCAAAATCCGGTTTTTCTCCCCCTAACTTAACCCCTGACCAGAAGCCAAGGGAATTTCTGAGCATGCAAGCCACCAACACCTCCGAACTCAGGGGACATTTTTGGATACTTGTGCCAAGTGGTTTATAAAGCAAGCATGGGCAGCAAGGAGTGCCGAGGGTGGCCAGAGAGTGCTTCGTCTACAGTGATTTAGCCAGTTTAAACTCAGAAAACCACAGCGGGATGAGAAATCAGATTTCTGGTTTAAGGGCAAGTTTTATCACCACCTTTACGGCCATGTGAGGCGAAAATATTTGAAAGTGCAGCGGGTAAGCATGTAAGATCTCAGGGGCTCTCCAAGGTGACAAGTCATTAGTCGTTTCTCTATACCGCGCAGTGCACAATCTTGCAACAAATTCTGATACAGTATCACTTTTTCGCAATTTGAATTATTTTCCAATTATGTTTATCTTTCAGAAAGGTTTCAAAAGAGTAACCTTGTTCCTGAGGATCAACATTTGTACCAACTAAAATTTCAAAACATAAGGGATATAAACAAGAAATCTATTTATTTTACATTATCTTTTATTAAATACATGTAGACCTACTGACAATGGATTTTTTGCAGACCTTGGGCAAACTGCCATCAGAACCTCAGCTGAAAAAATAATTGTCTTGGAGTTTTTAAATCTATACCCAACTAGAGGTGATGATTATGTATAGTAAGTTTCTTAATGTGTTATTTTTTTCTATGCAATTAAGAATATGAATTACTGTGATGATGACAGCTTTTCATCTCCTGGGTGTTGGCTGTTTTTATTTGAAATAGTAATTCCTTAAACACAGTTCTACGGACTAGCAAATACTAACACCCATGAGCGCACCTAACCCAGCGACAACCCCTTAATGGAGGGAGGGTTGCTTCTATGTTACAGGTAAGGAACCTGGTGCTCAGTAAGGCCCCCAAGTCTCATTCCTTAGCTGGGGATAAACAGAGGTCTGCCAGCTCTGTGATGCGGACAGGTCAGCCAGCACTGGATCCCGCGGCTCTGGACGAATCCCTTCCCTGCCCCTATCCCAGTTTCCCGCTGTCCCTGGAGGGCGGTGCGGGTGGCTGCGCTCCCCACCCCCAGGGGAGCCACTGGAAGGGAAAGGGCCTGGCCCACAGGATCCCACCACACAGTGGGTGTCTGATAAAAAGCTGCTGCCCAGCCCCCACTTCCGACTAAACTAAGTGCTTAGTGCCTATTACACAGCATAATTCAGAAAAAGGAATTGTAATGAACACACATGTCCTTAGTAGGAACAACGCATATCTGCAAGCCAGCGTCTGAACTGGCGACTTAAGGAAAGGGACCAACACAGAGATGCTCATCGTATGTTAACTTTAAGAAGTGGCCTTCCTCATCCAGGATGACTCAATTTCCAGAATGCTCACTCTGTCCCCAGGGCCCAGAAGGGAGTCCACAGAAACACACATTTCTCTTAGGGACTGAGGAGTAAAGACTCCTGACCGTTGGCAAATGAATCAAGACCACCTACCCATTTCACACAGCTAAGGACTACAGATCATGTGGAAACAATTATCTGTCATAATCAATCTGAGCTGGCTTCACATCTAGAGGCAACAGTCTTATTTTGGATTATCAATTCCACAAGTCAGATGGGTCCAATTACTAATAAAGGATCCTATAAAATGTATGTTTTCTGTTTTCCTAATCACTACACAACAAAAAACCCACCCAACGACCATTAAACAAATTGGAAACGAATTATTTTCTACTAAAGTTGGTATCCTAAGCCCACGCATCTGTCAGTTTACTGGATTCGTATCAAAACTAGCAGTTTACAATTTTCTGGCCCAATCTCTGTTTCAACTTACTTCAACCGTAGTTCTCACAACCTTTATTTGCAACAACAAAATGGCCTTCTCTCTTAGACTGTTACACCTTTCACTTATTAAATGAACTTCTTTCTAGTTTCTGAGTTCTCACTAAAACCTCACTGGAAAATGCAGATGACCAAGTGATGGATAGCATGACATTGCACAGTGTCACTCTGCTCCTCGTTTAATGTCTAGAAAATGCCCAGATGTTTAGATCTCCGTGTTTTCTACACCATGCAGTTTAGCCTTCGGTAAGTTGTGGAGCAGCCTCTGCTCTCCTGACACCAGTTAATCTACAGCGCTGTCAAACACGTCACCCGCACTGTGAATCACTGCCTTCTGCAGAATTCACCTAAACCCCCCAAGAAGTGCTCAAGGCAGACAGCTGCACCCACAGCCAGTCTCTTCCCACAGAGGCCTTGCTAAATCATCTTCGAGATAATCCAAGGGCCTGAGTGAAGGCTTTAATGAAATGAAAAGAAAAATTTGTCAAAAACAAATTGGCTGTCTTTCAGGCAGACACCTTTTTAGCAGGTTTTTTGTTGTCCCCTCCCTCAAACAACTAGTGGAACTCTTCTTCTAAGCAATCTGGAATTTCTGAAGAATGTTGTTTTTGCATAGTTAATATTTTCACATTTTTCTCCCCCTCTTTGGTCTTGCCCAGTATAATATAATCCTTTGCACCTGCAAAAGCTCCACAGACTGCTGACTGCCAAGAATCCACCACATGATCCTGCCTCCAGGACCAGAGGGCCTGCGTTTAAGGAGAAAGAAAAATACAAGTTATTAAATATTCGAATTTATCGGAACCTCCTGCGGGTTAGCTCTGGGGATGGGAACTTAAGTGAGAAGCTATTTTGGTGGCATTCCTCACTGCTGACATAAGTGATTTTCCCAAGGACTTAACTGCATTCTAAAATAAGTCAAAGAAACAAGGGTGACAGCTACATTAGAGTACCCAAAGGAAACCACTTTCAGGCAATATGTGTAATAGACACACACATATAAACACATTTACATATATGTGTAAAAATAAAGATATATCTTTAGGACAGTGTAAGATTTTAAATATTTCCCACAGAATTCTAAGCATACAAATACCATTATTCACAAATTAGTCCAGAGCAGTGTATACCAAGTTCCACAGCTCTTTCTTCAATCTTTATCCATGCTATACATGTTTGAAGGATGCTGATGCTATTACTGAACAACGTAAAGTTTGTCAAAACTCTTTCTATACTGTTCATGTAATACGTTGAGGATTACACAAATACTCATGCAGAGTTTCAAATGAGGCAAAATGATGACATGGTGTCTTGCTGAGAGTTTATGATTTAGTAGAAAATAACATCATAACAAATGGTGAAGAGCACTGAGTCAGGCCCCGCCTAATCTCTGAGCGTATATCAAAACCCACAGTCCTCACAACAACCCTGGCAGTCGGGTCCTGTTATTAGCCTCCTTTTACCCAGGCTTTCTAAAAGCAGAGCCTGCACTCTTTATTTTTGTTTTTAGCTTTATTAAGGTATAACTGATATCCAATAAACTACACATATTTAAAGTACGTAATTTGGTAAGTTTTGATACACCTACATATGAAATCATCCCTGCAACTGAGATAATGAACATACCCATCACCCCAAAAAAGTTCTGTGTCCCTCTGTCATCCCCCTTTCCAGCCCTTCCTTACGAACCCCTAAACAATCTGATCTGTCACTCGAGATTCGTTTGCCTTTTCTAGAATTTTATATAAATGTAATTATACATTATTTTTTTAACCCAGATTCTCCCTTCAGAATTTTTGTATGATTCATTCATGTTAGGGTGGATATCAATAGTTATTCCTTTTTAATCGGTAACTAATATTCCATTGTATCATTATTTGTCTATGTACTTACCTACTGATAGACATTTGGGATTTTTTCTGGTTTTGGCTATTACAAATAAAGCTGATATGAAAACTTACATTCATGTCTTCATATGGACACATACCTTCATTTCTCTTGGAGAAATACCTAAGAGTGAAAAACCTGGACCAAGTGGCATGTATATGTAGACATACCTTTCAAGAATCTACCAAATTGTTTTACAAAGTGGCTGCACCATTTTACACTCAGACCAGTTCCAGTTTCTTTACATCCTTTCCAACACCTGGTATTGTCAGTATTTTTAAAATTTAACCATTTAAAACTGGTTTGTAGTAGTATTTCATCATGGTTTTAATATGTATTTCCCTAATGACTAATGATGCTGAGCTCTTTTTCATGTACTTTTTTATCATCCATAATTTATTTTCTTTAATGAAGTGTCTGTTCAAAAGTTTTGCACGTCTTTATCGGGTTGTCTGTTTTTGTAATTATTGAGTTTTGACAGTTCTCTATATAGTCCAGCTACAGGTCACCTGCAATTATTGTCTCCTGTTCTGTGGCTTGTCTCTTCATACTCTTAACAGTGTCTATCAAAGAAGAGAATTATTTAACTTTGATGATGTCCAAATCATCCTTTTACAGAGCTTGCATTTGGTGTCCTAAGAAATCTTTATCTGACTCAGACCACAAAGATTTTTCACCTGTTTTCTTCTAGAAATTTTATGTCTTTAGGTCTTACATGGAGATCTATCTTCCATTTTAAGTTGATTTTTATGTACGCTACAAGGTTTGGATTGAAGTTCTTTTGTCTTTATATATGGATATAGAACTGTCCTAGCAATTGGAAAAGACTATCTTTTCTGCAATGAACTGCCTTCTCACTTTGGTCAAAAATCAGTTGTCCTGTATATGTGGATTTATTTCTGAACTCTATTTTGGTCGAATCTACAGATCTATCTGGATACCATTTCAGTACTTTTTTGACTACTACAGCTCTACAATAAATCTTGAGATCAAGTAGTGTAAATTTTCCAACTTTCTTCCTTGTCAAAGTTGTTCCGACTAGTCTAGAGTCTTTGTGCTTCCATATGAATTTTAGAAGCAGCTTATCAATTCCTACAAAACAGCCTGCTGAGATTTTGATTTGAATTGCAATGAATCTATCAATCACTTTGGAGAGAATGGAGGTGCTAACAGTACTGAGTTTTCTGACCCATAAACATGGTGCATCTCTCCATTTACTTGCGGCTCCGTTATTTTCTCTCAACAATCTTGTAGTCTTCAGTATATAGGCCTTGCACTTGTATTGTCAGGTTTATCCCTAAGTATTTCAAATGTTTTGATGCTACTGCAAATGGTATTGCTTGTTTTTTTTTTCTTTTCTTTTTTTAATCTTTATTGGAGTATAATTGCTTTACACTATTGTGTCAGTTTCTGCTGTACAACAAAGCGAAAGAGCCACACGTATACATATATCCCCATACCCCTCCCTCCCAACCTCCCTATCCCACCCCTTTCAGTCTTCACAAAGCATCAAGCTGGTTGCTTGTTTTTTTCTAAATTTCAGTTTCTGATTGCTTCACGTGTCGAAATACAACTGATTTTTGCATACTGATCTTGTATCCTGCAGCCTTGCTAAATTTATCAAGTCTAGTAGCTTCTTTGGAGATCCCATCAAATCTTCCAAGTCAGTGACCATGTCGTCTGTGAATAAAGAGAGTTTTACTTCGTCCTTTCCAATTTGGATGACTGCCTTTTACTTCTTTTTCGTGCCTTACTGCACTGGGAAGGACCTCTACCATAGTGCCAGGTAACCGCAGTAATGACGAAGAACAGTAGAAATGAGGCCTCGTGAATATATTCGTTACAATGGTTAGAACCGTATAATGGTCTGCTGATGCTGGCGTCACATTTTTTACGGATGACCAAATATACCACAGCTGAAAGCAGAATAGCAAACTTAGTACTACTTTCCTACTCTCAATACCTCCCAACTGAAACTACACCTGGAAGTTGAGAAAGTTGCCACAGAAATGGAGAAGATGCCATACAAGCAAACCAAGGCATGCACGGCCGTCTGTCTGTCGACTTTAACCACTTTTCTGAAGTCAGACACCTAACTACGTAAATAACTTAAGTCAGACACGTATCAACATGTGGCGTCTGAGGACTCCAGCATTTCATTCCACCTAACTGCCGAGAACAGTTACTTGGAGAGTGTTATTTATTAAAACCACTGGACTAAGAGTGCAGCTATCAAATAGGTTTTTGTGACCTTACTTGTGGAAGCAGACGAGCCAAACCAAAGTTTTATCACAAACAGCTTTCTAAAGATAGTCGTGCCATTAAGCACAGTGTTTGGTACTTTTTTGGTAAATGCTCTAATGTTTGCAAATATACCTGTGTGCTTTTGTAGGAAACAGTATTTTCTCCAGAGCTCTTATAAGCACTGGAGACAGCATAAGAAGCAAATTAGCAGAACAGCGTGTGTATTTTGTCAGGCTAGTGCCAATTGTACCACCATTATTTCTTTTGCTGACTTTTTAGAAAAGGGATACAAAACAATCATTCAGTCGTTCAGTCCATAAAGACCATCTTCAGTTTCCACTGGTACCTTCAAAGGTTCCAGAGAACCGAAGTTTACTCCAAACAGACTTAAAATACTATGAATAATGCTAAGTTCATAAGCAGTAATAAAGAACGAATAAGTTTGTGCGTTACATGTTATACGGGAGAAGAAAAAATCAAAGGCACTATGTAATTCACAAATTCAACATTCACTCAATACCTACTAGGATTAAGGCAGTATAGGGCCAAGGGAAGAAAAAAAAAAAACAGCAGTCCCCAGGTCTCATATCTGATGGGGGTAGAGTGAGGGCAGGAAAGTGTTATAACAGAAAGAAGGCAAGTGATAAAGAAGGCTTCACAGAAGTGCCTACCGTAATCTAGGGAGGAAAAAAACTGGTTGCCAGGCTGGGGGGTGGGGGGATCAAAACAGACTCAGGTGGCTGAAGACACAATTTAAATATAGAATCTCCAAAGATAAGCGTAACTTTCCACTACCACCTGGCCAGAATAATTTCGCCCAAAAACATGCAAAGAAATCATTTTGTGTTAGAAAAGGATACTAATATCTTAAACCACCACCACCACAAAAATCTCTAGAACCAAAGGATTTAGAGTCAATGAGAAACTTCCACGGCAGACACAGAGCGTAACAGAAGTAACGGTTATAACAGCAACCATAATAAACACTTACTTAGAACTTACTATGCTCCAGGCATCCAACACTTTACATACATTAACTCATGTAATCCCTAACCACAATCTTCTCAGGTATGTACCGTCTTATCCTCATTTTACAGAGAGGGAAACTGAGGCTCAGAGAAGTTAAGTAACTTGCCAAAGTTTAAACAGGTCAGTACAGAGTATATAAGTACTTGGATCTATAGGTTACAGGTGTCTTGACAGCAAACAGAAGGTATTTATAAGACACTTCACTTCCACATACAGATGATAACTTTTGCTAGAATGATATCAGAATATCTAAGTGAATGAACAAAATATGTCAATGTCCAAAACAACTTGCTTTAAATAATATGGGTTTGTAACTTTTTTTACATAAAGAATTGTCTGGATATAAAACTTTGGAAAAAGAATACTGAGACCAAGCTAAAAAAGATGAATGTTATTTGCAAATGACTCACTTGGGGGCAACTTTAAATTCATTAAGCAACAAGAATATGACAAGAACCTGGCTGATAAAAAGTACTGTATATGGGGGCCTCCCTGGTGGTGCAGTGGTTAAGAATCCGCCTGCTAATGCAGGGGACATGGGTTCGATCCCTGCTCCAGGAAGGTCCCACATGCCACAGAGCAACTAAGCCCATGAGCCACAACTACTGAGCCCACACGCTGCAACTACTAAAGCCCGCACCTAGAGCCCGTGCTCTGCAAGAGAAACCTTCGCACTGAGAAAACCCGTGCACTGCAATGAAGAAGAGCAGCCCCGATCACCACAACTAGAGAAAGCCCATGTGCAGCAACAAAGACCCAAAGCAGCCAAAAATAAAATAAAATTTTTTTAAGTACTGTATATGAATTATGAAAATATTTTGAAATTACATATTGTTCACATATATGGAGGAACTGGAGGACTGTGACCAACAAAAAACCAGCTGGAAAGACAGGAAAGATTACACACAGGATATGTAATATTGTTTACGAGCTTTAAATAATTTAAGAGTAGATTCGAAAATGGAATAAAAATGTAGCGTAGGCAACACTATGAATGACTGCTGTTGACAACATTACCTACTACTTGCTGAGTACCTAGCACGCTCCAGAAACTATGCAAAAGATCTCATATTTCTCATTTAATTTTGAAAGGCGTGTATTATTATTCATGAATACAGGTGTAGGGTGGTACTAAGAGATGTCAAGCAACTTGCCTGACGTCACGCAGGTCGAAAGTGGGGACGTTAAAGCTGGTTTTACAGTCCCCTCACAGCCATGTGTCTTGTAGACAGACTAGTATACAAGCAACATTTATAAGCTTCCTCAGTAGGCAGCTCAGCTTCTAGGGAAACTACAATATAGTATACAAGTTATTAATGAAAATATTTTGATGTCAATAAAATTTATTTAAATCATGTGGGTTTGGAAGGGGTTTTTTTTTTCTTAAGGCCCTGTCTCAACACCAAAAATTTTTAAATTGCCACAATTTCTCAACCCAAGTAAATCTTTCCATTGCCACAGAGGCTAATGATTATTCCTGTAAAAGCAAGTAAATGCCCGCAGGGGTAGAGCAGAAAGGGGGCCCAAATGGGAAGAACCACAGTGTTGGATCTCAACGGATGAGACAGAGGTTGGGAACCTAAACAAGTAAGACTGAAAAAAAAGCAGGCGGCCAAACTTTACTTGGTTGGTGTCTACTTATTGCTCGCAATTCAAAGTCCTATTTCTGTTTTCCTTTTAAATAAAAAATGAGATTTTCAGAGGAATCCAAGCACATTTGTTTATATCTCATATAAATGACACATTTCAAATAATGGGAGTGGCAGTCAGAAATGTTCTTAGTTTCACTTCTGTGGTTTTCTTGAGTACAGTTTTCTTAACATAGGATGATGGGAGACGATTTCTAGTATCTTATTTAGAAAATTTCATTTTGAAATAATTTTAGACGGACAGAAAATTTGCAAAAATAATAGAGGTCCAATATACCCTTCACCCAGCCTCCCGTACTACTGACATCTTGTACATAACCCAAGTATAATTATCAAAATGGGAAATGAAAATAGGTACAACACTATTAAGATACAGACCATTCATATTGTTTAAAGGTGTACAATTTTTAAACATCAGGCCTAGTTGGGTTTTTTTTTTTTCTCCAATTAATGATATTTCTGTTACCTAGTAGGATATTATGAGGCATCCTGAATACTTAGTGGTAGTTCTAATTTCCCAAGTGATTCCTCGCTCATAGCTCAAGGCCCAGAACAGCATGAAGCGATTCTGAGGCTCCCACACACACACCCCCGCCAGTTACAGCTGTTAGCACCCGTAAAGCTTTCTTTCATTCACAGGAGAGAGAGCAAACACAAGGCCCAATACCAGGGAACGGCTGGGCGCCCAAGCCTGGGCCAAGTGTCTTCTATTCAAGTACAGCATGAAGAGGAGGCTTTGTCACCTTAAAAGACCCATCCAAATGTGTACAGTTGTCTTATGAATGAACAACAAACTGAAAATAAGTGTTTCAGCTTCGTGCAGGGAAACTTCAATTTGGGACTTCTGCAGCTATCATATTCAGAAGTAGTTATGTGGCTTCTAATCGTGCAAGATTATGAAACTTCACCGCGTGATCTTTATGGTACAACAGTAGTTATGTGTGCTGAGTCATCTACCCAATTCCACATGAATATCATGGTAATTAGTGATGATAATTCATTTAAGACAACAGAAGAGATAATCCTCTGTGCAGGTCTCACGGCTGTCCCTCTAGCACCTGAATTTTATAACACACTAAAGACAGCAAACGAGGGGCTTCCCCGGTGGCACAGGGGTTAAGAATCCGCCTGCCAATGCAGGGGACATGGGTTTGAGCCCTGGACTGGGAAGATCCCACATGCCACGGAGCAACTAACCCCATGCATCACAACTACTGAGCCTGTGCTCTAAAGCCCACGAGCCACAACTATTGAGCCTATGTGCCACAACTACTGAAGCCCGCGTGCCTAGAGCCCATGCTCTGCAACGACAGAAGCCACTGCGATGAGCAGCCTGAGCACGACAATAAAGAGTAGCCCCCGCTCGCTGCAACTAGAGAAACCCCATGTGCAGCAACGAAGACCCAATGCAGCCAATAAACAAATAAATATTAAAAAAAAAGACAAAAAAAGACAGCAGACGATTAATTTCACAAAGCTATTGTAGAGCTCTGGCGCATACACTTAACAGTTAAAGCAACAGTTGCCTATAATTTTATTATTCAGTAAAATGATCTCTCTGTGGAGTACTCACATACAAAAATGACTTTAAAAAAGAGATTTCCAAAGCAAAGTTTTAAAGTAAAAAGAATAATGGATATAACTGGGAACCACAATTAAGCTTTCATTTCTGCCATACCATGGCTGGCACAATATAAGCAAGTGGCTAAAGGGCTAAAATGGATTCCTCTTAAACAGAACTGCAATAAAACTTGATACCCCTAACTATTTACAGTAGAAAGGCTAATCTTGGTTATAATGACAGCTGGATTGAAACTATCCTGAGATGTGTAAATAGCACCAACTTAGTGTGGTTGATTTGTACTTTGTTTTTGGTTAAACTGTATTTTGGTTGGTTGAGATATTTAGATACTTACCTTCTAGATAATCAGGGTGGTAAAGATAATAAAAATTTATAAGAAAATTTTAACAACTGATTATGCTGATAACTATAAGGAAAGAAATTTCACTTATTCTTGAGCAAAAGCAAGATGGGCTCAAATGCCGAGTTTGCTGAGTAATATTTAGGTTTTACAATTACAAAGTAGTATTTCTGGATCTGTGTGGCTAGGTTTTATTGGGGAGGTATTTATTCTGAGTGGAGGGCTGTCTTGAGCTTTCTGGATCTGTGGTTTGATGGCTTTTATTAGTTTTGGGTAGGGACAAAAAGTACCTAAACTGAGTAACAAGATTTAAAATAGATAACCAACAAGGACCTACTGTATATGGCGCAGAGAACTCGGCTCAATATTCTGTAATAACTTAAATGGGAAAAGATTCTGAAAAAGAATGGATATTTGTATGGGTATAACTGAATCACTGTGCTGCACACCTGTAACTAATACATCATTGTTAATCAACTATACTTCAATATAAAATAAAAGTTACAAAACTAAACTGACAAGTAGTTACCATAAAACCAATGATTATAAGTGATGCTCGTGATGTAGCTTTTAAGCCAACAAGAAAAGGTGTGATTATTTTTAATACTTCTGCCTGGAAAGACACTCTTGGCTTGCTATGGTTAAGGATGGAACAATCTTTTTAAAAGATTTTTATCAAAAATAGTTCAAATGGAAGAACTGGGAGACTTACACTAACAAGCTCCATTTATCCGGAAACAGGTACACTGACAAGCCACCAACCTCGAAAGTACCAAAAAATATGAATAATAAGGAGTCACTTGTTTTCATTAACCTTCAAAAGCTCTCTCATCTGACTCTTGCTTCTACAGGAGAGGGACCTCACTGCCTTCACCTCTGGAGTCCCATAGGCGCCTTGTGCAATTCATCATACAAAGAAGGCAGGCAAATATTTGGAACCTATATGAATACCTATAACGTAAGTAGTGTTGGATAATTTTACCCTTGTGTAGAGAATGAGGAAAACATGAACTGGCCAAACACAATCCCAAATTTTCATTCGTGGCTCAGTAGAGACCCATATAAAGCAGGAATGGCCAAGAGGTTCCACCTCAAGGACGAACATTTACTTAACTGGACAAGGCTTTCTAGTGAGCTGGGCTAAGATGGTTCCAAGGTTTGGTTGAGGTGCAGCTGGAAGGAGAGCTAGGATTAACCAGTGATGACACAGCAAAATAGCACAAACAGTATCATATCACATATTCACACCAAACACACTAAACAAACACCAGAAAGACTCACAAACGCCCAGGAAGCAAGTCTAAAGGACAGACAGAAACAAAGCTAACTCCTTCTTTCCCCCTTTTTTTAAATGAGGTTACGTGTGAATCTATAGATGGCTCCCTTGAAACCAAATACCAGCAGAGCTTTACACCTCCAAAGGAACTGAGCATCGTTATAGGAATTTTCTAAAAAGTGCTTCTTAATATACTTGTTTGATAATCTGACTGAAATAAAGTGTAGTTAACTCCCCTCTCTTCTTTACCCTTGTCTCAGCAAAGAAAAAGTCAATATGACTCATCACAGGAATGTTGTATCTGACTGATCATATTCATCTCATTTTAGTCACAAATTTGCATAAACAGAAAAGAGACACCCAAAAGAAGAAGGCAAAGGAGGAATCCTGGTGTGCCTCTTATTGTTTTTTGACAAAGGAACCTAACCCACTGCCCTCTAGGCTGTGGGACCCATGAGGCAAGGTTAAATCTTAACTCGAACCTGCAAGGGACATATTAGGTGCTGGTATTGCTTTGGCTTCACAACTGTAACTACAGCAGGACGCCAGGAAGCTGAGCACACCCTCCCAAAAGAGGAGATGGGAGAGGGATCCAGAGCCTCAGAAGTGACACCCTTTGCATCCATCCTGTCAGGCGTGTGCTATACGTCCCTCCTTCCCTGCTTGGTTTTCTTCGTCATATTTTTTTCACTCTCGGTCTTTAAAAATTCAAAAGTTCTCATATTTTTTGAATTGTTAGCAGATGTCTGCTTCATTATAATGAGATTTTGCTAAAATCCTAATCAGCATCTCAGACTCTGACTTTGCTGGTGATCTGGACATAAAATACTTTGCTCTTAATTTTAGGTGTTTTCTTCCATGTTGACATACTATATTTAATTAAGGGTACAAGCTTAGTGAAGTAAAAATCATCCATGATCATTTTCACTCGCTACCATTCCCTTCTCCATCTTTAATACGCTTTTACAGGAAACTATGCTCTGCTCAAATATGTCTGTGCAGACACCAGACTGTCCCAGTCTCATGACGGTGCAGGGGTGCACCTTCTAAATTACTATCATTTTGTTCATATACTAAAGGTACGGAAGAATCTTGTGGCTGGGGCAATAATTGACACTTTATTATTAAGATAAGAACCTACAAGAATAAACAAGTTATTTACCCTTCAATTTGAATAAAAATATAGTTTTTATAAAGTACTGGCTGTTTAAAAGACATAAAATGTACTGACTTTATACGTTGTACTATAACTGAAATGACAGTCCACTGGCCGCTGATTTCTATTACAGAGCTAAGATTTCATCTTCGAAAATCATTAGCATAATGTGAAAATCTTACATAACAAACTGATTATGTTTTCATTTTGCTTCAAAAGTTGCTTCTGATGTTAAAGCTTCCAATTCTTCTAGTTACTGCTTTGCAACTTTGTAACACCTTGTGGCCAGAAGCAAAACTACTTAGACTTGACAGCATTCTTAAGATCCTCTACACTGTGCTATACACATATTCAGACACTACACCAAATTTGACATTCTTACAGGAAATTTTATCATATCCTTTCAAAATATGTGTATTGTTTCCCTAAGGCTCAGTAAAGAGTACATCTGTATGTTATAGCTGTGGTCATACTTCTAAAAGAAACTAATTATAAATAAAACAGTTAATGTATACAGCTACCCAACTTTGCACTGACCTTGAAGAAGAAAGAATGCTAACCTCCAAACAATTAGTAAATAGTTATAAACACCTGCTGTGTAAAAGACAGAAATATAAAGAATATCAACATAAACATAAACAATCAGAAGACAAAGTTTCTTCCTCCAAAAAGCAAAGTCCTACAAGGAATTAAAATGTGGAAGAATGTGGTCTGGCTCCACTCATCCCCATAAACTATCTGTGCTCCCCCATGTCGGTCTCTGGGAGCTGACTCCTTCCTGAAGCGAACACTGTTTAACCCTTGCCCAAGTACAGAAGAACAAGGGATGTGGTTGGGGAGCTGGTCTAAGATACATGGTAGCCAGGGCTTTTAAGTTTTATGTCATTAAGTTAAAGAATGAACACAATTTGCAGAAATGCCTGAAATAAGCTGATTTGATATAATACAATGACCCCAACTTTTTACCAACTTTTGAACATATGAAACACCAACAACATTATTAAAGACATCGTGCGCTGTGTGCAGAGTTATATGTAAAATGATTAAGAACATCAACTCTAGAGTCAAACTGTCTGGGTTCAAATCCTGGATGTACCCCTCAACACTGAGTATTCCTGAGGCCTTGGGCAAGGCTCTCAGACTCTTCTTCAATTTCCACATCTGCAAGATGAAGACAGGAAGAGCACCCACCTCACAGAATGGCCATGAAGATTAACAGGAGATAATGTATGAAAAGTGGTTATCACAGTGCCGGGCACCCTGTAACTTTGAGAAATGCTAGGTATTATGATTATCAACAATCATAATCATAATAATAAAAACAACGTTAACACAGTAAAAGGCTGCTGGACAGAAAACAGAGGATTTGGTTTAGTAGATGAAAGACACTCTACTCTCCCTGAGACCTGGTTTCCCTGCTTTAGTGGCTTTGACAACAGGGCCTGTCTCCCTGATGCTAAGGAACATGTAACAGACTGCGTAGCACAGTGCCTGGCATATGATATCTGCTCAACATACAATGTGTTTTTTAGAACCATTTGGGCGACAATAAGTGCATACCTAAACTAGCACACAGTAGGCACTCAGTAACAATGTGTAGAATGAATGAATAAAGAATATTTCTGGCAGAGGGCACAACAAACGTACAGGCCCTCAGTTAAGGAGCAGCCTGGCAAGTCCAAACAGAACAGAGGGAGGCCAGCAGGGCTGCCAGCAGGACGTGGACACAGGGAGGCTGGAGTGTAGTGGGCGGGTGCTGTGGGATAAGATTGGTGAGGTAGGAGGGCACCGGATGGGACCCTGTCAACCGCAGTTTAAACTCTGGATCTCACTCTTCTTTCAAAGAGATGTCACTGAAGGCTTTTAGCAAAGAGTGGTATGATGCAATGTATTTCTTCAAAAGATCACTCTGGCTATTGTGAAGAGAAGATATTTTAGAGGAGCAAGAATGGAATCAGGGAGACCACTGGAGAGGCCAATGTAGCAACTCAAGAGGTGAGTTAGAGGCTTGGATCAGAACGATGCACTTGTTGCTGGGCTGGATGATGAGGGGAGAAAGAAAGAACCGTGGAGTCATTCTTAAGTTTCTGCTTTAGCAAGCAACAGACATATGTTCTATTTACTAAGAAGGGGACACCTGGGAAGGAAGAGGTTGGGGAGAAGGGGAATAAAAACCAAGCATTCTGTTCTGAACTGCTTCCCCAAGACATCCTGAGTAAGGATGTCACCTAGGAAGTTGGTCATGTGAGGCTGTAACTGAGAGCAGATGGTCCACGACAGAGCTTTAAACGTGCAAGTTATCCATACACACACGGTATTCAAAGCTAAGGGACAAGATGAAATAAAAAGCTTTGTTTATTTGTTGGGTAAGAGAACCATGTAATCTAATATGTTTATCTTCTTGTTGGGCTGCTAGAAAGTTCCAAACTCAACATAAATCTTAAAGGAAAATGATGTTATTGGAGGTTCTGGATATGATGATCTACACCCCTTTCACTTCCCCTCCTCTTGATGGTGTTCAGTCTTCTTTCATCTAAATCTTTTTTGTAAGCAGATGTACTACTGAAAAAAAAAAAATAAGAAATGAGGTAGTGGAGCGACATGATCTGAGGAGTCGCAGGGCTGGCTCCCACAGTGCCCCGGGTGGTCTTCAATTACAGACACACTACCTTGGAGTTATCTGTGGGTATGTGCTTCTCTGATAGACTAAAAGCTCTTCGAGGGCATCAGCCACATCTTATTCATCTTTAAATTGCTGTGAAACGGAATAGTGTCTAGCTCACAGCAGGAAGGCAATACATGTATACTAACGGCATCTGTCACTTTTCCATAAATGGAAGGGGTTGAGGCCTTATTAGAATGCGCTTAGCCTCGGTTCTAAGATGTTTTAAACTCAATACAGTGCACGGATAACTACCAATTTGCGATACAAACACATGTCAGTTATAGAGGTAAATCTTCAGAGTCTGGATTGGAAGACTTCAAGGGAAGGAAAAAACTAAGCTGGCTTTAAAAGATGCATAGCACTTGATCCGTGAAAGAAGCCAAAGAAAAGCGGCAGTGAGGAGCCTATTCTGGTTGGAAGGAAAGGAGGGAAGGCAGGGAAAGTGAAAGGAAAAAAAGTATAAGGGGAAGAGAGCTGGAAAAACCAGTTAAGGATACGGCATGGACATTCTTGAGTGCCAACAATGTCGTGCTTTAGAGTTTTAGAAAGTTATACATTTCTGGGAACATCAAAGTGATGTTTAAGGAAGGTCACACAAATTCAATGTGTAGAATGGGTGAGTGTTAACTTAGTTCAGGCATAAGTTAGTAAGAATCTGATAAAAAAGGAGGCCATGGGTTCCAAAAAGTAAGAGTCAACACAACTTGGTGAGTGATGGAGAGACAGAGAATCAGATTTAATTTAGGACTTGAGACCAGGGGGTCAGGCGAAGATAGTATGATTAACAGAAATCAGGGAGACGGCAGGAGGAAGTGATTTTAGAAGGTGCTACCGTCGATTTTAGGCAGAATAAGTTTAAGATGACAGTGGTCACCCCCTACCTCCAGATTCCCACTCCTTACAGCAAAATGTGCAGGCAATCTGTCAAAGTTCTTGCTGAGAAAAATTTTTCTAAGCAGTATTTCCACGTAAACATAATAGAGAAAGCCTTCTATGTAATACTGTGTCTCTGTGGTTTCAGAAGCAAATTTAAATGGATAAAAATCATAAACAAAAAAATAAAAGACATGCCCAAAATTGTCTGCTTTTACAAAGCACTGTGATTTCACATTTGGATGTTTAAAAAAAACAAACAAAAAAAACTATTATACGAAAAGATGCTCAACATTATTTAGCCCTGAGAGAACTGAAAATTAAAAGCACAATGATATACAAGTACACAACTATCAGAATGGCTAAACTTTAATCTAATAATAACAAACAATGACAGGGATGCAGAGAAACTGCACCTCTTATACGCTGTTGGAAAATGGGATGGCCACTTTGGAAAACACTGCAACAGTTTCTTCTAAATTAAACTTATATTTTCCCTATGACCCAGCAATCCTACTCCTAGGTACTTACCCAAGAGAAACAAAAACATATATCCACACAAATACTCATATGCAAATATTTATAGTAGCTTCATCCATAACCATCAAAAACTGAAAACAGGTTTCCTAGGTGGTGCAGTGGTTGAGAATCCACCTGCCAATGCAGGGAACATGGGTTCAATCCCTGCTCCACGAAGATCCCACATGCCGCGGAGCAACTAAACCCGTGCACCACAACTATTGAGCCTGAGCTTTAGAGCCCGTGAGCCACAACTATTGAGCCCATGTACTGCAACTACTGAAGCCCATGTGCCTAGAGCCCATGCTCTGCAAAAAGAGAAGCCACGGCAATGAGGAGCCCGCCCACCACAACGAAGAGTAGCCCCCGCTCACCGCAACTAAAAGAAAGCCCGCGCACAGAAAAAAAAAAAAAAAAAAGACCCAACACAGCCAATAGAAGGAAGGAAGGAAGGAAGGAGAGAGAGACAGAGAAAGAGAGAGAGAAAGAGAGAGAGAAAGAGAGAGAGAGAGAGAGAAAGAGAGAAAGAGAAAGAAAGAAAGAGAGAGAGAGAGAGAGAGAGAGAGAGAGAGAGAGAAAGAAAGAAAGAAAGAAAGAAAGAAAGAAAGAAAGAAAGAAAGAAAGAAAAAGAAAGAAAGAAAGAAAGAAAGAAAGAAAGAAAAGAAAAGGAGAAAAAACTGAAAACAACTCAAAGGTACAACTCAAAGATGCATCAACTAGCAGCGGGCTAAACAAATCACAGTACGTGTACACAATGAAATAGTACTCAGCACCAAAAGGAGCAAACTACTGGTACGGGATAAAACAGGAATGAATCTCTTCTTTCATATTAAATGAAAGAAGCCAGGCACAAAATTCTACATAGTGTGTGATTCTGTTTATATGATATTCTGGAAAAGGGTGATGATATTCTCTTCTGTTTAGGGTGATAGTGATATTTGTCAAAACCTGTAAAAACGTACATTTGTAAGGAGGACTTTTCCTGTATGAAGATTATTCCTCAATAAATCCGACTTAAGGGGAAAAAACAACTGTAGCATCTTAATTAGCACTGGCTCAAATAAAAATATTAAAGCTCAACATTGTTATCTATGATTACTCTGAAAAATTCTAGACATTTCTTAACTAGCTAGCATACTGCAAATGTCCTGAACACTGCAAAGAAATAAATCCCATGCTTTTTCCCTCTTTGGGCCTCAAAACATTCCTGTGCAGAGACCAGGCCTAAGTATGTTTGAGAGAGTGCAGAAACCACGTGAATGCTGGTTATTGAGACTCTAATAAAGTGAGTCTTGTTTGCTGGACAGCTGTTGCTTCATTGTTCTTTTGTCACACACAAAAAAAGAGAGCTGTTATGCTTATGGAATGTGACCTTCTCATTAGATAGCTGTTACATCACGCCCAAAACCCTGCCGGAGAAATCCATCTTCACCATGCGCCGCACGGAAAACAGTAAAAACAAAAACAAACAAAACAGCCATGAAAGATCCCAAAACCTGCATTAAAGGAACTGTACTCTGCCTTAAAGTCAGATCACTTATAAGAAGTATTTCTCAATATTTAATAGTGCTGATTTCATTTTTTATGAGTAAGGTTTTGTTTCATTTTATTATCCTTAGTATATAACTTTAACAGAACATTTCCGAGTCCAAATAACTCTTATTCTTCCAAAGACATTTTCATTGAGCACTCCATGACTACTAATGCTGTCCAGTTATGAAAGTACTCCCTTTATTTTTTTGTATCATCAAATGCCTACTAGGTACTTTGCCATTTTATAGTTTATAAACTATTTTCATTTGAATAAGGGCTTTCGAATTCTTTTGATCATTATCCACAGTGAGAAATTCATTTCACACTGCAAGCCGGGACAGAGATGCACGTGTATATGTGCACGCAACACTGAAGTCAGACAAACTAAGACTTGACTTTACCTCATAAGATGCTATTATTTTCCTTTTTACCATTGTTTTTAAAACGCTGGCAAACACCTACACAATTCAAACCATGACCCACAATTTTCAAATCATTGCACCAGGAGATGAAAAACAAAGTCTCTGCATGTTCCAAACAAAAGCTTCCAAATTTTTATTTGTTTGTTTTGAAACACATGAGTGACCTTCCCCAAGGCTAACTCACAGCTCCCCACACTCAGCTCCTCCTCTTCTCACTGAGGGTTCCTAGGCCTGCTGAGCAGGAAAGATGGAAGGGACCATCGGAAACCGGGCCTCCTGCTGTTCCCCTCTCCTGCCCACCATCAGATGTGGGGAGAGGTCTTGGCCTTCTAGGCCTACAAATACTCAGAGCCTTGCTTTCCTTCCTTTGCTTTTATCCTCACCGTTACGTCTTAACCTCCACACACACACCCCCCGAAATGAAATAAAATTTGACTGGGTGAAAAAAGAGTCACAATATAGAGGAAAGTAAAGTTCTCCCTAAACACCTCAGGATTTCAGTTACATCCGCTATGCTTATTTCCCAGTACCACAGACACCTAAACAAGTTTAAAAGACCGAACTGGCACGTAAATCCCACTCACAAGATACTTCCAACTCTTAGTAATTTGGAGTTTTTAAACCACTATTCAATATTATATTCTACTATTCCACACTGAAACTAGTAGGTATTAATTATCATAAGATAATTAGAGAGAAATTTTATATGAAGATTGGAAAACTTACTTTTAAGGACTCCCACAAGGGAAACTGAACCAATGAGAAAGGAATCTGAAAAGAAAAAAATCAAACAAATTAGGCCGGAAAGATCAGTTTGCTTAGCATGACTATATGAACCTACAATTATTATTTAGAAACATTATTCCATTTTAACTTTACGTACATAATAAAGCTACCACTAAACAAATTTGTAAGTACAGAATGCATAGTTTTTAGAAAAAGAGTTAAACGGTAACTGCCTGTAAAATCTACTAACTTTTTGAGCCCAAGGGACATAAAACAATGCTGTGATGCCCTCTTGAAACTGAAGGAGAATCATAATATGAAGAGAGTCTGGCTACTGAAAGAAATGAGAAAATAAATACTTTCCATCACAAGTAATAAAAACTTTAAAGATGTGACATTTTTCTGTTTAAGAGTTTGAGCTGTCTACTCCACAGCAGGCCATGTGTCAGGGGTGAAAAGAAAAACAAGGAGGGGGACAGAGAGTCGGGGAGGGGGAGCCAGGAGGAAGGAGGGAAGGAGAGGAAGAGGGGGTGGAGAAAAAGAGGGAAAGGGAAGGAAAGAAGAAAGAGGAGAGAGGAGAAGGGGAGGAGGGGAGAGGGAGGGCGAGAAGTGAGGAAGGACGGAGGGGGCAAGGCAGGTGGATGGGAAGAGAGGGGAGAGAGGGAGGAGAGGAAGCAGCCAGAGCTGCTTTCAGGAGGAGCCTGAGAAGCAGGACCCGGGGACAGAGCACGGGCGCGGGAAGGAAGGAACATGGTTTCTCAAACCGGAGGAGCGAGGGCTCCAAACAGACAGGAGCAGAGGTAGGCCTGAGAGGCTGATTTAGTCTCAAACTTGGTCAGGGAGATGTGTCCTCTCTAGCAGTGAGGACAACCGGCACACGTAGAGTAAGGACTGACAATTAGCCGCACAGCAATAAGCTACAACTGTTACCAAGCGCTTTTCACATGCCAGGCACTGTGCCAATCAGCACTTCATAGTTTTTATATCACTGAATCCTCACAACAACCCTGCGAGACAGGTACTATTACCATCCCCATTTTGCAGATGAGCAAGTGGAGGTTCAGAGACGCTGTGTAACTTGCCTAAAGGAACACAGGAAGTAAGAAGCCCAGGCAATCTGACTACAGAGCCCTGCCTGACTACTACTCTACCTAAAAAGACATCTAACTGGATTTATCTGCATATAAATTCACCCCCAGTATAATCTATCTGCTTTTAACTTTCTAAAATTCGAAAATAGAACCCCACCTCCACATTTCCTAAAATAAAAATACCTGAATTCCAGGGGACCCACCCACGAGGCCTAGGTAACAGCCACACACTGTCCACTGGGCCTATGGAAGGGAAGATGCGGCTCCTCCAGGCTGCAGCCCCCGTATGGTTGCTCTGTATCCACTTCAGTTGTAACTGAAAAGTACATGTGGACTTTGACCAATAACAATAATGCCAAGTGTGTGTGTGTGGGGGGGGGGGGGGGTTGCGGAGAGCGTGTGTGCTCGAGACCACAGCGTTGAAGGGATTAATGGGTATTCACCTTCCTATGAATTCAGAGCACTAAATTACTTCCAAAATATTTATATTTAATCAGAAATTAAGAGTCTAGCATCTCTTACTCTGCTGGAAGAAATGATGGCCCTGGGCTTGACAGTGGCCACAGAAAGAAAATCTGCCTTCATTCAGGCAGGAAATGGCAGTTGGGGGGGGGGGGAATCAATGCCAATAAACTAGCTGAAGTTGACAAACTAGAATCTCAGAGAAGTTTGTCGTCTTCATAAATAAGCAGCACCCCATCCTATACATCAAAGTTCCATGACGGAAGACAAATTTAGTTGATTTTTGTCACCAAAACATGAAAGCAGCTGACACTGTCTAACCTTACACCAAAGTGCTGTATTTTCAATTAAATTATCAAAACCCAAGACTGACCATAGTTTTCTTTTTTCTTTTTCTTTCTTTTTTTTTTTTTTTTCAGTTGTGCCACAAACTTATGGGATCTTAGTTCCCCAACCAGAGATTGAAGCTGGGCCCCCTATGGTGGAAATGATGAGTCCTAACCCCTGGACCACCACTTTCAAAAATTTATAATATGTAAAAAATACCAAACAGGACTAACAGTTAGTGGGATTATAGATGACTTTTTCTTCTTTGTACTTTCTCCTCCCAAATGTAAATACATCACGTTTTAACAAGAACGTAAACATTTCACATTTCTAAGATGAAAACAGGCCTTGTAACTCATTGTCATGGCCCATGCTGGCCTTCTTCACTTCTTGATCAAAGTAACCCATAAAACTGCATCGTGTGTTATTAGCACTCTTTTGGTACTTGATAAATAATACCAGATTTTAAATCCTGTAGATGGACATTCTGCCCATTTTCCTCTATTAAAAGTTATTCATTAAATTGTTCCTTCAATTTAAGGAACTTTAAAAATCACACATTTGAAATGGCCAAAACTATTCTTTCGGGTATCTATCTTAAGAAGTGGGCCGAAAGTAAATCCCAACTTCACTCTAAAATAAGATTAACTGACAGTCTCAGGTAATTAAATGTCCTGTAAATGCCTGAATAATTAAATGTATTTCTGGCTTCTGGCAGTGAAATATCCCTCATAAGATAAACTCCTGACGTGTGAAAATGTTTCAACATTCAAGTCAAAATCGTACTCAGTGTCTTGTCATTTACAATATGAAGAAATAATGAAAATGTGTTCCACACATGTTACAGTAGTACTGCCAGCAAATATGGCTGCATGGCTAAAATAAATACTTCTCCCAACTTCTACAGAACATGGGCTGGTCTAAAAGCAAGTTCCCTCCCCACGCCTGGTCTGGAGTTTCAAAACAGTGATGTTTCTTCAAAACGTGGAATTTTAAACCCCAAACAGATGTAAGCTGTTATTCTAAAATGTTTTATAGATGAAGGAAATGAATAGCTGCACTCAGAGGTCTTATATTCCAAAACACAACATATCCATTTTATTGCACCAAAAGTTACAAAATGGCTCACTGTTGTGACCTTTTTAATGCCTCCATTTAAGATGTTTTGTTTGAATAAGGTTGTTAAGACCCAGGGTACTAACAAGTGAGCAGCAGTAAACTCAGCTACCAGCAAAAAGGCGGATGTAGAGGGGAAAAAACCTGCTAAAATTCAACATGGATTCCACTAGTAATAAACATAGCAATAATTCTATACCAGAGTGCATGTGAGGATTCCATGTGAAGCAGAGAAAGTGAAAGCTGGGTGGTAAACAGGGAAGAAGTGTGGGGCATTACTAATGAAATAAAGAGGGTACAAAGGTATATTATGAGCACGCTTTACCTATTACCAAGCGTTTGGACCAGAATCACCCTTGAAGTCAATCAGCGCTTATAATCCTGTGATCTTAAAATAAATGCCTATAATCTTATAGTCCTTTAATAAATAATAAGGTGATTTATAATATAACTGTGGGAATATGAAGATATGATTTCTAAGGCGTCATTTAGCTCTAGAATCTATGTCTCAATGGAAAGACCAAATTAGAATACCAATACATTTTTTTAAAAAATAAGACTTGATTGTAAGCTGCCAAGAACACAATGGTTCCTACAAGTGACCCAAAGAGGAGTCTCCTTTTTGCTGCAAGAAAGTGTCCAAATTTCTGTGCTTGATTTCAGGTTTCCATTCTAGTGTTGCAAAGATAACAAAGCCAAATCTCCTGTTAAATACTCTGTACCTTTTTCCATTCAAGCCCAGAGGTAACCAAGGACAAATGAATCTGAAGACCTAAAAACATTTTGCCCCAATGTGACTACCATTCTTAAAAAAAAATTAAAAAAAATTTTTTTTTAATTTTTAAAAAGTGAGACCCATTCAAATGTAGTCTCCTAGCATTTGACATACCAGGAGAGAATTCTAACAATAAATATATATTAATTTTTAAACTTAACAACTATAATTCATTTACATGCACTGTACATAGAGAACAAAATGTATACCTAATAAAAGAAACTAATCTAAAAGTAGAAAAAATTTAAAGTGACTTGGTCTTCAGGTTTATAAACCATACTAAAATTCCAAAAGCATCCTTCCAAAGAAAGCACTAAATGGCCATGAGTATCAAAATCTAAAACAGGGAAGGAGATGAGTATGAGCAATTTGATTCCCAAGTAAGATTAGATCTCAGAGGCAGGACCCTTGAGAGTATTAAAACTTCTACAAAGATGTAAGCAAAACAGTATGGTAGTGGCATCAACACATACATATAGAAAATGCAACAGAATGAAGAGCCCAGAAATAAATCCTTGCATATATGTCTGAATGATCTTTGACAAAAGTGCTATGACCATTCAATGGGCAAAGGACAATTTCTTCAACAGCTAGTGTTAGGAGAATGGATATTCACATGCAAAGGAATCAAGGACGCTTACATTACACCATATACAAAAATTAACTCAAAATGAATCAAAGATTTAAATGTAAGACCCCAAACCATAAAATGCTTAGAAGAAAAGAGGGGAAAACTTTCATGATATTACATTTGGCAATGATATCTTGAATATGACACCAATCCACAGGCAACAAAAGCAAAACTACACAAACATGACTACATTAAAATTTAAAACTTTGCATCAAAGGACAAAATCAACAGATAGAAAAGGCAACTTATGGAATGAGAGAAAATATTTGCAAATCATCAGTCTGATAAAGGGTTAACATTCAGAATACTTAAATAACTTCTACAACTCAACAATAATAAAAAATCCTATTTTTCAAATGGGCAAAGGATTTGAATATACATTTCTCCAAAGAAGATATAGAAATGGCCAACAAGCATATGAAAAGATGCTCAACATTACTAATTATTAAGGAAATGCTAATCAAAAACAAAATGAGATATCACTCATTATAAAACTACTATGAAAGAGAGAGGGAAAGAGGGAAGGAAGGAAAGGAAAGAGGGAGGAAGGGAGGGAAGAAGTATGTGCAAGGATATGGAGAAACTGGAACCCACAAGTTGTACTGCTGGGAACGTAAAATGGTGTAGCCACTTGGAAAACAGTATGGCAGTTCCTCAAAAGATCAAAAATAGAAATACCATACAATTCAGCAATTCTACTTCTGGGTATATACACTAACGAATTGAAAGCAAGGTCTCAGAGAGTGATATGTACATTTATGTTCATAGGAGCATTATTCAGAATAGTCAAAAGGTGGAAGCAACCCAAGTGTCCACTTACAGATGAAAGGATACACAAAATATGGGTTATATATACAACAAAATACTATTCAGTCTTAAAGAGAAGGTAATTCTAATAGATGTAGACTCCACAGAATAGATGAATCTGGAGGACATTATGGCAAGTGAAATAAGCCAGTCAGAAAAAGACAAATATTGAAGGATTCCACTTACATGAGGTATCTAGCGTAGTCAAATTCATAGACACGCAAAGCAGAACAGTGGCTGCTGGGACAGGGGTGGGGGGTGGGGGGGCGGCCCGCTGGGATAAGATGGGAAAGGGGAATTGTTGCTTAATGATTATTAAACAAGTTTAAGAGTTTCAGGTTTGCTAGATGGAAAGTGTTTTGAGGACAACTGCACGACAATGTGAAAACACTTAACACAAATGAATTGTACACTTCAAAATGGTTAAAATTGTATGTGTTATGTGTATTTTATCGCAATTGTTAAATTTAAAAAAAAAATTTTTAAAGCTATTGTTACTAAAAAGGCAAGCCACAGACTAAAAGAAAATATTCACAAAACACATATCTGAAAAAGGACTTTTATTCAGAATAAAGGATTTTCAAAATTCAATCATAAAAAGAAAGGAAAAGCAATAACCCATTTTTTTAAATGCACAACTTGAACAAGCGCGTCACAAAGAAAGTTATGCAAATCACTAATATAAGCACATGAAAGATATTCAGCATCATCAGTCACCAGGGAAGTACCCATCAAAACACGCTGAGAAAACAATCTGGTGTTTCCCCCAGAAGTTAAACATGCAACTTGGCAATTCCAGTCCTAGGTATAGAGCCAAAACCAGGGACTCAAACAGATAGTTGTACACCAATCTTCTCTGCAGCATTACTGACAATAACCAAATAACCCAAGTGTTCATCACCAAATAAACAGACAAGTAAAATGTGGTCTATCCATACAATGGAATACTATTCAGTCATAAAAGGAATGAAGTTCTGATATACATATGCTATAATATGGATGAACCCTGAAAACATGCTAGGTGAAATAAGGCAGACACAAAAGGACAAATATTGTATGATTCCATTTATATGAAATAGCTCGAATAGGCAAACCGAGAGAGACAGATACTAGATTAAAAGTTATGGGGCTCAGGAAAGAGGAGAGGGGGGAGTGATTGCTAAGTACAGAGTTTCTGTTTGCAGTGATGAAAAAGCTGGGCAGTAGACTGTAGTGGTGACCAGCACCACACTGTCAATTACACTGAAGTGTATACTTAAAGTGGTTAAACTGGCCAATTTCATGTGATGTCTATTTTACCACAACTTAAAAACTATTTTTTACAAAGCACACACTTAAGTGCCATTATACAACCACTAAACTGGCTGAAATAAAAAAGATTGACAAAACCAAATAATGGTAAGGATGTGAAGCAACCACAATTCTCATATTTTGCCAATGGGAACTTAAAATGGGACAATCACTTTCAAAAGGGGTTTGCTAAGTTTTTACTTCATCCAGAAATTGCACTCCTACGTATTTATTCAAGAGCAATGACAATGTATGTCCACAGTAAGATCTGTACAGGAATATCAAAGCAGCCTTAATCACAACAGTTAATGTCCATCAACAGAAGAAAAGCTATACAAACTGTGGTAAGTATGAACACACATATTCATAACATTGTACACATACAATACATACTATTGTACATATACAATGGAGTATTAGGAATCAAATGGAAAGAACTACTGATACACACTGTGACACTGATGATTCTCAGACACATTATGCCAAGTGAAAGAAGCCAGACACAAAAAGGATTTATACTGCAAGACTCTATTTATAGAAAGTTCTAGGAAAAGGCAAAACTAACCTGAGTGGGCAGTGTGACTGGGATGGGATATCAGAAAACATCCTAGGGATATGGAAATCCTCAATATCATAACAGGGAGGTGGATTACGTGAGTATACCCACTCTTCAAAAGTGTACATCTATGATGTGTGCATTTCAACACAGACAAGTGTTATCTACAAATGTACTATGAAAAATATGATAGTAATCACAGCGAAGAGTGGGTAAAGAAATAGATGAATAAAAATGACAAAGCTTGGTAACTGTCAAAGCTTGGTGATGGGCACTTTGGGGGTTGTTATACTATTTATTTACCTTGTGTATGATTTAATTTTTTCTAAGTTAAAAAGAAGTGTACAAGTAAAGCACGATTACCTTTTTATTATTAAAATTCATATATAGAGGCCTAGAACTAAAGGTCAAAGCAGGCTTCCTATGTCCAGTTAACCAAAGTTAAGTGATACTAATAGTTTGGGATATAGCTTCTCATTTATCTCAAGATACTTAGGCTTAGCTTTTCCTTTTTTTCCAATTAAATATTAGTATACATACAGCTCTAAAATTTAAATTTTTCCCTAAACAACATCTTAGAGATACTTCCATGTTGATTAATATAGATCTGTCATTTCTGACCATTGCATAGTATTTTATAACATTTAACTAACCCTTGGTAGTTTTTTTTTTTTTAAGATTTTTTTTGATGTAGACGATTTTTAAAGTCTCTATTGAATTTGTTACAACATTGTTTCTGTTTTATGTTTTGGTTTTTTTGGCCACAAGGCATGTAGAATCTTAGCTTCCTGATCAGGGATGGAACCCACATCCCCTGCAGTGAAGGCAAAGTCTTAACCACTGAACCACCAGGGAAGTCCCTAACTATCCCTTGATAGTTGATGTCCAATTTCTTCCCTCATAAAACACTACTTGTTGTTTAATCAATCATTTCTGATATGTAGAAGATTTTAGGTATGTCACACAGACTGTAAATATATAATTTCTGAACGTACCTAATAACAACATGGGAGGGTGAGGCCCAACATTAACCCTTCATCAGCATCATCGTGCTTATAAATGCCCAGCGTGAACATTCAGGAATATCAGAGCACAAAGATATCCTCCCTTATGTATCATTTAATTCAACAAATCAATCAAAATGAAAATCGCATTATCATACTGGCTGTCACATACTTAGCGAATAATTCTAACACATCATCCAACATTAACTGACCCTGAGCAAATGTTCAATACTTGCATTAAGATTTAACTCTGGGGACTTCCCTGGTGACGCACTGGTTAAGAATTCGCCTGCCAATGCAGGGGACATGGGTTCAAGCTCTGGTCTGGGAAGATCCCACATGCCACGGATCAACTAAGCCCATGTGCCACAACAACTGAGCCTACATACTGGACTCCACAAGCCACAACTACTGAAGCCCACACACCTAGAGCCCGTGCTCTGCAACAAGAGAAGCCACCACACTGAGAAGCCCACACACCACAATTAAGAGTAGCCCCCACTCGACAAAACTAGAGAAAGCCCATGTGCAGCAACAAAGACCCAACGCAGCCATAAATAAATAAATGTCAATTATAGTTTAAAAAACAACAGATTTAATCCTGCTTCCAGGGGTCTGTAATTACTTGTACAGTGGAATTATGGTATCAAGAATTACCAATATATGTCTGGCTTATGGAACGTAAATATAAGGTCACAAGTAGACACAAGTTGTGCCCTATCTTAAAAAAACACTATTTTTCTTAGTTGGGATTCTTAAGGAATAAAATTAGAAATACTTTTTAAAGTTTCCCACTTAACTCAGGAAAGTTAAAATCTATCTTTGTATACATGCATTTACACACACACACACACACACACACACACACACACTGATTCCTCCCCATTTACTTTCACGGGCTTCTTTAATGAGCTACGCATCACCCTGCAGTTCTTATGATAATCACTCAACAACTGGGACGACTCTCCTTAGTGAGACCTGAGCTTCTCTTTCTGAGTAAACAAAGCAAAGGAAGCAGTTCATTTTCAGTTCTTCCCAGAGTCTTTTCCAACATGTTAGGCAGTGCTGATTTAACTCTCCTAAGAAAACAGCCAGAGAGTAGTTGAGGGGGGTGCCTGAGACTCAGAATTTCAAAACCAAAATTGCTGTCAAGATGTGAGAACTCTGGCACAGGGTCAGGAACCATGTTCTCAGTTAGCATTTACATGCAACTTTAATCCCTTACAAAATATAATCAGGTTGTTCTTAAGATGTTTTCCTGCAGCCGAGAATGGTTTTAGCAAGTAGAGTTCAGCTCTCCCTCCCACCTACTACTCCCTCCTTTCCTTCCAGCAGCCCATTTAGCTCTTGACTCAGAAAGTGAGGAGAAATGAGTAACCAATCCCTTCATAAGTTCTACAATAAAGCAGATTATTTAACGTATTATATCAGCAATTGTCCTTGTCAATGAAGGCACATGCCTATTTACCCAGGTTTTCCTCATTTGTGAAGCAATTTGGTAATAAAGATGTTCTAACTGATGGCTTCCCAAACTCTAAGAAATAAAAGTAAAATTAGATAAATGCGATTTAAAACACTAGCCTAGAGCTATAAACATCTCACCTAACACTCAAAACATTGGTATAAATACATTCTTTGGGCATTTAGGCAAAATTAGAACTTGAAAAGAATCATGAAAAATAAAAATAAAAACAACTGTATAGTGGTTAGGCTATGCAGGTAGTTCACTTGCTCCCTCCCCCCCTCTCCCCCCCCCACCTACCTTCTTTCCTCTCCCAGCATCATCCTCAGCCTCCCCAAAATAATCCAGTGCTAGTAAAAGAAAATTTGAAAGCAGCCCTATTCACATAAAATGATAACCAGAAGCCTCAGCAGAAGTGGGGCGCTGACCAAGTTATAGTATGGTCAGAAGGAAGAGGGACTGAGGGAGCAGAAGAAAAGAGGACAGTAAGCTTGATAAAGGCAGGAAGGTAGAGGTATCTGCTTACTTCTCATTATCTCCCACTGCCTTCCCTAACAGTGCTCAGTAACTATTACATGAGTGAGTGGAGGAAAGGCAAAGGAATGGAAGAAGAGAAGGCAGGGAATAAGGCTGGTGGCAGGATTAGGGGAGAACCCACATCTTCTGGTTCATAGTCCAATAAATACTCTTTCCACTCATTAACTACTGATTTAAAAGTATTTGTTAGAACAATGTTTTGAGAGCTGAATAATAAGAAAAAAGAAAAGTGAGTATCAATTAAATACAAAAGGGAAAAAATTAAAAAATAGATACCATTCACTATATTTGTTAGTGAAGTCAGTAAGACAGAAATATGCGGGTATACACGCGCGCGCGCACACACGCACGCGCGCACACACACACACACACACACACACACACACACACACACTCCCCCCAGGAACAGAAGCTTTGGAAAGCCACCCTATAAATGCTTCTCCAATTATCTCTTATTCATTTATGATAATTGAAAACAGCATTAAAGTTCAGGTGTTGAAAACTATAAATAATCCACTTTGTACAACTGAAAAGAAGTCACGCTTCCAGAAGAATAATTCCGGGTAGACTTTAAGGCATTAGATAAATGAGCGTAATAAGCTGCCAGAAAACACTGCCCCTGATTTACTGGTTACTTTTTCTTCAAGTTCAGTTACATGGGTCGGGTCCTCTTACATAATTTGTGAATACTCTACCACAGGTAATTAGTTTTTGACCATAATTACAACACTACTTTGTGCTTATCTGCCAATTAAGAGATTAGGAGAGAGAGAAAACAGACTTTACGGTCTGACACAGATTTTTTTTTTTAAAGATGGAAAAAAAAACCATATTAACTAATAAAAAGAAAGGAACAAGAAATTAAACCAGATTGTATCGGTCAGTCTTGCAGAAGTATCAAAACAATCCTCAAATCTCAAGGGCATATAACACACTGCTTTTCCCACTCACATGACATGGCAGCTGCAGGGTGGCTGTGGCTGGCCCCAAGCTGTGGAGTTTGCTCCACATGCCTTCTTCTTCCAAGAGCCAATCAGAAGGAACAGACCTCATCGGAGACATGCCATTCTCAAGGCAAAAGGCAGAAGCTAGAGGGCCGACAGAAACTTGTCATGCCTCTTAAAGCTCTGTGGAGAACTAGAACACTGTCTCTTCCACATTCATTCACTGACCAAAACAAGACATGACGCCAAGCCTGACTATGAGACAGGGAGGAACTGCACATCATTTTAACCACAGGCAGGGAAAGTACAGTAGGTCGTCTCAGAGGGAAAGAAGCAGAATTGAAATTTGTGATATAATTTATCCCACAGATCTTCCAACTTCCATGCCTAATGCTTTTCTCCCCATTGTTGGTAAATCTAGGCAAAAGCACATATTCACAACCATTAAGGGAATGGAAAAATGAAAAAACCAGGCTCGCAGAAGATCCTGGGAATATGATGACATGAACTCACCCCCCCTTTACCCCACTCCATTTTTAATCTATTTGCTGCAACATATATAGGCCTGGAGCCTGAAGACAGAGAAATGAAACTGAAGGCTTGGGTTCCTTGAAGCGTAGAGGAGGGAACTGGAAAATGTGTTTTTATATTTTTCTAGGAGCTGGGCCTAGTGCCTGAGGACTAGCCTCTTGGAACTAGCCTGGAACAAGGACTGTAAATTAATGCTTCCTGGAAAAGCCTGGCCCATGGAGATCTGATGACCCTTGGGCAGGAGCAGGGCATGTCTCCCTGAATCATTAGAGACCAAGACCAAAACTAGATGAGCTGACAAGGAAAATATGACAACATATAAGGAGGTTAAGCATCCAAAGAGACAGTGATGGGTCAAGACAAAAGGAACAAACCCACAACTAAACAGAGCTGCTTGAAGTGAGAGAAACCAATAGGGGTCAGAAAAATAATAAGGAAACTTAGGGAGATTTAACCACAGCAGAGAGAAGTCTTCCTGCATCTAAAAACAAGATTTTCCAAATAAACCATACAGTTTATTAACTGAAGGAAAGAATGGATTGTGGCAAAGGTCCAAATGTGTGGTCTGGAAGATCAAATGGAAAAAATAGCTCAAAGCAGCAAAACAGAAACCATGATAGAAAAGATTGGAGACTTGGAAGACAGACAATGCAGTGAACAGCAGTTCTAGTAGAAGAAAGATGAATAGACAGAGGAGAAGCAACAATAGAACACATAACAGAAGAAAATTTGCTTGGACCAAAGAAAGATAATCTGCACATTCAAAGAGCTCACTTTCCTCTAGACACAGATCTAAACATAACCTGGTAAATTCCTGAATTATATAAGAAAATAAAATACAAGCTTGGAGGTAGCAAGAACTTACAGAGGAGAGAATTCAGAGCGGCACCAGACTTCTCCTCTGCAACACTGGAAGCTACAGCAATGGCTCCAGCAGTCTACTGAGACAAAAATGGCAATGCCCAAACACTACACCTGTCACGTAAGAGAGATGGGTGGATACTCAGGAAATGTACCACCCACAAACCTCATACAGGAAAAAACCTGTGAAAGAATTCTGACTAAAGAACAAACAGATTAGAACAGAGACCTTTTGGGGTAGGGCGTCAGAGAGAGCAGTGGTAAGAAAAAACTTTGTACTTGCACTTGCTTCCTCTCCTTATATCCAGTTTCATGTATCTGTATCAATTCTGCTGAATCTACTAACCATAAGAAAGACAAACACTGCCAAGGACAACTGTAAATCTAATTCTAGGAAACCATCAATTATAAGGCACATCTTAATTTCAGAGGTGCTAACATGCAAAAACAAATGAACGCTGCTTTTTAGAACTATGAAATATGATAGTTTTATATACAGTTTAGTCCAAATGAGTAATTATCAACTGTCCAGCAGCATGTAATAAATTCTAAATCAGAATTCTTGAAACAAAACAAACATACAGCAAACCAGTATCTAGTAAGCAGTGAAATAAAAGTATTAAACTATCTCAGGAAAATCTAGAAGGTGAGAGAGGGACTAAAAATAGGAGTAAAAATATCCTAAAAGTAAAAATATCCTAAAGATCTCAGCTAGGTAGGAGTAGGCAGAAGAGTGAAATAGTCTCAAGTTCTCACTTTATTGAGGAGGGGCAGATGGAGGAGATATAAAAATGAGCCAATCATAGTAAAGTCAAGTTGGTGGGGAGAAACCACTAGTATTTCATTCTCAAATAATGGTAAGTAAATATTTCTAATGATGAGTACAGAAAAGAAAAGGTAATTATTAATGGGATGGAAATATGTAGCAATTTTTAAAGTAACAAGAACAACAACAAAAAATGCAAAATAATGATCAAACCAGCAAAAATTTAAAAAGGAAATAGAAACCACAAGTTAAAATACATAAAAAAGTAAGTTAAAAGAAAAACTATCTATACAACAGGTGGAGAAAGAAAATTATTCCATTAAAAGATCTAATTATATTCTCTTTAAAATAAAACAAAATGGGGACTTCCTAGGTGACACAGTGGGTAAGAATCCACCTGCCAATGCAGGGGACACAGGTTCTATCCCTGCCCCAGGAAGATACCACATGCTGCGGAGCAACTAAGCCCGTGCGCCACAACTATTGAGCCTGCACTCTAGAGCCTGTGAGCCACAACTACTGAGCCCATGTGCCACAACTACTGAAGCCCACACGCCTAGAGCCCATGCTCTGCAACAAGAGAGGTCATCGCAATGAGAAGCCCGTGCACCACAATGAAGAGTAGCCCCCACTCACTGCAACTAGAGAAAGCCCGTGTGCAGCAACGAAGACCCAACACAGCCAATAAAATAAATTAAAAAAAAATAAAAATTAAAAAAAAAAGATAAAGAAACGCTTAAAATTAAAGGATAGGCACAGAAATTAGATTTAGAAGGTTAAAATGACTAAATGGTATCTTTTTAAGTGTCCTTAAATAATGATAAAAGTCATGATTTATGAAGAAGGTATGTTATAAACCTATACTCAACCAAAACCTTAGCAGTTAAGTGAATGAAAAACTGAAACTAATAGGGATGCCTGCTGTCAGCAGTATTAGTCAACATCCCTTACAGGTTGTGGTGAACACAGTAAGCCAAGAAAATAAAATAACTGGTAGGAACACAAGAAAAAGAGGGGAGGAAAGGAAAACAAAAAAGAACCCTTCCTACTCTCATGCCATAGAAAACCTGAGAGTTTCTAGCAAAACAGTTCTAGGTTTAAACCGGAAATTGGGTAATATGGCTGGTTACTGAGAAAATTAAAAAGTCAATATCTTTTAAAACTATTCTATCGATAAATTCCTAAAAACAAAAGTGGGGTGGGGGGGCATCCATTCACAATAGTAACAAAAACTAGAAAATACCTAGGGATAAATTCAACAAAAGGGGCATATGACCTACAATATATGAACAGAATTATGAAGTTATATCAAAAGACATCAAACAAGGTCTGAAAAAAATGTTGAAATTATACTGTATTCTTGTCAGTTCTCCCAAGCTTAATACACACCTTTAATATTCTTTCGGTTATAAAGCTATCTTTTAAAAAATTATACATTGATCTTAACATTTATATAAAAGAAAATATACACATGCATAGCCAAGAATATTTTGAAAAAGAAGGGGGGGGGGGGGCGGGAGAGGCAGAATTCAGGTTCAGATATCAGAATATACTATAAAGCTACTTTAAATAAATCAATATATTATTCGCCTAAAAGTTGATAAAACTATTAATACAACAAAATAGTGACCCAAATAATAAATTTCAACACATATGAGAATTTAATTTATGAAAAGGCAGAGAAAGGTGCCAGCATAACACACTATGGGCAACTAGAAGAAAACTGAACCCCATTTTACTCCAGGCACAAAATATAAACACGAAACCAAAAATGCTACCAGAAAACTATTAGAGCTCATCAATGAATATGGTAAGGTTGCACGATACAAAACATAAAGAAATCTCTTGCATTTCTATAAACTAACAACAAAAGATCAGAAAGAGAAATTAAGGAAACAATCCCATTTCCATTGCATCAAAAAGAATAAAATACCTAGGAATAAACCTACCTTAGAAGCAAAAGACCTGTACTCTGAAAACTATGAGATGCTGATGAAAGAAATCAATGATGGCACTTCCCTGGTGGTCCAGCAGTAAAGAATCCTCCTTGCAACGCAGCGGGGTGAAGGTTCAATCCTTGTTGGAAGAACTAAGATCCCTCATACTGCCCACAACTAAGCCCACACGCCATGACTACTGAGCTCGTGCACCTCAGCTAGAGAACCTGCATGCCGCAATAAGTACAAAGCTCAGACACTCTGGAACCCAGCTCATGCACCTCAACTAAGGAACCTGCATGCCGCAAAAAGTAGAATGCCTATGCACTCTGGAACCCACACACCATAACTACAGAGGCCCACGCACCCTGGAGCCTGCACACCACAACTAGAGAAGAGAAAACCTGCCCACCAAAACTAGAGAGAAGCCTATATGTCACAACGAAAGATCCCACATGCCTCAACAAAGATCCCACATGTCACAACTACAACCCAATGCAGCCAGAAAAAAAGAAAAAAGAAAAGAAAAAAGAAATCAAAGATGACACAGATGGAAAGATATACCATGTTCTTGGATTGGAAGAATCAATATTGTCAAAATGACTATATTACCCAAGGCAATCTACAGATTCAATGCACTCCCTATCAAATTACCAATGGTATTTTTCACAGAACTAGAACAAAAAAATTTTTTAATTTGTATGGAAATGCAAAAGACCCAGAATAGCCAAAGCAATCCTGAGAGTAAAAAAAAAAAAAAAAAAGGAGCTGGAGGAATCAGGCTCCCTGACTTCAGACTATACTACAAAGTGATAATAATCAATACAGTATGGTACTAGCACAAAAAAAGAAATAAAGAACAATGAAACAGGATAGAAAAGCCCAGAAATAAACTCACACACCTATGGTCAATTAATCTACGACAAAGGAGGCAAGAATATGCAATGGAGAAAAGACAGTCTCTTCAATAAGTGGTGCTGTGAAAATTGGACAGCAACATGTAAAAGAATGAAATTAGAACACTTCCTAACACCATACACAAAAAGAAACTCAAAATGGTTAAAAGATCTAAATATAAGACAGGATACTATAAAACTCTTAGAGGAAAACATAGGCAGGACACTCTTTGATATAAATTACTGCAATATATCAATTTCCTAGAGTATAGAAAACAAAAACAAACAAATGGGACCCAAGTAAACTTAAAAGCTTTTGCACAGCAAAGGAAACCATAAACAATATAAAAAGACAATCCATTGAATGGGAGAAAATATTTGCAAATGAAGTGACCAACAAGGGATTAATCTCCAAAATATATAAACAGCTCATGCAGTCCATTATCAAAAAAACAAACAACCCAATCAAAAAATGGGCAGAAGACCTGAACAGAAATTTCTCCAAAGAAGATACACAGGCAGCCAAAAGGCACATGAAAAGATGTTAGACGTCTCTAATTATTACAGAAATGCAAAATTAAAACTGCAAGGTAACACCTCACACTGGTCAGAATGGCCATCTTCAAAAAGTCTACAAACAATAAATGATGTGGAGATGCTGTGGAGAAAAGGGAACCCTCCTACACTGTTGGTGGGAATGTAACTGGTACAACCACTATGGACAACAGTACGGAGGTTCCTTAAAAAACAAAAAATACAGCTACCATAAGATCTAGCAATCCCACTCCTGGGCATATATCCAGAGAAAACCATAACTGGAAAAGATACATGCACCCCAATGTTCACTGCAGCGCTATTTACAATAGCCAAGACACGGAAGCAACCCAGATGTCCATCATCGGAGGAATGGATAAAGAAGGTGTGGTACAATATACAATGGAATATTACTCAGCCATAAAACAGAATGAAATAATGCCATTTGCAACAAAATGGATGGATCTAGAGATCATCATACTAAGCGAAGTAAGTCAGATAAAGACAAATATCATATCACTTATATGTAGAATCTAAAAAGATGATAAAAATGAACTTATTTACAGAACAGAAACTGACTCACAGACCGTGACAACAAACTTATAGTTACCAAAGGAGAAGGTGGGTGAGGGACAAATTAGGAGGCCAAGATTAACATATACACACTACTATATGTAAAATAATCAACAAGGACCTACTGTATAGCACAGGGAACTCTACTCAATATTCTGTAATAACCTATAAGGGAAAAGAATCTGAAAAAGAATGGATATATGCATATATATAACTGAACCACTTTGCTGTACACCTGAAACTAACACAACATTGTAAATCAACTATACCCCAATATAAAATAAAAATTAAGTTAAAAATTTTTGTTTTGATAAAAACATTCCAAAAAAAAAAAAAAATCTAAGAGACCTTAAACCCAGAAGCTACAAATGAGAAGACAGGCATATTTACCACATAAAACATTTTAAATCTCTACAGCAAACAACGGAAAACTCAAAAGAACAGCCAAAAGATTTAGGAGAAATATTTCCAATACAGAGGACACAGGGTTACTATTCACAAATACAAAGAACTCTTACAAACTGACAAGATGAGCACCCAGGAAAAAAATGGCAAAGGACAAAAAAGAAGCAAATTCACAGAAAAGCAATTTCCAGTGGTCAGTGTAGCCAACAAATAAACAAGAAGACACTCAAGCTCAGAGAAATGCAAACTGAACTACCAAGGAGGTATCACTGAACATAAGCCAGATCTACAAAACTGATAAGACCTGTTCTACCAGCTGCAGACAGGAATGCAAGGGAAAGGGTCCTTTCAGACATTCCTGGTGGATGTGTGAATTGCTAGTTTTAAAAAGATATTGTAATCTAGAAACAATTATTTAAAAACATATCTTTAGATACAATAAACCCACTCCAAAAAATTCATCCCACAGAAATAAAGCATTTCTGTTGTTCAGGGATGTTTACTGCAATACTGCTTATAGTGATTAATGTCTAAAAGCAAATTATGTGAATGCCATTAACAGGGAAACAGCTGGAGTCATTAAAATAATCCCCTACCAGAAAATAGTAAGCAGCCATTTAAAAGAATAAATTAGGGACTTCTTTAGCTATTTTTAAAAGAGAGAAAAACAAAATATAGAAAAATATGAATCATGTAATCCATCTTCTATAAAGTGTAAAACATATATATTTTGAATACATGAAAAAACATTATAAAATTTTAAAAGAAAAGGTAAAAATGACAAAGATATACCAGGACAGGATTTTAAAAAATCTAAGATATCAGGAAAAGTAGTGTAGAATTTATCCTGTGTCACCTTGGAGCCCTAATGCCTACCACAAATGAACACATTTCAAGCATTCAAAAAATGTTTTATAGTAGAGAAAAGAGTAAAAAAGGAAGAAGAAGGCTGGCAGTGGAGGGAAAACCAGGGCAGGATTCTACTGGCTGGGCAGGAAACTTACATGCTGAGCATCTTGTAAGGCCAGAAATTAAGAAAATACCAAAATCAAAGAAACAAAATAAAACAAAACAAAATAATGCCAACATTCATACTTAAGGGGGTATGTCAGAGGGACACAGGAGCCAAGGGAAAGAGTACCCAATAGTTCAAACTAGAAGAATTCAAACAATAAAATAAATATAGTAGTATTGGATCAGAATCCAAAGTATAAAATAAACATGCATGAATCATACCAATAAATGATTGAATAAATGATTAAATTAGGAAGAAGAGACAAAGCTGTACAGAAAAGTTCCGAATAATTCATGTAGATGCCCTGCCCTCAAGAAGGTGGAGCTTAAGTCCCTACTCCTTAAGTATGGGCTGCACAAAGCCACTTCTTTCTAAGGAGGGCAGTGTGGGGAAAGAAAAGCGTAACTTCCCAGAGGGGAAAGCCAACAAGCACTACCTCAGCCAGGTGGCCAAGGTCAACATTAACAGTGATAAGCCATGTAGGTAGTATTTACCCTAACATCAGTCTAATCATGAGACAAAGATTAGACAAATCCCAATAGACAGGCATTCTACAACCAGAAGAGTTCATCAGATTTCCTCAAAACTGTCAAGGTCATCAAAAACAAAGTCTGACACAAAATCACAAAAACAAAGACTGACACAATCTACAAGAGCCTACAGAGGTATGAAAACTAAATGTAATGTGATATCTTGGGTGGGATCCTAGAAGAGGAAAAAAAAATTAGGTAAAACCTAACGAAATCTGAATCAAGTATAGAGGTTAGGTAACAACAATGTATCGCTATTAGCTCATTCATCATAACCGACATATCATAGTGATCTAAGATGTTAATAACAGGAAACTGTATAGGGTGTATGGTAACTCTCTGGTTATCTTGGCACTAATTCTGTAAATCTAAAGCTGTTGCAAAAAATAAAGTGTCAGAAATAGAACAAAGTCACAGAACTATCTACCACATTCATGACGCTTCTGACACCAGATGTGTGAGGTTTTCTCCCACACAAGCAATTCTCTGTGAAACCAGCCGAGTGTCCTATAATTCAATTCAATTCAACTCCAGTAGTTAAAGCAGAACCCACGGGTGAAGGGCTCAGCCACAGAAGACTGCCCTCAACTTCAGATGCCAACTGCAAGTAATAGGTCCTCAGATTACTTACATTTTCTGTCCAACTTGGCTACAAACTGGAGGTTCCCATGACACATACCCACCTCACCCACCTCCGCTCCACCCCCCCATTCAATCATTTGCAATAGCTCACAGGCCTCAGGAAAACACTTCTGTTCAGACATATGAACAGGCAGATGAAGAGATACATAGAGTGAGGTCTCAAGGGCCTTGAGCTTCTATTCCCATGGAGCTGGGTACACCACCCTCCTGGTACATGCATGTGTTCAACCTGGAAGCTCCCCAAAGCCCGTACTTTGGGTTTTTATGGAGGCTTCGTTGCAGAGTCATGACGGATCATTAGCTCAAGGCTCCAGTCCCTCTGCACTCCCCAGAGGATGGAGGGTGAGATGGAAAGTTTCAAGCTTTTAATTATGGCTTGGTCTTTCTAGTGACTACCCTCATCCAGGGGCCATCCAGGAGCCCACCAAGAGTGGCCTCATTAGAACAAAAGACACTCCTATCACCCAGGAAATTCTAAGGAATTTAGGAGCTCTATGAACCAGGGTCAAAAACCAAATATTAGAACAAAAGATGCTCTTAGCACCAGTTACAAATTTGTAAGGATGTTAGGATCTCTGTGCCAGAAACCAGGGACTGTGACAAAAACATATATTTTTTTTCTATTATTTCACACCTGCCTACTCAACATTTCCATTTGGATGTCTAACTTCCATTTGGATGTCAATCTTAAATTGAGCATGTCCAAACTCAACTCCTGATCTTCCTCCCAAACCTACTCTACCTACAGTTTCTCCCATCTTAAAGGGAACTATAAAAGTCCACCTGTAGAGGCCAACTGGATGGACCTTGGAGTCATCTTTGACTGCTCTTTTCCTCTCACAAACCACACCCTTTTCAGGCCAACTTACTGAAAACTCCTAAAGTCAGGAGTCGACTGGAAGATTAGGAGAAAGTAGGGAAGTTAAAGATGGGGAAAGGGTGGGGTGTCTTAATGAATCAAATTCCCTTGAACAGCATCTGGTATATAGCAGGTCCTCAATAAATATTTCTTAAGCGAATGAATATATCTCAGAAAAACATACTAAAATAGAAAGATAAATACCATAGCTCTTAATTATAGATACCAACGTATAATAACCATCTAAATCAATATTTAACTAGAGGAAAAAATAATGGAACAATCTGCCACAAAACATTAAAACTGTCTTTTAGTGGTTTTCTTCTTTCAACTTACTTATATTTTAAAATGTAGTAAATATATAATTTCTTTATAATGAAGAATTCCTTGAAAAATCCTAATGGAAACTCATCTCAATTTTGTCTAACACTTACATTCACTCTTGGATGGAAGGGGAGTGGAAATGGGAAAAAAAGGGGGGGGAATTTTTAAAAAACAAATTGACTACAATGTTCTTCATTATTAAAAAGACATAATACAACTTGCTCCTGGGGAAAACAATCCTTTGCTTTTCAAATTTAGTACCACTTTGATGCATAGCTTTGAATAACTTTATAAATTATTTGGTGTACAGAAAGATGTAGAATTTTAAGAAAAGGAAGAGGTTCTTAAGTTAGACATGCTTAAAAAATTCTACAGAGAAACCTCAAAAGGAGGAAGCATGGAAAAACAAATTATGGCATACACACAAATTAAATAGGAAGAAAGAAAATCTTTTGCAGAGAATTTTAGAGGAAACAATTTTATCATAACGACCACTGACAAGATGGAATTTCCATGTAAGAATCAAAAAATACCCTTCATTTCCATCTTTTCCATCTTTCAAATCAAGATAAGAGTAATTACAACAAACCCTAGTGGTCACTATGTGCCAGGCACTGTTTGAAGCACTTTATGTACCTTACAAATAAGTTATAATATATAACCAATTCTAACGCAATTTTTTTAAAAACTGCATATATTTTAGATTTTAACAAAGTTAGCCAAGAGAAAACAATATTGTAAATCACCTGTTCATTGGGTAATTTTTCCATAAAGATATGCTTTTCTCATAATCCAATAAGAAAATGTTAATATTTTCTTTAAACATCTCAAACTGGGCCATTTAGACAACAAATGGGAAGTTAAGATTAAAATGTAAATGCAAATTCTTATAAAAGAATACCTTGCAAGGAGAAATATAATGCTGTTTTATTGACACAATTTTATTGATTAAACAATGTATAATACTCTTAATAAAGACACCTAAGCTATTTCCTGAACATAGTTTTCTTTAAGGTAAAAATTTTGTAATGTAGTAGATTACTTTAGCAGCTTTAGATGAATGGAAGTATTGTCAAATAGGAAACATAAGTGTGTCAGATGGCAAACCCTTTAGAGTCCCATCATTAAAGGAAACAGGATAACAATGAACGGTCTGAAAATATGTGAGCTGTTCAGGAATATACATAAGCCACAGCTGATTTCCTATTTATTGGAAGGTAATGCACTAGACCACACGTGCCAGGTTTAAAACCACAAAGGTGTAACACTGATTCACATGAGAAGCGTCTCTTAGAAGCAGGTTTTCATATTACATAAAACTTCAGAGGAAAAAGGGTTGAAGTCTAACTATAAAGAAAAACCTTGGGACTTCCTAGGTGGCGCAGTGGTTAGGAATCCACCTGCCAATGCAGGGGACACAGGTTTGAGCCCTACTCTGGGAAGATCCCACGTGCCATGGAGCAACTACGCCCGTGTGCCACAACTACTGAAGCCCACGCACCTACAGCCCATGCTTCACAACAAGAGAAGCCACCGCAATGTGAACCCCATGCATCACAATGAAGAGTGGCCCCCACTCACCACAACTAGAGAAAGCCGAAAGCCTGTGCACAGCAATGAAGACCCAACGCAGTCAATAAACAAATAAAATAAATTTATTAAAAATAATAATAAAAAGAAAAACCTTTGCTATGAAGTAAGTCATTCTTTGAATTTTCATCTTAATAGGACTTTCATTCTCTTTCCATACCATTATTGAAAGAATGCAACATCATCACAATGCTAAAAAAGATCAACATTATTCAAAGAATCTGTGAAAACTTTTCTTCCTAATTAAAATGTAATAAGAGACAAGGAATGAACAAATACTCCAAGAGAATAAAACATACTTTCATAGAATATTTACTAAGTATTTCAAAATCCTAATAAAGCAGAGTACATTTATTAATATAAATCCAAGGCATATTACCTTTACTGTTTTTTCAACTTGACACAAAAAGATTTTGTTACATGTTAATACCTTTACTTTCTTGATGACTGAACCATTACTTGCCTTGCTATCATTAAATTAAATGAGAAAGAAATGAATTGAAAGGACAGTCAGGACAGAATGAACTTAAAAAAACAAAACACAAACAAACAAAAAAACCACAAAAAAAAACTAAGAGACCTTTAAAAAGTTTAAGTTTTTTTATGGAAAAAAATTTTTACATAAAACAGAATATGAAAGTTCAAAAAGTCTTGGTTTAATTCAACCTCCATGCATACTAAAAACATCTACTGAAGGCCCATTAAGCACTGCTAAGCTAAACACTGGGAATACAAGGAGGATTAAAACAAGGTCTTTGGCCTCAAGACGCCGCCATTCTAATTGCACTGTTTTCTTCTAAGAACTAAATAGAAGAGCTGTTACTCTACTGAATAAAAGTCACTGCCATTTCCCATGAGTACCCCCGGGCCTGGTGCATTGTGGGCACTTCACAAATGATCACTGAAGCAACTGAGCTGAATGCAGCAAAGCTAGAAAGGTCAATAGCACACAGGTAGAGGCTGACAGTCTTCCCTTTCTTAAAAGTTGACCCTTCTCAACTTCCAAAGCTGAGAAAACAGTAAGATGGAGGTTGAAGTTTTGGGCCCCCTCCCTCACCTCCAACACCACATAACTGCAGAATCAACTCCTTCCAAGAAGTTTCTTCTCTGTGTACCAGTTCAGTGGTGCCCCTTGATAGGAAGAGTCAGATGATTTTGGACCATAGGAAGGATTACCAGCCTATTTCAGCTATTAGTTTAATTACAAAGATGAGAACTGGTTTTGCCTCCATGTTTTTCAATTGTTATCTGTATATTACAAAAACAAGGAATTTGGGCAGATGACACTGAAGATTTGTCTAGTAACTGCATTTCAATTTTGGTCTAAAAAATAAGAAAGAATTCACAAACAAGTAGCTTTAGAAAAAATTTCACAGAAACAGGGAAAGGAGATTGGGGGAGGTGGAGCATATACTCTTTGGGGGGGGTGTATAAATCAATACTATTCTTACATAAATAATCACGTCTTTGGTATATATGTGTAATACATGTGTAAGTACCTATGTGTATAAGTATACCTGTATATATGTGTATAAAACTCTTTAAGACACGTAATGTAGGCAGGATAAAATACCATTTTCTGCTTCTATAAGCTACAAAGCTGTGCTGAATCTGCAGAACTATCCAAGAAGTTGCTAATAAAGAAAACATTCAGTGCAATCTTTTATAGTTGATTTTTTCAATGTAAAGAATTAAAAAACAAAATCCCTGGGACTTCCCTGGTGACACAGTGGTTAAGAATCCACCTGCCAATGCAGGGGACACAGGTTTGATCCCTGGTCCAGGAAGATCCCACATGCTGCGGAGCAGCTAAGCCTGTGTGCCACAACTACGGAGCCTGTGCTCTGAAGCCCACGAGCCGCAACTACTGAGCCAATGTGCCACAACTACTGAGAGCCCACACACCTAGAGCCTATATGCTCCACAACAAGAGAAGCCACTGCAGTGAGAAGCCCAAGCACCACAACGAAGAGTAGCCTCTGCTCGCCACACTAGAGAAAGCCCACATGAGCAACAAAGACCCAATGCAGCCAATAACTAAATAAATTAATTTTTAAAAAATTTCTGATAGTTTAAGAAACACACAGCTACAACATATCAATCAATCTAAAAATTCATTCTCAAATGATAGGGAAATAAATCCAAGGGTCCACATAACTGGCAGGAACTTTAGTCCCTTCACGGATGACACAGTAAAGCTAAGCCAGAGAGAAGTGAGACGCTCCAAACCTATATTCTAGAATGTTATATAGCACCTGGGCCAGCTCCAGCCATCACTGTGTGTGCGTGCGTGTGTGTGTGTGTGTGTGTGTGTTTAACACGGCAGGGGTGGGGGGGTGGCAGAGGGGCTTATTGGTGGCGACCTTACTTACCATTTACCATTTGTCTATCTATTCCTGTGATCTGACCAAGAAAATGTGACTAGGTTTGTTTGTTTGTTTTACAACAAAAGTGAAGTAGGCAAGGATCTGGGCTATAAGTCTCCTTCCTAACCACCTCTTTAGCAGGTGATATTTACAATGAAAAGACACCTTAAACGGAATTTGAAAATAGACACTTATTAGCAATCAGTGATTTAAGGAGAAGGAAAAAAAGGTTGAAAAACCTAATTTATAAGCTTTAAAGTTTCCGTTAGTCCAAGGTGAAAGCAATGATGTCCAAATATTACCTTCGGGCAACAAAACCCTCCTTTAAGTGGTGAGACACAGAACAAGCAAGGTTCTTTATGTTAATTAACGAGTCCTCCAGTACAGGTTTAGGTGGTAATGTTTTAAGTCCTTGCCATGGCTACTTCTGTAATGTGGACTCCTGATCAGGGTCCTTCAAGTGCAAACTATTATTGTCATATATTTCATAAGTGAACCATCTTATAGTGTGATGAGAGTTCACTTGTACAGGTATGCACACATTATACTATATTTAGAAGTACTTTTCAATAAATTAGAGATAATGCAACACTTGTAGTAATGGTCTCTACGAAATAACTTAAATAAAACTAAAGAAAGACCAATACCTCAAAATAATAAATTCCCAATGATGTGATTTCCGTTTTCAAACCAGGCCCACTGATTCCACCAAGCCCTTTTGACTCCAGTTACCATCACCTAGGATCCCATCCCTCAGGACCCGGGAACAGTGCCAAAAGTGATGTGAAAACCAGAAACCAGATACGAATGGTACAGTCAACATATGTGCATACTGGAAAAGTTACCAGGAATCCGAAGATACTTATAGTCTTAAAATCCAAATGACTGAAACAAATGTAACATCCTCTTAAGAAAATGCAACTGTGAATAAAAAAAGAATGACACAAAATTTATCTGAGGGACATTTACAGACTTTCTGCAAGATTCAAGGCCCCACGTGGAAGTGAAGATGAGTGAGTGGGGGCATAAAACTCTAAGTGTAAGAGGAGACCTCAGGCGGGGAGACCAACTGTACCAGCTGATGGAAGATACAGGCCAGGCTGTGAAACATGGACCGTGTTTTGAAAGGTGAAGGTGGGGAATGGGATCTTCTGGCAGAAGGAACAAACTAGAAAAGCACAGATAAGGAAAAGTCCTCCAAGAGCAGTAACGCATGTAGCTTAGCTGGCAGGTGGGGGATAAGGATTAGTGGAGTATACAGATAGGGCATGTACAGGCTGGGGCCCAGAGGTCACCATGAAGAACCGTCTGAAGAGCTCTAACGTCACACACGAGGCTCTGGGGAGAATTCAACTAGTGTGAGCTGGAGGGGGATTGGGCACAGGGGTGCTTTAGGAAAAGACCACTTAGGAGGTCACTGCTATAGTGTGGAAGTGAAGCAGATGGGAGACTGAACTAGGCTAGAAAGAGAGTAAGAAGTGGAGACAGCAATAGGGGTGAAAGGCCTTATGGAAGAACAGTGGATGGGGCTTTGGCAACTGAACGTGAGCACTGACAGAGGAGTCAAAGATGAGATCAGTAGTGGACACTGGGGAAATGAGGGACCAGGAGCTTGATGCCTGGGCTACAGTCTGCCTTTGCCATTAGCAGGATCTGTGACCTTGAGGCCTTTGTTTCCTTATTTGTAGAGTAAGGCTACTAGACATCAAGATCTCAGAAGTCCTTTCCAACATTACAGTTTCACAATGCTAAAGTTCCAAGGTTTTAAGTTTTGTTGGCTGAGAGAACTCTGCTACAAGGCACATACAAGGAAGTCAAGAGCTGTGCCACTGACACAGAGGACATTCCAGGTATCTGTGGAATCACAGCTATTTTAAAAAATGATTTTATATTGACTGGAGATTATTATTTTAGTTTAGCTGTCCTCTGGATTGCAACAGGGTTAGTGGAAACAGCAAAAACTACAGCGCCAAAGAGATTCTTGCTAAAATCCAGAACTGCCAAATGAACCTGTGAAGTTACTCGATGTCCCTAATCCTCAGTATTTAAGCCATAAAAGAGAGGCACTTTCTGGCAGGATGAGAGATACAAAGAGCTGGGCATCATGTTTGGCTGGCAGGAGATAGCCAATGAATGGTAGCTTCCCTACAGATGTCTCTACAGGTGACCTCATTTTAAGATCTCTATCTTTCCACTTTCCCTCACTGCTGCTGCCATGCACGATACCCTACTTTAAAAGAAAAAAAAAGAAAAGACGAGAAAAGGTTTTATTACCATCATCTATGGTGTCTACCAATTTTTGCCATAGTGGACATTCCATTAACAATTACAAGGCTCACAAAGCTGCTGGCCAACTCAAATAGATGTTTTCTTTAAAAATCCATCCGAGTCTCTCTCTCTAACCCAGACAGCTCCTCTAGCTCCTGATCCATATGTCCAACTGCCCGCTCAGCATCTCCACTTGACTATCTCACAGGCAACTCAAACTCGGTATTGTCCACAATCTATCTCATAGTCTAACGCCCCAACCTCCAAACCCATCCTTCTCCTGGGGTCCCAGTTTCAGTCAACATGGACCCTATACAACCAGGTGATCGTGCCAGAGACCTGGGGGTTGTTTTTAGCACCTCCTTTGTCTTCCCAAGCTAGTAGCCAATTCTAATATGTCAATCTGCTCTCCTAGGTATCTCTTGAACCTATTTTTCTCCATTGCACCCCTAATCCAAGCTACCACTACCTTTCACCTGAACAACTGGAACAGCCTGACTCATCTCTCTCCTGCCTCCCTCTCATTTTCCCACCATAAACAATTTCTGAGAGGAACCAGAGGTAGCATTAGAACGGCAGATCAACAAACAAAAGCGGTCACCTTCTATATAAAGCTTCCAAAGATCTACTATTTTTAGGATAAAATAAGACATCATTCCACAGTCTTCAAGGTTCTGCATGAACTGGCTCTTTTCAAGCCACCTGACAAGCCCCCCTTGGTGCTCTAAGCCAAACTGGCCTTACCCACTGAGAGCCTTCATACATGATACCCGCCCCGCCCCCGTGTCTAGACTGGTCAATCTTCACCGAATGCCTTTTCACCCAATTACTATTCATACCTTGGACCTCAGACCCAACAGCACACCTCCAGGAAAATACCAGTAACTGATCCCAGATTAGATCAGGTGTCCCAACTCAGACACTTCCACAGTGTGCCTGCTTCTCCTTTGAAACACTCGTTATGTTCAAATCAGTGTCTGTTTCACCTACTTGACTATTAGCAAAAGCAAGAACATAGAGCAGGGACCATATTTGCCTTGTTAATGAACATCCCCTATGCACAGTGCTTTGTGCATATGAAAGACTGAGTGTACTGTAAATGAGTCAATGAACTAACCATCCACCCATCCATCGATCTGCGATACCTTGCATAGCTGGAACTGACTCTTGATATACAAGCAGGGTAGGGCTCATCACCTCACTTTTCCTTAGAATTATTTTCTTTTATTCTAGTTATCTTTTCTTTTTTTTTTTTTTTGGAAATATGTCTCAGTCTCCCACAAACTAGAACTGTATAAGTGTTCTGAGAGAAATGCTTGCACTGGAATTGCAGAAACATCAAAGGAGACTAAGATAAAGCAGGCAGTTAAGACAACCGTCCAACATAAAGAAAGACAAATCCAAATGAAAGGAGAGGTGGAGGTTTTGGAAAGCCAACTATTAAGCTGAGTAGTGGTACACAGTAAAGGAAGAAAAAGAACTCAAGACAGCTCAAAAGTTCTAATAATTTCTCTTAACTTGACCTTTAAGTTTAGGAGACCTGGTTTTAGATAACCAACCTCATAGAGTGATACACGCACAGTAAGGTATGAGAACCAGAGAGCTAAAGCCTACAAAAGAATAAAGCCATGTACAGATCTTCAAGCATTCAAACCATTCTGCCTTTAAGATACTTTCAAACTCCTAGGTGAAAGGAAGATGAAACAGTGACCGGCTTGCCTGTGGGGTTTATCTCATTTTGTTTTATTATGAAACCTCTTTAACCTCAATATACGCTCATAGATATACATGTATGTTATGATTCAACAAGTTCCTGTGTGTGGAATGTACTCGCATGAGGACTGGAACATAATAGGTATTGGATTTAAATCCATGGTTTGCTAGATCAAAACCACATCCATGCTGTGGTTTGGAAAGCTGCAGGAAGAAACACAGTCAACTGCTTCTTCTCTTTCCTGGCTGGCATTTCTTACCACAGCCCCACTAAAAAGCCATGACCCTCGTGCCTCTGGAACCATTCCAGGGGACTCCCATTTTAAATGGCGTTAGGCTCTACCGGTCTGTGGTAAGTTCAAAGACCCCATGATCCTTCTCTCTGTAGTCGGACTTCTTGCCAGAAACCAAGGCAACTGAAAACAGAAGCGAACAGGGCAAGTTTGGATGTGTGATGAGGCATCCAGGGCACAGCACAGCATCTGCGGCCAGGTGGCTGTGCAGGCACTGTAAGCACCGCCAGAGCTGCTCCTCCTCCCTGTTCTCGCCGCCTCACCCAACAGGTGGCCACAGCCAGCATGGCCAAGAGTGAGAAATGAGAAATTCTCGTCTGTCTCTAGGTCTTCATGAAGGTCTTCGTGAATGCAGAGGCAAAAACACAGAAGCCACTGAGCAAAATGAGGGACTGGGAGTTGATCCCTCTGGAAGGGCTAAACTATTTACAGAATCTAAGCCAGTGTGAAAAACCCCCCAAGTGAGAAACTAACAGAGAGAGTGGTTCCATATTTGGAGAATCCCACGCTCTTTATGACATTTGATTTGGAAGACATTATAAGCACTTCAACTGTTCCATAGATGATAACAACCAAAGACCTTTCCCTTTGGCAATGCCATTTGCTAAGCAATTCTCTCCAGTCACACCATTTCCCTCATCAAGCCAAGCACAAGTGATGTGAGCACAGGAACGGCTTTCTTACAGGGAGTCAGTAGTAGACGCAAACAAGCTTACAGGTCTCAAATATATTAAGGATGTGATTTCCAGATTTCCATGTAAATGAAGACCTTAGAGACCTTAAAGAAAAGGTAAAACTTTTTTTTGGCGGGGGGAGGTCATTTAAATTAATTATTTATTTCATTTAAATAAGTTCATTAAATATAATGAACTAATGATACACACAAAAAAATCCCTTTATGCCAAGACACTTAAAACCACAACAAAATTTTACACCTAAAGAATTTACAAAAGCTGAAATGAAGTTGTTAAAGGAATGTACTGACCTGAAAAAAGAATAACTGCTTTTCCTAAATGACAATATTTGAGAATATTGGGATATGCCAGGGGGACTAGGGCTTGACCTCCCGTCATACTGCATAGTGCTAAGTCACTCAATTATACAAAATAATATTTCTTACCATGGATGTTCTACTTTGAAAATGAACTATAATAGAATTTTTGCTAAAAATATTGAAAACAAAAAGGATCTCTTCAACAAGAGAAGAGATCCTTCTTTGGGAGGGGGGATTTTTTTGGGGGGGGGGGATTGCCAATTTATTCAACTACTTTGGATGAGAGCTTGGCGGTATCTATTAAGTTAAATACAGTCAGCCCTCTCTATCTGTGGGTTCAATCAATCAAGGATCAAAACTATTTTGGGGAGAAAAAATTCCAGGAAGTTCCAAAACTCAACCTTGAATTTGCCAGCAACTATTTGCACAGCATTTACATGGTATTAGATATTATAAATAATCTAGAGATGATTTAAAGTATATGAGAGGTATACCTGAAAGTTACATAATATTGTACATCAACTAGACCTCAATAAAAAATAAAGTATATGGGAGGATATACGTAGGTTATATGCAAATACTATACCATCTTATGTAAGATAGTAGAGCACCCACAGATTTTGATATCCTCAGATGATCCTGGAAGCAAAGCCCCACAGATACCAAGGGATGACTATATCCACCTTACCTTAGGACATAGCATTTCTACCCCTATGTACACACTCAAGAATGAGTACCTAGGGACTTCCCTGGCGGTCCAGTGGTTAAGATTCCATGCCTCCACTGCAGAGAGCACGGGCCCCATCCCTGGTCGGGGAACTAAGATCCCACATACTGCATGGTGCCCCACCCCACCCCCCCAAAATAATAAAGAATGAGGGACTTCACTGATGGTGCAGTAGTTAAGAATGCACCTGCCAATGCAGGGGACACAAGTTTGAGCCCTGTCCAGAAAGATCCCACATGCCGAGGAGCAACCAATCCCTGCGCTCTAAAGCCCAAGAGCCACAACTACTGAAGCCCGTGCACCTAGAGCCCGTGCTCCACAACAAGCCACCACGTTGAGAAGCCTGTGTACCACAACAAAGAGTAGCCCCCGCTCACCACAACTAGAGAAACCCTGCGTGTAGCAACAAAGACCCAACGCAGCCAAAAATAAATAATTGATTTACTTTTTAAAAAAAGAGCAAGTACCTAAACTCACAAATAATCATGTACAAGAGTGTTCATAACAGCTTTCTCCATAAGAGCCAAAAACTGCCAACAACCCAAATTGTGTCATATTCACACAATGGAATCTACAAAATAAAACAATTAAAAAAACGACTAAGCATACAACATGGCTAAAACTCAGAGTGAAAGAAGGCTGTAACAAAAAGAATACATAGTGTGTGATTCTATTATTTGAAGGCCAAGAATACTCTGAAATATCTATGATGAAAGTCAAAACGGTGGTTAACTCCTGGGGACAGGGATATGAACATGAAATGGGAAGGGACCCCAGAGAGCCTCGGGGGATGAGAAAGTTCTGCATCTTGATCTGGGTGGTGATTATGGGGATGTGTACATAAATGCGACACATCAAGCTGTACACTTAAGATCTGTAGAGTTTGAAATATGCAAATTATACCTCAATGAAGAAAAATCAGTACAGGCATTTTCATAAAAGCAAAGAAAAAAATAAAGATGGACGAGGAAATGGTACATTTGTCTACATAAAAATGTAAAACTTCCATATGGAACATAAGTCTTATAGAAAAGTAAAAAGCAACTGACACAACTAGGCATATATTTACAATGTATCAATACATGATAAAATATTGATATCTTAAATATGTACCTCTAAGAACATACAACAATAATACATCTTAAACATAAAATTAACAGGATGTCACCAGGTAATTCTCAAAGGAAATATTAACAGGCCGACATGCACCCTGGGCAATAATTTCAAGCTCGGTTTAAGTGTACCAAGTAAATACGGTCTGTAACAAGGCCCTGAATCACAGTCAGCCAGAAGTCCACAGTCATCCCACACAGAATCAGTCATTTTCCTAGTAACAAGTTCAAGAAATGCGATACTTCAGTTTTATTTTCTGGCCCCCTTCTAGTGGCAGATGGCATTTTCCAAGCACAATCACAGGACTGAGGTAGGATTTCTATCTTCCTCCACCAACAGTAACCAACCTTTGCCTGGTGCTGAGGATGGCGGGGGGGGGGGGGGGGTGGGCAGTTACCTGCTCCTCCCCTAGCAAGAGACTTCTGCTGTATTTCAGTGAAGGTTCTGGGATGTGGGTGAGTTTTGTGCCAGTGACATCTGATCAACACCTTGTACTCATGCAGTGCCCAGAGCACAGATGGGTTTTTCTGGGCACTCCTACTCCTGTTCCACCCTTAAACTCTGAGAGGCGACCCTCTGAGGTCTCCTGCCTTGCCTCCAAATCCTTCTTATAAGTACCCAGTGGAGTAATGTGGAAAGAGCTCATGAACGGGTGCAGATTCTCCTGGTACCTGAGTCTTCCAGGGATCGTAAACTCTCATGATAGACAGCACTGAGCCTTTAAGAATGTGTTAAGATTTCAGTGATTTTCTTCTTACCCACTCTTTTGGCTCTCACCTCTTCCTTGTCTACCAAAGGTCACACACTCCGTGTGTCTATCCAGCCTCTTCTTGTGACCCCGTGTAATTCAGCTTGCCTGGCTGCCATGCAATCTCAGCTCTAATGGGCTCAAGAAACAGAACTATGATTTTATGTTATCTGGCTTTTTTCTCCTTGTGGCTTTTTATATGCTAAGTGAAAGGGCACTTGAGAAAATATTGCAAAAGGAATGAAAATGAAAATACAACATATAAGAGTTTGGGAGATACAGCTAATTTGGTGCTTGGGGGAAATTTATAAATTTAAATGCTTACATGAGGGGGAAGAAAGATCTACAATTCAATGATCTAAGCTTCCAACTTAAGAAGCCAGAAAGAAAACAGCAAATTAAACCCAATATAGCAGGAAAAAGAAAATGACAAAGATAAAAGCAGAAATCAGTGAAACAGAAACAGACCAAAAGCACATAAAACCAATTATTTAAAAATTATTTCTTTGAATAGATCAACAAATTCACAAACCTCCAGCTATACTGACCAAGAGGAGAAAAGACACAAATTATCAATACTGGTAATGAAAGAGGGAACATCACATTAAAAGGATAGGACAAACAACTTAGATGAAATGGACAAATTCCTTGAAAAACTCTAACTTCATAAAACTAACACAAGCTAAAAAGAATACCTTGATAGTCCTACATCTGTCAAACATACTGAATTTTTCAAATGCCTTCTCACAGAGAAAACCTAGGCCCAGGTGGTTTTACTAGTGAACTCTACCAAACAATAAGGAAGAATTAATACCAATCTTACACAAACCCTTTCAGAAAATAAGAGACTATTTCCTAACATATTTTATGAGGCCTGCATTATCCTGATACCAAATCCAAATAAAGATATTCCAAGAGAAATCTACAGATCAGTATTCCTCATACATACAGATGTAAAATTTCTTAACAAAATATAAGTAGGTTGAATGCAGAAATATATAAAAATGATATTACATCATGAGCAAGTGAGGTTTATCCTAGGAATACAAGGTTCGTTCATCATTCTAAAATCAATAGAATTTGATTTTAACATAAGAAAAACCATATGATACATTCAATAGATACAGGAAAACATCTGAAAAAACAAGACATCTATTATTATAGACAAACTAGGAATAGTAGGAAACTTTTCTAATCTAAAAATAACATCTATAAGAAGCATACAGCTGACACCATACTTAATGGCAAAAGCCTCCATGTTTTCCCCCTGAAATCGGGGAAATGGCAAGGATGTCCACTCTTGCACATCTATTTGACATTTTATTGGAGGGTCTAGCCTGTACAGCAAGACAAAAAAAAAAAAAAAAAGCATATTGGAACAGAAAAATATACAAGTAAGAAGACTAGCAATACCAGGTATTGGCAAGGACATGGAGCAACTAGAACTCTACATAAATGGCTGGTAGAGCTGTATTACAGTACCATTACTTTACCAAAGGGTTTGGCAGTGTCTTAGAAAGTTAAATACATACCACATGGCCCATCTATTCCACTTCCAGGTATCTGTCCAAAAGAAGCTAAAACAAACATTTACACAAAGACGTGTATAAGAATGCTCATAGTTGCTTTATTTATTACAGCCAAAAACTGACAACCCACATGTCGATCCATAGGAGAGTGGACAAATTGTGGTCTATTTATTCAGTTGAATACCACTCAACAAGAAAAAAGGAATGAGCTACCAATACATGGAAGAACATGGATGGACTTCAAAAACATTAAGCTGAGTAAAAGCAGCCAGACCCTAAAGAGTACATACTGTATGATTTCATTCACTACAAATTCTTTAAAACACACAAACTAGATCCGAAGTGCTAGGCAGCAGATTAGTACTTGACTGGGGCTGAGGATGGAGATTTGATTATGAAGAATGTTTCTGGGGGTGAAGAGAATGTTCTGTACGGGGCATTGACCAACTATGGCCTGCAAGCTCACTGCTTGTCTTGGTGAATCAAGTTTTACTGGAACAGTCATGCCCACTTATTTACGCGTTGTCTATGGCTGTGTTTAAACTATTAGGGCAGAACTGAGTAATTGCAAATGAGATTTTATGGCCCACAAAGTCTACAACATTTACTATGTGGCCCTTTATATAAAAAGTTTCTGACACCTGTTCTTTATCTCCATCTTACTTGGGATGATGGGGTTATAAGGTTGTAGGACTATGTCAAAACCTATTGAACTCTATGTTTAAAATGGATCTCTTGTAGGCAAACTACACCTCAATAAAACTGATCTAAAAAGAATAAGTACTTTGAAGAAGATAAATCATGATGTAAAAACAAAATGAGTCCAAAAAGTTAAAAAGAAAAAAAAGCTGACACAAAATATAAAACAAAATGAATAAAAATGGGCTAATAAATGAACTTTAACGACCGAAAACATCTTTCAGATATAATGCATTATTTCTTTATTCTTAGGCTAGACTTTCCTTTTTATTGTTGTACAGCTGATTGGAAAATACAATTTTAGAAGAGACAAAACTTGTAAAGGGCAAGACAACTCCATGCGGCCTCTGTTAACTCTCTCTCACCATCCCCTCCCTTTCCCTGTCACCCCCCCATCCCCCAACCCATCTGAGGGAAAAGACACAGTTACACAGACAGCTGCCTCGTGCTGTCCACCCCAGAGAGAGAAGAGAAGGGATCTCCACTCACTCCTAATCCTCGTGCTCCAAGCAGCAACTACACTGAATTCCTACTTCAAGATCTCATTTTCAGTAGGAACTTTGTGAAAAAGTTAGTTTTATCATACTAAAATAATTGTGACATGGACATGTTTATAATATAAACCATAATAATTTAAAAAACAAGAAGGTAAAAAAGAGCTCTCAGGGTGGGGGGGGTGGGGACAACGGGGGGAGGGATTTCTTCTCACTTAGTCATAAAACCTGACTAGAAATTTACTATGAAAAACTCACAGAACATTGTTTATCAACAAATGTGTGATTTTCAGGACTTCCGTGATGGTGCTGTGGTTAAGAATCCCCCTGCCAACACAGAGGACGTGGGTTTGAACCCTGGTCCTGGAAGATCCCACATGCCGCAGAGCAACTAAGCCCATGCAGCACAACTACTGAGCCTGTGCTCTAGAGTCAGCGAGGCACAACCACCGAGCCCACATGCCACAACTACTGAGACCCACGTGGCTAGAGCCTGTGCTCCACAAGAGAAGCCACCGCAATGAGAAGCCCGTGCACCACAATGAAGAGCAGCCCCTGCTCACCACAATTAGAGAGAGCCTGTACACAGCAATGAAGACCCAACACAGCCTATAAACTTTTTTTTTAATGTGTGATTTTTCAATCATGAAAGAACACCCCAAATAACTGATGCATAAAATGAAAATTTTCTTATAGTAACTGATAGATTATTTAACATTGACTGAGTGCTGGGCTATAAATTGACTTAGAAGTTAAAGTCATGTATATATATATAAAACTTCACATTCTAATTCAACATTTGCCCATGCTTATTTGTTATTAAAACCACATGTTGGCACTGAAGTATTTTATAGTTCATTTGAGACAAACACGCAGAAAATTGTGGGAAACAAATAGAGCCCTAAAAGTCTGTTAAAGGAAAGATACTCAACTCCAATGCAAGCCCAGTTATGAGGCCTTCTGAAGTCTAAAAGTGTCTCTGTGGTTGAAAAGAGGTTTGTCTTAATAAGAAAACTCCACTTCAGCTGTAATGAGACTGAAATTGTAGTAACTACTCACCAAGTCTTAATCTTTATCCCCCAAACTGGAAAACATGGATTCCATTACTTGTTTATTGAGAGACTGTGTGCCAAAACTTTAAATAACTTCAACTAGTTGTATATCTAATTTTTGCAGGGTAAAAGTGTCCTTTTTTTTTTGAAATCTAAAGCATGTATCGAACTAGCGAAGAGTGAAATAAGTATTAACACAAAGAACTCCTTCCTTGAAAGACACCTTAAAGATGAAAATATCGATAGAATCATCACAGAATCAGCCCCACACACAATTATCTTCAAAGTATATTTCAGACAACCTTGTACTTTAAAGCAAGTTCCTTCTGATAATTCTGAATCCTCTGTAGCATACCGCAGTTAAAATAAGGCAAAAAGCAATGAAGTGGACAGGAAGCTAAGCATCCAGAAAGTACAATAAAATCCACAGGGAAAACAGTTTTTTTTTTAATTTAAAACCATCTTTTACCATGGTTTCGATGATCCCACAGGTTAAATAACAACTCACTTCCTCACTCCTTCCCTGTAATCACTCATCTATCCTGTCCTACCCACTGGGCACACAATTCAAATTAAGAAACCTTTAAAGAACCTCTGTAATTTGTTAAGCATTATGATAGGTAAATAACTGAAAGAGATACAAACCCCTACACTGACGGGCTTCTCACACTGCAGGGGATACCCAGCAAACTACCAGCATTCTACAGTATAGCGCTCAGGGAGCCCGGAGCAGGATGTGGCTGGACTGGGGAGGGAAGCCTTCCTAGAAGGGAGAATACTGCAGCGGGGTCACGATGTATAGGCTAACCATCCTATAAAGGGCAAGGAAAGTACTCTGAACGGAGAGAATGGTATAAACTTTGGCATGCAAAATAATCATCTGGATTATCTATGTTAAAACAGACTCTGGGCCCTATCTTCAGACTTCTGAGTTAGGGAAGGCCTGAGAATTTGCATTTAAATTCAATTCCCAGGGGATGCTGATGCTCTTGGTCCGACGACCACACTTTGAGAACCACCAGTTTAAGCAGGTGTGTATAACCTATTTGGAGAATCCCATTATTTTCCCATGGTTGGAGTATAGGATGGCATTAACTTACAAGTTCCTTTTTTTCCCCCAAAAAAACGGTTTCCATTTCATTAGTTTACTTTTTTTTTTTTTAGGTGAGCTACACATACTTTAAAGATCATGACAACTGGGATAACAATGACCAATGTGAACATAAAAAAGAATTATAGGGTCTAACAATAACCTTTATGTAAAATATTCTTAAATGTAACAATTTTCCTAAATTGTTGAACTCTGAGCATTTTAAAACAAAATTTAAAGCTTTCACAAACAAATTATCTTAAATTTACTTTTAAACATTCAAGTGTCTTATACCACTTCACACCTGCTAGGAGGGCTCGAATGTGAAACAGAAACTAACAAGTGCTGAGAGGAATCAGAACCCTCGTGTTGTGCTGGTGGGAATGTAAAATGGTGGAGGTGTAAAAAAAGAAAAAAGGTTTGTTGTGCCTCGAAAACCTAAACAGAGAATTACTGTATGACTCAGCAATCCCACTCCTAGGTACATACTCAAAAGAATGGAAAGGCAGAATCTCAAACAGATGCTTGTACACCAATGTTCACGGTGTGCTGTAGTCTAAATGCTCGTCTCCCCTCAGTATTCACACGTTGGAATCCTAATGCCAAATGTGATGGTTTTAGAAGGTGGAGCCTTTGGAAGGTGCTTAGGTCATATGAGTGGAGTCCTCATGAGATCAGTGCCCCTATAAAAGAGACTCCACAGAGCTCCCTAGCTCATTCCACCAGGTGAAGCTACAAGAAGTCTGCCACCCAGAAGAGAGCCCTCACCTGACCATACCGGCACCCCAAACTTGGATTTCCAGCCTTTGGAACTGTGAGCAATAAATACCTGCTGTTTATAAGCCACCCAGTCTGTGGCATTTTGTTACATAGCCTAAATGGACTAAGACACTACAGCATTATTCATAACAGCCAAAAGATGGAAGCAACCCAAATGTCCATCAACAGATGACTGGATAAACAAAATGTGGTATATACTTACAATGGGATATTATCCAGTCATAAAAAGGAATGAAGTTCTGATGCAAACTACAACATGGATACACCATGAAAACACTGTACTAAGTGAAAGAAGCCAGACACAAAAGAATATATTTACAGAGTGAAGTAAGTCAGAAAGAGAAGGACAAATATTGTATGCTAACTCACATATACGGAATCTAAAAATGGTACTGATGAACTCAGTGACAAGAACAAGGGTGCAGATACAGAAAATGGACTGGAGAACTCGAGGTATGGGAGGGGGCGGGGGGTGAAGGGGAAACTGAGACAAAGCGAGAGAGTAGCACAGACATATATATACTACCAATTGTAAAATAGTCGGTGGGAAGTTGTTGTATAACAAAGGGAGGCCAACTCGAGGATGGAAGATGCCTTAGAGGACTGGGGCGGGGAGGGTGGGGGGGACTCAAGGAAGGGAGGGAATACGGGGATATGTGTATAAAAACAGATGATTGAACTTGGTGTACCCCCAAAAAAATAAAAAAAATTAAAAAAAAAGAATATATTTAGAATAGGCAAATTCATAGAGCAGAAAGGAGACAGGGGGTTACTAGGGGTTGGGGTGTGGGTGGAATGGGGAGTTATTGCTTAATGGTTACAGAGTTTATGTTTGGGGTGATGAAAAAGGTTTTCAAATAGATAGTGGTGATGGTTGTACCACACTATGAATGTAATTAATACTACTGAATTTTAGACCTAAAAATGGTTAAAATAGCAACTTTTATGTTATACATAGCTAACTACCAAAAAAAAGTTGGAATAATTTAATCTCAATTTTTTGTTCCAAAATCCCACTGGAGACTGAAGAGGTGACATTAGTACTTTGATTTCAGTTTAGCTGAGCCCCTAAACTACAAAGATATGTCACACTGGTCCTGTTTTGACTATAGTATTTATATACTCACAAAGAAAACCCACTTATGAGAGGGACTTTCCTGGTGGTCCAGTGGTTAAGATTCCATGCTTCCACTGCAGGGTGCAGGGGGCAAGGTTCCATCCCTGGTGGGGGAATGAAGATACTGCATCCGCAGGGCATGGCAAGAAGGAAGGGAGGGAGGGAGGGAGGAAAACCCACTTATGAGAGACTAGGTAACAGTTTTAACAAAATTTATATGACAAATAAACTGTCTAGTGAAAGCACATTAAGTGTTCTGATAAACAGGCTGGCAGGATACATCATATATCAGAATGATATCTCTGCCCATAATTTTTATTTGCTAAGCCAGAATATGAATTTCCAGTTGTATATGGTCTCACTTGCTTCTGCTACCCCTCAACTTTCAATACTTTTGGAACTTAAAATAATTATATTAAACTCAATGAGGCTCCTACTATATAGGAAATGTGTAATAAGCTGTGCATCTGATATACTTCCCCACTTCACTCACTTTGATTCTACAACCTCTAACCTGTTTTAAATGATGCAGACTCTTGATTTCCTACCTCGAAACTGTCAAGCTCCTAAAAGGTGGCTGTGACCCTGCCTTCACTCTGTATCCATAGCCTCTGGCATATACAAATCACATCAGGGTTAAGGCAAAGTTTACGAGTACAGCATAAGTCACCTGGGGGTGGGGGGAGAAGGAAAAGGATCACTCAAATCTATGAATTTAAAAATTCTTCTCTCCTTAGTATACAAACTTGGTGTCTGTTAATATCATCTTAAAAATCCTAACCAGGAGTTTCAGTTTTTATACCAATGACTAAATTACCCCAATCATGTTACTCTTAGAGAACCATTTTGAAGAAAAATAGATCCACCTGAGAAAAAAAGACAAGTTCTCCTATGTCTTTAAATTACAGCAATACACTTGATAATGTGAAAGAACTCCATTCTCTAAATCTAGACGCTGCTTCTCCAAACTTCTCCCATCCATGAGAACACTAAAGAATGACATGAGAATCCAAGAAACTTAATGAGCTTGTGAATTATTATTTGGGGGGAGAAAGATGAAGATCATTTGGAAACAGGTGTGGCTTCTGACAGCTGCCAAGTGTAAAATTTAGCTCCTACAAAGCTGTTAGTTGCTTAATTAAAAATCCCAGGATTCTAACAACAGGTACTACCATGTTATAAAAACCCTAAGATGTACTTTCTGGTGACAAAATCTTTCAACTTTCTTTACATTATGGAGTAAAATGTTGGTGAGTTTACTAGGTCTTTTTTGACCCTAAAAGTCATAACATATGTCGTAAATCATCTTCCTGATAATAATGTATCAATACAGCCACAAAGGAAGAAATCCGACAATGGCCATATGAGCTCAGCAGAGGGTCCCGAGCCTCAGATGAGATCACAACCCCGGCTGACACCTGGACTACAGCCATGTGACAACCTGGGCAGAGAGAAAATGCAGCCGCACTGTGCCCGGACCGCCAGTACAGAGAACTGCGGGATAATAAATATCTGTTGTTTTAAGCCACTACGTTTGTGGTAATCATTATATACAACCATAGAAAACTAACACAGTCATCTCAAAGCACCTCTAGGTGTTCCCTAAGGGAATTTGCTATTAGGTGGCACCTTCTTGAAGTCATTTGTTTTAATAGGCTGAAAAAGTGGGATATTCTGGTTAAATGATCTTGACTATTAAATGTCTGACCTTAGACCAAGGAGTAGCTAAAATCATGTATATAACAATACAAACATAAGCGGTTAAGGTTTCAGAAATCTTACACTATTTTCTGACTCATGGCCTAAATTTTATCCAGAAGGCATCCTGATCACTATCAGATACAACCACCTTATTTTCTGGACAAGCCGCAGAGAGGGTGCTGACGTTCCCAGGCTCACAGCATTAAAAAGTAGTGGAGTAAGAGTGAGAGCCCAGGACCCCAGCATGTGGAAGAGCCTGTCAGTGGCCTCTTCCTGAAGATAGTGGTAACTGGGCTTGAAAGTAGAGAGGGAGAGTGAAAGGATATCTCCTTTCTTAGCTACTGCATTAAAATGCCTGCAAAATAAATACTGTCCACTTTAGAAAAGTAGGTTTTTAAATCAGATACTGGAAAAGAATCAAAGACTAACAGCAGCACTAAGGAGGTCAATGGTAACTAGAGCACAACTACTGTATTATAATACTTTCTTCCTTATCTTTAAAGCAGTGGTTCTCAACCACAGACAATTCTGCCCCCCAGGGGACAGCTGGTTGTCGGGGAGAAAGGATAATGTTTCTGGCATCTAGTGTGTAGAGGCCAGAGATGGAGCTCAACATCCAATAACGCCCAGGACAACCTGCACAGCACAGAATTATCAGGCCCAAATGTCTCCAGTGCCAAAGATGAGAAAGCCCACTGGAAGTCATCATAGGTGTCCCTCTTTATCCTTATTGACCCTTCAGCACTGTGATGTACCCTGACTGCCCTCTCTTAAACACTCAGAAGGCAAAGCTCACCCATATCTCAATTTTCCTTGGCTTGGGATTTAATCACTTTTTCCTTGGCTTGAGCTTAAACACTGGCTTTTTTAACTCTTATTTTCAGCAAGTTGTATCCTGCTCTGACAGCACAGACCCATCTTCACAGCTCAGTGTTCCTTTTTTTTTTTTTTTTTTTTTTTTTTATTTTTTATTTTTTGGCACACGGGCTTAGTTGCTCCGCGGCATGTGGGATCTTCCTAGAGCAGGGATCGAACTCATGTCCTCCGCATTGGCAGGCAGACTCCCAACCACTGCACCACCTAGGAAGCCCTCAGTGTTCCTTTTTATAGACAAAACCAAAACACTATGATGTATACTTGATTTTAACAAATGTATGTTTTATACACTGATCAAAATTTGGTGACCAGTGCAGGACTAGTGGAACTTGAGTGTGCATAGCACGGAGTTGAGAACCAGTGTTTAGTATAAACCACTGGCAGAAAATAAACACCACATGGGGCAAGCAAATCATAGAAACGGCTGACATGAGGAAGGTGTCAGAACAGCAGGAAGCGGTAGAGACTCCGGGATGAAGAGGGCAAGCTTCCACCTAAGGAGAGCTGCTACTCCGCTCAACCAACTGCTGCCAGGCAGGAATATGGGCTCAATCCTGCCAGATATTCTGACTTTCCAAGAAAACCTGGATATCTCGAGATGTGTCTGAAACCACCCAACTTTAACACGTTGGCTTATAGTTTTAAAATACTTTATGGGTCCAACATTTCAGACAACCTCTTTGAAATGTATGGCCTGGAAATTATAATAAGGGCCAATGAAGAGGCCCCAAAGAGGTGAAATTCAGGGCCTATTCAGGGTAGGCTCAGGACATCAGATGGAAGGGCAGGGACTCTCAGGATTAAGCAACATGACAAGGTTCCTGGGTGAGGCCAGCAAGTTCCAGAGTGACTGCAGCAACGATGATTACAATATCATACCCATAACAATACGGCATAACAAACTCTTCTTCAGGACTGTATGTCAGGCACTGGCTGAGGCACTGTGTATGAACATATGTAATCTAACAACCTTATGAGGTAGGTATTATTATTACCCTCTTCATAAAGATGAAGGAAATGAGGTAAGTGGAATTAAGTAACTGCCAAAGGACCCAGGACTAGTGAGTCGTGGAGCTGAGATCTGAACCCACGCAGGCTCCTTTCAGGGGTCAGGCTCCCAACCAGCACCCATCACGTTTTTCACACTGACGTCTGCAGGCGGCGAGTTTCATCTCTCGCACCACCTGTACCTACACATAAAATATGCTTCATCAATCTTAGTTCTCATCTGTGCGCCAACATTTAGATAAGAAAAAGCTGAAAGAAGGCTCAATGTCCTCCGTCTGAACATGTATGGAAATGCAGGCTTTTTTTTTTTTTTTTTTTTTCCCCAAAACGAAAATGTTAACTCTCTGCTCTCTAGAAGTTACGTGGGCCTAGCAAGACTCAGTTCTTCTTGTTAGTCAGAGTTTGACTTTCCTAATGATGGTTTGTGCTTCTGCTTACATACGAATACTGACAGATGTGGATGTTACACTGTCTTGCATTTAAGTCAAAAGGCATACAAGAATTGGTCATGCTCTCTGACCAGAATGGGAACTAGGGCAAACAATGCTAAATCCACCAGAGATTTATGGCGCAAACTTGTCCTACACGAGGCAACTGCACAGACACTACACATGGCAGCATCAGTACTAAAACTCCTTTAAACACATGTATTCGAAATCCATAACAACTTGGAAGCAAAGTTATACTTCAAAGTAGCTAGTATGCAAATTAACTCACATTCACTTCCTTTTAAAACAAGAGCCCTAGCTATAATAAATTTAGGGAAACTGGCAGTTTTGAGAATTTTAAAAAGAAAATTCGTGTGCACCTGAAACTAACACAACATTGTAAATCAACTATACTCCAATAAAAATTAAACAATATTCAATTTTCATCTTTCATAGGAGCTCTGCTATTTGCTCTTCTTCACTGAGCCTATTTTCCCTTTCAGATTCAAAAGCTCCAAAGAAAGAATGAGTTATTTTATTCTTGCAGACCAAAAATTGGTCCAATATTATTAAAATGTATAGACTTTAGAGATGAAAAGGAACTTCAAGTATCTTAAAACGCCAATACCCCCAAATCTGCTTAGAAATCCAAACAAAATCTCATTTTAAAAAGGACAGAAATTTAAATTGTAAGGAAAATAACTATGCATATACAGATTAACAAGTAAATTTAACAAGATGCTAACATATAATATACATGTGTTAGCAATCATTTTGAAGAAAGCAGTAAAAATATCAGTATTAGTCCACCTCCCCTTTAATATATGCTGCAGTCTAAAACATATATATTTCCTAATTTCTCTCCAGTAAATAATACTGCTTAAACTTTTTTTTTTTAAATGAAGCAAGTCGGAAAATAACCCATCTCACTCAGAATACCAGGTAAATATGCACAAACCACCGTGGTGCTCCCAGGAGGGTGTATTTAAATCCCCACTCAGCCTTGAATCTTCAAAAAACAAACAAAAAACAAGCAACAGCAACAACAAACCCAAAAGATTCTTTCAGAACGTAGTCTTTAGAATTTAAGTGTTCAAACTGTTAAAGACGAACAGGAAAAGATCACCCGAAGCACGGGTTCCCAACCCCCGGGCCACGGACCAGTACCAGCCCTTGGCCTGTTAGGAACCGGGCCGCAGAGCAGGAGGTGAGTGGCAGGCGATCCAGCGAAGCTTCATCTGCCGCACCCCATCACTCCCACTGCTCGCATTACCTCCTGAGCCATCCTCCGCCCCCCCACGCCCACCCCGCCTGCCCTGTGCGTGGAAAAACTGTCTTCCATGAAATCAGTCCCTGGTGCCAATATGGTTGGGGACCACTGACCTAAAGTATACACAAAGAGAAATTGTGCTTGAGACTAATATTCTTTAGAAAAGAATAAAAGTTCAAGTCCATATTTACCAACGTCAATATAACAAAGTCTGGACATTACAAATGATTTCCCAAAATACAGTCAATGGCCCACTCACTTCTAGTAATATTCGTAATGGCTGAATTTCAGCATAACAAAAAACAAAAACAAACCCCTCCCCCCCCCCCCCCAAAAAAAACTAGCCTAGAAGTCTACTGGAGTTCACTGTAACGGGATTTGAGCTATAATTAAATTTGATTAGTTTGGTTCAAACCTCAAGTTCAAAAGAATTATCAGCATGAATGGATGAAAAGCCCTTTTACATGGGCATTTTAAAAGTATGAAAAGGGCTGACACAGCAAGCATCAAAGACTTTAAAAGCAATTGACCCTTCCCAGAGCAAAGGAGAAATGCTAACAGCTGAAACTCAGATGCGGCGTGCAAAGAAAATAAAGTTCCAGATGGTTCCAAAAGCTTGGTAGTTTATTAAATATTAAATACCACTATATTCAACTGGATTTTGCCCAGGGATAGCCAAATGTGTCATCTATAAAATGTGAAAAAGAAGTCTGATTCTACCCACTGAAGCTAATAAATATTCCCTTTTCAAAATTCGTGAACACGGAGGAAGCTTCTCAAGGAGTTATCTGACATTCGAAAAATCATAATGTTTAATTAAAAACAGAAACAAAACATCTATAACCTAAAAACCCAAAAGAGTTCACAAAATTTATCATATTATTATTTGGAAATATTTAACTTTTATTCTAATATTCTAGGATAGTTACACACACACACACACATGCACATTTTGTCCCTTTAAATTACATTATGTTTTTAACACATTTAAAAAAGCAAAAAATAAGTAAATAATTATTTTTAATGTCCACATCACGCAGCATGTGGGATCTTAGTTCCCCGACTAGGGATCGAACCCACACCCCCTGCACTGGAAGCACAGAGTCTTAACCACTGGACCAGCAGTGAAGTCCTGTAAATAAGTATTTTTTAAAAATTTTAAAGATAAAGTAAAAGCAACCAGCATAATAAATCTGACTTACAGAACTTTGTTAGTGACTGAGAGTTAACACAGATTTCAGAAGCAGTTTAAAAACAGTATTAGAGGGTTATACATATGGAAATTTGTTGTATGCATGGCTTTAAATACATATACACACATATATGGAAATGTGTTTATACACATTCACACATATATCACATGTGTATATATGTAAAAGCGTATATATAATATAATGTGTTTGTGTGTATGTTATGTTACACACACACACACACACACACACACACACACACAAAACTAAGGGTCCTTTTTCAACAAAATGAAGTTAGTGAATTCAATTTATACACCCTGCATTTTTAGATGGCACCTTTAAGTGAGTTTTTATGTGAAAAGTTTTCTCTTATTACCATGCTATGTCTATATACTTTGGGACTTGGAGGAGAGCAAAGACTTTTTCATGAGATGGAAAGTCTGTGCCAAATGAAGCAGGTGTGAGATATCTCAAAGATGAAAGCGATTCTCCAAATATCAATGTCATCCTGTAATGCTTTCTTGACATGTACAATTTTGCTATTCCTCTCTTTGAGATTTAATTTGAAGCATTATGTTTGTGACCTTTCCTAACAGGAATGAGTAGTCTGATTGGAGCTCAGAATTCTAGTGGTTTCCAGCACTGGGAAAAAGTCAATGTAACATGGATCTGACAAAATGGGTAAGAAAGGCAGCCACAGCACATAGCCTATCGTACTCCCCAAGTGCTCTTTTCTTAAAGCATTTGCTTTACAAGCAAAAAAATTGTTGATGTAATTCTTTTATTGTGAAAACTGTTTATTTCAAATCATTAGTTTCTAAGTAACTCAAGGCAATAGCCCACCAAAAAAAAGAAAATCCCAAGAAGAAATCAATCATACTGGTTACTTTTCCTTTTATTCACCAAAAAAAAAAAAATTATACTGAAGGTCACACAGATGTACCTTTCAGGAAATTCTCGTTATGTTAAAAAAAATTATAACAATTTGCGACAAAAGGTTTTCCTAAAGAAGAAAAAATAATAATTTCTCCAGTTTCTGTAATACCATTTTTCTCCTGATTTACCAAATGGTTGTAGAAATTTAAGTTTTTTTCTTCATTTCGAAAGAGAACAAGAAAATCTTTTAACTGAACTTGGTATCATCTAGCCTAGAGGATCTCACACATCAGTGTGCATCAGGAACACCTGGAAGGCTTGTAAAGCACAGGTTCCAGGCCCCACCCCCAGAGTTTCTAATTCAGAAGGTTTGGGGCCTGAGAATCTGCATTTCGAAACAGTTCCCAGTAATGCTGCTGCAGTTTGTCCACGGACCACGCTCTGAGAACCAATGATTTAGTCAATATTTTCTTTCTCTTGGTAAGTAGCAAAGTTAGTAATGGGGAAAAATGAACACTGAACCATGGTGTATGATATACTGTATTCCTAACAGCAATAGAGACTCTGACCCTAAGAATTAAAAAGAAGTTGACATAGGACTTCCTAGGTGGCGCAGTGGTAGAGTCTGCCTGCCAAATCAGGGGACACGGGTTCAAGCCCTGCCCTGGGAAGATTCCACATGCCATGGAGCAACTAAGCCCGTGCGCCACAACTACTGAGCCCATGTGCCACAACTACTGAAGCTCATGCGCCTAGGGCCCGTGCTCCACAACAAGAGAAGCCACTGCAATGAGGAGCCTGCACACTGCAATGAAGAGTAGCCCCCACTCGCAGCAACTAGAGAAAGCCCACGTGCAGTAACGATGACCCAATGCAGCCAATAAATAAATAAAATAAATAAAACTAATTATTAAAAAAAAAAAGTTGACATAAAGGAAATCTAAGATAGGCCTTAGAGATGGATCTAGTCCGAGATTCAGCAAACTTTTCCTATAAAGAGAATAAACATTTTAAGCTTTGCAGGCCACACAGTCTCTGCCACCACTACTTTGCCACTGTAGCGTGAAAGCAGCCACAGAGGAGACAGACATGAATGAGCGTGGCTCTGGGCCAATAAGGCTGTCTCACAAAAACAGGGTGTGGTCTGGTACCGCCCACAAGTTTGCTAACCATTTTAACAATGAGAAAACCAATGCCCAGGGAGATTAAACAACTTTAAAAGGCACAAGACAGCAATTTACAAAATTGCAACTAGGACTTTGGTATCCTGATACCTGATAGAGTAAAGAAGCTACTGTTAAAGTAATACTTTCATTTTTAAAAAGCCAAAAAAATAGAATGTGTTATGAAACCTCACATAGTTTAGTAACCCAAAATTAAAAATGACTTTACTAAAGTATGTATTTCATACTCTCATTAACACAAGACATTATTATTTAATATTTCTAAGATTATTTCTAACTAGGAGGCTTACACAGTAGAGGACACCGCCTGGACCCCTGTCCCATGGCCCCCTGCATCTAACACTGGCCTGGACCACAGCCTGTGATGGAGCCTTCTGATCAGGGACTGAGGAAAATGGAGAGCCATGGGTTCCTCAGTCCTTACCCCCTTAGCCTTTCACTTTTCTCATCGAATCCTACATCTATTCAATGCCATTCTTTAAAAAAATTATTCCTGATGACACTAAACTGTTCTCACGTAAAAGCCAGAGAAGCTAGTAAACTGTAAAATTTAAGTTAATGTGCAGACAACTAGGTTTGCTCTTCATTCTGATTATTAGATAATTAAAGTTAAACAGAATATTTAGCTAATAAAAATAAAGTCAACATGTTTATCTTTACCACACAAATAGCGAAAAGTATGTGAGTATATGTATACACACATACACACATAAGCAATGATATATGTGTATGTATGTACAACACACACACGCTCTTTATGCTTTCATAGTCATCTAAGCTTTCAGTCTTAAAACTGACGTTTGGATAGGTGAATAAATTTTAGCAATTGATAAAGTAAATTTTATGCATTGCCTTATAACTATTTACACCAGTTTATTAAAAAAATTATAAAAGCCTGTGCATACATATTATGAAAAATGAAATATCCTGCACTTTAACTGTCAAACACAAACTCAAAAAAGTTTTTTCTAAAGTTACTGGACAGTTACAAGTGTGTATAGCCAATTCTGGATATAAATGATGAGTCCTAAATCTGAGACAAAGTTTTAGACATGTCTGATGTATCCTGAACCATGCATGAAAAAGCATCTGTTATTTACAGATCAAAGCAATCCTGAGTATCCTAAAACAACTAGAGTGAAAAATGCCCAAATCTAATTTCATCCCTGTCCACATGCTTCTTTGAACTAATAACTCAGAGAACTGGTCAGTATGTTGAACTAATTACCATGCTTAAAGCTTGCCAACTTTGATGGCTCCGATGCCTTTTGAGAAGTAGAATATTTTGAAAATAGTCTTAAGAACGCATACACAACAAATTTGAGAAAATTCAAAAGCTAGCCCAAGTTGGCATATGTTGAATAATGCCTCGAAAAGCCCCCAAAATATGGGAGACACCTCTTTAATACTCTCTAAGCTCTGAAACGGGTTGTAAATGAATTGGGGGTGGCGGGGGTTTGATTTGCATGAAATGAATCCGGCAACATTTTTTCTGTATCCAGTTATTCAGCATACACCTAACTTTACTTCAACATAAAGAATCAAAGTAAAGTGTTCCTGATAAAAGGTTAACGTTTTATTTTTTTTTAATTGTACTGAGAGTCACTTCACTCAAAATCTTTGAAGTGAAATCCCACACCTAAGAGCCAAGGGCAGAGTGTTTGTCTTTTACTACTCACTCATTTGAGCCTCAGGGACATATTTCCTACAAAGGTCATTCTAACATTTACTTTCAGCAATCAATGAAAAACCCATAGTAAATAGGTTACTAAGTATTATATGCAGAGTGTTAATTAACTAATAGCACCTTGATTTGGGGGGCCAAGGACCAGATGGATTTTTTTAAGTTCTTCTATTTAATTAATGTTGATATTCTAAGACCCATCCCTATAATTTACATGAGAACAGTACAGAGAGCCCTCCAAGAAAATTCCATCTTGACTTGCAATTCTACTTCCCCCTTTTAACTTGAGGCAGGAATTAGGCATTTAAAAAAAAAAAAAAAAAAAAAGGTTAACAAAGGTCCCAACCCCAAAGGGGGGTTCAATACATGTGATTACAAGCATGAAGTCCAAGCTCAGTGTTTTAGTACCACTTGAAGTATAAAAAACATTCTTTAAAAGGCAGTTAAGCATACTTTTTTTTTTAAAGAATGTTTCCCCCAGTATCAACACATGGATTCCATTACTCTCCTCTACCTTTTTCTATTCTGTAAAAGGATTACCTAAAATTCAACTCATCCAGAGATAAGGGTTTTACTCCAACTATTCATTCCTATACTTGCCAGCAAATGCACATACATGCCTTTCCACATACAAGTAACAGAAGCTCCTGGAGGGGAGAATCTTTGACCTCTTTTGTCTTATCCACACACTAACTCCATGGCTCTGAATCTCGCACACAATGAACGTTTTCAGGTGAGCTAAAACCACTGGGTCATAACCTCGGTAACAATATTTACCTCGCAACCACGGTGAACTTCTTTTAAGCTGTAGGATACAAAGGAAATTTCCATAATCTGTCTTTTGCATTAAATATTTCGGGAGGCAGTGCTAGATTAAGAGTCAAATAATCTGGGTTCTCAGTTTATCTTTACCACAAACTAACAGAGTCATCGTGGTAAGTCATTTCAGGTCTTGTATTTTATAGAATAGTGTGAACAAGATAACTCTCAAAGCAGAGATGCTTCATGCTTGGATAAAATAAAATACATAGCACCTTTTCCTTCTTAAAGTGAATGTCAAGATTATTTATACTATACGGCAATGTAACAGCAATAACAACAAAATGAGTAGTCCAAATTATATAAGGAAATAATAGTTCTGCCAAATCAAAGCTAGATGAAGAACCAAGCTTCTAACCCACTGATGTATACATATTAAAGGTATAAGTAATTCAAGAGAAAATAGGTCATTCTTTCAAAAATGGAAGGAAAAAAAAGGACATAAGTTTGGGGGCTTTTTTAGACAGCCCTTTCTATCAGTTGAAAAAGAATGCAAAGGGAAATGTCTTAGAAAATCGAAATGCCATCTTTCAAGACTAGGATGATCAAAAAATACAAACAAAAAATACCTGAGTAGGAAAAGAAAAACAAATGCATTGCTTGGCACCTAACAAGGAACCAATACAAATTTGTTCCAGATGCAGACCCAGAGAGATATGTCCAACTGATCTTTTACAAAGATGCAAAAGCATTTCAATGGAGAAAAGATAGGCTTTTCAACAAATGTTGTTGGAACAAATTGAACATCCATGTGCAAAAAACAAACCTCAACCTAAACCTCACCCCTTAAATAAAAATCAACCCAAAATGAATCATGAACGTAAGTGTCAACTATGAAACTTTCAGAAGAAAACATGGGAGAAAACCTTAAGGACTTGGGGTTAGGAAGAGTTCTTAGACACAACACTCCAAGTACAATTCATAAAAGAAAAAGTTGATAAATTGGACCTTGCCAAAATTTAAAGACTTTTACAAATAATACAGTTCAGAGAATGAAAATACAAGCTAGAGATTATCAGAAGATATATGTAAATTACATAAGTGACACAGGACTAGCATCCCAAACATACAAGGAACTTTCGAAATACTACAGTAAGAAACAAACAACCCAATTAAAAAATAGACAAGAGACACTTCACCAAAGAATTTCTAAGGATGGCCAATAAGCATGCTCAATATCATTTACCTTTCGGGAAATGAAAATTAAAACCACTACGGGATATCATTACACACCTGTTATTAGAATGGCTAAAATAAAAACTCCTACCAAAACCAAGCGGTGGCAAAGATTCAGTGCATCCACTGCTTGTGGAAATGCGAAGTTGTACAGCTAATGCAGAAAAGTGCTGCAGTTTCCTCTAAAGTTACCATACACTTATCATATGGCCTGGCAACCCCATTCCTGACTATCTACCCTAGAGAAATGAAGATTTATGTTCACACAAAAACCTGTACATGAATATTTGTAACAATTCTCTTCATAATGGTCCCAAACTGAAAAGAATTCAAGTGTCCTTCAATGGGTGAATGCAGAAACAAACTGTGGTATATCCAAACAATGGAAAAATTAAAAGGAACAAACTATTGATACATGCAACGACTGGGATGAATCTCAACAGCATTATGATGAGTGAAAGGAACTAGTCTCAAAAGGTTTTACACTATATGATTCCATTTAAATGACAGATCAGTTGTTGCCAGGGATTAGAAGTAGGGAAGTAGGGAAGTAGGGAAATGAGTATGACTACAAAGGGACAGCATAAGAGTTTCGGGGATGATGTGAATATTTTGTACCCCGATCATATTGCTGGTTATATGCATCTATACATGTGTTAAAATGCATAGCTCTATACACCAAAAAGAAGTCAACTTTACAGTATGATAACTTAAAAAACACAATAAGCAGTAATTACTTGTTCTTGCCTGAGATAAATATAGGAAGATGGGAAAGAGGAATAAAAACAATGTATTTAATTTTTAAAAGCTTTTCTGCCCAATAAAAGAGCCTACATGCAATAATACACTAGAATCCAGATCTTCGTTTCTAAACACCACTCCCCACTAAAAGCAATCAAGGACTCCTTTGAGAGGTGGCTTATTACAGGACTGGGCAGGGAAAGTACAAAGTTAAGACTGGGACACCTTGTTACACCAATAAGGAAGTTCCCAAAGACTAACACAAAAACATGTAAGGAGAGTAGGCTTAACGCGGCTCCCATTGGCCAAATTTGGGGCAGTTTGGGCATCAGAGAGTAATAACGGTAATGGATTATAATTATAATAATTACATTATTAAAGAATCCCCAACTGTGGTGACAGCTGCACATATTGATGAATAGGCTAAAGCCCACTGAATGGTTACTTTAAAGGAGTGAACTGTATGGTACATGAATTATATCACAATGAAGCTGTTAAAAAAAAAAAAAAAATCTGTTGAGACCATAGGGATACTAAAGAAGGGAGAGAGCTGCGCAGGGGTGGGGGTGAGGGGAACATGGAGTGTGGGGGATGGTAAAGGAAGAAAGCTCTTCTTTACAGAAGAATGCCAGCTAATAAATTCAGAGAAAAAGGACAGTATTAGGAAAATCAGCATTTTGCAATCACCAATGTAATAAACGCTTCAGGCAAGAAGCATCCACAGATGTTAAAATTATTAGGTGAAAGATAATTGGGGAACAGGATAATCACATGGTCTCAAAATATTACCCCATAGAGTACTTCTCAAAAACAAAGGAGATGCTCACCATAACTTGAGAAAGCCCGCATGCGGCAACGGAGACCCAAAGCAGCCAAATAAGGGGAGGGGAGGGGAGGGGAGGGGAGGGGAGGGGAGGGGGGGAGGGGGAGGGGGGGAGGGGAGGGGAGGGGGGGAGGGGAGGGGAGGGGGGGAGGGGAGGGGAGGGGGGGAGGGGAGGGGAGGGGGGGAGGGGAGGGGAGGGGGGGGAGGGGGAGGGGAGGGGGGGGAGGGGGAGGGGGAGGGGGAGGGGGAGGGGGAGGGGGGAGGGGGAGGGGGAGGGGGGAGGGGGAGGGGGAGGGGAGGGGAGGGGAGGGGAGGGGAGGAGAGGAGAGGGGAGGAGAGGAGAGGGGAGGAGAGGAGAGGAGAGGAGAGGAAAAGGAAAGGAAAAGGAAAGGAAAGGAAAAGGAAAAGGAAAGGAAAGGAAAGGAAAGGAAAGGAAAGGAAAGGAAAGGAAAGGAAAGGAAAGGAAAGGAAAGGAAAGGAAAGGAAAGGAAAGGAAAGGAAAGGAAAGGAAAGGAAAGGAAAGGAAAAGGAGAGGGACTTCCCTGGTGGTCCAGTGGTTAGGATGCTGCACTTCCACTGCAGCAGGCACGAGTTTGATCCCTAGTGGGGGAATTAAGATCCCACATACCGCTCAGCATGGCAGAGAAAAAAAAAAAAAAGGGAGAAATGAATCTCTGGAGTACAGAAAGCTAGGGAACACCAACATAATCAAGTGATTAAACTTAGCTTCACCTAGTATGGAATACTATGTGACCCCGGTACGATACAACAAAAGTACCCAGCATCATCCATGTAGTATCCATGCACATTCACAAAATTTAACATATAATCTGAATAATAAGGAAATCAGACAATCCAGATTATGGGACTATTTACAGAACAAAGCTTTTATTATTGGAACGATAGGCAAAATTATAAAGCTGACCATATATTAGATAATATGATTGTATCGATGTTACATTTCTTGGGAAGGATAATGGTATTGTAGTTATGACAGGAATGACTCTATTCTTAGGAGACATATACTGAATATTTAGTGATGAAGTATCCTGGGATGTCTTCCTACTTTACATGTTTCAGGAAAAAAATACTGTAGAGAAAAAGACAGACAAAGCAGATGGGGCAAAATGTTAATCAGTGAGTCCTGGGGAAAAGAATATATGTTTTAACTTGCCTATAAGCTGAAATTTTTCAAAAGAAAAAGTTGGAGGGGAAAAAAAAAGAAAAGATGTTACTATTCATTTTAAAACTGATTAACCCAGTAACAGGGCAAGAATAAAGATGCAGATGTAGAGAACGGACCTGAGGACAGCTGGGGGGGGGGGGGGGGGGGACGAGCCGCAAAGGGGAAGCTGGGACAAAATGAGAGAGTAGCACTGACGTATATACACCACCAAATGTAAAACAGATGGCTAGTGGGAAGCTGCTGCATAACACAGGGAGATTAACTTGACGACTGGTGACGACTTACAGGGGTGGGATAGGGAGGGTGGGAAGGAGTTGCAGGAGGGAGGGGATATGGGGATATACGTATAAATACAGCTGATTCACCTTGTTGTACAGCAGAAACTGGCACAACAGTGTAAAGCAATTATACTCCAATAAAGAGCTTAAAACACACACACACACACACAAAACCTACTTACTCACAACCCTAACAGAGAAAAGGAAATCTATACATTGATACGAAAAGAACATAAGAGTTCAGTCAAAGAATTCAGAGCTCAACTCTGCCCTCTGTTAAATGTGTTATTTTATGTAGATCAAGTTACTTACACCACTGAATGTCAGTTTTCTCACTGGTATTAAATAGGCAACTATCTGTTAGTTTATAACATGGTTTACAAGAGGGACAAAGGTTACAGATTGGCTGGGAATCATGATTAGATATGTAAGGGGGTACACACTTTCCAAGCATTCAGTTGACAATTATGATTCTTTGTAGATTACTGTAAAGATTAAACAAAAAAGCATGAAAAGTACGTAGTCTGGCAAAGTGGCAGAGTCTGGATAAATTCAGTCTACTTCCTCCTTCAAATACAGAAAAATAAAGTGATGAGAACTTACTAAGAGGTTACTATGTGCACCCTTTGTTTGGTGCTTTCACTTGAAGCAAAACTAGTCCAAAACTTAATGATTAAAATCTGTTATCTACACAATTTTCTCAGACTCTTATTAAACATCCATAAGGAGGAAGAAGGAACCTTTGCAAAGAGTTGTGCGAACCAACAGATAAATCAGCAGAGAGTGTAACTTTCACAAGATCTTGGTTGCTAATGTAAGATATATCACTGTCTCCTGTAAACACAGATATTACTGACATCTACTCCCAGGCAAAAGACGTACTTAAAAGACATACTTAATTTACCTTCTGAAGAAAATAAACTTCATCCCAAAGTGATTTTTAACTTGGTCATCACTCTATTTCCCAAAACAGAAGTATGGGATAATTTACGGATAAACAAGGAAAACTCATCCCATGTACATCAAGATATACGGAAGCTTTATCAGAAAACGTGGTATCAGTTTATAAGCTTTCTACACACAAATTTCACCACTTATTTCCCAAATATGGTTAGGATACACACTGAACTGATAAAGATCAGCATGCTTCTCTAAGAACCGCAGCTTATTAACATAATTCCTTCCTCTTAAAAAAAAAAAAAGAATCCTCCAATTAAATAAATAAAAAGTGAATAATGTACAGGAAGCAATTTTTTTAAAGCTTTAAAAACAAAATAATAAATGATATCCAGTGTTTTGCACAATACAGACACCTAATATTTGTTGATTTGCCACACAGGAAGAATATTTTCTCCTATGTATAAATATTATTGCCTTACATTTGATTATTTTTACCCATAATAATTTAGTTATACTCTGAGACAGTTGCACAAATATGTGCCAACTCAGAACATCCCGTAACTTGACTTTGGTTTCTACCAGAGTACTGTTATCTAGTTAGCCTGGAATAATAGAGACTTTTTTAAAAATAATACTTATCTTTTGGTGAATGGTAAATTTGACTTTTTTAAAAAGTATCTTTTTATTTTGTCATTTTATAACATAATATTGCCATTGAGAACATGAATTTTGTCCATTATATTTTCTCTGCAGTGTACATACTGATTTTAAAATTTACCAAATAAAAATGAATTTACTAAACAAACAACAAAAAAAAGAATCAATGAAACACAGCTGAGGCCAAAGAATCATTATGAATGGTTATCATCAAGTGTCGTTTGTAAGTTATATTACAAACTAGAGAAAGATAATTGCCTGTCCAAAAAAATCAGGATAAAACAAAGGCCTTCAAACAAAGGAGCTATATTCTTATATTTATTACACCCTCCAATATTTTTGTTAGATGAGGACAGTAAGGAACCAGAGGTGCACGACTGTTAGAGGCAGAGCTGTGGTCAAACCCAGGCAGTCTGGCTGCAAAGATCATGGTCTGAACCACTGTGCTCGACACCACCAGGAAAAAGCAAATCCAGCCCAGGAAGGCAGTGAGAAGTCCAGACACAGTGAATGATCACGGTGGCTTAGAAGCAGAAGATGGAAGATTTCAAGATTCTGAGGGGGAAAAAAAAAAACCCACAGAACAACAAAAAACAGTGATTTTGAGGCTGTCACACTAAATATGTGAAAAAGGCAAATAATGTACCCCCAAAAGGCAATTATAAACTCCAAAGCGAAAAAAAACATACGAAAGTTCATGCCCCAACTGTCCAGCAAATTAAAATACAGGACAAATTTTAGCAAGTGATGGAATGTAAGAAGACAGTCCATTTGAGTCCTGTCTTGGAAACATCTCCTTCCCAGTAACACAGAACCAACACAAAAGGAAGTATAACCCAGCACATCACATGGCCCAGTGATGACGCATGAAGTCTCAAATAATACAAACACTAGTTCACTGGTGTTCAACTTTTAGAATCAACCCAGAAAAGTCAAGAAAGAAGTGATTGTGGGTAAAGGACAGGATGAAACTGTCATCCATCCTGATAACCTAGGATCAAAGTGCAGGTGAGAACAAGTCATTCCAGAAAGTGGTACTTGAAAGTGAAGGCTGGCAAGGTGGCAAAAGGGAAGCAAGAGCCTCATCTTATAAAAAGAAAGTTAGAAGATACTGGAAGTGTGTGGGATAAGAAATAAAGACTCAAATATGTGACTTCACATTTATAAAATAACGAGAGGAATAAATTTGTGTAACCGGATAAGGTTGGGGAGGAGCATTAGCGAACTCAATCACGTCTTCCACTCCAAAGGCTCAGGAGATTGCATCTAAACAAATGAAGAAACAGATGTATAAACATACTATTCAGAAATATGGATGTAATAAGACGAGCTAAAAATGGAAACAATTAAAAGAGGTTTACCTCTAGAGAGTAGGACTAGAATGAAGAGGGATGGGGCAGGAAATTTGCTTTTCATGGTAAAATCTTCTTTCTCTATTATTCGAATTGTTACCAATTATTACTTTGATAAAAAAATTTAATTAAGTTGTAAGTTTAAACTGTCATTATTTTAGAAGATCATTTTAAAAATATAGTATTTCATACAATGTCCAAATCTAGCATTCCTTTCTTTCCCCCACTTTTTATTTTTATTTTTTATTTACTTTTTTTTTTTTTTTTTTTGCCATGCTGTGCGGCTTGCACGATCTTAGCTCAGTTCCCCAAACAGGAATCAAACCCAGACCCCCTGCAGTGGCAGTGCAGAGTCTTAACCACTGGACCACCAGGGAATTCCCAGCTTATTTTTAAAAATAATTTATCAACTTTCATAAAAAGTTACTCAAATAATACAAGGAGTTCACATATACCCTACACCTAGCTTCCATAATGTTAAGAACTTAACCAGTATGATTATCAAAACCAACTCCTGGTATTGCTGCAATACTAACATCTGAATTATAGACCTTATTTGAATTTTCCCAGTTTTTCCCCCTAATATTCTTTTTCTCTTCCTGGATCCAACCCAGGATCCCTCACTGCATTTGCTTGTTCTGTCTCCTTAGTCTACTCCTGGGTGTGACAATTCTTTCATCTTTCTTCATCGTGACCGTGACAATTTTGTACAATGTCTCTCAATTTGGGTTTTTCGGAGGTTTACTCATGAGCAGGTTGAGATTATGTATTTTTTTGGCAAGAAGAGCAAAGAGGTGATATTGTGCATCATACTGGGGGTGTATGATGTCAATATATCTTATTACTAGTGATGTTACCCTTCATCACTTGAATAAAATAGTGTCTGCCAGTTCTTCCAAATGTAAAATTACAGTTGTAATTGAAAAACAGCTTGAAGGAAATACTTTAAGCCTGTGATATTCATTTTTGGTAAGTTAAATATACTGACGGGTTGCTGCATCTTAGAGATGTATAAAGAAGTATGTATGGATTAAATAAGATAATATTATTTAGGAACCTTGGGTTGGAAAGTACTATTTATTGAGTTTTGTTCTTCATTTTTTAATTCAAAACACTTTTTAAAAGTGCCAAGCAATCCACACAAGAGCTTCAAGGTTCAGGTGCACTGAAGTTTCCGCCACCAACATTTAGAACATGGACATTGTGCGCCCTCTAGTGTGTATTTCTTTGACACAACTTTTGCATCAACAAATTCAGCAAAAAGATTATTTTCACAAAAGAAAACAGCCTCTCATCAATTTATGCTTCTCTACTAGTCAATAAATCATCTGTTAATTATTTTGCTAAGTACCAAAACCATTTCAATGCCAAAGATTATCAACTTTTTCCTATCTATTGGGTTATTTCTCAGAATATATGCAAAAGCTCAGGAAACAAAAGAGGACAGAAGGCTAAAATCAGTCAAAACATTTTTAAGCAAACTTCACAAAGGCTAGAGAAAAGAAAATGTTGAAATCAATATTACTGCCTAATTCAGAAGCACAGTTCATTGTGTTCTGCCTATACAGATGGCTCCATTTCTCTTGTTTAAAACCCTCTAACACTCGGAAACTGTGCTCCACTGTGGTCCAAGTCTCACAGGTATACTACCTCTTTATTTTCCCACAATTTACTGGAAAATTCTGAGCGCAATGAATAGTGAATTTACTTGCAAAACAGGAGTGGGAAGCAAAGTGTAACAGAAACACAGGTTTTGGAATCACATAGGCTGGGCCTCTGCTTCCAGACCTGCCATATACTACATATACTAGCTGTATTGCTTAACTTTTCCAAGCCTCAGCCTACTGATCAGTTGGGGAAAAAAAAAAAAAAAAGGTTAACATCTTACAGTTTTATCTGAAGATTAAAAAAATACAAGTAAAGTACATGATCAGAATTCAAACTGTAACTGTACAGATCCCAGGGTAATCTGCTACCAGATAGTAAAACCCATAGGTAAACATTTTCAATAGTTCTTTTAAATGACTCCCTGCAACCTCAATCCTTTATTTACACATAAACATTCTAGATTTTACCTTCACATTTGGTTTTCTTAATACATAAAGTCTCTTTCTTATTACCTCTTACAAGATGGTGTTTGCTCAGACAATAAAATATAGTATACAATCCTAAGAATCTCAAGAGTAATTTTTACTCAGTGTTCATTGTACATAACTTGCACGTAGTTGATAAAACACTTTCTTCATGAATAAGTCGTCTGCTATATTCATATGTCATTTCAAAAAGTGTTTTACATATATAAAATATTCATAGGAGAAACCTCTAACAAGAAATGACAAAATTAAAATAAGGGCTTTTCGTGCAAGGCACAAGAATACCAGGAAATGTGATAAGAAAAGACAAGGAGAAAATTAAGCTCATTGGAAGTGCAGAAAGTTGAGATGGCAGAAAACCACTAACTTACCTAGGAATTAAGTAAGGACTCCATAATTCCACCAAATGCAGCATAGTCTGAGCATCTGTTGGAGATTTTAAATATCAAGTACTTAAAACGAGTCTACTTCTGAAAAGTGTGATTAAGCCCTTGGTTTGTTCATTAAATATTTTCTGAGCGTGCTGTATGTCAAGGAATCTTCTAGGTGTTGGATTAACAGAAGAAAAGAAAACACGCAAAAGGCACTTGCCTTCAAAGAGCATATATTCTAGTGGAGAGAGGAAGGCAAGAAATAAATTTATAAACAAGAAATGAAGATAATTTCAGATAATGCTACTTGCTAGGCTACCAAGCGAGCAATTAGGTGCAGGCGTATATTAGCTAGAGTTAAAGTGGTCACAGTAGGCCCCTCAGAGAAGGGACATGTGAAGTGACACCAGAATGATAAGAACAAATCATGCAAACATATGGGATAATATGCACTTACAAGCCATTGTTCTCCATGAATATCTCTACTGAAGCAGATTCTCCATTTGTTTATGTCCTCTGATTAACTTTTCCTTTAATATCATGTAGACTTCTAGCTGCTGAGAACTTATTTTCTCCAAACTCCCGGCACTAATGTCTACTTAAAGGTTTAAAAATGAGAATATGAACTATTCATTAAAACATATATTTTCCTCTCTGGAAAAATCTGAGTATAAAATGCAAAATATACAGCTCACCATGGGGGCTAATATCATGGGCTCTCAAGTCCTCAGTTAGATGAACCACAGCCTTACTAAGCCTCAGTTTCTACAAAGCAGGGATTTGGGTTACTGTGAGGATTATGTAGAATAATGCATGCTAAGAATTTAGCACAGGGACTGAAACATTGTAAATACTTGGGAAGCATTAGCTCTTATTTCGATTGTGATTTACATATTTTTTAAGGAAAGTGTCTACATATACTATGTCAGTACAGATATTCTGACATCTTAACTTTAAAATCAAAACTGTGAGGAAAAAAAAAAGTAACTGAAGTAAATTCCATTTCAGAATAGTGATTACAAAGAGACTGACAAATGATTTTTAAAGAAGAGCTTCCACACTGAGCCCACAAGAACAAAGGTGGGGGAAAAAAGAATAAGAATAAACATCAAAATTTACAGAGTAGAACTAAATGTTCAAAAAACTGTAGTCCAAACAAGTGCTCTGGATGTGAACAACAGGGTGCCCAACTATGGCGCTGAAGTCAAGGCTATAGGAAATGGTTTCCTTTCTGAAGGAACTGAGCTTGAACTAGGAGGACCTGAATAGACAGAATACAGCAGACACTGTAGGGTGGTGACTCAGTAACCGTAGTCCCGACCCCCTCTTTGCCTGCTTTACCTGCCACACTGGAAAGCTACATACATATTCAACTTCCCAATCCCCATGCAACACAGGAGCGCTTTAGACACCTGGCCCAAGAAAGCTTTTGTTTTCCAAGTAAACAGAGTGACAGATAATGCCTCCTGCCCTTCCCACTTCTTCATGGTTGGAAAGGGGCTCAGATGCCTAAAAGTGCAGCAGCCATTTTGTAACCATGGGTAACTTAGCCAAAGTATTAACATTCCTCAAGCAGACTGAAAGAGCCTGGATCCTCAATGCCCTCGTTTAACCAGCATACCAGCCTTAGAGTGACCATCTTCATATTTCTTGTTACAGAGAAGAAAAAAAAAATTTTTTTTAAGAAAAACCATATTTAATTCAGCCACTGTAGTCAGATTTTCTGTTATTTACAGCCAATATGCAATCTAAACTAACACACAAGTATGAAGGGACATGATATTTCACATGAGATGAAAAACACAAAGGAACACCCTAAACAAAGCTACTCCAACATTATGGTATATGATGCTAACACTTAAAAACAAAAATTAAGGGATTTCCCTGGTGGCACAGTGTTTAAGAATCCGCTTGCCAATGCAGAGGACATAGGTTTGATCCCTGGTCCGGGAAGATCCCACAAGCTGCTAAGCAACTATGCCCGTGCCCACAGCTATTAAGCCTGCACTCTAGAGCCCGCAAGCCACAACTACTGAAGCCCGCGTACCTAGAGCCCATGCTCCTCAACAAGAAAAGCCACTACAATAAGAAGCCCGTGCACCGCAAGAGTAGTAGCCCCCGTTCATCACAACTAGAGTAAAGCCTGTGCACAGCAACAAAGATCCAACGCAGGCAATTAATTAATTAATAGAAAAAATTAAGAGAGTTTCCACCTTTATCCAACAGCTTTCCTTATGTTTACACTGAAGACTCATGCTAGTGATTTACTTCCCAGTAAACCCTAAAAAAAAAATGGGAACTGGTATCCCTTCTAGACAACATGCAACAATGGAAATACGTAGCCTTTTCAAAACTGCACGGTGCAAATGAAATTTGTCCAAAGAACCAGAAAAGTAAATAGCAGCTGGTTTCATGTAAACAAAACATGAGAAAATATGCACTAAATGGCTAAAGTAATTTTTCTACATTAAAATAATTTTACTAAATTGTTCTTTCTAAAAATGTTTATTTAAGAGATGAAAAACTGTAGGCTAAAATCCATATTTGAAGAGTAATAATTTTACGTTCTTTGGATTAAAGAATGAAGTATCGTTCATTCCTCATAGACCATCTCTACAGTAAAGTTATAATAAAGTAAAAGCAATTAGGTGACTCACTTTATAAACTGCTTGTGATTAAAGGCAATATTTCATTTTCATTTGTTTAATATTCCCATTAATAAGAATGTCTCATTACACATTTACTAAAAGCCTGAACAATAAAACAATGGACAAATTCCAAGAGCAAACGGATTTTTTTCTTTTCCCATGAAGCTAACATTATGGAATTTTAACAGATGTTCTATTTGGTCATAGTTAATAAAATGAATTATGTAGGATTAAAACAAGGTTCAATATGTTTGCATTGGATTTTAACTGAAAAACAATTTCACATTAAAAGTTTGGAAAGATTTACAATCACTTTTTTTCCCTTCACAGTAAATTACTAAGATGTAGGGAAAAAAAGGGAATTAATTACTTTTCTAATGAAACCAGACATATAATAAAATCTATCTTCTCAAGGTTTAAGAAGACGGAAACCTGAGAAAAGGATAATACTCTCCGGCATTTCATCACCTATCTAAGGAAAAGATCTTATAATGTAGTGTATCAAAGGCTGGGCCCCCACCTGGCATAATTCCAAGTCCCCTTAGAGTCCCCCCAGCATTCTGAAATGATCATAGTGTTTAGTAGCATCTGAACAAAAGAAAATCAAACTTAAAGGAATGAAAAAAGCAACAAATATTTACTGAGTGCTGACTTTTTGGAAGGTGTTGTTACACCAGAGTCTGTGCATACTATAAAGAGGTAAAAACCCAGTTGCCCTCTTCAAGGGGAACTTATATGCTGTCTGGGAAGAGCAGGCATAATTACATGCAGCCAGACAAAACTGAAATGTAAAGGCAAACCAAAAAAGAAAGGAACAGAAAAAGCGAAGGAAACAATTTTATACAAACACACACAGAGATACAGAGCATTGATACAAGGAGGAAAATTCTCATCAGAGAACGCTTTTTTCCCTCTTCTTACTATCATGAAAGCAAGAAATAGTACACAGTCTTAAGAATGGTAAATAAGTAATAGAAGTTCTAGCTGCAGTTGCTTGAAAACATTTTCCAACAGAAAACATTCAACTATTGCAATCTTAGAAAGAAAGCCTTTCTCTAAGGGGTAATCTTATTTGGAGAAAAAATTCCAGTAAATTACCAATGTGACCCCAAAAATTTTCCAACTCATTTACATTAGTAATTTTTATCAGTTCAACCATCAACTAGGGTAACTGTACATTATTATAACCAATATGTTGTTTTTCCTACAGAAGTAGCCAGCGAACATAAAATCAGTTGCAGGTTGCAATTTGTTAAATGAATACACAATTCCATTCTACAAGACATTTGGATAAAACACTCTCCAACTGTAGCTGAGAAGCTTTTTACACAGCAATAGTTAGCTGGCCTCTAGTTCAAACACAGCTTTTGTCATTCATCATCATGAAATGGCAGTCACACATTTGCATGTAGACAGATCAATGTTGCGTCCCTGTTCAGGACCCTGACAGCCTAGACAGAGGCAGCTCTCTTCACCTCTGAGCCTCCTAGCAGACCATATTGCTGTAATACCTCCGTGAGACTGCAGCAAGAACAATCGACGCAAAGTTCCCAGCACAGAGGGGCACATGTGGGCTCAGAGAGGTTAAGTAACTTGCCAAGAGCAGACAGCTGGTGAGAGACAGTGGCATTCCACAGAGATGTCATTTCCCGTCAAAAGCCCTTTTAGCTACCAAGAATACAATTAATCATAGTTAACATTTTTCAAACACATTCTATGTGTCAAGGTCTACAGAAAGTACTTCATATGGATCTCTTTAATTCTCACCATAACTTCAATTTAATTCAGACCATTAGTTCACAGTAAAGGGAGAAAACTGTTCTCAGATATATGTTCATATGCCCAGTCCCACTTAAAATTAAAATTACAGTGAGATCATTTTTCACCTCTGAGATTGCTAGTACAGTTGGTGAGGCAGAGGATAACAGAGAATTCCCACACTGTGGGCAAAAGGGTCAACTGGTACTTCCACAAAGGGCAATTTGGTGATTTGCATCAAAATTGCAAACGCCCATACATCCCTAACCAAGAAATTCCACTTTTCAGCATTTAAGCTACAAACATCCTCAACCACGTATGAAATGACATAGGAACAATGTTATTCACTGTAGCATGTCTGTCCTGCCCACCAATGAGGAAGTGGTGGTACAATGATTCCTCTGTACAATGGACTCCTACACAATCATAAAAAAGAGAGTGTGCCCCTTATAAAGTGGTATAAAATGATTTCTAAACTATTTTGGTTAAAAACAAACTAGATGCACCTAGGATAGGGAGGCTCTGGAAAAACACACAAGAGACTTATATTAGATGAAGACTTTGGGGGAAATGGAACTATTAACACAACTGGAAAGAGGATTTGAAGGACAGTTCTTAAGGCTTGACTCCTAAAGGTTCCTGTTTCCAGCCACTAGATTAGGGGAAATTCTCACTGCCTGAAAAAGACAAAAAGGGAAACTGGGTTTGGAATTTGTGAGTGAACTTTGCAATCAGAGTGGGGAATTTTGCACCTAAAGGGACAGATTGAGGGCTTTCATGAACTCACAGAACAGGATGAATGACTTGTTCTGGCCTGCCAATCAAGTGCTTGATTTTGATTGCATGTGTAATAGAATTTGGTGGGAGACTTGCTTTATTGAAGCCTGGGAGCAAAACTGAGGTGAAAGGGAGAGAGAATGCTCACCTATCTCAAATCTCTTTAGTGGCTACACTCACCTACCAAAAAGAAGCCAGGAGTTACTCATTACCAAAATGGCAACATTCTGCCTCTGAGGCTGCTCCAATCAGTATCTCAGTGTCAGATTCGTGCAAATAATTGTTAAAAATCAGTCATTTATCAACTCCAGTGGACACGTGGGGCTCTGGCAAGGACTTTTCCAATGTGCTTAATTCCAGGCCCCTGGCAAACATACAGCTGGAGTGAGAGGTTCAACCTTTCCTCCTGGAAAATTCCCCACCTGGTTGAGCGTTTTCTTGAGGCGCCCTCAGCAGGCTTCAGGTAAAGGGAAATCACTCCTAACCTCTTTGATGGGCATGAAAACCCCAATTCTGCTTTGATAAGCAAGGCACACACAACACGTGTTCTTTCACACCCTTGGGCATTTTCTTGTGTGTTACCTCTGCCTGTCTCCTTGACTACTTCTAACTGCCACTACTTCAGAAATTAAGTCAATGCTAATTTTTATTAATGCAATCAATACTGAGTATCACTCGAGCACTACTTCCTCTAGAATCCATGCTGCATCTTAGATATACATGTCATTACCGCCCTATTACACTGCACTGTGAAGTGTCCGCCCCCCCATTTGCTTCCTCACCAGAATGTGAATCCTTTAGGGCAGAAGTGTTCTGCGTGGTACCCAACACATAGCAGGCACTCTTAAAACAACTGTGGAGTAGAATTTGTGGATAAAACGCATTTGTTGAGCTTAAATTATTCCTACTTTATTTGGAAACGACTTGCCTTCCTTTGCTTCCTTTTGCTATAGAAAGTCCTTTCTAATTCACACCCAAGGTCGTGAGGCTGCTCTCCATAAACCTTTCTGGACAACGGACCCTCTGAAATCAGCCTGGCTATGAAAGCAGCTGTGATTTTGCTCCCCATTTCAATCTTACTGAAATAACCTCACTGCCCCACAATGCTTGGCCACATCTAATTTGGCCTAGATCATGAGGAAAATGAATACTGAAAGGTGAGGTAAAGAGTATAATCGGTTGACCTTGCTGAGACTCTGTCTAAAATTCACAGTAACGGAAATAATTTAAGAGAACACAAGGAATAAGCATGCAATCTCCACAAACATCAAATGTAGTAAAAACCATGTGACAGCATTCACAAAATCTAAAGAACACACATAATCTATCTTATAACACATGTTTTCAAACTTCAATCTCATTCTAATGGGCTACCACGAAGGAGATTAAAACTATTTTTAAAGAAAAAATTGTACACAATAAACGTATGAGTTTCCTGGTGATTCTCACTAAGGCTTCAATGTATTTTTTTTATTGAAACAATCAAGCTCTTGGCGAAAATATTTGATATTGGTGTCAGAAGGAGGTAAGAATTGAAACTATTTATAATGCAAAAATTTTGTTTAAAGCAGATACATCACTTCTTATTTTTCTCAATTTGAAAAGAAGCTATGTTTCATTCGGCAATAACTCTTCTCTCATTCTATCCGAGAATCTGTACAAAAGCAATATTTCAACTAAAATCAGTTCTGAAGGATATTTTATGAAAATGCCTAATGCAGAAGACCCCAATTAAATTTCCAACAAAGCACTGCCATTTTGAGTAAACAAAGTCATCTCAATAGGGTCACACTTTTTGCAAGAATTGCAGCCTAGAAATTAATTACTAGTGTGACATATGTCAAAACAGATTTTTAAAAGAACAGAATGCAGTTGTAACCATGTGTTTTATCTGTTTGTTTGTATGCACAACCAGTATTCTCTGGCATGTAAATACATTCATTTATTCAACATCTCTGAGAAAAATAAAAGGTTTATTGTCCCCCCACTCCCCCTTTTCCCGCACCCAGGTGAAACCTGAGTAAATAACAAGTGTCTAGTGAGTCGGAAAATAAGTACAGAATGAAGATACAGTGCAGGTGGTATTTTGAAAGGCAGAAGTCATCTTCACTCAAATAACTAATTTTGAAACATTCAGTCTGCCTTCAGAAGAAGTTTTTCAAAGATATACATCAACTGCATCACACTACACTAAAGGTTATTACTGTGGAAATCAAAGCTTTAAATAACACGTTAACAGTGCTGGTGTTTCACAAAGAAGGTTGTAACCTATACTAACAACAAACAAACAAACAAAGACTACCTGGGAATAAAATTCAGATTCCAAAGCGTTTCAATATTCTGCTAATTATGAAAATATTTATTTCAGTTAAAAACATTTTTATAAATGAAAACATTTTAGCATCCAAAGGAACTCCAAACAGAAAACAAGGATTCAAAGCAGAAGAAAGCAGATTCTTTTGTATTTTAATAGAAGATTACATTCTAATCCTTTTCACAATGTATACCTACATCAAATCATCATATTGTACACTTTAAATGGCTCACAATTGTATTTGTCAATTATACCTCAAAAAGCTAAAACAAACAAACAAAAACCCCTAGGATTTAAAGTCCTTAAAAAAGAAAAAAAAACACTTATGTCCCAAACCAAACAAAAATTTCTCTTATATCCCATATCTCACATATCTATAACTCAACTTCTAAACTTCAAAATAGCCTTTTCGATGTGAGGCAAAAATTAAAATTACTGCTTCCTGCAGTAATATACATACTAAAATTACTTTGCTTTTTCAACCAAAAAAAAAAAAGACAAAGTAGACCACATACTGAACCACAGAATTTCGGAGCTGGAAGGCTTGCTCCAGGGCACAGTGCACTGCAAGTCTTGGACAGGGCCAGCACTCCAGTCCAGACTGAATTTCCCAATTCATCATATTTTGTTATCAGAAAGACAAGAAGATTTTTCATATAAAAACAGACTTCTGAAACACCTGTCTCCCAGAGTGCTTCTTTCCTTACCAATTTTTCACTCATTCTGTGTATTACAGTAATTAACTTGATATCTTACCCTTAGTAGTTATGTCTTAATGTTTCAACTATCACAGCCACATAGCCACCTTAGATAAGACTGAAGCTATAGGATGGGCCATTCTGATCACTGGGGCTGCTCTTTCAGTAAACCCATTCTACCCTGTCATATGTAAAAACTAACATAAAGACTACACAGTGTTTTAAAAAGTGATAATTTCCCTTTGTAATTTTTTAAACCTGTCTTTCCAAATAAATTTACCAAATAAAGCATATCATTCTCTTATACTTCAATACTGGAAATTAGGTTGCTTACCTCTCTTAAAACAGTGCTTTTGTAGCCTCGATACAATCCTTGGATGCCCTGAAACAAACAAAAGGCCAAGAGCTCAGTTCTATGAGAGGTTAAAGGTTCTAAACTGACCTAAGGTATGTAAAGCTCAGGTCAGCTCCCTTTCAAATGGGAACACCTTTAATAATAAAGCTGCCTACATTTTAATTAAGCTTTACTTGTTTTCAACATTTCTTCTCTCAAAAGAAAAAAAAATACTAGAGAAGCTTTAAATAAACATATATCCAAAACATTATGATGTTGGTCACTAGTATCAGTCCATTATCACAGGTCTTTTCCATGGATTCTCAAATTCTGTAGTGATGTTTTAATATAATATCCTACTCACTTTACATATTCACTATTTATTCCATATTTGATTCCAAAAGAACAACAGGACGATTGCAATGTAGGACACATACACAGTAGTGGCACTTGTGTGTTTGTTCAGAAATTTGAAAAATGAAACTAAAAATTTGAAAATAATGGAAAGGCAAAGATAATCTTAGCATAAAAGGTTGCTATAATTAGACAATAAATTTAGCTTTAAGTGTCTTCTAAGGCTCCTGGGATGAGGGCCACAGTGTCCATATTAGCTACCATAAAATCTTCCTCAATAAATTTTTAAAAAAAGAGCTTAAAAACATTCTCACCTCTTGACATAAGATGTTAGAGAAAATATGAAATGTTCCTGAAGAAGCAGATACTTGTGCCCTCTGCTTAACTACTTCAGAAGGAACTCGAATCAGACAGGCAACCTAAAATATAGAAATCGAATTATATCCTAAAAAAGAAGTAACTGCTATGAAAATGGAAACTTTTTCATAAGCAAAAATTGCAGTTAAACAAAAGCATAATGTACAGCAGGGGTCCCAAACCTGTTAGGGCTGCACAGCAGGAGGTGAGTGGCAGGCGAGCAAGTGAAGCTTCACCTGCCACTCCCCAGCGCTCGCATTACCGCCTGAATTGTTCCCCACCCCCCACCCCCATCCGTGGAAAAAGTGTCTTCCATGAAACCAGCCCCTGGTGCCAAAAAGGCTGGGTACCGCTGATGTACAGGCTCAGTGCAGGAAATCAAAAGCGATTTTTTGGTTTTTTTAACCTAAAACATTCACTGCATTAATGGACATGCATAGTGTCATCATCCCATGTAGATCCTCCTACCTCCTGCCTCACTGCCCCAAGCAAATGTGTCTATAAGCCCCACAATGGGAAGAAGTTCATTTACATTCTGAACTCCCAATACCTAGGAGGGCATCTGGCATTCACATGACAGCCATTTCAAACATGTCTGCTCAGTGAATGAATCAAAAGCTTTACTGGAGTAACACACATTGGTAGAGGCAAGACTGAAAATCAGCTGGTTACCCCGAATCTTCCATCCCATCCCACCCCACCCCTAGCGTCCAACAGCTCCCAACCCCCGCACCCCCAACCTTCCCAACACCCAACAGCTGAGCAGTACCTACAGGCACTCTTGGACCCTGCTCCAGCATTTGAGTTGACGTAGGTCCTAACTGCTCCATACTCACACTTGACCAGTTAACAAATAATTGTAACATCACCCTTGGTGACATGCCAAGGTCAGTTACACACCATCTCAACGTCACACTTCCAGGACTCTGCCTTCAGTAGCCCAGTTATCTTCAGAAATCGTAACAATAAAGCACTGGTCCAAACAGAAGGGGCTCTGCCCACTGAAGGACAGAAGGCAGGGGAAAGGGCAGCAGGGAACAGGAAGGAAGACATATAAACTGATACTTTAAACTGTTTTAATGGAAGTCCTGTATTTAAGCCTCTACAAACTAAGCAGCCTGCCAAGGAAACAAACTTTTTCTCCAACTTGGAATTCACACACCTGACTGGTGTTCAGTGTTTTCTATATGGTTGAGGAGATGAATTTTAAAACTTTTAGAATACACATTTCATATACAAATATATACATCTGAGGCACAGTAAGAAATGTGGACAATCTTTCTTCAATGACACATGCAGCAAAATGGAAACAACAAAGGAAACTTAAAATAACCATCCCATCAGATAGGGGATTTTTGTCCTTTCCAATCTGTAGTCTCCTAATCCCTAATTTGAGATTATTACCCAATTTAGATACTATATAAGGCTTTGTCTTTCTAATATTAAATAGCTCTAAGGTACAAATCAGCAAATTTTTTATGTAAAAGATCAAATAGTAAGTATTTTAGACTTTGCAAGCCATGTGGTCTCTGTCACAATGCTTCAGCTATGCTGTGGGAACACAAAAGCAGCCACAGACAACAGCATGTAAGTGAATGGTGTGACTGTGTTCCAATAAAACTTTATTTATAAAAACAAGCAATAGTTTGCCAAACCCTGCTCTAGGGATAAACAGTGGCAAATCCTTCTTTGGGTTAGCCTTGGCAAGAGCAGAGCAGGCACAGAACAGATGTAGGCCTCAACACCCCAGGACGCAAGGGACAGAGATGGCATGTGATGTGATTCTAGATGTCATTCTTGTTGTCAGCTAACAAAGGGCATATCACCTCTGAAAAGCAGTTCAGAAGTAACAGTAGTTTATGTGGATGCACTCCAACTGGTATGTTAAGGAAAACAAAGGATTAACTACCTGAAGTTATTTTTTTCCCCAACCGACAAGACTTACAAAACAATACATACAATCTAACATCTTTTTCTTCATTCACCCTTTTGAATGCTTTTTGTCTGCAAAGATATCTGCAATTTGGGCCAATATCTCTCTCCATCCACGGTCTCCCTTCAAATTTGCCTGATTTGGTTCAACAAAACATAGGGAGCCAGATACTGCACAAAGCACTGCCTGGTAAAGAAGACTAAGACAGTGCCCCGACCTCAAAGAACCCACAGCCACACACACACAGTTTCAATAATACATGGCAAGAAACAGATAAAATAAAAAAAGAGGCAAAGACAAGTATCACAGCAAATGGAGAGGAGGGGTATTTTAGTTCAACCTGCAGACTGAGGGAAAACTGCCAGAGATTATGCCTTCACAGAACCTTCCAAAGGAGCAAGAATTAGCTGGCCAGAAAGGCAAACAGGGCATGCTGGGGAGTGTAAACAGAAAAGCACACAAATACAAAAGCAGGGTGTTCAGGGGTAACAGAGCCATCCCATGTCAAGTTAGCACTCCACAGTGTATACCCACCCAAGCCATTCCATATCACCAAAACCTCAAGTTTAAGGTCAGGAGTAATGGGAAGTAAGACTGGACAGACAGCCAAGGAGCCCCTGTACACCATGCAAGGAGCCTGAACTTCACAGCACAAACAATGGGAGCAGTTGGAAAAGTTTAGGCAGAGGGTTTGCAACATGGATGGACTTGGAAGGGATTATGCTGAGTGAAGTCAGTCAGAGAAAGACAAATACTGTATGATATCACTTATATGTGCAATCTAAAAAATACAACCAACTAGTGAATGTAACAAAAAAGAAGCAGACTCACAGATGTAGAGAATAAGCTAGTGGTTACCAGTGGGAAAAAGAAATGGGGGAGGGGCAACATAGCTGTAGAGGATTGAGGCATACGATATATCAGGTATAAGTAGTGAGGAGAGAGTAAGATGCTCCTGCAATATCGTGGTGCCATTAAATGAGACCAGGGGTCAGAGGAGGAAAACAGGTTTAGAGTGAAGAGGATACGCTCAGACTGAGAAATGCTGAGTAGAAGTCTGTGGCACACGTAAGGGGCTGTGTGTAGCTGAGAAATTAATATATGACTATAAAGCTAGAAAATAACAGGGCTAGAAATATAGATATAAAAGTCATCAGCATATAGGGGATGGCTGGAACCAAGAGAGTAGATTAAATTACATAAATAAAGATCAAAAAGGGAAGATCAAAAGGCCAAGAATGGAAGCCCAACGAACACCCACTGTTACAGAGCAGACAAAAAGAGAAGAACTGATCAGACACGTGAGGAGGAGGAAATGGCGGTAGTGAACACTGGTCTTCTGTGGCTGTCCAGTTTTCAACTCTCATATGTGAGAGGCTTCCCAGTTCAAGAAAACAAAGGGTGTCAGTCACTCTCTTCCCTGACCTTGTCACCAACTTAGGCTTAACTCATCAGATACTCCCACCCAGGGGTCTGAATCTAGAGCTACGCTGGCCAATCACAGGCCACTAGCCGCGTGAGGCTACAGAGCACTTGCAAAGGTGCTAATGCAATTGGGATATGCTGTTTAAATATGAAATCCACATAGGATTTTGAAAGTTTTAGTGTGAAAAAATAAGGTAAAATATCCCACTAATAATTCTTTTATATTGATTACATGTTGAAAGGTTAACACTTTGGATAGGTATGGTTTGATAAAATGTATTAAAATCATCCAGCTGGGTTTTTCCACCTTTCTAAATGTGGTTACTAGAAAACGTAAAATTACATCAGTGTCTTATGTTTCTGTTGGACAGTGCTGTTCTGGAGCTACTGGGAGACATTCATCACAGCAGTAGCATTAAAGGTCCAGTGTCCAGGGGCAGTCAGCGGGGCAGGCAGTGCTGGAGGGAGCATCCCAACCACACTGTTCCTAAGGTACCGGCCTGGCTGTGGTCCTTGCCACAGCCGCCTTTCCCATTCATTTCCCTCATTCTCCAGTCTTCCATCGATTCTAAGAGCCATCAAATAAAGTGTTCCAAGTCAATTACTTAAGTAACTTTTTTTTTGGATATAAGTGGCAGAACACAAACTAATGGCCTAGACAATAAATGACATTTAATTATGTCACCTAGCAAGTATTTTGGTGAAAGGCAGTTCAACATTTAGTGCAGAATCTCTACAAAGTGAGCCAGAATCCATGCTCTTTCTCCTCTTCTTCACCACCACCGCTGGAATATTGACTTTTCATCCACAGCTTGCTGCCTCAGCAGATATATGGCTCCAGCATAACCCCGTCATACAATTGGATTCCAGACAAGAAGAAAATAATACCCTCTTTTTTTCCAGATGCCCCCTAGAGGGTGTCCACTTGGCCAGAACTGTGTGACATGGCCACCCCTTCTTAGGAAGGCTGCGAATATGTAGACCTAGCAAAGGGTTAGGGACACTGCCACCCAAACCAAATTGAGAGAAAGGGAAGTAACTTGACAGTGTCTGCCAACTTTCCAAAAACCAATCTTTTTCTCCACAGGTTAGTCAAGATTAATTTCTACTGCAACCAACCAAGAATGCTACTTGATATTCAAGGGGACCAGATGGAGATTCGCAGAGCAATGTCAAGAGTCTCAACCAGTGCATACATGAGAGTTAGTGGAGTTCACAAGAATGGTTTCAATGGAGGGCTGGGCCAGGAGACCCATTACAGTGAATTCATAAGTGATTCAAAGATAGAGACAGGCAAGTGTAGACAACTACTACAGGAAGCGGGCAGAGACGTTAGGAAAGATGGGGTCATAGCTAAAGGCAGTTATTTGTCTTATTTTATTTAGGATGATAAATATTTGTACAGAGGATGGGGGAAAGTTGTAATAGCAAGGCAGAGGTTGACAATATGGGAAAGAAATGGAATAACATGAAGATCCCAAAGGCTATGAAAAAGGCAGAGCCAGGAGCCCTAGTACACGCCTGCACTGCTGGCAAGACCACCCTTTGCCTGTGCAGCCCCCCAGCACAGGGTGCTATCCTGCATCTAAAGTGGGCTTTTCATTTCAGGGCTCAACTCCAGGAGGGAATGAGCAGTAGTCTGGGTGAGGGTCTTCAGAGCTAGACTGTGGCCCTAGCTGTGTCAGTGATCTCTCAAGCATTCCCATCGCTTTCCTGGCTCTAATTTTTCTTATTTGACTTGGACCAGACATCTTTATGGCACCCTTTTAGGTTTTGATTTCTATAATTCTTAATTTTCTCCAATTATAACCTCTTTTTTGCCTCAAAAGATTCTCTTTACTCTCCAAATAAACTATTTCCTCACAATTCTCATTCCCCTCCAAAACTACTTTAACTGAAAATTTTTTACTTACTAACTTATACCATATAGTTTTTAAAATATATTACTTTCTCTCCTACTAAACATAAATACTGTGAGGGCAAAAAGAAAATACGCATTAATTTTACTAATCAACTGGAATCAACTGGGGAGAGGGGGCAGGAAGCCTTCTAGTATACTTTTTTCCAAGCTCTATTTAGGTTTAACTGACCAAATTGTATCTACTATTTTTTGGTATTATTTTATGTAGAAAGTAACTAAAACCACCCAAGAAGAGGGGAAATGCCAAAAATTAATCATTTTCACAGAAATACCTTACCAATACTCCAGAATTATTAAAATACATTTTTAATGTATTTTTTAAATACCTTTTTTAATGTAACACTTCTAATCTTTACATATAGTTGCATAAAGACTAGAAAAAATAGAGTGGGAATACAGGTGATGTTTCTCCTTTTCTGCCCACTTGCATTTTATACATTCTCTACAGCGAACACGTATGATTACTTCATAAGTTTCTTTTATGTAATTTCAAAGAGCAAAAACATTTGCTATGGGCCAAAGATTTTAAGTGAGGGACAAACTAAAATGAAAGGACTCATTTAAAATATGTTTTCAGATGCAATCCTACTTATTAGCCTTAACAAAAATAACATTTAATTTTAATTTAGTGACAATAACACACACCAGAACAGATTAAACAGCTTACCACTAAGGCCTAAAACTGGGTATAAGTTATGTTACTTTTGGTAAGAGTGTAAACTTTTAAATTCATACTTATAAACCAGGATAGAAAATGACGTCCACTGAAACTTACATGCTGGCAGCGCCCAGCATCTAAAACTCATTACAGAAATGAAAATAAATATATAAGAAAGAAAAGGGTACACTAACTCCCTGTATTTTTCAACTCAAGAGGTCAAGAGTGAAATATGATCCCAATATGTCAAGAAAATAGGAATTGTCCACTTTTGTGCCTTGGCATAAATATTTATGGAACTTCATGCTTCATAACCCTCCATGTTCTTAGATTATATTTTTATTTCTTAAAAATTCAATAGCAGAAGAGAAATTTTGTAAAGGTTCTTAGATGAAAAACAATCTAACTAACAGAAGAGGTACAAAGCACCCAGCATGGCTTCCTGACTTCCCTGCCTGGCAATTTTGGCGTAAGAGGCCACAAAGTGATGCCGCTATTTCCTTCAGCAACTCCCTTGCCTTCCATTTGGTTTTCTATTAACTCTGCTCTTTCTTAGATTTGAATCTGAGCTACAACAGAGTATTTCACTGCACAGGAACAAAAACATGTTACACTATTATGGTTCTATGAAAGGAAATAAAGGTAATGTCATCTGTGGGTCTTGGCATAAATCCATTCTTCAGAGCATCCTTTCCTCAGACGTCTGGGGTTCAGTATGAATCCATGACACAGGGAAGGTGACATTTTCATTAAACCCAAAAACGTTGTATATGTTAAAGTTCTATCAAAAGACAAGACAAATAGGCTTTCCATAAAGAAAATATACGTCCCCATTTTTTTCACATTAAAATGCAACACTGGCCTCAGTGGAATTTAACATACCAAAAATCTGATGAACTTTAGACTGAGAATGATTACAATATTAAAGTTGCTACCAAGACTTTTCTTTCTTTGACATAAACAAAAACTTATCTGATATGTTTTTTATTTTTGAAATGGAGAGCACATCTCCTTTTAGTATTTACTGAACACCAAAACACAAAACTACAAGTTCTGAGACTAAGTGTGTGAAAGGAAAAAAAATCACAGTGAACTTTGGCCTCACATTAGGTATTGTAAAATGACTGAAAGCAGGATGCAGATGCAGAGAATGGACTGGAGGACACGGGGTTGGGGAAGCGGGGGGGGGGGGGGGGGGGGGGGGCGCGAAGGGGAAGCTGGGACGAAGTGAGAGAGTAGCAGAGACGTATATACACTACCAACTGTAAAACAGATAGCTAGTGGGAAGTTGCTGTATAACAAAGGGAGATCAACTCGATGATAGGTGATGCCTTGGAGGGCCGGGACAGGGAGGGTGGGGGGGAGTCGCGGGAGGGAGGGGATATGGGGATATGTGTATAAATACAGCTGATTCACTTTGGTGTACCTCATAAGCTGGTATAAGAGTGTAAAGCAATTATATTCCAATAAAAAGCTTAAAAAAAAATGAGTGAAAGCAGAGAGGAGAGACAGAGCAGAAAGATACTGCTAAATGCCCTGGTTCTTTCATTGCCCCAGCCAAGCTCCATACCTCCACATATCACCTGCCAGCCATGTACAGTCTCACTTCCAACCTCTCTTGAAATGCTCTTCAAAGTTGCTGGACATCACCCACAGTAACTTGTATTAATGCTGTATATTTTACGCAACTATCTCAACATAGTTCACAAGAAAAATAACCGACTTAAGACTTTTCCTTAGGAAACAATCAACAGCTTATAAATATTCATCTTCTATTAGAAGCTAATTATGTCAGTATTTAATACATCAATGAATCTGAGATAGAAGTTACCAAAAGTCAGAGAACTACTTGGCCTAGAAAGCAAGGGTAAGACCCAAATCTTTTGATTATCAACTCCAGAATTTTTTTTTAATTGAAGAATAGTTGATTTACAGTGTTTGTTAGTTTCTTGTACAGCAAAGTGATTCAGTTACATATATACATATTCTTTTTCAGAGTCTGTTCCATCATAGTTTATTACAAGACACTGAATATAGTTCCCTGTGCTATACAGTAGGCCCTTGTTTATTTTATATATAGTAGTTTCTATCTGCTAATCCCCAACTCCTATTGTATCCCTCCCCGCTTTCCCCTTTGGAATCTTACATTTGTTTTCTACATCTGTGAGTCTATATCTGTTTTCTTAATAAGTTCATTTGTATCATTTTTTAGATTCCACATGAGTGATATATGATATTTATCCTTCTCTGACTTACTTCGCTTAGTATGATAATCTCTAGGTCCATCCACGTTGCTGAGAATGGTATTACTTCATTCTTTTTTATGGCTGAGTAATATTCTTGTGTGTGTGTATGCACGTACATGCGCACATACACGTCAATATATATATATACACAAACACGCATACCACATCTTCTTTATCCATTCTTCTGTCAATGGACATTTAGGTTGCTTACATGTCATGGCTTTTGTAAAGAGTGCCGCTATGAACACTGGGGTGCATATATCTTTTTAAGTTAGAGTCTTCTCCAGATATATGCCCAGGAGTGGGATTGCTGGATCATACGGCAACTTTATTTTTAGTTTTTTAAGGAACCTCCACACTGTTTTCCACAGTGGATGCACCAATTTACGTTCCTACCAATATTGTAGGAGGGATCCCTTTTCTCCACACCTTCTCCAGCATTTATTATATGTACACTTTTTCATGATGGTCATTCTGACCGGTATGAGGTGATATCTCATTGTAGTTTTGATTTAATTAACAACATTGAGCATCTTTTCATGTGCCTATTGGCCATCTGGATGTCTCTGGAGAAATGTCTATTTAGTTCTTATGCCCATTTTTTGATTGGGTTGTTTGTTGTTTTTTGTTGTTGTTATTGAGCTACAGGAACTATCTGTGTATTTTGGAAATGAAGTATTTGTCAGTTGCATTGTTTCCAAATATTTTCTCCCAGTCCATAGGTTGTCTTTTTGTTTTGTTTATGGTTTCCTTTGCTGTGCAAAAGCTTATAAGTTTGCTTAGGTCCCATTTGTTTATTTTTGCTTTTATTTCTATTGCCTTGGGAGACTGATTCAGAATTATTTTTAATTAAAGGTGTATTACATTTACACGCAGCTAATGAACTTAAAGATTCCAGGTTTAATTATCAGCTACCTCATGTTTAAACCAACAACTCTATAATTATTTCAACACAAACTTAAATAAGTTGAATAGAGCCAATAAAAGTTTAATCACATTCAAAGTAAAGCTGCTTTAGACTTTGCCACTAAACTCCAAGCGGCAAATCAATGGGAGAGAGACAAAGACACACAGAGAGAATGAGAATTCAGGGCACTCTAAAGGTATTTTATTCCACATTTCCAAAATTCCTCCTAGAAAGCAGGTATCCAAATTAAGAATACCTAACATATCTTTATATACCATCATTTAAATTCAAAACCCTTACAACTTAACAGTTCATCTGTTTGTCAATTCTGCCATCTTCTGGTTACAAATGGAATCACAGCTGTTGATAAAATAATGCAAAAAGCAATTGATAAATCCTAATATACCTTCCTTAGGCTTTAAATTTTATCCACTGATATTGAGGTATAAGTTCACCATGCCTTTATTCCTTATAAGATTCTTTCCACATATACAAATAGCCAAAAGGCATGGAAAGAAATTTTTTTTTTGTAAATATAGTTCTTCTCTTCCCTGACAAAACTAACATCCTTGACAATCCAGACCCTAGACAGAAAGTTAATAATTATATCTTCTAGGCCCTGCATCTAGAAGTTGTTTACAGAATTTCACACAACCCAGAGGTAATCCTCAATCACTTTTTCATTTTTATAACTTTCTGCAACGGAATGCAGCCATGATTTCACATTTGATGACAAAAATCTCATGGGTGGATTTACAGATTTCAACTAACAAAAAATCTGAAAATGCAGGAGACTGTAATGCTAACTACATCGATTTCCTGCTGCTACAACAAACTACCACATAATTAGTGGCTTAAAACAACCAAAATATGTTCTGATTCTGGAGGTCAGAAGTTCAAAATGGGTTTAAGTGAGCTAAAATCAAGGGGTCAGCTGGGCAGCATTCCTTCTGGGGACTCTAGGGGAGCATCTATGTCCTTGATTCTAGAAGCCCCCTGCCCTCCCGTGGTTTGTGGCCCCTTCCTCCATCTTCAAGCCGGCAGCCTCACATTCTAAAACCTCTCTCTCGGACACTCCCACTTCCCTCTTATAAGGACCCTTGTGATTACAGTGGGCTCACCTGGATGATGCAAAAAAATCTTCCCATCTCAAAATCCTTAACTTAATCACACCTACAAAGTCCCTTTTGCCGTGTTAGGGAAGAGAGACAGCTACAGGTTTCAGGGACTAGGACATCTTTAGGAGGCCATTATTTTGCGTACCATCGTAACCAAGGGCAAATTTTAGAACCTTGACTTTGTTTTAGTTTAAGAAACCCAGTGATCCGAGTTCTGAACATTACTCAAGTAATACACTTTCCATCTCCAGTTCTGCATCAGTTCTGTCATTTTTAAAAGATGACATAAAAAGTAGAAAATGAAGGTCTAATATTTGTCTACCTATTAGACAAATCTATTCACAATTCACTCTGCAGTGGTATTTTATTGTCCACAGCAGCTGGGAAACCTTGAGTGCAATTACTAACTTCTTTGAATTTCAATTTTTTCATCTTCTGAACTGAGAGCCTTTCCAGAACTATACAATTCTAAAAATGTACTCTGAACAGCAATTTGTGTGACATGGGACCAGAACCAACATTTAATAGACACTGTATGTATCAGATGCTAGGCCGAGCACTTTGGAAGTCTTGTATTACACAATCAGGTAGCATTAACCTGATTTTTCAAGATAAGGAAAACAACAGCTCTGTAAGCTTACGTAAACAGCCTACAGACACGGAGCAAATACACAGACAAGTCACAACTCCAACCCTGATCTGTGTAATGTGACAGCTCATGATGCATACGCTGCCTCCTTACAGAGGTGCTCAAAATATCCTCTAGCTCTTTAATAAATGTAGCCAACTTCTTTATACACTCCTCAAGGAGAGGGGTCAAAATTTCTCATTCTATGTTTCTTAGCAGCAATCACAGCACTAGATATATAACAGACACTCAGATACCTACAAGTGTACGATTACAAACCAAAGCAAATTTGTGACAGTGGCATTTAATTCATTATGCTACCAAGAACCCTACTCTTAACAAGATAATATGTTAAAAAAAAAAACGGTTTGTCACTGACAAAGTGCAGACTCCCTACAGAAGCAGCTAATCTTAACTTCGTCTTGGAGAGAAGTTTTCGGTTTTTCCCATTGACACTGTAGCAGCACTGACCAATAACATTCTTGTGGCTTAAGTCAGATTCTTCGACTTCATCATCCTATATGAAAATCATCCTCATTGTTTCTATAAAGCCAAGCTTAATTTGTGTAGCATAAACTGACACTGCTCTTAAATAAAAAGCCAACACAGAGCTCCCCTTCCCTCCCGTCCACTAACTACACAAGATATGATCAATGAAAGGCACTGGCCGCCGTCATGAGTCAACACCACCTGAAGGAATGCCGCACACCACATGAGAGAGGAAAAGAGTCCACACAACAGAAAAGTCTGAAACGTGTTGGAGAAGGAAGCCATCAAGACAGTGGAGGGAACAGTGGGTAAGCTGCTCCTTGACAAGAGCCTCTGGGAAGAAATCTCTCAGCACATCCATGCTGGTACCTTAATGAATAACTACCAGCAGGTAACTACTGGCAGGATCATCACCACACAGGGGTCATGCCAGGCCCTGCCCTCTCTCTCCTCCTCTTCCTCCCCTTTCCACTCTGGGATCGGGCTAAGAGGGCCGGGACAGCTGGAGAGCTGGGGTGTGCTTCTGCGCTGAGCTCAGGAGACTGAGGGAGACTTCAAGCACACGCACAACACAGAGACCTGATGAGCTAACAAAGGCACCACGAGGATGCAGGCAATGCAGGGACCTGCTGGAGAGCTTTTTTTTTTTTTTTTTTTTAATTGGCTGTCTTGGGTCTTCGTTGCTGCACACGGGCTTTCTCTAGTTGCAGCGAGCGGGGGCTACTCTTCGTTTGTGGTGCGTAGGCTTCTCATTGCAGTGGCCTCTCTTGTTGCAGAGCAAGGGCTCTAGGCGCGTGGGCTTCAGTAGTTGCGGCACATGGGCTCAATAGTTGTGGCTCACGGGCTCTAGAGCACAAGCTCAATAGTTGTGGCGCACGGGCTTAGTTGCTCTGCGGCATGTGGGATCTTCCTGGGGCAGGGATCGAACCCATGTCCCCTGCATTGGCAGATGGATTCTTACCCACTGCGCCACCTAGGAAGTCCTGCTGGAGAGCTTTTAAAAGAAGAACCCCAACCTTGACTCTCGTGAACTCACCCTCTCCCTCTGTGTCCCCTGCCCTGCCTCAATGGCAGCTCTGCTCATTTCTCCCTCCATTAATAGATAGCTAGTGGGAAGTTGCTGTATAACAAAGGGAGATCAACTCCATGATGGGTGATGCTTTAGAGGGCCAGGACAGGGAGGGTGGGAGGGAGTCGCAGGAGGGAGGGGATATGGGGATATATGTATAAATACAGCTGATTCACTTTGGTGTACCCCAAAAACTGGTACAAGAGTGTAAAACAATTATATTCTAATAAAGAGCTTAAAAAAAAAAAAAAAACCAACCATCGGTGCTCTCCTGCTCAGCCCCTCAGAGGATAACAGCCAAAAACTCCTCACCATAGCAGGCAGGGCCCTCATAGCAGGCAGGCAGGGCAACCTGGTCACATCTGTGTTCCACAAGGAACTTGAAAGCATCTGACAAGGGCTTTCCTAAGTTCAATAGCCCTCCTTGTACCCACACACCTAACAATCATCCTCTAAAATGCAACTCAAGGACTAGCTATTCTCTGAGGCCTTCCCTGAATCAACTTCCATCCACCCACTCCAACCTACTTCCCTTCAGGCTCTTGTACTTACTTTTTAAAAAATACCTGTAACCCTTTAGTGTACTTCCACACTTACATGTCCATCTGCACGTCCAGACTGCAAGCCTCTAAAGATAATATCTTGTCATTTTATCCTCGACACCGAGAACACATTACGCCTTCTTAAGATATAAATCCACACTGCCAGGTAATGGCAACAAAAGTGGTGGGGAAACTAAGAGCTGAACAAAAGCAGCTGAATCAAAGAGGTCCAAGTGAGGAAAGGATATAAAAAGGAAAGGCAATGGAAAGTAAGTTATTTTTTACAATTCTGGAGATAATTTTTTGTGTAATTCTTATAACTTAGCTTTCTTAAGAAGGAATTACAAAGTCTGTCTGCCTTATGTACTTACTGTGCTGACGTGAAAGGAAGGTTCCCAGGCACGACGGAAAATGAACAGATTGGAGGACAGGGCAAAAGGCCCCCTAGGCAGAGGCACGTGCTTCTATGCATCGAAAAACAAAGTGCCTGTGTGAGTGTGGCTGGGTATCTAACAGTTCGGGTTGCAGCTTCTAACAGTACAACAAATTTCCTAGCACTGTCTGTACACTCCTGCCTCCAGGCATCTCAACACACACAAGCACTTTCATCTGCAGCATTCCTGTGAGCTTCCTTCTGACTTGACAGTGATACTGCACTTCAGTGACGCCCATCTTACTTTCCACTCAATTTATCTCCATGACTCCATCATACAACTGCAGAAGAGTCTGAAGAACTGGTAACACACTTGCAAATGAGAGTTCATCTCTCTTAATGTATGGATATTTCAAAACCTATCACGATCGTTTCAAAAGACGAAACATTTCAAAAGTTGTCAACCTTTCTTCTATTATTTTGCTCAGTGGTTCTTCTCAGAAAAGGCCAGTAAAGATCATGAAAAACACTATACATACACTTTAAACCATGATATTAACAGCATAATAAAAAAAAAAAACGTAAATCCCCGCTAGGGAAAACACAATGATAAGTAACACGTGCCCCGCGCTGTGGAGCTGATAACACTACTGACCACGACGCACCTAACCCTCCAAGCAGCCAATTCAACAGGGAAGCTGAATAAAAATGACGTGCTGAACCCGTAATCTGACATTCAAGAAGCCCCTGGATTGAGAGCAGTACAAAGTAGCTCCACTGACCTTGTTAGCTGCTACAGCAGCTGAAGTGTAGCCTACGCTGCTTTCACTTTCAAGGCTCCTCAACGGCCACTCGCCTTGAAGAAAACGCTGGATGCAACGCTCACTCCAACTTCAAAATCAAAATCTGCACGTCTGAGTACACTGCCACCTCAAAACTAACCAGTTTATTAAAACTAGGATTTTTTAATAGGCCTAAAAGTATGTAATTCTGAGGAAGACAAAAGGAATCACACTTTTGATCAGTGTGCTCCACATCTACTCAAATATTCTTATGCACATGACTGCCAAGGCAATTCAGTAAAAATATTTACTACTGGGGTATGAATTAAAATTTTTGATAATCCTTCATCAAAAGTGTTTAAATATCATCAAACACCAGAACCATCTAGGAATCTTGTGTAAAATGCAGGGCCCCCAATGCCATCTCCAAAAAAGTTCATTTGTAACCTGCTGCCCAGATAATTGATTCTAAACCATGTGCTCCCCGGGCCAAACGGTTGTGTGGAGAAGTACTGTTAGAGGCTGGCAGAAAAGCATGTACAAAACATGGTATCATTGAGTTCCCAGCTTTCTCAATCCCAAGGTAGAACGGGACTGGAAAGAAACATCTACCAGCATCTATATGTGTGAGGACATCCACAGACGTCACCCATGAGCACAATAAATTCACAGGGGCTGCTTTTAGTGGCAAAGCAATTTTAATGTTCTTCTATTTCTGAAAACAATATTAACTAAGGCCATAAGTAGGATAAGACAAGGAAAAGTCAAATCCTAAAGTTAAAAAAAAAAAATCACTACCAGTGCAATGTTATAGTATCTGTTGTATTAAAGTAAACCCACCCCGGGGCTTCCTAGGTGGCACAGTGGTTAAGAATCCACCTGCCAATGCAGAAGGACATGGGTTCGATCCCTGGGCCAGGAAGATCCCACATGCCGCGGAGCAACTAAGCCCGTGCACCACAACTACTGAGCCTGTGCTTTAGAGCCCGTGAGCCACAACTATTGAGCCCATGCACTGCAACTACTGAAGCCCACGCACCTAGAGCCCGTGCTCCACAGCAAGAAGCCACAGCAATAAGGAGCCTGCACACCTCAATGAAGAGTAGCCCCCACTCACCACAACTAAAAGGAAGCCCACGCACAGCAAAAAAGACCCAACACAGCCAATTAAATAAATAAATAAATTTATTAAAAAATAAATAAATAAAAAATAAAGTAAACCCACCCCAACCCTTCTGATCTAATTACAGATTCTACTTCTCACAGGGCTTTTTCTGTGTCTGATGAAAACTGAGCTGTAAAATAATTGAGGCAGGGATTTAGAGATTTGGTACAGCAAACCTCCCAATAAAAATGGCACAAATGGGACTCTTCTGACCGTTGTTACATATTAAATTTTATTTGATCGATTTTACTGTATTTCAAATTACAAACATAAGGTAGGAGGTTGTAATTATAGTTTTATTGATTTGTCATTAACTTTTAATCAAGCTGCTGCTACAGGGAATGGTTATTACAGCAGCGTTCTTTTGTTTCTAAGTGTCACACACTTATCACTACAACAAAGTAACTGTGGACACATTCAATGCCAACAAAAATACAGTACTGTTTCTAAGGAATGTGTTTGCAACCTAACTGTCCTCTATCAGAGCAAATGTGTTACAGAACAATGACTACACTAAAGTATATCTGATTTTTCTCTACGTTTCTTTATACCTTTCTGACCACTGACAGTTATAAATGTTTTTTTGTTTTCTATTCCTTTTTATTTTACCTCTCTCTTTCTCCTAAATTCATCTGCTTCTTTCTCTTACTTACAGCCACCACACTTGGCTGAATCTGAAACCAAAAGTTTATACTCTGTGAAACTAAAGCAAATTACTAAAATAGAAAGGCAGTAGGTACGTGTCTAAAGCATTTATTAAGAACACTGATGATGGTTTCAGGAAGTTTTTAAAGAAAGTTTAAAGATTACAGGAGCACCAGAACAACATTTCCCAAACTTCATAAATCTAACAAAATTTTTAGCATACTAAACTGTAACTGAATTTAAAATCAAATAAAATCAACATCAAGACATGTTTTACTGGTGAAGTCCTTAATCTATGTACCCGCTGCTGATCAGTTCTCCTCTTGAGGGTCTTCAGGCACCACAGAAACTATAAAAAGGCATCTGACATGAGGCCTTACTGCCTAAGAGACCATGGAAACCCTAAGAGACACAATAAAGATAAGAATGTCCTAGAATTATTTATTTCCAGTCTTACAGATACTTATTTCCTAACTCTAAAGTCTACCTACCCCATCCCCTATGCCCAACAGTTCACACACAGAATATTACCTTTAAAAGGCTCCAATTTTTAAAAAAAATACCAGTTACAGATACTAACATATTAGAACACAGTATTTTCTACAAATCAAAGGCTGTATCACTAACAGCTATCCTCTGCCCTATTTAATTGTATCACTTTTTATATTCTTGGTAAGTCTAAGAGACAGAAATTTTATAAACTGAAGAAAGTCTACCCTCCAACAAGGCAAACCAGGTTTCAAGCAAGACGGCCCTGTGCAAAATGAAAAAAAGTGGCCAAGTTCTTTTTGCTGACTGCTCTCAGCAGCGTACTAGAAAATGTAAACCAAGTATTGAATCTACGAAGATAAATTCAAACTACATCCAAGCAACAGACAATTCTAAAACAGAGGCAAGAGGAGTCAAAAGGACAGAGTTTTTACAAGCTGATAGACACTGAAACTCTCACACACTATTTGTTATTCTTTAGTATATATATTCGAAAATAACTGCATGCAGTGAGGTTCTAATGTCAGAACATAATCACAAAAACATAATCTAAACCACAGATAACAGGTTAAAAAGTTTTTTTAATTAAATATAAATGGCTTTTAAATTGCAGACTAAACTAATTTTCAGGCAGATTTCAAGCACTGGAGTCCTTACTTTGGGTAAGAGTGGGGGCAATGAAAATGCCCAGAAATTGTACACAAATTATCCATATGCTCACTTTACTGGTGAGACAACCACAGGTTTTGTTGAGACTTGAAAACGGGTCTCTAGCTCATAAAGGAACTACTACTTTAGGCTCTTTGCTACCCTAAAATTAATATGTTGTTAGTCCCATCACACTAATAAGTTTAGTAAATTACGAAGGCAATTTTTTTTTAATCCAGAGTTGGCTTGGGTTCTGCAAAATCATTTTTAAACCAATGTCAAAAGGAAGTTTTATAGAAAACATTTCCATGAATTTAATGTCTTCAGGCTAATTTCTTTCAACATTCTCTTCAAGGAACCAATCAAATGATTTCTGAGATCAAGAAATTCATTGTATAGTTAACGGGAAAGTATAAAATTATATATATATATATATATATATATATATCTCCCAGATATAAATAAATGCAAAAATGCTGAAGAGGACCATAGGTCATCTCTTTTTCCATATCAAACATCATAACCTCAATGATTCAAATTATCACATGAACAAGAAGACCCCTGCTTTTCTTTAGAACTGAGATTATTTCCTCCATAATTCCTTTTCTCCTGGACTGTCCAAATATATTAGTATCTGATATGTGTTCATCAAGCAAAATGATGTAATCAATAGGACTTTTCTTTACAATAATTTATAAAGAAATTAACATTTCCCAACTCATTCTATGAGGCCAGCTTTACCCTGATACCAAAACCAGTAAAAGACACAAGAAAAGATAACTACAGACCAGTATCTCTTATGAATAAGTAAAAGTCCTCAACAAAATACTAGTAAATAAACCTAGCACTATATAAACGGTATTATATACCATGATCCAGTGACTTTTAACATTCGGGTTGCAAATGCAAAAGTGGTTTAAGATTTGAAAATCAATTAATATAATATACCATATCAGTAAAATAAAGAATAAAATTCACATGATTATCCCAACAGATGAACAAAAGGCACTGAAAAAATGTAACCCTTCATGACAAAGTACTGAAACACTAAATACTTTCTTTCTAAGATCAGAAACAATATAAGGATGTCCACTCTCACCACTTGTATTCAACACTGCACTAAAGCTTCTAACCAGAGTAGTTAGGCATGGGGAAAAAAAAAAAAAAAGACACATAGATTGTAGAGAAATAAGTAAAACTGGGACTTCCTAGGTGGCGCAGTGGCTAAAAATCCACCTGCCAATGCAGGGGACACAGGTTCAATCCCTGTTCCAGAAAGATCCCACATGCCGCAGAGCAACTAAGCCTAAGTGCCACAACTACTGAGCCTGCATTCTACAGCCCATAAGCCACAACTATTGAGCCCATTTGCCACAACCACTGAAGACAACATGCCTAGAGCCCGTGCTCCACAACAAGGGAAGCCACCACAATGAGGAGCCCGTGCACCACTATGAAGAGTAGCCCCCACTTGCCGCATCTAGAGAAAGCCTGCGTGCAGCAATGAAGACCCAACACAACCAATAAATTAATTTAAAAAACTATCTCTATTTGCAGATGATACAATCGTGTATACAGAAAATCTTAAAGAATCCACTAAACTTCAGAACTAATTAATTAATTCAGTGAGGTTGGAGGATACAAGATCAATATACAAAACTATTTCTATACAGTAGCAATAAACTGAAAATGAAATTAAGAAAAAAGTTCAATTTACAATAGCATCAAAAAGAATAAATTACTTAGGAATAAATTTAACAAAAGAAGCGTAAAATGTATACTGTGAAACTACAAAACATTGTTAAAAGAAATTAAAGAAGACCTAAAGAAATGAAAAGACAGCCTACGTTTATGGATTTAAAAACTTAAGTATTACTGTTAAGATGGTATGCTCCAATTGTAAAATCCTAACTAAAATAAAAGCCACTATTGAGGAACACTCAGGAAAAAAAAAAAAAAACAGATGGTATACTCCCCCTATCAAAATCGCAGTTGCCTTTTTTGCAGAAATTGACAAGCTGATTCTAAAATTCACATAATGAGTTCCCTGTGACCTAGTAGTTAGGATTCTGGGCTTTCACTGCCTTGGTCCAGGTTCAATTCTTGACTGGGGAACTAAGATCCCACAAGCTGTGCCGTGCAGACAGAGAGGTGGAAAAAATTTCACATAAAAATGTAAAAGACCCAGAAGAGGTAAAACAATCCTGATGGAGAAGAATAAAGCTGGAGGACTCACACCTGTGACTTCAAAACTTACTACAAAGCTCCAGTCATCAAGGCTGTGTGGTACTAGTATAAGGACAGACATATGGATCAATAGTATAGAACAGAGTCCACAAATAAACCCTACCTTTACGTCAATTAGTATTTGACAAGGGTGCCGAAGCCATTCCATGGGTAAAGAATATTTTAACAAATGGCACTAGGTCAACTGGATACACACATGCAAAAGAATAAAATTAGACAACAGCCTCACACCAGATAAAAACATAACTCAAAATGGATCAAAGACCTAAAAATATAAGAGTTAAAACTATAAAACCCTTAAAAGAAAACATAGGTATAAATATCTTCATGATCTCAGATTAGGCAATGGTTTCTTAGATACGACAAGATGCACAAGCAGGGACTTCCCTGGTGGCACAGTGATTAAGAATCTGCCTGCCAATACAGGGGACACAGGTGTGAGCCCTGGTCTGAGAAGCTCCCACATACCATGGAGCGACTAAGCCCATGAGCCACAGCTATGGAGCCCACGTGCTGCAACTACTGAAGCCCTCACACTTAGAGCCTGTGCTCGCAACAAGAGAAGCTATCACAATGACAAGCCTGCACACTGCAACAAAGAGTAGCCCCTGCACGCCACAGCTAGAGAAAGCCCATGCACAATGTAAGATAAAACAGATAAACTGGACATGATCAAAATTTAAAACTTACGCTTCAAAGGACACCTTTAAGAAAGTGAAAAAATGCATAAAATGGGGAAAAGTTTTGCAAATATATAAAGAACTCCTACAACTTAATAACAAAAATACAACCTAATTAAAGAATGAGCAAAGGAGATGCAGACATTCTTCAAAGAAGATATGCAAATAACCGATAAGCACATGACAAGATGCTCAAAATCATTAGTTACCAGGGAAATGCAAGTCAAAAATCACAGTAATATGCCACTGAACACCTATTTGTTGGTTATAATAAAAAGACAGGTAATACCAAGTGGTGGCAAGGGTGTGCAGAAGAAACTGGAACCTTTACACACTGCTGGTGGGAATGTAAAATGGTGCAGTCACTTTGGAAAACAGCCTTGGCCAGATCCTCAGAGCGTTAAACATATGACCAATATTTCCACTCCTAGGTATATATCCAAGAAAATCAGAAACACGGGCAACTGATGAGTGAATAAATAGAATACAGTATATTTACACCACATTGATTATTTTTTGGCAATCAAAAGGAATGAAGTTCTGATACATGCTACAACATGGATGAAATCTTGAAAATATTATGCTAAGTGAAAGAAGCCAGGGGATTCCTAGGTGGCACAGTGGTTAAGAATCCACCTGCCAATGCAGGGAACATGGGTTCAATCCCTGCTCCAGGAAGATCCCACATGCTGCGGAGCAACTAAGCCTGTGCACCACAACTATTGAGCCTGCACTTTAGAGCCCATGAGCCACAACTATCGAGCCCATGTGCTGCAACTACGGAAGCCCACGCACCTAGAGCCCGTGTTCCGCAACAAGAGAAGCCATGGCAAAGAGGAGTCTGCGCACCACAACGAAGAGTAGCCCCGTGCACCGCAACTAAAGAAAGCCCGCACACAGCAAAAAAAGAACCAACACAGCCAATAAAATAAATAAATTTATGAAAAAAGAAAAAAAGAAAGAAGTCAGTCACCAAAGACCACAGATTGTAGGATTCCACTTTGTTTTTATCTTTCAAGAATTTGTCAAATTAACATAAGGTTTTCATGATATTCTCTTCTTATTCTTTAACAGCGTAATCAGATAGAATTTGCATATCATACAATTCATCCATTTTAAGGATACAATTCAATGATTTTTAATATATTCACAGACATGTGCAACCATCATCCCAATGTTAGAACATTTTCATCATCTCAGAAAGAAACTTAGGATTCCACGTATATGAAATGTCCAGAATAGGCAGATCTATAGAGACAGAGTAGGTTAATAGTTGCCTGAAAAAGTTGGGGGAAATGGTAAGTTACTGCTAATGGGTACAAGGTTTCTTTTGGGGGCAAAGATGATGCTCTAAAATTGACTGTGGCAACAGCTGCATCTGTGAATATAGCAAAAAACCACTGAACTATACAATCTAAATGGGTAAATTATACAGCATGTGAATTACATCTCAAGTTATTTTTTTTTTACATAGTTTCCTTCTTTTGTTTTTTTTGCGGTGCCAGGATCCTGGTTCCCCCACCAGAGATTAAACCCGTGTCACCAGGGAATTCCCTTAATTGTTTTCATAAAGTTAACATTTACTTTTACTTTTCTGTCAGGATCTCTCTCCTTCATCACCCCCCCATTCACTATATTCTCAAGTGAAGGCAATTAGGTTACAAAACAGTTTGGAGATTCTCATCCAAATTTTCTAAAGGAAAACAGTGCGCAGAAAACAAAACCGCAACGTGTCACAATTATTTCTTACGTAAACCCTATTAAGGCTGATTCATTTTCCTAATTTCCTAACATAAAAACATACTGCTACTTTATTAAATGAAAAAAGATATATACTACTTGATAAAATGATAAAGGACTTAGAGACCCTTCTCTTCATTTTTTTGTCCACTCCAGTTAATGTACCCTGCCCATAACAAGGTTCTGGGTTTATTAAGATAGATTAGATAGACAAATAGGTAGATACATACAGACAGACAGACAGACAAACGAGACAATGTGATTTGAAAATAACAATAGTAAAGGACAATTGCTGGGTGGATACACAAAAATAATTTTAATTGAGGTTGTCCCTTAGTATTGGGCAGGAGAGGCTAGAGAAAGGTGAGTGAGTGAGGGGGTGAGAAAGCTCTTATTTGTATTATACTTTTCCCTGTGTTACTTTAGAAAAAATATATACTCCTGTATTATTTTTTAATTTCAAATATTTTACCACATACACTATGATTTATTGGCTCATGAATTATTTACAAAAGAGAGAGTTAGATAATTAAAGACATGGGAGGGATGCACTGCCTATGTTTTTGTCACTGATTTCCAATTTTACTTCATTATAATCAGACATCAAATGATCTGTATGATGTTTTTCCTACACTATTGGTTGAAAGTTGCTTTGTCGACTACTGGGTCATACACTTTTATTAATGTTCCAAGTCTGCTTGAAAAAAAATGAATAATCTTTAGCAGTTAGGTGCAGAACTCCATATACATCCATCAGACCATTCTTGCCATTGAGTTGTTCAAATCTTCTAAGTTGTACCTGCCTGGTCCTAAGACTTTTACAGATAGATAGATGTGAATATCTCCAATGAAGATAATAATTGCATTGAATTTTCATTATAATTCTGGCAATTTTTTGCTTTATATTTTGAGACTATGCTATTTAGTCCAGGTTCCAGTTTATTACATCTCCCAGGAGAACTGTTCCTCATTTCATTATAGAATGGTCTCCTTGTTATTTGCTTTAAGTTTTTTGGGGGTTTTTTTTGTGGTTTTTTTTTTTTTTTGGCCTGATTTTAACATTACTATCAGCTCTCTTTCAGCTAGTATTTCTGAATCAGTAAGGGTTGATCAGAGAAGTAGAACCACTAAGAATGTTAAGAATAAGGAGTTATTACAGGGATATGAACAGTAATTGTGGGAGCTGCTTAAGCAATTTATGTATAACTGTTGCTTCTGCGTCTAGTGTTGGGACAGAAACTTAGAAGGCAGGCAATCAGGAAGCAAAGATGGAGGTGAAATGGGGAAGAGCAAGGACAAATTGGAATTCACATTCTCCCTCAACAATCTCGATGATGTGGGTGACACACAGCACAAACTGGCACCCTTCACCACACAGCCCATACATCTGACTCAGAATTTAGAGAAGCTGATGGAGAAGACCCAGTGGGAGCTGGAGGCTTGACTGCTGCCTGAAGCCAAAAGATCAGTGATGAGGTGTATGAACTGCAACAGTGCCTGACCCCAACCAACCTTCTGAGCATGAACACAAGTGATGCTTCACTTCCGCTTAAAAATCTTGTGCAAACTTCTCTTGCAGCCAGGCTAATCCAGGAAGGGAGTTCTAGGAAATAGAGTTCCAGCTCAATTATGCTAACACGACACAAAGCCACCAAAATTTGCATGGCTATTTTCTTCCAACTCTTTAATTTTGTTCCTTCTGTATAATTATGTTTGAGGTATGTCTCTTGCAAATAGCATATAGCTGGATTTTTCTTTCACCCTACCTAGACTACCTTTCAACTATCATTTTTAGTCCACTTACCTTTATTGGGATTTATGACTTTCATAATTTAAAAAAGAATCATCTTTCAAAAATGAAATGAAGTAATATCTGTACTGAAGATATCTGCATGCTTTGCATTTCTGAAGTATTTTATACACATAACTTATTACCTACCACTTCTCCAGCAGAGGCAGCCAACATATGCTTCACAGGCAGCAAATATGAAGATGAATCAGTGTGCAAAAGCCATTTCACATATTCATAGGTGATAAAAAAGGCAGCAGCTGAAATTTAAAACAAACCAGTCTTTCACAAAGTTTAAATATACATGCAAACTGTTAAGAAATACATTTCTTTAAAAAAAATTACAACTCTAGTTATTAAATTGAGATAACACATAAAGATAATAAATATAAATAACATACATAAAAATAAATATTATCAAAACATATTTATAAATATATTTATTCATATTTATTATATTTAAATATATATTTATATACATATAAATATGTTTATAAATATAAAGGTAAAATAATAATAATATGTACTCTTCCCTCCCCACCACCTCACTCTTGCAGATTTGACTGAGCCCAGGTTACATGCCTGACCTTGGACTTACAAAAATGCTGATGACATGATCGCATCCCTGAAGAAGCCTAAGAGCTAACCTGACACTTACCAATTTGTACTGACATGTCACTTAACGCTTTTTAGTTAGCTTTTTAGAAAAGGATTTGAATTTCTGTGATCCAAAATATCTTTACCTATAGTCATAAAATAATCAGCTATACCGATTTACAGATAGGTTAAAATTGCAAACACATATCTTAACTAAATAAAACATCTATTCCATAATGTTTTATTGCTGGTTACTCAAAATAACCATTGCTACTGTTTACTATATCAACTCACCTTTACATCAAAGAAACAATCAACTATTTAATTAAAACTCGAAATCAAATCTCTAAAAAGCTACCCCTATCACCATGAACTAATCTCAGATGCACAGGGAGGCTTTCATACTTGCAATGTACTGTTAAGCAAAAGATGTTTATCACTCACATAAAAAATAAGGCATGAAAGATAAATGGCAAATTCATCTTTCGAAGGACATTTGAACATGTCACAGTAAAGTATGAAACACTCAGGAAAAGAGCTTGATAGTGAAAGTTCTCCACAGTTAAAGTTAACAAGCTTGTCGACACCCCTCAGTGGCTAACAAACAGCAGGCCAAATGAGGAGGCACTGTCCCTAGATGAGTAATGACCATGTAAGCAGTCATATATAGTTAATGCAGGTCCCAATTCCCACTTGCGATTCTTATTTAGGCTATTCCTACTTTGGCGCACTCACTAAATGGGCTAGAATATCTCCAATCGCATTTGGCTACAAGCTCTACCTGCTATACATTCCACCCACCCATCCCCATTCCCCAGGAGTGAAAACAAAACAAAAAACTATGGGTTTTCTACATTCCCCTCTAATGTGGAGTAAGGATTTTGAATACAGGCCTTTTCCTCTCTTCTTTCAATCTTCAGTCCCTCCATTCCCCCTGCACAATACAATTTCAAAAAAGTCTACAGCTGCTGAACGTTACACTGGTGTATTGTACTCCAATGAGAACCTTAACTAACAGCAAAATTTTTTTAAAGTGCCATGTAAAAAGTTTCAATTCACCAAAAATTTGCAGAAAAACAAAAAGGCCATTTCTGAAATGCTGGTACTTTGACTCCTTATCCAGCAGCTCCCATTCAATGATATTCTGTGGATGGCAAAGAAAAGAAAAAGAAAAAGAAAGAAAAAAGAGGAAAAGAAAAGAAAAGAGGGACAAGAAGAGCACACTTTCTCAAACATACAAAAGTTCAAAACCACATTCTGTATGTAAAATCCTGCTGACAAGAATCTAAACCAGCCCTGTGAGCTTAATGGAGCATCGTGTACCTGGCAGACCATCATTAATACTTCATCTACCAACAATTCCTACCTAATACATAAGAGAAAAAAAATATTTACAATGATGAGGGAGACATCGTAAGAATGGATGACCAAAAGACAGGGAAACATTGGGACTTCGTAACATACTGTTTTGTAATTCTCTAGTTGAGAGGATCCCAAACTTGTCTGCATATTAAAACTACCTGAGGAGTTTTTTTTTAAAACCTCCAAAGTCCAGGCCACATCTCAGACCAACTAAATCCCAAATCTCTGGGAGTGGGACACAGGCAGCAGTACTTTCTTTTAAAAAAAAAAAAAAAAATCTCTTCAGGTGATCAGGCGATTGCAGTGCAGGCAAATTTAGGAAGCAAGGCCCATCTCCCCCATACAGAGTTACACTTGGCATGGAGTGTGTGCTCAATAGTGACTTGCTATGATCCTGAAAATTAAGACACAAAATAAATCAAGGATAATCTCAAAACAGTTGCTCTAAGGATGACTTGGAGAGACAAACTAAAGGACCAAAAAGATCTGCTCTGCAAACCTTTATGTGAATGCTATGCTCGCAGATGGATAGACATTCTACTGCCAAGTTAACAAGAAAGAATGTCTAATGAAATATACAGAGAAAAAAGAAATCAAACCCCAGAATTTAAGAATCTTCTGAATCAGTGGTTTTGTGAGTGAGTGAGAGTGTGTATGTGTGCGCGCACGCGTGTTTGATGGTGGTGGCTTTCTGCTTGCTTAGTTTGCTTTTGAGCATCAGTAAAAAAATTATTAAAATAAGTATCTGAAAAGAGGTGGATTAAATAACACAGATTATATCGATTATAGAATAAAAGGGCCATAAGTCACACATGACTTCAAAACCAAAACAAAAGCAAGACACTGGAAAGAGGAGGTTCGTGGGAATGGGTTGTTTATCATCTAAGAGCAATGTAGTTAAGACAGAAAGATTTAATGCCTCTTAGGTTCATCTGCTCCACGAGAATCTCCACGGCAGTGGTTATTAAACTCAGCTTCACATCTGAATCACCTGGGAAGCTATTAAAACCCCTGATAGCCAGGCAAAGCCCAGACCAATTAAACGTCTCATGGAGACACAGCCATCAGTATTTTGTAAAGCTTCCCAAGAGATTCCAACAGGAATCTCTGCAGGACAGGTTGAGAACGACTGCCCTAAAGCATCACAATCAATGTTAGATGAACACTTTAAGGATTCTAACCAGGAGTTTTAACAAAAACAAAAGCCATTTTAAAAAGATTGCTCATTTTTTTTATTACAAATACACTAAAATGGAATCTACAGCACCAGCTGAGTCAAAAAAAAATGGATTAATGAATAGAAAATATATTCAGAAGATCAACTACATTAATCATATCAGGAATTCTATATAGGGTCGGACCACACACCATTTTCAAAATAAATCCCATTATCTTGGCTTTATATAAAGCACTGATAATACCAATATAATTTTTACCATTAGGAAAGGATCCAATAGCAGCAGAAGGAACGCCAGCATATATTCCACGAAAACCACCAGCCTTATTAAATCCTTGGGGGCTCTGCAGCCTGGTTTTAATGGTATCCAGAGGAAATAATATCAAGTCAACAGAGACACCTGCTACCCCACCAGCCTTTAAAAAAAAAAAACAAAAGAAAAAAGAAAAAAAAAGGTTACAATAAAATAAACTACCTGCCATTTGGGGGATGGGATAAGAAGGTAGTTTTTAAAGCATATTTCTTTCAAACAAAGTTTTAAAGTATACTACAGACTACTTTGGTACAGTCAAAAGACCTCTTACATAAATCTACAGATTGTCCTGGGAAAATAACTATTAGTGTGCTATATTTTCAAATTGTAAATTTTATATTATATATTCTATTTTAAACAAATGTTTAATGATTTTTAATAATTTTTGAATAAATTTTAAATTCATTTTTAATGATTTCATAGGGTTCAAAAAAGTAAACAAACCTCAGAAAGGTAGAGTTCAAAGTCTTCTTCCCTGTCCCTAAAAACTCAGGTAACCACTTTTATTGGTTTCTTCTTGTATCCTTCCAAAGTTACTTTAGGCATATACAAGCAAATACGAATATTAATTTTATTTTACCTTTTTTTAAGTAAAAGGTTACGGTATGCTGCACCTTGTTTTTTTTCATTTGATAATTTATCTCAGTGAGCTTTCCAAATTACACCAAATGTTATATTTTTTGCCTTTTTAACTAATGAGTAGTGAATCTGCATTAAAAAAAATTGTCTTGAGACTTACTTTCTAAACGGTGCTCCGGTAAATCTAGATCCATATTTTAGGCATCATACATCTAAGCATTCCTATGCTATCCTCTCTACTTTGTGTATATTTGAAAATTCCTTTATACTTTTTAAGTGAATAAACGAAGGAAAAAATAAAAAAAGCTAAATTCCCAGAGGACATTAAAACCTGACCCAAACTAGTCATCTCCCAAGAGATACCATGTTGCTTTGGAGAAGCTGCACTTTAAAAACTGATTAAAAATTAAGTTTTCACCTCTTGATTATATAGTAAAGCATATGTAGAATATCTTAAAACTGGTTACAGCTTAGTCGAAACAAAAAGAAACTTAGAAAAATATGAACTCAGAGACAGTGTTGAAAAAAGGTCAACACACAAGGTCTAAAGCATCATTAAAGATATGAATCAACACCATTTTACAGTAAGCAGATAAAAGAACTACAGAGGCAACTTTCAATATGGTCCTACACAGTAGGTTTTAAACTGAATCGCTAACTTTTCCTATCTTTTGGATTTTGAATCATGTGAATATATTACCTATTCAAAAAGTGAAAGTAAACATTAAAAACTATATATTCCATGACACAGAAAAAGAAGAATCAGTACTATACAAACACAGTACAAAGTTCAAAATGATCTGCTGTTTCCATCCTTTGGGTTTACAAAATGCTCAGGTGGTACAAGGGTTAGTACCTAGCAAACACTGCTCTACTTGTCACTCACCACAAAACTACTGCAAGAGTTCATTGGAAAAATGAAATTACTCTGATGAGAAATGCAATGTCTATTTTTCAATTAGCTAGCACAGGTCAATTATTAAAAATGAGTGTACACTACAAAACTTTATTACCATAAACATTAATACTATATGTTCAGCCTGGAAAGGCATCACAGAACCCCAAAGGCCATGCGGGTTACTCTGCAAATGACCTAAAAAGTTGTTACCAAAAGAACACAGAGATGTGCCAGTAGAGCACCACAAATTGGAGTAAAAGAATGACAATGTGGGATTTCTGTCTGGCTATGAAGGTGGGCTTTTCTAAGTCAAGGGGAAAAGTTCACAAGTAAGGTAGGAAAAATAGAAAGAAGAAAAAAGCCAATTTATTCAACATTCTTCTCAATTATTCTTTAAGGATTTTATAAAATTCAGTATGTAATAAAATATTTTGCCTACCTCTTCATTTTCTCAAAACACAAGGAGAACTAAAATCCTGGTGAGAATGTCTGATATGACTGGTTTGTTTAAAAATGTGCTGCACTTCACTCTAATCTTCTCTTTAATCTTAGAAGAGGATTCAGAGAGATGCTTGCTATCTAAGGCTAAATTTTCATCAATAAGTTAATTACTCAATCTATTTGGCTATTTGCATGCATTGATTCTCCAGCCCTTCTTTCATCAGAATTCTATCTTCTGAAAATAAAATGACCAGATTCAATCTACTTATCTAGTAAATCATGACTCAAGACTTACTAATTGCTTCTGTGGATTTCAAACTTCTATAACTTAAATGTCATTTAAATTCATGAGACTGAAAAAAAAAATAACACCTAACAGGAAGAATAAGAATACCTATATATTTAGACACACAGCAACATATTTATTTAAGATTTAAACAAAAAGTTTAAGGAATGCTTATACTTTCACACCAAGTCAGCATCAACTGAATTATAAAGAACTCTACCAATTTCTTTTTTTTAGCCTGAGAAATTTGTTTTATTTATGATCACTTATCAAAAAGGTTATCAGGCAAAAGATTAGTTTCAAGATTTATGGTAGCTCACAATGAAAATCCTAAGTACTAGACAAAATCCAAAGAAAGAGAACATAACCCAGATAATCAGCAAGCCTTACCATAGCATAAGAACTTATTGAGACCTTGGTATCATATAGATAAAATACACATCACAACCTTAATTTAAAAATTTAAAAAGTCCTGGCAGGCTGTAGAGACGAAGTGTCTAGTTAGTGCTTTGAAATTCCTCTGGCACTATGGACAACAGTATGGAGGTTCCTTAAAAAACTAAAAAGAGAACTACCATATGATCCAGCAATCCCACTCCCAGCCATATACCCAAAGAAAACCATAATTCGAAAGGATGCATGCACCCCAATATTCATTCAGCACTATTTACAATAGCCTAAATGTCCATCAACGGAGGAATCAATAAAGATGTTGTACATATATACGATGGAATATTACTCAGCCATAAAAAGGAACAAAATAATGCCATTTGCAGCAAAACACAGATGGACCTACCGATTGTCATAGCGTGAAGTTAGAAAGAGGAAGACAAATATCGTATAATATCGCTTATATGTGGAATCTAGAAAAATGGTACCAATGAACTTATTTGCAAAGCAGAAATAGAGTCACAGATACAGAAAACATACTTACGGTTATCAAGGCGAGAAAGGGGGGTGGGATGAATTGGGAGATTGGGATTGACATATATATACTACTATATGTAAAACAGATAACTAATGAGAACCTACTGTATAGCACAGGAAACTCTACTCAGTGCTCTGCAGTGACCTAGATGGGAAGGAAATCTAAAAAAGAGTGGACATATGTAAAATTGATTCACTTTTGCTGTACAGCAGAAACTAACACAACATTGTAAATTAACTATACTCCAATATCAATTAATAAAATAAAAAAGAAATTCCTCTGGGAGTTGAAAAACGTCAAGATTACATGCTATAAAACCTTTAGTTCTCCAAAGGAAGCTGGCAAAATGTGGGAAGACATTCGGGAACCTTTTTGAAACATTGAAAATGTTGAAGTATGTGGGCCGAGCGATGGGATTCAGAATGTCCTGCTTGAGCAGTGGAGGAGCTGAGGGTGCGGGGCATGGAGACTAATATCACCCTGTTTGGTCCTGAAGGATGGCTGGTTAGCCAAAGACGGGTAAGATTCCTCAGAGGAGGAACAACCTAAGACAGGCACAGCCGCAGAGGGGCCAACAGGGGTGGTGCATAGAGCCTTCCTTATATCACCGTGTTTGGCCATGGAGGATGACTGGTTAGCCAGAGACGGGTAAGATTCCTCAAGGGAGGAACAACCTAAGACAGGCACAGTCGCAAAGGGGCCAACACGGATGGGGCACAGACCCTTAATCCTTTTGAGAGAGGTCTCCTGCCCCCAGGGCTGTTTTGCTCTCCACCCCCAGCTCAGATCCACACCTGCTCAACTCGGACCCAGGAAGTAAACAAAGATAATTGCCTCAGTCATGTGAGGCCTTTGATTGTTTATGAGTGTAACCTGAGAATGTTAGCCCACGGACTCAATAAAAGCAACCTGGGATGAGTCAGCAGGGCTCTTGATCCGAGAGGTCTTGAGCCCCCCGGTCCCACTTTTCTCTTCAGTCTGTGTCTGTGTCTTCTTCAAGCTTGCGGCACCCGTCACTCACCTCGAGTCGCCGAGCTGGTCTCGGCAGCAAAACAGAAAAAAAATAAAATAAAAAACAAATAAAAAACCTCCCTGCTGCTCAACTACGGCACAAAACCAAACCATCTGTCTAATTTAACTAAGCAAAGTCATCACAGGCCCCTGGCCTAGACCACAACTAAGAAGAACCAGGCAAAACATTAACATGGCTTCTCTGGGGAACATCCCTCCCTGATATTCTCGGTTTTCTCCACAGCAAAGTGGCCACCAGTGACTTTAACCACCTCACTGCAGAGCTGTGCCTTCCGCTTCCTGAGATACTTGCCTTCTTTCTCCTCTACCATCCATTCTCCCCGAAGTGCTCCTTGACCCTCTACACTAATGGCAGAGTTGTCTGTGTAAAATACAAGTTTCAATTTCATCGTGACACTCTTCAAAGTTTCCAAAAGCCCTTAGGATGAAACACAAAATCACAGTACAGTCTACAAGGCTCTAGAAGTTCTGGCCCCCATCCACCTTTCCACCCTCAACTCCATCATTAGCCCTTTGATGGGTACCTTTTTACTATCTTGACCTCTCTTTTTCCTCCAAGTCATCTGATCTTCATTTCTAGGACTGATGCTCTAGTACAAATGCTCCCTAATCCCCCAGTCTAGATTCAGACCCTCTAGTTTCCAGACACTGATCAGAATTTTAATTCTGTAGTTAAGCATCTGACCATTTCTTCAAAGTCTGTATGTCCCATGGGACTGTAGGATCCATACCTGTTTTGTTCACCAATATGTTCCCAGCACCAGTATATAGTAGGCACTCAATAACTATTTGAAGAATACATGAATTAATGACTATAACAAAAGGTTACTAACCGTATTTTAGAAGGCACTACAAAGCAACCTTAAAAAGGTATATCAGATTTTTTTAAAATTGCAAAACACAGGACCAAGCAATTCCCAAAAGAAAAATATAATCGGCCAACAAAATTACAAAAATATGTTTCCCCAACATTAGGGATCAAATAAAAACAAAATTTTAAATTTTCCAATTAAATTAGAAAAGATTAAAAATATGAAAATAGTTATGGGTATTAATGGAAACAAATTATTATAATCTATTGAAGGACAACCAGCAAAAAGAAAATTTTAAACTATAAAATACTCAATCCAGTTATTTTATTTCTAAACACTTCTTCCACAAAAATAAGTGCATAAATAATAAGAATGTTTACTACAGAACTGTTTCTAACAGTAACAAACTGGAAATAACCTGAAGGTCCCTCCTAGGGGTCTTATTAGATAAATTATATCAGAGTAATGGACTGCTTTAAAAGAATGAGGTCAATCTGAACTCACTGGCACAGAAACATGTTATATTCTTAAATTAATCAAATAAGCTGCAGAACAATATATGTTATATAATCACACCTTTCAAGGAAATGTATATTTATTTGTATGTGCACAATCGGAAGTCTGGAACCATACACACCAAACTGCTAGAAGTTATCACCTCTGTGGAAAAACATTCGGAATGGGGAGTATTTTTATTATCTTGTTGACTTTTGTATAGTTCAAGTTTTGCAATAAGTACTACAAACATACAAAAGTAGAGCTACTCAAATTAATACTCCCCCACCAAAAAAAAAAAAACCCCAAATCCCAATTCACCAGTAACATTTGGTATACAGTAGGCACTCAGTAAGGGGTAACTCAGAACCTCCACCTCTGGGCCCTGAACTATCTGTTCAGCTTCATTTTGCACACTCTTGACCTTGAGCCTCCTCCAGTCTGATTACATCCTGAAACTTACCAGTCCTGTGCTCCTGCTTAAGTTTTTCTCTCAGCCTGGAAGGCTCTCCCAATGCCTCCTGTCTTTTGTCTACTGCTCTCCCGCCACTATACACTCAAATACACACACACCTGCCAAAATCCATTTCACTGTTAAGGCTGTGACCAAATGTCACAACTCTCCTGAAGACTTTCCCAGTCTCCCAGTAAGAAATAAAGGCTATTTCTTTAACTCCCCCGTATAAATTTGTTTACATTTCACTTTCGGTACTAACCAGTGACACTAAGATCCTTCAGAGCAGAAGCCAAGCCAGTCACCTTGGCCCTCCTAAATACACAACCCAGTGCCTGGGGTGAAGCAGGGCTTCCACACTTGTTTGTTGGTCTGAATCTCAGGGAAATGTAAGATGATGAGAAAACACTTTATGAAAAGATTCAACATTCAGAAGAAAAACTGTAGCAAATCACTCTTTGGTTGTCCCTGTTGCAGTTTGCCACAGGACTGCAACGAATGAAACCCGGTGTTATCTGCTGCTATATGTCTTGGCCTCCACAGCTCCAACGATAGCTTTGTGGTATATTCAGGGTGACTCCTCCAGAAACCCTCTGCCTTTCATCACCTCTTGGCATTAAAGACTGTGTAAGATCAGTTTTGTTTAGTGAGGCTATTCTCAGGAATGCAATAATGGTTCTAAAATTTGACTTGAGTATTCTTCCATTTCTCCAGAAATTCTTTCAGATTAAATACTGCCTAAGATTCCAGCTTTGGCATCACACATGCAAACCTACCTTCAATCTCAATGGGTCTCCCTAGGAAAGCTATTCAACCTAGGTAAGACCACATTTCCCCTAGCATGAAAGGGGGAAAATAATAGTTCCTACACTTTACAGAGTTTTTGAGAATTGAGTGGGATCAAATGAGAATTAAATACAATTACATGAGCCTGTTACATGCTCAGCAAAATGTCTGCCCTTAATCAATTACCAATACAAATGAATTATTATTTTTAGTATTATGCTACTATAAATATCCTTCCAAGTTTGCTGATGTCCTGTTTCTGACAGGCCAATACTAAAAACCATACAAAAGAAGAAGGAGGACTTGACCAAAGACTGAAGATTACATTCATATATTAAACTGAACTATAAATGTATATATAAAACTGATAAATTCAGGTCTTTCTATAGTAATAATGAATGAAAAGCTCTCCTCAAATTCTTCTCCCTGGACAAGAATCACCCATGGATTCACACAACAGAAAATGAAATCACACGATGTGTGGCAGGAATGATTCAGCATCAAACTCAAAAAATTAAGAAATACTACTGTTTAGGATGGAAGATGCCTTAGAGGACTGGGACGGGGAGGGTGGGGGGGACTCGAGGGAGGGTGGGGGGGGGAGTCAAGGGAGGGAGGAAATAGGGGGATATGTGTATAAAAACAGATGATTGAACTTAGTGTACCCCCCAAAAAATAATAAATAAATAAATAAAATAAAATAAAAAGAAATACTACTGTTCAAATTTCTTTATGACACTTGGATGTGAATTTATGGATTAATTTTTTTAAAGCAGAATACAAAAAAAAAAGCAGAAGACAAAATTGTAACCATATAATTTCTGCTCTGAAAAAATTGCATAAGCACACATTGAAGTGCTCAGTAAATGGTTACTTTTTATCACCAGGCACAATTACATGGTTAATTTTTGTTTTATTTTCTGTTAAATGTTTGCTCCCACTTGACTGACACCCCTGAGGGTAGGGACCATATCTTTGAGGCACTCTTCCTGAGTACCAGAGCAAAGGCTCATACTTATGTCTGGTTAAATAGGTAAAAGATACCTGATTCGTGGAAGTGGAAAAACTGTGGGTGCAACTTTTCCTTCTATTTGGCATTTTGTTACTCAAATTCTGTCTGTACCAGTAAAATTTTAACATTTAAAATTTATGTTTGAACACACAGCATCTGGTTTGGAAGTGGTAACAAAAACAGATTAAGTCATTTACAGCTAAATTTCAGATTCTAAAAGTTTCCCAGGACCCCCTCTTATACTGAAAGAAAAATGAGAAAGGAAAGGTTAGCCCTATCTCCTGGTACTTGAAATGCAGAGGAAATGCCTCCATCACAGCAGAGGTTCTCAGTTGTGGTCCCAGATGACTGGTAGTCTCCAAGGGCGCCTTGCCTGCTCCACTGACTAATCAAAATTGAGAATATACCTCTGTCTAGGTGACTGCCTACTCAACATAAAAACAAGCGAAAAAGAAAGACCTACCGGCTCTGACTTAAATGACAAAGAGAAACAAGTCACACGAAGCAAGCTTGAAAACGTGAAGCCTAATTCATGATTTGGAGATAATGCTTCATCATCAGATACTAACTTCCTTGACTAGGAAAGCAGACTAGGAGGCTGCCTTCCAGAAAAGAAAGGCATGGGGCAAAAAACCCTGAAAATGTCCCTTAAACTTTATTCTTACCTTTTCTATTTCCTAACCCCACCTAAGAAGCCCTGGCAACATAACCCGTGCCACTGTCCTTAAGTCCCTTTCTGCCAGTGGTTCTCAGAAGGGTAGGTCCAGTGAGAAGACACAAGTATTACAAAGAAGCTTCTTCAGAACCACCTCACTAAAGTAAGAAATGAAAGAACAAAATAACAATAAAAAATAAAAATAAATACACCCAGTCCTTGCTTTGCACAACACCGACACGCATGCATCTCAGTTACCACAAGGAACACAAGTCCTCTAACAGGACGGTTCAATTACAGTGACCATGGTGACATTTCACAAAAAATGGATAATCGAAAGAGAGAACTGGCCAACAAAGATGAAAGTACAGCAAATAACAAGTGGTTAACACTGAAAGTGACATTCCAATCAAATATAAAAGGAGTTATAAAAGAATTAGCTGGCCGTGGGAATACCAACACTAATGTCATTAGAAAGACTCTAGATATGCAGCCAGAGGAAAATGAGTGAAGGCGAACTTATCACCGTATACGAGGAAAGTGCATGTGATGAAAAGGATGAAGATGTCCCAGAGGAAGCTGTGCCAGCAAAAATCTCCATGTTACAGGAACACATGTTCTGTATTGTAAGTTATATGACTGACAAGTTACTTCCGATATGTTTTTTTAACAAAGAAATACAATCTTAATGTTTTAAATTACAATGTACTAAATGTTAGTTTTACTATTTTTTTTGTTTCCCTATACTTCTACAGTCAACATTGACAGAGCTATTAACATTGACAAGAATTTTTAAAGGTCGTTAAATAATAAGTTTCTGCATCAATTATTAAGATCACTTGGCATGATATCCACTCTCATATTCATCTTTACAGCCCCACATTACATGCAAAGGACTGCCTGTACTTTACACTGCAGGGCACCCACACTTGCCGAAGTTCCTTCACTGGTAACCTAGTTAAGAGGGAGGGGATATATGTATACATGTGGCTCTTTCACTTTGTTGTACAGCAGAAACTGACAATACTGCAAAGCAATTATACTCCAATAAATATTAAAAAAAAAAAAACTAGAAAAAAATGTAAATGTAATAAATATATTATTTACAATTAAAAAAAAAAAAGTTACTGAGACAGGGATGCTTTTAGTTTCACTCAAGTAACAACCCAGATGAACTACAAGGTCAAGGAGCCAGCTAAGTACTGAAACCGAGAGAAGAGTCAGGCTGGAAGGAAAAGAGATAAAGGTAAAGTGTGGTTTAGGGAGTTTGTTTGCTTAGTTGTTTTGCACTGAAAAAAGCTAGAAGAAAAAAAGGAAAGCTACTATCAAAATTATTTCCTTCAATCTTGGAGAACTTCAATACATCTTTTGTTTTTGTTTTTAAAGGAATGGAATAAAGCCAGCCTTCATATCCAGGGGTTCTTCATCATCAGATTCAACCAACTGCAGATTGAAAATATTTGCCAAAAAAAAAAAAATTCCAGACAGTTCCAAAAAGCAAAACTTCAATTTGTTACATGTAAGCAACTATTTTCATAAAATTTTCATAGTATTTACAACTACTTACACAGTATATTGTATTTGGTATGATAAGTAATCTAGAAATGATTTAAAGTATACAGGAGGATGTGCATAAGTCACATGCAAATACTACGCCATTTTATATAAGGGACTTGAGCATCTGTGGATTTTGGTATCCACAAGGGACCTGGAACCAATCTCCCTTAGCTACCGAGTTTTAATTAGGTATAAACCAGATATATACAAGTACAGTGTTGTATTTTTTCTTTTTTTTTATTCTCATAAGCATTTTTCCATGTTGCTATTATAGCACATACTCTCCACAAGCACTGCTGCCAATGGCCCCTGAATAGTTCATGAAATGCATCTATCATCATTTACCTAACCATTCCTCTTTTATTTCACGTTTTCCTGTTATCTTCACTGAGTTAAATGTTATGAACATTTTTAGGTCGCTGATACTTTTTCCAAACTGCTGTCCTAAAAACATGAGTGTTTTTTCCTGAAGAGTCTGCTCTGTGCTCCAAATGAAAACTTATACCAGAAGCTCTCTCCTTATTACATCCCTTCAATCTCGCTCAAGAAACTCCAGGAAGGAAACAGTTAAACATCTGCTCTACGCCAGGCTCTGTACTAACTCACTTAATCCTTAGAAGCTGAATCTCAAGACTTCAGCAAAGACATGAAGTTTCATTCATTCGTCCACCAACAAGCAGTGCTGATTGCCTACGAAGTGTCAGGCATTGGTCACAAAGTAGTAAACAAAACAGAACTCCCTCAGAAGTGCTCAGCCTGCCTCAAAGATGCTCCCAACCTTTAAAAAAAAAAAAAAAAAAGGCCACTCCGTTTCTGGACTACTTTAATAAAACTTTCTAATGGCTTTCATTATGCTTCAAATAAAACCCAAATTCCTTTCCACACTGCCCACCAAGACTCACCTCAGCTGGCCTTGTCTACCTCTCCGACAGCATCTCCCACCACGCTACTCTTACCTACTAGGCCTCAGCCACTACCTTGACATCCTGTGCGGGGAGCCGCCCTGAACAGGGGTCCTGGTTTCCGTAGTTGCCCCCAACAAGGGCCTTGGTCTCCAGGACATAGCCCTGGGAGCTGCCTTACTGTAAGGGCTTGCCTAGGCAAGCATAGCTCTCTGTCCCGCCACCCCTGACCTTTGAATAAGTGCTTAAACAAGCAGCATGTGATCCCCTGGGCTGCACTATGTGCACCCATAGGTCTGTGATCTTGCTAGTACATCTAGAAACAATCAACAGGAGGTCTTATGCTCGCTACAGTAGATGGTTATGGGAAAAACACATTGTTCTCTAAAGTAAGAATCATTTTTCTGTTAGCCTTGTTGTCAATGACTCCTCTGATTTAATCTGTATAAAAAGCCACTGTAAAATAAAGAAGTTTGTCAGTTGCCTATGAGCTTCTGGCCCTCTCGACCCCATCTTTTATGTGTCTGTCTGTCTGTCTTTCTTAGCCGCGTCGTGTTTGCCTAAGGACCTGATCGATTTTGCCGGCAGGCTCCGGCAATCCTGAACGCTTTCCACCTTAGGATTTTCTCACATGTTGCTCCCTCTGAACTTTCCCCACTGCTCATCAAAATGACTTGCCCCTTATCTTTTAGGTCTTAGCTTAACTGTCAGCTCCTCAGGGCCTTCCTTGGGCACTCCATCTAAAGTAGGTTCTCCAATATTATTCTCTCTCTATCCCACTTCAGTTCATTTCTTCCACAGTGCTTATCATATACCTTTTGTTTGTTTGCCATCAAATCTCCAAGGGCAATCGCAGTACCAGTAGGCAGAACACAGAGCAGATAAACTGCATGCTAAATGATTTCAGCTGGAGTGAAATCTAAGTTCCTTGAAACTTCTACCAATGGATCCTAATTTTACCCTCTATAACTGTATTGAAAAAAGAAGTATGCGTGTGTACCATTCTTTAATAAAATAAATTCTAAATACATTTTAAAACCATTTTTCTTTTGTTAACTCTAACACCTGTTTTAACAACTGCTACTATTGCTGACTTCAGAGAGTCTCAAAGAGCAGTAAATGGAATGTGAGCTTCAGCACTTACACACATGAAATATATCTCACTTCTGCGATTTTGGACACATTATCTAACATACTACTCCTCAGCTTCCTCACTTGGAAAGATAAGACTTCAATTGTTTCTCAGAATTAAATGAGATGATGTATGTAAAGAGCTTACCACAGCTGCCAGCAGAGCAATGTTAATAGTTGTAAGCACTACTGCTATCTCACCAGATGGACAGGAAAAGGCCTTCAAAGCCGTAACATATTTCTTTGCAACTCCAAAACCCAGCTTCTACAAATCTTAACAAATTTAGACTTACAACCATCATTCCACCAGTCTGGAAAACATCCCCCTTTCACATCTTTCCATAACACTCTGAAACTAACCCTCACATCATTTATGCTAACAATCATTTCACCCTTCTGCCTCCACCACCTGATCCATGCGGCCAGGTCTATCTTGTTCACCATGTTATCTCCAACACCTGCAAAAACATTTGATAATTAAATGAAGAAAGTCCTCCGGGCCTCCATTTCTCAGGAAAAGCTTTTGAAAATTTTGAAATTGTCTATTTTCTGCCTCTGCCCACTCTCCTACAATGAAAACATAGGCAACCAATCTGTCTTATTCACTACTGTACCTAGTATCTCCTACTGGACCTGCAGTAAGAAAGGTTTCAAAATATTTACTAAAGCATTTCGGGGCCGGGCGGGGGGAGGGGACGTTAGGACACGTTGATTCTCGTTGTCTTCTAAGGAATTAAACACACCACTGACATACTGGCTCCATCGCGCAGCCATCTGTGCCCAAAGCCTACAAGAATGCTCCGAAGCAGAATAAGCATATTAATTATAAACCGGATGAATGAATGGATGCGTCATTTTCCGAGACTGAAAAAAGATACAGCAAAATGAAACCGAAGTCTTGACCAGGAGGGCTGTGTGCGACTCGCGAGTTATTTTGTTACATATAGTTCACTGATTACCAAGCTCTCCAGAGTATGGTTACAGTATACAATCGAAGTTTTTCTTTTTCCTTTAGAAAAACAGCGGTGTGGAAGGCTGAGTCAAGTACCCCACCCCTATCCCACCCCAGTCTCTTTCTGGCCTATGCGTAGGAAACTCAGGGCCTTGACACGAGGCCCGACGCGGCCCAGGAGCCCCGTGCTTGCTCCCAGATCTGGTGACGGTGACCAGGGGACGATTCAGCGCGCAAAACCGCAAGAAGGTGCTAGGACAGAGAAGTTACCACGGGCTCCAGTGCAGGACTCCGGCACTTCTAGCACTCCCACCCTACCGCGCCTTACTCACCACCAGCGAAGCTATGAACCCAGGCCGGTCCATGGCTCCATAGACTCAGTCAGAGTTATAACTCAAACCTGAGCAGAGGCAGGTCGTGGGCCCCTGCACTGGGCGCCGCCATCTTGGAGGCGGAGCGTGCAGCGCGGACACTTCCGCGGCCACGTGAGGTTCAACCACAACAATTACACGTGCAACCGGGGAAGCTGGGCCAGGAGGAGTGCCGGGAAGGAGGGGCGTGGCCTAGAAAGTGTAGTCCTGTCAAGTCTCGCGACTCTTCTCTGCCTCCGTTTCCTACTGCTTCTGAGTACACTAGATGGAGGAACTCTCGCGAGCAAATGAGCCTTGACTGGGAACCGGGCATAGCGAGCCCCGCGAGGAGGGCGGGGTGAAGCCCAAGCGTAAACCCACAAGAGGAGTGGCTATAGTGGAAGGCGGGGCCATGGAGAGGCAGAACTAGCTTCAGGGGGAGGCCTGTGGCTTCCAATGAGCTATTTCGAGTTGCTTTATCTCTTGGTTTCACCTGTAGAAATTTTGTCTGATGTTCCATAAAACAGACTCATTATCAGAAAATTATTAAATATAGAAAAACATTTCAAAAATTTCCTTTCTCGAGCTAAAAATTAACTTCCTCTACTTCGTACCAGCAGTTTTTGCACTTTATATAATTTCATTTGTTCGGTTATTTACTTGCTTATCTTATTAGCTGTGGTACCAGTTGCACACTTCAAAAACCACTTTAAGTACTTAATAAAAGCTTCTTGGAGTGGACTTGCCTTTACGTTTTTTTAAACAAATACCTTCTAAGTTTCTTCTATTGAGGGCCAACTGCATCTCAGATGTGATGCTGTAATACACAGCCACTTTGTAAGGTAAGCGCCATTAGCATCTTTATTTTACAGAGAATCCTAATACTCCAAGAGGTTCAGTAACTCACCCAAAGCTACAGAGAACATAGCAGACCCAGGCTTGAAATTTTACTTAATGACCTCATCATATTTCCTCAAAACCTTTGCAACAGCCTTAAATTCTTTGTCTGCCTTCACTCTATATTTCATACCACTGCTACCATCAATATTCTATTCTAGTTGAGATGTTCTAGAAATGATTAGCAGAATACCTTTAGGGTTTTCTGAAACCCCAGAAATCTGGGAGGGGCTTCCCTGAGTGGTTCTGTTACCAGTGAGGGTTTCTGGGCTCCTTAACCAATAGAAATTGAAGAGGCCAGACAAGAAATTTAGGCAAGGCTTTATCAGGACTCATGCTGTAGCATGAGGGAGAGAAAACAAGTAAGAGGGGCGCTTGCCTGCTCCTTGGGGAAGGGGGAGGGGGGAGCTGGTCCCTTACATGAGGTGAGGGTAGGGGCAGGTCGGGCTGAAGAGGTGGCTTGGGTGGTAAGCCCACGCCCTTGGTGGTGCTGCATGCAAGCCTCATGTGCAGTACCACGCTTTTGCTCCCAACTCCTCATATGTGGCAGCTGGGCTTTGGCCTTTTTGTATCTTGTTCATAATCTGCCCCAACTGCACATGCATGCAGTTATTTTTAGTCCCTGATAGTTTCTTTGTATTTGTCGCTTGAGGAGACATTTGTCCAGGTGCAAGCATTGCTGCAAAGGGTCCCAGGTCCCAGCCTGTAACAAAGCAGGACCCTACAAGGTCTTCCCGGACACCACCCCCATTTCCTCTGCCTGCCTTTTGTCTGTAGAAAAACTTTAGTCAAAGAATAAATTTAATCAGAGAAGTGACAAAATACAGAAAGAAAGGAAAACAGTCAAGCAAGACAAAATAATAATACTTTAGCCATTAAACAAAGTCAAGGATCTTTAGTCCTTCCTCGAGGATTATAGATAATATGCTGAGCCATGTTGTTAGCTGTTTAGCAGATACTGAAGCCCCGACCAGGTGGGAGAAGTTAACCATATGCTGCTCACAAGCACGTTGACCCCAGACCGGTTGGAACAAGAAGGTTGATGATGCTGACTCCCAATTACCTCACCACCAGCCAATCAGAAGACTGTCCATGAGCTGATCACGCCCTGTTCCTTGAACACTATAAGACTCCTCACTACCCCATCCAGGATGGAACACACAGTCTTGAGGGCATTAGCCTGTTGTGGTCGCCTTTGCCTGGCAAAGCAATAACTTTCTTTATACTTCACCCAAAACTCTGTCTCCAGATTTAATTTGGCACCGGTGTACAGAGGCTAAATTGCAGCAACAAGCCTGTCTCAGTTCAGACTCTGGGTCTCTCTGATGAGGCTGTAGTGAAGGCAGCAGCCAGGGCTATATCTGAAGAGTTGGTTAGGACCAGAGGATCCACCTCCAAAATGGTCTCTTTCTATGACTACCTAATTAGTGCTAGCTATAAGCAGGTGGCCTCAGTGTCGCACCACATAGACCTCTCCAGAGAGTTGCTTGAGTGTCCTCAGCTGCTTTTCCCCAGAGTGAGTGATGTAAGAGAGCGCAAGACAGAAATGTTATGTTCTCTTCTATCGTACAGAGGTAAAAGCTTCATCATGTATTCTATGATGCCCCTGGAAACCCTTTAGGAAATACAGATATTACAAACATGACCTAGGGCCTCCTTTTCATGAAATGCTTACAGAAAGATCCAGTACCACATGTGCGTGCCTTTCGAATGGGATATTACAATGCATTGTCATTCTCACCACATTGCAGGTAAAGTATGTCCTCAAATCTTCTATTTTAAAAAATATACGAAAGAGATAAGTACTGGTTTGCACTAAACGTGTGAAATTATACTAGTAATATTGTCTTCCTCAATTAAATCTACCACTGGAAGCCAAGTTCACTTTTAAACAAGTTCTGAAATATTCGTAGTATTTATAAAAATTAGCAGGAGGTCAAAAACAATACATCAAAAAACAAATTAGGTCCAACTTAGCAGAAACAAAGGACATAATCTTTAGCCAGAACTAGACCCAAGCTCCAAGTTCCTGTTACTGATCTTTATTGAAAAATAAAGTAGGGCTTCCCTGGTAGCACAGTGGTTAAGAATCTGCCTGAGGAGGCAGGGGCCATGGGTCCAATCCCTGGGCAGGGAAGATCCCCATGCTGTGGAGCAACTAAACCCATGCTCCACAAATACTGATCGTGTGCTCTAGACCCTGCGAACCACAACTAATGAGCCCACGTGCCACAACTACTGAAGCCTGCCTGCCTAGAGCCTGTGCTCTGCAACAAGAGAAGCCACTGCAATGAGAAGCCTGCACACCACAACAAAGAGTAGCCCCATCTCTCTGCAACTACAGAAAGCCCACACACAGCAACAAAGACCCAACACAGCCAATAAATAAAAATAAATAATAAATTTTTAAAAAATGAAAAATTAATAGAATCATTTTCAATAAAAATATTCACGTATCTTAAACTATATACAAAGGATAGCAAATATATATAATGGAAAGGAAGTCAAATGCAAAATGTAAAAATCCTGTTTTAAAGCACAGTCTTCCTTTAAGTAATAAAATCAAAGTTATACTTTCCATGTGGGTTTGTGTTTCCATTTTGAATCAGGGGGAAAAAAAAAGACTGTCCTTTCAATAAATGGCTTTGGGATGGTTAGATAACCATTTAGAAGAAAATTATGTTTCATCTGTCTCACACTTTACCTCCAAAAACAGTTCCAAATGGATTAAAATTCTCACTTGCATACTTTAACTATTAAAATACTAGAAGGAAAAGGTAAATATTTTAATATTCTTGAGGTAAACAGGTTTATGCATGAGATTTTTTTTTAACTAGGAAAACTATTTGCAGCTCATACGACAAGAATGAATTCTTAATACTAAGTAGTTTCTATAAATTAATAAGAAAAAGACCAATACCAATGGAATAAAATGGGGAAAATCACAAAGGAAGAAAAATAAGTTGCTAATGAACATGTGAAAATATTTTAAATTCTTCAGTAACATTGAAATGAAAATTAAAACAACAATATAGCATTTTTTAAACTTATCAAATAGAGAAAGATTTTTCTAGGGGGAGCATCAAAGCAACTTTTCTGGTGAGTGATACAGCAAGATATATCAAAACCCTAAAAAATGCTCTTTGACCTCAATTAGTCTACCTATTGCATTGTACTTGAAGGAACTAAGTTTTTTAAATCCATAGAAATATGGCTGTAAGGATATTCATTTCACTGTTCCATAGCAAAACAAGAATTTTTGTACAACCAAAAATGTTTATCATTGCATGATTGATATAATTTGGTTATAGTATCCATATGTAGCTATTTAAAACCATGATGTAGAAGAATCTTTAATGATATAGAAGGATGATTAACATAAAAACAGTTGCACAAGAGTATTTGCATATGTTGGTTTGTCTCTTTATGCCCCAGCAGATCCACTCTCTATTTTCTCTTCTTCTGTCCTAGGAAGCTGACCAGTAGTAACTGCCCCCTGGTTTCCAGTAGGGTTTGGCCAATGAAAGTCATGGGCAGATCTGGGTATGGCTAGAGAAAGTGGTCAGGGTATTCCTTCTCTGCTCCCTCCCTGCCTCCACCTGGTTCTGGCAGGTGTTATGCCCCTCTTCAATTCTGCTCCTATGAAACAGCCTCCTCTCTTTGGCTCCCCTTCTCCTTCAGGTCTAGGGAGGATAATGGCTTCCCACTGTTGTAAGCCCTGGCTGCTTCTTCGTACCTTACTGATTTTCCTAACACTGCCCAAGCGTCTCTTCAGATTCCCAAGTGGGCACCTTCTATTTGCTGCTAGAACTCTGACTAAAGACACTCTAATCCAATTTTTGTAAACATTTACATATTAATTACCTATTGCTGCATAACACACTACCCCAACACTTAGCAGCTTGAGACAAAAAAACATGTACCATCTCAGAGGTTCTGAGGGCCTGAAATCTGGAATCAGCCTCGCTAGACCTGGCTGGCTCAAAGTTTCTCATGATCCTGCAGTCAGGGCTGCAGTCCCATCTGATGGCTTGAATGGAGATCCACTTCCAAGCTCACTCACATGGTTGTTGGCAGGATTCAGTTCCACGTGGGATGTTGGAGTGAGGGGCTCAATTCCTCAACGTCTGTTGCCTGGAGGCCTCCCTCAGTTGCTTGCCACGTGGGCCTCACCACAGGGGAGGTTGCAACATAGCCCCTGGCTTCCATCAGAGCAAGAGAGAGAGCACCCAAGATAGAAGCCACAATCTTTTGTAATCAAATCACACTCAAGGGGAGGGGATTATACAAGAGCATGAATATAAGGCAGCAACAGTCAATGGGGACAATCTTAGAGGCAACACATGCATTACTAACAAATGCACAGGAAAAAACCTGTATGATGACGTTATCTTTGGGGCCATTAAAAATGATCTCTGTTTTCGTCTTGCGTTACCTGCCATTTCTAACAAATAAATAGTCCTGCTGCAACTACTACCATCATATATTGTTGCTGACCTACCTCCAGCTGACAGCTACTCACATAAGATTGCCTAATTTCTTTGCCTTTTCCATGAGCAAGTTGATATAAACCTGCCTAGATTTTACAAAGCGTGAATCAATTATCTCCCATAATTGGGTTTTGTTTGATATTTGACCCAAAATGAAGTTCTGGCTAGGTTTCCAAAACATATATAAAAATAATCAGGATAAAATTTGCTCAGCTAATTTTTACATTCTCTGACAAAGATCTCCACTCTATGGACGCAGAAATTATCCTAAAACCTTGTGCCTTATGCATTTACTGCCTATCAGTTTGGTAAGCCTGTCACACTGAAATATAACACAGAAAGGCCCTTGCTCTAATTGCTCCCCTCTGTTGAAGTGGCAACTGATAATCATAGGTCACCCTTGTGACACTTACCTGACAGATGACTACAACGAATGATTTTTCTCAGCCACTGACTACTGTTATATTCAAGGGCAAATCAAGCTATTTTTTTCTCTGCAGTAGAAGAAATAATGGGAAAACAGAAATGGGGTTCCTGATCTTCCCATTATAGGAATTTAAAACAAAAATATGTACCATTAAACCACAGTCTTCTGGCTAATCACAAATAAGAACCTTTATTATTCTTCAAATTAATTCCATCAGCAAGCGCTAACCACTTATTGTGTGTCCATAACAGCCTTTTTTTTTTCTACACATCTGACACTCTCAACTTCATTTTTTTATCATGGTGGTCCACAATTCTCACAATCTTCTAGGTTAAGAAGGCTTCCTCTTGTCCAATTTCTTATTTATTCTTGATGCTGAAACCATCGCCCAGTCCCTCAAAGGCCTTCCTCCTCGCCTTTTGCAAAACAACTTGGTTTAAGCCTTCAAAAATCATAACTTAATGACTGAACCAGTCATAAAAACCTTCTCCTAATTCCATATCCCCATTTCTAGTTCATCTGCAAGAGTTAAAAAAAAAAAAAGAGGAACCATCTTATATCAGGCCCTACGTAGATGACTGACCATTTCCCTATTTATTTTCTCACTTAATCCAAACTGCTAACCTGTGACTTAGGTATTATAAACAAGCCTGGACTCCTGGTTTCTGAAAGGAAAACAATAAAACCCAAAAGGGAGTCACTGACACTTTGGAAGACAGTTTGGCAGTTTCCTACAGAGCTAAACATAGTCTTGGACTTCCTAGGTGGCGCAGTGGTAAAGAATCCGCCTGCCAATGCAGGGGACACAGGTTCAAACTCTACTCCAGGAAGATCCCACATGCAGTGGAGCAACTAAGCCCGTGCGCCACAACTATTGAGCCTGTGCTCTAGAGCCCGTGAGCCACAGCTATTGAGCCCATGTGTAGCAACTATTGAAGCCCACGTGCCTAGAGCCCGTGCTCCGCAACAAGAGAAACCACTGCAATGAGGAGCCTGCGCACCACAATGAAGAGTAGCCCCCGCTCGCAGCAACTAGAAAAAGCCCGTGTGCAGCAAAGAAGACCCAATGCGGCCAATAAGTAAAGAAATTAATTTAAAAAAAAAAAGCGAAATGTAGTCTTAACATATGATCTGGGAATTGTGCTCCACGGTATTTACTCAAATTAGTTGAAAACTTATGTCCACACAAAACTCTGCAAATGGATGTTTGTAGCAGCTTTATTTATAATTGCCAAAAACTTGGAAGCAACCAAGATGTTATTTAGCAAGTGAATGGATAGATAAACTGTGGTCTATCCAGACAATGGAATGGTATTCAGTGTTAAAAAAAAAAAAAAGAGCTTTCAAGGCATGGAAAGACATGTTGGAACCTTAAATGCATAGCATTAAGTGAGAGAAGCCAGTTTGAAAATGTTATATACTGTATGATTCCAACATTCTGGAAAAGGCAAAACTATGGAGACCACAAAAAGATCAGTGGTTGCCAGGCGTTAAGGAGAGGGAGGGATGAGTAGGTGGAGCACGGAGAATTCTTAGGGTAGTGAAACTATTCTATGTGATGCTAAAACAGTGGTTACATGTCATTACAGACTTGTCAAAACCAATAGAACCTACAAATACTGAGTGATTGACCTGATGTAAAGTATGGATTTTGGACAACAATAATGTTTCAATGCAGATTTATCAATCGTAACAAACATGCCCCCCTGGTGAGGGATGTTGATAGTGGGAGAGGCTGTGGGGTGTGGGTGGAAGGGAACCAGGGCGTATATGGGAACTCTCCATTGAGTACTCCAAATGGAGCACTTTCTACTCAGTTTTGCTGTGAATCTAAAACTGCTCTAAAAGATAAATTCTATTACAACAATTTTAAAAAAGGAAGTCATTGTAATGTACCCTGAGATTCCCAATGATAACAAACTTCAGTCAAATTCTATCCTTCTTCTACAGGGGCTGGGGTTGGAGAGGAAAAGGAGAAGGGAGAGAGAGAAGGAAGGAGAGAGAGAGGGAGAGAGGGAGGAAGGGAGGACAGGAGGGAGGGAGGAAGGAAGGAAGTATGCAAAGAAAAGAGAAAAAATAAGACAATATATGAAAGAAATATATTTTGTCTCTGCTCCAAGGGTTGGAGAGACTTTTCCTCCAACCCAAATGTTCACTGACAGATGAATGGATAAACAAAATGTGGTGTATACATGCAACGGAAGCTTATTCAGCCTTAAAAAGGAAAGAAATTCTGATACATGCTACAACATGGACAGAACTTGAAGACATTGTGTTAAATGAGATAAGCCATTCACAAAAGGACAAATACTGTAGGATTCTGCTTACAGAGGTACCCAGAGCAGTCAAATTCACCAAGACAGAGAGTAGAAAGTTGGCTGCCAGCAGCTGGAGGGAGGGGAAATGCTTTGTGTTTAATGGGTACAGAATTACAGTTGGGGAAAATGAAAAAGTTCTGGGAATGGATGATAGAAATGGTTGCACAATGTGAATGTACTTAATGCCCCTGGACAATACAGTTAACGTGGTTAAAGTGGTCATTTTTATGTAATGTATATTTTACTACAAGACGTTTTTCTTCATAGGAGTTGAAACGCATTTAACGCATTTCATTTCAAAGATGAAATGTTTCTCAGTCTCACAAAAAAGCTGATGCACAACATTCTTTAATCAACCAGTAAACAAATTTCTCCCCACCCTCTTGATGCCATTTTGCATCGCAGTCTGAGTGGCTGGAGGGAAGTGGGGGTGGGGGTGGAGAGGTGGGGAGGGGCGGCCGTAAGTGAAGAGCTCCATTACGCACCGCAAGGCCCCAGCTAATTCACTGATAAGGAAAATGTTTCAAGAATGAAAGATATGACTTCGAATTTCCGTTCACCAACTGCCTCATCATCTTGTGCCTTTCCCAGCTCACTCTGCCATTTTATAGCTTCCTCATTGCAAACCTTCCCCAGAGCTCTCTGGCACTGTGGTCTTTTTGTTTATTACCTTCTGTCAAACAAACAGTAGCCCTTCATTCAAAATGGCACGACCGTTTACTCCTCCGAGCTACCAGCATGGGTCCTAAATGAACACTTTAGGCTACGTGCTACAGGCTCAACATTAATCTTCTCCATCCGTCCCCAGGTGATCCCCTTAAGAGCTCAAAGAATCACTTGAAAAAGGTGAGCTAAGCAAGGTGTCATTAGAAAGGTGTCATTTCTCAGGTCCAATGCTACTGACACTGCAAAATGGCCACCATTCCCGCAAATAATTACAAGGGCACATGTTGCCCCCTGTAGGGTAACGTGTCACTCAGGTGCAGTCCCACATCCTCTGTTAATTTTTCGTTCCTCTCGCAGGTTTTCTCTACAGACATTTTATATTTTTACCTTTGCCATTGGGCCTGAGACTATTGCTTCCACCTCTTGCCCTGCTGGTCAGCTTTCTCAGCTCTAGATCCCCCAGGGGAGTTGACCTTCTCCATACCTTCTGCCTCGGGGCTTATGCACAGGCCCAACCCCCACTTCGACACTTCTTCTTCCTTGAACTTTACTGATAGCTCAGCTTAACGTGGTTTCCTCATTGGTTGTCTTCTCCCTCACATGGCCCTACTCCTCCCATATTCCTCCTGTAGCATCATATTTTTTCCCCAGCACTTATAATTTGTAATTATCTGTGCGCGCTCATCTCTCTCCACCACTAGATTATAAAATCCATGAAGACAAGGTCAATGTCTATCAAGTTCACCACTGTACTCTGAGCCAGGCACATAGGAGGAGTTCAATTGTTGCACTGAAGAAAAGGAGAGAGAGAAGAGAGGAAGGGAGGAAGGGAATGAAGGGAACCATGAGACACAGCTGCATCTTCACTTCTGTAGCAAAGCTGACGTGCTTTGTGTCAGCTCTAAATTGGAACTTGCCATCTGCCTGTACAAGACTTAAATCACTTTGTGTGCTGCCGTAGCTACTGAGCTTCCACATTCCCTGAAGGGCATTCAGGGTGGAGACCAGGAATGAGGCACTCTGTGCTTTGCAAGATGGGTGGGACAGGTCTTTAGATAGTTAGATGTTTTCAGGAGCTGATTTTTATGAGCCCAACCCTTGCATCTCCTCATATCTAGAAAAGCACTAAATCCCTACATGGTGACGTCTGCTCCTAGTGACTAGCAGAAACCCACTACAAAAAAAAGAGTGTTTGATTGCATGTACTCTTCCTTTACCAAGAATATATATATACTAATCTTCCCCCCTGCCTCTTTGGAACAGTTTCTCAGGGCTATCTGGGATGCTGTCTCCCAGGCTGCAGTCCTAATTTTGCCCCAAATAAACTCAACTCACAACTCGCATGTTGTGCATTTTTTTTAAGTCGACAGTTTTAATTATAAAGTCATTTTCTCTGCAATATATAATTTACCCTCGGTAAGTACTCAGAGAGTACTCTGCTTACACAAGTACTCACAGTATGCTTTTACTTTATGCTTGTATATAATGAATATTTTAAAAAATATTTAGTTAGTTAGTTAGTTATTTGGCTGTGCCAGGTCTTAGTTGCAGCATGCAGGATCTAGTTCCCTGATCAGGGATTGAACCCCAGCCCCCTGCATTGGGCGCATAGAGTCCTAACCACTGGACCACCAGGGAAGTCCCTATAATGAATTTTTAATTCATGAAAAATAGACAGAACTACTTCTGTCATGTTGATAAACTGTTTCAAAATTGATCAATAACAACAGTAGATCATCTATTATGCTGCCTTTCTTTTCCACCTGTATTTTTCCTCAACTTCTAAAACAGTCCTCTAAAAGAAAGCTTACGTGGACAAGAAAATTGGGACAGAACTTATGATCAAGATTTAAAATTGAGCCAAGAAATATATTTCTAAAATGTAGGTTGTGTGCCTATCTTCTTTCCCAAATATTTCACAATTAACAACGAGACATTTGTAATTAAGAAAAAAACTTGGTTTTAACTATGCATTTGTTTATAATAAAGTTTATATCATTTGTCAATTGCTTTGGTCAGGAGTTTGGAGTTGGGGGCCATTGTTTTATATGCATTGTGTTCTTACTCATCAAAGAATCATGCAGAATACTGCAAGTAAATCATGTAGAATACTGCATCAGGCTCTGGGCTCAACCAAGATCTGCCTTGGAAACAATTCAGTCTGTCTTCTTGTAGTTCTGTCTCACTGGAAATGGCAAATTAAGATACAGGTGGAAGGTTGTACATGCCTCCTTTACTGTAAAACCTCTAATTGTAGGGACCACACTGGATTAGAATGGTGTAAAGAAATGGTAGGAAACTGAAGCTTCAAATTCTCTGAGATAATGTGACACATCTATACCTTGTATGCTTGGCAGCTATATCTGTCCTGTGTAGGTGAGGAAGGCCAGAGGGCTGTGAATTTGGGTAACAGTTGGGCCTCCCAATGAGGTGCAGATGCGGTGCGTGTGGTCTGTATCCATCTAAAAAGTTAAGAAAAGATGCTGTTAGGCAAAGCCTTCTGGATCTCAAGTCTGATAGCCATTCAGAATCCATAACTATCACTGGGCTGATATAAACAAACTAACTGAAGTCCCTTTTTTCTGAAATGTCCTCAGTCTAATGCTTTACAGTGCACAACCTACACAGCCTTACATGGCGGCCCTTGTTCTACCTCAGTCTGAAGTTTGTTGGCTCCACAATGGACCCTGCCTTGGAGCAGAGAAAGGGAGTATTTTGTAGTAAGTGCTACTGATGCACTGCCCCATATCTCCTTGGTTCACCCGTAGCTCTGGTAAACAGTCCCTGGCATGCTGACAACATCTCAACTCAGGAATCAGTGTTTCTCATCCTCCACCTGAGTGCTGTCTCCTACACTGGGAGCTTTGCCGGCACCATCAAGATATGTGGGTAAATCAATGCCCCTGCCTTCACTCTAACAGGGAGATTTTGTACATGTTCCACATTGTTTCTCAGAGACTCCCCAGGAGAACTGAGCCCTAGTTGCCTCCCTCCTGCTGTTTTATGCACATTTTATTGCCCTTTTCCCCTTTCCTGTCTCCCTTTTTCCACTTTCTCATTTGCGCTTTCCAGGAATTGTCTCCCCCCAAAAAAACTACCTGCACCCAAGTCTTTGTCTCAGGGTCTATTTTAGAAGAAACTCAAATTAGAATAGATGCCCTGAGGAACAAGTAATCTTAGTTGGTTCTGTAACCTGAGTGCTGGTCCAGGGCTATCAGATGAACAAATGAATAATTCTCGTACAGGGCAATGGTCTGCCTCCACTAATCAGGAAGGTGGGAAGCGAGAAGAACGAGATAGACAGTGAGTTCTCATCCCTCAAACTGCATCTGTGACAACATGACGGAAAACTCAACTGCCCCTCACAAATGCAACAAAGTGTGCTCCATTCCAGATGCAAATGACTGCTGCTTTATCTGGCACTAACATAGTTCACCCTATTTCTGAGCAGGGAGAAGGATAAGACCCTTTGTATTTATGCTATAAAAGGTCTCTCTTCACCCCTCAAATTCTCTTCAAGCTCTTAATAAAATACCTGCAGGCACCCCCATTCTGATCTTGGACACAAAGCCTTGAGATAATCTAGCTTTGGAAAAATGATGAGTGCATCTGCTTCCTAACCAGAGAAAGATATAAGACTCTGGGGATGCGGAATTATAAATCCATTTCTCTGTTCTTTAAAATCACTCCTTTATCTCTGAGCCTCAACAATGCTTTTTTCTCTCTAATTCAGGGAGGAATACATGTGCAAAGAGTGTGAAATTAACAGAGTGCATGCACAATCTCAATAAATAAACATGAAAATCTTTTCGTTGCACATTGCTAGCTTCATTCAATTAGGGAAATGTTAAAACACTGCTGCATTGCACAACCTAACCTTTTAATTTGTGGGAAAGCTAAATAAAACAAGCAAAAAAGGTAGTGGATAAAAAAGCTTGAAATTCTCCTGTTTCCACCAAAGTACTCAGCCAACCATAGAAGTAGCACACTCTCTTTTCCAGAATTCTCATTTCCATCTCAGAGCCCCTTTAGTCCTCCTGGTCAATACCCTTCCCCACCTCCTAGTACCACAGTCTTCCTCTTTGCAGTCAACTAACGGTCCAAAATGTTAGCTGATAGCTAAGGCAAGCAGACTGGTTTAATACATTCATGGCAAACATATTACAAAAGCCCCACTTTATCTTATTGTGCATGTGGCAGACATTGCCAATCTATTGCTGAAACAGCTTCACACTCCTCAACAAACTGCGGCCAGCAGACAGCAGTAATCAATAAGAATTGGTACAAGAAAGTCATGCCTTTAACTAATCTTTACTGCACTCCAACTATGCTCCAAACACTGTTCTCACTCAAGGAATATAGCAATGAAAAAGCAATATCCTTGATCCCATGACATAGTGGTAAACAAAATAGACAATATGCTCCTGGAGCATCATCATTTTAATAAGTGCTTTTGAAAAGAGAAAACTCTGAACATCCAGAATAATGAATCTGCAGGAGGAAATGGTATGGGTGCTTTTGGCTGCATATTCCATCAAATAACTAGTTCTGACATTTTCATTAAAGCCTCCAGCTATAAGACAAGCAATTCCAGCACTGTATCATTAGGTCAATTATCTCATTGTTGATTAAAAATTCAGACACAGGGAAAGGAGCTACATAAACTGGGTAGAGTATCCCTGATTTTACTTCTTTCCGACACGTTGCATGACTACTATGTGCCAGATACTAAGCTAGGTGTGGGGATACAAAGATGATTAAGTTTCATTCTCTGCCATTGTAATGTTCACAGTGTAATAGGGGACACGGATGAGATATCCTGACACGTCTCTGACCTCCTCACCCTTGTACTTTATTTGACACTCATCCTGACCCTGACCCTGACCAATACCCAGATCTCAACTCTGATGCTCACCCTAACCATTATACTACCTTCTCCCTGGACCTGACCCTTACCCTGCCATGACTCTGGTCATGACCCTCACTCTGATCCTACACACCTTCACTCTTACATCACGCTGATACCAAACCTGACTCACTCTCCCCTAACCAATGACCCTACATTCTCACCTTGTCCTTGATCTTAATACTCACCTTGTTTCTGAAACTGACACTAAACTTCACTCCAAATCTGACCCTTATTTGGTCTCTCTCTGCCCCTGATTCTCACAATGACCCCAAGAGTAACCTTGATTCTCAACCTGACCTTATCACCCCAACACTGACCTAATAGTTCACTCATCTTCATCCTGATTCTGACCTCTACTTTCACTCTGACAATAAACACCGACCACTACCCTTATGTTGACCCTGACACACACTTTGACCCTGATTCTGAACCTGAAACTGATCCTGACCCTTTCTGTGACCCAAAGCTCACACTCACCATGGCAGTGACCCTGAACCCCACCCTTGGCCTGTCTGTGATCCTCTTCTTGACACAAAGGGTGCTCCTGATCCTCATGACTAACCTCGCCCTGAACTGAACCCAACCCTCATCCTGAGCCTGACCCTCTATCATCATGAAATACCTGATCAACACCCTGAACCTGATACTGACTCTGATCCCAGTTACGACCCTGGCCCTGATGTTAGCCTTGCCATCATCAAGATGAGTTTGAATATGAAATCTTCTACATTACACTCTGGTTTTATCTAGATTCCTTGTAACTCATGATAAGAATGTACTTTTGAGAACTCTGTATACTTTTGAATTTGCTTACAGTTGCACTGCATGCTTTCACATATGCTGCTTTGAGTTGTGCTAACATGGTCTACCTCAAAGTAAGAAAGTACAGTTGAGAAGAATGTGTGGTTCTCATTGATTTACCTCAGATCATGGGTTCAACTCTGTTAATTCTAACAGTCATAAAGAATTTTCTTCAGAGACAAATGTTTGATTCTGAGCTTGATTTCTTCTTTACAGTTGGTGTATACACATATATACAGTTTTCAACTGTGTTTGCTTTAATTTGCAATAAGTTACTGTTGGAAACAATGTGTGAATATGAGCTTGTTTTTAAATACTGCAGCTTGACCTGTTCTAACCCCAGTCAAACTCATAGAAAGAAAGAACAATTGAGATGAAGTGCATTTCACTTTTGTTTTTGTTTTTGTGTTTTCCCTCACATAAATCTTACATATGTCTCAGTTTAGGCAAACAAGAAGTAGTATTGAAAACGATTCATATTGGTACAAAGCAGCTCAGCCTCAGACATTCCTTTCATAAGAAAGTCCTTATGTCTCTTTAGAGTAAACTGAGATAAACATAAGGACAGCAAAACACATTCATTTCAAAGGCACAATCTTAAAGAAAGAAAAAAAAAGAAGATATAAAACACTGTTTACAAACCATAATTTTAACTGACCCCTTATTTCTTAAATTATCAGTGATTTAAAATACGCAAATGCCTTTGGATGGTAATACATATATATTTGTATTTGTCTTCTCAAAATTTTCAATGAATGTGAGAAATGCTCACACACAAAAATTGCCTGGATGGTTTTTAACTTTCTGTCCTCTAGGTGTCACTTATGTCTACAGAAAAAGAAAGAAAAGAATGATTACTTCAATTAAAGATAATAATTAATGTAGACAGTTTATAGTGAGTACAAGAATTACAGAGAGTCTACTTGATTTTCTATGTGTTTATTTTAAAAAGTTGTTGCAGTTCATTCACATAATAAATGTAATATGATCTATATATTGTTTTCTTTAATAAATTGGCAATTAAGTTACATTTTAGAGCTATATGTATTACTACCTAATTATGTGTTTGTGTATCCACAAAAATATCCAATTATAGAATATCGCTTTCTAACAACACCCAGCTTAGAGCAAACCCTTCACTTCCATAGACCTTCTCCAAATCAGCCAACAAAAAGACCAAATTCTATAATAGTTACTTTCTAACAGTCTCTTACTGAGACACCCTCTGGCACACCACAGCTGTTGGCGTGTTCTCCCTCAAGGCAACCAGTAATAAGCCCAGTCTATTCCATCACAGGTATGTTCCTGGGAGTCACTGACTCAAAGGCACTGACAAATCAAATGCACACATAGGCACAGGCCATGAGGAGTCAGCTTGGCTACAGTCAGAGTACTTTGTATTTTTGCCATTTCAAAATGTTAAAATAATATGATATAAATATTTATTATTAAAAACAAAAGCTGGGTGGTTTTAAACTTTCTGTCCTCCGGGTATCTTTTCTGCCTAAAGAAAAATAAAGTTGCTTATTTTAATTAAAGATGCTAATTAATATAAATGTTGATTATACTAGGTAAAACGATTTCACAGATATACAGTTCTATATACAGGACAATTGTATTTTAAAGCTATTATCAGAAGCTTTACCAGCTATTTATATGTTTGCATATATAGGTATGCTTGAATTCATACAAATAAATGTATATAAATAGATACTTTACTAAAATTTGTTACATAAACGATGTTTCAAAAATACAAAATAGAATTTAGATCTTTCATGTAAAAATTATTATTTTACGCCCAGATCAACAGAGGTTCCTTTTGTCACCAAATTATTGTTAATTCTCAAAGTTTTATGCATACTCTTCAACTATTCCTCTGAGATTCCCCTGGATACCCCTGACAATTTTACCTGTTAGTGTTTTTTTGTTTTGGTTTGTTGTGTGGGGTTTTTTGGCCACTCCATGCAGCTTGTGGGATCTTAGTTCCCTGATGCGGGATGGAACCCAGATCCTTGGCAGTGAGAGCAGAGTCCTAACCACTGGACTCCCAAGGAATTCCCTAGTTGTTAATGTTTTTAAAAAATAAAAATAAAATGCCATCTCCCACTTCAATTCACCCCTAAAATGTGGACCGCAGTACCAGCACGTGGAGACACCGAGCGCAGGCTCTCCTGACACCGAAGCATCACCCTTTGAGTTGCGAGCCCGCTGGCCGCCCAGCGCAACCGCACTTTCTTGAAGGAAAGTATAGTCGCCATATGATGTTTATCTGAGCCCCGACTCTGCTTTCTGTGCCGTCCTTCCTTTTGAGGAAAGAGGAAGATGCAACAGATCTCCCTGCTAACCCTTATCTTCGCTGGGCCTCCGTAGCAGGCACGCCTGGGGCCGCTGAGGACTCCCTCGCGCTTGGACTTCGCGAACCGTGAAGGGTTTGGGGGAGCTTTGTTAATTTTAATTTTAAAATTCCATTAGTTCTCTGGGTTGCTCTTGAGGACTTGTAGGTGTTAAGGACAGCGGAGCTTCTGTGTAAAACTGCTTAATGGCAGTGATAGTAAAATGAGTATCTCAGTCATTGAAGGAGCAAGTGGGAATTCCCCTGGTGGGAAGATAAAACCAAGCCACCTCCCGCCCTCAAGCATGGACATAACTCTCTAGCAAGGACAAACTTAGATGCACCCTTACAATAAATACGCAACGGAAGGACCATAGTTCTAATTCACTGCAAAAAGTATTTGTAAGTCCAATTGGAGGTGTTTAAAGGGCCCTAGGGCCCTTGGTTCCTGTCCAGGACGCACCTTGTAAGGACGGTGTGATTGACAGGTAAGACTTGCTTTGGAAACATCCCTGGAGTCTACATGTAAAATTAGGCCCCTGGTGTTAGTCTGATATTGTCGCTGATTATCTTTGCTTCATGGGCCATGTCATGAAGAAGGGTTGTTAAGCTCCCTTTGCAAGTGTATTGGCACAGCCAGCCTGCTGGAAATGTAATGAACATCCTAAGTTGAATTAGGCACTTGTTTCTGACATTCTTTGAATTTCTCCGAGACTTTTCTTATCTGTATGATTATAAGAGTGTTTATCTAGGTTAAAATTTTTTTTTAACATAATAGTGGTCAGCTGAAGCATTGCCGTAAGATTCTTTTTTTTTTTTAAAGCTCTTTATTGGAATATAATTGCTTTACATTGTTATGCAAGTTTTTGCTGTACAACAAAGTGAATCAGCTGTATGTACACACATATCCCCATATTGCTGTGAGATTCTAAGTCTTTGTCTTTGAACTTTCTTTTTTTATTATAGCTATTTTCCTAGGTACTAACAAAGCATCTAAAAGTTATTTAATGTGTTATCCAATTTATTTAGGTTTTCCAAGGTTAGAAACCTCTTTGTTTCTAAGTGACTATGAACTTGTGAGCTACCTGGAGAGCACATTTGTATAAATATTTGCACTTTTATTTTTCTGTGAGCAGGCAACCCCGAGTGAGGACAATTACGCAAGTCATCTGAATTGATTTAATTTCTGGAAGTTGTCTGTCTAAAGGATGACTTTAACTCTGTGATAGCATTTATAACTTTGAACAAATTAGGTCAAGGCTATCCAAGGGACTTGCTAAGAAAATGTTTGAAGAGCATGCAAAAAGCATGAGCATTAATAGTTAACCAATAGTTAACAGCTGGTGACAAAAAGGAACGTCCATTGATCTGGGCATAAAATAATGAGTCGTTTTATACAAAAGGCACAAATTTTAATCTTATTCTTTTGGCACAGTACTTGTGTAACAAATTGTAGTAAAGGATATGTACCTTTTTTATATGCATCAAGACATACATAGATAGAAAACATACAAATAGGTAATAATTTAAAGTTTTAGACTATAAAATATCATTGCCAGTATACTAAATAAAATAACATATCATCTTAAATTTATTGCCTGAGTTTTAAAAATAAACAGAAAATCACCTCTTATGCATATACCTGTATCTCTGCAGTGCTTGGACCCAAGACAATCACCTGTCTACATCAAGTACTTTCTTTAATTAATCATTCCTTTTTTCTCTAGACACAGGAGACACATAAAGGACAGAAAGTTAAAAAATGTGTAGGTAATTTTTTATGAGCATTTTCTCATATTAAAAGCTTTGAGAAGGCAAGTACAAACATATATGTATTACCCATCAAAAATATTTGCATATTTTTAAATCCATGGACACTTTAAGAACAAAAAGTCAATTAAAAATTATTTAGTAAACAGTATATTTTTATTTTTTCTTTTTAATAAGAATGTGCCTTTTAAAGTGTCGTGCTGTCCTTGTGTTTATCTTGCTTTACTCTGAAAAGCAATACAGAGTTATTTTTGAAAAGAATGTCTGAGACTGGGCTTGTTTATACAAATACGGATTCTTTTCATTACTACTACCTAGACTCTTCCTCATTAGCTGTCAGGATGTGCGTTTGAGAACACCCACACTTGTGTTCATCTTAGTTTACTCAGAGAATCACTAAGGAGTTCCTTCTGCGAGAAATGTCTGAGACTGAGCTTATTTCTATTAATACAAATTTTTTTCAGTTCTACTTTCTGTTTGCCTACGCTGAGATCTATAAAAGATTTATATAAGCAAAAAACCCTCAGAAACTCACAGTTATCTCCATTGCATTTTCTGCCTGTGAGTTAGAACAAGATAAGGAGTCTAAGCCATATATGTAAAAATGAGTTCATATTTACACACTGTTCTGCACAGTAACTTCTGTTTGTGAGTTAAAGCAACTATTGAAAATTATATTTGTATGAACAGACTAGCAGTAAAGAAGAAATCAGATGTTGGTCTCTAAAGAAAATTCTTATTGACTGCTAGAATTAACCCATGGTTTTTCTGAGGCAACCCAATGAGAACCACGTGTTCTCAAAAGCAGACCATATTAACATAAACCAAAGCAGCACATTTGAAAACACACAGTATAAGTGTAAGCAAGTTCAGAATTATACATAGTTTTCAAAAGTATGTTCTTATTGCCAGTTATAAGGAATCTAGATGAAACTAGCATGTAAGTTTACAAGATTTCATGTTCAAACCCAACTTGGTGATGGTAGGTCAGTTTTAGGGTCACATCCATTCTGAAAGGCATTATGAGAGTCAGAGTCACACTGAGGGTCAGATAGGGTGAGGTTGAGGGTAAAGGTCATGATGACAGTGAGCTTTGAGATCATGGTGAGGGTCAGGATTGATGTCAGGATCTGGGTCAGAGTGTATGTTGGGGTCAAGTTGGGGGTCAGGGTCAGTGAAGGAGTTAGTGTAGGGGTGAGAGAAGAGAAGGTCTGGTACAACTTCAAAGTGAGGGTGGGTGTACATCTCAGAGTCAGTGTCAGGATTAGGGTCAGGTTAAGGAGAAAGGTCACTGTCAGGGTCAGGGTAAGGGTTAGGGTAAACATATGAATGAATTCCAGGGTCAGGTGAGGGTTAGGATCAGGGTCAAGGTGAAAGTGAAGATGAGGCTCGGCGTAATCGTCGTTATTCAGGCAAGGGACAGGGTGAAGATCTGGGTCACACTGAGGATTCCAATCAGGTTCACTGTCAGTGTGAGGTAAAAATCAAGGTATGATCAGGATTAGGGTCATGTGGAGGATCAAGGTGACAAAAAGTGAGGGTAGGGTTCAAGGTGAGAGTAATAGAAGGGTCAGGGTCAGGGTGTTGGTCAGGTGCAGAATGATGAACAGGGTCAAGGTCAGGTTAATCATCAAAGTCAGTGGTATCTGAGGAATAAGGAAGTCAGATACAGTGTCAGGGTGACATCAAGGTCAGAGTCGCTTTGAGGATAAGAGTCATGAAGAGGGTAAATGTGAGCATTAGGATCAGAGTGAAGGTCAGGTTGATGAAGGTGAGGTTCTGTGTACCTATGTGGGTAGGGGTCAAGGTTACAGACATGGTGAAAACAAAGATGAAGTTCAGGGAGAGGATCAGGGTGAGATTCAGAGTGAAGGTCAGAGTCAGCGTGAGAGTCAGAGTAAGGGTTAAGGTCAAGTCACATTCAGAGAGGGAGAGATGGTCTAAGTAAGGGTTTGGTGATGGTCACAGTGGGTGTCAGCTTGAGGGACGTGGTGAAAGCCAGGGTAAAGTTTGGGATCAGGTACAGTTCAGAGTCACATTCAGTTTCTGGGTCAGTGTGAGAGCAGTGTCTGTGTCAGGGTCTCCTTCAGGATCAGGATGAAGGTTTTCAAGGCAGAGCGATAATCAGGGTCCAGTTAAAGATAGGGACAAGTTGAGAATCAAAGTCAAGTAAGGCTTGAGGGTGGGAAAGTCATAGCCAGAGTTAGGATAACCTCAGAGTCAATTTGGGAAGATGGTCACGGAGAATGAGGGCCACAGTGAGGGTCAGGTTGAAGATCAGTGTCAGGGCAGATTTGGGGACAAGGTGATTGTGAGGCTCGGGATTAGGATCAGGGTAATAGTAAAGTTCAGTACAAGTTCAGCAAAAGATAAGGGTGAGGGTCAGGATACCAGGAATGTGAGTGTAAGAAACAGGGTAAAGGTCAGATTCAGAGTATGTGTGAGTGTGAGGGTTGTGGTCAGGGTCAAGTTTATATGCAAAGTTGAGGGTCAGTGACAACGTCATTGTTACATTTAGGGTCAGAATTAGGGGGAGATTCATTGTGCGGTTTTCAGAGGAAAGATTAGTCACAGTGAATATATGGATCAGGGTTACGGTCAGTATCAAGTTCAGTCAGTGTCAAGTTCAGAGTCATGTTGAAGGTCCAGTTGGTTTCATATCTGTGTCAGGGTCGGGTGATGATGAAGTTCAAACTGGTGGTCAGGTTTAGGGTAAGGATCACGTTGTAGGTCAATGTCAGGGTGATGGTCAAGGTCAGGTAAGGTTCAGGATTAATGTCAGGGTGTTGGTCATGTTGAGGATGATAATCAGGGTGAAAACCAGGGTCAGGTTGAAGGTCAAGTTCAAAATCAGGGTCAGATTGAAGGTCAAGTTTGGGAGTAGGGTTAATTAGTAGTAGAATCTGTTTCAAGGTCAGATTTAGTTTGAAGGACAATGGAGAGGATTAGATAACGGCCAGGGACAAACTGAGGGTCAGATTCAGAGTCCAGTTTAGAGTCAGGGTCAAGGTACTATCAACATGATGGTGAGGGTCAGCCTGAATGTTAGGGCCTTGAAGAGGGTGAAAAATCAGGCTTAGTGTGCAAGTCATGGTCAGGATCAGGCACATGGTGACTCTGACAAGTTCAATGTGACAGGTGAAGGTGAAAATCATTCAGTGTCACGGTCGGGATCAGGGTCAGAGTCTGGGTCAATGTATCAAGCTCAGGGACATGGTGAAGATCAGAGGCAGGTTTAGAGGAAGGGTCAGGGAAAGGATTCGGTTCAGTTTCAAGCTAAAGGTCAGGTAAAGGTCAGGGTGTGGGTCAGGATCAAGGTAAGAGTGAGGGTGGGGGTCACCATCGCTTTGGGGGTGGTTCGTTGTACAAGATAAAAACCTTATTCCTTAGAGGGACATTACGTATGCACAGATAATCAATAGCTACTTCGTGATCCTCCACATCTTTACTACCCAATCCACTCCTTCAGCTCTTTTGTAAGACCTACCTGGAAAGCTGTGGACTCTTAGGACCTATCTAGCACAGTAGGAGTAACCTGCAGATCTCCATTGCAATGCGTTCCTTCAAGCCCATTGAGCGGGATGTGTCCCAGCCTCCTCTAGGCACATTTTAATTCTCTATCTCAGAATTAGAGGATGGCTGCTTGGAAGTTCCCTGGCCTTTCATGGACGTCCCCCCACCTGCAGGACGAAGCAAGTGCGCGGTGAGGCACTGTAACCACTAGCCCTCTAGCCAGAGCCTTCTCTCTGGATCTTAGTTGCCTCCTCTGTAAAATAGGGGATTCAGATTTGATGGTCTTTTCAAACTCCATGGGAACGTTTCAGGCACTGACTCCTAACTTTCAGGTCCTGCTTCTCTTCTTTTTTTTTTTTTTTTTTTGGGCACACGGGCTTAGTTGCTCCGCGGCATGTGGGATCTTCCTGGAGCAGGGATCGAACCTGTGTCCCCTGCATTGGCAGGTGGACTCCCAACCACTGAGCCACCTAGGAAGCCCCCCTGCTTCTCTTCTGAAGACTCTGCAGAATAATATTTCCCAGCTTTTAAAATTCATGTCCCAAATGGCCCAAAACGCAGGGTAACGATCTCACCTCACAATTCAGAATCCACCTCCTACACAGCTTCAGGGGTCAAGGAAATTCTGCAGAGCTTTAATGTCTATAGTTTGTGCTAGGAGGATGAGATATTTTTGACATCTTCCCAAATATGAAAATTGTAATATGAAATCTGCTTTTTCAAACAATACTCTATCTCTCACTCCCTTAGAAGAGCCCAGCAAGCTTTCTCAGGCTGTCATTTTCAGGTCTCTTTTCACCTCCCTTTTGGGAGTCTCTGCGCTCCTATCATTTAAAGATTCGATTATCTGTTCTACCACTACCCTGTTCTCCCTCTTTCTGTCCTGGTTGCCTGTGTTTGGTGTCAGTTTTCAGATAAGAAAAGAGAGTGCTGTTAAAGCTCTATTTATAATATGTCCTTGAAAGCTGAGTGCTGACTTCTTAGAGCTAAAAAAGTGGCAGATTAGGAGGAGTGACTCAAGGCAGAGGGTCGTCCCCAGGGAGATGACAGCCCAGGATGAACCAGCGTGGGCACGCAGGCACATCCCCAGGCAGGCGTCCACACACACGCAGCACACACTTAGCCTCCAGGTCAAAATGAATAAAAAGAAAAGAAACACAGGGCAGGGAAAGAGGGGAAATGCCAGGGACATAATAGACTCTAGATGCATGTTTGATGAAAAGACCAGAAAAGAGGGAATGAGGGGGGAAGGGAGGCATTCAGAGAGAGCAAATTTAGTTCAGAAAGCACGGAACTTGGAGTCAGGGGACTTTCACTTGAAGCCTGGCTCTACTTAATTTGTTCGATTTGTTAGAAATTCGAGCTTGGGAAAGTTTCTTGGCTTCTCTGAATTTGGGTTTCCTCTTCCCTCAAGTGGGTGTAACATTTCCTCTCCAACTAATCTCATAAGATGGCTATAAAAATCAAATGTAATCATGGTTATGGAAGTTCTTTGTAGAGTGAAAATACTATCAACACACGAGGCTGCGAGCCTCCTCGACAGAGCTGGCATTTTGTAGAGTTATTTGCCAGCCACTGTGACATGCTGGTGCATATATTAAAGCATTTAACCTCACCACCATCTTGCAGGTATAAACTATTATTATTCCTCTTCTATAGATGAGGAAACATACAGAGGGGTGGTAATTTGCTAGAGATCACGCACCTAGGAAGCAGTTAACTGAGATCTGAATAGGACTTGTCCGAGTCCAGCAGGCAATTCCCTTAACCACATCGCCACCTCTCGGGCCTTAGTATGTATCCAGAGCCATTTAACACACCCAAGTGAGATGAAATCTGCCTCCCAGTGTTAACTGACGTTGTGTGAGTCGGCTTGGGCTGCCACAGCAGAATACCATAGACTAGGTGGTTTAAACGACAGAAATGCATTCTCTCACAGTTCTGGGGTTGGAAGTCCAAGATCAAGGTGCTGGTAAGGTTGGTTTCTCAGCAGCTCTCTTCCTGGCTTGCAGATGGCTGCCTTGTGTCTGAGTTTTCACGTGGTCTTTTCTCTGTAAGTGTGGAGAGAGAGTGGGATCTCTGGTGTCTCTTCCTCTCCTTATAAGGACACCAGTCCCCTAAGATTAGGGACCCACCCCTAATTCAATATCAGTTACCTCCCTAAAGGCCCTATCTCCAAATACTGTCATATTGGCGGGTGTCAGCATTTCAACATATGAATGTGGGGAGGACAGAATTCACTCCATAACAGGCATGTAATAGACACATGCTCCAAAAAATAAATACTCTGTCGACTTTTTCTCCCCAAGGAGGAATTTTTTAAAATCCCGTCCGATCAACAGCAGCCACGGCAGCAAAATTCTTGAGCTCTGAGTCCTGCCCAGATAACTGCTCTCCCATAAAGCCAAGCAGCTCTGCCTCCCTCCCTCCTGCTCAAGAGCATTCTGAAGAAGTGAAAGGTCTGTCCCTTGTTCCCCTCTTGCGAAGTGTTCCTATTTATAGTTTCTGGTGCTGGCGAGTCTGAAGGAGTCAAGAGTTTTCAAGTCACTTCTGTGGCTTTGCAGCATGCCTTCCCACCCCTGTCTCCCAGGCCGCTAGAAATTATTATTCCTGGTTCTCATGGGGTGGGGGGTGAGGGGAGAAGGGACACAGAAAGCAGGGTTCACAGTATGTGAAGCTGCAAGTCCTTTTCAAAAAGCAAAAGATAAAAAAAATAAAAAATAAAAACAAATAAAAACAAACAACAACAACAAAAAACCCTCAGAGGAAAAAACACTGTGGTTTTATCCCTGGAGTGTTTTCTGTTTAGGTCTGCACATAACCAAGCCATGATGGTCAGCCTGTTTCTTAAAACTTAGACAAAAAGTTTCATGTGCACTTCATCCTTGAATCCTGCTTTGCAGAGATGCTGATGAGTCCGAGGGCAGAAAGAGAAAGGCCAGAAAGGTTTGTTGCCTGGATGCCAGAAGCCATTAAAGGGTCTTACAATTCATCTTCCTACTCTGGGTGGCACTTGATGAATTACCAGCATCCATCTACCGAACAGGATCAGGATTCAGAACTTGTGAGCCATATGTTCACGTCATTGCTTTGTGCAAATAGATACTCTAAATATGCATCGATCTGGCACATTTCACGAGTATTTATCAAAATGTTCTCTTGTCTCCCAACACGTATATTAATAAAAAATAATACTGAATAATTCCAAGTGGCAGCCATGCACGCGATTCTAAACTGTAAGTTCAGTCTGCACATTTAATGAAGGTTATTTGTAATCATAAGAAGAAAAAAAAGTAGCCCAGTAGCCAGAAGTACTTATGGAAGATAGAATGAAGCTTGTATGTTACAGTTTTTACAGATGGATGGTAGAGGAAGGGTAGAAATATGGTTGAACTTGGTTTATTCCCAATAAAAATTCTGGGTTGGGTGTTTAGCCACCTGGGGCAAGAACAAATGTTCTTCACTTTGAGAACCGTGTCTATGTGACCGAGAAATCAGTCACACCCCACCTTTACTTTCGTAGTGCTAGTCTCACATTTTCTGGAGAAGAAATTAACACATTTGTAAAATTTCTCTGTTACCGATGCTTCACCCTGGTTACCATAGTCAACAATAGAAGTTCTGGGCTTCTAAAGAAAGCTAGACTAATAGTTGCACTTCAAGTCAACAAATTGTAAGTTAGAAAAAAATCGGGAGGAAATTATATCAAATTGGCAACGTGGGTTGTTGCTTCGAGCTGAGTTTATGTAGGTCATCTCAATTCTTTTTTAAAGCTTTGAATTCACTGACTTAGAAAACATTTAAAACTGCTTTAACTTTCTAATTGGGGAACATTTAAAAATACTTATTATGGGAAAATATAATAAATGTCTGCATACATTCCAATCAAAATAAACTAATGTTAAGATTTTGTCTACTTTTCTTTAAATCTTTTCTTTAAAATACATGACAAAAGTTACAGATTGAGTTGAAATCCTTTCTATAGCCCTTGCAAGCCTCATTTTTCTGTTTACCTCCCCAGAGGTAGCCACCACGGTGAATTTGTAATGCATCCTTCAGCCATAGCATATGTAGTCCATCAGTTACATAGGATATCACTTGTACATCCTTAAACAATTGTATAAACCTCTTACTGCAACTTTCTTCACCTTCATTATGCTTTCTTGAAGGCTTCCCTTCTATGTTACTTGCTGGCATTTTTAAAATATATACTAATTTTTTTTTTTTTTTTTGGCTGCACCATGCAGCAAAGAAGGATATTAGTTCCCTGACCAAGGATCGAACCCAGGCCCCCTGCAGTGGAAGCATGGAGTCTTAACCACTGGACTACCAGGGAAGTCCCCAAAAATATTTATTAATTTTTAACAATTTACATTTTAAAATTTAATTAGCAGGATACGACACTTCATAACCTTAGTAAGTCAAAATAATTGAGAGACACCTCAATTACTTTGAGGTGAGCCTACTTTGCGACAGGAGGCTGCTTCCTCAAATTCAACAAATGTTGCGAAAAGCAAGTTTTCCAAGTCTCGAGAGCTATCTCAGTCAGAAAATTCCAAACAAGGGGTCATCATCTTTGAAGGCACCCATCTCTTACAGCCCAAAAGCCAACCAAAAAAAAAAAATCTACTCTGTTTAGTCTATTCACCTTACCCCTTTCTTTCCCAGAAGTAGAATGAAAGAGCGGCTGCCCAACAGCGTAAGAAAGTTAACAATATCTTTCTTCCCTGTGGGCCTGTAGTTGACTAAAGTTAAAGTGGATGCGCCACAGTTGCTTCTAAAACTCCAGCACATAGTAGATGCTCAGTAAATGTATTGTGAATCCCTGACCCCCCCCCCCTTTCTGCCTAAAATGCCAACCTTACTGAGCATGACTCTTCAGGCGATAAGTCCATAATCTGAGGGTTTCATATACCATCCAGGTCACCCAATGACCTCATTCATTCCTATTCTCTGGGCAACCACAGGACAGAGGATGGGTACATCGGAGAAACAAAGGGGCCCACTGCACTGATTCTCTGTAGGGCAACAGGCATCAGTGGGGATTCAATATGAGGTGGAGGGGAGAGAAGAAGCTGGACAGGAAGGGGAGTAGCTCAAAGGGTGAGAGCTACTCACTACCAAGTGTCGTGAACTGTTACTGAAAAGAAGTTTCTGTATCTTCACAGTTTTGCTGGGGATCCACTGTGATTCTCCTTTTGTCAAAGGCGATTTATTCTAGTGGTTTCTGGAATAAATCCTTTGTTCAGAGCCTTCTTGTTCCTTGTCATTATCGCTAGGAGTGCCCAACCCTGTAAGATAATCTACTGTGTTCAGTCCAGCTATGTCAGCACTTCCAAAATTCCGCAGGGCAGGTACCGCAGGGTACCACTCCCTGTGTTTGCACTTCTCAGTGAACCCAGTTAACCGTCCGTTCACTCAGCCAAGAGGGCCTGTCTTTTGATTAAACATGCCAGGCTTCCAGTGCCACAGGGAAGCAGAGGATTATAGTAATTATCTGGACAACTCCCACCATAATCTCACTTTTGCCTAAGTGTGATTCTTACCTTAATTGCCTTGATAGCTAGAGGGAGACTTTATTCTTGGAATTACAAAATTATAGGGCTAGAAAGAGATCTAAGAAGGTCATTAATCACCAGGATAATACGCTCAATTATCTGGTACAAAAAGATCTCAGACACCTCTTCCTTTTCATGCTTTGTGGATGGGGAGTAGACCTCAGCATCTTCACCCTCACTTCATCTCACCACCTTTCACTCCTTCCCCAGGTAAAGCAACCAAAAATGAAGTCCTCATCACATCCTACAAATTATGAAGGGTCCCTTAAGAAAAAAGGATAATATGGGTGGGGGATGGGCAAAATAGTTGAAAGAATTAAGAGGTACCAATATCCAGCTATAAAATAAATATCATAGGGATGGATGGACAACATAGGGGACAAATTTAATAACACTGTTATAACTCTGCATGGTGACAGACAGTAACCAGACATAGTGACATTTCGCAATGTATAAAAATATAAAATCACTATGTTGTACACCTGAAACTGTACACCTGGAACTGTTATATATTTTATAAAAATATAAAATCACTATGTTGTACACCTGAAACTGTGTGTCAATTATAATTCAATTTTAAAAAGAAAAAAGAAAGTATATGGTGTCCTTTGATTCCTGTCCTCAGTGATACCATTTATTCTGTTGGTTAGGTATAATGTGATGTTAGACTTGGAAATGGAGAGTTTAAGTAAACACAAAAGTCTGAGACCTTCTAAACTCTAACCTTCTGTTTTTGGCTGATATTTTTCCCTTAATAATCTCAAATTTCAGACAATATCCTGTAACTGCAAATACATTTCAGGAGAAGACTGATTTAGTTTTTTTTTTTTACTTAATCAATAAGGTTCAAATCTATTTTTGATTTACCAAGCTCCAAGGCATCCTCTGAATTTACATTAGAGCAGCATATTACAGGCACAAGGACTGTCACTTGTAAAGGATGCCATCATCCACCAGTTCCCTCTGTGTTTCCCCTTCCGGCTGTAACAGTGTTCATCATTCCTGGTTTTTTATGCTTATATAACACCTCAACACTTCTCTCAGTTTTGATGGAAGACGCCAGAATATTGGCTCCAGCTTTTTTTTTTCTTAAAGAACTCTGTACTCTATGTAAGCATAGATGGCTTTTCAAAACCATTACTTGGAGGTGTAACTTATTTTATACCACAGACTAAATACACAATGAGACACTCCCTTTGCAATTTGATAGGGTACTTCTTTCAAGATGGAAAAAAAATTATCCAGATGTGGCTTTTCAAAGATTCCATTTATATAAACATCATGCTCAAGCCAAAGGATCAAGTGCACTTATAGTTTTATTTATTTATTTATTTATTTATTTTTTACTTTTTTTTTTTTGGCTGCATTGGGTCTACATTGCTGAGCCCAGGCATTCTCCAGTTGCAGCGAGTGGGGGCTATTCTTCGCTGTGGTGTGCGGGCTCTTCAGTGCAATTGTTTCTCTTGTTGTGGAACATGGGCTCTAGGCGTGCAGGCTTCAATAGTTGCATCATGCGGGTCCAACAGTTGTGGTTCACGGGCTTAGTTGCTCCGTGGTATGTGGGATCTTCCCAGACCAGGGATTGAACCCTTGTCCCCTGCATTGGCAGGCGGATTCTTAACCACTGGACCACCAGGGAAGTTCCTGCACATATGGTTTTCTAATTACCAAAGGGAAAAGTTGCTTTTTTTGTTTTCAACTTCACAATGGTTGCTATTTTCCTGAGTGCTTTCCTTCAACGGGATGCTGTGCTCTGTGATCTTGGAGGTTAACTTATTTAATCCTCAGAATGACTATAAGAGCCAGGTATACTTATTTCCATTATTATAGATGAAGAAACTGATGCTTGGAATACTTGCTCAGTTACTTGCCCAGAAAGTAAAAGGCTGGTGGCTTGGAGTAGAACCAGGTCTGTTATGAAACAAAAGGCAGGTTTGCACATATGCTTTATGCTCATTGTATCAATCGTGTTTCCTTTAACATAGAAATCCATGCACAATTCAACTTACATTCTGGATTAACTAAGGTGCTAGGTAAAATGAAATATACTGACAATATCTTTAAAGTTCTGAGTGGTGTGCTCGGCATAGCAATATTTGGTGACTGTTCATAATGCATTTTCATAAGCCTGACAACATCATTTCATTTGGTTTTCATTTAGAAATAATAATGAATATTAATAAGTGCATAAGGCACAGTGTCTTTTCTTATGAGAAGCTTGTCATATGAGTGAGAGAGTTTCTAGAAAGTTTGGTTCAAAATGGAAATGTGGATATAAATGCTGAAGTGCAGAGACGTGGGTGCTCTGGGCGCCATAACTTAAATGCAACATCCTGAACTATTCCTTTTCGCTGATGAGGAGTCTGGGGAAACCCTGAATTGTCTGGGGAGCGCCCTTTATCAGCAAAGAACTTTCTCAAAGAAAGAAATGTCTCATTTTGTACAATAATGAACACCAGTGTCATTTCTGTTCTCTGCTACTTGATATATTTTTAAATATTTATTATTTATTTATTTATCTTTGAATGTGTTGGGTCTTCGTTGCTGCATGCAGACTTTCTCTAGTTCCAGAGAGCGGGAGCTACTCTTCATTGCGGTGCACGGGATTCTCATTGCGGTGGCTTCTCTTTTTGCATAGCATGGGCTCCAGGCACAAGACCTTCAGTAGTTGTGGCACACGGGCTCAATACTTGTGGCTCATGGGCTCTAGAGCCCAGGCTCAGTATTGTGGCACACGGGCATAGCTGCTCTATGGCATGTGGGGTCTTCCCGGACCAGGTCTCAAACCTGTGTCCCCTGCATTGGCAGGAGGATTCTTAACCACTGCACCACCAGAGATGTCCCTGTTACTTGATATTTTAAGCAGCTTCATTCCAAACAATGCCAAAGACTGCCAGGAAAACACCACCAGCTAGGAGAGAGGCAGTCTCAGAAGGAACCAACTACGACCAACCTTGTTCGTGAACTTCTAGTCTAAAAAATTATGGCAATAAATATCTGTTGTTTGACCTAAATGAACAACAGAGGAATGGATAAAAAAAAAAGATGTGGCACAAATATACAATGGATTCTTAGCTATGAAACAGAATGAAATGATAACACTAGCAGCAACATGCATGCACCTGGGAGGATCATGCAACAAGTGGAGGCTTTCAGAGGAAGACAACTGCTATATGATGTTACATACATGTGGAATTGAATGCAAGCTGGGAATGGGTACAAATGAACTACTTTCCAAACCAAAAGACACTCAACGACTGAAAACACAAACGTAGGGTTACGTGCACCTTAGGTGAAGGGGAAGGGAAAAATTTGGAGCTCGAGTAACATATACCGAGAAATAAGTGTATATATATATATATATATATATATATATATATATATATATATATATATATATATAAAATAAGGAACCCGCGCGAGGATCAGCTCAGGAACCCCAAATCAACCTTCGGCGATAACCTCCATGGCAAAAGAATCCGAAAGGGAATCCCTATTCGGAATATATGCCTATAATAAAAGAATCCGATGGCTGTACACTGAAAACAAACACCACCCTGTAAATCAATTACACTCCAACATGGCATATTATGATTTAAAACAGCAATGAAATACCTGATACCTCGCCGGCCTCCGTGACTTGGGCTGGTATCACATCCCTGCTGCCTGAGCTGGGCTTGGTCCCATGACTGCACTGTGCTGGGGTCCGCAGGGCTGGCGACGATGTGCCCGCAAAGGAGCCCCGCCTGGGCTGTAGTGCCTGTTGTGCTCTGCATGGGAACACAATCTGCACATCCAGGCGGGCCCCCCTACAGCTAAACCAAGCTAGTGCACGCGGAGGATGGTGGACCCTCGGGCCTCGAGGAGCTGCCGAAAGTCACCTAACCTCCTTGTCTCCTGGTGCTGGGGCTCCCACCTCCAGCGTCCTTTCTGGGAGTCGGCCCTCCTAAGCACCACAGCACCCTCGGCAGGGCGAGACTGCAGGGCTGGCGATTTGTCTGGGGGAGGGGAGGGTGAAGCGTCGGGGGAAAGAAGTCGTCACACGCAAGTCCTTGGCTGTTTGCTCCGGCACATTGGATTCTAAACCACAACCCAGGAAGACGACTTTCCCTAAGGCTGCGGTTGCCCGAGGAACCCCTGTGGGGCATGAAGACGTGCTGCTGCCTTGTGGACACTTCCCGTAACAACAGCTTCGGAACAGGCGCTTAGGGGAACGTCCTATCCGCAAGGTCTTGGGGGGGCTGTGAATGACACTTTGCTGCCCTCCAGATATGTCCTGGGTGGTAACACAAAAAGAATTCCTGAAACGCAGACACTCAAGAAGGCAAATTCAAGAGATCGATTTTAGTCAAACTGTTTCATAAAAAGAAGGAAAAAGAAAAATAACACACACATCCAAGATGGTGGATATCACTTATTATTAGAGAACTGCTCATCCAAACTGCAACGAGGTATCACCTTGCACCAATTAGAATGCCAGTCACCAGAAATTTATCAATAATAAATGCTGGAGTGTGCATATAGAAAAGGTAACCCTCCTACACTGTTGAGGGGAATGCTCACCAGTCCCAGACGCTATGAAGGACAGTTCAAAGTTCTGGAAAAAAACCAAAGGGAGACCTACCCTATGATCCAGCATTCCCACTCCTGGTTCATATATCCAGAGTAAAGTATAATTTCACAAGACACATGCACTGCAATATTCAATGCAACAGTATTTACAATACAAAGACACATAAAGCAACAAAATATCCACTGAGAGATGAATGGATAAAAGAGAGGTGGTACATATGTACAATAGTCTATTACGCTGCCTTAAAAAAAGGAATGAAATAATGCCATTTGCAGCAGCATGCATGCACCTGAGAGCATCACCCACCAAGTAGAGGGCCTCAGAAAGAGGAAGACATAGAGTATATGATATCACTTATACGTGAAATCAAAAATAGACACAAATGAAGTAATTTACAGAATAGAAAGAGACTCACGGACCTCAGACACAAAGCGAGGGTTACCTTAAGGACCGGTGAAGAGTGAGGAATAAATTAGGAGGTGGGTATCAACCTATACACAGACATATATACATATACATTTATAATATGTAATCCACAAGTACCTGATGTTTAATACAGGTACTTTACCTTCGGCAATAATCTCTATGGCAAAAGAATCCAAAAAAGAATCAATATACTGTATGTGTATGTATAGTAACTGAATCTGCTGATTGTACACCAAAAACCAACACAACATTGTAAATCAACTATACTCCAGGATACCATGAAAATGAAATTAAAAAACGAAAAGACATGCTTTCTGTACTCCCTTGGTGCCTCCTTGACTTGGTTGGTATCACATCCCCGGAGCCTGAGCAGGCTTGGTCCTATGGCTGGACTGTGGTGGGGTGCAGGGGGCTCAGGACACTGTGCCCGCAAATGAGCCCCCCCTTGGACTGTAGTGTCTGTTTTGCTCTGGACAGGACCACAATCTCCAGATCCAGGCAGGCCCTCCTACACCTGAGGGAAGCCCTGTGCAGCAAAAAGATGGTGGACACTCTGGGCTGGAATAGTTTGAAAAGTCTACATGTCTCCTGGTTGTAACCGTTCCACCTGAAGCCTTTTCCCTACATCACACCTCTTCTGGAGGATAGCCTTAGCTGAGTAGTTTTCCAGTAGTTGGGATTTACCTCGGGTGTGAAAGGTAAGGGTGAGGAAGTAATGAGACACAACCCCTTGGGTTCTGTTTGTTTCTGTTTTGTTTTGCTTTGTTTTTCAGCAGCCTGGCACATGGTATCCTATTTCTCCAACCAGTGATGGAACTCCCGCCCCCTGCACTGGAACTGCAGAGTCTTCACAACTTGCCCACCTGGGAAGCCCCCTTGGGTGTTTGTTCCGGCACACACCACTGGAATTTGTAACTCGAGAACACAGCTTTCCGTAAGGCTCTTGTTGCCTGAGTAAACAGAGTTGGGTATGAAGAAAGCCTGCTGCCTTGTGGCCATTTTCCATGACAACAACTTTAAAACTGGTGCTTATGGGCACTTTATATTCTTGGGGCCAGTAAATGACACTTGCCCTCAAATGTCCTGTGGTAGGGAATTAGAAAAGAATGCAGAACACAGCAGACCATGAAAAAGCCAATTTCAAGAGGTAAATTTTACTCACACTGTTTAAAAAAAAACACACACAAGAAGATGGTCCACATCCCTAACTATTAGAGAGACGCAAATCAGAACTACAAGGAGGTATCACCTTGCACCAGTCACAATGGCCATTATCAAAAATCTACCAACAATGGTAGCTGTGTAGGGCGGGGACAAAAGGGAACCCTCTGAAGCTGCTGATGGGAACGGAAACCGATACTAGCCACTACAAAGAACAATATGGAGGTTCCTTAAAAAACTAAAAAGAAAGCCACCAGGTGATCCAGTAATCCCTCTCACAGGGGTAGATCCAGAGAGAACCAGTATTCGAACGCACCCCAATGTCCCTTGCAGCAGTATTTACAATAGCCAAGACATGGTAGCAATGAAAATGTTCACAGACAGATGAATGGATAAAGAAGAGGTGGTACATATATACAATGGAATATTACCCAGCCATTAAAAAAGAATGAAATAATGCCATTTGCAGCAACATGGCTGGACTTAGAGATTATCATACTAAGTGAAGTAAGTCAGACAGAGAAAGACAAATACCATATGATATTACTTATATGTAGAATCTAAAATATGACACAAATGAACATATCTATGAAACAGAAACAGACTCACAGACATAGAGAACAGACTTGTGGTTGCCAAGGGGAAGGGATGCATTGGGATTTGGGGGTTAGCAGATGCAAACTATTACATATAGAATCAATAAACAACAAAGTCCTACTGTATAAAACTGCACAGGGAACTATATTCAATATCCTATGATAAACCATAATGGAAAAGAAATATGAAAAAGAATATGTATAACTGAATTACTTTGCTGTATAGCAGAAATTAACACAATACTGTAAATCAACTGTACTTCAGTAAAGTAAATTAAATATATCTGTATACATACGCCTATATCTATATGTCTCTTTCTCTATCTCTATCTCTGTTGTTTAAAGTCACCCAGCATGGAGTACTTTGTTATGGCAGCCTTAGCACATGCATACAAAGCCACTGACCTGTCTTGCCTGAACTTGACTCGCCCTAGAATTTTCAGTTTCCTGAACCAATATATTTATTTTACTTAATACAATATGATTGAGTTTCTATCACTTGCTACTTAAGATTCTTCACACATACTCCATCAGCCTCTTAGGGCCTTGGTTGATGGGAACCAGGACGGTGATGGGACTAAAACTGTGTCAACTAGGAAAGTTTGAAGGAGCTGGGGATATTTAACAAGCAGAATGACAATTTACTGTAAGGAAGTAAAGGAGGAGCAAGGCTATTTCACATAAGTTCCATGCAAGTGGGACCATTTTTTGTGTGGTTCCCTGCCGCATCCCCAGGGCCGGCCACATGGGAGTTGCTTTATAAACATGTGATGAAAAATGACATGAAAATCTCAGAGGCCTTAGTTGCAAGCAATAGCATGTGTTTAACAAACATAGGGCGGAAGAGGACTTATTAAAAGGACATTGGGGGGACTTCCCTGGTGGTCCAGTGGGTAAGACTACACACTTCCAATGCAGGGAACCTGGGTTCTATTTCCGGTCAGGGAACTAGGTCCCATGTGCATGCTGCAACTAAGAGTTCACATACCACAGCTAAGAATCCTCATGCCACAACTGACTCCTCATGCCGCAACTAAGAAGTCTGCATGCTGCAACTAAAACCAAGATCCTACTTGCCTCAGTGAAGATCCCACACACTGCCACTAAGACCCAGTGCAGCCAAAATAAATCAATAAATATTTTAAAAAATAAAAAAGTAATAAAGGGATATTGAATAAACCAAATAATTGCTGGGATGACTAGAGAATCTGTCCAGAGCAAGCAGGCAGGACTGTAATCAAAATCTTGCCACAAAACCAGACGTGAGGATGCCGCCGCTGCTGACCTTGAAGGTGCCACATCACAGTTTGGGCTGCATTTGTCACTGTCACTGAGGATGGAGAGAAATGTTTCACGAACAGTCTGCAGTCCAAGCTTGGTTTACCTGCACTCCATTCTGGTCCACAAAGGTAAAATATTCACAGTGTCTTCAGGGATTGGGCTACTTTTGGGGTGGCTCTGCTGCCAGGTATTCCAACATGAATGACTGCTTCAGTGAAAGAATAACACTGAATAAATGCTTGCTCTGTGCTAGGTTCCCATGTACTGTGTTCATCTTCCCGTTTAGTTATTCAGCTCCAAAGACCATGTGATATGCCTGCTGTGTGTCAGGCACCATGGAATTGTGCATGTATGGAGAGGCAGTTTGAATTCAGCAGGGACATTTAATAGCTTTGTATTCTTGATCAGGTTACTAAACTCCTCTGTGCCTCAATTTTCCATTCTGTACAATGGCAATGATTTTTAAATGACCTACCTCATAGATTCTTATGAGGATTATATTATATTATATTATATTATATTATATTATATCTGAGTTATTACACATAAAGCAGCTAAGACAGTGCTTGTCATATAGTACATGCTCCTCATCACAATCCTACTAGGCGAGGGTATCATTTTGTGATGCTGAAACTGAGGTCCAGTGAGGGGAGCCTGTGTTTGGTGACACAAAGCCGTTGGACCTGAATTTGCACAGAAATCCCTCCGACTCCAGAGTCTAAAATCTTAGACATCCTCAAGGCTGACAGTAGAAGCAAACTGCGTTGAAGTGCTTCAGTCATGCCTGAGGTGCAAAACCATGGAGGGTTTTGGGCAACAAAGAAATGATCCAAGTTTTCAAAGTTTATTTTCTGCTCCATGTTGGCACATCCTTATACAAACTTCTGATGTACTTCAATCATTTCAAATATCTCTCTCATATATGATTGATACAAAAAAAAAAAAAAAAAAAAGCAAATAGAAGGACTTGATTGGCAGCTTGCTCAGAGCTTGAGGCTGAACGCCCAAGCTGGAAAGGCAGAGATGCTGGAAGCCCCAGTGCGTGCTTGGCGCTGCAGAATTGGGTTGAACTGGCCTAGATGAGTGGCAAGTTGGCCTCAGTCAATGCTGTCCAGGCCACTGGGAACACGGAGAACATCACTGTCCTCCCCGCAAAAAGGTGCATAAAATTTCAGAAGGTTCATGTTCCTCTCGAACCCATCTATGAATTCCAGGTGAAGAACCCTTCTTCTTGATTAGTGACTCTAAAGCTTTTTAAAAGCCTGCAATCATTTTTTAGAGCAGGCCAAAACACCATGGTCCACCTAGGCCACCTGCTCCCAAAGTCCAGTAGGAATCTAACATCTGCACACCAGCGTGTAAAATTGCATGGAAGCCAGATTTTTTTTTTCATCCAGCTAATATTTATTAAGTGTCTACCATGCATCTGGCATAGTTTCTAGAAGCTGGTGATACTCATTCACTCAGATGTGAATGAGATGAACAAGGCCCTTGTCCTCAGGGAGCTGAAATTCCAAGGGCAAGATCGACAATAAACATAAAAAGCAACATAGAGAACAACATGGGATACAGTAACCAAGAGTGACTGGTAGGTGGCTGTTTTAATGGGGTGGGCAGGGAAGGTCCTTAGGGGTCATTTAAGTTGATACCTAAGTGGCAAAGTGAAGCTAAATGTTTAAAGAACTGAGAAGCTGCGTTCCCAGGCAGAGGAAATACCAAGTGCAAAGGCCCTGCATAGGTAAAGAATGTGGCCTTACTGAGGAATAGAGATGGGACCATCATAGGTGGCATATAGTAAATTAACACTGAATTTGAGTCCTCAGTAACCCAATAGTGCCAAAAACTTAGTTTCTGGATATCAAATTTGAATAAGTATTAATGAGCCCTTAATAATGATTTAATAGGTTTTTAGGAATAGACTTCCTGTGTAATAATGAAAATCTAGGAAATTAAAAGTCCTTGTAAAAATTCAAGAAACGACCAGCACTTTTTCAATTATTAAGTACCGTATCAGGAAAACCTATGGGTTACAGATCAATTTTTAGAAATTACTGAGCTAGATGGCTTCTTAAGGGCTCAAAATCACCTCAGATCTACCAAAAGTTTAGACCCCACTGCAGCCTCTGCTTTTCACTTCAGTTACCAAATCTTCAACATCTCTAAATTATACTCTAAAATGTCCTACTTTTAGAGAAAAGACAAAGTCCCATGTTTCCAGTAGAGATATTTCAAGTTTGGAGGAAAAATAAGACTAATTACAGTTCTGACTATAAGTTAAGGCTCCAAAAGGACTTCCTAAAAATGCTTTAGAAATGCAAGTTTTTCTAAAGAGCTCCCCCCATCCAAAAGAGAAAGAGAGAAGTTAATTTGAGAAAGCATCTGCAAGAGTTTTTGCCCTGCGTCAGAATTTCAGGAATGTCACTGTAATAGATTCATCTTAGTGCAGAGAAAATCAAGGGCAGTGAACGGTAGAGTGTTTGATCATCCAAAATGGCAGCCGTTTCTCTGCAATTTAAGTAAAACATGAAGAGAGCAATGGTTTCCTTAAGATTCTTGGTATAAAGTAATGCAAAAAGCTGTTTGCACTTAACTCTGGGTAGCTATGCATTTTTAACCCATACAGAAAGAACACAGAGATCTTTCAGGTTATTATTTAGTTCATGGAGAAAGTTATTAAATGAAACATATTAGCTTAATATCAAAGGAAGGAAGATTGAACATTTTCCCCGTGATCAGGGCATCAAGGCTGCAGGACTGAATTGAAGGAATAATATCTATTGTGCACTTAAGGACACATGGAGAGACTAAAGGATTAGCTCCAGAGAACATTACGGCAGTTTTCACATTTTGTGTTTGACAAAAGGCTTTCAAATATTTTACTTGGTCCTCATAATAACTCTTAGAGTTAGCATGTTAGGATTCTTTTAGGGTGCAATGGAAAGTTACATATCTTAAGCATGCATAAGCATAAGAGGGAATGTATTGGAAAACATAAAATGTGCTACATTCAGGTCTGGCTGGATCCAGAGGGCAAAAAACCTCTCTCTCTCTCTCTCTCATTCTTCTCTTTAATTCTCTCTTACTCCTTCCTTCTCTGTATCTTGGCTTCATTTTTCTTTAACACATTAGTGTAATCTCCTCCTATTGTGGATGGCTTCGTACAGGCAGCTAAAGCTTACGTCTTCGTCTTCCTCGTAGATTGCAATTCCAGAGGAAGCAGAAATCAGGTCACATGGAGAGAGTCTAAGTGGCCCTGCTTTGGCCATGTACTCATCCCTTGAGCCAACCGCTATGACCAATGGAGCCGTTTACCATCATTGGCTGGGTTCAAGACTATGGCCACTACAGTGACCAGACAGTAGGTGTGATTGACAGTGCAGCCAGAGTCACATGGAATTAGGGCTGGGGGTACTATTTCTGCAATGGAAAGAGGAGTGCTAAGCTGACAAAAGCTACAAATAGGCAGAGCCAATATCGTTAGTTCCATTTTGCCAATGAACAAATTTTAACGGTGGACTTGCCCAAATTAAAAAAAAAACTGTGTTTTTCATGGCCTCATTAACCTTCATTCCACAAGACAGATGAGGTTTAAAGTGCACAGTAACTCAGTAAATTAAACGTACATGAAAGAAAAAATTCTGAGCTCCTTCTCTGAGAGTCAGTCTTAGGTAGAGAGGCGCAGACAGTGTATACGTGAAGGAGGAAGAAGAAACGCAGTAAAGAGCGTTATGTGAGCCCTTGTCACTTCCCCTCTAGACTGCAGATTTTTGAGGACAGAATCTGTGACTTTCCTCCTTTATCCCCTGCAGGGCTTGGCAAATGATCGCAAACAGCAGTAAATGTGGGCTGAATAAAGAGAAATAAATTAGCACCTTTTGCTTGTCCTCTTTTCCTTGGTAAATTGATGCGAGTTCAGTATATCACCCACAGTGCTATGTCCATCTGACAGACAAGGCTGACCTTCTACATTAGCAGAAGCTGAAGGTGTTTGACAGGGATCTGTGAGCAGTGCAAGTAAGCTGGAATCATGAATTTACAGATTAGAGCTGAGTTTTAAATAGCATATGATGCAACTCCTCTAATTTTGCATATCAGAGAATGGATGCCAGAAAATGCATATCAAGCCCCAAATTCTCTGTGGGGGGAAGTGACAGAGGTACTTAGGCTACTGTCCTTGGTTCTGAACCATCCCTCCACACCAACTTGCTTTTCCTAACAGTGGACCCTTGTATTCCTATCCAACCTCTCCCGGTCCTATGGGCGGTTCTGTATTTTTGTTTTCAAGATGGGTGGGAGGCTTCCCTGGTGGCACAGTGGTTGAGAATCCGCCTGCCATTACAGAGGACACAGGTTTGATTCCTGGTCTGGGAAGATTCCATGTGCCACAGAGCAACTAAGCTCGTATGCCATAACTACTGAAGCCCGTGCACCTAGAGCCCGTGCTCCACAACAAGAGAAGCCACTGCAGTGAGAAGCCCACGCACCACAACAAAGAGTAGCCCCCACTCGCTGCAACTAGAGAAAGCCCACGCACAGCAACAAAGACCCAACGCGGCCAAAAACAAAAACAAAAAACAAACAAACAAAAAAACAAGATGGATGGTGGAAAAAAGATAACCTACCTCAGAGAAAAGAACTGAGACTCGTATCACAGAATATAGGTTATTCTACGAACGTTTGATAGTTCTCTCATTTTTCTGACCATTATCACTCTCTCCTTCCCAGGATGTGCTTATGCCATCCAAAGAAGTGGTTCAATTTGTCCAAAGTTCACAAATGAACTAGAGGTCCCAGGTTTCCTGAATCCTAGTCTACTGGGTTTCCTCCCTGCTGCCCCACACCTTACCGTGTAACTAATATTTGAAAACTCCATGCCAAGAGTCTTAAGACTAAGGCCTGTGTTATCTATGGCTATGTAACTAACCAACCCCAACACCAAGGGAGTTAAAACAATCATTATGTATCATCTCACAGTTCTTGTGTGTCAGGAGTTCAGAAGAAGCTGAGCTGAGTTCTGGCACGTTGTCTCCCACGAGGTTGCAGTCAAGATATCAGCCGCCGTCGACTTACAGCTCGTCTGGAGCTGGAGGAACTGCTTCCTAAGAGGTGCATTCACATGGCTGACAGGCTGGAGCTGGTTGTGGGTGGGAAGTCCCAGCTCCTCATATGTGGGCCTCTCAACAGTTTACTTACATTATCCTCACGACAAAGCAGCTGGCTTCCCCCAGAATGGACACTCCAAGAAAATGAGGTAGAAGCGGCTGTGTCTTTTATGACTTAGCCTCTAAAGTCACATACTGTCACTTCCTAGTCCAACAAACCAACCTAATACCAGCAGATAAGTACTACGAGGCATGCCTCACTGGGGGCCGTCTTGGGGGCTGGCTAATGGCCACAGCTTCCTTTATGCATTTTGTTTGTTTTTTGTTTTTTCTTTATTGGCTGCATTGGGTCTTTGTTGCTGTACACGGGCTTTCTGTAGTTGTAGTGCTGGGGCTACTCTTCATTGCAGTGCTTGGGCTTCTTATTGCGGTGGCTTCTCTTGTGCAGAGCACAGGCTCTAGGCGCGTGGGCTTCAGTACTCACTGTGTGTGGGCTCAATAGTTGTGGCTCGTGGGCTCCAGAGCACAGGCTCAATAGTTGTGGCGCACAGGCTTCGTTGCTCTGCGGCATGTGGGATCTTCCTGGAGCAGGGATCGAACCCATGTCCCCTGCATTGGCAGGCAGACTGCCAGCCACTGCGCCACCAGGGAAGCCCCCTAAAATTATATTCCCAATCTTTGGGAATCTTGTTCCTTGAAGCTAAAAACACTCTAAATTATTTATACTCCCCTTAAGACAGTGAACTTTTAGAGGGCAAAAATGCATGTTTATCACAAATCCTTTATTTATACAATAAGGCCTGGCATAGAATAAAGTCTTAACTATAAGTTGTCTAAATCATGATTTCTCGACCTTAGCACTATTGACATTTGCGGCCAGACAATTCTTTGTTGTGGGGTTCTCCTGTGGATTGTAGGTTGTTTAGCAGCAACACTGGCCTCCACCCACTAGATGCTACTAACACCCCTCCCCTTAAGTTGTGACAAACGAAAATGTTTCCAGACATTTCCACATGGCCCCTTGGGAACAAAAATCACTTCTGGTTGAGAACCACTGGTCTTATGGAATGATTTTTAGGTTGTTCATTTCTAGCGTAAATGATTTATTATGCAAAACTTTAGATTCAGCATGGGGTTCAGTCAGACTCTGGTGAAGGCAGAGAGGCCTTGGAGACAATGGGTACATGGAGAGAGCGAGATGGAACCATAAAGATAAAGGAAGAGGAGGGAGGTGGGCATGGTAGAAACCTTGGCTGTGTCTCAGGCTGTTGGGGCACGGAGATAATCACTCCCATCTCCTCTTCTGATCCTTTTTGTTGGGTGGAATTTATTGGCACATATATGAGCATGTTTCTTGGTCTGGGTCTTGGACAAAACAGTCCTGGGGACCACAAACAGTCTGACAACAAAGATGAAAAGAAAGAAGTGTGATCTTGCTAATGGTACCCAGAGTTCAGGGAGGTTGTAGCTCTTTGGGGCAAAGGTTTTGATAAAGGATGGGGTGGGGTGGGGTGGGGAGGGATTAGAAGGTAGCACATAAAAGTGGTTGAAAAAACACAACCCAATAATGACAAAAAAATTGCTGTGACCCACCTCCTAGAGTAATGGAAATAAAAACAAAAGTAAACAAGTGAGACCAATGAAACTTAAAAGCTTTTGCACAGCAAAGGAAACTATAAGCAAGATGAAAAGACAACTCTCAGAATGGGAGAAAATATTTGCAAACGAATTAACAAAGGATTAATCTCCAAAATATATAAATAGTTCATGCAGCTCCATATTAAAAAAACAAACAACCCAATCAAAAAATGGGCAGAAGACCTAAATAGTCATTTATTCAAAGAAGACACACAGATGGCCAAGAGGCACATAAAAAGCTGCTCAACATCACTAATTATTAAAGAAATGCAAATCAAAACTACAATGGGGTATCACCTCACACCGGTTAGAATGGGCATCATCAGAAAATCTACAAGCAGTAAATCCTGGAGAAAGTGTGGAGAAAAGGGAACCCTCTTGCATTGTTGGTGGGAATGTAAATTGATACAGCCACTATGGACAACAGTATGGAGGTTCCTTGAAAAATTAAAAATAGAACTACCATATGACCCAGCAATCACACTACTGGACATATACTCAGAGAAAACCATGGTTCAAAAAGACACACGCACCCCAATGTTCATTGCAGCACTATTTACAATAGCCAGGTCATGGAAGCAACCTAAATGTCCATCGACAGATGAATGGATAAAGAAAATGTGGTACATATGTGCAATGGAATATTACTCAGCCGTAAAAAGGAATGAAACTGGGACATCTGTAGAGATATGGATGGACCTAGAGACTGTCATACAGAGTGAAGTAAGTAAGAAAGAGAAAAACAAATACCTTATATTAACGCATATATACGGAATATAGAAAAATGGTACAAATCAACCAGTTTGCAAGGCAAAAATAGAGACACAGATGTAGAGAACAAACATATGGACATCAAATTGTACACTTTAAGTATATGCAGTTTATCATATGTCAGAAAAAAAAAAATCGCTGTATCAGATTGGTTCCCTGCAACATGCCTATATCTTTTGAAAATACAACAGGAAAGTTTCCATCAGACTGTTTTCTGTCACATGCTGGCCCCTGACAGATGGTGGCATATGGAGTGTGGTTTGTCTTTTAAGTCATTGGGGTTTTCTCACTCAACGTCACCAAATGGCGGCTATAATTATGGCAGTAAATGCTTCTCAAATGACAGCTTCCTTTCTTCCTTAAAAGGGTGAACATTTTTAACAAGACTGTGGAGTAGACCACAAAGAAATATGTGCTGCAGGGCTTTTTGGAAGGGAGACTAGAGAATGCAGTTCACCGCTCAGAAAGGAAGTTGATTTCCTAGAAAGAGCCTGGGGCAGGGAGGTGAGAGGCCTGAGCTCCAATCCAGGCCCCATCCTCACCCCACGTGCTAGCTTTGTGACCTTCATCGGGCAAGTCCACCCGTCTCTCTGAGACGTGGTTTTCTCAGCGGTAAATTTGGAGGATGGAATGAAAACATCTGCATGAGAGCTGCCTTAACTGCACCTACATGTGCAAGGAGGATTATTGCTCTCATCACCTCCATGACTTGTGTCCTTCTAAGAAAGGCGAACAGCCTCTCGGTTGCTTGTGCAAGCCTTGCACTATGTGCTCTTGCACCCATCAGGGGCCTCTAGATATTTTGCTTAAAATCCTTCCGTGTACCCCACTGTCCCTACCTGACCTTAGACGGCAAGGACCCCCAGAGTCCAGCCCTTCTCATGCTCCAGCCTCAAATCTTATTGCTTTCCATGTCACATCTAGGGTTTAGCCACCCCAAAGGACATGCAATTTGCTGAATGTGTCACTTTCTTCATAGATAGATACATGGGTACCTTTGGCACCATGGTCTCCTTCTTACCCAGCTTTTCACCTGACTGAATGCTACTTTTTCTTCAAGTTCCAGTTTAAAAGTCACTTCCCCTGTGTTATGGGCTGAACTGTGTCAGCCCTCAAACTCATGTGTTGAAGCCCTAACCCCCAGTACTCAGAATGTGAGTGTTCAGAGATAGAGCTTTTACAGTGGTCATTAGCGTGAAATGAGGTCAATGCATGGACTCTGATCCAACATGACTGGTGTCCTTATAAGAAGAGATTAGGACACAGACATGTACAGAGGGAAGACCACATGAAGGTGGTTGTCCGCAAGCCAAGGAGAAATCAACCCTGCTGACACCTTGATCTTGGACTTTCAGCCTCTAGAACTGTGAGGAAATAAATTTCTGTTGTTTAAGCCACCCAGTCTATGGTACTTCATTATAGCAGCCTTAGCAAACTAATACACCCTAGCAAGCCTTCCATGAACTCCAGGAGACCAGCCATGACCTTCTGTCACCATCCTTTATTTTCCTTTTCCAAACACTATCACAATGAATTGTCTCCTTTGTACTTCCTGCTCCTTAGTGTGTGAGTGTGTGGGTTGATGGCTTGGATTGTGGGGTGGATAACTGAAGCTCTTGAGGTCAGGGATTGTGTGTCTCTGTATCATCAAAACCTACCTTGGGGGACTTTCCTAGTGATCCAGTGGTAAAGAATCTGCCTTCCAATGCAGGGGACACAGGTTTGATCCCTGGTCAGGGAACTAGATCCCACATGCCTCTGACCAACTAAGCCCGCACACCACAACGACTGAGCTTTCGAGCCTCAACTAGAGAACCTGAGTGCTGCAAACTACAGAGCCCATTCGGTCTGGAGCCTGAGCGCCAAAACTAGAGAAGAGAAAACCCGCACACCACAACTAGAGAGTAGCCTGTACACCACAACGAAAGATCCCGCGTGCCTCAACAAAGATCCCGCGTGCTGCAGCTAAGACCCAACACAGCCAATCAATCAATCAATCAATCAATAAAATATTTTTAAAAAAAGACCTACCTGAATGTCTGCAGGCATATAGGAGGCATGCAGTATGTTTTCCATAGATGGATGGATGGATGGATAAGAGTGAAAAAAAATCATGTCAGTTATCCAGATAATTTAGGTAACCAAAAACTCTCTCTGAAGAAAAGACATGAACTTGGAGCAGCATTTTCCTAGTCAGTTTGCCTAAATTCACTAACTTTTCATCAAAGTATCTATATCTCACTACACCTACGAAGTTACTCATTCCAAATGTTCCCCAAGTTTGGTCGTAGAATCATTAATAGTCAAAAAAATTTTCTGGTGGATTTTCCATTATTTATCTAGGTTCTGTGTCGCACCATCTCTGTTTCACTCACATTCCCCATAGGAGTCAGGGTCAGTGATGGTGGGAGGAGAGGATGGAAGAGAAAATAGATTGTTGGCGCATTTCGGAATCCACAATCCGGAAACAGTCGAGTATCTCACCTTGATGCCTCCTGCGGCACCTCAAATCCATTTGTAGTGATTCCATAGGAAAGCAACCGGCCTCCACTTTCTATGTAACCCCAATCACAGCGCAAAATGATGAGTTTAAGGAAATAAACCCAAGATTAGAGAAGTTCTTTAGGAAATAAAATCCCAATTTGCGCTTTCAGTAATTGAAATCACCCAATAATACCCAGGCTAGATCCGCTTTCTTGATATTTGGATAATGAACAATTGGAAGCCACGACAGCCAGAGGGAGCAATCAGGGAGAAAAAGAAAATTAAGAACTTGCCAATACATTCTGTTCTGTCAACTCTGTCGGCGAAGTGTTCCCTTTAATTACTATTGATTTTTCTAATAGTTTATTAACCCAATACATCTATTCAAGTTTGTCACAGACTGCTGTGCAGGTAGAATAATTCATTCTGCGGTCTTGGAAGGGAGGGGAAGCCAAGTGTAATGGAAATAAATCCATCCCCCTTATACATTAGTGCCCACTTTTTAAAAATTGTTTTGCTTGGGCAGAACTTTATTTTCTTTCAACTGAATGGATCCGTCATCTTGCCAGTGCTTTTGCTGCCAGCATTAGCTTCTGAAGCACTCTATTTACTCATTGGCTTTGGTGGGGGGAGCCTGGGGGCAGGGGGAGAGAAATGGGAGACAGAACTGATTTGACAAATTAAGTCCATAAAACCACCTTACAACCTTCATTATTAACATCTTATAAAGGCAGCCCAGGACTTGTGCAGAATTGAGAGAATCAGGGTCAAGACTCATTTTTTGCCACTGAAGACCCTTTTCAAGCCTCAGTTTCTTCATGAGTTAAAAATGGGGCTTCGTGGACTTCCTAGGTGGCGCAGTGGTTAAGAATCTGCCTGCCAATGCAGGGGACACGGTTCGATCCCTGCTCCAGGAAGATTCCACATGCCACGGAGCAACTAAGCCCGTGTGCCAAAAATAAATAAATAAATAAAAGGTTTAAAAAAAAAAAAATGGGGCTTCGTGGCACCTGCCTCATCCTGCCTTCCCGAGTGGGCACAGGGTCCACGTCAGCTTGTGGAAGGGCTTCTTAAAGGTTAGAGCACACGGAAAATGAAGACGTTACAGGCTTCCTCGTTCACGGAGAGGTATCCTTCACTTCCAAACACTGAAGGACACAGCCGACTCAGAGCAAATGCCCGGAACCAGAAGCTCCCAAGACTTACCAATCTTGGCTAATAAAATAGAAATTACACACCAATTACCACAGGAGGGAAATCAGATTAATGGGGTGGTGCTTTATCTGAATATTAATTATGAATTAGGAGATTCCATTACAAGGCTCAGGCAGGGCGCGCTTTATTGGTTCATCAATAAGGCATGCGTTCTAATAGACTGGCATAAAACATGCTCTGAGGACTCATCCTTGGCTTTCCTGCCGGAGACCAGAAACTCAAAGTAATTTACACGGTACAAAATCTCTTTTCTTCCAGTCTGTAAAACACTCATGAGAAACACCAGGCTTCGTCGAAAAATGAGGATTTAAAAGGTCACAGATGCTTCCATCTTTCCTTTCGTCATTAGGGTCAAAGCTACTTATACTTGTCAGGCCTAGAATTCCCTAAAAGGCAAAAAGTAACGACTCACATTCGCACAGGGCCTTCGAGGTAGGGCCACATGGACGTGGTCTCGGCGGTTGCCAGCCTGTGGGTCAAAGATTCACTCCCAGATCATTTGAGTCTCACCCCCTAAAGCAGGACCTGAGCCTCTTCGTGTCACAGCACGTACTTGTATCCTGGCCTCCTTGTGGACTGCCCACCAGCTCACGTCCCTCAGCCCCCTCCCCACTGTCCCGCATTCCAGCATGAACATGGGGAGAAGGTCCTCACCATGTTGAACCTGCTCCCTTCTGTCCCTTCTCCCCCTGCCTCTTCACATATAAAGAGATAAACAAATCCTCACTTTCCTTTAACCAATAAAACAAAAGCGACTGGATGTACCAATTTGTGAATGAAATACCTGTAAGAATCCGCAGCATATAACCAGAAAGAACAATACCACCTAGATTTGTACTTAAGGGAATTAAAAATAAGCGTCCACACAAAAACTTAGAGTTACATGTTGGTTGCAATATTATTCATCATAGCCACAAAATGAAAGCAACCCAAATGCCCGTCGATTGATGAATAGATAAATAAAATATGGTACATGTATATAATAGAATATTATTAAGCTATAAAAAGGAACAAAATGCAGATACATGCTGCAACATGGATGAACCTTAAACTTACACTAAGTAAAAGAAGCCACACACAAAGACCACACATTTTCTGATTCCATTTGTATGAAGTGTCCAGAATAGGTAAAGCCAGAGAGACAAAAAGTCAGCTGGTAGTTGCAAGGGGCTAAGGGAAGGGGGAAATGGGTAGTGACTGCTAATGGGTATCTTTTTGGAGGTCATTTTTGAGTGAAGAGAATGTTCTGGAATTAGTGGTGATGGTTGTACAACTCTATGAATATGCTAGACTTTAGAGGTTAATTTTATGGTATGTGAATTAGATTTCAATCCTTAAAAAGATTTTTAAGTGAGAAGCAGGGGAAACGAAAGAATCACCATCTCTCCAGTTCTTTCTAGCAAAATCACACATAGGCTCAGCTGATAGATTGCACTACACTTACCAAGGACTGCAGTTAGGTTAGAAACACCAAAAGTTTGTCTGCCGCCAAAAGCTTTGCTGCTTACTTACTGGTGCCTGAAACTCTACTGTGGTTACATTCTAGTCAAAGTATTTTAATATTTGCTCTTACTTTTCACATCTGTGGAACAATCTCTGAGTCCAATCTTGCCTCTAAATGAAAACAAATACAATATAATTCTTTCTTTCCTCAATGGGTTTCAGGCTATATGGTTTGATGGAAAGTTGGGGAAAAAAAAATCATTCTGCATTTGAGCTGATATCCATGGTTTTTCACTCTCCCTTTCTGTACTTGAATAGGAGCTCTGAAAGATATTGGACATGCATATGGCACTTATTTAGTAGAAAATTCAAAGGAAATAGTAAGCTTGATGTAGTCACTTAGTTATTCAATACTTACTTTGAGGTAACCCAGAGACAGGGGTCTGAGTCAGCTGGGACCAGATATTATTCTTAAGAATCATGGATTTGGGAGCTACAATGTCTGGATTTAAAGTCTAGTTCTACCACAGGACTTTTTTCTTTTTGTTTCTTTCTTTCTTTTTTTTTTTTTTTTTTGGCCATGCTGCACGGTGTGAGAGATCCAAGTTCTCTAACCAGGGATCAAACCCATGCCCCCTGCAGTGGAAGAGTAGAGTTCCAACTACTGGACCGCCAGGGAAGTCCCTACCACAAGACTTTGAGCAAGTTATATAAGCTTTTTGTGCCTTGATTTCCTCAGCTGTAAAATGGGGATGGTATATTTATATCTCATAGTATAATTGTAGACATTGTTAATACAGGTAGAGCTTTTAGAGCATAGTTGTGATAATGTAATTTATAATAAGAAATATATATTTGATCTGCATGCCCATTTCTGGAAGAGAGCTTCTAAAACCCTTGGAACTTCCCAAGTGATAAGAGTGACAAAGGTGTCTTTTTTTATGTTAATGAGGTGTGAGACTGAGCCCTTCACCTGTGGAATCGGTAGAAAGTGTCAGAATTGAGTTGAATTGTAGGACATGCAGCTGGTGTCCGTATTGCTTGGTGGTGTGGGTAACCTTCTCTCACACTGAAATTGGTGACCAGAATAGTTATTTGTCTCGCATATGTTAAGCGTTCAGTAAACCTTAGCTGTTGTTATTTCTGAGGATGGAGAGAGAATAGACTTGCCCTCAGCTGCATCCTTGGGAAAAGTCCAAGAGGCTTGAAATAGAGATAAACAGATGAACAGCTCTCCCACTGCACCCTTCTACTTCCCCTGAAGCCTGCACTAGGCAGGCCCCCAAAGCAAGCAAAGGCAGGTGGCTCTTGGAATGTGATTTGTCCCGAGTCACTCAGAGCTGTGTTAATATGTCCCAAAAGAGGGTCCGTGAGGGTGACTCCTGGGCCTGGTTGTCCCTAATCCAGCCCAAGCTCCATGCTTTGCCCCTGATTGTTCCTTATAGCATGACAAGCACAGGGAGAATTGCAAGGAACACTCTGGACTCTACTCTTACATCCTTCTTTGTAAGTAGAACAACCAGATGCTGGTACTATTGGGGGTATTTTGGGTCAGTACGACAGAAGAGAACATTCTAAATGGCAATTAAAAATCACCTCCCACCCCGGGCCCTATCACCTCATATCATATTGCCAGTTCCTCCGTGCACTCACCACTATCTGAAGTTATCCTGCTCGTGTTCACGTTTGCTGTAATGTACAATTGTTTGTCTTGCAGAATGAGGGTTCCAAGAGGGCAAAGTTCTTGACTGTCTTCCTTGGCACTGTTGGGTCCCCAGCACCTGGAACAGTGACCAAAACATAGTAGGCATCCAGTGAATATTTCTGGAATGAATGAATGGTACTTGCCCCAGAGCTCACACGGTGTCTGTGTTCCAGGCACAACAATCTCTACCGATTATCACCGCTCAGCCTGCCTCCATTCCGCCTCTGAGAGAATCGATCAGTGTCTCCCGTTTGCACCTCTGCTTCTGTGGCCCCTCCACAGTTTGGGGGAGGGAGGTGTGTATCAGAGGACCTCCCCCATCACATACGCTGCTTGTGCCATCACTGCTGGTTGGACCTGGGGAGGACTCCTTCCCTAAACTGAGACACTCCTAATTATGTTCTGGGAAATTTGGGTTTGGCACTCAGAGATTCTGATTAATAAGAGTTGGTGCGTGGGACTTCCCTGGTGGTCCAGTGGGTAGGTCTCCATGCTCCCAATGCAGGGGGCCCAGGTTTGATCCCTGGTCAGGGAGCTAGATCCTGCATGCAGGCTGCAACTAAAAGTTCGCAAGCCACAACTAAGAAGTCTACATGCCGCAACTAAAGATCCCATGTGCCACAATTAAGACAGCGCAGCCTAAATCAATCAATCAATCAATCAATTCAACTTTATTTTTTTAAAAAAGTGTTGCTTAAAATGAGAGACTGAAGTCGTCTGGTCTTAAATATGTTCAAAGCAGAAGGAGCCAGTGCGAAGGTAAAGATAATAAAATACACTGCAGAGAGGAAGTGAGATGAGAGAGGAGAGGGGGAGAGGGAGGGAGAGACAGTGCAGGCAAGTGTGGAGAATGCTAATTTCCAGATTTTCATCTTGTCCCTCAAGACCTGGTTGTACTTCCAACCTTACTTATCTTTTTCAGTTCATGTTATTGGTTGGGTTTCTTCTTCTTGCCCACAGATAATTCCTGACGACCAAACCCTAGCACATGGGAAGCATCCTCAAAACCTTTGTTGACTTGACTTCGTTTTTCATTTATTCATTCATTCATTTGTTCATTTATTCAACAAATATTTATGGAGCAAGGCACTGGGCTAGGAAGTTAGAGGAGAACAGCTATGTAAAAAGTTAGATACAGCCCCTGCTTTGGTGGAATTCTGGCAGGGAGATAGCATTAATCAAATAAAGACAAGAAGAAAAATAGTGAATTTAAATTTAACTATGCATCATACACTGCCTGGTATGTGCCAGGAATGGTGCTGGGCTTATGTCATCATCGGTATGAAGGGGACCACCATCTGCTCAGAATGGGGACCCACATATGGGTCTTTACCAAAGAGCTAATACACATTTTATCTGATTTGACCCTCAGACTGATTCCACGTGATTGGTCTTAGAAGATGCCCATTTTATAGACATGTTTGTAAAACTGAGCCCCACCCACAAGGGTTAAGTGACTTATCCAAAGTCATTGAGGCTGGTCAGAGGCAGAGCCAGGACCTAGCTGCTGTCGTCTCTCTCCAAAGCTCAGTGGGTTTTTTTTTCCCCTCATCTTACAAAATGTTGCCTCTTCCGTGAGATGGCAAGTGTGGAAGAAGGATACACACTGCACAATCCTGCGGAAAATACAGGCAGAATGCATCTAGGCAGGACTCAGCTGTGCTACTTTTAGGATAACTCTGCCAAAACAATGCAGGCAGCAAAGGGAAGAGGCATCTAGTCAGCTGTCTCTGCTGAAGCACTGGTCTATCTCCAGTGCTGGATCTCTGATGGAGGCCCAGGGTCCCCCCAGGAGGCAGGGCAGATGGCTGAAGTTTGTAAGGCCTCCTGTCTCTTCCTCAAATCTCCCAGGCAGCCAGGGTCTGGTACCCGGGGGTTTCATATTCAGGTACCACAGTGAAACTATAAACACAATCTGGCCACAGATCTTCCAGGAGGCTCAGACCAGGCTCATCACAACTACATGAAAGAACTCGAATAAACTGAAACTCCTGGGGAATCTTGTTTTCCTCCCAACTCATCTCCTAGCACTCACAGAAAGGATAGAAATTACCTCCTCAGAGCTATGAAAACAAATGTCAAAAAAAACCCCTGAATGTCAGTAAAACCCCCAGAGCTTTCTCAGTGCTTTGGAACCCTGTATTCAGACAATCTTTCCTCCGAGGAAGACAAGTTCATAAATTAGCTGGGGTTTTCATTTGACTTTGCAAGATCAAGGCACATTTGACTACTGTCTCTTAAGGTGTGCTCTATGGAACACCTGCATTCAAATCAATTTATCGGAATAAGCGTTCAGTTGACTGGACCCCTGTTCCAGACTGGATGAATCACTACTTCAGAGCAGGGGGCCCAGGAACCTTCTTTTTAAACAAGCACTCCTGCTAATTCTTAAGTACAATAAAGCTTGAAAATAAATGACCATTCTATACTATATGTTTCCCTACCAGTGTGTCGGAAGATACTGCAAATAAATCATCAGTTCTAACATCTTGTCCCTCTAGGTCAACCTCCACACTGTCAACATTTGGGCCAGGTAGTTTTTGTCTGAGGGAGGGGGTGGTCTTGTGAATTAAAAGATGTTTAGCACCATCCTACATGATACCAATAGTAACTCCCCTCCAGTTGTGACAACCAAAAATGGCTCCAAATGGCAATAGAATGTCAGTGACAAATGACAAACATCCCCTGGGGACAGAATCTTTCCTCTTACCCTCTACTGAGTAGCACTGCTCTAGGTAAGTGGTTTTCAACCCTGGCTGCACATTGGAGTCACTCAAGGATCTTTGTAAAACTTGAATTATTGGACTTTATCCCAAGAAAGTCTTATTTGTTTGATCTGGGGTGGAAGTTAGGCACCTATGTTTTTAAGCTTTCCCAAATAATTTTAATGTGGCAGAGTTGCAAACTGCTACTCTAGGTAGACACTTGGAGGCAAGGATCCCCACATATGTTTGTGACTTCATGGAAGGTATAAACACTCAAGTCACACAGATGGGATTATTTGAACACCTATGTATCCTCAGGACCAGGCATCCAGACAGGACAACATGAGCCACCTCTTGTGAAACTAACAAACAGACAACTACCGCCAAATGCATTATAAATTCCTCCCACCTCACCCTATATATAACCTAAGTCAGAGTTTAAAATAGAACTTTTCTTGATGGCTAGGAAAACAGATAATTTCTTTTCTACTGGATAGTAAAGATATAGAGATATGACAGCTGAAAAAGCTGCAGTCATTCTGCCACCATCAAAGTCAACCAAAAATGGAAAAGGCACTCAGAGGAGGGCAGCACCAAAAGAATCGCAGAGAAACAGAGCTGTAGCCTTGATCAAATTGTACCTGAATTCCACCCTGCCAAGTTATACTCAGTTACATGACAAGATAAATAATCTTTATTTTTTAAGTAAGTCAGCTTGAGGTGGGTTTTCTGTTACCTACAATCAAAAGCATTCTAACTGATGTACCACTCCAAGGCAATATCTTCTTGTAACTATAAATGGTCCCCAAATTACAATGGTCTGACTTATGATTTTCAACTTTACAATAGTGTAAAAAAAATACACATTCAGTAGAAACTGCACATTAAATTTTGAATTTTTATCTTTTCCAGGCTAGCAATGTGATACTGTCTCATGATGCTGGACAGGGCAGCGAGTGTAGCTCCCAGTCAGCCATGTGATCACAGGTGAACAACTGATACACTTATAACCATTCTGTACCATTCTGTACCCTGAACCATTCTGTTTTTCCATGTTCAGTAAATTACAATTCAATCAATTACATGAGATGGTCAACACTTTATTATAAATTAGGCTTTGTGTTAGATAATTTTGCCCAGCAGTAGGGTAATATAAGTGTACTGAGCACTTTAAGGTAGGCTAGGCTAAGCTATGATGTTCAGAAGATTAGATGTATTAAATGCATTTCCAACATACGATATTTTCCAGTTATGATGGGTTTATCAAATGCAATCTCATTGTAAGTCAAGGAAGACCTGTATAGTATATTGCTTAGAGCTGATGAAACGAAATTATTTTTAAGGCAGAACAAGAAAAAAATGTAAGATAAAATTTTCTCTGTCTTTTGAGCTCCTGGCTCTTCTCCTTTAGTGTGCATTGTGCGTCTGTGTTGTACATTAAACTAGATCCCCTTAGAAGACACAGGGATGCCTACTGGCCAAAAAAAAAAAAAAGCAATTTCCTCCTGGCACCAGCAAGATAGCTCCTTAAGAGATTACATTCCTTTCTGAACCATTTTTTTTTTTTAAAGAACTGTTATTGAGATATAGTTAACAGACAATAAAACAGCGTATATTTAGAGTGTACAATTTGGTATCCCAATCTCCCAATTCATCCCCCCCCAACCCTCCCCACTTTCCCCACGTGGTGTCCATGTGTTTGTTCTCTACAGCTTTGTCTCTATTTCTGCCTTGCATTTCCTCTTTCATAGTTGTTAGCATTTGCCTTATGTATTGAGGTGCTCCTATATTGGGGGCATATATATTTATAATTGTTATCTCCTCTTCTTGGATGGATCCCTTGATCTTTAGGTAATGTTCTTCTTGTCTCTTGTAACATTTTTTATTTTAAAGTCTATTTTATCTGATATGACTATTGCTACTCCAGCTTTCTTCTGATTTTCATTTGCATGGAATATCTTTTTCCATCCCCTCACTTTCAGTCTGTATGTGTCCCTAGGTCTGAAGTGGGTCTCTTGTAGACAGCATATATATGGGTCTTGTTTTTGTATCCATTCAGCCAGTCTGTGTCTTTTGGTTGGTGCCTTTAGTCCATTTACATTCAAGGTAATTATCGATATGTATGTTCCTATTACCATTTTCTTAATTGTTTTGTTTTTGTTTTTGTGGGTCCTTTTCTTCTCTTATGTTTCTAGCTTAGAGAAGTTCCTTTAGCATTTGTTGTAGGGCTGGTTTGGTGGTGCTGAATTCTCTTAGCTGTTGCTTGTCTGTAAAGCTTTTGATTTCTCCATCAAATCTGAATGAGATCCTTGCTGGGTAGAGTATTCTTGGTTGTAGGTTCTTCCCTTTCATCACTTGAAATATATCGTGCCACTCCCTTCTGGCTTGCAGAGTTTCTGCTGAGAAATCATCTGTTACCCTTATGGGAGTTCCCTTGTATGTTATTTGTCGTTTTTCCCTTGTTGCTTTTAATAACATTTCTCTGTGTTTAATTTTTGTCAATTTGACTACTATATGTTTTGGCGTGTTTCTCCTTGGGTTTATCCTGCCTGGGACTCTCTGCGCTTCCTGGACTTGGGGATCTATTTCCTTTCCCATGTTAGGGAAGTTTTCAACTATAATCTCTTCCAGTATTTTCTCAGGTCCTTTCTCTCTCTCTTCTCCTTCTGGGACCCCTATAATGCGAATGTTGGTGCATTTAACATTGTCCCAGAAGTATCTTAGGTTGTCTTCAGTTCTTTTCATTTTTTTTTTCCTAATTCTTTTCTGCATCAGTGATTTTCACCATTCTGTCTTCCAGGTCACTTATGCGCCCTTCTGCCTCAGTTAATCTGCTATTGGTTCCTTCTAGTGTATTTTTCATTTCAGTTATTGTGTTGCATATCTTTGTTTGTTTGCTCTTTAATTCTTCTAGGTCTTTGGTAAACTTTTTGATCTTTGCATCCAGTCTTTTTTCAAAGTCCTGGATCATCTTCACCATCATTATTCTGAATTCTTTTTCTGGAAGGGTGCCTATCTCCTCTTCATTTAGTTGTTTTTCTGGAGTTTTATCCTGTCCCTTCATCTGGTACAAAGTCCTCTGCTTTTTCATTTTCTCTATCTTTCTGTGGCTGTGGTTTTCAGTTCCACAAGATGAAACACTGCTGATACTGCTTGATACTGCTGTCTGCCCTCTTGTGGAGGAAGCTACCTAGGAGGCTTGTGGGTGCTTCCTGATGGGAGGGACTGATGGTGGGTAGGGCTGGGTGGGCAGAGCTCAGCAAGACTTTAATCCGATTTGGTGGGCAGAGCTAAGTAAAACTTTAATCTGCTTGTCTGCTAATGGATGGGGCTGTGTTCACACCTTATTGGTTGTTTGGCCTGAGGCTACTTAGCACTGGAGCTTACAGGCTCTTTGGTGGGGCTAATGGTGGACTCTGGGAGGGTTCATGCCAACGAACACTTCCAGAACCCCTGCTGCTAGTGCCCCTGCCTCCTCAGTGAGCCACAGTTGCCCCCCACCTCTGCAGGCAACCCTCCAACACCAGCAGGTAGGTTTGGTTCAGTCTCCTGCGGGGTCACTGCTCCTTCCCCCTGGGTCCCAGTGAGCACACTGTTTTGTGTGCCCTCCAAGAGTGGAGTCTCTGTTGCCCCCAGTCCTGTGGAGGTCCTGCAATCAAATCCTGCTGGCTTTCAAAGTCTGATTCTCTGGGGATTCCTCCTCCCGTTGCTGGACTCCCAGGTTGGGAAGCCTGACATGGGGCTCAGAACCCTCACTTTAATGGGTGGACTTCTGCCGTATAACTGTTCTCCAGTTTGTGAGACACCCACCCAGCATTTATGGGATTTGATTTTAACTTGATTGTGCCCCTCCTATCATCTCATTGCAGCTTCTCCTTTGTCTCTGGATGTGGGGTGTCTTTTTTGGTGAGTTCCAGTGTCTTTCTGTTGATGATTGTTCAGCATTTAGTTGTAATTCCGGTGCTCTTGCAAGAGGGAGTGAGTGCACGTCCTCCTTTGAACCTTTTTCTAAAAAATTTATTTATTTTATTTATTTTTATTTTTTTGGCTGTGTTGGGTCTTCATTGCTGTGCTCAGGCTTTCTCTAGTTGTAGTGAGCAGGGGCTACTCTTCATTGTGGTGTGCGGGCTTCTCATTGCAGTGGCTTCTCTTCTTGCAGAGCATGGGCTCTAGGTGCTCAGGCTTCAGCTGTTGTGGCATGTGGGCTCAGTAGTGGTGGCTTGTGGGCTCTAGAGTGCAGCCTCAGTAGTGTGACCCATGGGCTTAGTTGCTCCATGGCATGTGGGATCTTCCTGGACCAGGGATGGAACCTGTGTCCCCTGCGTTGGCAGGAGGATTCCTAGCCACTGGGCCACCAGGGAAGCCCCTCCTTTCTCAATCTTATAAGGGGTTGTGATGATCCATTACTCACCTTGTTGAACTGTGTAAACTGTCAATATGTTACTTGGATGTATAACCCTTTCTTTCTAAAACTTATATAACTGTGCTTTGACCTCTAATGGGTAGAACAGTCCTCGGAGATTTCTGACCGACTGCCTCCCAGGTTATAATCCTCAGGCTGGCCTGCATAAAATTTTCCTTTTCTTTCTTAGATTGACTATTGATTAATTTTCATTGACAAGCCTTGCTACACAAAGAGCAGTCCTTGAACCAGCAGCCTGAACATCACCTAGGAACTTGTTAGAAATGCAGAATCTCAGGCTCTTCTCCAGATCTACTGAATCAGAAACTGCTTTGTAATAAGATCCCTGAGGGACTCGTATGAACATTAAAGCTTTAGAAGCACAGGCTTAGAGAACTGCTCTCTCAAGCACTGGGCTAGATGATAAGGAGACAAGGATAAGCGAAAAACAGACTTGGTTACTTGGCTTCTCTAACTGGGTTAGGTGCCTTGTTTTACAGTTGCCAACACCTCAGCATCATCAGTTCATTCATTTTCACTCATTTGACAAGCACATATCTAACACTACATTTATGAGTTTAACAACATTAGCAAAAATATTAAAAAGCAAGCAAAGAAGAGAGAAGGGGCAAACTCTGCCCTTTAAGGAGCTTCCTGTATATTTGAGAAAACAGATATCGTAATCACACAGATAAATGTTAAGGTGCCAATTATGTAAGTGCCACCCTGGAGAGGTACCGTGGGGTTTCCTCCCATGGGGGATGTTTGCTCTGATCACGGTGGTCAGGCAAGGGTGCCCCGAGTAGATATGAAGGGCAAGTAGAGAAGGACAGGTAAAGAGGAGAATGCTCGAGGCAGAAGGAAAGGACAACGCATAAGCACTTGCAAGCAGAAAGAAGCTGGTGAACTCAACAAGTTGCCAGGAGACAGGGAATGAGGGATGCAGAGAGCTGAGCTGGGAACGGAAAGGGTCAAAACCAGCTCAGACAGGTAACCAAGGGTCAGCCTCTCGAACACTTTAAAACCCACGTTAAGGAGGTTTTCCCCCTTAATCCTCAAAGTAACAGAAAGCCACTAATGCATTTTAGTTTATTTTAATATTTATTTCATTTTGGTAAGAATACTTAACATGAGATCTACCCCCTTAACACATTTTTATGTGTACATTATTGTTGAGTCTAGGCTGACAATGTTGTTCAGCACATCTCTAGAGCTTATTTGTCCTCCTTAACTGAAACTTAATGCCCACGGAGTAGTAACTCCCCATTCCCCCCCACTCCCAACCCCTGGCAACCACACTTTCACTCTCTGATTTTATAAATTTGACTATTTTAGAAATCTCAGATTAGCAGAATCATGTAGTATTTGTCTTTCTGTTTCTGTAACTGGCTTATTTCACTTAGTGTAACGTCCTCAAGGTTCATCCATGCTGTTGCATATTGCAGAGTTTCTTTTTATCATAAGGTTGAATAGTTTTCCACTGTGTGTATATATCACATTTTCTTTATCCATTCATCCGTCAATTTAGGTTGTTTCCACACCTTGGCTATTGTGAATACTGCTGTCTTGAACAGGGGAATGTTAATTTCTCTTTGCAATTCTTTGGGTAAAATACCCAGAGTTGGGATTGCTGGATCACACAGTAGCTCTATTTTTTAAATTTTTTGAGGAAACGCCACACTGTTTTCCATAGTGGGTGCATCAGTTTGCATTCCCACCAGCAGTGTGCAAGCCTTCCTATCCTCACCATGTCCTTGCCAACACTTGCTGTCTCTTGTGATAATAGCCATCCCGACAGGTGTGAAGTGATATCTCGCTGTGGTTTTGATTTGCGTTTCCCTAATGGTTAGTGCCATTGAGCATTTATTCATATACCTATTGGCCATTTGTATGTCTTCTTTGGAAAAATGTCTCATCAAGTCCTTAGCTCATTTAATCAGGTTTCTAGTTTTTTTGCTATTCACTTGTAGGAGTGTCTTATATGTTTTGGAGATAAATCCCCTATCAGATTTGCAAACATTTTCTCCCATCCCATAGGATAGAGTCATTCTGTTGATTGTTTCCTTTGCTGAGCAGGAAGTCATTGACACATTTGAAACATAGTGCTTTCCTGCATAGCACAGTTTATCAGCTGAGAAGGTACACAATCTGAGCCCTGTCCCAACACCTTTTGTCCTTGTCTTTCCCCCTTCTTTCCTTATCACCCAGCAGAGTAGACCAGCATAGCTTAGCGTGTTCACACCACACTATTTGGGGCTGACAGACTGAACGGAGCTGTGCGTCAGGCTGACTTGAATTGAATCTATTTCTACATCTTCTTTGCTGCGAGGGCCACAATGACAGTGACTACAGGTGACATCGTCATCACAGCATGCTCAGCACTCCACCACACACCCATGCCCAAAGAAGGACAGACTAAATAACTGTTGGATGAATGGCCTAGCCCAGGTTCCTTAACCTCAGAGAGCCTCAGTTTCCTTGTCTGTAAAATAGAATAATAATAGTACCTGCTTCCTAGTGTTGTGTTAGAGATGTGACCATATAGTTACTTAGCACAGTGCTAGGCACATGGCATACACTCCCTCAACACACACACACACACACACACACGCAAGGGGTCCCAAAGGAAAGAGTATGAGCTGCTGGTTTCCACCACCAGCTACTACAATCACATAGGGTCTGTCAAATACTGTCCAAATAACTCCTAAATAATCCAGATGGTTTTGCAAGTGGATGGAGAGAAGGAAATGTCCTCATTTACTACTATCTCATAGTTTCTGATACTGTCTCAATTTCATCCTGTTAATTACTATTTTTCTAGGTCCCCCTATATTATATATTTTTTCATGTTATGCATTTTTTTAAGTTCATCCTTTTGTTGTTCTCTCAACACAAAACTACCTTTTAATAAAGTCACCTTTGTGTGTCAAGTTCCTCTGGTTTGGAGACATGGAGACAAGCCTTTGTCATAGCTTAAACTTTGATCTCCTGGGCTGTTGTGCTGATATGTGAATGAGGAGGCTCTGAGTCTTGAAAAGCCTCATATTGGGTCATAGACTAGACACTTGTCACCCATTGTTCCCTTCCCTCATCTTTTACCTCCCAGCCATGGAGCTCTGACACGTGACCTTGGATAAATTGCTTGTCCATGTCTCAGTTTCCTCAACAGTAAAGCAGGGCACCGCAGAATCATGGTAGAATGGTGAAGAGCTAGGTGAACTCCAGTTGGCCTGGGACAGTCCTGGTTTGTGTTTAATTATTCCAGTGGCATTATAAAAGTGTCCTGGCCCAGCTGACAACTCGCAAAGTTATTTTATTAAAAGCATAGGCTCTGCAGTTGAACCAACCAGGATTTGAATGACAATTTAGTCCCTTAGTGCCGTTAGCAAGTTACTTAACCTCTCTGTACCTCAGTTTATCTACCTGGAAGATGGCAATAAGAATATTATTTCCCTCGATGGTTATTATAAGAATAAATGAAAACAATATAGGAAAGAGTGCCATGAACAGTAGCCGAGACCACCCTCATCTTTCTCATTGGGGATTCTCTTACTTAGGATCCTTCAGCTTCAAGTGTGAGAAATACACCTCAAATTAACAGAAGCAGAAAAGAAAATTTAAACATAAAACTTCAGTGTCCAAGGGATTTTCCTAGCTTCAGGTGCTTCAGTGGTGTCATCAGGAATCTATGTTGTTCTTCCATCTTTCAGTTCTCTTCTCCTCTGTGTTGGCAGCACTCACCAAAAGGTGGCAAAGGCAGCCGCTGAGCGCTTCAGATTTAGGCTTTAGAGTTCCTCATTTCAGAAGGAGAAAGATCCTTTATTTCTCAGCATCCGTACCAGTCCTTGGAAAAGGACTCTGAGTGGCCCCAATGAGGTCCTGTATCCACTTATCCCCACATCCAAGGAGATGGAGCACGCTGATTGGCCAGGCCGGGTCACATGCTCCCCCATGGCAGAGGACACGGGTACTCTTGATTAATGGCGCCATCAAGTAGAGTTGGGCAGAAAAAGTTGCCCAGAAGCAATGGAGGATAGATAAAAAAATAACAGATGTCTTTCACATATAGCCTTATGAAATGATTATTAAACTACACTCAGTTCTCAGTGCTCTCATGTTGAGAGAATGGTCTCTGATATAGATGCACAGAATTTAGTTCAATTCCATGAAGAGTCAAAAAGAAGAAAACAATGGATAATAAAAGAAAAAAATAACATTTCAAAATGGCAGGAAGATACAAGCGACATAGCCCATAGCAGATAACGTATCTTTATAACATGGTTGCCTGTACTGCTGCCTCTCCACTTGCTCAGGCACATCCATTATCCTCAGATTTCTCCCCTGCTCTGTGTTCTTGAGACCTGCCTCTTTAGGAGGGCCTAAGCCAAGTTCCACTGGGGCGGGGGTGGGGCATGGGGGGAAGAAATGGGGGCTGGTGTAATTGTTTCCCCCAACTGTCTCTGCCTTGCCAAGGTCCTGCCAGACTCAAGCTTTCTTCAGGCTCTGTAATCACATTCCTTCTCTGTGGCCTTTTGCAAAGGCTGTGTTGTGTCCTTGGGTGTGTCATAATGAACGATTGACTTCTTAACCCTGCCCACTCCTCTCCACAAAGTGATTAAACTCAATTCAACTCTCTTTGCTGAAACTCGATTACACCATCTGTTTGTGGCCAAGACCTTGACCCCTAGTTCACCTACATTAGTTTTCTCTTTTCCCTCAATATTAAACAAATAATACATATCATTGTTTAAAAAAAAGGGAAAATACAAAAAAAAAAAAAAAACATACCTTATCTTGCCCCTAGATGTGATGATTATATATATTTTGGGATATTCCTTCCATAATTTGTTTTTTGCATGTAAATACCTACATACACATTTTTTTAACTAAAGTGGAATGATGAATAAATTTTTAATAGAAAGTTCTCAAAAGTGAAAAGGGCTAAGAACAATTCTACCTTTCCTATTAAAAAAGATCATCGAAGCTAATGTTCTCAGGTTAAATTTCAATCATACAAAAAATAACTTCATAGTTGTAGAACATTATTATTACAATTATTAAACTTCACTTTTTTTCCAAAACAGTTACAATATAATTATTTTCACTTATAAAGTGACTTAATTTTCAAATTTTCCTCAGGCTGGGGAAAACAAATGTGGGGAATATTTTTTTACTCATCTGGTTTTCAGTGAATTTCCTCTACGATCATAGAGGAGAAGGAAAGAAAGAGATGGCACATTTTCTAGTTTCGATTTCCATCTGGATGGGGTTATATTTAGCTCAAAATGAGGATATAACATTTTCCCTAGGTAACTCACTTTCAAAGAATAAAAAAAAAAATTGCCAAATGATGATGAGTATCGAAAAAACCAAAAAAGGTATGTGTTGCACAATCTGAATGGAGTGCTGATTCAGCAATGCCTGTCAAACAAGGCAAAAGAATTTGGAACTTTGTATCTTGCCAAGAATTGTCTTATAACTGGATGCCCGGGCATGGCTGAAACCATTCAAAATGTTCTCACCAGTTGGTAATTCCACAAACATAATGAGTATGAAGTTCACTTTGGGACCTGATATGGTCAGCAATAAACTGATTTATTTGTTCCCCCCTCCCAAATTCATATGTCGAAATCCTAATCCTCAATGTCATGGTATTAGTGGGGGTGGCACGGAGGGCTTTGGGAAGGTAATTAGTTCCTAAAGAGGGAGCCCTCATGAATGCGATTCGTGCTCTTATGAAAGGGACCCAAGGCAGCTCTCTTACCCTCTTTCCACCCTGTGAGGATACAGTGAAAGTCCAATTTGCAACCCAGAAAGAGGGCTCTCACCAAAACCCAATTATGCTGGCACCCTGATCCCAGCCTCCCAGGCGCCAGAACTATGAGAAATAAATGTTTGTTGTTTAAGCCTCCCAGTCTATGGTAATTTGTTATAGCAGCTTCAAATGACCAAGACAGTGTCCTTTAAAATGAATATGACCACATTTATTGGTCCAAATTATTCAGAGTGATCTAAAACAACAAAGTGTTTATCCACCAAAAAGAACTGGGGGATAAACATTTACTCCCGCAAACCTTGTAAAGCATCTATACTCCCACTCAATCATTCCTGTGATTTGATATCTTCATTTTCTCCTCTTAGATGATATTCATTGCTCTCTCAGAGTTCCTAAAACTGCTTAAGGAAGACATGGCAAATATAGATCTCTCCCCCCCAGTCTCCAGCTCCATTAACTCAGTTTTTTAAACCACTGATTTTACACTAATTCCTAAAAGATTCCTTCTGGATTGCATCACCTCTCTGACTCACCCATTCCTGCTCTCATGGCTCCAGAAAATTCTTGGCTTGGGTGTAAACCCTGCTCCTTGGGGGGGGCTGGGGCTTCCCCAGTTGCAGAAAGAACTGACTCTTTCACCTATACAGTCCTTGTAAATGTTGTCTGGAGTCATGTTCTCTATATTTTTTCCAGTTCCCAGAACTTTATGAGTATTGAGCTCTTGAAGGCATGCTGAGAGAGGTGAAGAGAGATGAAGCCCTCAGCAGTGGCAGCAACACAGTGTCTCAGCCTGTTTCACTGTGTCTGGTGGTGTGTAGGAAAGCGTGCACAAAAATCACTTGGTGATCTTGGCCTCAATTCAGCCTCGTTTACTTCCAGGACTCTGCTCTCAGAAACCCACAGTCTTAGTCCATCCCAGGAGACAGTCTTCGGCCCTGGTAGGCATTACAGTAGCTTCTTATTATTTATTTGCATCAAACTGTTCTCCACACACACCACATCCTGCCACCCCTCAGCTCAGCACTCCTGCAAATACTATTCATTCTCAGTGTAGCAGAATACATTTTACACATTCAGCAAAATCTGGGCCCCCAGGAAGGACCTGGGGAACACCAGTGTCCATTTCCTGCTCACTGAGAACCACAGGTCCAGAGCCTGAAGTTACCAAGACCGCTTCACTGGATTCATTCCAAAGAACATCCCCCAGGACTTCCCTGGTGACGCAGTGGTTAAGAATCCGCCTGCCAGTGGGGACATGGGTTCGATCCCTGGTTCGGGAAGGTTCCACATGCCACGGAGCAATTAAGTCCATGCGCCACAACTACTGAGCCTGCACTCTAGAGCCAGTGAGCCACAACTACTGAGCCCACGTACTGCAACTACTGAAGCCCGAGTGCCCAGAGCCTGTGCTCCACAACAAGAGATGCCACCGCACTGAGAAGCCTGCCCACTGCAACAAAGAGTAGCCCCCACTCGCTGCAACTAGACAAAGCTCAACCACAGCAACAAAGACACAATACAGCCAAAAATATAAAAATAAAATAAAATAAAATCCTTAAGACAAAAACAAAAACCAAAACCAAACAACATGCCCCACTTTTTATTGATTAGCATTGCAAAAACTTGGGGGCCTTTTTCAAGGAGTGTACTGTTAGAAATCATACTTCAACACAGGCTGAAGTCACCAGGCTCCAGTCACAGTGGCCTTGTTTCGTTGTTTTGGTTCCTTAACTATACCAAGAGCATTCACGCCTTGGGGGCTTTGTTCAATCTGTTCCCTCTGCTTGGCTGCTCTGCTCCTAGATCTTGATAAGCTGCTTCCTTTTCATCATCCAGGTCTCAGCATGAACATGATCTTCTCAGGAGGCCTTTCCCCACCACCTATCCAAAGTAGGTCACGCATTCCTAGTTATTCTCCATCGTGTGACCCCATTCTGGGTACGGGCCGGTGCTCAGCAGCTGAAATTATCATATTTATGTTTTTGTTGTCAGGGTTGACTGCAGGGTGAGTGACACATAAAATCTCTCAGAGTCCCGTGTTTAGAAGGGTCGTCCATGTGATTTAATGCTCTGCTGTTGCCGTCTTGAAATTCTTAATAATTTTCTTCCAAGGAGATCCTCATTTACATTTTATACCACAAGTTACGTACCTCTCCAGCTTACTGTTTATTGTCTATTTGCTAGTAGGGTAGAAGCCCCAGGAGAGCAGGGACTTTATCTCTTAGGTTCGACATTGTGTTGTCAGCACTTAACACTACAGGGAGGATTGTACTGACAGCTGCTCAATAAATATTTATTAAGTTAAACAGAGGATTATTATGTGACCCAGAAATTTCACTCCTAGGTATATACCCCAAAGAACTGAAAACAGATGTTCAAGCAAATACGTGTATACTGATGCTATAGTGGCACTATTCACAGAAACCAAAAGGTGGAAACAAGCCAAATGTCCATCAGCTGTTGAGTGGATAAACAAAATGTGCTATATCCATACAACAGAGTATGATTCAGCCAGGAAAAAGAATGAAGTCCAGATACGTCCTACAACACAGATGAATGTTTTTCTTAGCAAAACATTATGCTAGATTAAAGAAATCAGATACAAAGTGTCACATATTTACAAGTCCATCTTATGAAATATCCAGAAACAGTAAATAGGTAGAGATAGGAAGCAGATTAGTGGCTTCCAGAGGCTAGAGGGGGCAGGGGAGGGAGAGGAGATGGAAAGTGCTTAATGATTATGGGATTTTATTTTGGTGTAATAAAAATGGGTGGAACTGGATAGAGATGGTGGTTGCACAACAATATGAATGTACTAAATGCTGCAGAATTGTTCATTTTTAAATGGTTGATTTTGTTTCAAAACGATTTATTTATTTATTTATTTATTTAGGCTGTGTTGTGCCGCATACAGGATCTTATTTCCCCAACCAGGGATTGAACCCATGCCCCCTGCATTGGGAGCATGGAGTCTTAACCACTGGACCACCAGGGAAGTCCTTACCTCAATTTTTAAAAAAAGAAAACTGAAAAGAATAAGTATTTGTTGAATGCATACATGTTTATAGAACTATGTCAGAACTCTTTCCACAGCTAAGTACAGAGTATTCTTAAACTAGTTTAGGGCTTCAACAATTTCAGTCCAAAGCTTTTGAGTCTGCATGAAGATAAGGACACATTCACACCATTATTTGCAAAAACATTTCAAATATTTGCTTCCATCAGGATGACATCGGATATTGTTACCATCATAATGCCAACCGTTTATTACTTTTTTCGTGGTTGTTTCTGTTTGTTGGTCTTACGTTATTTTTATTTTTAAAAATTTTTATAAAAGAATTTAAAAAGATAATTGTAGATGCATATGCAGTTGTAAAAAAATTATGTATAGAGATCCTGTGTTCCTTCCCTTCAGTTTCCCCCAATGGCAACATCTTGCAAAACTACAGGATAAGAGTACAACCAGGAAATTGACATTTATACAATCCATCGATCTCATTCAGATTCAGTGGTTTTATATGTACTCATTTGTGTGTGTGTGTGTCCTGTTTCTATACTGAAGTGTAACAATAGTTCCTTTTAGTATTATTATAGCCTGTCGATGAGTAAGACATTCCAGGGAGATTGTGGCACCACCAGAATAACCACAAGTAAATGGCCCCAAGTACAAGATAAAAGAAAGAAACATTTCTAAAGTAGTAACAGGGGCTTAGCAGTCTGGAACCTGTTAGTTCAACCATGCCTTATTTACATTCATTTGACCCTTTCCGTACCATAACTCTCAGAAGGGCTGCTGCACATTTTGGTTAATTCAACAGACTGAGGGATAGGGTACCGTAAGATGTTCTTCTTTCATCTGAGAAATTGGGAAACGTAGAAGCTGGCAAACCTTGAGTGGTAGCATAGAAAAGATGCCAGGAAGATTGCTTTTACTTATGAAGAACGCTTGGTAGCTCAGCCTGCTAATAAATGTATCTTGGAACTGGAATCTCAGGCAAATGAACAGACTTGAAGACATGTTCCAGTGTTGACTGTAGGGTCCGTTCTGTGTTTTAAGTGAATTTATGTGAAGGTTCCAGTGAACGTTTCTTTCTGCATTGCGCTGGTTAAAGGATTCGACATCCTAGTCCACGTCCCTCCCACCATCATGTGCTAATACGTGTAGATTTCCCCTGGAGGGTCCATTCACCTCCTCCCCAAGTCTAGTTGTTTTGGTGGTCCTACGCACAAACCCCCTTTTCTCTCCCCTCCCCCTGCCACCTCCGCCTCCACTCATGGCTCAGTAGAAGGACTCCATCAAAACATTCTACTCTACTGGACGCGATGATTGTTTCATAAAATGCACGTATCCAGAACTGGTCAAAGAGATATAATTCAAGATCCTTTCCTAGAATGATTAGGGCAAAGAATCTCTTTCCACTGGGTTTGAAGGTGTTAATACACAGGCATGGAGAAACAGTGGACACCCGCAGTGGTGTCATGCTGGAAATGAAGCCAACATGGAAGGGAGCAGAATTGACAACCCTACCTGAGAGTCTAGAACCAGCAATACCTGAAGCTCTGAACTTCTTAGTTGCATGAACTAATAAGAAAATAAACTACCTTTTTGTGTGTACTTAAATTTTTTTGTCTTTTGTTTTTTTTTGGTCACTTGCAACTCAGTGAGAAGGATCAAAGCAAATAAGACTTATTAGGCTAAGGTTGGGGACATAAATCCTTAAGCTAATTTAGTATTTGTCCTCTCATCACTCAACAATTCCCTTATCTTCTCATCTGTCTGCATTAGGGCCTGGAATAATTTGCCTGACCCAGGCTTTGGTGCTCAGTGTAAAAGAAGTAACTCAAGTAGAGTAAATGAATGGCGCTGTGAGTACATTAATGCTTCTGCCCCGCAGTGTCTTCTTTTAAATAGGCTATGCGTGTGTGTAACGCTGCAGCTGACCATCTGTACTGATTATTTAAGTTCTGTAATGAAATGGTCCGGGCCCTCATTGTTTATTTATGTGATGCAGGCAGCCACTCTCTAAATCCTAATTCAATCTTCAGTCACTGTTTTGTAGGCTGAGAGCTCTAATGAGTGCAAAAGAAATGTTAGCTGCTTCAGATGGTGCTGTTAAAACAAAATTGTTCCCGAAGAAATTCTTATCTCCTGATGGGGGGAGCTAAATCACTATAAATTATGGAAAAGGAAATTGCAAATGTGTCTTGCTTTCTCTTTATTGGAGGCATTGTTTTATCACAACTGTCAAGGAGAGCATACACCTATTTTGAAAAGCTTTTTACAGCTTTGAATTAAGCCCAAATGGAGAAATAAGAGGCTGCAAAATTAGAGCAGCTGACTGGAGTTCTGCTTTGCAAGGCAAAGGCAGGGTTTTACCACTACTTTCTTATTCACAAATGGCACCAGCGAGAGGGCGGGGCGGGGCAAGGCCGTGGAAAAGCCGAGAAAAGCGAGAGCAAAATACAGTTAAGAGAAACAACCAAAGAGATCACCGGAGGCCTGGCAGAAGAATAATAAGAATCTTGAAAAGAAAAGGGGAGACCTTCAGAATTTCATTACCCGGGGAGGAGGGAAGAGGGGGGTGGCGAATTCTCATTTGTTTCAACCGAATAAGCACAATCAATCCATCCATCAATGTTGATGTAAACTTTGATCTTATAAAAATTGCATATAAGGTGGCTGTTTCTCGTCTGCCCATCACAGGTGATTTCAAAGGACTGGGCTCCCCTGCAGTCACTGCTCACGTTCATCACGCGGTGAATGTGTCCGACGAGGCCAGCAGAGGGAGCGCAAGATTAACGGGTGGGTTCCAAGCGTCATAAAGGCGACCGTCTCCCTCATTTGGGACCTCCCAATCCAGTTTGTGCCGGTGAAGCTCTGTCTCCCATGCCTCCTTTCCTCCCTCTATCCATCCCTCCATCTCCTTCTCTTTCCCTACCCTGCCCCCCAAACAGTCGTGCCCTCCCACCCAAACTGTCTGATTCCTCCTCTGGGAACATTCTACCCAAGAGTTCACAGGTTGACATTCTGCCGTTAGATCCCACAATGGGTGAGAAAGGAAGGCCCCACTGTGGGGCAAACATTAAAAATCATGCTGAGTGAAAGAATTTTGAATCCCAAGTAAAAGGCTGATGATCTAATGTTAAGTGAAAATAACAAGCCACAAAACTGTGTATATAGTAGTACCTCAAATATATAAATTTTTTTGTTGTTTTTGTTTGTTTGTTTGTTTAACTATAGATACTGGAACTTCCCTGGTGGTCCAGTGATAAAGAATCTTTCCTGCGATGCAGGGGACGCTGGTTTGATCCTTGGTTGGGGAACTAAGACCCCACATGCCACAGGGCAACTAAGCCTGTGCGCCTCAACTAGAGAGCACACATGCTGCAAACTACAGAGCCCACTCGCCACAACTAGAGAAGAGAAAACCCTCACACCACAACTAGAGAGAAGCCCGCATGCCACAAGGAAAGATCCTGTATGCCACAACGAAGATCCTGCATGCTGCAACTAAGACCCATGCAGCCAAAAATAAAAATAAATAAATAAAAAATTTTTTTACATTTCAAAAAAAATAAATCATAGATACAAATGTAAGTTTCACAAGTTAAGAGTGGTTGACTTTGAGGTGTGGTATGCGTGTATAGGGAGGTGGGATTTGAGAGAGGACTCTTTTTCTTGCTTTATTATGTTTTCCTATATTTCAAATGTATGTTCTGTGTGCAACATATACAACGTATAGTACATTGACCTTATACAGCTTTGATAATTGTGGGGGGGAAGTGAAAGATTGGAAATGATTGTGTATATTTCATGTGTTCATACGGAACACTCTCTGCTTTATAATAACATTGGAAATCGTGTGACCATACTAAGTAGCATCACAGAAGGGGAGAAGAAAATGAGCTCTAATTGAGTCTTATGTGCTAATGACTGTGTGAGAAGCTGAAGGATAGAAAAGATAAACTTGGTATACTCTGTGACCTTGGGGAGCTTGGAGTCGCCTGTATCATCTTATTTCCTTGTCACTTAGGCTTTGTGAGGCAGTAGTAGTATTTGCAACTTGATACATAGATTCCTATAGGTAAAGTGACTCAAGGCCACTTAACTAACACACAGCTGACTGTAATAGTCCTGGATTTTCACCTCCAAAGACTCTCCTCCATCCTAAATTTGAGGCCTCAGAAGAGTCATAGTTTTTGCCATCTCCTATCTCATAATTATTATCTTGACCGATTTTTAACAGCAATCTACTTTATTATTATTATTATAATAGTACGTTGGGTCTTCGTTGCTGCCTGCGGGCTTTCTCTAGTTGCAGTGAGCGGGGGCTACTGTTTGTTGCAGTGCAGGCTTCTCATTGCTGTGGTTTCTCTTGTTGCGGAGCACTGGCTCTAGGCATGTGGGCTTCAGTAGTTCTGGCACATGGGCTCAATAGTTGTCGCTCAAAGGCTCTAGAGTGCAGGCTCAATAGTTGTGGCGCACGGGCTTAATTGCTCCTCGTGGGTGTGCGATCTTCCTGGCCCAGGCCTCGAACCCGTGTCCCCTGCATTGGCAGGCGGATTCTTAACCACTGAGCCATCAGGGAAGCCCAACAGCAATCTACTTTAAAAGAAGCTTTCTACTACTAATGTAAATGCAAAACAATGATTTTCCATAAATACAAGATAGTCATTAAAAAAGCACAATAAAAACAAATAGAATTATGTAGTGACCCCGGGGAAGCTCTGAATCTCTCTTTTTGTTGTAAGAAGGAGCGAAGCAAGAATGAGAGAGATGTTAAAGGCACAAGACCACCTCAGTGAGGCTTTCTTTTTCACATAATCAGAAGGCTAAGCAAGCACTGAGTGGGAGTAGCTATGTATGCAATTTAATGCATACCTTAAATGAGACCAACCGAGGGCTTTGAGAAATATGGTATTATTTGAGGCAAAGCCAAGAAAAATATCCCCACCAAAGCAGAACAGAGAAACCTAGCGGTTAGAAAGACAAAGCTGAGGTCTAAGACTATGTAATTCAAATGTAACTACCATGAATCTCAAGATTATAGGAGTAGCCTTTTTTTTTTTTTTTTGGATAACAAGTAATTACTTTGAATATCAGCATCAACTGGAACATGGAACTAAAAGCAATCTTTTAAAGAACAAAAATCTATTTCTCAGTGAGAAGGCAGTGCTAAGAGTTAGAACAAAACAACAGTTTAGGAACCAAATGGACGTGGATTCAAATCCAGCTCAGTGATGTGTTACCTGTATATAATACAAGTATTATATACTGTCTTCATCTATAAGCCTAGGGAGAGGGATAAGTGCTTTTCTATGATGTAATGACCATTTGTATAATATCTTAGGTTAAAGGATAATTTTCCCAAAAAGGTAAAATCATGATTCTCATATAGATATAAAATGAATGCCTCATAAATATTTTATTTACCTCATTATCAGTGAAATATGGCAATGTGACAACCTATGCAAAGGACAAGTCAAAGAGAGGAGACATGTATAGATGTGAATGCTAAAATAAATTTGCAAATGGACACAAAGCTGTTCTCTTCCACACCGGGAGAGGAAAATCAATTGACCATCTGCAGGACAGAATTTCTTTTGCTTGTCTATGGACAAGAATTATTTCCATTACTACAATTTTCTCATCATTCAACTTCTGAATTGTTCTGGTCAGTTAAAACAGTTTTCAAGTTGACTTTTGTTTCAACAGACTTGTAAAATAGCTTAGTCACAGTCAAAGATATCTATTCCTGTAGGGGGTACATGACCCCAGAGACATCAGTATTCTGCTGAAAGACTATCCAATCATCCCTTTTTTTTTATTCCAAAGCCTTAAATTTTTCCTTACAATTATGTTAAGACCTGATCTGCAGAAATTAACACCGCTTTTGAAAATAGCAGATTTACAATACAAAATGGATGAAGTAGGGGAAAAAATATTGTTCCCCTTTAAAATATCACCAATGTTAGTGATTCTGTAGTCATCCTCTAACTGAAGGGAAAGATGGAACAGAAAAAGGCCCTTTCCAGATCTAAAATTTTAGGGTCTCATCGTCTAGCAGTTTACAATGTTTATTTACCTTCTACAAAACTGTTTTGAAAAGGTTAGTAAATTGAAAATCAACCTGATACAGCCACTGTGGAAAACAGTATGGAGGGTTCTCCAAAAACTAAAAATAGAACCACCATATGACCCAGCAATTCCACTCCTGAAATATACAAAAAAAAACAAAACCAAAAAAACCCAAACCTCAAAACAATACAACCCCCCCAAAAAGACACTAATTTAAAAAGATACATGGGGGCTTCCTAGGTGGCACAGTGGTTGAGAATCCACCTGCCAATACAGGGGACACAGGTTCGATCCCTGCTCCGGGAAGATCCCACATGCCACGGAGCAACTAAACCCGTGCGCCACAACTATTGAGCCTGCGCTTTAGAGCCCATGAGCCACAACTATTGAGCCCATGTGCTGCAACTACTGAAGCCCACGCGCCTAGAGCCCATGCTCCGCAACAAGAGAAGGCACGGCAATGAGGAGCCTGCACATCACGATAAAGAGTAGCCCCCACTCACCGCAACTAAAAAGGAAGCCCGCGCACAGCAAAAAAGACCCAACACAGCCAATAAAATAAATAAATAAATAACAACAAGAATAAAAAATAAAATAAAATAAAATAAAATAAAATAAAATAAAAAGATACATGCACACCGATGTTCATAGAAGCATTATTTACAGTTGCCAAGATATGGAAGCAACCTAAGTGTCCATTAACAGATGGATGAATGGATTAAAGAAGATGTGGTATATGTATACAATGGAATACTACTCAGACATAAAAAGAAATTTTGCCACGTGCAGCAACATGAATGGACTTGGAGGGCATTATGTTAAGTGAAATAAGTCAGACAGAGAAAGACAAATACTATATGGTATTACTTATATGTGGAATCTAAAAAATACAATAATTATTACTAGTTAATATAACAAAAAAGAAGCAGACCGACAGCTATAGAGAACAAACTAGTGGTTACCAGTGGGAGAGGGAGGGAGGGCCAAGACAAGGGTAGAGGAGTGGGAGGTACAAACTACTGGGTCCAAGGCTATAAGGATGTCCTGTACAACACAGGGAATATAGCCAATATCTTGTAATAACTGTAAATGGAGTGTAGCTTTTAAAATGGTGTTAAAAAAAGACAAACACTTAAGTGTATTATGTCACCAAATTCACCTTTAAAAAAAATCAACTTGAACAAAAATAATTGCTGAAGTTAAAATGTAAGTTAAGAAAAAAGATGAGTTGATAGTAGAAAAACAAAATTACAACAACTTTCAGTAACATTTGAGTTATATAAAACCAGGCTTTTCCTTACGTAAGAAATACTGACAAAGAATGACATGATCAAAGATGAAAGATGACAAAAGCTCTAACTCAATGTCCTGATCAATAAAGAAATTTATGGTAAAACAATTTCCAAGACTTTCTTCAAAGTGACCTACATAATGATTTTTAACTCATTCCTTTGCAAGTTCTTAAGCACTGTTTCAACAGCAAAGAGTATCATTTTATACAGTAAAAAAGGTAACTCAAGTTGCATTTTCTAAGCAATTAAGGTAGCTTGTGAGCATTTGGAAGTTGATTTCTTAATTTCATTAATTTCTTAATTTTACTGTTAACTCAGATTTCCCAGGAAGCTCTGTAAGTCTCTTAACATTTAGCCACTGCCCCCAAAAAGGCTTGTTCTTATGGTCAGTGCAGGGGCAGTTGCCAGTGACAGATCAACAATTCAATAATTCTCTCTTAGCCATTTAAACCGCCCAACGCTCAAATAAATTTAGTGAACAAAGCAAAGGAGTCCAAGTGACATTTCCTTCTATTCACAAAAACTTCAACTTTTATGTTCAGTAATTAATGGCACTGTTTAACCAGAATGACATTACAAAATGGGAGCAGTTGTTATTTACCATTGCTGTGTAATAAAGTGTCAAAGGTTATCACAACAGGATATCTGTGTTTAAATGGAAAGAGATAAACAGACAAAGTCAAGCTAGTTATCCCAGTTTTGTTTTCAAACTGGAGGGAAGTCTGCTAAAATAGACTTCTAAATACCTACAGCTGCCATCTCAGCACCAATGGTAATTTTAATGTTCTAGCCATTCTTTCCTTCCAGTTAGGGGTGACAGAAGCCAAAACTAGAATACGCCGATTCTCATTGAGTGCCTGCAATGCAAACAATTTTACTGGCATCTTCTCATGATCTGTAAGGAGTATGTGTTTTCATTCCCATCTTATAGAAGGAGGGTAGGTAGGTTCTAGAAGCAGTCTGGAAACAGTGACAGTGAACCTGCACTGATGGTAGTTTGGGAGCATGGACATTACCAGTCCTTCACTTTGACCACCTTCTCTCTTGTGCTTTCTCACAGATTCCTCTACCGTCTTCTCACCAGAATCTTAACTGTCATTTCAACCCTTCATCTTTATTGTTATTGAAAAAGGCATGGCTTTGGAGAACCACTCATCCCTCCCCTTGGGCTTATCAAGGAAAGACATTGAAGCTTAGAAGTTTAGGTTGCATATGCAATCAATGGTCAATTGGACTTGAATCCATATTTATTCAGTTCCTAAACTGGTGTTCTTCCTCCCTCGTGTACTCCCTCCTTGCTAAATTTGTATTCCTTTTAAAATTGCTTTTACCCGTTCCTTGTAAAAATAATTGAAACTATGCAGGAAAAGACAAAATAAGGAAGTAAACATTACCCAACTCCCACCCTAGAATGGTTAATACATAAATATATTGTATTCCAGGTTTTTTATCTTACAAAGTTGGAATCATCTGGTAATTGCATTGTTCTATATCCTTTATATTTTTATTCAACATGATACTAACACCATATTAATATTTTAAGAACGTGGTTGCTAATAACTGCAAATAATTACTTTGTATTCATGGACCAGTTTATTAAAACCATTCAAGAAACATTTAAAAACCATTTTGATTATCAAAATCTTTCCTCTTAGATCTTCATCCTGTAAGTAGAATTATTATATGAACAAGCTACAGAATTTGGAAATGAAGAGCACAGGATTCTGTTGTCAGCAGTTTCAAATACAACTGAGTAAGCAGCAGGGACTCCCTCTAAAGACAAGATCATTACCAAAAAAGTTATAGGTGCGAAAAACATGAACAGGTCTGAATCCATTATAACTCAGATTTCTCACAATTAAAAAGAAAAACTTTTCACTTAGACAGCATTTATGCAGTACCAAAACATCCAGATAAAGAATGAAAAATCATTTGGCTGCGGCAGTTTTGTAGCAATGCTGAATCACCTGGGCAATCTTGACAATATCAGGGCTAAAAGAGTGCAACACATAGCACAGCACTGCAACCTAAAGGTGAAATGCGATGGAAAGCGTTTTACACATTTCTATATGAAGCATCAAAAGTCACTGGTGAATGTAACGGAAGGTAGTATGTTATATCCATGTTACAGCTTCATTGCTCACTGACATATTCTCACCCTTCTCCTTGTTGATTCTCTTGAAAGTGGACTTGAATACACCTGTGGATTGGGTCTGGGCAGGAGTTTTAGGAGCCATAACGGTCAACTTGTGCAAAGGCGCAATTATAGCATAAAAGGATTGGGAAAAAAGAAGTGGCAGCAACAGACCACACATCAGAGTCTCAAGAAGAAATAAGTCCAATAGCATTTGAATCCGTTATTATGATCAGCAAAACTTCTAGATGTAAAAATCACATTTCTATGTCACAACTGTCTGACAACACCTGAGCAATTGAGAACATTTCTAAGGCTGTATGTGAATTAGAACGTAACACAAATAGAGTTTCACCCAACATCACAGCCTCTTGACACTAAAACATGAGGCTCTCAAAATGCATCTTCTTTAATATTGCCTACATTCACCAGACTGGCTTATGGGTTGAACGGAATTTCTCTAAAATTACTCCTTCTCTTGTAAATTGCCCCCATCTGGCTTATTTTCTGGAAATTTTTTTTTTTCTGGCATTTGCCTTTACCAGGCTTAAAAAAAAATCGCCCTTTGACCCCTCCACCTCACGTTTACCATTATTGCCAGGAACAACATCATTTTTACTCTATGTGTCAGGGAGAAGAGAGGAGAGATCTCTCCTAAAAAAAAGCACCAAGAAGGAGAAAAGGACTTATCACAGCTTGGAGAGAATATTTAGGAAAAATAAGGATGATTTATCCCACATCTTGAAAGCTGGGTTTTATACAACTAGGCAGACATGGTTATGCTGCTTTTTTGTCCTGGATTAAATTGTAACCAACAAAGGATCATTGAAATTGCATTTGATCTTGGCAAGGTTGCCTCTGTTTCCTCATTCAGAATTCAGAATTCAGGTGCAATGTCACCTCTTCAGAGAACTGCTTCCCTGACTTCTAGGTACAATGTAGCATCTGAGTCACTCTGATGCCTCCCTTTATTTTACTACTTTAACAGCACTCATGACAATTTTTTTTTTTTTTGTAGCAAGTGGTTATGTATGTATTAGCGGGTGTGTGTTTGCTTTCTGGTTTTCTGTCTGCCTGCACGACACTGACAGGTTCAACAGAGTATGGTACGTACTAGTCTCAGGGCAGCAGGTATTGCTAGCTGCTTACTCAAGGATGCATTTAATTGTACCCTTTTCCCCAATTTTGTTTACAGAATTACGCAGCCCACCAAAGAAAACCAAAAAATGCTGTTTCTTAGCTCCCTTGCTGCTCGGTGGCCAAGAGATGGGTAAGAAGAGGTAAACAGGGATTGCCCAGTGGAACTTTTCAGGAAGGGATTGATCGTAGGCTGAGGAATCCTCTGGAACACACATTTTCCTTTGGCCATTCCCCTCTTCCTGCCTGGAATGCAAACCCTGCCGGAGCAGCAAACTTGGGACCACATGGAGAAGGTAGAAGCTGACGGGGTTCTCTGATGCCTCCTTGGAGCCACTGTATGAGCCCTGGACCACCTATGTCTAGACTTCTAATTATATGAGAAAAATAAAACCCCGACTTGGTTTAAGTCATTGCTTTTGGTGTTTCTGCCGCTTCCTGCCAAAGTCATTGCTAGCTGATGTAGAGTGGTATTCCTAGAATTTAAACAGTGCCTGGCACGTGGTAGATGGTCAAGATTTTTGAGAGAGCATGAGGTGCATCAAAGGTCACTCATATTCAGGTCCTAATAGGTATATGTTGGTGTTTGTAGATGTCAATTAATCATATATTTCATCTCATGGGGATTATAAGTCAATTGACAAATAGACACAGGAGACAAATAGAGACTTTTTAAAATGAATTTTCATTCATTGATTTAATATTTATTGAAGGCCTACTATGTACCAACCACCATGCTAAGCACTAGAGATAAAGCTACAAGTGTAACAGAGGAATGTCCTGCCCTTGTGGTGCCTCTGTTTAGTGAGGCGAGAAAGACAATGAAGAAGATACATGTGTGTATTGGAAGGTGATCAGGAAGGGCCTCCCTGAGGAATCATTTGAATGTAGACCCTGAAGGCTAAAATGCAAACATGAGAGGGAAGCGTGTTTTAGGCAAAGGGAACAGCAAATGCATGGGCCTGTAGTGGACACTTCCAGGGTCTTGCCTGTACTCCTCAGGCTTTAGGACTTGAGGGCCAGCCTGATGTCAAATTACCAACATTTGCATCCTTTTTGCCTGTAGCCTTTCTCTGGGCAGTGGAGCCTGCTATGCCCACAGACACACACACACACACACACACACACACACACACACACACACACACACACACACACGGCTGGCTGGCAGTGGTGAGATCAACGCCTGCCAGAGACAGGAGAGAGTTGGGTTATTAACTCCCCAGGCCCTTTACCTCTCAGGAGGGCTAACCCTGAGGTGTCTGTTCTACACTGGCTCCCAGACTTTGCCAGTGGCACTGAGATCAGTCACCCACAGTGGTGGCTGGCTTAGTAACATCCTATATTAGGAGCCTTCCCTTTCCTATCTCCCTTCCCAATGTCCCACAGGTATTTCCTCTGCTTCCCCAAATAAATAATTTATAGTCAAATCCTTGTCTGTAAGTCTGCTGCTGGGAGGGACACAACCAGAAAGGCCCCAGGTGTCAGCAGGTAAGGAGGCTTGGGTTGCTGAGGGAAGGGAATGACAAAGGAGGAAGCGCAGCTACAACGTAAGACGTAAGGTCACGTGGCACAAGGCTCGGTGGATGCGCAGATTTTACACCAAGTGAGTTGGGAAGCCATTGGAGGGTTTGAGGTAGAGCGGTGGCATGGTTTTTTTTTTAACTTATTTTTATTTTATTTTATTTTTTTGGCCTCTCCGCACAGCTTGCAGGATCAATTCCACTACCAGGAATTGAACCCACACCCTCGGCAGTGAAAGCACAGAGTCTTAACCACTGGACCACCAGGGAATTCCTGGGGTGATATGTTCTGACTTACGTTTTAAATGTTCGCTTGAGCTGCTGTGTGGAGAACAGATTGTAGGAAGAGATCATATTGGAAGCAGGGAGACTTAGCAGGAAATTATTACAACTAATACAGGTAATACATGATGAGAGCTTGGACCAGGGTTGGAAGCTCTATGGCCGTTAAAGCTGGTGGGACAAATACTGCCTAGACACAGAGCCAAAATAATCTTCCTGTCCCTCCTCACCTTGGATGAATTTATCCCTGAAGTAGAGCAGCTGGAAAACCGCAGACCTCCCAGCACTGGGCAGAGTCAGCATTCAGTAAGCTATACACCCCTGGGTTTCAGTCCCGGCTCCATCCCTCACTACCACTGTGTCTTTGCACAAGGTACCTAATTCCTCCAGGGCTAAAGATATTACCTACTACATACGGCTGCTGCGAAGATCGAATTAAATGAGAGAATGTTTGAAAATTGCTGAGTGCACATCCTTGGACCAATAAATTACAACCTTAATATTATCATTCTAATTACCAGATTTCATCAAAATACAACACACCATGGTTAGCAAATGCATTGTTGTCTATCTACCTCCAAGGAAGAGTAAAAATGCTGCTAATCAAACGAGGACACGAGGCCTTAATGACAGTACTGCATGATTCCTGGACAAGATAACAGCAGCTTCTCGCTGCTTTAAAATTAATTTATTTCAAGGAATTTGGCCATTTCTCCTTCCTTCGGCTGCGGCTGCATGACTTGACAGGGGTGGGAAATGCTTTCACACATATCTGAAAAAGAGCATGAACTCAAGTATGATTGGCAGCTTCATCTCCTCAAGGGGCGCTGTGTTCTTAGGTTACTTCCACAAATATTTAGAAGAATCGATGTAATCCTCCCTTGAGGAATATTTGTTTCAATCACATCATTTGCACCTTGCTACTCTGTTTCTGTATCCACAAAACCTGTGGATATTGTAACTTTCCATTCTGGGACTTCCCTGGCAGTCTATTGGTTAAAACTCCTGGCTTCCACTGCAGGTGGCATGGGTTCGATCCCTGGTCAGGGAACTAAGATCCCACATGCTGCATGGCATGGCCAAAAATGAAAATAAAAATAAAAATAAAATAAAATAAAATAATTTTCCATTCTGTTGCTGAATCTTTATGTGCTCTTTTGTAAAGTTTATCAATCATAAAATAAAGTAAAATAAAATAAAATAAATAATTTTCCATTCTATTGCTGAATCATTATGCACTCTTTTGTAAAGTTTATCAAACATCAATCAAACACAACATATGTAGTTCCAACAATGCACAAAATGTTGTTAAAAATGTCGTTGAAGACACAATGTTGAATAGATACGACGAAGTTAACAGACTCACAAGTAAGAACACCTACATCATGATGCAAAAGAAATGCATACGGGTGTGCACCAAAACTCTTGTACTAAAATGTTCACAGTAACCCTCTTCCTAAGAACCTCAACCTGGAAAGCTTGCAAATATCCATCAATCGTGGGATGGATAGATTTCAATATGTGCATATTATAAAATACATAGCAATCAATAAGAGTGAATAAACCACCATCAGCAATGACAAATATAAATCTCACAGACATAAGGTGGAGAAAAAGAAGGCAGATACAAAGTATAATTTTGTTTTTGTCAAGTTCAAGAACAAGCAAACCTCGCCTATGCTATCAGAAGACAAGAGAGTTATTTCTTGAGGGGAGGATGGGGCAGTGGATAACTGGATTTAAGCATGAAAGCGGCATTCAGGGTGCTAGTAAATTTCTGTTTCTGAAGGAGGTGCTGACTACCTGGGTGAGCAGAGTATATGAAAATGAAAATTCACTGAGCTATACACTTAGGAATTGTGCACTTTTCTGTGAGTATATTACAGACCAGAAAAGTTTAAAATATTGAAGCCCTGGAATGCTATATACACACATACACAGGTGTGCATATATAAATGGAAAACTGATCTTTTTTGTATTAGGCTGAAACAATGGTACTTGAGTAAAGGATGACTTGTGCCCTTTATCATAAAATTTTATGTGTGAGAACTTCATGCCAAGCAAAACAATAAACACTTGATTCATTCTTTGCCTCTTTCATGTCTTTGCCATCAGAAATAATATTTTATCGAGTACGAAATAATTTCTTTTCATAATTTCTTTCAAGGTCAAGTCCCACTAAGCCTGCCCTCACACCAAGTACACAACCACACTAAGCACTGAAGTTTGCACCTCATTTGAAGTTTTTATCCAGTGCCAGTTTTTCTCACATACAGAGGACCTCCCATGGGTGCAAAACACAGCAGGGACACAGCACAGCAAACAACCACTTCTGCCGGCAGGAATCTGGAACGCATTCCCCGAGAAGTATGCGCAACAGAGGCTTCTGCACAGGGTCCGTAGATCATGAGGTCAAGGCTCAATTATTAGATGAAACGAGAGTGATGAGCTAGAGGAAGGCATACTCTCAGATGGGATTTCGCTTCCTCTGTACACAAATATAGTTGTCTCTTCTTATTCATGCTGCAATTTACCAAACGTCTGGTCATTTCCCCCAACTTCTCTTAACAGCCCTAGGACCTGAGAAGACTCCAGCCTTCTCTCCAAGAATTCCTACCCTCTCTTCCTGCACGATACAGCATAACTAATTTTCATCGGCTCTTACATGCTTGGCTGCAAGATTCAATTTACATTTCTCCTCAATGAACATATTAGTTTATCCCCCAGCCGAATACCATTGATAGGTCTCCAGCTACCCCACATGGCACATGGATCAGAATAACTACCCAGCCTGTAACCTGCACCCACAAAATCATGAGATATAATAAAATATTGGCTTTTAAAAACAAAAATTTTATCAGAGTATAGTTAATCTACAATGTTGTGTTAGTTTCAGGTGCACAGCAAAGTGAGTCGGTTATACACATATGTACATCCACTCTTCTTTGGAGTCTTTTCCCATATAGTTCATTGCAGAGTATTGAGTAGAGTTTCCTGTGCTATACAGTGGTACAGTAGGTCCTTATTAGTTATCTATTTTATATATAGTAGTGTGTGTATGTCAATCCCAATCTCCCAATATATCCCCCTCCCCCCAGTAACCATAAAATTATTTGCTACATCTGTAACTCTAAATGTTGGTGTTTTATGTCACTGTTTTGGTGAAGCTCGGTACACAGCAAGAGATAACTGGAACAGTAACAACTGGATTCAGATGATGAACGATTTAAAGGAAATATATTAAATTGGGGAAAAGACTGAGAAACTGATTAGCCCCATGAGGATAACAGAATAAGATCATGGAAATTAACCTTAGAGAACCATTGGGACAAAACTTTAAGTTTCTGTGGTCTTGAAGCTCAGTCCTCTGTCTTCTGGTCTTCTCTAAATTCTCACTCGCTAGGCGATTTCTTTCAGTCCCATGGCTTTAAACACTACCTATATGCCAATAACTCCCCAATGGTATCTCTAGCTCAGATTTTTCTCCTAAAGTTCTGACTCGCTTTTTCAACCACCTACTTAGTTGCTCTTCTTGGACTGCTGTCTGATAGACATGTGGAAATTAACATAGCCAAACTCCACTCGCCACTGACTTGCTCCCTTTGCAGTCTTCCATATCTCAGCAAATTTCCACTTCCTCTTTCCAGTTGCTCTGGCCAAAAACCTGGGATTCATCCTCGTCTGCAATCTTTGTCTCACTTTCCATATCCTATCCACCAGGAAATCCTGTTGGCTCTACCATCAAATTGTATCCACGCTCTGTGTTCTTTTATGAGACGGTCAGTCAGGCGTGGCCACAAGAACAGACAGAGGAGGGGCTCAGGCAAACAAGGTTTTAATATCCTCACAGGCCCTAGAAACAGGAGGTAGGGCACGCCCCCCAGGGCCATGTGAGGAACACCAGGTTTGAGTCAGGGGAAGGAGGACAGGAAGCAGGGGAAAATCTAGGTCAGAGCTTTTATTGGGGTTTCTGCAGGAACGGCCAGGCAAGGCAGGGCAGGGTAAACAGTTCAGGATTGGCTACTTGGAACAATTCTCCAGACATTAAGCTACTAAGGTGGTCTCTAGTTGCCTTGTCCCTGGCTTTGGGATAATTAAGGCAGAGGAATATTGCCTGCTGGGAAGCAGGGGCTGCAGAGAGGAGGTCTGGCTCTGGATTGGTTAGTTTGCATATCAAAGGCATGCTGAGCCCTTTACGATCTCTAAGAATCAGTCTCTCCCCAGGCAAAAAGTTTTTCTTGTTTTATTTGTTTGTTTGTTTGTTTGTTTAGGTTGAGCCAAACTGCTTGTGGGGTAGGATCTTAGTTCCCTGACCAGGGATCGGACCCGTACTTCCTGCAATGGAAGCGCAGAGTCTTTTTTATTTTTATTTTATAAATTTATTTATTGATTTATTTTATTGGCTGTGTTTGGTCTTCGTTGCTGCACACGGGCTTTCTCTAGTTGTGGCAAGCAGGGGCAACTCTTTGTTGTAATGCGTGGGCTTCTCATTGCGGTGGCCTTTCTCGTTGCAGAGCAGAGGCTCTAGGCGCGTGGGCTTCAGTAGTTGTGGCACATGGACTCAATAGTTGCGGCATGTGGTATCTTCCTGGGGCAGGGCTCAAACCCATGTCCCTTGCATTGGCAGGCGGATTCTTACCCACTGCGCAACCAAGGAAGTCCAAGCACAGAATCTTAACCACTAGATTGCTAGGGAAGTCCCCAGGATGGTTTGTTAAAGATACCAAAACATCATAACATATAGGAAATTCAAAAATATAAACAATCCAGAATCTGATCCCTTCTAACATTTTTACTGGCCCTACCCTGGCCCAGGTCATCCTCTCCTCACCTGGATTAAGCCAACACTTGCAGCCGCTGGAGGACGGATAGAGGTGATTTGGGCAGGGCACCAACAGCACTGATTGCAGTGACATCTCGCAGAGCTGCACCCATGACCCAAGTCATCTGGCTTTCCGTGTTAGAGCGCTTGGCTTTCCAGCACAGACCCATATTCATTCAACAAACATATCATGAGCACCTACTCCATGCCATGCACTTTTCCAGGCACTGTGGTCACAGAGGTGAGCAAGGCAGGCAAGTTTTGTGGAGCTCATAAACGTCCCCCCTAATATTCTAGAGGGGCCAGTAACAAGCCTGGACTTGGCAGTGATCAGATTGATTCACTTGCCTTATCTAAGTGTGACTGAGAATTATTTTAGAGTCTTCCTTCTTACTTTATGTATTCAATTGGTCTCCAATGAATGGAAAATTTCAGATACATACATATATAAATATGTATATACGTGTATGTATATATGTATGTGTGTGTGTGCACGCACATGTGCATGTAAACGTTCTCCCGGTTTTCTTCCTTTTCTTCCCACCTTGAAATGTTGAAGGGACTCAGGGCGGATCTTGGCCTAAGCCACCATCTCTACGTCTTCGTTCATCTGCCTACTTTTCTTCTTACGTCTTTTCTTCGTACTTCGTCTGCTGATGTCACCCAGTCCCATGACTTTAAAATCCACCTACTTATCTGTGGACCACTCTTGTAAAAGAAAAAAGGAAACTCAGAAAGGGAATTGCTTAGTACTATGTACTGGCAGTGAAGGAGATCACCAGCTCAGATTTCACTTGGGGGCATGCCGAGACCAGCTCGGCGACTCGAGGGGAGTGACGGGTGCCGCAAGCTTGAAGAAGACACAGACACAGACTGAAGAGAAAAGTGGGACCGGGGGGCTCAAGACCTCTCGGATCTAGAGCCCTGCTGACTCATCCCAGGTTGCTTTTATTGAGTTCGTGGGCTAACATTCTCAGGTTACACCCATAAACAATCAAAGGCCTCACATGACTGAGGCAATTATCTTTGTTTGCTTCCTGGGTCCGAGTTGAGCAGGTGTGGATCTGAGCTGGGGGTGGAGAGCAAAACAGCCCTGGGGGCAGGAGACCTCTCTCAGATATTGGGGGTCTGTGCCCCACCCCTGTTGGCCCCTCTGCGACTGTGCCTGTCTTAGGTTGTTCCTCCCTTGAGAAATCTTACCCGTCTCTGGCTAACCAGTCATCCTCCAGGGCCAAACACGGTGATATAAGGAAGGCTCTATGCCCCACCCCTGTTGGCCCCTCTGCGGCTGTGCTTGTCTTAGGTTGTTCCTCCCTTGAGGAATCTTACCCGTCTTTGGCTAACCAGCCATCCTTCAGGGCCAAACAGGGTGATATGAGTCTCCACGCCCCGCACCCTCAGCTCCTCCACTGCTCAAGCAGGACATTCTGAATCCCATCGCTCGGCCCACATACTTTAACATTTTCAAGGTTTCAGAAAGGTTCCCGAATGTCTTCCCACAGGGGCACAATCTTAAAAGTACCGCTTGGTGAACTTGGAGCAGAAATTGAAAAGCCTTTATCTAAAGCAAAGCCTCTACAAAAAACAAGCAGCCCAGTGTGTGAAACGGAGGGTCCTATCTTTTTTCTATTACATACAGACATTTCCCACTGGAAGAATTTAAGAATAAATATGTGCTCCGCTAGCCCACATGTAAAATCAGCCTTTCCAGCCCAGCTGGGCTTCTGCCAAGTAACAAAACCTTTAAATGCCACTCAGGTGAGGGCCACTGTTCTCAACCAGGACGGTTGTGTCCCCAGGGGACATCTGGCAACATCTGAAGATATTTTTGTTGTTGTTACAGCTAGAGGGGAGGTACTAGTGGCATTTAGTAGGTACAGGTCTGGTAGTCATCCTACATGGTACAGGGCAGCCCCTGCAGCAAAGAATGAACCGACCCCAAATCTCAGGAGTGCTGAGGTTGGAAAATCCTGAGCTAGAGATAAGTACCTTCCCTCCCTCCTCCCCACCCCGCCCCGCCCCGCCCCATCCCACTAGGCATCTCTCAGCCCTTAAATGATCTCCTAAATTCAATAGTTACGATTCTAGCAGCATAGACCCCTAGCCTCCACAGTCTGGGTCTCAGTTTTTGAGTAGTAGCTAATATGCAAAGATTGCCCCCAATAAAACAGACCTGCTGATACCCACGCCCCTGTATAGTCCTCTACTCTCGAATCTAAATGGCCCCTTGAAGAATGAAATAACGCCGTTTGTAGCAACACGGACAGACCTAGAGACTGTCATACTAAGTGAAGTAAGTCGGACAGAGAAAGAGAAATATCGTATGATATCACTTATATGTGGAATCTAAAAAGAAATGATAAAAGTTAACTTATTTACAAAACAGAAACAGACTCACAGACTTAGAGAACAAACTTATGGTTACCAGAGGGGGAAGGGTGGGGGAAGGACTAGTTAGGGAGTTTGGGATTGACATGTACACACTGCTGTATTTAAAACGGATAACCAACAAGGACCTACAGTATAGCACAGGGAACTTTGCTTAATATTATGTAACAACCTAAATGGGAAAAGAATTTGAAAAAGAACAGATACATGTATAACTGAATCACTTTGCTGTACATCTGAAACAATTACAACATTGTTAATCAACTATACTCCAATATAAAATAAAAAGTTAAAATGTAGCCCCATAACTCACTGTCCGCCGTAGAATGTGGCAAATGTGACTCTATTCCCGATCTCAGCCTAAGCCTTGGGAAGGCCCAGTGGCTTTTCCCTTTGTGCTTTGGGGAGCCCTGAGGTTCCATGTAAGAAATCCAGTTACCTGACCAGAGAGACCAAATGGAGAGGCCACATGGGGAGGGAGAGGCCCAGTGTCCCAGCTGAGCCCAAACTTCCAGCTGTTCCTGTCAAGGTAGACAAGCAAGCCTGTTGAGCCCCCAGCCTGTAGCCCAGCAGATGTCACTATGAGCAGAACTGACTGGCTGAGCCCAGGCAGCTCACAGAACTGTTAAGAGACACCAAAAAGGCTGTTGTTGGAAGCCTCTATGTTTGAAATTGCTTTGTTCTGCAGTAATAGACAGTTGCAACTCTTTCCTTATCTTTAAGATGAGAAGAGGAGACAAGATCATGATGTCTCAAATTCTTTTTTGCCTCAGACTCCTTGATCTAAACAAAACCTTATCTGGAAGCACCATGTGTGTGTATCTGTCAGGAATGCTTTTTTGGATGCAAGTGACAAAAACCCAAACGAAGTAGCCTAGAGAATAGGGGGTTCCTTTCCTCATGTGGCAAGAATTCTGAAGCCAGATGCTAGCTGGCGTTGGTTCAGTGGCTCATTGATCAAATTCCATGTCTCTGTGATTCCAGGCATTCCCATCATGCTTACAGACACATGGTGACAAGATTGACGATGGAGTGGCAGACATGCTGCTGGCCATGAAGGGAGGGGAAGGAAGAAAGTCAAGGTCAGAACCAGCCACACATGTCCCTTACTAGTAAGGAAACCAAAGTTTCCCCAGAGCTCTAGCATCACGGACTTCTCACGTTTCCTGCGCCAAAGCTGGGTCATATGCCAATCTATATCTGCCAGCAAGACGAGGAACTGAGGGGTAGGATTGTCATGAATGAGTGTGATCAGACCCCACAGCTTGAAGTTGGGCCCATTGCCACTGCACACAAAATCAGAGCCTAGGAAGGAAGAGGCAGAGGAGGATTGAGCAGTAAATAACTAGCCTCTGAAACAAGGCAAAAAGCATGAAAATGGAGTCGATCGGACAGAATTAGGGAAGAAGGAGCATGGATTCCTGTCATCTCAGTGTCCCCTTTATTACAATTTCCTCTCTACCACAGTCAGACTCCAAGGGGGCTTCCAAGAAGACCCCAGGACTCCAGAAATCCAAGCCTAAAACGCACTTGACTATAGCTTCTTTCTGCTTTAACTCTCTAGAATCTGTACAGTCAACTTATGTAATTTCTTGAGGTAGTAACTTCCATGTTTTTTCTTTTTTTCTGAGTGGGATAATCATCTTATACTTTATCTGTCTCAAAGAGTAAGACTCCCCTCTTCCCGTGAGATTCTATTCATCCATTCATTATGCAAGCTCCTTTGGGAAATCCCAGTATCTCTCCCACATGTAATAAAAATAGGTTAAAAAAATTTTTCAGGATCATTTTTCCAATGATTTTCATGGATATTCTGTGAGGTAGGTATTAAATATTATTTCATTTTACAGGTGAGGGAAGGAGGCTCGAGAAGATGGGGGAACGAGCCAAGGTTGGTCAGTGCTGGAAATGCCACCCAAATCATCTGATCCCTTGTCAAGTGCTCTTCGGTACTAAGGACCATGGTCTCTTCCAGGAGCTGGGGGTGGAGTGGTGAACAGAGCAAGTGAGGGTCCTGCTCTCATATGCCTTATGTGGTAAATGGGAAAGACATAAAACAAGCAGATTGGTAGGGACTTCCCTGGCAGTCTAGTGGTTAGGACTCTGAGTTTCCACTGCAGGGGGCACGGGTTCAAAACCTACTTGAGGAACTAAGATCCCACAAGCCGCACAGCATGGCCGAAAAAAATAGAAAAGGCGAACCAGTAAGTGAATAAGCAATAATTACAGAGACGCTAATGGATTAAGAAAACAACAAAATAGGATGAAGTGTTAAAAGAATATTGCTGGGGTGAGCTGGGGGGCTCCTTTCAGCAGGGTGACTGGGGAAGCCTCTCTGAAGAAGTGATTCTTGAGCTGAGAAGGTGCCAGGCATGAGAAGATCTGGGGGGAAGAGCTCCAGGTCATCATGGAAGGACTCGCATATTTGAGGAGTTGTCAGATCAGTGTGGTTGGAGTGGAATGTGGAAGAGGCACTGAGTCGAGAGGAGTAGTCCGAGGGAAACCAGCCTATTGATTGAGCCACAACTTCGTAAGGCCCAAACCTCACCTTCCCCATCATTCTCTTCACAGCACTCACTCTGGTTTCACTTTTGTCTTCCTTGAGTGTCAAGAGCTAGAAAGGTCAGATCCACTGATGCTGATTCTGGAACCCAGTGGCTTTATAATAGTAGGCTTGGAGGAGAAATGGTAAGAGAGAGCCTATGGATGAATTTTCCTAATGCTCTTTCTTTTTTTTTTTTCCCTTCTCACGTGGAAGCCGGCATTGACCAGATGAATCATGGTCTTTGCAGCTAAGAATTGCTAAGTCAAGAAAAGATAACGCTGTGCTTTATGGGACACACACTCCATCTGTAATACACCTCTGCTGAGGTGCAGGGAAGGGGAGTCACTATGGTGACATATGCTCCAACATATAAAGGGACAGCCCTAATGTCCTTAGTTCCACAGCTGCAGAATTGTTGGGATAAGCTCTTGGTTTCTGCTAGAAACCAACGAACAGACCTTATAACTGCCAAATTACCCTAGACCAAGTGTAAACAAATTGATTAATGATGCCTGCCAGCAATGAACAGTTCTGCAGGATTATTGCCCTAACAAACTCTGTTAACATGAGGTAGGAGTTTTGTTTTCTTGTTGTTGTTTTTAAGTAAGACAAGGGAGGAATTTGAATGTTGGGTGTGATCCTTTTGAGTCAGAGCATCAAGAAGCTTCAGCGGACAAGGAGAATCTTTCACTATGCAGGGGAGACCTGGAATTTCCACAGGGCTTTCAACAATCCCCACGTACTATTTATAAGGTTTCCTAACAAGACAATGGGAAATAAACTTGAGGTAACTACACTTGCCCTCTGACATGAGAGCGAAAATGACTTTTAAAGGAAATTTAACATAATGGTAGTATAATCTGTAACCAACCAATGACTGGAGGACTGATGCTACAAGCACCACCTTTGTGTGCCCTCATGCCTTACGACGATGGCCATTATTGGTCACTAAAACCCCTCAAATGTTAACAACATAGAACAATATATCAACGAATGGAACAAAAGTGAAGCATACAATAAAATGATGACGATGATGGCCACGATGATACAAGGATAATGGCTGCCATTTGTTAAGAGCATGTTACATGCCAGGAGCTTGACATGTTTTATCCCATTTAGTTCTTACAACATCCCTGAGAGGTAGATACTAGTATAATGACAAATACTATTATAATACTACATGCTGTTATAATCCCCATTAAACAGAAAATAAAACCAAGAGCCTGAGAATTTGGTAACATGCCCAAGGACACTGAGATGCCTAATTCTCAGTCTTCTGATTCTACAGGAAGTGAATTTAACCACTAAGCATTCTGCCCCTTAAATAGCATTTGTGCCAATAAGGTCAGATTTCTGTTTTTAAAGATCCTTTGAAAACAGGTGTTTCATAACCCGCTGATCCTGTTTCTCATTGGAGAGGGGACTTTTAGTTATGTTTTGATTTGGCTGTATTTCTAAATCCACAGATTCACAGTAAACAAACATGTCAAGCTCAGTCAAAGATGACCTAAAGTATGCACTGATTTGGTTGGCTAGCCATCCATGTTCTATGTCATTTGAAATGGTTGGTTTGTACACTACTTGTCTTCCAGGAAAAATTCCATGAAGGAGTTTAACCTTAACAAAACAAAGGTAATCACACATAAATCTCCCTTTGGAATGAAGGAAGGAAGGAGGGAAAGGGGGAAGGATGACCTCTCATTGCATTCTAATTGACATCAATGGAGGATCCTCCCTACCAAAGAGAGAAAGTCATCTTTTAGGTTCCTGAGTTGCCCAACAAAATCATCCCTCAGCATATATCCAGAGAAAATCATAATTCAAAAAGATACATGCACCCCAATGTTCATTGCAACACTATCTACAATAGCCAGGACATGGAAGCGACCTAAACATCCATCAACAGAGGAATACATAAAGAAGCTGTGGTACGTATATACAATAGAATATTACTTAGCCATAAAAAGGAACAAAAGAATGCCATTTGCAGCAACATGGATGGATGTAGAGTTTGTCATACTGAGTGAAGTATGTCAGACACAAAAAGGCAAATATCGTATGATATCGGTTATATGTGGAATTTAAAAAAAGGGTACAAATGAACTAATTTACAAAACAGAAGTAGAGTCACAGATGTAGAGAACAAACTTATGGTTACCAGGAGATAAGATGGGGAGGGATAAATTGGGAGACTGAGATTCATATATATACGCTACCATATATAAAATAGATAACTAATAAGAACCTGCTGTATAGCACTAGGAACTCTACTCAATACTCTATAATGGCCTATATAGGAAAAGAATCTGAAAAAGAGTGGATGTATGTATATGTATAACTGATTCACTTTGTTGTACACCTGAAACTAACACAATATTGTAAATCAACTATATTCCAATAAAAAGTTAAAACAAAAACAAAAAACAAAATAAAAACAAAAACAAAAAAACAAGCCATCCCTCTGTCAGGAGAGTTCTTGGCCAAAGATGAAGGGAGACTCCCTTCTCCCTACCAGCCTGTGATCAGCAGGCTCAGAACTCCAAGGGTAGAATTCAGTTAGAACAAGTAGTCAACGAAGTCCCTTTTATCGTCCATTCAAAATGACAGTAAATAATGTACTAAAACACACACTTCATACATTTTCTCAGATTCTAACTGCCCCTTTTCTCTCCTGTTTAGTGCCTCATTCACGTGGGCTCATTCTTCTACTTCCAGGGCATCTGTTTCCTGAGAAGTTGCCAAGGGGTTGGGTGATACAACAGGAAGAGAGGAGAATTATCTCCCCATGAGGGTAAACTTTGACAATGGGAAATGGGAACTGGGAAGGAGAGGAACAAATAAATCCTCTTCCTTTTCTCCTTCCATGGACTACTCTCAGGCACAATGCCTCTTGGAAACCTGCAGAAAAGCATTGTGTGCAAAGCCGACAAGCCTGATAAGTGGTCCAAGAGACATATGGATGTCTCTTCGTCACTGGTTCATAATGAAAAGCATCACGTTGCTTCCCATCTTTCCTTGCCTGGATACACTTTTTCTGTCAGCATTACCTCCCTGGGTTTGAACCTCCCAACTTGAAGTTTTAGTGCCTTACCCATGGCTTCACAGCGAGAGACCAAACCCTTGGATCTGGGTGTGACTATTTGACTAAGTTCTTGCCAATGGAATATGAGGAGAAGTGGTATATACAAATTCTAGGTTTTGCCCTTAAAAATAACTGAATATACACCTCCTTCCCATCCTCTCTCCTTCTCTCTCTGCATCACCCCACTCCCCACTGGCTGGGAGGTAGCAATGATTTGAACAATTCTGGAGGCTACAAATCAATGATGGCTGAGCTGCCATGCCAGTACTGGACCATTCATCACTGGGTCTGTATGTGAGAGAAAGAAATTTCAGTATTAAAAATGAAAATGTATTAGGCACCTCAATCTTTGCCTCGGGCTCGACTTTCTAAAGAACTCAAGCTAAAATCAGTAATAATCAGTAACATCTGCCTTCTTTTGGCAGCTTTCTTCTGGTAAATACTATTCCCCTGAATTATACTAAACATCCTAGCTGAACCAAAGGTGCAACTCTGACTTAGGAGGGCTGATACCTTTGAAAAGAAATGCTTCCATGCTCAAACATCACAGCCGTAACTTGGACCCAGCTTTTCTCCTGCAGGGTGACCTTCTTTTACTCCTGAAATGATTGACAGATGACATCCAAATGCAAGCACTGACCTCTGGACCACTGAGCAGTTGGTTTCCTTTCTTCTTAAATAAAATTATGACAAAGATAGAAAGGATGCTCAAATTCTCATGATGTAGACAAAGACAGAAAGACTCAAGAAGCTCCCAGATTTTCATTCACTTTCCCTAGTAAAATCACTAAATTAACTCTCAGCAATAAAATAGTCCAAGCCATGATCTTTAGTGCTCAAGTCTTTTAACATGAAATGTGGGAAGACATTCGGGAACCTTTTTGTAACCTTGAAAATGTTGAAGTATGTGGGCCGAGCAATGGGATTCAGAATGTCCTGCTTGAGCAGTGGAGGAGCTGAGGGTGCGGGGCGTGAAGACTAATATCACCCTGTTTGGTCCTGAGGGATGGCTGGTTAGCCAAAGACGGGTAAGATTCCTCAGAGGAGGAACAACCTAAGACAGGCACAGCTGCAGAGGGGCCAACAGGGATGGTGCATAGAACCTTCCTTATATCACCGTGTTTGGCCCTGGAGGATGACTGGTTAGCCAGAGACGGGTAAGATTCCTCAAGGGAGGAACAACCTAAGACAGGCACAGTCGCAAAGGGGCCAACACGGGTGGGGCACAGACCCTTAATCCTTTTGAGAGAGGTGTCCTGCCCCCAGGGCTGTTTTGCTCTCCACCCCCAGCTCAAATCCACACCTGCTCAACTCAGACCCAGGAAGTAAACAAAGATAATTGCCTCAGTCATGTGAGGCCTTTGATTGTTTATGAGTGTAACCTGAGAATGTTAGCCCACGAACTCAATAAAAGCAACCTGGGATGAGTCAGCAGGGCTCTTGATCCTAGAGGTCTTGAGTCCCCCGGTCCCATCTTTCTCTTCAGTCTGTGTCTGTGTCTTCTTCAAGCTTGCGGCACCCGTCACTCACCTCGAGTCGCCGAGCTGGTGTCGGCAATGAAAGAAGGATCACTGCAAGGCAAATAGCCACGGTCTTGGGCTGCTGAGTCAAGATCAACCAAGAGTCCTCTAATAAAATACCTAAACCTAAGGACAATGTATCTGGAAGTAGATTACAGGGATTGTGAAAATGAAACAAGAAGGGAAAAAAACCCAAACATCTCCCTTTGATCAGCAATTCTACTTCTAGGAATTTACCTTAAGGCAATTACTAAACAGTTAGTCAGGATTACTATAAAATGATATTCATGGCAGGACTCTTCATGTTGATATAATAATAGGAAACCCCAAAATAATAGATGTATCTATTATTAGTAACATGATTTTGCAAGTTCTGATACAGCCACACAATATAATACTAGGTAGTCACTCAAAATGGTGATAAAGATTTGTAGTATTCATTGACATGAAAAAGAAGTCCATGAAAGATTTGAGTTTTAAAAGCATATTGCTAAATATGGTAAGATGGTTGTATATTCTAGAACAGCACTTCAAAGAGTGGTCCCTGGACCAGAAGCTTCAGCATCACTTGGGAAAATGCCCTGTTTCAGACCCATTGAATCAGAAACTCTTTAATGGATTCCAGCAAGCTGTTTTAATAAGCCTTGCAGGTGATTCTAATGCATGCTAAAGATTGAGAACCACTGATCTAGACAAAGAAGAGGTTGCTATACGCACTTATAAGGGATTAATAAGAGCATTCCTTTGTTATTTTAACACAGCCTAATACCAGGGTTATTCATTACAGTGGCCAGCAATAAAAACAACTCAGCCCAAATGGTTTAATGTTGTTACATTAAACAATATGTAAATTTATTACTTCACATGAACTTGAATAGGGCAGGCTCCAGGACCCACTATTTAAGGTTCCATCTCCATTTCTTGTGATTCTTTCATGTATGTGCCTCATTTTCAGCCTGGCAGTCAGATGGCTGTTGCAGTTTCATGCATCACATACCACACCCAGAGGCAAAAAGGGACTATTCCTTCTGGAAGCTCCTCTTAATAGTAAGGAAACCTTTCCTAGGAGCCCCTGTCGCCCTGAGCAGACCTTTATTCCTTTCTCATTGACTGGACATGTGTTACATACTTGTTCTTTAACTAATTACTGGTGAAAGTAATAGGAAAACCATGATTAGCTTAATCAGGATTCACCTCCCCTGAAGAATGGCCACTGAACAAAACTGAGGTCCTGCTAGTAAGGAAGAAGAGAAGAAATAACTGTTGAGTAGGGGAAAAAACTAGGCTGATAATTGCTTTTTATGCTTTTTCTATAAAACTGAATTATTCATCATTGCTATTAGTCAGCTTGTCAGATGTGATGAAAAATGGGGCCTGCTGCGGGTTTCATTTTGTTTTGTTTTTCTAGGGTGTTCCTTGCTTTGGAAATGGCTCCTGAGTCTCCATAAGAGGGATGTGTGTCATGCAAACTGTTTTCTTTTTCTTTCTTTTCTTTAAAGCAACTTAAAAGACTGACAATATCAAGTACTCACAAGGCTGTGGAGCAACTGAAAATTTCGTGCGTTGCTGGTAGGAATCTAAATTGGTACAAACACTTTGAGAAACTATTTGGTAAGATCAACTATAGCTAAAAATATCTCACTCCATGACACAGCAATTTCACTTCTTGGAATTCCAAAGAGATGTGTGGGTGGACAGGCATAAGAATCTCCATAGCACCTTTCAAGCTGGAAGCAACCCACATGCCTATGAAGAAGAATGGCTAAGGCAGTTGTGGCACAGGCATGTAAAGGAATACTACACAACAATGAAAATAAACAAGCTACGGGTACTTCCAACAATATGGATGCATCTCACAGATATAAGATTAAGTGAAAAAAAATTAAGTGAAGGAAGTCAGACACAAAATAATGCACACTGTATAGTTCATTTATATGAAGATCAAAAGCAGGCAAAATTAATCTAAAGTGATGGTAGTTAGAATAGTTGTTATTCTATCAATGTGTGGAAAGAAAACTTCATGTGTAGTCTTGCCCTCTCAGATAAATAGCCTTTATAATTAAAACAGTGTTGGGACTTCCCTGGTGGTGCAGTGGTTAAGAATCCGCCTGCCAGCGCAGGGGGCATGGGTTCAATCCCTGGGCCAGGAAGATTCCACATGCCGCAAAGCAACGAAGCCTGTGCACCACAGCTAAGCCTGCCCTCTAGAGCCTGCAAGCCACAACCACTGAGCTCACGAGTCACAACTATTGAAGCCTGTGCATGCTAGAGCCTGTGCTCTGCAACAAGAGAAGCCACCACAGTGAGAAGCCCGTACACCGCAACAAAGAGTAGCCCCTGCTTACTGCAACTAGAGAAAGCCTGTGCACAGCAATGAAGACCCAATACAGCCAAAAAATAAATAAAAATAAAAGCGTTGTACTTGCAAAGGAAAAGACACATAGGTCTGTGGAATAGAATAGAGTGCCCAAAAATAGACTCAAGGATATATGAAATTTTAGCATATGATAAAGGTGGCATCTCAAATCACTAGGGCAAAAGACAGATTTTTAATAAATGGTGGGTAGATAACAGGGTAGTCAGTCGTAAAAGATAAAATTTAATGCATACTTTGCACCATACACAAGAATAAGCTACAAAAAGATTAGGGAGCCAAATGGAAAAATGAAAATCAAAATAAAAAAGAAATTATACAAATGTTAGAAGAAAACATGGGAGAAATCCTCATTAACTTTAGCATAGGAAAAGCTTTCTAATGACTCCAAAATTCAGAGGCAATAAAAGATTGATAAAATTGACTGCATAAACATTTAAAATTTTTCATGACTGAAAAACACCATAAACAAAATGAAAGAACAACGGACAAACTGGGAGAAAATGTATGCAACATACATCATACAGACTAAAACTTCTAAAATATAAAAAACACTTAACAATGAAATATCAGAAAGGGAATGCAAACAAACAATCCTTTTAAAGTTGCAGCAAAACAAAAACAAAAGCAAAAATTTAGGAGTAAACCTCACCAAGGAGGTGAAAGACCTACATGCTGAGAAAAACCAAACATTAATAAAGGAAATTGAAGATGATTTAAAGCAATGGAAAGATATCTCATGCTCTTGGATTGGAAGAATCAGTACTGTTAAAAATCTCCATACTGGTAGTTCCCTGGTAGCCTAGAGGTTAGGATATGGCTCTTTAACTGAGGAAGCCTGGGTTTGACCCCTTGTTGGGGAACCATCCCACATGCCGTGCAGCATAGCCAAAATGGGGGGGGAAATCTCCATACTGCCCAAAGCAATCTACAGATTTAATGTGATCCTTATCAAATTACCCATGACATTTTTTATAAAACTAGAACAAATAATCCTAAAATTTATATGGAATCATAAAAGATGCAGAATTGCCAAAACAATACTGCAGAAAAAGAACAAAGCAGGAGGCATAACTCTCCCAGACATCAGACAATACTACAAAGCTACAGTAATCAAAACAGTGTGGTATTGGCATTAAAAACAGATTTATGGGCCAATGCAGAATAGAAAGCCCAGAAATAAACCCACACACCTATGGACAATTAATTTTAGACAAAGCAGGCAAGAATATACAATGGGGAAAAGACAGTCGCTTCAGCAAGTGGTGTTGTGATCCAGCAATCCCCTTTCCAGGAATTTATATTGAAGCTACATCTCTAACAATCCAAAAATACATACACACAAGTTATTTTTTACAGCCCTGATTGGAACTGCAAAATGCTGGAAACAATCTACACACCACCCCCACCCCACCCCCCAGGAGACTGGCTGAATAGCCGGGGTGCACTCAAACACCCTGTGCAGTGCTGTGTTGCTGTGAAGGAAAAGAATGAGCAGGGTCTCAATAAACTAATATAAAGTGATTTCCAGAGTACATTTTCAGTGAAACAAAGCAAAGTGCAAAAGAGTATCTGTAGTAGACCCCCTTTCGTGTAAGAAAGAAAACATTTTCTTATGAAAATATACATGTGTCTGCTCAGGTGTACAAAAGAAACACAGGAAAGGTAAAATGGAAACTAATGAAAACAGCTGCCTATAGGAGCTGGGTGGCAATGGGGTTGAAAGAATGGGGAAATGGGAATGGGGTAGAAAAACGCAATGGGAGCAACACTTCTGAGTACCATTCTGGTTTTAAGAACCATGCTAATATTTTGCATTCTCAAAAATAAATACATAATTGAAATCAACCAGGATGTGGGGGGAACCCAAACAGTAACAAATGAACCTGTGTTACAACCAAATAACAGAGTGACTGGGGTTGAGGGGTGCTGTGGACTTTTTTTAAAAGTAACTTTGGAAAACAGTGTTTCCACTCTATGTTGTAGCACTAAAGAACTGTCTTAAACGGGGGCGGGGAGGGGGGGGATGGTTAGCAATTCTGAAGCTATCTTATATGTATTCAAGGATGGAGCAAGTTCGTGAATATATTACAGGTGAGATATGGGTTTCTCACTGTCAGAGAAAAGTTACAAATGAGAAAAGAAGGAAGACTAGAATATCTAAACTCTATGGTGTTGGGTTGGCATTAGAGTTATCAGTGTGAAACCACAGTGTATATAAATACACACACAAACATACACAGTTATATACATAGATAGATGGAGAAACATGTAGATTGTGTGTGTCTATACACACATATAAATATAAATATTTATATACAAGTATAAATATATATATTTCTGGATGCTGCTGAGAGGATCCAGAAGTAATGAAAATAATGATATTCAGTGGCAATGAGAGTCTGTAATTCCCAGATCGCGGTTTCTATACCATTCACCAATAAAAGTAATCACGACTTCTTAAAGAAATTGTTGATTTCAGGGCTGGGGCAGGGAAAACACTAGATGAGCTTTGAATTTCTCATGGTTTTAGAAAATAGGAAACTGCTAAAAAAGATAATGGGGCACTATTATCCCCCAATGTTCACTGCAGCACTATTTACAGTAGCCAAGACATGGAAGCAACCTAAATGTCCATTGACAGAGGAGTGGATAAAGATGTGGTACATGTATACAATGGAATATTACTCAGCCATAAAAAAGAATGAAATAGGACTTCCTAGGTGGCACAGTGGTTAAGAATCTGCCTGCCAATGCAGGGGACACAGGATTGATCCCTGCCCCGGGAGGATACCACATGCTGTGGAGCGACTAAGCCTGTGCGCCACAACTGTTGAGCCTGCGCTCTAGAGCCTGTGAGCCACAACTATTGAGCCCATGTGCTGCAACTACCGAAGCACACGCGCCTGGAGCCCATGCTCTGCAATGAGAGGGGCCACCGCAAGGGGAAGCCCACGCCCTACAGGGAAGAGTAGCCCCCACTCGCCGCAACTAGAGAAAGCCCGTGTGCAGCAATGAAGACCCAACGCTGCGAATAAAATAAAAAAAAAATTTAAAAAAAGAATGAAATAATGTCATTTGCTGCGATATGAATGATATAAATGAACTTATTTACAAAACAGAAACAGACTCAAAGACTTCAAAAAAAAACTTATGGTTACCAAAGGTGAAATCTGGTGAGGAAAGGGATAAATTAGGAGTTTGGGATTAACATACACATATAAGATAAATAGCCAACAAGGACCTACTGTATAGCACAGGGAATTCTACTTAATATTCTGTGATAATCTATATAAGAAAAGAATCTGAAAAAGAATGAATATATGTACATGTATAACTGAATCACTTTGCTGTACACCTGAAACTAACACAATATTGCAGGTCAACTATACTCCAATAAAATTAAAAAAAAAAAAAAGATAATGGGGCATGTTTAAAGGACACGAGAGCCAACACGAAGGCACTTCCAATGGCCTAAGCTGCCCAACGGACAATTTCAGCAAGAAAATAAATACTGATAGTAATGAATTATAACACATAGAATAAAATAAATCTCCATGGGCACAGACTGGTGTAAATAAATAATTAAGTGAAGAAATAAATAGAGGAGAAGGGACAGCTCTGCCTTACAGGAGAATTTCAATTCATAAATGGGGAAGGAATGATAAAAATAGAAAACCACCGTTTGGCAAATAATGGATGCTAAAATTAGTTGGTAAATGTTTGATGAGTAATAAAATATGTGCATGGTCTCAACACATCTCCCAAGAAGATAATTATTAATTAGAAAAGGGAAAAAATATCTTTACATTTGAGAACTCTGGGAGGTATTACCTTCATCGTGTGATCAAGGCTAATGTCAATAATCATGAGACATTATCAATCATGTATCTCCACTTAGAAAGGACTAAGCAGGACACAACATCATTTCTGGGGCATTCTTGCCAAAAAATGTGTAACCTGAATTTAATCTGAGGAAACAACACACAGACCTAAATTGAGGGACATTCTACAAAATAATGCCTCTTAAAATGTCATGAAAGACAGGAAAGACTGAAGAACTGTCTCAGACTGGGGTCGAGTAAAGAGGGATGACAGCAGGATACAATGTGTGAACCTGGCTTGGATCCTGGACCAGAAAAAGAACATTAGCGGAATAATTGGGATAAGGTCTGTAGAAGAGTGAACAGTATTGTATCAATGTTAATTTCCGGGTTTTGATAATTGTCCATGATTAAGAAATATGTTATAGCTTGGGAAAAGTGGGTGATGGGTAGATAGGATTTCTTTGTCCCACTTTTGCAATTTTTTTTTTGTAAAGATGAGATTATTTCATAATGCAAAGTTACAAAAAATATGAAAGAATATTTGTTCCCCTCGGGGGAAGTACGGACTGGGAGGGATATGAGGAAACCTGGGGTACTAGAAATTCTCTGCCTTGATCCTGTTTGGGGATTCACGACTGCATACATATTTAAATTTCCTTGTGCACTATGCTTAAGATTTATGCCTTTTTCTGTAGGTATGTTATTCCTCAATTAAAAATTTTTTTTATTCCTCAATTTCTTAAGTGTTTAAAAAAAAAAGAATCAAATCAGCTTTAAGTAAAAGATTTGAGCAAGCTCAGGGATTTGCATTGGGCTAAGCTCCTAATAAAATTCCATACATGTACTATGTATCATCATGGTGCTCTCAATGATTATAGTAAGTCCCCAGGAGAGACATCAGATGTTAAATTCACAGCCCAATTCAGCATTTCAAGGATGCTTATAATTGGCAGACACTATGTGAACTGATTTTTATTTCACTGATTTTTCAGGACAAAATATTGAAGGAGATTTTAGTGCATACTCCCCCTCCGCCCCCTTTTTTTTTTAAGATGAGGAAACCAGGTCTCAGAAAAGCAGGAGGACATTGACCACTCAGGCAGAAACTGGCAAAGCCAGACTTTTAAAGCCAGACGTGTCTGTGTCTAAGTCACGGATATTTCCTGCCATCGCACACCACCTTAAACAGGAAGATTTTGATTTGTATTTTAAAAGAATGAATTTCAAGTCATTTTATAGTTATAGTTCTTAGCACCTGGATATGGTCATGATTGTAACTGCACTCTATCCCCCGAAATACCTAATTTAATAAGGGTTTGGACACTTGACCCTTGATAAAGAAATGTGACTTCAAATGTTTGGGAAAAATCTTTCAGTTTAGCTTTTCATCAACGTGATTTATTTTTCTCCTTTTGCTAACTTTCAGACTTCACTTCATTAACTTTCCCTTGAATTTAAGTTGAACGCCTATCACTAATTATAATAAAATAAAAGAACAAGTACATACAGACTCATTGTCAAGTCAATGGACAATGACTAAGTACAGTACTTCCTTCTCAAAGTGCTTCTTTGTATCTCTTTGCCACATGTATTAAAGACGGATATAGTGCACCTCAAATATCTCGTATTCCCATGAGTCCACGAATACGAAATCATCTCCATCTATCTACAGAGTTCAGCAGTCCCCTCTGTGGGTAACAGAATCTGGTGTTTGAGACTACAGCCCCTCAAATCTGAGACACCCAGGTCACGTCCTGGCTTTTTCGTTTTTCACTGGTATGACCTTGGGAAAGTTGTTGAACTTTCCTGAAGTCCACTTTCCTGATCATTAAAATGAGGTGACTGCTGCTACTACATGCAGCCCTTGGATTTGGGTCAGGCAGAGGATGTCAAGGATGTAAAACACTTAGCATATCCTTCGGCAAGTAATCATTGTTAACTATTATTATTTTCTGGCACGAACCCAAGCTGACAGATATTCTGTTCATGGTTCAAGCGTTCACTCCTGGTATATGCATTGAGGACTTACTATGCGCATAGCACTCTGAGGGACACAAAGATGAATTCTTTTAGTATGTCAAAGTGAAACAATTTAACTTTGGAATTCATTCTAAAGATATGGAATGGGCATCGACAACACACCAGCCATTGTATCAGGTACGGGAGAAACAGTGCAAATAAAACAACGTCTCCAAACTTCTAAAGCTTATATTCTACTGGGAATAAACAGGCAATGAACAAGAAAGACACAAGATGATTATGGCTTGCAGGTTCATGGGACAGAGAGTACCTGAGGGAGTCACCAGGTGACTTTGCAAAGCCTCCAGCTCCTAGCCCTCTCTGCCCTGATCTTTCTGATCGCTTAACTGCCCACAGAGCCAGAGCAGCCCCACTGGACGATAACGTGGACGTGGGGGACCCCAGGGAAGGAGCCTCCATCCTGGGTGCCAGGCTGCCACAGCTGCTCTTCTCTGAGCCACTATTAGTCTGCATTTTTGTCACTCCCAGTCAAAACAATGACATACGCTCTGCTGAGGACATTTCTGCTTCCCACTTTATTAAATATGGAAGTCTGGAAGAAATTCAGAATTTGATTCATAAAAGTAGAGTTCTCTCCAGAGACTACAAACCAGTAACATTTAGACTTATTTTGTACACTTTTTTAGTACTTATTGAGCACTAATTTGTGAAACTTCATTCAAACTCATGGATGAACATCACAGTAACTTTTTTTTCTAATTTTATTTATTTTTTGGCTGCATTGGGTCTTGGCTGCTGCACACAGCCTTTCTCTAGTTGCGGCAGCAGGGTCTACTCTTTGTTGCGTGCACGGGCTTCTCCGTGCGGTGTCTTCTCTTGCTGCAGAGCACAGGCTCTAGGCGCTTGGGCTTCAGTAGTTGTGGCAGTTGTGGCTCACGGGCTCTAGAGCACAGGCTCAGTAGTTGTGGCACACGGGCTTAGTTGCTCCGCAGCATGTGGGATCTTCCCAGACCAGGGCTCGAATCCGTGTCCCCTGCATTGGCAGGCGGATTCTTAACCACTGTGCCACCAGGGAAGCCCCCATCACAGTAACTTTTGATGATCTACCTCAAGCTCATTTGAAAGATCAAATACAATTCCAGTAGTCAGGCACTTAAATGTGTGGCTGAGCCAGATGTGAACTAGCGTCAAGGCCAAAATTTTAGCCCCTCTGCCATACCATCTCCGTGGTCATCCAGGAAAGGAGAGAAACTAAACTGAAAAGACAGAAGCCCATGACAGAAGGGTGAAAATAAATAATTGGTTTCAGACCCACCTCCACACCACCTTGGTGGTGGTTCAGTTGTAATTTTGTGGCTGGAGGCAATCACATTTACAAATTTTTTATAACTTGAAGGTACTGCCCAGAGCAGGGTTCCCCAGCTAGGGGAAGAGAGCACTCATATTCTGCTATCCGGCAAGCTTAGGTATGGCTCTTGGGCACGGCCCTGCCCATTGCCTGCTTTTTTTTTTATTTTAAATAAAGTTTTATTGGCACAGAGCCATTCTTGTTCATGTGCTGGCTGTGGTTACTTTTGTACTACAGTGGCAGAGGTGATGGGTTGTGACAGAGCCATTAAAAGCCTTAAATATTCTTTACTCAGTACTCTGTAATGACAGATATGGGAAAAGAATCTAAAACAGAGTGGATATATGTATATGTATAACTGATTCACTTTGCAGCACAGCAGAAACTAACACAACATTGTAAATCAACTATACTCCAATAAAATTTAATTTTTAAAAAAGCCTTAGATATTGACAATCTGTCCTTTAAAATAAAATAAAATAAATAAACAAACAGAAACCCTCAGTTAAAGAGAGTCAAGAGACCAGAAGGGGGAGCCCTCATGCTCTATGAAGAAAGACTTTTCTTCTCTCCTGGCAAAGACTCAGCCAATGAAAAGCCATGGACCCTTTGTTTACTCTAGCCCTCCCAACTTCCCTTTCCCCTCTATAAAAGCAGTCTCCTTCACTGAGCAGGGGACTTGTGCAGACCCCAAATTGCAATTCTCTGCTGATCCCAAATAAACCTTTTTTTTTTTTTTTTTTTTCCTGGAGAAATATCCAGCAGTCTATATCAGGTCAACACTCTTTACAGAAAAGTTTATCAACCTTTCCTCTCTGATGTGGTTACAGTTCAAAGGTCTTCCTAGTTACACTCTACCAGCTCCCCTCTAACATCAAGCTGAAGCCTTGGGACCAACACTAAAAATCTGTTTCCAGGGATTTTTCCACTGCTGAACACCACTTTCAGGGGAAATGCTGGACCTCTATCTTAACGAAAACTTTAATTAAAAGCTTGGCAAAACCAACCAGTTCAGACTCCCCCTCGTGTGTGTGTAATCAGTCTGTACACCAGGAAGGAGACACCCCCTGAATCCTGTGAGCACACCCTTGTGCACACCTGCTACCTTGTTGAAACACGCGACGGTAGCCTTAATTAAGTTTAAATCCACTGGATTCATGTTTTATTGAGTCACGATAAATGAAAGTGAAAGAAAATGAGGAAAGTCGCCTTAGGGAAGATGGCTTTTAGAACGAAGCTGTGAAATCGAGGGAAAATGGGCATCTTGGCTGTCTTTTTGAACTGGCAGAAAACTGCAGGGATTACATTATTCAGCAAGCAATGAAATGTTCTCACACACTTATTCTCGGAGGGGAGAACCTGGCGTTTTAATCCGTTAGTAATGCACTTCCTTCGCGTCTTGCAGATTTGTCAAATGCTGTAAATGAACCACATTTTTCTCTCTTTTCGTCTCTGGGGGCCAGCTCTATTTTTTTCAATCACAGCACAGGCAACTTTAAGCAGACAGGACAGCTGGAAGGGAAATCATCCTTCCTGAAAACGCCTGAGCGTCATGTGCTGGCCCCAGCTGTGTGAGAAGAACTAGGTGAGGGGCGGCCGACCCCGCCGCATCACGGGGGTTTTTCTGAAGGCTCCTTTAAGACAGCAGAGGCAGAAGGAGCTGCAATATTTAAACGTTGCCTGGGCTTCTAACGGGAAGGCTCTCTTGGTAAAATCTGGTTTCTGTGCTCCCTTCACAGCGGCCACACGCACGCTTTGATGCCTGACTCGGTGTGATCCTTTTCCTGTATAATTTCAGCCACTTGTCATTTCTGTTTCCCCTTGGCTTCAGATGCATTGTGGCAATGCTTTCCTGGGGGCGGGGGTGGGGGGGGTACCATCAATCTTTCTGCGGATTATTCACTGGGTGGATTACGTGAGGCATGTTTCTAATCCCAGCTAGGCTTCCACATGCCACCCAGCATGATATCAGCAAAACCCTCCTCTGTCATCTTGCGTGCTCGGGAAACGAAAGTCAGTTTGCATTGGTTCATTCTGGTCTCTGCCTAAGAGAAACAGTACTACTGGAGGATTAAGAGGAAAGGCTTTTGGGTAAGACAAACTTGGATCCGAGCGTCAGTTTTGCTGCTTCCTGGCTGTGTGGCCTGCAATCAGTGGCTTCACTGTTCTGACCTCAGTTTTCTCATTTTAAAATGGGATGGCAATACCTAACTCCCAAGCTTGTTATGAGGATTAAACGAGGGCACGTATAAAGAGGACTTAGCTCAGATCCTTAAAATAAATGTTCACGAATAAGAGTAAATCCACATAGAAACTGTGAAGGAGAAAATATCAGCAAAGCAATAGAAATGTGACTAGAACACTGAACAGTCACAGAAAAATAAATATAAATGACTCTTACCCATTTGAAAAGATGTTTGGCCACCTCACTTATAATAAGAAAACTACAAGTCAAAACTACACAAGGATATCATTTTTCACCTATCAAGTTGGCAAAAATTCAATTCAAAAATTTTACCCAACACGTTCTGTAATAAATAACAGAATTAGGCGCTCTCACACATTGCTGGCAAGAGTGCAAAATGGTCCACAACTCTTTGGGGAGCTCATTGGCCATCCCTATCAAAATTATGAATGCGTTCACTTTTTTACTCAGCAATTTCACTCTTGAGATTTTTTTTTTTTTTTTTTTACAGCTCTACTTAAACCAGCATGAAGTAAAGCGACAGATAAACCCTGTTATTGATTGCAGGGTTGTGTGCATGTGTGAGCAAGTGGCTGGAAATACCCAAGTGTCCATCTAAAGAGGAGAGGATAAATAAACCAGGAGACTTCCACACAGTATCACACAGCTGCAAAGAGGAGAATGCAATTTTCCATGCCCTGTGGAAATATCTCAGGAAAACTATTAAGTGAAAGAGGATGCAAAACAGTACATATAGTCTCCTAATTTCTATGTAAAAAGGGGGCAAATAAGAATGTATTTATATTTGTTTATATCTGCACAAGCACAAACACTAGAAGGCTATACAAGAAATTAATGAATGATTACATGTAGGAGGCTGAAGGTGGGAAATTGGATAGGTGAAGTCAGGAATGAGAATAAGACTTCTGATTGCAATTTATTTCTGAGGTCCTGTGAATATATGACCAAGTCCAATAATACAATCAAAATAAAGAAAATAATCTTAACATTTTCTAAAATGAATACAGGCTTCCCAACTTAGAATCCTTATTTGAGTTCTCTGTCATTTTGAAAATACTGATGGCCCTGTGCAAGGCTGTAGGCAGCCCTATAACTGACTGTCCAGGCTTGTGTCTTACACTCAATTAAGGAGTTCAATGCATACTTTATCCTGAACCAATGGATAAACGAATGAGTTTACTGCTTTCAAGTGTGGAGAGAATGATTATTAGCTGACTGTCAAAAACTAACAAAGAACCAAGGAATGGCATGAAAACAGTGACGTTTTCCTTTTTAAAATGGGAATTAGAAAGTAGACCACTGAAGGAAGAACTGAATGACCTAAAAGGGAAAAAAGAAAACTATAAATACTCCTTCTCTAATCCAGCTTCCTTTCAGGGATTTATATTTGAAATTGAAACCCCAATGCAACAGTGGTGCTCTCTCTACAGGCCAGGAAAGATGCATTTACCTACTCGGTCATGTTAAACGTGGAGAGGGACTTGTTAGGTCAAAGAGGACATTTCTCTACAGAACTTTCAACTCTTTCCTTCTCATCAATCCCTTAGGAAGAGTGGGGGGGAAGATCACCCCAGACAGATGACCGATAAAATGACTTCTATGCCAAGAAGCCAATAAAAATTTGTTCATCCATGCTTTTTCTTCCTGGATCCACAATAATTTATACAAAAATGCCATCTCCTTACTGCAGGGTGCCTGATTTATAGATGGGGCATCTGTTTCATATCAAGGGCCCCCGAATGGAACAACACTCCATGTTCTAACAAAACAGAGAACTCATTTCATAAATCACTTTCAACCTATCAGATATCTCACACTGAATTTCTTTTAAATCCAGGCACATTTTTCTTCTCCTCAGAGCTTGCCCTGCATGTTGCTATCGAGAACACAGAAACACACATGCTCTTGAAATTTTGAAAAGACTCCAGATGAGCAATAGCAAACTTAGTAATCAGTCTATTTCTTTTGTTTTATCCTATAAGAAGAACCTTTTATAAATGTTTTCAGGAGGAAATATCTTTAAAAATCAACGTTCTGGGGGCTTCCTAGGTGGTGTAGTGGTTAAGAATTCGCCTACCAATGCAGGGGACACGGGTTCAAGCCTTGCTCCAGGAAGATCCCACATGCTGCGGAGCAACTAAGCCCGTGCGCCACAACTATTGAGCCTGCGCTTTAGAGCCTGTGAGCCACAACTATTGAGCCCATGTGCTGCAACTACTGAAGCCCACGCACCTAGAGCCCATGCCCCGCAACAAGAGAAGCCACGGCAATGAGGAGCCTGTGCACCACAACAAAGAGTAGCCCTCACTCACCACAACTAAAAGAAAGCCCGCACACAGCAAAAAAGACCCAACACAGCCAATAAAATAAATAAATAAAACTAAAAAAAAAATCAACATCCTCAGAGAGCCCAGAGAATCCAGGAACTTGCAAACAATGGAACTTACTTTGTCACTTCCTGTTCCCTTGCCCGTAGCAGACATTACTAATCGATCAACCCCCTCCTGCTGAGCTGGCTTAGAAGTCCTGCTGTCCTTCTCAGGCCCCAAATTCCAGGCAACCTCTATTAGGAAGCAGCAATTAACATGCAGGTTGAATAGTCCATTCTGATTACTTATAAGATAATAGAACCGAACCACAGAAGAGGAAAGAGACTTTGCTATGGTCACACAGTGAATCAATGATGCACCTGAGACATATTCCTGCGTACCTGAACCCCAGTTTTGTCCATCTACACCAACACATGACTTGCATTCAGAACTCAAGTATGAGTTTGGGGTGTGAGGGGCGGGGCTGGAGGGGAGTGTTTTATTTTTCAACGGAGCTTTCTTCAAAAGAAATCCTTACATACCAAACTGATCCCAACTAGCCATGTTTTTCAAATGAAGAATTTACTAATCATTCGAATACAAATGATTCACAAGCTCCAGGCAGACTGCTGCTCTACGTATTATTTTGTTTCAGCAATAATCTTCTTTTCCCATCAAATATGCTTCCTTCCCAATGAAGAAGAGATAATTGTTATTAAACAGGAAATTACTTTTCATTTGGGCTAACACAAATGACTATGCAATGTGCTCAGATGCTCGGACAATACCCTCCATCCCAGTTACACAAGGAAATGGTAAAACTGCAGTGGCTCTTTAATCAACTTATTACAGAGTTTATTAAATCTCAACTGGGTTTTATTTTTTTCTTTTGCTTCACTGAAATTTCTTTTTTGTTTGTTTGTTTGGTTTTTTGTTGTTGTTGTTTTGGCCGTGCCATGCACCTTGAGGGATCTAAGTTCCCAACCAGGGATTGAACCTGTGCCCCCTGCAGTGGAAGCATAGTCTTAACCACTGCCAGGAATTTCCCTGAAATTTCTTAGAATTACAGAATGTCAGAGCCAGATGGGACCTTACAATTCATCTGATGAACCAACCGTGAGAAAGCAGGAGAGTCCTAGAAATGACTCGCCCAGGGTAACACAGCTTGGGCCCAGGTCTCATAATTCCAAGCTCCCTCTAACTCAGCATTTCATGATCCTGAGATCAAAATGAGCAATTCCCTATGCAGCAGATAATCCAAAACATACTGAGTTCTCTGATCAATGCTTCTCAAATTGTAATGTGTGTATAAATCACCTGGGGCTCTTGTGAGACTATAGATTCCTCTTATGTAAGTCTGGGATGGAGCCTGCAATTCTGCATTTCTGACAGCTCCCAGGGGACGTGATACTGCTGATCCCTGGACCAGTCCTCGGTTTAGTCAAAGAGCGTCATCTGGTTCTGGCAGAGAATCTTCACTTGATCCCAAACTAAGAAGTCACACATGATTATTGGGTCAATCAGGTCATCTCAGGTTGTACAGTTTACATAGTAATGAACGTTTACAGGAGAAACTGGCTAATTAAATGAATTGAACTTGATAAGAGACAGAAGGAAGCAAATTCATTTCCCCTAATGCCATCTTCAGATCTTCTCTATTGTGTTTTTCTCCTCTACCCTAGGTCAATATCTACAGTCGATTCCGTGGCTGGTTCAGGAACATTCCAGTACTAACAATCTCATTTCAGGTATTAGAATGTCCAATATAGTTTTAATATCAAAACTTCAGTTTCTCATCTATTTCAGATGTTTTTCCCCTAGTAGCTCAGACCTAACCCCAGAAAGGAAAGCAGAATGATTTGATGCTTTTCTCCATGTTCTCCCTCAAATTTTAGCCTCTTTTGGCTACTTCTGGACCACACAGAACTGGGGCCAGGAGACCGGGAGACCGGGAGGTGCTTATGGAAGCAGACAATACAGTCTTACTGAACACCAGAACTGGGGACTTCTGACACTGCCCTATGTCCTTAGTTAATGCACTCTTTCACCAACAATTTATGTGTCCCCTCCCAGCCTACTGTGCTGGTACTACCCATAACGCCACATTCGGATTCTCTCCTCTTCAGAGTCGGGGAATTTTCAGAGAATCAAACGAGGTTACCAAAGCCAATGGGGTGTCCATGCTCTTGGTTTATATTCCACTCTATGTGCTCTGCCAGGAGGGACTATCCCTCAGCTACTCATCTTTAGGCTATTCCATGTGAGTCAGGTTCTGGGCTCTCCAAACTCCAGGAGAAACTAGTCAAGCCCTTCTGTGAACATTTCCATTGTGCTCCAGTAGCTGACATTTGCCTTTTTTTTTTTTTTTCTTTTTTTAACTCATAATGACTGTGCAGTATAGAATGATAATCTATGGACCTTAAATCCCTAGAGGTGTATGTTAGTAGACTGAAGGATGTTTCTGAATACAGAGTGGTTTTATATGTCTAATAAAATGCTGCTAATTCTACTAGCATAAAGGTTGACTAGATGACATTGAATATTTCTTCTAATTCCGTTAATTATAGCAATTGAGCACCTACTAATTTCCAGGCACTCCTTGAAGACTTAAAACCCTAAAATTGCTATGAATTAATGATAAAAGTACTATTAGAATTCTAGGAGGTGACATTAAAATTTTTTCTCCCCATGAAAAATGGATTGTATAGAAGCTTAATCTTATGGTATATTCATATAGTTAAATATCTACCTATATATTACTATGCAAGGACATCTATGACAGATTTAGTGAAAAAAATGTTTATAGAACAGACTATACACGGTATGTATATGTAAATATAGTTTGTAAGGGTACAAGTCATCATGTTAACAAAAATGATTCCGATTATGGGAGAGCTTTTGCTTTCTAATTTATTCTTTTCTGTATTTCTGACTTTTTTTTCCACTGTACTATAATACATTTACAATCAGAAAAAAGCAGATTATTAAGAAACAAATAATGATGCCATGGAACTAAATCTCCAGTGTTTTTCCTTTGCAGGTATCTTTTGTGAGACTCTGCAACACGTTAGATTAGCCTTCCCAATGGAAATATAATGTGAGCCACAGATAAAATTTTATTCTACTAATAAAATATTTTACTTAATCCATTATATCCAAAAGATCATCGTTTTAACATATAATCATGTAATACTATTGATATATGTACGTTCTTTGTTTCCCTAAGTCTTTGAAATCTTCTGTATTTTACATAGCACAACTCCATGAGGCTAAAGGTTGCTGTATTGGACAGAGTGGTTTTAGATAGGCAGGTGCCATTATTCTGCATAACAATAGGGTAGCCAATTCTGCTTTTTGATAACTTTCCACTTGCTTTTTAAATTCAAACAGATCATTAAAAATCAAAATCAAACAAAAAGCAAAGACCTGCTCAAGAGTGAACAGTGGTTATTGTTAGAAGGAGAGTCTTTAAATTTACAGGTTTTTAATTTCTAAGGTTCTTTGATTCTGTTAAAATTATATTATTAAAATATAATTATTAAATGTTAAAATTATATTGTAATCTTTATTTATTTAAATAGAAAAGATTTTAAAAAAATTTTTCCTGGAGTATAGTTACATATCAGCAATCTTTAAAAGACAGTTGGTGTTGGGTGGTTTGTTTAAAGAAACTGCTGCTGTAAGGGATGCCTTTCCCTGCACCAACACAGCTTGGGTGAGGCCCTACCTCTCATACTCATCTCTACTTTCATTCTCCATTGTTGACAGGAGGGATCAAAAGTCAGAATCTTCGGTAGCTACAATTTCTGCTGGCCCCTGGAGGAAGGAGAGGCAGGGAGACAGCAATAAAAGGCCTCACTTAGCAGAGATCACTCACTGCATCATGAGAGAATGGCTGGAATTATCATCAAGCTTCTCTGAATAACTGAAATGACATAGCACAAAGGTCTGATTCCTTCTAAAGAATAACTCCTCCCCGCCGCCCCCTTTTTTTTTTGCAGTAGCACCAACCCCAAGGGGATATTTTTATTGCCCGACCATGAGCGAGAAGGACAGGCTGCAGTGTAACCAGGTGGGCCCGGGTTTGTGTGTCTCCGGGCTTTCATTTCCTCAACTGTAACGTGGAGGTCATAATATACAACTTACTTCATAAGACTGTGTCATAATTTGATGAATCTTTCATAATATTGTATTGATATTCTGTATCAATATACAAAATATAGGTAGCAAATTGCACATATCCTAAGTGTAAAGCACAATGAATTGTCACAAATTAAAAATATACTTGTGTAGGGAATTCACTGGCGGTCCAGTGGTTAGGACTCGGTGCTTTCACTGCCAAGGCTAGGGTTCAATCCCTGGTTGGGGAATTAAGATCCTGCAAGCCACGTGATGTAGCCAAAAAAATTTTTTACACACACACACACACAGGTGTCACCATCACCTGGACCAAGAAACAGAATTCTCTCAGTGCCACAGTAGCTCCTTTCCAGTCCCTACGATCTATGTATATTAATTTTCCATTGCTATGTAACAAACCAATTTAGTGGTTTAAAGCAACACACACTAATTATCTCAGTTTCCATAGGTTGGGAGTCGGGGCATGCCCCAGCAAGATCCTGCACTCAGGTCACAAGTGAGAATCAAGGTATCAGCCAAGACTTGGGTCTCATTTGTGGCTTGAGCTCATTCATGTTGGTGGAACTCATTTCTTTTTGTTTTTCTTTTTTTGGCTGCACTGTGTTTTTGTTGCTGCACTTGGGCTTTCTCTAGTTGTGGTGAGCAGGGGCTACTCTTCGTTGAGATGCTCGGGCTTCTCATTGCAGTGGCTTCTCTTGTTGCGGAGCCCACGCTCTAGGCACTTGGGCTTCAGTAGGTGTGGCGTGTGGGCTCAGTAGTTGTGGTGCACAGGCTCAGTAGTTGTGTCACACGGGCTTAGCTGCTCTGTGGCACGTGTAATCTTCCTGGACCAGGGATAGAACCCATGTATCCTGCATTGGCAGACAGATTCTTAACCACTGTGCCACCAGGGAAGTCCCCAAACTCATTTCTTTATGGCTGAATAACGGAGGTCCCCTCTTTCTTGTTAGGTGTTGGCCAGGTACCACTTTCAGCTCCTACAGGCTGCTCACGGTTCTTGCTATGTGGCTTTCACCCAGTTCACACCGTTACTTTCTTCCAGGCCAGCAGTACCTCGTCTCTCTGACTTCTATCTCTGACCTCTACATGTTCTTTTAAGAGCTCACCTGATTAGTTCAAGCCTACCCAGGCCAATCTCCTAGGCAATTAGGGATCTTAATTACAGGAGTAATATCCCATCAAATCACAGGTTCCACTGTATTCAAGTGGCAGAGATTATACAAGGGAGTAAGGCTACTGGCAGGGATCACTTGGCCGCCTTGGAATTCTTCTACCACACCGTCCTCTAAGCTTAACTACTCTCTGAAGTCTAACACAGGAGTTCTACCTATTTTTGAACTGTATAAAAATAGAATCATACAGTATGCTCCTTGTGCTGGCTTCCTTTATTCAACATTATGTTTGTGAAATACACTAATTCTTCTGTATGTAATTGCAGATGGTTCATTTGCATTGCTGCGAGTGTGACTATACCACAGTGTACTTACTCATTTAAAAGTTTATGGGCATTTGGGTAGTTCCTTTTGGGGGGCTATTACTAACAGTGCTCCCATGAACACTCTAGAAGATGTCTTTTGGTAAGCACTTGTACACATCTATGTTGGGCATATATACACTGAGGAAAGGAATTGCTGGGTCATAGAGTATGCATATGTTCAGCTTGGGAGATAGTGCCAGTTTTCCAAAGTGGCTTTACCAAGCTGTATACCCACCAACAGTGTTAGAATATTCCATAAGCCTGTTTCGAAGGATGTAAAATATGATCATGATAACACAGAACAGGTCCTGGGATACAGTAATGACTAAATGATAGTATTTCCAATAGAAATTAATTAATGCCAAGTGTTATTTTCTGTTACACTATTACTGTCTTCGAGATGTGTATGTCCAGCTTATTGATGTACCCCTAGTGCCAAGCCAAAATGTATTACATAGCCCAAGAAATACATCTGTGTTGTGTAGTTTTCTGATCAGAAACAACTTCAGACTTACATTTACTTTCCTTTTCCTTGGTCTCTGCACCAAGGCACTGAATCTCCACTGCTCAGATCTGAAGGTAGTCCGTATAAGCCTGAGTGAGAAAGTAGTTTCTTTGAACTACAAGCAAGCCAGCAAGATTAAAATAAAGCACCACGGTGCTTTTGCATACAGCATCTGTTTCTAGAACAAAACCACTCAGATTGTGCCTTTGCAGAACATGATTTAAAGAAAGGTAGTTCAGTTGGTGGGATCATCAAACCACAACAAATACTTTGCTTTAAGACCTAGCCTAGGGAAAGATTTTTGTCTCCCTTTGCAGGGATTAAGATTTGAAACTCAGGCCACTTAGCAGCAAGGAAATGCTAATCTTCTGCATGGGGTTATCTTTTTATCCAAGGGCTCAGGCATACCAATCAGCTCTTCCTAATTGTTTGCTTGTCATTAGTCCTAATAGGGGCGATGAGTCACCAGGTTCAGCTACTTTTGCTGCAAGGCTTTAGAAGGCCAAGTCAAGTCAAAGGGAATATTAACAACAAGCTCTGTAACACCAGCCTTTCAGCAAATCAAAGTTCTTGCCTATACAAAAAGCTCTTCAGAGGTTGGTCTGACTTTAATCAATGGTCACTTAGCCCCTCTAAATTTCTGATTCCTCATTTGTAAAATAGGGCAAACAACGGCATCAACTTTATGAGTATCAATCATTCACTGAGTCAAGAAATATTTAATTTCCATTGTATGCTAGGCTCTGCTTCAGGATATTAATAAGTATTTATCAAATGCTAATCATGTGTCAGCTATTGTTTAATAGCTTAACTATTTTAAAATTATTTGCATACCAACTATCCACTTGGTGGGAAAGAATCTGAAAAATTTGGAGTCTTAGGCTGGCTTAATTATTATTAACAATTATTTGCATACCGTCTATCCACAGGGTGGGAAAGTACCTGAAACGTTTGGAGGCTTAGACTGGCTTCATAACCCACCCACCCCCAAACTTACACCGACTCACATAAAAACATCACATGCTCACTGTCTGCCACTGAGGTGCCAACTCCTCACGTCTATATCCTCAATTGTTGTGAACCAAGAATAAAAACGAAGTGCTTCACAATTAAAAAGGCAAATATGCCACATTTCAAAGTCACAGAGGAAAATTGGGGGATTGATCATCATTTTGATTATTTGCCCTACATTTCCCCTCCCATTAGCTAAGAACGTTAGGGGGCAGATCATGAGATGGGTCTGAAATTAGACAGATTCTCACTCCCCCAATATACTCACCTCCTCCACCTCCTGTGCCTTCCTCAGTCCCACCCCCACCTCCTAGGACACTACATGAAACTATCAGTGAGAACACATTTCCAGAATGTTTTTTTTTTTTTTCTTTGATAGAGAAGTCTTCAGATTTGCTTATGGGCTGATCCATATGATTAAGGAACAAATACTAATTTAATATTGGAAGAGGAACAAAGTCACAGAAGCAAGACAACAGTATGAAACAGACTGTTCATCTCTGGAGCCAGAATTCTTGTGTTCAAATCCTAGCCATTCCATTTTAGGGCTGCCAGATAAAATACAGGGCACCCAGTTAAATTTAATTTTCAGATAAAAAACAAATACATTTTTAGCAAAAATATGTCCCAAGTTCACTTATGAGATATTCGTATTTATATTAAAAAATTATTTGTTGTCTGAAATTCAAATGTAACTGAGCATCCTATATTTTCATTTGCTGAACCTGACCATCCTACTCTATTTACTGCTTTTGTGACCTGGGGCAAGTTCCATAAACTCTCTGTGTTTCGGTTTTCTCATCTGTAAAATGGGCATAGTAAAAGCACGTTCTTCATAGAATGGTTGCAGTAGTCATTTTTCTTGTTCAATAAATATGTCTGCTTCTCTTCCTTCCAGACACATGGTAGGACAGCACTTTCTTGTCCTCCTCAAGTTAGGTGAGGCCTATTTCTTGCTTCGGCCAATTAAAAGTGGGCAGAAGGAAGGTGTCACTTCCAGGTAGAAGTCTGTAAGTTCTCCTGCACAATTTGCCACCTCCATTCCTTTGTCACAGTGGCTTGCAGTTTGCCAGGTGCAATCAAGGTAGAGAGTGGATGACATGGAGGAGCCCCCCCGTCTATACACACACCAACACAAGGAAGAATTAAGTGTAAGAGAGAACTAAATACCTGTAGGGTTTTTTTTTTGTTATTTAAGTATAGTTTATTTACAATGTTGTATTGTTCTGCTGTACAGCAAAGTGATTCAGTTACACACATGTGTACAAGGGTGAGTCAAAAAGTATCTGCACTCTGGCTGTAGAATTTACAGCAGTTTTAATATACCCAGAGTGCAGATACTTTTTGACTCACCCTAGTACATTGTTTTCCATATCCTTTTCCATTATGTTTTATCACAGGATGTTGAATATAGTTCCCTGTGCTACATAGTAGGATGTTGTTTATCCAGTCTATATATACTAGTTTGAATCTGCTAATCCCAAATTCCCAATCCATTCCTCCCCCTTGGCAACCACAAGTCTGTTCTCTATGTCTGTGAGTCTGTTTCTGTTTCATAGGTAAGTTTATTTGTGTCGTTTTTTAGATTCCATATATAAGTGATATCATATGGTATTTGTCTTTCTCTGACTTACTTCACTCGGTATGATAATCTCCAGGTTCCTCCATGTTGCTGCAAATGGCATTATTTCATTCTTTTTTATGGCTGAGTAGCATTCATGTGTGTGTGTGTGTGTGTGTGTGTGTGTGAGATATCATATCTTCTTTATCCACTCATTTGTTGATGGACGTTTTGGTTGCTTCTATGTCTTGGCTATTGTGAACAGTGCTGCTATGAACATGGCGGGGCATGTATCTTTTTGAATTACAGTTTTGTCCGGATATATGCCCAGGAGTGGGATTGCTGAATCAATTTGAAAGTCTATGTTTAGTTTTTGAGGAACCTCCATACTGTTCTCCACAGTGGTTGTACCAATTTACCTTCCTACCAACAGTGTAGGAGGGTTCCCTTTTCTCCACACCCTCCCCCACATCTGTTACTTATAGACTTTTTAATGATGGTCATTCTGACCGGTGTGAGGTGGTACCTCATTGTAGTTTTGTAAACACCTGTAGTTTTAGACACTGAAATATGAGTTGCTCCTTACTTAACATCACCGAGTCCACTCCAGCTGAGAGTTGCTATGAAGAATGCATGACTTAATAGCTGTTCAACTTTGAGAGCATGACTGGTAAATAGTAGGCACTATGTAAGTAATTATTAAGTGAAGAAAAAGTATGCAACATTCTTTTCATACTAAAAAGGTGATTGAGATAGGCCTTGCTTGCCGTCCAAGCTTTGGTAATAAACATGTATTGTCCAGTTTTCTTTCTCCAGGCTGAAGAAATCGAATCTACCTCTTCCCCGTGGTGTTTGGTAATAAACTCTGTAAAGTCAGCAGCGTTGAGCTCAGAAGTTTCTTTAATCATTAGACAGAATTTTCGTGTCGAAAGCACTCCTGATACGAGTCCACTCAAATTGCATTGTGGGTTCTAACAGAGCGGCGGACTGGATGGCAGATGACCGGGGCCGAGCAACCTGCGGAAGCCAGCCATGTGCGCATAATTGAGGGAGGGCAGAGCGGCCGGATCCGGGGGGGAAATCACCGCACTTAATGAGAATCAGATGCAGTGTAATTCAGACCGCAGCGCTTGTCTTGATCTCTGGGCGCAGGGAATTACATCCATAAACAGACCAAGCTTGATTTTATACAGCACTTTCATCCCCCAAAGAATTCCAAGAGCGTTCCAAAAGAATGCTCTGGTTACTGGTAGCTCAGTGATGGGGAAGACAAACAGGGAAATTGATGTGTTCACAACTCAGGCTCGGAACCTCCATTAGAATCCGTGCCCTCCAGAATAGCCTAGCTTGGGAGCCCAGGGACCCTTTCCTGTTATGAAAAACAGTATAAACGTGCTCATAAAAGAAACCCAAGCATGCACTCAAGAGGCTTCCAAACTTTGACCAAGAATCACAGTAAGAAGCACACAGTTTATGTCAGATTCAATGATTCACTACATTGATTTCTATGTATACATGGATATATACATATTTTTTATACACAACTGAAATTAAAATAAAATACTACTTGCTCTTCTTATATGTGACGTAGTCTTGATGTTATCTATTCTATTTCACTTATTTTATTTTAAAAAAATTTTTTTAATTAATTAATTTATTCATTGGCTGCATTTGGTCTTCGTTACTGTGCGGGCTTTCTCTAGTTGCGGCATTGGGGGCTACTCTTCTGGGTGGTGCACAGGCTTCTCGTTGCGGTGGCTTCTCTTGTTGTGGAGCATGGGCTCTAGGCGCACGCGGGCTTCAGTAACTGTAGTACACGGGCTCAGTAGTTGTGGCTCTTGGGCTCTAGAGCACAGGCTCAGTAGTTGTGGTGACCCACGGGCTTAGTTGCTCCTCGGCATGTGGGATCTTCCCCGGACCAGGGGTCGAACTCCTGTCCCCTGCATTGGCAGCCAGATTCTTAACCACTGTGCTACCTGGGAAGTCCCTATTTCATTTATTTATAAAAGCTGACTATAAGTTGATACTACAATCCACTTATGTTTAGGATCTTACATTTTGAAATTCGTCTCACTAAAAATAGTGAAAGACAGTGGAAGACTCTGACACCAGGACACTTCAATTATACCATAACATATGGCCCTGGGACAGTCACTTCACCTTTTTAGGTCACAAACCTACTGGGATTCTTCCAGGTTTAACTTGCTGAAATTTTTATGTAAAGCTGTAAAGCACTTGTGTATAGATAGAGCAAAATATGCTAAACCCAGATTCATGTGCTGAGACTATTTTCAAATTCTAATGTTGATTCAGAGTTGGGGTTTAAGGTATGGACAAAGTCCATTTTCCTTTAGTACTAAATACAGCTTTGGGTGACCCCTAAATCAGTCAGTTTTTGTTTTTGTTTTTGTTTTTGATTGCTGGTAACAAAACCCTCCCCTCCATCTGAACACACACAAAAGAAATCCTTGGCTCAAATAGTGGACTAATCTAGGGGCTGTATAGGTTTTAGCACAGCTGGCTTTGGATGCTGAAATGATGCCATGGTAACCTGTCTTCCCCCATCTCTGGGTTCTACTTTCCTCCCTATTGGCTTTGTTCTCTCCTATTATAGATAGGATCCCTTCTTGAAGTCAGAGAAGATATTCATCAGCACCTCTAGACTTAAATTCTACCAGCCTAACAACCCAAAAGAGAGAGAGCTCCCCTTTCCTGGCTGTTTAAGCAAAAGCTCTAAACCTCTCATTATCCCAGCCTGGGTCACATGCCCATTCCTGAATCTATCACTGCAACCAGGGATACACATTGTTCTAAATGGTCACATCTGGACCACGTGCCTACCCCTGGGGTATAGTAATGGTGTCAGAACAACCAAGCTACATGAACTCGAGAATTTCAGGAAAGGAAATTCAAGGGGCCATATCCAGAAGTCAGGAACATGAATTTTAAGTAGACAGTGAAAAAAAAAAAGGCCATTATTACTAACCTCTGTCCAGATAGAGCACCAATACCTGCCTCCTACTCAGTCTTAAAGTACAGAGACAAAGCTGGCATTCTATCACTACACTTGGAGAGTACTTTTTTCACCAAGAGAAATCCTGACATTTTCTCTCTCCAATCACTTTGAGAAGTTAGAAGCTGTAGCTTTCAAATGGAAAACTTAATGTGCCATGAACTTCTGGTCATAAGCTAAGAAGTAAAAACTCTCTTTGGGCCTTTTAGAAATCAGCTCTCCAACTTTATGTCCATGGTTTGTAATGTCGTAATTGCCTCCATGTTGTACTGCATCTGCCTTCGCAAACAAAGTTGAAACCTGCAGGTCACCTTGGATTAACGAATGTATTGTGTGCACAACTGCTGAGGCCTTGAATACGTGCTCTGTCTTGCACTGAAAAACACATGAAGAGGGAAAACACACAGACACACAAAACAACTTTGACTAAATCTGACAAAAAGGAAGAAAGCATATTGGAGAAAGATGGCTCAGGTATGATTATTTCCCTGCATTTTGCTAAACACCATTTATCTTCCGGGAAGCAGTGCGAACAGCTGGGGCTTACAGACTCTGCAAATATTACTGCTATGCATGTGAGGAGATGAACTCTCTGAAATATAGAAAAAGGCAGACTGTATGGAATAGTCTAGATTCTTTCTTTTGGCTTGTGCCCTTCTCATACCAGACCATCCGGGCCAGGGTTTTGGTTTTTTGTTTGCTTGCTTGGTTTGGGTGTTTTTTCCTTGCTTTAGTTTGGGTGTTTGTTGTTCCTTTTTTTTTTTTTTTTTTTAATGATTTCTCATAGAATAGTTCAAACTAAACTGAGAAAAGGCAACCTAACCTTGCTGTGATTCAGGCACATTAATCACCTTCAAGAAATTGACAGTTTTCCTTTGATAACACTATTTTGCCTTGGGTTTAAAATGCAAAATACTATCGTTATTACTTTATAGGTACCACATCAGGAACAAAGAAACTGGTACTTTTCCTAGTGCCTGCATTGTCCCTTCCCTCTCACCTGGCTCTTTCTTTTTTCAGCCTTCATATCTTTGCTTAAATGTCAGGCCTTAGTTTCTTAAAAATTAAGCATATACAAAAGTAAACCAAATCACCACAACAACCAAGCAGTTCCATTTCTAGGCATGTGCCCAAGAGCAATGAAAACATAACGTCCACACAAAACCTTGTGCATGAATGTTCATAGCAACATTATGCTTAAAAGCCCAAAAGTGGAAAACATCCAAAGATGTGTCAACTGGCAAATGGATCAACAAAATGTGATATAGCTATAGATGGAAATATTACTCAGCTGCAAAAAGGAAAGAAGCACTGATATATGCTACAACACGGATGAACCTAAAAAAGGTTAAGCTAAGTGAAAGAAGTCAATACAAAAGATAACATATTGTATGATTCCACTTGTATGAAATGTCTAGCAAAAGCAAATCTAGAGAGAGAGAAAGTAGGTGAGTGGTGACCTGTGGCTGGAGATGGAAACAGAAATTAACTGTACATGGGAATGGGGGAGCTTATAGGGGTGATGAGAAAGTTCTAAAAATTGGATTTTCATGATAGTTATATAACAGTCAATTCAATGAAAAGCATTGAATTATACAACAAAAAATTTTAAATAACAATAATAAAGTCCAGGCCTTTCTTAGTCTGAGGTTAAGTAAAATGCCCTTGCTATACCTCCCCTTGGCCCGTACTTTAGAAAGCCTCATCCCACTTGAAAATACTTGGATTTGGTCTCAGACACACGTGGATTCTAGTCTCAGCTGTGCCATTTGTTGGCATGAACTTGGACAAGTCACTTGCCCTCCTTAAGTTACGACTCTGGGGGAGAGGTACATTTTTATTAAATTATTTGCCATAGTCTCAAAATGTTGTCTTTGTTTGTGTCCTTTCTACCTAATTGGACCATGCACTCAGGGCTTGTTCTTCCGTATCTCTTGTACCATGCCCTGTGACACAGCACAGATCTCTGGGCAGTGCAGTCTGGTGGGTAAAACCTCTGCAACCAGAGCGGTTGGGTTTGAACCCACTCCCTAGCGGTGTGACCATGACCAAGGTATTTAACCACACTGTTTCATCTGGTTTTTTTTGTGAGTTATTAAGGTTCTTTTGAAAATTAAATGAGCCGATACATGCTGATACATATACAGTGCTTAGAACAGTGCCTGGCCCTTAGGAAGTGCTATGTGTTAGCTATGATCTGTATACCCCAGATCTGGACAGGTACAAATAACATACATCAGCTTGGCTTTTTACTTTCCAGGAGTGTTTGAGTCCACTCTGGACATGCATCACTACCAACCAGCATTGGTAACACTCTTCAACAGCAAATGCTCACCTCTCTGAACAATGTGGGTGTTTTGTTTTTTCCCAACAGATTCTTTAACCCTTCGCCTCAGTTTCTCATAAAAGTAGGTTATCTTTTAGTGAAAACTCAACAAACGCTTTTGTACTCGCGTTTTGTACCAGCAAATTCCATTAATTCATTGAATCATGTGTTTAGCATACAGTAATTGAAAGCTGACTGAGTGCCAGTCCTAGGAGGTGGGGACTAAACAAACACAGAACGAGATATTAATATAATCCTTATCCTCAAGAAGTTTGCGATCAGAATCAGAGGTTCCCAAACTCCCTAGGAATCAGTGACCTAAAGAAACAGGAGGGTGATAAGGTCTGGCATGCGGAAGGAAGGTTTAAGCATCACTCCCCCACCCTATCACCTCCATCCACCTCGTAAAGTTATTTCAAAGTAAAAACAATCTTTTGAAAACAAATGTAATATCTGCCGAAAACCTATTTTCATTGATCTGTAACAAGCAATCCGTGTAAACACAGCATGCTTGCTATGCAAACACAGTCTCAGGTAAGTCCGCTAGGAGGTCACTCCCCAAAACAAACTCCTGAGTTTCCCCTATATTGAAATTTTGGAGCTGTCATCAAAGTATAAAGCTTTGTTTGTTCATTTATTATTTAAGTCAGTATGCTGGTGGATTTACAAAATACAGATTCACTAGAATTTCTGGCTCAGAACCCAGGCATCTGTACTGTTAACAACCTTCTCGGGGCTCAGTTAGTGGATCTGCTTTGGGGAACCACTGCTCTATGTCACAGACGGCAGGAAGGGAGGATGGATTAAACTAAAGACAGGGACAGCAGTGAGGAGGTGAGAGGTGAGGACTGTGTGAGCCAGGCAAGGAGGATGTGGTGGGCTTAGCCCTCCAAGATGTCCATGTCCCCATCCCTTGAACCTGTGAATATTACCTGCCATGGCATAAAGGACTTTGCAGATGTGATTAGGGATCCTGAGAGAGGAAGATTATCTGAATTATCTATCTATCTACTATCTGGTGAGCTCTTAGTGTAATCACAGTATCCATATAAGAAGGAAGGAGAGGGAGATTCAGCTGCAGAAGAGGAAGAAGACCTTATGCAGGGAGAAAAGGTGACATGCTTGAAGGAAGCAGCCATAAGCCAAGAAATGCCGGTGGCTTCCAGAAACGAGAAAAGATGAGGAAATGGATTCTGCCCTAGAGCCTTCAGAGGGAGTCAGCCCTACTGACACCTTGATTTCAGACATGCAAGGCTCATTTCAGATGTCTGGCGAGAATCCTAAGAGAATAAATTGGAATCTTTTTAAGCTACTATGTTTATGGTTATTTGTTACAGCAGCCATAAGAAACTAATACAGAGGATTAAAAAATATAAAACAAAACTAATAGCATTGACCTTGAACAACGTGGGTGTTAATCCACACATGAGTTACAGTCAGGCCTCCGTGACTGTGGTTCAACCAACATTGAACCATGTAGTGCTGTAGTATATACTACTGAAAAATATCCACATATAATCTGAGCCATGCAGTTCAAACCTGTGTTGTTCAAGGGTGAGCTGTACAGAAACACGTAGGTGTGAAACCATTGATTTGGCAATTGGTAGGATATAAATACGACACTTAAAAAAAAGAGAGAGAAGAATCAAGAATGAGTCTAGATTTCTAATTGTTGATAGATTAATTGGTTGCTCACCCCAAATAATAGAGGAGGTTAAAAAAAAAAAAGCTGTTTGGGCTTTCGCTCAGGGGATGTACAGGTAAAGATGGTCAGAGGCAGTTGGATATATAGGTGTAAGCTTTGGGTTCTATCATTTTCAAAAGTGAAGGATGACATATTCCACGTCTGGTGGTTGTGAGGACTAAAGGAGACAGTGTGTGTGGAAGCCTGGCATGTGTAGGTAGTCAACAGATGTCAAAGGAAATACCTCCACCACGACATGGTCCCATGATCTGGAGTATATTTCCAAGCAAAGAGGGCTATGAGACTCTGCCCTTTATCCCCACTTTCACTCCATCAGTCCATTTGGCAGAATGTAAAATGCTAACTGGAGCAGTCATTAAAATAGTCATTGACACCAGCTAAGGTTTAAGTGACTGGTGCAAAGTGCCTCTATTGACCCCAGAGGGAGATGCAGGCTAATGCAGCCAGGTCAATATTTCTTAATTGAGTAAAGCCTCATTAATTGGGACACAGAGAGCCTCGACCAAAGTTTACATTTTCTCCTTTTTAAAGAGAAAGAGTTTGGGAAGCAAATGAAGAGTTTAACAAGATTTCCAGAGGGAATATTTAAACGCCTTAGAAATACAAACTGCGTTTAATTACCTTCAAACACTTGAGAAGCACCATTGGCAGTCCAACCAATTTATGAAGGGCAAACTACTTTTAAATTTTTATTAAATAAGTGCTTGGGGCAGACCAAGGAATAATTTTATAGCCTGGTTCTATTTCCTGGAAATAGTGAAACTGTTTCCTTTAAAATATTTCACCATTCTGAACTTCCACTCATTCTGACTATCAAGGAGTCAGACAAATAAGGGTTTCATATGCCTTTTCCTCCAGAGTTCCTCCTCCACCACCTATCCTAGCCATGTATTTTGGGGGTTCTTGGACTCAATTCCAATGTATGGGTTGGTGTATAGGGGTGCGGTTCCCCCATACCACTAAGAAATTCTCAGGACACCAGCTGGGTGTCCTATGATTCAACTCAATTCCGATACTGTCCACCCAGAGATAGCTCAGGTTTCACAGGTCAGTGTTCAGTCCCACAAGAGTGCTTCCTGCTCCCCACTGCCCGACTTCAGTTGTCTCCTGTGCTTGTGACCAACTGCCTAGAGATTGGAGGGTCCAATGATTCCCTCCAACCTAGGATGCAATCACAAGACCAGGTTGTCATCTGTGCTTCTGACCAAATAGCTACAGATGGGAGGTTCCCATAGCCTTGTCCCATTAATTTGCTAGAGCAGCTCACAGAACTCAGAGAAACATTTTTTCACTTGATTACCAGTTCATTATAAAGAGATATAACTCAGGAATAGCTAGATGGACGAGATGCATAGGGCAAGGCATGAGGAAAGGGTGCAGAGCTTCCACACTCTCTCTGCATCCACACATATTCACCGATCTGGAAGCTCTCCAAACCTCATCCTTCTGAATTTTTATGGAGGTTTTTATTACATAGGAATGATTGATTTAATCATTGGCAGTTGGCTATTGATCTAACCTTTGTTTCCTTTCCCTTCTCTCCTCCCCAGTGGTCAAGACGGAGGGACTGAAAGTTCCAACCCTCTAATCACGTGATTGGTTCTCCTGGCAACCAGCCCCCCACCCTTAACTGTGATCCAAAAATCCCTCACTAATACAAAAAAAAAAAAATTGTCACTTTCATAACTTGGGGAATTCCAAGGGTTTTAGGAACTCTGTGCCAGAAATTGGACGAAGACCAAATACATATTTCACAAGTCAGGAAAAAACCTAGGGCTGATCCTCAGTACTCTTGCATGTCTCTATCAAATCCATCACCAAGACCTGACCATCTCTGTACACTTTCTTTTATTTTTACCCTCAAAATTCTAGTCCCTAACATCTATTTATGATAAAACCCCTCAACAAAGGGGTGTAGAGGAAATGTAGCTCAACATAATAAAGGCCGTATATGACAAGCCCAAGGCTAACATCATACATAACAGTGAGAAGCTGAAAACCTTTCCTCTAAGATCAGGAACAAGACAAGGATGCCCACCTTCACCACTTTTATTCAACATAGTATTGGCAGTCCCAGCCAGAGCAATTAGGCAAGAAAGAGAAATAAAAGGCATCCAAATTGGAAAGGAAGAAGTAAAACTATCAATAATTGCAAATAACATGATATCATATACACCGTATATCATATGTAGAAAACCCTAAAGACTCCATCAAAAAACTGTTAGAACAAATAAATTCAGTAAAATTGTAGGATATAAAGTCAATACACAGGAACTCTGTTGTGTTCCTTTATCCTAAGAATGAACTATCAGGAAGAGAAATTAAGAAAATAATCCCATTTATAATTGCATCAAAAAGAATAAAATACCTAGGAATAAATTTAACCAGGAAGGTGAAACCCATATATGGAAAACTATGAGACATTAATGAAAGAAATTGAAAAAGACACAAATTAATGGAAAGATATTCCATGTTCATGGGATAAAAGAATCAATATTGATAAAATGTCCATACTAATCCTAAAGTTCATATGGAACCATGAAAGACCACAAATAGCCAAAGTAATATTTAGTAAGAAGAACAAAGCTGGGGACATCATGTGTCTTGATTTCAAACTATATTACAAAGCTATAGTAATCAAAACAGTATGGTATTGGCATAAAACTAGACATATACATCAATGTAATAGAACAGAGAGCCCAGAAATAAACCCACAAATATATGGTCAATTAATTTACAACAAAGGAGTCAGAAATATCCAGTGGGAAAAGGACAGTCTCTTCAATAAATCATGCTGGGACAACTGGACAACCATATGCAAAGGAATTGACCACTGTCTTATACCAGGCACAAAAATTAACTCAAAAAGGTAAAGAATTGAAGATAAAACCTGAAACCACATAACTCCTAGAAGAAAACATAGGTGATAAACTCCTTGGCTTAGGTCTTGATGATGATTTTTTTAATCTGACACCAGAAGCAAAAGAAACAAAAGCAAAAATAAATAAGTGGGATTACATTAAATGATAAAGCTTCTGTAAAGCAAAGGAAATCATCACCAAAATGAAAAGACAACCTACTGAATGGGAGAAAATATTTGCAAATCTTATATCTGAAAAGGAGCTAATATCCAAAATATATAAAGAACTCATAAACTCAATGGCAAAAACCTAAAAAAAAATTTAATTAAACATGGGCAGATATGATGAATAGATATTTTTCCAAAGAAGATATACAGATGAACAACAGGTACATGAAAAGATGCTCAGTGTCACTAATCATCAGGGAAATCAAATCAAAACCACAATGAGGACATCCTAGGTGGTGCAGTGGATAAGAATCTGCCTGCCAATGCAGGGGACACGGGTTCAATCCCTGCCCCAGGAAGATCCCACAAGCCATGGAGTCACTAAGCCTGTGTGCCACACCTATTGAGCCTGTGCTTTAGAGCCTGTGAGCCACAACTATTGAGCACATGTGCCGCAACTACTGAAGCCCACACGCCTAGAGCCTGTGCTCCGAAACAAGAGAAGCCACAGCAATGAGAAGCCCGCGTACCATAGTGAAGTGTAGCCCCCACTCGCCACAACTAGAGAAAGCCTGTGAGCAGCAACAAAGACCTAACAGCCAGTAAATAAATAAATAAATAAATTTATATTAAAAAAAGACAATAAATAGCAAGTGTTGATGAGGATGTGGAGCAGTGTTGGTGGGAATGTAAACTGGTATAGCCACTATGGAAAACAGGACAGTGGTTCTTCAAAAATTTAAAAATACAACCACCATATGATCCAGAAATTCTACTTCTGGGTATTCATCAGAAGGAAACAAAAACACTAATTCGAAAAGATATATGCACCCCCATGCTTTTATACACATACAGATACACACACATATATATGTACAGTGGAACATTATTCAGCCATAAAAAAGAACTAAATCTTGCCATTTGCAGCAACATAAATGGACCTTAAGGGTATTATGCTAAGTGAAATAAGTCAAAGAGACTAATACTAAATGATCTTACTTATATGGGGACTCTAAAAACAAAAACAACCCCCCCCCCCAAAAAAAAAAAACCAAGATCATAGATACAGAGAACAGAAGGTTGGTGGTTGCCAGAAGTACGCGGTGAAGGAGGAGAGGAATGGGTTAAAAAAAAATTAATAAAAAATAAATTCTAGTCCCAGCTCCCATCACCTCCTACCTGGACTACTGCAAGAGTTCTTCCTCTAGTTTTTGGATCTACTCAATGCCCTTCTGATTCCCCTTTCTGACAAGTGCCAGTGAGATCTATCCAAAATAAAGTGTAGCCTCTAGAGTCAGACTGCATGGGATCATTAGCTGTGGGGCTTTTGCTCATCCATAGCCTTTCTGGGCATCACCGTGTTCATCTACAAGACTGATGATAGTCACTGCCTCTGAAGCTTCAGGTGAGGATTAAATGACCTGAAATGATCTAAATGAAATGAAAGTGAAGTGCTTTCCTTGGTGCCTGCAAATAACAACTGCTCAGTAAATATTAGTTTCCATAATGACCACTTGGCCTGTCCACCAGTCAGCCAGTTAGAACAATCTCATCCCAGTTATTACAAACAAGCACATGTATTCTACAACACTCATTATTGGTTTATATAGGTCAAGTGCAAAAGGAGGTTTACGTCTTGTTTTCTTTCTCATGATTTTTGAGGTGTACAATTAGGAGAAAATGCATATAACTTAAATTAAACCAATCACACTTAGGAACGGTCTAAGTCACAGATATAAAAGAGACATTTAAAATAGGAGTAGGTGGACCATTTCATAATTCTTCCTTTAAAGTTAATACAATTCCTTTTGCACTCCTAACAGACTCTTCCCACAACTTATCCCTTATGGCCCCCAGTAAAAAACAAAAACATGTTTAAAGAAATAAAAAAATCACCTATAAGTAGAGTGGGCCATTAAGTATTCAGAAGGGTACGTTATCAGAACATGAAGAAAGAATTTAATTCTTAGCTGACCAGAGATAAACAATGAAAAATCAGAAAGTAATGCTACTCTGAAATTTTCATTGTAACTCTCTCTAGACACAAATATGTGTTTTCTATCAGGTGAATCCTTTCATCTCAGGAGCTGTTCTAATTGCTCAAAATGTGCTCTGAGTTGGGTAATTCAAAAGCAAAGTTTCTCACCACCGTACTTTACTGGAAAAGCTCATTATCTCAATGTGAAGGAAGCTTTCTCTAAAATGATGAAAAGAATATTTTTAAATGAAATGCCATTTTATTCCTTTTAAAGGACTCAGGGCTGCAGTTAATACTTTAAGAGGCTCTAAGGACCGAAGACATTACAGTGGCTACTTCCCACACCCCACCTTGTATTTCAAAATAAAAACAACCCTAAAATAAGTGGGAAAAAAGGCCAATGTTTTACTTTCCCCACAAGGACTACATTGTTGATTTCCTTGAAACAGCATACATTTTAATTCTTTCTCAAAAAATTTTTCTTGGTGAAGTTGCTTGGCTGGTTTAATTTGCCTACCAAGGACTCAGCACTGTAAGGACTCACACGACTCAAATTAGTTTGGCACACAGTGGTCTAGCAAAGGTGAAACTTGAAGATTTGGATCCAAATCCCAGCTGAGCCACTTACTACCTGTGTGACCCTGGGCTAGTTCCTTCTCTCTGAGCATCAGTCATCTTGTCTGTGGTTGGAACGTGGTTGTGTAGGGATAAGAACAAGTAAACAGAATACAGTCCCCTAAATCTGTCCCCTCAATTTGCTAACTAAATAATTAGATAGAGCTCTTTGCAATTAACCCATTACTTGTATATAAATAGTGCCTCAGCAAAGCGCTATTGATTGCCTTAAATAAACTAAATGGGCACCCTGACAGTTTATTTATTCTTAAAATTTGCTTAGCATGTTCAGAAGACAGAGAATATTTAAAAAACCCCACAGGTTTCAATTTATCAGAATTTAAGTTAATGAGTTTTTGGTATCCTAACATATGGAGAAAAGGAATGAACAAAGAAGACAAGGAAATTATGTATAATGACCACTAAAGATAACAGAACACGATATTGTCAGCGGATTTTAGCATTTGGGGAGTAAACAAAATGTTCTTTGCAGGAGTATGCTTGACACCTGCTGGGAAACTCACTTTCCTGAAAAGGTGAAGGCTTCCAATACCTGCTCAATTACTTCATTCCTCCTACATTAGGTGACTGAAATTTTAAAGAAAAAGGAGATGGTACCAGTTAATGCATCTGAATACACCTCATTTCTGCAGGAGTCATTCATTTAGCAAACTTTTTACTGAGTCTACTCAACATCAACCCATTGTGTTAGGTAACTAGGATGAAATTACCAACAAGACTTATATATGGCCCTTGTCACATGGAACATACATGTTTGGAAGGGGGAAGAAAGGTGCTCTTGAGGACATTTATTTTCCAGTAATTGTGTGCCAGGCACTGCTTTAGCACGTTACACATGAATGGATTTGTTATGAATTTCACTGACAGTACCGAATTAGAAGTTATGCAATTCCCATCTCTTCTTTTCTTGCAGTTACCATCAAAAGTTGTTAACTGAGGAGGGATAAATTAAAGGTTGGGATTAACATATGCACACTACTATCTATCTATCTATCTATCTATCTATCTATCTATCTATCATCTATCTATCCATCTATCTATCTAACAGATAACCAACAAAGGCCTGCTGTATAGCACAGGGAACTATACTCAATATTTTGTAATAACCTATAAGGGAAAAGAATCTGAAAAAGAATATATATATATATATAATAATATATATATAAACTGAATCACTGTACTGTATACCTGAAATTAATACAACATTGTAAATCAACTTTACTTAGATTTTTAAAAAAAATTTGTTAACTGAAAAAACAATAACCACCACCATTAAATCTACATTTCTCCAAAATGTTTTTTCTACGTAATTTATTTAAAGAGGGACCAGTGTGCTTCAAAAATGTCACTGTCATGGGGTAAAAAAGAGCTGAAGAATTGATTAAAATTAAAGGAGCCATAATAACAAAATGTAATATGCAATCTTGGTCTGAATCCTATACTGTAGAAGAAGAATACAATAAAGGTCTTTATTGGATCCGTCAACAAAATTGGAATGTAGACAGTAGCTTAAATAAAAGTATTGATCAATGTTTCATTACCTGAAGTGGGTAACCGTCGTGCGGTTGTGTAAGAGAATGTTCTTGTTCTTAGGAATACACACTAAAGAACTTAAGGGTAAGGTGCGATAATGAATGCAACATAACTGGAAATAGTTTGGGGAAAATATTTTATATATGACAAATGACAAAGTAAATGGGGCAAGACATTAACAACTGGTGAATCTAGGTGAAGGGCATTGTGGAGCTTTTTGTATTTACTATCCTGGTAATTTTTTTCTTGATGCTTATAATTCTTTGTGAATAGAAGTTTAAAAATTCTGTAAATCTAAAATGTAGGATCCTTAATATCACAAAGGTAGAGATGAAAATTCCAAGTACATACTCTCTGCAGCTGGGGATCATTAAGACTGATGTCCTGTTGTGACCAGATATTAAAAGTCTGATCTGCCATGGTGAATTTCTATGGATTTGGGCAATAAAATGAACATTCTCCCAGTCCAGGATTTTATTATCATTTCTCTGAGAATGTACACTTGGTCAGATATTCTTTATTTTGGCTCCAGATCACCTACAACTTCAGAATGTGTTTTGAAGTCAATTCATCTCTAAGGCCATCCAAATATTGAAAATGTCATTAAAATATGAAGTAGAACTGAACAGATTTTTGTGTTAAAGTTCTTCCCATCCATTCCCATTTCCACCCATCACTGGGGAAGTTTTACTTGAAATCTGAAATCCCTAAGTAGCTTATTCTCTGGATAGTTCAAACATAACTTTTTGCCCTGATTTAAAGTTTTCTTTAACAATGTGATTTATGTACTAACTTAGACATGTCTCAGGAGGTGAGGGATTCAAAGACTAGCCATGACTTGGGACTTTGCGAGGGAATAATTTTATGAAGGCTCAGTTATAAATGGGGAAAATAATTCTTACCTCAGAGGGGATGATGTAAGAGATAATTATCATCTGCAAAATGCCTCAAGGTCTTAAGATAAAAGGGGTCATTTTTGTGTATCAGGCTGTCATTTTTATTATGTGCTCTCTTATATTTCTTTTACAGAATATGGAGCAAAATCATTTTAAATGAATTGAAGGTGGTTGCCTTCGCAGGTTAAACGAAACAATCTACTTGCCCTTGGCCACAGGCAGAGTTCTTATCAATGGAATGAAGAATAAAGAAATTCCTAGCCTTGTTGCTTCCCCTTTTTCACTTGCTTACTAAATGAGCTACTTTATTTTCAATTTATTATTCTACTCTATTTTCACGTTATTATTTTAGTTTAATATTATACAAATGATGCTTGCCTTAGCACATTTTGATGGTAAGTGTTCAGCCAGGGAAATTCAATTTCACTGTCTTAGTCTATTTGGGCTGCTATAACAAAGTGCCATAGATTACATGGCTTATAAACAACAGAAATTTATTTCTCACAGTCTTGGAGGCTGGAAGTCTGAGATGAGGGCGGCGGCATGGTTGGATTCTGGTGAGGATCCTCTTCCTGCTTGTAGACTGTCTCCTTTTTCTTCTAACTTCACATGAAGGAAGGTGGGCAAGGGAGCTCCCTGACTTCTTCTTCTTTTTTAAAATAAATTTATTTATTTCTTGGCTACTTTGGGTCTTCATTGCTGTGCACAGGCTTTCTGTAGTTGCAGAGAATGGGGGTTACTCTTTGTTGCGGGGCATGGGCTTCTCATTGCAGGGGCTTCTCTTCTAGCAGAGCATGTGCACTAGGCGCATGGGCTTCAGCAGTTGTGGAGTGTGGCTCTTTAGTTGTGGCTCGCAGGCTTAGTTGCTCTGCGGCATGTGGGATCTTCCCGGACCAGGGATCAAACCTGTGTCCCCTGCATTGGGAAATGGATTCTTAACCACTGTGTCACCAGGGAAGCCCCCCTGACCTCTTCTTATAAGGGCACTAATTCCATTCATGAGGGCTTCACCCCATGACCTAATTAGCTCCACCTCTGAATTCCATCAATTGGGAATTTAGAATTTGGGGGTGGGGGGGAGGGGAGGACACAAACACCCACCCAATATTTATTGAACACCTGTCATGTATTAGGCACTGAGAGAAAACTGGTGGACAAACAGACCCACTTGCAGAGCTCATGAAGCTCGGAGTCCAGTGGAGCAGAAACACAAGAAATAATTGTAAAATAAATATTCCATTTTAAAGTTTGACAAAAGACATAACCAGAGACCTGAGATTATTAGGATGGAGCCTGATATAAATAAACTTCTAACAGATCTTCCTAGTTCTGTTTGTAATAAATGTGATCACAGATGTCCTCAGAGGTAAAACATTTTAATAACACACTAATTTGTCAGGAAAAGTGTATCTAGGTCAAAGGAAGAGTTCAGTCTCATTTGTTAGCACTGCTTTTGATTTTCTCTGAGTTTTAATATTTTCAAGGATATGATGGAACATTACAACTGTAGAAAAAATTGCAAATGCTGAGCCAAAACTGGTTCTTATATAATTGATGGTAAGAATCAAGAGGAAATTAAACATTTCTAAAAAGAAAAATACAAAATAAACAATATTGCAGTAATGAATTTAGGGAAAAAATACTTATGAGTCATTGCAATTCCCTAGTGAACATCTAGTTATCCTTTATTGAATGCTTTCTATTTGTACAGAGTAAGGGCTCAATAAATGATACCTGTTACTATGTTCTATCTGGGGGGCTCATATTGTGGTAAGGACTCACTCAGATTAGCTCAAATAATGTGGAGGTGTTAAAAGGACCTGAAAAGAAAAGGCCATCAGGAATTTCAGTTCTGTGGTAGAATGACCACACAGAGGCCCAGAAAATGGAATGCTCTAGCCTAACAGTAAGAAGAGGACCCATCTTACTTCACAGAGACTTGAATGGATGGATGCTTTCTCTAGAGCAGTTGTTCTCAAAGTATGGTCCTTGGATCATCAGCACGAGCATCAACTAGTAATTTGTTAGCAATGCAAATTCTCAGCACCACCCCCCAGGCTCACTGAATCAGAAATTCTGATGGTGGAACAAGCATTTCTATTTTAATAGGTCCTCCAGGCAACGACAGAAGATGGCTTCTGGATTTCCATCACCCTAAACATCTAGGATGATTTGGACATCAATTACCAATTACATAGACATCTCAATATGAACAATAAATGAAACATATGGACTGACTTAATGGAAGAGTCCAGAAGCAGGGACTGTCTGCTCAAGATTGAGAACCACTGCCCTAGACCAGACCTGGTCTGGTTAACTCTGGATAGTCACTGGGTTTGAAAACCTTGACTACAGGACTTCAACAGTTACATGTCTTGGGCTCTCCTCTCCTTTGGTTTTTGCTTCCTTCGCTAACATTTATTTTATTTTCTCTGTATCCTGAATCAAAAGGATCTGATTGGTGCAATGTTGTTACCAACATTCCTATTGGACAAAGCTTTGGAGTCAGGCCAGCTCATATACTTTGACTGACTCTAAAGTCAGGTCACCAGCCAACCTGTAAACTCGCTGCCCTGAGGTCCCATGCCCACCCCTGGTCCAATCAGCCAAGGCCAGAGAGCTGGGGCTACAGGGAAGCTGCATGGGCATTGATGTTTCATGAACGGCTTGGAGCTGTTTCCTGCAGTAAGACATTGTAGGGAAGGCTCTCCCTGGAAAGGGACTATCGGCCCCTTGCTTTTATCACCTAGAAATATTGAATGACCCAGCATAGACATGACCTCTTCTGATACAGGTCCAAGACTGAGTTGGTTTGTACTGAAATAACTGCGAAGCTGTTACAACTAAAGTCCCTTAAATATTAATGTGTCTAAATAACCATAGATGATTGGATGTCCATTGGCCCTATTACCTTCTTCTCCAAAGAACATGTCACGTTAGGCCCTTGAGGTAAGGATCAGCACCCAAAATATTCCCTGGCACATAGTGAGTGCTCAATAACGACTTGTTGAATAAATGGATGGATGGATGAGTGAGAAAAAGGAATCCTTCTGGACATAGAGATTATCATACCAAGTGAAGTAAGCCAGAGAGAGAAAAACAAATATCATATATCACTTATACGTGGAATCTAAAAAATAACACAAATGAACTTATTTACAAAACAGAAACAAAGTCACAGACATAGCAAACAACCAAAGGGGAAAGCAACTGGGAGTATGGGATTAGCAGGTGCACATTGCTATACATAAAATAAACAACAAAGATTAACTGTATAGCACAGGGAACTATATTCAATATCTTATAATAACTTACAATGGAAAAGAATCAAATATATATATATATACATATTTATCTGAATCACTTTGCCATACACCTGAAATTATCATAATATTGGAAATCAACTATACCTCAATTTTTTAAAAAAAGGAATCCAGGGCTGGGGGTGGGATGAATTGGGAGATTTGGATTGACATATATACACTATTGATACTATGTATAAAATAGATAACTCATGAGAAGCTACTGCATAGCACAGGGAACTCTACTCAGTGCTCTATGGTACATTGAGAAGGAAGGGAATTCAAGGAAAGAGGGATATATGTATACGTATAGCTGATTCACTTTGTTGTACAGTAGACACGAATACAACATTGTAAAGCAACTATATTCCAATAAACATTAAATGAGAAAAAAAAAGGAATCCATCTATTTGTGGAGGGGTGGGGGAAGGGTTCACACACACACACACACAAAGGCAACAAGAAACAATTTTTGAATTCTTGTATGGTCTCAAATTTAAAACTTTTGATTCAACAGCCTATATTTATATACTGTTGAGAACATTTTATACAAATACATTTATACATTTCAAAGGAGCATACACAACAACATTTGTTGCAGCTTTGTGTAAAATAGCTAAAGGTTACAGCCTAAATGACTCTCTATGGGAGCTGGGTTAAATAAATTACAGAACCAAAAAACAAAATAGTTTGGAGCTGTTTCATAACTTTAAATGAATTTCCTCAGAAATATGTGAACGGTGTTTGCTATCGTTGCTTCATTTCACTGATTAAACAAACTGCTTTACTCACCCTTGTTTGAAGGTAGCAGTGGAATGAAGAATGAAAAATTCTTAGCCACGTTGCCGTATTTAAGAAGCAACTTTTTCATTAAAAAACAAACTGAAATATAATATTGCCCATCAACTATATTTCAATTGAAATAAAAAATAAGGAAGCAGCTTAAATCTTTTCTGATATGGAATAACCTCTGAGATATATTTGTGAGCAAAAAAAGCAAGATGCTGACAGCATATAGCACCATTCGTGTAAATTAAAAGGGAGATCTATGTACAGAATATCTTAAGAAGTATACATAAGAAGCCTGTAAAGGAATTAAAATGTTGCCTTTGGGGAGGAGAACTGAGAAGAATGGGTTGGAGATACCCTTCTCACTGTCTACCCGTCTTCATATTTTTGCCATTTTTAAGAAAACGTGTATTTTTACTTATTCAAAATGTCATTAACATATTGAAGGCGTTTACTCTTAGAAGATTATCTTTAAAAAAATTAAGAGAAAATGGATCTTGCAGCGATTACACCTACATTCTGATTTCTTGTACATGCTACTATATTTTCAGAGGACAGAAAATTGTTTCTGAATTTCTATCGCCCTTACTATCTAGGATGTTTTGGCCACCGAACCCAGAAGTCTCAGTTTTGATAATAAACAGAATATATGGACTTACTTCGTGGAAGAGTCCAGAAAGAGGGCAGGATTCAGGGGCGATTTGATTCTGAGGTTCACCATGCTCTGGGGGCTCCACTGTTCTCTCCATTCAATTCTCTCAACTCTGGCCTCCTCTGAATTAGCAGTGGCTCCAGGCTGGCACGCCCTACTGGTGGCAAAAATCGCCACTGCTGTTCCCGGTGCTGCCAGCACCACCACACAGCCCGGTACGAAGGGAGCTTCTGTCCCAGCATTCCAAGCGGAGCGAACCTCAGGCACGGCTCCAAGTGCTGCTCCCAAGTTTTGCTCCACGCACCAGCCTTGCTTGTGCAGGCCGGCATCCGTGACTGTGGCCAGCTGAACTGAATGGGCTGCACCTGGGTTTCTGGCTCCTACCCCGGGGAGGATAGAATTCACTGCCCTGGCACCACAAGTGGCCTCAAATGCAAGATGAGCACTGTTGGGAAGGAGGAACCGGGGAGTGGAGGCTGATAGGAAACATCAGGAATTGTCCCCCAAGAGTTGATCTTCAGGTTTGCAAAAATGAGGACTTGGCTAAATCTCTGCATGTTGTCTGAGAGTTACGCTACACCCCCTACCCCCTTTCTCTTTTCTCACAGTAAAGATCTATTGTCTGGGTAACCAGTGTCTGAGTTGGATAACACCACACGTTCTTGAAATGAAAGAACAATACTCTTTTCTCATCTGACAGTTTGACTCTTTAATACTGTGTGATGAGCACCCACCCTAGAAGTGCACTGCTGCCAAGTCAAGATGAGCACGTCATCTTAGTATGACGAAGGGAGAAAAGGACTCTGCTTCTCCGTAGGAGGAGATCGCCATGGTCACAGTCAGCTTTTATCTATGATTTTTTAAAAAATAAATTTATTTCTTGGCTGTGTTGGGTCTTCGTTGCTACGCATGGGCTTTCTCATGGAGGTGGCTTCTCTTCTTGCAGAGCACAGGCTTTAGGCTCATGGGCTTCAGTAGTTATGGCACATGGGCTCAATAGTTGTGGTGCATGGGCTTAGCTCCTCTGTGGCATGTGGGATATTCCTGGCCCAGGGTTCGAACCCCTGTCCTCTGCATTGGCAGGCGGATTCTTAACCACTTGCCACCAGGGAAGTCCTATCTATGATTTTGAAACATCGATCACAGCTTTGAATACTGCTGAGTTTGCTGGACTTTTCTAAACCTAGAATCTGGCAGAGCCAAGTACCCCCAAAACTTGAGCTGCCTGTTACCACTGAGGCTTTCAGCCGGTTGTGAGATTGCTGGAGATGTTAGCCAGCCAGTCAGTCCATAAATACAAACCATGCCCATACTGGGGGCAACACACCAGGTAGGAGCTGGGGATACAGTAGTGAAGGAGATAGGGTCCCAGCCCCCTGGAACTTGCTCCAGCAGGGGAGGCAGACAGTAAACAGCTTTTTAAACAGTTAAGTGTTTACAGTTAAGTATCTATTTAAACAGTTAAGTAATTACAGACTGCAGAGACCCTATGCGATTTGTCTCCTGCTCACACCATGCAGCTTATCAAGGATGCTTTCCCCCTCATCCTCTGCAAGGCAGATGCCTGGATCTTTTATGTCTTAGAACCAGCCCTGTTCCCATCTACCCATCTGAACACACACACTTTGAACACGCACTGTTTCCTTTACAGGAAATAGCCTCCCAATACTCCATTACCTCCTTTCCCTTCACTCTTTCTAATTTGGATTTCAGCTTGTTTGTTTATTTATTTACTTATTTATTTTTTACTGCGCCACACAGCATGTGGGATTTTAGTTGCCCAACCAGGGATCAAACCTGCGCCCCCTGCATTGGAAGTGTGGAGTCTTAACCACTGGACTGCTGTGGAAGTCCATGGATTCCAGTTTAAACTACATTTCCTTAGGGAATCCTTCCCTGGGAGTCGATCAGGTATCTTTATAGGACCTTCCAGTCTCATCTGTGTTTCCCTCTTGGCACATGGGCTTTTCAGCATTAGACATCCACTTGGGAGATATGTGATTACTATCTGTCTCCACAACCAGACTCTAAGTTCCAAGAAGGTAAAAGCTGTGTCTAGTATTTTCGCCTTTGTATTTCCGTGCCATACCAAGCATGCTCCACCCCAGGGCCTCTGCCTGTGCTGTTCCCTCTGCCTGGAACTCTTCCGAGTGGCCACCCGGTCCACTCTCTCACTTCCTTCAGGTTTCTGCTCGGATATGAACTTAGCCACGAGACCTTCCCCGACCCCTTTATACAAAATAGCATTTCCAACTGGAGGCATCGCAATTCCCTTTATCTTGCCCTGCAGAGCACCTCTACTTTTCAAAGACTCTATTTTCTTTAATTTTATATTGCTCCACTAAAATGGAAGCTCTATGAGAACAGAGCCTTTGTGCATTTAGTTGACTACCTTTTCCTTAGAAGATCACCTGCCTGGTAGCTATTAGGTGCTCAATAAACAATCTATTGCATGAATGGCTGAATCAGTACCTAGTGCTTGGCAAATTGTTTTCACACAGTAGGCACTCAGTAAATATTTTTGAGTGAATGAGCACCTGAATGAAGAAGTATACGTGCTGCTAAAACAAAGGCAGAACATTTAACCTTGTTGTAAGAGTCATATAAGGTATATAGAATAAAAAGGGGGTTGCAGCCATTTTGATTGCGTTAAGCCAGTACAGGCATACCTCAGAGACACTGCGAGTTTGGTTCCAGACCATCACAATAAAGTGAATATTGTGATAAAGCAAGTTGCACAGAATTTTTGGCTTCCCAACATGTATAAAAGTTATGTTTATACCATACCATAGTCCATTAAATGTCCAATAGCATTATGTCTAAAAGAACAATGTACTTAATTTAAAAATACTTTATTGCTAAAAAATGCTAACCATCATCTGAGCTTTTTTGCTGGTGGAGGGACTTGCCTTCATGTCGATGGCTGCGGACTGATCAGGGTGATGATTGCTGAAGGTTGGGATGGCTGTGGCAATGTCTTTTTTAAAAATTAATTAATTTATTTATTGGCTGCTTTGGGTCTCTTGCTGTGCATGTGCTTTCTCTAGTTGAGAGCAGGGGCTATTCTTCATTGCAGTGTATGGGCTTCTCATTGTGGTGGCCTCTCTTGTTGTGGAGCATGGGCTTCTAGGCACTTGGGCTTCAGTAGTTGTGGCACACAGTCTCTGTAGTTGTGGTGCACGGGCTTAGTTGCTCTGTGTCATGTGGGATCTTCCCAGAACAGGGCTTGCACCCGTGTCCCCTGCAGGTGGATTCTTAACCACTGCGCCACCAGGGAAGTCCCGGCTATGGCAATATCGTAAAATAAGGCAACAATGATGTTTGCCACACCAATTGACTCTTCCTTTACCAAATGATTTCTCTTTAGCATGCAATGCTGTTTGATAGCGTTTTACCCACAGGAGAACTTCTTTCAAACTGGAGCCAACTTCTCAAACCCTGCTGTAGCTTTATCAACTGAGTTTATGCCATATTCTAAATCCTTTGTTGCCATTTCAATAATCTTCACAGCATCTCCTCCAGGAGTAGATTCCATCTCAAGAAACCATTTTCTTTGATTATCCATAGAAATAACTCATCATCCATTCACGTTTTATCCTGAGATTGTAGCAATTCACTCACATCTTCAGGCTCCACTTCTAATTCTAGTTCTCTTGCTACTTCTACCAGAGCTGTGGTTACTTCCTTCACTGACGTCTTGAACCTCTCAAAGTCATACATGAGGGTTGGAATCGACTTCTTCCAAACTCCTTTTTATATTGATATTTGACCTCTATTAATATTGACCTCTTTCCGTGAATATTGAATATTCTTAATGCCTCTAGAATGATGAATACTTTCCAGAAGATTTTTTGATTTATTTTGCCCAGATCCATCAGAGGAATCACTGTCTATGGCAGCTGTAGCCTTATGAAATATATTCCTTAAATAGTAAGACTTGAAAAGTAAAAACGACTCCTTGATCCATGAGCTACAGGATGGATGCTGTGTTAGCAGGCATGAAAAAGACATTAATCTCATTGTACATCTCCATCAGAGCTCTTGGGTGACCAGGTGCACTGTCAATAAGCAGTAATATTTTCAAAGGAATCTTTTTTTTTTTTTTTCCTGAGGAGTAGATCTGAACAGTGGACTTAAAATAGTCAGTTAACCATGTTGTAAATAGATGTGCTTTCTGTCATCCAGGCTTTGTTTTTCCATTGATGGAGTACAGGCAGAGTAGATTTAGCATAATGCTTAAGAGCCCTAGGGTTCTCAGAATGGTGAATGAGCATTGGTTTCAACTGCAGATCACCAGCTGCTTTAGCCCATGACAAGAGAGTCACCCTGTCCTTTGAAGCTTTGAAGCCAGACACTGACTTCTCCTCTCTAGCTATGAAAGTCCTAGATGGCATCTTCTTCCAATAGAAAGTTGTTTTATCTACATTGAAAATCTCTTGTTCAGTATAGAACATGAATTATCTTAGCTAGATTTTCTGGACACTTTGCTGTAGCTTCTACAACAGCACTTGCTGCTTCACCCTACACTTTTATGTTACAGAGATTGCTTCTTAAGTCTCATGAATCAACCTCTGATGGCTTCAAACTCTTATTCTGCAGCTTCCTCACCTCTCTCAGCCTTAATAGAATAGAATAGAGTTAGGACCTGGCTCTGGATTAGGCTTTGGCTAAAGGGAATGTTGTGGCTGGGTTGATCTTCTATCCAGACCACTAATACTTTCCCCATATCAGCAATAAAGTCTGTTTCACTTTCTTATCATTTACGGGTTCACTGGAGCAGCACTTGTAATTTTCTTCAAGAACTTTTCCTCTGTATTCACAACTTGGCTAACTGTTTGGTACAAGAGGCCTGACTTTTGGCCTATCTAGGCTTTCAACATGCATTCCTCACTAAGCTTCATCATTTCTAGCTTTTGACTTAAAACTAGAGACATGAGACTCTTCCTTTCACTTGAACACTTAGAGGCCATTGTAGGATTATTAATTGGCCTAATTTCATTATCACTGTGTCTCAGGGAAGAGGGAGGCAGGAGGAGAGGGGGAGGGGGAGAGGGGGGGAACGGCTGGTTGGTGGAGCAGTTGGAACACACGCACATCATTTATCAGATAAGTTAACCATCTTACGTGGGCATGGTTTGTGGTGCTGCAAAACATGTATAATAGTAACAGCAAAGATCACTGATCACAGATCACCATAACAAATAAAACCATCAGGAAAAAGTTTGAAATATTGTGAGAATTACCAAATGTGACACAGAGTCCTGGAGTGAGCAAATGCTGATGGAAAAAGGGTGCCAATAGATTTGCTTAAGGCACAGTTGCCATAAACCTTCAATTTATAAAAATACAATATCTTTGAAGTGCAAGAAAATGAGGTATGCCTGTAGGTCCAACGTCGGGTAAACTTTGTTACAGTCGTTGGTAAGACTAGAATGTTTGAGCAGGAATGGAAACTGTTAAACCCTTCCCTCCCCAGATACCTATCAGACCCACCTCCCTGCTCTTCATACAGTCACTCAGCTGGCAGCTTTTGTTGTCCCACAGTTTCTTGCCAAGGAGGAAGATTGAAAATCTCCCATAGAGCAATTAGCGTCAGGGGTGACCAACTGGAAGCCAAACCCTGCAGCTATTTTCCCGCATTCCTCAACTCCCAGGAGAGCTCCAGAGGATGAGGAACAGAGGTTAGAGGGCAGGGTTCTAGAAGTTTCTTTCTCTTACTTTCGAAAGGCTGACTTGTGTGGGTGGAGGAATTGCATAGGGTATAGAGCAGAGAGTGCTGTGTCTGAACCTTTGGGAGATGGATTTCCTCTGCCTCTCTAAAAGTTTTGGCCTTTTGGTTAGTGATGATACTAAAGGAGCTATACGGTTTCTTCTGGAGCTGTGTCAGGATTTGCTCCATAAATTACCTGGGAGGATGCCATATGCAAATTCAAGAAGAAGTAGCAGTCTTGATATTCATGGGGACAGCTTAGTTATCCTTAAGGGGAAGAGAAGGAAAAGTAGGTATCTTTTTTCTTAATAAAGTCTTTCCTATCAACTCCCAGATTCCACGACTGTTCTTCTTTGGGAGCAGCCTAGAAATTTTAGTAAAGCAATTTAGCCTAAATTTCAGTACAAGCTCACATAATAGTTATAGTGAATTGCTAGACTCCTTCGGAAGCTATGTTCTGTTTTTGTTTTGTTTTTTTTGGCTGCACCACGCAGCATGCGGGATCTTAGTTCCCCCACCAGAGATTGAACCCACGCCCCTGCAGTGGAAGCACAGAGTCTTAACCACTGGACTGCCAGGGAAGTCCCTGGAAGCTACCTTGAAGATCTGTTCACAGGATATTTTCCTAGGATGTAGAAAGCCACATATGGTGATAAAAACGTGCTTGTTATCGTCCCAAACCCAGATCACTTTGCTTTTAATGAAATGGTCATTAGGAAGACTAGCAACACTCAATTCATGTATATACAAAGGGAAAAAAGAACAAAGTATATATTAACCATCATCATCATTTTTAGGCTAAGTGACAACTTATACAAAAAGTATTACATTATAACTAATAGCAATAACACACAGTTGATGAATGAGGACAGTGAGTCTCAGACAGGTTATAAAACTTGCCTAAGGATAACTAGTCATTATGTAACAGCACAGGGCTTTGATTCTAGAGCTGCCAGTTTTGAAAGTCCATGCTCTAAATCAAGGTATTGTACTGAGCACTGGTATTTCGTGTAATATTTAAATTTTTTCCTTTGTTTATATGTCTACCCCAGTACATTCAATATTATTTTAGTATACCACCTTTTCTTAATGGTGTCAAGGTGAGTTTTTAAATTTAGGTAAAATTCACATAACATAAAGTTTGTTATTTTAACCGTTTTTTTTTTTTGGCTCTGTGGCTTGCAGGACCAGGGATTGAACCCAAGCCACCACAGTTAAAGCACCAAGTCCTAGCCACTGGACTGCCAGGGAATTCCCTATTTTAACCATTTTAAAGTATATAATTCAGTAATTCATTAGCATTTATGAATTGTGCAAGCATCACCAGTATTTAGTTTCAGAACACTTTCATCACCCCAAAAGGAAATCTCATAACCATTAACCAGCACTCCTCCTCCTGCCTCCCCACAATTCCTAATAACCACCAGTATATCTCTTATCGCTATGGATTTGCCTGTTCTGGACATTTCATATAAATGGAATCACACGCTTTGTGATTTTTTGTATTCGGCTTCTTTCACTTGGCATCATGTTTTCAAGCTTTTTCTACTTTATAGCATATATCAGTCCTTTGTTCCTTTTTATAGCTGAATAATATTCCACTGTATGCATAGCCACATTTCCTTTATATGCTAATTTTTTGATGGACTTCTGCATTATTTCCATCTTTGGCTATTGTGAAAAATGCCACTATTAACATTCACACACAAGTTTTTGTTTGTACATGTGTGTTCAGTTCTTTCGAATATATATATATACCTGGAAATTAAATTGCTGGCTGGTATAGTAATTCTATGTTCAAGTTATTGAACAACCATCAAACTGTTTTGCACAGTGTCTGCATCATTTTACAGTTTCAGCAGCAATGCATAAATGTTCTAATTTCTTTGCATCTGCACCAACATTTGTCATCTTCCATTAAAAAAAATTGTGCGCATCCTAGTGGAGGTATAGTAGTATCTCACTGGAGTTTTGGTTTGCATTTCTCTAATGACTAATGCAGTTAAACTTTTTTTATGTGCTTTATAGTATTCTTTAAAAGATTTTAAATTCTAGAATAATTTTAGATTTACAGAACATTTGCTAAAATTATATAATGACATTTTAATAACACAATCTCCATATCAAATATACTGGAGGGCATTTCTCTGACTCCTCTACTTCTTCCACCTTCAGTTTTTAACTTTTTGATAGAGAAATATGTCATTGGAAAATGTTATAGTTTTTAATGAAGGTTCTGATACAGTGTCTACTTTGCTTACAAAATCATGGGGGTAGATATTATTACAGTTCTCATTAGAAATTAATAAGTGGTGGTACATAGCTCAGTAATTAAAAATATCGTCTTAGTCACACCAGGTCTAAATATACTGGGTGGGTCATATTAGGCAAAGTACTTAACCTCTCTGAACCTCAGTCTCTTTTTCTGCAAAATAGGGATAGCACCTACCTCATAGTGTCATTATGAGAGTCAATTGAGAAAATGTATTGAAAGCACTTACATGCATTCAATAAATGAGGGATTTACTTTGTTTCCTTGCTTGTTTGCTTTTTAAAGCACCAAGCAATCACCTAATTTATCTGTGTTCCTATAGTTGGTCAGGATCTGTGGGATATCACCATTTTATCTCTGCGTTCTTCATTCATTCATACATGTATTCATTCATTCCTCAAATATGCATTGGGCCCATATTATGTGTCAAGTTGTGGTCAAAAGCTGCAAACATCAATAGTATTAAGAATCAAAAGTCTGGAAGCAGGTAAACCTACGATTAAATCCCAACTGCCACTTCCTAGGTGTGTAATCCTGTGCAAGTGACATCGCCTCTCTTTCCTCATCTATTAAGTGGGACTACTAATACTCCCTGCCTCATAGAGTAGAGAGGATTAAATAAGTGCATCATTGAAATCATTTACCAAAGCATCCTGCACACTGAGCACTCACTCAAAAATATGTTAACCACCAAAGTTTTAACAAGTCAATAAATGCAAAGATTTAGAAGAACACATGACATATTGTAAACGTCTCAATATATTTCGTTTGTTTTTTAATGACTGAGAAACATAAAACCATTCTTAGCTTGTAGGTAATACATGGAAAGGTTAAGAAATAAATTTGGCTGTGGGCCATAACCCGAGGCATCATATGCAGAAAGGATAAATAAGGTTTCTTGAAACTTTTGTTACAATTATATATATACATGTTTATGTGTGTATATGTGCTGGTACAACAAAATGCATTTCTTATTCTGAACGGCAATCAAAAAATTTGAAAACACTAACCTAGAGAAGGGTCTCAGCTCTCTGGAGAGCAGTGTCATAAATGCCAGCTTGCCTTAGCAGGTGGATCACATAGCTTTACTAATTTTAGGCTTTAGTGGTATCAATTCAAAATGGAAAGTCATACCAAGATCATAGGTTAAAATGAAATTAATAACTGAAGGGGAAGTTGGGTCTAGTCTAAAACAGAATAACCTAAGATTAGGCAAAACAAAAAAACAAACAAAAAAACAAACAAAAAAAAAAGAGAGAGAAGAAAAAAAGAATTGTTATCTGTCTAGTTTTGCTCCCATCACTCAGCTGTGAGTGTTCCCAGCATTCTCAGGATTCTAGAGGAAAGGTCACAAGATCAAGGTCAAACATCTGAAAAATGCAGATGCTATGAGTTTGGAAGCAGAAACATTCCCAAGCATATGCCAGTTTGTGCAGTTCACTAAAGCAGGGGGTTAACTTAATAATTAAAACTGCAATGTCTTCCAACACTTAGCTTAATTCAGCAGTTCTCTGCTGCATGTAAAATCCTTGAGGTACTCAAACTTAGGCAAGCTGAATTTCTCAGCCAGGAGTGTCACGAATGTTCAGGATACAAGCACTCCAAACTTGGGCACTGACTTCCTGGGGGATGTTGCTCATAACCACTCCTGGTTTAGCTAAGCCTCCCCTCACCTGGGCAACAGTCCATAACAATGAGTTTAAAATTCTAGGAATGTGCTAAATCTGGAAAGTGAGTAACACATTCTTTGGGGGTCTTCATTCATCTGGCTATAAGATTTTATGGGGAACAGTTTTCCAAAGATGGTACAGTTCAAGGAGTAAAGTTGCTCAGATTCCAGATTGCTGAGTCATTTTCCAAAACTGCACCTAGTGTTTGCCAGATCAGCTTTGTAGCAAGACAGAGTTGTCCTTTATGGAACCACACAGTCACACCATGGGCAGCTGTAACCATCTGGAAACTCAGTGCATGGTTCTATAAAACACACCTTTAAGTATCATAATGTGATCATAAAACTGGACATTGTCTTTCACTTAAAATAAATTACAGGTGGAGGAGACAAGAAGTTCTTCTAACAATGGCACCTTTAACTGCTGAAGCCATATTTGCAAATTACAATCCTCCCTGAAGAGATGTTCTCCAGGATCACCCCAGGCTCCCTGTCATTGAACTTACTCAACACTGTTGAACTGGTATATTTTCTTGTCTGAGTATCCAACGAGTATCTAATTAGGAGATAACATTCCTCCAAGCAAGGGGCGTCGGGGGCAGGGAATGCATGGAAATAGCGTGTCTTTTAGTTCTATACCATCAGTGCCTAGTAGGAATTGACAAAAGTATTTATCGACATCTGTTAAATGACATTAATATGTATAAAATAGATGACTAATAAGAAAAAAAATCAAATCGTACACTTTAAATATATTCAGTTTATTGTATGTCACTTATATCTCAATAAAATTCTTTTTAAAAGGAAAAAACAAACAAAACAAACAAACAAACAAATAACATCTGTTGAATAAACAAATGAATGAAAACAATCTACCAACTGTCATGGGCCATCTTAGAATATTTAATTTTCTTTTCTAGTTTATCCTCAGAAAAACTTGACTCATTTCAGAATATTTGAAATTGATGTTATGTTGTTTAACAAACCATCTGTATTAAACAAGTATAACACTTTACTGGCTTCCTTGTGAAGGGTACACTCCTGCACTGTTGCCAACTTCAGAATATCTTCAAAATAGCTACCAACTTGTGGGCCAACCACTGCAGCTTTGATTGAAATCAAACTCCCACTACATTTGAATTCTTGGAACTCTTAGTTAACTGTGGAAGAGGCAACCACGATAGGAACTTGTAGAGGAACCCACTTTAATGAGGTTTCCCTGAGTCGTCTCAAGTTCACACACAGTCTGCCAAGCTTGATCAGGCAGCCAGTCATGTTTGTGACTCACTTGTGTTTATTCTCAAAGCTACCGAAAAGTAGGCAGACTCTGTCTACTAACCACAATTGAAACTGAAAGCTTTAATACAGACTGAAATTTCTCTCATGGCTTTTCCCATCTGTTAGTGAAAATCTCCTTTATTTTGGGATTGCTAAACCTGGATGATGTAAATTGCAGGTGGCTATCTTTCCTGGCTGTCAGGAGAAGGCCAATCTGTATGTAGTAGGAAGGGATGAGGGCAACACAGGGAAAAAGAACTGAGAAGTGGAAAGAGAAAGCTGAGGGCATCGCTTGAGCCTCTTCATCCAGTCTTGCTGAAAACAAGTTTCATCTCTGGTTTTGTCAGTTATATGGAGTAATACATTTCCTTTTTTGCTTAAGCTAGTTCAGCTAGGTTTCTGTCACTGGCAACCAAAACATTCTAATACAAATAATTACGTTAGCCCCATTCAGAATCCTAAATGATCATTATTATTGATAGGTTATTGGTTTAATACATTTTGGAACATTCAAAGAATGAAATATTAATTGAGCTAATGAAAGTGATCAATATAGGTTTATATTTAACAAATAGAAAATTGAATATATATTGATGAGTAATAAAAGGTATAAAAGATTATTTTATTCCATAAATTAACTATATAAATCCCAAATGGGGAGAGAGGGAGAGAGGGAGAGAGAGAGAGAGACAACTTAAGAAAGTAGATTGCGTGAGTGTGTGTATATTCATATTGGCCAAAGTCCAGGAGGAGGTACACCAAAAGTGCTTACTTTGTGGTAATACAATTTTTTATTTTTCCTGGGCATTCCATCTTTGATTTCAGTGTGTAATTTCCCTCTCTCTCATTCAGTTCAGTTTCAGTGCAATAAATTGTTAAAAACATACAATAAAGAAGACATATAGTGAATGAACACCTTCAATAATAAAATCCTGTATTATTTAAAAGTATCTACCATGTTCCAATTACTACAGTCTCATAGCGTTGGTGGGAGATGAAATAAAAGGGATACAAATATCTATTATGAAGAAAATGCAAATACCCTGTTCTCAAGGAAATTACCAACATCATGAGGTACATTTTCAGTGGAATTATGCAGGATGAGACGTTACCTTATAGCTCAACATTTGGGAAATTTTAGGACAGATTCCATGACAAATTCTTGGGTTTCTCTTGCTTCCTCAGACCCAACAGTGAATTTCAAATCTTCCAGTTACCAATATTCATTTTTTTCCCATGGAAGTGAACCAGAACATCAGCCAGAATTAAACTCTCTTCCTGGAGTTCCTCCTCTGAAGCATTAAAATAATAGTTCACTTGAGATTTCTTGAAAGGTCACAACTTTTTATTTATTCTTGCCTAACTGAAATGACTAAGGGGAGGGGTACCATGGTTAGAAAAAAACCATCTGTCTCCCTGTGAGGAAAAGAGCAAGTTATCAAGTGAATCATTAAAGTGCCTCCAGGAGATGACTTGGAAAATGGTCCTCACTGCCAGTTTCCTTCTATCTGAACTAAGGACTTTAATCTCCCTTGTTGATCTTCTGCTCTAAATTACCAGTTTGGAGTCAGTTACCTTACTGAATACAAAATATTTACCTTGATATCTATAATATGCGCCTCTTGATGGCATTCTTCAGAAACTAAAAGATGTCCTCTTTTGCCCCACAGCCAACCAACTTATCTCCCATCTTCACATTTTCAGAAAAAGGAGGTAAACTACCACTTTAGACTGCAATAATGATCTCTTTACTCACAACTAGAAAACTTCGAAAAGAAATGTATTTGTGAGAAAGAAAAGCAATGCACAATTTATATTTGTGGATTCTTTTCCTTTTAGTGGAACTAGCTATACGAAAAATAAGATTATAATTTGTGCAGAGTTTATCGTGTCAGTTTACTTATCTCAGTCCACTGTGTTTATTAAGAGTTCATTGTTGAAATGAATGGATACAGAAGGTGTGGCATATATATACAATGGAATATTACTCAGCTATAAAAAGGGATGAGATGGAGCTATATGTAATGAGGTGGATAGAACTACAATCTGTCATACAGAGTGAAGTAAGTCAGAAAGAGAAAGACAAATATTGTATGCTAACTCACATATACGGAATCTAAAAATGGTACTGATGAACTCAGTGACAAGAACAGGGAAGCAGATACAGGGAATGGACTGGACATATATATACTTCAAGTTGGTCTTCTGTATACATGGTTCCTCTGTACATATGAGATTCCCTATCCATGGATTCAATCAAATGCAAATCTTGTACTGCTATAGTATTTACTATTGAAAAAAACCTGCATATAAGTGGACCTGTGCAGTTCAAACCCATGTTGTTCAAGGATCATTTGTCATTGCACGTGCAACAAGTACTTACACAACTTACACAACACTATACTTGCACAACATTTGGAATTTGCTCTCAAATTTTCTAGAAAAAAGAAAAAAGGAGCTATAAGCAGTTGAAATAGTATTGGCAAATGTTGATATTGAAGCTAGATGATGGCTGTATGGAGTTCATTATAATATTCTATCTACCCTTGTGTATATTTGAAATTTTCTACAATAAAATATTAAACAATCAAAAAAAAAAAAAAAAAAAAAAAAAAAAAGAGTTCATTGTTGAAATGCTTCTGCAATAACAGTATAAGGACATTTGGCACGTCACCTGTACCAGAGCCCACAGATCTCCAAACACTTTAGAAATGTTTGCAAATTAATCCTCTTTACATTCTAGTAAATTATTCGATCTTCAGAACCTACAGAATGGGAACTGGAGATTGGATTGTGGAGTGGAAACTTATATTCCTTCAGTTTAAAGAGAAGAGATAGAAGGGTGACTTAATTGATATGCACACACTATGTGGCAGATTCAGGAGCCAAAAAATGCTGGTACCCAAATATGCTAGATGGTGGATAGCCACATCCTACACCTTCACAGTGCGGTGGTTCTGAGAATTGGCTTTGGTTAGAGCCTCTGGGTTCACATCGAGCTTTATCACTTGCAGTCTCTTGAGTAAGTTTCTTTACTTGCTAGCTTCACTTCCCTCAATTGTAAAATCAAGGTCATTCATGAAAATCAAGGTCATACCTACCTCACACGATTGTTGTAGTGTTAAATAAAATAATGCACATAATTATCCTGGTACACATGGTAAATCTCCAAGTTAGCTATCTTATGGCATTATTTTGCCCACTGGAATGTATCGTCAAAGTCATAATGTAAGTGATGACTAGGATCCCACTTTACAACCATTTGAGAAAAATCTATGGCAAGATAACGATAAACTCTTAAAAAAAAAAATCTATAAATTGGTTCTAGCCACCAAATCTAAATGGGCTTCATGTCAAAGGCCATATATTATACAGTTTAAGATCACACTTTATCCATGCATTCATGTATTCATTCATCAAGTGTGTATGGTGCACACTCCCTTCAAGGCATGGATTTAGGTCCTGAGGATTCAATGGTTGAAATAGGATAGGTAAGATTATTTCTGCCTTGAAGTTGCTTCCAAGGTGGGACACAGGAACTGGACAGGAACTGGACCAAGAGAAACAGTAGACAGAAAGGGTCAGAGGAGGAGCTGAGAGCTTGGGAACATCATAAACCTAATGTCTGGAAAAATTGACAGTCTTAGCTGCACTGGAGGTTCAAATTACTTCTTTTTATGTTCCTGGATTATAATATGTCTCTCTATACCTCTCTCCACCTTGCTGTCTGTACCTTTAGGTACCCTTTTTTGGGGGGCAGGGGGTGGGGCAGGTGGATATTCCACATCTAAAATCTGAAGTGGGACAAATTCCAAGTCCTCCCCTCTTCTCAGCCTCAAAAACACGTGGAATCCTGGAGAGGGAAGGTGGTGCTGATGCCAGTGGGAGGAACAGCAAGCCACTTGGTCGTGGTGATCTTTTGGATTCCTCCAGGTGGGAGTGAAGTAGGAGGTAGGGGACCACTGATTTGAGGCAGGTGGGGGAATTCTTGGCAAGCAATCTTAGAACATAGACTGAGGAGGTGGTGAACATACAAGGTCAAGCTTACAGGCGATTTGTAGGGGAATCTATGATTTCACTCTAAGGTGTTATGCAAAAATGTGCATTTTGGAGGAAGGATTCGCTCACCAAATACTTGAGCATTAACCAGGTACCAGGCACTGTTTTCGCAACTGGGAATGCATCAGTAAACCAAACTTCACTTCTCTCCTGGAGCTTGCGTTCTACAGGAAGATGTGGACCACAGATTTCTTCTCCTAAAAGGGTCTGTGATGTAAAAAATGCTCAGCAATCAAGATGTTAGACTTGTGGTCCTCAATGTTGTGTACCAGCGCCACTTAAGGGGAGCCTTAAAAGTCCAGATAGTAGAACCCATGCCTAAGATTCTAACTGGCTGGATCTGTGTTTGGGTGTGGGAATGAACCTTTTGAATTTCTCATTCATCTTGATCCAGTCACGTTGGAGACAAATGGATATCTTCCAAGAAAAGAGGCTAAGGATGAAGTTTCCCTCACCAAGAAGAGCCATGGAAAACTGGCCACTTCCTTCTTTTACAAATACTGCAAGGCAATAGGATTTTTCAGTTCTGGCTCTCTCAAGACAGAAACAGCAACATTCTTCTCTTGTTTTTACTAGCTTAGCATAGCACCCTACAAACAGTGCTTTAAAATATTTAAATATGCTTATATATATTAAGCTTTAGAAAGGAGAGGAGGAATTATCATCTAATGTGACACCCCAAATGATTCCTAATTTTTCCAACTACTACTACTACTACTACTGCTGCTGCTGCCGCTACCACCACCACCACCACCACCACCACCACCACCACCACCACCACCACCACCACCACCACCACTACTACTACTATACACCACTTTACAAGTGTTCTCCCTGTAATACTCCCAAGAATCTTGTGAGGTATTGTTACACTCACTTAACAAGGGAGGAAGGAAGGCTCTGAGGGGTCCCGGAGCTCGGTCAAGGTCACACAGACATTGGACCAGTAGGAAGCTAACCCCCTGAGCCCAGCTCTCAGAGGTGACCTCTGCAGCGTTCCATTCTTTCTGAGTTCTTTACACTCACCTCCCTTATTTAGCACTTGAAATTTCTCCTATGACCGAAGATGAATAAACAAGTTATAAATCACTGACGGAAAGAAAATGCTTGGGTGACTATCGCCCAGGCCAAATGGGGAGTATCTGGGGAGGGCAGCCTTGCCGGTGCAGGGTATTCTTTCTGTCCGCAGCCCCCGAGCACGTTCCGAAACTTAGCAGGGACAGAAGCCGGCTCTACTCCCGCCCCAGGGCGGCGCCGGAGGAGGCACGGACCCTGGGGCTTCCAATTCCGAGAGGTGGCTGCCGCGCCCACGCCCCCGCGGGCGCCAGGACGCGGGTGCAGATCCCAGACCCAGGAGAGATCCTTATCTCCCGGCCCCGGGGCGGGTCCAAAGGCTGCCCAGCTCAGGAACTTGAGCTCGGGACAGATGCTTGGCTCCAGAAGTCTCTGCCGGCAAGGGAGTTAAAGAGCTAGATAGATCCCTTTTAGGTTGAAGACCCGAAGCCCCTCTTGGCTTTTGGCTTCTTTCCCTCGCCTACAGTTTTCCCGTGTCCAGAAAAGTTGGCCCCAAAGTTGAAGGGGGCAGATATGTGTGTGCATGTGTGTGCATGTGCGTGGGACGCTCACAGGGATTCCAGTTGGGGGACCCAGGGGACCCTCATGGGCCCCCCTCCACAGGATAGCAGACACACGGGCAGACCCCGCTCCAAAGCCGCGGGGGCTATGCAGGCGGGGGACAGAGGCTTCAGGGTCGGATTCTGGGTATCGGAGAGGAATGCGGCCGGGGGCGGGGGGCGGTGGGCACGGCGGGCTGGGTGACCGACAGCGTGGCCGGCCACTGACCAAAGGCGGTGAGGAAGCTTTAGGCCGGCGTGCGTGCGCGTGTGCGTGAGTGTGAGCGCGAGGGTGAGTGTGTGAGCTTCCCCAACCCCAACCTGTTTGAAAGGGTTTTAAAATGCCAAAGCCAGATTTCCCACGTTTTCAAAAGTTGCAAGCAGTTGGCGTTAAATACGAGCGCATCCCCCAAATGCTCGAAGGGTTTTGCTGAGTCGAGGGCACTGATAGAAAAGGAGGAATAAAAGCCGTGTGTGAAGGGGGTGCGTAAGTTGCCTGTTCACGGAAGGTCGGTTTTAGGACCCGACGGGAAGCACATTGGAATCTCTCCCTGCGGGAAGGCGGGGTGGGGCGGGCCGGCCGGCCGGCGGCCGCGGGGCGCATGCGCGCGCGTCTCCTCTCGCCGGCCGCAGCGCTCGGCAGCGCGGAATAGAATGAACTGTAACAAAACAAGCCGAGCCTTTGTATCTGCTTAAAGGGGACGCAGGCACTTCCCTCCTGTCCCCCCCCACCCCCGCTACGCAGCCGCGTCTCCAGGGCTCCCAGCAACTGGCTGGAAGGGCTTCCCTTACCCTCAGGAACAGCCCGCCCGCGAGGGAAAGCGAACCAGGCGGGAGGCAAAGAGGAGACACCGCATTTCTGAGAGGCAAGAAAGGAAGGAAGGAAGGAAAAAAATAACCCAGGCGGCGCAGAGTGGACTCTGGTCCCAGAGAGCACGGTCAGGCGCCGGAACGTGGACCGAGAAGCACCGGAATGCAAACAAAGCTCGCGGGCGCCTGTGCAGGGCTCGCGGGGAAGCCCAGAAAGTTTGTTTTATGATGGCTTGAGTGCGCGAGTGTGTGCAGGGAGCGAGGCTGCCAAGTTTCTCTCTCCCGTTGCGTTATTTGGGAAGAGATGTCTCTCCCATGAACCAGCGGGGGCTTGGGGGCTTGTGCTGTGGGGGGGCACCTGTTTCTTCTTATTATTTTTTTTGGGGGGGAGGAGGGGTATAACTCATCATGTCGAAAGTGATCCAGAAGAAGAACCACTGGACTAGCAGGGTTCACGAGTGCACCGTGAAGCGAGGACCCCAGGGCGAGCTGGGGGTGACGGTGCTGGGGGGCGCGGAGAACGGAGAGTTTCCCTATGTCGGAGCGGTGGCAGCGGCCGAGGCGGCGGGGCTTCCCGGTGGCGGCGAGGGCCCTCGGCTGGGCGAGGGGGAGCTGCTTCTGGAGGTGCAGGGGATCCGGGTGTCCGGCTTGCCCCGCTATGACGTACTGGGAGTCATCGACAGCTGCAAGGAGGCCGTCACCTTCAAAGCCGTCAGACAAGGTAAGACGGGACGCGCCTCCCGGAGGCGCCCCCACAAAAGGGGATCGACCTGCGGAGGTTCCCCCCGCCCCCCGCCCGATTTTCCCGCTTTTCTCGTGCAAACACCGCTTGGAGGGGAAGTTGAGGCCGTGCGTCCTGGGATGGTGAGATACACAAAGTTGTTGAGAGGTTGTGGGTTGTTTGCTCACCTGCTTTGGAAAGAGGGGCTTGGGTTTGCGCGGGGAAGCGCGGAGATTTATTTTCCCAGGCCTGGTTTGCCAACCTGTTATCTCCACCATCAAGTGCAGCGCAGCTTGACTGCACCTGGAGGAGAGTTGGGGAACTGAGGCAGGGGCAAAGTGGACGCTCTCCTGACTCCCTGGGCGAGCGTTGCAGCAGGCGCAGTTATTGCGTTCTTTGGTCACTTGTCTGTTTCCAGACCTGGAGAATGGGTATGAAGGAGGTGAAGGTCTTTTGTTATTGGACCTCCTCCATCAGAAAACCAGCGTCACCCCGCGTCCGTCCAGGTGGGTTAGGGCATCACCGCCTGGCAGTTCCAAAGCCCGCCGCCTGAAGTTCTGCATTCACCCCATAGCTGGATGACGCATGTGTCTCCATCGTGTGGCCCGGCCGCAGGCTTGTGGGTCGCGGTGGGGGGAGAGAAAGAATAGAGACGATATTGCAGCGCCACTCAAACTCAAGTTTATACTGCCACCAACATCACCACCATCACCATCACTGGGACCATCATCATGACGGTGATGAGGATGATAGCTGCTGTTTCTTCTTACTAGTGCCAGGCTCTGTGTAAAATGCTGTCCTTGCACTATTTTGTTCTGATTCACAACAATTCTGAGAGCGAGTTGTTCTTATAAACCCCATGTTACAGATAAGGAAACTGGGACTGACATTGGTTCTGTTACTTGCCCAAGGTCACGCAGATGCCAAGAGTGAGGGTTTGAGCCTTTGTTGCAGAGCCTTAAGCACTGAGGAGGAAGAGGTGGGGGACTGACCATGGGGGACAGACCATGGGAGACAGATTGATCATGGGAGGGGCACAGTTGAGATGAGGGAGCGGAAGCAAATTCATCTCTCAGAAGCCTGGAGAGGAGTGATGACCTTTTTGATGGCTGCTGGTTGGGGTGGGGGTGGGATGGGTTTCCTTACATCTTAGTTTGGTGCAGGCACAGGGCAGTCCCAGATATAGTCCGATAGAAAAGGACAGGATTCCCTTAAAGGGATCCCTTGTATGGCCAGGCACCTGTGCCACGGGTTCTTCCCTGTGAAAGCACCAGATTGAGCCCTGGTGAACAGTTCCCATATATGCCTGCTGGCTTGGAAGGGCAAGCAGCAGCTGGAGGAGTGTGTTAGAGGAAAGAAGGGTTGGGCTGAGCTAGTCCTCTTTTGGAAACAGGCCCGTTCCAGGTGAAATGGAGGAGGGGGACAGGGAGAAGAGTTGGGCCTTTTGGTAGTTTTGGGAGCTGAGGGACTGACAGTTATGGAAAGCTCTTTCCATTTATGTCCTCATCTTCCTCTTGCACACTCCTCCAAGAAGCCCTCAGGCATCTTGCCCGGATGAACAAATCCTTCTTCCTCTGGACTCCCCTAAAGGTGTATCTTGTAGTTTTTTACTTACTCTGAACTATGAGTGAGTTCCCTTCTTTCATTTCCATACAAGGTGGTAAGCTCATTGAGGGGAGAGACTGTGCCTCGTTCATCACACATCTCCCCAGCTTTGCTTGAGGTGCAGCACCTTGCCTCACCTAAGAACGTGTCCTCCCTTATCTGTAAAGTGGCTTTCTTGTATCACATAAACTAATAAGTACAAAGGGTGCAGAAGAGTGCCTGGCACATAGGAAGTGCTCAATAAAGATTAGCTGTTATTGTTATGTTTAAAGTGAATTGGGGCAGTTATTTATTTCTAAGTCTAGCTTTTAGTGTCAGGAACCTGAATTATGAAGTTCATATCAGTACCTGGATTATTACGACTTGATAGAACTGTAGAGAAAATACTGTAGCATTTGATGGGATCAGCTGTGGGTCGCCTTGTAGGGGCATTTTGGAGAAGGGGCTGATGGAAGGACAGACAGGAGTTCCTGCATATCCTCTGGGGGGTCTGCTGGTATCTAGTGGGTCCAGTGGGGGTGTGTTCTCAGTGTGTAAGATACTGCTTGTGGCTAAGCCTCCCTCCACTAGTTACCGAAGATCAGGAGGCATTGTCCTAGGGCTACCTCATCGAGGCACTTCGGTCACGTAACAAAGTGTGTTTGGATTCAGGCAGCTCTGGATTCGAGGGAAGCTGTAGTGTCTTCACACCTTATTTCCTTTCGGCCAGAACTATTTTGTGTGCTAGATAGGAATGCTCATAGAATGTTTGTGTGTGTGTGTGTGTGTGTGTGTGTGTGTGTGTGTGTGTATTCTTCTTGTAATGGGATAGAATAAAGATATGGATGGGGACACCTGAATGGCCTGGAATCCACCACAATGTGAAAGCTACTGTTTCCTCTAATGATTACACAGGCACAGGTAGCTCTTCTAATGGCTTCATTACAGAGAGACAGCACTAGAAAGCATTTCACCAGCCTTCTCTTTCATATTGAGAATAAGATTTAAATTATACTATGAAATTGCCCTTCCTGTGCTTTCATTACTGTGTTTTAATCATATTAGATAGGCTCCTGCTTGGTACATGGTACAGGAAAATGTTACTTTTTTGTTGTCTGCACCTTGAATTAGCCAGTGCCCGGGACATGGGTCACTCTGGGTACTGTCTGTATGAAAATGTCACAGTCTTCTTGTGGGAGAAAATTCTGCTGTTTCTATTTCATGGCAACTCTCTGGAAAGATGCACAGACCAAAATAGTCTGTAGCAAATGGTTTTATATGAAGCAGGCCTGGATTGTGAAGGAATCAAGCTAAATGGATCTACCAGGTTGGAGTTGGTTCATTTTAAATGGAGAGGATAGTCTTTTGTCACAAAAGTGCCTAAAAAAATTTTACATGTATGTATATGTGTTATATAAAATATTTGTTACTTTATATATACATATAATAAAGCATATATATCTACTATATATACTATAGGTATATATTTACCTGTAGTATATATGCACAGATCTTAGGTATATAGTTTGATGGGTTTTGATAGATGTATATGCTCATGTTAGCGTCATCCAAATCAACATACAGAACATTTCCCTCACCCAAGAAATTTCCCTCCTATCCCTTTCCTAGTCAGTTTCCCCCACCTCTTCCAGAGGCATTGGCTGTTTGATTTCTCTCACCATGGATTAGTCTTGTCTATTATTGAAATTCATATAAATGAAATAATGCAATAAGTACTCTTGTGTCTAGTTTTTTTCATGCAACAAAATATTTTGGAGATTTCATATTACGTGTATCATGCTTGTTTTGTATTGTTGAGTAGTATTCCATTGTGTACATATGCCAGATTGTTTATATTTTTGCTTGTCAGTGGACATTTGGACTGTTTATTTTTTCAGCTATTATGAATAAAACTGCTATAAATGTTTCAGTTCTGCCACATCTTTGCCAAATCTCTGACCTTGTCTGTCTTTTGAACTTTAGCCATTCTAGCGTGTATGGAAAAAAGGGAAAAGTATAGTAGTTCCCTGTTGTCTGCAAGTGATACATTCCAAATTAGGCACAGTAAGAGATTAACAACAGCATGAGAAAATAGAACAAATTATAACTATATACTATAATTAAAGTTATGTAAATGTGGTCTCTCTTTTAGAATATCTTACTGTACACATTTAATGCCTTTTCTTTTTTTTAAATATTTTTTTAATTTAATCACTTATCATGCACTGTGGCTGTAACTTTTGCAGTTTTAAGTGCAACAGCAAAACTAGCACAGATTTCTTTTTCCTCCTTCACGATTTCACGCATAGAAAATTCTTACTGTAGATCTTAGCATCCACAGCATGTGATTTTTTTCTTTCCTTGTTAAGTCGGAAACGTTCACCTTTTCACTTCAAGGAAGCACTTTATGGCTTCTCTTGGGCAGATCTGAACTGCCAGCATCACTATTCTTGTGCTTTGGGACCATTATTGAGTAAAATAAAGGTCACTTGAACACAAGCACTGTGATACCTGGACAGCTGATTTGATAACCGAGTTACTAAGTGACTAACAGGCAGGATACCCTGGACAAAGGGTGATTCATGTCCTGGGCAGGACTGAGTGGGAAGGTGGGAAATTTCATCATGCCACTTGGTGCACAATTTAAAACGTATGAATCGTGTATTTCTAGAATTTTCTATTTAGTATTTTCAGACTGTGGTTGACTGTGTGTAACTGAATTCGCAGAAAGTGAAACAGGAGATAAGGGCGAACTATGATAATTAAGGAAACTTTGCTGTAGGATGAGGCTAGTGTTTGTTGAGTGCTTGCTTCAGGAAGTGCCAGGCCCTTGGTCGAGCTAGTGCTTTATGGGCGTTTTGTTCTTTATTTCTTACAAGGGCTGTACAAGTGGCTGAAGTAGAGCTGCACCTCAGCAGTGTTGGGTTGCAAAACCCATGCTCCTGGTTCCTGGGTGAGTGGGTCTCAACGTCAGGTCCCCAGACCAGTGGCATTGACATCACCTGGGAACTGGTTAGACATGCAGATTCCCAGGCCTCACCCTAGCCCTACCAATACCTAAACTCAGGAGGGTAGAGCTTCTGCCGTGTTTGTAACAGCCCTCAGGTGACTGATGCATGCTCAATTTTGAGCACCACTGTCCTAGGGTATAGAGTGCCATTGAGAGTACGGCATCACGTGGGGCAGGTGATCTGGGTTCTAGAACAAGGTGGGCCACTAGTGCTGTCATCTCTGGCGCGTCACCTCTCTGGGCCTTTCTTCATACCTAAAATAAGTGGATGTGTCCCTTCAGGTCCTTTGCGCTCCCCAAATGCTAAGATTCCCTGAATAACCCAGACTCCAGAAGTTTAAAAGGGTGTGATTGTAGCTTCCCAAACTGGTAATATTATAGGTCACGCTTACATATTTTTGTAAGTGAATTTTGTGGTTTTGCAAATTACCCAGGAACCAAAACTGTCCCTCCACTTTTTTTATAGACAGAATGGAGACAATAAATAAGACAATTTAAAAACCACAACACTGCCGCCAGAGCCTTCCCCTTACCGTAATGAGGATCTTAGGACCACATACAATTGAATATAGTTCTTTGTGCCCTTTTGGGTTTTGTTTTAACCTTGCGTGTTTATTTTGACCAGTTGGAATATATTACAGCAGCTCTGTAACAAAATAATTCTGTTCTCTTTTTAAAACACAGCGCCTTGTCTTGCTTGGTTTCCCGTGGACTCTGCTGCAGGGTCTCTGGGTGTGCTTTTTCGTCCCCCCTAGATGGTCACAAGATTGACTCCTCTCCTTCGTGTCTCTTCAGAAAGACCTTCTCATGTGGTGGTGTGCTGCTGAAGGCTTAACAGCTGGCTCCGGTGAAGGGGAGACCCTGATCTGTAGCATCACTGGAGATGGGAAGAGATGCATGTAATTAGTTCTCCAGAGCCAGTATGAGCTGGCCCCAGCATTCCACTGACCCTATGTAAGATAGCTCCCTGGATCACGTGCCATCTCCTCATCCTGGTTTGTGTCATCATAGCCTTGACTTAATTTCACATTATTTTCTTCTGCTGCTCCTTAATTGTCTGTCTCTCTTGCCTCTGGGATGTAGGGTCCATGAAAACAATACGTTTCTCTCACTTGTTCACCCCTCTATTTCCCAGCACTTAAAATAGTACCTGGCAAGTCATCTGTGCTTGCTAAAATTTGTTGGCTGCATGAAGGAATTTTCTCTTGTTGCTTCTTATTCAGATAGTAAGTGCAGACTAGGCCCTCCACATCTTTTCTTCCTTCCTGTTCATCCTCGATGTCTTGTTGTTTAGGGTCCTAATATGTTCCCTTTCTTGTCACCAGATATCCCGATCAGCTGATTCTCTGTGTCTAATAATTTATACGGAGCTATGAATAAAAGACAGACAAGACAATGAATTGTATTTAAGTATTTCTGCCTGTTGACTCTAGGTGGAGTTTAAGACGTGAAATTTCAGATGTTCATTCAGCAGGCAGGATGATGAGGAGCTTTTTTGTTTTCTGTTCCTGTGGGACCTGGTCTGTGTCAGCACCCAGAAGAATGACACTTTACCTCCGTTTTCTTGTAGCATTGTCCCTGTGTACAGTTTTTCCAGCCAACAGCAAATCGGATCTTTGCTACAGAAAATAGTCTGATTTTTGTCCTCTCTTGCTCTTAAACTGTGCGTGGTGTTTGTCTGTTTTTGTTTTTTTTTTTTTTACCTTAAACTTTCAAAAATCAATCAGTTTTTATTCTTGCTGCCAAAAGACCACTCTCTGAAGGATATTTTTAGGTTGCACTGTGGAACATTCTACAGCTTTTACAAAAAATAATGCAAGGACAGGCAACCCAGTACGTCCACTGTTTCTGGTGGCCACCCTCTGCCAATGGCTGTGTTATTTAAAAATAGCTTAGCTTGACCTTATGATGCAGTGGCATACAGTTGGCTCACTGCATTTGTTGGCATTCATTACCCAGCTAGTTTCGGATGGCGGAATTGATGATATCCACCAGGGGGAATTAAGTGGTTTATAAGAGAAAACATCCTGACATCTCCTTACCACAAGGGTTTCCATGAAGGATGTTGCTTTATAAACGATGGTTATTTAATGCAAAACACCAGTCTCTGATGTTAGTGGTCCCTTCCTTGAGTTTGTATATATGTGTAACAGGATATACTGATTTTGTATACACTGAGAATAAAGGCTGTCAAATTCGTTAAGGGCTGACATTCGTATTCTAAAAAAGTAGGTTACTGCCTTCCTGCCTGTCTTTATGCAGCTCATATATGAGATCTATAACCTTGAAAAATCCCTGGTAAACACTGGAGATTTGCTCTACTGCACCCCTATGGATGTCGACATCCATAGAGTATGTCTGGTCAGTTTGTTTTGGTGTTTTTCACAGCTGAACCCCCATGGATGTCAAGGACGAGCAAGTGGTGCTGACTTTTGCTGTATAGTATAGTGGCCCATGGAGGGGCCAGTGTGTTCTGGATGTCATCCTTTCTAAAGGCATGTAGCCAAACAAGAAGATGTAATATGAACAATGTCTTTTATTTTATTTTATTTTTAGCCGTGCTGCGAGGCTTGCGGGATCTTTGTTCCCTGACCAGGGATGGAACCCAGGCCCCCGGCAGTGGGCAGTGAGAGTGCTGAGTCCTAACCACTGTGCCACCAGGGAATTCTGAACAGTGTCTTTTATAATTAAATTGTAATCCTCTCTTTTTATAGCCAAGTCATTAAAGAATGGAGTAATCCATTACTTATAATCATTTCTCTAGTCCCTCTCTCTGAGTGAAAATGGAAGTCTTCCCAGTGACTCACAAGGCCCCCTATGATCTGGCCTATGACTTGTCTTCTCTCTCCCGGCCGTGGCCTGCTGGTCCCCACCTGGACACCCGGGAGGCTTACTTACTCATGAACTTCAGGTCTTTCCCACTTGTCTTGTCATTCCCTATTCCCCTCCTCTGCTTTATATTACTTTATAATATATCGATCATTTCAAAATAACTAAGTTCCTTATTTTGTCTCTCAAATATAAGCTCTCAGAGGGCAGGGCTGCTGTTGATCTGTTCCCTGCTGCATCCCCAGGACCGAGAATAGTGCCTGATACATAGTAATTACTCAAGTATTTCTTGAACATCCACTGTCACTTAGAACTAGAATAACTCTCTCCTGAGCTCGGTTGCCTCTGAAAATTCTGACATTTGACAGTCGCTGAAAATGTGGGTACTTTGTGATGGATTGCATTAAACTTGATACGGGTTTAACAGTTGCAGTCCATGACTTGGGCTAAATAGAGCTCCACTGATTGATCTAGGAATATTCTTGAAGACGTTGAGCATTGCTGGCCTGGCTCAAATGGTCTTTATTTTAGGGATTTAAAGCAGCATCGTGCTGAGTGTGTCAGGGAACTTTGCACACTCTCTCACCCTCCAGTGGACCATGAGATGTTCTTCTGGGCACTGTCAGCTGTGTGTATAGACCTTTCCTGTTACCATCTGCAGTATGGTGAGAATGAGTTACGTAAGAGAATTACATTCTGGCAGCTAACGTGTCAGCCCCATTCTTATTGCCAACGGAGGCATTAGTGTACGCCTTTAATGGGATGCAGTTATGTTTTCCGCAATAAGGTTAATCTTTCAGCCCATTGTGAGGTGAGACTTGAAGCTCTCTTTATGGACAGTGGCGTGATGGTGCAATTAAAAGGCCATTATGCCCTGATTATAAGCCATGCTTCACAGTTATTGCCATATACAGTGCTAACAGGACTTCAGGGCTGCTCGTAAGATAATCTACAAGTGTCCATTTATCGATGTGTTGTAGATTGGCAGGTTTTGGACTCGGGCTGGTCTGAGTTAGAAGCCAGGCTTTTCAGTTTACTAGCTGGGTGACTCAGGGCAAGATACTTCACCTCTTTCTTGCACATGGGGATAATGATACCTACTACCTGAGGCTGATGGAGGGATAAAATGAGGAGACGGAGGTAAACCACACGGCACAGGGCCTGGCACATGGTGAGCACTCACAAAATATTGGCTTCTTTTATTGTTTGAATGTTCCCCATTGGAAAGCACTTGGAAGAGAAGAATCTCTTGAGAGAGAGAGATTGTGGTACACAGTTCCCTCGAGAGCTTTTCAAGTCTAGAAGAAGCCCTTATTTTTCTGCCTGATTCATGTGCCACTTTTTAAAAAGGCTGAGATGGGATTCATTCCCGCAAGTAAGAAGGAAACCTCTAGATCTCAGGGTGCGTGGGTGGAGGTCTGAGCTGCCTGAACTTCTGTGTTGTCACTGGGGACAAATTGATTCTAATGATTGTCATTGGGACCCAGGTTCAGTAAGGAGAAGAGGGAGGACAGGTTCTCTCCTTTTTTCCTGGGGGTCCTGGGAAGGGCAGTACCAGCAAGGGTCATCCTTGAGAACTTGACGCTGAGGTCCTCTGATCTTCCTGGCAGCATATCTGGGCTCCCAAATCAGGAAAGGCTGGAGAGGCAGTGGGGCTTGGTGTTAGAAGGGTTTGGAGTCCAACTGGTTGGTTCTTACTCTAGCTGAAGAACTACGGGCCTGTTAACCTCCCAGAACCTCCGTTGTTTCAGTTGAAAATGAGAATAATACCTACCTCATAGGGTGGGTGTGAGGAGTAAATGAGAAAAACGTTTGCGAAACGCTTTGTTCTCTGCTTGGCGTGTAAGTAGTGCTTACCACAATACCTACCTAATAGCAGCTGTGGTAATTTTTTTTCTTTTGAATATTTATTTATTTATTTATTTATGGCTGCATTGGGTCTTCATTGCTGCATGCGGGCTTTCTCTAGTTGCAGAGGGCAGGGGCTACCCTTTGTTACGATGCACAGCCTTCTCAGTGTGGTGGCTTCTCTTGTTGCCAAGCACAGGCTCTAAGCACGTGGGCTTCAGTAGTTGTGGCGCACAGACTCAGCAGTTGTGGCGCACGGGCTTAGTTGTTCTGCAGCATGTGGGATCTTCCCGGAACAGGCTTGAACTGTGTCCCCTGCATTGGCAGGTGGATTCTTAACCACTGCACCACTAGGGAAGTCCTGCAGCCATGGTAATTTTCAGTTGAGAAATGAAGACCCATCAGTGAGTTCCTCTAAAGCAGTGATTTTCACCTGGGGGTGATTTTGATCCCCAAGGGACATTGGGCAATGTCTGGAGACATTTTTTGGTTGTTACAGCTCAGGAAGGGGGAGTGCTAGTGGCACTGAGGGAGAAGAAGCCAGGCATGCTGCGAGACATCCGACAGTGCACAATACAGCCCCCCACAGCAGAGAGTATCCAGCCCCAAGTGGCACTAAGGCTGAGGTTGAGAAATTCTGCTTGAAGGTATAACTTCATGGTTGAGACTGGGAATCTGAAATAGGAGCGGTAAATTAATCATCCTAAGTATTATATATTGATCTTCTGAGATGTCTCGGAGACCCTGGTTAGGGTTTTGCCTGGGTAGATGATGTCATTTTTATTTTAGCTATGAGAAAATTAGCAGGCGAGATCAAGTAATGTATGCTGGCCCCCAGGCAGCCGACACAGGTGAGATTCAAGCTCAGATCTGCCCGGTTCCAAAATTCTTATCCTAGTTTCTGCACTAGAGGTGTGTTGACCTCTATTGGGCTGTACCCTTGCTGCCTGAGTCAGCATACCATGCCTGGTGACCCCACCAAAGAGGGTCCCAGAAAAAAAAAAAAATGGATTCCCAGAGTGTTTGTTGGCCAGAACACGGAGGGTGCCGCTTCACAGTTTCAAGCAATTCTGCTTGTTGCCTTCTCCTTCTGTTTTGCCCGATCTCCCTCAACAGCAGTGTTGATTCTTTCCTCCTTGTGTGCTCTCTCTCTCTTTCCTTTTCCCCACGCACATCATGAGTTCAAGAGTCACAATAGTATCTTGCAGCGTAGGTTTGCTTGTCTGTCTCCTGCACTGGCTTATGTGTTTCTTGAATTCTTGAAGGCAGCATCCCTGTTTTCTGTCTCTTTGTAATCCCTGCCCTCTCCAGGTACTCAAGCAATCACTTTTGAATTGAATTCTTTTGAGGTAATGAGGAGGCATAACTTTTAAATAAATAAGAAGAATTCTTGCCTAAGATCTTGTTGGCTCGAAGATCTGTGGCTTATTTTTAAAGCATATTAAATATACTTAGCCATATGTCTGACTTTTCCGTGATGATTTAAGATGGTTGTCTGCCAGTTGTTGTAGCATTTTGAACTGTCGGGAAAATATTGAATTAATTGTGTTGAAGGTCTTAGAGGGCCTTTATTCTGACCAGATGTGTGCAGCAATGGAGCCTGTTGCTTATGTAATGCAGCCACGGAAGGCATCACTTTGGCTTGATTTAAATAGAGTCAGTATTTTACCACCTGGATTCTTGGCGAAGCGTTGGAATTTACATCTGATAGGGAGAGCCTGTTCATTTCCTCCTCCAACTATCAGCCTGTTTAAGTCTGTGTGACTTGGTTAAGAATTCAAAACTCAAGATCAAGTTGTTAAAAAAGGACTTTCTTTGGTATTGGAGCATGTAGGTTTATTGTTGGTTTTTTTTTTTTTTTTTAAGAAAGCACAGACATCTAGGTTTTTTGATTTCTTACCTTTAAAAAACTCAAATAACGTTATAATCTTGGATGACTGTCAGTCACTCTCCATTGCTAGTCAGTGCTTCCACAGCTTATTGTTTTTTCAAGGTGAAATTAATTTTTTTCCCTCATTTAAACAATGTGTATGATAGAGAAATATATGAATATATGAAAGGAAAATATATCCACATTGCCTATAATCCCATCTCAAGAGAAATACATGTGTTACTCTATTTTTATCGAGACATTTATATATATAAACATATATAAATACACATACATGGTTTTTTGGTAGATTTTTTTGGGAGGGTCTTTTTCTTATGAAAATTGGATAATCCTACACATGCTGTTTTGGTGAGATTTTTCTTTGTGCCTAACAATATGTGACAGACTTTTTTTCTACGCTACATGTAGGTCCACTTTACCATTCTGATGACTGAAATCAGTTTTTGGTTGTGCTGTAGTATGTTAAATTGTGCTTTCAGAGTGAACATTTAGGTTGTTTTCAGTTCCTGTTTTACACAACACACTGATGCATATCCTTATACATACATTTGAGTGACCTTCTTCCTCTATTTTCTTTGGCTAGATATCTAGAACTTCTTGGCTTACATGAATTTTATCTTTTTAAGACTTAGTACCTGCCATCATCTTGTTCTTTAGACTGCTTATCAACTTAAATCCTTGCTGCCTGGATGTGAGAGTCCTGTTGTTTCTTTACTTATCTCAGTTAGAACAGATCCTACCTAGCACTGGAATTGTTCCTCTATAATAGTCATCACAATTGCAAACACTGAGTGGGTCTTTTAAAGGGCATTAGGGAGTGGTGGGGACTAGGGTAAAAGGGAGCCTCTCAGCTTCAGACTGTTGTCGACATGTGGGGACATCACCTACTGTTGCCAGATTTTTCAGGCTTTCAAGAGAATGCAGAAGCTTGAATTGTTAAAAAACAATGAACTTTGTAAAATGTAAAAGTGTTGGTTCAAAGTTTTGCAAAAGCATGGATAAACCAAACAAAACACATCTGGTCCTCAGGCAACAAGCTTGCAGCCTCTGTTTGATGTATTTGTCTTTCTCTCTTGATGTCTCTCACACTTCATCTCTTCAAGAGCAGTCATCACATTTCTTGCTCTTGTCTGTGTTCTCAGAGCCCAGGATAGCAACCAACTCAGTGAGGGTCCACAAATGTGTGTTAAAGTGAAAAATAAGTTCCAGAAGTGGTCCAATTTGTCCCTGTAGCGCATGTAAGATTATTGGAGGCTCAGCTGGTGACAACTCTCCCATTCGGATTGCGAGGAGCTGGGGAGAGGATATATTCTGACAGCTGATGGTGACTGTTTGACTGTTTTATTGCAGGGTCCTGGTCTGCTGAATCTTAGAACTGGGTGCAAAATAGTGTCTTGATGATGACATTTATATGAATATGTACTGGGAATAGTATATATTCTCTGCTCTAAGGTGATTTTACTGTGAAATGTGTGGCCTTACAAATAAAAGGATGCATGAGTTTTATGTATACTTCTTAGGGAGATATTAAATCTAGCAGGAAAATCCCTCATTACATGACTTGTTTGGACATTCTATAGGTAAATCAGCACCTTGACTTTTATTTCAAGAGCAGATGCTTTCAGAACACAACCTCTGAGACTGGTGAGCATCTGTTCTCCAGGCCAGCGTTATCTGGTAGAATTCTGCTTTTTGAAAACCAGTGCAGCCCTTCTTTCCTGCCTGCGAAATGGATTGTTCTACATTGCAGTTTGTGGCGGGCACCCGGTTTGCTCTACTAGGATGGGGAAGGGGACTTAGGTAATTCAGATTAGAAGTTTAGGCCATGCGGTTTTTCTGTTGAAGAGCCAAGCAAAGAAAGGTGTCTATAAAATGAAAACTGTGGCATTGGCGGCAAAAGCCCAACATGGAGTTCAGATTTTGCCAGGTGTGGATTGGGACTGTTTCTCTTCTCTCCTTCTGTTGTTGCCTTCCCTCTCTCCATATCTGTATCAGAGTAAGAACATTCCAAGAGACTGTCTAGGAATTCAGATTTTAGATAGGATATTCTATATGTAATCCAGGACTTTGGATGTGAGACAAAACTAAGGATCCTTTTCAAGTTGAGACGACTATATGCCCTGAAACCCCTCCTTCATTATGACCTACACTTTTGGGGCACCCAGGATTCCCCCAAGTTGGCATGAAATTTGGCTTCTGTTCTACTTTAAAATGCCCAAGGGGGACTTCCCTGGTGGTCCAGTGGGTAAGACTCCGTGCTCCCAATGCAGGGGGCCCCGGATCAATCCCTGGTCAGGGAACTAGATCGCACATGCATGTCGCAACTAAGAAGTCTGCATGCTGCAACTAAAATCCTGCATGCTGCAACGAAGACCTGGTGCAGGCAAAAGTACATACATACACACATACATACATACATACATACATATTAAAAAAATAATAAAATGCCCAAGGATAAAATGTAGCAGGAAAAGCTTATATTCCGCAGTGTTTGAGGCTGGACAGTCATTGGTGAAGTTCCTGAGCTTTGGTCTTAGGTAAAGAGAAGAGTCTAGCTGTAGTGAATCGTGCCACATGCAAAGTCACAGTTTAGTACCTGCCCAGGGCTAGGAAGACCCTTTAGAAAGCACAAAGTGTTGTGTCAGTATTGATATATTTTACACACATCATGATTTGTAAGAGAAATGTCAGAGAGATAGGATGCCCAGCAAAGGAAAAATTGATGTAGCTCTTGCCTATTTCTGTCTCTCTAAGTCTGCGGGAAAAAACTGCCATAAGGAAGAAAGGCCCAGCCTTTCTTGAGCAATGTGAATCTGTTTCGGAGACATTTTAGCTAAAAATGTAAGCTCAGGCTATTCTGCGTGAAATAATGATCTCCAAGGAAGACAGTTGTGAGAAGACGGCACTAATAGGAAGATGATAGCTGGTTGTCACTGCTGGAGTCTTTGTTTTGGTGGAAGAAGCCCATCCTTGGGGTTTAATAAAACATGATGAATCACTGTATTGCCTGAATTCCTGAGGGAAGAGAGACATCCTGAAAAGGCTGTGAGAGAAGTTTGCAGCCCTGGGCACCTGTTACCAGGCACTTGTATTCCCCTGATGGCTGCCAGTAGCTTGCAGGCAGAGCTGTTTGGAAAAAATGATCAACTTCAGAACCACTGGCCCACACATTGGGTTTTAGGTAAATGGGAAGTGCATCATAATTACCTGGGAGAGTCTGCATGCTCTGGGCATCTGGGGGCGAGTTCGTTAGTGATGCTGACTTGTGTCTCCCTGCCCAGGGGAGTCCTGATAACCCCAACTCCAAAGAATGTCCACAGAACGCCCACTGATTCCGAATCATCGCGTGTTAATGAAATATGGGGATTACTAGGCTCTATCTCAGACCTGTGGAATCAAGAATCCTAGGGGGTTGGCCCCGTGAATCCACACTGTTTAAAAAAAGTTCTGGCTGCTGGTGGGAAGTTTAAAGCTTGAGATTCCAGGCTCTAGCATGCTGGCTGCTTCAAATCCCGTTCCCTAATAAATAATGGTAGCGGACCCCACTCTACACTCGAATGAACGTTGATTGGGGAAGGAAGTCAAGAATAGAAGGACTAATTGAGTTATTTGAGGTGCTAGTTGCTCTAGGGTGGCAGGTACTGGCTGTGTGCAGATGTACGTGTGGAAGGTCATTTTCTTGCTTCAGGAGCCTAGCATTAGCCTGGTAATTTAAGAGACGTCTTCTTCATCACCATACTTGCCTTTCTAAGATAGAAAAGGAACTCTGGAGGAAGGAAAGTACAATCTAATAGAACTTTCTGCAATGATGGAAATGTTCTTTACCTGTACTGTCTGATATTTTATCCACTAGCCACATACGGAGATTGTGTACTTGTCATGTGGCCAGTGTGGCTACCTTTCAACATCCATACTATGAAAATGAATTTTTTTCATTTTATTTACATAGAATTAATTTAAACTTAACTCTAAGTAGCTACACATGGCTAGTGCCTACCAGATTGAACAGTATGGGAGACATTGCCATTACAAATGGTGAGGACAGTCATATTTCTTTGGTGATACATCCAGCTGCTCCAAGAAAAAGAGGATGGAGTGACTCTTTGTGTTGATGTTTGTAAATGTGAAAGCCTGGGATAGGTAGTTTTTAAGTGTCCTTTTGACCATTTTATCAATATGTTTACTGGTGACAGTTTTCTTAAAGAAGCTCAGTGTATGGCAGTGTGCTGATTCTCACAAATGGAGTGGTTTATGTGGAACAGATATGTTCCATGAAGCTAGGGATGATGTTTTTCCTGTGGACTGCTCTGTCTCCAGCACCTAATATAACAGATGGTTGAATAAATTATTTCAATTTGAGTATTTTATACAGAGTGGGAGACTCTAAGTTATCTTGGAGTTGTATAAACCATTTTATCACCTTGATGCTTTTGGTTACAAGTTATAAAAGTCAACTCAGATGGCTTAAACAAGGGAGAGTAACTGATGCATGTAACCAAGAATTTCAGAACAAGGAGGGAGCTTCAGGTAGGGTTTGATCGGGGCATGGGTCATGTTTTTTTCTGATTTGCTTCAGAGCTGCCACTAGCCCATATGATGTCTTTGTTCAAAGCTGAAAATATATCTCTTCTGGGCAAACACATCTCTGCATGGCCTGGAGAGCAGAGGATGGGCTGGATTTCAGCCTATACTTACCAGCTGTAAGGATACAGCCTAGATGCTGTAAGGGATAGCCTTGATTCTCTCAGTGTTGCTCTCATCACAGTGCTTGTTTGGCCTTAGGATGGCTTCTCTTGTTTGCAGATGGCCATGGCAAAGGGGGTGACATGCCTGCTTATTTACAGCCAGGAGGAGAGAGACTGAGAGGAATGCCACGTGCTGTGTGCTGAGTGGCTGAGGTCTGTAATTTGTAAACCAGTCCTTGAGGCTTAAGCAAATTATTGGCCACTTGCATCGGGGCTGAGGTCAGTCATCTGGGCCAACAGAACCAAGATTTAGAAACCCTGGTCCAGACTCAAGTGTTACCTTCTCATAGAACCTTCCTCTCCTCCAGTCACTCACCATTTCATCGCTCTGCTTTTGTCCTCACCCTCATCACCATCTGAAATCAGCCCCTTTGTTTATTGTCTTACTGTAGTATAATTATCTTAGGGGCAGGAACCTGAATCATATACTTTATTATTCTTATGGCCAAGCTGTACCTGGCCCCTGACAGCTGAGCAGCACAGACATTTGTTACATGAGTGAATGAAACAACCCAGATGGCTGCCTTCTTGTGGTGGGTGGGTGCCTTCAGATGTGGACATGACTTGGGGAGGAGATGAAAATTAACCAGGAGCTCTGAGCAGTGCTGGAGAGCTCGGAGACACACTGCGGATACCCAAAGGGCAGAGTGAGAGACGAGCCAACCAGTCGCAGTCTGCTGGCAGATCTTGACAAGCACTGACTTGAAGAGGAAAATGGGAGATAAGTAAGCAGGACAAGCCCGTGTTGTGCTGAGTGAGGTAAGAGCCTGAGCTCGGGTGGCTGATTAAGACCCTGAGCACCCAGAGTGCGGAAGGTCACCAGCCCCAGCAGCTGTAGCAGGTACATCTAGAACCCCGGCCATAGGGAACCTTGATCGCTGTGCATCAAGAGAGCTAAGTGGTTACAGTGGGGTGCCCTGATTTCAGTTCCAGCCCACTCCTTACCAGCTGTGTGGCCTTCCGCATATGACTCAGCCTCTCTGTGCCTCAGTGTCCTCATCTGTAAAGAGCAATGATAATACTAGTTCCTGGCTGGAGGCTACACAGCTCCATGCTTAATTGCAGATTGAAATTGCAGATTGGATTCAACTCCTGGCTCTGAATACCCTAGTAGGTGGGTGGAGGGGTGTGTGTGCGCCATCTTTAGGGAAAGAGAGCATGGCCAAATGCTGTTACCCAGGCAAATGGTCTTTGGAGGAAAATAGTCTTCTTTTACATCTCCTGAGTTGTGGTAGCAGAAAGTTACAAATGTGAGAATATGCATGGGTTGCTTGTGTGTGTATGTGTGTATGAAAAGTACAGCCAGCAGTAATTAGGGACCCTATTTCTGACCAAGATAAAAGGGGGAAGATAAATGAATCCCAGATAATAAAGCAATTGACAGATATTAACTTCCAAAGAAGAGTAAGGATGTTTGCTTTTCCTTTTATCATGTTGGTTTGTGGCATTCTCATGGTTGGACTCTAATGCCTTTCTCCTGCTTTATCATGTGAGCCTAAAAGTCTGTCTTTCTTGTCAGACTCGGGAAGCCTTCCAGCTCTTCTTACCTCCTCATACTTTGTCCTAACGTCTGTCCATTGGACTTCAAGTATGGGAGTGAAAACCGAGCAGGGAAGGTTAGTACTGATGATGCCGACAAGAGCAGAATGAGGTTCAGAGCTGGGCAGGTCAGGCTTTGCTCTGAGGGCTGCCTGAGCCTGATCTTTAATCCTCAGCATGAGCTGTCAAGTGTGTATACCATCCTCCCATTTTAGAGGTCAGAACACTGAGGCTTGAGGGGTCATAACTTATCCCAGGTTGCTTCTCGGATTAAATGACAGTGATGGGTTTCCTCCAGGCTTCCACCAGGGTGCTGTATTATTGCCTCATGCCATGTGGTGGGATCTACTTCAGACGGCACCGTGTGCGAATTCAGGGTATGGACGCTTCTGGCATGTGGCCTGGGGAAGGCCAGAAGCCAGGCACCCTTTCTTGTGCTCCGTGAGGCTTGTGTCTTCAGTCCTTGTGTCTTCCACGGGGAAGGAAACGTCAGTGCCCTGGGGGTGGTTTAGGGTGAGTCTGCTTGGCCCGTCACAGCTTCTGTTTGCCAGTCTGCAGCCATGCCCTGCGCAGATCCGGACGCAAGTGGCTGCCTCTCCCAGCACTGACACACAGCTTTCTCCTCACACACGGTTCTAGGCATCGGAGCTTGCACGTTATGGCCATAGCAAGGTTCTGTTTGACTTTTTGAAAAATGGTGGTGAAATATACATAACATAAAATTTTGATCATTTTAACTTTTTAAAATGTAGAGTTGGGTGGTATTAAGTACATTCACATTGTTGTGCAGCCATCCACCACCACCATCCATCCCCAGAACCCTTTCATCTTCCCAAACTCTGTATCCATTAAACACTAACTCCCCTAGTCCCTGGCAGCTACTCTTCTAGTCTCTAGTCTCTACTCCAGGTTCCTCACGTGAGTGGATTATACACTGTTTATCCATTTGTGTCTGGCTCCTTTCACTTTAGTGTACTGTCCTCAGGGCTCATCCATGTTGCAGCATGTGTCAGAATTCCCTTCCTTTTAATGGCTGAGTAATATTCCATTGTATGGATATACCACCTTTGTTTATCCATTCATCTACCAATAGGCATTTGGATTCCTACCTTGTTCTAATGGACTTTCATCTTCCGACGCCCCTCAGAAGCAGGTGCAGTTAGATTTTCTTGATGTCTTGACCTTCTCTCTTCTGCTTTTTGTGCTTTCTCATAGCTTTGCCTAACCTTCCCAGGTCTGTCAGGATTGCCATTTGCCTAATATCTCTGGCTCCCAAGGTGGGGAATTTGTTGCTCGAGTAGAGCTTTGGCGGCAGTGTGACCTTGTCATCTCTTTGACACTTGGAGCAGTTTGTGAAAAGTATGCGTATTGGTCACCAGATCTTTTTTTTTTTTTTATGCTGCCCCTGGGCATCTGGTCTTGGAGGCTACAATCCCATCATCAGCTTTGACTTGGCCAACATTTCACCTTTCTGGGTTAGAAGCCATGTGCTTAGTAGTGATACAGGCCTTGCATTTCAGATAGTGGGGGTTCATATCCAGTCCCACTACTCTACTTGCTGTAGGACCTTGTGTGCGTGATTTTACTTCTGTGATGTAGTGATGATAAGAACACACACTTTGTACGGTTGCTGCAGGGATTAAAGGAAATGTTACAGGGAATCTCTCAGCATGGAACACAGAGCAAAGGCAACGTTGAATGAATGATAATTATTATTACATTACATTTGTCAGTTTCCCTCTTGAATCTGATCACTTTTGATTTTAGGTTTGTGGAGGCGCTGAATTTACCGCATAATTGACTCAAAACACTTCTGTTTAACACTCTGGTTTTTATCTTCTTTCCTGGCACTGACACCTCCTCATAGATTTTTATGGAGCTGAATTTGTTGGACCAAACCGTATGGAGCAGATTTGATAGAGACACATTCTGAATATACTATCTTTATGTCTTTATGTTATTTTTCTTAGATCTCTCTCTCTCTCTCTCGAAGCCTGAATTTAGTCACCACCCTGTGGGAAACTACAAATGATTATAGAGCAATTAAATGATTCCTGAGTCTTTAGAATTCTAGAATGATTGGTATAGAGACAGGCATTTTCCAATAAACTTGATGCCAGGAAGGTTACCTGGTTTGGTCAGTTTTCCTTGTAATTGATTGTTCCAACTGTGAATCGGATCACAAGCGAACCACTAGACATTTATTGCTTATTAAAAATTTTGTATACGTTTTTCTCATTTAATCCTTCAAAGTACTAGATAGAGCCTTGACTGTGTGTTATGCTTTCCTGTCAGTGCTGTTTATTGTTTCATTTACTCCTCAAACAACTCTATGGAGTATAGGTAGTATAATCATTCCCATTTTACAGAAGAAGAAATTGAGGCTCAGAGAAGTTAAAGTATTGTCTGCCACTGGTGTTAATGGCAGAGCTGGGATACAAAGTGGGTTCTCAGGTCCTGGAATGAATGATGGATGCCCTTCTGAGCACTGGGAGGTAGTTGGAGGCATCTTTACTTATTGATGAGGAGAGGGACCTCTCTTAGGTCAGCAGAACCCATCCAGTTTCTTTCTTTTTTCTTTTTTTTTTCTTTTAATTGAAGTATAGTTGATTTACAGTGTTGTGTTAATTACTGCTGTACAGCAAAGTGACTCAGCTATATACATATATATACATTCTTTTTCATATTCTTTTCCATCATGGTTTATCCCAAGATATCGAGTATAATTCCGCCCATCCAGGTCTTTGAGGCCGTATTCTGAGCTGGTTTTGATTTACCACAGCAACCTCTACTTATCAGTTAGTACATGTACGTTATGTTTTCCATTTTTCCAAATCCAGAAAGACCATCAATATATGACAGGGGCAGTTTGGATAAGCCCTGCAAATGATATAACAGATCAGCGAGGCTGTTGAAGGAAAAATGTTGTACTTCCCAACTCTTCCATTTTATTCCTACTTTCAAGTGATCCAGGACTCTGCTACTTTATAATGCTGGTACCTCAGTTTCTTCTTCTGTAGACAGAGTACTGTGCCGTATTTATAGACGTCAAGGCAAATTACTGGAATTCAATGAAGTTATTACTTGTATGTCTACCAAGGCTGAGCATCTGTCACAAGGACGTGGTCTCTCTGCACCTTAAATGCCAGCAACGGCTTTGCTTGTGCAGTCATCCCTCGTGGGGCTAGAATTTGCAAGGCCCACTTTGGATTTGTTCCCCAGACTGCTGCAATGCCCAGTCCGGTTTTCTGTCTTTGGGCCTCAGGCTGCAGTGTGAGGCAGCTCCAGGACACGTGGCACTGCAGGGAGCCTCGGCTGAGCCTGGCTTCAGAGCCCTGGCACTCTCCCTCCATAGCGTTGTTTCATCTGTCCGTGCCCTCTGGGCTCCTTTTATTTTTATAGTAAATATTTGGTTTCATTGGAGGGGATAGCTGGTGAGGGGTGGGTGAGTCAAGGACAGGGACACCTGAGCTGTGATTGCAGTAAGCAGCAGGTTTTCTCCCCTCTGAAAATTCAGGCCCCATGCGTATGAAGGTATTTATTTTATATTCCAGGGAAGAACTCATCTGTGGGTAAGATGAGGAGGTCTGGGGATTCTGTTGACTTCACTCCCTAACGTGATTTTAGCTGCAGCGTGGGGTGCAGTGTGAGGGGCACAGACTGAGGAGGGTGTTAGGTGTAGACTCTGGGGTCAGGTAGCTGTGGGTCTGAATCCCTGATCCACCTGTGGCCCTGGGCGAGATTTATAATCTCTTCAAGTCTCAGTTTTCTTGTCTGTAAAGTACCTGCCTCGTAGAATTGTTGGTGAGGATTAAATACGATAATGGATGAGAAATACTCATCAGCGTGCCTTGTACATTGTAAGTGCTCAATTCATGTGAGATGCCATTAATATTATTATTATTATTATTTGACCCAATGAGCAATGGGATTAAAGTCTTTATTCAACAGACACATATATTGTATGGTTTCTATGTGCAAATGAATGTACAAGAGTCCCAAGGACTCACAGTTGAAGGAAACATGTCCTCAAGGGATCAGTTCCACTATTAAATAGTAATAAATTGTTAGCATTTCTTTATCTCATATGTTAGTTATTTTCTATACATTTGCTCATTTAATTTTCAAAATAAACCTTAGAGTAGATACTATATAAAACCCCCATTTTACAGATGTAGAAACCGAGGCCTGGAAATTGAGGCAGGGCAGGCCTTTGTGCCTGTGGGTGCCCATAGCCACTTGTCTCTGAGTCCCCATGATTTAGGGGTGACTGTGGACTCTGATTCAGGTTATGGGGAAGGGGTACAGTGGGGGAATTAGTAGCGCTGTGGGCTTTCCCTGGAGGAAGAGGTGATGTGAAGACAGCCTGTAGTCATTCAGGCTCAGGACAGGCCTTATGGAGGACGTTATAGTTGTGGTTGGTAGGTTATTTATAGAGATGGGTGGAATATTATTCTAAGTGGAGGGAACAGCAGAGCAAAGGCCTAGCGGCAGGAAAATTCCATGCACACCTACGGCCCAGACTGTCTGGAGTTGAGGCAACGTGTAAGGAAATCATGGGATGAGATAACATCCTTTTTCTTTTTCCATTTTGGCACAGTTTATCAGGGTATGAGGATGGAAATGCCTTTGACATCTCATCTGAGATCATTTGGTCAAATCTGGAGCGTGGTCTCTACCCCCTACACAAAAGGCCACTTTACTGCCTATTTTTTTTTTCCTACTTTTGTATACATTTACTTTAAAAAAAAATTGAATAAAAGGTTATTTAAATTCCATGTTACTTTACAATTTTTAAAAGTTTCACACACATGATATCATATGATCCCATAATAACCCTTTTTATCCCCCTTACCCCTGTAATGTCCCTCCCAGCTTTCTCCCCACTGGTAACCACTAGTTTGTTCTCTATATCTGTGAGTCTTCTTTATTTGCTGGTCTGTTTTATTTTTTATGTTCTGCATATAAGTGATATCATACAGTATTTATCTTTTTCTCTCTGGCTTATTTCACTTGGCACAATGCCCTCCAAGTCCATCCATGTTGCTGCAAATGACAAAATTTTATTCTTCTGAGTAATATTCCGTTGTGTATGTATACCACATCTTCTTTATCCATTTGTCTGTTGTTGGGCCTTTAGGTTGCTTCTGTACCTCAGCAGTTCTAAATAGTGCTGCTGTGAACATTGGGGTGCATAGCAAGCTTCCTTTATCAGCTTGGCAGAAATTCAAAACTGTTGAGTAGCTGTTAGTCTTGATATGACCTGAGAAAGCCTTTGTGGAGGGCATTTGGGAAGAACCCTTCAAAAATAGTAACCTTTGATTTAACCTTTCCACCACTAGAAGCCTAGTCTCTGGAAATACTCAAGCCCTTAAAAGATGTGTTTGAGGTTATGTTCCCTGTAGCATTGCTTGTAATGACAAAAATTTGAAGTTGATTTATGTGTGTTGTAGGTGATTGAAAAATTATGGCCCTTCCCTACAGTAGCATATTCTGCAGTTAACTAAAATAATGAGATGGATCTCTGTGCCCTGACACGTAGACGCATCATGATATATTAAGTTAAAAAAGCAGGGGGGCTTCCCTCGTGGCGCAGTTGTTAAGAATCCTGCCAGTGCAGGGGGACATCGGTTCGATCCCTGGTCCGGGAAGATCCCACGTGCCTCGGAGCAGCTAAGCCCGTGCGCCACAACTGCTGAGCCTGTGCTCTAGAGCCCACGAGCCACAACTGCTGAAGTCCGCGGGCCTAGAGCCCGTGCTGTAGAAGAGAAGCCACGGCAATGAGAAGCCCATGCACCGCAACAGAGAGTAGCTCCCGCTCGCCACAACTAGAGAAAGCCCGCGCACAGCAACGAAGACCCAACACAGCCGAAAATAAAGTAAATAAATAAATAAATAAAAATAAAAAATAAATAAATAAAAGTGAAGGAGGCAGAGCAGCATCTGTAGGCACATCCCGTTGGTGTAAGTCGCTCACAGTTGACCTCATGGGTGTGTTTGTGTGTGCCTTAAAAATGTAAATGACGGGGAACTGTTAGCCGTGGCTCACTCTGAGCTGGGTGGCCGTCTGTTCCAGTTTGTTGGAGAAATACCTGGTCTATACCTGTTATCTCAGTGTAATTACTCCTTGTGCTCCCTTTTGGTCTTTCGTGGCTAGTTTGGACGATGAGTTGTATGGTTACCCTACCTTCCTCTGAGGATTAGAATTGGGGCAAGAGGAATGGGAAGCTGGCTGTCACACATGTGACGTGGTGTAGTTTACAGCAGGCAAGTGTTATTTTTATGAGGTACATCGAGGACTATGCCCCTAATACAGTATGCAGTGGTTCTCCGCTGAGCCACCACGTGTGGTCATTACGAAGGGAGAAGTTACTTTTTTGTTTTTGTCTGATATCTGAGCGTCTACTTTGTTCTGCTTAAATAAGTCTTCAGTCAACTCATTGAAGATATTTCCTTGTCTGAGAAAAGAGCTTGTTAGCCTTCCCACTAATAGGCTTTCTCATTGACCTAGTGGGGATTTTTGCATTTCCTTCTTTCATTTGGCTGCTAGGCCATTGAATTGAAATTCTCCTTTGGAAAAACAACACACCTTTAAAAAAAATGTGAAAACTGTGGCCTTCCCCACCCCTGGGTTCCTCAAGCATAAATTTAGACACAATAGGAGTCAGAATTATTAAATGAGCTACATGCAAACTCTTGACCTAGAGTGGGCTTCAGAGTTGGCTAGGGTCCTCTTTTCTCTGCTTCCCAGTAAAATCCTAGAGGAAATGGGGCTGGGTGGGAAGTAGCTGCAGTTAAGAAAAAATAGCAGTGATTCAGATTGCCCAGACATCATGGGCACCTTTGATGTGCTGGACGCGGTGCTAGGCCATTTCTCACATGCCATCTCGTGTGTTCTTTACCATAACTCTTTAAGAGTGTTATTAGCCCCGTTTCGTACCTTTGGAAACCGAGGCTCGGAAGAGCTAAGTACCTGCTCTAGGTCTTTGGGATTCCATTTGGGCTCCTTTGATTGGGTGTTTTAGTGCTCACTCCACTCCACTATGATTTCTCCACTTCAGCAGTATTGACATTTTGTGCTGGATAATTCTTTGTGTTGGGGGCTGTGGTGAGTGTTGCTGTTTGGCTACATCCTTGCATCCTTGGTCTCTACTCATCAGATGCCAGTAAATCCTCTCACTCCCTAGTGTTAACCAAAAAATGTCTTTAGACGTTGCTCACAGTCCCCAGGTGAGGCATGGGCTGTGCAGGATAGTCCCTGGCTGAGAATGACTAGATGACACCAAAACCGAAGACCATCATAGAATCCAGACAAATCGAGTGTTAAGAACAGGCAAGCAAAGGTAGAGACTATTGCACTTGGCTGGCTCGTGTATTCTTCTAGGTCTAATGTTCTTTGCATGTCGTTTTTATGACCTAGGAACTAGGAAGAAGCAGTTGAAAATCGTATTAATTAACCTTCGCTCTGGTCAAAATGTTGCAAAGGTTGAAAATATTGAACTAAGAAGACATCTCTTAGCTGATTAATCTCGCTCATCCTCCGGCCCATCGGGATGTGCTATAACCGTGAAGGTTCACGTTACGAATTCTGTGTGCCTCTGTTCAGAGCTATAGCCAGAGGCTTTGGTGAAATTATTCAGTGATATTTGGCCTTTATGCTGTGCTTTTCTCCTTAAAGACTGTACAAGTCTGTTGCTCAGCCAGTTAATGGCTCATTCCTGGAAAATCCCCTCTAAGTGAGTTAACAGAGTCTCACCATCTGCTTTTCTCTCTCATCCATTTCCATCTCTGCTTTTTGTAATTAGCTGGTTATTACTGAACGTTAATATCTTTGCTTTGTGTTTCAAGGCAAGGCTGGTGACAGGAAAGTTTTAAGACATCTCATCTTATATTTCTGTGCCTAAGAAAAACTGGGAATGAATGTTTGCTAGATAAAGTATCATTTGTATTATTCAAATTTAGCAGATCATGGTATAATTTCTTTTCTTTAATCCTTTGCTACAAAATAAGATGTTACTTGATTACTTGTCCAAGAAAAGTTTTAAGTGTTTAACAGACCAATGCCTGTATCCATTTTAAAATTTAAAGTTGGGTGTTTCAGGTTAGCTGACTATAAATAGCTTCAGTCCTGGTCATTCTTTTTAATTTAAAGGATATAACTTTCAAATATCCACTTTTCTGTTCATTCCAGTTAAAACAAACACAAGCAAAGCTGATATAGACAAGTTTATGTGCTATAGGAAGAGTTGGAGCTAAGGAAGAGGGAAATGCTGAGTGTCTGTTGGTTACCATATTAGCCCCATAAAAATGTTACCTCAGGACTTCCCTGGTGGCATAGTGGTTAAGAATCCACCTGCCAGTGCAGGGGACATGGGTTCGAGCCTTGGTCTGGGAAGATTCCCCCATGCCGCAGAGCAACTAAGCCTGTGCCCTTGAGCCACAACTACTGAACCTGGGTGCCACAACTACTGAAGCCCGTGGGCCTAGAGCCTGTGCTCCGCAACAAGAGAAACCACTGCACTGAGAAGCCCACACACCATGAGGGAGAGTAGTCCCTGCTTGCTGCAACTAAAGCCTGCGCACAGCAGTGAAGACCCAATGCAGTCTAAATAAATAAATAAATAGTTATTAAAAAAAAAAAAAGTTACCTCAGTTCCTCCCCCCCCATTTGCATTTACTTAACCTTGGAAAAATGACACAGTACATAGTAAAGTACTGTGAACGGATCATAGTTCACTCTCTTTCCTTCCAATTTCTTGGGAGTATATTGTTTGGCTCCCTGGAAAGCAAGCTCAGAGGTGGGGATTACCATAAATGGGACATTTGTTGGGGAATGCTCTAGGGATCACCCCCTGTGGAGGGGTGGGGCTGGAGGAGAAGTTACATGGCAGGGTAATCTCAGCAAAGGCCCCAGCTGACCTACAGGAAGCTCTGAACTTGAGATGGCTCTTCAGCATTGTCCTGAGTTGGGATGAGAGGGTTAGGGTGGCCCTGTCAGCTAGCCATGGGAAGTGGGCTGATTCTTGGGAGAGGATGTGACCAATGGGATGGCAGCTCCCGACAGTCAAGACAGGTCCTGATGTGGGATCCTGGAGGGAGGCGTAGACTGTATTCGCTGCATGTGATTGCGTAATGCGGGTGTGTTTGTGTGTGTGTATTAATTTACTAAGTGTCATTTTCTTGAGTAACTTGACCGAGAACACACATCTGGAAAGTAGATGTGTCTGGATTTGAACTCACATTTCACTAGTCCCCAGACCTATACTTTTACTGCTCGTGATGTTAGTTGCCACTGGGAAGAATACCCAGGGCAGCCCCTTTCGTTTTCCGTGTGGCTTTACATCTGTTGCATTAGGGGGACACCCTTGAAGTTTGCTGAACTGGCTTTCTCCAACATACCTTTTGTCACAGGGGGTGAAAGAAAAGGTAAATCATTTGTCCTAAACGAATCATCAGTTGGAAAAAAAGTCTGAACTCTAGCCCTCTATTATGTTCCTCAGCCAGGGGTGACTTCTAACAAACTGGTGTCCCTGCAGTTCCCTGGGGAAGCACTTGACTCACCAGGCCCCTTTACCATTAAAATCCCACAGGGAACACTTGGCTTCCCCTGAGAAAGCTCTCAAGTCCTCGTCCTTTGCTTACAGCTGGCTGGCATCCTGCACACCCCTGACAGCACTAGAACAGGACCGGCTGTAAAAGAATTCCTCTATGCTTTTATCACTGCCTGGAAATCCTGAGGGCAAAGGTGTTTTGTAAAGAGCAAGTTGGTGGTGGCCATGGTGTGCAAAAAATTGGGAAATAAAGGTAGTTCAGTTCATGGTTGAAAGAAAACAGAGATGTAGCAATTCCTTTAAATACTCCAAACAGGAAATTCCAAAGAGAAAGTTACATTTTACCAAAACTCGGTCCTGAGGGATTTTCAGGTCACTGGGCTGCTAAGGACACTGTAGCCCAGCCAAGCCAGAAAGGTATAGTGAGGTGCTCCTAGGAGGTACACTTGTCTTCAGCCTTTCTTGCTGTTCACCACACTCACAGGGTCAGATTCTTTTAGGGGCAGCTTCCTCCATCCCAGCTTTCATTCAGCAAGGCTTTGGGTGCACCAGGCCTTGCTGGGCATCGGTGAATTTCATGTTGATTGAGAGTGCTATGCTTCAGGGAGCTCAGGGGTGAGTGGGACGGCCCTTTGTGGGAATTGCCACCTTACCACGATGGGTGTGCCCACTGGGAGCCCTGAGCCTCCTTAGAGCCTGGACTCACACTTGGTGTGTGAGCAAGCTGCTTGTCCTCTCTGTGCTTTGCTGTAGAATGGGGTTAATAGCAGCATCCACTTGGTATAGCTATTGTGGTGACTTAATGAAATAATGAACATGAGGTGAGGGCTTAGCATTGTGTGTGAGCATTTGCTCTGTACTAATGCTTATTATCTTTTAATAAAGAAACTTTTAGCTTCAAGAGTTACTGTGTTTATGGAGGTAGGCCGAGAACCACAGTGATGCATAAAGATAATACATCTTTCATTGAACACCTACTGTGTGCCAAGTGCCTTGCTCAGGGCTTGCAGACTCCGTTGCCTTGTTCAATCCAATCTGACCCTTGTGATGCAGAGATTATTATGCCCTTTGAGTAAATGAAGACTCAGGGATGTTCAGGTAGTCAGCAGTAGAACCAGGTCTGAATTCAGATATTCCGTATTTCTTAGAGTCTTAAGTACTACTTAGCATCCCTCTAACATTCTGGGAAGCCGGTTAGGTTTATTCAGTAGCCTAAATGTATGTTTCTCTTGCTTTAGCATTGGGGCGCTTCTTGCCTACTCTTCAGCAGAAAAGGGGCTCACTTTGTCTTGTGGGGTTGGTGGCAGGCAGTATAGAGCCCAGGGTCAAAAGGAGGGAAGGTAAATTGTACAAACAGGATTGTCTGGGGTCTGAGTCTTGCTTCCAGAGTAAAATCTCTGGAATCTATCCACTTTTCTTTACTCTCTTTTCTTCTCCTCACCTTGGGTAACCTGCTTAAAACCTGTCAGGGCTTCGCTCTGTTCTTGGAATCAAATTCTTCATGGATCTACAGGAGCCTGCATGGTCTGCCCCCTGCCTCTCTTGCCAGTCTCATTTTGCACATTCTGTACCCCTATAGTTCCTTTAATGTATGGTATTCCTTCAGGCCACAGGGCCTTTGCATATACTTTTCCTCTCTACCTGGATACTGTACCCTCCCCTGCCCCTTACCTACTTAATGTCAAATCCTCCTGCAGATCTCAGTTCTATCATCAGTTTCTTCAGGGAGCCAAGCCTGTCAGAATCCGATCTTGTTTTATGCTCTTGTAAGACCACGTGTTTCCGGGACTTCCCTGGTGGTGCTGTGGTTAAGAATCCACCTGCCAATGCAAGGGGGCACGGGTTCGATCCCTGGTCCGGGAAGATCCCACATGCCTTGGAGCACCTAAGCCCTTGCACCACAACTACTGAGCCTGTGCTCTAGAGCCCGCAAGCCACGACTACTGAGCCCATGCACCACAACTACTGAAGCCCGCGCAAAGCCCGCGTACTGCAATGAAGAGAAGCCCCTGCTTGCCACAGCTAGAGAAAGCCTGCAGCCAGCAATGAAGACCCAACACAGCCAGAAATAAATAAATACCCAACACAGCCAAAAATCAATCTTAAAAAAAAAAAAAAAAGCCCACGCATTTCCCTCTGACAGCACTCCTCACACTTTTTACGTTGTATTTTTATGTATATTTGTGGTTGTATGAGTCGTGTCGTGTCCCCGCCCCCCACTCAACTGTACGCTGCATGAGGGCTGGTAATGCTCTGTTTCTTACATCACCACTGTATCCACAGTCCCTGCCACGGATGGTGCCTACATGCCGTGGGTGCTCACTTTTTGGAGACTAACTGAAGGAAGAGGTGACAAGAAAAGGGAACCCTCTGGGCTCACTCACCACATGGTGTAGGGCCCAGCAGAGTAAATCCACACACGATTTGAACGTGGATGTGATTCGCCTGGGGATGCAGATTCTGACTCAGAGGGCCCAGGTCGGGCAGCTCAAACAAGGTCCCAGATGACGCTAAAGCTGGTCCTGGGACCACACTTTGAATAATAGGAGTCTGTGCAGTCAGACAAGATCCACAGAATAGGTGTGGCTGGTGTGCGTACCCCTCACCCCCATTTTGTACCTTTCATTCTCTCCTGCTCCCGAGGAAAGTGTGGCAAATACACTGACGTGGTTACCTCTACTCTGTGGCTTGTCACATTTAGTTGTTCTCTGGTTTCCTTCTGGCCTGCAGTATATTTTCTCTTTTGTGTAAAGCTCATCCACATCATGTCCCAACACCCATGATGAATAGTTCTGAAATGTTTCCTCCAAAACAACACGGCAGCAACGGGCCTTACCGACCATGGGATGCTTGGGATGCAATTAAGGGATTTCTCCTCGGCGTTGCACCGTTGTTCTCATCCTTGTACGTTTATGCAGCCAAGTTTCTTTGTCCTCTGTCCTCCTCCCCATTGGGTTTGGACTGTGTTGCTGATGTGCCGCATCAGAGGGCTTGGAGACAACTCTTGGTGTCTCTGGCATCCATTAGGTTTTGAGTGTATGGCCCAGCTTTTCTGCTTCTTCTTGTCCTTATCCTCTTGTTTGCAACTTAATTCTTGCCTGTGAAGTAATAATATGGGAAAAGAGGCAGTGACTCATTGAGAAGGTGGTAATGCGACTGTGACCTGGGGCTTAGAGGAGATAATCGGATAGAAGTGATAAAGGTTTACCTGGAAGGGACCAGGGACTGACTCACTGTCCTCCCCTGACCCCGGAATCCGGCCTCTGCACTGTGCCATGAGCTTTGTAGAACTCAATCCAGTTTACAGGAAGTTTATGCTTTTTAAAGAGAAAACTGCTGAGCTAAAAACAAACCAAACCAAAATTTAAAAATTTATAATCCTATTCTCTGCTAATATTTATGTATCTGTTGTGTTCAGATGTTTTTATGTCATATACTTTAAACAGTATAATATGTGACATCATTGGAAACTTCCTTAAGTCCTGGTACCGTAGGATGGTTAGCATTAAGCAAATAAAAAAGCTTTATTTGGCATTTGCTTAGGGTTTGGCATTTGCTGAAAATAAATCATTTTAGCTTGACTTAGGCGCACACGCGCGCGCGCGCGCGCACACACACACACACACACACTCTCACACATATACCCAAATATATACATAAGAGTAGCTATATATAAACCCCTATATACATATGTGTGTGTATATTTGTGTTGCAAGTAAAAGATTACTTGCTTGACATTATGAGAAGTTTCTAAGACTTTAAAACTCCAAATAAAATCCTTGGTAGTTTTCTCTCTTAGAAGGTGGGAATTCCTTTTGTTTCACATCCACCACTGGCAGTAATTTTTTAGTCTCTCACAAGTTAATTCTCCTTTGCTGATGTTATTTGCTTAGTAACAACACATATGCCTGCTTTCCTTATGGATTTCTATTTGCCTGGTAGTATAATGCAGTGGTAAATCACTTTAGTGACAGGCAGAACTGAGTTGTCACTTTTCCAGTTACTGACCTTTCTAAGCCTCTTTTTTTTTTTGGCTGCTCTGCGTGGCTTGCAGGATCTTAGTCCCCAACCAGGGATCAAACCTAGGCCCCCTGCAGTGGATGCGCTGAGCCCTAACCACTGGACAGCCAGGGAATTCCCTCTAAGCCTCATTTTCATCAGCTGTGTGGACCCCAAGGCAATCCAGAGATCCTAAGGGGCCAACTCGTGGAGCAGTGTCTCATTCAAACAAAGAAAGTCCAGGAGACAACAGTAGAAGTGATTCCCATCTTCTGTCTCTTGAAGAACACTTAGAGGAACTCAGGCAACAGTTTCCTTCTCTGACAATTTGTCTTCAGTCCCATTCTTGGTATCTGGTAGATGCCTTGACTGTCTCCTCATTGTACGTTCCTTATTCTCTACCAAGTCTCTCCCTGACATCTGCTGCCTTTCCTCTTGGTCTCTTCCTCCCTCTCTTTTTCTTTATCCTTCAGCTGCTATTTTCTTATCTCCCTTTACTTTCCCCCCCTCCAGCCACACACACTGATTGCCTCAATAGGTAGAGTCAGACAATACGTAGAGTAAGACGCAAGGAGCTTTAGGAATGGGGTTAGTGCTAAGTGGCAGATGCCAAAGATTTCCTTAGCAGGTGAGGGGAGGCAAAGAGGTGGTGAATATTGATTATTGAACACGTGGGGTGGGACTGTTACTTACAAAAATAAGGATCTCAGCTTAATATCTGATAGCGATGGTGGTCCTGGTTAGTGATGGCACTAGATTCCTGAAAGATGTCTGTTACATCCTAAGACAGAAGACAGGGATTAAGGATCTTAGGTTTATGAAGGGGAAAAATGCTGAAAATCATGGGATGCTCAGTGTTGATCATCTGCTCTGCCTCTCCTCCCCTGCCCTCCTGGAGAGCTGGACTGCTATGAGATGCTGCATTACTGAAGACTGAGGTCTCCCTTGCAGTAACATCCAAAGACCTGTAGGTCACATCAGCTCCAAATTAAACCTAACCCACGTCTTTGCACATGAGGCTGCTTTATAAACAGCTGCTCTCTGTATTCCATTAAAAAAAAAAAATCTATTCAACATGGTGAATTCATAGTTTCATAGATTTCATCTCAGTGTCATCTGAACTTTGGAATTGTAATTTAGCAGATGTTTTATCACTCTTGTACATTTAAATCATCTTTCAATGGGATACAGAAGGAACAAAGCTGTAATAAAACAGCAAAGGTATACATTGTCTGTCGAGGACCCCTCTAATTGTTACCAGGACCAGTGTTTTTTAATCATGGCTTCAAAGGCAGCTCGGTGGGCTTCTGTGGCTAAAATGCCATTCCTCCAGTTCTTGGCTGTGATCCTTTGCCTATCAAAGTGTTTGCTTTAAATCTACAATAGTCAAAGATGCCTGAGACCCGGACTTTTGTACTTATCTTGTTCCTGGCATTCTTCTGTCAGGAGTCTGTTGGTACAGCAGACTGCATTTTCCAAAGATGGAGGCAAAACTATGTCCTATTCCACATGCTCATCTTATAACATGACCGTGACTCTTCTTCCATAGAGTAGGGAAAGGGTGTTTATATCCTCTACTCTTGTACCTGGGAAGACCTTTGTGACTGTCTTGACCAAGAGTATGATAGAAGTCATACTGTGACTTTTGAGGCAAAACCATAAAAATGCCATGTTTTTTGCCTTACTCTTGGAACCCAGCCACCATGCTGTGAGGAAGCCCATGTAGAGTGACCACATGCAGAGGCCATGTGTAGGTGTTCCAGCTGTGGCCAGTGTCAGCCCCTAGAGGTGAGTGAAGATGTCTCCAGATATTCCAGCCGCCAGCTGTCAAGTCATCTCCAGCCTAGGCCCCAGACACTATGGAGTCCAATTGTCTCCATTTTCCTCCATCTGAATTCCTGAACTCTAAGAACCAGTGAACATAATAAAATGGATGTTTCATACCACCGCGTTTGGGGGTGATTTGTTTTGGAGCATTCGTAACTAGAGAGAGAGACTAAACAACGGCATTCCATTCAAGTGCATTCTGAGTGGGATTTGTTTCCCCCACATATATTTTATTTGTAACATAAAGTATCACCTTATGAATAGCTTGCCTCCCAGGTATAAAGGAAGTAGTATTGTCAGCTTTAAAAAAGGATACAGGTAGATGATTGTGATGTATTCACCTTTTCTTGGTACTGTTCTATTATTAAATAAGCAAAAAGGCGAGAATTTGCTCCAAGCAGTTACCAGGTTAGCCTTAAATTACCAGGTTAACCTTAAAAGCAGTTAAAGCTTCTCCTTAACTTGGAATGTTTGAAAGCTTTTGGTTTCCTGACATCCCATAGGGCCTACTGTATTCTTTTTTTTTTTTAAGCTCTTTATTGGAATATAATTGCTTTACACTGTTGTGCCAGTTTTTGCTGTACAACAAAGTGAATCAGCTGTATTTATACATACATCCCCATATCCCCTCCCTCCCACGACTACCTCCTACCCTCCCTATCCCAGCCCTCTAAGTCATCACCCATCATCAAGTTGATCTCCCTGTGTTATGCAGCAGCTTTCCATTAGCTATCTCTTTTACATTTGGTAGTGTATATATGTCAATGCTACCCTCTCATTTCGTCCCAGCTTCCCCTTTGCCCCCCACTCCGTGTCCTCAGGTCCGTTCTCTACATCTGCATCTTTATTCTTGCCCTGTCACTGGGTTTATCAGTACCATTGGGCCTACTGTATTCTTGGTTTTGATACAGATCTTCCTTTATAGCTCGCTACCCATGATGATTTTTCTAAACCAGTTTTGACATATATTTGGTAGAAGCACTTTCTGGTAAAGTGTCTCGGGACTAGGAGGGACCTTGGCAGTCACTGCATCTGTTATCTTTATCTTACAGAAGTCAGTGCCCAGAGAGAGAAGACTTGGCTGGGGTCCCACAGCCAGGATGTGGTACAGCTTAGACTGGGGTTCTGGCCTTCTGGCCCTCGCTAGCACTTTTCCTGGGACACCACACTGTTTTCAGACAGAAGTTGCCTAAAGGTGGTTTTAGTGTCAATAAAAGCTCTTTGCATTAACAAGAGAGCCCTGGGGACTACTACATTCCTTTCTTTCCTGGTACATAAAAAGGTAAATACATTTAAAAAATTTTATCTGTCCATGAGTGATAGAAACAACATGGCAGTAGATTTTTCCCTTTTCTGTCGTGTAGTAGTTTTCTCCTATGTCTACCCCATTTTAACCTTAGGAGTCAGTAAGCCAGTTTTCTTTCCATTATACTGTGGCCAGATTGCCAGTGCACAGTGTGGATATTGGTGAGATAGGGGAGGGGAGGGAGGAAGGGAGGGAAGGGAGAGTTTGGGTGAGAGTTTATGGCCCTCCTGTGATGCTGCTGTTCAAGGGAAAAGGGCTTTATAGTTTGGCACCACCTGTCTTGTTCTTCATCGCTATTTTATTAGGTATCAAAATTATCACTTCTTTCATATGTTCATGGCAAACAGGTCTGAGTAGTTCAAGGGGAATTTTGCCTAATATATGAATACAAACCTAATATTGCTTGGATGATGCCTCTGTGTGTGTGTGTTTATTGTTAAGTCCACCCCTGTACTTATTCTCCTGTTGGGTCAGTCCTTAATTTACCTGCCTAAGCAAATGGTCCTTCTCATGCCAATTGTACCTGAAAATATTAGATGCCAGCTCTGAAATGTAGTGAATCAGAAGCACTGCTTTTGATTGATTTATTATTTATTATTGTTTTTTTAAATTTTTATTTATTATTGTTATTATTATTAGTCTATGTTGGGACAAGCAAGTCTTAAGTAGTACCCACTTGTTTTGGTGAAGACACACATCATCTTTCCCCCTCCAACATGTCTTAAAAATAGGCTGTGATTCTTGCCTAAGACCTATATCCTTACAAATAAAATTGGGCTGTCCTGTTGTCTGCTTTGTATTTGCATCAAAAGGAAACAAAATGTCAAGTGATTTAAGTGGGTAGGTAGGGAATTCTTTATTATAGAGACATTTTAAAATAGCGAGATCTCACTTCCCTGTGCAAACATATTTTTTCTTTTCTGCAAATTTGTCCTTTGTTTCTAAAAATGCTAATTAAAATGCTTTATTTCTAAGCATTGGTTAGAAGTTGATTCTAAGTGTGATTCTAGGCACGATTATGGAAGTTTAAGTTTTGTCTGAGGACAACGAATGCTAGTGCCTTTACTGGCAAGAGATTTCTGTGCTGACCATTTTTTTTATAGACATTTCTTCTTTTTTCCCCATATTTATTTATTTATTTATTTATTGGCTGTGTTGGGTCTTCATTACTGTGCATGGACTTTCTCTAGTTGCAGCGAGTGCGGGCTACTGTGTGTTGTGGTGTGCTGGCTTCTTATTGCGGTGGCTTCTCTTGCTGTGGAGCAGGGGCTCTAGATGCACAGGCTTCAGTAGTTGTGGCATGTGGGCTCAGTAGTTGTGGTTCGCAGACTCTAGAGTGCAGGCTCAGTAGTTGTGGCGCACGGGCTTAGTTGCTCCGAGGCATGTGGGGTCTTCCCGGACTTGGGATCAAACCCATGTTCCCGCTTTGGCAGGCGAATTCTTAGCCACTGTGCCACCAGGGAAGTCCTGACCATTTGTTTTTGTTTATGAGACTCACTCCATGAGAGTGAGGCAGCAAGCATGTCAGCTGGCTTAAGAGGGTCTGAAGTCTTAAGGCAGAAAGTGATTTGTCGACCCTGAGCTTTCTGTTGGGAACAAGCACAGAGGCTGGGGGAAGATTTGGATCTTGACAGTCATCATAGAGTGTAGCTTTTTGTTTTATATACATGAGAGTTTTTAACGTCTATCTTTTTCTAAGGGCTTTGCAGCTTGGCCTATGGGCAAGCAATTATTTCATTAAAATTGGCACAGATGTCCAAAATTTTCCATTGTTCATTAGACTACTTGTTTTTGATTAGGCAGACACACAGGAAGCAAAATCTGAAGGGCAGGTAGGAACAGTCTTTAAGGCAGAAATCATGTACATGTCTGCATTATATAGGAATGGAGTCTAATCACTTATTTGCTATGTCACTTAATCCCCACCTTGAGCCTCAGTTTTCCCTACTGTAAAATAGGGCTAATTATAGGACCTACCTCCTTCAGTGGTTGTGAGGAGAGAGAGAGATTATGCCTCGTGCATAATAAATCACACTGATTGTTGATGTTATACATCTTTTCTTTTTGCATATTCAACATTTATTTCAAAATTTTCCTTTTGAAAGCCCCATGGAGGTGATTTCTTTCTCCCTGGAAAGTCTTCACTCTCTTATCCCCCGCTCCATCCCAGTCAAACCAACCCCTCATTGTCCTTCAAGACTGAGCTTAAATACCAGGGCCTTGGGAACCTCCAGCCCGAATACCAGTGTAGGGGCCTCTTCTGGACCACTTGTGTTTGCTTCTAGTTCTTACTATATTCAGTGACTGTGTGAAAACCTTTCTGTCTCCTGTTTGTTTCACCACCTCCAACACCAGGACACGGTTATCTTCATAATGTCTTACTACGTGCTGACTGCACCTCTTGGAGCCTCAGTTTCCTTCTTCTTCTTCTTTTTTTTTTTTTTTAAATATTTGTTTATTTATTTAATTGGCTGTGTTGAGTCTTTTTTGCTGTGCGTGGGCTTTCTTTTTAGTTGCGGTGAGTGGGGGCTACTCTTCGTTGTGGTGCACGGGCTCCTCATTGCCATGGCTTCTCTTGTTGTGGAGCACGGGCTCTAGGCGCGTGGGCTTCAGTAGTTGCAGCACATGGGCTCAATAGTTGTGGCTCACGGGCTCTAAAGCGCAGGCTCAATAGTTGTGGTGCACGGGCTTAGTTGCTCCGCAGCATGTGGGATCTTCCCGGAGCAGGGATGGAACCCGTGTCCCCTGCATTGGCAGGCGGATTCTCAACCACTGCGCCACCTAGGAAGCCCCTCTCAGTTTCCTTTTTCCTCACTGGAACATCGGGGTTAAACAGTGGATGGGAAACACTTTAGACAGGGCTTAGCCTGCCATGGGTTGTCACTGAGGTCGGTGGACTGAGAGAATAAATAATTGTTGCCCTTTCAGAAAAGCCTGATAGAGAAGATTGAGCCTGTGATCCAGGAGATTGCCCGGTGGCCAGTAGGGAATCAGCATTCGTGAAGTGCACACCGCAGGCCCAGCCCCTTGTGCTAAGTGCTGCCCCTCTCCATCCCTTCCCTCCCCCCTCCCCCCCCCCAGGCATGGGGGCTAAGCCAAGTTCTCAGCCCACCTGCTTCCTTTTTGAGAGACTGCAGTTTGCAACACCTTTCATCTTGCCTGCTGCTTTTGCATGGTCTTCGTTTTCATTCCCTACAGACTCGTCATGTACCATTAGTCACTCTTGGTAAATCACCAGGGTTGAAGCATCAGAGTGTATGTGTAAGGAGTATTTTTGCCTTAGTCATATGAAGTTTTTTTTTTTTCTTTTAAGCATACTGTTTTTTTCAGTAAGAAAATTTAATTGGGATAGGAAGGAGAAGGGAAATTAAAGATTAAAACTGCACATGGGCTCTCAACCTGGTTTCTTGAGTCTCTTTGGAGTCCTTAAAAAACCTTTGGGGAGGGAATCTCAAGTTTTTTTTGTTATTAAACAAGAACAAAACCTACTGGACAAAAATACGTTTTCTAAGGATACGGTTACCTAGGTTAACTAAAATGTCAAGTTTCTTTACTTTTAGTTGGAATTATCTCAACTCTATTGGTTTCATTGGCTATCTTGGGAGCAGGTAAGTTACTCATTAGTTCATAAGTGCAGTGGGGGAGTACAGACTTCTCATGACCAGGCTGTATTTACAAAACATGATGCAGTTAGTTCTGGATGGCAAAAAGATTGTGGACCACAGGTATATCCTTTTGTGGCGTAAAAGGGAACTTAGAAACTTGATAATAAAGAAGGGAATAAACCAACATTATTACCATGTCTCAAAAAGCGATTTGAGCTCTCCAATGTAGGGAAAATGATAGACTTCCAAGATGTCCTGGAAAGCATTTTCAGTTAATCTGGATTTTAGGTCATCAAAATCACTGAATATTTCGCCATATATTCACCATAAGGCCTCAGTATTCTGTTAGGTGCTTCTCCCATATTTTTTCACACTTGGAGAAGGCCTTGATGGATTATAACCATCTGCACATATGAAATTTTGGTGTTTCATATGCTTGGCACATTCAAATTAAACATATCAGTACCATAGCTGGGAAACATATTGGTCTCAGATTTTATTGGTCCTTTCCCCTTTCTGTCTCTCTGTCTATCCTCCACCACCCTGAAACTGTAATTTTATTAAAAAGAGATTCTTTCATAGCCGTTGCCTTGAGTGATAAAGGGTCAGAATGAAAAGGTACTTAGAGAATGTAATGTGGTTTTATCCCCATTTAGATGTGATTCTGTTCTCTGCTAAGAAATGAAGTAATTGTAAATACAGTATGTAAGTGAACTGTAAAACTACTTCCATTAAATGTTTCAAGTAATGGAAATATATCAACAGTAACCCTACAAAGCTAGATGCCTTAAAAGTTAACAGCCTCAATTTTATGAGCTTCAAGGCTTTTTGCACTAGATGAAAGGGATACTACCCCATAAAAAATTGATATCTTATGAGCTTTAAGCTTTCACCAGCATTTTAGGAAGGAAGAGGGTAAAAAAAAACAACTATCAATGGTTTCAGAGTATAATCCATAAATGGAAGAAGTAGTCATTATATTTTGGCTCTGGTTAAATAAGGAAGACCAAACAGAACAGTGTTGGTCTCTTTGGTCCCAGTTTCTGAATATGTATTCTTTATTACACAAAGAGGTATATTTGAAAGCAAAAACCAGGCTTAAAACTTGATGTGTTGCAGAATTGCTACAATGAATGGAGTTTTGGAAGTACTAAGCAGAGTGAAGTTTTTTCATTAGTTAATTAAACAAATATATATTGAAAAAAATGAAAAAAAAATATTGAGAGCTTGCTGTATTAGTCATCTATTGGCACAAAAGTGGTGTGTAACAAATCACCCCAAACTCCATGATATTCAATAGTAAGTATTTCTTCTCAGGTCTGCAGGTTGGCAGGGGAGCTCTGGTCTGTGTGTCTCATTCTGGGGCCTCGGCTGGTGGGGGCATTGGTAATCTGGGGCAGGTTCTCCTTATGGCAAGAACCCAAGCTCCCAGAGGAACAAGCAGGAGTATGCATAGACGAGTCAGTCTGGTCTTGAAACTGACATGACAATGACACTGTTTAGACACATAGTCAAAGCATGTTAATGAAGTATATTCCTCCCACATTTGTTAGAGGATAAGGAGGGAGAGATATTTGCCAGAAAATAATCGAACCCACCACAACTATTATTTGTTATACCTTGTGAGGTCAAAATGGTGAACAAGATTGATAAAGGCCTTGCTCTCAAGGATCTTTTATTCTTGTTTTTGCCTGGGGGCTGGGGGGTGGGTGGTGGGGAGCTGGGAGCCAGGGGTGGAGGGAAAAGATGGTAAACACAATAGCAAATACTTGAACAAGATAATGTAGACAGCGGGTAGGGTGATGAGGCAGAACATACTGGAAATGTGATGTATGTATATTAAACTTGGTCATTTGTATTGAGTTCTTTAGGGCTGATATTCTTTTCTTGCTAGTATGACATTGCTATAGTTTTATAGGTCTTGGCAAATCTGAACTTTGGTCTGTGAACAAGTTGGTGGAGGTTTTCATGGTTTGGATCTTGTATGAAGTTTCACACGTGCTGGTCAGCGGAAGTGAGGGAGTCTGCTGCCGGACCACGTCCATCAAGGCCGAGGTGTGCACCTCATACATGTTTTTAAGTACCCCCTGGAGCAGAAAGTATTCTCTAGGGAGTGTCAAGGGCTGGAGGCAACATCATCTGCAGGATAAAATCTAGATCCCGATTAAATTGCCTCCACTAAGCACATGAGGAGCCAGCCAGCTCGTTCCTTTCCAGGTGTGAGAAGTTGGAAGTTGAACACACAACATGGTGTGTCCTGAGATGACGTCATTTGATACTGCGTATGGCCACACACGAGTTGCTTAAGAGGCAGGCATGCTAGTCCTTTGGTGATTGAACCTTTTACCCTGGCTGGCTAGGGCCATCTCACAGTTCAGAGCGCTGATACCATCGGGAATACCCCATAAAGAATGGTAGAAAGCTTCCCGAATTCCCAGCCTGTCCGCTGACTGTCCCAGCTGTCAACATGAACTAGAGTGTCTTTTGCTTTACCTGGCAGAGAGCTCCTGGCTCAGAACAGGAAATGTGGGAGTTCTCCACCCATCCTTGACAGACAGGAGTGGAAAGGAGCAAAGCTAGCGGAAGTCTAACTTGGTTTTCAGACCTTCAGACTGGGAGGGTGACTTGACGTTGGGATTTTTTTTTTTCCCTTAGTTTTTCATTTATAGTTATCACTAAATATATTCCAGTGATGGAAAATTACAGCTTTTTACTTGCCATTTGGCAGCTGTGCCTGTATCTCTTTTTTAGTTTTTGGTGTACATTTGAAATTCAGTTAGACTTGAATGGGATGGAATTAGGAGACTTAAAAAGAATGAAGTGTCTCACTGCTAATGTAGGGTTAGGTGCAGTATAAAAAGACAAGTTATAATAGTAACTAGCAATTATTGGGAGTTTATTGGGTGCCATGTCTTGGGTGAAGCACTTGACAGACATGAGATCATTTTTTTTTTTTAATCCTCCTAACATCCTTATGAGGTGGGTGTTAAAATTATTCCTTTATTATAGACAAGGAAACTGAGGCTCAGTGAAGTTCAGTAGTTACTCAAGGTTACTGAGCTTATGAGTGGAGGGTCCTAGATTTAGATCCAGTCCTGTAAGTGTGGGGCCCAAATTCTTAGAACTCTGGTTATTGATATTTATTTATTTATTTGGAAAGCAGAAAAAGAGCCCTTTGAACTGGTGTACAAACTTTTGTTGCAAAGAGTCTATTCCCCGGGTTCCCACAGCATGAACTTGGTAGACATTGAGTACTATGGAAACGAACGCACCTGAATAATTACAAATGGGACTAGAAGGGCCCAGCAGAGCAGTGCGCTCTCAGCTGCAAGAGATTATGGGAGGTTGTTAAATTGGTGTCTTAGGAATGTGCTTGCTGGTTCCTTCATTTCCCTTCCTCCCCTGACTATAGCTGGAGTAGGATTTGAATTCATTGTTTGGGGCCTGGAGACACACTTTGGATCTGACCCCTATCTCCAAAAAACCTTTAAGGAAGCCATCGTTCCCTACAGGGAAAATGGGAGAAAAGAACATGTCTTCTTGTTTCGATCAGCTGTACTGTTTAAAAAATATTTTCAATTTCTAATTAACTTGAGCTTTCAGGGGGACCAAATCTGTCTGTCTGTTATTATTTCTTAGCTCCCCCGTGGCTTGGGACAGCTCAAGCCACTTACCTCCTAATGACTCATTGTCGTTATTGGCCATTGCCAAACCCTCTGGACAGGCACCGTCAGGTAGCAAATCCATCCCGAGACCCGATTGCATGTAATATTTATGCTGCTGCTTATCTCAGCGCCTTTATGGAAATGTTTCTTGTCTGCACCAGGGAGAAGACAAAGCTGGGTGACTCATCAGAGGGTCACAGTGCCTTCTGTGTTTGTCTGGGGCCTGCAGTGTTCTCACCCCTGGAAGCTTGTACGTTGGTGGAGGAGCTTCCCGTCCAAGACTCCGTGCCCCTCACATTTGGCACCTGACTTCTTAACCCTTTGTAAGCATTTCTAACCAGCCTTGGCTGTTTCAGCCGTTCTTGCTGGGACCCCAGACTTGAGAGTATAGAAGGTGTCTAGGAGGCCCCAGCCCCAGCAGATACCATTGGGAGCCGAGACAGGACATCCCACTGTTTGCTGTCTGAATTCTGAGTGGCCAGAATGGTGCGAAATAATGAAATGTTTTTTGTTTGTTCTAAGCCACTAAGTTTTGAGTAGTTTGGTATGAAAAAGATAATCGAAACATGCATTCAGGAGATATTTAGTCAGCACTAAGTGTAGGTCCATCACTGGGCTGGTCTTTCTACCTCTGGGAGCTTAGTGTATAGGTGGGAAGAAAGAGATTTGTTACAGTTTTCCAAATTAAAAAGTATTTTGAAAAGGGCAGTGGGTTGCTCATAGGAACTGAGTTCTAGAGAGCATTTTGTGTTGGAAGTGTTCACTTTGGCTTACTGTTTACCATTTTCTGTGTTTGTTGAACTGCCTCCAAGCTGTGGGTTGTTCTCTCTTTCATGAGATGGTAAACTTCTTGAGGGCAGGCAGGGAATTGCTTCTCTCTTCTGAGGAGGGAGCTGAGACTAGAGATTAAGAGCACAGATCTTGCAATCAGGTGGGAGTTTGTTCCTTGGTATATATTAGCTGTGTTGCTTGGGAAAAGTTTACTTAACCACCCCAGGAGAGGGGTGTGTGTAGGAGATCACTCTCTCTCTCTCTCTCTTTTTTTTTGGCTGTGCCACACAGCATACAGGATCTTAGTTGCCCTACCAGGGATTGAACCCTTGCCCCACCAGGGATTGAACCCTTGCCCCACCAGGGATCGAACCCTTGCCCCCTGCAGTGGAAGCTTGTAGTCCTAACCACTGGACTGTCAGGGAATTCCCTGTGATCTCTTAACTACAGATAATGTTAACCTCATGGAGTTTGAAAACTATGCAAGATGATGTAGCAAACGGTCTGATGAGATACTATTTGAACTGCCAACTCACAGGCTTGTTGTGATCAAATTTCATTCCATTTTACTAAAAAAAAAAAGGGTGTCTACCAAGGATGTGAATGCTACAGTACTGAACAGATTTCTGGGTTCAGTCTATGCAACTAGAACAGGCTTGGCACATATTGAGTGCCTCGCCGGGATTTGTCGAATGAATGACTAATGTGTGAAGTCTGTTTGGGTGTAAGTTATTCTTGGTCAATAGGTGTTCAGTAAGGGCTTGCTGGTTCTTCTAGTTGCCTGTGGATTCCTACAGCGACTCAACAGCCTCTAGCTACATGGGCTCTTGTTCCACCAATGCAGGGCCACACCCTGCGGAATAATAGGCCACAGAGCTGTCAGTTTGAAGCGTCAGTGAGGAAACTGACATCAAATGAGTTGCTGGTAAAATCATGCAAAGTAAGCAAATTCGTGCTGTGTCATTATAACCAACTCCGTAAGGCCCTGTGCAATGGTTCTTCATTAAATGGGAAGTTCTGTTAGACATTTTATTCCCTGCCTGGAACATCTGAAAATAAAGCTGAAATGACAGTCAGACTCTTGGAAAGAGAAGGGAATTTGTGAGGAACTGATAAGGCCTGGGCCCTTCCTTCCCTTGTTCTTTGTGCTGCATCTGGAAGGTGATGGTGTTGTCTAGGGTTTTGCTACTTACAATGTGATCCATGGGCTGACTAGTGGCTTCAGCATCTCCGGAGAGCTTATTAAATGTGGACTGTCAGTCCCCTTCCTAGGCCTGTGAGATGATACTCTGCATTTGAACAAGATCCTCAGGTGATATCTTGGCCTGCTGAACCTGTGCTAGGAGGAGAATTGGAAAATTTTGGTTAGATGGGCCTGGCATTGAAGGGAAAGCAAAGTGATGACTATTAAAGTAAAAGTGCTACGTATAGGCAAATAAGATACACTATTACCATGCAGTTAAGTTTGATCAAAAACTGTTCACTGTTTTTGGCTCAATACAAACTACATGCAGTCTGTGTATTTTATTACAGAGAATGAAGGATGTCACTCAAGGACCTAGGGAAGGAGAGCAGATACTTGTCCAGAATTATTTATGGACTGAATGTCTGTGTCAGGACATTGGTGAAGTACTGTTTCCTTAACTGTGTAACTAGCTGTCTTTTCAAGAAAGGGAGAGCCAGCTGATATTTATTGAAGTGCCTATTATACGTCAGTTAGTATATGAGCCACCTTCTGTGCATTATTTCATTTAATCCTCTTACAACTTTGGAAGGATGTGGAGGTTTTAGGAGATTAATTCACTTGCCCATGATCAAACTCCACATCTTCTCTGGCACAGAAACCATTCTGTGCCATCATACTGCACACTTCTCATGGCATTGGGGTTTATTTTTAAAAATAATATCAACATGAGATTTAGCAAGAATCTAAGCAAGAAAAGAGTGTAAGTCAAAACACATATTTTGTTGATCAGGGCAAAGTCTTCAGTGTAGTAGTGGTTGGTAAATATTTGAATTTCATTGCATCAGAAGCAGGCCAGGAGACAGTCTGCTAGGATGAGCTCATGTGAGCTATTTTTTCAGTTTCCTGGGAACAAGAAAAAGTGATGTCTAGTTCTGCATTTCCAACACCTACGTTTCATAAATACACTGAAACTGTAGAGAAGCTCTTATAATGCCACTGAAGAGGAACAGTAAAACACAGATCTGAAGCAGAAGTCCTCAACAATGAGTCACTTGGAAACCACCTTCATGATTTTCCCCCTATTCACATCGTCTTATTGTACTATTGACCTGTTTTTCTGTAACTGATTCACTTTTATTTTTTTTTAAAGATCTCTTTTTTAAAAAAATTTTATTTATATATTTTTATTTTTGGCTGCGTTGGGTCTTTGTTGCTGCACATGGGCTTTGTCTGGTTGCAGAGAGTGGGGGCTACTCTTCATTGCGATATGCAGGCTTCTCATTGTGGTGGATTCTCTTGTTGAGCAGCATGGGCTCTAGGCGTGTGGGCTTCAGTAGTTGTGGCACACAGGCTCAGTAGTTGTGGCTCACGGGCTTAGCTTCTCTGAGGCATGTGGAATCTTCCCAGTCCAGGGATTGAACCCATGTCCCCTGCATTGGCAGGCGGATTCTTAACCACCACACCACCTAGAAAGTCCAGTAATGGATTCGCTTTTAAAGAATTAAATGTATTTTAGGAGCAAGCTGTATATCATAGTCGTAAGTGGAAACCTGCACTATTTGCCATGAATATAACCCACCATAAATACAAGCTTCTGAGCCTGAGTCCTGTTGTCCATTCATTTAAGAGTGCAATTAGCCAGTGTTAGGTCGGAAAAACACCTATAGTTCCAGACTATGGCCTTCTGAGATTCAAAATCTGAAGGACTGAAAGAGAATTAGATAGGAAATAATTTTCTCAAAATATGGTTTACCCTTACTTATTTCTGTGTCTGTATACCATTGAAATTCTTCTCTTGCCCATTTGCAGATATGACTGAAGATAAATAAGTTTCCGTGGTTGGAATTCTCTTTCTAGAGCCATCCCTGAGCGAGTGGTTCAGTTTATAACACGTTGACTTTGGGAACATTATATTATACTGAGTTCCTGTTCACCATTTATCCTGTGTGAGGAGGCAGACTGCCTTAAAGGAACATAGTGCCATGGCAGAAACTGAATTTGAAGAATGAAACTTGAAGCATGCATTTGCCCAAGAATGGCTTGTCAGCTATGCTCAGATGGTTTTAGAAGCTTCAGCTAAATAAGGAGAGTCTCCCTTACCCTGGGGCCGTTCTCTGGCAGGCTGCCATAGTAGGTGGCACCTTCCTCAAGGGACTTGTAGAAAGATCTAAAGGAACTAGCCTGAGCAGTTGATTTAGATGTTGGTCTTCCATCAACAACCTCCTTAATCTTTAGCTTTTACATTTCTGCCCGTGGTGAAATGCTTACTGAAACCCTACCAGTTATTTATAGTACTTGGAGCAAGAGAGAGAACTAAACTTGACTTCATCTTCCTGCACTTTGTCATAGTTCACTTTTTTTTTTTTAAGTCTTTATTGAATTTGTTACAACATTGCTTCTGTTATGTGTTTTGATTTTTTGGCTGGGAGGCATGTGGGATCTTAGCTCCCCCACCTCGGATCGAACCTGCACCCGCTACATTGGAAGGCAATGTCTTAATCACTGGACCGCCAGGGAAGTCCCGTGTCATGGTTCACTCTTGTTCATTCCTTCTGCCTCTTCCCTGCCTCCTGTGAGTTCCTTCTCCTTCGTCTGATTTCCCCTCTCTCCTTTCTCTCAAGAACTGCCCCCTACCCCCTCCAGCTTTTATCATCAAAGATATAGACTTCAGTCATGCTTGAACCACCTCCATAATTTCTTCATATCTGCCTTCCACCTGTACTATTTTTCACTTACATTTTTCTTTCAGTCAGAAACTTTTTAAATGATAGTCTGAAAAAATCTGTAAAATGATTGGCTTTATATGACTACTAATGTTTTCCAAATATTCATTAAAATGAACACACAACTGTTAACATTAAAAAAAAATTGTGCCTGGTATGACAAAATCATTTCACCTACTATCCTTGCCCATGTACTTCGGATACCGAGCTCTGACCTGTAGCAGTGGTTTTCATCTGAAGTATTCATTAGATTCATGTGGGAAGATATTAAAACAAACAAACAAACAAAACCCTGAGGGACTTCCCTGGCGGTCCAGTGGTTGAGACACCATGCTTCCACTGCAGGGGTAATGGGTTTGATCCCTGGTCAGGGAACTTAGATCCTATATGCCGTGCCACACAGCCAAAACAAAACAGAACAAAACAACAACAAAAAAACCTAATGTCCCATGCTTCATCAGTTAAGTCAGAATATCTGGGAATGGCATACAGGTATAGAGAATGTTTCTAAAAAGTTTCCCTGGTGAGTCTAGTGTCCAGCTGAAAATGAAAACTACTGAGCCTAGAATAGGGTCACATAGTCTTACTGTCTTTAGTATCTACCTGTTTTAACCCATGTTTTACATTATTTCTATGTTAAACTTCTTAAAACTGTGGTTTTCAAGACTTACTGGTTGTACAGAAATAATTACAGTGCTCTGAATAGTATCTGCAGAGGGAATATTTTATTTTATTTTATTTTATTTATTTAAAGATTTTTTTTGATGTGAACCATTTTTAAAGTCTATATTGAACTTTGTTAAAATAGTTCTTCTGTTTTATGTTTTGGTTTTTTGGCCGCGAGGCCTATGGAATCTTAGCTCCCCAACCAGTGATCGAACACACACCTTCTGCATTGGAAGGCAAAGTCTTAACCACTAGACCACCAGGGAAGTCCCCGAGGGAACATTTTAGATATATAATTTTGTGATACTGGAGTGAAAGTGATCAAACCTGGGTTCTAGGCTCAGTTCTGCCACTTTTTAATTTGGGGGTTGCAGGCAAATGGCTACATCTTTCTGAGCTTTGGTTAAATCAGTGGTCACATGGAGAGACTCATCCCATGTATATCTCCCAGCTCAGTAAGGGTCAAATGAGAAAATGTATTTTTAAAGAGCGCCATCAACTGTCTTAAGGGTATCATGGTGTATAACTATTATTAATTAACAAGTCTGGGGGAAGATAAAAAATAGGAGAGGAAAAGTATGAGGAGAAAATATTTCACATTAGTGGTGGTGATTTTAAAAAATGACTTCTTGCTAATTATAATTATAGAAGCTACCCTTTATTTTTGCTCTTGGATTACTCATAGTCTTCAAAATGGAACAGCTGGGCTCATCTTAATGCTTGAAATGAACAGTGGCTGCTAATTACCACTAGAATAAAATATATAGCCTGGTCTGATTATGGTGTCTCGAAGTTAGACTCCCTTTCCCTGTATCTCATTGTGTTTATTTTGTTTTTGCTGCGGTGGGTTAGCTCTAGATTTGCCCTCATTTGCAGTGGAGTCTTAGAAGTTGCGTGTTTCCACATTGGTGGTAGAAATCTTGCTTTGCTCCAGATCATGGCTCAGATGGAGGGATGTGGGTTAAGAGAAACACCTACCCTTCCCATCTCCCAGGGGACTCGGGGGTGCTGTGTGCATCCCCCTTTTACTATGGACAGGCCCTAACATTGTCAAGAACACAGTTATGCCTGGTTTAATCTTTCATTTGAAAATAGATGGCCTCCCTGGCTTCTGGGAACCACAGGCTGAAAAAAAATTGGATCTCACAGACAAATGAATACCTTGCATTTCAGGACAAGTGGAGAGTTGAGTGACTTTGGAGAGGCTCCTGAATATTTCCATTACTTGCTGATGTAGGTTTATTTCTTTAAAAAAAAAAAATCTTATTATTTTTTAATTTTAATTTTATTTTTTAATTAATTTTTGGCTGCGTTGGGTCTTTGTTGCTGCGTGTGGGTTTTCTCTAGTTGTGGTGCGTGAGCTTCTTATTGCGGTGGCTTCTCTTGTTGCCAAGCAGGGGCTCTAGGTGCACGGGCTTCAGTAGTTGCAGCATGTGGGCTCAGCAGTTGTGGCTCGTGGGCTCTAGAGCACAGGCTCAGTAGTTGTGGTGCACAGGCTTAGTTGCTCCGCGGCATGTGGGATCTTCCCGGACCAGGGATTGAACCTATGTCCCCTGCATTGGCAGGTTGATTCTTAACCACTGTGCCACCAGGGAAGTCCCTATAGGTTTCTTTTTTGATTGGAATGTCATAAGTCCCCACTAATAAACTCAAAAAAGTTGAGAGGATTTTTGTTTTTCAAACTTTAAAAAATATTCAGGTAATTACTTACACTTGTCTTATATTTTCAGTGCATTTTCAGATCCCTGTCCTCATTTTAGCCTTATAACAGCCATGAGGTATTCAGGAAAGGCATCATCCTCATTTGACAGAAGTAGATGGTGGTGGCAGTTAAAATCTGGCTTTAAATAAGCTGGAGTCCAAAGGTAAGTGTTTTGAATTCTGGCTTCTGCCACATGCTAGCTGTGTGACACTGGGCAAATTACTTAGCCTCTCTGAGCCACATATGGACTGTAGATATATGAAGAATTAAAGAATAACATGTGGAAATCCTTGTGCCTTAGCACAGAATTGCTAATTAATAGCTAAGTTTCACACTGGTTAAATGATGGATGTAGGTCAGCGAACTAGTTTGTACACAGGTCTCCTGATGTGCGGTACAGTGGAAAGAACGTTGGCCTGAGAGTTTGAAAGTTTATTTATAGTGCCGACTGGGCCACTGATCATCCATGTGCTCTAGAGCTTACCCTGTCCTAAAACTGTACTATTTACATTTAAATAATTACACTTAAATGAACAGCAAATAAATAAAATCAGGGACTTCCCTGGTGGTGCAGCAGTTAAGAATCTGCCTGCCAGTGCAGGGGACATGGGTTTGATCCCTGGTCTGGGAAGATCCCACATGCCGCGGAGCAACTAAGCCTGTGCACCACAACTACTGAAGGCTGTGCGCCTAGAGCCCATGCTCTGCAACAAGAGAAGCCACCACAATGAGAAGCTCCCAACTGCAATGAAAGAGTAGCCCTCACTCGCAGCAACTAGAGAAAGCGTGTGCACAGCAATGAAGACCCAACACCAGTAAATAAATAAACAAATAATTTAAAAAAATTGTACATTTAATTCTATGGTTGCACTAGCCTCATTTCAAGAGCTCAGTAGCCATATGTGGCTGGTGGCTCCTGTAATTGGATAGCTTAGCTGTAGACCATTTTGGTCATCACTGTAAGTGCTGTTGGACAGTGTTGCTCCAGCAGGTAGTAACCGTTATGGTCCCCACTTTGCCTTTTTGGGGATTTGGTAAAATGTAGCCATCAAGAGTAGATCTTTGGAGTTGTACTGTCTTCTGGCTCTCATCCTGGCTTCTTCTTGTCAGTTATCTGGCAGTGTGGACAAACAGCTTATCCTCTTAGAGCTTCAGAGTGATCATCTGTAACGTGGATCATCATAGCTCCCTTACAGACTTGTTGTAAATATCATATGAAATGTTGCATATGCTAAGAGCTCAAGAGATGGCATATACGTATTTTACATGTACCTCAGCACTTGCCTCCAGTCTTGTAAGTGGGGACCTCTGGCTGCCTTCAGAGCTCAAGCTCTTTAAACACCACTGCAGTGCAGCACCTTCTGACTTTGTAGGAGTGGACCTCTTAATTATGTAACTTAAAATAGTGGAGGGATATTTTCCCTGCAGTGCCTTTTTGGCTGCAGCTGGGTTTAATCTGAAGACAAGTGCCTGCACCTCTTGGCCCAGGCCCCTGGGCATCTGGCCCTTTCCTAGTGGCTCTGGGAAGAGCTCTTGATTTAGAGAGAGGGTTTCCATAACCACTTCAGCCTGAGACCGGCTTGAGGTTCAATTCCCAGCCTCTCCTTTGCTCTGGGGCTACACTTGGGCAGGCTGTGTGCTCCCTTTCTTGTGCTAGATCTTCCTACGCAAGGTGCAGCTTCCAGAGTAAAGGCAGATCCTATTCTGTTATCCTTTTCCTCACCATCGACATGCTTTAGTCCCAATCCTGGGCAGAGGTCGAGAGACGCTCAGGTACTTTCCACCGTGCTTTCATAAAGGGAATAAATGCCAAACACAGCTATAAAAATGACGTTATATTTTAAATATTTATGCCTAATAAATTCCTGCTCTTAATGCATACATACTATGCTGTGTGGAGTGACTGCCATTATTAGATGATTATGGTTTTATAAAAAATATTAATTACCGAGGTCTTGGAGGACGTGTGGTCTGGTAATGGGGCTCATGTGTAAAGTTGTAATGACAGTGGTGTAATTTCATTCCAACCAGTAGATTATAGTCATGTATATCTAAGCTCACTATGAAACAATGCTGGAAGACTGAATTTGAAGCCCTCTGTGACTGAGACTCCGGGACTAAAAGCTCTCAAAAGCCTCATGATGGCCCTGGGAGGGCACAGTCTAGCCTATAAAAATTAAAAAAAAAATTTTTTTTAACAGTAAGGAACATGGATATTTTAATGCATGGGGTTACTTAGAGAAGAGGAAAAATCCAGGCTACCTCATAAAGGAGAACTTGTTTGCTTTCTGACATAAATATTTGCTTCTCTTTTCTCTATTATGTGGACTATTTATTTCTCTCATCTTGCTTTCTGCTTCAATAGTTCCTGATTTATGGACCATTGTTTACTTGTGTTCCCCTTTGAAGTTGTGAAAATTAAACGAAGTTCTTCTATCCAAATAATGCAGAGTGCAGTGTGGTTCTCTGAGGTCTCTGTGAAGTGACTTTAAAACAACTGGTGAGCATGGCAACTGGGCTTTTCTTTTAAACTTTGCTCACATAATTGGGATTAAGAGAATTGGAACTGACAATGAGATTTAGATAGCATGATTCCAAATTTGAATGCTTTTCTCTAAGTACATTTTCTTTTAAAATAAATGTTGTGTTTAAAAAAAATCAGTTTGATTCTGAGGATATTCCTTTGCCTTACATGGTCTTTTCTTTGACGTTCTGTACAACTTTATTATTAGGTCACAGATTATTTATGTACCAAATATTACACTTTAAACGTTTTCATATTCTGTGATCTTTATAATTATTTATGTTCAGTTTTTGGTTGGGAATCCTATTTCCTACTTAAGCTCAGGACTTTATAACCTCTGAATTGAGTACCTTTGAGTTACACATGCTATTAGAAATCTCATAGTAAATGTAAATAAGGTTGGAGGATATCATATAGAAGCTGATAATAAAGCATTAATGTACAAATAGAACTTATTTTTGTCAAAAATGAGATGTACATTTGTCATAATTTATGTATGTTGGCTTCTTGTGTTTACTGCTGTTTTGAAAATAGCCATGCTTATCGTCTTTCCAGTCACAGTGAGTACTTTTTGTGGTTAAGGTATATTTTTAGTATCTTTTAAGAAAAATGGGAATTAATTTTGTGTATCTGTACAAATAATAAATACCCATTTGGCAGAAGATTAAATAAGCTATTATATAAAATGAATCAGGAAAAGAAAAAAAAACTTAGTTGAAACCAGAATTTTTTTTTCCAAGTTAGATTTTTTCCAATTAGATTTAACTTTTAGAATTTATTGCTAGTTTTTCTTCCCTAGTGATATGTCCATAGATTCATAAATCACTTTTCTCCTTTCAAAATTCATCCTCATGGTGAATTTAAAGGAAGCTTTTAAATGCCTTCCCTAGCGCCACCCCTAGAACTGTAGTTTAAATGTTTTTAATAGAATAATTTGGCTGTATCAAGAGGCTATGTTTCTTGTTTTTGTATTTGGCTATAATTATACCTCTTTCATGAGATGCTTTTGTTTCTTTCCTATCTTATTGTAACATCAGAGGTTCCTTACCCTTACATATTAAAAAATATAAATACCAAACTTGAAAAAAAAAAATCAAATTGAAGGCTTTGGTGTGGCCAGTCTTTTAAATACATCAGCTCTCTGCCCCTCCTTATCCCCCTCTTCCTCCCAGTTGTCCTCTCACCATTCATGCAGACCCTCACTCATCCCAGCACTCAGCACTCATAGCATGGATGGAAGCATTAGTTGGGAGCAGCTAATTTCTTGTTTAACTTTACCAGATTACTTAACCTCTCTGTGTCAGTTTTCCAGATTTGTAAAATGGGAATAGTGATATTACTAGTCCCAGAAGGTAAGTACTATAGGTACAATTTATAAATTGGTAGGAGGTTTAAATGAGTTAATGCATATAAAGTACTTTGAGTAGTAACTGGCACCCAGGAAGTACTCAGTACCTTGTCATTTTTATTATGGTTATTTCATTGATGTTTTTATCATTACCACCACCACCACCACCACCACCACCACCATACTTTCATTCACTTGCTCCTTTGTTCATCCAGTATTAATTGGATGCCTTCTTCAAATGCACTGTGGTAGGTAACTGAGAATCTAGTGGTTAATGTAAAGATCTGGTTTTGCATTCATGAATCCTTGAATTTGATATTTATTAAAAAAAATTCCATTTATACTGGGATCGAAGTGCTTAATGGAATTGTGATGGCCAATCTGCATGTTTATATCTAACCCCCCTTAAATAGTAACGTTGTGCTTTGGAGAGGAGGGGAGCGTTTACCTTCGTTTTTGCACATGAAGCAAATTGAAGTTCTACCCAAGCCCAGTTCTTTGTAGTAGTAGCCCTTGCATCCCAAGGGCTGATGGCAACCCCGTTTCCTCACTTATTGACCATGTGTGTGAGCTTTTTGAAATGCTGTTAGCCTCTTGAGTTTCGTGATAAGTTATCCATTCTCTTGCCCCGAGCATGTAACTAGAAGCATGCTGAGTATTGATGGAGTTCACAGTGTTTCAAGAACACGAGAGAGGTTATTCTTTTTTTTTTTTTTTAAAGAACTTTTGAGATACAGTTAACAGACAATAAACTGCTTATGTTTAGAGCGTACAGTTTGGTAACCCAATCTCACAATTCATTCCCCCCCAACCCTCCCCGCTTTGCCCACTTGGTGTCCATCTGTTTGTTCTCTACATCTGTGTCTCTATTTCTGCCTTGCAAACCGGTTGATTTGTACCATTTTTCTGTAGTCCACATATATGTGTTAATATACGATATTTGTTTTTCTTTTTCTGACTCACTTCACTCTGTATGACAGTCTTTGGGTCCGTCCATGTCTCTACAAATGTCCCAGTTTTGTTGCTTTTTACAGCTGAGTAATATTCCATTGTATATATGTACCGCATCTTCTTTATGCATTCATCTGTCGATGGACATTTAGGTTGCTTCCATGTCCTGGCTATTGTAAATAGTGTTGCAGTGAACATTGGGGGTTCATGTATCTTTTAGAATTATGGTTTTCTCCAGGTATATGACCAGGAGCGGGACTGCTGGGTCATATAGTAGTTCTATTTTTAGTTTTGCAAGGAACCTCCATACTGTTGTCCATAGTGGCTGTAGCAATTTACATTCCCACCAACAGTGCAAGAGCGTTCCCTTTTCTCCACACCCCACAAGAGAGGTTATTCTTAACATCGTCTGAATAGGGGGTGGCAGGTCAAGGACTTGCAGGAGATAGCATTTAAGTTGAGACCCTGTTCATGAATTTAGTCTCTTCTAAGAAGGGCCAAAATGATCACAGTGGCCTATTTGGTAGCCTGATCATCTTGGTCATGTGCAGGGATATTGTCAATGGTTAGTTGGAGCTAGTTGGTATCCAAGCTCTTCCTTGTTGGAAACGTATGGGATAAACAATTGGGAAAAGTTGGAAATGCCTGCCTCGGTCTCATTGAGAATTCTTTACATATCACATTCTGAAAAGTTCAATGGGATTGAAGGTTATGGAAGTGCGTACAAGGCTAACAGTCTGGGTAAAGGATGAATCCCTTGTCTTTTTCCCCCTGGTACTTTGAGAGGCTAAAATAAACTTCATTTCCAGTATTTGATTGTTTATTTACTAACCACCTTTTTGGAGGAAATGTCATATTGTCTCAGAACAATGGAGCTGTGATTTCAGACAGTGATTTGGGATAGACCCAATTTGGCTCAAGTTTTTTGCATCTGCGAGTTCAGGTGAAAAGGCTAGTGGCATTGCAGAAAATCCAAGAGGACTGGAAGTGGAAAACTAAAACAAAATAGTGTCCATTTTGAACCTACATGACTCAATTTAGAACCATTAGTCAAGAAGGATGTGTTATATGCCACAGACTAGTTGATAGATCCCTGTGCTTCACTGGCTTTTGGATAATCAACTCAAGGACCGGGGTTTAGAATTAGGGGTAGCAAATAGGTTAGGTCTGTGTGGTCATTGTGTCCCCAAGCGCATGGCAGACACAGCTGATCGATCTTGGCACCTTCTCCCACCAAACGTACTTGTGTTTGCAGTTATTCTCAAGTTATTAGAATTGGCACATGAAATGAAACTTCTGTGTTAATCATAATAATATGACATGATTTTTTTCTATTGATGTTTGTGTCCCAGATTTTACCCATATTAAAGTAACTTAAAAAAGAAAAAAAGATTGGCTTATCTTAGAAGAGTTAATATTTGCAGAGATCCTTGGGTTCAGTTGAAGAAATACGTTCTATAAATACACTTACAACCTATACTAATTTTATCTGTGGATGAATCGAGGTGTGCAGCTAAATTTGTCTCTTGCATCTGAATCAGGGCCAACCTCTATGCTCTACTAGTAGAAGTGTGTAATTAAGGTAAAGGGATTTGAACAGGCCAGCCAGTCCTAAAATTAGCTCTTCCTTTGATGTCCCCCAGGTGCAAATGCACACATCCCTGTTCCTTTCACCCTTGATGCACATGATCTTGTTTCGTAAGGCATGTGCATGCCTTACCAGGGTTGCTGCAAGTTTGGTTTTGGCTCTGACTGGGAAACTTAGATTGTTTTCTCCTGTGGTTCATTAATCATATTTGAAACGTCAGTTGGAACCTGAGAAGCTTGTTTGTCTAAATATTCTTTAAAGGATAAGTCTTAACATTGATTGTATTTAGCTTGTGTTAGTCCAGCAGTCTTCTTTCAAGCTATTTTTGGGCTAATATGTTGAGAATTACGTTGTATTCCTCGGTCACCCTTTCTTTTAAGTGAAGGTAGGCAGTACAATTAAGGAAGGGGTTTTAAGCTTACCTGTCAAGGGTGCAGTTCAGTACAGCTGAAAAATTCTCTGCTGACTGCTGTGGAAGGGAAGCCTTTGGACTCCCTGCAACCTTGGGCAAGTTATGCAACCTGTCTTGAGTGAAAGGGACATAATACAGTACCTACCTCATAGAGTTGTTAGGAGGATTAAATCAAATGATATAACAGATGAATAAATCAGCTGGCACGTGAAGCTTAAGATGTAAGCAATTATTCTGTAGAGATGGGCTGCCAGGGCAGGGACTCGAATGAGGTACTCACCTTGGCCATAAAATTTAAGGGATGCCACAACCTCAATAAGCAAGGTAAATAATAGTGAATGCAATACTTCTAAAATCAAAATTAATGAAAAATTTCATAATGGACAAATTATTAAAATTTAAGATAAATTCAGGATCTGACCCTGCACTTGGATGCCCCAGCCTCACTCTTCTCACCTGCATCTGGCCCTGACAGTTGTTCAGGGGTGCTCTCACCCAGGGCCAAGGGCTCGGCAGCTCTTTCAGAAATAGTGATCCATTGTACTGACCCACTTTTCAGGCCAGTTCTTCTTGAGTCATCAGCACATATTTTCAAGATGACTCTCTAAAGCCAGGGATGCAGCTGAATCCTGGAATATTCCTGAGCTCATAGTTTATAAGGAGACTCACTTTGTATCCTTGGTCTCATAGCCTGGTGCTGGAACCGTCTGAGCGATGCTGCCACAGACACTAGAGTAATTGGCATGTCCTGTTATCACAGAAGCTATTCACTCTTAATGAGTTCCTTTGGACCCCATATCATCAAGTGTATCAATGGAGCTGTTCTTTAGAGAGATGAGGTATAGGTCCCAGGTCCTACTGCTGACCTGTGTTCTGCAAACAAAATGAGGAACAGGGAGGGAGAAAGAAGATTCCAGAAGAGGCATCAGTTTTTGCTCATCGTTCCCTGGGTATTTTATGGCTGTAGTAAAACAGAGATGCTGCCATTCAGTTCCCCGAAGTGAAGAGAGCTAAGAGCTTTACAAGCATGTCCCCAAGGAAGCTAATCAAGGTTCCTTGGGGTTGCTGGGTTATGTTGCTTTGAGGTAAAATAGCACAACCCTGAAGATTGAGAATAGCTGAAACCACACGTCCCAGTGAGCTTTCAGCCAACTGCTCCTGAAGGAAACCGAACTTAACTGCTAGGAAGGTTTTTGTTGGATGGTATTTTGATTAAGCAGCAGGCTACTTCCCAGCCCTGGGAATGTGATCTCTTGAAGATAGAAATATTATGGCCCACATAGAAGCTGGAGGAGCAGCAAGGGCTTATAGGCTGAGGTTGTGCCGTGTTTGATAAATTACTGTAAAAAAAATTGGACTGGGCTTTCATGTTCAGTTCTTAAGTATTGTTCCAGAAGTCTTGAGATCTGTGTGAGTTGGCTGTGGCAAAAACAAACCAGAACCAAAACAAACAAAAAAACCTGACTGTTCTCTCTAACTTGACTCCTTTTTCTGGAAAAAAAAAAAACAAAACAAAAAACGAGTGACTAGAGTGGTTATTTGGGCTCTTTGCTTCCTGGATCCTTAAAATCATTGCCCTGTGACTGAAGAAATGTGGAACTGAGTCCCCATGTTATATGATTTCAGATTGTACCTGGCAACTAAGAAGCTGAGTGGCGTGGTGGAGGTTGGTAGTTTTGTGGTGATAGGAAAGGAAATGGACCTGGGGTAGGAGATGTGTTAGATCCCTTCATATAATCCTTTCTTCCCAGCATCCTGCAGTGAGCAGAACAGAGAAGGTCTCTGCTCTGATAGGAAGGGGTAGGATGTGATGGTCAAGAGTATGGGTTCTAGAGCCACATGCTTCTGGATTGGAATCCCAGCTTTACCACTGAGTCGCTGTGTGTCCTGGGCAAATTATTTAACCTCTGTGTGCTTGGTGTTCCCATTTGTGAGATGAGGATAAAAGTATTCGCTGCCTTATCTGCTTGTTGAGAGAACTAAGGTACTTAAAACTATGCCTGGCACCTAGTGAGTCTTACATCAGCCTTAGTTTTTGATCAAGTGCCCTTATACAGCTTGCCACTTTCTGTGTACCTATATGACAGGTAATAGGCATGTTAATGAGAAATGCAGACAAAAATAACAGCTAAAGATAAGACTTCATGGGAGAAGCAATACTAGGTTGGCTAGTTGGGGAAGGCTTCTCTGAGAAGTCGATATTTGAGACAGGACCTGGATTCTAAGGAGTCGGCCTCATGATGATCTGGGGGCAGAGGGAGCAGCACCAAGAAAGGCCTTGAAACAGAAAATAACTTAGTGAGCTTGAGGAAGAGCTAAATGACCACTGTGGCTCCAGTGACATTCAAACGAACGATGACTCAAAGACGAGGTAGTGGCCATTTCACGGAGAGCTTTGTAGACCTTGGAGGTGAACTTGGATTTTATTGTAAGGATATTGTAAGGTGGGTGTTCAAGTGAGCAGTGACAAGAAAAGCTACCCTGGAACCCGTACTTGAGTGTGCGCTCAGGATGAAGTCGAGTGGAGTGCCCACAGGTTGAAGGTGATGATAACACTGGCAGTGATGTTGACACCCTTCCGAGCATGCCATTGGGTGGGGAAGGGGACCACAAGGTTAGATTCTATGATGATCCCTTGTCTCCTTTCCAACGCTGAGATGGTTAAAGCATAAATTAAATGGAGGGAAACCCCATAACACCACCATCTTTTATAAATAGGTATCGAGCATCACTAAAAAGCCCAGTGTTAAGTGCTTTAACTGACATTGTGGTTTTCTGAAATTAGAATTTGAATGATGGACTGCTGGAGTGGTTTCCTTTTCTTATTAACTTGAAATATTCAAACGATTTCTGCTTGAAAATACCTGTAAGAGATGCTGCCGAAAATGAAGGTGTTGTTTGAAGATACCTTCTGCTTGTTGTTGCTTCTCAATAAAAGCAAGTGTGAAAGTGTGTGATTTGAATTAGGGAAGGTAATAAAGCTTCTACTCATTTAGTGTCACAGCTTCTAAAGCCTTTTCTTGATTTACCTGTCCTTTAAGCTAAGTGCCTTTTGATTGATTCTTGTATGTAATTGAGTTTAGTTCAATAGACAAACGAGTCACATGCAAGAGTCATTAACTCTTAGAACGTGATAAAAAATGTTTTACCATCAATACAATCAATGATGAGAAAGGTCTTTTATATCTTTTTTTAAAGAATTGAAGTGTATGGATGATTTTTATGTTAGTTTCAGGTGTACAGCAAAGTGATTTAGTTATACATACATACATATGTATGTGTGTGTACGTATATGTATGTATATACTTTTTCAGACTCTTTTCCATTATAGGTTATTACAAGATATTGACTATAGTTCCCTGTGCTACACAACAGCAGTAGGTCCTTGTTGTCTATTTTGTATATGGTCGTGTGTATCTGTTAATCCCATACTTCTAATGTATGCCTCCCCCACCTTTCCCCTTTGGTGACCATAAGTTTGTTTTCTATGTCTGGGAGTCTGTTTCCTTTTTGTAAACAAGTTCATTTGCATCATTTTTTTCATTTCCATGTATAAGTGATATATGATATTTGTCTTTCTCTCTCTGAGAGGCCTGAGAAAAGTCTTATAAATTTTGCATGGCCTATATTTTAACCTTCCCCACCTCACTTTGTTTAAAAAATAGTCATAATTTCCATCATTTGAAGGTGTTGGTGATGATTTGCTTTAATTTTTAAAAAAATATTTATTTGGTTGCACTGGGTTTTAGTTGAGGCAGGCAGGCTTCTTAGTTGCGTGATTTGCTTTAACTGTGAGTATCTAGTGTCACATATGGGCTGGCTAGGAAGGGGCAGAAAGGGGTGACAACCCACAGAAAGAAGCACGAGTGAGGTTACCAGATGCTTCGGGCTTTTTTAGCACTTGGAGTACAACTTTGATGAAACATTTGCAAAGGGCAGTTTTGAAGGTACCCGGATAGGAAGCAGCCGTAAAGACTGCCCTTTGAGAGAGGGAGACCCTCTCCGTCATTCAGCAGCAATTGAGTTCAGCCTGGCATTTGTTTCTTCTTAATTCCAGATTAAAAAAAAAAAAAGGATTTAAAGTACTTTGTATTAATATATGCTGGCCGCTGCCACCATCTTCTGGAAACATTTAAAAAGAGGAAGAATGTGCCACATAAGTATAGTCAAGGGGCTTGATCCAGTCACGGAAGAGCTCAACAAGAGTCAGCATCTGTCAGTTATGACTTAATTTTAGTTCAAGTCTGAGTGACATTTGATTACAGGCAAAGAAACAGTGCGAAACCGGGTGCAAAGCTCTTGGTGACGTAAAAACCATCTTCCAATTCAGTCTTGGGTAATAAGGCATTCTAGAAAAGTGTCTCCTTATATTTTATGCCTTACATAAAATGTAATGTGTTTATACAAGGGCTAGAAATGACAGCCCATTTTGTGGTCTTAACTGTTTTTTTCATTTAGATCTAACCTGTGCTCCAGAAAGAGCGAGATGTGATTTTGGAAATTTGCCTTCTCGGCACTGATGTGTTTGCTGAGTTAAGTTCTGAATTTTTAGAGTGAAAACCAGTGTCGCCATGAGTTGGAAGTTAGACAGTAGGAATATTTCAGTCATTTTTTGGATCAGGAAGAAAATCGAAGTTGACATTTCTCATAGTTACTTTTTTTTTCTTTATAGATATTTCTTTTTTTATCTTTGCAACATAACATGAATGATTTGTATAAGCTTTTGCAACTGTGCAAAAATAAATCTACCTCTGATATTGTGTTAATTTGTCAATGTCTGAGCTTGGCTTCAGGATTTAAAAGATTTGATGGTTTCAAACTTTACAGCCTCCAAGATGTCCCCCAATGATTCCTGGTTTTTACACCCTTGTGCAGGACTGGTCTGTGTGACCACTAGCAGAAGTGATGGTACGTCTTTATAAAAGTCTGCCTTCTTTCCTGAGCATTCTTTCTATTTCCCTCTCTCTTGGGGAAATCCATGTTGTGAGCAGCCCTGTGGGGAGACCCATGTGGTGAAGACCATGCAGATAGCTATAGGAGTGAACTTGGAAGAGCATCTCCAGACCTAGTCAAGCTGCAGATGACTGCAGTCCCACTGATGCTTTGACCACAATCCTGACCCAGAACCACCCAGCTAAGCCATTGCTTGGTTTTCTGACCCCCAGAAATTGTGAGATGGTAAAAGTTTATTGTTTGTAGCCAATATATTTGGGGTAATTTGTTACACAGCAATAGATAACAAATACAGTCTGAAAATATAAGATTGGTTAATGTATTCACCCACCCATCTACCCATCCATTCATCCACCTACCCACTCACCCACTGCATCCATCCATCCATTCGTCCCACTCTCCATGCTTTCAACAAATATTTGAGGACATACTCTGTCCTAGGAACTGTGCTTGGTGATTAGAAAGCTAAAATGAATGCCACAATCCATGTTCTCAAGGAGTAAAATATCTAGTTTTTTCCCATTAAAACCATATTTGATTTCTACCTTTCCACTTTACTAGGATTAAATTTGCCTTTAAAAAGTGAATAAATATTTAAAGAAAATTCTTGTTTTTCTCTTTCCTTTTTTATGTTGGTTATGTGACTTCAAAACAGATAACAATAAACATTAATTTAAATTATATTTGGTTTACATTATAAAAATGAATTTTATTTTATTTTTTAAAAATATTTATTTATTTATTTGGTCACACTGGGTCTTAGTTGTGGTGTGGCATTCAGGCTCCTTAGTTGTGACATGCATGTGGAATTTAGTTCCCTGACCAAGGATCGAACCCAGGCCCCCTGCATTGGGAGCGTGGAGTCTTATCCACTGCACCACCAGGGAAGTCCCTAAAAATGAATTTTAGATGAAGTTAATGCAAAATATATTATATGGCATTAGTATTTATAAATGTATATAATGCTTTAATTGAATTCCTGATATTTGTTGTTTATAATTTTCCCCTGATTATATGAATTCTACCAAATATAAAAAGTTACTAAGGAATTTCAGGAAAAAAATCGAATTTTAGCCAAATTAATAGATAATAGTCAATACTAATATTGACTGGAGGGCTTTCTCTATGCCAGATTCTGTGCTAAACAATTTATATACATAGCTTCTATTAATCCTCACAAGGTATTATAATTATTATCCCTATTTTATGGATAAGGAAACTAAGATTGAGAACAATTAATTAGCATAAAGTCCAGAAATCAGTAAGGATTGGGGGGTGACTTTCAAACCCAGGTTTCAAGATCTTAGCTACCCTGCTTTACATAGATGTATATGCTTGTGTTCTGGTGCACAGTGCCATGTGACATGTTTCAGGAGTTTATAGTTTTGGCAGGATACTCTCAGTTGTCCTGTTTGCTGTATGTAAACAGAGCCCTTAAAGCATGATTTGGCCAAATTTGTATCAGAATATCATGGTGGCTGCAGTGGTCAGAACTTTAAATGGAGGTTTCTTATCAAATCCTGTCAACCCAAAGGAACTCTTTGGTACTTCCTTTGTAAAGGTGCTGAAGTTGGGAAAAGAGAGAAAGAATACCAGATTAGCGGTCTCATGAAAACTTACTTTATCTCATTAAATTTTGGTCACTGTTAAGAGAGGGGGCTGAGACGAGTCGACTCGTCTCCTGGAGAACAAGTCCCTTTACCTTTTGTCTTCAGAAAGCTATGTTTGTCACCCACCTGGAGGGCAGTGCACTAGGGAAGTGATTTAGAGATCAGAATTTGAATTACTTGGCCCTGGCTATAATCCAGGCGGCACTGTTTACCAGGTGTATGACTTCAGTAGGATGCCTAAGCATTTTTGAGCATATTTTCCCATATATAAAATTAGAATAATATTAGCATACTTTTATGTTGTTCTGAGGATTGAGAAAATGCATATATGTGCTTAATAAATGTTGACTGTTAATAGTTGATTATAGGGTTATTTTTCTTAGTTTTTTTTCGCTTTCTCCCCCCTCTTCATCCTCATCCTCATTATTAGCAGCCTTCAGAGGCATCCTGATGATTTCAGCAGAAATACATGAGATTTTAGGCTGGATAGAAACTTCAAGATAAAGATTAGGTTATGAAATGGTTCCAGCCAAGTGAAGGTCAGATGGTGCTGACTACCCAGGAGGTTACATAATAGAAACTAAGTTAAAAGGAATGTCTACTTAGTTAATTTACAATTTAAATAAAAGAAACATATATTCACATGACATTACATATAGGGCAGTAGAATGTTACTGCATCAGGAAATGTTTAAAATTGCCAGCAAAAAACCCCCCAAACCCCCCAAAAGTAAAAATAAAAAAAAAATAGAATTGCCAGCAAAATCTCATCTTTTGGTGAACATCTTGCTCGAGTATTTATATTCTGTGCTCCTTTTTACATTAGTTAACATTTTGAATCTAAAACAATGGCTTTATGTCACAATACCCTCTTTTAATCGTTTTCTCCTTTCCTCTTCTTTCTCTGCTGCTAGTGTGTTTCTCCTACCTGCTATCTTATGTCCCTATCAGTTTTCCGAATGAGAAATGGGTACAGCTCTGCCATGTGATGTGGCAGAATATGGGACCTGCTAGAGGCTGCATGGATGGAGAGGGGTGGGTGTGAGAAAACCTTGATTTTACTACCTTCTCTCGTGCCCTAGGATCAGTCTTTTCCTAGGTGCCGCTCCTCTCGTCCGCTGGATAGAATCTTTTTCCATTTGCCCTTGGATTTTTCTTCTTCTTGCTCGGTGTAGCATGATTATTGAGTGTGCCCAAGAGAGGGCTTGGGGCATAGCAGGCTAAGAAGTTTGCTCCTTGCAGAAAAAAAAAAGGCAAGCCATTCCTCCTCCTTTGCTTACTTGGTGCAGAAGTGAAGCGAGGCTGGGGTAGGGTGTGGAGCTCTTGAAAGCCCAGGGAAGCACATCAGGAAGAAACCAGGAGACTTCCTCCCAGCAGGACGCAGGAAGGCATCTGTGGTGTGGAAGTGATCGAGCGCTGGAATTGGCTTCACTCATCTTTGTGGATGATGACACGGCTCCTGTGAGCCCTCCGATTGTTCGTGGTTTGGTTTCTTTGACTTGCGTCAAAACATGTGCTTGTTTGGATGCGAATTTTATTTCCTCCCTGAAAGAAGGGTCTCAGATTGTAGAGTCTGTTGGCTGCCAGCTTGGAGTGACTGCCAGGGACTGCTGAAAGGAGAAATTTTAAAAGCAGAATGCTGAGTGAGGCTTGGTGCTTCAGGGAGCATTTCAGATCAGATCCTTTTCGAATCAGATGGTCTCCTGGGATGATAATGCATTGTGAGAGGTGCCAGGATTTGTTTTCTTCAGGTTTAACACCACTTAAGACCATAAGCCACAGGCCCTTAAGGAATGAAGCACAATTCTACATTGGACTCACCTTCTTCAAGGCTCTGAGGCCTGGTGGGCCTCCTGAATAATAATTCATAAAAATTTATAGTTCAGGGCATTATATTTAAAAGAACTGATGTACATATAGTTCTGTAATGCAGTTCCTCCTTAAGCACCCTTTTGGCAAGTACTCAGTACTCTTTGATGATTCTCTTGGTGGGAAAGCCATGACCGTTGAAACCCACTGTTTATAGCTCTTGCCATAAACATGCCGTGTAACTAGCTGCCCCCACACCCCATAGCTCACAACAACAGCACGTCTGTCTCTCAGCCACAGGTTGGTGGAGTGGCTTTATGTCAGGCTGTGGGTTGGCTGGTCTTGGCTCCAGAGTATGGGTTTGAGTTTGGGTCTGTTGTGTTTATTTTCTCTTTCTTCTCTGACTAGCAGCCACCCTGGCATTTTCTTCTTATGGTACCTCACCAGAGTGTGAGAAGGCAAGCCAGACTGCAAAAGCACGTTGGAAGCCTCTGTTTGTGTAAAGTCATCCTGCGAACACCCCATTGGCTAAAGCAGATTGCATGGTCAAACCTGACATTAGTGGTGCAGGGAAATATCATGAGGCATGGTTCAGTCCACCATACTGTATTAAGCTTTGTAGGTCCATCCATCCCTCCATCCCTCCATCCCTCCATCCATCCATCCCTCCATCCATCCCTCCATCCATCCATCCACCCACCCATCCTCCCTCCTTTTCTTTCTTTTGTGGTAAAATACACAAAAGTCTACAGTTCTTTCTGTAGCATTAACTGTAGTCACATTGCTGTGCAACCATCACCGTCATCCATCCTCAGAACTTTTCATCTTCCCCAACTGAAAGTCTGTAGCCATTAAATACAAACACCCCATTTCTTCTTTCTCCCAGCCCGTGGCAACTTCCCTTCCACATTATGTCTTTATGAATTTGACTATTCTAGGAGTCTTATAAAAGTAGAATCATATAATATTTATTATTTTGTGACTGGCTTATTTTACTCAGCATAATGTCTTCAGGAGTCATCCACGTTGTAGCATGTGTCTAATGTTCCTTTCTTTTTAGGGCTGAATAGTAGATATACACCATATTTTGTTTATCCAGTCATATTTCAGTGGACATTTGGGTTACTTCCATTTTCCTGATTGTTTGTCATGGATTTTCCATTTTCCCTATGGCTGGAGCCATCTGACTTTGCCTAATAATCCTTTTCACGCCAGACCTTGTGTTCAATCTTGTCCATTTATTTATTCATTAATTCAGCAAATACCTATTAAGTACCTAGTATGTGCTAGCAGCTTTCCTAAAGGACCCTGAAATTTCTCAAAACATAGAGTTGTGCTTTCCTGTTTGGTAGCCAGTAGTTACACACGGCTATGTAAGTATAAATCAAAGTGAAACAAAATTTATTTATTTTTTGGCCATGCCTTGTGGCTTGTGGGATCTTAGTGCCCCGCCCAGGGATCAAACCTGGGTCCTTGGTAGTGAGAGTGCAGAGTCTTAACCACTGGACCACCAGGGAATTCCCGAAACAAAATTTTAAAATTTACTTCTTCATTTGCAGTAGCTGCGTTTCAAATGATTGATAGACACGTGGCTAGTGACGACTGTGTCGCATGGTGCAGATATAAAACGTGGCTGTCATGGCAGAAAGTTCTACTGGACAGAACCGACTTAACGGGGTTTAGGGGAAGCCATATAGCAATGGTGGAGCAACAACTCTCTCCTTCTGGAAACTTCTTAAAGCACAAGCCTGTCAAGGTCACCTCGTGAGTGCAAGATGGCCATGATTTATTTGTCCAAGTCTGGGCAACAAGCTAGCCCATCAGAGCCCTTCCTCAGCACTTTGGAAGGTAAATGGAACAGGGAATTTAGACTTCTCTAGGTCAGCGATAATTTTACCCCTAGGAGGCATCTGGCATTGTCTGGAAACAGTTCTGATTGTCACAGCTGCGGGGAGAGGGAGGTGCTGCTGGCATCTCTTCTAGCGGGTGGAGGCCAGGGGTGCTGGTAAACCTCCTACCACACACAGGGCAGTCCCTGCACCACAAAGCTATGTAGCTAATAATTCCGAACTAGAGATATGTTCCTGCTCCTGGTGAATTGTTTACAGATAAGAACTGGGATCTGAGAGCCGTGTTTCCCGGCATGTGGAAGAAGCTGGTGTCTGTGAGAGAGAATGCAGTCACAGAGATGGATACTCCTGACCAGGGTCCAGCCTCCAGTTTCCTTGTTCCGAGACCAGGCTTGTCCTTCATTGGGGTTCTGTGAAGGACCTCAGTATTATAAAACTTTCCTCTGTCACATGAATTATGTTGAGTTGAGTTCTTAGCCTTCTGCTACCTGTTCCTAATACGGCAAGTTATTTAGCAGTTCCTTGTTTTAGTTGCACCCTGTGTAAATCGGGTATTTCGTTTAAGGCTGTCCTATGAAATGTCTGCACAGAGTAGGCATTCAGTGCAGTAAGCTCATGGAGACATTTTAACTGCATTCCAGATGGACTATCTCATTCCCTATGAATCAAGTATTATTTTACATAAACAAACAACGGGGCCTCATCATACTTTACTAGTGGCCTCTGGGCTGGTGATGATCTTAGCCCTACTTGTTTTTGCTGGAGACCAAAGGGTATCAGTAAAATGCTTTTTCAGAAGCTTCTCAACTCAGCAGGCAGAGGCAGCACCTGAGGATTTTCTGTCTTACATCACCTGTATGGACTGAAAGACCTGTATATACTTAAAGGGGGACGTATTTGATTTTTAAAGAAGACTTGAGTTGTAATCACTTGGAAACTGTATGAGTTAACACGATTTCCCGAAATCAACAGCCCACGACGTTGATTTTATCACTGAAGAAATCCTTGGCAGAATGTCAATGAGAGTGACACATTTTTGTGCTGGAGATTTCAATCAAGAACAGTTAGTTGTACATATACAAACATTCTTTTTTGTATTCTTTTCCATTTATCACTTTGCTATACAGCATAAATTAATACAACATTGTAAATCAGCTGTACTTCAATTTAAAAAAAAGAGTACACAAAACCAGTCACAAAATTTCAAACCAAGAAAAAAAAAAAAAGCAGTTAATTCATATGAAAGTGACCAAAGTCTTATACAAATTTAAAGTATTTTATGGTATGCCACTAATTGTCACAGCCCTCTAGGGAAAATAATTTAGTACAAAGTCACAAACAAAAAAATAGTAAATATATTGTGAGCCTATATAAAAAGATCCTTTTAATGGTCTGATTTAGAATATCTGTATATGTATTTACTTTTATTTAAAGTGAAAGAGGACTGTAGATGTGGAGTAAAAAATTCAAACAGTGCAAAAAGGTATAGAGAGTGAAAAGTCTCTGACCTCCTATCTTCTCCAGTTCTCTCCCAGATGGAACCACCCTTAATGGTTTCTTATTCTAGAAACTGTTTGTACTATATAAGGATATTCTTTTTCCTTCTCCCTTTCCTTCCCTCCTTTAATAAGAATACATAGAAAAAAAAATAGGAACGAGAGTATGTATATGTGTATGTGTGCTACACACACACACACTCTGTATTTTTTTTTTTTCCTGATGGTCTGTATGTATCCGTTTCTGTTCCTTATTATTTTCAGTTAATATTTACAGCTCTATCTTGGAGCTGTTTTACCATCACTGCTAAGATTGGCTTCGTTCTTTTCGATGACTTGGAGTTGGCCTCCGTGTCGGTGTTCCATACATAATTCATTGAACCAGCCTGCTCCTGATGTGCATTACAGTCCTTTCCAACCTTTTGTTTTTACAAATAATGCTGTAATGAGGAATATACGCTTGTATCTTGATCTTTATGCATATATAATTGTATTTGTAAAATAAAATCCCAATAGTGGACTTTCTGGTTCAAAAGGTAGGTACATTTTATGTTTCTATGACATATTGCCCAATTGCTGTTTTAAAAAGACGCACCATTTTCTACCTTGACCTGCTATTTATGGACATGCCCAAAATTTGATGCTCATATTTCCTTACGATCTTTTCCACTCCGTGTCTCTCTCCAAACCCCCTTCCTGCCCTCAGACCCAGTCTAGAAGTTGGGAAGCCTTCAGTTGAAAGGTTTATCTCATTGAACTGTGTGGGACACAAATCACAGGAAATTTCTTGAAAGACACAAACCTGTCCCCTTTGTGAGCACTGCCTGAATCTCCTCCCTGGCCAGGGTAGGCAATGCTGCTGGACACCCGTCCCCCTCCCCCTTTATTTGTTGGCTCAGTCTCATCTGGGTGAAATCCCTTTCCTCACTCTTCCCACTCTTCATTCGTTTGGGAGGCTTTTAAGAGCTGGTACTCATCTCTAGCGCCCGAAAAGTCGAAATCTGTTCCCTCGTCTTGGATGCTTGCCAGTACTTAAAGATAGGCATGGTTGGACCAGTGCATTCTTTGCCATTTCAGAAGAAGCTGTGTCTGTTTGCATGTACAGTGTCAAGAAACGATTTCCAGATGACTGCTTTGGCCTGGCATCTCCATTAACGCTTGCAGTGGGGAGATGGTTTCTCAGCTAAACTGGCAGAGGACCAAGGTTTGCAACCCCCAGCTCCTCCTTCTTTCCCAGCCTTCTGCCCCAGTTGGGGCTACCTGTAACTTGATTCTGTGCCCCAACGGGGACACTTAAAAAAAAGAATCCTTTCACCACGACATTATTGGCAAGTCCGCTTGCAGTGTTCTTCCATTTTTTGAGCAGGAAACAGCATACTGGGCCTTCCCTCACTCTCCTTCAAATATTTTATTATGAAAAATTTTAAATAGACAGCAAAGTTATAAAAATTTTATCACAATCACTCCTATGTCTGCAAATAGATTCTGCCATAAACATTTGACTATTTGTTTTATTGCACTGCTATCTCCCCATTCGTCATTTGGGGCTCTTTTAGTGATATGTCTGGCATATCAGAGGCATCACGGCATGCGGGTGGTTTGGAGGGTGAGCTGTGGAGCCTGGGGTTGAGTCCCAGCTCAGCTGCTTGAACCCCGTGACCTTGGGCAGGTCACTAGACCTCTTTGTTGCCTCAGTGTTCTCATCTGCAAAATGGAAATAATAGTAGTGCCCTCTTAAGGGGGTTCGTGAAATAAAATGTATCAGTACACCTCCAGCATTTAAAAGAGAGGATACAGTGTATCAGTCATTTAGCACATGCCATAAAGTACGTGCTAAATTAATATTAATTTCCTGGATTAGAAAAACAGACTAGTAGATTTCCTGGATTTTAGGGAGAAGCACCTATGTGTCTGGTACTGGGCCAGATATTGTATTTGATCCTCAGAATGACCTTAAACAGATTATCCCATTTGCGGATGAGCAAGCTGAGGCCAGTAAGTGGCAGGAATGGGATTTAATCACAAATCTATCCTTCTTTAATGGTCATAATCTCCAGGCTTTGCCCTTTCTCTTGTAATCACAAAATGGAGAAATTGCTGGATTGAATAAAGTGGCAGAGATTTCTTTGCTTGGTGGAAAAAAACCTTCCTCTGAACTCTGGGAAACAGGTACCAGCACCCAAGGTTTTACCACTTTGGTGTGACCTTGAGCTGTTGAAGGCCAGTCTTGCAGAAGAAAGAACTTGCTATTTTTTTTGTGTCTTGTTAAAATTCTTTCTTTCCCATTAGCATTTCCAATTCTGGGTCCTCCTGCTGTCTGGTCTGCTGGCTGACCTCGCTGGGTAGGAATTACCTTGGGGTGTTTTGGCCTGCCATCATTTGTCACTTGTTTAATATCTCACGTGCTAGGCATAACTCCAGTTTGCTGTCCAAAACCTTTTGTGGAAAGAAGGGTAGAAAATAGAAATAAATGTGACTGTTGACTTTCTAACAGACCTGGATGTTTGGAGAAGAAGCTTTGCCCTAGTTGGTCATTTGAGGGTGAAAGTTGTGGCCTTGATAGCATCTCTGTCATGGAAAGGAAGTCTGCAGTGAGCTATGTTATGTGCATACCTCAGGCAGTAAAGAGGAGATTGAAATAAAGCCCTCTGCTTTTGCCTTCTTACTGGAGTTCCTGCCTCCATTCAGATTCAATCCTTTCCCCCTTTCCCCTTAAGTCTAGGTGCTAATATGTCTTTAATACTGTTTAACATTTGCTAAGCTCCCTTTCTAGTTGAGAGGCTATAGTTTTTAATGCCGTCATTTTGCCTTGTTTGTATTTGCATTTGAAGTTACCTTTTTTTTTTTATTGGCAACTGATTCTGTATGGCTGCTTATAGAAGTAATATAAAGTTTCCACTTAAAATACATTTAATTACATAAAAATAAGCTTTTTTTAAAGAAAGCTAAGATGGAATAATAAAATGGTACTTAGTTGTGGCAAAAGTTGTGAGGATGGGGATGCAAATGGTGGCATTTTTTAAAAACAGTAACCGATCCTCAAGGTTGTCTCTCCTGTCTCCTTTGGCAGTAGATGCTCTGGGCAGCGGGAGCATATCAGAAAGTTGCATCTGTTTTGAAGATGCTCAGTGGAAAATCCTTTACACCCTACACCTGTTTCTTGGCTAAAAAGGTATATGCAGTAGGTTTCAGCCTCTCTGGAAGGTTTCAGAGCAAGGCTAATTATAATTATGCCTTGGGACTTTGGGCAAGCATGCTTACTCTCATGAGACAGCCCTGGGTATCATTGGCACCCGGAGTAGGTGAGTTGGATGCTGATGTTTTTAACTTCTCCTTGAAATCTTTGCATTTCTTATGTGTCTGGACATCCAGGAAATGGGTACTATATGTCAGTTAGTCTTGGGGTGACTTCATAAGGCAGAGAAACATCAAAAAGGGGCATCCTCAGAGAGTGCCCTGAAAGTGAATCCAGGATAAGCCTGAGGATTGGTATACTTCTTAGTGATTCTTTTCAGAAAGATAAAGGTGTGCAGCTGCTCACAAAATCTCTCTGAGCTGGGTTAGTGCTGAATCACCTGAAGTTTGGAAAGGAGGGAAGGTCAGGGCAAGATTTAACCCGGGAAGGAGAAGCAGATGCTCACTGGTAAGCGCTTGTTCCAGTTCATGGATCCTTGAGAAGGGGAGCAAATGAAAAAGAGAAAGAGAGATTGATTGATTGATTATTGATTGGGAGAGACTGAGAGACTTTTAGGTGTATAAAAAGAAACTCCTTTTCTTTGCATCTCTTGGTAAAAGGGGAGCCAGTGAAGCATTCACATGCCCCCTGCTCTGTGAAGAGTTCTTTCCCTTTGATTCAGTTGCTGACCCAGGGATATGAGGCCCATTTGAAATGTCAGGGTGATTTCAGATAAGCCCCCTCTACCCTTTCCTTTTTCCTTCTCCTTGGGACTGATTTTGACATCAGTAGGGAAGTGACTTCCTCCAACAGGGGCTGTGGTATCCACGGGTCCATGGCTTGGCTTCTCCTGAGTCCCATGGAGCTATAACTCTAAGGTAGTTCTTAGGGACCAAGCTAACTGTGCAAGAGACAGTGGAAGGAGAGTGAAGGTCGTGGGCAAGGCAGTTACTGGGTTAAAATTGTGTTTGTTCCTCAGTCTGCAGGATGGTGTCTCGTAGCTGCCTTGCAGAGATGTGACGTGATCTTATAAGTGGTGGTAGAGGGACCAGACTCACAGTCCTGCCAGGACTCAGGAATCTCACCACCTTTCACTGGGAGGCTGCTTAGCCACTTGCTAGTTTTGTGGTTTCAGAAAAGCTGCTTGAGAGTTATGAGGTACAATTGTCTAACATATGACTATCAGTCAAGAGGCTTTATTATATACCTACTGTGTGCCTGGCACCATGCCAGACCTTAAGATAAACGAGTGGAAAAGCAAGCAAAGCTCTCTGCCCTCACAAAATTTTTTTCCTTCTCGTTTAAGATTATTGTGAAATTTAAATAAATTAGTGTCTGTAAAAGGGTATAGGACGCTTCTAGAAATTAGAAAATATCTATTATGGAAAAGTTACGAGCTGCCCATTCTACCTTGGGATGTCATTATTCAATAACTCTTGGAACAAATGACTTCATTATTTTAAACACAATATTTGAAAAAAAAAAAGGATATTCTTTTAATGTTCTTTTTCCTTTTTTTGCCTGCTTATGAGAGGAAACCTAATTTCTCTGCCCATTGTGTCGTGACTTTTTAATCACTATGTTGGTGTAACAAAGTCCACCTTCTTAAACAACTGAGTTGGAAAGTACATTTGTTTTGTGTGTGTGCACGCACACGCATGTGTATAACTCCTAGAAAAACTTGAATACACTTGAATAGTATAGTTGAGTAGTGTCTATGAGAAAAAACAAGCCAAACATGATGCCTTCTTATCTTGAAACTACTGATTATGAGAAAGATAGTAGAAGAAAAAGAACCTGGTATTGGATGTTATGCCAAGTCAAATCATGAAAACTGTCCCAATTGGAGAAATAACCTTTTCCAAAGAACTTAGCTGTTTTGCTCAGGTGGCTCCCAAGTGCTTAGCTTAAACCAAGCAACTTGACAGCACAATGGAACATTCATGACCTTTATCAGGCAGAAACTTCATTAAGGGGAAGCCTGACAGGAAGGTCAGGGGGAAGAGGAGTGGAGTCAGTCTTCATTGGAAAGCTTGTTTTTTAAAACATGTAAAATGACATGAACGGATGTCATTCTGGATTATCTGCTCAGCTCCTGACCGTATTGAAAACGAGGATACCTGTTCTTCATAAAGTGCCTTTTAAGGCACGATCTAGGTACCAGACCTTCCTTATCTCGTTGGTGTCCCCAAAAGGGCTCCTTTTTAACATTATTTCCCCAGATACCCAGCATAACACATATACAAAGGTATTTCTGCTGTTAAAGTCAGCCATGCAATATGCATGTTATTTTCCAGTGGATTTTTTTGTTTTATATTTTATCTTAATTTACTTAGGAATCTTCAAGTCTCTAGTAATTTATTCAGTGCTGACAGCGTACAGTTCATTTACACACGCTCAGTGTTGCTTTAAGCAACTACCACCCAGGAAGGGCTACGCTGAGTCACTGAATGAATTCAAAGAGGTAAGGGGAAATGCATGCTGGGTAAGTAGCACTAAGCTCAAGGTGACTGTTGCTTCTATACATGTGTGTTGAGTAACTTTTTGACTTGATCGAAAGTAGTTTCTTGTCTGTCCTCCTGATACATTTCAGCTCACGGGAATAGCGTGATGTAGGGGTATACGAGACAGCAAACGTCAATAATCTTATCCCTCTTTGTCCCTAGAAGCTTGGTGTCATGGAAGTTCAAAAGGTTATTCTGGCATTTCATGTTATTGCAAAGCAGAAAAGGAACCTAATTCACCCATCTAGCCTATCAGCATTTGCATGCCTGCCATGTCAACATATAGGCTAGGCTCTGTGCTGCCTAGACCATGGATGAGACAGATGAATCCCTGCCCACGAAGAGCTTATAGCTTAGATACAAGGTACAGAAAGTCAGTAACAGTTATGGGTTATTAATAGACAAGGAGGGAATGCATGTAACTAGAGCACTGACACTCATTTCTCAGGGTTTTTTTCCTTGTGGCCACATAGGAGGAAAGATAGGGAAATTATGTGTAAACTGAGGTAGGGAAATTTTAGGGGAGAAGTGGGAGAATTGAAATGGGTGAAGGGTACCAAGAACCCACTTCCCTGCACAATTCTGCTCCAGGGCAATCTTCCATATATTTGTATGGACAATGAGATCCACAATTCCAGCTTGAAACCTGGAAGATTTTCCTCCTCTGTGATTTTCTCCTCCATGATTTCAGCATAAAATATTATAATTAAATCATGATTAAGCACTTTTTCACTCTTTTGGAGTCGCTCTGTAGGACAGACTTCCTTTTTTGTTTTACAGCCACAGGGACCAGTGACATCCTAGCCTTCTTAGAATTGTTTGTACTTATCGGTTTGTTAGAAACCACTCTAAAGACAGATGTCTGCCCACCCATCCCCCAGCTCTCTTCTCCAAAGATGTCAAAACCCTCGTGAGGAATCTGTGAAATGTGAACTATGACTTGGTTATACGAGATTCAGTGAACTAGCTGGAGGTTTTCCCAGCAGAAGGCTAAAGCAGAATCGTCTAGACATCACTTTCTCCTTATCTCGGCAAGCCTTTCTGGGAGCTTTTCCACATGGGGAATCTAGGCAGAAAGGAAAATGAACTTGACTGTCTAAAAATGCTTCTGACTTTTAGATCACTCCTGAAACTTACCAGGCTGTGGTTGTTGCTTTGACTAGAACAGGAAGATATTTGCCTTTGTTGTTATTATTGATGTTAAGAGAGATCTTTTTCATTTGTCCGTTGAGACTTTATCAAGCACCCACTATGCACAGATATTTTGCCTTAGGGAATCATAGATGGGCAGAGAAGTGATGTTCTTTGCAGTGAATCAGATAATTGTGTAGATAAGGATAAAATGACAATTTGAGTAAAGGGCTGATTGGAAAGGAACAACATTCTACGGGTCTAGAAGATGAAGGGACCAACACTGGAAGAGTTTGGGAACTGAAATATTTCAGGAAGTTAACCAAATGAAGGCGCCAGACAAACAAGCCGGTTTAGAGTCCCAGAGTCTCAGAGTCTCTATCTTTTGGAGCTACTATGCCCTCAGGGGCTTCTGGAGAGTTTGAAACCTTATTTGGCAGGTGTGAGAAGCAGTGGAATTCTTTCTGTACTGGCCAAGGGACAAAGTGAGTATTTTTTTTCATTAGAACCATGGACATTTTTTTTTTAACCTCAAATACATGGGCCATATCATAATTATGTAGAGCCCTGTTGTCATCTCTAGGATTTTTAGAAGTGAGTTTGCCACGCTAAAGACAACATTTGAGACAGGCTGGCTCTTGTTTCTCTCAGTAGCTGATGCTAAGAATGCTCAGTTTTTACCCTCACTTAGGGTATTTTGTGCCAAAATACTAAATGACTTCATCATTGCAGCAAGAGTTATCCTTTTAAACCCCAGGCACTGTGTGAGTCTGCCTCTTCTTGAGATGGATTACTTGTGTGTCTCTTTGATGCCACAATAAGCAGGTCTTTATTGAATGCAAACAGTTTGAAATACTGCTGAGGTGATTTCTCTGTAGAGCTTTCCCTGCATGTTAAGATTACTGAACACGGTTTAGAATCTCTTACCTCTTTTTTTCCCCCTCCTGTACAAATCTTAAAAACTTGATTTAGATTTCAAGGTTTTATGAATTTCCTTACTTGTTTTTTTGGAGGGGAGGGACAGAAAAGTCATCTAAAAGAGAGTCACAGAAATCTTAAGTGGAGAGTGGATGAGTTAACCTACCTGGGTATACCACTGGCTCAGTCTGGAACTAGAACTCGACAATAACCAAGAAGCTCCCTCTTGAACTTGCTTCCTCCTCTCCAAAAGTAACCACTATCCTGATGTTTCTCCCCACTGATGAGTTGTGCTTGTTTTGGAACTTTATATAATTGGTATTAAATGGATGCATTCAGTATTGTATTTTTTTGCTTTCATTTCCTCACTGTTACGCTGAGGTTTGTCCGTGTTGCGGATAGCTATAGTTCATTCATTTTCATTTTTGTCTGGTATTATAGTATAGAGATAGCAATGTTTACTTGGTTGCTTTACTTTGGATGACATTTGTGTTGATTGCAGTTTGGGGCTGTTATGAAAAATGTTACTGTTATTATGACCATCTGTGTCTTTTGGTGCACATGAAATGTACTTGCATTTCTCTGGGGTGGAGATTGGAATTGCAGGATTGGGGCACAGAGTATGTGTTTATCTAATTCCAGTAGATAATTCCAGAGTGTTCCGAGGTGGCGGTCGCAGTTAACATTCCCACCAGCAGTATATGTTTGTCATTTAACATTCTCACCAGCACTTGGTATTGCCAGTCTTTTCATTTTAGATATTGAAAAGTACGCCTAGTTTAAATTTTTTAAATTGATCATTATGGAGTCTGGGGTTTTGTTGAAAAGAGATGAGGCTGAGGTTTGGAGCCCAGAAAGCTTGAATGAATTCCACTTAAACCCTGGTTGAAGGGCCACTGGGTGACTCTGTGAGCCAGTCTTCTTAAAGTTCAACCCCCACAACCTAACAGACCAGGGTCCAAAAGCCAGTGGCAAACTAAGTGAACCTACACCGTGACTTCACCTCTGTGAGCCTCAGTGTTCTCATCTGCAAAATGGGAATAATTTCAAATTCATCACAGCATCAGTATGAAGAGTATATGAGTCAATTCGCCAAAGAGCATGTTGTTCCCGGCCCATGGTCATTATGAAAAAGAAGCTATGAGATCGTTGTGAGTCACAGGAAGAAGTGGCTGGCTACACTGCTTTGGAACACTCCTATATTTGTTTTAGTATATCTATTTTTAGGGGAAACAAAGTTATTTCACCCAGCACTTTAGACGTCAAAACCCAATATATCCTTTCTGGAACGACCTCGTTTGTTTGATGTTGGGTGGCTCTGTGTGTTGTTTTGAAGGATGGCGTGTTTATGGCTCTGCAGGACTGTAAACACTCCTTGAGCCCCGGGGCAGCCCTGGATTTGTGTGCGGTTGACACAAGGGCAGCGGAGAAGGAAATCATCTTCAGCTTGTGTTTTGACACAGAGGAGTTTTGTTTTTCCCTTGTCAACTCTCTGCATCCTCCACTGAAAACAAACAAAGCACTCCAGTCCTGGTAAATATTGTGCCGGGCAGCCCCGTGTGGTTGTTTTTTTCCTTTCCTGCCATCACACCGTGACCGACGGTGGCATTTTGAAAGATCAGTCATTGTCATGCTGATCTTCGAAGGACAACCAAGGGTAGCAATTCCAGCAATGAAAAAGTGATGTAAAGAAAGATAGAAGCCTCAAGGTAAATATTTCTTTTGAGGGAAATTGGGAGACGTCTCAAGGAGGAAGAAGCAGAGGAGAGCTCTGTGGGTTGTCTGCATTCCCTTCTCTGAGCACCCAGATTTATCGTGTGCTACTTCTCTTGAGCCTTAGGAGAGATTTTTCTAAGACAGTTAGTTGAGCTGTGGTTTATTGGGTCCCTTCCCTGTGAGCGCAGACTTCCTCTGTTCTATTTGCCTGGCTCGGGAGGATCAGCTAGAATTGAGGTGCAGGCCAGGCTGGGAGGGCAGGAGAGGAGTAACCCCTCATTTTGTAGTCTCTGAGAGTTTGACTTGGTGGACTTTCATTTGTCATTAATTAAGAACATTTTTATTAGTTAAAAAAATATAATAATATACCCTAATGTGCCTTTTTTTAAAAATTTTAAATTCCCCCATCTCTTTCTTCTTTAAGAGAAAATAAGTCAAGTAAGAAAAGCCAGGCAAGAGACAAGAGAGGCTAACCCTGCTGGGCTCTGAGTTGACACCACTCAGAGTGGTGCATCCCTGCATGCTGTCTCTTATTAACTGCATGATGTGGGGCACGTTCTGTCATTTCTGTAAACCTCCTCCATGCTTTCATCTCTCCATGGAGACAGAGGTCCTACCCTTTGTTATGATGGTTGTGGCAAACGTGACAAATGTTATGAAGTAACATGTGAGAACTGCGCTTACCTACAGTACTTGGTATATATGCATTCATTAATCCTCACAACAGCCCTGTGGGTTGTGGGTTCTCATCTACGGAGGAGGATACTGAGGCAGAGCGTGTTTAACTAACTTGACTCAGCATTACTCAGGGAAGAAATAGCAGAGCTGGAATGTGCACGGGAGGCAGTTTGGTTCTAGAATCTATGTTTTTCGTCACAATATTGCCATTTTCCCACTGTCCCTCCATCTTTCACTCTTATCTAGAGATAAGCATTTCACAGGTTGGCATAACTCATGTGTAATTTGAAGCAAGAAGCCTGGTTCACTCTCTGTGTATCTTGCTTGTTCCCTGCCACACTGTCACAAACATTTTTCCAGATCAGTACCTTACAGCTCTACCTGGGTCAAAAATTAACCACCTTGGCAAGAGCTGGCCATTTAGCCCAGCCTTCGCGGGGGCTGGCTGGCTTTCAGAGCAACCCAGTTCTGGCTGGCTCGCTGCCTAGGAACTGGCTTTCTTTCCCACAAAGTAGCTTCTGAGAAAAACTGTGGGAAACAAATGACTTCAGAGGTTTTTAGAAACAAAAGTGCAAACTCTAACAAATTTCATCTGGCCCCAAAATGTTATTACCCCAAATCTTGAAAATATTTTCTTATAGGATTATTCCCCCAAGGTTGTTAATCTGCGAACGAGCCAGGCCTGTTAGGCCTGACTTTTTGCCCCCTGATATTGGAGTCCTGTGTATTTGAGTTGCCGGAGTGTGGGGGTCGAGGTAAAAATATTTCTCTGGAGGAAATGAAGTCATTTTATTTCATATTAGAGTTACCACTGTGGCTGTCATTTCAGCAAGGGTATGGCAGTTCACACAGCCAAGAAGAAGCTTTTAAATTAGTCCAGGAGATCTTTTAAAAGGTAGCTTGTTGGTTTTAGAGCCACAGAATATTCATTGATTGTATCTGCCCTAAAGATTCTTGCTGGAGTTAAAATTTTACCTAAGGACCATTGTCTTTCTATATAAATGTTGCTGTAACATTATCTGCCTCTGTCTTTTAGCGGTTGGCACTCAGAGCGTTTTTGCTTTGGGTGTGAGAGTGCAGCCTGCTAAAATGTTTCTGTACTGAGATTACTGTGAAGGAGCTGTATCTGGCCCTGGGAGCCCAGCGCAGCCTGGAGACAATACTGCGTTTGTTCACAGGAGGGAAGAATGCGGCCCTTGTACACCTGCCTCCCTGGATACACCTGCAGGGCTGGTTTCTCTGACGAAAACTCATGGCTGAGCGCCTGACACAGGCGGAGTTTACTGGGCCCAGGCAACAGTGTCAACAGTGACTGGACCCCTAAGAACGGAGGTTTCTGTGTCATTCTCCTGCTGGTTCAGTGTGTGTGTAATCTCTCCTAAACTGGGGTGGTGAAGCTGAAACTTGGCTTATCACAGGCCTCAGTTCTCCTGGAATGTATTTTAGATAAGAGTGGAAGAAATGCCAGGCCCAGCACGCTCTGCCCTGAGATACACAGGAGCTTATTTTTTGTCACAGACAAAGAAAGGCATTTGGTGTAATTCTGAAACCTGTTTGTGAATAGGCCAGAAGGTATAAAGGTGGCCTTTCTTACCTCATCTAGCTTTACTTTTTCAGCGAGTGATTTAGAAGCAGGGAATGAAGGTGGTAAAACAAAACAAAACAAAACAAAACAAAACAAAACAAAACAAAACAAAACAAAGCAAAACAAAACAAAACAAAGCAAAACAAAACCCTTAGCTCACTTGTAATGAGTAGTCTTGAGGTTCTGTTGTTTGGTATTATCCTCACCTTGGAAATACAATGGGTGGCTGGTCTCTGTTGGAAGCCCAGCTGTGTGATCTTGAGAAAGTTACTTAACCTCTCTCTGAGCCTCAATTTTCTCACTTGTCATAAGGGGTTAATACTAATAGTACTCAAGTCATAGGATTGGGTTAAAGATTAAGGTGTTAATACTTGGAGTCCTTAGAACAATACCTCACACACAATAGTACTGTAGGTGTGTTTGTAAAGGAAAATAAACCCGGCGATACTTTGTGCAATTATATTAAATGCCACTGAAATTTATGTGGTCTTTCTGGTTGCTGAATATTGTGACTCACAGAAATTAATCATTAAATCAAAAGAATAGTTTTTTGGTACTACGTAGTTAAGATTTTTTTTTTCCCTTTTAAATACACATTCCTGAACAACAAGGCCCTACTGTATAGCACAGGGAACTATATTCAATATCCTGTGATAAATCATAATAGAAAAGAATGTGAAGAAGAATATATATACACGTATAGCTGAGTCACTTTGCTGTACAGCAGAAATTCGCACAACATTGTAAATCAACTATACTTCATTAAAATAAAAAAACAAAATGTATATATTCCTTACTGCTCTTCCTGTTCCCTTTGGAGAGCAAAAGTATCGGAAAAAAACAAGTGCAAGCGTTTCCTTGTAATATTGGTTTGGTCGTGGTCAAAAACAGGAATTGTGAGTCATGAACTCCAGATGAACAGGAATGGGCCAAGGTAAAATGACATCCTAAGGATTGGGGTCATCTTTGACAAACAGATTCAGGAATTCACCAGATATTGAAACAGCCCTCTTAACCTAGAGTCCATGGATCCCCAGGGGGGTCTGTGGTAGAAATTAGGGGATTCATACATTGGGGTGGGATAAAAATTACATCTGCATTTTCCCTCACCCCGAACTGAACTTGAGCATTTCCTTCAATTATGAACGTAGGCAACAGACCACAGCAGCGTAAACAATACCCACGAGTTTGCCTCAACAGAAATCTCAGATATTTTAATATGGTGTGACAGTTTCATTTATGCTTGTTTCTAGTTAGAAATTGTGCTAGTTATTAGATTCATCACTATTTATTTATGGTTTTTCAGTGCCTTAATTAAAAAAAAGCACAATTATAAAATTATTTTTAAAGTATTTGGGCAACTGTATTTCAGTATAATTGGTTTCATTTCTACTCTCACGTATTTTATTTTATTCATTTATAAACATCATTCTGAGAAGGGCCCATAGGTTTTATCTGACTGCCAAAGTCCAGGCACAAGAAAGATTAAGAGGAAGTTTTACAGCTGAAAGTTTAAGCTGATTTGAATCTGAAGAGTGGTGTTATCCAATATAAATATAATGTGAACCAAAGGTAATTAAATTTTTTCTAATAGCTACTTTAAAATAAAAAAATGAAGTAGGTTTAATTAATCTTAATAACACAATTTTATTACTGTATAAATAAAATTAGTTTTAATTGATGAATTAATTATAATTAAGTTAATTTTAATGATATATTCAAGTTGACTGAATCGATTCAGGATATTGTCATTTCAACAGGTAGTCAATGTTAAGTTACTAATGAGATAGTTAACATTTTTTTTATACGACGTCTTTTAAATCAAGTGTATCTTTAACATTTAGAGTACATCTCAGTTTGGATGCTACAGTTTCATTGGAAATACTTGATTTGTATACACATTTAAAAGACTTTAGTTGGAAAATTAGATTCAGGTAGTTTTCAATATAATGAAAAGTTTTCCATTAACTGCACTGTCATTTTAATTTAAATCAGTGAAGAAGAAATAAAATTTAAAATTCAGTTTCTCTGTCACACTCAGCACCTTGCAAGTACTCAGGCCCGTGTGTGGCCTGTGGTCATCTTGTTAGCCTAGCTCAGGGCACCTGACTAGACACAAAGCCCTCGGCGCAGAGAAGCAGGAATAGTGCATTGGGGAGATTTCAGTAAGACAACACATGCTCTTTTGTTACTCTGTTTAGTTAACCAAATACTTGTTTTGGTCCTCTCCTTATTAAAGTCTCCCCAGCACTCTGCCTGTCCCCCAGTAGTCCCACACAGAAAACAGAACTCTGGCTGGAGCTTTGTGTGATGCAAGGCAGGCATTTCCATTTAAGCGGTGGCTTTTGCAGATCAGTGGGGGGTGGCATTTTGTAATTTCCATTCCAACTGGTAGAGAAGGATTTACATATTCTTGGAAAAGAGAGATTCTACTTATTTTCCTCGCACAATCCTTTGGCATAATAAGGGAATTTAATTTACATATGAATTTATAGCAGTTGTATTTGTGTCTTGCAGGACTCAATTTAATAATTTAAACTTTTCCCTTAGTCCTTACTTTTTTAGATTCAAAGCCTATCTTTTTTGACTGTCCTTCATCAGATACGGCAGGTGCAAGCCTAGTGTTTTGTTTGTGTGTGTGTGCGTGTGCCCGTACTGAGGTATAGCTGATGTACATTGTTATATGTTTCAGGTGACCAACATGGTGATTCACAATTCTGAAAGATTATACTCCATTTATAGTTATTGTAAAATACTGGTTATATTCCCTGTGCTGTATAATATATCTTTGTAGCTTATTTATTATATATATAGTAGTTTGTATCTCTTAATCCCCTACCTCTGTCTTGCCCCTCCCCACTTCCCTTTTCCCACTGGTAACCACCAGTTCCCCATATCTGTGAGTCTGTTTCTTTTTTGTTATATTCACTAGTTTATTTTTTTAGATTCCACCTATAAAGGATAACATACAGTATTTGTCTGTGACTTACTCATTTCACTAAGCATGATATCCTCCAGGTCCATCCATGTTGTTGCAAATGGCAAAATTTCATTCTTTTTTATGGCTGAGTAGTACGCAAGCCTAGAGTTTTTAGTCTTTTGGGGGCTGAGAGGAGATGTAAATCCACATGGAGGTCCTTTCCCAGGAAGGTTAAGTGAGGCTCCAGATTTCCCACAACAGACTAAAGTTGTTCCATGTCTTTTCCCTTCCAGGAATGGATCTCTGAAGTTAAGCTAGGTAATTTCAGCCAATGCTAAGCTCTCCACTTGGGCGGTCTAACTCTACTTTCATATTCTAATGTGTGTGTCTAATTTTTGATCCTGGATGTGGCTTTTTCATTTCTTTTGCTTACAATTGACAAGCTGTGAAAACATTATGAACCAATAGAGTAGCTAGTCCTGATCCAGTGTAGTGTTTCCTAGATATAAAAGTTTAAACATTTGGGATTTAGGTAGATGTGGAGGGCAGTCGGATGTCATCAGTAAGTGAATTCTACCCGTGAATAAATCCTGGGTGTATTTTGCCCTTTGGAGAGAATGTTGAACTCTTAGGGACCTTAGAATCCTGGAAACATGTCTCATACCTCAGCTGAATGCTGGGCCTGTATATTGAATATTATACTGTGCTAGAGCTTCTGAGAGTGAACCAAAGGCATGTTTCCTGCTCTTGGGGAGTCGTTAGTCTTGGTAAAATGAAGCTGTGAATTTGGACAAGTCTAAATGATGATTGAGACAGAAGGTACCTTTCTCAGTGGATTCTGTTTTGTTTATTTAATCCTGCACCTAACAGAAAGGTAACAATTTCCAGCCCAAGCAGTAGTAATCAGGACAGAAAAAGCAGTGGGCATTTATTGGTTCATTCAACAAATGTTTAGTGGGTGCTTCCTTACGTGTCAAGCACTGGTCTAGAATATAGCAACCCACACAGTGGACGCAGAGTTTGCTTGGGTTTATTGTGCAGGTGTTGGGAACGTATCTACTGTGACATAGGCACACTTGCATTTTAACGAGTTGAGTGAGTAAAAATTTATAGCTGAATGTTCCACTGCCATGGAAGTGTGCTCAGGAAGTGACAAATGCTTGGAAGAATATATAGCGGTAAGTCTGGTGAGAACACTTGAAAGAGCAACATTTGCCTTTTTTTCCTGTGCTTCCTTCGCTCTGCTCTTGTCATCTTCTAAGGTTGGTTACTGGGCAGTTGAAGGAGACCGTGGGTGAGTCACTTCGGTCCTTTTGCTTTGGGACATAAAATTTAGCTGTACGGTTCACAGCATCTTCATGCCTCGTAGAATTTGTTTGTTAATAAATCTCTCAAGAGATTTTATGATGCTAAAATCAAAACCGATTTTAAATTGTTCAAACAATTTCAAGTAGCTTAAATTTTAGGTAATTTAAATTGTTGCTTAGACATTATTCCTGGGCATAGATGGCTTTCGAAATCTGTGAGTCGAAGAGAAGTGTATTTGCTTGTGACATATAGTGATTTGTTTTACAAATCTATTGAATATGTTGAGCCAATGTGAATCTTTTAAAGGAAAGACTTCCAAAATTCAGACATGGTGTTTGAGTTTTTGAGTGAGTCCAACTGAACTTTTCTAAGGATTTTCAGGCTCTTGGGTCTAAGACAAATTGTAGTTTAATGAGGCTGGCCAGGTGACTTTGAATCCCATTTCAAAGTTTACCATAGCTCTACTTGAACAGTTTGGATTTTATTATAATAAAAGGGCAAATGTACTAGGCATTTTATTCAGGCTGTTACGGTAGGGAAAACTTTCATTCATGAGGAAGGCCTCAAGGTAGAGAGAGAAAACTCTGGGTTTTATGAAACAAGACAATCACCCTGAGGGAGGCTGGAGGTGGGTCTCATCTCAGAATATTCCAGGGCTGAGTGGTCTTTTGCTGTTAGCTCTCTCTTTGAAACAAAAGGGTCACCAGAAAGAGGGGGTGTATGTTGAACTTGTCTCCTTTCCTTGGGCTTAAAGTTCAACACTCTCAAAAGCACACAGTATTTTTAAAAAGGTACGGCTGATTAAAGCTTTCAGTTGTTAATCAGCGATGTGCAAGTTATAATCAGTGTTATTTGAGCGTAATAATTTCATGATAGCTTGTCTCCACGTACTCATTTGATGATTTTAAGATATAAATACAGGATTTTTAAATCCTTACAGTTTCTCTTAAGCCAGAATTTAGGGAAATGCTGTTGTTTGTTCTGCCCATCCCCCCATCTTAGGTTAATAATATGATTTTTCTAGGTTCTTCATTCTGTGTGGGGGACAGTTCTACCTTGTGGTTCAGTTTGGGGGTTTTACAAATTCTAATCCCAGCCTTGGTATGCATACAACCGTAAATATAAAAGGACAGAGGCCACCTCTCTTAGCATTTTTGTTGGTCTGCTTTCAGGAACTGTTTACTATGGTTTATATAGACCTCATTCTTTTGTAACTTTTGAATTCTGTTTCCTTTAGGGACTGCAGAAAGCACAAGCTGGGGAATTATTTTAGGTAACAATCAAGAGAAAATGTTATTTATTTATAAGCTACTCAGGGCCTGAAGGCCTTAGGGCACCAAGCATAATGCGATATAGAAATGAACCAGTTTTCCTTGACATTTAGCTGTAAATTGAAATTAATTCATATAAAATACCTGAGATGAAACACTTTAGCAGTGGAGTTTTGGGTACTGCTTGGTTTTCATGGTTTTGTCATTTTAGATTTAACTTCAGAAGTATATCACATCATTAGCTGGATAAAAATTGCCAGCTATCCACGTTTTATCCTGTACTTTCTCTGTAGGTAAAGAAAATATTAAAATTTTTTATATGTTTTGTTCCATGTGGATTGTATCTTTTTTGTTTTTGTTCCTTTTTGCCTGGCCCTGCTTCTTTTGGAGGGCCCTGGGGGAGGTAGTATACGGTGGGGGGTGGGGCATGATACCATTTTTGGGAAATGGATGACTGCAAAACAGCCAGGCCTGCCTACTTGTGAGCAAATGACATAACCAACAACTTACTGAATGCCTTGCCAAGACAAATAGGATTGAGTTGTCCCCATTGGTGGCTGGCTCTGCCCAAACTGAATTTCATCCCACCCTTGGCTCTGCCTTTTTCTAACCTGGAGATGCTTGCTGAAATTTGGACCCAAAGTGTGTGGGGCGAGGACCAGAAATAGGACGTAGTGAAGTTTTACTGTTCTAAATCAGGAAATGAATGATAAAACCCAGAAAAGGGAAGGAGCAAATTCTGCCTGCACAGAGTTCAGAGGTCAGTGTCTGCAACCAGAAAGAGGCAGAGGAGGACTTGCAGTTTCTGAAAGTTCCTTAACTGGGGCTTCTTGGGAAGTGAGCTAACATATTTTTTGTTTCCTCTCTATTAGCACCCTTTCTGATCTCCAGTGATCATACATAGGTCCCTGGGAGAGGGCACAGGGGACTGGCAGGAAATGCTGGGGCCTTCTTTGTAGAGCCCTCTCCAGGTGGCTGCTAGACCCTGTGGTCACCTCATTCTACTCCCTGCCAGTGTCCATGCTGCAGACCAACCTTAAGGTCAGTCCCGGAGAGCTGCCTTATGGGTTTTTCCTCTATTGTAAAAAAATAAATCACAGCAGGGAAATTTTGGCTCTTGAGTTCTTCTTTAAAAAAATTTATTGGGAAATACTATTTTACTTTGAAAGAATTAAAAAAAGTTATTACCACCCTAATGCTTGTTTCGCAAGTGCACTTTATTCTCTGCTCTGTTTTAGCACCTAGAGCAGGAATTGGCACATACAAGGTACCCAGTAAGTTTTCACTGAAAGAAGCTCCTGGGAACACAACGCTAGGCCTTAAGAATCAGAATGTCTGGGAGAGAGGCCAGAGAACCTGCATTTTAAGATCTGCATTTAAATATGCCCCAGCATATTTGTGTAGGCACTCAAATTTGAGAACTGCTGCCCTAACATACCAGTTATCTTCAGTTTTGTTGTAACATGACAATTTTAGTTCCTCCAGTCTATGCTTCCTGCCTTGCCACAGCAATATCATATAATGAATATCCCCAGTATAACAAATGACTACCAGTATTGTATAATTAATATTTACCCAGTTGTTACACATTTTGATGTTATCCAACAAAACTGGCACTCTCTGTATAACCTAATCATTTCCCTATGCTACACAGAGTAAGTAATTTAGGCATATAGGCATTTTCATTTTGTGAGCTGGTGGTTCTTTCTAGAAGTATCTTGCAGAAGGGAGATAGATCATCCAAAGGGCTCCCTTCGGGACTTCCTGGTGGTCCATTGGGTGAGACTACACACTCCTAATGCAGGGGTCCATGTTGAATCCCTGATCAGGGAATTAGATCCCACATGCATGCCACAACTAAGAAGTCTGCATGCCGCAACGAAGATCCTGCGTGCCGCAACGAAGATCCTGCGTGCCCCAACAGAAGACCTGGTGCAGCCAAAAATAGATAAATAGAAAAATAAGGAATAATTAAAAAAGAGAATATGGTTAGCTTTATAAACAAACAAACAAACAAATGGCTGCCTTCATGGTTTTAACATTTCTATTTATTTAAAAGACTGTATTAAAAACATTTCTAACTCTGTGAAGTGATGGATGTTAACTAAACTTATTACGGTAATTATTCACAGTATACACATATATCAAATTATTGTCGTATATCATAAACTAATACAACATTATATATCAATTACATGTCAATTAAAATAGGGGAAAAAAAGAAATGCCAAGTCCCCCCCATATATATATATTTGTTGCATAGAATACTGTATAAATGGACAAATGAGCCAAAAAAAAAAAACTTTTGAACGGTATTAGCATTTATATAGCACTTTTAATCTCAGCTATCTTACTCAACTAGTATATTCCTTTTTAAGGGAAAAACAGTTTGGGATCACTTTTCATTAAATGATATTAAGAAACTGCAAAATGCTTAATGGATTTGAGTGAAAATTCCTAAGCACCTTCCTTGAGTTAGGCCCAGGTTTAAGGCACTTGTAGGCTGAGTCACGAAGCATGCTTCTCTCTGAGACTTTTTTTTCCCCCTTCCATTTGAGAAATGTAAAAACTAGCTACGACAGTCTTCATGCTTTGTGATGCTACCCTGTTACCATGGAAGAAAAAATGTTCCCAGTCCATAAATAAATTTGAGGCCTTTGAGTTCTATAAAATTAATCCATTTTTTAATTGCAGAATTTTTTGACTTGTACTGTGGTTGGGGTATACGAAATAAACTGTTTCCCAAACTTATTTGACCACAGAATCCCTTCTTCTTCTTCTTTTTTTTTAAGCTCTTTATTGGAATATGATTGCTTTACACTCCTGTACCAGTTTTTGAGGTACACCAAAGTGAATCAGTTGTATTTATACATATATCCCCATATCTCCTCCCTCCCGAGACTCTCTCCCACCCTCCCTGTCCTGGTGCTGTAAAGCATCACCCGTCATTGAGTTGATCTCCCTTTGTTATACAGCAACTTCCCACTAGCTATCTATTTTACAGTTGGTAGTGTGTCTATGTCTATGCTACTCTCTCACTTCGTCCCAGCTTCCCCTTTTCCCCCCACCCCTCAGCCCCTTGTCCTCAAGTCCATTCTCTACATCTGCATCTTTATTCTTGCCCTGTCACTGGGTTCATCAGTATCATTTTTTTAGGTTCCATATATATGGGTTAGCATACGGTATTTGTTTTTCTCTTTCTGGCTTACTTTGCTCTGTATGACAGTCTCTAGGTCTATCTACCTCATTACATATAGTTCAGTAGAACCCCTTCTTTAATACTGCTGATCTCACTTTCCTCTAGAACACTCTGGGGAATACTTGTCTGAAGTGCTGGTTTTTCAAATGGTAAGACAAGATTCATGAATGATGGTAGGGAAATCTATGTAGCAGGTTTCAACCAGAATTTATATCACATACACAAAAGATTAGTGCATCACATATAGTGGGGTATTTTTTTCTGAAAAAAAATTTTTTCCCCAAGGTGTGAGTGTGTCCTGAAAGTTCAGACACAGAAAGGGACATTTTAAAACAGTGTATCTGCACCTCCTCCCACCAAAAGAAGAACAGAGCAACACAAAAATACAGCCAATTTGACGTGACGAATGCCAGCGTAAACATTAAAATTTCATCTTCAAATAACAGGGCCATATTAACTTTATTTAGTGTATTTACTTGTTTTTTTCTAGATCTTTATTGGAGTGTAATTGCTTTACACTGTTGTGCTAGTTTCCGCTGCTGTACAATAAAGTGAATCAGGTTATTTATACATATATCTCCATATCCCCTCCCTCTCGAGCCTCCCTCCCACCCTCCCTGTCCTATAGGTCATCGAGTTGATCTTCCTGTGTTACCCAGTTGCTTCCTACGAGGCATCTATTTTACATTTGGTAGTGTATATATGTCAATGCTTCTGTCTCACTTTGTCCCAGCTTCTCCTTCCCCTCCTCCCCAACTTTATTTATCTAACAAGCACTTTTGTAGTAGTCACTGTGTGCCAACACTACTGTGAACCTTGGACAAATATTAAGTAATTTGCTCCTCATAACAACCTTGTGCAATTATTATCCCCATTTTATGGATGAGAAAAGTGAGGAACTTGCTAGCATTCTGCTGATACAATTAACTGTAAAATCAGAAAGTGGCAGTAATAATTACTCTCGTATGTATAACTTTGACCTCATATTTAATAATGGTCATTAAAAACCAAAGAGTGAAGCAAGCCATATTATATTAGAGTTGGGATCATACCAGATGTTTTTTCTGGCCCCATAGTAATGGGGTTGGGGGACATGTAGCAAATTATGCTCAGACCCTAGAATGATCAACTGTCTGTTTGAGGGCACTTAAAATATGGCAGTTCTCCAAAACATGGATAAAACTTCTTAAAATATTGCTTGCCAGGCACCCCCAATGAGGAATATTTTTGTTTTATGATGGAGTATTTCACTAGTGTCAGGATTACTCCTTTTGTTGGTTTTGTATCTGTCTTTCCTGCAGATAGCATAAAGCATTCATAAAAGTAACACTTCTCACAAACTGAACTGTGTGTATAGGGACATGTTGAGTTGGCCACAGCTGAGGAAGGGGACAGGGTTCAGGACACACTACCCCAAAATGGCGTGTTGAATATTTTTTTTCTTTTTGGAATATAGTTGATTTACAATGTTGTGTTAATTTCTGCTGTACAGCGAAGTGACTCTGTTATCCATATATATATATGGATATCTATCTATCTATATGGATATCTGTCTATCTATATTCTTTTTCACATTCTTTTCCATTATGGTTTATCACAGGACATTGAATATCGTTCCCTGTGCTATACCGTAGGATCCTGTTGTTGGCATGTTGGCTGTTTTAAGGTGAAGGAATCTGAGATGTGGCATTGGCAGCAAGGACTCTCTGACCTTCCCCTGAAGCAGGCTTATGACCCTTATGTGCCCTGCCTGTACCTGGAGGAAAGGAGCATCTGTGTTTCCTAAGACACCAAGAGGAATCTGAATTAACAAGTCTTGCTAGGTTTCCCCGGTGCACTATACCCTTTGCTCATATCCTTCCTTCCTGTCACCTTTCTCCGTGACTTTGTGCCCTTCATCAAACCTAATATAAAAAATGCTCAGGTTTTACTGCTTTGTTGAGTCTTCATTTCCTTATGAAGGCTTTTGTGTCATGTAAAACTTATATTAAATAAATCTGTACCTTCCTCTTGTTAATCTGTCTTTTGATACAGTGCCCTAGCCTAAAACTGAGCAGGACAGAAGAAAAATATTTTTTTCCCTCTTCTACAAAGGAAAGTGGCATTCTCTAAGAAAGGTAATGTTTTTTCCTCAACTGCTGCAGAGCCATTGGGAAACACTTTTTATTTCTGAAGAGTTTATTTGATGCACTTATGAGAGAAGCTAATAAACCCATGAGCTTCTGACTTTATACTAGAGTTGTGGCTCTCATTTCAGTGATGTTACACTAGCAGTGGTTTTCCACAGGGTTGGTGGTGTCTCCCAGGAGACATTTGGCAATATGTGGAAACAGTTTTGATTGTCGCAGCTGGAAGGGTGCTGTTGGCATCTAGAGGGCAGAGGCCAGGAATGCTGCTTAAATATCCTGCAATGCATGGTACAGTTCCTCAGAGCAAAGAGTTTTCTAGCCACAAAAGCAAATAGTGCTACAGTTGAGAAAGCCTGCTTTGGAGCAATTCAATGCCATTCTGTGTCAGTGAACCATTTTGGTTTGAACTAGGAGCCATAGAGTTCCAACTCCTTTGCACCTTGATTCTATTAAGTTTTTTCTTTCTCAGCTACAGTTTCATATCCAATTATGAATTTGGAGGCAGGAGGGATGCTACAGTGGAGAGAAGAAGTGAAAGATGGTGTAAGTTGCCGGGAAGATTGTGGTACATCTTAGAGCGTCTCTCATTGTTGAACTCTGGAATAAGAGGGAGCTGTTTTTGGTTTGGAATTTGTGAGGTGGTGGGAATCTTTCACTGAAACACATGCTTTGAACAAATCAAATCATGGTTAAAAATTTTGGGTTGTCCCTGAGTTGAGCACTGTGATAAGTGCTTTGCACATATTATTTTGCTTACGCATAATATCCAGTAAAATTCAAAATGTTACCCATTTTAAAGATGAAAAAAGAATGTCAGTAGTAAAATAACTGGACCTCTTAATTCTTTGTTGGAGCACAACGCAAAGAGGAAGGTCTTTGAGTGGGCACTGCTAACTGTTGCTTTCCTTGTGAGCTCTGCTTTGCTTGGGATAAAGAGAAGTGTTCTGGAGAGCACCTTCCTGAGTGTGACTCTGGTGCTTAGAAACCTTCCCTCCCTGATGGTCTCCTAGCCCGGCTCTTGGTACTTGGTTGCCAGTGATGTGGAAGTTCTGTTACTAAGGGACAAAGGGGTAGGATTGTCAACAGGCAAATTACAGCTTATCCTACACTGATATTTCAAAATTCTTCTTTGTTTTTTATTTCACTTAAAATTCTCCTTTCTCATTTTATTCTTCCTTTATCTCTAGAGAGTATAAAATGATCCAGAAACACAGTAATATTTGAACGGCCACAGGGTACTTACTAATGTTCAAAGAATATGAGGAATGTCAGCTTTGCTTCCAAATCCTCCTTAGCCCCAAACTACTTGATACCGTGACTGCTTAAGTGTTTTTACTCCCCAGATCAATCAATCACCCTTTCCTTTCTTGTAGGGGCTTAGATGCAGATGATACATTCCAGGGAAGATCAGAGGGGCTGCTCTGAGTGATGGAGAAGTAGGAGTTGGTATTTTATATGGCCCTGGTCACTCCTACTTAATAATTCAGATGGGCTCATCATTTCATATCCACCATTGAAATATTGTCTCTGAAGTTAGAAAATGAGCCATCTTTAAGACCACTTGACAGTGTTGCTTGGGATACTCTTACATTATTCAGTCTGTCTGTGAGTAATTCAAGATCAACTATAATTGCGTACATGTAGCTGTTTGTAATTTGTGTAGAATTGGCGTTGGTGGCCTGTGTGGTTATTGATCCCCACTCCCCACGTGTAAACATGAAAAACTATGAAATAATGATCTTGGTGCTACAATGTACTTTTTATGTTTTTAAATAATGAAGATTACACATTTTGCTCTTATATTGGTCTTCTTTGCGTACAGTAGTAGAAATGTGGAAACCTGCAGGACTTGAAAAAGGCAATTAAAATAAGGGAGTACAGAAAAACTACATTGGCTCAGAAAAAGTATATTAAGGAAAAACTAAGGAAATCCAATAAATTATGGACTTTAGTTAATAATAATTTATCAGTACTGGTTAAGTCTAACATATATACCATACTAATATAAAATGTGAATAGGGGAAACTGGATTTGGGATATATGATAATGCTTGGTACTCTCTGCACAATTTTTCTGCAAATCTAAAAAAACTGTTCTAAGAAATAGTCTTTTCAATGACAACAACAAAAATAAGTCTTTTTCAGCAATAAACAAAAAGACTTCATGTCCAACTGTTGGGGCCACAATACGTTCAAAGGGTGTATTTCATTGATCTGAGTGTCCCATTCTCTGCCTGATCTGTGTTAATTTGAAATATAAATAAACTGGTTTATGTTTTTCACTTCAGCTGCGTAGTCTGTCAGAAAGGAATTACTAATGCCAGCGATCACTGTCAGCTTAGGTTCCCCTAAATTAATGAGTTAAACAGAACAGGATGCAACAGCCAGAGAGAGTTCTTGCTGTTTACCTCCCATGGCTGCATCCTCTGTAAAAAAAAAAAAAAAAAAAAGAAAAAAAAAAGCCCCACCCTCTGCTCCAAAGGCTGTGCTCTGCCAGCCTACCGCAAGAAAATGATTTCAGCGATGTGGTCTCATTTCAGGAAATGTTTAATGAGTCTCAGGAAAACTATAAATAAATCTTATGTCACTGTTACACCAAAGAACAAGGACGTCTCGAGGCCTTAGATAATTAGGATGTCCCACCTACGTTCATTACAAGCAGTCTGTGTTCCAAGGGGTGTGTATTTGACACTCTGTTTTAATTTATTCTATTCAGGGTTTTAAAATTGTTTTGTCTTAATGCTGAAAGGGGAACAGTATCACGTCTCAGTGAATGTGGCTCCTGGGGAGGTTTTCATTTTGAACAATGTCATCTTAAGACTGAAGGAGACATTCAGAGGTTGGCCATCCTCTCCCAGCCTCTATGTAGTACTTGAATCACCTTCAGCAGGTAAGTGAGAGCAGAGCCTTTGTTAAAGGTCCTTAAAGAAGCATGTCGCACAATTTTCCCTGAGTAACATGTTAGTTACCTAAGCTAAATTGAAAGCTTGGATCAAGTTCTTTATTTCTCATGGCAACTCTGTTTTTATTTGTAACCTGGATAATTGAAAAAACAATTCACAGTAGCTTGAAGATTGTCTTCCTTGTATGTGTTTGGACTTGAGAGCAAGGATGATCATATTGACATTTAATATGGAATATACCTCTTAAGGTCAAGGTGTGTGGTTAAATAGTTCATCCTTATAAGATTATTATTGGGACTTCCCTGGTGGCACAGTGTTGAGAATCTGCCTGCCAATGCAGGGACACGGGTTTGAGCCCTGGTCTGGGAAGATCCCACCTGCTGCGGAGCAACTAAGCCTGTGCGCTGCAACTACTGAGTCTGCACTCTAGAGCCTGAGTTCTGCAGCTGCTGAAGCCCACACGCCTAGAGCCTGTGCTCCTCAACAAGAGAAGCCACCTCACCGAAAAGCCCGCACACCGCAGCGAAGAGTAGCCCCTGCTTACCACAACTAGAGAAAGCCCGTGCGCAGCAGCGAAGACCCAATGCAGCTAAATAAATTTAAAAAAAATAAATTTTTTTTAAAAAGATTATTATTTTCATATTCTTTTGATTGGCAACTGCTCTTTTAAAAAAACCCAAATACATAAATAAAATTAAAGGTAAAAGAATAAAAGAATTGTCATATTTTGTTTTTCATTAAATTGACTGAGACCCTACTTCACCTATTTGTAACTCTTTTGGACTAATCATCAAATAGAAAAAAATATCCTAGGGAAAAATCTTATTTAGTTTTGATGTAATTTCATTCTCCCTCTCTTTTGCCCTCCTTTGAATGAAACATCACTCTTTGCAATAGCTCTCCTGTTTGTCAGAAGTTAAGTTGGAAGTAAAAAAAATAAAATAAGTATGACTTCAAAATTCTATGTAGCAGGCGAGGTGAGTCCTGGGTGGCGCTTGTCCAAAGCAGTGCATACAGCAGACACACAGGTGGACAGGTAACTCACTGCAGAGGTTGCCCGAGGCCAGGTGGTCAGCCCATCACGCACAAATTGGCCAACCAGGGGAACGCTCTCAACTCCAGAGACAACCTCCCTGTCTCCCTGTGGGCAGTCAGGCCACCTCCAGGAAAAAGCTGACTTCCAAACAATTTCCTGGTGAGCCAGCTGGGGAAGGAGGGGATTTCCTTAGCTGAACACTGTGCACTGCCATTCAAAACAGACAAAGCTGGTGAGCCCGGGAAATGTGAGGGAGGGGCGGGCCGAGGTCTGCAAATGGATTGAAAGCATTTTCAAGGTATTTGGCTGCCATTCTTCTCACAGCTTTTTGTTATCTCCAGCAGTCATAACTTGCTATTGGAATTTAGATTTCCAAAAATAGGCCTTCCTCTCTTTTACTGGTTCACTTTCCTGATGAGATTCTCTCTCTGGTATAAGCACACGGGTGTTGGTTTGCTTTTTGTTATCTGTACAGACTGGCTCAGGATTGGGATGAAAGATACCATCTATAGAAAAAATTAGGTGGAGTTTTTTGTTTTGTTTTGTTTTCAGCAGTTCTGGACTCAAATTTTGCTGAATTTATTTTATTCTTGGCTTGCAAGGAAAATATAATTTCTTCTTTGCTGTATTGATGGGTTGCACTTTGGTGCAGTAAGCCTTTTAGTCTCTGCTTACTAGTCTCACTTCTGAGTCCTTCTCTCTGTTCCCATATTTGCCATTTAAAGACAGTCAAAGAACAGGGCATTTTGGAGAACCTCCTCTCTGTGACTAATCCAAGTTAAAATGTACCCATCTCCCAGATGAAACATTTATATAACTACATAAGAACTGATTCACAGTCAACCTCCTGTGGATTGCAGACATCTAATGAAACACTAATGAGTACTGATCCTGCCTTTTTTTTTTTGGAATTTCATAATCCATCCCCTTTCTCCTACCACCTTTACAAGATTTTTAGGCTCTTGAAAATCTTGTTGGCCTAGGCACTGTGTCTACGGTACTGGTGGATTATGTTGCTCCATTCTTAAAACCCTTCCACGGCTTGCCATTGATTTCAGGATGAAGGTCAAAGTCTTTTACCTGGTCCTGTGCGATCAGGCTTCTTTCTGTTTGCTAACAAAATCTCCAAAGCTTAGTGACTTCAAAACAAAACAAAACAATAATTTGTTATGTCTCATGATATTTCGAGTTGGCCAGATAGTACTTGGGCTAGTTTCACCTGGGTTCACTCATCTGATGTGCTCAGCTGGAAGTGTGACTGAGCTCTAGAAAGTCCAAGGTGGTCTCCATCATGTGTTTGGTCTTTGGTTCTGGTGGTCCACTGGGGCACCTTGGTTCTCTTCCACGTGGTCCCTTTGCCTCCATTAGGCGAGACTGGCTTCCTTCCCTGGTGGTTTTGGGACAGCATTCCAAAAGTGTAAAGGTGGATGTGGCAAGGGCCCTTGAGGCCCACGCTATAGAGGTTGCACAGTGTCACTTTCACCGCATTTATTGGTCAGAGCACATCCCAGGCTGGCTGGAATTTAAAGGGTGAGAAAATAGACTCCACCTGTTGCTGGCATTTGCTGCAGAGAGTTCCCTCTGCCAAACCATTCCTCTCTCCTTTCCCGCTTGCCCCCATTCACTGTACATTCTAGTCTCTCACTTTTCAGTTCCTTAAACTCACCTTGTTTTCCAGCTTTCAGACTGAAAACATGTATTTCTCTCCACCTGGAATATTCCTTTCTTTCCTTCCAGTTAACTCAAACATATACTTTTAAACTTCATTTATCATTTAATCATCATTCCCTTCCTTGACAGTATCCTAGATTTTGGAAAATATAATCCCTCTTCTATGATCTACTAGTGCCCTTGGCTTTCCTTATTATAGTAGCACTCATCATTCCCTTATTAGAATTTAAAAAAAATTTTTTGTTTTTGGCCTTTCCTGAGAAACTGGAAACTGTCAGAGGGCAGGAGTGGTGTCTGTCTTGTTCTTACTGTGTGTCTAGTATCCAGCACAGTAACTGGCTTATAAAAGCTGCTGTTAGGTACATATTTGTGGAATCACAAGATCAGATTGGTGGAGAATCCTTATTGGTGTTTGCTCTCAAGATGATTTTGAAGTTCCCCTTGTAATACTGTCCCCACACCCCTAAAAAATTTTTTTTGTTTTCCCTCTGCTCAGCCCAGCAATCTTGCATCAAGGAAATAGCCTGGTAGAAGAGGGACTTGATTGTATAATTAGGGTGGAAGCTTTTTTCTTAGACTTACTGAGTGATTAGAGTGTTAAATCACTTGCTAACCTCAAATGAATGTTTGGAGAAGTCCTACCTGTACTCCAAAAAAATAGGTGGTTGCAAATGTGAACTTAAGCTAAACTTTTGTTTGTAAAGGATGGAGGAAGGCTTTCCCCTAGCTCAGCCACCCTATTAGTTCTTCCTTTTCTGAACTTGTATTGCACTTAGAATCAGTTTGTCAGCCTAATTGCTCTCTAATTATGCCATATGCAAGCCTCAGCTTCTCACCTGGAGTCAACTCTTTGAAGGAATAGGAGCGTGTTTCATACCCCATTTATTTTTTCCACAGTGCATACTGTCATAAATAATTAATAAACCCTGGCTCAGCCAAGACATCTTCCTTCTTTCTTCTTCTACTCCAAGCATTAGATTTAGTGTTAAGAGTTTCAGTGCATATATATTCTTTTTTTTTGGCTGTGCTGCATGGCATGTGGGATCTTAGTTCCCCAATCAGGGATCAAAGCTGCGTCCTCTTGATTGGAAGTGTGGAGTGTTAACTACTAGACCACCAGGGAAGTCCCAATGAATATATATTCTAATCTAGCCAGTTGTGGTAGCCAGCCTCCAAGATACCCTTCCCCCACCTCAACAATTCTTACCTTCTTGTATTCATGCCCTTGTATCCATGCCTGTCTGTAGTCTCTTCCCACACCAAATAGGACCGACATTTGAGCCAGTACAGTATGGTGGGGTGGCAGTGTGTCACCCCCAAGGCTAGGTCATAAAAGACACTGTGGCTTCTGCTGTGCTTTTTTTTGGATCACTTGCTCTGAAGTAAGCCAGCTGCCACATTAGGATATGCAAGCAGCCTTTGAGAATTGTCCACATGGTGAGGAACCCAGGGCTCTTGCCAACAGCCTTATGAGTAAGCATCTTAGAAGCAGATCCTCCAGTTTCCATCAAGCCGTCAGATAACTGTAGCCCTAGCCAACACCTTGACTGTAACTGCATGACAGACTGAACCAGAACCACCTAGCGAAAGTGCTTCCAAATCCTGACCTGCAGAAATAATAAGTATTAAGATAATAAATGTTTATTGTTGTTTTAGGCTGTTACACTTTGGAGTAGTGTGTTACACAGAAATAGAGAACTAATATATTGGCCATTTTGCATTCTCTCTGGACTTCAGGAAATGAACATGGCCTTTGTCTGCAACAGGATTGACGGAGCTTAGCCCTGGAAAAGATCCCCCCAGCCATACGTATTTACACAATACATCTAGTTATTGAGAGAAGCATGACTGTAACCTTTCCTGGATGCCCAATTTTCAGTGGAACATTGGGTTAGATGCTACTTAGAGGCAAGTGGGATCATGTCATCTTTCATATCATTCATACCTCATAAGATTAAAACTTTGAAAAGATAGAAATGTTAGGTAAATGAAGTCTGGTATAGGGTAGCATAGCACAGTGCTTTATTTAAAGTTATGAATCAGCTTTGGTTTCAAGTAACAGCATAAGCAGCAAGGAAATTTATTATATAGAAAGAGGAATGTCTCATGGAACCCCAGGTTAAGGATGGAGCAGGGTCTCATAAAGGGTCTGGATCTGGAATAGAAAATTATAAGGACTCTTACTTCAGCTCTTCTTTGCTCTGAATCTTTTTCTCCAGATGGTCTTTCTCTGATTTTCCATTTACAAGGTGGAATGTGGAAGTCCTACAGCTCCCTAATTTATTATGTGACAGCTTTAGTCACACAGAGACTCTCTTCTAGTTTCCCCCAAAGAGAGAATTTGATTGGTAGCGTCTCAGTCAGATGTCCATTCCTGAGCCAATCAGCCATTGCCCTGGGGAGGAGTTGAAGGTGGGGGGAGGAGGCGGGACTATGGGACTGCCAGGAGCATTTTCCTGTTAATGGTATAGGTATGTGGGGCTGTGCTGCGGGTTGGGGGGTGGGGTTGCTGTAGCGGGGGATTAGGTTCTAAAGGAGCCTGTGGGACAGACGGGGATTTCAAAGGTATTTGCCCAAATAGGAGAGAACCAGTTTTAGAGAACATGATGTATTATCTCAGCTTTATGAGGCATCAGATTCTCAGCCTGTTGTTCTCAAAATGGCAATCAGTGATAAAACCCAAAATGTAATTTCCCATCTCCAACGTATTCCCACTTAGATCCTGGGTGATAAATGTTACTACCAAGAGCTTTAATGTGATAATAGCTTGTCCCCCATGCCGAAAGTCAAAATCGGAGACTATATTAATAATGTACTTTTATGACACCTGTGAGGAAAGTCAGTGTTCTTGGCTTTTCCAAATCATCACTTGTAAATATGCATTTGAAAGAGCGGGGGGAGTGAGAAGAAATATCCTTCTTCTGGTCAGTGTAAACTCAAGCATTGTCTGGGAATTTGGGCAGAATACACGTGGCAGTTCTGATGTTCTTATTTGCCATATACAGTTAGAGTCAGGCTGTCTGAAATGCTTCCTCCTTGAACAATATAATAAAGTAATTAGGATAGAGCACTGGTCTCCAACAAGGCTTTCTTTGCATTTTTGTAAACAGACGGAAGAGAAAATGAACAAGAAAATGACGTACCAGTCAGATTAAAAAGTGCAAGTTTGGGGCATTCCTTGCTGAAAAAAATAGTTCATTGAGATCTTTTGAAATGCTTCTAATCATTTGTGTCCACACAAGGTTACATAATGAGGTTTCTTTCTATTCCAAAATGTTTGCATTCTCAACCTCTTGATTTATCTATGGCTTACTTTCTGGAATATTTGGTAACTCCCCGTTTCGGTGAAGTATTTTTATATGTGATAGTATTCCAATGGAGAGGGGGCATTTTATTTTATTTTGTTCTATTTTTTTAATTAATTTTTATTGGAGTACCATTGCTTTACACTGGTGTGTTGTATTCTGCTGAATAGCAAAGTGAATCAGTTGTACGTATACATATATTCCCTCTTTTTTAGATTTCCTTCCCATTTAGGTCACCACAGAGCATTGAGTAGAGTTCCCTGTGCTATATAGTAAGTTCCCTTAGTTATCTATTTTATATATAGTAGTGTATATATCCCAGTCTCCCAGTTCATCCCACTCCCTCTTTCCCCCTTGGTATCCATAAGTTTGTTCTCTACATCTGTGTCTCTGTTTCTGCTTCATGAATAAGTTTATCTGTACCATTTTTCTAGATTTCGCGTATAAGTGATGTTATACAGTATTTGATTTTCTCTTCCTGACTACTCTGTATGACAGTCTCTAGGTCTAGCCACATGAGAGGGGGTATTTTAAACACATAGTTTAGTGTCATAAGGCTTTTCTGTAAGTATACGTATATATGTACTCTAGTTATAGTACTGTTGCAGGAAGGGGGACCTCTTCCAGGGCCTGAGAGTGGGCTCTTGTCTAATAGTCAGGGGAGTGAGTTGTCCGAGGAGACACACGTACTGACAAAGCAAAAGACTTTATTGGGAAGGGGCGCCTGGGTGGAGAGCAGCAGGGTAAAGGAACCCAGGAGAACTGCCTTGCCCTATGGCTCACAGTCTCAGGTTTTATGGTAATAGGGTTGGTTTCCGAGTTGTCCTCTGGCCAATCATCTTGCTTGGCCCGTAGTCTGACTCAGTGTCCTTCCGGGTGGTGCGTGCATCTCTCAGCCAAGATGGATTCCAGCAAGAAGGACTCTAGGAGGTTATGGTCTCCTCTCTCTTTTGGCTCCTCCCGAATTCTCCTGATTAGTTTTCAGTGGCAGCGCCGTGTTCCTTATCAGGACCTCCTGTTATGCCATAACTCAGGCAAGTCGTTATCATTGCGCCTGGCCATGAAAAGTCAATTGTAAGAAAACAGAGGTGGGGACTTTGGCTGTGCCATACACATAACTGGGTTCAAATCTGCTCTTAATGGTAGTGTTTTTTGTGCTCTGGAGAATAATGCATAACCTGTCATTTACCCTGAACTATAACTTGAAAAGAAGTTGAGCAGACACAAGAATGCAGGTGGGCTTTATGATAAATAAGCTAGTTAAAGGCCAAAACGTAATTGGAAGAACCTGATGCTTACTTTAGATACAGTACCATATACATTTTTGTTATTCAAAGTTTGCTTTGAATGGACTTACATCGACATACTTTTAAGTGATTTACCCTCTAGGAAAGGTGTGAGGTCTACAGGGGAGTATTTTTCCTTTCGCTGATGAAGAAAACTGTAACTTCATTGAATTTCTTTGCCCAAAGCCACGTAGCTGTTAGTACGTCAGAGAGTGAACTAGAACCCCGGATTTTTGACTGAGCACACACCCTCCCATGTTACAGCCCTTTGTGCCTGAATTTTTCCCGTGTTGGTTTGCTCTGAGTCCCCGTGGTTTGTGGTTTGTGGTTTACGGTACCTTGTTTGTGAGGATTTGTTTTCGTTTTTCACTTTTATAGTTTGTACAGCATGAAATGGTCTCAGTTAAAGAGGTAAAATTGTCCAGTATCTTATGCAGATTGCATTGAAATCTTGATATAAATCTTTTAATGCCATTCTTGTGTGATGGCGGGGGTTTTTGTCAGTTTGGGAGAGGATGTTGTGTGAAATGAATTTTGAGTCAGACTGAGGAGAAAGGATGAATGAAGCATAGGTAGGTTTCAGGACAGATGCTCTACAAACAGGTTCATTGTCAGAGAGTTATTTCACTGAATGCCCCGGCCACTCATTATCATCGCATCTCTGAAAACTCCTGCTAATTGCATCATTTTCAGGGTCCTTTTGAAGAACAGACGTGATTTCATTGTTTTGCCTGGAGGCTGGAATGATAGCACTGCAAGGTGTGGTTTTCCTTATATAACAGCTCCCATTGTTACTTTCTTATTTGAAAGATAGGTTTTAAAAGGTGAAACTGCACCTTTTATATTTAAAAGAAGGCACTGGCCGATTTTCTCTAGAGATCAGAAGCATGGAAATTAGACCTAATGTAATTTGACATGTATTACAGAATTTTAGAATTTTGAGGGAGAAGGAACCAATTGAGTACAGCTACAATACACAGCACGCTTGCCCCTGTGGCAGTGTTGGGAGATGCAGATACGTGGACAGTGGAGATTCCTGGGCTCGCTGAGTCAGTAGGAAAACGATGCATTGATTGCATTTCATGTACTCCTGACAAATGATGTCCAGTTTCTGTTTAAACATGCTGCTGGGGCCAATCTGGAGAACCCTCTCACTTTTAAGTTTGTCCTTATGTTGCTCTTGCCCTGAATTCTCTTCTCAAGTGTAATCAGTGTTGTGCTGGTTAATGGTTGTCATCCTGCTCTGGGCAGGGAACACTGATTTGTAGTGTTTGCCAATTTCCATTATGTAAATACTCCCACCTTGGCCAGTGTTAAGTGACTAATGTAAAGATGCTGAACACAGGGTTGGGTAGTTACATACAGTTGGCTCTTTGGTGTTAATGCAGGTGGCTCCTGCCACCACTGAGCTCCACACACAGTAAATTCTCATGACTGATAATGTGATAACCATAAATGAGGATGGACAGTGTTCATTGAGAACAAGCATTTTAAAAGCTCTTTTACATACATTATCCCATTCGAGCGCCATGATAACTGGGAAATAACTGTTATTACTCTCCCCATTTTAATACAGCCTCTATCCCCGAATACTTGGCTTCTCAATCTCTTTATGGTTATCTCTGTGAAACTTGAGATTACCCAATATTTAGAGTGTAGTTGCTTGTCAGTGGCAGATGTCAGATTCAAATTTGTGTCTTTCAGATTGCAGAATCTGCACTTATCCTCACTATAACGTACAAAGTAAAAAAAGCATAAAATTAAAAGCTGATTGCATTTCTCTAAGCTGTCTGCTTTCTGGTTGGAAGCATCCGTAATTCTAATCGAGTTGTTCATTCGTTAATTCAGTTTACCGAGCATCTGCAATGTGCCAGACATTGTTCTGTGCACCCCTGGTGCAGCCATGAACAAAACAGTAAGTATCCTCGTCCTCATGGAGGGAGATAGACAACAGACTCAGGTAAAAGCAAGGAATGTTGCATGTTAGGAGGTGAAAATGCTATGAAACAAAAATAGAACGGAGTAAAGGGGATTATGTATACTGGAGGGACTTGGGTTGCTATTTTAAATAGGGTGATAATATTCCTCACCTGGCTTAATTTTCAGTCCTTTCACCATCTCTGATTGCCTTTTCTGAAAAGGACACGCTGTGTTAAGTAGTTGTGTGCCCTGAGCACCAGGTGTGGTCCACCAGGCTCACAGTGCAAACTGGGCTCCCCTCCTTCCCTTGATTTGGTCCCTAACAGGTTAGGAATGCAGCCTCAGAGGCCCTTCTCTCTCCACGGACCCATGTCCCATTCTTGGCTGCTGTTGATCCTGTGGTCAGTGCAAACCACAGGTCCCTTGCCTCGGGAGTGCTCACCAGCCAAGCCAGGTGTCCCTCATCAGATCATTTTACCATTGAGTGATTGAACCTAGAGGCAATACTTTATATTTATCTCTGTAGTTTCTCATTATGTAAAATACCTACAGGAACAACTTGATTTATTGGCAGCTAAATCTGCATTTGTGACATCTCTAGGTCTTAATGCTCATTGAAGCAGTGTTTTCCAAAGTGTGGAATCACCCACGAAACATGAGGGGATTGATTGGCATTGAATGACATTGAATCTTAAAGTGAGAGGGTCGCTCCCCCTTGAAGTTCACTGTCAGTGGGTGTGATTTAGTTGAGCAGACAGTGTCATTTTGCTGCCAACGAGTCTTTAATATCTTGTAGCAGTTGCTGATGTACCTTCTCACAAAAGAGAAAGGGTCGAGGGCACAGAGAGAGAGAGACAGAGAGAGAGAGAGATGAACTTCAGTCTTGGAGTCTCAGCAGATGACAGTTTTTAGCTAGAAATTAATATTCCTTTAGTTGTGTTTATTTATCTTTAGGGCTGCTTTTACTTAGAGCAGATGATACTGATTTTCCTCTCACAGTAATGAAATAAAATTTCCTTTCAAGTCAAATCTATTCATGTTAAAAATGTGTTTATTTAAAGAGATATGAATAACAGGTGTTTTTCAGGCATCACACATTATGAAGGTAAGTCTTCAAGGTCTGAAGTTTGGTTAATGTTTGTCTGAATAATGCTGCAGGATCAGAAGTGAATACAAATCCCTTTAAGAGCCCAGGTTGTAAAATAAGTAACAACATTTTAGAACCTAAAAATATCTCATCATAACTGTGGGTGTAAATAGTGGTCAAGAATGTGAAACGAAAGTCTTTTGGTTTGAATCCCTCTTTTACTAGTTGTATGACCTTGGGTAAGGTTCTCAATGCTTGGTGCCTCCTCAGTTTGCTCATATTAAAAATGGAGATAAAAGTCCTTACATCAAAGGGTAGTTGTGAGGATTAAATGAGTTATACATTAAGGATAGTTATGGCTATATGGGTGAATTATTATTTTTTAATTATTTTTTTAATGGTGTGAGGTTCTTTATCGGAGGGGGAAGGTTATTCATTTTTATCAGTCTAACCAACATGGTCTAGTTCTTAAAGGAGTGTTACTTAGTGTTCTAGGTTATGTAAATAGAAAAAAGAATAAGCCATATTGTGTTAATATTATGAACAAAAGTTGCTATTATTTTCCTCCTAGCTCTGCTTTGGGGAATTATGTTTTCACTGGCCCTGAGTTGTTTATAATTGTCCTCGTTGAGTCAAGGTGGGCTTTTTTACACTAAGTCTGGGCACGATGCCCTTTATTGTCATTTCATGTGACCTTTCAGCCAATTTCTTATGTATAAATAACACGTAAAAACACCACCTGGACTGAGGCCTTTTATTACTTTGGAATTAAATTTCAAAGGAAATATCAAGGACAATTCAGTAGATGAGGAACTGGAAATTTAAAGATAGGCTAAATGTGGGTCCACTTTTTCTTCTTCTGCCATCTTGTGACTTACGTTATAAATAAAATCTCCTTCTGGATTCCTGGATGAGCAGTGGGCAGTAAACACGGCAGAGAGACAAAGCTTGAAGCTGTGTGTCGCACGGTGAGCTCTGTAGAACTTGAGCTCCCCTAGTGATAGAAAGTGTTTAATGGGGAGAGAAAAGGATGTGGTGGCCAGACAAGTTTGGGAGAAACTGGAACACATAAAGCTCAACAGATTTATCTATTTACACTTCCATTCAGAGGGCTTTATGTATGGAAATCCATCATGATGCTTTAAAAATGAAAATAACAATAACAGTTAACTTTTATTTAGCACGTAATATGTGCCAGACATGGTTCTGAGCACTTTACATGTATTAACTTGTAAATGCTCACAGTGGCTCCAGGAGGTAATAAGCAGGTCTATTTATGCTCATTTGATATATGAGGAAACTGAAGCCTGGAGTGTAGGATGTGGGATTTCTTAAATGTCATCTGATCAGAGAGACAGGTCTTGTGATGTACCTCGTGTGATGAGAGCCGTGGGAAGCCTGGTCTAATGCTTTAAGCACACTGACTCGCATGTAGATAATTTTGGATGTAGGATGGCCTCTCGCTGACCTCATGTTACTAGGCCTTCTGGTTTCTGCCCAGGAAATGATGGCTTCTCTTAGAATCCCCATGTTATATAGATTTGTTTACCATTGATATTCTTGCTTGATTTGATGCTAGAAATTCTGAAAGTGTGGACTCATAAATCTTAAAGTGATTGGTTTAGTTTTCCAACTTTACAGTCTCCTGGATGGGGAGAACAGATTGCATTTCTGCAGACCGAACCTTCTTCATTTGAGCATTTTAGTAGCTTCTCTTGAAGGCAAGAACTTGCTATGTGGAAATGGAAGACAGTTTTGAATAGGGCCTGTAAGGGCATCTGATTAATAAAGTGTTTAAATCCTCTTGAAGTTAAGAGAATGAAAAACCTCTATTTTTCATTGTGGTTTTAAATGAACATCAATTGGTAAAGAGCCAGAATGGCATTTTGACAGATGGTCTTTGTTTCAATTATTTATACATTTCCTTGAATTATTTCAGTATTACACAAGTGATGAAATCATGTTGGCTAAATTACTGCCTCTGCTCCCCTAACAGTTGAGTGTAGTATGTAAAAAACTCTTCCATTGTTTCCCATCTCTTATAATGTAAAATCCAAATTTATTAATGCTGCCTGCAAGATCTGGCCCCTGTCCTCTACAGCTTCAGGGCTGATGCCAGTTTGAATTGTTTCTTTGCAGTAATGAGAAAATTATTAATGCTCTTGTGGTCATGCTGTACTTATGGACAGGGTTGCACTTTAGCTCCCACATGTTCCTTGGCCAGGTGCCCTTGTGCAGTGCATAGCCTATATAGCTGCCCGACTGACCATCTCGTCTCATATCCCCCATAGCATCTTTTATGTTTCCTTGGTAATTCTCATCGCACTTAAAATGACTAGGTTGAATGTTTCTGCTTCTTGCTAGAGGGTAAACTCCCTACGAGCTGGCCCTGTATTTGTCATCTTTACTACCGTAGCTCTGAGAACAAGCAAAATGCCAGGTACCCAGTAGGCTGTTTATGATGTTTATTGTTTATGATGTTTGTTGAAAGTAGGCTTGACAGTTGCATCCGTGGGTGGGCACATGGATACATATGTAATGGATGGAGCAAGTGTAGTAGGTCTTACGTGGAAGGATTAGAAGTCTTTTGCCTGGGGTGTTCGAACCTGGGATCTTAGAATCAAACCTGCAGGCTGGTATAGAAGAATCAAGTTTTATCTAGGCACTCCTCAGCCCTTAGGGAGGCTATATTTTGCACATCTCTTCTGTTGTGAATCTCTTATATTCGACATAACCAGATGTTCCTGCTGTCAAGAAAAAATCTTATGTTTTCTCATTGTGTTGTGCTACCAGAGCTCATCGTGGAGGTATGTAGTTGCAAGCTGGGGCTTTCAGTGACTGTTGGAAGGGGCTATTAATACACCAGTGGTTGATATTTGACACTAACCTGGTGATCTTCTGACTGGTTCCTGTTGCTCTCTCTACCTTTCACAGATTTTCTTTGAGATGCAATGCTGTTTTGAATCATCACATTCTCTTCCCAGATGTACTGGTTTCCTAGGGCTACCATAACAAAGTATCACAAACTGGGTGGCTTAAAACAATAGAAACGTATTCTTTCACAGTTCTGGAAGCTAGAAGTCTGGGATCGGGCTACGCTTCCTTTGAAGGCTCTAGGGAAGAATTGTTTCTTGCCTCTTCCTAGCCTCTGTTGGTTGCCGGCTGTCCTTGGCCATTTCTTGGTTTGTGGGTGTATCATTCCCATTTCTGCCTCCATCTTCACATGGCTGTCTTTCCTCTGTGTATCTGAGTGTCCTCTCTCTTCTTACCAGGACACCTGTTGTTTGGGGTCTACCCTAATCCAGTATGACTTCATCTTAAATAATAATACCTGCACACATTCTATTTCTAAATAAGTTACCTGAGGTTCTAGGTGGACATGAATTTGGGGGACTTGCAGACACTATTCAACCCACTATTCAACTCTTTCCTTGGCTGCTAGTCTACGAGTTTAAGTCTAGGCTCCACTGTTCTTTGTGTAACCTTGTGTGTGTCATGTCATATTTTAGAGGCTCAGGTTCTGTAGAAAGGGCACTAGTAATAGTACTTGTATCTTAGGAAGTTTTCAGCATTAAATGAAATGGTGCAGAGAAACATAATACAAAGCCAGCACAGGATAAAGCATTTACTGCACTCTTTTTTTTTTTAAATAATTTTATTTATTTTTATTTATTGGCTGTGTTGGGTCTCTGTTGCTGCACGCACGCTTTCTGTAGTTTCGGAGAGGTGGGGCTACGCTTCATTGCGGTTCTTGGACTTCTTATTGCAGGGGCTTCTCTTGCTGTGGAACATGGGCTATAGGCGCGCAGGCTTCAGTAGTTGCAGTGTGTGGGCTCAGCAGTTGTGGCTCTTGGGCTCTAGAGTTCAGGCTCAGTTGTGGCGCACGGGTTTAGTTGCTCCAAGGCATGTGGGATCTTCCCGGACCAGGAGTCAAACCTGTGCATTGGCAGGTGGATTCTTAATCACTGCACCACCAGGGAAGCCCTACTACACTCTTGTTGTTATTCTTTTCTTTCATATCTAACGTGAACCTAAAGGTATTTTCTTAAAAAAAAAGTTTCTTTTTACTTTTTTTCAAAATGAATTCTGATTTTCTTCAGTGTTTCTTTAATTTTTATTAGTAGGTTGCATCCAGTTATTAGTCTTTTTAATTGATTCTTCTATGATTGGGCAAAATGATTACTCCTTGGGAGGGGTTGGGATGTATTACAAGAAAGGTAATAGTATGTGCATTAATTGGAGATTATTCCAATCTAGTGGTAAAGTTTTTAAGAAAGTTGTAACTCAAGGCCCAAACACAGATTTTAAAAAAATGTCTTTTCAAGTCAAGTTTTTCTGATTGCACGTTGGCTTGAGCAAATATCATGTAGTAGGATTCTTCCAGCTTGGCAAAACCATGTTAAATAATTTCTGCAGTGGGTTGAAGTGGTAATGAGTCAAAATCATATGTTTGCATTTTTAGTGCAATTATAATTTGAACTGAACTTATTTTGGCAGTGGGGTAGATTATAAGTATAAAATTGCAGCCTAATTCCATTTTGTACTTAGTGAATGTAAATGTTGTAATATAAATTAAAACCCATGTATAAATAATCATGAGGGATAATTCAATTTAACATTAATGTTCATTTTCTTGTGAAATGTCAAATTGAATAAATGTTAAGAATCTTTTTTAAGATGGGGCAAAATGGACTGAATTTAATTGTACTGTATTGTTTACAAAATATGTAAGTCCCAGGAGAAAATGAAGTTTATAAATATGGAGTGCCTTGAGGGGATTGAATCTAAGATAAGAGGGATTAGGTTTTCACCTGCCCCATGTATTATAGCTTAAAAAGAGATGGTGCAGGATTAGAAATTCATGTGGTATTTGTATGTGGCTGTCAGAATTCGACTGAAGATGCAATATGTTTTGTTCCACACGGCTTAAAACTAAAAGGAAGATAATTTTAGAACCACTTGTTCTTGAATAGCACTGGGTCTTTAATGACTATCACAGAGGTCTTAGAGAAAATGAGGGCAGAGCCTGAGGTATTTATTTAATTGGAAGAAAATAATGCGGTAGAAAGGAGGTGGAGATCAACACTTTGCATGGGTGGATGGCTGATGTTTGTAAATGAACTTCAGTTTGTTTTCTGTGGACCTAAGAGATATGAACAGGACTATGGCAGTAATTGGTGACTTGTGAAGCTCTCTGAAATGAGATATGGCTGCCTAAAAAGGTGGGTTGTTCATTGGCATCTGAGCTCTGCAAGCCCAGCCTGGGTCATTCCAAGCAGAAGTTGTGAATGTACTTAAACATTAGATGAGAAATTGGACCAGGTGACCATTAGATCCTAGTCATTCCTGAGTTTCCAGGAATTTTAAGCAGGTGACCATTGGATACAGTTGAAAAATTTAAAGGGGGCAATACGGTTGAAGGTCTAGGATATTTTGCTAAAAAGTAGAGTTGTTTCTTTTTCCCCCAGTTTTGTTTATTTTTGGCTGTGTTGGGTCTTCATTGCTATAGGCGGGCTTTCTCTAGTTGTGGCGAGTGGAGGCTACTCTTCATTGTGGTGTTCAGGCTTCTCATTGCGGTGGCTTCTCTTGTTGCAGAGTGTGGGCTCTGGGCTCACAGGCTTCTGTAGTTGCGGCATATGGGCTCAGTTGGTGTGGCTTATGGGCTTAGTTGCTCTGCTACATGTGGGATCTTTCTGGCCAGGGATCGAACCCGTGTCCCCTGCATTGGCAGGAGGATTAACCACTGTGCCACCAGGGAAGTCCCAAAAGTAGAGTTTTGGTATACAAACAAGTAGCTAGATATTAGGGAGGAGGCTGAGGGTATGTATGAGGAAAATTACTCCGGTAGTATTCAGTGGTCATCATTAGCAAAGCCTCAAATGGGGGAAAATTGCCTTTTTTTTTTTTTAACTTGGCAAAATGAGAGGGATGTGGACTATGGAGAGAGAGAGAGAGAGAGAGGGAGAGGGAGAGTGAGTGTGAATGAGACTATATCCAAGTTTCCTTCTATATTCCTTCTCTTGTGTAAGTGTTTTGGGGGTTAAATGGAAAATTTGTATAAAAGTTTTGAATTCTTATGTTATACATCTGAAATTAAGATAATGATATATATCGGTTTTACCTCAATTAAAAAAAAAGAAAAGAAAATGGAAAGTCATGTTGTTATTAAATATATAGTTTCAGGTTGAGAAGTCAGCATTTTATCTCCTGGGTGGGAAATAAAAAAATCTCCAGCATCAATGATATTAATTCACTCCTCTCCAGAAGAAATAAATGATGGTGAAATTCTGTTGAGCAAGGGTCATGAAAACTGTTCATCTTTTCAAATCAGTATTTACCATATTACCTGATTTCATGTTCATTGAATCCCCAGTAGACCTGCTATTGCTGTCTGCCAGAATAATATGGGACTCAACTTTTATGCCCTTTCAGCTAGTGTTCATTTTGTGTTGGTTGATTTCTTTATTTTTATTTTTTGGAAAATGAGGATTATAATCCTTCCTTCAGAAAAACAGATCTCTCTGGGATATAGTTTAACTCTTCAGCACCTTTTATAAGCATTCTCCTTATGTGGCGTTTATTTATTGGGGGGACTAATTTGAAGAGAAGAAAACTATTTGAAATATTCTGATTTTAAGCAAACATTAATTTTCAGTTCACATGTCTAGCTACCAAGCAATAGGATGAAAACTGTTGCAAAAAAATCAGTTGAAGAATGTTGTGGAGCTAGATACTTGTATAGATTCTCAAAAGAGTTCACTGTGCAGGTGAAAGTTTCCTACTCCAGATTTTTAATCAGGATAAGCAAAAGTAAAGAGTGCATAGGGGAAAAGGGGGGGAGGTTATGTGAAATCATGTGTGTGAAACTTTTGAAAATGGTAAAGCTCTGTAGAATTTAAAGAATCTTTCATTCAGTAGAGAAATGCATAAAAAAGGAAAGATTTAGAATTTTGTATTGAATATCACACTGTGATTAGACTCACAATAATTACAAAATATATTGGAAGCCTAGTTGGTGTCAGTAGTCAAACAATGAATTCACTGTTTGAGGGGCAGAGACATCTTAATTTTATGTACTTTTTATTTGTAAGTGCACAAAATTAGTAATCAAGAAATAAGAACATTCCTGGACAATAAATTGAATCTGGAACATTAAAAAAAAAAAAAGGAGTGGAGAAATTAACCTGATAGAATTATTTAAGTCCATGTTTAAATTATAGTTGTCCTGGGCATTTAAGAAAAATGCTTAAGAATAAAAATTTATTTGTAATGATTCTGACCTTACCTCACTATATAGCCATTCTCTTAGTAACCATAAAATTAATTCAGTCTCATTCTGCTATTTTTCTGTGTGGCTTTTTTTTTTAAGTAGATTTTATTTTTTAGAGCAGTTTTAAGTTCACAGCAAAAGTGAGAGGAAGGTACAGAGTTTTCCTCTGTGTTTTCTGTCCCCAGGTATGCCTAACCTCCTGTGTTATCAACACCAGAGTGAGACATTTGTTATAATTGATGTACCTACACTGATACATCCTTATCACTCAAAGTCTTCAGCTTACATTAGGGTTCACTCTTGATGTTTTATATAGTCTGCGGGTTTGGACAAATGTATAAAGACATGTATCCTCCATTATGGTATACAGAGTATTTTCACTGCCCTAAAAATGATATGTTCCTCCTATTCATCCCTCCCTCCTCAACCACTTACCTTTTCCCTCTCTCCATAGTTTTGCATTTTTCACAATGTTACATAGTTGGGGTATGTAGCCTTTTCAGATTGGCTTTCTCACTTAGTCATATGCACTTAAGGATCCTCCATGCCCTTGTATGGCTTGATGGCTCATTTCTTTTTAGTGCTGAATAATACTCCATTGTCCAGATGTACCACAGCTTGTTCATCCATTCCCCTACTGAAGGACATCCTGGTTTCAAGCTTTTACAGTTGTGCATAAAGAGCTATAAACATCTGTGTGTAGGCGTTTCTGTGGATGTAAGTTTTTCACCTTTTGTGGGCAAATACCAAGGAGCTTGATTGTGTGGTAACATATGTGTTTAGTTTTGTAAGAAACCACCAAAATGTCTTCCAGAGCGGCTGTACTGTTTTTCATTCCCCCAGAATGAATGAGAGTTCCTGCTGCTTCTACATCCTTGCTAGCACTTGGTGTTGTCAGTGTTCTGGACTGTGGCCATTCTAATAGATGTGGAGTGGTAACTCATTGTTTTTGCTCTGTGTAGCTTTTAATTTAATTTTTCAAATTGTAAAGGTGATACTGTTGCAGAAAGAGAAAAAAGCAAAACCTTTAGTCCCAGGTAACTCCTTGTCCTTAGAGTTAGTGGTCTGATGTATATAGCTTTTTAGATATTTTGTTTATATATGCAAAAGAGAAATATCCACGGGTAAGTTTGAATTAAAAACAGATTAATGTAAAAAATTTTAGTATTAGTAATTTGAGATGTAAGAAAATACCTAGAAGTCCAGATAAAATTTTTAAAAGTCAAAGGTTAATTTTTGGGACCATTGATATATTCATCAGGTGTACATTTTCAAAAGATAAAAAGGGTATACAATGAAGAGTAAATTCCTCCTTTGTTCAGCTGGGTTCCCCTCACCTCTGCCAGTGGGCTTTCGTTGAGGTAATAACAAGGTGTGTGTGTGTGTGTGTGTGTGTGTGTGTGTGAAATATATATATATATGACATAAATGGTAACTTTATACTTAATTTTGCATCTAGCCTTTTTTTTTTTTTTGCATCTAGCCTTTTTTACACCGACAGGACACTTCAATTTAAAACAAATTAAAGCTTGATTTACTAATAAGCTCTGAGCCTCTTTCTCAAGGTTAGTTAATTATTTTTAGAATTAAGGAAACACAGAGGAACTGGGGATGTCCATAGGGAGGAAAGCCAGGAAGCAGAAAATACCATTACTTACCTGGTAGTCATCATTTTACCAAAGCTAAGAGAAGGCAGTTTTCAGGAAAGCATATGGAATATGGCTCTTGATGGAGCTACGTGCCACTTGAAGGATACACATGGATAACCCACAGGGATGATTCACTACCAGTGCAGCTGTAAACTTCTTTTAATTGGGTAGGAAGCACCTGGGTGTTATTACTTCATCATTTTTCCTCTTCCCAGTCCAGTTTCTTCAGGGATTAAAAAAAGAAAAAACCCAACAAGTTGGAATTTAAATTTTTTGTAGGGGAGAGTGTTCAGTTCTAAAAAAGGGCAAGTATACAGATCATCTGCTGGAAGACAAGGTGAGAATAGTAACATTAATGCACGTGAATTATGGAGGGCAAATGACTGTGCATGTTGCAGGGTGTTTGGCAGGGAGCTATATATTAGCATCCTGTGTGTGTTTGGATTTGCACTTCTGATTTGTGTTTAAAAATATTTAACAGAATTAATGCTAACTGTGTACAAGCTGTTGTTCACATTTGAATGGCACTAGAATTTTTTAATCTCCTCTGGGATCTGAGCATTTCCATGACGTGGCACTGGCATCTTTCCATGACTTCTGAATCATTTACCTAACAGTTTACCTATGAGAGTTACTCTATCCCTCCATGAATTGTTCTAAACATCACTTGTAGTAGAAACTGAAATATAATTGGTAATAAAAATTATTAACTATCATTAAATTGAACGTGTTGACCTGAAATAAATAATTGCCAGATACTTCTCCAGCAAAAATGGGTTTATTTGGGATCAGCAGAGAATTGCAGTTTGAGAGTCTGCAACCTTGGCAAGCCTCCTGCAAGTTCCTCCTGCCGCAAGGGAAGGAGACCACTTTCATAGAGCGGAAAAGGAAGTTGGGGGAGGGCTATAGTAAACAAAGAGTCTGTGGCTTTTCATTGGTTGGGTCCCTGCCAGGAAAGAAGAGTCTTTCTTCCTCCCACTGGGCTCTGCTATTGTAGCAGGGCATTGACCCAACTGTATTTAATCGGGGTTTCTCTTTATTAATTTTCTCACAAATGCCTGCTATCTGCTAAGAGTGTTACAAAAGTATTCTTGTGCAACCTACATTACTATCCAGAGGGGCTGGTATTACCATCTTTATTTTATAGATGGGGAGACTGAGGCTCAGAGAAATGACATACCGTGCCCCAGGTCACTCAGCTGGTGATTGTAAGGTGTTTAACTCAGTTGTCCAGTGTTGAAAACCTATTATATTTGTACATGCACCTTGCAAAAATTCATCCACCATAAGCCAATTTATTTGATGCATCTGGGTTGATACTCTGTTCTCAGCTTGGCAATTTGTGAATTTAATGTGCTCATCAGGCATGTGTAGAAGAGTAGGTTCAAGTCCTCTTAAGGATGGTGGGTCTGCCAGAGGTCTCAAGCCAGCAGCCTGCGGGCTGAATGTGGACTGCACCTGTTCTGTTTTGTTTAGGAGAGGGGAGGGGGAGGGGAAGCCAGTGCTGTGTTGTAATTGAATTAAGCGTGAAAGCCTGAGGCTTATATGTGCTCTCTAGTTCCTCCTTAGTCCCCATAACTCCCTGTTTCCTTAGGCCCTGCCTGCTTTACTCATTGAGGTTACCTGCATGGTCGGGATGGCCTCCGGATTTGTGATTGCAGAAACCATTAGACCAGGAAGTAAGCCAGTTAGGATGTGTTCGTTTGTGGGTTCAGATTAATTAACATCAACAAATTGATTGTTGCCCTGAAATAAATGTTGCTGGTATTTTACGTTACTCTCTATAAAACAGTGGGTCGACTTTATTTGCCAATTCACTGTTAACATGTTTCACAGAAGGCCCTTGGTAGAATTTCCCTCCTCGTTTGTCTGCTGACGTGTGGATAGCCTCATATGGTGCATGTCCTGAAGGCTGATATTTGGTTGATTAGAATAATATGCCCTGAGGTGATTTTTTTCACACATCTAAATCTCTTGAAGAACAAATGAAAGCAAGTTGGTTGTACATAAGCATTAGGAGAGAAAGGAGAGTCTGTGGTTCTTTTTTCTTTTCTCCCCTCTCCCTTTCTTCCAGCTTTCCTTCCTTCCTAGTTGACTCTCCAGTTTTAGATGAACTGCATTCTGCCCCCATGTGAGTGTCTTCTAAGTTATCAGTAACATTCAGGAGCTTTAGCACTCCTCGAATAGGACGAAGGGAACCTGGGATACTGGGCCAGTGATAGAACTCGCCTCCCCCATGCTGCTATTTATGTATATTGCTGTGTGTTTTGATAAAAGGTCTGTTCCATGTATTTCCATCTGTAAATATTTTCTGCTACATTTTCAATGTGTTTCCCATGAAATACGTCCCCATAGGATGCTCCGTACAAATAAGTTTGGGAAATGCTTTTTTATTTCAACACCTACTCAGGGATTTGAAATGTATACCGTGTTAGAGGCTCTGAGCAGTAAGTACCATATTCAAGGAACATACTTTGTTTTGTCTGACACAGCATTTCCCAAACTTAGCTGACCGGAGAAACGTCTCTGGAACCTGTCCTTTCTGTATATCACCTCCCTGTCCTCCAAAACTAGATGTACCTGTCCACTTTGTACAGAACATACTTTGAGATTGCCCCTTAGTAGAAATTGCCTAAAAAAGCATGGAACCATGTTTTTTTGGGGGGCGGTGGGGGTGGGGGAGGAACTGTAATCCCGATTCCATTTCAATGGATTTATTTTGTGACATGCAAGTTTGTCAAATATGAATAATTATTAATGAAGAATTGAACTTCATGGCTTGGTAGTATTTAAAATGATTCTGCTAAATAAAGGCTATGTCATTCTTCGTGATGTCTGGTGGGTGGATTGCTTGATGGCATGGGGACTGGGTTTCTTTCTGTTTTGGTGACTCACAACTAATCTGATCTTGCAATTTATAGCACTTGTCTAAACAAACTTGTCTAAATGTCGACTCAGTTGGACCTACTTTGCCTCTTCTGGGCATATTTGTTAATATCTTGTCATGGTGGTAAATCTTTCCTGCATAAAATGCTTTCCTTTGATTCTTACAATAATCCTGTGAGATAACTACAAGAAACATAATTTCCCAATTTTATTAAAGAAACTTGTCCTAGGAGATTGTCAGTTGCGCACGGTCTCGTAGTGAGTTAGTTCAGTGAACTAGCCTTTCTAGCTGTATGTCTATTTTCCCAAAACTAACCCTACTTTGTATATATGTTGAAAAATACCTTTGTGTTACCTAATTTTTTAATGCCCCAAGTCAGAATTTCTTACTTTTTGGTGCTTATTTATTAGACAAAACAGGGAGTCCAAATAAAACCAGATGTGAGCTGTTTTTAACCATGCCCAAATCCTAATGATCTGTATGTGAATTATCCACTTTTAGCTAATTTTTTAAACATTTAAGGTTTTTTTGAGACTTTTTTATTTTTAAAAAATATTTATTATTTTATTTATTTATTTTCTTTTATTTATTTATTTTGCCTGTGTCGGGTCTTAGTTTTGGCATGTGGGATCTTCATTGAGGCACGCAGGCTGTAGCTAATTTTTAATCACCTGGTGAGTTCTTTCCAGCTTCTCTGCTATTCTGCCTCCCTGCCCCTGCCTTGGCTTTGTTAGAGCAGCTTATAAACCAACCCTAAAGTGCGAGGACCTTTTATGTGATTTAGGATGCAGATATCTTTCTTAAGAGGACAGGATTTTATTTTTTCTGTTTACCTGAAATAATGGATTGTTCCATTTAACTCTAGTTTTCAAGGCAGGGCTGGTGGACATTCATATTGGCAGAGTTTTTAAATCAGACTCAAGAGAAGATATGTGTACTCCTAAGATACAACTATTTTCATAACCATCGTCTCCTCATGCCCCCCCCCCCCCATCAAATTTTATCGTCAGTGGTTCAGAGTTTAGGTTTCTGAAGGTACACTTGGGTTTAAATCCTGCTTTATTCATTCTGTAGCTGGGTAGGTATGTTCTTGAGCAAGGTAATCTCTTTTCAGCCTTAGTATGCTGTCTGTTAAATGGAATAACACTACCCATCTTGTGTGGATTATATGCAATAATGAATGGTGGAAGTAAGCACTTAGTAATGGTGGATAAAAAACTTTGTCACCTTCTAGGTAACAAATTCAATGCTGGAAAATAAGTCAGTGGGCTATAATATTTTGCCTTTTTACTTTATTTGGAAAAACAGAGTAAATAAAAAATAGGAGTACGTGATAGAACTCATAAAAGCTTTGATGAGGAAGGGTCATGGTGTTGGGGTGGTAGTTTTGCGGGACTTGAGAATTATCAGGGACTGGGTTTTGGTACCAAGGTACAAGAATGATCTTGGCAAGCATGTGAGTTGGTATATTTTGGTTGCAAGCAAGCAGAAAATCTGCCCTGAATCCACTTTAAGCAGAAAATACATTTATTAAAAACAAACAACAGAGATATGGAGTTGCCTGTGGAGTCTGAGTGACACCTGAAAAATGGGATCAGAAAGATTCGGAACTGGGCGCCTCCAGGGCTGCTAGATGGAGGAGGTAATACACTATCTTTGTCAAGTGCCACCTGGAGGATGAACCATCTCTGACCATTTTCAGTCTTTTTCTGCTGGAGAGTCAAATGGTCTAGCTCGGGTAAAATGCCCATATAGAACACCTTGACTGGTGGTCCCACTCAGCCGGATGCAGTGGAGAAAGGATTTTGTCCTTCAGCAAAATTGGATTGCTTGCACCAGGAGCAGGGAAAATGGATGCTGGGTAGCAAAAATCCACCATATATGAAGGAGATCTGAAGGTGGAAATGCATCCATGATGTTGGTTAGATGACGAGCAGAGATTTGACAAAACCAAGACCTTTGCATCAGGCGAATGTTGGGAAGGAAAGTTGGAGAGCAAGTTTGGGATTATGTCCTGAGGGTATCGGGAAGCCTTTATAGGATTTTGGTGGAGGTTGAGGGTCATGTCTTGTTTTTACAGCAAGATAGCATAAATAAATAGTTCTTTAAAAAGCAACACTGACTCTTTCCTTAGATTGGTTTATTATTTTTCCTAGCTACCTGAGACCTCCATGTCCCCCATGATATAAGTTTTTGGCGTGGTGCTGGCCCAGCAACCACTTTAACATATAAATGAGAAAGACACAAATGGTGACATGCTTTTGTGGTTGTTTTTCACTGACTTATTTTCAGAATGTGCCTTTTGATAGACTTGTATATTGTCAGCACAGTATTTATTGTCATATTTGCTTTGAAGTAACTGGTACAGTCAGCTCTCTGTATCCATGGGTTCTAGATCCATGGATTCAATCAACCATGGGTCAAAAATATTTGAAAATTCCAGGAAGTTCCAAAAGGCAAAACTTGAATTTGCAGCACATTGGCAACTACTTCATAGCATTTATAATATGCTTACAGCTACTTGCATAGCACTTACATTGTATTAGGTATTATATGTCATTTTGAGATGATTTAAAATATATGGGAGGATGTGCACAGGCTAAATGCAAATAGTGCAGAATTTTATATAAGAGACTTAAGCACCTGTGAATTATGATATCCACAGGGGGTCTTGGAACCAGTTTCCCCAGCAGATACGGAGAGATCACTGTGCATTCTTTTCATGGAGATAAAAAGTCTTCTCCCATATTTGACATTCCCATTTATATCTAGCTCTTAACAAAGATACTCCTTAAGTCTTTAAATTAATAGCCCAACTACTTAAACTATCTATTGTTTTATATTCAGTTATTCAGTATAATTTTTGCCAAACACAGACATATGGTCATGAACTAGCATTGTGTTCATATTATCTGCATTTCTCTGAAATAAAGCTGACAGCGGCTACTTTGGGAAGAGGTGGGCTGTAAAATATAATTTTGACACTAGCACTTCACTGATGGTGTCAGTGCAGGAAGAGGCATTTTATACATGCGAATACAGTTTGAGGGTGGCCCCATGGGGAGGGGAGGTACTTTGAGCAGAAAACATCCTCTGTTAAGAATTCACATACTCTCCTTGGAAACAGTTTCAGTTTAACTTGATTCCCAGCTGTGTACAGGGTTGGCATTATAAAATGGATTATTTTCTCATAGCTGAGAGTCATCCTTTTATATTTTCAAACCATAAACTTACTATTTGTATTAAAAAATTGATCTACATTAGCATAACATGCTAGGGCATGAACAGACTTCTGAGTTTCAGCTCCACTGTGTTGCAGAGGGAAATGAAGGGCCTGTGAATGGTCTTTCTGGCTAATGATCAAGAGAAGCCTCTAATGACAAGGCACACTGGAAAGTTGCCCTGAGGACAGATGTTGGAAAGACTGATCAAAGTTTTTGGGAGTGGAAGATGGCCAGAGAATCCTGATATGCTTTACGTTGGACAGCTTAGTTATCAGGTTTTTTTCTTAGCTGATTTTTGCAACCTAACCTATTTCATAGAGGGAGCAGTACAGCAAATAATTTGTAGCCACAGTTAAAAAGTTATTTTAGAAACATTAATGATTGTGGAGGACAATATTGGCAGAGGGAAAAGTGTTAAACAGCAGGAAAAAGAGGTTGGTATTTTGCTGTTTGGTAGAAATCTTCTGTGTATACAACCTTTGAGTGTCTCTCTACATGAGCTAGCAAAATAGTCAATATTTGGTGTCTTCTGTTATTTTGAATTTTCTCACAAGACCTTTTCCTTTAGGTGTCTTTGTTTATGAAATGTGGCATCTGGTTCATTTATTCTGTGTTAACTTTGATTCTTTCTCTCTCTTTTTAAATTGTGCAGAGTTTACTTGTCCTATGAATTAAGCATCTCTGATGGTGATAAACGCTAGAGAGAAAATAAAACTGGTGGTAGGGTGGGGGTGGCATGAGACAGTGTAGGCCTCTTGGAGGAGGTGATTTTTGAGTTGGATTTTTTTTTTAAATTAATTAATTTATTGGCTGCATTGGGTCTTTGTTGCTGCCTGCGGGCTTTCTCTATTTGCAGAGAGTGGGAGCTACTCTTCTTTGTGGTGCTTGGGCTCCTCATTGTGGTGGCTTCTCTTCTTGCAGAGCACGGGCTCTAGGCGTGCGGCCTTCAGTGGTTGCGGCACATGGGCTCAGTAGTTGTGGCTCACGGGCTCTAGGGCTCAGGCTCAATAGTTGTGGCGCATGGGCTTAGCTGCTCTGTGGCATGTGGGATCTTCCTGGACAGGGATTGAACCTGTGTCCCCTGCATTGGCAGGCAGGTTCTTAACCACTGCGCCACCTAAGAAGTCCCTGCGGAGAGAATGGCAAGTGTCAAGGGCCTGAGGCAGGAGCGATTCTGAAAAAAACCATTGGGTGTTTGAGGAAGGAAGTTGGGGTGGAGAAGGAATACTCTGAAACAGGTTCCAAGGACATGACAGTGAAGTTACCCAGAAGGATGAGTGATGACTGTAACTGAGGATTCAGGGTTGGGCAACATGAAAAACCAGGTCTACGGAAGACTTCAACCTGAAAAATGTCAAGCGTTTGGTTGGCCACTTCTGGAGCAGCGTATTCCAGATGTCAGAATGATTTGTGTTTTTCCTATTCATATGGCTTTTTTGTTTCATAATTGCTTATGTTTCAGTAGCCAAAGCTTGACTGGCTGAGCTGTTACAAGATCTAGGATGGGGGTGGGAGTGAAAGCATTTTGCAGGTGGTGACCTTCAAAGGATTTGGCACCAGAGGCATGAGTTTGAGTCTTATTTCTGTCACTGACAATCTATAAAGCTTTGGACAAGTAACTTCATCTGACTAGGCCTCAATCTGTAAAAAGAAAGTGATATTCACTCACTAGGGTTTTCTGAAGGATCAATGGGAATAACATACATAAAGTGTTTCTAATAATAATATGTATCACATCATATTTGAAACCAGAGGGAGGTAAGCAGTAATATTCTTAGAAATTTAAAAATATAATTAGGCAGTAGAGTACCTAAAACTGATGTTATTTTTGTAAGTTAGCTCTTTATTTTAGAAAAATCCTTAACCTTCACCAAGCTGAGCTTGTTCCGGTGGTTTTTGTTTTAAGCAAGCAAGAAGCAAGATTTTTCTCACTGAATCTGTGGATCAATGCTAGAGACGATAGGGAAATCTCCTTTTTTTCACCACGGCTCTGATGCAGAAGTACATTCTTAAGTTCTCCTCTTTAAAACTTCCTGGGAAGACCATGGACTTTGGTTTAGATCATATCTAAACTTTTCTTGGTCTTTCCCTTGAGAGAAACACATTGACTTTTGTGGATACCGAGGAGGGCAGGAATGGGCCTGGAGCCTCGGAGACTGGTCCCCTCCAGGAAAACATGTGCACTCACCACACCCCTCCCTCCCTCCCTCCCCATGGCACAGCCCTTGTGCTACAAGTAGCAGCCATCTTGCTGTCCTTCATACTGGGCTGAAATCCTTCCTTGCTTCTGTGTGACCCTAGCCCTCTTTAAGCCCCACCCCTAGTGCTTCTTTCTCCTTGTAGCCTTCATTGCTCTTCTGAGCCTCCCTGGTCTCTCCCATCCTTTCATTGATTTTAGACCATGGGTCTCCCGTTCCTCATTTAGTCCTGGTTCAAGTCATGCCTTCTCTTTATGGTTAGATGCTGTCATTTTCAACATGTATTTTCATGTTAACAGCATATTTTCAGGGGGAAGGATGACACACCTCACCGTTAGTAGGTAATGCAAAACACATGTTCCAATACAGAGATGTTTAAAAAAAAAAAAACCAAGTGAACAAATGCAAGGTTGTTTTTTTAAAAAGGGAATACTTTAATCGTGTATAAACCATCCCAGAAATTCCATTTTTTCAGCCTTCTAAAAACACCCTGAGAATGCTTCCTTGTACCCAGAAGCAGCAGAAAAAATCTGTTAGAGGACAAGTCTGTCCTGACCTTTGTGGCTTTGCTGTCCCGTTTAGATATGCAACTGTTTAGTGCTATCTAGTGTAAGTTGAATGATGTGCAGTTCTCAACTAAGTTGTTAGACTTTATTTTGTTCCTTTTCTGTTCCCTCTGGATAGTGCTCCTCTGAACATGGGCTTTGTAGACCCATGTCAGGGTGCAGACTGTGTTTTAGTTACTGATGTGTAAAGGTAGAAATACAGAAATTGAGAGTAAGCATTTAGAAATTTAATAATAATGGCACGGAGCAACCATACATCACTTGAGTTTAATAATTAAGAAAACTTGAGGCTTGTATTTTGTATGCATTTTCTTTTTATTTTTCTGATAATTCACTTTTATTGGGTTTGGATGCTTTGGGAAACAAGAAATTACTGGTCCTTCCCCACAGAATGTTTGAGAAGCAGTTGTCAGAAGCGGTGGTTAAAACCCTGGCTGCACAGTAGCCTCATGTGGGGGAGCTTTTAATGAAATCCCCATGCCAGGGGTTATACCATATATCACTTAAATCAAAATCTTGGTGAGATAACCCAGACACTGTTATTTTTTTTTTCCTTTTAAAGTAATTTTTAAAGCTCCCTTTATTGTAATGTGCGGTCAAGGTTGAGTTCCCCTGTGTTGGAGACCCTAAATTCTGCTGAGGTGTTTGTGAATACTTGTTGATCTTCATAAAGGGTGGAAAGTCTTCAAGTTGAGGCCTTTTGTTTGCCTGTTACCCGATTAAGCTTTGTCTCAAAATGCTGTGCAGAGAGGAGCTAGACAGGCTTGGGAATCAGCTTGTGGCCCTGCCCTCGGGGAGCTTCCAGTCTAGTGGGGGGAAGGGGCGGGAGACAGGCTGTAAAACAGGCTGTGAATCTGTAGGGGAACAGAATCTGCCACCTCAAAATGTGCCTCTTTGGCATGAGAATAAATTTAGGCTGATTATCTTTAACAGAAGACTCAAGAAGTTTTTCTTGTTATTTTCCCTTTAAGTGCCTAAATTTATTTAGATAAAGGGCCTCTTCCTGGGATAGAGCTGTCACCAGACCTATCTACAAAGAATATGGGCTATGTGGTGGGGGAAACTGGGCAAGGCCTAGAGATTAGAGTCTGCTCTGTGTCTTATGGCCTCTTGTGTCCCACAAATGTTTGTTTACCAAGCATCTGCTTTTCTTCCTTTTTTAAGAATTTATTTATTTAATTAATTTATTTATTGGCTGCGTTGGGTCTTCATTGCTGTGCACAGGCTTTCTCTAGTTGTGGTGAGCGGGGGCTACTCTTCGTTGCGGAGCGTGGGCTTCTCATTGTGGTGGCTTCTCTTGTTGCCGAGCACGGGCTGTAGGTGCACAGGCTTCAGTAGTTGTAGCGCGAGGGCTCAGTAGTTCTGGCTTATGGGCTCTAGAGCACAGGCTCAGTAATTGTGGTACATGGGCTTAGTTGCTCCGTGGCTCGTGGGATCTTCTTGGACCAGGGCTCCAACCCACGTCCCCTGCATTGGCAGGCAGATTCTTAACCGCTGCACCACCAGGGAAGTCCCAAGCACCTGCTTTTCCATCTCCATGTGAATTGCCTTCCACCCCTTTGAAGTCCCCAACATGTACCTTCCACATCATCTTTTGGTTGTAGCTACAGATGGTATTTAAGGCAGTCATTTTTGGCAAGTTTCTCAGTTTTCCTGAGTCTCTCCCATGTATACATGTCATTAAACTTTTGTTTTTCTCTTGTTAATCTGTCTCATGTCAATTTCATTCTTAGACCAGCCAGATGAACCTAGAAGGGCCGAGAAAAATTTCTTCTTCTTTGACAGAATGAAATGGTAGGGGGTCAGTATTATGTAGGGTGGTCTAAGACCTGGAGAATGAGAAAGACAGAGAAAGAACATTCTGGACTGAGGGATGGTGGAAGCACCACTCTCAGAAGTGGGTGGAGCTTGGAGCGTTGGACGATCGTGGGTCCAGGGAGAGTGGTAGAAAGTAGGTGGGGGTGATGGGGAGCAGAGGTCAGGTCACGGGGCCCTGAAGGCCATGGTAAGGGGTTTAGGTTTTGTTCTAAAGGCAGTGGCCAGCCTTTGGGAGGTTTAAAGCAGGCAGTGAGCTTCCTGTCACCGGGTCGACATCTCAGAGGCTGAATAACCCTTTGGAGATGTGGTAGGTGAGAAGGGCCTTGAGAGTGGGTGGCTTTATTGCCCCTTCTAATCCTGAGACGCGGATTTCAGGTCAAGCAGGGAAGATAGAAAACAAATTGGGGTTGGTCAGTGTAGGTCACTCTGGCCTTCACCAGCTCTCTTCACTTGGTAGTTTGTAGAACTATCAACCAACAATGTGATGGTGTTTCTGCACTGTCTGGAATTAGTTGGAAAGGTGAGAGCTGAATCAAAATGTTATTGCACAATCTAGATGACTTCCCCAAAGATGATGCATTCTCCTTTCTAATTTGCTAGGTTTCTGTGGTTTCAAGGAATTTTAAATTATTTTCTGTGCCAGACTTCAGAAAACCAGGCCGTTTGTAAAAGGCACTTAGGAACTTTGATTAAAGCAAACCAATTGGCAAGGAATAAAAACAAAAACCTTTCAGGAAGTATCTTCTTTCCTCTCTCTTCAGGAAACTTAGTCTCTGGGGAAGGTGTGGGTATGTGGGTGTGTGGGTGAGTGTAGATTCTCCTGGGTTGTATTACTCTTGATAATGACATTTTATGAGTGCTTTCTGTGTGCTGGGAATTTAATTCTCACCCCACCCTATGAGGTGTAGGCAGTGCTATTATCCCTGTTTTGTAGAAGAGGAAACTTTACCCCAGAGAGGAGTGACTTGTCCAAGGTAACACCCAACTAGGAACTGGAGAGTCAGGGCATAAACCCAGGTCCCACAGCCCGAGCTCTTATCTGCTGTTCCTGCTCTACATTAAGACTTTAAACTCAGAACCCCTGGCTCCATGTGGACTAATTCCATGGCTCCTTTTTAACCATTGGCCCTGTGCCTTATTCCAGCCATTTGAGTGGCAGCCATGACCTCTTTTGTTCTCTTCCTTTGATCTTTAATTTCTGATTCTGTTAAAACTCCTTAGGGTACTTGTAGTTTCCTGAGGTTAATAGTAATGTTGGAAGGTCAGTGCTGATGGCCTGCTTTTTTTTTTCTATGAAGCTTGAGACAAGGGCTGCATCCTTGCCCTGGCATCTCCCTAGTGAGGGAGCATGCTCAGTTTCCTGCACGCAGGTGCAAGCAGTAACTCCAGCGGCCCCGCCCCTTTCGCAGAGTTGCAGAAAGAGCCCTGGCGGCCTGTCCCAAATTGGAATAAGGGGGAGGGAGCTGCAGGCTGGTACAGGTAAGAGAGCCCGAGCTCGGTCTGTTGTTTTACAGCTAAAACTCAGCCGTTCTGCTTGTGACTCCAGCAGGGCTGTGGGTGCTTCCTGCAGGAATGAATGACTCCATATGGGGGGTTATTTTTACATGTTCAAGGGGCTGGGGCTCTCCCTGCCTCTGATGTGAGTGTTGGAGGGTGGCTGTCTTTCTGCATTGCTGGAATTTCAGTGTGAAGGAGCCATCTTGGCCCTTTTAATTTTCATTCCACTCTTGGAAGCTGGGCTTTATGTAGAGGGCTGCCAATCTGTGGCCTCCCTCATGGAGGGAGAGGCAGTATTCCTGAGAACAGTTCTTTGGGAAGACAGAGCTCAGAGATGTGGAAAGTCCTCTCGCCTTCCACTTGGCTTGTTTGCCTCCCTTCTATTTGTGTAATGCTAGCATCCCAACCTGTACAATTGTTCAGGAAGCAGAAGCAGATCCAGAAGAAGGAGATTTATTCCCTCCTCTTGCTGTTTTAGAAGATATCATTAATTCATAGCAGAGGACGCTCACAAAGAGGTTTTATTGTATTCTTTAACGTTTAGTATCATGGGGAAAAATTAAGAGGTGTGTTTGTCCATTTGGGGAGAACAGTCTTGGTAGTTCTGTTTGTGTGGTGAAAAGAGTGTTTTTAAATAGTAATGAATTTTTCAACCTGGCAGGTATCTTCTGAAGCAGAGTGAGCATGTACTCATAAAAGCGATAATTATTGGAGCTCTGTGGGATAGCCGGCACTTGGGAGAGTTTTTTTAGCTGTTCTTGGATATAACAATGCAAATGCGTGGCGGTCACTTAGGAAATGAGAACAGTAGAATTACTCTATACAAAATTTGCCATTTTCCCAGGATCTGGGGATCAGACCAGAGCCCTGATATAGCTTGAACAGAAGTTATTTGTGTATGTAGATAAATGATTTTCACCATTCTGAAGCTTAAGAGAAATATTTTTCATTTAAAAAACCCCCTTGTCACTGCAGTGGCAAGTGAGAGAGTGTTTTTAGTTGAAATCAGAGAACTTCATGTCAGCCAACTTTCAGTTGCTTCCCCTGTGCAGCATTTTGCCAGAGTTTCAAACAGGACTGTACAAGAAAGGAAAAGAATGTGGTATTCATAGATACTAAAACATTGTGAAAACCACTGTGATGTCTGTAGCCAGGGCAGGCACTGTGTTCCCCGCACGCTTCCACCGATGAGGAAGAGAACTGCAATTCAGCCACTGTTTCTCAGCTCTCCCGGCTCCGTCCCGGCCCCGCCTGGCAGATTCCTCATCTGTTCAAGGGCCACCCTGCATCGTTTGCCCTTCCCTTTCTCATCTTTCTTATCTCTTGATTATTTTTGTTAATCTTTCATGTATGGCTACAGAGTTACAAGTAGTATAATGCTCTTGTGCAAAAGCAAAAAGAGGGTGTTTATTTTTAGGGTATAAGGTGCCTGAGGGATGCTCAAGGTAAGGGGATGTAGTCAAACCTTCCGAACACCCAGGATTCAGGGCTGTGAACCTTCTCTGATTTTCCTATAGGTATCTGTCCTTTCCTTCTTAGTATGCACTTGTTTCATCCTTCTGATTCTTACAAGTAGACTCGTCTGCCTTCCATACCAGAGGCTGGCTGCCCACAGTTCCCAGCATACATTTCTGACTCTCAGCAGCTCAGCCAGACGGAGGGCTGGACTCTTAATCCTTGTTGTGAATTCCAGGGAGACGGGGCCTAATGGGTCTGTAAGGGCTTGGATCTGTAAACAGTGGCCAGTGCAGTGGAGTTCCATGCAGATGTGGTAGCTGGAAGTGTGTCTAATGAAAGCAGTAGACAGGGGTATGAGAATGGCTGGAAAATTGGAGCAGGGTGGGTGCAGCCAAGTATCTGCCAGGCCACCCAGTAGTGTTCACACAGTTGGATTTTCTGCTTGTTTGTTGGACCTCTTGCTAATTCCCTCCCCATCCTAACTTCAGCTTTATCAGAACCTAGTCAGACAGTGGTGAGTATTTATATGCGTGGTGTTGGACAGGCAGATGTGGCAGAGTAATTGTGTCTAGGATACTATCCTTAGTGAGCATTTATTGAGTGCCTACTGTATGCTAAGCCCTGTTTCAAGTCTCGTGCTAGACATCGGTTACATGACTCATTTTATTTTTGTCCATACCTTTACTACCTAGTCCCAATTTTAACCCTATGTTTTCTGCCCACCTGTCACCCATCATGTTCATTATAATGAGCAGAAGTTATTTTGAAGTTCAGTTAGTGATGTTTGCTTTATTCCTTTTATGTCCTGGGTGGTGGGTGTGACTTTAGGTAGTTAATGAATTCAGAGAGGCCTGACATAGGAAGGATAAGATCTGTAAGAAACTGCATGTGTCCTTGAAGGAATAAAGGCATGACGATTGGGTATCTACTGCCAATCACTTGTCCCAAAGATACGCAAAGAAGCATAATTTACCGGTAGGCTAGAAAGCTCATTACATTTTGGGTCCAGGTAATTGTAATCATGGAACACATGATCATGTGAAACCTGATCTGAAATTCTTTTGAAACTTTAATTATTCTCTTTGATCTAAGCACACAAGTGATTAACTGCAGGTATGTGAAAACATTCCTTTCCCTCTTTCTTTGGAGGCAAGATGTGGATTTCCGTGGACTGAAGGCCATTTTAGTACTCCCACTTTGGACTTGACCAAGACTTGTATGGTTTCTGGGAAAGTAATGCATCAGGGGAAGTTTAATTTGCATTCCTTAATCCAGTTTTAACTTTAATCCCCCTTTGCACGTCTAATTCAAAATGTAAGCAAGTTACCTGAAGTGTATTATAAAATGTATTAAAAATCTCTGTGGGTCTTTCATGCATGTATGGAAAATTAACACTGATGCCAAGGTCCTTGCTATAAATTAATTTTCCAGCATAAAAAATGAGGACAGCTTATAATTGTTCTGTTTCCAGCCCTCTTCATTTTATTCCTCTGGTATTGTTGTCTACAAAGGATTGTAATCCAGCCATGTCAAAAGGGCTGGTAGTTTTTGGCATGGGTGATATTTCCATTATCTGTCAGCACCTCTGAAAGGTTCTCATTTTTTTATGAAGTTGACATTCCTCCTCTGCCTTCCTGTGATCTGTTTTCATTTCATGATAAGCCTGACTTTTTTCAGATAAATGATCATAAAGGTACATGTTATTCGTGAGAATTGTAGGGAGAAAATAGACCCAAGTAATTGGAAACTTCCTGCCTCTGATGGCTGTTTTCATGGAGCTGAATCTCCTATCGGGTGTGGATTTCACAGGGTGAATACCTTTTCTGTTTCGGAAAGACATGCTTTTACAATGTATTGCTTTGTCATTGGCTGCTGCTGTTTTTATTTGTTGCTCTAGGTCAGTGTATTTTGAGAGTAGTAGGAACTTTTGCTGAAATGAGTCACAAAAACGAATGAGCCATTAACTTGCTCCTATTTTTTGTACTTGACAAAATTTGAATTTCGGATTATCTTTCTGCTTTTGTTTGGTGTGTGTTTGTGTGCATGTGTACATAATTATACACACCCACGTACGTGGATACATAATACAGACAGATGTGTATTTATTTTTAGGAACAAATTCGTGCATTGTATGTTGCCCACTAAATTCTTCTGTGTTACTGTTTTTTCTTAAGGTGTTTTTAAAATAGTATTTTCCTCCCACCCCTTCCCCCAGCCCCACTTTGTATTTAAAGTTTTCAGTGGACTATCATTTGGGGAGAATAAGAATTGGATCCTTTATGTCATAGAAATGGACTTCTGGGTGAAAATATCTAGCAAAAATAGATAAGTTGAGAACAGTCGTTTTGAGCAGTGATTCTGTTGAAAGAATCATTAAACTTATTGGCATATCAAGCTCTCTGGCTGGTGGTCCGTGTTATCTCAAGTATTTATTGTTAAGAATTCTACAGAGAAAAAGAGCTAATTATGGAATTATCTTGAGTTAAATGTTTGTATTTGGGCTACAAGTTAATTTTAGGGAGCAAGTATCTGTCTTTTCTGAAAAGTGTGCCTTTTAAAATGCTCCTTTTAAAGGCATAGAATGTGGGTGAAATACTTGCATGCTTTCCATTAATTTTCTGATGCAAAAAAGTGGTACGTGTTTATTATAGATATTAGAAAAAACAGATCCAAAAAAAATCACCTTTAATTCCACCAGTATTATCCTTTTGGGATATGTTACTCTAGAGATATATATATATATTTTTTTTTTATTTTTAAATTTTTTATGAATTTATTTATTTTATTAGCCATGTTGGGTCTTTTTTGCTGCACGGGCTTTTTTTTTTTTTCAGTTGCGGTGAGTGGGGCTACTCTGCACTGCAGTGCGCGGATTCCTCATTGCCGTGGCCTCCCCTGTTGCGGAGCACGGGCTGTAGGCACGTGGGCTTCAGCAGTTGCAGCACATGGGCTCAATAGTTGTGGCTCACGGGCCCTAAAGCGCAGGCTCAATAGCCATGGCACACGGGCTTAGCCGCTCTGTGGCATATGGGATCTTCCTGGAGCAGGGATCGAACCCGCGTCCCCTGCATTGGCAGGCAGACTCTCAACCACTGCGCCACCTAGGAAGCCCCTCTAGATATATATTTTTAAATAAAATTCAAATTTGTACTGAAGTGTGTACATGTTGCTACTTGAATTTTCACTTCCTTGTAAATTGTGAATATTTTGTTCTGTCAAAAACATCCCATGTGACTTTACACTGTCACTTGTAGCGTTTGTGTAGTATGCCACTGTATGGACATATTATATACATGTAACTGTTTCCTTATTGTCAGGTATCTTGGTTGTGTCCCATTTTTCACATTTGAAACAACTCTGTGGTGAGCATCCTTTTACCTCAATCTTTGTCCGACAGGTGAATGATTTTCCTGGAAGGGCTTCCCAGATGTAGAATGGCTGAGTCCAAGATGTTTGTTGTTTGATGTTTCAAAGCCTTTTCTTTTTTTTGGAGTCACGTGTAACCAGATTCTCCTTTACTGATCACCTTCCCACCAGCACTGGGCATGGCTGTGCTCTTACTGTTGTGGCTGCTGCTGCCGTCGTTATTATCAGGATGATGAAGATTTAACATCCTGGTGGTTTCTGTTTTTACCGGGGCTTCAGTTTTCTTCCTTGTGCAAGTCTGTTTACTCGTGCCTGAATTTGAGGTCTTGTACCATTTGCCTTTTGGCCATTGCCTGTAAGGGAGAAAAATACCGTAGCTGGTAGAGATGTGATCTGTCTGGGACTTTCTCAGCCAGGCTGTTGGGTGTTATTGATAGGCTCCTCTTTGAGCATCCCTTCACCAATGTGGCAGGGATGCAGTGGGAGTGTCTGTAGTCCTCTCCTTGCTGGAGTGCTAGACAAGTGTTTCCACTGCAGAATCATCAGGGTACCTCTGGGCTTCTAGGAGGCTAAGGAATGCTGAATAATTAATTGGTTACCAGGGAGATCTTCATTTCTGTGGTTGAATATTCTTTAGGGCTGAATGCCAATCATAGTTTGCTTACTAAAGAATTCATTCACAGGAGAAAAGCATTTAGAAGTAAATGTATTGATGATGTAGATAGGCATTGTTTTGCAGCATGAATATGGAGGGTGACTCTATAATTTTGGATGAGCCTTCACTATCTAGATGCATTTGTTTTGATTTTAGCCATTAACTATGCAGTTGGCACTTCAGTACTATAATTTATGTCACTGTCTTTGATAAAGAAGGCTGCAGGATAGGTAGATAGTCATGAATCATTTCATAATTCTTGGTGGGGGTTTGGAAAGAAAAATTGTGATTATTGTTTGAACACAAAGGTAGTGTCTGCTGTGCCTTGCCTTCTGGAATGAAGGACAGTAATTTTGAGAATTCTGGCCTCTGACTCTGAGGCGTCAGTTTGATTTCTGAACTCTTAAGATGTCAGTTGTTAAACCCAGACCAGGAAATGCTGTGTGTACTTCACATGACGTGTTCTTTAGTGTCTTGGTCAAGGTTTTGGGTGGAGAGAAAAGGGATTGGAAAAGAGGTTCTGAATTTTAAAATAAGGCGTTCTGCTTATTGTACTTGATATGAAGCCATCTTGGGAGCAAGTGCAGACGTTGCCCACTGAAAAGACACATTTGTTCAAGAGGTGCAGTCACTTCCATGCCTTGCATTTTCCTCAATACAGTGGTGCAGTAAGACTGGTGGATTTATTGTCAAGTTATGCAAGACCATGTGCATATTGCAAAGTCTCCTGTAAACATCACACATCCCTGAAAAAAGAGACGTCTTGATTTGTTTTAATAAATAACATTATTAAGTGTCTCCATTTCTGATCCTCATTATATTGTTAGATGTCTTCAGAAATGTCACTGCGATGGGTGTGTGTTATCTTGACCTCATGTGAAGGTGTCATGACAACAGCAGACATTCACATTACAGGTTTTCATAGGGCAGTAATCGTGGATGATGCAAGCAGCCTCGGCCTGCAGTAAGGATGTTTGTGAAATTTCCCATGCCAGAGGAGACAGCCATCGCTGGGATTGGCACTTTCAAGGCTGTTGGTGGTGATGACTGAGAACTCTCTTTTTGGGCTTGACATTAGGTGGAGATGGTAGTTCATTGGGTTCCCTGTGTTGCATGGGTCTGTCCTCAATAGGCTTCATTGGATGGTTGCACCACTGTCCTAGGTGGCTTCTGTTCTTCTCAAGGACCGTCTTTGCAGAATACTCTTGGAATTTTAATTCTCTTTTCTTACGCTAATCCTCAGTTAAAAACAAACTCTCGTATTTAACATGATTGACCAGGCTTAAGAATATAATAGAATTTCCACTTGCCACCTTTCCAAAATCTGATAATTCATATTTGGATGTTCTCTTAGTGTAATGTTTATGGGATGCTTTACCTTTCTTTATTTAAAAAAAAAAAATACACATGTACTAGCTTTTGCTGTTTCAATGGCATGTTTTACAAGTATGGTGTAAGGTAAATTGCATAGGATTTGAAATCTCCAAGGCCTGTTTTAGGGTCTTAGTATCATTTATTAATTATGTCCACTTGGGCAGGTCACATAGACTTTCGGAAACGTAGTTCTTCACTCTTAGGAACCGCGACACTCGTTGTCTTTTAGGGAATATGCCAGCAATTGACTGCAGTGATAGCTCCCGTTCCACGTACTTTTCTTACAGGGTGAGTTGGACCCTGCTTTCGTGGGGAGGTAGGGGATGGTGGTGTCTGTGTTACTTCTCTTTGAATCAGGGGGATTTGTCATGATGGTGGAAGTGTTGCTATGAGAATTTCGAGATAGGGTCATAAAAAGTGGAAGAGCTTCCTAGCTGAGTGTTTTGGGACATTTGACTTTGGAATCCAGCCAGCAGGCTGTAAGGACGCTCAGGCAACCAGGTGAAGACGCTCTCGGTGTTCTGGTGGATGGCGCCAGCTGAGCTAGGTGCATCCTACAAGAGTCTATCCCTCGCTGTTGAGTCACCCTCCGTCTTCCCATTGGAAGCTCCAGGCATCAAGGAGAGACAATACATTTCCACTGTGCTCTGTATAAAAGCCTGACACACCAAAATTGTAAAAGAGAATAAACGTCTGGTTGCTGGCTGAAGCTGTGATGTTTTGGGGTGATTTGTTATGTAGCAGTAAATAATCAGAACAAGTTCATTGTGAGATTTAAATGAAACAGTCTTTCTCCTTCTAGGTTGGAATACTGTCTCCACCACTTAATAGCTGTGTGACCTTGGGCAAGATATTTAACTTCTTTGTGTTTGTTTGCTTCACTATAAATGGGGCTCCCTCTAGACGTATCATGATAATTAGTGGTTTGATACCTATGAGGTGTCAAATAAATGCTAGTGGTTGTTATTTTCTATTAAACTATGTTGTTGGGGTTTGTGTGGAGAGATTTGTGTTCACTGTATTATGATTTTTAATGGAGCTATGCAAATGTTAAGTGCCTTTCTGTAGGTAAGAAACCAGAGGGGATTTTGGATATCAAAGTTTGAATGTCATTTTCGTGAAATGAAAAAAAAAAAAAGAAAAATTAAAAATAAATCGGTTACTAGTATCTGCCAAACATTTATTTTACATATTTTGCTAAAATTGTACATATCTAAGAACGCTTGGTTTCACTTGGTAGAAGGAGGCATAAGTACTCTGTCTTATAGGAAGTCAATAGAAGAACAGATGAAGAACAGGGGATAGGAAGGAAATCTTATTTTATTCGTATTGCAGCTGGGAGCTGTGCTACAGGCTTTTATCAGTGTCATTTTCATAGATACTCTGAGGCAGATAATGAGAAAAGAATCTTACTAAATCTTTGCTGTGCCTGAAATTGTTTGTTGCTGTCCTTTTCTGTTGTGTTTTGGGGAAAGAGGAATTTGTTGAAAGTCACTAATGGTGTTCAACTAATGATATTCAAGAATAGCCATCACTATGCCTCACTATGTAGCTGTATAGCTGAGAAGACAGAGAATTATGACTCTGGACTGAAAATGTTGAGTGCATCGCCAAGCCCAGAAAAGAAGGATCTGTGCTGATCTAAAATCCACAGAAGCAATGGGACCTCTGTAAAGACTCCTGGGAACAAAAGGGAATTCTTGCCTTTTTCAGCTGATAGATCTTTCTCTTCTCCTTTCACGTGTTTTCCACTGTTCTCTTTGCTTAGTTAGTGCAGCCATTTCACTCTGACCCTGGGCTGATTTAGTTACTATCGCGAGCGATCAGATAGTATATTATCCAGGTCAATTGAAAAGATCACTCTGGATAAGGGTGGTAGTTTCTAATCTTTTACAGTCTATATTTCAAAAAAAATTTTACACACTCAATATTAGGTATACTTTTAGGATCTGTTAGTTTTGGAAAACCACTAGTGCCTATTTATTGGAAATTACATCTCTATATTGTTACATCTGTTGCGCATGTGGTGTGTAATGGAAAATACTTATATTTAAATTACATTATTTATTATACAGTTAATTCTAGGTGTACATATAGAATATGAAGCCCCTTGGAATAACTGTTTTCCATCTATCAGATCTTGTGACCCAAAGTTCATGGGAGCATTGGATTGGAATATCTCGATCATCTGAGCAGTCTTTATGCTTTGCTTCTTTCCTGTAGTTTTTTATAATCAGTATTTTGTTTTTGAGTTTTTTTAATTGTAAAGAATATTGTTTTAGCATTTTAAAATTTAATATCTGTGTGTGTGTGTGTGTACAAGACTATTGTGAATTAATTTTCCAGTTTTGGTAGTTTCTAAATCTGCGTTCATTGGTATTAGAAATTTTATCCCATTTACTACTTGAATGCTTTTATTTTCTTAACCTCTGCCAGTAATAACTTGCAATGAACACCAACGTTTTTTTCTTCTCGGCTTAGCCTCATAATAGTTCATTTGGACCTTGAGAGTTATAATGAGTCCTTTAAAACTTTGGTTACCTGCATTAGATGTATACTAAGTCCTTGGTATGTACCCAACACTTTTCCTTGGTTCTGTCCCTGGAGATGGAAGATAAAGTCCTTCTTTTCTCCACTTCTCTGAATACTGTTGGGCTTTTATAAAGTTGTTGAGATGGATTCTAGATGCTTAGTATGTCTCCACAGATTTTAAGTCCTATAAAGATTAGGAGCACTTTTTTTTTAGGAGTACTCAAAGTTGATGGTTTCATACACTGTTATGTGGCTGCTCTCCTATCATGAAGTGGGGTAGTGGGGATTGTTTTACAGTAATGAGAATGTGATTTAGCCAATCAACCAGGCACCTTTTATAGAGATTGGGTGTTTCCAATTGGAAGAGTTTTTAAATTGATGGTATGTTCTTCATGAAATAAGTATTCTATATTGAACCAATGGCAGCCTGAATGAGATAGCCAGTTATTAATACCGTATTACTTAGGCTTTAATATTTGCTAATATTCAGTGTATATGATGTTAATGTATGTTTGATGTGCCCTATTATTCAGTGTAGTATAGCTGTGCTGTTGTTATGTGAGAATAAGTACTTGGCAATGGATAATGTGTCAATGCCCAAGTTTGATAACAGGCAGCCTGCCACACCCTCACCAGGTCTTGATAGCCTTCAGACACTGATTGAGGCTCAAAGATGAACTGACTTCACATCCAAATGGAAAGTACTGTGCCTTAGATCCAGGAATGTCCCGTAATTGTGAGTTTATTGACATCTTAACCAGATATAGAATGTGTATATTTCTATTCCTTTAACTTTTATGAGTTTTCTTTCATTCTTTTTTTTTTTTTTTCTGTTTACTGTCTGAGTCTGAGAGATTTTTGTATCCATTAAAGGAAAGGAAGTTAAAGAAATAGATTTAAGCTTTATAGTGTGCTATAGTTTTTTATGTACAGTAGAAGTTACGAGTGTACGGATTTACTTCATTGACTTCACAAGGCTGTGGTTTTATTTGTAGATGGAAATTTCATTGCCTTCTCCTGCCTTTGCTTTTCTTTTTAACCAGTGTAACTTACATAGTTTTAACGTATGCTTTATTTTTGAAGCTTTGGTATATTATGAAAGCAATACATGTTTATTGCAAAGATTCTAATAAAACATACATATATTAAGAAGAAAAGTACATTTTTCCTGTTACCTCCCTCTTTCCCCAACCCGAAATTCTAGGCCTACAGAGGTAAACCAGTTGGAGTTCTATATTTTTCAATTTTTTCTACTTATATAAAATATGCAAATGATCTTTAGAATTTTAAAAATCTTGATGGCAGATATACTTATTTTACTCTTGTCCAAAAATCTAGCTTTCAACATAGACTGTCCTTAATCAATATTTTATTATAACTACACCTAGTATTTCATAAATTGGCACAGAAGCCTTGGGCATTAGTGAGGTACTCTATTTTCTTAAATGATTAAGAAGTGACAAGTGTTATGTCCCCATTCTCAGTTTTTTGAGGAAGAGATGTGTAAGATCTGGTTGGAGAAATCAAATAGCCAGCTCACTGCTTCCACTGGATTCAAGTTTTTTGTGTTATCAGCCAAGACTTAGGTTTAGCTGCATTAGCAGATGCTCCCAAATCTTAGAAGCTCATTTCTGTCTTAGGTAACGGTCCAGCCCTGTAATAGTCCAGGGCTAATGTGGTGGGTCTGTGGGGATGGTAGCTTGGGTTCCATCTCATTGATTACTCTGCCGTTCGCAGCATTTTGTTCTCCGTGGCGTTCCTGCTAGTGGGCAAGGGACAAGGGGAGGGCAGAGCTCTTCTCTTCACAGACATATCTTGGAAATTACATGCTCCACTTCTGCTCACATCTCATTAGCCAGACCTTGTTCATGTGGCCATAACCAGATGCAATGGAGGACTTTAATCAGGGCAGCCCTATGCTCAGCTGAGAATTTGGAGGAAGGGGCAACAGGCATGTTAGGAGGTAACACACAGTCTTTGCTGAAGCGTATGACTTTGTATTTCATTTAAAAGGAATCTTGAAATATAAACATTTATTTGAGATTAAGTGAAAAATCCCCTTGATGTACCAAATGTAAGTTAAAAAAATAGTTCTCTGTTTAAGTTTTTTCCTTGTTGTTATTCATTTATGTGGTTTGACTGTCAAAAAATATTACATATTGGGACTTCCCTGGTGGTCCAGTGGGTAAGACTCCACGCTTCCAATGCAGGGAGCTGGATTCAGTCCCTGGTCGGGGAACTAGATCCCGTATGCATGCTGCAACTAAGAGCCAGCGCAGCCTAAATAAGTAAGTAAGTAAATAAATAAATAAATAAGTCTACATATAATTTTGCTGTTCATGAAACCTTTACGTATGCATAGTCTCTGCAGAGTAGGTGTAAATCTAGACTTTATTCGGTAATGAAACTATGTGAAACAGAGAGATTTGGAATATAATAATTCATATTTCAGTCTAATGAAAGATTGGCTCATTACATACATACACTTCTAACTTTTATGAAGATATACCATGTTATCCTTATAGAGTTAGTTTTGCTGGAATTTATCAAACTTGTTTGCTATAGTTAGAAAATAGGGACTAACAGAACTGTAATACCTCTTCTCAGAGATAACTACCATACAACACTTGGTTTTTAAATTGCATCATATATATATATGTGAATGTGTATGTATGGATATATACATATACCACCTACAATTATATAAACATTTGACCCATAGATCTTAACTATTTCATAGCCAGAATTTTCCCCACCTGATCTATATTTGATAGGGAATGATGTTCTCTCTACATGTAAAAACCATTTTGCATCATTATCCAGACACTCATTTTATGGATTTTACAGTTTATTTAATAAGCTCTATTGTTGAACATTTAGGCTGTCTCTGCGCTTCTGCTGTCTTAAATAATACTGTGATGAATCTTTGTTTACATAATGTTACGTATTTGTCTGAATATTTCCTTGAGACAAGTATTACGTACAGAATTGCTTGGTGATGGGATTTAGACTTTTCTTTTTTAAGTTTTTGATACACATCATGTTAGTACAAGTTTCCTTATATTCTGCTCAACCCTGGAGTTTTTTCTTTCACTTAAATCTTTGTTAATCTTATCAGATTAACAATTAGTTGTTTAGTTCATTATTTTAGTAGTCGGGAAACTGATTCCAGGTATCTCACATTTTTTCTTCCTTAATTTTATTCCACACTTGGAAACTATGTCCTTTTGTATTTGAGGGAAGTATGTTCGTTAATTGTTTGCCCATTTTGTGTGTTTCTAGATGGGTGTAGTCAAGTTCTCCCTTTATTCTTCCACTCCATGTGGTACAATTTATCCTTTCATATTGGTAATGAGTCTGCACTTGGATACCTCATGTTCTGTGTGTTCTGTCATTAGCTCCCTGTTGTATCTAGGGATATGCAGCAAATGGCAGGCCGTGGGGAGAGGAGGTTGGTAGGCTTTGTTTGGGCCTGCATTTCTTATCATATTGTGAATTCGGAAATCATGTTAGTTGACCCTCACTTTAGATCCTTTTAATGTAACCATTGCTTGGCGAATTCCCTCTTTTTTCATTCTTGTTCTTTTCCTTATCTTGCGTTTCTACTAGAATCTCAGTTTCTTTCTTACTGTTGTTTTTCACTTATTGGGGGAATGGTTCTCAAAGAATTCCTTTCTTCTTTCTTTTTGGTAGACTGGGGAATTAAGACTGAAAAGCTTATTTCTAAGTGATGAACAGGAAACGTACTAGCCCAGTAGTTTATTTGCGGGGAGTCACATTTTATTGAATGCCCATAGGCAATTCACATATACATAAAACCCAAGATAAACCATTGTAATTTTTGCAGTTTCCTTTCTCCTGGCTGAGGGTGAGAGACAGGGAAAATAAGACCCTAGGGAGGGTTAGAACTGTCAGTCCTGGAATGTATCATTTGTCTCACAACTGGATATTCTGATGCCAGTGTTTAGAGCAACAATTGCTGTCAAAGAGTGTCTTTTGAACAGCATGACTATTAGTAATTCAGTAATTGATACATTCCATCTAAACTTGGTGGTCTTCCAGTAGTAGAATCTTAGAGCAAATTCCCAATTTCTGTGGAATTCCAGAAATAAGTCTTTGTTATAATTGTTGCAAAGAATTATTTATCTAACAAATATTAAGTTCCTCTTTGCTGTGACCCATCCGGCTTGTGAGAGAGATACTCTTGTTCATTCTTGAGGGTCACATTTCAGAATTATTTGATTGTATTTCTTTTAGGCAACTTCTGCATGCGTGTGTTTTTTTTTTTTTTTTTTTATGCGTGTGTTTTTGAAACACTATTTCCAACTTGTTTGGGTAACACGAAATCCAATTTCAATAAAGATTGTGTAATGAAATACCTGAATTTTTTTTATGAATTTCACTGACTTTTGGGCTCATTTTTAATATATGTGTTTTAACTATGCTCTTCTCATGAGAGTCCATTGTTAATTTTAGACCTGGACTTCCACTTTTTTAGTGTAGCTGGACCCACAAAATGATTGGGATTTTAAAGAAACTGGGGAGATAAGCAGTTGTGTAGGTTACTACTGTGGGTTTCCTAACTGCACTTGAGATGACCTTGTGCATTTTCTTCATGGAGGGGTTTGGTGCACATTTTCTCTAATCATTTCTTCTCATTCTTTATTTACTTCCTTTCTCCTTCCTCCTCTCTCCCCCTGGGGAAACGTCTCATTTAGTCTTTTTTTTTCTTTTCTTTTTTAAATTAATTTATTTAATTGGTTGCATCAGATCTTAGTTGCCGCACTCGGGATTTTTGGTTGCGGTGAGTGGGCTCTTCGTTGCAGTGCATGGGCGTCTCTCTAATTGTGGCACATGGGCTCTCTAGTTGTGGCGCACAGACTCTAGAGCACAAGCTCAGTAGTTTGGGCACACGGGCTTAGTTGCCCTGCAGCATGTGGGATCTTAGTTCCCTGACCAGGGATTGAACCTGTGTCCCCTGCATTGGAAGGCAGATTCTTAACCACTGGACCACCAGGGAAGTCCCTCATTTGATCTTAATGGGATGGTCAACCAAGGTTCTCTGCCTTCTGATGGAAGAACATGTGACTTAAGCTAAGCCAATAAGACACACTCTTCCAGAAGTTAAATATGAAACTGAATGATGTGAAAACTATTAACCCAGAGGTGAGAAGAGACTGTAGCTCCAGCTGCCTAGATCTTTATTTTGTTTCCTGTTCTTCCTAAGGCTGCTTCTTCAGCCTTTTCTTTTATTTTTGTGGCCACATAATAAACCGCTTTTTCTTTTGTCTTTTACATTAGCCAGAGTTGGTTTCTGTTGCTAACCAAAGAAGCCTATCTGAAACATACGTTTCACAATCGTTCAAGGGAACGCAGCCAGGAGGCTTCCAAGGAGGGTATTTACCCAGCTGCCAGAAGCAAACTCACGTTAATTCATCTCACAGAATAATGAATTAGAATGATCACATATAAATTTATAAAAAGAAAAGCAGCTGTCAATATGGAATGCTTATTGTAGCATTTTAATGCATTTGTTCTCTGTTGGCAAGCCACGTGGAAGTCAGGAGTTTTCCAAATGGAAGGCTGCTTGGTGAATAGGGTGAGCTAGTTGTATGATCCAAGATAGAAACCTGATCTCCTCTTGATAGTGCTTGGATGGGCTCTGCCAACCTACAGCCCTTTCCTCTGCTAGATTTCCAGAGGCTCCCATGCCTTTTCTTTTTTTGTTTTGGATATTTATTTATTTAGCTGTCCCAGGTTTTAGTTGCGGCACATGGGATTTTTGTTGCCGCATGCAGGATCTTCATTGTTGGTTGTAGTGTGTGGGATCTAGTTCCCTGACCGGGGATCGAACCCGGGCCCCCTGCATTGGGAACGTGGAATCTTAACTACTGGACCACCAGGGAAGTCCCTCCCGTGCCTTTTCAACCGCCTCCTCCTTAGGTGAGGAAGAGAGCTTTGAGCTTCCTCTCCTAGCCTAGCTCACCTGCTAGGAAAAGTACCTGGGCGAATTTAGAAAGATGCTAGAGGCTAAGGCCCTTCACCATAAACTTGAGAACACATTCTCCTTTAAACCTAGACTTTCTTAAGGCTAAGTCCAGTCATTTGATAAATGTATTCCAAATGTGAGATGAGCTTATTATACCCCCACAATGGTCCTGACTTCCTAGGACTTCAACCAGACCACCTGGATAGGACTTTGGATGCTTCTGAATTCTTCAGTATACATTAGAGAAAACCTCATGTTCACACTGGAAAATGGCTATTCTCAGTTGCTGGCCAAGAGGAACAGCTTTATCCCCTACCCCCTTCCCTTTAGCTTATTTTCCTCCCAAGATCTTGGCGGAAACCTGATGGTAACAACCCTGGATTAGAGGTTGGTAAAAGGACCCGGCCTTGCCAGAAAGATAGTCCGGCTTGAGTTCCCCAGATGTTTCCAATCATGTGTCCGAGCCTAGCAGGTCTTCGGAGAGCTGGTACCACTGATGTTTCTCTTCTTTGCTGTTACCTTCTCTTCCCTCTGGATTACTATAATACATTTATTTGGTTTCCCTGACCTTAGTCTCATGCTTTCACTTCATTTTGTCGATATGGTGAGAATAATTTCCCCAAGAAATTACTTTGATCATTCTGTTCCCATGCTCAAGCGTAGAAAGTGGTTCCCTCTTTCTGTAGAGGAGCCGTATAGCACATGGGTCTAGAGCACAGGCTCTGGAGTTCAAGTGCTTGGATTGACCAGTTCTTCCCTTGGGTAAATTATTTCCGCTTTCAATGCCATGATTTCTTCATCTGTAAAATGGGGGATAATAATAGTACTTATATGGCTATTGGGAGGATTAAATAAGTTAATACATGTTGAGGGTTTTGAATATTATTCGGTCTTAATTGTTGTGTCTGGCACAGTGAGAACCATGCATGTGTTTGGTATTTAATCAGTAGTCATAGGTTATCAGAATGCCCTTCTTTGTTCTAATTTCTCAGGCCAAGTTTGATTACCACTTCTTAAGCACTGGTATGTGCTATGTACTGTGCTGAGTTTTTTTAATATGTTGTGAAGTAGACTTTCTGCCATAGCTGTCAGCTAAGGCAGTCTTCAGCTCCATTTTTCATGTGGGAAAATGAGACTTGGAAAGGTTAAGGCCCGAAGTCAGGTTACTCAGCTGGTGAGGTGGTAGAAGAAAAATTGAAACCAAGATCTGCCATCTCCATGCTGTGGCTCTCTGTTCCTCTTGATACCTCTGCATCGTATGAAGTTCTAACACATGTGGCCATGTTGTATGTCTACTGTCAAGTTTTCAGTGCTGCAAGGCTTAAGAATCGGGCCATGCATTATCTTTCCTTTTTTTTTTAGATTTAAAAAAATAGATTTATTTATTTACATTTTATTTTTGGCTGCGTTGGGTCTTTATTGCTGCACACAAGCTTTCTCTAGTTGCGGAGAGCAGGGGCTACTCTTCGTTGTGGTGCACAGGCTTCTCAGTGCCGTGGTTTCTTGTTGCGGAGCATGGGCTCTAGGTGCGCAGGCTTCAGTAGCTGTGGCACACAGGCTCAGTAGTTGTGGCTCTCGGGCTCTAGAATGCAGTCTCAGTAGTTGTGGCACATGGGCTTTGTTGTTCTGCGGCATGTGGAATCTTCCTGGACCAGAGATCGAACCTGTATTGGCAGATGGATTCTTAACCACTGTGCCACCTGGGAAGTCCAAAGCCATACATTGTTTTTCTAATCAATGTAAACACTCTAACAGAGATTTTTAAGCTACTTAGGAAAGAAAAAAAAGGACAATCTCTTGGAATAGAATTCCTCCACATCAAAAGATCAAACGACTTTTAAATACTTTTAAATATTTTTTTAAACTATCTATCTATCTATCTATCTATCTATCTATCTATCTATCTATCTATCTATCTATCTATCTATCTATCTATCTGAGTTTTTTTGGCCGTGTGGCTTGCGGGATCTTAGTTCCCCAACCAGGAATTGAACCCGGGTGCTCGGCAGTGAGAGTGTGGAGTCCTAACCACTGGACCACCAGGGAATTCCCAAATACTTTAAAATAATTTTTTAAGTTGACTCTATTACTGAATCATTTTTAAAGCAGATTCAGTGTTACATCTTGACAGTTCTCATAAAAATTCATTGTTTTTAGAAAAGAGGGTCATTCTGGACAATCATTTTATAGACAGAGAATTGAAGACAGAAGGTTGTTTATTGACTTGCCAAAGGCCACCTGGTAAATTAACAACAAAACTGGCATTAAAATCCAAGTTTTCCAGTTCCTTCTGTGCAGTTTCTACCCTGAGACCATCTTGTCCTTTAAGACAAGAGAGTGATTTAAAATTTATATGTGATGCTTCCTGGGAAACTAAATCTGTTCAAAATGGTATTTGGGAGGAATTGACACATCTGCCAGGCGGCATCGGGCTGCTATGTGTGGATTTTAGTGATGGAGGAAGAAGAGATGAAGGTGCCTAAAACTGGTTACTTTTACAGTGATGGGATGTCTGTAGTGTGCTGGTTATTTGTAATCTCGACTTCAGGCTTGATATAAATCTGCTGTTTTTTTCCACTTGGGAGGATCCACACCTTTTCTGGCTTTCATCCTCCTCAACTTACCTATCTTAGTCTTAGTCACAGTTTAGGTCTCAGCTTAAAACTCTTTCTCCAGGAACCTGTCCTTTATACATTACCCTGATTCTTCCTCATTTGACCTCAGTTCTGTTCTTTAAAAATTTCCCCCAAATCCCATTCCAATTTCTCCCTCCCTCTTTTGGTCGCCAACATGTCAAACTTGACTTTGAATCATTCCTATTGACTCTCCTGCCCCAAACATATAATCATGGTCATCAGAGTCTTCATTGACTCTCCACATTCTACTACTGGCTACAAAGCATACACAGTGTTTGCAAATGAGCATGTTCATTCACGTGGAGAACCTCTCACAAGGATCATTTTTGTTACTTATCACTTACTCCAACCATTCCTACCCATGTAAATTCAGTACACTTTTCTCCTGATCAGTACCACCCATCTGTATTATTTGAATAATTAGCTTTGTGATGTGATTCTTCCCTTTTAAGAGTGAAGACTGGCAACTCCAGTTCCTTTCTTGGTTATTATCGCCTCCCCAAGGCAATGTATGGCACAAAGGCAGAGCTTAGTCAATTTTTGTTGGATAAGTGAACACGTTAATGAATACGTGTACATGGGTGGTATGTGGGAGGCTGGGGGGGAATGCGAGGGTAGAAAGATGAACCCAGGCATCAAGGAGCTTCCAGTCCAGAGGAAAAGACAAGTGGTGAACGATAGAATTCACTTACAGGATCAGTTGAACTGAGGGTTAATTGGCAGATCAAGGAAAGGGCTGAGTTGATGACAGAGAATAAGGAGTGATTGGTCCCCACTGGGCTGGGAAAAGACAAGGTGGACCTCACAGAGGAGATGACATTTAATTTGCCCTTGAAAGATAAACTGATTTAGGAGGACAGGGAAGGCACCAAAGCATGACAATTTAAGGTTGTGTTTCTGCATCTCTGGACCTCTTGTATGATATCTCCCCAGTCAGGGTAGGAGAAAAAATCCTAGGGTTGGGAATCAGCGGATCTGAGTTTGCTACTGCCTATCCGTGGGACTTTCACTTACTGCTCCAGGTTTCAGTTTATGTGTTCACAGAAAGGTGTTACACATGAATTTGAAGGACTCTTTCTGGTTGCATTGCTCTAGGCACAGAGGGCAGGGCTTTGTCAGGCTGCGTTGGGCTCACTTGATTTGGGTGGGATACGGATGGCGAGCAACCCCGTTGATGTAGACTTGGTCATTCTCACTTCCTACACGTGGATCACAGGGCCTTTTGACCAGCAGCTGCTGATACTCCTTCTTGCACATGAGTTCCTAGGAGAGATGTCAGACTGTGAGTCAAGTGGAAGTTGGGACTCTGAAGAAGAAAGGAGCAAGGCTGGAATTGAGTCAAAACTGCAAATATTTATGAGGGTGTCTTTGGCCTTTGCAGATCTAAAATGATTTTATGTTAATTGTGCTATGTATTGAGAACATTAAACTTCCTGAGTGTGATTCTGTTTTCACATGAAATTGCCACATTTCTGCTCTCCCTCCATGGGTAAATAGAGAAGTTTGGTCATTAGATATCTTTGGTATTTCTTTTAGTTATAACATGTTATGGATTTTTTAATGAAGGTAGGCATGGGGTGAGTAGGTAACAGAAAAATTGGGATAGGGGAAGCATCTCCTCTTTGTTCAAACAGTATTACCTGTCCCCTCAAAAGAAGTCTGTAATAAACTTTAAAGTCTCGTTTTTAGTATTCATCTGTTCTTTTTGGTCAGCTGGAAGTAGCAATCTTGGATTTCTCTCTTCTTCACTTTTTGCCCTCAAGGAGTTTGCTTTTTGGTTAGAAGAGAGGAATCAATAATGATGAGCTTCCAGGTTGTGAAAATAATAGTGCCATCTGGTTAATTACCTTTTCTGCTGCATGGATTTCTTCTGTCTTCTCTAGGAAGGAAATGTTCAATATATACACAGTAAATTGCAGGGGTTGTGTGTGTGTCTGTGTGTATATGATTCGGGTTTGATTTAAGCCCTCATTTATGGTGGCAGGGATCTGTTTTGTGAAATGGTGAGTTGCAAATGTTCGTCTTTTTTCTTCGTTTATTCCTGATGCACTAATGAACTTTGCATGTAAGGCTTGCAAATTGTGAGGATCCAAAGAAATAGATTGATCCTGCTGTAGAGAAAAAGAGAAAATAATGATAATCAGATACCACTTATTTACTGAATCCTTAGTGTTTGCCTGTTAAGATATTTAAATACATCACTTATGCATTCAGCAAATATTTATTATCTACTTAGTATGTGCCAGGTACTGTTGTAGGTATTGGTTGTATAGCAGTGAACACAACTCAATCCCTGACCTTACAGAGATTAGGGTGAAGAAGAGGAATTAAAATCAAACCCAGGGATGTTTCATTGTCTGTGAAAATGAAGAAAATGTAGAAAATGTAGAAAAGGATTGAAAGTGATGACGTGGCATTGTTGAGATGTGTCCCCGACCAAGAGTACTATCATAAGTGTTAATTTAAGAGGTTACAGTGGTTTCTCAGAGCAGTGACTTGTCTTTGATTTTTCTCTAGTGGAGAAAAATCAAGGCCATTTCCTCTCTGCCTACCCTGCTGAGATGGTTTAGCAAGGACGCCTCCCTGTGATCTGTGGTTGTCAGCTGTTCATCAGCTTCTCGTATGTGATGTGTGTAATGCTCACGTCTATGGCACGAGCATTTGATATGTTGATCCTCCCACCCCATCTGTCATCAAGATCCTTGTTTTGGGACCATTCAGCAATATTTCTTGTCCATAATTGTGCTGCAATTGCATGGCTCCCTTTCTGTGATATAACTTCCAAATCCCTGATATTTTAGCTGATTTGTGACCCATGGAGTCTCTCCTGACAGGGCAGGTGATGTTGTATATACACACCTTAGCCCGCAGTGGCACGTCAAGGGGCACTGACTACTGCTATGATGATGTCAACCACCACTACCTCTACCACCATTACTACTAGTATTACTACTATATGGGCTTTTTAGGGAATTTTATTTTTTCTTCCAAGATTTTTTTAGCATATAGACAAGCCAGTAGCTGATCTCATGTATCTACTAGGGACGATAAGGAGAAGAGTATAGCGGAGAGGAGAGACTGTGATAACAGTGTGAGCTCTGGAGCCCATCAGACCCACTTCTGTCATTTATCAGCTGTGTAACTTTAGACAGGTTTGTGATTCCTTCTAAGCTGGTTTTCTTATCTGTAAGGAAAACAGGAATAATAATAATAATACCCATAAAATGATGTTGATTCCTTATTATGAACCAGGGATTTTACCCAAATTGTCTGCTTTGAACCTTTTAACTCCTCTTTGAGTTGTAGGAATAATTATTTTTCCCAATTTACAGATGATTCTCAGCACAGAGAGGTTAAGAGCTTTGTCCGTGAACACACAGCCAACGTGAAGCGGGGCTGAGATTGGGAAACAGATGGTCTGGTTGGCCTAGGGTGTTGTAATATGTGAAGCTTCAAGCGTCACGTCGCTTAGTACGTTGTCACATTTATTCAAAGTGTAATATCATGATCACAGACTGGGCTTTCAAGAGACCTGCTTCTTCCTTCATGGAGGTGGCCCTGACTGCTCTCTGCCCAAAACCTTTACTCCCATTTGGGGTTCTGCCGCCGCAGGTGGAGGTAGATCTGGTATTCCAAATTCCTTAATGCAAAGGAAGAATGATTACTTACTGACTGTTTTTAACTGTCCATCCTGGAACTTCCAGTGAACCTAAATTGCTTCTATTCACTCTCTGCTTCCACTTTAATTTCTGGTTTGGCAACAACACGTTGAGAAATGTTAAAGGAGCTTTGCTGCTGGAGTCTCTGGTGCATTCATGAGCTGACTCACCCACAATTAGGCTGCAGACCTGCCTGGTGGGGATACTCTTGTTTACTGAGGAGCATTTCTTTTTTTTAAGGTGGATTGATGGCATGGAAGGCATTCCAAAGCGAGATCTGTATTGCCTTTGATTGTTCCAGTGCCCACCTGGAGGAGCTCTGGCCCCAGAAGCAGGTGAAAGCTGCTCAGATGGGGTCAATGATGAGAACTGGGGGGAAGAGACTCTCCAGTGCAAAAAACAGTTCCCACCTCAGTCCCTCTGTCCACTCCCAACCTGTTGCATAGATCAGTTGGAGGCACCTTCTGGTCAGAGCTGGTCACTTAAGTCAGTCCAGGCCGCTTTCCTTTGGGCTCTGATCAGGAGCAGGGTTCTGGGCTACCTGTAAACAGGTTGACAGCAAAGTGTAATGTTTAAACTGTCACACGCGTAACATGCAATTATGGTGGGAAACCTATCCCGTCTCTGTTGTGATTTGTCTTTTACTTTTATTTCTTCCTTCTCATCCTGGGGTATAAGAAACACTCATTTGAGGACTGGAGAGAATGATAATTCATGTTCTCTTTATTTGGGCAATTAAAGAATGGACATACCTTCTCACATGCAGACTTTTGATTCGAAGCCCAAATATTGTTACAGGAGGCTTTCATGCAGAGCCTGCCTGGTTGTGGGATGTGCCATGGCCCTGTTTTGTCATGGGCTGTTCTATTCTTGCAGGTGATCAGGTTCTTTTCTTATGACCAGAAAGCTTCAGCACATGAGGTGACTGAAAATTCAGGCAACTGTAGTTGGTGGGAACATATTTCTCTGTGTTTTTTTTTTTTTTTTTCTTTTTTTTTTAAGAGCATGGGCTCAGTAGTTGTGGCGCACAGGCCCAGCTGCTCCGTGGCATGTGGGACCTCCCTGGAGCAGGGATCGAACCTGTGTTCCCTGCATTGGCAGGCGGATTCTCAACCACTGCGCCACCTAGGAAGCCCTCTCTGTCTTTTTCTTACCTTACTGATTCCGTTCCTGAGAGCTAAGACACTCTCTATGGATGAGGCCTGTTCTCTGCCCTTGGATGCAAGCCGAGGTCATCTCTAGGGAACCTGTCCCCATGGGTGGAAGTGGAGAAAAACACATTCAGGTATCTGTGGGCTTTTGAGAGCTGCTCATGCTTATAGGGAGGCTGCTGGTGTTTATGGCCCTGCCTAATAACTAGTGTTCCTCATCTCAGTTCAATGTTGGAAGAGAGGGAGTTGAACCATGGAGGGTTTCATTTCTTCTGTGGAACAAATGAACTCGTATTGGTGATTATGTCAAAACGTCTTAATGTGTTTTCCTTAGAATGACATCTCCAAGATCATTTTATATAAATTTCAGAGGGAAAAAGGCCCTGTAGATTGGGCCACAGAGTGTGTTGATCCCAGCATGGATTTTGGACTGAGACCTGCATTTGAATCTCAGCTCAAACTTGAATAGGGTTTTTGGTTTTGTTTTAACTTAATTTTTATTGAAAAAAAAATCAAAGCAGTACCCGTAGATAATTTTAAGAAGTTCAAAAAGTACTTTAAGATTTATTATAAAAATGTTAGTGTCCCCTGCATTGTCCCTCCCTACAGTTCAGTGGGATCCCCCAGAGGGTACCATTTTTAACTCTAAGCTTTTTCTTCTGGTGTTTCCCTTTATATTTAGAAATCATATGTTTGTGTTTCTGTTTCTTTCAGTGTCAAATGCGGGTATCATCCATTGTTAACTATTATTATCTCTTGAAAGGACCTTGAGGATTGTTTTCTCACTTCACCTAAAACCACGTTTGCCTTTCCCTTCCTCCACTCTCCTAAAACCTACATATCAGTATCAGTATATCAGCATTTTTGTTTGTATATTCATAGCTGAGTCACATAGTGTACTATAATTACATTGCTTTTTATGGCACTAAGTGCTTTGCTTTTTCTGTTGCTTATTTCTTTGTGCCCATCTCTAATTCTTCTCCAGACTCTACAGCAGAACTGAAAAATCCTGCCAACATTGTCAAATCAAAGAACTCACTAGTTCCTTAAAAAAATTTTTTTTAAGAGTCCTGTCTCATGTTGCTTAGTGTCCTCTGGCTCACATCTGGACTGCGTGCTGTCTGTGTCCATGCCATAGTTGTCATCCTGGAATTTTCTTTCATAAAGTCCTTGAAACGGAAAGCATTTTAACCCTTCTCAGCCATGGTTCTTCATCTGTGGAATGGGAATAATATTATCTATCTCAGGGAGTTATTGTGAGAATTTAATGAGCTAATAGACATGACATGAAATAAGAACTTAATCAGTACTAGTTAGTTGTTCTTGTTAAAAAAATCTTTCTTCTCTTTATCATGTTAAACTATGATCACTAATCTGCAGTGCATCTTTAACAGTCAGGTGTATTTTTATAGCTGGAAAAGAACTGAGACATAACCCTTCATTTTACAATGAGACCCAGAGTAGATGTGTGTCTTTACCAAGTCATGAGTCTAGTCAGTACATAGAGGTGGAGCTGAAAGCAGATAACTGCACCTCTAACTTAGATTATAATCATGTGTTCTTTCCATTTTCTCATGCAGCCTCAGTAGCCTGCAGGGTTTTTTTGTTTTGTTTTTATTGTGTAATGTCTTAGCCATTTCTTCTCCATTTGTGTAATTTCTTCTTCTTTTTTTTTTAAAATAAATGTATGTATTTATTTATTTATTTAATGGCTGTGTTGGGTCTCCATTTCTGCGCATGGACTTTCTCTAGTTGTGGTGAGTGGGGGCTATTCTTAGTTGCGGTGTGCAGGCTTCTCATTGCAGTGGCTTTGCTTTGTTGTGGAGCAAGGGCTCTAGGCACGAGGGCTTCAGTAGTTGCAGCATGTGGGCTCAGTAGTTGTGGCTCATGGGCTTAGTTGCTCCGCGGCACGCGGGATCTTCCCCAACCAGGGCTCAAACCCATCTCCCATGCAATGACAGGCAGATTCTTAACCACTGCGCCACCAGGGATGTCCCCTGCTTAATTTCTTTTTATTTATTTATTTATTTATTTATTTATTTATTTATTTATTTATTTTTTTGGGGGGGGGGTACACCAGGTTCAATCATCCGTTTTTATACACATATCCCCATCTTCCCTTCCTTCCTTGACGCCCCCCCCAAGCCCCCCCCACCCTCCCCGCCCCAGTCCTCAAAGGCATCTTCCATCCTCGAGTTGGACTCCCTTTGTTATACAACAACTTCCCACTGACTATTTTACAGTTGGTAGTATATATATGTCTGTGTTACTCTCTCGCTTCGTCTCAGTTTCCCCTTCACCCCCCGCCCCCTCCCATACCTCGAGTTCTCCAGTCCATTCTCTGTATCTGCATCCTTGTTCTGGTCACTGAGTCCAACAGTACCATTTTTAGATTCCGTATATGTGAGTTAGCATACAATATTTGTCCTTCTCTTTCTGACTTACTTCACTCTGTATGACTGACTGTAGTTCTATCCACCTCATTACATATAGCTCCATCTCATCCCTTTTTATAGCTGAGTAATATTCCATGGTATATATATGCCACATCTTCTGTATCCATTCATTTGTTGATGGGCATTTAGGTTGCTTCCATGTCCTGGCTATTGCAAATAGCGCTGCAATAAACATTATGGTACAAGTTTCTTTTGGAATTATGGTTTTCTTTGGGTATATGCCCAGTAGTGGGATTACTGGATCATATGGTAGTTCTATTTGTAGTTTTTTAAGGAACCTCCAAATTGTTTTCCATAGTGGCTGTACCAATTTACAGTCCCACCAACAGTGCAGGAGAGTTCCTTTTTCTCCACACCCTCTCCAACATTTGTTGTTTCCAGACTTTGTGATGATGGCCATTCTGACTGGTGTGAGGTGATACCTCATTGTGGCTTTGACTTACATTTCTCTGATGATGAGTGATGTTGAGCATCTTTTCATGTGTTTGTTGGCCATCTGTATGTCTTCTTTGGAGAAATGTCTATTTAGGTCTTCTGCCCATTTGTGGATTGGGTTATTTGCTTTTTTGGTATTAAGCTTCATGAGCTGCTTGTATATTTTGGAGGTTAATCCTTTGTCCGTTGTTTCATAGGCAATTATTTTTTCCCATTCTGAGGGTTGCCTTTTAGTCTTGTTTATGGTTTCTTTCACTGTGCAAAAGCTTTTAAGTTTCATGAGGTCCCATTCATTTATTCTTGATTTTATTTCCATGATTCTAGGAGGTGGGTCAAAAAGGATGGCGCTTTGATGGATGTCATATAGTGTTCTGCCTATGTTTTCCTCTAGGAGTTTGATAGTGTCTGGCCTTACATGTAGGTCTTGAATCCATTTGGAGTTTACTTTTGTGTATGGTGTTAGGAAGTGTTCTAATTTCATTCTTTTGCATGTTGCTGCCCAGTTCTCCCAGCACCACTTATGGAAGAGGCTGTCTTTTTTCCATTGTATAGTCGTGCCTCCTTTGTCAAAGATAAGGTGCCCATATGTGTTTGGGCTTACTTCTGAGTTCTCTATTCTATTCCATTGATCTTCCTTTCTATTTTTGTGCCAGTACCATACTGTCTTGATCACTATGGCCTTGTAGTATAGTTTGAAGTCAGGAAGCCTGTTTCCACCAACTCCATTTTTCCTTCTCAAGATTGCTTTGGCTATTCGGGGTCTTTTGCGTTTCCATACAAATCGTAAGATTTCTTGCTCTAGTTCTGTGAAAAATGCCATTGGTAATTTGATCGGGATTGCATTGACTCTGTAAATTGCTTTGGGTAGTACAGACATTTTCACGATGTTGATTCTTCCAATCCAGGAACATGGTATGTCCCTCCATCTGTTTGTGTCGTTTTTGATTTCTTTCATCAATGTCTTAAAGTTTTCTGCATACAGATCTTTTGCCTCCTTAGGCAGGTTTATTCCTAGGTATTTTATTCTTTTGATTGCAATGGTGAATGGGAGAGTTTCCTTAATTTCTCTTTCTGCTCTTCCGTTGTTAGTGTATAGGAATGCAAGAGATTTCTGTGCATTAATTTTGTATCCTGCTACTTTACTAAACTCATCAATGAGTGCTAGCAGTTTTCTGGTAGAGTCTTTAGGGTTTTCTATATATAGTATCATGTCATCTGCAAAGAGTGACAATTTTACTTCTTCTTTTCCAATTTGGATTCCTTTTATTTCTTTTTCTTCTCTGATTGCTGTGGCTAAAACTTCCAAAACTATGTTGAATAATAGTGGTGAGAGTGGACACCCTTGTCTTGTTCCTGTTTTTAGGGGGAATTCTTCCAGTTTTTCTCCATTGAGAACAATGTTGGCTCTTGGTTTTGCATATATGGCTTTTATTATGTTGAGGTAATTTCCTTCTATGCCCATTTTCTGGAGAGCTTTTATCATAAATGGATGTTGAACTTTGTCAAAAGCTTTTTCTGCATCTATTGAAATGATCATATGGTTTTTATCCTTCAATTTGTTGATATGATGTATCACATTGATTGATTTGCGTATATTGAAGAATCCTTGCATCCCAGGGATAAACCCCACTTGATCGTGGTGTATGATTTTTTTAATGCGCTGTTGCAGTCTGTTAGCTAGTATTTTGTTGAGGATTTTTGCATCTATATTCATCAGTGATATTGGTCTATAGTTTTCTTTTTTTGTGACATCTTTGCCTGGTTTTGGTATCAGGGTGATGGTAGCCTCGTAGAATGAGTTCTTAATTAAAAAAAATATGTAGCAGCTTACTGAGATACAAGTATCAATCACCCATTTAAAGTTTGTAATTCAGTAGTTTTAATATAATCGCAGAATTGTGGAATTGTCACCAAAATCTGAATTAACAACCTTTTCAGCATCTCAGAAAGAAATTCTGTACCGTTTTGCTATTACTCCTCTCACTCTCAACCCTCAGTAACTACTAGTTTACTTTCTATATCTATAGATTTGCCTGTTCTGGACATTTCATATAAACAGAGCCTACAATATGAGGTCTTTCGTGACTAGCTTTATTTAATTAACACAATGTTTGCAAGATTTATCCATGTTGTAGCAAGTATCAGCATTTTATTCCTTTTTTATGGCTAATTAATATTCCATCATACAGATAGACATTTTGTTTATCCTTTCATCAGTTGATGGTCATTTTGTTTATAATTTTTGGCTACTATGAGTCTTGCTGCCCTGAATATTCATGTACAAGTTTTCGTGTGAACATGTGTTTTCATTCTCTTTGGGACATACCTACGACTGGGATTGCTGGTTCACATGGAAATTATTTTTAACTTTTTGAGGACTAGCCAGACTGTTTTCCAAAGCAGCTGCACTATTTTATATACCCACTAGCAGTGTATGAAGGATCCAATTTCTTCACCTCATCACCAGTATGTGTTATTATCTCAAGTGTGTGAAGTACACCAACCGTGAGTGTATGAGGTGGTATCTCATTGTGTTTTGGTGAATATTTCCCTGGTGGCTAATGATATTGAGAATCTTTTCCTGCACTTACTGCCCTTTGTTTATCTTCTTTGGAGAAATATCTATTCAGTTGCCTTTTCCCCTTTTACACTGTATTTCTGTTATTGAGTTGTACAGTTCTTTGTAGGTTATGGACACAATTCCCTTACTGGTTGTATGATTTGCAAATATCTTCTCCCATTCTGTGGGACATGTTTTGGCTTTCTTGATGGTGTCATTTTCAGCACAAAAGTCTTATTTATTTTTTTCCTTTTGTGTTTGTGTTTTTGGTTCATATCTAAAAAGGCTTTTGCCTGCCTCAGGGTTGTGAAGATTTGCTCCTGTATCTTCTTCTAAGAGTTTTATAGTTTTAGTTCTTATATTTAGGTTTCTGGTCCATTTGGAGTTAATTTTCGTGTATGGTGTGAGGAAAGGGTCCCAACTTCATTATTTTGCATAGATATATGAAACTGTCCCTGTACCATTTGTTGAAAAGACTGTCCTCATTGAGTTGTTTTGGAACCCTTTTCAAAAGTCAAATCTACAGGAGTTTTGATGTAGTGTCAGGCTATCCTGCTCTCCCACAAAGTGTGGGCGACTAATGTGATTATGTACATGATAATAAAATGAATGGATTCTCAATAATCCCCTTTGTCTGAAACCTTTGTGACTAGAGGGAATAAATGTTTTGGAGGAATGCATTCCCGGTCTGATAAGGGAGTATCATAATGTACCAGCTAAAAACTGTCAAATGTGCCAGAAAATATGAAATAAGAATTACTTTTGAGGGTTAGAAAAGAACACAGAGTCAGCACAAGCAGCCCAGCTGTGGATGAGCTGTGCTCCAGCTTTTGCTGCAGATCTCTGCAGGCCTGAGAGCTTGCTCTGGGGCCAAAAGATGCAGAGAGCAGCAGATGCACTTGGCTGTGACTCCATTGGATGTGCCCTGATGTACACCATTCGTAGTCCTGCACAAAGTGTTTTCTCAGGTCTCAGCCAAGAGACAAATCAGCACTTTGCCTGTGGACAGTACCAAAGTCCACCATCTTGGCCGCTGCCCTAGAACCCTGGAGACCTCTGCAGTGAAATGGATTTAGATATTTTTATTGTCTTTGTTCTTTTTTGTTGAAGTTTAAAATACATAAAGTACCTGAAGTGCACTAATGTTAAATACAGCTTGATGACCTTTTAAGCTGTGTGTTGTTGTGTAGCCATCACCCAGATCAAGATATAGAACACTCATAGCATCCCCGAAGGTTCCCTCCTGCCTCTGCCCATTCAGTGTTGTTTTCTCAGAGAGGTCACTGTTGTTCTGGCTTCTCTTACTATACATTTGTTTTGCCTGCTCTTGAATTTTGAGTAAACAAAACCTGTAGTATGTGCTTTTTTATGCCTGGTTTAACTTGTTCAGTATGTTTGTGAGATACATTCATTTTGTTGTATCAATAGTTCATTTATTACTGCTTCTGTAATATGAACATACCATAGTAGATTTATTCATTCTTCTGTTCATAGGCGTCTGGGTAGCTTGTAGCTTGGGGCTATTTTCAATAACAGCACTGGTTTTATTCTTGTCTGGCAGGATGTTTCACTAGATGTGAGAAGAGCTTGGGCGGATGGTAGGTTTGTATTTGGCTTTAGAAGACACTGCCAAATGGATTCTGATTTTTGATCCTGTTTACATCTCTCTCTGAGCTCTGTGGCTCAGAGTATGTGTTTGTGGCCTCAAGTATAGGTAGATTGGGGACAGGAAAGAGGAAGAGAAAGTGATGATGGAAGAAAGGGGGAGGGGGAGGGGGAAATGTCTATTAAAGGAAAAGCGTGAAGAAAATGGAGAGAAGAACTTGGAGACAGAATGATCATGTGTTGGGAGCTCGAGCTTTCAATCCGGATCAAAATCTAGCTCTGCCATTGACTACCTCTTTAATGTTAGGAAACGTATGTCACTCTGAGGCACATTTTTTCTCACATGTGAAGTGGAACTAGTAATAAACCCTTGTATTATAGAGTGACTGTGAGCAGTATATGAGGCACTGCCTAAAAGTAACAGCACAGCTTATATTTGACAGCTTCCTATGTGCTAGTCACTGTGCTGATGTAATTCTCTGATATAATCTCTCCAACAACCCTGTGAGTGATGTACTGTTATTTTACCCATTAGGAAGCCGAGAGTCTGAGAGGTACAGTAACATGCCCCCAGGTCACATTGTTGGTAAATTAGTAGAGTGAGAACTCTGATAGAGCGACACCAATGTGTGGATTGCAGAGACTGTGGGAGGCAGACATGAAAGACAATTCTCTTGCTTGTAGACATCAACAAGTAGAGAGCTACTATCCACATAGGCAGGACAAAACATCGAGGGTTTTCTGGAGTAGTCCAAGAAGGGACAGTGAGGTGAAGGACAAAGGAAAGTTGCCAAATCTCTTTCCATAATGCTTAGCCCCATCTCCAGGGCAAGTTTTCGAGTTTCTTTCCCAGCATTCAGTGGAAACTTTGCATCGAGGTGATGCTAAGTGGTCCAGATGACCCCTTCCCCCCGCTTCTTCCTGAAGTCCTCTAGCTCTTTCTGAAGTTTGATCCCTCAGTCTGGTCCCAGGTAAAAGTGCCATCGTATTCCTTTCTCTCTTCCTCATTCTGCCTGCCATGTTTTGCACCCCGTTGGCCTTACACCACCTTTCTGCTGCCTCTGAGATCCAGCATTTGCCTCCTGGGAAGCATCTAGATTCCATAATTACTCTTTTGCTTTCCGCCTTGGCAGTTCCCACATTGTTCCCACATTGTCTTCTCTGGATGCTCTGCCCTCAGCGGGATGGCTTTGCTGTAGTCACACATCCCAGTACTGGAGCAAGTCACACGTTACAGAGGTGCAGGAAGGAAACTTTAACCCATCCTCCTTCCCCATCAGAGCTCACCCTTCCCTCAGCCCCACCCCAGGCATCCAGCGTTGCCAGATGGACTAGTTTTTCACACCTATAGAAACATATAAAAGTGTAAAGACCATAGTCTGTCCTCATTTCTTTACTAAAATGGTAGGCTCTTGCTATGTGCACAGTCCAATTTTCCCCTTCACTCCTCAGCTTTCCTCCTTCCTCTGACCATTCCTCCTTTCCTCCCTCCTTTCTCCCCTCCTTTTTCCTAATTTCAGTGAGTTGTTTCCTTAGTCCAGTCATCATGCAGGGACCAGGGGATATAAAGATGCGTTGAGACAAGGCCCTTGCCCTCTAGGAGATCAAGGTCTTGTGAGGAGATCAGAATATGAATAGCTTATTGTTATGAAAGTTTTCTCTGTCATTTGGACCATCCTTTTCATTTACTTAGAATGAAATCGAAGAACCATTGGAGGCCCAGTGCTGCTACTCCGATATTGAGTTGACTGTGGGTCCTGAGAATTAAAAAAAAAAGTATCCAAATGTTCAGGCAGCCTATTAAATTAAGTCCATTCCTACCCTTGCCATGTTTGTTTACCAGTCATTCCAGACATTTGTCAACATTATAGGCTTCTGTCTACAGTAGAAATAAACTCTCAGCATCCTTGATAGAATAAATTGCTCTTCCTAAGAGGAACTGCATTTAATGAAGAATGTCTTTCCCAACCTTAGAAGCAACTTGATGCATTGTAAAGGTAGCAATCAGTGGCTTAATCTATAAAGCCAGGTACAGAACACAATGCAGATTTCATTTTCTGGGTTGAAGAATAGGGAAGATATATTGACACTTAGTCTGTGTCCAGCCTTATACTGCACGGTCCACGTGTGTCTCTCGCTCTCTCATTCTCACACCCAGGCACGAAATAGGCAGCACTAGAACTGTCTAGTTGCAGACAGGGAACGTGAGATGCCAAGCAATAATAATCTTCATTTCAGTTTAGTTCACATAGAAGTATTCATTGGGTGTCTACTGTGTGCCAGGCTCTGTTGTAGACACTTGGAATACATTATTAAAAAACAAAGAGTCTTGGGACTTCCTAGGCGGCGCAGTGGATAAGAATCTGCCTGCCAATGCAGGGGACACGGGTTTGATCCATGGTCCGGGAAGATTCCACATGCTGCGGAGCAACTAAGCTCGTGCGCCACAGCTATTGAGCCTGCGCTTTAGAGCCCGTGAGCCACAACTACTGAGCCCATGTGCCACAACTACTGAAGCCCACGCACCTAGAGCCCGTGCTCCGCAACAAGAGAGGCCACCGCAGTGAGAAGCCCGTGTACTACAATGAAGTGTAACCCCCGCTTGCTGCAACTAGAGAAAGCCCATGTGCAACAACGAAGACCCAACACAGCCAATAAAATAAATAAGTAAATAAATAAATAAATTTATTTATTTAAAAAAAATAATAAAGAGTCTTGCCCTTGGGCAGTGTACATTCTAACGAGGATGGGTAGGTAGGGTTGGATGGATAATATGTTATAAACATAATCAATTAGAAGATAATAGAGTACAGTAGAGGTTGATAAGGACTGTGGAAAAAAGAAACAGTAGAGCAAGGTGAGCGGATTGAAAGTGATCAGGATTTAGCAGGTTATAGTATTAAACAAAATAGTCAAGGTAGACTTCCTAGCGAAGTTAAAAAAATATGCAAAATATTAAAAAAAGACCACTCTGTCCTATCATTGTGCTAAAGGGATTGAAGATCTCATTTAACAAGTCTTTGTTCAGCTGGGTGATGCAGGAATCGTTCATCCTGTCACCCATGCCCCCTAAGGGCTTGTGGTTTCTCTAGGGACATCCGTTAGCCCCCGGGAAATGACTGGGTGTGCCAGGGAATAGGGGACACGGATTTCCAGTGGAGTTCAGAGGAGGCAGGACTGGATGTTGGTAAGCACCTCCGAGAGATGAATGCTCAGCACACGTTATGTGGAGGCCCTGTGACCGACTCAGAGATTCTGAGACATTTTTCCAGAGCGCTGGGAGTCTATGGGAGCTTAAGTGGTGAAGCCTTGTCTTTGAAGTCAAACTACCTTTTGAATCTGCGCTCCACCATTTGATGGTGATTAGTGTGTTCCTTTTAGTGTGTTCCTTCACCTCTTTGGAGATTTGCTTGCTTCCTCTGTAAAATGGGAAAATTAATACTTACAGCGTTGTTGTAAAGCTGATGTAAGGTTTGTTGACAGTGTTTAGTGTAGGGTCTGACACATAGTCACAACAATGATTATTTTTATCTATCCTTATCTGTAGGATCATCTGAGGTTTTGTTCCAAGATAGGACTCACTGGCAAGGTGGCTGAGATAACAGTCTCACCAAGGCCCCTCGCCTAGGCCAGGTGAGAGGCCCAGAGTAGGGAGGCCCTGGCACTTCTCACTTCTTCTTCCCGACACAGGGCCAACGTTCCAGAACAGCATATGGACCAAAAGAACTCATGGGGATTTTTCTCAGCAGGTAGACTCGTAAACACATGACAGGGTAGAGAGAAGTAGCTTGTGGAGTCCTGATAGATCAGCAGTTACAAGGAGTCACCCCTGGGACTGCCATCTGTTCCCGTCCTCCCCAGACTTGCCACAGCCCACCTCCAACCCAGACTGGGATTCCAAAAGCACAAGTAAAGGGCCAAGGTTCTTGGGACGACCAGGCTGAGGGCAGCTTTACATGGTGGCTGTTCACCCACACCCTTTGAGATTAGGTGGCTTCTGGGCTGGTGATGGAATTTGTGGACCTTAGTTTTTGAGGAAATATTCCACGATTGATTCATGTATTCAGAAAGCACTGCTGCCAACGGTGTGTCAGCTACAGCGTTATGAGTTGGGTAACCAAAGCTAGTGGAGGTACAGGCCCTGCTCTCAGGGGGCTTCCTCTAGCCTTAGTGGACCTTCAGGGGTGGTGATTGGATGACGATAAGTACTGAGTGTTTATCTTGGGCCAGGTAATGTTCTAAGCACTTTGTGTGTATTAAGTCATTTGTACATCACAGCAACCCTGGGAGATGGATACTCTGAGAATTTCCAACTTACAGACGAGGAAACTATACTGGAGAGGGGTCAGGTAACACAACCAAGCGCGCACCCATAGGTAAATGGACACTGAAAACATCAGATTTCCCGGATATCTGGATTTTCAGCTTCTCCTTATTAAGAAGTGGTTTTGTATGTATGTGTATGTCTGCCTGCACGTATTGTATGTAGGTATATATATGTGTGTATATATGTGCATCTATGGGTGTATGTGTGTGTGGCAAAATTACAGATGTTCTCATCTGAAGTATTGAAGGGCACAGCTGCTTTTGTGTATTATTATGATAACGGTGCACATTTACATATATTCCTTTATCCCTGCTCGCCTTCCCTATGAAAGTCTGCATTTCCCTTCCTCTGCAGCCTCAGTAAAATCTCCATTTTGTGACCGAGGCTTGGATTTGAACAGCGGCAGGGTGAGTAGGCACGGCTTTCCCATTAGTAAAGTATTTCCAGTGAATGGCCTCAAAAAGCCACCTGGTTCTCCCCCACAGCCTGGAGGCAAGCAGCAGGGAGAGGGCACCAGCCCTTCCGCCCCTTCCCTTGCTCATCTCTTGTCTGTAGTGAGCTGGGTCAAGCTGGGTAACTGGAACGAAAGGTGTTGGGTTTTTTTTTTCCAGTTTGACGTGTAGCTGGCTGTGCAGCGCCGGGCGCGGTGGTCTAGCCCCTCGGCGTGTGCCGTGGCCCTCACTGTTGTGCCGTGGCTGATGGATGGCCTGGACTGTCCATACTTTCCCATCACAGCTGCTGTTTTCTCAGTTGGCGAGCAAAGCAAGGAAGCAGGCCCTCTCCTCCACCTGCTCACGGAAGTGGTCCGTTCCATCCATCACTCGGGAAAACTCCCCTGGACGAGACCAGTGAAAAAGAAGAGCCTGGAATCTTCTGAATGGGGGTCATGATCACCCTACACAGATCTTTTCATCTTGGCTAGAAAAACCCAATGTTGATATTTTGGTAAAGAATCTTCCAGAGGTTCCTCATTGTGTGTGTGTGTGTGTGTGTGTGTGTGTGTGTGTGTTGGTAGGTGGGTGTAACATTTTTTCCTTTGCAAAATAGGGTTATGTTGAATATGCTCTTATGTAACCTAATTTTTTAAATTTACAAGTATATTGTTTTTTTCATGTCAGTATTCTGTTGAACATTCAATTCATTTATTCATTCATTCACTAACATTTAAAAGTTAAACAAAAGAACATTCTTTCCACCATCATTCATTTAATATCAGTGGGAGAGACAGATAATTGTCAAATAATTGTAGCGATGAACGTGAAGGAATCTGAAGGAAAGTTAAGTGGTGGGCGTACATTACGCAGAGGGGACCTGATCACTGAGGAACTGTCACTACAGTTGCCACCTGAGGACTAAAGTGTGAACTTAGAATGAGAAAAGAGGGGCCCGTATCCATCTTTATAGCTGTGTAAAAATTCCATTTATAGACACGTCATGTTATGTAACAAACTGGTAGACTTTTTTCTCAGCTTTAGGGTATATGGGGGCATTTAGATTATTGCTGATTTTTCATTCGTTTTGTTTGTTTGTATGGATGAGTTAGAGCTTCGAGCCCTTGGTCTGGCGGTGGAGTGTATTCGCCTGCATTTACCACATCCTCATCTGGCTCCTGGTATTTAATGGCCCAAGTTTCCAAACCTCAGACTGGGCTGTAGACAAAGGTGATGGACGTGCCAAGGAATCGCACGAAGGAAGTGGCCTCGCTTGGGGGATGTTGAGGCTAAATACTCACACCAGACATACTACCTCCTGGTAGCTGGAATCTGCCCTTCTCCCTTTGTGCATTTATAAATTTACTCATGTAACATTTACCAAGTCCCTACTCATGCCAGCTAGAATGTTAGGGATTGAGAATGTGAAGTTGAAGAGCTCTTAGCCTCTGCCTTCCAACTACACACAGTAGATGTGAAGATTCAGAGGCATTTGGCTCTATAGTATCATGAGCTGTTCTCCTGTAGTAAAGGAGTGAACCTAGTCTGTTCCATCTGTTCTGGAAGCCCGAGGAGATGATGACCAGCTCCACAGGGGCTTCTCAGAGGAGGTAGTGAATGAACGGATCCTTGAGGGCTGATCAGAATTTGGTCAAATATTAAGGGACTTGAGGCCTTCTGATAGAAGGAGCTCTTAAGAGCAAAGATTTCAAGGATTACAGAGGCCTGGTGATATCTGGTATACGTTATTGGCTTCATGGTGGGAAATGGGCTTGGAGGGTAGTTCGGGCTGGATTGGGAGAGACCTTGAATGCCATTCTAGGAAGGCTAGGTCTCATTCTGTAGGTAGTGAGGAGAGAGTCTTTTCATCAGGTTATGTTAGGGGAATGTTAGCTGATGTAATAAATTAACTCCAGAGCCTCTGTGACTTCACATCATAGAAATTAATTTCCCCTTCACGTAACGGCCAAAAGGGGTGGATGTAAATTGACAGGAAGCTCTCTTTCAAGTGGTGATTCAGGGTCTGAGGCTTTTCCGTTTCTGAGGCTTTGCCATCTTCAGCCTGTGACTTCCACGTCACGATGCATACCTGCAACAAGCTGGTGAAGAAGCAAAAAGCACAGAGGAGCGTGAAGTTTTTATATGCCAAGTTTAGAAATGGTCTCGTCACTTCTGTGCACATTTTCATTGGCTAGAAGTCAGTTTCAAGGCCCCTCCACGCTGCATAGGGGGCTAGGAGTGGAGTCTAGGTGTCCCACCCAGGATGAAGAGGAGTAGGATAGCAGACCCTCTGCATTGCTGTTTTAGTTGTGGCGGTGGGATTGAGGGTGGTCTAGAGGAGAGGAAGCCCAGAGTCAGGGAGGGAAAAGGGCTCAGCATGAAGGCATGAATAATTAAGGCTAACATTTATTTGGTGCTTGTGCTGTGGCAGGAGCTAAGTTATTTCATAAGCATCGACCCTATGAGGTAGGTACTGTTTTCTCCCCATTTTACGGAAGAAAAATTTAATCTAGAGCTAGAGCCTGGGGATGACGTGTTGAGAACGAGAAGAACCAGGGTTCAGACCCAGACAGGTCTTAGTCTAGCACCTGAGCTTTTAGCCACGACTGACTGTCTCTCGCTGGGCAGTGCTGTCTTCTGGGAATGCGGGAGGGAGGGGAAGCTGAGAAAGAGCCCTGAGTCTGCAGTGAGGTGGCCAGTGCCTCATGAGATGGAAGGAAAAGAAAGGAATCCTAGCTGAACAAGATGTCAAGCTTGAGAGCCCAGGGGTGCCAATTAGAGAGACAGGGCGTGCTCTGTGTGACTCTTTGTGCAAGAGGCCTTGCCAGTTGTTCCAGATCTGCCACCTCACAGCGCCTGGCCCTGATTTAGCACAGGGACTGCACACGCCTGTTCGCATGTTGACAAGTTGCTTTCTAAGCGATTTTATTGGTTGCTCTGTGTTAAAGTTCGATGCACTTTTGAGATGGGACAGTGAAGGCGCAGTCCCTGTGAATCAGCCTCTGAGTCATCTTACCCTTCATTGTGTGAATGTCTTAGTCTCAGGGTGCCCCTCCCCTCTGCAAGCTTCCACTCACCTTGAAGACCAAGGTCAAATGCCCCTCCCTGGGAAACATTCTCCGGCTTTCCATGGGCAGGGGCGGTTTTCACTCCTCTGTTCACGCTGTGCAGTTTACTCTCTTATTTATTGATATTTATAATAATCTATTCTGGACTCTGTTTCTTCTGTGAGGATATTAACACCCTCAGTTTCTGGGGTTTATTTACAAGAGGGATTGAGAGAGGGGCATAATTTTTGTGCAGGTGAGTTTTGTTCTTTTTCCCCTCTGACTATATTAAATGGGGGTTGCCACACAGTGTTTAGAGGCCAGCGAGGTGACATAAGAGTGACCTTGGCCTGTCTGGGACAGTCAGAATTGGTGAGGTGGTAGCTGGATGAGGGAGTTCACACCTGGTCTGTAAGCCTGCTAACAGAGCTTAAAATAAAAAAAAACAACAACAACCCATTGTTTTGGCAAACAAAGCATTCTACGTTCAGCCCTTTGGTTTCTCCTTTTGGAGTATAGCTCTTTGAAGAAATCTTGGAAAACGAAGATCAACATCAAGAGGATATAGCCTGCCCACCTCCCCCCCACCCCCACCCCCACGCCCCCTCAGCTGCAAACTAGAGCGAGGAGAGCTTGCTTTCTGTCACTCTTCAGTTTGGGGGTGACCCTGGTCCCATGGTCACAGGGCCTGCTGTCGGCTGACCCTCTCACCTCGTCTGAAATGCTGCTGAAATCAGGACCTTCGTTAAGGCATAAGCTATGTGCCTCTTATTTGAATTCTGTCTATTGCTTTGGAAGTAATGAGAAAACAAGGGAAAAGTAATGAGTGGTGTTTGTTACTTCGAAATGGCTCAAAGACGTAATTTGTCATGTCGAACCCAGTTGAAGTCTATGAAGGACAGTCTCCCTTCTCAGAGGAGCTGACGGAAATGAAAGAAGAGGGAAAATTACTCTCTGTGAGTCTACCGTACACACATCCTGCTCTTCTCCCTCGAGGATGCCCTTCAGTGGCACCAGCTGCCTTCGTGGAGGGCAGCTCGAAACACCGTTCCAAAGGGACCTTCCCTGTGGCACCTGACTAAGGATGCCATCACCATGGCGAATCCCCACAGCTCCCGTTAGAAATGTACCCAGAGGTCCCTGTGGCCTCCCGTGAGGACTTCTTTAGAGTTAGTGTGGTGGGAGGGAGGGGAAGCATAGGAAGCATATGGGCTGCAGAGACCGGCACTCTCACTGCCCAGCTCTGTGGCTTCTCGCGCATCCCTGATCCAGTGTTTGTGTCCATCTGTAAAGATGGCTCTGTCAGCAGGATTGTTTACAGTTCTGGTATAAGGACTAACTAAAATCACACATTTAAAGCCCATACCACAACAGGTGGCACCTAGCATGCATTCAACATATCTTTTCTTCCCCTTTCCTGCCCAAGGTAAGAATTTCTTGCTCTTTAAGCTTGAAGATTCCACTTGTATTTATAGCAGATGCAGAGAAACTTGGTGTTAGCTTATTCGGAAGTGAAGATGAGTTAACTTTGAGTTAGTAATAAAGTCAATGAGAAAACAGGATTTGATTTATTACTATTGCAATTTACATGCAGTTGGAGGTTATATATTTGCGTAAAATAATCCTTGAAAATTGCAGTGTTGTTTCCTCCTGTCATCCCACAGGAGGAGTTTCTCGCAGAGAGAAGAAAAGCAGGCCTTTGGTGTTTTTAACAAAGAAAAGTTTTAGGGTCAAAATGCTACCCACTGTCCCTTTCTTCTTCCCAAAAGACAGAGATAATCACGATTATATCCCATGAAGAGGTAAAGAGTAGAATAAAGATAAAGGAATTTTCAGTTTCCGCTGGGAAGAAGCAATGATTTAGTGAAATCCCATTTCTCATCTTTTCAGATTTATTAATAGCATTACCCTGCCAAGCAGAGTCACAAATCTGCACAAATCTACAAGATTAAAAAATCTTTGAGCGTGGCAGGGACCCACCAATGTATTGTCTCCATAACAAACTGGCTTGTGTCATGGATGTAATCATGCTGTTTTCAAAACATCCCTTCATATTATGTCACACAGAGCAGTGAGTTCTTTCTGAAGTCATCTGGAAGCTTCAGTTTGTCATGAATTTTTGTCTGGTGGCAATGATTGCATTTAAGCGTATGCCATTATTAAAGTGTTATACTTGCTATCACCATTTTACAGTTCACACAGTTGAAAATGCTTGGTTTTTATGAATCTTTACCTAATAGCAGAAATGTTGTATAGCTTGGTCAATTTGTTCCCTGCCTCCTTCCTGTCTTATCTCCTTTTAAATGCCTAAGGGATGTTTTCAGTGTGTTCCTTCAGAAAAGAATGGAATGCAGGTAAAGCAGGACCCACCTGTGGCTGTCCCATCTCTAGTCTGGCAGACCATAGCACCACCTAACCAGCTTCCTAGGGCATAGCACTTTTCAGGATTTCAAGAAAGGCAGCATCTCAGGGGTATACCTTTTTAGCTTTTTTGGAAAGAGAAAATAATGTTACCTCTACCCTTGTAGGTTTTAGCTGAGACACTTCCCCTTACCCCCAGTAATAAATGACAGGTCAACAGGAGAAAAACAAACAGAAGTTTAATAACATCTATACCTCCTGTAGATATGGGAGATACTCAGAAAAATGGAATAAAATTTCCTGAAATAACCCAAACCATCCTTTGAATACCATCTCCAGCTAAAGACAAAAGAAGATGTTTGGGAGGGAGGAGAGTCAGTTATGGGATTTCTGAGATTACCAGAAAACCATAGTAAACAAGGGTATGGCTGTTATGCAGATGTTTTAAAAAAATATTTATTTATTTACTTATTTGGCTGCACTGGGTCTCTTACTTGTGGCATGCAGGATCTTTTTTGCTGTGGGTGGGATCATTCTTGCAGTGTGTGGGATCTTTTTTTAGTTGCAGCATGCAGGATCTAGTTCCCTGACCAGGGATTGAACCCTGGCTGTCTGCATTGGAAGAGCAGAGTCTTAACCACTGGACCACCAGGGAAGTCCTGTTGTGCATATTTAAGTCCTTGATTCTCCATTGATAAGAATTTCTTGAGTTTCATTCATCTTTCTCTTTCTGGTACAGATGGGAAGACACCCTTATCAGTGGAGGTTTCCCTTATCAGTGTAAAGGTCTCTTACAAAAGGTAACTCCCACTCACTTTTCAGAGCTTCATCCGTGTCTGCTGCCTCTTAAAAATGATCAGCCTAAAATAATATTTTTGCCTAAGAGGCATATTGTGGGGTGGTAAATTCTGCTCCCCTTCAGGTTCTTCCTTCAGGGAAACGCTGGATAAAAGAGCCAAAAATCATGGCCTTGCTGATCAACTTCCTGCAGCACATCCCTGTGGGGAAGTCAGAGATGCTGGGCTCTGAACTGTGTGATCTGGCAGAACCCTCAACTCTTGTTTTCTCCTCCATGAATTGGCTTCCAAGATCTCTGCTTTGGCTGGAGTGTGAGGCTTAACCTGTGCAAATCAGAAAATAGCCATGAAAGCATCCTGCTTTGCAAACGGTCCTTGGGTGATAATTACACAATTTCATCATTTTTTAAAGTTGTTAAAATGCGAAAAATATGACATTGCTGAAATCATAGTTGACTTGGCTTCATTTTTGTGTTTTGATGGTTTGTGAAATCTAAAACAGTCTCAGACTTTGGGCAGTCCTCTCGTGTTTCCTCCTTCCAGGAAACCGCCTGCCAGCCGTCATAAAGACCAGCTCTATTTCTGTTCTAAACACCGCTGACCATGACTCTAGCAACTGACCCTAGGAACAAAGGCCAACTCCCATGGAGAAATAAGGGCTGCCTTTCTGCCAGGTGTGCTTGTGTGTGTGCGGTGGCCGTGAACCCCGCCAAGCCCCATTACCTCTGTTTGGGCTAGCTCATTCCTGTTGAGTGAACAGGGCCGTCAGGTTATATTGGCTTCCATGTGGTTCCTGCATTTTGGGGAGACTGGTTGACAATTTTTCATATGTCACTCCATTAGAGAAAAGGAAGTCTGGCTCCAGGGGCAGTTTGAGGTCCCCTTCCATTAGGCGTCCTGTAGGCTCCAGCACGCATCAAGCCTCCCAGGGAAGAGGAGGTCCTGTTGTTCCATGCTGCTGGCTGCAGTCGAAACCAAGTTGCCCTGCCAGGTTGATAATTAACCTCTCTCTATCCAAAACCATTCCCTTTCTTGTCCCAGCCCTATTCCCCTTGGGATCGAGGCGTATTAAAGAAAACGGGGGTTGAAACCCATTAGGACCCTGTGGGGCCCTCCCGTGTCCACCATTTCTCCTAGGCCTTCCCTGAGTTCCAAAGAGCAGACTGAAGCAGTTACTCATTAGGGAAGTGAGGCAGAAACTAAGGAAAAGCAGTGTGGCAAGAAAAGTACTGATAGCTTAAACAATAGTTCAGCAATAAAACAGAGCCGTAGTTTCTCCTGAAGGGATGGATATACGTAACAATCTGTCACATGCAGAGTTGTTCTACAGAAAGTAAGACCCCTACCCAGGTGGAGGATGGCAACTACATGCTGATCACAGCACATAGAACCCAGACTGGTTGGAACCAGAACGTTGATGATTCCTGCAACATCACCTTATTACCTCACCACGAACCAATCAGAAGAAAATCTACAAACTGCAATGCTCACCTGAAATGTTGCCTTTAGAAACCCTTCCCTGGAGAGTCTAGTTCTTTTGAGCATAAACTGCCAGTTCTCCTTGTTTGGCGCCCTGCAATAAACGCTATACTTACCTTCAGCACAACCCAGTGTAAGTCACTGGGTGAGGGGACCCAAGTTTGATTCCTTAACACAGTTGGGAGATATTTCCAGCTTGCAGAGCAGGTTGAGACTATCAGCCCCTCACTGATATGTCCCAGGCATCATATAATGGAGGCAAGCTGACCTCTTGAAAAAGTACTGTTGACATGAAGGTTTAGCACATGATATTCTCCCTTATTCGTCTGAAACATGTTAGAATGGAGAGGAGCAAAGCTTGGTGTGTTCTCTTAGACTCTTTATTTTCTGTAGCACTGCAGCATTTCTGTCACTCTATGTGAAGGTGACCTTGTCATTCTGCATGCAAGGATGTGTGGTAAGGAAAGAGCATCAGACAGCATGCAGTTTGGACTAAATTGGATTGGGCACCTGAGTTCATTGACTCAGTGCTCTCGTAGACACTTTATTGGATTGGACCTTGAGTGTTTGCCACCATCTGCCATTTGTTTTTAACTTCTGTCACCTGGGATGGCTTGTTACAGAGTTGGAGAAAGTAGGCATGGAAAAGCTTAACATATGAGCTATTTAATTGGTACAGAAATTTGAGTGTATAGAGAGGTGTTGGGGTAGATCCTGCATTCCATTCCTCTGGGGTCTTCAGTTCTTCTTGCTTTTGCTTTTCTTCTCCCCAACCTGAGGACTGCTTCTCTAGATGCTCTCCCTACACCTGTGCTATCCAGTGGTTGCCATTAGCCACAGGGGCTATTTACCTTGAGCTATAAATTAATGAAAATGAAATATATTTTAAAAACCCTCAATCCCTCCAACACAGCCATGTTTCAAGTGGTCTTTAATCACGTGGCTACCATGTAGGACAGTGCAGATCTCAAGTATTTCCATCATTACAGAAGATTCTGTTGGCCAGCACTATCAGACAGTAAACTCTAGAAGAGCAGAGGTCCTTTGTGTGTGTGTGTGTGTGTGTTTGTGTGTGTGTGTGTGTACATGTACTTATCAGCAAGTCTTTATTGCTAAACCAGGGGTGCCTGAGCCATGAGAAGCTCCCAGGAACTGTCTGCTGCACGAGTGAGTGAAAGAATGAGTGAGAGGTTATATATGAGTGAATGAATGAAGGAGTTTAGTTCTGCGTGTGCTTGGTTTAACAGTGCCCTTTTTCTCACTCCAGCTGATGTCCCCAGTGGGGGTAATGCTCTCCAGGCGTGGTTCATATAAGTATACATGTGCCATCTGCCCCCTTCTGACTTCATTTATTTAATTACATTTCCTCCCAGTTTCTTGGTGCTATTTGATCTCTTGCCTGCATGTCTCCAAGCAAACATTTCACAGGCCATTTTCTGTCTTTGGGACTCATACAGGGTCCTGCTCCTAATGGCATCTTTTATCGAACACATCCTGTATGCTGGCTAGGGTGCTAAGTGCTTCAGGTAAACAATTTAATGCAATCCTTCTGGGAGGTAGGTAGGTTCTACTGGGGTCCCTGTGGGAAAGCTGAGGTCAGTCAGGATAAAAAGGTTGCCCAAGGTGAGCCAGCTCCCTAGAACATGGCAGAGCTAGTGGTCACATTCATATCAAAGAATCCAAAGCCACCAGGCTGGACCTTCTTTCACTGTACCCCCATTGCTTTCATTTCTGTCAATATTTTGATTGATCTTGGAAGTACCGAGGGCTCTGTACCATTTAGGGTTAATTGTATTGTGATGATAATTCAGAGACCCTAAAATAGTAATTTTTTTCCCAGAAAATGAAAAACCCAGGCAAAGGTGGTCCGTTACAGTATCACCAGTTTTGTTCTCTGTTCTGCTGTCCCTGGGTCAGGCTCTTCTCCTCACCTCAAATTAGACTCCTGGATCAAGTTCAAGGCAGGAAGATGCAAGAAGGATGAGAAGGGGGCTAAGAACAGATAATTGTCTGTCCTCTTTTAAGGAGGTTTTTAATAATTTCAACCCAGTGGCTCTGCTCATACCTCCTTGGTTTCCCCTCACTGCAGGGGAGACTGGGACATACCGTCTTTCATCTGGACACCCTGCCTTCAGTGACAGTGGCCCTTCTACCCACAAGCACTAAGAGAAGACTGAGTGTTGGGTAGGCACCCTGCAGCCTGGCCCAACCTCATCTTTTTATTTCCATGTTAGAGATTGTGAACTCACACCCCATGAATGTGGGCAAGTTCTATTTTCTCATCCCAGACTTTATTAATTTTTACCCTTGAGGTCTGGCATACCCTCCCCAGCTGCAATCAGCGCTCTCCCCTCTTGTATACTGCCCAGCCCATGTGCTTGTTTATGCCACCTTCCTGGTCCCTGCAGACATTTGTGTCTTCAGCCCCTGATTGGAGGATGCTATTCCCATCTTCCAGGTGCCACACTTCTCCCTTGGTGTGGGCTTTTAATAATTAAAAGCTCTCTTCAGGGGTGTGACCATCTCTGAGGGCTTGTCGCTCAGGAGATGTGTGGGAATTGCACTTTGTAGTAAGACCAGAAGAACCAGGTGACATAGCAGCCTGTTTAGTGGCAGAGACCAGCTTGGTTTGTAGGTTTGTGCTTCATTTGTGAAACCTATTGGGCTCAGCCCCCTCTGGTAGGACGCAAATTCCCCGAACAGGACTTCCTGGAGTGATATTTGTAAGACTAGCTTTGAGCTTTTCTGTGAATATGTTTGAAAGCTACCCATGTTGCAGGAAAGCCTGGCCTTTGAAACCACTTTAATTTTCTGGTGGGCTCTTTGTATAAATCATATGGAAATGGTGATTCCTGTTGGTGTAGGAATTCCTGAGCTTTTTGAGAGTGAAGAGATGGATACCCATGATTCACTTCATTCATTCATCCATCCAGCTGGCCAAAAATCAGGTATTTTGTATGTACAAAGCATGCTCTAAGTTACTGGGTTGGGAAAATCCTTGAGTGCAGGAAAGTATACCACATTGTTTGTTTGTTTCTTTCTGTCTGCTTAACTTTTTTTTTCTTAAATAAAAGGTTAGAATTTTCATACAACTAATTTATTTTTGTTAGGGGCATTTCTGAGGGGTCTTGGTTCAGAAGACTATTTTCTTCTACAAAGTTTTCCGCTTTTAGCATTATCTACAAGATACGCCAAAGCATTGTATTGCAATTCAATAAAATATGGTGTAGGCAGAGACTGCTTTTCTTTCCTTGTCATCCAGTTGCCCTTTTGGAGACATCTTAAGGTTTATTTATTGACCCAGAAATTCACTGTGTAATTTCTCTGATATTAAGTTGTTGGGGAGGACAGTGTGGGCAGAGCAGAGAAATGAGTAAGGGTTAGATGTATCAGAACTTCCCAGCAACCGAGAAAATGTGGTGTGTTAGACTTTTGATATTGATGCATTTGAGGAACGGAATGGAACGTGTGTTAAAAATATTATCAGCACAGGGTATGCATAGAAGAATGAGCTAAGATCTTGACCCTGCCAGGAACTCACTTATCAGTATCTTAAACATGTATTTGTAGGATGATTCATATCACAGAAGCAAGGTAGTGCTCACAGTTTCCATTGAGCTGTTCACTACATCTGTGTTGGGTTGGGCTAGCTAGAGATTGTCATCAATCTCAAGACACTTCTTTTTGAATCGTGGGTTACGAATCAGCAAAGGATCTGGTGTGTGCTTCAGAGTAGAGACCACAAATATTTTTTCATACTTTGCCAGTTATTTAAAATATGATTGTCAGGTGTGTCTTCTAATTTTTTTTTTTTTGTAATGGACCATGTGTACATACACACGTTTAGTGTTTGTTTGCTTTTACCTATTAGGTATGAGTGTCACATTTTGATCCTCCATCCTAAACACAAGCTTGGGTGAGTGGTAAAAAGTCCAATGTATTTGATCACTATCCTTCTCTTCCTCTTCTGGGCAGGCTTAAATCTGGTGCGGACCAGGGGCAGGAAGCCCATCCCTGCCAGCCTGCTGTTCCTGCGACTAAGTGCTGTATCACCTCCTGGAGGCCACCAGGAGATGGCCTCAAGGTCAGGTTCTCTTCCTTGTGCTGAGGTCCAAAAGGAGGGCAGTTGTAGGTCGTGTGGGTCCATGAATACTTGGTATTTAGGCCAGTCGTAACCCCACCTGGTGGAAGAATTGACTGCTTGGCTTTAGCCCATGTGCTCTTAAGCCTCACACCCCAGCTTAACTTATTCTCTTTTAAAACCATAGAAACCTTCTCTATATGATCTCAGCTTTTGGCCTTCGTCCACATTGCTCTCAAATTCTTCTCGTTTTCCTTTTTCTCTTGCAGATCAAAACTGTGCACTCTCCTCTTTCTTTTGATGCTTATGTCTTCAAACTTTTTCGATGAAACTTTGTTTTATATTAGTGAGTATAAACACTCGATTTCTGCCAACATAATGTATTTTAGAAAATAGTCCCAAACATATGTGGCCATGTCAGTATAGATATGTATAACTTAGCCTAACAGACTTTCCCCAACTTGTTTACAAATATACGCCCCATCACCACTAACCAACAAAATACAAATCAGGCAATAACATGATATCCATAAGTCACTGAATGGGAGAAAATAAGACAAAGAGATTTGTAAAAATAATAGAAATCCCTTTCATACAGCTTTTATTGATATGCAGATCGCTTCCATAAATATGATTATGGCTAGTAGTATTATCCCTGCCTGGAGATTTAGCCACTTATTTAGTAAAACATTGTAGAGTGAGCCCCTCCTCATGCCAGGCCTAGTTCTAGGTAGCAGGCACATAGTACATTATGAACAAAGCAAAGTCCCAGCCATCTAGTGAGGAGTACTTGAAAAGAAAGGAAGTGTGATTGTGCCTTTGAGGAGTTCAGTGCCTGGCCTAGGTGTTTCTGTCAGTGGCTTTTCTTCTGCTGTCATGTTTATCCATTTTTTCCACCCGTGTACCTCTGTAAAAACAGAGCATGAAAAACTCAACATTGCTTTGCTTGAGTTTTTTTTTCCTAAAAGTTCATCCAGAGTTTATGTAGTATTCTATTACGTATCTTTGTTTTAATGTAAAACCCTTTTAGGTGATGTAATGTCCCTCCCTTTATCTTTATACTCCAGGAAGATGTTTCTTGCTTATTTGACACTTTAAGGATATCTTTGCATTATTAGGGTAACCAGCCATCCTGGTTTGTCTGGGATTGAAGGGCTGCTGGGGTGTGGGATTTTCTTAAAATAGAGACAGTGTTGGACCGTCCTCCTGGTTTGCCTGGGACCGAGTGGTTTTCTGGGTTTGTAGGACTTTCAGCACTAAAACTGGGTAAGTCTCAGGCAAAATGGGACTAGTTGGTCGTCCTAGATTGCATACTGGGAGCAGGAGGGGGCTATATTTACCACGATTTAGAGCACTTCAGAAACATACCAGTACAAACTCTTAGAACATTCCCCAGATAGTTACGTTTAAATTGGCATTATTATTATTATTATTTATAAAGAAACATGGTATCCAAGTAAGTTTGGCTAGTGGTATTTTATTTCACTTCTGATATCAGTTATTTTGGAGAAAAATGTGATATGGCCCTGAAGCATAATAGTGCATGATTGATAAATTGATTTTAGGTACATATTCTTGCTTTGTACCCTATTAGTCAAGTAGCTTATTTATCTGCATTGCAGAGAAATTCTGCGTGTGTGTGTGTGTGTTCCTTCTACACTGAGAATTTTCAGTGAAGGGAAGAAAATGACCTTATAATTTATGAAGAGATAAATGCAGTTTGTAGTAGGGAGGAGAGGAATGGCAGCAGTGTAGCTTAGTCTTGAAAAGCTTGGGTGCTGGACCCTGACAGTCCTGAGTTTGAGCTCTGCCACCTGTAAGTGGGATACTCTTGATTGAGTTACTTCAGCTCTTTTAGATGCTGACTCTGGAGAGAAGAGCTGGTTGCTTTGGGATTAAATTTCTGTAATTTTCCAAATGCCAACATCAAATCTTTAGTGGAACCTGGAAAGAAGAAAAGAATAAAATATTTATTGATTTATATTTCAGTTAAGTTAAATTCCTTCTCTACTAGGTGTGAAGATAAAATATACCTCCAGTGTACCCTGGGAGCACCATTTGTATCTGGTAGAAATGCTTATTTCTTACAAAAAAAAAAAAAAAAGCAAGCAGTCATTCATTGAAAACTTATGGACATCTTAACATGTACCCCTTATAACCAACTTATAAAGTGGTCTGTCAGTCAGTATTGTCTGCAGTAACAGACACAGCCCATCCCCAAATAACAGTGTTGCCCCGCCAAAAAGGGAGGGTTTTGGTTTTGGTTTTGGTTTTTTTTAGCTCAGGATACTTGTGCATCAAGTGGGTGGGTGGGTGGGGAGAGGGGCCGGTCCACCGTAGTCTCCTAGATTGCAGAGAGCCCATCCTCCCATGATTGCTGGTTGCTGTGCAAAAGGGGAAAGAAGGCTCTGGATGGTCTTGAATCTGCAGTTGAGTGTTTGGAACGGATGCGATACATTCCGTTTCAATACACAGCTGATGGGCCAGAACTAAACACATGCCCCCCTACCCACCCATCCAAAGAAGAGACCAAGTGGTTAACCCCTTCATGTCTCCATTGGCAGACATATTCTGGGAGAGGGCCAGAAATAGTTGGCGTGCTGCTCTGATGTCCACCACATCCAGAAGTCTTCTCCTTTTGAAGATGAGGAACATCAGACTAAGAGAGTTTAAGTAACTTGGCCTAGAGCATGCCGCTTGCAGGTGGCAGGGCTCAAACTCAGGACCGTCAGGGACCAGCACCCAAGCATTTCAACACTAAGCTACAGTGCTGCCCTTCCTCCCTTCCCCACTGCAGATTTTTCCTTTTTTGATGTCTTTATAAATTATAAGATCATTTTCTTCCCTTCATTGAAAACTCTCAACATAGAAAGAACACATACACACACACATACACATGCACACACACACACAAAATTAGATACAACAGAAGTTGGATAACTCTACCAAAAAAACAGTCGTTTTCTTTGTGCAAACTGTGCCTCAAGTTATTTTCAATCCATTTTAATTAAAAATTGTCTATCAGCTCTTTGTAAGTGTTGTATTTCTGTGAGCTGAGCAGTAATGGGTCCGTGGGGCCAGGGGTAAATGTACTTAAGTGCTGAAGTGGATTCCCATTCCATAGGACGTCAGTCTGAGCGTTTTATTAAGATTGTTTGAGCTCAGCACAGGGGGTGAAACATTCTAGGTCACTTGGCTCTGCTTCGCCCAAAGTGGATTTCTTCTGACTTGTTTCTCCTTGTTAATGCTTGGTATAACTTTGACAAACATCCTTCCTGTTGTTTGGGTAATTCTTATCCTCTGGTTATCTCTTTTGTGCTTCTACTGAGGAGAGGCATTTAGGACTTCAGCGCTACCCAAGGTTAACTGAACTTTTAACTAGTCAGCAAATGTTTGAGCACCTGTGTGTGCAGTACAAGTGCACCTTGACTTGGTAGGTTGCCAGCCAAGGAGAATTTCAGCTAGACTGCAGTTAGTTAGTAGGATTTAAAAGTGGAACTCTTCCACTGTCATGCAAATGTATTTGGATTAATCAGCACTGTGGTCATTGTGACGAAGCAAATCATAGCATAGCAGCGAGGACTCTAAGAACAGGTAAAACTGCATTTAAATCCCAGCTCTGCTGCTTACTGGTTCGAGGACAGGTTTCTAATTCAGGTTGAGCCTCATTGTCCTCACCTGTAGAACGATGATGAGGCCAGTACCCAGTGGCGTTGTATCATCAAAAGCACATTTAACTTACAGGAAGTCATCTCTCTATCAGCAAGAGTGAGTGAATGATGTGGGTGGTTCCCCATGCTGTTGTAAGTTCAGAAGTGCTCCAGCTGAGCTGGGCGTGAGTCTTGGGGATTTTCAACACATGTATTTTGATGTAAGTTCTATATTTAAGAGAATGCTCTAGAGGTGGGAGTATTTCCACGTGGATTAAAAACTAAATTTGTTCAACACTTTAGTTAGAATTATGTGAGTGAAATGTAAATTAAAGATTACCTCCTTTCTTACATGGATAACTCTGACAGCGAGAACATCTTCCAGGTCTTAGGTTTACGGTTCAAGGGGACTTTGATTTTAGAGGAAAAGAGAGCCACCAGGTGGTGCCAGCCATTTTCTGATCCAGAGAGAAGAAATATAAACCCTGCTAAGGAATCTCCATCCATGAAACCCTTAACAGTTTGGGATCTCTTAAAGCATTCAGCTATCTGCCTCGGATTTAATGTTATTAAGTACCTTGAAATTCTTGAGCTTTAAATCCTCCTGTGGAAGAGTCTGTCTCTGATTTGTGATCTGTCATGCTACTCTCTTTTAGCTGATTGGATTTTTGTATTTATAAAGAAAAAAAGATTGCCTGTAGTGATCAGCTGTTGCTTTTTGCATAATCATTTCATTATGTGGCAGTGTGTAAGCACCTACCCTCAGGGTAGTAAAAATTTGGTTCAGGAAATAATTGTGTTAAAATCAGTAAAAATAAATATGCTTGGTTTTTAGTAAGATGATGCTACTCTTGTAGACTGCAGGGAGAACAAATCAACGTTTCCCCCTTTTGTTTGGGAGGGGAAAAAAAGCCATAGAAGATGAAAAGATTTGCTCTTTATATTTACCAACCCATTCATCCTTTCACAAATATGTATTAAATGCTTTCTTGGGGAGGCAGTGCGGTGCCTCGGCTAGGACTTTAGACCCTGCAGTTAGACTGCCTGTGTTTGAATCTTAGCTCCAGCATTTCCTGGCTGCCTTGGATCAAGTTCTTTAACCTCTAGGCCTACAGTTATTCCATCTGTTGTGGGGATAAGATAACCTACTTTGGGGTTGTTATGCGCTAAAAATAGGAAATACTTATTTTTCTTTCTTTTTTAAAAAAAATTATTCATTTATTCATTTTTTGGGCTGTGTTGGGTCTTCTTTGCTGTGCGTGGGCTTTCTCTAGTTGTGGCAACTGGGGGCCACTCTCAGTTGCAGTGGGCTGGCTTCTCATCGTGGTGGCTTCTCTTGTTGCGGAGCACAGGCTCTGGGTGCGTGGGCTTCAGTAGTTGCAGCATGTGGGCTCAGTAGTTGTGGCACACAAGCTCTAGAGCACAGGCTCAGTAGTTGTGGTGCACGGGCTTAGTTGCTTCACGGCACGTGGGATCTTCCTGGACCTGGAATCGAACCCATGTCCCCTGCATTGGCAGGCGGATTCTTAACCACTGTGCCACCAAGGAGGTCTCTGAAATACTTCTTTTACAGAGTAAGTGCTCAAAACATATTGGTGACCGTGAATGTTGTTACTTGGGATTATTACAAGGACCCTCATGGAGCGGGAGACCTCATCCCAGATTCACTGCCCTACTGTGCCATTGGTGGTAGAGCATCATTTAACTCTAACAACCCAGAACATCTCGACTATGACCCCCATTTTGCAAATGAGGAAATGCTGCTTAGAGTGGTTAAGTAACTTGTTAGGCCAAGCTGCATCCAGCGTCTCAATGTCGCTATAGATGTGCAGTGTTGTAGAGTCGGGTGAAATTTCTCTTTTCAGCTATTATTCACTTGAGACCACATTACATCAGGGCTTGCATCCTAGAATGACACTAGTTTTTTGTCAGCCCCTACTCAACTGTAGAGATTCTTGTGAGCATCTTGAAAATAACACTTTTACATAAGCACTGCCTTCTGTTTGTGTTAGGATGGGGCTGGTGGTTGCTGCATTTATAGCTGCCGAATCTCCCGTTCCCTTGCTCTGTGTGTGTGCCCATACCCCAGGTCACTTTCCATGGGTTCCAAAATGGCCAAATGAAGGGCCAAGGGTGCCGTTGCTACTACTGATTTGTAGCTCTGATGCTCAGATTTTATGAAAGGAAGATTTATGGTTTTTTTTAGTACAACTGTCTACTTACTTTTCATTTTTGAGCTCGATAAGGGGGACAAAAGGATTGGATGGGTTTTGTAGGTTAATCTCTCTGCTAGACCATAAGGTCAGTAAAAGGTTGGGTGGCATCATGAGTGATATTGGAAGTAAGATAGCAAAGCTTACCTTTTGTAAAAGATTGTGAAACGTCTAAAATGGAGGTGGTGGTTATAGCCCTGTCTGCAGTTTGAAACTAGAGAAGGTGAAGGCAGGTGAGGCTGGAACACGTGGAGGTAAAGAGCTACGAGCTGCCCCATGGGAGTCAGGTGAAAAACATCAGATTCTCCAGCGTGGCAGTGCAAAAGCATAGCAAAGACCCGAAACCTGTGCAGTTGTGAATGATGTGGTTGAAACAGCTTGAGATGTTGGGACTCAGAAACTTACACGGGTTAATTTCAGATTTGATGCAGGGGATGGTGATAACTGTAGCAGTAGGTGGCATTTAGTGCTCTGTGCCAGGCACTGTGCCAAAACTAAACATAAATTATTTAATATAATCCAACAAGCTACTTATTATTATTATGTTAAATAGTAGTCATTCTTTCTTGCTTGCTTTTTAAAAATATTTATTTATTTATTTAAATTTTGGGCTGCGTTGGGTCTTAGTTGCAGCACGCGGGATCTTTTGTTGCGGTGCACGGGCTCTTCATTGAGATGTGTGGGCTTCTCTTTCTACTTGTGGCACGTGGGCTCAGTAGTTGTGGCTCATGGGCTCTGTAGTTGTGGCATGTGGGCTCCAGAGCACGTGGGTTCCCTAGTTGTGGCGTGTGGGCTTAGTTGCCCTGCAGCATGTGGAATCTTAGTTCCCCGGCCAGGGATTGAACCCGTGCCCACTGCACTGGAAGGTGGATTCTTAACCACTGGACCACCAAGGAAGTCCCAAGCTACTTATTATTGTATTTATTTTACAAATTAAAAATGGTGAAGCTCATCAAGGTTAATTGATACATGTAGTAAGTGATGGGAACCAGAAGTCAAGTTCAGAGTTACTTTAGGGCCTAACTTCTTAACTATTAGATTATATGTTCCCAGGGATTTGAATTGGCAGAAAAAAGAAAGGGTTGAGCAAATTTATGAATGAACATGTGGAGTGCTGATGTCTCCCTAACCTTTAAATCTGGAGTGAGACTGGACTCATGCCCACTGGCCTGTCCTTTGGAGGAAGATTGGTAAATGAGAATCAGTATCACTTCATTCAAAATTGCATTTTCTTGCTTTTAGAGTAGGGTCTCATCTGCACTGGGAAACATACCATAAAATAAGATCCAAGACTTATGTGAATTGGGTTTTCACTTCACTTTGAGAACTGCTGCCTTGGATCCCTGTTCTCCAAAGTTTGTCATTCAGATTGTTGCTTAAGTAGGATCTTAATAAAAATTGAAGTTAAGCAGAGTGCCTTTGTAGGATTTCTCAGAGCTTTCAATATACTAAGGAACCTTAGAGTTCTCCAAGAGGGCATGGCTTCTGTTCCCCACACATTTTTTTTTAACCCCCAGATTCTCTTTTCTCAGTGCTTCTCTGGGACTAGTGCTGAAAACTGAGCTAAAATTGGAAACTTACTGTCTTTTACTTCTTTTGTATTTTGGTCACTTCAGTATGAAAAACATTCCACACAGTTGAAGCTAAGGATGATGACTTATTTCCTACACCAGGAACGTAATATGGAGAGGGTCCTCTGAAATCAGAGGCTCTTTGGTAAAGGGCAAGTTAAGTGATAGATGTCTAAGTCTTATCTTGGCTGTAGAGGGCTCCAGCTGGGAAGGTGTATTAACTATTGATTGCTGTGTAACACGTTACCCCTAATTTATCAGCTTACAATAGTCAACATTTTGTATTTAAGAGTTTTTATGGGTCAGTCATCTGAGCATGGCTTCACGTGGTACCTTGGGCTTAAGATTTCTGATGAGGTTGCAATCAGATTGTCAGCTGGGGCTGCAGTCTCATCCAAGGCTTGACTGGGGTGGGCGGGGGGGACTCTCCTTGCAAGTTCACTCTTGTGGTTGGCAGGCCTTGGTCTCTCACCACATGGACCTCTCCACACAGTGGCTACGTAATATGGGACTTGGCTTCTCTCAGAGAGGCAGAGGGAGAATCTAAGACAGAAGACACAATTTTTTTATAACCTTATCTTGAAAAGACATCTTACTAGTTCTGCCCAGTTCTTTCAGGTAGGAGTAAGTCAATGAGTCTACCCCATACTCAGGGGGAGCAGATTATTCAAGGACCTGCACCCCAGGAGGAGGTGAGGATTGCGGGAACTATTGTAACGGCCACTTACCACAGCCATGTAAAGAGGGGACAGGGTTTTCTTGATGGAGAAGACATGTTTCAATTTTCATTTGTGGTGAGAAGACAGAGAAGAGTTTAACAAGAAAGCTACTGTCTCCCATTGTGATGTCATATTTCTGGCCCAAGAGGAAGCAGAGAAAAAGTAAGGTATAGATGGAACTAAGTCAGGAACAGTTGGTCACCATGATTTTGCACCCCGCCCCCCGGGATGGGGTGGGCAGAACCCTGTGGGCTCTGAATTCTGCTAGAAGGAAGGAAGGAAGGAATTTTAGAGAAGCATTTTGCTGTAGTCCAAATATTCCTTTCAGCCGGAAACAACATTAGGTTAAAAGTATGCATTTATAAAATTCTAGGGAGACAGAACTAGGAAAAAAAACGAGGAGAAAACAGGTGTGAATTTGTTTTCTTGATTAAATAACGTTTTGTACTTCCTCCCTTAGTAGAGTATAAATTGTGGCCTTACAAATGCTGGTATTGTTTATTTGCTATCTCTTAAGACACCCAGGAGGGAAAAATCAACTGCTTCCTCCTCTCTAGGAAACAGCTCCATAACTCAGGGCTGTGACATCTGTTTTGATGGTAGAAAGATGGCAATAAAAATTTGATTGAGGCAAAACATTTCTGTGGGGGGAGGTCTGGAGCAGGCACTGGAAAGGCAGAAATAATGATAAAAATGCTCCCCCTGATGTTTAAATATTTAGTTATTTAAATGTTTCATTACCAGCATTGGCTCCCTTTGTGTCTGTAGGATCACCCTAGATAAGGATCCTGTTTTTGAAATGAGTCCTGGTGTCACTCAGGCGTTTTGAGTTGCCTCCCTTCGGGCCAGTTGTAATACGGATCATTTGTTCTCCAAATGTGAGAACCCCCTCCCCACCCCGCCCCCCGCCCCGGGCATATTTTGGTAATGTCTGGAGAAATTTTTTGATTGTTGAAACCGGGGGGTGTAGGGGATGTTCCTGGCAGAGGCCAGGGATGCTACTAAACATCCTACAGCACACAGCACGGCCACCGCAATAGAGAATTATCCAGCCCCAAATGTCAACAGTGTGAGTCTGGGAAACCCTAAGGAAGTGTGAGAGTTGGGGTTATGCCTTTGAGGAACCAGATAACAATATCAGACAGGACCTCGCAGATTAGCACAGACCAACATAGGCTAGAAGGCTCACAGAGACCACGCTTGTGAGTCTAAGGGAGAAAAAAGTATAGCATAAAGAGCTACTTTGTGCTTTACAGTCATATGTGGTTTTTAGGCCACAGGTAAAGTACTGATTGTTACCAAGCAGCAGGAGCTTGGCTGGCGCTTGGGTGAGCAGCTGGTTGCAGAGGCTGCGTATTTCAAACAAGCAAAGGATGAAGATCCCTGCTGGTTGTGGTATTCCCTTGTGGTGAGCTGGGGGAATCGTTACAATGGGGATCTGACTTTGCAGGTGTGTGGCGTTGGAGAATGTGGCTGGGAGAAATCAGGGGCCTGGCCTTAGCCCTGGGTGGTGGTTGCGTTTTCCCTCCTGATCCAGTTTCAATATTGTGCTCTGTCTTCCCTTAGCAGGCACTGCAGCTGGTGTTGACCTGAAGGGTTGTTCAGCCAGCTGCTGCAGAGACACCAGACAGGGCCCAGGATGGAGGTGGCAGGGCCAGGGAGGCACACATCTGCCTTGGAAACCACATTTTGCCTGGGATTATTTCTAGCAGGAGGTAGCTCCCATCTCCCATCTGTGTCTCCTTGGAGCTGAGATGTCCTTGGAGCTGAGATGTCATGGTGTTTCACAGCCTGATTCCAGAAACCAATCCGATTCCATTTACATTTTTGTGTGTGTACATGATTTTTAAAAAATTTTATTTTATTGAGGTAGAGTTGATATACAATATTATGTAAGTTTCCAGTGTACAACATAATGATTCAGAATTTTTAATGGTTCTATTCCATTTATAGTTATAAAATATTAGCATATTTCCCATGCTGTACAATATATTCTTATAGCTTATTTATTTTATACTCCATCTTCATCTTGAACTTCCTTCTCTTTGTCTTTTCTTCACCATCCCTGTCACCAAGCCAGTGCTTCTTGGCAACTTAAAAACACACAACAGATGAGTTGTGACTTTAAATTTTATTCAGGGTCTTCCTGAGGACAATAGCCAGGGACACAGCCGCTCAGTAGTTCTAAGGAAACTGCTCTGAAGAGATAGGGGAGAAGCCAGTTTATATATGATTTTTGGCTAGGAAATACACGCAGTCAAGCATACATCATGCTAAAGGATTACTGTTAATCACAAAGAACAGATATCTCAAGGTAATGATTTTAGTGCTTTTCTATATATAGGACGAAGCAAGAATCTGGGGTCAATGAAATATTCCTAAGATATGCATCCAACTAAGGGCCTGCTTGTCCAAAGCACAGAGTGCCTCACCCTGTTTTTCTTATCCTGAATTCCATTCAGGCTGCATTTCTGATCATCAACTGCAGTGGGTTATCACCTAACCCTTGCAGAACTGGGTGGTGAGTAATGCTCTTTGTCTTAGCAATCTTCATTTTTTCTGGGTTGACATCCTTAACCCCTGTGCACTTCAGAGGTCCTTTAAGGAACCAGAAGAACTGCAGGAGCATTGAGCTATGCCTGCAGAATTAGGTTAGTGTCTTGGTTACCATCTAGCCTATCGGTAAGTAGGGCTGTTTACTCTCCAGATTGTAATCTCTCATGTATTCGTGGAACAAACTTTAAGATTTTCCAATGAAAACGTCATCCTTCTTTGACTTTGTGATGTTGTGTGTAGTTCCTTTTACCTGGGTATGCCACACTTTGATCCTGGGTCACACAGCCTGCTTCAGGTAGCATAGAGCTGGTAGACCACAGAGTATGTACCTGAGGCTGTGTGGGTGATGTGGCAGAAGCCACCAAACTGGAGTGTCCTGATACTGGGTCCTCACATTGTGCAGGGAGCACCCTGTTTGTGTGCAGGGGTGTGGACTTCAGTTTGCCTTTCATCTGTTCTCCATGATACCAATTTCATTATTAAAGCAGGAATAAACAAGAAGCCTAATAGAATCTACAAGGGAAGAAACAGGGCCATTGAACAGAAGGGCTGCATTCTGGTTTCAAGCACAGGGTGGGAGAGGCTGTATATGGTGCAGTGGGTGCTAAAATTGTAAATATAAATCATTAAATATGCCAAATAATGGTCTATAAATACTTCGTGTAAAACAAGAATGTTCTCATTTACATTTAAATAGTTTAGATATCTTGGATTTCACTTAAAAATGTCATATTAATGCAAATATTGTTTGGCAATGGAAGTAAATACACCAGATAGAGTTATTAACTTCTTATACACAGTCATCTATTTTCAAATATTGGCTTACCATGAAAGGCTTTATCATGCTTATGAGTCCTTTTTGTTAAAGTGTCTAGAATCAGATACTCAGGAAATGCAGATTCATGAAAGTAGAAAATGCATTGGCTTTGGGTTGAAGGTGAACCTTTTCTCCAATTGCTTGATATAAATTAGCTTGCTAGTACATTTGTCATTGCTATTAAGAGGCCCTCCTGACACTTTTCTCTTCCTGCCAGACAAATCTGAACCAGTGAACTTTTAAATATTCTTATAACTGTAGTCTCTTGTTTCCTTGATGTGTGTAAAATAGTTACACAGTATCTAGCACGTAAGTCCCTGGATAAAATAAAATAAATATTGTACCAGCAAGATATATACTCGAAAATACTATAGATGAATCAAAATGGAATTCTAAAGAAATGTTCAAGCAACCCACAGGTAGGCAGAAAAAAGAAAAGAGAGAAAAGGAAACAGAAAAAGCAGAGAGCAAAAAATAAAATGGTAGACCTAAGCCCTAACACATCAGTAATTTCATTAAATGCAAATGATATAACTGCATCAATTTAAGAACAGAGACTGTCAGGGTGAATTGAAAACATGACCCAATTATATTCTGTCTTCGAGAGAGTCACTTCAAATAATACGAAATAGGTTCAATGTAAAAGGATGGAAAAAGTATATCATGGAAACAGTAATCAACAGAAAGTGAAGGTGGCTAAATTAATATCAGATAAAGTAGACTTCAGAGCAAATAAAATAACTGGAGATAGAGAAGAACATTTTATAATGATTAAAGGGTCATTCTACCAAGTTGATATAGCAATTCTACATGTGTATGCACCAAACAACAGAGCTGCCAACTATGTGAAGCAAAAAGTGATAGAGATGAAAGGAGAAATAGGCAAATCCACAATTATGGTGGAGACTTCAACACCTCTGTCCCACCAGTTGTTAGAACAACCAGGGAGATCAGCAAATGTATTGAAGAACTCAGCAGCACCATCAACCCTCAAGTTGGCATTTATAGAATTCTTTCCAGGTACCTGCAGATCATATATCAAGATAGGCCATATCCTGGGCCATAAAACAAGCCTCACTGAATTTAAAAGAATTGAGATCATAAAGGATATGTCCTTTGACCACAGTGGAATCAAAGTAGAAATCAGTAAGGGACAGATAGCTCCAGCTACTTGGGTTTCCTGCATTGTTTCTTGGACATACTAAACCCATTCACGCCATTTGAGGTCTCTGTCTCAAATCTGTCCTCAGATTTTCTGCTGGTTTACTCATCTGAACTCTAAATTCACCACCTCGGAACCTTCTGTAGTTAGCCTATCTAAAAACGCTTTGCACAGCGCTGTCTGGCTACTGTCTTCCTGACTTCATCATCCTCCACCAACTTTTATTTTACTGTCATTTTCTTCTTAGTACTTACACAAGAATAGTAGCTTCAGAAAAGTAGGAGTTACATGTGCTGTGTTCACTGTAGCATCCCTAGCACCTAGAGCAGTAGGTGCTAAGTAAGAATTTATTGAATGGACTGTAGATCTCGATCATGTAGGTAGGTACATGTACTAGTTATCTAAAGATATTCTCTCTGCCACAGAGAGCCACTAGGGAAAGTTAGTAAATAAACTCTTTCCTCATTTTGCAAATGAGACGAAGAGAATTAGCCTCTCTCTGTTTAGCTAACCTTTGGTTTCATATATTTGTTTTCCCAACTAAGGAAACTCTTAGGGGAGCTTGGAGTGAAATAGGATGAATGCTTAAAAGCATTCAGAAGCCTGAGAACTTAGCTTGTGGAAGAAGGCTGGTAGTTCCCCAAAGATGGTTGTAATAATGAAATAAACCTGAAATTTAAAAATGAATATTCTCTATTTTATATAGCATTGCCAAGACTTGCAAATAGGTCAGTGATTACCGAACAGTGGTTACCCTATTAAATAGATATTTGAATATATACATGCACATTAAGTGAAAGGTCACTGTTAAGATTTTTGTTCCTTCTGTTTTGAATTGGAGTTGGATGTGTGCTGTTGGGCAAGTTGGAAAGGTTATAAGGCATGGGTGTTGGAAGTTTGATAGATTTAGGACCCAGTCCTTGCTCTGTCACTGATTTTCTTGTGGGGAGACATTTGAAAAGTCATTTACTCTTTCAAGCCCTAGTTACCTCATTGATAAGAAGGGGAACGACAAAAGCACCACTATAGAGTTGCTGTAAGGCTTTTAACAAAAAATTAATAATAACGCATGTTTAATCTGTTCCCTTGACACAATCACATGCTGGGTGAAAGTAGTGAGTAGGGGGTCAAGCGGCCCCCATCCCCCCAATTGCGTAAAAATAATCAGACTTGCAAACTCAACATCGTTGATGGTGTGCCATTTTCATCAAAGTAGGTGGATACCTAGATGGTTATATTTGAGGCAGATGCTTTGCTTGATTGCAGTAAATACCAAGTACCACTTGCATGTCTTGGGTGGGGCTAGGCTGTTGAGGTACAGAAAGGAACAAGAAACCCAGGTCTTGGGAGATACGTGGTCAGAAAAAGGAACAGCTACAGAACACATGGCAATTGCTGGAACTGAAGCTGTGGGTAGAGAGAGGAACATCCAGCTTCACCTAGGAGTCTCCAAGGATGAATGACTCTTTGCCTGATAAAGGTGGAGGAATCAGGCAGAGTATACTTGCAGAGCAGAGAGGCACGGAGGAACACTCATTCAGAGATTTGCCAGCAGACCGGTTATGAGGAATTGCCCGTAAACTTTTTAGTTTTGTGATTTCCCATTCCTTAGGAATTTTTATTTTCAATGGGTTTAGTTTTATTATATGCAGTAAAAACACCCTGAAAGTCTTTCCCCATTGTTTTGAAGCATCTCTGTCCGCTCCTCCCTTGGCACAGTTTTTTAAGGGCTTAACCAAATTATAAGGCACGAGGACTCCACAGAACCAGCTGCATTTGCAGGCACTGATTTGGGAGACATCAATTCTGCCAATTAAATGTGGCGGTTCGTGGATCCACAGTGTGATTTATACTGATGGTGCGTGGTTGTTCCCTTTCCAGACACGATTAAACATTCCTCTGTGGGCAGACAAGAGAGAGGTGCTCTCAAAAAGAGGGATGGTTGGGAACAACGGAGACCAAAAGGCACTCGGGAGTGATGACAAGAAAACAGTAAAGACCTCTTGATAAATAACTGTATGAAGTCTCTCAGGAGAGCATTGGCACTATTACTGAAAGCAAGGCCCCCACAATTATTAGCCACATTCAGTAAGTCCAGGAGTGGAGAAACGATGTAAATTAGAATACTGAGGGTGTTTTCCTCACTGTAACCTTGTGTTTCACACAGAGGGTGGCGGGATTCAGATCTGCCTTTTTCAATTTCAAATTTGCGGTAAAGACTGATTACCTACTTCCCTCCTTCCACTCCCCTCCCCTCCCCTCCCCTCCCCTTCCCCGATCCCTCCCTTTCTTTAAAGTCCTTGTGGTTCAAGTGGGCATTTTATCTAAAAGTTCCATTCCTGCATGTAGGTTTTCTCCAGTAGGTGCTTTTCAAATTCTCGCTTGCCAAAAATCTTTGTGGAATTTTGTTTTCTTCGTTTTTGCTTTCCTGCCCAAATCTTAAGACCAGGAGTCATTTAGTTCTTTGCTTTTTTTTTTTGTTCAGAAACCTGGCATACTTTATTGTGGTTGCATGCCAACTGTCAAGAGTTAGAGGCCAATCTTCAAATCTATTTTATGGCTTAAGTGTTCTGTTTTGTGTACTTTGGAGGAAGAATGGCCAAGTCCAACAGTGTACTTGGTACAGTGAGATGCTTTCTCCTATTTCTCTCCTCCACATACCCCATTCTTAAAAGTATGAAGGAAGTGGAACTCACTAGCTGGAGTTTTAGTCTGAGCATGTTTTAGTTTTTGTAAACAGGGATGCTACTTGGATCGTATAGGAGTTTCTCCCCAATTAGCTCTATTCTTCCTCACAAGTTGAAGAGGAAGCTTTTAGCAAAGGAAAAGCTGAGGCTTGCTGGTTTATCCATACTTGCTTGAGGTTGTCCATTGGGGCTCAGAGTAGTGGGCTGACCGACAGCTCAGTCTTAGAAGTGAGGAACATCGTCAGGACCTGAGGGCAGTAGTTAGGGACACTGCTTTTGCCTGCTGTTTTCATGAATTTACAATGCAGAATCAAATGCAGACCAGCCTCATCATTTTACACGAGTGGGAAAATGACTTAAGCTCAGAGAGGTCCAATTACTTGCCTAAAGATGTGCAGCTGATTATTGACAGAGTCTAAATGCCAGCCTTGTTGTCACTTTTCAAAAATTCCATATAACCGTCTTAAAACCAATAAATGCTACCTTCTCTATGGTTTTACATGCTTATTTGCTTCAATGTAATACTATAAACCTTTTCGTTGGTTATCACAAGATGTCACATTTGGGATTCATGGTAAACCATGGAGGTTCTGTCTTCTCTTTATGTTTTACTTACCCATAGTATTGAAGTAAGATTATATTGTAACGTTGATAAACTTTTGGCAGGTGTTCCAGTATTTAATCACATAGGCACATCTGATTATTTTTAATGGATTGTGCAATATCGTACTGTTAACTATAAACCGTATGGGAAATTGATTGCTTATGTAAGTCAGCCTTGTTGAATTATTTGGCATTGGTTGCAGGATCCCATATTGATATAAAGTCTGCCTATGGGAGTCTGGTGGAAGTAATGTCTACTGGTAGAAAATGAGTATAGCACCATATGCTCCAAGTATTGGTTTTGTGTGATTTAATATTCAGAAAACTACTTGAATCAAATTTCTCTTTTAAAACTTATTTTATACTTGCCTTGAGAACTTTCACCGGAGTCCTAGTTGAACCAGTTATGGGATGGTGATAAACTGAATCATGCCGAGTACAGCTAGCTCATGTATTTTTTGGGGGAGTGACTTTTTTTTTTTTTTTGTATTGTATAGTTCCATGTATAGTATCTTTTCCAGGTGGGGCTGTAGCAGTACACAAAATAGCTTCAGGTGGATTTGTGATTATTAAAAAATTCCTTAAAATATTAAGAGGATTAAAAGTGCTAAGATATTAAAAATATCTTAAGACTCATCCTTAAGATGGAAATTGGAAAAAGTGTGATGCCCCAAATAGAGGTACCCTCTGACACAGTATGTGCCAAGACCCTAATGGTGGTATTCAGTCCATGATACTGGTTTCCGTGTTATGGCTCTGGGCAGTGGTGGTGGCCAGGACCCAGAAGAATCTGCATCCGTATGTGTACCAAGCATTGTCTGCATAAATCATTTTCTCCCTTGTGTATGTAGCACAATGTTTCACCTGTATGTAGATGATGTTGTGATTAACAACATGCAAAGTCATTTATAAGCATTAATGAATCCAGACTAGATTTGGGGGATTATGTCAATCAATCCACACCGTACTGAAAGCAAAACTATTCATGTAGAAGTCCCTGCCATATTTTGCTGTTACAAAAGCTCATTATACTTGAAAAAACTTGGAATTACTGGTCAAAGTTAATTATCTTTGCCTTTGAGAATAATCTGGGATGATTTAATATTTTTGGTAATAATCTTTCAGAGACTTTGCCCAACACCAGCAGCTGTCTTTGGCATTGCAAATGTGGTTCTACAGCAGCTCTCACTTACTAAAGACCATTTGTAAACAATATACTATGTAACTGGTTCCTTGTGATTTTAAAGACAGAGCCTAAGAAGATGGGCCCATATTGCATGAGCCCATGTGTTAGTTTTCTGTTGCTGCCATAACAAATTGTCATGAACTTAGTGTCTTACGACACCACACATTTATTTTCTATTTCTGACACAGGACTCACTGGGCTAATATCAAGGTTTTGGCAGGGCTGCATTCCTTTCTGGAGGCTCTAGGGGGAGATCTGTTTCCTTAATTGTTTGGGTTGTTGGCTAAATTTATTTCGTTGTCATTGCAATAATGAGATCCCCATTTCCTTGAAGGCTGTCAACTGAAAGCTGTCCTCAGCTTCAGGGGCCCCCCATTTTCCTTAGCTAGTGGCCATATTATCTTTCTTTAAAGCTAGCAACAGTGGGTTGAGTTTCTTTTGCTTTTGAACTCTCTTCTCCTCCTTCTGTCCCATCTCTCTGACCAGGAAGGGTTCTCAGCTCTTAAGGACTCATGTGATTTAGATTGGGCCTATTGGATAATCCAAAATCACCTCCACATCTCAAGGACCACACCCTTTATAGTATCTGCCAAGTCCTTTAATGTAAGGTAACATATTCACTGGGGATTAGGATGTGGACATCCAGGAGGCCATTATCCTGCCAACCACAGCCTAACATGACTTTAAAACTTGAAACCGTGCTAATTTGCTTAGGTTTCTACCCTCGCAATGTGGAGACCAGAGCGTTAATCATTAACCACAGGGGTAACATGGTCGTCCTTTCTCCCTTTCCTCTAGTGCCCCATCTTAAAGAACCATTCGAAGAAATCCAGCCATAGATTTAAGATGACACTATCCCAGAGAACAACAACAATGCAGAAGGTAGATTTAGCTGTAGAAACATAGAGAAGTTTGTGGGATGGCCCTTTTCCCCTGCCTCCTGTGGAAGTTTAGCTCCAGAGGTAGCCTGTGATGCTGATACGTGATGTTCACCCAGCTTGTGATGAAACTTTATGAAGAAATGGTCCTCCTCTGGCCGTGAAATCTGTTAGAATGTGCTGAGTTAACAGGGAAAAGTAGAACTAGATGAGAACTTACAGTTTCAAGTTCAGGTAGAAACATTCCACGCTCAGGTCTCCCTTAAACTTAACTTGAAATCCATCTCCTCTACGCTGCCAAGAAAGCAGATGGGCTCTTGTCACTGCAGATTGAAGCTATGTTAATTAATATATTATGAAAATGACTCTAGTTGAACATGTACTTTGTATGAATGAATGGTTACTGGAAGGAAGTGCTCAGGGAATTTTTTGGATGGATGTAAGTCTTGGCGTCGTCATGATAGATGTAAAGACACTTTATTTTTACACATAACTTTTTTAATTGTGCTGCAGGCAGTTGGAAGGATTTGATGGGAAAATAACTTACATGTTACATAAATATGAGAACTGTACTTCTCAGTACTGAAATGGGATAGGAGAAAGCTTATCCCTCTCTGTAATAATTATCTCAGCAATCTTATACAACTTCCTCCGTGTCAGGAGTGCATAGCCTGGGAACTAGAAATTTAGTGTGTGGTGAGGGAATGTAGGTGAGTAGGGCTTGAGGTGAAGATGTACCTGATACGTCTGTGGTTGGCCCCCTTGACTCAGGCACCCTGGGTCAAATTTTAAGGTTTAGACCCTGGCTTGCTTGGAGGTGGAAGATTATAGTGCTTCAGACAAAGGTCTTTGGAGCAAGGGTGATCTGACTTTATAGTTAACTAACTTTGCTGTGTATGACTGGTGTTATCTCATTTTGCTGAGTATGACCCAGATGGTAGTCTCCTGAAGGGATTTTTGAACACTGAGAGACTTCTCTTCTTCTTCTTTTTTTTTTTAAACAATATATTGGTACTGTGCCTGGCATGTAGTGAAGTGATCAATAAGTGGAAATAATTGCTTTCTTCTTCCATCTCATCCCCACTTGCTGTCTTACCTCCCAATTCAGCATTAACTTTCTAAAGTTCTGCAAATCTTTTAGGCTCTTGGTCATAGTTACTACTGTTTTGCCTTCGTATCAGGGAAAAGAGTGGAATATAGAGAGGAAAACAAGGAGAGCTACCCAATAACTTAGTGGGGAAGATTTAAGTTTATAACCAGCATCGGGTTTCTTGGGACTGGATAAAGGAAATCTTTATTTATATATATATTTGTGATCAATACCCCCTGGGGCTGTGCAGTGTGATGGCCCTGAAGATGGGGTACATTTGTAGAGCAAATCTCAGATTCCTAGGACTATGGGAGAACCATTGAAGCTGTGAAGATATAACTGTAAGTTAAATGAAATATTTCTGTCTAACATAACTGATGAGAAAATCCCAGATCTCAATTTCTCAAAAAATTGTGCAGGCTAAAAATATAAATAGCGACAAAATAAATAATGATAGTATTGGACTATAGCCCGAAGAATAAAATGATTATTCATGAGTCCACGTTGATAACAGTGAATGATGGAATATATAAATAAATGGGGAAGAAAAGATAAATCTTCCTTACAGAAGAATTTCAAATACTCAGTGTTGATACTTTCACTTTCAGACGGGGAAGCTTAATTTGCCTCCTCTGAAGTGTGGCGTGGACTTGGTGACTCGCTTCCAAAGAATACAACATAGGAGTGAAGAATAGTGACTTTACCATGGAGGAAACTGGTAGACTCAACTTTCCTGAGTGATTATGGTACCCATCACCAGTGATAAGTCGTGTTAACATCCTGTACCCCTAATGTGGTGCGATGAAAAGCACACCTCACCCATTGGTATGCTTTTCAGAAATTTATAATCCTATTCTAATCATGAGAAATACATCAAAGTGAAAGTGAGGGTCGTTCTACAAAATACCCCATCAGTATTCTTCAAAGCTGTCAAAGTCATGAAAAAACAAGGCAATTCTGAGAAACTTGAATAAAAATAAGGAAATCCTTATTTTAAAAGCCTTTTCATCATCTCATTACCCTGGAATATGGAAAGTGAACCCCCACAGGAGATGCTAAATCTCCTTGAGATGTAGGAATCTCATTGCAGAGTAGGGTGTAAGGGGTGATGGTACAAATTCATATTAGGTTCTAGCAAGTCAGGTAGTGTGAGGAGAAGCTGGAGAATGTTGCTAAGGACAATGCTAATAGAATGGATTAATTTCCTCTTATTCATTTTTAAAGACTCCTTTATTTCTCTCACTAATGTTATTGTTCATATTATGTTAGATAAAATGTTTAAAGGTGTTGGGGAAAATCTCATATTTGAAATGTGAAGTGGGTCATGTTTCCATCTTTAAAACCTACTGCGAAGGGTTTCTGGAGGATCTGAGATTTTTAGAGCATCTGAATGGCAAAACTGTTGATGTCTTAATGCAATGCCTTTGCTGTAATGAGAGACTATGTATATATATGTACATATATATACATATCACATATATATATATATGATAAATGTCATGTTGGCCTGGTCTTCTGATTTGGGCATAAAATGTACCAAGTGTTGAATGCTATGGACCAGTATATGAGGTGATAGGAAAGGTCACTAAGAAAAATGTTTTTCTCAATATATTATATTTTTTTTCAAAGTTTCATCAGACTGAGTACCCATCCTTAATTAGTCCAGAAGCACATGAAGGCTCATTTAGGCCAAAACAACTTTTAAAAATGATACCTAATTCATTTCAGTATGTTTTAAAAATAACACTCTCCTCTGCTTTTTACCCCAATCATCATAAGTGGCTCGTCATCCTAGTTTGAAATGCATACAGTTGGGTCAGTGTAATAACACTAATTTCTTTTCATTTAAGTTTCATTGTAGTCCCCTACCCATTTTTAAATCATAGCCATTCATTCTAAAAATTTTGGAAAATTCAGAAAAGTAAAATGAATAAGCTAGAATTTACTCCTACTCCTACCGGCCATTGAGAATGTGTTTTTACTATTTTGGTATATTTTTCCAGATTTTTTTCTGTGTTTGTGTGTGTAGATATACATATGTATCTTACTAAAATGGGATCACGTATAAAAATACATGTGTGTCTATGGTTTTTAAGTTAAATATAATACATAATTGTAACTTAAAAATCCTGAGGACATCTTTCTTCCTTGATCAGTATATAGTTTTCTGTATTACTTTTCAGGGTGTTTTAGAAGTCCATGGTATAAGTGTGCCATAATTTATAAACCAGGCTCTTTTTGATGGCTATTTAGCTCCAGCATATTGTGCTGGTAAGTGTCTAACAACTGGCTCTCTGGGAAAAAGAGCTCTGATTTGTAGCACTTGTTGATTTCCATGGTGTAAACATACCCACCATGGCTGATTTCAAGCTACCAATATGACGTCACTGAACATGCAGTTGAAAAGAAATACTGCAGGCTAGCTTCAGTACCCCAGTGCTGCCACCCCAGTTTTAAACAATTGATGTTAAGGATAGTTCTTTAAGAGAAGTATTGTTTAGATGCTAGACAGATTCTAAACATAAGAGATCCTCTCAGCAAGGGGGCGAGGAGAATGTGCCACTGGCCAAAATGTTTAATCGACAAGCTATAAAGCACTTTTCATTGCTTCTTTAGATTTCCGAAAACTAACCTCAGGCTTTGATTTTCAAAGGTAATCTATTAAAGTGTCTTCAACCGAGATGCTCTTTACAAATGATTCATGCATTGTCTGTGTCTCTGCGCTTTTTGAAGATGTTTCTCTCTTCTCTTCCTTACCTCAAGGATAGCTTCCCTTAGGCTGCTTGTGTGTGGGTGGTTGGTGGTTTGGGGTAGGGGTTGCAGAGTATGCTTCTCTCAGGGAGCATCTGTAAATTTTAAGTATCCAGGTAATCTTAAAATATTTTTGAATACAGTATTCCCATGAACTCGTTGGTGTGTAGGAGCAGAAGAGATTAAGATGGAAAATAACATGGCTCTTTTCAGCAAGCAGATACTTCCTGTAACTTCACTGAGAGGTTAAATTATTGATAGGCAAGCAGAAAACCATGGCTTCTAGCAATATTGCCTTCTTAACTAAAAACCCAAGCCCTACATGCTGCATTAGATTCGAAAGGTATTTAGGTGGCCACTTTCAGGAGGAAGTGGAGGCTATTGTGTCTTTTTCCTTTGTTCATGAATCCATTAATGATGGAAAGAGGTTGAGTCGTCTGAGAGCAGTGGATGAATTTATTTTTGAAGATAATGAACCTTATGCAAAATCCTTTCAACAAACCGTTTGGCTTGTTCATGCTGCTTTCCAAGGGCCTCCATCACCATTTGTATGTTTTTTTAACAGCCCTAAGTTGGGGAATTAACGTTGGGCCTTTAAGACCTGCTGAACCTCTTGTTTGCTTCCATCCATGCGGTGGGGTATGTTCATTTGCCTTGTGCAGCAGGCAAGGCATAATGCTTTGGAACTTGTGAAGGGTTCTTGGCCACCAAGGAGTTGGAAAGAAGTCCAGATGTGATGTGCAAACAAGTCCTACTGTTTGCACATCTGCAGCTCTAGCAGTTGTTAGACCTCTCATCTGAGATCTCCCAAGGGCTTAGGGAAAGAGCAGGTTGGGGATTCTCAAAATCACTTCCAATTCCAAGTTAGTATGGATGGTGGGTAGATGTAGGTAACTTTGCCAAACAGACTTTAATCCTCTTTTAATTAAAACAAATTAATCTTTAACATTTTTCCTAGGAAAAAAATTGCTTGTTTTGACTGGGAACTGTGATAAGCATTTTGTGTTTAATTCCAACAACTCTGGGAAGTCGATTTTAAAAAATGTTCTCCGTTTTACCAGTGAGGACAAGGAGGCGGAGAGAGTTAAAGAATTCATCCAGTGTCCCACCACCTGGTAAGGGGCGACACCAGGATTCATACCCAGTCTCAAATTCTAGAGCCCCCTGTGCATTGCTGCCTCTCATGGTGACATTGGGGAAGGGGCGTGCCAGCCATGTGTCCATCCTTAAAAATGTAAGTGCCATGAAAGGCTTAGCATGTTTAGGATCTAGATCAGTTCTGGCACATAGTAAGGTGCAATAAATACCATTGTTCCAAAAACCAAAAAGATCGCTTTGGGTTGGATTTTTCTCACTTTCGTTGCATTCCCACAATCATGGAAATGATGTACTAAGCTGTGAGTACTGAAGGAGAAGCCACCTAGAAGCATAGCAGTAGTGGCAGAGAGGAGGTGATGCTATTGATAACAGTGGTGTATGCAGTCTCTACATTCGTAGAAGCAGGCTGAGGAAGATTTTTATTGGGTTGGCCAAAAAGTTTGTTCGGGTTTTCCCATGTGGAAAAGCCGGTACAAGCTTTTCAGCAAACTCAATATTTAGATTTATATGGGGCTCCCCTTGCTGTCACTGATTTTAGGACTAGTGGAGTGAGTAACGTGAACCAAACTCCCTGTGGCAGCAGTTTACATGTTCCTCTGCTCTCCTTTAAGTTGGGAGGTGCCTATGGACCCTTGATGTCTTCCTTCTTTGTGTGAATGGAAAATGGAGTGATTTGGTCACGTGAAGATGGTCACCTTGATATGCAGAAAAGACATTCTGAAAAGAATATTTGTCTCATGGTGGATTAGCTTATCTAAACCATTATTCTGCTGGAGCATACCTTGTTAGGGTTTTTTGTTTATTTGTTTCTTGTTTGTTTGTTTTTGTTTCCTCACCATCATGTACCATCTATCTCTTTGCCCCTCTGTTAGGTCTTCGCTGCTTGTCTTAAATTTTGCCTCAGTATGAATATGTTAAGTCACAGGGGCACCAAGAAAGCCCTTTGCCCAAATAAATTAGTGACTGATTGTATTAGACTATGTTGCTTCTTTTGGTTTTGGCATTTACTGTAGGTTGTGAATGATTTCCATATGTTGTGATGTCTGCTTGAGTTCCAAGTTGGTGGATAAAAATCAGACCTCTTATTATATAACATCTTTGACCTTTGAAGGGGTTGGATTGAGAAAATCCTTAGTGGTTCACTTGGTAAGAAGGAAGATTTGCAGATGACATATTTAGGACATACTTAAGTATAATCGTTGTGTTGCGATTTATTGAATGTCTCATTCAAGAAACACTTCTTGACTTCCAAGAAGTGTGCCAGGTGTGGGGTACACAGTGAGAGGTGGGACCAACATGGCTGTTGCCTCCGTGGAGTTACAGTCTAGGGGTAGAAGGCACCAATCATATAAATGTCTTCACTGTGGCCAAAGTACAGGTGTCCTCCGTGCCTGAAACAGCGCTGGGGAATGACTCCATCCTGGTGAGTCCACAGAAGGGCTCAGGATCCCCCAGGGGCCCAAGTCCAGACCTTGAGAATCACTGGTCCAGATCAATATGTTTGTTTCCCTGGGTTCTCAGAGTCTGTGATTTTAGTATTCTAATGCAAACGCTTAGACTCCTGCAATCCCATGTGTCGATTGGGAGTTTGTAAGCAGTACTCACTTCCTGTCTTCCCGCAGAAGACTCTTCAGTTTTCATTGAAGCACTACCACCCCTTCTGCTGCTGCTGCTTTGGCCCGCAGCTCCTGGAGCGGGCATAAGGCACAAGACTGGATAGGGAATCACGCCTCCTTGGCTACAGTGATTGAGTCAGAGATGGGCCTGCAACACAAGCAGGAACAATCAGAGCTAATACTGTGAGTTGTGTACAGTAGGAAAAGGGTACTGTCACCTTTCCTTCAGACTTGAACCTGGGATGGCATGGACCTAGAGCAGCTGGATCTATGTTACCACCACATGGATCCTGAGAATGAAGCTCACAGAGATGAAAAAGGGACAGTCTTGAGGGTGCAAGCTGTGCCTCCAGACTCAAGTTGTGCTGTGTTATTACATGATACGTTCATCGTTATTTGTATAAAACAAGATAGTCCCTGTGGGTGGGGTGACTTGAGTTAGCTTGACTTAGATTTCCTGTTTCTTAGAACCTGAAGAATCCTAACTAGCCTAGAGGCATTTGCCAGTCCATGCATGGGCTTCAGAAATTGCATTTAAGATTTTGTGATTCTAGGGAGGCATGGCCCTTATAGGCTCAATTGGGTGTAGCCCAAAAAGCTTAAGAACCCCTGATGAAGATGTGTCTAAATTAAAGTGGAAGGTGTACTCCTTGACTTAAACAAAAGAGATTGCTTCTACCCATTGGCCCCTTGAAATGGAGGATGATGTCACTGATGTAACTGGAGATTGACTGTAAATAGCAAGAAAATCATAGAGAAATTGCAAATGTTAATGAGCAGCCTTGTAAAACTGTTCCCATTTGTGTCAAGAGCACCAGAGACTCATCTCCGAGGATCTCCCAGAAAATGGTAATTTTATGCAGTGCAAGCTGAAAGGCAGAAAAAAAAATTCCTATGATAAATAACACTATTCAAGTGCGGTGATTTTTTTTTTTTTTTTTTTTTTCCTCCTCACTTTGAAATACTTACTTGTGCAGCAGTAAAGACTTGTTTCTCTTTGGGTGCTGATTTTTGGATATTCTAGCAAGTCTACCTAAAGGTCAGTTAACTAAGTTATAAATTGCTGGGATGATGCCTAGAGTGGTCCAGTGGGATGCTTCTTGAGTTATATCCCTGTGTGAATGCAGTGTATTTGCTTCTCGTATAGGTACATAATTCTGCTCAACAATTTCTGGATAGATCCCTTTATCCCTCAACTTTACTTTTTATTCTTTTAATGCTGGGGTGGACTCTATCACATTGGTGGAATCAACATTGTTAAAAAAAGAGTTACCTCAGTTCAGGGGAAGATCTATCTCTAATTCTGCCCTGCTGTTATGCAATTGTATCCATTGATCACGAGGATGACTGATGTGAGGGATGGTGAGAAGGAGATAGAGTGCAAAAATTTAGCGGAAGCTAGTTTAGTAATTATAAAACAGCTCAAATCCCATGTTCTGTGGTGGAGGGCATGTGCGTTGTTAGTAAAGGATGATAGAAATGTGTATTTTTGGAGTGAATAGGTAAATGGATATGTTTTCCGGCATGAATTAAGTTGAATCGGTGTCATCGATCTTACATCAGACCCCGTTAAACTGCATTCTGGGAGGCAGTCTGCAGGAGTCTTCTACTTTCTGGCATCTTCCACGCTCTAATCTCCTCTCTCCAAGGCTGCCAGAACAATTGTCCTATAAAACTCAAGTCTGGCTCCTCCATGCTATCAGGATAGAAGTCGAGACTCCTAAGAAGATGTACAAGTCCTTCAAGAATTGGCTCTGATCATTCTCTGGCTTCATCTTGAACCCCCTCCCTTCCCCTGGAGCTTAGTGAACATTGCCTTCTCCTTCATTCAGTGGCGTGCCCACCTTTGAGCTGTTGTACATGTTACTTCTTGGGCCAGTGATGCTCTTAACTTCCCTTATCCCCTGCCCCTTTGCTGCTTCTGTTGGCCAACTTAGAGTCACTCTTTGGATCACATGTCCTGGAAGGCTTTTTCTCACTCCCACATTGGGGCTGGATCCACCCTCCTCAGTGTTCTGAGGGCACTGTTTGTACTCCTGTTAGAGCACTTATCAGACCTTATTCAGCCATAAATCTGTGTATTGTTCCACCAGACCACAAAACTTAGTGTGCTGGTTATTAGCTCACCAGCATCTGGTACGGCACTGGGCATACGGAGCCTCAATAAATATTTGTTGAATTAAATATTGGAGATAGACCTGCAGACTAACTAAAAATAGTGCAAATGAATGCTTTGGTAGAAAAATGTTTAAGATAATCCATGGAGGATCAATTAACCAGCATGTTTTTTAGGCCAGGGAAGTGTTTGAATAATATGGGACGTTGTGCTTTAAAAAAAAAAAAGACTGCAGGCTTAAAAAAAATCTGTGAAAAAAAATAAAGTCGGAGAGAGAGAGAGACTCATAATTTTCACTCTGTTGTTCTTTGCTGCAGTTAATGTGTTATGTCTTTGGCTTTCACTATGTAACTGGAAAGGAACAATTAGTAGACATTATGGTCTCTTGCTTTTGGAAATGACTGTTTTAGGCCATTATCATAGTCCACATTTCTTTTAGGATTTGCTTTTCCCTTTTATTGGACCATTGTGTCTTGTTCGATTACATCTGCTATGTCATTATCTTGAAAACAAAGGCAAACTCTTCCACTTCATTGCTGTCGTAAAAGGAGTATTTTTCTTAAGGCCAAAGCAGTAGTTGTTACTTAGATGATATAGAGTTGGATAGGAATGGTCCAAAAGAGCTGTATCCTCAAAGCAACTAATGACCTTGAGTATATTCGAGACGTTTTCGATGCCTCTTCCTCTCTCTTTTCTAGCCACTGCTCAGTTGTTAATCTGTCTTCGTTTTGGAAGATGGGAGGAAGTTCCAGTATATTATTGAGTTAATGAGAAGTATATCAACAAGTGTTTGGTTTTTATCTCCAGACAATAATTTACTTTATCAGACGAAGCTCTTGTCTTCTTTTAGATTGGTGTTATGCCCAGCTTTTGGATGACTGCAGTGTAAAAGTAAACTCAGAGCCATAGATGATGTTTCCTTTTTGAAAGTGCCAGTCGGAATATAGTAAATCATCTTAAATCGTGGAGGCATTCACATATACAATTAGTTAAGCATAATTTACTGCAAAGCATTAAGTTAAATTCTAAATTAAATTCAGATACAAAATGTGTCAACATTTGATATGCAAAATTCAAATACTCTGAGGCTTTTCAAAAAGCACCTCACTTTATGGCAAAATTTAGGGAAATATACACAACTCTGGAGTGACTACTGACATGTAGTCTTGTAGCCCAAAGTAAGGAATGGTCAATAGCTTGACACACAGGCATGTTACACACCATAGAATTTTAAAAATTATTATTAAAATAAAAGTGAGGCTTTTTTGGTAGAGTATATGTTTTTTAAGACTGTAACTTGTGTCCATGCCCTTATATTTCTCAAGTATGATTAGCTACAGTATTGAAGATATTGGATAAATGTGTTTATAATTGCTCTATCATTAAATTACTAATTCATCCATTAAATACACACACACACACACACACACTTCAATAAGTGCCAAAGATGTGAAGATGCACAATTTCTCACATCCTTAATTGTCTTCATTTCTTTGCACTATCATTATGATATGGTATATGTGATGGCCATGGCTAGCAGTTGGTACTTGCTTTATATAGAGCAAATGAAGAACGGTCCTGAAGAGTTGTGTCCTCAAAGCATGTTTGGCGGAACATATTGGATATATTTTCAATGATGTTGATCATTTTTTTCCCCTGTAAGTTACTCAGAACATCTGAATCGTTAACAAAGCTCCATTTTGGAAAATTGGTCCTGTCAAATAATGGACATGAACAGTAAGACCTTATCTACTTTGCCTCTTTGCTTACGGTACATATCCCTCTTTAGCCATTGCAGACCAATGAAGCTGAGGCACATTGAGGGGCGTCTGGAGCTGTGCTGTCCAATATAGTAGCCTCCATCCTCTACTTAAATGAAAAATAATTGAAATTAAATTTAAAATTCACTTGCTCAGTCACACTGGCCATTGTAGCTAGTGGCTACCATATTGAACAAGGCAGATTATAGAACATTTCTAGCACAGAAGAAAGCTTTATTGGACAGCACGGCTCTAGAGTTTTCTAAAACCTCATTTGGTCACGTAGCTTCTTCTTTTAACGTTTAATTTCTACTTCCCATCCTTCCAGATGGTGGTTTCTAATGTTGATTTTCCATGAAAATCACCTGGGGGAGCGTATAAAACTTCTGATGCACAAGCCAGTTGGAATCAGAATGGGGGCAGGGGACTGGGGCCCTGGCACCTGCATTTACAGACATCCCCTGAGCCATTCTAGTCAGCTGCTACCATTTGGCACCACCATTCTAGACAATAACATTCTGTCTTTTAACGGGGCAAATCAGTGTCCTTTGTACTTGCTGCCTCTGTCTGTCATTGACCAGCCTCCTTCGGAACTTGGTTAGAGAGGAATGTAAAGTATAATCTTAGAGTTCAACATTGGGAATTAAGTGAACCTGGGTCCTCTGCTTCCTTGCTTGTGAGTGATGTTTGGCCAGTTACTCAACCAAGCCAAGCTTTCGTTACTTCCTGAGGAACATGTAGATAATAGCAGAATGTGCCTTGAAGCATATGAGGATTAATTAAGATAAGGTATATAAAACACTTGTGACAGTCCCTGGCACATAAGCCCTTAATAAATATTAATATACTTTATAATAGAATATATTTTAAAACATAAAATATATTTCATGATTTTAAAATAGAATATAAAATTCTTGCTATGATAATACTACGGGATTTGTCTTCATGGATTTTGCCCTCCTTGTCAGGGAAATTTTAAGTATTTCCTTAGTATATCTCATGGCAACTCAAGGTAAAAATTTAGGCACCCCTGTCAAATGAGTAGGGAAATACTTTGGAACAGGAAGGTTTCTGTAGAGTCTGCTGTACTTACCAGAAGTTGCTTGCTCAGCTTTCTTGGTTCACAATGTAAAATTGCTGAGCAGGATTGAATGTAAATGCTCTTAGCAGTGTTCTCTCCTGAGAGTTGACTGGGCTTGGTATTGCCTCCATGCTTAGAGTCATCAACAACCAGTTGTCGGCCCTGGTTTGGATTAGGCTGGACCATCTTATTCCCAGACAACAGGCCCAGACTTGTCAGACTTGGAGGAAAGAAACTGCCTTCTAGTTCCTTGCGTCATTGAGACTTCCATGCGGTTGACGTAGAAGTGGTGATGGAGGGGCAGATATCAACTCTGCTGTTCACTGTTGGCTTCTGGAACCCTTTAGACAAGGGGCTGTCATGGCAGCACCAGGCTGGGAATGGTACCAGGTAGGACTTGGCAATATATCCGTGGATTTGTGGATTGAGTTTCCCAAGTGGATGATCTTGCAGCTTTCCCAAGTCAAAACTAAATGCAGTTAAATTTTATGAGCTTCATCCATCCTTTTCCTCTCTGTAGACAGTAGTATTTTCTTTCAAAAGGTATGTTTTCATAAGCCACCTATTAAAATGCCAAGACTCTTAGCAACCGGTTATATAAATGAACCATTTTATGTCTGTGTTTTAAAATGATCAAATCAAATTACTATAGAAGTGAAACCTGAATTATCGCCATTTCTCCAAGACATAAAAGCATGACAGCCATCCTTTTCTCCATAAAAGGCTTCAGTAATGTTCTGTGATACTCTGAGTGTTCTTTGAGTCGTCCTTTGGCTGTGGGAAAAGGTGAACATGTTGGGATTGTTAGTGAGGATATGTAGTTGTTTAAGAAAATGAAGTGCTTGCTTCTTTAGCCGGAACCCCCCCCCCCATACCCCCCCCCGCCAACGCCTGTACAGTTCAAAGATTGGAGTCCTTTGGGCGAGGTAAGTAATATTTGACTATGGAAAAGACTTGGTTTCATGGATGGCTTCTAGGGTGTCTGAGCTGATGATGATTTCAATTGCTGCATCGATGGAAAGTGAAGGAGAAGTATTGTCTAAATGTGAATGTTTCAGCTTTAGGCTGATGTACAGCAAAAGAGCTTCCATTTTGGAGTCTTGCGTACTGGACATTGAGGTAAAAATGTTTACATCATCTCAGTTAAGTTTCATCACCATCTTAAGAGTGAGATTTTACCATAATCGCATTATGTAAATGAGGTTAAAGAGCATATTATGAATATATGAGGGATGAGAACCCTGGGATATGGCAGGAAGACCTGTGTTTTTAACTAGTAGATACTAAAGGTCAACCCTTCACCGAAGGCTACTAGATATGTGGGGAGCAAACCACCCATTTAAGTCTGTGTATACCTTCATATAACATGATTTATAACAGTTACGTAATAGTCTTAAAGTCCAATAATTTTTGTTTCTTAAGCCGTAGAACCATTTCATTATGAATAATTTTAGGAGGTTGCCTAATAGGTAATGCATGTTAACTCTGGGATGAATGGGAAGGAGACCCAGTCACTGCTGCAGGGGACTTCTAATCGCATCAGCAACTCCTTGAGCTTTTCAGAACAAAGTTTGAAGAACCCTGAACATAAGTATATGTGCTGTACTTCAAGGAACCACGCCACTATTAGGGGGCCCATTGCTCCCTCTTATAAGACCATTGTGGGGTCTTCATTGTTCTGAACACCTATGTACCCTCAGCACCTGTCATCTTTCTGATTATCGCCGTAGGATTAATTTCTAGAAGTTGAAATTGCTGGGTCAAAGTGGATGCATATTTTAATGACATGCTTATTTCCAAGACTCCCTCCAAAAGACTGAAACACATTAGCCTCCCACCAGTCAAGTCTGAGTCTGCTTTGTTTCCCCATGTGCACTATCACTTTGTGGATATATTTTTTCCTGATTAACTGCCAATTTGATAGGTCCCAAATTAGAATAGAATCTTGTTGTTTCCATTTGATACATTTGATTGTTAGTGAAGGTGGTCAGGAAGTCTTCTCACCTGCCTACTTTCTTTTGTGTCCCCAAATCAGCTTTTGTTTGAGAATAGTCATGTTTCGCTGTAGGATTTCTTGGAGCAGGTTGACAGTGAACAATAGAAGGACTCTAGGCTGTTACAGATCTCACCCAGCTGGTGCTCGATCCCATAGACCAGCTGGGAGGAATGGAGGGTGTGAGGCTTGGTGAGATCTAGAGGAAAGCTTGAAAAGCAAATGCTCTGTTGACCTCTCACTCCTTCTGGATTCCTTCAGAAGAGTGAAGATGCTTTTATTTCCTTACATGCCATTGTGACTGTGTATTTTTTTTGTATTGTTTCCCTTTAATAAATATACATTTACATTTTTTTCTTTTAAAAAAATGTAAACCAATTTTAACTAGTCACTTTGTGTCATTCATTTTAGGTCCTCTAGAATTCCTTTAAAACATAATGTGCCAAGTGTCATTGCTAACTCATAATTATCCTGCAATTTTATGCAATCCTTGCTCAGAGAAGATATTTTTAATGGATTTAGGGTCACAGCAATGTGTGCCCCCACCTCACTCCCTACTGGGGAGCACTGAGTCAGAAACAGGTAAATGATAAGAATAATAGCAACAATAACAGCAATTAACATATCTATAGAACACCTACTTTGTGGCAACTTTCATATTGCACCTACGCTGAGTCAGAAATGCCATAAGAGTCTCCAGTTTGGTGGGTCATTATTTTTCACCCCCTACACTTAAAAAAATATTTATCATTTGTCTAGGAAAATATGTTTTCTGAAAACTCTTTAGATGGCTTGGCTTTGAATTACAGAGATATACAAATCAGTTTCATGCTGAATTAATTCCGAGATCACGCGATTACCCCCTCTCCCTTGGAGTTTTTGTGGGAGTTTGCACAAAAAGAAAAAGTTTCATGTTTATAGCCCTGTGTAGGCATGTACCCACGCATATGTGTGTAAATATACAAAAGATTTTAATACTCTGAGGATATGAGAACATACATATTAGGTTCCAATCAGTGAATTAGCTAGCAATGAAAGTAGCTTAAGTAAAAGAAGAAAAAGAGCGAGTCTGTTATACAGGGATGTCTCATGCTGTTCACGGTCAGGAGTGAACTGGTACTTGGGAATGGGCTGTAATCTGGGCCTGGCAAACCGCTGGGACTTTCTCTCTCCCTGTTGCCTCTGCTTTTTAGTTTTTGCTACGTTCAGTATTTTTCTTCAGAGCAGCTTTCGTGTGGAAGAAAACATGAATAACCCCTAGCTGCTTCTCAGTTCCAGCCACCCACGGAGACTGGCCGGCTGGCTCTCATTCACAGTTCTACATTCCCTGGAAAGTTAGGTTCTGCTTTGCCAGGGCTGGGTCATGTGACTGCTCTTGGCCAATGAGTGGAGCTTGGATTCCCTGTCCAAACATGGCTGCCTAGGGCTCCCCTTGGAGATCTGGCAGGAAGCTTCCCAAGAAGAGGGTTGGCTTCTGGGTTTGGCAGACAGTCCAAAAGATGTGCAATGTAATAAGAAAAAAGCTACCCAGGATTTAGATACTAATCTCCTAGACTCTTACCAGGAAATGTTAGCAAATGTTGTCTTCATTGTTTGTTCATGTCAGTAGGGGCTGGATTACAGGACTGAGGAGAAAGTTATCATAGCAACACGATGGTCTATAAATATTGAGGGGCCAAGGTGGAAGAGTATTTTGTGAAACTGCATGGAGATAAATAATGAAGTATGTATGGCAACTTTTTGCTTCCTTGTATACATACTTTGGTATTGTAGACTATTTTCTACAGTTAGCTTACAGAAGCTAGAAATCTGTGACGCATTGAGAAGAAAATCATTCTTTCCTTTGTCCATATGTGTTATGGACTGAGTGTTTGCATCCTCAGCAAATTCATATGTTGACACCCTACTCCCTAACACGATATTTGGAGGTGGGGCCTTTGGGAAGTAATTAGGTTTCGATGAGATCATGAGCTTGGGGCCCCCTTGATGGGATTAATGTCCTTTTAAGAAGAGAAATAGACCAGAACTCTCCCTTTCTTGACCATGTGAGGACAGAGCAAGAAGATGGCCTGTCTGGAAGCCGGGAAAAGAGCTCTACCCAGGAGCCAAAACTCAGTTGGCACCTGAATCTTCCACTTCCCAGTCTCCGCAACTGTGAGAACGAAATTTCTGATGTTTAAGCCACCCAGTATGTTGTTATGACATTTCTAGCTGACTAAAGCAGTATGTAGCTATTCATTAAATTATTCATCCGTCCTTTGTTTAAAACCAATGGAGTAATTATCCCAAGAAATATGTGTTAAGTGCCTATGCTATGCCAGGAACTTACATGGTAATGAGGATACTGCCTGGAGCCCTCCTGGGAAAACATAGTCTTGTATGGGAGAAAGGGGAGAGAGACTGAACATGTACACAAATCACAAAACAAGTGCAATTTCAAGGTGTGTAGGTGCTATGAAGGACGTAAATAGGTTGCTGAAATTGAGAGTCTGCGGACCTGGGGAGGGAATAGGGCTGTTTTCCATACCACTGTTTCCAGGTCATGAAAAAGATGCTTCGGATTGAGACAGCAAGAACGGGAAGAATTGAGCAAAGACCTTTCCAGATAGAGGGAAAGGCAGTCTCATGGCTGGGTCATATTGAGCAAGGCAGGTTGGGATGTGTGTGAGCCTGGGTCATGAGGACCTGGTAGATGGTGAGTTTTTGTTTTTTTTTTAACAAGTCTGCATGGTTCATAGTCCTGTTTATGGAATGCATGATGGCTGTGGCAAGAAGCAAATACATCTGGGCATGAGAGGTACAGAGGACTGCGGGGTCACAGTCAGCATCAAAGTTTCTCAGGAGGGAGGAAACAAAGTAGGGAAAACTTCTGACCAGCCCTGGCTGAGGTGTGTCAATGTAAGGTCTGGATGTTAGATATTTTTATTTCATCTAAAGCATCTAGGCACATGGGTGTCTTATCCCCTCATTCTGAGGTGTGCATTGAGGAAGTCGTGGAACAAGGGAGACCACTGAAACTGGAAGATAGATCTCAAGGTTGACATGAAAAAGAAATCTGTGTGCCAAAATTAAATACCTTTAGCCATTATTTAGTGAACTTACTAAGAAGGCAAATATGTCCTTCCAGTGGTAGGATGTATTATTTGTGAGTTATTCTGCAGTTTGATTAACTGCATCATTGTGTGTAATTGTACATGTGGATATATGTGTGTATGTTGTGTAAGTAGCAGAAGAACAGGAGCTGAGCTTGTATTGCCCATATTTTGTGGAAATGGAGGAACCTACCCTTGTCATATGTAGAGACTGGGCTGTGCCCCTTTTGTTTGACTGATTGAGGAACGCCAGTTATCCAGCAGAGGGCTGCCATCATCTTTCCCTGTCAGTGACCTCTTAACGTCACTGACAGACAGGGAACTTTTGCTGGATGCTTGGAAATGAGAGAAGGAAAACACCCATCCGTTGATTCGATTCTCTCCAGGGAGTCAAGTTGGAGTTCATTTTCCATTTGTTGTTGTGGTTACTAGTTTCTTGTCTGGAGCAGTTTCTGACTTGTGTTCCTAATCAACACTCTAATGGAATTACTCATGTTTCATTTAACAGTCTGTCTTGAAATAACCTTTTGGAAGTATTCCTTTTCGGGGTAGAGGCATTACTGGAAACAAGAATCAGCCTTTTAGGTGGATGAGGTAGAGATAGGATAAAGAGAGAGGGCTCCTGCGGGCTAGACTTTGGAGGCAGTCTATCTCCGTGGCATGATATGAAGCCCATTAGGAAGAAAGGTCTGCTTGGTCTCCCCCAAAGTGCCGCAGTATCTGAAATTCCACCATTAGCACGCATGCCTTCAAGTTAAAATAACTTTACTTAATGGGACATTACAGGCAAAGACGAAGATTCAGCACCTTTTGGTGAATGTATTCTTGTACTGGCTCATGTTCCTGCCATAGATGAAGTGATGAGATACTTGGGAAAAGAGGAGATCCCGAAAGAAAGGAAAATGACAGATGATGCAGGGGTGTGTGTGTGTGTGTGTGTGCGCGCACGTGTGTGTTCAGGAGGGGGACTCAGATAAGCACAAAGGAGAAGTGGGAGGGGATGAGGGAATGGGCATTCAAAATGGGGATGTGTCGTAGGGCAGTAGAGAGGAGAGGAACACAGGTGAGTTTGAAAGACTGTTTTTCTAGAAAGAAGAACTGTGCAGTATTCACCATTGTATGTACATGACAAAAGATCGGAATGTGCAGTATATGTTTTTGCCTGCATCACACCCATATCCCTTACCTTGGTAACTGGGTACCACCTCCCTCTGGGCATCCCACCCTCTTCTTGTTTGCTAGCCTCTTCCTGGGCTTCTGGGCTCCAGACCTGGGTCAGCAGGTCATCTTCAGGATGAGTTGGGTTTTCCATCGTAACTGAAAGGTCCCCATCCCCCGCCCCAGATTGTTCAGGATTTCTGCAGGATAGTGGGACTGAGCAGAACGAAGTGAACAGCCCAGTGCAAAGTGTTCCTCAAAGACCCCTAATTTAAATTCCTTTCCCACCCCAGTGATGTCTCTTCTCTGCCACCTTTATTGCCTCCGGTTCTCTGGCTTGTGTAAGCTGCACTGTTTCCGTATTGCAAAGGAGCTTCAGATGGATGACATCTGAGAATTGAATTGCTGTGATCCTGGTAAAGGTTTATGGAAAATTCTCTCCCCTATGTATTTAACTTCCCTTTGGACAATTTGGTAACAATTGTTACTGTGTCCTAATGGCCTTAAATTTAAATTTATCTTCTACATGTGGGCTGCTGAAGCATCTGGAAATAAGCATAGGGTCCCAGTGTGGTCAGTTATCCCAGCTATTAGAGCATCTCATCACTGTCTGTGATGGGAGTGCTCTCTGAAACCTGAAACAGTGTTTTTACACTGATGTGTGTATGTATGTGTGTGTGTAGAATAGTCTCTCAGTGTAGACACATTTTAATAACAACCCCTGGGCCCTTCTGGACCATAATCATGGCCTCAGTTCTCCTGTGGAATTCCGAATATCCAAATATTTCTCAGATTAAATCTCTCTACTTTATTCCTTCCTTGGAGGTTGCTCTCATTTTCCCACCATAAATCTCCTGTTGTTTCTTTCCTCCCCTGTTTGGATTATCCATGAGACCCATTGTTCATGGACCTCATAGGTCCCAGCTTATCTTCAGCTGTGAAGTTAATATTCCGGTAAAGGGAGAATTCATTTAGAAAAAACATATCTGGTTTTACTTAAAATGAGGTCTAAAAAGGCAAGACCTATATGGCACCTAAGTCCAGAGGGACAGGAGACTGGAATAGTCCCCAATTTGTGAGGGGAGCATGAGTGAGTTCTCTTGGTTTTCCCGAGGTCTCACCATGAAGTGGGACCCAAGGGTATTTCACCCACATCAGTTACCACTGATAGGATGTTGGCTGTGTACGCTATTATTGTTCCTCAACCCATAAAATCATTGTATCCCTAGCAATTGAAGCTCAGTTGTCAGACCAATCTCATTTTAAGTCTTGGCTCCAACCGGAAAGCCGGTTATGTGACCTTGAATGATTTATTCACATCTCTCTGGATGCAGTTTGTTTTTGTTTGGTTTTTTCACCTGTAACATGGGGATGCTGGTGTCTATCTTGAGGGGTTGCTTTGAGGATGATGGAGATTGTATGTAAAGCATATTTTATTAAAAAAAGCCACGCAAGAGTTTCCTGTCCAGTGGTGGCCTGTTTCACCTGCCTCTAGACATCGTCTGGTGTACCCTTTGGGTACCACATTCTACATTCACCTCTATTTGCAATAGCCTGTTTGATGTTGCATTCAAAGAGCACTCTCATAATTCCCCCTGCGCAGATGACAATATCTAGCATGGTGGTTAAACTTCTGAAATAAAAGTGGAATCCCTTGTCACCCTCTTACTAATTGTGTGACCTCGAATAAGGCGTTTAACTTTTCTAAACTTTAATTCCTTTATCTATAAAATGTGGAAGATGATAGTGTGTATCTCATAGGGTTTTTTTACAGAATAAAGCGTATATAAAGTCCTCAGTACAATATCTGATGTGGAATACTGAATAAGTGGAAATTGTTTTGATTGATTAGTATTACTGCTGTTGTTACGACCACCACCGTGATTGTCATCGTCGTCATTGTTATAAATCAGTGGTTCTCATCCAACGGCTCTTTCATCCCCCAGGGGACACGGGGAATATCTGGAGATGCATTTTGTCACAGCTTGTGGGTGTACTACTCGCATCTAGTGGGCAGAGACCTGGGATGCTGTTAAGTATCCTGCAATGCACAGGACAGTCTCCTATAAAAAAAGAACTATCTGGTTCCAAGTATTTGTAGTGTTGAGGTTAAGAAATCATGATATAAATAAATTGTCCGCAGCAGTCAGTGACGTCATCTGGAAACCTTTCCTCTGTTTTGATGTTCTAGAATTACTGTGTCCCTTTTAACTAAGCCATCTGAAAAATGCTCTGTTTTGCAGAATGATGAATTCTTCGGAACGTTCTGCCTTTCTTGTGTTCTGTGCCAAGCAGAGTCTGTGCCAGGTTGTGTCGAGGAGCAAATGATGGGATGCTGCTCTGGGTTGCTGCATTGCTAAGACAAATGTTTGTTTTTCGAACTTCTTGAAGGTTGCAAATGGGACTTGAATGTCCTTGGAGTTGTCCCAGGGAGAGATGGAGAGTGGATTTTAGAGATTCCTTAAACGGTTTGTGCTAGATTCTTGTTATCTTTATTATCTTAAAGGTTTAAATAGTCTTTATGGACCTTCGTTAAAAAATGTTTGAGGCCCCGATGTTATCATTCCTGTTTAAGAGAGGGTATGAGGTATTTTGTCCTTAGCAAAATTGATTTAACAAATTATTTTACCTTCTGAAATTTTCAAGTGATGGATGGAACAAGGTTTCACAAAGGGAACAAATTCAAGATGAGAATTTTGAGGGGGCACATTGTGTCACATCTGAATATTTCCTTAGTATATCTTTTATTTATATTCAATAAGCATGTAAATAAAAATTATTTAAGCACTATTGAGAATAAAAGTATTACAAATAGAAACATTTAATGCACTTTCATTTGCAGAATGCTCTTTGCAATAAATATCACTTTGGTAATTTTAGTCTCAGTAGTGTTACGATTTCATCTCCTGACAGCATACTGTTAGATTCCTCATACTATTTTTAATCTCTGTCACTACTACATTAGAGATGTTTGCTCTAATTAAAAAAAGAATCAGCTAATTTAGCCATTATCTTATTCAAAACCTCTTTCACTTTGCAAGGAGCAGAAAACAAAGAAATAAAGTAGAGGACGATGTTCTTAAAAAGATAAAGGAGGCCATACTGAGGGAGTCTGTTGGGAGTGCTGAAACTGTCTCTGCCTTCATCTGCATGATGGCTTCATGGATGTACCCATCAGTAGAAGACATCTAGATGTAGGCTCAAAATTTGTGTTCCTCACTGTGGGTAAGCTAGATGTCAACAAAAGATAGACACACAGGAGTGATCCTTTGTGGAGAGTCTTGGACAGTGTGTTGGAGTCACTAAGGAAGGAAAAATGGTCAGCATTAAGTCCTTGAGGCATGAGATTAAGGTTTTTTCAGTCATTCATTCTTTCGGCTAGCCATTCGATAATTGCATAATTGAGTGTTGGTTGTATGCCAGCCATTGTGTACTTGATGAGGTTTACAGGGATGAGCAAAAGAATGATGGTTGTTGCTTGAGTGTTGCCACCAGGTTACTAATTCTCATTGATGTGAATAACTGGGTAGAGCCACTGGTTTCTAATCCCAGCATGCAGTGTGGAGTTGGGTCGTGTCTTGTATTCTGGGGGTGGCGGGGGTGAGTGGGGCTTAAAGTAGCTGCCAAGGACTTTAAAATTTTTCTAGACATCTTTTACACAGTTCTTTTACCCACTCCCTTTATGTTTAGTTTCATGACTTAATTCATGAATGCATCCATATGGTCAAAAATTAAAACCCCAAGGTTAAAGGAAAAATTGCCTCCATTTGTTTCCCTTCCCTTCTTCCCTCAACCAGATATAATTCAGAATTCCCCTATCAGCAATAGCTGTCTTGTTCATACCTCTTCTGAGAGAGAGGGGTTGGGGAGGGAGGGAGAGAAGGAAGAAGAGAAAGTTTTCAGGGGCAGAATCGCAGAATTTGTATCTCAAGTTCTACAAACAGCATCTGGCACATAGGAGGAGCTCAAATAAATTTTAATGGAATGACTTTTTAAAATGAATGCAGATACTTTGGGGATTAATAAAATAGAAACTCTCTTGGTGAATTTCTTTTTTAAAAAAATTTTTATTGGGGTATAGTTGATTTACAATGTTGTGTTTCAGGTGTACAGCAAAGTGAATCTGTTATGCGTATACATATATCCACTCTTTTTTAGATTCTTTTCCCATATAGGTCATTGCAGAGTATTGAGTAGAGTTCCCTGTGCTATACAGTAGGTCCTTATTAGTTATAGATTTTATATATAGTAGTGTGTATCTGTCAATCCCAGTCTTCTAATTTATCCCTCCCCCCTTGGTGAATTTCTTAATAGTTTTTGTTTATGTGTGTTTTGTTAACCAACAAATATTAAAAATATAAGTACTGTCATTCCACTAAACTTTAAAACCTATCAGCATATTTGGAAAAGTTGGGAGCCACCGGGTTGGAGTGTTGGACAAGCGGTGGGTGGAGAACTTGCTGGAAAGTGAGGCAGGCTGCCAGGGAGATGGTTGTCCAAATTTGTAGAGCTCTTCCTCAGACCTTGATAATGTAAGGCTAATGTAGAGCTTTTTTCCAGCCAAGTTTGCCTAAGATGCTACTTCAGCAAAGTGATCCACGTGCAAAGACTTTTCTCCAAATTTTACAGTCATCTTGATGGAATCTAAAATCTAAGCAGCCTGTCATTTTTCTCAAATGTTATGAGTTTGCATCTTATATCAAGACCTTGTTACTTTTACCAGTTCAAAGATTCAGATTTTTTTTTAAAACCCGTCCGTTGAATGTGTAGTATTGGATCTGGAAACACTCAAGCCATTGGTATTGACTACATCAGTGTTTTTGTGTAACCGGAAGCTAAGCACCTGCTGTTTTTAAAATCTATTTTTCTCTCCCCCACTGTCTATGGTGGTTCCTTGCCATTTCAAAAATGAATATTCCACTGGAAATTTTAGCTTTGTGGTGTTAGGCCTGAAGAACGTTACCCAGAGTTCTTTATTTCTCATTTTCATAAACATTTAAATTGAAACTAGTGTTGCTTGGTGGTTTGCAAATAAATGTAAGGTGACTGAGAAGGAGAGCTAAATAAGAACTTGCAGAGAAATTTGTCTGGACTCACCTGATTCATCCCACCCTCTTGCCTCCAAGAAAAATAAAAAAAACTATGTAACAAATAGATTCATTCTAAGACAAAGGAAGTAAATATGCCAAGGAGTCTCTGGTAGAATATAAGAATATTCAAATGCTTGGAAACCATAGGAATGGACACATTTTTATTTATTTCAGTTTTTATTATTTCTCCTTCCCAGAAATGACAATTTTGCCAGTTTCTTGTATGGCATTTTTTTCTCCCTGTTTTAAAATTATCTCCCATGGTCGGAGTACCTGTTGCGGTGGATGCATTTCGCATCATTTGAAGCAGTTGCTGATTTGCCCACTGAGCTCCTGTTTGCTTGACTGTTTGCTCGGCGATCAAGAGACTGTGATAGTGTTGAATTGGTCCACTTGACACCTCAAGTCTGGCCTTCTCTGAAGAACCCTCTATCTCCTCCTGGGGAGAAGAGTGTAATTCTAAATTACTAAAGGGCGCTCTTCAGTTTTAAATAAAATACTCTGAAGTAATGAAGAGCTGATTGTATTTAACAGTTTATGCTTTACCACCCAAATTTTACCTACTTATACATTGAACTTTTATGGTACCTTTAAATGCGAGGACCAAAAATCGATGAAGAAGAAAAAGATGATGGTGATGATGGTGGTGAAGGTGATGAAGGTGATGATTAGCACTTACTAGGGCTTACTATCTGCCAGGTATTTTTCTATATGCTTTACATGCATTGAGTCATCTCTCTTCCCTAGAACCCAGTATGGGGGCAGCATTATTAGGATCTCCATTTACAAATAAGAAAACAGAAGTATTGGGAAATGCAGTAACATACTTAAAGATGGTTCAACTAGTAAGTGGTCAACCTGAAATTATATAGCCTGCATCTTCATTCAGGGTGTCAAAAAAATCTGCAAACACATTTTAAAATTATTTTTGAGCAGTATGTTAGTTTTTTGTTCAAATAATACATTCACTTTTTTTTTTAACTACTAGATATTTTTTCAACTGAAGAACATTGAAATGTAAAGCAGTGGGTCCACTTATTAATCTGGAGAAAAAATGTACAAATATGCTACAGCATTTCCAAAGATTTACACATGAATTTTAATATGCATTTAAAACTGTAGTTGAAAGATTCATGAATCAACTTTTTAGTATAGCTGTATCATTTCTGAAAAGTGTTTTAATTAAAAGCAAACTCAGTTCACAATGAGAGTTGCCTTAGATCTTTTGACTTAAATCTTCCTGAATGTAGTTTCATGAAACTAAGGCATTCTTCCGAAGCCACTGTAAAAGAGGCAAGAACTGTAGCAGCTCTACATCCATCTTGATGGGAGTCCTACCACTGAAGACTTTCTTTGAAACTTAAGGTGGCATCTTTGATATACGTTTCCGAACGATGTCTACTCTCTGGGTTTTGAGGACTTCACATTTCCTGTGAGGAAGAAGAACTTGGCAGGGTGGGGAGGTTCAAAGCATCTGTGACTGTGGTAGTTTTTGTTTTTGTTTTTTTAAAGATTTATTATTTGTTTATTTTTGGCCGAGTCGGGCCTTCGTTGTGGTACACAGGCTCCAGGGCGCATGGGCTCTGTAGCTTGCTGTATATGGGCTATAGTTGAGGTGCGCGAGCTGCCCCGAGGGATGTCGGATCTTAGTTCCCTGACCAGGGATTGAACCTGCACCTCCTGCATTGTAAGGCGCATTCTTTACCACTGGACCACCAGGGAAGTCCCCTGTGGCAGTGTTTTTAAAAGGAAGAATTAAAGGTGTGTTCTATCAGTTCAGTCATGTTATATCCTTGTCAAGAGCTGTATCTCAAGAGCTTTACTGCCCATATACTTGCCCATATACTAACATTCCAGGTTTATCTAATCCAAGGATGTACTTGCTCATAACACTGCAATCATAACATACTTTTCCAGCATGCTGAATCAGTTCTGTTATTTTCCCTGTCTCTATTCTGGAACTCTTCAAAGTTCCTGAATGTTAATATTGGTTAAAATGTTAATATTTGTAGAAGCTGGGTTTCTGTTTTCTTTGTTTTTCATTTTAAATCTGTTTTGTCAGAAGCAGCAATTGCCATACTTAGAGTAATTGAAATGCTTTTCTAGAATAATGCAGTTAGTGCTAGACTGTCTCAAGGCACCTTAGCCCTATTAAAGCTTCTTTAGAAGCTTCCTCAGTGTTGACTGCACTGCAGTGTTTATCTGTCTCCACTCAGTCTTTTGAAAACTTGAGAGATCATTGAAGCTGGATAATGGCTTGTATTGTCCACACTAATTAGGCTTCACTTCTATCTCAGAGACTGAGGGTTTTAATTTTTTTCCCTAAAGTTAAAAACTGCCTGGCAAATAATCACTTAAACTTCAGTATGTAACAAATAATCATGGCTCCAGAGGCCTAGCCAGAGTTTTCTAGATAAGCAGCAAGTGCTGTTAAAAAGAAAAAACAAAAACAAAAAACCCAGAAGGATGATCATGTTTTACTTCAAGATCACACCCATAAAAAACAAAGGGAGAATGAAAAATCCTTGAAATTTCTGGCAACAGCTAGGGCAAGGATCCTCAAACTATAGCTCTCAGGCCAGATCTGGCCGGTGATCTGTTTTATAAGTAAAGTTTGAATGGTGCACAGTCATTCTCATTTGTTTCTGTGTAGTCTCAGGCTGCTCGCCCACTAGACAGTGGAATCGAGAGGTTCGGGTAGAGAGTGTATAGCCTGCAGTGCCTAAAATATGTACTGTCTGACAGTTTATTATAGATAAGATACGCCAACCCCTTGGTTAGAGCATCAGAATCAGTATAACTGTTATTCATAAGGTTTGAGTTTTATAAAGTATTCAAATTGAGTGAATAAATATACCTTAATCCTATTTCATGGCAAAGCTTAACTTACGGATCGCAGGCTTGCCCCACTTAGATTTCACGGCACTCAGAGCCAGTGCCTGTGGGAGCCAGGGTACCCCGCTCCCTCCATGTTCTCTGTTTAGTGACTGAACATCCAACAGACAAGTGCAGGTTGAGGGCCAGGTTGACTCAGGCAAGCCTGGGGACAGAGGTCATGGGGAGGCTGTGAGGGACCTTACCCCAAGGGGACCTTAGCTCCCCCACAAGGACTGTGATGGCAACTGAGGAAAAGGAAGTGTTGAGTTTTGAGAGTTCCTTACATAGTCTAGGTCCTAGTCCTGTGTCAGATAGGTGATTTGCAGATATTCCCTCCTAGTCTGTAGCTTGTTCTTTCAAAGAGCAAAAGTTTTAAATTTTGGTTAGGTCTCATTCACAGTTTTTCCTTCTGGGGATGGTGCTGTTGGCCCTTTCAGATCTTCTGGCTATGGCTTTCCTTTCATCCTTGTACTGCTATTGTACCTTATTGCTTTAGGATGTGGTCCAGGAAGGGAAAAACTTGGGACACAAGCCATGTTTTGTACTGTGGATGTGCAAAAAATCCCAGAAACCCTGGTCATTTTGTCCCAGGAGAAAGGAAGGGGATGAGTGTGCCCGGAGTCTGCAGGCTCACTGGAGTGCAGTCTGAGAAGGTTGGATAACTTCTCAGCCAGCAGGAGATTTCAGTACCCACAAGGCACTAGCATCACATAGCAGAAAATAGACTTGTTTTTGTCTGTGTGGTATAGGTGCAGAAATATATCTGTGTAATCAATTTTCTTTATTGTTTCCATAGCTGGAATCTCCTTTAGAGTGTAGAGAAGACAAACCAAGGGCAGGAACCAGGGACAGAGTGCCCTCGAAAGGCAGTTCTCCCGGACAATACAGCTCTCTAGCTCCTTCTCCCAGGTGGGTGGGTGGTCAGATATTTGCTTCAGTTGTTTTCTCCTAAGTTATTATCTCTTCCAGATACCACCCCAGATTCTTAGCTAACCTCTTGGAGTCAGCTCAGTGGTTATTTTAATTCTCTAACTTACCCATAGTCTCTTCTTGGATAAATACTTTGAACGGTGGTGCTCACAGCTCATGCCTCAGTAATATTCTTTCTCTGATTGATCAGAGGTAGGGGTTTGGATAATTCCTCAGTTCCATCTCACCTCTACCATTGTGGGATCCACAGTGGAAGGCAGTTGGTTTAATTACCTCAGGCTCTGCTGGTGAGAGCTCTTTTCATTAGTATCCTTGTGTATAATCAACGAACTTATATATCAATCATTTTATCCTTTGCCAGGGCCTGAGCAGTTAAAGGTGGTCACAGATAGATTCATCCCATATACCATCTATCCTAGCTAAACTGGCTTCTTCCTTTCAGCAGAGCCCAGAGCGCCTAAGTGGTACGAATCCAACTGAATGTGACCAAGCCCTGACCATAATTGCCACCTTGAGTCCATGGCTCTGCTTTCCAAAGTCCCTGTTTTCCTAAGCTTGGCTTCCCCAGAGACAGCCTTCAGAGGGTTTCTCATCAAGAAAAGAAAGCCATTCAACTTAGCTGGTTGCCTGAATAAATCATTAGGATCAGAATTTAGCCTTATAATCAACCAGTTTTTTAAACTCAAAAGCATTAGTTCCCCTACTTTCATGTGCTTGAGAATGAATCACTGAGACAGACTTAAAATACGAATTCTAGGGCCTCACCTCAGAGGTTCTGCCTTAAAAGGATGGAGTGGCGCTAAGAATGCTGTTTTGAAAAAGTACCCACAGGCAGTTGGGCTGCTTGTGATTCTACAAGCCTCACTATTACAAAGTTCTTAAAGAAACATCAAGGGATGGGGATACATATATATATACACACACACACACACACACACATGAAAGGAGAGTAAACACTGACCATATCCTATCAATAAAAACGTTTACCTCATTGTGAATTTCATTTAGGGGGAAGGATGGTGAAACCATTTCTTCCCCTTCCCTTGCCCTTTTCCTTCTCCCTTTTGTGTCCTCCCTCCATCCCTTCTGTGTTTAAAATAATGTAATTATATATCCACTGATGATTTTTCGAAATTCTCATTTGTAAGCCTCTTCCACCTAACGTCCCTTAAATATTTTCAAACATTGATATTTTTTCACCCATGTGCTTCTTAATTAATTGCTGCCCATCAGTCTGTCACCAGATTGTAGGCTTATGGAGGCAGCGATATTATTTTGTTCACAGCTGAGCCCAGTGCCGCTACAGCGCTCATAAGAAGTGGTAAATATGAGTTGAGTGGTATCTGAACTTGTGAATCATAATTTATTTAACTAATCCAGTATGGCGTGTCATTTAAGTTTCCACCCCAATTTTGTTGTTGTAACACACCAGGGAACACACATACATACATATATGTATTAGTTTCTCTATCTAGCCACTGTCTTGAGAAAATTAGATATCAAGGTGGAATTCTATATTGAAGTGGAAATATCAAACCAAAGGGTGTTTTGATGAGAAAATAAACCTATTCTACTTCACTGAAGCACAGAAAGAAATTTATTGAAAGACACAAGGACAGCTCCTAGAACCCAAGAGCCAGGAACAGAGCTGGGCCTCTCGGGGAACTTGACCTGGTTGGTAGAAACTCAGTAAGCAGAGTCCCAATGTGTCTTTCCTTGATTTTCTTATTTCCTTCCATCTCTTTTTTGCATCTATTCCATTTTCCTTCCCCTGCCAACTAGCTTTCTCTGTTTTCACATGTACATCTGGAAAGATGGCCATTGCAGCCCTGACTTTATGGGGTGTTTCAGTAACAGGGCCACAACCAAACACCTAGAATTTGTGTCACAGTTCTGAATACTGAGAAAGAGTCTCTGATGGACCCAGCGTGCGTCAGCCAGCTCTGATGGGGGAGAGCACGTGTTCCTTACACGAAGGTGGGTCGATCGTCAGGGGCTTGGGGTGAGAAGCTGACAGTTAATGGAGGAGTGAACAGCAGGCGCTGTGAGGGGTGTCCCCGGCTAAAGGACTGCATGTATAAAGCACACGGATTTGAACATTCTTTTATGACACCAGTCTCCGACTACTGTGGGGTGAAAGATTCCCCTGCTCCCCACCCCCGTGTTCCCCCAGGAGGCTGAGATTATCAGGTTGAAGAGTCATGAGGCTACCATTTCCCTGCTTTATTAGCTTAAGCTTAACATTTTGTATTTCGTAGTCGATTTAACAGAACTAGTAAAATGTTATCCTATCAAGTTCTAATTCTTAGTGTTTTGGGAAAAATAGGCCGTGTTTTTGTCCTCCATGTAACCAGTAATGTGGCTACCCAATTTGGCTGTTAGTCCAAAGGAGGGCCATTACTAGACTTCAAAAGGGTGGGATTAAAAACTCACTGAGTCTGGGCTAATAAGAGTGATTTAGGCAGAACTGTACTGGGCAAATCCTTTGCAAGAAGGCCTCAATAGACTTCCTTGTTCTTTTTCTTTCTTCTTCCCCAGTTATGTGAACTGCTATAATTAAGAAGACAGTAAGATCAAAAGGTCAAACAAAGCATTTTATCATTTGTTTTTCTTTTTTTAAAATTGTGGTCCAGTGGTCTTATAGTTATTCCTAATTTTTTAATATTGTACTTGAATTTTAAATGTTGGGTTTGTTTGGCGAAATTAGGGTAAGCATGAACTTGCTTTGGCTCTTAGGAAGGTTAGAACTGGTTTTTTCCCTAAATAATTTTGATTTTTTTTGGGGGGGGTACACCAAGTTCAATCATCTGTTTTTGTACACATATCCCCGTATTCCCTCCCTCCCTCGAGTCCCCCCCACCCTCCCTCGAGTCCCCCCCATCCTCCCCATCCCAGTCCTCTAAGGCATCTTCCATCCTCGAGTTGAACTCCCTTTGTTATACAACTTCCCACTGGCTATCTATTTTACAGTTGGTAGTATATATATGTCTGTGCTACTCTCTCACTTCGTCTCATCTTCCCCTTCACCCCCCGCCCCCTAATTGTTTGATTTTTAAAAAGAATAATCTTTCTCTTGGTCATCATTAGTCTTGCAAGTTTTGAAATGAAAGGGATGCAGTGTATTTATTACATTAATAATGATGATATATGATTATGCTTTTAATAATAATGCTTCTTGTTCTGAGTGCTCTGGGCAGGACATCATTTTGAGGAATTGAAGATTTTTGTTTGTGTGCAAGATGCTTCCTTTTTGTGAAAAATAGAACAAAGACAGGAACATTTGATGGAATTATTGAGGTTGTATACTGTTCAAGGACTTTATAAAAGCGAGCCTTGTGACTCCCCCCCCCCCCCTCCAATTTGGAAAGTACTCTGTAAATCTTACATAACCCTCGCCAATTTTGGGTCCTCAGTCACAGCATTAGGACCCTGAGGAAGTGAGATGTTCCCCAGATCAGCCTCTTGAGGTGTTTCTATCCCATCATGTAATGTTTAATGAGCCCAGAGGGTACTTTCTTGGACCATACACGAGAAAGGTTTTCTATTGTGGCCTGAGAGGTTTGAGCATGGAGGTACCTTTTATGCAAAATGACAGAAGTGGCTTCCTAAGTTAGGGCTCAGAGATTTGAGTCTGATTTCTGAAGTTTCCTCAGACTGGCTAGTTGACTTTAAATTTCCCAGCCCTTCTGATAATCACCTGCCTCAAGTGTAAAATGGGTCTTAATTAAACCTCTCAGGATTGGTTGAAGGATTAAATGATACTCAATAATTTGCAGAATTTAGGGGTCTTAGAGCTAAGCAGAGTGTTCTGTGACTTGTGACTGTAGGCTGTAGTCAGGATTGCAGCATCTGGATCAATCTCTTGTCTCTCCCAATAGGACTTCCCAAGGCCTTTGTTATTGCCTGCAGGAGTTCATGATGGAGGAGGATAAAGCATCCTTTGAGAATGTTGAGGAGGGAGGAATCTCATTGTGCGAGGGCAGCCTTACTAGCCCATACGTTTGCTTTTCTTCCTTCCCTAATGACTGGAAGTTTTTGGTCTTTTTTTTTTCCCCCCCTTTGTGTCCTTTTTTTTTCTTTTTTGTTTGTTTTGTGAGTTTGGTGCTTGGAGAGTCAATAAACTTTTCTAAATTTTCCTTTTAGTCTCACTGAGCAAACCCCACACATGATTGGAGAAGGCGTCTTATGCTAATGTTATTTTCCTTTGAGGATTCCCCATTTCTCTGAATATTGATTTACTTTCTGAGACGCTTCAGTTTGGTGTGAGTAGCAATACAGAGAAAAATACAAACTGGAAGTAATTTGGAGGGAGCTACTGTATAGTTGATTTTATTACAGCAGGGTCTCTTGAGTGCAAGCCAGAGTTGGGAATTTTTCTTAGCATTCCGCAGACCTCTGTGATACAGCTGGCAGTAGGGCCTGTGAGGAGTGAATTTAGGTAGAACAAACTGAAAAAGCGGCTTCCTGAAATACAGTGAAATGAATTATCTGAAATGCTTAGGGAAAAGTGGTCATAACTTATGTATGTACTAGCAGCTTGTTTCCAGAGGGAAGCAGCTGTTGTAGAAGCAAAGAAATGACGATTGGAATTAGAGAGGCCAGGTTTGGGGTCCAAGTATTATTACTGAGTTCATGACCTTGGCTAGTCCAGTCTCCTTTTTGAACCTCAGTAGTACTATTTGTAGAATTGGAATGAGAGCCCCTACCTCGTGGGATGGTTGTGGGATTGCTAGGACAAACTGCATGTGAAAACTCTTTGTAAAACTTTAAAGTGCTTTTAATATACCTGTGAGTCCTGCCCACATGGGCCTTTGGAGACTTTCTTGCACAGTTGAGTGACATTGTGTGTTAATTACTTTCTGAAGTTTCTGGTTTGAATGTGGGGGAAAGGAAAGATGCAGCTTCCAGACTTGCAGGCCATTGTAGGCATGCCTCCCGCAGGATCTAACCTAAATAAACTTTTTTTTTGGGGGGGTGATTGACTTCTCTTTACCTCCTTCACCTTTGTCAGCCTCTGTTCCATACTTGGTTTCAACTATATTAAACTGTTATTTCTTGAGCTTGCTAAGCTATCCCACTCCCAAGCTTTTGTACAGGCTTTTTTTTTTTCCTTCTGCCTAGGATATTTTTTCTACTTATGTCAGTGGTTAAATCCTGCTCTTAAATTTCATCTGTATTATCACATCCACTTATAGTTATTAGTAACCACCCAAGGGTAAATTAGGTGTTTAACCCCTGGATTCCTACAATACCACCTGCCTACCCCTGACATTCCAGTCTCTTTTATTAGCACCCATTGATATTTGTGCATCTGGTCTACCAGGCTGTGTGCTCCCAGAGGGCAGGGAATGTGCCCTTTTTGTTGTCATATCTCCAAGCACCTAATATAGCCCCTAGTTATATGGAATAATTTCTAGGTACATAAATGAGTGATGTGTGAGAGTTATTTTCCTTGTTGCTCAAGTACAACGTGTTTTGGCATCCTATTTAAAGTTTCTGGGCTGCCTAGAACCAGCCAAACATAGCATCTTTGTTTTGACAGTAGACTCTTCACTAAAAAATGGCAGAGGAAGACTTTTCAAGTTGAGTTTATCATTTGGTGATCTAGTTTCTTGCAGAGTGTATTGCTATGAAAGTGCACCAGTGCCTGATAAACTCAAGGTACCTTAAAGATGACTGGGGTTTGTGTCTGCAACAGCTCATTCTCCACCCATTTGCTAATCCTAAATGAAAAATGAGTCTAAAAAAATCATGTCTGATTTTTATTGTGACTGAGCTTAGAGGGAAAGAGAATTTTTGCAACTAAACATGACTTCTTGGAAGGGAATAGGGCCAGTATTATTATTGCTGAAGATACTATTCTGATGTCAGATCATTTGAAATATGAGATGGATGGAAAGGAATGTGGCTTCTTCTAATGAAATGTTCTGTGCTTGTGGTTTAGTGAGAGGTGCTTTGATTGAAGAACTTTAAATAGGAGCACCAGAGTTTAACACATTGAGAGAGGTGTGTCAGTCAATATTAAAGGATTCCTTGGCCGAAGAAATTGTATTTAATACCACAGAATGTCTCTCTGAACTTGTTTGGGAGATACTTATTCACTGAAGTCACTAATGTTTTATTCATTTGTGGTATGGATCAAGGGAAATATTTTGATCTGGCTTCCAAGGCATAGTAGATAAAACTTTTTTTCCCCTTAAATTTAATAGCTGTGTATTTCACTCAGTCAACTCATTTCTCTGATTCATTTGATGAATATTTATTGAGTGCCACTTATACCAGGCATTGTTCCAATGGAAACAGAGAGCAAAGAACCAGAGACCAAGTATTTATAACGTTTCATTTCTTGTAATGATTTTTATTGTCTCAGTGAATTTTATGCTAAATAAATAACTTTGTATAATGTGTTATATAACTAGAAGGGAAAGAGATAATGCAATACAATGTTATCCATAGTTCCTGTGATTGGGGTTGAATTTAAACACTTACTTTTTATCTGTGTTTAAGTCATGATTTTCTAAACCTGTCACCAACTCTGGACACACTTTTGGCTTAAATATATTGGGTGAAACATACTAATACTCCACCCCCAACTCCCACATAAAGGGGGGGAATGAGATCAAACTGGTAAACATTACCCAGGTACTGTATTGATAGACTCTACTTGTTCCGTAGCAATGAAGAAAGCGCCCTCTTGTGGTTGCCTGTGGTTTTAAATTATTTTTCAAATATCTGCTTCCTTTTTTAAAACTACAGAATAGTTCATGAACACATATGGAGTACAGAATGGTGTATTAAGTATATATTGCAGTAAGGCTGTTTATAATGTGATTTAACTTCTGTACTCTATATGTTTTCATTTCTCTTGTGTGTATACCTAGGAATGGAATTGCTGGGTCTTAGGGTAGTTCCACGTTTAACTTTTTGAAGAACTATCACATTGTTTTTCAGAGTGGCTGACGCATGAGGTTTCCAGTTTCTCCACATCCTCACCAATACTTGCTATTATGCCTTTTCGATTTAAGCCATTCTAGTGGATGTGAAGTGGTATTTAATTGTAGCTTTGATTCACATTTCCTTAGTGAGTAACGATTTTGAGCATCTTCTTATGTGCTTATTAGCCACAGTGTATCTTCTTTGAAGAAATGAATATTTAAATTCTTAAACCATTTTTTTCATTGGGCTGTCTTTTTACTGTTGAGTTTAAGATTTTTTTTTTAACATCTTACAGATAATGGATCCTAATCACTATGTGATTTGCAAATATCTTCCCCATTCTGTGGGTTGTCTTTTCACTTTCTTAACAGCATCATTTATAGCACATTTTTAATTTTAATGTAGTCCATTTTATATGTGTTTCTCTTTAGTTGCTTATGCTTTTGGTTGTATCCAAGAAAAAATTGTTTAATTAAAGGTCATGAAATTTACCTCTGTTAAGAGTTTTACAGTTTTAGCCCTTACATTTAGGCTTATGATCCAGTAAATCAGTTTCTGCCCGTGGCCCATTAGTAATTATACTTGCCTCACAGTTTGGGAGGACTTAATGAGACAATACTTATACCTGGAACAGAGTAAACATGCAGCAGATGTGACTTGTCATTATTGAACCTGAAAACAGATCTACTTTACTTAAAACAGGGTCCTTCAAACTATTAAGATTGTATCTCAAACTATAATAAAAACAAACTTTAATTACTCTGGAAGGCAGATATTTTGAGGAAAACAATCATAATAATAATGTGAACTGTTCATCTAACTTGTGTTTTTTTTTTTGCTAAAAAATAACCCATGTAATTCTTTTAAAAAGAGTCAAGTTCTTTGACTTTAAAAAGAGTTTATCTTATTCCTTGTTTTAAGAGGTTTAGAAAAAACTCATTAGTTACTCCCTGTATTAATTTTCTTTTTACTGCTGTAAACAGTTATCACAGTTATCACAGCTGGCTCTGATGCTTCTTTTGTGCTTCCTGGTCCACTACTAAGGACCCTTGTGATTAGATCTGGGCCACGTGGGTAGTCTAGGGTCACCTCCCTATTTTAAGGTGCTTTACAATCAGCAATCTTAATTTTCCCTGGCCATGTATCGTATTTATATGTTCCGGATGTTGGGTCGTGGATATCTCTGGGGGCCGTTATTCTGCCTTTCATGCTTCCTAATGATAATGTCTGCCAGCTGGGATGCAGAGTATTTCCCTTTGACAGTCATGGGTTCGAGACTTGGGACATGTGAGAAACTGACATGAAAGGCATCCCATCCCAAACTCTGTGAGGCAGTGACATCTGCCAGTCTGCCCAGGAGGGTGCCCTTCTCATGTGTCTCTGTTTTTACAGAACCGTTTGCTGTGAGGGGTTCTCCCGTCAGATGATTCAGCCTCCCACTGACCCTGTGACTTAAGGAAAGCTACCTGAAGTGTGGTTTTGTGGCCTCAGAAGGACGGGCAGGCTGATGGAGATGAATCGGAATTGAGCTCAGACCGTTACCAAGTCCCTTTCAGGGTGGTTGTTTTCATTAATGGATATTGCCAGTATGGCCCTCGAAGCTGTTACGATCCTGTGACAGCGTCTCAGTCATGAGATGAAACTGAATTATCTGTAATATGAGTGTAATGTCAAGTCAATTTCATTATATCCTTGGTCTTTGAAAAGCTGCAATTGCTATATCATTTGTATCATAATTCTTTTAATGAACCTATTTGTATGAAACTATTTAGTTAAAAAAAAATGACTCCATTCCCTGATCATGGTAGATAAGGGAGTTTGGAAGATGAAACAATCAAATACTCAGATGATCAAAGGAAACCCTTAGCCTAGCGCCTGGCACATTGAAGTGCTCAGTGAGTGCTATGAAGTATCTTATGATGTACCAATATTTGTTTTTGAGGATGCTATTGGCAGGCACTATTCTGTTTTCCTTCCAAACCTTTAAAAATAAATACAGAAGCACTGAAACATAAAAGCTAGAAAGCACTGAAAAGGTAAAATTCATCTGTAGTCAGAGCCCTTAAAAAATATAAAATAAGCAGTGCTAATACCACCTTCTGCCCCAGGTGGGCTAGATTCTTTTCCTCTTCTCTCATCAGCCTCCCTCTGTGAACCACTGTTGATAATTTGATACCCATCCTTCCTTAATTTTTCTAAGTTTTTATAAACAAGTCCACACGTGCCCTTAAAATATACAGTGGGTATTCATCCAATTGATCACAGTAATGACTTACTTTAATGTTAGGATCTTTATTTTTAGAAAAATGGATTCTTTCCTCAAAGAGGAACTTTAGTTCAGCTGTTAACACTTTCTGACCTGTGTAATCTTGAATATGAGTATTAAAACTATCCATGAATAAATGTGCAAATGAATCCCCCGAGTCTCTTCTTTTAATGGTTTCAGATCTGGTTGTTCAGCCTTTGGATCACCTTAGTAGTGTGGATATAGAACTTCTACTTTAAGCCTTCTTCAGTGTTTCTGAAAGTCTTGAGGACAAGTTAGTAATTATAAGTGTTGATTTAAAGTACTCTGTAAGTCAGAATTAGGGATACAGATGTAGAGAACAAACATATGGACACCAAGAGGGAAGAGTGGGGTGGGGGAATGAATTGGGATATTGAGATTGACACACATACACTAGTATGTATAAAATAGACAAAAAATAAAAATAAAAAAAGTACTCTGTAAAAGTTTGATAGAGTGTTTTTGCCTTCCTGCTTGTGTGTTTGGGGGCCAAAGCCTTAAGTAAATCTCCTTTCCTTCTTCCTGCCTCTTCTTGTGACACGTTAAGTTGACAGCATCGTCTCAAGAGGGGCCACCTCTTTTTCAGGTTGTCAAACGTGTTACAGTTGTCATTTCCCCCTTTCTTAAATGGTGCGATTTGCGTGACAATTCAGGCTCCCTTCACAAGTAATGGATAACAGGACTAGCTAGTAAGAAAACGATTAGAGTTACTTGCTACTGCCTTGGCTTAATAACATTCTTGTCATTTTCAAAAGATGGATCTTTTTTGGAGACCTTAAGGAATCAAGATCTTTTCCTTCATGGTGTGAGAAAAATTCATTAGACTGTGACTTTAAAAAAAAGGCTCGTGTTCCCACAGGAGAACTATCCATCCAACTAGACCTATAAATCTTAAGTTGAATTTTTCTGGCAAGGGGCAGAGGCTATCAAATTAGGGGATAAATCTCTCAAGGGACCGTGCAGTTCCTGCTGTTAGGAAGCAGATTTAACATTGCCCTTGCAAAGTTTAATTTTAAATAGTTTCACAGTTTCTTATGCCAGAAAACACAGGCAGAGAGGACCGCGTTGCTGGGGTGAAGATGTGTTATTGTATCTGGAAAAAGTGTTGAGTGTAGTGATGAATGGCACCTGGACGAGCCTCCCCCGACCTTCCTTACTTTGGGCTGAGTCCTCCCAGAAGCTAATTGGGGAACTTCTGTGTCAACTGGAAACCAGCCTCGGTCCATTTGTTCCCCTCTACACGGAGAAGAGGGCCATGAACGTGAATGCTGGTCGAGCCCAGGATGTGATGAAAGAGGTCATATTGCCAGTAATGTTTGCTGAAGCATAAACTTAATGGTGGAGAAAAAAAATGAGTATGTTAAGTGGTTATTCCTGTGGAATCCTGGAGCATGACCCAGCACGAGCACAGAACAACTGTTTGGAAAGTCAAAGATTTTCACTTAATTGGTTAATACGGGATTTCTTAACCTCGGCCCTATTGTTGTTTGGAGTGGATAATCCCATGTTTTGTGCAGGGCTGTTCTGTGCATTGTAGGATATTTATCCACATCCCTGGCCTCTACCTCTAGGGACCATTAGCACCTTACTTGTTGTGACAGCCATTAATGTCGCTGGACAGTGACAGTGTCCCTGGGAGCGTCATCACCCCCTGTAGGGACCTTTTGAAATACGTTGCCATCTGTTTTTTTTTTTTAATACATCCTTAATGGAGTATAATTGCTTTCAATGTTTTGTTAGTTTCTGCTGTACAGCAAAGTGAATCAACTGTATGCATACATATAGCCCCATATCCCCTCCCTCTTGAGCCTCCCTCTCACCCTCCCTATGCCACCCCTCTAGGTCATCACCAAGCATCGACTTTATCTCCCTGCGCTATGCAGCAGCTTCCCACTAGCCATCTATTTTACATTTGGTAGTATATATGTGTCAGTGCTACTCTCTCACTTTGTCCCAGCTTCCCCATCCGCCCTTGTGTCCTCAAGTCCATTCTCGACGTCTGCGTCTTTATTCTTGCCCTACCACTAGGTTCATCAGTACAGAGTTTTTCTCTTTAATTTAATGTTCTGTTTTTAATGAAGTTAGTGCTGTAAACTGTCTCTCACATGGCTGTTGCGGGGCTTTGCAGAATATGGAGCTAAAATTGCTTCGTATGATGTGAGTGCTCAATAAGTAGGAGATGCGTGAGTAAGTGATGCACAACATATAAATTATTATACAATATCTATCTAATCATGATGTTACCAGATCTTCAAATAGCACGCTGGTGGTGTTAGCTAAAACATATTAGTGCCAAGCATCTTGCTAAATGCTTTACACATATTATTAATTTAATCTGCACAAAAACCCTATGAGATGGGAGCTGTTATTATCGTTTTCTCCATTGTTTACACAAAGGCCCAGAGATTCTACAACACCCCAATCAAATAGGCAGGATTTGAAGCCAGCTGTGTGTGTTTGTTCCTCATTTTCTTAGGAGACTGAACATATTTTTTCACATTTATTTGGTATTTATGCTAAGGATGGTGCCTGTGTTTTAACAAAAGAATGATAATGAACTTGATGTTTATTTGCTTTTACTTACTTTTCCCCCTTGACTTTTATTCTGTAGCATTCATCCTGTTCTGGTTACAAAGAGTAACTGATTTAACACTTAAAACACTCCTCCAAGGCAGGTACTGTTACTCTTTGTTTTATAGATGAGGAGACTGAAGCACTGAGGCTAAGGAATTTACCTAAGGTCACACAGCTACCAAGCACATTATCTGTATGTTTGCTTCTAAAAGTTAGAATAAGGATCCTCAAGAATTTAAAAATAGAACTGCCATGTGAACCAGCAATTCCACTTCTGGAAATATAGCCAAAGGAAACAAAAACATTAACTTGAAAAGATATCTGCACCCCTAGGTTCATAGCAACATTATTCACAATAGCCTAGACATGGAAACAACCTAAGTGTCCACTGAAAGATTGATGGGTGAAGACGTTGTGATATATACATACAATGGAATATTATTCATCTGTAAAAAATGAGGAAATCCTACCATTTGCAACAACATGGGTGAAGCTTGAGGGCATGGTGTTAAGTGAAATGTCAGAGACAGACAAATACTGTATGATCTCAGTTGTACGCGGAATCTAGAAAAACCAACCAACCAATAACTACCCCCTCCCCGCCCCGCCGCCCAACTCATAGAAAAAGAGATTACATTTGTGGTTGCCAGAGGTTGAGGTGGGAGGAGGGAGAATTTGAGGAAGGCGCAAGAATCCAGATTCATTAAAAAAAATTTTCCCCTGAAGTGTAACTGTCTAAGGACCCGTTTTGACTGTTTTTGCAGAGCACAGAGTGCCTCGCCGTGTTCTTTACCCTGAATTCCTTTCAGGGTAGCCAGTAGGTCAGCAGCTGCAGTGGGTAATGACGTAATCAGAGTAGCACTGGAGGGCGGGCAACAATCTTTGTTTTATAATCTCAAGAAAACTGGAAAAAACTTTAAACAATAGAGAATCTTGTGTTTATAAATTTGTCAGTTATAATAAACTTTTTATATTTTTATTTAAAAATTTGCATTTATGAATAGTTTTAGAATCAAGAAAGTCTTAGTTTTCAGTGATAGCGTTAGGTGCACATTCTTTGTTTAAATTTATTTTATTGAAGTATAGTTGATTTACAGTGTGTTGTGTTAATTTCTACTGTACATTAAAGTGATTGTTATACATATATATATACATTCTTTTTCGTATTCTTTTGCATTATGGTTTATCACAGCATACTGAATATAGTTCTCTGTGTGATACAGTAGGACCTTGTTGTTTATCATTCTCTATATAATAGTTTGCACCTGCTAATCCCAAACTCCCAATCCATCCCTCTGCCTTGGCAATCACAGATCTGTTCTCTATGTCTGTGAGTCTGTTTCTGTTTTGTAGATGAGTTCATTTGTGCCATATTTTAGATTCCACATATAAGTGATATCCTATGGTATTTGTCTTTCTCTTTGTGACTTACTTCACTTATTAGTATGATAATCTCTAGGTCTATCCATGTTGCTGCAAATGGCATTATTTTGTTCTTTTTTATGGCTGAGTAGTATTCTGTTATATACATGTACCACATCTTATCTACTCATCTGTCGATGGACAGTTAGGTTGTTTCTTTGTCTTGGCTATTGTAAATAGTGCTGTTATGAACATAGTGATGCATGTATTTTTTTGAATGATAGTTTTGTTCGGGTATATGCCCAGGAATGGGATTGCTGGATCATATGGCAACTCTATTTTTAGTTTTCTGAGGTTACCAATCAGGCTCTCAACCCGCAGCCTCTTGTTGAGCATCTGCTCTGTTCCAGGCACTGTGCTAGCCCTGGATTCCCTTCAGGGACTGTGGGAGGATGAAAAGCAAGGAGAAAGTAAAGGCCTTGTTGAAAGCAGTGGTGGAAGCCAGGAGCACTGTTCAGCACAGACGAAACCCGGGTATGAATGATGCAGCCCACGGTGGGTGTCAACAAGAGTAGCTGAAAAGCAGAAAAGGTCTGATGGAAGAGATCAGATCACTCTTTGTTCATGAATCACACAAATGTCTTTCAGCTGCTCTAGGCTAGAAGCCCTGTGGATTCATGTTTTACATTAAATCTGTGGTTATTTGGGGGGAGAGGGCATACCGTTTTTTGTTGCTGTCAGGATTTTTTTTTTTTTTTTCATTATGATGCCTGAAAGCTGGCATTAATTATTGTAGCGGTGTGTCTGCCCAGAGATTTCTTCCAGCTGCCAAGAAAACCAAATATTCGCAGAGTCAAAATCACCCCAGATGTGTTCTATGTAATTTAAAAATCAGCCTTTACAAAACTGATGTCCAATTTATAATTTAATGTGTTTGACAAGGAGGTCTTTGTGTGTGTGTGTGTGTGTGTGTGTGTGTGTGTGTGTGTGTGTCTGTGTTTTAAAAAAGCATTACCATTAACAAAAATTGTGTTTTCTGGGACTCGGAGACCTTAAAAATTTTTTGGAAATACATCTTCCATCCTTTCACCTCATCACTTTTTTTGACATTAATGTTTGTGTGGCTTTTAAAAAAAATTGAAAGGAGGATTTAATTATTGGAAGGTAAAACATTTAGAAGCCATAAAAACCCCCAGCTGTCTAATGCCAACAGTGTTTCATGCAAAAAGTAGTAAAAAATGTTGCACGGATTTCATTTATTCTTTTGGTACCACCTATGGAGAAGACAGGGCAGTGAGTAATTATATTTCAAGGAGCTGGTAAAAATTACCAACTGGGTAGCAAGGGTGACCAAAAAAAATGCATTCATGTAATATATTCAACTAGATATTAGACACACTGTAAGTTGGTGGTTTATGTTTTATTTCTTTTATGGAAACACATTTTGTTTATTTCAGAAGTAATATATGTTCATCAAACAACAATTAGAAAATGCTGTTTAAAAGAGCCTATGGTCTTACCATTCCTTGTAACCACAGTTAACACTTCGATGTAGATTATTGCAGATGTGTTCTGTGCATATCCATTCTCATATAGGCTATGCTTTCTTTATCATAAGATGCTGCCTGTTGTAATGCCTGTTATTGTTCCCCAAAGTTAGCAGCAGTATTTTTGCAGGGTAGAGGGGAAAAGGTGAAACTTTATTATGTAACATGATTTCAGAAAACTTAGAATGAGAAAAATGCATTTGAGATTAATGTATCTCAAGTATATTGAAGTGGGTCTTTTGTATGATAATATCTATGATGAAGATAATAAAAGTTATAGATAATATTACTGAACTCTTACTCAGTGCTGGATGCTATGAAAGTGATGTATATTGTTCCATACCATTTTCACTACTACCCTGTGATGATGGTAATATTTTTATCCCAAATTTGTAGATGAGGAAACGGAAGCTTAGAAAGGCTGAATAATTGACTCCTGTAGCTAACCAACAGCAGAGGCAGAAATCAAACCCAGGCCTATCTAGTTCTAACCTCTTAATGTGGTCTCCCCATTGCCCAAGGCCGAGAGCATATCGGGGGACCCCTTGTTAGGCACAGAACACATGCTCACTTCTAGTTGCTCTTTGTTTGAATTTCTTGACTGGTTCTTACTTAAAATCAGTTGTGATCTTTAAGTTCCGTATAGTTGTTCATCGCTGAAGGGGAAAGTATTTTGAGTGTGTTATTTCTCTTAGTGGAGCAGATGAATGTCAGGGGAGAGAATGGGTACAGGGCGCTTCCATAGGCTGTGTGACAGTAGCTTGATGGACTCTGACTTTTTAGGGGACACTTGCCAGTGGAGTTCTAGGGAATGTATATGAGGACTTACCATAAGGCCTTTTCTACCAAAACCTGGGTGTATTCAAAATAAGAAGGAACTCTTTGCCCTAAGAAGATTTAAAACGTAGGACAGATTTGGACTTCAGAAACGAATTATTCCAGAAGGAGTGGCAGGACAAAAATTGTGCTCATTTCAAACACATTTCCGATAAATTTATGGGTGAAACCACAGGGAGCTCATAGAGGCAATAATAATATTATCTTGGTAACAGCACGGATAAATATCTTCTGTGCCTTTGAGAGCAATAGCGGAAGGGATAACCTCCATTTCCCCTGCTCAGGACTTCTGTGCTTGACAAAAACAGAATTTTAGTTTACCCAGAATTATGTATCATAAACAGAAATTCATAATAATGAAAAGTTCCATCCAATGTTAGAATAAAATGTTACTATAGATTAGTTTTTAACTTTTGTTTATTAGCTAGAGAATCTGAGGCTCTGAAAACAAGTACCCTATGCCACTTAATTATTGGGTTGGTTGCATTGTGGGATTCTGTAGTGTGTAATTGCTGCAGCGGAGCTATGTATCTTTTGGAATTTTCTCTATTCCTGTGAATTCTTCTTCCTCTTTGTTCTTCCTAAGGCATTATTCTAATTTGTAACTTGTTCAGCAACCACAAGTAATTCGTATTAAATGGAAAATACAATGGGATATAAAAATTCTAATCTTTGTATCTAATTACAAAAATGTCATTAAAATTAAGGACTTAAGTATAATTAAGGCATAACCAGCCTAGTCAGGGCGATCTGAGGCCTGAGAGAAGCAAATTAGAACAGTTACAGTTTCCTTCTGAATTAACTGTATCCTCCAGAAGGCAGTCTCCTGCCTTTCTTGATCACAGAGCAAATTCAAAGGTGATTGTAGCTTAAAATTACCTACCAAGCCTGTCCACCAGCACCGACACCCTTTGGAACGTTCAAGACCAGTGGCTGACTTTGGACAATTAGAATGGTGTTGCTTTGACCTGGTGCTGGAATATTCCGAGTTTATCTGACGATGATCCCCCCACCTCTTCCCTTTAGTTCATTTGTGTTTTGGACATGTTGGCTGCGGTTTTCATGTATCAGTCCGTGGTCATAGTGATTCAGGGTCAGTGGGAGCTTGAGAGTTCATGTGTTTTCTTTAACTTTGCATTTTGTGGAGGTAAAAGTAAGTAATAGCTAACATTAATGGACAACTGTTTTGTGCCACGTGCTTTTCAGAAAACTTCATACATATGATTTCATTTATTTCTTGTAACAGCCCTGCCAGGCAGGTAGAGTTTCTCCATTTAACAGATGAAGAAACTAAGCCCTGAAAGGTAAAATAACTTTTTTAAAGTGAGGAGAAAGTCGCTGGTCTGAGGCAGTCTGCATCTTAACCCAGTTCTCCAGTGCTTATAAGCTCCCAATTCCCACCCCTCACCTTGTTCCCTTTTCCTCGTTTCTCATGCTGTCTGCTGCTTTCTGTGCATCTTTTCTCATCATCCTTGCAGACGGGAAATCCTCACTGGCCTGTTCAGTAATCAGGAGTTGGGCCACAAAATTGAGTCCCTGAAAACATGTCTTGTCCCAAACACTCACTGATTTACAAATGCCACCCCTAGTTCCTCTGAAGTTTGTGAGCTTTCTGGTTTGTGAGGCTTTATCCTGGACTCAGCGTAATTCTTTTGTCTGCTCCCTGGTCATGTTCTCTATGGTTGCTTCAATTCCAGGAAGGGACTCTGTGCACGACAGCCCCAGGCTTACTTCTTTCCCACACCCAGTGATCTTGAGGAAGGAGGCACCCCTTTCTTCTAGTGCCATTATCATTCTCTGAATGGAACCCAGTTGGCTCAGCTGGGTCCCATCCTTACATCAGGGTCGATTTTCCCTCCCTGGATCTACCCGTGTGGCAGGAATGGCAGGGTCCTGTGACGGACAGCGCTGAGTCCCCTGGAGCCTGGGCAGAAGAGACAAGGAGGGAATGGGTTTTCCCCAAAGTCTGACAGTACTAATGGGTAGACCTTTGCATATAGAATCACCAAGTCTCTATTTTGATAAGGAAAGAAGAAATTGACAGGCCTAGTGGATCACATTTATTTATTTATTTATTTATACTTTTTAAAAAAACGCACATATTTCTTTTTTTTTCATTAAAATATTTACAACCAGAAATTAAGATCTTACATGATGTAGAGTCGTAAAATGGACTTCAGACGCCATCCGGCCCCTGGCTCTCATAGTGTGCTCCAGGCAGCACTGAGGATTCATGATTTAGGCTGAAGTGTATAGTAAGATAATGATGGTCTTATTGAACAAAAAGTTAAATCCACTAAGCTTCTCCTTTTATCAGAGTTTCTTAAAATTTTGGTGCTTACTCTACCTTATTTCCTGTGGAACGCTAGCAGAAAATAAAATAAGCTGACAGCAAATAATTATTAACCACCATATTTGAAGAAGGCTGGTCATACCTCATTTTGATAGCCAGTTTTTTCAAAACCTGCAGCTATGTAATGTGACAGTTGTGATTTTATATTACATAGCTATAAAAATTTCTGTGCGATTTCTGATGAAATCTCCGCTCTGCCACCTGAAAATACCGAGAACTACCTTCAGGATTTATTTTTCCACGTTCACATACCATCTGTGCTGATATTTGCTTAATAATATTCTTTATATCAACTTCCTTAAAAATTAAACACATCTACATACAAACCATTGATATTTTTTGAATACTCACTACCTATTAAAAGCATCTTTCATAACCCTTTCCCAACCCTCCATGCAAAATGAACCACACTTTGAGAAGCACTCCAGGCAGCTGTTACAGGTATCTTTTACCTGTTTGAACCAAAACACGTAGAGTGACTTACCTCTGTGAAGGGCTAGTGCGCATAGTCAGAACAAGGACTGACCAGCAGGCTTTCTCCCAGCTTTGTTTCTTTTTATACCTGGCAAGATGGATTGGAGATGAACTTTATTAAGTGATGTCCTATGTAATGAAAAGGGCAGAGTCGAATGCATTTTACACACTACTAAAGGTGCTTGGCCAATTTTGATATAAGGATGGGAATCCTGATGACAGTTTCCCAGGAGGCATCTTCTTTAGAACTAGGAGCAGGTATAGAATCCCTGGAAACAGTTGAATGGGCTCAAAGCTTTTGTCTCAGTGGATGCATTTCCGTAGGCAGAAAATTCGAAGAAGCCTGTGGTAAGCCGAGAGCAGTTTGCACTGTGATATATTTTCTTCTGTGTCCCTCACCTGCCCTGCATCTTCAGTAATAAGGTGCATGAGAGCTATAATGATGTCAAGGGCCCAAGATAGCAGTCTCCCAGGTGGCACATAGATCTGCCAGTTGAGATTTTCAATGGTGAATTTTGGACGTGAACATCTTTGCCCAAGGACCCTGTTGGATGCAGTGAGTTTCATTAGAAGTCGTGACAAGAGAGGCCGTCTAGTCTGTGGTGTTCGAGCTACTTTATTAGAGAAGTGATGCAATCTGGGGAAGCTGTTGGCAAATGCCCTCCACCCACTAAAATCTGAACTTGAAGGGGCCTTTTAACATCTTTCTGCTTCACTTCTGTATGTGTCAAACAAGGATATGAAATTTATTACACCAAGATCAAATGAGATGGATCATGAGATAAGATCATTGCTGGTAACGGGTCTGAAATGGTTTTTTAAATTGTTCTTTTGGTTTCACAACAATTCAGAGGCAAATAAGACACATTATTAACATCTATGGATCCACTCTACAAAAATCAGCCCATGTGGTTTTTAAAAAGGCACTGTTATAGAGAGGTAGTAACTACACATTTGAAACAAGGTGCATATTTATTTCCTTGGTGTCCAGAGGTATGTGTTATCAGTACCTGGATCTGTATCTTCTCACCACAGAAGAATAGAGAGTGGTGCTTTATAATCATCTTGCAGCCCAGGGCGTCTTCAGTTTTCATTTGCATATGAGTCCCCTTGAACATCCTTAAAATGCAGCTGTCACTGGGGTGGTGCCTGCCACCCTGTATTTCAGATAAGCTCCCTGTGATGCTAATACCCTCTGAGCAGCAAAACCAAGGGCGAGTGCGATGTGAGCCCATAGTTGTAAAAAGATCATGAAACAACCTCTAAGTACACACATTTCTTAGGATCATATACATTAATCATTTTACCTTGCTAACTTGTATTCCTTTTGTTATCAGAAAAAAAAGATTGATGATTTTTTTTTTGGAAATCTTTTTTTTTAAAATAAATAAATTTATTTATTTATTTATTTATTTATTTATTGTGTTGGGTCTTGGTTGCTGCACACGGGCTTTCTCTAGTTGCAGCTAGTGGGGACCACTCTTCATTCTCCTCATTGTCGGCTCCTCATTGTGGTGGCTTCTCTTGTTGCAGGGCACAAGCTCTAGGCGTGTGGGCTTCAGTAGTTGCAGCACACAGGCTCAATAGTTGTGGCTCGTGGGCTCTAGAGCGAAGGCTCGGTAGTTGTGCACGGGCTTAGTTGCGCCATGGCATGTGGGATCTTCCTGGAGCAGGGATCGAACCCATGTCCCCTGCATTGGCAGGCGGACTCTCAACCACTGCGCCACCTAGGAAGTCCAAAAGAGTGATGATTTTTAAAGAATATTTTCCTATTTCTTTTCTTTGATGATAAAGCAAATGTTAAATTCAGATGTTGCAAATTTTTGTTCAAGGCTCTGCTTCAAAGCTGTTGGCTTTAAAACTGAAATACTTCAGTTGAAGTTACCAAGAGACTGTTTGCTGTTTTTGCATTTCATGAGTTCTTAGCACTGTTTGGATAGGCAGGCTTTCTCAGAATCCCAGTGGACTGCAGTAAGATGGCACTGGACAAATGTGCCTTGTCCCTGGATTTGAAAGGGGAAAATATTATTCTCTATGCGGTGCAGTTTTTATCTTTTAAAAACATGTTTCTCACATTTTCTAAAAGATAATGATTTCTTTAAAGTAATGCCACTATAGAGTTGTCTAAAGCAGAGATATTAAAAATTAAATTCTGGGAAAGTTCAAACCCACACTCATGTGTGCTCTACCTTAACTGGAAAAAATGGGCCTCCACTACTGCACTTCATCTTTGTCATGTATTTAATAGATGTGAATAAAGTCATTCTACCCCACAGCTGGCTCTATTATGTGAACCCTGCAGGAGCGATTAGTTTTTCAGAAAGCATTCTAATTTTCTGCTCTTTGATTTCAATAGTTTTTGTAAGTATGTGTGTGTGCTTTAGTAAAGCAGAAATGGTTTAAACACTTAATTGAAGCAAGTGACCTTTGTTTTACCAAGTCTTGAATTTGATATGGTGGAACCAATGTCCTTAAATAATTTTTTATGCAGTTTGTTTAGAGGGTTTCCATTAGGAAGAGGATGCTTGCCTAATTAGGAAGCTGTGTTGTCAGAGCTTCATTCTGAGATGTCCTTGCCTTGGCAGAAGAAGTGGATGGCTTTGTGCTTTTTAAATGCTATAAAAATATTCTCCAATTTAGGATGATGGGGATTTTGAAAATGCTTTGGGGAAAGTCTTAATTGAAAACAAACAAACAAAATTATGGGTGACTCAGAAAGAGAAAGCATATGTATTTTTGGATCTGGAAGAAATATTACAGAACTTAGGGATCACACAGGGATCAGGAAGGAAAGTTAAAAGTTTGAATAGGTGATTACTGGTAAGATGGAGAGAAGCAAGTGTGGGGATCTGAGGAGTTCATGCTGGCTAAACAGAACCTGTGTGCCGGTTGATTTTGTGTGCCATGGTTCTGCCATTTCTGCTAGATAATGGGGACCAAACAAATAGAAGAGAAAAAAGAGAAACTGAAATTCATAGAGGAGGGTATGACTTGCCCAAGTTGGTGGTCTGCTACCATCTGACTTCAGACCAGAACCCAGGCACTTTTTAACCCCAGCTTACTGTGTTTTCTGTCACTTCATCACAGTAATGGCTTTGGTGAAGGTTTTCCTTTCACTTTAGAAGAAGATCACGTTCCCCACACTTGCCATTTTATCAGGAGGACTCCAGTTTGTCTTTTCAGCTGTCTTTTTTTTTTTTTTTTTTTTTTTTTTCTTAAGTTAGTTGCTAGTAGCAGGGCTTCTTTTTCAAAATTATTTAATTAATTAATTAATTTTGGCTGCACTGGGTCTTAGTTACAGCACTTGGGATCTTTGTTGCCATATGAGGGTGCTTAGTTGCAGCATGTGGGGTCTAGTTCCCTGACTAGGGATTGAACCCGGGCCCCCTGCATTTGGAGCACAGAGTCTTAATCACTGGACCACCAGGGAAGTCCCTTTTCGGGTGTCTTGAAGCTTTTGCCGGTAGTTGGTAATTGCCAACTGTGGTGTCACTGGGGTTAGACCATAGATGTCTAGACCACGTTTAAAAAAAAAATTCTTTAGCATCTATTCTCTAAATGTGTTCATTAGAACATTAGTATTTTTATTTTATTCTATTTATTTATTATTTTTTGGGGGGTACACCAACTTCAATCATCTGTTTTTATACACATATCCCCGTATTCCCTCCCTCCCTCGACTCCCCCCCACCTTCCCCGTCCCAGTCCTCTAAGGCATCATCCATCCTCGAGTTGAACTCCCTTTGTTATACAGCAACTTCCCACTGGTTATCTATTTTACAGTTGGTAGTATATATATGTCTATGCTACTCTCTCACTTCGTCTCAGCTTCTCCTTCACCCCCCGCCCCCCCAAACCTCGAGTTCTCCAGTCCATTCTCTGCATCTGCGTCCTTGTTCTTGTCTTGTCGCTGAGTTGATCAGTACCATTTTTAGATTCCTTATATATGAGTTAGCATACAATATTTGTCTTTTTGACTTACTTCACTCTGTATGACAGACTCTAGGTCTATCCACCTCATTACATATAGCTCCATCTCATCCCTTTTTAGAGCTGAGTAATATTCCATTGTATATATATGCCACATCTTCTGTATCCATTCATTTGTTGATGGGCATTTAGGTTGCTTCCATGTCCTGGCTATTGTAAATAGTGCTGCAATAAACATTATGGTACAGGTTTCTTTTGGGATGATGGTTTTCTTTGGGTACACGCCCAGGAGTGGGATGACTGGATCATATGGTAGTTCTATGTGTAGTTTTTTAAGGAACCTCCAAATTGTTTTCCATAGTGGCTGTACCAACTTACAGTCCCACCAACAGTGCAGGAGAGTTCCCTTTTCTCCACACCCTCTCCAACATTTGTGGTTTCCAGATTTTGTGATGATGGCCATTCTGACCGGTGTGAGGTGATACCTCATTGTGGCTTTGACTTGCATTTCTCTGATGATGAGTGATGTTGAGCATCTTTTCATGTGTTTGTTGGCCATCTGTATGTCTTCTTTGGAGAAGTGTCTATTTAGGTCTTCTGCCCATTTGTGGATTGGGTTATTTGCTTTTTTGATATTAAGCTGCATGAGCTGCTTGTATATTTTGGAGGTTAATCCTTTGTCCGTTGTTTCATAGGCAATTATTTTTTCCCATTCTGAGGGTTGCCTTTTAGTCTTGTTTGTGGTTTCTTTCACTGTGCAAAAGCTTTTAAGTTTCATGAGGTCCCATTTGTTTATTCTTGATTTTATTTCCATGATTCTAGGAGGTGGGTCCAAAAGGATCTTGCTTTGATGGATGTCATAGAGTGTTCTGCCTATGTTTTCCTCTAGGAGTTTGATAGTGTCTGGCCTTACATGTAGGTCTTGAATCCATTTGGAGTTTATTTTTGTGTATGGTGTTAGGAAGTGTTCTAATTTCATTCTTTTACATGTTGCTGTCCAATTTTCCCAGCACCACTTATTGAAGAGGCTGTCTTTTTTCCATTGTATATTCGTGCCTCCTTTGTCAAAGATAAGGTGCCCATATGTGTTTGGTCTTACCTCTGAGTTCTCTATTCTGTTCCATTGATCTTCCTTTCTGTTTTTGTGTCAGTACCATACTGTCTTGATCACTATGGCCTTGTAGTATAGTTTGAAGTCAGGAAGCCTGATTCCACCAAGTCCATTTTTCCTTCTCAAGATTGCTTTGGCTATTCAGGGTCTTTTGCGTTTCCATACAAAGCATAAGATTTCTTGCTCTAGTTCTGTGAAAAATGCCATTGGTAATTTGATCGGGATTGCATTGAATCTGTAAATTGCTTTGGGTAGTATAGTCATTTTCACGATGTTGATTCTTCCAATCCAGGAACATGATATGTCCCTCCATCTGTTTGTGTCGTCTTTGATTTCTTTCATCAATGTCTTAAAGTTTTCTGCATACAGATCTTTTGCCTCCTTAGGCAGGTTTATTCCTAGGTATTTGATTCTTTTTGTTGCAATGGTGAATGGAAGAGTTTCCTTAATTTCTCTTTCTGCTCTTCCGTTGTTAAGTGTATAGGAATGCAAGAGATTTCTGTGCATTAATTTTGTATCTTGCTACTTTACTAAACTCATCAATGAGTGCTAGCAGTTTTCTGGTAGAGTCTTTAGGGTTTTCTATATATAATATCATGTCATCTGCAAAGACTGACAATTTTACTTCTTCTTTTCTAATTTGGATTCCTTTTATTTTTTTTTTCTTCTCTGATTGCTGTGGCTAAAACTTCCAAAACTCTGTTGAATAATAATGGTGAGAGTGGACACCCTTGTCTTGTTCCTATTCTTAGAGGGAATCTTTCAGTTTTTCCCCATTTAGAATGATGTTGGCTTTTGGTTTCTCATATATGGCTTTTATTATGTTGAGGTAATTTCCTTCTATGCCCATTTTCTGGAGAGCTTTTATCATAAATGGATGTTGAACTTTGTCAAAAGCTTTTTCTGCATCTATTGAGATGATCATGTGGTTTTTATCCTTCAATTTGTTGATATGATGTATCACGTTGATTAATTTGCATATATTGCGTATATTGCATATAGTATTTTTTAAAACTCCAATAGGAAGATATGATGTGTATCATACCATTTCCAACTCTTTGACTATAAGACTTCCGCCCCCGCCCCGCTTTTTTTGGTGTATCCCATTAAGTTCATGTTTTGAGCTAATTTAGGGAACATTGTTTTAGACATATATGTAACCGTAGAATCCCTTTTAACTTGGTTTCAAATCCCTTTTGTTTACATCTCCTTTGGTCACAGTTCAGTTTGTGTCCCTCTTAAGATGTGATTGCAGTAACTTGGGTGTTTTGTCACTACTGTAGGTCCCCCCTTACCTGTGGTTCTACTTTCTGTGGTTTCATTTACCGCGTCGATCATGGTCTGAAAATATTAAACGGGAAATTCCGGAAATAAAGAGTTCATAAGTTTTACATTGTGTGCCCTTCTGAGCAGCATGATGGAATCTGCAGCCCTGTCCCTGACATACATCATCCCTTTCTCCATCATATCTGCCCTGTTGTCACTGTCTCATTATCAGATTGACTGTATTCACACTGCTTGTGTTCAAATGACCTTTATTTTCCTTAATAATGACCTCAAAGTGCAAGACTACTACTGATGCTGGCAGTTCAGGTTTGCCAAAGAGAAGATGTAAAGTGCTTCCTTGAAGTGAGGAGGTGAAAGTTCTTGACTTAATGAGGAAAGAAAAAAAAATTGTGTGCAGAGGTTGCTAAGATCTCCAGTAAGAACAAATCTTCTATCTGTGAAATTGTAAAGAAGGAAAAAGAAATTTGCTAGTTTTGTTGTCACACCTCAAACTGTAAAAGTTATGGCCACAGTGCGTGATAAGCACTTAGTTAAGATGGAAAAGGCATTAAATTTGTGCAATAAGATATTTTGAGAGAGTCAATATTCACATAACTTCCTTATAGTATATTGTTATAATTGTTCCATTTTCTTATTAGTTACTGTTGTTAATCTCTTACTGTGCCTAATTTATATATTAAACTTTATCATGTATGTGTATGTCTTGGGAAAAACAGTATATATAGGGTTTGGTACTATCTGCAGTTTCAGGCTTCCACTGGGGTGGGTCTTAGAGCATATCCCTGGCGGGCCCACTAGAGCAGGACTTCTCCCTTCTTTTTTATTTTTTGTTGACATATAGTTGATTTGCAATGTTGTGTTAATTTCTGCTGTACAGCAAAGTGATTCAGTTGTATATATACATATATTCTTTTTTATATTCTTTCTCATCATGGTTTATCACAGGATACTGAGTATATATAGTTCCCTGTGCTCTACAGTAGGACCTTGTTGTTCATCCATTGTATATATACTGGTTTGCATCTGCTCATGCCAAACTCCCACTCCGTTCCTCCCCAACCCCTTACCCCTCAGCAACCACAGATGTCAGTGAGGACGTCTCTCTTCTTCTAGATCATATACTACATTGAATACCTCCAAAGCTCATGAAAATCTCTACTTCTGAGTAGAAGCAGGTACTTCCCACTTACCCAAATGACATTTTCTGAGGATTAGTTTAACTTGTGCTGTGCCTTGTAGAAAGAGCTGTGCTAAATATGTGAAGTTTAATTAGTACTAAATATGTTAGGAAGGCAAATGCAAATAGCCGTAGTTGTTAATTAAACAAGCAAGGAAATGTTAGGCATAGTTCATTTCTACCTCTTTATCTCAGTTTAATAAATAGCAAGAATAAAGGCACAGATGGGACTGAATGTTGGGATGGTCAGATCAAATTATTTAGCTAAGGCCAGGAAATATTTTGATTATATTAAGCAGGGTCATGTATATATTAAGAGGTTTGGCAGATTTTGCAGAAATGTGAATGTTGTATAGGAAACATCATTTCCTTGCTTAGAAACAAGTTCGAGAAGGACAGAAAATACGAAAATGTCAACCCATGTTGAAGATTGTCCATTGACTTGCTTATGAAAAAAAATTGGTTCCACAGGGAAGGAACCACTGGCATTCCCCCAGTCAGTGATTAAATTCTCTACAGAATTAATTCTGAAAGGCTGTGCAGACTCTGGTTGAGTGTTTCTAGAGGCCAGTCTCACAGCTTTTCCAGGCAACTTTTCAAGGCAATGTAAAGATGGAGGAAAGGTACTGTAAGTTAGTGGACTTGGGGTTAGGCTGTCCTGAGCTTGATTCCTAACTCTTCCAACGCTCTAGTTCTGGAATGACTTTGGGTAAATTACTGAAATATTTTAAAATTCAGTTTCCTTCTTTTACAAAATCCATTATGTAAAATAGAGTTAATAATATACACTTTCTTTTTTAAAATAAATTTAATTAATTAATTGGCTGCGTTGGGTCTTCGGTGCTGGGCACGGGCTTTCTCTAGTTGTGGCGAGCGGGGGCTACTCTTCCTAGCAGTGGCTTCTCTTGTTGCAGAGCATGGACTCTAGGCATGTGGGCTTCAGTAGTTGTAGCACGTGAGCTCAGTAGTTGTGGCTCGTGGGCTGTAGAGTGCAGGCTCAGTAGTTGTGGTGCACAGGCATAGCTGCTCCACCGCGTGTGGGATCTTCCCGGACCAGGGATCGAACCCGTGTCCCCTGCATTGGCAGGTGGATTCTTAACTGCTGCGCCACCAGGAAAGTCCCTAATATATACGTTCTAAGGTTGTTAAGAGCACTAATGAGACTGTTGTGCTTAATGGCACTCAAATATTACTACATGTATAGCTGTCACCACCACGATCAGTTGTTGAGAGAGGACCAAATACTTGGCACTAAATAAAAACCAAGGCCCCTAATGGCAACCTTGTCATAGGTTGGGCGGCCTTTCCTTTTGGTACCAGCTCATTCCTAACACCAGAGCTGTAAATGGGATTCGTTGTGTTTGCCAGAGATTTTCACTCTGCAAGAGTTGATTTCATGTATTATGCTTTTAAAAAAGAAAAGACAAGTCAGATGATGTTAGTCAGATAATGTTAATTTTTAAGTTCTGTAGGACTGAGGACAGCACGATGAGGGCCGTTCATTGACCTCCGTGTTGGAAGGTATGCAGTGTGACTCAAGGGACACAGCCCCTGATGAAAACCAACCTTATCGTTTGGTTGACTTAATTTAGTTCCTGTAGTTTCTTTGATGACTGTGTGTCCATTTTGCTGCCATATCCTTGGCTCAGTGTTGAAACCTCAAGGAAACAGTACATAGTCTGTTGCCATGGCACTTTGAGCTAAGTGAGAAAGACGTGAAAATGAACAAAATAGGAGGTGCTGTTTTTATTTTGTATTATTTACTTATTTATTATTTATTTCATTTGGCCGCACCATGTGGCATGTGGGATCTTAGTTCCCCTCTCAGGGATTGGATCAGGGATTGAACCCGTGCCCCCTGCAGTGGAAGCGCAGCATTTTAACCACTGTACCTCCAGGGAGGTCCCGAAAGTACTGTTTTCAAATGTCTGGAAGAAGTCAGCAGGCCCCAGGCATGCACTGAATGTGTGTATGCACAGCTATGATTATCCTAGAAACAAATGAATTTCTGAAATTCCATTCAAAAAGTCAGGTTAATTGATACTGTTTTTTTCTCACCAGATCTTAAAGAGTATGCTTTTTAAAAAAAGGAAACTGATTGATGTTAGATGTTAGATATCTGCTTTTGATGACTTTTTCCTCTAAGCATTTTTTCGGGTTAGGTGATCTTTCCACAAGGCCTCAGTTGTCAGGGTTTCTTTAAAACTTTAGGGTGGAATCGAGCTTTGATTTAGAGTAAATAAAACTGACATTTCCTTTCTTTGAAAATGATTGTTGTTGAAAACTTAGTAAAGGTAGTAAAACAGAATATCAGCAACTATTGCAAAGGCAGAGCTAGACATTCACATTTTCCTTTCCAACATTTTCCTTTCCATTTTGAGGGAGGGGCAGAAGCAGAAAAAGAATGAGTCACAACAGGAAGTAATGCTATACTTGCATGTAAAACTGAATGTTTACCTGACAGCCTCTTGATAATTCAGTATTACACCATTTTGACATCTACGTCTATTTTTTTTTTTTTTGGTGCGGGCAAGGTAGGGGGCTAGAAATTCCACTAACTGTATTAAGTATTTCATGTTCATTATAAAAGGAAAGAGAGAACTATTTTAATACGCAACTATAAACTTTGTTAATAATCAGTTTTTTTTTTCTTTTTTAAAAAGCGTGTGTGTATATATAGTAAAATATGGAAAATGCACACATTCTCAACGAGGAGAGTGTGTTGTTTCGTAACCATTAGTGTAGGGTATGGCTTAAGAAGACAGGCTCGGAAGTTACACAGCTTAAATTGGACCCGTAGCTCTTGCACTTAGTAGTCATGTGATTGGGTGAGTTTTGTGTTTCTGTGCCTCAGTTTTCTGAGGTGGTTGTGAGGATTAAATGAGCTAATAAATGAAAAGTGCCTTACAGGCAGTGAGTACTATATAAATGTTGCCAGTCATCCCCCTCACTTAGCTCTGTGTTTTCCTTTGTAATGACTGCATATGTTACATTGTATGGCTTTACCATAATTTTTTGAACCAGCCCTACTCTGGGGAATAGAGGTTGTTTTCATTTTTTGGTTCCAAATTGTGTTGCAGTGAATATCCTTGTATGTACACTTATGCCTGCATTTAGATCCCATCCTGGAGGTGGTAGAGGGATGCATACATGAATACCATATAAAGAATGCTGCTCTATATCTTTTTCTAAGTGCAGACAAGACTTTAAATCCTGTCTAAAGCCACTTACTAGTCATGTGACTGTAGGTGAGATACTTAGCCTCTCAGGACCTCAGTTTCCTCTTTGTAAAACTGGTGGAACCAATAGTATCTACTTCAATGGTGGTTATACGGATTACATGAGAAAAGCATGTAAAGCACTTAGGGAAATGAATGGCTTACCATAAACACAGCAGACATGATGTAACCAGAGGAACAAATGGAAACAGGATGGTTACTGTTACTGATAGCATTCTTGCTTCCCCAGAGCCCTGTTCATGATTCTCCAATAGATGAATAAATGAACAAGGAGTGGTTCGCTACTTTCTTGGGATAATTATGAAGTAGAATAATGATGGCATCTTTCTGAGAGCTGTGCATTTTTCTGTCTTGTTTTTTTTGTTTTTGTTTTTTTGTTTTCTCTCCCCTCCTGCTGTCTGTAACTCACTGTCCATCTGCTGTGTGGTAATGAGATTCCTATGAGAGGCTAGTTTTTGGAGAATGAATAGGTGCTCCGAGTCATCTCTGCAGAAAAGATCTCTTCCATCAGCACAGAGGTCTGCAAACAAGGGTACAGAATTTCTGATTTGGAGACATGCGAAATGGATTTTCAAGGAGGTGCCGAAGGACACCCCTTCCCAGGACGTGTTCGTGGTTTTTGTTGGAAGGGAAAAAGTAGAGCCACTTGAGCTGTGATTATTCATGGATTGCTTGCCTGAAAGGACCTGGGCATTTGAAGTGGTTTTTACCTGTTGAAATGCAATTGTTCTGGAGTATTATGAGTGCTGGATACAGGAGGGTGAGTTACTGGAACGGAAAAGTGAAGCAGTTTCCAGCATTGCCCCATTGGCCTCCTGAAACTTCCTGGGTTCATATCACCACCTGCTGTAGTGAGGTTTGGGTCCTGAAGGGTTAACAGTCTTTGCTTTGTGTCCATCGAGTCCCATATACAAACAAGATGGAAAATGCAGCTCTTTGTCCTGTCAAGACCATTTTTCATTTCTTGCAGCACCTGACTTGTTTTCACAAACACTTGGAAGCCCAGAAATCCTCTCCTTGGAGGGGAGGTAAAACCGATCACATTCCCTACCAAGTGGTCCTGAGAGGCGAGAGCCATCAGTTTTACCTGCAGCCATCACAGGCATCTGTTTTCCGTGATTGCCATGAAACTGTGCATTCCAGGCTCATTCTTGGCTGGTTAATGAGGAGCAGGCTGGCCGACGGAATAAAGACTTCTTTTGCGGCATTGTGCATGCAGTTTGTGGCTTGTTTGAAACAAACGGTTCTCTCCTTTTAACCTCTCTGCCTTTGCCCCTATAGAAAAGAGACACACATAAAAGCATTTGGAGAGGTTAGGAATGAAACCTCATGTAATTACTACAGGAAATGGCTTAACAATGTTGGGATTTGGTATTTTGCTGTAGTTCTATAGAGTCCTTACTTGACAAGACTACTCCTAGGACTATTGGAAATGATTTATTCTTCATAGAAATGTCTAATGGTGTTCTTAAATTGACTCCATTTGCCTTCTCTGGCTGTGTCATTGTCTCCAGTTACAATCTTGCATTGAATAATTATTCCTCTGAATTTAGTTGGTGATCAGATGAAGCTGTATAGCTCTACGATGCCTAAAAGCTGTTTTTCCCGAAACATCTCATCTTTTGTCTTCTACATCTCAGGGCCACTCTGGAAATTGGACTTGGCTGGTAAGAGTCAAGATTGAGGGTTTAAAATAACATTTGTTATTTTACTGCATCTGTCATGTGGTAAGGCTCCATCCTTTCCTTCTTCAATTTCTGCCTTTGTCAGGGATCTTCGATTCTGTCTTTAGGTCATCTGTCTATACTAAATACGCTATACACTAAATATGTTTAAAATGACAAACAAGCTCACTCTCACTGCACTCAAAGGCAGTTTCCCACCTACCTCCATCCCTTATTTCAAAGAAGTCTTTCCAAGAAGCCGCTCTCTGACAGACCAGCTCAGGCATAAATTTTCTTTTCCCAGTTTTGAGGTGAAGTTCAGATGTTAAGATTTTTAGGTTTATGAGAAAGTTCTCACCCTCCCTCTCTTTCAGTGTTCCTCTATTATAAGACAGGGTTGTCAGGTAGCTAAGGACTTAGGCTTTGAAGCCTGACAGCCTGGGCTCAAATATCAGTTCTGCTACTTCCCAGCTCTGTGACCTTGGCAAGTTTCTTAACCTCTCTGGTGGCCAGTTTCTTTCTTTTTCAAAGGAGATAATCATATGACTATCTTATATTACAGTGTCTGGCACATTGTAAATAATCATTAAGTGTTAGCACTTATTATTAATGATTGCGAGGCTGCTGTGAGCTTGGCGTTATGGATGACCATGGTATTGATGACAGTCATGGCGATGAAAACAAAAAGCAACATCAGCAGTGATGGTTAAACATTTACTCTGCGTGTACAATGTGCCAGACCTTGCGTTGAGTTGGACCTGCACTGCATCATTTGAATCTTAGAACAAGTCTATGAGGGAGGTATTGTTGTAATGTCCAGTTTTGTCAAGAACACTGAATGTTACCAGTGTTACGTAACTTTTCGCTAGTTAGAGCCAGAAAATGGTAGGGCCGGGATCTGAATCCAGGCAGTCTGATGTGAATGCAGGCTTGAGTTTTAATTTCAGCACCACATCAGTCACGTAAAAATGAGCTCTGTTTCGAGTCTCTTTGACCTCTTCCCTATCCCTTTCAACAAGAAGAGTTGACTCCAATCACTTTTACTGGACAGAGATATTTACAACAGATTCTGCTTGCGGTGGCTTTCTTCTCCCAGGGTTGGGTTGCTTGCTCAGATGTTATTCTGCTATGATTACGCACTTGGCCTGGGGTCCCACTTAACACAAACAACAACAGCAGCTGCTTGTTCTTCTGAGAGCTCGTTTTGTGCCAAGTACAGACTAAGGAGAGTTATTTCATTTACTTCTTACACCGTAAGCCCATTTTGCGGGCAAGGAAGCCGAGACTTGGATAGGTTTACAATATCTGTAAATGTTTGAGGTTGATGAAGATGGTTACAGTGTTAGCAGCTCAGTTCCGTATTTACAAAACTATCCCAGAAGAGAGCATCATTGTAGTAGGAGGAACAACAGCACAGTTGGGGACGGGATTCAGTTCTCTGCTCTCCTGTGCACCCACTGGGAGAATCCAGACAAATTGCTTTCTTTCCTGCAAGCTCAGTTTCCTTCCCTTCCCACCGCGTGATGCGTCTCCTTTCTGGGCCTGCAGTGAGGCATATATAGCTTCGAGGGAGTGAATGTATAAGAAAGCTCACAAGTGTTAGATGGATTTAAAATATGAGTTCTGCTAATTCACAAGCATATGTGTTCATTGAACACCTTATTTTTAAAAGCGGGCAATAAATATTTACCTATTTTTTGGACTTCCTGGAGGGAGACTTGGGATTTCAGGAAGAGTTTTGAGTCGTAAAGTTTACCGTTTTGAGAAACAATGTTCTCGATGAGTGAAGGCAACAAAAGTGCTACCGCTTTCTCTAGGACAGGGTTTCCCGACCTTGACACCATAGACGTTCTAAGCTTGATACTTCTGGTGGTGGGAGGTCTGTGCGTTGTAGGATATTTAGTGATATCCTTTGCCTCTCCCCCTTCCATGCTAATAGCATTCCTCTAGTTGTGAAAACAAAAAATGTCTTCAGACATTGCCAAACATCTCTTGGGGCAGGGGGTGATGTCACCCCCCAGATGAGAACCATTGCTCTGGAATTATATATTGACAACAAATTCACTTAAAATGAATATACTACAGGCTGGGTAAAGTGTCACAGTGGGTCCCCGTGGACAGTTTGCAAAATCTGGCCCACGGTGGACAAAAGGGGATTTTTTTTCCAGGTATTTCAAGAGTGCCTTTCTTGGGTATGAGCTCCATGTGTTTAAAAGAAAAAAGGGGACGCTGAGACGAAGCGAGAGAGTAGCACAGACATATATATACTACCAACTGTAAAATAGATAGCCAGTGGGAAGCTGTTGTATAACAAAGGGAGCCCAACTCGAGGATGGAAGATGCCTTAGAGGACTGGGACGGGGAGGGTGGGGGGGACTCGAGGGAGAGTAGGGGGGGAGTCAAGGGAGGGAGGGAATATGGGGATATGTGTATAAAAACAGATGATTGAACTTGGTGTACCCCCCCCAAAAAATAAATAAATAAAATTAAAAAAAAAACAAATAAAAGAAAAAAAGCAGTGAGACAGACTGGCTGTCCAATATTTGGAAAGTTTTGAATATAATAAAATCAGTCACAGGGAGCATCTTTAAAGATGACGAATAACCTTTCTTTCCCTCTCTTTCCTTGGTTTTGTTAGTCTTATTCTGCCCTAATAGGCCCCTACCCTTCTTTCCCCGCCCTTGGTCTGCTTTCTTTCTTTCCTTGACATGGGAAGGTGATTAGTTTAACAATGTTTGTTGTTGTTGTTGCTTTGTTTGTTTGTCTTTTGGTGATCCTCTCTGTGCCTCTCTGAGAGACTCAACTAGGACTGGGAGATTTATCTCCTGGAGAATCAGTATGCTCTTGAAGTTAGCAAGTGACCTTTTTTTTGGGTTAGAACCACTTAATTAGGCTCCAGGATTTCAGCTGCCATCAAGCTGTGTGTATGTACGTAAGGTGCTGAGACATCACAGAAATGGGCCTCTCATGTTAGCTCTTCCTGAGAGAAGTTTCTGGCAAGAAAAAAATGCTCTTAAGTATCTCCCTGGAGCAAAATGTGTATCTCTATTTTTCAGAGGAAATTAGGTGATTCATTTAGTTAAAATTCAAGTGTCTTACTTTCTATATCAAAAGATGAAAATCTCAACTTTTAAACCAGAGAAGGCAGAAATAAATATTTTTTCTTTTCTTTCCTTTTTAATTTTTAAATGAATTCGTTTTAGAGTTCCATTTTAATGGATCAAATGGCAGAGAAGCTGGCAGAGAAACCTAAAACTGATGTTGTTATTTGCCCCTGCATAATGTGAGACACTTCTGAGAAGATGGTTTATGTCACTAAGAGGGTATGGTTTTATTTATAGAAATTTAATTTACACTATATTAAAAAAAATCAACTGGTTATATAGCCAGAGTGGAGTCTCTTTGTTTTCATGTTTTAGAAAAATCTCTTTTCTGTAAACGCCCTCTCCCTCACCCCCAGCTTTGGTCCTCTAAAATGGTTATAAATCAACACTTATTATGAGCTCAAACTCAGGGAAGATGAAAAGAGTCCACATAGACAATCAAATATATTTTTTTCTCCAAGTTTCTGGTGAAAAATAGCGAATCTACATAATTTGAGAAGGGCTTTTAAATGATTTTATAAACTTTGCATTCAAAACTCTAACAACCCAAAGCTATGATACATTACGAGATTCGAAAGTATATCTTCTTGAGTGTCTGAAATAGAATTATTTCTTTATGGTTTTAGAGTTATTTTCTTGCACTGAAAAGCTTTCAAATTTGGCCTTCTATGTACAGGTTCAGGTATAAGTTCCAAAGGAATTCTGTTTTTCATCAAGGGTAGGTAACAGTTAAGTAGATATAGTAGTTAAGTATTTGTTATGATGGTGTATTTGTGGGCATATTTTGTTTTAGTTAAGACTGAAGTGTAAATACTGTATAGCTTTCACTTTAGCTCTGTTCTCTGAGTTGAGTACTCTGCATTGATGATAAAAGAATGTCTGCCGCTGACCTCAGAATGTGTCACTTGGGAATATGACCATAATTTTTCATACATGTAGTTTACGGGAAGAGACTGCCAGCATAATTCACTTTGGAGCACACACAGTGGGCAAAGGGCATATCTCAGGACGTCCAGATACTTATGAAAGGCGTGTTGCTGTAGAGACCTCTGTGGATAGCCGGTGCCAGAGGCTGACACACACACGTCATGTTTGTAACACTGTACTCATGCTGTCCAGTCCTAGAGCAGTGTTGTATTTAAAAAGCATGGTTCCAACAAGAATTTTGATCTTCGCTCATGCTTTTATGAGTTATCGAAGGTGGTCCAAAATTACTGAGTATACGACAGCTCTTACTGAAATGTTCTGGCTTCTCTTTTCTCTAGCTCCTCAGTGCTTGAGAACTTTGCTGTCATTTATACCATGATGTACCACCACTCAGTTCCTTAGCTGTGCTGCACAGAAATGTGTACAGTGTCTCCCCAACAGGTCCTGTTCCCCCAGTGCAAGGCAGCCTCCATTCTCACTCTGATGTGGAAAGCTCCATCAGATTGCCCCTTATCTTTTCAACCAGTGGGGGTCAGGGAGGACACTCAGTTGGGGAAGAGAGAGGAAGAAATCTGTGAATTCTCTCATATTAATGTTCTCATCACCTGCATATAGTGTAGTTGTTACCAGATTTAGAGTATCTTGGGAATCTTTCATTTCGAAAATTGAAAGTATTTTCAAGATTTAAGGGGAGAGCTTATTCACAAGGGGAGAAGGGATAATGGTAACACTATATGAATCTCACATGTAAGAGATCAGGAATGATAGATTTTGAATTATCCAGGTTCAAAGATTTTTCATTGTTTGTATTACAACATAATGGTGCATAAAGTTGCCTCCGGGGTAACAGTTTCCTTGAATTGGCACTATCAGAAATAAGTTGGCACAAGGTTAATGAGATTTTATTTTAATAATTATGGTAACTTTGAAGAATAGCTGTTACCTTAAATTTTCTTCTAGACTCGCTTGCTTGTGGTGAGTGAATTTCATTATTCACATGAGAAAATATTAAAGCATTACGCTAACCTTCCTGTATGCTATCAATGTATATAGTCATATCCGTGGGTATCATTTACATTTTTTAGAAGATATTCATTTTATGTGCCCGTATGTAAATTTCTATTACCTCATGCTGCATCCCATCACGGACTGTGTGGAAGAAATTAATTCTAATACCGCCCACTCCTTCCCTGCCTCCTCTACAACTCTGCACAAAATAGTGATTTTTATTTCAAATAAACTCCCACGTGCTTGTGCAAATGTGCCACTCTCAGAGACCACAGGTATAGGGCAAAGAGTTTGGGCTGCATCTGGTCAGAAATGACCACGAACCGAGACAAGTCAATTAACCTTTCTAAGTCTTTTACTTAATTGTCAAAAGGAGATAACTGCCTTCTGGGTGAATTGTCGTAAACATTCATTGAGAGAATGTGTTAATCAGTACAGCTACTATGGAAAACATCACAGAGGTCCCTCAAAAAAGTAAAACCAGAACTACCATAGGATCCAGTAATTCGAACATATCTGAGGGAAATGCAATCACTATCTCAAAGAGATGTCTGCATCCCTCCATGTTCATAGCAGTGTTATGTATCATAGCCAAGACACAAGCAACCCAAGTTTCAATCAGTGGACGAGTGGAAGAAGAAAATGTGGTGTATGTATATACAATGAAATACTCTTCAGCCATAAAAAGGAAGGAAATTCTGTGATTTGTGACAACAGAGATGGGCCTTGATGCTACAGAGAAAGACAAATGTTGTATGATCTCACTTATGTATGAGAACTCATAGAAGCAGAGTACCAATTGGTGTTTGCCAGAGGCTGGGGGTGGGGTGCAGGAAATGGGTGAAAAAATTGGGATAATGTAAATACATTGTGTTTTGGGACGTATACTAGATGTTTAGCTGGTCTTTCCCCGTACCCCCCTTCACATGAAAGATACTCTCTTTTAAACATGGTAAATAGCGATCAACTGATATATACTCCAAATGGGTTTAGCCTCCAAGATAACGTTCAAATTATTTGACTAGGAATTTGCCATGTGTTTATCTGTAAACCTGCCATATTTGGTTTCAAATAATGAGAGCAAAGAATTTGAAACCTAGTGGGGCTTCTCCAAAGTTTTGTTATTTCTTTTAGCTGCCTGGAACTAACACTGCCTGTAGGGGGAAAAACTGGTTTATATAGAACTGTTTTCCTCAAGGTATTTCCTTTCATAATGGCGCTGCTAAAAAGATAGACTCAACAATAAAAAAAAGTACGTCATGAAATACAGCTAATAAAATGTTTGTTTTGGAAGCTTGTGAAATAACTTCCTTATTCTTGAAAAATGATGATGAGGGTAAAAATCTGAGGATTAAAACAAGTGAGTGAGCATCAAATTGGGTGAATATGTTTTCATTTGCCCTGAGTGTTAATAAGTCTTTGATAGATGTTTTAAATAGTTAATTTTTCTCATTTCGTCACTAATTAGCTCTTTATTTTTTTCCTTCTTGCAGCTGTCACTAAGGATAGAAATTAATTTTTATGCACCATTGTTTTTACATCGGATCCTGGCATATATGCTTGATTTACTCTTTATGGTAATGATCAAAATTCTGTCTCTCGTTGATAAGTAGGAAATGTGTGTTTTGCTTTTACACTTTAAATAATTGGTAAAAAGTTAGTTTTCTAGCAGGAGCCATCATACGTTAGATTTCAAAGGAACAGCAGATGGGTTAGGAAAGAGAAGAAAGTTCTCTTGGAGGAATTTTTGGAAAATAGTGAGAAAGATTTTGTGCCATAATAGCTAATGTTGGGGGCAAACTAACTTAACTTACTCTGTTAGATACTGTATCCATTCAAAAATTGCCTGCATCTATGTGGTCAGCCAACCAGATTGTGGCTGAAGGCAGGTCGAGGTGATCAGATATTGAGGGTGGAGAAGACGACTTAGTATGATTCTTTGCTACAATGGGGCTAGGCAGGCCAAAGACAAGGTGAAGACCAAGGCCAAGAAGAAGACTCAGAGGAGTCTAACTAAAGTTTGGGCAGGGAGAGAGTCTTTGTCAACACACAGGGACACATCAAAGCCTTGTCCTCAACCAAAAATAGGTGCCTTCATGTTACCATCCCCTTAGTAGCTTGGCTGTTCTAGGTGCTTAAGAATCATACCTGGGATTGCAGTTGTACCTTTGCAAGATCATTTCTAAAATTTGGTGGAGAGCAATCATTTTGGATTAGTTATGTGATTCATTTTAACTTTAAATTACGTTTATGTGATTGGTTACCATTTGTAAAGCAGTTTCCAGTACATTATTTCATTTATGCCTCAGAAGAAACCTAAGTAGGCATTTCCTCATCTTAGACACAAAAATTGAAGCTTAAAGAGTTTAAATGACTTGCCTGATGACATCATATTTAACGACAAAACCCAAGTTTTGAATCCAGATCTTTAAGATTCCTTTAAAAAAGCAGCTTTAAAGATAAATACCTTTAAAATTTCTTCCATAAGGAATTGTATATTTGTAAAAGACTGAGTAGAACAAAAAAGGAAATTTAAAAAAATTAGCGATCAAGTCTTTTGATCGTATATCTTTTTCTAAGCTATAAAAATGTTACATGAACTTAATTGTAGAATTCGTATGTACTTCAGTGAGAGAGAAACATGTATGTAGTACGCACATTCACGTGCACCCACATACTGCCCACACTTGACTCGGTGATGCTTCTTACAAAGACCATTTTTCAGTGACATTTGGAAATCGTCTTTGTCATCGGTGTCTCTTTCCTAAGGCCACTATTAAATGACACAATTGTCATCTTGTCCTCTTGGTAAGAAGTACCACTAGTGTCTAGGAAGTGTTTTTTAGAAAGGAGCTTATCAGAACCGTGTAGAACAGTGCCCTTTTCTCCGAAGGTCAGCATGGCATCATAATCTGAGATTGAAAAGAGACATCAAAGCAGACAAAGAGAGACACTGTTTGCTCTTTGAAGCTGCCCCTGCCACACAATGAAACAGCTCGGGCCTGACGGATGCTGCAGGCATCTCTCATTTCTCTTTCTCTCTCTGTTAATACCCCGTTGCCCAGCAGGGGGCAGGACAGTTTGTTTCTTTGGGAGTAGCTGCTGCCAGCTGAAGGATCCTTACTTGGACTTCAGAGAGTCTCAGGGCTAAGGGCACAACTGTAATTGACACTCTTCTCCTCGTCTGAATGTGGGACTAGTTGTACCATTTTAATCAGATATTTTATCCAAATAATTATAGCTTATACCTATCAAGCACTTGCTCTGTGCCAGGCACTGTACGCATAGTACATGTGTTAGCTGGGTCAGTCCTCGTAACAGATTTATGACATTATTTTTTAATATTTGTTTATTTATTTATTTATTTATTTATTTATTTATTTATTTATTTATGTGCTGGGTCTTAGTTGCGGCACACGGGATCTTCCTTGTGGCATGTGGGCTTCTTAGTTGTGGCATGTGGACTCTTCATTGTGGCATGCAAGATCTAGTTCCCTGACGAGGGATCGAACCCGGAACCCCCACATTGGGAGCTCGGAGTCTTACCCACTGGACCACCAGGGAAGTCCCTCATCCCCGTTTTAAAGATGAAGAAAGTGAGGCTCTGAGAGGTTAAATAATTTGACCACTGCATCTTATTTATTTATTTATTTATTTATTTTTAAGCTGGCAATGAGTCATGTTTTGGGGAGGTATAGTTGATTTACGATATTACGTGTTTCAGATGTACCACATAGTGATTTACAATTTTTAAAAGTTATACTGCATTTGTAGTGATTATAAAATATTGGCTATATTCCCTGTGCTGTACAATATATCCTGGTAGCTTATCTACTTATTGTATACATAGTAGTTTCTACCTCTTAATCCTCTACCCCTGTCTTGTCCCTCCCTCCTTCCCTCTCCCCACTGGTAACCACTAGTTGATCTCTGTATCTGTGAGTCTTTTTCTTTTTTGCTATAGTCTCTATTTTGTTCCGACTGCATCTGATATAATGGAAGGTTCAGAGATTTTTTATAAGCTGTTTCTTCTTTGATAACTCGTTTCAGTATCCAAAGACACCTCCTGTTGTAAAATTCTTTCTTTGGCTACAGAAATTCCAAGTAGTACTTTATTTCTTGTGTTGATTGAGAATAGTTGAGTGTGTAATAGCCCTTCCTTCAAGATCTGCTTGCTTTCCCCTGGTGGCTTTTGAATTTCGGTGTTTGTAAAAGTCCTTAAGGGAGCTTGTGGAAATTTCACATTCCTGTGACCCAAAGATTCCAGTGAAATGGATCTGAATTGGGGCCTTAAGGTGTGCCTTTTCCACAAATATCTCAAGTGACAGAGAGCTAGGCTGTCCATTGGCCACATTTGGGGAAATTCTAATCTGCATAGCAAATTTTGAACTTAAGTCTGATTCTCAGAGTCACTAATGACATTGAATAGGTTTCCCAAATGTGTATAAAGCAGTATTTGTTAAATAAATCACAATTTAGAGGACCTGTGCTGTGAGATCTTTTATAAAATGTATGAGTTCATCCTCTTCATTCATCTCATTTGTTAATTTGATTGTTAATGCGAGATTTTTGTCTTAGAGGGAGATGCATCTCTACATGAGAAACAGTGTTAAAGATCCCTTTCTTACCTCTCTGTTTAGAAATCCCAGTTCCTCATCACTTTTATAAAAGCCTATTTTCCCAACCCCTCTGTGACATGTGTACCTCCCTTATGAACTCTTTTTATCAATAGGTTCCCCAGATTTCTGTCCTTGTCTCCCTCAGCATGCTTTGCAGAATTACAGGATGCTTGCTTTATGGTCCCTGACCATCATTTTACTGATTACCCACTCATCTTGTTGTGTTTGCCTGCGGGCTTCACCCTTCTGATTTTAATTTGTGGCATGTATCTAAGCTTCAGCAACGACTGGACTCCATTCTGCTCTGCCTGAGCCTTGCCCTCCAGGAGGCTGGATTTTCCTCATTTGTGCTGCAGCCTTCCTGACCTGTCTTCCATTGCATCATTATTTTGACTTTAAATCCTCCCCCCAAGGTTATGGAGCAGGTGGAAAGAGGATGCTCTGTCTGTATCACCTGGACGTTGCCCGAGGAGGCTCAAACAAAACGTGTATTTTAAAATAAAATAGCTGGAGGCCTCCCTTTGTTTGCTTGGCCACCATTTGATTCTGTAATATCAGCTCTTAGTGAATATAACTTTCAACCTCACTCACATAATAGATGATTAGCCCACAGCACAGTGTAACAGCTGGTTTTGGTCATGTTTTACACAGAACAGAATCAAATTCGTCTTTGTTTGTCCTGATGCTAACTTCTAAGGAGAGCTCCAATAACAGCAGCCGTTACGAATCACATTTATCAGGTGCTTCCAGGCATTGGGTTTTCTTTCATTTCATCTTCATCACCACCTTTGCTAGAGTTTGCTGACTGCCTCCGAGTGCCTTCCACCCTCGTGTGACCAAGTCTTAGATGCCCATTAGCTCTTCAAATATAGAGAATTGGCTATTTGTGCTGCGTTCCACTCTTTAATTCCATGCATCCTGTCATTCCCAGAGTCCCATCCATGCTATTCCAAAATACCTCTGGATCCGTCTCCTCTCAAGCTGCTGCTGCCCAGCCTAGTTGAGGATGCCATCACAACCACCGTCATCACTCCTCTGTCTTCTCCAGCCTCTGGTTTAGTCCCCTTTCCCAGGGCTGCTTTGGGATCCCGTGTTGCTTCTGCCCTTTTGCACATGTGTTCCCCCCATAGTCTCAACACTGTTGTGCCTGTCATCCGTTACTCCTAACCTGGCCAAATACACTTGTCAACCAGGCCGCAGTTTTGACATCTCCTCAGTTTTGACAATAAGATGTGTTCCTCTTATTGTCCTTCCTTTGGGCGCCTGTAGCATCCTTTCTTTATCTCTCTCATAACATATATCAAACTCTGTGATTGTGGTCTCTCTTTTTTTTAAAAAAATCAGTTCCTCCAACTCAATCACTAGGTCCTGGATGTCAGGTCTGGCGCCAAGTTGGTGTTTAATAAATGTCAGTTTAAAGAATGAATGGAGAGATGAACCTGGCCAGCCCTGTACTGTGTAGCAGTACAAAGCAATAGCTACAAATTTACATCATCCTGTGTCTGAAAATTGCATTTCCCTAATTGCATTTCCTTTGCATCCTGCACTCTCTGGGGGTTACTGCTCAGTTTTTGAAAACCTTAACCCAGAAGAGAGCCAAAAGATCTAAAGGCTCATACCCTGCCCCGGGCTTTGCGTTAATCATGTCCAGAAGACTTGAACTTGAGAATCGGAATGTCTCTACAGTCATGGCTCTAGTTTCCTTCTCTTTGCCACAGGAGAAAGTAACTTTAGTGGGCTCTTTGAGGACATTTTCAAGTTACCTGGTATATATTAAAACAACAAAATCTTAATTCTCCTAATCTTGTAAGAGCAGACCTGAAAAGTCTTAATGTCTAAGTTCTGCTACTAAGGTGCCTACAGCCCTTGCTTGTAGCTTGATTGTCTCTGAGACTTTTCGTTTTCCTTGTCCCTGTAGCTGTCATTATTTTAGGAGAGAGGAGGCATCCTGCTTCTGGCAGTCATGCTGGGAAGCATTTATCTTGTCAACAGCTTTCTTTAGAGCCACACCTTAGTTCTAGTTACCATCATCTCTCATCCTGGTTGCTTGACACTCTGCTCACAGGTTTCTCTGCCCTCCTCTCTCAGTAGCTCCAATTCTGCTTTTTTATAGGTCAGTGGTTCTCAAACCTTTTGATCTCGGCACTCTTTATCCCCCCCCCTTTCTTTTTTAAGGTATAATTTTAAGGTATAATTGATCTTTTAAGTTTAATTAGTTTCAGGGGTACAACATAGTGATTCAAAATGTTTATAGATTATACTCCATTTATAGTTATTGTAAAATATTGGCTTCCTTCCCTGTGCTGTACAATGTGTCCTTGTTGCCTATCTGCCTATTATTCCTCTACCTCTATCTTGCCCCTTCTGCATTTCCTCTCCCCACTAGTAACCTCTGGGTTGGTCTCTGTATCTGTGAGTCTGTTTCTTTTTTGTTATATCCACTAGTTTATTTTTAAGATTCCCCATTTGAGTGACAACATACAGTAATTGTCTTTCTTAGACTTACTTCACTAAGCATAATACCCTTTAGGTCCATCCATGTTGTTGCGAATGGCAACATTTCGTTTTTTTTTAATGGCTGAGTAATAGTCCATAGAATGTGTGTATGTGTGTGTATGTGTGTGTGTGTGTGTGTAACATTTTTATCTATTCGTCTGTTGATGAAAACTTAGGTTATTTCTATATCTTGGCTGTTGTAAATAATGCTGCTGTGAACATCAGGGTGCTGTATCTTTCCAAATTAGTGTTTTTGTTTTCTTCAGATATATACCCAGCAGTGGAATTACTGGATCATATGGTATTTCTATTTTTAATTTTTTGAAGAACCTCCACATTTTTTTCCACAGTGGTTGCACCAGTTTACAATTCTTACAACAGTCTACAAGGGTTCCCTTTTCTCCACATCCTCACCACCATTTGTTATTTGTGTTCTTTTGATGATAGTCATTCTGACAGGTGTGAGGTGATATCTCACTGTAGCTTTGATTTGCATTTTTCTGATGATTAACGGTGTTGAGCATCTTTTCATATGCCTTTTGGCCATCTGTTTGACTTTGGAAAAATGTCTATTTAGGTCTTCTGTCCATTTTTTAATCAGGTTGTTTGTCTTTTTTGATATTCAGTTATGTGAGCTGTTTATATATTTTGAATATTAACTCCTTGTTGGTCATATCATTTGCAAATGTTTTCTCCCGTTCATTAGGTTGTCTTTTTGTTTTGTCTGTGACATCCTTTGCTGTGCCAAAGCTTTTAAGTTTAATTAGGTCCCATTTGTTTATTTTTGTTTTTGTTTCCTTTGCCTTAGGAGACAGATCAAAAAAAATTACTACAATTTATGTCAAAGAGTGTTTGTTCTGCCTGTGTTTTTCTTCTAGGAATTTTACGACTTTCGGTATCACATTTAGGTCTTTTATCCATTTTGAGTTTATTTTTGTATATGGTGTGAGAATCTCTCTCTTTTCAATAGACTTTAGTTTTTAGAGGAGCTTTGGGTTTACAGAAAAATTTCACAGAAAATATATAGAGTTCCCAATATCCATTCTCCCTTTGCCTGTAGTTTCTCTTGTTAATAACTTATTGTGTTAGTGTATATTTTGTTACCATTGATGAACCAATATCTATGTATTAAGTCCATAGTTTACCCTTTTCAACTCATAAATAGATTTGAGAATGCAAAAAGGCCTTGTTTCTTATGTATTCACCTTTTTAGAAGTTGAAACTGAGAAATTAAAAAAAATAATAATAATGGCATTCCTTTATATTTTTGGCAGTCTCTTTCTGGTCTGATTTAATAGAAGACAGTTGGTGTCTCATAATTGCTCCTGCCTTCATTCTGTCGTGATGCCACTAGTCACATAGTCTCTGGAAAACACCACTGTATACTTGTGAAAAAAGTGAGAGTGTTAAGGGCATAAATGTGTTAGTATTATTAGGAAATGGGTTTGAGCATATAGACCCTTTGAAGGGGGTCTTAGGAATTCTCATGGGTTCCCTGATCACACTTTGAGAACCACTTCCATCTGTCTAAATGCTGCTTCCTTTAAGTTCTGTTAATCCTTTAGGTCTCAGTTTAGATGTGTGTCATCAAAGATGCCTCTCTCACCTCATACTACATCTGCCCATTCTACCATCTCATCACACACTTATATTAGAACATTTGTATTTGCTACTAGACTGTAAGGTCCCTGAGGGCGAAGACTGGGGCTTTATTCCTGTTGTATTGTGTATTCGTTCCTAGCATACCTGTTCTGATTATACTTACTGCACCAATGATTGTCTAGGCAGAAGAAGTAGAAACGAATACAGTTTTTAGGAATTTACTGCTAAAGAGGAAAGAGGCTTGAACATCATTTATTTCTATATTAGTATCTAAAGTCCTTGATGGCTAGAATCATGCTTTTCCTCTCTGGATCATCAGCGGACATAGTTTGTGTTCAGTAAATGTTCTGAGTGAATGGATGGATGTTCACCTAGTGAATGGGTGAATTCAGGGGTTAGATGGGATTTCAAGTGGGATTGGAAGTTCATTTGATGATGTGATTGTCGTGTCCTGGAAATGAGTAATTGCCCTGTTAATAATTGCTGCCAATTCTGAGTTCTGTTTGATGCAGTGGTTTCATGTATTTGTGTTAGGAGCACTTATCAAATATGCGACCTAGATGGGAACTTTTGCATCAAAACAGTCTTGAATTAGCGGGAACAATTTGCTTTGAATTAAGATTTCAATATTCACTTGCCATTGCCAGCCTTCCATGAGAAGAAAAAATAATTGATTAAGCATGTGGCTTAAACGACTAAGAAGGACGTAAAGTTATGCCAATTGAATTTTAATATGTGTTATGTGTTTATGTTTTTCAGGTAAGAAACTATATTTGGTTCTGCCTGGTTTCCTAAGGAACTTGACAGATGCTGTCTTCTTGTGTTCATTTGTAACCTGCCAAATCATGCGAAATGTGCTCGCCTGCAAAATTAGGGCTTCACTTGTAAGTAATATGCTCTGTGCTTTTGTCAGTGGAGTGGATCTGGAGGTAAGAGCTCTGCAAGGCACTCTGGGTTGTATGTGCTCTCTGTTAGGCTGATTTCTGAGTGGCAGTCTGGTTACTGACCACTGACCAGGAGCACCACTCCGCACACCGCTATGGAGACTGTCTACCCTCTGCACCTTGCTGGCTCTACACTTTCTGTTTGGGATGACTTCCTTTTTCTCTTCTGCTTCACTGTTTATCACTTATTATTAAAACACAAAGCCTGATGATTTCCTGTGTATAACATTTCCACTGTAAAAAAAAAATTAAAATATACAAATATAAATGCTTACAAAATATCAGTCGAAGAGGAACCTTGAAAACATTATGCTAATTGAAATAAGCCAGACACAAAGGGACCCACATTATATGATTCCACTTATATGAATTCTTTAGAATAGACAAATTCGTAGAGACAGAAAATAGAGTAGAGGTTACCAGGGATGGAAGGAGGGAGGGAAGTGGAATTATTGCTTAATAATTACAGAATTTTTGTTTGAGGTGATGACGAAGGCTTTTCCCCCCTGGTCTTATTGAAATATAATTGAATAAGTTTTGGAAACAGATAGTAGTGATGGTGGCACAACATTTTGAGTATAATTAATGTCACTCAATTATATACTTAAGAATGGCTAAAATGGCTATTGTAATGGTTTTTACACATACACACACACACACACACACACACACGTATCTTTCATCCCAATTTATAAGACGTTAAGAAATAAATCAGCCATAATCCTACCCCTCAGAGATTTCACTGTTAATACTTGGGCACATTTTTCTTACTTTTTATATTTTTAACATGTTTCGTGATAGTCTTTCTTATTATTGAAGTTAAACTCCTGTAGTACAATACATTCTACACCTATTTTCTTCGCTTCATTGTTCTTTCATAAGTATTTTTTCCATACCTTTGGAGTCTTTGCATTCATACTGTCAACTACATGAAATTTCATCCTAATCATTCACATTCATTCAAGACCAAGTGCCATTCATCCTATTCCTGGTTACACTGACCCGTCCATTTCATTCATTCAGCATGTAGTTCTTGAGCACTTGCTGTGGGTCCTCTGAGTCCAGAGGGTTTGGCCAGTGAAGTTTGACCAGTAGAGTCCCATCATCTGACCCATGCAAACTAGTTCTGAGGGGTGTGTTTTGGGAGGTGCTGGGCTGGATGGTCTGTGATTCTATCCCCTTCCACTGGTTGGAAATTCTCTGATGTAGGGTGTTTAATGCTAACACTGGAAAACTAAGTGCAGGTAACCTGGCCGTGAACAAACTATCGTAAGCATTTTCCAAAGTTAGCTCTCCTGGGACTTCCCTGGTGGTCCAGTGGTTAGGATTCGTGCTCTCACTGCCCAGGGCTGGTGTTCAATCCCTGGTCCGGGAACTAAAATCTCACAAGCTGTGTGGCGTGGCCAAAAAACAAACAAACGAACAAAACACAACAAAGTAGCTCTCCTTCTTTTCTCTGTCAGTGGATACTCAAGACGCTTTGGCCTCTCCTCAAAACTGATTTGTAATATAATGAACAATTTGAAAGCGTTGTTTAAAAAAAAGAAACGCACAAAACTCAAGTGTATCCCCTTAGTAGAATTCTAATGAAGGAGGATGAAGTGTCATTTTTTAAGAAGCAGAAGGACAAAGCTCGCGCACAATAACAGAGTCTTGGTGAATATGTATCTTTCTTACGTGTAAATGAATTCTCCCCAGACTTTCTTTTCTACTGTTAAAATGATCCCACTCAAGAGTAGAGAACCAACACAAGAAAATGAATATATTCTAAATATACCCTAGGGACAGGGGAAAAACACTCATTTTTCACAAAAGCCTTAATCAAACTAATGAAAATGTTTTTTTTTTTTTAGCATTTTTAAATACTGGCAGAAACTAGGTTTGCTTCAGAAACATCTTTCTTGACTGTCTCCTGATTGTGTATAATGAATGGTACCAGGCATATAGTAGGAACTTGACATGCAGTTGAATAAATGAATGGATTTTGAAAGGATGGAACTTTTTTACACTAGGCAATGAATATTATCACCATGAGAACAAAGATATTTATTTTAATACGTGATCTCAGGAAAATTGGAGCAGTAATCATGGGATGATACGACTCCTGTTTGTATTCTTAGGAGCGTCTAGCATTCAGGAATCTGTGCGGATACCTTTGTAGATAGAAAACAGATAGCATTGTTTTTCCCAGAGATTGATAAGATAGGGCTTATTTTACCCTACCTCCTATTTACCTCCTTCAAAAGCTAAATTTCATGTCTGTTTTCAGCCTTGTATGTGGGCAGATGTTTCAGAGTTTGTTTACAAACATTTCCCAGACATACTGTCGATCAGCAGGTTTCCTCAGTTAACAGCAGCTTCTTAAGTCTGTTTTCTGCTTGTATGACAAATGCTATAGGGTTTCGTAGATGCAGGGACAGAGAAATTCAGCGACTCAGCAGAATGCAGGGGAAGTCTGGTAATGAGTCTAAGGACAATTTATATAGAATGTAATTCATTAAAAGGGTGAGAGCACAGGAAGCAGTTTGGTTGCAGGCCTTGGCTTGAATAAGAACATGGCCCGTTGCTGTGCACTTATCCTGCCAGGCCCTGGGCAGTGCACATACACATTCACTCATGTGTGGTATCTTATGTCATCCTCTGAAGAGTTCTGGAAAAGAGACTGGAAGCTTCATTTCATGGATGAGGACAGAGTGGCTCAGAGACCATAGAATTTGCCAAAGTTTGGACAAATCCCAAGTCACATTCTGATGCGTTAGGGTCCAAGGCCCTTACTTGCTGTCTATGAAAAAGGAATTATTGAATGAGAAGCGTGTTCTGGAGTGTGTTGGATTTTTGTAAAAGGAAAAAAAAAATGCATGCATTGTTTCAAAACATGAACATAGGGATTCTGAGAATCATCTCTTCAAATTAAATGAGATGATGTAAAATATTTGACGTGGTCCCAATGCCCCCTGAGTCATGCCTGCTGTTGCTATGGTTTTTGTAATTGATTCATAACGACAGAAGCCTTTGTAGATCAGCCTCTGTTGTTCTTGCACTCGATATGGTGGGTGTGGCTTTGAGAAACACAGGGGTTGGAGTCAGGCTCTCCAGGTTCAGATCTCAGCATCTTAATTTACTGGGTGGGTAACCTGTCGGCATTAATAGCATTACTCTCTGTCCCTGTACAGTGGGGATAGTAAGTGCCCTAACATCCTAGGATTCAAGTGAGTGTTAAATATTAGGGTCATGTATGAAATGTACCTTGTACAGTGTCGGGCACTCAGAAAATATTATTAGTGTTATTATCCGTCATTAGTGTAGTTGTCAGTTCACCATCATAAAAACCTAAAAGGCACCCCTGGTGGAAGGTGATCCATGGTATTTCCTGGCAGAAGTGTGAATATGGGTTGCTGGTTTGGTGTGTGTGTCTGTGTGTGTGTGTACACGTAGAGGTACGTACCTGTGTGTACTGAGTATACCTTCCTATCCGAGGCTTTGGATAAACTAGCACAAGAAAACCATTATAAGTCTTCTTGGAGGCCGTGCAGGAGGATGAGTGCTCATTACATTGCAAACCTATGATTTAAACACTTTGGAACTGTAGTGAGAAGATGTGGCCTGAAGCCGTTGGCACAAAGTGGAAAGAAACTGGAGAACTTTTGAAAGCACTCCTGCCTGCCTAGAGTCTTTCTTTTTAAGTTAGAAAATTGTAAATGAATACAGAATCTAATTTCAGGAGGCCTAATGAGGCTGGTTTCATAGGCTAATGGTATATGGGGGTAGGTAATGTGTTTTTAGTAATTGGTGAAGTGAAACTTTAGACTTTCCCCATCACCCCCTCCTGCCCCATTTGCCACAGGTAGCTGGGGTGATGCTGATGAAGTGGAGTCTGATGACCTCACTTCCTTATTTGCAACCTTTCACTGGTTCTAATTTGACATGACTTACCTGGGCCTTTGTGACCTGGCCCTGGCCACCTACTCATTGAAAGCCTTTATTTCCTGCTTTCAGTAGGATTGGAAGGGCTGGCAGTAGGTGGGGGCGATTGGTTGTGAGTGAGCAGTGGCTGAAGCCCTTATACCAGGTTGTCAGGCCCCATAGCTCATTGATGTCACTTACCTGGTGCTGTAGACATTTGACACCTGTGAAGGAAGGCACCCCTGGTGTCTGTAGCACAGGGATTTCGCTTCCCCTTGCTGCGTTCCCATAATACTCTCTGCCTACCCCTATTGGAACCCTTACACAATTGGAGCAATATTATACCATTGTCTTGTGCCCCACTGGATTCTTAGTGACTACCATATTATTGAGTTCTAATCCAAGGCATACTTGTTGAATGAATAAATTAGTTTAAAGATTGACTTGTCCTTTACCTGAAGAAGTTGATTTTATCATTAATTTTGAAGCCAGTCTGTCTTTCTCTCTAGATATTTGCCCATCCATCCATCCATCCATCCATCCATCCATCCATCCATCTTAAAGGCTTGAAGTAGACAATATTAACAGTCAGTTCTGGCTGGTAGGAATACAGGTATTTGTAATATTTGGTGAACGATGTTGTCTTTGAAATTAAAAGTATTCTGTTAAACAGGCGCTCTGTTCTTAGCCCTTGGAGCTTTATTCATCTAGAAATGACCACTGGCAAATCCCAGATAGTTGAGTCTGCTGCTGTCTCTGGAAAGTTTTCTTATGGGTTTGAGATCCAGTGATAGAAATGAAAGTCCTTTTGCAGTGAGACCCATATGAAACCATTGGAGGGTCAAATGATGGGAACAGAGAATGAGGAGTGGATAGCCAACCATTTCCTCTCTGAATTCATGTTAACAAATATCTGTTATTCCTGAAAACTCTGTGTCTAGGAGTTTTAATTGTTGGAGCAACTAGGTAAGATGTGTGGCTTTGGAGGTGGAGTCTTGGGTTTGGGCTACAGCTTGGGTACTCACTGGTGGGGTGACCCTGACTGGACCGTCTAATCTCCACGGATGTCCATGAACCCTGACTGTGTGGATAAAAATGACAGCCTCACAAAGACATCCTCAGGATTTACTGACACAGTGCCTGTAAAGTGCTTGGCGTGGTGCCTGGCATGGTCTATACATCTAATGGATGGTGGCAGTTATCATTGTTAAACTGTAGTGAAATGTGTAATTTCTTTAGTTGTAAATGGGAATTAGCAGAGGAGAGATCTTTAATTGTGGAACTCCTTGGTCACCACGTGTTGCCTTTCTTCTGGTCTTTAGTGGGCTGTTGATGATAATCACTATTGATTTGCTGCGCTGGGGCTTGGGGGTTGTATTTTTACACCAGCTTAGAGAGTTTCCGATGACTTGCAATGATTCCGCAGCAAGAGCTATGGAGACCGAATTCAGTGCTGTCTGAGCATTAGTGGAGTCTTCAGGTTGCCCCTGACCCTTGGACGACGTGACTGATTATTCTGATTTATAATCTCCACATGATGCAGCAAGTCTACGGAATCCCACCGATTCCACTTATTGGCCCCTGGGTTCCTGTCTTACATAACCTTAGGTGTCACTTCCAACATTTATATTTTGTATTGACCTCCTGTCTTTAAAAAAAAAAAAAACTTAAAAAAATGGGCCTTATCCACTTCTAAAATGAGAGGCCAAAACAATACATAAATTCTGATTTCGTTTGCCTGTTATTAGAACACTTGCAGACAGCAGTCGATACAGGAAAATTGTAAAGGAAGCAGTCTGCATCATTCTCTCACATTCATTTTCAAGGGAAAAATTAAACGCTAGGAATGTTACACAATTCTAATAGGGATCTGAAGAAATCTTTGGAGGTTAAATGACATCCATCGGTCTTTAAATTTAACTTTGTGTCTCCTTCAGGAATTATTTATTTTTAAATGATTGATAAAGATTTGGCTAGCTTTTCAAGTAACTTAACTCTATGTACAGGTTCATACGTTCTTTATATATAGAGAGAAACTCTCATGTGAATGATTATACAATGGTCAGTAGGATAATTTTAGGGTTTGTTCTCTCACTCATTCTCTGTCTTATCTCTTTCTCTCTTGCTTACTCTTTTTTCCATAGCTGTTAATCCAGATATGATAGTGGATTTAGGCCCCCTAGGAATTTCTGGTAAATGCATAAATATATTCAGAGAGATTGGGTCTTTTTATTAAATTTTAGCAACTCTGCTTCCTTCAGGCATCTTCAAAGGTCATGTATTTGAGTTGGGAACAGTCACTAAGGAGATTTCAGTGCTGCTTGCTGAAATAGAGATTTGACTAATGATAGTTAAGGTTACATAGATAAGGCAGTGTATTTAACCTGCAGAGGAAAACGAGTCGGCATCTTGCCAGCTCATCCTCATTTGCTAAATCTATTCTCCATGTCTTGGTCTGTCAGCCCTGGAGAAAATGGACTGGGAGTCTGTACTCATTTTTGAAAAGGATAAATGGAAGTGCGGACGGGCCATAATCGGCGTAATGCTGATAGGTAGGGTAGACTGGAGTTTAAATCAGACCCAAGATGGGGAAAAGTAACACTAGGAGTTCAGACTGGAACTGTTCTATTTCAGCAGACCTGCACTGCCCTTCCCTGCGAGAGGGTTCCTAGCAGCAGTGGTGACATGGCCTCCTGCAAATGTTGAGGCAGTTCCTTTGCCTCCACTTCTTTCTTGGGGGTGTCCATCTGACTATCTGTCCTCTGAGCTTTTGGACTGAGCCATCAGGGGTAGAAATAGTCCAGACTATGGGAGTGATTTATTTATGCTTTAATATGCCATATAAAGCTACTTTGTTTCCAAATTAAGATGAAACACCCAAGGAAGGGACTGGCTGAAGATGTAAGCAGTCTTCAAATTACCACATCTGCTCCAGCTGTCCCTATTAACCAGATGGTTTTTTGATAGGATGAATCTCATTGTAGGAGAGATGGATGAGTTTTCCTTGTCTGGTGTGTCTCTAGGTTTGCAGTTGCCATCGACAGATGATCTTACCGCAGAGATGTCTGCTCTGGTGGGCTAAATCCCATCCATGGTCATGATTTCCTTCCCCCAATATAGTGTTTTGTGGTCACTTAAACGTCAAAATTATGGAGATTTTATATACGTTTTGGGGGCTTTTCTTTAAGAAAAAAATGAGGTGCTTTTGCAGCCTTGGGCCCCCATAATCAGCAAGAACAAGTAGATCCTCACCCCTTTCAGGGCCACGAATGCTCCCGTTTGTCACAGTCCTCACCCTCCCCTCATAGTTTATACCCAGCTTATTTCTCTCATTTGAGTTTCTTCTAATCAATGAATTCAAGAACGACTGAGTCACCATAAGAAAAGAATGAAATAATGTCATTTGCAGCAGCATGGATGGACCTAGAGATTATCATACTAAGTAAGCCGACAGAGAATGCCAGATATCATATGGTAATGCTTGTATGGGGAATCTAAAAAAATGATACAGATGAACTTATTTACAGAACAGAAATAGACCCACAAACATAGAAAACAAACTTATAATTCCCAAAGGGGAGAAAGGGGGGGAGTATAAATTTGGAGATTGGGATTAACGCGTACACACTACTATATATAAAATAGATAACCAACAAGGACCTACTGTATAGCACAGGGGACTGTACTAAATATTTTATAATAACCTATAAGGGAAAAGAAAACACACACATACACACACAACTGAATCACTGTGCTGTATACCTGAAACTAACATGGTACTGTAAATAAACTAGACTTCAATAAAATAAAATTAAATTTAAAACATCACTGAGTCCTAGTTTTTTTTAGAACTTAGAGACACTTCTTAGAGAGCATATACTGTCTAGCACCTTCATTTAGTGGATGCATAAACTCCAGGAAATGGATCAGACCTGAGGGAATAGGGTAATGGATTAATTATGCTTAAAAGTGATGTACAATCTGTGGCAAGATTTTTGCATGATTTCCTCATGATAGTCAAAATGGAAAAACCTGAGTCTCAGAAGAGTTTTGAATGTTATAAAGAATGTTATTGAAGAAATTCTAATTTTAAATCAACTCCACATCCTTGTTTTTTAAGTCATCAAAAATGAGTGAATAATAAGTGTGTGATAGATGATGTGAAAGCTTTAGCAGTCAGGTCTTCTTTTCTTGCTGTAATATTGAGCTCCTTTAGAAGGCAGTAGAGAGCAGCTTAATGTTAGAGTCAGGCATGATACTGGCTTGGAATAATTCAGAAAACTTTTCTTCTCCCGGTCTTTCTTGCTTGGCAAATTCTGGGAATGCGGGGAGTTCTTGGAGATGTGAGAAGAAGGATGAAAGTTAGATTCTCTGCTAGATGTTGTTTAGTAGCATCCCTAGGACTCAATCACATACGAAGTGTGTATGAACAAAATATTTGCAAGTTTTTGTGTCTTTTAAATCAGAGTGGCCAAATACTGCCTGCGTGTGTGTTTTGTTTGACTGCTAAGTGCCAAAGAACTGGACTGTAATCCTAGCATAGAGACAATGAAAAGAAAGGCAGGAGCTTTTCCTCTCTAGATTCTGTTGTCTCAGATTTCTGGCCTCTATCTTTAGGCCAAGACTGAATTCATTTTATTCCTGAACAGGTTGGCAAGAGATATTTTGCTTAATTGATTTACGTGGTTATTTTCTACTAGGAAGCAAAGTAATTTAAAGGGGAAAAATTTCCGCAAGACTTATAATAGAATTGTTTAATTGTGACATTTTATTATCCTCTGAATATAGTACCTGAACACCAGATAATCACTGCAAACACTATTATATTTGGCAATTTCTAAAATTTGAAGACTCATTCTGCCCTGTGCTTATAAAGTTAGCAAGAATAGAGATTGCACCTAACGTTCCAATTTTGGCGACTATCAACATTCAATGTTCATCTTAGTCCTTGATTCCTGGGGATAAATATGCACAGTTTGCTTATTGGCTGTTTTAAGAAGTACCATTTACTATTTAAAGCACTAAAAATTGCTAATTTATGCATGATAATGTAAATTTCTTTATATGCTGCTAGAATTCAGTTTTAGCCAGACTGCAGCCAAATGTTAAGGTTGGCTGTGTGATGGTGTTTTTAGCTATAACATGGAAATTACTTGTATGTGTGTCTGACTTGGCAAACAAACATCCTTCTGTTTCTTTTGGAGCGCCAACATTCTGCGGACAGATTTCCTCCAAGAGTATTTAGAAATTTCACCTTTTCTTTATATACTACTTGTTATATCACTGGGGTATGTGTTGTACATTTAAAAAGGACATTTAAATCACCTTCTGGGGAAGTGGATGAAATACGCTGTTGTACTTTGGTTACCCTTTGAGTTATCCAGTCAATGCATTTGGGGTCAGGAAGATATTTCCAGAGGTGATTTGATTTCATCCCGCTTCTTTGCAGAGGATATGGTAAAACTTGGCATAGAGATGACCATCTCTCTTATTAAGAACAAACCCCAGAAAATCCAAGGAAGAGAGTTAGATAATAACATTCTCTTTTACGGCTCTGACCCATTTCAGCTTTCCACAAGATTCAGGCTCTACAGGAAACAGAAGATATATTGTTATTTTTCTTCTTTAATAGCCATGTGTTTATGGGGTTTTTCATAGATCCTGCCACTCTATGAAACACTCATGGCATAGACAACTGTCTTTGCCTACCCAGCACCTATCTGCCCCTTGTTCCTGCTAAGAGAACCCCGGTTTTGTCTTTAGTCAGCAAAGTTACTTGGTCTCAGGCAAAACAGGCATGACCCAGTCATCCTTGATGAATCAGGATTGGTCTAAGCCAGTCTGGTCATCCCATTCAGCTTCATCAGTGATTGGTGTAGAGATGTGCATGTGACCTAACTCTGGCCAATGAGGATTAAGGGGAAGTGGGAGGGATTTCCTTCCTGAATAAAAATGACAGACACCCCTGGAAATAAATCCTTTTGCCTCTGTCTCTCTTGCTTCCTGCCTTGAATGAGGTTATGTTGCTTGGAAATGTAGCAGCCATCTTGTAACAGTGAGGGGGACAGGCTTGGAAAACACAACTCACATGCTGAGGATGGTAAAGTAGGAGAGAGCTGTGTCTTTGTCAGCATTGTTTGAATAGCCGAATCACCCTCAGGGACCACCTCCCTCCAGATTTCTAGCCAAAAAATAGACTGCTAATTACTGAAGCCACTATTATTTAAGGGTTCTCTTATTTGCAGCCAAAAGCATTCCTAACTGATAGACCACCTAAATGACAACTTATGCATTGGAGATGTTCACCATTCAACTAGATGAAAAGACAGCAGTATATTTTGTCTCAATCAGCTCTTCTGTAAATATTGTTTTCTTTTGGCCTGGAATGAAAGACAGATGTTGAGAAATGTAATTAGACTCTCAGTCTATGTGGCCAAGTTTTAATTTTTAATTGAACATGAAGTCCTAAAGTGTTTGGCAACAGAAAGAAAATAATCCAGCATTTCTTATTTAATTAAGTCATCCTGTACTACTGTATAACTGAAGATCAGACTAGCAGGATTGCATTACATGGTGATTTTCGTGTTGCTGTCTTTTATCGCGAACCACTTGTTTTAAAATCTAGTTCAGTCTGCCGCTTAGACTGCAGTACTGTATTTACAGTAGACTTGACTCAGAGGTTGTCTCAGGAGACTCTGGTTATGGCTGCATTCCTGGAACTGCTGAAAAGGTCAAGAGGTGGAGTTTACTTTTGTTAGTGATGGGAGCCTCAAAGGTGGGTTCCTAGAGAGGGCAGGCCAAGGTCTACTCAAGGAATCTCCTCTGGGTTAGATTTAGCATACTTTCTAAATCTGAAGAGCTGGAGGTTACTGCACTTCGAAATTCAGGTAAAAGCAAGCCTGCAAGTGACTGGATAGAATATGTCTGTTTTTTATTATCTCTTGTGCATAATGTTAGACCTAGAATGTTAAAACGCACCGATTGCATGTGATTTGAACCAACCTCAAAGGCTAGCTAGAATTACTGAAAATTTTCAACTAGGAAATATTTTTAAATGAATACATTTGTATTCTAATATATAGATGTAAGCAACCTCAGTGTAGGCTAGGAGTGTAATAGAAATCTTTAGGTGGCTCGCACGGAGGAGTGGATGAGCAGTTTGTAATGAGTGTGTTGGGTCTGGATAAATGTATTTCTGTATAGCTTTTTCTCTTCAGATTGAATACTGCCCTCCCTGCCATTGTTTGTTAATCACTAATTTGTAGAATGGAATTTGAAAAAATTAGATAAAGCCGAATACAGATTCAGATTACCTGGGTCTAAATTTTTATAAAATCCCATTTAATAGGGTCAGAATTAATCAGGTTTTGCTGTATGCTGTGTTTTTCTTTTTTAAATCTCAGGAGTTATTAAACATGGTAAGTTATCTTTTTGTGAGGCAGTGTCATATGGGTATTGATTAAGAATCAAGGTAAAGCCTTACCATTTCAAAAAATAATTGGCTTCAATACACACTTGGGTTCTGCTAGAGGAATAATGCTTACGTAGTTAAAAAAAGTTTTATCCTCAAGTTTTTTCTTTTTCTTTCAGTTAAGAGTCAAAAGAAGGTTGTTAAGAATAAACAATGCCCTAGACAAAATAATGTGATAGCAAAGGTGGTTTTTGTTTGTTTGTTTGTTTTTGTTTTCTTTGCATCACTTCTTTGGGATGACTATATCTCCTCTGACAATAGTGCAGTATCCCTGTGTGACAGAACACTTGGTCCTTCTTAGCTGGGTGAATATCACATTTGACTTATGCCTCCAGGATTTGGACTTTGAGGCCCTGAGATTTGAGGAGGTAACCTACCATATTTAGGTGTGAATTACTCCGCTTCATTTCCTTAGCTTTTCCTACTGCTGTTTCCCACATAGCAGCACTCGGTTTTTTTTTTTTTTAAGGATGCCGATTATCTTTATTATATTATTACTACTCTTAGATTATTATTAAACAGATTAATGGATACTTTCTTTTTTTTATTTTATTTATTTATTTATTTATTATTTTTTGGGGGGTACACCAACTTCAATCATCTGTTTTTATACACATATCCCCGTATTCCCTCCCTCCCTCGACTCTCCCCCCACCCTCCCTCGAGTCCCCCCCACCCTCCCCATCTCAGTCCTCTAAGGCATCTTCTATCCTCGAGTTGAACTCCCTTTGTTATATAACAACTTCCCACTGGTTATCTATTTTACAGTTGGTAGTATATATATGTCTGTGCTACTCTCTCACTTCCTCTCAGCTTCCTCTCAGCTTCCCCTTCACCCCCCGCACCCCCCCAACCTCAAGTTCTCCAGTCCATTCTCTGCATCTGCGTCCTTGTTCTTGTCACTGAGTTCATCAGTACCATTTTTAGATTCCGTACATGTGAGTTAGCATACAATATTTGTCTTTCTCTTTCTGACTTACTTCACTCTGTATGACAGACTCTAGGTCTATCCACCTCATGACATATAGCTCCATCTCATCCTTTTTTTATAGCTGAGTAATATTCCATTGTATATATATGCCACATCTTCTTTATCCATTTGTTTGTTGATGGGCATTTAGGTTGCTTCCATGTCCTGGCTATTGTAAATAGTGCTAGCAGCACCCGTTTTTAACAATAGAAATCATGTCAGTGCCTTTTCCTGCTAAAAAGTGCTGAGTCACTTTCCTTAGGTGAACATTCATATTCCTTACCAAGGGTCCCACGTGATCCGTTCCTTCCCTGGGTCTCCAGGGTCATCTTTTGCCACCTTCTCCCTCTTAGGAGGTGCTCCAACTGTAGTTGTTCTGTTTTTCCTCCTCCCAAACTAATTTCTCTCTCAAAGCATTTGCACATGTTGTTTGTCTGGTAAGGGAAATCTCTTTACCCAGATCTTTGCTTGGCTGACTTAGTCTCATAGTTACAGACTCCACTCCTGTGTCACCCCAGTCTTTCCTTCCATGTCACGTCACCCAGGTTGATGGGTCACACTTAAAAGCATAACATCATTTCGTGTCTGAATTTATTTTATATATCAACATTTCTATCATCTGTCTCCCTTTCTGAGGATGGAAGTTACATGTGGCCCACTTTGTTTATCGCTAAGGATGATGGGATTCCCCAGTGTCTAGGGCACATAGTAGGCACTCATAAATATTCCTTGAATGAAGCAAAAGGAAACAAACAAACAATGTACAAATACACCTGGAATATTTTAGAAGTAAAATGGCAGAATTAATTGAGGCCATACAGGTATATTCTTGCTCTCTTCTCCCAGATCATATTCTGTCCATTGTATCATAAAATGTCCACGTCACTGGGAACTCCATCTGGAATAATTTCTTTTCTATTTATTAAGAAAAAAATAATTCAGATGTAACTCAAATGCTTATTGAAGCCCTTCATCAGGTCACAGGTTAAATACTTAGAGCAGCCGTTACCAAACTGTGCCCTGTGCATTCTTAATCCTGATGAAACACCATTAAAATTCGACGACTGTCAAATAAGTTGGTGAGATACAGCAGTATCATATTCCTTTAGCATATTCTATTAGCATATTAAGGGAATTTTCAAGGTCCTGTAGTGAAGAGATCTCTTATTACTTTGTCTCACTATTTACTATACTTATTTGGCCACAGAATCCCCATCCACATGTATTTTGTTTTATTCTAAACTCCTGTTAACATTGTATGGAGCTATATCCTGTCCTTCTGCCTCCAACCTTTGGCATATCATGGATTAAACAGACAGTGGTGATATTTGCATGAGATTTCAGAGGGAATTTAGAGCTCTAATAAAATGTACATAGGGTGAGACCATCCTGAGGCTCTCAGCTCCCCAAATCCCCACCCAAGCCTCCAGGGCTGAGGACGTCTTTCTTCCTAGGAACTCTGGTTGACAAGCTGTGCTTTTTAGCACATTTATGGACGGTGGCCTAGAGAATGTAGAGTATGGCCTTCTTTCAAATCAGTGTGTATAGAAGACCATCATCCTTTCTGGCTATTTCCTAGGTATCATCTGTGAACCAAGAATGGCATCATTCAGAGATTTTGGGGTTTTCTGTGCTGCAGAAACTTGGTGCCCCAACAAGAAAACATGGCAGTATATGCCCGCCTTATGATTATCAAAGATTTGGTAGAGTTTCTAAATCCACTTCCCAATCGTAGGAAAATGTACATTGCAACAGTTATCCAACGTCAGAGACTCAGTGTCTTTACCAGATTGAATGGCTAGCATCCCACACACTGAATTTTCTTTTCTTCTAGACTCTCATTTTGGCGTAATTTAATTCAAAAGCAAGGTTCCTCATTGTGAAATATTAAGCCAAGGTGTTTTATATAAAAAGCATTGAATTATTTTATTCTCCAGGTGGCATAGTTTAAATAAGATGAAAGTGTAAATCTAATCAACTATAAGACCATGTCTATTTTATACTATATAGCTTCTTGAAAAAAGACTGATTCATATGCAGCAGTGATTCATTTAATCTGAACCAGTCTTTGCATAATTTCATATTTCTCTACTATATTCTCCCTGCCAAGAATTTGTTCATATAAATCACTTTTCCCCTGCTGAACTGGCTTCAGAAAATATTTGAAAAGCAACTAGACTATTACCCCTTTAAATAATTGTTTCTTTTCCCTTTTACATTGCTTTTTTTCCCCCTCTAATTAAATGATCTGGAATCAACTTTTTTGAGAGGTTGTATCCACATTTTTCTTGTTATGCACAGATTTTTCTAATATTGGAGCATCCAGCTTGGAGCGTCTCGGAATCCTAACCTCCAGATTTTTTTTGTGTGTGATCAGCTAAGGCTGGCTGCTTCCACTTTTTTAGTTGGCTGGAATGAAATGTGTTGCCACCTATTATGGGACCTGGGCAGAGACTGATGGAGGAAATTCACAGTTCCTGTCTTTCAGCCCCCTTGGCTTGGTCTCACTGAAGTCCCTTGCATTCTTCTTTTTTTGTGTGTGTGCTGTGGATCAAAAAGCAAGCCCACATGCTTGCTTTCTAGTCTTAGTTTCTGAGCAGCTGATGGAAATGTGCATCTGTTCTCTGTGGTGTGATCTTCAGAGATTTGGTAGAGTTTCTAAGTCCACTTCCCAACTGTAGGAAAATGTCCACTAGATTTTGCATAGTTGAGACAACAGAAGGCTATCTGATGATTGTCATTCTGCCTCCTGGTGGGGAGAGTTAGACATATAACAAGATATAGGATATCATGTGGTGGTGCTGTCATAAGAACTTGGGGATGTTTTAGTCATCTTTTTATCTATAGTGTGTGCTCAGTGATCATAGCCAACATTTGAGGTAGGTCCTGTTACTCACTGTCTTTCTCACACGGAGATACTGGGACACACATAGGTTAACCGATCCCTTTAAGGTCACACAGTGATAAGAGTCAGGATTCAAACCCCAGCATTTTGGTACAGAGTCCACCCACTTCACCATTGTACTCCTGTCTCAGTTGAATGACTTCATGATAAATGGAAGGGATAAAGAGTAAAACTTAGGAGTTTTATTTGGAGTTCTGAGCAGATTGAAAAATTGAGTTCTTTTGATCCTAATCCTAGGCCTTGTGATTTTAAAACAAAGTATGGAGTTGTATTCTGTGGTTCTCATTAGTGCTGTGTTTTTCATTGTGATCATTCATTTAACAGATATTTATTGAGCACTTAGTATGTGCCAGGCATTATCCTAGGTAATGGGGATTCAGCAAAGAGCAGAAGAGGGGAAAAACCCTACTCTCAAGTAGCATACATTCTCGTGGGCAGTGCTGGTAATCTTGAGCCAGGTGTGCAGTAAAATTTCCTTTCTAAAGACCTTGTAGTTATGGCCATACTCAGGTGATTCAGAACAGTCAGAGTCCTGTGCTTAAAGGACTTCCCTCTGGATGGCTGAAGGATAACTTGAGCAAGTCATTCTGGTAAGAATTGAGAGATGAGACAGAATCACTGAGACATCTCCAGTGTGGTGGTGATTTTTTGTTGCTATGGAAACTACTTCTCTTAGCATCCCTCTCCACTGCTACATCATAATTTTGACAGGACAATGTGAGTGAGTCTATGTACACACACATGTGCTATTTACAAGGCCTGGTTGGAGTGGAAGAAAGCTCTAATACCTGTGTTGTCTTTTTAAAGATCCACAGCGTTCAGGCTAATTAAACCTGTCTGTGCAGGTTTCTAATTGTCACTGCCTCGCTTGGAGTATCAGATTGCTTTGTTTGTAATCATGGTGTGTCTGCAAGTGATGGGCTTTTAAAAATATATATGTTCACAGGTACACCTAGCCGATTCTCACTTTTTCTAATCCAAAAAACACGCTAATTTTCACACTCAGCTCTCTGAGGCTCACGGGGCATCTCAGGGAAGATGAAATACTTGAGGCTCTAATGAGGCCCTCCTCTGTGATTAAGATTTCATTACTCTCACTTTAGCATAAGTTCTCCACCAAAACTGTGATTATGATGTGCCTTTTGCATGTCAGAATTACTTTGTCTTCTTTTGTTGTTGTTGTTGCTGACTTCCTAACATTAATGAGGGAGCACTGCTTAGAGAGGAGTTGTGTGTTAAAGAGACATAGATGCCAGCTTGTTTTGGATGGTGGTGGAAGTTACTGGCATGTTATAAGTGTAGCATCTCCAGAAACCAGTCCCTTTCCTGGGGAACCCTGTGAGCAGGGGAAAGGGGTTGGTAGAGTGGTTTTGAAAAGTGTAAAGGGGTCTTGAAACTTTGAGAACTGCTGCTCCAGGAGTTTCCACAGCCAGAGGTGCCAAGATAAGGCTCCCTGCTCTTGTGTCTACCACCTGGAGGTTCTCAGCTTCCTTCTGGAGACACCTTGGCGCGGGGAGATGTCAGATGCTGGACATTGTGCATGAAAAGTTCAGTATTAAAGCTTTTAGTGAGGTAGCTCTTTTTTACTCCCACACACCCACACATTTCCTCCGTGTGGTGTATCCACAGTGTCGCAAGGGATTTCACTGCTAGCCATACCCTGTCCCTCCTCTCAGGGCCATCCTGCACTCACTCATGTATTAAAAATGATGTCATAGGTGAATATGAATTGGTGCAGAATAGTGTTCACAATGTGTAGTGTAGGTGGTAGAAAGTTACAAAATAGCACATAATATTCCATTTTTAATTAAAAATAATCTATACAGTATCTATATAGTAATCTATACAGTAAATGTAGTATAATATCTCTGTTTTACAAAAACGAAATTGTATATAGTAATATATATGTATTGTATACATACGTACATGTTCTATATATTTTATGTGTGTGTGTGTATACGCACACATGCAAGCACAGTTTGAACAAACCTAGAGCAGTGTGTTAATATATTGGTTATCTTTGTGTAGATGGACTGCTGCTAGTAGATTTCTCTCTCTCTTTTTTTTAATATGAACTTAAAAAATTTTTTTAAATTAATTTATTGGCTACGCTGGGTCTTCATTGCTGCACACAGGCTTTCTTTAGTTGCGGTGAGCAGGGGCTACTCTTTGTTGCGGTGCCCGGGCTCCTCAGAGAGGTGGCTTCTCTTGTTGCGGAGCATGGGCTCTAGGTGCACAGGCTTCAGTAATTGTGCCATGTGGGCTCAGTAGTTGTGGCCCACGGGCTTAGTTGTTCCTTGGCATGTGGGATCTTCCTGGCCCAGAGATCGAACCCATGTCCCCTGCATTGGCAGGTGGATTCTTAACCACTGCACCACCAGGGAAGTCCCACTAGTAGATTTCTTTGTATTTGTGTCTTGTGGTGTTTTGCTATGAATATATAATACTTTGGATTAAATGCTCTTTTTCAAATGATTTAAAAAAAATCATTTTTAGTATCTAGCAATTTAGGGCATTTGTGTCATTTCGTTTGTAGGGCTGTGTGCTGCTAGTTGGAAATTCTGAAAGGCAGCTCGTAGGATGGGGTGAGGAGCAGAGAGAGGGCAGGGTGGAGTTGACAATGTCTCTTAGTGGGCTTTGGAAGGAAGGGGGAAGGGTGGAAGGGAGGGGAAACAAAGGAAGGAAAAATACTGTGTTCTAGTTTGCAAGGAAAGATGCACATCTGTAAAGGATGCCTAGTGATGCCTGACTTGGGAAGCATGAATCCAAACATGGCAAATATATTGTTTCTGGGAGATTCATATGAAAAAGAGAGGATTTCATTCATCTTACTTTTTATGTTGCCTTCCTTAGTGTTATATCAACTTCTAGGTTCAACTCTCCTGTTTGTGTGTGAATCTTATAATAATTTGACTTAAGTATGTGCTCAGAAATCTACATCATTCTTGATCATGGACTACTTTTGACTGTTTATACGAGAGTTATGAAAAGGTGAAGAAATTTGAAGGCAGGGCACATGACTAATGCTTAACTAAAGTGAGTCACCTATGCTTTTGCAGAGAAAAGTGTGAGAGGAGGAGTCAGTTTGAAAAGATAAAGCAAAGACTGACCATTACAGGGTTTGGCTGGGCCACTGAGGTCATTTCTCTTTCTCCTCTGTATTTCTATGACTGATCAAAGATTGGTTCCTCTTTGTCTTGATCTAGAAACATGCATTGTGAAGAGAATTGCATCAAATTCTCAGACTAATCCTTTTCTCATCATCTTAGGAAGTTATCTTTTAAATCCAGCCACAGTGCTTCTGACAATTCTGTAGAGCTTGCTTCTGCTGTGAGAGTGCCCGGTCACTGCATTCTTAAAAAGAAAGTCTTCTTGACCAAAGTTGTGTCACGTTAACCTCAGACAACACAGCCTATCAGTTGTATGTCATTGTGACCCTTTGAGAAACACCTTGATGGGGAGCTAGAGTCATAGACTAGTCAATGCCGAGGCCCAGGGAGAGGTGTGGAGGTAAAAGATACCTGTTCATGGAAGATGTTGTTAGGCCGTGTTTATAAAACCCTCCAGAATCACTCTTTGTCCACTTGATTAGACAGAATCTACTACAGCAGCAGACACCTAAAAATCTTTCTTACATTACTTCTTTTGATGGCCATCTTCTGCTGTTGCCTAACGGTTTATGTAGAGCTGGAGCTGACTCAGCCCTTTTGGCTCTGTGGGATGGCATGTGACTAAGCCTGGCCAATCAGGATGGCGCTCCATCCTCACAGCTACTGTGATTAGTTTAGCAGTCAGGGGATGAACCAAGATGGGCCAATCAGAGTCAAGCCAAGGACTTTGCCAAACCTATCAAAGAAGGGATCTCTGAGATTGAAAGACCTGGGCTTGAAGCTGTATGCAGCCACATTGCTACCACGTTGGGAGACCTTACCTGAGAATAAAACTAAACGAAGCCAAGACCTATAGAGAAATGTGTCCGCATTGTGTTGTTTAAGACAGAGCACTATTGACATTTTGGGCTGGGCGATTCTTTGTTATAGAGGGCTGTGTTATACATGATAGGATGTTTAGCAGCATCCTTGACCTCTACCCACCAAATGCCAATAGCACAACTCCCGAACTCCCAGTTGTGATAATTGGGCATGTTTCCAGGCTTTGTCGGATGTCCTCTAAGGGACAGAATTGTCTCTAACTGAAAACTGCTGGTTGAAGCAACTGGGTTTAACTGGGTTTGATGGGAACTCTTGGACTTTTTTACTCATTTATACTGTATTAGTTTTCTGTTGCTGCTGTCTGTATGACCCTGCATGTCTTTGACTAAAGCCAGGAAAGATTCTTCTTTTTAAGGAGTCATGTGATTAGACTGGCCCATTCACATAATCCAGAATAGTCTCCCCCATCCTGGTCCTTCACTTAATCACATCTGCAAAGTCCTTTTGCCATGTAAGGTGACATAGTCACAGGTTCGGGGAGTAGGACACAGACATCTTGGAGGGGGGCATTATTCCTCCTACCCCGTGCCCTGATAAAATTCTTTTTTTTTTGCTTGAACTAGATTGACTTGACTTTCAGTGACTGCAGCCAAGAGTTAACAGTAACATGTTTGAGACCCAGTATTTGGAACCTCTTTTTAAATCATGCTGTAGTTTATAGAATCAGATTTTTTTTTTAACCCCCAGCAGCTGACACAAAGCCTGATACACAGCGGGCCCTCCCTTTGGACCCAGTAAATGTGGGTTTATTCTTTCCTTTTGTCTTGGGTGCCATGAAGAAGAGTTATTAGAAACTTTACCACATGAATTGTTAGGTAGGACTCTGGGAGACAAAATGCAGAGAAAGGAAGTAAACATTCCCTGCAAAGAGAAGCAATTAAAGTGATTTTAAGGAGCTGGGGTTTCAGAGTCAGGTAGCAAAGAACGAATTGCAGTTCCCCACTGTTCCTACGGCTCTGTGAAATAAGATAGTCTTTGTGTTGGCCTGATTGCTGTTTTTCCTTCCCTGCCTGTTTTTTTGTGCCTCGCGCATCGAGGTAAGTGACTGATACATCAACCCTGGGTGGAGGGGAATTTATTACTTTTATTTTCCTTCTCAGAGTAACTTTTCAGGATGAAATATATTTATGTTCTCAGCCTGTGTGTTCTGGAGTCGGTGAGTTTTCTGACGGGGAGATTACACAAATCCCTTTGGAATTACAATTCCCTGGTCTGGAGCACATCCAGTGCTCCCTTCAGTGCCTTCTGTGTCCTCAGAGACTCTCCTAGGTTCTCAGGTTGATCCCGCCTCTGCAGTGCCTCACTCCACAAGACATGGTGTGTGATGCTTCAGCCCCCAAGGTGAAGGCCAGGGGATGCCTTTCACTTAAAGCAATCCAAGGGAGCCTGACTGCTTTAGTTGAGCAGATACTCTCTTGGAGGCCAATTTTTTGTTTTCAAAGGCCTTAGGGAACAGAGAGAGCTGAATCTCACATACCTTGACTCGTAACAGGGAACTTTTTGAAAGCGCGATTCTCACAAACTGCTACCAGCACCTCTGTTTGCACAAAGGACAGCTGATACGGGAGCTGCCCTGGCTTTACTTTACTCAGTTTACAAATCCCAAACGGAATGAATTTGACAACCTAAACTCCTCCTGCTTTTTCACTTCAGCAGCGCAAAATCTTGGTTGTAAGATGGGAGTGTTTTCCTGTAATGAGTGCGCATAAATATTTCATTGATGCAATTATCTTTGACGTGAAATAATTCCACAGCCTGGCTAGTGCCTGGGAGAAGTGATCAATCTACTTCCTCCCCCCAAGTGGTTTCTTTTTTAAATAAACAAAATGTGTGTCTGAAACTGTGGTTCATGTGTGTACATCTCTTTGTACCTGCCATTTCCTTCCCTGGAATGTGCATGTGACTTCCAGGAGTAAGTGGTAATGAGAAAGGAAAGCAGTTGGGGGTTTTTTGTTTGTTTGTTTTGTTTTTTTGGCAGTCAAGATGAAATAGACAAGGGCTGGTCTGATTGCAATTTGTAAATTCCCAGCAGTATCCTTAATTAAAAATGCATTTCAGGTTCTGAGCTTTTGCCATATATAATAAGACTTAGTGAACTCAACTTGCACCTTTGCACCTAAAAAAAAAAAATTGGCCTGGAGAGAAGAAAGAAAATATAAGAGGACCAAGGAGAGCTTTCTGACCCTGCAAAAATTGTAACTGCTGCCTGTCCATTTTTTATTTTTACTTGGGGTACAGGAGATGGCTACACACCATTTTTACCATCTGATAAAAGAGATATGCCCTTGACAAAAATGCCTTTTTGCAAAGCGTTGCTGATTAAAACTTAGTTGTCTGAGTTTATTTTTCTTCCTAGATAGGTCTCTATTATGAGAGCAAATCTATATGCTTTCCCATATTTGCAAATTTGCCACCTTCTTTGTTTTTAATGATTCTTTGGTGCTCCCCCCCCTCTTTTGTTATCTTGTAACTTTGTCACCATACTGTACGCTGATTCTAAAGCTGTGTCTGTACAGGGTCACTGCTCTTTCTGACTTGCTGGGAGAACAAAACACCATCATTCATATCTATAATAGTTCTGCAGTGGTGAAGAAGAGAACAAACTGCCCAGCTTGGTGGTGATGGGAAACAGAAATTGGGGATGATTTAGACTGGTGTTGTGTGGGGAGTGTGTGTGTATTTCATGATAATGGTACCTAAAAACCATCATTAACAGAGCCTGCTATATCAGGGAAGAAGTGACTGAGGACTTGACTTGTCTGTAGAAAACTAAGTTAAGGGTCACTGGTGATTCTGGAAGGATGCTATCAGAATCTGAGATTCTACTCTGCCTATGAGCTAGTATCGCCTGTTATGATTTCACGCATGCTTCCAGAAAACAGGAGACTCTTGGGTCAGGTAAAGGGCTTAAACAGTTACAGCACAACAACAAGAGCATTATGTGTATGTCAGCTCCCCAAATCCCCAGCGGGCGGTATGAAAAGGCCTAGGTGAATATTGGGCACAGTGGGTTTGCTTCAAAGCAAAGGACCCCTGAGCTTGGGGAACCTGCCTCTTCTATGCAAACTTGCTTTTTGCCCTGGAGGGAGACAAGACTTTTTCCCTCAAGATCGCCCGCCGCAGACACAGCCCTGAGCTGTGGCCTGGGCAAAGAGCATTCTTTGCTGGGACACTGGGGGATCAGGGCCCGTGGTAGATTGCCCCTCCCTAGAGTCACGTAAGATACTTTGACATATTCATCATAAAACTAGCTGCTATTTACTGGGCATCACTGTGCTCCAAGCAGAGTGCACGTGCTCAGTATGGTTTAATTTGCAGCCTTGCAACAATGCGGTGCAGTAGTATAGCTGTTTACAGATAGGCAAACTTACACTGAAAGAGTTGAAACAGGGTTACCCTCTCTAAGGTGAGACTGTTATTTTGTTTTAGCTCCTTATATGTCTGTTTCCTGGCTCTTATCACAGTATGTCATTTTGTTAAGGTTTTTTTTTTTCTCTGTCTCCACTTGCTAGAATGAAAGCTTCTTAAAGTCAAGGACTTCATCTTGTTCACCTTTATTTTCCCTGCAGCTAAATTATGTGCCTGGTAGTGTGTTAGGTGTGGGATAAATCTTTCTGGACTATGTCTGTTTTGTATCCCAAGGGTTTTCTCAAGCACTTAAAAATATTTGTTGAATGAATATATTAATGGGTGAATGGACTTCCCCAGCTACCTAGTAATGAAGTCAGGACCGGAAGTGAGTTCTTTCTGGCTTTAAAACCTTGTACTTTATTATTCATCTCTCTTCTTCTCAGTGAGCGGTGGATTCAGCCCAGTGCACAAAAATCCTTGGGACTTAGGGTTCTGTATCATTTGTTTTAGTAGTTCCCGCAAGGTAGGCAGTAAGTATTATGTTGGAAGTCAGTTAGAAACGAGTTTCATGTGTTTTAATTTTTGGAATCTCTCTTGCAGCTTGATAGGGCGTAAACAGTGGCGGAGAGCAACGGGTGCCTCTCAGAATCAGAAATAACCATTTTTTACTTAAATACCAGCCTCTCTTTCCAGAGCTTCCTGTGAGTGATCGCATCGAGGGTTTGACCAAGAAGGTTGAGCTTCTTCCCAGGCTCGTTTCCATGGTGATGGTTGCAGCTTTCGTAGGGCTGGGGCGGCTGGGAGAGGAAGCAGCAGACAGGGTGATATTGCATCATGAGGTAACCAAAATCCTTATGACCACAATAGTAGGGTCTGTAACCCCTGACAGTGGACAGTAACTGGCTCATAATGTGCGAGGAATGGGTTCTGAAGAGCTGTTTTTGTTTGTGAAAGAGAAATTTGCCTGTATTTGGGGTCAAGACTTAACCGTAGGATTCTTTCTCTAACTATGACTTGCCTAAATGCATATTAAGTTGGAGATTGTACCTGTGAGAGAATAAAGGTAGAATGGTACTCACCTGCTAAGATTCCCAGACACATCCCAAAGCACTTATGGGCAAAATTTGTGGAAATATGTCAGAAAGAATGTCACTGAGAACATATTTATGGAGTGCTGTTCAGGTAATCTCTTGCTATATGACCATTCCGAAACAAGGTGGTTTAATGTTACAGCTTTATTATTATCTCTCCTGGATTGAGGGGCTGGTTCTTGCTCTGGTCTCTTGTGTGGTTACAGTTCAGATGGAGACTGCAGCTGGTTTCACCTGGGGGTTCCTCACTCATGTGACACTGGCTTGTAGTTGGGAGCTCACCTTGGACCGTCAGCCTGCACGCATACTCGTGGCTTCTCCACCTGTCCTGGTTTTGTCACACAGTGGTGACTGGGGCCCAAGCATGGGTGTCCAGGAGAGAGGAACTGGAAGTCTCTTAAGCCCTCAGCCCAAAAACTGGCACAACATTGCTTCTACCATATTCTGAATGGTCATGTTGTCCGAAAGCTCACATTGAAGGGGAGAGGAGGTAGACCCTACTTGTCAATGGAAGGAGGATGAAAAGACTTTTAGGTTGTCCTTTCAAACTACCACAAGTGCCAACTCTATCCTCTTGCTGTCCTCCTGGAGTTTATAGACAAATCTAGAAACTACTGTGTGCTCTTGAAATGTAAGGGGGAAAATGATACTCAAAATCAAGGATCTTCTAAACGTACCCAGTTTAAGCCTATGTCTTTTCAGTTATGCCTGAACTGTCTCCCTCCTGTAGTATTTTGTTTTTCTAAATCAAGGTTCAAAGGCTTGTGAAATCTTGGAGAATAACTTGTTAATGTACTTTCTTTAATGAGGAGGTCATCTCCAAAGGAGAACTTTCAAAAGTCAAGACCTTAATAAACTTCAGTGTTCCACAGTTCACTCTTTCTCATCAAGTAGGCTTTGGGAGGAGTTTTGACCATAAGGTCCCTGATTTTGGAGATGTTTATTCCTCGTAACTTAAAGCACACCAGATACTTCTAGGCAAGAGTATATCAACCGTGGCCTGACTTACACCAGTTTGAATGTCAGTTAATACAGAGGCTAGCATCGTCAATAAATTAAAAGCTACTCAAGAGCTTTTCAAATTGCTTGACAAAAGTATGTCTTGAATTTTTAACCTGACACATAAGGTGAGCACTCTTATGTGCTGATTGAGGCGACGAAATTGGACATCAGCATGCTTAAACACGCCTCTAATGGATAAGAAATGAAAAGGAAGATACTAAATGCATTTTGTCTCGCTAGAAGCTCATGTTGGCAACGAAATGCTGATGTTTTTGCTTTGTAATTTCACATCTTCGTTTTCCCAAAATTCAACTGTAATGTTTCTAAAAAAGATTTACATATTTTCTCTTCCAATCTGGTTCTTTCAGTAGCTCATAAAAATGGAGGGAAGCCCCAGAAGTATTAATAGAGGTGGATGAATCAACTCATGTTTAAAGGCAGAGACTTGGCAAAAGACACAGCTTCAAGGATAAGCATTCTTAAAACTTTAGAGGACCCTGTAATCCAATGTGCTAAGTGGTGGACTGGAAACAGCGAGATAGAGGGTTTTCATTTCTGGTGTATCACTAGCTGCCTCTGTCTTGGAGATTGGTTTAAGAAATGTGTCAGGTTGCATTTTTTTTTTCTCCCTCATCCATTTTTATTCTTGGGAAAAACTGAAAGATAGTGATATGAATGCAAAGCACATTTCTGTCACATAAAAGGGAACAGAGATCTATTATATATGTAACATATATATGTGTCCATCCATCTTTATTGGAAAATGACTGACTGGTTTTAAACTTAATTTCTTCCCTGCCGAAGCTGGGGTGTGGGGGTTCTACCCCATCTTCTGGGGTAGAGTTAAATTAGAACAATTGGTTAACGCTTATGAAACCTCAAATTTCCCCCTCTAAAGCCACAGAACCAATAGAGAATTGAGAGAGAGGGTGAGAGAGTGGGAAATTACTATTTGCTTCTTGGCTGGATTTCCCCTTCTTTTAGGTACCTTGGCAGTTGGTGGAGAAAAAAAGAGAAAATAAGGGCAGTGCTCATTGAGATGAATGCAAGGTCTGTTTGGAAGCTGTCAGAAGACGTGGAATGCTATCTTCTGTCTATTCTTTCTCTTTCTTTCCTCTTCGTTTCTTTCTGTCTTTTCTCTCCTTTCTTCTTTTGCCTTCTCCTCTTTGCCCATCCTCCAACATTTCTCTCCTTCTTTCCTCTTTTCTCAATGTACCTGCCTTTTTTTCCGTCTTCCCCCCCACTACCAGTAACACACTTGCCCATCTTACTGTTTAGTTAAGCCCTCATTAGAAGAAATGAATGATTGAACCCTTCTTCCCAAATTTATTTTTAAGAAGATGAAGCTTTTCTGGATTAATGAGAAAATGGTGTCTCTCAGCCATTCTCTTTTTCTCCTCCATCAATGATATGGCTCTATTCCCCATCACTAACACCGTGGCTGTCTTCTAACCGAAGTCCCTCTGTTTCTGTGGGGATAGAGAGCTCTGCCCAGGCTCCTGTCTTCATTTCAAGTGGCCAGAGGATACTTATCCCAATGAAAGCTGGCCTTCCTCCTCTCCTGGCCCTCTCTGGCTTCTCTTAATTGGCTTAAAAAAAAAGTCTCCATATATAAATGGGATTAATTCTTTTTTAAAGGTGAGACTTCCCTGGTGGTCCAGTGGTTAAGACTCTGAGCTTCTAGTACAGGGGATGCAGGTTTGATCCCTGCTTGAGGAGCTAAGATCCCACATGCTGTGTGGTGCGGCCAAGAAAAAGAAAAAAAGGAAAAAAAAAGGGGGGTTGGGGAACCAGGTTGAGTCTCATCTGTAAATGGTTGGAACAATCTTGAAGCTCAAATTGGAGAAGGTTTAGTTGTGGGAGAGGCATCAGTTTTGTTAGGCTGATTCTGAAGATTATTTTTTAACTTATAGAAAGTGGGTTGCATTTGTTGGGTTGATTACTTTGGTAAATAGGGTCACATGTAGAACTATGTCCAACTCCATGCTCCTTGATGATGAAATGCCTTTTTTTTTTAAATATATATACATTGATGCTCTATCAAATGATGCTTAACTCTTTGTATCTATTCAGTTGTATATTCTTCACACAGTCATAGCCCCAGGTTGGATTGGTATGGTCATAACTTTGGAGTTTTGTTTTGTTTTTTTTTGCTGCATTGGATCTTTGTTGCTGCTTGTGGGCTTTCTCTAGTTGTGGCGAGTGGGGGCTATTCTTCATTGAGGTGCATGGGCTTCTCATTGTGGTGGCTTCTCTTGCTGCAGAGCATGGGCTCTACAGCGCAGGTTCACTAGTTGTGGTGCACAGGCTTCATTGCTCCGCGGCATGTGGGATCTTCAGGGACCAGGGATCGAACCCATGTCCCCTGAATTGGCAGACAGATTCTTAACCACTGCGCCACCAGGGGAGTCCATAACTTTGGGTTTTTACAGGTCCTCTAATTGTCAATATTTTATTGATGTGCTTTTCTTTGATTCAGCTGTCGATGTAGTTTAAAGGCTCTACTGAGAAGGAAGCTTGAGAGGGACGTTTTGAAACCTGTAACTGGTGAGACATCTTTTGTCTTTGTGGCTTAATAACTCTTTCTTCTCCAGGGATGCTTTTGCCCTCTTGATTGCATATTTTTATTATTTATGAAGTGCTTCCATGTGGCATAACATCAACCCTGAAGCATAGGAGTCATGAAATACTTAATTTGGAAGTGTGAAATGTCAGGTTTAGCTTGAAAGTTATACTTTAGAAGCCCTGGCAATCAGCACTGAAGGAAAGTTTCCTACATTTAAGGTTCGGTCAGACTTTGGGGTTAGAAGTTCCTACACTATCTACAATAACCATGGCATACACATTCATGTTTGATCAGTGAGCTGTCATCTCCCTAAATTCTTTGCCGCGTCTGTCGTTTCTCCTGCTGCCATGCTGAGACAGTGGTTCACTGGAAATGATGAATGAAACCCACAGGTGGTTTTGGTATGGAAATTTTTTGTTTATGCCTCCTGAAGATGGAATTATGGGACTGGGTTTAAAGCAAACTGAGCGTCCTGAATACATGGCTTCAGTGTATTCCTGTTGAAATGAAGATAAGATGCAGAAGCTTTTTACCATGGCCAACAGGGCCCTGTTGGTGTCTGGCCCCTCCGTGCTTTTTCACTTCCATCCCATGCTACCCACCCTCCTTTCCATTCATGGCAGAAAGGCCATGGTGCTGTCAGACTTACTTTGTCTTAGAATCTTTGCATTTCCACATATTCCTTCCTGAATCTCTCCCTTCTCCTCCCATGCCTGGGTCCTCCTCATCTTTTACGCCAGTCTGGGTATCCTAGGTTCCCTCCCAACATCCCAAGCTTCCCTCTGCCCTTTTCACTTGGCAGATTCTATTCTCATGTGTCTGTTTTCCAGCTCATTGAAACAGGGTACCTTGGCTCATTTTTGACAGTTTCCCTATGTGCCACACTGTGTTTGGCACCTGAAAGGTGCTTAGTCCACACTTGTTGAGTCAGTGAATGGAGTTATAAACAGATAGGATGGTGGGGGAGGGAATTCCTGGAGGAAGAGAACCAGGCATAGCTTCCTTGACATTAGAGAAACCATTTTTGGCCTACGCCATTTTGTGATCTAAGCCTGACCATGGTGCTTACCCTTAAATAAATTTCAGTAATTACGGACCTTAAGGGAAGTGAGGGAATGCAAGAACAAGGGAAAAGTGCTCAAGAAACAATAGTACAGGATGGTAACTTTTTACCAAGACCCCACACTGGTTGGAACATAAAGCATGATGACCCTCGTGACTTCAGTCAATTAAAGCTTGGACTCTGTCAGCCTTTGCCCCAATCCTGTGTTGAATTCTCTTCTGCCCAAGCCCCTTCATGAATATGCCTGTAGCCTTAGCGTAGAACTTTCCCAGTTTTGATATTTGGGAAGGCAATGCTTTGTGAAAGATCCCCAGTGTTCTCCTTACTTGATGCAAATAATAAATCCTTCCTTCTCCCAGTCTTTGGCTTGGTTATGTGTTTTGGCTCAATACCCAACAAGAGATGAACCCAGTTTTAGGGTAACAGAGCCTGGGTAATTTCATGGAAGACAGAGGCTTTAGTGTGGCTCCTTGTTCCTTCTGGAACACTGGCTAAGTATGCCAATGAGGCTTTTAAAAAATGTTGCTCAGATTTTTCTCATTCAGGTCAAGAGTTGCCATGGTTTGCTATTTCAGAGCATTTTTTAAAAAGTCATAGATTTTGGTTCTTTCAGATGCAGGTCTCATTTTGAGAAAGTTAAAATTATATTATTTTATATCTCATTTGCAAAGCAAGGTGAAATTTAAACTTGCCTGTGTACCATCTAATGGTTTTCCTGACAAAATGTAGCAGAAGTGTTAATATTTTTATTCTATCTATTAGAAAAAAAATTGATTGGGGAACTTACTTTGGGCCTTTTGAACTATTGAATAGAAAGTACTGAAAGGCGTATCTTTACAAACACAGAGTTTGTACCTTTACAGAAGAATTTGTTAACTTGTGGGCTTAGGATGAGTTTATGCTAAAGCTCCAATTCATCCATAGAAATATACTGCAGGTAAGGAAATAATCTTTCTACCATAAGAATTTGCCTTTGTTAATAAGAATATCAGTGCTAACACCTCATGCGATTCTGTATTTTGAGGACAGATGGTCCCAAACCTGAAGAAGAAACTTGAAGTTTTGGTTCCATGTCCTTGTGCTCAAAGACCAGTAGTCATTTGATTTTAAAATTACTTTTCCACATGCAAGTAATCTTTGAAGTGGGGTGAATGAAGGTCTAATCGTCTAGGAAAGCATGAAGATGTCCAAGATCTGTTATGATTTGGAGAATGATAGCTGTAAATCGGAGGTTCTTCGATTGACTGTGGTAGTCATAGGGTGATCCCCAGTGTGTATGATGAAACATCATCAGAAGAGATTGTTTAGACTGACTTTGCACTTGACACAGTGTTTTTTTTTTTAAATTGAGCTAAATGTCATGTAATGTGAAATTAACCATTTTCTTTCAGTGTAGTATATGCGCACAATTGCTTTTTAAGGATTGTGTGTACAATTAGTCTTGCTCCTCTTAGGGGTTTACCAGGATACTCTCTCTAGTTAGAATTTCAGTAAATTCCAAGAGCAGTTCATAGCTGGCCTTGGTCTGCCACTGAATGCTAACCACTGTGTGAAACTTCATAGGGCAGAAAAAATATTCAGTTAAGCTAACACACTCAAAAACATTTTAAATTACTTGGAATAACACTTTATTATCCAAATGTAAGCTTAGAAATTATTTTCTCTTACTTCAAATGGACCTTGATAAGAACATAGCTTGGCTTACCGTGAAAATGAGAGTTTGTGTAAAATCTCCCGAAATTCTCCATATCAGTGTCCTACCTAGTATTTGTATGAAAGCAATATGAGATGGATTGTGACTGACCCTTCACATCAGCAAAGTTCTCCAAAATTCAGCCAGGCAGAGCTATTTTTAATTGATTGGGGATTTGGGAAAGCCACTGAGGAGTTTGTGCAGCAGTAGAAAGCCATATTTTGAGTCTAGAAGGAAAGTAGGGATTAATAGGAAGAGGAGGTAAATATGAAACATACCTCACCGGGCACATCTGCTGCAGAATGGAATGAAATGGGGTCTAGTGCATGACTACAAGGGAGGAGAAATACTTAGCTCATTAGATAGGTGCATTTTACACAGGATACATTTCTACATGCTGATGTTACCTGTGCCATTAAAAAAAAAGAATCTAAAAAAACAAAAAAACAAATCTTTACAAGATTCACTCAGTCTTTACAAGGTTCATTCAGTTCTCAGGAATTGATGAAAATAAGTGTTGAAAAAGAAACTAACCTACAGTAGCATCCCTAAATTTAAAAACTGCTTAAGCCCCAATGACTCTCTTGTCAAGTGTGCAAGTTCTTGGTGCCAAGTCAGATGAGAAAAAAACAAACAAACAAAAAAAACAAAACAAAGAAAACCCATATCCAATTCATAATAATGTCTGGACGAAGATAATTGGAAACAGAGAAGATCAAGGGCAAGAGGAACTTGGCAAGTGGTAATGTCCAAAAAATTCCATCCCAGGGAAGCGTGTGGAAATGAGGCAGTGTAGTACAGCCAGTCTGACTTGAGCCTCCCACTAGTAAGGATGGATAGTCATCCCTGGACCAGTTGGCTCAGTTGATACCTGGGGCTGGTGCATGTTTGGTAACAGCTGTGTCTAAGAAAATTGGAAAGAGTTGAAGCTTGGAAACAAACTGCAAATGAATTGTGTCTTCTAAGAATGACAGAGCTCCATTCAAGGATGGGGCTAACTGTTCATGTTGATGAAGGAAAACATGAAAGGAACGAGGCAGGACACACGGCCGGCTGGACACGTTGCTCAAGAAACGGTATTTTCCTAAGAGGATTGTTAAGAGAGAACGGTGGATTGGTGACTCCCTCCCTTCTTCCACTCCTCCTCATCCCCCACCCTGGGAGAGCCTTCATTAACTGAGACACTTCAAAAGCTAAGTAAGCAATACAGGGCTGTTAGGTTGTACCGGCTTTGCTGTAAACCCATTAAATTCTAGGCAAGCGAATTTCTTTTTTTTTCTTTTTTAAATTAGTTTATTTAATTTATTTTTGGCTGCATTGGGTCTTTGTTGCTGCACATGGGCTTTCTCTAGTTGCTGCGAGCGGGAGCTACTCTTCATTGCGGTGCTCAGGCTCCTCATTGTAGTGGCCTCTCTTGTTGTGGAGCACGGGCCCTAGGTGCGTGGGCTTCAGTAGTTGCAGCACATGGGCTCAGTAGTTGTGGCTCACGGGCTCTAAAGCACAGGCTCAATAGTTGTGGCGCACGGGCTTAGTTGCTCCGTGGCATGTGGAATCTTCCCGGAGCAGGGCTCAAACCCATGTCCGCTGCATTGGCAGGCGGATTCTTCACCACTGTGCCACCTAGGAAGTCCTAGGCAAGCGAATTTCTTGCAGCAACTTTAAGGCCATCAACATCTAAGAAATCCGCCGCTAACACCGAAGTTAACAATTCCCAGGTTAATGGGAGGTTGTGGTAGCATTTTATTGACAGTGTTCACTGCTGTTTGTGATGTAGGACTCATTTCCTTGAGGTTCATTTACCCAAGCAAATCAGTCCAGTTGTGTCCTCACTCTCACCTACCTACAGGCATCGCCATTCACCAGAAGGAAAGACTGTGTTTAGGCTTTGGTGTCATCTAAACCTGAAATGAACCTGCCACTCTCTTATCAGCATGACCTTAGGCAAGTTTTGCACATTCTGAGTTTGAGATGTCTGCAAGATATCCAGGTAGCAGTGTCCAGGGGACAGTTGGCAGTATGGGAGAAGCTCAGGAGAAAGGTCCAGCCAGGAAGACTCATTAGCATAGAGAGAGTAATTGAAGTCTTGGGCTCAGATAGAATCGCCTGAGGGCAGTGTGTGTAGTGGGATGGGAAAGGGTACCAGGAGACAAGTGTTTATTGGGTCTTTATACTAATCAGTGAGAAAAGTTGTCCAGGGCAGTCTTGCCGGCATTTGAATAGATAATTGACTCACCAGTCTTGGGTCCTCACTGGCACCCCACTCCTGGGTTCAGTGTACGCATTCCTGATGTTGATTACTCTAGGTAAGCTCACTCAGCGTTGGAGCAGCCGTCAGATTTGCTCATCTTCTGGTTCAGGAGCCATACAGCACATACAGCAGCAAAGACTGAAAAGCCAGCCACCCTCTGCCCTAACAGCAGGGAGAAGCACATCATGCCTTGAAGCCCAAATGAAGCAGGTTGGCAAGTGCAGCGGCGATCTCCTGAACTTGGAGGGTGGCCTGCCTCCCTCGGCCCCTCCTCTCAGTGTCTCTGCTCCAGATTCTGCTTGAAAGTATTCTATGAAGACAAGTACCTTCCAGCATCCTTAGCAGGGGGGCAGCCCTGCATCTCAGAGATCTAAGGAAGAAAGTTTCTCACCACCATATGTAGAACTCAAGCTTTTAGGAGTGGAAATTTTAAAAGGGAGCTGCTTATTTATTCATTTCCTTGACAAGCATGCAGTCAAGGCCAAGGCTTTAGACATATTCTGTTGCCAGTACCAACAAGGTCTCTGCTTCAAGAAGCTGAGATTCTGGAGGAGATATACTATAGATAAAATAAATTAAATAATTACAGGTGGTTGAAGTACTCTGATAGAAAATAATTGGGTAGTCTTCCTTTTTTAAAAATTGTCTTACTGGAGTATGGTTGCTTTACAATGTTGTGTTAGCCGTCACTGCACAACAAAATGAATCAGCCATGCACATACAGATATCCATCCCCTCCCTTTTAGACTTCCCTCCCATTTAGGACACCACAGTGCGTTAGGTAGAGTTCCCTGTGCTATATAGTATGTTCCCATCAGTTGTCTATTTTATACATAGTATCAGTAATGTATATGTGTGGGTAATTAGGTAGTCTTCTTTAGCTAGGGATGGCCTCTCCTAAGAGGGACAATTAAGCTGAGTCCTGAAGGATGCAAAGGGGAAGGATTTAGGAGAATCAAGACCAGTAAAACAATTACCAGCCAAGCCAGAGAGCTTTTGGTAAATCTAGGAAGTGGGCAGTGTATGCCATGTGTGAGATGTCTCCCGGGTAGCCTACAAGTTACCCTATGACGAATTACAGCAGTGACCCAGGGGGCTGTGGTGGCATTGAGCTTTCCATGGTTTCCATTATAATCCTCATTCCAAAGGCATTGGGTTCAACTGTGAAAACTTTTTTGCCTAATGGGTCCATCCAAGAGGTGGTTTGCTGTGTGTGTGCATTGATTGTTAAGGAAGCAGGGTGAAAAAGTCTGCCTGTAACTGAGCTGAGGCCTTTGAAACTGACACTTAAAAAATATGTGTATACAAAGTCTTCTTGACGTTTGGATTTAATGCTGCCATTGTAGGAGATCAGTGAACATATGTACCGAATACCGATCAGAAACTTCCCTCAGATTTGTCATCTCCACTACAGCAAATGTTCCATCCAGAGCACTGAGCCAAGAGGGCAATCAGAGTTCTGTTGTTTCTACTTGGATTTCCCAAGGGCCACATCCTAGGGAGAGCGGGAAGAAAAAAAATGACGGGCATGGGAATATATGCAGGCATTGTGTGGGATTTGCATGTGATTTGCATAGTGCTTGATAAGCTGAAATCTGGTCTCAGAAAATATTCAAATTAAAATTTTATCATGGCTACCAGTGCAGCTATTTCTTAATATGTCCCTCTCTATTTTATTCTTTTGCTCAAATTGACTGCCTGCGATGCATATATCTTTTTGTTAGAAATGTGCAGCTGTGAATCAGAGCATCAAAGAAGGAAAAAAGAGGGAAAATCTGAGTCTGCCAGAGACCATTTCTTGGCAAATGAAGTTTGTATTCAAGAGTTTCAAGCCTAGTCACATCTTTCTCAGTCCTATAGTAAGAGTGCCTTTATTTGAGGGTCTGTCTTGGAAGCTCAAGGAAGCCATATGTGTGATAGAAAGAAAAAAAAAAAGTGAATCTTGTGTGGAAAGCTTCTTGGATTCAAGTTCAGGCTTTGGTCTTTGTATTGTACAATTTTAAGTAAGTTACTTTGTCTGTTGGGACCTCAGTTCCTTCATTTGTAACTGAGGATAAATACAAACTTCAGAGGGCTATTGTAAAAATGAAACAATATGTATTATGAATATAGCACTTAGCACAAGTCCAGCAATTCATATTGCTAACTTGTTAATATAACCTGTCCTCAAGCCATATGGTGGGCATGGTTTTTGTCTCCGAAATTTGACAAAGAGTGCCATGGTGGTGGCTGCAGTGCATTGACTAAGTGATTTGGGGACCCCAACTCTGTGTGTTCTCTAGAGTTGGGGAGCGACTGGAGTGCTTTGGTTTTCTGAAGAGCTGTGTGCATCTTATCAGTACTCACATTTGCACTTCATATTTAATTAACACATGCATTGACTTCGTTAGAAGCAGTTAGAGAAACAGCTTCAGGTAAAGACATTTTGTGAAATTTCTTCTGGATGTGGGGCTGTTAGACACATTTTCAGTCCTTCCAGGACTTCTTATAGGACGTTTTACTGTCATTTTTAATTTGCCGATTTCCGCAAATTATCAGAACTGCTACCTGAAACAGTCACAACATTGGGATGAAATTATATGTGCTTGTTCTGTTTTATTTATAAGTAGATCCGGGGCAGCTGTGGAATACGAAGCCTGCTTTATAAAATATTTAAAACATTAGATCCATTTTGTACAACTGTTAGTCAAAATGAGAACCCCATTAAGGTGATAGGATAAAATTTGCTATTTATTGCTTAAGAGGTATCTCACTAACCTTATAAGGAATAGTGTTTTTAATTTATAAGCCAAAAGAATAAAATTTTGCCTAAAGTAAATTTTGAAAACCTCCCATCTTCCGTCAGGGCAGTAGTTCTCAAACGGGAGTGTACATCAGAATCTTTAGGAGGGCTTGTAAAAGGGCTCAGATTTCTGAGCTTCCACCTACAGTTTTTGATTCAGGGGATGTAGGGTAGGGCCCAAGACTTTGCATTTGTTGCTCAAGGGAGGGGATCTGATGCTGAGTCCAGGGACCATATTTTGAGAACCACTGCTTTAGGGAAAATCTATGAGGGGTTACACAGGAGAACTTTTCCCCATCTTGTTTCTTTATTACATGTGTTTCGTGGTGGGGTACATTGCTTTTTGCTGAGAATCCAAATGTGTATTTCTCTTTGGCTTTTTACTGTAATTATTTCAAATGGGGAAATTCGGCTTATGGTATTTGGTAGGAGGGTAGCTAGATATGAAGCTCATATATGTTGCAGGAATGGGGATCCCTTCCAGGGCCTGAGCTCTTGTCTGACACTTGGAAATGAATTGTCCAAGGAGACATACCTACGGACATAAGCAAAAGACTTTATTGGGTAGGGGCATCTAGGCAGCGAGCAGCAGGGTAAGGGAACCCTGGAGAATTGCTCTGCCTTGTGGCTCACGGTCACAACAATGAGGTTGGTTTCCGGATTGTCTCTGGCCAGTCATCTTGCTTGGTCCGTATTTGGTCTGACTCACATCCTACCTGGTGGTGCATGCATCTCTCAGCCAAGATGGATTCCAGTGCTAAAGATTCTGGGGAGTTGGTAAGATATATTGTAGGCTGGCGTCTCCTCCCTCCTTTTGGCCCCTCGCAGTTCTCCCAGTTAGTTTTCGGTGGCAGCACCATGTTCCTTGTTGGGACCTTCTGTTGTGAGACAACTCATGCAAGCAGTTATTATTGTGCCTGGCCAAGGCACAATATTCAGTCAATGGTTCCCTAACATAAAGACATGTTTTAACGGGTGGATAAGCTGTTCTTTTTTTTTTTTTTTTTCTGGAACATTTTATTTCAGAAATATCATCCTATTTGATTAGAAGGCATGCTTTGAGTATCCAGATTAGAATGAAAGCTAGAATGTTAAGGGAGAAGAAACTGATTCTGGCAATGACTCTGTATATCAAGACTCTTGGTTGTGAGAGATAGAGAATAGAAAGAGAAAGAGGAAGAGGAAGAGAAAAGGAAAAGCCAACTGAGAAAGCAGATGGCAAGAAGGTGGTGCAGTGTATGATATGAATCCCTCCACGGGAGCATCACTGTATTCTTTACAAGTCCATAGGGTATCAGATATCCTGACTTGAGTGGATTACTTTTTTTTTTTAACTTTTAATTTTTTTATTTTTTACAATAAACTGCATATATTTAGAGTATACAATTTGGTATCCCTGGATAAGCTGTTCTTTAGATGAAAATAGGCTTTAATCATTTTTAATTATCAGTTGGAATTTATTAATTCATTCAACACGTATTTATTGGGGACTCCTTATGTACCAAGTATTGTTCTAAGTGTTCTGGATATTCCCTGAATAAAGCAGATAAAATTCCTTTTCTAATGGGGTTTAGGTATTAGGTGGGGCCCGAGAAGGGGTGATGGGAGGAAACAGACAATACATAAATCATGTCAAGTAGGACAAATCCTAAAGAAGAATAAAGCTGGATGGGATTACAGAAAGTGATGGTGAGGGAGGGCAATTTTACCTGGGGTGAGGCAGGTGGGCTGTTCAGGTAAGTGCGGGTTGAACCTGCAGGGAGTAGGAGATCTGTGCCTGGGGGTGTTTGGGGGAGGAGGATGTTTCTGATGAAGGAGAATGCTTCCAGGACAGGGAGTCAGGATATATTTGGGGAACAGCAAGGAGGCCAGTGCAGTTGAAACCCATTGGATAAGAGGGGAGGTGAACAGTGAATGGCCACTGGATTGTATTCTGAGTGAGAAGGGGTATCCCTGGAGGGTTTCGAGGAGTGCAGTGATGGAATCTGCCTCACCTTGAGAAGGAGGAGAGTCTGGCTGTTTGTGGAGAGCAGAGACAAGGAAAGCATCCTAGGTGATGTAGGATGAGAAAAAGGTGAGTAAGACACTGGCGTACTTGTTGCGACACTCGTGGCAGACATTACAAATCAATCACAGAGCCCTTTCCCAGTGGTCTGGATGTGGATTGGGATGACTTCCCAGCTTGCAGCCAGAACTGAGCTCTTGGTGTCAGCATATGAAATGAAATCTCTTTTTATCTGTCCCAACAGTTCATATATCAAATGGCTTTCCTGTGCCTTATCTATCCTTAGAAGAGGTCTGGACATCTGCTCCAGCGGCGTTCATGCATCAACACCATGTACTGAACATGGTGAGGCAGACAATAAAAAGAATTCCATGAGTAAATGGATTTGATAATTTCAGATCATAAGTACTTTGAAGAAAAATGACATGATTGAGACCTGAAAAATGAAGGTTGGCCATTTATGTAACAGGGGAAACAGAGGGGCAGCAGGTATAGGGTCCCATGACAAGACAGACTGGAGGGGAGGGTGTCTAGGGCACAGATCCTGTTTTCTCCTAGTTCACACGTACATTTCTGGTCCATGCAGACTGTGAGCCCTGCAGTGCTCTCCCTGAGACATGATTGGCAAGTGTCTGCATCCTTTGATGGGTGTGATGCCTGAGTCAGTTCTGGGCTTTCCCTTAATACTCTCCCACCCAAAATACCTTTCTTCTCCTGCATTCATTTCCATTTTGTCTTCCTTTCTCTAATTTGTTTGTTTCTTATCCTCTTTTTTCATTTCGCCATTACCTATGTCAGGATGGGTTTCACATGGCATGTATGTGTTAATAAGCAATTATTAGTTTGGGGACTTCATTCCTTCCTTCTTTCCCTCCATGATTATTTTTTGTAATAAATGCCCATTTCATTTTCTAAATTTTCCCTTGAGCGCAAGTGACCTTATACACAAAAGAAGTTTTTCATCTTGTATCCTGATATAGTGTTTGCTAAAATACACGCACGGGAAAAACTCATTCAGCAGGAAAAATCAAACAAAAAGGAAACCAATTGTTTCATCTGTTCAGAGAGGCATCCAGCCAGAGTAGTGAGTCGTAATTGCAGTATTTTGTCATGGAAGTCTTTGGTTGTGAATAATAGATTTCTGCTTTTTTGGCATACGTTTGATTTATTACCCATTGGAGGGCCTTGCTTTGAGAAGTGCAGCTGAGGGCTTAGTCACAGGAGTGTGAGTTAGTGAGAAGTATTGGGGCAGCTGTTCTTTGCTGCATGAGAGTTTCCAGGTGTGGCCGGTCAAAAGCAGAGGCCCAGCCATAATCAGCTGTCAGTGCTGTCAGCATCTGTCTTGATTAAGGGACTTTACAGTGAGTCGTTTTTGCTCTCCAGCCTTGAGGGTGGCTCACCACGCTTTGGTTTACTCATCTGTGAGATGGGGTTGATTGACTCCGCCTTATTGGGTTTCTGTGAGGATGAACCCAGGGGCTGGTGATGAGAACAGTCCACATTTGGAGCACTTAATACCCACCAAGCACATCCCAAAGCACTTCACTTTCACCGTTTCAGTTAATCCTCACAATAGCTGTTGAGGTCAACACTGCTGTCCCATGTTCCTGTCGAGGAAACCATGGCATGGAAAGGTAGGTGAGCTGCTCAAGGACGCACAGCTTAGTGCCATGCCTGACATACACAAAGTATCTCTGGGAGGGAAATAACTGCTATTGCCATTGTTTAGATATAACTTAAAAAAATAGCTTGACTCTTACAGGATATAGGATGCGTGTTGTTTTCTGTTTGTTTAGTTATCTGGCTCGATTTCACAGCACTAATTTCCATCTTTACTGTTTTCCTGCTGATGAAAAAAAGTCAGTTTAAATTTTTTATTTGTACCCTTTTTTTTCCCCTCCTGTAAATGCTCTGAGTGTGAGTATCTTAGCAAAGGACAATATCTGCTGATCTTCTTAGATCGGGCTTTCTTTGGGCCGTCCAGGAAGACTCCTTGACTCCCCCTCTGGGATAGAGGAGCAGGTATTTCAAGTAAGTCACTAAAGATTCTCCAGGAAATTATGATTGTGGGCATTCCTTCCACTTCTAATTTTTAGCGTCTTCAGAATCTCACTTGGCTTTCTTAGAAACGTGACCAATTTGTGTGCTATTTTTTATTTTTCATGTTCCAGGTATGTTGGAATCCAAGAGTGTGGGGCGGGGAAGACAGTGGTCCAGGTCTTAGCTCTGATTGTCAAAGTTGCGTGATCTTAGGAGAGTCCGTCAATGTTTTAGCGTCTCAGCCCCCATGACTATAGAACGGGGCCAGTGGGGTTGATGATACGATGATGACGCTAATGAAACTATCCATCTCGTAGGGGTATATGAATTAAATACAACTTTGTAGGTTAAGGCCACTGTCAAATAATATGCTTCATTTTGTATGTGTTTATTTTTGCTTCAATATCTAGCTTCCCTTGCAATGTTTCTTCCTGCCTTCCCCATTCTTCCTTCTTCCATTCTTTCCAGCTTTCCGTCTGTGTAACAGTCCATCCACGCAACCATCCTCCCATTCTTCCTTCCATACACCTGTCCGTCTGTCTGTCCATCCATCCATCCATCCACCTCTTCAACTTCGGGTACCAATTTTACCAAGTGCCCTTTTGCACCCTAGGCCTGGAGCAGTGAACAACGTGTTGCCAGTTACAGTGTCATGGCCACGTAGATGTTAATCTGTACCATGATCATCTAGATATATGTTTTCTTATTTTATTGTGTTTATTTTGTATCCCCCCTGCCCTGTGCCCTAGATTTTTCAGTTAATACTACAAGTGCAGCTGTATCCCCAGTGTCTAAAAAAGTATCTGGCACAGAGCGAACGCTCAACAGATGCTTTTGAATAAACGAATGAATCCTTACTGAAACTTAACATGCAGGCAAGTTGAGAAATGGATGACCCTGCATTTTATAAGGACCTGTTTTTTTTTTTTTTAACAGTTTTGGCAGTTTCAGAATTGTTATAGCAGAAGATAACTGTGAACAGTTTGCAAATGATGGCCCCTGTAGATCCAGGAGTTTCTTTTAAGTGTGTCGCAGTTGATTTTCTGGGAGAAGAGAAAAATGCTGAGCTGATGTGACTCTGGGTTCCCACACCCAACTTCAGTGAGAGTGGGTCTGTCTTTCTCTGATTTATGTATCTGGCCTCTACTTAAGATCTGATTTGAAGAATGGTTTCTCCTACTGAAAAGTTTCATTTTAGATTAGAAAATTCTTCAAATGCAGCACTGCTCTGGCAGTGTTCTATTTTGGCCACTCTCTGACTGCCTTCAGACATTCTCCACATCAGAGTGATCTTTCAAAGTATAAGCCTGACCACCGTGTCATTCCCTCAGAATACCACAGTGGATTCTCATTAATAATAAAAACAATATCTACTGTTTATTCAGCCTTACTAAGTCCATTCTGAACATTTTCTGTGTATTGACTCATTGGATCCTTTGTACTAGAAAGACAGTCTTCTAAATCCCCATTTTACAAACGAGGGAACCAAGTCTCAGAAATGTTAAAAAGCTTGCCCAAGTGATGCAGCTAGCAGTTAACCTTAGGAGACAAAACAATAATCTTCGGGGTTCCTAAACTTTTTGTGCCTGGGCCCTTCTGGCACCCTGATAAAACCTATGGAAACTATCTCAGCATAAAATAACATAATATTGCAGAGGAAACAATTACCTTTAAATACAGTTAGCAAACTATTTTAAATAAACTTGGAGTATATGAGCTTCTTTAAATGCATTAAGTTATAAGATCCAGAGCCAGGCACAATAATGCCATAATTTTTAAGTAGTGATGAACACGTATGGATTTCATGGTGTCTGCAAAAACCCTAACCAGATAGGAAAGTACTTCTAATTTCTGTTGGTGAAAAAGTGGCAGATATTGCTATGATACCATCATGATTTCTTGGCTATCTTCATAATAGAGGGAAATGCTGAATTTTAGTTAAAGGTTAGTAAAGATAGGAATGTAATTTTTACCCATTCAAGTTCTCAGACCCTTGGAATATAATGTTATTAATGTCCTTCCTTGTCTTGTGCCCTACGGCTTGGCCTCTGATTGCCTTGCTAGCCACATATCTCCTCCCACATCCCCTTGCTTTCTGCTCCCTGGCCACACTGCTTACCTTTGGTCCCTCATATTCCTCTCCCCAGGACCTTTGCACATACTGGGTCCCCTACCTGGAATGTACATCCCCTGCCTTCTCACTGTTAACTCCTCTTCTACCCACCTCAGTTCAAGTGTCACTTTTCCAGGGAAGACCTCCTTAGATTCCTCTCCAGGTCACTCTCTCATAGCACCTCTTGTTGGATCTCCGTGCTCCCAGTCAGAGCTACAATCTGGGTTTATTCATGTGATTATTTGATCAAAGTCTGAATCTTTAAATAGAGTTTCAGCTTTATGAATGTATTGGTTTGCTAGGGCTGTCATCACCAAGTATCGCAGTAGGTGGCTTAAGCAATGGAGATTTTATTTTCTCACAATTCTGAAAGCTAGACGTTGGTTTCCAGCAGGGTTGGTTTCTTCTGAGGCTTCATTCCTTGCCTTGTAGATGGCCACCTTCCTTCTGTGTTTTCACATGGTCTTGCTCTGTGCATGTCTGTGTCCTAATTTCCTCTTCTTATAAGGATACCTGCTGTATTGGACTAGGGCCACTGTGATGACCTGAGTTTAATTTAATCACCTCTTTAATGAGCCTGTCTCCAAATACAGTCACATTCTGAGATTCTAGGGGTTAGGACTTTTAAATGAATTTGGCCAGCTTGGAGGTGGGGCCACAATTCGGCCAATCACACGAGGGAAGGGAGGAAGGCCCATCATCTAGCATCTAGCACTTAGCCGAGAGTTAACCGTCAGTAGATATCTATGGAATGAATATGCATGCTAGTGTGAATGAATGAAATATACTTTGTGACCATTGAAACATCAAAAGCATGCCTTTGTATCGCATGTTCTGACATTGAGCTTATTCTTTGAATTCTATTTTTCATGGTTCCAAACTGAGTACATCTGATCTAGGAATGTCCAAATCACATTAAACGAAAAATCTCGTGTGCCTATACGTGTCTACTTGATTCAGCTCAAGTAGTGTTAGTCATGTAATTAAATCACAGACTCAGAATATTTAAATTTCAATTCTGGAGTGATTAGTTACAACCTGAATTTTAGTCCGTTCTGACATGCAGCACATTGACTTTGATTGTTAAATCAAATTGCTGTTTGGTTGTAGAAGGCAGGGTTTTAGCTTCTGTGAGAAACTAATTAGGTTGGAATTGGTTGAAGCAGCTATTTTCTGGGATGATTGCAGCTCCTTTACGCACACCTTTTCTTTTTGCTCACATGTAAGCACAAGTGGCCACAGCAGTCTCAAATACAAAATTGAAAAATGTAGCACAGTGCTGACAGTATAACTTCTGGAAGTATATTATTGTGTGATAGGCTGTGATGGTGGAATTCAAATTCTGTTAGATTTAGAAAAATCAACGTTCTTACCATTTTTATCAATATAGTAGCAAACTGGGAAGAGCAAGACGAGGGATGTACTTGAGATGGAGGTGGTGGGTTCTTTTTTTTTTTTTTTTTTTTTTAATTATTATTTTATTTTATTTTTTTGGGGGGTACACCAGGTTCAATCAACTGTTTTTATACACATATCCCCATATTCCCTCCCTTCCTTGACGCCCCCCCTCGAGTCCCCCCCACCCTCCCTGCCCCAGTCCTCTAAGGCATCTTCCATCCTCGAGTTGGACTCCCTTTGTTATACAACAACTTCCCACTGACTATTTTACAGTTGGTAGTATATATATGTCTGTACTACTCTCCCGCTTCTTCTCAGTTTCCCCTTCACCCCCCGCCCCCTCCCATACCTCGAGTTCTCCAGTCCATTCCCTGTATCTGCTTCCCTGTTCTTGTCACTGAGTTCATCAGTACCATTTTTAGATTCCGTATATGTGAGTTAGCATACAATATTTGTCCTTCTCTTTCTGACTTACTTCACTATGTATGACAGATTGTAGTTCTATCCACCTCATTACATATAGCTCCATCTCATCCCTTTTTATAGCTGAGTAATATTCCATTGTATATATATGCCACATCTTCTGTATCCATTCATTTGTTGATGGGCATTTAGGTTGCTTCCATGTCCTGGCTATTGTAAAGAGTGCTGCAATAAACATTATGGTACAAGTTTCTTTTGGGATTATGGTTTTCTTTGGGTATATGCCCAGGAGTGGGATGACTGGATCATATGGTAGTTCTATTTGTAGTTTTTTAAGGAACCTCCAAATTGTTTTCCATAGTGGCTGTACCAACTTACAGTCCCACCAACAGTGCAGGAGAGTTCCCTTTTCTCCACACCCTCTCCAACATTTGTTGTTTCCAGACTTTGTGATGATGGCCATTCTGATTGGTGTGAGGTGATACCTCATTGTGGCTTTGACTTGCATTTCTCTGGTGATGAGTGATGTTGAGCATCTTTTCATGTGTTTGTTGGCCATCTGTATGTCTTCTTTGGAGAAATGTCTATTTAGGTCTTCTGCCCATTTGAGGATTGGGTTATTTGCTTTTTTGGTATGAAGCTGCATGAGCTGCTTGTATATTTTGGAGGTTAATCCTTTGTCCGTTGTTTCATAGGCAATTATTTTTTCCCATTCTGAGGGTTGCCTTTTAGTCTTGTTTATGGTTTCTTTTGCTGTGCAAAAGCTTTTAAGTTTCATGAGGTCCCATTCGTTTATTCTTGATTTGATTTCCATGATTCTAGGAGGTGGGTCAAAAAGGATGTTGCTTTGATGTATGTCAAAGAGTGTTCTGCCTATGTTTTCCTCTAGGAGTTTGATAGTGTCTGGCCTTATATGTAGGTCTTTAATCCATTTGGAGTTTATTTTTGTGTATGGTGTTAGGAAGTGTTCTAATTTCATTCTTTTACATGTTGCTGTCCAATTTTCCCAGCACCACTTATTGAAGAGGCTGTCTTTTTTCCATTGTATACTCGTGCCTCCTTTGTCAAAGATAAGGTGCCCATATGTGTTTGGGCTTACTTCTGAGTTCTCTATTCTGTTCCATTGATCTTCCTTTCTATTTTTATGCCAGTACCATACTGTCTTGATCACTATGGCCTTGTAGTATAGTTTGAAGTCAGGAAGCCTGATTCCACCAACTCCATTTTTCCTTCTCAAGATTGCTTTGGCTATTCGGGGTCTTTTGCGTTTCCATACAAATCGTAAGATTTCTTGCTCTAGTTCTGTGAAAAATGCCATTGGTAATCTGATCGGGATTGCATTAAATCTGTAAATTGCTTTGGGTAGTACAGTCATTTTCACGATGTTGATTCTTCCAATCCAGGAACATGGTATATCCCTCCATCTGTTTATGTCATCTTTGATTTCTTTCATCAATGTCTTAAAGTTTTCTGCATACAGATCTTTTGCCTCCTTAGGCAGGTTTATTCCTAGGTATTTTATTCTTTTGGTTGCAATGGTGAATGGGAGAGTTTCCTTAATTTCTCTTTCTGCTCTTCCGTTGTTAGTGTATAGGAATGCAAGAGATTTCTGTGTATTAATTTTGTATCCTGCTACTTTACTAAACTCATCAATGAGTGCTAGCAGTTTTCTGGTAGAGTCTTTAGGGTTTTCTATATATAGTATCATGTCATCTGCAAAGAGTGATAATTTTACTTCTTCTTTTCCAATTTGGATTCCTTTAATTTCTTTTTCTTCTCTGATTGCTGTGGCTAACACTTCCAAAACTATGTTGAATAACAGTGGTGAGAGTGGACACCCTTGTCTTGTTCCTGTTCTTAGAGGGAATTCTTCCAGTTTTTCTCCATTGAGAACAATGTTGGCTTTTGGTTTTGCATATATGGCTTTTATGATGTTGAGGTAATTTCCTTCTATGCCCATTTTCTGGAGAGCTTTTATCATAAATGGATGTTGAACTTTGTCAAAAGCTTTTTCTGCATCTATTGAAATGATCATATGGTTTTTATCCTTCAATTTGTTGATATGATGTATCACGTTGATTGATTTGCGTATATTGAAGAATCCTTGCATCCCAGGGATAAACCCCACTTGATCATGGTGTATGATTTTTTTAATGTGCTGTTGCAGTCTGTTAGCTAGTATTTTGTTGAGGATTTTTGCATCTATATTCAGCAGTGATATTGGTCTGTAGTTTTCTTTTTTTGTGACATCTTTGCCTGGTTTTGGTATCAGGGTGATGGTAGCCTCATAGAATGAGTTTGGGAGTGCTCCGCCTTCTGCAATATTTTGGAAGAGTTTGAGAAGGATAGGTGTTAACTCTTCTCGAAATGTTTGATAGAATTCGCCTGTGAATCCATCTGGTCCTGGGCTTTTGTGTGTTGGGAGATTTTTAATCACTGCCTCAATTTCTGTACTTGTGATTGGTCTGTTCATGGTTTCTATTTCTTCCTGGTTCAGTCTTGGAAGATTGTATTTTTCTAAGAATGTATCCATTTCTTCCAGGTTATCCAATTGATTGGCATATAGTTGCTTGTAGTAGTCTCTCATGATGTTTTGTATTTCTGAGGTGTCCGTTGTGACTTCTCCTTTTTCATTTCTAATTCTGTTGATTTGCATCTTCTCCCTTTTTTTCTTGATGAGTCTGGCTAATGGTTTATCAATTTTGTTAATCTTCTCAAAGAACCAGCTTTTAGTTTTATTTATTTTTCTTATGGTTTCTTTCCTTTCTTTTTCATTTATTTCTGCTCTGATCTTTACGATTTCTTTCCTTCTGCTCACTTTGGGGTTTCTTTGTTCTTCTTTCTCTAGTTGTTTGAGGTGTAAGGTTAGGTTGTTTATTCGATCATTTTCTTGTTTCTTAAGGTAGGACTGTATTGCTATAAACTTCCCTCTTAGAACTGCTTTTGCTGCGTCCCATAGGTTTTGGGTTGTTGTGTTTTCGTTGTCATTTGTTTCTAGATACTTTTTGATTTCCTCTTTGATTTCTGTAGTGATTCCTTGGTTGTTTAAGAGTGAATTGTTTAGCCTCCATGTGTTTGTCTTTTTTGCAGTTTTTTTCCTGTAATTGATATCTAGTCTCATGGCGTTGTGATCTGAGAAGATGCTTGATATGATTTCAATTTTCTTGAATTTGCTGAGGTTTGATTTGTGACCCAAGATGTGATCTATCCTGGAAAATGTTCCATGTGCACTTGAGAAGAAAGTGTAGTCTGTCGTTTTTGGATGGAATGTCCTATAAATATCAATTAAGTCGAGATGGTCTAATGTGTCATTTAAAGCTTGTGTGTTTTTATTTATTTTCTGTTTGGATGATCTGTCCATTGATGTAAGTGGGGTGTTCAAGTCTCCCACTATAATTGTGTTACTGTCGATGTCCCCTTTTAGAGCTGTTAGCATTTGCCTTATGTATTGAGGTGCTCCTATATTGGGGGCATAGATATTTACCATTGTGATATGTTCTTCTTGGATGGATCCCTTGATCATTATGTAGTGCCCTTCCTTGTCTCTTTTAATAGTCTTTACTTTCAAGTCTAATTTGTCTGATATGAGTATTGCTACTCCAGCTTTCTTTTGACTTCCATTTGCATGGAATATCTTTTTCCATCCCTTCACTTTCAGTCTATATGTATCCCTTGGTCTGAAGTGGGTTTCTTGTAGGCAGCATATAGAAGGGTCTTGTTTTTGTATCCATTCAGCCAGTCTGTGTCTTTTGGTTGGAGCATTTAATCCATTTACATTTAAAGTGATTATTGACATGTGTGTTCCAATTACCATTTTCTTAATTGTTTTGGGTTTGTATTTGTAGGTGTTTTCCTTTTCTTGTGTTTCCTACTTAGAGAAGTTCCTTTAGCACTTGTTGTAAGGCTGGTTTGGTGGTGCTGAATTCTCTTAACTTTTGCTTGTCTGGGAAGCTTTTGATGTCTCCCTCAAATCTGAATGAGATTCTTGCTGGGTAAAGTATTCTTGGCTGTAGGTCTCTCTCTTTCAGGACTTTCAGTATATCCTGCCATTCCCTTCTGGCCTGCAGAGTTTCTGTAGAAAGGTCAGCTGTTATCCTGATGGGTTTTCCCTTATATGTTGTTTGTTGCTTTTCTCTTGCTGCTTTTAATATTTTTTCTTTGTGTTGAATTGTCGTTAGTTTGATTAATATGTGTCTTGGTGTATTTCTCCTTGGGTTTATTCTGTATGGGACTCTCTGTGCTTCTTGGACTTGGTGAATTATTTCCTTTCCCATGTTGGGGAAGTTTTCCACTAGAACCTCTTCAAATATTTTCACAGACCCTTTCTTGTTTTCTTCTTCTTCTGGGATGCCTATAATTCGAATGTTGGTACGTTTAAGGTTATCACTGAGGTCTCTGAGGCTGTCTTCTAGTCTTTTTATTTTTTTATCTTTTTCCTGCTCTGTGGCGTTTATTTCTTCCATTCTATCTTCCAACTCACTTATTCGTTCTTCTGCCTCAGTCATTCTGCTGGTTAGAGCATCTAGAGTATTTTTAATTTCAGTTATTTTGTTATCCATTGCTGTTTGTTTTTCTGAGTTCTTATGAACTGTTTCTTGTACTTTCTCTAATTTGTTATCGAGATTTTGTATCATTTTTACTATCATTACTCTAAATTCCTTTTCAGGCATTTTTCCTATTTCCTCCTCATTTATTTGGTCTTGTGGGTTTTTTTCCTGCTCCTTTGCCTGCATGGTGTTTCTTTGTTTCCTCATGGTTGTCCAAGCTTTTGGGGTTGCTTGTCCTGGTGATAGAGGTGTTTATAGAAGACTGTCCAAGCCTCAGACTAATGTCCAAGTATTGGATTAGACGAATATTCAGTCTAGGAAACACATACATGTATAAGACACACAATTATTGAATCCGTTAGGACATAAGGCTCTAGAAAGACCTGACAGAACCCCAGTGTGCTATCAGATATTCAGAGAGAAACCCAGCAGAAATTGACAACTGAAACAGAACAAATCAGAGACAAAAGCAAAAGCAAACAAACAACAAATAACTCCCTACACATACAAACATCAATCCAGGGAGATTTTGTAAGCTAGGATCAAATATAGAAATGAGCTGGAGTACCACCAGAGAGAATTGGTGGGTTCTTGAGTTCAGTGTTTCCCTAATGAAATGTTACTGAGTATTGCTAATAATAGATAAATGAAAGTCATCATAATAAAAGAAAGTTATGTGGTCTAAGAGCACTGGGAAGTAACTTCCTTACATTCAGAAGTTCACAGCGTCCTTCATATTGCTTATGTCCATTGTGACTTTCCAAGTGGGGAATACAGTGTGTAGACGCACACACATCTCCCCACACACTCTTTTTTCCTAAGGGACTGGTGTCCTGACAAACATGCTTAGGTGGTGTCTCAAGACAGTCTAAAGTTAGTTCACACATTTTGCTTGTTTGGGGATATTTATCAGAATTTCGTCTTTTACCATTCAGGTATCATAGTATTATATGTTGGTATTTCACAGGCATCATTCCAAATGTCAATTTTTAATGCAGACTGTGACAGTGGTTAAAGTTTTATAGATCTGAGTATAAGTGTTAAAACTAAATTCAGCAATTAAAAGAAAATAACCTTCAACGTTTCTGTGTTTTTTGTTGCAAATGTCAGAAAACCAACTCCAACTGGCTTTAGCAAAAATCATGTGGAGTCTGGACAGGGATTTGTTAACTGAGAAAAGAGTGTGTCATCGGGATTCAGCTCCGCTCTGTCTGCTGGATTTTCTCTCCCTCCATAGTCACTTGATTCTCAAGAAAGATCTTTGCCTGTCTAAGGAAATGGACTCCAGTAGCTCTGCTCACTTAGCATTTGCGGTGGAAATTGAATTTTTCTTTGCCTTTCTTCCAACGAAGTCCCAGATTTAAACCTCATTGGCCTGGTTTGGGTCCTGTGACTCCCTGCCTCCCACCACCTCCTACCCCTGTGTAGGCAAAGCTGGATAATGTGTCCTCTCTTGCACCGAGGTGTGGGGGCCACCCCATTGAAACTTCGTGCATGGAGCCAGGGAAGGGACATGGGATGTGGATCCCTAGGAGAAAGTGGAGGTACTGTGGCCCAGAGAAGCAGAACTGTGTGCCTGGCAGGTGAAAATAACGGGTATCCCATTCGCCTGCCTTCAGGCTTAGGAATATCTCTTTTCCTGTAAATCCAATGAAAAAGATTTCAGTTAATTGAGCTTCTAGTTAGTTAAGTTGCAGCTAATTAAGTTTGTTAGATAACTAGGTGCTGATGGAATAAACAGATAGAAGAGATGTCACAGAAATAAAATCAATACGTCCTGACAATTGATTCTGTGTGGAAAGCAAGTGAGAGGGAGGGTTCAAGGATGATGTTACATATTCCAGATGTTGTGAGCAGATTATGAGGATTTCCTGTTTGTGGGTTTCCCCATCTGGGGTGCTGTGTCTTTTCCATCTTGGTGTCACTGTAGCCTGGCACATAGTTAATTTTCAGTGACTTTTTTCACTGTTGTAAAATTAGGAGATTGGGATGATTTTTTTTTTTTTTTGGTGGAGGTCATTAACTGAAACAAGGGAGCATAGGAGAAAAAGCAGATTTAAGAGAGAAAATGCTAAGTGTGAACTTGAAAGTGAAATGCGTTTGACCTGCCAGTTTGGCAGTTGAGGACATGGAACTCAGGTCCATTTGATTGTATCCTGGGGAAAGTCCAGTGTTAGCTGTAATTCAGTTCAGAACAAAACTTGCTCTGGTAGAAGTGTAAGCATATTTCCTCATGGGAAGCAGGAGGTGGGATGCTTTATCAAGGAATAAGACTATTCAGGAGAAGTGTTTATGGAGTATTTGTTTTCTCTGAAACTCACTGATGTCAGGGTCTCAGAGGGATTATGTGTTTCCAAATGTTTCCATTTGTGAGTGGCAAATTGTGTTCATGCCACATTTTAGTGACATAACATCACTTTGCCTCAATGAGGACAATTTGGGGCACAAAAATCACAGTCGAGGAAAATTCACATTTGTTTCTGTTGTAGTCAGCCGAAGTTCAACTGTTTTCCCAGCACTGAGGATAATGTAGAAAAATAAAACTACAAACAGAGCTGGCAACGGGTAAATAGTTTCTTACTCAGTAGTTCTCAACTCTGAGACTCCCTGTTTTATAATATTTTTAGTATTCCCTTTATTATCCAAAAATGAAATTAGTAGATGATATATTTTTAATGTATCTAATTCTCTTTTTTCTCTCTTTTTTTTTAAATTGTTTTTGTTGTTGTTGAATTGTTGATTTACAATGTTGTGTTAGTTTCAGGTGTACAGAAAAGTAATTCAGTTATTTGTGTGTGTGTATGTGTATATTTTTTTCAGATTATTTTCTGTTATAGGTTATTACAAGATATTGAATATAGTTCCCTGTGCTATACAGTAGGTCCTTGTTGTTTATTTTTGATATAGTCGTGTGTATCTGTGAATCCCAAACTCCTAATTTAACTCTAATATACCTAATTCTTAAAACCATGTAGTGATCTAACTAACCATAGAAAATAAAAATAAAAGGAAAGTAATTGATAACAAATGGTGCGTATTGCAGTAAGTAGTTGATGCTTCGGCACAGATTTACTAGAGCAGTGCTTCTCTTGAGAATCTTGTGAAAATGCAGATTCTGATTCAGCAGCTCTGGGGTGGGGGCCCAAGGTTCTGCATTTTTAACAAACTGCCAGGTGATGCCACTCCCCTGGTTTTGAGTCCCACATTGGATAGGAAGGCTCTGAAGGACATAATAAGATGCTTGATGCTTGTGCTTCTACATAGAATTCCTATAAATGTTTCAGCTATAAAACCCGCCGCTACAGATGCACCGAATGGCCTACCATTGCTGTGGGCGATGCCATTTTTGAAATGGTAAACAGTCCTTGGTAAAGTTCCCAACGAAGCAGAATAGCAGTTTCTTGTCATTTTACACAGTTCTGCATGCAGTGTATATTAAAACTATATAAAACAACAAACAACACCGCTTCCCCCACCCCCACCCCCATGCTTTGCATTTATGTGAACCAACGGAAGTTTCTAGGCTCAGAGGCTCGGCGCTTTGTTTCCTGCCCACTGGGGCAGTCCTGAGTCCTGCAAAATTCTGTGAGACACCGTTCCCACCAAATCCCAGTCTTGCCTCTCAATTGCTGCGATAGCTCCTGTTTCCTCTGTATTCAGAAAACACCCCACAGATTTCCACGATGCCCCCTAGGAGGAGGTGCTGTCTGTTGAGGACTTCTGAACCCAAAAACCAATAAATGGGAATAGGCCACAGGGACTTTCACAGGTGTGATGTCACTGCCTGTAGTTTATTTAGGCAAATGGTCCGGTAAGCCGGGGCCCATAAGAAAACAGAGAGATCACAGTCCTTGCCCAGCACATGACAGCTGAGGGGCACATTCTTTTTGGAGGTGTTTTCTCTGCTGTTCACTTTGTTACCCTGGTAATTGGGGGAAGTTGCTACGGCCATATTTGCCAGTGACAGATTTGTTTTGCATTGTGTTGCAAGAGGGTGTTAAATGCAGGCCTGTGAAGAATCTGAAGCAAATGGAGATAATTTGGGGGGGAAAAATAAGCCAGTGTTACTTCCTGGTAACCACAGACTGAATTGTCTTTCTAGCTTAGTTTTCTCCTCTCCCAGGGACCCTGTATTTCCAGTGTCGGAGACCATTGGTGTTCTCCCAACACTAGAGAGGAGGGTGCAGTTATTCAGGGCGACATAATCCTCTGAAGTTCTACCTTTGCACCATATAGTTCTGGTGAAAGCCTTATTTCTCAAATAGCAAAGATGGGATTGACAGAATGAAAATAGGAATATATAGAATAGGTTTTAATAGTTGTATCTCAAGAGATATTTATATCCAAGGGACTACCACTTCTGAATCCTACTTACAATTAGGATGATTTTATTTCTTCTTTGGATGTCAAGCATTTTTAATACTATTGGAGTATAAGAACAATGTATTCATTTCAGACCATTCGAAAAATAAATTAAAAATTTGAGAAAAAATTAAAAAGCAAATAACAGTATGCATAATCTCACCACCCAGAAATGATAACCACTGACAGGTATTTCCTCCTAATCTTTCTTTTTTTTAATGCAGAAATACATAGGCACGTGCTCACATCTTAACAAAATTAGTATAGTTCCACTAATTTTATAGGCTAGGATTTTTATTTAGTGTTCTAAAGTAAACGTGTTAATAATGCTTCATTTTTTAGCACTTATTTTTTATTAATAGAAGATCTTGAGATAATTGTAGATTCACATGCAATTTCATGAGGTCCCTTGAACAGTTGGCCCAGTTTCCTCCAGTGGTAACATTTTGCAAAACTCTGGTATAGAAACAGGAAGAGACTCATAGACATAGAGAACAGACCTGAGGTTGCCAAGGAGAGGAGATGTGGGGGAGGGATGCAGTGGGGGGGGAGGGATGGAGTGGGAGGTTTGGCTTAGCAGATGCAAACTATTATATATAGAATGGATAAGCAGCAAGGTCCTATCATATAGCACAGGGATCTATATTCAATATCCCGTGATACACCAAAATGGAAAAGAATATAAAAACACAAACACACACACACGTGTATAATTGAATCACTTTGCTGTACAGCACAAATTAACACAATATTGTAAATCAACTATACTTCAATTTAAAAAAAGAAAGAGGACTTCCTAGGTGGCGCAGTGGTAAAGAATCCACCTGCCAATCCGCAGGGGACATGGGTTCGAGTCCTGCCCTGGGAAGATTCCACATGCCACGGAGCAACTAAGCCCGTGCGCCACAACTATTGAGCCTGTGCTCTAGAACCCGTGAGCCACAACTACTGAGCCCATGTGCTGCAACTATTGAAGCCCATGCACCTAGGGCCCGTGCTCCACAACAAGAGAAGCCACTACAATGAGGAGCCTGAGCACTGCAATGAAGAGTAGCCCCCGCTCACAGCAACTAGAGAAAGCCCGTGTGCAGCAACGAAGACCCAGCACAGCCAATAAATAAATAAAATAAATAAATTAATTAATTAAAAAAAAAAGGAAGATCAAGTGATTAGAGGGTTGGAAATTTCAGCCCCTGCCACTGACCTTCATGGAGAGAGGAGTGGGTGGAGATTAGCTCTATGAAAACTCAAACCACAGGATTTGGGGAGCTTCTGAGTTAGTGAACACATCCAAGTGCTGAGAGGGTGACACTTAGGTCACCCTCTGGAGAGGGCATGGAGGTTACACACACACACACACACACACACTCTGTATCTCTTCCATTTGGCTGTTCCTGAATTGTATCCCTTTCTATTAAACCAGTAGCAGTAAGTAAACAACAAACAAACAAACAACCCAAAAACCTCTAGTATAATATTGCATCCCAGATACTGACATTGATACAATCTACCAGTCTTGTTCAGGTTTCTTCTGTCGTACTTATACTCATTTTTGTGGCTGTACTTAGTTTTATAAAGTGCAATCACCTGTGTAAGTTTGTGTGTCCACCTCCACAGTCAGATATGAACAGTTACAACATCACAGCTGGTACCTCCTGTTGCCTTTTACAACCACACCCATCTGCTTCCTGACTCCACTTCTAACCCCAATAACCACTCCTCTGGCTTTAATTTCTAAAATGTTGTCATTTCAAAATTTTATGTTAATGCAGTAATACATGTTAACCTTTTTTGGGGTGGGCTTTTTTCACCCAGCCTAATTCTAATTCTCTGGAGATTCACCCACATTGTTGCAAATATCAATAGTCTGTTGCCCTTTTTTTTCAAAAAAAAAAAAAAAAAAAAAAACTGATTGATTGGCTGCACTGGGGCTTCGTTACTGTGCGCGGGCTTTCTCTAGTTGTGGCGAGCAGGGGCTATTTTTTGTTGTGGTGCATGGGCTTCTCATTGTGGTGGCTTCTCTTGTTGCAGAGCACAAGCTCTAGGTGCATGGGCTTCAGTAGTTGTGGCTCGCAGGCTGTAGAGCGCAGGCTCAGTAGGTGTGGTTCACGGGCTTAGTAGCTCCAAGGCATGTGGGATCTTCCCAGGCCAGGAATTGAACCCGTGTCCCCTGCATTGGCAGGTGGATTCTTAAGCACTGCACCACCAGGGAAGTCCCTCTGTTGCTTTTTTAATTGCTGAGTGGTATATCATGATTCACACAGATACCACATATATATGTGTATGTCAGTGTATATCAGTATATGATTATATATGTATGTTTAGATGTATACTATACACATATATATTCTGTGTATACCACAATTTGCTTAACCACTCAACTATTGAAAAACACTTTGGCTGGGTCCAGTTTTTAGCTGTGACAAGTATAGCTGCTGTGAACACTCATGTACAGTTTTTTTGTTTGTTTGGTTGGTTGCTTCTTTTGAAAAAAAAATTTCATTTTTTTCCTGGGATAAACGCACAAGAGTGCAATTGTTGGTCAAACGTTTAGTTTTATAAGAAGCTGACAAACCATTTCCCAGAGTGGTTGTACCATTTTCCATTCTCACCAGCAGTATATGAGTGTAATTCGTTTTTTTTTTTTCACATCCTCACCAGCTTATGGTGTTGTCATTGTTTTCATTTTATCCATTCTGATAGGTGTGACATGATCTCATTGTAGTTTAAATTTGCATTTCCCGAATGCCTAATAATGTTTAGCATCTTTTCATGCACTTGCCATCTGCAGAGCTTCTTCAGCCAGATGTTTGTTCAGGTCTTTTGCTCATTGTTTAATTGGACTATTTTTTTAATGTTGAGGTTTGAGAGTTCTTTATATGTTCTAGGTATTAGTCCTTGGTCACAAATGCGATGTGAAATATTTTCTCCCAGTCAGTAGGTTGTCTTTTTTTTTTACTTCACATAGGCTTTCACAGAGCAAAAGTTTTTTATTTTGATAAGATTCAAATGATCGATTTTTTCTTTTACAAATTTACATTTAAGCCCATGATTCATCCTGAGTACATTTTTGTGTGAGGTATGAAGTTTCGGTCAATATTTATTTATTTATTTTTGCCCATGGATATCCACTAGTTCTAGCACCATTTGTTGAAAAGACGAATCCTTCCTCTATTGAATGCTTTTTGCACCTTTGTCAATCAGGTAGCCATTTTTGTGTACATCTGTTTCTGGGTTCTAGATTATGTTCCACTGATTTATGTGTGTCTCCCTCCATCTTGATTATTGTAGCTCTGTAACCAACCTTAATATTGGGTAGAGTGATTCCTTCCACTTTATTCTTTGTTGGGATTGTTGCAGCTTTTCTAGGGCTGGGCTGCGTGTTGTGGGTGGGTCCTCGTTTCTGGTTTTGCGTGCCTGTCCGTGATGTTCATTTTCAACCCTGGACTCATTTTCCAGTTTTCCCTCCAGAGATGATTTTGTTTTACAAAGGGAGCATTTCCTCTTCCCTGGGAATCCTGTCTTTTTTCCCCTTCAACTTTCACAATTAAAATTGTGGATGTGAATGATTTTATTTACGTCCACCTAAACCTCTTTAACACCTTGCCATGGACTTATTCTGCCTTTTTTTTTTTTTAAACATCATCTGCTCACTCCAGTATCTAATTTTTAACTTCTTTTGATTTTGTTCAGGTTTATCTACATGATTGGGAATGGGGATGAAGAGTGGATATTACCCCCGATCATCTAACAGTGTTGTGTTCAAAAGCAAGAGGGCTTTGCGTTGGAATCTCAGTGAACTTGAGCATAAATATAAGTGCACAGGGTCTGCCAGTGTTTATTTAAACAGAAAGTTTTTTGGAGTTACCTTCTTTTGAAAATGTTTCCAAACAATGTGACAGCAAAATGATAGTGTAAATTGTAATGTCTGTCTCAGTTAGATTTATAAACATAGGAAGAGTCTTCTTCTGAAAAATGTTTGGGTTGTTCATTCAGAATGAAAATGATATAACTCATGTTCAAAAATAATGGCAAGATGAAATAATGACTTTTATCTTTGAGAGTCATATAGGTCCTTTGTTACTTTGCAGGGAGTTGGAGGGAATAGCTTGTTTGGGGCAGATGTTTTTAGATTGTGGTCTGTGAGTAAGACCCAGATCTTTGGAAAAGAGAAGGGATACATTCAGGGAGAGATATGATTTAGAATTATTAGTTTGTAAATAATGGAATAGATGCTCTCAAGTGTCTATGATCATGCTTTAGCCAGTAAACCAAGGAGTACTTAAGCTCTCTTCGCAAAGAGAGCTTGTGCACAGAAGATGAATCAGAGTGCAAGCACAGAGGTGCTTTGTCCCCAACTCCCTCTGCAGATCTTGATTAAGCACGTCTGGACCCATGAACTTGTGGGGAACACCTTTCCTGAGCCCTGTCAGTGAGCCAGAGCGGCTTAAAAACTAACATAGGCCGAAATCAATCCTTCATCCTTCCGAAAGCTCAAACTCAAATATCCAATTTTTCCACTCCTTCATGGGAAAAACTCGTACCATACTGTCCGGGTTTTCCTGCGACAATTCTAGTATATATCCCTGGTCGTCCCAGTATAATTACTGAAAGTACCCCCTTTCACTCTCAAGAGTGTTTCTCTTTGCATGATAAATTACATGGTCCCTGTTGTCTTAGCACGCTTAAATCATAGGCAAGTCTAAAGAAAGGTGTTAGTGACAGCACTAGACTTGCTGCTTGGTGGAGGCTACCCTAGGCTGCTGTCCACTGATGTGTTTTGGTCTAAGTGAGTTTGGGATAGGGCATGGAATCCAAGGGAGATACTTGCAGACCTGTTCTACCTTTTTTCATGAGAGAATAGAAGGCATACAAAGAAAAAAGTATGAAATGTAAGGGCTTTTCCTATAGGATGCCTTTCCAGCTTTCTAATCCATATTTTGAAGTGAGAAATCTTTGAGATTAAGGGAGAATTAGACTCTGTCTGTCTTCATCCCACTTTATCAAGAGAAGAGAGAATGCCAGAATATGAGCATCGTCTGGGCATACTCTTTCCTATAGCTGCCTGAACCCTGCTGCTACCCAAGAGCCTGGTGGAAACTAGGGAGATGGGAAAGATTCTGCAACCCCATGCACTCAGACTTCTGACAGGCAGAATGCAACCCTCCCCGGTCTCGGAGACCACTAAAATGACCTTTACCCTCTCCAATCATTGCAGTCTTCTTCTTTCTGGAGAGTGGAATGAAGGTGGGAGATACGAAGGGTTTTTTCACAGCCACGCTTATCTCCATTCTTAATGAATAGCCCTGGGGTCTGGTCATTCTTCTGCCTCTAAGGAATAGGTAATATGATGATACTTTTCCATGAGATTAGGGGTTGTGTCAGTGCCTCTACTCTTTTTAGGTATAGCATTTTTCGTGGTATATTTTAAACACATAAGTACTGATATCAGTAATTTATATATCTCAAAAAGTTTCATTTTAGCGTGGAAATGAAATTGAGATTTTTTTAAAATTTTTTTAAAAATTAATTTATTTTATTTATTGGCTGTGTTGGGTCTTCATTGCTGCACACGGGCTTTCTCTAGTTGCAGCAGACAGGGGCCACTCTTCATTGCCGTGTGCCGGCTCCTCATGGGGGTGGCTTCTCTTGTACAGGCTCCAGGCATGTGGGCTTCAATAGTTGCGGCACATGGGCTCAACAGTTGTGGTTCATGGGCTCTAGAGCACAGGCTCAATAGTTGTGGCACACGGGCTTAGTTGCTCTGCGGCATGTGGGATCTTCCCGGAGTAGGGCTCGAACCCGTGTCCCCTGCATTGACAGGTGGATTCTTAACCATTGCGCCACCTAGGAAGTCTGTGAAATTGAGATCTTAAGAATTATATTAAGAAGTGTTTGTTACTATTGGTCCCAGTGTAAATAAGGACTATGCAATATTTGACATTTGAGTTATAAAATTCACACATTTCTCATTGAACTCAAGAAGGCATAGTAGAATGTGGAGCTGAGAGGACTACCTTTTTTTTGTGTGTGTGAACATGCCCCTAGTTCATTCTAGTTTATGTGGAAAATAAAAAAAAATTTGTAAACCTGAACACTTGATTGTTAAGTTTCTTGTGACATTCTTTCTACCCTTGTGGGAAGATACTGGGGTTTGGGGACTGCTGACCAGAAGTGGATACATCACCCAGCTGTGGACCTTGAGTCATCTGTACAGGTGACATGCGGGGCCCTCTGAAGGGAGCGCCCTCTGTATGGTCTTGTTGTTTGTATTTGTTCTCCCTTCTTTTGGATAGGTGTTCTGACTAGTCCAGGGAAGGCTTTCATTAGGCTGTGGGAATGCTGTTAAGAAAATGGTTAAGGCTTATCAAAGAATCCCCAGGGAAATGTCAATCACAGTTCTTATCACCATGGATGCCTATACAGGGATGGTCCTAAGATGAAGTAATCACTGTCTCACTTTGTGTAATTCATGTATCAAACACAAGCGCAGAATATTTGAGACGGTTGAGTATATAGCACATTCACGTTTTTCACCTAAAGGATGTAGGCAGATAAACAGAAAACCTTCCCTGCGAAAATGACACAGTCTAGGGGAAAATTGCTTTGTTAGTCCAAAGACGTGTTGAAGTTTTGTCCTCGTGTGTGGCATATGTCTATTCTTTAGTACATTCCTTTGTGGATTTGGGCTAGGCAAAGGTAGGTCACTTGGTATATGAAGAGTTTTACCTTTTGACGTGGATACAAAAGGTTAAGATCAAGTTGGGGGAAGTTGCCACCGAGCTTTCATGCCAGCTGAAGAAAGCTGTAAGGTGTAGAAAGTACGGAGACAGCAAGTGATGATTCCCTTTCCTAAAGGATAAGTCTGGGTCCGGTTTTGACTTTTTAAACTGCCTTCCTGTTTCCATGTACGGACATGGTTTCTTCTCCATTACTTTAAGCACTCCTCTTGAATCCAACATTTTTCTTCCCTGTTTGTGTCATTTATTGGAACATCCTCTGTTGCTGTTATTGAGACTACCAAACCTTGCTAGTCTGTCGTCAAGCCAGGCCAAGTCTTCTTTGATGTGTCTGGATCACTACCCTTAACCCAGCTGTCACCACTGGCTGCCTGATGACTGTGGAAGCCTCTTTCTTGCTCTTTCTACCTCCACCTTGCTGTATGCCCTGACCAGAACTCCTGTGCTCTTCTTTCCAAAGCTTATCTGATCTTGCTGGCAAATAGTAAATATCAAACACAAAACAAAACAAAACAAAACAAAAAACTTAAGGAAGACAAAATAAAATAGTAAAATTTTAAAAAGTGATAAAAAGTTCTCCCCTCACTTTATTTAGCCTAGTCTCAACTCTAAAGATCTTATTTATGCTATAATAATAATAATATTAATGATGATGATGGAATGCATTCTCCTAGTTAAACTGTCCGGAATTGTTTATCTCCTTCCCTACCATGAAGTTTTAAATTTGTAAAGGGCCCTCCAAAGCTCATAATAAAATACCAAGTCCGTGGGAGACACAGAGTTAATATTTGTTGAATTGAATTAAATACATCTGGTGAAATCCCTTTGAATAGCTCATTAGTAATGAAGTCTGGTAAGTTTCTGTGTGAGCAGCAAACTGGGACATGTCATTCTGTGTTATCGAACACAATATTGTCCCTCCAGAAAAACATTGTTGGTTTTGTGTGGTTCGTTGAGAAATTCAAAGGATGTGCGACCATCTGTTTTCTGTAGCTCCTGAGGAAAGAACAAAAGCATTGGGCTCTGGGCTGAGAATGAGGAGAAGGGGGTAGATAAAAGAAAGGAATTTTTTCACTGTTCAGGTTATATAACCATTGACTGGATTATCCAGGAACTCTGCCATCTTCTTCCCTAGAGTCTTCATGAAAAGGAGTGTCTTCTTTGATGGAGATGATGGGCGTAGTTTTTCCAGATGACCTCTCTGGGCTGGTTCCAGTTCTGTGGGTTTTAATTCAAGCTTTCCTCCCCCTTATTTTCCAGATTTATATATATTTTAATTACAAGAGAAATATGTTTGTTTAAAAAAAAATCTTAGGTTTCAGAAACTTATAAAGTAAAAAATGAAAGCCTCTGCTCCACTTTTCCCCAGAGCTAACCACTGTAATGGTTTAATGTGTGTCTTCTCCTGCTTTTTACTTTAAATATAAAAACATATGTATGTACGTGTCATGACTTCTATAAAAAGGCAATTATAGTTTTTATTCTGTCCTTTAGTTTGCGTCTTTCCTCTCATTGTGTTTGTGTATGTTTCCTTCTCTTTAATGATTATGCAGAATGTCTTTGTATAGATATGCCATAATTTTGTAACTGCTCTCAAATAGATGTATATTGGAGTTGTTTCCAAAATTTACTATTGACTGTAATGCTGAAAATACCTTGTGCTTTACTAAAAGTGTGTCAAGAATATGTGCTCAATTTTATCAAATGCTTTCTTTACATTATATGCTCAGGTAACCATATGGTTTTTCTCCTCTAAATTATTGATATGTAGAGGGTATTATGTTGAAAGTCATCAAACAAGGTGAAAATTGTATAGAAGGTCCCTGACTTATGGTTTGGCTTATGATGTTTTGGCAGAAGTGATATGTATTCAGTAGAAACCACACGTTGAATTTTGATCTTTTCCTGGGCTAGTGACATACAGTGTGGTCCTCTCTCGCAATGCTGGGCAGTGACAGCCACTGCAGCTCCCGGTCAGCCATGTGATCACAGGGGTAAACGACCAGTATAATTACAGTCATTCTGTTCTCACTTTCAGTACAGTAGACAAGTTACATGGGATATCAACACTATGTTATAAAACAGGCTTGGTGCTAGATGATTTTGCCCAGCCACAGGCTAGTGTAAGTGTTCTGAGCACATTTAAGGTGTGCAGGGCTAAGCTACGGTGTGTGTTAGGTTAGGTATATTGAGTTCATTTAGACTTAATGATACTGTCCACTTAGAATGGGTGTATCAGGACATAATCCCCTTGTAAGTTAAGGAAGTTTTGTACTGCCATAATTGCTTTTGAAAATCCATCAGATCATCCCCACTTCTGCTCTGGTAGTTCTCAGTGAGAACAGCTCAGCTGAATTTCCCTCCGGTATTGAAATAGATCATAGTTTCTTTTGTTTTCTTTTTCTTTTCTTTTCTTTTTTTTTTTAAAACTTTAGATCATTGTATTCTTTGAAGGAATCTCATGAACTGGTTGGCTTCTGTTAAAGAATCATCTTTTATCAAAGACAGTTGTTCTTGTTTTTGTCATGATTGTTTTGGGCTCAGTTATACAGTTCTGAGCTCAAAATTTCCAAGTCACATGTGGGTATGGGGCTCTCCCACTGTCATGAACTACCGCAAAGATCTTTGTATTGTACTTCTCTTGAACTTTTGGATCTAGCCCTACTTGGTTCATGATGGGTTTGCTTTTGTTTTTAATATGCTTTTGAATTCACCGTGCTCCATTTTGTATGAGTTCGTATGCGTTTATCTCTTTTTGTTTTTCACAGTTTCCCTAATAGGTAACCTTTATACATGTTCTATAATGTACTGCTTTTTAAAAAATAATTGATTAATTAAGTAATTAATTTATTGGCTGCATTGGGTCTTCCTTGCTGCGTGCAGGCTTTCTCCAGTTGCAGAGAGCGAGGGCTACGCTTCGTTGCGGTGACTTCTCTTGTGGCGGAGCACAGGTTCTAGGCGCATGGGCTTCAGTAGTTGTGGCACATGGGCTCAATAGTTGTGGCTCGCAGGCTCTAGAGCATAGGCTCAGTAGTTGTGGCGCATGGGCTTAGTAGCTCCACAGCATGTGGGATCTTCCTGGACCAGGGCTCTAACCTGTGTCCCCTGCGTTGGGGGGCGGATTCTTAACCACTGCGCCACCAGGGAAGCCCTCTATAATGTACTGTTAGTAAACTATTTCAAGTAGTATTTTTCTGGCACCGTTTTTTTCCTGTGTTTAAATTGCCATTTATGCTTTGGCAGAAATTACTTTGAGACTGATGACTGCTGCTTTCCAAAGTGATTTATTGAAAGCAAGCATCTTCCATTATCCTTGAAGTTTGGAGGCCATGGGGGTTCCACTTTTAAGACCGATATATTGCTGTTTTAAATTATACCAAAAACTCTAAACATATGGAGCTTTTCATCTACCCTTCTTCTTTTTTTTTTTTTTTTATTTTTAGCTGTGGGCTCTCCACCGTTTATTATTTTTCTTTTCCTAATTACTAGTAAGGAGGTTGAATCATAATCAGAAATTTCCCAGCAAACAAAAGGTCCAGGACTAGATGGCTTCACAGGTGAATTCTAACAAACATTTTTTTTAATTGCGGTAAAATTGGTATATAATATTATGTCACAGATGTACAACATAGTAATTCCATATTTGTGTACACTGCAAAATTAATAGACCATGATAAGTCTATTTACTATTATTACCATACAATTACCCTCCTTCACTGATTTCACCCACCCCCCACCTCTTCACCTCTGGCAACCATTTATTTTGTATTAAGACATGGCCCATCTAAAAGCAATGAGGCTGGTGTGTCCAAACCAGGTTTCTTCCTTTTCCCCATTGCAAGTAATCTTTTCATAATTTTCTTGTTCCTCTTAGCACATTCAGGGCATAACATGTTATCTTCTAGGTCTGGGGATGGGAAAGTGCAGGCAGGTAACATGAAGAGAGAGATCATCCTCCTGGGAGTGTCAGGCACCCAGGTCTGACCTGCATGGAAGTGCAGGCGAACCCAGCCTTCTGTGTCTGTCAAGAGTGGTCTGCCATGGACCACACACCACCGGACACCAGAGGCTTGGGGCAGAAAGGACTCAACAGAGGTAGGAAGGGGCCGTGAATTCACAGCCTTAGGTTGAACAGCTCTTGCAGCAATTCTTGACCATGCTGCCAACATGGCTTCGTGAGCTGAAGTTATCACTTCAACCATGTTAGTCTTTTCCTTGCTCTCACTCATCTTCCTTTTCCGAACGCTTGCTCCCTTGAGTTTCCTTGAACATGACTGCAATCTGGCCTCCTGTGATGATTCAGGAATGTACTGATCTTTTTCAGGATAAGCATGTTTCTGGAGTCTTAGATAAACATCTATTTTCTGACCATCGGTACTCAAATTAAGTTGCTGGCACCATTTCCGCAAAGTGTTCCGGCTCACATTGTTAATTGGAGGCAGCATGGTCGGCAAGGGATAAATTGGTTTACTACAACTGGATTTTTGGCAAGCTTTCAATTGTCCATTTGTTTGAGGAGTATGAACTTGATCATTTGGACTTAGTGGCTCCGCTTTGACTTATGAAGTTGAAGAAACACCTGGTTCCATTTGATGGTCTTCAACAATTTCCTCATTAACTGGAACCAATGTAAGAATCACATCTTCTTCATCTAAAGGCTCTTCAAAGAAATTTTTCTCATAACTCGGGTGTGCCATTTCTAGGAATTCTCAGAGAAAGGCAGAGCCGGCAATGTTAAGGATAGCTGCAGTTTAATCCTCCGTACCTACCCTTCTATCATACACATTAATGAGTGTCGTAATTTTGTTTTTATTTGGCTTCATGAATCTCAGTGCCCACATGATGTGATTGAGACTGATAGTATGGTTGAAGGTGGGTTAGGAAGATCAGAGAGCATCAGGTCAGAATGTTCCTCCCTAATTTCTGAATCTTTTCTTGTGAGATACAGCAGAGCCGGGTGCTTGCATCCTTGGGTGGTGCAGCCTTAGAATATCCATGGCATTCTCCCCTCCACTCTATCAGGCACCCGGCGCAAAAGCAAATTGGGAATGCACTTTACAGTGTCTGCAGGAAGTTTGAAGTTTATCTATTAACACTAAATGCATCTGTCGGGCTGCGTTGATGAGATTAATCCTCATTTTTAATATTTGATTTGCAACTGATTAATCGCTTGACACCTTCACTGTCATACAAATGTAGACTACTGATGTGACTGGGAAGTATACCAGATTTTGAATTAGACAGCAGGTTGTGTGGTGGGCAGCCCTCAAACAACAGAACACTTGGAGGTGGACTGGCGTGGACATAGTGACAAGGTGAAGGGGTACACTGGAATTTTTTTTTTTTTTGGTGATGACTCTAGGGAAAAGGTAGTGTTGCAACTTGTGTGAGAACATAAAATCCGGGAAATAGCTGCTGTAGAAACGAGGGAAAGCTGAATTGTGTCAGTAGAAAGAGAGAGAGAAGGGGTTATTCTTGTGATTGCTGTCTGTGACACTTTGGCCTTTCCCCTGAAAATATACTTCCCATATGTGGAGTTTCACAGGCACCTTGTGGGATTGGAAATGTCTGTGATCATAGGGAAGAAATAAAACACCTGGTTTTTGTTCTTGGAAATACATTTGAGGGCTTGCATTCTTTAGTGTTTGCAAGAATCTGCCCTGAAGACCTCACGCTGATCGAGCTGTGACTGGCTTCTCTGTGCTGGTGCATTATCTTGTTGGGCTTGTCAGGATGTGAAAAATCCACAGGCCGCCAAGTGGGGAATTCTAAGCTACTTAACATCTTTTATTTAGGTATATTTGAAGAGTTTTTTTTTTAAGGACAGTGTCAGGTCTGTAGCAAAATTGAGAGGAGGATACAGAATTCCTATATATACCCTCTGCTTTTACACATTCATAGCCTCCTGTATTACCACCATCTCCTACCAGAGTGGTACATCTGTTATAATTTATGAACTTACATTGACAAGTTGTAATTACCCAAAGTCCACAGTTTACATTAGGGTTCACTTTTGGTGTTGTACATTCTATGCATTTGAATTAATATATAATTACATGTATCTACCCGTCACTATAGTATCATATAGAGTATTTTCACTGCCCTAAAAATCCTCTGTGCTCTGCCTGTTCATCTGTCCCCCTCCCTTAGCCCCTGGCTACTACTGATCTTTTACTGTGTCCCTAGTTTTGCCTTTTCCAGGATGTCATAGAGTTGGAATCATACTGTAGATAGCTTTTCAGATTGGCTTCTTTCCTAGTAATACACACTTAAGCTTCCTCCATGTCTTTTCATGGCTTGATAGCTCATTTTATATTAGTGATGAATAATATTCCATTGTCCGATTGTGTCACAGTTTATCCATTTTCTTATTAAAGGACATCTCAATTGCAGTCATGATTTGGCAATTATGAATAAAGCTGCCATAAACATCCATGTGCAGGATTTTGTGGGGCCCTAATTTTTAAATTCCTTTGGATAAATGCCAAGGAACACAGTTGCTGGATCATATGCTAAGGGTATGTTTGGTTGAGTAAGAAACTGCCAAACTGTCTTCCAAAGAGAGAGAGTACCATTTTTTAAATTCTTGTCAGCAATGAATGAGAGTTCCTGTTGCTCTACATCCTTGGTAGCATTGGGTGTTGTCAGTGTTCCTGATTCTGACTATACTGATAGATGTATAATAGTCTTGTGTTGTTTTGATGTGCATGTCCCTGACAACATAAGATGTGGAGCATCTTTCCATGTACTTATTTGCTATCAGTATATATTCTTTGGTGAGGTGTCTCTTAAGACCTTTGGCTCATTTTTAATTGCATTATTTTCTTATTGTTTAGCTTTAAGAGTTCTTTGTATATTTTGGATCTTCCCTTGTGTCTTTAGCGTCTTTTGTCTCAGCCTTGAACTCCAAGTCTAGACTTACTGACTTCGTGTGTATATAAGTATGAGGAGACCCCACATATAAGGCATATGCCCATTTTGGTAATGAGAAGAATGCAGGGGGCTTTTATTTTGCCAACTTGAATACAAACGCTTTATTAATATAGATGGAAATGGGAAGTGTCTCTATGATATTCATTGACTTAGTTATATATTCTATAAAATAACAGTATTATTACATTTTTCTGTGCCCACATTTTATAAGAGTGTGTACCTTTGTCTCACCAGCAGAGGGAGAGGAGTGAGGCTTATGTCCGGGGATCTGGTGGTCATTGTTTCTGAGGTGGAAACACCCTTGGAGATCCTGTTTGAGACTTTTAGGTTACAGGTAAGGAAGCTGAGGCTCAGTGCAGGCTGCAGGCACACAGCAGACTGTGGGAGAGCTGAGCTTGAGTTCATGCTGCTGCTTCCCAAACGGGGGCAAAAGTGTTTCTGGAGGTTGTAAGTGTTCAGGGTTACATGCACCCAGGAGCTAAATATGGTACACCCAAGTGAATCATCGATTTGACCTGAATATGTGGTGATAAAACATAAGAAGTTGAATTGTAAATAATCTTGGGTATTTTAACATAGAACTGAGAGTGGATTATCTGGTGTTGAACATAAAATTCGTATGACATTTTAAGATAAAATATGAGACATCAGGAAATTTGAGGCAGCTTTACCTCTACATCACTAAGGGAATTCATTCAGCGTCCAGAGATGTTAAGGGGTACAGACATTAGGAGAATGGTTAAGGACTTCTGTACTACACCATTAAGAATAATATAAAGGTGCTTCTTCACACATAAAACTTCAATTAAGGAACCTTGACCAAATGTGAGCAAAGAAACTGAGCCAGAGTAAAAGTGCAACTCTACCAACCACCAACAGATGGCGGTAGTGGTTGTTTGGTTGATGCCCTTTTGGGCTTGGGCACAAGTATTTTTTAGCACTCAGCTCTTTAGAACCTATCTAACACATCAGTTGAGAAGCTGGGATAGAAGAAAGCAATTTTTCATACTCATTTATGGCCTGGTGGCATGCCACTTAAGATCAATTGATTCCCTTCTTCTGTAATTCCATACTCGCCAAGAAAGTTGAAAGAGTTTCTTTCACACTTCAATACTAAATAAGACCTGCCTTGGTAGAGTGTCCTTGGTAGCATGTATTTAAAGGAAGGGATTTGAAATTACAACTACAAGTCTGTTTCCTGTGAGATCAGTTTCTCGTACATTGATTTAGCGGTATCTGATCATCTCTTAATTAATTGATAACATGCAATTAATTTCTTGGGAGAAGACTGTATCATGGTGTTATAATCCAGGAAATCTCCCCCTTCCTCTCTACTTCCCGTAGATTCCCTTCTATTCAACATTCTTGCAGGGATTCTTTTTTCCCCTCCTACTTGAAGAATGGAAGAATGGTTATTTTCTTTTTTACTATAACAACTCCAGACACTTTCAAATGTAACCATTTTTATTCCATTTATACAGGTGGGCACAGAAGGTAAAAGTGACCCACACTGATGTAACATGCAGATTATACACAAATTGGTATAAGCAAAGAAACACGGCTTCTTTTAAAGCTATTTGTATAATCCCTCAGCAGTTTTCTTCTTGTGTACCTAACTACTATATACAGATAGAGCAATGACAATTTGATTCTCTAAAGTACTTTTTTTGGTCACAGAATGAATTTTGTCAGGTTGGGGGTAGGATCTGGGATTTTCAGACCAAAGCCTACATGTCTATAGTGTAGATAACATCCACTTTTTTCTTTTGCATTTTATTAACGTAAATGACATGGGCACATTTCGTGAATCCCAAAGCGTGAGCACATTTCCTGGTGTCTCTTCAAGTCAAAGATTTCTATTAAATACAGTTGACGGTAATACGGGTTTGGGGGATTGTTTTTCTCAGGGATGCAGCAGATACTTTGCATAATGGAAAGCTGCATGTCTAATTTGGGATTAAATTTTCACCTGCCTCAGATATGAAGTGGAAGCTAGCCTTTTTCCAGCAGTGATTTCGTCCCGGCTTTGTGTCTGTGGTGTATAGATTGCATTCTGTCAAGGAATCTGGCTTTGGCCAGATTGTCTCATAGTTCTATAAAGATTGGAGTTGTACGAACTTTTCTCCTTTGGGGATTTGACCCACTGTGTACACATGGGATGGAAATCTGGGAAGGAGTAAAGCGATGGCTGTATCATGTGGTTTCACAGCGTGGATGGTTAGCTATGGAGGGATCTCCCATACAGTCTAGCTGTGTCCTCTCAATTTATAGATAAGGGATCTGAGGCTTTGAGAAGGCAAGTAATCTCCCAACATGACGCAAGTAATCTCCCAACGTGACACAAGTAATGGGGGGGCCGATCACCTCTTGTAATTTTTTGTGAACCGTTATGCTAGACCCCTAGAAATTATAAATTATGGTATGGCTTGGTGCCTACAATTTTAATCTTATTTTAAAAAGTATCTCATAGGTATTTCTAATTTATAGCCAGATTTGGGAATTCTTCTACTCTGTTTCTTCAAATTTACAGCAGTGCTTTTCAACCAGGGGCGACTTTGACTCACAGGGGTCATACAGAAAACTCATTTGGGTGAGTTTGGTTCTTACCAGAGACACTTTTAATTGTCACAAATGGGAATGGCTCCTGGTATCTAGTCGGTAGAGACCAGAGATGCTGCTAAACACCTACAATGCACAGCGATGCACAGCAAGGAATTATTCAGCCCTAAGTGCCATTAGTGCTAGAATTGAGAAGCACCTGATTTACAGGGATTTATAGCACAGGATCTAGAGTCTGCCAAACTCCAGATTGAATTTTAGTTCTTACCAGCTCTGTGACTCCAGGCAAGTTATTTAATGCCTTGAAGCTCAGTTTTCTCATCTGTAAAATGGGGATATTAACAGGACACTTCACAGGATAATGTAAAACGCTTAGAAGAATTCATTCCTGATAGTAAATTCTCAATAAACGTTCAGTGTAATGATTAATTATCATTACAATGCATGATTTTTAGTTTTGATTCAACATCATAAGACATCGCTAAAAACAGTGAGTGAATAGCCTCCAAAGGTTGAAAGTTAGGAAAAGCACTGTGGCATATTCTGGAGGCTTAATACATGCTTGCTGATTTTTATTAAGTTGAAAAATATAAGTGTGTGTGTGTGTGTTTATGTGTACCATGGCAGCTTTTCTGTACATATCTAATAGGAAGGATGAATCGTAAATATGCACAGTCTCGGGCTGTATTGATCCATATCAGCCATGGAGAGAGCTGAGGTCCCTGGGGGAAGGAGTGAAAACAGATAAGCTCCAGCGGTGCTCACAGTGGTCCCAGGGAAGGCAGTGCTCCCTGACTACCTGGGGCCAGATTCCTGCTTACTCTTCCTTTAATCCTGTGAGAGGAGAATAAGGAGTGATGGGGCAGGGAAGGTGAGGTGAGTTTGGGTTTTACTTCTGGCATTTTCTTTGCAGACAGTTTTAGCTAGGTTGTAAACTCCTAGCTAAGACCTTTGTGCAAAGACCTTTGATGCCTCTTCTGTAGCCCATAGTGACTAGGCCTGTGCCAGACATGTGCGTGCTTCCATAAGCATTTGTTGTTAGGTTGATGAATTGGGAGCAACCTCAAAATTTCCATGTAACCGGTATAAAAGACAGGAATTCAAGTGACCCAGTCTCTGCTTGAGTCACATTAAAAAAAAAAATCTCAGTAATGATAATTATAGTGATGGCAAACATGCATGCATATAGGAAGCTGTATGTATGTGTGTGTGTGTATATGTGCACGTGTGTAAATATGATGTGCTGGTAAATGTTTAACACTGATTCTAGCTTTGTCAGAGGATGACTGATGTTGCTGAATATGGAGCTGGGAAAAGATTTGGCTCCCGGGAGCCAGTACAAGTCAGCTCTAGTACACAGCTGTTTAATAGCCCTTGTGTGTGCCAGGTACTGTGCTAAGTGTGATAAGTGTATTAGCTCATTTAAACCTCATGTCAGCCCTTTTGAGGTAGATGTACTACTATCATCCCCATTTTTCAGGTGAGAAAACCGAGCACAGAGAATTTAAGCAACTAGCCTGAGGTCACACAGCCGGTAAATGGCAGAGCCGGGTTGGGGACCCAGGCAGCCTGGGGTCAGAGGGCATGCCCTGCACCTCCGCATTATACTGTTGTCTCTCAGAAAGCTCGAAGGAGTCCAGAATTCCTTCTGAAAGACACACATTGCTCCTGACTCTCTCTTTTCTCCCACACGTGCAGCCCTTCCTTCCCTCGCGGATGCCAGGCGCACATCACGCTCCTCATGCAGGCAGGTCTCCGATGGCTTCAGAAAGCATAATTAAGTTTTACCTTCTGGCTGCTTTTCTCACAGGAGCTGGCCACTGTGGAATTCTGAAGAACCAAACTTTTCTCTGCGTTACATTTGTTCATCCTATTTAAACCATGTTGAAACCACCCCCTCCCACATCCCCGAAGGACTCTAGTTCCACTTGTCCATTTCGAAGTGTCCCCTCAAGGCCTAGCCCATTGCTTCCTTCTTTATGGACTCTCTCCTAATGTCACCAGATTATTTAAATAAAGGCCTTTTGAAAATGACAGTATCTTAATTTGAAGACGTCTCCCTCTGTTCTGACTCTAGGCAGAAGGAAGGCCGTTTTTACTCCATGTGGACAAACAAGACACTGCCATTTTTCTTGCGTAAGAACGTTCCTTTGTCATGCTTGGCTCTCCCAGTGGGATAGTTGTAGGTATTTCTAAAAGACTTAACCTGGATCGTTTTTGTCTGGTTCCAGGTGGATATTGTCATGGAGAAAAGAGAAGTGAAGGCCAGTGCTTATGTGCCCCTAAGGACCCTTAACTGTGGTCATGCAGCAAATGGGGCAGCTGTGGACCTTCTGAAGGGATTCAAAGCTGGGTAGTGATTAATCTGTGATGAATACTTACATTGAGGAAAGGAGAGTGAGGGGTCATAGAGGATCCGTGAGAGCATCGAAGGACCCACAAGTGGTGGGTGGTTTTATCTTTCTCTGCAGCCTCTGCCACCAAGATGTTCAAACAACATTTCTCAGCATTGTTCCCTGGAGTTTATAGGTATTTAAAAGAAAGCCATCGTCAACTAAGTCTGGAACTGCTTATTGAACCATATTGTAGACATGTTTCATTCCTATCTTCCCTTTAGGGATTCTCTGAGCTTTTATTACGCTAATATGTGACAGAATGTCTGCAAGGTTTTACCTAGCAGTTTTCCTAGTCTCACCTGCCATAGAATTCGTTCTTCTCAAAGAATTTTATGGGACTTGTGTTCAGGATAACAGCCTCTGTGGAATTCTGTATTGAAGATAACAATTGTTGGACATTTGGAGATGACCCTGAGATCCACACTGAACAAGAATCAGTCATCATTCTCTTAAGAAAATACATTTCTGGGAATTCCCTGGTGGTCCAGTAGTTAGGATTTCGTGCTCTCACTGCCGAGGGCCGGGGTTCAATCCCTGGTTGGGGAGCTAAAATCCCACAAGCCACATGGCTTGGCCAAAAAAAAACAAAAAGAAGAGAGAAAGAAAGAAAATACATTTCCAAGTCATTATTCATAGGCTTATCATTTGTGTATTTCTCTGACTACTATTGTAATAGTACATGGTAAACACATAAACAAATGGAAAGTTTACAAGAGGTGGGAAATTTAAACTTGCTGATAGTGACCAGGAGTTCCAGGAGTTGATGATGAACTCGTGTTATATATTGATCAACACGAGTCAGTGTAACTATGGTTAGTACAGGAAGCCTTTTGCCTTAGCAAGTAGACTTCTGGCTGGGATTTTGGGTGGGGTAACTTTTTGAATGACCATATGGAAGGTGACAGAATTTTTTTCCTAATGGTTTAGGTAAATTGTTGCCTGGAAGCAAAGATATAATCCAAATAGTTTCACAACATCAGCTTGTATGACTGTAGGCAACTCTCTATGCCATGCAATTGAATTCAGGGTGACACCAAAAGCTAGGATGAATAGTTAAATTGTGTTAGAGAGCATCTTGTATCCCAGTTTTTCATTAACCCAGGTCTGGATGAAGAGCTTTTAAAACATTCAGATTTATGGACCCCAGTGCTGAAAATTTTAATTCAGAGCACTGTGGTGAAGCTTAGAAATGTGTGATTTCTAAGAGTAGCCTGAAAGGAATTGATGCTTGTTATTTGCAGTGGTTATATTCTGTAGAGTAGCCAGAGTGCTGAATTTGCAAATACTGAGCCATTGCTCCTAAGGAAAATAACAGGGTTAGGTTCCTGCAAGCTTTTGGTCACATTTTCATTAGTTGCTCAGTATGTGTCCTTGTTTTATTTGTATTTCTGTTTAAAGACACATTATGTAACATACAGTTCTAAAAGTCATGTATGTGGTTTTTCTTTATAATAAAGTGGGAAACAAGAAAGATTTAATATTTTTCTGACCCTGGATAATGTGACTGTAAATTTCTTTGACTTTCAGTCTCGCAATGCTGTCTACTGTGCTTTTTTAAAAAAAAATTAAATTGTTTATACATTGAGAGCTGAAACAAGAAGGTAGAGCATCACCTTATTTGATCTTCTGTAATGTGCATGTTGGTCAACTGAAATTTTTTAATGGTCCTTATGTGTCTGTGAATCACCAGGAAAGTGGTGCAAGTGGTGGTTTTGGGGGTTACAAATAGGTGAATTTGCAAGTACCTACTCCATGAATAATCACGAGCAACTATATTTCTCCATGTGAAGCTGGATTGGGGAACCATTGGTGTGGCAGAATTCAAATCCCTCTTCCATCAGCTTGTCTGAGAGTAGTGTGACCTTAGACACGTTGTTTAGTTTCTCTTAGCCTCAGTTTTTCTTCTGTAAAATGTGGCAACATGAGATGCTCCCTTACAGAGTTGTCGTGAGATAGTCTTAGAACAGTAGTTTACATACATGGGTACTCAGTAAATGCTACCTTTTGTGTTATTGGTGGTGATATTAGACTTGGAGTAACCTGGGGTATAGAACTACTTCATGCAAATGGCTTAATTTCTCTGGATCTGTTTTCTCTTCCTTGCAACGCATACCATAATAATTACAGTTGACCCTTGTACAATACCGAGGTTGGGGGGATCAACCTTCTTTGCAGTTGAAAATCCATGTATAACAATATAGTATTTGTGGTTCCACATCCGCAGGTTCACTTACTACATTACTGCAGAACGTATAGTGATGTAGTTATTTAAAAAAACCTGCATGTAAGTGGATCCACCCAGTTCAAACTTGTGTTGTTCACGGTTCAGCTGTGTTTAACAGTGCTGCGGTAAGCATTCCATGACACACAGTAGGTGAGAGAATTTGGTGAGTGCTGAAGGTCAGCACAGTTGGGAAGAGTTGCAGTGCTGCGGAGCAGTATGAATGCAGTCTGCCGTTTTCCTAATAACCATAAATATCATTTAGTCCGTATTTGTAATATTTTTGCATGAGGAGTTTGGGGTTTGGGTTTTAAATCCCTTGGGGTTAAAGCCCTTGCCTCACCACCTGGCATATTCTAGTTCTTGTTAACTGTAATTATCATTCCTTTGCTTTGGACCAGTGGTTCACAACGGAAGTGATTTTGATCATCAGGGGGCATTTGGCAGTGTCTGGAGACCTTCGTTGGTTGTCATAACTGGGGGAGATGCTACCAGAAGCAGTGGGTAAAGGCCAGGGATGTTGCTAGGCTTCTTACACACACGTGACAGCTGCCCACAGCAAAGAACTGTTTGTTCAAAATGTCAGTAGTGCCATGGATGAAAAACCCTGAACTAAACTGAAAGCTTCCTGAGCTCAGACACTATGACTTGCTCACCCTCCTGAATCCTGGCACTCAGTAGGCCTTCAAGAAATACCCTGATAATTAAGAATCTGCAAACTTGCAGCCCTTTGGTTTGGCATGTCCTCAAATTGGCTTCATGATCTCCAAATCTGAAGAGTCAATCTGACTTTTCTCCTCCCTTCTGATTTTATTATTTTAGAAGTTTCAATTCTGCCATATTTTAAACATAAGGAAAAAAACAGAAAATAGTATAAACAGTGCTCACAGTGTGGTCTGTGGACTGGTGCCAGTCTGCAAACTGTTATCAGTCCAGAAGGAGGCCAGTAGAGAACGTGGGAGTAAGAGTTTAGGCATTTTGACAGCAATTGGCCAATGCTGTGATGTTTCTGTTGCATATACAGAAGTTTCAGGCTGCAGCAGGATGGAAATTTAAAACCCTGATCCTTCACCTCTGGTAGTTTGAGAAGTATAACCATTGCTCAGATTCTGACTTTCCAGATTTCACAGACATTGACATTTTGCTATCTTTTTTTTTTTTAATTGGCTGTAGATTTCACAGATGTTGACAGTTTGCCATCTTTTTTTTTTTTTTTTTAAATTGGCAGCAGCTTGCAGCTTGTGGGATGTTAGTTACCTGATCAAACCCATGCCCCCTGCAGTGTAAGCATGGAGTCCTCACCACTGGACCACCAGGGAATTCCTGACATTTTGCTCTTTTGAGTCCATATTGGTATCTCCCTTGCAGTCTCACTGTGTCAGCTTTTCACCACTTGTTAAAGAGGTAAAACATGGCAGATGTATTTATTGGACTCCCGATCTGTGCTTGGCACAGGTCGGTGCCCTTCTCTGGAGCAGGTGTTTTGGTGCTCTGCCCAGCACCCCACATCTCCGCTCTACCCATTCCCTCCCCTGCCCCCGCCCCACCCCCAGTCACAGCAAGCTGACAGAACCAGCTGCTAGAAGAACAACAGACACACACATACCTACCATACTGACCTCTCAACCTTCCGTTTAGATCAGAGATTGGTAAACTGCCCCCATTTCAGTCAAGGTTTGTTGGAACACAGCCATGCCTGTGCATCCACACGTTGCCTGGGGCTGCTTTCATGCTAAATGGCTGAATTGAGTGGTTGTTACAGAGTCCATATGGTCGGCAGAGTCTAAAATAATCACTGTGGCCTTTTATAGAAATCGTTTGTTGATCCCTAATTTAGACAAGTACTTTTTCATGTAGAAACCAGGCTAGGGTGCTCATTTGCATATCCAGTCTAAACAATTCGATTTCTCCTTGGACTGAATAGGTCCTACTTGTTATGGTGGAGGTGGGGAGGTTGGGGGAGGGAGAGTGGATCCAATCTAATGATGATTTTTATTTTTTTCTCCTCTGATTCACCTTTTGGTTTGTTCTGATTGAGCGTCTATCCTGAATTCGTTAGTGGAGTTCTTGGTAATTCCTGTTTTTTCCGTATGTCCATGACCAGCTCTCTTGATGGCAATCATAAAGAAATACAAAGATGATTACAAGACTAGAAATAACAGGTAATGATTACTAGTACCAAGTACCAGGTATATACTTCATATGCTTCACATCATAGCAAGTCTGTCATCCCCTGTTTTCAGATGGGGAAACTGAGGCACAGAGGTCTGCCATCTTGGAAGGAGCAGGGCAGGGATTCCAACTCAAACATTCTGACCTGAGTCCAGTCGTAACCCTTATGCAGCAGAGCCTTTTGATTATTAATGTGTTGCTGTGGATTCTGTTCCCCCGTATATTTTAGAGTGTTAATTTTCCATCTCTTTTTCTGAAAAACCAAGATGTCATTTTAAATGGCTGTTTTCCGCTGAATCTGTCCGTGTTTAATTATGAAAACGACTTGTGTGTTTAATAAGATGCCAATTCCAAAACAACATACAGAATTCATTTTGTGGAAAGGAAATCATTTATTCTGTAATTTACATAGGATAATGGAGGTATGCTTTGACATTTGCTTTCCCCCCACTCATTCTAGAGTGAGACTGGGGATTGGAAAAGGCTAGTTCTGCCCCCTGGGGGGATATATACCCACAGTTAATCTAGTTGTAAACCATCCGGTGAGCAAATGTGTAGAAGATAGACATTTGGGCTTTTCAATTTGTTTCTTATTTTCCTGGAGCTCTAAAATGATGTCAGGAAAGATGGTTCTGTGTCCTGAAGGGTGCCTAATTTGCTTCAGAAAATGAGTATTCCTGCTGGAATCCTGGAGTGTCGTTTAGGGTTTTGTTTGATGTGCCTGTGAGGTGCCAGTTTGATAAGAGTGTTTGTTTGAACTTGATGCGTTTCCCCCTACCATTCTTATTCCCAGAATTAAATTCTAGTAATAATTGGTCCTTTGGCATCATATAGATGATTCCATCGTGTTGTAATAGCTTGTTACGGAAGACTAGACATGGTGGCCTGCCATGGAGATGATGTTCCTTGTGAATCTTGTTTCATTATAGCAATGTTTATCTAATCTGAAAGTGAAAAGAATAATTAGGAGACAGATGTCAGAAAACTTTTTGACACTCCCGCTTTCTGTGATTTTAAGCATATTTTGAAGCAATCATATAATAAGAGCAGAAATCTGGGCCACTTTTCCCCTAATGAGATCTGGAGACTTTCTCAAAAGACGGTAATGTTCTTCGTTCCCAGTGAACGTGTAGATGTTAGCGTTGTCAAGGGACAGTCACTTTGTATAGCTAGATGCCCCCTTCCCCCAAAAGGTGAAGACGTATGGGTGTTTGAGTGTCTATCGTAACCTTGTCTGAGTTTTCTAGGATGTATTGTCTGTGGCCCTAGACAAGGCCACATCTCCCCCAGCATTTTGCACTTGACCCTTGTTGCACTCAGCACAATTGTGATTATTTGTGTAATCGTGCATTTAATGTGTATTTCTGCTGCTTGACTATGAGCTCAGAGAGGGCGAAACCCTTGTCTGATGTCTTTACTCTCATGGCCCTAGGGCCCTGCACAGTGGGTGACATGGGATAGTCACTTAGTGAATATTTGTGGAGTGAATGAATCAAATCAATGAGCTTTTGCCTCACCAAAAATATTGGGTTCCCTTGGAGGCTGAAACCATGCTTCCTCTTTCTTGTATGTACCCCGCAACAAAGTACAGAGGAGTCATTTTCTAAATAGCCGTTAAATGGGATAACGGAGTGCTTTCTATGTGGTCAATTTATAATCTGTGTCTTTTTAGTATTGTTCTGGGCAGGCTGTAAACCATGGGTTCAATCCATCGCTTGGAGAGACCCACCCAGATGCTGGGAACCTGCTTTCTTCACCATCTACTCATTCGGAAATTTGAGCGATGGGAAAAGTAGAACCTGGGGCTGACATCACTATGACACAGGGAGTATAGTTTGGTGCTGATTTCCTCCAGAAGCAGAACTGGCAGTTCTGAGAGAGTTGTACATCACAACATAGTGGCTGTGAGCATGGACTTGGGAGTCACACATACTCTGTACTTCCTGTCTGGGTGACATTGGGCAAGTTACAAAATCTGGCTGAACCTCACTTTCCTCTCCTACAAAACAGAGATAAATATAGGACCTACCTGGTGGTTGTTGGGATTAGATAAGTATACAGGACTGGCATGAAACACATAAAGAGGGAGCCACTATCATTGATCCTTAAAAGAAGGAGTTGTGGATATAAGTTCTGGTTCATTTCTAGTATTTATTGTGTCTTCATCCTGATGTAGTTATATCAAGGTACTGTTATAGAAAACCTTCAAATCTGGACCCAACACAGTTTTGTGCTTTGAAGTTATTTAATTTGGTTTTGGCATTGGACAGAAACTCAGATAGGAGGATAAAAAGTGGCTTATGAATTGATAAAAAAAAATTCCAGGCTGGATTTCAGAGAGAGTGAACACACGTGATAGATGACTTGTATCCCATATCCTTGCTACTCAAAGTGTGGACCATGGATCAGCAGCATTGGCATCACCTGGGGCTTGTTAGAAATGCAGAATTTCAGGGCTCACCTCAGTCCTAAGGAACCAGAATCAGCATTTAAACCAAATTCCTAGGTAATTTAAAGAAAGGCACATTAATATTTGAGAAGAGATATCCTATAGAATTCATTTGCTCTTTACCTTAATTTGGGAATCTTGGTGCTTATAGATGGTATTGGAAGACAGAAAAGGTAAAAAATCATTTTTAAATTAAACTTGATTGTTAAAATAGCAACATTTTACTTGACCACTGGATTTTGACTGAATAGCAAACTGGAGCTTTCATTCCTGCACTGACATATTGATACTTGGTTCATTGTATCCTTATGAAAAGTCAACAGTGATATTTATAAAGAGAACTATATATAGTTCTCTGGAGCCCCAAAGAAAGATTTTATAGCTGATTTTGAGCCAAAAAACCAGAATCGGTTAATGTTAAGAAACCCTCACCTCATTCTGCCTTTGCAATACAGATTGTTCTTTTTAGCATTGAATCTCTTTCCCCAGGGAACATAGGATTGTCACTAATTTTCCTTGGTGTGGCTGCCACATCATTTAAAGTCCTAAATACTAAATTAATGGTTTTTTAAGCATTTTTTTTAGTTTACTTTCTCTTTCTTTCTGTCTTCCTTTTTAAGTTTTTGGCTGCATTGGGTTTTCGTTACTGTGCACGGGCTTTTTCTTTGTTGCGGTGCATGGGCTTCTCATTGCGGTGGCTTCTCTTATTGCAGAGCACTAAGTATTCTAGATGCGTGGGCTTCACTAGTTGCAGCACGTGGGCTCAGTAGTTGTGGCTTGCGGGCTCTAGAGTACAGGCTCAGTAGTGGCGCATGGATTTAGTTGCTCCACGACATGTGGGATCTTCCCGGACCGGAGATCGAACCCGTGTCCCCTGCATTGGCAGGCGGATTCTTAACCACTGTGCCACCAGGGAAGTCCCCCTGAATTAATGTTAAACCCCAAATTATTTTCTGTGTACATACTTAGTGATTTACTGATAAATATATCAGATGTGGTGTAAGCGTTTTACATGCTTTGTCTCAATCAACAATGCGTTTTACATGCACTGTCTCAATCAGCAGTGACCCTCTAAGGAAGGTGTTGCTGTGCTAGTTTGATAGATGAGGAAATTTCACCCAGAGTATTGGTGATCTTCCCGGTAGCATGTAGCATTCAATGGCAGAGTCAAGATTCAAACCAAGATCTTAGTGCTATTGCTTCTTTTGGAGGTTTTTATGCAAGTTAGTTTGACTTTTATTGGGCTTTGCTCCAGACTTGGGAGCAAGAGTCATTGCTACTGGATTTTGGCTGTGCAAAGCTCAGGCTAATTAGGATGCAGCCAAGTAGAGATTTTTATAGAAACCAAAGTTTTACCAGGCTGTTGAAGCAGGGGGGTGGGGGGTGGGGTGGAAAAGGGAGTTCACTGCAATGTCATTTCCCAATTGCTTGGGGATCCTGCTTTGTGTTCCTTTAACAGCGGGTTCATTTAGGAAATACATGCAGCTTTCTTCCTCAGTAACTAGCTACATATGCCTCTCGTGCATACCAAATAAAGATCATTTTCCCCCACCCCTCTTAATTCAAAGGCATATTTTCTGTTTGTTTTACCTGGGAGGCATTGTCAGCACAGGCTCTGGGGGGTGAATCCCAGCTCCACATTTACTGTACCCCTTGGGCAAGATACTTAGCCCGCCTCTGTTTCTGCTTCCTTCTCTTTAAATTTGGGCTAACAGTAGTATTTACCTCCTAGGGATGTTATAGGCTTTGAAGGGAGGGCTGCATATAAGGTTCTTAGCCCAATACTGGGCAGGTGGTAGGCATTCTGTAAATATTAGCTATTGATATCATTATTTTCAGCCTCTTCATCATCATGTTTGCTATTGTATCTCTTTTTTGATGCCTCCAGATATAGCCTTTCTTTGGTGTGGAACACAGATGTTCTTTAACTTATTCCCATTTTTTGTTAGATAGCCCTTCTTTGTTTCCCCTCAGAATCAGAGGTTTGTACTAAAAGATTCCTTTGTCCTTTTACCTATGATGGTTATCGTAATTCCATTAGCCTTTTTTATATTCCATAATATTTTACACACATAAGATTTAGAATTGAACATTGCTTAAAAGGTGTACATTGTTCTGTGTTTAATGATGGTTTGGCACATAGAATTTGACTCCCTTTGAATCTGAGATCTAGTTTGAAAACTGATTCCAGGCTTCACCTCATTTCCAATATTAAACCTTCTGGGAGACCAACTGGAAAACACAAACAGAGCTAACGTCGTATCAGTGTCAAACGTCACATGTAGTTTGAGAGACAGTAAAATGCATCAGAGGCAAAGGGGCTTTGAGATCTATGCAAGTTTTCTAACTTTTGATTAAAAAGAATGAATTTTCTCAATATATGGTCTGAAATTTCTGTGGTGATAGTGAAGAAAACTTTTTTTTTTTAATTTAGCACCTCTGAAACTTCATTTCTCTTTCCCTGATGGAGACTTGATGACATTAGATTCTGTTTTTATTACAAAACTGAAATCTGGAATGGTTAGCCAGAAGACCCCCGCCTTTATGCTCAGACAGTTCCAGTGTCTTTGACACAGTGCTTTCCAGGTTGTCAGTGAACTCAAGGTTCAGCCAGCCTTTGAGAAGAAACTGAAAAAAAAGCAAAACCAAAATACTTAGGAAGATTATTTCTTTGCTAAATAACATGACTTTTCACAAGAGTGTGAAAGAGCCTGGTCGCTGGAATTGAATTGCTTAAGTTCAAATCTGATTTCTACCTCTTACTAAGCTGTGTGAACTTGGGCAGCTTTCTCAACATGTCTGTGCTTCAATTTCTCTTTCCTAAAACAGAGGTAGTGATAGTTCCCATTTCAAAGAGTGGTGAGGATTGAATTGAATAATTTATGTAAGCACTTCGCACAGTCCTGCAATAAATTGCAGTCATCGTGGTGATGGATGAGGACGTGTCAGAGTGAGCCAAATGGAAAAACTCTTTGAGTTAACAAAAATGTAGGCATTGTACCATCAGTGGAAAGAAGAACAGAAAAGCTCTTCATTTTCTCACTTGTGTTTTGCTGGCATTTGGATTCTGTTTCGAGAGTCACAGTTGACTGTATGTAATAATCTGTACCATAACTCTGTGGGGCTGGATGTAGATTTTTCCTTTGAATCCGTGTATTGCTTTACATTTTCTAAAGCCTTTATGGGTTTTCAGTGAAATGTCTTCCAGTGCCATCTGGGACTACAGGTGGTGAGATGCTGTTTTTTCCCCTCTCTCCTCTGGGTCTGTATTCCCAGTCATCGTACTGTTAGAATGCCAGGGAGTTGAATGAGACCCCCCTGCTGGCCTTCACACTGGTAGGAAAATGCATCGTGTGTAATAAAGGGAGCTTATAAAGGCTCCTGTAATGATTGCAACTGGGCTTGCTGTTCTATGGCAGGAGGCAATTTTCACTTGTTGAAATTGATATGAAAGAAATGGGGTAATAGAGGCATTTTCATGTTGAAATTTGTTACTTGACAGTTACAAAATACGTATATAACTCCATGAGTACTTTATGCTTAAAATTTTACGTTTCTCAGACCATTGGACAATGACGTCAATGTGGCTTATATTCTTAGAGTTGACACCCAACAGTCAGAAATTTATGAAAAAAAAATGCAGTGGGCAGGAGGAGGCAGAGTGGTTGGTGGTTCCTCCACAGAGGTGCATTTCATGCCCTGACCTAGGTTATTCGTGAAACCTTTAATTTGAAAGTGGCAGAATAATCACTGATTATTATCAGGAGCTCGTACTTCAAAACTGTACTTTTCCTTTTGTTTATATTCCAGATGGGTCAGCATTCCACAGCTTTCTCTAAACCTTTAACGCATACGCTCGTGTTGTACTACCACCATTTAACAATTTTACTGGAAATTTCTCTGTCCTCAGTTTTGTGCATCTTGCTGTGTGTTTGTTGAAAACGTTAGGGAATGTTTGATTTGGGGGGATAACTTGTGAACACACCACACGACAACAGTTTCTATGCTGTGCCGCGTTATTTGGGCACAAAGAGCTACAGCTTCGCAGAATAAGGGCAAGTGATAAATCTTTTCATTCCAGAACAATTTGATGCTACCTTTGCCATCTGTTCTGTATCTAGGCCGATATATAAAGACTTATTTTTAAAGTAACCTTTAGAGTTTTTATTTATTTTTCTTATTCCGTTATTGATAGTGGAAACTACATGAAAGTATGGAGAATCAAATTAATCATCTCTAATCTCACCATCCGGAGATATTGCTGTTAACATTTGGCTGTATTTCTTTCTAGTTCATTTGCCTTGCATATAACTCTCTTGGTAAGAGCCCCGCCCCCCCGCCCCCTGCTTCTCCTACCTCATGGAAATATACTGAGTATGTGTACGTATATTTTGAACATAGCCGGAATTGTGTTTTATATGCCGGAATTGCATCCTAAATAATGTTGATCACCAGTGTAACTCCACTCTTGCCAGATTTAAACTAATCTTGGCCTGGCTCCCTCAGTATTTCAAGGAAAGGAAAGGCACAACAGAAATTCAAAGAGAAACTAAGATCGATACTTGGCCTTAGAGCTTCCAGAAGCCCAGTTTCGTGGGATTTTTAGGTGGAATTTGCATTATCAGTGATTCTGGCTTCTTAAACCTTTAGTACCAAGCTTTGCATAAGATCTGATTCCATGGCACATGATGTTATTTTCTGTGTCCTTTCCGACCCCCCACATTACATTAAATGATGGTCCAGATAACACAGAAGCTTGAAGGCATTTGGATTTTGTTTAAGAACAGTGGGATGCGCATGAAGAAATACAAGCTGGAAAAAGGCGATCAAATTTATGCTTTTGAAAAATTGCTCTATGTCTCATGGAAGGGGCTGAAACTAGAAGCTAGGTGTTTGGTTAGGAGGCTTCTGTTGTAATTCATCAGTGATATGTGTGATGGGAAGAAGTGAGCCTGTTCAAGAGAGAGACGGGAGGTGGAATTGGGAGAACTGGGCAACTGATGTGACATGGGGTGCGTGCAAAATGCAGGGAGTCAAAGGTGACATTCAGGTACTAGAAGGTGCTCTTTCCTATTCCCCCAGTTGTGAGTTCAGTGCAGATTTTCACTGGGAAAGAAATAGAAAAATAACACACAGGGTGCCTTACCCCTTTGATTTTATTGTGTAACCACAGGTGACCTCTGTGGATGAATTAGCTTACCTGGTGGACTTCTTGTAACTACTCAGAGTTCCTGGACTCCAGAAATTTAGGCTAATAGGGGGTCATATTTTGATGATAGCTTTGGCTCGGACTGCAGTCTGCTTGCCCACAGTTTTAGGCATAGTGAGTTTTTTAGGTATACATCATAGTAACTCTGGTCACTGGCTTCAGCCTTCAGAATTATACATTTGTTCAGTCTCTAGAAAACCAGTGACCAGTTAACACCACTGCTATTTCAATCCCTGTAAAGCTGAGGCCTCTTCATGCATGGATTGGCGGTGCATGAAATCTACTAATACTCGGATGATTGCTAAAATGCAGTCATAGGAGGTTGAATGGTGACAGTCATTCTACTGCGTTGGCAAACCATTAAACCACAGAGGCCTAGGGAGATTCCGGTTACATCTCAGGATTCAACTAGGCTGCCCTTTGCTTAAGTTAAAGCAGCGGTTCTCAGCCGAGGAGACGTTTGGCAATGTCTGGAGATGGTTTTGGCTTTCACAACTGACACCAAATGAGTATTGGCATCTGGCATCTAGTGGGTAGACACCTGGGATGCTGCTAAACTTGCCACAGTGCACACAGCACAGCCCCCACAACAAAGGATTATCTGGCCCCATATAAGGTTGAAAGCCCTCAATTAAAGTAAAATCTTATTTTTTCCAAGTGTTATGGTGTTATTTTTCCCCTCTCTCGCTTCGAATGACTATGAATCTCACTTTTTTCTTGAAATGTTTACGTAATGGCAAGTGACTTCATATTTAGAAGTGAAAACGAATTTTCTTAGAAGAGTGTTTATTTACCCTTTGATAATCAGAGTTTAAAAATATCTAAGTAATGACTTCATAGCATGAGTGTGGCTAGTATAGAAACAATAATAAAGCTCATTTAGTTTTCATTTTGGGTGGCATGTGTATAAATAATTGTTGAAGTTTGGAAGTAGATATTGTTTTGTTCAGCCAACTTAGCATTATCCCTTTAATTAAAGTGTTTTTTTTTTTCTTTTCCCTACAGTGTAATAGTTAAAGAAGATAGGTTTTTAGATGTTTACATATAAATATTCCCAGAACATGTTTGAACTGGGGCACTACATACTCTAAAGATGAGCCGAAGAGTTTATCTGAAATGTAGTCATTTTAAGATGGGGGTGGAGTTGTCTTGTAGTAAAAAATCATTTGAAAAATTAACTTTGGGGTTAAGTGAAGCATATAGTCGCTTTCAACTATGGGACAAGGATTATCTCTTGGATCCTCTGAAAATCTGGTGGTGTTTTCTTGGTGCCATTTACAAGGATGACATGCTTGGGATGTCTGCCTGCAGTGCGAAAAAGAAGGAAGCAAAGAATTTAAAAGTTGACTCACTGATGAGCAGTCAGTTGATTTCTTTGTCTGCTGTTGCTGATGGCATGTGGCTGGAAGAGTGGGCTTAACGTGCAAGCACATAGACCATAATGTCCTGGCACACAGCTACGCACCACCACAGTGAGGGCATGGAGCATTTCCAGTGAGTACTGAGCTCTTGCTACCAGATCTGTATCCCAGAGCAAGTGTAGACCCAAAGACTTTGGACATGCACGGAGTATGACTCTACTGGCAACTTGGTCCTTACCTCCAGATATGTTTGAGCTGCTTTGGGTGTTCTTTCAAATGAGAATCGTCTGAAGCACTATTCTGTTTTGTTCTTTTTGCAGATAGTTGAACTGGCTAAAACCAAGCTAGTAGGCCCCTTGTAGACCTGGTTGTTCATGAGCCTGGCTGAGCCCAGTGTGTGGGATTTCATTCCACCAGGTCGTCATGATCCTAGGAAAGCAGTAAGCAAAGAAATCAAATGTTGATCCTCATGTATTGGCCTTGGAAAATTATCATATAACATATTAGCAGAATTATAAGACGTCTTAAGAAAAAGAGGGAGGGGGTGGTCTTGTGGGGGGGAGGGTGGGAAGGAGTCATAATCCTTCTGCCCCCAGACAGCTCTTTTTATGTTTGGTTATTTCCTGCCAGGCCTTGACTTGTAATGCACGCGCACGCACACACACACACACACACACACACACACACACACACACACATCACACTAGCAATATGGAATTTCAAATGTCTACCCTGCTTCTTTTACATAGGGGGTTATCATAAATGCTTTCCATGTTGATACAGAGTCACCACTGTGGTGAGTTAAGAATTGCATAGTAGGGGGCTTCCTAGGTGGTGCAGTGGTTAAGAATCCGCCTGCCAATCCGCAGGGGACACGGGTTCGATCCCTGCTCTAGGAAGGTCCCACATGCTGTGGAGCAACTAAGCCCATTTACTATAACTATTGAGCCTGCGCTCTAGAGCCTGTGGGCCACAACTATTGAGCCCATGTGCTGCAGCTACTGAAACCCACGCGCCTAGAGCCCAGGCTCCGCAACAAGAGAAGACACGGCAATGAGGAGCCTGCGCACCACAACGAAGAGTAGCCCCCACTCACCACAACTAAAGAAAGCCCATGCACAACAAAAAAGACCCAACACAGCCAATAAAATAAATAAATAAATAAATAAATTTTTTAAAAAAAGGAATTGCTTAGTAGGGAATACCCCGGTTGTCCAGTGGTTAGGGCTCCGTGTTTTCACTGCCGAGGGCCCAGGTTCGATCCCTGGTGGGGGAGCTAAGATCCCACAAGCTGTGAGGCGTGACTAATAAAAAAGAATCGTGTAGTAGTTCATATCAGTGCCCCTCAAACTTTATTTGCATCCTCATCACCTGGCAGTGTTGTTCAAATGCTGATTCTGACTCAGTTTGTTCTGGTCAGGACCTGAGGCTCTAGATTCCCAACAGGTTTCCGTGGGTGGCTGATATGGCCAGTGTATTAGTTTTCTGTGGCTTAAAATTACAGAACTATATCCTCTCATAGTTCTGGGGGCCGGAAGTTGGAAATCAGGATGTCAGCAGGGATGTGTTCCCTCTAGAGCAGTGGTCCCCAAGCTTTTGGGCACCAGGGACCGGTTTTGTGGAAGACGATTTTTGGATGGACTGGCGGTGGTGGGGGTGGTTCAGGCGGTAGTGCGAGTGAGGGGGAGCGATGGGGAGCGGCAGGTGAAGCTTCGCTGCCTCACCTGCTGCTCACCTCCTGCTGTGTGGCCGGGTTGCTAACAGGCCACCGTCGGGGGGGCTGGGACCCCTGCTCTAGAGAATCTATGGGAGAATCTCTTCCTTGCCTCTTGCTGCCTTTTGTCATTTTGAGAGTGTTATGTAAATGGGATCATACAGAGAGTAGCCATTAGAGACTGGCATTTTTCATTCACTGTAATTCTCTGGAGATTCAGCCCGAGTGTTGCATGCATCAGTAGTTCCTTCCTTTTTATTGCTGAGTGGTAGTCCATGGTATGGATTTACCACCTTTGTTTAACCATTCAGCGACTGAGGGACATCTGGGTTGTTGCCATTTTCTGTATATTACATGTACGTATTATGTACATGAATTTTTGTACATAAACATTCAGGTACAGGTTTTTGTGTGAGCATGATTTTTCATTTTTCTGGAATAAACATCCAGGAGTATACGGCTGAGTCACAGGATAGTTGCATGTTTAGGTATTTAAGGAACTGTCGAACTTTTCTAGGATAGCTGTATCAGTTTGCGTTCCCACTAGCAGAGTATGTCATCCACTTTCTCTGTGTCCTAGCCACCATTAGGTATTGTCATTATTTTAGCCATTCTAATAGGTGTATAGTGATCTCTAATGATTTTAATTTGCATTTCCCTAGTCACTAATAATGTTGAGTATCTTTTTTATTTTTTGGCTGCATTGGGTCTTTGTTGCTGCGCACAGGCTTTCTCTAGTTGTGGCGAGCAGGGGCTTCTCTTGGTGGAGCACGGGCTCTAGGTGCATGGGCTTTAGTAGTTGTGGTACATGGGCTCAGTAGTTGTGGCTCACCAGCTCAGTAGTTGTGTCACTTGGGCTCTAGAGCGCAGGCTCAGTAGTTGTGGCGCACGGGCTTTGTTGCTCTGTGGCGTGTGGGATGCTTCCAGATGAGGAATCGAAACTGTGTCCCCTGCATTGGCAGGTGGATTCTTAACCACTGCGCCACCAGGGAAGTCCCTTGAATATCTTTTCATATGCTTATTTGCCACCTGTATATCTTCTTTGGTAAAATTTTCATATTTGATGTTTGTTCGTATCTTTTGCCTGTTTTCTACTTGAATTATGTGTTATTTCTGTTGAGTAGTGGGAGTTCTTTCTCTGTTCTAGATACTAGGCCTTTGTCAGATATGTGCTTTGCAAATATTTTCTCCCAGTTTTTTCATTGTCTTAAAGGTCTTTCCCAGGGGAAAAAACAAAAAACAAAAAACCCCACAACTTCTGTCTTACTAGTCTACCTATTACCTGGTTCTTTAGGAAGAGAGAGTAGGCTTTTGCTGGACTCTTGTCATCTGTACCAATTGATATTTTACCTGTTGTCAGCTTCTTCAGCTCAGGTGCTGGATTATATGGGGTGTAAAGAAAACCCACGGAACTCACCTGCTTGCTGAGATCTTTCCCGAGGTTCCTAGCTGGTCTGCCTTCTTCTGTTTATGTTTCAGAGACTTCTTGTTTGTTTCATAGATGGCATCCAAGGTCTATTGTTGTACTTAGTGGGAGGATTAGGGATATGTGCATCTGCCGCATCTTCCCGGAAGGGGAGGTGTTACTCCTTTCCTTTTTATAGACTAGCAGGTGGGACACTGACTTGGCTCTATCATGCAGATCATTTATTAATGAGAGCTGTTGAATTGGCATGAGATGTTTGCTATCAGCATGGTATTAAAGGAGATAACAATTACTCAGAAAACTGGTTATATACCTTTATCCATTTCTTTTCTTTCCAGCCCTTCTAAAGGGCCCTGAACCAGAGAGGCGCTAATGAAAGGGCAAAGTCGATGAGAAGCTGAGAAATGAATAACCTACCCCACCATCTGGCCTGCTGCAGTTCAGAAAGTCACGTGGCACAGCCAAGTTAGTTCTTCTCTGTGTTTATTTGAGATGCCAAATGCTAGATTTAAGCCAAGAACTGATTTTGAAAATATTTTTCTACTTCTGTTTTGTCAAACGCGTTCCTTGGCATATTATGTTAGGGCTTGTTCTGCTAAAGCTTAGCAGAGCCTTCTGTTTCTTCAAGCTGATTTGGCTTGCACAATTCAAACATTAGACCCTCGTTTTGGAACAGAATTCTTCTCTAGAGATAGCACGAAGTGTGTTTTAATTTCCAGGCAGATAATATCTATCAAATGAGAGATGGAGCTTTTATTCTTTAATTGTTATTCTTTTATACGTGGGACTTCTGTTTTAGCTCTTTTCTGCTCAAGTCTGTTTTCCATAATCTTTCCATAATCTTTCTAATTATGGGGAGAAAAGCAAATGTTAAGCTAGCCTTCTTTTAACAAGAAAAAGCCATGCAAGTGTAACCGCTTTACTTTCATAATTTGATTTTGCTTGGACTGTTAAGATACCAGTGTGATTTTAGTATAAAAGTAAAGAAAGCCTACATATCAAGGTTATACGGATGGTAGATGTCGAGGTAAGACAGTACAGAAACATTTCAAGGGAAATTTTGGTATCTGGATGGGAAGGGGTTTTCTGCTGGGGTTAAGTATTTGTAGTTTCTCATGAAAAAAATTTTAAAGCCTTTTCGCTTATTCCCCGGGAGTCTTGGAGAGAGGCAAGATTGATAGCTCCTATATTTCTGACTAGTGGCAGAATAATATCTCATTAAAGGAAATTGATCATTCCTGCCAGCGCTGAACAGCTTGATCAGGATCTGGGGGTGGCTGAAAGCATCACTTGGTGTTGGTACTTGAAGAAATGAGGCAGTGCATGGTTCAGTGTTAGCTTGCGTGTAGAATCCATCAACAGAATAATTACCCAATTCACAGCGGTCACATTTGAGTTGTGTTTAATTTGGGGGAGCCTTCTATGTGTTCTTTCATCTTCTCTAGTTCTTTCTAAATGTGCCGGTGCTTTATTCAGCTCCAAAAATCAGTTTGTACCACTTTTGCGAGATCAGCATTATTATTTCAATGTGGGAAAGCCCTGCACTTGTACTTCCAGCCTGTCCTTTCTCACCTTGTTCTTTGTCATTGATTATAGCCCCTTTCCCACCTTTTACATTTGATGTGTGTTCTTCAAACTAAATATATGTAACTTATTACCTTTCCCAGGAATTGCTGTGAAAGCCAAGAGGATGGCTGAGCCACAGTGAGAAACATCAAAGTCCAGGTCACCAGCCATCCCCTGATCCTTTGAGGTGAATTTTCTACCCAGTTAATTTGAGTTTTCTTCCCTAGTTAGGGCAGGCAGAAACCCAATTTAAATTCCCAGGGCTGTGACTCTAAGAGGATGTTAGAACTTTTTTTTTTTTTTTAAGCCCCCTTTCCCCTTGATGTTCTCGACTGCCACCCATCCCACCCTGCTCCTGGTTCAGAGTCTTATTTCTATGTTGAAGCTCAGGGCACTTCATCTTAGGAGATCCTACAGGATTCTCTGTACACCGATGGTTCTGCCTAGATGTTCTCAAAGTTAGTGAGTCCATGGAGAATTCAGGATCAGAGAAGTAGGCTGAGTTTAGAACGCTGGCTGCACACTGAAATCACTAGGGAAGATGGAAAAACAAAACAAAACAAAAAAACCCCAGAAAACCCACCAATGCCCAGTCCCTCCTCATAGATTTATTTTTTTTTTTTAAGAGAACTTTATTGTTTTTTGGCTGCATTGGATCTGCGTGGGCTTTCTCTCTAGTTGCGGTGAGCGGTGGGAGGCTACTCTTTGTTGCAGTGCGCAGGCTTCTCGTTGCAGAGCATGGGCTCTTGGCGTGTGGGTTTCAGTAGTTGCAGCACACGAGCTGAGTAATACTCAGTAGTTGTGGCCCTCAGGCTCTAGAGTGCAGGTTCAGTAGTTGTGGCACACAGGCTTAGTTGCTCCGTGGCATGTAGGATCTTCCCAGACCAGGGATCAAACCCGTGTCCCCTGCATTGGCAGGCGGATTCTTAGCCACTGCTCCACCAGGGATGTCTCCCTCCCCATAGATTCTTGCTCTGAGATGGGGGATTAGGCACTGGTATTATTTTAGCTGTGCCCCAGGTGATTCTAATGTTCAGCAAGGTTCACAGCCCTCCCTTCCAGGTAATGTCCAGTTACTTCTTAAATTCTGAGTAAGCCTGGCTTGTTTCCTGTTATTAGAACATTCCAAGTCCCAAGGAGAGAGCAGCTCTCTGCTTTTGCTGTTAGAGGCATGTTGAGGGTAGCCAGGTGAATTCAGTTCCTTCAGGTTCTCACAGCAACTCTAAATCAACATCACCTAATTTTCTTGTTTAATATAGGCTTATTCTACAGCAAGAATTCTCAAATGTGGCTTGACCTCTCCCTAGGGTGTAGGCTGGTCTCAAAAGGCATTGCAAAATTTATTTAAAGTCATCTTAATTTCTAAAGATTTTCTCTCTCCTAAGGACTGGCCTGAAATCAAGCAATGGGAAAGAGGATGTTAGAGGTTCCCAAAGGCTGAGGTGTTATGGTGCTTCTGTTTGTTCCTCTGACAAATGTTGGATCCCCTTCTGTGTCTTGGTAACCCTGCAGTGTCAGCTGTGACTTGCTTGCCTAATAACAGCAGTCAGTAATTAGATTTACCGTTTCATTTGGTGTTTGTTGCAATTTTTAAAATGCCATTTTAGAAATGGGGTATGTCTGCATATAAGCAATTTATTTATTTATCCATGGTTTTTTGGTTTGTTTTTAGCATCCTGGGGGTTTTTGTTGTTGTTGAAACATAGTTGATTTACAGTATTGTGTTAGTTTCAGGTATACAGCAAAGTGATTCAGTTATACATGTGTATGTGATTCAGTTCTATGTATATATATGATTCAGTTACATAGATATGTTTTTTTCTTATGATTGTTATATGTATATATTTTTTTCTCTTTTAGATTCTTTTCCATTATTGGTTTTTACAAGATATTGAATATAGTTAGCTGTGCTATTAAGAATTTAGGTGCTACAACTCCTATGGTGTGTAAACACTCCAACAACTTTGAACTGTCTGAACTCCTTAGCACTGTGCTTCCACAAAGTGGGATGAAGCAAGCCAGAACAGGTTTATATGTAGCAGGGTTGACTGCTGAGTTGATGAGCCAGGAGGATGCTTTGTCACTTTTTCTGAGAGGCACAGCTGAATTAATTTCACAAGAAGACACCCAAGGGAGGAGCCCTTGCTGGAATAGAAAGGTGGGACCAAGATAAACATCAGATTTTTAGAATGGGAGCGACCTCTGGGATTGTCAAATCCAGCCTATTCATTTACAGATATGTGAACCAGGCTGATTTATTAAGGATTTCAGCAACATTCATTAAGCACCTATTAGAATGCTACATGCTGCGTTGGAGCTAGAAGAGGTAGATGATGTATTAGGGTTCTCCAGAGAAATGGAACCAACATGAGATTTTATCTATTTATGGATAATTTAGTATAAGAGATTGGCTTCTGGAATTATGAAGGCTGACAAGCCCTAAGATCTACAGTTGGTGCACTGGAGGCCCAGAAGAGATGATGGTGTGGTTTTAGAGTCTGGAGGCCTGACAACAGGGGGAGCTGATGGTGTAAGTTCCAGTATGAAGGCTGGCAGCCTTGAGACAAGAAGAGTTGAGTTTTGGTTTGAGTCTGAAAGCAGGAAAAAGCCGATGTCCTAGCTCAAAGGCTGAGGCAGGAAGAGTTTCCTCTTATTCGTGGGAGAGTAAGCCCTGTTGGTCCGGCTTGCCTTCAACTGATTAGGCAAAGGCCCACCCAAATTGGAGAGGGAAATCTGCTTTATTCAGTATGTTGGTTTAAATGTGAAAGTCATCCAGAAGCATTCTCACAGAAATATGCAGAATAATATGTAACCAAATATCTGGACACCTTCTGGCCCAGTCAGGTTGACACATAAAATTAACCCTCACCAATGACTTTTCCAAACACAAATGACACAGATGTAGATCTCAAATTCAGGTCTCCTGACCATTACCTAGAGTTCTTCTGTCTGCTTCATGTTCCTGTTGTCTGGCTCATCTGTAACAAATGAATAATAAAGACAAAAATAACCATGAAAATTGATAAATGAGACTTCATCAACCATCAAAACTTCCACTCAAAAGACATCTCCAAGAAAGTGAATAGACAAGCCACAGACTAGGAGAAGGTATTTACAAAATATATTTCTGACAAAGAACTGGTATCCAGGAACCAGTTGTTTGTATAAGGAACTCTTAAAGTCAATATTAAGAAGACAAACTAATAAAAAAAAAAGTCAACAAACAATTTGAATGGAAGCTTCACACATGAATAGACATTCCATTAGCACCTGACAAGATGCTTAATATCATTAGTCATCAGGGCAATGCAAAGTAAAGCAATGAAGAAACAATATAACACATGTATGAAGAACACTGAAATAAATAGTGAAATAAAAAATGAATGCCAGATTTCCTAATAACTGATGCTTGACTGAAGGGTGGAAGGCAATTGTTTGATCCTCTGCAGTGTCATCACAGTCCACACAACCTAGAAGTCCTTTCTCTTTGCTCACTCACCTTTGGCCATAGAGTGTACTACGAACACTTCTGTTCATGAGTGTTCAGTGTGCAGGAACAATCTGGTGATAGCACGTGTTTTAATTAGTTGTCAGCCTAGTGATATGGAAAGGCCAGCTTGTTTAAGTTGTTTTATACATTTAGTCATAAGCATGAATCTTTAAAAAATTTCTCTCCTTGAGAACAAACAGAATTCCACGAAAGGTTTTTTTGAAATACGTTACTTTTAAGTCAGGGGGAGGGTAACTAACATTTATTGAGCATTGCATTACATGTTCATTTGTTACTCTCGACAGCCCTGTTGTAGGTACTGTCATTATCCCCATTTTCCTAATAAGGAAACAGAGACCCAGAGTGATTAAGGAACTTGTCCAAGAACACAGAGGTAGCAAATGGTAAAGTCAGGATGGGAACGTAGATCTACCTGATCCTGGTTTAGCTGTTGTGTATATTATTTTAATTAGTGTTTTCATCCTTCATCCATTCATTTAGTCATCACTAGGTCTGTGCCAGTTTCTCCTGTAAGCTGAGAGAGTCTCAGCTCTCATGCGAAACTCTCATGGTGAGGGAGGACAGGTATTAAACAAGAAAAAGGAAAATAAATCATTTCAAAGAATGATAGAGGCTGTGAACACAGTAAACCAGAGCAGTGGGCTAGACAGTGATGCAGAGGCTTCCTATTGAGAGACTTGCCAGAAAGGGTGTCTGCTGGACCAGTGTGAAGATTAGCGCAAACCTCTGGTCTCAGCACTAAGCTCTGCTTCCTCTCCGTCAGCACCCCTATACTAGAAGACAGGTGTGTTTATGTACGTGTGTGCAGAGCAGATCTTAGTGTTTGGAATCATCCCCTATATGTTCTTTTGAGGGGGAGGACAATATTCTTTTCTAATATGCTTTTGGATCTAAATGGAAAAAGAAAGAAAATTCAACAGTTAAGGTATAACTGTTCCTGATTGCTATTCGTTTACCCATCTCCAGTGAGGTTGGGACTGCCTCACTAGGGCTGTTGCAGTGACTGGGGAGCACTTCAGGTACTTGATTGGGAGCTACCAAGTCCAGAGGGTAAACCCACCACAACAAAGAATTTTCCTGCCCAAGATGCCACTGGTACTCCTGTAAGAAACACTTGGTGATGGTGCAGTGGGCTTAAGCTTATGTCTGTTGAAGTCTTGTGTATAGAGGGGATGAGATTTGACCGGTTAGGTCTGAGTTCTTGTGTCCTTGAATTTCACTTAGGTCATTCCCATTCTGTGACAGAGGCCAGGATTTTGACCAGATCCAGCTGGTGATGTCCTGTGCTTTCCCTCCTGTTATCTGGATACGTGAAATGGCAAGACAGAAAATGGTTTTTTGAGTTTGATTTTCTTTCCTTGTATTTAAAATTTTTTTTAAAAGCTGTAGCACTTTGGCTCTCAGGTCTGTGCTCTAGTTGAGAAGAAGATGGCTATTAAGAGCCATGTTTTCATCTGCAATTGGAGAGCCCGTCACAGGGAAACCAGGCTGGCAGATGTGACAGGGTTGCCTTATATAAATCACCTTCCGTCGTCGGGGTGGGCATATGGCCAGTGAGTGTCCTAATTATTGAATGGCTTTTATAGCCCCATTATTTATCATCACTTTTGAATAGCAGCTGAAAGACAGTGAGATGGAGTCAAAATAGTAGAGTGTGAAAATGGTAATCACTTATGGAATTACAGGGATGAGAAATATCTGATGATCAGCCTATGAATTAAGAACTCTCTCTCCCAAATATTTCTTCGCTGGGCATACTACATACCATACTCTCTATAAATGAGAACTTCAGTCAATCCAGAGAGATGACTCTCTGTAAGAATTCTTATCTACTAGATGTGTAATAGTAAAACAACCTGAGAACCCTGCATATAGGCACATTCACATAGGTGCATTATGTACATTTTTTAAATAAGTAAATTCTATTTTGGAATATTGTAGATGGAAAAAAAATTGCAAAGACAGTACAGAGAGTCCTGGAATCTCCTTCGCCTGGTTTTCCCTAATGCTAATATGTTGCGTAACCACAATACCTCTGTCGTAAGTTGCTTTCACTAGCATCCTTCTTCTGTCCCAAGATCCAGTGCAGGATGCTGTGTTGTATTCGGTTGTCATGTCTTCTTAAACTCCTCTAGTCTGTACCGCGTTCTTAATCTTTGTTTTTCCATGACCTTGATAGTTTTGAAATATATCAGTATATGGTTTTAACAGAAAGTGTCACTCCTCACTGCTGGATAAACACCTGATTTGGGGTCACAGAGAGGGAAGGGGGAAAGCGTAGAGCTTTGGAGTTAGGACATCTGGGTTCTAATCCTGCATCTGATCCCCTCAGCACTGGGAGTTTTACTTTCTTCATCTGTTGTAAAGTGGGAATAGAGCCACCTTTCTCACTGGGTTTTATAAGGTTTAAATGAGATAATGTTCATGAAAGAGCTTTATGATTAAAGCATCAAACATATGATCATCAAAGGGAAATTTATAATGCATGAGTTTTTCTATCCTGCAGATTTGTATAAACTAGAGATTGACACCAATAACAGATTTTATTCCAGGAATCATTTAATAAATTTCTCAGAAAGCTCTCCAAGTCTTTAAATCTGTGAAATTATTCTACTTTCTAGAGGTCATGGGGATGTGATATTTTAAAGCCATTGAGTCTTTTTATGAAAGCGCCCTTGGTGCAGACCCATGGCTCACTCTCCTACTTTTTTTCTAAGGGAATAGTTTACACACCAGAGCTACCTGCATACACACAGATGCACAATCATGAAGACCCTGGCAAGCTTAGGAGAACACAGCATGTTTTTGAGAGAGACAGAATCCTATGAAATGGGGGTGATGGCAAACTCCAGCTTGTGGGCCAAACCTGGCCCACTGCCTGTTTTTGTAATAGTTGGAACATAGACCTTACAGCCTGCAAAGCCTACAATATTTACTATCTGACCTTTCAGAAAAATTTTGCCTGCTTCCGCTCTAGAATGTTACTGATGCAAGATGTTTTTCTTTCCATTCTTGCCTGTGTGGAACAATATACTTGTGATTCTCTCATTTGTTTCCAGCTTTTAAAGATTTTTATTATTATTATTTTAAAAAAATTTATTTTGGGTGCGCTGGGTCTTCATTGCAGCATGCGGGATCTTCATTGCAGCACGCAGGATTCTTTAGTTGTGTCATGCGGACTTATTACTTGTGGCATGTGGACTCTTAGTTGCAGCATCCAGACTTCTTAGTTGCGGCATGCGGGATCTATTTCCCCAACCAGGGATCGAACCCGTCCCACCGCCCCACCCCCCACATTGGGAACGCAGTCTTACGCACTGGACCACCAGTGAAGTGTCTGAAAGATTTTTAAAGAGGGGCACTGTGCAAAACAGAGACTCATAAGGATGCTTTGCTCAGGGACAATGGTCTCACCTTTTTCAGACCCATCAAATGATATGTAAATGATATATATTCTCAAAATCCAGCAGAAATTGGAGTGGCGTGTGCTAGTGTAACCCTGCTTGTATGAGATTTCCCAGTGTAGGTCAGAGGACCTGGAACTCTGGCCACAGCCTCCTGTCATGTGAATGATATCAGAGCATGTTAAAGTATAGTTTGCGACCTGGATTATCCATTCTTGTCTGAGAATAAGTTAGAGTGAAGTTGGGAGGGTAAGGGAATAGCTGTATTAATTACTATGGATGTTCAAGGCTATGGAATGCCAATGGGATCTCAGCTTGCATTTGCATAAACACATTTAAAACTTCTTACTTGTCAGCAGTGTCCTAAGACCCAAGAGTACAGGGCTTCAGTCTGGGGTTCTTGGGCAGGAATCTTGCTTACACTTCTTGGCTGAGTGGTCTCTGAAAAGTCATGCTGTTCAGATGCCACTTTCTTGGTTGCTACATATGTTGAGCCTCAAGAGGATATTGGGACAACTGCACAATCTGGCAGTTTCATGGGAAGTCAGTCTTGGTTTTTATATTGAGATTCACATAGATGTTTTCTAGATGGCATGGTAAGTGTAACTGCTCAAGCAAAATAATTGTTTTATTTTACTTTCTTATTTTGAAACATTTCAAACCCGTTCGGCCAGTGAAAAGACTGCATAGTATCATTGATCTGCTAACATCTTGCCATGCCCTTGCCGGCTCTCTCTATTTACACATATTTTCACTTTGCAAGATTACTTGGGTGATGGGGCAATCTCTGAGCCTCAGTTTGTTCTTCCGTAAAATGGGATTGGAAATAGAACCAACCTCACTGGGTTGGAGTGAGGATTATGGAGTTGTTACTTAACACTGTGGCGGGCGTGTCAGAAGTGCTCCATCAGTGTCCAGTGTCAGTACTTGAGTCCAGCAGGTCACCCGAGCACAGTTCTTTTAGATCCTAATGTCTTTTAAGGAATTTAGTGTCTTCTTGAAGGACACACACATGTCTTCAGATTCCATTGAAGATTCTGAGTGTAGAGACATCTGACTTCAGCTTTTGGTGAGGTCATGAAGCTGTTTGTTGATTGGGGCTGGGCTTAAGCTCATATCAGCTATGTAATGTTGCCAGCAGGGGGACATTGTCTTCTCTCTATTAGTAAATCTTTTATTTTTTTCTGAGCAGGTGTTATTCTACTACACTGGTTTAACTGAAATAAATATAAGAAGCACAAAAGGCTGGAAATAATGAGAAAAATAGAGATGATGGAATTTAAATCTTGTTTTTCTTTCTGTGTTTAATGCAAGTTTCTTCTCACTGTGGGATAAAATTTGTTATCAAAAGATTGACCAGGAGAAAAAGAACAGAGAAGGCAGGCGGGAAATAATAATAAAGCGGATATCCCGAAGTGCTGGCAAAATGTTTCATGCTTGTTCACGTGGGGAGTTAAATGTAAATGGTAGTTTCTAGAACTTCATCAGCATACATAAATCTGTCCTGCAGCCTCTATTTCACATTACAGACTCACTGCTCATTTTTCTTTTCTTTTTTTCTTTTCTTTTCTCTCTTCTCTTCTTTTCTTTTTTAAAGTTCTACAGAAACAAGATTGAAAGAACAACAGCCTTTATACCACTAGGGGAAAGGATTCAATCTCTGCAGGTCTGATGAGGTACCACCTGCCTGGAGTCATGTGTGCTGTGCCTCTTATTATAAGATGTGGTTAGTAGCCTACTAGTGGAGTGGCAGCATCTCTTGAGGTTTGCAAGAGATGAGGGCCATAGGAAAATATGCTCATCCTCAGAGCCTAGCTCCCCACATTTTGTTAAGGGACTTTAGTGCACTTAGATCATTGGTTTGAAAACTTTAGCATGTATTTAGAATCACCTGGAAGGCTTGTTAAGTCATAGATTGCTGAACCTGACCTTCAGAAATTCTAATTCAGTAAGTCTTAGAGTCAAGTAATTTGTGTTTCAACACGTTTTTGGGTAATACTGCTTAGGCTTATTTTGGAGACAATGAATATCTTCTACCCCAAGAATTACACAAGGAGAATTGCTCATCTGGAGATGCAGGACCAACATCTGGACCAGGCATTAGTTAGCTACAGCCCTTGGGCCAAATCTGTTGCCCACGTTTGTAAATAAAGTTTTATTGGAAAACAACCTTGTTTACATGTAATCTATGGCTACTTTGATACTACAAAGGCAGAGGTGACTAGTTGGACAGAGTCCATATATGCTCTCAAAGCCGGAAAATATGTGCTATCTGGCTGTTGGCCCTTGACGGAAAAATTTTGCTGACTCCTGACCTAGACCAATGCTTGCGTGTCATTTGGGGGAGGGGGCCTTGGGAGTAATTCTGTAAGGAACTGGCACACTGAGTGTCTCCAAGTGGTGTGTTTTTTAGACACAAGGGTTCTTTTGTTTGTTTTTATTTTTTTACTTAAATAATATGATAATGGAATTCATTCATTATTTCTCAACAAGCCATTCTCCAGATTAATTTTCTCATCGGAACCAACAGTTTCTCAGAATGAAAAGAAACATAGTTTTACCATTTGTGCTTCCTCTCTAACTCAAGGCTGACATCTGTTTGAATTATTGGTGGAAACATTTTTAAAACCACATAATTAAAAGAAAATCATTCTCATTTGGACCCTGTAATTGTCAGATAAGTGATATTATTTTTCTTCCAGAAATTGCTGTATGGAATGTAATTTGTCAATATGCATCAAGAATCTTTAAAAGTAATGTTCATACTCATTGCTTTCTTCATTCTACTTTCAGGAAATTTCAGCAAAAATTCATATTCAAGGTTTTCCATTACAGCATTGTTTATAATCATTTTTTTAAAGGAAAGACATCTAAATATCTATTAATATAAAGCTAATAAAGTTATGGTGAATCCACACTGCTATTTTGGAGCCATTTAAAATCAAGCTGATGAAGGGAAGCTGATACAATCTTTTTGGAGGGAATTTTTAATCAAGAGCCTTAAACATTTTTATGCTTTTTATCCCCATATTTCCACTTTAAGGATCATGAGAAAATAATCAGAAATACAGATAGATTTTGTATAAGGAGGATAAGCCCAGTGGAAACAATTCATATGCTTAATAACTGGTAACGATTACACGGGTTGTGATACGCTGATAAGCTAAAATACTATGTAACTATTAAAAGTATATTTTTGAGCACTAATCGTATATTGGAAATGCTTATGAGTTATTTGTTAGAACGTTTGGATATAAATCAGATATATCACATGATCCTATACATCTCATGTTAAATAGATGCCTCATGGAACTCTGAATTCCACTCAAACCTGTTCATCACCAGTTACGCTCAGACACTGAAGTAATTTTTCTTTTTTTTCACCGTGCCCTGTGGCATGCGGGATTCCAGTTCCCCAACAGGGGATTGAACCCACGCCCCCTGCATTGGAAGTGTAGAGTCTTAACCACTGGACCACCAGAGAAGTCCCTTGGAGTCATTTTTGACTCCTCCCTTGCATTTGGTATCTTCCTCCATCTCGTGGGCAAACCCTATCAATCTTAGCTTTAAATTACATCTCCTCTGTCCCTTCCTGCCCCTCTTCTGGGCCATTTCCTTAATCCAGGTCACCTCAGGTCTTGTTGGGTCACCTTCACTGATTTCATGCCATTACCTGCCTGTGCACTTGACCCAATGCAAGAGTCATCTCAAAATTTAGACCAGACCTTCCTACCTCCCTGACTAAAATCCCTTGAGTGGATTTCTGCTGAGCTTAGAATAAAATATAGACTTTTATTCATGGTCTGCGAGGTACAAAATTATCTGGTCCCTGCTCCTCTTTGTAACCTCAATCTGAGCTTCCTGTTTTTTCTATAACATGCCAACCTCTTTTCTGCTTCAGAAACTTTTGCAAGTGCTGTCCCTCTGCGTAGAATGTTCCCCCCACCACACACACACTTGGCAGAGCTCACCAGCTTCTTGTCTTCCTTCTCATCTTTGTATTTACCTCTGCCCAGAGGCCAGCACTGTTCATCCTTCCCAAAACAGGTGTGTCAGTCCTGACTCAGGAACTCAGTGTTGTCATGCTGTGTCTTCCGAGTCCAGAGTATCTGGCTGAAGGCACTTAAGGAAGATTTGTTGAATGAGTGAATAAATGTCCTCCAGTGTCTAAACTTTTTATAAGCGTATATGTATGTATAGATGTGTATGCATGCATAGGACATATAGTGCTAAATGTTAATGGTGACACAAATTAACAGGTGATTTTTAACTTTGTTGTACTTTTGAATTTTTTCAGATCTTGTAATTAATGTATATTACTTCTTTATTGTGGTAAAATCTGCATAACATAAACTGCATCAGTTTAACCATTTTTAAGTGTACAGGTCTGTGGCATTCACATTGCTGTGCAACCATAACCACCATGCATTTCCAGGAATTTTTTTTCATCTTTCCCAGCTGAAGCTCTATACCCAGTAAACACTACTTCCCCAGTCATTTATCTTATTTTTACAATAAGAAAAATGTTAGGGAAAATGTGTTAGAAACAAATAGCAAACATATTTTTCAGACAAAGGTTATTTAAATGTATGTCAGATTGTAAAGGCTGAGTGACTATAAAACTAGTAAATTTGTACTTCACTTTATAATTTTGTATTAAAAAAAACTCTATCCTTTATAAATCCAAACTGTTGAACTGACAGTTTTTTGTTTCTGTTTTTGCTGTAATAGCTTCACTGCAGTATAAACCGTTTGTGTTGCCTTAATAAATATACCTTTACTACAACTATAGTCATTCCTTAAAAAAGCATTGTGCTAAAGCAGCGTCACCTGGCAATGTGATTAGCTTAACATCCTGACGCGTATTTTTCTCCCTAGCCTTGAAAATTTGAAATGTATTACAGTCCAGATTCTTGTTGTAATGAAACGCTGTTCTCTGACTTTCTAGATGTTTTGGAGCTCATATGACAAAAGGAGAGTTGTGGTTTGTCTTCTCAGTCAGAAGTGAATGCATGAAGAGAACTCAAAAATATTCTCTCTGGAAACCTGATTTCTTTTTTTTTTTTTAATTGAAATATAGTTGATGTACAATGTTGTGTTAGTTTCAGGTGTACAGCAAAGTAATTCAGATATATACACACACACACATATATGTATATACATATATATTCTTTTCAGATTCTTTATTATAGTTTATTACAAGATATTGAATATAGTTCTTTGTGCTGCACAGTAGGTCTTTGCTGTTTATCTACTATTTTCTTTATAGTAGTGTGTATCTATTCCTAATTTATTACCCCCCCGCCCCCCCAGCCCTGTTTCCCTTTGGTAACCATAAGTTTGTTTTCTATGTCTGTGAGCCTATGTCTGTTTTGTAAGTAAGTTCATTTGTATCATTTTTTTAGATTCCACATATAAGTGATATGTAATATTTGTCTTTCTGTCTGACTGACTTAGTATGATAATCTCTAGTCCATCCATTTTGCTGCAAATGGCATTATTTTGTTCTTTTTTATAGCAGAGTAATATATATATATATATATATATATGCCATGTCTTCTTTATCCGTTGATCTATTGATGGACATTTAGGTTACTTCCATGTCTTGGCTATTGTAAATAATGCTGCTGTGAGCATTGGGGTCCATGTACCTTTCAAATTAGAGGTTTCGTCTTTTCCAGATATACACCCAGGAGTGGGATTGCTAGATCGTATAGTAACTCTATTTCTAGTTTGTTTTTGTTTTTATAAATTTGTTTATTTTTTGGCTGCATTGGGTCTTTGTTGCTGCTCATGGGCTTTCTCTGGTTGTGGAGAGCAGTGGCTACTCTTTGTTGTGGTGTGCCAGCTTCTCAGTGCAGTGGTTTCTCTTGTTGTGGAGCATGGGCTCTATGCTCTCAGGCTTCAGTAGTTGTAGCGCATGGGCTCAGTAGTTGTGGCTCACAGGCTCTAGAGTGCAGGCTCAGCAGTTATGGCAATGGGCTTAGTTGCTCTGTGGCATGTGGTATCTTCCCAGACCAGGGATCAGACTCGTGTCCCCTGCATTGGCAGGTGGATTCTTACCACTGGGCCACCAGGAAAGTCCCAGGAAGATTTTTAAAAGATGGACAATACACAAAAGGGTTAATTATTGTTAGTTTGAAGGCAGGCTTACCAAGTTGGCTCTTGGCTGGGATCTGGGAGCTTGGATTTCAGGAGGGTTCCTTCCATTCCCAGAACTAATAGTGGCTCACTGTGCTTTAACTGTTCATGCAGAAGAGATGCTTTATGCTTTCCGTCTGAGAGTCTGGAGCTTGGTTTCATGCCAGGCAGAAGCTGCCTACATGGCCAGTTCCTAATAAAAACTCTGGGCCCTTATGTGTAATGAGCTGCCTTGAGTGTCTAATGGGCACATTTCGCACATTGCCCTGGGAATTAGAGTGACTCCACTGGGGAGGGGACTCTTGGAAGCTTACACCTGATTTCCTTTGGACTTTGTTGCCCCTTGAGCCTTTCCCCTTTTACTGTAATGAGCTGTAGCTTTGAGTAGAACTATATCCTGAGTCCTGTGAATCCTCCTAGTGAATCTTCTAATCGGGGAATGGTCTCAGGACCCCAGTACACTAATAGTAGCAAATGTTGGCCTAAGTGTGGAGAAATGAGGCCTCCAAGACTTTTGGTAGAAAAATAAGCTGGCACTACCATTTTGGAGAATTTAGCCATACTTACGTAAGTTGAAGATGGCTATGTCTATTTCCATGTTTAGATAGAGGAAAAGAAAATTCACACATTTGTTTAAAAAAAAAAGCATTATAATGACCCTGACTGCAGCATTGTTGTATTGTCAGCAACATTGGAAATAACCTAATTCTCTCTGAAGGAGAAATAAAATTGCTGTATTTTTAAAATGGAATATTATACAACATTTAAAATAGTTCAGAGACTCCCTCTTGTAAGAGCACCAGAATTACAACTAACTGCTGAACAATCATCGACAGAAAGACACTGGAGCTCACCAAAAAAGACACCCCCACATCCAGAGACAAAGGAGAAGCCGCAATGAGATGGTAGGAGGGGCGCAATCGCGTTACAATCAAATCCCATAAATGCTGGGTGGGTGACTCACAAACTGGAGAACAGTTATACTGCAGAAGTCCACCCACTAAAGTGAGTGCTCTGAGCCCCACGTCAGGCTTCCCAACCTGGGAGTCCAGCAACGGGAGGAGGAATCCCCAGAGAATCAGACCCTGAAAGCCAGCGGGATTTGATTGCAGGACCTCCACAGGACTGGTGGAAGCAGAGACTCCATTCTTGGAGGGCACACAAAAAAGTGTGCTCACCAGGACCCAGGGGGAAGGAGCAGTGACCCCATAGGAGACTGAACCAGACCTACCTGCTGGTGTTGGAGGGTTGCCTGCTGAGGTGGGGAGCAGCTGTGGCTCACCGAGGAGGCAGGGGCACTGGCAGCGGGGGTTTTGGGAAGTGCTTATTGGCATGAGCCCTCCCAGAGTCCGCCATTAGCCCCACCAAAGAGCCTGTGGGCTCCAGCGCTAGGTGGCCTCAGGGCAAACAACCAACAAGGTGTGAACACAGCCCTACCCATTAGCAGACAAGCAGATTAAAGTTTGACTGAGCTCTGCCCACCAAATTGGATTAAAGCTTTACTGAGCTCCGCCCACCCAGCCCTACCCGCCATCAGCCCCCCCCATCAGGAAGCAGGTACCAGCCTCCTAGATAGCCTCCTCCACAAGAGGGCAGACAGCAGTATCAAGCAGTATCAGCAGTATTTCGCCTTGCAGAACTGAAAACCACAGCCACAGAAAGATAGAGAAAATGAAAAAGCAGAGGACTTTGTACCAGATGAAGGGACAGGATAAAGCCCCAGAAAAACAACTAAGTGAAGAGGAGATAGGCACCCTTACAGAAAAAGAATTCAGAATAATGATAGTGAAGATGATCCAGGACTTTGAAAAAAGACTGGATGCAAAGATAGAAAAGTTTACCAGAGACCTAGAAGAATTAAAGAGCAAACAGAGATATGCAACACAATAACTGAAATGAAAAATACACTAGAAGGAACCAATAGCAGATTAACGGAGGCAGAAGGGCGAATACCTCTGGGACAATGTTAAACGCGCCAACATTCGCATTATAGGGGTCCCAGAAGGAGACGAGAGAGAGAAAGGACCTGAGAAAATACTGGAAGAGATTATAGTTGAAAACTTCCTTAACATGGGGAAGGAAATAGCTCCCCAAGTCCAGGAAGCACAGAGAGTCCCAGGCAGGATAAACCCAAGGAGAAACACGCCAAGACATATAGTAGTCAAGCTGACAAAAACTAAAGACAGAGAAAATTATTAAAAGCAACAAGGGAAAAACGACAAATAACATACAAGGGAACTCCCATAAGGGTAATAGCTGATTTCTCAGCAGAAACTCTGCAAGCCAGAAGGGAGTGGCATGATATATTTCAAGTGATGACAGGGAAGAACCTACAACCAAGAATACTCTTCCCAGCAAGGATCTCATTCAGATTCGACAGAGAATTCAAAAGCTTTACAGACAAGCAACAGCTAAGAGAATTCAGCACCACCAAACCAGCCCTACAACAAATGCTAAAGGAACTTCTCTAAGTGGGAAACATAAGAGAAGAGAAGGACCTACAAAAACAACAACAAAACAATTAAGAAAATGGTAATAGGAACATACATATCAATAATTACCTTGAATGTAAATGGACTAAATGCACCAACCAGAAGACACAGACTGGCTGAATGGATACAAAAACAAGACCCATATATATGCTGTCTACAAGAGACCCACTTCAGACCTAGGGACACATACAGACGGAAAGTGAGGGGATGGAAAAAGATATTCCATGCAAATGAAAATCAGAAGAAAGCTGGAGTAGCAATAGTCACATCAGATCAAATAGACTTTAAAATAAAAAATGTTACAAGAGACAAGAAAAGACATTACCTAAAGATCAAGGGATCCATCCAAGAAGAGGAGATAACAATTATAAATATACATGCCCCCAATATAGGAGCACCTCAATACATAAGGCAAATGCTAACAACTATGAAAGAGGAAATGCAAGGCAGAAAAAGAGACACAGATGTAGAGAACAAACACATGGACACCAAGTGGGGAAAGCGGGGAGGGTTGGAGGGGAATTAATTGGGAGATTGGAATACCAAATTGTACACTCTAAATATATGCTGTTTATTGTCTGTTAACTGTATCTCAATAAAAGTTCTTAAAAAAAATAAAATAGTTCAGAATTACATTGATTGACATGGTTAAATTTCTGTAAACTAATGTGAATCAAAAAAGCAGAGCTATCTTGTTGTAAATTTAAAACCCACAGAATTCCAGATATATACATATGACAGTATAAAATAATGGCTAATCCAGGGCAGGGTTTAAGGCCCCCTTTTCCTATTTCAGTGATAAAATTGTCTTAAAAGAAGCTCTGAACCCTTTTCTTAGGGAAAGTTCCATGTGTTACTGACCTGTGTTCTCTTTCGCATTTGCAAAACAAATCTTGAATTTTATAGAGAGTGAAGTTGCTATGACAAGCTCTTTCTCTAGCAATTTATTATTTCATTGGCTCACTGCCCTTGACAATTAGGAGAAGATTTATAGACATGTCCCCTGAATAATTGGCAATTAATTTGAGATTAGATGCCAAAAAGTACAGTATTTTTAATGTAATGCGAAGGTTGAGGCTTTTCACTTACAAATGTCACGGAACGCAGAGTAAATGTTAACCGGCAGCATAGTTAACCCTGCCCTTTTGCACATCCGCAGTAAAGAGGAGTTTTAGTTTGATGATCGTAAACTTTAGCTAGCTTGGCTAGTTTGAATGTAAAGCTCAAGTGTAAACAAAGAGTGTCTATGTCTTAAGAATGCTTCCAATCTATGTGTCCCTGGTTCATCTTAATAGGTACTGAATATGATCCTTAAGGATCTATGTGGAATAAATAGATACTGTATCATGAGTCTTCTTTGGAATTTTGCATCTGACTCATAAAGACCTGTATGGGATAGGAAGATACCGAATCCTGAGTCTTTGGAATCGCTTTCGACTTAGGTGGCAGTACATTTGGATCCCATTGCATCTTTACTACTCACAGTTCAAATGATAACTTTTAGTGTGTTTTTATTGTCTAGAACTCTGATCTCCTAAAGGAAATATAAATCCTAGGTTCTAGGCAATGGAGATTTTGCTGGTAAACATTCTTGTCCTTGTGGTCAAATTCAAGAATGTGTTAGACCTGGAAGTAGAGTTGGCAGGTGTGACTATTACATGTCTGCGATCTACCAGTTGGTTTTATTTTCTGAACTACAATTCCAGCACAGTGCCAGGAATATATTAAATACACACTAAATGTTGACCCGTTTACACGTGTCCGGACAATTTTAATGCAAGTAGAGTTTTATTCCCTTCTGGCAAGTCTGAAAGTATCCTTTAATCCAAATTTCTCTGTGCCTCTGCTTTGTTTCTGGCCATGTAATCCAATAGGTTTTATGTTTATGTGCATTTTTAAAAAGAGTAACAGTCCATCTTTGGACTGATCTCAGCTTTTTCTCCACTAGCTTCAATGGTTGTCCACTCTATAGTGATAATCTCCATCTTTCATTAAATGCTTTCTCTTTGCCAAGCACTATCTGAGTTTCATTTACTCCTCATAACAGCCTTGTAACAGAGCTACTATTGCATCAGTGCTCTATTTTTATAGATGAGAAAAGTGAGGTTCAGAGATTAAGCAAGGCACTTGGGTTCACCAGCTAATAAATAGTGGAACCAGGATTTACATCCAAGCTTGTCTGTCTTAACCACCAAGATTTACTCCATTCTTCTTTCAGTTTATCTCTTTAATGGGAAATTGAAAACTAAGCATTTAGAAGAGTGCCTACCACATAGTCACTCAATTAATTATGTATATTTTATACTTTTGAAATTGATATTATGATAGTGTAATTTACATACTATAAAATGCACCCATTTATATATACAGTTCCATAAGTTTTCATAAGTGTATAAACCCATGTTATCACTACCACAATTGAGATTTACTGTATTGGTATCACCTGCCAAAGTTTCCTTGTGATTCCACTTTTTAAAGAAGTTTTTGTCTTGAAATCACTGTTGATTCTCAGGAAGTTGTAAAAAATATAGTACAGACTTCCCATGTACCCTTCACCTTGTTTCTTCCAGTGGTAACGTTGTTCCATAACTATGTACAGTTGCAAAGCCAGGAAACTGACATAGGTATACTCCATAGATCTTATTCCCTTGTGCATTTGTCTCTGCCTACCCTCAGCCCCAGGTAACTGATGAACTGCTTTCTATCACTCTAGTTTAGTCTGTTCTGAAGTAAGTGGAAATCATACAGTACATGTAAGTATACTTACATATAGTATATATAAGCAAGTAGAAATCTTTAAAGTATATGTAAGTGGACTCATTACAGTATATGTAAGTGGATTCATATAGTATGTTCTCTTTATCTAGCTTCTTTTGCTCAGCATTATGTATTTGAGATTCCTCAGTATTATTGTATGCTAGTGGTTTGTTCTTTGTGCTGCATCCGATTTAAATATAATGTACTTTGCTTATCCATTCACCTGTTGATGGACATTTGGTTGTTTCTAATTTGGGGCTATTATATAATGAATAAAGGTGCTGTGATGATTCATCTATAAGGTGTGTGTGTGTGTGTACTTGTTTTTATTTCTCTTGCATAAACAGTAGTGGAATTGTTGGGTCATTTGGTTAGTGAAGGTTTAACTTCATAAGATGTTGTCAAATTGTTTTCCCAAGGGGATGAACTGTTTTATACACCCACTAGCCTTGTATAAGAGTTCTTGTTGCTCCACAGTCTTGCTACCACTTGGTACTGATTTTGCCATTCTGGCAGATATGTACTGGGATCTCATTGTGGTTTTAATTTGCCTTTTTCTGATAATTAGTGAAATTGAATGTCTTTTCATTTTCGTTCTAAATGCTTAACAGACAACCATATCTATTCTTTTATGAACTGTCTATTCAAACCTTGTGCCCATTTTCAAGGTGGGGGTGGGAAATGGGGTGTGTGTGTGTGTGTCTTCTTCATTTAATAAATATTTGATGAATAATTGAACATTTATTGAATGACCTGAGATTGACCTATGTATTTTCCTTTTGGCCACTTGAAGCCTTACGTGTAGTACAACTCAAATAAACTAGTCAAATTGGGTGTCATTAGTCTATTCTAAAATGATCACGTAAAGCAGAGAATCTGGTTTTGAACCTAATATTAAAATAAAGACCAGTAGTTTCCTCCTCTAGGTAAGTCATAGCATCTTCTCAACCATCACTGTCATCCTCACAACTTGCTCTTTTTGACCATGGGAAAATTATCATCTGAAGACATGAGTTTTGTGGTTCACATGGATACTGCATGGCTGCATTGTTTCTCTAGTGCTAGAAAAGCTCTTACCTAATTTTTATCTTGTCTAAAAAAGGAAGGACAATATTAGCCTTGTTATTTTTAGCTGTCACCGAAGCAGTTTCCTCCATTAAGAACGAATGTTAGTTAGGTTGATCTACAAGCCTTCTGCTGATCCTGTAGACTATAATTTGTGTTTATGATTTTTTTTTTAAAGTTTGGTTACCTTCTTTCTATGATACATTTTTGTAACAATATGTATATTTTTTAGCTTTTGTTTTGTTCTGTTAACTGTAGAGAATTAAAAAGAAATAAACACATAGAACAGCCCAGGTCACTTCTGCTTAAAGGACAACAGAATTTTTAAAAATTATGTGTCTAGTGTTTATAAATCAACATAGAATAGTAAGATCTATATATCTCTGTCTATATAATGAAGAGTGATGTCTGCTCTTTTATTTCCCAAACTCAAGTCCTTCTCCTTAAAGGAAACCATTGTTAAAACTTTTTGACGATGCCTGCCATTAATACATGGTCTCACCTTTTCTTTATTCTTCTCGCACAGAAGTAGTCAGTAGGTATTATTCCACAACTTTTCTTGCAGTAGCAACACATGAAGATCTAGCTTTCACAGAGTAGTTATTATTTGAAGGAACTGTGCTTTACTTAGTTGGTCCCTGGTGGTGGTTTCCAGGTTTTTTGTGTTTATTTTTATTTATTTGCTGTTATAAAAATGCTGCAATAAACAATACTGGAGATTTGGGCAGACTTTTGCCAATATACCCATAGGGTAAATTTATTCCAATTGGATCCCTGGTCAAAGAACAGTTTGTAATTTGTCAGCTGTGGCCAGGTTGTCCTCTGTAAGGTTTCAGCCATCCACTCTCCATCTAATAGTGTCTCCAAGTGTCTGTGACACATATTTTAAATGTAATAGCCTCATTTAAGTTCTTTGTTATTTGAGCCTGCTGGTATTATGTGAACTGGGACCTCCAAATTAATGCTGTTTCAAAGCTGATTTATCTTTATTACATTCCTGCTTGCTTTTTCCCTTACAGAGAAAAACTTAAAGTAAGTCTTCCTGGTGACCGAGGGTGGCAGACTAGAATGGCTTCTCGTGGCTTTCTCGCACACAGCTCTCTGGCTGCTCAGTCTCTAGGAAGCCTGATTGTTGACGCATCCTCTTTTATATATTTCCTGCAGGAGGAAAGCTGAACAAGGACCTGCGACATTTTCTCAATCAGCGGTTCCAGAAAGGGTCTCCTGATCATGAGCTCCAGCAGACCATAAGGGATAACCTTTACCGCCATGCTGTGCCTTGTAAGTAGCTACTGTGGGGCGTCTTCCTGCTGGGAGGGTGTGTAAAAAGTTGCGAGAAAGAAGAGCTCAATAGCTGGTTCTGGGACACTTGGCAGTTTGCTCACATAGTGACTCGCTAAGTCCAGGGAATCGTAGTTGACAATGGGACCTACAGCACTGCACCAGGTGAATTACATGGTTTTCGAGTTCTGGCTTGATAATGCCAGGCAAAGTACTTATCTTTTATAAGGTGCAGTTTTCACAACGGTGAAAAGGACATCTCACTCTTACCAACTTCACAGAACTGTTAGGAAGTCAAAGTCAAAGTCAAGTGCTCATCAGTCCATATGTACAGTGTGGGTGCGGTGTAAAGCCTTGTGAACCTTAACCATCATTGTCATTAATGGAGTGGACCAGGCCGGAGGTCTTCACACTGACCTCCGAGGAGATTAGTGAGTCTCAGCCCCTCGGCAAAGGGAGTGACTCTCTCTTCCTCTCCACTTTTATCAGATTCATAAATCATGATTTCATAGATGATTTTCTTTGAAGAAAAAGTTTCCACAGATTAAAAAACCCAAAGCACCAGACCCATTAGATCAGACCAAATCTGAGAAAGTAAGGCATAAAACATAGGGACTATGAAATCAGGGATTTTGTGCTAAGGGGAGGAAGGAGGAAAGGAAAGAAGGAAGGAAGGGAAGAGGGAATCAGCCTATGGGGTAGATAAATCGGCAGCTTAGCGGTCATGAGGTATTACTATGCTCTACCAAACTACGATGCTGTACGACTCATTATGAGGTAGGAATCCTGGGAAGACATACAGTTATTTACTTTCATTCAAAATAAGAAGAAAGAATGATTCTGATTTTATTGCTCGGGAGTTTTCTTTTCTCCTCTCTATTAGCTAGTCCTTCAGAATTTGACATTTTTTTAGAAATATTTCTTTTAATCAGCAAGAAAAAAAAAGAGGAATAATTTGAAATTCAAGGTACCCTGTTTATTGCTATGATTTGTTTGCTACGAATGATTTTCTTTAAAAAAATAATATTTTGCTAATGATGTGCTAAACTGCTAATGTTTCCTCATACTACTGCAAAATAATGAACAGAACTGATTTCAGGCATGCCATGCTTGCAAGGACTTAGACCAGAAGCCTAGATGGGAAACTTCAGAGATCAGCTTTTAGAACAGCCTCTGCCTTCCTTTTCACCTATCAATAAAACTGAAGCTCCAAGAGGAAAAGAGGTTGACTGCAAGTAACTTGGGTCAGTGCCCCAAAGTTGCCTCTTTCTGCTGAGTGGCAGAGCTGCATTTGACAGAGAAAATATGATAATATATTACTGTGAATCTCTGACCCTCAGTTCTTTTAATTTTGCATCATTAGAATTGAAAATGATAATCCTAATAATATCCTAATAATTCCTTACTCTAGGATTAATAATAATAATTCCTAATGTTAGTCACATGGGAGAGGCAGGGATTACCTTTCTGTTTTTATAGAAATAAAGAAAAAAATCAAGACATGAAGATAACCCAATAAAAACAAGGCTAAAGGTGACCAGGGCTTCAGGTCATTGCCCTACCTCTGATATACTGTCTAGTTTTATTCTTAGAGTATTCCTTTGAGGTTGTGGTTTTTAATACCCACCCATTTTACAGATGAGGAAACAAGAGTCACAGGGCGATCAAGTAACTGTTAAATGGCAGATCCAGGGCTTTGGGACTCATAAGCCATCCAAGGCTATTTTTGTAGCTCGACCATAGCTGCCTCTGAAGTTCTAGTACAGCAGGTTGGATGCAATTTTGCAGGATTCAGTAATTGCAGAATCATGATTGTTCTCTGTGTAATTTTTCCCCTACTCAGATTCCAATTTAAGAAATGGGGAATGAAGCAAATGAGCACACCATTTCTTGACGCATCTGTGGTGTTACTATGGTTACATTTTGGCAAGCTTTTCCATTTATTTTTTCCACTGATTTATTGGACCTGTGAGCTAAATGGCTTGATTTTAAGCTTACCACTATGTAGGAATTGGGGGCAAAAATGACCTCAGCCTTTTAAAAACAGTGGAAAATGATGTTTTGTCTTTGTTTGTATAATGCCATCGGTATTGATGTTTCATTTCTATGAAACCAGTAAATCAGGAATTGGGCAGGTGGAAAGGGTCGTCCTACTAAAGAGAAAACAAGTAACATTTCATTTTATATTTCCTGCATAAAACAGGAAGGATATTTGGAAGAGGTCTGTTTCTGAGTCTGGTGCAGTGTGTGTGCCTTTGAACATGAGTAGACCAGGGGTGACTTGGGATTCAGTTATGGGCTTGGATAACGGGGGCCACATTTGTGTTTATTTTGATTCTTTGGCCCATGTGGCTGGTAGAGCAGAACTCTGTACCAAGCTGTTGTGCTCATGGATTAGGAAGCCCTTGATTGGAGCATGGATCTTCCTGGTAACGTTCTAATTGTGCCACAGGGAAATGAGCTCCTGTAATCTATATATTGCAGAACTTCCTGCTGCCGATATTTCAGGGACTTCAGTCTCTTGAGAAGGGATGATCTCATGAACAGGTGCTTGTGAGTTGGAGTAGACTTCTTTTCCTGTACGTTTTAGGAGGCTCACATGTCATTAGAAATTAACAAGTAAAACCTGTTTGTTCTCAAGTTCGTTTCAGTGTCATCATAGGGTAGTAGGGCCTTCTGGGCACCATGATGGCTTTTGCCACTCAGGATTCCATTTTACCCTAATTCTTTGGCAAAGACAATGCAGGTCATAGCATCCCTCTTTTACAAGTAAGAAAGTAAAGCAACAAATGTAACTTCCTCAAAATTGTACCAGTTCTAAGTGCCACACTACTCACTTCTCACCCAGTGCTATTTATTTTAATTGGCTTTATTGAGATATAATTCATATATGATACAATTCACCCACTTAAAGTGGTCATCCAGTGCTATTTTTGCTATAGTTATTGTTATTCTCCACTTCTCCTTTATTTTGCTTGGGTTCAAAAACTTTTATTATTTCTGTAGTATGAAAAAGGTCATCATAGTTAAAATTTAATTGTTTTATCATTGAAAATCACCACCAAAAAAAACTTAAGGCAAAAATAAATAAATAAGTAAATAAAAAGAGAGAGCGAGAACTAGATGCAGACTGAGTCAGAAGCCCTGGTGTGAAATCTGAGGGCTGTTCTGTAGCTGGTCGGCCTGGTGCGAGTCATGTAACCTCTCTGAGTCTTTTTTTCCTCTTCAGTAACATGGAACTAGAAACACCCACCTCCAGCATTGTCTCACCACATACTGACAGCAGCCGCAAGAGACGGGTCTGTTGGAGAAAACAGAGGCTCAGAGAGGTATATGGCTTTCTTAGTATCACACACTAGCAAATAGCATGGTCCGGGTTTAACCAGTTCTCTCTGTAGCTCCTATACTGGCTATACTGGACAATAACGTGATTAGAGCAGTACATCATGGACCATTGAGAGTGAAAGAAAAAAGAAAAAGAAATTCTCATTGCTGAATTTTATCACTTCAGCTGTTTAAAGTCATGGGGTTTGACGTCTTGGGGGCTAAGTGAGGCACCATATCTTAAAAATAAGTATCTTTCTGATTTTCACGTATTTCACTGGTGTATACAATAGAAGTTTAATAACTGCCTAACGATTATTCAGCTTTTAAGAAATCACTATAGGATTCTCTTGGGATATCTCAGTTTATCTTAGTTTTCATTAGATCTTTTTAGGATACGCATGGAAAACTACCTTAAGAGAAAAGTATTTAAAATGCATGTAAACGTCATCGGTGTTGCTTACTTCTCTCATTACTCAGAATCATCTGGATACTATTCCTATCTCTCACCCCTCAAATTCTGCTTACATTCCTAACCCCCCCCCCTCTATTCTTTAGTCATACAAACTTCGTCCATTTCTCGAAGGTGGTATCTTCTTGTAACTGGGTATAAATTATTACCTCTTATCTCCCCATCTTTCCATCTAACTAGTTCATAGCCTTCTGGTAAGCTTTAACCTATAGGCCACTTCCTCCAGGAAGGCCTCCATAAGTTGGGCCCATTGCCCTCTTCACTGCTCCCACAGCTCCCCTCTTTGACCCCCTTTGACCATATACTGTGCCTACTGCATGTCTGTCTGTCCTGTTAGAATCTAACTCTTGTGGGGTCAGGGATTCAATCTACCTCAGTGACCAGCCCACACCTCGCTTATTGCCTAGACTACATGATAAATATCTGTTGAATGAATGAATAAATGGAGAAATGGGTAAAGACAGTCTTTGTTTTTCTTGTTTTATTATTTTTTTCTTGATTACTTAACATTTGGGAGAAACAACAGAGCTGCTCTTGCCATAAAGCTTTCAGAACAAAGGGCAGCTCAGTATCTTGAGCTCTAAGACGGCTGATGAGGACACCACTGATTACTTGGGAATCCAAACCCAGAGGAATAAAGTCAAGGCTCCCGGTGAGCTTGGAGTGCCCATTCACAGCTCCTCCTAATTACAGTCTAGATATCGCTGTACCTCCTGCACTGATAGCCATCCTTCTTTATGACTTCTTGTCCTAGCTGATGTGACAACATCCGAGATTCTTGCTTTGGAACGGCTGCTTTGCCCATGAAGATAAATGCATTACCTGACAGGCCTTGTCATTTACTCTACTACTGCTGTCAAAACGAGATGCAACTCATCCAGGAGTCCCAGGGCTCTGGAATGCTGAACCACACCCCTCCCTTCTCCCTTCCTTGGGCTTAACAGTGATGGAATGCATCTTTCTTTTCAAGCAGAGGTCAACTGAAAGAGGAAAGGATAGGTCAGTTTTGTTCTGTAGCTTAACACGTTGTTGATCAAGGCTCTCCCTGATACTGATACCATTATAACCTGTGGAAGAGGCATTGATCATTAATTTAAAGGGGTTTACAGATGAATTAAATGTGTTTGATCTCTAAGACTATTTAAATCTGATGTGATAGATGTAGGTGATCCTGGTTTTTATTTGTAGAGGTGCATATTAGCACCTGCTAACCAACAGTTGGCATTGTTTATTATTTTGAATGTGACTGTGATGTTAGAACCATACATAACCTTTGATATTATTTGAATGTGTTAGTTTTTCTTAAGTATAGTTGTTTCCAGTAGTGCTTGCCTAGAACCAACTCATTCTGCAATTAGAGCTGATGATAGGAGCTAAACCAGTATGTCAGCAAGAGGCCAGGATAAAGAACTGGTGTTGGAATATTGCTTCTTTCCTAGAACGTGCATCTCTGTGTTCAGGTTGTGTTTGACCTGAGTGGAGGGCTGTAGATTGTCACACATGAAGCAGACAGTTCTGTAAGCATGCCCAGGACTGATCAGATAAAAGTCACCGGAAACTTTCTCTTGTGGCTATTTCCCTTGTCCTCTCAGCAGAGTAAGTGCTGCCTAATATTAAAGGATCACTTTAGTCTTTACCGAATCTAGCCTTGTTGCAGAACTCTGATTAGTAGCAATAATAACAGCTCTCCAGGTTTTGGACTCCTGCTGAACCACGTACCCTGCCATGATGCTTGCACATAGGTCATCTCTCACGCTGGCCTCATGGCGAACACACAGACTATTAAGGATCTGAACTCAAGCTCACTGGACTCTTAAACCCCCTCCCCCTTTTCTATTCAATCGCAAGTGTTTGTTGCCCATAAAGAAGATCAGTGTATGTCCTCATCCCTTCTCCATCAGTTCTCAACTCTCTCCCCCCATCCCTTTTACCCATCAGTATTGTATTTTCCCATGTGCCCCTAGTGAGTCTGCCGTCTGGAGACTCCTCCTATCCACAGTTAATGCCTACACCTGACCTTTCCTTCCTTCTCTATCGGATCTTACTTGTTCTACATTGGTTTCCAATTGGACTGTCCTCTAAGAAGCCAAGAACTAGAATGAGGAAGTGAATGGTTCATATTACGGTATAGGGTTCTCTGTCCTACATAATTCATATATTTTAACAGATGTGATGCTGCTAGAAACACCCTATGAAATGGGATGTTCTGGCAACAAGGCAGATGCATAGGTAGGGATGGATTCTTATGGTTTTGATTTGTTTTTATACTTCTTCTAGTGCTTAGCACAATATGGTATACATAAAAAACATTTTAAACACAAGATTTTCTGTGTCAAAGGGATTTTCGCATTTGCTTGGTGTTTCACTTCTCAGACATAGTTTTCTGTTCCACCGAGTATAAGCTGAGAAAGTAATGCAACGGTCTAGGCAAGGAGTTTTGTGCCAAATTTAAAATTAATGGGATTCGGAGAAAAAACCTTTTTGTTTACATGTAGTCTGGAGTTAGAGTTTGGGCTCAGAAAACTATAAGCAAATATTCATCCATGTGAATGTCTGCTGGGGCATGGAAAAACCAGGAGGGAAACAGGACGATCCTTTGTTTTTCTGATAACGCCCATCTGATAAATGCCAGGAGCACACGGCTTCTCATTTCTGCAGTGCCCCTTAGGGAACATTGAAGCCATTAGTGTTGAATCTGTTCTTCTCACCAAGGAAGGAGAGAGTTATCCCATCAGTGAGTTCGTGAGAAAGGCTTGGATAGTCCTGATTTGAACATTTTCTCTTCTCCTTGGGGCTGGAGCATCAGACGTGCTGGGCTTTCTGGTGTGGCGGACTGAAGCGGCTGGCAGGCTCTACCCCTTACCAGTGTTGTTGACTTGAGTTTTCTGGGAATCCGTTTTCTCTTTACCTGTGTTGATGCTTCTGAGGTACCTAAGCCCCCAGCAGTCGTCATGGCACGCCACAGGTCCTCTATTTAGAGGTCCTCTGTGTATATGTTTTGTGTTTGTGTTGTTGTTGACCATGCCGTGTGGCTTGAGGGCTCTCAGTTCCCTGATCAGGGATTGAACCCACGCCACAGCAGTGAAAGCCCGGAATTCTAATCACTAGACAACTACGGAAGTCCCAAAGGTCCTCTGCGTAGATCAATCTTTTTTCTTCATACCCCCTTTCCCTTCCCTTTCTAACATGACTTCTCAGGTCCAGCATTCTCCCTTTTTTATTTTCAAGTTCTTATTAAACTGTTGGCCTTATGTATATGATTCTCCTTTTTATGATTTTTATGATTTATATAATTCTTTAGGGGGGACGAACAAGCTAAGTTAAAAAAATGATTTTCTAGCATTTGTTGAGTAACAGCCCAACACTGGATGCTAGGTGAGAACATAGTGAAGATTAATAATTGGCTCATTTAGCCAATAACAGGCATGCTTGAAAACGCACATTCTCTGCATATGCCCAGCATCAGCTAATTCCCCAATGTTCTTTTTTCTTTGTATTTCTTATTATATGTTGTTAATCCTAATTGCCATTGTCTGTTTGCTGAGTGGATGGAGTCATATTGGAAAAAAAAAAGAAAGAAAAACTACAGACTTAAAAGCTTATTACACTGGACTTAATTTATATGTCTGTTAATAGACTCATAAACATGGTTTGGCTGGTGTTCTTTATTCTAAGGTTCTCAGGGGTGTAGAACAAGGGAAAGCCATAGGAGTTTAGATTTAAGTTTAATTAGAGTTGATATAATTTATAACCCTCTTATGAAAACATGTTAGACCAGCCTTATTGCTTAATAATAACATCTATCGTTCATCGAGTGCTTACTATATGTAGCAGGTACTGTGCTCAGTGATTTACAAGTTTTGTCTCTTTTAACCTTCACCAGACTCTGAGAGGCATAATGTTATCATCCCTATATTAGGAGTGTGGCAGTTGAGGTGTGAGAGCTTATGAATGGGTTGTTCAAGATGAGCAGTTTTGTAATGATGGAACCCAGATTCAAACCCAGTTCTAACCTCCCCCAAGAGTCCATGCTCTTAGTTTATATCTCTGTATTCAGTCACCGTAAAGACCACTTTTTAAATTAATGTAGTGAATTTAAAAAAGAGTCTTCTCTTAACAACATATGGATTAGTCCTTGGCTGGGTGTAGGGTACTAATATATCTATTTGGCAGCCATGTTAATTTATTTAATTGCTTTATAATTTTAGCTGACATTTTTCATCAAGATTTGTTGCAATTATAAAGCAATTTCCACAGCAATTTGTGTAGGGACAGGGAAGTTTCAGAGTATCCTTACCATCTATTATTTATTTTAAGGAAAGATTTGACCAAATTTTAGTAATTTTAGATTTAGCAAGAATCAAGTCAAGAGGATGAAATATAATATATTTTTAAAGAAATCTTGTATCACATGTATTTAATAAAACTATGTACAAATAAAATTTCTGGCTTCTCTAATGGATAATGTGCATTTATGCTAAGATCCAAGTAAGAACACTTTACCAGTTATGCTCAAATGGGCTTACCTAAAGTCCATATGAAATGAGCTACCCAAAATGATTACCTTAAATTTAAACAACAAGAAAATGTCACTTGTGTTAGCTCAACCATAATACGAATAAAGTAGACTTATTAACCACTCAATGACATATTTTCCTATTGCATTTATTTATTTATTTATTTTTGGCACACGGGCTTAGTTGCTCCATGGCATGTGGGATCTTCCTGGAGCTGGGATCAAACCCGTGACCTCTGCATTGTCAGGTGGATTCTTAACCACTGCGCCACCTAGGAAGCCCTCCTATTGCATTTAAAATTAACCAATTGTACATCTCTAGAGCAAATACACGCTAATGTATTTAGGAATTAAGGGCCATGGTAAATGCAGCTTACTCTCAAATGGCTATAAAACATTAAAAATGGTTAAAATTTTGTACTATTCTTATTCCTGCAACTTTCTGTAAATTTGGAATTATTTCCAAATAAAGTGTTTTAAAAATAAACCCATACCAAAAATTTTCTTAAAAAAGCAACCAATATACTGATGTTTTTGGAAAGGGGTAGTGTATGTGAATGTTATGGTTTTCTTTTCCTCCTTATTAATATTAATATTTTTAGCCTAGAATTGAGATTTTGTTAGTAAATAGATCTTGCCTACTCAACTACAGCGGGGACTAGCCTGAAAGACATGGTGCATATATTAAAACAAAGATCTAACATTTATGGAACACCAAGTACATGCTAAGTGTTTTAATTCTAGTTTCTCATTTAATCCTTGTGGAAATCCTATGCTGAAAGTAACTGTTATTATTGTCATTTACAGATGAGGAAACTGAGGCTTAGTGAGGTTAATGACTTGTCTTACAGTTGTGGAATGTGACTGGAGCTCAGGTGCTCTACATGGATACTAAAGCTCCCTCTAGTAACTACCACATTTTCTTTGCTCAGACTATGTATGTGTACATCTGTGTGTATAGATACGTATACACATACTGAATATATTTAGCAAATAAATCAGGAACAATGATTTTAAATGCATCCTAAATATCTGCTTATGGGATTCTAGATGAATACAAGAGTATAATAATCATCATTAGAATTATTGACATATATTGAGCACTTGCCATGTGCTAGTTGTATTCTATATTAGTATAATAACTCATTTAATCCTCACAGTGGTCCTGTATGTATATGCTATTACTCTACGCATTCAGGGAAACTGAGGAACAAAAAGATTAAATAACTTGCTCAAGATGTCACAGCGAATAAGTGGTAGAGCTGTGTTGTCTTGTTCTAGAAATTTCCCTTTAGCCAGTGGCTCATATTGGCTATTATTTATAGCACTAGAGAACATTAGGGAAAAAAAGAAAAAAGAATCAGTAATTAAACTTATTCATTTTCTGGGGAGGGGAGGAGATACCTTTTGTTATTCTTTTGAAGATAATTTCATCCTGGTCTTAGATCCCGTCAAAGCCACCACATTATATAGTTCCAGGGAGCACTATTCAGTTTGTAATCTATGTGAATGGTGCCCTTGGTGATGGAGAGCACCCTGACTGCCTGGCTTTATGCAGTGACTGAGTTCCAGTAGTAGATACTCAGCTAGCCTGAAAGATAGAACCAAATTGCCATTCATTTGGGAGGTATGTGTCTCAATCATGATGAAGCAGTACCTTACTCCAGAGAGGATAATAGCCACCTGATACTTGAACATCAGAAAGCCTAATCCAATGCAATTACAAGATTTCTCCATTCTTAATTCAGCTAATTAAAGATTTGAGACAATACTAGTATTGGATCTTTTGGGGTAGTAACTGTGGTTTCTTTCGTTTATCCTTTCTTCAGTCAGTTGATCCATCTACTTACCCAGCCATTCTCCATTTATTCCGTTCATCTGTCCATTCAGCAAACATGTATTGAATACCTCTATGAGCAGGTCACAGTGATAGTGGTTCAACGTTTAGGGGTAAACTGGTTACCTTTGCTGCTCTCAGGGAGTTTATAGTATAGTGGGCAAGCACTGTAACAAACAAGAGGCTGCTATAAGAGAGTAAGGTAAGTCCTGTGGTAGGGTAAGCCCAGGACTATATGACATACAAGGACAGGCACCAAGCTCACTCTTGAGAATCAGTGTGACTGGGAACTGAAATAAATACCAAAAGAGAGACAAGAGGAAAAGCAGCAGAACCTCTTTCCGAGGGAGAATCAGGAAACATCTACTCATGTGGGCAAATGACTCTATTTAATATCTCTAGGCTTAATTCCTCTTTAAAAAGGAGTCTGTTAATTAGCAATATAATAGACTTGTTAAGCATCTTAATATCCCAGGCCCAGTCCCAAGATAGTGTTCCTTTGCACAGTGCTCTCTCCTTAGGACCCCTCAAGAATAGACCAATTATGTTTTTGAGTCTTCTGATGTACTTAAAAACAATAACAACAACAAAAACCAGTGCTACAGCAAAAGATAGGACATAGTTTTAATGTTTGCACTTAATACTTTTAACATACACATAGCAAAAAACATTAACTCAAGGCACACTAAAGGCATTATAGTCTGGTAATAGACCCCAAGTTCAAATATTTATCATTCTTTTTACTGTGTCTTTGTAACTGTAGACATAACTTTATTTGATCATAACAAAATTCTAAATTTAAGACCCTTCATAAATGGGAGACCTGGGTCAAAGATCTTCTTGCCCCTTCCCCTCCTCGGCAACCTCAATAGGTATGGGATGCTATGAGATGACTCAGGACCAAGGCTTGGCTCTTTCAGATGCAGGTTCCGTTGCTTGCTAATGGAAGAAGCCAAAGTAGGGTAAGTAACGGTGATTGAAGGACTCTCTAAGCAGCAAGATGGGCCCTACCAGAACCCCAGTGGTAGCAGAGCTCAGCCTTCTTGTTGTATTTTTCACACTCCTGTTATCATAAGGAAAACTCTTTATTCCTTGGACCACAGCTTCTGAGGTTGCCACATTTCTAGATGGGACTTCTCTCCTTTCTTGACCTTCCTGTTAGAAGTGAGGCCATACTATCCTCTTAAGTGCTTTGCTTTGAAAACCAAGACAGAATTTGGTTATTCTAGAAATGAAGTCATTTCAAAGTCAGCGAGCTTGAAAGATTTATTTCTTTGGCTTTCTAATTGTAATTGTATATAAATGAACTTGACATTTTTCTCCTTTCCTGTTTCGTAAGATAAGGTCATTACAAACAGACCTTACAGGATTGTCAGGAGTTACAACTTCTGTATCCTTAGTTTTCATCATTAACAGGTTTGAGGGATGCATGTTCCTTATTTCCATCTCTAAATGGTTTTGCAAAGGCTCAATAGCATTTAATTAGCGACTTGCAGGGGGGGAGTCACATCTATTTCAATGAAATTCTGAAAAAAATGTTGCCTAAGTTGTAGATAAAATATTCTCTAGATATATATGATATGACTCGAAAATGAGACATCCTATTCAACCATCAGATGAACTGAAGTTTGGCCTGAGTTCTGATGGTTTGGTGCATGACTGTAAATGTCAGAGAATCTACATGTTTTTGTTCCAGTGGATAGAAGTTTGTGGCTAACATAGGTTCTGTTTAATTTCAGGTTTGCTGCTTAATCTAGTCCTCCCATAGGCCACCTGCTAAAAGGTGGGCATTCGGCATCCTTCATTACGCTAGAATCAGACATCCCATGCAAATCTACCGCTGTCTGGGATCCTTTGGGGGAATTTTGTACCTTCTCACTGCAGATGTGGATGATTTACAAACTGAGAAGCAAACTGTCAGATACAACTAAGAATTATGGTATCTTTAGGGAACATGGAGCAACTGAAAAAAATAACTTGTTGATATACTTCTTGCTGTTTTGTTCTAAATTCATGTTGTATGCTTTAAGGGCCTAGCCTGGCATAGCACATCAGCATTCTTTCTTCTTTCATTTATTCTTTCCTCCCTCCCGCTGTCCTTCCCTCCCTCCCTTTCCAATTGGGAGATTGGGATACCAAATTGTACACTCTAAATATATGCAGTTTTTTGTAAAAAAAAAAAAAAGAAAAAGAAAAAGAAAAAAAGAGCAAATGAAAACAAAAAAAAAAAAAAAGAAGAAAAGCAAGGAAATTATGAACACAGAAAAAAAAAAAAAGAAAACGTTAAGGTAGAAAATAAATAAAACACATATAATAAGTTACAAAAATCTTAAGTGCATAGCTTGATGAATTTTCACACCCATGTGCACACCAACATGTACCCCCCTCCCCATATTCATCTGTGTAACCATTACCCAGACCAGTATATAGAACACTGAGTATTCCAGCAGGTTCCCTTGTGTCTCCTCCCATTGAACACTTCTCCTCTCTCCCAGAGGTAACCATGATTCTGACTTACCACCTAGATTATTTTGCCTCGTCTTGAATTTCATAAATGGGACCATACAGTATGTATTATTTTGTTCTAACGTCTTTTTCATCAATATTGTTTGCATGTATAGCAGTTTGATTTTGTTGTTGTTGTTGTGCTGTCTAGTCTTGTATTGTGTGAATACACCTCCATCTTTATCTATTCTTCTGTTGATTTAAACTATCTCCAGTTTTAGCTACTGCTAGGAACATTCTTACATAAGTGGATGTATGTACTTATTTCCCACATAGGATTTTTGGATCCCAGTGTAGGCATATGTAGGCATAAGCAGCTCAGCTACAACAGATAATGCCAAACAGTTTCTGAAGTGATTGTACAAATTTGCACTAGTACCTACATGTGTGAGAGTTCCAGTTGCTCCTCATCCTCACCAACATTTGCTATTGTCAGTCTTTCTGATTTTTCATCATGCTGGTGGATGTGCGGTGGTATCTCATTATGATTTGGATTTGTATTTTTTCTGATGTAGAATATCGAGCATCTTTTCAAATGCTTATTATCTTTTTGGACATCTTTTTTTGTGAAATACCTATTGAAATCTTTTCCCATTTTTCTTTTTAATTGGGTAGTTTGTCTTTTTCTTGCTGATTTGTAGAAAAAACTGGGTTGTAATCCTGACTCTGTTGCTTATTAGGTGTGCTTGGACAGGTTGCCTCACCTTTTTGAGCTTCATCTATTGGATAGGTCCAGTAATACCTGTTTTATAGGTTGTGGTGAGGATGACTTGAAGAAGTGTATGTTAATGACTAGCTGTTGTTCCAAGCACAGAGAAGGCATAGGTGACTAGTATCTAAATTGAGGGGAAAAAAAATCTAGTATCAGATAAACAGCACATTAAGATATTTTAATATCTTTCTCTTTCCCAATGTGCTTTTTTCTTTTTTATATTAGTAGTACAAAAGGAAAGACAGTGACCACATGCATAATACACAATGGGCCAAAGTGACTGATCTCTTACAAAGGATCGCTCTAAGTTGTATCTGTTCTCCTAAGAATTTTATGCTTGCAATTGGGACAAATGAGAACCAGAACAGAGTTTCTGACAAGAAGAGAATAAGATAAAATGCAGACATAGGACCCAATTAAAGAAATCTGCCTGCCTTGGGTAGTGGTGGGAGGCATGTCTTTTATTTCCTCTTTCTTCTTTGTCAGACAGCTTCTAAAGATTTAGGTTTCCTCATTTGCAAAATAGGAATAATAATACCTCCTTTAAAAGGTTGTCAGGAGGCCTGGCACAATCTTGGTCTTCTGTAAGCACTTCACCTCTGGAGGATGCTGGGATGGGTCATAGTCATGGTGATAGTGCTAGCCATGATTGGTTGGTGGTGATGGTGTTGAAGATGCTGAGTGGACCACTTCCATTAGCAGACTTGCTGCCAGCGCAAGTGAAAAGCTGTTTCAGGGACAGAGGCGATAGCAGTTTCAGGGAGTAGTGTGACTTGCAGCAGGAGGTGGGAAGGCCAGAAAGGGGCAAAGAATCCTCTGCTCTGGCAGGAACCAGCATAGGATGCCTATTTGTACACCAGACTCGTGTATGTTGGAGGTGACCCGGGTATCCCAAACATGACATCCCACACCCACATTACTGTAATGGATTATTTATTCCTAAAATGTATAGAAATCAGAATAGGAAACACATCAAGTGACACAGGCAGTTACTGAGACTCTCCTTGAACACCCATAACAGCATTGACCAGAACCTGGTTTCAAGGGAACTTCCTGGAGAAGCACCCTCCTTCAGACTTTCAGAATGCTGAGAGGCATAGGGTTGTGACTGCTGAGTAAACATAGGCTTTGGATGTGGACAGAATTGGGTTTGACTCATAGCACCTCCACTCTCTGGCTCTGTGATCTCGGATAAATTACTTCCCTGAGGTTTCCTAATTTATAAAACAGGACAGTAGTATTGTCCCAATAGAATTGTGGTGAGAATTAAGTGACATAATACATAAGAAGCACCAGGAGAGGCCTTGGCATGTAACAGGTGCTCAAACTGCAGAAACATACCCATGTATCTGATGAGTAGCTGTGCACACTCCATTTCCATGACACTTGTTTAGTGAGCAGAGTGGAGTGATACAGAGGAGGAGGAAAGGGTCTTTCGATGTAACTGCCCTGCTGCACAGGAGCATTTGCTAGACCTCATCATCTCTGGGTTGTGGATAAAAATGGGCTTTCGTGCAGAGTTTGGTCTCTGTAATTCTTCCACTACAACGTTTAGTGTTAATTAGAGCAGTTACAGTTGAGATAAGTGTGCTGTATAACTCACCCACCATCAAGGCCAAGTTGGATAATTTATACTTTACTAACATAAGGCCCACTGATAGGCACATTCAAATGGTGCATATTGTAGACTTAACTCATTTTCTCCTCCTCATTAACTCTGATCTGCTGAAAGCCCTGCAGCACACTCTAAAGGTAGGCTAGGCACCCGGGAGAGGACTAGTTGGCCTCCACGGGCTAGTTTTTCTTTCATTGCCAGCTCTTGGGCTCTCTATTCCTGAGTCTTTGCATATCTGTAAGCAGCTAAGCACTCCCTGCAGTGGTGCCTGGCCCCCAAGAAGCACAAGTTGCCTTTCACATCACACTCCCTGGCATGTATCAAATCTGTATTTCGTGCCCCCTTTACTTATTCATTGTGACAGATTTATTCAGAAGTTCATTTGGCTGGTATATGAGTGTAGTGACAAGTTCTAACACGCACATGGTGAATATACTGTTGGGAGTCCTAATTTGTGTCCTGAAGGCAGCAGGAGTCAAAAGACACAAAGATGATACTGTAGGTTCAATGTAAGTTGCACAGTTTAAAGGAGGGAGGGATGTGGTCTTGTAAAACAGGTCATTTGTAGAAAGATCTGGTCATACAAATGTAAAGAGTCAATTTTGATAATATCCCTTTTGTAATCAAAGTCTGAGGTTCCTGGAACTTTGATCTTTGATAGTGCCATTGCAGAATCATTCTTCTCCCATTAGCCACCTTAAATTGCTTATTTGCATTGCATGAGCCATTTTGGGGTGTAATAGCTGGAAGCTTGCTTTTTCTTCTTCATTTTCTTGGAAGACCTGTAAAAAAGCTCATTTTTGTTCCATCCAAGAAGATGGTCATCTTTCTTACCTTGAAGAGAAGTAATGCTAGAATTGTGGCACTTCAAAGCAAATGTTCCATGTCTGTCCTATTTCCGTTTCTTGTTGAAATTTACAGCCGTGGGAATTCTGTTTATTTCCCATTTGCTGTTTGGTTCCCCTGTTGACTAACAAAAGCCAGAGAATTGTCAGGGGAGTTGTTTCTTCGTAAAGGGGTCTCTTCCTCACACTTCCATGGCAATTCAAGTTAACATGCAGCTGTAAAATACCATCTCAAGTTGATATATATATTTTTTAATGGTGGAAATCAAAGGTTATTATAAGGAAAATACCCATCTCTTTGGGTATATAAATACCCAAAGCTAGGTGAGATATCATTTGTCTTTGACATATTAAACTTGTTGCCTTCCATAAGTTATGAAAAAACATGAACAATAGGAACTCCAATATCACTCTCCTCTTATATGTTGATCTTATGTTCAGGCCCCTTGATAACTTTAAAAAGCATCAGATATAATGGGATACTTCTGTTTTCCTTCCTAACCAACACTGTTTTCCTTAATAACCGAAATATTTGTTATTTCTTATAATCGTTATAAACTTATGTCCATATCTAACTAAACATCATTTTCCAGACAGAATTTGGCTGCAGAATTTAAGCAACACAGATTAAATTATTATCATTTGAAGAGTGTTTTTCATTTTTATCCATATCTTCCATGGTCAGACAGAGCACCGTTATTTCTTGATTCTCAGAAACTAAGAAATCAATACTTTTTTTTTTTTTTTTTTTGCATTTGGTTGTTGTTGAACATAGATGTAGATGTTTAATGTGGCAGTTTTCTTTTTTCCTGAAGAGCTGTTAATTCAAAGATGTATCTTAAAATCAATGACATCTTAGAACTAAGAAAATTTTGGTATTATAAAAATTACCAGGCTACTGCTTTCATTTTATATTCAAGCTTGCAAGTCCAGCATTCAGGAGACTTTAGTTCCTTAGGGATTTTGCCTGCAATTAGAATAAATTGGCTTTGGGTGGCAATAACATTTCCCTCTTATCTACCCTCCATGATTCAGTCAATGGCACAGAAAATTTAGTCCAAGCCTCCAATGAACACCTTAATTTTTTTCATCCCAAATTAATTTTTCTATTATATAAGCATTGTATACCCATTTTTTTCATTAAAAACAAGTGTCACAATTAAAAAAATATATCCTATTTAATCATCCCACCTTCATACTGTTTCCTTTTGTCTTCCCCAAAGGTAACCATAGATTGCCATTTAAAACTATTCCTCTGGGATGTTTTTCTAATCACTCATAAATATATATAATCCACAGAAAATGGGTAATATGTAGTAGAGAGAGTGTGTTTGGATTAACATAAAGGGTACCACATTCTTCTTTGAAAGTCTTGGTAAAATCTGTCTGTAAAGCATCCTGGCCTGGGGCATGATTTTTTCCATATAAAAGCTAGAAAAAGGGGACAAGGAGTTCCATTAATTTATTGCCCTCAAAAACAATCTGTTCTTACTAGATTTTGAAATTAACTGGTATAAGCCTATACATGGTATTCTTTTACACATGACTATAAATCTTGTATATTTTTAATACCATCTTTTTTGCTCTAAAATTGATTTTTTGTCTGTGTGATTTCTCTCCCCCCACACCCAACCCATGGTCATATTTACCAAAGGCTCCTCAATTTTATTAGTCCTGTCATAAAAATAGCCTTTTCTCTTGATCTTTTTCTTTATTGCTTACAATTATGTATCTATATTTCTACCTTAATCTCATTATTCCCTTTTTTCTACATTTTAAAAACAACTTTGAGTCAGATTGGCCATCATCAAAAATTCTGTAAGTAATAAGTCTGGAGAGGGTATGGAGAAAAAGGAAACCCTCCTGTACTGTTGGTGGGAATGTAAATTGATACAGCCGCGATGGAGAACAGTATGGAGGTTCCTTAAAACTAAAAATAGAGCTACCATATGACCCAGCAATCCCACTACTGGGCATATACCCTGAGAAAACCATAATTCAAAAAGATACAGGTACCACAATGTTCATTAAAGCACTGTTTATAATAACCAGGACATGGAAGCCACCTAAATGCCCACTGACAGATGAATGGATAAAGAAGATGTGGCACATATATACAATGGAATATTACTCAGCCATAAAAAGGAATGAAATTGAGTTATTTGTAGTGAGGTGAATGCATCTAGAGTCTGTCATACAGGGTGAAGTAAATCAGAAAGAGAAAAACAAATACCATATGCCAACTCATATATATGGAATCTAGAAAAATGGTACTGATGAACCTAGTGACAAGACAGGAATAAAGACACAGATGTAGAGAATGGACCTGAGGACATGGGAGCAGGGGGAAAGGGGAGGCTGTGGGACATAGTGAGAGAGTAGCACTGATACATACACACACGCACACATACACACACACGCATGCACACACTACCGAATATAAAATAGATAGCTCATAGGAAGCTGCTGCATAGCACAGGGAGATCAGCTTTGTGCTTTGTGATGACCTAAAGGGGTGGGATAGGGAGGGGATATGGGGATATAGGTATACATATAGCTGATTCACTTTGTTGTAGAGCAGAAACTAACACAACGTTGTAAAGCAATTATACTCCAATAAAGATGTATTAAAAAAAAACAACTTTATGGAAATGTAATTCACGTACTATACAATTTACCCGTTTTTCAAAAATTTAGTGTTTTTTTAGTACTCGTATATTCACAAGGTTGTGCAGCTGTCACTACAATCTAATTTTAGAACGTTTTTTATCTCCCCCCAAAAGAATCTTAGACTCATTAATAGTTATGCCCCGTTTTCTCCCAAATCCCATAGCTTTAGGTAACTGCTAATCTATTCTCTGTCTATAAATTTGCCTGTTCTGGACATTTCATGTCAATGAAATCATACAGTATGTAGCATTTTGTGTCTGTTTCTTTAACTTAGCATAATGTTTTCAAGGCTCATCCAAGTTGCAGCATGTGTCAGTATTTCAGTCCTTTTTATGGCTGAGTAATATTCTATTGGATGGATATACCATATTTATTAATTCATTTGTTAGTTGATGGACATTTGATTTGCTTTCACGTTGGGCTATTATGAATAATGTTGCTAGCAACATTTGTGTGCAAGTTTTTGTGTAAACGTATGTTTTCATTTCTCTTGGCTATAGATCTAGGAGTAGAGTTGCTGGGCCCTCACTGATACTTTTTAATGATAGCCGTCCTAGTGAGTATGAAGTGCTATCTGATCTTGGTTTTGATTGGCATTTCCCTAATGACTAATGATGTTGCACTTCTCATTTGCTTATTGGCTGCCTGCGTATTGTTTTTGGAGAAATGTCTGTCTAAGTACTTTGCCCATTTTTTAAACTGGGTTATTTGTCTTTTTATCGTTGAGTTGTAGGGGCTTTTTATATAGTCTAGATGTAAGTTCCTTATCAGGTATATGATTAATAAATATTCTCTCCCATTCTGTGGACTGTCATTTCACATTATTGGTAGTGTTGTTTTCAGCACAAAACTTTTTGATTTTGAGGTAGTATAGTATACCTATTTTTCCTTTTGTTGCTTGTGCTTTTGGTGTCATTGTCTAACCTAAATTTACTCCTTTGTTTTCTTCTAAGAGTTCTATAGTTTAAGGTCTTACATTTAGGTCTATGATCCATTTTGAGTTACTTTTTAAAAATGGCATGAGGTAGGTTTCTAACTTGATTCATTTGTATTTGCATATCCAATTGTCTCAGAACTATTTGTTGAATTTTCTTTCATTTTTTAAAAAATTAATTTCATTTTAATTTTTATAGCTTCATTAGTAGAAAGCATAAGTCATTAATTTCCTATCTCTCCTGTTCTCTAATAAATGCATTTAAGGCTATAATTTCCTTTTGTGTAGGAATCTAGGTACATCCCACAGATTTTATTGTTATTATTATTGATATTTTTCCTTCTTTTTTGTTAATTTGTTTTTATTGCATTTTACTCCATGAAGGTGGCCTGTATTATGTCCTATAATAAAATTCAATATAATTTTATCCAAAGGACATTTCTGTTAAAAAAATAACAATAAAGTCTTTTTTTTTTTTTTCAACCCTATAGATGTATTATACTTCTTTCTACACCCAGCAGTGCTCTGGACTTGGTATGTGCTAATATATATTTAAGGGAAGACATATGCAGAGCAAACTTTTAGAGGAAACCCACACCTAAATATTAGAAATGATTGATGTGACAGTAATAACTAACACTTACTGAGTACTTTTCTCTGTGCCAGGCACTCATGTAAGTACTGTGCCCAGTATTTACTTACTTAGCCTTCATAACAATCCTATGAGGCAAGAACTCTTTCTTCCCATTTTACAGGTGAGAAAGTGGAGGTGTAGCAAGGTGGAGTCTCTTACCCAATGATTCACACCAAAAGAGAGCCAGAGGGGTGGGTTCTGAATGCAGCTAGTCTGGCCCCAAATGCCCCTCTGATAACTACTACATTCTGTTGCCTCCCAAGTGGTTACTTTTCCACAGCATTTAATTGGTCTGATTCCTAATTATTTCTGTAATTGCTTTGAACACAATCAGTGAAGGAAATTCTTGGCCCTTTCAATTGTTTGTTAAATAGTGTTGTGAAAAGTATCTACATTTTGCTGTCACTCTAAACTGTGCCCTCAAGACACTGCATAGCTCAACCTTGAGGTTTAGAAGTCAGACACCCAGGAAGGAAGGCTAGCTCAGGACCTATTGGTTTTCATTTTTTGTGTGTGACAAAAGAAAATTCAGAAGAAATGCAATTAAAAATCTCTTCTGGCTTATGCCGGAGACCATATAAGCTCAGGGAGCCTCAATTTTTGAGATCAAGTGTCTACACTGATAAAAACCAAGTTCATGGAATCTTTTCCTTGCGCCTCACTTATACATAGAGAAACCTGGTCTTTGGAGCTCTGATGGAAAATGATTTGTTATTGTTAGGGATATTTTCAAACCAAATGAGGGCTATTTTTCTCCCTGTATTGAAGATTGGAAAGCTACATCCTTGAATACTTATTGAATAAAAGTTCCCTTCTTTCTTTCATAAAGAGAATGGCTTTTGTATTTTTGTTCCCATGGTGGGGGGTGGGGTGGTCTCTAAGCAGATTCCTTGCAAAAGAGCAATTTAATTTGTTCTGCACAATCATTTTCTTGTGGAAAACTAATAACACACATTCCACTTTTCAGCATTAGGTTGTAGCTAAAGGCTTTTGAAAGTTTTATGTAGAATCCGTTTTCCTTTTTCTTTCTTCTCTTTTGATGATGATCGAGAGGGGAAATGAGGTAAATGTTCACATGTATTATGTACATGGTTGGTAAAGTAACCATCCCCTTAAGTGATTGTTTCTTGCAAACCAAAAACGTAAGCTAATACTTTGCGTTCAGCTCTTAAGGCTTTTCCATCTTCCTGAAAGTAGGTGTGAGATAAGAATGAAGCAAACAAAACTGGTGTCTCGTTCACTGTTTCTGACAGGCCAAGTGACATCCAGGGTGCTGGTGTGTGCATTTTGCTAAGCCATGGGAGCTGTTCCTGTTTGCAGGTGTCCACAGAAGTAGAAAATGGGGGCTTTCATTTTGTGAGGACTCTTTACATAGAGATAAAGTCATAATAACAATGACAGGTGACATTTAGTCAGCACCTTTCATGTATGGTGAACTGTGCCAGGCACTTGGTATATATTATCCTCACAAGGTAGGTAGTTTTGGTACCTTTCACGTGGAGAAACAGGTGCAGACCTAGCAAGTAAGTTACCCCCAGTCCCATGGCAGGAAAGTGGAGAGATGGGCTAGAACCCAGTGAGTCTGACTCTAGAGTCGAGTCTTTTGACCATCATGAGTGACCAGAAGGACAGGGAGCTTTAGAAATGCCATCCCTCCGTATCCTGGTTTGTTCAGGGACCAGACAGGAAGACAGATGTGCACATAGTGACTGTTTACTGAGTAGCAAATGTTGAAGGAACACATTTTGTTTTCTCATCTGCTGGAAAACCCAGCTGATACTGCATTTGAGGGAAAGATCTCTGTTACCTTGTGATTTGAAAGGCTCTGCTGCCCTCTCACCTTTTCCTCCCTTATCCCGCTTTACCGTCACATGAAATCTGGTCTTCTTACCTGTGTTGAATCTAGGTTCTGCATTGTCCTTGTCCTCCCTAACCCCCAGGAAGAGACATGTCCCTTGCTTCTTCTCTCCCTTTTCTTCTTTTCTTGTCATTCATCCCCCCAGGACATTCCTCCGGCCCCCTTATCTCCTCCTGTCCGAAGTGAGTCATGAATTCTTGGAGGATGGTTGCATGTGGCTCTGTCACACCTGGGTTGGGGAAAGACAGGCAGTGGACTGTCTCCCTCTTTTGACAGTCTGTGGGCGTTCTCTGCCTTACAACGAGTGGCTTCAGCAGTTTCTAAGGACTGGCCGTTTGACAACAGAGAAAAAAACGCACCTCTTCAGAGCCAGCGGGCTTTCAATAAAGTTTTCTAGCTATGGAGGATGGTGGCTACGGGAGGGGATGCTTCATCAGAAACAGAGAGGAGATAATATCACTGGGCTCTTAACAGATTGTTTTAAAGAGTGGATTTGAATGACATAGAGATAAGCAGTAAAGAAACAGCTCGATTCTGAAGCAGTTTCTACCCTGAATTCTTGAAGTGGCTGTTCCTTGAAAGTAGATTTCTCAAATTAATGTGCTAAGCTTCTCCATCCACCTTTAACTCCTAAGAAAATTATTATTTCAAACATCACAGTTCCTATTTTGAAATTCCCTCCTGAGTTGGGGAAGAGGCAGAAAGGCAGAGGTGAGTCCCAGCAGAAGGCGCTTTGAAGCCTGCTGCCCCTCCCTCTTGGGAAGTCAGGGTTGCATCCCTAACCCAGAAAATCACCACCTTCTCCCGCCTTCCCCCATCCATCCACCCAGCCTCCTGCGTCTTGCAAATGGAGCAGCCTCATTTCCCGCCTTTCCTTGGCCAGGGACACCCCCAGGACCTCGCAGGCGATGGGACCTGACATGCCTGGCGGGAGAGGCAGTGCCCGCCTGGCTCGGCTCCCGCCCGCTCCGCAGGTGCGGCCCTAATCCCCCTGGCCTAGATATCCGGCAGCCTCTAGGAACCCGGGCTCTGTGATGTAATGCTCTTTTTTCACACTCCCGGCTTAAATACAGATGGAAATTGTTGTCATGTGTTAGAAATGTCGCCAGTAATATAAAAGGCGCAAGCTTGGGCATCTTCTCTCCCTTCTCGCACCGTCAGCTGCTCCTGCCGCCAGAGCCTTCTTCCCTCGCAAAACCTCTCCGTGGTCAGGTGGCCAAGGCGCCCCCAGCTCGCCTAGGAAGGGGTTCGGATCCCACCCCCCAACCCCCCCGCCTCTCTTTACAGTCGCTGCAGAGCTGAGGACCAGCGTGGTGGGAGGCTCTTTCAGGCTCACAAAGGGAAGGATTAATCTTGGCGATTGGGCTTGGGTTTGCAGGCAAGTACAAGTGGTCCAAGATCTCCCCCTCGCCGACCCCGCGACCCCCTGCCCACCTCTGGATTCGAACGCTCAGCCATTGGAGGAAGCCTGGGCACAGGCAGGCGGCGGCAGAGGCGCCCCGCCGCCCGAGGTTTGCGCTTAGGTTGTGGGAACATCCATGGAGGTGAAGATGCCGTGTGTGGTGTGTGGACCAGGGAGGAGGGGCGGGGAGAAACCGGGCCAGCTTGGGAGGGCCAGATGGCTGCGGCTGCGTTCTAATTCAGCGGGCAGGCCCGTTTGGCCGGGCAGAGCGGGCGGGGGAGGCGGGGGGAGAAAGAAAAATCAGGGGTCAGTGGGTAGGGAGAGGCCGGGCTCTGGAGCAGATGCCAGGCGAACAATGGGGCTTTTGAAGGGGATGCTGGAGGAAGTGTGGCGCGCGCTTTGTATTGCCTCCTCCGCATTGCAGGTTGGAATTGGGCAGCTAAATTTTAATGAAGTGCATTCCAAAGTGTGCTCGTCAGCCTGGGCTTTCGAGCGAGGGGCTCGGCTGAATGGGGACCGGCGGTGGGAGGGGGAGGGGGCCGCCGAAATGAGTTCCTGATGGATGGCAAAGGAGGAGATGAAAGCCTGCTCAGTGTGGAGGGCAGGGGAAGGGACGGGGGAAAAATCAATACGTCCCCGTGCATATTAATAGGCTCCAGCAGGTGTTGGGAAATGTATGTTGCTGCATTGTTCCGGCGCCCAGGCTGGGGAAGGCGGGAGGAGAGGGTGAGCTCCTTCTCCCGGGCGCGGTGGGCAAATGCCTTTGCACTTCGGAGGGCTTCCCGAGCTCCCGGGGAAATGAAAGGGGGTGAAGAGCTGCCATCCCCTCCTCCCGTTTTCCCCGTTTTTAAAAGAAAGAGAGTACGTGCAGAAGGCTTTTTTAAGTTTCCTGGAAATTAACGTGTGTGTCAGAGCACTGTCTCATCTAGGTAAGATATGCGTGTCTGTGGGCAACCAGAAGACAGCAGGATCTAGAGGCTCGGGCTTGCTGAGTGCTTGGGAGCTGAAAGGCTCTTCTGTCATTTCTGGTTCTTGTAAGTGAGTGGACCAAGCTAGGGAGGGCGGGCAGAGGGTGGGGGGTGTTGCTTAAAGAGGCAGGAAGGCTGGCCTTCCCCTCCCCAAGTCCTCAGTCTATCTGACCTGAGTACCAGGCAGCAGTGGAGTGTGCAAGGAAGCTGTCATGTCCATGGTGTTGGAACACAGACTTTGCCTCGAACACAAAGGGAATGGATTTGTGTCCGAGCCAAATTATTTGAGGGTATGTGTAGCATATTCATAAGGATTAGGAGGTATGTAGTGTCCTTTTCTCTTTCCTAGACTTTAGTACGCTCGCGCTTTGTCAATTGAGAAGCATTTAGGAGACCACTCATGACCGTGTGCTGACCAAAAAAGCCTTGCTGGTTTTTGTTGTCTGTTTGTTTATTTGCTTTACTACTCCTCTTGAATAAGTATTCAGTGCTTTCAAAAGGTTCAGACATGTTTGTTGGGGGTTCCGATAAAACTGGAAGCTTTTGTATGAGGTCATTATGACTTTTTAGTATTAAAAATATTTGAGTGTGGATTTATGTACGACGCACATAAAGCCATGTATATGCACTAGGCAACCTCAAGAATAACATATTGTCTTTCTGGTTCTGGGACTATAAATGCATTTCTTAGTTGAGAAAAGCTTGTCTTTTATGACCTGTAAGGCTATTACCTTCTAAAAATTGGTGGGTTTTTTTTTTTTTTTTGATAACTTTGGAAGCCCTCAAGCATTAATTGGATATGCTCTTAGGTTCTTTTTGTGATTTAACTTGCTCTGGAACTTGTCAACAAGACGCAGCTCATCACTTGCCAATGAATTTTAGTGCTGTTGAAAGCTTTAGCAGATTAATGGTATCAACAGAGACTTGATTCCTTCATTTCTCAACTGAGCAAACAGAAGCAGTCTGCTCTCCCCTCCCAATATCTTGCCTCTTCTATTTTGGGAAAAGGGGATGGGCCAGAGGGAAAGATTCCCTGCTGGGGATACTGGTCTCTAACCCTGAGCCCCCCCACCCCCACCCCACCCTGGCCCCACCAAGTTAAATACTGAAGCTTACTCATTTGCATCCCTATGTAGTTTCTTTCTTAGGCTGTATTCCTGTGGCAGCATTAAAAAACATGTTTGGCTTTTGGTATTTGGATTTGTTGTGCTTGTAATAAAGAGATGTGGGATGAGTTTGTTGTTCTTTTCACTTAATTATAGCTCCTGAATGGCTCTATTATTACCTTTAGACTTGAGTCTTACCTGCTGGTCTGTGCTGAGCAAAGACACGGGCAGTTCTGTTTATCATGAGACCTCCCCCCAGGGAGACCAGAGCCCTACTGCCTTTTAAGTTAACTGTGGTCAGAAGAAGCAGTTTGTGATGTGGTTATGTGGCCCATGGTGTGTCTCCTGGAGCTACCAACCATTGAACCCAGGTTCTCTGAAAACTTTCAGGTGTTACAGTTTCATTAACAGAAAGGATCACCTCGAACCAGTGTGTTTTTTCCGATACCTAAGGACTGTTTTTATGATCAACAGCAGTAGCTCTTTGACATTCTTACGTGTAAGAAGAAGAGAAACTATGTCTGTGCATTAAAGGCACCACAGAAGCCATGACAATAGCTGGTATTACATGTAGCAGAGGCACTCCTTCTCTCCCTCTTGTTTTCTATTCTCTCTTAGCATATGGATGTGGGAAGAAGAGAGAGAGAGTGAGACTCCCATATTCACAAAGGAGCCAATCACTGTGATTGTGATACCAGTGTTTGAAAAATTAAATTGTAATTTCTGTTTGACCCTCTGTTGTGTCACATAAAGCAGGTGATGTGATACCAGTAGAGATTGCTGATTTAATGATCCACAGAAGTATATAGATCAGTGATGTGGGCTTATTAGAGTTGTTGTAGGGAAAACCATTTGGAAGACACCTATAACTAAAGGTAAAAGGATTTCTAAAGGAAAAAGTAAACATAGAGATGATAGTACTAGAAAAAGCTAAATCACAAGACTCCCCCACCCCCATCAATCCACCCCAAGTATTTTTTTCCTCGCAGCTATATTTTCATGGCAAAATCAAGTTAGTTTGGTGATCACCATTTTCTCAGCATGTTTGTTGCGTCTTCTTTTTAAAAATGTTTTTATGTTGATAATCAGACCCCAAATATTTGACTGTAAGCACATCCCTTGCAGTCATACTGACACCGTCTGGCACCAGAGAAACTGTCAGAGCATTTCTGAGAAGTCTGGTGGGAAGAAAAGACAGCAATGCCAACCATTAATTCAGTAACTCTTCTGATGGCAGTGTCTGACAGCCGGTCGGCTCTGGGTGACTTTTAGGCTTTTGGAGTATTATAAACACTAAGTGCAAAGATCTTGCTGGCTTACTGGGTCTTGATGACAGGTTTCTGCCCTTGGGGATCTCTAGCACAACTACGTGATCAATTTAGGATGCCCACAGCCAGGAAAATTATGCCCAAACAGTGCCTCTGAAAGAGTGTGATATGCTGTTTTCACTGCTAAACCTATTTCATATGAGGTTCCATATTGATAAAAATGGCACTAAACCCATTCATTCCCCAATAGTCTATTGAGTTGGTGACTGAATACTATTTGCATACTTGTTTTTGTTTTTTCCTGATACAGGTCCAGAGCTGCTGTTGCTGATTTTTTTATTCTTTCTTTTTATTCTTTCAATGAGGTTGGCATCCCTTAAAGTTTCAGATTTAAAAATAGAATGGGGGAAGATATCACCTAATTTTTACTAAAATGTTTGAGAAAATTGTAAACACGAGAGTAAAGAGGAGGTCCTGAAAATGAATTGGGCTGGAAGTTCTTGAATGAAAACTTTGAACGTGTTGATGTTTGTTGTTACCTAACCTGAAAGGGCAGCGAAAAGGCATAGCTCACGTATGCTTATTTTGTGAGGCTTTGCAATTTATTTCTCTTTCTCTATCCCAGTTCTAAGCCCAACACTGACCAGCTCGTCACATGTGTATAACAAACATTAGCTGAATGAGTGGATGCATCGAGGGCTTACACCAGTCATTGTTAAGAAGTTTGAGTTATTTCTTGGAGTGGAGCTACTCTTAGCAAAACAGAGCAAAAAGCACAACTCCATGAAAAATTGTTCTAAAAATAGAAAATGGAAACACCATTTTCCCTCACTTTTAATAATATACATTCTCTCCCACAACGCAGTTCATTTTTCCTGTAGCTCTGTTGGAAATTTAAAAAGCATTTAGATTTCTACTCACTGTTTAATTGATCTTAAATGCTGAGCTGTTCTCTTGATTAGAGAATCTCCTTTTCCCACGACCTATCCCACTATAGTTGACCTTGGTACTGAATTATCGCTCTGGGTATACTTCTTTGCCACATGAAGATTAGATCAGTGGGAATCGACAAATTTGAGAACAACCATATGAACTGACTTGCCTATGAGACCATAAGTGCCATAATTTTTTAATCAATTGTGGAGCAATGCCAGAGAGAGTTGCTTTAAAAATACATAGTGATTGTCATACACACCTGAAAGGGAAGCAGAAAAGTCTGAAACGTTTAACTCCTTATTTTGAGGCTTAATACTCTACGGAGGCCTTTGCTATTTCTTTTTGAACCCTTTTATTCATTACTTATATTTTTACCTGGAGGTGGTCTCATCTTAGAACTAACTGACTTTATAAATATTTGAGCACCTACTATGTGCCAGGCACTTTTTAGATATTAGGGATAGCACAGTGACCAAAACAGACAAAATCCCCCTGTCCTCCTGGAGCTTCTATTAGAATCTGTGTTAATTTAGTCCTAATAAGATCAGGGAATAGGGAATATGGTGGAGATGATTAGTTAAAATAAAATCTTTTAGCTGTGAGAAGTCTGTTCCTAAAAATTGCTGTGGCTGGTAAAAGTGAGGTTTGCTTGATTGCTTGCACAATGAAATAATGTGGTATAAAATTACACACGAGCCTTCATTCTCTCCTCAGCCCTCCCTCCTCAAAAATAACATATTTCTAAAATATGTTTTTAAATATAAAATTTATGCACACACACACACAAATTTGGTTTCCCTCCCTTTTTGCATTGGTATCTACACACACAACTTTTTTTCCTCTTTATTTCTTTCAAAGTAAATGGTATCACACTCTACATCCTGTTCGGTCAATAACAACATTTTTTCCCTACCTGAAATCGACATCTTAATATGATAAAACAAATATTCATACCTAATTCTTGGTAACAACTACCTGGTATCCAAAGCATGAGCTGGAGGGGTGACATAATCTATTTAACTCTTACTTAGACAGAGCAATTTCAGATTGTTTCTGTGTTTTCAGTTTTGCTAACAATGCTGTAATAACTATCTTTGCACACCAGGAGCTTGCTTTTTCTTATTGCCATTACAAGTAACTGACTTTCCACATTAGTACATGTATGCTTACTTCATTCTCTCTGATAATTGCAACCTACGTTTATTAGATGACTATTTGCTAGGGCTGGTTCATTTTGTTCTCACAAAACCTCTAAGGTATTCATTCAGCAAATATTCATTTAGCAACCTTTACACGCTAGGAACTCTTCAAGGTGTTTGCAGTATTATTGACCAAAAGAAATAAAGATCCCTGATGGGGTTTATGTTCTAGTCAGGGAGACAGACAATAAACAGTAGATGTACTCAAGTGAGTAAGTTATTTTGTATATTAGAAAGTGGTATGGAGGCGGGGAGCAGAGCAGAGTAAGACGGTCAAGACTGTAGAGATGGGGCGTGTTGCAATTTTAAATAGGGTTGTCAGGGTAGACCTCACTGGGAAAGTAGCGTTTCAGTAGAAACTTGAGTGGAGTGAAGGAAGGAGGCTTGTGTGTATCTGGGTGAAGTACAGATGCCCTGTGGCAGAAGTACAAAGCCCTGAGCAAAGCCCCTGTGGCAGAAGTGGTGCCTGCATTGTGGGAAGCGTGGCTGGAATAGAGAGAGCAGTGGCTAGAAGTATGGAAGGAGAGGTCATAGCGTAAGGAAGAGCAGACAGGTCATGTCCAGTAATTTTAATTACTTTACTCGGAGTGAAATGATAGTCATTTCAAGGTCTTGATTGGGATAATGACACACCTCAATTAACATTGGGCAGGTCTTGCTTTAGGTCATGTGTTGAGTATATATGGAGGAGTGGAAGCAGATAGCACAGCTAGGAAACTGTTATCAAAATCCTGGTGCAAGATGGTGGTGGTTAGCCCAGAGTCGTCATAGTAGTAGAGGTCATGTAAGAAGTGGTTGAATATATTTTGAAAGTGTACCCAAAACAATTGCCTGGTGGGTTAGATGAGGGGTGTAAGAAAGAACAACAAAGTTTTTTGGTTTTGTCTTTGTTTTTTTTTCAACTGAACACCTTAAAGGATAGAGCTGCTGTTTGCTGGATGGGAAGAGCTGGGGCTGTGTCATCTCTTGGTTTAAGATCCAGAGTTTTATTTTGGACTTACCGAGTTTGAGAGATTTGTTAGATGTGGGAGAGGGCTGTCAGGAATGCAGTGGGTGTGGTGTATGGAATTCATGGAGACCATCACTGTTCCGTGGTTTCCATCATCATTCCCCAGTTATGGGATGCTAGAAACAGTGCTGAAAAGGAGCATCCTTGTGCACATACCTGGGTGCCCAACTGTGAATCTTAACATAGGCTAAACTGAAGCTGGCTTCACTGAGTTTAAGAGTGTGTGCATTTTAGGAGTCGAAAGTACTTCCAAATTACCCTACCAGAAGAATTGTATGATTTATTTTCCCATCAATGTGTACAAGAGTCTTTATTTCCCTTCCTCTTTGCCAAAACCTGATACAGGCTTTTAAAGTTGTGCCACTTTGATAGGTCAAAGACTTTTTATAGCCTTTTACTGCAAGCTCGTGTGTCCTCTGGTCTTAGAATCTCTATCCAACTCCTGGAAGACATAGAAATTTTCCCTGCTTTGTGACGGTTTGCACAATGGTGATGCAAGTCATACTTGGTAGGACAGACTAATTGCTTGAGGACTTAGCTCTCTGCAAGAGGATGTAACATACTCAGCATTGTTCAAGCAGCTAATTAAAGACTAATGGGGAGACAGCTAAGTAGCAGTTTTAAAGTACGTCTCTTTTACAAGGGGAAATTTTGAATTATATCCTCCTGAGAACGAGTAGTTCATTCTGATATTTCGACAACTTTTAATAAAGAGTGTTGAATTCAAATCATTGGCATTACCAAGGTAGTTAGAGCAATGAGTGAATTCTGATCTCTCTAAAGTTGTGCCAGGTCAAATAAGCACCAAGTTGGAATTTTTGTGATTTCTTTTTACTAATTAATCAAACAAATAGTTGCTATGACACAGCTATGTTCTAGATATTATATTAGGTCCAGAGGGTACAAAAATATACAAAACACAGCCTTTATCCTCATAGAGGGTCCATTGGAGTTGGTGGTGGTGGGAGAGGCATATACAGCCAATAAATTCCAATGTCCCGTGGGCTATAAAAGAAGTACATAAAGGTGCTTGGTGAACAAAGACCCTGGCCTGAATTTTTTCCAGAATTCAGGTCAGAGACGATTTCATGGAAAAAATATTGGTTATGGGTTTGAAGGACAGACATGAGTTTGCCAGATGCGTAAGAGGAGACATTCCAGGAAGAGGACTCAAGCATGTGCAAATCATGGCACGAGAGGCTGGTATTTCTGGGAAGCAGCAAGTCATTGATCATTGAATGTGCAGTGATGAGAATTGTGAGGGACCGGCGAGGCGAGAGACAGAGAGGCCCTTGTATGTCCTGCCAAGGAGCCTGGAACTTATCCTGAGAGCAGTAGGAGTCTTAGAAGAGTTTAGGGTGGGGAATAACATGGTCATGTTTGTATCTTTTGAAAACCACTCTGGCAGACATCTAAGACAGGGTTTGTCAAAGCTATGATCCTCAGGCCACTGCCTGTTTCTGTTAAAGACATTTTACTGGAACACTGTCCTATGTTTATGTACTGTTTATGGCTGCTTTTGTGCTACAGTGGCAATGTTGAGTGGTTGAGTTAGAAACTGTATGGCCTCCAAAGCCTGGACTATTTACTATCTGACCCTTTACAGAAAAAGTTTGTCAACCCTTGATTTAGAGGATGAAATTAATGCGGGGGCGGGGGGGGCAACAGGGAAGCTATGGCCAAATGAAAAGTTAAGGCAAAGGAGGAGGGGAAATGCAAGAGGTATTCAGGAGAGAGAACTTAGTAAGTGATGCAACAGGAGATTTAGAAAAAGGGAGGAGTCCAAGATGGCATTCAGGGTCCTGGGAAGAATGACCAGGCAGACTGGAAGGTCATAAGGGAGCTCTCAGTGGAAATGTCCAGCAAAGAGTGGGATAAATGAGCCTGAGTATGGTATAAGTGGGTGTTCTAAATGGCAAGTTTGGGCCTGTTTTCATAGTATCTTGTTGATACATAAAAGTCCAGAAGCATCTTATCCTGCTGTCCCATCTAATATCCTGTTCTGGAAATGAGTCCCTTCTCTGCCGTTTTTAATCTTTCTAGCCCAGTTAAGACTTGACTTCATGTCTTTGCCCTTTAGGAAGCCTTCTCTGCAGACTACAAGCTGTCCATGCTGACCTATCCCTGCTCTGAACCCTTTTATAGTACTGGTGGAAATCCTTTACAGCCCACATGGTTATTTTCTCAAGTAAGCATTTCTTGTTTCCCTATCTAGATCATAAGTTCAAGTTCCACATCTCATGCGTTTTCGTGTGTCTACCACATCTACTATGACGTCCCAGATTAGGTGTGTAAATGTTTATTTCTTATTTACAGAACCTGATAGTCAAATGATGGGACAAAGCAAACTTATGCTACCTCTACTATCATTCATTCAGTCATTCAACAAAAATTAATTGAGCACATTGTATATGGCAGGCACTCTGCCAGGTATCAGATATATAATGATTGCCCTCATGGAACTTATATTTTAATAGAAGATAGAAAAGATGTTACCATCTGTTTTTCTAATTCATAAAACTGTAGAGTATAATATTGCAAGAGAACGCTGAGATTGTATTCCTCCTCAGCCCTCTTATTTTGTGTATGTTTAAACTGTATAGAGATAGAACTTGAACTGCCCATCTCATCAGTAGAGTGGTGAGGCTGTCATCTGTGTTGTTCAGGTTGAACAATGTGGTGTGGTTTCCATTCAAGAGCATAGTAATTCATTGTTTTAATGCACTTTTGTTTATAGGGAGTCGCTTGTCATCTTTATTCTGGTGAGTGTCCATTGTAAAGTGGATTGTTTTTTTCTCTTCCTGCTATGAATACAACCCTACCAGACTTGTGTTTTACTGCAAAAGCTCTGCCTTAATGGGGTCAAATTTAGGGAGGAATGCTTTGCCCCGGTTCCCATTTTATTTTCATATAACATACTAATATCTGTATTCTTGGAAACTGACATGGAAAATGAAGGAACACGGAGTCTCTGGCAGCTTCCCGTTTTCATCATTACAGGAGTTGAAAGCATCAATTTTCATTTCATGCTTTGAATTGCTTGTAATATAGGTTTTTAGTGAGTCTTTGGTAGGCAGATGAGCCAGAGCTCTGGGGCTGTTCACGAAAGGAGCCTCTAAGGAAAGCAAGAGAATAGGCTCTCAAGCCCCAAGGAGGGAACCATATGTGTGCTGGGGAATTGAGATCTGAGAGCATTGCTCTCCCAACACTGCCAAGGTGAGCTGCTCTGGCTTGCCAGACACTTCATAAGAGTACTTGCTGCTTGAGTACTTTTGCTTGGTTTCTTTGTGTTATGATATGTCATGCAAAGAAGTGGGATGGAGGGTGTAGCTAATATTCCAACGACAGTAAAAAAGCATCAAGGTAAGGAGACACTTTGGGGCCCAAAGATATCTTATTGGGGAATGGCAGAAGATGTCAAAAGGAACTAACCATGACTTTGATAGCAAAGCACTTACCCAGCAGTGGATGAGGATGGAAACTCCCAGGGCAATTGACCAGGTTATTCTTATGGTGCATCTTCCCTAATGGGAAACCAGCAAGCCTTTGGAAAATTACAGCTTCATGACAGCTTCTCCCCTATAAAGACATACATTAGCTACAGCAGATTTTGTGACATTACAGACTGAGGAGAAACCTGCCTCCCCCCATCCCAGAAGCTCCTCTGCACCACATTTCTCTATTTTCTAGCATCCAGAGTGAAGGTGCTGGAGGGAACGGTTCTGCTTGCCAGCCAGAGAGAAAGTGTTAAAGAAAAAAAGTCTGTTACTTGTCATTTGGAAAATACGTATGTTCCAACATTTTGTCTTTAAGAAAACTACTTGTAGTTTGAGATGGCTGTAATCTGGATGAGTTTTAAGTATTTTAATGCATCTGTGTTTAATTTCTCATGTTAAAAATCACAATTTTTTGAAGTGAATTTTATTCACCTTTTAGAATTTACTTACAATAACATTTGCTCTTTTTGCTATACAGTTCTCTGAGTTTTGGCAAATGCATAGTCTTGTAACCACCACTCCATTTAAGATATAGAATAGTTCTGTCACCCCCCCCCCCCCCACCCCAGATTCTTTCCTCTTATCTCCCCACCTTTTTTTGGCTGTACTGCACAGCATGTGGGATCTTAGTTCCTGGACCAGGGATCGAACCCACACCCCCTGCAGTGGAGTGTTAACCTCTGGACCACCAGGGAAGTCCCTTCTCTTAGTCCCTCCTCTTAGCCTTTCGTTGTCAGTCTCTTCCCCTGCCCTTAGGCAACCACATCTATTTTCTGTTCTTAATAATTTTGCCTTTTTCCTAATGTCATATAAATGGAATCATTTAGTATGAAGCTTTTAGATTTAGCTTCTTTCACTTAACAAAAGGGATTTCAGGTTCATCCATATTGTTGCTTGTATCACATTTGTCCCTTTTTTCTTGCTGTGTAGTATTCCATTGTATGGATGTACCACAGTGTGTTTATCCATTCACTAGTTGAAGGACAGTGATTGTTTCCAGTTTGGGGGGATTATGAATCAAGTCAGTAAACGAGCTTCCAAAGAAAGCAAGAGAACAGGCTAAGAGCCCAGGGAAAGAATCAAAGGTGTACTAGAAAGGTTTCATGTAAACATAGGTTTTCATTTTACATGGGTAAGTACCTAGGAGTGAGATCAGTGGGTTGTGTAGTAAGTATGTGCAACTTTATAAGAAATTGCCAAAGTCTTTTCCAAAAAACTGAACCATTTTACATTCTCCCTTAGCAATGTTTAAGAGTTCCAGTTTCTCTGCGTCTTCACCAGCACTTGGTATTGTCAAATTTAAAAAATGTTTTTTCCCCCTAGACTTTCTAATACATAGTGTGGGGGTATTTCTTTGGGATTTTACCTTACATTTTCCAAATAATTAAGATGTTGAACATGTTTTCATGTGTGTATTTACCATCCATATGTCTTTAGTAAAGTGTCTTTTATCCTTTTTTTTAAAGTGGAGGTTTTTTCAGTCACAAATTTTAAGGCTGTGCACAAACTATCACTCAATCCTGCTCACGTTTGGCTTGCTTAATTTTTTTAAAATACCAAAATGATACTTTCAAACATTATTTATAAACATGTTATTTTCTTTTTTATAAATTAAGGTAGAGTTGGTTTACAATATTGTATTAGTTTTAGGTATACAGCAAAGTGATTAAGATATGTATGTGCATGTATATGGAAAAGAATCTATATATGTAAGAATATACATGTTCTTTTTCAGATTCTTTTCCGTTATAGGTTATTATAAGATATTAAATATAGCCCCCTGTGCTATACATTATAAACATCTTATTTTCAAACATTAAGCTTATGACAGGAATCGGACAAGTCTGGAGTTACATCTTGGCTCCGTCATTGTCTATCTCCTGACCTTGGGAAGTTATTTGACCTCTGTAAGATTCAGTTACATCATCTGTAAAATGGTCTTAATGCCTAATTGCTGGTGGTTGTTAGGATTAAATGAACACCTTGCATAGAACCTAACACATAGCAGACATTCACCAAAGAACAGTTCTTATAAATATCAGTATCCTTGACTCAGGTGAACTTACGTAGGCAGGTCCTTGTTAATCATTGTAGCGCCAGTGTCTGGCATGGTACCCAGTACATGAGAGGCGTGAACGAAGTGGCTGAATGAATAAATGAGTCAAGGGAAGCATGCCTACTATTTATGCTCAACTCACCAAGAATATCACGCATACAATTCAGTGTCCTGAATCTAGAAGTATTTGTTGACTTGTAGCTCTATTACATTTTCCATTTATTTTAGTGCTGTAGTTATTTATATCTTTTTACCCACACACTTCAAACTTATTTTTAGGGAGGTTGAGGGTATAAGGATTTGGGATGCCACATGATTTCCTTCTTCTTCCCTCTGCTTTTATATGCTTTTTCAAAGGTTAGAGAACCGTGACCCACGACTCATTCTTAAGTTTCTGTCCCACTGGAATGGGATACTTGCAAGTAATTGCAGATAAATCAGTGGCTTCCCTTCTTTGTTAAGCGTTGCTTATCACTCACTTCTGCTGGAGGTCGCTGCTAGTTATGCCTTGGCTGTTTTTTGGATCGTGGGTGTGTGTAGGCTGGTCTTTGCCTTCTCCAGGAAAGAGGGCCTGCAGAAAGAGCATCCAAGTTCCTATAACCTGACCCCATTTTGAAGAAATCGCTGACTTTGGCAGGGTGCTCTCAGAGCTTCACCAATTCCAGAATTGGTCTGAAAAACCATTGTTCCAGCTGGTCGCTGCTGAGTCAGCTGTTAGAACTGGACCAGAATAGCTCATTCTGTAGGCTGAGCAATACTGGAAACCAACCTTCCGCCCTAAAGCAAAGGAAGTAAGCCAGTTTGCTCTCTTTTGCAGAAGTAGCTTTTCTAGGTCGTGGGAAATGGAAATAAGGGTGGAGAATGTCTGAGTCTGGATGCTCTGTGATGTGTTAATTATTTTATGTTCCATCCAGGTATGAACTTCACACCACTGTCGCTGTGGAAAGTTCTCCAAATTGAACTGCCTTTTATATTCTGGTAATCCATTTTGCCTTTGAGAGGCTAGTAGAGGCAGTAATGTCATATTTAAAGAGAAAATAACAGAGCTCTTCTTGGCATAGATTTTCAGGGCAACACTCTCCCTGGTGAATTCCCACCTAACCTGAGTGTGTTTTCAGTTCTTCATTAAAAAGTTGGTTAGAACATTACTTTGAGTTCTTACAGAGTCCTGTTCTTCTTAAGCCTCATCTTGGTTGTACCTAATAGACCACAAACAGCTGACCTAACGGGGTGCAATTATAATGAGAAGGTAAATGCACTTGAATTTTGTCCTGCCCTAGCCTCTTTTCTGTTGCTGTTCATTTGTTTATCATTTGTTGTTGTTGATGTTGGCATAGCTGTTTCAGAAAACCTTGCTGTCAGTACACGGTTGCCCTTACCATCAATAAGAAACCCCACTATAAGAAACTTAAGGAAGCTGATGGAATTCAGTGAAATGGGTTCCAGTTAGTGGTCAGAGAAACATATTATTTTTGAATAACAGAGACAGGTTAACTCTGTCTTAGTCAGCTGTCCTTTCACACTGTGATGCTGCTTCAGCTGCCTTACAAGAAGCATGTTTTTGAACCTGGGAATAGTGAAAATGATGTCATTTTGAGTTAGAAGACATTTTAAAATCAGTTGTAAGATCTTTAAATGGTGGTAGTCTGAGAGTCACAGCAGCATCCTGAGAGAGAAAGAACTTAACATGCAGACTTGGGCTGTCCACTGTGGGAGCCACTAGCCATTTGTGACTGTGGAAGCATTTTGTATGTGACCAGACTGCATTCAGATAAGCTGTCCCTGTAAAATATATACTAGATTTTGAAGCCTTAGTATGAAAAAAGAAGGTAAAATATCTTATTAATCATTCTTTGTTGATTTCATGTTGGAATTACAGTATTTTGGATATATCAGGTTAGGGTAAAAATGTAAACAATGTTAGATTCATTTCACTTGTTTCTTTTTACTTTTTTAAACTATCTTTTAATTGTAGTTAATTTACAATGTTGTGTTAGTTTCAGGTGTAAAGCAAAGTTATATATTTATATATATACACACAAACACACATAAAATGTATATATATATATATTTCAGATTCTTTTCCATTATAGGTTATTACAAGATACTGAATATAGTTCCCTGTGCTATACAGGAGGTCCTGTTGTTTACCTGTTTTATATACAGTAGTGTGTATCTGTTAATCCCAAACTTCTTTTTAATGTTATGTATGTAATTTAAAATATATGGTTCACATTATGTCTTTATTAGACAGTGTCGAACAGCTGAGTATGACAGTGGTACCCTTCATTCCAAAGGCTGTGGACGTTATAGTCCTGTCTCATGGCAGCGTTCACATGCTGAAGAGGCCTGTCCATCTTTGGAACGTTCACATTCGTGAAGCAAAGCCTGTGAGAGGTGTGGTAGATCGGAGGCCCTGGGGGTAGGTGATGGCTGAGGTTTCTTCCCTGGATGGGTGGGCTCATGGCAGCCTTGGTGTGAAGTTCAAGATAGAAGTGAGGTCACAAGGTTAGAATGTGAAGGGAAACCCCAGCAGTTTCTCTGGAGAAGCTTGCTTTCCACTGGCGTCTTACTTGACCTCGTTTTCGTGCTCGGCATCCTCACGCGTGTCAGCATTGGTGAGGCTCTCTCTGATGGGATGAGACTAATAGCAGTTCCGGAGGGCTGCCACCTGAAGTGACATGCTTCTGTGCCATGTGTAAAATCATCCCTTTTGCTAATATTCCTGAAAATATTGAGGGAGTTCTCTGTGTGTAGTGCTACCACCCGGGATTTTTTTGATCTGGCCATTAGGAGACGAGATTGACTTTACCCAGAGCTGAGCCTCTGTGCCTGTTGTTACTTCCGTGTGCTAGGTAGAATCAGACACTCAGAACCACCAGGAGCTGAATTTCTTGTCCATAAGGGAGCTTACCACATGCCACGCATTATTCTAGGACTGAGGATACAGCAGCCAGAAAGCAGACTAAAATCTCTACCTTTAGAGGTGTTACTTTCTGTTGGTGCCTGTAGTATGAGTAAAGCACTCATTTGGAATAAATTTGTGAGCTGGGGAAGGGGGCTTGGGGATTATGTAGCCCAACCCATTTATTTAACAGAATAACTGTCATGTTACATGTTGAATCTATCGTAGGGGCTAGTGCAGTGCTTCACATATGGCCGGCCCCAATTGTGTACGTTCATTTATTCAACAGGTATTTATTTAAATACCTACTACATTCTAGGTGCTTTTTGAAGCATTGGGAATATATTGGTGAACAGAAGAAAGAGTATTGTTCTCAAGGAGCTTCATTTCCATCTGGGTGTGGGTAGTAGGGTTAGGGTAGACAGTGGCCATGAAATATGAGTACGTTATGTGGTACATCTGAAATTGATTTTTAAAAAATCTATGAAAGGAAAAGGACAAGTAGAGCAAGGTAGGGGATATTGGGAATGCTGGTGGGTGGCAACTTTCAGTAGAGCCTAATGTGAGAGGTGACTTTTGTGCAGGAGTTGGAGTGGAGGATATTAAGCATGTGAATATCTGCGGTAGAGGGGTGAGGGCAGTTGGGGTGGGTGGAGTGGGGATACGTTCCAGGTAAAGGGAACAAACCAGTACGAAGTCACCAAGGCAGGAGCCTACCTAACCTGTTTGAGGAGCAGTCAGGGGGGCCAATGTGGCTGGACCACAATGTGCGCAGAGGAGAAAGAGTATTGGAAGATGAAGTCAAAGAGGTGATTGGGAATCGGCTCATGGGGGAACTTCACTTTTCCAACACAGGATTTTTAGCAGAGAACTTCTGTGGTCTGACTTAAATTTTTCGTTTAATTTTTTTTTAACATGCAGTAAGATTCTTCTTTTATTGGTGTACAGTTCTCTGAAATTTAATAAATGCACACAGTCATGTAACCACTGTTACTATCAATGTACAGAGTCAGTCCTTCCATCATTCCAGAAACCTCCCTCGTGCTGCCTCTTTGTTGACTTAACACTTTTAAGGACAATTCTGGATGCTCTGTGGATGGTAGACTATCGGGAGGCATCTGGGATGCAAGAAAACCAGTTGGGAGGCTTAGGCAGCTATGAAGGTGAGCAGTGATGGAGGCTTGCTCAGGGTGAGTAGGGAGTGGTCAGTTTCTGGTTCTTTTCTGAAGGTAAAGGTTTGATGGGAGGTATGAGCAAAAGGGAGGAGAAAATGATGACGTCATGATTTTTGCCCTGAGCTAAAAGAAAAGCTGGTGCCATCATTTGCTGAGATGGGACAGGTTGCAGGTTCAAAGGGGAAGAATATCGTTCAACCTTGGACATCTTTGGTCTCATTAACTATTAGATATCCAAACAGGGGTATCAGTGGGGAGGTCAGCTGAATTGAAATGCACAGATGTTTAGAAACCAATTTTCACATCGTAATATAGTTGGGGGGAAAAATGTGCGATACTTATAGGAACCACTTGTGAGTCTTTAGGATTCAGAGATGCTTGGATTTTTGCCTGTACATCTTTCTTTTGGTTCTTTGGTAGATAGATATATATCCTTTCTATGCAGAGAATAGCACAAAGTTCAATACAGCGATAGTGGTCCTGCTCTTTTGCTTGACTTGTTAATTAAAAAAGTGACCCGTGTTAGGAATCAGGAGGAGGTAGTTCCGAAGGACTCTTTATACTACCAAAGATGTTTAACCCCAAGAAGAACGTCTGGTGTTTGACTTTGGGTCACTGTGTATCGATTGACTCATTTCTGGTGCCTTTAGCTGCCAGTGCACCTGAGTTGAAGAAGAGAGAACCAAAGGGAAGGCTAAAAATAAAAACAAGATATGATGTTAGTTGGCAAAGAAAAGTAGGATGCAAAATTCTATATATGGTCTAACCTCAAATTAGATTGAAAACTTGTATGTACATGTACAGAATACATTCTGAACAGAATATCCTAAAAATATAACAGCCACTGTCACCATGTTGTGAAATGATGGGAGATTTATGCTTCATTTAAAATATTTTCCCACATTTTTGGGAATTTCAATAAATGGATATATTTTTCGTTCTTTTTAAAAAATGTATTCAGGAAATGTTTATTCAACATTAGATTCAGACCTGGATGGGGGTAGATCAGTGAATAAGACAGGAAAAGGCTTTGCAACTTCAGGGAGCTAATAGCCTTGTGATATTCTAGTTTTATAATTAGAAGAAAGCTACACTAATTAACGAAGAAAGAATGCAAGTGAACTTGTCTGGTTTCATTGGCTTTCTCATGCACACGAACTGAGCGAGTTTTTTTATGAATCACTCTCTATCCACATTTTTCCCTGTGATGGTCTCAGAGGAGTGAGCCTGTGTGACTTTGTGACTCCTGGCTGTATTTCTGCAGCCACTCATATGAGAGGGCATATCTTGTAGTAGTGGGGCAAGGGGTCTCTCCCCCCTTACCAGGATAAGGACTGCATAAAGCCTGACGTGTGCCAGCCTTGGGCTTAAATGATCCTACAACAGCCAGCTGAAGAGATCACGGTTCCTTGGCAGAAGCTTTGGGGGAGGGTCACACCTGCTGTCAATCTGACGTAAGATGAGTTACCCAAGCTTGCTAAGCAATCCCCTGCTACCTCATCTGAAAATACCTGGAACTAGTCAAATCTGATCCTCTATGACTCCAGAATTTGCACAGTGGTCATGCTGGATAATGCCTGATTTGGACTTCAAGAATGTTCACCTCATGGGTAGTTACATGAACACATTTATCCAACCTCCCTTCTGTTAAGATATGTCCTGTGCCAAGTCCATGTTTTGTTTCAGTGACCCCCAAAATGGAGCTGATTTCAGAGAGCTTGCAAAGAATAGCCGTTCTCACTGAGAGACCTGGACCAGGGAGATTTCATTTCCCCCCATGACTGTCGCTCCATTTAGGTTGAAATATGTTTAATGGGATGGGCATCCAGCTCTTATATTCATTGGTGACTGGCTAGGTGCCACACATGGGAACCAAGAGGAATAGGAGGGGTTATTTTGTACCTGGAGATTTGCAACCTGCAAGAAACATTGTCTCGTATCTTCTCTGTACTGGATCTGTAGCTGGTTGAGTTTTGCTTTCCTCCTTTTTTTCTCGCTTCTTGTGTGAAAATGTTGATATGGTGACTTTCTTCTAATTTTATCAAATACAGTATGTCCAGAAACAAAACAGAACCATGTTTCCGTGTGTGATTCCTGGCAGAAATGGTGCGATTTCATCTCAGGATAAAACTGTGAATTTGTGGGAAGCAATATGGTACGGGTACTTAGGGAAAGCAAAAGGAATACAGAGCCTGGCTGCTGGTCGCCTTTGTCTTGGTGGCTGGAGGAAATCACTCACGATTTGTAGGAGCTGAGGCTCTTGAGGATAGAGTCAGTCGACAAGCAGGCAAGCCGGGTAAAGCCAAGGAGCAGGCAGTAGAGCCACATTGTTTATGCATTCAGATTGCACAAGTGTGTGTGTGCGCGTGCATGTGAGACAGGCAGAGACAGAAGAGAGAGAGAGTGAGGCACAAAGGAAGCGGAAGAACACAAACAAGAACAAACACAGACAAATAGCAATAAAATAGTGTAGCCTGGGAAGCTGTGCCTGGAGTTGGGGTGACATGGAAGACGTGATTCTGTTGCTCTCAGTTCCCAGGAGCTGTCCACAGCATCTGCACCTCTCCAGCTAAGTGTGGCCGTGCTGGTTAAAGACACATGTTGCCTATGGTGAGGCTCCTCTAAATGTAAACCGACTTCTTCATGCTGGGCTCCGCTGGAGAAACAGTGAGGTGCTCCAACACTGGAGACAAACTGGCTGAGTTGAATGTGTTGAGAGTAGAATATTACATTTCATAGGTGGTCTAAGAGATTTTTCAAGGGCAGTTTTGACTGTTGTGCCGGGCTGGGGTTAGGTGAGGCCAATGAGGAGCTCACCTTCAGCACAAAATTTAAGGAGGTGCTCAAAAACTTCATATGCAAGGGAAATAATATTTTAATGCACTATTTTTTTTAAGTCAAAATTATTTTCAATAAAGGTAGGATCAATGGTACTATTTTTTTTCCCTTTGCCTCAGGCTTCCACACGGCTCAGCATGGCACTGTTAACTGATTTTGTCTTTATTTAAAACTGATATTTGGTTCATCAGGGATTTTCTTTTTGCATTAACTTTTACTTTAAAAAATATTGCTTGAAAATAACTATTTCTCTTAGTTACTGAGTCTTGGGGGCACTTTTGTAAAATTTGCACCCAAGAGTTGTGCCTTGTTTGTTTCAATCTAGTCTGGCTTTGTTCGTGATGTTTGCCTTAATTTTTAACTTTAGAAGCCCTGAGTAAAAAATGATTCCAGGGGACAAATGGAGCATTCAGGGTGACTGACTTCAAGAAACTCAATTCTTATAGAATATCATCTATGTTCATGAACTGAACTCCTTTTTATATGCCATGATATGGGAAAGACTGCTTACATATTCTTTTATTTAATGGTTATTTATTCAATACTTACTGTGTGCTTGACGTTATTTTAAGTGCTGGGGTTACAGTGATGCACCAATTAGACAAAATCTCAGTATTCACAGAACTCACATCCCATTGGTAACCATACATTATCTCTAGTTTTCACAACAACTCTACAATATAGGTATCAGTTTCACCATTTTATAGGTGAGAAAAGTGAGGCTCAAAGAATAACTGTAGCCGCAGATAACTAAGTATGGCATTGTCTAGCACAGACTCTTGTGTTGAAAGAACTCAGAGAAAGCCACACTTGCTATGACATGGACTTAGTCAATTGGAAGCTTCCTGGAATATGAGTCCTATGTTGGTTCTTAAAGAATATTATGGAAACATATTTAAATGCAAGGCTGAATGTAGGCAACAGTGCAAAACCCCTTTCCTTGATTTTGGCAAAGCAATAAAATGGCACAGAGAAAGCCAGGCAAAAAAATGAAGATAGAAAAGTATTTATCTACTTCAGTCATCAGCAACCACTAGACGTCTAGAATAGCAATGAGGGTTCACCTTTTATACCAGCTCCAAGCTGTTAGAACTGGAATCCTTTATCCAGGCTTAGAGAGGAAGAGTATAGTGATTGATTAGTAATGTCTGCATGGGACTGCCATGGATCACACTAGTTTCATGCTAGTATGATACACACATTATGATATTGTTATCACTATGTTGCTTGTCCTAGTGCCCTAAGCTGAATTTCCAGTGTTAGGATGTGTAGAAAATATTGTTGAATGGGTTATTCATCATTGTTACTTGATGGGAGAGTTTGTCCATTTCTACAAAAAAGTATGGTGGGATTTTGATTGTGATTGCATTAAATATGGAGATATAGATCAGTTTGACACTTTGAGAATTGACACTGAAAGTATTGAACATGAACAGAGTACATCTTTTAAAATATTTTCACAGTAAATTTTTATAGTGTTTATATAGGTCATTCACATTCCTAGTCAGATTTATCCCTGAGTGTTTTTTGGTTTTAATGCTATTATATATATTATTTTAAATATTCAATTTCTGATTACAAATTATAAGTACAGGTATACCTTGGAGATATTGTGGGTTCAGTTCCAGACTACTTCAGTAAGGCAAATACTGCAATAAAGTGAGTCACATGAATTTTTTGGTTTCTCACTACATGTAAAAGCTATGTTTACACTATCCTGTAGTCTTTTAAGTGTGTAATAGTATTATGTGTAAAAAAAAAGTACATACCTTAATTAAAAAATGACAATCATCAAAGATATCTGATCATAGATCACCATAACAAATAAAATTATAATGAAAAATTTTGAAATACTGTGAGAAATACCAAAATGTGACTCAGAGACATGAACTGATCAAATGCTGTTAGAAAAATGATGCTGATAGACTTACTTGATGTAGGGTTGCCGCATAGTTTCAGTTTGTAAAAAATACCGTGTTTTCCGACTGCAGTAAAGCAAAGCACAATGAAATGAAGTATGCCTGTATATAGAAATGTAATTGATTTTTGTATAGTAACCTTGTATTCTGCAGTTGCTAAATTTGCTTTTGTCAGTAGTCATAGTTTTATGGTATATTTTATAAAATTCTCTATGTAGATAAGAAGTCAGCAAACTTTTCCTTAAAAAGCTAGAGAGTACATATTTAGGCTTTAATCTTTGTGGCAACTTCTCAACTTTTCCCCATTGCATGGGGAAAGCAGCATAAATCATACGTAAATGAACGTGTGTGATTGTGTTCCAGTAAAACTTATTTACAAAAACTGTTGTGGTTTACCATCTCCTGACATAAATATCATGCCATCTGAGAAGAAAAATGGTTTTATATCTTCCTTTTCCAATCTGGATGCCTTTTATTTCCTTTCTTTGCTTTATTGTATTGGCTAGTATTTCTAGTAAAATGTTGACTAGAAATGAAAAGAACAGATATTCTTGTCTTGACTGCTCTTTCATCATTAAGTAGGGTGTTAGCTGTAGGTTTCTGATAGATTCCCTTTCTCAGGTTGTGGAAGTTTCCTGTTACCTGTAATGTGTCAGGGGTTTTTATCGGGAATCAGTGTTGGAGTTTGTTAAATGCTCTTTTTCTGTCTGTTGAGATGATCATGTTTTTCTTAAGTTTATTAAGTATGGCAGATTATATTGATAGATTTTTCTGATGTTAAACTGATCCTGCATGTACTAGGATAAACCCCACTTTGTCATACTTTATTATCCTGTTTAGTTCTTGCTGGACTTGATTTATTGATATTTTATTTAGAATTTTTATAGCGATGTTCATATGAGATATTGCTCTGCAATATGTATAGTTTGCTACTAGTTTGACGAAAAGTAACAAACTACATGTGTGTGTGTGTGTGTTTAGTTTTGTATGAAAAAAGTGAATATTAATGCCAGGATATTTACATTGCTTATTTGGGACATATGATTGGGGAATAGGGATAGCATAGTTTAATTTTGTCTTCATGTATCTGTAACATGTTTGCTTTTTCTTTTTTCTTTTTTTAAACTAATTAAGTAATTTATTTATTGGCTGCATTGGGTCTTCCTTGATACACACGGGCTTTCTCTAGTTGCAGCGAGCAGGGGCTACTCTTCGTTGTAGTGCGCGGGCTTCTCATTGTAGTGGCTTCTTTTGTTTTGGAGCACGGGCTCTAGGCTCACAGTCTTCAGTAGTTGTGGCACATGGGCTCAATAGTTGTGGCACATGGACTTAGTTGCTCCACGGCACGTGGGATCCTCCCAGGCCAGGGATCGAAACTGTGTCCCCTGCATTGGCAGGCGGATTCTTAGCCACTGCACCACCAGGGAAGTCCCTGCTTTTTCTTTTTATTTGTGAATAAAATGTATAAACCCAAAATGAAATTCATGATAACTTCTGGGAAATTCTCTGGAGACTGTATAAGTTGGAGAGAAATTATCTGGGTTTAGGTAAGAGATCCTTTCTAAAACTGTTGAACAAATCAAGTGTTCCTATGATCTGGTTTCTCCTTTTGGAAGGAGAGTAGTGTAATAAGCATGGGTTTTTGTAACTAGACAGATCTGACCTTGAATCTTGGTCCTGTTGACTGACTTGCCTGTCGGCTTTAAATTTTTCTGTGTTCAAAATGGGCATAATAAGATCTACTAGACAATATTGTTATAAGGATAAAGGGTACAATAAGGAAACTAGCACAGAAAACATTTTTAGTAAATGGTAATCAATGGTAATCCCTACGACCACTATTGCTGCTGGTCTACTAATAGGATCAAAGAAGCTCAAGGTCTCTAGTTTAATTTTGCACTCAATGCCTAAGTTGTCTTCCCATGTGAGAGGTGGTCTCTTGCCTCTGCTTAACCACTTTGAAGGATAGATGTTCATGACCTTGTAGTCGTTTCACTCTTCCACTGCAGTGGTCAGCAGTGGCTCCCTGGCTGGTTATCCAGTATCCCCACATTTTGTGCCACACATCATGTGCTACTAACACTGGCTTTCTCTCTGTTGCTGTAACACCTTTAGTTTGTCCTTAGCTTGTTATGTTTCCATTACCTGCTCTCTTAGTCTGGATTACAAATCTAGATCACCTCACTTAAAGTCATGTGACCTTGGATCATCCTTTAACTTCTTTGTGTCTTAATTTAATTATCCTTACAAATGGGATAATAGTGGTGCTCTCCTTTTTGAGTGGTATTGATGAGATATTACTTGTAAAGTATTGTGAACTAATGGTGCTTGACACATACTAAATGCTCAGTCTGATCTGCCTCATTCTTGTTAGCTGCAATTTAATAGGATTACTTCCTCCTGTGTTTTTCACATGACTTCTCGGTTAAAGGATAAATTCTTCCTGTCCATTTTTCCTAAATGCCCTGCCCCCACTGGTATATATACATATATATATGAGCACATATACACCAGTGGGAGCAGGGCATTTAGGAGAGGTTGGGTATATTTGTCTAACTGACAATATGATTTTAAATCTTTTATGCAGCAAATTATTAGCACTGTCTTCGAGCTGTTTTTGATCAGCCTGTCATTCATGTTTCCACTGAAGATAAACACACATCACTGAATGGGACAGAGTCGTATATGGACATCATTGACATCTCTCAAAATTGAACCATCTATCAGTACTCTTTGTGCAGTTACTCTTGGCTCCTCCCTTATCAAGGATGTCATAGGAAACCCTAGCAAAAGGCTTTTGAAAGCCAGATACCCTTTGCTATATTCGGTGACCTATGATCTGTAGTGAAGAACCCTAAGAATTATTGAAAGAAGCTGGTTGGTTATGGTTTTTTCTTGCTAATCCCATGGAATATCCTGTTAATCATTACGTACTTTTGAAGGGTACATTTAATAAATTTATGAAGTAGAGAGGTCTGTTAAATAAAGTCTTGTGAAAATTTTATCCAAGGATTCATTTGAAGATCATTGGGATACTTTTATGAATAACACTATACCATTTTCTTTGTGTGATAGACCCTCACTATATTCATGATGTTTAAGAACCATTTAAAGAACACTTATTTTCTTCTGTGTTTTCCAAAGTACAAAATTTGAGGAACAGTTCCTATTATATATTTGTATTGCCTTGATAGAAAGTTACACGAAACAATTCACATACAGTTGAGTGATGGGGGGAAAATACCCCTTAGATTCAACCACTGCTATTTTTAAAATGGAATTTTCCAAGCAATTAATCCCTAATGTGGGCAGGTGCATTTGGGTTTTTCATTTGCTGAAAAATATTTCATGTTTAAAATTGTAATGAAAAGCAATAAAAAGCAAACTGGTTTATAGGTTTCTGGAAAAAGAGATGATCTTTCTGTCCGCCCTCTTCAAGGGAACAAAATTAGTAAATGTATGTGATTTTAAAAAACACTTAAACCCATTTTTCTACGGATACAGTGACAAAACTGCATTTGCTATTCAGTAGTTGACAGTTTGGTTTGCTTTCTTTCTTCTTTTTAGTAGTTCTTTTGAACCATTAAGTTTAAAAGAGACCCAAAACAACTCGACAGCTAGAAGTCGAGTGTTGTAGAGGGAAAAAATAGTAGTTTCGTCTCTATTAATTATTTATTCTGTTTTCTATTTTTAACTTGTTTTTTCCCCTATAAAAGTAGAAAGAATGTTGTAATAAATCTAGATACACCCATCACCTTGTTTTAACAATTATCAAATCTTAACCAATCTTGTTTCCTCTGTACATCCATATCCCCCTGACACTGGATTATTTTGGAGCAAATCCTGGACGCAATCCTGGAATAATTTCGTTTATAAACATTGCAATGTGTTTGATCCGGTGTTTATAGGCCTTATGGATAAAGGACTTTTCTTGATGTTTGATGTTCTTTATTTTTTAGAACAATTTAAAATTTCTAATTAACTTACAATTTTTTCTTTCACTGTTACATTTTTAATCTGATCTGGTTAAACATCCATTCCTTTAAAAGTTTTGTAGAAATGAAAAGAGCTCACTTAGGTGTTGAGGGAGAGTATTGCCTTTCACTTTCCTTCTAATGCTGTGAATTTTTCCTTGCCTTGTCCCAAATGAGTATTTCAGGTTTCTTGAGGTAGGATTGTATTGCTATAAACTTCCCTCTTAGAATTGCTTTTGCTGCATCCCATAGGTTTTGGGTCGTTGTATTTTCATTGTCATTTGTTTCTAGGTATTTTTTGATTTTCCTCTTTGGTTTCTTCAGTGATCTCTTAGTTGTTTAATAGCATATTGTTTAGCCTCCATGTGTTTGTAGTTTAGTGTCATGGATATTTCAGTAAAAATAGTGTAAGAGTCAACATTCACCAGAAAATGTTTTCTTGAACCTTTTCAATCTTAAAGGATCATTAAAAGAAAAATTCCTGGGAGGATTTAATCCAAAATATTGAGTGTGGTTATTTCTGAATTGTGTAAGGAGTTATATGTATATTTCTTACTTATCAGCATTTTCTGATTCTTCAATGCACATATATTCACTTTTATAAGTGAGGAATTTTTTATTTTTTATTTTAAAATATTTAAGGGACGTCCCTGGTGGCACAGCAGCTGGGAGTCCGCCTGCCAATGCAGGGGACACGGGTTCCATCCCTGTCTGGTCCGGGAAGATCCCACATGCCCCGGAGCAACTAAGCCCTTGTGCCACAACTACAGAGCCTGCACTCTAGATCATGTGAGCCACAACTGCTGAGCCCACGTGCTGCAACTACTGAAGCTCGTGTGTCTAGAGCCTATGTTCCACAACAAGAGAAGCCACCTCACTGAGAAGCTCACACACTGCAATGAGGAGTAGCCCCCACTCGCTACAACTAGAAAAAGCCCGTGTGCAGCAACAAAGACCCAATGCAGCCAAAATAATAAATTAATTAATAATAAAAAAAACATTTAAGATTGTCCTTAAATATACGTAACAAAATTTATCATTTTAACTGGTTAAAAGTGGACAATTCATTTTTATGAAGTATATTTACACTCTTATGCAGCCGCTTATTTCACGCGTCTCCAGAACTTTTTCATCTTCCCAAACTAAAACTATGTGCTCATTAAACAATAATTCCGTATTCCTTCCTCTCCCCAGATGATGGTAATGATGTTTCTCCTTTCTGTCTTATGAATTTGACTATTCCAGGTATCTCTTTTAAGTGAAAGTATATAATATTTGTCTTTTGTATCTGGCTTATTTTACTCAGCATGTCTTCAGGCTTCATCCTTTGATATATATATATATATCACATTTAAAATTCTTTAATTAAAAAATATTCATCCATTGATTTTTGGGCTGTTTCCACAGCTTTTTTTTTGTTTAAGTCACCCTTTACTTGTGCCCTTTGTTTTACTGTTGCAAAACCTCTCTGATATCCATGTTTTAGCTGAACCTCCGGAAAACTTCGAAGGTGAGCAGAGGTCACAGACCTTTTTCTGCAGATGGAGAAACTGAGATTCAGAAAGGCTTTAAGCTTGCAAGGGAGCACAAGGTATTCATATTCACGGCCAGAACTTGGGACTGCCCCTCTGGTATTCTGACACTGGTGCACTCATTCTGTATCCTGGTTTACACACTGAAAGGCCTTTAGGTGCCAAGTAGTTAACGTAAATCAGTGTGGTCATCTTCTTTAAGGGCTTTATTGGCCCTGTGGGTGAGACAGTTCCACTGTGTCACATTGTCTAAGGTATCAGAGACCATTTCACATCTCTGCATGTTAATTGCTGGTAGCAGCTACCCCTCATCATATGACAACCAAAATCATATCCATGCGTCTTCTTTCTTTTTCTTTCTTTCTTTCTCTTTCTTTCTTTCTTTCTTTCTTTCTTTCTTTCTTTCTTTCTTTCTTTCTTTCTTTCTTTCTTTCTTCCTTTCTTCCTTTCTTTCTTTCTTCCTTTCTTCCTTTCTTTCTTTCTTTGTTCCTTTCTTCCTTCCTTCTTTCTTTTTCTCTTTCTTCCTTCCTTCCTTCCTTCCTTCCTTCCTTCCTTCCTTCCTTCCTTCCTTCCTTCCTTCCTTCCTTCCTTCTCTTTCTTCCTTTCTTTCTTTCTTTCTTTCTTTCTTTCTTTCTTTCTTTCTTTCTTTCTTTCTTTCATTTCTTTCTTTCTCTCTTTCTTTTTAAAGAACTTTTATTGAGATACAGTTGACATACAATAAACTGCATATATTTAAAGTGTACAATTTGATATTTTTTTCTTATTAGTAATGTATATATGACAATCCCAATCTCCCAATTTACTCCCCCCCAATCCCCTCTGCTTTCACCATTTGGTGTCCATATGGTTGTTCTCTACATCTGTGTCTCTATTTCTGCCTTGCGAAAGGTTGATTTGTGCCATTTTTCTATATTCCGCATATATGTGTTAATATATGATATTTGTTTTTCTCTTTCTGACTCACTTCACTCTGTATGACAGTCTCTAGGTCCATCCATGTCTTTACAAATGTCCCAATTTCATTCCTTTTTTACAGCTGAGTAATATTCCATTGTATATATGTACCACATCTTCTTTATCCATTCATCTGTCGATGGACATTTAGGTTGCTTTCATGTCCTGGCTATTGTAAATAGTGCTGCAGTTAACATTGGGATGTATATGTCTTTTTGAATTATGTTGTTCTCTGGATATATGCCCAGTAGTGGGATTGCTGGGTCATATGGTAACTCTACTTTTAGTTTTTCAAGGAACCTCTATACTGTTCTCCATAGTGGCTGTATCAATTTACATTCCCACCAACAGTGCAAGAGCGTTCCCTTTGCTCCACACCCTCTCTAGCATTTACTGTTTGCAGATTTTCTGATGACGCCCATTCTAACCAGTGTGAGGTGATATCTCGTAGTTTTGATTTGCATTTCTCTAATAATTAGTGATGTTGAGCAGCTTTTCATGTGCCTCTTGCCCATCCATATGTCTTCTTTGGAGGAATGCCTATTTAGGTCTTTTGCCCGTTTTTTGATTGGGTTGTTTGTTTTTTTGATATTGAGCTGCATGAACTGTCTATATATTTTGGAGGTTAATCCTTTGTCTATTGATTCATTTGCAAATGTTTTCTCCCATTCTGAGGGTTGTCTCCATGCATTTTCTGCAAGCTTCCTGGTGAGGAGGTGGTGGTGGTGGTAGGAATTACCCTTTGTCAAATCTATAGTCTGAGACCTGCAAACCACTGTACATTCATTCCCCATGATTAGACATAAAATAATATGGACACCACTCAGAAGTAAATTTTTCAAGTGATTTCTATTGTTATAGAATTATTCAGTACAACAAAATGTTGCCCAACATCAAGTGAATCTGCCTAAATGAGATCTTCCTTTGAATACACATCATACTTGCATTCTTTTGGGTAGAGTGGCAGGCCGAAGGGCATATGTCTAAGTGAGCATCTGCAGTGGGCTGTTCGTCACCGTGGAGAAGGAGAAGGATCTTTGTGTTGCCGGTGACCACTGAGAACGTCACTATGAGTTGACTCTGATTTGTGGGTCTCGACAGAGCAAGGTCCAGAACCTTTGCTCAGAGGCTGGACCTTCCAGTGGTGGGAGAGTGAAAGCCTGCATTCACCCCTGCAGGGAGATCGAATGACATTGAGCTGCTCAGGGCTTTTCGTCCTTAGTGAGAACCAGTATATTTGTCTTAGTTATAGCTCTTGCACATACTGACTCTCTTATTCTCATCCATCTGGTTTAAGTTTCATAAATCAAGCAACCCTAATATACTGGACTTGATAAGATATGGTATCGTTCTCTGGATACACCCAGAATCTTATGGGTATCTTAAGGGTGCTGTGGCTGGAACTGGGACTAAACATCACCATTCATACACACAAGCACTCTGCATGCCCTTGTTGGGAACTCCTGCTATAACTAAACGAAACATGCTGTGCAGGGTAACGACAGGGAGAGTAGGGACTTGGAGGAACTGGGCACATAAAGGGCACATTCACCCTGCTCCAGCTCTCCATGCCAGGCAGCGTGCAGGCCCCGTCCTATCACATCTTCTCCATTTTTTCAGGCAAGCTGGAAATCAGGATTTTTTTTTTCTGTGACTTCTCCCAATTTTTAAATATTAGCAATACTTTTAATTGTGCTAAAATACATATAGCATAAAACTTACCATCTCACTTATTTTTAAGTGCACAATTCGATCGCATTATATGTACACTGTCATGCAGCCAGTCTCCAGAACTTTCTTTACCTTGTGAAACTGAAACTCTGCCCATTAAACAACTCCCCATTGCCCCTCCCCCAGCTCTGGGCAACCACCCTTCTACTTTCCATCTCTATGAATTTGACTACGTGAGGCACCTCATACAAATGGAATCATACGTTTGTCTTTTTGTGATGGACTTCTTTCACTTGGCATAATGTCCTCAAGGCTCATCCATGTTGCAGCATGTGTCAGAATTTCCTTCCTTTTTAAGGCTGAATAATATTCCTTTGTATGTATAGACCATGTTTTATTTATCCATTTATCCACTGGTGGATACTTGGGTTGCTAGGCAACTAATTTTCCAAAAGAATTGGAAGCAGTGTGTGACAGAAGATTTCTCAGCTGGCTGGATTTAGCACATGGGCTGTCATTTTGTGTCAGCTGCCCTTCACGGCTAATAAAATTACATGTGGACGTTTTTATTAACTCATTGCACTCAGTCACAGAAACCTTGGAAGCGCAGAGGATAAAGTAACCCTGGAAATTACACTAATGGGTCATGCCTCCATCTACTTAGAGGCTTGACTCATTCTATAAGTGAAATTTGTGGCGCATTATCAGAGACTTTTAAGGATGCCCTGCACTTATATTTAATACTTAATGTGCTTAAAGTCCTAAAGCAAACTTGGCAGCAGTTCTTCTTCGGGAACCGGCATATAGCACCTTGCACAGGGCTTCGCCCAGAGCAGACACTAACAGGTGCAGAATGAATGAATAAATTTCAGACCCGAGTTGCACCCAGCCCCTGTTATCCAGCATGCTGCTGGAGAAATTAAATCTGTTTCCAAAGCCGCCAACCTGAGCGGAGCCCGGGAGGTAATCAAGTCAAAGCTTCCCGCTCATGTGCAGTGGCTGCCTGACTCAGGAGGTTCACAGAGATGACTCCATTCTACATCCTGATTTGATTATGGTGAAGGACTGACGACAGACCGTAACAAGACATCACCTGGATTGCTTGGATGGATGTAACAAGCCCTCTCTAAGCTCCTGTGAACAACCGCCACCGCCCCCCCCCCCCCCCCAAAAAAAATCTCAAAATGCATGTTTCCCGGTCAAAACTTATTTTGCTTTTATTGCCCAAAGCTTGGGATCTAAACTGGAGAAGAGGAGGGAATGGGATGGGAAAACATTTCCTGCCTCACTACCAATGTAAACACTGCCTGCAACTTTCCCAGAGGTGTGAAGAATTTAGGAAGAGTCAGTCTTGAGGTGGAGGCTTGGCTCTTTTGCCATCTTCCAAGTCAGGTGCCCCTCTGGTTGGGTCCTTTCTCTGGTAAATCGGTTTCCTTAGGACCGTGATTTAAAGGTTTCTGTGTTGGTGTTGACATGGGTGCTGATAAGAGGATTTATGTTCTAACATCCCTTTGAAGGAAACACTGAGCTGCTAAAAGAGCTTCGCGAGAGTCCTGTTCTGCCTCAGTGAAGTGTAACTATCACACACCAGTGGGGTACATGACAGCAGCATAGGAGCACCTGCTGTTTACTCTCATCTTTTTTCTTTTCTTTCTCATTAGTTGGTTTTGACGAAACGGTTATGGACACAGTTAATAGGGCTTTCCACCAAATGCTTTTAGTAGTAGGACGTTGATTTTTTAAAAAAAAGTATTAGTAGCTGTCCTTCTGTAGAGTCATTTTTGGGGAGGGGCAGGGCATTTCTTTTCATCCTTCACAGGGTCAGAGTAGTTATAGAGGGAGGAAGAATGGCCCCAAATTTAGACTTTTGACGTTGTCTCCAAATGAAGGTTGACATAGAGCCACGTAGATAGATTCACAGGATTTTAACTAATATATCTAAAGATAAATCACAATTTTTATAAGCATTTCTGGATGTTTTGTACTAATAGGCCACAAAAATTGGAAGCTTCCTAGACCTCTTCTGACACTGCAGAGGCCATGTTGATTTTGCCTGCTTTTAGAGAAGTACTGCTAATTAAAACTGTATTGTACCTTGGATTGCTTTTTGCTAACTGCCTAAACTCTTGAGCACAAGCATATGCTCCACATTCCAAAGCAAGCAACCAAACAAAACCCCAGTAACACTGACTTGGGAAAACTGACCTTTGCGTTAACATGTCGTGTTAGCCAAAGCCTTAAGAAACTCTGAAAACAAATGTTCCCAGGTTATGAGTATGAAGTGTGTATTTCTGTCTTTGCTACCACTTGCAGTTCATGTAACTATAACAGATCATTTGTGTTAATTGTGGAAAGAAAACATAGATAAGCAAAAGGGGGGAATAAAAGTCACCCGAATCCCACTACTTAGTTTTAATGTTCTCATGTTGATTTCCTTCCTGGTTTTTTTTCCTGTGAGTGTATAGATGAAGTGTGTAGATATGTGATGTATACCTGTGTTAACCAGAATTGCTTTTTATCCTTTTTTCCCACTTAGAATGTTGTGCCATTTTTCTCTTTCAGTTCCTATACCTGCCACATAACTGGTAAGGACTTGCTCTGAATCCATTATTTGATGCATTTTCCTTCAGCTGTTACATGGCCCGCTTACGGGCATGTAGGTTGCTGCATAAATATTTCTTTTTTTCCCCCCTTAATTTTATTTATTTATTTTATTTTTTTATTTTTATTTTTGACTGCCTTGGATCTTCGTTGCGGCGCACGGGCTCCTTGCTGCAGCGTGTGGGCTTCTCTCTAGTTGTGGCGTGCGGGTTTTCTCTTCTCTAGTTGTGGTGTGTGGGCTCCAAGGTGCGTGGATTCTGTAGTTTGTGGCACACAGACTCTTTAGTTGAGGCAAGCAGGCTCTGTAGTTGTGGCACGCAGGCTTAGTTGCCCCAACACATGTGGGGGTCTTAGTTTCCCAACCAGGGATTGAACCCGCATCCCCTGCATTGCAGGATGGATTCTTTACTGCTGTACCACCAGGGAAGTCCCGAATGTTTCTTAATGGGAGTAGTTTTACCCAGACTGAACCACCTTGTCTAGCCAATGAAGGTGAGGATCTAAGATACTAAATCATTCAAAACACTGACTTAACAATCATGAATGCAGATGGTCCCTGGATGTTTTTTTGTTGTTGTTCTTTTTATTTTATTTTTTTATTTATTTTTTTATTTTAAATTTATTTATGTATTTATTTAATTGGCTGTGTTGGGTCTTTTTTTTGCTGTGCATGGGCTTCCTTTCTAGTTGCGGTGAGTGGGGGCTGCTCTTTGTTGTGGTGCGCGGGCTCCTCATTGCTGTGGCTTCTCTTGTTGCGGAGCACGGGCTCTAGGTGCATGGGCTTCAGTAGTTGCAGCACATAGGCTCAATAGTTGTGGTTCTAGAGCACAGCCTCAATAGTTGTGGCACACGGGCTTAGTTGCCCCATGGCATGTGGGATCTTCCTGGAGCAGGGCTCGAACCCGTATCCCCTGCATTGACAGGCAGATTCTCAACCACTGCGCCACCTAGGAAGCCCTTGTTGTTGTTCTTTTTAAACTCCTCCTAAAGTCTTGTGAAATCTTTGTTGTCTGTGAATGTGCCTACGTATTTTCTAATTAGTACTGACATGCTAGATTTGGCTACATATTGTGAATTTGCAGCAAGGAATATGATAGGCCATTGATAAGACTATTTTCTATTAGAGTTAACCTGTATCTGGTATAGACCGCAGCATTTGATAATGAGAAATGAAGGGAAAAGGTGTCTTAAATCATGCACCTTTTTTTCCCTCCTGCTCGTTGGTCACTAGAGCTGTGTTTCACCCTTTCATGAGTTGCTGGTGCACACGTGCGTGGCTGTGTGTGCACATGTGGGCTTGTGTTGGTACTTGCTGGTGAGTATCTAGGTTTGGGCAGAACTTAGTGTCCATAGTATCTCGGCAGTTCAGCTGGCCTTGACTGAAGGTCTACTGCTTGTATCTTCTCTGGGGAACCTGTAGTCTGAATATATAGCCCTACTGGCTCATCTCTGTTTTTAAGTCGTTCTTCCACTTGGTCTGAAGCCTTTGGAAGCATGTTGTGTTTCTGCCATGGATGAGTTGGTTGGCAGAGAAACTTGTTCTCTCACAGGAAGTTAATGACGTTAAAACGTTGGTGATGCCATTTAAGAGCAGTTTTGACAAGTAGTCTCTCTGCTGAAGACCCTGGCTGCAGGTTAGAATACTGTTAAGCCATCAAAATGTTAAGCAAATAAATCTTGAGTTTGCTATATGAACGTGAGATGAGGCTGTGCCTATTTTTAATTTCCTGAGGGATTCGGGATTAGCTATTACATGGCCCACTTTTTTTTTTTTTTTTTTTTTGAGGTCTTCTTGTTGTTAGTATTGTAAATTGGATGACAGCTCTTGTCCACAGTTATTTCAAGATTTCTGCAGGGAGTTATTTATAAGGGATGCTTTAAAATAAATCTCATTCATTCTTACACCATCTAATTGTCTCTTTGCCTTGGCTGGATCTATTCAGCGAATAAGAAAAATCAGAATTAGAGGTGGAAGGAGGCCAAAATCAGGGGCAGAAGATGGCAGTGGAAATATCAAAATCAGGGCACTGGTGAAGCACATTGTGAGGGTAAAAGGAAGGAAAGAATCTTTAAAATAGATTTGTTCTGCCTTTTTTTTCCCCCCTTAAAAGATTTGTTATCTATTTTTGTAACCTTGTCTAAGGCAGGGGCACTGGTCCAGGATTCATGAGGTCACCTGCCAGCCCTGCTCTCCCTTCTGATGGGTTTTTAATGACCTAGTGAGGAGGGCTGCTTTAAGAGGAGGGAAGGAAAGGAAAACAGTAAATGCAGGAGCTCGGGTGGTCCATTTGGCCAGTGGGGACCTGTGTCTTGTTTCCCTGGGGCCCAGCCTCTCGTTGCTGGAGTGCTTCTTTATCATCTGTGCTTTCGCTGGAAGCTGCACCTATAAAGTACTTTCCCAGTGCCACACACCAGTACCTACCTGAGGTGGTGAGAAGAGAAGGGTGAAGAAGGCTTGTAACCACGAGAATGACTACAAAGTCTTGGTCTGATATAAGTACGCATTCAGTAACTGTCAGTTGTTAGCAACATTTGTACTGAATTTATAGCAACTCCTCATGACAACCCAGTGAGGTCACGTGATTGTCAAGCCCATTTTACTGATGAGAATATTGAGTCTTAGGAAAGTGGAGTTACTCCACTTCCCCAGCTCATCAGTGACTGCCTCTGGGTTCCAGGTCAGGTTGGAATGGTTACAAAACTTATGCTCCTAAGCACTGATGTTTATGAGCGATCAGTACCATTTGTGTCATGGGTGCTTGCTGCTGGCAACTATTTTGTAGCCATTCTCTCGTAATCTTTATGAAACCTGGTGTTGTTGGTCTGACTTGACTCACCCAAGATCGCACAGCTTACAAGAGGTGGGGTGGAGTGGTGAATTCAGTTCTTGACTCTATCTTCTGTGCTGTCACAGTGATTTCAGTCTTTGAGACTGAGGAGCTACAGGGTGAATTATCTGTGTTTTTACTAAAATTATGCTCCTACTTTTGAGCTGGAGTTCAGCTCTGATTTTCCTCTTCACCTCTTCCTACAACCTCTCTACCCTCCTTATACCTGATGAAGCTGACAGTAGTTAGAGGGAATCCACCACCATCCTAGAGAGTGAGCAGCTAGAATGCCCCTGCTCTGACCAGTGCCAATGGGAGGAAAGACCAGGAGAGAAGCATTTGTGCATCAACCTCCCCTTCTCAGTGTGGAGCAGGGAAAATGGGTGCCCCAGAGTCAGGCTGACTGTCTGATTTGGGGTAAATTCTTAATCTCCATGTCCTGTTTCCTTGTCTGCAAAATTATGATGGCAGTATCTCCTTTATAGGGTAATTATAAGATATAAAGTATATTCAGGACACATGAGAACCATGGATCTATTTCTATTTTTGCCAATCAGAACCCGCCCTGCCCTTCTCTGAATTGTGAGGTTCATAAGAGCCTGCTTCACCTAACACATGCTCATGTGTTAGCCTCTTTTGTATTTCACAAAACGGATTTATTTAGTTAAGCCTTGACCATGAGGATTTGAATAAAACGTCAGTAGTTTCTGCTAATTGATTTTTTTGCATACAAAGACGTACTGGATTGGCTATACTGAAAGGTAGCTATTTTCCAGATCCTTTTCCCCTTGCTTCTTCTGCACCTGATTTTGTTTTGTTATGAAAAAGATTTGTATATGGGCTTCAGAAACACATTTTTTCAAGCCTGACAATTCCAAGGGCTGATCACTTCCCAGTGTAGACCTTTGGAAGTGCAATGCAGTGCAAGAGAGGAAAGCAGACAGGATTGAGATTCTTGGCTGGAAACCACTTGTAGGTATTAAGGGGGGATACCTGGCTATGGGCACTGGCTTGCCATCATGAAAGCAGCAAGCACAGGTGGGTTGGGTTTTCCCAGATCCTCTTTCCTTCCCAACTTCCGTTTGTGTGCAGGGCTCAGTCGTCTTTATTCCAACCCTGTTGCTTACTGGTGCCATTGTTACCTTCTCTTAATTTATCCCTCATCTTTGAGTCAGTACCTTACTGGGGAATTAGAAAAGGAGACAAGAGCCTTGCATATAAAGGGATATTTGGTAGCCTTCAGTAGTACAGAAATTCAGGGAACCTCTCTTAAGGAAGCTTCACTTAACCAACTGGCTCTTTTTTTTTTTTTTTTTTTTTTAAATATTTATCTCTTTGGCTGTGGCGGGTCTTAGTTGTGGCATGCGGGATCTTTGTTGCAGCATGTGGGATCTTTAGTTGCGGCATGTGGGGTCTTGGTTGTGGCATGCGGGATCTAGTTCCCTGACCAGGGATTGCACCTGGGCCCCCTGCATTGGGAGAGTGGAGTCTTAACCACTGGACCACCAGGGAAGTCCCATTAACCAATTTGCTCTTCATTCTGAAAGGTGCCTTCAGCCCCCTGACCTCCCACATTGGCTAGACGGCTGCTGAATTTGTTATCACTTCTATGTGACAAACTGTCCCCAAACTTAGAGGCTTCAAATGATGCTTGATTTCATACAGTTTCTGTAGAAGGGGGAACTAGGAGTGGCTTCGCTGGGTGGCTCCGAGCCAGGTTCATTTCAGTGGATGTCAGCCTAGGTTGTTGAGTCTTCCAGAGTCTTAGCTGGGGCCGGATGTTCCATTTCGTAAGTGTCTCACTTGCATGCCTGGTTAGTTTGTGCTGGTTGTAGGCAGGTTGTTAAATTGGGTATAGGAAGGATTGCAGAATGTAAAGAGAGGTCATAAAAAAATCTAAAACACTCAAGTTGCTTTGCAACTGTCTTTACATTATCACTCCATTTTAATTGAACCCAAATTGGAAATCACAGACTCTAAATTATAAGTGTTTATATCAAGAAAGAGCCTATAACATCCTAAACTGGCAACACAGGTCCAAAAAAAGTTCTCAGTCTACTTTAAAAGATGGATGAAAGAATGAACGTCCTGTGTGTTAAAATAAGATACTTGAAGTATGTATGAATAATTTTGTATGATTTCCTCTCTTGTGATTAACTCAGTATGCGCTGGTTTCAACCATGTTGGAGAGAGGACTTTTAATGTATGTAATGTTCCACAGGCATTTTCTTACATTTTACTTATTACAAAAGGAAGTTTACCACATTTTGTTCTTCCAAGAGCCATATAAATCAAGGCATTAGTTTTTTGTATTATCATGTTTCATCAAATCTGAGATGCATAGTATTTTAGCATTTTAGAAATGGAAATGCATTCTACCATGTTGTTTTTTAATTGGCACTATTTTTTCCCTTATTGCTTCATAAATTACAATTGTTATCTTAGATTTGGTGAAACACGGCATGTTTTATGATTTTATTTTCTAGAAAATATGTTAAATACTTGTGAAATGCTCATTATAGTTGAGGTGGGCATATCTGCCCAGCTGTGGTTCAGCTGAGTCTGTTCAAATGTATTAATAACGTTTATAAAGCAGTGGCTTGATTTAAAAAGTGAGAAACTCATATTTCATCTTCTTTAAATAAAAGTAGTAAACATCACATCTGTGTGTTTCGGTTTTTTCATGTGTAAAATAAGAATGACTGTAAATTATGTCTAAAGCCTCTGTCAGCTTGAATATCCTAAGATTCTGGGTGTTTTCTAGAAGAAAGCAGAACTTAATTCTTAACCTGGGTGGGTGAGGGGGAGTCAGATGTTTTTTATAATAGGATGAAATCCGTCAACCCTCTCCAAAAAACAGTGCTTGTGAGGGCATAATCTCAAAGTTTGTCTATGATCTCAGGGGGTTCCTGGACCTCTGCCTCAGAGCTCTTACCTGAACATCTCAAGAGTTCTTTGGCCTCAAGCCAAGCAGGTCCTTGAATTTTGCTTCTTGAGTTTGGATTTTTCTGTGTGGTGCTGTTTTCCTTTGTAAAAATATGTGAAGTAGAACTTTTTTGAATTCTTAGTTTATCCTTTGCTGGTATCCTCCACTTTAATCTGGCTAGAGTCCTTACTTTTCCGTTGCCCCAGCCATAGATATTCTGACTGGGACCCTGGTACTGAGGATGAGGGAGTGGATACATGTATGGAGGGGGGAAAAGTTCTCAAAATACTTTAATAAAATGATCTCTTCTTTATAACTCAAAGCTCTGCCAAGTAGGAAAGGGTTATTGATAGAAAAGAAATTATTGTTATATATTCTGAGTTTTCTTAGTGATGTTTGAAGATCTGTGAAAGCTTTTTCTACCTGTAGGTACAAAGACTCAATAAAACCCTCAGGTATAGAGCCCATTACAGAAATAGGGAAAGCACCAGCTTTGACACCAAAGTGCCTTAAACAGCTTGTTTTTCTTTATTTCCTTTCTGATCTTTATTTTTTCCTTTCTTCTGCTGACTTTAGGTTTTATTTGTTCTTTTTCTCATTCTTTTAGATGATGAGTTAGGTTGTTTATTTGGGATTTTTCTTGTTTTTGTGAGAAAAGCCTTTTATTACTATGAACGGCCCTCTAAGAAGTGCTTTTGCTGTATCCCATAGATCAAACAGGTAAGACTTAGTGAAGGATGTTTTGGCTGGAACGTCTTCAAAAAGTGGGCTTCATCTGTACTGCTGCAAAAATTTATCTCCACTGATCACCTTCTTTGATGCTCAAATCTGTGACTTGAGCATTTCCCACCTGGAGTCATAACCAAGCAGTCTTCAGCCTAGATTTCCCAAGTGTTTGGAAATTTGCTACTTGGCTTTTCTTGTCTTTGATGGGCACCGTATCAGCAAACTATGCCACGTAAGCAAACCTCTTCACTGTGGCTTTGTACGAGATGGGTTTTCTTGGTGGCTTTGCTTTCTATAGAGATAAGTGCCATAAAAATACCTTCTGATATTCTGTTAATTTACCCCAAAAGCTCACCTTCTGAAGGAGATAGTCTTTGTCAACATTAAAGTTGGTTTCTTATTTGTGAGTCACTAAGGCAAGTGAGCTCCAAGAAGAGTACTGTTATTTTCATTGTTCTATGACTTTTTTTTTTACCCCCACCTATTATGAAAAGGAATTGAGCTGTCTGTTGCACAGTGTGTGTATAATTTGATCCTTTTGGTTCCTTTGTGAGAACCCTAATCTAGCTAAGTAGTTGTCCTTGAGAACGAAGTTTCTAAAGTTAGAAGGTCCATTGTTCTCCTCAGTTTTCTGTCATTTGTATTAGAGCAAATATGTGCATTTGTGAAATCATAGCCCATTATAGTGGTAGTGATTTTAGATTACATATGGGCTTTTATGCCTGGCAGTAAAGGCCATTTCTTGAGTTATTTGTTAAAATGCAGATTCCCAGCCTCTTCCTCTGGGAATTCTGACTGTATCAGGCTGGGGTCCAAAATCTTTTCTTTTTTTAAGCAAACACCCCTGTTGAAAATGTATATTCAAACAAGGCTGGACAATCCTAGCTTCCACAGTCAACCCACTGGAAGTGATGGCTGAAGCCCTGTATTTCTTGGAAGTGAATTGTGGGCCTTGTCTAACCACAAGACCTGAATTGGGGAAGTGGCTGAAGGGGAATTGTGCAAGAAGAAAATAAAATCTACCACCAGCTTTCAGTTAACGTTGTGCGTTGATGGCCTGTCAAATCTCTTTGGGGCACTACTGGCTATATTTTATTTCTAAGATGATTCCACTTATAACCAACAGTCTTAATGTTACTGAGGGGAGACCAATAAAGTGGTTGTCCTCTGTAGCTGAATGAAAATCAACCAATTAAAACTAGAAACAAATCTGGGCACTTAGTCCCCTGGTTGGGTGTTGATAGCAATTACCTCTAGTTCTTAGGAAGACATACTTAACATGGAGAACGGTGATAATTATCTTTCAAGAATGAGAAAGCCTGTTAGTGCCCTGGACATCCATAGATCTGCAAGACAGTGACAGGAGGGAGAGTCCAATCTGGCCAGACCTGGATCAGATGCTATTTTGTTGTTATTATTAGACTCTTGGGTTTGACAACAGGTGCCTCCTGTTGAAGGCATGCTGCAGAGTGGCATTAATGGTGGATGAGGCTGTGTTTGGGGGACTTGTTTACGTGGATCTCTCACGTTAATTACTGACTACATTTAGGGCTCATATTGTGTATGGTGACTCCCTACCAAAAGCAGATTTAGCGAGGTGATTACATTCTTGAAGGAAAAGCTTCCAGGTATCAGACTGTGAATATCGAATCACCTATTGTTTTTGAGGGTCCACTTCATGCCTGGTGCAATGTTCTGGAAATACCATGGTGAGCTGGAGAGACAAAACTGGTGAGGAGACCAACTTCCATAAATACATAATTACCAAATGGGATGTGCACGAGGAAGGAGAGGAATAAGGTTCTCTGAGAGGGTATGACAGTGGTATCTAACCAAGTGTATTCATTGACATGTAAGAAATCACCCCCCCCCCCCAAATTATCCTAAAACTTAGGATATCCTAAAACTTAGCAATTTGAAACAACAAATGTGTAATCTCAGATTCTGAGGGTCAGAAATCTAGGAGTGGTGTAGCTGGGTGGACCTACTTCAAGGATTTTCATGAGATTGCAGTCAAGCTGTTGGCTGGGTCTACATCTGAAAGCTTGACCCGGGCTGAAGAATGTACTTGGAAGATCATTTATGTGGCCCTCAGCAGGAGGCTTTAGCTCTCAGATACTTACAACATGACAGCTACCATCCCCTAGAGCAAATAATCCAAGAGGAGACAGAGAGTGTGCACGTTTGACCGAGTTGGAAGTGGTAGTTTCTTATAATCTAAACTTGGAGGTGACAGATCATCACTTTTCCTACATCCTATTGGTCATGTAGACCAACCATGGTACCCTGTGAGGGGAGAATCCTCAAAAGTCTGAATACTGAGAAATGGGCATCATTAAAGGGTATCTTTGAGGTCACCAACTCATTGAGTCTGTGGTATTGTTGAAGGTCTTTTATGAGAAGGTGCTGTTCAAGTGAGACACAAAGGTTGAGTAGGTGGAATGGGTGTGATTTGGTGGAGAGCCTTTCCCAGGTGGTCACAGTTTAGTGTGTTTTGAAACAATGAATGAAGGCTACTGAGGAAAGAGCAGAAAGAGCCAGGAATCATGTGCTGAGAGGTAACGCTGAAGACGTTGGCAGAGATAAGACCAAACATGTCCTTTTAGGTCAAATGAAGGATTTTGTTCTTTGGAGACTTAAGCTGGTGAATGAAATAATCAGATTTACTCAAAAATTTTTTTTCTATTTTTTTTTTTTTAAGATCTCTCTGCCTGCTGTAAGCAGGATGGATTGTAGGTAGGGAAGCCAGTTTGGAAGCTATCATAATTGTCCAGGCTAAGATCATGGTGGATGAGAACATTCATAGCAGAGATAGTAGTGGATGGACATGAAATATATTTAGGAGGAAAATTTGTCAGCACTTAGAGATGCACCTGCAGGGGTTATCCAGGATGATTACTGAGGTTCTGACTTCTAGAATGGAGTAGATGGAGGTGACCTTCACTAATAGAGTAAACTCTAGAAGAGGACTGGGTGTGTGGATTACCTGATATACCTGACCCTGAACTTACAGACATCATTACATGCAGTGAGTAAGTGTGTCATGTGGTTCAGGTATGGGACTAGCAGGGAGGTCTTTGCCAAGAAAAATGTCATTCCACTCTGATTCACAAAAGCACACTGCATTTTTAGAACCACCTGACAGGGTTTGTTTTTTGTTTTAATTTATGTGTAAGTAGCTAAAGTCTGGTAAGTATGATGGGGAATTCTTGGTGTTTCTGTTTTGATTATCATCCTTGTCTTTTAAAGCACATTGTTGAAATCTTTTAAATCCCAGCTTAATTTATTTTTTGAAGTGTTAGGGTCCATTAGGACATATTAGTTCAGATCTCTGTTCCTCTTTCCCACTATCTCTAAAACAAATTCACTAACTAATTGTGTGCTCTCTCACACAATTTCTCTAACACACATACATTCTTACTTGTCAAAGAATTAAGTATGACATGTCATAAAATCTTAGCATTTAAGTCTGAGGAGACCAACAGATGATCATTCTTAAGTTCTAGGCAAGATATATGTTAGTTGAACACCTACTTGGTGCCAGGCTCTGTGTCAAAGCTTTCATATTTTTAAAAATGGCACCATCTCTTGCCTATCAAAGATCTAGTCTGTATCAAGCACTGTTCTAGGCACATATTATATGCCATGCAATGGACTTAAGAGCTCTCCTCTCCTATCTGCTCCCCTGGGGAAAGGCAGAGGGTAAGAGTCATACCCTGCCCATGTGCGATTTATCCTCCCGCCATGGGGACATGACAAGAGCACATGAATGGCAATAGTAGACAAGATTAGGCCCATAGGTACTGCCCCATTGCTATTCTCAGGAAGAGTGAAATCCCTACAATATCCATGATGTTAGGGATTTTTGTCTTGTTTGGTTCGTTGCTGATTCCCAAGCCTCTTGACATACTTGTTGCAAGCATGAATGAAACAAATCACCCTATTTTTTAAACGTATTATTTCACAATCATTTAGACTTGGGGAAGAAGTTGCAGAAATAGTATGAAGAGTTCCCATGTACCTCTAACCAGCTTCCCTAATGTTAACATCATACGTAACCATGTACGACGATCAAAACCAGGAAATTAACATTGGCACAGTACTGCTAACTAAGGGCTATTTGGATTTCACTATTTTTTTCCACTAAAGCCTTTCTTCTGTTTCAGGATCCAATCTAGGATCCCACATTGTATTTAGTTGTCATGTCCTCTCCACCTGGGGCAGCTCCTCAGCTATTCCTTGTCCTTCATGACCTTGACATGTTTGAAAAAAAGCTGTGGTCAGTTATTCTGTAGAGTGTCCTTCAGCTTAGATGTATATGATGACTGAGGGCTAGAAAAGACTTTGTACTGGAGAAGACATCATGAAGGAAGTGGGGCTTTTGGTGGACTTGATGGAGGAGTGAGACTTGGATGGACAGAAAGGAGTTTTCAGGCAAGAAAAAAAACTCTGTGCAAATATATCTATCCTGGAGCACTTTGGTGTTGTCTTGGTTCTTCTCTGCACGCGTAAGTGATGGGTAGCCTGAGCTGATTGGTTAAGAGTTGTAATCACTCCTTGTCCAGTGGCCCTGCTGCTTTGCGTCTTGCCTTTTTTCCCATCAGCAAGAAGATCTTCTTGATTTGGGCTCAACCCAACCTCCAGGTGCTGTCTGCTGTACTATTGGATTTGGGCTTTGGCTTCCTGGGTATCAGAGCCAATAGGCCTCTTGTTAGCTTTTTATCAGACTTTATGCTCTTCTCTAGTCTGGGGACATAGAGTTTTATATTTATTTTATTTATTTTTGTTATGACTATATATTGGCTAAGATTTAGGAAGCACTGTGCCAGACTCTAGGCCAGGTCTTCTCGGTGGGGAGCAATATCACCCCTAAGGGAGAAAAACACTGGTTCTTTGGGGGATGAAAAAACCTTATTCTTTTTATGTGTAAGTACAGATATGCCTACAATACCTAAATAGTCATGCAGGATATCTGTGGCATTAAAATTTCATTGGAAAGGGGGGTTCATTAGGGGAAAAGAAATCTAAAAAAGCTCACTGGTAGGATCAGTAATGGGGTTAAAAAATAGGTTGAGAACCGTTGATTTAGGCCAAATGACCTCCCTATACTATCTCACTTAAGTTCACAAGATTACCCTGGGGGATGTATCCTTATTATCCCCATTAAAAAATACAAATGGGGAAACTGAGAATTAGCAGAATTGAGTACCTTGCTCAAGGTCACAGAGCCAGCTGTAGACTGGGGATATCCACCCAGGACGGGTAGGCTCCAAAGGTCAAGGTCTAAACAGTGATCATACCTATCAATTTGTAGCCTTATTCATATTAAAAACCAGTTAGAAATTCGGTAGAAAAATACATAGCATATTCTAAAACCAAGGAAAAGCTTTCTAGGCTTACTTACTAATTAGAATTTCCTGTTGTATTATTACCCCGTGATGAGGGTTAATGATTGTGGGTCAGCTCTGCATACACTTGCATTATTGATGTTAGGAGTCTAGTCAGGTACAGGAATATAATCACATGAAGGCAGGGCTTTATGTCTGTTCACCACTGCATCTCCAGTGCCCAGAACAATGCAACACATAGTAAGTGCTCAAAAAATATGTGTTGAATAAATAAAAGGGAAAAGATATTATATTTTAAGAAAAAAAAAAATCAAAGCCAAATTGAATTACTTCTGTTTGATGTTAGGGCCGTGATGTTTGCACTTAAAAAAATGAATACAACCACCAAAATGTAGGACACGTCGCATACCTACCACAGAGAAAATAAGTTCTGGGTGGCCCTTTGAGTTTGATGTAGAAACTGCCTCCAGCTTCTCAAACTCCAAACATATGACTTAATATTTTTATACCATACAAAGCTGAGAAAGATTAAATCAGACTTAATTTTTCCATCCATTTTGAGGGGTTCCAAAAAAAAAAAAAAAAACCGAACCAATATTACCGTTTGAGACAGAATGCTGATAATACAACTGAGTGACATATATGGTGTCATCTTTTCTTTTTCAGTTGAGTATCGAGCACAGCTATTTCTGTTTGAAGTGGGGACTAAACCTACCTGCGATGTATTACAGCCCTGGACAGATGAACAAAAACCCCACATTTATGGGATGTAGTTTCCTCCCCCTTAGAAATTTTACATTTATCATCTGTGAACAGGAAACATAAATTAGTATATCACACAAAACCTAAAATTCATCTCATACGCCTTACCAAGGCATAGCACGGGCATTTCCTTGAGACATACGAAAGGTTCAGGAGTAGCTACAGAATTAAGTTGGGTTTGCCAAACTACCCTCTACAGACAAATGCAAATTTGTTTTCACAGACCCTTCCTAAAGTAAGTGATTCAGAGGATCAGGGCCCAAGACAGGCTAGATTGGCTCTAAAGAAGCCCATTTTCATATATATGAGTGGAGAAAGACAAAAGGATGGTGACATCACCACCAAGTCCTCATTTTCTTGTTCCCAGTGGCATTTACCGGCAGAATTGAGAGGGCTTCTAAGAAGGTTCACCATGAGTGCAGATGAAATGAGAAATCGTGTAGCTGAGAATCTGAGAGTGGGTAGGAATTTTGCTGGCTGCTTCAGAGGCTAAGCCACTGTCCCACCCCCGTGTGAGATGAGCTGCTTTTGGATGTGGGTTCAAATATCTCTCTCTCTAAATCACATTTTTTTTTTTATCCTGTCAAGTGGCTTTTTTGTTTCCCTTTGCTTTTAATTCTTCTTTTCCCACCCCCTGGAAACTTATAAGCCTTGGCATTATGTGGTAATTAGATGGTGATGCTGGGAAATACAGACAGAGGACACACACACACAGACACACACACACACTTACTCAGAGCCCTATTACCTGGGCAGGCTGTCCTCCAGCCTTCTTCATGCAGAGGTGGGTGCTTCAGGGTTTCTAATTAAAGGCTTTCTGCCTCCTTACACTCAGCCTTCAAGAACCTTCTCAGCAGGAACGCCATGTACTACAGACACTCCATTCCACACACTGAATGACCTAATATAATTATTTGAAACTGAAAACCACTTTCACTCAACAGGAGGATCTCAACCACCTCCATCTCCCCCCCCCATCTCCCCCCACCCCCCACCCCTTTTTGGAGTTATTAACTTAGACATTCCTTTACTGCATCTTATCACAATCAGGCTTATCTAGTCTTCTGATGAGCTCCACTAGAGAAACTGTGCTAGCTATGCTCTGGGAAACCCCTCATGTCAAATCCTTCTCTGTGGCTGCTGGAAAAAAAATGCATTTCCACACCTTTGAGGGGAGGCCTGCTTCAGACCCTGGATGTGGATTTTATGGTCCTCTGCTTCTGTAATTCATAGGGAAACATCATTTTAACATTATGTAAAGTGTTTCAAATAATTGCTTTTGGGCTTCTTCTTTGGGAGATGATTTGCTGTCCCAGGCAGTGATGTGCACACACTGGGGGCAAAGCCCGATGTCGTCAAATTGATTATTTCCCACGAATGCCCCACTCACCACTGCCACACTCCACCATAAAATTCTATATGAATCAAAAGGAAGAGCTGAGCTGGGGTGACAGGTTCAAAGGGGGCTCTCTGGGATTTTTTTTTCCCCTTGGCCCAGGGAGTTCACCTTTTTTGGTTTTTATCCTTGCCAGAGAAGAGGTGAAGTATCTTACAAAGTTCAAAAGGCATGCCTCTTGACCTTAAAAGTTTGCAAAAGGCAGTAGCATTGGGAGACCAAGATCCAGGACTTTGAACTTGGACTGACCTGAGACATTGCTCTGAGCACTTAGCTGAGCAACCTTTGGCTGTTACTTAACCTCTCTGAGCCTCATCCTTTTCATCTTTCGGAGGGAAGACAAATAGTTGCCCCTTTCTAGGGTTGTAGGCTGGTGAGATGGATCAGCTGACCAGATGGGGCTGGAGAGTAGGGCCCACTTTTAGGACAGGTGTTTTTTTTTTGTTTTGTTTTGTTTTTTAAGGGCCCTCCAATGCTAATCTAAGATGTTTATTAGCTTTTGTTCTTTGGATTGGGGCCAATCCAGGTTTCCAGAAGAGTGAAGAGATGATTTGTATTAACCAAAGTGTCACAGTGATGGAATGGAACCACCAGCACAGCGCTTTAAAAATGGTCCGCACCAGTAATGAATATTTTGACATGATAGTCATTAGTAAAAGGGCAGGTGCTATTTAATAATTGTTATTATAAATAAAATAATGATGATGAAGGTGATGATGACTGTGAGTGTCACCTGTGCTATCGTCCTGCTATATTTTAAAGTAAATCCAACTCTCCTGTTTGGCTCACATCTCCACATCCATTTCCAAGGTTGCAACTCTTAGTGGGCCCATATTTCCTTGGCCACCCTGGGACAGGACCACGTGACCTCCCCTCCCACGCTGGGTACCGTGAAAGCCCTGTTTATCCCGCACCCCCACCCCCACCCGGTCCCTATAGATGGGAGCGGGCGGGAGGCCGCCACTCCCGGGGGACCCAGCAGCGGCCCCTGAGTGTGAATAGCGCGCATTGACGCCGCTGCCGCCCAAGCGAGCGGGTTGGGGACGCCCGGGCAGTGCCTCTGCTTGCGGGCCCCATAAAAGGAGCAGCTGCCGCCGCCGGGGCGGCTCAGACGCGCGGGGATGAGGCGGGCGGCGGCTGAGTGCGCGCCTGGGCTCCGGCAGTGACCGAGGTGGACCTCGGGGCCGCTCCGGGGGCCCGCAGGTAACCGCGGGCGGGCGGATTTTGTCCTAGGGCTTGGAAGTGACAGCAGGAGGAAGGGAGGGGCGGGGGTCAGGGTGGCAGGAAGGAGGCTGGGCAGGGATGAGGAAGAGGGGAAGCCAGGAAGACGGAAAGGAGGAGGAAAAGGAAGGAAGGGAAAGGGGAGGGGGGAGGAAGGAGCCGCGCCAGGGAGCGGCTGGAACGCGCCGCACTTGCCTCCAGCCCAGGCGTTCAAGTTCCCCACCTTCGACCTCTCCCAGCCTCCGGGCCGGGCCGGCGCATCCCTCCCAGAAAAGCTCCCGCGTCGCGCGCGCATCGTGGATGCTCAGCCATGTTTTCTGGGCGAGCATCTCTGCCCGCACAGCTGAGCGGCAAGGCCCGCAAGCGGGGACAGCCTTGGCTGCGGCGTGGGGGCAGGTGGAAGGGGACGAGAGCGACTGCTTAGGGCAGGGGGCCCGCTGGAGGATCCTTTACTTTGCCTCCAATGGGGTAAAAGCCGGGGTTCCCCGCCCCCCAAGCTGCCTCCCGTTCCCGCCGTCCCCACTTCACTGGCCTGCTGCCACTTAATGAACTGTTGGCTCCCCCGCCCTGTTCTCCTTCCCCAACCTCTCCAGTAGCCTGTATTTTGAGCTTCTTTTAGAGTGTTGTTTGCATAAAACTGGGCTCAGCTGGAGAAAATGGAGAGGTACTGAAAAGGAGGAGGTCCTTTTGTGCAGAGCCCCATTGTGGAGCCGTCTTTCTCCCCCCACCCTGAGCCGCCGGAGGTCCCCAACACAGAAAGAGGGATGCTGCGGCACCCCAGACCTCTTTAGCTTGCTGTCTGTCAACTGCCCCTCTCCTCCTCTATTGCGATTCTTCATCTGTGGATAAGAGGTCGCTCTGAAGCTGTGAGGGCTCCATGTCACCTGGGATGCCCCCAGACACCCCACCGGCTCTAGTTTCCATGGCTTCGCTGCCCACTCACAGGAAATGCAACTCTTGGCAATCATGCCTGTCTGCCAAAGACAGAGTTTCTTCCTCCAGCCCCAAAGCAGATCCACATCAACGAGCCCTGTGAATTCTCAGCGAGGTTGGGTGGTTATTAGAGACTTTTGCTTGAGGAGCTCTTGGATGGGAGTTTGGGAGTTCCTCAGTGACTCCAGTGACATCTTGGCTGAATGCTGTCCTTAATTTTCTCCTAATAATGGAGCTTCAAAGCTGGCCTTTTCAGCAGCATGTGGTGTGTTTCAACCCCAGGCTGCATCCTGAGGTAGTCTTGTGGTAGTTTGTATGTGGGATAGAACATATGGATTGTAGATCTATTATAGGATGAGTATAGGCAGCGTAACCACAGCGTGAGCTGGCTAGAGAGTGTAAGCATTGGCCAGACACTGTTCTCAGCTCTTTGCATATATTATCCTCTTTGATACATACAGCTACCAAGAATCTCTAGTTAAGAGATAAACAGAAACGGGGAGACATTAATTTGTCCTGTGTCCACAGCAACCACATGGCCATGCTGGGGGTTGAATCTAGGCAGGAGTAGTCCAGAGCGCATGCCCTTCACTCTGCTTCTTTGCAGAAGGTGGGCAGTATAACCTCTCCATGGCATGATCATTCTGAGGTACCACGAGGTGGATAAAAGAAGACTAACTGTGGAATCAGATAGATTAGGGTTGAATCTTAGATTCAACATTTACAGAATTTGTGAGTTAACGTTTATCAAGACTGCATGGTATGTTGTACAACAATTTAAAATGCCTAGCACATAATTTATAAACAGTTATTAGGTGTATTTCATAGTTGCAAGAGCAGTGTCATAACCAGTTACAGATCTTAAAGCTGAGGTTGTCTGTGTTTATGTTCAGCCCTGTCACTTAGGGGTGAATAAACTAGGCAAAATACTTAATCCTCTCTAAGCCTCAGTTTTCACATGTGTAAAATGGGTTGTTCTGCAGCCGAATGAGAGCAGTACTTAAAACTGTTAGCACAGGCCTGGCATACGTAGTGCTCAAGAAATGTTGCTCTTGGGGTTTGTTTCTTGGTTTGGTTGTGGTTGTTGTTTGTAAATCAGTACAGGTTCCTGTATTGGGTTTGTTTTTGTTTTGTCGTTCCTAGATTAGTGTGGTTCAGCAATTACTCCTTGGGCTGCAGTGCATCATAGACCCTCTACAAATGTTGCACACACACACATATACACACACACAACACAGGCTAGAACATTTACGTTTGAAATTACAAGAACTAAGTGAATTCTGCCTTGTTTAGTAAGAGCTCTGTTTCTCTTGGCAAAGTAGTCACTCTGACTTTTAAGGGTTAGGGAAGCTTCAAAGTTAATTTGAAAGCTGTCTGAAAACCAGCTGGAAGAATTAGCACCACACCTAACAGTTACATGGGGGGGGAAAATGGATGGATGGTGACATTTGCTTTCTTCCTAGACTCTGGAAAACTGTAACATATTCTGCTAAACTGTTACAAATAATCAACTGAAATCTTAACTTAGTTAAGCAATTCTGGAAGAATATCTTCTCCCGTGTGATTTTACAGATGTTGGTTAAATGAAAAGAACTCAATGAATGAAACATTTTTAAAATACAATGTTGACATGGATTAACATGTTTTAAACAGCTGTTTAGCGTTTGGCCCAAATATTTGTTTATAAATGAAGAGGATGCTGTAAGATCAGTATTTATAAAAAAGAATGTGTTAACTGGAAAATGACCTAAAAGCCCATCAATAAGGAACTGGTTAAAGAAATTGTAGCATATACTTACAGTGGGTGAATATGCCCCATTGAAAGAATGAAGTGTGGTTATATGCTAATATAGAATGGACCACTGCAGTATCAACTCCATGAGTTCAAAAATTTTGTCAATTTTTATCTACTCTCTAGCGCCTCCTAGAACAGTGCTTGCTGAATAATGGTTGCTCAGTAAATCATTGAGTGAGTGAGTGAATATTGTTCAGTGAGACAAAGCGAGGTATTGAACAGTATTATAGTTCATTGCCATGTGTGTTTTTAAATGAGTGAGTGTAGGTTCACGTGCATGTGTATAGAAAACAACAGTTGTCTCTGGGGAGGAACTGGAGGGCTGGGGGGGTAGGAGGGAGTTTTCGTGTTTGCTGGTTGGTTGTTTTTTTGTTTTTTTAACCCTACCCCATTATATCCATGTACTAGTTAAAAACAAAAAAGCTAAGAGAAGCTAATTTCCCTGAGTTTGGTGTTAATTTTTATTCTGTGTAACTCGCCCTTCCCGTTACCCTTTACTAAAGAAGTTTAATTTCTTTACCTTGTTGAAGTACCTGCAACCCTTTGATGAGATGATAAGCGCGGGTTGTTTTTGAGGGGTGTCTCCTGGATGGAATCCCTGTATAGTAAGTGGTGCATCGTCCCACCTGTGAGGTTGCTCATGGGAAAGACCCTACTTTTGTCCGTTAGAGCAGGCTTCGTGGACCTCCATGCCTTATACAGGGCATGGTCCCTCTCAGGAGCTCCATAGATTATTTTCTAATGAATAGGTATCTCAAGTATGAGTCGTGTAAGAATTTATAATTTCATAGCAATAAGAGCAAGTCTCAAATTAAGCAATTTTTGCTTCAAGACAGGTAATTCCTAGTCTTTGAGAAGCATCTTACATATACTTTCAGGATTGTAACCACTTATTTTTATTATTATTATTATTTATTATTATTATTATTTTGGCTGCCTGGGGTCTTTGCTTGTGCGCACAGGCTTTGTCTAGTTGCAGAGAGCGGGGGCTGCTCTTTGTTGCAGTGCGCGAGCTTCTCGTTGTGGTGGCTTCTCTTGTTGTGGAGCATGGGCTCTAGAGTGCAGGCTCGAACCCATGTCCGCTGCATTGGCAGGTGGATTCTTAACCACTGCGCTACCAGGGAAGTCCCTGACCACTTATATAGCTCTTTAGGGAGGTGATCTCCAAAGTGCGAAATGACCCGTGAGAATACAGGGAGAAACTATCAAGAGTTCTTTATTTTTAATATCACTCATAGCCCCAAGTATTAACAGTGTGTGGTACTTGCTTTCTCTCATTGTTTTGTTCTGTTTTGTTTTGTTCTGGCTGAACCATTGGAAGTTTGTTGCCGACAGTATGCTGTTTCACCTTTGCCCACTTTTTTCTTCAGTCCTTAAGTTGTTTGCTGTATTTGGGGATAGGTGTTAACACTTTTTTCTTTCTTATGGATTTTTAAAGAGAGACATGAGAGTTAGGAAGAAATAGATATTTTAAAAGTTGTGTCTGAATTTTTAGTATGTATCCATTTCAGAGATTTGGGTCTTCATTTCTACCATCCTTAACCATCTTGGTAGACTGTAACTGATGCGCAAGTTTCTGTTGCTGTCTTCTAAAAGAGTACTGATTCTTATGTCTTAGAAGGGATTGATACAGATGACAATGAAGGTGACGATGTTAGCAGCGTATTACTATGTATATTAATACATGTGTTAATATACCACATGTATCACTTAATTTACAAAATAACCCCATCAAGTGTGCATTGTGCTTGTTATCCAGGATAACACCCATCACTCTGCCTTTTCCCCGGTATTTTTAACAGCATATCTGTTCCTTGACATTCTGGAGCTGGCACTACGAAGTGAGGCCTTCATGATGGATCAGGACGAGACCACTCATAATCATGTCTTGGCACAGACAAAAACGTAAAAATTGTCCAGACCACAAAAATGACCACACAACCTCTCCTCCTGGTTAATATGACTCACTGCTGCTTCTTGATTTGTGCCATTACTCTTGTAACGTTCTAGATAGATAGTATTCATTGGAATCTACAAGCAGAGAATTGCCTTCACTTCTCAGTAGCATCAGTTTGGAAGGAAGCCTTGCTTCCTTGAACTTTCCCTCAAATCTTCTGAAGTCACCTGACTCAGACCCAGGTGACTCATGAGTCAAAGCCCTCTGCTGTACCCTGTTCTGGAACCCCACCTTTCCCCCACCCTGCTCTCCATTCAGTCCCCATAGTGTGCATTCCTCTTGTTGCAAGGAGTAATAAACCCACTGGTTCAACTCTAAGTGTGTTCCTAGTGATCTTGGAAGCGTTTGCCGTTGAGTTGTTCACGAACAGAAGAACATTTCAGAAATGTTTGAGTAATATTTGGAAGTAAGGTGCAGCATTTTGTCTGTAAAACAGTAATTACCCATTACAGAGAATCTGAAAAGTACAAAAAGGTATCAAGGTTAAAGGAAAGATTCTTATTAATTTCATAAGCCAGGAATAATCATTGTGAACACTCAGCTGTATTTCCTCTGTGTATTTCTACATCTGCTTCTACTTCTTTCTCTCCATATGTATGCTTTCTCTCTCTCTCTCTCTCTATATATATATATACACATACACACTACACATATACACACACACGTATATACGTATATGTGTGTATATACATACATTTATGTGCACGTACACACACAACTTGGATAATTGGGGTTATCCTATATATGTAGCTTTGTATCCTGCTGTTTTTCATTTAACATGATATCATGAAAATTTCCTTGTGTGACTCTGCTTTTCACCAAGTACATATTTTTTATTGTTAAATAGTATCTTGCCATATGACACTAGACAGTTGCGCGTTCATTGTCCTAGGTAAAATCATCAGTTTTTCTTTTTTTAACTAGCTGTGAGAGACATCTTCATGTTTTAATGTATGTTCAGATTTCTGTTTATTTCTTTAGGATGGTTTTCCCTAGGAAAGTATATACTTTAAAGAAGTTCTTCATATCTATTGCTTAATTATTTTCCCCCCAGAATTATTGGTTCTGGTACTGCCCAGAGATTTGGTAACAGTTGGGAATCAGGGCTGCTGGCACCGTAGGGAGCTGTGAAGTCCTCTTCCAGCCCCGCTGATGCTCTGTGCATCTGCTTCTTCCATCCCTCTCCCTGCAAACTGGTTATTACATTTTACCAACATGGCTGCATTTGCTTTCACCACGTGGGAGGAGGGAGAGGGGCACTTCTCAGCGAAGGAGGAATTATTGTACACTGATGCACCCCAGTGTATTCTTCTAAAATCTCTTTAAGGTCAGGATCTGGTACCTAGCAGGCAGCCCTGTAAAATGTGCTGTGCAGTAAATGTTTGTTGCCTAAGTAGATGATAATCCTGTTTCGGACTTAAAGCAACCTGCAATGTGAAGAATCCTTTTAATCAAATAGAGCCTTCTCCCCAGAACAAATACCTAAAACTTATAACTCTTACATTTTTTGCCTTCTATTCATTCTAACATTCTGCAAATATTTATTTAAGACCTGTTATTTGCCAGGCAATGTTACGGGCACTTGGGGTATAGCAGTAAGCTCAACCAGCCTTACATTATGGGGTGTAGATACAGAAAATAAACTCCCAGTAAATACAGAAATGCTAGGGAGTGATATATGTTTTGATGTGATATAATAAAGTAGGGTGAGGAGACAAACATAGTAGTCCTTCCCTTATCCACAGCTGCACTTCCCTTGGTTTCAGTTACCCGAGGTCAACTGTGGTCCAGAAATGTCAAATGGAAAATTCCAGAAGTAAACATATCAAAAGTTTAAAATTGCGCACCATTGTGCGTTGCATGATGAAATCTCAGGCCATCCTGCTCTGTCCCACCTGGATATGAATCATCTCTTTGTCCAGTGTACCCTGCCCATTGGTCACTTAGTAGCCATCTCAGTTATCAGATTGGCTGTCCTGGTATCACAGTGCTTGTGTTCAAGTGACCCATATTTTACTCAATAATGGCCCCAAAGCACAAGAAGAGTGATGCTGGCAGTTTGGATCTGCCCAAGAGAAGCCAACAAGTTCTTCCTTTAAGGGAGTAGGTGAAAGTTCTCGACTTTAATAAGGAAAGAAAAAATAATATGCTGAGGTTGCTAAGATCTATTGGAAGAACAAATCTTCTATCCGTGAAATTGTGAAGAAAGAAAAAGAAATTCATGCTAGTTTTACTGTCACACCTCATACTGTAAAAGTTATGGCCACAGCTTATAAGTGCTTAGTTAAGATGGAAAAGGCATAAAATTTGTACAGTAAGATATTTTGAGAGAGAGATCACATTCACATAACTCTTATTACAGTTTATTATTATAGTTCTACTTTTTAACTAGTTATTATTGTTAATCTCTTACTATGTCTAATTTATAAATTAAACTTTATCATAGGTAAGTATGATAAAAAAAAACATAGCGTGTGTAAGGTTCCGTCCTCTGCAGTTTTAGGCATCCATTGAGGGTGTTGAAAGGTATCCTCCTTGGATAAGGAGGGACTGCTGTAAAGGGCTTTGTAGTTTTTGGGGGGGTAGGTGTAGGAAGGCAAATATAAATTAAGAAGGCTCTCCTATTTTTTGGCTGTGATAATTGATCTAGGATATTTGTCATACCTTAGATGTTACGGAACGTCTAAGTACTAGTTGTCACTGGTGTGTGTTTGTGACTCTCCCTTTGAGCACATCTTGGTGACAAGCACTTTCCATGTGTTATTTAATCTCATATTTCCCACTGCTCTTGAGAGAGCTATTATGCCTTTTCTAACTATATGGTGGAGCAAGAGAGGTTAAGTTACTGGTCCAAGGTCACACAGCTCCTAAGTTGCAGAGCCGATACTCAAATTCAGATTTGAAAGCCCTGTAAAGTCCAAGGCTAAGAGTCTAGGGTTAGTCCTTCTCTGGTTCCTGAGGCTCAGAAGGAAAGGGCCCTTGTGGTCAAAACCGCTGGTGAAAGGTTAATTAGAAACCATTGGTATGTAAACTATTTATATTGACGACAGACTGCTTTTGTTTCCAGAAAGTGGGTACAGGCACGGGCCTCTGTTCATATGCTAACTAGTCGTACACAAGCTGCTGAAGTACTAAGGAAGCCAGCTCCCTTTGTGTCTAGGAATAGCATGGCAAGGTTGGCTGTGCTTTTGATCCGAGTTGTGCTGTAAGTGGGTTATTTCACATATGTTTCCTTACACCCCCGTTATTGAGCACATATGCTTTGGCCCAAGATCACAAATGAGGGTACAGGTTAAAAGGATGCAGGCGTCTTTTTTAGTTGTTGTTCTTGTTCCCCGAAGAATGGGGATATCCATTTCAGATGGTCCCTTGGCAATAGTGAGAGAAAGAGAGTTTTCTGTTTGATGGTGGTTGGTGTGTGTGTCTTGTTTCACAAAAGAAAAACACCGAGGACCAAATGGAGAGAAAGTGGCTGCTCTGGGTCTGGCTGATGCCCTTCACATCCATCTGGTTCTGACGTGAATCTTGCTCAATGAGACTTAGATGATAGTGCAGTGTATAGTGGATCTCACCAACTGAAGACAATTACATTGAGACTGTAATTAATTTTTCCGCTCAGTTACATACTTCTCTTGATAGCCCTGATATTTTCTTTTCCAGATTTCAAAGAGCTTTGGTAATTTTACAGTTAAACTCAGCCTAATTTGGGGTGAATCTACTTGTAGGAGGTTTCTGGGTATGCGTATTTCTTTCAGAAAATGCTTAACACAAGACAGATATTTTTGGATGGGAGAGAGATCAGTGTTGCACTGCACTAAAAGTGTGATGTGTACTTTTCAGTGTGGCCAAGCAATTTCCCATTGAGTCTGTCCTGGTTAAAGGATTATTCTTAGTTGAGGCAGTTTGTTGACTATACTGAGAGTTTGGTCGCCTTGAGGCCATTGCTTTCCTGAAACCTGTAATTCTGCCCTCTGGTTTCATTCTTACGCTCCAACCTGTGCGGTATGGAAAATGACAGAGGCAGATTCACAATTGTGATTATGATTAACTTCATTCTCTGGCCCTTTAAATGTATGCTTTTCAGGAGCTTTGGGGAGAACGTAGAATCCTAATTTGACTGCTAGTCTCACAGTGATCGTTTCTAGTGATTCTTCACTGTAAAGAGAAAGATGGCATGGTTATTATTTTTTTAAAGCTTTAATTTATTTTTAAAAATTAATTATTTAATTAATTTTGGCGGGGTTGGGTCTTCGTTGCTGCACGCGGGCTTTTCTAGTTGCAGCTAGCGGGGGCTACTCTTCATTCTAGGTGCACAGGCTTCAGTAGTTGTGGCTCACGGGCTCTAGAGGGCAGGCTTAGTAGTGGTGCACGAGCCTAGTAGATCCGCAGCATGTGGGATCTTCCCAGACCGGGGATAGAACCTGTGTCCCCTGCATTGGCAGGCAGATTCTTAACTGCTGCACCACCAGAGAAGTCCCTGGGAAGGTTATTTTGGAAATATTTGAATCTAATACTAACCGCCTGACTTTTGCTTTTATTACAAGGTATATTCAGGTCCTTGAGACTCTTGTTTTAGAAAACACCCTTTCCCTCTGCCCTCCTTTCATTCCTTTCTCCTTCTCACAATCGTTTATTGAACATTAAACTGTGAGGAGACAAAAGTATGTAAGTTTACTTTCTTGAATATGGACTGTTGAGCAGGAGGGGAGACAAAGGAACACATAACAGTAGTCCAGTGTGGCAAATGCTGTCAGATGCCATATCATAGGGAAAATTCAAAGGGAGCACAGAGAAGGGAGTGATTGTTTCTGCTTGTGAGTCTTGGAGATGGTTACCACAGAAAAATGGGCTTTGTAGTATCAATAGGAGTTTTCCAGGCAAAGAAAAGAGGAAGGATCTCATACGGGGAGGGGGAGGGTAATATCATGAGCAAAGGCATGTTGGCATAAATGTGCATGGTCTTTTCATGGGCAGTCAGTAGTGGAGGGCATCTAATATTTAAATGCATGGAATGAATGGTGGATGATGGCAGGTGAGGTTAAAGAAAGTTGGTTGGGATATATTGTGAAGGATCTGAGTGTTGCAAACCTGTGCTAATCCTCAGTAACACAGACTCTGAAGTTAATGCTGACAAATGGAAAAGAGAATTTATTGGCTTATCCAATGAAAAATACAAAGATATATCCACCTTCAGGCATGGCTGGTTCCAGGTAGCCAAAAGTTGTCATGAATCTGTCCTTCTATGTCAGCTCTGCTCTGTGCTGTGTTGGTTGAATTCACAGGCTCATCTCTGGTGGGAATGATATTGTTCCTCACAGCTGTAGATCCTTATCCTTGCAACTTAGCAACGTCCCTGAAAAGCGAGTTTCTTTTTCTTAATGGTTGCAATCAAAGTTTTGAGACTGAGTCCAGTGGATTGACTTAGATCATATGACCACTGCTGAATACTTTGGCTAGACAATAGACCACACTGATAGCTAGGTCAGGGTCATACACCTGACCGCAGTAAAATGCGGAATGGAGATTGGATAGACCAAAACAGTACATTTCCAGTACAAATTCTACTCTGCTGATTAAAAGGATTGTCTCCTTTGGAAAGACCCCGGAATTCTTTCTGATGTGTTTTACCTTCATAACTGTTGTAAGGGGGCCAGTCAGAAGGCTCATCATCCTTTTTGTAAAAATTCCTAGGAAGGATAAGATGTAGCAACATTTTCACAGTCTCCTTTAAAAAAATCATATTTTATTAACAGATAACTTTTTCCCCACTCATATTACCTAGTATAGGGTTCCTGAGAACCTTCTATGTGGGAGGTAGTAGAAGCTAGGAACCTACAATGTGCTAGGAGTTATTACACAAAGATGAATTCTACTTTTACAAAACTTATAGCTTGTTAGGGAAGATAAGATTAGAACAAAAATAATAATAGTGAAATGTGAGTCTATATAAAAATCAAAATCAAAATCTATAAGGAAAAACATATAAATAACACATTCCATGTCAGCTGCCTTTCAAAACTGTGGGTAAAAGAGCCACAGAGTGAGCAGAAATTGAGGCCTGAATCAGCCTTTTTCATTTGTTTTCAGTTTCCATGTGCCCTTTATGGTGTGAGCATCTCACCAAGTGGGTGTGAATCTAGTGCTTTTAGGTTTCTTTCTTTCTTCCTTTCCTCTCCTTCCTTCTTTCTCTCTCTCTCTCCCTCTCTCTTTCTTTCTTTTCTTTTCTTTCTTTCTCTCTCTCTCTCCCTCCCTTCCTTCCTTCCTTCCTTCCTTTCTTTCTTCCTTCCTTTCTTTCTTTCCTTTTCTTTCTCTCTCCCTTCCTTCCTTTCTTTCTTTCTTCCTTCCTTCCTTCCTTCCTTTCTTTCTTTCTTCTTTCTTCCTTCCTTCCTTCCTTTCTCTTTCTTTCTTTCCTTTTCTTTCTTTCTCTCTCTCTCTCCCTTCCTTCCTTCCTTCCTTTCTTCCTTCCTTTCTTTCTTCCTTCCTTTCTTTCTTCCCTCCTTCCTTCCTTTCTTCCTTCCTTTCTTCCCTCCTTCCTTCCTTCCTTTCTTTTTCTTTCTTTCTTCCTTCCTTCCTTCCTTCCTTCCTTCCTTCCTTTCTTTCTTTCTTTCTTTCTTTCTTTCTTTCTTTCTTTCCTTTTCTTTCTCTCTCTCTCTTCCTTCCTTCCTTCCTTCCTTCCTTCCTTCCTTCCTTCCTTTCTTTCTTTCTTTCTACATGGTCCTTGAATCCAAGCTAGCTTCCTCAGCTGCTATTTAACCAAAGAAGCAGCAGTGAAGGGTGATTTTGGCTGTAAGCTGTCAAGAAAAAGAAAGCTGAGATGTCACAATTAAGAAAGAGATTACCTAACTGGTCTCTATTTTAAGAAATATTAATTTTCACTTTGCCAAATACAACCCTTTGCCATTTTTCTGCGAATCATCCCTCATAATCAAATGCATAAAATAGCTTTCAGCTGAATGAATGATGGTCTTTGCATGTCATTGATAGTTTCATTCCACTAAAAGAGAAAGAAATGAATATTTGGGTTACTTTCTGGGTTTAAAAGATTACCATGTTCATTTTCCTGGTGTGAAACATACCTGTATACTCATAGAAATACACTTGAGGTCTTACATTCTTATGGATGGTGTTTCAGTGTTCCTTGCCCTTTTCCTTTGAACATGAACTTCTCTCCTAGGGACTGGTGGGATCAATTTCTATAGCTTCTTTCCTCCTCTTCCCTTTGCCATCTCTGGTGCATTGCCTACACCCAGAAGCTTATGTCAGAGCTGCAGGAGAGGATGCATCTCATCTAGTTCACCTGCCCTTTTTTTAAAAAAACAAACAAACAAACAAAAAACAGGACAGGAGAGGGAGGTTGTTAAGCTTCCTCCGAGTTAACAATGATCATCTCTTGAAGCACATCTTCCCTTTGAGGAGTTGTTCATGCACCATGCTTTTAGGAAAAGGGAAAATTGTTTTAATGACCTGGCCTTAGAAATATCTGCTATCATCAGTCTTCCTTTTCATCTCTCAATTCTTTTCAAATTCATGGTCAGGAATGACAGTAAAATCTCTTGGGGAACAAGAACAGCCCTGAGGAGGAGCTGACCTGGGCTGACGTCTCCTACCAGCCGTATTGGATTTTGCCAGGGTTATTTTTGCCCTTGGCAGTTTAATTCCTCCCTAATTGAAGGGCCATATGGTGCCGTGTCCCCCATGTGGAGAGTTGGCACTTCCCCTTCAATCTCTGTCCTTCCTGCTGCACAAATTACCTGCCATGGTGATGGGGTTGAACAAACTCACCCTCCAGAGGCTTTGCAGCTTCTGCACCTTAAAAATCAGAGCTGAATGCTCATTTCGATGGTGTGGATTGGTGACCAGCAATGAAAAAAAACAGTACAAGAAATAGTGAAATGAGGTTGAGTTTGAGAGGCAATCAGACTTGGGTTCCAATTCTGGCTCACTCTTGCTGTCATTTTCAACGTCCTCACTGACGTCACAGTGAACATTTATGGCAGGCACTGTGGTCTCATTTCCTGATCTCATTTACTTGTCACTTTAGCTCTTGTGGAACTGAGGCTTGGAATGGTTATTGAGACACTTGCCCATGTCTCATGGTTTGGGCCGGTTTCAGGCTCTGGTCTTTCTCTTTCCAAATCCCATATCCTTAACCAACAGTCCCCTTTAAGGCTAAAATATTATCTAATATTAAATTGTGCTTTTATCCTGTATTCCGTGTTATAGCATTATCTGGAAATAGGACCATTAGTGATGATTTTTTGAAAAAATATCCGGTCAGCATTTACACAGGTAGTTAAAAAAAGCATTTACAAGAAGCAATCTTAGATAATAGTGGAAAATCTGAGATTGAATGGATGTTATACGTGGGATAATTTCCCAAGACTTCGTAGACTTAATTTTTAGGGCTTCCACTTTGCATTGAATTAGATCAAGAAACCATCTTAACCACGAGGAGAATTCCTTGTTCAGATGCATAGAAAATGTTTTGATGGGGGTGATCTATTTGGAGTTGCCTCTTGTGGGAATATTTGGTCTCATTAAAAGGATTTGGTAAAATCCTGCTTGTTACTCTTCTCGGGGGTAATCAAAGTCTTTGAATTCTAGAAAGTGATTTTGAAGGGAGGATGGAGCAATGACAGAATTTTTCAATAGTTGGGTGTTTTGTGACATTTTGAAGCTATGTTTTGGAAGGTGTCCATATTTTGTGAAAGTCAAAACTTAGCGTAATGACTGCAGTGTTTTTCAAAACTAGATCCAAAAATGAAAATAATGGCTAAAGTCTAAGCTTCTTTCTAAGTATACACAGAGCAAAAGTTACCATCAACTTACCATTTACTCCTGGAATATTTAATGGTGTGCTAAGAAATGGGGAAAACATTATTGTTACACCATGAAGTCCCTGGGGACAGTGATCATGCGTCATCTATCTTTGTTTCTCCAGTGTCTCCACCCCATAGGTGCTTAATAACTGTTCAACTGAATTAAATCCACTCATTTGAGATGGAAACCCCCCCCCCAGTATTTGAAGGAACTACAAAACCAGGCCATTCCCACACGCCATAAGTCAGTCAGTCAAAAGAGAAGTATGTCATTCCTTTTGTGATGAGGAGCTGTTCTAAATGCCGGGATTGGGGTGGGTGTTACAGAAGACACCCCACCCCCACGCCCAAAAGCTTACTTTTGGCGAAATGAGACAGAAATTTAAAAAAAATTTTTTTAATAAATTTGTTTATTTATTTTTATTGGCTGTGTTGGGTCTTTCGTTGCTGCACATGGGCTCTCTCTAGTTGTGGCGAGCGGGGGCTACTCTTCATTGTGGTGCATGGGCTTCTCATTGTGGTGGCCTCTCTTGTTGCAGAGCATGGGCTCTAGGCGCGTGGGCTTCAGTAGTTGCAGCACATGGGCTGAATAGTTGTGGCTCACGGGCTTCGTTGCTCCACGGCATGTGGTATCTTCCTGGGGCAGGGATCGAACCTGTGTCCCCTGCATTGGCAGGCAGATTCTTACCCACTGCGCCACCTAGGAAGCCCAGAAATTTTAAAAGTTAATAAATAAATCTTTGTGCTATCAAGTACTACAAAGAAGAAAGCATGGAGCATGTGGTGGAGACGCTGGGAGAGAGAGAAGGGTCTTCGCTGAACCTGGGAGGTCAAGGAAGGCTCCCTAAGGAGGTGCCATTTGAGGGAAGACTTGACCAGTGAGAAGGAGGCAGCCATGCAGGGATAGGTGGGAAAATCATTCTGCAGGGAGATGGGGAGAGAACTCCAAGGAACTTAAACAGGATAGGAGTGCGTTGGGTTTCTCCCTCACATTAGCAATGCAGAGGTGAGTAACCTACAGCTGGTAATGCAGCTTGGTGAATACCTGGGTTCACATTCCTTCTGTGTTCTTGATTTGCCCTTCTCAGCTTTTGGCTTCTTCTGTCTTGTTGCTTTGCATTTTTTTCAGCCTCATCCTCCAAAATGGCTGTCCAGCATGAGCCCCGCCATAGTTGTACTACAGCTGGTCTGCCCAAGGAAGCACTAGAGGGAGATGTGCCTTCTTGATTTTAGGTCCTTTCCTGAGAGTTGCACCTAGTATTTAATATTTCTGTTTAGATGTCATTGGCTAGAATATAGTTCCCTATCTGAATCTAGCCACAAGGCAGTCTGGAAATGAAGTCTTTATTCTAAGACCCCATGGGGCCATGAGAAATGGGGAGTTCTGTTACTAAGGAAGAATGGAAGATGGATGTTTGAGGTCCGGTAGTGATCCCCCTGCCACAAACAGCAAGTGCAAAAGCTTTGCCGTGTTCAAAGCCATTGTGGCTGGGAATTAGTGAGAAGAGAGTGGAGGCAGATGAGGTTAGAGAGGAAAGCAGGAGTGAGATCATATAGGACTATTAGGCCATTGTTAAGATCTTAAAATTTTTTTTTTGTTCTTAGTGGGAAAAGCATTGGAGTAGAAAGTGAGATGCTTGGATTTAGGTTCTAGAAAGTGTACTTTGACTATGGAAAATGAACTGTAGGAGGGTGAGAGTGGGAACAGAGACATGATAGGAGGATATGCAGATTTGGGGCAATTAGTGGTGGTGGTGGGTTATACCAGAGCTGTTAGCAGTTGAAAGAGCCAGGAGAGGTTGGATTTAGAATACACGTTGGATGTGGGTGTAAAGCAAAAGGAAAACAGTAATAGCTAATTATTTACTGAAAACTCTCACTGTTTGAAACCCTTTATTATATCGACTCAATCATGTAATCCTCATAGTCACTCTGCTATAGATGCTATTATTCTCATTTTATAGCTAAGAACCCTGGAGTATGGGATGGTCATGTAACTTGCCCAGGGTCAGTTGACTGGAAACTGGAGCAGCCAGGATTCAAACCTGGCAGTCGGGTCCCAGGGTACCTGCTCTCAATGTTGCCCTCCACCACCTGAGGGTGATGCCTGAGTGCTTCCCCCATCTGTGGGGTGCACTGTGGTTCCTTTATTGAGACGAGTGGGGGACTTGGGGCTGGAGAACAAATCTATAGTAGTTTAGTTCGGGCCATGTTAATTTTAGTAAACATTAGTAGCTTAATAATCATTAAAAACTTTACCTTTGGAAATAGTTTAAGACTCACATAAAGTTGCAAACATAGTACGGAGAGTTTCTGTGTATCCTTCCCCAGCTTCCTCCAGTAGTATTTTCTTAGGCATGTGCTATATTAATTCTAAGACATCTCAGTGATCTAAGTGGAGATTTCACATAGACATTTGGATAATAGACAAGTCTGCAGCTCAAACGGCAGTTCTAGCTGTAAATTTGAGATTCATCAGTATGTAGATGGAGAACCATGGGTCTGGATTGGAACAGTTAAGAGTTGATTTTCCCAGATGTTTTGGTGTGCCCGAAGACTTTAGTGTAAGAGTAGAGATTTAGCTTAGACTTGGAACCTGCTTAATTAATGGTAAGAGGTACCCTGGCTTGTACTGTGTGTGTGTCAGGCACTTAGTTAAGTACTTCACATGGATTATGTCATTCACTCTCTCAGCACCTCAAAGGCACAGGGATTATTGTCCTTGATTTTCAGATGGGCAAGTAGAAGCTTATGGGAACTGCAGGCAGTAACATGGCCAGTAGAGATTCCAGCAGTGGGCTGTCTGTCTCCAAACCTATGCTTTTAACCTCTGTGCTGTACCATTTGGAGGAGTTTTATGATGAAGGGAGAAATCAAGGTCAGTCCTAGCACTTGCCTAATTCCACAACATGGGTGAATTGGTCACAGGTATTCAGAAAGTGAAATTCAAGGTAGCACTCTGAGCACTGAAGGATGTCCTTCTGTATTTTAACCTTGCATGTTGATTATGGGGCTAATTTTCCTTCAGGTGTTCCCTTTATCTTTGGTCTATACAAGGAACTGCTTCATTCATTCATTCACTCAGCACACATTTATGGAACAACTAATACGAGCTAGGAACTCTCCTAGATCTAAGGGTAATACGTAAACAGGTGGGTATGGAGAGGACATAAAGTCATTCAGGAGATTACAAACATAAAGATAGGATTTGGTCAAAATCAGTTAATGGTGGAGAAGGGAACAGGAAAGGCCTTATTAACTGAACAAGCATAGCAAAGGATTACTACAGAAGTTACCTGCTGTGTGTATCTGCGTGTTTAGTGTAACTACCTATCAATTGTATCTATGTATATGTGTGTATACGTATGTGTATATGTTTTATGTATGTATGTATGTTTCATATGTGTGTGTATATGTTTAAAATATTTAAAACCTATTCTACTCCTTAGTGTATACTCAAAATGGTTGAAAATAGATGTTCAAACAAAAATGTAGGTAAATGTTCGTGGCAGCACGCTATTCACGATAGGAAAAGGTGGAAGCAACCTAGATGTCCATCACCTGGTAGATAAACACGATGTGGTACATCCATACAGCAGAATATGACTCAGGCATGAAAAGGAAGGAAGTCCTGACACATGCTACAGTATAAATGAACCTTGAAAACTTCATGCTCAGTGCAGGAAACCAGACGCAAAAGGCCTCATATTGTGTGGTTCCACTTATATGAAATGTCCAGAACAGGCACAGACGTGGTAGTTACTGGGACCTGGCGTGGAGGGAATAGGAGTGAATGCTCAATGGGTATGGGGTTTCCATTGAGGTGACGAAAATGTTTTGGAACCAGATAATGATGATGGTTGCATAGCATTGTGAATGTACTAAATGCCACTGAATTTATACAGTGTAAAATGGTTCAAATGGTGAACTGCATGTTTTTTTCTGCCTTACCTCTCTAAAAATAAGTATTCAAAACCTTTCACTTTTAAAATGGGAACAGAAATTCCAGGATTTCTTTTTTATTTTTAGAACAGAAAACATTCTGATTAGACATTAATTAATGGCAATATTTTGGATAGCTGAAAGTAATGTATTGACACAGTGGTGAGTTTTTACCTTGGGAAGAAGGGAAAGAAATGTGAGTTGACATTTCCTATGCGTATGCTCTCTTTTTAGGCCCTGTGTGAAATGTTTAACTAGGTGATCAAATTTCAATAGCTCTTGGTGGTGGGGGGCATTTTCTCCATGTTACAGATTGAGAAATTGAGGTGCAGGTGTTCCATAAACTGTCCAGTGTCTCACTGGAGGTGCAGTCTCTGTGAGTGCCAGGGTCCTTGAATGTTCACTCCATGGGGACAGGCACCCCTCTCTCCTTATTCATCCACGGTGACCTCAGGCCCTGGTCCCTGACTCTGCAGGGGCATATGTGTCGAGTCTAGTCAGTGAATGGACATAGGACTTCAGCTATATAAAGCAGGTTCGTGTTTGATGACACTTGCACCACTTGGGAAAAAATCAGTCCTGAGGAAACAGATGAATTTTGCACCATTAGATGAATCTCTGTTGACTGACATGGAATAAAAGTGAAGTGCAAAACATGGTGTTTTTCTGATAGTTTAAAACAGTCTGAGTTTCAAGTCACCCTTTTGAAGGTGTTTCAGTTCTTCCTGATGTAAATGATAGAAGTGGAGCAAGAAGGAATTAATTAGCAGTTTAGAATTAATTTATTGTCCTATTCAAGTGTGGGTATTCTTTTCAGTCAATGGAAAAAGGCAGTCTATAAAATGAACTTTAGGTAAAGCTCAATAATCTGCACTTTTTGTGAACTTGCCAGTTGGAATTTATAATCTCACTGAAATATAATTGACTTTGAAAACAATGTTGCAAACGTCTAGATGTGAGATGCTGCTGAGTGTCTTCATGGTAACATCTCAAACTCAGTCGGCTGTGGAGATGCTGGGACTACTGGCTGGGACTTGGCTTCCTTGGAAGGTGACAGCTGCAGTGACCAAGGTGTGGTTATTTTGTCTCTGTAGGTTCAGACTAAAAGCAAAAATGATTCAGACGGCTGTTTGAGAAAGCAAGAAAATGCCAGAGGAAGAGAGAATGTGTGACTGTTAGCCTTCCTGAACTATAATGGCCACTGTCAATGGGTTAAGCCTGCATTCTTGCCTTTATGCATGTGTTTCAGGCCTGGAATTAAGGACTGGATATTCTTTTTTTCCTTTCTCACTTCTGCCTGCTGGTGGCCTTTATACTTCCCAGGAAAAGCTAAGGCTGAACACCTGTGGGTTTGATGGCCATTTAATTTGTTAAACTGTAGAGGATTGTGGGACTGTTTAATCACCCGATTGCTCACATTGTCAGTTGAGGGAGCACTCCCATCACAGCGCTGAAAAAAATCGGGTCTGCAAAAGGTAGCCTGGACGGTCCCCTCTTGGCTGTTTTAGTTATTTAAAGGGATGTTGAGGTGGGTTAACTGCAGACTCCTGCATGCAAGGGGGGAGTGAGGCTCTTCAGCTGGTGAGCTGTTGTGGGTATATGCAGTGAGTTATTAGACTAATTGAACTGTCTTTCTATAAAGAGAAGAGTTTCATTATCATATTCTTACTTGAATACTGTCATAATAGCAGCTGTAGTACATATGACCTAATTTGCATGCAGATAAGGAATTCTGGACAGCTTGGTAGCGTAATTACTGCATAACATACGTTGTTAGTAAGAGCTAGGGCTTTTACCAGAGGTATGCTCCTGGGACCTATCTGCCTGACTTTGTTAAGTTTCAAACGATAGACGAGCAAGAGGCAGCCGTTTCAGTGATGCCCCATTTGTTTTACAGGCAATAGCCTCCAAAGTTACCCTAATTTGAACAGCCTTTTTGGCATAATATGGTAGCGGTGTCAACAACGCCTTCACGGTGAACTGAATCTCAGGAGGGCAGGGGGAAAAAAATCAAATATCCCATCCTGTCATTGGAGAGAAAAAGCACAATAGTTATTACTAACTTGAAGGTCTGTTATTAGTAACTTGAAGGTCTCATGAGTACCCTCATACACTGTTATTGGGAATGTAAATTGGTGCAGCTGCTATGGAAAACCGAATGGAGATTCCTCAAAAAACTGAAAATAGAGCCACCATAAGATACAGCAGTTCTACTCCTGCATATATATCCGGAAAAAAGAAGACATCAATTCAAAAAGATACATATACCCCAGTGTTCACAGCAGCACTATTTATAGTAGCCAAGACATGGAAGTGCTCATCAGCAGGTAATTGGCTTAAGACGTGTGGTATATATATACAGTGGAATATTACTCAGCCATAAAAAGAGAATGAGATACGCCATTTGCAGCAATTTGAATGGACCTAGAGCAGTAGTGCTTAGTGAAATGTCAGACAAAGACAGACACTGAATGATATCACTCATATGTGTAATCTAAAAAATAACATGAATGTATATGCGAAACAGAAACAGACTCACAGGTATAGAAAACAAATTTGTGATTACCAAACGGGAGAAGGGAAGGGAGAGGGACAAATTAGGGGTATGGGATTAACAGGTACAAACTACTGTATGTAATAGTAGATAAATAGATGAGCAACAGGGGTATACTGCATACCACAGGGAATTATACCTATTATCTTGTAATAACCTATGGAGTATAGTCTGCGAAAATACTGAGTAACTATGCTGTACACCTGAAAGTAACCTAATATTGTCAACCAACTATACTTCAATAAAAAAAAAAAATTGGATTTTCATCATTGAACCTGAGGATGTTAAGAGTTCGGCACATTCTACTATATTAGTGATAAGATAATGTTTTGGTTCTCATTTTGGTTTTTGTAAATTTTCACAAATCATAGGTTCTTTGTATGTGTGATTGGAAAACTCTGTGATATTAATGTCAAAAGATAATACCGTGGAGCACATAAGCTTATTCCAGACAATAGTACATGTTTTATCATTTTAATATATAAAATAAACAACAAAGGATTTACTATATAGCACAGGGAACTATATTCACTATCTTATAATAATCTACAAAGGAAAAGAATCTGAAAAAGAATATATATGTGAGTGAATATGTGTGTATATATATATTAAACTTAATCACTTTGCTGTGCACCTGAAACCAACACAATATTGTAAATCAACTCTAGTTACATGAAAACAAAGATACCATTTTATTGTACCTTTCGCCAAGCTACTCTAGTGGGCTTGAAAACTCAGCATTCTTAAACTTAGTATTTACATTTCTCAGATTACTGCTGATCCTTTAGTGAAAATGAAATCTTTGTATCATGAAGTTATCCTAGTTCTCTACATTTTAAAAGCATTCTAAACATTAGCCAGTTATTTCTCTGCAGATTACATCAGTATATCAGATAATACGCTTGGTTATAAAAACCCAGGGAGAAGGGAGAAGAAACAAATAAAAAAACTAAGGAGAAGAAGGGAAAGAAAAGTGCTGAGCATTGATGAGGTTTGTGAGGCTGTCAGTTGGAGCCACCAATTTGAAGAAGGTGCTGTGTTCAGCACACGTTGGAACTTTCCCAGGAAGCTTGTCTACAAATGAGGCAGCTTTGCCGTCAGGGTGGAGGGATGGCTACATCTGGGGAACATGCTGATTGATAGCTGTGAGCTGGAAAGGGACCACAGACTCGTTCTACGGAGATGAGGATGTTTAAAATTTGAGTCTAGAAATGCAGCTCTAAGTAGGTGTTTAAAATTCTGGCTAAAGCAGGTGGAGCAGAAGGGAGCGGAGCATCATTTCTACCCAACAACACAAAAGAACCTCTGTTTTAAAGTGATTGTTTCTGGAAGACATATGCGAGGCTGCACCTCCAAGCCCTGTGGTCTTGAGTGCTTGATCTGAAGGGCACTGATTGCAGATTATTAATGGGCTGGGAGCTTTGCCAGTTTTCCTTTTACATTTTTCTGGATCACAGCCAACCTCCGACCTCCAGGGAGGGCCCCATGGAACTGAGAGAGTTAGAATGTGAGTGACCGTAAGGAATTCTGCCTGGCCTCACCGCCCAGATATCCACCTGGTGTGATCTGGTTTCTGGCTCATCTTGGTTCTGCAGTAAGGACTGCACACCTGCTTGTTGCTCGCTCATCTTCACACTCGCACAGCAGGCCAGGGGAGTGGGATGTGTCGACACCGTGTGGAGCCTGCTGCATTTGCTCCGTTTTCCCATTTTACCCGGTCCTGCTCATTCTAGCATGGTCGGTCTGGAACTGAATGATGCCCTGGAACACCTCAACATTTGCTCTGGAGGTTGGACAAAAAACAGCTACATGCCTGTTCCTTTTCTATAAGCAAGAACAGAATGATAGAACTCTAGAGGCCCATATTCATTAAATCCTGTGAAATGCCAATCCCTGTGCATTTGAAATGTTCTGCCTGTTATCTTAGAATTTTCACAGCCATTCTATGAGCCATGGATGAGAAATGAGCACTTCTGCCTTACTGTGGCCCTTTGTTTATCTTCTTATGGAGTGTATAAGAGACTCCATTGTTTCTGGATAGAACCTGTCAGAATTTTTCCATTGGGTGGTATCTATTTTTACTGTATAGCAAGGCTCATGGTTTGAGAGTATAGATTACAATTTTAGTTGTAACAGACTGCTGTGGAATTACAGAACTATCCTAAAGGCCAAAAGCAACTTTCCTTTCTGCTTTCCCTCCCTCTTTCCTTTTCTTCCTCATTCTTTCCATGCTTCCCCTTATCCTTCCTTCTCACCTCTTTGCCCTTCCCTCCCTCCCTCCCTCCCTCCCTCCCTCCCGCCCTCCTTCTTTCATTGAGCATTTGCTTTGTAACAGCTATTGGAGTAAATTGAAGGCTGTGTTCTATGTGATCTATAAATTTGAATTTCTGCTGGTGTCAGGAGTAAGAGGGTCATTGACTCTTCTGCAGTGAGATATCCCAGGATGTGCACTCTGGAAATACTTATGGTTGTCCAAATGACAGAAAATTATGAAAGGGATATTTTCACCCCTGTGGCTAATTTGTGTTTGTGTATTAGTTCTCGCCACTATTTCCAGTTCTTGCCGGCACTGAAAGAAGAATTCTTTCTTAGAATGCTTAAGCAGTTGAGTTTTAACTTATAAAGGAATTCATTTTCAAGCACATAAGGCAAACAGATAGCTTAAAATCAAGATTTCCCTTAAAATTCTCTTACTTTGTGAAGTATCTAACGCGTCATGGGGCAAGATGCTTCCTTTGAGATGATCACGGAGCAGAGGATCATTGGGAGAGCAGCCTTTCATCTCCTGGTCACTTGAAGACAGCAGTTCATGTAAATGGAGTAGCAAGAGCCCTCTACCTTGCTTTTCTCTCTTGTGTTTTTCTCTCCCTCCCTCCCATTTTTTCTGACGTCACTCATTAAGTTTGCCCACATCGAATGACATTTATAGTGATTGCCCTCAAATGCGCTCTTGGACCTTCACAGTGTGTAGACCAGAGCATTGTCTCATTCAACATTCCTAGCCTCTGAAGCAGAATTTTCTACTCTTGAGATGAAATGGCGGACATACAATGGTTCAGCAATTTGTTTAGTGACTCTTATGGACTACCATACATTCTGAGCAACTACCTATGCTTTATTGACTGATTGCGGTGTAAAAGACTCCTTAGTAGACATGATATGTGTGATCAGACCCTATAGTTAGCACCCAGGGCATGGACATGCTAGTTGAGGAAACAGGTAAACAGGTCCTTTCTCTAGAGCATGGTAAGTCCTGTGGTGTGGGCAAGGACTGGCTGCTATAAGAATCCACAGTAATGATACCCAGCCCAGTCTTTGTTTATCGGGCAAGGTTTCCTGGAACGAGTGATGTCTGCACTGACCCTTACCCCAAAAGAACACATGGGGGTCCAATAGGAATTGGTGGCGTAAGTGTTGTGTGTGAGAGGAACAGCAGGCCTAAGGCTGCCAAGTGTAGATAATCATGGTAGGCGCCACATTCAGAAATTAGCAAAGACTGCTCTGCCTCTGGAGCATTTGCTTGGGAGGGGATTGTGGGGCACCAGGAGTGCCGAAACTGAGATCCTGAGTGCTGACAGATAGGACCTGAGAAGAAAGCACGAGCAGGTCATGGAAAAACTTCCAAGAACTCTAAAAAAATTGAGTTTTATTTTGTAGGCTTTGAGAAGCCATTGGAGGACTTCAAACAGGCAAATAATGTAATTAGATTTGAATTGGCTGTGGTTGTCTTCTGAGTCTAGAAGGTATGATCTATCTCAGAAATCATTGTGAGATTTCATCCTAAACTTAGCTTTACGTGGTGGGAGAGGGGGTAGAATAGGGATTATTTCTTCATCCTGAGTTCCTCTAAAACCATGAGTAAGCTGTCTAGGGGATTAGGGACAGTGATACTCAAACTTTGCCAGCCTGTATTGGTATTTCTCAAAGTGTGTGCCAAGGAATACTAGTCCTGTGAAATGCCCAGTGAAGAAAGAGTTGGGTAAACAGAGTGAAATGTGTCCGTTTTGCAAACTCTCAGTGAGTATCTTAAAGCCTTTGAAGAAGTCTTGCCGTAGAGGATTCTATTAAATTGGATTAAACCTGGTGCTTTCCAAAATCATTGGACTTAGATCTCTTTATTGCTGAAAATCCATTAACATTTGCAGGCCATGCTGTGGGAGAAAGCATCGTTCTTAATGAAAACATTGAAGGAGGCATTAGACTCTAGTTTTTCCTTTCTCTGTGATAGTATGTACTCTTGATTGGTACCTCTCTCTAGCAATAAAGAGGTTCAGGAACCTGTTGCTGCCTTATGCTAACGTAGCTATAAAGAAAAACAATGGAAATGATAGAGGAACACATCTCAGACACATTTACTCCTATTGAACTCAGCAATGAGGTTAATAGCCATTGCAAGTTTTTTTAAATAACAAAACTTTGGCTTACGCTTTAGCAGATAACTGTGATTTCTCTGTAGAAACCAGAAGTTTTAAAACTACTTGTCTGTAATGACTTTCTAATGCATTTTGTAGTTTAAAATGATAATAGACTCTTCATAAAGCTCTTGTGCCTTAAATTATTCTTTAACATATGGTAAAGAGGTATAGTACTTATAATCTAACAACCACCAAATAGGAAGCTAAATCACTCAGGAGCTCAGGTATGCATATTTACATTAAAACAGTGAATTTTCATCATTCATGAATATTCATTGTACTTTGTATTTACTCAGTACGTAGTACAGGCCTCAAGTCAATATTTTCTGAAATCGATATTTCACAAACAAATGGCGTGTCAGCATACATATTTAAATATTTATTAAACCAGTTCTAAACATCTGTTGTACTTGCTCCTAAATCGTGGGCTATTGATATTTTTTAAGCAACATTCCTTCCTAATGTCCTTCCAGCGATGTATCTTGAAGACTGGTTGTTTAATATAGAGATATATGGCAGTAGATTTTTCTGTTTTGCTTTAGTTGTTAGGTCAGAATTTTATTGCTTCTGGCTAAATGCCACAGAAAGACTTTTACTGTTAAAATCAGCTCTCTCTTCAGTGTAATCTCTGTAATAAGGTGGAAATGGGATGTAAGTCTCTCAAACAGTGATCTGTTATCCAGCCCAGGTTAATAAAGTGGCAAAGTGATCCTTCTGTTTGAAGTCTTCCACTCTCCGTGGTAGATGTTACATCGCAAGTCTTGGGTTTTATAATGGAGTTTGCACTAATTATCAGCAGCAAGATTCTGGATGGGATGATAAAATCTTTCTTTTATGAATTTATGGAGTCTCATAAGTTGCTGTCATAGTGGTTTGCTTTCTACTAAGTTGGCTAAAATCTTTGCCAAAATAGCTTTGGTGGTCTTAAAATTGGGGAAAGGTATTATGCTGAGGTATTTAGTGATTAGCTCCTTCTATTACCATCATGCTTCACCAGTCACAAGAGGCTTCTGAAAGGAAGTTTGGCCGATAATAATAAGAAGTCTTAATAAACACTGTTCAGGCTTAGAAGATGTGTAGTCGACTGTGGTGGCTGATTCCCATGGGACTAATTCTTTTTGCATTTCAGCTCTTAATGTAATGGAAATCAGGGAGTCATGCCACAGAAGTTTCCATTTTGAAAATGTTCCGTGGTATAATGCCATTTTTTTAAAGGTGAAAAATCAATTCTTTTTGTTAGCTTACTTTTTTTTTTTTCTTTCTCTAACGAGCACTCATTATGTGTCAGGCACTAGCAAAGTATTTTATGTACATTATCTCAATGTAACCTAACAACATCTCTAGGAACTAGCCTGTATTATTAATCTCATTTTCAGATGGGGAAGCTGAAGTTCAGAAAAATCAATGAATTTGCCTAGGGTCACCTGTTAAGTGGTTTAAATACGAATCTTTCTGACTCCAAAGCTCAAGTTCTTAATCGTGTTAATGTAATATCTCCCAAATAAGTACTTAGGAACTTAGTTTTTCCCTTATGGCTGATCCAATCCCCAGTGAATTCTGTTTTGCTGTGTCATCATTCATTCCAAAACTTGGTGGCTTAAAAGCAATAACAGGCATTTACTTTGTATATGAATCTGCAGTTAGACTCGGGCTCAATGGGGTGTTTTGTGTCTGTTCCACTGAGAGTAGGCGGGGTGGTTCAAGTGGAGTTAGAGGATTTACTTCTTATAGATGAGAAGTTGTGCAGGCTGTTGACTGGGAGCCCAGCTGGGAATGTGGTGTGAGAACTTCAGTTCCTCTACGTGGGTCTCTCCAGCTCTCTCCTGGCATGCTGGCTGTGTTCAAAGAGCCAGTCAGCAAGTCTAACAGACCATATCAGAAGCTGCAAGAATTCTTCTTTTTAGCCTCGGGAATAACATAGCATCACTTCCTCCATGTTCTCTTGGCCAAGCAAGTTGCTAAGCGGATTCAAATTCAGGGGGAGGAGAATTGGACACCATGTTTTAATGGGAGGGATTACTAGCTCTTTTTCCTTATCACAATCTATTACTTCAGTTACTATAATATCCTCTTAACTATTTTTCCTCTTCCTATTCAAGTCCATCATGGGGTTTATTCTCAACCCAATAGACAGAGTAACCTATTTAAAATCACAGTCTGTAAAGCCTCTTGACTCTGCTCTGGCAAAAACCCTCTGATTGCTTCCCTTCTTATTTGGAGTAAGAACCAAAATCCTTGTGGTGGCCTACATCTCCCTGTGTTATCACATCTCCATCATCTCTCTGCTCTAATGTTTGACTGTCTCTGCTCCATGTTCTCATTCAAACATGAAGCCTCTTCCTGCCTCAGGGCATTTGCATTTGGTGTTACATGCTGTGTGCCTAGAATACTTTTCCGGGTTTTTGTATCATTCCCATCTTTCCTTCCTTTAGATCTCTCTCTTTAGATATTTTACTTTCTCAATGAGGCATCCGCTGACCAGAGATAATTGTAATTCCACTTCCGCCATCCAGGATTTCCTAACCCTGTTATTCTGCTTTTCCTGCCTTACACTGAGTGTCATATTACATTGTGTATCTCCATCCATTACAATATAAACTCCATAAGGACAGAGACTTTGGTTTATTTTGTTGCTGTATTCCAGTACCTTGCACAATACCTGGCACATAGTAGGTGTTTAGTAAATATTTGTCAAATGTACAGAGGAACTTGATTTCAAGACACATTTAAATGTTTCATGGCATTGATGTTTATGAAATATTTTAATTTATGAATATCACTTCATGTCTCGTAATGGTGTGGGATTAAGTCTAGTTTAGCAACAGCCATTTGGAATTCTAAGTCTTATTGAGGAGTTCCAGTATGAGATCACTACTAATTCCTGTCTCCTCCTGCCTTTTCTTTTTGTAAACATTCATGGGGAGTATTGTCTTGTGAAGTATCTAAGCCCCAAAGCACCTTTTTAAAATATATATTTATTTATTTATTTGACTGCACCAGGTCTTAGTTGTGGCAGGTGCCCTCCTTAGTTATGGCACTTAGGCTCCTTAGTTGTGGCTCAAAGGCTCCTTAATTGTGGCATGCAAACTCTTAGTTGCGGCATGCATGTGGGATCTAGTTCCCTGACCAGGGATGAACCCAGACCCCTGCATTGGGAGCGTGGAGTTTTAATCACTGTGCCACCAGGCAAGTCCCCACACCTTTCTTTCAACAAATAATTGTGCAACTATTGCATGCCCAGTCTCTGCTAGTCACTGAGGTTATAGTAGGACAGGCATAACCCTAGTCCTTACAGTGTTAACAGTTGTCTTTGGAGGAGAATTAGAGAGGATTGGCTTTAGATAGAGTCAGGGGAGGCTTCAGGTACAAGGGGTCTTTAGGCTGAAACCTAAGCAGTGGCTTCTGGTTACTTTTAAACTACTCACTAAGGGATACGTTCCTTCACCTAATGTGTATTCAGCACCTACCACGTGCCAGATGCTTTTCCTGGTGCTAAGGATTCAGCTTTAATAGGACAGAGAAACCCCTCTGTTCTCATGAATCTTACATTCCACTGTGAGAAGATATTTTATTTAATTTATGTTAAATGTTATTTGTAATCTAAAATTAAAATATATTGTACTATTTTATAATATATTGGGCAGGGTTAAGTCAGGAAAACAGAAGCAATGCTCGGTATTTCAACAGAGGGGAATCTGTAGTAATGTAGGCTGTTGGTACTGGAGGTCTGAGAAAGCAGAAGGGGGGCTCTGAGTGACACAAAGTAAAGATAATAACATCATGAAGCAGCTCACACTCTTCGGGAGGAAGGGACCAATGGAAGATGGGGTTGTTAGGGGAGGAGCCCCATGGCTGAGAGCTCAGACCTCTGAGGAGGCAGCACCACCCATCAGGTGCAGGTACTTCTCAGATGGGATGGCCCTGGTTCTAAGGAATTTGTGGCCTGGTACCAAGTGCTACTACCAGGTGAAGAGCCTCTGCTGAGGACACTGACAGGAACAGCAAACAAATGGGAAGAAGCAAGTCCCTTCTCCACTCCTCTGGCCTCTCAATCTCCCTCAATTAGCCTCTGTTACACAAGAATCCTGCGAAATACAGCTTGCAGACTCCTCCCCCAGCATCACAGAGCAGAGTATGGAGGAGTGGGTTTGGAGCTGAGAGACCACTTTAATAACCTGTGCAGATGGTGATGTGTGCTTTGAAGAAAGACAAAGCAGCATCAGTAGTGCAGGGTGGGAGAGGGGGGCAGGGGTGGAGAAGGAGGTTGCATTTTAAATAAGGCAGTTAAAGTTAAGCAATACCTTATGGAGAAGATGACTAGTCTCTTCAGGCTGCCATAGCAAAACACTGTAAACCAGTGGCTTAAACAACAGAAATTTATTATTTTTTTGCAATCTAGAGGGTGGAAATCCAAGCTGAAGTACCAGTGAGATTGGGTTCAGGTGATAGCCCTCTTCTTGGCTTACGGATGGCCGCTTTCTCGCTGTGTCCTCAATTAGCAGATAGAGAGCATGAGAAGTTTGGGTGAAAGCTCTCTCTGGTGGCTCTTTTTATATGGGCACTAATCCCATCATGAGGGCCCCACCCTTATGACCTCATATAAACCCTCCCAGAGACTCCACCTCTAAATACCATCACATTGGGGCTTGGGGTTTCAACCTATGAATTTTAGGGGGACACAAATCAGTCTGTAGCAGTGACATTTGAGCAAATACTTGAAGGAGTTTTGGGAGCAGCCCTGCAGTTATCTGGAGAAAGAGTGGCCACCTGAAACAAGAGTGTGTTAGGGTGAGTTATATATAGCAAGTGCAAAGGTCCTGAGGCATGGAGTATTCTAGGAACAAGGAGACCAACAGGGCTGGCCAAAGGGAGACATGAAGTCATTTGATATCAGACTTTAGAGTTTAGGCTCCAAAGTCAGAAAATCCTGAGTTTTAATCCCAGTTCAGCCCTACTGTGTGACTATCGTAGGCAAGTAATATATTCTTTCCAATGTTTAGTTTCCCCATTTGAGAAGCAGGGGACCTGATAAAGTTTCAGGGGAAAAAGAATGTACTTTGCACAGCGGCTGACGTATAGTAAGTGCTTAATAAGTACTTGGTTGTGGTGGTGATAATGGTAGACCTGTAGTATGAATTTAACACCTGCTATGACTGCTGCTGCGGCCTCTCCTCCCCCCCCCACCCCTTCCCCTCCTCATCCTCTTCCTCCTCTTTATTGTTACAACTATCACTGTTAAACTTATTTCATGACCCAGAGCTTGAAGCCTGAGGCAAGAAATTGCTTTTGATGAAATTCGGAATGTTTATGATTCCAGTCCCTCGACTCCATGGAAAGATTTCTGAATTGTGCATCAGTCAGTACTACTTCCTCCAGTAAACTTTGTGACGTGTCCTCACTGTCATTTTTAGTCTTTGAGTAATTTAAGCATTATAGTGGCAGGTGTGCTAATGTGGTTGTGGAAAATAGCAGTACTTTCTCTTTAAGTATTGGCCATGGTGTTGAGTGTTGACTGTAATGGAGCCCATAGTGGTTAGGGACAATTCTCATGGCTGAGAATTTACCTAAAGATGCGAGAACTTCATCCCTGGGCCTGGAGTGGTTATTGGGGACTTCAAACTTTTGATATATTGATAGTGCTTCTTTTTAGATGGTGGCAATGCTTGTTTTCTTTGTGCTCTTTTGTGGGTTCTAAATTTTCTAGAGCATGTACTTTTTATATCTTGAAGAGAGAAGAGAGTAAAGTTTATTAATTTTTAAGTTAGTCACTTCTACCTCAAATTTGATCGAGCCCTATTTTGTGAATGTCATATTTTCCGTTTATTTTGCTGTAAATGGCATTCATTGACATTAGTTGGTGTTCATCTAAAGGTTTAGAAAAGCACTCTTTCCTCTTAAATGTCTCGTTTCCTGTTTTATGTATGTAAACAAAAATTTTCTTGTACACACTTTTGTAAAGTCAGTAACTTTAAAAATGAATAGCTTTAATGGACTTCCCTGGTGGCGCAGCGATTAAGACCCCATGCTCCCAATGCAGGCAGCCCGGGTTTGATCCCTGGTCAGGGAACTAGATCCAACATGCATGTTTCAACTAAGAGTTTGCATGCCACAACTAAGGAGCCTGCCAGCTGCAACTAAGGAGCCCACAGCTGCAACTAAGGAGCCCACTGGCCACAGCTACGAAGCATACCTGCCGCAACTAAGACCCGGTGCAACCAAATAAATTAATCTTAAAAAAAACTTTTAAAAAATGAATAGCTTTAATCTCTTATTACCCTTTTCAGATGTAACATGTATTACATGTTGAGAGTAGAAGCAGCTTTCTGGATTTCCCTGCTGGCTCAGTCAAATACCTATGCCGTTTTTTGTTTGTGTGCTTGTGGTTTTTGTTTTTTTAATTTTGTTTTGAGAAGCCAGACCAGTGTAAGGCCATGGTGGTAGCTTCTGGATTTATTGAAGACCTTGACTCTCTGCTCCCTCTGGGCAAAGATGTGGGTTTCCTAGAAGATGAGAGTGTAAGTGTTGGGTAAATAGGTTAAGAGGCAGGGATCTGGTGAAAACTCCTTGTGAGAGCTCCAGGATCATCCATCACATCCCCAGGTCTTCACCTGCTGACAGGAAGCTAATGGCAGGGGTACCCGTGCTGCCAGATCAAGGAAGTAAAGATTGCTTCTCTCCTCTCCTTGCCTGTGGTCAGCAGGTGCTGTTGACAGGGATGATGAATTAGATGAAACTCAAGAGTGAGGACGAGTAAGCCTTGTGTGATATGATGTTTCATTAGTAGGTGTGAAATAAAGCAAAACAAAAACAAATGAAACCACTCGATTTTTTTTTTTTCCTAAGGATGGATTGTTCATGTCAGAACTAAGATGGCATTACCTTTTAATGAATTGATTTTAGAATTTCTGCCTTTAATAAAGAGCCATTGATTTGATCCTTGACCCGATTTTATCCGGACTCATATTAGGTCCAGTTTGTGTAGATGACAGGGGCGTAATTTGCATTCTTGGGTTAAGGAAAATCCTGTGGGCTAAAAATGATGTGGCCATTTTGGAAGGCAGCACTTTCACTCACCTGACATCTCTGAAATAAGGCTTGTTTGAAAGGGCCAGTTTGTATTAGAAAGCATAGAATAATTTATAATTTTAATGTAGTAATTATTCTAAGTAACTTATAGTAATAAATGTTTCTACTTGATTTTACTTTTTCAAAACTGGCCACTCACTTTCTAATATTATCTTTGATACCTCATGTAGTATTCTAATGAAATCATTCTTTTTTAAAAATCAGTGTGGGTGATATCGCATGAGCACAGGCTTCAGTTTATCACTGTCTACATTTTTCCAGGCAGATGTTTAGAAGCATTAATAATTTGTGTTTAATTTCACCTCTGAAAGCTACTGCATTTGGCTTACCAGGCAGAGTGAAAAATAATAATTTATAGGACTCATCCATTTAGGAAGTGTAGTCTGTAACATAAAACGACCCAGAGTTGTGACAAGAGAACTACTTAATGTGAGACTGTAATTGCTCACTGAGAAATGAACTAAGCAAAAGGAGGGCAATAATGGTTCATCAGCTGGGTCTACATCATTTTGCAGTTGTTCCCAGTCCATATTTTTTTGGAATGTGACTTATAGTTAGATAATTGGCAAGCATTAGATACGATAATGGATGGTCCTAGGGTAGGAGAAGTCGAGGCGGTAATTCAGTTTTCTGGGAATCTGCCGATGTCATTATTTATGGGGGGAAAGCATAAGTGGCTTATGAACAATAGCAGTGTCCCAGGAGTGAATTCAGCTGCCTGGGAACCCAACCTTAAGTGATATCCACATGCTCAAATTTCTCAGACTTGACTCATAAGACACTTTTTGAATGTTAGAATTTTGGGTGCCAATGAACCCTTTTCAAAGTGAATGGTGGTATTAAGGAAGATTGAAAAGGCGAAGGGGAAGGACATGTTAAAAAATAGAAATACTCAGTTTTTATGCTTTTTGCTCAGTTTCTGAAACATAATCCTAGACATTTTACTGTTCACACTATGATTTCCTTTATACTGCAAAGGTCGTATACACTACTCTTGTGTGTTTCACATAAGTAGTACCGTATGTCCTTGGTATATGCTTAATGTTGTACCAAACTCCTCTTTATTTGTTTAACATCTCGTATCCTCCGTCACACTGTTTCCTTTTGTTTACTGTGACATAGCAGTGTATATATTTGATGAGAGCCAAAGTAAAATTTACATAGTGATGACAATTGCTCTGTACACTTGAGAAGGCTTTAAGAACTGTCATGACTAGGTCAGCTGAGAACCAGTGTATTTATTAAATCAGTGCAAACTCTTTTTTTCTTATATCCATCTTGACTTGCTCTTTTTAAAATTAATTTGTTTATTTTTATTTTATTTTTGGCTGCGTTGGGTCTTCATTGATGCACATGGGCTTTCTCTAGTTGCGGCAGATGGGGGCTGCTGTTCGTTGCAGTGCGAGGGCTTCTCATTGTGGTGTCTTCTCTTGTTGCAGAGCACAGGCTCTAGGCACACGGGCTTCAGTAGTTGTGGCTCGCAGGCTCTAGAGGGCGGGCTCAGTAGTTGTGGCGCACAGGCTAGTTGCTCCTCCACGGCATGTGGGATCTTCCCAGACCAGGGATCAAACCCGTGTCCCCTGCATTGGCAGGAGGATTCTTAACCACTGTGCCACCAGGGAAGTCCCTTGACTTGCTCTTATAACTGCTCTCTCGATACTAGATATTAATTGATTTCTCTCTTTATATCGGGTGTATAGTATTTCTTCAACAAGTAAGTATTACATCCTTTCAATGAAGAGTTAATCATGTAAAGAATAACATGTTAACATGAAATTAAAGGACTTGAGGGCCTCAAATTCAGACACTGTATTCCAGTAAATAGGCATCTATCTATCCTTATAGATAGATGCCAGTGCTTAATGACAAATGATTAACTAAAATTATGGTATTTACAGAACAAATTGACTTTATGATTTCTTAGCAAAAGATAATCCAAAGAGTTGTGGTTGGGAGTTATATGCCTTCATGTGAGACGCTTTGAAAAATGATAATTAAGGGTAGAAAATTTTGTGAACCGTGAAAATTTTGTGGAGGAAAAAATGCCCCCTTGGGAGAATTAAATTAGGCATTAAGTACAGAAAACCTGTGTTCCATGGTAGCAGTATAATGAAGGGTCAGTAGTTAGGTTCTTTACTTTGGAAGGGAAATGGTTGGAAAAAATGAGGAGGGAGTTGTGGTGGTGATGGTGATGATGCTTTTGTTGTTATGGCCAGTGTTTATTGAATGCAGGTTATGATCGAGCCTAGCAGGTTGAATACATTGTCTTACATAATCCTTACACAACCTTCAAGGCCAGTATTATTATTATCCTCACTTTAGAGATGAGGAAACCACAGCCCAAAATGTTTACCTTGGCTATGGTTGCACAGTTTATCAATATCAGAGCTGGAATTTGAACTCACCAAGTCTGACTTGAGATTTCATAACAGTTTCTCTATATGGCCATTCTGGGAGAACTCCAGACCCCGTCCAGTTTTTAGGAAAATAACATAACATGGTCTGTAATGTCTGATCTCACGCTTGCATGTGATTCATATGTTGGAAGGACGAATGAAAGCAGGTTGCTGTTGAAGAACAAATCATGCTGTGCGCGTGTTATTCGCAGAAATGTATCAACTCCTCTACTGAATTGTAATATCCTTGAAGACAGACACTACTTGCTGTTTATCTCTGCATCTCTGTCGTGTAATAATATTTTTAAGAGCTTTATTCATAGACATACACTCCACAAAACTCAGCATTTTTATTACAGTCCTAGTAGTATGCAACCATTCCAGCTGTCTGATTTTGGGACATTCTTTTTACCCCCAGAAGAAACCATCTACCCATTGGCAGTCACTCTTGATAAATTTTTTTTTTTTAAACTGAAGAAAGAAAGCTGCCAAAGATTAGAAACGTTTATCATTGGGCTTGCTAAGTCACCTAATTTGTGGGAACTTGATATTCTTCATTAATTATAGCTTTTCATCAAAATAATCGTTTTCTTTCACTTGCTTCTGAAATTACCTGGTTGAAATTGTTGGCGTTAGTTCATTCCATTTTGTACAAACAATTACTGTCATTAATTCAGAGAAAGTAAAAAGTATAACCTGTCATAACAGAGAAAGTCTATCTGATCTAATCCCTTTTTATCATAGGCCGTCTTTGGTGCTAGACTGTGGCATTACTGATTTTCAGAATTCCTTTCTGAACAAAAGTGCCTCAAGATAATGCTCCAAAGTTGGTTTTTGATAAGCATGTATCGAATGTTGGAGATCCGTAGCCTTTCTTGCCTGAACGCTGCATGTTTGCAGTGAATCAATGGCAGCTTGAGAATTTTCCCTTTCCTGTTTTTAATGAACGCAGGATTTCCGTGAGTTTATATGTGCCAAGCTTCCCTCCCCCGCATCAAAGAGGAAGAATGGTTAATATGCATGTTCAAGTCATTACTTGACTTTCTTATTCAATGGATTCTGGCCTGAATTACCTCATTATTCTGATTAAAAGGTAGTAAGAAATATTTCCTGGGAGCTCTGGTTTTGGATTAAGGAAGTCACTGGGGGAGGGCAAGCATTCTTCCCCCAGGCTTCACTCCATCAGCTCAAACTTTCTTTGATGAGGACAGGTGATGAAGAGCTGTGAAGACTCAGCTGTGCCTCTCCCCCTCCCCCTCCTCGTTTGTTTCTATACCCAGTGTCTTCTTTGTATACCGGGGTGTTGGCTGCTCTGTGGCAATAGAATCTTGGGTTCAAAACCTGGCTCTGCCGTTTCCCAGCTGTGTAATTTTTGGCAAGTCACCTAATCTCTGTGCACGTTTTCTCAGCTGTGAAGTGGGGATAGTAATAACTATTGGGTGGATTTGAAAGGACACAAGTGGGGGACTTGTTTTATGTTTTTTACAACTTTTTTTTTAATTGTAGTACAGTGTGGTTGATGTACAATGTTGTGTTCGTTTCAGGTGTACAGCAAAGTGATTCAGTATTATATATATATATATTCTTTTTCAGATTCTGTTTCGTTATAGGTTGTTACGAGATATTGAGTAGAGTTCCCTGTGCTATACAGTAGGTCCTTGTTTACCTGTTTTATATATAGCAGTGTGTATATGTTAATCCCAAACTCCTAATTTATCTCCCCACCCCCCCCCCGCTCCCCGCTGTCCCCTTTGGTAACCATAAGTTTCTATGTCTGTGAGTCTATTTCTGTTTTGCAAATAAGTTCATTTGTATACTTTTTTTAGATTCCACATACAAGAGATATCATATGATATTTGTTTTTGACTTACTTCACTGGATATGATAATCTCTAGGTCCATCCATGTTGCTGTAAATGGCAGTATTTTATTCTTTTTTATGGCTAATATTCCATGGTATATATGTACATCTTCTTTATCCATTCATCTGCATGCGGACTGGTTTTAAACATAAGCACTTTCTTTGAGGAGAAGTCTGTTGGTCTTTTGTCCTCAGTCCTCTGTGCATACTTCGTGTTCACTGGCAGGGTCAGCAAGTGATACAAAAGCTTCAGTAAAAGTGAGTGCTTTTTATCCAGGAAGATGTAATCCAATACTGAGCAGATGATTTTCTTTATAATTTTTAAAAAATCCTTATAATTGTGTTAAGGAGGAAGTCTCAATTTGGTGCTAATAGGTCTCTAACAACTTTCTAGTGTGTGTTAATCTCCCCTTGTAATAAGAGAATGCAGACCTCAGGCTCAGAACCTCAGGCTCTAGATAAAATGAAATGATTTTATTTTGGGTGTGTTTATTTTTAGCTATTGTTTATGGCAGGCTGAAACTGATTGCTCACTGGAGGTAATGCTAAATGTTTCCTTTCCTAAAGTTTATAAGCAGTAAAATTCACTCTTTGTGGTGTACAGTTCTATAGGTTTTGAGAAATGCATCGTCCTTCACCCTCCACCACAATCAGGATACAGAAGAGTCCTGCCTCCTCAACCCCTGCCCCTCCCCCAATCCCCTTCTACTGTGCCCTTGTAGTCAACCCCAGCCACACACCTGGCAACAACTGGATTCTTCTCCATCCCTACTACAGTTTTGCCTTTTATACAGTATCATTGAAATGGAATCATACATTATGTAGCCTTTTGAGTCTGGCTTTTCTTACACTTACCAGAATGTATTTGAGATTAATCCATGTTATTGTGCACATCTATACTTTTGCTGAGTTCCTTGTAGGGATTTACCACAGCGTATCCATTCACCAATTGAAGGACATTCAGGTTGTTTTCCTATTTGGGGATGATTACGGGTGGAGCTGCTATAAACATTTGTATATAGGCTTGTGTGTGAATGTAACTTTTCATTTCTCTGTGGTAAGTATTTAGGAGTGTGATTTGGGGGGTCATATGGTAGATTTATGTTTAACTTTTTAGCAAGCTGCCAGACTCTTTTCCCGGTAGCTGTACCATTTTGCATCCTGGCCAACAACGTATGAGAGTTTCAGTTGCTCCACGTTTTTGTCAGTATCTGGAATCAGAAGATTTTTTTTTTAATCAATTGTAATATGTACATAGCAGTTAAGCACTTCCTTTTCACATGAATATATTTAAGTTTTTAAACAGCTGTGACGTAAAGGGAAAGTATTGAGTCCGTAGTACTGCTGGTTCTGAGATAGGGGAAAAATTGTGTGAGTGGTAGGTAACCGAGTGAATTTGGGGAAACAACATGTTCTACTCTGCTTCATCCCCATCAACTAAAGAATAAATAGTATGAGGCTGTCCTGGATATATAACCAATTTCAAGCAATGTAAACACTTGTTTTCTTGTAGAAAATGATGCTCTTTCCTTAACATGGAAGCAGTTGGGGTGACTATAATTGTTGGAAGTCTTATTGTTAGGTTCCGATAAGCAAGACCCAGGTGAATTTAACATCAGGTGATATCACTGAGTATTAACAGTTTAATCTTAGTAGAGTAGTAATCACTCTATTAGCAGTCTGGCCTTGAGACCAGTTGGATAGGTGCTGAGTGACTGCTTTCCTCAAAACCTAATTGTACTGGGAACACATAGCAATAGGAAATAGCGTCTTAGTGTCTCATTTCTAGGATTTTTTTGCTGCCTTAACTGGGTATTTCAAGAGAATTACTGGAAGAATGAGAGGGCAAATGAGCTCTGAATCTGGTTTCCTTTCTGTAGCCGTAGTTTATGGAGTTTGATGCTGAGGAAGGTCATTTTCTGATTTCCTCAGCAGGGGTCACTCATGCCAGGTACAGCGAACGTTTATGAACCATAAAATGTTCCCGAGAAGCAAGCAGCCACTCAAGCTTTCGGGGGAAACTTTTGGGGGCATTGCTGATTCATACGGAGACAGTCAAGAGGGCATAGCTCACATTAACTTATGATCTGGTTGCAGAGAAGGCTGATAGTATTCACTATTCTGGTGCAAATCTTGTTAACTATTGACACTTTAAAAGGACTCTAAGGGATGAACGGTTTGAGGTTTAAAAACCAAAATCAGACAGAAAAATAGTGCCACCTTCTCCTCAACTTTACTTGTCCTGTATTCCTAGTCAAAGCTAAAGGCAAGTGTTGGGGACATTGATGCTGGCTTCCTATGAGGTGGGAAACCTTGGGACATCTTGTGTGTTTGATTCATTTGAAGCCTCTGTTCTTTGGCACGTTTTTGCAAGGACTAAGCTAATACTGAAGTTGTTTGATTAGGAGGCTCAAGAATCAGGACTTTTAAGATTTCTTAAATAATTATTTTATTCAATTTAAAAAGTGCCAAAACAACTACATGCACGGTGGTACAATTCAGAGAGATTTAAAGAAACAATCATTTTTTTCTCTTCCCATTTCTTAACTTACCCTCCTATCGTTACCACTGTGAAAGGTTTATTCCATCCATTTAACTATTTATTAACTCATAAAACATGCAGCACCCATAGGGCTTTCTTTTCTCTTTTTCAATAAAATGCAGTGCTTTTTTTTTTTTTTTTTGCAATTTATGTCTCAACTGTACATTATAGATATTCTTTCTAGTAACTGCATGTACATCTAACTATGTAAAGAATATTACATAGCAAAAAAAATTTTTTTTCCTAAGAGTGACTCTACCATACTTCATTCAGTCATTCCCATATCCTTTAGGCACTCAGGTTTGTTTGTTTGTTTATTTTGGGGGGCTGCTTTTGTTTTGGTCTTGTTTTTGGGTTTTGTTTTGGCTATAAACAATGATGCCACAAATATCTAAGGAGATTTTTTTTTCCCTAAGAGACAATAGCCAACAGGAAACAAACGGAATTTTCAGTACAAAACATACAGTTTGACTAGAATGTTTTTAAGAGCATATAAGAGTTTTTAACAGGTTGGATTTCCTGTATAAGTACAAGATTCTGCAGTTTGATATGTTTCTCGTTTTTATTTTGAGAGCTGGAAGTGCTTTGGGGGCATGGTAGTGAACATTGTACTGGAATTGCCCTCCTGGTTTAGAACTGCCCTGGCCAATCCAGTCGCCACTAGCCGCATGTGGCTGTTTAAATCTAGGGTAATTAAAATTAGATAAAATTTCAGTTCAGCTCCTCTGTCACGTTAGCCATGTATCAGTAACCACATGTGTACAGATGTTGAACTATAATGCTGTACACCTGAAATGTTTATAATCAAAATAATAATAACCAGGTGTGGCTAGTGGCTCCTACGTTAGACTCACATCTATGGCTCATTTCCATTATGGCAGAAAATTCTCTTGGACAACAGTGGTTTCGGATGAGGGACACTAAAGTCAGATTGTCTGCTTTCAAATCATAGCTCTGCACAGCTTACTTGTTATGTGACCTTGAGAAGGTTACTTTACTTCTCTGCGTATCAGCTTCCTCATCAGTAAAATGAGTATAATAGCAATCCTTCTGTGTTTTCTTAGAAAGATTAGACACAGCAGTATTAAGTGCTAAACACCTTGCCTAAGACATCTAGTAAATGGAAGCTATTATTTTTTTCCTGGTGTTTGATAATCTTTGTCTTCTCCCTCTCTCTCTCTCTTTTTTCTTTTGGAAAGCGAGGAGGTGGGCGCTGTGTTTACTTATTCAAACATAATAACTGCAAGATATTGTTGGCCTGATTTCTAGCTAAAGCAGCAAAAGGCAACGTTGGTAGGCTGTAGCAACCTCTGTCAGACTGGTGTTGTTTTTTTTGTTTGTTTGTTTGTTTTTCCTTAAATATGCTGTCCCTGAGAAACATGATAGAATTTGTTTTACTTCTCTTCTGCCAGGAAGTAACCCTTCTGGCTTTGTTAGAAGCGTAGTTTGTAATAATTGTACCCACCCCAGATGGCTCCTGAAAAACCTTTGAAATGCCATCTGCCAGGCGTGTGTCCAGCAGGCAGCCTGTCATTCTGCTGGAAGAAAAGAGGGGGCGGAGTCCCCTCCCAGGCCCTTTCTCCCTAGCGTCACCGAGTGGAGCCTGGTCATGTGGGCCCAGACCCAGGGCGGGTTGCTCAGGGGAGAACTGGGAGTAAACCTCCTGCTAGCCTGCGGAGTGGAAAGGTTTTGTCTGGGTAATAAACCCTGAAGGTTTTGTGGGTGGAGAGGAACCCGCCCCCACCCCCTTTCCCTGCTGCTCAGAGGCCCTTCTAAGTGTATTTATTTCCAGGGGAAAATGGTGTCTGCTCGTTTTCATTTTTTCCTGTAAAATGTACCATTCTTGAAGTTCTTGAGGAGCTTGAATTCTTTCAGGAAATTAAGACCCGGAGGTTATTGTCGCCTTTACAGTTACTTTGACAAAGTGGTTCAGAAAACGTGGGAAGAAATGGGAACGATAAGATGCTTCTAGGAGGAAAAAAAACTATTGTTTGGCGTAGAAGACTTTAAAAAGCCAACAGATCTTTCGTTTGGTCTTATGTATCCTCATTTGGAAGAGGGGGCAGGGGGATAGATTAAGTTAATAGAATTTTACTGTGGAGGCCGAGTATGAGAGCTGCCATATAGAACATATTTAGGGCAGATTCTTTCACAGCAGCTTTCACAGAGATCCTGTTCTTGCCCTGCTCTGGAATTTCCCAATATGATGTAGACTGTTTGTGTTTTCCAAGTAGCCGGCTGAACAGCTTTTGCACTTGGCTCTGAGACATCACACCCTCCTCTTCTGCTCCTGCCTTGCTGACTGCTGTCTCTCAGTCTCCTCTGAGGATCTTTCTCCTCTTCCCAATTTCTAGAAATTATAAGGTTTTTGTGTTTAAGTCAAACTTCTTGGCTACTTTTTCTATACTTCCTCTCCCCCCAGATTATCTCTGTCTCTTGCCTTCAGATGCCAGTGGGTTACTGATGATTCCCAATTTTAGGGCCAACCACCACACTGATCTTCAGTTACATAGTCAGCTGTCGACAGCTGTCTACACCCAGGTGTCTGACAGGCATCTCAGACTTTTTACATGTTCAGAAGTGAACTCTCAGTTTTTCCCCCTAAAAACCATTTCCCCATCTTCTTGATCTCTGTAACTGACAGAACCCATTTGCCCAAGTTAGAGAATAAGATGGCAGTCCTTATTCTTCTGTTTTTCTTAAACACGCCATCTATTCCATCCTCAAGTTCTGTGTTTAAAATATAGACCTAGTATGGGCTGATGAGTTGATGTACTTTTAATACATCCATCCTGTGGACTGCCTTATAGCTGTTTAAAATGTTTACAATTCATAATGGAAATCTCACTGCTTCTTGTCACCTCTGTCCACTGCTCTTGTCCATGCCCTGATTTTTTTCTCACCTGGACACTGTAATAACCAACTAACTTGTCTTCTTGTGTCTATTTTTGTCTACCTCGCCCTTCTTCTCTGCCTGTTTTCTGCCCATAGCTCAGTGATCTTTTAAAAATAAATCATGGTACTCTCCTGCTCAGAATCCTCTAGTGGCTTCCCATCATCCTTCAAATAAAATATGAAATGTTTGCCTTGGCCTGCATCATCTGGCCACTTGCTTTCATTTCTAACCTCTTTTCCATTGCTCTGCTACAGTTAACTCTGGAGTTTTTGCTCTTCCCTCAACATGCTAAACCCATTCCTACTTCTAAGCCCTTGGCCTTTCCTCAGCCTGGGATGCTTTTCCCATCACCTTTGTGCAGCTCTCAGTTTAGATGACACCTCCTTAGCCGGGTTTTTCCTGATCATCTGTCTAAATTCACTTTTCTACTCCTCACCTTGCTTCCTCCCTCCAGGACACTTTCAGACACTTGAAATTCTATACTATATTCATATACATGTTTATAGTCTGTCTTTCACAGTAAAATATAAATTCCATTAGGGTAGAAGCTTTGGCTTCTTCTCCATTGCCTAAGTTGCTGCCATCAGGTATATAATTCTTGAAAAAATGAAACGTAATAATATATGTAATGTATTAATATATGTAATTATGTGTGTGTGTGTATATATATATTTATAATTTGAACTATAATAGTCTACCAACTCATTTCATTCTAAAAATAACATAAACTATATATCTGGTAGTAATTATTGAACTTAGCCTTTTAAAAGCCTTATCTCATTCAAGACACACAGCAAATCTATAGTGTAGGTAGTATCCTTATTTCACAGATGAGGAAGCTGAGAAACAGCAGACGCTCAGGATCATGCCCAGGACCCCAGGCTGGGGAGCCAGACAGACTGTGAACTCATCCTCCCCGTTCTACACGCCTGCACCACACCAGTGCATGGCACTCCCTCTCCTTCTGGAACACCCACTGTGCGCCTGACACTGGAGATATAAATTTAAACGCTGGACCGTACCTCAAGGGACTTGTCATCATCTGCCAAGGGATCCAGAAATGGGAACAAATTAGGAAAGAGTACAGGAGTAGACTTCTGGACACTACACAAGCAGGCTTCTTTACCAGGAAGTCCCAGCGTGCTGGACATACACAAATGTTTGTAATATCATTGTTCTATGGACAATTTGCAGCTATTTATAACACTCACATTTCAGTTATTAGAAAAATTGGGCTTGTTTAAAAATGCATTCAGCCCGTGTAAAATATGCAACATGTGTTGAGTTTTTTGACTTAAGAGAATTCTGGATATCTGCTGTAAGTGCGTGGCCATTCACACAGGCAAGTAGTCAGAGACTGCTCTGCCACGAACACTGGTGCCAACATACAGCTGGTTAATTAATTGGTTTAGGGAGAATTAGGACTTGGGGAAAACCCCTGCTTATTAAGTTCCTAGGAAAACGGAAAAATCTCTGCTTTTATATATATATATAAAAAAATTGACCTGAAAGCACCATAGGTAATGGTGACTTGCAAAATGAACCCGTGTTGATCACATCCCCTAACTTGAATGTAAGAGCAGAAGTCATGCCTTTTGCTCTTTTTTGGTCTCCCCTAACATTGAACATAGGTTCCTAGTACACACTCTGTAATTGCTTCTTGGTTTACTTTCTTTTTTTGTTTTGTGTGTGAACCACATTCCTTCCACACTTTTGGGTGAGGTTGGCCTAAATGATAGGTCTCCCGCCCAGCACCTGAGCTGGGTGGTTTAAATATTCTAGAGGCTCTGTGTTATTTCATAAGAAGAATTGTTATATTTATTAGTCTTTGAGGGAATGATGAGATTAATTCAGGGGAAGAATTTTCTAGCAAATGCAGTGTCCTTTTTCTCCTGTCAGAACTTATGGGTGGCCTCTTTTTGCCAAACATATTAATTACATAGAGAGTGGCAACATTTTAATCCCTGGGAGGTATCCAGCCGCAGATCTTGGGCAATTGAGTTTCTCTAGTGATGTGTTTATGCAGTGGGTGTCATTTTCTTCAAAGGGCTTATTACATTGGAAGTTGCCGGATATATTGATGAACGCAAGAATTTTGAGGCCTGTGATAAAAATATAAAGCCCTTAGGCTCTGAGCTTAAGGTGGATAACTTTTTTAGAATTTCCTGGAGCCCTAAAAGCTGCTGATTGTGAATGTTGTCTGTATGAAATCCAGTTCACCCCTTTCACTCTGTGCATTTTTTTACATGATAAAAATCTCCCCGGGTTGCCTAGCCGTGCGTGGATTTCTCTTTCTCATATTTGAGGGGCCCAGACACCAGCGGATGGAAGTGAGGATGCTTTTCTGCTAGAAAAAAGGTGCCTTTGCCAGGTCCCTGTCTCAGTAGGTGGTTCTGTCAGCTTAGGTACTCCGGCTTACTGAACAGGTTATTTTAATTACACCTGGACGGGGCACTTCCTGTTTCAATGGACTGATGATTTCCTATGCCTTTGTCTTGTCTGTTGCAGGCACAACCCGGTCTCCCAGAGAAGGAGAGGTGCCTGGCGTGGACTATAACTTTCTGACTGTGAAGGAGTTCTTGGACCTCGAGCAGAGTGGGACTCTTCTAGAAGTTGGCACCTATGAAGGTGAGCTGACCTGTGTGGCTGCAGTGAGGATGCCTCTCTACTGGGCACTGCAGAGGATTCAGGGCCATCCAGGCAAAGATGTTCTGTGGACTCAGGAAGTCTAAACATCTATAGGACATTGCAGTTGAAGTTTAGGGGATTATAATAATAAAATACATGGAATAAGGCTTTGTGGAGCTCTTTTAAAATAATTTGGGTTTTTTTTTTCTCCAGGAGTTTTCTGCCTTAATTTATTGATTTAAACGTGTGTGTGTGTGTGTGTGTGTGTGTGTGTGTGTGTGTGTAATATGGGCATGTATGGTATTAGAAAGAAGAGGAAGAAGAATCATAGTCAGTCATAAAATGTGACCTTATAGGTAGTGTTGTTTTAATCTCAAAGGACTGGAATGTCTTTTTTTTTTTTTTTAACCACCAGTTGATATTTAATGTATTTTTTGAGTAGATGATACATTTACATGGTTCATAAAGCAGAATATTTCAGAAGTATTCAATGAGTAAGCTCTTTCCTAGATCTGCCTTCCACCTGCCTAATTTCCACTTATCCTTTCCCCAGTTATTACAGCCAGTGTTACTCGTTTCTGATTACCCATCTGAAATTTTTTTTAATGTAAATACACACAGCACATGCAAGTGTACTCATACGTGTATGTATTTCATATATGTGTTCTCATTTCTTCCCTGTTTTATACAGAAGGTTGTATACACTACATGCTGTTTGGCGCTTGGCTCTTTTACATAACAGTATGTCTTACAGGCCTTTGCAGTTCAGTAATAAAGCACTTCTTGTTCTCATTTCTAAGAGGCTGTGTGATCTCTTCAAATAGGTGAACCATAACTTATTTAACTAGGTCCCTTTGGATAAAGTTTTAAATATTTCAAAACACAACTACGTTGAATAACGTGAATATGTCATTTCACACAGGTGAAAGGAAATCTGTAGGATGAGATCCTGCACATGGGATTGCAAGCTCAAAGCCAAACATAGGGGGAAAATTAAACTTATATTTTCCGAAAACAATATTATAGCTTGATTGCTCTTTTGAGTGTTATTATTTGAGACAGACTGGCATACTATGATGCTATTCCTAATAACTAGGGCAAGTTATTGTGTTATGTGTACTTTTTATAAACTCTCAAAATTCAGACTCATTGGACAATCACAGTGGCGTTTTCAAGATGAAACTTAAAAACAAAGTTTAAATACGAAATAGACTACTATTTTATTGGGGTTTTATAACTTTGATATGATAATCGCCCCTGTTCCAGGCAGTGGCTAGCAGTTGAGTAATGACCATGAATTTTAGGCGTGTCGATTCTGGTTTGATATTTTTTGGAGGGGGGACAGGGAAGAGCATTATCTTTGTACCTGTTGTTCATTTTCAAATTGTGAGTATATGTTTAACATTGTTTAGGTATTAATCAAATTCCTGATTGTGAACTCAGGAAGATTTGCTGATTATCAGTTGTCATCGTTCCCTTGGGGTGTTGGGATGTGACTGGTGGATGGTGGGCTAGGAGGGGATCTGAGAATGCCTGAAGCAAGAGTGATTTATTAAGGTCTAGGAGGGAGGTGAGGGAAGCGATGGGGGCTGAGCGGATGTACCAAGAGCTTTCTCAACATGATGTCTTTTAACTGTGAATCCGGTTAAAAATTCAAGTGGTTGAGAACAGAGCACGTATGGATCCTCTTTGCTTTAAGAAGTTGAACTGTCCTGTCTGAAATCAGTTATTATACCCATCAGGGGAGCTTGCGTCCCTAATATTAAAAAAAAGTCCATTTGCATTTTTGGAGAGGTTAAGGGTGGGAGTGGTTGTGCAAAGCCAAAGAGTATTGGGTTGAAAAAGAAAACCATGTGGTCAGACAACAGCTTGTCTGGGACACAGGAGAAAATCAACTCATTTTATTGAGGTGTTTATGTTACAGGTGATACATGGGTGGAGTCGCTTTGTTTTCCCATTAATGTGATCGCTTTGACAGAGGTAGCTATTATCCCTGACCTTTTAGATGGGAATGCCGAGGCCAGGTAGCATTTAGGAACGTTCTCAAGGTTGTGCAGCAGGTTCTAGAAGGCAAGAGCCAGGAAACAAACCCAGCTGTTGGACTCTCATATCTCACGCACCACTTTCCTGAAAACCCCAAGAAGATGATCCTGGATGTAACTAAAAAGTTGTAAAAATAGCCCATTAGTACTTTCCCCCGACTCCTTGGTGGGTAGCAACAGGAAAAAGTTTTTCAGAAAATGTCTAATCATCCTTCCATAAAACCGTCTTTCTGTGGATGTCATTCAGTTATTTTGGAGCTGAAATTCTCTTACACCCCGTATAAACCCACTCCATTTTTTAGCCATTTGACTGTGTTCTTCAGCCTTTTGACCTTTTAGCTGTATGATTCCCTACCATACGAGACGGCTCATAAGTTTTTGGAAGCAACCGGAATATATTATGTTGACTCTTGTAAGCTGAAAGCTAAATGGAATTTTTGTGAAATGCTAGATATTTTCACAGGAATAGGGCAGGATAGATCTTTGAGCGCTTTCTCTGTCTTTGCCCCCCGCCCCAGCCCCTTGAGAGCAGCTCTGTCTGTTGGACACTAAGGAGCCTGCAGGCTGGGCTGCGTCCCTGCCAGAGTTTGAGTCTCAGCCCCTCTGCTGTTGAGCTGCGTGCCCTCCGGCAAGTTGCTTAATGCTATATGTCTCCCTTCGGTAAAATGAGGATAATAATAGTGCTTTCTCATAGGTAGGATTCAATGAGACAATAATTGGAAAGGGCTGAGCACAGTGTCTGACACATGTAAGCTCTCCGTCAGCACTAGCTCTTGTATTTTACACACACGACTGGTCTGAAATTGCCACCCTGGTAGATGAATTCCCTCCCCCTCCTCCTAGTCAGTAAACCAGTGGATTTACCAGTAAAATATCTTTATTTACTTCCCAGGTTCTCACTCTCTGTTTCCCCTGCTCATATTTTTTCCCTCTCGGCCTCTCCTAGTTCCAAAGAGGAAAATACTACAATACAAATCACTCTTCAAAGCAACACTTTTAAACAGTTTTCAGTAAAAGTCATGAATGTACATGATGGAATTCTTTCTAGAGTAAAGAACTTAACCACGTTTAAGTGTAAGTTGATTCTCCCTCTCCTCACAGGAAACCACTGTTAAAGGGTCTAGTGCAAAAATTCAGAAAACGTAGATATACACGCATAAACATATGCATTCTTGTTTATTTCATTGCATTCTTGTCCATTGCACTTAACGCATCTTGGAGATCTTTCATTACCCCACACAATTCCACCTCATTCTTTATAAATGCTGCAATATATCCCTTTGTATGGATATATGTAGTTTACTTAACTTGTCCCCTGCAGATGGACATTTAGGGTGCCTCTCCCCTCCCTCACTTTTTTTGGTGTTTTGTAAACTGTGCCGCCATGGACATCCCTGTACAAATGTCTCGCTACACTGTTTTGAATAGATCTATCGAGCAAGTTCTTGGCAGTACAGTTTTAAAGCCAGCCCTTCTGTGCTCACACAGTTCATTTCAGCGTTGTCCCAGGCACAGGGTGTGATGCACAGGGCAGAAGACCACAGCAGCTGTGCCTTTGAAGGTGCTTATGCTTTTTAGTGATTTATTTCTGCCAGTGTTTGTCCAGTGTGTACTATGTGCTGGGTGCTTTTCAAAGCGCATTATGTGTACCAACTCACTTAATGACCCAGTAATCCTATGAGCTGGGTAGAGTTTATCACCATTTCACAGAAGAAGAGTATGAGGGCCCAGAGACGCCCACTGTCTTTTCTAAGTTCATGGGATGAGCCCGAGATAGAGCTGGGAATCTAACCCAGGTTTATCTGGCTCTGGGGTCTCTATAGCCCCTCAGTCTTAGGAGACAAATGAAATTTGAACAATTTCATGAGATATGATGAGTATTCTGAGAAGGAAACTACAAGGGTGCCCCAGAAGCATCTAGCAAGGGTGCTACATCGAATCTCACATCAGAGTCGATCTCCTGAAGGAAGTACCTTTGACCTGAAGCTTGTCAGAGGATCTCATGAGTTCATGTATTTCATCACCAGCCACAAAGCGTGAATTCAGAGAGAGCAAATGCAGTGAGCCAAGAGAAGGTCAGAACGTTGGTCCCAGAGATGGAGAAGCAGGGAACCATTTCTTGCTTCCCGTAGAACCAATGCCATCCAGTAGGACTTTCTTCAGGGATGGAAATGTTTAGTATTCTGAGCTGTACAACATGGCAGCCACTGGCCACATGTGGTTTTCGTGGCTGAGAAACTGGATTTTAAATTTAATTTAAACTAATTTAGCCTTAAATAGTCCCGTGTGTCTGATGGCTGCTGTATTTTCCAGGGCAGTTCTAGAATGAAAGAACCTACAAGGATGGGTGAAGACCTGTTCAAGAAGATCTTTCCCTTCTTACTAATCTGACTTCAGAGAGCTGAGCGCATCTTTAAGAGTTAAGCTCCTTTAGGGAAGCATAATTTGAATCCTCCCAAAGAGGATATTACTACAGAGGAGAGGTGATCTTCTTTATGTATATTCTGTGATGTATGATAGGGCAGGCAAGTAGAGTGAACCAATAAAACCCTCAAGGCCTGATAACAGTCCGAATATTCTTTCAGGTCCAATATTTGTTTGGGGTGTAGAATTGCAGGGTTGTAAAATTTTAAAGCTGGAAAGGCAGTAGAGCTCATCTCTTCAGAAGACAGAACTGAGATCCAGAGAGAGTGTGGTCTAAGACACGAAAGGGAATTGGGGACCCAACATGGCCAAATACCCATCACTCGGGTCATTTCCCAGGCAGGACTAGGATGCCAGTCTTCCCCGAGTCTGCTGCCTGGAAATGGATACTTTTCTTGTAGATTCTCTTGCTAGTTTGTACATTCATTCATTTATTCATTGAAGGTAAAATGCTGAGCAAAACCAGACACGACTGTTTTCCTTACGGGTCTTACAGTCTAGTTCGTGAGACACATTATGTAAATAATCTCAGAAATAAATATACATTGGTAGCTGTGTTACAGTTGTCAAGATGTGTAAAGCAGACCATAGGATGGGGAGATTTGATGTCTCTGGAGTTGGGAAATGCTTCCCATGTAGAAGTAGTATTGAGGAGAGCTCTGGTGGTTGAGCTGGAGTTAGGTTGCTAGATTTAGCAAGTAAAAATACAGAATACCAGTCTTGCATTTTATCTGGCAGACCTACATGGAGTTAGCTTTAGACTACATTGGTAGTGGTGGTAAGTTGACTGACTCTTGAGATATATTATATATGTGATTGGGGTGGGGGAGACATGCTCTTTTATTAGTGTAGGTATCTTAGAAAATATTACAGTTTTTAGAGGAGTTCCACATTATTTTATCCAGCATATGAGATATTTATGTGGACTTTGTAATGTATTGGTTATCATAAGAAGGAAGTAGAAGATTCAGGTGATGCTGTTCCTCCTAGGATGAGTCCTAGTTTCTGTCTTAGAAAACTGGGTAGATGCTGGCACTATTTGCTGCGGTAAGATGCACTGGAGGGACTTGCCTCGTGGTCCAGTGGTTAAGAATCCACCTTCCAATGCAGGGGACGTGGGTTTGATCCCTGGTCAGGGAACTAAGATCCCAAATGCCACGGGGCAACTAAGCCCACGTGCCAGAACTACAGAGCCCACACACTCTGGAGCCCACATGCCACAACTAGAGAGAAGCCTGTGCCCTGCAACAAAGAGCCCACATGCCACAACAAAGATCCCATGTGCTGCAACTAAGTCCCAATGCAGCCAAAAATTAAATAAATAAATAAATAAATAAATAAATAAATAAATAAATATTAAGAAGAAGAAGAAAAAGCAGCAGCACTAGAAAGGGCCAGGTTTGGGGAGGGAGTGAGGTCAGGGGCTCCATGATCAAATTTTCCACCCTCACCATCTGTAATGCCTGGTACATAATGCATATCCTGCAGCAGAGTAGAGGCCCTTTCTGACTGTATAAGGAACCTAACTATTGCCCCTCATAAGGCATAGAAGTTATTAGTGGAGCTCATAATTGGTCTTGGCTCTGCAGTTTGAGCCAACTCCTCATTCTGTCACTGGGTGGAATTGGCAAGGCAAGGCAAGGCAAGGCAAAGAAGACAAGAGTAAACGTGTCTTTCTTCTTCCTTTGCCCAACTTCTAATTGTGACACTGAGCTAACTTAATTTGATAGGGTTCTTGAAATATATCAGTGGCACCATCTCCTCTTAGCCTTGCTTTCCTGTTTTTTGTTTTGTTTTTTTTTAATTCCTGTTGACCTTTTCGCTCAACAAGACAGGTTGCTGCCTCAGCCAGCCTTTGGGACTTCTCTGGGAGAGAGTTTACAAGGGCTGAACTATTCAGTGGGGGTGATTCCAAACATGCCTGTTTTACAAATGCCTCTGGGTAGAAGAGGCTGATTATACACTTTGAGCCTTGCAAAGGTTTTCCCTCAGCATGGAAGTGCGGTGCCAGTGTGACATTTCCAGTTGGAGTTATGGGTTGCATATCTCTGCATGTTAATTAGGAAGGGGGGTGTCAGCCTTCAATAATGGTACTGTTCCGCTTCCTAGAAGGTCTGCAAAAAGGCAGCTGCCAAGGGTCTACTTTGGGGGGACATGGAGATAAAGCAGGGGTGAAGAGAGTTCTTGTTTGTCATTGAGGAAGACGAGACCGTCTGGAGTCCTGTTCTTTGGCAGGCCTCAGCAGCCGTCTGTTGCGATAAGCTCTGTTGGCAAACTCCGCCACCGAGTGTTCTCTGTTGATAATGAAAGAACCAAAGAAAATCTGTTCGACAATTGTCTGTTCCTCTGCCTGCGAAGACGAGGAGGCTGAGGCCAGGGACGTTTTTACTTAATTTTCTGCTCAGAGATCCCCAGCGACTCCTGGAGTTGAGAGCATTAATGATGGAGACAGATCCGTGTTTAAAGGGCAGTCATCACTTGTGCATTGTGTGAATCTCAGTTTCTTCATCTGAAAATGGGAATATTGATGGGGTTTTTTTTCTGTAGGATTGTTAGTAATGATTAGAATAAGTGAACGTGTAGGTAGTGACATATGATAGAAGCACGGTAAATGTAACTTTTTGTTAATGTTTTTTAAATATATACTGTGATAACAATACCTCCTTTTACATCTTAGAGCTGTTATCTGCTCACAGCATCAGGCACAATTTGAGACTACTAGGTTTATTATGTGCTAATATTGTGCCAAGCACAATGCTGGGTGCTTTATACATATGATCTAATTTAATCTGCATAAAAACTCTGCTAGGTGGGTACTAGTCTTTATACCATGAGAACTGAGGCTGGGAAGAGAAAGGTCCCTTACTTTGCTCAGGGTCACAACGCTATTAACTCATGTTGCCCTTCTTGGTCTTAAATTCAAAGCCAAACAGCACTGGCAAGAACAAATCTCTAATTATAGGACATGGGCTTATTGTCCTTCTGTGCATGCAAATCATAAATTTGTAGGGTGGAGCGGGTTGCTAAAGGAAGAGTAAAAAGAAAGCGATGGGAGTTTTATGAATGATACCATCATGTGTTGAGCCAGCAACTGGCAGAGTGAAGTGATGTGGATCTGAGATCATTCAGGTCGAATTGATGGACTGGAGAGAAACTGCCATGAGTCATGTGATTAAAAACTGGATCCGCAATATAGGTACTGAGCAGCATCCTCAGTTGGGATTCCTGTATTCTGTGTCCACTTCTTTGGTTACTCATTCTGCAAAGAATCACTGAGTGACACTGTGCGCCTGGCACCATGTTTGGTTTGGGAATGCAGTGGTGCACAGAACACATGTGGTTCCTGCCTTCATGGAGCTTACAGTCTAGAGTTAAAGACAGGTATTAATTCATTAAGCAATGTGATAAATTCAGCAACATTCACATTTTCAGGCCCCACCTTGACCTACTGAAAGAGAATCTCCATTTAATGTAACTATTACTTGCACAAAGTTTAAAAAACCAGTGTATACCACGCAGAGCATTTGTGAAGATGATGTTTTAGTCCCATTTTTTTTTACCTTTCCAGCATAGTGCCAGGCATAACAAGAGGTGCACGGTAAGGAAATGAATGAATGAGTACTAAATCTGTACAAAGTGAGAGGCTGTACGGATTTGATTCATTCTGGCTTAAAACTCAGGGTTACGGCCCTTCTTCAATATTTTATCAAGCTCTAAAAATTGATTTGCAGTTCCCATTAATTTTTAAATGCGTGTCAGAAAATGTTTTCTTTGGCTTGGTCATGACCAAAGAGTGTGCCTGTTAATTACGGCCAGCAGTGGCTTCCTCTTGTGTCTTCCCTGCCCTCCCCTCCCTCCCCAGCCACCATCCCTGCTGAGTTGTATTGTGGAGCCAGTTCTGAAAATAGCAGCAGGGACACACGCCTTGTCACTTGGGAGGGAGCCCAGCCACCTCAGGAAGTGTATGTTGGCTAACATGGGGACTGTGGGATGGTCAGGCTTGTGTCTCTTAGAAACCATGCAGCTTGCCAAGTGATAACCCAAATTAATCTTTTATTCATTTGTAATTCTTCAAATGATTTTTATGTAATACCATTAAGTGATACCATTAAGTGATCTGCATATGCTTCACAGGGAGTCTCTTGTGCACACTCTCGGTAAGGTTTGTGTTTCTGCCATGGCCAGGCTTAGCCTGATGGTGATCAGAGTGGAAATGATTGATGAGGTGGAGAGTTTCCTGGAGATGAGGGGGTTGAATTTAAATGCCTGGGGGTGGAATGAGAGAGTATATAGGGCGGGTAGAGGCAGTGCTTTTGGTAACTATGGCAAACAGGGGACTGCATGAGCCATCTTGCCTTGGTTGCGTGGAAAGACAATTTGGGATCATGGCATGACCTCATCAGCCAAAAGCGTAGGGTCCGAAACCAGATTCACCCCAAATTAATTCACTCAGTCTGTGAATTATAGAGGATTTTTTGAAGTTTAAGGTTTTCTTCTATCCCTCCTGTGTGCACGCCCTTTATCTGCCCAGACCTTTGCATTGCAACAGACTTAAGGCACTCTTCTAGACTGAAGCCCAGGTGTTTGTCTGGCAAGGGCTGGGCAGACCAAGGGTAGGAGCCAAAAACTCTGTGCAGAAATCCTTAATTCAGTTCAGTGTATTCCTGGTCAATTTGGTCACATACTTGTCACCAACACTGCCTATAAGACAAGTCCAAGGAACCAGACCTTACAGTTTGTCAAGAACACTTCCCACTACATCCAGATTTTGATCAGAAATATTCCATTTTTAAATGTGGGTCACTATTCAGATGATTTTTTAAAATATATCTGCAAAGGAAAGTTAAACCCTCTGCCCTTAGAAAACTACTAGAGAGAAGCTTTTCTGTAAAGGTTGTAGGCGATATGAGAAATTCGAAATGCTGGAGAAGTTTGAATAATTACACCGTCTCATGTTTATAACACCTTATAGTTGACAGGATACCTTCAAGAGAGTTACATCCTTTGATTTTCATGATAATTCTGTGATGTTGTTAGAGCTCGTGCTGCCACTCCCATTTCACAGAGAAAGGATGAGACTGAGAGTAAATAACATGCCCAAGGTTATTTGGTCATTGGCATCGCTTGGTACTCAGTTACCATGTGGCAAGCACTTCAGACACATTGTCTCATAAATCCTTCTAACAAGGTGCAGGGAACCTCATTTTAAAGATTAGAAACATACACTATTAACATTATGTAGCATTCATCAAGCCTCCCTGTAGTGAAGCATTTGGTGCTAAAGGTATTAAACGGACTGTCTCGAATCCTCATAATAGGTGCTCTAGGTAGAATCCCGGTATTCTTAAAATTCCCAATTTTACAGAGGAGGATGAAGACTTTTTAAAAAATGGTGAAATGACTTGTCCAGGATTATATAACCAGTTAGTGGTGAAGCTGAGATTTGAATCCCAGGCTGTCCTCGTCCAAGTTCTTTGTCCCTGCCACGTGCCAAGCACTGCCAATGCCTATACATTAGATTAGCCCAAATGAAATTGCTGAATTAGGCAGTTTGTCTTTTACAACAGCAATTGTCTACGGTTCAACTTAATAATACGTACTTTATCTGTCTCCAATCGATCTTAAGCTAATTTCCAGAGACAGGAAACAGTGATAAATAAGCAGGTTGTTTGGGGGAGTTTGTAATTGTGTTGAGAAATCTGCTAATCATTTATTAACTTAAGAAAGACTCTGGGATGGCACAGTGGTTAAGAATCTGCCTGCCAATACAGGGGACACGGGTTCGATCCCTGGGCTGGGAAGATCCCACATGCTGTGGAGCAAATTAAGCCTGTGCGCCACACCTAGTGAAGCCTGTGTGCCTAGAGCCCGTGCTCCACAACAAGAGAGGCCACCTCAATGAGAAGCCTGCACACCACAATGAAGAGTAGCCCCCACTCACCGCAACTAGAGAAAGCCTGTGCAGCAGCGAAGACCCAACACAGCAAATAAGTAAATAAATAAAATTAATTGAAAAAATTAAAGGAAAAGAAAAAAAAAAAAGAAAACTCTGGAACTTCCTAGGTGGTGCAGTGGTTAAGAATCCGCCTGCCAATGCAGGGGACACGGGTTCGATCACTGGGCCAGGAAGATCCCACATGCCGCGGAGCAAACTAAGCCCATGTGCCACAACTATTGAGCCCGTGCTCTAGAGCCCATGAGCCAAAACTGTTGAGGCTGTGTGCCGCAACTACTGAAGCCCATGCTTCTAGAGCCCATGCTCCGCAACTAGAGAAAGCCTGTGTGCAGCAACGAAGACTCAGTGAAGCAAATAAATAAATTAATTAATAATTAATTAATTAATTAATTTTAAAAAAGACTCTGAACTTGACAACTGAGGAAAATCCACACATATTTATGAAATTTAGGTAGAACTTTTCTTTTTCAAACATTTATTTCTGTCATAAGCTGAGGGTACCTGAGTTTTAATTGATTTTTAAATGACAGCAGTTTCATGAACATTGCCTTAGCTTAATGGCACTGAAAATAAGTGGTAATGATTGCAGAATTATAATTATAAAATTATGAATAAAGGGCCCTATCTTTTAGTCACGTCTTTCAGTGGAAGATTCTTATTTGTAGACATGGGTCTTACTTTAACCTCTAACTCAAAAACGTACATGATGTTTTGGTATGATAGTGATCATAAGGAATTAGAATCAGAATAGTTAGAGCTTTGTCTCTATTTTTTTTGTCCACGGTGAAGATTACTTTGTAAATAGTTAGCTGTTTTACTTTACTAAACCCCATTATCATTCTTCAGTTCATGAAAATAGTCAACACTGCAGCTGCATTCCAACTTCATCAAGGCAGGGGACATCCTTTGGTGTACCCTCTTTAGAAATGCGGTTGAGTCTTGGCTCATACAGGTGTTCATCCTTCCCTATGCTTGTGTTGGTCCCTAAAAACACACATGGTTGCCTTTTCTTCAAGCTGGTTGTGTTCAATCCCTATACTTTTAAGTTGGAAACCTGAAAGAAGTTTTTTGAAGAGGTTGAACCATCACCTTCTGGGAAAGAAGTGTAATGATCAGGTTCAGTGCAAACCACCAGAATGCACTTCTCAGGTTTCTGTCTGGTTTCCTTCAGATTCAAATGTGGTGCCCGTTAGTCTGCTGCGCTTTTTAATATGCGTTTTCAGGATTGCCCTGCTGAAACATGCCGTTTACACCACTCTCAAAGAAAGTGGGCGCGTCTATTCAGAAATTTGATGATTCAAAAAGATTTTAGAGAAGTAATGTTACAAAAGAAATTTTAATTATGAAGGTAAATTTAATGGATATAGATTTTTTATCACCTGAGTGTCTCATGCTGAGCAGCGCATTACTGTTTCCCTTTTTGTTCGTGCTTGTGTATTTTATATGGTTATGTGCTGAGGTTAGACAATGGGGTAAGATTCTTGGGAAGAAACAGTACTTTACTAAGCATAGAATTACAAACGTTACTTAGGGTTTTTTTGGTTCGGTTTTATATATATATATATTTTATATATGTATAAAAATTTATTTATTTATTTATTTATTTATTTACTTATTGGCTGTGTTGGGGCCTCATTGCTGTGCACGGGCTTTCTCCAGTTGTGGCAGGCAGAGGCTACTCTTCGTTGTGATGAGCGGTTTTCTCATTGCAGTGGCATCTCCTATTGCAGAGCACGTCTCCAGGTGAACGGGCCTCAGCAGCTGTGGCGCACAGGCTCAATAGTTGTGGCTCGTGGGCTCTAGAGTGCAGGCTCAGTAGTTGTGGCACATGGGCCTAGTTGCTCCACAGCATGTGGAATCCTCCTGGCCCAGGGATCAAACCCAAGTTCCCTGCATTGCAGGTGGCTTCTTAACCACTGCGCCACCAGGGAAGTCCTGTTTCATTGTTTTGTTTTGTGTTTTTTTGATTTCAGCTGCGTTGGGTCTTCATTGCGACGTGCAGGATTCTCTCTAGTTGCAGCACGCAGGCTGTGCAGTACGTGGGCTCAGCAGTTTTGGTGCATGGGCTTCTCTCTAGTTGTGGCTCATGGGTTTAGTTGCCCTGTGGCATGTGGGATCTCAGTTCCCCAACCAGGGATCAAACCCGCGTCCCCTGCATTGGAAGGCGAATTCTTAACCACTGGACCACCAGGGAAGGTCCCTACTTGGCATTTTTTGAAGGGCTCAATATAATCTATCTTCCTGGCCTTACTCTGAAAGATGTGAGATGGTGAATGGATCAGTGGCATTCTGATGCTGATGTTTTTTATCATGTAGTCACTGAATATTATTGATTATTAAGCTGTATTTTTCAAACTTTGCCCATTCATGACTCACCTTCACGATTTTGTCTGTATCTTGACATAGTGTCTATTATTTACTTGAAGTTTTCTTTAAAAGAACTCAGTTTTTTAACTTAAGTATTCAAAAGGAAACTCATCGCTACCGTTGCTATTATTTACTCAATTTCTTATTAAATATAGCTGCTTTTTTAAACTTCAGGTTTAAACTTCATTTAAAAAGGTCAATTTTATGACGTATGGCTTTATCACTTAAATTTGAGAAGTAAACGTTATATATTACTACCATCACATTAAAAGTATACACATATTAAAATACAAATTAGAATGTAAAAACCCATGCAGGTACCGCTCAGGCTCACTTAGCACACGACAGGCAGACCTAAGGCAAACTCTGGGAGAAAGTGGCTAGAAGTGAAAACGGGCACTTACTAAACGAGTGACCTGTGAGGGGTGCCACTGTGCCACCGTCAACACAGAGTTTCCTATTAACACTGGGCAAGGGTTTGTTCCAACCGCACATGACCTTGAGAGTCAGGCCTGCCATTCAGTTAAAGAGGCGCCACGTGGTGTTCACTCTCCTTTTTAAAAAAATATTGCCCGGGTTCCCTCTTGAGGAGTCCCCTTATTCATGGAGGGTGACCTCAACTTTGTTGGCCCGCAAGGGTGCTGGCAGTCATGACTTTGTTATTTTGTGTGCCACTCTCTCTAAATTGGATTCCGCATTATGCTGGTGCATATATGTAAAAAGGTGACCAATTGAAATTCAAATGTGACGAGGGTGAAGCTCTGGCATTCAGCACAGCCGCCTTTGTTTTTAGCCCTAGTAGGTTCTTTGCCCACCGCAATGCAGCGTTCCTCCTGGCTTCCGAAACCACCATGTCTAACTGGGTAGGACTGACATGTTTTCTAACCCATTCCAGAAATGAAATACAGTTTGTTCGTGTTTTCTAGTTTAAAAAAAAAATTTGTTTTAATGGGCTAAGAGATTTGGATTTGCGGTCTTGAGGAAAACAAAGTATTCTTTCTGAAACATGCAAATGTGTCTCTCCATCACCTAGGAAACTATTATGGGACACCCAAACCTCCTAGCCAGCCAGTCAGTGGGAAAGTGATCACGACGGATGCCTTGCAAAGCTTTCATTCTGGCTCCAAGCAGTCGACCCCAAAGCGAACCAAGTCCTACAATGATATGCAAAATGCTGGCATAGTCCACGCGGAGAATGAGGAAGGGGATGACGCTCCTGAAATGAACAGTAGCTTTACAGGTAAGGACCGGATGATATTCCCCCTCAGTGCACTTGGGGAAAGACGGCTGGGGCAGGCTTTTGCAAAGAGTTACGAGAAGCTTTCTATTCTCAGGAGAAATTTGGAAGGATCGCCCAAATTCGAACTCTGACCACATAGTGCTTGGGGAAGAGATGGTCTTTTCCCTGGTCTGTTTTTCATGCTTCTTGGCAAGAGTATTTTAACTTCATCCATCTATCTTAAAGGGGCAGGAGGGAAATGTTTGTAGAAGGAAATCAAGAACGATCAGCATCTTTTCTTTCTCTTCAAAATGATACGTGTAAGAATCTCTGTATTTTCTTCACTTAGTACTTGGCCTTGACACTGCTCCATAATTATGGCCGATTGCTTATAAAGACAAATAGGAGAATTTGTGTAATACTTTAATATCATTTGATGCTGTATGCTGTATAATATCATTTGATGGCAGCATCCTTTTATCTCATACCTTTGTAAGTAGAGATACAGTGGAAATAAAACATGTGTTCAACTAACTTATGCAAATTTTACAGTATTCCCTAAGAGAGAAAAAGATGGAAAATAATAAATACTCTGATTATATATTACATATATGTATTTTGTATTATATAGCGTTTATTACTCACTGCATTATATTTTTATATATATGTTCAGGGCTATCTGTGCTCAAGCTTAGGTAGGCTGTATTTGATGAAAACATCTTCAAGGACAAGGCCTTTGGATAAGGCTGTACAGATTAGGATTTGCACATTCCCGGGAGGCACCATTCACAGAGGCTATGATATATGTTCCTTGTGTTAATGCAGTGACCCAGAACTGTTTAATAATATTTTTGACTATGTGGGGGTTTGACCTTACATAGTAACTCAAAATGTAATGGCTGCATAAGGCATGAGTTACTCCAGTCTATAATGTTATGACTTTGAAGACCATCTTCTTTCTTTAATAGTTTAGAGTTATAGCTCTGTATTTTCCTCCTTGTGCTACCAAGTCTAACAGAATATTTACAAAAAAGTTTGTGTTAGTTGAATGCTTTCTAAAACTGTCTGTATGGACCTTTCTGAAGCTTTCTCATTCATTGAACTCAGAAGCCTAAAATTTTTCAAGGTGATAATTAAAAAAAAAAAAAATTATGGCTTATCTTGTAACAGTAGCACAACCCTTCCACAAGAAGCACTAGAGAAAGGAGGAGTCCTGGTCTGTTACCCTAGCTTGGTTCTTGGTAGTTGTCTTATCATAAACATAGCTCTTATCTATAAAATGACTGGTTAGGATTAAATCACTCTAAGAATTCGAGTCGGTGAAAATTTCCATTTTCTCGATTAGAATGGATTAGGCTAGTGGCTGACCTATAGTTGCAATATCTGGAATAAATTTACCTATTTTTACATATTCGTTTATTAAAATCAGCTAATTTCATCCACTTCAAAATATTTTATCCATCTATAGTAGTCCTCACTGAAACAAAAGAAGATTGTGGGGGAAAAGTCAATATTTCCTTTAAAAAATAGCCAATGTTTTAATATCTTGATCTTTCAACAAATAAGAATAGCAAATCATGATATAACCTGAAAATATAGATGTGGGCACAGAAATAGAAAGACCTTGGGGGTAACATGCATTGAAACAGTTCTGCCAAGCCGACTGGATAGTCCCCAAGAAGCTTGAGTGCCTTTATTTGTCCTCCATTAACTAAGCAGATTTATTGGTACATGGCAGGAACAGAGTAGGGGTAGTTGACTGTAGGTCTTGATGCTTTTCCAATTTCTAACCACTATAAACCTCTGTCTCTAGAAGCCAGGCCTGAGACAAATCTGACCTCATAACATCCCTACTTGGAATCCTGGTGTTTAAAAAAAAAAAATCTGGGCTCAGGTCATCATTGCTCACGGCAGTCTGATCATTAGTTTCTGCACAAAAGATGAAAGCCAAGTGGCACCTGATGGGGTGCACAGAAAGAGAATTGGTCTTGAGATATACAAGTGATGGGGCATCTTCCGTATGGAAGGGGTATCTTGATTAAACACCTCCTCACTTACTAAACTACAAATAGGACAGCTGACAACCTATAATACCCTAATTCATGTGAATTCTTTCAAATAATTGACACTACCCAGTCTGTGATATGTGTATCAAGTCAGCTGTGTCAAAGCATCTTGCACTCTGAACCTCTTTAAGCAGCAATCCACCAGCCACTTCGAGCACTGAATGGCAGTAGCATAATGAGGTCTTGGCTCCTGGTTGAGCCAATTGTGATAGAGGCTTGAGCATCAGGTTCAAAGGTAGAAACACTGTGGAGCTATTTAAAATGATATTTACCAGGATATTTTTAATAACAGTCTGCTGGTGTGATCTCAGCTGACTTCTGCTTGGGTCTGTTGAAGGGGACACAAAATGTCTAAATAACATGCCTAAAAAATATTAGCACTATCTGCTGGCAAAAGAGCAGGGAACTCAAGGCCAGGAGCATCCTGGGGAGGTCGCTTGTTCCTTCCTTCCTTTTCTGCAACCAGAGATGGAGGCAAGAGCTGAGTAATGAGCAGTCATCCCAGATTCTCACTGTAGAACTTGACTGTTGAACACAAGGCAGTAGGACAATCTTCCACAAATTATACCCAAATTATAGACCTGAAGGAGGCCCTGGAGAGAGAATACTGTTTATGTGTGCTTCATGAAGATAGACTTGCACTGTTGGGCAAAGCACAGTGTTATTTATACAAATAAATGAAAACATTTGTAGAAGTATTTTGTTCATTATAGACAACTTAGAAAATATATAACAAACAACCACAATTAAAAAGTTGCTGATCCTTCCATTAACCACCTCTAAGAGACACCAAAAATATTATTTAATTGTGTTCCTAAGCTTGTTTTCCCAACAGTCTCCCTATTATTGAACATTAGACTGCCGATGCTTCTTTTTCATTAGCGGTTAATGATAAAATATTGCTTTGAAATATCAAGAGTAATGATATTACCAAAAGAGCTAATATTTCCCCAGTGCTCTGTGGCAGGCACTCTGCTAAGCTGTCATGCATATTCCAGGGAGGTCTAATCGATTGTCCAGTATCACAAAGCCAGTGAGGGTCAAAGCTGTCATTTCAACCCAAAAAGTCTGACTCCAGAATCTACGTGGCTCATCCACTGTGTTTTAAGTCAAGTTTATTAGCCCTTTGGAGCCTCAAAAGTTTTGACTGTTGTGTACACAGTCAGGGATGCACATAAATCTAAATGCATGTGTAATTTAAAATAAGCTCCAGAGTGTATGTTTGACATGAGCTTATGTTGTCAAAGTCACCTTCAAATGCTCCCAAGTGTGTCTATGTATGTGAATGCTGGGAATCTTCTGATTTACCATGAATGAAAATGTTTTATGTGTTTATTTACAGTTATGAATCATTTTCACATGTATCCTGTAAACCTAGAAATCTCGAGAGGCAGCCTAACTATTATTGTCCCCATTTTGCAGATAAGAACACTGAGGAATAGTGTGTGTTAACCTCACTAGAAAATGTGAGGATCCAGCCTCCTGTCTGCTCACCCAGTCTGTGTTCCAGTAATCCATTCTACCTGTCCTCTTTGGGTGCATTGGCAATCTTTAGTAAGAGAGTGATAGCAGTGCTTTTAGATGTTTGGTAAATTAAGAGTTTTTGAAATGAGAGCATGTGTCAAAGTCAAAGCCGTGATTAGGACTACAGATATTTTAAATCTGCCCTACATCTGCCCCATTTTAGGGCTTCTGATTCTCTTTCAGAGAATGAGATTGTTTAAGGTTCTATTAAACTGGAAAGAAGAAACTGCAAACCAGACATATCAAGTTGTATACGTTAAGTATCTATCACCTTAAAAAAAATTAATCAGACAGAAGGAGTTCTTTGACAGTGTACATGTGTGTCAGATCATCACAATGCGCATTTTAAGTATCTTACAATTTTATTTGTCAGTTATACCTGAATAAAACTGAAAAATTAATATCTATAGCTTTTTGTATATCAGTCATAGGTAAATAAAGTGGTTTTTTAAAAAAGAAGACACTGAAAACATATAAAATAAAAATAAATATTTGGATAATTTAAAATAAGGTCTAGTTGCTGGAGGGATTTCTGTTTTCTCTGGAAAGTTAAAATTACTTATATATTTTTCTGGTAAGCTAACATTCTCTTCCTGTCGTCAAGGTTTTAGCATGCTGGCAGGGCTTTTTCCTCCCCTCCTCCACCCTCCCCAACATGAATTGTTTACATTCATTATTAAACCAAGTTGTTTCTCTTTTATGTGTAGTGGCCCACCTCTGGCCACCACCCTTTTCCTGTTACATCCAGTTTCTATTAAAATGGGTTAATCAAAATTTTTCGCTAAACTTAATGAATGTCTACTGTTGTCCCAGAGTTTCTGTGACTGTTAAATATCATATTAAGAGATGGTCCCTGACCTTGGCCCCTGGTATTTCCAGTAGCAGGTCCCAGCCCTGAGCTCTGCTGAGCACTCACTGAGTGCCAGGCACTTTTTCAGGTACTTTGTATGTATTGAATCATTCCATTCCTGTGGTGTGTGTGTTATGCCCATTTTACAGATGAGGAAACAGATGCTCAGAAAGGTAAAGTCTCTTCCAAAGCCACACAGCTAGAAACAGGTACACTATGATTTGATCTGTGGTCTGATGTTGAATCCATCCTTTTTCTGCCTATTTGTAATGAATTGGTAGCCTGAGGGCCAGCTCTGACTTGCAAACAAAAATTAGTAATAACTTTAATGAAGGAGATGATTTTTACTGTGTGCTAAAAACTATATTAAGTGCTTTACATAAACTAATCTGCCCACAGTCTTATGAGGTAGGTGCTGTTATTATCCCCACTTTACTACTAAGGAAACTAAGGCACATAGAGGTTGAGTGTGTTTCCCAAGTTAGTAAACAGTAAAGCCAGGATTCAAACTCAAGCAGTCTGGCTTCACGGTCAGCGCTTATAGTCACTACCTTTCATTTTTTTGCTTGTGCCACATTGCTTTATTTTTTAAAGGAATTAGGATTGGAAATTAGAAATCTTTGCATAAAAATAGAGATTCCCACCTTCTCTTTGAAAAATCAGAAATCTGGAAACCCTGAGTCCACTTTTCCCCAGGATGCTAATTGCCTGGCACTGAGTTCTCTGCTCCCTTCAGACAGGTTGCACCCTCTCCAGTGTTCTAACATACCTCATTTGTGTGTCTGACCTGGCACCAGTGGTCATAGGAATTTGTACCCAGAGGCTGCACCATACGCTGGTGCATTGCCAGTTGGGCAGAACCCCTCCTAGAAGCTAAAGGTTCTAGTTCTAGCTAAAGGTTCTAGTTCTAGCTAAAGGGTTTTTTTTTTTCTAGTGATTTTTTTATTGTTGTTGAGCACTTTTTTATATCTCTGTCTTCAAAGTGTAATGCTTGTACTTGAATCTCTGTCACCTGGATGCTCTTAAAATATACATTTTTGAACCCAAAATATACATTCCAAATCTGTTCTCTGAAGTAGGGACCCATGTCTGCATTTTAACAATCTCTCCAGGTGATTTTTACATACACTTAAGTGTGAGAAATGTACGTTCTGATGATGCATCAGAAATGAATACATTTTGGCTCCTAGAGAATTAAAGGTGAATCTTTGAATTCTTGCCAAGTTTTGAATTTTTGTTATTGATTAGTAATTTCAAAACGTTTCTTCCTTGCTGGCCTAATTTCCTCTTTTTTCCTTCAAATTTATAGTTGTTTTATTAATCTGCACTCAGGGGTACAGATTATAAAAGCAACTCACATTGGTTTAAGCAGGAAAGGGAATTTAGGGCATCAAGCAATTGAAGAGTCCAGGAGTACATGAAATCAGAGAGGCTTCATCAAGGGTATTGGGTGCCTTTCTCTGTGTTTCATCTCTGCTTTCCTTTCTATGGGTTTAATTTTCAGACAAGTCTTGCCAAGCTTTGTCAAGATGGCCACCAGCACCTACAACATGAGAATCTCTCAGCTTAAATAACTTCAGGGTGAAGAGGCCACCTCCTGCTTGATAGTTCCAGGCAGCACTTCCATGCCTAACATTCATTATTTTGCCTTGGATCATGTCCTTGATCCAGTCATAAAGGCAAGAGTGATATGGGTGTGTCTTGGGCCCACTGCATGAGCTTGGAGTGGGTATAAGTCAGTCCCACCTGGACCACATGGACCTTGAATGGAGGGGATGATTTCCAAATGGAGATCTGAGCAGTGGTACCAAAAGAAGAGGGGATAGATGCAAGGCAGGGAAAGACCACAGGCAGCCTCCTCAATGGCAGTGGATTTTTGGTGGAGGTGGTTGTTTAATAGGCTTGACATGCCCTGCATCCGACTTTTGCATTACCTTTATTCTCGTGTGTGTCATTGGAAGCTACTGATTGGAGAACGATTTGAAAACAGTCTTATATTATTCCTCAGTCTGCTTTGAGTAAATCAGAAATGTCTGCAGGAGAATTACTGTGGGAGATAGAAAATGACTACATCCCCTGATGAATATGTTTTAAAGCCCCAAGGAGACTGACGTTTAATATCATCAGCCTCTATAAAAATTCAACCAGAATGTCAACAATGCCATTTGTGGGGACTTTGATGACATCACCTCTCTCTTTTTTTTTTTTTTTTTTTTTGTATTGAGGGCTTTATTGGCATACCTAATGAGAATAAGTTTTAAGACCATAAGACCTATCAGCTTGTTGAGTAATTTGTTGATAGCAGCTGTGGGCTGCAGCCTGCAAATGTATTCTCTTTGTTCCTTTTTAGCAGCAAATCCCTAGAGGACATCCCATTTAGAGGTCCTGTCCCCATTCGAAAGTCCAGTGAATGACATCTAAAAAGAACATAACCTCTTTATTTTTTCTTCAGATACAAATGTTCAGTTTGGATGATGAGAATGAGCTAGCTCTATCATTTATTCCAATGAATTCCCATGTAGGAAGAGACTACGTAGGATCTAAACTCTTTTGGTCTATTAACATTTAGCTTATCAAATCTACAGCCTGGTACTTCTGGAGTAGGCCAGCCCCAATAAGGCCAGATGTGCTGCTGAAGGTGCCACATATGGACAATTCAACCTGTCTATGCAGTCTGGTCCACTGTTGCTGTCTCCACACGCGCTCTAAAATTCAACATTCGGTCAGAGTTGGGAGTGATATCACAGTGCCGGCCCATCTTCGCTCCACTGCTCCTCTGATTCTGCTTTGCTGCTTTCCAGGTAGAATAGGTTCAGACGGTCTGGGAGCTGGTGGGGGCCATTCCCTTGGCAGCTTGCTGGGCTAACCAGTACTTACATCTTTTGGTCTTGGGCCTCTCAAAGTTCACCACAGACAGAGGTACCCTCACAGTGTCAAGCCCATTTACCGTCACCGCACACCAGCACTCGCCCACTGTGTGATGGGCTCTTCTGGTAACTTTAATGCCTGTGGGGCAACCACAACACCAAGATTTCTGAGGACGTGGCGAGCGACTATTTCAGGGTTTAGCTCCCATCTGACATTGTTCTTCATCCCTACCTCCAGGGGACAACTTCTTAGAAATTTCACTGTCGTCTCGCCAGCCTTGGTCTGGGTCTTCTCTAATTTTCCTTCTTGTCTCAGCACTTTCTCCTTTTCAAACAGCTTCTTGTTTTCAGGGCAGGCATATACAGCCAGTCCCTGAGGAAGTAGTCGATTACGGCCCACAGATTTTTTTCACCGAGACCAGGTCACCTCGGACTCCAAGTTCCTGCACCGACTGCGTGAGGATGAGCTCCAGGTTGTCTTTGGTCCGGTGCTTCGCGTCCTCCACCCGCCTGTAGACGCGGTGTCGCGGGTGCAGGCGCGGCTTCCGGCCCTCTCCCGCTAGCGGCACCTTCCCCCAGCGCTCCACAATGACGGTGCCCCGGCTGTGAGACAGGCTGACGTCGCGCCCCGAGCCGGGGGTGGCCCCTTCCAGTCGCGGCCGGAGGAGCCCCCGAGCCCCTCCGCGCAGCAGCCGCTCAGTGCCCGCCCGCAGCAGGGCTCTGCCCGGGGGGGCCGCGCAGGCGGCCGCCGCCGTGTTCTCGGACGCAGACATCACCTCTTGATGTTTCTAGTTCATGAGAAGGCAAGGAGACTCAGGTATTTAGAGCCTTCAAGACCCAAATCAGATCAGTCCACCCGCAGGAGACTGTTCTGGCCGTGACTGTCTTGGTTTCCACAGGAACATTCTCCTCACTTTTCCAAAAGAGGCTAGACTCTGACTCAGTGGTAGAGCTGTCTGTATATTCTAAACTTTTTAGAATTGATTTTTTTCTTGCCCCCAAAAGTCCTCTTGAGTCATGAAACCAGATGATACCTACGGGATGAGAGTGCAGCTCAGTCGGTGATTTGATGGCCTTCTTAGTTTAAGAGACTCGAAGGTTTGAGTCATGAGTATGTGTCTTCTTTGACATTTCCAAGATTGTGAGCAATGTGTTATTTGAGCATGTTTTTCCCTTCTTTCTTTTTCGGTCAATAAATTTGGTTCATCATTTTGATGTTTGCTATTAAAAGAACTTTCATCTAAATAAAACAGAGTAAAGTCGATGTCCAGAAATTAAGAAAGGAGGACGGCTTTTAAGAATATAGATGCACACAGTGTAGTGAACACCCTGGTTTGGGGTATGATTGATGATTTTTTTCTCTCTCGTTCTCTCCCCATGATTAAACAGCCGATTCTGGTGACCAAGAAGAGCACAGTCTCCAAGAAGCAGCGCTCCCATCTGTGAATAGTAGCATCATCGCCACTCCCATCACGGACCCTTCTCAGAAGTTCCCTCAATACCTACCTCTTTCTGCAGAGGATAATTTAGGTCCTCTACCTGAAAACTGGGAGATGGCCTATACCGAAAATGGAGAAGTCTATTTTATAGAGTAAAGTATCATTATTTCTATCTGAATCTCTCCCTTTTTTCCCCCATTTTCCTTCTTTCTCTTTCTGTAGCAGCTACAGATGTAAATTAATTCTAAAAGGTTTGATCATGTGCTGATGGTCTTCTCTCCTGCAATGTAACAACCCTTGCACAAAAAAGCAATTAGCGTAACATCCTAATCATGGAATCTGAAGAGCTAGAGGAAGCATAAGATTGATAATTTCCCTAAAGAGTTAGACAACTCACTTATGGTGTATATATAAGTTATGGCATTATATATGAAGAATATATCTAGCCACTTAGAATATATAAATCCTTTGCTTATTTTTTCTTAATTGGGATGCAGTTTCCTTTTTTTTTTTTTGAGTTTTAAGAGTTCTTCATATATCCTGGATACAATTCCTGTATTATATTTGTGGTTTGCAAACATTTTGTCCAAGTTTGGCTTTTCTTTTCATTGTCTTAACTGTGTCTTTTCAAGACCCAGAAGTTCTTTGTGAAGTCTAATTTATCACTTTTTTTTCCCTTTGTGGATTATGTTTTTAGTGTAGAAGCAAAGAAATCTTAGCCTAACTCAAAGTCAAAATGCAGCCTTTTCCTGCTATATATCTCTTTTGGAAGTTTTGTAGTTTACATTGTACATTTAGGTCTATGTTCTAAAAAATTAACTTTAAGTTAATTTTTTTTACATGGTGCAAGGCAAATGGATTGACGTTTGAGAATATAAAGATGTGAAAAGTCTTTCAAAATTAAAAACTCAATATTATGTAGTTGAACATCGGAGAAATAACCTGTGCTGGAAAGGAACAAAAAAATACATAACATTGAAACCATTCTAGAAAATCTAAGATAATGCAATTTTTTAACCAACACTAGTCAATGTTTTAAATGTTGTACTTTGGCTCTATTGTTGAGATTCCCTATTAAGATTCACCATAAATTTATGTACCACTAAAAAAGAAAAACAAAATGGCCATTTGAACTATAAAATAATTAAAAACATAGGTAATACTCTCAAATACTGTGGGTTGGCCAAAAAGTTCCTTCAGGTTTTCCCATACAATGTTACAGAAAAACCCGAACAAACTTTTTGGCTAACCCAACAGATTAATGTTGAAGGTCTGCTGTTCAGGGAACATTAACAAAGGAGGGCATTTCTGAACAATATATGAAGTATCTCACCTTTGTAAAATATATGGGTGTATACACATATGTACTATGTTATTATATGTGTGTATTTGTTTTCTGTGAATATGTAGATACAGTTCTATGTGTAGAAAAATTCTGGAAATATCTGTTAACACTTGAGTTTGAGTTAAGTAAGGAATTTAAAGAGCTTATTTTCTTAACTACATTATACATATTTGTGGGGTTTGAATATATATTTCCACTCACATAGATATTTCAGCATATATTTTGTAATTAGAAAAATCAGCAAGGGCAAGAAAGTATAATTTTCCTAAAGACATGGGAGTGAGGGAAAAGGCTTGGGTCTCGGAACACCCTCTTTAAGAACTAAGCTAGGAAATCGGAGGTGAGTAAACTATACCTCCTGGGTTATTTTCCATCCAGAAGGAGGGGGCAGTCCACATTTCTGTCTTCATGTTAATAACAAATGCTTATTGCAGACAGGAGTGGATGATGAAGTCTTTTCCTGGGAGTTAGGGAAATATAGTGGTTAAGAGCTCCCCTAAAAACTCATGTTGTTTCTACCACTTAGTATTTGTGTGACCTTGGGAATTTGAGTTTGCCTCTCTGCCTCTCAGTTTTCTCTGTCTGTAGGAGGACATGAATATTGTAGATCATGCCTACCCTGTCAGATTTTCATGAGAGTTAGATGAGATAATGGATGTGAAACTTGGGCTAGTACTAATTAGTGAGCATTATTGTCACTGTTACCATTTTATCATCATCATTTGATTATTACCGAGGAATTTAAACGTTGGAGAAGTGGATGTCAATTATAAGCTTAGAATTTTGTACTTTGCTTTTGCTTTAAATTGCCTTTCAAGTTATGTCCATCAGTAAGGAAGAACTGTGTTGAGCAAAGGAAAATGTAACAGAGGAATTCCTAATACAGAGTAATACATGAAACTTTTGGAAAAGAATATATCGATAGTTTTGCTCAAGACTGACTTGATGGGGCTTCCTAGGTGGTGCAGTGGTTGAGAATCCGCCTGCCAATGCAGGGGACACGGGTTCAATCCCTGCTCCAGGAAGATCCCACATGCCGTGGAGCAACTAAGCCCGTGCACCACAACTACTGAGCCTGCGCTTTAGAGCCCGTGATTCACAGCTATTGAGCCCACGTGCTGCAACTACTGAAGCCCACGCGCCTAGAGCCCGTGCTCCGCAATAAGAGAAGCCACGGCAATGAGGAGCGCGCGCACCACAATGAAGAGTAGCCCCCACTCACCGCAACTGAAAAGAAAGCCCAGCACAGCAAAAAAGACCCAACACAGCCAATAAAATTAATTAATTAATTAATTAATTTACAAAAAGACTGACTTGATGAATTTGAGAAAAGAAAGTTGGTTATGTTGATGTTTAGTGAGGACTGTGGTTAGTAAAAATGGTTAGTGAAGACCCAAGACTATGGATGACTTACAAGACGGTTTAGTGATCTCTTACTTCTCGTAACCTAATTTAGCTTTTAATCAGTACTAGGCCAGTCTTCATTGGCCTAATGTTTAATAGAAAATTTATGCAAAAGTATGGCTTATTATAACAACTGTGTGATTTGGTCTGTAGATATTAAATTATACTTAATTTAATACACAGCAGTTATATTTTAGCCTAAATTATATATGCTGGTTAATGAGTTTTCAGGTGTCCTTCATTCTGAAAAACTTTGTCTTAGAATATCTTACATTCAACAGCAAGTTAAATTTCTATACAATCAGACCTACCTTGTTTTATGTATATTTGTCTATGTTAGCTTTACAGTTTATTGGAAATCTAAGAAATACTGGAATTTAAAAACATTAAAAAATTAAGCATAGTCTTACAAGCTCTATACATTATACAGAAAGCAGACATAAGAAGACTTTGAAAGGAGATAAAAATAAGGCAGACTGGCTAAGGAACTTGGGATCACAGAAATGACAGGTAGTGAGTTCCCTGAGTTTTCTTTTTACCTCGTATATCCCAGACTTGGAGCTGAAGAAGCCAGTAACTCAGAAACACCAGCAAGTGGAGACCAAAAAACAAAACCCCCATACAAGCCTGCTCTCTCTAGCCAGAGGACCAGGAAGGGGCATCTTGCAAGGCAGGAGGCTTTTATTCAATAACTGCTGGGCTCCAGCCAACAAGACAGAAAAGCCTGTGCTCCTACCCCTGCCAGCAAAGGTCAGGTGAGGAGCCTAGTCCTCTAGCCTTCACAGGTTGTAACTAGAATCTCAAACTTCCGTGTAAGGATGGTATCCAAAAAGGCTCAGAGGAGAGCTGGGACTTTGTAGCTGGGCAATATGAGCGTCCCCCCTTTCTTCATCTAAGTTCAATGGAGACCACATGGGGCGAGCCTGGATGCCCATCCTGACCTGGCAGTAACAAGGCAGCCTCTCTCTGCACTGGGGTAGTGACAGAGTGAAGAGTCAGGATTTTTACCACCATCCATGCAGTGGTAAAGAGGCCCCCACCTCCTCAGGAAGTTAGTGGAAGCCAAGTTGGGAGCAGTAATGAGGCACTCCTGCCCCTCCCAGCCAGGCTGGTGTCAGCAGAGGTCTAGTGTAGAGCTGGAACGCCCATCCCTACCCAAGAGTAACAAGGAATTTCTCATCCTCTTAGGTGGGATACAGCTAGAGCAGTGATGAGAGGTAAATTTATAGCACTACACATATATATTAGAAAAGGGGAGAATTCTCTAATCAATAATCTGAGCTCCAACTTAAGAGCCTAGAAAAGCAAATTAAATGTGAAATAAGTGGAAGGAAGTAATTAAGAGCAGAAATTAATGACATCAGAAACAAAAACAACAGAGATAATCAATAAAACAACCAGCTGATTCTTCAAAAAGATAAGCAAAATTGAAGAACCTCTAACAAGAATGACAAAAAATTAGAGATGTGGATTACCAGTATTAAAATTTAAACACAGAATCCTTGCAGTCCCTGAAGACATTAGAAAGATGAGAAAGTTCTGTCAAAAAGTCTGGACGTATAAATTTGACAACTTAGATGAAATGGACCAAATTCTTTGAGAAACATGAAGTACCACAACTCATCCAGTATGGAATAGGTAATTTAAATAGCCCTATAGTGCTCGCTTCGGCAGCACATATACTAAATAGCCCTATAACTATTAAGGGAAATGAATTTATAATTTAAAAACTCTTGAAGAAGAAAATTCTAGAAACCAGATGGTTTAACTGGAGAACCATTCAAAGAAGAATAAAATTTCTGCACAATCTTTTTTCTGACAATGGAAGAGGAGGGACACTTCCCAATTAAGAATTGTGTTACCTTGTTACCAAAATCAAACAAGGACAGTCCATGGAAAAAAAAAAAAGAATAAGAAAACTGCAGAGCAATCTCCTCTTGAATATAGATGCAAAAGCTATAACAAAATATTAGCAAATAGTATTCAATAATACAGGAAAAGAATTATACACCATGCCCAACTGGGAATTATTCCAGGGATAGAAGACTGGTTCAGTATTTGAAAAATTAATCAATATCATTTACCATATTAAGACCCCACTAAAGGAAGAAAATCACAGGATCATATTCATCAGTACAGTCAAAGTATTTGACAGAATTCACTCATTCATGATAAAATTTCTCAGAAAAAGTAAGAATATAGGGGAATTTCTTGACTTCATAAAGAACATCTACAAGAAGCCTACAGCTAACATTATACTTAATGGTGAAAGACAAAAAACTTTCCCTGCAAAATGGAGAATAAGCCAAGGATATTATTTCTTGCCACTCTTATTCAACATCGTACTGTAAGTTCTAGCCAGGATAATAAATCAATAAAAGGAAGTAAAAGACACACAGATTGATTATCTATCTAGAAAATCACTAGAAATGTACAAGATGGTTCTAGAATAAATGAGTTCAGTAAGATAAAAAGATGAGCATACAAATATCATTTGTATATCTACATACTAAAAATGAACAAGCAGACAACAAAATTCAAAATAGAATATAATTCACATTCACTTAAAAAAAAACCTCACTTAGGTATAAATCTAAGGAAACATGTACTGGATTTTGTAGGCTGTAAACTACAAAATGCTGATGAAAGAAATCAAAGAAAGTCTAAATAAATGGAGAGACCTACTGTATTCGTGGATTGAAAGACTCAGAATTGGTATAGTAAAGATGTCAGTTTTCCCCAAACGTGTGTCCAGGTTTAATATAAATCCTGTCAAAATCTCAGTGAGGCTTTTTGTTAGTATAGACAAGTTTATTCTAAAATGTATATGGAAAGGCAAAGGAACTAGAATAGGTAATACAGTTTTGAAAAAGAACAATATATGTCACAATAATCTACCCGATAGCGAGGCTTATTATATAGCCACGGTAATAAAGGCTGTGTGGTATTGATGAAGAAATAGACACATAGATCAGTGGAACCCAGAAACAGACCCACAAATGTGTCCAACTGATTTTCAACAAAGCATGCAAAAACAATTCAATGCAAAGAAGATAGCCTTTTCAATAAAATGGTGCTGGAGCAAGTGCATAGCCAGAGGCAAATAAATTAACCTCAACCTAAGCCTCACATCTTAGACCAAAACAAAACAAACAAAAACACAACTCAAAATAGATCATCATAAACTGTAAAATGTAAAGTAATAGAACTTATAGGGGAAAAAAAACACATTGATAGAAAGTCTTTGAGACCTGGTAATAGGCAGGGGTTCTTAGACTTGACATCAAAAACATGATTCTAAAAGGAATAATTGATCAATTCACCATCATCAAAATGAAAAACTTGCATTGCAGAAGACTGATAAAATGAAAAGACAAACTACAGACAGGGAGAAAATATTTATAAGCCCCATATCTCAAAATGGACTGGTATCTAGAATATATAAAGAAATCTCAAAACTCAAGTTAAAACAAAAAATCCAGTTGGAAAATGAATTAAAGACATGAACAGACATTTCACTGAAGAAGAGATACAGGTGGCAAATAAGAACCTGAAGAGATGTTCAACATCATTAGCCATTAGGGAAATGCAATTAAAACCACAAAGATATCATAGGTATATAGCCTATTAGGATCGCTAAAATTAAAAAAAAAAATAGTAATAACACTAAGTGGATGGTGAAGATGCAGAGAAACTATATCACTCACACATTGCTGGTGGGTAGGTAAAATGTGTGGTATTCCAGAAAACAGTTTGGCAGTTTCTTAAACTAAACATTGCAATTACCATAAGACCCAGCCATTGCACATTTGTCCAGAAAAGTGAACACTTACATTCACACAAAAGCTTGTGCATAAATGTTTGTAGTAGATTTATTCCAAATAGCCAAAAACTCCAAGCCACCCAGATGTCCTTTAGTGGTTAAACTGTAGTACATTCATGCCATGGAATACTACTCAGCAATGAAAAGAATTAATTATTGCTGTTTGCAACAATCTCGAGGGGAATTATGCTGAATGAAAAATGCAAATCCCGGACTTCCCTGTGGTATAGTGGTTAAGAATCCGCCTGCCAGTGCAGGGGACACAGGTTCTATCCCACATGCCGTGGAGCAGCTAAGCCTGTGCGCTGCAACCACTGAGCCTGTGCTCTAGAGCCCGCAAGCCACAACTACTGAGCCCACATGCTGCAGCGATTGAAGCCCATGTGCCTAGAGCCTGTGCTTCGCAAGAAGAGAAGCCACCGCAGTGAGAAGCCTGCGCACTGCAACAAAGAGTAGCCCCCACTCGTCGTAACTAGAGAAAAGCCCGCATGCAGCAGTGAAGACGCAGCACAAGCAATCAATCAATCAATATATATTTTTTTTAAAAAAAGAAAAATGCAAATCCCAGAAGATTACATACCACATGATTTCATTTATATAACATTTTTGAAATGACAAAAATATGGACGTGGAGAACAGATTAGTGGTTGCCGGGGATTAAAAATGGGTTTTGAAAGGAGGGATTGGAAGGGAACCAGGTGTGGCTATCAAAGGGCAACATGAGGGATCCTGTGCTGATGGAAATGTTCTCTGTATTGACTGTTTGGTTGTCAGTATCATGGTTGTGACTTTGTACTATAGTTTTGCAAGATGTTACGCTTGGTGGCATCTGGGTAAGGGGCGGTGTGGGATCTCTCTTTGTTCATTCTTATAACTGCATGTGAATCTACAATTGTCTTGAGGTAAAAAAGTGTTTCTTAAAATATCACGTATAATCTTTCCTCCCACCAGTGATCATGTTTACACTCTTAACCATGTAAAAGGAATAGCGCAAACCGTGGAGTCTAGTGCGGGACTCCCTGAGTTTGATTCCATGTATCAACAGGGTGTCCTTGGGCAGATTTCTTCACATCATTGTCCTCAGTTTTCTCATGTGGAAAATGGGGAGTAATCATTTTAATGCTAATAATACTCCTCTCATAGGGTCCTTGTAAGGATTAAGTAAATTGTAATTTATATGTAAATGACAAAACAGATTATGATATGTCTAAGTGGACAAATAAGTATTGGTGGCGGTGTTAGTTGTAACTGTATTACCTTTCATTTGTTTTTTTTCTTCTAGCATAGTTGAGATAATGTCTGTAGACATTTGCACATTCTGTTTTTCACTTAAGCCTTAATTTTTTTCCAAACAATTAATAAGATTTGAATCTAAAACTAAAAACTGTGACTATCTTTTCAACATATTTACAACTGAAACTTCAGGCTTTAGATTACTACCTAAACTTTGCGGGGAAAAAAAATTTTTTTTTTTAATTTTCTGTGTTTCATTTGTGGTTTGCAGCTTGAACTACTGGACCTGTGGTTCTTTGCTCCTCTTAATTAGTTTGCATAGAGTGAGCTGGTTGCCAAAGCAGAACTTAGCCCCAGATCTGCTTCGGGTCAGTTCTCCCAGTTGTTCTCCTAGCATTTCTAACATGACTGAAGGGCAACAGTGTCTATTGATAAACACTTCATCTCCAGCTGGGTAGACCCTCCAGAAGGAAGTGGGGTAACATGTTCAGCTTTTCCAAGCTTTTCCTTGGTCCCGGTTTGATTTGTAATAGATAATTTGGGGTTGCCTTCACTATATCTGAAGCATAATTTAAGATACTGTGATGAATGATATCTGAACAACTTTGAGCCACTTCCGTGAATTGAGGTAGTTTCACACAGTCATGGGAATTCTTATGTAATATAACGAGTGAAATAGCAGCCTTCTTTGTGAATTCCGGCATCCAACATTTAAGTCATAGACAAATTGAAAATAAATTGGAATTTGCTCTTTGACACATGTGAAGACTAAAATAAGCCTAGACAGGAGTAGACGGTATAGACAAGTGGTGTGATTTGGAGCTCATTTTTCAAAAATAAAGCTGGTATTACATTTTAAGCTTTCCAATAATGGAATGGTGATGTCTTAGGTAAGGAAACAGCCTCCCCAAGACTCTTTTCAAGCAATTTCATAATTCTAAACCGGGGCTCACTACTGGCCTGTTTGTTGTTAGACAGTATGTTTGCTTTGGTTGAAGAATAAATATTCAAGACTTTTGTCATTGAGCTTTTAACTTTTTTTTTCTTTTCAAACATATTTCTTGTTTTCGTTTCTGAATTTCAGCCATAACACAAAAACAACATCTTGGTTAGACCCTCGGTGCCTGAACAAGCAGCAGAAGCCTCTGGAAGAGTGTGAAGATGATGGTAAGGAGCTAGGACGGTCTGGGTGAAAGGGGGCTTGTTCACACAGGCAAATTTTAATAAGTTGTAGCAAGGTCAGACAGGTTTCTAGCAGTGAGTTTTTGAAAGGTAATCCAGTTTCTAGTAAGTGCAGTGTGGTTTCCAAAAGCAGGAGAAAAATCAGCAAAATTGTTCTAAAAGAACAATTTGTTTAAACATAAAGGCATCCTTAATTCTCTGTTAGAAACAGAATTTCAGCACAGAAACTATTCAAATGAAGATGCAACCTCTGCCTTCAGGAACTTGGAGAAAACTCTAGAAAGTCTCTAGGAATTTAGAAACCAAAGGTGCTCTGGTCACTTACCCTAATCATGTATTGTGACAGTCTTACAGAAAAAAAAATCAAGAACTTTTCTTGAACTCTTCATGCTTCATAATTTGATTATTTCTCCAGGTTTAGCATGAAGAAAGAAAGCAGATGTTGTGTTTGGGAATCTGTGTGGGACTCAGAGTGTATCCTAAATATGAGACAGCCTGTTCTTCCACAAAAGAGACCGAGTCCCCCACTCCCTGTTAATTAAAAGAAAAAAGAATCAGTTGTCTATAAGAGTTACTATTATAAAAAAAAAGTTTATTTCAAGGCTTTGGAATTTCTAATTACTTTTGCACAAGGAAAAAAAAAATAAAGACAGAACAAATGTGCTCCCCTTCAGTCTGTCCCAAGTTCTACCAAAATTGTTTTCTGACGTGGACGAATTAAAAGGGAAATGGCTTGCTTTGCTACTCATTATTAATTTCTGGCATTTGAATTAGTGGTGTAATTATTGAATACACATTTTACTGTAAGATAGTGAAATTTTATTCATGTATCCTATTCGGCAGAATTGTTGTCTATGAATTTGAGGTTTGCTTGAAAATGTAAGCCAGTAAAGTATGATCCTGTCAGAACCTTGTACTCCAGGATATATGTGGATTGCAGATTACATGAAATGAACATAGAATTGCGTGTTCATGTTTATCTGAGTGACTTCAATGGGAAATACAAATCCGTCTGACTGAGGAGGCCTAAGTGAGAGGCTCGTTTCATCTTGGTTGCTTAGTCCTGAGAAAAACGGAACAGGTGTGGGCAGCTGCGTTATTTTGCATGCTTAAGGATAATGGGCCATCCTGACTATTCACGTATTCTGTTTAATATATAATACAGAGGTGACCAGTTTTCAAAGATCGGAACATAAGATACATCCAACCATAAAATTTCTCAGAACAAAATTTAATCTTTATTTGATGCCTGATGATTTTGAAGCCATTTTAGGCCCTCTTATTGCCATCAGCTCTTCAATGTCAGTATCCATTATAATTATACTGAGAATGTATGAAAATGACTGTTAATATAATTTTATAGATAATAGAAGACTCCAGTCGCTTTTACTGAGGAAAATGGAGTGAAAGTATTGAGTAGAATTACTGAATGTTTTTGTTAACACTTTTAGTAATTTTTAATCCTTAGAATTTCATGTCATTGGTGTTAATGTTATTCCCTTTGGAACAAGTATGTATTCACACCAAATGCAGTTCACTTAGTAATTATCCCTTCACCATTAAAATTCATATATTCTTTTTCTGGTGAAAACTATATGTATGTATGTGTGCCTGTATATACAAATGGTATAAGTATATAACCAGATTATACCGCAGTGGCAAGTATCAGTTCCCATATCTGCCTTTTCTCTTGCCAGTTACCACAAAGCTGTCTTGTGTAGTTGTTTATAAAATGACACAAAGAAGAATTACATTGTTGGCCCATATTTTTCCTGTATTTCTTTCTATTCTCTGTAGGTTATATGCACACAGAATGTAACAGTGTAGCATCATACTTATTGCAAAAATATTCTGTTTTCTTTTTCCTATCTCTAAAAAGTCAGAAACTAGTTTGGGATTTTGATCTTCAGCGTATAACTCCTATTTTCATTTCTATGTTTTAGTAGTTCAATTGGAAGCCTTCTACCTTGCCTTTGAGCTCCAAGCCAGTATCTTTAGTAACATTGTTGTCTCAAAGAGACTTTAAACTCATTCTGATTAAAACCCAACTAATGATCTTTCACCCCCTCTCCAATTCTAGTCTTCTGTAAGTGTTCCCTGTCTCAGTGGAGGGTTAATTCATGCATCCGTAAGAGTGCCCCTTGACTTTTTACTTTTCTTAACGCCCATTTCTAACCCATGTACCACCAGCTGAGTTCAACTCGCCTCCCAGATGTCTCTGGAATCCGTTTTCTTCGTCGTCTCTACCATCCTAGTCAAGATCGTGCTCATCTTCCACCCAGACTCTTGCGCACTTCTTCTTGCACCATACTCAGAGCAGTTTGTTAAAATGTGTTTGTGTTATCACCGTCGCCTCAAGCTCTGTTTAATGGCTCTCTCATGTGTTCAGTAATTGCCAAGTCCATAGCTTGTCTTTCCAAGCTCTCTGTGGTTCAGCCTCTAAGCTTGTCTGACTCTTGTTTCATGCTATACTCTGTCCTTCATCCCCCACTAGTCCTCATTGAGTTCCTGCTCCGTGCTAGTCAGATGTGCAGTTCTCCCTTCTTTAAAAAGGCGAAAGATTTATGCGATCTGAAGAGAAACCAGAGCATCTCCTTCTTTAGAATACTCTTGTATTCCACAAATAATTATTGAATGCCTTCTCTGTGTCAAGCGTATTCTGGGAATTTCATATGTATCATTGAACACAATAAACAAGGAGCCCTGTTCTTGCAGAGCTTAAATTCTAGTCATTTTTCACTCTAAGTCTTTCCATTAAATTTTGCATAACCTTCAGATTACAGCTCAAGGACTTTTCTCCTGACTTTGCCCCCAGATATGATTAGGTCAGTCTATTATGTATCTCAACTCCAGAGAACTTACCGCAGTTTTAACTTAATTTTTATTTTTGTGAGCTTTGGCCGTGTCTCCTTTCCCAAAGGCATAGACATGTGCCTGGTTGTGCTCATTTCGATGTCTCTCACCTGGCGTGGGGACTGGCACATAGTAGGTCTCATTAAAGAATTTTTGAGGAAATGCATGAGTGCCCCCAAAGATACTTTACATAATATCCAAATGGGCATTTTCATGAAAGGTTTTATGTAAATAAGATTCTCTGCTTAGGAAACAATAGCAGGGTCAACCTTATTGTTGGCAGTTGGATAGTTTTTAAATCAGGAGTTTACAAGGTGTGTAGGACGATGTTGGTTACTGAAGTCAGTAATCGATTCATTTGTTCATTCATTCATCCATTTGCGAAATATTCGGTACCTATTATGTACCAAAACTCCAGTGGGCACTGGGCATATTGGAGTAGGGACCACAGGCTTGATCCCTGTGTTTGTGGGGCTTACAGTGGAGGGTACAGCCGCCTGCTGTGTAGCTGGAGTGACTGTGTCTGAAATGATTTGTTGTGTGCTGTCCTGTGTTCTCTTCGCAGTCATAATGAAATGTTTTACTGACAGCAAGAGACGGTCAAGAATGGAAATGATCTTGGCTTGTTTTGCTCACTGAAATTACAAAAAACATTTTCATTCTAATATTTCTGAGCTGTTTGACTTAGAAATCCTATACAAAGGAAACTCTGCCTCCTAATAATCCTTGCACGTCAGCCTTCAAGCCTCACTTCCCCCATGTATATCATCGTGACATAGTTCATTTTTCTAACTCCTTTTGAAAGACGATGAAATGTAGCTCATCTGAGAATCTGTATTCTCAATTCGACCTCACCTTCTGTTTTTCAGGCAGCGGTATTACCTATAAGTTAAATAATTTTTTAATTGTGAGTGTAATTGCCTCACTGATTAGAGGATTTACTGAAGGATTAAAAGGACTAATATTGAAACATCTAACAGCTTTGTTTGCTCAAAATAAGGTCTGTAATAAGTGACTTCCCACGTAAGAACATTGAAACCGCAAAGGTATTTGTCATCTTTTACAACCAATCAAACCGTATTTTGACATGCAAGGAAATGAGCCGTGTAATTATGTTGCCAATATCAGCTCTTCCCGTTTTGTGATTTACACTGAGGTCTGGAGTTGAGTAGCCAAGCCAATGAAATAAGCCACAACGCAGGTAAGGACAAAGTAAAGTGATGTGTTTGCTGCTGTTTTTCTTGAGGGGAGTTTCTTTTCTTGGTGCTGGTGTCTGAATTTTTCTTTCTCTCTTTTCTGTCTCATTCCTGCTATTCCTTTGGAGAAGAAGGGATCCATACGGAGGAGCTGGACAGTGAACTAGGTAAACCCTCCCAGCCTGCATGACTTACCCTGGATGCTTTGGCCCCCAGTGACTTGCTTAATCCCTCTGTTTCTTTAGTTTGCACTTCTCCAATTATGATTTTCATTCCGGCTTAGCCACGAAAGGTCAATCATATACAACCCATGTGTCTGACTGCAGGCATCATGCAGAGTTGTAATAAATTGTGTCTACAAAGAAAAAGTCTGAGGGAATTGGGACTAGAATGAGAGTTAGCAAATCAGTGCTAGGTACTTTCGTAAATTGAGGATTAGGAAGAAACTGAGGGATAGATCCTTGCCACGTCCCTTGAACTCTTCTATAATCTATCTTGGTCTCATTTCTTTATTTATTTGGTGTGGGTGGCTTTCTCCATAGGGAATACAGAAAAGCAAAACAGACAAAAATCTACCAGACTAATTGAAAGATCTTAGTGGGAGTAATAGCAGTACAACCATTCCACTGGTTAACTGAAAGGTTGTTAAATCCTAGTATTGGGTTAGTCAAAAAGTTCGTTTGGGTTTTGCCATAACATCTTACAGAAAAACCCCAACAAACTTTTCCTCCAACCTAATGTTATATTGTTACACAGTCACAGGCTACATGTTGACTTTGTAACTGTACTGAATGGCTTGAAAACCAGATGCTGGGTTTCTGTGTGTCGCTTTCCTTAGAGTGTGTATGTCAGCGGAAATCAAGTCTTACTTACTCCAAGCTCTTGCCGTTTAGAAATAATTTACATTTGTAGGTAATGCCAATGAAACTCTTTTATCTTTGCTACTAGAATATATTAAAGTATGTTCCCTGCTAAGTTAAATGTTTTATGTTCAGCTTTGAACAATATTAAAATTAGTTTGCTTTTTATCTGCCGCATCTTCGGAAGGATAGTTGGGAAAGCACAGGTTTTGGCTAAGTTGCACATGAAGGCCTTGGCTGATTGAAAATTGACAATAGTATATTTTTAAAACAGAGGATTGTTTAATATCAATATGAATGGAACTGTCCTGAGATTATTGAATCAGAATAACATTTTTGAGATGGCCTTAAGGACTGAAAATACAAGTAGTTAATACAGATTATTGTTTTAGTTCAATTTGATTTGTCTTTATTATCTAGATAAAGATGATTTATCACGGTTAACTCAAGTTAGGATATAATAGCATTTGGCTCTGTTTTTCTTAATGTTTGGAACATATCCTGTTGTAATTGGTGGATATGCCAGCAGTGGTCGATAACTATTGAAAGATCCATTTCTAAAGATGTATAATAAGTTGTCCTTGTGGTCATTGTGGTAGGAATGACTTGACATTCAGCCTGTGTAATAGAACTATTTGAAACGCATTTTGTAAATTAAAAAAAGTATCAATCCAATGATATTAGATAAAATCATTGAAAAGGCAGAACTAGGTCTTCCAGATGAAAAATGAGTGCCTCAATCCTTTGTGGAACCAATTTAAACCTCTCTGGGCACCTGATTAATGGGTATGAGTGCCCAATGCTACGTGTGGGCGGTTGCTGAGATGATTCCTCTATGCCTAAGGGCATAGCCTTATTTGCTTCTGTGGAAGTTTGAATGTTGAAAATTTTAGGTAAGGCTCAGCTGTCCTATTTTCTTGTGTAACACTGTGGAAACTCTCCTGTGCTGTTAAAGACTCTACAAAGTACGTTTTGCTGACTGCATAGTATCCCTTGCTCATGGTCAGAGCCACAGTTCTGGGAGATGGTTTGGTGAAGTGCAAGCTGCCTCTGGGGTCAGAGCAGGTGGCCTGGCTTCATACTCGGGCTTCCCCACTTACTGGCTCTGTGACCTTGGGCAAGTCATTCACCTTCTTGTAGCTTCATAAGTTCCTTACCTGTAAAGAGATTCTGAAAGAGGGGCTCCCATGGGGCTTAAGAGGAGACTTAATGATAATGTGTCTTCATATTTGTCCCTGTGATCAGCACATACTGTTGTTTTTGCCAGTTTTCTGACTTATTAACTAATTCTCTCTTGTTGGACTTTTCAGTACTTCTTTATGATACTTCTTGTGTTTAATATGAGACAGGAGAGCAACATATGTACTGTAGAAATGGCCCAAATGTATAGTTGTAGGTAGAGATAGGACTCCTGATTTTTGCCTGCACGTGTCCTCTGTGTAGAGTGGTGTACACACACACACACACACACACACACACACACACACAGAGTTTTCCCTGCCTTCACATCACATTCTTTTGACAAGCTTACTGCCCATTTTCTTAATAAGAGAGTCCTACTTTCAAACAACAGCAACTATAGGTTTTTGGTGAGCAATCTGATTGCAGATGTGACAAGGAAAGCCTCTCTATAATCTGCCTTTGAGAGGCAGGGCCGGTAGGCTTGGGTGTTGGACACAGATCATTTGATTACAGAATTGTCATTTCTGAACTCTGTGGTTTAGGCTATGTCAGTAGCTCCATTATGCACTTTGGGTTTGCAGAATTTATCACATCTTCTGCAGTAATCTCCCCAGAATCAAAAAGCACTTGAAGAAACTTCTTTTCGCATTACAGCATATTCATGTGCTGCAACCAACTAGGAGAGGCAGAGACAGGGAAATGAGGTCCCCTCCCAACCAACACTGAGTCACAGTTTAGAAATGTATCTCTGATTGTGAACATGACTTGCAATCTGTGTGCTGACAAAACTCTTGGAACATTTGTCTGCTGCACATTCACTTCCATGGTGACGATTAGTACAGCATGAGATTTTTAGTGGTAGGAACAGCAAGCACACAGGCCATGTGGATCTGTCCTGTTTCTTTTGTGCTTTCCTAGAACAGTTGCCATTAGCAGAGCTTAGGTGCCAGGTGCTGTGTAAAAGGTTTTACAAGTATCCTTATTTAGCCTACAGTTGACCCAGGAGAAAGATGTGGTTTCGAGATGCGAAGTAACTAGCCCAACACTAGATTGATAAAACAGTAGGGCTAACGTTCAGACCAAGATCTGGACAGCCCAAAAAGGGTCTGAGACACCTGAGATCTCAGCGACATCTCGTCCAGACTAGTCTGATATCTGACAGTTGTTAGACATGGAAGGGGAGGCATGTGGCTTTCTGAGTATCTTTAGAGTATTTAAGAAAAAAAATTGTAACGTCATCATTTTCTGGGCTTCATTATTTTCTGCCATTTTCAACTTTTTAGAACCAAATGGCACATTGGAAGACAAACATCTTCCATTTTTAAATTGATGACCCATTTCTATTTTAAGCTTGCGGAGGCTAATACCTATTATTAAGTTAATCACCACATTGGAAGTGAGAAATCTATCTTTTCAATTTTAAATGAGTTTTAGCATGAAAAACTGGAACATTTCTGGAGTTTGCTAATCTGTCCCAAAAGATGTGTTTAAATTTACAAACGTCCAGAAATACCAGTTGACTGACCTTGTGTCTCAGCTCTCATATCTTTATGTAAGTTGTTGAGTAGGTGACAGGGCAGAGTCAGAGGTGGCTTCTTTTCTTGTAGCCTCCTTGGACCTCCATCAAAGCACTTTCCATGTGATGTTTGAATTGTCTGCCCAGAGAGTGCACTTGTAATTATCTTTGTATCCCTGACGCCTAGTACACCCTCAGGCAGACAGTAGGCACTCAATAAATGTTTGACAAATAATGGAATAAATTGAATTCTTTTTTTTCTAAGATTTATTTTTTTATTTTAATTTTTATTTTTGGCTGCATTGCTCTGTGTGGACTTTCTCTAGTTGTGGCGAGCAGGGGCTACTCTTCATTGCAGTGCATGGGCTTCTCATTGTGGCTTCTCTTGTTGTGGAGCACAGGCTCTAGGCATGTGGGCTTCAGTAGTTGTGGCACGTGGGCTTCAGTAGTTGTGGCTCACAGGCACAGACTCAGTAGTTATGGTGCACAGGCTTAGTTGGTCTGCAGCATGTGGGATCTTTCCAGACCAAGGATTGAACCCATATCCCCTGCATTGGCACATAGATTCTTAACCACTGCGCCACCAGCGAAGTCCCAAGTTGAATTCTTAACTTTTTTCGTATTTTATCTAAAGATAATCAGGCCATATATTAAGGTTGCAAATTTCAGAAAGAGGTTTGGTTCCCCTCACACCCACTCACTCTTCTGCCCCATGCCAGCACAAGCATATGCCTGGGCACCAATTTGCACTTTTCTAATCTGATTTCCCAACTCTTTGGAAATATTTTCCTGGTTCATTTTCATTTAAATGGTAATTTCCAGCATTGTAAGGGGAAACTGTTTCCCAGGCATTTGATTTGCATCAGTCTGCAAGATGCTGCGTATAAAAATGCCAAGTTGTATCAACATCTGCAGGTTGGACCTGCCTTGCATTTTAGTAGCTTATGTCTCCCAGAATTCAAAGACTTCTTTAAAACCTGCTAAGTGTTTTTAAAAAAGTGGAGGATGGGGGGTGGGGGGGAACCTGTTTCTTTGTTTGCAAACAAATAACATGTGGAGCAAAAACCATGAAATTAATGTCTCTTGATGTGCAGCGAAATCTGAGCAAAATGTAAACTTTGACTAATTAGCCTGTGTGTGTGTGTGTGAATGTGAATGCGTGTGTGTGTATATGTGTGTGAGAGTGTGTGTGAGTGTGAATGCTTTGTGTATGTGTGTATATGTGTGAGTGTGAATGTGGGTGTGAGTGTGTGTATATGTGTGTGTGAATGTGAGTGTGTGTTAGTGTGTATGTGAGTGTGTGTGAGTGTGTTTGTGAGTGTGAGTGAGTGTGTGTGAATGTGTGTGTGAACGTGTGTGTGCACACATGCACATGCATGCACATGACTCCATTTCAGCGTGAAACTGTTTATGGCTTATGAAAGCCCTATGCCCTGATGAAATGGTCACTATTTTCCAATGGTGACCACGATTCACTGATTTTTTTTTTTAAAAATCTGGTTTTTCAAAGAAAGTGATATTTCAAGTGTTTTTAATATTCCATTCAAGTCGGTCTTAATAGCTCCTTCTAAGGAATAATGATTTGCTTTTGTAGGACGGTGTTTTATACAAGCTTGCTTTATCTACATATAGATCAAGGTGGCTTTGAAATTAGGTTGAGAATTGCTGCTCTGCCTGAAGAATTGTTTAATGACACAAAATACAACGTAGCTGCTTCTTTCACCAAATTACCTGGTGCAGTGGGCTTTTTCAAAATAAATTCTTGTTATGACGGAACTCACTATTGCCTCGTTAATGAAGCTGCAACCTTTTATGTGAAACCTTACGACATGAAGTTCGATAGAGCACAGTTGAGTTTTCAGGAAGGCACGCATATCTCCCAATGCCATTTTACCACCACATTTAAAGGAATGAAGTCTACCCCCTCGGGTATTAAGTTCTTAGAGAGCAGGACCTGTGTTTCTGCTTTCATAGGCACAGCCCCAGTGAAGATGGGCCTGTCCAGATATAGCAATTGAGTGATAGATGTGTGCAATTCAAAAACCCAACTCCAGGTGGGCATTTTTATTTACTCAGTTGCATTTTAATTAGGAACAGGAGAAAATAAGATACAAATTTTAATTTATTCCTGGGAGAGCAAAAACGGCACTATTGTATTGAAAATGAAAAGAGACATTTGTTTTCATCCATTTTTGCTTGTGTGGTGAGGTAGTCTAGCAGTAAAATGAGAAAATTGCAAATATTTAAGATAGGAACTAGGCGTTCAAGGCAAAATTTAACTATATTTCCATTAAAATCTAATTTAATAGTTGTTTTAGAATGGAGGTGACTGAGATTGCATTTTATTACGTTTCATTTGCTTGTGCAAAATATCAGTAAAGAAGTGCTCTTCGTGTAGGAAAATACACCGATAAAATAATGCTCACTCTTTTTTTTTTTGGTTAGGGTACACAGTTTTAATTGAATTTAAGGCATTATTTTTATGTCTGTTTTTTTTTTTTTGCCTAACCCAGTTGTTGAAAATCCCCTAGGGTCTTCAAGAATAAGCTCTCCTTGCTCTAAATGTTCTTTTATTTTTCAGAACTGCCTGCTGGTTGGGAAAAGATTGAAGACCCTGTCTATGGTATCTACTATGTAGAGTAAGTGCCTATTAAAACACATTTGAGTTTGCACCCTTCTGTAATTAGGTACGCTTATGCTGAATAGAGTTTGTCATTGTGATAAGGTACAAACAGAATAATAATAGTAACATAAGGTTAATTTTGTAATGAAAAATATGTATATTAATGAATAAGAAAATATTTAGCAAATATGATAATGATAAATTGTATTATAAAATTCATGAGGGCAGGATTCATGTCTTCTGTTTACCACTGTATTAGCAAAGCCCAACATAGTCCTGGTCTGTGGCAGGTGCTTAATAAAGTGTTACTTGAATGAATGAGAATAGCAAGGAATCAGTAGAGGGTTTGAATATGAGTTGTTTATCTTCAGGAAGAGGATCACTTTTGCCTATTTTTTGCCCTGCTGAGAGATCTGAAGTTCTCAGTAATTATTTATTCATTCAGACTTTCTAAAAGAGTCAGACAAATCTAAATAATGTATGAAATGCTGCCACAAATACGAAGGAAATTGAGAACTAGCCTAAGTGGCAAAACCGTGTAAGCCTCTTTGCCTTTACCATACCTGTGGCTCCTGTGTTCCATTTCTAAGAGTCTCAAACCCTCATCACGACTACCTTATTCTAGCAAGAGGCACACCCTTGGTCCTTTCATCAAAACCGTATATTGGTAGGATGATGCTCGAAGAAAATAAAAGAAACCTAAGTGAGTATACATTGAAAAAAATATGTTTTACTTCATTTCCTCTAAGAAAGATCAGTAATAAATGATAAAAGGTCCTTTGAAGGAAACAAATGCTATATAAATGTTCTATCCTCAAAATCTTACCTGCCACAATGAAGATAACATAGAAAGCTTTCTATTCCTTATGCTGCTGGCAATGAAAAGTTATTTGTATAATGCCCTGGTGATAAGGACATGTGATGCAACAATGCCAGCCATAAAATGCTCAGCATCTTATTGTAAAAAATGACAAGTTCAATATACCAAGTGTTCTTGGTCAGTAGTCACATTGCCACCTCTTTACCTAACAAGAAAAACTGGGGCTTGGGGGCATTAGAGAGGCAAGCTCCAATGCCATTTGCAGCAACATGGATGCAACTAGAGATTATCATACTAAGTGAAGTAAGTCAGAAAGAGAAAAGCAACTACCATATGATATCACTTATATGTGGATCTAAAATATAACACAAATGAACCTATCTATGAAACAGAATCATGGACATAGAGTAGACTTGTGGTTGCCAAGGGGGTTGGGGGAGGGATGGAGTGGGGGGTTGGGCTTAGCAGATACAGGCTTTTATATACGGAATGGATAAGCAGCAAGGTCCTACTGTATGGCACAGAGAGCTATGTTCCGTATCCTATGATAAACCATGATGGAAAAGAATATTTTTTTAAAAAAGAATGTATATATATGTGTAAGTGAATCACTTTGCTGTATGGCAGTAATTAACACGTAAATCAACTTCAATAAAAAGATTTAAAAACTTAAAAGATTTTTAAAAAAAGGCGAACTTGATTATTTCCCTGACCCTCATAAAATAAAATTCCTTTATGTACCCTGCAGATCATCTTTTTCACAGATGTACAGTGGGGCTCCTGTCTCTTTGGGGCTCATTTTGAGTTCTCCCCCAACTAATTTTTGCATCAAGAGAGGAAAAGAATAGATGACTACAGCTTTAGATGGATGAAGAGACTTGGTGTTAGGGGCGAGGTGTTACTTTACTACACATTTCTCCTCCCTATGTCTTTTTAGATCCACATGCCTGTGAATACTAGACTATTTCTTGGCATGAAATTGCCTACCGGAATTAGGAAATAAAGAAGTAGTCATATAATAGAAATTAAGGGTAATTGATTTATCCACCCTACTTGACAAGCCTGCCTTTAAAATATAAAGCCTGGCTTGAAAAAATATTTTGAGTTCTAAATAATCACATAATGGAGGAATATTGCCAAACTTCTTATGAAGTGTGATTTTGATGAAGGAAAAAAGATAGGAGTATGTGTATGCTTGTGTGTGTATGTGTTCGTGTAATATGTGTGTATGTACATATACATACACTAAATAAGGATGGCAAAAAATATGCATTTGGATTCATACGTATGTTTGTACGTGTGTGTGTGTATTTTTATCTTGCCTTGGCCTTATTAGTTTTGGAACCATCCAAAATACCTGGGTCTTTGTCACTTTGAACACATCACATTTGCTTAGGTTAGCTGCATTTGGAGTCTTTTTGCCTAAGGCTTATACTTTGAATCCTGACTCCATGCCTATTGATCAAAATAGTTGACAGATGTTGGTAGAGTCCTTCTTTTAACTTGATCATGTGAGGAAATGCTTATGCTTCCATGAACTCTATTGTAGAAAGTTACACAGAATTTCCGGCATTACATGTTACAGACAACACCACATCTCCACTTTAATTTCATTTTAAAATAATTCTATAATCAACTTCTTGTTAAATTAAAGAACCCCCACCCGTCACGTGATTCCTTGGTCAATTGAGAGAGTCGGTGGTTATAATCCTGGGACTTGAAAGGAGACCAATCTGAGCTTGAAGCCTCTGTAGTGTTGACTAGCTCTGTTTTGTTAGGTGAGCTAGTACTTAACTGCTCAGAAACTTAATTTCCTTATCCGTAAAATATGAATGAAAATTGGACTTCCATCCTGGCATTTACTAAAGATTTATAAAATTAAATGCATGTAAAATTGGTAGCACAAATAGGTTCATCTGTCCCATTCTTCTAGAGTCCACATGTATGTGTTAATATATGATATTTGTTTTTCTCTTTCTGATTTCATGCTGTATGACAGACTCTAGGTCCATCCACATTTCTGACAAATAATCCAATTTCGTTCCTTTTTAATGGCTGAGTAATATTCCATCGTACATATGTACCACATGACAGGAACAGAGACGCAGATGTAGGGAACGGACATGCGGTCATTGGGGAAAGGGGAGGGTGAGATGAACTGGGGGATTAGGTTTGACACAAATACACTACCATGTGTAAAATAGATAGCTAGTGGGAACCTGCTATATAGCACAGGCAGCTTAGCTCGGTGCTCTGTGATGACCTAGATAGGTGGGATGGGGTGGTGGTAGAAGGAAGGTCCAAGAGGGACAGGGTATATCTATATATATAGCTGATTCACTTCATTGTACAGCAGAAACTAACACAACATTGTAAAGCAATTATACTCCAATTAAAAAAAAAAAAACTGGTAGCACAGCACTTGATAAGCAGTCAGGATATGAAACCATTCATTTTTATTTTTATTTTATTATATCGTCCTAACTGTGCTTTTTGACCCAGGATGCTCAACATCTCAGACCACCTGCTTTGCTCAGGTCTAATTAAGGGACTTGGCCTGATCGGCATTTTGCTTATGGCACAAAATGTTTCCTAACTGAATGCAATCTGCCTTCTGCTCCAGCCACATCAACAGGAAGACACAATATGAGAACCCGGTTCTGGAAGCCAAACGGAAGAAGCAGCTGGAGCAGCAGCAGCAGCAGCAGCAGCCGCCGCCGCCAGAAGGTTGGCGCTCTCTCCCTCCATCTGTGGGCCAGGAGCTCCAGGCAAAGCCTGGGCACCGACACCCCCGTGTGGTCAGAACTTGCCGCGAGGATCACGTCCTTTGTGGTGCTGAGGACGTGCCGTCCTGGAAGCATGGGGAGTGATGCAGAGGAGCCTCGGTTCGAGTCCACACCCTGAACCCGGACAGCTGACGTGGGAAGTCCGGTTTAAAAGCACCCAGCCTCCACTCTGATTTAGAAAGGGGCTGCTGTTAGATTGGGGAACAGTTTCGATGTTAAAGAATTAATTCCCTTGTCCCCAGGAGCTTTTGCACAGCACTTGATGTCTAAATCCAGACCACTTTTAGCATTTTAAGAGGAGGTGCTGGGTATGAAAGTAACTTTTAATTTTAGGAGCATGACATGTAAGAATCAGAAATAGCTGATTTCCAGTGCTTTTTAAAAATTACACATTAATCCATGCTCTTCACAAAAATATGAACAATTCAGGAGTTGAAAACACTTAAGTCTCCTCTGCTGGCTCCCGTCCTGTTCTTAGCAGTAAACACTGTGCAGAGATTTTCTGGGGATGTACAAATATGCACATTTAGACACAAACCAGATCATAATTTATATATATTAATATGCACTTATATATATTAGTTTTCCCATGTGTTTTTCTCACTTAAGTATATGTCTTGCACATATTTCAAGGCTGCTTAATATAGATTTACCTTGTAATTTTTAACAACTGCATAATATTCCCTTTTATGAATCTCTTCACTTCATTTAGCCATCTGTTTATTAATAGACTCTTAGGTATTTCCTGGCAATCTTTAAAAATGGTAGCATTAGTACCCCTTCAATATAATATGTGAGTATTAAGTGTAAGAATATAAAATATAACACTTACTATAGTATTGAATATAATAAATCTAGACCGTAGTGTGGAAGTTGGCAAACTTTTTCTGTAAATGGTCAGATAATCAGTACTTTAGGCTTTGCTTTCATACGATCTCTATTACAACTACTCATCTCCGCCCTTATGATATGAAAACAGCTAAACAGCTACAGACTTTGTAAACAAATGGATGTTGCTGTGTTTCAGTGAACACTGAAATCTGAACCTCATGTAATTTTCATGTGTTAGAAAATATTCTTCTTTTAAAACTTTTCCAGTCATTTAAAAATGTGAAAAGCATTCTGAACTTGCAAGTTTTATAAAAATGGGCATGGGGGCCAATTTGACCTGTATCCATAGTTTGCCAACGACTGCCATAGGCTTTATTTTAGAGAGAGTATGTTTGTATGTGTCTATGTGTGTGTGTGAGTGTACTCATCTATCAAAAAGTTTCTCCTTTCTACCTTAATCTCTTGCTATTAAAAAAAATTTAATAGTTTTATGAGTGTGGGGATTGGGGGTGTACAATTGAAACACGAGTGTAAAATTGAGTATACACATACATTGACTATGTTAGCTTAACTGGAAAAGTGACTTTGGGGTAATCTCAAGGGGTACTCACAGTGAGTTATTTCTGGGCCTCCAAAGTGAACAAGACTACAGTTAGAACTGAGGGAGTTTAGTAATGGGTCCCATTTAGGTTTGAGAGATGATAGAGAAGAGCACCTTAGCAAACTGCGGAAATCTACCTTCACTACCCCAGCCAAGCAGGCTTTAGCAGCCCAGCCTAGGTCTCAGTTGCGTTAGAGAAGGTTTTCTCCCATATTGGGCCAGCTTTAGTTGACTCTATCTTTCCTGATATTTTTTACTTGGTCTCACTTTGGACTCTCCAGCCAGAGAGAAGTGGCTATTTCATTGGTTGTGTTTTTATTGGTTGTATTTCTGTCCTCAAAGGTCTTAGGAGAAAGAGACACACAGACACACACACACACACACACACACGCACGGAGGGACCTTGGTATCCTTAACATAGAGTGAGATCAGATACCAATTTCTTTTCAATCGAAGCTCTCTGCTTCTGGTTTTATTGGTTTGGGTAGTTTTATAATTAAGTTTTATAATGGGGAAGAAGGTGACGCCTCAGTAACTCGACCAGTGATTGGAAGGAAAAGCAGTGAACTGTTTCTTGTCTTCCCTGTAGAATGGACAGAAGAGCATTCATCGCTCGTGCCTCCTGTTATTCCAAACCACCCCCCAAGCAACCCGGAGCCGGCCAGAGAAGCTCCACTTCAGGGTAAAGTGTTTTATAATTGCACCCTAGATTGGCTCAAAATTTTAATTTTTTTGAAGGTTTAGAAAGTGGAATCTTGTAACTCCCAAGTCATTCCATAGAATTGTTCCAGACAGCTCTTTGTTGGAGGGCTGATTGTAGGACATGGAGCAGTGTTCTGGGCCTCTACACACTAGGTGCCAGGAGAACCCCTTCCCCTGTGTGGCAAACAAAAGTGTCCCCAGATATTGCCAAATCCTGCTGGGGGGCAAAGCCAGCTTAGAATTGTGAACCCCTGTTTCAGAGACCACAGACATTTAATATTGTCTGAAATAAGATATGTTGAAAATTCAGCACTAGATATTTCAAGATTCTAGTCAACATATTTGCTTTTGACTAAGATTTTCTTATAAATGTAACATGGTTTGATATTATTGTGTTTTAAACTGTAACCTCTCTTCTTGCTGTAGTTTTGGCATTTATGCATGTTTTACAACATTTCGTTGGGTCTCACTTATTTACATTCACAAATAGTATGCATCACCTACCGAGATTCGTTTTTGAAAAGTGTAAGCTTTAGAATCTTGCTACTTTCAGGCCTCATTACTCTTAAGGGATAGAAAAGGTTTGGGGTTTTATTGTTAAGTTTTTTTTCTTTTAAATTAAAAAAATAGAACAAGCATCGTATTTGATAGAGCTGGGGAGTTTGTGTTACAGAATCATTAAAACTGTAAAATTTGTCTTCTCTCTTTTTAAAAGAAATAAATAATTGTGTTAGATATTAAAAGATAGGTAGAATAACTCTTTTACCTAATTTTCATTCCCTCATTATTTTTCCTAAGAAAATTGTTTCCCTTTTAGCCGGTATTGTCATGAGATTGGTGTTAATATCAACTTATGTAAAGTAACTTGACGCTTTTTTTATGATGATGATTTTAAAACAGATGGAACATGGAAGACAATAACATGTTAATTAGGACCTCCCTGGCATTCCAGTGCTTAAGCCTCCGCGCTTCCAATGCAGGGGGCGCAAGTTCAACCCCTGGTTGGGGAACTAGATCCCACATGCCGTACTGCCACATGGCCAAAATATATATATATATAAAAATTAATATCGACATGAATGTGGGGGTCCTCTGTGTTTTTTAAATATGAAATTCCTCTGCAGCCTCATGTTGTCTTATTTCCCCTTCTCATGATAAGTTAGCTACGCTAACTTTTCAGTTCCATGAACCTCTTTTCACTTCCTTGAATCCACGAAACTATGGACCACATCAGGGCCTTTGCATATGCTGTTTCCTGTTTGCAGCAGTCTTTTCATCCCCCTCTTTATACTTTGCTCACACTTCCCTAAGGTTTTTGCTGGACTCCCTGTCTCGTTCCCTCTTCCCATCTTAAACTTCTCATTTGTAGAATTTAACAGTTGATAATTAGCGTTCATCTGTGTTCAGTTGTTTACCAGCACTTTCTTCAGACTTTAAATCCCATGGAGGAGGCAGGAGACTGTTTTTTCCACTGTGGGATACCCTGAACTAGGCCAATCCCCTCTGCCAAATTCATTGTTGTGTGAAACAATGTATGTACATACGTGATAACCAGCCTAGCTTCTTCAAAGAATTGTCTTAGAGATTAAATAAATGAAAGGTTTAAAATTTCAGGTTCTGGGTGCCAAATGCTTAGTGCAGCAACTGAGTTGAGAGTCCAGAGGGTGTTGATCCATATTAGGAACTATATCTCAGATTCTTCTCCTTGTTAAGGCCTTTCTTTCTTTTCTTTTTTCATTTTTTCTTTAGTCTTCTTGGATCCTGTAGTGGTTGGGGTTTGGGAGAGGCTCCCTGAACTCCCTATGAAACTAGTCATTATTCTTAAAACCCTTCTACTCTATAGTCTCCGTTATTGATTCTTATCTTTTAAACGTGGTCATCATCTTTGGAATATAATCAATACCAAAGAAGCCAGTTTAAATCTATACCCTTTGACTCCAAGCTGCAATTGTAAGAAACATTGAATTGAACTTTATCATCATGGGTTACAATTCCAGGTTCCCTGCCTGCTGGTTAAGCATCCTGGTCTACCTCCTTGATAGTACTCTCGAGAAGAGGCTATATGGCTAAGTGGATTAGATTGTTTGGTATTAATGTTGCTCAATTCACTGCTCAATTAAACTTTTCTCTGATCAAAAGTGTACTTCTCATTCCAGCGAATTATAATTTTAAAGAGATTTGCTCTTAGGAAGTCTCTCCAGCTTCCAGCTTATGCTCAGAGAGAGATTTTTGGAGCCACGTGTTTACCCCACCCACTTCACCACCACCATCATCAAAATAATAGCCTGCATTTACTGAGCTCTTCTTATGCACCAGGCACCTCCCTAAGCATTTTACATATGTTATCTGTCACAGTTCTTCCTTACAGCTGTTATGTGAAAGGTGAGGTTGGTACCGTCATTACCTCCACTTGTATATCCAACACTCAGGCAGAGAGAGGTTTAGTAACTTGCCCACAGCCACACAGCCTCACAGGCAGGAGGTAGTAGAGCACAGATTTGAACCCTGGTTGTTATTAGAACAGTTTAACTTCTGACTTAAAGCTTTTTGTTGTTGTTTTGTTTTTTTGTGGGATACCTCATTGCATAGTCTCTATGTGTGGGATCCAGTTTGGATGCTACTGGCTACATGTTATCATTTAAATTCAAGTTGATTACAATTGAAAAATCAAAAATTCAGTTCCTAGGTTCCACTAGCCACGTTTCAAGGACTCAAGAGCTGCGTGTGACTCGCAGCTGCTGTATTGGACAGGGCAGATATAGAGCATTTCCTGTATCACAGAGAGTGCTTTTGGACAACACTGGTCTAGGGTATTCAAACGCTAGTACCAAGAATCGTGCCACCTTGGCAGAAAAGCAAGCATCTACAGGTTGTTCAAGAGTAGAAGGTCTTGATTCAGTGAGTCCAGGGTAGGCCCTAGAAATGAGTACATCTTTTAAAATTAATTTTTATTGGAGTATAGTTGCTTTACAATGTTGTGTTAGCTTCTACTGCACAGCAAAATGAATCAGCCATACATACACATATATCTCGTTTGGATTTCCCTCCCATTTAGGACACTACGGCACATTAAGTATAGTTCCCTGTCCTATACAGTATGTTCCCATCAGTTGTCTATTTTATACTTAGTATCAGTAGTGTACTATGTATAAAATAGACAACTGACAAGTACATTTTTTAAAGCTACCCAGGTAATCCTCACACATAACCGGATCTTACAACTGGTGACTAGTCAACAGACTAGGATCTCTTAGAAAACTACACGTGCTACAGGGCTGCAGCAGAGAGCTCCACATTCCACTGCTTGTGGGTGGAAAAGCTTCCTCTCCAAAGCTACGTTACCTGGTGATCTACCCATACATAAAATGTAATAAAACGTGTATAAATGTGAAACCTTCTAATCATCCCTCCCTAGTTAAGTGTTGAAATAGAAAGTCAGTGGTGTAATTTCAAAGATCCCTTCATGTGTCTTTTAAGGTGAAAACATTCTACACTCAAAATACGCTAATGGCTTTTAAAAAATTACTGCCAGGAACATTTTAACATTTTCTAACTTTGCCTATAATCAGGGTGAAAGACTGACACACCCATCCACCTCTTTCCGCCTCCTCAAAGACACGTTAAATCTCATTTCTTTGCTGTTGTTCATTGATTCATTCACTACACATTTTTGGAGCACATACAGTGAAACAGGCTATGTTCTACACTCTAGATATACAAGCTAAAATCCTCATGGGGTTTCTAGTGTTGTGTGTGGGGGCATGTGCAGTGCCCCTTCTGCAAGGGGGTGGGAGAGGGAGACAAAATCCCCAACCAATAAGTAAGATGTATATTGTGTGGGATGGTGATAAATGGTAAGGGTAAAAATAAAGCAGATAAGGTGGACTGTGACTGTTGGAGGAGGTATTGCAGTTTTTAATAAGGTGGACAGAGAAAGCCTCACTGAGACGATGATGGCTATTGATGTCTTTGCATAAGTGAAATACATGTTTCCATCTGAGCTCTCCCTAGTAGTCTCTGCCTCAAGAATGTCTGCTATTCACACACCCTGAAAAGAAAAATTGGGGGGTTATCTCAACGGTCCTCAATTTTCCATCTAGTAATTGCCATGGCAACTGTCTCAATACAAGCCCTGGCTGCACTTGACATCAACTCCCTGGTGCTCTGGCAGCCGACTTCACATGGTGAATCCTGCTAGGTCTTGCCTTTCTTTAGCCATGGTGAGCTGTAGTTTGTCACGTTTCCAGCCAGCCTTGGGACTGCTCTAGAGAGGAGGAGGTTAGTGAACAGACCTGTGGCTCCAGGCAATTTTAAAGGGCCTTCTGAAGAGCCAGAAACTTTCAAAATGTGCAGTTAAAAATTGTATATGTGCCCAGAGACCTTTTAAAAAAGACCTTTTAGATATAGCTAACCAAAAATAACTTTGCTTCCTGGGTGCAGAGGTATATGGAGATGTGGAGGCTCTTTCTCCTGTTACGTTTTTGTTTTGTAAAACATTTTTGATAGAAAAGAAATGGGGCAGATGGGGAAACTGTGGCAAAGGCAGGAGATAGGAAGTATAATTAGGAGAGTTGAAAGGAGTCTGAGCATAGAATGATGTTCACTAACGGGGATAATCAGGGAAATTGCATGAGCTTCTCAATTACAGAGAAATGCCCAGAACCTTTGGATTTGTGTACAAAGTGTTTGTGAATGTTATCAAGAAAACTCAGTAGAACCTTAGGTAGCATGTTTGGAAGCTATTTAGCTGTGTATCTATTAGTTTATTTTAAGTGAGACAACTGAATTTGGAGCTATATGGCTCTTGTTAGTCACTGTTTTGTTTAGTTTAGGTTTTTTTCTTTTTCCTTAAATGTTCTAAGCCACATGTCCTAAACTTTTTTTAAACAGAAAGTTTTCGCAGCAGACATGTCTAGGCGATTTCACAAATAGTTGAGTTGCAAATGAACAGGAAAAATCAGGTGAATTTAGAATTCAGTTCAAAGTAAAATTATGACTAATTTTTAGAATAGTGATTCTTCATTTTTATCGAGTTATTCTTTGTCTGTGTCTCCTAGTATTATCTATTTAATTTCAGAATGAGTTTTCTGTTTGACTGAAAACTAAAGCTTTTGCTTAATTGGTTGTACAAGTGGAAGCCAAGCCCAAGGCAACATACTGGAAGCATACTGGAAAATGTAAACCATGACAAAACAAAAGACACAAAGCAAAGACCTGCTGCATGTTCTCTGAAGGACTTCATGGCAGCTCAGTGCTGTCAAACTACATGAAACAAAACCAAGGATCTGTGTCAGATGATAGACACCAGTGTCATCCTTCTCTTACATTTTCTTTTGGATCTTTATACTGACACGCCATGTACCCTAGCCCCTCCTTACACAACGGGGCCTATTAACTCCCTTAGTATTGAAATCAAGAGAAGACTTTGCACCCACGTGCCCAAGTGCAGGAGCTTGGAGGGTTATCTCTAAGTTGTATCATTTCTTGTTTAATTCACCTTTTCACTCCTGGTGATGGTCCTTATACATTTCTTGTTTTAATCCAGGCAAACCCTTTTTTACACGAAACCCTTCAGAGTTGAAAGGCAAATTCATTCACACGAAGCTGCGGAAAAGCAGTCGTGGCTTTGGCTTCACGGTCGTTGGAGGGGATGAACCTGACGAGTTTCTGCAGATCAAGAGCTTGGTCCTAGATGGTCCTGCCGCGTTGGATGGCAAGATGGAAACAGGTATGAGATGTCACATGGTTCTGTGTGGTCAAGACCAGACAACACCATGATTTCATGAGTTTGTAATTGTCCTTTAGAAACTTGGTGAATGAACAAGGTTCCTTCACTAAGTAAATGCATTCCCTGGTATAAATGAAAAGCTTTGAAGCGTTTTAACATTTCTTCATTTGGGGGAACTGTTAGGGTGCTGTTGAGCATAGTAAAGCGGTAATTTACAAAAAATGTAAATCCATTTGAATAAATGAATTCTCAACTTGGTTTTCTGCAGTGAGAATTTTTTTTAGAAGAAAGCTCCAATGTTCTTTCAGTGACCATTATATTCTCATTAGCAGGGAAGAGAGTAGATGCTACAAGTATGCCTGATTAGCATAAAATAAGTAATAGAAGCAGTCTCTTTGTGCTTTACAGTACCACCTCCAAATCCAGTTTCAGTTCAGCTTCATATTGGTATGATATGATAGGATAAAATTGATACAACTTTTCCTGGGCACTTTTTTTAACCCCCAACTCTCTTGCAGGAGATGTAATTGTGAGTGTAAATGACACCTGTGTTTTGGGACACACGCATGCGCAAGTTGTGAAAATCTTCCAGTCCATTCCCATCGGTGCCAGCGTGGACCTTGAACTCTGCCGAGGTTATCCATTGCCTTTTGACCCAGATGACCCCAATACAAGTTTAGTGACCTCGGTGGCCATTTTGGATAAAGAACCAATTATTGTGAATGGGCAAGAGACCTACGACTCGCCAGCTAGTCACAGTAGTAAAACAGGCAAAGTCAACGGCATGAAGGACGCCAGGCCAAGCAGCCCCGCAGACGTGGCTTCAAACGGTTCCCATGGTTACCCCAATGATACTGTCTCTTTGGCTTCCTCCATAGCCACTCAGCCAGAACTCATAACTGTTCACATAGTCAAAGGGCCAATGGGCTTTGGTTTTACTATCGCAGACAGTCCTGGGGGTGGCGGCCAAAGAGTGAAACAGATTGTCGACAGTCCAAGGTGCCGAGGCCTGAAAGAAGGGGATCTTATAGTGGAGGTTAATAAGAAGAACGTTCAGGCTCTGACTCACAACCAAGTCGTGGACATGCTGATCGAATGTCCAAAGGGAAGTGAGGTCACACTGTTGGTGCAACGAGGAGGTATGTAGATTTATTTTCTTTCATTTTTTTTTTTAACCCTAAATCCGTTGTTGTACTTACTGGTTATCAGGTAGCTCTTGGGGGCTTTCCGAATGTCGACTCCTTTAAGATCATTTTTATTTAAATATTGGGAAATGCATTCAAAATGCCTTCTGATTTCTCCAAATGCTAGCCTCTTCAGAATAAAGGTTGTGTTTATATATAATGTGTGTGTACAAAGGGATGTGCAGCTAGAGTCCTACTGTTCATGAAAGTGGGGACTGGCTGCTCGGCGCTCAAAAGCCAATAAAAAGGCAAGGTTGGTGGAAAGGAAAGTTTGCTTTATTTCGGAGGCGGGCAACCTGGCGGGAGGGCAGACTCAAGTCCAAAGGCCAATTTCCCACCGCTGACAATCAGTGGGCAAGAGCTTCTGAGGCGGAGGGAGGGGGTTGCATGCAGAAACAGCACAGTCAGCTCTGACAGTCATCTTGAAATTGGTCATGTGGTGGTCTGATCAGCGTCATCTTGATTGTTTCAAGTACAGTTAGTTTTCAGTTCCAGGGTCAGTTTGTTCCCATTTCTTTGAGACCAGTTCTCAGAATTGTGGCACCTTGTGTTCTGGCTACCGTCTGGTCATCATGTAGTTAGCGTCTTCCCCCTGGTGGGGGTTTCAGTATCTGCAAAACAGCTCAAAGGACATGGCTGTGAATATTATCTATAGCCCTTGAGGAGCAACTAAAGGTCCCTGACGTTCCTTAATGACTGAACTGTTATTATTTGGTTCTGTTTGACTGTTTTCCTTTGCTTCTGCATCTTCTCACTTCTCTGATTAAACTTATTCTTTGACTAAAGTTTTTCTACAGACAGAAGGCAGGAGGAGGACATGGGGGGAAAGGACCATAGGGTCCTGCTCTGTTTCAGTACCTTTAAACGTAAACCAGAGTGTGCCTTTTAAAACCCATTAAAATTTGAAAACCTTCATCCTTTAAGTCTCCTGAACCTGGTCTGCACAGCGTGTATGCAAAATAGGGCTCTCAGGCACGCTTCCAACCTCATCTCCCACTCTTCTCCCCTCCTCACTGTGCTTGGCCACCTGGTTTCTTCCCTGTAGTGCCTTCAGTGCTCTAAGCCTTTCTGTCTTAGGACCTTTGCACTTTTTGTTTCCACTGTTTGGAAGCCTGCTTTCCCCTGCTCTTCAGTTGGCTGCCTTCGTCTCATTCAGGACTCCTCCTGAGGGAGGGCTTCCCTGATTACTTATCTAAGGTAGCCCCCAGCACTCCTATGCAATCTCTGCTGCGTCACCCCATTTCTTAATAGCTGTTATCACCGTCATTATTATCACAAGGCATTGTTTTCTATATTTACGTATTTTTCTTTGTTCTCCTCTCTCTCTTTTTTTAAAAATTTTTATTGGAGTGTAGTTGATTTACAATGTTATGTTAATTTCAGGTGTACCACAAAGTGTATCTGTTATACATATACATATATCCACTCTTTTTTAGATTCTTTTCCCATATAGGTCATCACAGGTATTGAGTAGAGTTCCCTGTGCTGTACAGGAGGTCCTTATTGGTTGTCTGTTTTATATACAGTAGCGTGTATATGTCAATCCCAATCTTCCAATTTATCCCTCCTCCCACCTTACCCCCTGGTAACCATAAGTTTATTTTCTACATCTGTGACTCTATTTCTGTTTTGTAGGTAAGTTCATTTGTATCCTTTTTTTCAGATTCTGCATATAAGTGATATATGATATTTGTCTTTCTCTGACTTCACTCAGTGTGACAATCTCTAGGTCCATCCATGTTGCTGCAAATGACATTATTTCATTCTTTTTTATAGCTGAGTAATATTCCATGGTATGCGTGTACCACATCTTCTTTATCCATTCATCTGTTGATGGGCATTTAGGTTGCTTCCATGTCCTGGCTATTGTAATTAGTGCTGCAAAGAATATTGGGGTGCATGTATCTTTTTGAATTATGGTGTTCTCCAGATATATGCCCAGGAGTGGGATTGCTGGGTCATATGGTAGCTCTATTTTTAGTTTTTTTAGGAATCTCCATACTGTTCTGTACCAATTTACATTCCCACCAACAACGTAGGACGGTTCCCTTTAGTCTCTCTTTTTCATTAGAATATAAGCTCCATAAAGCCAGAGCCCACGTCTGCATGTTGACAGCTGTATCCCCAGTATTTAACACAATACCTGGCCCCTGCTAGGTGTTCATGAATACATAGGGAATGAATGAATGAATGGATATGTGATTATTTATACTTGGTAGGAACCACAGCTCTACCAATCATATTAAAAACATCTCAACACACCCACATTTTAATGAAGTGGTTAAAGATCTCAGAGAAGCGCGGTATTCTATATCTTGAGACAGTTGGCTTTCTTTCTCCTTCCAGCACCCCCCACCCCTGCCCCACCAGAGCTCCCAGGACCTCACACTGAGAAATATTTTCCTCATGTTGAAATGTCTTGCTCCTGGGTCTGTTTTTGTGACTAATCTTGATTGACCATCTCCCACAATGGGGCTGAGATTGGTCGTTCCCCTGACCCTTGCAAATATGACATGTTTCATGCACAGAATTTTCTGCGCCTCTGAAAAGAGATCAGGAACCAGACTTTTATTTCCTCTCAGTTTCATTGAGACAGAAAAGCTTGTTTATGTTGCAACAACCACGTCCTCATGCTCTCATGCAGCTGTGTGTTCTGTGGTCAAAATGATTGCGGTTGTTGGAAGGAGATCCAAAATTCAGAACCGTCTGTGTGAATCCCAGTGCTCAGTCCACGCTTCTTGCACAGGTGTAAAAGCCATTAGCAGATTTTATTTTTTAAAAGTTATTTTTACCAATACAATTTTGAAGTCTCTTCTTATACCTAGATCACTAGACTGTACAGTTAATTTTCTTTTAAACAGTGACCAAGATGTAGTAGGAAGTGACTTGAGGTTAGGAGTGAGGGGGAGGGGGATGATGGTACCTGGCACTTGCAAACAAGTGAGTAGTTTATAAAGCACTTTTCAAACCTACACACGCCTCTCATGCCATTTTTACCACGTCCCTGAAAACTAGAGAGGTACCAGCCAACAGTAGGATTGAGAAGTTCACCTGACTTCTTTGGTTTCCAGTCCAGTACTTTGCCCTCCTTAACTCTGAATACCGCTGATTTTCGCATAATTGCTGGTTTCAGTGACCAGCAACTTGGAAACTTTTAAATAGTTCTTGGTACATCAGGGCATCTCTGATTCAGTCACTGCTCATTTGACATCACAAAACACCCTGCTCTCCTTCCTCATTTATTTGCTTCTTTGTTTCTTTTGTCATTTTGTTCAGTTTTTCTTTTCCACTCAGTTCACTTTTAGGGGACCAAAAAATAAAGTCTCATTGTAATTTACTAACTTACAATGGTTACTGGAACCATATTGTAATGAATTTGCCCAAATTAGCAAACAATTCATTATAAAAATGTACCCCTTGATTTCAGATGTTTACATTCTCTCTTAATTCCTAAGACCTTCTTTTGGTTAATGCCGTTATATTTTATAACATTAAATTAATGAGGGAAGATCCAGAATATATAGCCACATTAGTCAACATCTACATAGTTTATTCCAGGACCTGAGTGATTTAAAATCACTGTAATATCAGCAGTCTTTAAAATATGCCATATGCCTTATGTTTGATTTATGTATCAGATAGAAAGTTTGTACATCTGCACTTGGCAAGCTAGCACCAGCTACTATTAATCTTTCTAGAAAGCATATAAATATATTTTTTCTGCCATATATCAGTTATTTGAATCGGGGCTGGCATTTTAATCGTTCCTCTTGTATGATGGAGGTGTAAATGAGAAGGTTTGATAATCAGTAAGGATAGCAGCTAGGTTAAATGAGAAAGTAAATGGCCACTTCCCTGATTGTCTCTAATGAATCTCATTTCTGTCATAACTCCTGGTAAGCAGATTGATAAACTTGTTAAGTCTACACCTTTGTTGACTCTCAGGAATTCATATATCAAGGGTGGGATGCTTTAAAGAATTAGTCTTTTCTACTTTGGGGCAGAACTTCGCTATATTTTGTATTTTGGTTTTCACTCTTAATCTCCCAAACTCATTTTTGATTTTTGTTCTGGTCGAGATCAGGTGCATTTTGTTTTTTAGCATTTTTTTTTCTTCACCTTCCTCTCACCAACCTGAAAGTAAGCAGAGGTTGAAATACCATTCATAAATTTCTGGAGACAGCTTCTTAGGCCAGGCTTGGGCTTGCTAGGGGTGTCTGTTCATAGCCCTGGCAGCTGGGACCATTACTCATTTGTTTACAAGTGTCTTCTCTGTAAACATGTCCATGCCTGTGTATGTCACTCAGGTTTTTAAAGGGCAGCGCCTTCTTCCTGTGCCTGGCTCCCCATCTTCCCGTGGTGAGTCCGTTCCTCCTTCTCCCTCTGCTGTCCAGTCAGGAGAATGCCTTTTGTTTTTCTTAATTTTTTACGTAGTATTTGCATTGAGACAACCCGTCACCTGGCACCAGTGTGAGTCTAGAGGCTTTTTTAAGTGTTTGGAAAATCATGCTAGAAGGTGATTATTATTGTTTTGAATAATTTTTTTTAATTTACAAAAGATGTAAAATTTGTTCCATAAAGGTTTTTTGCTTTTAAAAAAAAGGGATTATAGGAACTTCACTGGCAGTCAGTGGTTAAGATTCCATGCTTCCACTGCAGGGGCCGAGGGTTCCATCCCTGGATGGGGAACTAAGATACCACATGCTGCGGCATGGCCAAAAAGTAAAAATTAAAAAAAAAAATTTAAAGGGATTATATTATGTCTAGCATAACTACTTGTGCTCCCTGTGTAAAATATTTTGTATATTTGGTAATTTATACCTAGTAGGAGGTACAGCACTCTTGAGGATCTCATTTCGGGTGGAGTCAGAATACTCTGTTCTAAGAGACGATTTGGGATACTTTATGAAGGTGGAGAATGTGTGTTTTACTTTTGAGAGAAAATGTGTATTGAAGAAAAAGCTGAACCGGGGGTTCCAGGAGCCCATCTCTAGTTCAAACTCTGCCCATAGCTCCTCTTTACCTCTGACTGGGTTGACTCCTGCACTGAGACTCATTCCTTTATCCAAAATATATTGTGAACTAGATCATCTTTAAGGTGACCCCTTCTAACTCTAACTTTATGCAAAGAATGACTTGATTGATGTGTAGAGGAAAGATCATAAGATTCAAGAGTCAGAAGATGCAAGTTTAAACTCCAACTCCTGCCTTTATTCCCTTTTTGACCTTAGGCAAGTCATCTGAAAAAAAGGTAGCTTTTGTGCTGATTCCTGACCTAGAAGCAGTCACATGATAAATCAGTGGTGTTATACTCATATCCCCTAGTATCAGAAGCCACTGGGTGTGGTGGCTTTCTTTAAAAAAAAAAAAAAGCTCTAGACTATACCTGCAGAATTTTAATTTCAGTGAATGATACACATGTACCTGTATTTTTTTCAGAAGCTGCACTGGCAATCTGACATAGAATCAGAATTACAATCAGTTTTAGGCTCCTGCCCTCATAGTCCCTTCTTGTTTTGATTCTGTGACATATAACTTGGGAGTGAAATAAGTTTATAAAACTTAACAGTTTTCATTTCTAAGTAATGTCTTCTTTTAAAGTGCGATTTCTAAGCAACAGATTTCTCCATCTTCCGTAAGATCCATTGCAGCTCCCGAATTTGACATTTTTGTACTTCAGGATAGAAAAGGAGGATAGAAAGGAGGACTTGGTCTCAGAGATGCTTCTTTTGAGCACAATTCCCAGTGGCTTTTACTGATCACAACAATTAGAAGTTATGGTTTGTATACTGAGTGCTCTTGTCAGGGCACTAAGGAATTTTAGGATCTGCATATAAAGTAATGAAATGTGAGGATTTCTGGAGGAGAGGACTATATCCAACTTGTGCTTTTGTATCCCTGGCACGTCATGGGGAACGTGGCGTGTGGTATGTGTTAGTAAATACTAGCTGGATAAATTGAACTTCCTCTACAAGTCACAATAGAAAACTAATTATATAGCTTTATAGTCACTCTTCATAACTTCAGAAAGATAAAAAAAGAGATGTTAAAAGGCAAAAATTAAATATGAAAATCATGGTAGTGATAGTAATGATAATGTTACAGTAATCATTGATTACTTACTATGTGCCAGGATTGTGACCATGGTACAAGCAATATACACACATACATACACGCGGAAATAAAACCTCACAACATCCCATTGTTGTGACCATCTCGGAACTGTCCATTTGCAGTGTGATTCTGAATACGACCCTGTGGGAAATGAAGTCAGTGATTAGTAGGGGAAAAAAAAAATGAAGGAATTGCTTTTGTTGTAGGTGTTGAGACTCCACAGCTGAATTTGCTTAGTATAAAGTAAAAGCGGAATTTCTGGTTTAGTTGGGAAGCATGTATAAGACTCTTCCTTGCTGAAAGCGTTTGTAATAAAAACACTGAATGCTTCCGCAGTGTGCCAGGTGTAGTTGGTTCTACACCTTTTCCATATCATAATTCAGGAGCCCTCTGAGATGACTAAAACCTTACCTCCACTTTAGAGAAGATGCTGAGGCCCAGAGAAGCTCAGTGATTTACCCAGAATCACACAGCTAATTAGTACAAGCTAGGATTTGGACCCAGGAATTCTAGTTCCAGAGACCGATCTCTTACCCACTATGCTAAGCAGCCTCCTGGCTTGTAGATGAGAAGCTCCAATAATGTAACTGTTGAGGAGTACATATTATACATAAAGGAACGAGTAAGGTCTGAAGTCCATGGCAAATTAATGCCACTTAATTTTCATCCAGATTTACTGATGATACTTAGTTCATTAAACTGTCATCGATCCACATAGGCAAAGCAATATCTAATCTCATGATCCAGGCACATAATTAGCATTAGCTCTTCTTTGTGTGTGTTTTTCGCCCCCCCCCCCCCCCCCCCCCCCCCCCCCCGCCGTCTGAAATGATGCAAAACCATCATAATTAGAACCGCAGTGAGCTGTGCACTGCCAGAGAGTCAAACCCGGGTGATCAGGAGCCTCTTTTCTCTTTGCCCTCTGGTCATGGACTGGGGAATGAATTGTAAATTGCACCACTTACATGTTTGACTGCCCGAATCTCTTCAATTGAGCTGCAGGGCCTCGGAAAGGAGAATTCAGGTTGCCGGCAGAGTGATATCCTAGTAGCGGTGGAGTCCTGTGTATTCACGCGAACACATCCCCTCCACTCCGCCTTCTCTGTCATGTCATCCTCCACCTGTTCCCCGGCCTCTGCCATTCATCACGTGGCATCTGGCCTTGCTGTGGCCTTGCCACAGGTCTTGGCGTTTGCTCTAGTCCATTCCCCGGCTGGAGTGATTTAAAGTCAATTGGATCTAGTCACCGTTCGTGTCAGGATGACGTCCCGTCATTCAGAGTAAACGCCAAAGTCCTGTGTCACAGCCTAGTGCTTGCTCTTTCTTCTGTCTGTGTATTTCCTGTCACGGTGAGCCACCGGGCTCTCTCACTCCTGTCCTTCAGGCTTCTGCTCAAAGGTCCTTTCCTTCGAGAAGCCTGCTCTGACTGCTCTGCAGAAAAGAAAACAGCATCCACCACCATCACGCTCTGCTCTGTCCTTCTCCTGCGGGCCATGGACCCTTCCAATAGGTCTCCCTCCGTGAGAGCAGGGCCTGAGTCTCCATCATTACTTGGTCCCCACCACCTCACATCGTGCCTGGCACGTTGTAAGTCTTAAGAAAAATCATCTGTATTGAAGGAAAACTATGAATTAATGCCAGGCCCTTTGTTTTCATAAACGCTCATCATCCTTGAGAGAACTTTCTGGAGTGAGTGCTTATCGTTAGAGCGGAGGCAGCAGGCAGCAGGAGATGGACCACCCCGCACTCACACAGTGAGAACGTGGCACAGCCTGACTCCCAGCCTAGGTTTGTTGGGCTGCAGAAGCCCACGCCCTCTGTCACAGGCTGTTCTAAAGGACAGGGAAAACAAGATACGGATGAACGTATATACAAAACAGAAGTAGACCCACAGGCTCATGGTTACCGAAGGGGAAGGGCGGGAGGGATAAATGAGGAGTTTGGGATTAACAGATATACACTATTATATATAAAATCGATAAACAGCAAGGTTCTACTGTATAGCATGGGGAACTATACTCAATATTTTGTTATAACCTATAAGGGAAAAGAGTCTGAAAAAGAATGTGTACACACACACACACACTCTCACACACACGTGTATAACGGAATCACTGTGCTGTACACCTGAAACTAAGACAACATAGTAAATCAACTCGGTTTCAATAAAAATAACTGCATAAATGACAAGGAAATGCATTTCATGGCAATGGATCATGTTGGTGCAGTTAAGCCTGTTCTCCAAGTCCAGTGCAGTAGTCACTAGCCACATGTGGCTATTTAATCAATTAAAGTTAAATACGATGTAAAATTTAGTCCAACTGGCCACATTTCAAGAACCAAATAGCCACATGTGGCCAATGGCCACAATATTGGACAGTGCAGTTATAGAACCTTTCCATCCTTGTAGAAAATGCTGTGGGACAGTGCTACTCTAGAGGTTTTGATTATTTTGCCCTCTAAAGTGATATGTTGACTAGTCCTTATTTTACCCTTTCTCTTATTTTTATGCCTTTGATAGAAGAAAAATAGAAATTGAAGGCAACTTCGTGGTTAATGGATTTCTTTTTATACAGATAATAATAATAATAATAGGTCCTATTTATTAAATTCTTTCCATGTGTGGGTACTGCTCTAAGCTCTTTACATGTGTTAACTGCATGTTAGAGGGTCACAAGGAATTGAGACTGAGAGAATATAAAACATTTGTAAAGTGTTAGCACCTGGGCGATCTGCTGTGTCCTAATACTGAGACAGCTCACAAACTTTTAACAGGGATTATACAGCTTCCACCTGGCCAGGAAGCGTCTCATCTTTTATACTAGACTGATGTCATTTAAGGAGCTCAATTTAAATTGTTTTATTATGTAAAGTATCTTTACTCTTAAAAAGAAGAAGAAACTTCAACACTAGAAAAATTCACCTTAAATTCATAAATATAAAATAATATATAATCTGCTGCAGTTTGTCAGACCTCTGTTTAAGAACGAAGATGTTGAAGGTTTCTTTGTGTATTTATCTGATTTGATATCTCAGACTAATTGACCTCCCTGCTTACCTGCGGTGCTTGGTTTTTCTAGTAATTTTGGAAGTCAAGTCCTCTTGTCAAATCTAGTGTGCTAGCTAACATCTTCCTAGCTATTAAATGCTTTTCACGTTAAAATTAGCAAACTTCATATCGCTTCAATAGTGCTTAACAGTTGCCATTCATATTTTTTTAAGCTCTTTATTGGAATATAATTGCTTTACACTCTTGTACCAGCTTTTGAGGTACACCAAAGTGAATCAGCTGTATTTATACATATATCCCCATACCCTCCCTCCTGCGACTCCCTCCCACCCTCCCTGTCCTGGCCCTCTAAGGCATCACCCATCATCGAGTTGATCTCCCTTTGTTATACAGCAACTTCCCACTAGCTATCTATTTTACAGTTGGTAGTGTAAATATGTCTGTGCTACTCTCTCACTTCGTCCCAGCTTCCCCTTTGCCCCCTGCCCCCCTAACCCCATGTCCTCCAGTCCATTCTCTTCATCTGCATCCTTATTCTTGTCCTGTCACTGGGTTCATCAGTACCATTTTTTTTTTCTTTTTAGATTCCGTATATGTGAGTTAGCATACAGTATTTGTTTTTCTCTTTCTGGCTTACTTCACTCTGTATGACAGAATCTAGGTCTATCCACCTCATTACATATAGCTCCATTTCATTCCTTTTTATGGCTGAGTAATATTCCATTGTATATATATGCCACATCTTCTTTATCCATTCACCTGTTGATGGGCATTTAGGTTGCTTCCATGTCCTGGCTACTGTAAATAGTGCTGCAGTGAACATTATGGTACATGTTTCTTTTTGGATTATGGTTTTCTCTGGGTATATGCCCAGGAGTGGGATTACTGGATCATATGGTAGTTCTATTTGTAGTTTTTTAAGGAACCTCCAAACTGTTTTCCGTAGTGGCTGCACCAACTTACATTCCCACCAACAGTGCAAGGGAGTTCCCTTTTCTCCACATGCTCTCCAACATTTGTTGTTTCTAGATGTTTTGATGATGGCCAGTCTGACCAGTATGAGGTGATACCTCATTGTGGCTTTGAGTTGCATTTCTCTGATGATTAGTGATGTTGAGCATCCTTTCATGTGTTTGTTGGCCATCTGTATGTCTTCTTTGGAGAAATGTCTATTTAGGTCTTCTGCCCATTTGTGGATTAGGTTATTTGCTATTTTGGTATTAAGCTGCATGAGCTGCTTATATAATTTGGAGATTAATCCTTTGTCTGTTGCTTCATGGGCAAGTATTTTCTCCCATTCTGAGTGTTGTCTTCTTGTCTTGTTTATGGTTTCTTACGCTGTACAAAAGCTTTTAAGTTTCATGAGGTCCCATTTGTTTATTCTTGATTTTTTCCATTTTTCTAGCAGGTGGGTCAAAAAGGATCTTGCTTTGATGGATGTCATAGAGTGTTCTGCCTATGTTTTCCTCTAGGAGTTTGATAGTGTCTGGCCTTACATGTAGGTCTTGAATCCATTTGGAGTTTATTTTTGTGTATGGTGTTAGGAAGTGTTCTAATTTCATTCTTTTACATGTTGCTGTCCAATTTTCCCAGCACCACTTATTGAAGAGGCTGTCTTTTTTTCCATTGTGTATTCTTCCTTGCTTTGTCAAAGATAAGGTGCCCATATGTGCTTGGGTTTCCCTCTGAGTTCTCTATTCTGTTCCATTGATCTTCCTTTCTGTTTTTGTGCCAGTACCATACTGTCTTGATCACTATGGCCTTGTAGTATAGTTTGAAGTCAGGAAACCTAATTCCACCAACTCCATCTTTCCTTCTCAAGATTGCTTTGGCTATTCGGGGTCTTTTGCATTTCCATACAAATCGTAAGATTTCTTGTTCTAGTTCTGTGAAAAATGCCATTGGTAATTTGATATGGATTGCATTGAATCTGTAAATTGCTTTGGGTAGTACAGTCATTTTCACTATGTTGATTCTTCCATTCCAGGAACATGGTATGTCCCTGCATCTGTTTGTATCATCTTTGATTTCTTTCATCAATGTCTTAGGGTTTTCTGCATACAGATCTTTTGCCTCCTTAGGCAGGTTTATTCCTAGGTATTTGATTCTTTTTGTTGCAGTGGTAAATGGAAGAGTTTCCTTCTCTTTCTGCTTTTTTGTTGTTAGTGTATAGGAATGCAAGAGGTTTCTGCACGTTAATTTTGTATCCTGCTACTTTACTAAATTCAGTGATTAGTGCTAGCAGTTTTCTGGTAGTCTTTAGGGTTTTCTGTGTATAATATCATGTCATCTGCAAAGAGTGACAGTTTTACTTCTTCTTTTCCAATTTGGATTCCTTTGATTTCTTTTTCTTCTCTGATTGCTGTGGCTAAAAATTCCAAAACTATGTTGAATAATAGTGGTGAGAGTGGACACCCTTGTCTTGTTCCTGTCCTTAGAGGGAATGCTTTCCGTTTTTCACCATTTAGAAGGATGTTGGCTTTTGGTTTGTCATATATGGCTTTGATTATATTGAGGTAATTTCCTCCTATGCCCATTTTCTGAAAAGTTTTTATCATAAATGGATGTTGAATTTTGTCAAAAGCTTTTTCTGCATCTATTGAGATGATCATATGGTTTTTATCCTTCAATTTGTTGATATGCTGTATCACATTGATTGGTTTCCATATATTGAAGAATTCTTGCATCCCAGGGATAAACCCCACTTGATCATGGTGTATGATCTTTTTCATGTGCTGTTGGATTCTGTTAGCTAGTATTTTGTTGAGGATTTTTGCATCTATATTCATCAGTGATATTGGTCTGTAATTTTCTTTTTTTGTGACATCTTTGCCTGGTTTTGGTATCAGGGTGATGGTGGCCTCATACAGTGAGTTTGGGAGTGTTCCTCCTTCTGCTATATTTTGGAAGAGTTTGAGAAGGATAGGTGTTAGCTCTTCTCTAAATGTTTGATAGAATGCTCCTGTGAATCCATCTGGCCCTGGGCTTTTGTTTGTTGGGAGATTTTTAATCACTGCCTCAGTTTCCGTACTTGTGATTGGTCTGTTCATAGTTTCTGTTTCTTCCTGGTTCAGTCTTGGAGATTGTATTTTTCTAAGGCTTTGTCCATTTCTTCCAGGTTATCCAATTTATTGGCATATAGTTGCTTGTAGTAGTCTCTCATGATCTTTCATATTTCTGCGGTGTCCGTTGTTACTTCTTTTTCATTTCTAATTCTGTTGATTTGCATCTTCTCCCTTTTTCTCCTGATGAGTCTGGCTAATGGTTTATCAATTTTGTTAATCTTCTCAAAGAACCAGCTTTTAGTTTCATTGATCTTTGCTATTGTTTCCTTCCTTTCTTTTTCATTTATTTCTGCTCTGATATTTATGATTTCTTTCCTTCTGCTCCCTTTGGGGTTTCTTTGTTCTTCTTTCTCTAATTGTTTTAGGTGTAAGGTTAGGTTGTTTATTCGATATTTTTCTTGTTTCTTGAGTTAGGACTGTATTGCTATAAACTTCCTTCTTAGAACTGCTTTTGCTGTGTCCCATAGGTTTTGGGTTGCTGTGTTTTCATTGTCATTTGTTTCTAGATATTTTTTGATTTCCTCTTTGATTTCTTCAGTGATTTCTTGGCTGTTTAATAGCGTATTGTTTAGCCTCCATGTGTTTGTATTTTTTACAGTTTTTTTCCTATAATTGATATCTAGACTCATGGCATTGTGGTCAGAGAAGATGCTTGATATGATTTCAATTTTCTTGAATTTACCGAGGCTTGATTTGTCACCCAAGATGTGATCTATCCTGGAAAATGTTCCATGTGCAGTTGAGAAGAAAGTTATTCTGTAGTGTTTGGATGGAATGTCCTGTAAATATCAATTAAGTCAAAATGGTCTAATGTGTCATTTAAAGCTTATGTGTCCTTATTTATTTTCTGTTTGGATGATCTGTCCATTGATGTAAGTGGGGTGTTCAAATCTCCCACTATTATTGTGTTACTGTCGATGTCCCCTTTTATGGCTGTTAGCATTTACCTTATGTATTGAGGTGCTCCTTTGTTGGGTGCATAGATATTTACCATTGTGATATGTTCTTCTTGGATGGATCCCTTGATCATCATGTAGTGTCCTTCCTTGTCTCTTGTAATAGTCTTTACTTTCAAGTCTAATTTGTCTGATATGAGTATTGCTTCTCCAGCTTTCTTTTGACTTCCATTTGCGTGGAATATCTTTTTCCATCCCTTTACTTTCAGTCTATATGTATCCCTTGGTCTGAAGTGGGTTTCTTGTAGGCAGCATATAGAAGGGTCTTGTTTTTGTATCCATTCAGCCAGTCTGTGTTTTTTGGTTGGAGCATTTAATCCATTTACATTTAAGGTGATTATTGACATGTGTGTTCCTATTACCATTTTCTTAATTGTTTGGGGTTTGTTTTATAGGTCTTTTCCTTCTCTTGTGTTTCCTACTTAGAAAAGTTCCTTAAGCAATTGTTGTAAGGCTGGTTTGGTGGTGCTGAATTCTCTTACCTTTTGCTTGTCTGTAAAGCTTTTGATTTCTCCCTCAAATCTGAATGAGATTCTTGCTGGGTAGAGTATTCTTGGCTGTAGGTTTTTCTCTTTCAGGACTTTCAGTATATCCTGCCATTCCCTTCTGGCCTGCAGAGTTTCTGTAGAAAGATCAGCTGTTATCCTTAAGGGTTTTCCCTTAGATGTTGTTTGTTGCTTTTCTCTTGCTGCTTTTAATATTTTTTCTTTGTGTTTAATTTTAATTAGTTTGATTAATATGTGCATCAGTGTATTTCTCCTTGGGCTTATTCTGTATGGGACTCTCTGTGTTTCTTGGACTTGATGAATTATTTCCTTTCCCATGTTGGGGAAGTTTTCCACTATCTCCAAATATTTTCTCAGAGGCTTTCTTTTTTTCTTCTTCTGGGATGCCTATGATTTGAATGTTGGTGGGCTTAATGTTGTCACCAAGGTCTCTGAGACTGTCTTCCATTCTTTTTATTCTTTTGTCTTTTTCCTGCTCTGTGGCAGTTATTTCTACCATCTATCTTCCAACTCACTTATTCGTTCCTCTGCCTCAGTTATTCTGCTGTTTATACCATCTAGAGTATTTTTAATTTTGGTTATTTTGTTGTGCATCACTGTTTGTTTGCTCTTTAGTGCTTCTGAGTACTTATTAACTGTTTCTTGTATTTTGTGTATTTTGTTATCGAGATTTTGGATCATCTTTACTGTCATTGCTCTGAATTCTTTTTCAGGCAATTTTCCTATTTCCTCTTCATTTATTTGGTCTTGTGGGTTTTTTCCTGCGCCTTTGCCTTCACGGTGTTTCTTTGTTTTCTCATTTTGTCTAATTTATAGGATTTGCTGTCTCCTTTCCCTATACTGCCTAGTGGTAATTCCTCTTGTTTCCGCCCTCTGCCCCCTGTGGTGGGATTTGTCCAGTGTCTTGAGTAGGCTTCCTGGTGGGGGAGGTCTGGTGTCTGCTTTCCAGTGTGTGGCTCTGTGTCTTTTCTCTCTGATGAGCAGGGCTGTGTCAGGAGGTGTGTTTTAGGGTATCTGTGAGGTTAATATGGCTTTAGGTTGTCTGTGTGCTGATGGGTGGGTTTGTGTTCCTGTCTTGTTTGTAGTTTGGTATGAGGTGTCCAGCCTTGGCAGTTGCAGACAGTCAGATGAAGCCAAGTCTTAGACTCTGACACAGGGCTCCATGAGATTTTTCTGCAGTTAATCTTCCCTGTGTGTGAGGACTCCCTAGTAGTCTAGCATCCTGCATTTAGTGATCCCTCCCCAGAGCCTCCTACTTGACTTCTGATGGAGTAGTCCAGACTTCAGAGGTTGCTTGTCCCAGCAATAAAGGGGTTTAAAGAAGACTGTCCCAGCCCCAGACTAATGGCAAAGTGTTGAGTCAAACAAATACTAAGTCAAGGAAACACATACACGTATAAGACATGCAAATACCGAATCCATTAGAACATAAGGCAGTAGAAAGACCTGACAGAAGAACGCCAGTATGCCATCAGACAATCAAAGAGAAAATGAACAGAAATTCAAAACCAAAATGAAACAAAACAAAACAAAAAACACACAGACACAAATCCAGAGAGATTTTCAAAGCTAGGATCAAAAATAATAAAGAGCAAGAGTACCACCAGACAGACTGAAGATTCTCAGAACAAAATCGGACAGTTATACTTAGAACTAAGATAAAGACAAAACCTAATAATAAAAACCAAAGCAGTGTGTCATCTGGGGAATAAAGCAAGGAAACAGAGCAGACCAATAATACTGCTTATAAGTATATTAAGATAAATTAAACTAAAAAAGGATAGAAGACAGGGCAACAGAAGAGTGTAGTGTGACTGGAAATATAAAAAGAAAAAGAAATAGAAACATATAAAAGATAGAGATGAAAAGAAGGTAGGAGAGATACAGTCAGCAGTACAAAAAACTTAGCTAGAAATAGAAATATATAAAAAGCCTAAAAATAAAAATAGAGTAAAAAATGTTATAAAACATGTAGATCCCTCAGGACTAAGATCGTAATTAATAAAATTAAAAAAAACAAAACAAAACCAGAACTGACCCCAGAATTGACCAGATCAATAGAATTAATACTAATATTTCTGTTTCCTTGGGGTCTCAGCTGTAAGTGTCCTCCTACCCACCTTGGGTTTTTTGTATTACTCTGCGACCAGCAGAGCTTCCTTTATTGTTCATCTGTAAGCGGTCGGTGTGTGGGGATAGAGAGGGTACAATAGTGGCTCCTTCCCCGGGAAGCGAGTGAGCAGTGGTGCCCTGCCTGGGTCACGGCGGCTTGGGCGCCTCAGGCCAAGAGAGTGACTCCAACCGCAGCTCCTCCCCCCTGCTGTGACTCTGCCAGGGCACTCTGCCTGTATCATGGCGCCTCAGTTAGCCATGTGGTGCCTGTTGCAGAGGCATGCCGGCAGTTCAGGTGTAAACAGAATGTCTCCAGAGCTGGGCTACTCTGTGGTCTTTTGGCTCTTGGCTGCAGGCACTCTAGACCAGCCCCACCTGGGGGCCTTTGTTATCCCTCAGTGTGTTAGCCAGGCCCAGAGGGGTCCTTCCTTTGTCTATAGCAGGCACCAAGAGAGAGGCTACACCCACTGCTCCTCCCTCCTGCTTGTGAGTCAGCCGCCACTGTGGCCGCCCAGCTTTCCGTGGTAGGCACTCTCTGCTGTGGATTTCTTCCCTCCTGTCCTCTCAGTCTGTCTTCCCACTGCCAACAATGTTTCTCACCCTGAACCAGTTCTCTAGTTCCCACACTTCAGCTCCCAGACCCCCTGTTCAGCTGTGAACCGACGTCTCAGTCCGGACATACTGAGCGGTGGTGCAGACCCTCCGTGTGTTTCTCACTCTTTCCCGCCTGCTGCACCTCAGCCACTTCACCCTCTTTGAACAGTCCCAAAGGCTTCCCTCTGACCCAGGGAAATTCGCCATTGGGGAAGGGGTTTCCCTTTCAGATGAGGGACATTTCCCCAAATTCGGCAATCTCCCCTGTTTCAGATCCCCCCACCCCAGGGTGTGGGACCTGTTCCTTTCCTTTCTTCTCCTCCTCTTTCTCCCTTTTTTTTTTTTTCCTCTGTCCTACCCAGTTACGTCGGGATTTTTGCAGTCCTTTCTGGTGTCCGAGGTCGTTTGCTGGTGTGCAGCTGGTTCTCTGTTGGAATTATTGTGCCTTTTGGTGTATTCCTGATGCAACTGTGGAGAGGGATGCATTCCATGTCCTTCTACTTAGCCTCCATCTTTCTTCTCTTGCCATTCATATTTACTATTAAGGAGCTGCCTTTATTTCTAATGCAGTTTTAAATTGTTATTTTGATTTATTGCCATGATTGAAAGTTATCAAGGATTTTACTTGAGAATTCTTTATAGAAGGGCAGGCCACATTTACATTTTTTTAAAACAAATTTTTATGTATTTATGTATTTATTTATTGGCTGCATTGGGTCTTTGTTGCTGTGCATGGGCTTTCTTTAGTTGCAGATTGCGGGGGCTGCTCTTCATTGTGGTGCTTGGGCTTCTCTTTGCAGTGGCTTCTCATGTTGCAGAGCATGGGCTTTAGGCACACAGGCTTCAGTAGCTGTGGCACGTGGGCTCAGTAGTTGTGGCTCACAGGCTTAGTTGCTCCATGGCCTGTGGGATCTTCCCAGACCAGGGTTCAAACCTGTGTCCCCTGCATTGGCAGGCAGATTCTTCACCACTGTGCCACTGGGGAAGTCCCCACATTTACATTTGAGATGACCTATAGCAAAAGATGAGATAAATATAAAAATGTCTCTATTTTAGTGCTTTCATTATATAATGGATAAAAATTACCCATCATTTTTAGCATCCTAAGTGGGAAACTCTGATTTTTGGTCTTACAATTTTTAGGTTGATTTTGGTCCTAATTTTTAAACCTAAGCAGACTGCACTTGTTTGTTCTAACATTTATATACAGCTTTTGACTTGGTTGGATGGTTTGAGTTGTAATCTTGTTATATTCATAATGCGAAGCAGTCAGCACACCTAAAACCCCTGTTACTGTTTTTGGCTTTGTTTTTGTTTTTTTCCTGTAAGTGAATGTCTCATCCTCCTTGAAAGTAAACTTAATGCACTGAGTTATTTGCTTTTGTGCATTACTTATTATAAATGTGTGTGATTTATAATTCTCATTAAGGAGTGATGACATCATCTCCTCTTTCTGGAAGAGTGTAGGAATTTCAAGTTAGAATTGTTGCATTGGGGCTTCCTAGGTGGTGCAGTGGTTAAGAATCCGCCTGCCAATGCAGGGGACATGGGTTCAATCCCTGCTCCAGGAAGATCCCACATGCCGCGGAGCAACTAAGCCCATGCACCACAACTATTGAACCTGCGCTTTAGAGCCCGTGAGCCACAACTGTTGAGCCCATGCGCTGCAACTACTGAAGCCCATGCACCTAGACCCCGTGCTCTGCAACAAGAGAAGCCACGGCAAAGAGGAGCCTGCGCACCACAACGAAGAGTAGCCCCCACTCACCGCAACTAAAAGAAAGCCCACGCACAGCAAAACAGACCTAACATAGCCAATAAAATAAATAAATAAATAAAATTATTTAAAAAAAAAAGAATTATCGCATTGGTTGGCAAGCTGTAGAATAATCATTCTGTGTTTCTACCTACAGGGCTACATTTAAATGTAAAGAGATTCTTCTGTTTTCACTTTTTCAGGGACAAATTCATGAACATTGTGGGCCAGGCATTGTCTAGGCATTGGGAATGGAACAGATCATCCACAAACAAAACAAACAAGTGTGCTCTTGATTTCATGAATCTCTTATACTAGAGGAAGGAGAGAAAGGGCAGAAATAATCAGATGAACAGGAAAATATCATCTGGAGAGAAGTGCTGTGAAGAAAATAAAACTGGATGAAGTAGGGGTAGGGTCCAGAGAGCTGCTTTTGATTAGGTGGTGAGATTTAAGTGACCACAGGGAAGGAAGCAGCATTCCATGAACAAGGGACAGTTGGTGCAAAGGCCATGGGAAAGAACTACAGTATAAGACAATTTGACTGAAGAAAGGTGAGCAAGGGGAATCGTGATGAGTTTCAGAGACCAGCAATCAGGGTCAGGAATTCGGATTTTATTTTCTGAGTGATGTTCAGTTTTAAGCAGTGAAGGGATAAGATCTCGTTAACCTTTTTAGACAGTCCCTCTGGTGTATGTGTGAAGAATAGATTTTAGAGGAGCTGGTGTGGAAGTGGGAAACCCACTGGGGCTATTGTGGTGGTTAGAGAAGGGTGTTGGCAGCGTAGACTCGAGTGATGGCAGTGGAGATGGGGGACGTGGGGCATTGGGGATGTGTTGGGAAAGTTGATAGGACTTGGCAGGTTGACTCAGAATCAGGGTTGGCAAAGTCTTTCTGGGAAGGGCCAGATGGTCAGTATTTTTGCTTTGTGGGCCATACGGTCTTCGTCACCTCCACTCTCCTCTGCCCTTGTAGCAGATGATATGGAAGCAAATGGATTAGTTGTGTTCCAAGAAAACATTATTTGGTCCTCGGGCTACAGTTTACGAACCCTGCTGCAGAAGGAAAGGAAGAGGGAGTAGCCAAAAATGACCCCCAGGTTTCTGACCAGGGCAGTTGGATAGACAGAGGGGCCATTTGTTGAGATTTGATCTCTGGCATCAAGGATTCCTTCTTAGACGTGGTAATTGTGAAATGCCCATTCGACATCCAAGTGGAGCAGAAATGTAGGCAGTTGCCTGAGGTCTGGGGTTCGTTGCTGGCAAGGTTAAGGCAGAGGAGATAAACATTTATGAGCCACTATCTTTCAGTGAGTTTGCTACATACTGTGGGCTGGACCCATTACCAGGTCCTGAAGCCATTGTATTGGGCTGTAACCAGAGTTTTTTTCAAAATTGAAATGAATTAGAAACAATGAGAGTGTGTCGTCCTCAGTAGATAAACACGTATATATTCATGAAACACTGACTTGGATGTGTGCATACACATATACACACGTATGAACACATGTATGTATATGTGTGTGAAGGTATTACAAAGTGTATTTCACATTGTGGACCATGTTCACTACAGTTTGTAAAACACACATGTAGACAGTATATAGAGCCATGAGGGTGAATGAAATTACTTTGGGAAAGAGTAGAAAGAAGAGAAGGAGCCAGGACAGAACCCTAGGGCATATCATGTTTTAGGGGTGAAGCTGAGGAATAGGGACCAGTGAAGAAGATTATAATGAGGTAGCCAGTGCAAACAAGAAATGCAGTACAGTAATACGAATCCCAGAGAAGAAAGTGACTCAAGGGTATTCCCTCTGCATGGATGGCATCAAGAAGTAGAGACACATGAGGATGGACACATTGCACCTGGCACTGGTCACCTCTGAGAGCAGAGTCCCTGATGTGTGTAAATGCAGGAGCCTGAGGTGGGGGTGGAAGGCAGGGGTGGGATGGGGATTTGAACAGGTTGTTCAAGAATTTTCCCTGTAGGGACTTCCCTGGTGGTGCAGTGGTTAAGAATCCACCTGCCAATGCAGGGGACACAGGTTCAATCCCTGGTCTGGGAAGATCCCACATGCTGCAGAGCAACTATGCCTGTGTGCCACAACTACTGAGCCCGTGCGCTGCAACTACTGAAGCCTGCGTGCCTAGAGCCAGTGCTCCACAGCAAGAGAAGCCACTGCACTGAGAAGCCCATGCAGCACAACAAAGAGTAGCCCCCGCTCACCACAACTAGAGAAGGCCCACGTACAGTAACGAAGACCCAACACAGCCAAAAATAAATAAATAAATAAAATGATAAATAAATAACAAAGAATTTTTCCTGTAAAATGGAACAGAGAAAAAAAGGTACTAGCTAGAGAAGGCTGTGCCATTTGCTTTGGTTTTTTAAGATGGCAGCTACTGTGGCATTCTGCTGTGTCTACAGAAACAACCAGAAGGCAAAGAAACTGAGGCTGCAGAGGAGAAAGGGGAATGATTGTAGGAGGGAGGGCTTTAAGAAAGGGAAGGAAACAAGACCCAGTGTAAGAGAGGAGGAGTTGGCCTTTGGAACAGTATTTGTAAGTTGCAGAAACCAGGACTAGGTATGATGATGCAATTTTCTCCTAAAGTGCAGCTATTGAAATTTCTGTGTGTTTGAGGTTTCCTGTTGGTAGAATCAGTTGAGCTTATTTTATAGCTGTCCTTCTGCATATCATGTCCTAGTTCTGAATTGGTGATGAGCCTCTTTCCAGTTGACCCATTCCTGGTCCTGGATTGAGTACATTCCTTGTGCACAGCTCTAGGATAAGGGGAGAGGAAACAAGGTACTCATAACCCAGATATGGAGACAAGACTAACGCGTGAATGTTACCAGCAGTAACATGTAGTCTGAATCTATACTGTACAGATTTGGGTAAGAGGTGCTTCAGAGAGTAAGGGGGTGACAACGGACCCTTTTTGAATGACATAAGGCCAGAGCAGAGTGTCTCAACCTCAGTACTGTTGACATTTGGGGCCAGATCATTCTTTTTTTTTTTTTTTAATTTTTTATTTACAATGTTGTGTTAGTTTCAGGTGTACAGCAAAGTGAATCAGTTGTACTATACATACATCCACTCTCTTTCAGATTCTTTTCCCATGTAGGCCATTACAAAATATTGAGTAGAGTTACCTGTGCTATACAGTAGGTTCTTATTAGTTATCTATTTTATATATAGTAGTGTGTTTATGTCAATCCCAATCTCCCAGTTTATCCACTCCACCTTAGGCCAGGTAATTCTTTGTTACAGGGGTTCATCCTGGGCATTGTAGGATGTGTAACAGCATCCCTGATCTCTGCCCAGTAGCGTACCTGCCTCCACACCCCTCCCGCGATTTGGCATTGACGCCATTTATGTATTTTTCAGTAGTCTCTTTAAAAAATATTTTAAAATTTTCATGCCTTTAGTTGGCACCAGCAATTTCAGTATGCCACAGGTCTACCATTTTCTTTTATCTTCCATCTGGCCTCACACACTCTTGTGCATTACCAGCGTATCGCTCACAGACAGCAGAGTTGGAGACCCAGAGACAGCATGTGTGTGCAGGTACTGACGGGGGCGTGGACCTGCTGTAAAGCCATTACCTAGAAGTTTCTTTTTACCATTATCATCTCAAAATTTCAGGAACTGGCTGACTTTCCTTTCTTTTTGGTTCAGTTTATACTTTTTTTTTTTAACAAAGAAAAAATTTATCCTCAGCCTTTTTTTCCTTGACATTGGAGTTTATTTTCTACCTTTACTTTGGTTCCATATAAAAATTAATTAATGATTACCTCCTTGGGATGGGGGCTCCGATGTGGAAAGCATCTGCTTTGAGGAACATTATTCGCTTCCTTATTATATTATTCTGTCTTCTGTGATACTAGTTTTGCGACCTCACTTCATGGAGCTTCTGTTTATGGGAAGACGTATCTTCCTAGCCTCTGCTGTAAGCATCTTGCAGTTCTGAACATTTTCAAAACTGTTATCTGAGGCAGAGAGTTTACTCAGGGTAATAGTTTTCCACCTTCCTTCATTTTCCTCAAATTAAATCACACATTCTTTACCACCATCTGGAGTGAAGTGCCTACTAGGGTTTTTGGTTTTTTTTTTTAATTAAGTAATTTATTTATTTATTTATTATTTTATTGGCTGCTTTGGGTCTTTTTTTGCTGTGTGCGGGCTTTCTTTTTAGTTGCAGTGAGCGGGGGCTCCTCTTCGTTGCGGTGCTCGGGCTCCTCATTGCCGTGGCTTCTCTTGTTGCGGAGCACGGGCTCTAGGCGCGTAGGCTTCAGTAGTTGCAGCACGTGGGCTCAATAGTTGTGGCACACAGGCTTAGTTGCTCCGCGGCATGTGGGATCTTCCTGGAGCAGGGATCGAACCTGTGTCCCCTGCATTGGCAGGCAAATTCTCAACCACTGCGCCACCTAGGAAGCCCCCTGCTAGGGTTTTTATTGAGTCTTTGCATTGCCACCTGCAAATTTCAAAACATTCCCCAACTTGTACCTTGCCTGTTATTTTCCCTGTTTGTATTCCTGCTCAGAGATTAGTCATGTCCCTTATTTATGAACATAATCCTTTTTGGTTCTGAAATCTTGTCGGTAGAACCTTAATGTCTTTGAAAACAGCACTGGGTCCTTAGGAGTGTTGTTTCCACTGGCAAAATGGAACTTGCCTTTTTGATGCCAAGTTGATACCTGGGTTTATTTTATACTCCTGTTCCTTTTTGTGTTTCTAATGTTCTGAGTGTTTTTTGTTTCTCACCACATACAGCAAACACTATTCATTGTTTATTTCCATCAGTGGAACTTCAGCACTGTGCTAATCTCTTATTATAGATGAATGATGCACAAGTAAACACGTAAAATACAGCATGGTTAGTCACATCCTCTCCATTTCCTCATACTTAATTCTTTTTCTAGAAATTCTATTTGGCATATTTTACCTTTGCCATGAAAAGTTCTCGTTTACTGTTCTTGTGATTCTAACAGTTGAGGCAGAGTTATTCAAAGGATTCTTTTGCACTGTATCTTAGAGTAGCAGTCATAATAGCTAGGAAACTGCAACGTGGAGCAATTTTAAGATTCTGTAACAGAGGGAATTCCTGTCTGTCGCTGGTGTCGAGTATCAGCTCACCTCATTGAGCAACCTGTGTTTTTATTAGACATTTATTTTGACAGTTGGTATATTCAGGGGCCATGGCATGAAGAACCCATAGAAAACGTTGCATTTTAAAAAGCTTTCTTGTAGTTGCATAAACACTGACTGGCTTATTTTAATCATTTGAAGATAGTTGGAATTAGGTCTATGCTTCCTGAGACGTTTATGTTGTTTCTAAATCAAAAAACATTCTCCGTGGTTACTTTTGCCATAGATACCATTGACCAAAGTGGGAAATGCTTGCTTTGGAAAAGTATACCAGTGCCCATGAATTCATGGGATTCTTTGTTTATGTAGTTTGCCCCTGCAAAGCAACTTTCACTTTGACTTTTGATGATTGAAGGAAGAAGAGACAATTGTTTCTTTATCACAGAGTTTCTCAAACTGGCCATGGACTGGATAATTCTCTTTCGTGGGGGGCTGTCCTGTGCATCATGGGATGTGTCACAGCACCCCTGGCCGGTACGCACTAGATGCCAGCCGCACTCTCCTCCTCCCCAGCGATGATACCCAATAGTGTCTTCAGGCATGGCCAATGTCCCCTGAAGGGCAGCAGCAACCTAGACTGAGAGCCATGGCTTTAACCCATTTGACACCCTTTGTTTTTACTTCTTGGAAATGCTGTGATTTTTTTTTTAAGATGAAAATGAAATCGTTTATGGCTTCTTGTACATTGAATTGGATGGAAGAGATTTCATGGGAGAAGTCCCTGTTCCTTAATCGTTGCTCCCGCATCAGCCCAGTGATGGAAGTAGCCCCTTGGCCACATCAGATCTCCCTTCAGTCCTCCTGTGTGCCCCTCGCTAGCAGTGCAGCCTGGGCCAGCTGCGGGCATCGTCCTGAGCCTCTGCATTGTCATCTGAAACATTAGTGGACCTGTACTTTCCCCAGTGCTGCAGTGAGGATGGAATGAGACGAGGGCTCGTCCTACCTGTACTGCCGCCCTGTCATAATGGAGGGTTGATTGCTTTGTAGGATTGAATGGGCTTAGCAGATAGGAGGTGGATGAGAATCTCAGGTGGTTCTACCATTTTCAATACTTTAAGGATAGTTTTCTGAGGTAGAGAAAAGAGAAGGCAAAAAGGAGATGCCTCAAGAAAAAAACATGGCTGAAGATGTTCCTTCTTCTGGTCTGTGATGACAATAATTTTAAGTAAACAGTGAAATGAGAAAAAGCAGGGTAGAGTAGTAGGTTATTCATGAAGTGAAGCTTTTCTAAGGTGTAAGACTCTCTTTCAGAAACTACATCCTTCCTGTTTTTTTTTTCCTGCTGAATTATTCTCTTACTTACAGAATGGTAGTTGGTTGTTATTTACCTCCCCCTTTTTAATGTTCCTGGTTTGCGAAATAAGGAACTGGCATCTTGTGACCAGTCACTCAAATCTGTTTAGTGAAAATTTGCTGGTCCCTGAAATATAAAATGCAGGAATCAGTGCTGTAGGGAAGGAGGCTGTCAGGAGGTTAGGGAGAGAAGAGGAAAGGAGGGAGGATGCTTGGAAGTAATGTGTGAGTGGGGATCTAGAATCCAGATCATGGGAACAGCAATGGGAACCTCCACCTTTGTCTTACCAGGTACTTCCACAGTCTCTATTTAGGGAGAAGCTGAGTGTGAGTTCAAGGCCGGGGCTGGGTACATCACTTTCCTGTGTGTTGCCCTTACAAAATACTATTTTTATTGGTTAGACTCAGAAATTCTTTTGTCATTTATAAGTTTTGGGGTTAACCCAGAGAATATTCAGTCTAAAAGCAAGAGAAAAACTGGGTGAACTGTACATATTCACTGTGCATGGGGCACCCCAAAATATCCATGGCTAATTTCTTGCATATAAAAAGCAGTCTCAAAAACTTTATGACAGCTTTTAAAAATCCATTTCCAGTGTGTTTGTTTGCATTAAGTTCTAAACCTGATTAGAGCCTCATTTCCTTACAAACAAACAAACAAACACCCTGCCAAAATCAAACAGGAGAGGGAGCAAAAGGATTCTGGCATTTGATCTCTGCTAGCAGTGTGTTGAGTATCTTCATTATAAATGCTTCCTGGAGGATCATCTGTGTCGTTTGCAATGTGAATTTCTGTTCCTTACTCTTCCCTGCCATAAATGCAGTGTACTTCTTCAAGGCAGTGCCCTGTTGTACATCTCGTTCCCAGCTAAAATATTTCATTAAATGGCCTTGCAGTCCTTGAATTTTCCCTGCATCTTAAATGTACTTGACCTATAAAAGTTCTTTCTAATTGAGATTCATCCTGAGTGGGATAGTGCAAGGCGGGGTATGTGCCGGTGAAACTGATTCCCATAGTCTGCCTTTAAGCAAATCCAGCTGGTGAAATGAGTATTGACTCACTGAAACCTGATATCTAATAGTTGAACAAAGCATAAGCTTCTACTGCTTCCCATAGCTGTGTGGGGCAGCAATCATTAGAAATTGACAAAGTCAAGGAAACAGCTTTTTTTCTTCTGTGATTCACATAATCACTTAGACCAGGGCAGACACTGTTTCAGCAAAAGGATTTTGAAGACATTTAATATCTCCATGGGAGATGAATGGGGCTGCTCATCGTATGTCCTTTGCTCTTTGGAAAAACATGACCCTTTGTAAATGGCTCTTTAGGTCTGACTGCCAGACACTTTGAATAATGCAGTGCTGCTGGACTTACGAGTCAGATCCCCTTGCCGTTGTTAACCATGACCCGTGCTTTCCAAAGCTAATATGATTTTCTAAATTTAAGAGATTGGAGTCAAGTTTGATTCGCTGCCAGAGGTGGCTTCCGTCGCAATTAAGCAGTTCGGTAATGAAGTTAATTGAAATGGCTGAATAATAGACGCCCTTACGGAGCAGACGGGAAAATTGCCCTCCTATTTTGGCAAAAGTACGTTGTGACAGAAAAGTGATTGTCACACTCAATAAGGCCATTAAAACTGCTCCAGAGATTCATGGATTTGGCTGAAGAAGAGAACCTGGAATGGTTTTCATCAGTGTGTGTTTGCCTTTTGTGGGGAAGGGTGAGGCATTTGGAGCTTTTTCAACTCAGTGTTGTCCTAAAAGTTGCTTTTCTAAGGAAAGACCTGAAGGTATCCTTAACTGAAAATGTATTTAGATTCTCCAAGAGTCCCTGAGAACACATTCAATTGCTGGGACCAATAGCTGTCGGGCTTGGGGTTGCTTCGTGATCCTCCAGTTAATTCTGAGACTTCAGCGATTCCTATCCGTTGTGCTAAGGAATTTAGAACACAAGGTGGCACAGTGGAACCTCGCTCTCCACGTGCAGGGAGGCAGCGGTGAGTGCAGCTGAGCCTGGCAGCTCACCAATAAATCAAGGAGCAGCCCAAGGATCAAGAGCTGTTCAGCAGTCACAGCAGCGATGGTGGTGATCAAAAGAAAGGCCAAGCCGCCCTCCCCTTTGCCTCATCAGCTCTTCCTGCAGCCCTCGAGACACAAACTCACTTCATAAGCTCCCAACAGTCGTGCACTCATTCCAAAGATCTTTACGGAACTGGGGACCAGATACCATGCAAGGGCTGGGAGACTCGTCCTAGCATGCGATGCAAGGTTCCTGAAATGGAGACCATAAATAAGTAAATGATAGCAATAAACAACATAAACGATAAACAGGTAAACCAGTACCTTAATTTTAGAGAGCCACAGGGTCTGTGAAAACAGATTGAGCTTTGTGAGTGCATTGGGACAAGAAGGGTCGTCTCTGATCTGCTGGTGGCCTGGATCCCTGGGTGGCTTCCCAGAAGAAGTGACATGTGAGGAGAGCCCTGAGTGATGAGGAGAAGCTGCCCCCACATAGATGTGTAGGAACAGTGTTCCAGACAGAGGGAACAGCCAGTGAAAATGCCCACAGGAATGAAAGGAATGAGCCCGCAAGTGGAGAGAGTGCCAGCCTGGCTGGGGCACACAGGCAAGGGGAAGAGTGGTGGGATTTAAAGATGAAGGCAGGCTTGGAGCGAGGAGGGCTTTCTGGGACATGGATTTTGTGTTTCGTTGAAACTTTGCTGCGAAGCCACAGGGACATGTTATCAGGAGTGCGTATAATCTGATTTACGCTGTGGAAAGATGTCTCTGGCCTCTGTGTGGATACTGCATTAAAGGGAGTGAAGAATAAAACAGAGAGGCCAGGTTTTTGGCCCTTGCAGTCACATAAGCAAGAAAAGGTGGTGGCAGTGGAGATAGACAGACATTTGGAGATGAATCTGGTAAGAAAGAGAAAGAAACCTCAAGAAGGGCCTTAGATTTTAGGGGTTTGGTGTCCTGGAAGGATAAAACTCGGGACACCCTCCTGGACCTCTTACTTGGTCCTGTGCCTAACTTACATTGCTAAAAATAAGCAGCCAGGATAAGAATCAATGTAAAAGTCAGTAATCCTGAAGAAAAGGATCCTGGCATGTATTTTTTTTTAACCTAGAAATGTCTCAGGCCAATTACAGTGATAGGTTTCCCTTTGGGGCCAGTGGCCTTAAAATAAGGGCTCACACAACATCCTGTTTTTTCACCCCAGGAAAGGAATCCTTATCGGTTTTTTCTTTCAATGAGCTATTTTGAGCTAGAGTTTCATACCCCCACCCCCACCCCAATACATCCTATGCAACTAAAAGTCAAACTTTTAACTTTGGAGGCACTGCCCTGGAGACAAGTCGTCTCTCCTCTCCCAGGGGGACCACAGTGAACTACTGGTAAGGAGAATGGGTATAACAGGGCCAACCCTTAAGCATTTGCACAAAAAGCAATTCAAATTTGAAGTATAGGTGGTAGGAAAGCTAGCTGGGGAATAAGATGCTAGGAGGTAGAAGCATTTATAGACTGAAGGTAAGATCTTATCCCAAATACCCAAATTACAAACATTTCCAACCCACAGAGAGTTAGAGAGCTTTCCTGGAACCATTTGAAAAACTGACTTAATTCCACCCTTTTAAGTAGATCTTGATAGGAATATTCCCTGGAGAAGAAAGACTGGCTTCATACTACATCATGACAAATGAGTGGACTTTTTAAGTCGACGTTTTAGTTCTTTTCTTTTCCCTCCTGAAGAGAAGATGCCATAACTCACTCTCCCTCGAACTCTCCATCTTTTCCCTATCCCCAATTTTTTTAAAAAATCCTATTATCCGATAGTATCAGAACACATTTTCAAGCTTGAAAAAAGTAGAAGCTCTCAAAAGTATTCCATAGGATTTCGTGTCCAGCCAAGCTGTTAATTATGTAGCTTTAAAGACTGGCTTCATTGCCTTCAAATCAGAGATCGATCTTGTTATATTTTAGCCTGTGTAGCTTTAGATGATCGATGATTTCCATACTGTGACTTGGAGTACAGTATCACAAACATCTACGAACTTGATTGATTCCCATGCTATTTGTAGAAAGGAAACGCTCTTCCTAGATTCACAATACAATTGTGGGTCCACAATACCTTGACTCATTGATCTATAGGTTGATAGCCATATATTCCATGGAGCTATATGCAGAATTTGTTATGAACACACTTTGTATGCACAAACCCTATTTTAATCCCTTCATAATGGGCTGTGATCCAAAATAGATGAAGCACCTTTGAGTGAGACTGTACAGTTCAGTGTTTAAAAGCACAAACTTGGCATTAGACCAAGTCTCTAGTCAGCTGCTCACCTGACTGTGTGACCTTGGTCATGGTATTTAACCATCAGTGTCTCAATGTTCTCATCTGTAATAATAGGGATGATATTACTGCTTAGACAGCAGTTATGAAGAATAAATGTGTGTCAAAGGCAAATTCTGATTTCTTGTTATTTTTGCACTCAGCCCTTGCTTTTGAAGACCCCCGTTTTATTTATTTATATTTTAACAAATGAGAAGAGCAGCTGAGTTGGTGACCCTTCAAGGTGTTTTTCAGGTTTTCAAAAGCCAACAGAGGGACTATCCATGTTATTTCAATGATACCTTTTCTGAAGTGACCATTTATCTTCCAGGAATTGCATGAACACAATTCATCCATCTTACCTAGGTTTTGGAGCAGCCCAAAGTATTAATGACTCCAGGTCTCTCCTTACCTGTGCCAGTTCAAGGCTTATGACTTTGAGGTGAAAGGCTCTGTAAACCATTAGCAATCACCAGCTTTGCAAGCCATTTATTTCTCTTTGGGAGATATTTACTAGGCTATATGTGCTGTGTAATTGGAGCAGACTTCTCCGTAGCTGAAAAGCTGTTGCAACTGTTTTCTTAATCTTCTTAACAAAATGCCACCTGACACAGCATTGGGAGCTACTTAGTCCATACATCGGAAGTCCGACCATCTCTTTAAATTATGTTGGCCGTAATATTTTATAATGACCATTATGAGGCCCTCAGAGGAAAGAATATCTTCATCTTTTTGAAGACATTGAGTCTGATGCTCTTGTTCTTGGCAGTTGGTATCATATTTGCATTGAAAAATTACACTGCAGGGCTGATGATGGTATTTGGCTAGAGGAAGGAGAAAAAAAAATTAGAACCATTTCTCATTTTGTTTTATGGATTCAATTTTGTGATATATCGTGCTGGTAAGGTCCTTCAGTGGAAATGTACTCCAGTTTTAAACTTGGCCTTGAGTTTATGCTGGCACACTAATTTAGTTTAAGGGTGAGAAAAAAACCTTTAAAAAAGGTCATCATCATTATTCAATCAAGCATCAATTATTGCATGTTGCTCCCAACCCCTTGACCCCATGTTTAAATGCTGGCCCTCCTTCAGTGTTCATTGTCCTCTCTGCCCCTCTTCTTCACTTTGGATTAGCTCCAAGAGCAATGGTGCTCCTTTTTATCACAGCACTTAGCACTGCCCACCTGCATCGTAACTGTTGCTTTGCTCCTTTTTTTTCTTTTAAGACAGACTGTCAACTCATCCAGGTCAGGGCCATGTCTGATTTACCTTTATCTCTTGAGTCATGCTTCGCTAGGCATATGGTAGAGCTCAGTAAATCTTGCATGGATGAATAGGTATGTGGATGGTCCCTTCTCATGATTCAGGTCTTAGCTCAAATACTCTCTCTTCAAGGAAGACATGCTTGGCCACCGAGTATAAAGTAGCCGTGCATCCCAGGCATTGCCTGTTCCATTATCCTGCTTCATTTTCATCATCGAAGTTATCACTCTGAAATTATTGGTGAATTTTTTTCTTTTCTGTTTCCCCACAGAATGTGAGCACTGTGAAAACAGGACCTTATAAGTTTAGTTCATTGCTTTATCTCATGCCAGCTCTTGGCACACAGTAGGCCCTTAGCCCAGTTTGCTTAAATAAGTGAGTGCATTTTCCCTAATTTCCTTCCTACCCTTAGTGGAAAAAGCTAGGGCTGACTATACAGACCTTTTCAGGTTTCTGAGCTGTCCTTATTAGCATTTCACAAGTAAGGTAAGGGCAATTTAAATTTATTTCATGGTTTATATATTATGCATTAAATAGAACAAATAAAATACTAATTGGCGGAGAATAGTGCAGATGGCTTTTTTTTTTTAGAAAGGTTACTGGCCATTAATGTTAATTGTTTAGAGCCACGGGTTTGCAGTCAAATAGTCATCAATTCTGCCTTGCCAGGAAAATCGCAGATTTTCTCACTCTGTTTTTCCTGCACCCTTTCCCATCTGTACCTCACTGATCTCTTAGTGTTTTGATCCATCATCGTGCTCCTTCCTCCTCTTCAATAAAAGCCTTACCTACTAGGTTCATAATTTTTCATGCAGCAGAATTTTTGCTGATAAATATTAGTGTTCTGGTGTGTTCTTTAATGCAGTATTTCTCCTCAAAATTTTTTTAGCTGTGCCCTTTAGATCTTCCCAAGAAAGAAGGAGAAGCACGCAGTGGAACTTTTCTCTTTCTGTTTGATCCTTCTCATTGTCCCCTTTATTTGCAGATGAAGTATTTTACATACGCTTTTCTTCTTAGTGGCACAAACTCAGCTAAAGTGAACCTCACCCTAGGAATTGCTTCTAACACCATAGCCATGTGCTTGGAGGAGATGATTTAACCTGAGGATCATAGACCCCAATAGAATGCGTTTCTCAGGGTCCCTGGTCAAGGTTTCAGAGGCTCCTTGAATTTGTATGCAAAATTGTGTACTTCTGTGCAGCTTTGCTTCAGAGAGGCTCTAATAGCTTTTTATCCCATTTTCAATCAAGGCCATGGCCCAGTAATTTAGTAGCACAGACACTTGAGTAGAAATGGCAGTCATTGAGCCAAGAGAGAGCTAGAACAAACTCCAATTATTTTTTTAATCTAGCACTGCACTAAAGCCAATAGGTATATCCCATTGTCCAAGCACTCTCAGTATGGCTGCAACATTCAGTAACAGTTAGCTGTTTATGATTAAAGCTGTATTGTATGTAAGATCTTGGAAAATACTGAAAATAAAAATATGAGTCACCTATTCATCTTAGCATTCTGAAACAATAATTTAATACATCTTCCTCTAGTCTTTTGGTGTACAATGTATGTGTGTGATATATACATATATCTATTTTTTAACAATGAATTTGTATTCTCTGAAAGTTTTTAATCTGCTTTTTGTCTTATGTCATTACCATTTTCCCATGTCACTAAATACTCTTCACTTTTACAGTCTGTCCATTTTAATGAATTCATAAACTTTCATCTCATTGATAAAACAATTTGCTCATTCCTCTGTTCTTGGTAGTTCAGATTGTTTCCATTTTCTATCTTCCTTAAATAACACTGTGTTGAACATCTTTTTAATGTAAATCTGTGTGAGACTCTCTGCTTGTTCCCTTAATACAAATTCCTAACGATAAGTTTACTGAGTTAAAGTCAGCTCTAATCTTTGAGTGCTGCATTTAGGATTACACACTGATAGGTTTTAGAATAAGAGAGAAGGCTAGTGGGGTCTGAAAGGAAAATGTGCTCAGAAGTAGTCTTATCCCCTTGGGATCTAAGACTAGCCCCTGGGCTAGGTTCCCAGTGTTCTCCTTTCTGTGGCTTTCTGTGAGCTCCATGAACTATCTCTCTTTCTAAATACATATAAGGACTTGCTCCTTACACACGGCATTACCGTATTCAGCACCAGTACAGTTGTTAATGTAGCCTTTTGCTATGCAAACCTCTAAAGAATCCATGTGTTTGATGACACGTGGATTAGTGACATAGTGTTTGTCGGGATGCTGAGGAGGAAACCAAATGTTTCCATTAAAATGCTCAAATCTAGAGACCAAGTGCAAAGGGGATGAAGATCACAATGAAAGAAGATCCCCTTTGCCTTTGACAATGACTTTAGGATTCACCCCTTCCAAGCCCTTTGCACAATTTTTCTTCATTCTTTCAGATAGGTTGGTTGACATTCTCACTTCCTTTAATCTTTGAGGAAATTAGGTCCAGGGAAATCCAGTCTCTTTCCCAGTGATTGGCTTCTCTTTGGCTTCCTCTGTTAGCCCAGCTGAGCTATCCGATGTCTTCCCTATTTCCATTTAGTCTGTAGGACAAACACAAGTCTTAATGTCAAGAGGTTGCCTAAAGAAACTCAATAATGTGTATATTCATTTTGGGGAAAAGTAAGCAACTCTTGGAAGATATAGAGGTCAGTGATGGCTCTAGAGATTTAAAAGTGCCGTAAAATGTTCTGAAATTTGCTGCATTTGTCTTACTTCCAGAGGCAATGTAGACTTTTGTTTATTGTGGTATCCATGGGTATGTATATGTGCTTAAGTAAATAAAGCTTTTCTTGTTGTAGAAGATTCTAAAATGGGCAGTAGGACTTCCTAGGTGGCTCAGTGGTTAAAAATCTGCCTGCCAAGGCAGAGGACACAGGTTCGAGCCCTGCTCTGGGAAGATTCCGCATGCCACAGAGCAACTAAACCCGTGTGTGACAACTATTGAACCTGTGCTCTTGAGCCCGTGAGCCACAGCTATTGAGCCCATGTGCCGCAGCTATTGAAGCCCATGGCCTGGGGCCCGAGCTCCACAGCAAGAGAAGCCACTACAATGGGGAGCCTGTGCACCACAATGAAGGATAGCCCCCGCTCGCAGCAACTAGAGAAAGCCCGTGTGCAGCAATGAAGACCCAACGCAGCAAACAAATAAATAAAATAAATAAATAAATTTATTAAAAAAATAAAAATTAAAAAATAAATAAAATGGGGGGGGGGGGTAAGGCCATTCATGATCTCATGAGCCCAAGAACACACAGTTTCAGTATATAACCTTCTCTTCTTTGTTTCCAAATGCTTATGTATTCTGTTATATTTTTTACTTTTTTTGTATAAACTTTTGCATACAACCATTTTAAAGTTCCACTAAGAATAACATTTGCCATTTAGTTATATGAGAACATGTTCAGTAGCATAGTTTATGACCTTGATATTTAAAGGAAAGAGAATATTCCTCCTCTTCATGTTGATTGGTCAGATCTCAGTCGCTAGCAGAGAGTTTGCCATTTGTTATCTCCAAAGAGACACCTTTTTCATTGGAAACTTGAGAAATTCAGGCCCCAAGCTTTTCTCACTTCTGTAGATCACACTTAGACTCACACTTTGAAGGTAGACCCTCCCGTGAAATTTTCTGGGATCCCTTTGAAGTAGCATTTGCTGCCTTCCAGGCCCTGAGAGCAAATGGTGCTATCCGTGGATTCTTTCTTCCGCCTCTTCTCAAAATTCCCCTTCCTTTCCCTGGGAGCTGATGAGTCCATTAAGACGGGTGCTGTTTCTGCCCATATGCCTCCCATGTAATATGTGACACGATTTCTACAACACAAGCTTCCTGCTTCCAGTGGGAACACAAAGTGTGCCTTTGTCCTAAGGAAAACTCCTGACGTGTCATCAGGTGTGGGATCGTGCTGCTTTCTGTCGGCCATCCAGTGTGGGATGACCTGCAGTCACCTCCAGCTAGACAAGAGCCACACACCAGGATTTCTCGGTCTTGGAGAAATCTGCCAAACGGTGGTCTCTTTTAGTGCTTTCCATTAGATCTTCGCAGCTATTTTCAGTCCCTCTGAATAGCTTTGGCTGAAATAAATTATAAATTGTCATCAGGAGCTTGGTTCCAACATTCATATTCATTAGATTTTAAGATTTAATGACTATATGGACCTAAAACAAATCTTTGATTTCTTTTCTTTTTAAACGGTCAAGTGGAGTCACTTGATTTTTGACTTTTTAAATACTGATTTGTGGCCACTTTTGGCTCCTGTCAATGGTGTAGCTTTTTTAAAAAGAAGGGTTTTGGCAACCAGCCAGCAAAGAGGAACAAATTCCTCTTTAAATTAAAAGAAATTTTTCTTATTTGTTGTAAAATACAACTTGTTGGGTCGCTTGAGCCTGGGACCTTTTGAAAGGGTCCATGGACTAGTTCTTCAGAGCAAACAGACTAACTGATTACCCCAGTATGCTTTAGGCTGGTTGATTTTGAACAATTAATGGAAGGGGCATTAATTAATTAGTGTTTATTTTTAAATTCGTATTTTACTGCCAAGATGTGAATATGGTGTTGTGGAAAGAATTCTAGATTAAGGCTGAAATCTGATGTGAATATGGTGTTGTGGAAAGAATTCTAGATTAAGGCTGAAGTCTTCTTAAACTAGTCTGTCTTATCTCTGTCCCTTCTTTCCCTACCAGAAATACTTCAGTGACCAATTTTCGGGTGTGACAGTCAAGGAGGGCGGGTGTGTCTGAGTACGTTTAACACCCATCCCCTGTGTCTGCCTTTCTACCTCGTGCTGTTCTCATTCAATATTATAGTTTGGAGACCATCCATGCTGTTACCCATAGGGATAGCTTGTGCCTTTTAACCTCTGCAGACAGCTTCGTAGGTTGGCTGTCCCTGAGTTTATCTAGAACTTCCAGTCGTTTCCAGGTTCCCTTTATACCAACAAGGCTGCACTGAGCATCCTAGTACCTGGGTAACCTTTGAATGTGCATGCAAGTATTACTCTCTGATAGAGAATCCAAAGTGCCCTTTATTTTATATATGAAAATCTTAAGAGATTGGGAATTTCAGATGATCAGAATTGTAGAAATGATGAGCAAAGTGTGGTTCGAAGTCATTTTCCCTGAATCCTCCTAACTAGTTGGAGATTCTTTACAAAGTTTTTTAGAGGGTCATTGGGAACCTTGGTGACGTCGAGTCTAGTAAAAGCTCACCCCACTGAAGTGTTGCTTATTCCATTTAAGAAGGTCAATTTCAGTTAGGGAAAAATCTGTATTTAGAGATGTGATATTCAACCATTTCAAACTGTGCACAGTGACCCAAACTAATATAACTTGATAGAATTCCTTAAGGGAATCCAATGAACGAATTAAAGCACCTAATAATTATTTTTAAGAAAATGACATCTAAATTGCTCAAGACAGTTATTCTCATCCATAGGCAAAATATTTCCCCTACAATATTTTTTGCATTTTAGCATGCTACACAAATGGCTTTTCCTAATTAAAGTAACATAACCATAACCACTTTTTTTTCCCTCCTGAATGGTGTAAATTAGCAAAGGAAGGTAAGAGGGGTTGACATTGGAGGGCCCGCTCTGTGCCAGGTATGAGGCTTTTAAATGTCTTGTCTATTTAATTATCACAAACGAGTACGCTGAGTCTTATTCTCTCCATTTCACATATTGAGAAACTGAGGCACAGGGGACTTGAAGGCAACTCACTGAAGGTATCCTGTCGGAGTTTGCCGGACTTGAAAGATCCTCATTATACTGTATCATAGTTTCTTTCAGTGGGGTCCTCCAGCTTTCTGGATGTTTGTTCATACTGCAGATTCCTTGGCCCCTGAGGGTGGGTCCTGGGCTTCTGCGTTGATAAGAAGGTGCCACGTCCTCCACGTGCACTCTGACGTCCCAGAGCCACCGTACCAGACTGTGGTCACCTCCCTTTGGTGATGTGATGACCCTGCCAGAGAGTGCCCCCACTGCCGTGGGGATGAGCAGTCCCTGTCCTGCCTCTCCTGCAGGGGGCCCGTTAACAGTGCTCCTCTGGGTGGCTTCCTCCTGCTCACCCACTCCCCGCTGCCTCATGTTAGTTGCGCTGAACTTAGCACGGCTCCTGGTTTGACAAGTCACTTCCAAGAGAGTTGAAATCATCACGCTACCTGGGGATCATGTTCTAAAAAAGGTGGACATTTCCGGTGCAAAATCATCAGCTCCCAACATATCAGGTCCTGTATTGTGCCTAACAGGGGTGGAACCTGCATTCTGCATTCTCACCTTGGCTCAGACCAAAAATTATCAAGCAAAGTAAGAGGATCGCCTACAGAAATGATTACTTTCAAAACACTGATAAATGCTTTTATTTTCCTTTCCAGCCTTCCTTTGCCACAATCCCTTGGTGACAGATTTCCCATAAGTGTGCTCCTGATGGATGTTGACTTTCCCAGAAGTGAGATCAGTGGTCCCTTTCAGCTCTCACCATCCCACTAAAGACAGGGTTTTTGAAGAGCCAGCTAGGTTCAGTGAGCACCTTTTTCTCCTCTGCCTTTCTCTTTCTGCAGTATTCTCTTTTGCTCTCAGCTCTATAAAATTTCTCTTTTTCACTCCCCAATGACCTGCTTTTGAGGGGCTAGTTCCAGCAAACTGAATAGGAGTTTGCTTGGATGAGTGACGTGTGGAGAGGTGAGCCTCTAGGATCCAGAGGGGGTCCTAGACCAGCTTGGATTTGTGTTCTGTTCTGGCACAAGAGCATCCGTCTTTGTTTTGGTGTTCAGCTCATCCAAATAAAGAAGGCATTTCCTCTCCTAAAAGGCAGAGGGGAAAAAAAAAAAAGACAGACACACAAAAAAATAAAAAATTTAATTTTAACCATGTACTCCTCTGAAACTAAATATACACCCCCTTCCTCTGTCCTGATTGGTCCGCTTCAATTGACAAGTGGATCGAGTGGAAAGGAAATATCCTGGACTTAATTGTAAGTTAAGTCTCTCTTAATCCAGAAGAGCATTTGAGATTCCATCCAAGTGTTCAATTTCCCAGGCCGCTGAGGTCTGTGAATTTCTTTTCCCAGCCTCCAGGCTGCTGCAGTACAAGTCAGCATAGCTAATGCAGATAGATCTCCTGCCTCTCGCTCTCCTCCTCCCTCTGCTTTGATTTGATATGAACAGCCTGGTAACTCCGATGCTGGGGAGAAATCTGACATAACTCTGCAGATGGCTAGGTTGCCATGAAACACCTGGGGATTGTTCTTTAAGGAAAAGGTAACATTTATATGCTAATGATTTCTTTCCCTCTTCCCTCCTTGTTGCATTTTTTTCCAGGGCTGCCAGTTCCCAAGAAGAGCCCAAAGTCGGTAAGGACTTGTCAGTTACTTGGTGCCCGTTTTGGGAGGTGGGGGTTGGGGGGCTGGTGGTGGGAGGGGACGCTATCTGGCTGGACTTCACTAAATGTGTTGTCGAGTGGGTGGAGGAGACAAGAACCAGAGCTCATTTTATTAAGTTCTGGATGTCCGTTTGGTATAGAAGGTGTTGGGGGTTGTCTTTAAAACTGTCTAGTGATTTGTAGGCAGGCTGCAGGAGCCTGGATAAAGAATGCATGTTTGGAATCTTCTATGTATAAATGCATCAGGACTCTCATGCCAATGGATGAGTTTCTTAGATGTTTTCACTTGATACAAATGCTATTGTTTCTTTTGGGAGGAGGAATAGAAAAAAAAAAAAAAAACTCCACCTCCTTCCTGAGGAGCGTTGCTCTCAACTGGTGTTTCCAGCCGTTCACATGGGTAGATTCCCTCCCTCAGCTTTCTTATGCACTGGATGATGAATTATTTAAGAATTTTAAAGCCTGTAGGTTTACGGAAGAATTGCTCTGCCCTGTGTATATGCCCATGCTCACATGGAAAATGCCCCAGCCCTGAGAATAAGACATTTCCTTGCTGTGGAATCGTGCTTTGTTGTTTTGCCAGCTTTAGCAGCATTATGCTGCAGGTATAGGATTCTTTAAAAAAAAAAAAAATCAATGTTATGCTGTCCTTTCTAATCTGGTTTCCCTGAAGATGCATTACCTAGTTGACATGTTAGCTAATAGCTTAGAGGCTCTAGTGTTTTGCTTGGTGGTGGTGAGCGTCTGCTCCCGGGGCACTGACAAATTAAAATGCTGCTTAAAAACTCAAAATCTGGAACTCCGATGTCTGTGAAATTGATCTGGGTGAAAGACGCTTCCCAAATCATTACCATTAAGAGGGGTGTACTTCCTTATGGCTTAGAATTTTGGGGGGAGGAGAAATTGACAACCTTTTGCCATCCGGGAACAGAGAACCTTTAAAACTTTGCAGCTTACAGTGCTGCAGCTGAATTCTTTCCACCTGTCTCCAAGCCTGGCCGTGAGAGGCAGAAGTTTATTCAGGAGATGAGAGCGGGAGCTTCCTGCATTCATAAGCCCTACTCCTAAGTTCTCCAAAGAGAAAAATCTGCAATAATTGATGTGATTCCAATGGCATGGTGCCATGGTGATGGGAACATGTGACTTCGGGGCTGCTTCCCTTGTCATTTGTGTTAATGTCCAGGCTGGGAAGTGCTGGTAGGTATCTACGTTGGAACCACAGAGATGCCAAAACCTGTGTGTGTGTGTGTGTGTGTGTGTGTGTGTGTGTGTGTGTGTACATGCACGCATATGTGTGTACATGCACGCATATGTGTCTCCCCCTCCCTGGGTCACAAATAGTCAGAAACCTATTCAGCTCTCAGAAAAATAGAAGCATATCTGAGAGATGTCACATGAGCTTGAGTTAGCAGGAGTCGTCCTTTTTTCTCCCCCACCCCCAAGCATGCTACGTGATGCATAGACTTATTTTACACAGTCCATGTGGAACAGAGTCTTGACAAGGAGCGTAATGGGGGACAGAGAGCAGTTTGGCACAGGCAGCATGACATCAGGTAGTAAGGTGTTCTGTTTTGTTTTGCATTCCATTTAAACTTGCTGTGCAAAAGGATTTGTGTAGATTCGTTTGCATCTCTTCTCCTCCAAAGTGTTTTGGAATTCCCTGCTGAACTCAAAGGGTATCAAACAGGTGTAGAGCCAGCGTTCACCAAGTCAGTTAAGAGAATTCCCCATGACCGTTTATTTTTGTGGAAGCCGTGTCATTAGCAAGCAGCAAGCCAATTACTCAGGCTGCATTCCTGGGGGAAAAAAAAGCTCTCTTAACTGCTTTGCCCACAGTCTGCTGGCTCTTAATTACCACAAGCTAAGAGACTGGTGTGTTGCTGGGTTAGAAAAGAACCAGCCCCCAGCTTGGGGCTTGTCCTTCCCTGGTTTCTCTGCCAGGGAAGGGATGATGGTTTTCACAGCACTGCTGGCACACGCTGGCAGCTGCTGTACAAAACTGGGAGGATATCAGCCAAGGTCTGCTGTTGCCAGTGGAGCCTTGCTAACGTCTGTGATCGGTGGGAGTTCTGTACAGGTGGGTTGAAAGCTGTTTCCCTTTCCCAGTTTGAATTTTGATGAAGTCCTGCCGGAGAGACAGATGACGATGGGATTTTTTGGGGAGGGTGGGAGGGAATCCGTGGGGAAGCTGGATGTCGGGGGTCCAGAAAGCCGTACCCATAATGACAGACAGGGTCAGTTAGGCTACAGAATGAAATGCACACGGATCGTGCCTGGGTTGAGATGCGCTGGCAGTTGCCATTAGCTCTGAGATACAGTGTCTGAACCCAGGACCACGTCTGTTCTGTATTCTTAGAGGCTTCTGACATTGTTGGCTTGCTCATGTGACTGACAGCTTCCTTTGCCCTCATACCTTTTTTTTTTTATAAAGGTTTTCAATAATTAAGTAGTTGGGTTTTTATTAGACTAGAAGGACTTCTCTTTTTGATCTCGTTTCCCCTCCTGGAGAGCCTTTATAACTTACTCTCAATCAGCAATTTCACCTACTAGATTTAGAGTAAGTGTTAAATTTATGGTTTATATACTCACAGGGGACAATGGCAGTGTCCTAATAAAATTTTACTAATTTAATACCTGGACATCTATAGCATCAGGGATTTTTCCGCCAAATGGCAGAGACAAAAATAAGACATATTTGCTGTCAGGTTTTAGGCCTCACTGGAAAACTGGTTCGGTGGCCCAATTTAATCATCCTGACTGGAAACTTGTTTAACGAAGACTCTTGGTGGAAATCACACACAAAGATTTTTGTGTGTGAGAATTGAAAACTGTAAATATCACACCAAACCCTGAATTTTAGGTCAGTATTCACCTAGTTTTTTCACTAGTTCATTTCCCAACTGTTGCTTCCTTTTCTCCCTTCTTTCATCTGTCCATCTGTCCATTTTTCCATCTGTCCATCCATCATATATCCATTCATCTGTCCATACATTTCTCTTTTACCCACTCATCCATCCGTCCATCCATTCAACACGTTGGTGTTGAGAAACTACCAAGTGTCAGGTTTGGTGTTGAGCCACTGGAAATGATATAATAAAATAGGTGGTGTCTTTCTTCTTGGCGCTTACAAGTGATTTATTGATAGCTCCTTTCAAAAAGATTCACTGCCACATATCACGAAAATTTTTTATGCATTTGTTCCATCAACAGATATTTATTGGGTATCTCCTGCATGCCAGACCCAGTGCTAGTATACAACAGGAACTAAAACAGAAAGCATTCATGTCCTCATACAACTGAGGAGAGATAAACAGGCAGATGTATACAGACCCTCCTCATGAGGCCTAAGGTCTGATGAGCGTATACTTTCAAAAGGTTACAAAGCGGATATATAACATAGAACAAGTACACACATAATAACACTCATTCAGCTCTTAATGATAATAACCTGAGTGAGGTAGTCATCCAAAGCCATAAGAAGCCATCAAAAGATGGAGTTAGATACTGTGATGGAGCTATGGAATTCTCCAAGTTCCCCAGCAGTCTACGCAACATAGGTAAACACTTTATTTACTTAGCTTTAGTTTTCAGATTAAAAAAAAAAAAAAGCATAATGTGTTCACCAAGGGGACAATATTTTCCTAGTTCCTAAAAAAGCTCTCACACAAAGTTTTCATATAGGGGACACCACGTGATGGGCAAGGACGTGTGCTCACTAAACGCAGCAAGCTGAAAGGTAGCAGCAGTGACAGGTTTCTGTTCCATGGTCCTCTGGCCCTTTCCCCTGGAAGGGATGCTAAGGACATAGCTGACAGCTAGACATGAAGAAGTATGAGGGAGAGATCTTGGATAACGTGCACAGTAACTGACCCTGGCCTGAATCCTGAATGTTGCCTCTTTCTCAGACTGTCCTGGTGGCCTTGGCACCCCAGTGCCACTTGTCTCAGATCCAGAACAATAGCACAACCCACCAGAACTCCAAGCTCCAAGGAGAAGCAGTGAGTGTAGTAGAAGGCCTAGGGTTACTTAAGTAAGTCTCCTTGCCTCTTCTTACTTACAGTAGCTCATACCCTCAGCCCTTTGGAGCCCTAAAAAACAGACTTTGCTGTCCTATTAGACTCCATTAAAACAGTCAGATGAAGTAAAATTTATTTTCATATCCAATCAATGCTTTCCTTTGCTTCTCCATTAACTCTTTTTTCTTGCCTTTTGGAAGAAATCGTTTGACTTAGACCCATAAAGGATAAAAGAAAGAGACAAAAAGGAGGACCATCCTTTGCTTTGGCTTGTATTTGAAGCTGATTTTCGGGCAACCTTTAATGACATTGGCCTAATACCTCATCAGCACTTGGAGTTTTTCCTGTTGTCCACGTAAATCGCTGCAGTGGCCTTCAGTCTTGGCAGATATGTGAACTGTAAATAATTTTGCTTTAAAAATGGATCGATTTGTCATTTTTAAGCCACATGAATTCTTTTCATCATTTAAGCTCCTAAGTGCTGTCTGCATTCATTTGCTCTTCTGAGCAGATATTTTCAGCTCACTTTATAAGTACCTCCATTTTGAAATCATTCTGTGAAATACTAATGAGCTGACTTTTTTCCCCATTTCCATTTATAAAGTCCATTGTATCTTCGCAGTTTCCCTGGCCTGTCAGTAATAAGGAAATCATTTGTTTTAGGGAGGTTGGTACAGTTTGTTTGGGTTTTTTGGCCGTACCGCACGGCTTGCGGGCTCTTACTTCCCCAACCAGGGATTGAACCCAGGCCGCCAGCAGTGAAAGCGCAGAGTCCTAACCACTGGACCGCCAGGGAATTCCCGAGGTTGGTACAGTTTTATTTTAAAAGGTCTTATGACACAAATTCACGGCTAGTGTGTGGCCAAGGACTCCTATGGAGTTTTCAAAATTGAACCCATTTCTTTCTTCCTAGTTGGCCCTGACTTGATACTCAGAAATAAAAATCTTGCTTCAGACATATCCACGTGGTGACAAGAGCTAGTGCTGGAGAAATTCAACTCAATATGTGGTCCTCCTTTCCAACCATCTGTTCAAGCTGGAGACCTGGGGGGGTGGATATCCATGTTTCTAAGATCTCTTCCTCCCCCTCCCCCTCCCTCCCCCCTCCCTGCCCCCCCACTCAACCTTTCAGCAGTGCCTTGTCAAACTGGCCCTGAAATGTCTTTTGACTTGGCTTGTCCCTCCCCTTTGTCACTGCTTTTGCCCTAGCGTAAACCACCCCGGGTCCCTCACCTGGTGTGCACAGTAGCCTCCTGACTGGCGCTCTGGGTTTACTCCCTTCCCCATCAGCCTATTCTCCAGCCAGTAGTCAGACCAAACTTTCTGGAAATAAATTGACTCCTGGAACATCCCTGCTTTAAATTCATGAATGGAGTCCTCCTCCCCAGAACTCAGAGTGAAACCCAGACTCCTTAAAGTAGCCCCCAAGGCCCTTGCATTATGTAGTCTCCAAGTTCATCTCAAGCCACCCCACCCCGCTGCTTTGCCACACTAGCTACCTCTCTGTTCTAACAGTCCAGGCTCAGCTTTGTTTTGCAGACTTAGCACATGCTGCTTCCATTAATGGAATGTTCTTCCAGAGGCCTCTCCTTACTACTTACCTAAAGGACATTGCAGTATGTTGGCTTCAGCCTGCTTTGATTAATACCCATCTACACACACACACACACACACACACACACACACCCCTAGATACATAGGTATAAATTCTGAGGTATCCTCTCTTTCTTATTTACACATTGTTTCTTTCAGAATCTGTCTCACAGCAGGTGATCAGTATGTATTTATTGGATAAGGGAATAAATGTACTGCAGGTAATTAAGAGTGGCTATTCCGGATGTTCTGTCATTGATGTTCTAGGTGCTTGTGCCATCCATGTTCTTAGCATGCATAGAATTACTTTAACAGGCTTGAAAGTATATTTTTAACTATTAATACTTATTTGGTGGCCAGTTTCTCACCTAGAAAAATGTGGTGAAAAGACAGTCACATTTGATGCAAGTCAGATCCAGTGTTATAACTAGTTTGGAAGTGGATTTGTTCTCACGTCCCTAGTCTTCTGGGAGGTAATCCAGACTGCTGAAAAGGCATACAAGGTGACTTTAATTTGAGAGCTATATAAACATGGCTTTTCTCCTGGACAGTTCTGGACCCTAACCAAATAAAGGACAATGTCATGGCTAATTAACATGCTCTCAGAAAATAAAAAGGCATATTTTGAACTTTTCCACACGCACAGAACATAGCTTCAAAAAGCTTAGGTGCCAAGATATTAAATACAGAATGCATCTTCAAATTAAGTCATTTTCATAATTGAACTTGAGAAGAAGCATAAAGCGAGGTTAAATCTTAGGGAAAAATCCGAAAAGCTTCCAGATGCTCATGTGTTTAGCCCACGACGGTGGGTTAGGATGTGCCATTTTAGTGATAGGTTAGTGGTGGCATAGTTTTTCGAACATGTTCTCAGGATGCTGCTTTACTTTCATTTTGCAAGTGTAGGAACAAAGTTTAGATGGCATTCAAAGGAGATGCAGAGGTGCAGTTTGAGGGAGAGGCAGTTTTGCAAACTCCATCCGGATTGTATCTGTCATTTTGTGATAAATTGGGCCTAAATGTATCCTTTATGGGGAAGGTGAGAAAAGGTGATAAAACTTTTTGAATGGCCCAAGGCATTTCCGGTAAACTTCATTTGCACCCTCTGGTTAAGGTGAAGCTGTCTCTTCAGTTAAACTCGAGATTTCCAGGTCCTCCGTGACAGATTTGTTACACTGGGACAACCATCGAAGGGTCTTGGAAACCCCTGAGGCGCCGTACAGAACCTGTGTGCCTGCATTTGTGGGCGTGTGTGTAAAAGCACATGTGCATTCTCTGCTGGAGAAAGGTCCGTACTTTCTCCTGTTCAAGAAAAGGCAGTGATTGGAAGAGGTTACATTTCGAGAGGTTATCGAGTAACCCCAGGAAAGGAAGAAGAAGAGTGGGGGGTTTCCCTTAGGTAACCCAGCAGTGCAGCTCACGGAGTCCCGGTGTGGCTTTGTGAAGAGGAGCCTCTACATGGAGGAGACTGGAGCTTCCAGGGTGATTCTAACCATGAAATGAACTTAGTGTCAGTGGACCAACCCCACATCTGGCATATGCTACTCATTTGAAAAACCAGGAGAGGGTGGGCGTTTGAAGAGAGGGATACAACTCTGACAGTAAACCCAGAGGTCCTTGATCTACTGAATTATTTGCTTTCACTTTTAAAACATCTTTTCCCTTCCCTTCCAAGAGGAGAGCGGACACAAAACACTACCAAAATGTAAAAAGTAGAAAGTAACAGTCCTATTAATTCTCCTTACTGAGGTTCATTTCTAAATGAAAACAGTTTTACATTTGGTCTTGATTATAAAAATCATTCTCTGTACATTATAAAAAATAAGAAGTAGGTAGTACAGGAAAGTATAAGCGGTAGGGAAAACACCTCCAGTCCAACTTTTTTCGATTTATGCTGGAATGTGTACACACCCAAAATGGGCTGACACTGCACCTGCTTCTTCATAATGGGGACCCTTGTAAAGGCCACAGTGAAGAGAAAAGCAATTTCCATGCACATGCAGAAGGGAATGGCAATTATATGTATGTATGTAATGAGGCATTGATGTTTTTCTGACTTTGAAAATCTTCAGCATGCCTCCAAGGGAAGCAAGAAGGCACGTATTGACCTTCTTGGGGAATGGAAAGGGGATAGCCGGCCCTGAGAGCTGAATTCCCTTTGCGGAGGACCCTGTTGGAAGGTGGCAGAACCAGGTTCTGTCCCAAGTCTTCAGAGTGCTGATCCATCCAGGTCTAAGCTGAGCCCTTGATCCTCAGAAGGGAATGATGGTGGTGGTGGCGATGCTTGTCTCTGCCCAAGTGTCAGTGTGTTTTTCTGCCATCTCCACTGGAGTATGTGGTCCCCTTGAGTCTGATTGAATTGAGCCCCTCATACAGTTGGTTACCAAGACCTCTTTGCTGGTTTAGAATATGGTCCTCACGTTTCTCCCACAGGCACAACAAGTATTATTTTAAAGGGTCTATCTTAACTTCATTAAATACATGCCCAATTTTCCTCAACTTGGAATCCTCACTAAAACCTATCTTCAGATCTGTAACTTGGAACAGTCAAGGGAAAATGAACTTTTTGTCCTCCTTGGCCTCACTTCAATGCTTTATTTCAAAGCAAGAACTGGAAGGGGAAGGAGTAGAGGGACTTAAATGAAAGGGACCTCGGAAATGGCCATTGAGATGCGAATGAAAGGTGGAGGCTCCCTGGGGGCGAGGAGCAAGGAAGAACAGGTGTGGTAGGACTGATTGTAAGACGGAGGGCAAGATGTTGACACTGTGAAGAACTTTAGGGAACTGGAACGTCTAGGTCAAAAGATGTTATAAACTACTTAAAAATCATAAGCTATACAAGATCTGTAAGAGAGGCTGGAGATGCCCCTTTACCATGTTCTGAAGCAGAGAAGGATAGTGACATGGCATCTGTTGTGTGAGACAGGACTGGAGGATTTTTCTTTTGAATGGGAGGCGCTGAACACCTGGGCTTATGACATCTTTCACTGGAGAAAATAAAAGCTGAAATTATTTTATTTCCCATCTGGTATTTTTCCTCCACTAGGTTTTGCTGTCCATTCAGTGGCCCTTCCAACAAAGAGCATCTTGTAAAGTGGGATGGGTCTTTTGCTGAGCAAATTTTGAGTAGGAACCTGCTTATTGTACTGAAATTTAAATGAAACTCTTTGCCTTTGACTACTATTTGGAGTTTGGACAAGTTGCAGATCTAAGAAGGCTGACCTCTGGAGGTCAACTCATATATAAAGTTAGATCTTGGTTTTCAACCAACAGTTATATCAGGGGATCAAGAGGTGAAATGTGATGCCTGCAAAATTGATTCACTAGGAATTATGAAAGGTCTTCAGATAATAGTTATTTATATACTTGTAAGTACAAGTGCATACGTAATGCTAGGCGTGATTTTTTTAAGATCTGATCCCTGTTTCTTACAGGCTAGCGGGACTGATGGTAAATCCTTACATAGAAGTTGGGTATTTTATTATTGAAAGGTGGAAAATGTGGAGTCCCAAGGAGCGTTTTTAGCTGTGATTGTGTATCTTCTGGATATTACAGCCTTCTGTTTAAACCACACATGATATTTTGTGTCACATGTTTGGTTTAAAAATGAAGATGTTAAAATGGATACATCTCGTAATAAACAAGCCCAGTGACTTAGCTGAGAACCTGTGATGAAAATTGGATTTGTTTTCTGCTCCAGCCCTGAAAGCGGTATGGTTTGCAATGATGTCCTTCTATCTGCCCCACCTCTCTAACTGTCTGCCAGTCACCTGGGGATTTATCTGCATTCAGCATCAGCCGGACAAAGGTGGAAGCCAAAATGTTGTTGATAAATTTATGTACGTGTGTGCAGAAGTGCTTGAACAAAAACAAACGGGTAGAAAACACCCACTCAGGGAACCAATAATAATCTCTTCTTGCCCCTCTCACTTACTTTCTTTCAGCAACCACTGGAAAGAAAAGACAGCCAGAATAGCTCCCAGCACAGTGTTGCCAGCCACCGAAGCCTGCACACGGCCTCCCCCAGCCACGGCACACAGGTGCTGCCCGAGTTCCCACCCGCCGAGGCTCCGGCTCCAGATCAGACCGACAGCTCTGGGCAGAAAAAACCAGATCCTTTTAAAATCTGGGCCCAGTCCAGGAGCATGTATGAAAACCGACGTGAGTAGCACCCTGGCTCCTCTCTTCCCTGGACCCCACCTCGGGGCTTATTGAGAATAGGTTGTCAGTGTGTGAACAGGAGAGAGGTAAATCCAGGTGAGAGGTGACAGCATCTCAGAGGGGCAGGGTGGGGTAGTCATGGATGGCCATCAGATGAAGGGCCTGGGTAAAAATGGATTTATTTTTCCTCTCCATTAAAAGAAGTGGCCGATAAGAGCTGCTCCCTCATTAATTCTTCCCTATGTGGAGACGGTGGCTTCTTTTGAGCTTCTGTCTTGTGAAACAGCTCTGGTATACAGTAGAACATAAATACGATTGGTTTGGATTGCAGGAGTAGTGAGAAGAAATTAAATGCTTTCTTGTCTCTTGGTTTTTAAGAATACTGGTAATTTTTTTTTAACTGTTATCGGTCTTTCTAAACATTCCCCTTAAAAAGGAAAAAAGAAAGCAGTGAGTGGTTTGTGCTTTAATTATTTATGCTGTGGTTAAGTGTGTTCCTTTAGCTTCACCTTTTCGATAAATATGAACTAGTGATGTCATACATAGTACCTTTTGGGCTTTTATAAACCAAATAGTCCCTTCACATTTAATGTTTTACTTTTTTATTATGAAATGATTTCCAAAAACTATTCACCATAAATAGTATTCATTTATCTTACTATTACCAATCAAAGTTCCTAAAATGCTTTTATCTTGGGATACAAATAGGCCATTTTAGGGGGTTTTTGTTGTTGTTGCTGTTGGTTTTTGTTTTTGTATTTTTTTTTTTTTGGCTTTTGCTCTTACTGACCTTTTCTTATGAGTATGATTGGTTGGGATGAAGCAACTATGAAGTACATGCACTTCATTTTCCCTCTTTGTGGTAGGATAGGAGAGAATGTTTAGTGAGGCAGGAGGCTGGGTTTACTGAAAGGTCAGATTAAAACTGGAAGAGAGAGGAGATTCGTTCTGCCTCTCTTCTTGGTCCCCACCCCCCTCAGTACAGGTTTCACTTGGAGCCACAGCTGTGGTTCTCTCAGCAAAGCCCCTTGGAGAGCCAAGGCACAGAGGTGGTGGGGGCTGTGGGAGGTGTTCAGCCCTCCACCCACCCCCTTGGACTTGGCCATGAAGCATTTCCCTTGCTGGCTGCAACAACTTCTCTGTGACCCAAACCCAACAGGGGAGTGAGACCAGCATCCCTGTCTGAGAAGGAAAGTGGCCCACACTGCTGGCTGAAAGTCAGTACCTAGGAGGCACAAGGCACGACTGGAGTCTTGTTGATGGTCAGGTTGTAGAAGTCACCCAAGGGTCCCTCTGTCCTTTTCCGCTTCAAGGAAGAGAGATCATTGCCTTCTTACTACAATAGTGCATGGAATTAAGTAGGCTGTTTTGGCTAAGGCTTCATGATGCTGTCAAAAGCCCGATAATTTGAGAGGGGATTTATTTAGTCCCTGGACTAGAAAAACCCTTGGAGTATGCCTGACTCCGGGCCAGAGCAAATGAAGTTTCATTTGGAACATCCCTTGTAAAGCAGTAGTTGCTAAGCATGAAGCTGGCGTCTGTTCTCACTGTGTCTTCTCACTAACTGTAATGATTCCATTGAAGAAATGTTTTCCGAAGGGGAATATTTTCGCATTCCCTTCACATTTCTCTCTAACCGTGCAGGTCCTCCAATCAGTGGCCCACCTTCAGTTGATGTGCAGATATTGCTTTATTGACTGTGCCCCTGCTTTTCTCAGTAGAGTACACATTTATGACCTAGTTTCCCATGTAGGAATCTTTATGCAATAAAATAAATCGTGTCCTGAAGTGCTGGCAGGGGCCTCGTGGATTGACAGACAGTTCTAATGCACCCAGTGAATAGGAAGGTCTAGCTCAGATGCCATTTCTACCTTGATGGAAGCAGTATTTCTTCAGAATTTGGTATTTAATCCATTTTTTAAGAAAATTTTCACCAGAAAAAAAATAAGAAAAATATGTAATTCTGCCACAGCCAGCTGCTCTAAGCATTGAATGAGAGGCAGACTGAAATATTTGGAATGGTGCCACTTTGGACCTTAACTTTCTTGAACACCTAAGGAATAGGATCTAGCAGCACAAATGAGAATCCGTTTTTTTGGTGATTAGAGACCCCATAATTGAGTGATTGTAGCAACCTAATGGATGTTAAAATTCACATAGATTTCTTCCTCCCCACTAAATGAGGATAATGGTGAGACTTTTCCCTCCATGATAATTATTCTGTATCTGTCACAGATTTTCTTTTTTTTCACGGTACCTATGAATGAACCTACATCAGGCTTGTCCTTAATCAGTATTTTGCTTTATCCCAGTTTCTGCCATTCCCTTAGGCTATTTATCTTGTCTTTTGAAAAAAAAGAAAAAATACAGCATGTGGCCTCATTAGATGTGATTCCCAGCCCCTCCCCTCAAGGCATATTAAAGTGAGCAAAGTACTCCAGGAAAAAACAAGAAAAGTCAAGTCAGCAGTAACACCTTAACTGATCCCCTTCTTTTGGGGGGCGGGGGGGCGGGCAGGATGTATTGTCCTTATATTTCATTTTATTGTGAAGGGCAATGTGGAGATTCTTAACAAAATCCCTGATCCAATTCCTTCACATGGTCTGAATGCCGTGCAAAATACCGTGTTCTTGACATGGCCACCTCTCAAAACAGCAGTGTGCAAATGAATCAGTCGGAGTTACAGATGTGTTCATAAATCCCTCTGAAGAGCTTAAGTGTTCAATTAAGAACACACATGGAAGTTCTGTAAAAGCCACGTTGCCTGTTTTGTATTTTCTCTGGATAACGTGCTAGTTGTGCACGTCTTTTAAAAATGGCATCCATGCAATCTTATTTGTAAATGTTCAGGAAGAGCAGCTAGTGTGCACTGGTGTTTACTATGAAACAAAATCTAAAGCTTGCAGTTGAAACTTTGCCTGTTCACAAAAGAGTTGGGAAAGAAAAAAATGACAAAGCTGTCATGGTAACCAGCATACACCTGTCCCTCGAGGGAGACATGCTTACTGATCTGGAATTGGTATACAGCTCCTTTATCATAGTTTAAGGAGCTTGGGTATAGGTCTAGATTTTAAGACTATTATGACAGCTCTTATTTGTGTATTTGTTCAGCTCTTGGCCAAATCTGATGATTTGTATCACTAAACAAAAGATGATTTTGGTTTAACTGCCCTAGAATTCGTCTGAACAGGTATTAGTCCAAGAATTAATCCCATCAGGGGCAGTGACAAAGGTATGCTTAAATTTTTTCAAAAGGAAATAAGGGGTTAGACAAATCTGAAGTTCATGACATGATTCAGACAAGGTCATACGAGAATGGGTACTTCGGGGTATAATTAAGTAGGAAGAGTCTATGGTAATGGTAGTTCTATGAAATTCTCAACGGTACAGTTGTAAATTCTAGCTTTTTGACAAGAAAAGTACCATGAAAAAAAAAAAAAGAATCAAACCATAGTCTTTTAAAATCCACAGCAGCCTTGACCTTTACTGTGAAAGCTTGACTGCATGTTCCTTATCAATCAAAACTAAATTAAAATGAACTAAGAGAAAGCACATACATTAAGCTTTGCAAAATTGTGACATTAATATTCCAGCTATGTCACCTTCGCCTGCATCGGGATTGAGCAAGGGTGAAAGAGAGAGAGAAATCAATTCCACGAATTTTGGAGAATGTCAGAGTAAGAATCCACTGAAAACTTTCATTTCTCCATTATTGTTCATCCTGTTTGATGTTCCCATTGGTCTGGGGGCTGGGAAGAAACTCAGAAAAAGGAGGGAAGAAAGAGGCATGCCATGAACAGAAGTGTTTGGGGGCATTCTTATTGACCAAGCCTAGAGCAAAGCCAAGATGAAATAAAAAATGGTGGGCGTGTTTTAACCCAGTCTGCAAATGTATTGTGTCTGTAATAATGGAGACACCAGGAGGGTTCTCTGCAAACCTGGTGATTCCATTTTTTCTAATTATCAAAGGAAGTCTTTTGACTGTTTTATTGGGTTGTTGGTGGAATTACCAAAGAAAATGAGCTGCTTTGATTGTCCCCTTGAAGTGAGGAGAGCTGGATGAGATTTTCTTAGTTCTCTTTTGGTTTAGTCTCAAAAAAAAGTGATAGTAATATCAGAAAGATGGTTCTACCCTGCTGCCTCCTAAAAACTTAATTCTAATAAACTCTGACTGAAATAAAGAAGAGAACAAAAAATGTTTGGGGGGAGTAGTTGAGAAACTTCAGTGCTCTTGGGAAGAAGTGGCAGCGGAGGACAAAGAACAGAAAAATAATTCTATAATTCTGTGGTATGTTTCAGTACTGATTGATCACCAAAGTTAAGTATTTGGTACAAGGCATTTGGTTGATAGAAGAACGTAATTGTCAAAATGCCCAAGTTCAAGGGCCAAAAGACTTTCTCTGTAACATATCTGTGTTTGTGTGTGTTTTCCCGAAAGCCTCATCATTGGCATCTTGTACATCCTTGGTGTCTGTCATTGGGCATCTTCATTTTCAATAGGAAGCTCTTTAAATAAATTTGCCATTTGTTTATTCTCAGAGGAACAAATTTTTTTCCAATGGACTAAACTGTATGATAAGCCTAAGTCTCTTGGCCACAACTGCCCACTCCAGGGTGGCTTGCCCCTTAATAAGCAATAAAAGGCAGAAACTTGCTACATTTGGTATCACTGTGACATAGGCAAGTGTTCCTGTGTTAAATGATGCTGCAAAAAACATTGGTCTGGGTTGGAGGTCTCTGTTCACAGAAAGGCTCAGCAGATTTCAACCAGACTCTGCCAAGAACCTAGTGCTGACTGGAAGGCACCCGTGATCTATTTTGGTAATAATCCTCCTGCTTGAGTGAACCGAAGACGGAGACTCAACTTGATTTAATTTGTTGTTTCAATGAGACTATTACAGCAAATACCCTTTAGCCAGCTACTCAAACAGAAAGAAAATATTGTTACCTTAGCGCACACAAGAAAATACCATTCTTGAATTGTATTTCTGGAAGTCCTGTGATGTACTTAACTCCATGTACCATGACGTCTTACAGCTTAGCCTCAGAAATTATAATAAAAAAGCATTTGATAAGAAGTTCTTTTGAAAGCACAGCATTAAGGTAGCTCAAGCATGAATATTGGGTTCAGACTTCTCTGACTTGTACTTACCTGTTCATTTAGTTTCTTCTCTCTCAGCATACATTTTAAACTCATGGGCAAGTCCCGAAAAAGGGACATCTCTCACCAGCTTGGAGTCTAAACAACCACCTTCTTCCCTATCCCATTGTACAAAATCAGAGAGGATGGGAATTAAATTCTCAGTACCTAAACACTCCTTCAGCCCCAAAGCCAAGGAATTAAAGAAAGTAGAAATTCTGCAGAATGGTATTTGAAAATCTCCTTTAGGATTCGTGGCCACTAAATTATGTTATTTTCTCTTTAAAGGATTTCTCTTTTTACAGACTGTAAAACACACTACTTAAACACTAAAATATTAAGTAAGAATTAAATAGAAATAACCCTTTTTTATTACTTAAATAACAGTAGTGTATAGGACAATCTCATGTACAGTAAGCATGTTCTTATGGAAATTACTTTTCTTTTTAAAAAAAATGAGATTTTCATTTGAAAGCCTTGACTGTTACTAGGTTTTAAAAGTAAAATATCAAGCTGTTGGATAGTAAATGAGTACTTATAATGTTGAAATATTATAGGCAAATGCTAGAATAAAGCACTTACTTTAGTGATGAGATATGGTTCATTGATATAGGACGATTTTGTCATCACACCATCAATCTTAAGGATACAGGGCTGGCTACTTTTTCGTAATAGTAGTGAAATGATAGTAAATTGTGTAAATTTGGAAATATTAGAATGTTTGAGAGTAACTCTTTTGGCAAAAGTGATCTGAAAGATCATATTATTGGCATTGCTAGACTTGATTACTTTAAGGGAAAAAAGAAGTGTTTTTTTTTTTTTTTTCTTAATTGAGAACACTTTTTGCCTCAGGCTGTTTTCTTTCATCTTCTAGTTGATAACATCAGGCACTTAGCAGGTCTTCTAAATCCTCAGAGCCAACCTCCATTTCAGAGGTCACTCTGACTTAGCATAAGTTCCTTCCTTGGACATGGGCACCCTCTTTGTGGTATAAAGCATGATGATTTTAATTTACTTAATTCCCCTTGCAACAATACCCAGGAGAGTGGGGAGTGCTGACTGCAGCCTTTGTCAGGGATAATGGCTTGATTAGGAATTATCAAACAGTGATTAGTCCTTTGAAAAAAATCTTAAGGCTCAGTGACTATTCCTACCGTTTCGTTTCCTTTCACCCAACGTCCTCTGTTATTACACCTGTCCAGATTATTTTGTTTGCTTGTGTGTGTTGGAAAGCTGTCATCTGCTCAAACACTATCAGTATTGGTCCTGTAACTGTGTTCGCCTTAGGACTCTGATTTCTTTTATCAGAGAAATAATCTCTCTCTTCCTCTTCCCTCTCTACAGTTCCAGATTATCAAGAACAGGACATCTTCCTCTGGAGAAAAGAGACTGGATTTGGATTTAGGATTCTCGGTGGCAATGAACCAGGGGAACCTGTGAGTCTTTGGTCTCCCTGCCCCCCGCCCTCCCCCCCCCACCCCGTGCAGTTTTCTAAAACTTCAAAGCAAATTGGCAGCAGTGACAAATCACCAAGATTTGTGTCCTGCTAGGTACACCCCTGTTTCATCTTTTTAAAAAAAATTGTATTGGAGTATAGTTGATTTACAATGTTGTGTTAATTTCTACTGTACAGCGAAGTGATTCGGTTTTATATATATATAAAACGGTTTTTCTCACTGTTTCATCTTAAGCAGTGGGGGTTATTCTTTGAATTTTGTGGAACTCTTTCTGTCTTGAGGAAGAAGGGACTAGATCCTTTCTAAGTGTGTGTTTCGTGTTTGTGGGGAGCGGCAGCTACAGCCTCTGGAGCTCCTCATCAAAGAAAAAGGAACCAAAAGCAAAATAGGAATAGACATCAACTGAGAATACAATGGCCTGATCCTTCTGGCCAGTTCTGTTAACTCTGCCAGCAGGTAGTTGGCTTTGTATATTGAGTAGCTAGGACATAGAGAGCACTTGACAAGGCATTATGAAAGATTAGAGAAAGGAGGACCACGCTCTTTGCAAAATTAGAGAAAGAACTCTGAACATGGATCAGGAGACATTTAACCTCCCCAGGGCTCATCTTTAGAATAAATTGAGGAGAAATCACAGGATTCTTTGGAAAGGGGAAAAGAGAACTAAAGATAAGGATTGTTCATTTCCTCATCACAATAAAAATAGTTATTATTTCCTGAGTGCTTGTGATGTGCCAGGTGCTATGCTGAAGGCTTCTAACATCCATTCTTCTTGTGTATCCATCACATCTGTGAATCTATCCCCATTTTTCCCGTCATGAAATAAAGATACAGAAAGGTTAATGAACTTGCCTGGGATCACAGAGTTAGTAAACAGAGGGACTGGAAAGGGTGTGATTCCAGAGTCCCTATTCTTAACCACTCTTTTGTCAAAGTTCTGGGTAAACGATAAATGCCATGTAAAGATCATTGTAGCATCATTATCTAGTGAGAAGGCAAGGAAAGCACACATATTTTGGCTAAAGTTTAGTCAATAGTTAATATAAAGACACTAAATATAGAGAGCTGCTCTGCGTACAGGTGCTATAGACTATGGAAATGGAGATGCCCAACCAGACTTGCCTGGACTCAGCCCTTCATTTAACAGCATTGATCATGCATCCCCTAATGCCAGGCACATGTGGACCTTTAAAGCAAAATTGTATTACTATTATAATTAGCAGAGGGGCTTCCCTGGTGGCGCAGTGGTAAAGAATCTGTCTGCCAATGCAGGGGACACAGGTTTGATCCCTGGGCTGGGAAGATCCCACATTGCCACGGAGCAACTAAGCCCGTGCGCCACAACTACTGAGTCTGCGCTCTTGAGCCTGTGATCCACAGCTAAGGAGCCCATGTGCCACACCTGCTGAAGCCCAAGAACCTAGAGCCCGTGCTCCCCAACAAGAGAAGCCACCGCAATGAAAAGCCCGTGCACCACAACAAAGAGTAGCCCCCGCTCCCTGCAACTAGAGAAAACCCGTGTGCAGCAACGAAGACTCAATGCAGCCAGTAAACAAATACATAAATTTTAAAAAATAATTATAATTAGCAGAGTTTTCTCAACAGAGGCCTCTTAGGTGTATAGAAAAGGAGAAAAAGTTTTACCAATGAAGGGAGTAAAATCTATTTCTGCAAAGGGGAGAAAAGAATGAGTCATCAGCAAACCACAGATAAATGTCAAGGAACCAAACAAGGAAAAGTTATTTTTTCCACCATTTAAGAATAATTGTACCACCTAGCACAGCACCTGGTACCCAGTGGGCATTCAGTGTTTGTGGCATGGATGTAGACGTGATTAAATGAATTGTTCTCAGAGATTGTGAAGGCTGCCATTATACAAGCAAACCTTGTTTTATTGTGCTTTGCAGATATTTCGTTTTTTTACAGATTGAAGTTTGGGCAACCCTACATTGTCAAACGACGGTTAGCATTTTTTTACAATAAAGTATTTCTTAAATTGAGTTATGTACTTTTTTTAGACATAATGCTATTGCATGCTTAACAGACTACCGCGTAGTGTGAACATAACTTCTATGTGAACTGAGAAACCAAAAAATTCACGTGATTCGCTTTCTGGCAATATTCACTTTATTGTGGTGGTCTGGAACTGAACCTGCAATATCCCCGAGGTGTGCCTGTAACAGTAAACCAAAAGGTCAATGTTTCATCCATCATCCAATTACTCAACAGATTTATATCGGTCACATCGTACCACTGGGTGCTGCTGATACGGACGGCCGCCTGAGGTCTGGGGATGAATTAATCTGTGTGGATGGGACACCAGTCATTGGAAAATCACACCAGCTTGTGGTCCAGCTTATGCAACAAGCCGCCAAGCAAGGCCACGTCAATCTCACAGTGCGGCGTAAAGTGGTGTTTGCCGGTATGTTTTTCATTCATCGCTTTAGACAGTGCCTTGTCACTTTCTGCACAGAAGAGGCCCCCTTCCTGTGTCTGCCTCCTCAAGCATCTATTTTAGCAAATGTTTGCAGATGTGATTAAGCTCAGAATTTCCAGATGGTTTGCTTCTCTCAAACCCTGCAAAACTACTGTCACTCAAAAGTACTTTTATGCACCAGCCGTGCATGTTGAGCAAAGGCCTTTAGAAGAAGGCTGGTTGAATATATATGTTACCTCCCTCCATCCCCTTGCTGACCAGAACTTAGTCATCCTCTTCTGATGAGAATTCTCAACAAAAGAGGTTAATGTGCCCGCCAGGAGAATTGTAGCTTCAAATTAAGAAAGCAAGAATTAGGTTTGTGCTGCCAGATAAGCTCATGAAAAAGTTATTCTGTGGGTTGACAGTCATATGTATTAATCTATTTTCATTAAAAAATTTTTCTCTGTAAGAAAGTTGTAGAGCTGGCCAGTTCTAGGTCATGTTTGATTCCTTCTATCTGCAACTCAAAATCCTACACATCCTTCCAGGCCCAACTCAAATATAACCTTCTCTGTAAAACCCTCAGAAATTCCCTCCTTTCCTCCAGCTGCCTGCTGATTTTAGCCTTCCCTTCTTGGCATCCTTGGGAATCAGGGTTTACCTCTGTATCAGAATCTGCCATTTTGAGACAGGTCCCTGGGTAAGTGTCTGCCCTTCCCATTCATTCACCATCTTTGTCGGCAGTGTTATATCAGTTGAATTACTGAAGAAGCGTGATGTGAAATATTAGGAGTTCTCCAGAGTGATGATATTGGGTTGGCCAAAAAGTTTGTTTGGGTTTTTGTACACTTTTACAGGAAAACCCAAATGAACATTTTGGTCAACCCAATACTAGTGAAACAACTACTTACCAGATAAAAGCAACTGGCACTTTGTTTTCTTTTTCTTTCTCTAGAAAAAAAAAAAAAAAAAGCTGGTAGAACTCATTTAAATGGTATATAATTAATTACAAAACAGGTTCCAGTGTGAGAAGAGCCCTACCTACTGCAGCCGTGGAAAACAGTGTTAATCACTTATGTCTCTAGAGCTCATTTATGGTCTCAGGATCTTAATGTAGTATCTCATGCAACTTAGCATCAGAAATGGCTTTTTAGCTGAGATCAAAACTTTTTGACTTCACTGGTCCAAATAAAAATAGTAGAGCAATGTGATTTTTTTGTTTGTTTCAAGTTTATTTTTTAAATCTAAAGTGTTGGGGTTTCTAAGTTCTAGGTCAAAGGCATGTTAAATCTCTGAAGAGACATAAGGCCAAGTAAAATAAGCCAGTCACTTCCATGAGGTACCTAGAGTAGTCAAATTTATAGACAGGAAGTAGAATTGTGGTTGCCAGGCACTGGGGAGGGGAAAGTGATTAGTTAGTGTTTGATGGGTACAGAATTTCAGTTCTGGAAGAGGAAAAAGTTCTGGAGATCAGTGATGAGGATGGTTGCACGATAGTGTTTCTGTACTTAATGCCACTGAACTATACACCTAAAATGGTTAAAATAATAAGTTTTATGTTCTGTGTATTTTACTACAATAAAAACAAAATCTATGAAAGGAGATGCTTTCGGGAATAAATTTAGTAGTCCTATCCAAAACCTGAACACATATTTTGCTTTTGGCATGAAAAATGTCAGTCCCTCCTACTACTGTGGCTATTTAAGAATGCTTTACCCTGTCACTTGATAAAGCAATAGAACTGGAATTTGATAAAATGAATTCTGAGGGAGGCTAATGTATCCAGTTGTGTGATCAGAGTAAATCATTGACATCTGCAAGCTAGGAAGAGACGCTGAGTATACCTCTGACAGGTGTTGTCAGAAATCCCACAATAGGGAAGTCTTAATGGTACTGTCAGCTTACCGTCTCTCCCCTGGTGGAAAAAGACGCAAAACTGTTTGCAAAGCTGAGCAGAAATGTGACTTGAGGGTAATGACAGTTGAATGCATTGAAGGCGTCCCTGAGGCATAGTCATCCTTGCTGTGGGCCACACCTACACTTCCTTCAGTGGGTTGTTTTTGTTTGGTTGTTTCATTGAAGTCTGGGTGCTGTACAATATTGTGTAAGTTATAGGTGTACAATGCAGTGATGCACAATTTTTTAAATGTTATACTCCATTTATAGTTATTATAACATATTGGCTATATTCCAGTGTTGTACAGTTTATCCTTATAGCTTATTTTATACCTAATAGTTTGTACCTCTTAAGCCCCTACCCCTATCTTCTCCCCACTGGTAACAACTAGTGTGTTCTCTATATCTGTGAGTCTGCTTCTTTTTTGTTACATTCACTAGCTGGTTGTATTTTTTGGATTCCACTTATAAGTGATACCACAGAGTATTTGCATTTCTCTATCTGACTTATTTCACTCAGCATAATGTCCAGGGGTTGTTTTCTGATTCGTGAACCAGGAAATATTTCAGAGTGGGCCGATCTTGCTGCAGATTTGAGTCCGTATACAGATGTCAATAAACAGTATGCTGTACATGATAACAGAATGCGGGTGTCCTTTTGGTGTTGTTCCATGGGATTGATGTCAGCGGATAGTGAATGGTAAATACTTATCAAGAGAAACTGTTTTCAATTCCTGTATCTCAGATCCGTGAGGCCAGGTGCTGTCATAGCTGTCAGTCTCTTGATTTCGTTGCCGTGTCAACGGGGGAAGGAAGAAGGGGTGGCCGGGCACGGTTCTCGCCAAGGCGGGTAACCGAGGGGTGCCTCTCTCCGCACAGCCCCCAAAACAGAGAACGAGGTGCCCTCGCCAGCCTCCTCCCATCACAGTAGCAACCAGCCGGCCTCGCTGACGGAGGAGAAGCGCACCCCGCAGGGCAGCCAGAACTCCCTGAACACGGTGAGCTCGGGCAGCGGCAGCACGAGCGGCATCGGCAGCGGCGTGGTGAGCACCGTGGTCCAGCCCTACGACGTGGAGATCCGGCGCGGCGAGAGCGAGGGCTTCGGCTTCGTCATCGTGTCGTCGGTGAGCAGGCCCGAGGCAGGCACGACTTTCGGTGAGTGCCGTCCCTCCTCCCCCGTGTTTCCCGGGAGGCCCGGGGCTCTTCTGTGGCAAGTGAAAGACGGCCCGAATCTCATGAACGGAGATGCTTTTCATGCTTTGCGCTTCAGGTAATGAAAGTCTTCATCGGGGATGGAGTTAATTGGGTGGCTTTTCCCCTCCTGAAGGTTAGGAAATTTTTTTTTAACCCGTCAGCTTCCATTCCGATGGCGTGTTCACAGGGAGATAACATCACCCGTAGGTGAAATTTGCAAAGCAGCCCCTTGACAGGATAGAGTGTGAGAAATTCTTCCCAGAGAAAGCCGTTTGCAAGGTCCTGAGGAGGGTATCAATCATAGCAGTTGCCTCAGAAGGTTTAAGAGTTTTTAAAAGAAGCATATGGTTGTAGAAATAAATGCCTGGGGGAAAAATAGAGGTGTAAGGAGTAGAAATATACATGAAATGCCCCTTCCATCTTGTCCTTTCTCTACTCTATCCCCATATGAAATTTTTAAATTTTAATTTGAAATAATATGTTTACTGTTGCCTGGTTAAGAATCTAATTAAAATTTGAGTTCAGAGCCATTTGTCTTCACTGCCCTTGAATTCTAGCAGGGGTGATCGTCCTGTCTCATCCACATGTTGGGGGTTTCAGCCGAGTATGGAGAAATACAATTGTCACCCTCTCAGAAGGTTAACTCTCTGCTGGGTGCACTAGCTGAAACAAATAGGAAACCAGGTGATTCCAGGAACTAGGACTCTATGAATCTGTTTCCTATTAGAATGGATTATAAGTAGGTACTCCAAAAATGATCACCTTCTTCATTAAATAAAACATCACTTGTTATTTTCCCGAAGCACATTTGTTACTTAATCTGAAATGTGATGGGAGACAGGGAAGGGCTGTGCAGACTTTGAAATGTACTTCACCTCTGTCTGCAAACGACTTACCCAACAAGGAGTCTGAGGACCAGTGGCCTAGATCGTTTGTTGGCTGACATCAGCTAGGTACTTCATGCTGTTAGCTTTCTGCTCTGGTACAATTCCATTTGCTTCCGTTTAGTCTTGGTACACTGCATCCTGCTAAAGCTATTTCCCCCTAAGGTGCGTTCATTAGGAGACAGTGAGTTAAGCCAGGTCCATGCATGTGTGGCTGTGGTAACAAACACCCATTACTAACAGTGCTTCTGTGAGCTCCGTTAATAACATTATCACAGCATGTCACAGGTGGTGGGTGACTTGACCTCAAGGCAAAGTTGTTTTTTGTTCCTGTGTTTTTTTTTCAATTACTTTTGTAGACTTTCCTGCTTAATTTCAGACTAAAAAGAAAGGCAGAGGGGAAAAGAAATCTCAAATTATTTTCTTTAGATCTACAATTTGTCCCCATGCACCCGGTGATGTTCTCAGTATTTCAAAGTTCTCAGTTTCCCTTTTTAGAGTGAAATAACAGATATGTCTGGTGGGAGGCCCAGTGTTATTTAACAAAAATTGAATGTCTTCACTCACAGTTTGGTCTTTGATTGCTTCCCTCCAGCTCTTACAATGAACATATTAAACTTTCCCTAATACCTTGCATGAGACTTCTGTTCTGAGCTATGCAGAGCTTTCCTCCCACCTGCTGTATGATACCTTTCCCATGGAACTTGTCCTTGGAGATGGGCTGAATTTAATCAAGACCTTAAATTTGAGTATGGCGGCTTTCCACCACACTTGCTTGTTGCTTGTTCCAGAAGACTAACTTCCTTTTGAAAAATTCTTTAAACTTGACCTTATATCCAGTCTGTATATATCCTTATATACAGACTCAGGCAAATATGCTGAAATTCAAAGGAATTGTAGCTCATTTCACCACACATTTTATCCTTAAGCTCAAAATTAGGATGGAAGAGCCCTCTCAGTTAGTTTCAATGTCTTTCATGTTAATTTTGTCACCTTTTCCCACAGTGGCTCAACTATATAACTATCTTTACAGTCCCCAGAAAGACAAACTCTCAAAATCAGTGAATATGCCCAAGAAAGTTAGAAACTCAGTATGCGATTGTCCAGAAACCCTGTTAGGCGTCCATCAAAGCCAATTTTCTACCTCTCTTAAAAGTTACCACCGCTTTTGGTTGTGACATGAAATGCCTCAGAGCACACAATAAGCCTTCTTCAAATGCACTTTTCCTGGCTTTTTCCTATCATAGCTGTGTAGTAACTGATCAAGACAAAAGAAATGATTAAAGGAAAAGGGTTGAGGAATAATTTGAACCTAGCTTTGAATCACTGTCCTCAGCCTGAGTATGTACTAGATTTTTTTATTCCTTTGAGGGGATTTTTATAAGGAAGAAGAAGGATTTCAGAGCTAATGAGCCATTTGGGCCCTTCTCTGAAAGCACACGAGAGAGGCTGATTGAGCAAAGGTCATAGAAGGAAAAATACGTGTCAAGGTTGGGTGCTTTCTTAGCTCATTTTGTAATTATGCCCTTTTGCTAAACCTTTCATCATTCTGGATGGAAGGCAGAAAGTCTAAGTGTTTGTCTATTAGGTGTTTTCAGATTGCATTTTTGGCGCTAGCAGACTCTTAGGCCTCACCAGACACCCGGTGATTATTTTTTCTAAATGAAGAAAGAACAAAACATTGGCAGACGCTTAAGCAACACCTGGCAAAAATGACGTGACATGAACACAGAATGCGCAAAAGCCTCCCTCCCAGCTCTGGGTTTCACGTTTGCAGTCCCCAAATAAGCCCATGGCAAGTTATTTTTGGGGCCCTTGAGAATCATCAGAAGTTGCTAAAGATCCCAAATTTTGCCACTGATAGAAGGAGGGAAGCTTGGGGTTCTCCCTCGTTTTGAATCGGGATAGGACTGCAGCGGTGAACTATCGTTTCAGGGCTGTAACTTCTTACACAAATGCCCGGAACTTTGCCAATGTTTTGACCCTCGGCACAGAGTTCTCCTTTAATAACATTTGCTTAATGCTTAAATTAATTAACACTTAACCTTCTCTTTCCCTTCTCAACCCCTTTTCTCCTCCCTTCACTCTATTCCCCTGTAACTTAAAAAAAAAAAAATTAAAACTGACTATCAAAGCAGGCAATGCATGTGTGGCCATGCCTCACAAAATAGGTCGGATTATTGAGGGGAGCCCTGCTGACCGATGTGGCAAGCTGAAAGTAGGAGACCGGATCTTGGCAGTAAATGGATGTTCCATCACCAACAAGTCCCATTCCGACATCGTCAACCTCATCAAGGAAGCGGGAAACACAGTTACCCTCCGTATCATTCCCGGGGATGGTAAAGTATACCTATTGTGTGTGTGTCTCTCTCTCTCGCTCTGCCTCTATCGTTAGTTAGTGTTCATGTAATTGAATAGTGTTGACTTAGAGGCAGCCGTATCCATCTCTAACTGAACATACCCATCAAGCACATGTGAGCCACTCTTACTAAATCTTACCTCACCGTCTTGACTTCATCCTCTAGCTCTGGGACCCTGTCTTGCTGCAGAGATAAACATGTCAGAAAGATCTTTAACTTTCTCCATTTTATTTCAGCTTCAGTGCCCTTACCTTTGAAATGACAGAATAGTTTGAGTACAGGTGGTGAAGCTCGCCTGATAGTCTACCTGGAAATTATTAATGATTATTTTTAAACGATGACTAAAATCTGAATGTGTAGTATGGTGACATCACAAAACCTATGTAAGGACAATGCAGAGCCAGTGCTGTTGTGTGGGGGATTTTTTGTTTTTTTGTTTTTGATCAGAATAAGTGAATGTATCGAAGTTTTTTATTTAATGGAAAGTTATTAGGACTTGTGCCTATGTGGTTTGTCCCTGATTTTTGCATGTGGAAGAAAAGAGAATAAAATCTCTGTATTTTTGATATTTTGACAGGCCCTCATTAAAGTAGGCCTCTTCTTATTTATTTGTCTGATTGGTTCAATTCAAATCTTTGGTTCTTCTATAGCAGTGGTGATTCTGCCCCTCAGGGGGCATTTGACATTGTCTGGAGTGGCCGTTAATGGCATCTAGTGGGTAGAGACCAGGGATGCTTCTAAATATCCTGTGGTACATGGGACAGCCCCCACTGTCAAAAGTTATCCAGCAAAAAAATAGCAATACTCGTTTTATTATTCATATTTAACAAAAATGAAGTTTATACACTAATGTCACTAAGCATAGATCCATCAGAGATTAAGTCCTGTATATTGACTTCCTTCTAAGCAGACTTTGCCCTTCGGTAAAAGGTGATACTTGTCCCAGAATGTTTTAGTGTCTTTTTTTTTTTTTCATTCTTGCTATATATGTTATAAAATAAAATATATTCTAAAAGTCAGTGAGTATTTCTCAAGAGGAAACTGTGGTTTATGGAGGTAGGGTGATAAAACTCTATGCCACTGATCTGTAAAATAAGAAAATCAGAGATTTTTATCTGAAAGTAATTCACCAGATCAACATTTTTATGTACTAATTGTTAGGAAGTGAGCCATGTTAGTTTAGAACTCGAGTGCTGTAGACTGTGCCTTTCAGAAGACGTTAGCTCTAAAACAAAACAATAAATATTTGAACATTTTTGGTTCTAAGAACAGAGAAGTTTCTCTGTACCAAAAATACTTCATACCAAATGTGGAGGAAAAAATAGCTCCTTGAATAATGGTCTATTTCAGCCTGCCTCAAATGTATGGTTAGTAATTTACCATCTGGTCTGGAGTCCATTCTACCAATTCGCCACTCTGGAAAGCTATTACAATTTAGGAAAGTGATCACAAGATGATAGGACATAGATTCCTAATGGAAAGGCCAGAAAAATTTGGTGACAAATGATTGAGAGAGCCTAATGTAGTATATAAATTTAGATTTATTTATCTCTTTGCTGCAGAGAGATTTCAAAAAATTAACCCAAAAGAAAGGGACATAGGAATTGACTTGCTGGGTCTGTGTTGGTTAGTCTTAATGTGGGAATGAGAATTTCCAAAAAAGAAGGAAGGAAAGAGAGTGCCCATTGAGAGAAGGGCTTAGAAAAAGAGTTCACAAGCAGGAAAGACATAAATATGCAGAAGCAACTTATACTCCTGTGTGCATACTTGTTGACTTAATTTAATGTCATGCAAGGGAAAATATTTTTGGAGAACCTGAACACCAAAAAATAGAAAGGAAGAGGGATTATCCAATAATAGTTGTCAATGAAAAGACATTTCTTAAAACTGCAATCCTTCAAAAGTGTGAAATTCAGACAGCTATATCACAGGACATCTTGGTTAGAAGAAAGTGAACAAAGTAGATACAGTGTAGTTAAGGATTATGTGCTTATTAAGGTTGTGATTTCATCCCATGATATTTCTGGAATTTGTTGCCACGATAATTAAACGCTTCACCAATTACTTTGTAATTTTCAAAGTCCAGGTAAAGGGACTCAGGTCTGGCAGAGGGTAGATTTGTAATGCTCATCTCTTAAGGGGGGCCGAAAATTGCCGTCTTGGAAATTAGAGTGAAGGTAGTGGAGTTAGATTTCTGGAGAGAAGCTGAAGCAGTTGGAAGGATTTTGCAAAAACGTAGAGGACAGAGAGTAACCATTACAATTTGATGAGGAGAAAATCATGCTGGATCCACTTTCTCTCCATGCAAGTGTGTTGGACATGGTGGATTGTAAGGTGAAAGGAAGGTGTTCTCTCCATGTTGGGGACCTCTGACCTCCTTCAGTCTCTCACTCTAGTATTTAATTGATCAAGTAGCCCAGAGACATTTTGTTGCATAATCCCCGCAGAGAGACTGAATTTCTTCATTAGAGTGGCTTTGGAGCCCTTAGAAATCCATCTTGTCCAGAGTACTGTTCTCAGAAACCCAAGGAGGCACTTCAGGAAGAGGCTCTCTTATGAGTCAGAGAGAAGGAGATAAGCTGACCAGACTCGAAGGAGATCAGGCTAAACACTTTATATTAGCTTCTGGGCTACTTGTCCATTACAGTTACTTGTCCATTACTGAGTTGAAGAAGACTAACTCATCCTTTCTTTGCGCAGTTCCTCAAAGAGAAACTTACAAAGCAAGGTAGTCTTGAAATGTCACCATGTTGTTGAGCAATTTTAACAGTTCTTGAGGTTGATTTTTACCAGATATTCAAGTCCAAGGTGTGTGACAAGGTTTGAATGGAAGTCATCATTTTCAGACTGTCACTGAATATTTGTGTTCTCTGACTTCATCCTGTCATGTGAATCATATTTCGGTTCAGAATAAATATTTGCAAAATGTGTATCCAAAGATGCCTCTAAGAGATATCCCATCTACCATTAACAGAGTCATGAATTAAGGAGAGATCATATATACTGAATGACTGAGAATGTTCCCAAATGAAATTCACAACCAAAATATTAATATATGGTCTAAAGGATTAAACTATACCCAGCATTAGTCCCCAAGTGACTTTATTATGTATACTTTCCCTCTGTTTTACATAAGGCATTGTAACCAGTTTTTTGATTTCTGACTACAAATTGTTTTAGTTTTCTAAATAAAGAATCCACTGCTTTATCTAGCTCATGCTGCTCTTTTTTTTTTTTTTTTTTTTTCTTTTTTGGCCATGCCCTGTGGCGTACGGCTTCTTAGTTCCCTAATGAGGGATGGAACCCATGCTCCCTACAGTGGAAGCACAAGTCCTAACCACTGGACCACCAGAGAAATCCCACGCTCGTGTTCTTTTTTCTTGTCATCAGTCACCTGATTCTGCAGCTTCACTTCTCTCCGTCTGTAGTTTCCCTCACTCTCCTTCTCCTGTTTCCCACTTACCTTTCTGTCTCTGCCTGCCCCCTCCAACAAAAGCTTTGAAACATGACCCCCTTGATTTGGTGCTATTGTCACAGTTCTTGGACAGGCCTGGTTCAGGGGATCCCTTACCACCTCTACTTTTACTGCCTTTGGGAGGTAGAGTGAGGGCAGAGCCTCTTCTCCTATGAGAGATGGACAAGGGATAGGCAATTGATCGTGGCAACACAGAAAGACCCACAGAATGGCTGGACATCATGAATTTGAACTTGAATTTTGACAAATCACACTGCACATGCTTCCTACTGCTTGTGTTGTATAGAAATACCCTATGAGGTCTGGGTGGGAGCCTATAATCAGACATGGCAGACCTTTACTGAGCCAGGCTATCATGGAATCATAAGACTGAATCAAGTTCAAGGTAATGAAAAATTTTTTAAATTTATTTATTTATTTATTGGCTGCGTTGGGTTTTCATTGCTGTGCACTGGCTTTCTCTAGTTGTGGCGAGCAGGAGCTACTCTTTGTTGCTGTGTGTGGGCTTCTCATTGCTATGGCTTCTCTTGTTGCAAAACACGGGCTCTAGGCACTCAGGCTTCAGTAGTTGTGGTACATGGGCTCAGTAGTTGTGCCACATGAGCTTAGTTACTCCCCGGCATGTGGGATAAACCTGTGTCCCCTGCGTTGGCAGGCAGATTCTTAACCACTGTGCCACCAGGGAAGTCCAAGGTAATGAAAATATTTGTGAGCTTGAAAATATATTATTTAGGGACTTCCCTGGTGGTATAGTGGTTAGGATTCTGTGCTTCCACTACAGGGGGCTCAGATTCAATCCCTGGTTGGGGAACTAAGATCCCACATGCCTCATGACATGACCAAAAAAAGATAATAAATAATAAAATAAAATAAAAATATATTATTTAAATAGTCTTTTTTTTCCTGAAGTCTTTTAAAAATTTTTTAATTTTTATTTTTTATTGGAGTGTATTTGATTAACAATGCTGTGTTGGTTGTAGGTGTACAGCAAAGTGATTTAGTTATACATATACATGTATCTATTTTTATACTTCACATCTCTCTGATTTAAAGTATTTACTTGTATAGGAAGTAGGGCTTGGCGACACAAATAGTGCTGTTTCCTTGGCAAAGGCCTAAAAGAGTTTACTTATCTTAATAGAAAGCTCTGTAGATATGATAGCTAGCATATACTCAGGCAAGAAGAACAGGGTTTCCATCATATACATTTTAAAAGTCTCCCAAAACTTTTCAAATATTTATAGGATTTAAATTTTCAAATGCTTCCTTCAGATATTTATTGTGCATGTGTTTATGCATTAAAATATTTATGAAAGGAATGATTGTATCCATTGCCAATTTGCTTGGCCTTGTAATGTGGATTCCCTAAGGGTGGCTAAGGATATTAACATGGGAGCAAGATTGGAATTGTAATCATTCGTCATGGAGATAAGCTGAAACCCAAGATAGACGCTCCTGTCAGAAGTTAGTGCCCTGATTTAGCACAGCACCGTGACAGTGCCTTGAGAGGTAGGATATGCTCCTCTTTATACACGATTGCTGTGGAAAGTGTAATAATATCCATTTTCATTCCTCTGGGAGAGCTAAAGCAGGTGTAAACACTGTTTAAGAAAGGATAGAGGGCACTTTCTGGAATTTATCATGAAAACAGCCAATCTGTCCATCTGCCTTGGAGTTTTAAAAGTCAAATACATTGACACCGCTTTATAAAACTGCTGCTAGGGTATACTCTATGTCAGGCCCTTCTTTTGTATTTGTTCTCTTATATGGGGCAAAATTTGCTTTGGGATGAAGATATAAATTTGTGAGAATGGGCTTCATCTCTGTATTTTAAAAAGCTGGAGAGAATTTCAGCACATACTGTCTTGGTTTAATTCTCAATGAAGACTTAAAAGCTCATTTAAAAACATATAACTTTATAGATATTAAAAAAGCATCCTGGAAATCTAGGGTATGCTGAAAGTTAGTGCTCAGAAGATGGCCTAGGAAATCGAGAAGTCAAAACCAGGGTATTTTGTATTTTAATTAATCTGTGATACTGCTTAGTGAAGTTGGTGGTATTTATACAGGAAGGTACAAGTGCTTGCTTATTTGAAGGGAATGTACCAATAAGATACAATTTCCTTGGTAGTACCAATGCATAATTACCTTGTAAATAGAATGAAACTGAAAGTTATCTGTCAGACAGGCCTTTGGTTTGATTCCCAGTGCCTCTGCCTGCTCTCCTGCTCTCTGGATGACCTTGGACGTGTTGCCTATTTTTTCTAAGCCTCAGTGTCTCCATCTATAAAATGGGGGTAATTAATTGCACCTATTTCATTGAGTTGTGAGGATTAAATGAAATAGTACATGTGATAATGCACCTAACACGGTGCTTGGCACATTGGAAACAATCAAGATATGGTGGTTGTTCATAGATTAAGAAAAACGAACGAAAGGAGAAAAATTCAGTGGGCTCAAATAGGCATTTGCATATTAAATGTTAATTTTTGAAATGCTTAAAGTTAAGCTTCAGTCCAAAACAGATTTGCATATAAATATGTGAAAAATAGCAAAGGAATGATGGGAGGAAAATTAATAAAAGAATTCTATTTATACGTATGTTGAGTGATTATCTGTTATTATCTCATGAAACCTTGACAATGGCGTAAGTATTAAAATGGTTTGAGAATGGGATCTGATCTGCCTAGAAAACTCTGGCTACCAAAAACACCCAAGAAGGACTTCCCTGGTGGCCCAGTGGCTAAGGCTCTGGGCCCCCAGTGCAGGGGGCCCGGGTTCGATCCCTGGTCAGGGAACTAGATCCCACATGCTGCAACGAAGATCCCACATGCCGCACCTGAGACCCAGTGCAGCCAAACAAACAAATAAAAAAGTAAATCTTACTGATTTTAAGCATTACAAAACCCCAAAAAACTAGCCAAGAACTCTAAAGGGGAACCGCTGCACAATTCAGTAATTATAACCACTTTAATCACAAGGAAACGTTCTTTTTGGTATCCTGATAATGCTTTCCCCATGGACTGAGCAATCTTTTGATTTCCCAAAGAGTCTCCATGAAATTAATTACAGGGAGCAATATGAAGTTTTTTAAAATACACATGTTTATGAAACTTCGGGCAAATCACATTGACAGACTGGCAGTCTTCTAGTCCTTTGTATGGACACAGCGGGCGAACTTTATGAAATACCACTTAGATTTATCACCTTGGTTGTGCCGGTTAACTGCAGTCATAAAAATGGACTAATAATATGCTTTTAATATTGTGATAACAGTAATAAATACATGCCACCCATAAAAAAGATGCTCATCATGTTTTGAGCAGCTTTTACGTGCCAGGCACAAGCCCAAACACTTTTCTTTCCAGGTAATATTTGCAGCAGTGTTCTTAGATATTTCTGTCATGCTGTATGTGTAGATAAGGAAACTGAGGCATAGAAAGTTTAAATAACTTTGCTTCAAGTCCCAGCTAGTAAATTGCGGAGTTTGGGTTGCAAAGCCAGGTAGTCTGTCTCTAGAATCTGACCTTGTAACCATTACGCCCAACAAGCTTAAGAAGCACCACGTTGCCACCTTCGAGGGTCACCGGGTGTTTTGACACACTTAAGGGTCCACAGGAGAAACAAAACACAGACACACAAAATCATTTCTCTCTGTTTCACCCACTATTTTTCACCCTTATTTGACCACAGATTACTGTTGCCTCAGAACTGCAACAACATTTGGTAAAAGAGATTCTGTGGGAGACATCATCTTAAAGCATGAACCGGATTCACATTTTAGTTCACCTGATCAAGTTACATTTTCTTACTAATCTTGCGCCTTCACTCTCCAGCTCATGAGCTTTAGGGCTGGAATAGAAGCTGTTAAAGTCATATTTCAACTTTCTCATTTTGCAGAGAGTTTAGATAATTTATACACATTTCCACAGTAGTAAATACAAAGTCGAAGTTGTAGCAAGGGCCACAGCTACAATCAGTGTGTGTCAAGTGCTTACTGTATGTCAGGTGCTGTGCTAAACATTTCATATACTTTCATCCAAGAAAAGGGAGTTTTTGTCATCATTGCCTTCTGTCAGAGGAGGAAAATAAGGCACTCAGATAACAAGTGGAGGGCAAAGGGCTTTGAACCTGGGGCTGATCTCCAGCCCTTGCTTTTTAACGACTGTGTAATGAAAATAAAATAACAGGAAGTCAGACCTAAGCTGAATAATAGTTTTAGGACAGTAAAATGGAAGATAGAGCACAAATAATTGGGATTAGTGAGGTGTCCATAGAAACTTGATTATTCATGATGGGTGGGTACATATATTCCACAAACATTGGAATACCTAGTGTGAACCTCAGGACTCGTAGAAACATCTAGACTTCATGGCGCACTGTGATTTAAATGGGCATTTATAGGCTAATCTAAGAACTTCACCACCACATTTAGCATTTTCTTGATTAGAAAATGTGTGCCAAGTTCCAAACAGTCAACCTAAAAATAAATATTAATAGTGTAACTTCCTCATAGTTGCTTACTATCTGCCTTGATCTTTAATGGAGAAATAATTAGTAAAAGAACTTATAACTATTACTCTGTGAATGGTTATATTTTCATATAGGCATGTTGGTTTGCAATCCATAGGCATGTTCATGAGTGTTTTCAAATTCTGGCTTTCCAAACTCTCAGAGATTCATGAAGTTGCTTATGAATGTGTTTAGAAGAAAGGCGATTTACATAAGAATATAATCATATCCGTTACCTTAGTGTCGCTTCCTGATTTGTACAACTTAGATTTGCAAACTTTGGGTCTAACTAATGCAAGTTTTAAAATTAACTCTTCATGAGTGATACTAGGCAAGATCTCACAAGAATTCCACATTTTTCCTTGTGCTTCATTAAAAGCTTTGGGGAAGAAAGGAGATGTTATGCGTGTATGTATTTAACAAGATGTTAGCACAATTTTGATTTTAATATTCACATGAGAAAACCAAGCAGACTCACTAAAGATTGCTGATAAATTGCAGGAAACATCAGCAGAGACATTTATTGTCAGCCTGTAAAATTCTGGGAAATAATTCTGGTGCAGTGCTGTGCTTTGATGGGACTGCCCTTTATAAGTGATGGGAGAAGAGTGAGAGGCACCTACTTTGGCTACAGTTTTAAAGTCACATTTTCTTGGGCACAACTCTCTTTCATTTGTGGAGATGTCTGATTGGGAGGAGGGTAATGTGGGTGTACGTGGTTCACATCATAGCCGACCTTAGATTGGTCCTTTAAAACTCTTGTTGAGAAATGCAAGTCAAAACTGAAGTGATGACAGAGAAGCCAGACGTAATTCAGAGGTGGGGCTTCTGCGTACCTCCTGGTTTGACAGTGTCTTCTCTGGGGCCTTCATTTCATGATGCTCTGTCTTACGCTGCAGAGTCTTCGAATGCTACTTTGCTGACCAACGCGGAGAAGATCGCCACCATCACCACCACACACACCCCTTCACAGCAGGGGGCCCAGGAGACCAGGTCAGACATGGCTTTGGTTTCTTTTGTTACTTTTAAGGGGAAAAAAGTTTACTCCTGATGTGAGGATGCTCCTTCTTGATTCTTTCTCTGTCTCCCCACGGGTTGCTCTTATATTTTTTTCTCTCGCTTTGGCAGGAATACCACCAAACCAAAGCCAGAATCTCAGTTTGAGTTCAGAGCACCCCAGGCAACACAGGTGAGGGCCATTTCTCTCTTTCTCTTGTTGGCTTTGTATATTTCCTTCCAGCTTTCTGAAGCTATTTTTACCAGGTATCTTCTATAAAGTACCCTCAATTAAAATAAATAACCTTCTGTGAGGGGAATGTACTAAGTATGTACTCATATTGGGTTGTCAAGGAAATGACATTTTGTTTTACTACCTTTGGTAAATATTCCTAGACATCCTTTTCTAGGAGGGAGAAAAATTAATTAATTAAAATAGAAAAAGCTATAATTATCTCAAGGATTGGTGATCAGAGCAAAACAGTTGATATCTGCTCATGGTATTCATAAAGGCATTTATGTCAAGAAAACGTCTTTTTATTAAGGTGTTTCTCAGACTTGTGAATTTCAGGTGAGACCTCCCCCTAAGGCTAACTGCCTATCCCACAAGGTGGTATTGGAGGGTACACAAGTGATAGCAGGTGAAGCAAATTTGGGAAACATGGGTTGATACAGAGTTAAACAGGATGTTCTCCTCCCCCCGCCACTGGGCTTCTCAGAGCCTTCCCTAATCCGTTTCTGATTCTCCTTAACCAGTGCGGGAACCACTGTCCAGATGGGTGGAGGTTGCTGTTGGAATCCTAATGATGAGGTGTTTGGGGGTGTTGGGCAAGGAGGCTGAACACCCAGCAGTGTGCAGGATGGTATTATTTAATGAAGGATGTTCCTGCCACAAATACAAGTCGCAGCCTCACTGATTGAATTTTAATATGTGCGCGTTGGCGTGCAATCTGTATGCACACTCATGAATGTTTTCCCATTCCGGATCTCCAAACTCCTGAGGTTAATTGATATGAGCAAACAATCAAGAACCACCAATAAGGGGATAGAAACTGTGCCTTTGTGTCAAATGAGCATAATGGAAAATGTTGGAGAAGAGAGAGAGAGAGATGTGTGTGGATTTAAGTCCTCCCAGAATGACTGCACTTAACCTCTTTGAATAGGAGCAAGATTTTTACACTGTGGAACTGGAAAGAGGAGCCAAGGGATTTGGCTTTAGTCTTCGAGGGGGCCGAGAGTATAACATGGACCTATACGTCCTGCGCTTAGCAGAGGATGGTCCTGCAGAAAGGTGTGGAAAGATGAGGGTAAGTAGGAAGAGGCGTCTGGAGTAGATGTAAATAAGTCATCTGCAGTGACTTCTTGACATCTTATGGTTAGAACCTGCATGTTCACGAGAATTACATGTTTCTCAAGCTTTCAGGATATTGTAAATGCAGAACCGCCCACCCTGGCATAAATCTCTCCCTCATGCATAGTTAGCTGTAGCTGCTAAAGTTAGGTGAGCTCTTCCAACTCTGAGGTTGGATGAAGGATTAAAATCACTTATGAATATTGTGTGAATCCCATTTCCATAGTTCTTATACTTAATCTCATGGGGCAGGCACATCACTTCCCTGGAATGCCTGGGTATCCCAGCATGCTTTGAGAGCAGGAAGCTGTGTGGTTCTGTAGGTTCTGGGTGCTGAGCTCCATTCAGTCCCTCGCTGGTTACTGCCACCTTCCCCTGGCCTCAGGAATGAGTTAACTCTCTGCCTCAGCAGAGGGCCAAGGAGTTCATGGCGTGAATATTCAAGGTCACTCAGTAGTAGCCAAAGCTGCAAACTTTAAATGCACACATGCCAAAAGTCCACTCTGTTCTGTTTAGATATCTAATATCTCTTACCATGTATGAGTATGTTGCTCTTCTGGGTAGATCTGATGATTAAAAAAAGAAAAATCATCTGCTAATTAGAGATAGGGGATATAGATTGAGACATACATAGGGAGCAATTTGCAGCGAATTGAAAGAAATTGAGAGTCAGGTCAGGAAATCCAAAAAGTGAATAAAATTAGTCCTGAGCAGAAAGAAGGAAAAAAGTGACCAAAGGTGGGGAACTTAATACTTGTAACTTAAGACAGAACCTTAAATTTTATGTTTCTTCCAACTGAATTTTTTAATGAGCTTTTTTTTTAATTGAGAAAGTAGACCATGAATGTGATTTTAAAAAGTAGAGGAAAATGGTGCATAGTAAAAAATACAGTTTCCAGGGTCAAACTGTATACCAGTTTCTTGCATATCCTTCCTCTATGCATGCACATGCATAATTTATGCATATGCAGTGGTATATATTCCTTTTGTTTGTATTTCAAATACATGGGATATGCTTTTCCATGTCTTTACTCACTTAAAAAGGTTTCTGAATGAAAGAAATATAACCATCATGATATTTTGTATAATGTTGTATAGTTCACAAGACATTGTAATATTCGACTGAACCCCCTCAGCATGGTAGGCATGGGCCGTTATCCTCCCCTTATATGTGAACTCCAGAAAAGTAGAGGACTTAGCCAAGATCACTTAGCTAACAAGTGATAGGACTCAAATTCAATGCTTTAGACTCCAAAGCCAGTCTTTTCCTCTAATACCTCTTAGAATATGTGCTCCATGAGAGCAAGGATCTGGCCTGTCTTGTTCACTCCTTTACCCCCAGTGCCTGGAATAGTAGCTGACTCAGTAAATGCTGCAGTCAGTGTATCAGCCAGGATTGTGGTCTCATCTGAAGGCTCAGCTGGGGAAGGATCTGCCTCTAAAGCTCATTCACAGGGCTGTTGGCAGCATTAGTGCATCTTGGGCTGTTGGCCCGAGCCCTCCCTCATTTCCTATCATAGACTCTGTAGGGCATCTCACAGCATGCATCAGAGTGAGCAGGTGAGAGAACAAAAGAGGGCAAGTAAGACGAAGCCAAGGGACTTCCCTGGTGGGTGGGGGGTGAGGGTTCGATCCCTGCTTGGGAAACTCAGATGCCATATGGTGTGGCCAAAATATTTTTTTAAATAAATAAATAAAGTAAAATATTGAAAAAAAAAAGAAGCCAAAATTATTTTGTAACTGTGTCTTTGAATTGATCTTCCATCACATTTGCCATATTGTTTGTTAGAAGCAAGTGACTAATTCCAGCCCACATCCAAAGGAAAGGGGATTACACAGGATGTGAATTCAAGGAGGCGGGGATTATTGAGCGCCATCCTAGAAACTGTCTGCCACAACCACCTCAACAATTAATATTCCCTTTACTACTTAATTTTTTTCCTTAGCACTTATACTGTCTACCATACATGTATTTTTATAATTTTCTTATTATCTTTCCTCCACTAGAATATCATCTTCATAAGGACAGGGATTTGGAGGTTTTTCCACTGCTGTGTCCTAACCAGTAGAAGATTTTTCTGGAACATATTCAATAAATAATGAATCAACAAATGAAAGAATTGAAAATTACACAGCACCTCGATAGCTGCTGAAACCCTTTTGTGATCTTACTTGGGTCTGTCTTGCTTTGGCAGGTTGGTGATGAAATTTTAGAGATCAATGGCGAGACCACCAAAAACATGAAGCATTCTCGGGCTATAGAACTGATTAAGAATGGTGGCCGCAGAGTGCGTCTGTTTCTGAAGCGGGGAGACGGCTCGGTACCAGAATATGGTGGGTCAAACTATGAAAACATTCCTTCCTTCCCTGGCATGACTCCATGAATTTGTCTCCAGAACTGCAGCAGGAAAGTCTTTTTGTTTCCCCTGTTCACCAGTGTCTTACCAGCCTCTCGCACCATGTGATTATTTGCCTCGCTTGTTCTGAAATCTCTACACATTTCATCTTTTTGCTTGCTTACGTGGACTGGGGCATGGCCTAAGACGAGATCTTTATAGCCCCCTTTCTGATAATCAGAGAGAACATTTTGTCTAGTCCGACCAAGAGCGAAGGAATGTTTGTTTGAACTGTGCCAAACTGTTTCTCAGATCCGATTGTTAGCACAAAATGACTCTACTCCTTTTAAGAAGCAGGAAAGCAGGTTTCCTGAGTGATATGTAGAGGCACAATTCTTTTTTTTTTTCCCTCTCTCTCTCTCTTTTGGTTACTCGATGTCTTTATTTAAGAGGCGTGAAATTTGGAGATGATTTGGGGGCCTTGCTCACCTCCTGGATGCTCTGTATGCAGCACTTCTGCATCCCCCCCACTGGTCCCTACCCCAAATGAGACCACCTGAGCCCACTACTACAAAACTAACAAAACTGTAGATATATTATTAGCCATATGTTTTTAGATGATGAAGGATAAAACCAATTTCCAGTGCCCATCATGAGGGAAACACGTTACTATACCTTTCCTATGAGGAAAGCCAGCTTATACATAGAGTTCCTTTGTCATACCTGTAGACATGATTTGACTAAACAGCAATGATCTTTACCTAGCTTAGTGTTCTGATGGCAAAATATTGTATATTATAATAATTATGTCCTATTTATTTGCAATTCTTGTTTAAAATTTTAAAAAAGAAAGAAAAAAAAGGTATGCCCTAGATGTAGGGCTTTTCTTCCCAACCAAAGGTCTACAAAAGTTTCTATAGAAACTGTGATTGAATGGTCCCCATATACGTTGGTCCCCTTTATTAGGGATTATCTGTTATCACCCTCTTTTCTGAAAGTCATTCGGCACAATTCCCAGTTGCATCTTGGACTTGATGAGATCCTTAATTCAGATGCAGCTCAAGGAGAACAATAACTCCTTTGAAGGACAGCCTTCCCAGGTGTTGGACATTCATACAGGTGCACAATACGAGGGGCCCAAGGTGGGGGGAGGGGTGGGTATCAGATGAGGTCCCTTTAGACACGGCCAACCACGGGGGAGGTATTTTTACCACATTAAGATGCCACAGCTGTGCACTGTACTAAACCTTGACCGTAGGTGTATCAATGCCACTGAAACTGTGTAACATTGTCTCCCTTTTCTGTCTTCCCTATGCTTCTGTTGGATGTGATCTTTCATTTGCGAGTCATCGTCAGTAACCTGTGTACCTTCTCAAAACCTATGTCTGTTGCACTGAGGATGAAAATCCAACACTAACAAATGTTCTTTGGGCTGAAAATAAAGATAATTGAAATACACCGTTCTTTTCCAAAAAGGGTTGAACGTGCCAGGGTTGTGCTACTGTAATGTCTCTGTGTGTCACTGGGACTAAATCTCTCTAATTCTATTGATTAGAGTCACAAATGGGTTGTAATATGTTAAGTTCCAATATTTTTCTGACTTGATTGGAACCTGCTTCTCTGTGAGGCTATTTTTGTAATGAGTTTTTTGTACTTAATTTAACTGCCGCGGTCTTGGGAGGAGGGTGGGGAGGGAGGGAGGGAGGGAGGGAACCTTGTTCTTTTATTGTTTATTGTTAATGCTCTCCTATGCCAGCCTGTCATTGTTCCAGTTGTTTGAAAAAAAGAAAGAAAGAAAGAAAGAAAAGATGCATCCATTGTCTGGGTTCTCGAGTCACCTTATCTGGCTGTCTGCAAACGTCACTGTTCTGAGTTTGGTCTCTGCAGCCTTATTTGAGTGTTGCCTTAGACTGTCTGACTGGACAAATAAACTCTCTTTGCCCTATGTTAACAAATGCAGATTTTTTTTTCTTTCCTCTTTATTATAGGGAATCTAAACGTTCAACTTTTTCTCTTTCTCTCTTTCTCTTTCTCTCTGACTGTTCTTGGTGCTGGGCTCTCCCTTCTACAGCGATGATACCTCCTAATATCGCTGCATGTATGAGAAATGAAAAGCTCGGGGAGGCTTGCTTCTACCTTATGGGCCATAATCAAACTACGGTTTGTAGCTCAATCAATACTAGGTGTTTCTGTGCTGTGGCCTAATTTCCTCATTGCTTCTGCTTTAGCTCTATTTTGATATGTTTGGCAATTCATTCTGAGCACCCTGCGTTCTTTGAATTGTAAGTACACCGCTGACCCTATGGAAGTCTTACTCTCCCTTCTCTTAAAAGTAGGTGTAAGAAATCCCAAGGTTAGATTTATGATAGTCATTGAAGCCCCTTCCCTCACCTAGATCTTAAAATGACTTCATGAGCTTCTCTGCGTGTTAACTCTAGAAGCCTACCCAGCATTCAGAAAGAACAGTTCTCACATCACAAAGCTCTCGCCTAGCGGGATAGGACTTTGCTAGACAGGAAGATGAGATTTCCTACTTAGTTATCTCTTGGCAAATGACAGCCCATGGGCCAAATCTTGTCCACAGCCTGTTTTTGTAAGTAAAGTTTTAGTGGCACGTCTCCAGGCCCATTTCTTTTACGCATTGTCCATGGCTGCTTTTGTGCTATAGTGGCAGATGAACAGTTGTGACAAACTGTGCAGCCTGAAGAACCAGAAATATTTTACTCTTTGGCCCTTTACAAAAAAGTTCACTGACTCCTGCTCTAGGCTGTATTCCTGCTTTTGTTAAAACCCACCCTAGGTTTTGGAGATCATTCATGAAAGAGATTAACTGCTGAATGTTGACCTTGTTGGCCTGTGAAATTTCCTTAAAGGGCACCCATGATTCCTTCGTCTCTGTGACTGTGGCCCTGGTTTGCCCTCCAGGCTGCCACACCATCATTTCAGTGCTTTGCCTAGAATGCAATAGTGTATATGACTTACTGGGTTTAGCTGTGACAAAGCATCCCTGTTTTGAAAAGAGCTCTCATAAATCCAGGATGCTACCTAAAACATTTGCAGTGTCATTTCAGATAGTTTAACAATAAATAGGAGCCCTATGGGTTGCCCTGCTTTTTAATCTATAGACATCTTGACGTTGTAAGAAGCTGTCCAGTGACTGCACGGCTCGTAGATGTAATTATGGCTGCTTCTATAGCATCAAGAAAAGCGCCTCTATCTGAACCCCATCTAATGTCAGATGTGTACCTGACAACCTCTCTTCCACTCCCTTTTATGTGTCAGAAGACTCCACATTTTAAAAACAGTTCCTTAAACTTACACAAAAATAAAGAAAATAGTTGAACAGCATTCCTAAAGGTAGAGAGAATGTTTAATGGACCCTCCCATAATGTCACAATTACCCATCAGCAGCATCGGGCTGTGTTGCCTCTGTAATCGCCAGCCCGGGTGATTTTTTTAAATAGAAGTATACTTTGCTTACTGTAAAATGCATAAAGGCTGAGGGTCCAGTGCAGTGAATTTTTACCTCTCTATGCACCCATTTAATCCCCACCCAGATCGAAACATAGACTCTTTCCATTACCCAGGAAAGTTCCCTCCTGTCCCTCTAGGTCAATAGCCCAGGTTATTTTTAAGCAAATTGAAACAAGTAATCTTTAAAGAAAGGAATATTTTCTGTCATGGGGGTTGGGAGGAGTGAATCAGGGAGGAAGGGGGGTGGGGGGGGGGAAGAGCAGGAGATAGTTAAGGTGGGGACATTTTGATACTTCTAGACAGACTATTTGGGTTGTGCCTTTAAAGACTAAACTCATGACTGATGTTACAAGTTCTTTAATGATGGACGAGTATAAAGAACAGTAGGCTAGCTGTGGAAAGCCACAAGTACCAGTTTTTAACCCTGCCTAGTTGCAGTTATACTTAAATTAACCAAGAGTCAGTTGGCTTTGATTCTGACTGCTTTAACAGTTGTGTGTTTGTTGTGACTAATGGGATCTCAAGTGTGCGGGTGGGGACAGGAGCCCAGGTCTTTGGTACCAAACTGTTGCTTTCGCTTCTCTTCCTCACAGACCCCAGCAGCGACGGCAACGGCCCCTCCACCGGTCCACAAGGTGTTCCGGAAATGAGGGCTGGGCCCGCCGACCGCCGACAACATCCATCATTGGAGTCCAGTTATCCACCCGATCTTCACAAATCATCACCACATGGGGAAAAGCGGGCACACGTGAGAGATCCCAAAGGCAGCAGAGAGTATAGCAGACAACCCAATGAACATCACACATGGAACGGAACTTCTAGAAAACCCGACAGTGGGGCTTGCCGACCCAAGGACCGGGCACCCGAGGGACGAAGAGATGCCCAACCCGAGCGGATGGTGACCAATGGCCCCAAGAGGAGGTCTCCGGAGAAGCGGAGGGAAGGCACGCGGAGCGCCGACAACACTTTGGAGAGGAGGGAGAAGCAGGAGAAGAGGAGGGAGGTTTCCCCTGAGAGGAGGCGAGAGCGGTCCCCAACCCGCCGGAGGGACGGCTCCCCTGGCCGGCGGCGGAGGTCTCTCGAGAGACTCTTGGATCAGAGAAGATCTCCCGAGCGCAAGAGAGGAAGCTCGCCCGAAAGGAGAGCCAAATCCACCGACCGGAGGCGGACCAGGTCCCCCGAGCGGAGAAGAGAGCGGTCCCTTGAGAAAAGGAATAAAGAGGACAAAGGCAGCCACCGAGAGAGGGATGAGACGAGTCTGAAACAGGATGCCAGCCGAAGTTCCAGACATCCCCCGGAGCAGAAAAGGCGACCTTACAAAGAATGTAGCACCGACCTCAGTATCTGAGACCCTGAGTCACATTCCAACCTTTACCGTGTCAAAGGTTCTAAGAGGAAGCTCACAGACCTGAAATCATTTAGTTTCTTATCTAATGAAGCATCTGACGTCAGCCTGATGATGCTCTGACTAGCGACAAACATTTGATGCATTTGAAATCTTATAAGAAAAAAATATATATACGAAAAGTGTTGTGCCTGATGTATCATATTAAAGAAAGTATTTTTAAATGCATACTTTTTTGGAAATTATTTGCCAAATGCTGCCCCCGAGGGATGTAAATTTTGTTTCTACATACACTATAGAATTGGCAAGAATTGTTCCCTTTTGGGGGGAGCAATCTTTTTCTCTCCTGGTTAAATGGGGCTGTTGATCATCTTCTCTAAGTAAGGAAGATTATTGATCAAGTTTAATTAAATTGATAGAGACTGTTATGTAGTGATATAGTGCTATTGTAGTTAGTTTTTCTTGGAAAAAGAAAGCGCAAACAGGCAAAAGTTATATTTGTAAAAGCTGAGGACTCTTTGAAATGGATTAGGATTCCTGATGATCCTAAAATTAAGCAAACTGTATGAAGAGACTACTATTGCAAATGAAGGATATTTATAGCTAAATGACACAGCACAAAGGAATGTTAAGTTCTCAAGCTATAGTTGGTTCAGAAAACAGTTTGTACTCTCCCTGGCCGTAGAAAGCTGCAGAGAGGAGAAGGTTGGCCGGCATTACCCAAATGCAGCCCAAGCGCAGATGGTCAGGTTCATTTTCATCACCAATATCTAATAAGATCTCATTAAGGCAGTGCCATCACACCTTTGCTCAACTATTAGAAGGAATGGGTAGCAAACAGCTTCTGTGTTGTCTTGCCTGATTTGAGGCTAAGTAGAATGGGGAACAGTGTGCCCGGTGTGAGGAGCCCTAAGAATTGCCAGTATGGAAAGTATGTTCCCTCTTTTTAGCGTAAGCCCGCAGTTGCCCTTTGCCAAATTGGAGAGGATGGAGTAAGCCTTGAGGAAGGAATCTCTCTGTTGATATTTAAAAGAAGTGAGGCTTGGGCATGCTCATTCGCAGAAATGCCAGTTTCCCTTTGGAACCATAATAAAAGTCTCCAGGATGATTGAAAGGGATAGAAGGGTGCGATATCAGTGGTTCTAGATCTAGTTGGCAAACCTCTGCCCTTATGACCCTGTCCTTTGAGTCTTTGGACAGAACAAAACATAGTGATTCTTCTTTGATAAAAGACCTATTCTTTTGCTATCTCACAGGAGGTTTGGTTGGGTCGGCTGTAGCCCCGAGATGTGGTTGAAATGGATTACTGCCTAGCTGAGCCAAAATCTTTGCTTGTACCTGTTGGACCACTACAGCAAACTGCTGCTTATGATGCATTGTGTATTTCTGTAGTACTGTTTTGCATTTTCCATACAGACACAAAACTTTGCAAGTCAGTCACTGTTGTTCTCATGGTACTGTTTTAAAAAAAAGGAAAAAGAAAAAAAAGAGAAAACCAGCCAACTATCATGTGTACAGGGTTAAAAATTGTAATTAATAGAGCCTGTTTTAAAACAAACAACTGTTGCCTTTTTTTCTTGTATAAAAGAGAATTTATGACAAAAAAATTTAGCTGTGAGGAATGTGATATGTGTTTATATTTCCAACTATGGAACAAATTGATTCATTGGGATATATTTTACTGTAAACTAAATCAGGTATGTAAAGCTGTTTTAAAATGGGAGACTATATAAGTAATTCTCTAAAGCTTTAGTTGGTTTGAATATCATCATTTCCTCCATGGTGAGCCTGCTTGTGAATTATTAAGCACTTGTTTGCATTTCTGTTCTTCATTCATTTCTTGCCGTGTGCTATGGACTTAATGCTCTTTCTGTATTGGTGAAAAGCAGTATGTGGGCCAATCTTTTTATAAAATACTATGCATATATAAATATTACATTGTTCATAGCTTTATTTGACTTATGGGTTTATATGTAATGTTAGAATGAGTAGCTGTTGTTGTGTGGACATGCACAAACCAAGTTCCTTTCCTGGAACAGACACAATGTACATTCTATAGCTAAAAAAGAGGAAGAAGTCTGTGACTGCTAATTTTATCTTCAGAGATTTCCATACGGCATACATTGAGCTACAGTAGTAAGGCGGAGGGAGAATACAACTGAATAATGATGTTCTTTTTTCATCAATTTCCTAAGAACCAACTTGGGGATTTTATTCCTAGGGCTCCACTGCTAGGAATTCTCTCACTCTTTCTAGCCAAATCCATGATGTTAAATGATCAGTGCTCTTAATTGTGGTCCAGAGATTTAAATAAATGAAAACAAGAGGTGAATTTTTGGAGTACATTGTGAAGTTAACACCTTAATGTCTTTCTTGTTGTCAAAGATGATACTTGACATGTTAAAATCTATGTGCTGCCCACCTGGGCTTGGCTCCGTCCATGAAGACTTTTGGTGTGGCAGTGTCATCTGAGTTCCATACATCAGATTTGCTTTGGAAATGTCGTACTGTACAGGGACTATGCATTACGCAGAAAGAGTTTTCTCTGAACTACTGTAACCTTAAATTGGAGACTGATTCTTTTGAGCCTACTTTCCCTAGTTCCCCACTTCATGTAAATGTCTTGATGAGAGATGATATGGATGAGTATTTTGTATGATTAAATCAAACCCTATAGGAACTCCCCTCCCACCCATGACACAGTCGATGCCTGAAAGAATGTTGTGGGGAGAACTTAACACCCTACTTGTATTTTTTAAGTTTCTTTTGTGAAAGATTTTTTAATGCATTTTTACTGTAAAAATACATGGAAATGTATGCATTCCATAACCACGATTGCTTCTGGATTGATATCTTTCTTGTCTCCGTGTTGTCCCAAATATATCAGGGTCACGTAACCAAGTGAGAATGTCTGTCTCCCAATGCGATGAAATGTCATACCATTCTGTTGAAAGGGAAGGAATGATGATCTTGCAGTAGTATAGTGTCTTGCTACTCAAAGTGTGGTCCGTGGACCAGCTGCCGCCTCATCACTGGAGAGCATGTTAGAAATGGAGTCTCAGGTCCCCCTCTTGACCAGCTGAGTCAGAATGTGCTTTTAACAAGATCCCCAGCTAATATGAATGTGCGTGAAAGTTTGAGCTGCATGGTATTGCGTGGAATCCTGGTGATAAAGCAAAACCTGCCAAGCCAAGAGCTTCATCACCTCCTGTGTGATAATGGGCCAGTTCCTTAACCTCTTTCTTAAGAATCAGTTTCCTCCCCTTTGAAGGGGCAGACCTCACAAGAGGTGGTAAAAGGAAATGCAGAGTAGTTAGCACACCTCTGACAATCAGAAAAAACTTCAGTAAATAAGACTAAACTTTTTTGAGGAGGAGGATTTTCGTTATGGCAGTCTATATTCTACTCCTTTTCATTGTCCTGGTTTATTTTCCAATCAAAACGAAATATTTTCTCACTCTATTAAAATGGGGAAGGACTTCTGTTTTAATTATAAAGTTAACAATGAGGTTCATACTGCTTCACAAGTATAAAAATTACACTGATCAATGTTTCGAAATAGGAATCCAAAATGCCTTGCTTTGAAAGTTGAGGTGAAAATAGTCTCAAAAGGCTAATCAATGAGTGATTCAACATGTATTTTGGTTGATTGTGTAGTTTGGACTCCTTTCCAATTTCCTTGCAGTTTTTGGATTGTTCCTTTGTATGGCTTAGTAGTTAGGATTTTCCTACAAAACCTGAGTTCCCGGACACTTGAAAGGGCATTGTGTGTGATAGTATGTGGCTTTATTTTGTCACCAGCATGGTGACTGTGGATACTGCTCGCTTCCCAAATATCTCTTTTGGTATCTAAAATGGTCCCTGGCTTAACTGACAATTGAAACTATTTGTAAAACCCTTACATCGCACAAGTTCTTTGCCTGCCATAAATAGTCACACCAAAAAGAAGATGCTGAGACTCAATTAGAGCTCTCAGGATTTTTCCTGCTGGTGGGCAGTGCAAGACCACCTCAGGTGGTCTGCATCAATCATGAAAGGAAGCGCTCTTCCAAGTTCCTCCAGGTGATTTTTCTTATCATCCCTCAACATCATCAGCATGTGGATGTTCAGCACAGTAAGATGCTAGTGCTCTTGGAATATGTGTCATTGCAGATGTCTAAGAAGAAAAATGACAAAGCTGGCCCTTTCCAACACACTTATTTGTTTTTCTTTTTCTTTTTGCAGGAGTGGGCCTTCTGTGAAAATGTTTTGACTAGTTCCACCCAGCGATGTCTTTAATCACTGTGCTTATTGTCAGGGCCAGGAGTGGTATGATTTTACTTCTCTAGCGCAGGCACTAGGTGATTACTAGAGCCAAAGCGCTTCAAGGTCTTTTTGAAAGTACATAGATTTAAGCAAGGTGATGAAACTGCACAACTCCTGTTGCGACGTGAACCCACAGGCTGGGACTGGAACCCAGTCAAAATCCAGATTGGGACTTGAACCCACTGTCTTTTAACTGAGATCTCAGAACTGGTCTCAGGACTTAACTTTATGTCTCATCATAGAAGGAATTCAGTGAGAGACAAAGTGATAGCCAAGAAGTGGATTTAAAGAGATCCACATTCCATAAACAGAAGGCGACCTGTCTCAAAAGGCGAGAGCAGCCCCAGGGCGTGGGGTCATCTCGGAAAGTGAGAGCTGCCAACGGAGAAACACTCCGCAGAGTGTAAGCTGTTTCAGAAGGCGAGAGACCCTGAAATAAGGGGTGGTTAGTTTTTATGGGCTGGGTAATTTTTTTTTTTTTTTTTTGGCCATGCCCTGTGGCTTGTGGGATCTTAGTTCCCGGGCCAGGGATTAAACCCAAGCCACGGCAGTGAAAGTGCCGAGTCCTAACTACTGGACCTCCAGGGAATTCCCTGGGGTGGGTCATTTCATAGGTTCATGAGTGGGAGGATTATACCCACCACTGGGGGGGCGGGGATTTCCAGGAATTGTGCCACTGCCCGCTTTTTAGCCTTTTATGGTTAGCCTCAGGCCGGTCATGGCGCTGGTGGGCGTGTCGTTTAGCTGACGTATTATAATGAGCGTAGAATAAGGCCTGAGGTCCACCGGAAGTAGAACCCTCCGCCCTCTTGGACCTAGTTGGTTGTAACCAGTTCTTCGTGTTCTCTGGCTATGTCGTGCCCTGCCCTCCTTCCCTCCAGTTTCAGTGGTATTAACAGTAAATACTCAAGTTTTGCATGTGACTGCTACCTTGTATTCTGTCACCTTTCCGTCTGATAAGTCTTCATTGTCACGTGGAGGAAATAACTTGCTCAGCACAGCCTGGCCCTCTAAATGCCACACCACACCGGTAAGCACTGTCCTTTGAAGTATATTTATCTCTCAGGGAAGAAATTCTCTTTGATCTCCTAGGATCCTAGAGGTGAAGGGAAAAGAGCTCGGAAAGGCTGCTGAATTGATTCCTACATGTGTAGTAGGCAAGGCTGTGACTCATTTATTCTTTCAACACATTGAGGACCACACTGGGCCAGGTACATTGTGGGACTAGAAACACCTGCTTCCTGGTCTTGAAAGCTTAAAGTTTGGTGGGGGAAGGTGAATAGTCAAATACATAGAAACCCCATTTCAAGCAGGAGCACAGGGGGTTACAAGAGAAAATAATCAAGAATTCAGCCAGACTGAGGCAGGTTATAATTCCAGAAGGAAGAGGAGTTAACTGGTGAAAGAGGGAGCGAATGTGGTCCAAAATGGAAGGGATGGTGCCTTGAAGGGCCATTGGCAGAGGTGGGTGTTATTCTGAATTTTAGACTTAAGTGTACTAGGAGACCATTGGAGAGTGTAACAGCCCCCGGTGAGCTGTATGTGTGCTGGGGGAGAATCCAATAAAGCACTAGTGTGAGTCCAGAGACCAATGCCTTATCATGTAATGGCATCCTGGATAAGGCAGAATTTCTCAGAACGGAGAAATCCCCAGGCCCATCTTTATCATCCTCTTGCTAGGAGAATTCATTTTCTTTCCGACCCAATCTTCCTACCTCCCCTTCGCTAGACCTTTGTTAATACGTGGAAAACACTCTGTGCCCGGTTTCTTGCGTTAAAGTCAGTCATTTACTATTCTATGTGATTTTCTCCAAGTTTACAAATTTTCACTCACTACCTTTTTTTCCCCCAGATTCTGGTTTCAAACCTTGTAATCTTGTTTTCCCTTCTTTTTTATTTTTTGAGATTAACTACATCTTTCTCAAGCTATGGAAGCCCAGTTAAGTATTATCCCATCTTTGTTAAACATCCCCATATTTGTATTGAGATAGGAACCACCTCTAGAATATTATACTTTGAAAAGCAATGTGGTTTTGTGGTTTGTTTGTTTGTTTGTTTGTTTTCCGGCCACGCTGCAAGGCATGTGGGATGTTAGTTTCCTGACCAGGGATTGAACCCGTGCCCCCTGCAGTGGAAGCTCAGACTCCTAACCCCTGGACCACTAGGGAATTCCCATCAGTGTTTTCTTTTGTTTTTTTTTAATTTACAAAAGTAATTAATTCTTACAATAAAATATTCAAGTGTGCCAGGAAAGTATAGAATAAAAGGTGGCATTGTTCCTTACTGCCTGTCAACCCCAAACCAGAGAAATAACTATTGTTAACAGCATGGTTCATGACATTTATGATCTTTTTCTATTTATATACAAATGGGGGTTTTTATGCAAAAAAAAATTGGCTATTAAGTACATACTATTTCATGTAGTGTTCCTTATATACTGAGGACAATTTTTCACTTGTATATAATATATACATATATCATGTACATATATAATGTATACACATATCATATATATATTCTCATTCTCTAGCTTTCCTTCCTCCTGGGTCATGCAATAACTTGCTTCCTGTTCTCTCTGCCCACCTACAGACTCATCTCCACGCAGCAACCAAAGCAAATCTTTTAAAATGTCAAGTGAAAGGTCAGAGTCCTTACAGCAGACTCTATGGCCCCGTGTAATCCAGCATTTCCTTTTCCTCTGACCCTCCCTCACCAGTTCTGCTTCATCCGCACTCCAGGCATGCTCCCAGCCTCACTTAGGGCCTTTGCTCTAGCTGGTCCCTGGCCTGGAAAGCTCATTCCCCAAATATTCACAGCTGACTCCCTCGCTTTATTCAAATCTGCTCAAATCTCACCCTTCCAATGGGGCCCACTACTTCAATTTACAACCTGATTTCCTTTCTTGGTTCTACTCTTTTCTCCTGCATGGCACTTACCAGCTTCTAACATGCTGTACACTGTATGTACCTACTTATTGTCTTTATTGTTTATCACCTGTCTCCCTCCTCTAGAAACTGGGTTGGCTTTTGGACGTGCATCCCTGCACTTCGAAGGACGCCGCACTTGACTTAATGTTCTACCATCATCACCATCTCATAATTTTTGTAATTCTGGAAGGAGGAGCACATTTGCAGTTTCCACTGGGCCCCGCAAATGATGTAGCTTGCTTTGTCTAGAATTCGAGCATCACAAGAACAAGAATCTTGGTCCTTAACTCTGATGAATTTCAGGTTCCCAGAACATGATCATATTTATAGTAGATGCTGCGTAACATGCGCTCAGTATTCTGTTAGTAGTTTCATATTCTGAAGTTGAATATTTACGTAACTAGTCCCTTCGGAATTACAAAAGCATGCTGCAGAGAACAACCTTATACCAAACCTTGGTACCCTTGAGTGGTTTGGTTTAAATACTTTTGAAGGAATACATTGTGCTGCTAGTTCTTTTCTATTTCTGGTGATACTGGTATTGTTGAGATGTTGCCTGCTTTCATTGGGAACAGCTGTCTTTAGCAAAGTGCTTGCCAGCTACAGACCAATATCTCATCAGAAAGAGTTACCAAGCACAATATAGCCCCTAAACCAACAGTTCATAGCCTTGGCTTACACGTGGAAATCACCCAGGAGCTTAAAAAATGCCCATCCCTGGGCCCACCCACAGGGATCCTGACATAATTTGCCTGGGGCGTGGCCTGGCTTTTTTAAAGGTCCCAGGTGATTCTAATTCGCTGCTGTTGCAGTCAGCCTCATAGACTGGGGGATTGAATGGGTCTGTTGTACTTTAGAGTATCTACTGTTGTCTTTTGTGGTTTGCAATACAGCAGTAGCTCAAAGGAAAGGTGGTTAGAGATTATTTTCCCAAAGTAAAGTAAATAGCCTTTCAAATCCAGGGAGTTATTATAAAGAAAAGTCTATATGTTTCAATTGTGAATTCTGCTTAACATTCCTGTCACTGCTAAACTTATTCATTAATAAGGATAATGGAGAGACTGCTGCTTTCTCAACAAGAAGAGATCTGAGCACCATCATTTAAACCAAGATTTAGCCAGAGTACTTTCACTTAAATTAATTTGAGAAATATTTTAATGGTCTAATGAAATGGGACATGTGGTATGTTAAAACCTAATGAGACAGAGAGAGGGAGAATACTGAATAATTAGCAATTAGCCGTCGTGAGGATGAACAATTGTTTTCTAGCAAGTTCTTCCAAAGTATTTATGATTCTGCTTCCCCCCACCCCCCAGGTGGCTACTTTTAGCAGACTACTTTGGGGCTGAAGAGTAATTATGCCATGGCTGAATAAGGGGAATGTGACATGACCGAAACAACATACATGCCTTAAAATTTAAGGGAAACAAAATTCTTGGGAAAATAGTGCTGGGAATAAATGCCATTTACCTAGAAGTTCCTGGATTAACATAAGAGACTCTAACATTGATCCAGGCCAGTGGTATGGGATCCACCATTGATATGACCAGCCCTCTGAACCAAAGGGAGATATATTTGAAATAGTCATGAAGTCTAGAATGAGGCAGTATCCTTCCACTGGCTGCTGAATATGGCAAGACCAGTGAAACTTTCATCTGTCCAACCCATCAATTTGATAGCCCTCCCTATAGTCACCCCTTGTGGAAGGAATTTTATGAGGCAGATTCTCCATGTATCCTTGGAAATAACTTAGTTGACTTGAACTCCTTCCATTATCTCCTGAAAATAGAGTTTAGTTCAAAGCAGTTTGTTAGCAAATGTGTAGTAACGACTGTCTTCCAGGCACAGTGCTTATTGTCTAACAGAGGCAGTCAGAATCCCAACATTCCCAAAATATAGAGTCTGGCAGGATGGACATTAAATGATTGAGTTAACTTATGATAAGAGCTGTGGATGTGGTGCCCATGACTGTCTATAAGAGGGCGACTTACTCTGGATAGTGCAAAGAAAGGAGGCAAAGAGAAGGAAGGGCTTGCCAAGGAGAAAGGAAACCTGGCAGAGGCCTCGTAGCACAGGGAAAGCAGCTTGTTCCAGGAGTGAATCAAAGACCCATGGGACCAGAGATCTAGCCCAGCAAGGGAGGAAGAGGGGGAAGCAGGGCTTGGAATGTGTCTGTGAGCCTTCAGGAGAGAGACCTACTGCCGGTTCCCATTGGGAAAGAAAAGAGAGCCCAAAGGAGCAATTGACAGGGGACCAAGTGATCCACCCCCCATGGCTAAAATATCTCCCACACAATAAAAAAGCAGTGAAAATGGACCACATTTGACAAACCTATAATCCTGAAACCTACTAGAATAACCATAAAAATTTGAAAGAAAAATCATATGTTAGTTTCCTTTTTACAAAGAAGCAAATCTTTTATTTATTCTTCCTGCAAGAGCCAACCTTTGGCTTATAGAAAGTGCACTTAGGTTGGGAACACCTTTGCTGTCAGTCATTCCCCCCCCCCCCCCCCACACACACACACACACCGGGCAGGTCTTATTGGAAACTTGTAACACAGGGAAACATTTCCTGCAGATAGATGGGCAAAATTATTGAGCAAGGTTACAAACTCCATGAAATCACCTAGTCTGGTTTATGATATATTTTCCCTTCAACCTGTTTCACTTTTATTTTAGAAAGCTATTTCATGGGGGGTTATTTTTATTACTTGGGTGTATTTTGTTTGGATGGATTTTGGTTCAGTCTTCATTCTTACTAAAAATTTGTTTTCTCTCTCTTTCTGACTTCCATTGAAATGAATTGAATGAGAAATCCCAAAGGTGCATGCCTAGAGAATAAAAATATCTTAATTGTCCCCCTTGTTAATGAACTTTAATTTGGATTTTGAGGAAGGTTTTGTTTCTTTGTGCCCCTCCCCCATGACATCATGGACAGTGATATCCAAAGGTTGGGAAGTGATCTGGCCCATGCATAGAATTTAGACCAAAAAGGATTTCCTTTTCTCTACTATTTTATAATATTTTTAGAAGAAGCCAGATGTGGGCATCACTGAGAACATGACCCAGGCTTTGAAAATACTGGAAGGACAGGTGGAACAAAAACCTTAACTTTTTATTTGTTTTATGACACAAGTAATAGATACTACATTAGCTTTGTTTAAAAAAATCCAAATAGTGTAAAATAAAAGACCTTCATGATGACATGGCCCCAAATTCCAGTCTTACCCCAGAGCTAGCCACTGTTGTCATATTGGCTCTCTCCATTCAGACACATCACTGTACATGTGCAAATGCATAAAAATACATATACATAGATAGTTTTTGTCTGTGGGATTCTAAAATGACAAGTGCACAATAATGTACATATTGCTTGGCAGTGTTATTTGTTTTTTCTCACTTAATATTTGTAGATCTTACCAGTTCAGTGAGTGTTATCATGCTTTTTTTTTTTCTTGTTTTTTTAAACTGCTGAACAGTATTCTGTACCATATTAGCCTGCTCACACTGCTGTAACAGAACACCATAGATTCAGTGGCTTAAACAATAGCAATTTATTTTCTCGTTTTTTTTGGAGGATAGAAGTCCAAGATCAAGGTCCCAGGATTGGTTCCTGGTGAGGGTTCCTTCTGGCTTGCAGACGGCTCTCTTCTCACTGTGTCCTCTTGTGGCCTTTTCTCTGTGCATGGGCTCTTCTGTGGTTTGTTCCTCCTCTTGTAAGGACACTAATCGTTTCTGATTAGGGCCCACCCTTATGACCTCATTTAAGCTTAATTACTTCCTTAAAGACCTTATCTCGAAATACAGTCACACTGGGGATTGGGGCTTCAACATAAACATTTTGGGGAAACACAGTTCAGCCCATAGCATTTAGTATGGATATACTACACTTTCTTTAACCTCTTTATCTGCCATGGGAGAAATTCCTTCACAATTTTTATTTGAGTTTAACACAGCGTGATTTTGTCCCCTTGGTCTAAAAGAGACCAAGATTTCCTTCACCTCTGGAAATGTGGGAAGTCAAGGGAGAGGGAATGGAGATGGGGAGGGATAGGGAAGCAAGAGATTGATTTCTAAAAGGCTGATACCCAATTACTCATTCTCACTAGCCTACAGAGTTTTCAGCTGCTTCTCTCCCTGCTAAGAAAGTGGGAGAATCTGGCATTTGAGGATGCAAAGTTGGAGGAGGTAGTCAAGGCCAGAAACGTCCTGTGTGGGCTGCAAGCCTTCCTTAAAAATTAGCATTGCCAGTGGGAAACCTGGGAGGACCAAAAAAGCTCTAGGCCATGGGCTGACACCCCCAGCTCAGTTTCCAGCCACTATCCAGACACAGTTGTTCAGGGAGATTTGCATCCAGTTACAAAATGCCGCATTCACTATTTCTGTGCATCATTCACTATTCCGTGCAATAACTCGGTGTGCATGCACACCCAAGTTCCTTGATGCCGTGGGAAAATCTGGAATTCTTTGCTCAGGGAAGATAAAGAAAAATTCTTTTTCCTGGTAAATCTATCAGGGCCCTCTGGAGGTGAGCACTACTGGAGAGAAATACTTTGACCTCATGACTAAGCCAGTGGTTCTCAATTTTGTCCCCTACAGCACAGTTAGCAACCCCTGGAGACACTTTCATTGTCATAACTAGGGGAGGGAGAGGGATGCTGGGCAAATGCCTTTAGTGGGTAGAGGCCAGGGATACTGCTGAACATTCTCCAATTCGCGGGATAGCAACAACGAATTATCTAGCCCCAAATGTCAATAGTGCCAGGGTTGAGAAAAACTACTCTAAGCCAAATGATATAAATTTGCTAGGGACTTGCAGCTGGGTAAATTATTTATTTATGTTGAAGTATAGTTGATGTACAATGTGTTATTTTCAGGTGTACAGCAAAGTGATTCTGTTTTATATACACACACACACATGTTCTTTTTTTTGATTATGTTGCATTATAGGATATTACAAGATACTGAATATAGTTCCCCGTGCTATACAGTAGGTCCTTGTTGTTTATCTATTTTATATATAGAAGTGTGTATCCATTAATTCCATACTCCTAATTTATTCCTCCCTCTTCCACTTTGGTAACCATAAGTTTGTTTTCTATGTCTGTGAGTCTGTTTCTATTTTCTAAGTAAATTCATTTATACTAACTGTTAGATTCCACATATAAGTGATGTCATATAATATTTGTCTTAGTCTAACGTAACTTCAGTTAGTATGATAGTCTCTCATTCCATCCATATTGCTGCAAATGGCAGTATTTCATTCTTTTTTTTAATGGCTGAGTAATATTCTATTGTGTATATATACCATATCTTCTATATCCATTCATCTGTTGATGGACACTTAGGTTGCTTCCATGTCTTGGCTATTGTGAAAAGTCCTGCTGTGAACATTGGGGTACATGTATCTTTTCTAATTAGAGTTTTCATCTTTTCTGGATATATGCCCAAGAGTGGGATTACAGGATCATATGGTAATTCTATTTTTAGTTTTTAAGGAACCTCCATACTGTTTTCCGTAGTGGCTGCACCAATTTACATTCCCACAAACAGTGTAGGAGGGTTCCCTTTTCTCCACACCCTCTCCAGATTTATTATGTGTAGAATTTTTGATTATGGCCAGTCTGACCTGGTATGAGGTGATACCTCATTGTAGTTTTGTTTTTTTTTTAATTAATTTATTTTTTGGCTGCATTGGGTCTTCATTGCTGTGTGCAGACTTTCTCTAGTTGCAGTGAGTGGGGGCTACTCTTCATTGTGGTGCGCAGGCTTCTCATTATGGTGGCTTCTTTTGTTGTGGGGCACAGGCTCTAGGCACACGAGCATCAGTAGTTGTGGCTCATGGGCTGTAGAGTGCACACTCAGTAGTTGTGGCGCACAGGCAGCTTATGGGATCTTCCCAGACCAGGCCTCGAACATGCGTCCCATGCATTGGCAGGCAGATTCTTAACTACTGTGCCACTAGGGAAGTCCCCTCATTGTAGTTTTGATTTGCATTTCTGCAATAATTAGCAACGTTGAGCATCTTTTCATGTGCCTGTTGATCATCTGGATGTCTTCTTTGGAGAAATGTCTATTTAAGCCTTCTGCCCATTTTTTGATTGGGTTGTTTGGTTTTTGGTTTGTTGTTTTTTTTTTTTTTATATTGAGCTGTATGAGCTGTTTGTGCATTTTGGAAATTAAGCCTTTTTCAGTTGCATTTTGGAAATTAAGCCTTTGTCAGTTGCATTTTGGAAATTAAACCTTTGTCAGCTGCATCATTTGCAAATATTTTCTCCCAGTCCATAGGTTCTTTTTTCATTTTGTTTATGGTTTCCTTTGCTGTGCAAAAGATTATAAGTTTGATTAGGTCCCATTTATACATTTTTGCTCTCATTTCTATTGCTTTGGGAAACTGACCTAAGAGAATATTAGTACAATTTATGTTAGAGAATGTTTTGCTTATGTTCTCTTCTAGGAATTTTATGGTGTCATGTCTTATATTTAAGTCTTTAAGCCATTTTAAGTTTTTTTTTTGTATGGTGTGAAGGAGTGTTTTAATTTTTTTATATGTGGCTGTCCAGCTTTCCCCAAACCACTTGCTGAAGAGACTCTCCTTCCTCCATTGTGTATTCTTGACTCCTTTGTCAATGATTAATTGACCATAGGTGTGTGGGTCTATTTCTGGGCTCTCTATTCTGTTCCACTGGTCTATATGTCTTTTTTGTGCCAATACCACACTGTTTTGGTTACTGTAGCTTTGTAGTATTGTCTGAAGTCAGGAAAGGTTATGTCTCCAGCTTTATTCTTTTTCCTCAGGATTGCTTTGGCCATTCTGGGTCTTTTGTGGTTCATTATAACTTTTAGGATTATTTGTTCTAGTTCTGTGAAATATGTCATAGGTAATTTGATAGAGAGCTCACTAAATCTGTAGATTACTTTGGGTCATATTGCCGGCCATTTTAACTATGTTAATTCTTTCAGTCCAAGGACATTGCATATCTTTGCATTTCCTCGAATCATCTTCAATTTCCTTTATCAGTGTTTTATACGTCTTAGCATATAAGTCTTTCACCTTGTTGGTCAGATTTATTCTTAGGTGTTTTTTTTTTTTATGCAATTTTAAATGTTTTGTTTTTAACTTTCTGATATTTCATCATTAGTGTAAAGAAACACAACAGGTTTCTGCATATTAATCTTGTATCCTGCTACCATGCTGAATTCATTTATCAGTTCTAATAGTTTTTGTGTGGCGTCTTTAGGGTTTTCTATAGAGTATCATGTCATCTGCATATAATGACAATTGAACCTCTTCCCTTCTGATTTGGATAACTTATATTTCTTTTTCTTTTCTGATTGGACTTCCATTACTATGTTGAATAGAAATGGAGAGAGTGGGCCTCCTTGTCTTGTTCCGTAATTGAGTGGGAAGACTTTCAGCTTTTCACCATTTAGTATTATGTTTGCTGTGGGTTTGTCATAACTGGCCTTTATTATGTTGAGATATGTTCCCTTTATACCTACTTTGATGAGGGTTCTTATGGATGTTGAATTTTGTCCAGTGCTTTTCCTGTGCCTATTGAGATGTTTGTGTGGTTTTTGTCATTTATTCATGTGTTGTATCACACTGATTGATTTGCATATGTTGAATCATCTTTATGACCCTGGAATGAATCCAACCTGATCATGGTGTATGATCCTTTTTATGTGTTGTTGGAGTCAGCGTGCTTATATTTTGTTGAGGATTTTTTTTTGCATCTGTATTCATGAAGATATTGGCCTATGATTTTCTTTTTTGATATTATCTTTGTCTAATTTTGGTATCAGAGTGATGGTGGCTTCATAAAATGACTTTGTGAGTACTCCCTCCTTTTTAACCTTTTGAAAGAGTTTGAGAAGGGTATGTATAATTTCTTCTTTGTATGTTTGGTAGAATGGGGGAAATAATTGTAAAAAATATTGACATCTTAATTTTGCAGAAGATGTACTTTTTAGACAAGCCTCCAAAATTGCTGATTTGAATGTTTCTTTGAAATGATAGACATCTCAGTGAACAATTTCCTTTTAATTTTTTCAGATAGCTACTTTGGCAGCATGTTAAATTTCTTAGTTGTAACACAGAGGCTTCTTGGAGGACAGTTTGTGATATCTACCACCCTCCTAAGTTTGGTTACGTATTCAGTTGGATTATTTCTCGCTATCAAGTGGCTTTGATTTAAATTGCAGCCACCAACTGAAGCTTCACCTTGAGTTAAATAATAATGCATGTGTCAGAAGGTGTTATGGGGATTAATCAGTTAACTTTTGTAAGGCACTTTAAAGATGAAAAAAAACCCGCTTTGAGTTCTCACTTTTATAATTAGGCAAATTAGGCACTTTTTAGCCATTACAAGTAGCTTTGATCCTGTCTGCCTTGTTCCTTGCCTGAGCAGTTAGTTTGCTGTGAGAAGGTATATTGGAGTAAGCAGTAGTGACCCGCAGTGGAAAAATGCAAACCTCATTTGTGATGGCTATTTTCACATTCTCTTTTAGTGGTAAGATGAGGAGAAAAAACATCCCCAAGGGAAATTAAAATCCCTTAGTAGTGATGGGAGAATTAAAGGTAGTACTTGTGAAACACCAATAAGTAAATTAGCGAAATGGTGTGTGTTCCCTCATTCATATTTATCCATTCACTCTGTGTCCCCGCCTCCCTACCCCCTGCCCCCCATAAAGAGGAAAGTATGATTATGAGATTCTGCTAAAAATCTCTCAAGTAAACCACAACCTATATTCAGGAATCGTTCTGTTCTGTGCAGACTCTATTTTTTTAACCCCTTTGGTGTTTGCTTCTTTCTTCCTTTACAACCATCACCACTGTCATTGTCATCGTCATCTTATGTAATATGTGAATAACCTTTTGCCGTCTGGAAAAAAGTTGAAGTCAGAATGTGCCAGGCCCTCTCCTGGGGGCTGCATACCCCATCTAATCCTCACAACACCTATTAAGATGGGTACCATTGTTCCCAGTTTACAGACGCCATAACTGAGGCTTACAGAGGCTGCTCTCACGACCATGGTCACAGCTGGGAAGCAGTGGTGCTGAGGGGGTTTTAAAGTCAGTGTTCTTTCCAGAACTTAACACAGAAGAATTTTCATTACACTTTTTCTTTTCCAATCTGGCTTTTGTCCCCCTGGGTGGCTAGTAGGAAAGGTGGTATTTTCTTTGTTCTTTAGATAAAGAGACAGGAGATAAAGGGTTTGCCTACAAATGCCACCAAATGTTGGTGAGTTTATCTGCTCACCTCACATACACTCCTCAGTCCCTGCAATTTGGCTTCCACATTGACCCCTTGTGACCCAGAGCCCTTAAAGGCTAAGAGACAAGTTCAATGCTGCTTTCCTGCTTTCCCTTCCAATAGACACTCCTAAGAGACAAGTTCAGTGCCGCTTTCCTGCTTTGCTTCTCTTCCCTTCCTGCAGCCCTGAACACAGCTGACCACTCCCTCCTTGATTCTCCAGCTTTGCTGTTTCCTTCCTCCCCCTCTGACCTGTACTGTCCACGCCTCTTTGTTGTCTCCCTGACCCTATGTACTTTTTAGATGCCAATGGCTCCCCATCTTGGGCCTTCTTTTCTACTTTGGTAATTCCACCTATGTCCATAATCAGTGCTTCCTAAATTTTGCTGCATTTTAGAATCACCTGAGGATGCTTTTAAACATCCCAGTGCCCAGATTGCCCTATAGACAATTAAAACAGAGTCTCTGATCATCAGTGTTTTAAAAAAATGTCTCTGGGTGATTCCCAAATGCAGCCAAGTTTGAGACAGAAGCATGAATCATCCTTCATAAGTGACTCTCAGGTATGTACTTCTAGCCGTGACCTCTCCCCCAAAGTGAGAACTATGTCTCCACCTGTTCCCTGTGTCCCACAGTGACCTCAAACTCAGCATAGCCAAAGAGTAAGGTTGCTAAATTTAGCAAAAAAAAAAAAAAAATATATATATATATATATATAGAAGGCTCCATTACATGTATATTTCAGATAAACAATGAATAACTTTTTAGTAGAAATATGTTCCAAGTATTGCATGGGACATACTTATGCTTAAAACATTAATTATTGTTTATCTGAAATTCATATGTAACTAGGCCTCCTGCATTTTATCTGGCAACCCACCTAAGAGAAAATGATTTCTCTATTTGAATTCCCTCAGCCTGGGAAGGAGCTTCCCCATCCTCCCTATTAACCCGAAGTAAACCTCAGAGCCATCTCTGACCCAGTTCTTCCAATCCCACATCCAATCTCCAGCTCTTTTGACTCTTCCTCTGCGGTCCTGAAATGCTTCCCAAATCTCTCCTTCTCACTTCTTTGCCAGTGCTTCTGCCTCAAGCCTGCCTTCTTCCCCTTGTTCTTTCAGGATTATGTCAGTTTTGTAGCTGGACCCCTTTGCATCTTTACTCTTTCCTCAGATAATGCGATCTACTTGATTTGCCAAAATAACTTTATAAAACACAGATCTAATCATGTCCCTCTTCCCTGTAAAAATCTTCCCAGGGTCACTCAGCGCCAAAGACAAGGCAGTGTGTGCCCCACAGAATCGGACCGCATTCTAACTTTGGAGCAGCTCTCCCAGCCCCACCCTCACTTAAGCCCCCCAGGCATCCAGTCTTAGAAAACATCATAGCCTGGCACTTGCCTACGCTTTGGCTGCTGCTTGGCCTGGAGTGCCTTCCCCTTCCTATCAAAATAAAGACAAACAAAAAACTCACCCTGAAGTCACCCTTGTCACTTTCTAACCCATGAGTAATTCCTGTAGACTCTTCCTTCTAACTCTTACCAGCTGTCAACCACTTCTCCCCAGCCTCACCCACCATTCATGCTCTTTCAAGATACAAGCATCTTGAGCCTGGACTAATGGAATAATTTACAAGGTCTCACTTGCCCCCTTCTAATCTGGGCCTTTTTAGAAGTAGGCCAGATCTTGTCCCTCTCTGTCTGGGGGGCCCCTCCCTGCTTCATCACATCCTCTCCCCTGGCTCGTTATGGTCAGTGCATACCAGCTGAACTTCCAATAGTCAGAACCCATATTTTGAAGCCCGTGAGCTATCTCTGGCCAAGGGAACCATTCTTACCATGTAAGCAGAAGGCCGACAGGGCACCAGGGATTAAACAGTCCTATTCCATCAGCCCTCAACCAATCCTTGAGAAGCTTTACGGGTTACAGGCCAACACTGTTTCTCAGAGTTCCTCAGGAGGATTGAATGTCAGTTGCCCACAGTGGCAATTCACCATTCATTCATTCCTTCTGGTTTCTGTCTGGTTTTCTCACTCCTGTATGGACTTTTCCTGGGATTACCTCCCAAATAAACTAATTGCTCTTGAATCTTTGACTCAGGGTCTGCTGCTGGGGGCCCCCAAATTAAGACTAAAATACTTCTCTTAAGCTTGGTTATATAAAGGAAAATAAGCAATGCCATCTTCCAGCTATTTTGAAAATTTGATATATCAGAACACAGATTTTCAGAATCAGGTGAATGAATGCCTTTTTATGATATCACAAGATTGACTTCTTTTGCTCCTTCTTATTGAAACTCATTCCTAAAGCTGGGAGAATTCTATCATAAGTACTTCTGGGGTGTGCTTATGCAAGTCCCAACAACCTCTTTTTTTTTTTTTAATTTTATTTATTATTTTTTTGGGGGTACACCAAGTTCAATCATCTGTTTTTATACACATATCACCATATTCCCTCCCTCCCTTGACTCCCACCCCCTTGACTCCCCCCCCCCGCCCTCCCTCGAGTCCCCCCCACCCTCCCCGTCACAGTCCTCTAAGGCATCTTCCATCCTCGAGTTGAACTCCCTTTGTTATACAACAACTTCCCACTGGCTATCTATTTTACAGTTGGTAGTATATATGTCTGTGCTACTCTCTCGCTTTGTCTCAGCTTCCCCTTCACCCCCCGCCACCTCCCAAACCTCAAGTTCTCCAGTCCATTCTCTGCACCTGCGTCCTTGTTCTTGTCACTGAGTTCATCAGTACCATTTTTAGATTCCGTATATGTGAGTTAGCATACAATATTTGTATTTCTCTTTCTGACTTACTTCACTCTGTATGACAGACTCTAGGTCTATCCACCTCATGACATATAGCTCCATCTCATCCCTTTTTATAGCTGAGTAATATTCCATTGTATATATATGCCACATCTTCTGTATCCATTCATTTGTTGATGGGCATTTCAGTTGCTTCCATGTCCTGGCTATTGTAAATAGTGCTGCAGTAAACATTATGGTACATGTTTCTTTGGGGATTATGGTTTTCTTTGGGTATATGCCCAGGAGTGAGATTACTGGATCATATGGTAGTTCTATTTTTAGTTTTTTAAGGACCCTCCAAACTGTTTTCCATAGTGGCTGTACCAACTTACATTCCCACCAACAGTGCAAAAGAGTTCCCTTTTCTCCACACCCTCTCCAACATTTGTTGTTTCCAGATTTTGTGATGATGGCCATTCTGATCAGTGTGAGGTGATACCTCATTGTGGCTTTGACTTGCATTTCTCTGATGAGTAGTGATGTTGAGCATCTTTTCATGTGTGTGTTGGCCATCTGTATGTCTTCTTTGGAGAAATGTCTATTTAGGTCTTCCGCCCATTTGTGGATTGGGTTATTTGCTATTTTGGTATTAAGCTGCATGAGATGCTTGTATAATTTGGAGGTTAATCCTTTGTCCATTGTTTCATAGGCAACTATTTTTTCCCATTCTGAGGGTTGCCTTTTAGTCTTGTTTATGGTTTCTTTCGCTGTGCAAAAGCTTTTAAGTTTCATGAGGTCCCATTTGTTTATTCTTGATTTTATTTCCATGATTCTAGGAGGTGGGTGCAAAAGGATCTTGCTTTGATGGATGTCATAGAGTGTTCTGCCTATGTTTTGCTCTAGGAGTTTGATAGTGTCTGGCCTTCCATGTAGGTCTTTAATCCATTTGGAGTTTATTTTTGTGTATGGTGTTAGGAAGTGTTCTAATTTCATTCTTTTACATGTTGCTGTCCAATTTTCCCAGCACCACTTATTGAAGAGGCTGTCTTTTTTCCATTGTATATTCGTGCCCCCTTTGTCAAAGATAAGGTGCCCATATGTGTTTGGGTTTACTTCTGAGTTCTCTATTCTATTCCATTGATCTTCCTTTCTCTTTTTGTGCCAGTACCATACTGTCTTGATCACTATGGCCTTGTAGTATAGTTTGAAGTCAGGAAGCCTGGTTCCACCAGCTCCATTTTTCCTTCTCAAGATTGCTTTGGCTATTCGGGGTCTTTTGCGTTTCCATACAAATTGTAAGATTTCTTGCTCTAGTTCTGTGAAAACCAATAACCTCTTAAGTGCCTCTACCCACAAAGCAAGGGGCCGTGGGAACCATGTTTATAGCTTGTAACCCTGGTCATACATGATTGGACAAGCATAGCCCTCTGACCCAAGCTGGACCAATAAAATCCACCTTCTCAGGAATGTGAAGTTAGGACTTAGACTTTCTAGTTCAGTCTGAGCTGAGAAAAATAAATCATAGCAACAGTGGGACAGCCATTTTCCACTCCATATTTTCTACTATGTAGGCTAAGCAACAGAAAAAGCTAGTCTGCAGAGAGAAGAAAATAAAGTCAGCAGAGATAGAAGACAGGACTGTTTGGGTTCCTGGCTGTTTTCCAACCTCTTCCTGAAGCTCAGCTGAATCTATGTCCATCATCAGTTCTGAGAGACAACCTGTATGCTTATAAGCCTTTTTTTTTTTAAATGCCTTAGCCAGCTCAAGTTGGTCTCTGTTACTTGCAACCAAAGGATTCAAATGAATATAGTTTCCATGAAGCTTGCTACAGAAGAAGAGAAACATCTTTGATGTACTTTCCTGGTAGAAGATTTTTTGTCCAAATCATTCAGGTGGCTGAACAAAAAGCATCCTGTGTCCACAGGAGGAGGGTCTGGTTGAAGGTAGGGAGCACCGTGCTCTGTTTTTTTGTTTCCTGACAGGCTTTTTGGTTTTTTTTGGATTTTTTTTTTTTTTTTTTTGCTTTAGTTTGTCCCTCTAACCAGAGTATTTTGGTGCTATTTTACTTCTCAAGACTTCTTGTCTCTGTTAAGTCTTAACTTTGGGAGAGAAAGTATATCTTAAGGTAATCACCACTGAAATTATAAAATATTTCTCTTAAGCATGGTTAAGTAGAGTAAAATAAGCAATTCCATCTTTCAACTATTCTAGAAATTTGCTATCTTTGGAACATAGATTTTCAAAGAATCATAATCATTTGATTTCTCCTACTTTTCCCCTGCTTAAGTGATAGCATGAGGTGTTCCAATCCAAAGAACACATGCCTGTAAGGAGCTGGTGTTGGAGTGGCCACAGGGGTACACCAGCTGCGTTGATGACTCCAATACATGGTCTCTCTGGATTTTTTCCTTTTGCCCTGAAACTTTATAATTCCATTTCAGTATGATTCTGGGCCAGTTTTGTGACTTGCTTTAGTCAAAAGAATATAGTGGAAATGATGGTACAACATTTTGAAGCCTAGATCTTATGAGAGCTTGCATATTTCACTCATTCTCTTGCATAATTGGTCTTGCTCACACTTGGACTCTAGCCATGTCATGAGAACTGGCCCTGGCTAGTGTTCTGGAGAATGAAGACCCCGTGGAGAAGAACAAAGTCATCCCAGTCAAGACCAAACAAGACTAACCACCCCTAGCCAAACCACCAGCTGAATGCAAACACATATGCAAGTCCAGCCAGGATCAGCAAACCAGGCCCAGATCAGCAGAACCATCCAGGGGATCACTAGATGTTGGAGAAATGATAGATTGGTATTGTTTTAAGTTAATGAGTTTTGGGATGACTTGTTATATAGCCTCATGGTGGTAATAGGTAGATATAGCTGGTAGGCTACCAAATCTTTCTTCCATTGGAATTACACATGCTTAAGCCCCTAACTTGAAACTTGAAAGAAAATGATAATTCTGTTCACGTGTTATTATAACTTTTCAACAGATTGGGAGGCTATATTCTAAATGATTGTCTTAATATGGGCTCCATTGTCTACATCAAAGTCACCCTACAGATGACTTGGACGTCATCTGAAAGAGATTAATCTTACAGAGCAGAGCTGGGCAAACTGCAGCCCATGGGCCAAATCCCACCTGCGGCCAGTTTCTGTCAAGTTTTACTGAGATACAGTCATATTCAGCTTTTTACATGTTATCTGTGGTTGCTTTTGGGCCACAATGATAGAGTTGTATACTTCTGACAGGCACTATATGGCCTGCAAAGTCTAAAATATATATTTTCTGGCCTTTATAGGAAAAAATTTGCTGATCCTTGCTCTAGAGAATCTAAAACTGAGGTTCCATGTCCTAATAATGGGAAGGATGTGCCACATGGGTTAAGACTACAAGGGCAGAGAAAACAGCAATGACAGCTAAGAAGCAGAGCCCTGAAGTTGCAGAGATAGAGGCTCCAAATGGCAGCCACCCACTGGTGCTTTTCACACGGACACAGGCATGCAGCACGCTCGCTGGGGAGAAGCAGCAGGGGTTTGTTTAATTAATGACCAATAGCAGTTCTCTATTCAACAACAGAAAGCCCAGCTTGTTCTAAATATAAACGTTACCCTTAGACTCCTTGAAAATCACTTTTCTCTGTAGTCAACATCTGAGGCTATAATCCTCTCTGGAGTGCAACTTTTTTTTGTTGTCGAATATAAGAAACCATAGAGAAAAATATTGTTAAGATTAGTTCCAAAGAACTCTGCCACTGATTTACTGTCTAATAAATAAATGGAGGGAGAGTCGTGAAGATTAACCCAGCTTCTCACAGATGATAGATCCCAGATACTCAAATATTTCTTCCTATCAACTATCTTATTTTAGCAAGAAAATATTGGGAATGAAAAGTATGGGTAAGTGACATGGATAAAAGTTTCTTCCCAAATTTGTCTTAATGGAAATGCGTGAGGGAAACCTGTAATTTATGTAACAGTTTGTAAGCCTTCGTAAAGAATTCTATGCTATGATTATTCAGCCATGTCTGCTTTCCCTTTTCTTTTTCCTGCCCCATTGATGGAACTCTTGCCATGTGCGAAGCGTTGTACAGACGGGCCCCCCAGAATGCTGGAGAAGCATGCCGAGGGCAGCACATCCAAGTTGGTACCACTGGTTCCTCCACCCAGCCTTGCCCAGCCTCGGGGAAAGCCAGCAGCCCCACCCAGAGGTTCACACCCCAAACTAGGCATTGCTTTGGCTTCTGTCCCCTTCATTTCCCCCACCCAACACATCACCCAGTTCTGGCAGTTCTTCCATCAAAATATAATCCTTTTCTGACCGCTTCTCCATATGCCCATTGCCATCATCACAGTCTCTGCACCAGCATCTCTCCTTGGATGCCTGAGCGAGCCTCCATAAGTGGTCTCATTGGTTCTGTTCTACCCTCCAGGGTCAGTTTTCTCCACGACAACCACTGATCTCTTCAAGATGAAAATGAAGTCAGATCCTTTTTTTGTCCAAACTTTCCAGTAGCTTCTCTTGCTACTCACATACCAAACTTCTTACCACCATCTCTAATGTCCTGCATGATCTCACCCCTCACTGCTGCTCCAGCTTCACCATCAACCTCTTTCTTCTTCCCTGATGTCAGCATGTAACCATCTAGACTCTTTCCTGTTCTTCCAAAGCACTGGCTTATTCCCACCCTGTCAGTGCCTTTGCACTTGCCCTTCCTTCAGGCTAGAAATTCTGCCCTTGAACAACCACATCGTTCTCTCCCTTACTCTCCGCCAGTGGTTCTCAACTGGGGCACTTCTGCCCCACAGAGGGCATCTGGCAGCTGTCTGGAGACATATTTGATGGTCACACTGTGGAGGGTGCTACTGGCATCTAGTGGGTAGAAGCTAGGGGTGCTGCTAGGCTTCCTACATATACAGGTAGGTCCCCATGACCAGGAGTTACCTGTCCCAAACATCAGTAGTGCCGCAAAGGATGAGGAACCCTGCCCTGCTCAGTTCTCTGCCCAGTTGTTTTCTCCTCTGGAAAACAAAAAACTTCTTGGATGCCTTCTTTCCAAAACAGCTTTTCCCTTTTTCTGACCCCACTAACTTTTTTATTCTCTTATTCAGTTTTAACACCATCCTGGAATCAGAGTACCCATTTAGGTTTTGCATCTCTCATCCCTTAAATGTCAGCTCCCTGAGGTGCTTAACCACTGGTTCTTCAGTGTCTGGGGCAATGCCTGGCACATAGTAAGCCTTCAGTGCATGTTGATAGATCTCTGAGGTTTGGAGAGGTTAATAACTTACCTCAGATCACACATGGCTAGTAGGAAACAAAGCCGCCCATGTGTCTATCAGCCCCTTTAAGGCCCTGCACAAACACATACACTCCAAGGAGTAGCTTTATGCTGGTCATGCAAATGCATCTTTAAGATAGTTTTCTCAACTACCCCTTCCAATTTTCTGCACTCTCTCCTTGCCCTATTGCAAGTCCCTCCTGTGTAGAAATTCTAGATCCATTAAAACTCAGATCCTCTGACCCCTTGGCAAATGGTTACTTCTTGTACCTTCTCTTCCTAATCCAAAAATGGCTAATGCAAGTGAGGTGGAAATGCCAGGCAGCCAGGAGCCAGATGAGTCTGTCAGCAAGCCCCATTGTCAATATTGCATTAATTGCTTGATTAACCTTGAGTTCTGTGTAGCTTTTCCCTCCCAGACAAAAATGACCAGTCTCCTTCAGCACCAGCTTGGCACTAACAGAGGAAGATTTGAAATGATTATCCTCACTTAAAGATAGTGTGAGTGTAAAGCAATTATATTCCAATAAAGAGCTTAAAAAAAAAAAAAGAGCTAGGAGGGTACATGATGTAATAAATAGTGCATGGAGCTTCAGGCTGAAATCCAGTGCTTAAGAATGGTTCTACCACTAAATCTTTATTTAAATAAAATGATTTATTTACACTCAAAAAAAAAAAAAAATAAAGATACTGTGAATTCCTGGCTCTTTTTTATGAACATAAAATAGTGAGTGTCCTTTGTTCTTGCAAAAGTGAGGAGCTTTTAAAGAAAAGTCATTTACTGTTCCTTCTTGACTTTTCTGTGCCTTAAAATGGCTTCACATTTTACTTCTGAAAGACTTGGCATTTCTATATTTTAACGCTGGACATTTTCACTTTGGGTTTGGCCCATGTTTCTAGATTTTCTTCCATCCCACCTCTGCTTCCCCAGCCTCCCTCACCCGCCAACATGTCATTTTTAATGACGTATAAATACCCATTGTAACCATGGAAGTGATCTTGACCCAGAGAACCTGTTGTTAAAGGGAGCCCCCAGCTGGACACCACCAGGGCTGCAAAATGGAGGAAGCTACTTCCTCCTTGCAAGGAGGTTCCCAGACTTTTGTCTGTGGGCTTGCCTTTCTGCCCTTATCGAAAGCTGTGTGCTTTTCATGGCACTGGAGCCTGTTCTTTAATGAATTAATTTCTTGGCAGACCTCTTAGTGTACAGCTGAACACTTCATTTTCTCATTTGGGATTTCCTGTTGACCTTGACCTCCCCTGGCTCTGGTTGGGAAAGTAGCCTGCAGACTAACCTGATTCTAGTCTCACTTATCTGAATTACCTCTTTTTTAGGAGACAAGATGCATTTGTTCCCCCTTCATAATCCCTCTGAGGTCTGCAACTTGAGAGGGGGCCCTGAAGCTCTTTGAATCACAGTTGAGCAGCTGTTGTGTTGGCTGCAAAATTTAAATTAGCGAAGCTCAGGAGAAAGTGACTAAGGCAATTCATGTTTCAAGGAGGCAATATATCTTGAACATGAGGCAGAGTGTCACAGGGTGGAAGGAATTCAAGCTTTGGGGGGAGGTACAGGTTCACATTTGATTCCACTGTGCACAAGCTGTGTGACCCAGCTAAATCATTGACCCTCTCTGGGCTTTAATTGCCCCACAAAATGGGATTTCGTATACCTACCATTTTAGAGTTTGGGAGAAGATTAAGAATAGAGTATGTATAGTGCCTAATCCAGTGACTGACATGTAGTGGGGCTTATTTGTATTTTTACTGAAAATCTTAACTAGGGAAGATTTGTTTCCGTTGAGAGACAGTATCCTTGTTTCCATCGAGAGACAGTCTGATGACCCTCGTGTCTCGTGTGGGGGAAGGCAATTGCAGGACTGAGTTTTCTGAGGTTGGGAATGTACATTCAAAGAATATGTAGAGAGGGGAGGTTTTAGGGGAGAAAGAGAACAGGGTATTTTATGGGTTGGTAGAGCTTTGGGTATGAGAAGCTGTGTTGTGCTGTGGGACCACGCATAGAAGGAGTCTGGTGACTTTGCCATTGGCTGACAGGCTGACCCAGAGACATGCCAGGGTACTTGAACTTGAGGTTTTCTAGTCTGTGTAACTCCCAGTGACCAGTTTGTACTTTCTTATTCAACTCTCCATAGTGCCCAGATTATATCTGTGCACTCGGCAAGCAGTGTGTTTCGTTTTATACTGATTTTTTCCTATGTTATTCCTTTTTTTTTTCCCCCTCTTCAAACAATCATCCCATATGTGAGTGTCTTAGGTTGTGCTTCCCCAGAAGCTGGCCACAAGGTAAACCACTGAATGCAAATAGTTGATTTGGATGGTGATCCTGGGAAGCTCTGGGAAGGTGATGGGGAAGTGAGACGTGGAAAAGTTTAGTCCACACAAGGTAGCTTAGTGAGTGGGCCACCTCTGGGGGCAGCTGGGGCTTAGTCCCAGGAGCAAATCCCTGGGAAACAGTGTGTAGCATCCTCAGAGATGTTCCACCAAAAGCTAGGACATAAGCCTAGCAATAGATGCTGAGAGATGATGGCTAGGGCACTAATAGCATCTGAGATAGTAGGAGAAGGTGAAGAAACGGCATCTGAGAACCAGGATGGCCGTGTTCCTGTAGAGGCTCAGTTTGGTGTTGCTAAAGGAGCCTCCAACCAGGAAATAAGAACCAGTTTCAAATCCTCTGCCTCTACCTAAATGGGTAAGCTTGGGCAAGTGACTTCCCCTCTCTGGGCCTCAGATTTTCTCACCTGTGAAGAAAGGAGTGTGGGGTAAATGATCCTGAAGGCCCCTTGCAGCTTAGAGAGTCAGTGGTTCCTTGGATCAAAGTCCCATGATGGACTCAAAGGAACAGGTTGATGTTCCCCATCAGCACTGTAACCAGAGATTAAATCATGAGAGGTACTCTCTATTGAACACTTCCTCTGCAGAGAGAGACTAGAACGTTTACATGCAGTATTTTATTTCAGCTTCGTGGCAGTATGAGGAAACAGGAACTGCTTTTACCTCTATTTTGTAGAAGAGGAAACAGAGCAAGGTTGTCTAATTTATCCTTGCTGCATAGGTAATAAGTGATAGAGCTGAGGTTTGATCTCATGACCCATAATTGCTATATTCTGCTGCCTCCCACTTTTGTGGTGCTGGCCCAGAACATCTGTGCTATAGAATCCTCTCATGTGGGTGCATCTGTGGAAATACAGTGGCATCCCTTCCTCTGTAGTATTATAGGACTTATGGATTATGGATGCAACCTAGATCTATTCATAATATGAGCTGTGTCCTAGGATAGGAATCTCTACCGAAAGTACAGTTTTCCCAACATCGTTATCATTGTCGTTCTCATCATAGGGTCAGTCATTTTTTGATGACTGGCTACTTTCCTGGTACTCTTGGTGCTTTACATTTGTCAACTTGCTCAAACTGTACAACAATCCTATGAAGTAGGTACCATTATTATTCCTGTTTCAGATATGGGAAAACTGAAGCCCAGAGATGTTGAGTAACATGGCTGGGTTTCACAGCCACGTATGACTGAGTAAGGGGCAGAGCAAGGAGTTTGACTTAGAGCCCATATTCATTCCTCCACCACCAGTTTGCCTTTCCAGAGTCTCTGGTACTTACCGCACTGGCATTTGCATTTTGATGGTGTCCTGCTAAGTTAGAGCTCAGACTGCATTTCCCGATGCCACCTAGACACCGACAGAGGAGTGACTGAGAGTCATTTCAGCCAAGATGATTCAGGTGCCAGTATGTGGCTGGAAAGGGAACACTTACTTCCATGTTGTCTTTGTCCCCTGGTACATTTTACGTATTGCAAATGCTTCTTGCCTGAAAGAAGTGGGTAAAGTCCAAAGAGACTTTTTGTTTTTAAACCCTATTTAGAAATGTGGCATCTCTCTGGGTCCTTGTTATTGTTTAAAAGCTGTGTTGCGCTCCAGTATTCTCATAGTATCTCTCCATCTGCGCCCGGTTACCCTTGAGCTGGAGTAAGCAAGGTTATTCTGCATAAACAAGTCCCACTGGTAAAAGTGCTTCCGGATATAGGATCTGAGAACATTCTCCAAGTGAAGAGACATAAGCCAAGACTGGCTATGCAGTCTTGCATGACTTTTTTTTTCTTTTATTGAATGAAAGATTCTTTAAATTCTAAACATGATTTCAAATAATAACCTTTCCCCTTCCAACTCCTGTAGTTTCCTCCCCTCTTCCCTTTCCCCTGGTAACCACTAGTTTGTTCCCTGTATCTGTGAGTCTGCTGCTTTTTTGTTTTATTCACTAATTTGTTGTATTTTTTAGATTCCCCATATAAGTGATATCATGCACTGTTTTCTCTGATTTATTTCACTTAGCTTAATGCTCTCCAAGTCCATCCATGTTGCTGCAAATTTAATTTTTTTATGACTGAGTAGTATTCTATTGTGTGTGTGTATATATGTGTATGTATGTATATATATATATATATATATATGCCACATCCTCTTTATCCATTCATCTGTTGATGGACACTTAGGTTGCTTCCATATCTTTGCTTTTGTACATAATGCTGCTATGAATATTGGGTTGCATGTATCTTTTTGAATTAGTGTTTTTGTTTTTTTGAATACATACCCAGGAGTGAAATTGCTGGGTCATATGATTGTTTTATTTTTAGTTTTTAGTTTTTCCATATTATTTTCCACAGTGGCTGCACCAATTTACATTCCCACCAACAGTGTATGAGGGTTCCCTTTTCTCCACAACCTCGACTGCATTTATTTGTGGTTTTTTTGATAATGGCCATTCTGACAGGTGTGAGGTGGTATCTCATTGTGGTTTTGATTTGTACTTCCCTAATGTTAGCAATGTTGAACGTGTGATGACTTCTTTACCTAGTGACTCCATTCATTTGTATGTTCATTCAAGAATTTCACACCAATTCATGGTCAGATTCTCTATGAGGCATGTTAGGGAACACAACAGGTGAACAAGACATTCAGAATCCTCAAAAATCCACTGGCCAGCTCTCTAAAATATGGAATTGAGGCATAGATAAGGGAAGAAGCAATTAATCATGGAATGAAATTAGGACACTATCATGAAACAAATGTTAAATAGTGAAAATCACCACATTAAGTATTTGGGCTTCAGAAAACGATAGGAATATTTTGGCTGTGAAATAACAGAAGTATTCCTCAGACTAGGAAAAAAAGAAGGGGATAAAACATGGCATGCTTTCAAAATAAATTAATTTAAATTGCAAATTATAAGATGTTGAGCACTTTTTTAGAAGCCTGCTTAATTTTTTCTTTCTTTTAGTTATTTAGCAGGGTTAAAGTTAGGCCAGATTGTGCTGGCATCTCATTTGAACTTAACTTCCGATCTTAGCCTTGAGGACTCTGAAGGCTTATTGTCCACCAGGGATAGGCACTGTTCCTTAGGTGGACGTGAAAGCAGTTTGTAATTAAGCAGGAAGAGGGAGAGAGACTGTGGTTGTTCCTGAAGGTGACAGTGACAGGTGCTCAAGTGTGGACTTCCCTTAGTAGTGACAGATCTGTTTGTCCTCGGGAGAGGAGAGAGCTGAAGGCAGGTAGGGGAAAATACTTCATTCTGAAGGGTGTTTGCCCATCCTGACTTCTGCAGGTGGCTTGCTGGATTATTTAAAGAGCATTGAGGGTAATGCCTGTGGGAGGTATCGATGAAGCACGTGGGTCCCATGACCTACTGAAACAAAAACTGGTGATGGTTGGGGGGTGGGGGGCTTAGGGTGGGATGAATTGGGAGATTGGGATTGCCATGTATACATTACTAATAAGAAAAAAAAATCAAATTGTACACTTAAAAAAATAAAAATAAAAATGAAGAAAAAAAAACCTGGTAATGGGGACGTCCCTGGTGGCGCAGTGGTTAAGAATCTGCCTGCCAAAGCAGGGGACACAAGTTTGATCCCTGGTCCAGAACGATCCCACATGCCTCGGAACAACTAAGCCCATGTGCCACAACTACTAGCCTGTGCTCTAGAGCCTGTGAGCCACAACTACTGAGCCTGCATACCACAGCTGCTGAAGCCCATGAGCCTAGAGCCTGTGCTCTGCAACAAGAGAAGCCACGTCAATGAGAAGCCTGTGCACTGCAACGAAGAGTAGTCCCTGATTGCAGCAACTAGAGAAAGCCCACGTGCAGTCTAAATACATACATACATACATACATACATACATAAATTTAAAAAAACCCACAGACACAAACAAACAAAACAACTGGTAATGGCATTTCTCCCTGGGTTACCAAAATCCTCAAGCTGTAAGTAAGTAATGTAAACCGTGTTCCTCTACTAAAAACACGTGTGTTTAATCCCAGATTATGAATGTCAGCTACTGTTAACCTTGTAATGGTCTGTTCATTTATCTTCATAATTGGTCCACTTCCTGTTTTCTTATCTGCTTACTCTTCTTCTGACCCCAAGCCACAAAGAGAATCTTATCCCATTTCTATCTTTATTTCTGACAATTGTCATGTGTCCTTTATCTTCAAAGATTGGCAAAATAGGATTCTGAGTTCAGGAGGCAATTTTTATGCAGTAGAGGTACTACTGTATCAACTCATCTATCTATAAGCCCTCTACCCAGAAAACTCATCACTTTGAACAACAGTGAAAAGCCAGCATGAAAGAAGAAGAGACCCTGTGGGATGAAGTCTAAAAGCCTAGGCACACAATCCCATAGGAGAATTCTTCAGGCCTGGATCAATATTCAGTTTGTTCTTATTGGATATAGTTTTAACAGGTTGATTAGTTGGTCTCTCAAATCAGCAGATTAATTACAGTAATTACTTTGGTGTAGCCAGAGTGGATGTTCTGAACCAGTGCTGGCCAATAGAACTTTCTGCAATTATGGAAATGTTCTGTACCTGTGCTGTTCAGCATGGTAGCTGCCAACCCTACGTGGTGGCTGAGGACGTGAAATATGGCTAATGTGAGTAAAAAGCTGAAGTTTCCATTTTACTTAATTTTCATTAGTGTAAATTTAAATCTAAAAAGCCACATGTGGCTGGTAACTGCAATATTAGGCAGTGCAGCTCTAAACAGACTCATTGGCTATAGTGAAGTAACCAAAGCATTATAGAACAAGACCATTTAGTGTAAAGACAAAGAGGCTCCTAAAATACCAACAATTGCTGAGGTTTATTGAATTACAGCCCTGGTCATCTATTCTTTTAATCTACTCTTCACTTGATAAATATTTATTAAGCAGCTACCATGTGCTTTCACTGTGCTTGGGATAAAACAGTGAACAGACAGGAGAGAAATCTTTGTCCTCAGGCAGTGTATATTTTAGTGGAGGGATATATCCACTAAATAAATAAGTAGCAAAAATATATAGGATGCCAGTTGATGATGAGTGATATGTACAAGTGAGGGAAAAGAGGTGATATAAGGAGAGGATGTGGGAGCTGCAAGTGTAAATAGGAAAAGGGAGAAGGTCTCATTGAGAAGGTAAAGGAGGAGGGTCAGGCTGTCGTTACCTGGTGACAGAGCATGCCAGCTAGACAGAAATAGAAACTCGAAAGTCCTGAGTTGGGAGGGTTCCTGGTAGATTCAAGGAACAACAGTGGGATGTGTATGGTGCAAAGGAGAGTAGTAAGAGATGGAAACAGGGTGAAAGGAGTGGAGGTGGTTACACATTGTTGGTAGAGCCATGAGCATTTACTGACAGTTTGGATGTGGCCTGTAGGAGTGAAAGGGGAGTCCAGGATGATTCCAAGGATGTTGGCCCAAGCAAATCAAATGGTGGAGTTGCTATCTGCTGACATGGTGGACCATATTTACAATGTAATCTGGATGAGATGGTCAGCCACTGTTTCTTCACATTGGATCCGTGGTGGACATTGAGCCTGGGCTTGAATGTGACTTCAGACTCATTCTTAACCTTGTTCTCCTGGAAGCCAGTATGTGCCCAAGTTGGCGCTGAAGATGAAACCATCACTGGATTCAATTATGCCTATGACTCAGGAAGGTGGGAAAATATGTGACCCACTTAGTGAAGAGTTCTAGCCAAGAAATGACTTAATTTCTATAAAATTTAGTTGATTAATATGCTTCAATTCTTTGCAATTCCTTACCATGGGAATCCATGTAAGGAAAAGATTGGCCAAAGTATGCAGAATTATCCTTGGAACCCTCTGCCGTCCTGACTGTAACATCTTTCATTGTAGAGTGGAATCTCATATGATATGGGGATGATTCATGCCAGTACAGCATGATTCTTTGAAGAGCAGGAGCCATGTTCCATTCATTTCCATCTGTCTAGTACCTGGATCATTACAAATGATCAATAAAGTTGGTTGCCTTGAATATTTTTGAATTAGCACAGGGCCTGATTTTAAAGTGACCTCACCATATTATGTAACACTATTAAGCATTTATTAAGTACCTACCTTGTGCTGGGTACGAGTGGTCTAATAGTGCCAATCATGAGAAGAACAGTGTGAATTATATGTAATTATAATTCAGCCAATATTTATTGAGAACCTACTGCATGTCGCACACTGGGCTTGATTCCATCTGGCGTTCAAGTAGCTCAGAGTTTCATAAGGATGCTCTCAATCTAATGTAATGGATTCATTAAAGATCACAGATTCACATAAGCATAGATCTTGCATGGAGATCTCAGAGAACCATATCATCCAACTTCCTATCCTGAGGCACATAGAATAATATCATCCACATTGTTGGCGTAAATAACAGAGAGAATTAGAAGCCTTTTGAAGGGCTCACACCAGAGCCTTTATGGAAACTGTTCAGCTGTTCTCAACTAGGGCATTTTGCCTTCTAAAGGACATTTAGCAATGTCTGGAGAGATTTTTGGCTGTCTTATTGAGAAGATGTTACTGGCATCCAGTGAGTAGAGGCCGGGGATGCTGTTAAACATACAACAGTGCACAGGACAGCCCCATAGCAAAGTTGTACAGGTCAAAATGTTAACAATGCCAAGGCTCAGAAACCTTTATGTCCACACTATAGAGCATCAGAGCTTTGGGTCTACTTGCCTCAAATCTGAAGGAGAGGATAAAGTAAGAAGTATAGTTTTAGAAGCATATATACAGCACAGAGACTCTTTAAACTGTAAGTCCCCCTGTGTGTGCACTGGATGGCGTGGGAGTGTTTGTTTACACAGGTGCTCTGGATGGCTCAGCTTTGTCTTCATCTGATGGGGCTCTGGACTTCATTTTGGCTAGTGTTTGTGTGTTCGCAGTCAAATTGGATGGTGTTTGTTCAGAGAAAAAGCAGGAGGATTGCTTAGAAAAAGACAGGAGTAAAAAATATCTCTGCTGTTTTTTTTGGCAACTTGCTGTTGATCTTTCCAATGAGGCAAAGAAGAGAAAAGGGGCAAAGGCTCTGATGTAAGGAGACTAGGTTCACGATGGCGATCCCTGGCATGTGGATATATCATATGCTGACGATTTGAAAACTCTCCTTCATTTGAAACAGGTGAAAGAAAAACTGTCAAAGTCAGGACAATGGTAAGTGTCAGAAAGTGGCCCCAAAAAACTTTGTTCTCTTACTACATAACCTGGTTTTGAAAAGAAAATTTTAACCCTCCACTGGCTTCCTGACACCTTTCAAGTAAAGTACCAAAGTTCTTACCATGGTTTGCAAGGCCTTGCCAACCTCTCTGACCTTTTCTCTGTCTTGTTGACTTCGCTGGTACCTCACTGACTTTCTTTCTGTGCCTTTAGTACACCAGGCATGATCCTACCTCAGGGCCTTTGCATTTGCTGTTCCCTCTACTTGGAACTCTCTTCCCCTGCATCTCCCCCGCTTCCTTCATGTCTCTACTCAGAGTGGCTTTCTTTGACCATTACCTCCCTCGACATCTCTCTTTATTATCTTAACTTGTTTATCATCTGATAAAATTGTTTTAAATCAAAGTATAGTTGATTTATATTGTCTTAGTTTCAGGTGTACAACAAAGTGATTCAGTTATACAAACAGACACACACAGGTTATTACAAAATATTGAGTAGAGTTCCCTGTGCTATACAGAATGTCCTTGTTGTTTATCTATTTTACCTAGAGTGACATGTATCTGTTAATCCCAAACTGCTAATTTATCCCTCCGTCTCTTTCCCCTTTGGTAACCATAAGTTTGTTTTCTGTGTCTGTGGGTCTATTTCTGTTATGTAAAGAATTTCATTTGTATCTTTTTTTTTCTTTTAGATTCCACATATAAGCAATATCATATGATATTTGTCTTTGTCTGGTTTACTTCACTTAGTATGATAATCTTTAGGTCCATCTGTGCTGCTACAAATGGCATTATTTCACTCTTTTTTATGGGTGAGCAATATTCCATTGTTGTCTATATATACAACACCTTCTTTATCCATTCATCTGTTGATGGACATTTAGGTTGTTTCCATGTCTTGGCTATTTTAAATTATGAACATGGGGTGCATGTATCTTTTTGCATTAGTGTTTTGTCTGGACATACACCCAATAGTGGGATTGCTGGGTAATATGGTAATTCTATTTTTAGTTTTTTAAGGAATCTTCATACCATTCCCCATAGTGGCTGCACCAATTTACATTCTTACCAACAGTGTCGGAGGGTCCCTTTTTCTCCTCTCCAGCATTTTTCATCTGATACAATTTATCATCTGGTATAATTTTTCAGTTTATTTATTTGTTCCCTGTAGTCCCTCAGCACCCAGGACAGTACCTGGCATGTCATAGGTGTCCAGTACATATTTGTTAAAAGGATGCCTATTGCAAGATAGAGAACACTAGCCATGAACACAGACAGATAAAAGATGCTGTATCAGTATGGAGATACTGGAAGTGTTCTGCACATCTATGATCTGCCCCTCGGCCACTGTATAACTTTGTGTATAGGCGGCTTCAAAAATGGCTCACCATGATCCGTCTCCTGGTGTTTATCTCCTTGTGTGATCGATGAATGAAGGTGGGCCCTAGTGACACATTAACAAACCAAATTAGGCAAAAGTGATGGGATAGCATCCCGAGATTATGTTTTAAAAGACCGTGGCTCCGTCTTGCTTGCATGTTCTTCCTCTGACTCCCTTTGCTTGCTCCCCCGATAAAACAAGATGTCATGCTCTGAGCTGCCCTGTATAGAAACCCATGTGGCAAGCAGCAAAGCACAACTTCCAGCCAAGAGTCAGGGAAGAACTGAGGCCCTCTGTCCAACAGCCCACAAGGAACCTAGTCCTGCCAACCACCACGAGTGGCTTGGAAGTGGACCCTTCTCCAGTCAAGCTCTGAGATGAGACTGCAGCCCATGCAACCTCTTATTATAGCCTATGAGAGAATGTGGGCCAGAGATTCCTTAGTACCCAGATTTCTGACCCATAGAAACCATGAAAGATAAATATTATTGTTTTAAGTTGCTAACCTTTGAGGGTAATTTGTTATGCAGCAATAGATAACTAATACATTTTGAATGAGTTTTTAATCATTGTTTTCCTTCCCTTTAAAATGTGGATCACAATGACCCTTTCGCATAGGATTGCTGTGAGGATTAAATGAGAAAACATTGAGTAAGAAATGATCCTTCCTATCAAGGAGAGTACAGTCTGCAGGGAGATTTTATGTCAGCTGTGGGGTGTGAGTACAGATATGAGATGGGAAAGGCATTCCCAGAGTAGGAAACTCCATGAACAAAGGTGTGGTAACTTGACAGCTCGTGGTATGGCACGTAAGTCTGCAGCACAAGAATTTGTGGAAGCAGGAGGTGAGGCTGGAACCAGGCCTAGGCCAAACTCTTGAGAGGACTTGTCTGTCCTGAGAAGGGACCTGGGTGAGTGTCTTGTGGGGAATGGGTGCAATGAAGTAATTTGAGCTCTGGAATATGTTGGAAGGGGCTTTGGCCCTACAAGAGTTTAAGTTTTCTCAACTAACTTGTTCCTTAAGATCAGCTCCTAACTTGTTTCTCTTTTGCATTTTTAGAATGTGTGAAAAATACATATATTCTCATTGTAACAGTTCATTATTACGGAGTAAAAACCACCCTTTTCATTTTTCAGCCCCCATTTTCCCCTCCCCAAGGGCATCATAGTTTTCACTTGTTCTATCACACACAGGGACACAACAAGCAGTGATGTGCCAGAGCTGTCTGATAACCCTTGTGTTTAGGAATATCACATTAGGAGCTTGAAATTGGACGTATCGGTGCCATGGAAACTGGCAAAGACTACAGATCAGACCGCCCCCTTGCAAAGCTTGTTTACAAGGACACCACCAGTTGTATGTATCTATTAAGACCCTTTTCTGCTTATTTACATGGAAAAAATCCTTTCAGGCTGATAGCTGGAAACATGCAGTACGTGGGTTTAGAGCATAAACCTTGGAGTCAGGCAGCATGAGTTCAAATTCTGAGTTTATCCTAGGTGACCTAGTCTATTCTGAGTCTAGGTTGGTTGACCTTGGCTGGACTATCGAACCCCTCTGAGCCTCAGTTTCCTTCTCTCTAGAATGCAGATAATAACAGTACTTATCTCATAGATTTATAGTGACGCTTGAATGAGTGAATATTTGCAAAGGGCTTGAAACAGTGCCTGCCTTCCGGTAAGTCTGTATAAAGTTTAGTTATTATTTTTAGCACAAATGGGGTCAAACCTTAGGTAATGTTGTACAACATACTTTTTTTTTTTTTTAAAAACAATACATCTTGGAGAGCTTAGAGACAGTATTTTCTTTTTTTAAATTGGACTTTTTATTGTGAGATAATTGTAGATTCACATGCGGAAAAAATACAGATATCCTGGGTACCCTTTCACAAGTCTCACTCAGCAGCAATATCTTGCAAAACTACAGTAAAATATCACAACCAAAATGTTGACATTGATACAGTCAAGATACAGAACATTTCCATCACAAAGACCCCTCAGGTTGCCCTTCTACAGCCATAACTACTTCTCTCCTGCCCCACCCCCTACTTAAACCTGCAACTACTAATTTCTCCTTCATTTCTAGTATTCTGTGATTTCAAGAATGTTATATAAATGGCATATTACAGTGTGTAACCCTTTGGGATCGACTCTTTTCACTGGTATATTTCTCTGGAGGTTTGTTCGGGTTATCACGTATATTCACAGTTCTTTCTTTTTTTTTCTTTTTTTTTTTTTTTGCTGAATCATATTTCATGGTATGGATGTACCACACCTGTTTAATTTTTTCACCCATTGATGGTCATCTTGGTTGTTTCCAGTCTGGGGCCATTAGGAATGTTATAAACATTTGTTTACGGGTTGGATTTTGACTTCCTCAGCTCCAATTGAGGGATACATAAGGCAAAAAGAAAAGCCAGGGTGTTTACTACTACGTCATTCCTTCGATTTCAGATCCCTAGCTGAACTGCCTTCTTCACTCCTGTTAGAGTTCCCTTGTGTTTGTTTTATATATAATGTCCAGGGTTTTTAGTTATACTTAGTGGGACGTCTGGGGAAAATTATGTCTATTTCCGTTTCCCAGAAGCAGATGTCCCAGCATTCTTTTTAACTGGTGGGTATCACCCTATAAGTATATGGATATATAATAGCATGTCATCCATCTTCAACATTTTCCCACATTTTTACTCAAAAAACCAAGCTCCATAGAATGGCCCTGTACGTGTCTTTTTGTGCTCCTGTGAAGATGTTTTTCTATAATAGTAACCAGAGTAGAATTGCATGATCAAAGGGTATAAACTGTTTTGTTGTTTTTGTTATCATGTAAGTTTCAGCTGTACAGCGTTATGATTTGCCATGTGTAAAATGCTATAAAATTATATATTTATATTTACTCCAAATTGTTCTGCAAAAACACTTTCCCAGTTTATATTCCCTCCCATGCTAATCTGTGCTGGGTACTATTTTATGGACATTGAAGGCTAACTCTACACTCACCTGATGTTTAGTAGGTGCAGGTGAAGTAAAGTGAGGTAGATCTATTGTGACCTGGATGTGGGCTCAAACACAGGCTCATCTTTTCCTGAATCTGAGTGCTAAGTATTTAAAAAACTGGCCAGGTGACTGATGAGAGGCTGGTCCCACAGCTCTTTACTCCAGTGTACCAGTGGTGAGGGCCTCATTGAGTTGATTAGAGAGCTCTGTCCACTGATGGGATGATTCATAACTGAGCCCTTCTCAAGCTCATGAGAGAGCTTGGTTGGCTGGGGAAATCAGCCTCGGCTCAGAGCCAAGAAGAAACCAGGCCACAAGTCTAAAGGTGGGGGTCTCACTGAAGTTCAGGAAGATGCTAAGGGTTGCCTTTGTTGTAGGGAGAAGAAGGGAGTTGAGTGGCAAGGAAAGAAGTGATAGGCCCAGGGAAACAGAACCGCAAAACCATGAAGATCTTACCAGACAGAGTGGATTGTGTAGATATGTTTGAAGTCTGTATGTCCATATGATCTATGTCGACATAGGCAGAGAAATCCCTGCAAGAAAACATGCCCAGAGTCATGCCTGTGGGAAAGAGGTATTGGAAAGAGGCCGAAAACCAAACTGCTAGGAAGGCCCTGGGACAAATTGTTAGGTTTTAGGTAGAGAAAACGACAGAGGAGAAATTTTGGATCTGATAGTTTACAAATGGACAGGATTTCAAAGACAAGGGAGAGCATTCTAGAAAGACAGCACAGTACTTATTAGTTTTCTGTGCTGTGTAACAAGCTTAGCAGCTTAAAATAGTACACATTTATTACCTCACAGTTTCTGAGGTTCAGGCATTTGGGCAAAGCTTGGCTGAGTTGTCTGTGCAGGATGTCACAAGGCTGCAGCCAAGGTGTTAACTAGGGCTGGTTCTCATCAGAGGCTTAACTGGGGTAGTGTCCACCTCCAAGTTTTATTCAGTTGGTGGCAGAATTAATTTTCTTGAAGCTGTAGAGTTCAGGGCAGCTTGCTTCTTTAAAGTGAGCAACAGAGAAAGAGAGAGAGAGGGAGAGAGAGGAAGAGAGAGATTGATTCCAGAATGAATCTGCTAGCAATAGAGAATCTTATACAACATAATCATGGGGGTAAAATCCCATCCCCCTTGCCATATTCTGTTGGTTGGAAGCACACACTCAAGGGGATTGGATGATACAAAGATGTGAACACACCAGACACACTGGCGACGATGATGGCTCCCTTGTGTTCTGCCTGCCACAGTAGCAAAGACATGGAAGGTTATTAGAATAATGGCTTCAAGAAAGAAGGGAATTTGTGCATTTCTCCCAGGTTGTCCGTTTTATTGGCATATAGTTGCTTGTAGTAGTCTCTCATGATCCTTTGTATTTCTGTGGTGTCAGTTGTTACTTCTTTTTCATTTCTGATTCTGTTGATGAGTCTTCTCCCTTTTTTTCCTGATGAGTCTGGCTAATGGTTTATCAATTTTGTTTATTTTCTCAAAGAACCAGCTTTTAGTTTTATTAATCTTTGCTATTATTTCCTTCATTTCTTTTTCATTTATTTCTGATCTGATCTTTATGATTTCTTTCCTTTATGCTAACGCATATATATGGAATCTAGAAAAATGGTACTGATGAGCCTAGGGACAGGGTAGGAATAAAGATGCAGATGTAGAGAACAGACTTGAGGACACAGGGAGGGAAGGGGAGGCTGGGACGTAGTGAGAGAGTAGCACTGACATATATACACTACCAAATGTAAAATAGATAGCTAGTGGGAAGCTGCTGCAGAGCACAGGGAGATCAGCTTGATGCTCTGTGATGACCTAGATGGGTGGGGTGGGGAGGGTGGGAGGGAGGCTCAAGAGGGAGGGGATATGGAGATATATGTATAAATATAGCTGATCCACTATGTTGTACAACAGAAAGTAACACAAAATTGTAAAGCAATTATACTCAGATAAAGATGTATTAAAAAAAAAAAAAAAAAGAAAGAAGGGAAAAATGGCTGTTGACGACTATTGGAGATAAGGATGGATCTGAAGTTTCACACTACATCTTAAGGAGCCTTGTAGGCCAGTTTGAGAGATTTGCCATTTCTGCATTGTGGAATTCTTAAAGGACCTTTCCATTCTTGGCCTCATGGTGCTTCCTGAAGCAGCATCCTTGCTAAACAACCCATTTTTTATTTCAATTCTCTGCTTAGATACTCATTTCCCAAGCAATCATTTCTTTTTAGAACTGTTATAGAAATGAAATATCTACATTGAATTAACCTTGACCATTTTCAGTGGTTTCATTATCTGGGCAGTTGTTGAAGTCAAATACACAAACTCATCCTCCATTGAGAAGGAAGACAATAGATAACCTTTTCAACCTTTTCTCTACCTTGACTCCTCTGTGGGACTAATTGTAGAGAATAGAATGTGCTATTTACTTAGTGCTTCGTGTCTTTATCCTCTCCTATGAGTCTCTGTTTAAGGAGCTCTGTTAGAAAAGATTCTTTGGAAGTGTTCAGGAAAGTAAAAATTTATGGAGATGGAGTTTGGACTATGTCATAAATAGTTCTCAAGTATTATAGAAAGGATAGAAAAATAACAGCAGTGCCAAATGAAAAATTTCCCAGTAGGTGGAATTTATAAGGCTCTCAAATAGTGATCTGCACTGTTTTAATTGTCAGAATGTTTTGTGAACTTCCATATGATGGTGGGTGTGAATCTATTAGCTTCCCTTGTTTGGTAGGATGTATATTGACCAAAAGTAAAATTTTTATAATGAATTTATAATTTTTTGAAAATGACAACCCCATTGGTGACTAATTTTTTTGTCTGTTTGATAAGGACTTTTTTTTGGAATCTTGTGGAAAGCTATGGCAGAAAATGCTTTAGGCAGAAAATGACATACAGTTTCAGAATGTTGATGGACCCCCCCCCCCCAACCTGAAACCACCTATTGTGGACATCTGTGGATTCTACATTAAGAAACCTTGGGACTTCCCTGGCGGTCCAATGGTTAAGACTCTGTGCTTGCACTGCAGGGGGCACAGGTTTGACCCCTGCTCGGGGAACTAAGATCCCACATGTTGCATGGCATGGACAAAAAAAAAAAAAAAAGGGAAACTGTGAGTTGCATATATTTGGAAAAATATTAAATTCAGATATGAAATATATAACTCAGTCTGTAGCCAATGATAGACATAGTTATGGATTTGAGGATCTCTCTAGGAATGTACTGATCTAAGTGACAAGAAAGAGCCTTCAGTACATGTTTGGGTCCTTGTGTCAAATCTCAGATGCAGAGGATAATTAAGACCCTGCCTTGTGTTTGTATTGGGATTTGTGTTCTAATAATGTGTGACATTTCTCTGCAGGGAAACTTTGTTTTTCATCGTGATAGTGTGGGAGACATGTAACGGTTTATTGGGGTTAATAGCGAATATAAAACAGTATGCCATTGGCTCTTTGTGTATGACAGACAGAGATAGAGACAGAGAAACAGAGAAAGAGAGAGATGGAAAAAGGCACACATAGATACACATATACAGAGGCAGAGAGACTTAGAGAAACAAAGACACTCAGAGATACAGAGAGAGCCAGGAAGGGAGAGATGAGGGAGAGAGGAAAAGAGAGAGAGAGAGAAAGACAGAGAGACTGAGAGAGATGCACGTAGAGAGGAACATAGAGAGAGAGATAAGCAAACAGAGAGAGGCAGAGATAGAAAGATTCACATGGAGACAGAAATGGAGTTAGGAGGGAGGAAGAATTAGAGGTAGAGATAGACCCAGGGAGAGAGTTAGTTAGTCAGATTGCTGTGGAGACCAGCAGACAAGCATGACACAGGCTGAATATGAGGCAGAGAATTTCCCAGCCTGTGAACACCAAGGGGTGTTCCTCTCTGCTGACCAGCAGCAGGGTACCAGTGATGTGCTTTATCACCACAACTGGGCTGTGAAGGTGCTCGTGATGATTAAACAAAGAGGCAAGGCCCCGCTGGGTGAGTTACTTCCTGGGTATGAATTAGGCAATTGAGGAAGGACATCAGTACAGACCTTGTACTACCATTTGTTAAGCCCTTGTCTGGGACTGTGCTGTTGGGCTGCAAGGAACTGATCGATGCCTTTAGCCTTCCAGGAGTTTTTTGTTGAATTTCTGAAAAAGTTTTGCTGAACTTCTGGAAATGTTTATCTTATCTCTCCATGAATGCTAGGGTGAACATCTGAAACAAAACACGCTTTCAACTCTTCCCAGAAATTTGCTAAGTTTTTTCCTGAATACCTGGTCTGTGAATGTTACATTAGGCAAAAAAAGAATTATTTAAAAAGACATTATACTAGTCTTTCAAGGGGATCAGTCAGGGCCAGCATTAATGTCCAGAGAGAGATGGAAAATTTGGTGGCAACATCTTTTGATGTGCAGAGAATTACCCACTGGTTCCCCACACAGTAAACGGCTGTAATTCATGCCGTGACTGTTCAGTGCCTTTAATGTCTTGTAACATGAAAGTACTTGGAGTTTAAAATCTTGCTTGGAAAAATGATAGCTCATGTCTTAGTGCATATGTCCCTGATAAACATATGCTTTGAGCAGGTATTCAGTCTCTCCTACCTGCTGAGTTGATGAAAACTCTGGAGAATTTACCAGAATGCCTCCTTTTCATGTGTCATCATCACATTGCATTAGGACCTCATTTGTGTCAGAGGAATAACTTATTGTTCAATCAAACCTTGACACGAGCAGTTTTCCAACCACCAAAATTAAGCATCAATACTTCTGTCCATCCTGGGACCCATTAACTTGAGAAACTGTGGATGAGAGAATAGAAGTGGAAATCAAAATCATCCTGATGAATTATAGTCTATAAATAAAGATGGGAGTTTAGTGGGTACTTATATTATGGACTGTCTTTAAAGGATGACATTTTACAGTGAGTGACCAGGGAAGTGAGTGATGTGAAAGGAAGGCATTTTGGAACAGCAGCCTTGACTAAACTGGCTGGGATTAGGAACTGTGTCTATCTTGATATTATTTAACATGTTACATTCAGAACAATGCCTGGCTCTTAGTAGGTGCTCAAATCATATTTTTAATGAATTAAGTAAAAAAGTGAATAAAAGTGCTGTTATGTTAATCAGAAATATGAATATGTTAAAAGAAGGACATAGAAAATATTGTTTAGCAATATAGAATGGTTCATTTTAAAGAGAAGATGGAGTGACAGGAATTTCAGAAGACCAGTGGTCGATAATGCAAAACAGACATAGCTAATCCTACGACTGGCAAAAGCATTTAAAGAATCACTTAATTTGGTTTCTTCCTATACTTTCAGCTCCCGTACTCTTTGTTTGAATAAAATATTTTGCCTTGATGTGAACTGAGTCACTAGGGACATATCAGAGATGCTGGCTCTTTGGTTGAAAAAAGGTAATTCTGTGAAATTCACACATACATGTAGTATGTAAACCCTTTACTTTTCTAGTGAGATTACTATTGTTCAGGCAATTGTCATATTGTAGGAGCAGCTATTAAAAGTATTTTCCATTTACTCTGTGCTGGGCATTGTGCTATATGTTTTATATGCTATTATTTAATCATCAAAGAATCTGCAATGTTACATATTATCTTTGTTTCCTCACAAGGAGAATGAGGTTCACAGAGGTGCTACAATTTGCCCAAGTTTGCTCAGCTAGATGGGGAATAGAGTTTATGCAAAAACACTTTCATTACATGTCCAGTTACTCTTATTTGCAAACATTAACTTCAGTGCTAAGCTCTTTTGTCTGTGACATAAATACTTCACTGTCTGAGAATGTCCCAGACTAATTCTTTTATTCTGTGCCATAAGGTCTGTGCCTGTCTCTCAGTGTTAATATTAGATTATTAACTCTTAGAGGACAGAGCTGGCTCCTTATACCTCTTCACAAAGTGCTTGGCATTGTGTTGCCAGAGCCGGACACTTAGAATGCACTCAGTAGTTTATCCAACAAGTCAATGAATGAGTGAGCAAGTGTCACACGTAAATTAGGACCTTTCCTTTGGGCTCATGAAACCACTTTTAATGTATAAATAAGTTTGTGCTTTACATGCTCATTATACACAAATTCCAAAGTATCAGGGAAAATGATCAAAAAGAATGTTGAATTTCACATCAGGAAAGCTTTTGTAATGCTGATGAGGTACATGGTTCTGTTCTCTCTTGTGGGGCCAGAGGTGGGACCGGCAACTCATGTCTCATTTTCCAGGTCGAGCACTGGCGATCTCAAAGTTACTTTGGGAACAATTATGAAGAACTCCATGGGGAAGGGGCTGGCCCATTTTCTCCACATATTCCCGAGATTTTTACTGAAGCTATTCTTTGAGGGCTAGTTAACATTTTAAGCCACAATAGCTAATTTTCTTCACGATCCTCAACTCCCTTAATCTTTGTGTTCATGTTCTACTACCCTTCCTGTGGATTTTTCTAATGTCAAATTGTAGGGAGTTGGGATACCTCATTAAAAAACTTATGCCTAAAGAAAGGCTTGGGTTTTCTTTCTTCTCACCTCAGGTGCCCATGAGGTGGTCCAGACTGGTGTATCAGGATTGTATCTGACTGCTTGTGTGATGGCTCAATTTGTGTGTCCACTTGACTGGGTCACAGGGTGTTCAGATATTTGGTCAAACATTCTTTTGGGTGTATCTGTGAGTGTGTTTTTGGATGAGATTAATATTTGAATTGGTAGACTGAGAAAAGCAGATTGCTCTGTCTAATGCGGGTGGCCCTCCTCTAATCAATTGAATAGAACAAAAGAGCTGACTTGCCCATGATTCAGGGACAGACTCCTCCTGCTTGACTGCTGAACTGTGACATTGCTTTTTTCCTGGCTTTGAACTCGAATGGAAACATTGGCTCTTCTTAGGTCTCAAGTCTGTTGGCTTTTAGACTGGAATTTGTACCATGGGCTCTCCTGTTTCTCAGGGCTTTGAATTTGGCCTGGTCTTATACCATTGGCACTGCTGAGTCTCCAGCTTGCTAACTGCCAATCTTGCGACTTTGCAACCTCCATAATCACGATTCAATTCCCTATAAAAAAATCTTTATATCTATATCTAATCTATATCTGTATCTGTCTATATCTATCCTGTTGGTTCTGTTTCTCTGGAGAACTAATACAGCTTGTAATGAAAAAGCCTGTAAAACTTAAATGAAAAAGAGGTCTAACTATCTTACAGGAGAAGTGTTTGGGAGTAGGCAGTGCTGAGTCAACACGGCAGCCCACTGGTCAAGGACCCAAGCTCTCTCTCTTCGTCTTTCTGTGTGGCTTTTTTCTCATGCTCACAAGGCAGCGTTGCACACCTAAGAGTTGTGCCTGCCTTCCAGGCAGGAAGGAAATGGAGGGACAAAGGCTAGAGGGGCTCGTGGGGAGCCTTATGTGACAGCACAGCTAATACCTCCTTGGCCAGACTTACAGGTGTCACATGGAGACCCTTGCCTTCCAAGTGTCTGGGAGATAAAACGTGAGGTCACCGTGTTACTGCTACAAATAAATTTGGGGTTCTGTTAGGAAGAAAGGGGGATGTGTATTGGATAGGTCACCAGCAATAGTCTCCACATATCGTTAGATAACCATGATGTAATCAAAAGGAGATTTCAGTCGTTTATTGGCTTTGAAGATTATGTGGATTTACAATCCATTTGAAATTAAATATTATATATAAGTTTCTTCAAGCCCAGTGCACCAAAAAACGTTTTTAGTTAATAAGGGAAGGTACTTATATTTACTGAGCAACTACTGTATGGCAGGAGCAAGGCCTTTTTTTCTGTTATCTTTTTTGTTTCCATTGTCCTCATCTTAAAAATAGAGAAAATGAGCCTCAGAGAGTCTACGTAAGTTGTCTAAAATTGCACAGTGAGTAAGTTGAAGAATCAGGTTAGAATCAGGACCATCATGCCTGTATAAAACCCTTATGAAACTCTTTTTCTTATAAGCAAGAACATATATATTATATATAATAATGCATGTGTTTTTAACTCTGATGCTTAGCACAGTGTTTTGCAGTCAGTAAGCTCTCAGTAAGTGTCTGTTGATCATATCAGTTTTTTCCGTTTCATTCATTGAAATTGATACTCCTTTTACAGGATCTTCTCTAAGTCCCAATCTAGAAGAGCCAGCTCACATCTGAAGCCAGAAAATACTCTCATCAGTAAAATTAGAGTGTCATTGGTTTACAGAGCATTCAGCAATTGTTTGTTGAATACCTATTCTGAACCAGGCCTCTCCTAAGCCTCTCCTATTTTTCCAGTTATTTGTTCTGTGTGCTGTGTTCCAGATAAGTGTCTTTTTTCTTCCAGTCCACTTATTTTCTTTTTATGTGATCTCCTGCCAATCTGTATATTGTTTTAAATTTCAGTTATTGCATTTTTAATTTATGAAAGTTCAATTTGGTTCTTTTTCAAATCTGCGTAACACTTTTTAGAATTTCCTGTACCCTTCATTCATTTTCAAATTTATCTTATTTCCTTAAACAAAGAAGCATATTTTTATTTAATACTCCATGTCTGATAATTGCAATATCTGAAGTATTTATGTGTGTGCTGTTTCTGCTGGTTCTCACTCATGGTATATTATTTCCTTATATAGTTGTTATCTTTGTGCAGTTATCTGCCCTTAAACAACTCTTTGTGTATGTGTGTGCATGTGTATGTGGGGGGGGGGGGGAACTTCCTGATGACCAGAGAATTATTTTAAGTTAAAACCATGGTATATATTTTTTGATCACTAAGGTGCTGCAAAATTGAGATGGTAAACTCTCAAGAGACCTTATTCATAGCTTATACCCTCTCAAGGACAATTCTCTTTGTTTTCTCCTTCCTTTCTTTTCTGCTCTCTGCTCAGTGCTGCCAAGGTACTTCTCCCAAAAAACTACTGGGGTGGAAGGAGTGGGGTGGATGATCCTTTCTCTGATGCTGTAGCCCTTTGAGATCTCAGCTTTATGCATAAATGCGAGGTGGTTTACCAGATACACAACACTGAGTGGGCCCCCTGCTTTAACTTTAGTTTCCTTGTCCCACAAGGCCATCAAAAACACAGCTCCGTTTTCTTCCAGACTGGCAAATGCCTTCAGAGCTAAAACAACTCGTAAGTTTTCCATTTACTTTTCTTATTTTAGTACTTATTTGGTATTTCCTTTCTATTTTGTCAGCTCTTTGATGCTGTTAAAAGGATTACAAATGTTTAATGCAGCAGTTTTAGCTGTTTTCAGTGGGAGAGCTAGTCCAAATAACCTGGTCTGTCACTGTCACCTCATCAACCTTTTAAAGAATCATCTGTAATAACTTTTTTCCTTTTATAATCGGGAAAAAAGCTAAGAAATTCAGGAATTTTTCTTTGCTTTTATGTGACTTATGTTCTGTTCTTTTCCTTTTTTTTTTTTAATTTTGGAATTATTTCTAACTTTCTGGGATTCTTTATTTTTTCCAATGGTACCATCAACTTCACAGTGCTAAAGGGAAATGAAATGAGCATATGGTAACTACTGCAATGAAATTTGGTCCTCTACTCACGTCTCTACCGGATGTGGGGTTGCATCCATAATCACCGTTTCTTTACAAAATCGACCAAATTGGCTAATTTCCTTAATTTATTTAACATGTTTCCATAAAGTGATCTGAGCTGAATTAATCTGGTAGAAAAACCAGAGTTATCCATGAAGAGGTAAATTGGGAGGGGAAGTATGAACCACCCAGTTCCTTAACATGAATGCAATTCCAGATTGTATGTATTTTGCAGGTCTTGTAACTAACTTCCTTCACTTTGGCTTTTCACTGACCTTTAGGGTTTTTTATTTTATTTTATTTTAATTTTTTCCCCATGCTTCATGAAATGCACTTAGGACCTCCGTTTTGTTATTACGGGAATGTGACGTAAGATGTATCATCTGTTTAATGAGTTTTTTTCAGATTATGACTTCCTCCTTCCCGCTCTATTATAAATGTCTTTTTTTCTTTCTTTTTAAAAAACACTCTGTGTGGTTCTATTTAGACTTTTTATGTTTATTACTCATCTGACACATGCTCAATTTACTTTTCTAAATGGAGATAGTTTCACTTTCACTTTCTCATTATTTGAATAATACATCTCTGTAAAAATGCAGAAAACCAAAGCTTTTTTTTTTTTTTTAAATGCAAAAAAGCTTTATTGTTTTCATTGGGTCCACGTCTTGGGAGAGGGCTTCAGGGTGGTTAAAAAGTTGCCTTGTGGCTGCAGAGACAGGCTGAGGCCCTTAAAAGCCTCTGGGCTTCAGAGGCTCCTAGCTGTGCTTGAGGGTGAGCCTCTCAAAGAGATACTCGCCCAGCCCAGCCTGCGGACCAGCGGGCCGGTGGAGGTTAGTCATGTGGTTACCCATCTTCTTGATGTGTTTCACATGCTCCTCCCAGAAGCGGCGCTCCCTGGAAGTCAGAGATGGGGGTCTGCTTGGACAGAACCCAGGGCATCCAGGTCCACAAGGGCCTGGTTCGGGTTCTTCTCCATGAGCACCGAGGCTCCCACAACCTCCTGGGATTTACCACACTCAACTTGAGATGGTTCCGCACATCTTGAAAGAAGAGGAGACCTCTGTGCTGGTTTTGCGTTTTCAAGAGATGCTGGGGTGCCTTCCCGCTTCTCCTTGGCCAATTCACTGAAAATGTGGCGCACACCCTGGTGGAAGCCACAGCTTCAGGTAGAAATAGAAGCCAGAAAGAGGTAGGTGTAGGAGGCCCGCAGATGCATGTTGACCAGGCGATTGTCCGTGGCCTTCACCTTGGTGGAATAATTCTGACGAATCTGGGAGCTCGTGGTTGATGGGTAATAAGGAGTCAAGCTCAGAAAATGGTGTTGGCTGGCCCCACTGGCCACGGACAGCTGAGTGGCTGATTCCAAAGGTTGTGACTGGGAAAAAGGTTGGAGGGTGGTCAGAGGCTGGAGCAAGGGGTGTCCTTGGGTCTGTTCTGTCCAAATACTGCTGAAGCAAGAGACACTGCCCAAAGCTCTTCTGTAATAGCACTCTCCAGAGGTAATTTCTCTGGTAAGAGTTTTGGTAAATATAATTCCAAATTTCTCTTTCTCTCTTATACATGTATCTAAATTTTTGTGTATAATATATACATGTATGTGTGTATATGAAGTGTGTATGTGCATAAACACATGTATTTATAAAAAATGCAACCACACTACACAGGTATAAGAAGGTGTGAGAAAAACAAAACTGTTCTTTACTAATAATACATGTATAGCCACGTCTGTCTGTTTAAGGGGTGGCAAAATTTCTTTCTGGATCAGATAGCCTTTTGCTTAGCAAAATACTTTAATAGGCTATTTATCAGCAAAATGATGGTCTCTGTACAAGTCCTGAAGGTAGAAAATTAAAACAAAGAGAACTGAATTCCGTTCATAAAAAAAAAAAAAAAAAAAATGAATGTGAGAGCACTCAGGAGCCACCGTGGAAAGAGGCAGAGCGGCTCTGTAGGAAAGAGAGCTAGCCAGCAAATTACTTAGAGGCAAACTAAAAGCCAGTGGCAGTTATAGAGGGATTTAAAAAGTGATGGCAAAAATCCAATCCTTAGTTGCTGCAAACGTGTTATGAATCCCCACTTCCCTGCCTCTGCCCCATCTTTTCTAAACCATCTATAGAGGAGTTCATATGTTATCTTTTGTCTGGGGTACTTTGTGGAGTGAAAGCACTGGGGTGGTGTTCAGCATGGCCTCATACTGTTCAGAAAAGCACAAGAAGGGAGAGATTCAGAGCAGCGATGGAGAATTCAGCATGAGATAGAAAGTGAAGCCAGAGTTGGTGAGAAGATATGTAAGCTGGGACTCAAACTTGGATCCCTGTTCTTAACCCCTGGAGTCCTGAGTGTGGTAGTCTCTGTCCTTCCCACATACTAGCCCTTATTGCCTTTAGCTATAGGCCAGTACCAATGTTAGTTCCCAACCAGTATAGCATCCCTAGTCATTTAGGAATTTCTTAACTCCATTTATTATTGTATCCTCACCTCATACCTGTCCTCAATTTCTCCAATATAGCTTTGATAGACTATTATCAAATGCCATCTCTTCCTTTTCATACATGTAAGGTAGGCCCTTTTGGAGTCATTCTTCTTATTAAGAAAGCAATTTTTGAGGAGGTGATTCGCTTGAAGGCAACCTCGTATGTTAGAAATAGAACTTGTTAAAATTAGTTAAAGTATCTGGTACACACTGGGCCCTAAAATTAGTAACTTCTTTTTTTCTTCCTTGGTATTCAAAAAAGCTATTAGCAACAGCAGGATAATGAATGGGGCTGAAGAAACAGAGATTGGTTAAAAAAGAAAATAATATGGAGCCATTAGCGCCCAGATTCCCTGTTCCACTCTGCCCAGCTACCTTTCCCTATGCACCCTTGACAGGAGACAGGATATTTATTTTCTGGTGAAATGACACTGTCCTACTTGCAAGGACTCAAAATATTTACTTTCATGGCAGCCTTCTCTAGGAAGATTCTTGAGGGTGTGCTCTTATAAACAATTGGGTAAAAAACAGCAGAAAAGCAAACATGGAATTCAGGAATGGGCACTCCAACAAAGGAGACTTGCATAGGAAAGACCTAGAATGACAGTTGAGTATCAGGCCTAGAAATGAAGGTCCAGAATGGAGCAAAGTGGGTGGAACGCTCTGGGAGATCTTTGGTGAAGAAAGCAAAGAGAACTGATGGGTTTGGGTAAATGGAAAATATTCTTCACAGGTGTGTGGCAGAAATGTTGAAGGATTTGAAAAATATTAACAAATTGTACTTAGAAAATCAGGCAAAAACAAGGAAACAGATAAACGAATCCAAGGCAGTGATTGACTCCAAGAACTGTGAAGCACTGTCCAAAGAAGAAGACATGGTCGTAAAATACAGATTGGCTCAGAAGTATCATAGAATGTGCAGATAATGTCTAAAATGGGTAAGTTAAAAAAAGAATAGTATAGACCTATTATTTATAAATATGGAAATAAATATTAAGGAAAGCAATTAGAAGAGTTGAGTGTTTGTTGCCTATAGGGAGTTTGTCTGAAGTATTCAGAGAGTTAGGCAGAGGAATGTAAATTTTCATTATGTCGTTAAAAATAAGTGTATTATTTGGCATTTAAAACCATGCACCTTTCGGCTCCCGTTCGCCCATCTCCCGCATCAGGCTTGAGCTCCGGCCAGTCGCGTGTCGCCTCCTGTCGCTTGCACCATGGCCCTCAGCGATGCTGACGTGCAGAAGCAGATTTAGCATATGATGGCTTTTATTGAACAAGAAGCCAATAAAAAAGCAGGAGAAATAGATGTAAAGGCAGAAGAAGAGTTCAACATTGAGAAAGGTCATCTTGTGCAAACCCAAAGACTGAAGATTATAGAATACTACGAGAAGAAAGAAAAGCAGATTGAGCAGCAGAAGAAAATTCAGATGCCCAGTTTGATGAAAGAGGCGAGGCTCAAAGTCCTCAGAGCAAGAGATGACCTTATCACAGACCTACTAAATGAAGCAAAACAGAGACTCAGCAAAGTGGCAAAAGATACGGCCAGGTACCAAGTCCTGCCTGATGGACTGGTCCTCCAGGGTTTGTACCAGTTGTTGGAGCCCCGAATGATCGTTCATTTCAGGAAACAGGATTTCCCTCTGGTGAAGGCTGCAGTGCAAAAAGCAATCCCCATGTACAAAATAGCTACCAAAAGAGACGCTGATGTCCAGATTGATCAGGAGGCCTACCTGCCTGAGGAAATAGCTGGCGGGGTTGAGATCTATAATGGGGATCGCAAAATCAAGATTTCAAATACTCTAGAAAGCCGGCTGGACCTCATAGCCCAGCAGATGATGCCCGAAGTGCACGGAGCCTTGTTTGGTGCAAATGCCAACAGGAAGTTTTTGGACTAAGCCTGCAGGAGGTGGCGTCCACCTGCTGTGTGATGTGGACATTCCTGACATTTGAAGAAACAAGATGGCCTGTGTCACTTCCTCTTGGCTGTCCTCCTGTCCTGTATCTGTCAGTGGATGCCCTTCTGTAGCTAATGCCCTGGCTGATGGGTAATGATGGGAGAGTCTCATTTAATATGATCAGGAAACTTTCCTCTAGATTGTGTCAAAGTGACACAACTTCCTGCTGTTCTGCAGCACGAAGGTGAGGGGTCAGGTGGTGAGTGCATGAGGGTCCCCGCACTTCTTGCTCTCCTGGGGTCCAGCATCCAGCCTGGGGTGGTGGTGGGCTCTGGGGCCAGGTCTCTGCTCTTTGGACTTCAAGTGCATGTGGGGCCTCATTCCTTCCAGCAGCTTCCCTGTTACCTGTTTGGACCTAGAAGTGTTTGTAGATGTGATTTAAGGTCTAAGTCATCAATATGCTTTATTTATTAAAACACAACACATACGTGGAAAAAAAAATTAAAACAACAACCATGCACCTATATATATATTTTTAATAAACATTAACTTTAAAAGTCAGACAGTATATATATATTTTATACAACACGGCCCATAAACACAACCCAAAGACTTCATTTACTGTTCAGCTGAGAACTTTTCAACATTGGGAGAAAATGATCTGCTTTGGAGGCACTGAGAGATAGTACAGTGGTACAAAGTCAAATAGACAAACTTTGAGTGATTTAAATGATTTTTCGTGATAATTCTTAAGACAGGCAATTTTTCCTTACTCACCATGTGAGATGGGACCCTACACTAATAGAGACTAAGGTTGCCAGACTTAGCAAAGACAAACAAGTGAGCAAGCAGGCGAACAAGCAAAAGAAAAACAAAAACAATCCAAACCAAACTAGGGTGATCGGTTACATTTGAATTTCAGATAAACAGTACCTTTTAAAGTATAAATGTGTCTCAAATACTGCATGGGATATACTTACACTAAAATATTGTTCATTGTTTCTCTAAAATAAGTTTAATTGGGTGTCTTGTATTTTATGTGGTAACCCTATTAGGGTAACCCAGTTAGATGCTCAGAAGATAATTGTTGGGTCTCTTTTTTCTTTAGGACCCATTATGATCTGTCATCCAAGAATTATCAAAACCTGCTTGTAATCTATCTCTATTTGCAAACTCTATCAGCTTTTGGGATTAATGAGTTCCATAAGGTGACTAACCACCTATAAGTCCAGAAGAATGAGTCTATCTGTGCTCCTCTGTGATAAATTTGTCTGTAACTTGACAATGGCCAAACTAATAACTTGGATGCAAAACCTTAAAGACAAATCCAAGTATAAGTCATGGTAAACAAATCTGATAGCATTTTAAAAAGCTTTGACATATCTGAATAAGTTGGCATAGACGTGGTAGAAGGTGGTGACCTTGTCTTAAGACTGTCAGACATAAAGTTGATCTTGTCCTTCCTTTGAACTCAGCCTCAACATCTTAATAGTCATGGCTGTTACCAATCAAGCTTTTATCCCAAGTCAGTCCATTTTTTTGGTTAGAATTTTTCCCTGGGACCTCTTTCACCTTTAATATAATTGCAGAGTAATTCATTCTTCTTCATTGGCAATTAGCTGGTCAGGGTTGGTATGCCCAGTTTTCAAATCCTTTCCAGAATTCAACTCTTCAAACAGCCTAGAGAAATCAAAGAAGCCATAAAGTGGTCAATTGCATGCCTGTGCTTTTCAATTATTTGCAGCATGGTAAAGATTCTATCTGTAATGGACTTAGGAGTATTAAATCCTTAACTTTATAATGTGGTGTTTTCTGGTTATCAAAGAACTTTTTCTGAAACTAAATGTATTCTACTATAATTACTTCCCTAGCTTATGCTATTCTTTTCCCCCCTCCTTCCTCTCATTTATAAAAGGCAGAATAATTTTCTCCTCATGATTCCCATCTCTTTGATTTTCCATATCTAGCCAAAATGTCAATAAGCCTCTCTGTTCGAAGATTATTGGCTTCTGAAAGTTTTGTGGCTTCAGCAGTTTTATTCCTTTCATTTTTTTTCGATTTAGTCTGTATCAGTCATTTTACTCCTCTTCCGATAATTAACCCCAAACTGTAAGATCTAAAATGGCTTGTGTTATATATATATGTGTGTGTGTGTGTGTGTGTGTTCCAAAATTAACAGATATGTCAGGAGAAGACAAGTGCTAGAGTAAGTTGTTTTGTTTAAAAATTCTAAAATATAACCTTGGGCAGATCTGAAAGACAGTTGAGATGTTTTAGAAAGCAGACAACACTAGAGAACACAACTATAGGCAATGAAACTCGAAATAAACATAATAATCCTGTGGTGGAAAGAGCCATATAGATCCAAATTTGAATCCATGCTCTATGATTCTCTGTGTCATCAAGACTAAGTCACTTTAGCTCTTCTGATCCCCGATTTTCTCAACTCTAAAGTAGTAACAACAGCATCTGCCATGTAGATTGGGCTCGAGATGAGGGTAGAGTTTGCATAAGATCTGCCACGAACTTGTTGCATAATAAAATGTAGCTGTTTAGAAAGCACTTCCACAATATGCCATTTTTGGGGGTCAACCCCAGATCCACCACCCCAACCTGTGCTGTTGGCTGAAAATATTTCAGCCTCAGCATAGAGGACTTGCTTCATACCTCAGGACTTCTAGCTAGACACACAGGGCTTAGACCTTAGGAATTCTGATGCTTTCTGTTCCTTCTGATACAATGCACCAACTCATGATTTCAATGGTATGGAGATTTTTACAAAGCATCTGCTTTCCCGGAATTAACTTAAAAAAATCTGTTGCATTGTGCTTTTGATTTGATTATCTGAGAGGAAGTTTCATTGTTTTTCCAGTTTGTCTTGTACTTTGGTGAGCTTTCGGAAACTTTTCCATTGTAGATTAGACCTTTGTGGGCTCTCTGGCCCCACAAAGAATGGAGAAGGGTGGCAAAAATAATCAAACACGAAAAATAATGAAAAAAGATTCGTTTAATGCTAAAGGTTGACCTGCATAATGTCTGTGATTTGGAATTGTGAGCACATTTGTTGCTACCCACCAGGAGCAAGAAGTAGTACCCTGGATTACCGTGGAAGGAAACACTGGGCAGCACAGAACTGTGCTGAAGGAAGGAGGGGTAGAAGTGTGTGCAGCAGTGACAGTGTAGTCTAGCTGAATTGCCAAGGGACTTTATTATTTGGGGCCCTTTAAGAGCCTTCAGTAAGTTGAAGCCAGATTTGTTTCACCTGCCTCTGAAAGACGCTATAAACAAGGTTAGGTGCTTCCAAGGAGCCATTTGCCCAGCGACTCTTCTGCAGTATTTTATATCTCTGACATAGAAGCTACAGAGTTACGGTAACTCTTCTCAGTTAACATGAAAGTATGTACGTAGATTTCGCCTGAAAAGTGGGAACAGACTTTGGTGGGTGCTTTTCTCTTGGGGAGTCCGCCTGACTGTGGATGAACCTATATAGACAAAGACTTTCCTTTTTTCCAGAAACGGAACCCAGATTTTACTTGAGCAGTAATGCGTATAGGCTTAGGGATGAATTGTGGTTGGTTGAAGCCATGCCTTTGCTGCTTACCCCTGTACTAGGGGAGTCATTGATACAGTTCCTGCTAATTAGGTGTAAATGAAAGTCAGCTGAGGCATCTTGGAAAGCAGAGCTTGTGCCTACAACCCTTCTCTCTTCCGGAATTGTCAGTGTGATGCCAGAAGCTACAACAGTCATCTTGTAACTATGAAGCAACAAGCATGAGGACAGAAGACCAAAAGGTAACTGTCAGAATGAAAGCTAGCAATTATAGACCTTCATACTTCTTGTGTGAGCCATGGAGAGCTGGGTTTTCTATTACTTTAAGCCAGAAAGCACTCCTGATAGCCCTGTTTAGTAATTGCAAGTGGAATAGGTTTTGAGTCTTTTGCCTGGAATAATCTTCAACTCTTTTATCCATCACTCCCATGGTATTATGAGGCAACACAGTAAGATAAAGAAAGAAGCTACTGGATTTATAAAGCTTGAATATGATCACCATCTCAGGGGCATGACCGTCAGTGAGGATTTAAATCTTGAAGGCTCAGTTTTCTCATCTGTACCATGAGGATGCTGATGACAACCACATCAGCGATCATGATAATAGCTGACATGTGTTGCTCATTGGTGAAATGCCAGGCATCGAGCCAAGTAAATTTTTGATGTTATCTAAGGCTTCTCAACATGATGATGGTATGGATATTTAAAAACTTTCCAGTGTATTGATAAGAAAACTAGAAGTTATAGAAGTTAAGTTGTTCGTCTGAAGTTTTGTGACATTGAACTCCTCTCTTTCAGGTATTTACTCAATGTCAGTGTTAGCCAGCCTCCAAGGAGGCCCCCAGTGACCCTAGCCTCCTAATAGTCATACTCTGGTCGTCTCCACATGTCCCAGGTTTCATCTGTGTGACCAAGAGCATACAGCAGAAGGGGTGGTTTGTCACTTCTGGGATGAGGTTCTCTCTCTCATCACTTGCCCTGGGGAGAGCTAACTGCCGGGTTGTGGGTGCTCTCAGAAACACATAGAAACATCAACCTAGAAAGGAACTGAGGCTTGCCAAACTGTAGATTCTTCAGCCCCAGCCCAGCCTCAGATGCCTGCAGCCCCAGCTGACAGGAACTTTATGGGAGACCTGAGTCAGAACCATACAACTCAGCTGCTGTTGATTTCCTGAGCCACAGAAACTATGAGATAATAAATGTTTACTGTTTTAAGATGCAAAGTTAAGGGGTAATTTTCTATGGAGCAATGGACAACCAATACAGTCACCTTCTCAGGGAGTCTTTCCCTGACTCTCCTACTTAAAACTGACTCCCTCCCTCACTATCACAGAACTCCCCAGCCTCCTTACATTTCTTTCTTTTTAGCCCTTATCACCACCTAAAGCTTTTGAAAACAGGGGTTTCTTGTCTGTTTCACTTAACGCTATATCCTTAGCACCCAGAGTGGTTCATGACCTATAGTAAGGGCAGTCAGCATTTGTGAAATGAACCAATGTCCTGCTTCACAGTCTCCACTCTTAGCAGTCTTGTTTTGTCCCCTTCCTGTCTCATATGCAAAGTAATATGTGAAAATACCTACTGGAATTTCTGTTTTTGTTTACAAACTGAAATGACCTTTTGTAGTAAGAAACTACCAATTTTAAGCCATATTTCTGACAGTACTTATTCCTACTATAAGTCTTCTCAATCTGGAAACCAATAAAACGGGAGGAATTTTAGGTAGGATGTCTATTAGAACAAGTAGATCCAAATTCTAATTCCATCTCTACCTCTCATTTATTTGTGGCTATGAAGAACACAGTTTCTTCCAACTTATTTTTTCTCATCTCCTCAATTTCCTTTTTATTCAAACATGTCGTCTTATTCAGTTTTGTTATCTTAGAGAAAAAACATTCTCCTTTGATAGTTAAAGGAACTTTAGACAAAGTACTTGGAAAGTTACAAGGCTGCGTTCAAGGGCTCCCGCTGACCACTATTATGGAATTTGTTGAAGAGTTAAGGCCAGGGGCATCTACCCAAGGCTTTGATCTAGAATAATTGCCAACTTAATGAGGCTTTTAGGTTGAAGGCATTATCTCACCCAACAAAGTCTTTTCTATGGAAGAGGGTGGAGTAAAGTGTGATAGGACAGCAGAGTTTAATCCCTCCTAGCAGTTTGGGAAAGAATTATTCAGAATGCACTTATTGGCTGCTCAATACCAGCTATTCTTTGTCATCTATTCTTTGTTCTAAGGAGTTTTGGGAATATTTGGGTCATTCTCTGCTCTTGTTAATATTTAGCACTTCTGTTTTAGTTTATACATGTCACATTTCTCAAAGTAACTTTGGTCAAGATTTTGTGTTAATCGCTATCTGTCATCTTTCAGTATTTATCTCAGTCTTTCTCCTCATCTCTTTCTCTGTCCCTTTCTCATTCTATATCTTAGAGTGTTTTGATTGAAAATAAGAACATCTCAATTCAAGCTCTTTCAGAAAATATGGAGAATTTATGGGCTAACATAAATGAAAAGTCTGAAGATAGAGCTTCTGATGTGGTTTGATTCAGAATTTTATGTTACTAGATATCTTGATACTTTTCTCTGGGATTTGCTAGATTCTGTCCTCTTCTGTGTGTCAGCTTCACCCTATTATTGGTTTCCTTATGGTTGTAAAAATTGCTACTGTCACTCAAGTTTTTACTTCAGCAAACCATACATCCAGAAAGAGAATATTCACCTTCACCCTTTTCTAGGGTTCCAAACTACAACATGAAGATCTGAAATAGTTTAGTTCACATTCCAGAAAGAGGCTACTGGTTGACCTCTAATATCTATTCTCCTCTTCTTTCCTAGTAACATAACTTTAGCTGGGCATATATATGCATGAAAAATACCCGTGTTTTCCACCTTCTTTTGCTGCTAGTGTAACTATGTGATTGAGTTCTAGCCAATGAGATGTAACCAAAAGTATTGTGTACAGCTTTGGTGTTTTTCCCCTAAAGTAAAGAAGAGGAAGCATAAGAGCTTTCTAGGTGTAAGCAGTCTTGGAAATATGCAGATAAGAGCAGAACTTTAGGAACAGAAGAGCAACAAGATAGAGGGAGCTTGGGCCCCTGCTGCTTCTACAGAGCAGAGTCATCACACCAGCTTGTGTTTTACCTGATAGAGAAATAAACTTTGATCGTGTTTAAGTCACTTAACTTTGAGTCTCTGTCCCATTCACAGCCGCGTCCTTTTAAAAACACCTGCTTATTCCTGAATCAATCACTGACCCCAAGGGTGGAATGCATGGATTGGTCCAGCTGAGATCACATGCTCCTGCTGCAGTTTGGGGTGGAGTCAGTCAGATACACTACGTGTATCTCCAAATGCAAATGGAAGGCTGTTCAGAAAGGAGAGGGAGGAAGCATGGGAAACTACCACCAATTGTCCAATAAGCTTCAATTTCCTTTATCTCTATTTATTCTGGCTTTAGCTCTCATGACTAATTTGCTTGCAACTCAGGGATTGTTGTTGGCTTTAAGCAGCCCAAACAGATAAGTAAACAACAAAACCAGGAGGTTGCCACATCTTAGAAAACGGTGATACTCAAATGATGGTTTGGTGACTGCCATGAAGAGATGCTACTCCTTTGGAAGGATGAGGGAAGATTGAGATGCATGCCTTCCTTTGATTTTAATTATTTTGTGAGTAGAGGCTGTGCCTTCAGAACGAAGGATATGCTCAGTACTTGTTTGTCACTTGAATGTGTTTAATCATTGCAGCACTGAGAATTAAATAGGCTCTCCAAAGTGGATCCTGAATGTGCCATTAACCAAGAAAAATAGGCGTAAGAAATAGATTGTAAAAATATGGAAATACTTCTTACTAAAGGAGAATAAATTTCCCCAAAGGCACAAAAGAGTAAGTTTTAGGATACATGAATAATAGCAAATAGTTATGTTTAGCACACTTATGGAGAGGAAACAGAAATAGGAAGAGAAAAATCTTAGACATTCCCCAGGTTTACCTGCTTACATTTAATTTCAAGGTTTTCTTGTTCATCTGGAAATTCATGGGTGAGGATTTAGTATTTAACATGCTGAGAATTTATTTTCAATGTGTATTCCAGGGAAGGGGAACAGGGATGGGGCGAGCTGGAAGGCAGTTCACTTTTCTGCTTGTCCACATACATCTTGAAGAGATCCATTTCACAGATTGAAGTCAGTTGCCACCAAGTAGCATTGTTTACCCTTATAATTTCCCTTGTGCAAAAAATAAGATTTTTTGGATTTCAAAAGACATTGCGCCTAGACTTTTTGAATACAGTTAAAAATTGAGTTATCTTTGAGTTGAAAATCTGTATTAAAAATACATGAAAGTCAGCAGCAGAAGTCCCCCAAAGTATGCTGTCAAGGAGGATGGAGCAAAAGCAATAGTGGAGAAAAACCACCAGCAGATAATGAGGAAATTGCTGTGAAGGTCCTTGTGTTTACATTTGCATAAGAGCTCTGGCTATATGCATTGTTTCAACTAAATATTTTATAATATGTCACCTTAGGCTGTGTCACACATCAGTCAGAGCACAGAGCTTTTACTCAGTGTCTCTCTTTCCATTGTGTGTGAACAATGTGCTTCAAACACTTGTCTAAACAAGGTTTATTGCTGCTGCAGGTGGCAGCAGTGACTGCTGGGATATCATACTAGAAAAGGGGGTGGGGCAGTACTTTAGCAGTTGCATGTTTCCACCACATGCAAATGCCTGGCCTGGATTAAACACGAACTTGATCCCCTGACTCTGGCTGCTGTTGGATACATTTGCCTGGGATATTGATCTGTGGGTATGGGTACCACACGTCTTTAATGACTTGCCGGGATCACATGGTGAAAATGATAGCTTAGTTTGGACTGAGCTGACAGCCACAGGTATACAGCCCTCAGCTCCAGTGGCTTTTACAGACTTTAGGGAACAGCTTCTGGTCTTGGTTAGGTGGCCTGCTGAGAGCAACATTCATTCTAAATGTTCCCAGAAAATCAGATAGAGCTTTTCCTTGTTGTGGTGGGTCTGTGCCAAGTATATAACAAGACCACTTAAGTGGTTAAGTCCTCTGCTCTGAGCCTGCGTAGAGACTCTTGGTGGGACATTTTAGCTTGGAATCAGATGGAGAATGTTTGATATCTCTTTGTGGTGACTGAGGGGCTGGTGCCTGACTGTGATGTCGGGGACTGGGATGGTCATTAACAGACAGTGTAACATTCTGGGAGGGAGTAGGATAAGTCAAGGAAGAGTGGAACACAGACTTCATCAGTCTAGAGAGCTCAAAATATTTTAAAGGACTGTGGGCACGGGCTACAACTCCTGATTTATAATGGAACTGAAATTAATATTTGAGTGGCTCTTAAGTCTGGGCAAAGAAAGCTCTTGACTTTGATGCAGGAAACTGACACCTGGAATGAGTCCCTGACTGCTGAGTTATCCTTGGTCCCAAATGAGTTAAGCTCTGCAGGAAAACAATTCTTTAATGTTGGTAGAAGATACAGCATTGCCTACTCTAGAGAGCATGGTGTTGAGGGGAGGGGGGGCAGCTACCGTTAACCCCGTCAGGGTCATCAGGGTCATCAGGGTCATGGTCCTCTAAAGCTGGCATTTCTAAATTCTTTTGATCTTTAGAATCCCCCAGAGAGCTTTCAGCATACTGATTCCTAGGTCCACGTCAACTTACTGAATGGGAGACTTCAGCGTGGGCCCTGAGACAAAATCTTTGAAAAAAAAAATCTGCAGGAGGTTTTGAGGATTGGAGAGACTTGAGAACTGACTTGAGCCATGTTGCATCAAAGTGTGGAGACTTTGAGATACAGCATTGCCTATTCTAGAGAGGGTTAATCCCTGTATCGCTGCTTCTCCACTGTGAGCCTAGGCTGATAGCTTCTTTGTACTTCAGTGCTGTCACCTGTTGGATGGGGGTAATAATAGCACCTCCCCACTGCGTGAGTAAGGATTAGTGTGGGAAGCACTCAGCATAATGTCTGGCACGCAATCGATACTCTCTATAAATTAACTATTATTATTAGCTATTAGGACAATGGCAGTCCTTCAGAGCCAAATCTATTCACACCTGCCCCATGCATCAAAGACCAGAACAATGAGAGTCATGATAAGAGCTAAGGGTTATTGAGTATTTACTGTGTGCCAGAAAGCACAAGGATCTTTCCAGTAATTATTCAGCCTCGTTATCACAACTGCTCTCTAAAGTAGGCAGTATTAATATCTCTTGTTTAAAAGAGGTATCTGATACACAGAAAAGTGAGGGCCTGTGCCCAGAGTCCCATTCCTTACAGCTAGTGAGTGGCAGTGCTGGTCTTTGAACCCTGGACCATCTGACCCCAAAGCCCTCAAACCTAATAAGTGCTACCTTCTGCTGCCGCTGTACCTGCCATGAACCTCTCCTTCAGATGAGAAAATTCTAGAACTTTAAAAAACCTATGTTCCCTCAGTACTTTTTGCTGTCTTCTGTGTGTTGTACCAGCCACAAACTTGTTTGATAAAACCTTATGTTTTTAGGGTATTGAATGCTTTTTCAAATATCAAACACCTTCTTCCTCTCTGCTGAGAATCACTGTCCTTGCACATGGTTTGTCTGCTTCACACAACCATGCTCTTGAATAAACTGTCTTATTGTTTCTCCTGTACAAACACCGTGAGCATCTTAAGGACAACGAGGGTGTTTGTGGTCCTTCTTTCACCTGCCTCAGGGTCTAGACCAGTGCTGTTGAAATAAGATATCGTAGGCAGATGCTCAAGGAGTCCTTCAGTGAAATCAAGCTGACCAAGTTTAGGTTCATTTAGGAATTTTCTCTCTGAAATTTCTCCATTGGAGGCTAAGACTGTATTCCCTGCTCTGGAACACTTAAGTTTTCTTATTTTCAGCTATATATCCACAGTCTATGTTGGGGAGCCTTAAAAAGATCCAAAAGAATTGAAATCAAGACCTTGAAGAGATATCTGTACTCCCATATTCATGGGAGGATTATTCATAATGGCCAAAAGTGGACACAACCTAAATGCCTATCACAGGTGAACAAATGATGAAAATGTGGTCTATACATACAATGGACTATGACTCAGCCTTGAAAAGAAGGCAGTCCTGCCACATGTGACAGATGAACCTGGAGCACATTGCGCTAAGTGAAATAAGTCAGTCACAGAAGGGCAAATACTGTGCGATTCTACTTATATGAGGGATGTGAACTAGTCACATGCATAGAAGCAGAGAGTAGAATGGTGGTTGCCAGGGGCTGAGGGAAAGCAAAATGGGGAGTTACAGTTCAACATGTATAAGATTACAGTTATGCAAGGTGAATAACGTTCTGGAGATCTGCTGTATAACCTTGTGCCTATAGTTACCGATACTGTGGTATGCACTTAAAAATTTAAGAAAGTTGATCTCATATTGCATGTTCTTACCACAATTTAAAAAAAGAGGGCTACTCACATAAAATGGGAGTGAAACTGCCTTACCTGCCTGGTTTGGTCTGCCTCTCACTTGCGTTGGTCTCTTCTGAAGATGACCCTTTATTGCTGTCTCGCGTCAGAATCCTCTTTACCTGCAGACATTTCATAATCTCTTTTGTGTCAGGGAGTAGTCAGATAGGCCTTCCATATAGCCACGTAGTGCTCTGTATTTTCCTCACCATTTTTCCAAGCATATTTATCTGTCTTGACTCATGTCTCCACCCCAGACTGCAGTGCCTGTGTCTCTTTTGCACAGGACAATATCCGCAGTACCCATCAGAGTGCCTGGCACTCAAAAAATATTTGCTGAATGAATAGATGGATTTATTATTCTTATATTTGTGAAAAACAAGCATGGAGAAAAATACAACTCAAATGGACCCAATCACAAAAAAGGAATTATTGGCTCATATGATTGAAAATTCAGGTGTAGATTCTGGAATGGAGGCAGGAGACAAATGCGCAAACAATGAGGATCAAAGTCTCCATCTTTCAGCTCTGTCTCTGTGTTATCCTCATGCTTAGACAGTCCATTACCTTAAGGTGGACAGACGGCCACCAGCTGCAGGAGAGTATCCTCATTATTTTGTCATCTCTATGTAAAAAGTCTCCTTTTTCTTGATTCTTCCATCAGAAGTCCTAGAATTGAATGTTATTGGCCCAACTTGGATAACATACTTGTATCCTGAACCAATCACTGTTGCCTGGAGGGAGGATCATGTGAGTTGTCCAGGCTTTGGTCATGTCCATCCCAGCGTTGAGAGAGGATGTGCTCAGCCCCACCAGCAGTTTGTATTCTGAGAGTCGGGGAGGTTGTTTTCCCCCTTGCTAGGACCCAGATGTTATTTCTGGAAGGAAGAAGATGGGATGCTGGACAGACAAAACTAAAGGTTATTCACTGTGGTGCCAACCTACTTCTAAGTCTGAGGAGTGTCCCTGAAGTTAAGAAGTAGAAAAGGTCTTAGAAAGAAGAGCTCATTGACTGAAAGAACTCACTAGATCACCAGATGAGGACCTCAGTGGCAAATTCCAAAGTAAGGACAAAAATTACCTGTACCAGCTTACTCTTCACTTCTTTTCTAATAAGAACCTCACTGTGATTATGAGCTGTGATGTATTATGGTGAAGAGCAGTACATTGAACCAAAAGGAGTACAGTGTTTATGAAAGACAGTGCAGGATGGAACAGGGCTTAACCAACACAAGGATTTGTATACCTATTCTTCCCTAAGTGGAAATTAAGATGCCTCCTTCCACGCGCATTTCACCAAGTCAATCAGGTTTTCTAGGATTCTGTGTATCCTACTAGCTTCTGTTTTTACTATGTTACTCCTGGGACCCCAAGAAGGGTCCAAGTGATGGGAGGTGGCCCAACTCTCTACATTTAGGCTTTAACTTCCTAGTGAAATTCTCTGGGATAATATATTTGTCTATAACCTGGAATGATAAGAAATTGACTTCCATTTTTGGCTCAGAAATAATTTATCTTCTTTTTTTAATATAAATTTATTTATTTATTTTGGGTTGCATTGGGTCTTCATTGCTGTGTGTAGGCTTTCTCTCTAGTTGCCGTGAGTGGGGGCTACTCTTCGTTGTGGTGCTCAGGCTTCTCATTGCGGTGGCTTCTCTTGTGGAGCATGGGCTCTATCTAGGCTTTAGTAGTTGTAGCACTTGGGCTCAGTAGTTGTGGCACATGCACTTAGTTGCTCTGCAGCATGTGGGATCTTCCCGGACCAGGGATTGAATCCATGTCCCCTGCCTTGGCAGATAGATTCTTAACCATTGAACCACCAGGGAAGTCCCTCATTTATCTTCTTAATGCCATCGGCTTTTTTTTTTCCTCTGGAGAATTGTCCCTCCTCCATTGGATGTGGGCTTCCATGTCTCTCTCTCCTGCTACAGAAACCAAGGGGTGAGGAGAGGAAAGCAGATTCCTCCTCTACCTGTTCTCTGAAAGAGCCAGGAGCTCTGCGTGTGACTTGAGTTCAGCCAATCAGATGCTGTCTCCTGAGACTTAAATCTTAAGGTAGTGATATAAGCATAAAGAAAGCGTTTGGAGGAATTTCATGGTCATTGGTGGCAATGGCAGAGATAAGAATGGTGTCTCCTGCAGTATTCTGACTAGACTATTTCTGAAGAGAGTTGCTGTGCTTCCTGTTTCTAGCAAATCAGTTCCCAGAGCCCTTGCCATCCCTGAACCCCACTTTCCAGCTGCCCATTGGAACTGAGCCATTTACATCCTTCCAACAAATCCTTCTTGATAAAGGTCATCACAGTTGGTTTATCTTCCTTGCAGACAGGGATCCTAACTGATGCCTTTGTCTTAAAAAAAAAAATTGCTTTTGACTGTATTTTATAGGTAAGAAATTCTAATTCCAAATTCATCCACTTTATAGAAAAGATTCTACCTTAGGGTAAAGTCACTGGGCTGGGAGTCAGGAGCACTAAATATAACCCCTGGTGCTATAGCCATTCAGCTTTAGGATTTCAGCGAATCATTTAATGTCCATCTCAGCTTTTTCACCTGTAAAATGGGAGTAGGAAAATTTTATGCTCACAGGGATGTTGTGAGGGTCAGTGAGAGTGTGTCGCAGAGCACTGAGAAGGGAAACTACCATATAAACTATAAATGTGAGATAGAATTACGTGGATTGTCCATGAGTGGATGAATTTAATTCTTCAGGGCTGCAACTTTATTCTATCTCTACTCAGCACATGCTAATTACTGACATTGGAATTCATGTATTCATTCCAGAGACTTTTATTAAGTGCCCACTATGTGCCAAGCACCAGTTTCTAATTAGCATGTTTATAAGGAATTTATCATTTGCTGCATGTCTGTCTTCCACTTCTACGAAATACACTGTTCAGATCTCCATGCCTGCCGGAGGAAATCATTGACTAGTTTCCAGGTGTTCTGCCTCCTTTGCCAAGTCATCTTTTTCCTCCTGAGAAAACACTGATGAAACAAGGGCAGCCAGGAAGCAGCATTTCTTTTCTGCAATGTCTTTACTTTCCCCAACAAAAAAAATTTCAGCTATGTAAGTCTTGGTGCCATATTCCCATCCCCTCCTACCCCCAGCAGTTTCTCAAAGTGTCCATGCTGGCAGGGGGATAAGACCCTTATTAGCAAGCATTAAGACTTTGATGTCAGGGCTTCTCTGGTGGCACAGTGGTTAAGAATCCACCTGCCAGTTCAGGGGACATGGGTTCAATCCCTGAGCCAGGAAGAACCTGTATGCCACGGAGCAACTAAGCCCGTGTGCCACAACTACTGAGCCTGTGCCCTAGAGCCCCTAAGCCAAAACTACTGAGCCCACATGCCACAACTGCTGAAGCCTGTGTGCCTAAAGCCCATCTCCACAAGAGAAGCCACCGCAATGAGAAACCCACACACCACAACAAAGAGTAGCCCCCACTCGCCACAACTAGTGAAAGCCTGTGCACAGCAGTGAAGACCCAATGCAGCCAAAAATAAAAAATAAATAATAAAGCTTAAAAAAAGTCTTTGATGTCAGTAAGGATTGGCAGAACAAGCAAGGGGGCAGATAATTTAGAACATCAACCTCAGCTAGCACTGCTTTTTGGAAGAAAAAGAAAGGAAAAATAATATAACAGTATCATAAACACTTTGGCAAATAGAAAAAGGCACAGTGCCATAAGAACTATTCTCAACTAATGAAACATTTTTTTTTTCCGACAAAAAATCATCAAAAAGTAAAGAAAAAAAGGTGAGGTCTTCAGTTCAATAAATGAGTACAATGCACAAGTCTTGAAATTAAATTTATTTGCTATACATTGAAAGCTACATTGTGTGATCAGCAGGGTAGAATTTCAAATGATGGTGACAGTTAACAGTGATGACTTGGAAAGATTGGCAAGTGGGGTTTATCTTTAACGGGCTAAGGATCACTCATTCTTGTAGGAACCTAAGTAGACCCTTCTTTGCCCTAAAGTAGAATCAGTTTTTCTGGGAGATTTACTTGTCTGCCTTAATAGAGCTACAAAATTATGCTCTCTCTAAGTGCTACTATCGAGCTCATTCTTCTGATTCTGTGGGTGAGAGCTGAGATGAAGAACCATTGTTTATGTGGATTATTTATAATTCTTTAGAGAACACAAAGAAGGGAAAGTTACGCTGCTGCCTAGTTATTCACAGTGATTCAATATTTCTCGAGCGCCAACTCTACCAGTGGCACATGAGAGTGAGCACAAAGTCTCGTGTTGAGAGGGGCATTTTGCCTTTGTTCCATGAAGCTGATTGTTTTCGTGAGAGGTGGACAAGCCTCCCTCTGCTGGCACTGGCTTCCGTTTAGCACTTAAAAGCAAGCCTTTGCAAGAGGTGACACATTGGAATGTGGATTCACAAAATGTGGGAGCTGAAAGGGACCTTGGAGATCATCACATACAGCACCCCACTCCCTTTTTCTCCAGAAACTATAAGCTAGGGGACCTAAGTGAGTCCTAAGAGGGTGACAGATGTCATACTGGAATTGAAGACTGAGAATTTCAAAATCCTTCCCCCAGCCATGTTATCTCTCCATTTTTGAGAAACAGAACCATTTGAAGATATAGCACAGTTTAAATATCAGGTTATGGTGGCTCTATCAATGTAAGAGGTCAGGTCTTTGCATCCCCTTTCTTAGGCATTATCTTGTTCCTTTTAGATAGATTGTTTCTAAAGTAGTATGGAGTGGAGGAAGGGAGAAGCAAATGTCATTTTCCAGAAAACATCTTCTGTGAGAGCAAACAGAGAGTACTGGAGAGTGTGAGAGATTCAGCTTCCTAAGAGAGGCTCAGTGGGCTTGATGACCTTGATGTTCATGCTATAGTTGTTATGGCAACAGGAAAGTGAAATGATGGTTGCTAAGGGACACTGAACGGAAGCAATCTCCATCACTTACTGGTCATTCCACTCTGGAATTCAGAAATCCACCCAAAGCTGGGATGACTCAGCAAAGCAAATTTTTAAAGATGGAGCTAAAATCTGGCTATATTTAGTAGTATTTGTTCTTGAAGAAAGTCACAAGGTTTGGTAACGGTTGGGGCAGTCATCTTAAAAATCATTTAAGATGACTTAAATGTGGTAGAATCGTCCCAATGGGAAGCATATTCATCTGGTCACGTCTGCAAACCTCTGCAGGCACCACGCCACCATTTCATTTACAAACAGATGATTTTTGAAACAGGTAATATATTCACAGTGTCAATCTTTGCCTTGAGAAAGGTCAATGTAATTAGTGAAGAGAAAGCTCAGGCTGTACCTGAAAAGGACTAATGAGTCATTGAGTGGAATGTCACCCTGTACCATCTTAGGGGCACTGTCAGTGACATCAGTGTCCATTTTCCTAAGTGATGACAGCCGTCCTCACAAAATTCACAGTGTGCAGAGGATACTTTGTTGACCGAATAATGCTGGGAAACAGTGACCACAGTAGAATGAAATGCCCCTGCCTTGTGATGCTTAGGACAGAGACCACATGCATGAGTCGTGAGGAGATGTTCTCTGTCCGTCTGGTACATGGTGAGCACTCAATATATATTTGGTAACATTTGGGTGGATGACAGGAAGGGGCAGACTACTGTATACATGCAGCCTGTGGATGAGCTTTTCTGGATGTGTGCAGAGATATATCAGAAAGGGTTCCTGTTCTTTAACCCTTCTTCCTTCATTCTTTCCCTCCTGCCTGACCTTCTTTCTTTCCCGAAACATTTCCTGAGCATGTCCTATCTGCCAAGTGCTGGCAGGTGCTGGGGATACAGAAATAAGTAAGCGTACGCCCTTAGCCTTCAAGGAGCATATTCTTAGTGGCATCATGAACTTGTAAACAACTGTGGCAAGGTGCTAAGTGTGATGATGGAGGTACAAAAGATACAGTGGAAATAGAGAAGAGCTAGTGCTTTCTGGGGATGTCAGGTTTGTGCTCAGAGGGGCTTCCTCATGCAGCATCCTTAGCCATGGGTACGCATGCACATGCATGCCCTTTCTCCCATGGGTGTCTGGGAGAACTTGTTTGTGGGTGGTTTTAGTGATTTATGACAGATAGTTTCCTTGGGAAGCAGATGCCAAGATAGAGGTAGGCATGGAAGAGGGTTATTGGGGATGATACCTCTGAAGGGTAAGAGGAAGGGAGGAAGAGTAAGCAGGGAGAGACTTCAGACCATGAAGTAGGGCTGACACCTATGAAATGTAAGGGGAAAGCAAGGAAGAAGAGCCACACAATGTGGCACAGATCTGAGAGAGTCTTGGCCAGCCCAAAGGGAGCCCTGGTACAGAAGTTACCTGTAGAGGCATCCCGTGCTGGTGACCCGTGTGCCATCATGGGGCTTCATCACTGGCTGGGCTGTGCCTGGAAACTGGGTGGCCTCTGCTAAGAATTGAAGCCAATTCTGAAGACACATAGAGGGAAGACGGACAGCTAACTGCACCCTCTGTCTCTGTCCATTTCTTTTTCTTTCTCCTTCCTTCCCTCCACCCCCTATTGTGGTCAAAAACACGTAACATAAATCTTACCATTTTAACCACTTGTAAGTGTACAGTAATGTTAACTATGTATACATTGCTATACAGTTATCTCTAGAGCTTTTTCATCTTGCACAGCAGAAACTTGATATCCCTTCAGTAACTTCCCTTTCCCGCCTCTCATAGTACCCTGGCAACCACCACTCTATTTTCTGTTGTTAAGAGTTTGACTGTATTAAATACCACATAGAAGTGGCATCATGCAGTATCTGGCTTTCTGTGACTGACATTTCACTAAGCATACTATCCTCAAGGTTTATCCATGTTGTAGCATGTGTCAGAATTTCATTCTTTTCTCAGGCAATAGTATTCCCTTGTAGGTATATATCATGTTTTTTATTCATGGTGACTTAGGTTGATTCTACCTGTTGGCTACTGTGAATACTGTTGTGATGAATGTAGGTGTGAAAATATCTCTTCGAGATGCCAGCGTTTGTCTTGAAGGAAGATCTGAGTGGTATACCCCCCCTGACTTTGGCATTGTTAGAGTTCACATCTCTTTTTTGTTTGTTTGTTTGTTTGTTTTTGTTTTATTTATTTATTTTTTTGGCTGTGTTGGGTCTTTGTTGCTGCACACGGGCTTTCTCTAGTTGCGGCGAGTGGGGGCTACTCTTCGTTGTGGTGAGTGGGCTCCTCACTGCAGTGGCCTCTCTCGCTGCAGAGCACAGGATCTAGGCACGTGGGCTTCAGCAGTTGTGGCACATGGGCTCAATAGTTGTGACTCACGGGCTCTAGAGCACAGGCTGAATAGTTGTGGCACACGGGCCCAGCTGCTCCAAGGCATGTGGTATCCTCCTGGGGCAGGGCTCGAACCTGTGTCCCCTGCTTTGGCAGGCAGATTCTTACCCACTGCGCCACCTAAGAAGTCCCACATCTCTTTTTGGATGGATTGTCATAATGCATTAATGGAGATGCCCATCACTGAGATGTTTGGGAGAAGCCAGATGATTGACACAAGGCTGTTATTTTAATATCCAAGGTTGTTCTAGTAGCTTCTTTTGGGCTGCTCCTTCTCTGAGATTGTCCCTCTGTGCACACAAGGAAATGACCCTCTGCAATCATGATTACATTATGTAAGTATACTCCTCCACAACTCCAGCAGCTTGGATGAGGATAGACACCTGAGTAACATGAATCTTTTCGTTGGTTGGGCTCAGCTAATCAGACATTCTCACCTGGGAGTTTGGAATTGGGACACAGATGACAGGGAGCTGGTTGGTGGCATTGGCACTGGGAAGCAATATAAGGCATTCAGGCAGCTGTGTTTCATTCATGGTTAAGAAGAAGCAGAGAAAGCTGGGCTTGAGAAGAATGTGCACACGTTGGGGAGGAGCAGAAGCGAGAGACCGGGAGACCACGTGGCAGTGAAGAGTGGAGAAAAGCAAGACAGAGAATAGCTTCCTTGGTCTGAACAAGCTTTTCTAGTTTCAGTTTCTCAACAGCCTTAAAATTCCAAGAGATACTCCTTGATTCTTAAAGTAGTTAAAGTAGTCTGGGTATGTTTCCATTTCTGGCAACCAAGTAACTCTGAATCTTTGTTAAAATGAAACTAATGTTAATCTCTTCTTTTCCAATGCACAACCCAGAGTTTTCATCATGAGGCGGAGAGTAAGCTCACCTGATGAGAAATAACCCTGTTTGTGGACTGGAGGAAGGGATATTGGTTCTGAACTCCATTTTATCCCCCATTCTGCTACTTTTTGACTGTGTGACTTTGGACAATCTCTTTTTCTCTGGGCTGAAGTTACTACAATCTCCAAATGAGAATTGCTCCTGCTTTATAAAATACTGTGTTTTGGTACTGTGTGTAATGCAGTATATGTTAATAGAAATGTGGTGGTGTATAACAAGGGTAAATGGCTGCTGTATTTGGGATGCATGGTTGGTGGAAAGGCAGAGGGCTTAGTTGGTGTTTTATAAAAGGTGATGTGACTGAAATATACATTTGGGTTTGCACGTAGTAAACACCAAATACATTTTTAATGACTATTTAGTAACCTACCAGGAGAATGATACCTCACGCTGTGAATCAAGTTTGGTGTACCAACTATAATCACTACAGTAGCTTAGTGAAGGGCCAAACTGGGATGGAAAATTCTCAAAGGACATGATGGAGGAATGAATCTGGATGGATTATCTCACATCTCCAAGACAGGTCTCCTCATGGGTAAAATGGAAATAAGAATGCTCTGCTTCCTTCATGATGATTTTATGAAATCAAATCAGTTAAATTGTATTAAAGCACTTTGAACTCTCCAAGTGCTGTTCAAATGAGAGGGATTTGTTTTATTTATTTATTTAAAACATTTATTCACAAATAATTTATTTGGGGTTATACTATTGTAAATAAAATTGTTTTCTTATACAATTGATTCTTTAAAACTTTTTATTTTACATTGGAGTATAACAATGTTGTGTTAGTTTCTGGTGTTCAACAAAATGATTCAGTTATACATACACAGGTATCTATTCTTTTTAAATTCTTTTTCCATTTAGATTGGTACATAATACTGAGCAGAATTCTCTGGGCTATGCAGTAGGTTCCTGTTGGTTATCCATTTAAAATATACCAGCGTGTACATGTCAGTCCCAAACTCCTTAACTAAGGGATTGGTTTTATAAGTAAGAATAGGTAGGATTTATACTGGCAGATAGAGAAGAGGAGAAGGAATTCCAGGAAGGGAGAAAATCATGAGGACAGATGGAAGTAAAATTGTATCTGCACATGCTCTCTCTGTGTCTGTCTCTTATCCCTGTATCTCTCTCTTATCTCTGTCTCTGTTGCTGTCTCTCTCCATCTCCATTGCTATCATCTCTAGAGATAGAGATAGCTGTATATGGAGATTTAGAAATAAATAGATATAGGTATACGAAGGAGTGAGATATAGGAGGGAGAATGGAGAAGAGGGGGGATGAGTGGAGGAAAGGAAACTCACCTGACTTCATGGGAATTTCCTAGGATTTTAAGAATAGGACTATAAATTGAGAACTATTTGCTAATGGCATAGAAAAGTATTGGGACATAGTGGATGTATGCCATTTTCTTTGGTTACCCAGTTTCCAAGGCCTGTCATATTTACAACAGACTTTTCTATTCAGGGTAGCTCTTTTTGGGAACCTGGGGGGCCATCACGGGTTGAAGACAGATCCTGAGACAGACATTTGCCTGTGTGTGGTTCACTGAGGTGCACTGTTAGGAACAACACCTATAAGGGAGAGAGGAAAACAGGATGATGTTGAACTGTGTTGTCATTCACATAGACATGTCAGCCAACCCCACAAAGAGCTCTGAGTCTGGGATGGTCCTTCAGAGATGTCCCAAACTGAGGCACAGGGGCCAGACTTTTGTGTCCCTGTATCCACCAGCATTGGATACAGGCTGCCCCTAGTAGAGGGTGTGCCCTTGGGTAAGACAACTCCTACCGGTGGAGGATGATTCGTTGGAGGGACTCACCTGTGAGGCATCAGTAGGTGACATCCCCAGCAGCTGGGGGATGAGGGCCTGGGCCTTGATGGGAGGAGCTGGCGAGGTACCACAGCATCCACTCCTGGGGCCCGTTTCCCTGTCTCCATGTTGCCTGGTTGCTGTGTCACATGCACATGTGTGAGCTCAGCCCGTCATGTTCTCCCACCAAGGACTTTTATTTAAATAAATAAATAAATAAATAAATAAATAAATAAATAAATAATTTTATTCATGGCTGCTTTGGGTCTCTGTTGCTGCGCATGGGCTTTCATTGCGGTGGCTTCTCTTGTTGTGGAGCACAGGCGAGTGGGGGGCTACTCTTTGTTGCGGTGCACAGGCTTCTCATTGTGGTGGCTTCTCTTGTTGTGGAGCACAGGCCCTAGAGTGCACGGGCTTCAGTAGTTGTGGCTCTCGGGCTCTAGACTGCAGGCTCAGTAGTTGTGTGCTCCATGGCACATGGGATCTTTCCAGACCAGGGCTCGAACTTGTGTGCCCTGCATCGGCAGGCAGAGTCTTAACCACTGCGCCACCAGGGAAGTCCCCCTGAGGACTTTTAAATCTTGAGCAAAGAACACAAAGAAGGGTCCATCAGCATTCACTTAGGGCAGCGGCAGCAGCTGTAGGCATGTTGTCTTCTGAGGTTTGTGGGGGCAGTAATTAGCCAAAATGTGCCTGATACCCAGCTTTCCAGTGTCTCAGGGTTCCTGAACATTTCCCAGTCCTGACTCTTGAATCTCTGGTTGATACTGCGTTTCTCTTTTCCTTCCAGTAAATTCCATTTTATCTCCAGACATTGAGAGTTCACTCTGGTTTCTTGGAGGTAGGAATTCCGATTAATAAAGGCAATAAATGCCAAAACAGAAAGAGGAAAGAAGGAAAGCTAAGTTCTCGACTAATGCTTATTATCTATACTAGTATTTGTAGGAGGAAAATATCTTTTTAACAGGATATGACAGTGGTAATAATAAGTTGATTATTACCCCTCACCCTGCTTCACTTCTTTAACCCTAGAAAAGGGTAAAAAAAGAGATAAGATCCTGTTTTTGAAAAATACCTTTAAAAACAACTATATAAAATGAGCAATTTGATGGACTGTGTCAGGGGTGGCAACATTTTATATGCCCCTCTTGCATTATGTTCTCAAGCACATTTGCAAAAATGAGTGAGTTTTCAGAAGATGGATCTGGTTAAGTGGGTTAGGTTAATCAGTTGAGAAAAAATGGGAAGCTGCCACTGGACATATTAAAAACTTCTAAGGGCTAAGATAGGTGAAGTCAGATTAAGAAGTGCAGAAGTTGGTTAAGACTTTGGTGGCAATTCTATTAAGTCCTCTTTGGCTAAATCAGTGAGATGGGGATGCCGTTGGTTCTTGGGGCAGATACCCAGAGGCAGCAGCCCCCCCAGAAGTCTTTCCAAGAAGTAGAAAAGAAAGGTAAGAGATAGGGTAGCTTAAGTATTAATGACAGCATGTTTGGGGTGTTGAAATCTTCGACTAATGGCTTAATAAATCATGGATTAATAGTGAAGTCTCCAGTGGGGAAATCAAAGTTCTCAACCAATCAACTTATATGTAGATAGAATGCTCCCTAAGTTAGGTTATTAAAACTCTGTTAGAATGTACTTAGCAAAGCAAGTGGTACTAAATGGGAGGCTGAATTGTCTTGCCTTGTTGACTGGATTGAAAGCAAAGACGCTCAAGTGGGTCTCCCACCATCTGGATGCTGTCCCTTTTGGAGTGTGCCTGCTGATAGAGGAAATGGATCCCAGCAGGAGCAGATCTCGAAGTGTTTAACTTCTTAGTGCTGCTGCAGCAGTGTTGACGGCCTTGAAAGAGTCAGGATAAAAATTGAGATTTCTGTTTCTCAGTCTCTTGAGACAAGCTAAAGGGGATGATGTGAAAACCCTCGAAGAAGATATCAAACTTTCTTTTTGGGGAGATGGTGTTGGACTTGGAGTAGGAAAGAATGTTCTTTGGTAGATTAGTCAAAGAAGGGTTCATTGAGACCAGTAAGATCAGAAGGAGCAGCCATGTGGAAAGGTTGGGGATGAGGCTGGGGGTGGTAGGGAAGAATGTTCTGGGCAGAGGGAACAGCACTGGGGGGGAAGAGCTTGGTATATCTGAGCAACTGAGAGGTGGCCAGTGGCTGAAATTAGTGAGTGCGGGAGGATGGTGGATGGGGAGGGGAAGGTTGGTTAGAGAGGCAGGAAGGGGAGCACTATGCTCGGCCAGCTGGACCGTGATACAAAGTTTGGATATTTGTGGCATCTAAAAAAATAAAATGAACTAGCGAATATAACAAAAAAGAAACAAACTCACAGGTGCAAAGAACAAGCTAGCGGGAGAGAGAAAAGGGGCAGGGGCGAGATAAGGGTAGGGATTAAGAAGTACAAACTACTATGTATAAAATAAATAAGCTACAAGGATATATTGTACAGCACAGGGAATATAGTCAATATTGTATGATAACTACAAATGGAATATAACCTTTAAAACCGCGAGTCACTGTGTTGTACACCTGAAATTTATTTAATATTGTACCTCAAATATACCTCAATAAAAATATTGGAGTTTTACTCAAAGTGCAATAGGAAGCTATGCGGGGGGGTGGGGTTTAAAAGTGTAACAGGATCAGATTTCTATTTATAAAAGCCACTATGGCTTCTACGGGGAGAACGGATTGGGGGAAAATAAGTGGAACCAGGCAGTTACAGTATGGGAGCAATTACAAGAGTCTGGAGAAGACAAGGTAATGGTTTGGTCTAGGTGGTGCCAGTAGAGGTCGAGAGAGACTGATGGATTAAGGGTATGATTAGGTGGCAAAAAAAATGAGGATCTGGTGATGGATCGGCTCATGGGAGGAAGACAGCATAATACCCAGGTTTCTGTCTTGAGCTACTTACTGATGGTATGTGGTGGAGCCATTTTGTGGCTTGATTTCTAGCTATTGGCCCAGTTTTATTCTGACATTTTATTCCCGTAAGCTCTTGCTAAGTCAAGGTCTCCGTCATTGTTCTTCCTTACTCTTATGCCTGCTCAGTGTCCAGAGGCTAAAACAGCTTCTCTCCTGAGCGAGTTGTGCCTCTTGCCAATAGAATTGAAAAATGGAGCTGCGTTTGGGTCCTCAGCCCCACATGACTGGCATGCAGTGCTGGGTTCCTGAATGATTTAGAATCACCTCTTCCTGCTCAGCCCTCTTATGAATGCATTGCCTGTTGTTTCTCTCAGACACAACGTATTACCCTGAATTTAAGACTCCTTCAGCGCTGTTTCAATTAATGTGGCGATGAGTGTGCGCATTAGAATGGCTAAGCAATAGCCAGGATTTAATTGATTTAATTTGCATATCTCATTATGAAAGAATTATATGTTATAAATTCACCCACTGGCAGGACCTGACCACTGCTGCCTCCTTGGTGAATGCAAAATTAGCTTCCCTGAAGGTTTTTCTAACCCTGGTTGCCTTTAGATCACGTAAGATTCGTAGTGTTTGTTCCATCTTTTAAGAGGAGAGTTTTGAAACCTCTTGGGAAATGAATGTGAGTTCAGGGGCAGGCTGTGAGTATGACAAGATTGCTTATGAGAGGACCAGGAGACACTGAGACTAGTGTCACCTTGGAGCCATCTCCAGAGGATCTTTCAGGGACTGTTTCTTTGGGAACTGAAGTCAAAGCAGATGCTTCTTTGATGGAAAGAATAATGGGAAAGAGAGTTATTTTATCTTTCCGGGCAAAGGTACATTTCTCAGAAATCCGGATACCTGCATGGATACCATTGGAAGTTTTTGGAAAAGAGAATGTGTAAAATGCAAACTGATGGAAATCTTATTTTTCATATGTACACCTGTATGTAAACTATATTATACATATAAACACACACAAACACACATACAGCTGGTAATCACCGAATATGTACCAGTGCAATTATACTAGCTGATGAAGTGCTGAAATAGCTCCATAGCACTTGGTAAGCTGCTGCCTTCATTTGCTCCTCTTGCCAACCCCATAACCCCCGGTCTCCCCATGATCCAGCGTCTGAAGTGGCAAAACTTGGCCCTTGGAGGCCCCAGGCTTCTAGGCCCCTGTCCCAGTCCTGCAGCCAGTGTCCTTTCTGGTTGGTCATGAATTTACAGATTAACTATTGTGAATATCGTTTGTGTGGAATGGGAACGTAATCGAGGTCTGGCTAAATGTGTGTTCTTTCCCCTTGGCACAGTGATTGGGTCAGTGATAGGTGTGGGACCAGGTTCAGTCCAGTAAGTGCCAGTCCCAAGATATATGATGGATGTGTTAGAAAAAGGAGGTTTCTCTCTTTCTGTGGGTGTTTCTCAGTAGATCAGCATTTGATGGACAACTTGCTCTGTGAGGAGAGCTAGCCATCATCTTGGAAAACAGAGTTGAGCTATGAAAAAAAAAAAAATTCCTAATGGATACCATCCAAGTATCTGGATTCTGCCATGCTGATGCCCATAGGCTCCTTGGCTTTTTTTTTTCTTTTATAAATTTATTTATTTATTTATTTATTTATTTAATTGGCTGTGTTGGGTCTCCGTTGCTGCACATGGGCTTTCTCTAGTTGCTGTGAGCGGGGGCTACTCTTCGTTGTGGTGCGCAGGCTTCTCATTGCAGTGGCCTCTCTTGTTGCAGAGCACAGGCTCTAGGCACGTGGGCTTCAGTAGTTGTGGCACATGGGCTCAATAGTTGTGGCTCACAGGCTCTAGAGCGCAGGCTCAATAGTTGTGGCGCACGGGCTTAGTTGCTCCAACGACATGTGGTATCTTCCTGGGACAGGGATCAAACCTACGTCCCCTGCGTCGGCAGGCGGATTCTTACCCACTGCGCCACCTAGGAAGTCCCTTCTTGGCTTTTTTAGTTATGTTGGTAATAATACCCCTTTCAGTTTAACTTAATCAAGGTAAGGTCCTGCCACGTGTAAGTGAAGAGATCTGACCAGTACATCTTATCCAGCAGAGTAAGCCACTGGGACTCTTGGGACTGATACAAATTAAGAGGCAAGTGGACATAGAGGACTTTGCCAAGGATGTAAAAATGGAAATGTCAGAGAAGTGGGAGGAGAACCCACACAGTTGCTTGTTCAAAGAGCTCTGTCTGCCAAGGCAAGTATAGTTTATTCTCTTAAGTAATTCTGGGAGCAGAGTCACCTTTGCATGCTGACCAGGCACATAACCTCCTTTTTCTGTTGAAGTTGGTCATATGCAGTCCATATAATCTGCTTTCCATTGTTTTATTTGTTTTAAAAACACTTTTTAAAAATCAGCAGTTCGGAGGGAAATTCCAGTAAGGCATTTTCCTTAACACTACTGGATCTGAAGAAGTGGATTTTGATTTAAAGATGTTGTATCATAATGCCTTCAAACACTGTATTCTTTTCCTCCTTGGCTAATATAAGTTTATCTGGAGACCACTTCATTTTGACATTTGTACTTTTGGTTTCATGGCAAACTAACTTAATAATAATGTGGTATCATCAATAATAACAATATTGATCACTTACTGCACACCAGAGATTGTTCTAAGCTCTTTGTATACAGCTGGCCTGTGAGGATGGCAACCATTATTAACCCCATTTTAGAGATGAGCAAACTGAGGTGTAGGAAGACTGTGAAATGTGTCCAAACTCATACAACTAGTAAGTGACCAACCTGGGTCATTGAGCTCACTTTTATTACACTTTTGTAGGCATTTTTTTTCTATTATGTACAGACATATGGAAAAAGTAACCTTCAAAGGGCTAGATTTTATGCTCTCTGACATTCATTTTATATGGCTTTTAATTTCTTAGTCCTTCAGCGATGTCTCATTGCTCTGTATATCACCTCTAAGTCAGTAATTTACAAGGCCTCTCATTAACAACAAATAATAACTCTTTTTTCTGGGCAACTCTGATGACCAGGCTCTCTAGCGCCACCCGCTCCTCCCCTCCCCGCCCGCCCCCCCCCGCCATGTTAAAAGTTATTGCCTTCCATGCATCATTTTGTGTGATTTCTGAAACATCGCAACCAATATTTTATCCTTGGTTGCTTAATAAATACAATCAACACCACAGCCCGTCGTGTTTCGTGAGAACCGCTCTTTGATTTCTCAGCAATAATGAATCTGTCTACCAGAGGAACAGCCTGGAGGAACACTATTTCTTGTAGAATGGAATGAAAAATTTTGCCTGTAAAATAAAACCAGAAAATCTGGGGCTTCCCTCGGTGCTATTTCATGATTTGTCACCGCTCCAATGGCTTTAAGCTCTGTGATGGTTATCCTTCTGCATCAGGACAGATGCAAATAATTTCTCAAGTGACTGTTAAGTGATCTAGGCTTAGACCAGTTCAGATTTTTGATAAGTATTAAGGTAGGCATACATTCCTTTAGAAGAGTGTTTCTTACAAATGCCAAAGCAAGACATACAAAAGATGATAAAGTCTCATATCTTTCAAATTTAAATTCTTTGTGAAACATGTTTGAGTCAAGCCCCTTCCTTACTTCTGTTTTTACTCACTGAGAGGAAATTGTTTTTACCCACAACATATCTTTCCTAAACTGCCAACTAAAAAAGACATATGACCAAAAAAATCTTCATGGGAGAACTATTCCAGAACCTCTCAGCTTGTTAGTAGTGAGAGGAAAGCAGGGCAGTTGTTGGTAATGAAGTCATTCTAGCAGCTGCCTCCCGTGTGAGACCTGCCTGTTAGCATAAAAGGAGTGCTCCTTGACAAAAGAGTTTGCAGTCACTCTTTGATTTGTTGGAGGGAAGACAAACGTTCTTGGCCGTTAACTTCCTCAGAATGGTTGGTTCATCCCTTAAGTGTACCCAGGCTGAATTTCTACCACGTAGGTTAGAAGAGTGGAACATTCTGTACAGGTTTCTAATTTTCAGTTGAGTCTCTTCATAATCTAAGTTGGACTGACTCAGATCTGCCGATTAGATGAACCTCTTTAGAGATGTGCCCTTGATCTATTTTAGTTCCATAAGAGTCTTCTTTCCCCACCTGCCAAGGCTCTTCTGCCAAAGCTTTGAAAAAAGGCTCGTTTTTACTACCAGAAACCCTAAGCATGTAGGATATGAATGGGGGCGCCTCTTGTGATGGTTTGCCACCATGAAGAGAGGACCTATCTGAAAATGAAGCCAAATAGATTCAGGGAGATATAAGAAATGGAAGACAGACATAGAATTCTTTTGACTTTGCTTGGACCTCTGGGTCAAACTATGCATAAATCCGTTAACCTTTTGATTCCTCAGTTTCATGGTCCTATAGATTTCCTTTTGCTTATACCAGTTTCAGTTGGGTTTCTGTCACTTGCAGTATATAGTTCTGGCTCATAATTATGTAACTTAACGTGATTGATGCTCCCCCTCCTGAATTTATAGCTAGAAACCATCTTTTCGTGTGTGAAAATGATCAGATTGTAGCATCTTGTCTCTCACAGAAATCCACATTTCATTGTGGCAGGGGTTCTGAGAGGCTCACTTCAGGCACACATTGGAGCTCCTTGTAGGTGGGAGTCTGGTCACTTCAGCCCTTTGTGGAGTGGACATTGGGTGGATGAGGTTGTGTCATTTAAAACTGTGGTGACCACATCAGCAATGAATGTTGACTGTATCTTGTTCTTTTCTCAGGAGTCTTTTTAACAGTGACCTTTTTAGGTGTAAGACTCATGTATGCACTCAGCATTTTGGAATCTCAGTCTGTGGATAAGTAGTTAACTTTAAATGAAGGAGTGGCTGTATAACACCACTGTTTACAAACTGTAATGCTCCACGTTGCCTAGAAAAAAGTCGGATATTTGGTCCTTCTCAATCCTATTCTAACCTGCCTTTGAAGCCATAGCTCCCACCGTAGTTCCTCAGAGAATCTGTGACAGGCATTCTGTGATGCTGACCCTTAACAGGCCTTGGGCCCCCCACCCCTATGAGCACCGTTACCTTTGCTCACACGAATCGCTTGGGTATAGATGCACTTCTTTGCTTACTCATTTTTCAACATATGGATCAGGGGGCACTTATTCCATGACTTGATGTTCATATTAAGATCAAACCCCTTCCTTTAAGCTCTGAATGTAATTTTTAACATTCCTCTTATTAGACTTATCACATCATAATAAACTTAATTTGTGTTTTTTCCCTTTATTATGCTATGAGTATATATCTCTTTTACCCTTTTATCTTCAGTGCTCCAAAGAAACTAACTAGGTCAATTCCTCCATTATATTCTGTTGTGGCATCCCATATTTCTTGACAATATTTGTCACCATTGGAATTTTATAGTTGTTTGTGTGACTTTTGAATTAATGTGTTTCTTCTTTACTAGATCGGAAGCCTAAAAGGGCCAGGATCATGACTAATCTTACCAGTGTATCCCTCCTGCCTAACACAGCCCCTGACACATAATAGGTGCCAAAAAATAATCATTGAGGGCTTCCTAGGTGGCACAGTGGTTAAGAATCCGCCTGCCAATGCAGGGGACACGGGTTCGAGCCCTGGTCCAGGAAGATTCCCACATGCCGCGGAGCAACTAAGCCCGTGCGCCACAACTATTGAGCCTGCGCTTTAGAGCCCGTGAGCCACAACTACTGAGCCCATGTGCTGCAACTACTGAAGCCCACGCACCTAGAGCCCGTGCTCCGCAACAAGAGAAGCCATGGCAATGAGGAGCCCGCGCATCGCAAATGAAGAGTAGCCCCCACTCACCGCAACTAAAGAAAGCCGGTGCACAGCAAAAAAGACCCAACACAACCAATAAAATAAATTAATTAATTAATTTAAAAAAATCATTGAATAGATGGGTAAAATTTTGTTGAATAAATGAATGAATATGTTATTCTCCTTCAGGAATATTAGTAGTTTAAAAAGAGGAGCCAAGAGAAGATAATACTTTCTTTTAGTGGAGACAACTAGTAATGTCAACAATAGTGAAATTTCAGGGTGAGGGTTTATTTAAAAACAAAATTTAAATTTCAATCTTAAGGAGAAGTTGAAGAAACCACACAAAGAACTTTTTTTCCCCACAACCACTTGAGAGTAAGTTGCAAACATAATGCCCATTCATCCCCCAACACTTTAGAATATACTTGACCTAAATGAAGACATTCTCTTGTATAACTAGAATACAACCACCAACATCAAGAAACATTAATAGATGACTGTCATTTAATCCACAGGCCCCATTCAAGTTTTGTCAGTTGTTCCATTTATGTCCTTTATAGTAAATGGATCTAACCTTCGATCATATGTGACATTTGGTTGTCATGTCTCTTTAGTCTCCTTTTATTTAACTAAATAAGTTTGTTAGCTTGACTTATAAAACAGGTCCGTACAGTATGTAGACCTCCATTTGTACTCTTGCCTCAGGCCCTGCAAATGTTACTGGTGGGGCTTTCTCAGATCTCCCTATCTACCCCACTGCTTATGTAACTCCCTAAATTTTTGGTTATCTTGAACTCCAGAGACAACTCAGAGATTATTTTCAAATTCTGTGCATTGGCGAGGATTGGGTATATTTGTCTGTATAGCAGCCATCGGCATCTGCTTCATCGTCCCACGGCCTTGTGGACTATCAGGGGACTCCTATGTGCAGTGTCCTCTTTTGGTTAAGGTCTGATGGTGGTTGACAAAGCTGGGCTTTAACTAACAAGAAGGTTAATAAACTTCAAAAATGCATCTAGTGTATTAGAGTTGCCCAGCTTATCGTTTAATTATCTCTTCACGGATTGGTGTTGATCTATAGCACAATGATGTGTTCATGCCACTGGCTCCTTGAGAGTTCCTGTGGAATCACAATTTAAACAGTGCAGTGTGCAAGTGTTTCTAGAAAGGAAGGTCTTCCTGTTCCAGGAAGGAGCTAGCTGATGTTAAAGAATTGCCTCCACTCTACCCTCCTTCCCACCGCCACTTTGATCACGTGCACTTTTTTTTCTTATCACAAAAGCAATACAGGTATATAGGAGGAAAAAGAAAGATTAGCAAAGAGAAAAAAATAACACCAACAATCCTACCAGGCAGAGACAGTCTCTGATAACATTTCAGTTTATATCTTTAGAGTCACTTGGGGAGCTTTAAGGAATACCGATGCCTGTATTTCTCTGCCAGAGACTGTGATTCCAGTGGTCTAGACTGGACCTGGGTAGGGATCATTTTTTAACATCCAATGTATAGGTAAAAACCATAGGTTGGGCATTTAGTATATAAAATATATATTTTACCAAAATGGGCATTCTGTAATATAGTTTTATAACCTGATTTTATCATTTGACAGTTTATTATAAACATCTTTCCATAGAAGGGTGAGTTATCTAATCCATCTTTTCAGTGACCTCATGGTATGATGTAACCTACTTAACAATCATTCTCTTGTGGTTGGATAGGCAGGATGCTTTCATCTAGGCCAAGGGACAGAGCAGGGGTGGGGAATGAGGGTGGGGATGGAAGAAGAAAAAGCATCACAAGCTCACCGGTGTCGGGAAAACTGAAGCAAGCTTGGTTTGGGTTATGACAGGTGAAACAAAGACTGGAATTCTCTGGTATAAAGCTATGGATTTCAGTGCTACAATCTCTAAATAATTGCTTCTTAGCCATAGACAACTGGAAGTTCTTTCAGTTACTTACTTCTCATTCATTCATTCATTCTTTCAGTCAATACATACAGAATACTACTTAGGGTCTACTACTAGAGATAAAAAGATGGATAAGATTTTGTTCTTCAACTCAAGGAGCTTATAATCTAAGAACAGCTGAGACAGATATACAAATATTTACCTGCATATTTATTGAGCACGTACTCTGTTCCAGGTACTCTTCTAGTCATGTTGTCAGTTTCCTCAATTAATGTTCACCACTACCTGATGAAGTGAGTAGTATTATTACCCCCTTCTACAGATGAGGAAACTGAGGACTAGAGAAGTTACTTTGTCCAAGGTTATATAGCCAAGGCTTCAGAGTCCATGCTCCTAGCCTCTGTTCCCTGCTACATCCAGTACTACCAAAGGACAGTAGTTACCATACTAAGGTTCATAAAGGAGGAAGTGATGAACTCTAACGTGAGGAGTAAGGAGCAGGAGTGTCAGAAAACGCTTTGGAGTCAGACAAGTTATTTCATTTTATAAGGGAAAATACCATAAGGAGGGAGGATATGTAGATACTTGCCATACATATCCGTAGTGCTGTTTGTTGGGAATATTTTATTTCCTCTCTGTGTCTCCTATGTCTGCATAGCCCATGGGAGCTGCAAGAAGACCAACTGAGTTAGTCTGCTAGCCAGCAGAGTGTGGGTGGATCTATTGATGCATCAGTCCCAGGTGGGACAGTGGAGTCCCCAGGCTGCGAAGGATGGAACACCTGCAGTGGGAGAAAGGCACCTTTTGACTAAGGGCAGATAAAAGTGTGCACAAAGGAAGGAGGGTACCATCACTTCAAGGTCCTTCTCTTAAGGGGAGGCCACTGAACCAAGAACTGAGAAGATGAAACTCAGGAGAAAATCTAACTTATTGTGAGATCTGACAGAACTTCTCAAGGAATTCTGATCAATATATTTATTGAGAGATATTCCAGAATGCCTACTGTTACAACCCACACTGCTATAGGTGCCCTGGCTGGCTGTAAGAGGATGCTGGTTAGAATTTACAGGACTTGTAAGCAGAAATAAGCACAGAAAAAGATCTTGCCAATGGGGGCAGAAAATCACATGGTGAGAATTAGAAAGCAAACTATGCCTGGAGAGTGTTAAAAAAGTTCTTATATACACTGATAATCTTCTTTAACAGAGTGGATCCTGGCCTTGGTTCTGTGAACATCTAGATGGGTTTGTTTATACAAGTATGAATGTAGGAACTGTAGAGATATGAATTTCTCTGTTAAGATGCTTTGCATCAAAGGAAGAACAAGATCTTGCCCCAAATGGGCTTAAAGATTAAAGAAAGTTTGGCTCATAAGAGGAAGTCTAGTGGCAGAAGGACTTCAGGGTTGGTTGATTCAGTGTTCAAGGAATTTGGCTGTATTAATCAGTGTAAGAAATGCCATGTGCTGTGTCTTAGCTTGCGCTGCTGTAATAAAATACCATAAAATGAGTGGCTTAAAATCAACAGAAATCTGGAGATTAGAAGTCCAAGATGAGGGTGCCAGCATGGCCACATCCTGTTGAGGGCTCTCTTTTGAGAGGACAAGAGACTGCCAACTTCTTGTTATATTTTCACGAGACTGAAAGAGAAGGAACTAGCTCTCTGGCCTCCTTTGATGAGGACTCTGATCCCATTCATGAGGGCTTCACCCTCAACTTATGAATTTGGGGAAGATACAAACATTCAGTCTATAATATGCTGCAACAAACTAGTCCTGAGATCTCAGTGGCTTCACAAAATACAGCAGTACTGCTCATTTATGTAATCATTCTATGGAAGTGGAGGCTTCTACTACATCCAAAGACCTTGCCCTCTTTTATGCTGTAGCCCTACCATTTTGAACATGGCTTCAGAATCACCCTGGCACAGTCCAGCATGCAGATGGAGAAAGAGCAAGGATGTAGAGGATCAAGCAGGATGTTTTCAAAGCCAGGCCCGGAAGCTGTAAATATCATTTCCATGCATAATCCACTTGTCAGGACTCAATTTTGTGGCACTGCCTAACTTCAGGGGAGGCTATTAACTGTGGTTTGCTGGGTGCCCAGGAGGAAAATAGAATGAGTTTGGTGAGCTTACTATATTACCTCTATCTCATGAGTTCTTTCCATTTTTCTGCTTTGTCATTCTCAGTCACCTTCCTTCTCCTCTGATAGCAATATGGCTGCAGCAGTTCCAGGTGTCACATCTGATCACCATGGCTGAGGGAAGAAAATAAACTGTCTTTTTTGGGCTGTCTCCTTTGAATGAGGACACTTTTCCTGGAAGCCCCCCAGCAAACCTTCCCTCACTTCTCATTGGCCATCAATTGCTCCCCCTACCTGCACATATCAGTGGAAGGGGAATGGAATTTCTCTTTGACAAGCCAAGCATGTTGCTGGAGCTGGCGGGGAGGTGGGGGGGAATGTCCTCTGAAGCACAGAGTTCCTTGTACAGGTTGGATTCCTAAAAATTCCAGGGTTCTATTAGAATGCAAAAGAGGGAAATGTCGCTGATTATATAAACATCAGCATCTGGTGTGTTTATTCTGCATACTCGAGAGGGACTAGGTCAGCTTCTCTGGGTGATGAGTGAGAAGGACAGTAAGGAGAAAGGTTGGTGATATGGCAGGAGCTCTGATGTGACTGTTCTCTTGCTCTCCTGTCCTCTAATAAATTCTTCCTTGCTCTCAGCGCTGCTTTTGCAGAAACTGGCAAGGGACCAAATTTCTCATCTGGGTTGACAGAGGAAAAGAGAACACATGTAGAAGCCAGGAGTATAGGAGAGGTGGGGAAGTGGCAGAAAAGGTTGGGAGGGCAATGTGATTGTGGGTTAAAACCGAGTTAGTCTAAATGTCAGATGAAGAGAGGTCTCAGCAGCAGCCACACAGGTAACGAGAGGATAGCTGCAGATTTGGGGATTTTTACCTGAAAGCATCATCATTCCAGAAATTGTTTAAGTAACACCAAGAAAAACACCTTTAATCTGGGGGTGACAGGATTTGTGGAATTCTTTGGGTAGTTTCATGTGCCATTTACTAACTACCAGATACATGTTGATTCTCCCCCACTGCTTTAGTAAAGTAAAACATGGAAGTAAAGAAATGCAAGACTTTTCAGGAGGGTGAGGTTCCAGAGGTCTGGATGGGAGCTGGGGCTAAGTTGAGTGTGATTTACCCACTAGGAAGTAATGCAAAGATTTTCTTCTATCAAAGAATTGCCAATGATGAACATTCCCAGTGGTCATCCAGTGAAGTGGTAACAAATCCAAAGTTCTAGCCAAAGGAGTGTCCCAGAGGCTTTGATGCGCCCATGGGTGAGCAAAGCATGTTCCTTGGGAGGTACTGTGATGTAGAGGTTAAAAGTATGGCTTCTGAGGTCAGAGAGTCCTGGGTTCCAAGTTCCATTCTACTTCCACCTGTTTGACCTTGGGTGGCTAATTGAACTTCTTTAATCTCAGTTCTTCAATTGTATCATATATTAAGGTCATTATGCAGTTTCTAAGAGGTATTTAAAGTAAAGTGCTTGATAGAATTCCTGGATGGTAAAAAAAAAAAAAAAAGTGCTTAATAAAGTCTAGCTGATCTTGTTACTATGATTTAGTTTATAACATAGCAGCTATGGTGGTAGGAACTGAGATGTGCTTTGTAGATTACATAAGGGTGAGTAAAAGTTCACACACAGCACTGTGGAAGAAGACTCTCTCAAACCGCTTTTTAAGAACAGACTATATCATTACCTCTCTAGCATGGTTGGAAGCCAAAATAGAGGGCAGAGTGCCCTTCTTGAGATGAGGAGCTCTGCTTTAAAGATGCTTGACATTTTTTGGTGAGATTTTAATGAGCACACATGGCGATTGTGTCATCAATGCATTTAGATAAATGTATTTTAGACTCCTAAGAATTTCATTCAAGTAAAACAGTATATATCTAGATGAAAAGACTGATATGCCCCTGATTCATTCATTCATTATCTATCTATCTATCTATCTATCTATCTAATCTATCTCTGACCATCCATCCATTTATCCATTCCTGGCACTGGGTAATGTCCATGGTTTAAAAATGATAAAGAATTTCCTGTTCTAAAGTAGCTTACAAGCTGTGACAGAGAAATGCAAGTATACTAAACATTAGTATTAAAGTATTTATGGGATGCTTGAAAGTGGCACAGAAGGGTACTCATTGCAGATTGGCAGTGTGCCAAGAAGGCTTGGCATGATCATGAGAGAAGTCCTTGAAGTCAGAGCCTCAGCATCACCTGGGAGCTTGTAAGAAATGCAAAATCTTAAACCCCACTCTTGACCTTCCTAATCAGAATCTGTATTTTGACAAGACCCTCAAGCAATGTGATGCCTGTTAAAGTTTGTAAAGGATTTCTGTGGAGTTATTGGTCAGGGATAACACTGTAAATGGCCTGTCAGCAATGGTTAGACCCTTTATCTAATAGAGAATGGCATGCCACTGAAAAGATGTTGTTTAGGGAGGTGATGTGGTCAGCTTTGTTCTTTGTTTTATTATCATTATTTATTTTACATGTTAGCATTTAACATATTTCTTTTTCTTTCTTTTTTAATTGAGGTATAGTTGACATACGTTAGTATCAGGTGTACAACATAGTGATTTGACATTTATATACATTACACATTGATCACAGTAAGTCTCGTAACCATCTGTCACCATACAAAGTTATCACAATATTATTGACTTCCTATGCTGCACATTACACTCTTGTGACATCCTCACTTTAGAACATGAAGTTTGTACCTCTTAATCTCCCTCAGCTTTTTCACCAATCTCTCATGCCCTCCCTCTGGTGACCACCATTGTGTTCTTTATATCTGTGGGTCTGTTTTGTTTTGTTGGTTGGTTTGTTTTGTTTTGTTTTTTAGATTCTACATATAAATGAAACCATATAGTATTTGTCTTTCTCTGTCCGACTTATTTCTCTTAGCATAGTGTACTCTAGGTCCATCCATGTTGTCACAAATGGCAAGATTTTATTCTTTTATATGGCTGAAAAATATTCCATTGTATATACCACACCTTTATCCATTCATTTATCAGTGGACATGTAGGTTGCTTCCATATCTTGGCAGTTGTAAATAATGCTGCAGTAAACACAGAGGTGACTCTTCTTTTCAAATAAGTGTTTTTTTTTTTTCTTCAGATAAATACCCAGAAGTGAAATTGCTGTCTAGTATGGTAGTTCTATTTTTAATTTTTTGAGAAATCTCCACACTGTTTTGCATAGTGGCTGCATGTATTTATATTCTACATATATTTACATTCCCACCAACAGTGCACATGTTGGTGACTTTTCTCCATGTACTTGCTAACACTTGTATGTTGTCTTTTGATAATAGCCATTCTGATAGATGTGAGGTATTGATTAGTATCTCATTGTGGTTTTGATGTGCACTTTCCTGATGATTAGTGATGTTGAACATCTTTTCAGGTGTCTGTTGACCATCTGTATGTCTTTGGAAAAATGTCTATTCAGGTCCTCTGCCTCCTTTTTAATAAAATTTTTTGTTTTTTGATATTGTTATATGAATTCTTTATATATTTTGGATATTAGTCCATTATTGAATTTATCATTTGCAGGTAACTTCCATTCAATATGTTGCCTTTTTGTTTTGTTAATGGCTTCTTTCACTGTGCAAAACTTTTTAGTTTGAATTGATCCCATTTGTTAAGTTTTGATTTTGTTGTCCTTACATCGGGAGACATATCAAAAATATTGCTAAGACCAACGTCAAAGAGCATGCTGCCTATGTTTTCTTCTAGGAGTTTTACAGTTTCATCTTACATTTAAGTCTTTAATGTGTTTTGAGTTTATTTTTGTATATGATGCAAAAAAGAGATCCAGTTTCAGTCTTTTGCATCTGTCCAGTTTTCCCAACACTGTTTATTAAAGAGACTGTCTTTTCCCCACTCTATTTTTTTTGGCACTTTGTCATAAATTAATTGATCATATAAATGTGGGTTTATTTCTGGGTTTTCTATTCTGTTCCAATGATATGTGTCTGTTTTGGTGCCAATACCATACAGTTTTGATTACTATATCTTTGTAGTATAGTTTGAAATCAGGAAGCATGATACTTCTAGCTTTGTTCTTCTTAAGATTGCTTTGATTATTTAGGGTCTGTTGTGGTTCCATACAAATTTTAGAATTATTTGCTCTAGTTCTGTTAAAAATACTGTTAGTGTTTTGATAGGGATTGCCTTGAATCTATAGATAGCTCTGGGTAGTACGGACATTTTTAACAATTTTAATTCTTCCAATCCATGAGGCACAGTATATCTTTCCATTTATTTGTGTTGCCTTCAGTTTCTTTCATCAGTGTCTTACAGTTTTCAGAGTATAGCTCTTCTACCTCCTTGATTAAGTTTATTTCTAGGTATTTTATTCTTTATGATGCAACTGTAATTAGAATTGTTTTCTTCATTTCTCTTTATGATAGTTTTTCATTAGTGTGTAGATACGCAAGACATTTCTCTATATTGATTTCATATCCTGCAACTTTACTGAATTTATATATTCATTCTAATAGTTTTTCTTTTTTTTTGGTGGAATCTTTAGGGTTTTCTGTATATATTATGTCATCTGCAAATAGTGATGGTTTTACTTCTTCCTTTCCAATTTTGGATGTGTTTTATCTCTTTTTCTTGTACGATTGCTTTGGCTAGGACTACCAATACTATGTTAAATAGGAGTGGCAATAATGCGTATCTTTGTCTTGTTCCTGACCTTAGAGAAAAATCTTTCAGCTTTTCACTATTGAGTATGATATTAGTTGTGGTTTTCTCATGTATGGCCTTTATTATGGTGAAGTATATTCCCTCTATACCCACTTTGTTGAGAGTTTTTATCATAAATGGATGTTAAGTTTTGTCAAAAAAATTTTCTGTTTATTGAGATGATCATGTGATTTTTATCTTTTGTTTTGTTAATGTGGTGTATCACATTGATTGATTTTCATGTATTGAACCATCTTTGCACCCCTGGAATAAATCCCACTGATCCTTGTGTATGATCCTTTTAATGTATTGTTGGATTTGGTTTGTCAATATTTTGTTGAGGATTTTTGCATCTGTGTTCATCAGTGATATTGGCCTGTAATTTTCCTTTTTTGTAGTGTCTTTATCTGGTTTTGGTATCACAGTAATTCTGGCCATGTAGGATGAATTTGGAAGTGTTCCTTTCTGCATTTTTTTGGAATATTTTGAGAAGGATAGGTATTAACTCTTCTTTAAATGTTTGGTAGAATTCACTGTGAAGGCATCTAGTCATGCACTTTTGTTTGTTGGGAGCTTTTTGATTGCTAATTCAGTTTCATTACTAGTGATTGATTTGTTCACATTTTCTATTTCTTCCCCATTCAGTCTTGGAAGATTGTATGTTTCTAAGAATTTATCCTTTTCTTATAGATTGTCCAGTTTGTTGGCATATAATTTTTTGTAGTGATCTCTTATGATCCTTTGTATTTCTGTGGTGTTTGTTGTAACTTTTGTTTATCTTTTTAAAGAATCAGCTCTTGATCTTTTCTATTATTTTTTCAGTCTGTTTCATTTATTTCTGGTGTGATCTTTATTGTTTCCTTCCTCTGCTAACTTGGGCTTTATTTGTTCCTTTTGGAGTTCATTTATGTGTAAGTTTAGATTGTTTACTTGAGATTTTTCTTGTTTCCTGAGGTATCACTATAAACTTCCCTCTTAGAACTGCTTTTCTTGCTGCCCATAGATTTTTTTTAATTTGATTTTTATTTTAAATCAGAGTATAGTTGATTTCTCATGTTGTGTTCGTTTCAGCTGTACAGCAAAGTGATTCAGTTATACATACATATATATGCATTCTTTTCCAGATTATTTCCCCATATAGGTTATTACAAAATCTTGAGTAGAGTTCCCAGCGCTATACATTAATTACGTCCTTGTTGATTATCTGCCTATAGATTTTGGATTGCTCTATTTATATCTCCAGGTATTTTTTGATTTCTTCATTGACCCATTGGTTGTTTAGAAGTATCTTGTTTAGCCTCCATGTATTCGTGTTTTTTTCCACTTTTCTTCTTGTAATTGACTTCTAGTTTCATATGTTATAGTTGGAAAAGATGCTTGATATGATTTCAGTCTTTTTAAATTTATTGAGACTTGTTGTGGCCTAACATGTGATCTTTTCTGGAGAATGTTCCATGTGCACTTTAAAAAAAAATGTGCGTTCTGCTGCTTTTAGATGGAATGTTCTTTATATATCTAGTAAGTTCATCTGATCTAATATGTCATTTAAGTCCCATGTTTACTTACTGATTTTCTGTCTGGATGATCTATTCATTGATGTAACTGAGGTGTTGAAGTTCCCTACTTTTATTGTATTTCTGTCTATTTTTCCCTTTATGTCTGTTAATATTTGCTTTATTTATTTAAGTGCTTCTATGTTGGGCCTGTAGATACTTATAAGGGTTGTATTGTCTTCTTGGATTGATCCCTTTATCATTATGTAATGCCTTCTTTGTCTCTTGGTACAGTTTTTTTTTTTTTTTAAGTGTATTTTGTGTGATACAAGTACTGCTACCTCAGCTTTCTTTTTATTTCCTTTTGTTTGGAATATCTTTTTCCATTCTTTCACTTTCAGTCTGTGTGTGTCTTTAGATCTGAAGTGAATGTCTTATAGGCAGCATATGGATGGGTCTTGTTTTTTCATCCATTTAGTCATCCTATGTCTTTTGATTGGAGAGCTTTTAGTTCATTTACACTGAAAGTAATTATGCATAGGTATGTACTCATTGCCATTTTGTTCATTGTTTTCTTTTTCTTTTTTTGGTAGTTGTTCTCTTCTCTTGTTCTTATGTCTTCCCTGAGGATTTGATTTTTGTTGTTTTTCGGGTTTCTTTTGGCTGCTTTGGGTCTTCATTGCTGCGTGTGGGCTTTCTCTAGTTGCAGAGAGCAAGGACTGCTCTTCATTGTGGTGGCTTCTCTTGTTGAGGAGCATGGGCTCTAGGCATGTGGGCTTCAGTAGTTGCAGCACGCAGGCTTAGTAGTTGTGGTGCACAGGCTCAGTAGTTGTGGCTTGCAGGCTCTAGAGCGCAGGCTCAGTAGTTGTGGCTCACGGGCTTAGTTGCTTTGTTGCATCTGGGACCTTCCCAGACCAGGGATCAAATCTGTCTTCCCTGAATTGACAGACAGATTCTTAACTACTGTGCCACCAGGGAAGTCCAATGAGTTTCTTTACTGTTATATTTGTAGCCCTTTCTCTTTATATTTTGTATATCTTTCATAGGTTTTTTGGTTTGTGGTTACCATGAGGTTCATATATAACAACCTATGTATATAGTAGTCTATTTTAAGTTGATGTTCATTTAAGTTTGAGCTTATTCTAAAAGCACTACATTTTTAGTGCCCCCCCCCTCAATGTTTCATGTTTGTAACATCATATTTTTCATCTTTTCATTTTGTGTATTACTTAACTAATTATTATAGATATAGATGATTTAATTACTTTTGTCTTTTAAACTTCATCCTAGCTTTAAAGGTGGTTGACCCATGACCTTTACTATATCTCTGCTTTACCAGTGAGATTTTTTTTCCTTTCATAATGTTCTTCTGTCTAATTATTGCCATTCCTTTTTCATTTATAGAAGTCCCTTCAGCATTTCTTGTAAGGCTGGTTTGGTGGTGATGAACTCCTTTAGCGTGTCTGGGAAACTTTATCTCTTTTTCAATTCTGGATGATAACCTTGCTGGGTAGAGTTTTCTTGGTTGTTAGTCTTTTTCTTGAAGCACTTTGAATCTATCATGCCATTCTCTTCTGGCCTATAAATTTCTGCTGAATTATCAGCTGACAGTCTTGTGTGGGTTCTCTCGTGCCTTACTAGTCATTTTTCTCTTACTGCTTTTATGATTCTCCATCTTTAAATTTTGACAGTTTAATTATAATGTGTCTTGGTGTGAGTCTCTTTGGGTTCATCTTGTTTGAGACTCTCTGTGTTTCCTGAACTTGGATGTCTGTTTTCTTCCTCAGGTTAGGAAAGTTTCAGCTATTATTTCTTCAAATAGGTTTTCTTCCCCTTTCTCTATCTCCTCCTTCTGGGACTCCTATAATGTGAATGTTGGTATGGTTGATGTTATCCCAGAGGTCCCTTAAACTATCCTCATTTTTTAAAATTCTTTTTTTCTTTTTTGCTATTCCAATTTGGGTGATTTTAACTGTCTAGTCTTCCACATCGCTCATCTGTTTTTCTGCATCCTCTGTTGATTCCTTATAGAGTATTTTTCCTTTCGCTTGTATTCTTTAGATCAGATTTTTAAAAAAATATTTTTCTGTCTGTTAAAGTTCTCAACTGAGTTCAGTGAGCATCTTTGTGACTCTTACTTTGCATTCTTTAATTGGTAAATTGCTTATCTCCATTTTGTTTAATTCTTTTTCTGATGTTTTTGTCTTGTCCTTTCTTTTGCAAGATTTGCCTTTGTCTCCTCATTTTGCCTAACTCTCTGTGTTTGTTTCTATGTATTAGGTATATTACCTACAATTTCCCAGTCTTGAAAGAGTGGCCTTATATACAAGGTGTCCGGTGGGGCCCAGTGGCACAATACCCCTTCATCACCAGAGCCAGGTGCTCCAGGGGTATCCCCTGTGTTTGCCTCTGCATTGTGGTTTGGTCATGATTGCTGTAGGGACACTGGTGGGTGGGGTTGGCTGCCAGGCCAGCTGGCTCCAGGTTGAACCTCAACTGCTACAGGTTTATGAAGTGTATTTTTCTTCATGAGGTGATAAACCTGATCTTTCAGTGTGCCAAGTTGGAGATCTGCACATGAATCCCAGGTGAACAAAAGACGTATCCTTTTTCTAGCTCGCTCTTACCTAAAATGCTACCAGGATTTGTTCTTTCTGCCTACAGCTCTGTCCATAATTGAAATGCAATAATGGCTAAGATTATTTTGCTATGACACTCTGGGCACTGTATTAAGCACTTTAGCATCTTGGTAATCCTCGCAAAAGCCATGTGAGAAAGATACTATTAATACTTGCATTTTACAGATAAGGAAACTGAAGGCCAGAGTGAAGCATTGGATTCAGACTCAGGCCACCTACAGATTCTATGGGTTCTGTAGTCTACTGAGACTTCAGAAACTACTGTGACTCCCCAGACTTTTGTAATCACTTCTCCATGTGACTGAGTTTTATCAGCTGTGTGATTGAATTGTAGGTTTTGATGGGTGGAGGGGATTACTGGGTACAGAATTCTGTGTGCCCTGAAAACAGAGGTACTAAGAATCAAGACAGAGGAGCCTGATAGTATAGTTATGGTAAGAGTTATTCCCTCCTGAAAAATGGCCTTCCAAAATTGACCTTCCTAGTCTCATTTTGTGACATTCTTTCCTTTCTGCTTATCTGATTTTAACTCTGTTTTTAAATTATCTTAACCCATTGAGCCCCTTCTTTTATTATGATTTTCACCTTTGTTGTGCCTCTCTTTGAAAATGATCTTCCTCTTCCCTACCCACTATCAGGTACCCTTTCTCAGAGAGAGTGAAAGTCCCTCAGGGAAACTAACTGCTTAACTAGGTAAGATGACCCTGTTTTTACCTCTCAGAATACTTTTGCTTGTCTCTCCTGGTTCTGTGTGAAAGAGACCAGTAGGGGGAGCAATACTTAATACAAAAACTAAAAAGTGGGAATAGAAGATAACAGAAAGGGGGCTTCCTGGTCATTTAAGACATTGGGAATGTACCAAGCCTTGGGCAAAGCTGAAACTTCTGGACTTGATAAAAAGAGTTCAGTAGGGGATAAGTAAGGGAGTGGAAGAGAAACACATAGACTGGATTTTTTAGGCATCCCTGCTGCATATGACATCCTCAGACATCTGTCCTAGCCAGTGTCCATTTTCTAAGATAATCACAGAGATGGGTTCTGAAGTTAGAAAACCAAATGGAAATAGTAGAACAATTCTCAGAAGTTCTGTCCCTGGAAGAGTGAAGAGCTCACCTCCAGAGGCATTTATGCAGTCCTTTTTTGTTTCACCTTATCTTAGAGGTCAGCTTGGTTGCATCCTTTTTGCTTGTGTGATTTATAGAGCATCCAAGGTTTTCTGGATCATTTTCTTACCCATCATTTCTTGCCCAGAGTGCTGAGTGATGACTAATCAAGAGAAAAATACTAAGACTCAATTTCTGAGCTAGGAATATGACTCAGAAAGTGGCAATTTGTGTGTTATTTGATGTTAGATTCTGCCCTTACATTACTTTTTTTTTTTGCAAATAATCTTTTGCAAACTGGAACCACTGAGGCACACTACTCAGAAGTCTCCAGAGCACACCACCATTAAAAAGAAAAATTCTCTGATCTGTCTTATTGTGTTTAGTTTGTGATTGGAACTCCTAATTAATCTCTGCAAACATGGAGATGTGGAAAGGAACTCAGCAGAAAAGCAATTAAAGGACTCTCTCTGATTGTTTTTCCCATTAACCAAGTCTATTGAAATCACCAAGCCAGCTGTGGCGAGTCTATTTAATAACTTTCTTTTCATTTCCTGATTTCTTACTCAGTTTCTCCTGCACTCCTCATTCCTGGGCAGCCTGGATTCATTGTTTGTTATTTCCGTCCATATGCTACTTTAAAATAATCACATGTGGATTTATGTTAAAATCTGCCTTTAGAGTTGATTTCCTTGGCCAGCAGTTATCAATGATGGAAACCAGTATAACAAAAGACTGGGATAAATGATGAAGGGAGATAAAAAAAATACACCCTCCCCTCTCCAGCATAATGTTCAGTAAGGTGCTGAAATTATAAATTTTGTTTTTAATTAAAAATAATCTTTGCCCAAAAAGGCCCCTCATGTGGTGAGGCACAAGAGGGCAGTGTTACGTTAAATTACATTAAATTAAATTTGATGAAGATGTGATTAGTTGTGGAAACCTGGAGGGATTGGATGAATCATGATGTTGGAAATGAGACTCTGGTTCTCGTGGCAGTGAGAGTGTGAATGATGCAAGAGGAGAGATCGGAACCCATCTCCCAGTGCTCAGATCCACTGACCATGCTTCATGGTATTAGCCAGTAGACTAATGTGAGAGGACGTGAGAAATTAGTCCTCTGCAACTGAGCCATATCAGGGATTTTGCAGGTCATGATAACCCTTGAATCCATTTTTAATGACCCTTGGATTTTTAAAAGTCATACTTATCTTTATAATTTGATATTGCTCTAGAGAGCTCTAAAAATGTGATGTATAGCCAAGGAAAAGCTGGGGGTGAGAACAGGGAAGGTGGATAGTTGAGAGGAGAAGAAACGCTATTACTGCAAAGGCTTGTATCCCAGTGTTCTAGGCTCAGTGATCTTCAGGGCTTCACGTAACCATCTGGGTAGTTGAATATTTGACTCAATCTCCAAAGCCAAGAAGCATTAGTGTTTCACCTTCTGCAAGGTGCTGGCCAGGGAGTATGCTTGGCATTGAACAAAGCAGACTTCATTGTCTCTGTGTTGTCTCTGTTTGCCAGCCTCTTTTTCTTATAGTAACTTCTCCATTCCCTCTGGATACCGTGACTGTGTCTTCCTTCCACGATGTCGTTCCACCTACCCGTGGCTGATTCCTCAACAAGCCATTGTTCTGTCTTGTTCCTCATTTCCATGTAGAAACTGGTTAAAAATGAAACCATAAAGCTTATATATGAAATAAAATGAGCAAAGTCCTTACCATAATGACTAGCATATTTGCTTTTTAATAAATAGTAAGTTTATTATCACTATGCTTCTGTCTACCTATGTGATGAATGATATTGAAAATGAGTCCAACTCCTCTTATAATTTTAAGGTAACTTCAGCATGAAAATACCCTTAAGCTTTTTTCCCCCAAATTTTAGAGAGATTTACTAAAACTAGGTTGACTGTACACCTGAAACTAACACAACATTGTAAATCAACTATATGTGAATAAAAATTTTAAAAAATATAGGCTGACTGTATAATTGCACTTACTTTTCAAGCTGGGATACCTTTCCAAGTGAAAAGTAATGCTATTAATAATTACACTAGGACAATAGGAATAAAGCTGGACTATCTTAACCAAATCAGAATGTATGGTCACGCTGTATTAGTATTAATGTGCAAGTTTTGTTGAAGCATTAAATTCAGATTCGAAATTAAGGGAGACTGTCAAATGAAGCTTTATGACACGAGCATGCAGTGAGAAACTATTGTAGGAATTGTAGAAAGAGGGAAATACAGCTAGTGGAATCATTTCCCCAATTTATGGTTTTTAGTATGAGTATCTCCAGTACACAACCAAGAAAACCATGCCTATCTCAAGTCCTCAGTTCCAATGCCTTTGAATTTACCCATGCCTCCTGGAGTGCTTTTCTTCAGGGCAGTTTTCATAGCACTGAAAGCTGGGTGGGGAGTTTTGCTTCAGTTTCCTAATATCTGTAGAGTGATGTTTGCAGGTCCTGTTGGGGATGGAGCTGGCCCTGGGAAAAGGGTGCCATATACATACCACCTACTCAGGGTAAGACCACTGGAACCCTCTTCCCTGGTGCCACAGCCTGCTTTTTTGCATTACATTCTGATTGCATTACTTTCTGTGTACTGTCTGTTGGGAACAAGGAAATCTGTCTCATTCATCATTGTCAACTATCTGTGAGGACAGTGCCTGGCACATAATGCAATGTCCTTAAATTAAAGAGGGAAAGAAAATAAAGGCTTGAGCCCTTAAAAAGTTAAAAAGGAAAGGGCTATGCAACACAGGTAGATGCACAAGATCCTTCCAAAGAAGACATAAAAAATATAATGATAGTAAGTAAACATCTATTGAGCTCTTACTAGGTTCCAGGCCTTGCTAAGCTCTTTACGTTTTGATTTCATTTAATCTTTACAACAGGCTTAGTCCTGATTTATACATAGATGGAGAAACTGAGGCTCAAGAGATTTTAGGTAACTAGCCTGAGATCATATGACAGCTGTCAATTTAGACAAAGGCAAAGGTTTCAGACACAGCTGCTGAAGGAATCGCAGAGGGGTAGCACAAGGTGTGGGCTCTCAAAGGTGGATGAGACCCGTTCCCATGCTGTGCTGGACAGGGAGCCATCATTAACCAAAAACTCTGTGATCCTTCCCTTCTAATACAGACCCATCCATCATGCCCTTTACCTCTTCTTCCTGCTCTCGGAGAATATTTGTTTCTGTGAGTTTGGATTCCAGGTGACTTCTCCACTTTTAAGTGATTCCTCTTTGGAGAGGTCACTTGAACTACTTAAAAAAAAATCCAATACTGACCTTTCAAGTACCACTTGCCACAACGGGTAATGCTAGTGGAGTTGGTGCAATGGTTTTTTAGTAGTTAAGAAAGATTTCCTCTAAATGGTGAAGAGAAACCGTTTACTTCTCTGGTCGGTATTGCTGGGAAATTCACTCTAATTCCAGTTGCCTATTACAAACTTTCCTTGGAAACTTCCTCAAGGCCGGGTACATTTGCCCCTTTCCTTTGTCTCACTGTTAGATTTCATGGTCAGTGATCTGCCTTCCAATGTGCTGGCTGCTTGCATCCCCCTTGCTGAGTCACAAGCAACCAGCTAATAGGGCAGATTCTAGCTTTTTGCAAAGGTTCTTGCCAGCTGCTCTGACACGGTTCTGGGATATGTTCTTGGAAGGTAGCAAAGAAGGAAATAGAGCAGTTGGAATCATTTCTTTAATATTATTTAACAGCACAGATATCTTAAAAGAATGGGCACACTGTGTTTGGTATAGGGCCACAATTGAATTGATCCTTTGAAACAATAACAAAATCAGTATTTTTAGCCTGCTCTGTGTGCTTGAAAGCTCCTATTTAGGAAGGGTCTAGGAGTTTAAATTTTATGGTTAAAGCTTCCTGTTATTTAGAGGATGAAGCATTGTTTTTCCTGTGCAGGATGTTTTCTCTATCCCTCAGGATGAGCGAGGTGTTGCTGCTATAACAAAAAAACACCCCAATCTTACTTCATGCTTAGCTGCATGTCTGCAACAGGCAAGAGCTAAATTGGACTCCATGTTCAATCTGTTTCTTTGACTTTAACCTTTGCTTTTTGTTGCTTTTGTTATTATAATCATACATGATGGCCTGCCTCAGGGAACCCTGCCCCTCTGCCTGAATATTAAACTGAAGTGCCTCTGTTCAGCTCACAGGCAGACAGTCTGACCCTGCTCACCTGTATATGGCTGCAGAAAAGAAGAAATTAACACATCCCCTCACTAAAGCTGGTCATTTAAGGAGATGTTTTGCAAGACTGATAGCCCTTTTTACTTTACTTCCCCACTGCCTCTCCCTCTCTATTTTGCCTTTTTACTTTACTTCCTCACCACCTCTCCCTCTCTGATTCTATAAAAGAAACTGGCACCCAGACCCCAAGAAGATGGTTTTTCGGAAACACTAGTCTGCCATCTTCTTGGTCTGCCAGCTTTCTGAATAAAGTTGTATTCCTTGCTTCAACACCTCGTCTCCAATTCATTGGCCTGTTGTGCGGTGAGCAGAGAGAGCTTGGACTTAGTAACATGTCCACTGTGCTTTGTCTGGCACTTGTTCTTATACAGTCTCTCAGAGACCTAGTTGAGGGAGGTTTCATCTGAGCGTGTGCTTGCTTGATCCCTGCAGCAGTGGGATGGGAACCTGGAGAATCACAAATAGGGCTACACAGGTTCTTCTAAAAGTGACACTAGCTTACACCTCTAGGCCAAAGCAAGTCACTTGTCTACATCTAAATTCAAGGAAGCTGGGAAGTATAAACTCACCATGTGCCTTGAAGACAGAGAGCTAAACATACTTGGTGAATAGCACTAATGACCTCCATATCTTCTTTTTTTTCTACAAAGCTTTTATAATGAAAATGTCTATAGGGAAGGAGTTTGCTTGGATCAGCTGCCCTTTCTGGATCAACTGCTAATGCAGGGAAATTCAGAAATACTTTTGTTCATGAGACCAAAGAAGGGAGTGGACAGCACGGTTGACCACTCATAGAGTAGGTGGTGGTGGTTGTGAATGCTGGTTCCAGAAATAAGAATACTGGGCAGAGGAAAGCACCTGCGTCTTCTCCATCTACCCACCTATCCCTCCAGCCAGCTAGCAAAAAAAAAAAAAAAAAAAAAAAATAGGATAGACATTTACTAAAACTGTATTATAGGTACAGCAGTGCCCTAATCCCTGTACGAGACCCTCAAGGATTGTTGAGTGCAGTTCCCAAATCAGGATAGTGCAAGGTCAGAAGTGCTTAAGTGCGGTAAGAGAGAGATAGTTGAAGGGCTACACATTTTCAGAGGAAGGAACTATGCCCTACAGCCAGAGGAAATTGGCAATGACTTTTCAGAAGTAATATTAGCTTGATGATGAAATGCACGTGCTACTGGCACGTAAAAGACTACAGTTTGATTCTTGGCTCTACTAGTTATCAGCTGTGTAACACTGGGACTCTCTAAACTCACTTCACTCTCTCCAAGATGGGAGTAAAATAGTATCTGCTTGCTAGAGACATGGCCTGGAGAAGAGGCATGTGAGTGTGTTTAGTGTAACGCCTAGCAGGAAGGAAAAGCTCAATGAGTGGCAGATGTCATCGTTTTATTGTAATTTTCTTTAGAGCTTTGTTTGAAAGTTCCACCTGAAAAAGAAATGTGGCATCCTTCATGACATTTGTGAATGTGCTAAGGATAAGGAAAGCTGTGATTATAAAAACACCAGGGTTTGTTCTGTGGAAATGAAGGAGGAAGGGGGTCTGTGTTTTTACATAATGGGCAGTAGCCTCATGGTGGGTGGCAGCTAGATTGTGTGTCATACCCAGTTGTGTGCCTGGGACTTTGTGTTTCCTATTGAAGAGGATAAAGAGACAACTAAAGAAAAATAGACATGAATTCTAGGGGAAAGGGAACTGAGTCTGTTTTGGATTAGTGGCAATGAAATGGGTGGAAAACATTTGGTTGTTTGATCATAAGAGCTAATTAAAAAGTCCCAGGTTTATATGTGCTCCAGAATGCTTCTTCTAATAGTAATGCCAGGGGAGTCATGTGATGTAGGAAAGAAGATGTAGATTGGACTCAGAAGAACTGGTTTTAGTGTTGACGCCATCAGGTTCTGTTATGAGAATATGGCAAGCCCACTTAGAGTTGTCCGCCTCCATTTCCCCACCTGCAATTCAGGGTGATGCTCTGCCTTCCTTGCAAGGTGGTGATGGGGAGAATCAAGTGACACAACAAACTATGAGTCATTAGCACTGTGGGGCAGTGCAAGGAATATTGGACTCAGGGTTCGAGGACGTGTCTGGTCAAGTCAAGGCAGCTCAGGATTCCCTATCGTAGTGTGGAGCTTTTCTACGTAGGCTGTTTTACGAAGCCTGGAATCCACAGCCTTGTCTTTAGGGAATGACCTGTTTTCGTTTTTTAATTCATATTAAAAAAAATTTTTTTTTAAATTGAAGTACAGTTGATTTACAGTGTTGTGTTAATTACTGTTGTACAGCAAAGTGATTCATTTATACATATATATTTTTTTTCTTTAAATTCTTTTCCATTATAGTTTATCATAGGATATTGAATATAGTTCCCCGTGCTATACAGTAGGACCTTGTTGTTTATCCATTCTATACATAAAAGCTCACATCTGCTAACCCCAACTTTCCACTCCATCCCTCCCCCAAGCCCCTCCCCCTTGGCAACCACAAGTCTATTCTCTATGTCTGTGATTCTGTTTCATAGATAGGTTCATTTGTGTCATATTTTAGAATCCACATGTGATATCATATGATATTTGTCTTTCTCTGTCTTACTTCACTTAGTATGATAATCTCTAGGTCCATCCGTGTTGCTGCAAATGGCATTATTTTGTTCTTTTTTATGGCTGAGTAGTAGGGAATGACTTGTTTTCTATGAGGGTATTTCAATATTGTATTTTTTGTTTTGATGAAAATCTAACAAAACAATACAAGCATGTTCTGAATCATCTGTTTCTCCTTATAACCAAGTATTGCCACGCAATGCCAGGGCTCACATTTGCATTGGTGTTTACGACTCTGTTGGAGCCAAGAAGAACTGCTTTGATTGTCACAGGCTAAAGAGTAAAGGCAGACCTTATGGATAAATTCTGAATTCCTGCCAAGGGAAGGCCACATAATATCACGGTGCACCATATGAACAACTCAAGTAAATTTGCAAGGGGGGATTTAGGGTCAGCAAACAGCAATATCTCTCTGATTATTATTTATATTAGTGTGAATTTTTAGTTTTGTTTGGATTTAGTTTTCAATTTTTATAGGCATATAAAATTTATAAGTAAAAGAAATGTTTGTCTGATTTTATATTGGCATTTTATTAATATCATAGTAAAAATAAATACACCATAAAAGTTATTTAAGTAAAGTTTATGGATTGGTATCATCTTATTTTTTTCATTTAAAAAGAATCATATTGTATTTGGGAAACAGCAATGTTGAATATAAAAGCTTACATTTAAAATAAGCACATGAAAGGATGCTCAACATCATTAGTCACTTGGAAAATGCAAGTTAAAACCACAACAAGGTATTACCACGTGTCCATTACAATTGTTAAAATTAAAAAGACTAACCCATACATACCAAGTACTGATGAGAATGTGTAGCCACAGGAACCCTGTAACACTGCTGGTAAGAATGTAAAATGGTGCAGCTACTTTGGAAAGCAATCTGGCAGTTCCTCAAAAAGTTAAATGCAGTTAATATATTACTCGGCCATTCCACTCCTGCGTGTTTATCCAAGAGATATGAAAACATATATTCCCACAAAGATATTACATGAATGCACTTAGCAGTGTTATTTGCAGTTGTCTCAAACTGGAAACAATCCATATGTTCATCAACAGGTGAATGGATAAACAAATTGTGGAATATTCATAAAATGGAATATTACTCCACAAGAAAAAAGAGGAAACTATTGGTATCCCCAAATGTGGATGAATCTCAAAATTTATATGCTGAGTAAAAGAAAGCAGCTGAGAAGATACTTAGTCTATAATTTCATTTAAATATAACTCTAGAAAATGCAAACCAAGGTATAGTGACAGAAAGACCAATGGTTGCCTAGGGGTGGGGTGGTGACAGGGAGAGAGGGAGGGCACAGGGGTATGAGAAAGCTTTCAGGGGAGATGGAGAGAATCATTGTTTTGGATTGTGATGATGATTTCCTACTTGTAGACATATTTCAAAACTCATCAGGTCATCCCCTTTATGCACAATTTATTGTATGTCAATTATACCTCAATAAAGCTGTTAAAAAAATAAAAAACACACACTGCCGAATCTTGCCATTAGACCGACTTGGTTTTGATCCCACCTTTGCGTCTTGCTATTAGTGTTAGCTTGGGCAATTGCTTAATTTTTTGAGTGTCATAGGTGAAATGGGTATAATGATACCTACCCCAGGAGGTTGTCTTAGAGTCAAGTGAAATATATGTGCCTTCTAGCAAAGTACTTGGTACTTAGTAAATACCCAGTAAGCAGCAGTTGTCCAAGGATAGAATTTTACCTGAGAGGAAAGCAGTCTGGGCTGTATGTTTATGTAAATATTTTCTTCTTTCTGGAGATCATAGAATATTCCCTGCACTTATGAGCTGTGAATACATCAATAAAAAGGTGCTACCATTTCCCTGTGTGTAGAGCTACTAACAACAAAAATGCCCACTGCCCAGGGTGCATCCTACATTTGCGAAATTAGAATCTCTACGGGTAAGAACCAGGCAGCATTTTAATAGCTCTGAAGTGACTCAGATATGTGGGGATATTAAAGAAAGAGGCTGTGCTCCTCAAGATGTGACCCCAGACCAGCAGCATCACATCACATGGGAGTTTCTTAGAAATGAAGCAACTCAGGTCCAACCCAGATCTGCTGAATCAGAAGCTGCGTTTGATTTAATCCGAACCCCAGGTGATTTGTGTGCACATTGAAGATTGAGGAGCAACAGGAGGGATCATCTCAGAGGGTCCTTCTTTCAAATACTGTGCCAAATTTTTTGAGTATGATGTAGCATAATACCTCATTTTAAATCTTGTTGGGAGGAATCAAGGAGACCAGAAGCTTATACCTCAGAGAGAAAGGCAGGTCAGAGAAACCATTTGCTAGAGGAGGTGCTTACTTCCCAGAACAGAAGGCTCTCCATTAGCCCTTTATAAAATGATAATTTGGGATGACTGGGGACAAACTGACCTCAACAGAAACTCAGTATTTATATACTTACCAAATGGCTCCAATTACATAGTTCATTTTCAGACACTTTCCAAATGTTGCAGTTAACACAAATTTTTTCTTTCAGGAACCTGATTTGATGGGCCACTATTTCAATTTGATTGTAATCAATTGAACTAAATTGTCTGTATGCTGGGTTTTGTGTAAGAGCTTTGGCTGAAGTGTCTTATTTTATTTTTAAAAATTTTTACTGGGCTATAATTGATTTACAATGGTTGTGTTAGTTTCAGGTGTACAGCAAAGTAACTCTTATACAAATACATATATCCACTCTTTTTAAAAAATTTTTTTCTTTAACTTTTTATTTTATATTGGAGTATAGTTGATTAACAATGTTGTGTTAGTTTCAGGTGTACAACAAAGTGATTCAGTTATACATATACATGTACCTATTCTTTTTCAATTAAGATGTTACAGAATATTGAGCAGAGTTCCCTGTGCTATACAGTAGGTCCTTGTTGGTTATCCATTTTAATTATAGCAGTGTGTACATATCAGTGCCAAACTCCCTAACTATCCACTCTTTTTTAGATTCTTATCCCATATAGGTCATTACAGAGAATTGAGTAGAGCTCCCCGTGCTATACAATAGGTCCTTATTAGTTATCTATTTTATATATAGTAGTGTGTTTATGTCAATCCCAATCTTCCAATTTATCCCTCCCCCCTTTACCCCCCAGTAACCATTTAACTCTCACATTAAGCCTATGAAACCATTACCATTAGTAAACCCATTTTACAAAGAAGGGCAATGTGGCTTAGAATGCTTGGTGATTTGCCCAAGGTCCCATCCACCTAGAAGTTGCTAGCACAGGGATTTGAACCCATGTCTATGTAGATCAGCGCTTGTGTGTGTGCCAAGGCTAGGAAGGCAGCGAAGGGAAGTGCTTGATTCTGGAGTTGGCCTGCTGGGGTTTGGGTCTTGACCCACTGTTGAATGAAATAATGAATGAATGAGTGACTTCTCTGTATAAGGTGACTGTGGGGCAGGGAAGAATGTCCAGAACCCTCCATATGACTATCAAAGATGATTTGATTTAATTTGATTTAATCTGAACCCCAGGTGATTTGTGTGCACATTGAAGGTTGAGGAGCAACAGGAGGGATCATCTCAGAGGGTCCTTCTTTCAAATACTGTGCCAAATACTGTGAAATAATTCTGGTGAACAGGAGGGCAGCATGGTAGCCCTCAACCCCTAACTCAGAGGGTTGGGAGTGGGGGATGGGCAACAGTGCGGATAGGAAGGATGGAGTTGCAGAGGGGATGGAGGTGTTGATTATAAAATATGCCTGCATCACATCTTTGCCCAAATGAAGTGATACACATAAGGATTATATCTGGCACATGGCCTGACATCTATTAGCACTTAAATGGTAACTATTACTAAGCCTAAGAACAAATCTGTTGTTACTGTTTTCTGTCAAACCAAAGTCTCTGCGCACCCAGCTGCCTCAGCTACTATTTCATTATCCTCCTTTTCTAAAGGAAGTTACTTCCAACTGGAAATCCCAGCCCCACGCAGCTCCATCCTAAAGGTCTTTTTCAAAGATTACAAAATACTTCTTAGCAGTTTCTCTCCTGTATTCTTTTCTTTAGTAACCTAACTTGATTTTTAACATCACTTAATTAAAAAAAAATCTTAAATAAGAAATTGATTTTTTTGTGGAAAAGTAGAAATAAAATACACATAAGCAAAAATAAGAAAAACATATAACTCTAATCTTTTGTTGTTTAATATTTAGGTCATTGGCAATACCTTACTATTATAAATAATGCTGATATGATCATCCTTGTCTGCAAATCTTTGTGCATATCTTGTATTATTTAATTAGGATATATTTTGCAAGCAGAATCAACAAAGTTTTTTGTTACCAGCTTTGGTTGCAATATCTAGCCCTAGATTCAGGGTTATAAGCCCCAGGTAGAAACTTAGGTCTGTCATTGGGGGAGAGGCTTGCTAAGTAGTGAAAATTTGCCCTTCCTGATTTACATGTTATTTCCCCTGAGACCAAGCCTGCTCTGGGGTGTCTCAGAAATAACATTTCAAAATAATATTTGGGAAACTTACCTAATAAAAATGCCTGAGGACTGCATTTTCAATTCTGCAAATCTTTCCCCCAGGGTTTCCTACATAGCTGCCTCTAAACTCAAGGTCTGAAATGCCAGTAGGAACAGTGATCTCTCCATTGAGTATAAAAGTTTCTTTACTCTTCAAGAGAACTCAAACTACTATTTTAGGTACTTTTTACACAGCCTGAATTCTGGAAAATTGCATCATTTTACCATCAACAAAGACAAACTAGTATAAATTGGTCATTCCACTGATGAACAAAGCATCATTATGGACAGAAACCAGATCTAAGCCGACCAGTCATACTTATTAGAACAAAATACTTTCTCTACAAGCAAAGTAAAAATTAGAAACAAAAATAATTTCTTTTCACTAGGAAAAGAAAGGATATAGAAGAACATTACAGGGATTCATGCTGAAAAAACCCTACCTCTGTGTATCAAGACAACGCAGTCACTGATGGATGAGTTCCCCACAAGCTGAGAAAAAGGACCCTGAATCATTTGTGCTGCGTTCAAATTACTTATGAGAAGGGATAGAGAGGGAAAGAGACGTGGCTGCTGACATGGACATTAACGATTTAAAATATTCTCCAACTGTCTTCCAGGGGGAATTCCACAGCATGTTTGCAGCCATATCTCCTGTTTTGTGGCCCCAAGACCTAGCTCCGATGTCTTTTTTCAAGGCTTTCGTCTGTCCAACAAAAAAGGGAGGTGATCTAACCACATGGCAAGACAGAAATTCCTGTTCTTCTCAGCCTCTTGCTTATAGTACTCGGCTAGCTGAAATGTGTATCATGTGATCTTTGTAAAGTACTTACGTGGAAAACTTGAAGCTAAAAATGCTCTAGAGTTCACGGTCCATCTTTTGTTGTTGTTGTTGTTAAATGGGAAGATGTGCACAGGCATGTCACCAAAGAGGCTCACCAAACGGACAGTCAGTGTCTGAAAGTATCTGAAAGGCATCCAACATCACTAATTACCAGAGAAATGCAAAGTAAACCCACTGTGAAGTACCACCACAAATCCACCAAAATGGCTAAAATTGACTCTGTGTCAGAAAGCCGAAAGTATGTATGGATATCTAGTGCTTTCATAATTCAACACATGTGTGTTGAATATCCCAAAGGAAATGGGTTCATATGCATACGAAGAGGCACATATAAGAATGTTCACAGAGGCGTTGCTTTAATGGCCACAAAATTGGAATCAACCCAAATTTTATTTATCAGCAATGGAATGATTAAATAAATTGTGTTATATTTATACAGAAATATGAAATACAAGCTACCGTACATGCAGTAACATGGGTAAATCTCAGAGATGCTGGGCAAAACAAGCTGACAAGGAATAAATACTGTGTGATTCCATTATATAATATTCAATACAGACCAAACTGATCAGAGATGTAGGTCAAGATGGTGGCAGTTGCTCATGGTGGAGGGGTAGTGATTGGTAGGGAGGCAGGAGACAGAGACTTCTAGAATGCTGATCACATTCCGTTACTATCTTGTTTCCATGGATATGAACAATTTGGAAAAATTCACTGAGCCACACAGTTATGTATGTAGGAGACTTTTCTGTCTGTAGATTATACTTCAATGAACCAATTTACTTTAAAACAAGATCACAGAGGGAGATGTCTAATAAATAAGCAGGCCAGCTCTTTTTATCAGGTGAAGAAAAGGACTGTGATTGATTCAAGGACAATGGTTTTTATAATTGTCTTATTCTGCTCACTAAGTGTGGGATGAAAATTTGTGGGTAAACGCATTTTGCTAAATTGAATCTTGTTCTTTAAGGAGATCTTGTGCTGAATCATTTTGAAAAGGTCCTTGCCCTCTAATTCATCTTGTCTACGAATTAAGACTTTTATTCATTAAGCTTGCCCCCAGAGAGGTGCACCTGTAATGCTTCAAATATGGGTCATTTGCAGTTCTCTTTTTTAAGTTAAGATGTATTCTGAAATAGCATGTACATTACTCTATTTGATTCTTAGGGCTGCCAGTAAATTATGACAAATTGGATAGCTTAAAACAACAGAAATGTGCTCTCTCATAGTTCTGGAGGCTGGAAGTCTGAAATAGAGGTGTCAGCAGGGCTACATGCCTTACAAGGCTTTGGAAGAGAATCCCTGTCTCTTCCAAGTTCTGGTGGCTCCTGGCATAACTTGGCTTGCGACATCATAAATCCAGTCTCTAGAGCTTCCTTGGTGGCACAGTGGTTAAGAATCTGCCTACAAATGCAGGGGACACGAGTTCAAACCGTGGGCGGGGAAGATCCCACATGCCACGGAGCAGCTAAGCGCATGCACCACAACTACGGGGCCTATGCTCTAAAGCCCACAGCCACAACTACTGAAGCCTGTGCGCCGAGAGCCTGTGCTCCACAAGAGAAGGCATCGCAATGAGAAGCCCACACACTGCAAAGAAGAGTAGCCCCTGCTCGCCACAACTAGAGAAAGCCCGCGCACCACAACTAGAGAAAGCCCGTGTGCAACAAAAAAGACCCAACATAATCAGTCAATCAATCAATCCAGTCTCTGCCTCTGTGTCTGTACATGGCCTTGCTCTCTGTGTCCTCTCCTTTTGTTAAAAGGAAGAAGGGCCACCCTAGATTCCATATGATTTGTATCTTTATTTTAGATTCTTAACTAATGACATCTGCACAGACCCTATTTCCAGATACGTCACATTCTGAGGTTCTGGGTGGACATGGATTTGGGAGAAATGAGACCACTATTCAGCCAACTGTAATGGGCTCAGCCTACCCACAACCCTGTACTGCAGGCTTTTGGCTACATGGACTGGAAGCTCCCAGGAGCCCCCATCTCCTAGGACACTGATTTTCCTTTCAGTCGTTCAACAAACGTTTTTGAGCCTCTGCTATATGCTTGGCATTACCTCAGACACAAAGGATAAAGAACTTAACAAGTAATCTTAGGATAGGACTAGGTGCCAAGATTTTTATCATTTAATCCTCTGCACAATCCTGTCATTTTATAGATGTTGCAACCATGGTGACACAAATTTTTTAAGTAACTTTCTCAAAGTCACACAATTAATGTGTGATTAAGCTCAGGTCTTTCTGCTCCCGAAGGCAGGTAAATGCCTGTTCCTAAAACTATACCACATGGCAATGAGCATTAATTGAATACTCACTTTGGGCCAAGGCCCTGAATGAGACAGTGGGGCACAGAAATGAATGAAACATGGGCCCTACCTCTGAGAAGCTCGTGCCCTATATACCTACTTAAACCAAGAGTATTAATGGCAAAGTGTTCATTCAACAAATATTGATATGTAGTGGAAGCTTTGCGTGTGCTGGTTTTAGTATGTTGAGTCATTGGTTTACATGACATAAGATCCTTGCTCTGTTGGAGCTTATAGTCTATCAGGGAGAACAGAATAATAAGTAAACAAAGAGGAAATAAATGTCCACACTGTGATAAGTATTTATGAAGGAAGTGAAGTGGGAAATCAGGAATGGTTTGGTGTCACCCCTTCTGGAGAAATAGTAATTTAGCAGTGACTTTGGAGAGCAGAACCCAGTGTAAACACTTGAGGCAGTAAAGCCTAGAAGTTAGGGCATAAGGTGCTACATAAATCCTGGCAAAGCTACTCATGACATGGGTGACCCCAGGGAAGTTACTGAAAGCCTCATCTATTCTTTAGGGATAATAATAGTTACCACTTTGGAGGGTTGTTTTACAAAGTAAATTAATTAATAGACCTAAAGAACTTGTCACAGTGCCTGGCACATAGTGAAGCCTCAGCAAAGATTAAGACTCTTAGTCTTAACCTTAGTTAGAGAGGAGGATGGGATGGTAACTAGTTGCTAAAGCTTTCCTGCCTCCCTCTACCTATGATACCTCTACTCATTTTACATCTCCCCTGCACAGGGGGCTCCCAGCAAGTTCACACTCAGTTTGGGAAGACAGTGGCTGACCATGAGGGAAGATGGATGCAGTGTGTTCTGCCTCTTAGAATCCTGCTTTTATTCCTCCTGACAGTTTCTAACCTTTCAACCAAGCCCACCTCTCATATTCTGTGCACTGAGCCTGTTTCCTCCTACATCAAAACCATTCGCAGCCCAGCGGAGTCTCCCCTCCCCGTTGACCAGTACTGTGTGCATACGTGGAGGTTGTTGGTTGCATCTTATTAAGCATCCAGGGGAAGTTCGAATATTGACAGCAGTGACTCGTCGCTGGACGCAGCCCACAATTGCAGAGCTGATTTCTCTCTCTCCCCCACCAGTGATATGATGGATTTCATTCCCGGAGAACTCTTTGGGCAAGATTTAAGTCTGTTTTTCCCTGCTGTGAGCCTGGAATAAAGTCTTCGCAGGTTGCGGAAGCGGATTCAGTGAATCACTCCCCCTTACTGGCGCACCTCGTTCCTCTGCATGGAAGATACAACCTGATTTAGTAAATGTCACTCTCCCCTTTCATCCATCACCAGCCTCAGACACACTGCCAGGCGGTGATATTCAGTTGCAGGTGTTCCTATCAGCCTGTTACAGAAGCGAAGAGCCTTTTCCCAATGCAGCCTTTCAAATGGGAGATTGTCCTTCTGCAAGACACAGAATGGCAACATGCCAGGGCCACTCTGTGGCCTAAGAAGCCAGTCATCCCTGGGACCAATACAGAAGCATCAGCTCTGGAAAAAGCCTGTGTCAAAGCTGATGATGGCTTCTGTCAAGATGTAGAATTTGTTGTTGTTGTTGAAGAGGTGGGCCATGTAGATTGCTTGGACAAAATGTTTACAGAGGATAAAAGTACTGGCTTAAGAATGATGAATGATGTGGCTTGTGTTTGACTGTACCACTTACTGTTTTGTAGCTTTGGGCAAGTTGTTGAACCTCTCTGATCCTCAGTTTGTCTGTCTGTGGAATAGTACTTAATTTGGGGCTTTGTTACATGGTATAATGCATCAAAGTGTGGTACCTAGCACCTGGTAAATGTGAAATAGATATTATCTTCAGCTCCAGGTGACTCCAAAACCATAGGTTTAACCACTCACTGCTCAAATGAGGTCGTGTCTTTAAAGGTGAAAAATCTTTTTTTCCTCTGAAGATTTCCTAAATATATTTTCTTAAATTTCTTAAATATCTTTCTGAATCCGTAACATGGCATTTAGAGGCCTTTGAGGGCCAACCCAGGCCACATTCCCATCCTCACGTCCTGGTATTGCTGGGATGTGTGCTTTCTTACTGTAGCTGTAATTTTCTCGCTATTTCCCAGAGCAAGGCATTCACACATAGGCCTCTGAGCCTTTGCGTAACTGTTTCCTCTGATGGTGAAGTCCTTCTCTTGTCGGCTGGTTTACCTGAAAAACTTCAGTGTTTTTTTAGGCTCAGAAATGTTGATCTGTGATTCTGCCCTCTCAGGTAGAGCCTGTTACCTTGTCCTTTGTATTTTCAGGGCACCCTGCACATGATTCACATAGCATGTATCACATCCTTCCAGGATAATCTATGAATCTGTGATTCTCTCTCTCTTCAAAATGCTGGTTGGTAAATTTTGAATTGCCAGCACAAGTCACAGGACCTGGCGTGAAGTGCATGTTTAATACATGCTTCTATAATGAGTGAGTGGAATGTGCCTGATGGGGGCTCTGCCCCTCTTCACCTTCTTGACCTTCCCCCACCTGACCTTCCCCTGTGATGGGGAGGAGACTTTTCAGCTCAGTGATGTGTTCAGCACTACATTGTAGGTTAGGACAGTAGATCCGTATTATTTAGAGAAGGTTGGTTTGCCTTAAAGTTACTCCGCTCTCATGCCAAGAGCTTGGGCAAGTGGTTCTGGACTAGGCTGGGGCCAGGAACACTTGGTATTATGTGTATCACTAGCATACACTTGGCCACCAAATTCCACATCAAGAAATTCATCCTGAAAATGTACTCATCACTGGTGAAGTTATTTTATTGTTGTTCATGATTGCATTTTATGTAAAAGCAGTTTATTAAAAAAATCATAATGTCTACCAATGTGGAATTGCTTGAATATATTTTTGTAAATGTGTATAATAGAATTCAAGTTATTGATTAAAACTAACATTGTAGATGAACATTTTTGATACAAGAAAAAATGTTCACATGTAGAATGAGGAGCAGATTACAAAATGTATGTATAACATGATGCCTTATTTATAAAAGTATGTGTAATTTTATAATATTTCTTTAAAATTCTTCTCATATGTGTTATGCAAATCTTTCTCTGTCTCTCTCTGTGCGTAAGAGATATACTTAGGAAAAGATTTGGAAGGTTATATACCAAGGTGTTAACAGTGCTTCTCTCTGGTTGGTGGAATTATAAAAATTCTTTTTTTGTAACAAAAATATTCTGGAGTTATATTTAATTTTAAAATATGTTTATATCCAAAGCTGTATTCAGTAGGGTTTGTTTTCTAAATGCTAATGTTTCCATTAAGACAAAAATTCTCTTTTACAGTAACGTAGTAAAATGAAGCTAGCTACAAGTGATCAGAGTTTCCTTTTTTATTATATGTGACAAACTTTCTGAAAGTGACGTCTTTTGTGCAATTCACAGTTGGATCGCTGGGGTGAAAACTTATCTTAGTACAGGCAGAAGGAGAGAGTGAATTATAATTGCTTCTTTAAATGGATTTTATGGTGAGAGTTTTAACTGATTGATTTATGGTAAAAATCAGACTATCAAAAAAGGTCCCCAAATATATCACCTGACAGAAATGGTTAACCCATCCAGGCTTCAGAGATGGTAATATAATGAGACGTTTAAAATAAAGATCATGAGAAACTACTCAATAGCAGGCAAGTTGCCATCTGCAAGGCTAATGTAATTACAGAGACCAAATCTCATATAGTTTTTCTCTTCATCAAATTCCTCTAGTACTCAGGATCTTTTCTTTACAATCTAGCCCTTGATTAAGCAGTGGCTTTTATTCTTCCCTTGTTATCTGGAATAAATTCTGTTCTCCTCATCACACTGTGAGTTTCCTAAGAGATGCCTTATAGTTTCCCAGCAAACCGAAACCCAGCTAGGGATTCATGAGCAGGGAGTAGTGGGTGAGAATCCTTGACTATTTTTAGTATTTCAAAATGTCAACCAGACATGGTATATTTTCCCACCCTAAAGACATTTAAGCCAACTAAAATGTCAATTGTCTTCTCTCTTTGCTGGAACTATATCAACAGGGCGATAATCCTAGTTATTTTTTGTTTGCTTGATGTGCCAGTTGGCTGCTGAGGACATTATAGAAATTTCTGGGATGGGTGTGGAGGACTAGTTATCAGAGTCCTATGGTTTGACTATGAAAGAATTGCAAACCATTGGCTGGGGACATAGATGAACACAATATTAATGCTAAATATATATTAGTTGGCTTGGGTGGGGGGGCCTTTATTTGATCAAGATAAGTTGTTCAATTTATTTGACATTGAATCAGGCAGACCAAATAACAGGTTATTGACTGAGATTTTCAGTTTCACTTGCTTGTTTTGAGGCTGTTTCCCACAAGTTACATCAGAATGACCTGGGGAACTTTCGACACTGCAGAGACTCTGGTTTCCTTCTTTGCTGTATTCCAAGATTCTGATTTAGTAGGTTTGGGCTAAAGCCTGGGAATCTGAATTTTTAACTACCCTCCACGTGTTAAAAATTCATATTTTAGTGTGTGTACTTACTATGCACATTCAAGTTTAAGAACGTCTAATGTAGATCAACATTAAGTAACTTATAAAAACTAAATAGTTTTAAAGTTTCTTTTTAAGCCTATAAAACAGTAAGGATGCCTATAAGTCACCTACCTTTGGTGATGGCTAGAATGTTCTAGCTCTTGCTGACTCTTCTCCCTGATCTTATCCCTGAGGAGAGCTTCTGTAGAATGTTCCCTGAATGAGATGCAAAGACTGTGTTACTTGCTGTGAGGTTAATGAGATTCTCTGCTGATAATATGACTCTTTCCTCTCTGGCTTGAAGGATGTGCAGACTCTAGAAACAATGGGGGGTGGGGAAGGATAACCAGATGGCGTTAATGTAAATTCTTAATTCAGAAAGGAAACAAAAAAGATATAATTTGCTTTCAGATTATATCCTAATAGATACACATAACTATTATTCTCCTCTCCTTTTAAGATCATTTGTGTTTCCAACACTGTATAAGCTAGGTAGACTCTTAGCTTGGCTGGGTTTGAATCCAGAATATTTTTCCACTTTGGAAGCAGAACCCCTGAGAAAGTTTTATTTACTGTAATGATGCAGTAAGAAGCTCCATTGCTAAGAAAATTCTGTGTAAATTATCAAAACCAATATAATTTAATACAAATAAAGCCTCAATTGAAGATCAACATGGAAATCCATGTAAAGGAATATTATTTACAGTAAACACATTTTGGGGAAAGAATGATGACTTTAAAATGTTTAAAATACAATGTTAAGTGATAAATACAATTAAAAGATATATACTTGCATAAACCAAATTTGGGGGGAGCCCAAATAGAAAAATAAACTGGCTGGTAAGGAACACTCCAGAAATACTATCAGTGGTTATCTTTGGATGACATAATTACAGTCATTTTTCTTTATCTTATTATAATTATTATGATTTTCCCTTTATTTTCTAGAGTTACTACACAAAGCACATAACTTTCTGATCAGAAAACAAAATATATTGATTTTTTAAAGATTACCTGCATATACATGAGTACCGATCTAACTTTTAATGATCTACACCCATACAAAGATTAGAAGCCTGAATAAAGAAAAGAGATTAGTGTTTCATGAACAACATGAAGCTCTCGGTGTCAAATGAGAAGGGAGCTGAGGACTAGGTATCACTGACAAGTGGCAAGTGCCTGGCCATCTCCCCACCCTATGAGACCCATGGCAGGCATGACCAACAACTTCAGCTCTCTTTCCCTGCCTTCCCAACATCCCAGCAATGACCAGCAGTTGGTTGGAAATGACACAAAGGGAGCTGGTCTTTGCTGGCTTATCATAGAGTCCCTGTCCCCAAATCACTGCATCTAATTGAGTGACAAAGCAAACATAAAAGAAGTCAAGTATAAAGATTAAATTCCCAGTTCAAAATAACCAGAGAAAGAAGTGTCGCAAGGCAGTCATGATTAATTACAAAATGAATTGGAGAAGGAGGACATTTTATTTGGGGATGGTGAGAATATGAAATATTTTCCACTATGTATGTCTTTGTGATGTCAGAATATGTGGAAGAAAAATGTCTGCCTCCCACTTTGCAGGTCAGAATCCTTTCCACTCCTGGGTGATCAGAGCTGAGATGTATCTAGTCAAACAGTGAACCTGAACATGTTGGTTTCTCCCTCTGGGTCTTAATTTTCTTTTTCTTTACAGTGAGTTGAGAGGCTTTGCCATCAGAGGTTGTAGCAAATGTGATAATATGTCAATGTTTTGAAACTATAGCAGAAAAACATGAGGTTGCTTAACTATAGTAAAAGCCTCTTTCAAGCTTTTATTTTCACAGACCCAGTTTATCCCATGTAGCAAGCAATGGCTTCCCTACGTTTCTGCTGTGATAAGGCATCTTATCCACTCTGCTTGGGAAGGTTTGCAAAACTGATGGGTTGTAAGATGATAATTAAACTTAACCCCCTTTTAGGATGTCTGTATTGCTTTTCATTTCAATACTGATTGAGTCATAGAACAAATTAAGGCTTGTGGTGGTGGCCACAAGATAGTTATGGAAGGAAGGAATGCAAGTTTTGTTGCTTCCCTATAATGGGTAATGGCTACTTCACTTTAATTTGTGAAAACAGTATTTTGTCATGAGTTTTCACAACAGCAGAACGTTTCATATTTTTTTTTACACTGCTTATCAGATAGAGGAAGAGTACAAGGGTAGAGATGAATAGACCGTATTATGCCAGGATGTGCAATAGTGTTTTCTGATGCTGTGCTGGGAGTCATAAGACCTGGGAGTTAGTCCCAACTTGGTCACTTACTCGTCATATGTCCTTAGGTGATTTGAGCCTCTGTTTTTGATTTTCCCTGCCAAACTCCCACTTTCCTCTTCTTAGGGTATAGTGCCCCAATTTTCCTTTGAGTAACTGCCCTTTCTCCATTACATGCAAACCCCTGAATGAGGGAGGGGATGTGAACAGGCTTGGCTGATCGGAACAGCAGTAATTGAATGAGAGATGGACATGTGACCTGAACTGGGCCAATTAAAATGAATCTTGAAACTGCTAGAATTTCTAGGAAACGAGAATTCTTTTTTACCTGGGAGGCTGCTAAACCTCCCATCTTCTCACTGTTAGAATTACCTGTTTGGGAGTGAAGCCAAACTAGAAGAAATGAAATATAAAAAAGAGAAAAACATATTCCAGACAAATATGATTTGATCACCTAAGATTCGACTATTCCGGAAACTGGAAATACTCCATCTAAGGTCTCAGAGCCCTGTGAATCAGTAAATTAGCTGATTTGCTTAAATTTTGAATTAGACTTTTGTCACTTGCAGCCAGAGTTCTCACCATTGCAAAACTATAACACTGTAGGGAAGGATTATTGGATTGTGTTCACATAACCATTATTAGGTGATATCAGTTAACTATTGCTACATAACAAAGCACACCTGAACCCAGTGGCTTGAAATAAGTGTTTATTATCACTCATGACTCTAAATATTTGTTGGGTGGCTCTGCTGATGTGGTCCAAGCTTAGTGGATCACACTTGAACTTGCTTATGTGTCTGTGGTCAGCTGGTATATTGGCTGGGGCCAACTGGTTCAGGGTGGCCTCCTTTGCAGATCTGGTGGAGCTGGCTGTCAGGTGGGGCTGTGGAGGTGTCCGGGCTGTGTCTGTGTTGTCACAGAGCGAGCTGGTCTGGGGCTTGCTCTTATGGTGGCTGAGCGGGGCCTTCGAGAGCAAGTGGTAGCCTTTTGAGGCCTGGGTTTGTAACTGGCACTCCTTTATTCCTGCTGCTTCTATAAGCCAGAGCAGTGTTATGGTCAGCCAGGATTCAGGAGAGGAGAAGTTGACTCCATATTTTGGTGGCAGGAATTGCCAGGTCACATTTTAAGAAGCATATGTACAGAAAGGGGAAATAATGTGAGCTTTTATTGTAATCACTATATAACTTTATTCCCTTGAAAATAATCACTATTAATATTTTAATATTCTTCTGGATTTATCCAGAATAGTTATCTTCTGTTTATTTTTATTTTTTGGAATATATTTTTTCCAGAAAATGTATTTTTTACTTGTTTTTAGTTTTCTGCTTATGTTTATAAAAATTGATATTACACATATTTATTGTTTTCATCTTGACAGTATATTTTGAACTTATTTCCATGTTTATGCATATCAACCTCTTATGAAGAAATTGAATGTAGATGATTTTCTTAGCTTTGACCTTCTGAGACTCTGGAATTCTATGACTCATTATGAACCAAATTTCCCAAATGCTCAAGCTCATTTCCTCAAAGTGATAAGAAAACTGTTAGATTCCCAAACAACTAAAAGTTGAGCCTGTAATTCTGGCCGAGACTATGTGTCAGTTTCAGTGTTGAGTGATTTCATCCTTGCTGGTTAGAAAATTACTTATCATTATTAATTATAATGACAATTAAAGACTATTTCTGTTGACATTCCAGCAATTGCTCTCATTAGCCTATGGAAGTATGCATTGATCATTCTGGACATACTGCTTGTCTTCTGGTTTGTTCCGATTTAGCAAATATGCTAAAATTGGAAGACAGAACGTGCTACTAAGAATAGGTACCCCAGTTGCAGTAAGTTAAGTGCTCACCGTGTGAATTCTACACTGTCAAGTTAAAGAAGGATGATGGACTGAGGGGTATTGGGCTCTGGCTTCTTTCTGGCTCTTTGGTGTTGAGAAATCATGAAGTCTTGAAAGCTGTTCACATTTCTTCCAAGCATGCCCTCCTAGTTCTTAAGCAACTTCAGCCTGAAGACGATTGAGGCTGTAGTAACTGACTTTTGCAAACTGGAATAGATTCTTTCTGTATTATGATTAAGAACTTTGGGGAAATTTGAGTTGATCATTGTTAGCTTAAGAATGACAAGGCCGTTATGAATTCTGTGATAAGTATCTCATCCCCGAAATGGTTACTTCCACTCTCTCTTTTAGCATGACCACAGGTTAGCCGTCAGTGATATTGACAGAATTGATCAGACTAATGTGACATGAGCTAAGAACAAGTGGACGTTTTTGCCTGCTGTGAGGCAGAAATTTTTCATCCATTCATATATTCATTCAGAAATATTTATTGGTCATCTGCAATTTGTTAAGGGAATATAAGGATGAATAAAAACAGTTTTTTGTCTTTAAGGTCTTACATTTTGGTAAAGGGAGAGTGATACCGATAAAATGATTTGCAGTGTTACATGAATAGAAATTGATATCATAGTCCAAAGAAAAATTGAGATGGCATACAAAGATACCTAAAATAATGAAGTACATTGTCATGATATAATAGTACATGCTTATTACGTGTTCCTATCAGTCACAGTTCTCCAGAGAAACAGAACCAATAGGAAATAAACAAATCAATAAATATTTTTCCTGTTAGGAAGAGGTAAAGGGAAAGAAAGGGATTTGTTTTATTGAATTAGCTCACAAAACTTGGAGACTGGCAAGTCCAAAATCTGCAGGGCAGGCTGGAGACCCAGGGAAGAGGTGATGTTGCAGTTCAAGTCCACAGGTGGTGTGGAGGCAGAATTCCTTCTTCCTCAGAGGACTTCAGTCTTTTTCTCTTAAGTCCTTCAACTCATTGGATGTGACCAACCCAGATTACGGAGGGTAATCTGCTTTAGTCAGAGTCTACTGATTTAGATATTAATCATGTCTAAAAAATAACTTCACAGCAACATCTAGGCTGGTGTTTGACCCAAAATTGGGTCTATGGCCTGGCCAAGTTGACACATAAAATTAGTTATCATTGTTCACCCTTTTCGACTTGGCACCTGTACACGTCCCTTTAAACCACACTTAATTTCCAAATAAAGAGAATAAAAAGGTCTTACTTCTGCCTACCTTGATGCAAGTATCTTGCTTACAACCAAAAACACACAATCTCCCCAGAAGAAGGTACAAAGTCATTGGGTGATGTCTCTTCAGTATCCTGTAACTTAAATACTATGAGGTAAAATTAACAATACTTAAATACTATTATGTATAAACTTTACATAATAGTATTTAAGTATTGTTATGTTATATGATAAGTGAATAAGAGAGGGAAGGGAAAGGATATTTGCTTAATGCAAACCCACCATTGTAACAAAATGAGAAAATACTTGTGACAATTCCAGTCCCTGTTTCTGTAACTGGTCTCATGGTCATAGCTAGTATTTACAACTACTTTCCTCTACTACCTGTTCTTTATGCCCTGTGTCCTCAGTAAACACTTCATCTGGCTGTGGTTCTATACCTGGTGGGTTGACCCAAACCTTCATTCCTGAAGAGTCTTGGCCCTAAGTAGTCCTGCCTGAATTGAGTTGTTGTAGTTTTCTATTCACTTAAATTACAAAACGAATGAGTACATATTAAGAGATGCCCTAAGGGGTCTCCTGTGTTCCATATGTACTCTTCCTTACCACTGGTGTGGAGTAGCAGTTCAGTTTCCCCTTGGTAATCAGGATCAGTCATCCCAGCCAGCACAGTAACTCTCTCCTTTGCCTGTTAATTCAGAGTCATGGGGAGCCCAAAGCAGTTGGGTGACAGTCTTAACTTTCAGTTCAGTGGAATAGTTGTGTCTTCTGGTGGAAGCATTCCTTTGGAACTAAGACCTATAGATCTGCAGAAGATAAAGTTCCAGGAACAGGAAGCAAAGTTTGCAGTGGATCACTAGGGGTATTTGCCAGTGAATCCCTTTTTGATTCCTGGACCCATCAGTCTTGGCTGTGGGAGGAATCCTGGCTATGGGATGCTGAATCAGAACATATGTTAGCCTCCTGGAAAACCTTGCCCTAGCCCTGCAAGGAGTTGCCGCCTACCTGCCACTGTGACTGAATCTTCAAAAGATTGTTCCACCAGTCTATTCCCCACCTCAGGAAGGTGAGGAACGTGGCAGGACAAGTAAATTCCACAAGCCTGGGCCCATAGCCACGCTTCATTTGCTGTGAAGCAAGTTCCTTGGTCAGAAGCAACGTTGTGTGGAATAGCATGAATGTGGATGAGGCATCCTCTCAGTCCGCCGATGGTAGTGTTGGCAGAAGCTTTGAGTGCAGGGAAGGCAAATTCACATCCAGATTAAGTGTCTGTTCCAGTAAGAACAAAATGCTTCCCCTTCCATGATGGAAGTGGTCCAGTGTAATCAACATGCACCCCAGGGAATGGTGCTATATTGGGGACTCAGTGTTGGTCTCTGCTGCTGGGAGAGGTCAAGGTCACACAGCTAGGAAGGGAATGTGGCTCCAGCATCTATGTCATAACTGCTACAACTCTAACTGTTCCATCGCAGTGAGAAATGGTCCCCAAAATAAGCACATGATGAGGCAGTTTTCAGGAAAATCCTGGTGTTGAGGATGACGTACTAAGTAAGCCTCAGGAGACCTGACTCTGATGACAAGTCAGCCAGTAACTTTTATATGATTTGAGTAACCCCCTTTCTTCTGTGTGTTGTCTGTAAAATCACAGTATTGACTTATATTATGGGTCTTCAAATGGTGTTAATCATGTTTGATTATTCAAAGGTCTGGCAGTGAGAAACCTGTAAGAGGTAATTAGAGAGGCTGAACCAGGTGGGTTTCTGGGTGTCTCACTACCACCAGCTCTACTTCAAGCAGAGAAACAACTTTCATCCAGTTTCATGTATGGGAGGTAAAGACCTCTGGACCAGAAGGTCAGGTGCCTTCTGTCTTTAACGTTATAGAGGAATGAGATTGAGGTTCAGCTAACATTTACTATACTAGAAGTTTCTCTGCTTAGGAGCCTTAAACCTCAAAACTGTTTTCAGTTATATATCACTTAGTGGCTTAACACAACCCTGTGTTATTTCTTACAATTCTGTCAGTGGGCTGAGTGTTTCTTTTGCTCCACATGGTATTGTCTGGGAGACCTCATGAAGTTCCGTTCAGCTGGTGGCTGGGCTGGGCTCTAAGGCTCCAGCGTCCTGTCTCACATGTCTGAGGTCTCAGCTCTGACTGATGGTTGGGAAGCTCTGGTTCTTCACCTTGTGTGCTCTCTTCCTCCAGTGCCTTTCCTTGAGGTCTCTCTCACAATAGGCCAGCCTGGACGTATGTAGCATGACAGCCTCTTTAATGGCCATTTCTGCCATATTTGTTTGTTTAGTGCAAGGTACGACAGTCCAGATTCAGAGGGAAGAGAAATAGACCCCTGCCTCCTGATTGGAGGAATGGCGTGTGTATCTAGGAAAGGAGGATTTACTAGTGACTTGCCTTTGAATTCACTGATTTTCTTTACTTTTACTTTCAAACCCTGTATACTTCTGTACATTATAGGCCTAACAATACAACTATGCATGTATTTTTGGTACAGTTGCTTTTTAAATTAGTTAAGAAAAGAAAGTAAAAGATATAAGAATTCATACCATATTTTATAATTATATAATTACCTTTACTGGTGTGTACTTTATTTTTTGGTGTGGATTTGAATTACCACCTAGGAATACTTTTTTTCAGCCTAATGAACTTCCTTTAGTACTTCTTGTAAGGTGGATTAGTGACCATTTTAGGAGATAATCTACCATAAATTGTAGAATTCAACAAAGCCATGCACTGGACAAGGAGCATATCAACTCTATACACTACCAACAGATGGCATTAGAGGTTGTAGCAATGGCATTATGCATGCACTGATGATCACCTTGGTTGGAACTTTAATTGTAAGTAGAGGACATTTCAATGATGCTGCCAGGGTGCTAAGCAAGCTTTCTGGGGAGGGGTCCAGGAACGTCAGAGGAAGCTCCCAGGCTTGGGCCATGGCCTCCGAACTGTCCAGGAGCCTGCCTTGGTTGGTCTGACCCACAAAGCAGAGGAGAGGAAGCTTCCAGCTCTGGCTCATTCCCAAGACAAAGAAAATATTCCCAATTATGCTGTGGCAGCTTAAAAATAGGTCACATCTACAGCCTCGGCTATTTTGCGGTGACTCGGTAATCTAAACCAGCTCCTTGCTCTGTATTTAATTTGGAAAATCATTAAAACAAAACAAAATGAGCCCAATTAGGAAGGACCTGCTGCATAACAGATAATTACTGCTTTTTCAGAAAATGAGTATCTTTGGATATACCTGGACTGGGAGAGGCAGTGCCAAAGGCCACAGGCCCGCCACTCTCCTGGACATCGTCAACAGTGTCTCTGCAATGCTTCGTGAAAACAACTCTGTGAGTCAGAGGTTTTTATCTATTGTTTATAGAAGCGGAATCTGGAGCCTTGAGAGTTTAAGTTCCAGTCACATAGCTCATAACGGGAAGAGAGTTGAAATGTACTTTTTTGTCCCAGGGCTTGCGACAATTATAAGGGTAGAAATGGTAAATTTGGAGCAGTGAGAGCACCTTTAGTTCCTCTGGTTTAGCTCGTACCATTTTTGTTTATCATCTTCCCCACTTCCCCAACCTGTGACCATTTTGTGTTCCATGCTTCGCTCTGTTTTATCTATAGGTTGATGCCCTAATGTAAGTACATGCTATTTGCTGATTCAAGTTTGGTGATTGTAGCATAATAATGTTGGCTTTCTGTTCTTCTCCCTGTTGAAAAGGAATTTGTGGGGCCACATTGGCCTCCTCAATAGTAAAAACTTTAACTAGCATTTGTGTGTAAAATTTACCTGCAGGTTATGACACCTTGAACACATTCATGATAGCATCACAGTCAAAGCTAATTAGATTCGTGGTTGGTGTGTGGAAAATACTGCCTCAACAGTCATGAGATCTTATTGCATCACTGCATCTACCAAAACAAGTACCATGACTTTCGGCAAGACATTTCATTTTGCTGGACTTTCATTTTTCTATCTGTGAAGTTAAAGGGTTGTACTCGATACTTCTAAGTTTCTGTGACCTTTCGACTTTTTGTGGCCTCATCAGACCATTAGAGGTTGGGAGTTAATTGGAAAGGCCCACAAGCTTGTGTTTTCCTTGTCCCACTATCACTGTAGCCACAGGACACATAAGCCAATTGCCCTGCTACTGGCCCATCCAAGGTGTCTCTTTCCCAGCCAACTTGAAACCTTGTGTCTTGTTACCCACTGAGTTTTTTTTTTGGTTTCTGAAACAAAGGACTCACTCTTCCCACAACCTTGGCACCATCAATATAGTGATGGCACTCGCAGCCTTCTATTGAGCCCTGCTATATTCTACTGTTCTGCCATGTTTCAAACATTCACTATCTGCCCTGTTAAAAACACTGTCCTTAGATCATCTCATTTAACCTTTGTAACACGCCTGTAAAGTGGATACTGTTATTACCCCCGATGTGATAGGGTAAAGAAAGTAAAGACCAGAGAGAGTAAGAGGAGAACTACGATTAGAACTCAGGCTCTCCAACACCTGAATCTGTGCTTCTAGCCGCAAGGAAAAGTGAAGGACTGGGAAACCTCAGCACAACTCATCAAGAGTGGGGGTCCTGGGTGTGAGGTCCATCTTCCCAAACTGGGTGTCTTTTTTCCAGTGGGGGGATGAATAAAATGAACCTTTGGAGGCAACTACAATGTCTAATCTGAGGCTTTAGATAAAATTGCTAAAAATAACTTATGTCCAGATACGAAGTCATCAGTAGTTCGTAACTGTGTATCACCTGTCAAAGAAGGGGGTTGAGATGACAGAAAAGACAAATGTGATGTTCCCATGGGCAGATGGGTAGGACAGGACTCTCCCATCTGAGTTGGAGGGTCTGAGAATGTAGACTAATAAACCAAGTTTTTGGCTATCATGTCCCCTGCTACACTTGCATCCAGTGGAATTATATACACAAGCAAACCACTTCAAAATAGCTTCAAGGACCATTTCCACCTTGGAGTTCCTGGAGGTGTATACCTATGGTATCTCTCCTTTAGCCACAAGTCCTGAGAGCGATTCTAACCTACCCATGTGAGATGCCTGTCATGGACCACACTGAGTGAGACCACAAAGAGGAGATGCTTGTTCTTTCCTACCTCATTTCTAATGTTTTGAATTGAAGGGCATAGGAAGAGAGAGGAACATCCAAGCCATTTCTCACAGAAATCTCTGAGTCTTAGAGTTTGTGCCCTGATTGTTCGTAGCTAGTTTGGGAAGGAACGTCAAGGAGGGTTGATAACAATTTTGAAGGTCAGAACCAACTATAAAGTATCAATTATTATAAGGGTATTTTGGTGATGGGAAGCAGTTGTGTAGCATAGCTCTCTGCTGACGTACAGTATTTTTCTGTAGATCACATATGTTGGTTTAGAAACTAGATGGCAGGTTATTTTTTGTTTTCTTCAATGAACTTGACCCATGCACAAGTTGAATCAAGGTGAACAAATTCTCTGTTGCTGTTTTACTTTCTGCCTCAACCTTGGCCTTCCCACATGGGAAACACACTTACAAGAGAGATATTCAGGCTTTGGGTAGTGCCTGTTGTTCTCCAGGGGCAATCTTTTACATAGGTGGGAAAATGGAGGCACTTATTCAAGAATAAGTAGCAAACATGCAAAATTTAGAATGTACCACTCTATGTGGAGAAAAAAGTAAAAACTGTAAGTAACTCCTTCTATAGATGCTTCTCTAAAAAAGAAGTGAAACTATGTTTCGAATAAAGCACCCTGGAGTCTAAAACTTCTTCTAAAATTATATATTCAATAATTTTTATGCAGATGATTTCATCCTTTTTCTTGTGCCAAATCCGAATAATGATAGCTCTTTTTTCAAACTTAACAGAGAGCTGTTTAATGGTGTCAGTTTGGTTTTACAGATTGATTTTGCTGGAGGAACATGTTTACAAAAGCAAATAGGATTTTATGGAGTAATTAATGGTTAGAAAGAAGGAGGAATTAACATTTTTTTGAAATGAAAGGGGCCCAAGTGCTACTGATAAGCAGATAGCTTGTGATGTTCTTTCTATTCCACCAAAGTCATTTACTCTGATCTCCAGCTATGTTCCTCCAGAACCAGATTTACCTGTGTCCCTAAGCAGTGGTGCCAGGTGAGAGTGACCTCAGTGGCTTGGATGCAGAGGCCTTGGTCCAAGACCAGTCTTCCTTTAGACCAAGAAAGTTGTGGCTTTTTTGTTATGATTCAAGAGTTTCTGATGCTGGCACACCTGAGGCTTGGAGAAGGTCTACTCCATCCATTAGTCTCACTCCTCAACCACTCACTGACAAGCTAAAAGGAAATGAGACAAATCTAATTTTCACCTTCCAACAAGACTGTTGACCGTAGTCCCCTAGTATACAGTAACAATAATTCTGAAGCAGCCTGAATTTGGGGAACCCCATCCTTCAATTTCTGAAAAGGATTTTTCTGCCATCACTAGTTTCTGTACCAAGAAGTCTATCACAAGACACTTGTGGCTTTAAGTTTGGCTTCAGAGGTTGTAGAAGCCTTTGGTGAAGTAAGAATATCCCTGGAGAAATACTCAGCATCTAAAATGGTGCTCCTTGACCCCTGCCTTGCAGTATTTGTGTCCTTGTGTAAGAGTGGGCTGGACCTCGTGACTTGCTTAGAATAGGGCAAGAGTGGGGGATGTCACTTCTGGGATAGGGTTATGAGAGACTGTGACTTCTGTGTTGCTCTCACTCGCTCAGTTGTTCTATTTGCTTGTCCTGATGGTAGCTTGCTACCATGTTGTGAGCTGCCTTCAAAGAAGTTTGTGTTGTTGGGAACTGAGGGCATCCTCTTGCCAACACCCAGTGAGGAACTGAGACCCTCAGTACATAGCCCATGTGGATGTGAAACCTGCCAATAGTTACATAATGAGCTTGGAAGTGGATCCTTCCCCAGTTGAACCTTCAGATGAGACCCTAGCTCTGGGTGGTACTTTGATTGGATCCATGAGAGATCCCAAGACATAGGACCCAGCTAAGTTTCTCCTGGATACCTGATCCATAGAAACTGTGAGATGCTAAATGTTTTAAATCACTGAGTTTGGGTCATAAAGTAATATTTGCATCCTAAGTAAAATAATTATTAAGTCAAATGCTAATCTTTATCCCAACCCCTTAATTTGGTATTTTTATTCCTTTGTTTTCAGTCGGATTAAGTATGTTATGTGTATTAAAAACTGAATTACATATTTTGTTTTCCATCGTGAACATGTAGCATTTGTGTGAATAATTATCACTGCAGTTTGTTTCTGGCTAAAATTGTATTATCTCTCTAGCTCTTTCCTGACCCCTTTTTCTAAAAGAATATTGAATTAGATACAACTCGTTTTGCAAGTGTTGGAAACCAAATTCAAACTAGCATAAGCAAAAATGAGGCTTTATTAACTCATGTGTGTGAAAAGTCCAAGAAGGTGGATCCTGGCTTCTTCATGACTAGATGTATGGGTTCAAAACAGTCACCATGACTCAACCACTTTCTGTCTCTCTGTTCCCCTCACTCTCTGCTTTCCACACCTCTATCTCTGTACTCTGTATTCTCTTGTCCTACCTTTGTTTCCAGACCAACTCTTTTCCTTCTGTCATCAAAGATGCCGCCCCAAAGTTGGAGAATCCAGAGACAAGGGCAACATCTTTTTCTAGAGTTTGCATTGATTCCCCCCAAGGCTCTCTGATTGGCTCCTCTGCATTATGTGGCCCCTGTTTTGGACCAATCACTATCTGTAGGGTGAAATACTCATCTGATTGGCCAGGTTGGGCCATGTATCTGCCCCACGATAATTACCTGGTGGACAAGTCCAGAAAAATCATGTAGAATTGGAGAGGAGAAAAGTTGCTACAAGGAAAAAAAATTCTGGGTCGGTAAAAAGTACTAGAGGTCCACTAAGTAGGAAGGTAACAATTTATTTCTGAGGATGTTATGATTCTTTATTGCCACATGACAAATCATTCCAACTTCGTGGCATAAAACAGTAATAATCATTCATTATTATCTCCCACAGTCCTGTGGGCTGACAGGCTTAGCTATATGGTTCCCACTCGTTAGAACAGTTGCAGTCAGATGGTGGCAAACCTGGAGTCATCTTAAAGGTGTCATCACTCATATATTTGGCACCTGAGCTGGGAAGATGCAAACAGCTGGAATTCCTGGCTCATCTCTCTCCTTGTTGTCTTGCCAGTATAGCGGATGTAAGATAGCCAGGCCTACACGGTGGCTCAGGGCACCAGAGGTCTATGTCCCAAGAGGTGAGAGAGTTAGGTGCCGTCTACGTCCCAAGAGGTGAGAGAGTTAGGTGCCGTCTACATCCCAAGAGGTGAGAGAGTTAGGTGCCTTCTATGGATCTAGCCTGAGAAGTCGCCTAGAAATCTGGGGCCTTCTCTTTCTTAGAAGGGAGCCGTATTCAATGGGAGTAGAATGGAAGTCCACTCTTGATGAGAAGGGCACCAAAGAATACATTTTTAAGCCATCACTGGTGGATTAAAAGAATTCTTTTTTGTCTCTCTGAGCCAGCACTTAATTGTGAATTATTCCCAGATGAGACCAAGATTTGACTGAGACCCATGTGTATTTGACCGAGGAAGGCAATGAAATCACTAAATTCAAGGACTGAGGTTTCTAATTTTTGGACTAGAAAAACAATTACATTTATTTTCTTAATCAGTACTCCAAATCCCCAAAAATGTGTGATTTAATACTGAGAATTTATACACACTGCTGTGTGTTTGCTTTTTTATTTGTTGACTTGAGCAATCCTCCAAGTGAAGGGAGGATATTGTGCTTGCTCAGTTATGACCATTGTGTTTCCCCTGTGTACAGAGAGTCCTGGGTATCTTCAGGGGCTTGCTTTCTTGTGTACAGCATAATTTTTTATTGAGGAAAGATATTCTGAGTGGTAGAATTGCTTTTTGCTCTCTAAAATTGGCTAATCCTGTTTCATGCCATTATTTGTAGTGTATTTCCCAAGGATTTCTAAGTTTACAGTTGTGCTTGTGTTTCTGTGTGTGTAAATAAATGGTTTAAAAATGTTATGAGTAAAACCAAAGTGAAGCAGCCATCCTTTTCTGTCTGAGAAACACTTGAATGGCTGGCCTTACCAACTCTCTGACACAAACGGATTGTGTCATCTTTCTGTGCTTCAGTTTCTCTGTTGGGCTACCTTGGGAATGAAGTATACTGTATTCAGGAGCTCGTATCTAAAACTCGTAAACCTTTAATCCTGAGGTTCTCAGCCTCACACACATAAAACAAAAGCCCTTCTATATACATATCTTAACAAGCCCTTCTGGATGTGCTTGAACCCCACACACCTTAAAATGGACAAGTTCAGCCTCTCAGTAATTCCCCACTGCCTCTGTGTCACTGCCGCATGCTTCTACTCTTCTCTTGCTGATTAGGTACAGGAAGAGATGGGACATGCAAGGTGGATTTTATGATTTCCCTGTACCTCTACTGGTAAGATTCAGGAAGAGGAGAAAAAGCAAGATGGATTTCATGAGATCATTTGGGGGTTACTTGGTATGGGAGCAGGATACAATGAAATATGAATTTTGTGACAACATTGTGGTATTCAGTCCAGTCCCCCTGTCAGTGTATCTCCACGGGGAGGCGGGGATGGTTTGGGGAACTCAACCAAAAAGGAGAACACATCAGTGAGCTCAGGCGGGATGTATCTGTGAATTGGGGTGGTGGGAGTTGTGGAGTTCAGGGACTCCTCTGACCATCTCTGAGTACAGTTTCCTTTCCTGAGTTCTAGTGAATAAACATTGTACTTTTCTTAAATTAGGAGATTCTTCGGATTCATTTCTTGGTTAGTGAAGCCTGTGAAGCATCCCCTCATTGCCTGAGTTGACCTTTGGAGCCTGTGGCCATAGTGCAGGGAGAATCGTGAGCCAGGCTGACTCTTGGGAAAGGAAATCCTCTTAACACTTTCATCCATAAACACGGGGGCCAAGCTCAGGCCACATCTGAGGTCTTTGTCAGCCGTTAAGTCTTTGCTTTCAGAACCTTATTCCCTCAACTACTAGTACATTGCCTAGCAGACAGTGGGAGCTCAATAAATCCTCATTGAATGAATGAATTTATCTAAGCAGCAAGGAGCAGTGGGAAAACTATGGCTGTTCGATGCACACAAACTTGAATTTCATCCCCAGGTCAACTTCTTTTAACTGTATTTAAAATTGAGGGGATATATTGCAGAGAATTGGTTACATGGGTCATGAAAGATGGGCTGAGTAGCCAGTGGGAGTTGACAACCAGACAGCAACTACACGAAGCTTGTATCACCCCGAGGGGTGAGGGACAAAGAGGAGAGGCAGGATCACTGAAGCTCAAGGTCTAGACTCAGCTGGCGTGAGGCTTCTAGCCAAGTAGATTTTAGTTGAACTTTAATGCATATAGTTTATATCATGAAAATAACAGAGTTATTACACATATTTTTTTCAAACTACTTATGCGCTCTTCCCTCCCCCCTCCCTAACCTAAATCTAATAGCCTCATTCTATGAAGAGCCACTGAAATAAGACAGGTTTAATCAGGGACCAGAAAGCTTGGTTCATACAGACGCTTAATAAGTTTTTCAGCAAAATGAAGTTATAATGCAAACATCTGTGGGGGAGGTAGCAGATTAAGTTGCCATCGCCTTGGGGTGAAATAGCTTATAAGGTCTTTTTGCTCTCTGCTGGGTGATGGATGGGCCTGGTATCCCTGGTGGCTCCTCATTCAGAAGCATATAAAGGGGTCAAAGTGCCTTAAAAATATGACCAACCCAGAGCTTTTGGTAGAGTGGTATTACAAATGCCCGGCCTCAATTCGCCCATCTACCCCAAAGGTATTACCTGGCAGGTAATTCCTTGCTCTAAAGGAAACTTTGGCATGTGTTTATCTTGTGTACACATTTTAAGCATTCACAACATCTCACATATTATCACTCTCTAATAAAAGAAAACACATCCAGTAATGCAGAGACCTGGAGTAACCATGAATTAGCCCTTAGCCTCTGAATGGAAAGGCCACTGGGCTGTCTTTTTAAATTCTTCTAGAGAATTAGGCCTTAGCCTGTTTGCTCTGTAAATCAGTGTTTTTTGGTGTTGGTCAAGAAGACCTATTGCTTAATCCCTATTTTCTAAAAGGGTCAGAGATAGTCTTAGTTTGGGAGAAAGCATTTAAAAAGTCCAGATAAGAACCTCCCTGGGGGCTAGGAGAGGGATGGATTAGCAGTCCGGCTTTCTTTTCCCCAGACACATCGTCTTGCTGAAAACACACATTGGCCCCTCATATCTTATTACAGAGAATGCTTATGCTCAGAGGAGAGAATTTGTCCCTCTATAAGAACACAAAGACTTCATCTAATTCTATCAAATATAATAAACAGCTTTGGAAGAAAGTTTTTTTCCAAAAAGAAAAGATGCCAACGTTAAGAAATTATTATAAAATAATTGAAAAAAATTTCCCTTGTTTCTCAGTTTTGCCAGGCCGAGTCCTATTTCAGAGTCTTTGTGTCCTGACAGGAGCTCTCTTTCCTCAGCTTGACCCCTCCTGTCATTCAGGGGTCCCTGAGGTCTCTGCTCAAATGTCACCTCCTCAGAGAAGTCTTCCGTGTTCACCCTACTGACAGAGTCTCTGCTTTCATAGAGCTGACCTTTCCAGGGATGACAGATAAACAATTAATGTTTTATGTTTAATATGATACAAAACCAACAAAGGGTAAGGGAGCTAAAGAATAACCTGGGTATGAGGAAGGGGCTTTATTGGTTAGTCAGCCAAGGCCTTGCTGATGAGTGGACATTTGAGCCAGGTAATGAAGGAACTTGCTCTGTACATTCAAAGAAAAGAAAGCAAGCCAGAAAGGTCTGGACTGGGGTCCCTGAAAGGCAGAGGTAGGAGGTGAGATCCGTGAAGTAGCAGATCACAGAGGCTAGGATAAAACTTTGGACTTTATGGTTCTAAGCAGAGGGGTAACCTAGCCCAATTTCCATTTAGTCATTCGGTTACTTTATGGAAAATAGACTGTCGTAGATTGAGGGGAGACACAGAGAGACCAGTTAAGGCGATCCTGGTTTGGCATTTCTTTGGGTGACTAAGTAAAGAGTCTATGTATTTGAATTCCCTTTTGATTTCTGAACCGTGTTCCATTGACTGCCATTCTCTAAACTCTCATAAGACTGGCTGTCCTGGGCCATGAGATTTATCTGGTTTACATGTATGTGAAGTGCTCCCAATGTACCGGCCTCAATGCCAAGCACCAGGGTAAGAACTTACCAACCCACAGTTATTGATAAAACCAAAGGATGGCATGATCCTAAGTAGGGAAAAATCTTCAGATGTGGCTCTTTCAGCTAATGTTTTTTATTTGTTTGTTTTTTGTTTTTCTTTCTTTTTCTTTTTTTTTTTCTTTTTCGTTTTTTCTTATCTAACAGAAGAATGTTTCAAGGATTGGGGTGGGAAAATGAGCTGCTTTGTTGCTTTTTTTTCCCTTGCTCTTCTACTTGTAAAAATGTTTGTGAGACACACACATGGCCTGAACTTCAGAAGGAAGATTAGCAAGAAGGAGGAAAAATCAGATTCATCTTCTGAGTCATCTGGCAGGGGCAGAGAGGTTCTGAGCTCAAAAGAGGGCCTCCTGCCTTAAATAGCTCATTCTGTCTGCTCAGTTCAGTGGCAGGAAAAGCTTTCAAGGTCAAGCTTGGGTCCAGGATCCAGTTCACTTGAGGGAAACCCCCAAAATTATTTCTAGCAGGAATACAATGCTATTGGTTCAATTTGAGGCCCCAGAGTGCCATGAGAGAAGTGTCCATGTGGTGTGAATATCACTTCCAGGCTCCAGTGGCTGGCAGGCAAACTGGTAGCATCCTGTTGCCATGACAACAAAAGTATCACACTTCCAATGACATCCATGGGAGGCAGGAGGCAAAAGGACCCTGAAAAGACCAAGCTATAAAGCTTTTCAACATTGTGTGTTATGCTGCAGAGCCCACTGTTTTGAGCCTGTTTGAAATAGAAAATGGGTTGGAGGTGAACTTGTGAGAGAGTAGTTCTAGAATCTTAGAACATTCTTAAGAATCTTAGAACATTCCTGTCCCCCCTCCCTTTTTACCTGTTATCAACTATTAATGAGATGGGTTGCATTCATCCTAGTTATCACCTTGAACTGGAATTGAAAATGTTTGCAATTTTACCAGGACCAACACTTGGGGAAACGAAAAGATCAGCACACCAAGGCCAACACATACGTTAAATCAGTGTCACGGTCACTCTGTTTTGCTAACACAACCTAGTGCTCAGGTAAAAACTTCTTACATGGAGCCCCTCAGCGTCTTCATTCTAACATCCGCAGACATCCCAAGATTGAAAGAACTCTCTCTTGTGGTGTATTTTGCTTAGTCTCTTTGGCGGAGGGGGCATCAGTGATTTGTGTTATGTTAGGTCAAAAGTCCTTGGAATATATGATAGAAAGACATTTTGTAGAGCAGGAGTAATCTTTATGCTGTGAAGGAAACCAGACTAGCAGCAAGACTTTACACACTGACCTCAAGACTTTATCTTTGTCAACTCTATGACCGCCTCCGTTTTCTGCTCTCCTTTTGAGAGATGGGAAACGGAGACCCCAGGACAAGGCAGACAATAGATCTGCTAGTGTGTGACTTAAACCAGACACTGAAAGGTGGCGTCAACTGGACACTCTTAGAAAATTGTGAACAGGGGCTCTCTGTAAAGCAGTGATTCACTGACTTCGGGTGTGGTGCAGACTCCAAAGTAGTCCATCTGATGGGCACATAAATGCTTCAGGGGCATCTCAAAGCCCTTTGTTCTCCTAGTGGCAGCCACTCACCTTTGATTTGACTCATTCTATCTGGAGCCTTTTAGTCATGGATGGACGGAGCAGGGCTGCTGCCCTGGCACCGCTCAAGGGCTCCCCATTCTCATTGTCATCTATGTCACTGGTTCTCAGCTGGGGATGATTGTGCCCCTGGAAGGCATTCTCCAATGTCTGGAGTCATTTTAGGTTGTCACTACTGGGAGAGGGGTGCTTCTGGCATTTAGTGTGTAGAGGACAGGGATGCTAAACATCCTCCAGTGCACTGAACAGACCACCTCAACAAGGAATTATCTGGCCCCAAATGTCTAGAGTGGACGGTGGAGAAACTCTTTGGTGTTATTCCTTTTCTTAAATTTTATTGAAGTGTAGTTGATTTACAACGTTGTGGTAATCTCTGCTGTACAGCAAAGTGATTCCGTTATACATGTATATACACACATTCTTTTTTAATATTCTTTTAAATTATGATTTATCAAAGAATATTGAATATAGTTCCCTGTGCTATACAGTAGGACCTTGTTGTTTATCCATGGTATGTATGATCGTTCGCATCTGCTGACTCCAAACTCTCAATCCGTCCCCCAGCTACAGCCCCTCCCCACTGGCACCCACCAGTCTGTTCTCTATGTCTGTGAGTCTGTGAGAAACCCTGCTCAACATGAATGATCTCTGCCCTCCCCACCCTCCCCCCCCCACCCCGTGTCCTTCAGTGTGGCCCTTAGGAGGATTCAGCACAGAAGACAGGCCTGCATTTGTTTTTGCCTTCAGATGTTGTTTAAAAGTCTCTATTACAGTTAATCATCTATATCCCTCAAAGTTGCTATTAAGAGCTAATAGGCTTTGGAGTGAGACAAACTGGGGTTCCCTTCTTTGGGTCTGCTATGTGCTCTCTGTGTGGCCTTGAACAAGTCAACTTAACTACTTGGAACTCAGTTTCTTCATTTTTAAAATGAGGGGGACAATATCCATGGTGAGGATTAAACTAGAAAAATTAAAGCACAGAACACGAGGCCTGGTCTGTAGTGAGACTTAGTACATGGTAGTTCTGTGAAGAAGACAGAACAAGACTCCATGAGTTGAATTTGTAAAGCACCACCTAAGCATGTGTTAAGCTGAATGCATGATTGCTGCATTTATTATTTTAATTGTCTGTGCTTAGGAAAATATATGGCGGTTTCTGTGTCAAATAAAGATTCCCTGACCACCATCCCCTTTTTGGAAAAATGCTGCTTTATGTATGGTGTATAATCTCTGGCATCAGTAGTGAAATAGAAAGTATTCACAACTACAAGCAAAAGTAACTGAGGAGAGAAGAAACATTGAACCCATAAAAAATTAAACAAGAACTTGGATTTTGTGGTGATATTATTCTGGAAAAACTCTATTTGGAAAAAAAATGCTATTTTTAGGGAACATTTCTCTAATCTTGAGCCACTTAGCTTAATGATTCTTGCCTGTACCTCCCTCCCTAACCCTGACTCCCCAGAAACGTTTCTGAGTTAAGCAGAATTTCCAAGCAAGTTTCTCTGCATTCACATGAGTAGGGGTTCTAATAGGATTCGGAGAATTCCTTCAACATGGCTTATGATGGATGTCTGTGATGGAAGGCCCCTGTGGTTTTCATTTTGGACTTCACTTAATCAAAAACAATCATGCCAACAAAAGAGGGTGGGAGGGAGTCTGCTTCTCCCAGTTTTTCTATTGTGTGGCCAATTTAATGTCGGACTTCTCAAAGGGCTTTAAAATATAAGGCAGGAAGAAAAACAATATAGAAATGCCAGCATGGACTAAACTTAAGTAGAGTAAATCAAGCATGAAGAAGTAGAGTGTCTTAAGGGTATAGATTTTGCTTTTCTTTTTTTTTTTAATTTCAATGCTCAACTGCACAGGACCATGGAGTTTGCCTTTCCATGCATGAATATAGCCGTCAGGAGAAGGCTTTCATCAGACACACCCCAGCGGGTACTAGAGCCCTTCTCACTAGAGTCTTCAGTCAGTCTGATTTCCCCATTGGTTAAATAAGATGAGAATTTCAGACACAATCCTGGCATCCTGTGCCGAGATGGAAGAAGAAACTGATTATATCATGTGATATACAAACAGATCCAAAATATTTGCTCTACTCAGCTAGAGTGTCTGAAATTTCTCCTTTGAGTTAAAGCCTTATAGACCCTAAAGCTCAGATAGGGTATTCTGTCTTGGAAATGACAACCCACTAGTTATCAAGCTTGGCTGCATATTAGAATCAGCTGGAGAGTCTTTTAAGAATTATTGATGCTATTCAGTATCTACAGGAAAAGGTAACTTAATTGGCATAGAGTAGAACTGGGCACTGTTTTTTGTTTTTTGTTTTTTTTTTTAAAACTCTCACATAATTTTCTAACCAGTCTTGAAAACCATTGCAGTAGCAACTTAAGCTCTGGTCCTTGGAATTTTTTTTTTTCTGAATTGATGCACCTACAGATGAGTACACACCTTCATTGATCAGTGACTCCCTTTGGCATTGACTCATGAGATAGAATCTTGGGTTGGGGTAAGGGAGCAGAGAAACTGGAGGGAAGAGAAGGAGTGGCGTATATAGCTTGAACACATTCCACGTACAGGGTGATATTAAAGTATTTAACAATGTGCCATGTCCCTGAGCTATCAGCGCAGGTTCTCCTTAATACCAGGTCTGCTGGTTGATGTACCTAGCCTAACTTTCAGAATCTTGGTATTAGGATACTGCCAGCTCCTGACTCTTTCACATTGTGAATTCATCCTATCATCAGCAATCTTCTAGCAAAAATCCAAGTCAGGGGAGGGGAGAAGAAGTTGAGCATATTGGGGAACTAAGGATGCAGGGTGTGTGACTGGCTATCTAGTCAGGGAGAGAAGGGTTTAATAATAAAGCAGCATGGACAGAAGGCTGAGAGGTTTGAGATACAGAAACAGATGTTACCTACCACCCAGGGTTGCCTTCATTCAGCCTTGTTCTTGGGTGTTGAGATGTTTTATGAGCATAATGCCCTTTGTAAGAATTCTAGAGATGAACTATAAAAAACTTGGAGCTTAAAAAAAAGTCTTCTAATGAGAACTAATGGTTCTCAATAAACTCCCTCAGGTCACAGAACACCCAAAACATAAAATGTAGAGCCTGAGACCCAAGCAAGGGGTTACCGTGACATCGTATACATCATTAAGCTAGTGACCCTCTGCTTGCCTGTTGGTGGCCAAGGGCCTGTCTCCTGCCGGTTCAATCATCTGTGTTCTTTGCGAGTCTAAGAAGTTCCAGGGAAAAGAGCAGTCCTGCTTTCAACTGCCCCTCCAACCCCAGCTTGGCTTTAAATCAGCATTTTTCCCCACTGAAACCTTCCCTCTGGCAGTACCTGTTCTATTGATACAAGGCAAGAGCTGGAAATTTAAGTTGGTGTAGAATTAAGAGTTCATAGTTAAAAATCCAGTGTGTAATTGTCCTCTGACCTGGGAAATTTGCCTTTTCCACATTAGTCAGAGATGCTCTATCACTTTGGCCCACCTTTGACTCAGTTCACGTTGATTTGTAAAATGACGTGCATTAAAGTAGATCTGTTTTTGCAGATATCAAACATGTTCAAACCTTTAAGCTCAGAAATCTAAAAATCAATCATGCCATGGGCCTTTCAGACAATTTCCAAGCTGTGGTGACTTATTAAAACATTTGCCAGACACTATTTTTTTTCCTCTTTGTCTACAAATGCTTAACTGTTCATAGTCAAGATTTTCCTTGCCAACAGTGAAGCATTGCATTGCTGAGCTGTTATTTATGTGATTTTTGCTGTCAGGAGGATATTTGATCTTTCCATCACTCCCACCTTCAAAGAAAAGAAGAGTTAATCTCATTTCCTAGCATCTCCTGGTAAGTGAAAAATATGCCGGTGGCAAAGATAGGCTGTTATTTAAAGGTCAATTCAGTTCCACTGTATAACAACCTTCATTTCTGGTTCAGAATTAGTATTTAATGTCTGTACAAGTGATTAGTGACAGGTCTTCATATGCAGCTTAGAGGCTGTCTTCTCAGCCTGAGACCCCACCCCCCAGCCCTTCTGAAACTGCAGTCATAAAATTGTTTTATTTATTTAAAAAAATTTGTGGACAACCTACAGAATGGGAGAAAATATTTGCAAATGATGTGACCAACAAAGGGTCGATGTGCAAAATGTATAAACAGCTCATACAAGTCAATATCAAAACAACAAACCATCCCATCAAAAAATGGGAAGACATGTGGATGGCTAATAGGCACATGAAAAGATTCTTAAGGAAGCTAATTATTAGAGAAATGCAAATCAAAATCACAATGAGGTATCACCTCACACTGGTTAGAAAGGCTGTGGTCATAAAGAACACAAATAACAAATATTGGCCAGGATGTGGAGAAAAGGGAATCCTCCTACACTGTTAGTGGGAATGTAGATGGGTGCCACTACTGTGGAAAACAGTATGGAGGTTTCTCAGAAAGCTAAAAATAGAACTACCGTATGACCCAGCAATTCCACTCATGGGTATATATCCAAAAAAATCCCAAAACACTAATTCAGAAAGATACATGCACCCCAGTGTTCATAGCAGCACTATTTACAGTAGCCAAAACATGAAAGCAAAAACCAAACAAACAAACAAAAAAACAAGAAAGCAACCCAAGTGCCCATCAACAGACTGTTGGCTTAAGAAGATGTGATATACAATGGAATACTACTCAGCCATAAAAAAGAATGAAATAATACCATTTGCAGCAACGTGGATGGACCTAGAGAATATTATGCTCAGTGAAATAAGTCAGATAAAGAAAGCCAAATACTATATGAGATCCCTAGTATGTGGAATCTAGAAAATAATACAAATGAATGTATATGCAAAACAGAAATACACTCACAGATATAGAAAACGAACTTGTGGTTACCAAAGGGGAAGAGAGGGAAAGGGAAAGGGACAAATTAGGAGTATGGGATTAACAGATACAAACTACTATGCATAAAATAGATAATCAACAAGGATTTACTGTAAGCACAGGGAATTACACCCACTATCTCGTAATAATTTTAAAAAAGCGCTGAATCACTGTGTCATACACCGGAAGCTAACACAGTGTTGTAAATCACCTATATTTTAATTAAAAAAAGAAAAATTGTTCATTGTGGGTGTTTTCGGACGTCCAGTAGAAAGGCTTCAGTTGGTTGTATGCATCAGCTGCTGCCATGTTACCATCATTTTTTCGTGAAAGATCCTGTTTTGTTCTATTTGTCATTCACTCCATTTCATTCGCACATGCCCCACTCCCATTGATGTAAATGGTACTCTTTATTATTTTATGGATATTTTTCTATTTCCTAAGTTTTTCACTAAGCACTGGGCATTTCAGATTTGTGGTGACCAGTAGGATGTCAATGGCAGAATCCAGGCTTCTCTTCCCATTAATTGGAAATGAGTTGGCTGGGGTTGGGGGCTCCTCCCCTCTCTCCAGAAGGAAGGGCTGCAGCCAGCCTCAGTTTCCGAAAAGTTTCTGCAGATACTATCAGCATGGGCTTGCAACTGCCCTCAATAGCCAACATATTCTCACCGCCTGGTTTGGCCCTGTTTTGCTGCATGCAGGCCAGCTCTCACAAACCTCATGAAAAGGGGTGGGTCTCCCTCCTCGTGCGCAACCCACAATACATCTGGCTACACTCTGACCTAAGAATTTCTCTCCAAGGGATGCTGTGGTAAACAGCAACTGTGTGTCCAGCTTCCTGATGTAGCCCTTCTCTCTGGGACTCCTGGTCTGCCTCTAGGTGGCTTACACAGTGTGTGACAAAGCCCCACACTCAACAAAGATCTCCCATGTGGCTGTGTGTAGTCCTTGCTTCTAATTGCTGCATAATACTTTGCCATGTGTGTCCACCAAATTTTACCTAATCTCTCGCAGTTATGGACACTCAACTTCTTGCCAACACAGTGTGCAAAGAACATCCTTATTCATGTCCCTTTATGAACTTCTGTGAAACTTCCCTTGGAATGGAATTTCTAGGTCACAGGAAATGCAAATACGTAATTTGCCTGAGTAGTTCTTCTAGTAGAAGTTTGCTCTTCTATGAGAACTTGCTTCTGTGCTGAAAACTGATTGGCAGTTGGAGTCCATGTGGAAATTCAGAGTCTGGAAAGATAGTCTGTCTAATCATTTAAATCAGGGATCTGCAGTCTTGTGAGATGTAGGAATGGCCAGTTTCTGTCATGCATGCCTGGAGTGGCAGAGAAGGCTGTTTTACAGAGAGAAGACTGAACTTGATGCTACAGGGAGACAGAGATGACAGGATATCATGTGGAGAGATTGAGATCCAGAGACTGGCTGTCTGGGTCTTGGTTTCCAGCCAAGAACTGTTACCTGCCCTTGAGTTCCACCATATATTCTGTTCATCTCCTACCCCAAAGCAGGGTTCAAAGAATTTCTGTTACTCGTAACCAAGTGAGCTTTTATCACAAAAGGGATAAATCCTTCTAAAAATTGACAACAACAGCAAACAATCTGAGTGTTTTTCTAGGTTTGCCGGAAGCCATATTCTAGAAATTTTTAGAAATGAAGTTTTGGATTGAAAGGTAAGTTTCATCTGCATCTTTTCTCATGAGAGATGGAGTTCTTTTATCAGAGGAAGGCAGTTGCTGAATTTCTACTGAGAGATTTAAGAAAAAGAGACAAAAGTATACATCAGAAAAGTTTTGCAGGACAAGGACCCTATAGAAATTCGATAGCAAGTCCCGAAGATGTAAAGACAACTGTTTTAATGTACGACTTTCAAGTAAACTTTTTGGCATCAGATACGCATAGTATATATGTGATGAATTGAATTTTTCCTGTTGAAATATTTTGTATAAATTGCCCTTCTGCCTATAATCATGAATTTTAACATAACTTTTAAGATTGCCGGCACTTCTTCAGTCAATTGACTCTGCTCCCAGTGTTTGGATGGGCTAGATTTTAATTTGAGTGGGCAGTGGTTTCCATAATGTCTTTCTGCAGTGCTGGTTAAAAATGTCTGGTGAGTTTTGTTTCAGGGAGAATGCAGTGTTGAGTCAGGAATATGGAAGTTGGTGGATTTAACATTGTTGAACATGGTTGCTCTCTTTTATGACCAGTAAGTATACAGAGAGCTATGGAAAGAAATCCTTGATGTCAGGACATAAAAATATGGTTGATATCATGCCAAGGTATCTTCTGTCTTTCTGGGTTGCAGTAACACGTAAGGTGAATGCAGCTGTTTCTACAGTTTTATTAAGAAAATGTTTTTCATCATTTAAAGGTAGTTGTCAGATCTTTTGTTTTGTTTTGTTGGAACTGCTTCTTCCATCCCTATTCTATCCGTTCTGAGAGCTGTTTCATCTTCTCTGTGGTTTTTGCCCAATAATTTTATCTTTTCTTTCCTCCCATTTTACTTTTCTTGATTCATAGCCCATCTGTTGCAAATCTCAGATAAAATGTAGTAAAAATTCAGATTTATGGCAAAGGAAAATCAGAATCAGGTGGTTTGCAGTTAAAGAAAAACAGATTTGTAATGGCAAAAATTTAGCAAAATCACATGTAAATCTAGAGAATATTGTATTCTCTTTGCAGGAAAGCATAAGAAAGATAAGTGAAAATGATCTTGATTTTTCATTTGAACATTTCTACAATCATGGCATAGATCAGTAAAAAACATTTGAGGTTGTGGGGAAGCAACAGTCAAGGTCCTATGAGTTTACCAAAAGGGAACTTATGTTTTTCAGCTTGTCAGCTTTTGCTTTTCTCATGAAGATAAAAGGCAGAATTTCAAAGCCACAATTCTCCTTTTGCTCCCAGGAAATGTTTTTGTATTCATACTATTGTTACAAAGTTTAACTTTTTTTCTTTTTTTTTTTAATTGAACAAATGAATTACTGGGGTTTTACCACATATTTAAGTTTTAACCCCTTTTTGTCATTTACACTTCATGAAATGAGTCAGAATAAGTAGATATGGGAATTCTAGTCTCTGGCTTTCAGGTTATAGGATAGGCTTCTTCATTGGGCTTGGATTTGTGTGGATAGCCTTTGCTCCCTGTGAATGGAACTTGCCTTCCGAAAGCAGAGGTCTTAGGGGAGGGACTGTGCTGGTGGCCTCGGGCCTCTGAAGCCCTCCTTCTCTCTGAGGGCTAAGCAGGTGAGACTTGAAGGAGGTGCTCCTTGGAACGGTCTCCTCCAAGGCCTAAATTAAAAGTGGACATTTTGTTTGGTCAACCTAGGGTCTCAAGAAAATTTTAAATTTCAGTGCCTTCTCCACTACTCCTTTTTACTAATACCCAGCATAATTCACACATGTATGCTATGTGCTTGGCTCCTGTGGGGATTTTGTAATGCCTGGCTTAGATGATAGACAAATGGCACCTCAGACTATCCATTCACCCATTCACCCACCCATCTATAATCCATCCATCCATCCATCCATCCATCCATCCGTCCATCCATCCATCCAAGTTTATTTAGTGCCTCTATGTGCTAGGTACTGTGTTACATGTTGACAATGTAATGGTGAACATTAAAATACCAAGTCTCTGCTCTCCAGGAATTTAGTCTGGTACGAAAGACAAGCATCACTCAAGCAATCCAACTGAATGAACATGTAATTAGAAGCGTTTATAAATACATCTGAACCCTGTAAAGGGAAAGAACTGGCTGTAGACTTGGGGAGGATATGTGGTCATAAAAGGCTCTCCCCAGTAGGACAGTCGAGCAGGAATCTGAAGAATGAGCAGGGTTGATGGGGGAGAGAGCACTAGAGGCTGAGGAAGCCTTTGCACAAGGTCCTGTGACACCAAGGGCTTGGTGTGACCATGCGTCAGTAAGATGGCCAGAGTGGCTGAGCACGTGGGGAAATGGCTCCAGTTGAGGTGCATGAGGGGCCCAGTGGTCATCTCTACAAGGGCCTCATAGACTTTTGTTTCTCATCCTGAGAACAATGGGAAGTCACTGAAGGCGGTGATATAGCATGGTAGGTGTTTCACCAGGGACATTCTGGCTGCTAAATGGAGAATGGAAGGGAAAGGAGGGGGAGGGAAGCAGTGAGACCAACTAGGAGAATGCTGTTGCTGAAAGAGAATGGTGGCTTGGACTAGTATGGTCAAGAGGACTTGGAGAGTGATTGGCAGAGCCATTAGATAGGTGATAATATCAACTGTCCCAGGTGATGGGTTAAATGTGAGGGTGAGGGAGAGACAGTTATCAAGAATGACCCCTAGATTTCTGGCTCTGCAACAGGAGGGATGGTGAGATATCATTTTATGTCAGAAAGACAGTTTATTATAGAGGAGGGGCAACCCTACTGCATCTTGGTCATTGGCATTTAACAGCCTCCCTCTGGTCACCTGTGTTTTACCTCCAAGTCAGTATACACTGAGATACAACTTGAGAAAGATGATGCAGTGGAGGAGAGTTTGAAAGGTGATGGGTAGCAAAAGGAACAATTTCTTATTGAGCACTTACTATGTGCCAAGCAATGAGTTAATCTTTGAGATTCTAGTAGTAGGGAAAACTAAATCATGTTTGTGCCCTCTTGGAATGTCCAGTCTAACAGAGGAGACAAACAGTGTATAATTACTTCATTAACTGTTTTTGCTTATGTGGTAAAGACCATGAGTGTAAGACAAAGTGAACTAATCATGTCTGGTTGGGAGGGAGAGAGGGGGCAAGGTCAAGGCAGGCTGTCAAGGAAGGATGAAAAGAAAAAGAAATGATTCCAGACGAGGGAATAAACATTTTTGAAGTTCCCAAGGAATCTAAAGTATGGAGTATTTAAAGAACTGAGAGACAGATATCCTTCTACATGGTGAAATTGGGGGGTACAGGGTTACAAGGATGTAAATAGAAATAGGGTGTAGACATGGTCCTGGCAGATCAGTGTGTCACTGCTTTCACTGACCCAGGCATCTGAAAGTTGTTTTTTCACAACTTCCCACTTGGAGAACTCAAGAGAAAAAAGAAAAGACTCAACTGAGAAGGGTATGGTACTCACAAAGTAGAAATCGTAAAGGAGAGGATAAAGAGGGACTACATAGCAGTAGAAACAAGGAGGCTGGGCTAGATAGAGGAAGACTTTTTGAGTCTTTGTGTATTTCAGACTCAAGCTTGGATTCATCACTTTTCTTTCTTTTTGCACTTGACTTCTTGGTCTGGGATAATTTTATTTGATTACCCTTTAGATCCCATTAGTTCCTGAGCTCACTTTGTGCCCAGAGTTATGGAAAATGTACCATCTGGTAACCAATGTCATCAAGTCACTCACAGAAGTGTTTTCTCCTTGGTACTTACCTAACAGCCTTCTCCAGAGGATGTGGGTGTCATTTTTGTCCAGGATGAGAGAGGAGATTAACATGGTTCATAAAGAAATAAGATCCCCAGTGAGGTAGTCTTGTAGCATAGTGTCTCCTGCCTGCTTTCTGTTCTAACATGTATTTTGGTATGAAGATACCCTACGATTCTCTCCTTGTTTTTTTTCTGAAATTTTCCCCAGTCTCCTTGCTCAGTTTTAGTCTCCTTTACCCTGCCTTTCATTGTGTTGTAAGTTTCCTCTGTGAGCTACCAGAAATACAGGCCTCACAAGGAGCTCTGTCTCTGTTTAATAACTTGGTTGAAAGAAAGAAGAGTGTCAAGGAGCATTTTAATCTTTCCCGCTTTCTAGATACACTCAGCTGAACATTAATTTGAGGTACTTCCTTTGAAAGGAGATCGTGGCTTTCTTATCTCCATGGCTTTCCTGATAATTTGAGTTGTGTGCATGTTCTGAGATTGGGAGTTTCTTCTGGGGCAGTCCTGAGGATGGCATGATCACTTCTGTGTGGGAAATGAAATCATCTCCCACTTGTACATTTCTGCTATCACAGATATTCAAGCAATAGCTTCTCTCTGCCTGAGGACAGAAAAGCATAAATAGCTTTTAGATTTGTTTCAAAACAGATTAAACATCCTAGATTTCACTTGAATTGGTGTGTGTGTGCCTGTACCTGCATGGATATGAGTGTGGGGGGGGGGGCGGGGGAGGAAGGAAGAGAAAACGCAGTGCAATAGAAAGAACACAGGACAAGGGATTTGGAATTCCAAATCAGGGTCTCGGTTCCATCTGTTCCCAGACTAAGTTGTATAACCCTGGGCACATCATCCCACTCCCCTGACCTCAGTTTTATCATCTGAAAATGTAAATAATAATAATTCCCACCTGTCCTCAGCAAAATGCTGTCTTGATAATATGGACAAATGCTTTTTATGTATGAGAACATTATTATTAGAATTGCTGCCTCTCCTGTGGTTAATCATTCATTCACTGGTTCATCCATTCAGTAATGATGGGGAGTGATGTGATGTGACTTGCTGGCTGGAGGGTGGGCTGGAGGGGAGTGTGAGTGGAGGTGGGGAAACAGTTGGGTGGCTGCAGTCATCCAGGAAGAAAATGCAAGTGTTCCAGACACAGTGGGGGCTGAGAAGGTGGAAAGAAGTAGATGATTCAAGTTATGATAGAGTGCACTGATCAAAATCTTTTTGGAGGAAATAAAACTTAAGCTTAAATAACTGAAGTACAAGATGAGTTCTTAGGTACAAATACGTAGAAAAGCGTGCCCTGAGAAGGAAGAGGTCAGTGAGGCTTAGGTGGGAACTATTTGCTGTTTTGTTTTGTTTTTAATCCTCAAAGTCATATATTTAGAAAGGAAAAGGAAGAAAGTTGCTTTCCATGTAAAAAAATCATAAGCCATCAAATTGATGGTTTTTCATTTTATATAACATATGGTATGAATAATTTCTTTTTTAACTTCCAATTTACTTTAAACTAATTTCTCAGGGTGTGTCAATAGCAACCTCAAAACCCCAAAGAAACTTAAACTTTGTAGCATGGTTCAGAATGAATTTTATGTTTTATTGAACAAAGGCTGACTTGTGGGAGAATCACAATATCTGTGGAATGTGTTAAGACACAGACTCACAGCAGAGCTGCTGACACTTTTATTTGGCTGTTACACAGTCATTGTTCACAGAATCAGAATGAATACATCAGTGCCAGTGTGTGCAATAAAGCCTGCTCTGCAAATCTGCATAATGGTAATCAGCCTGTTGCCAGACTTACGTATTCTCTTCTCTTTACATTGCTGAGTGACACACATACAGCACATGGATAGGAGTTCTGTGGTTGAAAACATCACAATAGCAGACAACAGTCTTTAGAGGCTGTGATTGAATCAACTACAGTAAGTATGTCTATGTTCATTGCATTCTCTACTTCTAGATAGGCTAGTGCACGTGTTTTATGGGAACACACCATTATTATTCCATCTAAATAAATGAAGGACACACATTTACATGATTTTTCATTCCCATAATATTGTGCATTATCTAGTTATATTTAGGGGAAATCTTTTTTTTTAAATATATGTTTATTTGACTGTGCCGTGTCTTAGTTGCAGCCTGTGTAATTGTTGTTTTTTTTTGTTTGTTTTTTAAGTGTGGCATGTGGACTCTTATTTGCAGCGTGCAGGATCTAGTTGCCTGACCAGGGATCGAACCCGGGCCCCGTGCAATGGGAGCGTGGAGTCTTAACCACTGGATCACCAAGGAAGTCCCCATTTATTTTTTAATTTTTAAATTATTCATGCATTTGGTGAGCATGTGTTTACCCCATGCTAGGCATTGTTTTAGGCATGGGGATTCCCAGAGGACACGCTGACATTATTTCTGCTCTTCTGAGTGGGGAAGATTGACACATAACCTGAAATGAAATATTGAATATTGAATAATATTGAATATATTACAGTGAATAATATAATAAATGAATATATAATTATGTTGAATAAGGATAATGAATTGTTCATTATTTTAGTAAATTAAAATCAGTAAAATAATTGCAAATTAGTAATTTCAAGTTGTAATACTATGCAGGGCCTAGTATATTGTGGGAGGGATTTGGATTTTAGTCTAAGTGTAGTGGGGTAGCCTTGTAAAATTTTAGGCAAGGGAGTATTGAGACCTGGTGTAGGTTAAAGACTATAATTTTGCTTCTGTGTAAAGAGTAGATTGAGCAGAAATAGAGTAGCCAATATGCATAACGAAAGATGCTCAACATAATTAGTCATTAGGGAAAGGCAGATCAAACTATGATGAGATGCTACAATGAGATATCACTTTACATCCACTAGGAAGACTGGGAAGACTATAATCAGAATGACAGATGTAGTAAGTGTTGGCAAGAATGTAGAGGGACTGGCACCTCAGATTTTGTGGGTGAGAGTATAAGTAGTACAGCCACTTTGAAAAATAGGCCATTTCTCAAAGTATTAAAGACAGCGTGAACCATATGACCCAACAATTCTACTCCCAGGTATATACCCGGGACAAATAATATATGCTCATAGAAATACTTGTATGTGAATGTTAAGAAGAGCATTATTCCTCATAGCCAAAAGGTGGAAATAATCCAAATGTCCATCAATGGATGAATGGATGTATAAAATGTGCTATATCAAACAATAGAGGCCGCGCGCGCAGAGCGAGCGCCCGCAGCCTCCCCGCCCCTCCCGCAACGTTCAACCCCGGGATCCCCGCCCCCCCCCCCCCCCCCCCCCCGGCTTGCCTGCTCGCCATGGCCGACAAGGAAGCAGCCTTTGATGACGCAGTAGAAGAACATGTAATCAACGAAGAATATAAAATATGGAAAAAGAACACCCCTTTTCTTTACGATTTGGTGATGACCCATGCTCTGGAGTGGCCCAGCCTAACTGCACAGTGGCTTCCAGATGTAACCAGACCAGAAGGGAAAGATTTCAGTATTCATCGACTTGTCCTGGGGACACACACATCAGATGAACAAAACCACCTTGTGATAGCCAGTGTGCAGCTCCCTAACGATGATGCTCAGTTTGATGCTTCACACTACGACAGTGAAAAAGGAGAATTTGGAGGTTTTGGCTCGGTTAGTGGAAAAATTGAAATAGAAATCAAGATCAATCATGAAGGAGAAGTGAACAGGGCACGCTATATGCCCCAGAACCCTTGCATCATTGCAACAAAGACTCCATCCAGTGATGTTCTTGTTTTTGACTATACGAAACATCCTTCTAAACCAGACCCTTCTGGAGAGTGCAACCCAGACTTGCGTCTCCGTGGACATCAGAAGGAAGGCTGTGGGCTTTCTTGGAACCCAAATCTCAGTGGGCACTTACTTAGTGCTTCAGATGACCACACCATCTGCCTATGGGACATCAGTGCTGTTCCAAAGGAGGGGAAAGTCGTGGATGCGAAGACCATCTTTACAGGGCATACAGCAGTAGTAGAAGACGTCTCCTGGCATCTGCTCCATGAGTCTCTGTTTGGGTCAGTTGCTGATGATCAGAAACTTATGATCTGGGATACTCGTTCAAACAATACTTCCAAACCAGGCCACTCGGTTGATGCACACACTGCTGAAGTGAACTGCCTTTCTTTCAATCCTTATAGTGAGTTCATTCTTGCCACAGGATCAGCTGACAAGACTGTTGCCTTGTGGGATCTGAGAAATCTGAAACTTAAGTTGCATTCCTTTGAATCACATAAGGATGAAATATTCCAGGTTCAGTGGTCGCCTCACAATGAGACTATTTTGGCTTCCAGTGGTACTGATCGCAGACTGAATGTCTGGGATTTAAGTAAAATTGGAGAGGAACAATCCCCAGAAGATGCAGAGGATGGGCCACCAGAGTTGTTGTTTATTCATGGTGGTCACACTGCCAAGATATCTGATTTCTCCTGGAACCCCAATGAGCCTTGGGTGATTTGTTCTGTATCAGAAGACAATATCATGCAGGTTTGGCAAATGGCAGAGAACATTTATAATGACGAAGACCCTGAAGGAAGCGTGGATCCAGAAGGACAAGGATCCTAGATAATGTCTGCACTTCTCGTGATTTTAGACGCCCCTTTTCTTCCCTTCAACCCTCAGATTGATTTAACACTGGTTTTGAGACACAGACTTTGTTTGGTTATCCCTTTGTAATAAGTTCTGTCAACAATGTTATTAGTCCAAACAGAAGGTGTTTTCTAAATAGTAACTGGGGGCTTCTTGATTCAGCAAAGCCACAGACTTATATTTAAATTTTCTTCAGGAATTTTCTAGTAACAGAGGTCTAAAGTAGCCACAAGAAGGGGAATATTGTGTGTGGTTGTTTTTCTTCTTATGCTGTATCCCCAAGTTTTTCAGACTCATTTAAGTAAAGTAAAGGCTAGAGTAAGAAATAGAGGCAAGTGAGGTAGGTGTCTGAGCCATGAAGTATAAATACTACAAGATGTCGTTTTTATTCAGGAAACGGGAGCTTCAAGTCATAAATTCCTACTCTAAAATGTTCACACCGAACTTTCCAGGATACACATTTTCTTACATAGACCAGTCTCCTCTCAGTTTCTTTAGTTAAGTCAAAACATGTTCCTCTCTCCCCATATATTTTTGCTTGTTAGTGTATTTCTTGAGCTGTTGTCATTATTATTTCTTTCCTTTCTGTGAAATGGTTTAAAAAAAAAAAAAAAAAAAAAAACTTGGGACCACCAAGTTGTAAAGATGTATGTTTTTACCTGACAGTTATACCACAGGTAGACTGTCCACTTAAGTTGAGAAGAGTGAATCGGTAGCTTGTATTTGTTTTTAAAATTAAATTAATCCTGGATAAGAGTTGCTTTTTTTTTTTTTTTTTTTTTTTTTTTTTTTTTTTTAAAGGAATTAGTCCTTGACCACTAGTTTGATACCATCTCTATTTTGGGTGACCTGTTTCACCAGCAGGCCTGTTACTCTCCTTGACTAACTGTGTAAGTGCTTATAATGGAATAAATTGCTTTTCTACATAAAAAAAAAAATGTGCTATATCCATACAGTGCAATATTATTCAGTCATGAAAATGAGTGAAATACAGACACATACTACAACAGGGATGACCCCAGAAAACATGCTACATAAAAGAAGTCAGTCAGAAAAGACCAGATATTGTAGGATTCCTTTTAGATGAACTGGCAAATCCATAGAGACTGGGAGTGGAATAGTGTTGGCCCAGGGGTGGAGGCTGCAGATGAAGGCTGACTTAGTGGGTATGAGGTTTCTTTTTTGGGGTGTTCAAAATGTTCTGGAATTAGATAGTGATGATACTTGCACAACTCAGTGACTGTACTGAAAACCATTGAATTGTACACTTACATGGGTGAATTGGATAATATGTGTATTGTATCTCAGTAAGGATATCAAGGAAAAGAAAAAAAAGAAATAGAAAAATGAGAGAGGAAACCAGTAAGAACATGGATTGTGAGAGTGGCCTTTGTTCTTGCCACAGGTCACAGCGCCAGTGCACTTGGGAAGTGAATGTGCCAGAGACATACATACTAGCTGTCAGAATTCCCTGTGATCGCCCTCTGTATTCATATACCAGCCCCGCAAAACAACCTCCATTTCTCTGAACCAGCCCTGCACTTTTGTTTCTGCTTACCTGTATTTAGGCTCTGCTGTGTTTTTCTTTTCCTTCTCTTTCTTTTAGAAAAAAAATATATACAAATTCTACAAGCTCAGTTCAAATTCCTTCTTGAAACTCTCCTTGGTTACCTAGCATGATACATCATCCTTCTTTTCTGTGGGTTCATTACATGTGGATTGTGCCTCATAAGATCTCAGCCATGTAGCATTTCAAGACCTATTTTTGTGTGTGTGTGTGTGACATAATCAAAAGGTAAGTTTATTTTTTGTTAAGTACCATCTCTTTAAACTTTATTCAGCGGGGGTATTTTTTCTCTACCCCTGGATGAAAGTGACAGCAGGCCCAAGGCTGTGTCTTCTCAGGTGAAGGGGGCATCAGGGGCATGATGGAATGGGACTCACTCTAGGATAACAACTATTGGAGAAGAAAGTCTCTTTATAAATCCTTTCACTCTCTTCTCTCAAGACTCTTTCCTATTACTCTCCAAATTATGAAAACAGGAGTTGAGAAACACATTTTCCTTTATGCCCATTGCATGTTCTTCATGCAGGGGGATTAGTCTCCCACTCATTTGGGTCTTCTGATACGTATCAAGTTGGCATCTCAAGTGACAACAAACCCATAAGAACCTCTCTTTGACAATGTGTTGTCAAGACCCATTTTGAATTCACTTTATCTCTCCCTCCCTCACTTCTTCTCTTCTCTCCTTCCTTTCCTTCCTTTCTTCTGCTCCAGCTCCTGTACCATCTCTCCTTCCATCCCTTTTTGACGATCAGAAGGAAGTTTCTCTGCCACTTTAAAGCCCCTAAATCTCCCTTCTCCTATTTGATATCTGTAGATCTGCTTACAGTTGGCTTCCTGAGACTTGTATAATAGACATTCCTTGTACAGAGTTTCACCTTATTCTCGTTATAACATCCCCCTCCTTCTAGAACTCAGCTTTGGCTGGAAGTTTCAAGCAGAATATAATAAACAATTTTAAAAATAATCCAATCAACAAAATTTCCCAATAAATACTTATTAAGCACCTACTATGTGCCAGATATCAGTTCTTAGGGATACAGCAGGGATCAAGACTGTTATGGTCTTTGACATTATTCAGGATCAGAAAATGACAAGGGTACTGCAGAGACGACTTGAGTAATGGGAGAAAGAGAAGAGTGAGTGCGAAACATCTTAAGATTGAATGGCCAGGGAATGTCTATGAGGAGATGTGACTTGAGCTGTGATCTGAATGACAAAAAGGAGCAAAAAAGCATCCAGGCAGAGGGAAAAGCTCATGAGTGGGCTGCAGTGTCAAAAGGTCCTTGGAGTGTTAAAGGACCTGAAGAATGTATTGTGTGGTGAGTTTGGTGGGCAAAGGAGAGAAGGAGGCAGCAGTGCAGTTGAAGAACTAGCCAGGGGCTAGATTTTTTGTGGTTTTGCATGTCCCTGGAAGGAGTTGAGATTTATTCTAATTCCAAGGAGTAACCACTAGAGGAAATTTGACGTGTGTACCAGTTTCTAAATTTGTTGAAGTTTAGGGATATTGTGTTTAAAACTTGTTTTGGTCTATGGAAAGGTAACATTCCAGTCCAGAAAGTGAAAAAGGGAAGTGGAGAGATGATTGGGAGGAATTGGAACTCATTCTAGCTAAGTGTCAAACTGGTAAACAATGCAACTAACAAAATACTGAGCTTTAGGTGGTAAAGGACAACATCTAGAGATGCTATTACCAGAGGTTGCACAATAAGTATTGTGAGCTTCATATTTTTGCATAATCCAATTTCGCTTAAATGCCAGAGAAAAGGATTCTTTTCTATCAGAAAGCGTTTTAAAAGTCATTCTCGTTGTCACACAGAAGAGAGTGTGGATCTCGTAATGGAACTGAAAATAGATTTGACTGGTTAGAGAGACAAAGAACTGTAGCATCACATTCTCAGCCAGAATTGTAAAGAGCATTTTGGAAGGAATAATGCATTCCAATAGACGTCTACTGAACACACCAAAAGCTTTAATACTGTTTATTCATTTTGGATATTGGAAAACTTTATTCCTAGGAGTTTCTCATGAGGAAAATATCACAGATCTGCACAATTACCAGCAAGTATGTTCAAGCATTTTAAAAAAATAGTAAAAATTTGGAAACTTTCTAAATATTCAGTAATAGGGGAATGGTTAAATAAATACTCCTAGGCAATGTAATATTCTGCATTAGGCATAATAATATTGTAGGAGAATACTTAATGACAAGAATTTTTTTCCATGAAGTATGGTCAAGTGAAAACTCTGATCTTGTCCCCAATTATCGATTGTTAAGTGGGAACAAATAAGGTTACAAAATACCATGTATACTTTATTCTTAGTTCTGAGATTGTATATTAAAAAAAAAGGGAATAAAACTTTTCCAAAATGTTAACAGTGGTTATCTCTGAGAGACTGGGTAACAGAAGATTTTAAATGTTCTCCCTTTTATTTTTCTTCCTTTTAGTTTATTTTCTGAGATTTCTAAAGTGAATATAAGTAAAAATAACAAAAGAAGTCCATTAATCAAGAACTAATAAAAATAGCTGTAGATTTACCTGATGTTTGCCAGGCACTAAGTGCTTTACCTTATCATAAATAAGTTTATTTAATACTTACAATCATTTTTTGAGACAGGTAATCCATTTACTGTGACAAAATTGAGGCACAGAGATGTTAACAATATACCCAAATCACACATCTAGCAAACATTGATACTGAGTTTAGAATCCCAGGCATTCTGATGCCGAAGTCCACCCTTTTAATTAGGGTACTGTGCTTCTAACAAATACCTAAACAGCAAGTAAAAAGTTTGTCTGTTACCAGGCACAGAATGAGAACTACTTCCTCAACTTCATCGCTAAGAGCTTATCACCAGTTCCTCAGTGAGGAGTGGTTCCAGACTACATGTCTTCAATTACCAATTTTATAGAATGTGGATTTTTTTCATAGAACAAAAATTCCATCATTTTCTATGATCCTCTCAGGTTTTGTGAGTAAACACATCTGCGTATTCTCTTATGTAGGTACTTAGACAAGAGGCTCGTACCAGACTTTACGAGTCGAGATTCTTGTGTGTCTCCAACAGGAAAAACCAGGTAAGCTGATTTTGTGTAATTGTCTTAACTAGGCTTCTGTCTCACTGGGGCTGGAGTGTGCTACCCCACTTCCTCTTACTGTGGCTGTGTGTCAGATGGCTTGGTCTGGCCCTTGTCATGTATCCCTTTTATAAGAAGAACACACTAAGAGATGAGAAAAATAAGACTTTACACTAGGAATGAAATTGGAATAAGATGTCAAAAGAGGCTGTGGTCTGATTCACTTTGCTGTACACCTGAAACTAACACAGCATTGTAAATCAACTATATTCCAATAACCATGCCCATAACCATGCCAATAGCATGTATCATGTAACATTATTATTATTATTTATTGAAATATAGTTGGTTTGCAATATTGTGTTAGTTTCAGGTGTACAGCACTGTAACTCAGATATATATGTATATATGTATAGTCTTTTCCAGGTTATTTTCCATTATAGTTTATTATGAGGTGTTGAATATAATTCCCTGTGCTATACACGAAGTCCTTGTTGTTTATCTATTTTATATGTAGTAGTGTGTATCTGTTAATCCCATATTCCTAATTTGTTCCCCACCCCTGCCTTTCCCCTTTGGTAACAATAAGTTTGTTTTCTATGTCTGTGAGTCTGTTTCACGTAACAGATATTATTAATAAGTGCTTGCTAAGTGCACATAATACATGTAATTCCCATTACTCCTCACAACAGTCTATGAGATGGGTGTCATCATTCTCCCCACTGATGCTGGGAGAGGTAAATTGCCCGAGGCCATGCAGTGAGCACTAGTGTTTTCCATCACAAGGCTATTTTTGCTTCCACAAAAGCAAATGGCATCTTTCACAGCCAACACCCTGCATCTCTCTTCCTTCCTCAAGTAGAAATCCTTAAATTATTATTTTTATGATTGTTTTACTTTTAAGTGATAAAGAATTGAAAGTTTTTCTTTTTGTGGGCTTTCAGTGTTCTTTGTGAGAGAATCTTTTCCATCCTATTATAAAGACTCTTCTTTGAAATGTCTGTGTTCCTTCAGCTGTTCCTAGGGACTCATGATCCTGAGTTCCTCCGGTAGAGAACGTGATGCTTCACGATATGGGGCTCTGAGAATGGTCTGGTCATTGTGAAATGATTTCAGTAGGCACTGAGTCAGGATGGCTGGAAGCCTTTGGAATCTGACAAATTCACACTGTTCTTTATTTACCTGTCACTGTGGCTTACTCTGGGTTTTCCTGGGCAAAAGGGCTGACAGCCCTGTTACTCTGGCATCTGAATGTGACTGAAAGGCTTTTTTGCCTTTGCATCTGTCTAGCCTGTCCTCTGTACAGCATCTGACGCTGCCCCTGGAAGAGCCTGTCATTATCAAGGGACTGGGCTCTCTCTTGGCCAACTGGGAGATCAGAGCCATGTTTCGGGGCTACCCATCCTGTCTCTGCCAGCTGCTCGCCAGAAATCCCTAACTGGTTGTCAACACTTATGCTCTGGTCCTTCAAATTGGACATTCCCATTTGAATGTATCATCACTCCAGCGTGGCTTGTTTTCAAGTAGTTTTAAATGTGGCACCTTTCCCCCATTGGCATTTTGTACTGACGCTCTCCTGTTCTGAAGAACATACTTCCTTTCACCTTACTGTTTAGCACAAAGTGTTACAGTGCTTATAACCTCGGTTTTGGTATTGCCTTTCTCTTTTAGCCCATTCTTCAATGAATTATAATGCATTTTTAAAGGATAATCACTCTTCCCCACAACACAAAAAACAATCAGAGAGAGAAAAGATGGCGGCGAAGTAGAGAGACGTGGAGTGCATCCCTCTCCACAGATGCATTGGGAATGCACGGAAGGACGCAGTCATTCCCACAGAGAACCAGCTGAACACCAGCAGACGGCCTCGGACACCAGAGAGGGCTGCGGGGAGCCCGACATAGCCGGTAGGGAGGCATCTACGAGGGCTCAAAGAGGGTGAAGCGGCGGAGCTGTGGCAGGTGGGAGGGAATGAGAAACATACGGAGGGTCCGCAGCGCGGCTCAGCATTCCCGGACCGAGACGTCGATCCGCGGCTGAACGGAGGGTCCAGGAGCGGGAGTGTGGGAACTGGAGAGCTGGTTCAGGGTGAGAAACATTGTTGCCGGTAGGGTGACGGACCGAGAGGACAGGAGGGAGGAGGTCCGCGGAGAGGAGTGCCGATCCCTGAGAGCTGCCCGGCCATGATGGCGGCTGGAGGCTGCTGGCTCACGGGCGGGGGGGAGGAGCCGCACTCGTAGCCTCTCCCTCTCTTTCGGAGCCTCTGCAACAGGCAGTGGAGAGACGCCCTGCAGGCCACCTAAGGCACTCAGGGATAACAAGCACCCTCAGGTGCTCGGGCGGGGCTAGATTAAAACCCCTTGCAATGCCAGCAGCAGGGAGGCCGCAGAGAAAAAAAAAACAACAACAACAGCAACAACAAAAAAAACCCGAGAGAGGCCCAACTCTAAGACTTTCTGTTTACGCCTGAGCCACCAGCGTCCCTCTGCAACAGGCACCTCCAAGCCTGACTGAAACAACAGTGCGCCACTGCTCACTCACTCCCAGGAGAAGGAGCCACTATTGTACCCTCTCCCTCCCCACACACCGACGCTTACAGACGAACAATAAAGGAACCTCTGCTGGTCACAGGATAATGCAAAAAAACCCAAGGCAAGGAGAAGGACACTTACAGCTGAGACGCTAAGGAAACAGAAATAGTAGTATCAATACCTATTGAACTGGTCCATTCTGGGATCAGTTCTGGATTTTTTTTTTTTCTCTTTTTCTCTCTCTCTCTTTTTTTTTTTTTTCTTTATTAAATACGATCTTAGCCCTAAGGGATCTACAAGTTTTATAACATAATTTTTTAATGATATTTTTTATTCTTTTTTTTATTCTTTTTTTTTTTTTTTTTTTTGCCTTTTTATATACTTCTATATCTAGCTAAGTTTTTGGTAGTACGGACAATATATCTCTCATACTTTCCTTTCATCCCTATCTTTTATACATTTCTATTCCTTTCTTTTTATTTGCATATTTCCAACCACAGTATGCTCTTCTGTTCCCCTTTCTTCCAGCCTTTTTAAGTTTATTTTCTCTTAACATACTTATAAGCAACACTATCGGTCTGCTCAGACTCCTTGCTCTATTCTCCAGATGACGCACTGCCTTGGTATTTAATATTAGGCTTTTGTCTTTATCTTAGTTCTTAGTACAGTTGTCTAATTACATTCTGAGAATCTCCATTCTCTCTGGTGGTACTCTGGCTCTTTTCTATATTTGACCCTAGCTTACCAAATCTCCCTGGATTAATGTTTGTATGTGTAAGGTGTTATTTGTTTGTTTGCTTTTGCTTTTGTCTCTGATTTGTTCTGTTTCAGTTGTCAATTTCTGCTGGGTTTCTCTTTGAATATCTGATAGCACACTGGGGTTCTGTCAGGTCTTTCTAGAGCCTTATGTCCTAACGGATTCAGTAATTGTGTGTCTTATACATGTATGTGTTTCCTAGACTTAATATTCGTTTAATCCAATACTTGGACATTAGTCTGAGGTGTGGACAGTCTTCTATAAACACCTCTATTGCCAGGACAAGCAACCCCAAAAGTTTGGACAGCCATGAGGAAACAAAGAAACACCATGCAGGCGAAGGAGCAGGAAAAAAACCCACAAGACCAAATAAATGAGGAGGAAATAGGAAAAATGCCTGAAAAAGAATTCAGAGTAATGATAGTAAAAATGATACAAAATCTCAATAACAAAATAGAGAAAGTACAAGAAACAGTTCATAAGAACTCAGAAAAACAAAGAGCAATGGATAACAAAATAACTGAAATTAAAAATACTCTAGATGCTATAACCAGCAGAATGACTGAGGCAGAAGAACGAATAAGTGAGTTGGAAGATAGAATGGGGGAATAAACGCCACAGAGCAGGAAAAAGAAAAAAGAATAAAAAGATTAGAAGACAGTCTCAGAGACCTCAGTGATAACATTAAGTGTACCAACATTCAAATTATAGGCATCCCAGAAGAAGAAGAAAACAAGAAAGGGTCTGAGAAAATATTTGAAGAGGTTCTAGTGGAAAACTTCCCCAACATGGGAAAGGAAATAATTCACCAAGTCCAAGAAGCACAGAGAGTCCCATACAGAATAACCCCAAGGAGAAATACACCAAGACACATATTAATCAAACTAACGACAATTCAACACAAAGAAAAAATATTAAAAGCAGCAAGAGAAAAGCAACAAACAACATCTAAGGGAAAACCCATCAGGATAACAGCTGACCTTTCTACAGAAACTCTGCAGGCCAGAAGGGACTGGCAGGATATCCTGAAAGTCCTGAAAGAGAGAAACCTACAGCCAAGAATACTCTACCCAGCAAGAATCTCATTCAGATTCGAGGGAGAAATCAAAAGCTTTCCAGACAAGCAAAAGGTAAGAGAATTCAGCACCACCAAACCAGCCTTACAACAAGTGCTAAAGGAACTTCTCTAAGTAGGAAACACAAGAAAAGGAAAACACCTACAAATACAAACCCCAAACACTTAAGAAAATGGTCATTGGAACACACATGTCAATAATCACTTTAAATGTAAATGGATTAAATGCTCCAACCAAAAGATACAGACTGGCTGAATGGATACAAAAACAAGACCCTTCTATATGCTGCCTACAAGAAACCCACTTCAGACCAAGGGATACATATAGACTGAAAGTAAAGGGATGGAAAAAGATATTCCATGCAAATGGAAGTCAAAAGAAAGCTGGAGTAGCAATACTCATATCAGACAAATTAGACTTGAAAGTAAAGACTATTAAAAGAGACAAGGAAGGACACTACCTAATGATCAAGGGATCCATTCAAGAAGAACATATCACAATGGTAAATATCTATGCCCCCAATATAGGAGCACCTCAATACATAAGGCAAATGCTAACAGCCCTAAAAGGGGACATCGACAGTAACACAATAATAGTGGGAGACTTGAACAACCCACTTACATCAATGGACAGATCATCCAAACAGAAAATAAATAAAGACACACAAGCTTTAAATGACACATTAGACCATCTCGACTTAATTGATATTTATAGGACATTCCATCCAAAAACGACAGACTACACTTTCTTCTCAAGTGCACATGGAACATTTTCCAGGATAGATCACATCTTGGGTCACAAATCAAACCTCGGCAAATTCAGGAAAATCGAAATCATATCAAGCATCTTCTCAGACCACAACGCCATGAGACTAGATATCAATTACAGGAAAAAAACTGCAAAAAATACAAACACATGGAGGCTAAACAATTCACTCCTAAACAACCAAGGAATCACTACAGAAATCAAAGAGGAAATCAAAAAATATCTAGAAACAAATGACAATGAAAACACAACAACCCAAAACCTATGGGACGCAGCAAAAGCAGTTCTAAGAGGGAAGTTTATAGCAATACAGTCCTACCTTAAGAAACAAGAAAATGATTGAATAAACAACCTAACCTTACACCTCAAACAACTAGAGAAAGAAGAACAAAGAAACCCCAAAGTGAGCAGAAGGAGAGAAATCATAAAGATCAGAGCAGAAATAAATGAAAAAGAAAGGAAAGAAACCATAAGAAAAATAAATAAAACTAAAAGCTGGTTCTTTGAGAAGATTAACAAAATTGATAAACCATTAGCCAGACTCATCAAGAAAAAAAGGGAGAAGATGCAAATCAACAGAATTAGAAATGACAAAGGAGAAGTAACAACGGACACCTCAGAAATACAAAAGATCATGAGAGACTACTACAAGCAACTATATGCCAATCAATTGGATAACCTGGAAGAAATGGATACATTCTTAGAAAAATACAATCTTCCAAGACTGAACCAGGAAGAAATAGAAACCATGAACAGACCAATCACAAGTACGGAAATTGAGGCAGTGATTAAAAATCTCCCAGCACACAAAAGCCCAGGACCAGATGGGTTCACGGGCGAATTCTATCAAACATTTCAAGAAGAGTTAACACCTATCCTTCTCAAACTCTTCCAAAATATTGCAGAAGGCGGAACACTCCCAAACTCATTCTACGAGGCTACCATCACCCTGATACCAAAACCAGGCAAAGATGTCACAAAAAAAGAAAACTACAGACCAATATCACTGATGAATATAGATGCAAAAATCCTCAACAAAATACTAGCTAACAGACTCCAACAGCACATTAAAAAAATCATTCACCATGATCAAGTGGGGTTTATCCCTGGGATGCAAGGATTCTTCAATATATGCAAATCAATCAACGTGATACATCATATCAACAAATTGAAGGATAAAAACCATATGATCATTTCAATAGATGCAGAAAAAGCTTTTGACAAAGTTCAACATCCATTTATGATAAAAGCTCTCCAGAAAATGGGCATAGAAGGAAATTACCTCAACATAATAAAAGCCATATATGAAAAACCAAAAGCCAACATCGTTCTCAATGGGGAAAAATTGGAAGAATTCCCTCTAAGGACAGGAACAAGACAAGGGTGTCCACTCTCACCATTATTATTCAACATAGTTTTGGAAGTTTTAGCCACAGCAATCAGAGAAGAAAAAGAAATAAAAGGAATCCAAATTGGAAAAGAAGAAGTAAAATTGTCACTCTTTGCAGATGACATGATATCATATATAGAAAACCCTAAAGACTCTACCAGAAAACTGCTAGCATTTATTTTTTTTATTTTTATTTTTTTTTTTTTTTGGGGGTACACCAGGTTCAATCAACTGTTTTTATACACACATCCCCATATTCCCTCCCCTCCCCGACGCCCCCCCCTCGATTCCCCCCCACCCTCCCCGCCCCAGTCCTCTAAGGCATCTTCCATCCTCGAGTTGGACTCCCTTTGTTATACAACAACTTCCCACTGACTATTTTACAGTTGGTAGTATATATATGTCTGTACTACTCTCCCGCTTCTTCTCAGTTTCCCCTTCACCCCCCGCCCCCTCCCATACCTCGAGTTCTCCAGTCCATTCCCTGTATCTGCTTCCCTGTTCTTGTCACTGAGTTCATCAGTACCATTTTTAGATTCCGTATATGTGAGTTAGCATACAATATTTGTCTTTCTCTTTCTGACTTACTTCACTCTGTATGACAGATTGTAGTTCTATCCACCTCATTACATATAGCTCCATCTCATCCCTTTTTATAGCTGAGTAATATTCCATTGTATATATATGCCACATCTTCTGTAGCCATTCATTTGTTGATGGGCATTTCGGTTGCTTCCATGTCCTGGCTATTGTAAATAGTGCTGCAATAAACATGATGGTACAAGTTTCTTTTGGGATTATGGTTTTCTTTGGGTATATGCCCAGGAGTGGGATTACTGGATCATATGGTAGTTCTATTTGTAGTTTTTTAAGGAACCTCCAAATTGTTTTCCATAGTGGCTGTACCAACTTACAGTCCCACCAACAGTGCAGGAGAGTTCCCTTTTCTCCACACCCTCTCCAACATTTGTTGTTTCCAGACTTTGTGATGATGGCCATTCTGATTGGTGTGAGGTGATACCTCATTGTGGCTTTGACTTGCATTTCTCTGATGATGAGTGATGTTGAGCATCTTTTCATGTGTGTGTTGGCCATCTGTATGTCTTCTTTGGAGAAATGTCTATTTAGGTCTTCTGCCCATTTGTGGATTGGGTTATTTGCTTTTTTGGTATGAAGCTGCATGAGCTGCTTGTATATTTTGGAGGTTAATCCTTTGTCCGTTGTTTCATAGGCAATTATTTTTTCCCATTCTGAGGGTTGCCTTTTAGTCTTGTTTATGGTTTCTTTTGCTGTGCAAAAGCTTTTAAGTTTCATGAGGTCCCATTCATTTATTCTTGATTTTATTTCCATGATTCTAGGAGGTGGGTCAAAAAGGATGTTGCTTTGATGTATGTCAAAGAGTGTTCTGCCTATGTTTTCCTCTAGGAGTTTGATAGTGTCTGGCCTTATATGTAGGTCTTTAATCCATTTGGAGTTTATTTTTGTGTATGGTGTTAGGAAGTGTTCTAATTTCATTCTTTTACATGTTGCTGTCCAATTTTCCCAGCACCACTTATTGAAGAGGCTGTCTTTTTTCCATTGTATACTCGTGCCTCCTTTGTCAAAGATAAGGTGCCCATATGTGTTTGGGCTTACTTCTGAGTTCTCTATTCTGTTCCATTGATCTTCCTTTCTATTTTTGTGCCAGTACCATACTGTCTTGATCACTATGGCCTTGTAGTATAGTTTGAAGTCAGGAAGCCTGATTCCACCAACTCCATTTTTCCTTCTCAAGATTGCTTTGGCTATTCGGGGTCTTTTGCGTTTCCATACAAATCGTAAGATTTCTTGCTCTAGTTCTGTGAAAAATGCCATTGGTAATCTGATCGGGATTGCATTAAATCTGTAAATTGCTTTGGGTAGTACAGTCATTTTCACGATGTTGATTCTTCCAATCCAGGAACATGGTATATCCCTCCATCTGTTTATGTCATCTTTGATTTCTTTCATCAATGTCTTAAAGTTTTCTGCATACAGATCTTTTGCCTCCTTAGGCAGGTTTATTCCTAGGTATTTTATTCTTTTGGTTGCAATGGTGAATGGGAGAGTTTCCTTAATTTCTCTTTCTGCTCTTCCGTTGTTAGTGTATAGGAATGCAAGAGATTTCTGTGCATTAATTTTGTATCCTGCTACTTTACTAAACTCATCAATGAGTGCTAGCAGTTTTCTGGTAGAGTCTTTAGGGTTTTCTATATATAGTATCATGTCATCTGCAAAGAGTGATAATTTTACTTCTTCTTTTCCAATTTGGATTCCTTTAATTTCTTTTTCTTCTCTGATTGCTGTGGCTAACACTTCCAAAACTATGTTGAATAACAGTGGTGAGAGTGGACACCCTTGTCTTGTTCCTGTTCTTAGAGGGAATTCTTCCAGTTTTTCTCCATTGAGAACAATGTTGGCTTTTGGTTTGTCATATATGGCTTTTATGATGTTCAGGTAATTTCCTTCTATGCCCATTTTCTGGAGAGCTTTTATCATAAATGGATGTTGAACTTTGTCAAAAGCTTTTTCTGCATCTATTGAAATGATCATATGGTTTTTATCCTTCAATTTGTTGATATGATGTATCACGTTGATTGATTTGCGTATATTGAAGAATCCTTGCATCCCAGGGATAAACCCCACTTGATCGTGGTGTATGATTTTTTTAATGTGCTGTTGCAGTCTGTTAGCTAGTATTTTGTTGAGGATTTTTGCATCTATATTCATCAGTGATATTGGTCTGTAGTTTTCTTTTTTTGTGACATCTTTGCCTGGTTTTGGTATCAGGGTGATGGTAGCCTCATAGAATGAGTTTGGGAGTGCTCCGCCTTCTGCAATATTTTGGAAGAGTTTGAGAAGGATAGGTGTTAACTCTTCTCGAAATGTTTGATAGAATTCGCCTGTGAATCCATCTGGTCCTGGGCTTTTGTGTGTTGGGAGATTTTTAATCACTGCCTCAATTTCTGTACTTGTGATTGGTCTGTTCATGGTTTCTATTTCTTCCTGGTTCAGTCTTGGAAGATTGTATTTTTCTAAGAATGTATCCATTTCTTCCAGGTTATCCAATTGATTGGCATATAGTTGCTTGTAGTAGTCTCTCATGATGTTTTGTATTTCTGAGGTGTCCGTTGTGACTTCTCCTTTTTCATTTCTAATTCTGTTGATTTGCATCTTCTCCCTTTTTTTCTTGATGAGTCTGGCTAATGGTTTATCAATTTTGTTAATCTTCTCAAAGAACCAGCTTTTAGTTTTATTTATTTTTCTTATGGTTTCTTTCCTTTCTTTTTCATTTATTTCTGCTCTGATCTTTACGATTTCTTTCCTTCTGCTCACTTTGGGGTTTCTTTGTTCTTCTTTCTCTAGTTGTTTGAGGTGTAAGGTTAGGTTGTTTATTCGATCATTTTCTTGTTTCTTAAGGTAGGACTGTATTGCTATAAACTTCCCTCTTAGAACTGCTTTTGCTGCATCCCATAGGTTTTGGGTTGTTGTGTTTTCGTTGTCATTTGTTTCTAGATACTTTCTGATTTCCTCTTTGATTTCTGTAGTGATTCCTTGGTTGTTTAATAGTGAATTGTTTAGCCTCCATGTGTTTGTATTTTTTGCAGTTTTTTTCCTGTAATTGATATCTAGTCTCATGGCGTTGTGGTCTGAGAAGATGCTTGATATGATTTCAATTTTCTTGAATTTGCTGAGGTTTGATTTGTGACCCAAGATGTGATCTATCCTGGAAAATGTTCCGTGTGCACTTGAGAAGAACGTGTAGTCTGTCGTTTTTGGATGGAATGTCCTATAAATATCAATTAAGTCGAGATGGTCTAATGTGTCATTTAAAGCTTGTGTGTCTTTATTTATTTTCTGTTTGGATGATCTGTCCATTGATGTAAGTGGGGTGTTCAAGTCTCCCACTATAATTGTGTTCCTGTCGATGTCCCCTTTTATAGCTGTTAGCATTTGCCTTATGTATTGAGGTGCTCCTATATTGGGGGCATAGATATTTACCATTGTGATATGTTCTTCTTGAATGGATCCCTTGATCATTATGTAGTGCCCTTCCTTGTCTCTTTTAATAGTCTTTACTTTCAAGTCTAATTTGTCTGATATGAGTATTGCTACTCCAGCTTTCTTTTGACTTCCATTTGCATGGAATATCTTTTTCCATCCCTTCACTTTCAGTCTATATGTATCCCTTGGTCTGAAGTGGGTTTCTTGTAGGCAGCATATAGAAGGGTCTTGTTTTTGTATCCATTCAGCCAGTCTGTGTCTTTTGGTTGGAGCATTTAATCCATTTACATTTAAAGTGATTATTGACATGTGTGTTCCAATTACCATTTTCTTAATTGTTTTGGGTTTGTATTTGTAGGTGTTTTCCTTTTCTTGTGTTTCCTACTTAGAGAAGTTCCTTTAGCACTTGTTGTAAGGCTGGTTTGGTGGTGCTGAATTCTCTTAACTTTTGCTTGTCTGGAAAGCTTTTGATTTCTCCCTCAAATCTGAATGAGATTCTTGCTGGGTAAAGTATTCTTGGCTGTAGGTTTCTCTCTTTCAGGACTTTCAGTATATCCTGCCATTCCCTTCTGGCCTGCAGAGTTTCTGTAGAAAGGTCAGCTGTTATCCTGATGGGTTTTCCCTTATATGTTGTTTGTTGCTTTTCTCTTGCTGCTTTTAATATTTTTTCTTTGTGTTGAATTGTCGTTAGTTTGATTAATATGTGTCTTGGTGTATTTCTCCTTGGGTTTATTCTGTATGGGACTCTCTGTGCTTCTTGGACTTGGTTCATTATTTCCTTTCCCATGTTGGGGAAGTTTTCCACTATAACCTCTTCAAATATTTTCACAGACCCTTTCTTGTTTTCTTCTTCTTCTGGGATGCCTATAATTCGAATGTTGGTACGTTTAAGGTTATCACTGAGGTCTCTGAGGCTGTCTTCTAGTCTTTTTATTTTTTTATCTTTTTCCTGCTCTGTGGCGTTTATTCCCCCATTCTATCTTCCAACTCACTTATTCGTTCTTCTGCCTCAGTCATTCTGCTGGTTAGAGCATCTAGAGTATTTTTAATTTCAGTTATTTTGTTATCCATTGCTGTTTGTTTTTCTGAGTTCTTATGAACTGTTTCTTGTACTTTCTCTAATTTGTTATCGAGATTTTGTATCATTTTTACTATCATTACTCTAAATTCTTTTTCAGGCATTTTTCCTATTTCCTCCTCATTTATTTGGTCTTGTGGGTTTTTTTCTTGCTCCTTTGCCTGCATGGTGTTTCTTTGTTTCCTCATGGTTGTCCAAGCTTTTGGGGTTGCTTGTCCTGGTGATAGAGGTGTTTATAGAAGACTGTCCAAGCCTCAGACTAATGTCCAAGTATTGGATTAGACGAATATTCAGTCAGAGTGCTGCCATTATGGGAACTCAGCTCCAGGGGCCACCAGGTCAGACTCTCCATTCCCCACTTCCAGTCCTCAACGTCTTGCCCACGACTCATTAGCTACAGCCAGGGGAGCCAAAACTGCTAGCATTAATTGATGAGTTTAGTAAAGTAGCAGGATACAAAATTAATGCACAGAAATCTCTTGCATTCCTATACACTAACAACGGAAGAGCAGAAAGAGAAATTAAGGAAACTCTCCCATTCACCATTGCAACCAAAAGAATCAAATACCTAGGAATAAACCTGCCTAAGGAGGCAAAAGATCTGTATGCAGAAAACTTTAAGACACTGATGAAAGAAATCAAAGACGACACAAACAGATGGAGGGACATACCATGTTCCTGGATTGGAAGAATCAACATCGTGAAAATGACTGTACTACCCAAAGCAATTTACAGATTCAATGCAATCCCAATCAAATTACCAATGGCATTTTTCACAGAACTAGAGCAAGAAATCTTACGCTTTGTATGGAAACGCAAAAGACCCCAAATAGCCAAAGCAATCTTGAGAAGGAAAAATGGAGTTGGTGGAATCAGGCTTCCTGACTTCAAACTATACTACAAGGCCATAGTGATCAAGACAGTATGGTACTGGCACAAAAACAGAAAGGAAGATCAATGGAATAGAATAGAGAACTCAGAAGTAAGCCCAAACACATATGAGCACCTTATCTTTGACAAAGGAGGCACGAATATACAATGGAAAAAAGACAGCCTCTTCAATAAGTGGTGCTGGGAAAATTGGACAGCAACATGTAAAAGAATGAAATTAGAACCCTTCCTAACACCATACACAAAAATAAACTCCAAATGGATTAAAGACCTCAATGTAAGGCCAGACACTATAAAACTCCTAGAGGAAAACATAGGCAGAACACTCTGTGACATCCATCAAAGCAAGATCCTTTTTGACCCACCTCCTAGAATCATGGAAATAAAATCAAGAATAAACAAATGGGACCTCATGAAACTTAAAAGCTTTTGCACAGTGAAAGAAACCATAAACAAGACTGGAAGGCAACCCTCAGAATGGGAAAAAATAATTGCCTATGAAACATCGGACAAAGAATTAACCTCCAAAATATACAAGCAGCTCATGCAGCTTAATACCAAAAAAGCAAAGAACCCAATCCACAAATGGGCAGAAGACCTAGATAGACATTTCTCCAAAGAAGACATACAGATGGCCAACACACACATGAAAAGATGCTCAACATCACTCATCATCAGAGAAATGCAAGTCAAAGCCATAATGAGGTATCACCTCACACCAATCAGAATGGCCATCATCACAAAATCTGGAAACCACAAATGTTAGAGAGGGTGTGGAGAAAAGGGAAGTCTCCTGCACTGTTGGTGGGACTGTAAGTTGGTACAGCCACTATGGAAAACAATTTGGAGGTTCCTTAAAAAACTACAAATAGAATTACCATATGATCCAGTAATCCCACTCCTGGGCATATACCCAAAGAAAACCATCATCCCAAAAGAAACTTGTACCATAATGTTTATTGCAGCACTCTTTACAATAGCCAGGACATGGAAGCAACCTAAATGCCCATCAACAAATGAATGGATACAGAAGATGTGGCATATATATACAATGGAATATTACTCAGCTCTAAAAAGGGATGAGATGGAGCTATATGTAATGAGGTGGATAGAACTACAATCTGTCATACAGAGTGAAGTAAGTCAGAAAGAGAAGGACAAATATTGTATGCTAACTCACATATACGGAATCTAAAAATGGTACTGATGAACTCAGTGACAAGAACAAGGACGCATGTGCAGAGAATGGACTGGAGAACTCGAGGTACGGGAGGGGGCAGGGGATGAAGGGGAAAATGAGACGAAGCGAGAGAGTAGTACAGACATATATATACGACCAACTGTAAAATAGTCAGTGGGAAGTTGTTGTATAACAAAGGGAGTCCAACTCGAGGATGGAAGATGCCTTAGAGGACTGGGACGGGGAGGGTGGGGGGGACTCGAGGTGGGGGGAGTCAAGGAGGGGAGGGAATATGGGATATGTGTATAAAAACAGATGATTGAACCTGGTGTACCCCCCCCCCAAAAAAAAAGTCAGTGTTCATTCTACAAAGAGGTGAAAAAGAGAAAATAAAAATTACGTGCAATTAAAGTGCCCAGAGATTACTGTTATCATTGTACAAGTGTCATCCCTTTGTATTGTTACCTGTGTCCTGTATTTAACAGGTAGAGGTGTGCATATAAGCTGTACAGCAATAAAAATTTATTATAAATATTGACTGCAACTTCAGCTGGTTTGTCAAGGAAGATGGACATATTTGTTTGAGATAATTGTTGTTTTGTTTAGGCTACTTCTTATTTTTCCCCTTTAAAAAAACATGCATCCATTATACTGCACAAATATTCAGTGTATAGTCTAAGTCTTACATATGTATATAGCATGTAACAGCTCCCAAGATTAAGACAATGTTTTCAGCACCCAACACCCCAGAGGATTCCCTCGTAGCCCTTCCAAGTCAATAACCCCTTTTCCCTAAGAGGACTATTCTGACCTCTCTCACCATAGATTAGTTTTGTCACTTCTTGAACGTTATATAAGTGGAATCATCCAGTAATCTCACTTCAGTGTTTGATTTCTTTTGATTAATATTATGTCTGTGAAAGTCATCCATGTTATTGCATTAACAGTAGTTTGTTCCTTTTTTTTTAATGCTCTTTATTGGAGTATAATTGCTTTATACTGTTATGCCAGTTTCTGCTGTACAACAAAGTGAATCAGCTGTATTTATATATATCCCCATATCCCCTCCCTCCTATGACTCCTTCCCACTCTCCCTATCCTACCCCTCTAAGTCATCACCCATCATCAGGTTGATCTCTCTGTGTTATGCAGCAGCTTCCCACTAGCTATCTGTTTTACATTTGGTAGTGTATATATGTCAATGCTACTCTCTCACTTTGTCCCAGCTTCCCCTTCACCCCCCACCCCATGTCCTCAAGTCCGTTCTCTACATGTGCATCTTTATTCTTGCCCTGTCACTGGGTTCATCAGTACCATTTTTTTAGATTCAATATATATGAGTTAGCATATGATATTTGTTTTTCTTTCTGGCTTACGTCACTCTGCATGACAGACTCTAGGTCCATCCACCTCACAGTAGTTTGTTCTTTTTAAAAAAATAGCTGCATAGTATTCCTTGTCTGAATACACCACAGTTGATTTTGTTGATGAACAATTTTTTTTTTATAAATTTATTTATTTATTTGAGGTGCGCAAGTTCTCACTGCTGTGGCTTCTCTTGTTGAGGAGCACAGGCTTTAGGCACACAGGCTTCAATAGTTGTGGCATGTGGGTTCAGTAGTTGTGCCTCGTGGGCTCTAGAGCACAGGCTCAGTAGTTGTGGATCACAGGTTTAGTTGCTCCACAGCCGTGTGGAATCTTCCCGGGCCAGGGATTGAACCTGTGTCCCCTGCATTGGCAGGCAGATTCTTAACCACTGCGCCACCAGGGAAGTCCTGATGAACAATTTTGGACTGTTTCTAGTTTTAGGCTTCGATGAATACAGATGCTATTTTGAATAAGGCTGAGACCTTTGTAGTGATTGTATCGTTGCCCAACCTCTGCTCAGTCCTGCTCCCTTCCCTCTCTACCCCACCATCAATTTTGAAGGACTCCTTAATAATCTTTTCTCATGGTAATAATCTCCATCTCACAGTCCACTTCCTGAAAACCTTACCTGCAACGACAGCCTTGAGGGATGTGTTATGTCACATTGGCTGTGCTGTTTTATTTTGCTCTAAGATTTGGAAATGCTGAACCTTAGAAGTCAAGTTTTCATTAGGCCCTGCTCCCAAAAGGGACAGAACCTGGCATGCCAGGTGCAGTGTCAGATTGAATGTCATGGCCAAAAGTAATTTTCCAAACACTAATGAGAATTCTCTAGATTTTTAGACAAAAGCTTCCCGTAAAATGAGAAAAGCGGTGTTGTAGGAGGAGTCATCTGGCTTTACATGTCCAGGTGAAATGAGAAGAAATGTTTCAGACAATTACAAGAATTCTGACATAAGGAAACAATGAGAAGGGAGGGAGGGAAAGGAGAACCTTTGTGAAGGATGGAGGCCCAGCTTGAGGGCATTGAGGCTATGTGTACGTTTGTCAATGCAGAAAAATGGAGAAGTTGATGACACCCATTCTCTGAATCCAGATGTCTGGGATTACATTTCTCATTCCATTCATTTGAGCTTTGGAAAAAGAGGGTAAAGGAGCATGGTTTTGGAAAAAAAACCATGTGTGGGGGTAATGAGATGCAGTGTTCAGTTTAAGAGTATGTTAGCACCATAAAAAAAATCCATCAAGGAATAGGAGATAAGGGCCTTTTATATTTGAAGAGATTTTAAAAAGAGGGATAAAGATCTGAAGGTCATATCATGTGTTAATTATCTGTTGTTGCATAACAAGTTACCTCAAGAGTTATCAGCTGAAAAAGACAATATATTCTTACTTCACAGATTCTGTGAGTCAGAAATCCAGCGGCAACTTAACTGGGTTTCTCTTGGGACTGCAGTCATCTCAAGGCTTAACTGGGAAGGATTTGCTTCCAAGCTCACTTATGTGTTTGTTGGCAGGATTCACTTCTTTGTGGGTTGTTGGACTGAGTTTCGGTTCCTCATGACACTTGACCATTCTCGATTGGCTGCCACGTGGGCCTCTCCACAGGGCAACAGACAACATGGTAACAAGGGAGCAAGACAGTAAGAGAGAGTGCCAGCAACAGAGAGAGAAAGCTAGCAAGATGGAAGTCAGACTCCTTTGTAACTTCATCATGGAAATGACATCCCAGCACCTGTATTACATTCTGTTTGTTAGAAGGGAGTCACTAGGTCCTGTACGTACTCATGGAAAGGGGATTACAGAAAGGTTGGGTCCCAGGAGGCAAGGATCATTGGAAACCCTGCCAGGATTTGCCTACCACATCTATATAAAGTAAAATTGGAGGACAGGGTGCTGATACACTACAGAAAAACTCTCTAAGCATTTTTGGCCACCTCTTACTTTGCAGTTAGGAATTTCCAGAAGAACATTAGAAATGTCTTCTTTTGCTAGAAGGCCATATGTCAAGTGGAGGTGTTTTTGGCGTTTATTAAGGCACTCAGAAACTTGATTTGAAAAGTGAACTGTGCAATACTATGTAATTTCAAACACTTTTCTAGCAAAAAAAGTATTACCTTTAATTAGACTGATTTAAAGCTGTTAAGATTCTTCTCAGAAATAATTTTTAAGTGGATATGTCAAGATAAAAACAGCAGTTGTCAAGTGAAGAAAGCAGTAATTTGTGCCTGTGCTGTCTCGCTTATGAGCAATTGGGTCTTTAAATACTAAGTGAGCATTTGTGCTTACCATTTCTTTTCTAGAAGCCATTCTAGCAGCAAGGGATTCAAACTGTTGGAATGCTATTGTTTGTGGTAAATATTTGTCCTATGACCAGGGAATGAAATTTGTTTCCTACCCTGTAATATAGACAAAAGCATCACTAAGTGAAAGCTTTTCAGCAATTCATTTCGCCAATTGGTCAAACACATAGCATAAGCAAAGCATTCTGGTTGATTACAGAGTGGAATAATAATAACAATAATGACTACTCTTTGATGAGAGCCAATCAGGTGACTTGAAGCACTTGAAAAAGCTCGAATTCTATTTGCAGTCTCTTTAGGCTATTAATTTCTTTCGCAAGCCTTTGTTATTGGGCAGTGAGAAGGAGGCCTTTTACTTGACCTCTATGGCAGTGTTTCTTAGTAGCGGCACTACTGACATTTTGAGTCACATAATTCTTTGTTGCGGGAGGGGTGGGGTGGGGGGTGCTGTCCTGTGCATTGTAAGACGTTGAACAGGATTCCTGGCTTCTACACACTAGACGCCAATAGCTTTGCTCCCTGCATCCCAGTTGTGACAATGAAATATATTTCCAGCCATCCTGAGAGGTACCTGGGGTTGAGGGAGAGAGGCAGAATCACCACACTATGGGAATTAACACAGCTTTATAATTAACATTCTAAATTAACAAGAGGTACTTTTATCTTACTTTTACCTCTTGCATTTATGAATATATTGTCTTTTCTCTTGGTCTACAAAAGCAAAGTTCCATATGCTGTATACAAGATAATTCATTCTTTTATTCATTGAGCTAGTAAACATGCATTGAGTGCCTACTGCATGCAGTCGACTCTACCTAGGCATTGTAAAAGATAACAGGAAAAAAAAAAACACGTTGTAGATTTTTGTCCTTAACAAGCTTGAGATCTTAGAGGAGGTGAAGTAGGGATTTAGGTCATGAATACGCATAACTATAATGCAAGTAGGAAGCATTAAATTTGACAAAAGAAAGAGGTAAAATTTATGAAATGTCTTAAAGTAGGGAAACATTTATTTTCCTTTTGCAGACCAGTGGTAAATGAGAAGTTCATTCCTGAGCTGTTATTCTGGGATCTGAATTTAATAGGGTGAGGTTGACCTACAGTTTGGGGTATGAGAGTAGACTTGGAATTGGAATTAGATCTCTGAAATAAAACATCAAATCAGTGGGACCAGGCAGAAAGACGGAAACCCAGTCTGAAGCCTTGGTGTGGGTGCTCAGCCAGAAATGACAAGATGGAGGAAGCGTACTTGAGACCAGAGATGAGAGGAATCTGGAGAAGGTTCCTGAAACACTGCTAAATAGCACTTGGTCCCTTTTGTAGCAGTCTGCTAACATACCCAAGGTATAACAGGAATTGTAAGAACACTAAACCGATGGGAGGGAGGCCTACCCAGTGGGACCAGAATTACTCTTCTATTCCTCATGGTGCCCAGTTACTCAGGACTCGTATATGGAGAGCAATTCAAGCTGATTACAGGCAACGGAAGAGTAGCCTTCAGAGCATACCAAGTACCTCCCACTGACCAGCCACATACTCACCATCTCCACTGTTAAAGCTTTATTGTTTGGGTGAGCCTTCCAAAAAAAAAAAAAGAAAATTCTCCCAGAGGATGATGTTATTATCCACAAATCTCATGGTATTAAAATTCTCAAAGTGTTTTCCAAGATTGTTAATAGGTGTTACCTTGAAGAGTTTAATCAACAAATTTGTTTTTGAAATGCTAGTTAAAAAATTAAATACGTTTGTTTACTGCACAACTTGTCAGAGCTGTTAAGATACATCATGCATCTCGGAACCTCCCTGGTGGTCCAGTGGTAAAGAACCTGCCTTCCAATGAAGGGCATGCGGGTTCGATCCCTGGTCAGGGAACTAAGATCCCACATACTGTGAGGCAGCTAAGCCTGCGCACCTCAAATAGAAAGCCTGCGTGCTGCAAGCTACAGAGCCCACGTGCCCTGGAACCCGTGCACCACAACTACAGAGCCCACATGCCATGGAGCCTGCATGCCACAACTAGATAAGAGAAAACCCACACGCCACAACTAGAGAAAAGCCTGCATGGCAATGAAACATCCCACATGCCTCAGTGAAGATCCTGCATCATGCATCTAAGACCGACACAGCCAAAAAGTTTTAAAAAATTTTTAAAAAATACATCGTACATCTCAAATGAGGGATATAATATGAAACATTTTGCAAGTCGTGTAACATCTCATGAGAACATGATCTAGGCTACCTGCTTTGTTCATCCCTGCTTGGTTATCAATGAGTTTGTGAAATGAGAGGCTGTTGTCAGCTTGACTTTCAATGAATGGAGTATAGCAGGGAAAGTACATCATCATGTGAATATTCACAGACTGACCCCTCTCTTCTTCACTTGCTAAAGAAAAACCTGACTCTGCTAGCTTGGTTCCACCACTCATATAGGTTCCTGTCTTGATCAGCAGCTTCTTGGTCTTTATTATACATCACTGTACATAGTGAGGTCTGGAGACACTAGTTTATTACCCTAAAAAGGTCAAAGAGCAAATGGTAGGAGGAAAATGATAGAAATAGTAAAGGGGAGATGAAAAGTGGGACAGGTTTAAAGAGCAGTTGTTGGTGTCAGCCTTCATGCATCTTGGAGTTTGAAAAAGAGGGAATGTTTGGTAAGAGACTATTTCTGTAGATGTTACAAGGGTAATTCTTAAGTTGGCTTTTTTCCTTATCAAACTGCAGTAAACATTTAAATTGCTTTTTATTTACTGGTTACTAGGATGAATTTCTTTAAATATAAAAATGGGTTGAAGTGAGGCTTTAAGGTGGGATCCAAAAGGCCTGTATTTATAAGGCTTATTACAGGGACTATTTAATTGGAAACAGAGCTTGTGGGTTAAGGTGAAAGAGGGTCAGAGTATATGAGCATCCTGGAAATAAAGGCTTAATGGAATGATTTGGTGAATATCTGTTACTTTTGTTTTCCCACCCACATTATCATAACAATAAACACTCTCCTTCCCTTAGGAACTGTTCTTCTTCCACTCCATGTGGTACTGAGGAGCTGCCAATTACAGGACGTAGACCTGTGGCCACAAGAATGGGCACACAGAGGAGGCCTGGCCAATCAGTTACCCATTTCCATGACTGCAGGGATGAGCATGTGGCCCAATCCAGGCCAATCAGAATGCTTCCCTGCAAGTTTATATAGCGAGATGGTGGACTAGAGAAGCTGTGATGGGATTAAGCAGGGATGATGGAAACCTGGAGTTGTCTGCATTCACACTCCTATTACCATCCCATCCCTCAAGCTGGCCCCTAGGAAGAAGCCAGTCTATAGAAAAGAAGGAGGACATCAGCAGAATCTAAGTTGGGAGATAGAGGGAGATTGTAAAATGTAATCACAGTGTCTAAATTACTGGGTTCCCTGTGGCCGGCTTACCCCTGACACCCCCGTTATTTGGGCCAGTTATCCCAATCTGGCTCAATTAATTTTAGTTGCTGTTGCTTGTAACCAAAGGAGTCCTAAGAAATTATCCAGCAATGTTCTGAGTGCCTTGAGGACAGAAAGGTGTAGATGTCAGCAAAGAAGGAGAAAGGCCTTGAAGATGGAGAGAGAAGGTGCTGTCAACTTTCTCATGAGCTCTATTTGCTTAGAGCAGAACATGATGGGAGCCTGGTGGTATAAGGGTGGAGTGGCAATCGTGAAGTGTGTGAGAATCGAAAAACTAATTTCATCTCCTCAACCCTGAGTTGGCTACCCTTCTGAGATGATAAGGCAAGGTGAGCTGGGTTCCCTGGGTCGTGATTTGATTTTGAGTTACCTAAATTTACATTCTAAAAATTGATCTTTCTTTCCTCTGATCTGTTTATCACTGTAGTCATGGTATATTACCATAAAATATGTTATGTTACCATAAAACACACGTATGGCATCTTACCATAAAAATATATGGTATATTACAATAAAATAATACAGGTTCACACTTTTTATCAGTTGCTTGTTTTATCAGTTGCACATCTTTATAGTTTGAAGAGGCTGTGGGTACAAAGAAAATATGATGCTTTTTCAGGTACATCTGGTGTGGTATTCAGGCTGTGGATGTGAGCAGGATGAAACAGTGGTAGAATCTGCCCACATCTGGCTGGTCAGGATTACTCACATCATCAGTGCAGGGCAGCACGCTTTACTGCAGTGGCATCCATAGATTCTTCTCACATCCATTCCCTGTGTATTTCTTTCAGAAATTCAGTTCATCCCGCACAAATTCATGTCTCACTTTGTTTCTTCATGGAAGGCAGTAACTAAGGAGATGATATGCTTTGAAGTAGGAAGTATGTGAGTTCTTGAAAGAAAACACAGAGACCATATTGATTTTTCACTGTGAACCTGAAACACAAGTGAGAGTACTACATCAGGTTTTTTTTTTCTTGGTATTTATTTTATTTTATTCCTCTGTCCATCTTGTGCTGCTGTCCCTGGTCTTAGCTGGTTGTCTTCCTTCTCTTCTATTCCCTGTATACCTATTAGGGTTGCATTAGAAATCCATTTCCAGATGCAACTGAACTGGGAATTTAGTTCACCCTTTGGTCTGTGTGCATGGGCGTGAGGTGTGGGCATGGCTTAGTGGAAGGATGTGGGCAGTATGCCCGTGGTCCTGATCAGTAAACGCCTCATAAAAACTTGGCAGCAGGGCTAGGGATCCTCTAACCATAATCCAGGACCTTTTCTGGTTAGATTAAAAGGTCTTGGGCTCTATGTCCTATAGTGACTCCATAAATGTTAGCTGATTTTTTATTTTATTTTATTTCTTATAAATATATTTATTTATTGGCTGCGTTGGGTCTTCGTTGCTGCACACGGGCTTTCTCTAGTTGCTGCGAGTGAGGGCTACTCCTCATTGTGGTGCGCAGGCTCCTCATTGCTGTGGCTTCTCTTGTGGAGCACGGGCCCTAGGCACATGGGCTTCAATAGTTGCGGCACATGGGCTCAGTAGTTGTGGCTCATGGGCTCTAGAGCACAGGCTCCATAGTTGTGGCGCACCAGCTTAGTTGCTCCGTGGCATGTGGAATCTTCCCAGGCAGGGCCCAAACCTGTGTCTCCTGCATTGGCAGGCAGATTCTTTACCACTGCGCCACCTAGGAAGTCCTGATTTTTTAAATAGTTAATACAACTATGTGTTGATTGAAGAAACTTGGGGTGCATAGCCAAGTGAATGGAAGGGGTGTGGGGAAATTGATGATGGTAATGCTGGAGACTAATATTTCTTGAACACCTACGGTGTGAAATGCACCGCTGGAAGCACTCTACGCATGTTTTCGTGTAATTGCTACAATGATTTTATGATGTTGTCCATCTCTCAGACGAGAAAACTGAGGTTCTGAGACACAGCTCACAGAGCTAGTGTGTGATGGAATAGAATTTGAACCCAGATCTCTGTGACTCCAGAGGCTAAGTTATAAAGGAGCTAATTGGGATTCAACTAGTGAATGGTAATTTGATGCGCCTGTTGAGGGAATGGCTCTCTTGCCGAGCTGTTCCTAGAGATGCCCAAGCCTAGGTTGAAGGTTATGGTCAGGGCTGTTGTAGAGAGAATTTCCATCCACTGGGTAAAAGGACAATGTGAAGACTCAGAGGGGGAAGGCAGCTTGTAAGGGAGTGACCTCAGAATTTGGACAGGTAAGCCAAGGTCATGTGTTATTATAAGGAGTTGGTATCTTAATCCTAAAAGCCTTACAAAGCATTGGAGAGGCTTAAAGCCAGAGTAGGACTTGCATTTTTATAAGATTACACTGGCTTCACTGAAAAATGGATCCAAGTGGCTAGACTGGGTCAGCAGGGACATTTAGGAGGTCATTCCATTGATACCATTGACATGGGAGAGCTAATCACGGCTTGAACTAAGCTAGTCGATTAAAATAAATTCACAAACTGAGGCAATATAGTCCCCAGATGTTTAGTCTGTCACATTCCCATTCATTCCTCCTGCCTTGTAATTCTCTTCATCGCTCACCACTTTCAGCTGGACAAGGAAATTTGGGGAATTTTGTGAAGAAGCTACTCATCAAATCTGGGTAGTGAAAGAGGATAAGTGCAAATAAGTGACTAAATCCCATTTCGGATAGAGGTGTCTGGGTGAAAGATGAAGGTGTGTCTGAAGGACAGGGTTTGCTGTTGGTGGGAGGTGGAAGGATTGAATTTACTATTTTTTCCTAAGACAGGCATCTCAGGGAAATAGAAAAAGCTGTGAACTGAGAATCGGGAGACTCTTACTTTTTATTTATTTTTTAAAAAATTTATTTTATTGACGTGTAGTTGATTTACAGTTGATTTATGTTGTGTTAATTTCTGCTGTACAGCAAAGTGGTTCACTTATACATATGTACACATTGTTTTTCATGTTCTTTTCCATTATGGTTTATCACAGGATATTGAATATAGTTCCCTGTGCTATACAGTAGGACCTTGTTGTTTATCTATTCTACATATAATGGTTTGCATCTGCAAATCCCAAATCCCCAATCCATCCCTTTCCCACTTCCCTCTCCTCCTTGGCAACCGCAAGTCTGTTCTCTATTTTATTTATTTAATTTTTAAAATTTATTTTATCGAAGTATAGTTGATTTACAATATTGTGTTAATTTCTACTTTATAGCGAAGTGATTCAGTTTTATATACATTCTAGGAGACTCTTCTTTTTGAACTATGGAATCTTTGCCGTGTCACTTACTTTCCTTAAGCCTCAGTTGTTTTGTCTAGAAAGTGGGAATAATAATGATAATTATTATAATATATAATAATGATTCCTGTTTCTCATAGATTGCTGGCATATGTGGAAATGCTTAAAAAGCCACAAATCATTCTATACACATGAACTATTATGTCCGGTGGTTGAGGTGAGAGACGATTTATGGATGCTCACATTTTAACATTTCAGTTATCTGTGTATCCAAGTATCATTCTAGACTCTGATTTTATTTTCTGTTGCAAATAGCAGCTTATCAACCAGCATTTGTTTTGGGGAAGCAGTACTGAAGAGCACTTAGACCATGGACTTGGGAGTCAGATAGATAGAGGTTCAAGTCTACACTCTGCAATTTGATAGCTGTATAACCTTGATGAGATTATTTAATTTCTCTGAATCTCAGTTTCCTTCTCTGCAAAATGGGTCTATTAGTAGAACTGACCTCCTAAGCCTGTTTTGAGGATTAAGTAAAATATTACATGAAAAGTTGTTAACGCAGCGGTTAGTCCATGTGAAGAACTCATTACGTGGTAGCTATTACTATTTCTATGTGCTTTCAATTTTACAGGGCACATTTCAGCTGCCTTTTCTCATTTAATCATCCTTAACATTATCAATAAGGTGGTGGGGAGGCCCGATTATTATGCATTGTACACCGTTTATTCACTTAGGTAGGTTTTGCATGGATGTCTGAAGAGTCTCCCCTCCTCTGCTTTCTCCATATTCCCTGGGAAATGCTCTAGGATAGGGAATCAAATGGGAGAGGGGTGAACACTGTTGTTGGAAGGGATAAGGATGAGAGCAAGTGACATTAGGGCCACATCAAACTCGGGATGTTCACATGCCCGTGGGCACCTGTGACACCATAGAGAAGTTCCCATCAGCCCTTACATCATCAGCGGCCCTCCCTCCTCACTGACCCATGGGAGAGCACATTAGTGGCGTGTCCCAAGGTGATGTTGACGCACAGCCCCTCAGTGTTCCAAACAGTTCCAGGGAGGCAGTGGGCACCGGGCCAAGCTGGGACTTGTGATGTCACAGAGGAATCTTAGCACTTGGAAGGCTGACAGAGCCTGCCTTTGCCAGCTACTACAAGTCAGTAGGGAATTGGACCCCACAAAGCACACACTCACGCCAGCCTGGAGCCAGTCAAAATGAGAACAAGACTTTTTTTGGTAATAGATTGATTTAGCTGAAAGTGAGGAAAATGCTAAAGGGACATCTTACTGTCCCGAGTAGCAGCTGCTAATCCTCTCTAAACCGAAGGATTAAAAATTATTCTCATCCATAAGGGGCAAACGCCCAGCTCCGCCTTCCTGCATCAGACTTAAGGGTTCTCACCCTCCTTTGCCAAAGCCGAGGACTTGCACGGAGCAAAAGCTGTAGGGGGAGCTATTTTGTTTTGAATGTGGAGTATAATCTGCCTTTTCAAATAAGCAAGATAGTAGAATTCTCTCTAAGAGTTTCTTTTGGAGAGAAATTGTACTTTCTGGGGCATTATGAGAATGTTATAGAAAGAAGCCCTGATCATCATATAGGAAACTTCACGTAATACGTATCAAGGTTGAGTCTGAATTAGGAAATGAGGCACCTGTTCTCCCAACTATACCAAATAGAATTTGGGTATTTGGTGGGTAAGGGGGAAAAAAGCACAGGCTTTGAAGAGCTGGGTTCAGGTCCTGGCTCAGCTACTTACTAGCTAAGTGGCCTAGGGCAAGTTGTTTCCTAACCCTGTGAAAAGGAAATAGGAAAAGCACCCCTCACCCATGTTGTTATTTGGATTTAATGTGACAAATGCATTTAAAGCTTGACCTGTAGTAAGTGCTCAACAAATGATTTTTCTACCCTTCTTATTTCTTAAGAGTGTCAGATATCATACCCATTCATCCCCATCTGTGAATTTTACCTAATTGACGTTTTTGCTTTTAATATGGAAAATGTGATTAGGTTCACAAAACGGGGCACATACTCAAAATTAGTGCCGCTGTGAAGCTAGGCATCCTCCGTTCATATCTTTGATAGGATGGCTTGAGGATAGAGTCTCGGCAGAAGACTGTTTGATGCTGTGGGGAAATATCTTTGTGCTCAGGTCAGAGAGAAGATAATGACAGAATGGCATTTGCTTCTGTGGAGATGCCTGGGCAGTGACTTGAAAATGATCCTTGAACAAAAGCATATTTCCTGGCATGCTATGGATATATGGCTGTGGCAGCCCAGGGACTGCATGTCTCCTCAGATGTAATACTCTGCTCGGGTTAAGCCTCCTTCGCAACCCAAAAGGCTAGAGGTCTAGCAAGCCAATTTCTGTGCCTGCAACAAAACAAAGATTCCTTTGGAATCCATCTTATAAATCACAAACGGGGCTTACTACCAGGCCAAGGAAACTATGGGTAGTTAACCAGTAAATGGAATCAAGAGAGGGGAAAAAACACAAACCCACAAAAGACCGGCGACAGATTACAAGGGAAAGTGTTCTGCGTGTTCTCTCTTCTTCTGCTGTGTTGGGCCCCGGGCATCTTAAGGAGGAGCTATGTTCTCTGAGGATATTACCTCAGAGAGTCTCTCAGAAGCCTTGCTAAGAGGTTGCTTTCTTAAAATGTTTTTCTCCCGCCACATGTATACAAGAGAATTCCATATTTGACAGTATCCTGGTACTTCCTTTATTGAACAAAGGCATCTTAATTTTTCCATGACGGTAACATTTAAGTTACCTCAAGTCCAGTCTTAAAATAGTTGTTACACTTAAGGGGTATTATTAGAATAAAGCTGGAAGGAAACATGGAGACAATTACTCCAATTCCCTCATTTTATAGGTGACAATTTGGGTGCCCAAGTTTAGTGCCTTCTTAAAGCAACACAGTGACTGAGGTCAGGGCTGGGTCGAGAACTCAGATTTGTATTTTCAGGCTGAGGCTCTTTTGACATATCATCCTTTAGGTGGTACTTGATAGTAGAAAACTTAGAACATTAATAGGGATATAAGTCTAAAAGAATAACACCAAATAGGCCCACTGTGGAAAATGGTGACACACAGAATGAAGGCACCACAGAGATCATGGAGTTTACGTTTTACAAAGAAAACGTAGCAAAGAGAAGGCAACAGGGCTAATCACTGATGGAGCCAAGATTTGAACTCATTGTATCTGGCATATCTGGCACTAGTAAAAAATTAAGCTGGAATTGGCCAAGGGTTTTACTGGACTCATCTGTGTTTAGAGTATCCTGATAGATTTGCTGACCTGACTTCAGTGGTGTGTGAGGAAGTTTGCACTTTGGGAGCACATAAAGAGGCCGGAAATGGGAATTCTGCCTAGCCTGAATGGAGAGAATTTTCTAGCTGCATCTCCATTCCTATACCAGATGGGAGAGTAGGTTGGCTTAGTAAGAAGAGCCGAAGTGACTTTGAAATGTTTGTGTGTGTTGTCGGGGGCAGGGAACTGTGTTCTGCTTGAACACAGTCTATTGTTTCCTTTTATGCCCTTCAGCTCTTTGAGGGACCCGTATAGCTCAGAAGAGCTTTCATGGTTCCTCTGATTCGACAAGAGACGAGAGGTAGACACAGATGGCCCCTATGAAAGCACCCCCCTCCAGGGTTTTTGCAGTTGGGCATAGTGATTGAATTAGTTACCTTTGGAGAGATGAAAGTCATATAGAGTTGTGATCTGAAGCCACAAGGGATGCTATGTTCAGTTATGTGTTTGAAAGCAGAAAACAAGTATGTGGAGAGAAACAGAGATAACTGAATGAACGAATGGATTGCATATGCTTTATCTTCTAGCTATAAGGGGTACTTGAACTATGATTTTTCATTATGACCATTTGGAGTCTGACCATAAAGCCAACACAGTGGAAGACAGTGTGGAGACAGGGAATGAAAATGGGTCAGGACAATATCATTTGGATCTGGAATCTAGTTGAGCCAAAGTCAACCTCTAGCTGGATGTTTCTGAAAAAGAGGCCAATAGCTTCTCTCTTTTACGTTAAGTCAGTTCAAGTTGAGTTTTCAGCTCCATGCGAGAGAGAGTTGTAACTGACACATGAACTTCACATTGCCAGTAAATTGCTTTGTTTTGCAGGATGCCCAGCCAAGCTTTAAGAAAAAAGAAAAGAAGTGCTGGGTTGGCTGCTTTTTTTATTGTCATTATTTTATTTATTTTTCATTTCATTGTTTTTGTAAACAACATGTAAGAAACACTCCAACTGAATTCCACATCGTGCCTAGATCCTGATCCTTCTGAAGCAAAGAAATATTTTTTTTCTATTCTCTGGATGGTTTCTGGATACTGTGGTTCTAAAAGAATAAGACACAAAGAGAGTTGGTGGAGTAAAATTTTTTTTAAAAGTCAGCAAACAGAAGGGGGTAGAAATGATCAAAACAAAGAAAAACAAACAAACAAAAAGGAGTAAAATATCCACGTTTGAGGTTGATTTCATTTGCCAAACACTCCTAGTAAATTGAGAAGTTGGCTAAAAGCACAGTAAGGAAAAGCTTGTTTGGGAAGGTATACATTAATTAAGTAACTCCCCCGTGGAAACAGAAAGTCTTTCTTCCAAAATACGGTCCTGACATTGAAACGTATTGGCCTTAACCAGCCTGGATTGAGCTCCTTTGTTCATCCCTGAACTAATCACTGTGGTGCCAGGGATGAGATGCTGTGATTGGTCAGGCTTAGATGTCTACCTGGAGCTAGGGAGTTGATGGACACCACCCTATTGAGATGATGGAAGGGCGGTACAAGGCAAATCAGAATGTGAAAGATGAGTGAATGGAGGTCAGGCGGGTAACAACATAGAACATTCATAGTAGAGTTGTCTCTAAAGTGGGCACTGGGTCGAATCCAAACTCCTTTAATGACATATTTCTCAGCGAAACATTATTACCTAAGATAAGCATTTCCATGAGATTTATAGTAAACATACTTATTTCTCTGTGTTGGCATTTTCACATTTACAGGAATAGTCTGGAAACACTGAAAATGTTAGAAACCTATAGAGTACTTGTGGTTTACAACATAACACTGAGAAAGTAAGACCTGAGTATTATGAAATCATAAAGACTTCAGTTTCAGTTACTTGTTATATGGCCTTATTATAAACTCAGGATTTCCTTCAAAGTATATTAATATAAATTTCAGAGCCATAAAACTAATTTTTGTGAAACTATCAGCCTTGGGCTCTTTGACTACAACACATTCAGAACTTTCTCATTGATACATCTGTAGAGAAAAAGAATCCATTGGTTGGGGTGACTAATTGGCCCAATCAGAATGATTCTTGAAATCATTTGGCCCCCTTGAAAGAAGTTTCCTGCAAAACGAAATGTATGTATTGTGCCTATTCAAAGAGTTGGGTTTGATAATTTTCTTATTGCACTTTTATTATTCCTTTCTCTCAGAATATTTGATACATAAATAATTCATTAACTTAAAAACCTTCGCTCACACCTAGGAAATGTGTCTCCTTCTGAGAGGGAGATGGATGGATACGTAAAAATAAAGCCTAGGAGAGGTGAATGGGTATCGCTGGATAAATTCATTCTTGGAAGAATATAAGATGGTCGTGTCATTCTGGCCTGACTCTGCATTCTTTAACTCGATAGTCCACCTTCAGAAACAGGTGACATGCCATCCATCATATCTCCATTTCCGTTGTAGTAAATTTCACTGGTTCTAATTACCATGTGTCATTGAGTTAATGTAATATGCAGTATTTGAGTTGAAAGGGGGCATGGACAACTAAAATGACATCTCATTTTTTTAAGGGACCTTTATTTTCAAATACAGGAAGTTGTAAAGTCTCCAGTAGCAATTCCATTAGTTCTTAGGCAGTACCATAAGTGACGGTATTCTGTTGAGTCAACGCCTTGAACATGAATCAGGAGATTAACTTTTGTAGCACACTGTCAATCTTTACTCCTAAATTACGGTGAGTAGTGATTTTTTTTTTTTTTTGGTTTTGGCTTTGAAGTTGAATTATTCTCTTTCTTCAGTTCTGTCAGTCAGAAAGGAGATTTTTCTTCTTAGCTGAGCTCTGCACAGTTTTCTTTAGATAATTAACATCTCTTCCCCCTCCTCCGCTACACCATTACTTTGTTATTATTCTCATTCATCAAGTTCTAAATATTTCTTTAAAAGTCTGAGGAGCTTGACAGGTTGAACTATATCCCATTATTGACGATATTAAATGACACCTTCTTAAAACCCCTCTTCAGGATTTCTCTCAGATTCTTAGTAAAATGTCATTATATTTGTATCTTTATTTCTTTGAGAAAGAGAGAGATCGGTCATTCAGAACTATTTGCTAAGGCTCTCTGAAATATGTTCCTAGACAAAATTATGACTTAGGAAAGAAGAAAAAATAAATTTCTTAGATACATTCTGTACTATCTATTGTCAAAACAGGCATATGAGCGGGAGTGTTCCCATATATGTGTCCAAGAATTTTCCTTGCTGCCTTATTTGTATCAGCTAAAAAACAAAAATAGAAACAACCTAAATTTCCAAGTAGGTGAAACGTTAAATAAACCATGCCACAATATAATGTTAGATAACATTGAAAAAGGATGAAGTTGATTTACCTGGACTCACTTGAAATGAAGTTCACGAACTATTATTGGAAATAAAAAAAGCAATTGCATAATAGTCCATATACTAGACTCATTTTTAAGATAAATGTCTTCAACTTGTATATATAAATGCATACAAACTATTAACTGTAGTTACCCCTGAGCAGTGAGAATTGGGGGTAATAAGTTAGGGAGGAGTGTTGCTGTTACCTCGACATACCCCTGCAATTTTTTTTTGTAAGAACATATGAAGATTTAAAAATTCACATGGACAAAAGAAAATATGTTATCATGCACTCTCATCTTACCAGTGAGAGAACTGAGAATGGAGAAATTAAGTAACTTTTTCACAGAACTCATTAGAGTCAGATATGGAATTTGTTTTTTTAATTAATTAATTAATTAATTATATTGGCTGTGTTGGGTCTTTTTTGCTGTGCGCGGGCTTTCTTTTAGTTGCGGTGAGCAGGGGCTACTCTTCATTGTGGTGTGCGGGCTCCTCATTGCCGTGGCTTCTCTTGTTGCGGAGCACGGGCTCTAGGTGCGTGGGCTTCAGTAATTGCAGCATGTGGGCTCAGTAGTTGTGGCACACAAGCTCTAGAGCACAGGCTCAATAGTTGTGGCACACAGGCTTAGTTGCTTCACAGCATGTGGGATCTTCCTGGAGCAGGGATCGAACCCGTGTCCCCTGCATTGGCAGGTGGATTCTTAACCACTTCACCACCTAGGAAGCCCCCAGAGATGGAATTTGAACCCAGGTCTTCGGACTTCAACTTCTGTATGATTACTCCTGTATCAGATTGGCCCTCCTCATATGAACTAACTTAAAAAATGTTGTAATCATCAATATCCACATCTTTAAAATCAAACAGAACTAAAACCCACCACCCCCACCACAAAAACCTTGGCATTTAAATTTTAAAATTTCAGATCTTACTTATCTTCATCTATAAATGTACTTTCCTATATGAATTAGAGCTAATGCTTCTCTTCAGTTTTTCAAGTGAGCTTTATTATCATCTAATAGAAAGGAGAGCCCTAGTGCAGGGAAGAAATATCTTAATTAACTGAAAAGTTAAATTGAGTCTTCAAATCAATGTGTGAAATTAAGAGGAGGAGGGTAAGGGGAGGAAGGGAGGACTGCATGTGGGCTGCTTTGTGTAATAGTCTAATCTTCCAACACTAGGGAAAGTCTCCATGTCTCAGCTCTTGCAACAAAGATGCTCATTGTAGTGATATCTATGAATCAACTTCACAAAGACCATCTATCCAGGCGGATTCTCAATTGAAATCTGCTTCTTCTACTTTTCCCTTTGTCTCATTCATTCCCTCCTTCCTGGCTGCCTGCAAAAAGTTGCTCTGGATAGATGCTCCAGCACCTGAATTCACCTTGTTGAGTACTTTATTAGTTATTATTATTATTTTTTGTAGTCCTCTTTCAATTGCAGACATTTAAATTTATCAACCTGTTGATATTCTCTTTCTATCTGAGGGATATAGACTCTTTGAATGTTGAGGAAAGAACATTGTAAAGGAGATAGAAAGGAGATGATCAAAAGAATAAGGAGTTTCTGAGCTAAATTCTGACGTCACCTAATCATCACCATCGCCTTCCTTACCAGTCATTAATCACCACCACCATCAGTCTCATCCTTGTCATCATCAGAGCTACAATCTGTTGGACATTTACTGGGAGCCAGGCACTGGGATAGTCATTTTATATAGCCTTTTGCTTCAGTACAACTCATGGGGGTAGGTACTGTTATTATTCCCATTTGTGTGTAAGGAGATTGAAGCCAATAAAGCTTACATGATTTGTTCAAAGTCACATTGGCAAAGGACTGCCTTGCCTGTTTTGGAGGAAGATCGTCTTCTCTCAGGATTTAGGGTTGGAAAACAGGCCAAGGAAACATAGTAAGACACTCATCACAGAAGTGGAATTCTTCAACACTCTTCCCCCCTCCCCCCACCCCCCGCCCAAAATGTGTTCAGCTTATTACTATATAGGGGGACTCTTTGACTTTCTGAAAACATCTATTGATTTACTTGTGTGGGGAGATTTACAGAGACAATTTGTAGGTCTCAGATGCTATGGAAACACTCACTGCTTGGTCGTGGATAGGAAGAATGTTTGTCAGAGGAAGGCCAAGTAATGTCATCATTTGGCCTCATTTGTGCAATGGATGACTGTGTTCCTGGCACTGAGAGAGATGCCCCAAAGCCATTTGAAAGATGAAAGTGCTTATCTTGAAGCAAAGTTTTCTGCAAGATCACAAACCAATCATCTAAAATGTTGGTTCAGAAAAAATGAGAGCAAAGAACTATCAGACTCTTCAAATTGAAATTTCTAATTAGGATTTTAATAACATGAAGGAAAATTCTCCTTGCTCTAGCCTTTGAATTTGATTCTTCTTGTAGGAAGGAGAGAAGGTTTTCCTATCTTTTGGTATTGGGACTTCAAAGACATGCAGCAAGTAGGGTGTTTTTGTTTTGTGCAACTTCAGTATCTGGGCTTTCCTTCTGGATTCTATAGTCAAAATTCTTGTCTGCAGCTTGGGACCGATTTTAATATAAATAGTGGGGGTTTGTCCTATCTCAGATGCTTATCAAAATGTCATTCAGCAATTAACTGAATCAAAAAAGGAACATTGTACACCTATATTCCATCTCAAACTTGTCCATATCTAAGCTGAGAATCTTACTTTACTCTTGTTACACTGAAGCAGCTGTTGGGTTGGTGCCTGGGCTATAAATATAGAAGGAGCAAGTGCCACTCTTCGGAGTTATCTGAAGGGAAACAATTTCTGCTACCCTCTCTCTGCTAACATCACCAACTAATTTTGGAAGTAATAAGGGTGGATTCCCTGAGGTTGTCAGTGGCTTTGCAACATGTTATGAAATAAAATAATTGTATTGAAATTTTGCTTTCCACAAATGTTTAAATTCTATATGATTCACTATAACCTCGAAAGTTGGATATTACATGCTGTTCTAAAAACATTTTTTTTAAAGATTTACCCCTACATAATCCCAGACAATGTATGTATTGTTATTACCAGTGAGTTTTTTTTGTTTCCCTTTCAATGAATTTGGGGAAAGTCCCTGAGATGTTGCTATCACACTAAAGGGTTAAGCTTTTGAGATGTTGCTATCACACTAAAGGGTTAAGCTTTTTAGGGCAAGTCTGGAAGAATTTAATTTTCTCAGCACTTCGCCTCATCTCTAGTATCTGCCACAACATGCCTCATTTTGGTAGCATAATAGTTGAGATATCCTTTGGGCATGGCAAAAGTAACAGAAATAGGGAATCTCCCCTCCTCACTCTCCCTAACAAGTACCATGAGGATATATAATATGGACATGAATGTTGGTATGGTGAAAATATGATTTCGAACTCTGCTTGGTTCTGAGTTAATAGTAAGCAAAGGGAAGTGAAGCTTATATATACAAAGAATGTGCTACATCACTGAAAAAAAGATTTCCAAAACTTTTGGTTAACTGGCACATACATTTTTCTTTGTTAGTTTTTGGAATTGAGAACTGCTCTACATGCTCACTTCCTACTAGATGCATTTTCCAAGGAAACTGGCTCAAATTTTATCCTTGATCACTGTTTTCAGAATTCCAGAGTAGGAATCTCAAGAAAAAAAGGCATTGGGCTACCTTCTGAAATTGTGGAATAAAGACCTCCAAAAATTCACTCCACCATAAAAGAAATGAGAACACTGTCAAAAACTGTCAAAATCAACTTTTTGGGAACTCTAGAAATTACTTAACGGCTTGTAACAGTTCGGGAATAGTTTATTCAAGAAAAATGGCTGACTCTTAGTAAGAATAGCAAGATTTATGGCATTCTAAATTTGCTGTAATTCCACCTTTTCTTCAGCTCTGGTAAGCTTGACGAACAACAGCTTTGCACTGTGAAAGCTATAGACGTCACAGCCTACCAGCCACTGGAGGGGGAAAAAATGGGTTTGGAGCTCCTCTAAAGCCCAATCCCCAGATAATTTCCACTATTTAGCTGGTCTGGAAGCTTGCTGAAAAACTCCATTCTCAGAGCTTGTTCTTATGTAACCTGATTGAGAACTTATTCTGTACAAACAGCATTTTCCCCAGGGTATTTGTTGGAAACAATCAGTGGCGATTGTTTACAATGGCCTGAGGTACCATTACCAGTTAGGGCTAACAAGAGGTTGACCAACAAACTTGAAAGGAAAAATTGAGGACTGGGAGACCCATAAGGGGGTTTTGAAAGTCTCTGCTGTATTCCTGGGAATGTGGAAAACCACAGAAATTCTATGTAGAAAATCCTCAGGAACCCACAAAAAATTTGATTAGAGCGAATAAATGAGTTCAGCAAGTTGCAGGACACAAAATCAGCATACAAAATCAATTGCATTTCCCTGTTTTAGCAATGAATAAGTTAAAAATGAAATTATGGAAGCAATTCTATTTACAGTAGCATCAAAAAGAATAAAATACTTAGGAATAAATTTAACAAAATAAGCGTGAAACCTGTACACTGAAAACTAAAAAATGTCATTGATCGAAGCTAAAGAATACCTAAGTAAGTGGAACAATACCTCATGTCCATGGATTGGAAATTAATATTGTTAAGATGACAAAACTTCCTTAATTAATCTACAGACTTAACACTATCTTTTTCAAAATATATGCTGCCTTTCTTTCCAAAAATGGACAAATTATCCTGAAATTCATATGGAAAAGCAGGGGACCCAGAATAGAAAAAGCAAGCTTGAAAAAGAAGCACAAAGCTGGAAAATTCACACTTCCTGATTTCAAATCTTGCTTAAAAGTCTATAGTAATCAAGACAGGGTGGTACTGGTGTAAGGATAGACATATAGATTAATGGAATAAAACTAATTAAAAGTCCAGAAATAAACCCTGAAATTTATTCTAATTGGTTTTTGGCAAGAGAGTACTCAGAGAATTCAATAGGGAAAGCATAGACTTTTCAACAATTGCTACTGGGACAACTGGATATCTACATGCAGTAGACTGAATTTGTATCCCTACCTCACCATCATATACAAAAATTAACTCAAAATGTATCATATCTCTAAATGTAAGAATTTAAACTAAATCTTTGTGACATTTGATTGGGCATGGTTTCTTGGAAATGACAACAAAAGCAAAAATAGAAAGTATAGATAAGTCTGACATGATCAGAATTTAAAACTTTTGTGCTTCAGAAGACGCTGTCAGTAAAGTAAAAAGACAATCCAGATAATAGTACAATATATTTGCAAGTTATATATCTAATAAGAATCTAGTATCCAGAATACATAAAGAATTCTTACAGCTCAACAATAAGAGGACAACCTAATTAAAAAATGAACAAAGGATTTGAATAGACCTTCCTCAAAAAATTCTACGGATAGTCAATAAGCACTTGAAAACATGCTCAGTATCATTAGTCAATAGGGAAATGTAAATCAAAACCACAATGAGATCTCATTTTACATCCACTAGAATGTCTATAATCAAATAGGGGAAAATTAACAAATGTTTCCAAGAAATTAGAAGTTTCTTACTGGTAGGAATGTAAAATGGTGCAGCCATTTTGAAGAAAGTTTAGTGGATCCTCAAAAATTCAAATAGAGTTATCATGGCCCAGAAATTCCAACATTAGGTATATACCCTAGAGAACTGAAAACATGTCCACACAAAAATGTTTATATGAATGTTTGTAACAGCATTATTCATAGTAGCCAAAATTTGAAACAAGCCAAATGTGTATCAATGAGTGGATAAACAGAATCTGACATATATGTATACATGTATATGACATATATATGTATATATACTTGTACACAGTGGAATATTATTCAGCCATAAAAAGTGAATACCGCTATATGCTACAACATGGATGAACCTTGAAACATTATGCTAAAGAAAGAAGTCCTTTGTGAAAGGCTACATATTGTCATATTCCATTCACATGAATTGTGTGCAGGCAAATTTATGGAAACATAAAATAGATTAGTGCAGGCACAGCTGAGTGGAGGAGTGGTGAAGAGTGACTTTTTAATGGGTATGGGGATTCTTTTGGAGGTGATGAAAATGTTCTGGAGTTAGATAGTGGTGATGATTGCACAACTTCTTGAATATACTAAGAACACTGAGTTGTATGTTTTGAAAGGATCAATTTTATGGGATGTGGAATATATCTCAATAAAGCTGTTATTAAAAGAAAACGATAAAGGCATTCCCCAGCTGTTCTCAATTAATGTTGTCAGGTCGTCTGTGGATGAGTGACTCAGCAGAAGTCAGTAGTTTTTAACTTATAGTTTTAAGAGAGCCAAACTATTTTGCAACACAGCAAACATATATTAAACAAAGTGTAATCATCACATCTCACTGTTAGAAACTAGATAAACAAAACAGATTTCTTCACAGACAACATATGGAGATGGGATTAATCCATCAATACATCTAAGTTGTTCTGGTCATTTTACACTGAGCTTGAGTTGGCAGAGAAAAAAAGAAAGAGAAATAAAGGCCGAATAACATTGGCCTGATGATTCTGCTCTTGATGAAAAACAGTAAAAAGGCTTTTGTTAGATCCTTAACTGTCCAGCCTGGCTCTCTGTACTGATTATCTTCAACAGATAATAGTTTGTTGGCTAGGTACTGGTAATTATTTTAGATGGTGAGATTTCACTGTGATTAAATTAATTAAAATCTGTCTCCTTGGCATCCTAAATAAATCCTATACCTCTCAGAATTTAAGTTTTTTTTTTTCCTTAGGTTGGAGAATGGTTAAAAAGAGACTGGTGTTTCCTTGAAAAAGAAAAAACTCAGATTTTACCTAGTGTCATGATAAATGATGATCATCAACTAGAGGCTGAGCCTTTTGGCAATGAAGATGACTTTAAACCTGAACTGTTCCTTTGTATTTCTTCTTGATGTGGTCCGTTTCTTTCCAGGTCAATATCTTTGTGTATTTAATGCTCAGATTTTATTCTAACATTCTCATGTTAATATTTTAGTCCTAGCCCCTTGGATGCACAAGAATATATCATAAGTAGATAATATCCTGCTGGGATGCTTTGAATTGCCATGAGAAATAACCAAGTGCATCCTTCAAAATAAGGGGCATATAAGAAATTTAGACAGTTTGAATTTTAAGATTTTAGTTTTTAGGTGTTCATATACATAAACATTTATATTTTGCTCTGTGTTTACTAACATAAGTCTTACATGCTCATATGATCTTGGGTATAACCAAAGCAATACCCCTGAGGAAATGAAGTTATGAAATTGGATTGCAACTTAAATATTCCATGGGAGCAATCTGAGACTACTGTTCATTTCATGGATTGACAAATATTTAAGGGAGAAGTTGAAACATCGCTCAAGCATACCTCTTCCTCCTGGTGAACCTCTTTAGCCATTTAGCAATTATTCTACTTTGGACACATTTATCTTAGGTTTGTCACAAAAGGACAAAGAGGAAGGCTTTGAACTGTCATCTGCAAGCTGAATTATCTGATATCATTTATACATTTTAAGGAATCTGGGGGCAGAACTTGTTTGTTTAGATCTGATTTATACTGTGTAATTCCCATGTGGATATGAATATGGTAATCTTGAAAGGTAATTTAGATTTTCTGTTGCTTTTTTCTAGTGACTGGTTTTTGCTAAAGAATGCATATAAATTACAAATTAGAAGGAACAATGTCTCTGGAATTTTGAATCTGTATTGGTGACTGAAATGGTCTAGCATTGTTATAAACAACAGAAAGATCTGAAAATGTTTCGAAATGAGGTGGAAAGTTGTTGTTCCAAATCTGCTCAGCAACATGAATCCATTAGGAAGATTACATTAATAGGAAAATTAAAGGTTAGCTTAATTTTGGAACGGTTACATCCAAAATGGGAGTGTGTTTTCACACCTTGGTCAGAATATACTGACTCTCTGAAAGTTTTGGAGATTAAATCCAGGAATTTTAGGGTCACAGCATGCATGCATGAATGCGTGACAGCCCTCCAATCTCCCATTCAAGGCAGACATCACTAATGGAACAGGACAAACTTGGCTATGATAGCCAGTGCCTTCCAGTGATCCTAGCCTCTCTTGTATCCATGCCCTTGTGTCATTCCGTCCCATATTGCATAAGGCTGGCTGTTTGAACCAATAGAATAGAGTGTAAGTGACAGTGTTTGACTTCTGAGGCTGTCACAAAAGATGTTGTAACTACTCCCTTGCTCTCTTTTGGATCCTTTCCTGGGAGGGAAGTCATCTGTCATGTTGTGAGGACCTTCAAGCAATGCTGTGGAGAATTCCATGCTAATAGCCAGTAGTACTTGCCAGTCATCTGAGTGAGCTGCTTTGGAAGTGGACCCTCAAGCTCCAGTCATGCCTTCACTTGACTGAAACCCCATGAGAGGCCTTCGGCCAGAACCACACAGCTGAGCTTTCCCTGATTTCCTGACCTGTAGAAACTACAAGAGGTAATAGGTGTTTATTGTCTTAAGCTGCTGGGTTTGGGAACAGTTTGTTATGCAGCAAGAGGTAACTAATGTATAAAGTTTGAATGGTGGTCCTAGGAAGCTGAAATGAGGGAGTGAGAAAAATGAGTCAGGGGAGAGAGAATATAGGGTGCTTTAATATGGACAGTTGGGCTCAGTCCCATTGCGTATCACTGAGGATGATTTATAATATACCTGAGAATTGTGCTACCAAGGGATAGGAAAGCTTGTGTATTTTTCCACTGACTTCCATTTCTCATTGAACAAGGGGTTACCTGTCAGGGCATGAAATCTTCAGTACTTTCAGGCAGCCTTGCCTTTGGGCTCCCAAAGAGTCAGAAAAAATGCTCAGAGAAGCAGGATGCTGCAGGTGGTTGAAACGGGAGGCTGTCAGCACGTAACAGAACTGTCCACAGGTGAACTCAGGGGTGGATGGAATGGATAAGGAAATAGAATGGGACTTCAGTAATGTCGGCCACATGGCTTCATCGTCTTTTCCATTTCCATGCTTGGAGTGGCCACTCCCAGTCAATTAGTATTGGGATTTGAGATGAAGTCACTTGTTTTCCCTGGTCTGGAATATGCTCCCCACTCTTTGTTCTGTCTCCTCCACTCAACACTACTTTCCACCTGGTGAGTTCTTACTTAACTCTCAGGGTCAAAGGTTACCCACCCAGTGACCCTTCCCTAATAACACCCTCTTTGCCTGACTAAGTTAACCTCCCTTTCTTCATTGGTCTTATGCTTTCAATAGGAACGCGGATTATAATCATTTCTTTATGTGTTTATTTCCCTGACTTACCTGCCAGTGAACTTTTGCCCATCTTTGTAATTCCAATGTCTGACATATAGGCCCTCAAGAATGCAAGCTAAATGAGCAAGACTTAGAGGATTTGAGGTGAAGTTACAAAACTCCTCAATGTTGCACAGCATTCTCCCAGACTTTATTCTCCCTACTGAGGTGCTCAAAAGCCTGTGTTTTCTGTGGATAAAAGAAACATATTGACATGCTTGTGAATACTTGGATTGCTTTGTACTGAAGGAATAATCCAAGTGAGAATAAAGATTCTGCCAAGCTGAGTTTGGTAAAATGTAATGTTAAGCCTCAGGCCCTCCAATACCTGAATTTACATACCACATGTATTTTTCAAACTGTTGTCTTCTACTGACTTGGTAGAGAAACTTTTTTACTCGAAAAAATGGACTCTCCATAGCAAAGCCATGAATGGTTGTGTTGCCATGTGAAGTGTGGCATGAGGTTTGGTTCTTATTATGAGTTTGAAGGATACTGTTTATGTGGGGGGGAGGGGAAAGTGACCGGCACTCTTTCAAAGCTGGCATTGTTTGTAAAGGTCCCTGGGAAATGTTATCATCCCCAAACACTAACAGATGTCATTCTCCTGTCCTGGATTGACCTGAGGCCCTTACCCATGGTTCCCTTGTGCAGTGATTCAGCCCATGTGCATTTCCTCATCTTCCCCTTCAGGGCAGGACAAGCAAAGAGAAGAGAAATTATTTTCATTTTGGCTCATTTTGTTTTGCTTTTGTCCCATCAGAGCCACTCCATGGCTTTGTTTAGAGCATCTAATACTTTCTGGACGTGGAGACTCCCTTCTTGTTGGATGCCAAGAGTTAAATGGATTTAGTGCATTTTCCAGGGGGCTTGATGAAAGGTGCTAACAGATGTCGATTTCAGCTTTGTCATTCAAGTGCTTCTCAAAAACCACCTGATGTCTCTGGGTTAGAGCTTTTCTTTCAGCCTTTTCTCATTACATTGTAGTTCTGTTTTGCGAGTAAACCTTTGAAGACATTTGAGAGCTGTTTTAGAAACCCAAGGAGTAGAAAACTTGAAATGTCTAAGCTCTGAAATATGCATTTGACCTTATTCCCAAGGCCTGTAGTCCACGGAAGGCATAAGGCAGATGCTAAGTATTTTTCTGTGCTCTGAAAAGATGATATTCCTTTAAAAAAAATAACCGTTAAGTCTATTATAATTATATATACAATATACTTTTTTAAAAAATTTATTTTGTTTATTTTTTATTTTTTGGGTGTGTTGGGTCTTAGTTGCGGCAGAAGGAATCTTCATTGCAGCATGTGGGATCTTTCGCTATGGCGCTTGGGCTTCTGTCTAGTTGAGGCATGCAGGTTTCTTTCTCTTCTCTACTCTAGTTGTGGTGCGTGGGCTCTGTAGTTGTGGCCCGAGGGCTCCAGAGTGTGTGGGCTCTGTAGCTTGTGGCATGTAGGCTTTCCGGTTGAGGTGCATAGGCTTATTTGCCTCTCTGGCATGTGGGATCTTAGTTCCCCGACCAGGGATGGAACCCGAGTTCCCTGCATTGCAGGAGGGATTCTTCACCACTGGACCACCAGGGGAGTCCCTGTTATATACTATATATTCATTAATTCTATTAGAATTATATATACACACACTCAACTTTTTCCACTGTGGTCTTTGTAAAAATCCTTTAAATTTGGTGTTAAAAGTTCATATGTTTAGAATTTTTAAATGCTTTTATTTATCCTAAAGGTTAATATAATAAATCTGCATTCAAATACTCTTTTTTTATACAGGTACCTGTAGTAGAGACAAGGAATAAATGCCAGTATTAGGTTCAGGGTTTTCATTTTTGGAAGTATTTTGGGACCCATCTGACTGCAAGTAAAACGTTGAAATCTTTTAATTCAGCTGATTTCACTTCAGTTCTAGTGGGGCCTGATTCAGTTAGGATTGTAAGCAGTGTTTGACTATTTACATGATTGAATAGAAAATTAGTGTCACGTATATTTCTGAGGTGCCCTTGCACATAAATAGTCACTTTCAGCAAGCCGGAAATGACCTGGTATAGACATGCAATGTCGAGGTTATGTCTTGTATTTGCTGACCAAGCACTCTTGCCCCTCTTCTAGAGAACAGCAGGCCAAGTTTCCACTGAGGAACCACTGACCTCTAATTTCCAGTCTTTCCCCGCTCACCAACCCCCATACAGGGATGATTCTACTTTGATGGCTCAAAACTCAGCCTGGACCAATCAAAAGATTACACTTGCCCTGATCACAATGATTGGTTGAGGCAGATCAAAGCCTTTCTGAAGACTTTTGCTGGAACTGTAGTGCAAGAGTTGCCCTTGTCTTCAGGGTCTTAGATGTTAAGAAATGTAAACTCAGAGTTGCCAGTGGCCATGTTGGGGAAGAGAATCCACTTTCAATAAGAAGCAATTCAGAGGTAAGCTGAACCAGCAGATGGTGAGAAAGAATCCTTTGGAGATTTAGCCATGCCAGGAACAACTGACCTTAGCTTTCCCTTTTAAGTGAGCCACTAAGATCCCCTTTTGTTGTTGTTCTTCTGTGAGTTGGAATGCAAACTCATATATAGCATTCCCTGGGAGCTCCTTTGCAGGGTGGCGTGTGACTTCCTGCAGACTAGACAGGGTCCTGGGAAGTGAGGTAGGGAGGGTCCCGTAAAGAGATGCTCTGCTCTGGCTGCACTCCACTTCTCAGACATGAACACCGTAATTTCTGGCAATTATTTTTTAAACCCATCTTTGGGGTGGAGAAAGCCAGAGTGAATGCAGAACATGTGCCTGTGTTCTTGCCCCTGCTCTGCACTGACCCATAACCTTGTACCATTACTTTTCTACGCCAAAAGCTTTGATTTCCCCTCTGTGGAAATCTCCTGGCTCAGCTTACCTCTGAATTGCTTCTTATTGAAAACGGATTCTCTTCACCAACATGGCCACTGACATCTCTGAGTTTCTTCCCTAGTAAACCTAGGCTGGTAAATTTCAAATTGTTCTACAGAGCCCTTGGGGGAGAAATTAACCTTAGGAAATAAAGGAGATAAAGTCATCACAGTTTGGGTTTCCCTACTACAGTTCACATCCTGTTCAACCTGCAGGAAATCTTTTACTTATTTTATGTTGAAAATTTCATTTGAAAAAGGAATAAAAAATCTTTTTCTTAAAAATGTTTGAAAACCTCTTAGGAGTTCTCTAAATTTCCTTCCAGCTTGTTTCTTTGACATCTTCAAGATAGTAATCTCTGAGGACTTCATGTTGAAGGGTCTAGAGCCTGGTCTGCATCTCAGCTAAGCTACATCTTTTGATTGATGCGCTGAGCCAAAGACACTGTGTTTACCTCTTTCCTGTTTCTAAATTGTGAGTTTGCTTTCTTGGTAATGTTAACAGTGTTTAGATCACTGACCTCCTCTCCATAAAGGGCTACTTTGATGGACAGTTTATTGTATTTGTTTTTTTTTTAAAGTGAGTTAAGAACTGTTTTTTAAATTGCATAACTAATCCTTGCTCGTTTTAGAGATTTTTAACAATCTATAAGTTAAGCAGTAAAATATCTTCCATAGTCCCACTATCCAAAGAGAAGCCACTCTTCTGAAAATCTCCCTATAGCTTTCCAACCCCTTCTTCTCAGCCTGCCCCCTCCCCCACTGCTTCCACCTGACCTAGAGTGAGCTGAGTCACCCACTACACCTGGTGGCTCCTAGCATTTTATGACTTCCCCGACTTCTTTGTGTTCTTTGAAAGGGCTCATTTGCTTTCACCTCCAAACCTTTGTACCTGCTATTACCCACCTTCTCCACACTGCTAGTTTCTCCTTGTATTGTAGATCTCAGCTGAGATGGCACTACTCTCAGGAAAGCTGCTTTTCTCAACGGGGGCTTTGCTAGGCATATGCTTCTGGAACGTCCTCTACTTTCCTGAGCACTACCACGATTTAATATTGTCACTTGTTTATTTACCTCTGTCTCCTGGTAGCTCCATGATAATAGACACTAATTAAATCTTTTTCACCATTATACACCCCCTCACCCCTCACTGTACTTAGCTCTCATCTGATATAAAGTTGTTACTCAACATAGATCGGCAGAATGAATCAATGTTATTTAGCAACTGAATTTGTATTGAGTTAATTTTTTTTCCACACAGTTTAGGTTCACAGTCAAATCGAGAGGAAGGTACACAGCTATCCCTTTTACATGCTTAGCCCCATGCTTAGCCTCCTGCATTACCAGCATCCCCAACCAGAGCCTATGTTTGTTACAACTGATGGACCTACATTGACACATTGTAATCACCAAAGTCCATAGTTTACATTATGGTTTACTTTTGGTGTTCAGACAAATGTGTAATGACAAGGAACCATCATTATTGTGTCATACAGAGAATTTTCACTGCCCTAAAAAAAAAATCTCTGTGTTCTATCTGCTCATCCCCCAACTCTGCCCGCCCCCAACAACCACTGATGTTTATAACTGTCCCCATAGTTTTGCCTTTTCCAGAATGTCATGTAGTTGGAATCATATGGTATATAGCTTTTCAGATTGTATTCTTTCTCTTAGTATCATGCATTTGAAGGTTCCTCCATGTCTTTTCATGGCTTCATAGCTCATTTCTTTATAGCACTGAGTGATATCCCATTGTCTGGATATATCACACTTTATCCTATTAGGTATCAAAGGCCACATTTGTTGCTTTCAAGTTTTGACAATTATGAATGAATTGAATATTTCTGTGCAGATTTTCATGAGAATGTAAATTTTCAACTCCTGTGGATAAATATCAAGGAGCACAATTTCTAGATTGTATGCTAAGGGTATGTTTAGTTTTCTAAGAAACTACCAAAATGTCTTCCAAAGTGGCTGTACTATTTTTCTTTCTCAACAGCAGCGATTGAGAGTTCTTGTTGCTTCACATCCTCACCAGCACTTAGTGATATTGGTGTTGTGGATTTTGGCCATTTTAATCAATGATCTCTCATTATTGTTTCAATTTGCCTTTCTCTGATGACATGTGATGTGGAGCATCTTTTCATATGCCTATTTGCCAACTCGCCATCTACATATCTTCTTTGGTGAGGTGTTTGTTATAGTCTTTGGCCCATTTTTTAATTAGGTTGTTGGTTTTGTTTTGTTTTGTTTTTTCTTTCTTTGTTTTTTTTGGGCTGTATTGCATCTTTGTTGTTGCGCTCAGGCTTTCTCTAGTTGTGGTGAGTGGGGGCTACTCTTCGTTGCAATTCACAGGCTTCTCATTGCAGTGGCTTCTCTTGTTGTGGAGCATGGGGTCTAGGCATGCAGGCTTCAGTAGTTGCAGCATGAAGCCTCAGTAATTTTGGCGCAATGGCTTAGTTGCTCCAAGGCATGTGGGATATTCCCAGCTCAGGGATCAAACCTCTATCCCCTGCATTGGCTGGCAGACTCTTGACCACTGCACTACCAGGGAAGTCCTGGGTTGTTTGTTTTCTTATTGTTGAGTCTTAAGAATTCTTTGTATATCTTGGATAGTAGTCCTTTATCAGTTGTGTCTTGAAAATATTTTCTCCCTTTCTGTGGCTTGTTTTCTATTCTCTTGGCATTGTCTTTTGCAGAGCAGAAGTTTTTAATTTCAGTGAAGTCCAAATTATCATGTATTTCTTTTATGGATAATGCTATTGGTGGTGTATCTAAAAAGTCATATCTAAGTTCATCACCATACCCATGGCCATCTAGGTTTTCTTTTATGTTGTCTTCTAGGAGTTTTATGGTTTTGTATTTTACATTTAGGTTTGTGACCCATTTTGAGGCAATTTTTTGAAGGGTGTAATGTCAGTGTCTAGATTTATTTCTTTGCATGTGGCTGTCCAGTTGTTCCAGCACCATTTGTTGAAAAGACTGTCTTGCTCCATTGTATTTTCTGCTATCTTTTGTCAGAGATCAATTGACTAGATTTATGGAAGTCTGTTTCTGGGTTCTCTATTCTGTTCCATTGGTCTGTTTATTATTTTGTCAGTACCACATTGTTTTTGATTACAGTAGTTTTATAGTAAGCCTTGAAATCAGGTAGTGTTAGTTCTTCAACTTTGTTCTTCTCCTTCAATATGGTGTTAGCTAGCCTGTGTCTTTGTCCTCTCCACATAAACTTTAGAGTTGGTCTGTTGATATCCATAAAGTAACTCGCTGGGATTTTAATGGGGGTTGGATTGAATCTACAGATCAATGGGAAGAACTGACATCCTGACTATTTCGTCTTCCTATCCATGAACATGGAATATCTCTTTATTTAGTTCTTTGTGAATTTTTTGATGTATTTCTTTGGTCTTGACCACTCTGCCTCAAAATTATCTTTTAAATATAATTTATGCCAACAGTTGAAGCTTCAGTCTTTCGCTGGGTGTTCTGTTAAACATTAATACAGTAAGTGAGAGCCATCTCTCCTTATTTTAATTGCTATCTTTTCTGTGCCAAGACATTACTGTTATTTATGTGCCCTGCCCCTGCTCTGTGCCGGGTACTATGCAGAGTGCTTGTCCATATATTAGCTCTGAAGGATTCTAGAGCCATGCAGAGTAGGGAGGCTTTATTACTCTTATTCTCTAGATTAGAAACTAGAGGCTTATCAAAGTTAAATAACTTGCCCAAGGACACCAAAAAATTAAGTGTCTAAGTTGAGGTCTGAACTGGGATTCAGGTGTATCAGAATTCAAGGTCTTGCTTTGCTCCGATGATTGTCCCCTGGCCTGTGGACTCAGGTTAGTCTGTAAAGAAGTTTTTGTTGGCTCTAACAAAATAAAGAACTTGAAAAAAGGTAAAAATTTTTTGTTAATTAGCTTATCTACAGGGTGAGGTTACATACACAGTACAAATGCAATGGTAGATAAAAGTTCAACCTGTTTTAAAATGGAAAGTCTATTGTTGTTGCTGCTACTTTGGAAGAGGTGATTTAGCCCATCTGAGAATGAGGTGTCTTCCTGAAGGATGGCAAGTAAATATTTCCTCTCACTTCTTTGAATTGAAATTAAAGAATTCTATTTTAAAGACCAAGCCCTTCTTGTCCTCAAGGTAGTGGCGACCAAATTTTTGGTTGCTGAATTTAGATTCTGCTTTAAATGGGGCAGTGATGTTTTCAAGTGTTCCACACAAAGAAAATAGAATTTAGGGGATGGTGCGAAGTTAAGTGATAATCTATGGGAAGAAAAGCACAGAGAAAGGAGCCTAAAGCCTGTGACTCTGGGAGGAAGGGGTTTGGTGGTACCTCGGATCTGTTTAGGAAGTGCCAGGTGAAATGGCCCTGGAGAAGAGGTCACATTGGGTCACAACATATATTAACATACAGTTCACTCCCACAAAATTGGTAACTTCACATGGCCTCTGCCAAGAGCTCCAGCTTATTGACAGGCCAATCTTGACACAAAGGTTACCCTTAGCAGTGACTACCCAGCAGGAACAGCACTTGGCCCAAGCCGCAAGGCTTCCATCTGAGGCCCCATGTCTGTACCTTCCCACAGTTCTCCCAGAGCTACTGTGAGTTCAAAGAGACCACTTGAAGTGGGGTGGAGGCAAACGCCCTCCTGGGTGTGGAATGAGACTAAGCATGAAGCAGATGTCTCTCTTATGCCCAGTTGGATGAAAGACCTTGCCTTGGGCAGTTTTGGGTTGTGAGATTGTAATCAGAATATAAGCTGCACCCTCCAGACAGCCTTTCATCCTGTGTAGCAAATGTAGCATCATCATTAAACCATTAGAGAGCTCCTGCTCTGTGTTCCGATGAGATCATGTTTAAGCTGAATCTTCTACAACTCAAGGAAGCTCTAAGCCTTCCCCATGGTTTTGTAGCTTTAGAGCTTCTGCTTTTCTCTTTTGGCTTCCTGAATTTCTCAGCCTTCCAGATTTAGCATTATGCTTGATCTTGATAGGAAGTTCTGGCTCTTCTTTTTCCATAAAAAAGTTGGTCACTCTCAGTATTTTGTGAAGCATTAGTAATTTCCCTGAAGAGTTGACATGTACCTCAGGGCGTGGTTGCACCAGTCATTCAAGGCTGATTACCTGTTACCTTCAGGCACTGCATGTGGACCCTTCCCACAGTGGCAGCCATCTGGGGAAGTAAGCTTTAGATCCCCATTTACCCACTATTTTACCTTGGAGTTTTATATCATAGTGTCTGGCACAGTGCCCACAGCTTCATCCACATTTATTGAATGAGTTAATGAGTTATGAATTCCAAAGTGAAATTGAGAAGCTTAACACCATTGCAGAGTGAAGAGTTATGGTCTCTTATCTGAGGAGTACACTCAATGCATCAATGAGAAGTACTGTTGGGAACTCCCTCTCATGCCTCACAGATGGGTAAATGTCTCATCTAACTGGCTTAGGTCAGTGCTTTTCTTTGTTATGCCTTGCGCAGGAAGAACTTTCCTAGGCAGCATGTGAAACAGTGACAAGCTCATTTCTTACTGCTGTGATAGAAAAATTATTGCTTCAATCTTCTGTCTGCGTTTTAAAACATGCAACCTTAGTATCTAGCCTGGCCTCACATTTAAACAATGTGCATATGGGGAATAAGGTAGTATTACCAGTTGCATAGCTAAAACTAGAATCTCTTAATTTCACCTCTTGTTTCCGTATTCTTTCCTCAGTAACTTCTTTCCTCTAAATCAAGGCCCACTTGCTCGAATGCTTTATGAGGTCCTAATAGGAAATGTAAAGAAGAGAAGTCGCGAGGTATAAGACAATAGGGAGTGAGTATGCAAACTAGACCATATGCTGCATCTAAAGAACAAGCCTACATTTTAGCTCTCACCAGTGTTGCATAAGGGAGCATTGGCAAACCTGCTTCTAGAAAAGTCTAAAACCTGAATATTTATGTCAAAAATTTCAACCTTTACATTTTGACAGAACATTTTTTAAAAACTTAAAAATGTCATATGGGCTGAGCAGAACAGGTATTCAAGACTTGCCCAAATGTTCTCACTGGCGACTTCTGCTCTGTTCCCTTCCAGGGAACTTGACCACAGCTCTAGGATAGAGAATTATGTGTTGTCTCAAGTCATTTGGTACTGATCTATGCTTCTCTATATCAATATCTGAAGACAGTTTCCTGCTTAAAAGTATTTTTGTGTGAATTTAAAGTTCTCTAATGCTAACTCTCAGTTTCTTTGCCTTTGGTTGTGTTTTATGAAGAGGAGAGAAAAGGATGCAGTTACATTTCTGTCTCTTAAGTAGGAGTAGAGTTGGTAGTCAAGAACAGAGTCTCTGGGGCTTCCTAGGTGGCGCAGTGGTTAAGAATCCGCCTGCCAATGCAGAGGTCATGGGTTCGATCCCAGCTCCAGGAAGATCCCACATGCCGCGGAGCAACTAAGCCCGTGTGCCAAAAAAAAGAACAGAGTCTCTGGAAGCTTTCTGCTTGGATATGTCACCTTGGGCAAGTTATTTAATCTTCCCATGCCTTGGTTTCTTTGTGTGTCAAATGGAGATAATAATAGTACCTACTTCATAGGGTTATTGTGAGAATTAACTGAGTTGTATGTAAATTGCTTAGAATAGTGCCAAGGCATCTAATAAGCACGCAGTAATTTTTGCTGTTTTTAGGCTTATCTTGTTAGTATTGTTGGTGAGTCATGCTTATCCTTGAATTTACTACCCATCAATTTTGTCCTTCATATGGATCACAGCTGAACAAAGCGTGGGTGTATGCATTGCTCTTTACAACCTGTAGGCAGATGAGGGTTAAGAGTAGCAAAACATAATCCCCAGATCTTCTCATTTGGATATCCTTTCAGGGGGATCAGGAAGTCATCAGGCTATGTAGGCATTGGCAAAAGAGAAGGAATACACCTGGGGTTCAAGACCCACCAGAAATGGCTTCTGAGGTTCTGGGAAAGGGGTCCAGGCTGATTTAAAATGGAGACCTCTTTTAAGCGAGTCTGTTGCCTGTTTTTGATTTTATCACCAATACGTCATTAAAAATAACAACCTCTGTTGCTCTGATGGGTTATTGGGCTACTCAGTGTTCTCAGAATGTCTACTAAGGCATTTTAATATCTTTGCAGACATTTTCTGATACCACTCTTTTATTACCCTTAACCTTCATAATCAAATTTATTTATTATCTTGGTTATTATCTTGCAACATAATGTGCCATCTTTTAAAAAGTTAATCAGGGAAATCTAAACAAGAGGGGCATATAATTGATTCACTTTGCTGTACAGCAGAAACTAACACAACATCGTAAAGCAACTATACTCCAATTAAAAAATTAATCAAATATTTATTATTATTTTTGTACCTTTATTGATAAATAATTGATGTACATCACTTACATAAGTTTAAGGTGTATAGCATGATGATTTGATTTTACATATATTGTGAAATAATGACCACAACATGGATGGATGGATGGTTTAACTAACAACATCCATCTTCTCATACAGGTATAAGAAAAAAAAAAGAAGAAAGGAAAGAAAAAATTCTCTTCGTGTGAGATCTCTTAGGATTTACTCTGTTAACAACTTTTGCATATACCATGCAGTAGCGTTAGCTATAGGCCTCATGTTGTACTTGGCATCCCTGGTATGTATTTATGTTATAACTGGAGGACTATATCTTTTGACCACCTTAAAGCATATATTTTCTAACTGGTTGAAAAAGTTGGAATCTCTTGCTCAGGTAGAGGAACAAGCTCATTTTATGTAGAGGCAGGTGTCCAGAAGGGAATCATGTGATAGATTGCTTGTGTTTCTTAATAGTGTAAACAGCAAGAGTGTGATAGGACCAGTTCAAGATCTGACCTCATAAACATCTCAGAGCTGTACTCTGTGTCTCTCAACTGATAGCTTGCCTTTCACTTGAGGCCACCTTGCTATGTGTAGAAACCCTCCCAGAAAAGGAGATGACCACACCTCTCCCGGTGGCAGACAGATGTCATAGGAAAGGAATGTGGAGACTCCAGTGGGTTGCTGCCATGATGTGGAGATCACTGCAGTTCCTGTTTGAGCTGTCAGAGGGGCCATGGTGAATTCATATGGAGAGGGCTCCTCCTCCTTAAGAAAGGAGTTCAGGTGTTCTTTCTCTGATCCCTTCCTTTGTGTGGATCATCATCTCTTTCACTCATCTTTTTTTTAAGATTAGTAGACAGTGGTGTCAGGAAGATATTTACTGGGCTGCTCTGCAGACCCTCCCACCTCCCACACTGACATTTATGAGACAGAAAGAAGATAACCCAGAGTCCATAAAAGTTGGTGTGGATGCCTGAAGGGATGTAATCATCTCCTGAGTCAGGGTGGCTGTGGCAGGTACCCACAGCTGGTCACCTCTCTCTGTCCCAGGAACTCATTGGATGGTGGGCTATATCTGTAGGGTAAGGCGTGGCTAGACAATAAGAGGCCACTGGTCTTGCCTGATGACCCCACTGGGGTTACTTCCAGTGAACATCTATACCTTCTTACTCCCCTTGGTCAGACTTTTTGCTGGGTGTAAAGGGATCGATAGGATCTAGTCCCTGATTTATCTCCACCTCTGCTCAACACCACCAAGACCCTATCGCCCTTTCTGCTTGGGATTAAGTGATTTCTTCAGAGTTTTGGTCTTTCATCCAACAGTTCAATTGTCCTTTTCAGTGTCATCTCTGATTAGTAGGAAAGTGAACCTTATTTCTCTTATTTTGATTTGCTTTTTCTTGAACTGAGATTTCCTTGTCTTGATTGATACAGGAATGATTTGCTTGTTATACTCTTTCTCTGTCTAGAAATTGTATCAGGATTGGAACCATCATGGGCTGTCTCTTGAGCTGTTCATTGCATAATGTCTTCTTGATAGGCAATTACAGTGAACAAAGCATTTTGGGTGACATCTAAGCAGAGACTTGTAAACTATATTGTCACTTTGATTTCTGTTCTGTCACTTAGTATTGTGTTTTCTCTGCTTTGGCTAACAATCTCCCATGTGGTTTTTAACCCATCCCAGGTGCTGAACTTTAAAAATGTATTTGTGTGGTCAGCATGTTACACCAGAATAGCCTCTGTTAATCTGGAGTGAGTTTGGGGTTTGGTTTACATGTGTTTGTACCAGTTCTTATTTCTAAAATTCAAAGCCCTCTTCATTTTTATGGGTACTGCTGAGGAAGCTATCCATATCCTGGTATTTACACAGTAAATACATACCCCATTTCATGGCTTATAACATCTCCAACTGTAGATGAAAAGTTCTTGGTAGCAGTGCATTCTATTTGAAGTTGTGATAAGAACTGACTTTTATGTTTACTGATGATAAAAGGATTTTTTAAAATATCCATTTACTAATGCAGCATTGCCGTTGCAAGGGAAACACCACACCCTTGACATCTTGGTCTCTGTCTGCAAAGACTCTACCTTATTCCTTAAAGGGTGGTGACATTGATGTCCAACAGATAGGGACTTCCTAGCACTCCAGTGGTTAAGACACTGTGCTTCCACTGCAGGGGGTGTGGGTTTGATCCCTGGTCAGGGAACTAAAGTCCTTCACGCTGCGTGGTGCAGCTAAAAGGGGGGGAAAAGAGGGGGAAAAAAAGAGGGAATATCCAACAGATCTTTCTGCAATATTAGAAATGTTCTATCCTGCACCATCCAATATGGTAGCCACAAGCCACATGTGGCCATTGAGCATTTGAAATGTGGCTAGTGTGCCTGAGAAACTGAAGTTTTCCTTTCATTTTATTAATTTAAGTTTGAATAATTATGGGTCTGATAGCTTCCTTATTGGGCAAGTTGTAATATATGTGAACTGAATGTTGATTATTGAGACGTCTAAGTGTGTGAATTATCCTTTTGCTCTTTCTTTCCTTGTGTTTAAATCTGCCTCAAAAAATTAATGGTATTGGTGGTAATAATATTTTTGAGTCCTTATTCTCTGCTATGTGTTGTCTCTGCTTTGTGTTTTCACATGCGTTACCTAATTTAATCTTTGCCTCAAACTACAAGGGAGCTATTACTGCCTTCCCTGTTGTTGTTAAAAGAGAGACCAGGAGAAGTAACTTGCCCAGGGTCACACAGGAAACTGGAGCTGTAGCCGGAGACCCAGTGATCCCAGGAGGATGCTTCTCTCTCTCTCTTCCAGACACTAAACTGTTTATGCTTTTCCCTTGTTTACAGATGGTCTAAATGAGAGTGGTATTAATTCCCTAGGGCTGTGATAAAAGAAATACCACAAATTGGGTGGTTTAGGGTGACAGATATTTATTTTCTCACAGTTCTGGAGGCCAATGCCCACAGTGCCATGCTCCCTTGGAAAGCTGCAGGGGAGAATACCTCCCTGTCTCTTCCTGGTGTCTAGTGGTTTGCTGGTGATCTTTGACAACCTTGTCTTGTAAATAAGTGACTCCAACCCTCTTCATCACATGGCAGGCTCCCTTTGTGTCTCCGTTCACATGGCTTCCTTCTTATGAGGACACCAGTCATACTGGATTAGGGACCCACTCTACCCCAGTGCGACCTCATCTTAACTAATTACATCTGCAATGACCCTGTTTCCAAATAAGATCACCTTCTGAGGTCATAGGGGTTAGGACCTCAACATATCTTTTTTGGGCGGACACAATTCAACCCATAACAAGAACCTATTTTATTTTGTTAAGATGGGGACTTTACACCTGGATAAATTTTAGACTGAGATTTTTCTGGGAGCAAAGTATAATAATGGCAAGAGTGCTACACTGGGAATCAGGAGACCTGGGTTTGAATCCTGGGAATGCTTCAGTCCCTCCACTCCTTGCTTTTCCATCAGGAAAATGGGCATAGCACGACCAGTGGTCTGGTGTTCCATTTCTCTGCTCTTACTCTGGCAGAGCTTGCTAAGTGAAGGAAGTGTGGAGAGCACAAAGCCACTCCCATCCCCAGCAGAGCCTTCCAATTAATGGTGATGGCTCTTGGTCCCATTTGTCTCATCCCCACCCAGGTGTCAGGACATAGCCCTTCCCACAGGTTCAAGTGAAGGCAAGGGAAGGTGGTAGCAGGAGACAGCATGACTTTGCACTCACTTTGGTTGTCAGGACTCCTGAGGACACCTTGGTATTACACAATGGGTAGTCCTGGTGGTCCTGGTGGAAAAGAAGGAACGATTGGGGGTGGGGGCACAGCCACATGCTGTGACGCTGTGGAGAGAAGGCTGAGCAGCGGAGTGCCCGCTGGGGATCTACCGTCTCCAGCTGTGTGACCACTGGGGACGGACTTCCTCTCTGCATCCCAATCATTTCCCCAGCTTGAGTGCAGGGTTTGATTCTTTGTTCACAGAGCCTTTTTCTGCTCCTAGGTGTATTGATTGATGCAGAGTTAAGCCAAAGACCAGTGAGGTCTTTAAAAAAGCTTGTTTGTTTAAACGCAGTCATTTCTGCCTTTCACAGACTTGGATATTTCTTTGGAAGCATGGTAGAGAAGTTTAGCCTTTGCTCATGCCGCATTCAGCAGCTTAACATCAGTACCTCCTCTGAAGGTAAGGAAGGTGTGTTGTGTGTGTTCTGCTCACCCTCTGCATATTTAGAGGCCGAATCCTTAAATCCTCTGGACTGCTCATGTCTAAAAAATCTAGTGGTAACTCTTTGTAAACATCTCTTACTCAGTGTCCTGGCAATAAGTAGTGTTGTGTTTTCTCCTTTTGACTCTCCGTGGCTCAGTCTTCTCCGTGTAGAATTTCTGGGTTCATTAACTCAAGTCTTGCACTGCTCTTTTTCGTGTGTGTGGCTTATCAGGTGGGAAAACACAGGCAGCAGAGGGAAAATAAAGAAAAGTTTGGGACTATACCCATTCTTGTCTCCATATTAGCTATGCCCCAAATTATACCCAGAGACAGAATCTTGATTTTAACAAAATTTCTCAGGTATTAAAAAGAGAGAAATTAAAAATGTCCACTGCTCTAGTCATTAGCTGTTATGGTCTGAGCAGACCTGCTCCAGTTGTTGAAAGATGTCTGTTTGTTTCCACCCTTTCTAAGTTAGTTTTTAAAGAAATTGACTTGCTTGGTAGTATCCAGTGATTTGAAGAATGTGTTTTTGAAAGTGATTCTCTTTTAAATGGATTGCTTAACTTCTCATGCAGCATTTCTTCTTAAAATATGTTTTTTTTTTCTTTCAAGGATTTTGTTCCAAATATATGTTAACCTTGCTCCTTGCTTAGATTTCTTAAAGGAACATTTATCTTCCAATTATGATTATACGAATTTTGTAAATTGTGCAATAAAATTTTAGAGGAATTTAATAAGTGTTTATTTAATATTCAGCCCTGGATTACATTTTAGTAGGAATATCAGAAAAAATCCCCAAATAGCCATGGCTTATAAAAGGTTGAAGTGAATTTCTCTTTTCATACTTAAGAAGGTAGAGGGACAGCATGATGGTATATAGCATCAGAGAACAAGATTTTTTCCATCCTTTTTTTCTGTTATGTGTACTTTCCCCCCCATGTACATCTCATGGTTCAAAATGGCTGCTCACTTCCAGCCATTACATCAATGTTCTAAGCAACAGTAAACAGAAAGGAGCAGCAAATGGCACTCCCTCTTCCTTTAAGGAAACTTCCTAAAAGTTGCACACACCGTTTTTGCTTATATCCTGTAAGCGTATTAGTGCCAAGGTTATAACTAGTTATAAAGGGTCTAGGGAATGTAGATTTTGTTCCAGGTTGCTTGTGCACAGCTAAAAAAACAAGTGTTCTTATATTGAGAGAAGGTAGAAAGCATTTTGAATTTATTATTTTTTTTTTTTTACTTTTTTTTTTATCTATTATTTTTTGGGGGGGTACACCAAGTTCAATCATCTGTTTTTATACACGTATCCCCATATTCCCTCCCTCCCTTATCAAACCCACTGTGGCCATTGGGATGCTCAGTACATGATGGGTAGTTAACAAATATATGTTGAACCCATGAATGTGTGAATAAACGCTCTGATAAAAAAATAATAGTTTTACTTGGGTAATACAATGTACAGAGTTTACTTAGTATGTGCATGAAATGCATGCAAATGGCTGAATAATTAAAGAAAAAATTGAGCGAGAGCATCATAGTGAATCAAGGTATCCAGCTATGAAAGATTCCATTTTTCCACCTACTGTAATTTTTTTGGTTGTCATTTAGACTTAGCTTAATAGTAAATCTGGTCTCCATATTAGTAAAAATGGTTGTTTTCTCTCAGTAGTCAGTTAGCTTTACAATGTTTCCATTTGATATTTTGTTCTTGTTTTGATGTGATCCTGTAAGTGAGGGACTGTGGTTCTGTTTGCATTATGTGGGAGTGACTTCACTTTGTACATCAGATTCTCATTTAGAAATGGGCTTGATAAGAGCATCTATGTCTTAAGTAATGCACTGGTTTTAATGGGCCGTACCACACTAACAAACCCCCTAAAACTCAGGTGCTCAATCTGACAAAGGTTGATTTCTCGTTTACACAAAATCTGCAGTGGGTCAGGTGGCTCCCCAGAGCAACTACTGTTGATTCAGGGGCTCAGCAGTGATCTAGGTGACCTCAGTCTCATAACATTTTCCCTTCAACGCACAGCTTCCAGGAACAGGAGAGAGAGCTGGAGGAAAGGGGATCATCATTCCCCAGCTTTCAAATGCTTCAGATTGGAGGGGACACGTGCCACCTCTGCTCACAGCCCATTTGTCAGAACTAGTCCCATCACCTCCTCTAAAGCTAGAGGACGGGGACATGTGTGAGCACATGGATTTCAGTGGGCAGTAAACGGATCAGGCATGGCATAACAGCAGCGGTTACATAATTTATGGTCATGGTGGTGATGATGATGACATCCTGATAGACGTTTCATTAAGAGCACAAGTTTGATTTCCCTTCATCCCTCTCACCCACCTCCCCACCTACAAACAGGTAGGAATTCACACCATAAATACCCTAAGTAATATGGTTGCCAAATAACACAACACAAAGGGAGAAAACAGAAGCCAGCATTCACTGAGTGATGGCTGTGATGATGATGATGAGGTTCCTATGAAGGTGGAAGAGATGGCAGCTAGATGCACCAGAGAAGTCTCCAGGGGTTGCTGAATGCACTAAAACTGACTACGCAGGACAAATAGGATTTGAGTAGTACAGAAAGTAGTCAGAATGGTGGATGTGGGAAATTCCAAAAATACAAGCGATGTTCCCAAGGCATTGAAATGTTACCTGTGGCAGAGGGAAAATTGTATGTGGTGAGGCCAGGAGAAAGAGGTGAGGCAGGCACGAGGGTTCTCGTGAGGGGAGTGTCTCAAGTACTAAGTGGCTGATGATACAGTTGTCTTCAACCAGACAGATGCTACAGCTTTTCCATCACTTGATTCCTAGCTTCTTCCCAGCTCTCCCTCTCTGCTCCTCCCACTTCCAGTGCACCAGATCCCAAAGAAAGGAAGATAGTCACATTTTTGTGATCTGTTTATCTGATATACAATGAACAAAGAAAGCCTTTTCCTCCACTCCTCCAGACCTACTCTATAATTTTTGTACACTTTGTCATTAAAATATGGAAAAAAGGTCTTGAAACAAAAATATCTTTGTATTTTTTTTGATACTTTCATCAGATCTCCCTGTTACTCTCTGATAGCTGGCAGGGTTGCGTCAGCTCTATCTGGGCCTCTATTTCTCTCATGTATTTAAGGTAAATAGGTTTGTGAGGAGACTTGATTTGTCTTTTCATCTGTTGTTTTTCAAGTTTTCAGAAAGTAAGCAAATGTCATTGGACTTTGTTTCTATTTTCTTTCACGAGTGAAATGTCCTTTTTGTCTGTATGGAAACCCTCTGGAAGTGCTGTCGGTATTTTTTGGTAGAAGCCCCTGATGCTTTATACGTTCAAATTGTTGTTTCCTGCTGGAAGTCGGACACATTGTCATTTGATTGGGCCAAGTTCTCCGAGAGTGTGTTCTGCGTTTCTTCTAAAAGTCAAGTTTCTCATGATATCACAAGAACAAGGCAAAGATGCAAAACTCATGGTGGAACTTAAGATGAGGGATGGTTTGCAAGACACGCTAGCCAGAGGGTGAAGCTCCATGAGGAGTCTGAGGAAACTCAGAGAGGGAACAATGCCCCCGGTGAACGTGGTGGCTGCCAACACTGCACATCATGGGCGCATCTTTCTAAGTGTGATTAGGAGCACAAATGAAGGCTCTCGGGGAGTGGATTGGTACATTCATCAAGGGAATTGGACTCCTCATGCTTTCTTTATGCATGCTGGAATACATTAAGGGAAAAACTAATCCATCATGGCCACTCCAAGGTGCAGGCACCTTGCCTGGAAGATGAAAAGGGAGGGAAAGGAATTGCATCTGGTAGTAAGGCGTGTTGCTCTTGGATGAGCTGAATTAATCAGTGCTTGGAAGAGGTCTGGCAGCCAAGTGGGTTGTCAGCTTGTTGGCATCACTCTAGTGGTTGGAGAATTTGAGATAATGGGAAAAATGGGGGAGGACTGGAGCATTATAGGCTAAGAGACAGCAGACTGTATCAGAAGCCCGTGAGAGCAGAGAGCTTAGATGTCATTAAAAAAAAAATGACCTGACTAGCCACAGAGATTGATGATAAGAGAAGAAAGAAAAGGGAAGGAGCTTTTGAAAGAGCTTTTCTCTTGATCAGGTGGTAATTTATTTACTGTTTAGTATGACAAGAGCAACAAAATGAGATCCTGGGTTGGAGAGGGGAGATTTCCAATTTGGCCATCAGTTGGGGCCTTCAAATAGAGCTTCCCAAATCTATAGGCCAAACAGGTATGGCAGTTTAGCAGTGTATTTAAGGAAAGATAAGCCTACAGAGGTGTGGGGGGACCAACGTCTAGTGGCTGATACTGCACATGGACTTGGAGATAGAATGTGGAAGATTTGAAACCAAACCAAAGTGTAGTGACAAAAATGCAAGGAGGAAGATCTCCGGGCCACCTGGTAGAGTAGATTTCCATCAAAATAAGAACTCTCATTTATTGAGATTTAACTGTGAGTATATTATTTGAATTAATCCTTACAACAAATTATGAGTTAGACCAAATTGTTGTGTCCATTTTACAGATGGATAGACTAGGGTTCACAGATGTTAAGTGATGTGACCAGAACAGGGGGTTGAGTGTTAACGCAAAGGTAGGGGGTTGAGTGTTAACTCAAAGTTGAAGCTCTTAACTGCTGCCTTTCCTATGGGACTCACAAGGGATAGTATACGTACGTGAAGATCAAGGTAAACATGTCCTGCCTCAGGCAGAGTTTAAAATGCAAAAATACGTGTTTAAAACCATGCTGTTTCCTATACACTTTCTTGACCCCATTACCTCAGATCCCTGACCTGATGTTTTTGGTTTTGTTTATTTCCATTTTCCCTTCCTCTGTTTGTACCCACCTCTTAGACTGTGGCTTTGATCTGCCCTCTCATTCTGCTTTGCTTTTGTTTACATTGAAGCAGTCAACATAGCATAGTGGTTAAAGGTGTGGCTTCTGATGCTGGGTAGCCTGGGTTCAAATCTCAGCTTTGCTACTTGACTAGCTATGGTGGCCCTTTGTGCTCCAGTTTCCTCATCGGTTCTGATCATCTATGGCTGTGTAACAACCCACCCCACAACTTAGTGGCTTAAAATAATCATAACCACTTAGTTGCTCACAAGTTGGCCAGGATTCAACAAGGATGGCTCATCTCTGCTTCATGTGGTGCTGGCTGGTGGGAAGGAGGTTTGACTGGAGCTGGAAGAGCCATGATGGTCTCATTCACACTCTTGGGGCCTCATGGGGGTGGATGGAACAGCCCAGGACTGACTGACCCTCTCTCTATGTCTTTCTGTGGTCTCTCATCATCCAGCAATCTCACCCAAGCTTTTTTAACATGGTGCCCTCTTGAAAAAGATGGCAAACACAGTACCTTCCAAGTCCCTTATGGTACAGGCCCAGAAGTCACACAGCATCACTTTGACTGCATTTTATGGTCAAAGAGAGTCATGAGATAACCTCAGTTTCAAGGAAAAGGGAAATACATCCCACCTGGTGGGAGGAATGGCATGGGTGTCAGGGTGGGTGGAATTGTCGGAGGCCATTTTTGCAGATCATCTACCATGGAGAGGTGATTGGGATGTTGAGGTAGGTGGCTCATATTATCCTGACCACAACTTCACAAGTTATTAGGATAAAAGTAATATGAGGTATAGGCACTGTGATTCTGTTTTAAAATGAAATGCACACCTGTGCAAATTTGGAGCAAGGCAAGAATTCACTGGCACTAAATCCTCATTAGAAGCCAAATGGATGTCCTAATGTAAAAAATTAAAATATCTACCACTCAGGTGACATTTTGTTTCCTTCAAAGGCAGGGTCATGCTGAGCTTTTCCAAATAGCTCATTAATTTTAGTCCTCTAAATAATCATCTAATAGTCATCTAAATTATAATTTGAATTTCATGAGAGTTTTAAAGAATTATTGTTAGAAGACTGAGAATGAAATAAGGTCAACTTGCCTAATAAATCAGGAATTTACAGGTTCTTCTTACAAGTAGCTAATTGAAGACACTGTGAAATATTTTCTGTCTGCTTCTTCTGACAATGCCTGTGTCACAGCATGTTACATTTGTCATAAATATGTGGACCTAGTCAGTGAAGGTACACCCATGACCATGGTTGCTGAGATGTGTCACAACTTCTGAAGAGGAGCCCATGAGTGATGGGATATACAAAGTCATCCAAGGTGGGATCAGACAGGAGCCTTAGCAAATCCAGTAAGCTAAACTTCTTCTTTTTTTTTTTTTAATTTTTTTTAAATTTTTTTGGGGGGGTACATCAGGTTCAATCATCTGTTTTTATACACATATCCCCATCTTTAAGCTAAACTTCTTGATTCTTGTGTCTTATTATCGGTATGAAAAGATTCATTTTTTTTTTCCTTTTATGTGGAATCCTGAGCTGTTCTTCTCTGAAGCCTTCCATGCTGTTTCATAGACACAGAGCTAAGCACTGTGTTCTCAAGGCCAACTCCATGCAGGACCATCATATGCCCACGTGACTTACGTGAGTTCAGGCACACACAATGGGAGAAGCCCCTGTTCCTTCACTCATCAACAGGCAGTGGATGAATTTGGTCTGGGTATGAGTCAAGCATTATTGTACAGTCTTCTGAATGTACATTTATGCTCACGTGTCTTTCTTAGAATATTAGTTCCACGAGAATAAGGAATAGTTGTTTTAATTGATTCAGCAAAGCCTTATATGTAAATATAGCATGCATACATATAGTAGCTTACAAAAATTAGGTATTCATCCATAATCAACAAGTGTTTATTAAGCACACTATGTGCCACACACTTTTCTAGGCTCCGGTGATATAGCTGAGAATGAGAGTGACATAATCCTTGATCTCCAGTATCTTTATCCAAGGTGGATGGTAGATATTTAATAAATACTTCTAAATAATTAAGTACATAATTTTAATAGTACACAGTATCACAAAGGAAAAGTTCAGAATGCTATTGAATGTATATTAGGGACCCCAACTTGGTCTGGAGAGTGAGAGCTCTCCCTGAAAGAAATGCTTGCTTAAGTTCAGTCAGTCAAGGGATAGTTATTGAATATCTCCTGCATCCTGGGTAGTTTTCTAGGAATTGGGACTAGGAAAGGACCAAGATAAGGGTAGAGAATATCTAGATGAACAGAGTGGGGAAAAGCATCTCAGGCAAAGGAAATGGCATGGTTAGTGACCTGAAGAGAGCCTGGAATATTCCAGGAATGAGGAAAGTCAACATAGCTGAAGCTAAAAGAGACAGGGAACAGTGGAAGAATGGAAGGCTGGAGGGGTGTATAGGATTCACATCTTCCCAGTATTTGGAGGCCCTGTTGAGGTTTTGGGTCTTCATTCTGCAAGCAATGGAAAGTCTTTGATTGCATAAGCCAAGGAATGCAATTCATTCACTCATTTTCATTCAACAGCTAGCTTTTGAGCCTTTTTAGCATGGGCTAGGTCCTAGGTATGGAGCAGCAGATAAAACAGATGTGCCTGAGACTGCTAATTGCACTCTGATATTAGTTTTCCTTGTCTTCTTTAGTAGCAGAATCTCTTGTTTTTCTGGCTGGGCCTGTTCAGAAGTAAAGACTACATTTCCCAGCCTCCCTTGAAGGAGATATGACCATGTGACTTGGTGTAGGCCAATGAGATGTAAACAGAAGTGTATTTAAAGGAAGGAGAGCCTTGCTTCTTTTCACCTAGTCTTCCTTCCTGTTGGTTGCAAAACAAGCCATGACTGAACCTTGAGGTGAAAGTCTATTGGAAGCAACAGATTTAAAAGTTTGAAAGAGCCTGAGCCCCTTGAGGGTCTTGGAGCTACCTTATCAGCCTTGGACGGCTTACTTCTGGACAACTTCTATGTGAAAGAAAAATTAGTTCTTATCTAGTTTAAGCCACTGTTAGTTTGGATTTTCCATGAACAGCAGAGCAAACTCATCTTAATTGGAACAATAGATAAGGTTCCAGTTCTCATGAAGTTTACACTTTGTTGTAGGGAAATAGGTCAGAGACAAATGGAAGGGAAAGTCATTTGGAGAGAGGCACTGGGAAGACAAACATTGAATGGCTACTTGAGATTATTGGAAGAAGTGTGAGTTAAGCTGTGGCAGTGACAGATTTTATGAAAGATTGCTGGTGGAAGTGTGGCATATCGGTTGTAAGAGGAGACATTCTCCCCCTCTTTGAACAGGGTAAAATGGTATGCTTTATGGTAGTTTTCTAAAATCAGTCCCTATATTTTTGAATTTAACTGTACACAATACCCTCTAGCACACAAATACTATCCTCTAACGATACAAATATCTCAAACAGAAGTCCAAAGGAACATCAGCTCATTAGGTCTGCCCCCTGCCCTCATACCAGTTGCCAAAGCGTTGTTCTCACTCCCAGCCATAGGGTCAGGGTGCCCTGGGTCTGAACCATTGATGGAAGATAAGTGCATTTGTGTTACGTTGAATGACAGACCTTGCGGTCCACCCTGCCAGTCTCCATTTGCAAATCCTAGATTTTAGATGAGCTTAGTGGTGTTACCCCATGTTGAAGCTGATGAACCTTTTGGAAAGGGTCTAATAGATACTTGAGAAGAGAAAGATATGATTCGTGAGGTCCCCTCTTCCACAGAGAAGTTACGTTTCACCTACCAGTGAGGATACTCTTTCCTCAGCACTCTGAAATTAAGACTTTTGTTCTTGGACTAGAGGCCACATTTAGATAAGTTGGCATGTACGCGTCACCTGTACATGGCTTTGTTTTCTTCTTTCCCCAGCACCATAGCATCACTTTGTCTGATTTGCTAGGACTGATACACTAAGATGCTCCTTTGAGGGGCTGCGGAACTGATGTGGCAGAAGCAATCTTGTCCTATGGACAAAGTGAAACCAAATACTTAACTTCTGTCTTCTCTGAGATAGCAGGAAGTATCAGAAGGACTTCTGTAACCAGAGTTTGGAAGGGGCGTCTAGATACCTGCTACGACTGTGGTTCCTGTCCGCAACCTCTGACTTGTCTCATTGCCATGGGAAAAAACACCACTCAACTCCCTTATCATTTTTGCCTCTTTCTACCAAGGTTAATGTCATTATCTGATGTTTACTAGGGAGTCATAAGAATGTTACTTGGATAATGATGATAGGAAGTTCCTGCATAAGGAGATTCTTAATCTGTAAGAAAGGACAGTGGCCTAGGAGTCAGAAAACTCTGGTTTTATTTCTGATCTCTTCCTCTGATTGACTCATCTGGTGACCTTTAGCCATGTTGGTGGTGACCCCAGCCCACTCCCAGTTCTCAGGAACTCTGAGGATAGGGTATCACGATGCATATAGTCACAAAGCTGTTAGGAAGACCAGAACTCTGAGTAATTATGAATATGAAAGTTGATCAATGATTATATCAATGCATTCACTATGGCTTCTAATCTGAAAGAAGATATCAAGCAATGGGTAAGCAGTTAGGCAGGGACTGTGGAGTCAGATAAGTATAGGATGAAGGACCAGCTCTGCCACTTTTATCTGTGTGACCTTCAGCAAGCTCCTCAGCCTCTCTGAAGCTCAGTTTCTTTGTCACAGAAGAACGATAAAACAGTACCTTCTTCCAAAATATAGGGGTGATTAAATAAGTCCATGCTAGGAAGCTTTTAACACCATGCCTAGCACAGTAAATACTCAGTAAAAGGCAGCTTTTAAATTTATTTAAATTATTAATAAGTAGTAATAATTAATAATAATTAGCACTTCTAAACACCCTGAATGATCTGGCTTGGAAGTCTTAGTGAGAGGAGACTAAAGAGAACATTCTGTACAAGCAACAAAGCTGTGATAGGATGCAGTGAAGGCAAGAAGCATAAATGGCACTATTCAGAATATGTGGAGTGTGGAAATGCTTGAGAAATCCTTAAAGCAAGAAAAGTTAAGTGGTGAAAATGTCTCGATAGCTTCTAGAAGCCTTATGTAATAGTATTGTCTTTTTTCCCACCCCCACCGAAAAACAAAACAAAACAAACTTATTCCTTTTCAGTAGAACTCCCCCTCCACCCCAGATGTTCTTCCAAGAAACAGATCCATCTTTCTAGCTAAAAGGTGAGTCCTAAGTCAATCAAGAATTTCTCTTCCCAATCAATTATTTTAGCTGTAGGCACGAAACCTAGTTCTGGCCAATAGAAAATGAGAGGTTGGCTGGGGGACTTTTCAGAAAAAACTTTTCCAGAAGAAAGTTATATTTCACTCAAGTTGAGGAAGATGCAGTATCTTTTCTGCTAGATCTTGTTTCATCCACATATGAAGCCTGGAACTGTGTTGCAGCCATTTTGTGACCATGAGGAGACCTAACCTGAAGTGAAGCTTCTGTGTTGATGATGGTAGAGTCTAAAAACTAGAGGATAAGATTTTTCTAATGCACACACTGAGTGATGTTCCTGAAATCTGCTTCATATAAAACTTGGATCCTGATGTCACACACATGTCCCTGTTCTGCTCCTCTAATGTTGTAAGTATAGAACTTGAGTTACGCTACTAATCTTAGCTTTAGGGCAATCATGGAGATAATCTGTTCTCTTCAGGAGACAAATTATCAAGGCACAGAGGGTATTTTTTTGTAAGTTAGTGGTGGAATAGAAAGAATAAAGTATTTGTAACTTGAATACCTAGACCATGTATAGAATAATGTATAGAATAATGTGATACAGAACATATATATGATATATATACATCACTGATACCTTTAGCAAGTATGACATCTCATCACAGGTGTCCAGCTAAGCAGGAAACATACTACTGATATTGGAGTCCTTTGTCTTTTTTTGTTTTATCCTGGTGATTTACCACAAGAGAAATTCAAACTGATTTTTATTCCAAGGTAACTTAAGAACAACCCAGAGGGAATAATTTATCCTTATTTTTCTCAGCAGTATTAAGCCTAGTGAGATGTAATGGAACTTCCTCACCCACTTTCAGAATAAGGTGAGAGCGTTTCCTCCACCTCCAGCCCCCACTTCACAGTGAGATACAGGGAAGTTCAAATACATTACCCCTAGTGAAAAATAGAGTTTTGCGTAGAAACCTATGAATGATACCGTCCATTTTTTGACACTAGCAAGCTACTTTCCAGACTCAGAGGTCACAAGTGAGATGTCTTTTGGAGTTTCAGAGACCCAACTTAAGGGAAATAGAGAAAACTTTATAGCTTTTGCTTACAAGACAAACCTCAGAATGTCTTGGGACTGGGCTATTTTTCTGTTTTCCCTCTGTGCTGTTTTCCTCTGTTGGTACCATCATGTGGCAGGCCATGGAATGGGACAAGTTTCTACGTTTTATTCATTAGCATTGTACTTTTAAAGAATTGTATTTAGAGACAGAAATGAAAAAAGCTTAAGGTTTGTGGTTCTAAGTTCTCTTCAATGGCTATGACGCTACTAGCTTAAGAAAACAGTAATATCAAAAAGAGATGATCAAACCAACATTTAGTGTTGGAGAAATAGGTGGCTTTCAATAAAAGCACCTTCCTCTAGGGGTTGTGTGGGAACTATGGGTACAATTTTGGTTGTTGGGAAATTGGGAATATTTGCAGCTTTTGTGCTCCTCTGCACAGATTCTTCTGACTCTTTTATTTATGACTTTTAGTGCCCAAACATGCAAATACTGAAATGCATAACATATTATAAGTAGCTTTTCCCTCTTTAGGTTACAGGTGGGAGATATTTATTTATTTAAATATGTTGTTGTGTTATCTGTGAATTTTATTTCTGAAGAAGGAGGGTGTCGCAAAATAAATGGCTGCTAAACACAGGTTTACAAAGGAGAAAACTTCCCTGTGGTTCAGGAGAATTTTTCAGCTTTATAACCGGTTGTTTCAGGGTTGTGTGGATATAACCTCTCTCCTTGCAGAAAGCATTTCATCACTGACAACTCCTTCCTGCTCAAAAAGTGTCTGAAAAAAAGAAAATTCATTCATTAGCAAATAATTTAGTGTAATGAGTCAATGGAGAGCCAGGACGTTAGAAGAATAATTTAGAGGACAATTTTGTATGTTTCAGGTAATTAACTAATCTGCTTTGTGATTTAAAGTACTGACTACAAGTGTGTATTTACTACATGTGACTGTTTTTCTTTCCTCTCAGATTATTTTTGTATAGGAGGTTTATTGCTTAAGTTGTGTTTCTTGGTTACCAATTCTTAAAAGAGCTGAAATCTGCATGAGTATTTAATGTGGAATGTTGAGCTAGTTTTAATCAGCAAAGTGCACAGTAGTAAAAATTGCAACCCCAATTTTTTCTGTATGGTTACAAAGTACTGTCCTGTTCTGTGCATGGATTTACAGCTCACCTCTTAAATGACTTGAATCCTGAGGTTATGAGGCCCTCTTGAGCACTGTTTTCATGAGCAAAGAAAAAACTGGAGTTACACCAGGGCTAACATAATAACATGGGACTGGCTATTTTGGTATGATGTGATGAGCTGCAAAACTCTGTGTGTGCAGGTGTGTTGGTGGGGGAGGGGGGGCAAGTCTATTCCTCAGGCTTTTTAAAGCCCCAAATTTGAGTTAAAATGTAAATGTGTTATCTGGGCAGCATAATTCATTATGAAATTCTCACTTTGGCTAACTCTAATACGCATTACTTATAAAATTAGCCTGGAAAGTAAAAGACAAAGAATGCGTTGTGTTGTAGGCAAGTTGAGGTTGAAGTGAGTGTCCAGGGTGTATTTCCTAATGTAGAGGTAAAGTGAAAAAAAAAAAAATGGGAACAACATCTTTGGTTAAGAGACTCTAGAAGTGATGGGGCTAAGTGGACAGTTCAAGATAATGTCTGTCGATAGGAAACACACATTAGGGGACAGATTGTGTAAGGTAACTTGTGTCCCTATGAAACTTTGCATTTTTATGGATGTAAGCCCTGATGATCATGGCACTCTTTCCTGTTAAGGAAGGTTGTAGCCTCAGAATCCTTCTAAAAACAGAAGACACTACCAGCTCATCCTTGGCACATGAAATGAAACATTTCTCTTTGTATAAGCTGGGGTATTCCTTTTAAGTGATGGCAACATGTAGATCAACTCCAAAGTATAAAAGAACCCAGACTTCATCTGGAGAGGTGCAAGAAGGAATTCCTTTATTTGATGCAGAACATTGCCTACTATTTGTACATCTCTAGCACTGGAAGTTATCTTGAGTTGTTAGCTAGTTGCTAGGACCAGCATCCTAAGATAGAGGTTTTCTGAAGTGAGAACAAATAGAAAGGGTTAAGAGATGTAACTTATTTAGTATGTCCAAGATTTCCTTGATGGAAAAAGAGAGAGGAAAAATGATCTTTAAGTCTGTAGCCACACACATTGACAGTGCAGTTAATCTCAGGGGAAACAAAAGTCAAAACAAAAATATGGAATCACTTTGCAAGTGAAATCATTTATCAGTTGTGCTTGCAGGCAAGATATAATGATACCTTTGATTTTGCAGACAGAATTGCCTAATCTGTCATTTTGGATACAGGAAACTTTTCAGGTTTGCTGTTTAACAATTGGATTTTGTGAAAACGTACTGAAGATATCCAGCTTATTGGTAGCATTCTCTTGTAAACAACTTATAATTTGGATTCTAATTGAGAACTTTCACCCTAGCATAAATTTTGTTAAAAAGTACCCATGGATACTGCACGTAGAAAAACCTCAACATTGTTTATTAGAGATGTAACTGTAAGATGAGAAATATCCCCCTGACTTTTCTCTATTAGGAAAAAAAAAAATCTCAAAACATATAAATATCATATGTCTACAATGTCTCCCCTTGGGTTTCCTGAAGTGCTTTTGTTCTCCTTCTCAGCTTTGCTGCCTTGTGAGATGCTCTGAAGGTACTGTTTCGACATTGTGTGTAATTCAATCTTTCAGGGTAAAGGCAATGGTGGATCAGAGTCTAGAGTCTTCTTAAGGGAGCAAATAGAAAATGCCACAAGTCTACCTTCCCCCGGGCAGATTTATGGTTTGGTGTCTGGTGAATCTTTAGATTAACACTCTCCAACCCCTATTGTCTAGACCTGGCAAAGTCACAAGATTAATGTCAACAGGGAGACAGCCTGCGCTGGATGTTGGAAATACAGATCCTACCTTTGACTGGGCTATAGATCAAAGAAGCTTGCCATTTAGACAGCTCCTGGAAGGAGATTTGCAAATCGAGGAGAGGCATTCATGTCGTGAGTGAAAAAGTGAGCCTCAGAAAAGAAAAAGAAGGTGTGTGAAGACTTGAGTTAAGAGACCACAGCAATCGCATATTTTAACTTGAGCAACTTCTGTCTTATGGGTTTAGAGTTAGTTGGAAATGGAGGTGAGAATGAGGGTAGAGATCTTGTCTGTGTATTACAACCTTTGTTCGGTGATGACAGACACAAGGGTCACCTCTGAGGTGTCACAGGCAGAAGCAGGGTATTTGTTTACCACCATTAGTTCCCAGTCAAATGTGTGAGTTTGGAAATTTGCTTTCATCAAGAGAATTTTAAAGTGGATGTTTGGGGAGATCATTTACCATCTCTCCTCCCCCAAGTAAAACGTTTGGGTGATTTACTTCTATAGAGGTAGGAGGATGAAGATAAGTCATAAAATACACTCTGTCTGAAATGAGAGCACAGGGCTGGCTGACATCCAGAGCAGGAGTGGTCAGTGGTCCTGATTTCTGATGGGAAGGGTCACAAATGGACCCGGGGTAAGTTTCTATGGGCTATAAGTCACCCCTGGTTTTGACTTATTCTTTGGTTCTGCTGTTTTAATTCTTTGTTGTTTATTTGTTCATTAAACAATGAAGTAGTACTTTCCCTTTAGTTCTGAGCTTGGCACTGGGTTTTAAAGACCCCACTTTCTGTGAGTGGTTCCCCCCTGCTACCATTTTGGCCCCCTTGCATTCCATTCTCCACACAGAGCCAAAGTAAACTCTTCAAAAACATGAATCAGTTGAGATCATACCTTAACCAAGACCCTCCAAATGGCTCCCCCTCCCCCATTTAAAATAGCATCCCAACTCCTTCTGTTGACCTTTAAAGCCAACAGGAGGTGGACCTCACCCAGTAAGTGCCACATTTACTGTGGATGAATGACCCAGGATGGGTGAGGATACCAGGGTAAATGTGTGCATAAACCTTAACTTTTAAAAGGAAAATAAATATAAAGGAGATTGATGGAGAGTAATAAAAGGTGAATTTGCAGAAAATGGCAAGACCTCTTAGGGTAAGGATAAAGAGTTTTAATTTATCGTAAGTGCAGGGAAAATCACTACAAGGTGATGTGATCAGAGTTTTGTTTTTAAAAGAGCTCTTGGGCTGCCATGCGGAAGATGGATTGAAGAGATCAAGAATATAAGGGGAAGCCTAGTTAGAAGACCATTGTAGTAGCTTAGGGAATGGGAAGTGGGTGGATACAAAATGTATTTCGGAAGTAAAATTCATGGGGTTAGAGTTAGACTGGGCATAGAATGGGGTGAGGAAAGGGGAGGATCCTGCTTGACTGATGGTTACAAGCTTCTCTGTGAGAGTCATTCCTATAACCCGGGACTCGAATGTCACCACTTTCACAATGGTTGGTAACATCATCAGTATCATCCCTGCTATGTACAGAGTTTAGTTGAATTTTGCTTGCTGTTGGCAAAAATACGACTAATTATGTCAGAAACCCACTGGGCTTGACCTAAGAGATTCTGTCAAACCAAGATACTCCAACATCTTTTCTTAAATGTGAGTGAAGAACTTACTAAGACATTTCATCGTTTCCTTTTTTCCCTCCAAAAAGTGTATGATTGTCAACAAAAGTATGTGTTCTGGGATTAAAAAAAAAACCCAAGTCGTTGAGGGTTGTTAATAATACACATCTCTTATAAGAAGCTGACAGTGAATAAATATATTGTCTTGGATGAATTAGTATGAATAAAAAGTGTAAAATATTATATAATTGAAGGCTTTCTGATGGGGCCGTCTATTGAGTAAAGCCAAATGTATTTTGAACACATCTTATAAAAATACAAAATATTAACAGTAAAATATCCGCAACATGTAAGTTGAAAGTTCTGATGTCATAGCAACTCTTCGGGGGAGATTCTTTCACTTAAGTATCAGATGACTGGCTTTATACCATCTTGCAAAGTGTAGTGTCTTTTCACACTTTCAATTAAAATCAGCCAATATTTTAGCCTAACAGACTGGTGCTGCCTAAGAAGTCCTCTTCAACAAGTCTGAGTTTTGCATGTGAATGGTTAGTCATCAGTCTTCATTCCGTACCACTTATAGCTAGTCTTCATATTGTTCAAAGCAAGTGGCATTACAAAATTCCCCAAGAATCATTAATAAGAGTAGTAATACATTGGTTTCTAATGATGTGAAATGCTCTCTGAGGTCCTCTATTCTTCCCCCCAGAACATTTTAACCTGAAATCAAACTTATTAATAGCTTGACTATGAACAGCAGGAAGTTTAGCCTTCTGTTTGTCTTTATAAAAATAATTTTTTCATCTGTATTATTTATAATATGTTGTCACATTCCATGTTTGTTTGGCATGCACTCCAAAAGGCTTGCATAAGCCTTTCTTCCAAAGGAAGGTTTTAATCATGAATTTTCTCTTGTGTTTATATTTCACCTAATTTGTTTTAAGGACTCACTAAAAATTATCTAGATTACGACCAACTTTTGAGTCCTTAGAAACTACCCTTTATTGTTTTATTTTTCTCCCACATCTCTACCTTTTCTCCTTCCTTCCTATCATCTATCTTCTCTCTCTATGTCTTCCTCCCTTTCTTCTCCTAGCAGTTTATTGTTAAACTCCTATACATTTGTCAGGCTCTGAGCTATGCAGAAAGGCAGACAAAGACCTTTTGCCTGAAGGTCGTAAGATTAAGTGGGTAAGACAGATTCAGAAACAAGAAATTGCAATTTTGGAAAAAGGGGCACTTAGAGAAAGTATGGGTAAAGTATTAAGATGGCTAAAGGGAATATCTGACTCATATCTCTTCTCCATTTTATTCATTCAGTTAACAAATTTTTTTTTTACGTAATTTCTTTTTTTTTTTATTGGAATATAATTGCTTTACACTCTTGTACCAGTTTTTGAGGTACAGCAAGGTCAATCATCTGTATTTATACACATATCCCCGTATTCCCTCCCTCCCTCGACTCCCCCCTACCCTCCCCGTCCCAGTCCTCTAAGGCATCATCCATCATCAAGTTGATCCCCCTTTGTTATACAGCATCAGTTAACAAATATTTATTGAGCTAGACAGACCTTAAAGCCTAGAAGAGTAGGCAGTTAAAAAAATCACATGTATAACTACAATTATGGTATACATTATCATGGAAAAGTATAAGGTCCTGTGGGACCATGTAACAGAGGGAACAAACCATCTAGTTCGAGTATGGGAAGTGGACTTCTCCTGAAGGATGGACATTCACAGTATGATTGAAGGATGGAGAGAAAGAGTTAGAAAGTCAGAGGAAAGGGGCAGTGATCTGGGTGGAGACCCCATGGTGGAAGAAAGCCAGTAGAGTTGAAGACCAGTAAGCCAAGGGAAGCATGGTACAGCAAGAACTAGGGAGCTGCCGGGTCATCCTAAAGACTTTGACCTTAATCCCAAGAGCCATAGAAACCATTTAAGCAGAAGAGGGACAGGATCTTGTACTTCTCAGCATTTTACTTTACCTTGTTTCCCCAGCCTTGACTTTTGACCAATTTCTGCAATGGATTTAATAGCAGAACGATTGGAGATCAGTACCCAGGATTAGCGTATTAACTGTAATTAGAGTTCATATACTGACATCCCAAGCCAGAAAACCCTCACTGACATCATGGTGAGGATGTAAAAGTCTACTAAGAGACACGCTGCCCATGTCACAGAGATTTAAACAGTGATCTTTGAGAGCAGCAGTCAACCCAACACAATTTTTTTGCCTTCTCCATGTTTGTATTATAACCTGCTAAACGCTTGAAATATTATAGCCTGATAAAGTCTTTAGAAAGCACATTCAGATCAGCAACCTCCCTTTTTCTCACTCTCTCTTTTTTAAATCTGGAGAACTTTGGTGATATCTGCAGCAGCAATTAGTGATAATAACTCATAAAAATTAAGTACTCATACCATAGTTTCATGAAATTCAGCACTTTTCTCACCATTTAGTATTTGTGTGTATGTGTTTTACAGGTCTTTTCCCATGGGCTAATTAAGTGCCACCTTGGAGAGAAAGAGCATTTAGTTTTAGGATGGTTTTTGAAATTATTCTAAAATTACATACATAATGTTAAAAAGAAAGAAAGAAAGAAAGAAAGAAACGAGTTAAGAGGCTCCTGCAGTAGCCAAAACAAAATATGATGATGGTTGGGTTAGGAGAGTAGTGGTAGAAATGGAGCAAAGCTGATAGTTTGGGGGTATATTTTAGGAGGTAGAATTGACAGAATGTGAGAATTCAGATGTGGAAGGGGAAGGAGAGGGCAATGAAATACGGTTCTTAATTTTTTTGTTTTGAGTGACTAAGGCTATAGGAGGTGGTACTATTTACTGAGAAGGAAAAGATTGAATAAAGAACAGTTTTGTGGGCGAAAGCAAGAGTAACATTTTGGACATGCTAAGTTTGAGCGATATATTACATATTCAAATGGAGATGTCAATCCCTGGACCTTGCCAAAGGTTTTTCAGCATTAAAAAATATTTTAGTATATACTCGATATATGCAAAAAAGTATTTGTTATGCATGTATAAGTTATATACATAATAAAAGAAAGCCTTGTGCTCTTACCACCCAAATAAATAAATAAAATAAAATTACATACATAGTAATATACCTAAGTCAAGCAAGATGGTGTGTCATCATGTGTAGGTAATGGAACATTGAAGGCTGTGTATAAATTAAAGCAAAATCCTTTATTTTTGTTATAAAAATCCCCAACCTTGAGTTCAAATCAGACAAGCACCAAAAAAAGCAAAAGGACCAGGAAGGTTTTCTCTCTGATTTTTTTTCCTGCTCTAAAAATTATTTAAAACATAAATGTTACAAGAGTTGTTTTCCAAGGAAAATAACACTTCATCTCCAGTAACCTTCAAAAACTTTTCATGACAGATTTTCTTAGTTGTAGATACATATTTTTGATGTGCACTGATTTTACACAGCAGTCACAAGGGCTGGGTTTATTGTGTTTTACCAAGTGGCTTATAAATTCCCTTTTCCACTATCACCTTTACTCATTTAGGCTCCAAAATCAATACTCTGTTATGTGCGTCGAAAGAATAATGGCTGTTGATGTTCAAGCAATTAACTAAAAACCAAGGCTGAAATATTGATAATTTAGTTCCAACAAGTTGGAGATCATTTTAGTTTATTCTCCTTCACACTAGTCAGGAATACAGGATTAAATCCAGCTTTCAGGATCTGTCTTGTCTTTTCCTCTCTTATAAACTGCTAAATTACAGCTACTTGGGGATTTAGCTCTAATTTAGCATTATTAAACAATTCAGTGCAAAGATGGATGAAAGTCAGTAAAAACGTTGTGAAATAATGAAAAAAAAAAGTCCTCCCTTTGGATAAGCTTGGTGCTTTGTGACAACTTAGAGGGGTGGGACGTGGATGGTGGGAGGGAGGCTCAAGAGAGAGGGGATGTGGGGATATAAGTGTACATATTGCTGATTCACTTTGTTGTAGAGCAGAAACTAACACTCCCTTTTTGGAAATGGTATAGAATAGTCACTGCATAATTATAGTTTATAGGAGTTGTCTTGAATTCTTGCCTTCACCACTGTCCTGCCGAAAAAGGTAAGAAAAGATCACAAATACGTGACTCATCTAGTGGCCCCCTCTCATCCAGTTTCCTGGAAAAGAATCACCAGTAATGACACCTAAAGACAGTGAAGAAGAAATGTAAGTTTTTTATGAGGTCTCTTAAAAAACGGCAGATGGAGACCCGTTTAACATTGCACAGCAAGACTCTTCCCACCTCTCTCTCTCTCTATTTGTGACTGCCCTCCATGTCTCTTTCCTGTCTGCACATTTCCCTAAACTTCACCCCCACACCCACCCTGCCTGAATCTTTCTCTTTGCCTTTCTCTGCTTTTCTTCTCTGTCTCTTCATTATGAATGTCTGCTTAGCTTCTCCTATCTCTTTCGATTCTTCTATTTTAGACAAAATCAAAGGTGAGGAAACTGCAAAATAAGTGAGTAGCCTTTCTCCTTAATAGGGTTAGGGGGTGGGGGATGGAGGGGAGGCAGATAGAACCATATTTGAATGTCCACATGAACCACCTGGAGAACCCTGTTTGGAAAAGCAGATTCTAATTCAGTGGGTCTGGGGTGGGGCCTGAGAGTCTGCACTTCTAATCTGCTTCACTAGAGTCTGTTGCTGTTGCTTCCTGAACCACACTGAATGGCAAGGCCTTTAAGAACGGTCAGTCTAGGTACCAAGAGAGAGAAGGCCTGGATGTAAAGAATGTAGCTAGACTGTAAACTAGATGGACTATAAATACCCCATGAAGACACTAATGATGCTTTTCGTGCCACTGCAGCACAAGGCCTGACGTAGTCTACCATATTCAGTAAATACATATATTTTCCCTGATGATCTTCAATACAGCGAGCCCTGAATGTTCCTATTTTTTCAATCTTAACACTTTAAAGGCCTAAGCAGTACCCACATTTCTTGAAGCAACCCCATTTATTCCAGACGTTCATCTGACGTCTGATTCACACTGAAGCCAGAGGCGCTGAAGCACTTTTGTCTGACCCTTGCAGTCTTCAGAGATTCATTCTTCACTCCCAAGTACACTCACATCCCACCCTCGGCCGTAGCTCACTTCTGACAGGCTGGTTTGGATCTTAATCACGGCTCCCACAGTTTTAGTTAATACAGCTTTATCCGTAAACTTAATCAGCAAGCTCACCACTTTATCATTTCAGCCATTGATCAAACAACAGCCACTAAATCATAGAGGGCCCTGGTTGATCCCTGAAAACTATGCCCATTCTTGACGCAGAGCCATTGATGAAAACTACTTGTAGATTGCTTTTTTAACCACTTATTTACCAGTTTCATTTCAACAGAATAACTCATAATAAACAATTTTTAAAATAATGTATTAAATAGCAAATGTGAAACTTGCTTTTTATTTTAAAGATGCAAAAAACCAATCATAACCTATTACATACATCTACAGTGATTTCTTTCAATTCAATAAGATCAAACTATGCATATTGACCTGCAGCTTATTTTGGTCACTTATTTCTAGACAGAAACCTTGACATTATAATCCTAAGATTATGAAACCATAGAGCCAATAAAGTCTGACAAAATTTATTAGAGATAAATATTGAATATATACCTGTCTGCAAATGTAAATGTTTGCCTTGTCACTTAGTCATTTGTCAGTGTGTTTTAGAGTAATTATGTATAATCTTATATATAAAAAATAATCTGGTAGGCCTAAAAACCATCCTTATAGAGAAAAAATATTGAAAGCAATTTTTTAAGATAAAAAATTTAAGAATGCAATGAATAATGAGCCAAAAGCAAAAACAATCAAACAACACTCCTTGTCTTTTAAGAAATGATGTAGAAAAGCATCAGTTTATTTCTACATACCCGATTCTTAAAAATATCTGATTCTTAAAAAAAGGAGGGGGGTTATAAAACACAGGGAAGCATAAATATAAACACAGCAAAAATGACTGAAGGTATAGCTAGTTTTAATTTTCAAGGGATGATGTTTTCAGATTTTTAATGGAAATTTTGAGAAGTAAGAATTCAGTTAATCTGGGGATTTTCCCACTACTGGGTATATACCCAGAGAAAACCATAATCCAAAAAGAAACATGCACCATAATGTTTACTGCAGCACTATTTACAATAGCCAGGACATGGAAGCAATCTAAATGCCTCTCAACAGGTGAATGGATAAAGAAGATGTGGCACATATATACAATGGAATATTACTCAGCTATAAAAAGGAATGAAATGGAGCTATATGTAATGAGGTGGATAGACCTAGAGTCTGTCATACAGAGTGAAGTAAGCCAGAAAGAGAAAAACAAATATTGTATGTTAACTCATATATACGGAATCTAAAAAAAAAAAAAAAGGTACTGATGAACCCAGTGACAGGGCAAGAATAAGGATCCAGATGCAGAGAATGGACTGGAGGACACAGGGTTGGGGGGGCAGGGGGCAAAAGGGAAACTGGGACAAAGTGAGAGAATAGCATAGACATATATATACTGCCAACTGTAAAATAGATAGCCAGTGGGAAGTTGCTGTATAGCAAAGGGGGATCAACTCAATGATGGGTGATGCCTTAGAGGGCCAGGACCGGGAGGGTGGGGAGGAGTCACGGGAGGGAGGGGATATGGGGATATGTGTATAAATACAGCTGATTGACTTTGGTGTACCTCATAAGCTGGTACAAGAGTGTAAAGCAATTATATTCCAATAAATAAATTAAAAGAATAAATAAAGAACAACAAAAAAAAAATCTAGGGATTTTGTTGTAGAAACAGACTCACATCATAGGAGAGCTATATTGAGCTTTTATTTACAGTCTTGATATATGAGGTTAGGTCAGGGAAATTTTTTAAATCATCATTTACAGACCTTTGATTGTTTTTTTTTTTGGTGTCTCTGCTTATTAGCACCCTAATTTCCTTTAGGCTGACCCCGTTGTATGCTGTCTTATAACAGTACCTTTTGTGCAACCCCATTTTTTGCTGTCATGGTGGGAAAGAAAATCAAGTTGTATGTCATTCTTAACATGGAAGTGAGGGGGAGCCTGGAAGTATCTTCTGTTAGTTCCTTTTTGTTTGTTTTCCATTATGGTGTGAGAAAAAATCAGAAAGGAGAGAAAGTGAAGGCAATGATGGGTCAGACATTAAAAGACAGGTGCTTACTGTGCTAATGTATACCCCTAGGACAGGGGTACATATTAGCCGACCTCTACTTGCTCTTTTTCTACTTCCTTTCTTCTCTTTTTATTTTCTTTTCTATTTTCTATTCTTTTTTCTCCATAAATTTCTTTTTTTTTGTTTTAAGAACTTTTATTGAGATACAGTTAACAGACAATAAACAGCATATATTTAGAGTGTACAATTTGGTGTCCCAATCTCCCAATTCATTCCCCCCCAACCCTCCCTGCTTTCCCCACTTGGTGTCCATGTGTTTGTTCTCTACACCTGTGTCTCTATTTCTTCCTTGCATTTCCTCTTTCATAGTTGTTAGCATTTGCCTTATGTATTGAGGTGCTCCTATATTGCGTGCATATATATTTATAATTGTTATCTCCTCTTCTTGGATTGATTCCTTGATCTTTATGTAATATCCTTAATTGTCTCTTGTAACATTTTTTATTTTAAAGTCTATTTGATCTGATATGAGTATTGCTACTCCAGCTTTCTTTTGATTTTCATTTGCATGGAATATCTTTTCCATTCCCTCACTTTCAGTCTGTATGTGTGCCTAGGTCTGAAGTGGGTCTCTTCAAGACAGCATATATATGGGTCTTGTTTTTGTATCCATTCAGCCAGTCTGTGTCTTCTGGTTGGTGCATTTAGTCCATTTACATTCAAGGTAATTGTCGATATGTATGTTCCTATTACCATTTTCTTAATTGTTTTGTTGTTGTTTTTGTAGGTCCTTCTCTTTTATGCTTCCCGCTTAGAGACGTTCCTTTAGCATTTGTTGTAGGGCTGGTTTGGTGGTGCTGAATTCTCTTAGCTCTTGCTTGTCTGTAAAGCTTTTGATTTCTCCGTCGAATCTGAATGAGATCCTTGCTGGGTAGAGTATTCTTGGTTGTAGGTTCTTCCCTTTCATCACTTGAAATATATCATGCCACTCCCTTCTGGCTTGCAGAGTTTCTGCTGAGAAATCAGCTGTTAACTTGATGGGAGTTCCCTTGTATGTTATTTGTCATTTTTCCCTTGTTGCTTTTAATAATTTTCTCTGTCTTTAGTTTTTGTCAGCTTGACTACTATATGTCTTGGCGTGTTTCTCCTTGGGTTTCTCCTGCCTGGGACTCTCTGTGCTTCCTGGACTTGGGGAGCTATTTCCTTCCCCATGTTAGGGAAGTTTTCAACTATAATCTCTTCCAGTATTTTTTCAGGTCCTTTCTCTCTCTCGTCTCCTTCTGGGACCCCTATAATGCGAATGTTGGTGCATTTAACATTGTCCCAGAGGTATCTTAGGCTGTCTTCAGTTCTTTTCATTCTTTTTTCTTATTCTTTTCTGCATCAGTGATTATCACCATTCTGTCTTCCAGGTCACTTATTCACCCTTCTGCCTCCGTTAATCTGCTATTGGTTCCTTCTAGTGTATTTTTCATTTCAGTTATTGTGTTGCATATCTCTGTCTGTTTGCTCTTTAATTCTTCTAGGTCTTTGGTGAACTTTTCTATCTTTGCATCCAGTCTTTTTTCAAAGTCCTGGGTCATCTTCACTATCATTATTCTGAATTCTTTTTCTGTAAGGGTGCCTATCTCCTCTTCATTTAATTGTTTTTCTGGGGCTTTATCCTGTCCCTTCATCTGGTACAAAGTCCTCTGCTTTTTCATTTTCTCTCTCTTTCTGTGGCTGTAGTTTTCAGTTCTGCAAGACAAAATACTGCTGATACTGCTTGATACTGCTGTCTACCCTCTTGTGGAGGAAGCTATCTGGGAGCCTCCTGTGTGCTTCCTGATGGGAGGGACTGATGGTGGGTAGGGCTGGGTAGGTGGAGCTCAGTAAAGCTTTAATCTGCTTGTCTGCTAATGGGTAGGGCTGTGTTCACACCCTGTTGGTTGTTTGGCCTGGGGCCACCTAACACTGGAGCCCACAGGCTCTTTGGTGGGGCTAATGGTGGACTCTGGGAGGGCTCACACCAAAAAGCACTTCCCCAAACCCCTGCTGCCAGTGCCCCTGTCTCCTCGGTGAGCCACAGCTTCCCCCCACCTCTGTAGGCAACCCTCCAACAGCAGCAGGTGGGTCTGGTTCAGTGTCCTATGGGGTCGCTGCTCCTTCCCCCTGGGTCCTGGTGAGCACATATTTTTGTGTGCCCTCTATGAGTGGAGTCTCTGTTTCCCCCAGTCCTGTGGAGGTCCTGCAATCAAATCCTGCTGGCTTTCAGGGTCTGATTCTCTGGGGATTCCTCTTCCCGTTGCTGGACTCCCAGGTTGGGAAGCCTGACGTGGGGCTCAGAACCCTCACTTTAGTGGGTGGACTTCTGCAGTATAACTGTTCTCCAGCTTGTGAGTCACCCACCCAGCATTTATGGAATTTGATTTTAACGCTATGTGCCCCTCCTACCGTCTCATTGCGGCTTCTCCTTTGCCTGTGGATGTGGGGTGTCTTTTTTTTGGTGAGTTCCAGTGTCTTTCTGTCGATGATTGTTCAGCAGTTAGTTGTAATTCCCGTGCTCTTGCAAGAGGGAGTGAGTGCACTTCCTCCTACTACACCATCTTAATCCTATCTCTCCATAAATTTCTTTATCACTTTTTATTTTCTCCCAATTCCTTGTCCTCTTTTATTTCCTTTGTCTTCCTAGCCTATGCTTTTTCTTCCTCTGGTACCCAACATTCATCTCCAGAAATCTCTATTATCCTGTGTCTCTCTTCTGTCTAGTCATCCAACAGTGTTTGTGTCTCTAACAAAGTTTTCTCCTCTTTACCCCCTCCCATATCCTTATCTTTTCATAATATCAAGATACTCAAAGAAAGAAAAATTGTCTTGACTGCGTTTTCCACAACGCATATTGGATGTAATCCCATTGTTTGCTGAGAAAATAATTTCTTGTGACTTGCAGTGGTTTCCTTTGTCTAGGTGTCCCACTCATCACCGGCTACTCTATTCAGCTGTGAGGGATGTATACACAGGGCCCAACTATGTTCTCTGCCCAAATATTTGCAACAGAGGTTGGTCTTAAGGCCTCCAGTCTTCTACACATAATGATTGTTTTGCTCAGTTCTCTGCATCTAGTTTTCATATTTTTTTCATTATTTCAACTGTATTCTAGCTGGCGCTGCACAACCCACAAAAATTTAAATGTTTTTGTCAATTGTGGACAGCAGGCCAAATAGCTTCAAGCATCTTCCAGCCCCCTCAACTATAGCCTCTACTTCCTCTCTCTCATCCCCTTTCTATCCCCTCCCTTCTCCCCAGCACACACTCCCATTGTATTTTATAGTAACAGTACTGTTAGAAAAACAATACATAAAAGCATATTCTATTGGAAACTGTAAACCACTGAGCTGGCCATCAGAAGACAGTATCGTTGATATTATGTAAACATGTATTGTTTTTCAGCAGAGGAAAGAGATGGTGTCAGAAAGTCTGAATCTGTGCACTCTATAGAGACAATGAGGTTATACAAATATATAGACTCAAGAAATGTGATCAGCGCTCTTGTGGTTTGTGTGATCTGTTTCTGTGATGAATGGCAAGTCACTAAGCAGGATCGGTTAAAGTCGAAGGAGGAAACCTCAGGTTTGTATTAGACGGTGGTCATTAAGTTCAGACGTGGGTATTTCCTTGTGCATTTCCTCGTGAATCTGATTATTAACCCTGCTCAGGACGATATGTTTTGGCTATCTCAGAGGAAATGTTGGTGTGCATTATTATTTGATCCAAATAAATGGAAAGAAAGAAAAAAAATGTGTGTGTATACGTATATTTTAATATATATTCTTTTTTAAAGCTTTTTTATTGGAGTATAGTTGATTTACAATGTTGTGTTAGTTTCAGGTATACAGCAAAGTGAATCAGTTATACATATACATATATTCACTTTTTTTTTAGATTCTTTCCCCATATAGGCCATTACAGAGTATTGAGTAGAATCCCCTGTGCTATACAGTAGGTCCTTATTAGTTGTCTATTTCATATGTAGTAATGTGTATGTGTCAATTCCAATCTCCCAATTTATCCCTCTCCCCCTTTCCCCACTGGTAACCATGGGTTTGTTTTCTACATCTGTGACTCTATTTCTTTTTTACAAATAAGTTTGTACCATTTTTTTAGATTCCACATGAGTGATATCATATGATACTTGTCTTTCTCTGACTTACTTCACTCAGTATGACAATATCTGTGTCCATCCATGTTGCTGCAAATGGCATTATTTCTTTCTTTTTCACGGCTAATATTCCATTGTATGTATGTACCACATCTTTCTTTATCCATGCCTCTGTCGATGGACATTTAGGTTGCTTTCTTGTCCTGGCTATTGTAAATAGTGCTGCAATGAATATTGGGGTGCACGTGTATTTTCGATTTATGGTTTTCTCCAGATATATGCCCAAGAGTGGCATTACTGGATCATATTAAAAACTCTATTTTTAGTTTTTCAAGGAACCTCCATACTGTTGTCCGTAGTGGCTGTACCAATATACATTCCCACCAACAATGCAGGAGGTTTCCCTAGAAAATATGTTTAGAAAGACATTCTAATACCAGAAAGAAGTCCAAGATGACTTGGTCCAACTCCCTATTCTTCAGTGTAGAAGCTGAGATCCGGAGAAATTAGAAACTTGCTCAAGTCATGCAGGCCTTTCTGGACAAAATCACATCCAGAATCAAGGTTTCTGGGCTCTGTGATTCGTTTCCTTGACAACTGTATTTTCGTGTTTTCTGCATATGTAAATCCTTTTTAGTACTCACAGTTGTAACAAGTTCAACACATATGTATTTGTTCTTGTCTTTACTTTTAAAAATTTATTATATGCAAAGAATTGCACTTGTAGTTTAAATGTGTATTGGAAGTAGTATTGTTGTATTTGTTTTATATTGCTGATGTAACAAGCAAATGACAAAGTTAGTGGCTTAAAGCAGCTCAAATATATGATCTTACACTTCTGCAAATTAGAAGTCTCACAATAGTGGTTAAGAGTTTGGGTTCTAGACCCCAAATGGTTTGGTTTGAATGACAGCTGTGTGACCTTTGGCTCTCTTACTTAACTGTTCTCTGACTCAGTTTCCCCTTCTGGAAAATGTGGATATTGATGATACCTGCCACTTAGAGCAACTGTGAAGATTATAGGCGTTAATTCACATTAAACACATGGAGCAGCCTGGCACGTTGTAAGCATGGAAGAGAGAGAGATCGATTCTTATTATTATAATTGTCATTACTAATAAGAAAATTGGGCAACAGAATTCCTGATATTTAGGAACTCACAGTTGAGTTGTCAAGAGGTGTTTTACTATGAATAGTGTTTTACATTATGAACTATTCAATTTTTTGAATGGTTCCGATAGTGTAACGAGTGTGCTTGGTGTAGAAGAGAGGACAGGACATTTTGAGCAGGGGGTGGGGGAGAAGGACAGTAAAAGAAAGGCTTGAAACCAGAAAGTTGAATCTGAGCATTGTTTATCCAGTATGTAAGCTGGACAAGTGTCAAAAAGGGACTCACTTTGTTGGTTCGCATTTGTCAAGATCATTTCAGTAAATATTGATAGCCTCTGACAGGAAAAGCTGGGTGGAAAGTGGATTTCTCTTACCCTACATATAAATTTTTCTATCAAGTGGTTTGTCATTAATGAAAGCAATGCTCAAAACAATTTCTGCCCCAAGTATGAACATTTACTAACAGTTCTCTTCTGTAAACCTGTAGCTAACTCTGTTCTCTGTTGTTTTAAATTCTCTAAATACCTTGAGGGAGAGGATCACTCTAGGACAGATGTGGCCATGCTCTGATGGTGGGATTAATGTGCTTTTATCAGGCAGCAGAAACAGCCATGCTGTAGGCCTGCACATGGCTGAAGGGCACTTCCCTAGTAGAATTGCTAGACTACTGGGCTCACCAGATTCTTAGGCCCCATCTTTGTAAGGCTGAGAGCTCCTGGATAGCATTTAAAATCAACTACTGGGAATTCCCTAGCAGTCCAGTGGTTAAAACTCCGAGCTTGCGATGCAGGGACGCGAGTTTGACCCCTGGTCAGGGAACTAAGATCCCACATGCCACTCGGTGGGGCAAAAAGAAAAAAAAATTAATAAATAAATTCTTACTAAAAAAATAGTAACAAAGCTTTAAAAAAATAAAATAAAAGCAGCTACCTATCTTGAATAACCTTTATTTCACCAGTGGAAAATTACTTCCAATATCTGTTTTGCTGATTCATGGATCCTCTGTTGTACCTTTAGGTAGAGGTATTTGAAATGCTTACTATAGAACTACTGGATTATGGATTCCTGTTTAGAGTCTTTTAAATGCTACCTAACCTGATTAGGATTCTTCAGATTTAATCACCCAACCCCAGATTCTAGATTAGATTTAATTTATACACATGCACACCTATATATTGTTACATGACCTATTCAAAATATTTTCAAGTAAATTGCATACAAAAGGCTATAGTTGAGGGTTTGTGTTGTGGAGCTAAAAGCAATAAGATTACAAATGGGGTTTGGCTCTTTGGTGCTCACGCTGTTCCTGACATTTCCAAATTCTCTGTTGCATATAACCTTCAGCATAAAACCATACTCTCAAATAATAAAATCTTCCCTTGAGTTCACCTCTCCTATGGCTAGTACCTCATATCTTTGCTTTCCTTCATAAGCAAACCCTAATAATTCCAGCTCTCAATTCTCCTTTTTAACTTTTTCATGATAAAAAATATTTTTGAAACTGTCAGATGTGTCTTGCATATAAGAAAAGTGTATAAAATGCACTTATATTTTAACAAATAAAATTAACATACACATCCGTAAACCCATCTTCCAACTTAATAGAATACTATCGAATTGAATCTTCTTTTGTGTCTTTCCTCAGTCAAGTCCCTGCTCCCTCTCTTCTCAACTCCCAGAGCAAGCATGTTATGTCTTTTGTGTTAATCTTCCCCTAACCCATCTTTATATGTATTGTTGTTTGTTTTCAAAAAACTAAAAAGCAAACACAAGCTTGGCTATGCAAGGAAAAGACAGTGTTTTTATTATTAGAAAAAGGGCTCAGGAGAAGAGAAGCTTAACAGCATTTCTGGGTCAGAGTTTAGCTTCAGCTTTCCTGAAAGTTTATCAGTCTTTTCTGGAGAAGAAAGTGAGCAAGGTCGGGAGGTGACCAGGAAAACATAGGGTTCCCCATGTTGGGGCACTTGGAATAGCTTCTGACATCAGCAGAAATATGGTCAAAAGACCTGGGCTGCTCCGTCTATTCTGCTTTTAAGTGAACCACAACCTCCCTTTGAAGAGTGTGTCAAAGCAGAATTGTTCTAGATTGCAAAACATCCTCAGACGATCCAGAGAGTAAGGACGAAGCGAAGAGCAAGAAGTCAACAGCACACGGACAGTTAAGAATCTGGGGTGTTCTATCCTTGGGTCAAGATAACCAGCAAAAGGTATCATGGTGATGGCTGCCTCAGGATTCCTGTTTCCATAGTCACACTGATCCAGTCTGGACTCACAGCCTTCTATGTCTGGTGCATGGCTGTCACTCTAGGACAGCCTCTCTCCTGTGATTGGGTCTCCTGTATTCATTTCTTCCTCTTTCTTAGTTTAGTTGCTCATTTTCAATGAAACTCATCCTTTGGTAGCTTTTGAAGAAAGATTACTAGGCAGTACTACTTTTGAGGATATGCATATTTAAATAGGATCCTCCCACCCTCATACTTGACTTATAACTTAGTTGAGTGCAAAATTTTAGGTTGAAAATCATTCTCCTTGCTTCCAGTGCTGCGCTGAAACGTTCAAAGCCATTCTGATTTCTGATCCTTTGTTTCTGACCTATTATTTTCTCTTTTTTTCTGTGAAAAATGAGGGACTCTTATCTTTATCCTCACTGATGTGTTTATTTTCATCTTTTATTTTGGGCACTCAATGGGCCTTTTCAATCTGGTGACTGATGTCCTTCAGGAAATGCTGAGTTATTTTATTGATGATTCCTGTTCCTCTTTCTTTATTTTTTGGAAGTTGGATTTTCTATACTTTTTTCTAGTCTCCTTATTTTTTCCTCTTTTGTTTTCTCTCTGTTGGTTTGTTATTTTGCTTTCCTTTTTGAGTGATTTCCTTAATTTTATCTTCCAATTCTTGATCTACATAACTTTTCAATATTGTTATCATGTACTTGATTTTCAAGAGCATCTTGTTTTGCTTTGGAAGCAATATTGTTCTTTTACCGTTTGGAAGATATTCACAATAGTAATTTTTTGAAGTTTACATCTGTATAGTGTGTTTCCTTCAAGTTTTTCTTTTTTTCTATATATATTGTAATGGTCTCTGTCTTTCACGTTAGAGACTTTCTTCCATATGTCTAGTGATGCTTGAGCGTATGCTTACTATAAAGAGTGCAGGGGTGGGGGAGGAGGGGCAGTGAACTGATAGGATGACCTGAGTGCATGGGTGGACTTACCAACTTTGAGCTCTACTTATTTTTGGATGGACCCTCAAGGTAAGTATCTTTAGATCATTCTCCATTGATTTGATCAGGTTCCCCAGGGAAGTGTTTTCCCATCTCCTGCCTCAAGGAGTAGGTTCTAAATCCATGTGTTCTTGGAGCCAAGTAGTAAAAGAGAGATAAAGGGTCTCTGTATTCAGCATTCAATATGCACATGGTCATTTAATCTGCCTTGTTTTCAGTATGGCATTCACTTTCTCAACTAATCCAGAGAGTCTCTATTTTATTTTCTGTAGAGAAAAAACCTGTAGACTTCTATGGGGCAGAAGAGAGGCAGTTACCTAACAAGGTGAAATGGGAGAGGGAGTCAAGGAATCTGTTTTTCAGACAACTTTCACCAAGTCCCTTTCATTTTTGTGTAAACTCCCCCAGTCCCTTAGTTCTAGAGTTACCAGCTGCTGCTAATTCCCATGTCTGTTGAGGATTTTGTGGTATAAATTGGTTTGTGCTCAGATTTCCTTATGACTAGCTTGGAATTCAGCTTTCCTGAGTCTGCTAAGCCATTTGCCACGCATCCATCTGCTTTCAAAATTTTGTTGCTTTCGTCTTTTCTCCTGATCTCTTCATACTTTTTTTTTTAAAATGGTCTTACTGGGCTCTCGGGAGGAGGTGAATTAGATGTGTGTTCGGTCCATCAAGTTGGCCCAGACAGTTCCCAGTATTCTTCAACTTGCTTTGGTCTGGTTTCTGGTTCTATTGTACCAATAAAAGTGATTGTTTTTAGGGCACTAGTGACTTCCATGTTACCTAATTCAACATCCTTTTGGGGTATTCATTTCATTGACCCCCACCACATCACTTGACACTAATGTCCATTCCTTGGAACCACTGACTTGCATTCTATGGTATGACCTTTTCCAGATTTTTCTCCCAGCCTTTTAATTAGCTTTATTTTCTGGCTTCTCAACCTCTGAGCCACACTCCAAATCATAGTGTTCTTTGGTTCCTTGTGTTTTGTATTTATTCTCTCACCCCAGATTAGCAATCTCTTCATCACAGCATCAAGAAAATACCTATATATATTGATTGTGCCCCAGATTTCATCTCCATTGTTAATTTCCTCCTGAGTTTTCAGTCTTATATATCCAATTATTCATTTTCCTTATAGCATATTCCATTTTTCATTATGTAGTAATTTACATATTTAATTAATCTTCATTTTCTTCCTAGATTCTGAAACCTATTAAGGAAGAAACTGTATCTATGTGCTTACTATTATTTACCTACTATAGCATCTGTCACATGGTAGGGGCTCAATAATGCGTGTTGAATTAATGAATATACATGAATAAATATATACATATATACGAATATGACTTAGATTTTGGCTTTGTATTTTCCATTCTCCAGCATATTATACTCTTTGTCTAGGACTGAGCTAGGGACTTTTCAGATCATTGAAAACTGGCATGCATCACTGCCCTTGTTTTTTTTTCTCCTATGTGACATTATCAAAGCCTTAGAGAAAAGATTCAGCCACTTGGTAACATACATTTAAGATCAGTCACCTTAGGAGAAGGTGACGAATTATATGAGGAGAGTTGAGTAAAAGTTTCTTTCTAAAATACCTATTTAATTTGTGAAAAATAACCCCCAAATTAGCAGCATTTAACTTGTTGCCAAAATCAATAATCAAAAATCAAAAAAGAATCATAGGTTTCCGGCCCATCAATTTTCCATAGTCTTCCATAATGGGAAAAAGTACCATGAGATTGAGACACCTAATCATGGGTTTTTACCTAGTTCTGGAGTCTACATTAACTCCTGACATCTTTATTTGTTGAAATATCATTTTGGGGATCCAAGTAGAATAGAATTGAAAAACAGGGGATTTCCACCAGCCTCCTGGCTAGAACTTTCCCCTTTAGTTCTTCACATTGTCTAAGGATGGTAAGACAAAGATTATTGAAAAGAAAACAATGATTTGCCAGGTAATGTGATATGGAAAGCCAGTGTTGGCTGTTTAGGGAATTGCACCTCCCACGCTGTTGAAACAGGCTTGCTTTATCATGTGTTGAAATCGCATTTTAGATTCTCAGCTATGCTTCCATGTTTCTGATGGCTGAGCCTGTCTCTGAAGTGAGTTCAACTGGGCCTAGATTAAAACCCAATTTAGTTCAAAGAGCATTTTCAGTGTATACTAAGTATACATGGCCAGTGAAACAACCCCTTTGGGAGTCACTTTTTAGGATTTTAAAAGGTACAGTTAGCTTGTTAATGATTAATACAATTCAGTCATTAAAGTAGTCTAAGACATTTTATTCATATACATTTTGAAAAGCTGCAACCCAATAGATGCTGTCTTAGGTACTCTAGACATTGCGGCAAACAAGTCTAAAAGTTGGAGAAAGAAAATGAGAAAATAAACAAATATATTGAAAACTCAAATACTTTTTGATAAAAGAAATCAAATAGTGTGATGTGATTTTCTAATGTCTTAGAGTGGGTATGTGTGTTTGGGTTCTTTAGATCAAGGTGATCATGGAAGACCTCTTCAAAGAGGTATTTTTAAGCTGAAATGTAGAGAATAACAAGTAGTCAGTCATTTAAAGACCCAGAAAAGAGCATTCTGTGTCAGGGAAATAGGGCCAAAACCTGTGTCATCAGAGAGCTTGGTGTGTAGGCAGAATTAAAAGACCAGCTTTTGAGTGCAGTGAGGAAAGTGGGATATGTTTGGTGATGATATCAGAAAGGTGGGTGGAGATTGGATCATGAAGGACAGTAGGCCTCAAACACTCAACTGGAAGTCTCCAGAATCTTTCAGAGAGTCTGCAACATTAAAATGACTTTGATGGAAATACTAAATGTTATTTGTCTTTTTTCACTTTCATTTTCTCATATGCACATAATAGAGCTTTCCAGAGGCTACATACAACTTTTCTTACAGCCCTCAAATTTCTGAAATCTCAAGACAACCAAAATTTAAGGTAAGACAGATGCCTCCAAGGAGAGATGGTATATGAGTCATACTAGCCGATAAGAAAAATTTCAGTTAAAAATTTTAATGCCTGAGCTAAAGGCTGAGCATGGTAATATGAGAGTCTAGATCTCCTAGAAGCCTTAGACTGAAAGGGGCTTGACACTCACTCACAGGCTCTTTCTTGTGGTCTTTGCTGGGTACTTTTGAGAAAGACTGGAGTCAGGATAAGAGTCTAGAGTAAATCTCACTGGTGGTGTAGGCCTGGAGGAGAGGAAAACAACCTCTGTGGGAAAAGCATGAAGCCCCATCCAAGTCCTTCAGTTGGAACTGTCAGACAAGGGATTTGAAATAAACTGCATGAATATGTTAAGGGTTCCATTAAAACAGAGGACAATGCACAATACCAGAAGATGAACTTCAGCAGAGAGATGGAAATTATAGGAAACAATCACATGGAAATGCTATAAATGAAAAACAGAGTTAAAAAAATATCATTGACAAGCTTATAAGTAGACTTAAACTAGCTGAGGAAAAGAATCAGGGAAATTGAAGATAGGCCAATATAAATTACCCAGTCTGAAACACAAATGGAAAAAATAATTAAAAAAAAAAACTGAGCATTCAAGAGTTGTGGAACAGTATCAAATGATTTAACATACATGTGATTTGAATCCTAGAAAAAGGAGAGATAAAGAATAGGACAGAAGCTGTGTTTCAAAAACATGGTTGAGGATTTTCTAAAATTAATGAAAGATACCAAATCACAGATCTGAGAAGCACAGAGACTACTTGGGATTCAAAAACAAAAACAAATAGAACAAAATCCAAAAACCTAGGCACCACATACTCAAACTTCTGAAAAGCAAAGGGAAAGTTAAAACCTTGAAGGCAGTACAAGAAAAAGGTTCATTACGTAAATAAGAACAAAGATGAAAATTATAAGAAGCTTTTTAGAGCTCTGAAAGCAAGAAGACAATAGAGTGACATTTTTAAAGCACTGCAAAAAAGTCAACCCAGAATTTTACACCCAGCAAAAATATCTTTCAACAATGAGAGAGAGATTTTTCAGACCAATAAAAACTGAGAGATTCATTACCATCAGATCTGTTTTACTAAATATGTTAAAGGAACTTCTTCAGGAAGAATAATATAATGCAATAAAAACTTGGATCTATATGAAGAAGTAAAGAGCACTGGAAATGGCATTAAAGAAGGAAGATATAGAATTCATATTTTTTGTTTTTTTCACTTTAAATTGCCCTCAAAGATAACTTACTTTTCTAAGTATTTGTCTAAAGCAAGTAGTACTATATTGTGTATTTATAGCACATATTAAGCAAAATTTACAAAATAATTGCAAAAGTAGAGGACAGAGAAAGTAGAATGACCACTGTTTTAAGTTTCTTGTACACCATGTGAAGTATTAATATTATCTGAAAGTAGATTGATCAAAGATATATATTGTAAACTCTAAAGCAAACACTAAAAGTTATACTAAAAGAGGCAGAACTCCTTAATAAAATAATAAATAAAATACATAGTAATTACAAAAAATAAATAAGAGAGACATAACAATATTTCAACTTTAATTTCTAATATGGCAAGTATTGATAGGTATAACCCAGCTTTTTGCATTTTTTGCTGATTTTTAGGAGTGTAAAAGAATCCTTAGACCAAAAAGTTTTACAGTTGATATAGCACCTTAAATGCTCTCATAAGAAATTTGGGTTTTATTTTAAGTGTGATTTGAAGCTCTTTGAAAATTTTAAGTAAAAGAGTAAGATGCCCAGATTTACATTACAAACAGATGTAGAGAATAGACTATAGGAAGCAAGAATAGAGGCAGAAGACAGGTCAGCAGTCATCCAGGCCATGTGGGATGATGGCTTGGCCAAAAGTGGTGGCAGTGGAGAGGAGTGGATGAATCGGGCTGATCTTATAAGATGTACTTATAAGTTTGGGTTGAGAGAAAAGGATTGATCAAGGACAATGCCTAGATTTTTAATCAACTTTATAGATTAAATTTTACCCTTTTAAAGTGTTCAGCTGGATGAGTGTAGACAGATGTATACACCTGTGAAACAACCACAGTACTGAAATATTGAATATCTCTACCAACCCTAAAGAATTTCTTGCATCCCTTCCCAGGACTCCCAGATTTTTCACTTTAGCAATGAAGGAATAATGGTGTAACTATGTCCAGTAAGGGAGGAATATATTTAAAAGGGGGAAAGGTGGGAATGAAGAATTCTGACGCTAGATTGATAGGTAGTTTTCAATGATCATGTTTTATATCCTCCAAGATGACGTTTATATCATTTCCTTTTGCTCTTCTCCAACTGGAGGAGAGCTCTAATTCCACCCTGCGATGGCACTCTGCAATTCCCTTTATTATACACTCACTGCACCACTCGATTGTAATTGATTGTATGTCCCCAAATACAGTGAGCTCCTAGGTGCTATGACTGCTCTTCTGCACAGAGTCTGACAGATCATGAGCATGCAGTAAATGCGGGACGAATAAGTGAATGTGAATGATTCTCAGTTTGCTGGGATTTCCCATCATTATTAAGATGGTATTCTTCATACCTGACTGGAATACAAAATATCCCCCAGCTGCAATGTCAGTTGTAAGATACTGTTTCATTGGTTACGATACCTCTTTTTTGATGTGATTCTGGCTTTTTGAGCAACAGACAGCATCTGTAAGCTGGCTGGCTGGGTTAGAAAAGCCTTCTAGGATTAGAGCAGGGCGATGATAACTGCTCAACAAAGACTCCAGCCCTTTCAGCTTTGAGTGTTGACACAAGAAGCCCAGACAGCCCTCAAAATATGCTCCATCCACATTTTCTTTAATGTAGTACTGCCTTCTGGAAGAACAATGATGACTTAGAGTGTGCAACACATTTTAAACATTGAAATATAACATACATATGATAAAGTACGCAATGAATTTTTACATATATATTCACCCATGGAACCATCACCCAAATGAAGATATAGAACCCAGAATTTAAAGGGAGGAAAAGTGAGTGATCTCTTGTCATGAATGAGAATAGATTGAAATGTAGAGCATTCCAGCTCAAATTGTGTTTTCATTTCCATCTGTTATGTAAGGAAAGCAAAATCTTGCCTGCCATGTGACATAGTATAATATAATCTGAAGGCAGATTGTTGAGTTAAACATGTATATTGTAAACCTGTGGGCAACCACTTGACATTTTTTTCAAGAGGTATAAAAGTTTAGGCAGTATGTGATTGCCTCTATGTAATCATTATTTTTCTTGTTCTTTCGCATGGGGATGTAGTCAAAACTTAAAGATATATTTTTAACTTTCTCCTCTGAACTCTTATTTTATTGATACTTTCATTTACCTAATGACTGGTTTCATCAGAGAGCTGAGAGCAAAACTTCAGCACAGATTTGGTTGAATAATCGAAATGTTTGAATTAGTGGGAGCTGACTGAACAGGTCTTGCTAGTAATAATAAAGAGTGATTTTCTGCATGTCTTGTCCTAGTCGGCTATATCACATAAAACTGGGGACGGTCTTGTGGACTGAGAAAACCCCACTGCTTCATTTGAGCGCCTTATGGATTCACTCACTGATTCGAAGTGTGTCAACACTGAGAGAATGGAGACAAGAGATACGAAAATCATGTCTATCTGTGTTTCATTTGAAGTCAGATTTACTGGAAGAGTTTGAAAGGCACAACCCGTTTCTCCAGGAGGATACTGGATAAGAGATTGACATGCATTACATAACAAATATTCTTCCAGTAATAACAAGGTTTGCATTTATAAGCAGCTTTTAACTTTTCACTGGCTTTTACGCATATTATCTCATTTAAGATCGTTTTATATGTCTCCTAAAATGCACATAAATGCCAGATTTCAAACATAGATGAAATTTGCAACGGATTTTGAAGTAGTCATAAATTGCTGTGGATGTACCCTCAAGAACATGCCTTCCGTAACAAGAACAGAATGTATCTTTAAACCTGCGATGTTAAGAGGCTGACAGTTGATGTATTACTGTAATAAGCAAGCTCTTTTCCAAGTCCCTCCCAGGAATCATTCGCACGTTTTTCAGATATGGAGCATCCAGAATTGTTTTTAATTTGGAGCCAAGAACTTTTCAGCTGATTCCATTTCTTGTTTTTACCTGTATCCCCTTAAGCTGGGATTGCAAGCAGAGTGATTAAAATCAGATACCTTCTTTCTGTAGCCAGGAAGAGAACATTCTGTAAGGCAGGGAAATGATTGGTAGAGGGAACAGCAGATTTTAAGTAAAGCCTTCCACAGTTAGATTTGGTGGGGGAGAGGCATTGCTTGAGGGTGTTACAAAGTTGGGGAGAGATAAATGTTTGTGATTCAAGAAATATTGCTCAAGGAGAGCAATAGCTAAAAGTTGGGTAGGTCTTTCTGGTGTTGTACATACTGAGTAAGGTGAGACACAAAAGCTGCAGCTAAATATATAGTTGAGTTACTGTAGGAGGGCTTGGGAGCCTCAGTTTGGTTTAAGACTGAATTACATTTGATTCCTAGCTCAGTGACTTAGGGTGACTTAACCTCTCTTGGGCTTCAATGCTCTCCCTGTAAATTGGGGATCATATGGTCGCAATATCATAGATTCACTCAAAGCTTAATTGAAATGATTTACACAAAGCATTTAGCATTCCATTTGGCACACAAGAATTGCTTCATAAATGCAACCCTTCATCAGGGCTGAATTTTAACGAGTGTTAGAGTGAATGCTCATAAAATGAACAAGCTAAAGAATCAAAATGGTAGGAGAGAAAACTGAGCTTTTGAAATGAAACATGGAGATTTCATGTTTTTCATGGGTTAAAGGATTACAGTATTATTCAGAGTTTCCTGCTTTCATGAAACGGTAGAACCCTTAAGCTGAAATGCTGATTCTACAAGGCAGAGAAATTTCTTTCTCCTAGAGTTTAATGTTCCCCACTGTAATCTGGATTATGGTACTTTTACAGTTATAAACAAGATTATCATAACTTTTGCATCGGTAACTTTACATCACATTTCTTTAGATAGCCACACCCTTTTTTTAAAAAATTAGGGAGATTGAAGTTGAGATTTTTGCTTGTCACATTCCATGAAGTGTCATGTCACTTTTTTTCCTCAGAAAATTAATACCTTTCTTTTCCTCATCTTCTGTACTGTGCTCCCCTCAGCCATTTGAATTAAATACGTCTCAGGATTCTGGGCAAATATGTATATGCTCATGAGAGCCCCTAAACTTATGATGGTGATGGTGACGACAGTGCTGCTGTTGTTCCTGACTAACTACTAGGTGCCAGGCACTGTGCTCAGCCTTTTAAAACGAGCTCCCTTTATCACTCCAGCAACTCTGCGAGGCAGGTACCACCATTTCAAGTGGGAAAACTCAGCAGAGGTTAAACAACCCACGCACGGGCACAGTCAGTAAGCAGCAGTGTTGGTGTTTGAACCAGGGCAGTTGATCCCAAAGCCCTAACTCTGAGCCTCCATGGCTTGATCAGGGCCCACATTAAGCCAAAGCCCTGCTGGCTTTTGGTAGAGAACCCATTTGTCCCGAGTTGCCTGAGGCAGTCCAGCTTATGTGCCGGTGTAATTATTAACAGTGCCCGTGTTTGCTTCCCAACTGTCCTGGCCTTGTTTGGATGATAAATTCTATGGTCCGCTCAGCCTTTTGCCAGTTTTTATGCTCATCTCTCATTAGGCATCACATTTCCATTTATAAGCACTCCCTCAGGGACCCAGTGACATGTGATGCCTTGGGCTTTCTTCACTTCTCTGCGTTGGCAGCTTTTAACGCCACGTTGTTACAAATGTCAGCTGCATTGCATAGGCTCTTGAAGATTCTGTGGACATCCTTCTTCATCGTGATACCCTTTATCGTGATATCCTTCATCATGATATCTTTGGGTTTCTCTGCTTGAATAACTTGAATAACCTTGAATAACTTTTATTTTAAATATTCAAACTGAAGACTTCCCTGGTGGCACAGTAGTTAAGAATCCACCTGCCAATGCAGGGGACACGGGTTTGATCCCTGGTCCAGAAAGATCCCACATACCGCGGAGCAACTAAGCCTGTGAGCCACAACTACTGAGCCCTCACGCCACAACTGACTGAAGCCTGTGTGCCTAGAGCCTGTGCTCCACAAGAAGAGAAGCCACAGCACTGAGAAACCTGCACACCGCAATGAAGAGCAGCCCCCCACTCACCACAAGTAGAGAAAAGCCTGTGGGCAGCAACGAAGACCCAGTGCAGCCAAAAGATTGAAAAAAAAAATCTCAAAGAAAAACTAGGAAAACTAGAAATTTCAACAACTTTCACAGAGGGTTGTGGCTGTCCTTTTTAGTTGTTGTTGTTGTTGTTGTTATTTTATTTGAGGTTGCCCAAAAAGTGCTTAGGTTTTTCCACAAGATGTTACGGAAAAACCTGGATGAACTTTTTGGCCAACGCAATGTTATTTTGCCTAAAGAAAAGTCAGCTAATATTTTGGAAGGATTCATCAACTGGTGAATTTCATCTTGTTCTCCACTTTACGTCTTTTACCTCATGAAAATATCTTTTCAAAGCAGTATTATCTGCCCACGAAGAATTTAAACATGTCGTCGTCATTTTCTTCTAATTTCTTTAGTTCCTCTTGTCTTCTGTGATAATACAGCATCAGCTGTTTCTGCTCCTCACTGCTCATGATGGAGCTCCTTGCCCCCTTTGCTGAATCTTGACAATAATTTTGGTTTTTTCATTCTTCCCCACTTAGTCTGAAAGCTTCTTTTTTTCCTCTTAACTCCCTGTTGCTACACCTCAACACCCACATAGTGCTCCTAGTTTGCGGGTAATCTCAGTCTCCCCTTTGGATATGACTTCTGACATTTGCTTCTCAGCTCCATGTACCCATAACCCCCTGATTCCAGAAAATTCTCTACTTTGGTTTTGAGACACCCTAGTTTGGCTCTATGACTATGTTTCCTTTCGTGAGAAGCTGATGACTACAAATTACAGCCAGTGTTCTCAAGCTGGGTGTCCCTCGTTAGAAATAGGCTATTCACCTGCTAGGAGGAAGGAGGACATTGAATACCTACTTATTCTTTGTTGAAAGGCTATTTGTTGAAAAATTATTCTTTTGCAAAACATGTGTTTCATATAAATGTGTATGTGTTCCTAAATAGGTTATGAAAAACTGGCCTATGATGTTACAAACAAAAGAATGTATGACTGGCACAAGGAACCCATCATTTTGACCCAGTTAAGGGGGGCTAGAAATGGTCCCAGTCACCACGCTCTTATATCCACTGGGACCCCCGTGACGCACCTACAGCTCATCATCTTCCCCTTTGCTGGGTGAACCTGTTTCATGTCTGCACGGGGGCCTGAGGCTGAAGATGCTGAGGCAGGGAGACAGTGGGTAACACTTTGCTCTGCAGTCACCTTCAGATCTTGTCCTGCACCTTCTTTTATTTGGTGAATCTAAAGACCCAAGAGCAATTGTGAGATAGTGATTATTACATGAGAAAGCAAATGCTGCACTCACAGTAAATCCCTACATGTGTTCCTTTAATTAAGGTGGAGTTTAAGGCTCTTCCTTGAAACTATTCTTAACATCCAATACGTTCCACAAACATTTCAAGATGCTAATGGTAATCTGTTATACCTCTATCCCAGTGACAGTCTTATTATTACCTTATCCTGTGATGTAAATAATATGATTTTCAGTTTCATCAGGCAAGTGTCTGGCTCAAGGTCACATCACCAGCCAATGGCCACTCTGGACCCAAATCAGATATTCTCTCCCCTCTACTGAGCTTCCTTCACGTTTCTCTTCACTCCTTCACAACAGAAATCCTACATATCCAGAGAAAAGAGGTGGAAAATCCAGTGTGTGGAAAGGAATATTTCTTTAGACAGCTTGTTCAAAAAGCACATCCAGTACTGCATTTAAATGAATGTCCTGGCCTTCATTTATATTCAGGTGATCCAACATGCAGAAGTGAGAGATGGAGCAGAGAGTATGACCATCATCATGCTGTGTCCACCTAATGCATCTGGACAGCTTTAAAGATACACATGCAAAGAATTTGTCAAGTGGAAATGTCCTCTGACACGTACTTGGTAGTAAATATAAGCGTCTGACTTCCTCAGCTTTGTTTGCTTTATTGCTGAAGGTATTCTCTCTCCCTGTCTTTCTCCTACTTGGTTTAAAAAATTATATTAAATTACTTGATATCTTCTTTCATGGGTCAGAACACTCTTTGGAGAGAATAGTAGAACACCAAGTTTATCAAGAAGTGTGTTTTATACCAATCAACTTGCTGAATATAAAAACCTCTAAAGGAGGAAAGTGAAGTAGACAAAAATACTAAAAGCTGAATCTGTAACCCCAAAGATTTTTTGTTTTTAATTAGTAAGCTTTATTTTCTTAGAGCAGTTTTGAGTTCATGGCAAAATGAACCACCTTTAGTGGTGTATGTTTTATGGGTTTGGGGTTTAGACAGATGTATAATGATATGTATCCACCATTGTCATATTGTACGGGATCGTTTCACTGACCCAAATATCCTCTGTGTGCCATCTATTCTTCTTCTCATCCCCAGCCCATGGTCACCACTGACCTTTTTTACTGTCTCCATACTTGGTCATGGGCTTTTAAGCCACAGAATTGACTCCGTGTCACACCCTCAGTATCTAGTGAGGGCTCCCTCCTCACCCAACACCTTGAACTTTTTCATTTCTGTCTTAAGTAGGGATGGCTGGTTTCTAAAAAAAAGAAACTCTCAAGCTCGTTCAAGTAAAGAGGAAGGTAATTGAAGGATACAACAAGCAGTGTATAGTTGGGTTTAAGAGTGTGAGCTTTGGAATCAGAACTGAGCTCTGCTACCATTCACTCATGGTGAGGACTGTATGGGCAAATCACTTGATCTCTCAGCTTCAGTTTGTCATCTGTAAAATGGCAATAATAATAGTTCTTACTTCCTAGGATTGTTTGAGAATGAAATGAAAGATTGTATGTATGATGCCTTAGATATGTGTTCAATAAAACTGGCCATTATTTCTTTGTTGTGAGTTTGGATACTGAGTCTTCATGAGACTGGAGGTGGAAAGTTGATAAGAATGGAGACCATACATTCAGTCTTTTAATCTCCTTTATCTTTTCTGCTTTTGCATCTTTAAATTTTTTTTTTTCTTGACTGAGGTCCTCAGTTTTCTCTTTCTATCTCTTGACTGTCATGGCCTACGTGACCATTAGTCCTAAATGTATTTGACTTTCTGATCCAGTGTTCATCAGTAGTTGACTATAGCTTAGTTCAAACTCTCCATAATGACAATCTGATTAGTTGCTGGGTTGACACCTTCAGTCACTTTTCCCTCATTGTATAACTAAGCTCATGGTCAGGCTGTTGACTTCTAGCATCAAATAAGTGCTGCTTTTCATTCTACTTTGAGTCTCAAAGTGTTTTGTTCCATCATCCCTGCCCCTCTGGCTTTAGATTCAAGGACTGAGTGAAATGCTTTCCTTGTCTAAAATCTAAAAGATCTGTCACTTAATATGTTCAGGCTTCTTGTAAGTTCTGCGGACCTTTCAAAGGGTTGTTTCAAAAGCTTCTAGACAAAGATAATTGTGTCAAAAAGGAAACAGCTGTCTCTGTATTTGCAGAGGAGAAGAAAGTTAAACAAATGGCAAAGATGAGACTCACATATAATTAAAATTGGATTATTGCAGCATTTGACTCACTAGTCAGGAGCTTGATTCCTCTACCTTGGCATCCATTGTCTTACCATTCCTTCATGCTCACCCTGCCTTCCCATCTTTCATTCAGTATTTCCCTTTCATTTTTATTTATTTATTTATTGTATTTATTTTTTAACTGTTTCCCTTCCTTCCATGATATCATTCTTTTTTTTTTTTTACGCTCTTTATTGGAATGTAATTGTTTTATACTCTTGTACCAGCTTTTGAGGTACACCAAAGTGAATCAGCTGTACTTACACATATATCCCCATATCCCCTCCCTCCCGTGACTCCCTCCCGCTCTCCCTGTCCTGGCCCTCTAAGGTATCACCCATCATCGAGTTGATCTCCCTTTGTTATACAGCAACTGGAATGCTTGTCTCCCTGCTTCATAGAACATTTGTCCGTCCCTATACTTCATCACCATTCCTTTCTTCCAGATTCTTTTGTTCATGTTTGTCTTTTTTTTTTCCTTTTTCCTAAGAGAAGGATAAATGAAGGATATGATAAATTCTTATATTACTTTCCTTTCATTTATTTCTGGGAACAATCATTTTAGCTTTTTGTGTGGTAAAATCTCACACAACATTAAAATCAGTTTCAAAAGCACAGTATTAATCTCTTGCTGTTTACATGTAAGCAACTTCAGCCAGTTTTCCAAATGTTTAAATACTCTGTCAGAAGCTGTGGTTTACCTCCCGACTTTGGGAAAACCAAACTAAAACAGCTAGGCTTTTTCTCTTTAGCCTGGGTTCATGACCACAGAGCTTCTTCCTTGAATCAATTGACATTATTCTGTTGTGTCTTGAATGTTAAAAAGTCACAAAGTAACTTGTTCTGAAAATCTCTAAATTCGTATCGATCAGAAAAGATATATATGGTATAAAAGTGCCAGCATTTTTACTTTCATTAAAATATCAACAGCTCATCAGAAGTATTTCTTTCTCTCTTTTTTTTTAAATTGAAATGTAGTTGACTTACTATATTAGTTTCAGGTGTAAAACAAGGTGATTCAATATTTTTATACATTATACTCCATTTAAAGTTATTAGAAAAGAATGGCTATATTCTCTGTGCTGTACAATATATCCTTGTTGCTTATTTATTTTATACATAATAGTTTGTATTTATTAATCCTCTACCTCAGTCTTGCCCCTTCCCACTTCCTTCTTTACACTGGTAACCACTAGCTTGTTTTCTATATCTGTGAGTCTCTTTCTGTTTTGTTACATACATTCATTTGTTTTAATTTTTTGATTCCACATGTGATAACAGTATTTGTCTTTCTCTGTCTGACTTATTTCACTAAGCATAATATCCTCTAGGTCCATCCACATTGCTGCAAATGGCAGTATTTCATTCTTTTTATGGCTAAGTGATACTCCATTTTATATCTATACCACATGTTCTTTATCCATTCATCTCTGGATGGACACTTAGGTTGCTTCCATATCTTGGCTATTGTAAATAATGCATCTACGAACATTGGGGTTCCTGTATCTTTTCAAATGACTGTTTTTATTTTCTTCGAATATGTACACAGCAGTGGAATTGCTGGATCATATTGTAGTTCTGTTTTTAGTTTTTTGAGGAACCTTCATACTGCTTTCCATAGTGGCTGCACCAATTTACAAGCCCACCAACAGAATATTAGGGTTACCCCTTCTCCACATTCTTGCTCACATTTGTTACTTATTTGTAGACTTTTTGATGATAGCCATTCTGACAAATGTGAGGTATTATCTCATTGTGATTTTGATCTGCATTTCTCGGATGATTAGCAATGTTGAACATACTTTCATGTTCTCATTGGACATCTATATGTTTTCTTTGGACAAATGTCTATTCAGGTTGTCTGCCCATTTTTTAATTTGATTGTTTTTTTGATAATGAGTTACATGAACAGTTTATATATTTTGAATATTAACCCATTATCAGTCATATCATTTGTAAATATTTTCTTCATTCCATAGGTTGTCTTTTCACTTTGTCGATGGTTTCCTTTGCTGTACAAAGCTTTTAAGTTTAATTAGGACCCATTTGTTTATTTTTGCTTTTGTTTCTTTTGCATTAGGAGACAGAACCCAAAAAAATATTGCTACCATTTTTGTTACAGAGTGTTCTGCCTGTGTTCTCTTCTGGGAGTTTTATGGTTTTAGGTTTACATTTCGGTCTTTAATCCATTTTGAGTTTATTTTTGTATATGGTGTGAGGAAATGTTCTAATTTCATTCTTTTACATTTAGCTGTTCAGTTTCTCCAGCACCAGTTATCGAAGACACTGTTTTTTTTTCATTGTATATTCTTGCCTCTTTTGTCATAGATTAATTGAACAAAAGTGCTTGGATTTATTTCTGGACTTTCTATTCTATTTCATTGATCTTTAAGTCTGTTTTTGTGCCAGTACCATGCTGTTTTGATTATTTTAGCATTGTAGTATAGTCTGAAGTCAGAGCGCATCATACCTCCAGCTTTGTTCTTTTTCTCAAGATTGTTTTTGCCATTTGGGGTCTTTTGTGGTTCCACATACATTTTAGGATTATTTGTTCTAGTTCTGTGAAAAATGTCAGGTATTTTGATACTGATTTATTAAACCTATCAGCAGTATTTTTGTTTGGTTTGTTCCACAAATATTACTTGAGTGCCTACCAAGAACTGAAAATAAAAAGAGGTAAGAGGATACATGATGGATACATACTGGCAGCTGTTTAGTGGAAGAATCAAACAATAAATAATAATAATCGATAAAGTGCACAGTTGTTTGAATTTCCCACATTATTATGCAATAACTATGCAAAGAACTATTAGAAAATCTTACATAGTGATTTTATTTTAAGAAGGAGAAGATCACTAAATAAAAGAGTTTGGGTGCTTTTAATTTATTTTTAAAAACTCAATGAATTTTGCTTTTAACCTGAAATCTCAGTTTATATCCACTTTATATTTATTTACATAGTCAACAAATGTCTAGTACTGAGGCAGGTATTAGACAAGTAATCACATATTTATGTAAATTTATTTGTAACTTACAAATTATGTTCAATGCTATGAAGAAAAAGTAAAAGGAGCTGTGACAGTACCATTGGGAACCAAATTTAGTTTGTGGCATTATGATACAGAGCAGAGTGTTTAGTTGTGGAAGAGCTGGAATCAGACAGACCTAGGCGCCAATTCTGACTCTGCTACTTACTAGCTTTATGACCACAAAGAAGTGATTTAACCTCTTTAAGCCCCCATCTGTGAAATGGGCACATGCACAAATACTTTTTGTTTCAGGGGTTTGTTGCAACAAGCACTTAGAATTAAGTGCTTTTAAAAAGTAGTCTTTACTGTTAATTCTAACCAAAACATTAGAAACAGAGAGCAGGAAGTAGGAAAATAAACATTATTTGGAAACATTTATGCTCACAGAACCCCAGTGCAGCACAATGCCAAGACACGACCATTTTTTCCAGGAACCCTGGATATTAGGTGTTATTGAGACTTCCTTCATTCTGAAACTGTGTCCCTGTTTTGAATGTTGCAGCTCCATTTCCTCTCGATTCTGAAGCGGGGGAGGGCTCTGAGTGGGCCTGGTCGTGAGTGTACCTGAGGTTATGTTTTACATCCATTTCCACTGTTATCTGTGTGTCATCGATCTCTGTCCCTGACATGCCTTGAAATATGAGCTTTGCCTCAGCCAGGCCTCTCCTCATGTCCTCCTTCCCAAAGCTAGAAGCAAAATAATTGCTTTTAAAGTGTATTTAAAACCTCAGGAAGGTAACACAGTGGACAGCCTGAGACCCAAATACCCTTTGATTTACAGAGCATACAACTCAGAGGCAGACAGGCCAGCTGCTACACACTGCCCTTCGTGGGGTCACACCTAGGAGGCCCTCCCTGCTTCCCAACCCCAAGATAGGGCTTTACAAAACAGGAGAGTAAGGCAGCATCTTCACCAGTCAATTTCTTTCTAGCCCTATGTCATTGCTCTTAGAAAGGGTAGGGGAGAATATACAGGTGTGGAATCCTGTATATTCACTGGATTATTATTCTGTACTAGTTTATGGTTTAGGAATAAAGACAATAGTAGTAGTCATAGCCAATGATTTTGGAGTGCCTACAGCATGCCAGAGACTGTGCCAAAGGGTGTCCTGGCACGTACCTTTTTCATCATTACAATAGCCTTATGGGGAAGGAACTACCCTTGTCTGCCTTTCAGGGATAAAGAAGCTGAGACTGTAAGAGATCGTCTCTTATCTAAGGCTGCTCAGCTCATAAACAGCAGAGCTAGGGTTCCAGCCTAGCTGAGTTCATTGGCACACAAAATATGAGATTGTATCCATATGTATTTATATTCACTCATTCATTTACTCATTTGACATTGGTTTGTTGCATATCTACTACCTATCAGACAGAATTCTAGGCACCTGAGATAGAGGAGTGAGAAATAGGCAAAATTCCTACTCTTGTGAAGCTTACATTCTAGTGGAAGAACACAGATAATAAATGAAATATGTAAATTTTATAGTGTAAAGTGATAAATGCCAAGGAGAGAAATTAAGGAGAGGGGAGGTGTAATTTTAAATAGGGTGGTCAGCAAAGTTTCACTGAAAAGGTGACCTTTCACAAATCACAAACATCAAGCCTATCATTCAGGGCCTGGTATAGAGAATATGCTTGAGGTCCATTCTTGTCTTTCTTCCTTAGAGTCCCAGGCAATCGTTTCCTCCAGAATCTCTGAGCAAGCCATCTGTACATTGACCCCAGTCAAACACACAAAGACATTTGCAACCATTCTGAGTTGGTGTGTCCTTTCATAGGCACCTCACTCTTGAAAGTCACTGGGCATGGAATTAAACATGCGCTTTGGACTTGGAAATTCTATTAAGATTCCTTTTGGTTAAGAGCTGCTGTTGAAATAGGTTTGGACATGAAAACAGTTCTATTCAACCTAGGTTTAGGGACTGTATGATGATAAAACAGAGCTTCCAGATGAATTCTTTACTATTTCAAAAGTCAGCAGCAAATGCATTAGTGAGGGAAGGCCCTGGTCATGGTGCCAGAGCTTCCCAATACACCCAAGGAGAAAAAGCAGAAAAAAAACTTCTGGAGATTAGACTTGCCCCTAGAAACCATTCTATTCAATCAAATAGATTATAGCAATATAGTAGATGGCAAAAGTAAGTTTTACACATACATGCGCGCACACACAAACATATATACAAGTGTATATTTCAATTTTCAGCCTTTCCTCGCTTGAAACAGTAAGAACATTTAAGATCATTGGGACAACTTCAATACATTTGAACACCAGTATTGTGAAATATGTTCCTCAGGAAAGAGCTTGGGCTCAAATAAACTTTTCTATCATCTTTGAAGGAAATGGTCTTATAAACAGCACAAACAAGATAGCAGGAGTTGGTTTGGCTTTTTAAGATTAAACTATTTTACAGTGATTGGTACACCCTGAGCAGCAGCCCCTGCCCTATAATGAGTGTACTAACCAGAAATAATTTTACCTCTTAGCAGCTCCATTGGGACCTTGCTAACCTGGGAAAGTCATTTGTTGTTGGTCTTTGCCTTGAAAGCAACACTGCTACATTTCCTTAAAAAGTATCCACACTTGGATTTCATAGTGATTCCAAGTGGCCATCACCCTAGTTATTCCTGATTAGTGAGATTTGCCACTTAAGGGCTTTGCTGTGGTCATGTGTGGATTGTTGCAGATTTTTTTTTTTTTAAGCTTTTGTACAGCGAAAGAAACCATAAACAAGACAAGAAGACAACCCTCAGAATGGGAGAAAATACTTGCCAATGAAGCAACTGACAAAGGATTAATCTCCAAAATATATAAGCAGCTCATGCAGCTTAATACCAAAAAAGCAAATAACCCAATCCACAAATGGGCGGGAGACCTAAATAGACATTTTTCCAAAGAAGACATGCAGATGGCTAACAAACAGATGAAAAAATGCTCAACATCACTGATGATTAGAGAAATGCAAGTCAAAGCCACAGTGAGGTATCACCTCACTCCGGTCAGAATAGCCATCATCAAAAAATCTAGAAACAATAAACGTTGGAGAGGGTGTGGAGAAAAGGGGAGCTCTCCTGCACTGTTGGTGGGAATGTAAGCTGGTACAGCCACTATGGAAAACAGTTTGGAAGTTCCTTAAAAAACTAAAAATGTAACTACCATATGACTCTGTAATCCCACTACTGGGCACATACCCAGAGAAAACCATAATCCAAAAAGAAACATGTCACAGATTCTTAACATCACTGTTCCATTTCCCTTTAGGTGCCGGCTTCCAACCCCAGCTTTCCCTTTTACCAGTTTTCACAAGTTAGGTAAGTAGAATTAATTCTGTTTCAGTATCTGTAGCTGTTTTTGAATCATTAATTTGGCTTTTATTGCACTGTGTTTCCTATGCATTACAGAATAAAAATGAACTTGCCTTGGGGCATTTCACATTCTCTCATCCTCCTCAATGTGATCTTTTTTTTTTTTAAAGCCCACTCTGAACCTCCTAAGACTTAGTGTATTCTCTAGGCTAATTCCTGTCTGGTGGTGATATGTCCATTTCACTAAAATCAAGTCATTTCCCAGTCTTGATGTTTCATTTAATTAGCCCCAAATTTCCAAGCCAGTGCAAAACAGATCAACAATCTGGACTGTCCATGAATCATACAACAAGGTAATTTCATACTTTTACTGAGAAACGTATTTCCTCCCAAAGTTTCATAGAGTATTATATCACTCACCCAGGAACAATTAAAATTCTTATGGAAAAACCTACCTTTCACTAGTGAAATGAAGGAAAAATATGAGGTAGTTAGAATTCATCAGAGAGGAATGCTGGAATTGAAGGGTGATTTTGTAAATTATATAGCAGGGGTCAAAACCTCAAGTCTCTTCTGGGGATTGGCTGATACCTTAAAGATGTCATCCAGTCTAGGCAAAAGATACTGGAGAGTGCTGGGGCAAGCTCATACAGAGAAGATCACGTGCTCATTTCGGCCATTCAAGTTCAACATTTAAAGGCACAGCAACAGGAGCAAAATATGCAGGTCAATAAATCGTGTTTAATGGGCAGATTTTGGCCTGGGGGCTGTCATCTTAAACACTTGGTTACTGGCAAAACTAGCTAGCTTTTAATTACCTGGACCAAGACAAAGAATGGGTAACCAGAAAGCTGATGTTATAGATAACCAATTTTTAAGTGACTTTCCAGATCACTTGCATTTGTCCTTAAGATTGCATATTTATTTACCCAACTAGTTAGTTTCCTTTGTGGATTTTGCAGAAGACTATTTGCAGAGCACAACAAAATGGCATCCCCAATGTGAGGAGTTCATTCTACTTGATCTGGAAGGGAGGTCAGCCAAATGCCAACACTTGTGTTGCTCCTTTCTGCATTGGAAGCCCTCCTGTCCTGTAGCATTAAACTATCCACTCTCTTTTGAAAAAAAATTACATATATATAATTGTTCGGCTCACAGATAATGCAGCTTTTTATATCCACATATGGTTTTCAAAGAAGTTGGCCTTTTCCCAATATTTCTTTTCACTCTTGCCATGGATCTTTCCGATAGACAAGAAGGCCATGAATCTGGAAAATTTCCCTTTTATAGACAAGGAATACTCAGGCTTTTTTTTTTTTTTAATGTATATTGGAACCAGATCCAGGAGATTAGAGGCAATTTTAATCATCATGTCAATTAAATGATAGTGTATCATTATCTGTAAGAATGCAATGTATTTCTTGGATTGATGGGTAAGAATATTCCCCTCCAGTCGCTCTCTTTTTCCCATTAGCACCCCATCAATATCTTAAATGTTACTTTCCCATTCCTCAGTAATGCACTTAAGACATCACACTCTGGCCTGATGTTTTACTTTTCACTTTGACTCTATGGTATCCAGACTTACCTAATTTATGTCTTATTCTATCAGATCCCATGTTGAATGGCTATTGGTGGCTGGATGTGTTACCCATATTAGGGAACATGTTGACCTTTTAAGGCAGGGTGAGAGAGATTCCCAGCAGGACACAAATTAGATCTATATAGGTCAATGATTCTTTTTCCTAAGCACAGAATTACCTTCAACAGATGCACAGGACAACATAAAGAAATATTTCTGCCCCAACCAAATAACCCTTACAGCAGTGGCCTCAAAGCATGCCTCCTACCCCAGCAGTTAGCAGCATTGTTAAGAATGCAAATTCTTGGGCCTAAACACAGATCTACTGAATCAGAAACTGTGGGGATGAGGTCCATCAACGTGTGTTTTAGTAAGTTCTCTCCGCAATCCTGAATCATGTTAAACTTCCAGACCCACTTTAGTATGCTTCCCTCCAAAGCTTGGTAGGCAGCCTGGATTTTCCCACCAGTCTCCCCAACCAGATTGTAAATTCCACAAGAACAGGGAGCTCACCTTTTGTTTGTCATTAAGTCCCCCGTCTCCAGCAGGAACACCTGGCACATGGTAGGTGCTTAATATGTACTTGTTGAACATATGAGCAAATGCATGAGTGTTTGACCAATGCCTCCTTCTGTAGTAGTACGTGGTGTAAAGGCCACAGCTTTTCCTAGCCCATTCATGCCGACATGACAGTGGAGAATTGACTGGGGATTCTTATGAGCTGCTCTGTTCTGGTTTGAAGCTTTGCTTCACCATCTGTCAACCGTGTAACCTTTGGCAAATTGCTTCACCTCTCTCTGTCGCTTGATTCTCTCATCTGTAATGTGGGTATGAATAGTACATCACCCTCATAGGAGGGTGGGTTTTTTTAATGATTAGTGGTGGTGATGGTATTTTTTCTTCGTTTACCACTCTGTTTCTCCATTCCCATGTAGGAGCCAGGCCGCTCTCCACCCCAACCTGCAGAGACGGACAAAGTTCTGGATTGTGTTTGCCCCACCCTTTTATTAGCATAATATTAAGAGAACTGGGTCCTGCAGATCTCAGTTCAGCTCTTAGCTTTGTTATCTTCCTCATCAAGATTTAGTACATCATTTATTACTTCGATTAATATTTGCATTGCAAATAATGCCTCGTGGAAATACTGGAATGGACTCTTAATCTGGTTGCATAAACAGTGTCAATGACCTGATATGATTGCCATGGTAAAGCTTCTCTCCAGTCTTTTCTTCTTGACGTAGGCCTGTGTTCCTGTTACCTTTACTAAGACCTCAAACGGTCGTCATGGTTAAACCACTAGAATACAAATAAATTGTTTTTTCTTTCTTTTTCTTTCCAGTTCTGTCACATGCACTAATGTGCTATTTATTATCTCCTTCTGACTAATCCCTATTTTGTTTTTAATGCTCAGCATTTTCCTTTCTGTGCAGAGCCATAGACTGGCAGGAGTTCAAGGAAAGGCTGAAAATGCTTCTTAGAAACTATTTTAATCCCAAACAGTTAATGTTTGGAGAACAGGTTGAAACATATGTAATATAGGCACCCAAATGTAGGCAATTATCTCCAAAGAGCAAAAGGGGACAGAGAATAAAGCAGAGGAAACTGAGGTGCTGCACTGAAGAAACACCTTCTTTGGTTTTCCAAGGGTCACAATGTCAATTGAAGAATGAAATGATAAGACAAATGGAACAGCTTGATAACACCCAAATGGGTGTATTTATTCGCATAGTTCAAGCCTGATGATTGGAGCTCTTTTCCTGTCCACTGGCAGCAATTCTGAGCATTATAACAAGATCCAGAACTTGATGTCTAGAAACCCTTCATGATACTCTGTACAAAGGAGATGAAGGGTGACAAGGCGGAGGGGAACATGTGCAGAAGTTTTGGCTCAAAAACTCTGTGACTTTCAGGGGTTCTTTGTGTTGGCTTCAACCTTTGAACAGCACAAAGACAAGGGCTCTTGCCTCATGTTTCTGAAGATAGAAATGGACGTCCCAGAGTTAGAATTGCCTTCTGTTTCAATAATGCCATTTGTGCCTTCCTTGGAGCTCTGCATGGGACAGGTCTTCCTTCTGCAGTTTCCTCTGCTATTCAGACATGTGTATTCATACACACATACACACACGCACTCCTTGGTAAAACACTATACGTTATGGTTTACAACACAGTAAGGCAGTATGACTTAGTATTTAATATTTACCAGGCAGCTGTTGTTCATTCTGATTTTCAGAGAGGGGATACACTGTCAAAAGCATAACGCCACCTTGCAGGATCAGTTAGGGGAGAAATGTGAGCTAAGGAGCAGGAAATCCTTGTTTAGTATTACAGAGAAATTATGACAAGCCGTGAAAAGTTCCACAGGCTTTTGTGGCACTCAAATCTTTCCTTTAAAACCAACTTCTATGAAAATACCCTACGCCTGGAATTTGCCCTGTCAAAGCCAGACACATTTTTTTAATTGAATCTTGCCCTGAGAGTAGTGACTTTTTTTCCTCTCCATCTGTAATTTGCTTTTTATGTGAATGGAGAGACGTTCTGTTTCTCTTCTCTGGGGGGGTTGTCATATTCCTGTAAAAACAATCAATGTTGGACCATTTATCTCTTACTTCATCAAACTGTGATGTGGGGTAGAAGTGTGTGTACATTCGCAATATAGATTTTTCATTTCTGTATTTTATAGTCATATTATTGGCAAGTGGCCCTCATTTATTTTCCAGAACATTTCTAAGCCGATGACAACTCTTTAGTCTTTGTTTGTTAACTGTGTCCTGCCTATCTACCTTTTCATGTAATAATTGCTTTCAGGGAATAAAACAGAAATGGGGCATTGCTTTGTTGAATATTTTTCAAATCAAATACACCATAGCACAGCCATCTGTGAAAATACATTTCAGCTTTCATCAAATTCTGCCAAGACTTTTTTGAGGATTAATAATCCCTTCATGGGAGTGTCCTTCTATGGCTAATGTAATATTGTTGGACTAAGACTAAGTTATACTTATGTTCAGAATCAGGTAAAAAAAGATAAAAGGACATGTCAAGGGGAGAATTATTGAGCATTTTCATGTCTAAGTTTTTGTTACTTGCTGGACAAGTGCCTTTGAAATGGAAAATATTGTTGAGAAGCTTTTGGTGGGGCGGGGTTGGGGTTGATAATGTAGAAGTAAAAAAACATATTCTCTTTTCTTGTGTGTAGAGTCCAATTCTCTATCAACCAAATAGCCCCCAGTAGAGGTACATGCATAGCAGCAGAATGGGGACTGCCTGGTGTCTTTCAAAGGTTGATTCTGGGGAAGGGGGCTTGTATTTCTCTTCTTGTTTCTTGGCAATTGTGACCCCTGTGTTTCCTGTCCATCTTCATGTCCCATACATCACTCTCTCTTTTCATTCCCCAAAGCCCCACCAATACAGAGCTGTTGCATGTAACAGAGGCTGAGGTGGGGCAGGCTGTGGCAGGGACTATAAAATACTTAGAGAACATGATACAACTGGAATTCCATTAAGACACATCACTATCTTTCAAAGTTCCTTGGCAACTACTTCCAATAGAAATTTCTCATCAGGTTCTGAACTCCTACCATGTTGCCAGAACCCTTGTCCCCAGACTGCCCCTCACACTCTCTCTTGGTGTTACGACAGGAAACAGAGGACATAATTCATAATTAGGTGAGATCATTAAGAAGAATGTAGTAAAGGGGCTATTATTTACAAGGTCATAAGCCAGGTGTAGGAAAATAAACTGTGTACAGTCCATTCTGTTATAACATTTGCTTTGAAAATTCAGATTTGTGCCAGTGCCATTGATGTATTTGGGAACAATTTGAGCCTAGTTTTGCACTTGCTTTTGTGTGATTTCATCCGTGAGAAAGGTAAGGTGAACACCGACATCTGCACCAGCTAAACCATGCAGTTGTAGGAAACTGCTAAATCCACACGTTTCCCCCTTCTGTCCAGCTCAACTAACCCTGTTGTTATGTACCACACCATCCCCATCCGGTGCAACAATTTTCTGTTCCCATTTCAGAGAAGCCTCCTGATGTTGCTTCACGGTAGCTCAAAATCTGCAGCTCTTCTGAAGCTTACTTCTGCAAGCAAATTCCAAGGTCTTGTTCAAGGTGGAATGCAATATTTACTGTGTTTATGTATTTCTTAATCATGTAACAGGTGTGACACTGGCAACCTTTTTTATTAGGTTCCTCTCTTTTTGAAATGTCAGATAATAGTTTTGTGTGAGTGCCTCTAACCCCGTTTTGCTGTAAGCACTGTGTTTTTTTGTTGTACAGTTTTGCATTACATGATGATTTTCAAGATGTTGTGTAGTTTTGCATTACATATGTTGCTTATAGCAACTCTGACTGTATGTCTAAGAACTCTGTGGCTGACAACAGTGGGGGGCTGTTACTAACTCTTAGGCCTGAAGAACAAGGGCAGAGCAGCAGTCTCTGGAACCTTAAGGGAGGGGGCCCTCTATGGGAAAGGGTTGCCTAGCTTCTGCCGGCCAGTATAGGGAGAGCCTGGGGAGTAAACACCCTGACCTCACTCTCCTCCACTCTCCAGTCGTTGGCAGTTACCTCCTGGCACAACTCCGTTGGAAGCCAGTGGGTGAGGGAGTCTGTTTAATTCCTCCCGTAGAGGACAGGTTAAACACAGCAGAGCAGAATAGGATGGAGGGATAGATTGCAAGGCATCTCTTACCATTGGGAAGATTACTTTTTAAGCAATTGTTTTTATTTTATGATGTAAATCATCTTTGTTCTTCTCTTTCTGGATGGCAGTTATTTAGGCCAAGGCAGTTAAGGAGACTTGTAAGGGTGTTTTACTAAACAGAGGAAAACTTTCTGCCAAGGAAGAGAATCTGCACTTATTTTAGTCCAACCAATTCAAACAACAGCTGCCTCAGAAAATAACGTATGTTTTGACACTTCTCATTATGTATACCCACATATCTTTATTCATGGACCTTCCATAGGAACCTCTTCCTAAGGGCAAACATGTTTTTACCTTTAATGCCTGAATTTTTCCCAAATTGGTTGGATACTGTTAAATAATTTACTGCCTTTTATGCTTGGTCAAGAAGAGAAATACTAAGGAGGTGACATAATTCATTTGCCTACACACCTCCCTTCTGATTAGGAGATTAATTTCTTTTATAGAACTGTTACAACTGGCCATTTTCCTCTAATGGTTAAGTAGTTGAGTGGAGAGGTGGGGACTGGATTGAAATGAGCCTCTGTAGTAGGTTCTGCCAATTTTCCAGATGCCTCAGCTTGATCTAAAGTTCAGGAGAGACCATGAGCTCAAGTCTTCAGGGTAACTATACGAAAGGATGTTAAAACTGAAGTGAATCAATTTATCATTGATTAGCATTTGTCTTCCCTGCCCAGAAACAGTCTGCAAACAAGGAGAGAGATACATTGTATGGTCCTGTAGAGTTAACATGTTTATTTGAGGGAAAAAATACAAAAAAATCTTAAACTTCAAAAGAGAGTAAAACATATATCTTAAAAAAAATTCCCCAAAGTTTCCTTTTTGTGAAAGAAGAAACTCAAGTCTTATTCTTTCATAAGTAAAATTTATTCCCCCATTAGCCATAATTCGCTGTGTTTTATGCTGAAGTAAAATGAATAGCTCATACTGGTTAAGCTATGACTGGGTAAAGTAATATCATGATATTGGCCATATTAATAGGAATAATAGAGGTGAAGATTTAGATCTTACTAGAAGGTCATTTACTTTAAAAACTGAGATACAGTTTACTTTACCATAAAATCCACCCACTTAAAGTACAATTTAGTGTTTTTTAGCATATTCACAAAGTTGTGCAACCAGCACAATCTAATTTCACCACATTTTCATCACCCCCAAAAGAAGCCTCACGTTCACTAAGAGTCACTCTCTATTCCTCCTGCTGACAACCCCTGGCAATCATCAATCTGCTTTCTGTTCTGTGTATTTACCTATTCTGGACATTTCATATAAATGGAATCCTATCAAATGGCCTTCTGTGTCTGGCGTTTTTCACTTACCATATTTTTCTAACAGTTCATTCATGCTGTAGCATATTTCTATATTTCATTCCTTTTTATTGCCTAGTAAGATTCTACTGCATACTGCATTTTGTTTATCTATTAATCAATGGGTGGACATTTGGTTGTTTCTACTTTTTGGCTGTAGCAAATAAAGCTGCTATAAACATTCACATACAGGTTTTCATGTGGACATAGAGTGTCACTTCTCTTGGGTATGTTTCTAGTAGTGGAATTGCTGGGTATATAGTAGCTTTACACTTAATCTTTTAATGAACTGTCAGACTGTTTTCAAAAGTAGGTGCAGAATTTTATGTTCCTACCAACAGGAATGAGGATTCCAATTTCTCCATATCTTTGTCCACACTTGTTAATATCTTTTTTGGTTATAGTCATTTTAATGGATGTGAAGTCATATTTCATTGTGATTTTTATTTGCATTTCCCTGATGGCTGATAATGTGGAGAATCTTTTCATGTGTTTCTTGGCCTTGTTTATCTTTAGAGAAATGTCTATTCAGATCCCTTACTCATTTTCTAAGTGGGTTATTCATCATTTTATTATTGCATTGTAACAGTTCTTTATATACTCTATCTAGGTCCTTTATCAGATACATGATTTGCAAATATTTTTTCATTCTTTGGAGCGTCTTTTTACTTTGTTAGGTATCCTTTGAAGACCAAAGTTGTTTCTTTTTTTTAATTTTGATGAAGTCCAATTTATCTTTTTTTCTTTCATCACTTGGTCTTTTGGTGTCATATCTCGGACAACTTTGCCTAATGTAAGATCATGAAGATTTTCTCATGTATTTTTTCTAACAGTTCTATAGTTTGATCTCTTATATCAAGGTCTGTGATCCATTCTGAGTTAATTTTTATGTATGATATGAGGAAGGGGTCTGACTTCATTTAGTTGCATGGGGATATCAAGTTGTCTCAGCATCATTTGTTGAATAGTAATCATATTACTTTCCCACTGAATTTTTTTGACACTTACTGAAACTCAATTGACAATGAAAATATGGGTTTGCTTCTGGACTTGCAGTTATATTCTAGGCTCACAGACCTTTAGAACTAGACAGGTCCTTTGAGGTCATGGAGTGTAAGAGTCACACATTCAAATAGCTGTTAAGTGTAGTCAGGCATAAATGAATGAAATGGGTCAGGTATACCTGAAAAATATTGACTTTACACAATGATTGCCGTATGAGAATACAGGATGAGGTTGCTTAATCTTTTGATTTTTCAAAAGAAGCCAGAAATTGTATTATTTTTTCTGGCAAAATGTCTTGAGTTAAAGTTAAGTAATTAATTCAACTAGCCAAAGAAAACACATCTTTAGGCTGCACTTGGCTCACAAACCACCAGTTTTCAATCTCTGAAATACTTCAACTCTTCCATTTGTATAGATAAGGTTGCCAGGTCACAGAATGTTTAGGTGACTAATCCTAGATTGCATTGTTAGTTTATGTCAGACACAGATCTGGAAATTGGAATCTATGCTTTCTACGCCCCCAGTTTAATATAACTGATATACAATACTAAGAATTCACTAATTTTCTAATAATATTTTCTTATTACCATGATCAGATATTGTATTTTCCTTCAATATAACAAACAAACAAACAAACTTTGAAGCCTAAACAAATATTCACTTAGGAGCTATGTCAGTAACAGTTCTCCAGTGTAATCATTTAAAAGGAGAAATCTAAAATGTTCTCAGAAGTGCAGTAGACAATAGACAAGAAAGCAGTGCACACCTCTCTCCCCTAGAGCACAGGTGCATGCACACACATACACACACACACCCTTTCGACCCAACAATGAACAAAGCATGCTTTGTAGAGTCTTCCTGCAGTTGGCACAGTTGTAAGTATACCACATGTGGAAGGATTAGAACTCACCGTTTTCAATTTTCTCTGCTCTGTTTTGTGTTCAAAACCTTTGTGAAGAGCAGATATTTCTACCCACGAGGTTCTCTCAATGGCATATTATCTCATTCCAGTAACCACTCCTGGAGGGATGTTCCCAGCCACTTGGGGGGACGCCCCCAATCTGTTGGAGAAATGTTGGTCTTCAACAATATTAATGCACTCTATTTCCCAACTCTTTCACATTTCATTCAATTCAGCAAATATGTGATGAAGACAGACAAGGAAAGTGTGAGGAAGAGTGAGGGGGTTACTAAAATGAATAAAAAGTATGGCAATCTCAGAGACAAATATACTTGCAGAAAGAAGTAAGTTATAACTACTGAAGTGGGATAGAACAGTGCCAGTGACTGGGGGCAGTTAGGCAAGACTCTACCCCGTATGGACATCTGCGCCAAATGATTAGCACCCACCAAGACAAAAACATGTAAACATGCAGAATTTCATGTTACAGACTATAACTACACTAGGTTCAGTCAGGCCAAAGATGGATGAAATATTTAGTTTTATCCTTAATCCTTTATCTGCTTACCATCAACCATCCTAATGTTTGCTATTTAAACAAAGCAATAGATAATTCATGAAATTTTACTTCTCATTCAGTTACTTGCAGTCAATAATATGCTGTTTGCCAAATCTTGAGAGAAAAGTCTATTGCCCTCATAATTTATTTTCAAGTAGCAGGAGAGAATTTTGAAGTCAGCAAGAGATTCTTTAAGGAAAGTAAATGGTAAGATAGCCAAGTCCGCATCTTTTCCAGGAGAGTTACCTTAGGTAAATATGCTTGTGACAAGATATTTTTTGCTACTTGGTAAGATTCCTATTTGCTCTTACTTTGCCAGAGCTTCTCATTGTTCTTGAACTTTTGAGAGAACATGGTGTGTTAGTCTGAGAAGCAGATGCCAAGATGGGATTAAATGAGCAGGGGCTTAATTAGGGGAAACACCTGGGAGAGAAAATCGGGGCAGGACCTGGTAAGGTTGGGAGCACCATCAGATGGTGAAACCACCTGCCCCAAGTGAAGGGAAAGGGAAGGAAGATTGGGTAGAAGTATTTTGGATTGCTGTGCTAAGAAGTTTTGGCAGAGCCACCGAAGAGTCCTTGAGTCACAGTTGGCTGTTAGAGGAGTCTCAGGTCTCCCAGAAATGAGAGTGCATTCCCACCACACCTACACTGTGGGAGTAGCTTGTGGGAAGTGAGGGCTGGGTGCAGGTGTGGTGGTGGATTTCAGATTGCAGCCTCTGGGTCTTGGTTAATTACACTGCCTATACTTGGAAGTCTTTGAAGTGCAGTCTCATGGCAGACAAAAATGGTAGTTTTGTTAGGATATAGAGAAGCTATAATAAGAGACCCCAGAATAGTGGCTTCAACGAGATAGAATTTTACTTATGTCTCAAGTTGGGATTTCAAGCTAAATATTGGGGACCCAGGCCCCTTTTATCTTGTTGCTCCACCATCCTAGCATGTCACTGTTATTCACACGAGTGGTAGCACAAGATGGCTCACCAGCACTTCCGCATTCCAGCCAACTGGAGAGAAGAGGGAGAAAAGGGAAAGAAGCACCTTTCCCTTGAAGAGCATGAGCTGAAAGCTGGACACCTCCTTTTCCACTCATATCTTATTTGCCAGAACTTAGATTGGTTACCTATAGTTGCTATAACACATTACCACAAATGTTAGTAGCTTAAAACAAGAGAAGTATATACTCTCACAGTTCTTTCTCGGCTTCACTGAGCTGAAATCGAGATTCCCACATGGCCGTGCTCCTTCTGGAAGCTCTAGGGGAGAATTTCCTTGCATCTTCCAGCTCCTGGTGATGGTGGTGTTCCTTGGCAGTGACTGCATCGCTCCCATCTCTGCCCACATGGTCACATTGCCTTCTCGTCTTCCGTATGTAATCTCCTTCTGGCTCTGTTTTAAAAGGACACTTGTGATTGCCTTTAGGAACCACTTGGATAATACAGGATAATCTCTCCATCTCAAGATCCTTAACTCAATCACATCAGCAAAGAGTCTGTTACCACGGAAGGGAAAATTCACACGTTCAGGGATTAGGCTCTACATATCTTCGGAGGAGGCCGTAGTTGCAACTACCTATCAGTCATATGAGCACATTTAACTACAGGGAAGTGTGGGAAATAATACTCTTGTTGCCTGCTGTGCACCTATCACAAATTGGGGGGGGGGGGGGGGGCGTTAATTACTAAAAGTAGAGGAGGAGAATGGATATTAGGTTTCAACCATCTCTTCCTCAGAGGATTCTTAAAAATACTATAGTTTGAATCTTAGAGTAAAAAGCTTTACATCATCAGATCTAGATTCTGTATTTTATTCAGTACTTTGAAATCCAAGAGAGGTTGGAGTGGAAGTGTATTGTTTTTGCCTCCTCACTATTTATCATGCATTCCCCACTTTTTCTGGAAACAGTGTCCTGATTCACCTTTGAGCAAATACCCCCTCTTAAATTTAAGTCCATGTAGTATGTGGTACATATAGTCTAGACCTGGATAATTTACATTTTTCATTGGTTCAAGGTTGGGCCTGAGACCCAAAGGGGCTTTCCAGAGACCATGGGACTTTTATGGAAACAGTGGAGAAAGTGATGGTCTCTTCCCACTGGGATTGCTGAATTGATAGACATAAGCTAGAACTGTTGATAATCATCTTTTCACAGGATGTGAAAAGCCCACCTAAGAGTAAAGCCAACCTATAGGAAAAGGGAAATGTGGGCTAGGGAGAAACATGTTCTTGATGACATCTTTTAAGCACCTGGATCCAGCCATACCTGAAACAAATATACCCCTGGACTTTTTATATGAGCTAGTGAGTGGTTCTGCTCTATCCCTGCTTTTACCTGTTGTTTTGCTAATTCCATTGGGTTCTGTCGCTTGAAACCAGGAGGCCTGGCTAAGGCAACGCTGAGTGATTGTGCTGAAGGAAATGCATCAAGTTATGGGCAAAGTCAAAGCTAAAATGGAGAGGTCCTTCCTTTTAGGCTTTTCTATTATGCTGCCTTTCCTTCATTTCACATAATAGCTATTGATAAATTTCTTTTGCGTCCACTATAAAGTGTAAGTCATTTAGTCCTTTTAGTCAATCTTGATTTTTACAAATGGCTTGAGATTTTATGTGATTTCTTCTCATCTGGCCTACAAGTTTCAACAGCTTATCAAAGGAACATCAGTGACGAATAGAATTTGTGACAATGTTGAATACCCTGGTTTTGTTTGGGAAGTAACAGAGAGGAAGTAAAAGAGGGTAATTTCAAAATGCCAACAAAAAGTAAGGAAGAGATTGATGACCTTTTTTGTTGTTGTTTCCGGCAGATTTATATTGCAATAAAAAATTTGTTCTGCAATCCTTTAGCCCATGTGGTTGATATTAGACTTTTCAGTCAAAACTGTTCATGTCTTCGAGAGGTTCTGAAGCTTTTTATTTAAGCGAAGGATGCTGCTGAAACGTTGAACTCAATATTCCCCCCAAGTTCTTTCAAGACTGTTATTATGAATAGTCCAGTTTTAAGAAATTCCAGATGAATTGTGCAAACCAAGATGAAAGACAAAGCTTACAAGCAGCTGTGCACAGGAATTATGCAGAAGTATGCAAATTTTAACCCCAGTGATGATGGAAATGTTAGCCTTATGTTTCAGTAATAATAATAACTGCTGTGATCTAATGGCGAGCTAAGCGGTGCAAAGGGCACTTGGAGTCAAAAATTAATAAGAAAAGAGAGCTTTTCCCCCCACGCTATCAGGTTATTCATCTGAATACCTTATTGTTCAGTGCAGTTCACCATAGAAACAAATACTAACAATGACATGTTCATGGCACAGGTACTTCTCATTAAATGTAAGCCTGTTTTATAGAAATTTGATCCTTAAGCTTCCATAAAACAGGGTACAGTAGTCCCCCCTTATCTGAGGTGGACATCTGCAACCACAGATAGTACCAAAACCTATATATACTATGTTTTCTTTCCTACATTCATGTCTATGATAAAGTTTAATTTGTAAATTAGGCACAGTAGGAGATTAACAACAATAGCCAGTAATAAAATAGGACAATTATAAAAATATACAGTAATAAAAGTTGTGTGAATGTGGTCTCTTTCTCTCTCAAAATATCTTGCCATAAATATTTAATGCCTTTTGCATCTTAACTAAGCACTTATCATGCAAGGTAGCCGTAACTTTTAATTTAAGGGGCAACAGTAAAACTAGCACAGATTTCTTTGTTCTTCTTCATAATTTCATGGATAGGAGATTCGTTCTTACTGTAGATCTTAGCAGCCTCAGCATACAATTTTTTCCCTTTCCTTATTAAGTCGAGAACTTTCACCTTTTCACTTAAAGGAAACACTTTAAGGCTTCTCTTTGGCACATCCAGACTGTGAGCATCACTACTGTTAGGCTTCCGGGCCATTATTAAGTAAAATAAGGGTTGCTGGAATATTAAGTGAAATCAAGGTTACTTTGCTACCAGGACAGTTGATCTGTTAACTGAGAGTACTCCTAAGTAACTAATTGGTGGGATGTGCTGGATGAAGGAATGATTCTGTGCCTGGTGGTACAGAGTGAGGTGGTTGCGATTTCATCATGACATGCAATTTAAAAGTTATGAATTGTTTGCTTTCAGAATTTTCCACATAATATTTTTGGACTGCAGTTAACCACAGGTAACAGAAACTGTAAAAAGCAAAGCCATGGATAAGAGAGGACTATATATATATACACATATAGTAATTTATTTTTTCAGAAACTAAATCCTTAAACCTATGGCAGTGTTAGAATTTGGTGGCAAAACTGAGTCAAGTGTTTCTATGTTGGGAGGGGGAAAAAAGAGAAAGGAAGGCAATGGGCTTTAGACAATGGTAATGAGAAGGCTCCAGAGCTGGGCAAGTTTTGTAAAGTTCTAGCAGCATGAATGGCTGTCACTAAGTAATCACTATGTACCAGACACCATAAAGCACTATTGGGTACAATGTCATTAAAACTTTGAATGACCCTATGAGTTAGGGAAAACAGAGACTTCTCTAAGATTTCAAAACTGGAAAGAAGTGGGGCAGAACCTATTCAGGTGCATCAGAGTTACATGTGGATGCCCTCAAACCTCATCCTATAACATGTACCATGCCACACTCCAGGAAGCTATGCTTATCTCTTATGTAACCAAAGTCTCTTTGACTTTGGAATATCTTCTTCATTTCAAATCTTTCTTCCTTGATTTCTTCTAGGTTTCAAAAACCAATGGTTATTTTGCAATCTCTATATAACTAACTCTTCAGTAAAAAGGAAAATAAAACATTGCAGGTAAGGGTAGAGTGTGCTTTGCCTACCACCACTAGCATCATTGCTTTCTTGCCTTTCTGCTGGAACTCCACAATGACGAGCCATTTCTGTCTCTTGCACTTTTTCTTCTCTTTTATCTGTTGCTTTCTCTTTGTTTGTACTGTTAGTTGAACTCTAATTCATTGCTTGAAAGTTCTTTGTGTAAGTCCTCAGAAGTGTACACATTTATTTATTTACTGAGGGAGGCATCCAGTGTGATGGAGCCCACTTGTACTAGAAAAATGAATTCCTAGCAAATGAAAAATCTATAGCAAACATCATAGTTTATAGTTAAACATTAGAAGCATTCCTTTTAAAATCAGGGGAAAATATCAGTAAATATTGCGCTTGAGTGTTATTTGCATTTAGTGTTAAGTAGACATTCTTGCCAAATAAATAAGGTAAGAAAAAGAAAATGTATAAAAATTAAAATGGTAGACATGAAATGATTGCTTATTTGCGTAAGATTGTCAACATTGCAAATACAAGAGAATCTGCAAACTACTCAGCAACAGAGAGGTCAGCAAGTTTACAAGATACAAGATTAATATATAAAAGCATATGTACTGTTCCTGATTTAATCAATTAGAAAATAATAATATTCCACCAGAGATCCATAAAAACTACATGGTCCTTAAAAGCACACCCAACAAAAATACTCAAGAACTTTAAGGAGAAAGTAATTTAAAAATGACTGAAAGAGAAAAGTAAATGAGAAATCACATTCCTAGATGGTGACTCAGTCTCATCCCTGTATGAATCCTCCTGAAATTGGTCAATAAATTCAATGTGATATAAATTCAAGACCTAAAAGGATTATTAAATTCCTGTACTTAATAAGACTTATTACTTATACCCCACACCTTCTCAGGTGGGTTGCTTTTTTTATCGTTTTTTTAAAGGGTGCAAGGAGATTGTTACTAAAAATGTGTACGCTCATAGCCACTGTAATTGTTTCTAAATAACACGTACCTAGAAAAGATGGTTTCTCAGATCCTCAAATTCGTTGTAATTCTCAAGCTAAGTTTTGAGAAGTCTGACTTCCAAAAGATAAAAAGTAATCATTTTTAGAAATACAACCATCATTTTCTTTAAAAAATGAAAAATCCTTTTGGCTCTGTGGGGGAAATAAGTTCTAAAAATAATTACAAACATTTACAAAGCAGATTTTGTGTGTCAAGCACTATGCTAAAAGGCTTGTGTAGATTTTCTCACTTAGACCTCCATCTAATATGACATTATTAGTCTCAACTTATCAGTTAGGAAATCATAATTCAGAAAAATAAGGGAATTAGTTAAGGTCTCCTAACACATAACCAGTGGGTACAGCAACGAGACATATAAATAGTCTTGGGCCCTTAGATACAAAGTGACATAGTCTCTTAACTATGAGTTACTTATTCATGAACCAGCAATGTATTGAGTGCCTGATATGTGGAGGACACTATTAGAGGTGCTGGGACACAGCCCCTGTCCTCAAGTAATCTGTGGTCTTTGCATAGTAGTTACTATTGTAGGCTCTGGAGAAAATTCTATTTAAGTTTTAAAGCCTTACTTGTAATTTTCTTTTTGTTCTAATTTATTTATTTATTTATTTATTTATTGGCTGTATTGGGTTTCTGTTGCAGCACACAGGCTTTCTCTAGTTGCAGCAAGCAGGGGCTACTCTTTGTTGCGGTGTGTGGGCTTCTCATTGCAGTGGCTTCTCTTGTTATGGAGCACGGGCTCTACGCTTGCCAGCTTCAATAGTTGTGGCGCTCAGGCTCAATGGTTGTGGCTCTCGGGCTCTAGAGTGCAGGCTCAGTAGTTGTGGCACACGGTCTTAGTTGCTCCTTGGCATGTGGGATCTTCCAAGACCAGGGATCAAACCCATGTTCCCTGCATTGGCAGGTGGATTCTTAACCACTGTGCCACAAACGAAGTCCCTGTAATTTTCTTTATACACAAAATCTAAGTTGAGTGTCTCATTCTGAATGGTTAATGCCTCTTTCTCTTGGCAGCGACAGAAATGAAAATTCTCAAGGCACTTCCCATAGAATATATTAAGCATTCAAGACAAATGCACTGGTAATTCAGCTCAAGGTACATAATTATCACACAGGAATTATTTTGTAAAGCATGGATGTCAGCAGATAAAATTTTTGAATTAGAATTGAGTGTGAAAATCTTCAAGTTGAAACGTAGTGTTGTATGATTTAGTGCCTTCCAGTTTCAGAGAAGAGTGAAAAATGTAGTTATTTAGATTTTTGGCGGTGTGGATATACTTTAAAACGAATGTGATGATGAATTTTATTCTAGAATTATGTTTTGATACCAAAAAAAGAAACACACATTTGGCTTACTTATACATCTGTAGACACAGAAAATTATATGATTCCTTCACCCTAGTTAAGTCAGTCCTGTTCATGGTACACATCATGCATGTGGAGAGTGGTTTCTCTCTGCAAGTACTTATTATGAGGTTAGCTCATCCTCCTGGCCAAAACTATTTTATGAGCTTCCTCTAAACACAGTTTTATTTTACCAGGTCAGTTACAGGCCACTGCTTGGTTATGGCTCAGGGTTGGAGGTGGCACCTACCTTTCTGGCCAAGCCCAAGACCACATCAGTATACTATAGACACCATTTTTCCACAGGTATTCTAAGTTGTATCTCCAGTAGATAAGGAATTTCAAAAAATGTAACTACAATGATATTAACACACACAGCAAAATTATGAATAATTCTGTTATCTCAGTTGTATCCTATTGACCACTGAATCTGGCCCTTGCACAAGCCAATCAATTTCCTTTCCTATTTAAGACTATTCTCCTTATAGAAAGACTTCAACTTTAAGTTGAAGTTTCTGTTACTCTCAACTAAAGTAGTATGCTGAATACAACACCAGAGGAAGAGTTTGAATTATTTAGGAGTAGCATACAATTTTTTTTTCAGATGAACATGGATAGCGTACATTAACATAGAAGTAATGAATGTACTACATAAAAATCATTACATAAATAATGAACCCTTTCTAGCTCTGTACTTCATGGGCTGTAAAATGCTTTCACATATATTCTGTTCACTGTTGCTGTATGAGATGCGCAGTGATTATCATCCTCAGTTTATGTGAGGGAACTAAGATACATATTAGTTAAGAGACTTTTCCAAAATCAACAAAAGTGAGATGAAGGGTCATAATCAGACCCATCTTCCTCCTAACACTCCCATTGGTTCCTATGAGCCTCTGTGAGTCACTAGTTCCAAGCCAGTAGGAGCATCTGACAAAAGATATAAGTAGGTTAATGATGTGTATGAAGAACAATTCAGGTGTGTGTGTGTGTTTCATGAATAGATTCTGTTAAGGAAAAAATCTGGCAAAAATTTCCAAAAGAAAATATTAGTCCTTGTAAAGAGGTGCTTACTTGCAGCATTTAGCTTTGATCTCGTGATCCAAGGTAAAGTCAACAAGTTTTCTTAAAAGACCAACATCCCAAGACCTTTAAATTAGACCCTTGCTTTCCAAAGTCTTAGCCAAGGAATCCAGTGTGGTAAACTGTCTTCTCTATTTATCTAATTTGGGAGGATGAAGGCCCACGCTGACCTGGCAGGATTTGAACTCGTGGTTCCAGGAAGTCTAAATGAGCCAAAGATAATGCTGGGCCATGGATCATTACTCCTGTCAGAGAACAGGCAGAGCTTGGGGCTTGTTTACCCTGACAAAGCATTTTAAGATAAGGGATTAAAATCCTCCCTAAAAGCAGAGTCTTGATGTCTGCCTTCATGCAACAGGTAGATCATTCCAGAATACTTCTGTAAAATATTTGGGATACCCTCCCTAGGAAGGAATAAGGAACGTAGTTACTTGTGACAAAAACAACAACAACAATAAGCAAACTCTTCTTCCCTGTGTTAATATGAGTAAGGCCCAGGGTGAGAGAGTCTCACACTACTCTAAGAAATCTTTAAAGAGAAGTATTTTTCTCCTCCCTCAGGCTCTGCTGTCAAGTGGTTGGAGTCAGAACCTAAGAGAATGGCTAGCAGCTTCTGTTTGCAGCTTAGGTAACCATTTCCTGCTTGTCCTTAGGCAAATTGCCTCATCAGTCTGGGGAGCCTTGATTAAGAGTATCTCAATTTATCCATCTAAAATAATAGCTGTTTCATCAAGGGTATTGTGGGGTTTAATTAAAGCCTGTGAAGGGTAATGAGATCCTCAGATAAGACCCTGTGTAAACACTAAGTAACGTATGTCTGTATGTACTCACCATATGAAGATATAGGCCTGGTTCTACAAAACTGAATTCTCTGGCAAAGTTGTTCTCTTGATCACATCCACGTGCCTCACACCAGCTTTGTTGTTCCACACTTAGAACATAAATTCCTTCAGGCCAGTATTCTCCAAAGATTGCCAAATGCTTAGGTAAGACACCTAGGTGAAGCGTTAAATGCTATAGCTAACTTCCAGTCACCTGCCTTCCTGCAGTATTTCCCAAATTTAAGGCATTCATTTCCCAGATTCACAATTTTACTCTTTCTGCTTACCAACTATACCATCATTTATTTAATATATTTAAACTGAGATAGTTTTTTTTTTGTTTTATTTATTTATTTATTTATTTATTTATATTTTAGAAGAGCCACTAGGGCATTCTTTTTTTTAAGCTGATGTATAGTTGACATACAACATCACAATATCATATTAGTTTCAAGTGTACAACACAGTGATTCAACATTTATATAGTATGAATTTATCACCACAATAATTTTTTTGTTTTAAAAGTTTATTTAAAGCACACTTTATATGATTTTTGTTTATAGAAAACCAGTGTTTTCTAACATACACTAATGTACATATATATCTACTACAATTTTAAAGATTTATTCACTTTATTTTTAAATATCTTGCATACCACTAGTTTATGCATATCACATTTAGATGAGGTCAAAAGTAAAGATAATTCAAATTTGCATATAATCCCCAGAATGCTTATATTTTATATGTATAATACATTTGATGCTATTCTTTTGGGCAGCTTTATGAATAAACTACTGCAGTGTAACAAACTCCTCAAAACTCAAAGGCTTAGAACAATAATCATTTATTATTACTTAATGGTCTATGGGTCAACTGGCATTTCAGGGTTAGCTTAGGAAAATATTAAAATGCGTGAGCCTTTCTTGAATGGAGGAAAGATGACATGGAGTTAGGAGATCTGGCTTCTGGATTAACTCTTTATAGTAGAAGTGACCTTGGACAAGTTATTTCCTTTCTCTGTATCTCAATTTCCTCATCTACAAAGGGTGAGGTTGGATGGCCATGAGTCACTAAATCAAGAAGCTAGTATGGTATATTAGTTAGGTTTAGGTTTTGTTGCAGCCCAAAGCTACTGTGCTAGCTCTGAAAACTCATTAGGGACCCATATTCCTCCAATGGAATATGCAAAGGGCTCTGAATTTATTTCTTTCAGACTGTGGAGTAATTTATGCTCTAGGACAAACAAAAAATAGAGCAGTTAGTCAGCAGTTAGTAGAGTCAAACAGCTGGATATGATACCATTAGACAGTTTAACAGAAAGATCAGGGAAAGAGACGCTGCTAAAAATACTATCATCGCACTACTAAAAACACCATCATCCCAGAGTGACCATCCACAAGCCCAAGCTTATTAGAAAACAAACAAAATTGATAAGACTTTGGGAAGCCTGACCAAGAAAAAAGGCAGAAGAGAGATAGAGAACACCAAGTACTAAGTAAAGAATGCAATTGGGGGTATTACTCATAACTTAACTGGATGACAACAAATTAGATAACGCAATGAAATGGACAAATCCCTAGAAAGATACAAACTACCAAAACTGCCTCAAGAAGAAATAGGAAATCTGATTACACCTATAACAAGAGATTGAATTAGTAAGTAAAAACACAAAGAAAAGCCCCTGACCATATGACTTCATTGATAATTTCTAGCATAAATTTAAAGAATTAATATCAGTTCCTCATAACCGTCCCTAAAAAATAGGAGAAAAGAGAACATTTCCCAGCTCAGTCTGAATCCAGGATTACCCTGATAACAAATCTTGACAAAAACATTACAAGAAAAGAAAACCACAGCCAATATCTCTTATGAATAAGACACAAAATTCTCAACAAAGTACTGGTAAATTGAATCCAGCAATACGAAAAAGAGGAGTGTAGGTTATGATAAAGTGGGATTTATGGTAGTAATACAAGTTTGGTTTAATATCCAAAAATTAATTAATGTATATACTATAGCAATAGAACCAAGGACATAAAACATGTGATCATCTTAATACGTGCAGAAAAAGCATTTGACAAAATTCAAAACCCCTTTATGACAAAAACACTCCATGAACTAGAAATAGAAGGGAATTTCCTCAACCTGATTAAGGCCATAGCTAACATTATACTTAAAGGAGAAAGACTGAAAACTTTCCACCTAAAATCAGGAACAAGACAAGAATATCCATTTATGCCACTTTAATTAAAAAATATACTCGAGGAGTTTTAGTCAGGAAATTAGGCAAGAAAAGTAAAAGTCATTCAAATTGAAAAGGAAATAGTAAAACTCTCTCTGTTTGCAGATGACATGATCTTGTATGCGGAAAATTCTAAAGAACTAAAAAAACATATTAAAACTAATAATTGAGTTCAAGTTTAAAGGACACAATCAATATCCAAAATCATTTGTACTTTTTTACAGTAGCAAGGGACAAAGTGAAAATGACATTAAGAAATTAGTTCCATTTACATTAGCATCAAAAAAAATCTCTTAGGAATAAATTTATCAAAGTAATACAGAAGTTACAGTCTGAAACCTGCAAAGCTGAAAGAAATTAAAGAAGACATAAATAAGTGAAAAGTCACTCCATATTCATAGGCTGGAAGACCTAATATTATTAAGATGACAGTACTCCTCAAATTGATCCACAGACTCAGTACAATCCTATTCAAAATCGAAGCCATTTATTTTTGCAGAAATTGACAAGATGAACCCAATATTTATATAAAAATTCAAGGGATTTAGAGTAGGCAAAGCAATCTTGAAAAAGGGAAAGCAAAGTTGAAGGACTTCACACCAATTTAAAAATTTACTACAAATCAAAACAGTGTGGTACTGGCATAAGGATAAATATAGAGATCAATGGAGAGAATTGAGAATCTGGAAATAAACCCTCACATTTACAGTGAATTGATTTTCTACAGTGGGATGAGGAGAATTCAAGGAGGTGAAACGAGTTTTTTCAACAAATGGTGCTAAGACAACTTGGTATACACTTGTGAAAAAGTGAAGTTGGACCCATTCCTCACACCATATACAAAAATTAACTCAAAATGGATCACAGGCTTAAATGTAATAGCTAAAACTGTAGAAATGTTAGAAGAAAACATCAGAGTAAATCTTCGTGACTTTGTTACGTAATAGATTTTTAGGCATGACACCAAAAGTATAAGAAACAATGGAAAAATAGATAACTTGGACTTTATCATAATTAAAACTTTTGTACTCAAAGAATACAATCAAGAAAGAGAATAGATAATAACCCACAAACTGGAAGAAAAATCATATCTGATAAGGACTTACCTCTGAATTATAGAAACAAGAATTCTTACAGTTCAAAAATAAAATAACAACCCAATTAAATAATGAATACAGGATCTGAAGACATTTCTCTAAAGAAAATACACAAATAGCCAATGAACACATGCAAAGATCTTTAGTCATTAGCTAAATGCAAATGAAAACTATAATGAGGTATCATTTAATACCCATTAAGATTGCTTTAATAAAAAGGCCAGAAAATAACAAGTGTTGATGAGGTTATGGAGAAGGGAGAATCCTTGATAAGAAATTAAAATTTTGAAGACACTTTGAAAAATGGTTTGGCAGTTCCTCAAAAGATTAAACAGAATTACTATGCTATGTGATCTTATAATTTCACTCCTAGATACATACCCAAGAGAAATGAAAACATATGTCTACACAGAAATTTGTACATCAGTGTTCATAGCAGCATGTTCATAACAGCCCCAAAATGGAAACAACCCAGATGTCCATTAGCTGGTGAATGCATATGTAAAATGTCGTATATCCATCCATGATCTGAAATATTCTTGAGTCATAAAAAGAAATGGTAATATGCTACAGCATGGATAAACCTTGAAAACATTGTGCTAAGTGCAAGAAGCAAGTCACAAATGACCAAGCATTGTATGATTCCATTGATATGAAATGCCCACCACAGGCAAACGTATAGAGACAGAAATTAGACTAGTCATTGCTGAGAGTTGGAGGATTTGGTTCTGGCGAGTGGGGAATGACTCTTCATTGATACAGATTTCTTTTGGGAGTGATGATACTGTTCTAAAATTGACTGTGGTGATGGTTACACGATTTTGAATATACTGAAAACCATTGAATTGTACATCTTAAATGGGTGAATTGTATTATATGTGAATTATATCTACATAAGAGAATATGCTCACTCTAGAAGGATGATTGTTGAACAACTATCAATGCAACAACAATAACAAAACTTGTCTAGGATTATATTTAGCCCACACATCACCAATTTGTGGTGCCTAAAATCTCTTCAAGATCCTCTTCTACTTTGGGATTTTCATTTTATTGCAGAGAAATCTGACCCAGAATAAAAGGAATTAATGTTCAGTTTAGGACCAACATGTGACTGGAGTTGATTGATTAGATATCTATCTCCTATCTATCTATCTATCTATCTATCTATCTATCTATCTATCTAAGCTGACCAACATTATGAGGAAATGAGGAATAAAAGTTATGCTGAACTGACTAGGTAGACAAGAAGAAAGTGTTGGTTGCTAATTCCAGCCTTAAAATAACATAGTCTGAAGATTGAAATTGTCTCCTTAGCAGAGACGCCTGATCTTATGAACTGAGATGCATAGAAGGTCCTGGGAAGAGCAAGAGATTAAGAATCAAATAGTCCTGGGTACAAATTCATGCTCTGTCAACTGTCGCTGCAACCTTAGACTTACCATTCCCAGACCTCAGTTGCCTTATCTATAAAGGAGAACAACACAGCCATCCTGAAAAATTTGGGGGAAGTATTTTTTTTTCTTTTAGGAACTTTTATTGAGATACAGTTAACATACAATAAACTGCATATATTTAGAGCATACAATTTGGTATCCCAATCTCCCAATTCATTCCCCCGCAACCCTCTCCACTTTCTGGGGGAAGTATTAAAATGAAGTATGGTTATAAAGTGCCTGGCATGTTGAAGGTACTCAACAAATTAATTTTCTTCTTTTGTGCAGCAGGAAACCCAGTCAGAGTGTAAGATGATACAGAATCCAGGAAAATATTTCTTCAAATTCACTAGCATAGACCCAAACCTATCATCCTGTTCCATATTGGCATTTCCTCCTTTTAAAAAAATTCACCAGTACACCCTCCCTGTTTTCTGGGGGAAACATAACTTACTATTAACATGATAGTATTTGATTGAGAAAATTGTGTTATTTAATTTAAAGGAGAAAGGAAAACTCCCTACCACCACCACTACTGCTACCAAATAGCATCAGCTGACAGCTTCTGGATTTCAAAATAAATTGAGTGGGAAGGGTAAAGAAAATTATTTGTCCACAAAAAATAATATTCAGCTTCAAACCTAAAAGTGGTCCCAAAGCAGAATTTCATATAAAATCCTGTGAGTGAAGCCAAATGCTGCAAAGGAGAGGAACAAGGTATTCCAGGAGAATACAGAACAAGAGGACCCACTTGGTCCAACTGGCTCTTAAAGTAGCTGCATCACTGTTTCTGTTTCCTCCCACTCCTCCCCACCAAATAGTTTGAAACTGGCCTTTTTGAAGTTGGCCTTTTAAACAATCATTTGCTGTCTTTAAGAAGTTTTAAATGGCTGTCTCGGTAAAAGTGAAATCAATATTCTTTCAGTCTGGGCTTTTAGCAGATAATGTCTCCCTATAAATCATGGGCATAATGACACTGGAATAATTCATCATCGCATTACATTTACATATGATGCGCCACATTGTTCTGAGGTGAAGGTTATCTTCCCTGCCTGGGATTCCATCCAGAAACAAATAAAAGACCAAGGAACCTGATGATTTCATGGTCCGTTTATAGACGCTGTTGTGGATCAGTTTTCTGTCCGTCAGCTACTTTTTCTTTACAGCCCTTCTGTGCACACAGCGCAGGAATATATCCTTCCAGCCCAAGAATCTCAATAACCTTTAAAACTTTATTTGCGCAAGAGGCGCCTGTCTAGGTTGAATATGTTCTCCGTACTCTGGGCTTCTTTTTATATCAATGCCAGGTCCAAGGTTATTAGTAAAAAAGTCAAGTATTTATTGAGCACCTTCTATGTTTCAAGTATGACCCTGGATGCTGGGGATACACATAAAAAGAAGGATGAATGTGGTCTGCTGTCATTGAGCGTAGGGTCATATGGGGAAAGATGAACAAAGAACTCTTCACAAATAATCATGCCATCTTCGCTAGTAGTAAGTAGTAGGAAGGATCAATGAAAGATGCTATTGATAAAGGACCCTCTTGATGCGTCTGGTGGGGCATAAATTATGGAAGTCAGCCCTGGGAGTGGCGTTTAGGGGAAGACCTAAGGGTTAAGTATTGCAATTAGAGCATTCCAGAGAGAGGGAACATCATACCACTCAATAAATACTTGGTGAAGGAATGAAGGGATGATAGAACAATAACCAAAAAGTGAACTAATAAATAAATAGTACAGATATGGCTCTAAATTTTAAGGACCTGCTCTTCACCTACTCAAGGAGAATTGAATTAGTAAACTGTCATCGAAGGCCTGGGTAGACCTGTAGCATTACCCCTTCACCACCAGCTCTTACCAAGTATACAGACTGCTGGAATCCTGACCTGGGTAAGTCTTAGAGAAAGAGACCCAAGTGTGAATTTCAGAGTTACACCTTACAGTTAACTTGTTCCAAGGTTTCCTTGGGCGAGTTACTTTCGGAATCTCAGTTTCTTCCATTGTAAAATGGGTATTACATATGAGATCCTCTAAAGGCTGCTGTGAGAGATCATGAATGTCAAAGCAGAAAAATATAGGCATTAAGAAGCTAGGTTGGGTCCCTGAGCAGATTGTGTTTGAATCTTTGCTGGGCCACTACTTAGCCATGTGACCTTGGGCAAGTTTCACATAGTTATGCTGTAACACAGCATATGTGTTCCTAAAAATCACTGCACGTTGCAAAATTGGGCAAAAGAAAATCACAGAGCTTACGGGGAAAATTGAGGCTAGGGCCACATGGCAAAAACTTTTCAGTGATACATTGAAAAAAGATAGGAGTCTAATAAACAGTAGACAGTTTACATGTGTTAAGTAACTGGGAAATACATAAATCCAATAAATACCGTACTTTGCCTTGAAAAAGATCAGGCGTTTGCTTGTGGAAATGGGCATTGAATGGGTTGCAGTTTTTGAGCACTTGTAAAGTGGTGGAAGCAGGGTTATCAGAAATGGGATGGAAAGTTGTAGCACCAGATGTAGATGGTGTGGTTCATAACACCTGTGGTGAACTGAGACAGATGGTGGATGCTTGAGTGATGTACAGGTGTGCGTTTTGCATATTTCCACACAGCCCAGTTCAGCCAAGTGTATGTTCTGCATTCGCTCAGTGTTTCTTGCAGTGAGAATTGAGCATCAGCAAACATGAACATCATAAATTCACATTGGTCTCAACCTGCCCCCTAACGTATCAGTTAGGCTGGAACACCCTTGTGTTGTAGTAGAACTGAATGTGTGTATCCTTGCTCTGCCTCAGTTCTCCCATCTGTAAACAGGGATGATCCTATTGCCTGCCTCGCAGGAGTGTTGTGATCCTAACTACACCAGATAGTGCTGTATAGAATGCCCAGTACTGGGCCTGACATATAGGTACCGTGCCTTTTCCCTAAGCATTTGACATCTCGTGTTGCCTTAAATTTGATTTGGAGATTTTGACTAAAGGCCAGGCATCACTTCTGGTGAGTGAGGGTTGCCCTTGTTGCTCGGAGCTTGAGAGAAGCACATGCTCCTACACCTCCGTGACACATGCATTGAGTCTTCCCCTCCTGCTCCTCAAAGAAGCCTGCAGCCTGATGAGGGAGGCTGCAGGCCACATTTCCATGCGGAAGAAAGAGGGAGAAGAAATGGCATCACCAGCTCTGTAGACTCAGGGAAGGGCCAGGGACTGGCAGCCACAGCCCACCTTAAGGGGAGTCCTCTGTTAGCCATCACCTCAGCTCCAGCTGTTCTTGCCCATGGTGCTGGGGTGAGTCACCTAAGCTCTCTGTAGCTGTAATCCGCTTCTTGGTGACTCTCCAAAGTAAGCCTGAATTCCAGAGGTTCCTCTATCAATGATTGCAGTTAGCTCAGCCTGCACTGAAGCCCAGATAGGTAATTTCATCTTTCATCTGTCCTCCTTTTGGGTAGTTGCAGACAGCTGGCTAGGGACCGTGATTCACAGGGTGTGGTGGGCTGAGCTGGAAAACAAAGGCCACAGGCCTGCATGAGATGCACGCAGGTTGTCTGCAGGAAACTGAAGAGGCATGGGTGCAGACTGCTGTGTGCACGTTTCTCCTGTAGTTTGCATTTAGGTACATCTCCTAGAATCTCCTGAGTCATGTATGCTGACAGTTTCCATCCCTAGCTGTGTGTTTAGGGGCTGCAGAGCTGCCTCCTCTTTGGCCTCCATCCCCAGAATGCCCTCTCTTGTTTGACACATCCTGCTCTCCTTCCTAGAGGGACCTCAGCCCCTACACCTCCATTGTCATCTTCTCTATCACTTCTGGCTCTGAATGCTTCCCTCATAAAGTTATTATTAGCTCCCTGACACTTCATCTTGTTTGTCTCTGTGCTCTCTGATCATTGTGTGATTATATCCACATCTCCTATCACCCCAACTCAGAACAGAAGGGTGGCGTGATTAAGACCAACGGACTTCAGAGGCAGACAGATCTGGGCTGGAGTTCTGCTGCTTCTGCTTAGAAGTGGAAAGATACATCATTTTTGTAAGTTTTAGTTTTCTTATCTGCAAAACAGGAGGAGTAATACTTGTCTCTTAAGTGTTGCTATCGGGATTAAACAAGATAGTATCTCTGAAACATTCAACAGAGATTAAAAACTCCATAAATGTGGCTGTTGTGATTATCAGGAGGTTTAACTTTCAAACAATGGCAGTGGCTTCACAGAGCTAAATCCACCCAGTAGGAAATATATAAATATTTATCAAATGAATAAAATTATCACTTATTAATGTTGAGTGTTCCAGTTCACATATTTTTAGGTGAACGTGTCATTTATTTTACTTTATTTTATTTTTTTCTTTAAGAATGTTTATTGAGATGTAATTGACATACAATAAACTGCATATATTTAAAGTGTACAATTTGATATTTTTTTCTTATTAATAATGTATATATGGCAATCCCAATCTCCCTCATTCATTCATTCTTACAAATTGTCCCATATGTGCAGGCAAGGAAAGGGGGATAGGAATTAACAGGATAGAAGGTCATTGCCCTCATGGAGTCTCAAATGTAGCAGAAGAAATGAATTACAGGAAATTACCCATTCTTGATTTTTCCCCCTAGGAAACTGTCTCCTGAGGATTTTTGGTGTGAATTAGCTCTTTAATAAATATAATTGAGTTTATCTGGGAATAAAATATAGATTTTGACTAGCAAAATGATGCATCACCTAGGCAACATATTGGTGAAATTACATGCAAACACCAAATGATGAGCCCTTGTAATGAATTAGACAGCATCACTAAAAGTCACCTGCCAAAATAATTCTATTTCTTGACCTTGGCTTTCATGAGACTTACAGTCTGTAGGATTTTAAGCTTGGATTTAGAGGCTGCCTTACCATTTTGACTGGATTCCCTATTTAACGTAGAGGTCCTATTCACATTCAAGAAACATGGATGAATGGTTTCGTAATGAAGGAATTAGCTTAACTGAATGGAGGTGTATTATATGGAACATTTTTTCTCAAAGTGTAGATGCCAGGGGACAGTACCCAGTACTGGTTTTTTGTTTTGTTTTTAATAAGTATCTTGAGTTGGTTCTGACATAGGTAGTATACACTGACCACAGCTGGAGATGTACTGGTTTAGAGAAAGTAGGTGGATTGGTTTCTAAGTCATAAGTTATAAGTTCAAAATGGATATGAGTAAAAGTGCCAGGGACTGTGAATTGGGATCAGAGTGAATTTGTACTGTGAGAATAATATTCAGGTGACATAATGACCTAGAAGTTTGAGGTATAATCTGGATTCCTCCAAATTTGCATTTTCCCAAGTCCAAAAAGTATTAATCCACTCACCCAGACTTTTAGCTTTATTAACTCAACCTTAGTCCACAGTGCCTCTACAGAACTTTGTAACTAGAAATACTGAGAAGACTGCTTTTAAGAAATTTACAGTTGATCTGAAGGGATAAGATATGTTCATATGAAACTTTCAAATATCAGCATGGGCTAGCAGATAACTACTTGTTGATGTGACCCCCAGAATAATCCATGTAATGGGGATTCAGATGTAGGAGAGATCTGGGCCGGCTAGAATGCTGAGTGGGGAAATCCAGGTCAAAGGTGAGAGAATGAGTTCACTGAGCTCCAAAAAGGGATGAAATAGATATCTTGGAAGGAGGTGAGGACAGAGCATCCCTGGTAGGAACCACAGTATAAATTGTGGAGGAAAGTGTTGGTGTTTCCATTAGACACTGGTTCTCAAAGAGAGCATGACCACTAGCAGGCTTTTGGGGAATTTGTGAGGACTATTTAGGTTGTCACAGTTGAGGGGATGCCAGTAGCATTATAAGTGAGTCGAGTCTGTGGGTAGTAGGCATCCTATAATGTGTACGATGGAAAATAGGAAATTTCCCTGAGTCCTGTATGACTTACACATATTCTGTTGGACATTTAATTTTGTTGGAAAACGTGCTTATGAGTATCTTATGTAGAATCGAGAGAAAAAAGATGATAGATAGATGATATTTAGAGAGGTAGATAGAGAGGTAGAGAGATAATGGTTTAATATTATTATTTTTTCCAGGAATGCAACTACAGAAGGTAGGTTATAGTTGATTACCTTCAGAAATTTACTAAGCATTGTTCACCATTTCAGAAAATTGTATCGTTCATGACAGTACAACTTAGGAAAATTTGGGTTTGAGTATCATTTTGAATTCGTAGCTGTCACACTCGTGGTAATTCTATGCATGTATATATGAATTTACTTATATAGTTCTCATTTCAAAATGTCAAATGGAAAGGGAAAGAATGGCTACATCCTGTCAGTACTCCAACTTTTCTTAAATCCACAGTGATTTGACATAAGGGGATGAAGCATCAGTATGTCTTTTAGTGTAATCTTGCCTGAGCACTTATATTTTAAAATGTGTTATTATACATTAATTTTCTTTCTTTCTCCTCTATAATGTAGTGAGGTCATCGTGTTAATATTTTTCAAATTATGTGTGTTGGTTGGTTATGTTATCAACTCTTTGTAATAGAAAGGGAATATGGGGTTTGATAAGCACAAAAACTCCTGGATTAAGACATCAGGCCTGAGAATTACAAAGACATGTTTGCTTAAATTCAGTGGTGGGGGTGGGGTCGGGGACTGGGAATGGTTTGGGAAAGAGGTGAACCTTTGTTCAGCTTTTGATCTTACCTCCCTAGTGCCACAATAATGTTTCCCGAGATATATCAATTTTTAGTCACCTATTTTAAAAAGAGGTAGATAGGCCTTTTACTATTTTTTGCAATATTTAAGTAAAGTATATCTGATACGCATCTTTATGGAATAATAGATTTGGCCATGAAAGCGGCTGTTGTATTACTGCCTTCTCAGCATTTTCAGTGGCTCAAAATGTTTTCCTCATGTTCAGAAACCACAGCATCAGAGAGGTTTTCACTGAGAAGATTTATCTGAATAAGCCATTTTAGTGATAAGGGAAGCACGCAACCCAACAGCTGCCCCCCCCTTCTTTTGGGGGGGGTTTATGTTCTTAAGCTCCACAGAGCTTCTTTTTCTTCTTTTTACAAACTAAACCATGCTTCCCCCATCCCCTGACAGATGGTTGATGCTTCCCAGAACTACTTGCTTCTCCAGAAACTATCCCCCCAGGCAAGTCTGAGGTCCACTTAAACGAAACTCTGGCAAGAAGGAGAAATCACATGTTTTCTTAAGGACATAATGCAACAACAAAGCACGGGGATAGGTCTCTAGCAGTTTGGGCTAGAAGTTGTTCACAAATGTTGTTGGAAAACTGGTGTCAGGGTAAATACTAGGCTTGGTTTCCCCATGTCTGAGGATGGCAGCATGTATCACAGAGGCTTATAAGACTCTACCAGGAGAAAATAAACTTAGCGCTGTCACTTAGGAAACAAATGTCTTTTTGTACATCAATTTAAGAAACAAAAGAATGAAGCCATAAGATTGATAGTGATTGGTTATGGACATGTGAGCTGTGTATTACTGTTAGGTGTTTAATAAAAGGATCATCTAGATCCCATCTCAAAGATCCCCTGGTCATTATTTGAGATGAGGGCTATCTATCTTGAGGGATAAATAACCAGGAAACAGCAAATGTGGTGCTCATTTTATGCTGGGATTGCAGCCAGATGCCACGTTTGCTATTTTTGGGTCTGCAGGACCCTTTAAGAAGGGGCTGTTTACATCACAAATGGGATGCTAAATAAATAAATTAATTAATTTAAAAAAATACAGCTTACTCATGGTAAGAATTCAGCTTTGTTCTGAAAAAACAGCCATTTTCATCTAGGAAATGCTTTTTTGTAATGTGATCTATTCAGGAATTTCAATCCAAGAATCATTTTAGGATGGCTGCCTACTGCTGAATATATCAAATGGGCCGACTGGTTTGGGTTTTGGTTTTGGTTTTCTTGGAAGCTTTTCTGGCACCACGTAGACATTGACTAACATTTTCAAATTGACAATAGTCAACACCATGGTCATGTTTAAGACCTTGGGCTTTGCAGGCGAATTTGAAACCACAGGCTCTGTTCATGAACTGGGTGCCTTGGGGATGTTAATGTAAAAGCAATAGCAATGACATTGTATTACAAAGAAATGTCAAGCATAAATAAAATGAAAGAAGATGGTACAATACACTCGCATGTACCCATCACCCCGCTTCCAAAATCATCAACCTTTTGAGCAAGTTATTTAACCATGTTCTCAGCAGTAAAATGAGAACAACAGTAATTCCCATGCTCAAGACTTCTTGTAAAGATTATAAAAGCAATAGTATATATGACCTTTTAGCACAGAGGCTGGCATGTAATAAATGTTCCAGAAGTTTATTCAAATGTAAACCAAGAATATCCTTGGTTTAAATATACAACCACCTATGCTGAATGGAAAGTAGGATCTTTGTGCTTTTACTGGCTTTCAGGAACTTCACAAAACATACAGGCCCTTAGTATGAAATGATTAGATCTTGTATTTAAAAAGTAAACCCCCAAGTAGTGCAGGAATCTGACACTTAGTTAACTGGATTTGTTTCAGTGAACATTCCAAATGACTCATAAAAGACAAAAAAAAAAGTTCCTCAGGGAGATGACACTGTCCTTGATAAAACAATGTGTAGAATAAAACAAGTTTATAGCTAGATCTTACCCCAAGGAAAAAATATCCTTTTCCTTAGGTCTCGGGCCACCAGCACTGGGAGTAAGAACAGTCCTGCCATTTCCTTTTGGCTGGTCTCAAAAGTCTTCATGGTAGCCAGTGAAAGCATTGTTTTGGTACCAGAGATAGTTGTTGCACTCTGGTTAGAATGAGAAATTGTTTGCTGAGCTTCAAGATTCAGAAGAATTAATTTGCAGAAAGCTCTCGAATGTCAATTAGATGGGGTTGGCCTCCTTGGAGAGGTGGTAGGGATGAAGAATGAGCTAAGTGCCCATGCTGCTCTGCAGAGCAGCTCAAAAGATAACAATAAGAAAGGATAGTTTCATACTTGATTTGTGGGGACCATTATGACCTTCAAAGAGTCAGTGGATAGGGTAAATAAAGAAATAGAATTCTAAAATTCAGAACTAGAGTTTTTTAAAATTTTGGACCCAACATCAAGTTAATTTTAAAAGGGGAATTATACGATACAGCACGTACTGTTAGGTCTCAGTTCTGCCACTTAAACTTTGTGACTGTGGACAAATTTCTTAACCTGTCCTAGCTTCAGTTTCCTTGTCTATAACATGGGCATGGTAATATTTTTCCTTCCATGAGATTTTTTTCAGGGTAAAAGAGATAACATAGGTAAATGCATGCACACTGCCTTACAAGACTAAACGTAAAAACTTACATCAGTACCATCATCATTATGATGTTGTTATTTTTCTCGTGAGTTGATTAGTGATGCTACTGGATGGAGAAATTTTTCTGAATAACAGTGCTGTTGCCTTCAAGTTGGCAATAGGTGAATAAATGAACTTGATGTAGAAATCTCGATGCAATATTTTCATGGTTTCCTTGTACCAAATTGCAGACAGTCCATGTGTGTATCACACCTCTTCTCTTCTCTTTGGCATCTGATCTGTTGATTCTACTTCTATTTTAAACAATGAGTCAAGGCTGTTCCTGGCAGGGTGGGAGTTTAACAACAACAACAAAGTCTGATTCTTTTGGTTTTGATCCTAGTCCAGGGCCTTTTACTAAGCAGGTGTTCAAAGATGATTTCTTGAATGAATGAATGAATGAATGATACACATTTATATTGTCTATTCTGGGTTTTTGTTTTTGTTTTTTCCTTAGGGAAAAGTGTTAGGCCTTGCTTTGTTTTTCCTTATGTTTGATTTATCTGCATATCTAAACAAAACCAACCTGTTCAATTTGTGTATTTTCCCCTTGTTTTAAAACACACCTCTTGTTTTTATTTAAATAGAAGCTAAAGACTAAAAACTTGGGAGTATTTTATTTTATTTTTTAAAAATTTATTTTATTGAAGTAGAGTTGATTTACAATGTGTTAATTTCTGCTATAGAGCGAAGTGATTCAGGTATATATATACATACACATATATGTGTGTATATATACACATATATGTTTATATATACATATATGTGTATATATATAAACATTGTCTTTCATATTCTTTTCCATTTTGGTTTATCACAGGATATTGAATATAGTTCTCTGTGCTATACAGTAGGACCTTGTTTTTTATCCACTCTATATATAATAGTTTACATCTCCTAACCCCAAACTCCCAATCCATCCCTCCTCCACCCCACCTCCCCCTTTGGGAGTATTTTATTTTAAAAAGAAACTTCAACATGCTCCTTTTTTTGGAGGAGTACAATATTGATTGAAAAAGGCACAATCCAAAGTGAATGAATTTAAAAATGTAATGGATTTTAAAGTTCCTTAAAGGGACTAGTGTAGAAAAGACCAAATAAATACTCAGGATTTAAGGATAACTTTTGGCAAACAGTTCCATTTCGTAGGGTTGCTTTTCATCTTCCTGATGTTTGCTCGGCCCACTGCAGTCACTATAATGTGTTAATTGCTTAGCATGAGTTAGGCACTATGCGCAACAGTTAATCCTTTACAACCATATATTAGGGTATCTATCCTTTTGCTTATTTTATCCATGAATAAAAAATGAGTCTCAGAGAGACTGAGCATCTTGTCCAAGGTTACACAACTGAGAAGTTGTAGAGCTAAGGTTTGTTTCCTAATCTAGTTGGCTCTGAATCCCAAATTCAAAGTTTGCCGTTGAACAGGGAGTGATTTGGGCCAGAAAAATTTTTTTTTCCTCCCATAGACATTCAGATACACACCTCATATACACAAAGGACTTCTGTGATCTTTAACTTTCCATTGCTTTTACCTTCCACTGCTGAGTCAGCAAATCTTCTCAAGGTTGTCCATTCTCTAAAAGTAATTAGCCAATGAAAGAAATGAAAACAAAATCTAGGGCCTAGCATTCTTGAGATCACCTTTAATGAGAAATAAGATATGGGATCTTTCTTCTTAAAGAGTAGCTAAATTTTTGCAACTATTTGATGGGTTGGTACAACAAATAAGAAATAAATATGGTACTTAATAAAAACGTAATGAGACTAGGAGGCAAATTGGAGTGGTAGGAAGGGTAAATGAGAGGTAAAAAAGGAAAACGTGAACTCTGATTCATTTGGCAGTAAATGGGGAGGGGAAGTGATGGGTTTGGACCATCATTGGGGTGGGAGGAGATTGAAAATAATACCAGTAAAGGCTGGGGATGAAACACTCTGTCCTCCCAACTTCTGCTATTGCCTGGGCCCCATCTCTCCTCTCTCCCTTTGCCATGTTAGCTGTCATTATAGTGAGGTCCACCTTCTTAAACCCAATAGACACTCCTCATTCCTTAGCTGACTGCTGAGAAGTACTTGCATTATTGCCTACTGTTGCCTCCCTTCCCTTGACTTTAGGGCACAGTCCTCTTTGATTTGGGTCCTATTACTTCATGTCTCTCTCCTTTTTTGGCTCACCTCCTACCTAGCCACTAAATGTTGGAGGTCCTAGGCCCTCTGCTTCTCTTATCCTAATTTCTCTCCCTGGTGATTTCATCCACTCCCATGGTTTCATATCACATGTACGCTCAGATGACTCACAATTTTTATCTCCAGTCTTGATCTCGCCACTTAACTCCAGACTCGTAAATCAGCTGTCTACTTGCCATCTTTTGAATGCCTCAAAGGTACCTCACAGTCAGCAAGCCCAAGACTGAGGTCATCACCTTCTCCTCCAGGCATGGTGCTCATCCAGGGTCTCTCAGTGAATGGCACCAGTGTCTGTCTAGTTGCTTAAGCAGAAGCCAAGGAGCTATTCTCTCCCATAATCCTCCTATTCACCACTAAGTCCTATAGATTTCACACTCTCAAAACCATCCACTTCTCTCCATCTCCACTGCCATCAACCTAGTCCAAGCCACAATGATCTCTTTCCTGAAAGACTGCAGCATTACTTTCTGACTGGTCCACTCGCAACCACACTGGTCTCCCTGCATAGTCTTTTCTCCATCCTGTGACTAGTCCACCCTGCAACTCTAGTTGACTTTTCATTTTTCAAAAGATGAATTGGGTCATATCACCTTCATGCTAAAATCCTTCAATAATTTTGCACTCTCCTTAGGACAGAATCAAAAAAATTCATCTCCTGGCCCACCAGGTGCTGTATAATCCAGGGTAGTCATTCTCAAATTGTGGTCTCAGAATGCATCAGCATCACACCAGAGTGTGTTTTGAAATGCAAAGTCTTGGGCCCAACCCCAAATCTCATGAATTGTTAACTCTGGGGATGGAATCCAGCAGACTATGTTTTAACAAGTCCTACAGATGATTCTGATGTGTATACTCAGGTTTGAAAACCACTTCTCTGGAGCCTACGTACCATTTTGACTCTATTTGACTTCATCCTCTCACCATTCTAACCTCTGCAGCTTTCTCTCACGCCCCACTTTTGCACTATGTTTCTTTCTACCACAGCACCTTTGAAGAGCTCTTCCCTCTTTCTTGAAAGCTTTTCTCTCCTCCTTTCCTGGTTAATGTCTACTCTTCCTTCAAGTCTTAGCTCAAGAAGGCAGACAAGGAATAATTCCTCCTAATACTGTATACTACTCCTTCTATAGTGCTGAAAACACTTGTATTTTTTTTTCTTATTTATATGGTTATTGGTTAACATCTGTCTCCCCACTAGACTGTAAGCTCCAAAAGAACTGGGATAGGATCTGTTTTTGCTTGCTGTTGTCTGCAGTGTCTGGTACTAACATAGAGCCTGTGCTCAGATATTTGTTGAACGAATGAATACACAAATGAATGAACATTTCCTTTCAGTATCTGGATACTGTTTGAGAGCACAGACAGCCTGGAATTCTCATGGTCAGCTCCCATTGCTCTCATTTTCTAAAATGAAGATACCTAGCTCATGGGTTTGTTGAGACAATTAAATGGACTAAACCTAGCACTAGGCCAGGCACACAAGTCCTTGATAAAGGTGAGCTCTGACCACCATTATTATTATGACTCCACTGTTATTATTATTGTTCTAGTTTCCAAAACCTCCCTGAATCATAATGAGGGAATGTAGCTAAAACTAAACAGTATAGTTCTTGACAGGAATATATTTTTTTTTAATTATAAAATGAAAATCAATGCCTGTGCAACGTCTCAGTTTTTATTTTTCCCCCAAAACTATTCATCTCCCCAAATATTTGCTCCAGGAAATTCTGATTAGCCTTGCTATTGGTTTCTAATGTCATTCATTTATTTCCTTGGCAAATAATTAAGGAGCACCTACGTGTACCGAGCTGGGTTCTGGAGATGTGATAGTGACCAAGATGGGTGTTTTCCTTATAGAGCTGACAGTCTAGTGGGGAAAAATGTATTAACAGTCCAACAAGGAAATATTTCACCACAATGGCCATAGATTCTATGGAGAAGCACAAGGTCCCAGCTGTGTGTGAACTCGGGAGGTTAAGCCTTAACAAGGAGGGGAATGTTCATCCCAGGCCCACCTTTGACTCTGAGGTGGAAGCTGCCTGTGCACAAACCAGGCCCACGATTTGGTGTAGGTGGTGGCCTGTGATGCAGACCAAGTCGGTGAAGTCAGTGTTTCTCTCCCATTCTGAATCACACTGCTCTCTGCATGTGTTCATTCTGTGTTGTTCTTACAAACAAGGTTTCCATGAAAACCAGCTAAAAGGGGAACAAAAGGCAAAGGCCAGCTGGGAAGCCTGCATTGTTAACACGTTTCCCAGGTGCTTTATATGCAGACTTAGTGGTTGGGAACTATTCCTTTTTAGGCCCTCTGCCTGATTTTCCTTTGGCTGGCTCTGATTTCCTTACCTCCTGAACACCTGGGGCCAAGGCTCCTTCTCAGAGCAGTTTGAAAGCCATCCTTCCTTCTTCTCTTTACTCAGTTTGGTCCAGGCCTTAATCTTTGAACAGCATCAACTATTCATTGCCATTTGACAAAGCTGGGGTTGGAGGATCCAGCGTTTTCCAACACAGGCCTTGCTTTACCATTGGAGATCCAGTGAGCCTTTCAGCAAGACTGACTCTAAATCATCCGGGCCCAATTAGTTTATTTCAAAGAAATACCCAGGTGGTGTTTGACCTTCAAACATATGGACTGCTGGAATAAATGAAAGTCTCGCCTGTTCCCATCACGCTGAGGGAACTGGATGGGGTAATTCTTTTTCCTAGTCTCTGAGTTTTGTGGAAGGGTTATTAGGTTTGGGCTCAGCGAGTTATTTACTCTAGCAATATGCTAGGTGGTGAGCTGCAGTTGCCTTTGCTGAGGGAACAGCCATGTGTGAGCTGTCACCAAGTACCACTAGAATGGTACAGAGGTATGGAGAAGAATTGGGCCACGTAGGTGGGGCCTGAGCTCTGAGACCTGAGGGAAACAGCCTGGGGTACAGTCAGAAGCAATGAAGTAGACGTCCGGCTGAGCTCTGTGTCCAGGGCTTAGCAGCTCTCCACAGCAGGAGAGAATTGGTCCTGGGGTCCTTCTTGCCTTTTCCTAGCACGGGGGGTGATGGCCATCCTCTCAGACTCCAACTCCTGACTTGATACCCTAAGGTTTTCTTTGGTCTTGTTCAAGAAGCCATCCTACCCAGAATCGTCAGAGCTTAGCAAAGCAGCCTATGTTTTTGCAGCCTAGACAGTTCCTAAGAATTGGGGCAGTGTTGAAAAGCATTGTCTTCAGGCCAAGAGTGTGGTTTCTGGAGTTAGAAAGATGCAGTTTCAAGTCACGGCCCATCCTACCTGCTAATTGTGACATCAGGCACTTTACTTCTCTGAGCCCAGTTTTCTCAGGTGTACAATGGAGCTGGTAATTCTTATTTTAGCCTTTTACAAAACATGTTTAAAAGGTATTTTAATATGCATCCAACTAAAAAGAGATTTAATGGTCAAATATATTTGAAAAACTTTTTAGACTCTTTTCCTCTAGTTTAGATTTGATAATGCTTATTGTCAGATTTAAGTTCCTGAGAAGTTCTGAAGGAAATAAACCTGTTTAACTTTGTTTAATCCAAAATGTCAAAATATCTTTGAGTTCATGAACTTTTTTTTCTTTTGTAGAAAATAGGAGCAGTGTTTCATGAAATGCAAATGACCTCATGGGATTGTTGTAAGAATTAAATAAGAACTTACGATGAATGCTTCCCATGGTGCCTGGCCCAGAGTAAGTACTCAATAGTAGTGAGTATTGTATGATTATTCTTGTATGATTGTTATTAATGAGGGGTTTTGGCTCCAAAGCATAAAATTCTCAATTGGATATATCTGGTTTTTAATTATAAGCCCTTTATCAGTGTTTGCCAGTTGGAAATTTACAGATTTCAGCTGTCAGTGATAGCTAATGGTTGTGATTTATTGAGCGCCTACCACGTGTCAGGGTGCATTTTAGGTACTTTAACCGAATCATTGCTGTATTTGATGGTCACAGCGATTCAACAAGATAAGTATTATTCTTTCATTTGTAAATGTCAATGTTAAGGCTTGACGATGGCATACGTCCAGCCCATGGTTGTATAGAGACTCTGCTGTGGAGTTGGGAATTTATCTTGGATTTGTTTGGCCTGAAGCCCTTTGTTATTGTCAGCTGGCATTCTGTAAATCTACAGGGGTCTGTGAAAGCCCCAGTGATGTGAAAGAAATTGGCAATAAGTCTGATAGAAATCAAATACTTGGCCACCACGAGGCACTGGAGGACCGTACGTTGGGAGGTCACCCTCCAGCCCTACCAAGCATCTTTACTGTATGGAACCCACCTTGTTCTCTTACCCGGAAGCCTTGCAGTGGTTGTTCCCTTGGCCCAGAGCATTCTTCCTGTATCTCCTTCCTTAGTTATTTCTCAGTCATCCTTCAGTCCTTCTATTTGTCTGTGTCCCATCAAACTGTGAGCAGGGGCCGAGTCCTGGTCAGTGTTGTATCCCCAGCATGTAACACAGTGTATTCCATAGATACGTATTGATGAATGAGTGCTGTGAATTCAAAACCTATATACGAAAATGGTTTATGCCTTAGAGTAATGAGAGAGGGAAAATAAGTTTATCATTTAATAAGTACCATCTGTTTGATATAAAAGAGTCTCAAAACACTGTTTCATGGAGATTTGGGCAGTAAGAATGTTGAAAATTCCTGTGCAGAACAAAGCCTGCTACTAAACGGTAAGGGAAGGCTTTTTACCACCGTGGAGATTCTTGAAAGTGGCAACCTGCTTTTGATGAGTATTGGGGGCATCTGTAGAACATTGTCCAGTTCAGCAGTTTCAGAAACTCACTTTTTAACACAGCCGTGTGTTGAGCAAAGAGTGGTGTTTATGATTCAGCTCAAGGAAACCAATTCACTTGAATGGCACTCAATTATCATGGTTACTGTCTGTGAAATGCCTTCTTTTACCAAGCTGTGTCCTAGGCATATTACATGTTACCTCTCATTTTTATGGCATGTCTCTGAAGTGCTGGGTATTATCCCCATTACAGATGAGGAAGCACAAGCTCCGAGAAGTTTCACAACTTGCCAGAGAAAGACAGCTAGCAAGTGGTGGGGCAAGGATGTAAATTCAGGTCTGTCTGTGTCTGAAGACCATTTTGCTCCCTTAGGCCACCTTGCCATCCGAGATGGGAGCTATGGGAGCTCCACTGGCAATGTGATCAGTACTGGACATTGATGAGCAAGTTCCCTCTGGAACTTTGCAGCAGAAAGATACCTAGTGACCTTAAACCAAAAATCAAAGCAAGTGTTTCTTTAAAGCTTTGTACATCTTGCCTATTCTGGCTACTGTGTCATCTTCCTCAATGCCAAGAACATCTTAATAGCGATAACAAGGAATAGTTCTCAGTATCAGAACATCTATTTCCTTGGTTACTTCTGCATCCATGTTTTGCCTTTGAGATGAAATCCTCCTCCTGTTCCATTTCTTTCATTGTCTGAAAGTACCTGGTGTCAGGTTTGTTCAAGTTCGACATTAGCTTCTTGTTTTGTATGTAGGGAGTTACCCTGATTTTAAGAGCCAGATTGACTATCTCAAAGGTTGATGGATTATTTCCTGCAAAGATCTCCATAGATGAATTCTTTGATGCATTTTATTTTAATCTTCCCTGTTTCATGGCATATCTGGCAGGAAAGGAGGAGATGGGAAATTGATTCCCTTGAGCACAGCCTCAAAGAGTGGCATGTTTTCAGTCATATATTATGGTAATATGTATTGATGAGATAGTTGTTTTGGCTAAACTGAAAAAAATGTTAGGGAAGCAGCACTAAAGCAAAGGGCAAGTGTGTTGAATACGTGGTTGAAACGTCAATGACGGGATGAGGGGAAATGAGAAAAGATAACCAAGCTGTCAACAGTTGTGATGCTTCCTCCTCACCCGCAAATACCACAGGCATCCTTCCCCGTACTTACGCCCCTTAATGTTGGAATCTGGTGATGCTGCTGTCTGGTTGTGACAAGTGGAGCAGCTAATGGGTGTCAGGTATCTGGCACAGGGCAGATTACACAGCACGAAATAAGAAGGAGGGATATTTATTCTCTCCATTTCACTTCCATGAAGTGATCTATCCTAATCTGACTTCCACATTCTAAAGGTGTAATTGGGTACTCGGGACTCTTTTTGATTAACTTTCCAGGGCCAATTCCCGAGAGAGTGGGTCTCCCCAGGACTCATTTCTATTTAAATGAAGGGACTCATCCTTCCATGACAGGGTTTCTCAGAAGTTTGATCTAAGGACCAATGCATGAGATTCACTTGGGGAATTTTTTTTTTAAATGTCCTCACCTCACACTTACAATACCTACATTTTAGAGGATAAGACATGAGTTTCTATGATTTTAACAAGCTCCTCAGATAGTTCTTCTCAGAAAATGTTTAGCTTTAAAATGACCATCTGCAAGAGGCCAGGATTCAGAGGAGTCAGGAGCTGAGAGAGCTCTGGGAGATCATATAGTCAGTTAATTCCTATCATTTGACAGACGAGGAAATTGAGGCACAGAGATGCCCCAAAGTTATTGACGGAGCTCAGGGGAGACCTGAATGTAGGCTTTTCAGAGACCTTCCAGACTCTCAGGACAAAAATCACTTTGCTACACTATGTGACATTCCCTTTTTCTGCCAGGAAGTGGAATTGCTTTATAAGGCTATATTTTATAAGAAAGAAATGGTTAATTTATTTGCCCCTGGTAGTGCCATCCTCTTTTAGAGTCTCAAATAGTAAGATTTCAATTAACTTACTTAAAATTCCTTTATGACTCCCCATTGTCTTGAGAGTTGGGTTCAAATGGCAGATAAGCCCATATCTGTGATTACCACTCACATCTCCAAATATCTTCCACCCTTCTACTCTCTTCTCCCTCCTTTGCATTCTACTCTCCAGATATTCTCACCTATTTTCAGTTCACTACATGAGCCATATTTCTTCTTCTGGAGGGTTAGCACATGCCAGTATTCTCTCTTCACTCTTTTTTCTAGAAAAGCTATCTTCATCTTTCAGTTGTCAGATGTCAAGTTATACCTTCCCTCTCCTGGGAGCCTTTCTCTGACCTCTCAAGTGTGGGTGGTGCCTACCTGGTACCCTGTACTACCCTTTTGAAATCAATTGATATTGTAATTGTTATGATTCTTTTCTCCTTAACTATATTTTAAGCTCTAAAGGATAGGAATCATGTTTGGTGTTGTAGCAACCATAGTACATAGTGCCTGTTGGAAGGAAGCAGTCAGTAAACTATATGCTACATAAATGACAGGATGATCTTGAGGTTCACATACCAAAATGCTCAAACAGATCATGGTCTGCCTGGAATAGGGGATGATATTAGTCCATTGTAGACGGTAAGACGGTTTAGGGCAAGCTGAGCTTGAGCCTGAAAGGCTTTGGTTTGAGTTGAAGATGTCAGCCTGGACCTGGTCACTGATAATGATTAACTGATGGGGGAAGGGGGTGTGAGGAAGATGCCCACACCAGCAGTGAGGCGTATGGGTGGCAGCGAGAAGAAGCTAGAAACCACATGAGAAGTATGATGTGGCTACAATAGTCCAGACTCAAGGCAGTGAGGGGCAGGAGCAGCCTAGTGGCTGTGGGGATGATGAGACATGAAGGAATCCCAGAAATGCTGCCGGCAAAGAATCAAGAGTACTTGAGAGAAGAAGAGAGTCAAAGATCCTTCCCAAGGGGACCTTTCTTCTTTCACTGATTTGTTAATTTATTAATTCAACAAATATTGATTGCAGTATGAGGCACTGGAACTATACCAGTAAGTAAAATAGATATGCTCCTTGCTCTCCTGTAAGTGAAGGAGACGGATAACAGATAAGTAAACAAACCAAAGAAGAAGTGCCTAGTATAAACGTTCAGTAGGCAATGAACTTCATGAATCAAATTAAATAATTCATGTAAAGCATTTGGCACAGCACTTAGAATATAGTAAAAACCCAATAAGTATTATGAAGCCTGTTTCCCCCACCATACTCTAATAAAATTTTTAAAATTTCCATTTATGTCTCACTCACTGCTATTTTTTAAATTTTATTGAAGTATAGTTGATTTACAATGTATGAATTTCTGCTGTACAGCAAGTGATTCAGTGATACATATGTGTGTGTATATATATGTATATATACACGTTCTTTCTCATATGCTTTTTCATTACAGTTTATCATAGGATATTGAATATAGTGTCCTGTGCTTTACAGTAGGACCTTGTTGTTTATCTATTCTATGTATAATAGTTTGCATCTGCTAATCTCAGACTCCCAATTCATCTCTCTCTCCCCCGTCTCCCCCTTGGCAACCATAAGTCTGTTATCTATGTCTGTGTCACTCACAACTATTAAATGAATCATGACAATGGCTGCCATATATTGAGTACCTATTCCATACCAAGTTCTATGTTGTGGGCTTTGCATGTATTAACTTCTCCATATAACCACCTTGCAAGATAGTTAAGATTGTCTTCCTTTTTCAGATAAGGAGTCAGAAGCTAAAGAGAGTTAGTCAATTTCCTTAAATTCCCAGAGCTAGTGAGCTGAAAACCATAGGTGTGCCTAACTCCCAAATGCCATTCTCTCTCCATTGCCACCATGGATCTGTTGCCAGCCAGTGTTACAGCCGTCTTCGTAGTGAATCTGGCAGGCTCTTTCGACCTATTTGTTCAAGTAACTGAAATGACTAGCAAGTGTTAAGGAGTACATTGAAGCAATTACTTCTGACTCAGTTACCCACCTCCAAGGATGGCCAACTGTATGGTCCTTCCCTGCCTTCCAGTGAGCATCTTTGAATTGGGAGGAAATTTCAATACAGTCATCTTGTGACTCTTTTAAAAAAAAAAAGTTTTCATTGATTTCTGTATTTTTAGAAATCTTAGACTATGGGCAAAGCACCCACAGTGTTGTTGCACTCAGATTCTGGGTGTTCACAGTATTAGGATGAAGAGTGTAAGCTTTGCAGATGTGGTTGAAGTCTTTCCTTTGCCACTTACTGGACTACGAAATTGGACAGATCTCTTAAAGCACACTAAGCTATATTCTTATTATTTATAAATGAAGAAACAGGATAGTAATAGCACTTACAGAATAGGGTGTGTTTGGGACTGAATTAGTAAAAGTAAGTGAAGTGTGTTCTTAACTGGTGGCAGTTTTGCTCCCCCAGGAGATATTTAGCAGTGTCTAGTGACATTTTGGTCGTCACAGCTGGGGGATTGCTACTGGCACCTAGTGAGCAGTGACTAAGGATGATTTGAAACATCCTACAGTGAGGAGACAGCCCCCTTAGCAGAGAATTATCTAGCCAAAATGTTAATAGTGCTGAGGTTAAGAAATGTTGGTGTATATCCTACTGTCTGTTGTGTTGCCATACAAAACAAAACAAAACAAAACAAAAATCTTGAAATCATCCAGGAATATGGAACACTTGGAAAATCCCTTTGGAAGCACTAAGGTGTGTGTCATTCAGATGAAAATACATCTGGGGTGTTGACTAAATATTTTCCTCTTCGTCTAAATATTTTGAAGTCACGAAATAGATATCTCCATATATCCACTTGGCGTGTGGGATGGGGAGGTTTTTGTCAGTTGTTTAGGAGTTGAATAAAGCTGAAATTGCATCTGATGGCAAGCTCTGTTTTTTTTCATTTCAAGAGTAGTTTATCCTACACCATTACTTTTGGAAAGGGAGGTTTATTTGTTTTTATGTATTTTTTTTCTTTGTAACTTAAAAGCACCTTGAATTATTAAACCAGTTATTTTCCAGGCCTGCAAATGTTTTCAGTGTGTGGCCCTGAGTTTCCCTGAGTCAGCACATAGTCCTGGATCTTGGAAGACCTTAGTTAGTCAGAACCGTTTCCTTAAGATGATGGTATTTTTCTTTGAGGTTTTGATTTTTGAGGTGCTCATTCTGATACAAGAGAGCATGTGTTTCTCCAAGACCCCCCCCATTCAAGGCCGTGGTGGGTTTTCTGCTCAGGGCTTAGGGGTATGTATCACCATTATGGAGAAGAGAATTAAGAGGAGAAACTCAAGTGGCCATTTAATGTCTTCCCCTGATGTTAGGCTCTTGCTTACTTCTAGCCAGGAGACAAACCATAAGGTAAATCCTCCAGCCCACATTTTACGAGTGACCATAAGAAAGTACTTTGAGTTACAACTGAAAAATTATTTTTTTTCTGCTTCGAAGCCAAATGCTTTTATAAGAGGCAGAAAAAGAAAAAAAACCCACCAAAGTCAAATTGATGAAAACCAGTCAAAACATGGCCTTGTTGTGGCTGATACAGCCATCCTGGCTGGTCCCAAAATACAGATGGCATCTTTGGGCATGGCTCTCAACGCTGATGGAATTAGAGTTCTGTATCAACTGCTTGGAAACTGCAGTCCTGCACCACACATTTCCTGAATGTATTATTGACAATGATCAGACCTGTTTTGTTCATTACCAGGAGGCAGCAAAGAAGGCTGAAAGGCTCTCTGCAGCCAGTACAGGCTGACTTAAACAAATGTCCTCAAAGCTCGTGAATACATCATGGAGGGGCTGAGGCCTCGGGGAAGGTATCCTTCCTGAAAACTCTGTGGAAATCTCCGCTGAAGTCTCTGGCCCCTAGATGATGGATAGCCTTCCACCTAAATCTGTTCAGTTAGTAAGCACTTAGAGATGATGGTTTGCTCTTAAGGAATAAATGTGCGTTCATTCTTGATTTTTATCTTAAGCAATATTTACTGATACAGAGCCTGGAGAAAGAAACTTTTTTCCTCTTTCTGTCAAGAAATATGAATTCTGCATAATGAAATCATGAGATTTTACTCCATGAGGCCTGAAAAGGACTTAGTTCATCACTGGACTCAGTTTTACAGGGAAGCTCCTAAGATCCCAAGCTGATGATGCTGAAGGGGGAATAAGAGCCCCAGCCAGAGGTCTTTGGGCTACAATACATGTGGCAGCCGAGACCTTACTGTTCTCTCTTCTCTTTGTTGTTTCCGTCCAAGACTAGACTGCCCAGCTCTTACTTCTTCTGATATTTCTCACAGTTCATTTATAACCCCTGCCCCTCCCCCATCTGACTTTGAAGAACCTGAATTCATTTAGGCTCTGATTAGTGGTAATTATTTACCTGTCAGACCCCAGCTGGACTGCATCACCAAAGCTGAGTCACATAGCTTTGCTTCCAGTGACTGCTTCCAAACAATTAAATCAGAGAAGCACCTGTGTAAATATGCAATATTTGGCGATAAGAAAATGATGAGGCAACAGAAACTGAGCTGGACTGGTGAAAAATAGTGAGTATATCCCCCTGGGGGTTTTCACACATGGCTTTAAGCATCTCCATTCTCAAGAACAAGGTCGGGTTACTTTCCCATCCTTCCTTTACTTTTTTTGGAAAATATAGCTAATCTGATATCACCAGATGTGATTTGTTTGCAAACACTAAAATTGTAAGGTAATCCTCTCATGTGTATGCTGAAAGACAAGAAGTTGAAATAGGGTGAAGGACTAACCAGTAATTTTCTTTTTCAAAGCCAAAACGTCTATCTGAATAGATAAGCTGACAATTGAAGCTCATCTTTGGACAATGATATCTGTTCTTCTTTGTATTTAGGGCTTCCTTGATGGAAGTCAAAGCCTAGAATGGTGGAAAGAGCGAGAGCTTTTGTAATCAGATAGAGCAGGAGATGAATCCCAACATCACCACCTCGTAACCACGTGACCTTGAATGCATTTTGAGCCTTAGGTTCCAAATTTGTAAAAAGGACATAATTCCTAAACTTACATGCCATGCCGCATATAAAGTGCCAATCTCAGTGCCTGCTCAGCAAGCCTTCACTCTGCCCCACTGCATAATAATAGACCAGAAAAGTACATCATCTTTGACCTGGTCACCATTCAGTTGCCACAATTAAACTATTGGTGATTTTTTTAAAGTTGCTTTCTGATGGAGATCACTTTTCAGTAATAACTGGAAAGTGATACTAAAATTTCTGTCTTATATTTCAAAAGGTGCCCTGCCCTCTTTTGAAATTTGTTCCTTCTTTAACCCAAATTTATGCAGACTATCTATTTAAGAGATCTTTTTAATTGTCATTTAGCTGAATGTAGAAAAATGTTGCCACTACCTGACCATCATTTGATTAGGTTTTTGCTGTTTAAACAGGGCTGGTATATATATATACTTTTTTTTACATTATTTTATTGAAGTATAGTTGATTTAACTTCTACTGTACAGCAAAGTGATTCAGTTACACATAGGTACATATGTATATACACAGACATTCTTTTTCACTCTGGTTTATCACAGGATATTGAATATAGTTCCCTGTGCTATACTGTAGGACCTTGTTTATCCATCCTATATATAACAGTTTTCATCTGCTAATCCCAACCTCCCAATCCATCCCCCTCCCCCACACCACACGTGTGTGTGTGTGTGTGTGTGTGTGTGTGTGTGTGTGTGTGTGTGTGTGTATATATGTATATGTACACCACATATATATATACATAGTGTGTATGGACATTTAGGTTGTTTCCATGTCTTGGCTGTTGTGAGTAGTGCTGCGATGAACATTGGGGTGCATGTATCTTTTTGAATCAGAGTTTTCTCCAGATATGTAGGCCTAGTATTTTTAGTCGAAGGACATCTATAGGTGGAGCTTCATGGACCCACTGCTGTTGTGTTCCTTGTGCATTTAAGGATGTCATTTTGCCCAAAGCTCAAGCCCCTGTTTCATCTCTTCCTAAGGTCTGTGATCCTGGGCAACTTAATTGTTTGTTGTGTTTCTTCAGTCGCATAATGGAGATGATGATAACTAATGCTTCAGATTATTCAGAGAATTCAGTGAGTTACATGTAAAGGACTTAGAATAGTGACTTGAACCGAGAGAAGAGTTGTGGTTGTGATTGGTATTATTACTGGACAAAAGTAGGCAGCCAGTAATAGAGTTGGTCTTATAGAAGGAGCTGGTGTGCATAACAGATCAAATCTTCCCAAGTCAAAGTGTGCAGTGTTAAAATTTTCATCCTCTTTCATAAAAGTCATTCTTAATTTTATTTAGTTTGAATGCAGTGTTTTATTGGTAGTTTCTGAGTAAGACAGTGAAAAGTGAGAAAGCCTTCAATGGAATGTTACTCAATTACTCATAGAGGCAGGTCCAACACTCTTTGGACCTTGAGTCTAAAATGAAATAATCACTAAATTTTAAAATCCCCAGGATACTACTTACTCTGTGATGTCAAGCTGATATATGGGTAAATAAGGGAATAAACAGCAAAGAGTTGTCAAAAGTCAAGGCTTATTTACCATTACTTTTGAAATACCTTAAAACAGGAATATGGAATGTTGGAAGATATAAACATATCTCATTCTGCTGCCCTAAGCGTTGAAGTTACCCAAAATTACCTGATCATTTTGTTAGTTGGATGGCGTCTTCTATTTCTGGTGAGCCCTTGGCTTGTTTGAAAAGATATTTTACCACTGTACAAGACAAGCATCCTAAACACCCCCAAATTGCCTGAAACCAAAAGATACACTTAAGTTGTGACAACAGAGATAATGGAGATTTGTAGGAGGCTGTGAGCAGAGTTTTAAATGCAAAATTTGAAGAAGGATCACTCTACTTGGAGTGCATCCTTTCCCTTCCTAATCCATTAAGCAAACTGATTAGTGTTAAATGAAAAGATTTGGTGGGACGAATTGCTTTGGAATAGAAAAGTGCTTTGAATTATTAAGCTTGCTGCACATCTTAAAAATAAATTTACTCTGAAATTCCCACTAGATCTCACTGAATTCACTGAGCAATATGGCCTCCTGGTTTTGTTTAACAGCTCCGCTTTCCCAAAGGGGTTGACAACTCATTGTGTTGGAGCTGAGCTTTAATGTGCTTCTTCCTTCAGGCCTCATCACTTATCTAGTCTGATGATTAACTCTGTACATCGATATAGCATGGTCCAATTGAGTGGGCTGTATGATAAGCATCTCAACAATAACACCATAAAATCTAAGTAGAGAAATACATGGTACACTGATAAATAGAAGTGCATGCATTGGATTCTAAAAATATGTATTCCCATTCTGCACTTTCAAAGCCACAGTTTAAATATCCAAAGGTTCTTTCCATAAATCCATCAGTGCACAATTCTTTAACTCTATATGTTGAATTCTTTAACTGCTATATGTTGAATAAAGATTGGTCCAGTTTTTTAGGAAATGGAAGTAATTTTATTCTAATGCCACATTTTTTTGTCAGTTCACTTATTTATAATTAACTTTTTTCCCCCATCTGGTTTAAATATTCTGCTAGCACCTCTTACACCTGAATTCCTGGTCAACTTCTATGTATAGCTGCAAACTCTCAGGCGGTTATTGATTTTCTGTCTCCTTGTTGAAGGTTACTAACTTAATCAACACTAATGCTATAAGTTACATCTGTTAAGATTCTCTTATTATTGCTAGCTGACACTGTACTTTTGTTTTCTGGCTGTTTAAGGTTGTTGACATTCATTTTGTTCATCATTCTACAAAGACAATTGGACTGAATTATTCCTGGATACCATTACCCAGTTGACATACTTTCAGTTTTTGAATCATGGGCTGAAACCAAAAATCTGATGTTTTTGGCAACCAGGCCCACGGTTTGTATTATCTTTGGTCAAAAGAGGCTTTCAGATCATTAAAAGGCATACTAAGTCTTTTTTTTTTTTAAATAAACTTATTTATTTTATTTATTTATTTATTGGCTGTGTTGGGTCTTCGTTGCTGCACACAGGCTTTCTCTAGTTGCTGCGAGCAGGGGCTACTCTTCATTGTGGTGCGCAGACCCCTCATTGTAGTGGCTTCTCTTGTTGTGGAGCACAGGCCCTAGGCGCATGGGCTTCAATAGTTGCGGCACATGGGCTCAGTATTTGTGGCTCACGGGCTCCAGAGCGCAGGCTCAATAGTTGTGGTGCACAGGCCTAGTTGCTCCGTGGCATGTGGAATCTTCCCAGGGCAGGACTCGAACCCTTGTCCCCTGCATTGGCAGGTGGATTCTCCACCACTGCACCACCTAGGAAGTCCGGCATATTGAGTCTTACTCCAAGTTTCTCTCTGCCTTCCTTCACCAGTACTTGGTGTTCAGAAGCATAGATGTGGGAAAACATCCTTAGCTTGTGTTTAGAAGAAGGAAAACAAAGCAGAGTTGTTTAGGTTCTATGTAAGGAACAATTAGCTTAAGCATCATGGCATTAATGTGAGCTAGAAGATTGTAGGTCTTTGGGTCTCAATTGGTATACTGCAAAACTTTCATGGGTGTGCCACTATTTCATTGGGAATAGTCTGTGATGTTTTCTTTTTGTACAACTGAAGATATTTGTAGACATGACAACAGCTATCACTTATTGTGTTGGTTATGCAACATATTGCGGGGAGGGCTAAAACCTACCAAGAACAGGGAAGGAGAGACATAGGCTAGCATAAATCTGATACAGAAAAAAATATCAAGAAGATATATGGTACAAAATATGTATAGGCAGAAACCTTGAATAACTTTGACCTAGATGTGTGTACATATAGGTATATTATCAAATTTATTGAAGTATAATTTACATATAACAAAATAAATGTACTCATTTAAAATTTACAGTTCAATGAATTTTGATGTATGCATAAACACATGCAACCATCATCCAAATCAAGAAACAGAAAATCTCCAACATAGTAAAATACTTTTCTGCCGCGGCCCAGACAACTCCCAATCCAACCTCAGGTGCCATTACATTTTTATCAACATAGACTAAATTTACCTATTTTAAATCTTCATATAAATGGAATAACGTGATATGTACGCTATTATGTTCAGCCGCTTTCAAGTTTTTGAGAATCTTTCACATTGTATGTATCAACAAACATTCATATACAAATGTACAGTCTGTGTAGACAGAGGTTTTTATTTTTCTTATGTTCTTACCTAGGAGGTGAATTAATGAGTTCTCTGATAAGTTTGTCTTTAACTTTATAAGAAACTTACCAAACTGTGTTCTGAGATATTTATATCATTTTACACTCCCACTGCCAATGTGTGACATTTCCAGCTCTACATCCTTTTTGTTTTGTTTTTATTTTTGTTTTTCCACGTGGAAGTTGAATTATGTATTTAAAACAGTGGAAAATATGGATTGCAATACCAAGAATATAAAATAGCTGTTGACACCAACTTCCCATCCCATTACTGTCAAATCTACATCCTTACCAAACTTAGGATATCAGCCTTTGTTCATTTTAACCACTTTAGTGTGTATAGAATGGTATCTTATTGTGGTTTAAAACTGTTTCTGTGGTGACTCTGATATGAAAAATCTTTTAATGTTTATTAACCATTCATATTTTTCTGTTTTGTGGGGTATATGTTCAAATCTTTTGCTCATTTAAAAAATTGGGTTGTCTTCTTATTATTGAGTTCTAAGAGTTCTTTTTATATTCTGGGTACAATTTCATGTTAACAATATGTATTGTGAGTATTTTCTTTCAGTCTTTTACTTGTCATCTTTTTTATTTTTATGGTGTCTTCTCAGTAGCAAAAGTTTTTACTTTTGATAAAGTCCAGTTTATCAATTTGTCTTTTTAATGGTTAGCATTTTTTTGTCTTAAGAAATCTTTGCTTGCACACAGTCATAAAGTTTTATAGTTTTAGATTTTACATTTAGTTCTGTGATGTTTCTAGTTTATCTTTGTGTGTAGGAAGAAGTAGTGTTCAATATTGATATTTTTCAATACAGACATCTGATTGTTACAGCACCAACTTTTGAAAATACTATCCTATTCCCTCTCTGTTCTGTTCAAGTTCACTGACCTTTTCTTCTGCAGCATAAAACTGCTATTATAACCATTTAGTGTTTTTTTTTTTTTTTTTTTTACTTCAGATACTGTATTTTTCTGTTTTAGAAGTTTCATTGGTTCTTTTTTTTAATTTCCATTCCTCCTATTACATTCATTTTTTTAAAATAAATTCTAAAACTATGATAACTGCTTTAAAATTCGTGTCTGCTAATTCCATCATCAATGTCACTTCTGGGTCTATTTCAGTTGACTAATTTTTCTCCTTGTTATGGACAAAAGAATTTTTCCTAATCATTTGCATGTCAAGTAATTTTTGTTTGGATGCTGGGCACCATTGATGTCTCATTGTTCAATGTCTGCATTTTATTATGTTCCTTTAAAGAGTGTTGCTCTTTGATCTGGCAAGCATTTAAATTTTGTGTGGTTTAGTTTAACATTTTTAAGATTTGTTAAGGAAGGTGCAAATCAGTCTTTATTCTCGAGATAATGTTCATTGACTGAGGCATGGACATTCTAGGATCTTTACTGAATTCTGAATGGATTCAGTGGTGTTTCTGCAGCCTGGCTGACTGGAACTTAAGTATATCTCAGTGCAGTGGGAGATATGGTAATCATTCAGTTCACAGTTCTTCAGTTTTTATTCTTTCCCTAGTAGTTGCTCTTTGTCGTGTGGAATCTTGCCCTATACAGCTTAAAAATGAGCCAAAAACTCAACATCACCCTTGTGCATATTTTTTGAACATTTTTTTCTGTATGTCTTCTTTTCTAGTTCTCTTTCCTACAAATTCCAGTCACTTCAGCTTCCTCAGTCTTTCATCTCTGTCTCCTCTACTTGGTGAGTCCCTATGTTCTACCTGGGTTTCCCTTTCCTGAGTGGCAATCTGAAAAGTATCTCTTGGATATTATGTCCTTATCTCATTTGTTTCCTTTCACTCAGGGATCATAGTCTTGTGCTGCCTATTGTCTACTGTCTGAAAACAGCAGGTTCATGTATTTTTTCTAGTTTGCTAATAGCTTATGTTGGGTGGTCATTTCAATAGTAATTAATCCACCATGGCCAGAAGAAGAACAGATATATTTTATAAAAGTACAATTAAGGCAGTACCACAAACAGGGATATAGTGCTAAAGGGGACCCAGCTAAATGTTATGGTTACTTTAAAGACATTTCATTCCCTTTGACAGCACTAGTTAAAATTAGGTTTTAGGATACATGCCATCAGTAGTGATGGAGATGAATATTTCCCAAACTGCATTTGCTTTTGTTCCAACTCTGTGATTTTTGCTGTGGAGAGGTTGTATTATAATTTATTTAAAATGTTTTCTTTCAGTTGATTTGCTTATAACTTAAATTTATTTGAAAAGTAAGCTCTAAAACATTATCATGAATGGAGTTGAAAAACTAATTGTATTTTTCTAATCTAAGCAAATAACTCTTTAAAAATAAACAAAATGTATCTTTGGACTACTGAAAGCATCTTGTATCCCACCAGGCACTTTTCTATACCTGGGCATACTGGAGTAGATCACATAGGCATTGAATGAAGAAGTGACACATGTGATGGAGATAAAAAATGTAATGACAATTTTTCACTTATAGTTTCTGATAGAACTGTAAAAGTTTAAAACTAGAATGATCTAATCCAATCCTTTCATTACTCAGATGGACTTATTCCTTCCCAAGGGCTCACAGCTGGTTAATTAAATCAACTGATACTTATCAAGGGCTGGGCATGTTCTAGAAGCTGGGAATACAACAGCAAACAGAATAATCTCTCTTGGAGCTTACATTCTAGTGAGGAATAGAACCCCTTTCTTTGGCTCTGTGTCTAATTGTGTGTTATTTAATGGTCTATTCACAACAAAAGAGAGCACCAGAACATTTTAATACCTGTCCCCAGTTTGTCTCGCAACACCTGTAGAAATAAGGTTTTGCTTTGTGTAAAATCAACTCAATTGCATAATCCTTTTAGTCTAACTTACCTGAAATACACCAGCTCATATGATGGCATTCTGTACTTCCTAATGGGGTTGCTTCTCATGCTTTTCTCTTTAGCCGTAAAAGGGAAAACAAATCTCTCCTTTTTATGAGAAACTGCCCATTACCCATTACAGTTACGTAATTTGGGACTTTGTGGGAATAGTCAGCCTTTGGTTGCAACACACATTAGAGCTTGTAGACAGGGTCTTTTGGTTTCTTATCTCATCTTGCTTCACGATCTTGTTCCTGCCCTGTTTTACTCTCTCTTGACATATCACCCTCCCAAGGTGTTTGTGCTATTTATCGGTACCAATTCCTGTATCCCAGCTCTGTCTCCTTTCAGACCTGGAAATTCTTACCCAACCAAGCCTCTTCTGGTCTGAGGAAAAGAAGACTCTACTCTGACATTCCAGTCTTGAAAGCTGACTCTGTTCCTGACAATGTCAATGGTTTTCACAGGCGCAACCACCCCCAGAGAGGCAGCAAGGGTAGGATGGAAGAAATCATCAGAAATGAGTTTGGGCACACAGTTGCGTCTCTCCTTTTTGTCTTTAGATCAGTGGAATTAGTGAAAGCTTCTGTGAACTCATGGAATTTTCAGCCTTTGGAATTCCCAGATGTCTTCAAGTTGTCTTTGAGGAATGCTTATTTTACAACGTGTGCTTTTTCTTAGAAAAGCAGAAAAACAGAGTGGGTCTTGTTCAAGGGATAGCTGAGACTTGAAGATAACTCCTTTTTATTATGGACTGCTATGTCCAAGGCATTGTGCTGTGTGCTTTTCATGCTTTTGCCCTTTTGACCTTCCCAGCAATCCCTGATAAATGAGTTATATGTAGCCTCATTTTACAAACGAAGACATAGGATCTTGGAGAGGCCACTTAGCTTCCCTAACATCAAACAGCCAATATATGGTTAAGTCGATATTCAGTACCAGTGAAACCCTTCTATAGCTCATTAATATCAGTGTCAGGGTAGAAATCATGATACAAAAATATGTATAAAACATTAAACATAGGATTTGTTCTTGTATATTAATGTTGTAGCTGAACAAATTGAGGCAGGGTTTGTTGAATTCGCCTCAAAATCACTAAGTTAAATAAGTGGTGATCTGAATCAGAACCCTAGTTTTTTGAATTTTATTACAAGGTTTTTCCAACACAGCATTGTAATTCCAAAAGAAAACTGTCTGCTTTTGCATTGACTTCGGTTGTCTGTTTAAAACCCAGTGTATGGACAGTCGTAACAGAGATTTTAAAGACAGAGTTATAACATTGGCATTATAAATAATAATTTAATTCTGTTACATCCAACAAATACTTATTTAAATATTCATCATGTCTTTTTATTGATGACACTATGCATTTTTACTACTGGACCTCTCACATAAACTATTCAATTACCAGACCAAAACAAAAGATAAAATGCCCTTTCAAATTCAAGGAAACTGTCCTGGTCTATCTAGATAAACTGTCTCATCCTGAAAGATGTGTAGATGTGTTACAGGTGAAAATACCATAGGAAATATCTCTTTCCTCAGAGTGCCTTGTTAGGCTTTGCCACTTGAAAGAGAAAAAAAAAAAAGGTTTAATCGGAACCACATAATCATGGAAAACAATCTTGTTTAAGTCACCATCACTGCAAATGCAATTATGACCAAGTCTCATGAGTCTGTGCTAATGGGAAGAGGGTGTAACATGGACGGTTGACAGGCTCAGATGATCCAAATACCTGATTTTCAGCATTTCCCCCACTAAACTTCTTTACCAGTGTTGCTAGCAAGTAATGGAAATTGCTGCTTCTAGTTTCCTTCCTCTCCTCCCCACACCCAGGGCCCCCAGTCCCCGTCACTCTTTGATGGAGATATTAGTAAGCAATGAAATGGCCAAAAAGCTGTGGGAGAAAGAAGAGAGAAGGAAAGTCGATCAATCCTTGAGTAAAAAAAGAGCAATTTTAATGTGATGCTTCTGAAATGGAAGGTCCTGCTCCTTGTAGACTTGTTTTGATTGATATCCTTATCAGATATACTTGTAGAAGCACATCTCAAGTACAGTTTTATTCAGTTTCTATTATATAAGTAAAACATCAATTCATTTTCTTTGTTTAAAAATATTAAACATTACAGATATGGCTGAAGTTTTGTTTTTTGTTTTTTGACCTTTAACCTCAATCTCAGACCTGCCTCCTTTTCTGAGAAGGAACACTACAATCTTGACATCTATTTATTATTAGCTAAATTGTCCAGTTTTTTATCGACCCAGATTGTTTTCTTTGTATTTACATAGAAATTTAACCAAAGAACACAAGCATGCCTTTGTTTTGCTTTACAGTAATAATAGGCTATACTGTTTAGCTATGTGGTAGACACTGTGACGCATTGCCCAAATGCGTCTTTAATGAAGGACTCATTGCCTTAGTGGGGAATGCTGTCAGCAGACAGTTTTAGCTGTCAGGCCCTTCACGGATCGCCTCAGTGGCACAGTGGCATCTCAGCCTCAGCTCCTCCAGAGTTAGCCAGCATCCAGTAACCCATCTAGTTCCAACGTGCAAGTTCATTACAAGGCTGTAAATGTCTTGCCACGTTGACCCAACTTGGGACAACTCAGAATGACCTTTCAAGGTTGAGACCTCTGCATGGGGTGACTGCGGCTACTGTTGGGTCCTTATTGTAGCTCAACTTCTCTCTCTGCCCAAACCTACCTTCTCAGATGTTAATAGCAAGAATATTCCTTAATAAATATACTTAACAGCAAACAGTAAACTCATAATCTGCTTCTCAGGGAGCCCATCCTACGACATGCCTGTTGCTTACTTTTTCACTCAATAGTGTGTCTTGGAAGGCTCATTTACTAGTAAACTTAGATCTGCCGTATTCTTTTAATATTCTTGTAGTATTTGTGTCAGAAACTGAGTAGTTGTTCGTCAAAGCTCTGGTTCCCTTTCTTCCTAAACCTCTATCTAGACCATATAGTGATTAGGAATAGCTAGGTTGCCTAGTTCTGTCCATTGGCTTGTGGAAAGAAGTGATTTATGATAATTACAGTCCCAATCTGTTAAAATCTTATGAAGTCTCCCATGCTTTTTTCTTATCTTAAGTACCAGCTAGATGCAAAGGATTTAGCAGAAGATGCCAAGGTCCTAGGGGATGACAGAGCCACAGATGAAATAAGGCTGGGTCCTGACATCATCACCTAGGCTGCCCGTGAACCCCACATCAAATTGTTAATTTGTTGAAATATTTAGGGTTATTGCGTATAGAATTAGCCTCTCTTACTTAAAAGTGAAAGAATGTTTGTTTCCAGTTTCTCTCTATAGCAAACCAAACTATTCTGAATATTTTGTACATGTCTCTGCAAGCAGATGTTTCTCTAATGTTAAATGCAGGGAAGTGAAATTGCTAGGTCTCAAGATGCATAAGCTTTCAAAAAATTCAATAAGTATTTTTGTACCCTTTTCCAAAATGGTTATACCAGGTTCTATTTTCACTAGTAGTGCAAAGAAATATCTCCTTCACATATCTTTCTAATGTGGGATTTTAAGGGAAAAATCTTCTTTTTTGGATGAAAAATATTTTCATATGTAGTTAAATTTTAACTCATTTAATATCTGAAATCCCAGTAAATACAATATAAAAAATAATAGATACTTGATAATTGGAGTTTAGTCTCTTTGAAAGCAGTCCCTAAAATTCATGCCATGAATCACCATCTTGCTGTAGCAGGAATGTGACTTGTATGTGCGAATGCTGATGCATGCCCATGTGTGTTTTACTACTGAGGGACCCAAACAAATGCCCAGTTTCCACTTCAGACAGCTTTGAGGAACACCTATTCCTCATTCCGAAGGAAGAAAAATAACAATAATGATACTGGCTTTTATGTACTGAGTATATAATATGTGCCAGGCCCTTTGCTAGGCTTTTACCTGCATTAACTTATTTGAAGCTCACAGTGGTCCTCTAATGTATAAGTGTCTATGAATTAGCTTTGCTTTTCAGGTGAGAAATCTGAGGTCAAGATAATGTCATTTACAGGTGAAAGAGCTAAGACATAAGCCTAAGACTGTCGGACTCCAAGCTTAAGGCTGGATCTCTTTTCTCTTACATTCTGTTGCCTGCATAAACAGCTCTTATTCAAAGTCAGAAAGTGTCACATTCATCATTGAATTAAATTTTGCTGGACCTCACTGAAGGAAATTAAGGGCTGGGGTGACCTTTGTGTATCAGGGAATTAACCAGGTCATGAAGAGGATTTCTTCATGAAAGTCCAGGGTTTTAATGGGTAGAACAACACCCAGTAGGGTTAAGCTTTCTGTCTCAGCTTTGGGGAAAAAAAAGTATCAAAGTGTACAGATCCATAAGTCATTTAAAGGTTTAGAAAGCAAAACAAAAACAACAATAAAATCTGCATTCTGGGTGGCTGCTTGCAAAGCAGCTGTAGTCTCTCGGCCAAGTCACATCTTGCTCCTTGCTCCTTCCTGCACTTCCTTTGTGCTCATACTGAACACAATGCAGAGGAGGGCTGTGTGGGTCTGGGGCAAGATGGAATTTGGACCAGCTGTTTTCAAAGGTTGCATTAGAAACTCAAAAGGCTAAAAAGGGCTGCTGTGAAAACTGCCTTCTCACACTGGAGTCCTCACATTGCATCACGTGTCTGTGCCGAGAAACCTCAGTGGGGGTGAAACTGGTAACACACAAATTTTCCCAAGATGAACAAAATGTTAGGCCCTATCGAGGAGGCACAAGGACATATCTGACTTTCTGAATTTCTTCCATTTTTGTGGTTTTTGAGGTTGCAGTAGAATTCAAACCTCTCTGGGTTCAAGTTCATCTAGTCTTGACAAAATATGACTTCCTGGATCAGCGAAAAAAGATTTTGATTTTTTAAAAAATTGAGGACAATTAGATGAAATCATTTGCATCAAGTATAAATGAATCAAGGTTAGATTTCTCTTAATATATATAGGGAAAAATCTCAGGATGAAAAATAAGCAATAGACTGATTCAGGGCTTCCTCGGGCTTTACCACATTGGAAAACCGTGAGTTCCTGTAAATCCCAATTTTGGTCAAAGGGCAAGAGCTCAGAGCAGAAAAGACAAAGAGGGCTAGAAGGATGTTTGTAATCATTGGCCAGAAGGCTTAAATTTGGTCTCTTCTTAGGGGCAAATGTGTCCCTCCACAGCTGTCATCCTCTTTGTATAATGATAGATGTTTGTTCATTTAAGCAACATGTATTGTGCTGACTCCGTGTCCGGCATAGTTAGAAACTTTCTCTACAGCAGAGAGTGAGATAGACACACTCTCTTACAGTCTTTGAGGGAAGAAATAAGGAAATAAGTGAACGTGACTCTTTATAAACAGGTTTTGCAAACTGAGACAGTTGCCATGAAGAAAGCGATCAGGGTCCTCTGATGCAGAATGAAGGGGGAGATCTATGTAGATAAAGTCCTCAGGGGAGTAGTGTCTGAAGAACCTCCTCCTGAGTGGGGGCACATGCATAGTGAGACTACAATGAAGTTTCTTGGGCTAAGGTCTGCTCCTGGGAAGAGCTCGGGCTAATTGGAGGCTCTGGCGAGAGCATACTGGAGGAGTTGGAGGGGGAGAGACTCAAGCAGAGGCCAGATAGTCCCAGACAATGAAATGGCACTGGGGAGTTTTAAATGGGGAGGTGACGTGGTCTGATATACATTTTAGAACTATCACTCCAGCTGCAATGTTCACACTCAATTTGGAGGAGGAGATGGGTTGGAAAAGGAGTAGAGTGGAAGCAGGGGGTTGAGATAGTGGGCGATTACAATAGTTCAAGTGCAGCAGGGCAGAGGAACACAAGTGAGATGTGTTTATTTATCTGTTCCCTTGTCACTGGCTGTACTCATTTGGACCCCAGTCAAAGCTGACGTGAATGTGAAATGTTTGTGTAAGTCTGATTACATTGCATGAATTCCATTAAGCATTCTCAGGGGAAATAACAATTAGGGAAGCTGGGAGGCCACGACTGCTGCTTTAAACTTTCTCATTTGCCAGAGATTAAAAGTATACGAAGCGCCTATATCTGTGATTACAGTCATGTGCAAAACACTTGAACTTCTGAGGTTCTGCACATGTCTGCATGTGCGTGTGGTTGCCATGGTACTGTGCTTCTCTGGCAAGAACAGGAGGAGATGCACTAACCCTTGGTCTCTTTTCTGTTTTCTTGACGTGAGGTTGAATGAAGAAGGCAGAGAATAACCAGTGTAATGAGTTTCTGATTTTTCTGCGCTTATGCTCACGGAATATCTGAAAAGAAAGGAGGGCGTGACATCTGGTTTCAAATGATTATGCATGGAGGCTCAAGAGCTGTGAATTCTCAAGCTCCAGTGGAGATTTTTGACTGGCCTTTAGATGTTCCCCTCCTTGTGGATAGCCTTCATCAAAAGCAGACTTTTTAAGCTGTGCTGGGCGTACTTCCACCTGTAATTTTGTTTTTATTTTAGTATTTGATTGTGCACCAAAGATATCTGTGGGTTTCTAGAGTTCTTGATTTATGGTTTTGGAGACAGTAGGGAATTGAATGTCCAGTACAGCAGGATTGCCAGGCATTGGTGAACATCCATGGAGATCTGTGGCCATGAGTTTATTATGAATGTGTGTATTCATTCATTCATTCATTCTTTTATGTTTTGGCTGTGCCGCACCACATGTGGGATCTTAGTTCCCTGACCAGGGATCAAACCCACGCCCCCTGCATTGGACGTGCAGAGTCTTAACCATTGGCCTGCCATGAATTTTAAGTGACATCAACCAACACTTTCGCTTTGAAACAGTCATGATACCACAGTCTTCTAAGGCAAATAATATCTTCAATGGCAAGTTGCTTTAATTTATTTCCCTTGGTGTCTGTGGTTTGATTCTTTTCTTTCATTGAGGGATAGACATTTCTTGGGCATCTCTGATGAGCCAAGCATTGTACTGACAGAAACCTCAGTAACAAGCGAAGGGAAGCAGGATGAGAGGAAAGATAGAAGGTAGGGGACAGAGATAGACAATAACTTAGGAAATGGACTTTAAAATTCCTGTGGGGTTCATGTTCTCATCTGTCATTTTCCATCCACAGGACCTTGGGCTGATCACTTAATCTATGTCTTTGTTGCCCTCTCTAAATTTGAAGCCTTAATTAAACTATAGAGTCCTTGGTGGGCTTTCAGAGAAAGGTGAAACTCGAGGGCCAAGTATGGCACATATTTTGTATTTCAGGTTTCTTTGAAACTGATAAGCTCCAAGGATTTTTGTATCTTATTTAAGAGTTAGTGATAGCAGGTAATTTTGATAAAGTTCTCCCCAGAGGTTGAGAACTTGCTGAAGTTTTCTGTTCACAAAAGAAAAAGAATTATGGCTCAGCAGGCTGATTTGTTTTGAGTTTATTTGCTGTTTCATCTACAAGAGAAGAGCACAGGATCTTGGGGGCTTGAGAGAGAGAGTGAGTGTGTGTGTGTTACATGTTGAATTGTGTGTGGGCAATGCTGGCAGTTTGTCTTTTTTTCCACTGAAATGTAAAACACTTAGAGCAGAGGAAACAAAGCCCTGCCTCATTTTCTTTTACTTTTGCTCATTTCTGGATCTCCATGCTGACATAATCGCAAATGCTAATTTAGCCAAGTATGGCTAATCCCCTAGAAGCCTTAGCCATTAGCCATGTGAATTCAGTGCCACTCTACAGAAACTTCACTTCTCAAATTTGTCAAGGAGAAGGATGAAAATGAATTTGTCCCCCAAAGCAGAAACAGCACTGAAACATACGAAATAATGTGGAACTGAGCATCCATGCTGATATGTCAGCCTTTCCAACTCCATTGTCTAGAGCAGCGGTACTGAGTCTGTGGCAGTTTTGCCCCCCAGGGAATTTTGCAGTATCTAGATACTTTCTGATTATTGTGACTCAGAGATGGAGGTAGGCAGAGGCCAGGGATGCTTCTAAACACCCAACAACACACAGGGCAGCCTTCACAATAGAGAATTATCTGGACCACAGTACTGATAGTGGTAAATTTGAGAAACCCGGATCTAGGTCATTCCTTCAACCCCATAATCACATATGCCAATTTCCTAGGTTTGTAAGCCTGCTAAAAGAAGCTAAATATTTAATTTAGATTTCAACATGGTGTATCAATAGCTTTCTGAGGCAAAGTGCTTTCAAGTTTATAACATCAAATATAAAACAGATTCATTTGTAATAAAAATAATAGTAATCCCTTACATATGTAAGGCAGATTATAGTGTGCAAAATAGATTTACATACATCACCAGGTTCAATCATCACTTCGACCCTGTTAAAGAGTTATAGCTGGTATCCCGCCATTTTATAGAAAGGGAGTTATTTTTGCCTCTTGAATCTCTTGAAATGGCTTTCCAACTTGTAATAATACTTTAAGTATTGAAGAGCCACCAACAAATCATGCCAAGTATTTCTAGAAGGAAATACTCAGGGTATGGGCTACTCATGTCTCTCTCACTGGGCATGAGTAAACTCATCCCAAAGGAAAATAGAGCTTCAGGGACTGCCTTGGAAGTGCTAAATTGTATGGTATGCCTCAATTGTGCTGCACATTTAATTTATAAAAAAATCTTCTTTTTGGAAGGCAGTAAAAGATATTAGAAGTGATTCTCTGACTTGAGTTGCCTTTTTTATAAAACCTGAAATAGAAGGAGGTTATGATCAGAGAAAGTTCCTGGCCTGAAATTTAATCTTTGTATGGCTTTACTGTGCTGTGATCCATAGAGCATCACTTGAACATTTAGTGAAGAAGAGATTGAGGAAATCAGATGCTGAGCTGCTGTTTGGGTTTGCTTGGCAAGCTAAAAATATATGAGTATGAATGTGTCAAGTCCATTAGACACTCAGAGGACCCTCTCTGATTCTGGAAATGTCTTAAAGGCACACAGTTCCAAGAGATAATCAAGCCAGAGCAAGGACTCAGAGGATTCTTTGCTGAATGTGGGAGGAGTTCTTGCCTCATTCAGGACTGACATACTGCACATTGCTTTTGAATCCATATGTTAGCAGGAGGCAGGCCCAGAGTGAAATGCTGGCTTGACCGCTAGCTAGGTCTCTGAAATGACAGCCATTACACAATGATGCTTGGTTTCCTCATCTGCTGGATGGGATGGGACTCTTTGGGGGCAGCACAGAGGATTAAAGATGTGATGCAGTGGACTTAGCACAGTGGGAGGCACATTCCAAGCACCCGAGGACAGCAGATTCTTCTCGAAGGGGCCATGAAGTTCTGATTAGGCTGTTCTTGCTGGTATGATCTCTGTTGTGAGACTTCCCTGGTGTGCATGTATGTTCACTCTTGAACATACTGCATTCAATGCCACTGTCCTAAGTCAGACCCTTGACATGTTTTGCCAACACACCCATAAATGAGATCAAACCCTGCCTCTACTTGAAATCATTCAAAGAATCTAACGTTCTTAAGGGAGTAAGTCTTCCTTTGCCCACCCTTTAAATGTTGGGGCTCCCTAGGGTTTTCTCTCTCATGTTCCCTGATGTTGTGTTTTTTAAGTTTTATATACATCAACATTCACATGATTTGCAATAGCCAAAAGGAAGCTTCCCAAAAACCCATCAACACATGAATGAATAACCAATGCATATACCTACAATGGAATATTATTCAGCCCTAAAAAGGAAAGAAATTGTGACACATGCTACAACATAGATGAACCTTGAACACATTACCCTAAGTGCAATAAGACACACCCAAAAGGACAAATACTGTATGATTCCACTTACATCAGATACCTAGAGTAGTCAAATTCATAGAGACAAAAAGTAGAAGAGTGGTTCCCAGGGGCTGGAAAAAGGAGGAATAGGGAGTGATTGCCTAGTAGGTACGGAGTTTCAGTTTGGGATAAATGAAAAGGCCTGGAGATGGCTGGCGGTGATGGTTACACGACAGTATGAATGCACTTATTGCCACTGAACTGTATGCTTAAAAATGGTTAAAATGGTAAAATTTTGTGTTATACATATATTTTACTGCAGTGGAAAAAATTTTAAAATAAGCTTGGTATAATAATAAAATAATAACAAAAATTGCTAATATTTATTGAATATTTACTGTGTACCAAGCATTGGGCTGCTCATTTTATGTATGGTCATTAATTTAATCCTTCCATTAACTCTTGGAGATCAGTGCTATTGTTATTCTTATTTACCGATGAGAAAGTTGAGGCCCTGAGAGGGTGAGTAAGCCCAAGGTCAAATAATTAGGAAGTTGCAAAGCTGAGATAGAAACCCACATATCAAGTTCAAATTCTTAATCATTATGCTTACTCCCTCACCTAATCCTTGTATGTTGACAGCCAACACGTTTTGAATCTCTAGCTCAAACCTGAGAAGAATGATAATGGTGGCAATTGTATTGATGCTTTGCTAACACTGTTTTCAGCCTCTCAAAAAAAATGTGTGAAATAACGCCCATCATCCCGATTTAAAGATGAGAATCTGAAACATAGGGAGTTGAAAGAACTTGTTCAGGTTCACTCACCCATGGCAGAGCCAGCATTTAAATCTAAGTCAATCTAATTTAAAGCTATATTCTTATTATAACTCTGTCCTTGAATGTTCCACAAGTTCCCTATTCTAAACTAAACTGTCCTAAAATAAACTCTATTCTTTCATAGTTTAAATAAAGTTTATGAACTGGGGATATACCTTGAAATATCCGTACAGTGTTCTCCTGATATCCCAATATTAACTTGATGGATGGACTTTGTAGAACTTAGGATAGGTGTTTATCACTCTTGATATAGTAAGTGCTCAGAATAAATTTGATTAAAAAATGATCTGCTCCAAGATTACCAGTAACTAGCACTTAGGTAGAGATAAATGAAAGAATCAGGAACTTAGGTGAGATGAGCAAGTGTGTATAAGGAAAGAATCCTCCCACAGCTCAGTGAGAGGCTAGGAAAACTTGGCTCTCCCAAGGTAGACTTAGAGAATATGTAATTTTTTTCAAAACAAACAAATTTGATTTGAAACTGTTGATTTACAATGTTGTATTAGTTTCAGGTGTACAGCAAAGTGATTCAATTATATATATACAAGTAAGTCCTCTACATACAAACAAGTTCTGCTCTGAGAGCGCATTCATAAGTCCAGTTTGTTCGTAAGTCCAACAAAGTTAGCCTAGGTACCCAACTAACACAATTGGCTATATAGTACTGTACTGTAATAGGTTTATAATACTCTTCACACAAATAATGCATAAAAAACAAACAAACACAGAAAATAAACATTTTTAATCTTACAATATAGTACCTTGAAAAGTACAGTAGTACCAGCTACATCACCACTGCTTTTATGCTTGCCTCTGGACATCCAGATCTTGAAATAAAGACACTGTACGACTGTACTCTATATAGTACTGTACAGTACAGTACACAAAAGCACAACCACTTGTAGAGGATGCATGCACATGACAACCTATACCAGACATGTGAACTGACTTATGTGATTGGACATGCAAACGCATGTCTGCATCTTTGAAAGTTTGAAACTTGAAGGTTTGTATGTAGGGGACTTTGTGTGTGTGTGTGTGTGTGTGTGTGTGTGTGTGTGTGTGTGTGTGTGTGTAGTATTTTTTCAGATCCTTTCCCGTTAGAGGCTATTATAAGATACTGAATATAGTTTTCTGTGCCATACAGTAGTTCCTTGTTCATTATCTGTTTTATATATAGTAATGTGTATCTATTAATCCCAAATGTAATTTTTAAAAGTTAAACAATTTTACACCCATTTAGGTCCCCCTATTATGGCTACCTTTCTGTGTTGCCTGTGTTTCTTTCCATTCTTAGTGAGCATCTCTGCCTTATTACTGAGAGCTGAGATCCTTGGTGGCCCCTGGGTCTTCTTGCTGGCAGTGATGTCCTGCATCAACTCACACTGTTGCCTCTTTACCAGTTTTTACAATTGCCTTCAGAGACTGCAATAAATGGAACCCAACAACTTGGAACCCAAACACAATTTCCAGGACTTAAATCCCTGACCCCCATAGAGATCCTCAGAGATGGCGTGGAATGCAAATTCCACCAACAAATCCAACCTGCTTTGTTCTATGAAGGAGTTCTCTAACAACCATGAATCATTAGGCATCATAATGAAAAGGCCACTTTTCCTGCTATAAAACCAGCATTTCATAAAAATAGGCATCCTTGATGTTAAGAGCAGAACTAAATGAACTGAATGCAACTTTTTAACAAAGGAAATAGTGGCTAAGAGTTTTTGTTGTTGCTTTTTTTTTTTCCTTTTCATACAGTGTATCTTGCCCATAGATCTAGATCTGGAAAAAGTTACTTGTAATAATAACTAGATGTTACATGACAACTGCAATATTTAAAATTGCTGGTAGCAAAATAAATCACTTCCCAAGGAACTTTTTTTTTGTTGAGAAAATACACGCAATTTTTCAAGGCATAACAAAAATATGTATGGTTACCTTAAAATATACTATAATTTTCCCAGTTATTACTGATGATATAAATGCAAAATTCAGTTGAAATTTCAGTGTGATGGAGTCATAATGAATTTTCAGGTTGACCCGACTGGTATTTTGTTACAGAAGAAGAGGAATAAACTTGTGATTGGAAAGAGTCTGGAATTACTCTATTCATCAAATGTTCATGCTGTAAAAACTATGCAAAATGGTGTTTCCTAAATAAATGCCAAGAGTTAGAGATGGCGTTCAGTGAATGATTCCAAGATTAGTGCAAACAGTGTTTCTTTAATTAAATTCAAGCAAAAAATGATAACTAATTAAATTTCATGGTGGGACAGACAAAGCCTAGGAAAGAAAGGGCTCAGTGGGAAACCAGATCAGAGAATTGGACTGATTCTAAGGAGAGGGGATCAAGAATCAACTTCCTCATTTCTGCAGAGCCAAGTTCCAACCATGCCCCATAGTAAAATACTAGAAAAAAAAGAGTCCACCGAAAGGAGAGCCCTAGCATTCCTTTAAAGGGAAGGAAGCTGCAGTAAATGTACTCGGGTACATAGATTGCTATTATTAAAAATAATGATAACTAGCATGGAGTCAGTACTTCGTCTGTGCTGAGAGTTTGATGAGCATTTCATGGGCACTATCTCCTAAGCTTCTGTACAGTGCACCGGTGAAGCACATAGGACTTTTTTTTTTTTTTTTTTTCTGGACATAGATATTTTGCATTTTCAAAAAGGTGTTGAATTGGTCTCAGAGGAAAACTGGAACTGTTGCTAAACTACCTTTGTTCATACTTTGAATTGGTATTGTTTTTATTTTAAAGTACCCAATAGGAGGGAGGAGGCAGCACCCTAATCTTTTCAGTATCCGAACCTCTAAAGCTTTGGCCCTGGCAACTGGGCCTGTATCACCTCTTCTTCATGAACTAGTTGCCATCAGGTCATTCCACGATGAGGAGGAAAGTAGGGCATACACCTTTAAATAAGATTGGTCTCCCTCCTACCCTGAACTTGCTCTGGAGCACCTCCTGTCCATCCTGCATACACTGCTTGTTGAGAATCACCGCCCCAGCACCCACCCCCAACCTTGTTGTTTTTATCTGAACTTTGTGTCTGATTCCATATCATCACTCCCCAGGATATTTCTACCCAGGTTGAAAACACAATCCTGCTTCCAGGCATCTGCTTCACGTTTCCTGGATGGCCCAGTAATGTGTTTGTTTAGCTCACTTCACATTAGACTATAGATTTTGCCAGTGGCCTTTTGAACACCGACCTCAGGATGTTTGTTTTTGTAAGTTTTTGTCTTATCTCACTTCCTCTGAAAAAGCCTCACTTTTCACAGCTTGGCTGAAGCCTGAATAAGCAGCTCTCTGAGCCCTGCTTAGACATCTTGAGTACATGAGGCTAAATTTGTTGCAGTGTGAAAATCATAACCATTCTGCATTGCAGTGTTTCATCAAATAACCAGAAGAGCATTCCAAGAACGTGGGCAAGAATACAGTAAACTGCATCAGCGGCCATCCGTCTGTCTCCTTTCTCTCCCTGTCCTGATGTCTCCCTATCTTTCCCTCCCTCTCCCTTCTCTCTCCCCAACAGCCCCTTCTCTCTCACAAATGCATGGAACTGGGATGAAGTTCCATGGTTCTCAAATGCAAGGCAAGCACCTGGGGTATTCATGAAAATGCAGATTCCCAGAGCACATCCTTGGAGATTCAGACTCAAAACAGCTGGTCAAGTCCTGGGAATCTGTCTTTTTAACAAATATGCACCCCTCCACACTACCCTCCATGGTTCTGATGAAGTTTTTTATAGACCTGAATGCGAAGAAACCCCAGTAAAGTGGTGAAAATCTTGAACTTGAAAGTCTCAGATCTGACTTTGAATCCAGCTCAGCTATAGCCTGGCTGGGTAACCTTCTGAACCCCAGTTGCCCTCAAAATAAGTGGATAAAATAAAGGGTTTTATGAGAAGTCAGTGGGCTTGGCATGAAGTGAAGGTTTGGCAAATAGTAGCTCTTATCTTTAAATTATCCTATTTTAAAGAAACACAGAAGAAATGAAGATAGTAGAAAACAGAATCTTATTACTGGTCTCCTCTGAGGAGCAAGTGGGCTTAGCCTATGTAAAACTAAAGATGAATCTCGGACCGAAATAGGAAAGACAGGAAGCAAGTGTATAACTCTTTTATTTCTGGTGATCTACAGCTCATATTTCTCCCTCAGCTCGGTACCCTCCTCAGCTCCATCTTCACTCAGCATCCTTTAGGAGGTTTCTTGAATTTGCTTCCTCAGGGAGGGTGGCCTTCCTGACCCCTAGGTTAAATCCACAGCATTGGTTCCTTCCTCTTGATGTGGTATTCATGTGTTATTGTTAATTACTAGCTAGATGTCTGCCTTCCTGCTAGACTGTGATCTCCACTATGGGCTGGGATCTTGTTGTATATCATCGCCCTCTTTCCAATGGGAAGTTCATAGTATGGGCCCAATGATAGACCTTTTGAGGGAATAAATAAATATAAGGGAGATTTAAAACACTCCTTAGTGCTGTTCAACTCTGAAATGGAATATCTTGGATACAGGCTTGCCTATCACAGCAGGTCCATTCAGATGGACCACTTGGATACATTGTTAAGGAAATCCCTTTAGGGAGCTTGGTGACCCTTAAGTTCTCTACCAGTTGGCCAAACAGTTTTCCAGAGCACCTCAAGGAAATCTTGGACAGTTTCTTGAACAAGGTCGTAATGAAGAACTCTGTTTTGCCATTTGCAAGGAGTTAGACAAACTGCACAAGGAAACACCAGATGACAGCATCAATTTTAATTATGTCTCAGTGAAACACCTGAAGGTACCATTTCAGTGATGCACTGCTATAGCCCACAGGACCTCCAAACAATGAAGGGAGAATTAATGAGGTAGAAACAGAATGTTTTTATTTTCCAATCTACTCCCAGCTTTGCTGCGTTTAAATATTTTTCCTTCCTCATATGGAGAAATTTTAGCTTGGCATTAATATTCCCACAAAGGAAAGGTGATTCACCAGCTGAATGAATTAAGCATTTTACCAGACTTGGTTTCAGAAGTTGGAAAAACAGCAAAAATCACACATTATTTCAAGTCTGGAAAAGCTAATATTTTTCTTCATTGTCTTTCATTTTCTACTTCTGGCCAAAAATAGAAAGTCACTTTTATATCCTTTTAAATGTGTTTCTTATGGGGAAGAGACACCTTCCAAGTGGAAGCAGGAACAGAGAATAAATGCTGAGTTCTATTTCTTTTGGCGTGCAGACTTCATTTGAATTTTGCTCCTATGACTAGAGTTTTTGTTACTGCCAAAAAAAGGAGGGGAAGGGGAAGAGGGTACCTGGAAGCTTAGAAGAAGCAAAGTAAGAAGGCCATATAATTCTTAGCCGTGTTCTTAATTTAGTCCTTATTACAACTTAACTCCATTTGTAGGACAATCCTTCTGACTGAATATTTATATTCCATTGTTTTCAAAGAAAATCAAGACTGCCATAGACAGTGATGGTTATGTGTGTCACACATGTCAGTGTACATAGATAAATGATGTCTTCATTCTTCCTTTTTTTTGGCAAAGTCACGAAGCTGCCATTTTTAAGGTATTTCTACACACTCCTCTATTTGTTTCTTTTGAGCTCATTTGTTTTTTCTTCCAGGAAAGAAAATACACTGAAAACAAAGACAAAGTGTACTCTCTGGCAAAGTATTAACAGTCCCAGCAATGGATTATCTCTGAGCTCTGGGAGGTCATTTTGCAAAGGCTCTGGACTTAGTCCGGTTGATGAAAACTTCTGATACATGTTAGTATTGTAGTTTGAGCTTTATCAGTTTATCACTAGCCATCAATACAAGGAAAAGCCAGTGTGGGGACAGCCATATCGTTAGATAGGGAAGTACTGAAACATTGTGTGGAGACAGATCCCTTCTCTATCACACACTGGGTGAAGTTCCTACAAAAGTAGAGCATACTGACTCTCCTGAGCAGATAAAAGAGCAGAGAAGAATTCCTTTTTTTTTTTTTTCAGGTTTTAAAACTTTTTATTTGCATATTAAAAAAATTGTGCATTCCAATAATTAAAATCATTTGAACAAAAAAAATGGCACTCTGATTAAACTGCATTTTACAGCCTACAGGACATCTTGGACCAGCTTGCTCTTACTCTAGATTTCACTGTCGTCCCACCCAGCTTCCTCCTTCACCAACATGCAAGTTCTTTTCCTTCCCTGCCAGCCAGACAGGCGGATGGGGAGAGGCAGGCGCGGCCTTCCTTGTCAGTAGTTCTCCATTCTTTGATGTGAAAAGGGGCAGCACAGTCATTTAAACTTGATCCAACCTCTTTGTGTCTTACAAAGTTAAACAGCTAAAAGAAGTAAAATAAGAAGGCAATGCTTGTGGAATGTACAGTGCATATTGGCGGTGCATGCCTCATTACGACTCGCCTGCTTGCTTCTCCTGTTCAATCGTTTCTTTTGAAGGCAGTGGATTTTTCTCTTGCGTTTCTGTTTTCTTCAATTTCGACTTATCGAATTTCTCAATCTCAGCCATTCGGGTTTGTCAGACATGGTTGCAGAGGAAGCGGAACGAGGTACGAGCGAGCAAAGTTGGGTCCATGCAGTGGTCACTGCCGAGTCAAGAAGAATTCCTTTACTTGAGAAATTTCCTAGGTGTATTCCTTAGATGCTATTCTCTGGTCACAAAGGTTTTACACAAAAACGCCATCTTATTTCTACTTGCATAGTAGATAGAAATGCGCGGCAGTCACAATGCGTTTTCATCAAAGACCCTAAGAATTCCTGAAACCGTGTATAGTCTTACTAAACTTAAGTTTCCCTAAGTTCATTTGACCCCTATTTTACAGCACATCTGTTAACAGTAACTCAACTTCCATTGAAAAATTGTACCACAACCCGTAAGCCCATCCGCACCTCCTCTCCCCCAACCCCGCAAGCTCTTCCTTTTTTCAGATTTTATTTAATGCAAAGATGACCTGTAGTAGCTCCAATACTTTGCCATCTTTTATATGTCATGACACCCATAGACACGTGTAATAAAAATTATAGTAGTTGCATGCCCCACATATCCATAATGGATCATGAACATCTTTTGTCCACTTCACGGTTTTTTACTGTCTTTACCTGCCATAAACTACTCTGTAAATTCTTCTGTAAATTTATGAAGCACTGGCCCAGACGGGAGAGTGGCCATAACCCCAAGGACTGAGGGGATCCCAGCTTACTACTCCGGACATTTCATTCTGATGAGCTAACAGGGATGCACAGGGTGAACTGACCCTGACTACCAGGAATATTTGTGTGCTGAGTGTGGAGTCCTCTAGACTCACCCGTCGTTTGGTGTCTTCAGGTACCCACGTACCCAGCGTGAAGTCAGATGTGAACCCTGTAACTGGTGCCCTTTGTTTCACTGCCCAGCCCACCTCGCACATTGTACAGGGAGCTGGTGCTATATCATCCAAATGACTCCCCTCATTTCCTGTGTTAGATACACTGTATTTTTCCTCTCTTGCAAAAGGCATAAGAGGCATAAGAGGTAGCAGACCAGATGGGTGGGGACTGAAAGCACACAGCTAGTTGTTGATTTAACTGTCAGAGCTAGGACCCTGGGAAAAACGGTAACCAGGTAGGAAAGAGGTAACTGGCACGGAAAAGTTATACTCAAATGGATGAATAGGAGCTGCTAGGATACAAGTATTTTCTAAATACACCTCTCACTCTAATACCAGGTTTCTTATTCTCTTTTTGAGAGCTCTAGGCTTTTGCTGTTATTGTTGTTGTGTTATCTTTCAATAGAATGTGTTGTCTCCTTTTTTTTTTTAAGCTCTTTTTTGGAATATAATTGCTTTACACTATTGTGCCAGTTTTTGAGGTACACCAAACTGAATCAGCTGTATTTATACATATATCCCCATATCCCCTCCCTACCACAACTCCCTCCCGGCCTCCCTCCCAGCCTCCCTGTCCTAGCCCTCTAAGTAATCACCCATCATCGAGTTGATCTCCCTGTGTTAGGCAGGAACTTCCCACTAGCTATCTGTTTTACATTTGGTAGTGTATATATGTCAATGCTGCTCTCCCACTTCGTCCCATCTTCCCCTTCGCCAACCCCCCCCCCCCGCACCCCATGTCCTCAAGTCCCTTCTCTACATCTGCACCTTTATTCTCGCACTGTCACTGGGTTCATCAGTACCATTTTTTTAGATTCCATATATATGAGTTAGCATACGGTATTTGTTTTTCTCTTTCTGCCTTGCTTCAGTCTGTATGACAGTCTCTAGGTCCATCCACCTCACTACAAATAAGTCAGTTTCATTCCTTTTTGTGGCTGAGTAATATTCCATTGTATATATGTGCCACATCTTCTCTATCCATTCATCTATTGGTGGGCATTTAGGTTGCTTCCATGTCCCGGCTATTGTAAATAGTGCTACAGTGAACATTGTGGTACATGTTTCTTTTTGGATTATGGTTTTCTCTGGGTATATGCCCAGTAGTGGGTTTGCTGGGTCATATGGTAGTTCCGTTTTCAGTTTTTTAAGGAACCTCCAAACTGTTTTCCATAGTGGCTGTACCAGCTTACATTCCCACCAACAGTGCAAGAGGGTTCCCTTTTCTCCGCACCCTCTCCAGCATTTGTTGTTTCCAGATTTTGTGATGATGGCCATTCTGACTGGTGTGAGGTGATACCTCACTGTGGCTTTGACTTGCATTTCTCTAATGATTAGTGATGTTGAGCATCTTTTCATGTGTTTGTTAGCCATCTGCATGTCTTCTTTGGAGAACTGTCTATTTAGGTCTTCCGCCCATTTGTGGATTGGGTTATTTGCTTTTTTTTTTTGGTATTAAGCTGCATGAGCTGCTTGTATATTTTGGAGATTAATCCTTTGTCAGTTGCTTCGTTGGCAACTATTTTTTCCCATTCTGAGGGTTGGCCTCTTGTCTTATTTATGGTTTCTTTAGCTGTGCAAAAGCTTTTAAGTTTCATGAGGTCCCATTTGTTTATTTTTGATTTTATTTCCATTATTCTAGGAGGTGGGTCAAAAAGGATCTTGCTTTGATGTATGTCATAGAGTGTTCTGCCTATGTTTTCCTCTAGGAGTTTGATAGTGTCTGGCCTTACATGTAGGTCTTTAATCCATTTTGAGTTTATTTTTGTGTATTGTGTTAGGAAGTGTTCTTATTGCCTCCTTTTTTATTACCGTAAAAAGTAATCCATCTTCATTGCTCAAAACTGAAACTATACAAATGAGCAAAACAAAGAAAACAAAAATCACATAAAACCATCACCCAAATAGAATCATAGTTAACTTTATAATGTATTTCTTCCAGTCTTTTTCCTTGCATAAATATTTGTAGTTTATGTTAAAACATTGGAATACTTGTGCTTAATGTATTAAAAATATATTTTCCCACTTTACAGTGTCCCTCAGTTGTCTTTAGGTACCATGATGTATTCCATGATATCATCTCTGGAGGCTGCATGAGTGCCGTTCTGTGGCTCTGTGTGTGATGATGTATTTGATTCATTCCTTCATGTGATCCAAAGTTGTGTTTCAGTGTTTCAGACTGTTTTTTCCTGTTACAAACAGTATTAAGGTTAATACCTCTGTAACCAAACCTTGGAATACATGTGCCCTTGACTTTGTACTATTTTGGTTTCATTTCTTGTGAGATATAATCAACATACAGAAAAGTGCATAAAACATTTTTACGGTCATTTGAATCAATGTAAAAATGCACAGCCGTGGTTGCTTACCAATATGAATATACCTAAGGCCACAGAACTATACTCTTAACAATGGCTAAAATGGTAAATTTTAAGTTATGTATATTTTACCACAATAAAAAAAGAAAAGAAAGAGAACACTAATATAATTATCACATTGGGCCAGCAGCCCATGAGCCCCTCCGCATCACAACTCCTGAGGCTTCTCTGGACCCTTGTGATGTCCATCTTTTCTACTTAGTTTTACTAAATATGAAAGAATGCCCTGAAATATGTGTTTTTGAACTTTTATAAAAATGGAATCATATTTTTGTGTCTGACTTCTTTGGCTCCCTGTATGTTTGTAAGATTTATCCATGTAGCTTGTTTATTTACAATGCGGCATGGCATACTATTCTATGAATATACTGTCATTTCTCCACTGCTTCTCATCCTGGATTTGCACTACTCCGAACAGTCTGCAATAGTCCTGGGGCACTTCTTTCTCTAAGATTTACACCCAAGATTGAAATCATTGAGTCATGGGATAAATATATCTTTGATTTGAGTAGACAATGCCAAAATAAGTGATTATATTTTTCACACCACCTGTGTGTGAGGATTCCCAGTAGGTTACACTCTCCCCGCATTTGGCATTTTCAGAGCATAATATTTTTATAGTAGATGTACAGTAGTATTTCATTTTAGTTTTTATTTGTATATGTCAGATAATTAATGACATTGAATACCTTTTCATATATTTACTGGTCATTTGAATTTTGTCTTTTGTAAAGCAAGACTTGAATCTTCTTTTTGTTTTGGTTTTTTTGTTTGTTTTGTTTTTAAGAACTTTTATTGAGACATAATTGACATACAATAAACTGCATATATTTAAAGTGTACAATTTGATTTTTTTTCTTTTTATTAATGCATATTTGACAATCCCAATCTCCCAATTCATTCCACCGCAACTCCCCCCGCTTTCCCCGCTTGGTGTCTGTATATTGTTCTCTGCATCTGTGTCTCTAATTCTGCCTTGCAAACCAGTTGATCTGTACCATTTTCCCATATTCTGCATATATGCGTTAATATACGATATTTGTTTTTCTCTTTCTGACTTCACTCTGTATGACAGTCTCTAGGTCCATCCATAAGAGTTGAATCTTCTGCAAATGTTTTTCTAATATGTTGTCTACTTTTGTCTTATTGTCTTGTGATAATTTTTTTAATGTTCTGAAAATAAGCCCTTGGTTGGTTATTTGTTTCCCCAACCTATAGTTTTTCTTTTCAATCTCTTAATGGTATCTTTTGATAAGCAGGGTTTTTTTTTTTTTAATGTAGTGAAATAGACAAGCTTTTCCTTATGGTTCTTGTTATTTTGTTTAAGGCATTCTTATCTACCTTGCACTCATGAAAATATTCTTCTGTATTATTTTACAAGTTTTATAGTTTATCCTCTCCTATTTGGATCATAACTTAATTGGAATTATTTTGTATATGATGTAAAGTAGAGGTATTCTTTTTCTTTTTAAAAAAATGTATGGACAGCCAATTGTCCAGCAATATTTATTGAAATTTATCCTTTGCCTACCAAACCACCATGATACCTCTGTCATACAGCAAATGCCCATATTACATGCCTGGGTCTGTTTGTGGGCTTGCTATTTTGTCCCACTGGTCTGTTTGCCTGTCACTGATCCACAGTTAATTCTCACATCATAGTAATTCTTGATCCTTGGTGGGGCACACCTCCCACATTATTGTTCTTCTTGGTTATTGTTCATCTTATTCATTCTTTTCTATTCCACACATATTTAATACTTAGTTTATTATATTGTTTAAAAAGTTGGGCATTTGGTTGGGATTATATTGGAGGAGAATTTATATATTTACAATATTGAGGCTTTCAATCTATGTCAATTATTTGGGTCTTTTTAAATGCCCATTAATAATATTTTATAATTTATTCAGTGGAAGTCTTAACTCATTTGTTAGAATTTTTCTTATGTACTGTTGATGCTATTATGAATGCTATTTTAAAAAAATTTCATTTGTGTTTGCTAGTATATATAGTAGTACAGTTGATTTTTTCATATTGATATTATGTCTAGAAAACATGTTTAATTCTCTCATTTTATATCTGTAAATAATGTATCTGTAATTTCTTTTGGGTTTTATATATATAAAATCATATCATCTTTAGGTGACAAACTTGTTGCTTCCTGTCTAATTCTTGTTTTTTATTTTCCTGGCCTCACTGCACTGACTGAAACCTTCAATGTAATTCTGATTAGAGGAGGTAATAGTAGGCAAGTTTGTCTTTTTTTTTTTTTTTAATCTCAAAATGAGAATATGCCTTCAAGTATGATGACTGTTGTTTTTATTTGTTTGTTTTAGATTTCCATTATCACATTGAGAAAGTTAGATTTCTTCTATTCCTGATTTGCTATAGGGCTTTTTTTTTTTAATCACAAATGATAGTAGAATTGTTTCCAAATGCTTTTTCTGCATTTCTGCATTCTTTGAGATGATATTGTGAATTTTCTTTTTTATCTATTGTTTTATAACAAACTATACTAGTATTTAGTGGATTAAAAGACTGCCATTTATTATCTCTTACCATCTGTGGACTGAGAGGGTTCAGCAAGGTGATTCTCCTGCCATTCCTGTTTGGGTGGTCCCGTGTGGTTGCAGTGAGATGGTATCTGGCTCTGGATTCATCTGAAAGCTCAGCTTGGATGTTGAAATGTCCCAGGTGGCTCATTATATGTCTGGTACTTCCTTGCAGGTGGCTAAAAGTCCCAGTGTGGATGGGATGCTGGGAAGGCTGGTCCTGGCTTTCCCCATGTAGTCTCAGGGCCTCACTCTCTCTGTGGCCTCTAGATGTGGCCTTTACAAGGTCTCTCCAGCTGTGTAGCTGATGTATTACATGGTGGCCCAAAGTGCAGAGCAGGAGCTGCCAGGCCTTCTTAAGGCATATTCTTGAAAGTAGCACAGCATCACTTCTGCCATGTTCAGTTGGTTAAAGTAAGTCATAGGCCAGCCCAGATTCAGTGCCAGAGGGACTACACAAGGACGTGATGCCAAGAGGCCATCTTTAGAGACCAACTACCACAGTATATTCGTGGGTGAATTACATCAGTTAGATTTCCTGATGTCTAGTAGCTTTACATACTTGGGATAAACCCAACTTGGTCATGATGAGTTATCTTTAAATCTAATATATTACTTTCTTAGGTTGGCTCATTTTCACTTTTTCCTCATAATACATTTCAAGAAAAATTGTGGATCTATCCTTGACCTTAAAAAGAATCCAATCCAATAATATTCTTATATGAAAAGTTGAGGCACCATGTTCTTTCTTCTCCTCATGTATGTCCTGAGATGAAACTTCTTTGATCCTTCCTTGGAGGGAACAGGACGCTGGGACGGTTTTTCTGCTCCCAGCTTTGACAGGCCTCACAACCTGAGCAGCCATAGTTTCACTTAATGATTCACTGTCACACTGGCATATCCTATTCCTTGTTGATGGTGCCACATTTTACACAAAAGCACACAGAACTTCCTTGCATTTGCAATGAGATAAGTCTCCCTGGCTGCCCCCTCTTCTGCGGGACCTCACGATGCTTGCATTGGAAGGATTATGACAGCAACTTCCTGCTCTCCTACAATGCCCAACAGATGGAGGGTGACTCACACCTCTGACAGGGAAGTTAAATGATTCTTTTCAATGCTTATATTGATCACTTTTCCCTGTTTTCACCCGACCCTTACTGGTCCAGTAAGTTTACAAAGATTGGAGGACATCACTGTCAGGTAACAAGGATAACTTTTTGTTGCTATTGCAGTAGGTTCAAATTTGAAAGATTATAACTTAATATGTACCAGACACTGTATATATACTATGTGTGTGGGCCTCTGTGTGTGTGTGCCTCTGTGTGTACGTGTGTGTATACACACATATATTATGCTTTATATTTTGTGGTAGATAAAACGTGGCCACAAATTTATCAACATTGCTGCCACTGAGAGGTGAGTGTGTGACTCTTGCCCTTGAATCTGCATGAGCTCAGAAACTGCTTTGAGCAGGCAGATATGGAGGAAGTGATGCTGTGAATATTTTCAGGCCCAGGCCTTACTAGGGTAGCAGCTTCTACTTCCTGCCTCTTGAAACATTCATTCAGGGAGAAGCCAGCAACCATATAAGTCCAACAGTCCTGAAACCACCATGCTGTGAGGAAGTCCAAGTTAGACACAAGAGAACAGACAGATCTGAGTTAGTTCCCACACAGCTCTTTTTGCCATCCCAGCCCAGGCAGCAGACCTTTGCATGAAGAAACCATCAGATGATCCAGCCTCAATCACCATCTCTTGATACCAACCCACAGAGAGATTATAGGAGGAGATACCAATCTGTTTATGAATAAAGACAAGTTCAGTGTTGGTCATGGTGTGTTTGAGGTGCTGTGGGACATCCTGAGAGAGCTATTGAGAGAGTACAGGTATCTGAAGTTTAGGGTGAATCAACTAGACTGAAGGTATAGACCTGAATGCCAAGTGTTCATGTTGTTGTGTTTTGAACCATGGGGTATGGCCTATCCTTGCTAATAGTAGTTGCTCACTAAGGGTAGGGGCCACACCCCTGTGGGAGTGGAAGAGAGTTGCATTTACAGTGAAGAGGGACGAAGTGTGCCATCCAGCTTGAGGGAACCCTTCTCCCAGCCAATCTAGTGTCTGTCTCCAAGGAAAGGTATCAATTCTGCTCCCCCTCCTTGCCATAAACTAAAGTGAAATAAAATGCAAAGGCCTTATGTTAGAGTATAGACCTTTGTTCAAAATAGACACTTTCCCACTGCTTTAAGTTTATTAAACTATCTCTTCCTCTCTCTCACTCTCTTATTTTTTTTTTATGGCCTGTAAAGACCAACACCATATCATTCTTGGCCCACACTGATCTCATTTCCTTTAACTTTCATTTCATTCACTTTGCTTCAGCCTCCCTGACTTTTTCATCTGTCCTTTCCATTTACCAAGCTCATTCCCTCCTATGAGGTGGGGGTGGAGGTGGGTTATGGTGATTATTCCTTGTGCTTAAGAGCGTCTTCTTCAGATCATTTTATAGTTCTGTCCTTACCCAAATTTAAATGTCAACCCAGAACCCAAATGTCACCTCAGAAAGGCTGTGTCTACATACTATGCTAACACCCTATTTTATCTTCTTTGTAGCAGCTCTTCCTACCTGAAATTTTTAGAAGTTTAATTTTGTATGTGGAACTATTAGCTCCACAAGAATAGAATTTCTGAATTTCTAATTCCCAGTTCCAAATGAGTACATAGTGGATTTCCAATAAATAACTGCTAAGTGAATGAATAATCTGGATGGGAGAAAGGGGGACTAAGAGAGGGAGGAGGAGGGCCAGTGAGCATGTGTCTGATAGGACTCTATCTCCAGGGCTCCCGTACCTAGTACACTGGTTGGTGGATCTCAAATTCAGCTGCACATTAGAATCGTCTAGGGCCTCACTAAAGCCTGAGACCCAATCCCAGAAATTCTGATTTATTAGGGTGCGGCCTAGGCGTCGAGATTTTTCAAAGCTCCCCGGGTGATTATTATGTGCATCCCGATTGAGAACCACTCATTAAGTGTTAATAAAACTGAAGTTATCTTCTCCTGAGCCTCTTGTGACTTTTTAATTGCGTTCTGAGACTCTAGAGCCACCAAACGATGCTCATCACTAAAGATATTCCCTAAATACTTGGTCTAAAGAAAGATCTGGACTGCTCATGTTTACCTTAAAAATCAAATTCCCATTGACTGGTGGGAACATTTTGGATTTTAAGAGAAGATGGCTGGAGCTTTCATTAGAAGGCAAACTAGGGCTGGCATGTGAGCCAATTTCAGAATTTTCCACATTAGTGTCTTTCGTGGTCATTGTATATTAAAGTAGGATAGGAAAGTAACTTAACAGTCCTCCTGGGAACAGGAGCATGTTTTGACATTTTGAAGGTCACATCTCAGCCCTCAAGGGAAGCATATTGGAAAATAGAACCAGGTTCATCCCCTAAGCCCATCTCTTGGCTAACATGGGGAAGATACCGATGGTATTGCGGGGCACTGTGGAGCATGAGTGAAATACCTAAAGCAGTGAAACCCTCTTTTCAGAGAAAAAATCAAACTGTAATCCCAATGTCTAAAACTGATCAAAGGCAGCTCTGTTTGAAGTAAGGTTTGTAGCCTGGAGGCCAGCTCAGTCCAGGTTGCCTCACACAATCCTTACCCCCAGGTGGCCCTGGAGGACTGAAGCCGAGAGCTCTGCCGAACTTACTTGAAAAACACTCTTCCAGATGATGCTTTTAGGAGTAGTAATTACAGATCTCTCCTGGTTAAAAACATCAGCCACAAAGGAAATTAAACTAATAACAAATAGGTAAGGGGTTGCTGTGGTTTCTTTGGTATCAAGAATGAGCACAGTATCGAGATTAACCAGGTTGGTCTCTTACACGAGCATGACAATGGAGACCTTGCTAAAAATGCAGGTTCTGATTCAGCGCATCTTGGATAGGATCCAAGATCCACATGGGACAAGCTCCCAAGTACTGCCAGTGCTTTGAATACCAGCATTTCAAATCACAATTCATACATCAAAATCCCCTAGGAGACGTATTAAAAAAGCCAATCTTGGGGCCCCATCCTGGAGCTTTTGGAAGGAACCCTCTGGTTGTGGGTCTGAAAGTCTTGTTTTAACAGTTTCCCCGGGTTTTTCTGATGTTCGCTAAATTTAAGAACTGTGCTCTAGCATGTATCTGCCTACTTATCTTTCTCTACAGGGATCCAGGAAAAGAACCTGAGGCTAAACAAATGCCACAGCTAGAAGAGGCTCTGGAGATCATCTAGCCCAGCCTTACTCCATTATTGATTAGGAAACTGAGCTCCCAAAGGGCAAATAGTCCTGCCAGGTGCCCATAGCCAGTGGGTAGCAGAGCAGTGTGGACACCAGAACAGAAGTATCTGATTCCAACTCTCAGCTTCCCCCAGAAAACCATGGGCTTTCCTTTGTCATTGCTTCTCTGTGCTGCTTCATGAGGCTGTGTCTCTCTCATCCTCTACTGTATCCAAGCCTAGTTCTGGCCCGTGAGGAATGCTAAGTTAGTGTTGCATATTCCTGCTACGCTTACACCTAATCAATTATCTTCACATTCTCTTTTTAAGTATTTTCAAGTTATGAAAATGAGTACTGATGTTCCCACATAAAATACCAGAGTTCTCATAAGAGTCTAAATGTAGAGGGCACTCAAGAACATGGATTATGGGGAGTGGAAGGGATAGCCCTAGAATTTAGCCCCACTTCCATAATTTACTAAATATGTGATCTTGGGAATTTTGCTCAACTTTTCTGACCCTCAGTTTCCTCATCTGTAAATTGGAGATATCACTGGACCCTAATGTCATGGAGTTCTGTAAATATTTAATTGGTCAGTGTATGTAAAATGTTTAACATGGTGCCTGGTACATAGTAAGGGCCAAATCCATTGATAGCCCTTTGGGTTTCAAAAGCAAAATAATGATTGCATCAGTCACACTGGAAGTCACTGTATTTGGAACACCTTGCCAGCTGCCAATTGTAACAGTTAGAAACAGGTCATCTCTGAAAGGATCACGTGTCATGTATAGACCATAGGTCTGAAGTGAACAAACTCAAGTTTGCACAGATTCTAAGGAGAAAATTTCTGCAGCATAAGGTGTGTTACCCTTGCATAGCACAGTGGTTACTGAGATACTGAGAGCCAAGTTACTGAGTTGAGTCACTCCTAATGAACAAGGTGGCAAGAGGGGTGTGAAGACTGAATTCCCCACTGGGATTCTCTCCACAGGGTCCAGATATTGACTAACCAGCTCAGAGTTTGCTGCAGATACGTGGCTGCAATGGTTTTCAGCAATGTGTTTCAATCTTTACCCAGAGAGTGTAGGAAAGATATTTTTAAACTGATTACTAAATGATGGAATGTGAGTTTGAAATGCATGCCTCCAAAGTTCACCAGGGGAACGAGACTGTGTGATTCTTACTGTTAGGAAGTATGTTTTCTCGACATGTCTCTGGTTTTCAGAGTAGCTCTGATTTTCAAACATTCTGCTCTGTTGTTCTGTGAGTAAAATTCTACTTGTCTAAGCAGATATGCTGAATTTGTGAGGAAGTGGTTGGGAAAATATGGCCACCACAGAGCAATACAGAGATCACATCAAAGATACTTGGTGGTGGAGGAAGAAGTAGGACATATTATAAGTAGGTGTGACTTCCCCTTTTACCTTAGTAATGAGTCAGACTTTTTTCAGTTGCAAGTGACAGAAACTAACTGAAACTTGCATAGGCAAAAAGGGAATTCCCTGGCTCTTGTAACTGAAAAGTCGGGAGGATTCATGGCTGAGTAGATACAGATTCTCAACCAGTGACCCAGCAAATGCACGTCTCTTACCTCTCACTCTTGCTCCTCTGTGTGGGTTTTATTCTCAAGCAGGCTGCCCCTTATAGTGACCTCAGCATCCCTGGGCTTGGATCCTGCCAGCTTGGTATCCAAATAGAAAGAAAGTGACTTTCCAGAGGGTTTCAGCAAAAGCTCTGAAAATTCTCTGTGGGTTTGAGAGAGCTGGACCTGAGTAATTTTTCCCTCCCAAACCCACCGGTCCCTTAAACTGTAAGGACTGGAAGACTCTTCAAAGGAAACTGAGGCATTGCTATCAAAAAAGGAAGGCATGGATACCAGACAGGGAAGTGCAATAAATGCCTTACATCCTTTGCTTGTGTGTCAGGATTCTTTCTGCCCAGTTTTCCTAGAATAAAAGTCTTCTACACACCATTGTCATCTACCCACAAGGGATCTGTCTCTTGCTCACGAATTCCCTTCATTTGGCCTCCCTTTTATTTTTCTGCCTTCAGGAAGAAGGATAGTGCCTGTAGCTGCAGGCAGCTAGGAAGAACTTCTTCTAAAATTTCCTGGGAAACATGTAGATGCAATTTTGCTACCATATGCAGCATTTCTGGTAAACTGTAGAATGGGCTCCTTGTTCCTCTTAGTTCACCAGAACAAGGACTCCAGGGATGATTCGCGTGGCTCCACTTTGCAATTTGCTTTTAGAGAGCTAAATAGACAGGAATTTTCAATTGAGGACTGCTACCCTGGCAGCGAGCAGTTTGCTTTATTAAACAAGAAGTGACAATAGTGTGTGTTGTGTACTTAGCATAGTAAGGTTCACAGTTCCACACACAGTGAAAGAGCTCTAAGATTGACTAGTGCTCAACAGAGAGCTTAATGTCACAAGGTTTAGAAAGAACCTCAGACAGCAAAAAGAGATATTAAAATCAAATATATATTTTCATTCAGTATAATGCATCAGAGCTTCCTATAGGTTTATTAAAAAGAATTAACATTTATTGACTGGTAAGTGTCAGGCACTGGGCAGAACCCATTCACTCTTCCAAATACCCATTAGGATATTTATTAGTCCCATTTTATACCTAAGGAAACTGAGGAACTTGAGGTTAACTGATTTGCCCTTGGTGATATAGTTGGACAATGAGGGACCTTCAGGCCATTGGACCCTGGGCCCTAAGCTTTGACATCGTTTATAAGTCTGATATCATGATCAGTTTGGCTATTCAGAAATTACCCATGACTGTTTTTTTGTTTGTTTACAAAATATTTATTTATTTATTTATTTATTTATTTAGGCTGTGCAGGGTCTTAGTTGCAGCACATGAGATCTTCATTGCATTATGTGGTCTCTTAGTTGCTGCATGTGGACTTCTTAGTTGCTGCATGCAGACTTCTTATTTGCAGCATGCATACAGGATCTAGTTTCCCGACTAGGTATTGGACCTGGGCCCCCTGCATTGGGAGCTCAGAGTCTTACCCACTGTACCGCCAGGGAAGTCCCTGTTTGTTTGTTTTTAAAAGACTCTATTTTTTAGAACAGTTTTGGGTTAACAGCAAAATTGAGAGTAAAGTACAGAAATTTCCTATATACTCCACACATGCACAGCGCCCCCCCCCATTATTAATATCCCCCACCAAAGTTTCCATGTGATGAACCTACATTGACACATCATAATCACCCAGAGTCCATAGTTTACCTTAAGGCTCACTCTTCGTGTTGTGCATTTCATGGGTTTAGACAAATGTATAATGACAAGTATTCGTCACTATGGTATTGTACAGAGTATTTTCATTGCCCTAGAAATCCTCTGTGTTCTGCCTATTCATCCCTCCCCTGCTCCTCACTACCCCAACAACTGTTAAAATTTTTGTTTCTTTTGCCTTTTCTAGAATGTCATAGAGTAGGAACCATACAGTGTGTAACCTTCTCAGATTGGCTTCTTTCATTTAGTGCCATGCATTTAAGGCTCCTCCATGTCTTTTCATGGCTTAATAGCTCATTTCTCTTTAGTGCTGAATAATTTCTGCTGTCTGGTTATAGCACAGTTTATTTATCCCTATTCACCTACTAAAGGATATTTTGGTTGCTTCCAAGTTTTGGCAGTTATGCGTAAAACTGCTATAAACATCCATGTGTAGGATTTAATGTGGCCATAAAGTTTCAACTTGTGCAGCAGAGTAGCACCATTGCTGGTTTGCATGGTAAAGATATGTTTAGTTTTGTAAGAAAACACCAAACTGTCTTCCAAAGTGGCTTTACCTTTTCTCATTCCCAACAATGAATGAGAGTTCCTGTTGCTCCACATCCTCGCCAACACTTGGTGTTGTCAGTGTTCCAGATTTTGGCCATTCAAATAGGTGTGCTACCTGCCGTTTTTAATTTTTTTTTTTAAATATGTATTATGTGACTTCTAAGTGCTAATACTAGATGTGTGCAATGCTCTGAGAATTTTTGAGAAGTGACTCCCGGATAGCACCTAAGATGAAAAACAATAGTTGAAACCTATTGCATACTTACTAAGAGCCGTGCCTTGTGTTAAGTGCTTTATGTTTTCATTCTCTTATTCATTTAATTCTCATTAACCTTCCTGAGTTAGATAACAGCTCATTTTAGAATAAGGAAACCAAGGGTCAGAGGGAAAACATTTACTTAAGGGCATCTAGTAAGAAAGTGACAGAGCTGAAGTTGAGTCCAGGTATTTTGGCTCCATAGCCTTTGCCTTTGACCTCTGTGCCTCTCTACACTGCACCATATGCAGATCCTGTCAGTCACTGCCAAGACCACTGATGCCCTATTAGAACCCAATCAATTTTATACTTAGTGTTCCTCAGTTATTATACAATAGTTTTTTTTTTTTAATTTTTTAAGGCCATCACCTATCAAAACATTAAGTGGTAGGTATTTCACTTTTTTTTTTTAACGGACAATAAGCTGCGTATATTTAAAGTGTACAATTTGGTATTTTTTTTCTTATTAGTAATGTATATATGGCAATACCAATCTCCCAGTTCATTCAGGTATTTCACTTTTAAACTCAGTTGCAAAAGGACAAAATTTTTGAAGAATGAGATTTTGTCACTGAATAAAGTGACAGAATGCTTATTATCAATTCAATAAATTTCCCAAGATGGTTTGCAAGTGGCAGGCTCTGTGGTAGACATTGGAATGTATGGTAAGACACAGGCAGCAACATAAGAATGTGCATAGTTTGGTGATAGGTATACACATAAGTACAGGGAAATGTGTTGAGTTTTGAAGAACTAGAGGGAAGGCCAGGGTGCTTGGACTTGGTCTGAGCTACAATGACAGCCAATGAACTGGTCTTCTCCAGGAGGTAATGGAGGTCTTGTCCTTTAGTTAAAGGGATCAGACTTGAAAAATTGTGTGCTTAGTTAAGAATACTTTCGGTTGGAAAAAAAAATGGTGACAGAAATTTAAACAAATAGTGAGTTAATTAAGAACATTGGCGCACTTGTTCCATGGTATCACCTGTGTCCCATCTGTCTACTCTACCATCTTAGTTGTTGGCATTTCATATTCATGATTTTACCTCATTGTCACAAGATGGCTGCTGTAGAACCATACAAAACCAAGGCAGGACATGGACAAAGTTTTTTTTGTTTGTTTTTGTTTTGTTTTTTAATTAATTAATTAAATTGACTGTGTTGGGTCTTTTTTTTGCTGTGTGCAGGCTTTCTTTGGTTGCAATGAGTGGGGGCTACTCTTCATTGTGGTGCGCGGGCTCCTCATTGCCATGGCTTCTCTTGTTGCGGAGCACGGGCTCTAGGTGCATGGGCTTCAGTAGTTGCAGCACATGGGCTCAGTAGTTGTGGCGCATGGGCTCTAAAGCACAGGCTCAGTCGTTGTGGCACATAGGCTTAGTTGCTCTGCGGCATGTGGGATCTTCCTGGAGCAGGGATTGAACCCGTGTCCCCTGCATTGGCAGGCGGATTCCCAACCACTGTGCCGCCTAGGAAGCCCCTGGACAAAGAAAGTTTTGGTAGTGAAAAAGCTCTTTTTCTGTAATGGAACTCTCCTTCTGTTAACAAAAGGAAAAACTTTTTCCAGAAACCTCCCAGAAAAATTCCCTTTCCGTCTCATTGGCTAGAATTGAGTCACATGATGACACTTAACTGCAAAGGACAATGGGAAAGAAGCAAGTCTCCAGGTTTTCTCCAGCCTCTTTAGAGCAAGGTTAACAAGGGAGATAGAAATGGCTCTGTGTTGTCTAACCAATAGTTTCTGCCACAGTGTGAGTGTGACATATTTGGAGCATTCCTAACCATACAAGTACTGTGACCAATGATTTGTGACCTTAAAATCATTTAATTGGTCAATGTGTTGGAGTTAATCATATAGAACTGGGTGGGTCACTATTGGAGGATGGGAAATTCTTGCTCTGTTGCTCATGAGTTTTGAAAACTCTTCCCAGGGAAATTAATAGACTAATGATTGGCTTATCTGTTTCCACTAGAGTTGTAATAAGGCAAAATATTGTTTTCGTAACCTAGGACTGGACAGTATATTCCCAAATTAGCTTCCAAAATTAGCTGAACTCTATGCAGCTTTTAAAGCTTGTGTGAATTATAGATTATGTGCTATGGACAGCTCTGGCCGTGTAATTTGTGAAGCTCAGTGCAAATTAAATTTAGGGTTCCTTGTTCAGAAATTTTAAGAATTTCAAGATGGCAGAGCAAAGTACTAGCCAAGCATGGGGCCCTGTGCAATTGTACAGATTACACGTCTACAAAGCTATCTCTAGCTGAGGGCAACTGGTTTGCTGCTGAAACCTAAACTTGGAGGAGACTGAATTCAAGAGGTTGTGGGATCTGCTCCTCAAAGGCTGGCAGCAAGGTGGTTGAGTCCACATTTTTGAATAGGCCTGCTCTGTATTCTAATCCTAATGCTGCTGCTTAATTGCTTAGTTGCTGCTTAATTGCTTAATGATTATAAAAACTTTCTTAGCCTTTCAAAAACTCAATGTCCTCTTCTATGAAAGGATGATGATAATAGCCCTTTTGTATATTATTGAGAGGAGTAAATTAAATGGTAGCTGTTATGTCCTTATCATAGCACATCCCTGCTATATACTATATACTGTGACCTCAATGAAGGGTTCCCATGACCTGTGATTCTGCTGATCCCAAAACTCAGTTTTACCATGTTGGACAGGGGATATTAGACTCTAGGGGGCAGATTTTTGTACATTAGACTCAGGAGAATGATTTGTGAGTCAGAGTATCCATTTCTTCACATGTAAAGTATTGGCTGGACTTAAAATGACATCTAACACCAGCCCTTATTCAGAATCCAGTTTGGAAATGGTGCTTAGGTTAGTAGGTTGCTTTTAAACACAGAATCAGTATTTTCTTCAGATGCATGTGTCTTGACATCTCCAAGGCCAAATACATGGAAATCTTTTAAATGTAGCCAGAGTTTCCTTTTTGCAGGACTTGGGAGAACCTTTAGCGTGTTTATGAGTTCTGTGAATTCCCAAGAGGATTTCCAAACTCAGCCAAGCATGCATGATTGGATCAATGTGAGGATTCACTCTGGTAAGCATTTAACATAAACAGGATCATGTTTTGTATGAGAACACAGGCATGTGTAAACTACTGTCAGCCTACCCAGTAGGAAAAATTAGCATTTTGAAGCACCCTCAGCAAGAATCTAACCTCAGAGGTAGTTACTCAGACCTTTTGAACGCACCTCTTGTATCTACACTGTAGCATTTGTTAATTTGCAAAAGTGAAATAGAAATGCTGTTTCGATTGTAAAAGTTAGTGGTGTTCAGCTATGTTATGGGCCAGAATAATTGCATGGCTCCACTACCCTTCCACAAATAAAGTATATGAACTGGGGAAGCCAATCACCTAATTTTTTTGGTCCTCGGGGTCCTATACCCTCATTTCATGGAGTGCTCTGTCATTGGACACAGCTGTATAGTGGCTGCTCCAGCCACCAGAGGACTGTGGTCTCAGGCTGTCTTAGGCTAGAGAACATTTTATGCAAGGGGCTTATGCAAGAACCTCAAGGCAGACTGAAACTTCCCAGAGCGTACAAGAAAAATATGCATTTCCATCTTTTGTGCTTATTTGCTATTACACGTATGTGTGTTTGGCAGAGTTTGGTCTAAGGCTTGCTTGCATTAGGACTTCTTACTTGGCAGCAGGGATGTGAGGTGGAGGGTACACCTGAAGGCTGAAAATATTTATGAAAACAATCCAACCATTTTGTGTGGCCAAATGGGCTTAGGGCAATTCTTTGTGGTACAGTTCATGGAACTAGTGTTCTCAGGAAAACACTTTGAGAAAGTTTGGAGTTAACTTACAAGCAGAGAGTTAATTTCTTAGGTGATATTTCCATCAGTGTAGAATAGACGGGGACAGTTGATCAAGTTCTTTTCTGTTTATATTTTGATTTTCTGATCTGTGATGTTGTGTATAAGAAAAGTGTTGGGGAGGCGTGACAATGAAATCTGATTTTGCATTTAATAATCTATTTTTATTAAAAAGAGTAAAATGGAGGAAGTTTGGGGAAAACAAAAGACAAGATCATTTCACCTGTGCTCTCATAACAGATCTGTGGATGAGAAATGAAGCACTTTGGCATCATCTGGGTGTTTCTGTATGTTTAAGTGCTTTCTCCCAATGGAGTGACATTTAGAGGACTGACTAAAAATTGCACTTTCAGAAGGAGGATGCTGTGAGACACATCCTAAGATAGAAAGCCCTTTGTGGAGAGAAAATTCACTGCTTTTCTGTGACATCTACAACCGGCACACATCTAGTCTTCAAAAGGAGAGCTGCATGGAATAAATACAGTAGTTGACTTCTGCCCAAATCCTTTTGAAAAGAGGAAGTGAAGCCTTTGTGCTCTTTGACACGCAAAAGCACATTGCTTTATAATGGATTCCACAGAAGAAGCAAAATCCAAACAAAGCAACATCTTTTTGCCCTAACCTACATACAATGTGAGATTCCAAGTATGCAAATGGTGGGAGGAAAGAAATGCATGTTCACTACCCCAATTATTGAATATTGTGTAGAATATGAGTAGTAATTGCCCACGACTTGGATGATTAATGTGCACCACTTTTGTTCTTCTTACACTTCTTTATTTTATTTTTTTAAAATATTTATTTTTTAAATTTTTTATTTTGGCTGCGTTGGGTCTTAGTTGTGGCACACAGGATCTTTATTGCAGCATGCAGAATTCTCCACTGTGGCATGAGGGCTCTCTAGTTGTGGTGCAGACTCCAGAGTGCATAAGCTCTATAGTTGCGGCATGCAGGCTCTCTAGTTGTGGCCTGCGTGCTCAGTAGTTGCAGCATGAGGGTTTAGTTGTCCCAAGGCATTTGGGGTCTTAGTTCCCTGACCAGGATCAAACCCACATCCCCTACATTGGAAGGCAAATTCTTAACCACTGGACCACCAGGGAAGTTCCCTCTTCTTCTTTAATATTTGGTCTCAGGCTAATCTTTATCAACTCTTTCTTTGATTATTTCTCTTTCTGTAAAAGTTGGGGTGATGTTCCAAGAACTGAATCCAACTTCCATCAGCCCAAGCAGTCAGGGTGAAAAATAACAACAGTTCTCTTTATCTGGGCCAGTCATCTCTTTTTAGACATCAGTAAGACTTTCTTTATAACTATCATGAACTTGGTTTGTAAAGCAAACCTGGCTCCATCCATTGACTCTTGTGGTCAAGGTGTGAATGGAATCAATGCCCTTTTAGAGCAATTTCTGTGAAGTGCACGCTCCTGGAGCTACAAGCCGAGGTGGATACTCAGCCTTTCCCCCCACTCCATCCCCCTGAACAAGTCCTTAAGACGATGACGTGTCAGTTTATCAGTCTGACATCCCCCCTTCACTCTTAGGGACCTTGTTTATTTTCTTTGTGTCTCTGTCTCCCTCCACCTCTCCCCAGTGCCTGGGCGAATGTTCCATCCAAGTAGACTCTAGATGTTTGTTAACTACTTAAATACTTCTGGAGGACTGTTTAGGGCACCGGTAAGGGGGTGGGAAATGGCTTTCCTAGAACCACACATGAGGGTGGAGTCTTCGTTCTACAGACTGGAATGAAGTAAAGCGGGAGGATGAAGGATGTTTGTAGAACTGGGGAGTGGAAAGCACTGGGAAAAAAAGAAATGCAGAAGGGAATTTTGTGTTCTGTCTTTGGAGTTAAATTCATCAAGACTATACAAACCTCAAGGCCTCAAAAGTGATACCACCTCATAAAAGTCTTGGACTATACTATCCAGTGTGGTAGGCAGTAGCCGCATATGGCTATATAAATTTAAATTACTTGAAATTAAACAAAAATAAAGATTCAGTTCCTGATCACACTGCCACTTGAGACTTATGACTGCTGTATAGGAGAGCACATCCCAGAAAGCTCTGTTGGACAGCCCTGCTTTAGGAGTTGATAACATCTTCATTTTGTTTCACTCCTTGTTCATTCATCCTACAATGTTAACTGAGCACCTACTTTTCCTGGCAATGCTCTGAGAAAAGGCTGAAACGGCTAAGAGCCTAGACCCTGGAACAGTGGGTTCAACTGCTCACTTACTGTGGGACTTTGGACAAGTCACTTAACCTCCCTGTGCTTTAGTTTAACCAGCTGTAAAATGAACATGAAGAAAATCATCTCATACGGTTGTTATTAGGATTATATGGGTGTGTGTTTGTGTATGTATGTATAAGTGTGCATGTGTGTCTATGTATATAAATGTATGTACATGTGTGTATCTATATATATGAGTGTATATATGTGTACGCATAAACAATATATGTATGTATGTGTAGATATACATACACATTTATTATCATATGTATCTTAAATCAGTTTCTGGCACATGTTCAGTACTTGGTAAGAGGGAGCCCTTAGTAGCAGTAGTAGGTATTTATTACAGAGTGATGAACAAAACAACTATGGTTCCTGCTGTGCTGGAATTTACCATCTAGTGGGAGCAGCAGATAATAAATTACTACATAAGTTAATAATTACAAACTATGTCAAGGGTTGTAAAAGAACTGAATGGGATGAAGCAACAAAGAATAATAATGGAAAAGCTTCATAGAAAGCTTCTCATTTAATCTAAAAAGAAAAAAGAGAAACGGCAGCCATGCAAAAGGAAAAGGAGAGAGAAGTACAAGCAGAGGAAAGTACGCTATGTGGGACAATGTGACTATAACTAAGCAGGCAACAAAGGGGCTCCAGATAAGTTTGGAAGAAGAGAGAAAATGCAGCCCAACCCATACAGGGCAGAAACCATTGGTGAAGAGTATGTGCCAGGGGAAATATATTAGTGTTACATATAAAATGATCACCCTGAGTTGTGGGAGGCACATATTGGAGGGGTAGCAGGAATGAAAGTGGAGTCCATTAGAAATCTATTTTAATAGACCTGGAGAGGAGGAGTGATATAGATTCAGGCAATAGGCATGAAAGTGGAGAGAGATGGGCAGTTTCTAGATATAGCTGACAGAAAGAACCAATGAGATTTGCTGATGGATTACAAGTGGTTGATAAGAGGGAGGCATCAGGCTGATACTCATCTTTTACTTGACTAAGTCAGTGGTAGTTTTATTTACTGAAATAAAGAAGACCTATAAAGAACTTTTTTGAGGAAGACTAACCAAATCTACCTGATGACAAGCAGTCTGCTGGAGTTGGAAGTCTGGTTTACAGATGAAAGGCTGAGCTGGAAATAGGCGCATGGGCATCATTAGCTCGTAGATGATATTTAAGAGGTTGGATAAGAGACTAACTTCTGAAATGATGGCGTGAGAAACACAGCAAACCTTCTCCCCAGTGAAGAAAATTATATATATTCTCTGAAAATTGTCTAAGGGCATACAGCAGTTGGAGCAATAGTCATTCAAATAAATTCAGTAAATCTCAGTAAGAACAGTGAGAGTCTTTGACACTTGAGCCATGACACCTCCCTCCCAGCTACGTCTTTGGAATCACCATGAAAGGGGCAGGCTCCCAGCATTTTTCATCTTTCTCCGAAAGTCCCATGTTGCAGGAGCTTTATTCAGAGAGAACTGGGCGTCTGTTCCTCTACCTAGGAAATATCCATTAAATACAAATGAAGGCAGTGAAAGAGGAACAGAAGAACAAAGAGATTTGAGACATGGAAAATCAAAAGCAAAGTGGCAGATGTAAATCCAACCATACTAGTAATACTGGTTATGGACAGTGCTAAAATATGGGCGATCACATAGTCCAGTTGAAAGGCAGATTAGCAGATTAGATTAAAAATGTAATAGGATCTGACTGTATGCTGTGTACAGAAAAACTTTAGGTTCAAAGATACAAATAGCTTGAAAGCAAAAGGATGGTAAAAGATCCACCATGCAAATAGCAACCATAAGCAATGTGAAGTGGCTATACCAATAGCAGACAAGATAGATTTTAAAACAAGAGCTGGAAACAGGTGAGCACACCTAAAAAGAAAGCAGTGCCAGAGAAGAACAGAGGGTTTGGGGTTTCTCAAATTTAGAGGTAGGAGAGAAGGGAAGGATCATGAAAAGGAGACCCCCCCAAACTACAATGCTTTTCCAGGCTTTTCCAGATCGTGCTATGGTATAAGCACACATACTGGAATCCTTCAGCATGCAGTTGAACTGATCCTCTCGCTCTTTTACCCACCCCAATTTGACAGATGTGGAAATGAAAGACTGAACAGTGACGTCCCCCAAGTCAGAGAAACATGGTAACAGAGCTGAAACTTAAAAGCTGTATGTGTGTGTGTGTTTGTGCACTCACCCATAGAGCAACGTTACAGTTACATTACATTACAGCATTAGAGGCATTGTCTTAATTTTCCTTCTTCTCTTGTACTCACTAAGTCTTTATCTTGTTCAGAGAGCCTCCAAGGTGGATTTGTACAGCAGCAGTGCAGCCTGCTTAGGACCCTGATAGAAAGTTCGGAACATTTTAAATCAATGAAGTGAAATTGGGTTGACTTGGCATTAACTATATCTTCGTTTATGACTAGATAACTTCCTGAAATCTTGGTTTCCTCATCTGTGAAATGAAGGGAATCACGCTCCGAGCAGGTATAATGATTAGGAATGAATGAGGAGCACAGAATCCCTTAGAGCTTAGCCTATATTTCAGGAGCCAATCATATTGGTTTGGAATCATGGTCTCTCTCCAGCTTTTTGAGGGCATCATAAAACATTCAAGATGTAATACTTCTGCAGTGAGAACCTACCTCTGTAGGTAGAAAGCAGCAAATTTGGAGAGTCCAGTGAAAACACCATGCTGTTTTTCAGATGCCAAAGAAGAGCTACCGCAAAATTTCCAGTTTCTGGCAGCAATTATAACTGTAATACAGGATTCATTAACATTTACCAAAGAACTAAGGTACAGCCACAGTCTTGACATGAAAATACCAGTCATCCCATACTACCCAGAAAATTAAAGTGCTTGTTGGCATTTAACATGCCATAGCCTAAATAGCTGAAGGCACTTAATAAATACCCTTATGTGTTTTTTTTTTACTTGGATAACCCATCTACAATCATATCCTGAGATCCTTAGGAAGTCAATGAAAGTTCAATATGGATAAACTTAATTTATATCCTTCATAACTGTCTCCACGTTGTCTCCCTCAGTGTTCACTATGATGGGAATCTGGTCCCAGTGTTACCCCAGTAGAATCTGCTTAGTATGTTAAAAAAAAATCTATTACATACAGTATCACTTTTAGAATAACAGATCAATATCACAGTAAAGACACATTGATCCAATTCTTCTCAGAATATGAGCAATGATATGGGGGGAAGATTAGGTAGTTTGGGAGACCACAGGACCCCCACTGGGGTTATACCATAGAGTCTCATGCAACTTGCAAATGCAGAGTGACTGCATTTTGAGACATTTTTCAGTTTTATTCAAGAAGTTTTTATTGGGCACTTCCTATTGTTGATATCACGGGAGATTAAGCTAAATATTATATCACTTAGAACCTACAGTGGGTTATGGCATTGTGCTGGAGTCCAGAGTTAGAGTTAACCCACAGTTTCATTTTCAGGCAACTGGAAAGAGGTTGCTACGTTCAGTGGAAGACAGAGACTTGGGTGGTGCTGGGTACCTTTTTTCTAATTGTTGTAAGTGGAAGAAGGAAAATTACAGATGGGTAGAAGTTTCTGCCTTCATGTTGAAGAGATTTTAAGATACTAACAAGTCTTTTTAAAGTATAGTTGTTTTACAATGTGTTAATTTCTGCTGTACAGCAAAGTGACTCAGTTATACACATATATACATTCTTTTTAATATTCTTTCCCATTATGGTTTATCCCAGACTTTTGAATATAGTTCCCTGTGCTATACAATAGGACCTTGTTGTTTATCCATTCTATATGTGATAGTTTACATCTACTAACCCCAAACTTGCAGTCCATCCCTCCACCACCCGCTGTCTCTTGGCAACCACAAGTCTGTTCTCTATGTCTGTGAGTCTGTTTCTGTTTCATAGTTTCATTTGTGGCATATTTTAGATTCTACATCTAAAATGTGATATCATCTGGTATTTGTCTTTCTCTTTCTGACTTACTTCACTTAATATGATAATCTCTAGTTGCATCCATGTGGCTGCAAATGGCATTATTTTGTTCTTTTTTGTGGCTGAGTAGTATTCCATTGTATATATGTACCACATCTTCTTTATCCAGTTGTCTGTCAGTGGACATTTAGGTTGTTTCCCTGTCTTGACTATCGTGAATAGTGATGCTATGAACATAGGGGTACATGTATGTTTTTGAATTATAGTTTTGTCTGGATATATGCCCAGGAGTGGGATTACAGGATCATATGATAATTCTATTTTTAGTTTTCTGAGGAACCACCATACTATTTTCCATAGTGGCAGCACCAACTTACATTCCCACCAACGGGAGGGAATGTAAGGATTTCCTTCGCAGGAGGGTTCCCTTTTCAGATATGGATAAGTCTAGAATAGTTAGGTACTAAATACAGTGATCTTGACTCATTTGACAGTATTCTCCATAGAACACAATTAGTGAAGTAAGCTGGAGTTCTTAATGAAATTTCTTAGAGGAAATAGCCTCCTCGCAGTTTAGGTTGCCTAATGAAGAATACGGAACATCATTACTACTTAAAGAAGAGGAGGAAATTAAGAGGGTGAAACAATAGAAAAGGTACTCATAATAAAATTTTATTGCCATTATTCATAACATTGCCATTTTATGTGTTTTTCTGTGGAGCTAATCAGCTCTTCAAATAAACCTAACGGGTACTATTAAAAATGTAAAAATGAATTTACTAACATTTATAGGTAATACTTTTCTCACCAAGAATATCTGTTCTTGCCTGTGTATGGTTGCTTCTTGTAAGTTGGCATTTGCAGTTTGTTAATATTATGTTATAATATCCATTCTTTTTTTTTTTTCAGTTATATGAATCAGCTTACCACAGTGCATTTCTTCTTGGTATAAATAGAAGGGAACAAAGTTGAATTTATTAAAATCAATTTAAAAACAATTTATTTTGATTAGAGCCTAATCTTTTCTTGAGTTTCCTTATTACATTGTAAGTTCTTTATCCCTCAAATCTCTATTCATTAATGCATTAAGCCAAAAATCATTATTAAGAGTCCTGCCTCATTATAAATTGTAAGAACTAGCTTTCCATGCTGGAGTTTTACACTGAAAATAGCTTCTAGGGAAAGATAACATTTTCTTTAACTGCTCATAATTCAGGCAGTCAGCATCATATCATTATTGACAAGTCCCCAAATCAGAGCACCTACTGAACATGTCCATTCAACAAAAATATTATTGCATATTGTTTTTGAACAATAGCCTTATTGTTCAAGAGCATAAGTACATCATCTTCCCAAGTACTTTTCCCCCATCATTAACTAGTTGTTCTTTCCAATAACCTTATGACAGAGGCCATTAAAGAAAGGAAGCAGAAATGGAAAAAAAATTCTCCAAAAAAGGGCTGTGTCAGAGGTTACACATTGCCAGTGTCACATTCTGATGAGAGCAAGCGCCTTTCAATGATTTGTCTCTTTTTGATGGTCAGTTACACCCCAACATGCTGATCAGATCGATAATATTCCTTAAATTGCTGGGGAATCTGAGGCTGGGTTGATGGTTAGAAACAAAATCCTTTCTTCCTCATTTCAGTCAAACCAATCAGCCACAGGCCTCCAAGGTGACAAAATTGGCAGAGTTGTGGTGTCAGATGTCCCATTTGTCCTTCTAGAGAGGAAAATCATCTTTGGACTCTCAGAATCACAGTCCCTTGTACTTTAAAGGGGACATAATCCCTGGTTTCTTAACCTTGAGTTGGATTATGTACTCCTCCAAGTATTCAAGTCAAGGTACGCAGAGCATTTCTCTCCCCAAAAATATACACAAAAAACTTTCTGCTATTAGAGCCCTTTGTCTTTTTAAGTGAGAAAATACAGACTGAAGAAAGTCAAATGAAATACTCAGGTTCACATAACTCCTAACCTGGTCCTCTTCAAATCATTCATTGCTGCCTCTTGAGAGGGCTGAGATAACCTCAGGTCTTCCTCAGCTGTTATTGGAAATGATAGTATTCTGATTCTTCCATTCAGAAGTATTGGTTGAGCCCTTCTATGTGCCAGGCACTGGCATTCTTCTCTTCCATAGCACAGGTGTCAAAACTGAAGAAGAATCAAAACAGAGGTCTTATCTTTTGATCTGACCAATTGGTAAAACTCCAGAGAATATTCTTTTGCCTTTTCTTTTCATCAGTGAAGGTAACAGACCTCTAAAACAGTCCCAACTCTACTCAGAACCACTAGTGCTCCTAACACCAAACCCATTCAGTGCCTGGTGTGGAAGGTTCATGCATACATGGAAAACCTATGTCCAAACTCATCTTTCCAGACCCCTTTACTCAAGATAAACCATTCTGCTCACTTTGTACCAAATCATTAAAAAAAAAAAAAGTACTGTTATTCATTCAAGCAATTCTAACCCAGAAATTTACTATAGTTCTATTCATCCTTCAAGGCCTACATAATATCACCCTTCCTCCCTGAATCCTAATCTAATTACCTAACTTAAAATCCCCCTCTTTCTCTTCTTAATTCCTAGAGCTCATGTGGCTATGGCCACCGAGGGGCTAATGGTTGATGGTCCTGTTTTATCTCTTCATGCGTATATGACTTAGCACCAGTGATAAATTTAAGCTCTTTGAGGACAGCCAGCATGTCTATGGTTCATTATATACCCTCCCTCATTTTATGGATTTGTTCAAACGAGAAGTAGTAAAAATGGCCTCCCTTCAAGGGATTCCCAAATTATTTCTATTTTTAGTAGTTGACTGTTAACAGAAAGCCCAGTTCATCCACATATTGAAATCCTTGAATCTGCCTTGAGTGTGGATTCCCTTGGCAAAGGATACTCTCTCTTTTATTTTCTTCCAGAGTCCGGAAAACTTTGGAAGCCTGCCTTATGGGGTGATGGAATGAAAAACCAGAGTAAACCAACCAGACATGGGCTCCTTCTATAAATGTACATTCCACAGCTCAAGACAGAGTATCTTCCATTTTACTTGCTCAGCCCCCCAAATTCCTCCTGGTTATAATTAAGTACTTCAAAGTCTTCCAGACACCCTTTTGGAAATGACTGCCCCCAATACAAAATGACGTCCAATCGGTTGTACAGCATCACACAGCAGGGAGGCAGCGGCATGGAAAGAAGTCGTCAGCTCTTGGCCTCATCAGAAAGCCTAGTCTCTTGAGGATTTTCGTTTTCTCATTCATCGTCTTTCTAGCCACTGAATTCTTAAGTGGCCAGTTTGCTCCCTATTGGTAATCAGCTAGTTATTTTGACTCTCATTTCTCTCTCTGGGACTGTCAAACTCTTTGGAACAATTCATCACCCCCAGGGGCCTAACCCTTCTGTGGCGGGAAGTTGGGAAGGGAAGCTATTATCCTGGAAAAGATAAGTAGAAAACTATTTCACCGTTTACATTCGGCTTTTAAACAATGAATTCACCCTATGAGGTAAGTCAAATAATGACACAACCGGGTAAGAGTGAAACAATGAAAGCTTCAAGGGTAAGTGCATTAGGCAATGGAAACGCTCTCTGACTGTGAAGTTTGTGACTCTGAAATCACTTGTTCTTTGATTGTTTTTACAACCCCACAAAGGAGCATCATCTTACATTCGTGACTGACGTTTGCAGGAAGCTGTCTCTGTGAAAATTATAAACCCAGAAAGGAGAGTTTTAAATATGTATAATGCATTGGTGGTTATTCCAAGCAACTTTACCCCACCAGCGAGAAGGAAGGTAGCCTTTGAAGGTTGTTTTGTCTGAGGCAGGAAAGTTTTTCTGCTGGTTCCCGCAGGTCTTCTCAATTACAGAATCTTACTTTCGCTTGTCTCTTGTTCCCTCTTCTTCCAGCTGTTGCTGTCTTTGTCTGTCTCCAGGGAAATCATTTCCAAACAGTTTTGGGGCTGCCATTTTCCTGAGTTCACCTCAGGTGCCATGGAAAAGTTGACCCCACCACTCTTGCGAATAAAACTCTGGTGTCAGTACATTTTCCAATTAGGGGTGTCTAATTTGGTCGCCTCTCAAATTTCCCTCAGTCCTTCAGAAGAACCTAATATCAATCCCTCAAGGCTGGCTGTGCTCACTGGAGCCAAAAGTTTACATTTCTGAAGTCCACGCTCAGCCTTAAGAAAGATGTTAGTGTGACACATTGGCATTTTCTTGGCACTTCCTTTGCTCGTAGCAAACTCTTTATTCCTTGGGAGGAAGCTGAGCGTTGAGCAGCCCTTCTAGCTATTCCCTTAGAGGCTCTGAACTGGGGCAGCAGCAGCGTGATCTGAATCTTGAAATGTTTATCTTCCTCCACCGTTTTTCATGTCTCAGACCCTTTCTGTGTCCTTTATGTTTCATATAAATATCCAGACATGTCATGTCACTTTTAGGTGTGTAGCTCTGTAAGGAGAATTGAAAGAGACTGAGAAAGCACGTTTACATGCCCCATATCGAGTCTGCTGGCTTTTCATCTGCTCATTCCCTCCACACATGGCTGTTCTCACCATGGGTGATATCACCCAGCAGCTGTCTTGGACTGGAAATGAAAATGCGTGTAGAGTTTTGGTCTTTTGTCTTACCTACTTAAATCTCTCTCTTTTCCAACAAACCAAAACAGTACAAGAATGGTTGTCTGGCTTCAGTGAAACGTTATTCCTGTGACTTTATATACATTGTTTTATGGCTTATTCTCTTCATGTTTCATGGTAATTGCCCCTAATTCCAAATTTGCTTTCAAGAATCATTAATGGCGATGATATCGACACGAGCTCTTATATTTGCTATTCGGTAAAACAGGAAAATTGTTTTTGTAAAAATCGGTTTTCCATCTGCCATGTGTGAGTAGGAAATGAGTGGAGTGAAGTGACGCTTTACCAGCCCCGTGTCCCCAGGTTGACCTGAATGAGAACTTTAATAACGGACGTGGTACATGTTTGTTGATTAGCATCTGGATTGGCATAGCACAGTGAGCAGAGATCTCTGTGCCTCCTTCTCCATAACTACTCTGGTTATTTGCTGATGTCTCTTGGTCCTAACTTTTCTGAAAACAGCAGGTTCCTCTTATCATCACCCAAAATTGCTTCATCACTAAAATCTTGATTTTTAGGGCAAATCTACTTTGCTACCTGTTCCTCCATTCTCTTATCTTGAGTCTCCATCCTGACCACAATTTCCTGTTCCCTGGTCCTTTCCTCTATTTGGGCACATTGTGTTAACTATTTATTCCCAAAGAAGTGTACTCTTGGGAGAGTGAGAAAGCCTCCAGGGAGCAACCATCCTAAAATCTACAGCCCACCATCAGTTCACAATGTTGTACAGGCATTGTATACAACTCAACACACTTTCATAAACTAAACACATCTATTTGACCAGCGCCTAGCTCGAGAAGAAGCATTTATGAACTTTGCTAGCCACTTGACAGAATAGTGGCTATTGAAATTAATAAGCAAATATTGGGACTTGTATTTTGCCTGTCTCTTTATTCCATTTTTAATCCTTCCTTATAATTGTTTTTTTAATGTATTGACCAGTGAATGATTAGAAATAAATAACCAAACAAAATGAAATCAAACAACAAAATGGGTGCTTTACCTCTGATTATTTGAGAAAAACCAATCTAGACGACGCAAGTTTCCAATCAGATTTTGTGCGTGGTTATTTTCAGCTGCTAACTTAAGCATGTCTGTGAGAACCCACCCTTCACATGAGACCCAGCTCCCCTAGACAGTTAGGATAAAACCCTACAAAGAGCTCACTCCCCAGAAACTGTCTCCCACTATCAAAGCACCTTTGCTTGGATTTAGAGTTACCACAGTGTGTCTCTTCAGCGTTCTCAAAGTGCTGCCTTCTCTGGGGTCCCTGCCTTGCAGACATCAGGCTTGAATTTCACCAGGGTAAGTTTCCCTTCTTGGAGCCCAACCTCTCCTGTGAAGATGACCACATGGTCTATACCAGAGAAATGATTGTTCTGGTTCTAAAATAGAAGCTGACACACAGGACTGGGCTTTTCCTCCTCTCATGCCAAAATTGTCTGCAGATATCAAACTTTCCTGTTGTGAATGGGTACAGGCTGTGATGTGGCCATTTCAGGACTTCCAGTAGCGGTAAGAGGAAAATTAGCCACCAACTCCCCTCAGAGAGGAAGTGCCTATTGAAAGAGCGGTCGGCAGGCCGTGAGCATGGTGGCTGCCTCCTTCCTACCAGGAACAGCCCCACCTCTGCAACCGCTGACTGTGTCATCGCAGGGTCTGTGAATTGGCATCACACAAAGAAGCTTGACAGGAGCAGCATTTGGCACATGCACACTTACCCCACGAGTACCTTGGGGAAGAATCAGCTACGTGTATTTTCCTGGAAGACAGGATTGCCCTTGCTCATTGATTGTGTCTTCAGTTTACAACAAATGCCTTGAAAATGGGACACAGGTGATATTGAAAGCTTCTACACATTCGAAGAGCAAATGACCCAAGGCTCATTCTCTATTTTTTGCCCCTTGTTCCAGAAATTGATTGTTGGAATGGAAGAGGTAATACACAGGTGATACAGCTGGAAGGGCCCTTACAGATCAGCTGGCAAATCCCTCTCCCATGTTATAGATGCTGACACTGAAGACCAGAGAAGGCATGCGACTTGCCGAAGATGAGATACACACAACACAGATTGGATTTTTTGGTTTTGTTTTGGTAAACTGTTAATGGACATACAATATACTTACAAAAAAGTCACAAATCATAACAGTAAAACTCAAAAGATTTTCTTACACTAAGATACCCATGTAACTAGCACCTAGAGCAAGAAGCTAAGCATTTCTAGTACTCCCTAAAGCCTCCGTAATATATCGTAGCCACTGCTCCATCCCAAGGGTAACCATTATCCTGCCTTCTAGTATCATGTCTTGTTTTTGCCTATTATTGAAGGTCATATAAATGGAATTATGTAGTGTGTTATTCTTGTACCAGGCTTTCTTCATTCAACACTATATTGGTGAGATTTGTCCACTATTTTGTGTATAGTTTTAATGCATTGATTATAATTTCTATATAGCATTCTTTCCTGTGAGTATAGTACATTATTTATCTTCTCAACTGTTTACAGATATTTAGGTAGTTTCCAATTTGGGACTATTATGACTAGTGCTGCTAAGACCATTTCTGTACACATCTTTTGGTGAATATATATATAATCAAATTGGGGTTGACACATACTTTGTGCCTAATGATATTCTCAAAAAATAATAAGTGGGGGAATGAACCAACGTTGTGCAAGTCTTTGTGCTATGAGAGACTGTCACTGCACCTCTGTCTGTGCCAGTCTTCAAAAGAGGACCATTTGAGGAATATGGTAGCCACATGGCAGTCACCAATACAACATTTATGGTTGCGACTGTTTGCAAGGACTCTCAAAAGCCAAAATAAATAGTCACTTGACATTTTGTTAATATAAAAATCTGTTCTTTAGTTTGCTTTTATTTTTACTTATTTTTATTTACAGAAGTAATATATAAATACGTTCTTGTTCTATAAATATACCTCACAAAACAATACTGCTAGAATGTAAATCTCATGGTTGCAAGAAATTTTGTCTGTTCTGTTGATCACAAAACAGCATCAGTGCCTGGCGCAGAGGGTGCTAGACTGTTGAATGAATGAATGATGGATGGTACCCATGACCACTGCTCTCCAACCCTGGAGCTTCCCCAGATGTAATCCTGTCTTTGAGTTTGATATGTGTTTTTCCCTTCCTTTCTTTTTTCTTTTAATACATTGGTTTTGTGTGTGTGTGTGTGTGTGTGTGTGTGTGTGTGTGTGATAATATCCTTGGATAATACCATGTTTTGTGGATTTTTAAAATTAAGAGTATGTCTTAAGCATTTTTTATTGTCAGCATATAGAGAAAATCTACCTTTTTATGATCTGTATAACATTCCATGGTATGAATTGTTACATTTCAGCTGTCACTAATTTTTTGCTACCATGAATGATGGTGCAATGAGCATTCTTATGAATATGTATAAATGTTTCTTGATGGCAGGTATGTGAAAGGGACTTACTGGCTCACAGGTGGTGTACATTTTGAATACTTCCAAGATGGTCCCTCCAGTTCATACTGTCATCAGCAATCTTTCATCAATTTACACTTTCATCAGCAGATGTTTTACCTGCTTCCCCTCAACATTGCTATGATTGATATTATCAAACTGACATTTTTGCCAAAATATGTGAAAAATGTCATTTAATTTGTATTCCCATCCCTATTACTGGAGTTGGGCATCTTTCCATATATTTGTTGATTAGGTTAGGGTTTGATTCAAGTCTGCTGCGAAGAGCAAGTGTATGGTTGGAAATAATTTAGTGGGTGGATGAGATCTGCCAACCTCCCATCAGGGCACCTTCTTTGGCCGTGTTGTTCTTTATTCTGATCTTCAGGACTGTAGGAATCCCAGACAATCCCTGGTTATATCTCTGACCAAATGCTAAGAGTATAAAGAAGTGCTTTAAACATTTCTTCAACATCCTAGGGGTTAAGCAGAATCTTGACCTGTCTAGGGTGTTGGTATAAAGCAAAAGCATTTGGAGACTGGATCTTCCAGTTAATTATCCTAGTGCTTTCTCTTTATACCAGCAACTGCAAGGAAAAATCCAAGTTCTACCATGTAGGCTTACTTATCTTTGCCATCAAAATAGGGTTTGAGTTCTGAAAAATGCTGTACAGGATATGAAATTACAACTAAACCTGCAATGAGCATCCAGTTTATATTCCTGCATGTTGGGTTCAGTGCCTGACCAACATTAAGGGCAGAGATTCTAGGGGTGAACTGTCCAGTTTTTAATCCTAGTCTTTGCTGGTTTGTAATCTGGATCATGTTTCTGAACCTCTGCTCCTTTGTTTCATTTTCTATCAAATAGAGCAAATAATAAAACTTATTTTGTAGAATCATCAAGAGAATTAACTGATCAATAAATGTGAGGTATATAACATAGAGCCTACTAAATATTCAATAAAGATTATTATTATTATTAATAGGGCTAGTTTTGATTGGGTCAGAGATCAAGGTTTAAGTTGGAGCTGGAACATACTCAAGCTCTTATATTGGGGAAGAAAGTCACTCTCGTGGGCCCTTCACATTCATCCTACAGATGTACCCTCACTTTGGGTAGAAGAAGTCACATTGGCCTCTGTTGTTGATTTTATACATAGCTCCTTGCAGGTTTTTAGTCCAGAACATGCAAATGAGGAATATTTAACAGAAATGCCCACCAGAGCACTAACTTCCCTATGAATTTTTACCTAATGCATAAATTGATTCAAGTTTGCTCTGATCAGACACTGGCCTCATGAGCCCTTGGCTGACATTTCTGTTTGAAACGTGACACCCCTGCAGAAACTTTCTTCAGTTTGAATGAAATGAAATGGGGAACTTAATTCCAGTAACAGATGGACCCAGCAGGGCCAGCAGTTGGTTCAGATTTTTATTGTCCCACAAGAACTTGGCCTCCTAGGCCATGACTCCAGACCTCTACACATTGACCTCACGTTCAGAATAGAATGACCAGAGGCTTACAGAGGGGACATCTGGGTGGGATAAAGTCAAACCTCAGCTGCCTTTTTTCTCAGCTTCCTCAACTGTTCTTTGAGGTCCAACCGCTCTTGGTCTTGGAGATGAGACTGGTTTAATGCCAGGGCATCTGCTGGGCACCATTTGAGAAACGCTGAAGTATGCCCTCCTTCCCACACTCACTCCACAGTGGGCCTTCCATGTGCAACTCCTTCTGTGTGAAAATTCTGAGATTAAGACGCATCCTTCATTAGAATCTTCTTTCAAAATGCCAGTGTAGCTGGGGAGAATGTGAAGCTATTGTTATTGCATCAATCCTTCATTTAGTCATTCATTTACTTACTCGCCACATATCTGTGAGGATTTACCCAGTGCCTGATACTGTGCTATGGACCAAGGGGATAGTGGTTAACAAGGCAGGCATGGTCCTTATGGTCCTTATGCCCTACATCAGCAATCAAGTGGGGAGGCAGACCCTGGACAGGCAAATACCTCGAAGTGTGATGAATGTAAGGAAGTCACCAGGAAGGGCCCCAGGGGCCTCGGGGTTTGGGGTTTGGCCTTGACCTTGTGTGACCTGGAAGATCATCGCTCCCTCTGTGTAAGCCTGCATGGTCATGGGGTGCCACCCTCAATGCTGCTCCCAATAACAGTTTTACCACCTGTAAGGTACCAGGGCACACAGCCAGCTCAGGACTCCGGGGTAATTTACAAAACTCTCATTACAGTGTCCCTCTTGGGGTCTCTGCCACAGGATCACATTGTAGGTGAGACCATCTTGTAACAATGCTTTTCTGTGTATTTCACCCTGGAGTAAACTGAAATCCAAGTTGAGACAGAAAGAGAGAGGAAGGAGGAGAAGGGGAAGAAGAAGGAGGGAGAGAAGGAGAAGGAAGAAGGGGAAGGAGGAGGAAGAGGAGGAGGAGAAGAGAGAATAGAGACTGAGTAAACAGAGACACAGGAAGAAGGGAGAGAGACAGGTACAGCATGATCCAACTGTGCTTGTTCCTAGTGAATCTGGTTCCAAACCCCCTTCCCCTATCAGGGAGAAAGCATGAGAGTCTGACTCAGGGCACCTGGGTTTGAGCTACACTCCCCATCATTTGCCAGCTCTGACCTTGTCAAGTCATTGAACTTTGGTTGCTTCAATTTCCTCATTTGCACAAAGGGATTTAAATCACACCGTATCCCATTCACCTAGTTGTTTTGTCACTTGAAGGAGATTAAACAATTCAATACCTATCAACAGTGCTTTCAAAACATAAAAGAAAGTAACAAATACTAGTTGTCATTGTTATATATACATACTCAATACACGCATGTACAGTGGATGTAAATGACAGAATCTACACTTTTGAGTTGGCTTGGGGTCAAAGGGTGAACTGAGACTGGAAACCTGGGTCTCCCAGAAAGAATGGATTCTAGCATTCATCTCTGCTTCCTCCTTATCTCCCAACTGTGTTTCTGTGAAACTCCTAACTTTTCAGAACATTCATACATCACTCATTTCACTGTCTCAGTAGGTTTGTTACTGAGTGACCAAAGGCACTCAAGCAACCCACCTCTTTCCGTCACGGATTTTGAAATGAATGTCACTTAACATGACTTCATTGTTATCCTCGTGAGGCTGGAGGGGGACAGAGTACATTCTGGGCTCAGTGACCTTCGTTCCACAAGTCAGGTCCTCTTAGACCAGTGAGCTCCTCATCTCGATGGGAAAGAGAAAGTGCAGGGTGAGGACATGACGTCAGATGTGGGGGTGGGGATCACTGGAGAGCTACGCTTGTCAAGTCGAGAACAAGAATCTATTAAGTTTATAAATGGTTCCCTCTGACGCACCCTAAAAAGATGCTAAACCTCTGGCCCCTAGTACCCAGGGTGCCACTCTTCCTCCGTGAAAGAGCAGCCCTCCTGGGGAGTTTCCAGAAACCATGCATTTTCTGACATTTCTAAATGGCTCTTCTGGAACTGCTTCTCTACATCTATCTGCGCCAACTACAAAGAAATGGATTTCAAAACCACGTGGAAAACAACATGACATATGGGGCAGATGCAACATGGGGAGAACGCCACAGGTCACCCACACCACCGGCAGCTGTGACACCAGCTGTGACACCAGGAGAGCAACCAGCCTCAGAGCAGCCCCGGCCCCGAGGGCAGAGTTTCAGGGATGGGCTCAGTGCTGCTTCTCCTCCCTCACAGCCCCCAGCCTCCGCACACTCATCATCAGCATCTGGGTCGTCAAAAGGGCAGGGGCCTTTGGAGCTGGAGGAGCTGAGTTGAAATGCCAGCTCCATCACTTATTAACTGAATCATTTTGGACAATATGTTTTTATCCTCTCTTGAGCCTCAATGTCCTCATCTGAAAAGTAGAGATCTTCATCTTATAGCGTCATTGTGAGGATTCAGTGAGACCTTGTGGATAAAACACTTAGCACAGCCCCTGACACATAGCAAGTGCTTCATCAGTCGTAGTTGCAGTCACTGGTTCATCCATCCATTCATTTTAGGGAGGCAGAATGAACATAGTGGAATTTAGACCCTTTTCTGTCTTTCCTAATATGTGACTTTATCACTGGGGCTATCCTGATCAACCTATTTCAAATTGCAAATCTCTATTATAGACTCCCCCCCAACAAACACACACCTCCAACCTACTCCCCATCCTTTCTCCAGTACCCTAGTTTTTAGAGCAGTATCACTTTTTTTTCCAGTTCTGTTGAAGTATAGTTGACTTACAATGTTGTGTTAGTTTCTGCTGTATAGCAAAGTGATTCAGTTATACATACATATATATATGTATACACATTCTTCTTCATATTCTTTTCCATTATGTTTTATCACAGGATATTGACTATAGTTCCCTGTGTTATACAGTAGGACCTTGTTATATATTCATTCTATATGTAATAGTCTGTATCTGCTAAGCCCAAACTCCCTATCCTTCCCCCCTCCACTCTCCTTCCCCCTTGGCAATCACAAATCTGTTCTATGTGTCTGTTTCTGTTTCATGGAGAAGTTCATTTGTGTTGTATTTTAGGTTCCACATATAAGTGATATCACATGGTATTTGTCATTCTCTTTCTCTCTTACTTCACTTAGTATGATAATCTCTAGGTACAACCATGTTGTTGCAAATGGCATTATTTCATTCTTTTTTATGGGTGAGTAATATTCCATTTTATGTGGACCACATCTTCTTTATCCATTCATCTGTCGATAGATGTTTAGGTTGTTTCCATGTCTTGGCTATCGTGAATAGTGCTGCTAAGAACATAGGGGCAGCATGTATCTTTTCGGATTAGAGTTTTGTCCAGATATATGCTCAGGAGGGGATTGCTGGATCATATGCTAACTCTGTTTTTAGTTTTTTTAAGGAACCTCCATACTATTTTCCATAGCGGCGGGACCAACTTACATTCCCACCAAAAGTGTAGGGGGGTTCCCTTTTCTCCATACCCTCTCCAGCATTTGTTATTTAAAGCACTATCACTTTCTATCAGACCATATCATAGCCTTAGTGTTTAGATTTATTATTTGTGGTTTGTCTCCTCATGAGAGAAACTAAGTCCCACAAGGACATAGACCTTTGTCTGTAATACGGTCGTGCCTCGGTATCCCCAGGGGATTGGTTCCAGGAGTCCCCTTGGATACCAAAATTGGTGGATGCTCAAGTTGCTTTTAGCAGCAATCCCCAACCTTTTTGGCACCAGGGGCTGATTTCGTAGTAGACAATTTCTCCATGGACAGGGTACCGGTACCGGTCCACGGCCCAGGGGTTGGGGATCCCTGCCTTATAGTACAATGAATACACAGCTGGCTCTCCATGGCCCCTGATGTGAAACCCACAGATATTTAATGCCAACTGTGTATTCTTTGCAGCTAGAAAACATGGCACATAGCAGAGCTCAATAAATATTTGTGGACTGAATTAAGGCCCTGGAATCATTAGTTAGGCCTACCTCCAATGCTAGTCTTGACTTATACTGGTGTTTGTGACCTTTAGCAAGTTACTCTCAGCCTCAGTTTTCACCTGTGTAAGATAATGACATCGATGATTTCAACCCCTCAGAGCAAAGCGGAAATAGAGACACAGATGTAGAGAACAAATATATGGATATCAAGGGGGAAAGGGGGGAGGGTGGGATGAATTAGGAGATTGGGATTGACCTATACACACTACTATATATAAAATAGATAACTAATGAGAACCTACTGTATAGCTCAGGGAACTTTGCTCAGTGCCCTGTGGTGACCTAAATGGGAAGGAAACCCAAAAAAGGGGATATATGTATACGTATGGCTAATTCACTTTGCTGTAGGGCAGAAACTGACACAGCAGTGCACAGCAACTATACTCCAATAAAAATTAATTTTAAAAAAGCTTAAAAAATCAAAAGAATTAAGTGAAATTATTTCTGTAAAGCATTTGGCGTAGTATCTGGGTCATAGCAACTTTTAAGAAAATGAAATATACTCAAATGAAAATCTGAAAATCATTAGCGTGATTTCCATGCTAATGCAGACAGACAGGGGATCATTCAGAGTCATTCCCCAAAACACTCTCGCCTAGTCTTATTCTGAAACTCCCTTCCCCAGTGGTGCTTAAGCAGCCAGTGATGTGAATTCCACCACCTCTCTGTGACCCTCAAAGTGCCAGCTGCCCCTAAATCCCAGACAACATGATGGCCAATGGGAAATCTGGAAATCATCGCAGGTATTTGGCCCCACCATGCATATGATTTGACCGATGCTGAGATCAAAACAGTTTTTCCGCCACCAATCCATCATTAGCAAATAGTAGAGTTCCTATGCACCTGTTGTGTGAGGGAAGCTAGACCACAGTTACTGTCCTCAAGGAGCTTACAATCTGAAACTTTCTCAAGAGAGGACCAAGGAACTTCATGCCAGTAGCCTTTATCATCTGCCAATGTGTGTGTGTGTGTGCATGCGTGGATTGCATCAGTGGAGGCTGGGAGTGTGCAAGAAGCTATGGGTTTCCAGCTCATTCTAGTGGGCAAAGCCAGCCTGCCATTATTTCCTGGATGCCCTCCCCTCAATGTGAGAAGTAAGGCAAATTGACGTAATGGATGAAAAATGAAGTTGGCAGTCCAGAGGACTGAGTTCAAGTCTCAGCTCTGCTGTGTGTCTTTGGGCAAGGCACTGGGCCTCTCTGAAGATAATCATTAGGACATGCTGGTATTTGTTGCATGTTCACGTTCACTGCGAGCCAGCGGCTCCATATATATCAGTCACTTGCCCAGGCCTGTACTCAGCCTTTCATTCCTTTATTCAGTGTGTTGAGTGCTAGCCTCACTCTAGGCGCTGTGGATGCAGCCGTGAACAAGACAGTTCGACTCCTTATCTCACTGAACTTAAATACTGGTGGTGGAGACTGAGAGTGAATAATCCATTACACGTGTGTTTAATCATTATTAGTGATTTATTCATCTATTCAAAAACCATGTGTTCAGTCTCACGCTACTGCATCGGTGAATTGTGGTCAGTTTACAAAGGAGAAGTTTCTGATGCTCTTTATGAGGACATATCCTAGGAGGGTGGGTGACTGGACTGGTCGGAAAGCTCAGTCCTGACTTCCAAAGAGAGATGGCTTTCAAACAACAAGAATGAGTGAGAGTTAGCTGTGTAGTCCCATTTTACAGATGAAGAAATTGAGGCTCAGAGAGGTCATATAACTTGTCCATAGAACGTGTTAATATTTGATGGACCCTGAATTTGAACCCTAGTTTTTCTAACTCCAAAATCAGTGGTCTGTCAAGCTAGTGTTTTTTTTTAGACTGGGATACACATCAAAATTGTCACCAAGGGCTTTTTCAAAATCTGTGTGCTAGGGTTCCACTAAGAGACTCTGATTCCGTTGGTCCAGGTAGAGCAAGGGAGCGGGGAGGGAGGGTTAGTTTGAAAGAGCTCCCCAGGTGATTTGGACGCACATCTTGAATCATACCACTGTCTAGTATTTCTGCTGCTGTTCTTCAGAACTCAGTGACAGCGTGACATCATGGAAGAAAACACGGCTGGGTGTCAAGGCTCTGCCGTGTCACTCAGTCCCTGTACGACCTGTGATGACATCAGTACTCCAGCCCTCAATGCGCATAAGAGTCCCCCGGAAAGCTTTCAGAATCTCTCCTGTGCCCCACCTCCAAACGACAGCACCAGAATCTCTGGGGAAAGGACCCAGGCAGAGGTATTTACTAGACGTTTCCATGTGATTTAGCACTAGATGATCTCAGAGGTCCCTTCTGACTTGGAAATCCTCTGCGTCTATGAAATCCTCCCCCCTCCCGCCCCTCCCCCCCCCACCGGACCTTCCTGACGGCTGAGGGGAACATTACGTAGGGTGCACGTAAAGAGCGGGGTTGGATGATGCCTTGCCAAGACCTGCTCCTCCACTCTGGCAGTGTCTTTGTGAAAATAGTACCTTTTTTTTCCCTGACTGATGTATGTGACAGTTGGAAAGCAGCCCCCAGAACAGGCTGTTCCTCCCCTTCAGTATTATTAACATAAATATGTGCAGGGCCTTCAGCTCCTGCTTCTCTGTGTGTAAACGAGGCTTAAAGGGGCCGTGGAAGCCTGAAGAGAAACCAGAGGAGAGGAAGTGTCATTAGAGGCACAAGAATGAAAAGGGGAAAAGGACAGAACGTTGCTAAGAGACAATGTCAAGCTGGGCCATGGGATTAACAGCCAGTATCAAAGCAAGTCCTTCTTAATGGTATGTTTCTCCAGTAGGGCCTTTTCCCAACGCTGGCGGAGGGAGAGATTATCAAAGCAATTCCATTCCCAATCAGGCGTAAAAGGCCCCTTTCTTTCTTGGTAGGACCAAAATATTAGGTGAAAATTAAGTGATTTAAATATCTATATCTTCTAGCTTAGGTAAGAGTGAAACTGGGTTCTTTACTGCGGAATTTCTCAGACTCTTCAACCTGCAAATAAGTGCTGAAAACCACTGAGAGGTAGACGTCACTTACAACCCACGCGGAAATTATTTGCCACTTTTTATTTAGAGGGGATGAGTGTTTTCTAAGACGTGTTTGAGAAGCCCTGGTATAAAAAAACAACTATTGTCATAGCTAGTATTACTGTGCTAAGCGTTTTACATGAATTATTTATTTTAATCTAAGCAACAACACTGGGTTGGGTACTTTCGTTTCCTTCTTTGCACAGGTGGAAAAATTAAGGCATTGAGAAGTTCTTGCCTGAGGTGACCCAGCTAGGCGGGGAATGACAGGAACTTGGGTTCTGGAGTTAAAATGATCTGGATTCAAATCCTTGTTCTGCCCCTTGCTGGATGGACATCTTTGGACAAGTTAACCTCTGTGAACCTCAGTTTCCTTATGTGCAAATTGGGGAGAATAAAATTTACCTTGTAGGGTTACTGAGATTGGAGATAACATGTATAAAACACACAGTAAGTGTCCCATAAATGGCCATGATATCACCATCATCATCATCTTATATTTAATGTTCAAAAAGGGAGTTTATCTACCATGAAGTATCACCTCACACCTGTCAGAATGGCCATCACTAAAAAGTCTACAAATAATAAAGGCCAAAGAGGGTGTGGAGAAAAGGAAACCCTCCTACACTGTTAGTGGGAATGTAAATTGGTGCAGCCATTATGCAAAACAGTATGGAGGTTCCTTGATAAACTAAACATAGAGTTACCACATAATCTTGAAATCCTACTCCTGGGAATATATCTAGAGAGAAGTGTAATTTGAGAAGATTCGTGCACCCTAATGTTCATAGAAGCACTATTTACAATAGGCCAAACATGAAAGCAACCTAAATGTCCAACAATAGATGAATGGATAAAGAAGATGTGGTATATATGTGTTTGTGTGTGTGTGTGTGTATACACACACACACACACAAAATGGATACTACTCAGCCATAATAAAGAATGAGATAATGCCATTTGCAGCAACATGGATAGACCTAGAGATTATCATACTGAGTGAAGTAAGTCAGACAAAGAGAAATACCATTTAATATCACTTATATGTGGAATCTAAACTATGATACAAATAAACTTATTTACAAAACAGAAACAAACTTACCAACATAGGAAACAAACTTATTACCAAAGGGCAAAGGGGCTGGGGGAGAGATAAATTAAAAGTTTGGGGCTAGCAGATACAAATTACTATATATAAAATAGGTAAACAAGGTCCTACTATATAGCACACGGCACTATACTCAATACCCTGTGATAAACCATAATGGAAAAGAATATGAAAAAGAATATAGTTATGTGTATAACTGAATCACTTTGTTATACAGCAGAAATTGATACAACATCGTATTGATAAATCAAGTATACTTCAATTTTTTTTTAAAAAGGGAGTTTATAAATGGTGTCTGGGAAAAAAAGTGCATTCTGGTTGAATCAAGAGAAATAGGCAGCCGGACCCAAAATGTGACAGGATGGATAAATGATAAACCTCTCCAAAGAAATGGAAAATCCTCCCACTATTCTTCAGGCTGAACTTGCTTATTCTTCATCACTAGCTGGCTACAGAGCATCTTCCTGCAGAGTTTATAAAGGGGGAGGTGGCAAGTTTGTGGGCCATGTGGGGTATGGTTCTTCTAGAAAGCAGACTGGCGCTGGATCCCCTCTGGCCAGTCATCAGATTTCTGGAGGAGCTTCTGGAGTCAGATTCCTGGGCCTGGGCCTGGAGATTCTGAGTCTGCAGGTCTGTGATGCCCCTGGGAGTATGTGTCTTATAGACCTTTCAGCTGACGCTGATGATCAGTCTGCTTTTAAAACTGCTGGCCTCCATGAAAGCTTGGAAAACTTTGCCAATGAGTTATCCAGCAGGGACCCAGAGGAGCCTGGTAATTATTTCTGGAATCCAGAAAGTTTGTGGCCTTTTCTTGCATGAGCACCCAACAGCTTTCAAATATCTTGGCATCGGACGGACAAATTTTCCTTGTGCTTTGTGGTTGGTACAGTGGCCTGGGTAGGTGGTTTCTGTAGTGATTATAGCCTAAGCTTGGGCATCAGGCAGGCCTTTGTTCAAATCCCAGTACTGGGGAGGAGTGACACATATGACAGTAGAAAATTACAAGCAGAAGATCATGATATTCTGAATATTCATGTCTGTGCCATCACCTTCATGACATAAGTGAGAAGCCAGGCTGGAGAAATAGCATCCTGTATTACATTTTAGTAATTGTCTTCAAGACAATAGGAAATAAAAGCAGAGCATCTTTCTGTTCTGAAGAGTAGGAGGTAAGTGTTGGGAAGCAGTTATGGTACCCAGCAAGGCCCACAGTCCGTCTGCTTATGGGTGATGTCAGGGCAAACTAAACCTTTGCTATCATCTTCCATAGGGCACAGTCTCTCCCTGGTGACTGTTGTCTGCCACCATACACTGTGCTGGGTAGTAAGGATGGGGTGATAAACTTATAGGCATGATCATGGAGGGAATGGATAAGAGAAGGGACTCCCCCTTTTCTTGGGGTGCAAAGACTTGAAGTAAAGGAAAATATTTGGCAAAGGCCCACAGCGGAGAGAGAGAAGATGGCATGTTTAAAGAACTAAAACAAAGGAAGTATGGCTGAAACATAAAAGGAAAGAGGGGATGTGGAGAGACATGAGTTAGTAAATCTGGATCTGCCACGCAGGGCCTCCAAGCCATGATAAGGACATGTTAAGGAAACTGGGAATTCATTGAAAGGTTTTGAGCAGGAGGTGACATGATCAGATTTGGGTTTTAGAAAAGTTACTCTGGTTTCCTCATGGGTGAAAAAAGTGTGTGTGTGTGGAGTAGGGTGTAGGAGGGATGCCTAATTTTGTTTTATGCCTAATGCTGCAGTAACTGCTCCATCTTCTTGGGGTGAACCCAAGGGCAGTGGGAGAGGTAGGAGAGCAGGGGGATGTGACGTCAAACATGGCCATCCTTCACCGGGCATCTCAATGTATCAGGTGCGATGCTAAAAAGAGATGGTGCACATGATTTCTGTGGTTGACAGGGTTCTGAAATGGCCGCAAATGGTCCCTGCCTCCTGGTCTTCACACGCCTGTGCAGTCCCCACCCCTGAAGTATGGTCTGGACCTGGTGACTTCCTTCAAACAAATATAATACAATGCACCAGAAATAATGGGATGTCACTGCCGTGCCTGGGTGACAAAAGGCTGTGACTTCGTCTTGCTGTGGCGCTCCCCCTTGCATGCTCTGAGGTGGCTTCCTTTGTGAGCCCGTCTATAGCAGAGGAACTGGGGGCTGTCTGCAGTGCTCAGCCAGTGATGCCTGGAAGCCTCTCTTCCACCACCCATGGGACCTGCAGCCTGCCAACAACCAGTGAGTGACCTTGCAAGCAGATCCAGCCCCAGCTGGAAGCACTGTGGCTCCCACCAGCACCTTGACCATAGCCTGTGAGAGAATCTAAAACAGAGGACCCTGTGGAGCTGTGCTTGGTTTCCTGACCCTCAGAAACCGTGAGCATGAGAAACGTGTGTTGTTAAAGCCACTCAGTTTGGGGCTGATTTGTTACACAGCAACATAGAGCTGAGACACTCTTACACGATGTCACAGAAGGCAAGAGAGGACATGGTATTTAGAGGAGGGAGTGATAAGCATTGTCAAATGTGGCAGGGAGGTCAAAGATAAACAAGGATGATAAGGAAAAAGAAAACCTTGACTCTGACAAGGAAGCAATGCATGGAAGCTGGGGTGGAGTGGGGTAGAAAGGGTAGGTATCAAGACTTCCATGGCATCTGTATAGATCCTATATGATGTGACCAAATTTAAACTCCAGTTACTGCTGCAGGCAGGGAGTATGACCTTTTGAGGATGAATAATGCAGTCTGTTTTTGCTTTCTATTTCTCATTCAAATTTGGGTCCCAATCTTTTAATCCTGTGCTTCTAAAAACTTTCCTAAAGGCATCTGTTAATGAATTCAGCATCTGGCTTTCCAGTGCTGATCCAAATTCTTCCTTCTCTTTCTCTGGATTCTGCTCCCACTGATGCACTCCCTGTGCCCTTAAAGTGCATCTTCTCTATGTGCTGCCTGTTGTCTTTGGAGCAGACTTGGGAACAAAATGAAAAAATGTACACACATGACCTGGGCGTGTGAAGTCAGAGTCTGAGTAAAGTCAAGTTCAGGTTCTTCCCTTGCTGGAGTTTCTTACCTATAAAAGACTCATAGACTGCCACGTGACACTCCAGGTCCTTGCCCTCTCTCCAGCTTAAACTGTTACCCTTCAGTACAGAGCAGGAGAAATACTCTAAGAGTTTGGAGTCCCCATTTTATTGCCGTGTGGCTTTGAGGAGGTGACTTAACCTTTCTGAGCCTCAGTTTCCTCTACTGCAAAATAGGAGTAGGAGTACCTTCCTCTTGGGGTTGTTTTAAGGAGGATGAAAGGAGTTGATGTGAATTAGGGCACCAGGCAGTCTCTGCATAAACCCTTGCTGATGTGAGGAGCTGCTAACCTTCTCAAGCTTTCTCACCTGCATGGCAAACCCAAAACCACTCTAAGAGGCTGCCAGGCCAGCTGCCTGAGATGTGTCAGAAACAGCCTCGGGAGGCAGTTTGCTTTCAAAGAGAAATAGGCAGAGGGAATAAAAACAAGACAGCCGGCGGCGGGCCCAGCCCCGAGCCAGGACAATTTGGCAATTGGCAGCCTCAACAGCTAGAGGTGCACCGCCCAGAGAGTGCGTCTCTGCAGGAGCTCACAAGCTCAGGACTGTCCTGAAACTCCATGTTGATCAGAAAGATCTGGAGGGGCTGCCCCTTGGCACCTGCAGCTGCTTATTCCAAATCCAGAGTTGCCTGAAATTACCTTGCTCTGATTTTTTCATGCCAGTGAGGCCCGCTCCTCCTTCTGGCAGTACAGTTGGTTTTCTCTCTTTCACTCTCTCTCGAGGGGGGTGGAACAGATGCAGGGGCTGCCTGAGAAAAGTATGCAGGACACTAGCCAGCTGGTGCAGCATTTAATCACTCCAAAACTTCGAAAAAGCTTCGTGCTGGCTGCTGGCATGTGGGTTACAATACAGAAGTCTTCGCCATGATACTCATTACCGTGTTTTCTTTCCAGAAGACAGTTTCTGGGTTTTTGGCACACAGATCCTGGCCTCTTACTTTGGATGTTGATGTGCCTGGCTTCATTTCACTGTTCAGCTCCCAGATAACTGATCACCTTCTTGGAGAGACCCACCCTGATAACCGGCTCTAAGCAGCACCCTTCCCTCCATCCCCTGCAAAGTTACTTGCTAACTCAATAACCTGTTAAATTGCTTTCTAGACCTATCTGACATTGTGCTCTTTGCCTATATTTACCTCAGTAAGCTGTCCGTGCTCCCCACTGAAGTCCAGTTCAGTGTGGGCAGGAACTTCATGCAACCCCTTCATCTGTGTATCTTTATCTGACCTATGTTGCAGGGGTGATTATTTTCATCTCCATCCTACAGATGAGGAAACTGAGGCTTGAAGAAATCAGAAGGGTTTCCCGAGGGCACAGAACTAGTTAGTGGTGGAATGAGAATTGAAATCAGGGTATATATGAGTGTGCTGGTCAATGTAGTAGCCACAAGCCATATGTGGCTATTGAGCTCTTGAATTGTGGCTTGTCTGAACTGACGCGTACCCTGGGTATAAAGTGCACACTAGATTTTGAAGAGTGAGTACAAAAAAGTAAAAGCATATTAAAATATCATTAACAAGTTTTATATTGATTATATGATGAAATGGTAGTTTTTGATACATTGGGTTAATGTGTCAAATATTAGAATATTAAGATTACTTTCACCCATTTCTTTTTTTTTTTAATTTTTAGTGGTGTACAGTTGCTTTACAATGTGTTAGTTTCTGCTGTATAGCAAAGTGAATCAACTATACATATACATATATCCCCTCCTTTTTGGATTTCCTCCCCACTTAGGTCACCACAGAGTACTGAGTACAGTTCCCTGTGCTATATAGTGAGGTTCTCATTAGTTATCTATTTTATACATAGTAGTGTATATATGTCAATCCCAATCTTCCAATTCATGCCACCCCCCTTCCCTCCCTTGGCGTCCATATGTTTGTTTTCTACGTCCGTGTCTCTATTTCTGCTTAAAAACAGGTTCATCTGTATCATTTTTATGGATTTCACATATATGCGTTAAGATACGATATTTATTTTTCTCTTTTTGACTTACTTCACTCTGTGTGACTCTCTAGGTCCATCCACGTATCTGCAAATGAGCCAATTTTGTTCCTTCTTATGGCTGAGTAATATTCCACTGTATATATGTACCATATCTTCTTTATCCATTCATCTGTTGACGGACATTTAGGTTGCTTCCATATCCTAGCTATTGTAAATAGTGTTGCAGTGAACGTTGGGGGTGCATGTATCTTTTAGAATTATGGTTTTCCCCAGGTATATGACCAGGAGCGGGATTGCTGGGTCATATGGTAGTTCTATTTTTAGTTTTTTAAGGAACCTCCATACTGTTCTCCATAGTGGCTGTATCAGTTTACCTTCCCACCAACAGTGTAAGAGGGTTCCCTTTCACACCCTCTCCAGCACCTGTTTCTTTTTATTTCTTAAAATGTGACTACTAGAAGATTTAAATTATTTATGGGGCTCAAGTTGTTTTTCCACTGGCCTGCCTTAGTCTATACTTTTTGTATTGAAGTATAGTTGACTTACAATATTGTATTAGCTTAGGTCTATACTTTTAATCACCTCACATAGTAAGACCTGAAATATTGGTAGACATAATATAATGTCACTATTAGCACTACTAATAACAATAAAATTCAGTCATCCAATTTAGAATTCCCTCTTCTGTTTTCTAAAGTTCATGTGTTAAACAAAAAAGTTGCCCTTTAATTTACCCACATACATTAGGGGCCTATTCTATGCAGACCACTGTGCAAGGTGCTTCTTGATGCAATCAGAGCTTGCATTAATCAGGAAGTGACAGAAACCCAGCCTGAACTGCCAAAGGAATAAGAGAAGGTGATTAGCTCAAAGAATCCTGGGTAGCTCACAGATATGAAGAAAGAGCTGAATGAACAGTGTCAGGAATGGGACTCACAATCTGCTCTTTCCCTTTCTTGCTTCAACCTCTTTCTGAGTGTTGGCTCCTTTTCCTCATCAGCTTCCTCTGGTGTCTAGAGGCAGATTTGATGGCAGCTTCCAAGCTCACTTCTTCCTAGTTTCATCACCAGAGTCAAAGGGCTGCCTCGGTTTCAACTCTAAACAGGACTCTCATTGGCTTAAATTGATCACGTGTGTATCTCTCCAGCCAGTCACAGATGGTGCATGATGACTGGCCCAGCTGGGTCACATGCTCCTCCACGTAAACAAGTGGGTGAGTTAAACTGATTGGCAACCCCTATTAGAACCAAAAGCCAAAGAAGGAATGTTTCCCAAATTAAAGGGCGATTCTTTTTTGATGAAGGGAGGTATGCTGAGCAGACAGACAAATCCATAGGGCCTTTCTGGGTGCCATTGTCCTCTCCGTGGAAATAAATTTGAGAAATGATAAAAAAAAAAAATCTTTGTAAAAGTGAAGATAAAAAAACGAGTACTGAAGGTCTGAGATATTAGAGAAGTTTTACAGAAGATTAAAAGGGGAATAAAAGTCTCTTGTGGGTGGTTTAAGAGGGATATATAAGCTGATTCAAACACGGATGTCCCTTTAAAAGTACCTGCCATTGTCTGTTATGACCATCTATATTCCAGACGGAGCCCTGAGAGCAGCGATAACTGGACTAATGAATGAACTCCACCTCTCATCACTGTCGGAATATTACTACTCATTTGTTGAGTACTAACAGTGCAGAACGTAGAATTAAAAACAGTTCTGGTCTACTAGACAAACAGTCTCATTTAGGGAATATTTTCTGTTGAAAGACATGTCCCTGAAAAAATGCACTTGTGTTGAAAACATCTTCATTTTTCTTAGGGAAGAGACTTGGTTACTGCGCGTGCGCGCGCACACACACACACACACACACACACACACACACACACACACACACACACACACAGAGTTCTTCCCCTTCATGAGGGGTTCAGCCCCTCCTCCTCCTTTTCAGCTTTATGCTATAAAGCTGTCAGCTTATTGTCATCTTATACCACCACCTCCAACATCTGCGAGCATAGCCTTCCTTTGTCACTTAGTCATGGAAGTCACGTTTGGACACATTTCATTAAAATTGAGAAATTTGGGCTCCAGGACTGGAAACTTAAGTAGAGTTGAATATGCAGATACTAAAGAGATCTTGGAGTAAGTTATAAGGCAATCCATCCATGCCTGGAGAACCCCATGTATTGCCTGAAATACATACATATCAACATCTCTATTAGCTTCAGAGAGAGATTTTTTAAAAGTATATGCTCACATTCATTTTTCACTCTTTCCTTTATTTTTGCAAAGATGTAGTAGGAGTTTCTCCTCTTGCTTGCTTTTTGACTGCTCAGTTTCACAAAGACAAAGAGGTGAAATTCTAACTTTTCAGCTTGGATGGAGGGGTCTTGTCTAAACTATAGAGGCAGAAAGAGCTGCTCTTTGCTATGCATGCCTGAAGCATTATGAAAATAAGAGTCAGGTTTCTTGGCTGGGAAAACCGTGTTTGAGGGAAAAAGGTTGGGGAGAGGGGTTGTCTTAGGAGGTAACTCAGGCCTGGTGTATATTCTATGTCATCATCATATTCTTAGGAAACCTCTGAGCTTATGTTTCCACTACCTCACCTTCACCATACCATGGAGGCCAGAGATAGGTGGGCACAAGATACAGCCTTTATATAAATGTTTAAATAAGTTCCCTTTAGAGGTGTGGTTTGGTTAGGCAGAACTTGGAGAGTTTTGTCTGGACCAGTCCTCATTACATAGTTTTTCTGATTTGGAGCAAATTGATGCTTTACACAAATCATGAAAAATTAGTTCTCTAATGTATGTAGCCTCTTTGGAATGAAGCTCAGTGGAGACATTTTTTAAAAGTGGGGAATGGTGGTTGGGGGAAACATTTTCCTCCCTGGAAGCTTTCATGTTTAATTAAATCTGTAAATTAAATATTTTTCCCCTTCTCATTTTAAATCCCAGCCAACCGGTGTCTTGCCTTTCTGGCACAAGAGAGAAATCTACATGTCTAGCTTTGCAGGTAATGGTGACTCATTGTTGTAACCAAATGGGAGGGAAGAAAACACACACCAAAAGGCTCTCCTCCTTACTGCGGAACACAGAATGCCGTTTCTGGAACAGTCAGTAATTTCTAGTTGAACACTGCTAGTTTTATCTTAAGGGGACCATTACATGGTTTTGTTTTGTTCATTTCTGATGTTTATATCTGAGGTTATTTCCGAGCGTAGGAAAGGAATGAAGTTGATCAGCCATACGAATAGCTGTGTCCCTTTGTAGTGATTTGCCTGTGTAATATGATGGCTTTGATGTCACTGGTTGTGAGAGTTCAATACCACATCATAATATTTCTTGAACTGCTCAGTTTAATCTTAGGCATTGAAAGGAACCAGAGCTTTTGGCAATAAAATTCCATTATATTTTCTGTTCTAACTCAGATGTTTTTCCTACTCTATGAGATATAGAGATGTTTTCTTCTCCTAAGACATGCCCCAAACTTTGCCTTGATGCTTTGAGTGTCTGGAAAACAACTTGAGTGTCTTTTTCCAGAACAGAAAGAGGAAATAATTTGGTATTAAATGGTGAAGGCTTTTCTTCCAACAATCAAGCCCTGAGACAAGTGAATCAGAGTTATCAGTAACTTCCTAAGTATAGGCTAGGCAGGTCAGGATTCAGAGGACTCCATCATGTACCCACCTCATGGCCTTTGCACATGCTGTTTCCTCTACCTCCACCTCCCTCCTCTTCACTCTTCTTTCTCTGGACCTCTCCTACTCATCATTTCCCAGTTTAATATAACTTCCCTGACACTTCCTGGCTGATATAATCCCTGTGGCATCCTGTGATTTTTCTTGTGAAAAAATTATAATTTATTAATCAGGTAAATCTTCATTAGGACAGGCACTGTTAGGTAAGTGTAAGTACAGGACCTAGCACTGTGTCTGACCCATAGCAGCTACTCTATAAATATTTTGTTAAAGGAATCAATCCATTTACTGATATTGCACTTAAATCTGGGGCAGAGGGGCCCAAGCTTAGAAATAACTGAGGAGTAGATCCAAAATAGAGCCCATACACATGTTAGAGGTCCAACTGTCCATCCCTGCATCAAGACAGGGTTGTAGCTGGGCTCGTGATTACAAAGCGTCCAGTGTATAACCCAGGCTTTGATAAACTCTGCCAAGAGTGTCATCTCTGTCAAACATTGCTTCCAGTGGGTTCTAAAATTGGTTCTAAACACTCTCAGTATATATTGGTGCCAGTGGCAGCTGGCCTTCAAGATGGCCCCCAACAATCCTCACCTCCTCTTCTTCACTCTTTTGTGTATTTGCCTCCCACATGGAATCAGGGCTTCCCTATGCTCACTTCTTGGCTAGTGTGTGAGTCTGAGGCTAGTTCACAAAAGGCATGATAGCTCCTGCCTTAGTCTTTGGACAGCTTGCTTTGGCCGAATCCAGCCATTATGATAGAGGGTGCACAAGCAGCCCTGTGGAAAGGCCCATGGTGCGGGGTGGGGAGGGACTGTGGAAAGGGATGGAGGCCTCTTCTAGCATCCTTCGCAGCCACGTGGATAAGCTACCTGGGAAGCAGATCCCACATCCCCAGAGTTACTTGAGAACACTAAGCTCATGGCTTCATTGACACAAGCAGAAGCTGAATATGATAGAGGTGCTTTCACAAATGTTTCCTACCTTGTCAGCATCCTCTTCAAAAGATAGAAAACCAAGAAGGTTATTTTTACTCCTCAAATGTTGGTGGAAAAATTCATACTTTGAATACTCATTGCAAGTGGAGTAATGAAATACATCTCTTATTCCCTCTCTAGTCAATTAAAACCAGCTTTTGGATTAATTGACAGGTTCAAAAACCTCAATTCAAGTAACAAGGCCCATCTTTATATTTTTCACAATTATTTTCTAATGCTCAGAACACTTCTGCTAAAGGAGGCCATGTACATCCTTCTTCACTTGGCACATCAACTCTAAAGTTTTCCTTCAAGATACATTTCTATTTTACCAAACTTCAACCACCTGACATGTAGTCCACAGAGAGACATGGACAGAGAAATAAACTTTACCTTCATGGAATACAACACAAATCACCTTATTCCACTAGACATGATAGAAGGCGGGTCACATCTACTCTTGGCATGAAAAATACTAGGTGTCATATCACTGCCTTACACCCTGCACATTTTATCCCATTTTGTATCACTGAGCACTTCCATCCTCTTTTTCATTTTCATTGTCATTCTTTTTACCAAATGATCTTTCTTTCTTGCTGTTAAGGCTTGCCTTGGCAGGGAACATCTGCTTCTTTGTCAAGGATGTTATGGCCACCCTCGTCCCTTTGAGACCCACATTATACCCCAAGCTTTAGGGCCAGAAGTCATTTGACTTTTTAATGGTTTTATCTTTATTTTCTTATAAAAGCAATGCATGCTTACTGTACATATAAATACCAAATGATACAGAAATAAATAAAGCAGAAAAAAAATCATTCTGTCTTTTATGGTTAAGAGGTTTTGGTCCCTATTTTTCAAAGCTTTTATGTTTATTTTTTCCTTTTTTTGAGTAAGTATATGTGTATAAAGAAAATGTTTTATACAAATGAGGTCATTTTATAAATAGTACCATGTAACTTTAAAAAAAATCTGAGTAACATATTGTGGACATATTTAGATGATAGCAATGACTTTTATGTATGGAGTTATTTAGGTACCAGACTCTGTGCTAAGCCCTTTACATGAATTATCTCACAGAATTCTCAGAACAGCACTGTGAGACAAGTGCTATTAATGTGCCCATTTTATGATGGGGAAACTGTGACTTAGTGAGTGTAAGTGACTTGCCTGAGGCCACACAGCTAACAAGAGATGAGCTCAGATTCAGTCTCCACAGTCAGACTTCAGAGTCTAAACTCTTAGCTGCTACCCCGTCCATGTATTTAAATCCAACTCTCATTCTTTATGATGTACACAGTACTCATCCCCTTCGACCTTGCTGCCTTGCTACACTGTCTGTCTGCTCTAGAACTTGTCTTATTTCCCCTTCTTCTCCTGTGTCTTCCCTCCAGTGACGATCCCCCTTGACCACCTTCCCATGCTAGATACAGCCCTGCTTTATTTGTGGGATCTGAATAGCACTTCCCTTCTCTCATGGTGTGTTTTGACCCTGATGAGCTGGTTCTATGCTGATTTGGGCAATGATGGGTAGAGTTTGGGGGCTTAATCTACTTGGGGGGTCATATTCGTGAGGTCTGCAAGTTCTATTACCTTAGAAATTGGCACACTTCAAGAATAACGTTCCCTTTTCTTTCCACTTCCTACTCTAATTTTGATTCTGCTCATTCGTAACTGGGTCCATGTTCTCTTCCTGAACTCTCACTAACAATGCTTTGGGTGTGTCCAGGCAGCCCTGAAATCCTTCTCCCAAGAAAGAGAAAGAAGAAAAGCATCATTATATGTCAGCTCGAGAGGGGAGATGATAGGGGAACTGGGGCACAAAGAGGTGAACCATCTGGGCTTGGTTTAAGGACTGGGAAGCCAGGGTAATGACCAGTTGCTCTCGTAAATCTGTACCATGTCATGATCCGAGGACACTCCCAGCCTCCAACCAGTCATTACGCCTGTGGGAGCTTGCTGTCTGGGAATGAAACCTAGCCCCTTGAAGAGGAGGCGGGATTCCAGGCCTCCCTGTTGGCACGGAGTAGAGTGCCATTTTCCTCCTGTGGTAAGCAACAGACCATCACGGCAGCATCAAGACTTTGGAAATGGTGGCTTTGCAACTGGCTTGGTGGCAGAGGGCCCCGGGCTCTTTACACGGCATCCTCTCTTTATAAGTGGCAGCTGGGCTGCAGCCTCTGAACCATCACGTCTCAGATGAATTTCATTTCTAGGAGTTATCAAACAGTCTTTGCAAAGTAGCACGGACCACACAGCATGCAGAGCTGACTCTTTTTTCACTGTAGCCATTAAAATAAAGGTCTTCAGCAGGAACAGGTGATAGAGGAGTAGCAATTAGGACATTGAATGCCAGCAGCTATTGACCAGTAGTGGCTGCCCAAAGTAATTTGTGTTGTAGAAGGATTCTCTGGTCCTTTCCAGGCTTAAAGGGAAAGCGCTCCATGATCAACTAGTAATGTCCGCAAAGAGCATGGTAGCACGTGTATCATGTATTCGTCCTAAGAATAAATTGCAGAGAAATCTAAGATTGAAGTGTAGGCTCAGCTCTGCCACTTTCTAACTGGAAGCTGATTCTAGGGCAATTGACTTAATTCCCAGAGCCTCAATTTTCCCATATGTGCAATGGGAATTTTACCTCTTGGTTACTTTTTGGAATGGTGAAGTTTTTATCAAGGCATCTGGAACTTTAAAACTTCTCAATAAGTGGAAATTATCCAGATTTATCACTGAGGGTTGTGGTGCCGAAGAGGTATTATTGGGACCAGGGCAAAAGCAAGTATGAGTGATGATCCTATTGCTACATTTAATAGTGATTTTGCAGATGCTTTCTCCTTCTGTCTTTTCTTTTGCTGCTGACTGGTTTTACTGCTCTAGGTGACTGCACCTTGAGTTTTCAGATGTGTCCTGCCATTGGTATAAATTGGGGCCAGACTCCAGACTTCCACCTGTGTTCTTCATTATACAACCTTACGTGCAGTAAGATGACTCTCATACCCTAGGGACCAGAATGTGACGCTCCACCTTGTGTTTTTATCTGTGGGCCCTTGGGCAAATTATTTAATGGTGCTGAGACTCAGCTTTCTCATTAATAAATAGGCATAATATGTACTTTACAGGATTTTCATGAAGTTCCATCTAGATAACTTTTGTGAGTTACAGAGGCACTGTTATTGTAAGGTCTTATTAACATATCAAAATTATTGTTCTTTTCATGCATGTAGCTTCTGAATTTAGGTGGGCTGGAGGAACAATTAAAAACAAATGTCAAAATGACCTGAAAAAAACAATAATGATAGGATTTACTCTTTTCTGAGGTCTCCTTGGTATCAGAAACTAGATCCATTTCCACCTCATCTAATTTCAGAAAAAGAATGAATATTTTAAAATGTTGGTACATCCCAAATATTGCATGGGACATACTTATAATTAAAAAATGTAACTAGGCATTTTAAAAAACTAATTAGATTGGAGTTTGCTGAGAGTATTAAGTGTTATTAAATATAAACTACAGGTGACCCTTGAGCAACCTGGCAGGGGGTTAGGGGCACCAACCACCCATGCAGTCAGAAATGATGTATAAATTTACAGTTTGTGCTGTGTATCCAAACTTCCATATCTATGGATTCAACCAACCTCAGAACACACAGTAGTGTAGTATGTATTTATTGAAAAGAACCTGCACACAGTGAACCTGCGTAGTTCAAACCCTTGTTGTTCAAGGTCCAACTGTACTTAGAAGAGCTATGCTTACATGTAAGTGCTCGATAAATGTTAGCAGTTAGAGAGACAATGCAGTATAAATTTAGGTACGGAGGGTACCCTCTGGAGCCAGATTTCCTGAACAAAATCCCGACTGGGCCACTTGTTAGCTGGGTGGCCTTGGACGAGGTACTCCATCCCTGCATGCCTCAGTCGCCTCATCTGTAAAGTAAGAATGACAGCCCCTTTCTCATAGAACTCTTGTGAGTATCACTGAGTTAATACATGTGGTTTTGGAATGGCATCCAAAGCAGAGAAAGCGGTCAAAAAATGACATCTATTAGGATATTACTGTCATTGCTATTGGATTCTAATATTTGAGTATTATTGCTTATTATAATAAAGGTATGTGTATCTGCTGTCCACCAAAAAGGTTTCAGGCAGCTAGGCAGGTGTTGCCTCATCCCTATTGCACAGAGATATATCTAAGACCAGAGAGGTTGCTAACTTCCCTGAGGTTACACAGCCAGAATTGTGATTCACATCCCTGACTGTCTGACCCTATGGCTGAATCTCTTTCTGCTCCTTGAGCAAGTGAGATCTGTGATCTATAGTGTGGAGAAAATGGCTAGGAATTATAACAGTTACACCATCTGTTAGATGTGTGAACACTCTAAATTCTAGAGAACGTTATCTGAATTATAATAATGTTATAATTTATTATTTATATTTATTTAAAAATCTAAATAGTCTAAAGCATATTATCTTCTTTGTTCTCACAGCCTGTGAAGTGGGCAGAGCAGGTTTGATTCCCACCACTAGGCAGAGGAGGGAAGTTAGAATCCAGGGAAGCCGGGTGACTTGCTCAGAGTCACCCAGCAGAATAAGACATAGTGGGTACGACCATCCTCCTCGGTTTTCAAAGCCCATGTTTGTTTTCTGACTTGTGACACTCCCCTCATTATAAACATATTCTCCCATTAGGGCTTCCAACATGGTCTGCTTTGGTTTTTATTAAATTAAGTGTGGCGTCCACATGCAAAGACAACTTGAGTGTTCTGTGTTATAAAAATTCCCCCTGCATTGGATTTTTCTTTCCCATTTATCTGTAAGATAATAAAAACAAATAATTCACAAATCCAGGGGAGAGATTAGTGAAACAAACTTTGCTGTTATTTTTGAGCTGTAAGCAGAGCAAGCAAACGCCATAATTGCTAGCAAATGTTCCGTAGCCTATGTTATCTCATCAGCTCATTAGACAGCGAAGGCCATGGCACCTCACATTTTCTTTAGGAATCACAGGTATAATTCATACCATGTTATTACAGCATTTTCAGTTTTCAATTACACTCCAAATGCTTATTTGGCAGTCAGACGTATTCTGTGCATCTCCTTTTGGATTCCTGAAACAGACCATCGTTAATATATGATATGCTCATCCTTGAATTTCTTTCCACTTAAAAAAAAACTGCAGTAAGATGTTTATGGAAAATACTGGGTTTAGGGATTTTAAAAGCAGAGTGCTTTGAAAGACCAGGCAAGAGTCCAAGCTGACCTGAGGCCAAAGTCTCTATCAAAGCTGATGGTCTCCAGCCTAGCAGTATAGAACTGAGCTTGGAAGGAACTGCCAATCTGTGGATGTCATGGGATAGCCCCTTGCCCTCTGAAATACCTTCCCGGGGGCAGAAGGATGACAGGGTGGGGGTGGGGTCCGCAGAAGTTCCTCTCTCCTTTCTCAAGAAGACTTAGATGCTAATCACAGGCAATACATTTTGTAACAGGATCAGGAAGGGGAAAAATATTAGAATTTGTAGATTGTCACATTTACACTTTTTAAAAGGTATGCAAAGAGACAGAGAGACAGAAATAAAAAAAAAAAAAAAGCCTGGAAGGATATACACATGAATAGAAATGTGGTTATTGCTGGATGCTTAGTCAAAATTATTTTACTTATAAATAAGATAATCTCACCTGAAACTAGTTTAAGTGAAAAAATATACAAAAAGAAGCTTATTGGCTGGTATAACTTTTTGGCCATATACAGAGGTCATAGTTTCGGGTGTCACTGGATCCAGGCCCTCTAACTGTCACTGGGAATATCTTACTGCCCACTCTTCTTTCTCCCAATTCAGAAAGCTAGAATCTGCTTTCTTCTCTATTCTTCACCATGGGAAGCTTCAGACATATTAATCACATGTTTCATGGGTCCCAGAAGAGAAGAGCATCTTTCAGTAGCTCTAGCAGAAGTCCCAGGGGAGTGTCCACTTGGTCCACTGGCCCACGCCTGCAGCAGCGGCAGCTCTATACAAACCACATGGATGGAGCAGAATTACTGTGCAGTTGGGAGAGTCGATTCCCCAAAGGGAGGGATGTAGGAAGATAAAAATCATATGTCCCCTACTCTGATTTTCATCTGCTTTTTTGTTAGACTACTTTTTCTAAATAATTTTTAATGAACCTATATTATTTTAGGATAAGATAAAAGTTTTAAAATTTATTTTGAAACGTACTGTGACAAATAGGGAAGGAATCTGAGAGATTCTAAGCACCCAGGAGATTTTACAATTTTAATATTCCTAGCTGCCTTCCAAGGAAATGGATGCTGGTAAATTGCCACTTTGTCCATGAGAGTCTGCCACTCACAGTTAGTGGGACCAGAGAGAATCACCCTAGCCTAAAAATAAAAATAGCACCCTTTTGTCTCTGTATATTAACTCATACAGTTTTCACAAAATCCACATCTACCTGCCACACATGGGGAAACTAAGGTACACAGAGGTGAAGCAACCTGCCCAAAGTAAGTGTAAGAGTTGATCTTCACACCCAAACACAGCATCTGCCTAGAGACAGATTAAAAACAAGATCCTGAGAGGAGGACTCAGATATAGAAGGAAGAGCAGTGGCGAAAGGCAAAGGTAGCAAGGATGGGTGAGAGAAACTTAGAGGAAGTCCACATACCCAGACCTCAGAGCTTTTGTTATCCTGAGATGAGGAGCCATTGGTCCAGCTGTTTGTGAGCTGTTTTCCTGTCCTGCTTACTTCCCCATGTCTCTTGATGATAAATGCTCCATCACTTCACATAGTGTCACCTCTTCCTCAGTCTCAAAATGTCTGACTCACAGGTGTGACAAGGGAATCACATGGTCCTGCATGCAGCTGGCTGGCCCAGTTCACCACCACCAAGCCAGAGAAAGCCAGTGAGCTATTAATTTCTCTTGCCCTCACTCTCCTGAAGTTCTGTATTTCAATGTCTCTTTTGACATTGATTTCATTTTGCCTACTATTATCAGGAGCGGTCAGTGTTTTTTTCCCTTTCAGGTGCTCAGTAACCACTTGTAAGATAGAATTGAGGTTTGTCCTGACCCCTGAAGGATGCTCCGCTGGATGACAGAGTCCTCTCCAATGATGGCCCTGTACCCAGAGGTCAAGAGCTGGCCCCTTCTTCCCACACGTCTCCTGGCCCTGACTGTGCCAGAGAGTGAAGAATCAGCCTTCTTTTACCATTCAAGGCTATGTGCACTCCCGAGACAGACCTTCCAATATCATCCTCAAGGGCCAGGCCTGGGTGTGGCTCTAGAGTTGCTGAATGGCATTCCAGAAGGGGGATGCCTTGAGGGGCTCACTTGAGGGCACAGGTGAGATCAGATGGTGTAGATTCAGCTGACTTCCCACAAGAAGTGAGTCCTAGCGACCAACACTGTGGTATTTCTTTACAGTATTTATTGCTTTTGGAGACTAGGACACAAGGCCTTTGAAGAGCAGGTGGAAACTCACCTTTTACAGACTGGTTTTAATGTGTGAGGCCACGTGAGATCTTGGTGTGAGATGCTGCAGCATGGGATGAAACCATTAGCATGCCTGCCTGGAAACAGAACTTGACGAGTTTCTAGAAATCGAGGAACATGGAGCATCATTTGGTATTCATCCAACGTGCTCTGATGTTCTGGAGGCTATTTCCTTAAGAACAAGGAAATGGTTGGGGAAACGTCCGCTCAACAAGCTCTAGCTGGGACCTTCTTCATCCACCTTCCCTAGTCACACTTCACCCCTCACTCATGACACTCCAGGCCCCTCTTTTGAGTCCTCACATAGCCCGATCTCATGCCCATCTCAGGGCCTTTGTACTTGCTGTTTCCTCCTCCTGAAATGCCCTTCCTTGTATTATGTTGAATCAAGGAGGTGTCAGCTCATATTTCACCTCCTCTAAGACACCATTCTGGATCACTCAACCTAAAGTAATCCCTCTCTAACTGCTCTTTCTCCCATTATCCTCTTTAATGCCTTCATAACCCTTTCCACCATGTACAAGTATTTCCTCTGTTGGTTTATTGATATTGCATTGTCTGACTTTGCTAGAATGTAAGACATTCCATAAGAGTGGGGTCCTGGGATCTCTCTGTGTTTGTCTGTTTCTATATCTCTGTACAACAACCTCTGGCAGGTTGTGGGTTTAGACTATCTTCACCATCCATAGGACACAGTTAGTATGCCCTGCCCTGCGCCCTTGGCTGTGGGAAAGATGACTTTTCTCTTTCACAGGCAGACCAAGTTAGAACCTGATTCTAAGTTTGGATCCTTAGCAGGCTCTTTAATGTAGCATCCCAGAAGTTATGAGTTTCCAAGGCTATTTCTGCTAAACCTTGAGATTTATGTTCGGTATTTGGCGGCATTTATAGGAATTCTCTTTGGAGTTTTACCAGCTATAGCATAACATGTAGTTAGCTATGTATTCAGCTAAATGATAGCTCTTGGAATTCATTGAACTGCTTGAAATCCCTATTTTGGAAATCTGTTTTCCTAATTTTGTTCCTTAAGAACTGCTTCCACCAGGCATTAATGGGTGTCCTGTATGAAAAATAAAAGGGTAGAGGGGGCATCTGGGTAGCAGACATTGTAATGGCCCATTCATCGCCCCCTGGCACTCACCGTTTGCATGCATGACAGTCTGAGTGCTTGCTCTATTGCACACACGTGCTACTCTTTGCCTGACCCCATTCTCTGGATATCATGCGGGGCAGGCTGGATGTGCCAGGGAGTTAGTGACCCCAGGAGACGCACTCATTTATGATGCATGAGAGTTGGTGGATAAATATCCAGCTGCCTCACTCCTGAGTTGGGTCACCTCTGAGGCATATTCTCATTGGTCCCCAGTAAGGTTGAGCCCCAGTTGCCCAAAGGGGTAAATCTGCTCATGAATGCCCCCTGGATGGACCTCCTTCCCTTTCCATCTTGCTTCCCATCTCCTCTCCTGGTGCTTTCTATAAATTCACCTCCCGAATGAAACTGCTTGCACTTAAATGCTTATCTCAGGATCTGCTTCTGGCACAGTCTAACCCAAGACAGCATTCTATGGCTAAACATGGTCAAATAAACTTAGGAACTGAGCAAAGTTAATCACAATTTTCTTCCCCCTGCAAGACCTCTTGGCTCCTCTAATGTGCTAATGTGCCTTGTGAATTTCAAGTCAAGGGTTGCCGCAGCATTTCCTTTATTTATTTGGCCATGGAGACTAAGGCAATGATGCCCCTTTATACGAGGAAGTGTGCAGAATCAGTGAGCCTTAGAACAACACACTTTAGGATCATTTATCCCCTTCCTCTATTCTGACCCCCCATGGTAGGAGAAGCTCTATGGCTGAGACCTGGCATGTTCACATTTTTGTTTGGTGCCTGTGGGTTTAAAGCTTCATGCTGCCAAAAAAGGTGATGTGAACACAATAGCACTCCCTCAACAGCCATCCACACACACTCTTGGCAAAAATAGTGTGCATAGATTCAAGCCTCTGTTCTAAAAGGAACATAAAATGGGCAAGGCTTTCCAAATGCCTTCCTTCCCGGGGTTACTCACCCGATGTCCTACCATTTAACTTGGCAGTTTTGGTCATCTCTTGTCCTTCCTCTTTGTCAGGCAGAAAGCCACAGGATTAGAAATGACCTGATGGGAACTGAGTATACTGATGTTTAAAGAACTGAAGATGATGTGTCATTAATGAGTCCATTATTCACCCTACGGGATGGGATACAGATGTGGGGGTATCCGGCAGCCTCAGTGTAGCAGGTGAGATGAATGTTGAACCCATAGTTACAAAAAGAATGAATGCCCATGAGTGCTCTAAAAGAAAATGTAGGTTCCCAATAGAGTGTATAATGTAGTACCAGGAAGGCTTCCTGGAGTAAGTGGCATTTAGGGGGAGACATTAAAGGGTGAAGAGGAGGAGGGATGAGAGTTGGCAGTGGTGCTCATGCTGTGAACGAGAAAGAGCCAGGCATTAAGGGAACTGCCTAGGGGAATCACATCTCCAACAGTGAGGGAAGGGTGGAAATTCAATGTGGTGAAGTGGACACAGGCCAGATTAAGCTCATGTATTCGCTTTGTGAGATTAAATAGTAAACATTCCTTAGCCACTGTATAATCATCGGCAAAATGGGAATAATGATAGTAATAGTCAAATGCGGTTCTAGGATTAAGTGAAATTAATACATGTAAAGCCCTTAGCAAAGTTCTCGCTACACAGCACGTGTGCAATAAATGTTTTGATATTGTTTACGTATTATTCGCACTAATTCAATTGGTTAGTGGGAGAACCAGGATTCAAGCTCAGGTCTTTCTTGCTGGAGCCTTCCCTATGAACTGCCATAATGTACTTCCTGGTTTGATTTTACATACTGTTCCTCACAGAGGATTTGTGGGTTACTAGGTGACATTTGAAGATCAAGTTTTAAAAAATATTTACGATATAAATATATAGGAAAATGGTCACAAAATTTTTAGTAAGAAAGTGCATTCTGCAAAATTTATACACCATTGTCCCACCTAAGTTTTAAAATATTTATTTAGAAGGTGACTAGATTTTTAAAAATAAAAATGGTAAAGCATTGTTAAGTAACGGAAGTGTGAGTGATTTTCTAAATAAATTTACCTAAATAGCTTTTATAATTGTCCACCACCCCCCCTCCCCAAAGTAAAAAACCTGGTGAAGTTCCAGATTTTCTTCCTGGCCCCAACCTTAGGAATTACTCATTTCCCTGTTTCCAAAAAAAAAAAAAAAAAAATGATATATGTAAGATGTACCTCCTACCAGGAATTAAGACACTATTAATCAAGGTTGAAAAGGAGTTAAAACTGGTTGATTCTGCATCCGGGTCTACTTGAAAGAGGAAAGGGATGCTTTCCTGCTCTCACAGGGAAGTCAGTGCAAAAGTACAGGAGTGGTCCACTTCCAGTCTTGGCAGGCAAACCAGTGCTCAGAGCATCAGTGGGTCAAATGGATGGCACAAAACAGAGTAGCTGGATTAGCTTCCTTGCCTTTCTTAGTGCCTTAGCTCAAATGCTTAAGGCGTTTTCCACAGTGCATTGGACCCAGGACTGGGCCTAGATAACACCTTGGAATTATTAATGAAGTCCTATATGTACCTGTTTAGAAAACGAAAATCCTCTGTTGTCCCAAAAAGAAAGCATGAGCTCCAAGGCCCAGTGTTTCCCTTTAGAAAGGTGTTAGCCACGAACCTGACAGCAGCATGTGGTGGGGAAGACTCAACAAAAGCATTCCTCAGGATTTGCTAGGAACACAAGAGCACATGATCCCTCTAGGATTTGAAGTCTATCTTCAAGCCTCCACCCATTCTTCTTCTCTACACATACATCAGCAGATCAAAATGTGCCCCAGACTTACACATTCTGAGAGCTGAAAAGATATTTGGCAAAGGAACGTCAGCGGTCCTGAGTCAGAATGTTGATGTAGCACATGCAGCTTTAATTTGGATTAGGATGCTCCAGCTGAAAGAAGGTTGTGTAATCTTGCCAGACTTCCACCCCACCCACCAAAAAAAAAAAAAAAAAAAAAAGATTTAGCTGGCGTTGCCCAGTCCTTGTGCCCAAACAGTATCTTCTGCAGCATCCGAAGGCATATCCGGACAGACAGTCATTTATTACGTGCCTCTTAAGTGTCATATATTGCAAAGGCATGCCTCAATGGGGAGAAACTGGTCATTTTCCTAGCAAGCAGACTCTTGGCAAACATTTCTGAGGTAAATCAGGATTTATTTGAAGCTTAAGATAGAAGATGTGGGCGCCAGATGGTACTGGTGTGAGTGAAAACTCTTTAAGTAAAACAGAGCTGACCTCAGAGTGTAAGGAGCACGTTTTGGCAGATTATTAGACCATATGTCACTTGAGGACATTTGAATAATGTCTTTCATAGGAAATTGGGGAAGTTATGGGCCTCTTTTTGAAGGTCTTGGTTCTGAAAGGATAAGTTCGTGAGGCATTCATTGATTTCAGAAGGTGTACCCTCAGGGTATGGAAAAGGTGTGCTCAAATCCTCAAAAACTCAGGATCCCCTTCAACAACTATGATCAATCACTGCATTAAAATAATAAATAGTGGACTATTTCCATGTGTTCATGTAGGAAGCATATGTACAAGGGTAGCCTCAATGCCTGGGACTCCAGAGTTCCAGGACACACCTACTTGAGTTTTATTTTGAAGATCCCAAATATTTTGAGAGAGATCAAAAGTACTTAGGACTTGGACGTCAGTAGTCACATCCCGGGATTGCCTGGATTTAGACTCTAAAGCACCACATTGCCTGTATTCTTTCCATGGTGTACCCTTCCTTCTTTTCCCTCCTTGATGACTTTTCCATTGTTCAGGATTCTCCACGGCAAAGCTGAGTGTCGCATCCTCATGTACCCATGGCATCCTGTGCCTCTCTCGATGACAGCCCCATCGTCACTGTGTGGCTACCTCCCCACTACACTGTGTTTTTGGATGTCAGGGAACGTCTTATTCACCTTTGTACCCACAGCACCTGTCCCCATGGCCAGCACAGAGTAGACCCTGAAATGGACTGGGTGGTGAGGAACTGGAAAAGGAGAGAGACTTCTCTAGGATCTTAATCCAGTTCTCATCTGTTAATTCACAGGTCTTTTTTTTGTTGTTGTTGTTGTGTGTCGACCTAAAGAACAATGAGAGATATTTGATTTTCTGCTAACATTTTGAAATAACGTTCAGGGATCACCTGGTAGAGTTTTTGAAAGCCAGAATGGGCAGTAGTACAGTAATACATTTATATAGTGTGCTATGAGAGGAAAAAGTACATTTTATGTGGGCTTCCTGCTATAGTCAGTGTAGTGGTTAAGAGTATGGGTTTAGGGGGAGATCAGAATACCCGGCTTGGGTCCTGTGACCTTATACAAATCAGTTAAGCTTTCTGAACTTTTAGTATTATTCTTTATAAAAGAGGGATAATATATTCATCTCATGGGATCATTATTTTAGTTAAACAAATTAATGTATGTGAACTGCTTAACTAAGTACATGGTAAATAGTAAGTTGTTAAAAAAGGTCAGCCATTATAATTATTAACCAATAACATTTGTTTAGCTTTGGTAGTTAAATCGGCCTAATCTAAAAGTATTACTTATATTTGACCCAACAAAACTTTCCCTGGGTGCCCGTTGTGTCCTGTGGTCAACCGTGCACAGAAGACTGGATTTAGGAAGGTGAAAGGTCCTGTCTCTGTGAAACTAAAAGGGAAGCAAATAATTGAAACATAGTATAATATGTGCTATTAGTAGAGTCATTGACAAGGTGCTGTGGGAGAGATATCAAACCGATTTCTAGTGTTAGTTAAAGTCAGTTGCTTAAGGGAGGGAATACGGGGATATGTGTATAAAAACAGTTGATTGAACCTGGTGTACCCCAAAAAAAATAAAAATAAAAAATAAAAAAAAAAAGGAAAAAAAAAAAAAATAAAGTCAGTTGCTTGAGAGTGACTGCTTTGGAATGCTGTGTTGAGAAGGACTCTGAGGCTAAATCCAGTTTCTTTGGGAAAGAGCACTGCTGTCAGCAATGTCTGCCAGAGACAGACGCGAGAGGATTATGGTTCATGTGCCACACTTCAATCAATAGAATTTTACCTGCTGAAGAAAGGGTAACATGGAAGATAATTTAAGAGGAGCAGACATTTGCATTCTATAGCATTACATATGCTTGAGTTGAGCTAAGGAGTAATATGAAGAAAAGCAGACACTCCTGGGATTAAATCTAGACTTTGTTCCCTGTGCTTCATGTAAATTACACAGCATTTTTAAGCCTCGTGGACCGCAGAGGTGAAATGGAGAGAATAATACATCCTTATTGTGTCGATTAAATGTGAAAACACCTAGCAAAGAGGCCAGTGCTCAGTAGGAACTTAATGAATGTTATTACTGTTATAATGATTATGGACTTCCTCAAGTACCCCAGTGTGACAACATCTCAGCTTTGCTTTCTTCTCACTCAAATGAAAGACTCAATCCCACTTGAAAGTGCAAGAAGATGGTTAAGTATTTTTATCTCATTAAAACCACCACCCGATGAGCAAGACATGAAGAAAGGACTGAATGAACTTGCCTTCTTTCTGTCACAAGTTTAGCCACACAAATAATCCTCATTTTAAAGATTACCTTTTCAAGTACATCTTGTCTTTTTAGCAGGTAAACTCTGTGAGAGCAGGGATTATGTCTCACATGGGTTCTGTAGATCCTCAAATACACATTTTGGGTGCGTAGTAAGTGCTGAAGATAAAAAGAGCCCAAGAAAATAAGATGAGTGTTAAAAAGGATTTCACATGAAAAAGCAAATATTTGATGCTGGCATATTTCCTACCAAGCTTATTCCTCATGCAATCACTCTTCTTCAACATCATAGGTAATAGAACAAACCCATGTATTTGAAAAATGTGTACTTCAACCATTAAGAAATAATTTTATATTCCATGCAAATAAACCTTCCATTACAGAGTTGTTATAAAATATTGATATTGGGCTCTTACCCTGTGCTTGATTGTGCTAGGAACTTGAGCTGCATTACATCATGTGTGTTTGTCTACAGTCCTTTGGCACACATACTGCTATCTTCCAGAAGTTAGAGATGACAAAGTTGAGGTTTAAATTCATTTCAAGGATTTGAAGCTAGGTATTGCTGACTCCAAAGCCCATGCATTTTCCTCCTTATCTTTGGGGTCCACAATCTCCCCAAATGTGTGTAGTTTCAGTGTTTGTAAAGGAAACATTTTAAAGTGTGTAGTTTTAAAAGCTCAACCATTTTCTTCATATGAATCTCACTATATCTGTGAGGTATATATTCAGTTCAGACTTTTATGTATAAGGTTTGGTTGAAGCAGAGCACACCTGGGGTTACTCACAAATTATGAACATGAGGGTGTCTAGCAAATGGATTACACATCATAGACACTTCATAAGTGATGACGGTAGGGGTGAATAATCAATTGAATAAAAACATTTTGTGGCATACATATTACTATGCAAATATGCACATTATCATTTCCAATAACTCTGATGTTTTCTAATGTTCTTAACCATCAAATTATTTCCCAATGTTTTCTGGAATTTGGTTCAACACTGTCAGCTCTGTATGAGTATTTGAGCACATAATGTGTCCTAAGTGATGACTGGCCCTCTAGTGATTTTTAGAGGTGTGGATCACTTCCTTTTCAGTTAGGTAGACAATACTTTTGGAAATTAGTTGACCCGTGTAAATGGATGTATTACTTCTCAGCAGTACAGCCTTAATTACTTAATTTCAAAATCTATTGTCTACCATAAAAGGAAACTTCAGGCTACTGTGAGTAGAGATGAGAGATTCCAAATAAATAAAATCCACAGCTGCCTTATCAAGTCAGATGTTTACAAAAATGCAGTCTGAAAACATGGAGGCAATATACATTACCTAATTAAACACATATGTGACAGAGTCAGTAATGTGGGGTAATAGATATTTAAACTTTTCACAAAGAAAAAATCAACCAGGATTCTTAGTTCATCTCTGATGCAAGGATAAGTGTTGAATTCCCTTTGTGTCTGTTCTCAATGTGAAAATAGCAGTTCTGCTCCATTCTAAGTCTGTGGTTATCATAGATACTTGGCATGGTCTGGGAATATGGTATCCTAATTAATCCAATCTAAAGTTTCTATAGATACCATTTGTGGATGATCAAGTGTAAGGGGTTGAATGCATTATAACACTGAAAAAAAATGTTTCTCGAGGATTCCAGTTTGGGTTAAGATGTAATAAGCACACTCGACCTTGTTTCTCCCACTGAATGCAACCAAAAACCCTGGACAAAATGCATAGAACTTCTATCTGAGGCCTCGGGAAAGTAAGTGGTAGTGGAGGGATTAGAAAAGGAAGCCAGATCTCTAAGTAGAAATGAGCCCATGAGTTCCCAGGGATTTCATTCCCAGGTCTCCTAGCCTGTGCTCAAGAGCAACATGAATCCTGAAAGAGCACATGGGCTCAGAGAGAAAAGCTTCAAGCGAAACTCCTGCTTCTGGTCCAGGGAGAGTGAAGGGGGCCCCTAAGGGTCAGAGAGAGTGGGGGCAATACCCTGCATTGTTTCTGTTTTTTCTTCCTCTCCTGCTCCAGCTCAGGGGCAAGTTTCAATCCTGGAAGCTGCAATCATGGTCAGAGGCAATAGAAGCTGAGTTTAGGCAAGTACCTAAAATCCTGAGCTAGGGGAAACCTCTCTAACCAGAGGAACTGTGGCTTGAAGAGTCAGGGGAGGAACAACTGTGGGTTTCTTTTTACTCCACATGCCTGCTGGTCCCAGAGGCAGACCCAGCTATGGAACCCTAAGAGCCAGGGAGTATTCAGGAGAAGCACTATATTTTATCTCACCTCATCTAGCCAAAATATTATCACTTCAACCTGTCATCAGTATGATAAAATGTTAATTAAATAGTTTACTTTTTGGGGGGCAGGTACTAGGTGGTCAAATCTCCTACTACTAACCACAGGAAATGTGGCTAGTCCAAACAAACATGTACTGTAAGTGTAAAATACACGCCAGACTTCAAAATATATTCTTAAAGTCAGTTTCACCTCTTTCTTTTACTCTCTTTAATGTGACTACTAGAAAATGTGAAATTATGTATCTGGCTCACATTATATTTGTGTTGGATAGCACTGCTACAGATGCTAAATTTTTACTGTAAGGGGCAAGGAAAGATTGATACAAGCTGGAGTCCTCTGAGACCGTTGCATGGAGGGTGAAGGCCTTGGGAGTTGATTAGAATTGGAACAGATAGAGGCCCAGAAGGTGTGCTTTTCCAGTGGAGCAGGTAGGGGTCATGGCTTGTGTGGGAAAGCCAGGAGAAGAGAGGGGAGAGGAGACACCTAAGGCCTCCAGAGAGTATCTACCATAACTAGCTTCCTAAACACTTCGGAGGCTGACTGAAGTCTTCCGAGCCTGGGAGGTCCCCCAAGGAGCAGATGCCTGATGCCAGAGGCATCGTTCTACAAAGCTGCAGGCCCAGGAGCCAGATGACAGCATCTGCAGTACTAACAGGTGATCCTCAGCTAAGGAACGTGTGCACGTTGGCACAACGCAGAGGCTCCGCAGATAGAACCTCGTGTTATTCCAGGAGCAATCAGGTCCGAACAGCCACATTTTCTCATTAGGAAACTATGTCCTTTCGGCTTGATGGAGGAAAAGCTGTTTTAGGTGACTGCCTTTTTCCCCTCAATTATGCTTTGTTGAGTGTTGAAAAATAATAACTCTGGCTTACGTTTATTAAAGGCTTACAATATGCTTGGGACCGTACTAGGGGCTTAATAGGCATTATCCCATTTGCTGCTGACAATCCTATTCTATGGATATTATTATTAGTCCACTTTACACTGAAGAGAGAAGAGCTCGGGGAAGTAAAGAAACATATTCATAGTTGAACAGCTTTAAAGGGGGTAGAGGAAAATGGGAATCCAGTGCTGTCTGTCTCCTAACAAGTCCACTGTTCTCTGCATTAGCAGGGCTGTTATGAACTCACCAGTGGGTTGGTTTCTCAGCTGCTTCAGTCTTGAATGTCCATTCTAAGCTTAAACAGCCCAGGAGAAACAAAATCAATTCCTTTTCCAGCCTGCTGGAGTTCAACACCTGCAGAGGGTTGCTTGATTCTCTGCTCACTTCACACATAAAGGCCAGCTCTCAGGGCAAAGGTTAGTTCACAAAGTTGAGCCTGACAAGGACATCTATGCCATTCCTCTGCCTGTAGACAATCAAATCTTGCTCTATGGCTAAGGATGCTTCCTTGGCACAAGGCAAAGGTCTGATAGTGCCACATCTCTGTTCAGGAACCCTCGGAGGCTTCACACTCAAGCCTGAGTGCTCTGCTCCTACACTCTGAACTCACTGTCAGCCTCAAGGATTTGGGGATCTGGAAGAGCCCCATCCTCTTCCTAAGCTTTGCACTGTGCAAGGCACAGAGCCAGTGCTTGGCCAACACAGGTTAACTTGAACAGGTGCTGGTTTCTCTGGCCGTCTGCCCCCCCCCACCACCACTGTAAATATATATTAAACTGTCCCAGCACCTTAAATCAAGTCTTCTAGATGTAAAGTAACAAAGAAGGCTAGGAGTGTAGGGTAGGAAAGACACACCAACAGTGAATGTTTCTAGGGAGGCAAGAGAAGAGTTACGAATTCATGACCTGGCACAGCCTGGAATCATATAAGCCAAGGGAATTCAAGTGTGGGAACAACCTCCGTAAGGTGAGGGTGCTTCTGGAAGTCTTCCTAAAAGGGCTTGAATGTAAATTTCCTAATTGGGTGTTGTTCAAACTGTGGGTGGTGACCTGAGGGTCAGGAAGTCATTTTGGTGAGTCATGACCAGGTTTTTTTTTTTAATGAAATAGAATGAAATCAAATGGAAAATAGCAGAGTGTACTACTGGCTCACAGCATACAACGTATTGCTTTCTGAGGATTATGATCTAGAAAAGTTTGAAACACATTGCCCTATCCTTCGGCTTGTAAGAGGTTACTCTACGCCTGTGATTCTAAATCCACCAGCCACTGTTGAAGATGATCTTCTGTTCTGCTAGGGATGGAGACATGGTACAACTTTCTTATCCTCAAATAAATCACTTTTCATCTTTATGTTGTGTCTGTTTCTATTGGGCAGTGTTTCATATGGAGATACAACTAACATATATGTAGTCCAGCCTCAGTACCAAGCAACTGAAACACACGGTCAACATTTAATTCCCACCTAATATCCTTTCAGCCTTATCAAAACCCGACTAGGCTGGGTACATCATTTCCTTTGTACTGATGAGAAAACTGAGGGTCAGGATGAAGGTACTACTAGTCACTTGCCAGGAAGTGGCTGAGTTGGATTTGAACCCACTCTCATCTGACTCTGGTGCTGGTCTAAAACTCTCTATGCTACTGCAAATAGTCTTTTTTTTTTTAACTTGGGATTTTTGTCATGGGATTATATATTCCAATTAACCAGAGCTTAGTCAGTCAGTCTCCTTTTTGTGCCCTTCACAGTCAATCCTTGAGTCTGCGCCAGATTTTTTCCCCAATTTTTTTTTATTGTGGCAAAAACATGTGTAACATAAAATTTGCTATTTTAACTATTTTAAGTGTAAAATTCAGTGGCATTAAACACATTCATAATGTTGTGATACCATCACCACCATCCATCTCCAGAACTCTTTTCATCTCAATGAACTGATTGAAAAATACACCCCATTTCCTCATCCCTCCAGCCTCTGGCAACCACTATTCTACTTTGTTGTTTCTATGAATTTGACTACTCTAAGTACCTCATGTAAGTAGCATCATAGTATATAAGTGTTTTTGTGACTAGATTGTTTCACTTAGAATAATGTCCTCAACTTTCATCCATGTTGTAGCCTATGTCAGGATTTCCTCCTTCTTAAGGAGGAATAATATTCAATAGTATTGAATATTTAATTATATGAATATGCCACATTTTGTTTATCCGCTCATCTGTCAGTGAACACTTGGGTTGCTTCCATGTTTTAACTACTGTGAATAATGCTGCTATGAACATGGGTGTACGCATCTCTTTGAGATTCTGCTTTCAGTTCTTTTGGGTATATAACCAGAAGTGGGATTGCTGGATCATATGGTAATCCTGTTTTTAATTTTTTGAGGAACCACTATGCTGTTTTCCACAGGAACTCTACCATTTTACGTTTCCACCAGCAGTGCACAAGGGCTCCAGTTTCTCCTTTTCCTCACCAACACATTATTTTTTTTAATTTTTTGTTAGTAGCCATCCTTAAGTGTGTGAGGGGAGTATATCTTAGTGTTGATTTGCATATCCCTAATTATCAGTGACATTGAACATCATTTCATGCTCTTATTGATCCTTTGTATATCTTTTCTGGAGAAGTGTTTATTCAAATCCCTTGCTCAGTTTTGAATCAGGTTTTGTTTGTTTTTTGCAGTTCAGTTGTAGGAGTTCTCTACAGATGCTGCATATTAATCCCTTACCAAATACATGATTTACCAATATTTTCTCCCATTCTGTGGGTTGCTTTTTTATCCTATTAATGGTGTCTTTTGGTACACAACATTTTCTAATTTTCATGAATTGCAGTTTTGTTGTTTTGTCAGTTGCTACCTTTGCTTTTGGTGTCATATCCAAGAAAGCAGCGCCAAACCCGATACTGTGACACTTTTGTCATATGTTTTCTTCTAGGAGTTTTATAGTTTTATGTCTTTGGCCCATTTTTGAGTTAATTTTTGTATGTGATGTTAAGGGTCCAACGTCATTCTCTTGGCTGTGGATATCCAGTTTTGCCAGCAGCATTTGTTGAGAAGACTGTCCTTTCCCACACTGAATGATCTTGGCACCCTTATTGAAAACTATGCCAATAGCTTTTAAGCTATGTTTGTAATGCAGCAATATGGATTTGTGAATGGCATTAGCATTGCCCAATAAGATTGAATAACCTTCTGTTTTCTATCTTTGGAGGCTTATAAATTCCCATGTTATTTTTTAGAAGAATGGAGCTATGCATTTCCTAATTTCAGACCTAAACTGTTGTTTTCTCATTTCAGTTCCCTCTCTTGGCTCCATCATCTACCTCGCTTCAGCTTCACTGCCATCCCACAGTCCATGCCACCACCTTCTCTTGCCAGACAACCTGTAATAGCTTCCCAACTGGTCCCTTCAATCTAGTCTCTTCTGATATTTTTGAAATGCACATTCCATCAATCCATTGCTCATAATATTTCAGTGGCTTCTCTTTGCTCTTATAATAAACACTGTATTTATCAGGGTGACTATGTGTTGCCATAGTTCTGACCTCCCTCTCCTCTCCAGCTTCATTTGGTACCATGCTTTTGCTCTTATTATCGAGCAGGCCTCCTTTCAGTTCCACTAACATACTTTCTTCCCTCCTTTCACAGCCCTTTGCACATGCTGTTCCTCTGCCAGCATCACTCTCCAAACCAATCTCCTTTTCCTGTCATCTAAAGAACTCCTGTCCATTCATCAGATCGCCACTGATTTTATTAGCTCCCAATGGAGAATTTCCCTATCCCCCTTATAGACAATTAACCACTATATGATCTCAAAGCACCCTGAGTCTTTATAACACTGTTCCTTGTAATTTTGCATTTATGAATGTGATTCTCTGGTTGATATTTCTATCCCCCACTGGACTATTAGCTCCATAAGGGAAAAACTTGTCTGTCTTTTAGCCCCCCAGGGCCTTGAACAGTGTCCAGGTCATAGAGTAGGACATTTGACATTCAACTTATTTGACCTCTTTAGAAGCAGATGCTCATATTTGGCCAATAGTCTCAACTCAGAGGGAGGTAATCAAGGGCAAATCTCTGAGGGATTAAAGAGTCAGGTTTAGCAGTAAGAAGAGCCTTCTGAGTGTAAATGTTGATGTCTCAGAGCCCTGGTATTTATGGTTTCTCCTTTATTTGGTCTGGACACAAAACATTCTGCCTTCTCCTTTGGTACCGTCGTTTCCTTGTTTAGGAGGAAATTAAAGCTGCACCTAACATGCTACAAACAGTTTGGGGGGAAGAGAGGTGTCTGGTTTATGGCTTTGAGGGGAATGTTAACTGTGCAGAGCTTTGTAACCCCAGGATTTACTATGTGTATAATTCTCGGATGGATTTGCGTGGTCCTCCATTAGCCTAGTCCCAGCTTCAAGCTGTTTCCCTGGCTATCTATTTCCCAAGGGATCTAAGGGTAGAGAGTAGGAAAAAAAAAAACAGAGATAAGACTTCTCCATGAGCAAAGACATCTTTTCCAGGCAAGCCTCTTATCCCAGCAACCACTGGGGCATGTTGAGGGGATACTGTTGATAATAACGGTAGTAGTAGTAATAATGATAACTATTATTATTATTGTTATTTTAGCACTTACTGAGTTTTGTTATTTTGCCTGCATTGTCTTATTTAATATTCCCAACCACCCAAGGAGGGACTCCATTTTACCCAGGAGTAAACTAAAACTTAGAGAAATCAAGCCCTTTCCTTAGGACCACACATGAAGCAACAGGTGGTGAAGGGATTTGAAACTGGGCAGATGATCTTCCAGTCCCATTGCTCTTTTTTTTTTTTTAAGTTTTTTTTTTTAACCATTATTCTTTTCATTTTTTCAATATTAATTAATTAATTTATTTATTTATTTATTTTTGGCTATGTCAGTCTTAGTTGCGGCACAAGGGATGTTCGTTGTGGCATGTGGGCTTCTCTCTAGTTGTGGCTTGCAGACTCCAGGGTGCTTGGGCTCTGTAATTTGCAGCATGCAGGAGCTCTAGTTGAGGTGTGTGAGCTAAGTAGTTGTGGCATGCAGGCTTAGTTGCCCCATGGCATGTAGGATCTTAGTTCCCTGACCAGGGATAAAACCCATATCCCCTGCATTGGAAGGAGGATTCTTTACCACTGGACCACCAGGGAGGTCTCCCCAGTCCTGTTGTTCTTGACCACTGTTTTATCTGCCCTTTTTCAGAACTTAATCATTCCTTTCATAAATCTTTTTTATTTTTTGGGCATCTGTTGTGTGATGGACACTGGGGATTCAAAGCAAGGTAAGTTATAGATGGTCGCTTCCCTGGAGAAGTTCAGCACCCACTGGGGGCCATATCAACCTCATCCCCTCCTTGCTGACACTCATTGAACGCTTACTGGGAACCAGCTCTGCGCTAAGCCCTGCACCTGTGATAGTCTCAGAACTCTCCTCAGGTAGGTGCTATTATCATACCCTTTTTACAGATAAGACAGTGAAGGCACAAGAGAAAGTACGTTGCCCGAAGGCCCACCACCAGAAAGCGACTGGCTGGGATAGGGCTTCAAGTTTATTTGTCTTTATCAGATGTCTGTGCCTTTCACCACAACACTGAATTGCAGAAATGTGGAGAATGCACACACGGGAGCTTGCAGGGCACTGTGAGAGTTCAGGGCAGGATGTGCTTAATTCTGTCTGGAAAGACCAGAGAGGGCTTCCTGGAATATTAGATCTAGAGAAGAAGCTACGCGTTTTGGTTGGGTAACAGTACCATCTGCCTTCCTGCTTAAATATATTCCACATCTGGCAACAAGTGAGATTGGAAGAAGGGAAAGCCAATGGGGAGACCTTCCTAGAAGACGCATTTGTGTTCAACATATAGAACTTTCTGATAATTATTCCAGACTAAGAGTAGAAGGGAATCTTTGGGAAATAGTGAGTTCCCCGCCATGGAGGTTTAAAGGAGGCCAAGGATCCGCAAGGAGGAAATTCAGTGAGATGAGGTCAAGGGTACCCAATTTAGTTGTGCATAAGAATTGGTAGGTGATTTGTTTAAATACCAGTTCTTGGGCCTTTCCTCTACACCTTCTGATTCAGTGGGTCAGGACAGGGTCCCAGGCACCTGCATTTTTAACAAACTCCCCAGGTGATGCTGAAGGATCTAGTCATGGTAAAGTTACACTGCCACAAATGGGCTAGGTGACCTTTAAAATTTTCCAACACTGAGGTTCTCTAAAGTGTTTCCTACAGTGTATCTCACAGACCATTCAATGTGTAATAGGAGTTGACAAACGCTCTCTTTCAAACAACAGATAGTGAAGGATTTTGGCTTTGTGGGCCATAGGGTGTCTGTCACTACTCAAATTACTGTGTAGTCTGAAAGCAGTCATAGATAATATATAAATAAATGCGTGTGGCTGTGTTCCCATAAAATTTTACTTAAAAAATAGGCAGTAGGCCAGATTTGGCCTACGGGCTGTACTTTGCTGACCCCTGGCCTACAAAAATTAGTGCTATGTAAAAATGAGTTTATGAAAAGCTGCAAACCATATCTCTTCATGAAAAATCATGGTACATAGTAGCATCTTAAAAGCTCTGAGAAGGCCTGAGAAGTAAAGAGATTTGTTGAGTTTGGGTTGGCCCAGGATTTCTCAAATTCTTTTCACCAAGGGACCTTCTTACTATATAACACTCCCATCACCTTAGAACTGGTGTTCCAGGGAACACACCTTGAGAAGCACTCACTCACATCTTACGAGTGGGCAACATACATTACAGTTGGAATAGATTGTCCTTGGGGAGTTTAGGAAGAAATTTTCCCTGTAATACTTGCTTTACCCAGAACACTGTTGCCTAAACTTAACCCATTTAAGGTTGACTTAGGGAGCTGTACCTTGATTAAATGAAAATCAGCTTGTCAGTTTCCTTCCTCAGGAAGGTGGTTATGAGTGCAAGTGAGGGGGCAGAAGCGATGGGTTGTTTGGAAAGGGTCAAAGAAAAAACATGTTGGAAAGGAAGAAGCAGCAGATAGGGGAGTAAACAATCATAATCAGAGTTGGTAGATACTTGCTGTATGCCTACCACTTTAGATCTGTGGTTCTCAACTGGGGGCAGTTTTGCCTCCCAGGGGACCTTTGGCAATGTCTGGAGACATTTCTGATTTGTCAGAACTAAGGGTAGGGGATATTGTACTGGCATCTACTGGGAGACCAGGGATGCTGCTAAACATCCCACAATGCACAAGACAGCCTCACCCCCACCCCCAGCAAGGAATTATATAGCCCCAAATTTCCATAATTCCTCTGTTGAGAAACTTTGATCTAGATGACCTAGTTTCTTCCACATAACAACTTTGTTAGGTAGTGGTATTATTTGTGCATTTAAGAAATGAGGAAACTGAAGCAAAGACACATGTATCTTTCCTCCAGACTTTCCGTAGTTAGTGACGGAGTGAACCTACCCTCTTAAAAGCTTGCACTCAGCTGCCTGTGGCAAAGACAGCTTTCACTTCCTTGGCCACAGAGCCCATGACTCCAAGAGGTCTTCCCACAGATCCTTCACCTCACTGTCCCTTTTGTTACCCCGTCCCCTTTCATTTTCTGCTCTTGATGCCTTACGTAGGTAACATACAACTTTATCTGTCCTCTAAAAATATATCTCTGGCAACCACCAAAACACTGTATTTAAGCATTGAATGGCCAGCCAAACTATTTATGGTCTGTTAGGTTTGTAACACCAGGCAAATGATTTTGACTTATTTGTTTTGGTTTCACCACCTGTAAATGGAAATAACAACATGTGTCTTTCCTACCTTGATCCAGTTCGACTCAAACATAAGCTGTTGGCTCAGGACTCTGCTTGGAACGTTGGGGGATCCAAAGAATGCACAACCCCCCAGGGAGAGTCCTCTGAGCCGTTGGGATCTTTAAGGAGGAGGCAAATTCCTTGTTTTTTATAAGCCTGCCCAGCTCCAGTTTTTCTAGCAGCCTACAAGAATGCTGCAGAGTGCAAGAGTGCGCTTAAGGAGGTCTGGACAATATCACCAAAGAGCAGTTTTTACCCTGATATTTGGCCTGGGGATAAGAAGGGCTAGAAGTGCATGCACAGTAGCACATCACAACGTTGAAAGTTAAACGTTCCTAGACAGAGCTCTCTCCAAGAGGGCAACTGGGGTAAAGGTGACTGGGACTTGTGAGGAGACATCCTCAGGGCCTGGCACTGTGAGTTCTCCTCCTCTCTGGTAATTAAGAAATGTGAAGCCCTTGTACTTTATTTTTATCACTGCTAAATCAAGCAATTTCAGACAGTCTACGGATAAGGAGGTTGTTTCTGGGAAGACGATACCCCGTGGATTATCATTAAGCATTGAAACCAATGCTCAGAAAATAAAAACAATGCAATGGCATGAATACTCAAGATGGCACATCATAGTGACGAGGTCTGAACGTGGCAGAGAGTCACACACTGTGGACCTGGAAGACTGCGTTTCCCTTTGCTCTCTCGTCCTCTGCTCCTTTGAGAGATGTCAGCCCTTTTGTTCTCTCTTCATCTATACTGACTCTGGCTATTCAATTATTTCACAGTAAGAGAAGACACTCCTAGAATTGGAAATGACAGAGACTCCACAATCATTTTATGAAACTTTCTTTTCAGAATCTCACATCCTCTGGGAAATGAGTGACTGTTGAACACTGTGCTCTTGTTACTCACAAATACAGGAATTAAATCATTTAATAAGAAATGCATGTCCCATAAATGGCCGTTCCCTATCTTCCCAATCATGAACAAAATAAATATTGTGATGTCAGTGTGGTTTGAGGTTATCGGACTGGGGGATGAACAGAGGACATTAGGGCATATGCTCAAGGAGACTCATGGAGGCTGACCAGCGCTTATGAAAAAAAGAAGTGAGGTTGTTCAATTATTTCATAGCAAGAGATATGTTACACGTTATGGATATATGTGATAAGTCATATTTTACTTGACTGCTCTACTAAATCCCATTCCCTTTTTGCTTTCCTTAAGTCTTTTCTCTATAGGGTTTCTTGATTAGCAGTAAGGGGAGTACAAAGACCTATAGTTTGGAACAGATAAAACCTGAGCTTCATATCTTGGTTCTGCCTCTAATTAGCTGGGTGGTTGTGGACCAGCCACTTAGCTTTTCTAGATCTTAGTTTTCTTAACAGTTCAATAAGGAAATAGTACTTATCTCATTGGATTCTTTTGTGAAATAAAGAAAGTGATGTATGTTAGGTGCCTAGAGTACACTAGGCACTCAAAAATGAGAATTGTTATTCTCAGTCAAATAGAAATGAAATCATATTGATGCTCCAGTGAAATCTCTCTATTAAAGACACCCAACTGCTCCCCATGAAGAAGGAGAGCTGCTCCCTGTACCTGGTAACAAACAGGAGACATAATTGATTAGAATTATAACTTGTCATTTTTTTCTAGGCTGACCTCTGATCATTCAAAGTTGGAAGTTACAGTGCAAAAGAAAAAAAAGAAAGAAAGAAATCAGGAGTCCCATAGTAAATAGATTTACAAGAATCCAAATTTGATTGTAGATAAATTATTGTTGAAAGAATTCTTGTAAACACGGGGTTAACAGTCCTTAGGAGAGCAGTCAATCTGTTTCATGTTATCATTTCTTGGTTTCTTAAACCCAGTGGCTCAAACTGGGCTGCCCTCTTAGCCTGGGAAATCCCTAAAGCGGAAACTGGGGGGGGCGGAGGAGGGGAAAGAGCCCCTTTGTGATTTTCTCAAAATGAATCACCCGTGATTAGAGCCAATTCAATCTTGGATTCATTCAACTAAGTCACCTTGAAAAGTGGAAGCACCTTTGCCTTTCCCTTTTCCTTCCTTTGTTCTCTAGCCAGCCACAGCCCCCTGGGTCCACCACACCCCCTCACCTCTTACACAAAGACCTTCAGAATTGGGAAGTTTCAGCAGCCTCCCTGGGGAAGAGCCCTGTGCAGCCTCCCTCCTCCATCCCCACCCTCCAGTCTTTTCTGGCAGGTGCTGGTTGGCTCAGTTTTCCCTCTGGGCGATTTTTGAGTTTTGCTTTTCCTCTCTTTCAGTAAACCCCTCCCCTCCTCCCTGGAGTTAGCAAATGCCTGAGTTGGTAAAACTACTCCTCTCATTGTAAAGAGACTCTGAGAGTCCTTGGTTAATTGTGTTAAAGGCAATGAACTCTTTGCACGTGCCTAAGTAGGCTTTCATGCTGGCTAGAACACCCGGGAAGATGACAGAAGCAAACAAAGGCATCTGGTGGGATTAGATTGGGATAGGTTCCTGTAATGGTATATTTGTACCACTCAGGGATGTGGTGGGGGAAGAGGAGTTGTGATCTTCCTTCCCCTCTTCCTGCTTTCCTTCTGATCCAGGGAGCAGACAGAATAGTGTTTTAAGGAGGGCAAAGCTGATGCTGGGATAGAATTTTTTAATTCAATTCTGTATGATTTGATTCAGCCAGCCATGCCTGAGCCTCAACTCTGGGAGGTGTGGAGCTGGGTTAGATCCTCTCCCTGCCTTCTAGGAAGGGAGATGCCTGTGTTACAAAACACCTGCCTTTTCCAGTGTCAGGCTGGTGCTCAAAAATACTGACTGAATGAACACACCCCACCTTCACAGATTTTGTCCTAAAACCATAGCAAAGGGACTCTTTCTCACTCACTACTTTTCTTTAAACTGATTTTCTGTCTTTTTCACTTAGCTTCATCCTAATCAATACATTGTGAAATCATGGATCCAGTGTATTAACTGGATTTTTACAAATGCACATTAACATAAGTGCGTGAGCAAGTGAACCTGTTCCTCCATGTACCACATACCCAATGAGCCTCACGTATCCCCAGTGGCGGGTAGACCACCCATGGGGACCATGGCCATAGGGTGCACTGCATGTGGATACACGGCAGAGGTTTTTGCAGAGGCTATCCCATGAAGTCAGGGAGGGGAAGGGAGGCAAGAGGGGTAGAAAGTGGGGGACACAAGGCTTCTCTGCAGATTCTGGGCTGAGATTCAAACCATAAATGGGAGTTTGCTAGGGAGTCTTGGGGAAAGCGGCTCCAGACAGAAGGAGCAGAGAGTGCTAAGCTTAAAGTATTAGGGAAGGGAGTAAGGAAAGGAGTGAAAGATTGATTGAGGCATTCATTCGACAAATATCTCATTTCAAACCACATATCTGTTTGTTAGTTTTCCACATGGTTGGTTCTGGAAGGATCCACCAGGAAGTGTGATAAATAGTGTTGCTCGCCATCTAGTTATACAGGCAACGCACACATATGCAGATACAGGTATCCGGAGACAAGTATCCTTAGAGAGTGTACAATTAAGGACCAAAATAGCAGCACTGATAAGTTACTTACTGTGAGGTCAGAGGAGCAATTTCTGCAGATAGCACTGGCTGAGAGAGGCTTCCTGAAAGTGACGGACTGGGAAGAATGGGGTAAATTTGGAGAATGGAGGAAACAGTTCAGATAGAAGAAATAGGCCAGGAGGGGCAGCTGCGGTGACAGGGACATACTTAACCTGGCTCCACCCCTCAGCTTCTAGACTGAAGGTGGGCACAGCTGTAATCCAGGTTCTTAACCCAGTGCCCTGGGTGGATGTTAAGGGGTCTGTGATTCCCCACACATTGATGCAAGTGTTGTGAATTCATGTGTGCGTTTTTCAGGGGAGTGTATTTCTAGTTTTCATCTAAGGCTCCAAAGTAATACAAAGTGGCTCAGGGGTTTCTAGCAAATCTATTCTGATGTGCCTTTAGTATGTTATTTCTTTAAGTCTTACTTTGTTTTTTTCTTTACAAAGAGAATCCAGTTTTCACAAACTTGAAAGGAAACAGAATTTCTCAGAGTGATTAGGTTAACTTGCTCAAGGTCACTTGGTGGAATCAAGCCTCCCCAGTGAGATCAGACTCTAAGGCCCACCCATGCTCTTAACCACATGATATGCTGTTTAGTCACCCTTCCCACAAAGCAAATCCACCCAGGTGTCTGGCCAGCAGTGTCACCTCCACTGTGAGGGTTTCTGATATTTTCAGCTTGTGAAACAGCCCCTCTGAGTGATAGGCCCTGGTGCCTGACCTTGGCTTGAGTGTTAATTTTCTCCTTTTGACACCTGATTTTACTAATCATCATACTCTACTTATAAGAGCTAGTCCTTTGGAAACTGTGGAAAGAAAGCATGCTTTAAATACCTTCAGTACAGCCCATCTTTTTAACGTGGTATTTCATTACAGTCGCTACACAGGAACCATAGGTTCAAAAACAGCCATTTAAAAATCACCATTTAAAATCAATATTTTTATGAACCTGATTGTAAATGCACTGCTTAGACATAATTTTTAAATGAACTCTTCTTTTTCTTTTTGTTACACAAAAGTAGAGAGATTATAACCAAGCCCCATGTTCCCATCTTCTAATTTTATTCATGAACACGTGACCATTCCTATTTCCTCTTAGCCACACCACTCACTGACCCCATCTGGGATTATTCTGAAGCAAATTCCACATATCATATAATTTCACCCTTAAATATTTCAGCATTATACAGAATTTTAAATAAACTGTTATAAATAGTATAGGCCACTTGCCAGGTCATGGAAAAGTCGTGTGCTATGCAATGGCGTGTGAAAGATTTTATTTAAACAGGGCTTCTCTGGAACATTTCTGTGTGATAATTTCTGTTGGTTGAAGGTCTCTTTGATAAAGAACTCTGTCGTGCTTTCGAGAATCATCGTTGCTGTGAAGTATAGTTTTAGTCAATTCAGTAAATATGTAAATGTGGACAGTCAGTTCCGCTATAAGGTATGTTTTGAACACATGCATTTGTTCCAGTGCCATTGATATATTGGGGAGTAATTTGGGTATAACCAAATTTCGTGTTAGCTAATGCATGATTTCGTCCCCCAAAAAACACTTGACAAGCATAGAAAACTGTCCTGAGCTGACCTGAACTGCATGGGAATACACAAAATACACACACATACACACACACACACCCCCTCAGACATCCACCAGCTACCTCGGTTCACTCCACATATTATGAGCCACACCATCCACATCCGGTACTAGAACTTTCCATCCAGTTTCAGACAACCCTGCTTCCACCACTTCACAATTGCTCCCAAGCTGAAACCCTCCCAACAACCCATTTCCACAGGCAATGGCAGGTCTTTTTCAAGGCAAAGTGTTATATTTATTGCAGTTATTTTTGCATTTCCTAACCATTTGACATAGGTAAAACAGGGTTTCTGTTTTTATTAGATTCCTATTCTTTTTTTTTAATGTATTGCTGATAAGTTTGTGAGTGGTGTACCTTTAACCCAGGGTTTCTCAACCTTGTTGCTGTTGGCATTTGAGGCTCGATCATTTCGTGCCATGAGGGCTGTCCTGTGTGGGAGAGGGGATTTAGCAACAACCCTGGCCTCAACCCACTAGACGCCACTAGCACCACCTCCTCTCCTGCCCACCCCCTCCCAGTCATGACAAACAAAAATATTGGTAGACATTGTCAAGTGTCCCCTGGAGAGAGGGGCAAAATGATATGAGGTTTCAAGATTTTTATGAGTAACTGAGAGTCTCTGCCGTAGCCCTATTTCCCATGAGCCCTGTGGTATTTCTTTTGCTACTTTGCATCGCATGATAATTTTTAGGATCCTGTATGTCCCGTTACAGCAGAACTGTCACGTCTGAAATGAGTGTCTCCACGTGAGTCCTCATGCTCATACTATTTATGGTAGGCTATTGGATTCCATTCACTGCATAGAGTTCAAAATGTAACTTCTGGAATTAAGGGAGTTATTCACTTCTAACAGTGTCTTTACTTTCAAAGTACATAGATCTTGACTATACAGTACCTTATAACAAAGATAAAAGTAACAACAGAAACTGCCATTTTTCAGGTACTTTATAAGAACCAAGCACTCTGCTGTAAGCATTAAATTCAGGGTCACATTTAACCTTCAAAAGAACCCATTCTGGGGGCCACTGACTATCACATCCTTTAGCAAAAGAGAATTCTCCGAATGGAATCTGAGTTCCTGAGGAACCGGACGATTTACCTGAGGTCAGTCCTGTAGGAGAGTGATGAGAAGCATCAGGGCATAGTACCTCTAACTCTGAAGTCAGTGTTCTCATGCTTCTAGAGCCTCCTTGCTTAAGGATATGAGAGGCTATTTACTGAGCACTTGCTCCTCTTACCAAAGTCGTGGCTGTAACCTTGATAACATAGCAAATAGCTGAAAAGCCAAAGTGCCCAAACAAAGGGACTGAGCTCAGTAAAAATGATCTCACATTCCTGCACTGAAGCCCTATGTTAACATTAAATATAAGGTTGTAGAAAAAAAAATGTATGGAGATATCTTCATGCTTTATGTATCCAACAGCTTGTGGATCTGTTTCCACACAGCAAAGTACTAGAAAGTGTTATACCAAATCAGGAAGGGCCATTATTATCTCTTTGTGCTAGGGTTACCAATGACTTCTGGCCTCATCATTTTGTTTAACCATGTTTTAAAAATTTTCAGCCATAGACATGTATTACATATATATTTACATTATTTTATATGTATTTCATTATATATAATATATATATTATATATATAAAACATGATTTTAAGGAAAAAAATGAAGCCCGAGATAGCACAAGAGATAATAAAAGGGGAACCAGACACTTAATGAGTTCAAGACACTTAATGTATTAAATTCTAGAATATAGAAAGGACTTGGAGATGTGATTACAAAACCACTGTCAGCAATCTTAGAGAAATCAGAGACTGGGAGCAAGGCCAGGGAATTGGAGACAGGAATTTGTTTTTCCAGTTTTCAAAAATGAGAAAAATGTGCATTCAAAGAACTAGAAGGCAATGGATGTAGCATTCGGAACCTGATCATTAAACACAACCTTTACGAACATCCAGGAAAGACAGCTCAGCCAGCAATGGCCAACAGCCTGCAGAAGTTCAAGTCACACTCACCTAACTTTATTTCCTCTTTCAATTGTTTGTTTTTGATAGATCAATAAAGTATTCCAGGTATCACACACTTCAATTCCAACAAGAGCATTTGATAAACAGATGTGTGTTTTTCGTTATGGAAAGCATGGGCTAGGTGATAACTTGATGAGTTGAGTTCACAGCTAACTGAATTATCCATACTAACTACCAGTGGCTGTAGACTACCTGAGCAAGGTGCTGGGCTAAGCCTTTGAACACAGCCTCGTGGGATGGGTGCCATGGTTATTCCTCTTCTCAGAGACAGGGACATGGAGGCTTGGAGAAGCTGTCCTATTCTTGAAGATACATAATATGTAAATAGCAGAGTTGGGATTGGTGCTTTTAATTACCACTCCATATCATCTTCCTCATAAATAAATGGGGATGGAAATATGAGGGCTGCAATTGCAGGCTATGAGTCTTTATTTTTTATTATGATTTTTTTTGGCTGTGTTGGGCATTGCTGCACATGGGCTTTCCCTAGTTGCGGCGAGCGGGGGCTCTTCATTGAGGTGCACAAGTTTCTCAGTGCGGTGGCTTCTCTTGCCACCGCAAGAGAAGGGCATGGGCTCTAGCTGTGTGGGCTTCAGAAATTGCAGCACATGGGCTCAGTAGGTGTGGCACGCAAGCTCTAGAGCGCAGGCTCAGTAGTTGTGGCGCACAGGCTTAGTTGCCCCCCAACATGTAGGATCTTCCTGGACCAGGGATCAAACCCACGTCCCTGCATTGGCAGGAAGATTCTTAACCACTGTGCCACCAGGGAAGTCCAGGCTGTGAGTCTTTATCTCATGCAGTATATTGATCAATGACTGTGGGAAGACATTCAGGAACCTTTTTGATGTGGGCCGAGCGATGGGATTCTTGAGCAGTGGAGGAGCTGAGGGTGCAGGGCGTGGAGACTAATATCACCCTGTTTGGTCCTGAGGGATGGCTGGTTAGCCAAAGACGGGTAAGATTCCTCAAGGGAGGAACAACCTAAGACAGGCACAGTCGCAGAGGGGCCAACATGGGTGGGGCACAGACCCCTAATATCTGAGAGAGGTCTCCTGCCCCCAGGGCTGTTTTGCTCTCCACCCCCAGCTCAAATCCACACCTGCTCAACTCGGACCCAGGAAGTAAACAAAGATAATTGCCTCAATCATGTGAGGCCTTTGACTGTTTATGAGTGTAACCTGAGAATGTTAGCCCACGAACTCAATAAAAGCAGCCTGGGATGAGTCAGCGGGGCTCTTGATCCAAGAGGTCTTGAGCCCCCCGTCCCACTTTTCTCTTCAGTCTGTGTCTGTGTCTTCTTCAAGCTTGCGGCACCCGTCACTCACCTCGAGTCGCCGAGCTGGTCTCGGCAAGTGGCGCCCAACGTGGGGCTCGAAAGGCGTGAGTGACGAAGGTTCACGGAAAGTGAAATTGATAAAAGTAAAGAATTGGGAAGTGCCGTGAAGCCCCCAAGAGGAGAGTAAGAGGCCTCTGAGAAAATCCTGCCAGTAAGTAAATCTCTTGGGTAGTCTGTGTTCGGGGTAAAATATGGGAAATAAAGAAAGTTCAGATTAATATCGACCAGATGTATGCCTGTTACGGCAGCTCCTAAGGGCAGGTGGAGTAAAAAGCAAGTGAAGGTCTTGTAAAAAGCAAGTGAAGGTCGATTGTTAGAAATTCTGTAAATAGTTGAGAATACTGTATGTGGTTTCCTTCTTTAGGCTAACACTGGGTTTATGTACTTAGGGATAAGGTTGGGAACGAACTTAAAAAATTGCATTCTAAAGGGATTCCCGTACCAGGTTCTGTTCGGTCAAATGTGGTCTCTGATTAAGTCAGTATTAAAGCCTCTATTAGAGCCTCTATGGGCTCCTGAGGGCTCAAATGATAGCTTTGATGAAGAAGCTGGTCCGTCAGAGGACCGATGGGCATATGCGGTGCCAAACGAAACTGAAAAACAGAAGGGAATACCAATGGCTGAGGGATTAAGACCCTCGGCTCCCTTACTTGTGGAGGAGGGCAAACTTCCTATACTGCCCCCTCCTCCACCCTCTTTAATGCCGCCTGGGGGAGCTTATGCCTTTCCTGTGTCTATAGGACACTCAGTTTTATCACCCTTACAGAAGGGCATTTTACAGGCTAGACAAGAGGGAGATCTGGAGGCTATGCAAATGGCATTTCCAGTGACTATTCATGAAAGGGTGGCACCTGGAGTGGATCCTAATAATCCTAATGGAATTTATGAGGCAGTACATGAGCCGATACCTTTCAAAATATTGAAAGAATTAAAACAAGCAGTACAAAATTATGGAGTAAATTCTCCATTCACCATAGGTATCATACAGGGAGTAGCCGAAGGCTCTCGTTTGATTCCAGCTGATTGGGCAACGTTGGCTCGTGCAGTACTAGCCCCGGGAGAATTTTTACAATTCAAAACCTGGTGGTGTGATCATGCTGAAACTATGGCAAACCAGAATCGAGCAAGGCAGATTCCCGTCTCCTTGGATCAATTGATAGGTAGTGGAAATTGGGGCAGAGTTCAAGATCAGATTCTGATGGAAGATCAGGCCATAGAACAGGTGAGACATTGTTGCTTAAGAGCCTGGGAGAAAATAGAAGCTAAAGGGCAAGCTCCTGTCTCTTTTCAAAAGATCATGCAGGGGGCAAAAGAGCCCTATACTGAATTTATTGCCAGATTACAGGAGACTATCAAGCGGCAGATCACTAATGCTGAGGCTGCTGATACTATTTTGCAATTATTGGCCTTTGAAAATGCGAATACAGATTGTAGGAAGGCCATTGGACCTATGAAAGGAAAGGGAACATTAAATGATTATATTAGAGTGTGTCAGGGAGTGGGAACTGAGAGCTTTAAAGCAACAATGATGGCACAAGCTATGGCTGGACTGAAAATAAATAACAAATTTCCAGGGAAATGCTTTAACTGTGGTAAACAAGGACATACAAAGAAACAATGTAGGAAGAGAGTGGATAGAAGGGCTGTTAATTTTCAAGATAATGTAATCAAAGGGCAAAAACAGCCTGGACTTTGTCCAAGATGTGGAAAAGGATTTCACTGGTCAAGCCAGTGTAAATCTAACTTCCATAAGGATGGAACCCCTTTGTCGGGAAACTAACAACGGGGCTCACTCCTAGCCCCGCAACCAAAGGGAGCCTATCAGATCTAGAAACAGGCAGAAATGGCCCAATACTCCGCAGTGTCATGGAATTATCACCAGCCACAGCAGGCAGCGCAGCCTTAGACCTTCCTTGTGCAGAATCTATTATTATACTGCCTGCAGAAACTCCAACATTGGTCAGAACAGGAATTACTGGACCTTTGCCAAAAGAAACCGTTGGCTTAATACTAGGAAGATCTGGTTTAACATCAAAAGGAGTTAGAATTCATACTGGAGTAATTGATAATGACTATACTGGAGAAATTAAAGTGATGATATCAACTTCGGTTCCATGGAAAGCCCATCCAGGTGATAGAATAGCACAGTTGCTTATTCTGCCATATTATAAGATTGGCAATAGTACAAAAGTAAGGAGAACGAGAGGCTTTGGAAGCACAGGAGAGGCTGGAGTTTTCCTCTCTGAAAAAATTTTAGAAACACGCCCGACGTGCTCAGTAACTATAAGTGGGAAAGCTTTTAGAGGATTAATAGACACAGGTGCTGATGTTTCAATTATAAGCAGTAATCATTGGCCTTCTCGCTGGCCTACTTGTCCTGCAGACATTACAGTGGTGGGTTTAGGTAGAGCTCATGGCTTGCAGCAAAGTGCTAAAATATTGCCTTGTATTGGCCCAGATGGGCAGCCAGCCCACTTACAACCCTATATAGCAGACCTTCCAATTAATTTATGGGGAAGGGATTTATTGCAACAATGGAAGGCTGAAATCCACATTCCAACGATAGATACTTATAGTATGCAAAGTCAAGAAATGCTAATAAATCAAGGATATCAGCCAGGGTTAGGTCTTGGTAAATATCATCAAGGGAAACTATTTCCCATTCCAGCTGAAGGTAATGCAAATAGAGAAGGTCTTGGATATCAGTCTTTTCACTAGTGGCCACTGTTCGTAAAAGCTTACTGCTTCCCCCAGCACCAATCCCATTGACCTGGAAAACCGATACACCTGTATGGGTTGAGCAGTGGCCTTTAACCATAGAAAAGTTAGAAGCTCTAACAGAATTAGTGACTGAACAGTTAGAAAAAGGACATATTGAAGAATCTTTTAGCCCATGGAACTCTCCAGTATTTCCAATAAAGAAAAAAACTGGTAAATGGCGTTTATTAACAGATCTCAGAGCAGTCAATGCAGTTATACAACCAATGGGGGCCTTACAACCAGGCCTCCCATCACCTAATATGATCCCTGCTAATTGGCCTTTAATAGTTATTGATCTGAAAGACTGCTTTTTCACCATTCCATTACATCCCAAAGATAAAGAAAAATTTGCTTTTTCTGTGCCTGCACTAAATAATAAAGAACCTCGAAAAAGGTTTCAATGGAAGGTGTTACCTCAAGGCATGTTGAATAGCCCTACTATTTGCCAGAATTTTGTTGCTAAAGCCCTTGAACCAGTACGACTAGAATTTCCTAATTGTTATCTTATCCATTACATGGATGATATCTTGTGTGCTGCTCCTAATCAAGATTTACTTACTTCTGCGTATATTAGCATGCAGCTTTGCCTTGATAGAGCAGGACTTAAAATAGCTCCGGAAAAGGTACAAATGCATAGCCCGTATCAATATTTGGGCACAATAGTTGATAGAACAACTATTAGACCACAAAAGGTGGAACTGAGGTCAGATCAAATCCAAACTCTTAATGATTTGCAAAAACTCCTAGGAGATATTAATTGGCTCCGCCCATGCATAGGGATCCCCACCTATGCATTGTCTAACCTATTTGCTTTGTTAAAAGGAGATTCAAAATTAAATAGTCCAAGAACTTTAACATCAGCTGCTTTAGAGGAACTAAAACTTGTAGAAAATAAAATTCATTCTTCTCAATTACAGAGAGTAACTGTTAATCAGCCATTGCAATTAATTATATTACCTTCTCCTCATTCACCTACGGGGATATTAATGCAAAATGAAGGAATTGTGGAATGGTTGTTTTTAGCAAATACTGTGGTAAAATCCTTGTCACCTTATTTAGAATTATTAACTCAGTTGGTTCTGAAGGGAAGAACTCGAAGTAAGCATTTAATTGGAACTGACCCTTCACATATAATTATTAATTTAACTACTAAAGAAATTCAGGCTTGTTTCCAAAATTGTGTAAGTTGGCAAATTGCCTTTGCTGATTATATTGGAAAAATTGATAATCACTATCCGAAAAATCCCATTTTGCAGTTTCTTAAGAGAACTCAATGGATTCTACCTCGAATAACAAAATCTGATCCTATACCAGATGCTTCTATAATTTTTACTGATGGCTCTAGTAAGGGCCGAGCGGGATATACGGGATTTAAAACACGACAAATCCCTGTCCCTCACTTTTCAGCTCAGCAAGCAGAATTATATGCAGTTATCTGTGCTTTGCAAGACATACCTCAGGCCGTTAATATTTTATCTGATTCTGCCTATGTGGTTCAAGCCACTAATATGATAGAAACTGCTACTATCAAGCAGTCTATTCCACAGCCTCTTTATGATCTTTTTCTATTACTTCAACGAGTTGTCCATTCTAGAAACGCTCCTTTTTATATTACCCATATTCGGGCCCATACTACTTTGCCTGGGCCTCTGGCAACAGGTAACAGAGCTGCTGATAGACTTGTTGCACCCGTATTGGATGAAGCTCAACATTTCCACCAATTAACTCATGTAAATGCTAAAGGCTTAAAAATGAAGTTTGATATTACATGGAATCAAGCCAAAGATATATTAAGAACGTGTCCATCATGCCAAATTATTAATAATCCTCAGCAATCTGAACCTGGTGTAAACCCACGGGGCTTGCGCCCTAATTCTTTATGGCAAATGGATGTTACTCACATCTCATCCTTTGGTAAGCTCTCCTATGTGCATGTAACCATTGATACATTTTCTCAATTTATATGGGCTACTGCCCAGTCTGGTGAAACTGCAAAGCATGTGCAAAAGCATTTATATGCATGCTTCGCAGTCATGGGGTTGCCACAAGCCATTAAAACAGATAATGGCCCTGCTTATATTAGTAAAGCATTTCAACAATTTCTTGATATGTGGTCTATATCACATTCTACAGGACTTCCTTACAACCCCCAGGGACAAGCAATAGTTGAAAGAGAAAACCAACTACTTAAAAACATGCTCCAAAAACAAAAAGGGGGAATCACCCAAGGGCAACAAACAATTTTAAATAAAGCCTTATTTACTATTAATTTTTTGAATGTATCTGCACAGGCTACGGATACAGCAGCTGAGAGGCATTTTCGAGCCTCATCTAAGAATGTGACTCACTTTAATGATGCACAGCCGCTGATATGGTGGCAGGACCCACTGACTAATATCTGGTCATCAGGAAGGTTAATCACATGGGGAAGAGGGTTTGCTTGTGTGTCACCAGGACAAGGCCTGGAACCTGTGTGGATTCCATCTCGGAGAATTAAGCCATATCATGAGCGTTCCAAAGAAACGCCATCTTGAATGGGATATAGAATCTCCGGAGATGAACTTTGTACATTTGTTTTCAGGTTTGAGCTTTGGAGACTAAGTTTACTAATTATGCCATCCCTGATAGACCTTTGTGTAAAATAAAACGGATATGGGCTGACAGACAAGATCAGATTCTTTGGGATGTTTGCTGTGGGACGGAGGGTGTAATACTACTTAATGGTTCCTATGGAACAGTATGAAACTGGTCCCCTAAGGGGTATGCAGTCTCTAATGGTTTACACCAAAACAACTCCTCCTGCAATCCCTATAAAAGGTTGTGATGGCGTATACCAATATTGCCATGCACTCGCCCTATCCCATCTTATGGCTTAGGATTGGATTAATACTTCCTTGGCCTCAATTAGAGAATGGCAGAGCTCAAACAGAAATATGGAAACTTCTCTTAAGTTTAAGAACATTACAAATCTGGAATGGCCATGATGCCAGTGACACATCGGCTGGGATATGGAGCAAATGGTTTCACACTGGACATACAACAATTACAAACTAAAATAACTGGCATGCAATATGATTTTTGCAGTCTCTACACCAAATTTGCTACTTTACAAAGTATAGCTGATGGATTAAAAGCATTGCATCCATTGGATTGGATAAAAGGCATGAATAGCAGTCTCCTAAGCATTTTGATACTTTTTGTTGTCTTTTAATTATCCTATGTTTAAGTTCTCAGGTGCACAGGAGGAATGCTCCAAGGACTGACGGAAAAAGAAATAACTCGAATAGGCTTATCTTCTCCTACAGGCTTATCTTCTCCTACGAAAACAAAAAGGGGGAGATGTGGGAAGACATTCAGGAACCTTTTTGATGTGGGCCGAGCGATGGGATTCTTGAGCAGTGGAGGAGCTGAGGGTGCAGGGCGTGGAGACTAATATCACCCTGTTTGGTCCTGAGGGATGGCTGGTTAGCCAAAGACGGGTAAGATTCCTCAGAGGAGGAACAACCTAAGACAGGCACAGCCGTAGAGGGGCCAACAGGGGTGGTGCATAGAGCCTTCCTTATATCACCGTGTTTGGCCCTGGAGGATGACTGGTTAGCCAGAGACGGGTAAGATTCCTCAAGGGAGGAACAACCTAAGACAGGCACAGTCGCAGAGGGGCCAACATGGGTGGGGCACAGACCTCTAATATCTGAGAGAGGTCTCCTGCCCCCAGGGCTGTTTTGCTCTCCACCCCCAGCTCAAATCCACACCTGCTCAACTCGGACCCAGGAAGTAAACAAAGATAATTGCCTCAATCATGTGAGGCCTTTGACTGTTTATGAGTGTAACCTGAGAATGTTAGCCCACGAACTCAATAAAAGCAGCCTGGGATGAGTCAGCGGGGCTCTTGATCCAAGAGGTCTTGAGCCCCCCGGTCCCACTTTTCTCTTCAGTCTGTGTCTGTGTCTTCTTCAAGCTTGCGGCACCCGTCACTCACCTCGAGTCGCCGAGCTGGTCTCGGCAAATGACTCCTGAGAGACTGTAGAACTGACAGTTGTCAGATTCCAGATGACATAGCTGGCGTTAGCCACCCCTGTCTTCAGTGCCACTTCCTGTTCTTTGATTGCAGGAGTGGACTCTCCAGAGGGTGGGGCTGGGAGAGAGGACCAGAGAGGCATGTGTAGAAACCATATTCCAATCTGCTTTTTCCAAAAATGTATTTGCTAAGGTCACCATGAAGTTCAGTCCTTTCAGTACTTTCCATAGACATTTGGCCTGAATAAGAAAGAGGCTTTTGGCCTATTTACTTCCCCAGTTCTTTCAGCTGCAAATAAATCTTTGGCAAAAAAAAGAAAAAAAAATCCTCTGGCTCTGAAAATAAAAGATTTATTTCTTTTTAAACTTTACCCCAAAAGCACTTTGTTATGGAAGTTAGAAAGAAGGAAAAAGCAAGAAAGAAAGAGGGAAAGGGGAGCAGGGAAGAAAGAAAGAAGAGGGGCAAGGAGAAGAAAAAAGTAGCAAGGAAAAAAGAAAGGAGAGAAAAAAATAAAGAATGAGAAAAAGAAACATCTTTGTGTGATAAAATCAGATTTCTTTTTAAGGTGTTGAGGAAAACGAAAGGGGTTACAATTTCCCCAGCTGTTTGGTCTGGATGCAGTGTAAACAAGGCGACCCCAACTGGCCCCCAGGGGGCTGTGAATCTCAGTGGAGCCTGAATGCCTGCTTGGCCAAACTGCCCCAAACCCTCCTGGGGGGGTCCCGCTTGCTGAGCTAGCAGGATTGACCAGGGGAATTTGACCATTTCCCATTTTCTTTCGTCTGAGCGCCAAATAGCAGAGTATGCAGCTGAAGGGTGATGTCCTGGAACAATCAAGGTCAGCTCCGATTAGGAAATGGGGACACAGTTTGCAGATCCTTCCTGACTCTGCAGAGTTGAGTTTGTGGTGAGATTATTCCTAGCCGGTGTTAGGAAATGTCCACCATGAAGATTTGTCCAGACATATAACCCAGGGCTAGTATTCTCTGGGCTTTATTTTCTACTCTATCAAGAATACATCCTGGCATATCTGTATCAGTGAAATGCACTGCAGTCATTAAAAAAGATGATATAGACTACAGGGCAGTAGTACTTGGCAGGGACAGATGCCTGCAGTGTATTGTTTACAGGAGCCCAAGTGTAATAAGACACAGATAACATCAATTATCTCTAGGTGGTAGGATTGCAAGTGATTTTTTAATTTTATATTTTCTATATCCTTTGTATTTTTTATGCTCATAATTATAGCTATGTGTCTGGAGGGTTTCGTACATGGCAGGCTCCATGCCAAGTATTTCATGTGAATCATCTCATTGGCTCCTTGCAAGAGACCTCTGAAGCAAGTACTATTAGCATCTTCATTTTATTGTTGAGGTAACATAATTATGTCCCTTGCCCAAGGTTATGCAAGCCAGAAAGTGCCAGAAGATGGAATTGAAACCCGTAACGCACACTAAAGCCCATTCTCTTAAGCACCACGTGACAATATTTTTTTTCTGAAAACAATCATTAAAATGTATCCTGACAGTCAAATCAGTTTCTGAACAAAATGCAGCTATTTAAAATGAACTGATTGACAATTAATGATGGTACAAAATGTTCCTGATAGTCCATTATGTGAGAATGCAGTTTACAGGCATCATTCCATTGTATGTGCTTGCATGCCCACGTGCGCCCCTAGGAAACAAATATCTATGCTGATGTATTAACTGCGACTTTCAGTGTTGGGACGGGGATCATTTTAGACTCTTCTTTTGATTTATAGTGGTTTAAAATTTTCTGTAATAGCAAGTAGCACTTTTGTAGTAAGGAAAGAAGGACCGCAGCCTCTCCACCTGCCTTCCTGACACCCAGTGCAGCTGCCTGAATGCCTCCCCTCCCCATCCCTTTCACCAACTTCTGGAACAATAGCTTGTCTTTCCCTTTTCTCTCCCCTGGGACCTGCCACTCCATGGGCTTTAGCCTTCTTTGGCCAGAACCTGGTGCCTTAGAGACAAGAAACAGAAACTGGCAGATAACCTACCTCCTGAGTTTTCCATCTCTGTTTTGTCTGCACCCTGGGGCAGCTCACAGAGGTCAAAACCTGGCTTGTTGAAAGGGGCTCGTTAGAGATAAAGGCTCTTGACTCCCAGGACTCAGGGGACAGGGTGTGGCCACTGGACAGCTGGAAGTTTAAAAATCATGTCAAGATTTCTACAGAGACCTTCATGAGAAGCAGCTGGAAAATGTCTCTCGCACCTGATGGGGAGGCTATGTCCCAGGCAAGGGGACTCAATGTAAACCAGGTGCCTTGCCCTTACATGCTGTGCCCTTTGCTTGAAATTCATTCATTCATTCATTCATTCATTCCAGAACTACTTATTGAGTGCCTTCTATATGCAAGATACAGTTCCAGATGCTTGGGAGGAAGCAGATAACAAAACAGACCAAAGTCTCTGTCCCTGGGACACAGCATTCTAACCCTTCCACCATCTGCCTGCTTAGAGAACACCAGCTCATGCTTTCAGACACAGAATTTTAGGCTCAATCTGGAGAGTTCCATGATCATCTAGGGGAAAGGGTTAGGCACACTTTTCTCAGATTCCATTATATTTTATTGGCACTTATTTTTCTATTATATAACTTATTGTACATGTGGTTGCTTATATGTAATGTAATTGTTTGTTTACATGTCTTTTTCTCAAAGACCATGAGCTTGACACACTTGGATTCAAATCCATATTCCACCACTCAGATAGCTGCATGATACTGGGTCAGTTACTTAAATTTCTTTTTTACTTTATCCAGTTTTTTCACCTATATTATAGGGGCATTAATATCTAACTCAAAAAGTCGTTGTGGGGTTTAGAAGAGAAATGAAAAAACCTGTTCATACAAAAACATATATGTGAATATTTATAGCATCTTTATTCCTAAGAATCCAAAACTGGAGGCAAGCCACATGTCTTTTCACTGATGATTAGATCATCAAAATGTGCTACATTTGAACCGTGGAATACTGCTCAACATTAAAAAAGTTGATACATGAAACAACATGGGTGAACATCAAACATTATTTTTTTAAGTATACAATTTAACAGTTTTATTATATTCACAGAGTTGTGTATCCATCACTACAATCACTTTTAGAACCTTTTACTATGCCCCCCCAAAAAACTGGCACCCTTTAGCTGTCATCCCCCACCAAATCTCCACTCCCCCAGTCTTAGGGAATCAACTTTGTGTCTCTATAGCTTTGTCTATTCCAGACATTTCATATAAATGGAGTCAAGCTTCATTCACGTTGTTGTGTCAGTACCCTTTTCCCTTTTATTCCTGAATAACAGTCCATTGTATTGATACACAACACTTATCCATTCATCTGTTGATGAACATTTAGGTTGATTTAATTTTTTGACTATTATGACTAATACACATTTATATACAAGTTTCTTGTTTTTAGTTTTTAGAATATATGTGTATATATATATCTATAACTGTATCTGAATCACTTTACTCTACACCTGAAACTAATACAACATTGTAAATCAACTACACTTCAGTTTAAAAAGAAAAGATATAACAGCAATACCAGCAACACTTCAAACAATAGATAGACTGAAAATGAAAAAAGATCAAACACATTATGTTAAGTGAAAGAAGCCAAAATCAAAAGGCTACATACAGTGTAATTCCATCTGTATGACATCCTGCAAAAGGCAAAACACAGTGGCAGAACAAAGACCAGTGGTTGCCAGGGGCTGAAGTGAGAGGAGGGGATGGCTACAAATGGGTAAAAAGGAACTTTTTGAGATGACGGACTATATCTTTATAGTGGTGGTTACGCAACTATATTCATTGGTCCAAACTCATAGAACTGTGTACTGTAGAACTGTGTTGGATGGATGGATGGATGGATGGATGGATGGATGGATGGATGGATGAATAGATGGATGGGTGGATGGATAGGTGGATGGAAGGAAGGAAAAAAGCAAGGAAGAAAAGATGCTCAACTTAAAACTTCAGGGGATTTAATGCCTCTGAACCTTTCCAGAAGGAAGTGGAAACTAGTGAATAAATGCTTCTCCAACACTGTGCATGACTTCCCAAAATATAATCCCATGAGAACCTGATACCAAGGGTTAGCCAACTCAGTAATGCCCCCCTCACATTTGCTTTCACTCTTTCCTTACCACATCCCATTTTTCCCCTCACTTCTGCTTCTCTGCATTGCACTCCCTAATAAAATAACACAACAGCTTTTGCCCCAGGCTTTGCTTTCAAAGGAACTAAGGATAGAACACTAGGCATGGCATGTAACTAGGTTCTTGCCAAGAGAAATGGGAGCAGAAATGATGTGTGCTGCCTTTGGTTCTGGGCGCACAGCCTTTGGGCATGCTCTCCTTTATTCTGCCTCCTCCTCCTCTGGTGAGCTGGAGCCCAAACTAGAACCTTGATTCAAATACGTAGATAAATTTGACCGCCTCAGAGATGGTGGCACAACAATATGGAAGGAACTCTTTGGTTCCTGGATTGACCCCGTGGAGACAAGATCCTGCCAACCTGGACAAATCATCCCAGAACTGTTAGATGAGAAAGAACATAAGCTCTGTATTCTTTAAACCACGGTGTTTTGGGTGGTCCCTTTGTTACAGCAACATAACCTTTGCCTAAATGAATATGAGGAAGTAATAGGGTTTCTCAAGTACTCGCCATCATGGTGACTCTTCTAAAAACAGGGTGATCACACATATGATTACTGAAATTGTGACACTTTTAAGAGTAAAGGAGGTGCTATTAATAATGATTTTGGGTCATTGGAGTAACAATTTCCCTATTTGTAAGCAATGTCAAACCTCTTCTAAGAAGATACTTGGTATACTTTATCAGGTACATATATAAAGTATGTAACATTTTGTACCTTGATTACTAGGATCAGGATGAAGAATGGAGTGTGGCATTAACATTGATAGCATCTGGCCGAGTGATGGTGGTTATCTGGCAAGTTCTGGTCTTTGCATATAGAATATGTACGGAATCTCCATTCCCAGGGAATGTGGATGTGGCGATTCGCAGCCCAGGAGATCCATAGACGTTGGAATCTTAGGGGAACCTAGGGGGATCTCCAGCATTTCTGTTTACTGCACATGAGGAGCCAGGAGCATCTTCATCTGGATTTGAGTGGCGAGGAGCCTGTAAGGTGGGCCTCAGAATTCACAGGTGGATGAATATGAGGAGATGGACGCGAGGCTCCCCATGGTCCCGTTTCACATTCTGGATCTGAAAACGCTACAGCGGACAGTCTTTGAGACAGACACAGCAGCCCCAGAGTGTTGTATTAGGGCCATTTGACGAAGTGCTGTTTGAGCTTGAAAGAAGGGCATTGTCTCTACAGCTGGAACTTGACTAAGTGAAAATGGCAAGAAATCCAAGGAGCCGCAGTGCCCCATGGGTAAGTGCAGAGTTGATAGTTGGGTGAACATCAAAGCTCACTTCCATCCATGCTTCTCCCCTCTCCTTGCTCTCCCTTTCTTTTTTAAGGTGCTAGACATGCTTCCAGAAAAATCAAGCCATCAGGTGAAGAAAATATGCCCTTGAAATGATTTTTATCATGTAAAAATAGTGGAATGGCTTTCAAGCCCTCTTCATGAGAACTAAACCCTTACCTGCACCATTTTCTTTCCATTGCAAACCCTGTTGCTGGGCAAGTTTGGATTATCATCAAACTAAATCCTGCATGCCTCAATTTGACCCCATATCCACTACTTTTTGCTTTGTTCATTTCCCGGTACCTTCCCAGACTATTATTGCTGCATGAGGCAATGTAGTGTGAGATTGGGCTTACATTAGGCTAGTTAAATTTCGGGCAGGCTAGTAACCACTGAAAATGTTATCACAAGGCCCGGTTATTCAAATTACAAAGGACTTAGTTGGAGAGAGGAAATGAAAGCATTCAGATGCAAGAAATTGTAAAATCTTATTCTGCCAAATAAAACTGTTTCCTTGGAGCTAAATAAATATTCTCCCAGGGACGGACCTGAGGAATCAGACAGCTGCATCTATTTATGGTTTCCCCTGTGTTTCCCTCTCTCCTCTGAGTTGATCAGCTCTACAGAAAGCAGCGGCAGTTTTTTTTATAAAGCCTCCTTTTCCCAGCAAGGGACAGGGGTAATGCAAGAGTGCAACAGCGAGTCAGCTGCCATTGAAATGTTCCGACCATCTGCTCCTTCCCTATTTTTCTTTGCTCTGTACACATTTAAATGTCCTTCCTTATTTATCTGTTTGTAGAGAGCAGATGGAATTGCCATCATCGTATTCCACATACTGAACACCTACTCTATTCTAAGCACCATGTTAGTAACTTTATAAAATTTTCTAATGTCATCCTCACAAAGTTTTAACAAAGTGTAAAACTTTTATTGTCCCACTTTACTGATGGTGAAACTGAGGCTTAGACAGTTTAAGAGATTCACCAAAGGCCGCATAGCTAATAAGTGGGATGTTCTGAACCTTAAGCTTTTCTCCTTCAAAAGAAATGTGTAAGGTGCTGATAAACCTTCAGAAAAGTAACAAAGTAAGTGCAAGTATGTTTGGCATCTTTTCAAGCCATCAGAGCACCCTACTCCTCTGTATCACCTTTCCCAAAACTGTCAAGGATTTTAACAATTCCAAAAGCATCCTTTTTGTACTATTTGCTTGAATATGGTTCTTGTAGAAAGCAAGACAGTTGAGACATCCAAAGAAATAAACCTCTAAAGGCTGAATTTCAGACCATTCGAGCAAGTAATGGGGAAGATCTCTGTAGGTCGGTGGACCTTCCCAAGGCTCCTTTGGTGACTCCAGATAGATAGCTGCTACTATGAAAATTTTAACAACTCTGTGCCTTCAGCAACGTGAAGTTCATATGCAAGACTTCCCAAGATAGGCTACCTATTAAACTTTTCCATTTATTAAAACCAGAACAACAGCAAAAATTCCTTAACGCCACTGCTATGATTCCATACTATTTGAAGGGGAAGGCAAGCCCAATATTTTTCAGACTAGTAGAGTAGGAAAGATCCAGATCCCTGACTTTGTTATGATTAAGTGAACAAGGTGCTTGTTTTCTAGTAAATAAAAGTGTTCTTTGGATACTCTTCTTCCTCCAGTCCCAGGGATATGCCTTCAGTCTGCTGTTGAAAATCTAAAGCATTCCAATTGGAAGAACAGTAGACTTTTCTCTTATTGGACAACTGTCAGTTGAGTTTGGACAATGATTATTCTGCTTCCAGAAAGTCCCTGGGGAGCAGAGAGAGAGGAAGGGACCTTGGGAACTCATCCAGGTGTTAGCCACCTCCTCAGGGGGTCCTCTTCAGGCCATGAAATCCCAGGCCTGGAGCAGACCCCACTGACTTTTTCCAAAATTGGACCTTTATTAGAGAGGCAGAGGCCAAGGATTTTTCCATGAACAGTTCTTCAGCTCTGGAATTCTGAATCTGACCTTCTGGTCCAAGAGAACTTTCATATCCCAGCCTCAAAGACACGGTGTGACTATAAAGCATTGCATTGTTTTTCTTTCCATAGCCTTTTCTCATTTCCAGAAAGAGAGGCTGAATAAGAGGGGTATTTCGGATGTTATTGGCTTAGAAGCAAGTTTGTAGAAAAGAATGTCACCCTAGGGGTTTTCCATGATAGGTAAATTTTTCTCCTTTGCTAAATGAATAATTAATGTTGTTTTAGTATGGAACTGGCCCTTCATTTAGACAACTTATATGCATGAATGCCCACCCCTTTGTTCTCTCAAAGCAAATGGATTCTTTTAACCTACTAGGAGTATGGCTTAAAATAAGTAAACATTTGGGTGGTCTGTTGATATTCACAGAGCACATTTGAAATCAACTATTTTGCCTTCTATGAGAAACAGACTTTAATGCTGTTCAAATAGCTTTGAAATTAAGTAGCACAAGTTGTCTTTGTATATCCTCTGACTTGCTTAGGTTACTGTTTCAGTGGCAGCATTTAGTAATGAAGGGAAGGAGACTGCCAGCCGGAGGGACAGAAGGCCAGGATGGGTCTCCTATGCAGAGTGAATTTTAAACATCAGGAGTGAATAGGCAAATTAACCTGTTTTAAGAATCAGATTCTTAAAACATAGTTATTCTCTCTCTATTCCCACAGAGTTATTGTTTGCCCATCCCCATAGCACAGCCCTGTAGGTGGCATCTTGGGCTCCTTGGGCAGCTAGCTTCAAGTTAGGTTCAGCTAGAGAATGACACTGACAAGAAAATCAGAGGGTAGGAGAGAGAGAAGTCAGGGTATCTTTGCCTTCCTCCCTTACTGTTTCATCAACTCCCCTCTGACCATGCCTCAGGTTACCCCTCATCTCTTTAGCCCACAGGTTGGTTGTCTAAGTCAGCTTGGGCTGTCATAACACATTTCCATAGACTGGGTGGCCTAAACAACAGACATTTATTTTCTCAGTTCTGGAGGTTAGGAAGTTCAAGATCAAGGCACTGGCAGCACTGGTGTCTGGTGAGGGAGCACTTCCTGGTTTGCAGATGGCTCTCTTCTCATTGTATCTTCACATGGCCAAGAGCAGAGAAAGAAGCAAGCTTCTTTTTTTCTTTTTAATTAATTTTTATTGGAGTATAGTTTATTTATAATGTTGTGTTAGTTTCTGCTGTACAGAACAGTGAATCAGTTATACATGTACATATATTTACTCTTTTAAATTTTTTTCCCATATAGGTCATTACTGAGTATTGGGGAGAGTTCCCTGTGCTATAAAGTGGGTCCTTATTAGTAATCTATTTCATAAATAATAGTATGTATATGTCATTCCCAATCTCCCAATTTATCCCCACCCCTTTCGCCCTTGGTAACCATAAGTTTGTTTTCTGTATCTCTGACTCTATTCCTGTTTTGTAAATAGGTTCATTTGTACCATTTTTTTTAGATTCCACATATAAGTGATATCATATGATATTTGTCTTTCTGTGCCTGACTTACTTCACTTAGTATAACAATCTCTAGGTCCATCCGTGTTGCTGCACATGGCATTATTTCAGTGTTTTTATGGCTGCGTAATATTCCATTGTATATATGTACCACATCTTCTTTATCCATTCATCTACTGATAGACATTTAGGTTGCTTCCGTGTCTTGGCTATTGTAAATAGTGCTGCAATGAACATTGGGGTGCATGTATCTTTTCAAATTATGGTGTTCTCTGAATATATGCCCAGGAGTGGGGTTGCTGGGTCATATGGTAGCTCTATTTTTAGTTTTTTAAGGAATCCCTTCTCTTCTTAGAAAAGCACTAATCTCATTCATGAGGGTTCCACCCAATGACCCAGTTACCTCCCCATACTATCCCATTGGAGGTTAGGATTTCAACATAAGAATTTAGGAGGATACAACATTCAGTCCATAGGAATGGTTGTGACTACTTAGGTTTGCTAATCTCTGGGTGCTTTACCACCTCTTGTTTCATCAAACCCACACCTTCTTCCTTTAACACCTTATCATTATGACCAACTTTGGGGGTGATGGTGCGTCCTGTTTTTTGCCAGGATCCTGATAAATAACACAACTGGTTTTTACTTAATAAGCCTAGGAAATACTAGGAATTCTCCTTATAATGACCCCAGAGTTGGATCAGGAGTAATAACAATGAGATCCAACACTTATTCGATGCTTTCCATGTTCCCATGTACTATGCTAAGCAGCATACATGAAGAATTCCAGGAAGCAGAGACCGGACAGGTTTCTCAAAATAATAGGCCATAGGGGGCAGAAACCGTTTATAGGGCATTTATGACCAAAGCCTGTTCTTAAACAGGCTTCCAAAGAAAGTGATCCTTTAAGTAATAATATTAAATATTACTTTTATTAATACTGAATATTAATAAAAATAATTAAATGATCCTTTAATGGCACTAGATAAATGTGGGTAAGAAAACTATTTTCACAAAAATTCTTCTTCACTTAATACTTACTACAAATATCTTTACCATTAACTGTCATGAGATCAAAAGACAATATTTGTCTATCCCCCTCTCTGAGGAATCCACAGGTACACATAATGACATCCCACACCTACATCTACCATAGGCAGTAGAACCTTGGTTATGTGCTTCCTGGGCGAGGCGGGGAGGGATTTCCGTGCTCCCAGGGAGACTCTGGGCTACTTTGGGTTTTGACCCTCTTAAGCTTGGCTCTTTGTGCCTCAGTTTGCTTATGAGTTTTCCTTCTCTGGGGGTCCCTCTCTTCTAACAGGTAAATTGCTTCAAATGTATGTGTTCTGCCAGAGGAAGAGAAAATGAAAGAAGTTAGGATGGGGCAGGAGATGGAGGGGGGTTGTGTGACTGTGTTATGCATGGAGTCTTTGTTCTTTTCTCCTTTCTTTTACCAAAAATAATTGTCGAAACTGAAAATTCTGGTAAGTTGTCAGGTCATGTTTGGACATTGTTTGGGTGGTATTGGTGTTGGTGTTAGTGGTATATGTATGTTTGTGTGAGTGTGTGTTTATTTTGTCTGACACTCTTGATTCCTCAAAGTCAACTAACATTAATTAGGTTTAACAGCTTTTCCTAGTAGTGTTTGAAGAAATTGAACCCATAGCCTGTCTGACACAGATGCCAGGCTTTCCTCTGAAGGTAAGTGCAATCCTGATCATACACTGAGCTTACCACGAAAAAGGAAAAGTCAAGCTAAATGTGAAACATCTCTCCTGGAAGAATGTGAGAGGAAATTATGTTCAAATTAAAATGAAATAAATCACGGATAAGAATGTAGAATTCACGTGAATTTTCAAAATTACACGGGAGGCATTAAATGTTGCATTTTCTACTAGTAATCGTATGAAATGCTCCCAGGTACCCCAGGCATGAAAACAATAATAGCTAACATTTATTGAGTCCTTACTATGTACCAGATATTATCTAATTTAACCATTACACCAGCCCTGTGATCTACTTGTTATGTTTTCATTTTACAGATGAGGAAACTGAGGCTCAGAGAAATTGAATAATTTGCCCGAGGTCACGCAGTAAGTACGTGGCAGAATTCTGACTTAATACTAAATACTAACTTGCCTCCTTGCATATGCAACTTTTGTTTTAGTTTTAGGTTTAATTATGTAGTTCTGTGTGCTCATTAATCAAAAAAAAAAAAAATCAAACCATACAGTATTATACAAAGTAAAATGGGAAAAGTTCTCATCTTCCTCAACTTTTTCATTTCTATTTTGTTTTCTACTTCCTTCTTATGTATTATCCTGGCAGTAGCTTCTGCGGAACTCGACCAAGATCTTCTAAGCCTAGACTCTTTTTTTTTTTTTTTTTTTGGGGGGGGGTACACCAGGTTCAATCATCTGTTTTTATACACATATCCCCATATTCCCTCCATTCCTTGACGCCCCCCCCTCAAGTCCCCCCCACCCTCCCTGCCCCAGTCCTCTAAGGCATCTTCCATCCTCGAGTTGGACTCCCTTTGTTATACAACAACTTCCCACTGACTATTTTACAGTTGGTAGTATATATATGTCTGTGCTACTCTCTCGCTTCGTCTCAGTTTCCCCTTCACCCCCCGCCCCCTCCCATACCTCGAGTTCTCCAGTCCGTTCTCTGTATCTGCTTCCTCGTTCTTGTCACTGAGTTCATCAGTACCATTTTTAGATTCCGTATATGTGAGTTAGCATACAATATTTGTCCTTCTCTTTCTGACTTACTTCACTCTGTATGACAGATTGTAGTTCTATCCACCTCATTACTCTTAATCTCTATGCTATCCGGCTTCATTGTTGGAAAAGCTGCGATGCATTTACATAAATTTTGTAAGAGAACAATCGCCCGATATTTAACTTAGACCCTATGTAAATCAAAGTCTTACTGAGTGCATCTGTTCAATTCCTTTGTCAGAGTACAATTCCTTAAAAGTTGGAAATATAATACTTTCAAATGTGTAGTGGGGAAATGTCAAGGATTTCTCTAACTCATTAACAAGGGACACAGGAGGATGACAAAGGTGATCCAAGGGAGGATAGAAAAAATTAATATACATTTAGTCATTTAAAATATGCTGGAACAAGATTGCAAATTTAGAAATAAAACTGATTAATTTCCTTCAGAGCAATAAAACCATAACTTGTAGAGTTATCTGTTATTCTGGACAAATATTTTGCATCTCTAGAAAACAAAAGCCATTTGAAATTTATCATTCTTCTATCAACTGACATATAACTTTGGAGTCTGAACTCTAACAGTAAATTTTAAGGCAATGTTACCTTTCCTTAGAACAGCTGTCCAATAGAACTTTATGCCACGATGGAAGTATTCTTTATCTGGGCTGTCTAATAGAGTACTCACTAACCTCATGTCACCTTTGAACATTTGAAATGTGGTTAGAGTGACCAAAGAACTGACTGTTAGATTTTATTTAATTTTAATTCAAATTTGACTTGAAAGAGTCACATGTGCCTAGTGGCTACTATGTTGAACAGTGCAGCCCTGGAGCATTAAATGACCCTTAGGTGGGCTAATTAGAACAGTTAGTATGACTTTGAAAGGGCTCATGGTACTTTTTATTCCCTTATTTCGCAGCTTGGGAGCATTTTTCTCAATACCTTTGTCCCTTGTACAATTCCCTCCATAAACCTTTCTTTTTCTCTCTTTGCTGTGAGAATCGGGAAGGGGCCCCTCTGTTTGTTGCCCACTGATGGCCCCTGTCCAGTTCTCAGATGAGACTGGTGGCCCCTCTGAGGACTGAGGACGTAGTCCCCGGGCACAGCAGTCAGGAGGGACATCCAGGCAGCTGCGGTCTAAGAGGGCTGGTGTGTTCTCCCGCCAGGCTGAGGAGTAAATGTCACGAGAAAAGTCCTTGAAAATGGTTCTCATCCCCTTTCTTCATCACAGACAGTCCAGAATGAACTGCTCTTAAATGTTGAACTTAAGTATTCTTCATGGTTGGGAACGGCTTCTGATAAGGGGATTCCAGGGCAAATAGGTTGCTAGGATTTAAGTGATGGTCAATGAAATTACGAGAGCTATCTCTCATAAAGGAAATAGGCTCATGTAAGCTTAAGAAAAGGAACTATATTATCTTTATGATAAGATGATACAAGGGTGGTTTTTGTTGAATTATTTTGGAAGAGCTATTTATAAAATGATTGAGATTTTAAGAAGAGAGAGGGGGAGAGGGAGGGGGAGGGAGAGGGAGAAGAAGGAGAGGGAGAAGGAAGGCTCTGCTTGTCCCTGGTGTACCTTACTTAGAAGGGGAGAGATAGTTGACTGTATCTTAGAAAAAATTAACTGCTATGTGTTTCTGGTTGTCTCACACCGTTTGCATCTCTCTTCAATTAACAGCCCCTCACTGCAAACTTCTGAAGAGTTTAACAGTCCATAGATGGAATTAAGGCCTCCCTCAGTGCCTCCCTTTCGGTGCCTCCTCAGCATCAGGACCTAATCAGCAGTAATGTCTGGGTAGCTCTGTACTGATGGCTGCCTTGGGGTGCTGCCCTGGATTTGCCAGTAATCTCTCTGAGGGGATTCAAGGCACAAGGACTCAGAGATTGGAATCATTTTGCCAGCCCTGGCAACCTCTGTCACTCTGATTTCTTTAATCTTCCCATCTTTTTTATTCCCCCAAATAACTGACGACTCTACTGGAAGGTCAAGTAAACTTTGCTGTAAATCACGAGAGGATCCAGAAAAGGAAAGGTGAAAAGGGAATCCTGACTGCTCTCGAATAGTCTTGAAATGTTAACCTTTTAATTTAAGTCCCTTGTACTTTTAAAAAGGCTTATAGAAGCATATATAACTTATATAAACTAGAATATACATTGATTTCTTAAGCTAACTGAAAGCTAACTAGAAATAGGTTTATTGTCTCAGTGTATTGTTCAAAAGCTTTCTGAAGTGTATGTTTACCTTCCTGGCTTATTAGTCACAGCAAACATGATGAATCATATATTTCTTTTAATATCATACACTATGCTATGCCTGTAACTCATCATTTTCCGCTTGAGTTCTCACCATCATTTACCTTTTTGGATATCAGACAGTAAGTTGAATGTTCCAGTACTTTGAAGCTATCCCCTTGAATACATAGGATGAATCTTTTGAAATCAGTGTGCACCATCATCTTGTTTTCTTTTTCAACCCAGCTAAGGTTTCTTGAGTGTTTACTGTGAGCCAGGCATTGTGCTAAGTGCTTTAAATGAAGGGTCTCTTTCAATGCTCTCAACATTGAGTTAGTGGTAGTTTTCTCCTTAATAAGGAGGAGGAAACTATAGTTCAGAAAACTTACTCAGGGTTACTCAACTAGTAAGTATTAAAACCATGACTCAAACCTAGGCATGTTTAACTGCACAAACTTACTCATAGCTCACAAAAGTCTCGACGTCTTTTCCCAGTACTGAGTGTTACAGACTAAATAGTCGTTTGACCTCTTCAGGCACTTGTGTTCTTATTGGCAAAATGAGGATAATAATGTCTCCCTTCCAAGGTGGGGTACTGAGACTTAAAAGAAGTGCTAAATACATGTAATGTGTTATTATTTTAATATGTTTATTCGTTAGTGACTTTTCTAGTGAGTTGGATTCCAACAAATTGATATGTCCTGCTTAGATTATAGGTGGAAAATCTCATCCACCACAGAGAAGAAATTGGTTTAAGACCTACCAGCTTTGGACTAGATCCAATGTGGCATAGTGATTAAATTACCACAAAGAGGTCAATTAAAGGTGGTTTGGTTAATGAAATGACTGACCCCCAGCCCTAGTACTGGCCCCAGTTTCAACTTTCTTGCTTGTTTCACAAGGTGTTCAGACATTCAGTAATCTAAACAATCCCCTCGTTAGTCTTTGAGCATGTCTGTCATATTGTTTGGTTTTTATCTGTTTAGGTGTACTATGGAGAGAAATTAGTATGACTTCGAAGGGACTCACAGTAATCTTTTTTGCCTTCTATCAAGTTTGAGTAATTTTTCTAAACACTTTCGCCTCTCCTATATTTTTTTTTTTATTTCTATCGCAACTATTGGAATAGTCTTCCTACTTTTAAAGGGACTTTTATGATGTAGGACTTTCTATTCTGACACAGAGCCGAAAAGAGCAAACGGACTACATGAGGATCAGTTCTGTATTGGTTTTGTGTTCTTTGGAAACTCTAATGAAATGCGCCACCAAGCAGAGAGACGCCATTAAGAAACAAGCTTGCCCTCTACCAGTGGCCTTGCTAGGGTGACGTGCTGTTTTTGGGAGGCACTAAAAGTCAACATTTCAAGCAATTGCTCCACACGGTACTGTTATTTAACTTTACATTTTCTTCTTCTATTAGAAAAAAAATCCTTTCCTAGTTCAAACAATGGCTTCTTTAAGGAAAACTGCAGAGAAAATGATTAAGTCACTTGGAGCTGAACTTCCAGGCAGCTTTGCTGAATATTCATGATGTTTAATTTTTAAATCTCTCTGAAATGGAATTCCGCAGAGACATCAGACTTCATCATCTAAGAGGCAAATCAGTCAAACATATCCACAGACATTATCAGAGAATATGATCCCTACCTCATACATTCCCCCGTGAGCCACTTTTGAAGACAGGGTGATAAAGTCTGCACTATCAAATAACTTACCATTGGCTAGAGGATACTGAAAGTTGCTACCTATATAAACATCTGTACAAACATAAAAAGGAGATGCCTGGGACTGGCTGGGTGGAGGGGAACCATTGCAAGCCAAGTCAGATTCTTTACTCTCTCAATCTATTTGGCTCTTTTTGCTTCTTTAAAGTATTTTTCAGCCAGTGAAACAAGAAACATAACCAAGTCACAACCCTAGCTGCACTCTGAAGGCAAGAGGAAAAACTCTATTTGGTTCTCATTTTCAAACACCTGACCCCAATGTCTGAGACATACTGGCAATAAACAAAGAGAAACGATGATTAAACAAAAAACAACAACAAAAGAAACCCCAAACCCAAAAACATTTAGCTTGGATTCCACATGGGGGGGCGTTAAATAGAATACATGGTCAAAGAAGTATGTATCCAGTAAATCCTACTTGTCACCATTATAAACTTAGTATTAAAAATCCCACCCGCCTCTTTAGGACACAATGACAGAGTCAAGGGAAGATAAACAAAACTGCCCATCTGCTTTCTTTTAAAAAGATATTCAACTTTCCATATTAAATACTGTAGGTCCGTTTAGAATGTAACTAACACATGCCTCTTCTGGAAAAGAAATCCAGGAGAGAACATTTTAAGTCCTTTAAAATGACGACACAATGTGTAAAGAAGATAAACCATTGGAAATCTGATTAAACTGAAAGAGAAAGAATCTCTTAATTGTTCTTGGTGATTTTAAGAGCATGATCTACCTCTAATCCTGTTTCTTACTGATGCTGACTCTGAGGATAGGGGAGAAGATTGATCTTATGATAGCACTTTCTTTTTAATTTGAGCAACACAGAAAAGCTGCACTGCCTTGAAGGCTGTTTTCGCTAAAGAATTGACACCAAGATCTCCTTGGCCCATGCAACGCTGGTGAATTGAGGGAGCTAAAGGATTTCTTTCTATATTTCTCCTCTTCTCAGCCCTGAGTCCCCATCAGAACGCTTTGTACCATGGAGAAATAATATAAATAAATCATGTAATAAAATGACCTTTCCCAAATCACGTTTTGGCGAGAAGATGTCTTTTACAGCTGTCTCTTTGCTTGAACTGCAGATGCCAACAAAAGTGGAACTTTTAGAAGCCCTACTAGAAGTCAACGCGCAGTTGAATTCAGTTCTGGGGAAGCTAAATTCAGCATGCTTCCTTTTCTCATTTTTGGCAAACGCAAAATGCATCCTGCCAATGAACCAGGGTGTGTACAAATCATATCCTTATCGTCGGCCTTAGACTTTGCTTCTGGAGAAAAGAAAGTTGTCCTGGGAGAAAGACCTTGAGAAGGAATACCCAGAGGGATTATTTCTGTTCTTAGCGTATTTGCTTCGTCAGGATAGTTGATTGTGTTGTCCTGGGAATTGCTGAGCACAGTGACATGTAAATAAGGAAATGGCCTGAAAAACAGTATGTGAGTCCTCCCTTTCTGCTGTGCTTTTGCTCAGAAATGAGACAGTTCTGTGTACATTAGGAGACAAGACGTAGCTGCTCAGGGGGTCCTTTTCTCCAGGTGACAGTGTTTTTTGTGTGGAATATCTGACAGACCACACTGTTTGTCAGCACAGCCTAATTCACACGTCAAACCACATTTCTAGTTATTAACAGAATATGGCAAGTCCATGTTGATTACCAGAAAGGTCAGAATTCATAGAAACACATTACAACCAAAAGGGGTTGGAGGTTGTAAGGGATGAGAGGTGGAATGTGGAAAGCCCTTGCCACTTTTTTCTTAACTGTTCATTTTTTTTTCTTTTCTTTTTTGTTTTTAATTTTTATTGGAGTATAGTTGATTTACAATGTTGCATTAGTTTCAGGTGTACAGCATAACTATTTATTTATAACTCAGTTTTACCAGGCCATAGTCTGACACTGGGAGCAAAACAGAAGTGGAAGTTTCTTGAAAGCCGTACATGCTCTTTCACAAAGCAGTTCTAGAATGTTCCCGCTCCCTTCCCCTCCTAGACCCACTCAGTTCTTTTGGAAGGAGGTCTGGGAAGAAAGTCATGAATAAAAAAACAAGTCACTTTCACGTCCCTTCTCTTATTTTTTCCCCGCAAAATTATTTTTATTTTAAATTGACCTTCTCTTTTCTTGAGGTGGCCAATCTAGGGATGATGGATTGGAAATCAGGAGTGTCCTCCTTCTCCAGCTCTCTTCAATGCTCCTCCTCCCCTTCCTCCTCTCTTCTTCTTCCAGTTCCTCTTATCCTCCAAATTCTTCCAGCATTCCCAGTGCTTCTCATTCTTCCATCTCCTTCTAATTCTCCTATTTCTTCTCTTTTTCGTTTCTCCATCTCTCTCTCCTTTCAACCCTCAGCCTCAGCCTACCTCCTATCTAGTTTACTCATTTTCTAGTGTAGAAATCAGATCTAGGCTGTTTCCTCAGAATCCCATAGTAGACCTAGAGAAACCAGGCTAACATGGAACGAGGCTGGGTACCATCCATCTTTCTATTCCTGCCTCTGTGCCTTTACTCGTTTTCTTGGGCCAGTTCCACTAGGAGTTGCTGTGAACCCTACAGTAAACACGTGGCACAGATGAAGCAGAGTCTTATAAAAAGGCAGGCAGGTTGGCCACATCTATTAGGGAACAACCTATCCTTAGAACCAGAAAAATAACTTTTTGTTCTTCAAGCCAACTCATTATAAGTAGACACCTATCCTTTTGTTTTCACTTTCAAATTCAGTTAAGTTAGTTACACTTGATTTAACTGATGCAAAAAAAAAAAGGAAAAATGGCAAAAACAAAGATGGGGAAAAAATCAGTGACTACAATTTAAAGAGTCCTAAGATAGACAAAAAGCTTAGTTAATTAAAAAAAAAAAAAAGCTTGCTTCTCATTAAAGGAGACGGATCTGCAGGTTAAACTTAACTTGACCTATATAAATTTGCCAATATCCAACCACTTTTGACCTACAAATATGGGAATTTCATATGGTTCAGTGTGACAGGTAAGACTGTGATTTTGGCTAAACATGTCTCAGAGTCTTTCAAGTCCCAGAGGGCCCACAAGGCTTGAACCCTGGCTCCTATATTGAATCCATTAAGACTCCTCAGCACTGGAGTCTTTTTGCTTATACTGTGGTAATGTGCAGCTCACGTGAAGGTGACAATTATAGGTTAACAGCTTAACTCTGATTGGTCTCCCTGAGTATTTGAATTGCAGCAGGAGAATCACAGCCTTAACCTGAAAATGCGCAACTCAAACAGCTGTACTTTTAGATATTATTGTGAAAATGGAGATGGTATCTCACAGAATCATATAATGCTGAAGCTGGAGTCAACTTTATTATCTTATACAAACCCTTCATTTTACAAATGAGAAAACGGAAATCTAGATACATCAGGAGCATCAGTGCCAGACCCTCTTATAGACGCTGATCATGCCAGGTTTCTGGCACGGCACTCAGTTTTACTCGATTCCACACCCTCCTACCTATTTTCTAGGCTTTTTCTCTGCCTTACTGCAACTCACAGACTTTACCTCCACCCAACAGATGGAGTGGGAGGAAGGAGAAAGGAGAGGGGAAATGGAGCCAGTCTTCTCTCACTCTATAATGACCAGTTTCCATGTCGAGATGGTAAATTGAACACTTGCTATGACCTTCCCCACCAACCCCAAGTCTCTCAGAAATGATAGAAAACGTGTTTAAAATGAATTTGTACATAGCCATGCTCCAAAACCAGAAAAGAACCCTCAGTGGGTCTTAAACTGTGAGGAATCCCTGGAAGGTAGAAATTAGGTAAAATCAGACCTAGGAGTAAAACCAAAGCCCAATATGTACATGGGAAAATTCATTCACTCTGCCAAATTCCAAATTTCATCTCCTCCTCTCTACCCCCAGCTGAATCTGCATCCCAGTCCCTTCCTCCCTCTCTCCCTCCCTGAAGCCTTCCTTGCCTTAGAACTCTTTTTACTGGCCTGTCCTGCATCAAGTTTTTCTCAACCTTTTTCTCATTATCACCCTCCTAAAGCAGGTTTTGGAGGCATTTTTTCTCCCCTAATCTTCCCCCCATAAAATTTTAATGCTACAGATATACTGTGTATCTGTTTATGTACTGTATGTACATCTGTGCTTTATATATAAAAAGACTAACAACTTCTTGCCCTTCAAGAACCAATTTTCCCCCTCAGGGGTGGTACTGCCCCCCTTGAGAATGTACATCTTACACCCCAAGGGTCAAATAGCTTCTTTCAAGAAGAGAGGGTCTCCCTGACTCCTCTCAAGTCATACAAAGAAAATGAGCAATACCTGTACACCTCTGGGCTGTGAACTCTGGGTGAACAGTCAAAATATCTGTGAACAGACTCTTTTTCTTTAAGTGGGTTAGGGGGGACATTCTATAGGTGAAGAAACCATGAGCCAAAACATGGTTTAGATGCTTTTCCTCCTTGTCTTTTTTCCCCTTCTAGTGTCTCCAGGACATGCTTTGTAGAAATGACAACCTCTAGATAGTCCACAGAATGGAGGTGTCAACACAGAAGAAACACACTGTGATGGGCAGCCTCTGAGATGGCTCTCTTGGTGTTCAAGCCTTTGTGTAATCCCTTCTCCTCGAGTGAGGGCCAGACTTGCTGACTCACTTCTAACACACAGAATTTGGCAGAGCGATGGAACATTACTTCCAAAATTGAGATATAAAAAGACTGACTTCCATCTTGGATTCACTTTCTTTTCTTTTTTTTTTTTTTGAAAAAAACAAAACTTTTTTTGGCAAACAAGAAACAACAGTTAATGAATGTTTATTCCAAAACTTAACTAATAATGAAATGTTCATATTGGACAATTGGGCAATACAGAGATGAGTTCTTCATAACAAATGCAATTAGAAATTAAGTATATATAAACCTATATATCAAATGAAAAATAGAAGTTTCTGAAGTCAGACACATGAGAAGAAGAAAAAAAAACACCTGCCTAAAACATAAGAATAGAGCTCAATAATATACACACTGTGTAAACTCTTAGATCAAGAACTAGAACACTGCCAGCATTACAGAAGTTCCAAACAAATAAATGTTATTATTACAAATATTGATAAATGCCCTGAAGAAAACAAATGAAGGATTGCGACTTCAAATAAGAGGAGCATCTATGGTAGTGGATAGATACGGGTATATATCGGCATATTGAGAGGGGTGTTGGACAAGGCAGGATGAGGAGCAGATAACACATAGTTTGAGAAGGTGATGTGTAGACTGCCAAATAGATTTTCTAGAGCTGGACACTGATAGAAGGAAGAGTACTTTCTTCATTGAATTAGAAAAGAAGAGAGAGAACATGGGCACAAGAAAGGATAGGTTTCTAAGTCTGTAGTGAAACTTCTAATCTGATGAGTCTTCTGTGAGGCTAATTTACTTTTTTGAATGTGGATATACAGGGGGAGTCTAAATGTTTTAAAGACATAGGAGAAAATAAAGAAATGATAGTGTCATAATGGCCTCAGTATTGAGAAAATCAGCCTATAAGGATGACTGGAGAGTCATGATTGCCCAATTGAATTTAAGAACATAGATTAAAATACAATCAGCTGATCTGCTTGAATATTTTTTTCCCCAGAGTTGTGGATCTTTTAAGGTAACCTTAAAGAGAAGATAGGTTGTAGGATTCATTCAGGTTTAGCATTTGACTCCTGAATATAATGGAAGGAAATAAGGAAATTAAAGGTTTTGCAAAGGACCATCAATTAACTGCAAAAGCAAGCTATGGAACAGGAGAAAATATTTGCAAATCAAATGTCTCTGATAAGGGGTAAATATTCCTAAATATACAAAGAACTCATGCTACTCATAGCAAACAAACAAAAAAAACCCCAAAGAATCCATTTTAAAAATAGGCATAGGGCTTCCTAGGTGGTGTAGTGGTTAAGAATCCGCCTGCCAATGCAGAGGTCACTGGTTCGATTCCTGCTCCAGGAAGATCCCACATGCCGCGGTGCAACTAAGCCCGTGTGCCACAAAAAAAAAAATAAAATAAAAATAGGCATAGAAACAGAATTGACATTTTTGCAAAGAAGATGTACAAATGGCCAATGGGTACATTATAAAGTTTTCAACATCACCAATCATCAGGGAAATGCAAATCAAAGCCACTATTGAAATACCTGTTAAAATGGCTGTTATCAAAATGGCAGAAGATAACAAGGGTTGACAAGATTGTGGAGAAAATAGAACTTTTTGCATCGTTGGTGGGAATGGAGCTGGCGCAGTCACCATAGAAAACAGTATGGGGGGGGGTTCCTCAAAAATTTTAAAATAGAACTGCCATAGGATCCAGCAGTCCCACTTCTGGGTATACAGTAGTCCCCTTATCTGTGGGGGGTATGTGCTAAGACCTCCAGTGGATGCCTGAAACCATGGATCATACCAAGCCCTATATATATAATATTTTTTCCTATACAATCATACCTATCAGAAAATTTAATTTATAAATCAGGCATCATAAGGGATTAACAATAAGCAGATGTTCAGCATAAACCACATTTTTTTGCACCAGCTGTTTGGACACAAGAAATCATTCTTATCAGAGAATGGTGGAAACGCTCTTGAAATCTAGCATTCCAGACCTCAGCCCAGGTGCAGCCTGTAAACAGAGGCCTTGCACTTGGCACTTCAGGCCAGAGTTCCTAGAGCAAAAGGGCTGCACCTGAAGCCTCAGCTGGCAGGCTGCACGGGAAGCACGGAGCATCACACCCCAATCCAAGATGGAGGCGGCGGGCCGTGTGCAGAGAGGCTGCGCACCGCACTTCGTACCGGTGAGCAGGACGCCTGCACGTGCCCCGCGAGAGCCCCGCCCCCTCCTCGCTGTGGAGAATACCAAGCAGCCCCGCCCACGGCCTGCCCCGCCCACGGCCTGTCCCGCCCCGGAGAGCGTGTGCTCTGGAGCGTGAGCTCACACGTCTCCATTTTTCTGTCAGAGAAGAAGGCGTTCCTTTGCGTCTGAACGGAGCTCAGTCTCGTTCTGTTGGCTCCAAGGACACTGGGCAGAAGGACCCTTCTTGGGAACCAGCTCCGGAGGGTCCATGACAAAAGTCCTCGGCTTAATAAGGAAAGGAAAAAAAGGTGTGCCGAAGTGGCTCCGGTCTCTGGTAAGAAGGAATCTTCTATTGGTGAAATTGTGACGAAGGAAAAAGAAATACATGCTGGTTTTTCTCTTGCACCACAAACTGCAGAAGTTACAGCTACAGTGTGACAAGCATTTAGTTAACATAGAAAAGGCATTTAAAAAAAAAGGCATTGTTTGTACCATAAGGTATTTTGAGAGAGAGAGAGAGACCACATTCACGTAACTTTCATTACAGCATATATTCTTTTTCTTCCCATCTTTATTGGAGTATAATTGCTTTACACTGTTGTGCCATTTTCCACTGAACAACAAAGTGCGTCAGCTGTATTTATACATATATATCCCCATATCCCCTCCCTCTTGAGCCTCCCTCCCACCAGTATATTGTTATAATTGTTGGACTTATTTTTTGGGGGACTCATTTTTAATCCCCGTACTACCCCCACCCCCCACCCCCCACTTCTGTCCTTGTATCTTAATCCTATCCTAGAGGACTGTCCCCTGAGGATACTGTCCCTTGGAGGTAATGTTGTCCCCTGGCTGATGCCTTGATTGCAGCCTTATGAGAGACCCTGGACCAGAACCCCCCAGCTAAACTGCTTCCAGATTCCTGACCCACAGAAAATGTGAGATAACACGTTTGTCGTTTTAAGCCCCTAAGATTTGGGATAATGTGTTATAAGCAATAGATTTGTAAATACTTCCATACTTTTTTCTATGTTTTTTCCTTCCTCCAAGATTATTAATTATGATTTGTTGGCTAGTCTCCCTGTTTTGTAACAGTCAAATGGCTTTTTCTTCTAGCAAGATATTGGAGGTAGGTCTAAATGACCAAACCAAAAAAGAATACTAACACATCAAATTAGAATTTCATTTCCAGTGATATTGGTATAAGAAGTCATTAATTTGATGGGACAAAATGTGACTGGTTCAAATAGAGAAAGTAACCATACTCAGTTGTCCTTTTTTAATTTTTTTTTGAAGTTCAACTATATAAAAAGACTTTACGAATTCCACTCCCAACAATTCAAATTTTATGTTTATTTTGATGGAGTCTGGGGAGCGCATTATCTTTGTGAAATTTCATAATACATGGCACAGATTATATATAGTGCAGTATAAAATATATATGTGTTTTGCCTCAGTATGTATACGTATATAACTGCTACTACTTCTTGCTGTAATTGAAAGCAGTCTCTAGATTCTTTTAGAAGACTTGTTAATATTCTCTCCCTTTCCTTCTCAAGCCCTCAAAGGGAGTGAGCCTTGCAAACTTCCAGTTCTAGAGGTTTATTACCATTGTCTTCAACTCTTCAGTACCTCTCTGTGTTGGAAAAATAGCTTAAGAAAATTGATATCAATAAATTTGTTTTTATATATTTGTATCTATATATAGTACAGAATATATACATATATTATGTGTGTGTGTATATGAAATATAGTATAAAAAGATTGTAAGGGTAAGGGGAATGTTTACCAGCTTCCAAAAACTACATTTTCCCCAGAACTATAGCAGCACCTTGACCTATAAATGTAAGGAAAACTATATTCAAATAGCCTTCATCTGTTCATCAAAATAGGCCCAGTGAGACCTCCCCGTGGTTCTATTTTTGCCCAGTTCGTGTAATTTTATATTTTCCACACTCCAGTTTGATTGATTCATTCATCCATCAGATATTAAAAGATAATAAGACTTTCTTTCTTTTAACTCATACTTTAATTAAGGTATTTTATTAATTCAGAATTGCCTCTCCCTTCAGTAACTCTAAATTACTGAGTTCTTTGAGACATTTTTAATATCTGTCTGGTCTTGGACCTGGTGGTATTGGACTGCTTTGATGGACTAAGAACTTACTTCATTTTTAAAAATAGCCCATCAGCGTTTTTCTCCAATGAACAAAGAACCAGAAAAAAAAAAGTGTTTTTTCAGAGATTTTAGCAGACTGGCTAATTTTCAGAAAATATTTTGTGTAACAAAAGTGTGAAATATGTCTCATTTGTAAGCTGACTGAATGAATTAATATGGTAAAATTGCTCAGACCATAAAAGATGACACCTACTGTGTCCCATGTCATCCGAAGGCAGTGAACACATCTGACATAGTGGGGGAGTGCTAGTTATGAATGTGAGTTACTGCAACATGTGAGAATGAGCATCTCCTTCACCTTTGACCTGCAGCTGTAAGATGGCAGGGGACCACAAGTTTTGAATGTTGCAGATCGAGTCCGAAATTTGGCTATACCTTTTACTCACAAGTTAATCCAAACCTCCTCGGCCTCAGTTTTCTCATCTTCAAAATAGAAAGAAATAATACGCTCTTCATAGTGTTGTTTAAATGAGGTTAAGGAGCTAATGCTTAATTCTTATCTGTGGCCTATAAAAGCATGACACATGGCCAGGTCATTATGCGAATGGTGAACCTCAACTCTTTCTCATAGAGAGATGACTTATCAGGTATCAATTATCAAAACACAAATTGAAGAAATGAACTCTTCTATTTCTTCTCTTCAAGGCATTGTTTTTAAATCTTACAGAATTTTTCTTCTTATAGGTGAAAAACGGTCAAATATTGGTTCATAGTGTCCACTCTAATGACAATTTTATATTCAGAAAGTTATATTCAGCTTAATCCTACAAACCATGAAAAATCTCAAGGATAAAAGTAAGTTGATGATAGTCTCCCCTGTAATGTAAACCCATTAAAACACCTATATTTGGTTTTTTTCAAGGCAAGGATTGGCACAGACTTACAAAATATTAATTTAATTATCTTTTTATCCTACTAACGTGGTTGTCTGAACCTGATACACTGATAGTGTTGCTTCTCTAAACGTGCCTATTCAGACATTTGAGGTTGAAACTTTAGCTAATTTACTGACAGTAGTAATCTCTTACACTGCAATTAATCTAAATATTTGATTCAGCTTTTATAGAGAAATTTAAAAACCTTCCTCATTAATTGATTGCCTCATTGTTCCACATGTCCAAGGCCATCTTGGTAAAATTCAGGCAGCGAGGCTGATAGATGATTTTCTGCGTTTTGTTTGTTATTTAAGAGTTTTCAGGTCTCTTGGCTTTGTTGTCTAAACAAATCGAGCAAACCTGTCATTTTTCTCCAGTCCACTTAATTATCTAAACATAGGAGCCCAAGTTCAGGGATAGAGCATTGGAACAGTCAGCAGAAATCTTGTCTTCCCAGCTTCCAGATGTCACATCAGCGCATCTAGATACTCCTCAGTTAAGAAGGGAGTTGGACCATTACAGTCCTAAAAACCATTTACTATGCTTTTATTATTTAAAATGGTTTATCTACAGTATTTGATCCTCACAAAACTCTATAAAAGTGTTTTATTTTTTAATCTTTTATCAGTGAGGGAAATGAAGCTCAAAGAATTGAGAGCAACTTACCCAAGTTCCCACGCAATGCATAAACCATAGACTGAGTCTAGAGCAGTTGTTCTCAACCAGGGATTTTATTTTCTCTTCCCAGGGGGTATTTGATGCTTTCTGGATATAGTTTTGGTTGCTACAACTGGAGGACGGTCCTCCTGGTGACTAGTGCAGGGCTGGTAAGCATTCTGGCTTGTATAGGGCAGTCCCTCACAGCAAAGAATTACCCAGCTCAAAATGTCAATATTGCCAAAGTTGACAAACTTTGCCCTACAGTCTCTAGAGCTTTCTGATAGAACTTTCTGCAATGATGGAAATGTTCTACTAAAAACTTGAACAGTAGCTAGTGTGAATGAGGGTCTGAGTGTTTATTTAACTTTAAATCATTTAACTTTAAATAGCTGCATATATCTAGTGGCTATTTTATTGTACATCATGGGTCTTATGTTGCTTCCTGGCCTGTAGAATGTTACATAATAACAATTTTATAGGGTTGTGGTAAGAATTCAGTGAGTTAAGTAAGTGTACAATAGGATATTGGCTGCTGTTTTAGGAATTAAATAATAAATCCATATATACATGCTAATTATACTAAGAAATATGTGCATATATTATTTGTATATATATACGCACACGCATCTTTCAAAGAATGATCTCAAATAATAACTACATGTTTACATAGTCCACAAACTATTGAAATGCACCAACATGAAGTCTTCAATCTGTCTGACTCCCCCTGTGTCACTTCTTGCAACTGCCACAGATGTTGGGAGCTCAAATATTAGAGACTCCTTTCAGCAGATCAGTGAATATCTGAACTTAACAACTAAATTAATGGGTAATCAGTGGCAGGAACCCTCCCTGCCCCATCACCACCAAGGCCAGATTTCCTTACATTTCAGTACTTCAGAGTTGATAAATACGGTTTGATCTTGAAAAGAACAGCTTATGTGAGCTCTTTAGAAGCACATCTTTCAATGGCTTCTTGCCTGAAGGCCTAGCCCACTTCTGCTGTCTGAAGGTGCCTCTGGCAGACAGACAGGATGGCCCACCAAGACTCTGTTGGCATGAGGACCCAAGTAGCTTGATGGGCACACTAACGACTGGGAACTTTGAAGCTGACAGCTGGGGCAGGTTTCAGATTATTCTGCTGCTGGGGAATAAAGTCAGCCCTTAAATCTCAGGGTTTACACTTGCCTTTGAAGAGAATGCATGTACATACTCGATATTCAAGTAAGGGCCAGTTAGATTCTTCTTCCATCCACATTCTAATGGCCTTTTAGCTTACTTTTCTTCGGAACAGGGATTGAACTAAAAGGAAAGGCAATTGGGACCAAAGAATAGTCAGAATAAAAATAAACAGGATCATGGCCTTTCTTTTCCTCTCTTTCTTTGGGTTTTGACTTAAATACCATGTTTCTAGAGAGGCCCAACCCAACCAGCATACATGTAAACAAGATTTCCCACCTTACTCTTAGGTTTTATTTTTATCTTATCTCCTTATTAACTTCTTTCAAAGTGCTTTTGAGAATTAGCAATTATTTATTTGGGGAGTTACCTACTTAGTTTCACTGTGTTCCTCACTAGACTACAAACTCTGTGAGGGAAGAGACCATCTCTCTCTTGTCCACCATAGTATCTTCATAATCCAGCATCATGTCTGGCACGTGTGTTTGTTGGATGAGTGGATACATGAACATAAAATTGAGTATAAATATCATTGATTACTCCTCTGGTGGGTAGAACTTGTAAAAAGTACTCAAAAGATGTTTGTCCATTTTCCCAGGAATGAATGCTCCCAATTTGTGATATTCTCCCTGAATCTGTGAGAACTTTGGCTCAAGCATTTTCCAAAGAGAATCTGTCCCATTTCTTTGATTTCAGGATCAAAGGTCTCTGGAGATGAGGTCACCAGGGAGAGAATTATTTGAGCGATCACATGAGATATGTAGATGCCAGGCCTGAGGACCACACAACCATTGTTTCCTGAGGACTCCACTTCTGACAAGAGCAAAAGAGAGTGTAGTAGTTGCATCCCCTTAGATACATAGGTACTGTGACTTTCTTCCTTTCCACAGACACTTAGAATGAACCTACTCTGCACACAGGGTCAGAAGTCAGGGTTGAGTTACAAAGAAGAATACCAAGATGGTAACGCTTTTAAATCCTATGAATTTGGGTTCAGTTCCCAGTGTGGCCACTTACTGGTGACCTTGGACAAGTTACACATCCTCTCTAAGCCTGTGATCCCTTATCTGTAAACTGGGGTTTACATATTTACATAGCACATATTTCATATCATTGTGATAAAAAATGAGATGTTCCCGATAAAGCATTTAGGACAGAGCCTAAAACACAGGAAGCACTCAATAAATGTTCACTGTCTGATGGTATTGAAACTTGGCTCCAGATTCTTTGACACTTCTCAAGGGTGGAGTTATGTCTCCTCCTCTTGAACCAGTATGTCCTTATGACTGCTTTAACACAGAGTCCAGTGGTGGTGACACTTCCAAAGCTAGATCAAAAAGACATCAGCTCTTCCTTGTTTACTGGAACCCTGACCCACCTTGGAAGAAGTCACACTTCCCTCAGGTCACCATGCTGAGGAGGGCACGTGGAGGTGCTCTGGCCAAAAGTCCCATCTAAATCCAGCCTTCTTTCCAGTCATCCCCACCGAGCTGCTAGATCATCCCTCTAGGAAATGGACCCTGCAGCTTCAACTGTTCATTGCCCCTAGATGTTCAAGTCACCTCCAACTGAGGCCCCAGACATGAAGCAGCCAACTCAAGCCATCCAACCTGTGCCCTGTCAGAATTCCTGATTCATAGACTCCAAGAGCACAGTAGAGGGTGGTCTTTCAAGTCACTTAAGTTTTGGGATAATTTATTACCCAGACATAGGTTATGGTACACCACAATTACCATTCATGTCAGTTATTAAAAACTGTTGTGATAGTTATTAACATTAGTCCTAATTAGATAATAATCATTCCTAGTAATTTTCAGTAATTGAGTAGATAGATATCATTCTTGCCATCTGTATTCATTCACTCTTCTGGTCAATAGTGCTGTGAAAGAAGTCTGGAACTACTTACTGTATATTTCCTCTGAGACTTTGCTCATGGAGTCTCCTCCTCCTAGAACTCTCTTCCAAGCTTATTGTGGCTCATCCTTACTCATCCTTTAACATTTCAGGTCAGATGTCACCACCTCCAGAAGCCTACTCCCCATGGTTGGTCTTCTGTGCTTCTGCAAGGACCTCTAAGTTTCTCTTTGCACTTTACACTCTACACTTGCTACATGACATCATACATTTCTATGAGCACCTTAAGGGAAGACACTGCCTTATCAACATTGTTTCCCCAGGGCCTGCATTTGCACAGGAAAAACGGTATCTGGTTGAGGTTTAACACACATGTTCTGGAGCCAGGCTGCCTGGCTTTGAAGCCTGGGTCAGCCACCTACCTGCTCTGCAATCTTCTTCGAATACCTTAAAAATGCTGTGTCTCATGTGTGCAGGCTGCTTCATGGATCCTCCCTCATTCATAAACTTCCTTACAATTTAGAGATTTTAAAAAGTAAGAAATAGAAAGCATTTGGATTAGCAGTGGATACATAGTAAGTCTTCAATTAATAACTAGGTATTGATTATAGAATATCATATTGGTTTGGCTCCAGACAGAGGGTCAGCCCTGCCATCTCTTTTTCTTCTGGTTCTGTTTGCAGTTTTTTCCTCTTAAATATTTCATCTACTTTGTGTTTGTTTGTTTGTTTAGCCTGTGATCTAGCAGTAATTCTCAAATCTAGCTATACATCTGGCTCATTTGGAGGAATCCATTAGAAAATCCCAGGTACTCTTCCCAGTGATTCTGCAGCCAGAAGTTGAAACCGGGGATCCTGCAGCTTTAACAAGTTTACTAGGCGATTGATTCCAAGGAGGTGGCCCATGAACTGGGCCAGCATTTGGGAACACTGACCCATGATTTCTATCCAATTTTAATTTTTCTGCTTTATCTCCTAACTCCAATTCTTAAGAGAGAATTTCATATACACAATTTTCCCTTCAAGCAGGAAATTGAAGTCTGTTTAAAACAAATGTCTAAGTGCCATTTTATTCTCTTTTTTATAAGATGCCCTTTTCTCACCTTATTCTGTCCCCTTCACCAACAGTTAGCATCTGACCCCGTCCTTGTTCACCGAAAGAGCAGGCCATTTATAGTCAATGGATGAACAGCTGACGGCTCCTTTTAGGGGAGTAAAATCACAAATAAGAGTGAGAAATAGGACTTCCTAGGTGGTGCAGTGGTAAAGAATCCACCTGCCAATGCAGGGGACATGGGTTCGAGCCCTGCCCTGGGAAGATTCCATATGTCACGGAGCAACTAAGCCCGTGCACCACAACTGTTGAGCCTGCACTCTAGAGCCCGTGAGCCACAACTGCTGAGCCCATGTGCCGCAACTATTGAAGCCCACATGCCTAGAGCCTGTGCTCCACAACAAGAGAAGCCACTGCAATGAGGAGCCTGCGCACCACAATGAAGAGTAGCCCCCACTCGCAGCAACTAGAGAATGCCTGTGTGCAGCAACAAAGACCCAACACAGCCAATAAATAAATAAAATAAATAAATTTTTAAAAAAGAGTGATAAATAAAGCTGTTCTCTAAAAGAGCCAGTCTCTTTGGCACATTCTGTGCTTTCCTCTATCAGAGGAGGGACAACTGAGGCTTATTCATAAGGGAATGAATAAATGGTCAAAGAATCACTCCAGAGAGTCGGAAGCTAATCCTCTTTTGTCAAGTGGGGAATGGTTTTCCCTATTTCATATTTGTTTATGAATGCCACAGCATGTATTCCAAAAATACCACCCCTGGAAAGAGCAGACCTATAATTCTGACAGAATGATATTACCCAATCATCTAAATTCAGGATATATTTTAGATAGAAAGGAGATAGCAGAAAACCAATCCTTAGAACACACCTGTGAGACCCTTTGAATAGCGCTTTGTGAATGAATTGCCCTTTATCTCTTCCCCCAGTGATGCCATCACAGCTTAACTGGCACTAACACAGCTGTGCACAGCTGCACACAAGATGCTCTCAAGAGCACAATGTCAACCATTTGTCCTCATGGGGTGCGGCTTACTTTATTTCCTCTGAGGATGGAGTCTGATATTGTGTTGCAGCAAGAATCTAATCAGAAGATCTAAAAGACATTCAGAGGTCAGATTTAAGGGATGAGGTGAGTTTCCATGTATGATTCTTCTCTTGGATATCTACTCCTGCCCCTCGAAACATATCCAGTGGAGAAATAATCTTGAGGGTGAGTTTGTTTTTAAAAGACCTTAAGCAGGAAGTGAACTGAAGTGGAACAAATGTTCTTATTATTTGAGAGAGAACCAGAGCCATACTCCACTTCTCAACAGGGTCAGCTGATGCCAGAATGCTCTTCACAAGCCAATTCATGGCAGTGTGACAAAGGAAATTTATTGAGCACCTACTGCATGCCGAGCGAATGTGCGGGACTGAAAAAGGCAATGAAAAGTTTTCATTACATTACAATATAAGTTTCATGTTTTGCTCCTAAATGCCTTTAGCATGCCTGGCACAGTTTAGATGTTCAATAAATGTTGAATAAATGAATAAATAATGCACTCAGTAAATCAGTCTCCTAAGCTAAGCCAGATAGATTTGTAGCAGCTGCCCAGAGGGCTATGCCAAGAAAGATTCTGAGGCTATATGCAAGCTCAGTGGGAAATGTGACCTGATTGATTAGCAATGTCTGTCAAGGGCAAGAGAAAGGTGAAATCAAGAGTGCTATATAATATATTCTGGGGCTAAACATAAGTGATGTAGCTATTCATCCCCTCCCTCTCACCCTCCCTGCTTCTTTCCCCATAAACTTTTCCCTTCAGTTTCTGAAACAAGCTGAGTGGCTGTCAGGGTCTAATCAGAAGTATAAATCTTCGGCACTCATGATCCCTATCTTCTCGGAATTCATCTTCTTCCACTCAGGAGAGATGAGCTAATAGATTCTTGTTTGAGTGAATCAAAGAGAACACAGAAGGAAATTCCATCTCGCTACCACTGTGACTCTGCCTGGTTGGTACAAAATGAAAGACCAGGCAAAATGCAAAATTCCAAAAATTGAGAAATACAGTGTTTACATTTTCTTGACTTATTTTTTATACACAAGGTTCATCTAATCCTTAGCAGGTGAGGATATAACTGATGAGCATGCTGGATTCATATGGATTTTCTGCTCCTCGCGTGCAAAACCACACATGCCTTTTCTCTTCTTGACTTCACACTTAAAAAAAAATGTCCAGTGTATCTTGTTAAATAGAAAAACTTTAAACATAAAAATTTAAATCTCACACTCAGTTACTAGGCTGCTTTGTTACAATTTGCTCTATCAAAGCTAAAGAAGTAAGTTTTGACACTACCTATTAGGAGAAGATGTTGCAGAACAACATATATGTATGTGTGTGTGTGTATATATATATATATATATATATGGCTGAGTTGGGTCTTCATTGCTGCACACGGGCTTTCTCTAGTTGTGGCAAGTGGGGGCTACTCTTCGTTGCAGTGTGTGGGCTTCTTGTTGCGGTGGCTTCTCTTATTGTGGAGCACAGGCTCTAGGCACGCAGGCTTCAGTACTTGTGATGCATGGGCTCAGTAGTCATGGCTTGCAGGCTCTAGAGCTCAGACTCTGTGGTTGCGGCTTAGTTGCTCTGTGGCATGTAGGATCTTCCTGGCCCAGGGATCAAACCTGTGTCCCCTGCGTTGGCAGGTGGATTCTTAACCACTGGGCCACCAGGGAAGTCCCAAACAACATATATTTTTAAATGTTATCCTGACATTCATAAAGGATCCATCCAAATTTACCTGGAAGCCATGGAGGATTACCTGCCATCCCAGTAATTTGACAGAAAAGTTTCACTAAAAGCCAACCAATAGTTACTAAAGCCATGCAAATTTCCAAGATTGGTGGGCAAATAGGTCCAAAATTTGGCAGCAAATCTTTTTTTTTCCTCATACACTTTATTTAGTTGGCATTTGTAAAAACAAGTATGTATTACTCTATAAATGGGAAAAAGAATTTATATGGATATAAGCAAAATACATGTAGATATTTAAAAATAAACACTGTGTCTAAAATGATATCTTTCTTTGAAATGAGAAGGAACTGAACTAAAATATTCAAAAGTGGATGTCTTGGAATAGAATTGCAGTAATTTTATTCTTCTTTACATCCAAGCAAGAAAAATGAGGGAAAAGGTAAAGTAGAGTATAAAATAAGAGGAAGTAAAGAATGAGGTTGATATCCAAATTGCATAAAAAGTTATTCCTATAAAATTAATGTAAGTTATATAACATTTGATTTGATAAGGTTTCCCTTTTTCCTCTTTTTTCTTTCTCGAAATCTTTGATAGAGAAGTAAACAGGAGTAGAAGGAAAATCAGCTTCAGAATACATCTAAATTCTATTTCCTGGGGATTTTTTACTCTGAAACAAAACGTGAAGATTCATATAATGGAACAGACTTGATCCTGGGAAACATAAACAGGAGTAAATCAAATTTGGTCTCTGAATATCTTTTCAAAAATATTACAACTAAATGGATATATAACAAATATATTTGATTATCTAATTCACTAAAAAATATTGAATATTCAGTAGACACAGTAGATATTGGAAAATGTACAAGTCATTCTAAATTTTCCAATGATTTCAGTTACATTAAAAAAAACCACTATGTAAACATTGTTGCTAGTAGCCCAGACAAATGGAAATAAGGAATCCCTTAGCTACAAACTGGAAACAATGAAAAAAGGAACCTATAGAAATAGGGTATACTGGTAAAGAAACTAAATTTGCACAAAGCATCAATCTCAAGATCTAATTAGTGCCCCCTGGAGACTAATTTTTCAATCAAAGATTACCTTCAATACTAAAGGCATGAGAATAAATTTGTAAAATGTGCTTCTACCAACATTTTATGCTTGAGGGTTCTAGTTATAAAGAAATGCACCAAGTGGGACTTCCCTGGTGGGCCAGTGGTAAAGAATCCGCCTTCCAATGCAGAGGATGTGGGTTTAATCCCTGGTCAGGAAACTAAGATCCCAAGTGCCAAGTTCACGGCCCTCAATTAGAGAGCCTGTGTGGTGCAAACTACAGAGCCCATGCTCTCTGGAACCCATGCACCACAACTACAGAAGAGAAAACCCAACATACCACAGCTAGAGAGAAGCCCGTGGGCTGCAATGAAAGATCCTACATGCTGCAACTAAGACCCGATGTGTAAAAAAAAAACAAAAAAAATCTTAAAAAAAAAAGACATGCACCAAGAAAATAAAAGTCTATGACGATTGAAAGAATCCTAGATAGACCAGTGAGGATGAGAAGAAAATAAATTGGGTTGCAAAACCTTTGAAGGGACTTTCAAAGACCTCAGCAGTTTATGTTTAAAGAGGGGAAAAACTATCTGATCCATAAGTAACTCCATGATATTCAGAGCGGGCCTCAAATGTTCTGGGTATTGGTCTGGCTCCAGGATTACCACAGTGGATAAGTAAATACTGTTGTTGATATGGGAGAACAGTATACTGGAGTCTGGTTTTGAGTCCTCTTTGAGTTTTTTTTTAAAATAAATTTATTGATTGACTGCATTGGGTCTTCATTGCTGCATGCAGGGTTTCTCTATCTGCGGAGAACAGGGGCTACTCTTCCTTGCAGTGCGCAGGCTTCTTATTGCAGTGGCTTCTCTTGTTGCAGAGCATGGGTTCTATGCGCGCGGCCTTCAGTAGTTGAGGCACATAGGCTCAGTAGTTGTGGCACACAGGCTTAGTTGCTCCTTGGCATGTGGTATCTTCCCGGCCCAGGGATCAAACTCATGTCCCCTGCATTGGCAGGCAGATTCTTAACCACTGCACCACCATGGAACCACCCTCGCCTTGAGTTTTTCATACTCCATGAAAACAGGTAGGAGGCCTCTGTGTCCTCTTGTTTCAGAGGGTTTGGTTTGTAGGGCAGAAAGCAGACTTCACCTCAAGAGAACCGTGTTGCTTGGCTTTTATTTTCAAAAGTCTGCTTATTTTTTTTAATTGAAGTATAGTTGACTTACAATGTTGTGTTAGTTTCTGGTATACAGCAAAGTGACTCAGATATATAAATAAATATCTGAATATATTCTTTTTCATATTTTCCATTATGGTTTATCCAAGGATATTGAATACTGTTCCCTGTGCTGTACAATAGGACCTTGTTGTTTATCCATTGTGTATATATTAGAGTGCATTTGCTAATCCTAAACTCCCAGTCCAACCCTCCTGCCAGCCTTGGCAACCACAATTTTGTTCTTTATGCCCATAAGTCTGTTTCTGTTTTGTAGATAAGTTCATTTGTGTCATATTTTAGATTCTTCCTGTAAGTAATATCCAATGGTATTTTTCTTTTTCTGACTTCACTTAATATGATAATCTCTAGGTCCATCCATGTAGATGAAAATGACATCATTTTGTTCTTTTTTATGGCTGAGTAGTATTCCGTTGTATATATATGTACCACATCTTCTTTATCCATTCATCTGTCCATGGACATTTAGGTTGGTTCTGTATCTTGGCTGTTGTAAATAGTGCTGCTATGAGCATAGGGGTACATGTTATCTTTTCAAATTATAGTTTTGTCTGGATATGTGCCCAGGAGTGGAATGGCTGGATCATACGGCAACTCCATTTTTAGTTTTTTGAGGAACATCCATACAGTTCTCCACAGTGACTGCACCATTTACATTCCCACCAACAGTGTAGGAAGGTTAAAAGTCTACTTATTGATTAGGCCACTGTTATTTTGGGTTTCCGGTACCCATAACCAAACCTAATCCTAACTGACATTGAAATTACTTCTAACCTAAATGAACAGTAGTTCAGAGTAAAATTTAACTTGATTTCAGAGAAATAGTGTCATATTATTTTTGCACAGCAGAGTTTCAGATGTAATACTTCTGCTCTGCTAAATTGGACGAAGATACAATTATCCTGGTCATGTTCTCAATGCTTTCAAAATTTTGGCTTGCATATGAATCACCTGAGGACTTGTTAAAATAAAGAACACTGGGCCCTACCCAGAATCTAATGCAGCAAGTCTGGGGTGGGAGTGAGAATTGCATTCCTACCAAGTTCCCAAGAGATGCTGATTCTGCTGGGCCAGGACCATACTTCCGAGGGTCGCTGTTCTAGAGTAATCCTCAAACTAGCTAAGGTAAAGGACAAATTTTATTTTGTTTTATTTTAATATTCACTCTGTACTGGACTGATGCTTTTGTAAAATACAATACTGTACAAATCATTTATTAGAAAAATGAAAAAAAAAGGTATAAAAATACAAGCTTCATTTTAAAAATTATTATTTGAATTCAACATTTGTGGAGACATAAAATTACTCTGCAAATTACTGTAAAAGTTTCCATGTTCTGACTCTCAGTGTCTGTGCTTACCTTGAGGACTGGTTATGGGAAGTTCACAGGTAAGCCTGATCCGTGGCCTGCTATAGCACCCCTAGCCTGATTGAGTAGCCTGGGACTAGGGGCACTTTGGATGCTTCCTGTCTGAGAAATTTCTTCAGTAGAATCCAAAGACTCCAAGCCTAGGCCAGTATCTCCTATCCTGCCTGAAAATGTTAACAGTCTTTTTCTTTTGGCCATGATTCAGTGGTATAGAGAGCTTCCCAGCATTGCTCCAAGTAGAGCGTTATTGAGGAGCTTCCACTGAGAAACCCTTAAAACGAAGTTGACCGCAAACAATTCATTGTCATCAGATCTTCCTTCTCTACTAAGGGATCTGCCCCCTTCTTTAAAAACACTATTTCTCAAAAATCGGCAACCTATTTTTAGCACTTATTATGTGCTAGGAACAATGATACAATGTTTATAACTAATATATGTGTTTTACATGCAGTATACCATTTAAATTCTCAACAACCCCACAAGGCAGGTGCAGTCATTACCCCCATTTTCACTATAGGAAAAAAAAAACAAAGTGAGGCCCAGAAAAGTGAAATAACTTGCATGAGATCCTACAGTAGGAAGTGGGCAGATAAACCAGATCCATTCTTTTAACCACCAGGTTTTACTCCTCATTTCACCTAAGATCTTTCCCTGCAGAAATGCAGGCCAGATCAAGATGCCAACTTTGTGCAGAGCATCCTAGAGGCACCATGAGACCCAGGCATAAGTCTGGACTCTGCCACTAAGTAGTTGAGGGCCTAGGAGAACTCATTTTCCTCTTTGAGCATCACTGAGTTGTCAGTCATAATTCTCTTCAAGAACTAATGTTCCTTGAGGGGTTACCAGACATTCTATGAAAAATGTGTTTGGGGTCAAATAAATTTAGGAAAGACTGAATAAAATATTACCCTCTTTAAGATTCACATTGCTGGCAAATTAAAGACTCTGATCAGTCTTATGGTGAAATAGTTCTGATTTTATTTAACCTAGCATTTCTCAAACCTATTTTTATACAGCTAACATCTAAATAAGAGTGGTTATTCGTGGAACACAGTTCTGGAAACAGTACCCTAGTTTTTCCTGTCCCCAAATTCTGTAAGACTATGACTGGTATAGAAATAGAAATAGATATAGCATGGTATAGAAATAGAAAAAGAATGCCAATAATAATAAAACCTATAATGAGACCTAAACCTAATGATAGTAAGTGCTGTCATTAGCTGTGCACTGAGGGTTAGAAGCCCAGATACTATTCTGCGTGCTTCACGTACATTAATTCATTTAATCCTTATTATAACCCTATTATAATAATTATAAACATTGTTAGCCCCATTTTACAACTGAGGAAACTAAGGCCCTGGAAAGAGCAATTATAGGTCTCTCAAACTAAGCCATTTCTTAGAGACTCAGATTTTCCTGCACGCCCTAAGGGGAGTATCAAGAAAAGAAATAGAAGCAAGCCCATTGCTATTTTTTTTCTTTTTTCTTTTTTTTTTTTTTTTGGCCTAGTGTGCTTCATTTGCATATCAAAAGCCTTCTAATGTGACTATAATCTGCACTGTTTAATGTTTCTGACTTTCTTTTACTCTCCCTCTGTCGAGCATGGTTCACAGTCATTACCCTCTTGATCAAGTTACAGACAAAAGCAGCCTTCAAATTAGGCCTATTAAGATTTGTTTTTAATGAGGAGATAATTCCTCTAACAACACAAGCCAGATTCGGCTGGGGTATGATTACCCAATCAGGCCGTCTTGCAGAAAGAAAAAGAAAAGCAGATTTTTGCCTCTTCCTCGAATGATTTCAGCCGGTCTTGACTTGCTTGATGCCACTTAAAAGCACAGAGCAAATGTTATATTTGGGACTTGTGAGTAATGAAGTAATCACATAGCCCGTGCTCTGCTAGCACTGTGTGAGAGCTTCTATTTCAAGAATTGGAACTTCTTAGAAGGCAAATGTCCAGATTCATAGTATTGGAAAGCACAGGAGGGAGGATAAATGCTTTCTTTCTACGAGTCTGAGCTGTCTTGCTTTGTTGAATTCACTTGCCAACCTTCTTTGTCTTTCAGGAATGAATACCCTGTAAGACTTAAAGTAAAACGATTTGTTAATTAACCCCCAAACTTTAGGGATCTTTCTGCATGCCTTTTATTTTTGTTAAAATAATCTTCAGCACATTTACTTTCCAAAATGTTCTTCCAACAGAATCATCTCTAGATATATTTATATCCTTTGCATACTCATTTTTCCAAGTGTTGGGTTAAGAAATCTTTATCTGTACTTTATATTTCTTTATATTTAAAATCCACCTAATAGCATCCATTCATCTGAAACTCTTTCACAGTAATATGTGACAAGGAGAATGAACTTGGGCCATCATGGACTCAGTATTCAATATTGGTCCGAAGCCTCTTTCATCTCTCATTGCAGTACTACCATGAAGAGATGTGATAAGCCTCCTTAAGGATTTAAAGTTGTTGGGCATGTTTAAATTGATAAAGTTGTTTGCCCCAGTTTAACTTAGCATGAATGTCAAGGAGTAGCTCTCAACAACAGGAAGGGGATATAAAAGAGTATTTTAGCGAGAACAATAGTTACTAACACTATATGGACTCTACATGTAGAGCAATATCCAGTCAAATGATTGATTTGTTCTATAGTAACACAGCAGAAACCAGCTTGTAGCATTTGGGGGCTGAGTGAATGAATCACGGAAATGAAATGGCCAAAGTCAGGAGGCCAGGGTCTTACTTGATCTTGAACATCGTCACCTGCCATTCCTACATGACACCTACACACACTCTCAGACTCACCCCTGTGACTCAGCATGGTCACCTGTACAAAGCAAGTCTTCAATTAATGTGGTCTCCTTTCAATGCTGTAAATACCCCGGTTTTTTCTCCAGTTACAGTCCTTTTCATACACTATTCAGGATTTCTAAAATGCTCTTTACCCAAACACTTATATTGGTCCTTTCTTCCATTCTCTTCTTCCTTAGCTCAAATAAATCACCCGAGAAGCTTTCCCTGAGCACACTTTCTAAAGCAACTTTGCCCAAACTCTGTTTTTCTCCATCTCTTCTTCTTATTTATCTTCAAATATAACTCCTATTTGATTTATTGTTTTATTATTTTTGAACCTATATTCCTTATCACTGTGCACAGTCTTTGAGAGCAGAGAAAAATGTCCATTCTGTCCACTGCTATATTGCCTACCCATAGAAAATATGATAAAGTTGACATTTTTTTTGTTTGTTTGCTCAGAAGAATGTATTTTCTTGCTCATTTCTCGTTGTTCAGTTTGATTTTCATTTCCTAATATAAGTGTCCCTTGCTGGAGGCAAAAGTTGAGTTTTATGTGTATCCCAATTCCATCTTTTAATAAATTCCTTCATCTCCCTTCCCTTGTACATTTTGAATGTGATTTTACCTGGTGCCTCTCAATGAGTGTTAGAGGTAAAGATGCTGGAGAACTCTCTCCTTGGAGACTTCACTTAATATTTCTCCCAGATGAACTTACTGCCTCACAAAAGGACTCTTTGTCTTTCGAATTTAACCGGCTCTTTGTTTAGGCTGGTATCCAGCAGCCCAGGAGTAGAATGTCACTGCTCTCTATTTAATCAATGTTTTATTCTTGGCTTGTATTTCAACAGGGGGGATGAAACAGCAATTTGAATGTTGCTGATATATTTTTTGACCCTTTTAAATTCCCAGTCTATGTTATATGAATCTCAATAATTTCTAATTTATTTTCAATCTGTGCAAATCCCTTGGAGAAATGTACTGTTCTTTTGCTAAAAGACATAACAGCTGTGCTGACGCTGTACCAAAACCAAGACTAATCTTTGCCCATCCAAAGAGGTCATTTTACGACATTCAGCTTTTTTTCTTTCTCATCATAATTGCCAGACTTTATATTGTCTGTTTGTAGAGCAGTGGTTCTCAAAGTTCGTTTTGTGGAATACTAATCTATAGTGATGTTTTGCTCCCCACCACCCAAATAGTTTCAACTAGACAGGATTTAGAGAAACCAAGTATTAGCATATTAACAGTTCTGAGACCTGTTAGAAAATCAACTGCTTTAGTTTGGTTTACCTTTTAGCATTTTCTCAATGTATTTGACCATAGTAATGGTACACAAACAGCAGTCGCAGACCACCTGGGAATTTGTGAGAAATGCAAAATCTTGGACCCCACCCCAGATCTACAGACTCCCAAGCTCTAGAGCAGGGGGGAGGCTGAGCAACCTATGATTTTTCAAGCCCTCCAAGTAAACTTGACATTTGCTTGGCGTGAGAACCACTGGACCATGGAAGTCTTAAATCGGGACCACCTTCCAACATCCTGAAGGAATATATTCAGATCACGTGGGAAACTATTCAGTAGGTCTGGAGTGTGGCCCGAGATTCTGCATTTCTCACAAGTTCCCAGGTGACACTGATGCTGCAGGTCTGCAGAGTGTACTTTGAGTAGCAAGGCCACAAGACACTTCCAAAAGAGCTAGAGCACGCGTTGCTGACATGCATGGGGAAGAATCTTTGGATAGGTTCTTACAATGGAAATTATGGGCAAAGTGTCTCTTGTCACCCACCTGACGAGCCCTCCTCCAGCCATCCATGAACCTTTGTTGGAAGATGAATAGAAATGGCAGCATGATGCTCTTTACCTGGCCACCTACCACATCCGTTGCTCAAAACAGACACATGGCAAAGGAAGAGGTGAGACCAGAGATCCTTGAGCATGGAAATTTTTCTTGCACTTACAAATAAAAAATGAACAGCTAAGTGGTCCTGGATAGCTTACATAACCACCATGAAACTCAATTTCCTCACCAGTCAGTTGGAAATATTAATAGCACCTGTGTTAGTAGTGGTAATGAAAGTATGACATTCTTGTAAAATGCCTACACTGTGGCACACAGTAAGTTCTTAATAAATGATGATGATGACATGATGATGGTGGTGGTGGTAGTGACCCTACATAAAACAGAAAGTCATCCTGAAGTCAGCTGCATAATTTGATGGAAAAAAAATGTGGTAGCGAAGATCAGGTCATTGTATTTTCCCTCCATGACTAGGGAATGTAAACTATTTTCACTTTGATTCTCTTCTCACAGCTCCAAGTTTCTAAACCAGTTACCTAGACATTCACCATTATTAATTCTGGGGTTTGTGAGTAATGGAATTACTGCTGACCTCCATTTTCTTCTTTCCAGTATAACTGGGATAAAAATAGTCTTGTATAAGCTTTAAAACCTTTCCCCATCTCAGAATATTCCAAGGAAGATTTAGTATTTGCCTGAGATCCAGGACTTCGGTTGTGTTGGTCTAGGCAATGGGTAAGGCAGCCACATTGTCAGTAAGAGGTTACCTGGATCTAGACTAGAAAGGTGGGAGAACGACGTGGGAAGAACTGAATCAGTGGACACTAAAGCATGAGCAGGGAGATGAGACAAGCAAGCCGGCACACTTGCGGTCAAGTTTAAGAGCGAAGAGAGATTGTGAAAGAGCAACTGTTGAGATGAGAGAAATGCACAGATGATTGAAGAGGGATTTAAGGGCATTTCAGGGGTCATGAAGTACATTTCCTGTCCCCATATCTCTTAGGGAAGTTTTGGTAGAGAACTAAATTTTTTTTCATTGACTTTTAGATGTCAGACCTGTGACTTTGTTGACTGTAACACAAGTTTGAAGCTGACTTGGAGGTAATTTGGTATTACTTAAGTAACATGTTTCCATATTTTATAAACATAAGTATTATTGGTACGTTTATAATCAGAAAGAATAATGCCTCTCTCTCTCTCTCTCCCCCCACCTCCTCCCTCCCGCTCCCTCACTCCCTCCCTCCCTCTGTTACTGTGTAGAGCTAAATCGGGCTCCATGTTAAATCTGTTTCTTTGACTTTAACCTTTGCTTTTTGTTGCTTTTGTTATTGTGATCATACACGATGGCCTGCCTCCAGGAACACTGCCCCCTGCCTGAATATTGAACTAAAGTGCCTCTGTTCAGTCTGTACAGTCTGCCCTGCCCACCTGTGTGAATGGCTGAAATTAACATATCCCCTCACTGAGGCTGGTTGTTCCCGGGGATCTTTTGTGAGACTGATGGCCCTTTAACTTTACTTCCCCTCAGCCCCTCCCTCTCTGGTTCTATAAAACAAACTGGTATCCAGACCCCAATAAGATGGTTTTTTAGGAGACATTAGTCTGCCATCTTCTCAGTTTGCTGGCTTGCTGAATAAAGTCGTATTCCTTGCCTCAACCCCTCGTCCCTAATTCATTGGCCTGCTGTGCGGCAAGCAGAGCCAGCTTGGACTCGGTAATACCTCTTCCCCTTCCCTCTGCCTCTTTCTTAGTAAAGAAACTATCTCCTTAAATTTCAAACCGCCAGATTTGTCTAAATTAGTGATTCTCAAGTGGGGGTTATTTTATCCCCCAATGGGGGACATTTGACAAGCTCTGAAGACAATTTTGGTTCTCACAATTGGGGGTGTGTTACTGGCATCTACTGGGTAGAGGCCAGGGATGCTGCTAAACATCCTACAATCACAGGTTAGCCCCCACCATAAAGAATTATCTGATGTAAATGTAATAGTGCCAAGATTGAGAAACTCTTGTCTAGATTATTAGAAACTTTCATTCCTCAATTCCAACTTCCAGCGTGTGATTTGAATAATTCCTCTGATTATAATTTACATACTTTTAATAGTAATAATTCTAGGAGAAAGCCATTCTGTATAGCACATAAGAAAATTAACTATTCTTTGGAAACTTCCATATTCTTATTTGTCAAAGGAAATACCCTTAATAAACTACCAATTTTCTTTGGAGAGTCCTACTATGATAATAGACTCAATTAGCCAATAAATAAAATGTTTAATTCTACAACAGTTACTTTTGAGATTTTCTTGCCAGTAACAAAATATATGATGACTTTTAACTTATTTGTATGGCTAGTGATTTCATCTTGGAGGAGCTATTGTCAAGCATTTGACGAGGCAGTCACGCCAAATGAAAAGGGCCTTGTCTGGTCGTCCTGAGCTCAATTCTAGGCCCAGCTGTGCCATCAGCCACCTCACATCCTTGGGCAATTTGCAGCACTTCTCTAAAACTTGACTGCCTCTTCTGCAAAATTAGCAGAAATTGGATTAAGTCCCCTTTAAGGTCTCTTCTGGTTCACTCCAAACTCTGATTGAGATTCTTTTCCTCCATGAGAAATAATGCCTTTTAGTTGACCTTTGAAGGAGAGTTAAATGAAGTTCAGGTCAGCCTGAAGCTCAACAAAGTGTTTGTGTTATTTCTGAAAAAAATAAGGAAAGTAAGAAGTAGAATATGGCAAGTTGCCACTGTTAAAGCGAGTATGTCTGAATGGAAATTTAGCATTTTCCCCTACTAAGACAAATCGGATCCAAACAGAATTTGAAAAATAGTAAAAAAAAAAAAAAAAAAGTCGATTCCCACAGAAAACAATGAATCAAAATGAACATCTGTTAGACGTTTTTTCTCAAGTCAGGCCAGCACCATGTTAAACCACGGCCGGTCCTTGCTCACTCCCCTTAGTCTCTCTCTTTCAAAAATAAGTAAAATAAAAAAAAATTTTTTTAAACAATTTGCATTGACTTCATTGTAACAGAATGTAAACCAAAACACATCTTTGAAGTTCCCGGCACAGATGGCAGGTCCCAGCTCTCCCATGGTAGATGCTAAGCAGAAAAATGACTGAGCCACAGGAAGTTGAAGAGACCACAAATATCTAACACCACAGAAATGGCCCAGAACTGCCAATGACAAATATGAAATACATCAAACCATTGCCTCTTTCTGAAATAGTCCATTCCTGGGCCTTCTGAAGGAAGTCCCTGTTTTAATTTGAGCTTGTCTGTAGATGCTTACGTTGTTAGCCTAGGACGTGCTCTCCGGAGCTCCATGTTTTAGCAGAAGAGATGGATTTGTGCTGCTTTGTCGATATCTACCACCTCGTTCCCATGGTGACTTGTAGCAGCAGGCTTTTGTAAGAAAGCTTCCTGAACTCGGAAGTCATGGTAAGCAAGCTTTTTTGACCTCAACACATAGAAATACATTTTACATTGTTACCCAGTACAAATGTATGTGTACACACACAGACACACAGTCCCCAAAGTGCCAGAGTTTCTCTCATATCTCTTGTGTTTGGACCTATATGCCAGTTCCTTCTGCCCAGATCACTGTCTCTACTCCACTCTCTTGTTCTGTTACTTGTCTAGAGGACGCCTACTTGTCACTCAAGCTGAGAAATGTACCCTACACTGGGTTCCACGTCTTTGGTCCCTTTACAACAATAACACAACCTATATAAGCACATTCAGGAAAGGTGAGAAAACTATGAAAGAACTGAATCTTAAATGGCCTGATTTATCTCAGCGTCACAGATTTTTTAAACAAAAGGGCACCATAAAAATGAGTAAGAGCAGCAGTTTCCAACTTACGTTCCTTATGTATCAGTGATGGCCACAATTTGTGGCTAAGTACTGTGGTTCAATGTTATAGAAAGCTCAGGGGAAAACTGTCCACTTATTTTTGATTAAGACTGCATAAGCAAATAAAATCCCAAGTTTTTTATATGACTTTGATTATGAAAAATAGGAAGATCATTGATTGTTTCTTCAACTAGCACTGTTTGCTTTCTTAAAAAACTCTCTCAAATCATGAGAGAACTAATTTTTTAAAGTTCTTGGTGATTTAGGACATTGTTTTGAGAGTCATTGATTTTGCCCAATCCCTTAAATTTTACAGACCTGGAAACTGGGCTCCAGAGAGGGTAAGTGACCTTCCAAAGCCCATCTAGCATATAAGGGCATAATTAGGATGAATGATCACATCCTAAAACACAGAATTTCCCTCTAACGGTGTGGATAACTTATGTCATCAATATGTTAATAAGATAATGCATGATCCAGAATCTCTGTCAGAATCAAATATAATACTCCAGCCAACATAAATCGAGATCTGTTGTATTCAAAACTGTACAAGATTCATCAGAAACCACAAAGATGAGTTCTGCACCATCCGTGACTTCAAGACCTTAGATTTAATAGGACTTTCCTTCATTCTTTTGATTAACCCTCACAACCTCACAACAATTCTAGCGGGATAAATGCCACATTATTCCCATTATGTGGATGAGAAAGTCCTATTGTTGATAACCTGCAAAACAGTGATTCAGAGTCTTATGTCTTTGGTTTTTTGTTTGTTTGTTTTGGTTGCGTTGGGTCTTCGTTGCTGCATGCGGACTTGTTCTAGTTGTGGCGAATGGGGGCTATTCTTCATTGCAGTGTGCTGGCTTCTCAGTGCAGTGACTTCTCTTGTTGCAGAGCACAGGCTCTAGGCAGGTGGGCTTCAGTAGTTGCAGCACATGAACTCAGTAGTTGTGGCTCGTGGGCTCTACAGCGCAGCCTCAGTAGTTGTGGTGCATGGACTTAGTTGCTCCACAGCATGTGGGATCTTCCCAGACCAGGGATCAAACCTGTGTCTCCTGCATTGGCAGGCAGATTCTTAACCACTGCGCCACCAGGGAAGTCCCTAATGTCTTTGTTGCTGCCATATATTGCACAGGGATTTTAAGAATAAAGATGAAGAAAAGATTAATTCTGGTTGGGAGATTCGTATAAGGCTTCTTGGAGAATCTGGAATTTTTTTATTGAAGTATAGTTGGTTTATGATGTGTTAGTTTCAGGTGTACAGCAAAGTGATTTCAGTTATTCAGATTCCTATATATATTCTTTTTCAGAATCTTTCCCATATAGGTTATCACAAGATATTGAATATAGTTCCCTGTGCTATACAGTAAATCCTTGTTGTTTATCTATTTTTATATAGTAATTTGTATCTGTTAATCCTAAACTCCTAATTTATCCCTCCCCCACTTTCCCCTTTGGTAACCATAAGTTTGTTTCCTATGTCTGTGAGTCTTTCTGTTTTATAAGTAAGTTCATTTGTATCATTTTTTAAGGAGGATTTAGAATTTGAAGCATGTGATAGATTTTAATAAAAAAGAGATTCAACAAAAAGATTGTCCAAGGCAGAGGGAACCAAAGGGCAAGAGAAGAAAAATGAAAAGAAAATTCTAGACCGAGTACTTGGAGGATAGTCAGGTTATAGAGGACCTTGAATGTCATTCCAGGACTTCACGGATTCCCAGGAGGTGTTCCACGGAGCACAGTGTCTGTAAGCTGTTAACGAGGGGTTAAACATGATGTTGAATGACCAGACAGGTCTGGGAAATACTGGATTAAAACGTTTGACAGGTTCTTTAGTGTAGAACTTCCCAGAGTCTTGAATAGGCTAATGTGAATTATGAACATCCAAGAAGAGGGTAAAAGTCACAGTATTACCCAGATTAATTTGATCACAGAATATCCATTTTATCATTTTCTTTCCTTTCTTGAAAAGCAGCTGACAGATTACTGAACTGCAGGAAAATTGACCTGACAGTAGTGAAAAAGGCTTCCTAAGAGGGAAGATGAGATGGAGATGAGACCAGATAGGAGGCCAGGTAAGGATCATGGCTACCTGAAGGTGAAGGTGAGTCCTGGAGCTGGGAATAAAAACTTACAAATCAAGGTATACTCCAAAAACAAAAAAGGAAACAATTAAAGAATATTGGACACAGATTGGGTTTCAGATGGCTTTAAGAAATTATGGTTACTTTTGTATGTTATAATAGCATGGTTGTTGCTTTAAAAAAAACCTTCATATGTTAGATACATTCTGTGGTATTTATGGGTGAAATTATTTACTTTAAAAGAATATAGTTTTTAAAAAGGACTAGATGAAACCAGAATGGCAAGATGTTTATAGATTTGATGAGTTGTATTCTTTTCTTGGCTTTTGTGTATGCTTACATATTTCCATAATAAAAAGTTAAAAATAAAGTCAATGTGAGAGGCATTGGGAAGGGATATTCCTCACCATCTTAGGTTGGGTTCCCTGGGAAATTGGTTCAGAGGTGGAATTTGCATGCAGGGCTCTGGAGAGTAAACCCTGTGGGAGATTTCAGAAAGTTGAACTGGGCTCAAGGAGATGCTGATATGCATTGTAGTCACAAGGAAGGTCTGAGTAGCTCCCAGCTGTAATGGCCCCTCAGGTCACCTGATGTCAGAGGACCATGTCCTTATGCACCTCTCCCTGCCCTCCCATCCACATATGCATATTGACCTGTCTTTGGATTATGAGCTGTCTCCGGAGAATAGGCAAAACTTAGGACAAGATACTATTTGTATCACCTCACAGCAGTCAGAATGGCCATCATCAAAAAGTCTACACAAAGTAAATGCTGGAAAGGATGTGGAGTAAAGGGAACCCTCCTACACTGTCGGTGGGAATGTAAATTGGTACAGCCACTGTGGAGAACAGTATGGAGGTTCCTTAAAAAACTGAAAATAGAACTACCACATGATCCAGCAGTCCCACTCCTGCGCACATACCTGGAGAAAACCACAATTCGAGAAGATACATGCACCCCAGTGTTCATCGCAGCACTAGTTACAATAGACAGAACATGGAAGAAACCTAAATGTCTATTGACAGAGGAATGGATAAAGAAGATGCGGTACATATAGACAATGGACTAGAAAAAGAACAAAATAATGCCATTTGCAGCAACATGGATGGACCTAGAGATTATCATATTGAGTGAAGTAAGTTAAAGACAAACATCATATATCACTCATATGTGGAATCTAATTTTTTAAAAAATGATATAAATGAACTTATTTACGAAACAGAAACAGACTTACAGATTTCAAAAACAAACTTATGTTTACCAAAGGGGAAACATGGGGATGGAGGGATAAATTAGGAGCTTGGGATTAACATACACATACTATTATGTATGAAATAGCCAACAAGGACCTACTGTACAGCACAGGGAACTCTACTCAATATTCTGTAATAACCTATATGGGGAAAGAATCTGAAAAAGAATGAATATGTGTATCTGTGTAACTGAATCACTTTGCTGTACACCTGAAACACAACATTGTAAATAAACTATACTCCAATAACATTTTTTTTTAAAAAGACACTATTTGGCTGACAATTCCCAGAGAGAGGGACACCAGTAGACGCTGAGCTTTCAGCAACTGAGGTAATAAGAACCTCAGTCATCATCCAGGGAATCTGGGCAGCTTACCCTGACACCCATCGCAGTCTCCATTTCTTTATCCTTAAACATTTACAACGATGACATGTGTCTCCCATGTCGCATGCAGTTGATGACTGTGTCTGTGTTTTGTTTTCTTGGTTGTTATAAAAGACCAGTATATTTGCATAAAGAGAGCATGTGTTGACATAAAATAGATCTTTTGCTTTAAATTCATCTTGCAAGTGGTTTTCATTGAAATAGCAGGAAACTAATGTCCTTTTAAAACTTTATTAAAATCATCTGGATATCCTCAACCTAATAAAAGCAGAGTACATGGCTGCTGGACTTCCTGTAGCTTTAGATATGGAGCAAAAAGAGGCTTAAGTGATATCCTACATTTGAAATTGTGTAGAAAGGTATGTTTTTGGCCTAAGAAAATGTGTCCCTTATGAAGTAGATTCACAACTAGCATCTCTGCTCCATTTCTGTTTGCATGACTTTTTAGTGTCTCTGGCATTCTGTCCTGCTTGGCCTCTTCATTCTCTGTGTATTTATATACATCAGTGCTGTTTTACTGGGGCTGCTGCCTTGTCTTGTTCAGTCTAAGACATTTTACCTCTCCACTCAAGAAAGGTCAGTTCTGAAGTGAACCTTTACAAAGAGCTGTATCACCTTAAGCTTCAGAATCATTTCAATTTTCTCTTCCAAAGAGGCAAATTGACCCTTCATCATAATTGAATTCTACTTCATCTAGCCATTTTCATGATTAATTACAAATGGGAACTCTGGGTGGGATGGGGCAGCCATGTTTAATGGGGTCACTCAGGTGGCCAGGCCACTTTCTAGGGCACTGTGATCTTTTGCTAACTTTTGGCAAAAAAGAGTCAAATAATTTGCACCCTGTTGTTGAGTTACTTTAGAAAAAAATGCCACCAGTGTTCATTAATGATATAAACGCCTGTAAATGAACATAAACACATGCCTTCCCCCATTCAAATCCATCATGCATCCACAATTACATTTGATTCTAGGGCTTCGAAATGCAAAGGAAGACACTGAACACTGTGGGCTAAAACTCTTCTACAGCAGGAAACTAGGAGGAAGTATTAGTCCAGCCAACATACACAAGCTTAACATTACTTTTTGAAACTATGGCTATGTGCATTAAAGATGAATATTTTGCCTGTGGAAAAAAAATTAATGTCTTAGAGCTTTTGCAACCATTGTTTCTTTGTGAAGTCAAGTATGCAAAATGTCTTTTAAAAATGCAACCTTTTGGTGAATAGATTGCTTCTCCTCTTTTGGCTTGTGATACTAGTTGGAAGGCCCCTAAAGGGGCATTAAGCAAATGAGCAAATAGTTATAAAAGAGCCTGAGACCACAGTCACAGGAACCTGGAGATGGAGCCAGTGAGCGAGACCAATTTTCATCCTTGTGTGAAACAAATAAAATGTCTCTTTCTCCTCTTTTCTTTCCTTGATCTTTTAAAAATGTAAAGGCTCGTTGCTTTTTTTCTTGGTTTAACAGATTGAGGTTTAAACAAAGAAGGCTCCTTTGGAAGGCCCAAGTAAGAAGTGCCAAGCTAAGGAGGATGGAGCTGGCCTGGGAGCTCTGTGAGTTATCAGGTAAATGTTATGTCTGGAGTGGAGACTAAGATAACCAAGCCTCGTGGGGCCTTGGATCAATTTGATTTTGATGAATGACCAGTTTGGTAAATATTATTTACATTACTCCACAAGTCAGGTCTGTTTCTGTTCCATTCATGTTTGAAGAACCCACGTCATCTGCTGTGGAAGTAGCTTCTCAAGTAATCCCCACGGGCCAGCTTTCCCCACTGTTAACTCACGATTAGAAGAAAAATTAGTAATGAGGGTGCTTGGGCAATTCTTCAACCATAGGACCACATAGTCTCAACAATCTACAAAGGTGATGGTAGATTTACTTTTAAAATTTTGCATCTGCTTTAAAAAAAATGACATTCTTATATATTACAGGATTTAAAAACAAACAAAAATTTCAAACATAGTCCTGTCCCTTTAACACAATATTTTTATTTACCTGCTTTTTATTCCGCTCTTTGTGTGTTATACATTTATGAATTCATTCACTCCTTCCTTCTGCAAGTATTTATTAAGCACTTAATATGCATCAGTTAGTGGTTTAGGCCAGAGATCAACATTTTCTGTAGTGAGCCACATAGTAAAAGATTTAAATTTTGAGGGCTACCGAGTCTCTGTCACAACTATTCAGGTCAGGCACTGTAGGGCAAAAGCAGCTAAAGACAATACGTAAACAAATATGTCTGGTGATGTTCCAATAAAACTTATAGTTTTACAAAACAGACGGTAGGTCAGATTTGGCTGGCCAGCCACAGTTTGCCAAACTCTGCCATAAGACCATTGTGTGCAAGAGACAAACAAAATAGACAAAGTCCCATTGAACAGACACTATAATTGGGGAGGAAATAATAAATAGCAAACAAGTGCTTCCAGTGAATAAATAGTACAGTGAAGGAAACTGTCCCACTTAATCCTTCCTCTGTGTTGTACATTTAGCTAAATCTAATGAGCAGGCAAATGAAGGAGACAAAGAAACCAAGGTGTCCATCTGATAATAAACTTTTTCTAAATTCTTGGTTTCTGCTTTGGGCAAAGAAGCCCAAGAATTTTACATTAGGGAAAAAGCATAGGTAAGGAAGGTGAACGTAAAGAGTGTTTGCCTTGTGGTAAGAAAATTTTTGTTAACTTCAGGCACCCAGCTTTCTGGGTGGTCCTGAAAATCAGGGTCTAGAAGACTAGATTGTTCTGAAGAAAGGGAATAGACAAATGGGAACCTCATACTTCCTGCTCAGGGCTTGTGTTTTGCCACCAGGCAGCAGCCCCTCATGATTAAGTCAATTAAAGAACAAGATAGCTCAGAGGAAGATGCTCATGTTCAAATACATCAAGCACAGTACATGCAAAGCACAGTACTAGACCCTATGTTACAGGGAGGATACAATGATGAGTATGACAAATCCCCTTCTTTCCGGGTAGAGAAAATATTTTCTCTTTCAGAAATATTTTCTCCTCCTTTGCTCTTCCCCTTGGGAAGAACAGTAACCTCTGTGGTGGATGGGCTTGGAGAAGCATGGGGTGCAGCATTTTCTGTATTCTTTTTTCAGATACTGATCACGACAAACATATATTAGGGTTTCTATGTGCCAGACACCAACATTTTCATTTCTTTAATCCTCACAGCAGTCCTATGAAGTAGTACTTTCCCATTCCCATCTTCTAGATGAGGAGACTGAATCATAGAAATTTTGAGAGACTTGCATGGCTGCTTGGCTGACAAATGGTACAGCCAGGTTTACTCAGTCTAACTCCAGGATCCCTGCTCTCTCAATTTCTCAGTTCTGTGGTTCCACAGAGGAGTGAGAGTGTTCTGTTTATTTCCTCCATGACATAAGCATCCCTGAGTCAGGGCAAGGTCCCAGCCTTGCTCAAATCCTCTGTGTCCCTGATGGAGGCACAAGAGCAATTTTGATGTGCAGATATGCAGGTTTCTTTGAGTTAGGTGTATTTGTCTAGATTTGGCAGAAGTAGGCAAAAAGCCAATCATGTTCTTGATTTCAGCAATCTTGGTAATAAAGCTAATATTTTCATCTCTCTTGGTTTAACTCTTGCATCTCTTTCCTCAAATTTTGGTGCCCAACTTAAAGAAAAAAGAATGATTAATTCTCATCCCAGACTCCCAACATAAGGGTGAATAATAGCAGTAGTAAAAAGTAACCAATAACAATTATGTAGCAAGCATTGTGCTGAGTGCTTTAGACGTATGTCATCTCTTTGCCACAATCTCAAAGGCGTAGGTACTCCACATTATAGAAGAGAAAGAGGGATTAAATTTTAGGTTGTCAACTAGTTTCTGATGAATAAAAGGGTAATGACTATTTTATTGACTATATGACATATTAATAGGCAAACCCAACACTTGATTGCATTGGTCTTTGATGTTAACATCAAATAATTCTGCTCTTCAGAGTCACTCAAAATAGTTGATGCTTAATGTTGTCTGAGAGCACTCAAAGGTCAAAATAACTCAGTGGTACTGGCCAACAATTAGCAGAATGAGGTTAGGTTAAGATATTTCACTTGAAAACCTCTTTCATCTGTCCACTTCTTCCCACCTTTTTTGGCATTGCCCTAGACAAGCCACCATCATCTCTCACTTGTGCTACCAAAGAGTCTTCATATTGTCAACCATATATATTGTTGTCCGTGTCAAATGTATTCTCCACAATGCACAGGCATGGCCTTTACAGGTCATTCTCCTGCATAGGACATCTAATGTCTTCCAGTTTTTCTTAGAATGAAGACCACAGTTCTCAACACACGCCTCAAAACTCTGTGAAGTTTGGGCCTGAGTCCCTCTCCAATCCCATCTCCTCCATCTCCCATTTTTGCACTCCACCACACTGGTCTGGTTCAGTTCTTTGGCTATCCCATACTCCTTCTTGACCCAATTTCTTGTTGTTTTCTCTTCCTGAAACATCCTTCCCTAACCCAGTTTTTACATCCATAAACAAACGTATCCTTCATGTTTCATCTTAAGTGTTGCCTCCTCTGAATTTCTTCCCTGGCAGCCCAGGGTGGTAGGTCTCCCTGTTAGAGGTCCTTATGCTATCCTGTCCCTGTATTTCTAGGACTTAGTTTATATTCACTTGTTTTTTGTAGTTACTTGTTTTTTGTCTGACTTCATCTGAAATAAAGCTTCACAGGGGCACAATCCAAGTCTGTCTTGCTCACTGTTCTATTCTCAGTGCCATCACAGTGTCTGGCACATACTTACCCAGTATATGTTGTTGAATCAGTGTCACTGAATATGCAGGCTGTGTCTTGTTCAGCTCCAAGGGCACTATCCACATAGATTATGATATCGTTGGTGCTTCCTGGAAATGTACAGCACAGCAACCCTATAGTGAATGAAAGAATGAATAAATAAGTAAATGGATGATTAAATGAAACCACTGGTACAGAATTGCCCTATTGAAGAAAACTATGTTTGATGTCCAGTATTTGCTAAAAACCATAAAATCTCATGCAATCATATACGCCTTGCACATATGTCATGCCGAAGCAGTTATTCTGGCATTTTATGTGTTCCAAATGAGATCTCTCTTGCCCTTATTGGAATTCTGCATACACTTTTTCATAATCTTGAACTTGGTCCACAACCCTCCAGGTGCCAATATAAAGTCCCACTTTGGCTTTGTAATTGTACAGGGACCTCATTTTTGACTTGAAGGTGAGAAAGAGCTGAAGCTGCATTCCATTTGTGAGTTGAAGTACATTTTTAATATAGTATTTTTATTCAGTGGGGCCCCTGAGTAATATCTGCAATGTATTATAATATGCTGGTAAAATATATACAATCATCAGGGGAAGAAAAGAGTGACATCCAAAAGAAGGTTATAGATCACAGTGCTGAGAGCTGGATTACCTGGCACAGGGGACTTCGGATAACTAAGTGTTTATTGGACGTAATAAATCTTAGCCATGGTGCCCATCTCCAAATCTTGCCACACATTTACATTCTGTTTGTGACTGCAGGCCTCCCTATAGCAGAAATTGAGCTGTGATTATTACTGATAAAATTTATTAATAAACTTAAAAAGGGCAGCAGCTTAAAAAGTAAAATGGGAATTTGGGTTGGGTGAATTGTGATATCTTAGGACCAAGAATTGCTGCATTACTCCCAATCTGCCATCAGTTCACCTTGTAATTCACATTCCTGGATTCCCCAAAGAGGCTCTAAGCTCCCCATGTCTTGAGTTTGTTTTAGTATCTAATTTACCCACACCTGCCTTGCACATACAGAGTGTGCAGGTCAATATTCATGGGATGACTGAATGAAATTATTAAACCAAATGGTTTCATTAAACCTGACTTAAAATTCCACACTGCCTCAAAAACATCACCTCACTGGCTTTTCAAACTAAGAACAGAACATCAACTTGGGCAAATTACTCACCAGACTTAACCCATGAGATGGTAGATGCCTTGATGTGTCACCCAGAACCCCTTTCAGAAATGAAGAACTAACTCTCTGAACTACTGGGAGTGCAGCCAGAAGGCAACCCTAGGTTGTTTGGCCTCCTTTGGGAACAGACTGTTGAGGAGAGCTGCCTTGCCCTTCCGGGGGCAGCCTCAGCCAGTAGCTGGTCAACTCCAGTGTGTAAAGGCTGGTCCCCCCTTTCCAACTCAGGCCAATGCTGCAGAGCCTCCCCAGCTTCAGAACTTCCCCATGGGGTCAGCTGAGGCCTTTCCTGCGAATACATCCCAACTTCTTCCCCTACCCCGTCCTGCTTCAGTTCCACTCCTGGTCACAGGTGTTGATCTCAAGACCACTTCCTAATAAACCTCCTCAATGCTAGCATTTGTCCCAGAGTTAGCTTCCCACAGAGCACAACCTACAGCCCATGCCTGTATGTTTCAAAGAATTAAATACAAAGGAGTCAATTCAAGGGCTCCCCCCCCCCATTAGAACAATCTTATAACAAATGACATTATTATTTGAGAAAGCAACTGGGTCTTGGTAGCAGCTGCAGCAGAGGGCTGGTTTCACACTATTCATACAACAGAAACACTCTCATAGTTTGGAGTAACCAGCAGTGTGGTCCTTCATTGCATGGGAATCCCAAAACAACACTAGGAATTTAGGAAATTATGGTGGTGGAACAAACACACACTTAATTAAAGGCAGTGTCAGAGTTCTTGCATTTTTTAATTAACCTCCAGAAAACTTTTTCTTTAATGCCTGGTTGTTGTTCTTTCATATCTAATTCCCCAAGATGTACAGTAACAAGACAACACTTGAAGAAATCTCCAAGATCTAGAGGATCAGAAAGTCATACATTTCCCCTAATAACTATTTTAACAAATGTAATTCTCGATGATACTCTAGTACAATTGTATTCAGTAATATAACTATTGATGAGGCTCTTGTCTAGGACTCAGCGAACTACAGATTGTGGGAGAAACCCAGCCCACCATGGGCAGAATTTGGCCACAGCCATTCACTAAGAGATTGTCTTTGGTTGCTTTCATGCTACAATGGCAGAGTTGAATAGTTGGGCAGAAACTGCATGGCCCACAAAATCTGATATTTTTATAGTTTTTCCCTTTGCAGAAAGACTGCTGACTTCTGCTCTCATGTAGTAACATTTAGTGGTCCCTATATAGTATTAAATGAAATAAGAAGATATTGTTGAAGAAAAGTAATACTGTATGTGTGTGCACACGTGCACGCACGCGGACACAAAGTTATAGTCATTGAGATTAGAGATGAATTTTTGTATTTTCTTCTTTTTGCTTTTTTTGTATTTTCCACAGGAAACATGCGTTGTTTTTTTTAGTAAGAAAAATAATAAATGCTCTTTACTGTGTAATTTGTGCTTTTTCTTCACAACCATTTAGAATTTTATTAGCTAGCTGTCTACAAAAACTAAAGTTATTTATCTAAAGTCCAGTTAGAAAGCAGCTCTGAATGTGTGCGTACTGAAGCATTCGTTTCATAATACTACTCCATGTCTAAGGAAAATATGTAAACAACGCAGTGTAGAGAAACTTGTCCAGCTACTGGATTAAGCATCCAGTTGGCCATCAGAAGTTTAAAAAAAAAAAAAAAAAAAACACCAACAACAACCCTGGGTTAGTTTATGACAGCTGTCTCCATTTGGTAAGCTTATACACATTGTGCTAAGAAATATAGTTTATTCAACTTCTGGTTTGTAATGCTTTTTAAATTCTCCCATCGATTTTCTTCTGTATTTCAAGAAGATAATACCAAAAAAAAGCTTCTATTTTCTAAAACCAGGCCATTTCTGGGCTATAAAAATAACACAGTGGTCATTATAGTAATAGAGCTAATCATTTTTAAGCAATTTTCTTAATAAATAGCAAGTCTCAAGTTCAGTGCTATTTATCAGCATCCTCTTAACAAACAGATGAGAAATACTCTCCCAACCTATTTTCAGATGAGGAAACTGGTCCTCAAGCAGGTCGAGTAGGTGGCCAAAGGCTCACCAGCCTAACACATGGATTAGCCAAAAGTCCAGAGGTCAAGCCACCTCTCTCTGAGTCTAGAATTCTCAGTCCTCGCTCACCAAGCTGTGTGGTCTCTTGACCATCTGCATGTTCCAAAACATCGTATAACCCCAGCACCCATCTCTGTGGAAACATGTAGTTGACCCTCAAAAAATATCTGCAGAATGACCAAAAGACGGTGCTCAATAAGGAGTAGCACAAGGAAGTGGGAGTTGTAGCATTAAGACGTATTGGGAGATCATGATTTTCATTATCAAATAATTTGAGGACAGTATTTTCAGAGTTAGTATAAAGAACTAGCAGATTACTTGTATGTAATACTAGAACACTTCTTATTGGAAATAATTTCAGGAAACTATTTCTGTATAAATGTGTAAGTCCAAATTCTTTATTCAAATAAATATTAAATTTTGTAGAGAAGTCATATTTTTAAATATTTATTTGGTTATTTTAGCCACCCTGGGTCTTAGTTGTGGGCACATGGGGGGATAGATCCCAGTTCTCTGACCAGGGATTGAACCTGGGCCCCCTGCATTGGGAGCTTGAAGTCTTACCCCCTGGACCACCAGGGAAATCCACCTAGAAGTCATATTTGCTTACCCTGATATGTTACATATCAGTATCACATAGAAAAATATCAGAATGTGATTTATATTTCCATTTTTTTCCACTCTCTCAGGCATTTTTAGAGTGTTGTGTCTTTACTCACTGGAAATGTGGGCCTTTTTTCTTTCTTTCTTTCTTTTCATTTGAATTAAAGCAATTATTACTGTATTTCTGGCTTAGCAACTGTAAGCCTGTGTAGATGCTGAAAAACATGTATATACATAATGCATCCTTTCCTGTTACTAAATCAAAACAGAATGTATCTTTGAGATTTTGAAATTAATATCACTTAGTCACACCAAATGAGAAGTCAGTTATTGCTGTTTCCCTGGTGGCGCAGTGGTTAAGATCTGCCTGCCAGTGCAGTGGACACAGGTTCAATCCCAGGTCCGGAAAGATCCCACATGCTGCAGAGCAACTAAGCCCGTACGCCACAACTACTGAAGCCCATGCACCTAGAGCATGTGCTCTGCAACAAGAGAAGCCAGCACACTGCAAGGAAAAACAGCCCCTGCTCGCACAGCAACAAAGATCCAATGCAACCAATAAATAAATATATAAATAAGTTTATTTTTTAAAAAAATAATAAAATAAAAATTGACAATTACCCCTCAAGTTGTGGCAGTTTGCCACAATATATAGTAATATGTTACTGTATGTTAGTTGGTGAATATATAGTAATTGGTGAATTAAAATAGAATATAGTATTTTTAAACCCTTAAAAATGCCATGCTTGATAAAATGCCATCAAAGTAGGTACTTTACCGTTATCTCCAATTGATGGAAGAGAAACCTAAGGTTCAGAGAAATCAAGAAATTTACCCAATATCACACAGCCAATAAAAGAGCAAAGCTGGGGTGTGAATTCAAGTATATTAGACTGTAGGGCAGAGTTTCCCAACCTCCACACTACTGACATTTGGGACTGGATAATCCTTTATTGTGGGGCCAGGGGATGGGAGGGTGCATGCTGTGCTGGGCATTGTAGGAAGTTTAGCAGCGTCCTTGGCCTCTACTCATTAGATGCCAGCAGCTCCCTCCCAACAAGTTGTGACAACCCAGAATATCTCCAGACATTGTCAAATTTCCCCTGGGGAGGCAAAATCCCCCCTGGTTTAGAACCACTGCTCTAAAGCTCCTGTCTTAAGTGCTATGCTTTCCTGCCTGCCTTTCAGTTTAGGTCAAGATCACCCTTCCAGAATGGGCCCCTAACAAGCTTGTCATAGTCCATGCATGTCTGGGCTTCAGCCAATTTAGTTTCTCCCTCATTTTACGTAGGAAGGAAATGCCAGGCGCCCACAATCTGGAGTGGTTTGGGATATGTACCCAAAGCTAAAATTAATTTTAAAAGAATAATGAATTGCCCTGCTCTCATTACCAGAAATCTGAGCCAGAACTGGATCCATGTGCTTGGGGATGAGATTGTAAAAAAGGGAGGGGAGTAGGAAGACTTATTCAAGCTCAGAGTACTCACTATTTCACTTAGAATTAATTTGATGAAGAACTAGAATAAGAATTGCAAAGTCATCAAAGATGATGGCTTTTCCTTTATGACCCTTGGCACCAGAACAAAGAGTCTATTTTTGTGGGTTTTGGGGTTTCCAGAATAAAGGGAATAAAATGTTTAGGTAATGTTTGGATGGTTTAGAGACTGTATGTACGTTAGTGATAGGTCAATTAATATCTGCACAGTTCAAAGAGGCAATTATTTTAATTTATAAATCACTTCAGAGGTAAGGAGCTGCCATCCATTAATGTGGTTTTTACAAATAAGAGTGCTCATTGTTATGTGTTTGTGTGTGTGCATTTCTACCCGTGTCATTCTATCTGGCTTGAATTTTCCGACCAGATCGCATACCTCTGTGATTATGTATTTGTCTCTAGAGCACTGCCAAATACATAAAGCACTGTATCTGCAATTTGACCCTTGGCTGAGACCACCCTCTTTTTTGAGTTTTCACTATGCTAAAAGGTACCACCATGCACAGTGTTGCTTCCAGAAAAGGTCTTCTTACATTACGCTCTAAATGGCAGAGTCTGGGAGCTAAGCCCCCAGGGGAGTTACAATGCCTTTTGGTAATCATTCAAAAAGGAGAGAGGGCCAGAGTGATTTCTGGGCATGGTGGGTTTATCAGACACTTTGACAGTTGGTAAAAAGTTCCCAAGTAGCAACACAGAGATTTTCTTTAAAACCATGTCATAATCAACCTTTTATTTTGTCTTTTTTTTTTTTTAATTACTGAATGACAACAAAGTACCAAGCATAGTGCTCCATTCTAGAGGAATAAGAGTATGTAAGACAAATACAATCTGATGGGGGAGGCAAACTAGGAAGCTGGGTTAAGAGTCTGATGATTGCGATATTGGTAAAGTATAAGGTACTAGAGAAGGCGTGGTTGGTTGGAGAAGCTTCCAGATGGAAGCAACCTCTCCAGCAAAGCTGAAAGATGAATATGTATTAGTTTGGTGAACTGGAGGTGGGGATATTCCAGGCAGAGGGGTGAGAAATGGAGAAAAGGCCCAAAGGCAAGAGAGAACATGGTGATTTCAGGAAACCAAAGAAAAAATGGCTGGTGTCTGGAAAGGAAGAGAAGTGAGGGACAAGTAATGTAGGATTGCAAAATATTTTCCAAGTCACGTTAAAGCGCTGAGTTTATTCTAGGGCATTGGCATGTAATAGAGATGCTTTAAGCTGGGGAATGATATGTTCAGATTAGGAAAACCAATAGGTGGAGATGAGGGATTTGGGGCAGGAAGGATAGTACATCAGTAAGCTCAAGAACTGGAAAGAAGGAACTTATAGATGATGTTTAATAGAAATAAGAGAATTTAGTGAAGACTGAAAAAGATCTAGCTAATAATAAATTCACTTGATAACCCTTTCCATTATATATACTCCTTCCCTTTTAACTCAATGTATTTCTATTGCAAAAAAAAAGAGAAAAGACAATTACATGACCTGTATTTATGCCTTTGGTTTCATTAATAACAAATTACAAGTATTCATTGAGCATCTCCTACGTGCCTGGCATTATTCTAGGTAATGAAGAAACTACTGCAAGCCAGAGACCATTCCTACCTTCAGCAAGTTTCATTTTAGTAATGGAGACAGAAACAGGAAATCAAACCACAGATACTCAGACAGCAATCAATGCTATGAAGATGAGGAATTATAAGGTCATGTAAAAGGCCATGCCCGGTGGAGAGGAAGGACTCTGAGAAGGTGATATTTCCTCTGAGACCAGAGCAAGGAGGAGCCAACCCTGAGAAGGCCAGTGCAGCAGGCATTCTAGCCAAGAGAACCGCAGAGGCCTTGAGATGGGAGTGATTGTGAGCTTCTGGGGAAGCAGAGAGCCAGTGGGTGCACAGCCAGGAGGGCCTTGGGAGCCAAGGTAAGATAGCTGGGTATTATTTTGAGGGCAGTTTAGACCTCGGAGTCAGCCTCTTTTTTTTTAATTTAATTTATTTTATTGAAGTAGAGTTGATTTACAATGTTGTGTTAATTCCTGCTGTAAAGCACAGTACACACATATATATTTATACAGAAAAGAATTTGTGCACACACACACATGTGGAAAAGAATATGAAGTAGAATATGTGTATATATTCTTTTTCATATTCTTTTCCATTATGGTTTATCAAAGCATATTGGGATATTGAATATAGTTCCCTATGCTACTCAGTAAGACCTTGTTTATCCATTCTATATGTAATAGTTTGCATCTGCTAATCTCAAACTCTCAATTCATTCCCCTGTATCCTTCCCTCTCCCTTGGCAACCACAGATATGTTCTCTGTATCTCTGTCTGTTTTTGTTTTGTAAATAAACTCATTTGCATCATTTTTTATATTGCACATATAAGTGATATCATATGGCATTGGTCTTTCTCTTTCTGACTTACGTCACTTAGTATGGACAATCTCCAGGTCCATCCATGTTGCTGCAAATGGCATTATTTTATTCTTTGTATGGCTGAGTAATATTCCATTGTGTATATGTACCACATCTTCTTTATCCATTCATCTGTTGATGGACGTTTAGGTTGTTTCCATGTATTGGCTATTGTAAATAGTGGGGCTATGAACATAGGGATACATGTATCTTTTCAAATCAGAATCTTTGTCTGGTTATATGCCCAGGAGTGGAATCACTGGATCATATGGCAATTCTGTTTTTAGCTTTTTGAGAAACCTCCATACTGTTTTCCGTAAGTGGCTGCACCAATATACATTCCCACCAACAGTGTAGGAGTGTTTCCTTTTCCTGGAGTCCGTCTCTTTTTGGACTGGACGTTGTTAAATCCATTCCAATGTTTGGAGTAAATAGTCTGTCTTGGAACTGTGGCCCATCCCAGGATCCACGGATGATAATGTTTTATTATGAGATTTCTAGTTCTAGCTTGGGATGATATCCTTTTAAGTGCAATGCACTTTGTGGGAAGAATAGATCAGATGGCCTAAGTAGAGCCTTCCGTGGGGCAATGATTATTTATGTCCAAAGACCAGGCTGCTGGACACTGACCAATTGTCAAGCCCTTTCTCAAAGGAAGAACAAAACAATACCTCACACATTCCCAATGCTCCGCTTAGAGGAAACACATCCCTGTGAGTGGGATTTTTGCTCTGTGCTGGCCAGCTGCCTCGTCAATAATTAGTTCCTTAATTACAGGAAAAATGTTTAGGAAACTGAAGTAATGAGGACAAGATCATCCTCAGGAACCCTCACGAACATGTGTGTTCCTAGGACTTCCTGTGAATTGCCAGTCTTCCTCCTGCCCCAGCATGGAATGATGGCGAGTGCATTTACCAGCAAACAGATGTGGATGTATATGCTCAGGGGGTTCCACTCCCTACGAGGTCTATGGCCTCAGTTTCCTGACTCTGTAAAATGGAAATAACACTTGGTTTGTATGACTATGATGATAGGAAATCCTTTAGTCTCCACAGAGTAGATTTTCTCTTGTTTACATGGCAGCTTTGCTTCATTTGGGCTCCACTTTTTTTTTTTAAGCAGAACATCAGGCTTTATAGCCTGCAAACAAAGCATCGATATTTCTTCTGCAGCCACTGTCTTCGGCTGGAAGTGAGAGCAGAATGTTACTAACTTGACTTCATTTTATCATCATCAAAGGGTGGCAGTTAATCAGCATGAAGTTTATAAAGAAAAAGTTGAAATTTATAAAGAAAACATTTTCTAATGAAAGACTTACCTAAAGCCTATGGTTTGTTATTGAAGTCATATCAGTGCCTAGTAAAATTTAAAAATACAAAACAAGATGAGGGTTGGAGCAGGAGAAGGAGGGGAGGGACAATTCTGGGAGAAGTTAAATTATATCTGGCTCATCCCTAACAAGTTACATCATATTGTTATGAAAGCATCATCAAGGTATTACAAAACTTGTGAATGTACCATTAAAATTTTTTTCGTATTCTAATGGCATTATTTCAGTCACATTAAAATGAAGAATGTTTGCTGCTGTGACAGATATGATAATAGCTTTCTGCTGTGAATGGCATTCATTTTTAAACTTTTCAAATAGTTATATTTTGGGAGAGGATACTCTTCAGCATAATACTTTCCATCTTTTCCTTCTAAAGTTATATTTCATAGCAGCTAATCTCAGTAAACAGAGGCAGTGGGAGGCCATGTGATATTGAAAGAACTATAGAAAAGGACTTGCTTTGTAATTAACTGCTAACACTTCATGAATGGAAATATAGTTGCACAGATGACATCTGGGTTCTGGAATTAGATTGAGATTCCAGTCCCAATTCTAACACTTACAGCTGTATGACCTCAGGACAAGTTAAATATTATCTCTAAGCCTCAGTTTCCTTATCTGTAAACTGGAGATAATAACAATAGTATTTACCTTGCAAGTTGTAATTAAATTTAAATCTATAATTTGTATGGAAATGCAAAAGACCCTGAATAGCCAAAGCAATCTTGAGAAGGAAAGACGGAGTTGGTAGTATCAGGCTTCCTGACTTCAGGCTATACTACAAGGCTACAGTGATCAAGACAGTGTGGTACTGGCACAAAAACAGAAATATAGATCAATGGAACAGGATAGAAAGCCCAGAGATAAACTACGGTCAACTAATCTATGACAAAGGAGGCAAGGATATACAATGTAGAAAAGGCAGCCTCTTCAATAAGTGGTGCTGGGAAAATTGGTCAGCTACATGTAAAAGAATGAAATTAGAATACTTCCTAACACCATACACAAAAATAAACTCCAAATGGATTAAAGACCTAAATGTAAGGCCAGACGCTATAAAACTCCTGGAGGAAAACATAGGAAGAACACTCTTTGACGTAAATAACAGCAAGATCTTTTTTGATCCACCCCCTAGAGTAATGGAAATAAAAAAAATAAATAAGTGGGACCTAATGAAACTTCAAAGCTTCTGCACAGCAAAGGAAACTATAAGCAAGATGAAAAGACAACCCTCAGAATGGGAGAAAATATTTGCAAACGAATCAACAGACAAAGTATTAACCTCCAAAATATATAAACAGTTCATCCAGCTCAATATCAAAAAAACAACCCAATCAAAAAATGGGCAGAAGACCTAAATAGGCATTTCTCCAAAGAAGACATACGGATGGCCAAGAGGCACCTGAAAAGCTGCTCAACATCACTCATTAGAGAAATGCAAATCAAAACAACAATGAGGTATCACCTCACACCGGTTAGAATGGGCATCATCAGAAAATCCACAAACAGTAAATGCTGGATAGGGTGTGGAGAAAAGGGAATGCTCTCGCACTGTTGGTGGGAATGTAAATTGATACAGCCACTATGGAGAACAGTATGGAGGTTCCTTGCAAAACTAAAAATAGAACTGCCATATGACCCAGCAATCCCACTGCTGGGCATATACCCAGAGAACACCATAATTCAAAAAGACACATGCACTCCAGTGTTCACTGCAGCACTATTTACAGTAGCCAGGACATGGAAGCAACCTAAATGTCCATCAACAGATGAATGGATAAAGAAGATGTGGTACATATATACAATGGAATATTACTCAGCTGTAAAAAGCAATGAAACTGGGACATTTGTAGAGACATGGGTGGACCTAGAGACTGTCATACGGAGTGAAGTGAGTCAGAAAGAGAAAAACGAATATCGTATATCAACACATATATGTGGACTATAGAAAAATGGTACAAATCAACCAGTTTGCAAGGCAGAAATAGAGACACACATGTAGAGAATAAACATATGGACACCAAGTGGGAAAAGCGGGGAGGGTTTGGGGGGAATGAATTGGGAGATTGGGATACCAAATTGTACACTCCAAATATATGCAGTTTATGTTAACTGTATCTCAATAAAAGTTCTTAAAAAACATTTAAATCTATAAGCCTCATAACAACACTTAAAATGGCACCAGATGCATAGTAAGAGCTCAAAAAACATCAACCATTGTTAACATTAATTAACTGTGTTACTTTTAGTGGCTGCTTTAGCAACTCAGACTTTCAATTTCTCACTTGTAAAACACTAGAGGAGTTGGACTAGCATCAGTGTTTCCCAGATTTAATCATTCAGACACAGCCTTCAAAGTTTTCGCCATTTTGGGAGAACGTACCTATGAAATATAGCCCTGAAAAGAATGAAGCAGTACACACAGATATTCAGTATATCTGTGTACATCTGTAAATTTAAAATAAATCTAATTTAATACAAATGCATTGGTTTTAATTTAATAGCATAAAATATCATAATACCCATCTTTCCAATGTGATATTGTAGAAGGTGTTGTCACTGAAGGCTTGACCTATTTGTGAGCACATCAGGGCATCATATCTGTACCAAATAGATTACCAGTACCTTCTATACTTTAGGCTTATTCAGAGAAGTGATAGCTTGTTATCTTTTTGTTTCAAATATGTGTTAAGATAGACACGTGGGAAACTGATAGGTACACTAGCGGAGAGGACAGACCTGGGAGCCAGACAACCTGGGTTCAAAATCCCAGCTCTGCTACTTGCTAGCTTTGTGATGATAGTCTAGCCATTTAACATCTCTGTGCTCAGATTCCTCGTCTGTAAAATCAAAATAATAAGAATGTCTACTTCTGACTGTTACTATGAAATTTTAGATAAGTTAATACTGTAAAATGCTAAGAACAGTGCCTGGTACCAGCATCTAGTTAATGAACTTTGCCTACCAACACAGGCAAATGTCGCACCTCAGCGAACACTGTCTTGGATCACGTTTATTTTCCATTGTGGTTCTGAAGTCTTTAAGGAGTTTCGGAAGACAGACCGGGTCCTCATACTTAGAGTAGACCCTTGATGCCTCTGGCTCAGATTTTTCCTTCTATAAAATTATTATAGTACTATCTCCTTCTAGGTATTTCCTAAAATTGGTCAGGTCTAGGATGGGTAATGGGTTTGTAGTTGAATAGTTTTAAACCCCCCACACTTGACAGTAGAAGATCCTTTTGTTAACTGGCGGCCTGGGATTCTTTATCCTGAGCAGAGGATCAATGTAAGAACCAAATGTTGGTTGGTGACTCTCCACTGCTTAAGCAAAACCACAAGGGAAAAGAAAACCATTTCTCTTGCTATGGCTTTCCTGCCAACAACATTGAAGAAAATGAGACATAACGTGAATTCCATATGTCCAAATATATTACTATTCCATTTGGTCATAAAAATATAAGTCTCTCTGGCCTACCATATTTGAAACCCAAATCATTTATATCTGAGACTCAACTCCTTCCTCTAAATCTTCACACACCTGCAACACAATGACATCCAAAATAAGCTTGATTCATTGAAAAATGTGAGAGTTCTGTCTAAAAAGAAGCTCCAGGAGGATGAGGGAACTTCTGTGCTCAGCGATTGGAAGTAAAATAGGCAGACTCGGTAGTGTGGCAAATAGGTCCCAGCCTTTGGATGTATTGGGAGAGATTCAAGGGGACCAATCAAGGGTTTAAATTACTCAAGTGGAATTATTGTGTGTTTAATTATTATGTCTCAGATGAAAAAGTTTTTGTAAATCACAGTAAACTGGTAATTACACTCTCAGATACACTACAGCCAGTTTTAATAGACCGCGGAGAGGCCTCTATGCCTTTCGGCTTAAAGGCATTCAGGTTTCCTCTGGGTAACAGACAAGTTCTTGTGTCACAGCTGTAAGCATGTGGACAACTCTAAACTAAGGCAGCAAAAAGGGATGATAAGGAGGGAAGCGGAGGGTAGGGCAAGTTGTTTTATCCAACGCTGATTTTGTTTGGTTTCAAAACAGAGGATCCAGAGGTAAGAGAATACGTATGATTTGGTTTCACTTCGTCTGTTACCCAGCTGGGACGAGAATTCCCTCTTCAGAGCTTACCTACTTCTTTAGAATCCATTTATAGGTTTCCAAGAGTGAATTCACCATGGGTGTGATTATGGTCTATTGCTAACAATATTTGGTAATTTTTTAGGTAGGAAAGTCACAGTTTACATTATATGCTGCAAAATTAAAACCCCTCCACTAAATTCCATATCATATTGGGCTATGACTCATACTAGGGGTAGGTAATACCCTCCTCCAGTACCTGTTTTGGAAATCAAATCTATCTTATAGACCTAGGTCAGATTATTAACTAGGATGAGACTATCTTTCAGTCTTACCGCAACATCTTTTCACCAGTTTTCTTTCTGAGATGACCTTCTCCTTTGCTCTGCCCACCCTGCCAAGGCCTGAGCAAGTCAGACTGTGAAAAGTGATCTGCAGGCATCAGGCTCTCGACTGATTCTGGTTCTTCAGAGGCAGAAGAACCATCCTTCTAATAAAATTCCTATTTTGCTTAAATTAGGCAAAACCTATTTCTGTCTCTTGTACCCAAACAAGCTCATCCAATATGATACTAACCAAAATGTCTTATATAAACATACATATAATATACATTACTAAAAATATTACATAATATATAATATACATTACTAAATATACTATATATATATAATTTATTGAGGACTTACCATGCTAGGCACCATTTTAAGCTCTTAATATGTAGTAACTGATTTATATTTACAAGTTTATGAAGGTACCCCTTCTCTGCCCACACTTTAATACATACTTCCATTTTTATTCCCTGCTACATTTTATTCTGTTTTTCAATGTACTTCTCTCTTTCCAACATACCTTATCATTTTCTTATTAGGTTTATTGTGTGTCGGTCTCTCCACTGAAATGTAAGCTCACCTCTGTGCCTCAAGTGCCCAGCACAGTCTCTGACATATGACAGGGGCTCAATAAATATGTTTAATTAAATAATTAATTAATGAGCTCATGCTACTATTTGGTTTGTTATGAATATTCCTGTCAGTCCACAACCTCCTCCCACCTTCCTTACAGGACTTGCTTAGGCACAGTGTTTGTTCTCCTCCATAAAGGTTTTTAAGTTTGGGCTAGATTTCCACATCTGTGCTCTGGCCCAGCAACAGGGGACTAGATCAAATGACCTCCTGAGAGCTGTCTGGCCCTTGACAACTGAACTCAATTCCACTTAAATTGTTCTAAAAGTAATTTGTGGAGAAATTCTTTTCCTCCTCCTCTCCCCGATTGGAGTGCACATTTATCTAATTATTTCCTTGGTAGCTTGACCTAGCTTTAAAGGAGTCCCATGTCAGCTCTCCAGCATTTTCTCTAAGCACTCACTTTATAAAACTAAGAGACTAAAGACTCAACTCTCTAGGGAATTAAATTGCATTCAAATAAGATTAAGGATTTTTGACTCACAAAAGCAAGGACAATCAGAGGCTAACTAAAATGAGGCAATTGTTCAGCAAACTAATCCAGACATGTTATTCACAAAGGGACTCTCACAATTGGCCAGGAAAGAAAAATGCCCATGAAGGAATGGGTGGGCTGCATTGAGTTAGGGGAGCCTTCTTCCTTCTACAGCTTAAAGCCCTGTCCCTCACTTCCTAGATGGTGAATATGTTTATTTTCTAAATTTAGTTGATTGTGGTCCAATATCCTCCCATTGAACAGGATTAGATTAGAACCTGAAAGAGAGCCTTAGATTAGATCTTTTTTTTTTTTTTTTTAGGTATTCTTTTTTTTTTTTTTTATTTTTTTTTGGGGGGGGTACATCAGGTTCAATCATCTGTTTTTATACACATATCCCCGTATTCCCTCCCTTCCTTGACTCCCCCCCCCCTCAAGTCCCCCCCACCCTCCCTGCCCCAGTCCTCTAAGGCATCTTCCATCCTCAAGTTGGACTCCCTTTTGATTAGATCTTAAAAGCCAGGCATGATGGTTAGTTCCTCTAAGGAAGCAATGGATTGGTGACGTGGTGTCAGAAGTGGAGAGACAGTGTTGATGCTGATTTAGGGAAGTTTGTCTCTCACCCCTAGGTTTAGAACATGGGTTCTTAACCTCTTGTGGGCCATAGACTCCTTCTCAGAATGTTTTTAAATGTGTAAAAAAAGAACCTAAGATTGCAAAACAAAGTAAATATATTGAAATGCATTTGTCAAAATATTTTTTTCAAAACAGATCAGTAATACATGTATTTATTAACACAAATATCAGGGCTGCAGTAGGCCTGATAATTACTGTAATTTTAAAGTGGTAATGAGTTTAAATGATAGTGCGAAGTATCTCAACAGCTGTAATGTGATATGAAAATATATACAATTTATGTCAGTGATAAAGTCACAGCTACAGCTAATAATTCTGTGGTTGATTCTTTGCAATCATAATTGAAGGAAATGCTGAATTTCAGTTAGCAGTTAATGAAAATAGTGATGTAATTTCATGGATGCCCCCCAATGGCTACCCCAGGTTAAGAACTCCTGGCATCAAGATTGAAGTGGAACAGTCCATGAGGCCCCCCTTCTAAGTACTGTATGCAGCTCCATGGTGGGATGCCTACACTTGGCGACATTTGTTCCAACTATTGCCCAGCCTGCTAAGAAAATGTTCTTGCTGGCTCACATCAACAATGAGAAAGCTTTAAAAAAATGGAACAATATCAGTATCTGCCACGTGTATTTTATGCTTAATGAGAAGGCCTCTTGAAACTGCTGGGCAAGAGCCCCAAGTTGCTGTAATAGAGTATTAGAACTCTGGCATTAGGGTGACCAACTTATTCCGCTTTGCTCAGGACTGTCCTTGTTTTAGAATGAAAAGTCCCAGGCTCCAGAAACCCCTCAGTCCCTGGTAAGCCTGGATGGCTGTTGGGTGCTTTGGAGTCAGAAATAACAGAGTGGTTTTGATCAACTTATTTGTCTCTCTGAGCCTCAGCATCTTCGTTTCCAAATAAGAATAAGAATGTCTTTTCCACAAGGTTGTAATAAGAGTTAACTGAGTTTATGCATATAAAAAGCTTAGTCACATTGTAAGTGCTCAAAAACCGGTGACTATTATTATTATTGCCACTGCTGTTATAATAACGTTAACTCCCTTCCCTCTGCCTGACTCCATCCTCTAGAAAGACTCTCACCTTCTTCTCTGCCTATGTACATTGTATACAGTCCTCAGGCCCCTCTTAAACTCTCCTTTTTCATGAAGAAGGAATTTGCTAACATCACATGGCAGTGGTGAAATAGTACATTAGGTTGAACTGTATGAAACTGACAGTTTTGTAAGTCAAAAACAGTCAAATACTGACAACGTCATATGGTTCAACCTAATGTGTGTGAATACCAGGCAAAGGGTGTGGCTTACAGGGGGCTGTCATTTCATAGATGTTGTCCTTTCTTCTTTAATGACTCTGATATTCATAGGCCATTCCTTAACTCATCCTCTTATAATCACCTTAGGTTTTCAAAGAGATTTCAGATTTCATGTTATAATATTCTGTTAAGATAATCTATTAAATGCTTAAGTAAAATGATTTTCTAATCTTTCATAAACTGTGTGTAAAAAATTCACAAGTCAGAAGAAAAATTCTTTAGTTTTGAAACTACGTGTTTGCTCTAGATATAGTTGCTATTGTGTATCCCTCACTTTTGGGCAATGAGTAATATACTGCCTTGCCTTATTCTTTATCTTATGTGCAAGTGTTTTGGGCCTAATCTTGACCATGTTATATTCCACTATATCTTTCACAATACCCAGTGTTAGAAACACGTTCATTGTGCATAATTGAAAAGGGGGCTTTAAATGTTATAAAAACCAAGTGGGGAGTTTACATCAGTAAGGTTTCAGACTCAAAGGAACATAATTAAAAAGAAGGGCCCCAACTAAATCTCTGGAGCAGCTCTGACCAGGATGGTAGCCCCTAGCCTCGTGGTTATTGAGCACTTGAAATGTGGTTGTGCCAGATTAGGATGTGATGTAAATATAAAATACATACTGTATCCCAAAGACTTAGTAACAAATAAAGGACACAAAGTATGTTTTGAACAATTTTACATGTTGAAATGATAAGTTGGATATATTGGGTTAAATCAAAAATTTAATTAAATTAAGTTCACTTTTGACTTTTTTAATGTGGCTCTGGAACATTTAAAAATTCATATGTGAAATCACCCAAATGCCCGTCAAGAGATGAATGGATAAATAAAATGTGGTATATACATACGATGGAATATTATTCAGCCTTAAAAGGAAGGAAATTCTCATATATGCAGCAACATGGATGAGCTTTTGAAAACACACTAAGTCAGACATAAAAGGACAAATATTGTATGATTCCATTTACATGAAGTACCTAGAATAGGCAAATTCATAGAGACAGAAAGTAGAATAGAGGTGACCAAAGGCTGGGGGTAGGGGGAATGGAGACTTAGTATTTAAAGGGTAAGGAGTTTCTGTTGCAGGTGATGAAAAAGTTCTGGAGATGGATAGTGGTGAAAGTGAAGGTATTTAATGCCAATGAATTATCACAATTATAAAATGGTAAGTTTTATGTATATCTTACCACAATTTTTTAGAGTTCTCATGTGGCTTACATTTCTTTTGGATAGCATTTAAACTGGCTCTAGAGTTTAATGAAGAGCCAGGCAAACATGGCCTTCTGTCCGCAATACTGGTGGAGTTTGAGTGCTCAGCCTTTGGAGTCAGATGTCAGGATTCTAGTTTCAGCCCTGCCCCTGACCAGCTAAGAAAACTTGGACAATCCTAGCATCACTGACTGCCTCAGCTTCCTCATCTGCAAAATGGGGATTATAAAATGTACCACAGGGGGTTGCCACAAGTCTAAAAGATAATATATATACATTGAGTAATATAAACATAAGAGGCAATACTGAATAAATGGTATGAATCGTTGCTATAGATGGAAGCAGAATCTTCCATTTTTATTGATACCTAGCAATTTTGCTAACGTCTGAGGAACAGTCCGAAAAGCTCAACAGCATTCCACTTACCCAAACGATGCCTAGCCAGTAAATGTGATCCCCTTTCTGGGACTATGGGAAAAGAGCTCAATTCTACTCTACAGAAAGAGTATTCATTTAGAACATCTCTTATTGTCTATAAGTATATCACCTGTATAATATGCATTCCTAAAACATCTCTTGTTGGGCAAAAGTATGCACTGAAAATAACTAAAACTATGGAGCAAATAATGTTAGGGGTAGACCGCTCAAAACCTAAACACTTTTGCAACTAGAGCACTAACAAAAACAACTGGTCCATTGGGAAATAACTTAGCCAGCCGAAATGGGTGACTCAGCTTGGCGGGAGGTGGCCACAGTGGATCTAAAAAAGACACACTCGTATACATGCACACCTGCACAAGGAAAGTGGAAACGCTGGCAGTGCCTTAGCTGGGGCAGGGCTGGCAGGTGCGGAGACAATGCAGATGAAAGTGGAGCCCTGAGTAGCATGGCTGCCATTAAGGGAGGAAGTACAGCCTGCCCTTACCTAAGAGCTGAGTAAGGCTGGGGGTGCCCAAGGCTGCAGAAGGAGTCAGGTGTGGGCTTATGTTAAAATATTCTTTAAAAACAACTGGAAGATCTGCTGCTGCCAATACAGCAAGCCAAGTTAGGGACATTTTCCTTTGTTGCTGAAGGTTCTCATTGGACTCCTGCTAATCCAGCTCCCCTTGCCTAGAGGAAAAAGAAAATCACATATGAACCAGTATGTCTTCTGCATTACATAGGTAGCCATCCACTCTTACGTTTTTTTAAGATTTATTATTCATTTCTTTTTAAATTTATTATTTATTTTTTGGCTGCATGAAGTCTTAGTTGCAGCACGCAATCTCTTCATTGAGGCACGCAGGCTTCTCTTTAGTTGTGGTGTACAGGTTTTCTCTTTTCTGGTTGTGGCACACAGGCTCCAGAGTCCGTGGGCTTTGTAGTTTGTGGCACACAGTCTCTCTAGCTGAGGCTCACGGGCTTGGTAGTTGTGGCGTGTGGGCTTACATGCGTGTGGAATCTTAGTTCCCTGACCAGGGATTGAACCCGCATCCCCTGCATCGGAAGGCGGATTATTTATCAGTGGACCACCAGAGAAGTCCCTAGCTGTCCCCTCTTGTAATAACATATGACCAAACTCATATTTCAGAGCCATACATGTCTATTTTTCTTTGTGCCAGGGACAGGGCTACATATGTTGTCCTATTTGAGATTCAGCTGGCATTATTACATCCATTATAAAGTTGATTCCCTTGCTCAAAGATCCCCCAGCAAGTACGTAGCACTAGGATTTACATTACGTGTACTTATCTCAAAGCTCATCCTCTTAACCACTACACTGTTACCGCCTCATCATTTTAGGCCATTTAGGTGATGACAAATGTGACCAGATACCTTAGCAGATTTTAGGCTCAGCCTTGCCTAAGCTCACCCCTGAACATACTTCTATTCCTCTTTCTGAATTCACCCTGTGTAGTACTAGTGAAGAGAGAAGAAATGATCCAGGCATATTTCTTCTCAAAAGTACTTTGAAGAAATAGAAGGTATCATGTCACCTTCTAAGATCTTTAGCTCTGAGGCTATAAATTGAGTTTATCTTCTGTCAGGTATGAAAATGAAAATCATTAGGCTGAAAAATTTCTGTGTTCTACTGAGGTTTCAAATGGTAAGCTCAATGGAAGAGTGTCCAAGAAGAGCTGTGTATGCCCCAATGGCCAGATCAAACGCTGTTAGCATTTATAATATGGAGAGTAGCCTTGAAAGCTAGCACAGACTCTGATGGAAGAGATTCTTGGATGAAATTCAGAACTTGCTTCCCCTCCTGGGATATTCAGTTAATAAATACCAGAGCAGCCATACTGGTTATTAAGATATAAGGTATTTCTATAGTGGTGGGTAAACCATCACTGCCTGAGCCCTTCACATGCCTCTCTTTGCTACCTTAGCTTCCCTTCCCCTCACTCTGGATCCCTCCAAACCTCCTCATTCCAGAAACTAAATACTTAGCTTCCTAAGGGGGTTTTGGTTCTTTAGGTGGCATCCATTCTCACTGGCCAGTGCCTAACCATACTGCTTCTTAAATATTTCCACATTCTATAGCTAAAGAATTAGCTTAATGCCTGAGATCTCGATTGCCCATCTTTATGGGATAGGAAGTATAGATGGGAATGAGGAATTGGAAAATAATCTGATCTCGCTGAATGATTCATCTATTATTTGAGTATAAGAATGTTTTTTTTGAAAAGAGTTTGAACTCATTTATAGAAAGTCTCTAAATTGAGGGTTGCAAACTCCTATGGGTTGACCAAATTTGGACTGCAGATGGGTTTTTTGAATGGCCAGGAATGTATGCAAATACTGAATTCAAAGATTAAGCCAAAAAAAAAAAAAAAAAAAAGGGTTCATCCCAGCTATCCTCTTGTCCTACTGCTCAGTTGTACGTTTAAAATGCCAGCTTGGAGATCAAAAAGTCTGATGTGATGAGAGAGACGTGGAGTGCATCCCTCCCCACAGATGCATTGGGAATGCACGGAAGGACGCAGTAATTCTCACAGAGAACCAGCTGAACACCAGCAGACGGCCTCGGACACCGGATGGGACTGCGGGGAGCCCGACATAGCCGGTAGGGAGGCATCTACGAGGGCTCAAAGAGGGTGAAGCAGCGGAGCTGTGGCAGACGGGAGGGAGTGAGAAACATTCAGAGGGTCCGCAGCGCAGCTCAGCGTTCCCGGACCAAGACATCGATCCGCGGCTGAACGGAGGGTCCAGGAGCGGGAGTGTGGGAGCAGGAGAGCTGGTTCAGTGTGGGAAACATTGTTGCCGGACCGAGAGGACAGGAGGGAGGAGGCCCGCGGAGAGGAGTGCCCGTTCCTGAGAGCTGCCCGGCCATGATGGCGGCTGGAGGCTGCAGGCTCACGGGCGGCTGGGAGGAGCCACGCGCATAGCCTCTCTCTCTCTTTCCGCGCCTCTGCAACAGGCAGTGGAGAGACGCCCTGCGGGCCACCTAAGGCGCTCAGGGATAACAAGTACCCTCAGGCACTCGGGTGGGGCTAGATTAAAACCCCTTGCAATGCCAGCAGCAGGGAGGCTGCCGAGAGAAAAAAAAAAAAAAAAAAAAGAAAAGAAAAAAACCCCCGAGAGAGGCCCAACTCTAAGACTTTCTGTTTACGCCTGAGCCACCGGCGCCCTCTGCAACAGGCACCTCCAAGCCTGACTGAGACATCAGTGCGCCACTGCTCACTCCCTCCCAGGAGAAGGAGCCACTGTTGTACCCTCTCCCTCCCCACACACCGACGCTTACAGACGAACAATAAAGGAACCTCTGCTGGTCACAGAATAACGCAAAAAAACCCAAGGACAAGCAACCCCAAAAGTTTGGACAACCATGAGGAAACAAAGAAACACCATGCAGGCAAAGGAGCAGGAAAAAAACCCACAAGACCAAATAAATGAGGAGGAAATAGGAAAAATGCCTGAAAAGGAATTTAGAGTAATGATAGTAAAAATGATACAAAATCTCAATAACAAAATAGAGAAAGTACAAGAAACAGTTCATAAGAACTCAGAAAAACAAACAGCAATGGACAACAAAATAACTGAAATTAAAAATACTCTAGATGCTATAACCAGCAGAATGACTGAGGCAGAAGAACGAATAAGTGAGTTGGAAGATAGAATGGGGGAAATAACTGCCACAGAGCAGGAAAAAGAAAAAAGAATAAAAAGATTAGAAGACAGTCTCAGAGACCTCACTGATAACATTAAGCGTACCAACATTCGAATTATAGGCATCCCAGAAGAAGAAGAAAACAAGAAAGGGTCTGAGAAAATATTTGAAGAGGTTATAGTGAAAAACTTCCCCAACATGGGAAAGGAAATAATGAACCAAGTCCAAGAAGCACAGAGAGTCCCATACAGAATAAACCCAAGGAGAAATACACCGAGACACATATTAATCAAACTAACGACAACTAAACACAAAGAAAAAATATTAAAAGCAGCAAGAGAAAAGCAACAAACAACATATAAGGGAAAACCCATCAGGATAACAGCTGACCTTTCCACAGAAACTCTGCAGGCCAGAAGGGAATGGCAGGATATCCTGAAAGTCCTGAAAGAGAGAAACCTACAGCCAAGAATACTCTACCCAGCAAGAATCTCATTCAGATTTGAGGGAGAAATCAAAAGCTTTCCAGACAAGCAAAAGTTAAGAGAATTCAGCACCACCAAACCAGCCTTACAACAAGTGCTAAAGGAACTTCTCTAAGTAGGAAACACAAGAAAAGGAAAACACCTACAAATACAAACTCAAAACAATTAAGAAAATGGTCATTGGAACACACATGTCAATAATCACCTTAAATGTCAATGGATTAAATGCTCCAACCAAAAGACACAGACTGGCTGAATGGATACAAAAACAAGACCCTTCTATATGCTGCCTACAAGAAACCCACTTCAGACCAAGGGATACATATAGACTGAAAGTCAAGGGATGGAAAAAGATATTCCATGCAAATGGAAGTCAAAAGAAAGCTGGAGTAGCAATACTCATATCAGACAAATTAGACTTGAAAGTAAAGACTATTAAAAGAGACAAGGAAGGACACTACATAATGATCAAGGGATCCATCCAAGAAGAACATATCACAATGGTAAATATCTATGCCCCCAATATAGGAGCACCTCAATACATAAGGCAAATGCTAACAGCTATAAAAGGGGACATCGACAGGAACACAATAATAGTGGGAGACTTGAACACCCCACTTACATCAATGGACAGATCATCCAAACAGAAAATAAATAAAGACACACAAGCTTTAAATGACACATTAGACCATCTCGACTTAATTGATATTTATAGGACATTCCATCCAAAAACGACAGAATACACGTTCTTCTCAAGTGCACACGGAACATTTTCCAGGATAGATCACATCTTGGGTCACAAATCAAACCTCAGCAAATTCAAGAAAATTGAAATCATATCAAGCATCTTCTCAGACCACAACGCCATGAGACTAGATATCAATTACAGGAAAAAAACTGCAAAAAAGACAAACACATGGAGGCTAAACAATTCACTCCTAAACAACCAAGGAATCACTAAAGAAATCAAAGAGGAAATCAAAAAATATCTAGAAACAAATGACAACAAAAACACAACAACCCAAAACCTATGGGATGCAGCAAAAGCAGTTCTAAGGGGGAAGTTTATAGCAATACAGTCCTACCTTAAGAAACAAGAAAATGATCGAATAAACAACCTAACCTTACACCTAAAACAACTAGAGAAAGAAGAACAAAGAAACCCTAAAGTGAGCAGAAGAAAAGAAATCATAAAGATCAGAGCAGAAATAAATGAAAAAGAAAGGAAAGAAACCATAAGAAAAATAAATAAAACTAAAAGCTGGTTCTTTGAGAAGATTAACAAAATTGATAAACCATTAGCCAGACTCATCAAGAAAAAAAGGGAGAAGATGCAAATCAACAGAATTAGAAATGAAAAAGGAGAAGTCACAACGGACACCTCAGAAATACAAAACATCATGAGAGACTACTACAAGCAACTATATGCCAATCAATTGGATAACCTGGAAGAAATGGATACATTCTTAGAAAAATACAATCTTCCAAGACTGAACCAGGAAGAAATAGAAACCATGAACAGACCAATCACAAGTACGGAAATTGAGGCAGTGATTAAAAATCTCCCAACACACAAAAGCCCAGGACCAGATGGGTTCACAGGCGAATTCTATCAAACATTTCGAGAAGAGTTAACACCTATCCTTCTCAAACTCTTCCAAAATATAGCAGAAGGCGGAGCACTCCCAAACTCATTCTACGAGGCTACCATCACCCTGATACCAAAACCAGGCAAAGATGTCACAAAAAAAGAAAACTATAGACCAATATCACTGATGAATATAGATGCAAAAATCCTCAACAAAATACTAGCTAACAGACTGCAACAGAGCATTAAAAAAATCATACACCATGATCAAGTGGGGTTTATCCCTGGGATGCAAGGATTCTTCAATATACGCAAATCAATCAATGTGATACATCATATCAACAAATTGAAGGATAAAAACCATATGATCATTTCAATAGATGCAGAAAAAGCTTTTGACAAAGTTCAACATCCATTTATGATAAAAGCTCTCCAGAAAATGGGAATAGAAGGAAATTACCTCAACATAATAAAAGTCATATATGAAAAACCAAAAGCCAACATTGTTCTCAATGGAGAAAAACTGGAAGAATTCCCCCTAAAAACAGGAACAAGACAAGGGTGTCCACTCTCACCACTATTATTCAACATAGTTTTGGAAGTTTTAGCCACAGCAATCAGAGAAGAAAAAGAAATAAAAGGAATCCAGATTGGAAAAGAAGAAGTAAAATTGTCACTCTTTGCAGATGACATGATATTATATATAGAAAACCCTAAAGACTCTACCAGAAAACTGCTAGCACTAATTGATGAGTTTAGTAAAGTAGCAGGATACAAAATTAATGCACAGAAATCTCTTGCATTCCTATACACTAACAATGGAAGAGCAGAAAGAGAAATTAAGGAAACTCTCCCATTCACCATTGCAACCAAAAGAATAAAATACCTAGGAATAAACCTGCCTAAGGAGGCAAAAGATCTGTATGCAGAAAACTTTAAGACATTGATGAAAGAAATCAAAGACGACACAAACAGATGGATGGACATACCATGTTCCTGGATTGGAAGAATCAACATCGTGAAAATGTCTGTACTACCCAAAGCAATTTACAGATTCAATGCAATCCCGATCAAATTACCAATGGCATTTTTCACAGAACTAGAGCAAGAAATCTTATGATTTGTATGGAAACGCAAAAGACCCCGAATAGCCAAAGCAATCTTGAGAAGGAAAAATGGAGTTGGTGGAATCAGGCTTCCTGACTTCAAACTATACTACAAGGCCATAGTGATCAAGACAGTATGGTACTGGCACAAAAACAGAAAGGAAGATCAATGGAATAGAATAGAGAACTCAGAAGTAAGCCCAAACACATATGGGCACCTTATCTTTGACAAAGGAGGCAAGAATATACAATGGAAAAAAGACAGCCTCTTCCATAAGTGGTGCTGGGAGAACTGGGCAGCAACATGCAAAAGAATGAAATTAGAACACTTCCTAACACCATACACAAAAATAAACTCCAAATGGATTAAAGACCTGCATGTAAGGCCAGACACTATCAAACTCCTAGAGGAAAACATAGGCAGAACACTATATGACATCCATCAAAGCACCATCCTTTTTGACCCACCTCCTAGAATCATGGAAATAAAATCAAGAATAAATGAATGGGACCTCATGAAACTTAAAAGCTTTTGCACAGCAAAAGAAACCATAAACAAGACTAAAAGGCAACCCTCAGAGTGGGAAAAAATAATTGCCTATGAAACAACGGACAAAGGATTAACCTCCAAAATATACAAGCAGCTCATGCAGCTTCATACCAAAAAAGCAAATAACCCAATCCACAAATGGGCAGAAGACCTAAATAGACATTTCTCCAAAGAAGACATACAGATGGCCAACAAACACATGAAAAGATGCTCAACATCACTCATCATCAGAGAAATGCAAGTCAAAGCCACAATGAGGTATCACCTCACACCAGTCAGAATGGCCATCATCACAAATTCTGGAAACAACAAATGTTGGAGAGGGTGTGGAGAAAAAGGAACTCTCCTGCACTGTTGGTGGGACTGTAAATTGGTATAGCCACTATGGAAAACAATTTGGAGGTTCCTTAAAAAACTACAAATAGAACTACCATATGATCCAGTAATCCCACTCCTGGGCATATACCCAAAGAAAACCATAATCCCAAAAGAAACTTGTACCATAATGTTTATTGCAGCACTCTTTACAATAGCCAGGACATGGAAGCAACCTAAATGCCCATCAACAAATGAATGGATACAGAAGATGTGGCATATATATACAATGGAATATTACTCAGCTATAAAAAGGGATGAGATGGAGCTATATGTAATGAGGTGGATAGAACTACAGTCTGTCATACAGAGTGAAGTAAGTCAGAAAGAGAAGGACAAATATTGTATGCTAACTCACATATACGGAATCTAAAAATGGTACTGTTGGACTCAGTGACCAGAACAAGGATGCAGATACAGAGAATGGACTGGAGAACTCGAGGTATGGGAGGGGGCGGGGGGTGAAGGGGAAACTGAGACGAAGCGAGAGAGTAGCACAGACATATATATACTACCAACTGTAAAATAGTCAGTGGGAAGTTGTTGTATAACAAAGGGAGTCCAACTCGAGGATGGAAGATGCCTTTGAGGACTGGGGCGGGGAGGGTGGGGGGGGCTTGGGGGGGGCGTCAAGGAAGGGAGGGAAGATGGGGATATGTGTATAAAAACAGTTGATTGAACCTGGTCTACCCCCCCAAAAAATAAATAAATTAAAAAAAAAAAAAAAGCCAGCTTGTTCTCTGAAGGCATTCAAATTTAAAACCCCTGCTCTAAATTCATACAACACAGTCTCAATTCTATTAGTATTTAGTCATCATTCCACCAGACAGTCTATAACTGGAGCTGTAATGTTTCTATTTTGTTTAAGAAATGGATGCAAAGCTACGTTCAGAGGTAGCCAATTAAGATTAAACATTTCACCAGACTTAACAGGTCTAATTAGATTTGATTCACCTCTAATTTTATTACCAATGAGCATATCTGGATGACTAAATTATATCTTCTTAACTTCATGGGAGACAAATGCTCATCTCTTCCCCTTGGGCTTTTTCCTCCCTTTAAGGGATGTGATGATGAGTCATCATCTGTGTTCTCCCTGCCTCCTGATGCCATTAAGTAAGCCCATCTGAGTACTGAGGATGGAATCAGGGGCTCTGGGGCAGCATCTGGCTCTAGGCCACCTCCCTGAATTATTCATGTGGAGCCAGGGAGGGTAAGTGTCCAGCCACAAAGATCCAGAACCAATGCCAAGGGGGAGACGCTGGTCTAAAATAATTGAGGAAACAACCACTGGCGCCACTCACTTGGAAGATCCAAGTAGAACCACATGGCTTCAGCTCAGGTCCAGGTGCCCCCTGACCCACCCCCCAGCACTCTTGTGTTAACTATGAAGGGAGCTCTGAGGAGCCAAGATGTCTCTCTGACCCAGTGTAAACCTGGTCCTATGAGTTATTCCTCTCAGCAACCCTACAGGAGGTTTGGGATTTTTCAGAATCAACAGCAGTCCCCAACCTCTAATTTTCCTCTGGCTGCACTCTTGTAATTATCCCATTGGTGTTAAGCTGATTGTATGTTTTTAGTATATTTACTGAGTGCCTAGTAAGCACAAAGCACTATGAGAGCCCTGGTAGGGGGAGGCAGAGGGGAACAGGGTGCAGATCCTGATCTTAAAGCATAATAAATGTTTCATTTGGAGTCAACTTGATGGTTGCTGTTGGAAGTGATGTCTTTTGAAGAATTGTAAGGCTCCCAGGAGAATCAGTGGGAAAGAATGCTGTGATCAAGTCATGATGTCTATTCTGGCAGAGTACAGGAGGGTTTCATTCCTGACCAGCAGCCTAACAAGGAAAATAACACTCTTGTCTAGCAGTCCATTCATCTATAATGTCATACATAACAGAAAAAAATAATCACTGCCATTTACTGTACCAAATACAAGCAAGACATTAGGTAGGTGCTTAATATGCATTTACTCTCATCTTTTAAGAATATTTGGCATTGTTTCATCTTGATCACTAATGACTACTTTTAGGCCTGCAATTTGACCTATGTGGTCTATGTGGTTATCCCAGCTCTAGAGGCACAGATACAAACTCTTACATTTTACAATGTGATATAGGAAGAGAGCATTAGCAGTTAGAACACTCAGGTGCTAGTAAGCCATTCCACATCTATAGCCCTCATTTTCCAAAAGGTAAAATGTTGGGGACAGTTTGATGGTTTCTCAGGTCCCTTGCAACTCCATAAGTCCTCTGAAGAAACCTGGCTCACTTCACCGATGTGTGGATGGACTTAAAGCAATTGACAGAAAATAACCCAAACCACACACATTTTCCTCCTCCGTAAACCTACAAGAGGCTTAATTGTTTGCTGTCATCCCAAGAGGGGAAAGGGATGCTGTTGGAGTAACCCCATGAAATCCATCTGGGTAGATTTTGGAGTCTCCTGGGTTTGGGGATGATGCAGTCAAGGAAGTTGCCTAGGGTACAGTGACCTTAGTACATAAAGTAAAACGAGAGATATTTGTCTCTAGTCACTGTGACCAGGTCACTGAAGGTATGCGAGGGAAATATGTTCTGATAAAGGCTACAAAATTGTTAACACTTTTAATTATGTTTGGGGCACACATCATTATAGAACCAGCTGAGTTGACATTATTGAAAATCTTGTCAGCTGCCATTCAGTGACTCAGCCAGCCAGGGAAGCTCTTGGGAAAGTTTGCCCATTTCTTTATGCAATTGTTTGTCCATCCATGTAATTTTGGAAGTATTCTTTCAAGGAATCCAGCAGCTGTTAATCCTGACAAACAATACTTTTAAATTCCAGACTATCCTTTATCACATAATAGTTAAGGTAGTAGTGGAGACTCTTCTAGTTGTATTTTTCCATCCTTTCCAGAATACACTTTTGAGGAAACACAGAGGTCTTTGACATATGGAAGCAGGAAGTTATATTCATTTCTCAGATAGATATCCCAGATAGTATTCATTAGTTAAACTGTGTTGAGAAACATATTAATACTTAAAGAACTAGAGAATGTTACTTATTTTATTTTATATTATTTTATTTTGCTACATACTTTTATTTGAGCTTAACTTACAATTCCTCATGTTAAATAGGAAGGGTTTTAAAAGCTACAACATTTTAATTGTAGTATTAAATTTGGCAGGTAAAGGAAATTAATTTGCATCACTGCTTATTTTCTAACAGAAATAGGAGAGAAAAACCCCAAAACTTGCTTTGGTAAAGCCACACATTGGTAATTGTGCCAGGGAGTTCATGCTTCAGAATGTCTGGTGTAAGTAGAGGCTGACCTATAATGAAATATTTCATTTAATACCACAGAACCCAGTGGCATCCCATTAAAAGACAATCCCTTGGAGTTCAAACATGTGAATCAAACATGAGGGTTGTCTTCCCCAAGAAACCTTCTGAAGAAGTAGTGCATGAGGCAGGGAAGCAAATTTTATTTACTTTGAACATTCTGCTCAGCTACCCAGCCAGGGAGAACTCAGCGTACCATCCAAAGAAACGCCAGATGGGGGATAGAAAGACCTGAGAAAGAAAAAGCCATCTCTTTCTTTCATACTATCCTATTCTCTTTTGCCATCATCCACTTGTCCCATCTTCTGATCCCTCAGCACCTCGTGAACTATAGAGAGATCAACTACATGAATGTTAAGTGAACAGCCAGCAGTCACTGAATTTGTCAATCCTACCCAGTCAAAAGTAGGTGTCTCAGTCATCTATTCCCGCATCCAAAGCTTGGTAGCTTAAAAGAACTATCTTATTTGCTCATGATTTGAGGTTAACACTTTGGGCTGGAGCCGGCTGAATGGTTCTTCTGTGGGTTTCATCTGGTATCCTGCATGAAGCTGTGGTCATCTAGTGGTTCACCTGGAGCTGGAGGTTCGGAGATGGCCTCACTCACATTTGCAGTGTTGGGTGCTGGCTCTAGCTTGGCTCGTATGTCTCCAGGATTGTCTGGGCTTTTCCATATGGTAATAGCATTCTGAGAGATAAGCCCAGTGCAGCAGAGTTTTCAAACCTCTGCTTGCATTACATGTTCTGATGTCCCCTTGGCCAAATCCAGTCAAATGGCCAAGCCTGGTCCCTGTGGAAGGGGGATTGCACAAGGGCATAGATGCAGGAAGGCATGATTCCCTGGGGGCGGGGCATACTTACTACAGTAGTCAGGATAAATGGCAGGAAAAAAGCTTGTCCTGATAGGTCTGGGCAGCATGGTTAAAGGAACAAAGGAAGCATGCTCTAAGACTTGGGATACTTCCTCTTCTTTGGCTTTAGAAAACACTAGGGGGAGTTATGCAGATTTTTTCTTCTTTTTTTTTCCCCAAATGCAGTGAGGTTCTCAGCCCTGCTGCGAAAAGCTGGCTTGTTCAAAACTTATGGGGTCTTTCCAAAACATTCACTTCCCTAAGCCAACCTAAGGACAAAAAGAGTCCACGCTCTATTTTCCTTGATTACTCTTTTCTGATGGTCTGAATTCATTTCCATATATTTCCCAAAGCACCTGTTATATATAGTAAAAGAAAACCAAACAAAAACCCTTATTTATTCTTGAGCAAAGTCATGGAATGCTCTTTGTAAGCATAAAGAAATAAGTCAAATGATTTAGAAATCAGTTATTTAAAAAGCATACAGTGGCATCGGTGACCTTCTCTTGAAACTTAAGAATGGAGAAATTGTCTTGGTCTGCTCCCTGCCTTTAGCAGTTCAGCTAGGTAATGGACATTCTAGAACATACTTGCTTTTAAGAGATCTGTCAAATGGCCTATCAGTAAGATCAGAGAATCACAAAGTTGGAAAGAATCTCAGAAGTTTCCCCTTTGCTAGTCAACCGTGGTCTGAATTATTCAAAACAGGTGGACCATCATCCTATTTTAACATCTTATACTAATGTGTTTGCCTCTTGCCAAATCCCTCTCCCCTGCACACATCCTTTCCTATGGTGTAAAAGAAATTGTAATCTCTGACTTGTTCTATCCATTTATAAACCTACTTAAGATAAATGGAACTTCAGGATTTGGCTAAATCCATACAGGTCTTGGTTAAGAAATAGAGAGACAGAGGTAGAGACAGAGAGATAGAAGGCGGGAGGGTCCATTCATATGTACCATATCTTTCATGATCAAGCTTGTCATTTAATCTAAGATGCATGGACCTCTCCTAAAAATGTCCTCATGTGTATAATAACATCAGCCACAAGTTACATTGATTGAGTGATTGAGTGCTCATTGAATGCCAAGGAATGAACTGAGTACCTAGGAATGTCAGCATAGAAACTGTGTTTCAGGCTGGGTTCACTTTGAACAGTTAGCTCCCCAACAGATGAGGGAAATCTTCAAAGAGAAATCAGAACCAATAAGGCAGCCCTTAGGGACCAGGCCAATGCCAGCCCTACCGTGTTATGGCAAAATGGAAAGCCACGGAGGATGAAGGAGATTTGCAATGCTTCTTACACTTGCGGAGGTTTTTCCTCCTGAAAAAAATATCTGAACAGACAAAAGTTTGCACACAACTCTAGGAATTCTTACAGAGATCCTGAAACCTAATCAGAGGCAGCTTGGGCTCGTGGATTAAGACGAAATGAGAGAGGAGAAGAAAGAGTCTGATTCTTTCTAGGAGGCTTCTGTATTGCAGACACTTGACATACATATAAACACATCTTCACAATGACCATAAAAGATAGGGCTTTCATTTTGATAGATCTAGAATCTGAGATTCTCAGAAATTAAACATCCGCAGAGATCACATGGCTAGCAAGCACTAAGCAGGCATTCAAAACTGTTTCTTCCTGACTTCCCAGTCGTAGCACTTGAGTCAACCATGAGAGAGAGAGGGAGAGCCTAAAACACAACAGGGATGGGCATTTTAATAAAAAAGCATTGATATTAGAAACTACATAAATATCTCACAGTAGTTACCATTAAATGTACCAAAATTCATCCATACAGGGGAATATTGTGCATAATTAAAAGGCATATTTTTCACAAAGTATGTAATGATGTGAGGACACAATTGCAAAGTCACAGAAGCAGGGTTCAAATAGGCATATTCATCATACTCTGTGTGTGTGCGCACATGTATAGACATTGAGAAAATTTGATGATGGAAAAAGAAGTGATTTCTGTCTTTTTAGTCATTCATCTTTGTATTATAATGATCATTTATTTTTATCAGGAAATAGTCAATTTTGTAAAAGTTGAAGTATAGTATGTAGATGTTCAAACTGTCTTCTAAAGCACAGAATAAATGAGCTAGAAGGGATATAGCACAATCCCTTTTTTTCCTTTTTAAAATTTTTATTTATTTTTTTAATTGAAGAATGGTTGATTTACAATATTAATTTCAGGTATACATCATAGTGATTCAATATTTATGCAGAGTGTACTCCATTATAGCTTATTGTAAGATAATGGCTATAATCCCCTGTGATATACAGTATATCCTTGTTGCTTATCTATTTTATACATATTACTTTGTATCTCTTAATCCCATACCCCTAATTTCTACTTCCTGCCTTTTCTTTACCCTCTGGTAATCACAGGTTTGTTTTCTATATCTGTGAGTTTGTTTCTGTTTTGCATATACATTTATTTGTGGGGGTTTTTAGGTTCTACATATAAACAATATCATACAGTATTTGTCTTTCTCTGACTGACATGTTTCACTAAACATAATATTCTCTAGGTCCATCCATGTTCCTGCAAGTGGCAGAATTTAATTCTTTTTCTATGGCTGAGTAATATTTGTGTGTGTGGGGGGGGGGGCATATGTCACATCTTCTTAATCCAATCATCTGTTGATGGGCATTTCCATGGGTTGCTTCCATGTCTTAGCTATTGTAAATAGTGCTCCTATGACCATTGAGGTGCATATACTGTTTCAAATTAGTGGGGTTTTTTTTTTAATATATACCCAGGAGTGGAATCCTGAATCATATGGTAGTTCTCTTTTTAGTTTTTGAGGAACCTCTATACTGTTTTCCATAGTGGCTGCACCAATTTACATCCACACCAGCAATGTACAAGCATTCCCTTTTCTCTACGTGCTCTCCAACGTTTGCTATTTTGTAGACTTTTTGATGATAACCATCTGACAGGTATGAGATGATACCTCATTGTTGCTTGGATTTGCATTTCTCTATTAGTATTGTTGAGCATCTTTTCATGTGCCTGTTAGCCATCCGTATGTCTTCTTCAGAAAAATGTCTATTCAGATATTCTGCCCATTTTTTGATTGGGTTGTTAGGTTTTTTTTTTTTTTTTTAAATATTGAGTTGTTTGAGCTGTTTGTGTATTTTGGATATTAACCCCTTGTCAGTCGCATCATTTGCAAATATTTTCTAGGTTGCCTTTTCATTTCGTTGATGCTTTCCTTTGCTGTGCAAAAGCTTATAAGTTTCATTAGGTCCCATTTGTTTATTTTTGCTTTTATTTCTTTTCTGTTAGGAGACTAATCCAAAAAATATTGCTATGATTTATGTCAAAGAGTGTTCTGCCTATGTTCTCTTCTAGGAGTTTTATGGTTTCTATTCTTACATTTAAGTCTTTAAAACATTTTGAGTTACTTTTATGTATGGTGTGAGGGAATAGCACAATCCCTTTTTAATGGTGGAAAGACTAGGGCTAGATAAGCATGTCCAAAAATTAAGTGATACTTGCCTAATATTGGTGGAGATGTGGTAACTCATAGTATAGTCTTACTTCTTCTTTTTATGTGCTTTATGAAGAAGTACAACCTAATCTGGAAAAAAATGTTCTCATACTGAAACAATGTTTTTGATCTCTCTGGTTATCGTGTATACGTGAACTCTAAAGTAGGGCTCTGATCAGAAAGACACATTACCCGAAAGACACATTACCCAGATCCCTGCAAACTCTCTGTCTTCTGTCCCTTAGCACCTCTTGCCAAGGGGACATCTAGTCTTACCCCACCCAGGATTTGAAACCAATAGAACAGGGATTCCAGCTTCTATTCTGGAAGGCAATCTACTGAAAGTGGCTCCTTCCCTTGGAATCTCCTTCCCGTACTCATCTTCTAGCGCTTGAGCCAGATTCAAAGCAAAACACCCCACTTCCTCAGCAGAACCCATCCAAGACTTTTTCTGCCAAAGGTTTACAATGGGTGGATTTTAGCCTCTGGGGAATATTCAAATATGTGTACATTGTTTCCCTAATTGCCATAAATATTTACATTGTCCTTATCAGTAGATTACATTATATATTTATTTAGAACTATCATTTACAGTGCTCTCCCCTAATTGAGAAATGAAACAGCTGTTTGGCACTTAAAAGAACATGTCATGTCCCCTTTGACTGATCACTTCAAGAGGACAAGGATTATAAGTATTTACTTAAGGATTTCTAAAGGAGGGCTGACCAGATCTAGACAGAATGAAAATGATTTCTCAGGAATCTTCTATTACAACAGATTATAGAGGTATGTGGGAAGGGGTGATGAATGAAAGAACAGGTCCTCGATTAAATGGCATTTGTCATCAATTTTAACGGGAGCTGGCAATGGTGTAGTTGGTATTTCAATTTGAATTGTGCTATTTACTTGGTCAGGATCCTTGCTGTTGAGTATGTAATGGTGATTATGTAAGTCTCAGGGTCACTCCTTGATTTGCTGACTAGTTTGCCAGTGAGCTGCTCAGAGGAAAGCTCTTCAAAACTGACTATTCCAAAAGGGGAAAAAATACCTCTTTTAAGTTATTTTTGCCATTAGTTTAAATTAGAAAATGTTTTTAAAAGACACGTTTTTAAAATAACTAATTTGTATTATAATCTTGGATGCAAATGGAAAAGAAAGAATTGACTGAGTTTTTTTTTTTAATTAAACTAGATGTAAAGTCAACATTTCTGCTTGTATTTACCTATAAGAACTATAAAGTACGTGATGAATCGTGGCTTTTTTTTTTTTTTTTTGGCATTGCCCACGTAAAAATATATTGCTTATATATGAAAAAATGGCTATACTATCGGGGAAAAAACTTAAAGTGAGTTCACCCTAAGTGTAGCTGTGTTAATGTAAGAGGAAAGATTGCATTTACTAATGCCATATCTAGTTAAGTGTTTGGAGTTTAATTTTAAAATCCTATACAAACAGTTTATTGCATACAAATGGGGTCAGTTAAAATAAATTTCTTAAAACATAGCAGATTTAAACAGATTTGTGTCAACACAGCTTTCCAATCCACCATCATTATCAAATTATTCCATATTATCTTCAAGGGGAAATGGTTTTGTACCCAGTGGTAAACATAGTTTAGCGCTCTACTTTGAAGGGTGGTGGAGGGGTCGTGTGTGGAGTGCGGAAATAACTTACCACTTTAGTTCACAGTATTAGACATTTTTGAATAATAGCCAAGGGGTTCTTGTCAGTTTCAGGAATTTACTGAGTACACACTTTCACTTTTCAAAAGTGGGCCTGGAATCAAACTCTTAATAGAATGAGATAGCAAGTCAGTGTCAGAGACTGCAGAAGTGACTTGAGGGCTCTTTGTAGAATTTCCACGTATGAGGAATGTTCAAAAGAGTCAATAAAAGTAAACTATGGAGCCAAACAGTCATGGTGGGAAATGTCCACTTAAAGATTGCCAACAGAAAAGACAAGCATGTGGACCTTCAAATAGTGAACAATCAGGCATGAGTGAAGGCAAAGCAGAGTGATTCCCAAAGAGGTTCCAAGTCAACAGTTCTGGACCAAAAACCAGGCTCTTCTTACTTAAGTTGTGAGCTGGGACAAATCATGTCCTTTCTCTTACAGTGATTTATCTTATCTCTGCAGTGAGTACAATAGCACCAGGTGCCTCCTTTGGATAAGTAGTATTTGATGCAGCTGTAAATGGTACACTTCTTTCTCTGATTTTTTGCTTAATATTTGTCCCCTCTTTTAGACATCAAGTTCCTTTGCTCACCCTTACATTCCCAGCATCAACCACATGCCTGGCACAAAGCAAGCATTCCGTGATGATTTGTTGAACAGACCTTATTTCACTGGAAAATTATGGAAAACATATGAAACAATTTATGTAGAGTAGTTAGCCTTGTGCCTGCACTAAGTCTTTGATGCATGTGAGACACCCTTATTGCTGGTGGTGGTGGTGGTGTTTGCGCTGGATAAATGTCTGTTAAACAAAATAATCAATGCCTGGCTCTTTTAGGATAAAGCTCACTAGGTAACTCAAATCGGGGGGCACCAAGAAACTACATTTTATTAGTTCATCTTGTACAGGTCAAGCCTAAGGAAAACACTAAAATTTGGCTTCTAAGCTGGAAAGGCAATTCATCAATTTATAATAGAAGATATATTATTTTCTAGGGATCAGGACTTCCTGAAATTAGTGTCTTTGGAACACAGAATTAGTTCTGAAAGTTGCTGGTAAGCTCTGAATCAGAACAAAGGGAGCTATCTCTGTGGTCTTGTAGGTTGTTTGATGTGGGCTGGAGAGTATCATACCCTGGTGCCAACATTCTGGTACCTTTCTGGTGGCTGGAAAGTCTGTATCCACCAAGTAAAACGTGTCTGTCTGTCTCTGTCTCTCGCTCTTTCTCTCCCCTTAGAGAATAAAGTATAAATATGACAGTTCTGTCCATCTATGTCTAATATAATTTTGAAGCTGAAAGGAACCTTAGGGAGCATTTGTTTTCCTAACCCCAACACCTATGTTATAGATGATAAAAGTGAGTCTTGAAGAGGTGACTTTTCCGAGGAAATATAGATTGTAAGAAAGCAAAGGCCTGCCTTGGGTTTCCTAGTGAACTTTTACTCTTTCCAGTTAACTATTCTGCTTTATCTAATATTCTCTATTCTTGTAGTCTGGAAAATGGACTCTCAAACATTATTCACGTCCTAGTCCCTAATATCTGTACATGTTGCCTTATATAAAAAGTAACAGCGTCTTTGCAGGTGTGAGTAAGTTAAGAATCTTGGGATGGGGAGATTATCCTGGATTATCAGGGCAGGCTCTAAATGCAATCACATGTATATTTATGAGAACTAGGGAAAGGGGGATCAGAAATACACAATGGGAAAGGTGATGTGAAGACCTAGCAGAGAGAGAGTTGAAGATGGTGGCCTGGAAGACTGGAGTGATGCGGCCACAAATCAAAATATGCGGGCAGATGCTTGGAGCTGGAAGAGGCAAGGAGTGGATTCTCCCCTAGAGCATCTGGAGGGAGAAAGCCACTGCCAACATCTTAATTTTGGCCCATTGATACTGATTTCAGACTTTCGGCCTCCAGAACTATGAGAGAATCAGTTTCTGCTGTTCTGAGGCACCAAGTTTGGGGTAATTTGTTACAGCAGCCACAGGAAACTAATATACCTATGAAAATAGAAGTCACATTTTCCTAGTTAAAAATTATTGATTTATTTGCTGCTCGACCCCGGCTGCAGCATTAACAAGAGGACTGCTTCAGAATTAAAACTTAAGTGAATTCCTGTTTTTTGGCAGCATTTAAACCAAATCCTACTGCTTCCCTAGTAGTTTTGAGCAAATAAAATCTGGACTAATGTGATTTCATTTGCAAAAAAAAAAAAAATTATATATTTATGATATGACCACAGGGCAAAATATTTCATATTTAGACAATCCTGGAAATTACACAGAATTCTTTGTCCAAAATCACCTTTTATAACATAATGTCTCAGAGTTAACTGGACTACAGTTTATTTTGTATTTCACGTATATTTTGAAGGGATTCTTGTTGATAAAATTTTCCTTTAGATGGCTTTAGGAAAGACCCATCTCTTATAAAGACCCATCTCTTATGAAATGATAATGATAATCTACATACATAGGTTATCATTTGGTATCTAACTTTTTCTAAAAACTAAGTTCATGATACTGTGTTGATTTTATTAGCTTTAGTTTCAGAGAATGATTTTTTTTTTAAACATTCTCCAGAAGCTAGACATACACCATTTGGGAGAACTGCAATCCCTAGATAGTCCCCTTAACAGTAACATCTCATTGTCTTCCCATGTGTGGATTTATCCATTGCATACACTTGTCGTGTATGTAACTGGCTGGTTGTTTTTTTTTTTACCTTAAAGAAAACATCTCCTTTTAAGCTTAAATCTTCAAAGTGTGCAAGCCAACACTGGAAATGATGGGTTAGTATTGGCTGTAGGTTAGTAGAGTACCCCTTAGTTATATGAGGAAGTACAATTATTTCAGGTAGATGACAGAATAAAAGGGTACTTATTGTTAAGACCAGGTGTTATTCTAAATAAATGTTAACAAAGAGTAGAATTTTCACGCACAGTATTGGTCCAGAAGCTTTTGTGAGCATTGATAGATACTTATTTCTAAGCATTAGTTTCCAGCGACTACTGGGTTCTTACCTTCTGGAGTTGGATTAATTTGTGTAACTGTTTATCAGAAATCCCCATTTAATAAATATAGTAACAAAGCCATGGCAACTTAATTCACTAAGAAAACATTAAATATTGTGATCAAGTTTGTATGCTCATCTATCAGATATTTTATTAGAGGAACCAACAGAGAAAAATCTATTACTCATCACTAAAGTGGGAGAAAATGCTCCCAAAGAACAGAGGTAAATGAAGATCATGTTCTCTTAAAGAACAGCAAAAATCATCTGTTAGTTGAGTCATAGGACATTGCCATTTTGTAGGTCAGAAAATGATAGAATGATAGCAATTTCTTATGATTCAACTTAGTGATTTGCTTGGAATTGGTTGGCCTTGAATGGTATAAAAGCAATCCGATTCAAAGGTATGCCAGGGACACTTCACTTCTTATGACCTATTTCCTCACTTTGTCCCTCTGACCCAATTTACCTTTCACAGAGCTGTTCTTAAAGGACTGTCAAAATTTAAAGAAAAAAATGGAGCTTTTCCATCTTCAAAATGGCTGGCATTCTACATAGAATAATTTGAGACCCCAAAGTGACTAAAAACAGGAAATAAATATGACTTAGGTATTGCCCCATCTCTCCCCCCCCTTCCCCCCACTCCATCCAGGGGTAATAGAATCTTTTGCTGTTTTTTATATCAAGATCATTACCAGATCTTTTATAATCTGTGGACCCCAAATGAAGTAAGCACCACCATGTCTCAGAAGGGAGTACAGGTTTTCCTAAGAAGGTAATTATTTTAAACATGAGCTACATTTAAATAAAATGCCTTCATTCAGCCTGGGCATTTTGCGTTTTCCCCCTACTTACAGAGGTGAGAATTTATCTCAGTTGAATTTTAGAAGGACCCGCATCCAATTAGCATAATGATGACATCAATTATTCATTCTTGATATCAGGGCTAGTCAGAGCTCCAAGAGGAAAATAACAGTGTAGTCAAATTGGGTAATTTGAGGAGAGACTAACACAGAAGTAACTAACAAAGGTGTGGACAGAGTGGAGAGAGAGCACAGGGTATCATGCCATACCATGGCGCTAGTGCTACAGACTAAATGTTTGTCCTCCCCCACTCCTCCCGCCAGAATTTGTATGTTGAAAGCCTAACGCCCAGTGTGATGATACTTGGAGGTGGAGTCTTTGGGAAGTGATTAGGTCATCACGGGGGAGCACTCACCAATGGGATTAATGCCCTTATAAAAGAGGCTCCAGAGAGATGCCTTGCTCCTTCCACCATGTGACAACATAACAAAAAGATGCCCATCCGTGAACCAGGAAACCCTCACCACACAACACTGAATCTGCCAGCATCTTGATTTTGGACTTCCTAGCCTCCAGAACTATGAGAAATACATTTCTGTTCTTTATAAGCCACCCAGTCTATAGTATTTTGTTATAGCAGCTCAAATGGACAAAGCAGTAAAGGTCAGAATGCTATGCCCACTTCTAGGCCTGAAGAGGGGCAGAGAGAGAGAGGGAGGAAGGGAGAGAGGGAGGGAGGGAGACAAAGGGGGGGGAGGGGGAGGGAGAGAGAATAGGAGGTGGGTAGAGAAGCCTGTTGTCTCCCAAGAGCCGTGACATCTCCACAGAAAGGAAATCTGGGGAATAAACTCCAATTTACTCTTTTCTCCCTCCATCTGCTATTGGTCTGTTTTGTTGGGCCCACCATTCCTCGCATGAAAATCAGTTAATCCAGTTCTTAAATGCCAACCTCCTAGAACATGGGCAGAGTGGAGTGGACCTGGGGAGGGAAAAGGAATTATCTAGCACGGTTCCCAGTATTTATACACAGCTTCCTTAGAGCATAGCTTTGCTGCTGTGGATAGCAAGTAAGTGGTAGCCACATACATTTTAAAGCAAATCAGTTTCACGTTCTTATTAGAGACAGAGTAGACAGCAGGAAGAGGAACACGCAGAAACATGAAGGCAGGAAAGTCACTAGCATTTCTTGAATGTCTATTATGTCGTACACACCATTTGGGGTGCTTTGTATGCATCATCTCAGTTAACTCTAAGGAGGGCAATATGCCACAGATACATCACCATCCTACAGATGAACACACTGAAGCTAAACAAATCCTATTTCTTCTCTAAAGTCATGAAGCTAGTAGGTGGCTGAGATGGGATTCATACCAGGTCTGACTAAATTCAAAGCCTCTGCTGATTTCACCATTGCATGTAATGTGTCCATGCTTGTTTACAATTTGAGAGCTAAAGCCTTGTATATGTGAGTCTTCATTAAATACAGTATATGTTGATGCTAAGGAAACAATTCAGGCCTCAAGGGTCAGAGATGTCATATTTGTATCAACCTACATGCCCTCAATATGCATTGGTCTACCATCCTCCAAAAGTTACCACCCCCTTACATATTTCACAGTGTATTTCCATATTACTCTCTCTGCCTGAAATGCCCTCTCCCAGTCTCCCACCTCACCCACCATTTTCTCCAATCAAAATCTTCACGTCTTTCAGAGCTCAACACTGAATTTTGTTATTTTTTCTGAAAAATCCAATTCCTAGATTTCTCAGAATTAATGGCTTCTCAGCTTTGTTTTCCAAATATCTCATTGAGAATACCTGTTACCATTAGGTGTTTATGACAGTAATTTGTGTGTGTTTCTCCTTGGTCCTTAGCCTGTGTAGTAGACATTTGTGGGGTTTACCTTCACAGCATCTATTCCCCCTTCTTTGGGTGTTAGTGTCCTGAATTTCCTCCCCCACTCTCCATCCCTGTGGTTAGTTTGGAGCCATCTCTGTTTCAACTCCAGGATTGCCCATGTGACTCAGGCTTGGCCCATCAGAGTACCACCTCCTCCTAGACCCAGTGATTGGCTTGGGAATGGTCGATGACCAATCACAGCCAATCAAGGCTTACTCCAGGACTTTTGCTAGAATATGCAAGAAAAAGGAATTAGGCAGGGGGAGCTTTGGGGAAAAGGGAGGTTTCTTCTTTTCTTCTTTTTTTTTTAGGTTTGAATCAGACAGTATAAAATCTGGAATTACTATGTAGAGAGAGCCTGGGTAGTAGTGAAGTAAACTCAAGCAATTGGAGTAAAAAGATGTGAAGAGGCCAAATTCTGATGATATTTTCTTGAACCACTTGGTTTATTTAGCCAGGGCTACTCCAGCTCTCCAAGTATATGAGCTGATAGGTTAAGTTTTCAGATACTTGCTGTCACAAAAATAGCCTAACTCTTAACTCCCTAACAGAGCATCTGGTAGACTGGAAATGCTCAGAAAACATTCATTGAACTAATTGAATGGAATCCTTGCAAACTGTTGTTTACCCATGTGCCAGAGTCCTAAAACCCAAACTGAGAAGACGATCAGGTCTCACACTCTTCCCTTTCATTTTAAGACAGTCCTTACAATGTGTTTGCTGAAGACAGACAGAACTTTGTCTTCTCCTCTAGCACATGACCCAATCAGAGAGAAGATGCTTTGTGGTTGAATAACGCATGAGCTAGCAAGGGCCAAGCCTGATGTTTTCAAGGTGTTGAAAATTTATGATGAGCCTGTTGATTTTTGCAACCCATCTGCTAAGCTGCTCCTGAGGATCATTTGACAGTTTCTTGGGCGTGGGGGGCGGGGTGGGTGTGGAAAGGGGATGTTTGGAATACTGTTTCCTACCCTGTAAGAAAAATAAGAATGAGGTTTTGCTTTCTCATGCCCTGTTATTTTCCCTTTTCCAAATTCATCTGGCCCTGAGCACTCCTACAACACTAGTAGATCCTTTTTGGAGTTTTTGAGCTGCTGACAGGCATTCCTTTAGTTTTCATCTGACTCAAAGCAATGGACTGACAGCAACCATGCTGGGGAATTTCACAGCCAGCTGGACCAGGAGTGAGAGCCTGAAGTGAACTAGGTCAGTTTTTCCCAGGAATTTGTAATTAGAGCAGAGAGCTAGAGAATGAAATGGATTCAGTTATCCCATGTGCCTGGAACTACAACATGTGGCCTAGAGATCTGTGGGTGGGCATCTTTCCCCCACCATGTAGAATGAGGAGCAGAGATGAGTTTGCTGAGACAAAAAAAAAAAAAAGAAGAAGAAGAAGAAGAAGCAGATGTGCAGATACCAGCAGAGATGGAGAGAGTATATACTCCCTGCTTTTTGCCCTCCCTCAAGTTCACTCTTCTAGTCTTTCTGAGCCCTCTCTGCATTCCTGCTCCTCATTCCATTGTAATACCATTGCTTCTGTACACTAGATCCTCATCTTCTGATTAAGGTAACCTAATTTAATTTCTGTTCTAAGCAACCAAAACAAACAAACAAAAACAAAACTTCATACATCAGCCAAGAACTTATTAAGATGGGGAATTACCCAAGCAAGAAGAAATAGCCCAGTTGAGAGAAACAACAAAAATCATCAAGAAGAGTTGGCGACAGTCATTCTAAAATCATTAAAAAGATGTCTCTCAGCTCTGAGAAGAGAAAAATAAAGTTTCTCATTCGGCCAGCCGTGCAGAACTGAAACAGAATGTCCCTGCTCCACAGATTCACATAGTCACTAAAAGCGAATTCCCTTCTGCAATCATCAGCCTGCAGCTGAGCTTCACCTGAAATGTATTCCTAGTTAAAAATTCCTCTCCAGGCCCTATCCCATGACTTCATGAAGTTATGTGCACACAAGAGTGACTCTCCAGCTCAGAGATGTCATGTTTGCATCATCGCTGACGTGGAGACAAGTGTTTAGGTGGTCCACCAAGTAAATGCTTCTTACAAATCTAGGGCACATCTGATAATTTGACAGCCCCACCTTGTCTCTATATGGTTGGAAATCCTCAGCTTGTCTTATTAAGGAGAAACAAGACACAATTATTATGTCAAGACATGTTAATGTGGTTTTTTTTCTGCCATTGCTTTTGTTTACCAGCATTTGATGAAGCTAAAGAGATTTTAGGTTATGAAATTTGTTTCCTCTTTGTCTTTGTTTAGAAAGTGTGTCTGGTATAATGTGGATGAGGAATATCACTTAAGCCTCTGGCCAATTCTCCCCAACCCACAAATGGATTGGCATCTCCTTAAAAAAATCTATTCCTGCTCCTTTTTTCTTGTCTGTCTTCTGAGCAAAGGAACTACTGAAAACAACAACAGAAAGTCTGTCCTTTTTCATCCTCAAAAAAAGTGACCTTTCCCTCACTTGAACTGTAAAATGATTATCTACATTTTTGGACATCCTTTGGAAATATCAGGACAAAAATACAAACAGCATGTTAATGAAATCCACAGATGATACTAAATTGGGAAGTACTGTTTTCATTATTAATGACAATGGATCAGGGAGCCAGACTCAACAGTAGCATCAGTGAGAGGGGAAGGATGCAGTGGAGAAAGTTATGCTGGTGAAAAGGGCAAAAGCAGCTATAAAAAGTTGAAATGACTCTCAAACCCAGATGCAGTGTGAGCGGTGGACGGGTGAGCCTTGAATATTCACTTGTCAAGTCAACATGGACATGAGTAGAAGGCCAATTAGAGATCCCTGTACACTGGGGAGTGAGAGCTGGGTTATTTTTAGCTCCATAAGTAGAGGCATTGTGTCTCAAAACAGATAGTCTTTTCTTCCAAAACTTTAATAAGACTGCACCTGGAGTAGGGTGTTCAGTTCTGGAACTGCACCAGAATGATGTTTAAAAAAAAAAGAAAAGAAAAGCTCTTATATGTAATTTTTCAGGCTTTTTTTTTCCAGGAAAGAAATACAGCCACCTTAAATTTTTTAAGCAATTCCTAACAATATATCAGCTGCTTCTTATCGATTTAGACCTTCCTTGAGTGTTATCTAAAGAAATTTGGGTACCTAGTAGGCTTCCTAAAATTACAAGATTCAAATCTGATCTCTGGTCTCCCTACTGCTACCAGAAAACCTACCCTTACCTCAGTCTTCCTTGTCTCAAATATTGGAATTCCATCCTACCAGGTACTCAGGTTTAGAGTGATCCTGAATTCCATTCTTTTCATAAACCATGCATCGCATACATCAACAAATCCTGTTGACCTATCTGGAATCTGCCCATGTGTCACCACCTCCAATGGCTACACCATAACCCTGGTCACCAGGCTCTCTTGCCATATTTATTGCAATAATATCCTAGGTAGACTCTCTTGTCTGTTAAAATGAAAGTCAAAGCATGCCACTTCCTTTCCCAAAAGTCTTCAATGGCTTTCCAAATCAGTGTGTAAAGTCCAACAAGACCCTTTGTGGTCCAGCACCCCTTACCTCTCTAATCACATCATCTTCTACTCATGCCTTACCCACTCAACTCCAGCCGCACTGGGCTCCTTGCAGTCCCATAACACTGCAGAAAGATTTCTGTGATGTCTTTGCACCTGTTACTCCCTCTGTCTGGCATTCTCTTGCCCAGATATCCATATGGACCACTCCCTCAGGTCTTTAATCTGTGAAAATCACCTCTGCAATGAAGCCTTTCCTGACTACCCTCATGAAAATGCAGCCCACATTCACAGCACACATCCTTACCCCCTCCCTGTTTTATTTCTCTTCACTGTACCTAGTATCAGCTACCATGCTCTATGTTTTTATTTGTTCCTTGTTTGTCTCTCCCGATAGACACACCCAACATACATGTTACTGCCATCATTTGCTTTCATCTGTTTTATTCCCATACCATGAAGAGTACTGATCACACAGAAGGGGTTCCATAAATATTCGTCAGAATGCAACCTGATGTCTGTTGGAATGTTGGCAGCGCTGACTTTCATAATCAAAATACTTGATCAGAGTCAGTCAGTTCTAAAAAAATACCTAAATTCAAATCCAAAGGGCACTTCTAAATCTATAGCAGAACTCGGTGTGCTTTTAAAATAACTTACTTGGTCCACACAGTACATTTAACCTCCACTCAAAGGCTAATTAGCATGTTTTCTAAGTGGGCATCACTTCTAGCTAGAATGCTGCTCTATTATGTTTTTAATCAGTAGGGAATATATTTGCAAAGGCATGCAATGGCTAAGCTGAGGGACTTTAAAAATAAGTCTCAAAAATAAGGAAGGTGGTGCTCAGAAAGGTGAACCTAGTGGAAAGAACACTGGCTCTGGAATCAGACAAGAGCTAATACCTACAGGAAGTGTTCTTAGAGTGTATCAGTATTAACTTGTTTAGCATTACAAGGAGATAGGAACTATTGTTTTCATCTCCATGATATAGATGGGAAAACTAAGGTAAAGAGAGTGGTAATAATTTGCACAAGATGCTTTATCTCTTAAGAGATAGTGGTAAGAATTTGAACCCAGGAAGATCTGGCCCCAGAGGCCACGTTCTTATGCACTATACCAAGTGTCCTTTGGCCTGGGGACCCCCCTTACACTTGTAAAAAATATTGAGGATCCCAAAGAGCTTTGCTTATGTGCATTGTACCTAAAGATATTTATTGTATTCAAAATCAAAACTAAGGCAATTTTTAAAATATTTCTTCCTTAACTCATTTTAAAATAACATCAATAAACTCATTATATGTTAACATAAATAACATGCATTATAAGAACTAATTTTTTTCAAAAATTTTTTCAAAAAATTTTTTCAAAAAATTATAAGAACTAATATTTTTCAAAATAGAAAACATTTGGCAAAAAGAGTAACATTGTATGACACTTAATGTCTGACTTAATAGCAGTTTATCATATTTGCTTCTGCCTTTGATCTATTATATGTTGTTCTGATTGAAGTATATAAAGAAAATCAACTTTACACAGATACATAATTGGGAAAGAAGGGAATGCTTTAATAGTATTTTCATTGTAGCTGTCTGCTTTAACACAAAACTTGAAAAGTACTCTTTTTCGTCAATTTAGTTGTAATGTGGAATCTGAATGTTCCACATTCATATTGATAAACTTTTCCTACTTAGTTATAGTAAAATCCATGAGTCCATTTTGTGTTTTTAATAATTCTTTTACCCATGCATGTTTTTTTAACACTATGCATTGGACATTTAGAAGATATTAGTCCACTGAGTTTTGAAGATCTTCTAAAATCATTTTTTTTAAAGGTTCATTAATGTCACAACCCTCATTTTATTTTTTAATGGGGTTTAGGAATTGGAAAGCTGACAAGCTAATGGTGGCAGATAAAAGTTTTCCAAAATTCTAATTTTTGCCTGAAACCTCAAAAGTTACATTATTGGCAAGAAGTACTTTCCGGTTATCATCCTAGAGGCCTTTATGATTGTTGACATAGCATATATTTCTAGGCATTAGCTTCCAGTTACAGTTATGTTTTGAAGTTCTGAAACTTTGCTGACTTATGTGAATGTATTTATCAAAAGTACTCATGTACCTACTTCAACTTATACAATAAACATCACTAGTAAAAAATTAAATATTTGGCTAAGACACCAACAACTTCACTCACCATTGCTTTTTAGTCATTAATGCAAATGTCAGTACGATATAAAAAGATAGATAACTAATGTCTTGGTGTTACTATGCAAAGAGTTTTGACCATACCTCCCTCAAAAGGCCTTAGACATGATGAGGGTTCCACAGAACACACTTTGAGAACTGTTGAACCACCTCTCCCATCCCTGCCCTAACTCTTACAAATTATGTCACTTTAACTTCTCCAAGCTTCAGTTTCCTCACCTGTAAAACACAGATGTATAATATACAACTCTGATCTGACAAAAATTATCTTGAAAATTTGGGATAATCATATGTTAAGCTCTTAGCAACATCTCAGGCACACAGTAGGTACTTGAAAAGTGGTAGCTGTCATGACTGTTGTCCAAGCCCATAGCCTGTTATTGGCAAAACTAGAACCCAAAATCCATCCTGCTCAGAGCTTTCTCTGTGACATCACATTAGCAAGAGCAGAACAGATCACACTGTGGCTGTTTTTACAACAAAGTAGCCAATTCATTTGATTCAATTGATTCCGTGATCTTCCTAGTTAATGTCCTAGGTGATAAACAGAAGCAGTGAGGTAGAGTCATTGAGAGTGTGTATGACCTGCATTGAGGTCGTGATTCACTCTGTACTAGCTGAGTGACCTCTGCAAGTTCTCTGAGCCTCACGCCTCTCTTCTGTGAATCTGGATAATCGTAGCACCTACCTTATGAGGTTGTTATGAGAATTCAAAGAGATAATGCGCAGAGACAGTAGAGTACTAGCCCAATGGAAGTGTTCAGTAATGGTTAGCTGCTTGCTAGTGTAATTATAATGACTCTTGTTATTATCTTCATAGCTCAGCTCAATATTACTCCCTCAGGGAAGACTTTTCAGACCTTCTAATGAAGATACCCCATTTTAAGATCTCATCACCCCTGCACCTCTCCTTCATTGGACTTAATATAGTTGCAGTATTATATTTTAGTATGTGATTATCTGATTAACGTTTGTCATAAGCACTAGGCTCTCAACAAAGACAGGGAGAGGGTCTGTTAGGCTCATCATTATTTCCCCAATTCCTGGCACAAAGCCTAGGGCAGAGCAGATTTCAATAAATAGGGATTGAAGGAATGAATGAAAGAATTCATTGACTAGTCTGGCAAATCATAGTTTTATGCCACTCTGTCATGTATATGTAATGATAAAACTTCCTCTAGCACATGTTACTCTAAGTATGATCTGCGGGCCAGCAAAGAAGCCTAATCTGGAAGCTTGTTGGAAAAGCAGACTCTCAGGCCTCACCCCAGATGTACAGAATCTAAAGATGCACTTGAACAGAATCCCCAGGCAGTTCATAAGCTCATCAAAGTTTTAGAAGTAAAGTCCTCTGTCTACTCTTCACTAATCCCTCTGTTTGTGTGTGTGTGTGTGTGTGTGAGAGAGAGAGAGAGAGAGAAAGAAAGAGAGAGAGGGAGAAGAAGAAAGAAGAGGTGGAGGGGGACGTGGAGTTGGAGGGGGATGTGGAGGAGGAGAGGGAAGGGGAGAGGAGGGAAGAGAAGGAAAAGGGGAGGGGAGAGGTGAGGAGGGAAGGGGATGAAAGAAGACAATCACTAAACTTCCTGGGTAAAGCTGTGCTCACGTCCACAATTCCAGGTCTCATTACATTCCCAATACAAACATTATTACAAATATTACCATTTCTAAAAACCAGCTGCATTTTCATTTTTTTCAGCCCCAGCCAGGCTGCTCTTATTTCCTATTCATATATGATTTTTTTTAGAAGACTATTTTGGCCTCAGTTGAATAATTTATTTCAGAAACTTTACATCCTAAAATATTCTTTAGAGCAGACAGAAACACCATCTGTGCCCACTTTTGGAAAAACAGCCCCAAACCATGAAGTAGGGGTGTCATTTTAGTTATAAAGTTGCAGAATTTGAATGCCTGTTTGTCCGCCACAACCTCAGAGGAGAGAAAAGTACACATCAAAATCCCTTCTCCTATAATAGCACCAAACCAGTCCCACTCCAGCAACTCAAAGAGATTTTAAAAATATGCATGGTACCCAACTGGCCCCTGGAAAAATTACAGCCTCGCTTTTTCATGAAAAGGATATTGTTTTCAGAATTCATTCCCATTTTTTAATGGTCCAGCCCATCCATCATTGGATAATAATATGTAAGAACTCAAGAGATGCAGTGACCGGTTCATTTGCCTTTACACTTTGTGGGACCAATTTCAAAATTCCCTTTGATATGGTGTCTTCTGCTCCTAAAGGAAGAAATGGGTCTGGTCAGAAGCAACACGCATTTCACTCAGTTGGGTGCTCCCTCCCATCAGTGCAGTGACCTTGGCAGGACCTGAGTCTGAGAGCTGATGGTTATCAAATAGCATTTGAATTTGCTGCTGCATGTTCTCCTATAGCTTCTTACTTGCCCGGGGCTTTCCTCTCTGTATCTCTCTCTCTCTCTTCTGTCTCCTACAGATAATAAGCTATAGATATAATTTATTTCTCTGCCTTGAGAAATAAAGTAGCTGCTGAATCTATAGACCCCACCCCTGGAGTGGGTCTGTGCCTATGGTCGTGGTGTCCCCTCCCCTAGGGTCACAGGCATGGACACTTGTTGACAAAAAGCTAGTTGGTGTTAGGGTACAAGTTTGAGATCCATGCTTAAATAATAGCTGTCCTGATGATCTAGTCTAACCAGATGGGTCAAGGGGTCCAAATGGGACCTTTTTTCCACATCTGTAGAAACACAAAACAAAATATCATTGATCACTTGAAAGAGGGCAATGACAAGCCCAGCCCAGTATAATATAAAGAACCTGGGCTTTGGAATCATCTAGCTCAGAATTTGAATCTTGGCTCTCATGCTTGCTAGCTATGCCACCTTGGGAAAATTGTACTTTACTATTTTAGCCTTGTTTTCCTTGTTTTTTTTAAAAGTGATATACAATAGTCCTTCGTGCCTTTCCTACACATTTACTATTGAAATAAATTCTATCTGCCATCCAGACACTTCATTATTGGTCCCAACCAGAGTTTAGGAAGAAGATTAACATGGCCCTGGGACCCTTTCCCAAGAATCCACCTCCTTGTCATCATATTTGGGCTGCTTTATCAGAGAAGCAGTGCTGAGGAGAGGGAAGCACTTGGAGACTGACGGGGAGTCAGGAAAAGGAGTTTTCATCCATGGAGCTCTTGGTGCCAGGCAGAGACAATCTCTAAACTTTAGCAGAGAGAACAGCAGTCTCAAGGTGTCTGCCGGGTGTTTGAGCAGCTGAAAGTCTAGGCTGACATGATGGGTATCCTTCTATGGTCCTTTGGGGCTTTGTTGATAGATGAAGTTGGTTTACCCAGAGTGAGGGCACCAGGAGGGAGCTGTGAAACTAACTTGAAAGTTAAGGGAAGTTCAGCAGCTACAGTTGTCATGAATATGCTATTCCTAATGCTGGCTGAATTAGGCATCATTCTATTTGAGAAGTTCCTACCCACCTTGAATGTTACATTGCTTAAAACATGTCTGTAGGTCCCTTGGTTGTTTTACTACCCTCACACCACCAGCAGCAGTCAACTGTGAAATCAAATTTGAGAAATAATCACAATGTGTGACGGTGGTGTGAGTGGAGAAGGCCGGCAGGGTTTGACTAGACCTCATACTACCTTGAAATAACTCCAATAAGATTCCTGGTTGTTGCACAGTTCTTGCCTGGGGCAACATATGGAGGCAGTGTGAAAGTTCTCTGTACCTTTTTGCATATGTGAGACATCTATAAAGTCAAATTTGCTTATGGGGAGTGTCAAGTAGCCCATGAAGTATAGCAGGTAAACCTAGACCTTGATGTTTTTCGAGTCTTCACATTGATGCTCACATTCTCTGTACCAAGCACCATACAAGTTACTAGTGATGCAGTGATACCACTGAAGATGATGATGTTACTATTATTATAATTAGCAATAACAACAAAGATTCACCAAGTGTTTGCTCTGTCCAGGTCCTGTGCTGAGCGCTGTACACATATTTCTAATTTATTCATCCCATAAACACAAAGCACTACTAACGTTTTCTTACTATGAATGAGATTTAAAGATGTTAAACAATTCATCCATGGCTACACAGGTAGCACGAGTCAGAGGTGAGACTAAGCCAGGGATTTGCATTCTCATTTGGCATGCAACGATGAGTTATGTAAATGAGGCATTCCCGTTTTTTAATTAAGACTTTTATTATTTTAAAAATCACCAGAGCTAAAACAATGATAGGCCTTTGATACTTTGTATAAAATATTTGCTGAATTATACATTTTCCTGGCCTCTCAGCCTGGTATGGAAAACACATATAGGATGATTGTAATATAATACATTAGTGGTTGCCAGAATTGTTGTCAGAACGCAAATAAGGGACAATTGATTCTACTTAGGAGGAGAAGATGGTTTCAGGGGAGGCTTACAAATAGGAGAGAGTATTTTTTGGAGGACTTTAAAGACTGACTAGGAGCCTGTCAAGCTAGAAAGAAGCATGCCAAATGGAGGGAACAGTAGGACCAAAGACACAGGTATAAATACATGAGGAATTCTGAAGAAATGGTCAGCCTGTATCAGTGGTTCTCAAAATTAAGTGTGCATTGGAATCACCTGGAGGCCTGTTAAAACACAGATTGCTGGGCCCAATCCACAGAACTCCGGATTCAGTAGGACTGGGTGAGACCAAGAATTTGCATTTCTGATAAGTTCTCAGGTGATGCTGATCCTCCTTGTCCGAGGACCACACTTTGTTGAGAGCCCTGTTCTACAGAGAAGGATCATCTGGAAACCCCCACAGCGTGTGTGTATATGAGAGACATGCCAAAACCTGCAAGACTTACACCAAAAGAAAATTCCTGGAAGAGACGAGGATTTCTTCTTTTCCTGCAAGGAGTGGTGGTTAAATTTTACTGTTGGTTTTGGGAGCAATTCATGCTGAAGCTGGCCAGTGAGAGGAAGCAGTGAAACCACAACTCAAGACTGAAATGAGGGCACCTGGGATTTTATTGCGTTTCTGCCCCATCATTGCCCCTATTCACGCGCCAGTGAGGGCCTGCAGCGACAGCAGTTGAAACACACTGGCTCTTTTGTGTTTGTGTCCAATTCACTGGGAAGATGGCATTTTTCAGAGCTCTTCCTCCCGTTTTGGTCCTGTATCTGCTGACCAGAGGTGAGTTTCTGTGTTTATGTCCAACGTGCTCTGTTGACCACCAACGACCTTGGCGGGGGGCGGGACATGTGTCAGGATGCTCTCAGATGCTGAGAATGGAGAGGGTGCAGGAATGCCAGGCTCAGCTGGATGGAGCTGGGACAGATGACATCCTTGTGAAATTCTTCCCTCTCCTCCGTTTCTAATTCATTACCATGCTTTGCTTCTCTTATTTTCCAGCATGGAAAAACCTAGGTTGCATCCGCCATTCCTCTCCAACCCCTTCAAATGGGGGGAGCAGCTCTGAAAAGCCTGCCTCCATTACTAGGATCCCTTTTAACTCCTGACCTACCCAGAACAGATACCAGCTAAATCTGGAGGTCATGTTTGTCCAATAATTAGGGAACATGAGACATCTAGCTCCACATGCTCTTCTTCTTTTTTTTTTTTTTTCTTTTAACTAGGTTTCTTTGCCAGTGGATAGCCAACAGCTGTGTGTATGACATTCCTTCCGGGGCCCTTCCAAACCCCACCATTACTGCCAGTACTGGCAGAGAGGAGTGGGAATCCCCAATCAGAGAAAGAGAAATGAAACAAGATCGTGTTGTTCAGATTCTGTGTACTATCTTTGTTTTCAGTTCTCATGCAATTCTCCATTAATCTGTTGTAATCTTTTGGGAAACTTCTAGAAGTCAGTTTAGTAGCCCACTTAATTACTGGCTGATGTGGTGCTGGAGACACTGTTTTCATTTCAGAATTTTCATTTTCTTATGGGTACCAGGAAGGAGGAGAAAGAGATGATGGTCTAAAAGGCAAATAAACCTGAGACCAAGTGAGCCTGGTGCCAGGGTGGCACTGGAGGCCAGTGCTCCATTTCTTTGGGGGACGAGAGTTTTATCATCAGTGCCATTGATGAGACTCTGACTTCCTTTCCAGAGATGAAGTATTTTTGTCATCATGTCTATTGTCCCCCACAAGTACCCAATTAGGAAAGATTTCCTCAACAGAGGAGGCTGATTAAATTCTCAGATTTATTGCAAAACCACTTGGGGAGCTGTGGAAAATGAGTTTCACTGCTGAGCTTCCTTGCGTTTAAAAAGGGGAAAAAATCAAGCTGCAAGCTTGCACCTTGGATTATCCATCTTTTACAGATCATAAAACATCCATAACCTTGCATGTAGTTTATTCTTCTCTAGAGAAGCTCCCGCCAGATGCTTCTTCTAGGCTCACAGTACCTCCCCAAGGGGTAGGTGATGGCTTCTGTGTTCATGGGACACAAGGGGAAATGCTGACCAGGAGCAGGATAGGGTAGACACAGGCCTGCTGCCCTGGGAGAAGTCAAAAGAGAAAACTTTTCTTTGCAAAGCTTGCAACCAATTTGAGAGGCAATGCTTGTTTTATATTGGGTCCCAGAAAAGCTACTGTTAGTAGGTATGATGGAAATGAAATCTGATTTTAGAAATGAGGACAGCATGGAAGAGACTTTCCTGACCCCTAACCTGATTCCTAAAATGTTACAGAAATAACCACAAGCACCACTTTAAAACTCCTCAATTTCTGATGAGGATATTTAAGACATGCATCCCATCTCCCCACCCATCCAACCCAAATGTTAGGTTTTCCTTATTTAAGGCAGCATTTCCCAAATTGTTTTATGCAGAATATAAACCTCACAGGATGCCCTGGAATAAAAGGTTTTATGGCCGCAAAATGAGGCAACGCTGCATCATGCTAGATGCCCTTTGATTCACACTCCTTATTAACATATTAAAAATAACAGCTAACTCTTATTGGAAGTCTGTCTGAGCCAAGCATTATCAAGCACTTTTATATTTTATCTCAGCAAGTCTTCAAAAAATAATTCTCTGAGGTGTATACTAACTTATCCCATCTACACATGAGGAAAGTGAGATTTGCAGTAGTTAAATGTCACACAGATAAAGGTAGAAGGTAAATGAGGAGCCAGATTTGAAATTCACTCTCATTCCCAAGTTTATGCTCTTAACCCCTAAGCTTTATCACTTTCCCACTAACTATACAGATGCTTTCTCACATTGCCTTTTTTCATTATTACTTTCTTACACAGTTGAGTCCATTCTTAACTGTATTAGTTGGTCACCTTTTGTTGGTATCTTTAATTTTTATTCATGTTATCACACAGAGTCAGCTTGGTATCATTTTAGATAATATCTTCCCTAACATCAAGCTTTTATGCTCCAGTCTCATTTGGCCTTTGTCTAACTGCTTCATGCACGCTTTAGTGGATTTTCATCTGTATCTTTGACAGTTTATGGATAAACAAAGATGTAAAAGAGACAGGATGTGTCTGAGTTTATTTATCCTGCCTTTGGCAAGGGAGGCTTTGTCTGCAAAATGAAAGTGGTTAAAAAGCAAAAGTAGGATAAAAAAAAAAAAAGGATACCCACAGCATATATTTAGTTCTCGTGTTGTGTGGGGTTGAGATTTCTTGCACCACTGGAATCTTAATAACTATGAGATAAGTTATTTGAGATGTGGGGGAGAGGGGTGAGGAGAAGGAAAGACAGAGAATGACGCTATACCCTTCAGTTTCACCCTAAAGAAATTGTCCATTAAACATGGGAACTGGGTTGTTCACTAATCACCTTTCCAAAGCATGCACTTGCTCAGGAAATGGGCTTTCAGAGAGAAGAGAAGGATGTGAGCTATTAGCAGTGATCCTGTCTCTCAGCAGGGGCAGAGCCAAAAGGTAGTAGAAGTGATGTTCTTGGTTCCATAAGATTGCACCGGGTACCTAATCTGCTCCACCACACTCAATCCCAATTAAGTCGGCTTCCTCCACTGTGTTCTCTGAGAGCCCACGTGTGCTAGGGTTACCCTCCTTTTGCCCCCTTGATCAATCAGAAATAATCTTATGAGCATCTACTCTGAGTCAGCATTTCCTTTATACACATGCATAGGCCAGTTTCCTGATGTGGCTTGACTGACTGTGGAAGTTGTTTCTTGTTGCAACTGTGCTTGACGCTCTCCCTGGATTATCTCCTTCTATATCCAGAACAGTCTTACAAGAAAGAGCCTATTATTAGCTGAGGTTTATGAAAGGAAAAACTGAGGCAGCGAGAGGAGAAGTGAATTGTTGTTAAAAGACACAAGGGGCAGGGCGGGGACACTCACCTCACTTCCTCAAATTCTAAAGCCTGTGCATTTTATGACTATCAAATAGCAGATAAATGAGTGGGAACCCCTGCACTGCCGTTCTTCTCATGAACAAAGTAGATTCTGTTGAGAAAATGTAAATAAAGAAGAGAAATGCTTGGTTCATGTATTAAAAATGAATGTTATCACTAATCAGGTGAGCTGGACCTCCAATGCTGCTAGGAAAAAAAAAAGTCAGGAAATCATTTATTTTCAGAAAAACACTAATTATAGAGATATAAATTGTTCTGTGTAAAAATGCCAAGAATACCAGTGTTGTCTGCAGCCTACATAGACCTTCTCAAGTTTGGCTGGGATTGAAACATTAGAATTTGCTCTTCATTCCTCCAGTCTTAAATAAGGTACTTGAAATTGTTCTGTAGTTTTTTTTAATTTTAATTTATTTACTTCTTGCTGCATCAGGTCTTAGTTGCAACACGCAGGATTTTTTGTTGAGGCGCCTGGGCTTCTCTCTAGTTGCAGCATGTGGGTTTTTCTCTTCTCTAGTTGTGGCGCACATGCTATAGGGTGCATGGGCTCTGTAGTTTGTGGCACGCGTGCCCTCTAGTTGTGGCATGTGAGCTCAGTAGCTGTGGCGTGTGGGCTTAGTTGCCCTGCGGCATGTGGGATCTTAGTTCCCCAACCAAGGATTGAACCCATGTCCCCTGCATTGGAAGGCAGATTCTCTGCTACTGGACCACCAGGAAAGTCCCTGTTCTGCAATATTAAATTCTTTCAGATAACACATAGAGTAAGGCCACTTTTAAAAACTTTGGTAAGCACTAGTAATCTCTTAGGTTTACAAAAATGCCAATGAAGGAGGAAGTGAGAGGTGGGGACAACTTTATTTTTCTCATAGCCTGAAAGCTTTAAATATTAAGTAGAAATTATTTAGCAATAAAAAGAAACAAGGACTTCCTAGGTGGCGCAGTGGTAAAGAATCCGCCTGCCAATGCAGGGGACAAGGGTTTGAGCCCTGCTCTGGGAAGATTCCACATGCCACGGAGCAACTAAGCCCGTGCACCACAACTATTGAGCCTGTGCTCTAGAGCCCGTGAGCCACAACTATTGAGCCCGTGTGCCGCAACTATTGAAGCCCATGCGCCTAGGGCCCGTGCTCCACAAGAGAAGCCACTACAATGAGGAGCCTGCGCACCACAATGAAGAGTAGCCCCGACTCGCAGCAGCTAGAGAAAGCCCATGCACAGCGACGAAGACCCAACGCAGCCAATAAATAAATTAAATCAATAAATTAAAAAAATAAAAAATAAAAAAAATAAGATAAAGAAATGAGCTTTGAAGCCACAAAAAGACACGGAGGAAACTTAAATGCACATTGCTAAGTGAAATAGACCAATCTGGAAAGGCCACCTACTGAAGGTGGTCTTTCCCATATGACATTCTGGAAAAAGAGAAAACTATGGAGACAGTACAAAGAGCTGTGGTTGCCAGGGATTGGGGAGGAGAGAGAGTCAAATAGTCAGAACACAGAGCATTTTTAGGGCAGTGAAATGATTCTGTATGATACTGTAATGGTGGATACATGTCATTATACATGTCAAAACCCATAGAATGTACACTGTAAAGCATAAACCCTAATGTAAACTACGGATTGTGGTTAATGATAATTTTGTAATATTGGCTTACCAATTATAGCCAATATATCACACTAACACACTAATGCAAGGTGTGAATAACAGGGGAAACTGGGTTGGAGGGGGCAGGATGAGGGAGTAGATGGGAATTCTACTTTGGATTCGTTTTTTCTATAAACCTAAAACTGATTTTTTTTAAAGTCTTTTTTTTTTTTAAGCAGAAGAGAATCACACTTTTTCAGCATCATCTGATCTGTGTAGATGATAATGCCTTTTGGGGATAAAAATAATCCCCTCAATGCATAATACCAACTCAGTGCCCAGATTATGACAACGGAGGGATATATGAAAGGTCAATTTAAACATCTCATTGGATTGGAAAGACAAAGGGGACTTTGTGTCACCATAGTTCTCATCCCATGGAACCATAGAGATGGCAGGAGATAAAACAATATTCTTTATTACCAGCAGATTAACTAGCAAGGACATTCTTTCTGTTTATCCTGTAGGCTCCTAAGGACAATTGGCCTTTTGTCCTTACACCTGTTGCAGGGGAACAGAGCCCTTGTCGGAGACCTAGTGGGGTTTACGTGAGGCTGTGCAGTTCAGGTTTCTTATGTGTATCTCTGGCAAGACATCCCATTTCATAATATGCCTTCCAGCAAAGGAACTTGAGATGGAGCCTTCAGTATTCAAAGGGAAAGAAGCAGGTCCATGGCTACTCGAGAAGAATGACAGGATATAGAAATCTGTGTTGGAGAGCAATACAACAAATGTGTGGCATGTCCTGGCTCCCAGCCAGAACATCCTGCTCTGTCCTGGTCCTCAGCTTCTAACTCAGCATCAGGCACAAAGTGAAGGCTCTACAGAGGTGAGGTTTTGCTGGATGAATGAACCTCCAGGACTTTGCTGAAGAAAAGGAAACAGCAAAATGATTCATCAAAATGAACACCTGATTTTTTTCCAGCTATTTCACTACAGTTTCTAGATAAACATCTGTGGGCACATGTGTGAGTGGCTTTCTGCATTCTAAATGTTTGTTTGGAATGGGATCTGTTGGGTTTTTTGACTGCCTTCTTTTGGGAACAACACTCCAGTCTTCTTTGGGGCAACCAGCATTCCACTTACTCTTAGTGTGTGAAGTTTGAATTGAATATTTCCTCTTGGCTTGAGGAAATGGTCTATAGCCTGGGCCAAGTCAGTCAGAGTGTTATTTCCCTTGGCCTGAGTGAATTCAGAGAAGGACACATAAGTCAAGCTGGACCCCTGAGAATCCCACCTGGAATTTTGCTGGCATAATTGGAAAGGAAGTGGTGTTTATCTGCTGGGGTTAGAAATTAGTAAAATGCAAGCCTAGAGTTGCTAGTGGACTTAGTAGCCACCAGTTGGGAAAACTGAGCTGAAATATGGAGAGAGAACAAATCTCAGTGAAAATATTTGAGCAACTTGAACCAGCCAAGCCTGAAGTCAACACATTTCCTGGACCCTTCAATGAAATGGGCTCTAAATTCCCCAGATTTCAACCATCTTACTACCAATCATAATTTACCTATGTATCCATGTGGGAGATGGGAGCTTTATTATCAGTACCCTTATATTCAAATTCTGAGTCCTTACTGCACTTTCATGTGTCCATATCCTTCAGATTAGAATTTACTAGGAAAATCCTAACTGGGAGATGTACCATCCAGAGCCCCTACCACTTCTCTCTGCCTAATCACACCTCTAGATGGAAAAAGATACTATCTGAAATGAAGAGTCCTTGAAATACCTCTCCCACATCCCAACAAAAGGAAGAATTCTCCTTTGTTGAACATCTCATTTCACCATAAACTGTAAATCTTTTTGTGGCTTAGCAAAAGTTGGCACATGGCAGAGTCCTCCTGAACAGATGGAGACATCAGAGACTGGGCCCTTGGCCATGCCTGGAACATGTTCTGAAGACGTGGCCCGTGTCCCGTCTCCCCCTCACACCCAATGTACCATTAACACTAGGAGTACAACTCAAGAGGAAGGCAGCTTTTACTTAAAAAATAATCTTGCAATTCATGGATAGGTTTGAAGGATGAAAAGAAATGCTCTGTAGCTCTTCACCACACTCCAGCCATTGATATAATAAAAAGTAACATCTCTTGAGTGCTTCTGTACAAAGCATAGTTCTAAATTCTCTTCTTGCATTAACCCTTTTAACCCTCATCTACTACAACCCTATGTGGTTGATTATACTCCCCTTTTTTACATTTGAAGAAATGGGACCAAGAAAACTAACAGAACCTGCCCAGGATCACTGAGCAAGTCACGGGACCCAGGCTGTCAATCACAACACAGTATTTTGTGTTAAAGAAAATAACAGTGCCTGGATTATGGCTTTAGAAATTGTGAACATGAATGTTAGGACCAGAAGGAAACTATCATGTAGCCTGATAGAAAAACTGAGATTGAAGGAGATCGGTGACTTCCCCAAAGTTACATAGCAAGTTAAAGAACCGGGCACTGAAATCTAGCCCTGATGCCCCAGTTCTGTTGCAGTGCCCACCTGTTCTTTTAGGACATATACACAGTGCACCAAATATCGAGTTACTCACCAGGCACCAGTTGTTAACATTCTAAAATATGTGCAGAGCAGTGAACAAGTTGTACCATCCTGAGGCTTTTTCCCTCTCCCCTCAGGACTCCCGGACCTCCCTGCAATTCAGAAATTAAAGAGCTAATGTCTGTCTCTGTGGCCAGCTTCCATTCTCATTAGTCAATTTCCTCCCTTCTTTTAGTAGTTTCAATATGAGCCCTTCATGAACACAGAAGCCAGCACACAGACAGTTATCCCTCCAGATAATGGGAACTTCATGGGTGAATTGCAGGCCACATCTCAGTCGTTTGGGAAAACATTGCTATTTCAAATATGAGACAGGTGACAGCTAATCATGCCAAGTGTGCCCAAGACAGCATGAGGGGTCCAGTAAGGAGAAAGCTCAGGCCTAGCATCTGGGAACTCATGAGGTCTTTTCATGCTCTTCCAGATGTTTGTTAAGACAAATCCTCCCCATAGAGATGAGCAGTTCAGGGCACCTGAATTGTTAGAGGCAAGGAGAGTCTTGCCCCCGCTCACTTTCTTTGTTTCTTTCTGGAATGGCAGAGGCATCCTTCAAGTCACAGGAGCCCCACTGACAACAAATGGGAAGTACCAGGAAAGCAGTCCTTGCCAGCTGCGGAGATGTCAGGCCCAGGCAGATCTGAAGTCAATGGGAGGTAAGCTATTCTTTCTCACTCTTCTCAGCAGCAAAGATGGAGGAATAAATTGTTAGTGCAAGGGAGGCTCTGAGGCACAGAATGCCTACCTGGAGTCACTCGATCGTGCACTCACTGCTCGCCAGCCTGAAAACCATCTAGATGCCGATGGCCTGCCATCATGAGATGATGGTTTGCAGAGGACTCATTCAGGCCATTTAAATATTCATTCCCCTGTTATGCCTTCCCAGGATTTTCAGATCACCAAGTAATTCTTAAATATGAATTGATATGCACTCACCAACAACATTCTCTTATGGACCAGAAATCTATTTCAGTAGCAGCCACAACTTCCTTGTATAATGTTTGAAGCAAGAGATATTACAGTGGCTGATAGGAAATATAGAAAAACCTCCCCATCTCTTTCCTTTTCATCTGGTGATCTCCTTCTCATTCTTTGCATGTTTTTGTTTACATGTCATTCCCTATTCCAGTCTCTTCCCCCAAGACTAAGTTAGCATTTTCCTAGCATCTTATGATTTCCCTGTTATAGCATTTATTACATTTAAAATTATTTGCTTAATACCTGCCTTCCCCACTAGACCCATGATACCCATGAGGACTGAGACTGCATTACTCTTACAGATCCCACATAGAAGGCTGTTATGTGTAATAGTGAATATTTACTGAATAATGAATGAACACTGCATGATCTTGATACCAAGTCCTAGCTGTTTATGCAGGGGGGCCTTTTTTTTTTTTTTTTTTTTTTACTGAAGTGTAGTTGATTTAAAATGTTGTGTTAATTTCCGCTGTACAGCAAAGTGATTCATTTATATATATATATATATATATATATACATATATATACACACACACACACAGACACATACACACATATTCTTTTGAAATATTCTTTTCCATTATGGTTTATCATAGGATACTGAATATAGTTTTCTGTGCTATACAGTAGGACCTTGTTGTTTATCCATTCCATATATTATATCTTACATCTGCTAACCCCAACCTCCGACTCCATCCGTCCCCAGCCCCCTCCCCCGCTTGGCAACCACAGGTCTGTTCTCTATGTCCATGAGTCTGTTTCTGTTTCATAGATAGGTTCATTTGTGTCATGTTTTAGATTCCACATATAAGTGATATCATATGGTATTTGTCTTTCTCTTTCTGACTTTCTTCACTTAGTATGATAATCTCTAAGTCTATCCATGTTGCTGCAAATGGCATTATTGCATTGTTTTTAATAGCTGAGTAATATTCCATTGTATATATATATATACACCACATCTTTATCCATTCGTCTGTTGATGGACATTTAGGTTGTTTCCATGTCTTGGTTATTGTGAATAGTGCTGCTATGAACATAGGGGTGCATGTATCTTTTTGGGTTAGAGTTTGTCTGGCTATATGCCCAGGAGTGGGATTGCTGGATCATATGGTGATTCTATTTTTAGTTTTCTGAAGAACCTCCATACTGTTGTCCATAGTGGCTGTACCAACTCACATTCCCACCAACAGTGTAGGAGGGGTCCTTTTTGGAGGGAGCCTCTTAACCATCATTAGAATATGTGGGAAAAGAAGTTAAAAAGAGATAAAATCATCTGTTCATAAATCAAGTTCTTCATCCTCACCAATTCGCAAAACACTTTCCTGTTTGTGTTCTCTTCCTATATTTTTTTGGGGGAGGGGGTAAATTACTTTATTGTCTTAATAAACCATGTTCTATTTTAAAGAAAAATTTTAAGAGGAGATCTTATAAATACAGATGCATACAATTAATACAGTACTTTAGAATTATTCATTATTATTCATTAATCCTTGGGGTAGTAAAACCAAAACAAATGTGTCAAAAAAAAAAAAAGAACCTTATGAAGGATATTTGATGGGGTCTCGAAGAATTCAGTTGTCTTGTTACTACCATGGTATGTTTGGTTAGTGATTAAAGTCCTTAACACAGAATGCTTGCACTAGTATAGCATATGGAACATTGGTCTTTCAAGGGTCATTTTAAACCATTACTTAATCCTGGATAGGCTTATTTTGGGCATCTCATATCAATCCCAAAGTGAACTTTAAAAAAACTGATTTCATTACCTCAGGTAAATTATACATCTCTTGACTTAACATGTAATCTAGTAAAAAAAAATTCTCCCAAGACTATTTTCTTCTCTTCCTATTTCTTGAAGTCCATTCTCTCCTACCCCATAATTTAAGGAAACCCATTCCATGTATCATAATCAGAGCATAACTGAACTTTCCTCAGACTGGGGCCCACAGACCAGTGGGGGATGGCTTACCTTTTTTTGGAGTTCTTTGAATTCCCTCTGAGATGTGTAAAGGGATGAAAGCATACACTGAATCATGCAGGTGAATATTTTTAAATGAAATATGGCCACACGATGTCAATATCTGGAGGTTTTCAAATATGTTGCAAGTTCTCTCAAACTCCTCCCTTCTGAAAGAGGATGCTAATTTTCCTTCCCTTGGATGCAGGCAGGACTTGGTGATTTGCTTCTAATGAGCAGAATGAGGTAAGGTGATCTTGTGTGACTCCCAAGGCTAGGTTGGAAAAGGCAATATGGCTTCCACCTGGCTCTCTGTCTTGGGGCATGCACCCAGGAAAACACTGAGACACCATTTAAGAAATGTGGCTTTCCTACAGCTGTCATGCCACAGAGACTCAGTGAAGAGATTACATAGAGGCTGGTAGAGGAGCCCCAGCTGTTCAAGTCTTCCCAGCCCAGCTACTGGGCATGCGAGTGATAGACTTCCAGCCTCAGTCACCATCTGACTACAGCCTCATGAAAACCCCCCAAGCCAGAACTACCCAGCTGAGCCCTTGATGGGTTCCTGACCCAAAGAAACTATGAGAGAGAAATGATGATTGCTGTTCTGAGCCACTGAGTTTCGTGGTGTTTTTTTACAAAGCAAAAGATAACTATGGTGTCCTTTGCATTTGAGTTTATGATGCATTGGAACCATGTATTTATTAGGGAAGAGAAGAAAATAGAGGCAGACTTAATAAATGTATGTCAACTGAGGGGTAAAATAGTTCAAATAGAAGAAAGTGACAGGAAAATGGCTCATCACCTTCAACTTGGTGTTTGAGGTGGGCTGAACTCAAGGAAATCTTTGTTCGGTCAATACCATATTTGTGTTGCAAGCAGTTAGTTATAGGGCTTCAGCAAAACAGCCTCAGTAATTTCCTTTAACAAATGCAATCACTTTTAATTGTATTGGCTTGGGTTGGCTTTTATTTTTTCCTCTGATTCTATTCAACATTACATCTGCTCATATCTAGCTTTATGTGTATACATTTAAGTAGCATTATAATCAAATAATTGAAAATGCTAGAGAACCACAATTTTTCTTTCAAAGGAATCTTACATTTGAGAATCAATGAGGGAGGGTCACCAGGAAGGCATATATATCTCTGACAGGCTATCATCTCATTAACTGTTGCTAAATGAAGCAACAATACCTCCTACTACATGCCCTAGAATATTCTTCATAATTGTCCATACATGTAATGGTTCAATTGTAAGGTTAGTGTATCTGCCTGTAAGTCTCCCAGTTTGTCTTATGTTTGAAAGCCCTGTTGGTGACAGTGATGTTTTCAGTCCTTGTATTCTTAGTACACATGGCCTGATTTTTTGATCCGCAATCACTTATTCCTCCTGTTTATCAGTTTCAGCTACAAAATGGCCACCTGTCCTTGTAGTGCCCTCAATTTCCCCAACTTAAAATTTTCAGTAGGGAAATTAAATGCCATTTTAATCTAGACCACTAGGAATGTACCTTTCAAATCTGGTGACCATTCATTCATTTTTCTATTATCCTTAAATTTAAATATAGAAACTTAATTTATAACTTAGGTTAATATATTTAAATGGTTATTTTTTTCTTATGGGGGAGATTGACAGATACAATACAGCTTTCTATTACATGCTGTGGCAAATATCTGAAGTATTTAGATTTTTTAAAATAAAACAGTAAGTTATTAATTATAATATCAGTCATCTGTTGCAGTTTTGAAGTATTTGCACAGTACAATGTTAAACATTTCATCTGTATTATTTCTTTTAATCCACACAGTTTACTTAATAACTTAGGTAAAACTGCCATTTACAGAGGCTTGGAGGGATGGTTATTTGTCCAAAGTTAACATAACTGGAAATAGAGGAGCTTATATTTGAACCGGATAAATTTTCCCTTAGCAAGTCAGTTTTGTAACTTTACTAAATTCTCTTTACTGTTGTTCATACTTTGTTTACCATATTTCAATAAAGCTAAGTTGTCATCAGTTGTAAGATGTTCCATTATTTACGAGCCAATATGACAGACTGACAAACTATGACACAGCACTGTATCACTAGAATTTTTATTTTCTATTGATTTGAAAGTGCTGTATTTAATAAACAGACATAATTAGACATATATTTTTATCAAACATTACTGTTGTGCCTGTATAATATGGAGAGCATAAACAGAATAAATGGGGGGAGGTATTTTCTAGAACTTCCCATTCTGAGTCTAGCTCTGCTGAATCATTCTGCAGATGAAGGTTGCTAGGGACATTCTACAGTGTCACCCTCCATGTCAGCGAGGGCATTGATGGTATAGCATTTCTGAAAATAATGTTCCATTTTTGAGTCTGGAATTTTCTTCCAAGCTGCTGTCATCCTTTCCAGAAGTTTTGCTATGTATGTGCAGGCAAAGTCAATACCTTTCATTTAAATATTTAAAAATGCACATCATAGAGTCAGTGGAATATGATATTATTATGTTTTCTGTAAACCATGATAAAAAATCAACTAGTCACAAATTTAAGTATTTTACAGTGTTTTAGTTATACTAGGCATCTAGGTCTAATATCAGACTTAGCCTGCTACGAATCATTACTAGACATTTATGTTGCTTTGCTTACTTTATCTCCATTTTTTTGGATGCTTAAAAGATAGTCAGGTACTGGTTTAAATTCTTTGCACGTGTTAACTCATTAAAGGCAAGGAAGCAGCATATTGTTCATTGTATCAACGAAGAAACTAAGATTTAGAGAATTTAAATAATTTCTTTAAAGTCACATTGCTTCTTAAATGGCAAAGCCAGAGTTTGACTTTAATCTCTGCAACACCAAATTTCATTCTGCTAACTGCTTCGAAATATTACCATCCACATAAACACACACAGTTGCAGTATGAAAATTGGTAACTAATATTAATGATCTTTATTATGTGCTAGGTAAACAATTTCTACTTCCCTTTGCCTTCCTTCTGCTTGCACATGAGTATATAAAGTACCCTAAATGTGGATTTTTTATTGACTCTTCTCTATCCCCAAAGCCAGATATTAACAGTAACCCTTCAGGAACTGATCTAGTGGTAACGGGCCAACATTCCTTACAGCCTGGCAGTGCGTCACTCCATGGCCATCTTGCTTTAAAGGTTTCTGAGGGAATTAGCTATAAAATGGCCACAGTACTAGCTGTGTCACAGGACTCTTTACATGGATATAGGTCCATGAATTCCTATTTTGCCACTGATCAGAAAATTTAATCTTGGCAGTCGTTCTCTAGAAAATTAATGTTGCTTACATCACATGTTTGACCCACTGTATGAAAGGAAAGAATCTGTGCAATTGCTGTGTGATGTACCTGAAGCAAAATACTTTTATTATTAGGTGCCGTCCAGCGGAGTCATTGCTTAGGTAATTATCTTGCTTTTAAAAAGAAGGAAAATAATCATAAAAGAACTCTGACCTCATTTTATAATTGGGGGTCAGTGGCACCAGTGGTTAGCCACACACGTAAGGAATCCAGGAATGACTTAGAAAATAAAGTGAAGCAGCTTTTATAATGTTAGGTCATGGATTTGGAAACTTTTATTTAAACATTCCTCTCATGGTACCTTGAGGCAGCATCTTTAACAACTCTGTCCAGGTGTTTGGAAACCAGAAGAGGATCTTTGTGTTTCTAGAGTTTGTGAGCCATACTTTCTTAAGAAAATGTCAGCTTCATCTGAACAGGCTCATGAAATACTACGGATCCAAACAGGATGCATTGCAAAAGAAGATACCTGTGCTTTCTCCCATTTTCTCAAGTCTTGGCACCTGGCACCACCATCTTCCCAGCTACTCAAAGTTGAAATCATTAATGACTTGCCCCTCTTATTTGGTCCCTATAGCCAATAAATTTCTGAGTCCTCTTATTCTCCTTCCTCAATAACTCCCTAATCTGCCTACTTCTCTCTATTCTAATTGCCATTACTTCCGTCACCACTATGGCCCACCTGGCTAACTATACTGTGTCAACCTCTATAATCTAACTGAGGCTTTCTGCCACTAGTCCTGTTGTTTATGAAGCAGGAAGTCTAATCATGTAACTTCTTGCCTTAAACTCTTTGAAGACTTCCTGTGGCTCTTACGATAAGGCCCCAAGTCCACTGTGTAGCTCACAAGGCCCCTCATGATGAGGCCCCTGTTGACTTCCCAAGCCCTATCTCTCTCCTTCCCATGGAGGGCCTTGAAAGGGCCTAAAACATCCTGTTCTTTCAAGTCCACAGTTAGATTTTACATCTTCTTAAGATGACTTTCTCCATGCCCAGGCTTGTTTCACACCTCCTGCTCTGTGTTCTCTTACTGCTTCATGATGATCCTATCACTTAGTTAACTCTATTATAACTACCCACTTGTTTACCTTCTCCACCTTGCAAGCAGACACTGTCTCTTGATCACTGTTGTAAGTCAGGGCCATCATCTCCATACTGTATAGAGCACTGGATGATTTGAAGCAGTACACAGATGTTCTCTTTTAAACTTTTAAGAACTGTCCTACATTTTTTATGTTTATAGTCTCTTTATAACAACTAGTTTCTTTACTGTGAACCTCAGATGCACATGTTTAAATTAACTGTAGTCTTTATTCTATGACACAGTCCTCATTGGTCCTTTCATGACCCATTTTTATTTATTTTGCTGGTTAATTTATACCTTAATAAGCATCCCCAAGTTCACCATGCAAAACAGAAGCTAAGATCATCACTGTAGGCAACATCTAGCCATGTGGTACACAAGTTCTGTTCTTCTGCATCCTTGTACCTGACCCAGCATACTGTGATCACCATTCTCTCGCTTTCTATTTAAGTAGTTCACTTGCCTCTCTATTTCTAAACTTTTTTTTTTAATATCGTGGAAGGTATTTAACAATTCAGTTTTTAAATATATTCTACTTTCCTCTTTAAGTACATAGTTGCATATCAAAACAGAGTAGAAGAGTATATTTCCTTTTCTTATTGAGATAAAATTGACATATAACACTATATTAGTTTCAGGTGTACAACATAATGATTCAATACTTGTATATATTGTGAAATAATCACCACAGTAAGTCTAGTTAACATCCATCACCATACATAGTTACAACTTTTTGTGTGATAAGAATTTAAAAAATCTACTCCCTAGCAACTTTCAAATTTGTAATACAGTATTATTAACTATAATCACCATGCTTTACATTCCAAACCTTATTTTCTTATGTTAGTTGTTTTTAACGATATAAAAAGCATATCACACTTAAGCAATATTTGGGGCTTTCTTCACTTTATATCATGTTGCTGAGAGTCATCTGTATTGTTCTAGGCTATTGTAGTTCACTTGGTTTGACTGATATATTCCATTGATGAGTATATCACAGTTTAAGCACCCACTCACCCAGTGGTGGGCACTTGAGTTGTCACCAGGTTTTTGACATAGTACACAGCGGTGCTCTGAACACTTGAGTATATGCCTCCTGTTGAACATGGGCAAAGATTGCACTGTAGAACTGCTGTCATACAGTGTGTGCAGCCATAACTTTCAGAGGTAATACCAAACTGGAATTTAATGAGATGGCACTAACTTACCCTCGTTCCAGTAATGTATATGAAATCCTTTGGATCCACATCCGCTCCATTACTTGGTATCGTCAGCCTTCTCCATTTTGGCCACTATGAGGAAAATGGTATCTCATGTGGTTGTTTTTTCTTTTTTTAAGAACTTTTATTAAGATACAATTGATATACAATAAAATGCATATTCTTATGTGATCTTGATTTGTATTTCCCTGGTCGCTAATAATACTGAACATTTCTTCATGCATCTATTGTACATATGTGTGTTCTCCTCTGTGAAATGTTTACTCCTGTTTTCTGCCTATTTTTCTCTTGGCTTCTTTGTGTTATTCTTATTGGTTTGTAGACATTTTTACATATTTTGATAGCAATTCTTTGAAGACTATGTGTACTTAGTATAGAATATCTTATTGAAGTTGGTAACTTACCTTTGCAATATCTTTAAGGTATCCTAATGCAAAAAAGTTCTTAAGATAACATACACATGACATTCCACAATACCAAAGTAGATTTGTGGATAACATGGCAAGGAGTGAAATTACGCTGTTTCTTGACTGATAAAGTGGGTTGTGATATAGGTTTTGCTCTGTATTTGAGCTGTTTCTGAACTAGAATCTCCGCTTTCCACACATCCATAAGGTGCTAAGCACATCATAGGCACTCAGCCAGAATTTAGTGAAATGAACTAGAATACTCTGTGGAAAAGGCACACTAATAAGAACATTCACCTTCCAAGTTGTTTAAACAGATGGCTTGTTTTTGAAAGAAAAAAATTGTAAAAGAAACTAGAGAACAAGACTGATTTCCAGTTGATTTTCATGGTGTTGGGGAAATGGTGTATTTGGAAGACTATCGCATGTGGTTAGTTTGGTCAATTTTCCCCTTATCTAAGACAATATATGGGGGACACGCTGGTATAGGTGTTTTGTACTGACTCATTTAAAAGAGAATTTTGTATATCTTATGGAAATTGTCTTTGGAGTTAAAGGAGGGGAAGAAATAAGAATTAAATACTGCTCCTCTTACAAGTCATCCATGATCCCCCAGGTGGATCCACCTGTCTCTTTTCTTTACTCCTTAGCTGTCACGCAGGCACAAAGCACGACATACCAACATGGACATTCTGATTTGAAATCACAACGTAAACATTTTTACATTATTTTTAATCTCATATGATTTTTAATTTTTTTTTTTTTTACCTAAAATATGGGATCATCCAGCCTCCCTGAGGCTCTTCCTGTGACTACCATCCACCCTCTACTCAGTGTTTCCACCTCCCTGAGGGCCAAGGCAGAGGCAGAAATATATTGAGTCTGAGGGATGGGGAGAGGATGTCTGTCGTATACTTACAAAGTATTGTTTCTCAATATGAAAGTTAAGTAGTATATTTTTTACATTTTAAAGCATATTATATGTTACAACACAGAAGACTGCATCTCACATATATGTAGTGTAAGGAATACTTTTACTCATACCCTGGGTACCCATTGCCCAGTTTAAGTAACTGAGTTCTACCAGTCTACTGCAATTCTCCATATTAATCCCTCACTCCTTATTTGTTTATTCATTCATTCATTTGTTTATGATTGCAGTATAATTGCTTTACAATGTTGTGTTAGTTTCTGCTGTACAACGGAGTAATCAGCTATATGTATGCATACGTCCCCTCCCTCTTGGACCTCCCTCCCCACCCCCGCCCCATCCCACCCATCTAGGTCATCACAGAGCACCAAGCTGAGCTCCCTGTGCTATAACACAGGTTCCCAGTAGCTAGCTATTTGACACATGGTTATGTATTTATGTCAAACCTAACCTCCCAATTCATCCCACCCTCCCCCCTTCCCATCCTTTGTCCACATGCCCATTCTCTACATCTGTGTCTCTATTCCTGCCCTGGAACTAAGTTCATCTGTACCATTTTTCTAGATTCCACATACATGCGTTAATATATGATATTTGTTTTTCTCTTTCTGACTTATTGACTCTGTATGACAGACTCTAGGTCTGTCCACATCTCTACAAATGACCCAATTTTGTTCCTTTTTCTGGCTGAGTAATATTCCTTGTGTATATGTACCACATCTTCTTTATCCATTCACCTGTCCATGGACACTTATATTGGGGTACATGTGTCTTTTTGAATTATGGTTTTCTCTGGGTATATGCCCAGTAGTGGGATTGCTGGGTCATATGGTAGTTCTCTTTTTAGATTGTTAAGAAAACTCCATACTGTTCTCCATAGTACCTGTATCAATTTACATTCCCACCAACAATGCAAAAGGGTTCCCTTTTTTCCACATCCTCTCCAGCATTTATTGTTTGCAGATTTTTTGATGATGGCCATTCTGACCAGTGGGAGGTGATACCTCATTGTAGTTTTGATTTGCATTTCTCTAACAATTAGTGATGTTGAGCATCTTTTCATATGCCTCTTGGCCATCTGTATGCCTTCTTCAGAGAAATGTCTATTTAGATCTCATGCCTATTTTTTGATGGGGTTTTTTTTTTGTTTTTTTTGTTTTTGATACTGAGCTGCATGAGCTGTTTGTATATTTTGGAGATTAATCCTTTGTCTTTTGCTTCATTTGCAAATATTTTCTCCCATTCTGAGGGTTATCTTTTTGTCTTGTTTATGGTTTCCTTTATGGTGCAAAAGCTTTTAAGTTTAATTAGGTCCCATTTGTTTATTTTTGTTTTTATTTTCATTACTCTAGGAGGTGGGTAAAAAAAGATCTTGCTGTTATTTATGTCAAAGAGTGTTTTTCCTATGTTTTCCTCTAAGAGTTTTATAGTGTCTGGTCTTACATTTAGGACTTCAGTCTGTTTTGAGTTTATTTTTGTATATGGTGTTAGGTAGTGTTCTAATTTCATCCTTTTACATGTAGCTGTCCAGTTTTCCCAGCACCACTTATTGAAGAGGCTATCTTTTTTCCATTATATGTTCTTGCCTCCTTTGTCATACGTTAGGTGACCATAGGTGTGTGGGTTTATCTCTGGGCTTTCTATCCTGTACCATTGATCTATATTTTTGTTTTTGTGCCAATACTGTACTGACTTGATTACTGTAGCCTTGTAGTATAGTCTGAAGTCAGGGAGCCTGATTCCTCCAGCTCCATTTTTCTTTCTCAGTGTTACTTTGGCTATTCAGTGTCTTTTGTGTTTCCATCCAAATGGTAAAATCTTTTGTTCTAATTCTGTGAAAAATGCCATTGGTAATTTGATAGAGATTGCATTGAATCTATAGATTACTTTGGGTAGTATAGTCATTTTCACAACATTGATTCTTCCCATCCAAGAACATGGTATATCTCTCCATTTTTTTTTTAATTCAAAAGCATTTATTTGAATGAGTATTATGTATCATGCTCTGTTCTAGGTAACACAAAACAGTAAAATAGAAAACAGACAAAAAGCCCTGTCTTGTGGAGCTTACTTTTTATAAAAGGAAACTACCATTTTTAATTTTGGGTTTATTATTCCCTTTTCCATATAGATATATATATCTTCAAACAATATATTGATATTAGTTTACTATCATACTATCTAAATGTTCTTCTAGGCCTTGCTTTTTTCACTTAACGTGTTTGTACATGAAATGCTAGTTCATCAATTTTCAACATTTCTGGACTTCTATTATGTAAATACTTCACAGCATACCCATTTACCTGTTTATGGATATTAGAATTATCTTTAGATTTTTGTTATTACAAACAGTGCTACTTTGAAATGGTACCATATGAGACATATTTTTTTTCTGGATTCTTTTGTCTAACATTACGTTTGTGAGAATCATTTCTGTTGTGTGTAGCAATAATTCATTACTGTGCATTGTTGTATAGTTTGTATGTGTATGTATATACCAATTTGTTTGTAATTATTTATTTCAACGTTTGAGTTATTTCTAGTATTTGTTTAATGCCATGTTTATGTACATGTCTTTTGAAGCATGTGTTTGTGTTGGGTATTGCTAGGTCTTTTTTTTTTTTTTTGGGGAGGGGGTACTAGGTCTTAAGATATATGTAAGTCCAATTATGGTAGAGAGAGTCAAATAATTATACAAAGGGATAATACAATTTGCTCTCTCACAGCCATTCTGCTGGCTGTGTATCACATTGTGCTTTAATTTCCATTGACTTGATGATTAATGAAGGTGAGCACTTCTATAAAAATTCATTTGTTTTTTAAGGAAACTCCATACTGTTCTCCATAGTGGCTGTATCAATTTACATTCCCACCAACAGTGCAGGAGGGTTTCCTTTTCTCCATACCCTCTCCAGCATTTACTGTTTCTATATTTTTTGATGATGGCCATTTTGACCAGTGTGAGGTGATACCTATCCCACTACTGGGCATATGCCCTGAGAAAAGTATAATTCAAAAAGATACATGTATCACAGTGTTCATTGTAGCATTATTTAGAATAGCCAGGACATGGAAGCAACCTAAATGTCTATTGACAGATGAATGAATAAAGAAGATGTGGCACATACATACAATGGAATATTACTCAGCCAAAAAAAAAGAACGAAACTGAGTTATTTGTAGTGAGGTGGATAGACCTAGAGTCTGTCATACAGAGTGAAGGGAGTCAGAAAGAGAAAAACAACTGCTGTGTACTAATGCCTATATATGGAATCTAGAAAAATGGTACTGATGAACCTAGTGGCAGGGCAGGAATAGAGATACAGACATAGAGAATGGACTTGAGGACACGGGGTGGGGGGAAGGGGAGGTTGGGATGAAGTAAGACAGTAGCATTGACATACGTACACCACCAAAAGTAAAATAGATAGCTCGTGGGCAGCTGTTGCCTAGTACAGGGAGATCAGCTTGGAGTTTTGTGATGACTTAGAAGAGTGGGATAGGGATGGTGTGAGGGAAGCTCAAGAGGGAGTTGATATAGGGATATATGTATACATATAGCTGATTCACTTTGTTGTACAGCAGAAACTAATACAATGTGAATAAATTATACTGCAATAAAGATGAAAAAATTCATTTCTTGTTTAATATCATATTTTATAAAGTACCAGTTCAGTGCTTTCACCCACCTTTTTCTGTTGAGTTATCTGGCCATTTTTATTGATTTGAAAAATATATATACAGGAGTATTCCTGAACACATAAAGGATAAAACCCATGGTATGCCATTAAATAGAAGAGGTTATAATAGATACATTTATCTTATTCTCAATCTGAGGTAAAATTCAGTATTTCACTTACATATGACATTATCGTAGGTTTCAAAAATCGACTTATGAGAATAAGGAAGTTCCCTTTCATTCCTAGCTTGCTATGTTTTATCATGAAAGCATGTAGAATTTATTAAGTGCTTTTTCTGCAACTGTTGAGATAATTGTATGCTTTTTCTCCTTCATGCTATTATGCTAATTTGTATTGATTGATTTTTGAATGGTAACCCAACCATGCACTCCTGGAATAAATTCAGCTTTTTGTAGTCTAGAATTCTTTTCAAATATTGCTGGATTCAGTATTCTAATACTTTGCTTAGAATTTTTAAAATCTGTTTTCATGGGAAAGTTTGGGCTATAAGTTTACTTTCTTGGAACATCCTTGTCAGCTTTTGGTATTAAGGTTATGAACCTCATAATCACATTGGAGAGTAATACCTCTTCTTTCTTCTGATCTAGATCCCTCTTCCCTAATTCTCTCTTCACCTGTATCTAACTTCTACTAAGCCCAGTGACTGGGTTCTTAATTTCAATTATATTTTTTTAATTCTCAAGTTTCCACTCAATCCCATTGTATAATGGGATCCCAGTCTTACACCAGAATTCTGTATTTCATTAATTAATATTTTAACCTACTTATGCTAATTATTTTAATATCCATGTCTGATAACAAAAGTATCTGCATATCCTATGGGTCTGCTTTTACTCATAATACTATTTTCTCTTAGTTATTAGTCAGGTCTCATCTTTTTGTGTGTTTCGCTATTTTTGTTTGAGTAATCAACACTGTCTTTGAAAAACTGTAGAAATAATTTTAGACTCTGAACTGTTCCTTTCATATCAGCAAATTCCTTAAGGAGAAATGCAGTTCAGATTTCAGTCCCACTTCCTTGTGATAACACTCTCTCTCCAATCATAGAATTGCAGGTTCTTACTGTATTGATATTGTCTTGTCACTATCTTCAAAGATATTTTTAAAAAATATTTTGTCGAGCTTGTCTAGCTATTCTCAGAAGGAAAATCTGTCTAAACTTAGTATGCTATTAGCAGAAGGAGCACTGATTATGTTACTGGATTTTAATTTGTGTTTTCCACATTTTAAAAGAGTTGAACCTTTTTAATAAGCTTATCAGCCACTGGTGTTTTCACTTATGCATGTTTCTGTTTACTTATTAGGTTGTTTTTTTATTGATCTGTAGAAGTTATATTATCATATAGGTTTTTATTCTCATTATGTGTATTTTATATTCTTTCTCTCCAATTATAGTTTTTTTTATTCTTTAATTATTTGTCTTGATGAGCTTAAGTATTTTTTAATGTAGTCATATTCATCAATCTTTTCTCTTTTGAACCATTTATCTTATTTAGGAACTCCTTCCCTATTTCAATGTCATGAAGATATTCTCCTATATTTTCCTCTAATCATTTAAAAATTTTTCTGTTAACTTTTGTCTTAATCCATGTGTAATTCATGTTTGTGTATGGAGTGAAGTAGAGATCCAATTTCATTTATTTCAGTATGGATAAGAAGTTATCCCAGAATCATTCATTGAAATTAGGAACTGACTCTGTATACATATAAAAAAAAAACCTTAATTTAAGAACAGTGTTGTTTCAGTGAACTATGTTCCAAGTACTGGAGGCCCCCATTATCTTAGTATTTATTATCTGTGTCTCCCAAAGAAATGACTTCTTTTAAAGCTCATCTTCCCTCACACAACCCTCTGTCTTAATTTTAGCTTCTCTCCCCTCATTGTGACGATAATTTTGCCAGTCAGTGTCTCATAGATTGTTAGTGGTTTTAAAATCCCCCAAATAAAGTACAAAAACAATGCAATGCATAGCAAAGTAAAATTATAAATCTTGCAAAAGATGTGGGATCTTACCACCTGAGCAGCATTGCTGTATTCATCCCCGAAGGCAATGACAGGATGTGTAGTAGAAATTAGACCAATTAGTAACAAAGGAAAGGAACATAAGCAAGTGAGATGACACTATAGATGCCTCAAAAGAGAAGGGTTTGAATGTCAAAACTTAGGAATGGTCCTTGAGAAAAATGTAGATTTTTGCCAACGGAACTTTATGATCATGATACAAAAATAAAATTAAAGATGTTTTATAGCTCAATTTTTAAAAAATTACACACACATACACACACAGCTAATAGCACTTGATTCTTGCTTTGATTGTTCTATGACATCTCACAATTGGAATTGTGACTTAAATTCTCCTAAGCATAAAATAAAATTGTTTTCATTAGTTGTGCTTTTCAAGATGAATCCCCAATCAAAGTTTTTTCACTGCTATTTATTGTAAAACTTTGACAACTCATGAGTATGAACAACAACCTTGACGGGGAGCATTCTGAGACCTCAAACCAAATCTTTGAAACAAACCTACTTCTCAGTGGACTTATTTCACAAGATAAGTTTAAATGATTATCAGGGCCAGGTCTAGGGTGAGGTGACTGAAGTGCCCAGAGCACAAAACTAGGAAAACATTAATTCTCATTATATACGTGCAAACACTGATCTGATTTCTATCATTATACACTTGTTTTGCCTGTCCTAAGACTTGAAATGATATCACACAGTATGTTCTCTGTGTCTGCCTTCTTTCACTCAGCATGCTTTTGAGATTAATCCATGTTGTCGTGTGTATCAGTAGTTCATTCCCCTTTATTGCTTAATGTTCTGTTTTATAAATTTTCATTCTATAATTTACCATATGTTATAAATATACCATTTTATATTTTATAAGATGTATCTTTATATAATATTTCATAAATATACCACAGTGTGTTTGTCCACTCATCTATTGATGGGCATTTAAGTTTTTTCCAGTTATTGCCTATTATGAATATGGCTGTTGTGATATTTGTGTCCAATTCTTCTTGTGGACATATGTCATCATTTCTCTTAGGTTAATGCCTAGGAATGAAATTGCTGGGTCACAGAGTGTTTGTTTAACTTCATGAAAAAACTGCGAAAATGTTTTCCCAAAAAGTTGTCCAATTTTACACAACTGTCTGCAATGTATGAGTTCCAGTTGTTCCATATCCTCGCCAATACTTGCTATTGTTAGTCATTTTAAATCTAGCCATTTTATTGCTGTCAAATGGCATCTCATTTGTCTTAATGTGCATTCCCTTGAAGACTAGTATGATGTTAAATATCTTGTATTTATTAGCTGTATATCTTCTTTTAGAAAGTGCCTTTTCAAGTCTTTAGACTTTTTTGATTGAACTGTTTGTCATCTTATTATTGAGTTTAAGAGCACTTTCTATATTCTGGTTTATATGTTATGGATATGTGACCTCAGCAAAGTCATGTATTGATAATATTTTCCCCCAGTCTGTGGCTTGCCCCTTGGTTCTTCTAATGGTATTCTTTGAAAAGCAAAAGGTTTTAATTTTGATAAAGCCCAATTTATCACTTTTTCTTTTATGTTTAATCTAAGAAATCTTTGCCTACTCCAAAGTTCTAAAAATTTTATTCTGTATTTTATTCTGGAAATATTTTAGTTTTGTCATTTACCTCTAGGCCTAGGATCTATTTTGAATTAATTTTGGTTTATGGCAGGAGGTAGACATTATAATTCGTTTTTCAATATGAATGTACATTGCCCATAACATTTAATGAAAACAACTTTACTTTCCCATATGATTACTTTGGAACTTTCCCAAAATTCAATTTACTATAGCTGTGTGAATCCTTTTCTAGACTGTATTCTGTTCCATCAATCTGTATGTCAATACTTTTATCAGTAGCATATTATTTTGATTATTGGAGCTTTATAATAAGCCTTGAAATCAGATAGTGTAACTCTTCCAACTTTATTCCTTTTCAAAATTGTTTTGGCTATTCTTAGCCATTTGCATATCCATATAAATTCTAAAATTAACTTGTCAACTGCTACAAAAACCTTTCCTGGGATTTTGACTAGAATGTCATTAAATCTATAAACAAGTTTGACAGCACTGACATCTTAACAATTCTGAATCTACCAATCCATGAGCGTGGTATATCTCACCAAGTCTTTTTAAATTCCTCTCAGCAGTGTTTAGTAGATTTCAGTGTAGAGATCAGGCACATTTTCATAAGATTTATCCCTAGACATTGCAGTTGTTTTTGATGTTATCAATTTCCCTTCTTAAAAATAACGTTTTAAATTTTAGAATAGTTTTAGATTTACAGAAAAATTGTAAGGCTAGGACAAAGAGTTCCCATAAACCCCACACCCAGTTTTCCCTATTATTAGCATCTTATTTTATTATGGTACATTGGTCACAATTAGTGAACCAAGACTGATATATTATTATTAACTAAAATTTATACTTTATTCAGATTTCCTTGGTTTTGACCTAGTGTCTGTTTTCTGCCCCAGGATCTCATCCAGGTACCATATTACATTTAGTTGTCCTGTCTCCTTAGACCCCTCTTGGCAATTTACTTTTTGCTGTGTTCATGATATTGTGTTTTCTTTCTTCAAAATGGTAGATATGTATATTGGATATTCACATGCCAAAGAGTGAAGCTGGACCCCTACCTCACACCATGTACAAAAATTAACTCAAAATGCATCAGTGATCTAAACATAAGAGCTAAAGTTGTAAATTTCTTTAAGAAAATATAGGAATAAATCTTCATGAACTTTGACTTGGACATGGACTCATATATGACATAGCAACAAAAGAAAAAGACAAACTAGACTTCCTTAAAATTAAAAACTTTTGTGTATCAAAGAATAAAAGAGGAAAGACAACCTACAGATGGGATAAAATACTTGCAAATCATGTATTTCATTAAGGGTCTAGTATCCAGAATATATAAAGAACTCTTACAACTCAATAACAAAAAGATTAAAACAGCTATTAAATTATAGGCAATGGACTTAAACAGACCCTTATCCAAAGAACTGGAAATGGCCAACAGGCACATAAAAAGATGCTCCGTGTTGTTAGTCACGAGGGAAAACCAAATCCACAGTGAGGCATCACTTTACACCACTGTGATGGCTATAATGAAAAACAAAAAATAACAGTGTCAGCAAAGATATGGAGGAATTGAAACCCCCATATGTTGCTGGTAGGAATGTAAAATGGTTCAGCCAGTTTGGAAAACAGTTTGACAGTTCCTTAGAAAGTTAAACATAGAATTACTTTATGACCCAGCAATTCCACTCATAGGTGTATACCCAAAAGAATTGAAAATGAGCACTCAAACAAGTACATGCACACACATGTTCATAGCAGCACTATGCACAATAGCCAAAAGGTGGGAAGAACCCAAATGCCCATTAGCAGGTGAATGGCTAAGCACAATATGTTATATATATATACAGTGGAATGTTATTCAGTCTTTAAAAAGAGGCAAGTACTCACACATGCTACAACACAGATGAACCTTGAAAACATGGGGCTAAGTGAACAAGGCCAGGCACAAAAGGTCACACACTGGATGATTCCATTTGTATGAAAAATCCATAGAGACAGAACACAGATTGGTGGTTATTAGAGGTGAGGTTTGGGAAAGTGGGGAGCAACTGCTTGGCAGGTGCAAGTTATCCTTTTGTGTGATAAAGATGTTTTAGAACTAGACAGAAGTTGCACAACATTATGAGTGTATTAAATGCCTTTGAACTTTTCACTTTTAAATGATTAATTTTATGTGTGCATTTCACCTCCATAACAAAAAAAAGAGACTTTAAGAAATGGTAGGGATACTTACCAATTTCATCACTACTCTACCTCCAGCTACTTTGAGAGAATCTGGCATGCAGTAGGTACCCAATAAATATCATTGAGTAAATGAAAAACAGCACCTGTCTTTTAAGCCCAGGAATTGTCTCTCATAGCTCGGGCTGCAAAAATGTCTGAATTTGCTTCCAAAAAGAGTTTCCAAACACAGTCATGTCTGTAGTAGAAATTTACCAGTCACGATTTTTCCAAAGGACAGAAGATAGGCCCAGACTCTGGAAAACAGCATTCTCTATCCTCTGTCATCTTTAATTTTGCTCAAGAGCTAAAATTGCTGACTGTGGCTCACTAAAACCCCTGATACTCCTCCCCTACCTCCCACTCAGCACACCCCAAGAGTAAACTTTATTCACCATACTTACCTGACCGCTTACTATAAAAACTCTATGTGCAGCAAAGCTCAGCTGTTACGTAAGCCACTATGAGTGCTGTAGATTAACTTTGCCAAGAATCACATGAATAAAATAAGAACACACAGAAGTGTAGTTATTCAAAATCCATAGAGATAAATATAGTTGGAATATTAATTGCCTTCTATTCTTTGTTTTGTTCAGCATTTACTATGTATCAGATACCCTAAATGGTACTTCTAATACATGATGTAACTGAATTTTCACTCTGGTAGTCCTATTTTTAGATGAAGAAACTAAGGCTCATAGAAGTGAAGTAAGTACCCCAGAGTCACATAAGAAGAGGCAGAGCAAGTGTTTGAACTTGGACATTTGAACACTGAATGTCAGCTTCATTCTGTGTTTTACCAATGTGCTTCTTCACAAAGTGGAGTTGATGGTAACTAGTAGCCCCACTGCACTTATGCTGTTGGTTCCTTGACCAGAGCAAAAAAGACTTCAGGTTTAAACAAACCTAAGGGAAGGTCTCTGATTGCATTAGCATGAGTCAAATGCCAACCTCCTGGCCAGGGATCAGGGTACTAAGAGTAGATGTAGTAGATATAGATTAGGTTAGATTGACCCTTGAACTATGTGTGGGCGGTGGGGGGCGGGGTGACGAGGGGGCAAACCTCTGTGTAGTCTAAAATCTGCATGTAATTTTATGGTTGACACTCTATATCCAAGTTTCTACATCTACAGATTCAAGCAACTATAGGTCATGTAGTACTGTAGTACATATTGAAAATATCCACATATAAGTGGACCTGTGTAATTCAAACCAGTATTCTAGTGCAAACCACTAGTGTTCAAGAGTCAACTGTACTATTATTTCCCCAAGGAAAGGGAGGACTGTTTTAGGCATCCAAAACAACAAAAACATTCTACTATCTCACCTAAGTTTCAGGCCATAGTTTTAAAAGACATCTGCCAAATAACACCATCCAGTAAAAACACAGAACAATAATCATAAAAGATAGGTACTCAGTCTGTTGGTCAATAATGTAATGAAGATGACTCCATTCTGTCATCAGACACCATGATGGAATGAACCAAAAGTCAGGATGCAGTGCTTCTAAGTCCCAGCTCAGTCACTCCTCTCCCCCTCTGCAGCTTCAGTAAACCCAGTCTGAGCCTTGGATTTCTACCTATAGATATAACAATTGCCATAAATAGTTCTCAGAGGCCCTTTTAAGTCTAGGTAGCAATGATTTTCTTGCTCTCATCTCCAATTTTGGAGAAAGATTCCTAGATAGCCATATATGAGGAAAGAGAAGGATTTTATTGCCATTTTCAGTCCAAATACCTCTTTTCTAATCTCTGTTTGGCCTTGCAGTGCTAGTTTTGCTTATAGGACCATAAATCCTGTAGTTTTAAGGTCTGATTTTCACAGTGATCACAGGGAATGTGTACATTCTGTGCAATGTCCAGCTTCACCCATCCGAAATTTCACAGAGGGAAAATGGAAGACGGAGTCATTGTTCAGTACATTGAATCAGTATAATGGAAACAATGAAAATACCTTTTAGCTTTTTCTGGGTTAACATGACTTCAAAGTAATAGAAATTTGGTAATTATTAGTTTCATTAGATGGGAGTTTCTTAACCTTTTACAACCCATGCTCTTTGATAAACCTAAATATCCTACACCAGCCCCCCGTTTCTGAAACACAGCCTTGGTTGTGCAGGGGAGGTGAGTGGGGGAGAGCCTCACCTCCTCCTCCCTCTCACCATTCAGAAAGACTGAAGCCCAGAATTTAGATTCTATCTTCTGTATATGACCACGTAGCAACATTTGTCAAACTTTACTTTCCTTCAATTGTATTATAAAAATTGTGATTCATTTTTTAATTCCCAGCTATTAAACTACAACAGCCACTCCATCATCCTACCCACAGAGGGGAGGTTCTGATATGCCCCCCTTGGAAGAAATGTCCTGCAGTTAAGGACCACAGGTAGAGCATACTTAATAATAATCTTCACTCACTGAAGCCCTACTTTTTCCTTGATGTTATCTTTGTCCGAATTCCTTAAGGTCATTTCTGAACCTCAGTTCCCTGTGAAACTTCATGAAGTCATTATGAAAATTGGGGGATCATTTATGGAAAGGGCTTGACACAGTGGCTAGAATATAGTAAGTGCTCAATGAATTAGATAAGGGCAGTGAGGGCTGCTGTGTACAGTTGTACAGGATGTGCACTATACAACTCTTTGGGTTGCAAATCAGACCACAGTGTAAGACAGTCCCTGGAATTGTGATATGCAGGAAACAATCGATAGACAAAAAAATATAGTTATATGGATTATATACCATATATTATGTTATATACCTGTATCTATCCATTCCTAGTGATCTCTGTAAATTGCCTAAGCATAGGGTGTCTGATTTATCAAGACTCCTTCTCTGCTCCTGCTGTATATTATCATCAGCAGAGCCAGAAAGTCCCAGGCAGCCAAGTATGCAGTCTCAGGCCAGCAGGATCAAATCCAAATGATCTCCCAAGCCAATTCTTGAAAAGGAACAGCATCGGTGACCCAAAATGAAAGGGGGTATAGAAAACTGAAGCATTTAGGAAGAGCCACATGAGGTCTTCTGCAAACTTCCCAGGCTCCCAAGGAAAAGTTTTATGTTGTTTTAAATGTTGATTGTTTAGATTGGTATTACGCTGAGAGCAGCACGTTGCCATTATTGTGAAGACCAATGCCCAGAGGAGAGAAGCTCTATCTCTGTTTGTTTGGACTTGAAGCAAATGCCTGCCCTGCAGCCTGAAGGCTGCAAATGTTTCATAATCGGGGGATGCTGGATGCTTCAGTTACTGCTGGAGACATGTGACCACAAAAACAATAGGAAAAGATGGAACAAGTTGAGGAAGCAGAGTCTGGAGAATGTTCAGTTCATCACAGGTTCCCTGACCATGTGTTTTATGGCATGAAACACTCAAGGCAGAATGTGACATTAAAGAAAATAAAGGGAATCTATGACCAAATAAATAATAGTGTGGAGGGTTCTAATTGGGCTACCTACTTAGAGAAGATCACACACCTCCAATTAGTGAGAAGTGTATTTCCCAGATGCATTACTCTATGCCCAGATTAACCACGTGTGAAATACCACTCACTTCCCTTTCCTTGTCACCCAGTTTGTTGCTATGCAGTGTTGTCAAGGTTGGCCTTTCTCAGCAGGAACTACCTAAGCTGTTCAACTCCATTTTGAGTTTATCACTTGCCTACTATGTGCTAGATAAGCAGTGGGAACAGGACGAAAACAGAAGTAGATCCCCCCTCAAGGAGCATATGTCCAGAAGGAAAACTAGCAGAAAAGGAAAGGATTGCAAAATGGGAGCTGTATGTTCTAATAGAGATGCTAACATAGTCCTGCCAGAGTGTTGGGCAGGAGGAAAGAAAGAGAAAAATATTGGGTTGGCCAAAAAGTTCGTTTGGGATTTTCGATAAGATACTATGGAAAACCCCAAGCAAACTTTTTGGCCAACCTAATAAAATACAAGTGGCCAACTTATACTAAGTTTAGATTGAAGACCTGATGACATCAAGAAATTTTGGATTAAAGCAGAATTTTTGGTTCAGAGAAAAGATATTCAAGGCATCTCCAAGGGAAGGTTTCATCAGCTGTTTTAAAAGAAATTGTGTTTTTCACTTGCAAAGTAGTAACTTACTGTATCTATAGAGTAAAATCACTTTGCTTTAGTCATTGCACACATGATTAATTAGTTGATGAATTAGAAAATCATGCTTTAGTGGAGTCTAACTTATTTAGTGAGCTCAATTTATTTGGAAGGCAACATGTCCAGATAAAATCTTTTTCAAAAATCTTTCCCCCCCAATATTATTCTCTAACCACCCAATCTTTTTATCCTTCAAAAGTCATCACCAGCTTCAAATGAGAGTAAGTAAAAATGGTTGAATTTGGACCTGAGTAAATGACAGGTTATCTTCCTGGTTTAATATGCCCCTCATATTTTAAATAATGATCCAGAAAAGACAAGATTGGAAACTTAAAAATAAAGCTGCCAATTCCACGTTTGGGTAAGGAACTGAAAACATAGCTCCTTGAACCCCCAGGACATTCATTGATTTGGCCTGTTTTGTAGACTGTCTCTTGTTCTTAACTATGGCCCCCAATTGGTTCTAAGGAGTCTGTGAATAGTTTATCCACATACTCTCAGAGCTTGCTGCCTTTGGCCTGGACTGAGCAGCAGAACCTCATCATCATCATTCCTTCTCTGTGAACTAACTTTTAAACTTTGTGATCTGAAGAAGTCAGAGTGAATCTCAGGAAATCAGACTATCAGCTGGCCACTTTAAATAAAAATGATAACATTTGTCAAGTACCCACTATCAAACCAGGTAGTTTTACTCATTTAGTCCTCAAAGTACAGCCAGCCAAGAGTATCATTAGGCCATTTTACAGATAAAGACACTAACTTGTGCAAAGTCAAATGGCCAAGAAATGGTAGAGTAGGATTAAAACCATGTCTGCTCACTTCTTGGAAACATAATTAAGTAGGTGAAGGGAACAGAATTGAGATACTGGTCTTTTTCATCCAAAGCCTGGTCCCTGAAGAAAATAAACACTTCAAATGCTTTGAGTCCCTTCGAGGTGCTACTTAATATAAAATATTTGTTTAGAAAAATACTCTTCTATTAGAGGATAACGAAGACTCTCCACTACCATCTGTAGGGTAGCCACTGTGTGCAAGGCCTAATGCTGGAAATATGGGGTACAGACTTGGGGGCTCCATGGCTCATAGTCTCATCAAAGATTGAAACAATCATAGACCAATGACTGGCTATCTACATATATACACAATCATTTATTAATTCAACAAATATTCATTATGACTATTTTTTGAGTATCTGAGCCTACATTTACTTATATGAAAAACAAGGACCAAAATGTTTTTGCCTGCCTCCCCAGGCTGTTGCAAAGATTCATTTAAGGAATGTGTAAAATCATTTGACGATTATAAACTGCCCCACTGCCACACACTTCTTATCACACTGAGGCAATTCCACACAGAGGTTCAGAACTTCCAAAGTTTGAATTCCTCCACTGGGTGACCTAGGGCAATATGTGCTCTTGCTATAAACCCCCATCTCTCTTTTTTAAAATTTCTTTAAGTTGAAGTATAGTTAATTTACAGCATTGTATTCATTTCAGATGTACAGCAAAGTGATTCAGTTATATATGTATATATGTTATATACATATACATATATAAATACATATATAGTATATATATTATTTTTCAGATTCTTTTCCATTATACTTTATTATAAGATATTGTAATGCGTAGTTCTCTGTGCTATACAGTAGGTCCTTGTTGCTTGTCTATTTTATATATAGTAGTTTGTATCTGCTAATCCCAAGCTCCTAATTTTTTTTTTAAGCTCTTTATTGGAATATAATTGCTTTACACTCTTGTACCAGCTTTTGAGGTACACCAAAGTGAATCAGCTGTATTTATACATATATCTCCATATCCCCTCCCTCCCGTGACTCCCTTCCACCCTCCCTGTCCTGGCCCTCTAAGGCATCACCCATCATCGAGTTGATCTCCCTTTGTTATACAGCAACTTCCCACTAGCTATTTTACACTTGGTAGTATACATATGTCTGTGCTACTCTCTCACTTTGTCCCAGCTTCCCCATCACCCCCCAACCCTGTGTCCTCCCAGTCCATTCTCTGCATCTGGATCCTTATTCTTGCCCTGTCACTGGGTTCATCAGTACCATTTTTTTTTTTAGATTCCATATATATGGGTTAGCATACAGTATTTGTTTTTCTGGCTTTCTTTCCTCTGTATGACAGACTCTGGGTCTGTCCACCTCATTATGTATAGCTCCATTTCATTCCTTTTTGTGGCTGAGTAATATTCCATTGTATATATGTGCCACATCTTCTTTATCCATTCATTTGTTGATGGGCATTTAGGTTGCTTCCATTTCCTGGCTATTGTAAATAGTGCTGTAGTGAACATTATGGTATATGTTTCTTTTTGGATTATGGTTTTCTCTGGGTATGTGCCCAGTAGTGGGATTACTAGATCATATGGTATTCTATTTTTAGTTTTTTAAGGAACCTCCAAACTGTTTTCCATAGTGGCTGTACCAACTTACATTCCCACCAACAGTGCAGGAGAGTTCCCTTTTCTCCACACCCTCTCCAACACTGATTGTTCCTAGAGTTTTTGATGATGGCCATTCTGACTGGTGTGAGGTGATACCTCCTTGTGGCTTTGACTTGCATTTCTCTGATGATGAGTGATGTTGAGCATCTTTTCATGTGTTTGTTGGCCATCTGTATGTCTTCTTTGGAGAAATGTCTATTTAGGTCTTCCGCCCATTTGTGGACTGGGTTATTTGCTATTTTGGTATTAAGCTGCATGAGCTGCTCGTATATTTTGGAGGTTAATCCTTTGTCCGTTGTTTCGTTGGCAAGTATTTTCTCCCATTTTGAGGGTTGTCTTCTTGTCTTGTTTATGGTTTCTTTTGCTGTGCAAAAGCTTTTAAGTTTCATGAGGTCCCATGTGTTTATTCTTGATTTTATTTCCATGATGCTAGGAGGTGGGTCCAAAAGGATCTTGCTTTGATGGATGTCATAGAGTGTTCTGCCTATGTTTTCCTCTAGGAGTTTGATAGTGTCTGGCCTTATATGTAGGTCTTTAATCCATTTGGAGTTTATTTTTGTGTATGGTGTTAGGAAGTGTTCTAATTTCCTTCTTTTACATGTAGCTGTCCAATTTTCCCAGCACCACTTATTGAAGAGGCTGTCTTTTTTCCATTGTATATTCGTGCCTCCTTTGTCAAAGATAAGGTGCCCATATGTGTCAAGCTCCTAATTTATCCCTTCCCACTTTTCCCTTTTGGTAGCCGTAAGTTTGTTTTCTATGTCTATGAGTCTATTTTTGTTTTGTAAATAAGTTCATTTCTATCATATTTTAGATTCCACATATAAGTGGTATCTTACGATATCTGTCTTTCTCTGTCCGACTTACTTCACTTAGTATGATAATCTCTAGGTACATCCATATTGTTGTAAATGGCATTATTGCATTCTTTTTAATGGCTGAGTAATATTCCATTGTATGTATGTAAATAGATAGATAGATATGGTGTATATATATATGTGTGTATATATGTATATATACACTTCATCTTCTTAATCCATTCATCTGTCAGTGGACACTCAGGTTGCCTCCATGTCTTGGCTATTGTAAATAGTGCTGCTATGAACATTGGGATAAACCTTCATCTCCTAACATGAGCAAATGCTTATTTCTTAACAATAGAAGTACCTGATGAACACTTGGGGTATATGGGCTCTGACACAAATACAGCACCAAAACTATCATTTCTAAGGTGAAAATCCCCAAGGTACAATGAAAAGAGCATGCATTTGAGCATCCAATAGACTAAATCCAGGCTCTGCCACTCACTGGCATCATTCAAATTCCCTGAACCTTAGTTTCTTCACCTGTAAAATGGATGTATTAATGTCAATCTCATGGAGTTGTCATAATAATTAAATGAGAATATGCTGTAGAGCTTGGATGTATTGGAACTGCTCAATTAAATCGCATAAGTGGAATGTTGGATATGCATGGCTCCCGCCATTAATAAAACATAACAGCTCTGTTTCTGCTTTCACCATCTCTTTAAACTTGAATTAGTGAAGGTAATACTTTGCAGAGAGCTGCAAAGAATGGATAGGGTATGACTAGCTTTTGTCACCTCTGACCTTCCCTATCACCTTCTCTTTGTTAACTGCCATCTCATAGCAGGGTAGAAAAGCTTTTGGCCAAGCAACTTCGGGACTGGCAGAACTGCAAAGCACTGGCTCTTCCAGATGGTCCCATGTGACCCAGTCCTTAATGGCTATGCGTCCAGTACATTCAACTCTACTTCCTCCTGAGGTCCTTCCCAGGCAGACAAGAGGAGCCCACACTGGCTTTCTCTCATATGTCCCATATCTTATCCTTGGGAAATGCTTGTGTGTCCATTCCCCAACATATTCTGGAAATGCAGGCCTGTGCCAGCACAGCAGCCCTCAGACCTTGCACCAGAGCACCTGGGAGACCCTCCTCTGGCTTTTGGTTTCCCTGGAAGGAGGTGGTCCCTGGGCCACAGTCCCCTTCGTCAAGAGTTTTCAGGCCTGGGCTTCCTAGGTGGCGCAGTGGTTGAGAATCCGCCTGCCAAGGCAGGGGACACGGGTTCAATCCCTGCTCCAGGAAGATCCCACATGCTGCGGAGCAACTAAGCCCGTGCGCCACAACTACTGAGCCTGCACTTTGGAGCCCATGTGCCACAACTATTGAGCCCATGTGCTGCAACAACTGAAGCCCACGTGCCTAGAGCCCATGCTCTGCAACAAGAGAAGCCACGGCAATGAGGAGCCTGCGCACCACAAAGAAGAGTAGCCCCCACTCACCGCAACTGAAAAGAAAGCCCGTGCACAGCAACAAAGACCCAACACAGCCAATAAAATTAATTAATTAATTAATTAATTAATTTTTTAAAAAAAGTTTTCAGGCCTGACTCAGACATCAGTCATCTAAATCTCTCAAGCAGAGGGGACACATTTCAAAGTTCTCCCAGTGTATCCTGAAACCTCCTTCCACCAGACTGGTGGTAAAACCAGGGGTCAGCAAACTTCTGTAAAGATGAACTCTCTATTGTAGCGCCAAAGCAGCCATAGATGATGCTATTTAAATAAATGGGGTGGCTGTGTTCAATAGCGTTTTATTTATGGACACTGAAACTTGAATTACAGTGAATTTTCATAGGTCCCAAGATATTTTTTATTTCCCTTCACATTTTATATTTGACAAATGCAAAAACCATTATGAACTCACGGCCATACCAAACTAGGCAGTAGACCAGATCTGACCCGCAGGACTATGGTTTCCTGTCTCTGGGTTAGTTGGTAGAATCCCTGACCTTCCCCCCAAAAAAAACAAAAACAAAAACACAAACAAAATGAAGAGTCACACAGGATGCAGGAACTCTCACCCAAAAAAACCTCCTTGCCAATCTGTTCACACAGTGTCACTCCCCACGCTCTGGTCTCTCTTGATAACCTCAAAGGTGGAGCCAGGGGAGGGGCGGAGGGCAGTCTGTCAAGAGTACTAGACCAGTTTATTGGACATGTTCTTTAAAAATCTGCATATCCACATTTGTCTCACTCGCCTCGTTCTTTTGAATCTGCCATGTTGACACCTCAGTTGAAACAGACAAGCAGAGTTCTGTTCTCAAAGCTTATTGCAACAGCCATTACAGTCATTCTCATCATTACTGCCCAGAATCTACCATGAAGAGTTGAGGAAAGAAATATAGTTGGCTGGAATAAATGGTAGAAATCTGTTTGCTTCTATTTCCATGCTAAAGTTGTTGATTCATAGTGATCAGGAGGAAGCATGTTTATTCTGTTTGCCTACCTAGGCTCATGTTCTCTGTCCTAGAAGAAGCTCTAAGGTGAGAGCTGGGGCACTTTCTTCCAATCATCAGTTTAGTCATTGTTAGGAATACTGGTTTGGGGGAAGGCTTTGGGGAATAATGGGACATCTTTCAAGTTATGTCTTTGTCCACAGGAACAGAGTCTGGCACTAGGGTCAATTGTCATAACTATGGAACCAAGATATTTCAACTTCACGTTGACTGATTTTTGCATATTTTCAACAGCAGGTTGGTTTTATGTGTGTCGAGGTTGCAAGTGTATATATACTCTCGTGGAGGCCATTTGTGCCAAGCAGACTGCTTCAACACTAAGCTTGTTTCAGCTTTGATCACGTTTTAAACCTTGGAGACCGTAGGATTTACAGTAAGGAAAAGGGAAGCTCAACTTAAAGGGAAAATGATAAAGTCTGGGTTTTTTAAACCAATCTCTTTTTCCTTCTGGGAGTGTTAACCCTGTCATAATAAAGCCATGGTACATCAAATGGATATTAATGTGCATCATATCATGGGAGCAATTTCTGGGCCACATTTTTTTATGAATACTCGTACTTTAGAGTCACTTAAGGTCTGCCTTCTGACAAGTTCAAAGCACTGAGGAAACATGTCCTCATTCATTGACTCTACATCTCAGAGAGCCAGGAGTATACGGAAATAATTTTTCTTCCATTTTTCAGATGATGAAACTGAGACCCAGAGAGATTTTGGCAGAAATAGGAGCACACCACAGGTAAGAGAAGCCTCAAATATTACTCCATTTACAAACCTAAACACCCTTTCACTTCGGTAATGGTGGATGTTCTTCAAAACAGTGCCATAGAACAATTTCTCATATATAAATGTACTTAATGCAAAATGTTTTTTAAAAATTTATTAACATTCCAAACCTGTAAAGCAGTAATAATATTTTCTAGATTAGAATCAGAATATTCAGACTCAAAGAGACCTAAGAGATCATAAAATTCTGCTCATTCATTTTACATTGGAGAAAATGAAGCCCAGACGGAATAAAAGATGCTCCCAGGTTATCCAGCTAATTGGAGGCTGAAAGACCAGGTCTCCTGACCTTTTGTGACCTTTTCACTAGACTCGGGATGGCAAATACACTCCCTCATTTGGTGCCAGTAGCAGACTTCAGTAATCAATCACCCTACTCCTTTCTGCTACAAGCCTAGTCACAGTCTCACAGTCATTCTAAACATAGTCCAGGCAATCATAACTAATTACTCAGAGCTGATGCTAGAAATAAAACCTGTTTGTCATCCATGATGTTAAAATGCCTAATATAATTTGTAAAGCTATTTATTGATAGGTGCATAGTATATAGCAGGCATTTAATTGCAACCTCACAGCAACTCTATGCAGTTGGCATTATTATCATTATAGAAACTGAAGTTCAAGGAGATTATATAATTCACTCAAGGTCACAGTAGTAACTTGTAGTCAGCTAGAAGCTAGTAAGAGGCAGACTGAAGATTTGAATCTAGATCCTTAAAAAATGCATATGTACATTTAAATAGATAGATACACATACATATATGAATTTCACTTAAAGTTTCTCTATATCCCATCTTATTCCCTTTAAATTTTTTTAAAATTTTTTAATAAAAATTGTATATATTTATGGTGTACAATATAATCTGATACATACATACATTGTGAAATGATTACTATAGTTGAGCTAATTAATGTATCTTCTCATCACACGGCTACCACTTTTGTATGTGTGATCCGTACACCTGAATGTATTCTCTCAGCATATTTCCAAGGTTCTATACACTATTATTAAGTATAGTCATCATTCTTCTTTGTTAGATCTCTAGATTTACTCATCTGACACAATTACAAATTTATACACTTTGACCAACACTTCCCCATTTCCCCTGTCCCTCCCAGGCCCTAGTAACCACTGTTCTACTCTCTGCTTCTATGAATTTGACCTTTTTTTTTTTTTTGAGTCCACATATAAATGCTATCATACAGTATTTGTCTTTCTGTGCCTGGCTTATTTCACTTAGCATACTGTCATCCAGGTCCATCCATGTTGTAACAAATGGCAGGATTTCCTTCTTTCTCATGGTTGGATAATATTCCTCTGTATTTATATACAGCACATCTTCTTTATCCATTCATTCATCAACAGACACTTGGGTCGTTTTCATATCTTCGCTGTTGCGAATAATACTGCAGTGAACATGGGGATACAGATACCTCTTGGAGACATTGATTTCATTTCCTTCATACATATGCCCAGAAGTGGGATTTGCTGGATCATATGGTAGTTCTATTTATAATTTTTTGAGGTATCTCCATACTGTTTTCTGTAGCAGCTACACCAATTTACATTCCCACCAACGATGTACAAGGAGTCCCTTTTCTCCACACCCTCACAAACACTGGTTATCTTTTGTCTTTTTGATAATAGCCATTCTGACAGGTGTGATGTGACATCTCATTGTGGTTTTGATTTGCATTTCCCTGGTGATTAGCAACGTTCCACAGCTTTCATATACCTGTTGGCTATTTGTATGCCTTCTTGTGAGAAATGTCTGTTCAGGTCCTTTGTCCAGTTTACAGTCGGGTTATATGTTTTCTTGCTACTGAGTTGTTTGTGTTCCTTATATATTTTGGATATTAACCCCTTATCATATATATGGTTTGCAAATATATTCTCCCATTCTATAGGTTGTCTCCTCACTCTCTTTCCTTTGCTGCTCAGTAGCTTTTTAGTTTGATGTAGCCCATTTGTCTGTTATTTCTTTTGTTGCCTGTGCTATTTGGGCCCTCCCCCAAAAAATCATTGCTCAGACCAATGTCAAGGAGTTTTTCTCCTATGTTTTCGTCAAATAGTTTTACAGTTTCAGGTCTTATATTCAAGTTTTCTATCCATTTTGATTTGCTTTTTATATATGGCAGGAGATAAAGTCTAATTTCTTCCTTCATTATATCACTCCCTTTTGAATACAGTTTTTTATCATCTTCATCTTATTTTTTTTCCCTTTAAATTATCTTCACTTTGGATAGGTGGGTTGCTTTTTCCTTGCTGAATTTAACAGTAAGATCAGATGCTCCAAGTTCACTGAATTAGAAATGCAAAGCAATTCCCTATCTTTGCAATCTCCCCTCAGTTTTAACTTGCTGCAGGTTAGAAATGACCTTTTCCTGAAAGGCATATTTGGTGGAACAAATAAACTGCCTTTTGTTAGGGATTTGCTGTGGCCCTCCCCCAGGTCCAGCCCCCTCACGACATCCATTTCCAACCTCCTTACACAACTTCCTCTGCTTCCCTGTCCTCAAGTGAACATGAACAAATTCAGCCCTGCTGTGTCTGGCATTTTAAATGGAGCTGGGACCAGGCCAAAATAAAGTATTCCAGCTTTTTCTAGCAATTCACCAGCAAAACGATTAAGAAGGCTTTATAGCCATCAGTTATATGTAAACGCCACCAGGGTAGCGTAAGAAATTGGGCCTACATTCTGGAACCTTTTGCCTTTATCTTGCTAAATCAAAAGGGAAAAAATAAAGTCCCAGGAGAAGTAAATGTTATATTGCCTACCTGGCTTTTTAGCTGTCTCTAAATTAGTTAATGGTCCATCCAAGCCGATGAGAGTAAAGTCCACGAAAGATCACAGCAGCTTTTCTGGACACAGCAGCTTTTCTGGACACAGCAGCTTTTCTGGACAGAGAAGTAAACCCACTGAGATGATGTTTCCTCATCAAACATGGCCAGCCTCTGCTGACCCAGCTCAGCTCCTAGATGAGAACCTGGGAATTCCCATTAATGCCTCATGACATTAGCACATGGCCTTGAGCCCTCTTACTCACCAAAGAGACCCAGTTGTTAAACACCACTGGTCCCTCTCTGCAGCTTCTATTTGAAGTCAAGGGAAATAAGTGGCCTTAAAGATCCTCTTGAAAGAGTAAACTACATTTATCTTCCCGGTAAAGAAGATGAAAACAAACATCCTTAGTGTTTGCATATTGAGAGCCGATATTCTGGTCCCTCTGGCAGAAGTGAAACACTTGGCCTGTTTCTGGACTTACTTGAACATTTTCAGCTGCCTGGTTGTACCTGGCTTCTTAGAAAGGTAAATGGCCTCCAGGCCCCCATGGATGTTGGCTGTGACGGCTTGCTTTGCCAGTGTAAAAATGTAAACTACCAAGAAGAGTTCATCCTATCTGAAGGCGTAGGCTTCGTCAGTAAACAGTTTATCCTGCATCTTCTTAATACTGAGAGGTATTTAATGTAAACTCTAAATTATTCAAGCCTCGCATAGCATTTAGAAACACAGCTGCACCTCTTGGTGTCCTGTTGAAGTTCCCTTGTTGAGTCTCCATCAGAATCATGTAGCAGTAATGTGTCGATTTCATAATTTATATACAGCTGTGTTTGTAAGCACGTGGTAGTCTGGGTAGGCGAATGCTGTCTGATTCTTTGGTTCAACTGTGTGGCTGCCATAGACAGCTGATCTAAATAATCAAAGCAGTTTATAGTAAGTGCCGTTGGAATCCTATACTGACAATGTATTTACTTAGGGGAGAGAGAGATCCTTTCTGCCTGCCTTTGATTATGCTGAAAGATTTCTCAGAGGATGTGGCATTGGAGGTGAGTATTAGGTGGTATTTCATCAGGCAAAGATGACAGACATACCAGGCAGGACAGTTTAAAAGCCAGGCCTGATGTCTAACTGTATGTAATGTATATACCTGCACCTCCATCTGCTTCTTCTGTTTTTTCCTGGCTTTTCCTTCTATACCCGCATATCCTTCCTACACTGTTAAATCTCTCCTAAATCCTAATTATAAGAGTTCTGTCCTTGGGGGCAGTGATCATATCTGTGTTCTCCATGACTTTTTACACACTATTATTATACCTAGAGTGTACTGAATTAAAACTTGGGCCACAGTCTACTTCTTTTCCTTTCCACTCCCAGCCTACCAGCCATTCATGTTTGCCTCCCATCTGCTGCCATTCACCATGACTTAGACATGAGAGGTGGTCTACATACATTTGATGGAGGGATGGATGGAGCAACTTCATGATGCTGTGGCAGAAACAGTGCCCATAGCTCTGTAAACATGCTCACCTTTCAGTGAGTATTGCTCGGTGCAAGTTATTTGACTTTCAGAATAGAATTACAATACCCAGGCACAGGGTTGAACTCTTCTTGTGTTTTATCTGATGGAATCATCTCAACAACACTGTGAAGTTAGGGCCAACATCCTCATCATGCTATAGGTGATAAAAGTAAGGCTCAGGAAGGGGAAATCACTTGCCCAAGGTTCACCGAGATTGTACTCAAGGGAATGGGGAGCTGCTCGTCTGCACATGTCACTTCGGAACCCGAGTATTATGTCGGTTCAGCAATGCAGCCTTTATTTCATTCCATAGCAAACAGCAAAGTACTTGCTAGACCACTCTTGATAGCCCACCTAGCCCCCATGTAGTATAGAGGAAGAGGAGCAGAAGAAGGAAGGTAGAGGGAGAAGGGACAAGGTGCCTTAATCAAAGGCTTAAGTTGATTCACATATGCATATATTTTCTCTGGACCATTTTGTTGCTACCTGAATTGCTTCCCTACCCTTCCAGTGGCTTAATGAATACAGTAATGCAGGAAATGCAAGTTATTAAGCGACGTCTAAATGGCAAGGCCAAAGCTGCTGGGCAGTGTATTCCAGAATCATCTCTGAAGGACTTTTGCTGATCTGCTGTGTGTGGTTACTCCCGTCACTGCTTGCTAATTTCTGAGCATATAATCGAGAACTGTCTAGAAATACCTCCCCTCTCTCAGTGTCTGCTAGGGCAGTGGTACTCCCAGCTGCACTGTGAAACAGGCTTAGTGAATAATGAATCTTGGCCTCAATTGTCAGCCATGTCAGCAGCCAACTGTGATTCCCTCCCCTCTGAATAGCCATTTCTTGGAACCTGGACCATCTTCTATCTTCAGGAGAGGGTTCATATCCGTATTGGCTAGTACCTTGGTTATTACTGAACACTAGACAGGGATTATGAGAACCAGAGAACTGTATGCAAGGCCTGGCTCGTACCTAAGAGGGAGAGAAGCAAAGACAGGAAGGTTCTACGTACTTGTCTACACCAGGCTTTGCTGTAACGGCCTGCCTGGAATTAGAAGTTTATATTTTTGAGGTCTCTGTCTAGGGAGGTGAGGATTTAAAAGTCTCAAAGAAGGAATTTTCACAAATTTAATTTTGGAAATTTTTTAGTAAATTTAAAGTTTAGTAATTTTACAAGGAAAGGAAACAAAAAAATACCTCTAGCAAGATTTTTTTAATAAAGAAGAGGAAATAAATCCCAAAATATATTAAGGAATTATCTAATTCCAACTTAAAATTAGGAGATAGCTATCAATTATTTTGTAAAGGAATATCTCACTTTCAGAAATAAATAGGAAACACACATTCTTTCCCTTCTGCCTCCCTCGGACTTCCCCCACCCAGGTCTGATCTATCTGTTTTTTTTTTTCTCATGTCTCTTTCATAGACTGACTATTAAAATTGCTTCTTGCAGTCTGAGCTTCTTGCGAGGCAGAATCAATCCCTTGTGTTTCCCTGCATCCCCAATGGCCTTGCTACATCACAATGCATAGGAAGGAAAGTCACTTTGAGAAAAGGACAATGAGATTCCTCACACCAGGCTCGGTTCTTCAGTTACTATTGAATTAAACTGTTTATCCAATTACTGCCACTCAGATTTCTGTATGGAGGCTGAGGGAGCTGCATGTGCCAAGTGGGAAAATGGCCTCTTAAGCCTCCCACTTCCCCTGCTACGTTACACTGTGGGAGAGACAGCCTGAGTGGGAAAGGACCAGGTGGTCCCAGAAAAGAGGGGCCAAGAGGTCACGGGGGTATCCAGGACCAATGGGGCAAAGGCTACAAACCTGATCAGCCCCTGCCCTGCTTAAAACTTTCAAGATTCCTCTTGATTTCTGAGGAATCACAGTGCGGCCACAGCGTACTTCTCTGGTCCAGCCACCCTTGCAGATCCACACACCCCCAATGTCCCAGGACTCGCCGTGCTCTCTCTTATCTCCACGTCTTGACACAAGGAGTCCTTCGGCCTTGGCCTCCCCTGACGTCTTAGCCTTGTTTGGTTAACTCCTCTGCATCCCTCCTGTCTCACCTCTGGTATTGTCTCCCTCGGGCTACCTCCCCAGGCCCCATCACCATCATCGTTTCTGGGATAGCTACTATGGTCTGTGTCAGGGCTTGTAAAACTTTCTCTGAAGATCCAGATAGTAAATATTTTAGGCGACTCAATCCTGCCACTGAAGCAGAAAAGTCTACACAAATGAGCTAGTCTGTGTTCCAGTGAAACTTCATTCACCAAAACAGATGGTGGGCTAGATGCAGCCCATGAGCTGTAGTTTGCCAGTCACGTAGTTTCTTAAGCTTTAGTCTGTGAAGACCCTAATCAGAGATCACGAACACCTAGGAGACAAGGACTAAGCCTTTCATCTCCGTGTTCCCAGTGCCTGACACAGGGTCTGGGCCTGCATGGTGTGCGATGGCGGTTGAGAACATGCATGATTGGATAGAGGAATGGAGGAGGTCCAGTCAGTCAATCAATTGATCAGTCTTCTGTGACTCCTTCACTCTTCTACACTTGGTCCTTTCTCCCAAAGACATGACAGAAAATATTTTCTAAAGTGCTTAAAGTTGTCTTTGGATTTTGGTGGTGTGGAGAGAGAGATTAGTTAGTAGAAAGCTTGTCTTTTTGTGTCCTTTGAAGGGGAAACAAGGACACAGGAAATTTCTTCCTTTCAGATCTGTAGGCCCTGAATAACTGGCTCTTCTAAAGATTCCAGAGTATAACTAGTAAGCCTTCAAACTCCTAGGATGCTGGCTGGATCTGTTGAGCCTTATTGCTTGGGCCTGCACACAAGGGCCATCAGCAGTCTGACCCCTCCAATATCTTGCTGAAACACATTTCTATCCATTGCATCCTGCCACGTTTCCAGCAAGTCTCAGCAATTCCGAGGCAAGCATTTCCGGCTGTTTCTCTAAAGCAGTGACAACGAGCTGTGTTGTTTGAAGAGCCCTGGGTATCTCCAGGGACCTTACGGGGAGTGAGGGAATTCCCTTCCCTCCCCCAGTAGTTCACAACCCAGTGAACTTTAAAATGCTCTAGTTCCTCAACAACCGCAACAACCCCCACAAGAACAAATCTATATCCTGCAGCTGTTTGAAGAGGTAGAAGGAAGGAAAAGTGGGATTGGCAAAAAGACAGTGAACTTTTGTTCTTTTTTCCTGCCTAGTCCACACCTCCCTTCTTCTAGTGTAAGTACCTTTGTTTTCCTGGAGAGAAGGTCCCCTTTCTCTCTCTCGGTTCATATGGTGTGGATGAGAGAAGACCAAGCACTGTGGTCCATGGGTGGATGCAGGATTCAGGCCTTGCCAGTCTGTGTCTTCCAACTTCAAGACCATAGAGACTGTCTCAGAAGGATGAGGCCTCTGACTCAGGCCAATTGGAAGCACCCCATACTTCAGATGGGAATCCTGGGAAGTCTTAGATGAGCTGAGAGGATAACATATAAATCAGGAGCAACTGGCATCCACTTTGTCAACAGAGAGGGATGCAGAGCTGAGAGACAGAGATCTAATGACTTTGCCTCAGCCCCTGATCCAGCCCCAACTGGAGCTTAACATCCTCCTGAACTTTTCAGGATTATGAGCCAATAAACTCCCATTTTTGCATAAGTTGGTTAAAGTCAGTTTTCCATCTCTCATGACTACAAGAATCCTGATAGAAAAAATTGTTTACACACTCAAATCAAGTACCTAGGACAGAATGTTAGAACTTATTAAAGCCTGGGAGTCCCCGTTCCAGGAATGGGGTTTTCCGCCATCATTTTTGCTGATATCTAATCCTGACACCTTCTCTTGTGACAAGCAAGCATGTAGGTGATGACCCACTTTCTTGCACTGGGGTCTTTATAGAGCCAAAGATGGATTGGAGACAATTTGGGTTCATGAATTTAAATGCAGAAGGGTTGGCCTCCACTGATGGACAACATCTATTGATCCATGGTGGAAATTTCCCTTTAGGGTCATTGAATAGTAAAGCTAGAAGAGGCTCAGACCGTATGGTCTGGCCTCCTCATTTGATAAAGGATGAAAGTGAGGCCCACAGAGAGAAAGAATGTTTACTGACACTGCACGTGTAATTCAGAGGCCGAGTCAGCATTAGAACTCAGGTCTCCTGACTCTCCTCCCTTTATTCCATCAAGTCCCTGGCCCAACTGTTGTAACCTATATTATTTTTATACTGATGAGAGAATATGACAATTTCTTTGAAGAAAGATAGAGCCTGTAACCATGTGCATAGAGAGATGCTGAGTGAGGTGGAAAGAGGGCTGGACTTGGGCATGACCTTTGGCGAGTCATTTGGTCCTTTAAAGACCCAGTTGCCTTGTTTGGAAGATGAGGGTTGGAACCAGCCCTTTCATCTCTCAGGATGTTGTGATGATCAGGTGATAGCGTGTGTGTCAAAGTGCTTCCTACGCTGTCAAGTATGACTCATTCATTCAACAAAATATTGGAGGACTATTCCATGCTCAGTACACATACAACAGTTAGTAAAACATTGATCTATGCTCATATGAAGCTTATATTTTAGCATGGGGATACAGAACAAACAAAAGAAAAACATAATCGGTAAGTCAGAGGGGGGAAGTGCTATGGAGAAAAAAAGCCAGGAAGAGGTACAAGGGATACAGATGTACCTGGATGGGCAGGGAAAGCTCACTGAGGAGGTGATAGCTGAGCGCCAACCACCTGGGAAAGAAGAAAGGACCAATCCTACAAATGAGGGAAGCGAGCCCCAAGCAGAGCAAACAATAACATTTGAGCCCAGAGGTGGAAGCCATCCAACACTGCTTTGTACAAGCAGCCTCCCTTCTGTGAAATCAGTTTCTTCAAATGCATTCCAACCTCCCATATCTACTTGGTCAGCTAGTAAGCTGTGCTCAAATATGTATCTGGTTGCATTTCCCAAGGTGGCAAAAATCATAGATGGGGTAAAGAAAAAGACACAGTTGAAGAGTGGGGGGGTATAAATTGGCATTCTCTCTCCAGGGAAATCTAGCTATATCATTTATACGCTTCCCCACAGAATCTCTATTTCTAGAATCTTATACTAAGAAAATACTGTAATTAAGGATGTGTGCAATGACTTGGCTAAAAAATGTTCACTTATCTCAACCTTATTTATAACAGTTCAACATTTGAAGCATCCTAAACATCCGTGTGGAATTGGCAATAAAGTATGGTATTTCCACCAGAAATTCCAGGAATGGCTCCATTTGGGCTGACTTGGTTCATTAACCTATCCTTGAATTAGTCTCTATGACTAATCACTGTTTAGTAAGGACCAGTTCTATGCAGCCATTAAAAATGATACTGGACACTTTTATCTGTGTTTGTCAAAACATGATGCACTTAAAATGGGTGCTTTTTATTGTGTTTGCCTTTTGTTATCAACAAAGTTTATTAAAACAAAGCAGAACAAAATACAGAGGTGTTTTATTAACATGAGAGATTTTTCTTAAGCTTTTTATTGGAATATTATTGCTTTACAACAAAGCGAATCAGCTGCATTTACACATATATCCCCACATCACCTCCCTCCCGCGACTCCTTCCTACCCTCCCTATCCCAGCCCTCTTAAGTCATCACCCATCATCAAGTTGAAACATGAGAGATTTTTATTTGGGGGAAAAAAAATGTGACATAATGGCTTACTACATTATCTGACATATGCCGTATATGAGCTAAAGTAAAGCCCAGGAGAATATACTCCAAAATGTTAACACATTTTCAGAGTAGTGGGCTTACATATGATTTTTGTTATGTTGCTTTTAAGTAATTTTTTACTGGAAAAATTAATACAAGTTTCAAAAAAAATCACAATACAGATGGAATATGGAATAAAACAAATCTATCCTTCAAATAACCACTTATTCACAGTTTCTTGAGTAGTCTTCCAAATTTTTGTTTGCATAAACAAGTACACGTGTGGGTATCTGGGGTTTTCGTGGTATGAATGAATCTTTTGAGAACACAATAGAAGCAAACTAAACACTGTTGTGCACCTTGCTTTTTCCCCCTTAATTAATCTTAAATACCGTTCAACATCATCACTTAGAAATCTGTGCCATCCTTTCAAATGACTGCAAGTTATTCCAGTATAGGGATCTCCTATAATTAATTTAACCAATCTCCCTATAAATGAACATTGAGATGGTTTTAACTGTTTTGCAGATATCGCATGTTGACATTTGTGTTTCTTGAATGTGCCTCTTTGGGCACACAGATATCTATTTCTGCGTGATCGATGCCTGGAATGGAACAGCTAGGTCCTAGGAGATATATGTTCTTATCTTCATTGCACATTCCTGTATTTAATATTTTCTAAATTCCATGTTCCATGAGTATTTCTAAAAAGTAAGTTTCTTGAAAATGGCATTGGAGAGCCCGCAGTCCTTTCCAAAATCCTCATTAAACTCAACTATTGTTCCTTTTGACCCTGAGAGCAAAGGGGCCATGTGCTGGAGTTATTGCCATGCCCAAAGGACACATTCTTATTAGGTTGCTGAATTTGAGAGGACAGTGGCTGGCATTTGCAACAACAGCCTCAATATATAGTCCATCTTACCATGCCAGAAAATCTCAGGGCTCCTTCCCAATGATGTACGCCCATTTAATAAAGCAGCTGGCAAAGACAAGCCTCTGGCTGAAAGAAATGGAAATGTATGTCTGATATCTCTGGCATCAGAATGCCCAGAGAGAGGCAAAATGGTCAAAAACCCATAAAACTTTCATAGCCTATTAAGAGTGGCATGGCAGAGGCTAAGAACATAAGCGGTAAACTGGCCCAAAAAAGAAAAAAATTGTTGGATTGAAATTCCGTAGAGTTTCTTGTTGAGATGGAACAGCTTAAAGTCATTATAGAATCTGATTGCCAAGCGATGTAAGTGAGCCAGGGTTGAAGCAACATGCAAGTGACAGACAGTTCTCATTGCAGCTGGCATCTCAGTAGAAATCTGTTAATTGCGTGTTGAGGGATAACATCAAGAAAAGGGCATTAAAACAACTGTCTAAACAGGATGAAACGAAAGCATATTTGGCATGTTTCCTCAGAGGACAGAAGGGTAAATGTTGGCAACTTTCCCCACATGACAGGAGATGAGTCTGCTTAGAACACCCAGACATGGGATTTAAATAACGTGATCCAACTAATTATTTTCCACTCCTCGGTATGCTTACTTGGCTGATAACCTTTTTCAGCTTGTTTAAAAATACAGTGTTTTCCTTTGTGATTGCACCTCGAAAAATTGTTTGGTTTGCAGTATGTTTACATTGATACCAGAAAATAATCTCAGAAGATTAAATTACTTGAAGAAATAACTCAGATATTTGATAAAATACATTTAGAAGCCAAGAAGTAAGAGAATAGTAAAGGTTTCAAAACAGCTGATAGAGTGAAGAGCTTCAGATATGTGCATGTTTTCTACACTGTCCGCTGGCTACATGTAACTATATTTAAAATATGAACAGACCAATCACAAGTATGGAAATTGAGGCAGTGATTAAAAATCTCCCAACAAACAAAAGCCCAGGGCCGGATGGATTCACAGGCGAATTCTATCAAACATTTAGAGAAGAGCTAACATCTATCCTTCTCAAACTCTTCCAAAATATTGCAGAAGGAGGAACACTCCCAAACTCATTCTATGAGGCCACCATCACCCTGATACCAAAACCAGGCAAAGATGTCACAAAAAAAGAAAATTACAGACCAATATCACTGATGAATATAGATGCAAAAATCCTCAACAAAATACTAGCTAACAGACTGCAACAGCACATTAAAAAAATCATACACCATGATCAAGTGGGGTTTATCCCTGGGATGCAGGGATTCTTCAATATACGCAAATCAATCAATGTGATACATCATATCAACAAATTGAAGGATAAAAACCATATGATCATCTCAATAGATGCAGAAAAAGCTTTTGACAAAATTCAACATCCATTTATGATAAAAGCTCTCCAGAAAATGGGCATAGAAGGAAATTACCTCAACATAATAAAAGCCATATATGAAAAACCAAAAGCCAACATTGTTCTAAATGGAGAAAAACTGAAAGAATTCCCTCTAAGAACAGGAACAAGACAAGGGTGTCCACTCTCACCATTATTATTCAACATAGGTTTGGAAGTTTTAGCCACAGCAATCAGAGAAGAAAAAGAAATCAAAGGAATCCAAATTGGAAAAGAAGAAGTAAAATTGTCACTCTTTGCAGATGACATGATATTATACATAGAAAACCCTAAAGACTCTACCAGAAAACTGCTAGCACTAATTGATGAGTTTAGTAAAGTAGCAGGATGCAAAACTAATGCACAGAAATCTCTTGCAATCCTATACACTAACAACGGAAGAGCAGAAAGAGAAATTAAGGAAACTCTCCCATTCACCATTGCAACCAAAAGAATAAAATACCTAGGAATAAACCTGCCTAAGGAGGCAAAAGATCTGTATGCAGAAAACTTTAAGACACTGATGAAAGAAATCAAAGACGACACAAACAGATGGAGGGACATACCATGCTCCTGGATTGGAAGAATCAGCATCGTGAAAATGACTGTACTACCCAAAGCAATTTACAGATTCAATGCAATCCCGATCAAATTACCAATGGCATTTCTCACAGAACTAGAACAAGAAATCTTACGCTTTGTATGGAAACGCAAAAGACCCCGAATAGCCAAAGCAATCTTGAGAAGGAGAAATGGAGTTGGTGAAATCAGGCTTCCTGACTTCAAACTATACTACAAGGCCATAGTGATCAAGACAGTATGGTACTGGCACAAAAATAGAAAGGAAGATCAATGGAATAGAATAGAGAACTCAGAGGTAAGCCCACACACATATGGGCAGCTTATCTTTGACAAAGGAGGCACGAATATACAATGGAGAAAAGACAGCCTCTTCAATAAGTGGTGCTGGGAAAATTGGACAGCTACATGTAAAAGAAGGAAATTAGAACACTTCCTAACACCATACACAAAAAATAAACTCCAAATGGATTAAAGACCTCAATGTAAGGCCAGACACTATCAAACTCCTAGAGGAAAACATAGGCAGAACACTCTATGACATCCATCAAAGCAAGATCCTTTTGGACCCACCTCCTAGAATCATGGAAATCAAATCAAGAATAAACAAATGGGACCTCATGAAACTTGAAAGCTTTTGCACAGCGAAAGAAACCATAAACAAGACTAAAAGGCAACCCTCAGAATGGGAAAAAATAGTTGCCAACGAAACAACGGACAAAGGATTAACCTCCAAAATATACAAGCAGCTCATGCAGCTTCATACCAAAAAAGCAAATAACCCAATCCACAAATGGGCAGAAGACCTAAATAGACATTTCTCCAAAGAAGACATACAGATGGCCAACAAACACATGAAAAGATGCTCAACATCACTCATCATCAGAGAAATGCAAGTCAAAGCCACAAGGAGGTATCACCTCACACCAATCAGAATGGCCATCATCACAAAATCTGGAAACAACATGTTGGAGAGGGTGTGGAGAAAGGGATCTCTCCTGCACTGTTGGTGGGAATGTAAGTTGGTACAGCCACTATGGAAAACAGTTTGGAGGTTCCTTAAAAAACTACAAATAGAACCACCATATGATCCAGTAATCCCACTACTGGGCATATACCCAGAGAAAACCGTAATCCGAAAAGAAACATATACCATAATGTTCACTGCAGCACTCTTTACAATAGCCAGGACATGGAAGCAACCTAAATGCCCATCAACAAATGAATGGATAAAGAAGATGTGGCATAAATATACAATGGAATATTACTCAGCTATAAAAAGGGATGAGATGAAGCTATATGTAATGAGGTGGATAGACCTAGAGGCTGTCATACAGAGTGAAGTAAGTCAGAAAGAGAAAGACAAATATTGTATGCTAACTCATATACGGAATCTAAAAATGGTACTGATGAACTCAGTGACGAGAACAAGGACGCTGATGCAGAGAATGGACTGGAGAACTCGAGGTTTGGGGGGGGGGCGGGGGGTGAAGGGGAAGCTGAGATGAAGTGAGAGAGTAGCATAGACATACCAAGTGTAAAATAGCCAGTGGGAAGTTGCTGTATGACAAAGGGAGTTCAACTCAAGGATGGATGATGCCTTAGAGGACTGGGATGGGGAGGGTGGGGGGGAGTCAAAGGAGGGAGGTAATACGGGAATATGTGTATAAATACAGGTGATTGAACTTGGTGTATATCAAAAATAAATAAATAAATAAATAAATAAATAATAAAGTAATTAAAATTAAATAGGGCTTCCTAGGTGGCGCAGTGGTTAAGAATCCGCCTGCCAGTGCAGCGGACACGGGATCGATCCCTGCTTCGGGAAGATCCCACAAGCTGCAGAGCAACTAAGCCCGTGCACCACAACTATTGAACCTGCGCTTTAGAGCCCATGAGCCACAACTATTGAGCCCATGTGCTGCAACTACTGAAGCCCATGTGCCTAGAGCCCCTGCTCCACAACAAGAGAAGCCACGGCAATGAGGAGCCCACACACCACACCCCTGTTGGGAGGGGCGGGGGGTGAAGGGGAAGCTGAGACGAAGCGAGAGAGTAGCACAGACATATATATACTACCAACTGTAAAATAGATAGCCAGTGGAAAGTTGTTGTATAACAAAGGGTGTTCGGAGAAAAAGATGGCGGCGAAGTAGAGAGACGTGGAGTGCATCCCTCTCCACAGATGCATTGGGAATGCACGGAAGGACACAGTCATTCCCACAGAGAACCAGCTGAACACCAGCAGACGGCCTCGGACACCGGAAAGGGCTGCGGAGAACCTGACATAGCCGGTAGGGAGGCATCGACGAGGGCTCAAAGAGGGTGAAGCGGCGGAGCTGTGGCAGACGGGAGGGAGTGAGAAACATACGGAGGGTCCGCAGCGCAGCTCAGCGTTCCCGGACCGAGACATCGATCCGCGGCTGAACGGAGGGTCCAGGAGCGGGAGCGTGGGAACCGGAGAGCTGGTTCAGGGGGAGAAACATTGTTGCCGGTAGGGTGACGGACCGAGAGGACAGGAGGGAGGAGGTCCGCGGAGAGGAGTGCCGATCCCTGAGAGCTGCCTGGCCATGATGGCGGCTGGAGGCTGCAGGCTCACAGGCGGGGGGGAGGAGCCGCGGGCATAGCCTCTCTCTCTCTTTCTGCGCCTCTGCAACAGGCAGCGGAGAGAGGCCCTGCGGGGCCACATAAGGCGCTCAGGGATAACAAGCACCCTCAGGCGCTCGGGCGGGGCTAGATTAAAACTCCTTGCAACGCCAGCAGCAGGGAGGCTGCCGAGAGAAAAAAAAAAAAAAAAACCAGCATCAAAAAGAAAAAACCCCGAGAGAGGCCCAACTCTAAGACTTTCTATGTACGCCTGAGCCACCAGCGCCCTCTGCAACAGGCACCTCCAAGCCTGACTGAAGCAACAGTGCGCCACTGCTCACTCCCTCCCAGGAGAAGGAGCCACTATTGCACCCTCTCCCTCCCCAGACACCTACGCTTACAGACGAACAATAAAGGAACCTCTGCTGGTCACAGAATAACGCAAAAAAAAAAAACCCAAGGCAAGGAAAAGGACACTTACAGCTGAGACGCTAAGGAAACAGAAATAGTAGTATCAATACCTATTGAACTGGTCCATTCGGAGATCAGTTCTGGATTTTTTTTTTTTTTTTTGATTTATTAAATACGATCTTAGCCCTAAGGGATCTACAAGTTTTACAACATAATTTTATAAGGATATTTTTTACTCTTTTTTTTTTTTTTTTTTTTTTTTGCCTTTTAAAATACTTCTATATCTAGCTAAGTTTTTGGTAGTACGGACAAAATATCATTCATACTTTCCTTTCATCCCTTTCTTTTATACACTTCTATTCCTTTCTTTTTCTTTGCATATTTCCAACCACATTACGCTCTTCTGTTCCCCTTTCTTCCAGCCATTTTAAGTGTATTTTATCTTAACATACTTATAAGCAACACTATCGGTCTGCTCAGACTCCTTGCTCTATTCTCCAGATGATGCACTGCCTTGGTATTAATATTAGGCTTTTGTCTTTATCTTAGTTCTTAGTACAGTTGTCTAATTACATTCTGAGAATCTCCATTCTCTCTGGTGGTACTCCAGCTCATTTCTATATTTGATCCTAGCTTACAAAATCTCCCTGGATTGTTGTTTGTATGTGTAGGGTGTTATTTGTTGTTTGTTTGCTTTTGCTTTTGTCTCTGATTTGTTCTGTTTCAGTTGTCAATTTCTGCTGGGTTTCTCTTTGAATATCTGATAGCACACTGGGGTTCTGTCAGGTCTTTCTAGAGCCTTATGTCCTAACGGATTATACATGTGTCTTATACATGTATGTGTTTCCTAGACTGAATATTCGTCTAATCCAATACTTGGACATTAGGCTGAGGCTTGGACAGTCTTCTATAAACACCTCTATCACCAGGACAAGCAACCCCAAAAGCTTGGACAACCATGAGGAAACAAAGAAACACCATGCAGGCAAAGGAGCAGGAAAAAAACCCACAAGACCAAATCAATGAGGAGGAAATAGGAAAAATGCCTGAAAAAGAATTTAGAGTAATGATAGTAAAAATGATACAAAATCTCGATAACAAATTAGAGAAAGTACAAGAAACAGTTCATAAGAACTCAGAAAAACAAACAGCAATGGATAACAAAATAACTGAAATTAAAAATACTCTAGATGCTCTAACCAGCAGAATGACTGAGGCAGAAGAACGAATAAGTGAGTTGGAAGATAGAATGGAAGAAATAAACGCCACAGAGCGGGAAAAAGATAAAAAAATAAAAAGACTAGAAGACAGCCTCAGAGACCTCAGTGATAACCTTAAACGTACCAACATTCGAATTATAGGCATCCCAGAAGAAGAAGAAAACAAGAAAGGGTCTGTGAAAATATTTGAAGAGGTTCTAGTGGAAAACTTCCCCAACATGGGAAAGGAAATAATGAACCAAGTCCAAGAAGCACAGAGAGTCCCATACAGAATAAACCCAAGGAGAAATACACCAAGACACATATTAATCAAACTAACGACAATTCAACACAAAGAAAAAATATTAAAAGCAGCAAGAGAAAAGCAACAAACAACATATAAGGGAAAACCCATCAGGATAACAGCTGACCTTTCTACAGAAACTCTGCAGGCCAGAAGGGAATGGCAGGATATACTGAAAGTCCTGAAAGAGAGAAACCTACAGCCAAGAATACTTTACCCAGCAAGAATCTCATTCAGATTTGAGGGAGAAATCAAAAGCTTTCCAGACAAGCAAAAGTTAAGAGAATTCAGCACCACCAAACCAGCCTTACAACAAGTGCTAAAGGAACTTCTCTAAGTAGGAAACACAAGAAAAGGAAAACACCTACAAATACAAACCCCAAACAATTAAGAAAATGGTAATTGGAACACACATGTCAATAATCACTTTAAATGTAAATGGATTAAATGCTCCAACCAAAAGACACAGACTGGCTGAATGGATACAAAAACAAGACCCTTCTATATGCTGCCTACAAGAAACCCACTTCAGACCAAGGGATACATATAGACTGAAAGTGAAGGGATGGAAAAAGATATTCCATGCAAATGGAAGTCAAAAGAAAGCTGGAGTAGCAATACTCATATCAGACAAATTTGACTTGAAAGTAAAGACTATTACAAGAGACAAGGAAGGGCATTACATAATGATCAAGGGATCCATCCAAGAAGAACATATCACAATGGTAAATATCTATGCCCCCAATATAGGAGCACCTCAATACATAAGGCAAATGCTAACAGCTATAAAAGGGGACATCGACAGGAACACAATAATAGTGGGAGACTTGAACACCCCACTTACATCAATGGACAGATCATCCAAACAGAAAATAAATAAAGACACACAAGCTTTAAATGACACATTAGACCATCTCGACTTAATTGATATTTATAGGACATTCCATCCAAAAACGACAGAATACACGTTCTTCTCAAGTGCACACGGAACATTTTCCAGGATAGATCACATCTTGGGTCACAAATCAAACCTCAGCAAATTCAAGAAAATTGAAATCATATCAAGCATCTTCTCAGACCACAACGCCATGAGACTAGATATCAATTACAGGAAAAAAACTGCAAAAAATACAAACACATGGAGGCTAAACAATTCACTATTAAACAACCAAGGAATCACTACAGAAATCAAAGAGGAAATCAAAAAGTATCTAGAAACAAATGACAATGAAAACACAACAACCCAAAACCTATGGGACGCAGCAAAAGCAGTTCTAAGAGGGAAGTTTATAGCAATACAGTCCTACCTTAAGAAACAAGAAAATGATCGAATAAACAACCTAACCTTACACCTCAAACAACTAGAGAAAGAAGAACAAAGAAACCCCAAAGTGAGCAGAAGGAAAGAAATCGTAAAGATCAGAGCAGAAATAAATGAAAAAGAAAGGAAAGAAACCATAAGAAAAATAAATAAAACTAAAAGCTGGTTCTTTGAGAAGATTAACAAAATTGATGAACCATTAGCCAGACTCATCAAGAAAAAAAGGGAGAAGATGCAAATCAACAGAATTAGAAATGAAAAAGGAGAAGTCACAACGGACACCTCAGAAATACAAAACATCATGAGAGACTACTACAAGCAACTATATGCCAATCAATTGGATAACCTGGAAGAAATGGATACATTCTTAGAAAAATACAATCTTCCAAGACTGAACCAGGAAGAAATAGAAACCATGAACAGACCAATCACAAGTACAGAAATTGAGGCAGTGATTAAAAATCTCCCAACACACAAAAGCCCAGGACCAGATGGATTCACAGGCGAATTCTATCAAACATTTCGAGAAGAGTTAACACCTATCCTTCTCAAACTCTTCCAAAATATTGCAGAAGGAGGAACACTCCCAAACTCATTCTATGAGGCTACCATCACCCTGATACCAAAACCAGGCAAAGATGTCACAAAAAAAGAAAACTACAGACCAATATCACTGATGAATATAGATGCAAAAATCCTCAACAAAATACTAGCTAACAGACTGCAACAGCACATTAAAAAAATCATACACCACGATCAAGTGGGGTTTATCCCTGGGATGCAAGGATTCTTCAATATACGCAAATCAATCAACGTGATACATCATATCAACAAATTGAAGGATAAAAACCATATGATCATTTCAATAGATGCAGAAAAAGCTTTTGACAAAGTTCAACATCCATTTATGATAAAAGCTCTCCAGAAAATGGGCATAGAAGGAAATTACCTCAACATCATAAAAGCCATATATGACAAACCAAAAGCCAACATTGTTCTCAATGGAGAAAAACTGGAAGAATTCCCTCTAAGAACAGGAACAAGACAAGGGTGTCCACTCTCACCACTGTTATTCAACATAGTTTTGGAAGTGTTAGCCACAGCAATCAGAGAAGAAAAAGAAATTAAAGGAATCCAAATTGGAAAAGAAGTAAAATTATCACTCTTTGCAGATGACATGATACTATATATAGAAAACCCTAAAGACTCTACCAGAAAACTGCTAGCACTCATTGATGAGTTTAGTAAAGTAGCAGGATACAAAATTAATGCACAGAAATCTCTTGCATTCCTATACACTAACAACGGAAGAGCAGAAAGAGAAATTAAGGAAACTCTCCCATTCACCATTGCAACCAAAAGAATCAAATACCTAGGAATAAACCTGCCTAAGGAGGCAAAAGATCTGTATGCAGAAAACTTTAAGACATTGATGAAAGAAATCAAAGATGACATAAACAGATGGAGGGATATACCATGTTCCTGGATTGGAAGAATCAACATCGTGAAAATGACTGTACTACCCAAAGCAATTTACAGATTTAATGCAATCCCGATCAGATTACCAATGGCATTTTTCACAGAACTAGAGCAAGAAATCTTACGCTTTGTATGGAAACGCAAAAGACCCCGAATAGCCAAAGCAATCTTGAGAAGGAAAAATGGAGTTGGTGGAATCAGGCTTCCTGACTTCAAACTATACTACAAGGCCATAGTGATCAAGACAGTATGGTACTGGCACAAAAATAGAAAGGAAGATCAATGGAACAGAATAGAGAACTCAGAGGTAAGCCCAAACACATATGGGCACCTTATCTTTGACAAAGGAGGCACGAGTATACAATGGAAAAAAGACAGCCTCTTCAATAAGTGGTGCTGGGAAAATTGGACAGCAACGTGTAAAAGAATGAAATTAGAACACTTCCTAACACCATACACAAAAATAAACCCCAAATGGATTAAAGACCTACATGTAAGGCCAGACACTATCAAACTCCTAGAGGAAAACATAGGCAGAACACTCTTTGACATACATCAAAGCAACATCCTTTTTGACCCACCTCCTAGAATCATGGAAATAAAATCAAGAATAAACGAATGGGACCTCATGAAACTTAAAAGCTTTTGCACAGCAAAAGAAACCATAAACAAGACTAAAAGGCAACCCTCAGAATGGGAAAAAATAATTGCCTATGAAACAACGGACAAAGGATTAACCTCCAAAATATACAAGCAGCTCATGCAGCTTCATACCAAAAAAGCAAATAACCCAATCCACAAATGGGCAGAAGACCTAAATAGACATTTCTCCAAAGAAGACATACAGATGGCCAACAAACACATGAAAAGATGCTCAACATCACTCATCATCAGAGAAATGCAAGTCAAAGCCACAATGAGGTATCACCTCACACCAATCAGAATGGCCATCATCACAAAGTCTGGAAACAACAAATGTTGGAGAGGGTGTGGAGAAAAGGGAACTCTCCTGCACTGTTGGTGGGACTGTAAGTTGGTACAGCCACTATGGAAAACAATTTGGAGGTTCCTTAAAAAACTACAAATAGAACTACCATATGATCCAGTAATCCCACTCCTGGGCATATACCCAAAGAAAACCATAATCCCAAAAGAAACTTGTACCATAATGTTTATTGCAGCACTCTTTACAATAGCCAGGACATGGAAGCAACCTAAATGCCCATCAACAAATGAATGGATACAGAAGATGTGGCATATATATACAATGGAATATTACTCAGCTATAAAAAGGGATGAGATGGAGCTATATGTAATGAGGTGGATAGAACTACAATCTGTCATACAGAGTGAAGTAAGTCAGAAAGAGAAAGACAAATATTGTATGCTAACTCACATATACGGAATCTAAAAATGGTACTGATGAACTCAGTGACAAGAACAGGGAAGCAGATACAGGGAATGGACTGGAGAACTCGAGGTATGGGAGGGGGCGGGGGGTGAAGGGGAAACTGAGAAGAAGCGGGAGAGTAGTACAGACATATATATACTACCAACTGTAAAATAGTCAGTGGGAAGTTGTTGTATAACAAAGGGAGTCCAACTCGAGGATGGAAGATGCCTTAGAGGACTGGGGCAGGGAGGGTGGGGGGGAATCGAGGGGGGGGCGTCAAGGAAGGGAAGGAATATGGGGATATGTGTATAAAAACAGTTGATTGAACCTGGTGTACCCCCCAAAAAAAATAAAATAAAATAATAATAAAAAAAAACAAAACAAAAAAAAAAAAAACCTATGTATAGTAAAACCCTGGTTATATTGAATAAATCTGTATATATCTACATAAAAAAAAAAAAAAAAAAACAAAGGGTGTTCAACTCGAGGATGGAAGATGCCTTAGAGGACTGGGAGGGGGAGGATGGGGGGGACTCGAGGGATGGTGGGGGGGGGAGTCGAGGGAGGGAGGGAATACGGGGATGTGTGTATAAAAACAGATGATTGAACTTGGTGTACACCCCAAAAAAAGAATAAAAAAAAAAAAACCTAATCTGATAAGCTTTAAAAAAAAAGAAAAAAGAGTAGCCCCCAGTCACTGCAACTAAGGAAAGCCCGCACACAGCAAAAAAAAAAAAAAAAGACCCAACACAGCCAATAAAATAAATAAGTAAATAAGTTAATTAATTAATTAAAATTAAATAAAATTTAAAATTCAGTTCCTCAGTAACACTAGCCACATTTTAAGTGCTGAAGAGCCATATGTGGCTACTGGTTCCCATTTTAGACAGTACAGGTCTAGAACATTTCTTTCATCATGCAAAGTTCTATCAGACAGCAGTGGATTAGTCCCTGGAGATAATTCTCGAAGATCACTCTTTGCCTGCCCAATTTCCACTGGTTCCATCCATCTTTCTGAATGCCATCTTATTTGGCATTCTAGTCAACTCCATCTTATTTTCTTGCTTTGCATGCCACCTGGTGAAAAACAGGGACAGCAATCATTTGAATTGCTGGAAGCTCTTGGAGGACAGAGATAATGTCCTGTCTTCCATGCCTAACAAATTGCTAGAACAGATTTGGTGCTCACGAAATGTTTATTGACTGACAGGCTGATTTAACAAGAGATAAAAGAAGGGAGAAAGCATCTTATATTAGAACTAAGTTTAATTTTCTAGACAAAACAGCTTATTGAAGGATTCATACAAAATGATAAATCAGAGTTCGAGGGAGGAAACTGGACATAAGACAGTGTTACTGTCAAGACTTAGTATAGCTTATTTAATAACATATCTGTTTTCCAAAGCCTTTTCTGTCTAAAAACTGGATCATTCTTCCCTCAAGGAAACAGAGACATATTAGCCCAGAATGCTACTCTGAATCTTCTTTTTCACCATCTTCCTATTTGATTTTGTTCTTTTCATCAGCTCTCTTCACTTCAGCATACTTTCATAAGAAGATACAATCTCCTCAGTTAGAGGTTCTAGGGTGCCTGCTTCATGGTGGCATCCATGGAATCACCTTAATTTTATAAGAAAATGCTCTCTGAATCACTGTATCAGACAGGCTGGCTTTACAGTGCTGTCCCATACATAGATAATCCCACACATGGTCTGTGGGCTTTCCTCACAAGAGGTAAGCATGTGGTTCTGGAAAGAACACAGGACTTGCACTGTCCACACATGGGTTTGAATGTCACTAGCACCTGTGCACATTATCAAATTCTATCTCAGTTTCCTCTTTGGTGTATTGCATTTTGGAGAATCTTTTTTTTTTTTTAAGATAGAATTTTATTTTATTTTATTTTATTTTATTGGCTGCATTAGGTCGTCGTTGCTGTGCGTGAGCTTTCTCTAGTTGTGGCAAGCAGGGGCTACTCTTCATTGTGATGCGCTGGCTTCTCAGTGCAATGGCTTCTCTTGTTGCAGAGCACAGGCTCTAGTGGTTGCAGCACTCAGGCTCAGTAGTTATGGCTCGTGGGCTTAGTTGCTCTGCGGCATGTGGGATCTTCCCGGACCAGGGCTCGAACCCATGTCCCCTGTATTGTCAGGCAGCTTCGTAACCACTGTGCCACCAGGGAAGTCCCAAGAATCATTGTTAATACTCAAAATAATGCCAGCAATGCACTGCCGCCTTCAAAAGTGACTGACCATAGAAGGCCCTTAATAAATTTGTGATTAATAGATAACTTGGATCAAAGAACATGGCCTTCCTCACATGAACACTTTTTTCTAACTTCGTCCTTAGATTTCAAATGCCAGCTTACTTTGGAATGTGCCCATTGCTGACCAGTGGATGAAGTCATTGTTTTATTTGTCTCTTATCCACTGTTTCTCCTTAAACTGAAGAGCAGGGTGTAGTAGGAAAATGCTAAGGTGGCCCCCATGATCCTTACCCCCTAGTATTACTCCCATGATTACATGGTAAAAGGAATTTTGTAGATATGATTAAGGTTACTAATCACATGAAATAGGGAGATTGAAATAGGGAGATTATCTGGAAGGGCATGACCCAATTGCATGAGTTCCTCAAAAGCAGGTGGCAGAAGGGTCACCAGTTAAATTCAAAGTGTAAGCAGGATTGGATGCAAGAGAGAAATTCTGTTGCTAGCTTTGAAATTGGAGGAGGCCATATGGAAAGGGCCTGGGAGAGACCTTTAGGAGCTGAGGGCAAATTCCCAGAGGACAACTGGCAAGAAAAAGGTGTCCTTGGTCCTACAGCTGCAAAAAACTGGATTCTATCAACAACTGGAAAATCTTGGAAGTAGATTCTTCCTGGAGTCTCCAGATAAGACCACAGTCTGGCTAACACTTTGACTTCAGCCTTGTGAGACCCTAAGTAGTAGACCTGTCTGACTTCTGATCTGTAGAACTATGAGGTAACAAATGAATGTTAAGACACTAAGTTGGTGGTTTTCTGTTATACAGGAAGAGAAAGCCAACACACAGGAGGCGGAGATGGGACTCCGGGAGTTGGAATTGAATGAAAGAGGCCTGGGGCCAGCTTCGAAAGTAAGGAGAAAGACATTGAGACAAGGAAAGAGGGAGTAAAAATGATGCTGTTAACTTTACCTAGTAAATGAAAGATTGTGAAAGTGCAGAGAGGCAAACCTGAGAAGGCCTAATGTTGCTTCAGATGTGCCTAAGGAGAAAGAGAAAATGAAACCGCATTCCCTATTTCATAACATACAAAGGGATAAGACATGCAGACACAGGGAGAACACCATTTGAACATGAAGGCAACCTTCTGTAAGCCAAGGAGAGAAACCTGGAACAGATCCTTCCCTCTAAGCCTTTAGAAGAAACCAGCCCTGCTCACATCTTGATTTTGGACTCCTAGGCTCCAGAACTGTGCAACAGTACATTTCCATTGTTCTAGCCATCCATTCTGTGGCATTTTTTATGCAGCCCTAGAAAACTAATACCAAAATCTGTTTTAGTTTGCTATGGTTGCCATAACAGAGTACCACAGACTGCGTGGCTTAAACAACAGAAATGTACTGTTGCACAGCCCTGGAGCCTAGGAGTCCAAAATCCAGGTTGGCAGGGTGGGCTCCTTCTGAGGGCTGTGAGGGAATGATCTGTTCCAGGCCTCTCTCCTTGGCTTGCAGATGACCGTCTTCCTCCTAGGTCTGTTCACATCATCTTCCCTCCATGCGTGTCTCTGTGTTCAAATTTCCCCTTTTTTTAAGGACACCAGTCATAGTGGATTAGGGCCCCCCACAATGACCTCACTTTAACTTAAATACCTCTGTAAGGACCCTGTCTCCAAATAAGATGTTCTGGGATACTAGGGGTTAGAATGTAAACGTTTGGGTAACATATGGCTTTTCAGGGTAATGTGTTACCTTTAAATGTATTGTTGGATATACTTGAAGTTTGTGGTGGGCCAGAACCCCATACTGGGATGGTGTGACCTGAAACCAGTCCTCGTAGTTCTGTCTCTGTGACCTTAAGCCACATCACCTCTCCATACCTGCTTCCCCATCTTTAAAAATATCCTTTCTAACACAATTATTTTATTATACTTTATTTTATATCATTCTGCACTTACTAACGTACTTAGCACTATGCAGAAATGGGACAGCTTAATTCAGCAATCACTGAATACACACCTTTTCAGGGCCAAGCATTCTGCTAGGTAATAGGGACATAGAAATGGGTCTGGAAGAGCAGCTGACCTCAAGGAGCTCCCAATCTAGTGGGCTCTAGGTGTTATATTTTTAAATTGACAAATGAAAGTCTACCCGTTACTTGTGGGAACTGGGTATATATTCACTCTCCTTCTCACTCTAAATTCATTGCATGAATATAGGATGATGCTAATCCTTCTAAGATGAGAAGAATGGAAAACACAGCTGAATTGTAAGAGTGGAAAGCCATCTAAAATGTACTGACGACTGACTAGCATTGGGTATTTTACTTCCATCCTTCTCTAATACTCAAAGATGTTCCAGGCAGAATTTGTGTAAGAAAAACCAAATCCAATAGCAAAAGGCAAGGGAGAAAAATCCAACTCCCTTAGCAGCGGTATTATGAGGGATTTCTGTTGTGTCTTTGTACCTTATATGTCAGCATAGTGGAACCACCTATATATCAAAATGACATTGAAAAAAATATATTTTTAAGATCTCTACAGTGAACATAAAAGCTATGAACCACCTGAATACATAATAACCCTGATTGTGGCTTTACCCTCAGTGCAGCACAGTTTAAAGACGATCCTAAGCAGACACATAAATAAGAGCAGAATAACCGCTGGATAAGATCAAGATTGCATTTAGAGCTAGAAAGGCTGAAATCTGCCTTGGACATTTCTAACGACTGCTGAACAGAAGATAAGTGAGCTGTGTCTTAGTTACAGACTTGAAGGTACACTGGACTCATTAAAGGGTAATTTGGGAAATAACAGCGATGATGATAATGTTAATGAAATAATTATAAAACTCCTCTCTGACCTTGGCTGGGTTATGGTTCCAGCCAGCTTCCTCCAAGCCCAACTATTTAGCCTGCACTAGCTTTCAGCTGCTGCTCATCACAGCATCTGTATTCATTCCCAGAGCTGGCGGGCAACCTCCTACCTTTGAACTGGATAAATAAACATGACAGTGAGCCCTTCAATGAATGCCCACCCAGGGTTATTGTAAAGGCTTTAGGCCAGTCTGTCCTAAAACTGAAGACAGATTTAAGGTGCCTTTGCCATTTACTGGAAACCCATGTTGAACGGGAAGACTTATTGGGGCCAGTGATTCTAAAATAATAAATACAGAAGACATGGAAGTCAAGTCCAAACCCACACCAAACTGCCTGGCAGGTTGCAGAGCAACTTTAAACATACAACCTTCTACAGGAGCAAATGTAGAGAAAAACCACCAAGCTCTTGTCATCCCAGCCCAACTGTTTATAAACACTCTTTTAGCCGAGGTTCAGTCTTTAGCTCATTCTCATGCCTGTGTCTACAGTTATCTGAGAGTAAAAACAAAAAAATTACCTTTCACCAGTGCATACAGACAAAACTAGGATTGTTTTTTCTTTTCACTGCCTAGAAATAAACCTGGGGTCAGAGGTTTAGAAATAATTTGAGTGGCAGTCATTTCAGGGATGAGAAATATGACAGTCATGGCTAAGGCTGAGTAGCAGAGGAATATAGCACTCACCCGGTCTTATCTCCCTTCTCTAACTCCTGATTGACTTCATTTTTCCCTTGGTAAGACTTTTTATTTTGAGTTGCATATTCAAACAGATAACTGCTTACCGTCATATGCTATTTATCCTCTGTTCAGGGTTGCAAAAATTACCAAACACACCCTCCACAGCTGTGTTTGCCAATAGTTTCTGGACCCATTTGGGGCTGATCTCATTCTTATCCTCCCTCCAGCACCTATCAAAGTAATGAATGGTGTAACTTCCCTGTAGCGATGCTGGTATGAATAGTAACATGAATAGTAAGGTGCCGCAGTAGGAATTTTTTGCTTCTCTCTGATTAATAGGTATTTCGGAATCACAGCTCTTTCACTGTTTTCTTTAGATTGGGGGAATCTTGGTGCATAGGGTTGGAATCTGAGCGGGAAGAAGAGAGCTTCTCAGATCATGGTAGAAAGAACCATCAGGGTTTACTTTTCTCTCGTAATTTCAGCTAACAGGCAGTATAACTGGGTTGTTGAGAGCTTGGACTTGGGGTCAGACTGGCCCGGACTGAATGCTTGTTTGGTAAAGAGGGGGAGCCACCTAACCTCTTCTCAGGCTCTGTTCCCTCACCAGAAGATAGGGGTAATATTAATACCTCTCCCCAGGGGTGGGGTGAGGTTTAAATGCCATAGCACTGGGAGAGGCATTAGCAATGTGCCTGCCAAGCTGTAGACCACTCTGTTCATCAGATGCTGCCAGAATGATTATTAGGATCCCCAGGGAGCTTGGTCCCTTCCCCAGCTGAGCTCTTCAGTCCAGCCGTGGTTAACTGGACACTAGGAGGGGGTCAGGGGAGAGCTTCTAGTTGTTCAAGGAAGGAGGGGGCATTTCTAGGTTCTAACACAAGGCACAGTGAAGAAAACACTTGGATACATAGATGTAAAAATGATCATGGAATTGCTGTCCTGGATTGAACTGATGATGGTGTTTACAAATTTAGGGTCATACTTTCAAAAGGGACTGTGGTAAGCTTTGGGCAAATTCTAGTCTCTATCCCAAATTTTCAAATGGGATCATGATAGTACACTGGTTCTCCAAGCCTGGTCCTTGCAGCAGCAGCACAGAGGAACTTGTCAGAAATGCAAATGCCTAGGCCTCACTCTTGACCTAATAAATCAGAAATTATGGGAGTGGATTTGTGTTTAACAAGCCCAGGTGAATGTGATGCATATTAGAGAACTCTTACCTCCTCTACATACATGAATCCCTTTTACTGGTACTCTTAAACAGAAAAAAACCCTCACTTTTTAATCCTGTTGTTGGTGGGATGCGATTGAGCCAACCTTGAAAGGTAGTCTTTAGAGCAGGTGTGAGTAAGTAGAGTTTCAGGGGTCTGCAGGCTAGAAGTGATTGATTCTTAAAAGGAGCTGATAAATCTAATCAGTCATCATCCTGTGAGAGGCTTTCTAGATGTCGTGCTAAATGCAGTTCAACAAACTTAATAGTATGTTTACTCACCCTATGGTATCCTTACTTTGTTAGAGATTAGTACTAGGAATTAGTGGAGTGTAGGCTTTTAGTCCCTGCAAACACTGTAGCTGAGAATAAAAGATCCTAAAGTAAAAGGTGTTAATCTGCTTACTCTCAAAGTCTGAGATAAGCACCAATCTCAAAGCTGAGCAGTGTGGAGAGCAAACCTCCTCACTAGATTTTGTTAATGGGATGCCTGAGAAGAGCACAGCTGCAGGGATTTGGTTTTTGTGTCCTTATCGTCAATCCCACCCATCTCCCATTGGGTAGCAGCCATAGCATCAGATCTGCTCCACTCCTAGCTTTAGGGATGGGCCCCAGCTCGATGAAAAGGCAGAGTAATCCTCTCCCTCTTACCATGGTGATGGGCTAGGAAACCCAGTCTGGCCAATTAGAACAGGCATTTTCCTGGCCGCAAGATGGAAGTAGTCCAAGCAGGGGGATTTCTGTTACAATACAGAAGCTCCTTGTTAACAGTGTGTGGGGTGGGGAGCTGTTTGCCCCATGCATGATGGTCACCTGCAGACAAGGTCATAAAAGTCAGTTGCTCTTATTTATCAGTATTATTCTTCCTCTTATCATCTACCCAATTCTTGAAGGGAATAAGATGTGTAAAAGAGCTTCTGAACAAGGTGACCTAGAAGGAAGAAATAACTTGCAGCAGAGATAGAGAAATACTCAAGAATTTCTAAGAAAAAGAATCAAAAAGAAACATGAGCAGAAAATGACTATCTCTCGGTCTTGTGAAAAACACAAATATTAAAAAAGACACCTTGAGATGTTAACTGCAAAGTAAGCACCTCCATCCCCCACAAAAGGGGAGGATTAGATAAGGCTTCAGGAAGATATGAAGCTCTTGAAGTGAAATCCAAATAATCTAGACAAAGAGTAGAAGGAAAGAACCTTCTAGACATATGCAGAGATCCCGTAGCAAGTGGAAACAAGATGTGTATAGGAGCTGAGGAAAAAGCCAGAGAAACTGAAGGAGAGCAAGAATGGTATAACATGGTATAAGATATCTGGGCACACAGACACTGACATTGAACATGGAACTGCTCTCCTGGACTGAAGTGTCTCAAGAGGATAAGAATTAGATCACACAGGTCTTTTAGGCCATGTTAAAAGTTGTGGTCTTAAGAGCAATGGAATGCTGCAAGTTGAAGGGTGCATGTGGTACCATGATGAGTTTTGCAGGGAGGTATGTCAATGCCTAATTCTCAATCATAGCCTATTAGAAAAGGTGTGAAGACTTTACAACACCCTATCCTCTTAGCAGAGTCCAAGGGTTCCTGCCATGGCTATGATGATACTACAGACCGATGGAGGAAGGTAAGAAACAAGTTATCTTCTAGGCACAGGAAGCCCAACACAGCCCTACACTCCAAAATTTGATGCTCATCCTCCTTGGCACCCAGACCCTGCCGTGAGAATGAGTTGGAAATGAGTCCCATCTGATGGAAAAAACCTTTCCTGGCTGGAATTTCCTTTCTGGGGCTCTGCATAGCATACCATAGGCCTGCAGCTAGCATACCAACCCAATGGTGTGTCATCTAACAAATCCAAGTAATCTACTACCCGCAATGACTATTTTCCTCAACTGTTAGACAAGCTTTCATTTTTCTTGACATATTCATGTTTTTGAAACTGACAGGCCTTAGAATCATTATATACATTTAATATAAGATTTATTTTTTTTCTTTTCCCCCATTAAAAAGGCTGATGATAAAGGAAATGCCACAGATTTCGTGCTCGTGATTCTCTCCCTTTTCATTTTAATAACAGTTTACACTTTCTCATTTTTCTCACTGAGCTCCTTTAAGGACAGAAACTGCTTTATTCATCTTAGTATATTTCCTGCCCCTTCCAGCAAATAGTACCTACTGGGACCTGGCACATAGTAGGAGTCAAATATTGAATTAATGAATGAGCCAATAAGTGAATGAATAAATAATATCACACATATGATTCAAAGATATCCCTAAAGATCCCTTGGGGGAAAAAATACAGATTTCTATTTTTATCTGTAATCTGGGCTGAGCTTGGAAAACCCAACATTCTTTGAGTATTTACAGTGAACCAGGCTCTACGCTAAGAGCTTTACATGTAATGTCTCATTTAATGTTCAGATGAACTCTGAATTGATAGCATGTTCTCTTAACCACTTAACTAGCATATATACTGAGATCAGCAATTATTTGCCCCAGGGTAACCCATTTGTAAGTAGAATCACCATTTCTCAACTCTGCCTGACTCCACTGCCTGTCCTCCTAGCCAGTGCATTGAAACATTTTAAATATATCTTCCGGGTTTGAAATTACAGAATAGAATCCTATGAAAGTCTAGTGTCTGCATCCTTCCCTATCCTTGGGTCATAATGTTGCCATCTGGAGTTGTCAAGAATACTCAAGGATAAGGGAAGAGCACCTCCAATTCCTTTGTTGCATAGAGATCCAACTCAGGAAAAGATACTTATGTTAATAGAATCATCTGCATATTTCCTTCTATTCAGGGAATTTCTTTTATCTTATTTCAAGTAGTGAGGTTTATCCTCACATTTCAACTTTGAATGTAGAAATGCATTCTTGCTAAATCAGACACTTCTTTCTCTTTGGAAAGAAAAGTGGAAAGAATTGCAAGGTACCATAATGGGATGTTCGTGCAAAATATTCAGCCTAGGTTAAATTTAGTGGGGAGGTACCATTTTATATTTAGATGTCAAGTCACATTCCTTGAAACATGCTGTATTAGGAACTGCTTGTTCCCTCATGCTTTCCCCTTTCTCTGTAGAAAGAGACCTCTGATTTTTTGGCCACCCAAAGCAGAGACTATACTTGTCAGTTGGGGCTATGGGTCTAAATTCTGCCCAATACTCTGTAAATGCAAGTATCTTGTGGCAGCTTTAAGAATCTTCCTGAAAAGTCTGCTGCTGTATTCCCTTTGCTCCATCCTCTTCATTTCTTCTTTGCTGATGGCTGGAATTTTATTGTGCTGGCTGTTAGTAAAGCAGCGACATTGGACCATGAGGCAATCTTGGAAAAGAGGCCATACATAGTGGAAATGTAAGATAGAACAAGCCTGGGTTCCTGAGGTTTTCATGGAATAGAACCTTCATAATAACCCCATACTGCCCATCTCCAGATGCTGACATAAGAGAATAAACTTCTATCTATAAGCCATTGTTTTAAATTCATTTAAGGCAAACTGAATCCTAACTGACACACATGCCAGCAGCATTCACTAAGACCCTGATAGTAGTAATGGCTAGACTACAAATATCAATGTCAACCTTATAACAGCCTTGTGACAGGATCCAGTTATCTTCCTACTAAGATATGGGTATTTCATGCAACTGCCACTTGGAATTCTGATAGAAACTCTGGTTATCTCTTGAGGGGTAGGGAGTTACAGAATGAATAGATAAGCAAAACACCAAAAAACAAAACAAAACAAAAAGGTGGACAGTTCAACCTCTGGGTACAAGGCAAGAAGGAGAGTTACCTAAGAACTAGAGAAGTAAGAGAACAAATTAAACCTATGTGAAAGGGTTCAAACAGAAGTGGAATTTGGAAGCAAGCTTCGGTTGGCCATTTTAGATCTGTCTAGAACAACTCACCTCCTATACCTGAGAAGAAAGCAAGGTTGGGTGGCTTGTAAAATGATTCTTTCTTGCCGTCCTCCATCCATTCTCTGCAAAAACACTTCTCAAACTAGGGATCTATTTTTTTCTTTTTAAATTGTATTGAAGTATAGTCAATTTACAATGTTGTGTTAATTTCTTATCTATATGAATATATATATATGTTCTTTTTCATATTCTTTTCCATTATGGTTTGTCACAGAATATTGACTATAGTTCCCTGTGCTCTCCAGTAGGACCTTGTTGTTTATCCATCCTGTATATAATAGTTTGCCTCTGCTAATCTCAAACTCCCAATCCTTCCCTCCCCTCCCCTCCCCTCCCCTCCCCTCCCACCTGGTAACCACAAGTCTGTTGTCTATATCTGTGAGTCTGTTTTTGTTTCATAGATATATTGATTTGCATCATATTTTAGATTCCACATGTAAGTGATATATGATATTTGTCTTTGTCTGGCTTACTTTGCTTAGTATGATAATCTCTGTGTCCATCCATGTTGCTACAAATGGTATTATTTCATTCTTTTTTATGGCTGAGTAGTACTCCATTGTATATATGTACCATATCTTAATCCATTCCTCTGTTGATGGACATTTAGGTTGTTTCAATGTATTGGCTATTGTAAACAGTGCTGCTATGAACATAGGAGTGCATGTATCTTTTTGAATTATATCAATCATTTTGTCTGGGTATATGCCCAGGAATGGGATTGCTGGATCATATGGTAACTCTTATTTTTAGTTTTTTTGAGGAACCTCCATACAGTCCAACTAAGGATCTTGTTAAAAATGCAAATGCTGCTTCAAATGACCTGGGTGGGACCCAAGACTCAGCCTTTCTAACCAGCTCCCAAATGCTGATGCTCAGGCAGCCAGTACACCTGTGGACTATGCCTGGAGTAGAAAGGCTCTGCATGACTGTCATAGAGATCTCTGAAAACCTCAATCAGATCATGTCAGTCTCCTGCTTAAAACCCTCCAATAATTTCCCACTGTGATTTGGGTCAAATGCAAATTTCTTATTGTGTCCCTGGAGACCCAGTGTCATCTAGTCCCTGCCCACACTGTTGGCCACATTTCAGCCCACTCCCTGCCTGATCCAGTCTCCTCCAGCCTCCCTGGACTGATTTCTGCCTCTCAAAGATGCCATCCTTATCTCAGCACCTTGCTTCATTTTTCTCATGACATTTATCAATATCTGGAATTTTGATGTATTCTAAACCTGTAGAATATAAGCTGTTAGTATATATCGCTGTAGTCCCAACACCTGCTATATCAGCACAGTGCCTTCTATGGTTTAGGTGCTCAATGCAAATGAACACCAAAAGCTAAAGTTTGGACCACAACAGTAGCAAAAATAATTGATCCTGGGGTCCAAAATGCTGGTGGACAAGAGGAACTGGAGGACCAAGTAAAGACGGCATTCTCTGCAATACATAGACACACATAGGTTGTGTCCTAGAAGAAATGACTCCAGTTTAAGTCAGATCCCTACAGCAAATAGCACCAGAACTGCCTTTCCTGAGTCCCAGTGAATGGTTGATCCACAACAATGTCCAACAGAAAAAAAAGCCCATGACAAGGGTTGTTGGGCGCTGCATCAAGGGTTGTTGGGCTGTTGCATGAGCCAGCCTTTAGGCTCCAGGGGAAGGCTTTTGTGATGGTGATGATTTCTGTGGCAAAGGAGATTGAGCCCAGGGTCATCCCAACTGAGACCCATCTCTGAATATGACCCCATTTCCCAACAAAGTCCTCAGGAAGAGTTAGTGCCCCCATCTCTTTCTGCCAATCTATGACTGCAAGGCTGTAAAATCCAAACAAACATGTTTGTTTCCAGAAAGGTTACCCAGTTCATGCTAAGGAAATGGCCATCATGTGTTTCCTTTCAACTCACCCCTGATTCTCTCCCCAAGGGTGGAAATAAAACACTTTGAAAGTCTGAGAACATTCAAAATAAGCCATCATTTAGAAGTAACGGCCGCTCGTGCTATGCACATAAATAAAAATCCATACTAACCTCAAACACATTTATAAGGTCATTGTAAAGAGTTTGCCTTTTCTCTATAAATGTCTGAAAAGATTAATTAAGAGCAGGATGACTCATCCGTCTAGATTGATTAAATGCATCTTTAAGGGTCAGACTAGAAACAACGCCTAGATACATTAACATACAATTTGCCCAGTGATTAGTCTATTTATTTTACTTGCTGACAATATTTCTGGAATTGAGTCATTGTTAATCTTTGTCTGGAGGAAGAGACACGACCACCCTATTCCCCATCCAAGAAGCCATCTTCTCTCACCTCCCAGACTAGCATTCTCTCTCCAAATGTGCAGAGTCCTTTAGAGCTTGGGAAGGAACAAAGATAGCACAGAATACAGGGAGTGCTATTAAAGTCGCATCCCAAACTCAGTCCACTGCTTCCTTCATTAGCTCTCTGAACAATGTCTCTGCCCTCTTGGAATTTCTTCTCCTTTTTTATACCCTTTGCATCAGGACACATTCTCTAAAAAAACCTTTTGGGAAGGTCCTCTTTCCCAAACCAAGGCATTAATTATGTACCGATATCTAGGCCTAAAGAGTAATCGCTAACGTTGGGTGGTGACCGTGTGTAGTAATATACTGTATTGCTTGCATTTTGTTATTTCAATTAATAGTCACAGAAACTCTGTAAGGAGTTCAGGACGTAAGTATTCACATCCTCATCTCACGGGTTAGTGAAACTGGGATTCAGAGAAACAGGAGTCTTTGGCTGTGTTCACTGAGTTAGAAGTGACCGATGCAGGCTTCATAGCTCAATATGTTGGACAGCAAGCCTGTGCTCTTAGGTCTTGGGCCATGTTGTGCCCCAAATGTCATGTTGAATCTTTCACTTCTGCTTCTCCAAAGTAGGAATCTTGAGCCCCCATGTGCGCAGTTGAAGACTAAGACTAAACCTTCTCCCCTGAGTTGCATCACCATCCACATCTCTGGGAGCAAGTCAAGCTCATGGCGCACCCCAGACACATTTGTTGATAGTTCGAGTGCAAATTACGTTGGTAATTTCCCTTTGGCTGTTCCTTGGTGATGGTGGACAGTTCTCTGGCACTTATCTAAGCTATGTTTATTAATATAACTGCTAGGAGGTTTTTAAAGAGCCGATCATACTTCTAGACTGACTACATGGTTCTAAAAAGAGTCTACCAACACAGCCGTAAAGAAAACAAAGCACTCTGAGTGGACAGTAAAAGGAACCAGGATGCAGTCTTCCTCATCAAAGTAGTGCAAAACTGGGTATCGTGGGATCACACCACCATTGTTTTGGAACAGGTTAGTTACCCTCTCTGAGCCTCAGTTTTTCTGTCTGTAGCAGGGGTCTATTAACTTATAAGGTTGTTGCAAATATTATACGAGATAACAAGGGCAAAGCAAGAAGCATGGTAACTGTCAAATAATAAATGCTCAATGAAGGAGAACTATAATTGTTACTGATCCCTGACTTATGTTCTATATAACATAAATAATGATGATGACCATTGCCAGCCATCTCTTTAAAGTTAACTATGTATCAGGCACTGTTCTAAGCACCTTGTATAATTTAGCTCATTCAATTCTCACAACAGTTCTGTGAGTACTGTTGTATTCCCAGCTTACAGATGGGTATGCTGAGGTCCAGAAAGGAACATTTATTTGCCTAAGATCACACTGCCCGTCATTCTCCATTGAAAACAGGCACTTTAGCTCCAGAGCACACTCTCTTAATCATGCTCCATGCAAAGTTGTTACACAGCCACAAATCCAGTGATTACAACATAAACCACTGAAACAGAAGAGGCAGGGTAATTTAGCCTCCAGGGCCTGGCCTGTCTCTTCCTTCCCCACTCTTCCTACCCTCCCCTCCCCCACCATTTGAGTGTTTAAGCCAACATGTAGCTAAGGAGAAAACAGAGGAGAGGTTTGTTCCACCAGAGTTCCTTCTCAAGTGGAGCCTCTCAACAGTTTTTAAGATAAAATGATGATGTCATGGTTATTAAGACAACAAGGAAAAAATAATAGAAAAGTACCATGAAAGTAAAAGCGTTACAGGCAACAAACAGTGGTTCAGGCCCTGTATTTCTCCAATTCAGCCCATTCCCCATAAGAGAAGCTACTATCCTAAGTCCTTACCCCCTCCTCACCTCTGATCACCAACCTCCTGCTGGCCTCTCCTTTCACCCAACTGATTCCTATTCATCCATCACATTTCGGCTTAGATCTCACCTCCTCCAGAAGGCCTTCCTAGATCCCCATGCCCTGCTCTCTCCGGCAGGATTAAGCAACTTCTTTGGGACTCCTGTAGCATTCATCATGGTTTAATAAGTGCAATGACCTATAAACTCCATGAGGGCAGCATCTAACTCCAGCAGGTATTCCTCTGTATCCCCAGAGTCTAGCATTTTGCCTGAGATATAGTTAGACACCTCAGTAAACATATGTTGTATACTTTTGAGAACCACAAAGCATGTCACTTCTTTTAAGGTTTAGAATCAGGTGATACAGTTCTTAAAAGTGAAATTTTTCATGATTGAAAAGGAATATAAACAATTGTGGAAGAGTAACAGCCAGTCTATTCTCTTAGGTTACTCCACTCAATAATTTGGAAACCTAGGCAAAGTTTAACAGTACTTACTACTGGAACATTCTTCCCTAAAATGATCCCAAAGTACTCCTCCTGTAGTTTAAACTCATTCCACTTCATCTGGTTCCCTGTGAAAGTAATTCTCAGGGGCTGCATGATAATTATGATATTTTCCTTTAGCTTTCTCTTCTCTGGATTAATAACCTGGGCTTCTTAAACTTTTCCCTATGAAAATCTATTAATTTTTATTGCTTTCTCATTTCTCCATACTATTCATATTTTAATGCATATCGTTAAATCTCATAAAGAAAGAAAATGTTTGAGGTCCATATTCTTATCTTTGTTCTCTGAGGGCTTAAATACAAAAAAACAAAAGAAAAAAAAAGCTGATTATATCTACAAAGTAAGGAGTAAGATATGGGTTTCAATAATGGTCATCTGGTCTTAGTCTACCTTTTTTCTTTTTCCTTTTTGCTATTTGAGGCTTATCTTTTTGTTTGTTTTTGTTTTGTTTTTGTTTGTCCTAAGAACTTTTATTGAGATATAATTGACATACAGTAAACTGCATATATTTAAAGTGTACAATTGGATTTTTTTTTCTTATTAGTAATGTATATATGGCAGTCCCAGTCTCCCAATTCATCCCATCCCAACCACCCCGCTTTCCTCCCTTGGTGTCCATGTGTTTGTTCTCTACATCTGTGTCTCTGTTTCTGCCTTGCAAACTGGTTGATCTGTACCATTTTTCTAGATTCCGCATGTATGCATTAATACACGATATTTGTTTTTCTTGTTCTGACTTACTTCACGCTGTATGACAGTCTCTAGGTCCATCCATGTCTCTACAAATGTCCCAATTTCGTTCCTTTTTACAGCTGAGTAATATTCCATTGTATGTATGGAATATTACTTTATTCTTTATCCCATTCATCTGTTGATGGACATTTAGGTTGCTTCCATGTCCTGGCTATTGTAAATAGTGCTGCAGTGAACATTGGGGTGCTTGTGTCTTTTTGAATTATGGTTTTCTTTGGGTATATGCCCAGTAGTGGGATTGCTGGGTTATATGGTAGTTCTATTTTTAGTTTTTCAAGGAACCTCCATACTGTTTTCCGTAGTGGCTGTATCAATTTACATTCCCATCAGCAGTGTGAGAGCGTTCCCTTTTCTCCACACCCTCTCCAGCATTTACTGTTTGTTGATTTTCTGATGATGCCCATTCTAACTGGTGTGAGGTGATACCTCACTGTGGTTTTGATTTGCATTTCTCTAATAATTAGTGATGCTGAGCAGCTTTCCATGTGCCTCTTGGCCATCTGTGTGTCTTCTTTGGAGAAATGTCTGTTTAGGTCTTCTGCCCATTTTTCGATTGGGTTGTTTGCTTTTTTGATATTGCGCTGCATGAACTGTTTATGAGGCTCATCTTTTGAAACATGCTCTACTTTCTACAAAGTCCTAGAAGACAGAGATGATGTAAAGCCCATGGTTTAGTATAAGCATACACATTAAGACAGAAATCATGCCACAGTTCCAGAATGGTCCCATTTCAACTACTTGGACCTGTTTTTCCATGAGTAGAACTCGTGTCATATCTGTTTCCTAAGTTAAGGCTCAAAAAATATGGTCAACTCATATATGGCATAGGATCTCTAGGTAATGATGTTTATATCAGTAGGAAACATTGATTGAGCATCCCTTCCTATGGTAGTCATTCAGAGGCATTTTCTCTTTTAGTCATTAAAACATTTTTATGGGATAGATAGTCTTTCATCCCCATTTTACAGATGAGGAAGTTAAGCCTCAGAAAAACTTATATAGAATCATCTACCAGTAGGTGGCAGGGCAGGGACTCCAGCAGGTCTGTCTGACAGCACTCTAAGCTCTAGGCACCTGTGCTGAAGGCTCTGGAAGTACAGCTTTGGGGGGGGGGGGGGTTGTTTGTCTATTTGTTTTTTCATTTCACGTGCACAGTAGTTTTATAATAATTTTTTTTTTTGACATAGAGAAGCAGTATCTTTTACACTTTTTGACAAGACTCTAAGTTGGTTCACCTGTTTTGGAGCGTGTAGACACTGGGGCATGTGACCACACCTAGGAGCATCTGGCAGCATCTGTGGGTGTTGAAGATGTGCATATCCTAGGGCCCAGCCATGGTACCCTAGGCAGTATGGCAAATACCATTGGTCATCTGACCCAGTCCCTTTCCACAGCCCTATGCTGTCCAGAAATTTTCCTGTAATTGGCTGAGGGATCAACTACATGACCCTGTAGTGTAAACAGGGTGTAGGTGAAAATCACTGAGTAGGGCCTCTTGGAAAACTTGTTTACAGGGATAGTATGACTACACTACTTTATCTCCTGAAACTTCTTCCTGACTGGAGCATGACACAATGCCTAGAGTTGCTGTAACTGTGTTGTGGTTATAAAACAGCAAACCTGTGGGTAAAAGTGTACCCTGTAAGGATGATGGAGCAGAGAAGTAGAACAAACCTGGATCCCATTGGCATCACTCAACTGGCCTGGCAGTCCTGGAATGCCTACCTCCAGGCTTGTTGGTATGTTATGAAGAATAACCTCCTGTACTATCAATTCACTGTTAGTTGGCTTTCTTTTCACCAGAGTTCTCTAAAGAAGCTCTCACACATACACGAGATGACATACACAGATATTTGTAATGTGAAAAATCACAAAGCTTAATGCCCATCAAGAGGAAAATAGATATATAAATAGCATATTCATTCAATGATACATGGTAATTAAAAAGGAATAAACTAGATCTACATAACATAATTCTTTTTTATTATTTTATTGAAGTATAGTTGACTTACAATGTTGTGTTAGTTTCTGGTATATAGAAAAGTGATTCAGTTATACATATATATATTAGTTTGCATCTGCTAATCCCAAACTCCCAATCCATTCCTTCCTCCTGACTTGACAACCACAAATCTGTTCTCTAAAATAGATAATTCTTGAAACCAGAATGTAAAGTGAAAAATGAAAATTGCTGAATGACGTGTGTTCAGTACAATACCACTTAAATATATTTTTTAAAAACACAGTTCTATAAAGTTTATGGCTATATCCACATATACAAAAAGTATAAAGACATGGATGTAAAAAAAAAAAAAGACATGGATGTGAAGGAAACACACTAACTCGAGGGAGGGAGGAATGATACGGGGGAAGTGCAATAGAGGCACTTCAGCTGAACCTGTGGAGTTTTACTTTGTAGAAGTAATCTGAATCAAATACAGCCAAAAATCTTAACATTTGTGAAATATGGGTGTGGATCCATGGGTATTTGCTACATAATTCTCTGTGTTTTCCTGTGAATTTTAAGTGCTTTATACTTTTAAAATATAGATGAAGAAAAGGAAAGAGACTGTTTCAAGAAACAGTTGTACATTTATATAAAAGTACTCTGTCAAGTATAAGGTAACATGTAAAGCCATATGATTTATTATTATAATTGCCATCAACTGTAGGCTGTATTGAGGAGTGAACTTTCTGTGAGCCCTGAAGAAAGGGTAGGATGAGATTTAGCTAGGCAGTAGAGGTGAAGGAGCATTATGGACTGAACTGTCTACCCAAAATGTGTATGTTGAAACCCTAACCCCCAGTGTGACTGTATTTAAAGACAGGGCCATTAAGGAGGTAATTCAGGTTAAATCAGGTCATAAGAGTGAGACAAATCTAATAGGACTGATGTCCTTATAAGAAGAGGTAGAGACACCAAGAACACACTAATACAGAGAAAAAGCCATGTCATGACATAGTGAGAGGATGGTTGTCTACAACCCAAGGAGAAAGGCCTCAGGAGAAACCAGACCTGCTGACACCTTGATCTTGGACTTCCAGCCTCTAGAATGGTGAGAAAATACATTTCTGTTGTTTAAGTCTGTGGTGTTCTGTTACGGCAGCCTAAGCAGACTGATACAGGGAGTATGTGTAGAACTGTGGTTCTCAAAAGTGAATGGTGCTTTGTAACAGGAGGCATTTAAGAATTTGTAGGGGGAGAGTAATGGTTGGTGGTCACAAAGCTGAGGAGCACAACGGCCATCTAATGGGCAGTGGCCAGGGAGGCAAAACCTTTTTCAGTGCCCAGTTCCGTGCTCATGACAAAAAACAATTCTGTGTCCCGAATACCTTTAAAATACCCCACAGGACATTCGTGAGAGGAGAAACCTGTGTATAATTATCTAAAGCTACATAAAAATGCAAAAAAAAAAAGTGGGGAATTTTTGCCAGATAATATTATACACTGAGTTTTCCAGGAGTGTAACTACTATGCAGATTAAGGGAGGATTGTACTTTGTTTTCTTTGGAACTTTGCCAAAAGGTACGCACCACCATGTTGGAAAATTCTATGGCTGACAATAACAATAATGACGTTTATGCTGTCCACACGACATATCCTTGTCAGTCTTCATCCATAGCCATCGGATCTGCCAATAGTCTGCAGACCCCAGAGAGCTGGCCAAATCCAGTCTGCTGCCTGTTTTTGTACATGAAGTTTTATTGGGACACAACCAATAAAACTCACTCATTACGTATCATCATCATCTATGGCTGCTTTCTCAGTAAAATAGCAGAATTGAGAATGGCTTGCAGACCCATTACAGAAATGGGTCTGACCCATTACAGAAATGTTTGTAATCCCCTGGTATAAAGTGATTCTGTATGTAGTACTAACCTCCAATTCCTTCAGTCCCTAATCTAATTTAATCCTAGAATTGAAATACATATGAATTTATCATCTTACTTCCCTTTTAAGTTCTATTAATTATAGCAAATGCATTACTTAGATTCATTTGAAGTTGTGTAGATATCTCTGTATCTGTGACATTCACTTCAGGAAGGAAGTGGAAATCATTTCAGTAAAGAGGGGGAAGTATTTTTAAATATTCTCAAAGGTTGAAGAACAGCTACTCTGGACCTAAAAGAATGAAGAACACAAAGAACAAAGAAAGAGTTATGTGCCCAAGAAGAAAACTGAAAACCAGCACCATGCTGAAGATGAACTGACCTTAAGCTCCAGGAAAAAAAAAACTACTGGGTTTATCTATACATCACTTAACTCAGGAACTGGTACATGGGACTCACTCAATAAACACTAGGCTGAATGCGCCCACGAATGGAGGGATGGATGTGGCATATGAATGATGCAAGGACAAAGTACTGGAGTAGGGAGCTTCCTTTCTCAAAGGATCATCAAGCAGAAGCTCACTGGTCATTTGCTGGGCAGTTTATAGCAGAGATTCCTTCATACAAGGGCAAACTGAATGGACCAGAGAACTCTCTAGGTCTCTAAAACTCCACTCCTGAGGCTGACATCCAGTACTCCTAAGATGCAAAGTTCATTACTTGGAGCAGCAAAGACCTTGTTCAAATTTTAGACTGAGTATGATCTAAAACTGTCAAGATCTGCCCAGCCTTCTGACTTCATCCCTCAGCCAGTTACATGAGACAGTAGAGATGGGGGTAGAGTGTGGTAGTAACATATACAGGACTCTGGCATCAAACAGGTTTAGGCTGGAGGGTAGACTGTGGGCAAAGATGAACACCAAAATTCCTCTCATCCTTGATGCACACCCCTTTGCAATATGATGCTGCAGAGCGTTCTATCAGGAGGTGAAGTCTATCACTTTACCCTTGGATCTGGGCTGGCCTCGTGACTTGTTTTGAGTGGTAAAATGCAGCAGAAGGGACATGGTGTAACTTCTGAGCCTAGGTCTCAAGAGGCCTGGTAGCTTCTGACTTAACTTTCTTGAAATTTACAGCCCCATATGATGAAGTCTTGTCCAGCTCAGGGATTGGCAGAGTATGGCCCATGGGCCAAATTCACCCCGCCCGCTGTTTTTGTAAAGTTTTATTGGAACACAGCCATGCCCATGTGTCTGTCTGTCTATAACTGCTTGCACACTACAAACAGCAGAGCTGAGAAGCTGCATCAGAGTCTGAATGTCTTGCAAAGCCAAAAATGCTTCCTATCTGGCCCTTTACAGAAGAAGTTTGCTGAACCTTGGTCTGGCTGCTGCAGGATGAGACCACACGGGACAGAGAGGAGCTGTCCCAGCCGAGGTCTCCCCAGAACAAGCAGCTCCCAGTTAAATACCAAATCAGTACATCTACATGAGTGATCGCAGGTGTGTCCAGCAGAACAGTCCAGCTGAACTCAGCCCTAATTGCAGACCCATAAATTGATGAACAAATATAATGACTATTGGTTTAGGGCACTAAGTTTTGGGGTGGTTTGTTCTGCAGGAATAAGTAATGGAGAGGGGCGGCTGTGGCTCAGCCATTCAACAGCACAGTGTCTGTTCCCAGCTCACGTTTTTGAAGGGCTCACCAGTTCAGTGCAGGCTGGCTGGCTTCCAACTACCAATATACAGATCTCTCTGCCTGGGGGCTTTCTCCAAAGCCTTGCAAGGGCTCTGTCCAAGCCAGGAAGTTAACACTCCACCTGCACCCCACCCACCCTCAATCAACAATCAACAGAAGTTGGTGTAAAAACTCCAGTTCCCTCACCCTCTGGAAGGGATAATTCTGTTTTCCAGAGTTTCCCTGCAGGGTAACACTCTAGACTCCTACTGGCTTGACAGTAAACCCTTTATCAGCAGCCATCCCTTCTGTGTCTGTTTTTCCCATGGCTATCCTGGTATTTCCTGAACATCCCAAATAAGCTACTTTCACTCAAATCCTGTCACAGATTCTGCTTCAAGCCAAAATACAAACCAAAAAGACACTGTGTAGCTCTAGACAAATTTATCTCTCTGAACCTTAGTTTCCTTATCTATAAAATGGGAATAATAGGAGCATTTGTATCATGGGACATGGTCATGAGGACGTATTTGAGATACTGTTTGTAAAGCATCCAGCACGGCTCTCAGCCGCAGCGCACCTTAACTAGCCCCACCTCCTCTCTGCATGAGCTCTGGTGATTGGCCAAGTCCATGCACAGAGCTCTGGTGATTGGCCAAGGCCCCTTTAATGAGCCAGGCTTCCACTGAAGGACAGTCAAAAACCAGCATAGAGAGGCAGAGGATGCCTGTGGACAGTCTGAGTGCACAGGGGGCTTATTGTGGCTTCCAGTCACATCCCAGTTCAGAAGTCTGAGCCCCGCGCCACAAATCTCTGTCTGGGGGACACCGAGGCTCCTGACTTCTGAGCTGGCACACTGGGCTGGAGCCTGCTGCATGCCGGACCCCAGGAACCTGTCCCTGACAGGAAGGAGAAATGTAGTCAAGGAAGTGTGGCAGACCTGACTCCAAACAATTAGAAAAACATCATCATGCCTCACAGTAGAAGGTGAGCATGACTTCAACTGTGGCCTTAAAAAGAAATGGGATGGGAGAGGACTTTTTTTTTTTTCCTCCTTGGAGACAGCGGTCTGTCTACCCAAAACCCACCACTCCTTCTATTAGTCTATAAATACACACCCAAACCTGGAGAAAAAATTAAGAGCACGCTTGTGCCTCCCAGACCATAAAACACACTCAATCTGCTCTGGTCCATTCTGTTCTCTTTTAAAGATTTACTCCTTAATATTCCTCCCTCATGACCTTCCCCAGCACATGCAGGGAGGTTTAGGGGAGCCCTGGACTGCAGAACATGGCAAGAAGGCTCAGCCGGTCCCCATATCCCTAGGAAAGGGCTCCAGCAGACCCAGGATGAAGCAGTGAGGTAATGAGAACAGAGTTCTGGATCATGGCCAGGCCAGGAATAATGGCACAGATATAATTATCCTGTAGGACATTGGATGGAAGTGGCTATTTTAGAACCTGAAAACATCTCACCAGCACCTTGGAATCACATTTGGGAAAGCCCCTTTTCACCTCTGTTGTCTTCTTGTCATGCAATAGGATGTCAGTGTCGGGGACATTTCCTACCAGAAAACCATCAGGGGATCCATGGAGCACTTGGAGAAGCTTAAAAGGGCACCATGATTTACAAGCCTTGACTATGGCTAAAAAAGCTATCATTTTTTTTCTTTCAGAAGAAAATACTTTCATTCAGTTTGTTGGGTCAGCACAATTTGGACAGTTTCTGGCCATGTACTTCCAGTCACAGAGCATATAGCTTTGTAGTACATCTTTGCACAACACACACAAATAACTCAAGGTCTTATAGTTATTAGAAGCTTGGTGACAACTGTCTTAGAAAACAGAATGTGCTTGGGTAGGGAACCAGAGACCACCTTGGAGCTATCTGACTTCAGGTTATCCAGCCTCTCAGATCCTCTGTGTCCTTATCTGTTACTTCCACTGTGATCTTCCTTCCTCCCCTCCTAGGACATATAGAAATGTAAGGAGAAAAGTATAAAAACAACAACAACAAAAATACCAGCACATAGATGTGCTCAAGGAATGTGAGTTCTTATCATTAGAGCATCCCTTGAGGTTCTTCTACTTGGAAGAAAAAGAAAATATGAAAAATAAAAAGAATTGGAAATCACACAGGCCACTGGTTGAGCATAGACTCTGGAATTAGACTACGTGGGTTCAAATACTAGTTTTGCTGTATCCTCAGAGTATGACCACAGGCAACATACTTCATCATTCCCTGCCTCAGTTTCCCCAACTGTAATACAATACTTGGATCCACCTTTGTGAACTTCTATAGGATTAAATGAGATAATTCACAGAAATGCAACACAAAGTTTGGCCTGCAGAAGCCCTCAGTAGAGAATAGTTTCTTCCATTCGTGTCATAATAATTATTTTAAAATTATTATTACTGGAAAAGTGTTTTTTTATGCGTAGGAACATGGGCTGCCAATCATGAAGCGATGTACTTAGTGGTGATCCAGAAGGACACAAGGCACTTGGTAACAATTAGGGTGACTGCAGGAGGGCATGATGTTCCAGACCAGTACCCCTCTGTGAACTTAGTCTCATAACACCCTGATGGGTCCCAATCAGCTGCACGAAGCTTGACAAAAGATTTGTTACAAATTTTAGTTAAGGTATTAATGTATATAAGGGCTTCTATTAAGAATAATAACTTGGTCTGGAAACAAAGTTATCCAGACCAAACATGCTTTCGTGTATTTGTATCTTAAACCATTTTTTTGAGTAGGAGACAAAGGGGTGGATTTGGAGCTAGCCACACCTGAAATTGCCCAAGATCTCATGTTAATGACAGTGATAAATAATAATGGTAATATGATAGCAGATAACATTCACTGCTTACTCATGCCATGTGCAGGACCTGTTAAGTACCTGCTTTTTATTTGATGGTCATCAGCTTTCCCTATACTACCTCATTTGATACGAGGAGGGAGGGTATTCTTATTATTCCCACTTTACAGATGAGATGACCAAAGCTCACTGAGGTTAAGTAACATGTTCATGGCCACCCATTGGTATGTGACATCTGGGGATTTGAATGCAACCCTGTGAGAAACAGTCTGATCTGTGCTGAAGCCCACACTTTGGTATGCCCTGAATGGCAGGGCAAGGAGCAAGGAGACAGGATGTGCAGAGAGCAGACTTCATTCATGGTTTCCTTTCTGTTGCCACTCTACAAAGAAGCTGGGAGGTGCTGAGAGTTCAGCAGATTGATAAGAAGTCGATTCCTTGGTCCATCATGACTAGAAAGCAGTTGAACAGGCAGAAGGGTAAAGTACACCCAGTGATGAAAGAGCAATTAGAAGCCCTCCTATGTGTACGAGGATTTCCACTTCGCAAAGGGCTTTCCCCATATGCTGTCATTGGTTCCTTTAAACTATCCTGTAGAGGCAGAATGAACATAAACACTGCCAGAAGCATAAGCTGTAGAGGGACTGGCCAAAAAAATAAAATAAAATAAAAGGATTTGGAAATCCTAATATGCAGAATTTAAGTGTGACTGATTATCCAACCCAAGGCTTGACATGTGTGATAAATATATACTGATTCATTGAGTAGTACAGTTACATTTACTGAATTCTATTCCTTAAGGAAAAATGATTTTAAGGGACTCCAATCATCCATGAATTGTATGCCTGCAACACATTTTACACAGTTACCCAAAGGAAACATTTCATCTCAAAGAAGTCGTTGAATTGCTCGCGCACTGGTAAGCAATCCTTGGTGTGTGCTGCCATCCAAGTGGACGCTAGCAGTAACCTAAGAAAACCCAAGCTGAGAGATCTGTTGGGCCCGAGGAATTACGAGACATAATACATTCCAAATATATAACAGTAATGTTTTTAAAACATCCACTTTAAAAAAAAATCATTGCTACAGAAACAGACCTTTGTTCAACAACAATTACTGCGTCCACTAGCATGGATGCTCTGGAGTTAGCGGGATCACTAAGTTGATGATATTCATTGGAGGCAGACACAGGGAGCTAGGAAAGAGATCTTATGTGTTGGCCTTAGTCCTTTTCAGTGTACAGTCCAGGGAGGCAAGAGCTGTCCCAGCAAAGGAACTGAGCTCTGCAGAGCTTGCTGTGTGTATGCATCAGGCATGACTGTCATGTGCATGGTGGGGAGAGGCAAGAGATGGCAAAGAACTCTTTCAGTCATACATTTCTAAGGAGAGCTTGGATTCTGTCCTCTAAGTGCTAGAGAATTAATAAATTCCAGCATAGAAGTGGCAGGATTTGTGTTCAGAACATTGCTCTGGCAGCAGTGCAGCATCAGAGATAAAGAAGGCTGTGTCACTTCAGTGTTTGAAGACCATGGCCTCAGCACTTCTGGCAACCACAAAGAGCTCTGTACAACTGGGGACATTCTTCTATTGAATGCAGATCAGGAACAACTACGCCCAGCATTTGTATAGGCTCTTTTACTTCTAAAACTCTTTCAGTTTATAAAACACCAATCTAGAGAGGTGGTTCAAGTTGGAGAAGCACCTCTAAGTAACTCCAGGACTGCAGAAAAATTTCCACCTAGACTAACTACATTCTAGCTCTGCCCCATTTATGATTTGAGTTTGATTTGTGTGGCTAGAAAACGAAGCATGTTTAAAACTCTGGGAAAAAACCTCAAATGCCCATAAGTAGAAATCGATGCTATGTAATAGTCTAAAAAATACTGGTTTCAAAATCAAAAGAACTCTAAATGTCCATCAACAGATGAATGGATAAAAAAGACGTGATACATATATACAGTGGAATATTAGCTGTAAAAAGGAATGAAACTGGGACATTTGTAGAGACATGGATGGACCTAGAGACTGTCATACAGGGTAAAGTGAGTCAGAAACAGAAAAACAAATATCGTATATTAACACATATATGCGGAATATAGAAAAATGGTACAAATCAACCAGTTTGTAAGGCAGAAATAGAGACATAGATGTAGAGAACAAACATATGGACACCAAGTGGGGAAAGTGGGATGGTTGGGGGGAAATGAATTGGGAGATTGGGATTGCCATATATACATTATTAATAAGAAAAAAATACCAAATTGTACATTCTAAATATATGCAGTTTATTGTCTGTTAACTGTATCTCAATAAAAGTTCTTAAAAAAAAATCAAAAGAACAAGTAACAAGCACAGAGGCACATATAGCATACCTAAAGACCAGAAGACTGCTAGCCAGGGATCTGCTTTGCAAAATTAAGCAACATTGGCTGAAAAGTGTTATAATTTCACGCATCTAATATGCATAGCCTTTAAACATGTTCAGGTATGGAATTTAAGCTTAACTCATTGTGCACATTACAACCCTTATCAAACTGTGCTTGGATTTAGATTAAAAACAACTCCAAAATGAATATATAATGCATGTTCTCCAAATTACAGGAGAGTGTTCTTCATCCTCAGCGTGCTACCTCTTTTTGCAATTCCTTCAAAGCATACATACGTAGTCACAAATTTAGGGAGAGAGAGAATCAAGTGTCATTCACCTACAGTGAATTAACATTTTGAACTTTCATTTTCAGCAGGAAGAGCGAAAAAAGGATTGAGTCAGTTTTGTAACTTGGCTCTGCACAGTCAAGAGAAGTTCCCAGTAGAAAAATCCAGAGAGGCTCTTAACCATCTAAAGCATCTTCCAGAGTGGAAGAGCAGTATCTTTAGACTGGGCCCAGTGACTTACCTTCCTTAAGCCTCAGTTACTTCATTGTAGAATGGCCCACAACAACCTAACTAATTCTGGCCCCTGGCTGTCTCTTCAACTGTATCTCTCACCATTCTCTCCCTCATACCTTTCATTCTCTGCCACAAGGGCACCGTCCATGGCTCCTGGACATGCCAAGCATATTCCTGCCTCGGGGCCTTTGTACTTACTATTTTCTCTGGCTAGGAACAGCTTCTTCCTTCAGGTTTCTGCAGGCTCTCTCTCTCAAAGTCTCTAGTCAAACAGTCCTGCTGTAGGAAGGCTTCCCCTGGCCCCTAAGCAGCACTTGTCCACCATATTCTCTTTATGATCTTTCCTGACTATTTTTCTTTATAGAATTTATTTTTACCTGACATTATTTGTTTTCCTTCTTATTGTCCCCACGCTTTACCAGAATGTTTAAGATCCACAAGCACCAGAACTTTGTTTTCTTCCTGTTTTCCAAGTCTTCAAAGAGTGTCGGCAAATAAGTAGAAGCTCAATAAATATTTGCTTTCGTGACCATTTTTCTTCATCTCATTTATCTCTATCTGACATTATTTCTTTTCTTGTTTATTGTCCCCACCCCTCACTAGAAGGTAAGATACATAAGCTCCAGAACTTCATTTTCTCCCTGTTTCCTAACTCTTCAAGGAGTGTCAGCAAATAAGGAGAAGCTCTATAAATATTTGTAGAACAGAAGGAGGGAGAGAGGAAGGGAAAGAAATCTCGATGCTCCTCTTTTTACATCTAAAATTCTGAACTGGTACCACAATTTTAAATTATTTCCATTAACTGGTTTACATTGGGCAGTTAATTGATTTAAATGAGAAATAATAATTATCTCTTATAAAATTAAAAAACTAATTGTGGTGAAATACATATGACATAAAATTTACCATCTTAACCATTTTTAATATATTTTAAGTTTAGTTGATTTTCAAGGTTCTGTTAATTTATACTATATAGTAAAGTGTTTGTTATACATATATATACATTCTTTTTCATGTTCTTTTCCATTATGGTTTATCACATGATATTGAATACAGTTCCCTGTGCTATACAGTAGGACCTTGTTGTTTATCCATTCTATATGTAATAGTTTGCATCTGCTGATCCAAAACTCCCCATCAATCACTCACCCACTCCACCTCACCCTTGGCAACCACAAGTCTGTTCTCTATATCTATAAGTATGTTTCTGTTTCATAGATAAGGTAATTTGTGTGATATTTTAGGTTCTACATATAAGTGCTAAGTGATACATGGTATTTGCCTTTCTCTGTCTGACTTACTTTGCTTAGTATGATAATCTCTAGGTCCATCCATGTTGCTGCAAATGGCATTATTTCACTCTTTTTTATGGCTGAGTAGTATATTCCATTGTATATATGTACCACATCTTCTTTATCCATTCCTCTGTCAATGGACATTTAGGTTTTTTCCATCTCTTGGCTATTGTGAATAGTGCTGCTGTAAACATAGGGGTGCATGTATCTTTTCAAATTATAGTTTTGTCTGGATAAATGCCCAGGAGTGGGATTGCTGGATCATATGACAACTCTGTTTTTAGATTTTTGAGGAACCTCCATACTTTGACCATTTTTAAGTGTAGAGTTTGGCACAATTTTTTGGACTGGGGCCGCTTCAAAGGGAGTACCTCAGTCCAGCCTTCCTGTTGTAGTGAAAGACTACCCCAGTCCAAAAAACTGTGCTGCTTTCTTAAATATTTACGTTAACCAGATTAATGCTTTTAAAGTAGAAGGAAAATGTAATATACTTGTGCTAAAGCAAGATAAATACAGAATTTACAAAAAGCACATATTAATTTATAATGTACCATAGGTAGTATGGTCTATTAATAAAAACATACATTTAAAGCAGTATAATTAAATTCTTTCCATCTTGCCATCTGAAAAACATTAAATGAAACCTTGTTTGGTGATGATGTCAAAAATCTGTACTTGGACCTCTTCATGGACATGAGACTTGGTCAGTGGCCTTGGTAACCCCACGGTGCTAGGCCAAGAGATTTATCCCTCATTTACAGATGGAGAAACTAAGCCTCAGAAAAGTAATTACTTGTTCAAGGTCAGCGCAGGGAATAGCAAAGATTACATTCACATCTTCCTAACGGCAAGTTCTGGGTCTTTCCACCATACCAGGCTGCAAAATGACATTCCTAAATGTAACAGGCTCATATTTCCATCTCCTTTTATTATCAGCTTTGCTATTCAAAGTCATTCTACACTGAAATTTCTTTTCAAGACTCATATATGAGTGGTTTTCGTTTTTGTTTTTTTGTTTTTTTTGAGCCAGCCCATGAATTTTGTAGACTAGCTTCTTAGCAATAAAAAAAACACCTTTCCTCACAAAGTGGCCCTACATGCCACCTGGCAGCTCAGATCTCACTTTAGGAAATACAACTTAATTTAATGAGGTGCTGGGAAGCTGGCTTGGGATGCATCCAGCATTTTAATATAGAGTTTCTGACCAGATGGTACTCACTTGCTCCTAAACTTATCCTTCTCTTATTGTGAGACTGCTTTTTTCGATTACTGTAGCAATAACTAAAGAGGTGAAGGTCGTCGTTTTGATCCGTGTAGGAGTTAGTTCTCTTTATTCAAACCCTAAGATGTTATTGCTATGTTTGGCCCCATTCCATGGGCAGTCCCATTTCAAGTTACAGAGCAGAACTGGGTGGATGGACCAGTGCAATTCCATTACCAGAGGGCAGCAGGTTATGAGCAGCAGGTTGTCAAATCTTCATGCTTTCAGCCAAAGGTCATTGTGAAATTTCTAGAATATATTTGAATACACGCTAGGTGTCCAGCACAGTGAATGGTTACAAAGTTAAGCTTTAGTCCTAATTCAGTGTTAATCACCTGTTAATAATGAGTCCTTACTGTATTCCTGGCTCTGTGCTGGGTGCTATGGATACAATAACAATTACTGCAGACATTGTCTGCCAGTACGTCTATTGCTATAGTAATCAGTTAATAGCATCCGGTAAGTAGTTGAATAAGTAGTTATTATATACCAAGGACTGTAGTGGCTAGAAGGATAAAATACCATTCCTGCCCTTAAGATCCCACATATAAAAGAAAAAACAATAGATAAACTCTCAAAAATTATATGTGTGTGCATAAAATATTTAAGTAATTGACTGACATTCTCTTAAGAGAATGGAGAAATGCTCAGTAGTGTTAGCTACTGTTATGACTAAACACACCTTTTCTACGAGGAAAACCGGGATTTATCTTTACAGCATTTCTGGGTGTCAGATGTCTAAGAGGCAGCTTTCATTTTATTTGTATGTGAGCATATACTGAGCTTGGTACACTCTTTAGGGGAGTTGAACCAGAAGTGTGTTTCATAATGTTATTTTTTAAAGACTAAGTATCAGTTGTAAGCTAACTGGGAGAATCTAGGTCACAAGAAATTGGGTCACCATAATGTTTTCCTCAAGAGTTTTAAACTTTCCCACAATAAAGTTTTTGCTAGAAAAAAATAATCCAGCCTTTGCACATAAAGTTAACGTAGAACAGAAGCTGGCAGCCTCATTGCTCTGAGGTTAGCATATGTGTGTAGATACAGCAATCATGAACTTCCGAATCAGAGACCTGGATTTGAATCACAGCTCTGAAATTTACTACCTGTGTGTTCTTGCATGTGTTCGGCAGTCTTTCAGATCCATGGTTTTTGTTCACTGGAAGATAGATACCGAAGACTACCTCAAGAAATTGTTAGGAAGGTTAAATAACATAGTTAAAGCATTTAGCCCAGTGCCTGGCTGATAACAAGAACAGGAAACAGTGATGATGTTGATGATAACGATGAGGAGGAGGAGGAGGAGGAAGCAGAAGGCAGCTATGAGCAAAATGATGATAAGTGTGATATTGAGAAGCTGAGTGACAAGCTTCTCTCTCACCCCACCCATACCTTCACCTGTGATGCTTTTCTAATGACAAATTTTATATATATACAAGCCTGAAAAATAACAGAACTCTACCATTACAGGCCAAAACTCTTTGAATTGCATTTCTAATTCTACAGGAAAACTTGAAATTATTCCTCTGGAGTCCCTAGGCCAGGCTGCCCTGTGAACGAGAGCTTCAGCTGGTAAGATGGTTGTTTGCTTTCAGGCCCAGAGAGGGACCCTGCTTGGATAATATCTTGGCCTGACTAGCACCACACTTGTAACCAATTGAGCTAACTAGTCCAACTTGAAGGAAGAAAGAAATCCCAGAGTAGTCCCTGAATTATTTGTTTTGGCTCCACAATAGACCTGTCTGCAAGAAATATTTTTATTATTTGGATCCTTTCTTTTTCTCAGTGAATTTTCCATTAGGATATTTTTCTTTCAGTTACAATGGCTCTTTGGATGAAGGCTTGAGAAGGAGGTAACATGCTTTCCTGGGACTTAAGAGTAACCACTCCATTTCATTGTGGTGATTTAATAGACACAAAATTACAGGTGTCATAGAAAAATGAAGAAATCAGGGCAATTTGAAAATCTAAAGGGAAAGAAGAAAACACTGAAATTACAACTTCACTTTGTAACTACATCTTCTTTGCAGTGTGAAAAGTATTCATTACTACTCTGAATATGACAAAAGATATCTGCAGGTCATGCTATTTTTTCTCATACTCTCTCTACCTAAGAGGTTTTAATGCCCTTAGATGGTAGAATTTCAGCATACTGGATGGAATGAAGGCTGTGAATACCATGCAAATCAAAATACATTGCCTGAGAAGTATCAGAGTAATGTTTTAGCATTTGACACTACTAAGACTTGGCCGCTGTCTTGGCAAAGGGATACACTTAACCTGTAGCTATTCCAATTTAGTGAAACGTGTCATATAATCCTCCCTCAGCAAAAGGACTTTCAAAAACCCCTAATAAATTTTAAATGGAGTCAGGATTGAATTTTCAGATAAGTATCTCATCCTATGACATCTTTATTTAAGAATCAGAACACCAATGATTGACTTAAAATGAAGTCAATCTAATATTTTTATTGAACATTTTATTCTTCAAATCTTAGCCATTTTGTACTTTAAATGATCACATTTTGTTAAGAGTTGAAAGTTAGATGTTTCAGTGCTAATAGTGAAAGCCCTGGGACATGGAAATAGAGTCATTTAAGGGGAGTATAGGTTAGTAAGTGTTCTTCACTTTAAACTACTTGCTCTAACCCTTTTCATGGGAAGGCTGATAAAAATTGAGTTTTTAAATAGGTTAACAGTTTCAAATAACAAATAGCACTTACTGAGTACCTCTAATTGCCTGATGCTATTGTGCTAAGCACTTTGCAGAGATATCTCATTTAATTAGAACAACTCTGAATCTGATAATACTATGAAGAACAATTTGTCAGACTACCCAGTTTAAATGGAATCATGGGCAAGGAACATCCAAACCTCCTGAATACTATTTTAAAATTTATTTATGTATTATTTATTTATTTATTTATTTAGCACCCCCTAGTGCTAAGAATGGGGAAAGCAATTCTCAACCAAAACTGCTTTTATATTTCATTCTTTCATCATTCGTTCATTCCACCAATACGCATCAATTTCCTATTACGTGCAAGACACTGTGATGGGTGCTGGTATTGAGTAAGGAATAAAACAGACCTGCTCCTGCCTTAAAGAAATTTATAGTCTAGTATGAGACAAACAACAAAGGTAAGATTAAAAATGTGCAGTTGCACATTATGCTGAAGGCACCTATGGAAACAACTAGAGTCCTGTGATAGAAAGTAACAGGGAGCCCCTATGTGGATGAGTATTAAGTCAGGATGCAGAGCAGTCTGGGCAGGGAATACCTCATGTGAAGGTGCTGAGGATATGTTCTGAATACTGGGGAAGAATTCCACTATGGCTGGAACATAGGGACATGCACAAGATTAGGTTGGAGAGAAGGCCAGGACCCAATGGAGATGGACATGGTTGGGAGTATCTGTTCTGTGTGTGAAGAAAAGCAGGTCAGGAGTTTAGGCTGCTGTGTGAACTGATGGAATTCATATGCTGTAAAGACCTCTCTGGCTGTTCCGTGGAGAAAAGCTCTCAGGGAGTAAAGGAGGGTCTTATCCTTACTGCGGAGAGACCAGTAAGGAAGCTTTGTAGGAGTTGAAGTAGGAAATGAGAGTAATTTGGGCTGAATCAGTAGTTCTCAGTGGCGGAGATTTTTACTCCCCGGGGAACATTTGGCAATGTCTGGAGACATTTTTGGTTGTCACAAATGGGGGAGGCCCTCTGGTATCCAATGGGTAGAGAATAGGGGTACTCCTAACAATTCTACAATGCACAGGGCAGCCCTCCACAGCAAAGAATTTTCTGGCCCAAAATGTCATTAGTGCAGAGGTTGAAAACCCTAGGTTAGAGGTTTAGCAATACTGATAGAGATATGCAGATAAATTTAAATTTTTTAGAAACTATGTAATGAATGAGACTTAGTGATAGATGACTATTGAGCGGTGAGGGAGAGGGAGGTATCAGGTGTGACTCACAAGATTTCTGGCTTGAACAAATGTGGGGTATTATTTACTAAGATGGAGAAGATTGTGGGAGGAGCCAGATTGCAATAGGGAAGAAATAAATAACTTATCTTTGAATATGTCAAGTTTGAGTGGCTGGGGAATAGCCAAGAGGAGATGTGAAATAAGAAGCTGACTTTCTGAGTCTACAGCTTAATCATAATCATAACAGTAGCTAAATTACTGAGCAGTTATAATGTGGTAGGCATCATTCTAAGAATTTTTGGTACATGATTTTATTAATCCTACTGACAGTAAAGATCAACATATATTCTTTGAATCCTCTTGATGTATACTTAGGTTTCCAAATTAGGAGCAAAGGATATATCATTCTGGTCTTCAAAAATTTTCCTTCCACATAGGAAACACATTGCTGAAAGCTAACAGTAAATATTATGCCTTCTCTAATAAAACAGAATATGTCAGTAAGATAAAACATCCTAAGCACCATGCCATCAAAGATATTCAAAATTATATTTGTCATTTTTCAAAAAGCTTTCATCATCTTTATTTTAGAAGCTACCCTGAAAGTATTTCCCTTCCTTATTATCTCCAGTTTGGATAAAACAGCAAAATTTTACCCCAAAGAGGTCACTATTTAGGAAATATAAGCATGATGGCTAGAAACAGTTAAGCACTCCAAGACAGCCTTCTGCCATTTAATATTCTTTCAAAGCCGTCTGGCCCTCCATTTTCTTGGCCAAGTGATACAATGCCTTCAAAACACATTCCCAACATGAGCAGATGCAGCTAACTGAAGTCAGGAAGCCTGAAGGAATCAAACCACCCCATTCTAAGTTACATGATATGTAAGTCACTCTTGAGATACTTGGGATGGATGTCTGAGAGTAGTTTTGCTTATTTAGTCTGAGAACAAGAATCTTAAATAGCAAGTCTATGAAAGCTCATATTGTTACAGTGAGCTCTACTGAACTTGTAAGGTTCAGCTAAGACCTCAGTTAAAAATGGGACTCCAGTTTGGAATTTGTTAACAAGGCCAATTCCTGGTAGGGTATATTTGTAACTTGGCCCAGGCCTAACGTTTCAGGTCAACTCACATTAAAGTAGAAAATAAAGAACTTTGTTCAGTTGAGAAGGAACTACTCAGCTCAGAATCTAGGAATACAAATGATTCGTGATCCTCATATGTCTTGGGCCAGTCTTTCAGAGATTGTTTTCCAGTTTCTTTTGTCTCTACTGAGAACCCGCTAGAATTATATCAGGTGAGAAACAGTGCTGATAAGCCTGAATCCTTCCCATCCTTACTGGAGGTACTTATCCTGCTATGGGAGGACAAATTAGGTTTCAAATTGCACCCTGTAATCTACTTTTACTTTTATTGGGTTCTAGGTTTCTAGGTACCTTCAGAAAAATCCTAGAATTTCTAAATTCTCTAGTTGGATAGACCATATTGAAAAATCCCTGTCTTAGAGCCACCAGCAAACATTTCCTGCACCTCATTACACAACTTCCTTAGCTGTTCTAAAAGTGGCTTAGGGATTTTTCTTTCCCCCCAGGGAAGAAGGTGGGTCAGGAAACTGCAAGAGAAAAAAAGCACAGTTCTGGGAGCGCTCGTTCCAGTGTTAGTCCTTCTACTGAAATTAGCCCCATGTGCTCAGTAATTTCATGACACCTAGAGATTCTCCCCCAAGGTCTTGTGTCAACATGCAAAGGCAGCCTGATCAACAAAGCACTTCCTACGTATCTCAACAGCACTCCAAACAGTATTTTATGTAAAGTGTATACGATGACTAAAGAATGTTTTTTCATCAAAACTTTTCTAACTTACAACAGTGTTTACTTTTCCACCCATCTTTCTGGAAGAGAATATCCTTTTTGTGGGGGGAGGCATTCATGGTATTTGCAGTTTCACAAAAATATTTAATCAATACATTCTTAATAAACAATATGTAAGTCTACCATCAGGGACATAGAATAGTACTGATTCACTAGGAAGATTAAATTCTACTTATTAGAAGGCCTACATTCCATCTCCTTCTACCTCCTACCCACATTTCTAAATTGTGTTGACTCCTGATTTTGTTCTCGGTAGTTAGAACTGAATATCATTAGCTATTCCTGAGACACCTGTATCCTGTTGTAAGGTTGGAAACTAGTCTGGCCCATATGCAGACAAAGAGAACTAAACTTGACTGAACTCATAGCCTGGACCAGGCACTACACCAGGTGTTTACATCTGGTGGTTAGCTCATTTAATTATTAATGTATGATGAACTCATATGCATTTTCACACTGGTGGTGGTTAATTTTCTTTAATCATAACAGAAATACATGTTTATGAAAGAAATGTAGGCAGAAAGGAGAATAAACTATGGGGAGGGGAGCAGTCACAATGCCATTCCCCAGAAGTAATTGCTGCTCAGGATATTCCTCACAATCTTTTCTCTATGGTAGGCTCTAGAAAAAAAACCTAGTCATAATGATGCTGTAGGTATAAGTATAACGTATGTACTCTACATATAATTATGCATAATTGCAATAATATATATACAATTAGTTTACATTATTTTTCAGTTAACACTAAAAATGTTTTTTGACGTGGTGTTGCTACATTTTTTAAAAACAGCTGCATTTGTAAAACATTTATTTATTTTAATTTTAAAATATTTATCTTAATTACCCTGAGGTTGAGCATGGTCATTTTAAGCAACTTACAAAGATCAGGAAAAAAGACAAACAAACTTACACTGTCATCTTAAGTTGAAAAGAAGAAATCTAAGTTAGGCCATGCAAAGAAATCAAAGCCTTGTAAAAACTACATTAATACTCTTTAATTTTTAAATTATCCTATAGGCCATACATGGTTCAGAATTTTATTAATCATATTAAAATAAATTCAAATTCATAAACGTGACTGAAACACATTCTCACATCCCTTCCCCTCGAAAAAAATAACTCTACTGAAACCTAAATTCCCTAATTCTGTATGCACTTTTAAGAGCTAGCTAAAAACATAATGGGGAAGAAAAGCACACCACTATTTCTCTCCTCAAACAAAGAGTTATTATGCCCCACTGGCAATATTCTTTGGCAAAAATAGTCATTTGACTTACTGTGCTAGTTTCCTGGGGCTGCCATAACAAAATGCCACAGGCTGGGTGGCTTAAACATCAGAAATTTATTGTCTCACAATTCTGGGGGCCAGAAGTCCAAGATCAAGGTTTTGGCAGGGTTGATTTCTTCTGAGGCCTCTCTCTGACTTGCTGATGGCAGCCTTCTCAGTGTCCTCACATGGTGTTTCCTCTGTGTGTGCATGTCTGAGTCCAAACTGCCTCTTATAAGGACATCAGTCATATTGGATTAGGGCCCACCCATTTGATAGCATTTTATCTTAATTACCTCTTTAAAGGCACTGTCTCCAAATACAGTCACATTCTGAGGTACTGGGGGTTAGGACTTCAACATGTGAAATGGGGGAGGAACACAATTCACCCCATAACACTGGCAAGATTAGCAATGACAAGATCTCTCCTTTTTTCTTTCCTGCTAAGATGTCTGATTAACAAAGAATCCTCCTTTTAAAAAAATGAGAAAGAAAAAGATTAAAAGCAAAGAAAACATATGCACCTTCTCTTTGATACTCGACCACCCCACCACCATGAAAAAAAATTATTTTGGACATATTTTCTTCATTTAAAGTCTCAGATCATATCTCCATTGGGCACACTTTCAAATCTTAGGCAAGATCTCAGAATAGCAAGGGGCACAACCTTTGCACTAAATTCCTTTAAGAAATAGCCACAGACTTGCTGCAATTTCACAAAAAAGAAAGAAATGAAAAGAAAATGCTAATAAAAATGCTGCTGCCGACATACCCTGGAGGCTATACTTTCAAGCCAGCCTCCTGATACTTGATGCCATAGAACCACTGTCCTTCCACAGTCTCCTACCTGCCTGTCCAGCTGGGTCCCAAACCAAAAATAAACCCTATTTTCTTCTCAGGACCTGATCATAGAATTTCCTACCAAATTCAAACACCTAAAAATCCCTCCTGGCATGTTTCCTAAATGAAAAGAAGAAGAAAAAAACACTTAAAGATTTTGTTAAACACCAGCCACCCAAATTTAAAAGTAAGAAAAAAGTAGATTTTAAGTGGAAACAGTCCAGGAAAGGCTCTTCTTTGAAGAAATGACCACTGGCTCTTTTGTTCTTTTATTTGTGCAGGAGACACGGTGAGGGATTTTGTATTCCTTCCCATATCTTTTTGTGAAATCTAATCCTCTTTTGCTAGAGGTTGCCTTCCCCGTTCAGTTTGTCAGGCCAGCGGGGGTGAAAAGTTGCATTTTAACCTAGCATAGGGCTTTCTTGAGTTTATTAACATGGTACTGCTGAGGAAATTCAGTCCCCTAGTGACTGCCCTGGCTCCCGCAGGAAATATTCACTTTCTCTATGATATGTTATCTTGAATAGAATACCAAAAGGTTATTATATTTTGGACTAGGTGACTGATTTTGAATTAACTGGCTCAACCAAAATGAAAATAAAAGACCACTCAGTGGTGCAGTGGGAATGCATTTGGAAAGCCTACTTTCCCTTTCTCGTGGATGGTGAGAATGTGAGGTGAAATGTAAGACTCTCGGGTCTTTTTGAGTTTTGTGACCTCAGGCAGGCAGATAGGAACCCAGTTTACCTGTGTGGATCAGGGAGGACCTCGCTTTTGGTGAGGAGCTGGCTGGCTGTGGACTGGTACATGTGATAGGGAAGAGGACCTGGACTCTTTTGATCTACTAATCCATGAAAATGTGAAAAGAGAAACTCCCTGACCTGACCAAACATGATGGTTTCAGGCTAATTAACTTTCTCCTCCTCCATGGCCAAAGGCTATACTGCAACCCCAAGGCATCCACATTGCAGGAAAATACAGACACAAGTGGAAACATTTGAGAGTGGATGGATTCAGGGAAATTCCTAGAAAACCATGCACGAACAATTGCCTGCCAGTAGTACATTTAACACTATGGCACTTTGAATTATTTGTAAGGTAGCTATTTATTAAATGTCTGTGACTTCTACACTTTAAGCTTTATAAGAGCAGGGATTGATTAGGTGAATGAAGAATGGAATGAAAGAATGAATAGAAGCACCATAGAAAAAGAACAGGATTTGGATTTAGAACCCTTAGATATGAATCCTAAGAGGTTTAATTCTCTAGTCATAATGGATGATTTTTTCTAAACAAAATGCCTGTGTTCCTTACACCATGCTAAGTATTCTAAACTTCGCTTTTCTCTTCTAAAACAAAAATAGCTAATATTTTCTAAGAAAGTTTGAGTTCCTGCCTCTTTGATGACCAGCCTACCTAGTTTACCTGGGACTGACCAGGTTCCCAAAATAAGGGGTTTATGACGCTAAAACCAGGGAAGTTCTGGGAGAACTGGGATGTGTTGGTTGTGGTGCAACACTGAACTAGTTGCTTTTCATTCACCTTTATCTCGGCTAATCCTCACCAGAGCACTATTAGATAAGTAGATACTTTCATTATCCCATATGACAGATGAGGCTGTGGGGGCTCAGGCAGGTTAAGCAACAAAAAGCCAGAACCATCTTATTTGGGAGTCAAGGCATAGCTGTCACAAAGCTACCCTGCCTCACCGCAGAAAAATGGGAACCATGGTAACCCCACCTCATGGGTTTCACCTGGTCATTGAGGTGATGCTAATAAATTCATGTGTAGCATTTCAGTGTCTGCAAAGCCCTTTCTCATCTGACCTTACAGTGAAGGGAGGCCATTAAAACAACGTTGTGGTCAGTCAGCAATAAAACTTCCTGATCTGGAGCCAGAAAAAAAAAATCTTTTTAAAAATACAAAATAAAAAATCTATGTTGTGGTCAACCCAGGTTGACCCTCCTTTGGGAACTTCATGGCCCATTACTCTGGGCTCTGGTCAACTTGTTTCTCACCTCTGTTTTTAGAGAAGACATAGAGAAAATAGGAGAGGGAGGGAGACAGCGATTATTCTTCATCAGCAAGTTACTTTCTCCAAAGGCACTTTTTAATCATTATTACAATGAAATGTTTATTTTTCAAAAGTCTGTGCTAAGCTTGAGAGAACAACTTTGAAGAATGAATGAGTGCCTTCAAGAGGTAAGGTTGTCAGTTGCCCATCAGGTGCAAGGAATCGTGGTTGGTTGTATTCTTTGTATTTACCTCTAAGAGTTCCCTGGTCCGTGAATTCACCTGGATTTGCCCATACTAATATGTATTTTTCAGTTTAGCCAAATCCCAAAGTTATAGGCAAGAGGGAAATTTAACAAGCTGAGGAAAGAAGACAGATGCATTCAACAAACATAATGAAACTCTTCGCAGTCGTAGGTCAAGCAAGCTTATATAGTTTAATTGAAAATAAATGCCTTATAAATGAGGCACATAACTACAAACTAGACTCTTAAAGAAAATGCAGAAAACTAACTGATTTTCAATTATACTTGATGACATATTTATTGTATATGTAATGCATGATGACATTTGGGGGTGCTTCTTTGGCTCCCCACTCCCTTTAAAGCTGGGCTTGTATATATACACAATGGAATACTCCTCAGCCATAAAAAAGAATGAAATATTGCCATTTGCAGCAACATGGATGGACCTAGAGATTATCATACTAAGTGAAGTAAGTTAGAGACAAATATCATGTGATATGTGGAATCTAAAAAAATGATACAAACGAACTTATTTACAAAACAGAAAGAGACTCACAGACATAGAAAACAAATTTATGGTTACCAAAGGAGGAGGGATAAATTAGGAGCGGGGGGGAGGAATAAATTAGAAGTTTGGGGGATTAACAGATACACAGTAGTATGTATGAAAGAGACAAAGAATAAGGACCTCCTGTATAGCACAGGGAACTATATTCCATATCTTGTAATAACCTATAATGGAAAAGAATCTGAAAAAGAATACATATATATGTACACACACACATACACACACACACACACACACACGTATATATCTCTGAGCATCTGAATCACTTTGCTGTACACCTGAAAGTAACACAACATTGTAAATCAACTATACTTCAATTAAAAAAAACTGGGCTTAAACACATCCTGACAGACAAGGCTTTTTACAATACAGTTCCAGCTTAATTTTTCTTTCTTCCTACACCTCCTTTCTCGTACACCTGGACTCTCCTCTACTGTCTTGCCTCCATGCCTTCATTCAGGCTGTTGCCTCCACCTGGGATTCCCTCCACGTTCTCATCTGTACCTGTGAAATTTGTGATGGACCTCTGTTGTTCTTGACTACCCAGCATCCATTTCTCTTCTTTCTCATTTTAAAGCTTCCTTTTTAATTTGGGGGAACCACTCCTGTGCAAGCTCAGTCCGTGGGTTTAACGGGCTGAGCCCATCTTCAACTCCAGAAGTGGACATGTGACCCAGCCAAACAGCCCTGTTTGTATATTCTGCCTCATTTATCAGGAGAGAGGCACTCTCTTTATGCTGGTTTGGTGGAGCTGATAACAAGGACAGCCTAGGAGAGATGGTGTCCATCCTTACCTCCACAAGGAATAAGCCTGTGTGAAAACAAAGCCAGTACAAGGTAAAACTACCAAGAGATAGCTCTCTAATGGCCTCATTTAGATACCCTGGATCCAACTCTGCCTGATGTAAGATACTCCTGTATTTTTCAGTTAGCTAAACCAACACATTTTTGTATGTTTGCTTAAATTAGTTTGAGTTGGGCTTCTATTGCTAAAAACTAAAACCAAAACCAAAAACAAAAAACCAACCCAAATCTTGGTTATAGAAAACCCTACCCATAATTATGGGTTCATTTCGAAGGTCACCAAATCCCTAAAGCCTTCCTGGCCTCAAAAGAGAGATGGCTTTTTTTATTTAACAATCTCCTAGCACTCTAAACTTATATTTCTTGTCATCTACTGTGGGTTAAAACTATCAATCTCACAGGACTGTAAGCACCTTGAGGACGGGCTCGGACTGATTTGTTTTTGCTCTCTTCACTGTGTCTCACAGTTGAGTGTTCCTACCCGTTTGTGAATAAGTGAATCAAATTTGTCAACACGTATTTTGTTTGGAGGTCAGGAAAAAATGAATCAGGAAAGGGAGAAAAAGCATAAATATGTTTATCTCTACATTGTTAGCAGTGTGATTACTGTGATTTATAATGTGTATAAACATCATATAATCCGCAAGGTGGAGATTTGAAAATTAACTGCCTATAAGGAACTATAAATTCTTCAGGAAAAGGACAGTGAGAAAACATGGGCTTTCCAATCAAACACCCAGATTTGATCTGGACTTTCCTGCTACATTACTTGAGTGAATTCCTTATTATTTGTGATCTTCCATTTCTTAATATCTAAAATGACACAGATAGCTGTCACCAAAGGATTGCTGTGAAGATGGAGTGGGAAGAGAGAAACTGTGTTAGTTGGTGTACATATCTAGCTGCTGTCACAGAGATCTATAACATTAGTGGTTTAAACAACAAAGATTTTTATTTCTCTCTCACGTGAGAAACAAGGCTTGAGTAGACTGGGGCTGGTGTGGCGGCTCCCACAGCATCACAGACCCAGCTTCCTTCTGTCTTGTGGCTCTGCAGTTCCCACTGTGTTGTTCTCGTCTTTAATTGTCCAAGATGGCTTAACACTATGATCTCATTCTAGCCAACAGAAAGAGAAAAGGGGAAGTCGAGTGTATGCCCCTTTCTTTTCAAGGCACAGTACAAGTTTTCCACATTGACTGCTCACATCCCAGTGGACAGAACTTGGTCATATGTCTAATTAGGGAACAAGTTAGGAAATACAGTGTTCACTCTCAGCTGCCATGGCTCAAATAATGTTATGGGTTTTTTAAATTATTATTATCACTACTAGGGATAAAGCAGAAAACTAGAGATAAAGGGACCAACACTGGATTTATTTAAACCATATGGCAGGTTTCCTGGTACACCTGATATCACCTCTTTCCATCCCTTTTCTGGTTAAAAATTCTGAGTAGTTTGCTCTCCTTTTTGGTGGCTTTGTTAATCCTTCTCGAAAACAGTATGAAAATGCATAGGAATCATGATAATCTAACTCTTAGGAATTTATTCAAATGAAATAATGAATGAAGTAATGAAATAACAAAAGGCAGAAGCTGTGCATTCCAGTATTCCTGGAAGAGCGCGATTGTAAATTATTTTGGTATTCCACAGTAGCAGACCATAAGCCATCCCTCCCATTTTTGAGACCAGCTTTGAAATCCTCAGGTGTTGGTCTTAGATACCATGATGTTACCCCAATGCCTGGGCCAGTGCTGAATGGAGTAAAGACTTGAACATGCAGGGTTCCTAAGAAATGTGTCTCGTCCAGATATTAGTGTGCAGGAGGTACTTTAGGGATGAGTATCTGTGGGGAAGTGAGGTAAGCAGGACTGGGCAGAGAGAAAAGTGAACTGTGATGCAGTCATGAGAAGGCTTTAGCCAATCTCCCAAGCAGCTCTAGAGCTGGAACGACCCCTTAGAGTTGTCCTGCATCACCCGTCACCGGATGTGGTCTGTGGGAATAAGATATCTCCAGGCAAGGGTAGGTCCTGGGGAAGAATTCAACTGAGAGTCGGCAGCAGCCAACACTGCAGGCATCTGAAGAAAGTGTACCTGAGTCCAGAAGAGGGAGAGCTGGGCTGTGCAGTTCTGCGTCCCCAGCAGGGGTCAACACTGATCCATGCTGAGGTAGGAGGATCCTGTTGTCCAAGAGTTTGAAATGGAAAGCTAGGAAACCGGAAGTGGGGAGGCAAGTTTGCCGCAGGGTTCAAGGCAAAGTCCACGAACTCATGTGATCCTCAGAACTACCTGCTCCCTGCCCTTCTTAATGCCTGGTTGTTGAATGGTTCATTGGATTTAATTTGTTCCGGTTACCAGGAGAACCTTAAATATTTTGCCAACAATCCATGGATTATTATGAATGTGACAGAATATTATACATCTGTCAAAATGATAAGAATGCCATTCTGATAATGTCAAACACAAAAATATATCCAAGTTATCATTTTAGGTGCACTGACAGAACAGAAAATAATCTTTCTCTAGGTAAACATTAGTAAGTAAAAGTAACAGAGGCATCCAAGGACATTATCAAAAAAGTGAAAAGACAACCTACAGGATGGGAGAAAATATTTGCAGAGCATATATCTGATGAGGGTTTAGTATATAGAATATATTAAGAACTTTCAACTCTCACAGCTCATCAGCAAAAAGACAACCCAGTTAAAAAATGGGAAAAGGACTCAAATAGAACTTTCTCCAAAGAATATATACAAATGGACAAGAAACCCAGGAAGAGATGTCAATGTCATTAATCATGAGATGCATATTGAAACCACTATAGGGTACCACTTCACATTTACTAGGGTTGTTATCAAAAAAGAAAAAAGAAAGAAAGAAAAAGAAAAGAAAGAAATATAAAGAAGAAATATAGCAAGAGTTGGCAAGGATGTGGGAAAATGGAACTCTTCGACATTTTTGGTGCAGATTTAAAATGGTTCTGCTGCTGTGGGAAATAGTCTGGTGGTTCCCTAATAAGTTAAAATTAAGGTTACCATATGATCCAGCAATTCCACATCTAGGTATAAAACAATGAAAACTAGAGATTCAAAGAGATGTACATAAAAGTTCATAGTAGCTCTATTCACAACAGCCAAAAGGTGGAAATAGTCCAAATGTCCATCACAGAGGATGGATAAACAACTTGTGGTATATCCATACAACAGAGTATTATTCAGCCACAAAAAGGAGTGGACTACTGCTATATTTATTGGGTTGGCCATAAAGTTCATTTGGGTTTTCGTAACATCTTATGGAAAAACCCGAACAAACTTTTTGGCCAAGCTAACACAATACAGATGATCTTGAAAACATGCCGTGGGAAAAAAAGCCACACACAAAGGCCACATATTGTATGATTTCCTTTCTATTAAATGTCAAGAATAGGTAAATCTTTTGGGACAGAACACAGATTGGTGGTTGCCAGGTGCACTGGGGAGAGAAAAATGGGGAGCACTTTGCTTAATTTGTATGCAACTTCCTTTTGGGTGATGAAAATGTTTTGGAACTAGACAGAGGTGGTGGTTGCAGGACATTATGAATGCACTTAATGCCACTAGCTTGTTCACTTTGAAATGGTTAAAATTGTTGTATGACTCACCTCAATTTTTTAAAAAAGTAACAAAGAATAAAAGATACTGTTTGATTAGAAGTGGTTTTACAAAGCATTATATCACCATGTTATATAGATTCTACTTTTCAGATTCTTTTTGTTTTAGGATAAACAGTTACTTCCTGAAAGAATTAAAACAGTTTTGTATGAGAGAAATAATTCTCAGAGTATAAGTGACCCACATGGGCCATATGGAGACAGTGCCCCAGAGTAACACATCCCTTGCCAATATAACTTGGGATATAAAGTGATTGGCAACTGGCTTTTGTCCTTCACAGCAGTCTTGGTTCTGTCACTTCACTAACCTCAATTTAATACAACCTTCATTGTATGCAGTTGAATCTTTTGGGGCTGCACTTACATTGTATTGGCAGAGTTTATTTGTAGCACCTTTAAAAATATTCTCATTAATTCTTTTATTATAAATTTTCTAGTTTAAAATATAAGCATACTATAGTTCCTTTCGAAAATCCATGTAATAACAGAAATAGAAAATTAAAACGCCCATCATTCTATCACCTAGAATGAAAGTGTTAAATGTTGGTTTTACACATGTGTGTGTACACCCACACATACGTACAGTGATATGGGTGCATTTTTGGCCACAAATAGTATTCTGCTATATATGTTTTATATTTTTCACTCCCTAATGTTATGAATAATTTTCTCTGTCATTCTTTTAAATAACATTTTTAATGTATAGCTGTACTGTAATTTATGAAACTGATCATCTATTTCATACATCTATTTCCATAATATTTCTACAGTTTAGTCCTTCACTGTGCTCCATTGCACCCATTCCTTCCTTCCTTCTTTTTTGCGGGGGAGTGGGGTGGAGAGGCAGCTTCCAATTTTAACCAAAATATTTACAATTTTACTATAAAGAAAAATAAGATGAAATTCCTTGTATATAAAGACCTTTTGTGTATCATTGATTATTTTCTTCAGAAAACTTCATTTTGAGATATAACTGACATGCAACATTGTACTAGTTTCAGATGTACAGCATGATGCAGTATTTCCAGTGGTAGCATGATCACCACAATGTTTAGTTAACTTCCATTATTACACATAGTTACAATAATTTTTTCCTGTGATAAGAACTTTTTAAGATCTACTTTGGGACTTCCCTGGTGGTGCAGTGGTTAAGACTGAGCTCCCACCACAGGGGGCCTGGGTTCGATCCCTGGTCAGGGAACTAGATCCCACATGCATGCCACAACTAAGAGTTTGCGTGCCACAACTAAGAGTTTGCATGCCACAACTAAGGAGCCTGCCTGCTGCAACTAAGACCCAGTGCCACCAAATAAATAATAAAATAAATAAATATTGTAAAAAATCTACTCTCTCAGCAACTTTCAAATATACAATACAGTGATATTAACTATAATCACCATGCTGTGCTTCACATCCCTTGACTTATTTATTTTAAAACTGGAAGTTTGTACCTCTTGACCATATTTACTCATTTCACCCAACCCCTACCCCCCTCCTCTAGCAACCACCAATCTGTTCTCTGCATCTATGAGTTTGTTTTTTCGTTTGTTTGCTGTTGTTTTTCTTTTTTTTTTTTCTTTTTTTTTAATTGGAATATAATTGCTTTACACTCTTGTACCAGTTTTTGAGGTACACCAAGGTCAATCAGCTGTATTTATACACATAACCCCATATTCCCTCCCTCCCTCGACTCCCCCCCACCCTCCCCGTCCCGGCCCTCTAAGGCATCATCCATCATGGAGTTGATCTCCCTTTGTTATACAGCAACTTCCCACTGGCTATCTGTTTTACAGTTGATAGTATATGTATGTCTATGCTACTCTCTCACTTCGTCTCAGCTTCCCCTTCACCCCCCGTCCCCCCCAAACCTCAAGATCTCCAGTCCATTCTCTGCATCTGCATTCTTATTCTTGTCTTGTCACTGAGTTCATCAGTACCATTTTTAGATTCCATATATGAGTTAGCATACAATATTTGTCTTTCTCTTTCTGACTGACTTCACTCTGTATGACAGACTCTAGGTCTATCCACCTCATTACATATAGCTCCATCTCATTCCTTTTTATGGCTGAGTAATATTCCATTTTATATATATGCCACGTCTTCTTTATCCATTCATTTGCTGATGGGCATTTAGGTTGCTTCCATGTCCTGGTTATTGTAAACAGTGCTGCAGTAAACATTATGGTACGTGTTTCTTTCTGGATTATGGTTTTCTCTGGGTATATGCCCAGTAGTGGGATTACTGGATCATATGGTAGTTCTATTTGTAGTTTTTTAAGGACCCTCCCAACTATTTTCCATAGTGGCTGTACCAACTTTGCTGTTGTTTTCAGATTCCACACATAAGTGACATCATATGATATTCATTTTTCTCTAGTTGACTTATTTCACTGAGCGTAATATCCTCAAGGTCCATCCATGTTGTCACAAATGGCAAGATTTCTTTCTTTTTTATGGCTTTTTTATATTTTTATAATATGTATAAAATTATATACTACATATATATTATATATAACAACTTCTTTGTCCATTCATCCATCAATGGACACTTAGGTTACTTCCATGTCTTGGCTACTGTAAATAATGCTGCAGTGAACATGGGGATGCATATATCTTTTCAAGTTAGTGTTTTTGTTTCCTTTGGAAGTAAAATTGCTGGGGCATGCACTAATTTTATTTTTAACTTTTCGAGAAACCTCCATACTATTTTCCATAGTGGCTGAACCAATTTACATTCCCACTAACAGTGTACAACATTTCCCTTTTCGCCATATCCTCCCCAAACCTATTATTTCTTGCCCTATTGATAATAATAGTCATTATAACAGGCGTATGGTGATATCTCATTGTGGTTTTGATTTGCATTTCCTTGTTGCTTAGTGACATTGAGGTACCTTTTTATGTATCTGTTGGCCATCTGTATGTCTTGTTTGGAAAAAATACCTATTCAGACTCTCCCCATTTGTCAATTAGATTGTGTTTGTTTCTTTGCTCCTTTTGCTATTGAGTTGTATGAGTTCTTTATATATTTTGGATATTAATCCCCATCAGATACATGATTTGCAAATATTTTCTCCCATTCTGTAGGCTGCCTTTTCATTTTGTTGAAGGTTTCTTTTTGTTGTGTAGAAGCTTTTTTAGTTCCATGCAGTCACACTTATTTATTTTTGCTTTTCTAGCCTTTGCTTTTGGTTTCAAATCTAAAAAATCATTGCCAAGACCAATGTCAAGGAGCTTACTGCCTGTGTTTTCTTCTAAGAGTTTTATGGATTCGGGTATTACATTTAGGTCCTTAATCTGGTTTTTAGGGATGTGAGGGGGTATAAGACAGGGTTCCAGTTTCATTCTTTTGCATGTGCCTGTCTAGTTTTCCCAGCACCATTTATTGAGGAGACTGTCCTTTCCCCATTGCATATTCTTTGCTCCTTTGTCATAAATTAATTGACCATATGTACGTGGATCTTTTTCTGGGCTCTCTATTCCATTCCATTGATCTCAGTGTCTGTTTTTATGCCAGTACACACTGTTTTGATTATCATGGCTTTGTAATCTAGTTTGAAATCAGGAAGCATGATGCCTCCAGCTTTGTTCTTCTTTCACTTCTTTCCACTTTTTACTTTCTTTGTGCTTCATTCACCCTGACTGCTTTGGCTATTCGATGTCTTTTATGGTTTCATACAAATTGTAGGATCATTTGTTCTGTTTCTTTGAAAAACACCATTGAATTTTGACAGAGATTGCACTGAATCTGTAGATTGCTTTGGGTAGTATGGACATTTTAACAATATTAATTCTTTCAGTCTGTGAGCATGGAATATCTTTCCATTCATTTCTGTCTTCTTCAGTGGCTTTCACCACTGTCTTAATATTACAGTCTTAAAAATAAATTGCTAGAACTAGAAATATCCTGCCAAATTGAAAATGTGAAAGTTTCTGATATGTTTTGATAAATTGCCTTCCTGTTAGGTTATCCCATTTCCGCTTCTAACAATGGTGCATGAGATTGTGCCTCTGTTCTACATCCTTCTTAAAATCAAGGCTCTCTCTAATAACCATTGCCAAAAGTATTATTTTATGTTTTTAAAAATGTATTTTTGATGAGACAATATGTAAATTGGTTTAAATGTCAATGGAACCAAAGCGTATCCGAGGGAGTCTGTCTCCTGTCCATGTACACCATCCCCCTCTGGGGGCCAGCAACATTAACAGTTTCTTGTGTATGCTTCCAGAAATCACGTATGTATTCATAAATGGTAGCAGTCTAAACACACTGTACCTTGCACTTATCTATATATCATGAACGTCACCTCTTCATTCTTTTTTATGGTCATATACTTTTCTATTGCTGAATGCTATATAAAAGTTCCCCTTTGATGGACAGTTTGGTTGCCTTTAACCTTTTGCTTTTACAGACAATGTATCTGAGTTACTCTGTAATTCCCTCACTTTGTACATGTAGAAGGGAATAAGCTAAACTTCTGGGTTATTAGGTTCAAGGATTTTTTTTAAATGTTTTTGTTATTATTACCTTACCAAAAAGAAAAAAGATAACAGAGAGAAAGCAAACAAAAAAATTAGAAAATTTAGTGAGTCTGGTGATTATTAAATGGTGGGAAATGCCACATATTTTCCCCAGATTGCACATCTCTGAAGTTTCTGGTTTTCTTTCAATAGTCTTCCTCGTCTGTTCAAGGGGTCAGAAATTTCAAAAGAGTGAGGGCAGGAAAAAGAATGGGCGCTAAAAACTCAATAGCAGAGCTGCCTCCAATCCTACAACAGCTGTTTTACCATCAGCTGAATTCCAATAAGGAAGAGCAAATACCTTAGAAGAGGGCAAGCTAAGCCTTTAAGCCCTGGAGGTGATGTTACACATCTCCTCTTCAGAAATACAAAATGAAAATATGTTTAGGATTGGAAAATAATTTTCCAGGGATGACATCATGTACAACATAAAGGATTAAAACTTGAAAACCTCTGTTTACATACCTTTATTTAACAGTGACTTCTTTAATGGAAAAAGTCACTTTGGTTTAGTTTAAGTAAACTTAAAAAAATAACATGCGTACAACAAAGCACACAATATATTATATAGCACATAATTATATAACTTAATTTTTACATAGTGAACACATACCTGTAACCACCACCAAGATCAAGCAATAGAAAATAACCAGCATCCTAAAAGCCCCCACTGTGCCCTTCCAAATCACTACCCACCACCAAAGTAACCATTTTCTCTCATCACCAATTAATTGTGTTCTGTTATTTAACATCATTCACATGGAAAACGTAGGATGCAGGTTTCTTTCACTCAACCTTATATAGAAATTCATCCCTGATTTTGTTTTTATATTTCTTTTGTGTGGCTTCATTCATTCCACAAATATTTACTGAGCATCTACTGTACACCAAACACTATGCTAGGCACTGGAAGACACAATGGCAATAATATAGATATGGTCCCTGCTTTCCTGGAACTTACATAAAGAGTCTGTCTTCTGACTCTGAAAATGGGTATCTAAGGATTTAAAAGTCATTGCTTCCCAGAGAGACAATGAGGTGTGTCAACACAGGTGGCTCCCAGGTACCCATTTGTCTAGAAATTCACAGATATGGTCTGGCTAATGTGTACTTCAGTAGATTTCCAAATCTTTATCTCCAGAATCTCCCAGCATTGTTTACCTGCTATTTAAGAGTCAGAGGCCTGCAAAATAAAAATCTCAGCTGCCTTGTTAGAACTGCATTCCAGGATAGCTCCTTGATTGAATAACTAGAATGTCTGCCAGGCAAGGCTCTGGAGAAAGAAGTTGTCTCTATCTTTGAAATGCTATTTCAAACATGCTTCTTTGGCAGAAAAATTCAGAGAAGAATAATGGCTAAGCAATGGCTTTTTCCTTTTGAAGTTATAGTTTCTGCCCTTTTCTCAGTTTAGGAAATGGGTTGGGAGATAATACTTCATGTGGTCAGTGAAGATGTCCAATTAACCCTGAAATCAGGAGGGAGATACAGAGAGTGTTATTTCAAGACCTCGTATGAAGCCAAAAATTCTAGTGCATGCATATATTAACTTTAGATTTGCTGGCAATTATTGACTTTTGTAAATGACTTTTTTTTTTGGTAAATGACTTTTAAACATTTAAATTAGCACAACATTGAGGAAATTAAATATGTGCATATATCAAAAGCCTTAAAAACTTTAAGAACATGACAAAGCTATAGTCCCTTTACTCACCACCCTCAAATTTGTCCCCTCTCCCTTTCTCCAGGGATGAATTTAGAGTGCATCCTTCCAGACCTCTTTTTATATTTTTATGCACAAACACACATGTGTGAGTTGTTTTGCACACAAATGGTATACACATCATGCTGCAACTTGCTCTTTGCCTTTCAACAATATTTTCTGAGACCTCACCAATTACTGGCTACCTGGTTCACTCCTTTGAACTGCTGTACAGGGTTCTGCCACATAAATGTACCATAGGCATCCTTCTGCTGAGGACATGCCTTCTCCAGTCCTTCAGTATGACAAGCAGTGCCACCATGACAGCCCTGACCTGCATTCTGGGGCTTGTGAGCAAGTATTTCTCCAGGACACACATCAAGAAATGGATAGATGATGCCATTGGTTCTTTAAAAGAGCAGCATGGTCCTTAACTCTGAGGAAGCTCCTTGAAGGCTGTGTAGGTCTTATTTGTATCTGTATCACCAGAACCCAGCACAGAGCCTGACACATGAGGGGGTTTCCCTTCCTTTCTTTACTTCTCAATCTCTTGGTTGGTTCTTCCTTGTCTCCAGGTCATTTCAAAGGTAGCAGCCTAAGGTCTTCCTTCTTGGCCTTCTCTTGTTTCTCCCATGTCTCTTTCCCTTGGCCAGAAGCTCTCTTTTCAAGCTGTGCATTAGAATGAAATGGGGAGGTTTTGAAATTGACCAGTGCCCAGGCCCACTTCCCAGAGGTTCTGACTTGATTGGCCTGCAGTGGGGTGGATCCCAGGTAATGCTGTCTTTTCCTTCTTAGCTTTTTGTTGGGTACTGATAGGAGACTAGATGGAGAATCACTGTCTTAGGCCCATGGTTCTCTAAGTGTGGTTCCCACCCAGCAGGACCAGCATTCCCTGGGATTTGTCAGATGTGTGAATTCTTGGGCTTGACCTTAGAACTACTAAATCAGAAACTGAAGGGTGGGACTCTACAGTATAGTTTTGGCAAGCCCCCCAGGTGATTCAGAAGCATGCTAAATCAATTTGAGAACCACAGCCCTGGATGATCCCCTGCCTTCCCTTGACTCTGTGAGCATGTAGAAGACTTCCTTTTTCTCACCTCCAACTTCAACTCCTCTGCTGAACACCACCTACCCTACTGACATACCACTAGCGTGCCTCCTCCACATCTCCAATGCTCTCCACCCCACTCCCACCTTGCCAAAATATTTTTCCCTCAGCCTTCTCCATCCCAACGAATAGCACCAGTGTCCTCCAAGTTGTTAGAGACAGAAATGTGGAATTCATTTTAACAATCTTTTAAAATTGGTAATACATTCTGGTGGCTTAAAACCCAGTAGTATAAAAGGGTAAATGATGAAAATCTCTCTCCCACACTTACCCTGTTATGGACTGAATTGTGTCCCTGCCAAATTCATATCTTAAAGCCCTAACTCCCCAAGTGACTATATTCGGGGATCGGGCATTTAAGGAGATAATTAAGGCTAAATTAGATAAGGGTAGGACCCTAATTAAATAGGACTGGTGTCCTTATAAGAAAAGGAAGAGATACCAGGAGTGTGTCACACAGAAGAAAGGACAGGTGAGGACACGGCAAGAAGGTGGCCATCTGTAAGCCAAGAAGAGGGGCCTCACCAGAACAACCCTGACAGTACTTTGATTTTGGATTTCCATCCTCCAAAATGGTGAGAAACTAAATTTCTGTTGTGTAAGCCACCCAGTCTGTGGTGTTTTGTGATGGTTAATTTTATGTGTCACCTTGACTAGGCCCCAGGGTGCCCAGATATTTGATCAAACATTATTCTGGGTGTTTCTGCGAGGGTGTTTTGGGATGAGATTAATATTTAAATCAGTGGCCCTAGTAAAGCACATTGCCCTCCATAATGTGAGTGGACCTCATCCAACCAGTTGAAGGCCTAAAGAGAACAAAAATGCTGACCTTCCCTTAGTAAGAGAGAATTTTTCCTGCCTGATTGCCTTGAAACTGGGACATCCGCCACTTCTTGTCCTCAGACTCCAACTGAAACATAGTCTCTTCCTGAGTCTTGAGCCGGCTGGCCTTCAGATGGAATTAAGCCATCAGCTCTCCTGGTTCTTGGGCCTTCAGATGTCGACTGGAACTAAACCATCAGCTCTCCTGGTTCTCCAGCTTGCTGACTCATCCAACAGAGCTTGGGTCTTGGTAGCCTCCATACTCACAGAAGCCAATTCCTTATAATAAATCTCTTTACATCCCACACACACACAGAGCCTAGGATCCATTTCTCTGAAGAATCTTGATTAATATGCAGCCTTAGCTGCATCCCCATATGTCCAGTTCCCAGTCTTCTTCCTCCCAAGGTAACCACTGTGCTTAGCTTCTTATGTATCTGTTCAGAGTTTCTTAAAGAATATATAAGCAAATAAAAATATGTAAGATTATTTTTCTCCATTCTTCACACAGACACACACATAAGAAGCCCCATTCCTTCTAGATGCATTGTCTTTCATTGTATGCATGATTCTTAATTGATTTAATCAGTCCCTATAGTTTGTTTTCATTGCTTGTGATTTTCTGTCATTAGAAATGACACTGTAATCAACGAAGAACCTTGTGCATGTCATTTTTCTACATATGCAAAAATATCTGATTTATATAACATGTAGAATGCTAGGTCAAAGGGTATATGATTTTTATAGTTTTGATAAATGTCAAATTGCCTTCTTAGGGCTTGGTTCAATTTATACACTCAACAATAATGTATTAGAGTTCCCCACTCTTAATCATTGACTGTATTTATCAGGATTGTGCCTGACAGCTGAAAAACTGGTATTGGTATAGTTTTAGTGTGAATTTTTTTATTATGATAAAACTGAGTATCTTTTCACAAGCTTGCACCATTTGTATTTCCTTTGTTGTGAGCTGTCAGTTGATACCTTTGGCAGAGTTTTCTTTTGGATTGAGGAAAGATCTGTCTCTGTTATGAGCTGAAAATATGTTTTCTGTTTGTCATCTGACTTTTGATCTGGATTATGATGTTTCTTGTCAAGTAGAACTTGTTTTTATTTGTTTCGTAATGAAGTTAAATATTTCCATTTTTTTTCTTGTATGGCTTGTGCATTTTGAGTCAGCATTAGGAGGTCTTCCTTATGCCACAGATAGAAAGTAATTATTCACTCCTTCTAAACCTGTTTTGGTTTAATTTTTACAGTCAATTTTTGATCCATTTGATATGGATCAAGCATGTAATTTAAAGTATGAGGTACAGATTCAACTTTTTAAAAAGTTTTATACAATTTTTAAAAGTTATATTCCATTTACAGTTACTACAAAATATTGGCTATATTCCCCATGTTGTACAATACATCCTTGTAGCCTCTCTTACACCAAGGGTTTGTTCCTCCCACTCCCCCAGCCCTACATGGCACACCCCCCCACCCCATTGGTAACCACTAGTTTGTTCTCTGTATCTATGAGTCTGCTTCTTTTTTGTTATATTCATTAGTTTGTTGTATTTTCTAGAGTCTGCATATAAGTGGCATCATACAGTATTTGTCTTTCTCTGTCTGACTTATTTCACTTAGAATGATGCCCGCCAATTCCATCCACGTTGCTGCAAATTTTTGTTCTTTTTTATAGCCAGGTAGTGTTCCATTGTACATATGCATATATATACACATATATACATATATATATAAATGCACATCTTCTGTATCCATTCATCTGTTGATGGACACTTAGCTTGTTTCCATATCTTAGCAATTGTAAATAAAGCAGCTATGAACATTGGGGTGCATGTATCTTTTTGAATTAGTGGGGTTTGGGGGATTATATACCCAGGAGTGAAATTGGTGGGTCAAATGGTAGTTCGATTTTTAATTTTTGAGATACCTCCATACTGTTTTCCATAGTGACTGCATCAATTTACATTCCTAGCAACAGTGTACAAGGGTTCCCTTTTCTCCAGATCCTTGCTATCAACTTAAAAATTTTTTTTATTATTAAAAAAAAATTTAAACCACATGGCTACCAAGTCATTCTAGCACTGCATAGTATCTGGTCCAAGTTTTCGTAATCAGTTTCAGAAGCCATCTGTATCAGAAACTAAATTCTCCCAGTTATTGAGTAGATCTGTTTCTGAATTTTCTGGTCTCTTCCATTGGGTTTTCTGTTCATTCACAATCCAGTATCACCCTATTTATTTACTGAGGCTTTCCATTATATTTTAATATCTGGTATTAATACTCAATTCTCCACATTGCTCTTCATTTTCAAAGTTTTCCAAGCTATTTTTTATCTTCCCCAATAAACTTTGGTTCAATTTTGTCTCAAACAAATAAAAGAAAAATAATAGAAACAAATTGTTGGTATTCATATTGTTTCCAGTCATTTTATAAACTGTCTTAGGGAGAATGGGCACCTTGGTGACATTCAGTCATCCTAAGAATATGGTATTTTTCCAACTACTCACATCTCTGAAGTCTTCATTAGTGTTATAAAATAGTATTCCTACAGGCAGTGTACATTCCTTGTTATTTCTATCCCAGTGATTTTGTTGCTATTGTATGTGGGGTTTTATTCTTTTATAGTCTCTTTCTGGTTGTTATTTGTATATATAAAAGAAAGCAATTTCTGCATAATCATTTTGGGACTCAATCTTGATGCCCCCAGTTCTTATCCCGGTGATAACATCCTTCACCGTGTCCTGTTGATTCTATCTTTAAAATATACTTCTCTGTATCTAAATCCTGCCACCTCCACTCCCACTACGCTAGTTAAAGCCACCTTCATCCTCGTTTGAACCACACAATAGCCTCCTTGATCCCATCGTCCACACAGCAGCCAGAGGGATTTCTGCCCTCTTGGAATGCCTTGCCATCTCCTTGCCTAAGAATTTTCTGCGGCTTGCCCTTACATTCAGAGTAAAACACAAACTCCTCACCTGAAAGGCCCCATATCACCTGGCTCCTGGCTCCTGGCACCCTGGCTCACAGCCCCACTCTCCATCCCCTCCCCCACATTCACAGAACTTGAACCACAAGGGCTTCTCTAGGTTCTAAAACCTTCCTGCTTCTTTACCATCTCAGACAGTGTCCTGCTGTTCTCTCCACTGGGAATATTCTTCTGCTTTTTCTTTAAGGGACTGGCTCCTTCTTACTATCTGGGCTTCCATTTATCTAGCACATCTCAAAGAGGCCTTCTCTGTCCACCTAATCTCAACTATCTCCCTTTTAATCTCCTCCACAATACTTAGAACAGTGTTTAATTATATACTTGTTCACCTAGTTACTTATTTTGTGTTTATCTTCCCCACTAGACTGTGAGCTCTTCTGCTGTCTGCAAACTGCATGGTACATAGTAGGTGTTCAATACATATTTATTGAATAAATAAACGTCTTCCATGTTTATACAGTCAGAGGTTGGGTAGGCTTCTATTTTTTCCTGCTACTCAATTATTATTCTCCAACCACATTTTAAATCCACAGTTAGTGTACATCAAATGCTTCTATTTCTATGTAAATCACAAGATCCCCTCAAACTTCACTCAAAAGCCTGGCTTAGCTATCATAAATCTCTTCTTAGTGTTTGTTCACACATACATAGTATATATAAGGTTATTTTCAAATAGTGAAACACATATTAAATGTTACCAAAAAAGCTAACATTATGCATAATTTATGAGAAAAGTTTTCCCTAAGGGTGGTGATAACATCATTTTTTTTTATATATTGTCTCTTTATTTTAAAAAACAACTATTGTTCTTGTTAAGAAAGTAACATATTCTTGTTGAAAAAATAAGCAACCAATATGGGAATGGGTATCACAGAAATGTAAAAAGTGTAAAAGATCTCCATAATTCCCAGTTTGAGATCACAGTCATATGGTTATAATATGATGTATATCCATCTTTCTAGACTTTTTTTTTCCTAGGCAGATCCTGTTCTGGCACAGGCTGAGATTTTGCTGTTTTATTTTGTTTTTACTACTATAGGAACCAATTACACAAACAACACTGTGACTCACTTACTTAATAATATACCTTGGACATGTTTATATGCTAAAACATACTGCTCTTCCTGACTCTTAAATAATTGCCTAATATTTCATTGCATTTACTGTCTCCTGATGGTTCCCTTCCCTTTCCACCTGATCAGTGAAGTGGGGAGGACAGGGTCTTGAATTGTGTCTGTTTTCAATTTTTAGGACCTTTGCCCCTCCTAGACACAAGGACCAAGTGACTGCTCAGGGTGACTTTCTCTGCTGTGACCTCCGTTCTGTCGGAAAAGTTACCTTACAGCAAATGTACATTCCATGAGGTCCAGATTTGTGGTCAGAATTAATGAACTGAATAAACTGTAAGAAGTGCTGATTTAAAAAATGTATGTGGGTGAATTTGTGTTGCTGACTGTAATCAGAATTCAGGCACCACCACCACCACCATGGCGAGAGTGCCCAGAAGAAAACTACACCTCCAAAGTCTTGCTTTTTGTAACTGTACCTCTAGCACAGAGTCCAACAGTAGCTGAACTTTATTCCAGTTATACTTGCCATGAATGCCATCGATATGTACTGTCAGACCTGTTTTTAAGTGGGGAAGAAAAACGCAATTTTTTTTTCTTTGGCCAACTTCTGATAGGCACTTGACAAGGTGCTAATTGCTAGGCTTGCATTTCAGGAAGCAACCTCTTTGTGTTGTTGGTGCCAATTAATACAAAGGCAGCGCATGTTGAATATACCATTTCCACTGGCACTGATGTCGCATAATTTCATTACTGTGTCAAGCTGGTGCATGCAGTGCATCTATGTTTTTGCACATTAATTTGTAAAATGAAGGTATTTCTCCCTGCCCCTAGCCCCTCTATGTTGTCATTGGTAGTCACAGTAGCTGGGGTATTTTGAAAAGTTCTTTGAAGACCTTCTTTGTACAGCGAGCTTCCACATAAACTCACAGGGAATTCAAATCCTGCATCACTTTATACCTCAAAGGCAGGCCTCTTGGCCATATACTATTTTAATAGCAAGAGGCACAGGGCCTGAATAACACAAAGACGCTGGGCTGAACTGAGGACCATGAGAGTTTATATGGATGGTTGTTGCCATGAGACCACTGAAGAAGAGCACTATTCCAAAAGGCCAGTCTTAACAGTTAGGTCAGTGAATGGTCTGGGTGTTGGAAAGGCATTCTCTTCCTCAACCCCAGCTGGACTGATGTCCAGAAGCCCCACCATTTGTGACTGACTCCCTAAACCAGACCCCCTATAGGCCTCTTCCCCCAGGTGGCCTGATATCTGAATTTTTTCTAATGTCTAGATTTCTACTCTTTGAGATTGTGCTCCTGACCATCACAGTGTATCCTATATTAAACTTAAAAAAAGCATAAATATACATGAGAGTCAATATAATGTTGTGGTTTAAGAATATGCCTTGATTTCAGAAAACCTATCTTTGAAGGCCCACTAAGCTACTCACTAGCTGTGTAACCTTGGGCCAGTTACTTATCCTCTCTGTGTCTTTATTTCTTCCTCTCAGAAGTGGAGCTCATGGCATTCCTATTTCATTGGGTTGTCAGAAGCATTGAACACTGTCTTATACACTGTGCCTAGATGTAGCAAGCAGTCCCAAAGGTTAACCATTACTATAATAAATATCTTTACGACAGACAGCCTATAAAGCATCATTTGGCAGAGGAAATTACATTTTTCCATATGTAAATATCGTTTACCATACAAAAACTTCCTTTGAATGTTCAGTGGGAAAATCATGTTTTGGCTAATGTTTTGACTATTTAAAATATTCTGCCAGAAAAATAGAAAGCCCAACGTTTGAAAAAATGCTAAATCAGAGTCATATGAACTGCTAATTTAAGCAAAATATGAGAAAGAAGGAGTAAAGCTGTTTAAAAATGAAAAAAAAAGTTTCAAAAGGACAGGGGAGCTAACAAAAAGGATGAATGTGAAGAAACACATAGTCAATAAAATATAAGCACGCACATAGCGTATTTTCTTTCCCAGTAGAAGAAAGGCCAGTAAATCAGTGGTGGGAGTAGAAGGAAGTTAACTGAGGAAGGAGTGCTAGGTGGCCAGCACTCTTCTCTGTCAAACTGAGGAAGTGCTCTTCCTAAGTAGTAGGTGTGTTAGTCAGCAGGTGAGGGCTGCAGATTTGGATGTTTAGAGATCTCTATGCCAGCCACTAGGCCAACACCTCAGTCCATTCATTTTCACAGCACCCCTTTGAGGTAGGCAACTGTGATTATTATCCTCTTTTCAGGATATGGAAAGTGCCCACAGTACTGGTCTCTTACTTTCCATGCTCATGATCCTGAAGTAGGCATTGGGGAAAGCTTAGCTCTGGAAATTTCTACTCCAGAAGATTCTAATTAAAGGAGGACTGTCCTCCCATGAGTAATGATACCATGAGAAACAGAGATTACCTCCGTCATTCCTGCAAGGGTGTGTGTGTGTGTGTGTGTGTGTGAGAGAGAGAGAGAGAGAGAGAGAGAGAGAGAGAATGACTTTTACAAATTAAAAGAAATACCAGCTCTGAAAATTAGAAACAATTTTGTAGCAAATGCAAGTTCATTCATTTAAGAAATATTTATAGAGTGCCTGTTATGTAGCACCAAGGGGATACAGTGGGGAAGGCAATAGATTTGCTCCTTGTCCTCATGTAGTTTAAAGTCTAACAAAGAACACTGGACAACAATAAGACAAAAGGGGTGAAACAAACTAGGACGGGAAAAGTTCAGGGCTCAGGGGGCATGCAGCATGCTTGTGCATCTCACAGTACTCTAAGCATTGTCAGATTCCATGCTAGCATATCTATAACAGCTGTGTATGCTGAATGTGGACTTTTAGAAAATGGTGAGATTGTATTTGCATACATTGTATTGCTTTCTGACTTGGCTTTAGTTGAAGTGTGGTTTGGATCTCAGCACTTCTGAATCATTTGTAGTTATGATGTTGAACCCCAGTTCTGAAGGTCTCATTCCACAGATACTAGAGGCGGCAGAATAAGGATCTGAGGCCCGAGGGTCCCAAGGAATTATCAGTGGGATTCATTTGGGGCTCCAAAGCCTGGGCAATAGCTGAAGTATGGTCTTCTGGAATGATAAGTAGGAAAGGAACACCTGGTATGTAAACAACTTTGTAGAATTGCCATAAGCTAGTCATGAGCTATCTAGAGTCATCATAAAGACCAGACTATGACATTCCACTTAGGCTCAAGAGGAGTTATTTAGAACTTTAGATTTAGCATTCAGATTAAAGAAAGGATGTTCTTACAGATCATACTCATCAGGCCAGGTATAAAGGCTGAATGATCAAGGTGACCATCTTTCTGTCACTAGGCTGCTCTAATTCACGGAGATGGCAAGCTTTGCAGGTAAACCAACTCGTGGTCAAATGCCAATTCAGCACATTTAGCTCTGCAATGCTGTGTAGGTCACTTTGCTGAGTCTAATTTTCATCATATGTATGAGAGTAGAACACAGACGGCAGGACTGCTATGAGGATTAAGTAATTAGCACAAAATGTGAAAATGCAAAGAATCTCTATTACTAACAATATAAACAACTTTATTTTATGCTACGTTTGAAGTCAGTATTTGGAAGGCTTTAAAAAATATACTAAAATCATTTCCCATGTGGCCAGTAAAAGATGACATAGTTTCTCCCCACCTCTACCCTGCAGACATGAAACTGGATCAGAGAGGGGGCTGCTCAAGGCTGCAGAGTTCAGCCATCACCAGCTTGGTGCTTCATTTACCATAATCCTATGCTACCCAGTACCACAGGCTTATCTATTCCTGAAGCCACTTACTGCTGACCACTCGGGAAACAATTCATTTAAATTCTGCCTCCTGGTGTCTCCCTATCATTTGGGTGTGGCTTTTCCCTTTCTGTGGAAATAGATGGCTTTGCTTTAAATCTCCTTCCTGCTGTTTTCACTGGTGTTCTGCAAAGTCACTTGTGATGTCATCTTTCGCATTTCTATTGACCAGACTCTCTCTCCCTAGTGACTAATCTCCATCATCACTCCTCTGGGATTCAATTTTCATGAAGCAGCAGCCAAAGAAGCCTTCCATTTAACCTATAATAACATTCAATTCCAGTAAAGCCAGGGAGAAGAAAATGGGTTAAAAATCTGTCCTTCTGTTAACTCCAGGTGATCTCAATAAGCTGTTCTTCCTTCAGAGCAAACTTCTGAGGGGCCATTTATCACAGAATTCAGTCTCCCCTCCTGCACTCAGGTAATTTTATATTCCTATTTATAGAACCAACTTGCAAACTGCATGTATGTATTTTTTCTTTCATAATTTACACTTTATTGGTTGCTTTGAGGCTCAGTACACATACATTTTAATTTGCACAGTTTTTAATGGATGTAGCAAAATTCTAAAAAATCATGTAGCTGTGATTCTTTTCTAAACAGTTATTCCAGTCAGTTTCCAGCCTAAGATTTGGTGGCAAATATTCCTTAAAAGGGTATCAAGTATAAATTTATTTATCATTTATTAATTTGTGTTACTTATTTGTATATCACATATTTATATACATTAATACAATTACATATTATAAATATGAATGTCATTTTAGCAAAATTGAAACAAATTAAAAGGTATGTATTTATTTATCCATTCAATAAATATTTCTTGAGCTCCTACTATGTGCCAGACCCGTACTAAATGCTGAGGGAAACATCGTGAAATATCCGTGAACTAGATAAGAGGATTATCATGAAATACTCAACATTAGAAAAAGGACTAAGAGAGCCGAAGACAAATCACACATAGCAAAGACAATTGAGTTAATTCTCTCGATGATTTTAACCACCCTCAGCCAAACCAACCCCCCCAAACCTAGCAACATTTCTGATCAATCATTTATTCTTTATATATGATAATTATGAACTTGGACTAAACTGCTGAAACAGAATTTGAATCATGTCTCTCACAAGTTGGGGGACCCTTATCAAATTATTTTATCTCTTTAGACCTCAATATCCTTATCTGTAAAATGATATTAATACTGCCTGCCTCATAGAGCTGCTGTAAGAATTAAATTAAATGCTGTATTAAATGCACATGGTGTAGCACATGATATGTACGCAGTTGATTGTTATCATTATTATTACTCAGACAAAAGATTTTGACCTGAATTATTTAGTTAGCTAGCTCAGTTGTCCTATTCATTTCTTACAATTTCAAACATCTTCCTAAGATTTTTTTTTTTTGAGACTTGTTTACAGATGTAAATTCAGAGGTAAGCTAGTAATACTTAAGAAAGGATGAACAGACTCACTGAGGATGAGAAATTCATAAATCCATGCTCTTGGTCACCTCAGGAGGTTGCAAGAAATACGTTTTATTTTTCATCCCTATCAGCTGTGGAAAGGATTGGTTGTATCAGAAGCAATTTTAAACAACGGTAAACTAAGTTCATTGTTTGATGCCAAGTCCTAGAAAGAAAGCTAAGAAGGAGAAAGAGTACACAATGAAACTTCTACCCTTACATATAATAATTTCTATACTGTTAAATTCTCTACCGGGAGGAATTTAAATTGAAAAAGAGGAAAACTGTTTAATAAGAAATATTGAAATGTGCTATATTTTTGAGTAATTTTATAGTGGAAGTCCTAGAATATTTTCCATAGGAATCAGCTAATAGCTTGATTTCTTGCTATTTTTCTGTTCCTTGCTAAATTCTCAGCAAATCTCAGACACTGTGATTGTGAGGAATTTTTATTACATAATGGAAAGAAAGATTGTATATTAGAAGAAATGTCTTTTAGTCAATTACTTTGAAGGTTTAAGAAAAAGTTTTAAATGTTATCCTTTAAAAATCTGTGCACTTGACAGGTATTTCTATTTTGCCATCTTTACATTGTATGTACCCATCACAAATTCAGTCAGACAGATGATGGCAACATTGGTCTATTCGGGTGAACAACTTCTTTAGGAAATTCCAGTCTTGCCAAGCCATTTTTCCCTCTACCAGGAGAAATATATGTATTAATGTTTCCAGAGTAGTGGATGCTTACAGAATATTGCTATTTGGTCCCCGGTGTTGGCAATCTTTGGTATTTTCCACTCTGAGTGCCAGCTTACCAAGCATCACAAAACTCTGGTCCTGGGATTTGGGGGCAAATATTCATTTGTACATACGTTGTTTGAAACATCTGGGATTAAACACCTCCCTCCCTCTCTCCCTGACATAATTTCTGACTTCCCAACATGCATCCTAAGGCAGAGAGGTAGGTATAGCTGGAAGTGTCAGCTTTGAGCTACTCCCAGCATCTCTCTGGCAAAAAGCAAGCGGAAGTGATTGAGAAATCCTTCCAGGCAGTGGTGCTTCCCCTGGAGTCCACGACAGTCCTCTCGCACTGCTCCCGCCCGCCCCCCGCCCCATATCTCTAAACCCAGAGGTACTTGGGGCGCCGAAGTCCCCGCCTCCTCTCGCTGCCCAGAGCAGTTCTTAACCTTTTTTGGGCCCGAGACCTACAGAAAGCTATGGACCCTCTCGCGATGTGGACGGAGGTTGGGGAAAGCACAGCTTTAAAGCTTTGCGAAACTGTCAAGGAGACCACGGATTTGAAACACACCCCGAACTGCAAGATAAAGAACCCCAACTCTAAACCTCTTGGGGCGATTAAACCGAGAGCGGAGCTCCGATGCCAAATCTCGTCCCTAGTGAGAAACTGTAGGAAGGGAAGGAGCTCCTGCGCTGGGCCACTTTCACTCGTAAGAAACCAAAAGAAGGGCATAGTCAGGGACAGAAATTCATAAAGGGGGAAAGAGAAGAGGGAGAGATGGGGACAGGAGAGAAAGAGAAAAGGAAGGGAGGAGATGCGGGAACTAGAGAGGGACACAGTAGGAGGGGGAGAAGAGACCCCAGAGGGGAAACTGGGGGCAGAGAAGGTGGCACAGAGGGACAGGGCGCGAGAGAGAGATTCGGAAGGGAGAAAGAGAGGAGACGGGAGATAGACTGGGAGCTCCAGTAAAAGGGAGAGAACTTTCTCCTCTCTCCCTCCGCAGGGCAGGGAGTCTCAGAAAAGCCCGTCCTGGTGAGGTGGCGACACCGCAATCTGCTGCCTGGGCGCTCCTGGCGCATCTGGGAGCAAGGAGTCCCGCACCGCTGCTGAGAAGCGGACTTGGTCTGGGAAGAGGCGGTCCTCGCTTGCTCCGCTTTCTCCTCCCCTCTCTTCCTAGAGGCGGGGACCTGGGTATTTGAGCAGCCGAGGACCCGCGGCCCCCCCGCCTCCGCCCCCCCAGCCCCCCATTCAAGAAGCGGCTCCGCTATCCCCGCCAGCACAGGGCGCCCGGCGCGCCTCGGAGCGCACGTTCCGCGCCTTCTCCTGCCCGCTCCCTGGACATTATGCGGCCGAGTAGCCGAGCCCCAGTCCTCCTCCTCCTCCTGCTCCTCCGGCTCCTCCTGCGGCCCGAGCGGCTCAGCTCTCGGCAGGCGGCGGCGTTGCTCAGCCGAGCGCAGACGGGACCCTCGCCGCGAGACCTCAGCGACTCCTAAAGTCAAAAGTTGGCGGCGGGCGCCGGGCTCCGCGCGCTCTCTGCGGCCGCTGCCTAGCGTCGCCGCCGCATTCAAGGAGGGCAGGAGGGAGGGGGGTGGGGGCGGCGGGGGAGGGGTGGGGAGCACCATGCAGTTTGTATCCTGGGCCACACTGCTAACGCTCCTGGTGCGGGACCTGGCCGAGATGGGGAGCCCAGACGCCGCGGCGGCCGTGCGCAAGGACAGGCTGCACCCGAGGCAAGGTAACGAGGCTCGGCCACCGGGACCCCTCCGCCCCCGTCGCCACCTCCTCAGCCCGTGTCCAACAGCGAGCACCCCGAAGCGGAGGCCTCTCTCTCCTCTTCTTTTCCTAGAAAGAATTATCTCCCGCTTTGCAGCCTCTCCCTTTAGGTCATTCCCAGCCAATTTCTAGAGAGAGAAACAGTGTGGAACGAACTTAGTCTCCCCCCCTACTTTTAGCCGGATCTTTCTCCTTCCCCACCCCAGGCCCCAAACTATAGTTACTTAGTAACTGGTGGCACCACATCGTAGCATGTTTTATTTCATTAAGGGCGTTTGTCAGAATCTGTAATCATGTTATGTATTTTGACTTGTTCATTGTCTGACTCCGACAGTGCCTAACACTGTTCCTGACATATAGTAGCTGTTCAGCAAATATCTGTCCAGTGACTGGAGGTGAAGGGATTGACTCAAATGGGGGGGGGGGGGGCTGGAAAATAACTCAGGACACCCCCCCTTCATTTGTAAATTAAAACTCGCGGAAAACTGAATTACTGGTTCATGTGCCTCTGTTTCTCTCTACAGTGAAATTATTAGAGACCCTGAGCGAATACGAAATCGCGTCTCCCATCCGAGTGAACGCTCTCGGAGAACCCTTTCCCACGAACGTACACTTCAAAAGAAGGCGACGGAGCATTAACTCTGCCTCTGATCCCTGGCCTGCCTTCTCCTCCTCTTCCTCCGCTACCTCCTCCCAGGCGCATTACCGCCTCTCCGCCTTCGGCCAGCAATTTCTATTTAATCTCACCTCCCATGCCGGATTTATCGCCCCAACGTTCACTGTCACCCTCCTCGGGGCACCCGGCGTGAACCAGACAAAGTTTTATTCTGAGGAGGAAGCGGAACTCAAGCACTGTTTCTACAAAGGCCATGTCAATACCAAGTCCGAGCACACGGCCGTCATCAGCCTCTGCTCAGGAATGGTAAGTGGGCGCGCTGCCCCTCCCCTCCCCTCGCTTCCTCACTCGCTTCTGGAAGACTTAATTGCTCTCGAGCCTAAGACCCTCACTGCGCCGTCTCCGCTCTGCCGTTAAATATCGGCTACAAACTTGTTTGCGTCCTACGCTTTGGGTGGCTACCCTGGTGAGCGCGCGAGAGGAGCGCACGCATCCGCCCCCGGGGAGTTCTGGCTGTTTCGGAGCTTTCTAGGGTCCGAATTCGACTCAGCTGAGTGTTGCCCCACACGGGTAGGTGGCTAGGAAGTCTGTTTCCAAACTCGGAGAGAGTTGTCCTTCCTTGCTGCAAACTCCGCCGCCCACGAGCGGAGCCGCTGAGCGCAGGGAGAACCCGACTCCTTATTGGCGCATCTTGAGTCGGGGGTGTGGGCTGAGAATCCCCAGCCACGGGTACGGGGAGTTCCTTCTGTTTGTTTTAGAGGGCGGTGCGTAATCTAGAGTCCCCACGTTCTCTCACGGCCTTTTTTCACGCGCCAGGAACCCTGAGGCTGAACTGGATTGACAGGCAACAGGTCCGGTCCCAGGAACGGAAGGGTGGGCTGAGGGCTCAGGGGGCGGGGCCAGCCCTGGACGCTTTGCATTGGGGAGAAGCCTGGGAGTGGGGGTGCGGCACAGTCCGACTCTGCACCCTGCTGGCGGGGTGGCCCTAAGAAACAGAAATACTGGGAGAGAGCTTGAAGAGGCTGCCCGGAGGAGGTTTCAGTTCTTCTGTGGTTTCCACCACCTATGAGGTGCCAGAGCCTCACGGTGGTGGAAAAGGGAGCGGGGGGGGGGGGGGGGGGAGGAGGGGGGCGCACATTTCCCTATAGAAGGAGGGGGAGAGGGCGGGGCGGCCACCTCCCTGTGCTGCAAACTACGCACTTAGCAGGGGATCCAAGCTGGTGCCCCTACCCCCTGCCTACTTGCCTCCCCCCGCCCCACTTGCCCTCCAGTCGGCCCCACACGGTGTCTGCCCTCTCCCCTCATGCTATTTGAGGACCCGCTGTAAGGTTCTGGCCCAGGCAAGAGCGGTTCTAGGACTTTCCCAAGCGACGTGCGTTTCTGCCACGCGCTATGACGCAGAAACTATCGCGGGTCAGGCTCTCCCAGCGCACGGGCGCTCTGCGCCCCCGTGATGCGATTACTTTTCCCCAGAGCACCCATAATTCCCACCGTACCTTTTCCAAGTGGGAGCTTGGATACTTACCCGGGGTGCTTGGCTGCCCTCTCCGTGCGCTGCTATTAGTGGCTCCAAAGACCAGCATCTGGATATCGCATATATTTCCGCTGCTCAACCGAGGGGTTGGGTGGGGAGCCAGGCAAGTTTGAAGACTCAAAGAGGGCAGGTTTAGACTGCCGGCATGCGAGAGTGAAGATGAACCCCTTTAGCCCCCAGCAAAGCTCCCAGAGCCGCGATGCGTTGTTGAGATTGTCTGGGGGTGGGCGGAGACGGCAGTTAGACGAAGGGGCGGGGGGGGGGGGGGTGATGCAGAGTCATCGTTGCCCCAAGACGCCTGGAGTCTTTCTGTTCTTCGAAGGGTTGTGGTCTGGGTGGGCATAAGTCAGGTTCCGGAACCCAGAGCATCAGAGTGTCCCCAAGTCCTAAGGTTGTAACCCACAATTCCAGAACCTTACTGATAGGGCTACGTGTGTACGTCAAGTTTGTAAACAGCCTTTACTCCTCCTCCCTCCCCGCCTCCACACCCCATGAGTGGCCCCAGCAGTGGTATAAATGTTTTGCTGCGCAGGACGTTAGCTTTCTACTGGCAATTTTAGATGGTAACTCATACTTGTAACTGGGGAGTGGTAACTCTCTTAGGAAACTGAGGGCCGGGACTTCAGAAAGGCTGGCTGCCTAGATCTTGAGGAGTCCATTTGTATTGCTTTTAATTTGCAATCTGGCCCTTTTGGGGGGGGGGGGCGGGCGGGAGGGGGGATGGTCTGGCATACATCCCAAAAATATGTGAGCTGGCTGTTTCTATCTTTAGGGATGTATCTAGCTCCAAAACCCTTGCCCCTTTGTCTTCCTTCTGGAATTTATCTTTCCTCCCAAGATGTCCCCTTACCGTTTCAGTACTAGTAGTATCCTGATATCCCTCATGGCCCACGCAGGAAACCTTCCTGGAGATCTTTCACTCTTTAGAGTGAGCCATGCCAACCTTCCCCCCTCCCCTTACCCCACCAGTCAGTTATTAGTTTCCCTGAATTCACTCTCAAAAGTGTTTCTCACCTGTTCTGAACATCCCTGCTCTGACTCTAGACCTCTTTCTCTCTCTCTTCCTCTCTCATTAGGACTGATGTCTAAGAAATATTTCCGTCTGGCTTCTTCTCTGGTCTTTTCTCTTTAATCCCTGCCACACACTGCTAATAGATTAATGATGACAAGGTGCAAGATCGAATGGCTACTCTGTTCAGTTACTTCACAGACGTCCCCATTGCCTAGTGAACAACTATAAACTGCTCCATCTGGCACTTCAGATCATTGACAGTGTACCTTCCCACCCCTTGCACATCCACATGTCCAGTCTCATCTGTCAAGCTTTCCTTCACAAATCCTGCATTTCAGGCAATCTGTTTTTGTGCATTTCTCTGCATTTCCCTCCCATCCTAGTCCTACCTCATAGCCTTTGGGCCTTTGGATTTACTTGGTGAGCTCATCCAGCTTCACATGGTCAAATCATACCCTCCTTTCAAAGTGTAACTAATATATCTTGTTCCCCAGGAAACCTCTTTGTCATCCTCCAGACTGCTGTCATCTCTCCCTCTCCACTTTCATAGACTCTTACCTGTGTCTCTCTGTGGTGTTTAATATCCTCTCCCTGTATTATGGTTCTTGGAACATGTGTTTTATCCCCTTTTCCTTGGCAGTAGGGTCAGCATCAATTCATTTCTGTCCCATATTGGAGCCTTGTATATTATAAGTACTTAGTACCTGTGTTTAAATAAATGGTCACCTTAACCAAGAAAGGATTACTCTTCAGTCAAGCAACTGTTTTGTGAATCAGCCACAAAATTAATTTGACTTCATATAGATATCACTTATTGAACTCTTATTGTCTTGTACTGTAATAAGTATGTATACATTAGTTTATCTAAATTCTTAAGACATTCCAATGCTTGAAACAACCCATTTTGCAGATGAGGACACTGAGGCTTTGAAAGTTGGGGACTTGCTGCCTGTTCCACAGCTAGTTAGTGGCAGAGTTGGGGTTCCCACCAGTCCTTCTGACTTATACTCTTAACCATTGGCCAGAGACTGAATCTGTGTTCCTAAAGAGAATTTCAAAGTTTATTTTTTTTTAAGGCACTGGACTAGAGTCAGGGTACCTGGGTTCTAGATTCAGCATGGGTACTGTTCAGCTGCTTCTGTTTCACTGAAGGGAACAAGTCAATTCCTTCCTCTGGGCCTCAGTTTCCCCTTTTACTAATCAAAGATGCCAGATCTTTACCAGATGGGCTCCCAGATTCTTTCTCAGTATTTGTAGCCCGTCTCTAGTAGCTTTCACATGTTGTGGTCAGCTTCCTTCTCTGTGCTCAGAGAACACCAGAATCGTGTATCAAAAACAGAGAGAGGTGCCTGGATGAAAATAAACCTGTTACATCACTTCTCTGGAAACCAGTTTCTCTCTTATTCTGACACCAGACTACACCAGAGCTGTCTTCTCTTTAAGTCAGTGGCTCATGAACCATGTGGAGAGCTTTATAAAAAATACAGACCTTAGACCTCACCACTGGAAATTCCAGATCTGCGGATCTAGGTTAATGCCCCAAAGCTAAATTATTTTTTTCAACTTCCCAGGCAATTTGACACTTAGCTGGGTTTGGGAACCCTAGTGTCTTAGCCAAGTGCTTGAAAACTTTATCATGACTGAGAAATCTAAAATTTCATTTCCTGGGCCCTACCCCCAGATACTTTGATTCAGTAGATCAGATTTGGGGCAGAGCGTGATTATTTTTGAGTATCTAATGAACTCCTGCATGATGTTGATGCTGCCACTGACCTTCAAGGCCAGTCATTTCCCTATGTCCAGGGGAAAGTCAAAGGCCTCTGCCTCTTTTTCCCCTGTTGAGGGAAAAGGAACAATGGAGGAAGAGAGAAGAGTTTGATTTTTCCCTCGACACACTGCCCATTGGCGTGGCTTGGGGAACTTTTTAGTGCTCTTGTAATGTTTCATTTGGGTGGTTCAACTCTGAAGCATCATTTATCATCTGCAAAACTTGTGGGTATGTGGGAAGGGGAGGAGAGTTACCTCTTTCAAAGTGCTTAAAGTGATTGGAAAACGCAAATTGTATCCTGGTGGTTAGAGGCTAACACTGCAACACCAAAAGCCACGCATGTGTTCTAAGCCAGTGGTCCCCAACCTTTTTGGCACCAGGGACCAGTTTCTTGAAAGACAGTCTTTCCACGGAAGTGGGTGGAGAATGATTCAGGCAGTAATGCGAGCAATGGGGAGTGGCAGATGAAGGTTCTCCGGCTGGCCGCTCACCTCCTGCTATGCGGCCCCCAGGTCCACGGCCAGGGGGTTGGAAACCCCTGTTTTAAGCCCTGTCAGTTTGTTATGCACTTCACATGCATTATCTCGTTTAATCTGCACAGTAAGTGACAGTATTTTTATCCTTCATTGATAAACAAGGAAGCTGAAGCTCAGAGCAGTTAAGGAACTTGCCCAAGGTGAGTGGGTAAGTGGCGGTGCTCAGACTGGAAGCTTGGGCAGACTGATTGCGAAGTCTTTTCCCATGTCACTCCCTATGGCCAAGAGGAGGGGTGGTAAGAGACTCATGTGCCAGCCAGTGTCACAGGCGGCAACACCTTGAGTACCTTGTGGTCAACGTATGCTTGCTGATTTTGAAGTCACGATAAGGCTTTCTTGGGTAAGCCTTTCCCTTTGGAGCTGATACTTGTCCCTAAGTTTCCAGGCAGTCTTAATGCACAGAAACATTCTCTTTCAACAGCCTTTGGGAGTGAATATAGTTAGAACTTGAGCACCAAGGAAGTATTTCTTAAAGACAGATTTGGATAGCAGGTGCGATAGAGTCCAGTCAGGGGTAAGATACTGATATGGCAGAGTGGGGAAAAAAACAAAACACCAAAACTGCTTCTCCAGATACATTGGCAGGATTTTTCAGTTTAAGCAGCCCTCATGGGAAGGGGATTGGGTAAGTGGCATCATTCACTCGGCAGTGTTCCACTGTCTTTTTCTTCCTAGTGGCTGAGTTATATTAAATCAACCTCTTATCTCTCTTTATTTGCAGCTGGGCACATTCCGGTCCTATGATGGGGATTATTTTATTGAACCACTACTGTCGGTTGATGAACAGGAAGATGAAGAGGCACAAAACAAACCCCACATTATCTATAGGCGCAGCACCCCCCACAGAGAGCCCTCAACAGGAAGGCATGCATGTGACACCTCAGGTATTTGCTTCTTGCTTAAGCAGAGACCCCAGCTGCCTGAGCTGGGTTATTTGCCAGGCTGCAAAGATGTAGCTCTTTCATCGGCTGCAAAGCGCTACCATTTACATTTTCTTTCATTCAGTCTTCAAACCAGGTAGGTATATCCCCATTGTACAAATGTGGAAATTAAAAAGAGGTTTAGTAACTTGTCCAAAGTCACACAGTTAATTAATAGGTGACAAATCCAGGATTCGAACTCAAATAGCAGTGACTCCAAGCCCACTCTGGGCAGAGCTGCCTCTTTTGTTGAAGTTTCTGATTTTTAGGATTAAGCTTTAGTAATGTCTTGAGACTATTGTCACAGTATCCTCAATCAGCAATTGCTTGTGTTTTCTTTCTGCGTTGGTGTTTTCTTTTTTTTTTTTGTACAATGCAGGGTTATGAAAAAGTCTTACAAATGGAACATACAAAAACTTCTATATGTTTATTGGAATTTTTCCAATCAACTTCAGTTTAGTTAATGTTCTGTGGCTTCAGGAAATACAGGAATGGAACTGTGGGTTGCACTGTCAGGTGTCAGTCGAATGCATATATGCCCATAACAGATTTTCTTCCATCCTGGTCAGGTTCTTTGAGGCTTGATGCTGCCACGCTTGGCCATTGTCAGGGGTATGTCCTCTGGGCACACTGAAAAGCTTATGCTTGTGTATGCTTCTCAGTCTGCAGTCTTGAAGCACCTTTTCACGGTCTTTGAAGCCTAATTACTTTCTCGCTAATGATAGTGATCATTAAAAACCATCTATTTGCTCCTATGTTTTAGGGTGTTTGTTAAAATACCATCTGTTTTGTTCTTGGACTTCCTGTTTCTGAAACTTCATCCCTCTCCCTATTCTTTATTTTTAAAAGTTGCTTCCCCAAATTAAATAACCTCTCAGTGTCTTTCTGGCTTCTCTGAATAAGACCAGAATTCAAGACCAATGGGGTTTTCCTAAAATCACTTGTTCATCTTGTATCTATATCAGGTTCTTCTACTGTGACAGAGTGTGATGTCCTAGTGTCTCCTGGAATTATTATTTCAAAAGTGAATCCTTTAACAAAGGATGTCATTGGCTACTTTTAACCTGGTATAGCCAAGTCGTAGTGTATGGCATCGTCTTTCGGCTTTATCCCATCCAGTCCTGTGTTCTTAACCACCAGGGCCAGATGGAACGTAACTGACATATTCTGTCAGTCAGACTCTCTACAGAGCCCAAGAGGTGGAGGTGGGAGTCTGAGGGAGGTGTGTACTCAGAAACGAGAGCCAGGGTGCCAAGACTGCCAGCCACCTGCAAGTTCAATGGCAAGACATTTATCACATCTTTCTGACCATGCTAGTAAGAATGTTGACCTTTACTTCTTGAATTCCCAAATCTGAAATAGCCAGTGCATATTTAATATGTGTATAAAACATACATATATCATGTAATAGAAAAGAAATTTGTGATTCAAGAGAGGAAGAGCGAAGTCTTAACACTATCATTCCAAAAATCCTCAGGGTTCATTTTTTTAATTAATCACCCAAGTAAATAGACATTTGATTTTCTGGACTAGAGGACAGGTCAAGTTCAGTTAAAAACACAAAAAAAGAGGGAATCCGAAAAAGTAAAGATTGAGGACAGCAAACAATGCCTTAATTTTTCAGAACAGCTTATTTGGGTTCTAGTTATTGGTATTGGGGCCTTTGAGTGCCACCTTCCAAATCACCAGTGCCAACTTTTAGTTTTCTTTCTGGTTTTTGCTTGCCAGTGACCAATATGGTGCGCCCTTCCTTCACCCCATGTAATGAATCAGAAGTCCGGCAGTTTTGATTGGCTCTTTCAAAGGTAGCTGCCGGACTCTGCCACTCAGGTTTCTCTCTTCCAGCTGCTTCTGCACCCCTTCTTTGAATTCAGATGCAGGAGGCTCAGAACAGTTGGAAAGAACTTTGGCATATGGCACAGTTCACCAGAAGCTATTAGAGGGATGGACCAGCAGGTCCCGGAAGCCTCCAAAACCAGGGAGTGAAAGTAGGTGGGAGTGGGAGAAGTCCCTCAGGCCAGAGGGGAAAATATCCTCTCCTCTCTGCAAATATCAATTCATTCAGCTTCAGGGATTACCCCTACTCAGAGCAGTGGCTGGTAATCAGAGGTAAACTTTAGAAGTGCCCTGGGAGCCTCATGTAGAGTCTTTAAACAAACAAACAAACCCTTCTTACAGGGAAGTGAAATAGAGCAAGAATCAGTGGGTTTATGAAGCGCTCCAAGTGATTCGGAGGTTCAGCTAAATGTGAGAGTTCCGGCTTAAGTTGAATTTAGGGCAGTAACCACTATCCTGGCTGGCACTGGCTTTGCCCTGGACTTGGCTTTCTCCATCATTGCTTTCCATCTTCTCTTCTCACAGGGTGATAGAATATTCGAGCTAGAGGAAACTAGCTTTAGGTCAACATGCTAATTCTGCCCAGATGAGCAAAGGGTAGGCCTGGGATATTAAGTTACTTATTTCCAGGAGCAATACCCTACACATTCAACAAGAAACCATCAGAATTTAAGATCGCCCAAGCCTGGGAGCAGGCCCCTGGAAGCCCCCTGCTGAGCTAGGTGTAACCCTTTAGTTGCTGGATTATGAGGGTTTTCCCAGGGCAGGGCACTGCAGTGGTGACACCTGTTTCCTACAGATGGAATAGAAGTCTTGCTCATTTCTGATTGTTGATGTACGTCTAATTTTCAAAAAAGATTCTGAGATAACTTTAATTGAAAAGACGTGTAGAAGGAGTCTTATGTAGTGAAAACTTCATGGGTATAGAAAGGAGTCTACAACATAATTTATTCATTCATGTGTGCATTTATTTCATTCAGCCCTGAGCTCTTAATTGAGTAACTCCTCTGTGCCGTGAGGATAAAACCAGGAACCATCTTTATTCCAGTTAGATGTGTGACCTCAAGTATGTTTAGAGCATAAAATAATAACATGTACCTTCCAAGGTGGGTAGTCAGGACTAAATGAGTATGAAATAATGAAAGGTCCAAGGACAGATGGTAGATAATCACTGAATGGGAGATTTTTTTTAAAAGGTCATAAAAATAGAAATTAAAACACCATAGCCAAGAGGAAACTCAAAATACCATAACCCAAAGCTAGTCAGATCCCTGTGATTAAGCTTAGAGCTTCTTGGTCAGCTGGTCATAAAAGGCCCATAAGGTACTTGCCCAAGGTCCCCCTGCCAGCGAGCAGCAAGACTGAGAGCCCTTTCTGTCTGCATGTTTATCTGGACCTAATGCAGCATGTTGAAATTTTATTGCTTGCAACTTTCTCTTGGCCCAGTGACCATGTCTCTGTTTTGCCCTCATTGGTTGTGTCTGCGTGTATACACGTGGGCCACTTGAGTGTATCTTCGTTGATGTGTGATTTTCATCCTGTTTGTAGGTTCCTCAGGATTCAGGATGGGATGTGGGGTGGCTTCTCTTTCTTATGGCGTGACCTTGTGGCTAGCCTCCCCTACCCACTGAGTTCTCAGTAGAGGTCACTGAGGTGACTGACTGCCTGCCCTACACACCAGGCGGGTCAAGTGGCAGGTTCCTGGGTGCTCTTTGGGAGAGTTTGTTGCTTTTATAAGCCACTTCCTGCTGACACTTCACATTGCATTTCCAGAGGACACCCCAAGTTCTATCTCGCAGACATTTGCTATTTGACCCTGGATTTTGCACAAGAGGATTTAGTTGTTTTTATCAGTGAGAGAGATGTGTTTTCCAGTAGGTGGATGAGAGGAGGGCAGGGGCGAAGGGCAACAGAAGGCTGTTTTGTTTACCTGGAACTACAAGACAGTCTCTCTGTTACTGAAATGCCTCTCTCACCCTCCCATCACAGCAAGGCTCGCTGTTTTGTTTTTTCCTAAGGCATTTAAGAATAGGACACTTGTTGGCCCATCAATGCCACTTCTAAGGAGGTAATTGGACAGTTGTGTAAAGCTGTTTTTGTGAGAACACGCAGTCTGGTGTTGTTTATTGTAGCAAAAGGCTGGAAACAAGCTACATGTCTTTGGTTGGAGGACAGATCAGTAATTCATGAAGTCTGCATTTGATGGGTTACTATGCAGCCATTAAAAATAATGGCACAGGTTTAGGTTAAACAGAAATAAAGATATTAAGTGAACACACAAGTGCTGAGGTAGTATGTAGGGTATGATCTTATTTTTTAAAAATGATGGCAAAGTGTGTGAGGGAGCGTGTATGTATACAGAAAAAATCTGAAACAATATGGACAAGAATATTAAAAGGGACAATTTCTTGTTAGTAGCAACATAAGCAGCCTTTACCTTCTTATTTTATATTTTTATATTTTTTTTGCCAGGATTCTGTAATAGTTTCGTAATCAAAAAAATGCAGTTAAAAAGAAATGGAGGTAGTGGTGTGTATTGGATAGGCCAGAAAGTTCGTTCGGGTTTTTCTGCAAGAGCTTACAGAAAAACCTAAACAAACTTTCAGCCCAACCCAATAGTTAATTTGTAGCCCCATGGCACTTGCCACCGGGGACCAGCAGCCAAGCCAAGATGCCATATTTTTGTTTTGGAATGAGATAACCTCAATAACCAGGTAGATGAAATTCCTGCCTTGCAGCTACTTCTTTTGGGACACCAGGTGGTCAAAGCTGAGGCTCCATCCTCACCCAGCTAAATTTCCTTATGCCTGTTGGACTAACCGACCGTAGGATCACAATGGGATTGCCATGGCTTAGTCTCTGTTAGAAAATGGCGACTCAGCCCATCATCCCCTTTAGAATATACTGTCACTTCTTGGTTGGGCTCCTAAGGATGCAATCATAAAGGCTAGAAAGTACAAGATGATGATTCAAGCCATCATTTCTTGGGCTCTTATGATGCATCTATGGAATCACTGTGCTACAGACTTTCCATACATTGTCATAGGTAATTCATTCATCCATACTACAAGGTAGGTATTATAACCCGTATTTTACCACTGAGAAAATTACAGCTCAGAGAGGTTGAGCCATTTGTCCAAAGTCACACAGCTGGTAGGAAGTGGGCCTGACACTTGAACCCACATCTGATTCCAGTGTGCTATGCTGTAAGCCAGGCTGCATTGAAAACACAAATGGGAGCTGCCAACTTAGAAAATCCTTTTTCACTTAAGTTTTCAGAGCATCTCCTTTGACTTCTATGTAATATCATCTGTAAGTAATACTAACAGTGGCTAATGTTTGTTGAGCGCATATTGCATGGCAGGCACTGTTGCAAGTGTTTTACATGGATTGTATTTAATCCTAAAGTCAACCTTCATTTTTGCAGGTGGGAAAATAGAGACACAGAAAAGTCCATAAGGGTTATAGAACTCCTAAACATACCATTTTCCACAACCCTTTTTGTCCTGGTCTAGCTAAAGGATTTTTGGGGGCTGTCCCTTTGTTGATTAGATTGCATTTGTGTATGAATTATTTTTGCTGGAACCATTTTTAAAATGCCTTCCTAGAATTTGATTTGATAAGGGGAGAGTTGCCTGCTGCCCGGAATTCCCACCAAGGCTCTGATGACTCATGGAGGCCTGTGTCTCCAGCTTGCCTCTGCTGGAGTGTATACTTGTTACACATTAACCTCTTTCTTGCATGCCATTAATAATTTAGCATAGATTAGCTGATTAGATTAGCTGCCCTGAAAGTTGGGCCCAAATGGAGTGAGAGACAGAGGTAAGGAGGAGACCTCTGAGGGGCCTTCAAGTAAACAATTCTGGGACAGCTTGAGGGTTCCAAGCAGTGACAGAAGCTGTGGCTGACCTCACAGTTCTGCCTGGGCGTAAGCAGGTCTGGTGGTTGTTGGCTAATTACTGATTTGTGTGAGAGGCCAGCCTGCTGCCATTTTCCCACAGCCTCTCTCTCCCCTCAGATCCTTTCCCCCCAGCCTTGTAGCCTAAGAACAGGCCACATCGAAGGAACCGTGTGCTGGTCAATGTGAAAGCACGTGATGAGTTTTTCCATTTACTCGTGTCACAGCTTCCTGGCAGGAAGATGTGCCAGGAAGATGTGTAAAACTCCTAATTACAAATAAGAAAACTAAACTCAAAAACATGAATGAACTTGTCCACAGTGTGTAAGGGAAACAGCTGGCCCTCAAACCCAGGACCAATTGGAATCTTTAAAGATGGATTCTGCTATTTGGGGTTTATTGTTTTGGCTTAATGTCTTTTAATTTACCTCTTTTTGTTCCTCATCCATCTTTATACCTTTCTCCCTTTTTTATATTCTTCAATGGATTTTATGTCTAATAGTCAATAAAAGCAATGGCCTCAAAATCCTCTGTAAATTACTAGAAAAGTACTGTTTTAACTAACTGAATGCTTGAGCTTATTTCTTCAACTTTATCTTTCTTGTGGCATTTATATTAAACATAACTGCTTTTCTTTTAACATTCTTATTAATGGTGCAATGCTCCAATAAAATTGGCAAAAGTTAGTAAAAAAGAAACTTCTAATATAAGAAGTGTTCTTATTCAATTTTTAAAAAAATTTTCATGTTTTTTAAAGTGTTTTATTACAAATGTCTTCAAATACATAAACAGTAAAAAGGAACAACAGTAAAATGAACCACCAACATGCATCATCTACATTTAGTGATGACAAAGATTCTTTCCCATATTTGCTTCATATTTTTCCTTTTTGTTGGAGTATTTTAAAGTAAATGCAGGTATCATGACATTTTCTACATAGCCCCATATACACCTCTGAAAAATGAGGGTATTTTCTAACATAACTGCAATAGTATTTGTCATGGTGAGCAGAATCAACAGTAATTACTCCATATCACCTAGACAGTATCTATGTTAAAAGTTTCTGATTTTCCCCAATGGCTTTTTACAGTCCATTTGTTTAGAGGATGATCTGAACAAGGTCTGCACTTTGCAGTTGCTTGTTAGGTCTCTTAAGGAGCTTGTCACTTTGTTGTCATTGCCGTTGTTGTTAAAAATCGCTATTTTAGTTCTGCTTTTAGTTTTGCTCCCTGTAGCCCTTTTTTCCTTTCTATTTCTTTCACTCTTTGATTCATCTTTATTATCATAGGTCAGGGTGCATTTGCAACACTATGAAAGAGCAGGGTCAGCCCCCAAACCCAGAACACAGAGCAAGAACAAAGCCACCAGGAATGAGCAACTTTATCAGAGTAATTTCCTTGAGCACAGAAGGCGGTGTGTTAGGTGGTTTTTTTGACCCTTTGTCTTGAGTACCTTGATAGCCACCTTCTTCTTCTTCTTCTCCTCCTTCTCCTTCTGCTTCTCCTTCTCCTTCCCCTTTCCCTTCCCCTTCACCTCCGCCTCCGCCTCCACCTCCTCCTCCTCTGCCTTCTTCTTCTTCTTTCTTCTTCTTCTTTCTTCTTCTTCTCCACTTACCAATAGAAAGAGCCTCAGTTTACAGTATTTACTGAGGCTACCTTATCTACTGTTCAAGAATTTCACCCACCTATGTTTTCAAGCCCAGAAGAACCAGTTTGCAGTTGGGAATGGAAAACGGCAAGTTATGTTTGGACGTGAAATGAGGTCTTCTTGATACACGACGTGCTTTCCTGTCTCCTCCCACGGAGCCCTTTTGATAAGCTTCTGGATCCAGAGATAGCCCGAGGGTGGCCTACTTCACCTTCAGCCCCAAATTAGGACCTTTCCCTGTCACCTGTCATCAAATCTTGGTTGTTTATTTTCCTTACTTCAAAACCCCATTCACTACCAAGGAAAAGGGTCAGGCAGATACTGGCTAGTTTGTTCATCTTCCCAGTAATCCCCTGAAACAGGTTAAGATGCACATCCTCTAAAGAAGGGGTGTAAGAAATAGCAGAAGGCTGGGACAGAGGGATGTCAGCCCTCTGTCAGTGGCAGGAGGTACTTGGGGTTAATCTGAGGGCTTTCAGTCATTGACCTGAGCAGGCTGTCTTTTTGGAGTAGGGCACTGGAGAATTTCTTGGTTCTCTTCATCTAAACCCATTGATTTAATAAAGTGTTATTTACTCATACAACTGAGGTTTAAAATTTTTTTCTTTCAGTTTTATTGAGATGTAATTCGAGCTTTAGATTTTTAAACTTTTTATCTGCTAAAGTGAGGTTCTTTGTGATAATCAGATTATTATAGAATCATTATCGTAGCTATTTATCGGTAACCAAAGTCTGCTTGTGTCTGGATCAGACATCTGCATGGACATTCTGTACAACCGCGAATCATCAATAGGCATGAAGCGTTCTGCATATCACAAAAAGGAGCAGGAGGAAATGCAAGATATGGTGGTTTGTGTGCATGTAGGCAGTGAACTTTGAGAAGGAGTAAAATTAAATGAGGGGCAAATGTTGGCAAAATGCTTCCTTTTTTATTGCTTTCCCATCTCTCACATGACATTAGAATTAAAGTGCGGTGTTGAGAATGCACTTGGTCTGTGGTGTGCGAGAAAAGTTCAAGTTAATGTGATAGATCTCAGAAATTTTCTGCTAAGATTTTATTGTAATTTTTTTACAGATCTTTTTATTTTCCACTGATCTATTCTAGTATTTTATTCTTTTTTTTTTTTTCTGTTAAGGTATAATTTATGTGCAAAAACAGTCATCTTTTCTAGCGTACAATTCTGCAAGTTTGGGCATATAGTCAGGTAACCATCATCACAATTAAGGTAGAGAATGATTCCTGCTGTGCTTTGCAGCAGCCCCCTGTTTTCTGTCTCTGTAGTTTGGCCTTCTCCAGATTGCCACATAAATAGAATTGTTAAGCATGGTGCATTTGAGGTTCGTCCACATGGGTGCCTGTATTAGTAATTTACCCCTTTTCATTGCTGAATAGTGTTCCATTGTATGGGTAGACCACAATTTGTTTATCCATTACGCAGCTGAGGGATAAAGTTTTGGCAATTACAAGTAAAACCGCTGTAAACATTTGCATGCAGTTTTGGGGTGAATGTACATTTTCAGTTGGGTAAATACCTAGAAGTGAGATAATTGGGTTATATGGTAAGCATGTGTTTAACTTTATAAGAAACTGCCCCTCTCCTTTTCAAAGTGACTGTACCATTTTGTAGTCCCAGCAGCAGGGTATAAAAGTTCTACCGCATCTTCATCAGCACTTGCTATTGCCAATCTTTTGTTTGGTTGGTTTTGTTTTTTTAATTTTAGCCATTCTAATAGGTGTGTAGTGGTATCTCATCAGTTTTAATTTGCATTTCCCTAATCACTAATGATGTGCCTATTTGCTGTCCATGTATTTTCTTTGGTGAAGTATCTGTTCAAATCTATTCTATTAAGAAAAAATTGGAATATTTGTTTTCATATTATTGAAATTTGAGAGTACTTTATGTATTCTGATATAAGCCCTTTATCAGATATGTAGTTTGCAAATTCTTTCTCCCAGACTACGGCTTGTCTTTTCGTTCTCTTCATTTGCAGACACTTATTTCGTACGTGGCTTCTTTATTTTATTGCAAACATTTCATACCCTGTGGATTTCGTACTGTTATGGGATGACACTGCAGGAAAGCATAGTAGAGAGTATATAGGGTTTGCCGAAGACACAGGTGCAGAGAAATGGACTAAAGAAGGCTTATTTAGGTCTGGTTATTTAAAGCCATTTTCTGTGCCAACAGAAAGGGATATCGTTGTTTTATTTCTAGCTGATATCTAGAAATACAACTTTCAATTTCAAGCCCATGTAGTTAATGATAGGAAAGGATTCCTCTTGGCTTATGGATGAGAACAGTTAAAAAGGAAGCCCTGAATTCCTAAGAATGCAACTATGTGCTATTGCACATGTGTGCACACAGGAGGAAAAAGCCAGAGGACAGTGAAACAGAGACACACATAGAAGTTAGTAGTGCAAGACTCAGCCGTGTATGATCACACACTCTAGGCGAAACAGGAATGGGAGACATGACTCCATTATTCCCCAGTGTTCCTGTTCTGTGCTTTGTGGGCAGTATAATGGTTTTCCAAAGGTACCTTTGGTTATACATTAGTTTTTTTCCTTTTAAGCCTGTTTTTCTAATCCTCACATTTGTTGCTATTCCACTGTAGCAAGTCAAATTAGAGAATAGAAATAGTTTTCAGAGAAGGTTACCTATTTTAGCAGGTCCAAAATAAACACTTTGCAGTGAGTCCTGGAGAGGCATATATGGCACCTTTCTTGATATTTTTTAACATCAGCCACAGCCCACTTCTTTTCTGTTGGTCTCTCTCCATTGCAGTTATTCTGTCTCCTTCTTCCTACCCACCCTGCATACTGTTTATTTCTTTGATACCCTCTCTAAGTGGCCAAGAGGGGAGACTGTTGGGTTTTGCCCTTTTTGAATCTTAGGGTGTTAATTTTCAGCATTTTCCACTTTTTTTTGGAGAAGGTTTAATTTTGGGGTGGATTATATTTGTGATAAATCTTTTATAGGTAGAATTACAGAATAAAAATGTACAGCAGCTTTCTGTGTTGTTAAATATCATCAGACTGATTTATAGAAAAAACGGGCTTCACATACCTAGCACCCAGCATTGTTTGTCTCTCTGTTTAGTGGTAACTAAGTGTTTTGTCTTCCTTTTTTGGTTAAGGTTGCCTTAATTCTCTTTTTTTTTTAATTTAAAAAAAATTTATTATTTTTATTTATTTATTGGCTGCGTTGGGTCTTCGTGGCTGTACACGGGCTTTCTCTAATTGTGGCAAGTGGGGACTAGTCCTCATTGTAGTGCACGGGCTTCTCATTGTGGTGGCTTCTCTTGTTGTGGAGCACAGGCTCTAGGCTCACGGGCTTTAGTAGTTGTGGCACGTGGATTCAGTAGTTGTGGCTTGCTGGCTCTAGAGTGCTGGCTCAGCGTTTTTTACTTAGATTCTATAAAATATAGGAACTCCTCATTTTTCAATACTGGAAGGAACTTTAGAGAACTTCTAGTCCCTGTCTTTGTGGATAAGAAGATTGAGGTTCAGAATTCTAAAGGGATTCGTAATCTTGGATCTAAAACGAATGGAAAAATGAGCCCTGAACACAGGCCTCTTCCTTCCCATCCTATATTCTTTCCAGGCTCTAAGGGGACGTTCGAAATTGTAACTCAGATGGGTTTCAGGAGTGCCACTGGGTTTATTTTAAATGTAAGGATGATTAAGAATAAACTAGTGAGATCATTTAAGAAGTTGTGTCAAGGCTATGGAGAAAAATATTAGGCTTTTAATTTACTTAAGGGATTAAATTGTCACAGCAAGAGCTAAATATGAAGCAACTAAATATCTGAGCTGGGCCAGGATACTGTGGGATGTTGGCCTGTGGTTGGGAGGGTCCCTGGTAAGTTCAACCTGTGGTCAGAGTACAGTGCGTCCCTGCAGCCAGTCATGATCATATTGGCCAGAATAGGGACATCAGGGCAAGGAAGGGTTTCTACTGCAGGCCTGGTGTTGCCTGTAAACTGGGAGACTTGTGTATCAAAGGAATGTGGGAGATATGCTCCCTAGGAATTGGTTAGAAGCCTTTTTAAAGGGCTCTAGCCCATGTGCTATTTAATCTCTGATATGGGAGCGATACCTAGACCCACTACAGGCATCACAGGGCCACCCAGGATCTGCAGTGAAATGGCAGATAGCAAGAGCCCATTTTTTCCAGCAGCCTCAAAGGGCTGCTCATCCTTAGTGATGAGTTGCCACAGCCAATACCCCTAGAATGCTTACCCTGCACTAGGCCCTATTTTAGCACATTCTGTGTATTAAGTCATTCAGCCCTTCCCACCACCCTGTTAAGGAAGAACCATTATTATCTGCATTTCACAGATGAGGAAACTGAGGCACAGAGGGCTTCAATGACCTGCCCAAGGTCCCACAGATTGAATGCACAGAAGCTGGGATTTGAACACAGATCTCTCTGACTCTCAAACTCATATCAGCACATTATACTGCCTCCTGTATTCACTCTGCAAACACCGCCCTATACCTTAGCCATTAGCCCCATGTGGCTCCTGAGCCCTTGAAATGGGGCTGGTGCTGCATGTTGAAAGGATAATAATTTGCATGTATTAGGTTAAGTAGAATATAGCATTAAAATTAATCTCATCTGTTTCTTTTGACTTTTTAAAATGTGGCTACTAGAAATTCTTACTTCCATGTGGGTCTCACATTTTATTTCTTCTGGAGAATGCTGGCCTGGAAGACCCCAAGCCATGTGTGTCACAAAGGGACCTGTGAAGCAGGCATCAAATGCAGGCTGCAGACAGCGCAGGGTGATCATGGGCAACTGGTACCCCACTGGGCAGAAAGGCCAGTCTTCCGTTACTGCTGAGAGAAGAAGTGAGTCAAAACCAACATTTCCTAAGGAGTGTTCTGCAGGAATTTCATATCAACACCAAACAATCTCTCAGTAAAATACAGGCCCGGATACGTTCAGCATTTTATGCTATTTCAAAGAGACGTGCTTTAAATAATTTCTCAAGTTATTTCAAGGGTGCCTCAGTTTCCTGATTTATGAAATGGAGATAATAGTCCCTATCACATCTGGTTGCTGTGAGGAATAATGGGTTTAATCCATGTAAAGTTCTTCGGAGAGTGCCTGGCACAGAGGAAAGCATAAAACAAATGTTAGCCAATATTATGGTAACAGTACCATCACATGGATGTGGTAGTTAGCGCATGTAGTTGAAGGAGCATAGGATGTTGAGTGAGGGAGGGTGTGGCAGGGCCTTTGGGGCAAGTGCCCCAGCTTGTGCACCTGAGTCAGCAAAGTTACCTTCCCAGGTAGCTGGAGGCACCCACCCCTTGGAAGGTGGTGTGATGACCCTCAGACATGCCTCCCACCACCCATCACCGCCCCTTGAACTACAAGAAGCTTCTCAATCATTCTTTCCCAGCAGCATCTCCTTCTCTCTCTAAAAGGAAGGGCCATCAATACATTCCTCTTCATCTCATTCTATTTCCAGGGACTTTTCAATCCCCTCATAAATTGGCCAAAATCCTATAAGTTTCCCGATTCCATGGATAAACAAAACGTAGGCTGGTTTCTTTCCTGCAAGACTTCTCAGAGCTCTTAAAATGCTAATATGTATGCAGAAAGTCCCAGATGTGAATGCTGTGTAAAGTGTTTTGCAAACCCACCTGATTTGTTTTTGGAAATACCTTCTGGGACTAATGTTCCGTAAACCACTCCTGGCGAAACATTGTCCATAAAGGTTCTGGCCAGCCAGAAAGGAAATCACTCCACCACTGCCCTTTGCACCCATGTCCCATCAGTGCTGTGCGTGGAGTGCTGTTAGATGCTGGGCATGTCACCTCCCCCTCCCCCCACCCCAAAGCTAGCAGTTTGTCCAGAGAAGTGGTTTTGGGGAAGTGACTCTTGTGAGTATCTAGGAATTCACTGTTGTTTTTCAGGTTATCAAATTGAAGACCCTTAAAAAAATTAAACCTTGGTGATTTTCATTCATACACTTTAGAGCTGTATATACACAGAACAATTCCTTCTCTGAGTTCCTTCCCCACCCAGTTTCTGGAAACACATTGTTCTTTATTATTAGAACATTCATTGGTTTTATGACTATTTTTGTTTTCATGTTTTATCTCTTTTTTCCCCCTGCATTGTGCTTGTTTATCCATCTTCCTTGGCTCTCAGTAGACTGTGGCTCTCATCCCATGGAGCCCCTGTCTGAAGGCTTCATTGAGCAACTCTTTGAGGGCATCTTAGACGTGACTAGAATAGAGGGCTGGGAGCTGCCATCGACTTCCACTTTTTGTTGCCTGTATGTTATCAGCCTTTGGAGCCAGTTAAAAGGCGGAAGTATTTGTGGCATTTCTTTCCATCTAATTACATCTCAGACTAGGTCTTCCCACGTCAGTCTGCATGTGCCTCTTACCTAGATTCGAAGCTCTGAGGGAACAGGGGCTGGTCTTTATGGCTTTCCTTCCTTCCTCCCCTCCCTCTCTCCTTTTCTTTAGAAGATTCTTTCAAAAATAGAATGGTTTTATTTGAGAACCCTGACGTCAACATTCTAATTTATAAAGAGGGGCTATTTTGCATACTACTAGTAAAGCAATCACAGCTAATAGTCCTTACCGCATTACATGTTTAATGGATCTTTCCTGTGTTCCATGCTCTGTGCCATGCGTATTTTACATATTCTCTCTTTTAACCCTCCCAGTTACCCTTTAAAGTATGTGCTGTTAGTATCTTCATTTTACAGATGACAAAACTGAGCCTTTAAGATAGGAAATTGCCCAAGAAAGGGCAGCTAGAGCAGCGCTAGGGCAGGAACACGAACCAGGACTGCTCTGGCTCTAGGATCCGAGTGTGAAACCACTACCAACTGCAGTCTACTTCCTTCTGGCTGTCAAGTCCTGGAGAAGCAGAAAGGGGACTTACTAGAATCCTTGCCCGCCTGTCTTCCCTTTGGTCCTGTGCTATGATTCCCCTGCCCACTTAGACCACGAGGTCACAAGGTGGCTCAGTGCCTTAGGGAAAATTCAGTTAAATTTTGATAAACCTTATAAACATAGAGAGCAATAATTAACTTCCCAGCTGTTAAAGTTAACATTCGACTCTCCTTAGCTCAGCCCCAGTGGGTGGGAAACACTCAATGAGTAACTGCAGAATAACCAGGCCTGCATGTTATTTTCTAAAATAATTCCAGTTATTTAGTAATGTCATATGCATTTTATTGCATGGCAATGTGAAAGGAAGCTGATTTAAAACATTTTTACCAGTAAATAAGCAAATGTTTAAGTTTTTGGCTGTCAGGCTTTTTAATATTGATACCATCTTAAATTTTTATGATACTTTCTTTTTAAAGATCGGCCCCAAGTTTTACTTCTGCTTTGTTGTTGCTGTTGTTTATTTCAACTTAGCCAGTGCTTTGCACAAAATAGGTGCAAAAAAGAATATTTTAAAATTCAGTTTATAATTTACAAGGAATTTTCTATACACTTTCTTATTTAATTCTCAAAATAGCCTTAAGGTGGAAACAGCTATTTATATACCCATTTAAGAGGTCAAGAAACTGAGGCCAAGAGAAGTGATTCAGAAAAGGTCATTTAAGGATGTAAACAGCTTGTCTTTAAACTTATTTTAAGCCAGAAAATTGGTTTTTAGAAGAATAATCACTCTTGGGACTTCCCTGGTGGTGCAGTGGTTAAGAATCTGCCTGCCAATGCAGGGGACACGGGTTTGATCCCTGGGCCAGGAAGATCCCACATGCCGTGGAGCAGCTAAGCCCATGTGCCATAACTACTGAGCCTGTGCTCTAGAGCCCACAAGCCACAACTACTAAGCCCGCACACCTAGGGTCCATGCTCCGCAATAAGAGAAGCCACCATAATCAGAAGCCTGTGCACCACAACGAAGAGTAGCCCCCACTTGCCACAACTAGAGAAAGCCCGCACACAGCAACAAAGACTCAACACAGCTGATAACTAACTAAATTAATTAATTTAAAAAAAAAAGAATAGTCACTCTCCCTTAAACGGTTCCTTTTAGTTCTAACTCATTATATGACTTTATAACTGGTAAAAATAGGAAAAATAATAACAATATTTATTGGTTGCTTTCTGTGCGCTACATACTTTATATGCATAATCTCTAGCTGTTTCTCACAACAACTCTTTGAAATAGGTACTGTTCTTACTCAGCTTTATAAGTGGAGGAAATGAGGGTGAGAAAAAGTCAGTTAACTGCCCAAGGTCAAATACACCTTGAAGCTTGCTTCCTTCAGAGCAGGAGATCTTAGAACACTGGCTGTTAGTAGTAGTGTAAGCATCATTGTTCCCTTTTGTAGTTCTCAAGGCCAAAATAATTGTAAAAGTCAACATTAAGTCATGTTCTTGGAATAAAGCATTGTAACTATAGTGCCTATGACTTGGCATTAGGAAGCACACAACTTCAAGTTAGAGCTTTTTAACATGCCAAAATTTGTTTACAGTCACATGTGAGGGTTCAAACTGCAAAATATTTTACTTTTCTCTGAATGCAAATGTGCATTTGATTCTTGGAGATATCACATGCTATTTTTTTTAATTGGCTGGTTTTTTAGAGCAGTTTTAGGTTCACAGAAAAATTAAGAGGAAGGTATAGAGATTTCCCCTACATCCCCTGCCCCTGCACGTGCATAGCCTCGCCATTATCAACATTCCCCACCACAGGATACATTTGTTAAAACTGATGAACCTACACTGATACATCTTTATCACCCAGAGTCCATAGTTTACATTACAATTTCCTCTAGGTGCTGTATATTCTGTGGATTTGGACAAATACATAATGACAAGTATCCATCATTATGGTATCATACAGAGTATTTTCACTGTCCTAAAAATGCTGAGTGCTCTACCTATATATTCCTCTTTGCCCCAGTCCCTGGCAACCACTGATCTTTTAATTGTTTCCATAGTTTTACCTTTTCTAGAATGTAATATAATTGAAATCATACAGTATGTAGGCTTTTCAGATTGATTTCTTTCACTTAGTAATATGCATTTAAGAATCTCCTAGTATTTTCATGGCTTAATAGCTCATTTCTTTTCAGCGCTGAATACTATTCCACTGTCTGGATATACCACTGTTTATTTACCCACTTACCTACTGAAGGATATATTGGTTGCTTCCAAGTTTTAGCAATTATGGGTAAAGCTGCCATAAACACCCCATGAACAGGTTTTTGAGTAGATATAAATTTTTAGATCCTTTGGGTGAATACCAAGGAGCATGATTGCTGGATCATACATTAAGAATATGTTTAATTTTATATGAAACACCCACACTGTCTTCCAAAGTGACTTATACCATTTTGCATTCCCAGCAGCAGTGAATGAGAGTTCCTGTTGCTCCAAATCCTCATCAGCATTTGTTGTTGTTAGCATTCTAGATTTTGGTATATCATGGCTGTTTTATCTGTATTTCCTTGATATATGATGTGGCACAAATTTTCATACACTTCCATCTGTATGTCTTCTTTGATACAACATGCTACTTTAAGATTTGAACTAGGCCAGCGTTGTTCATAAGCTATTTAGTTAAGTAAACATGATAAATTTTTTAAGAATCCTTCAAGAAGAAGAACCACAAAAAAATGATTTCCTATTTCTGAGTCTCCTATTTGAACTTCAAAGAAGAGGCATGGCATGAAAATGGTACAGCCACTATGGAAGGCAATTTGGCAATTCCTCAAAATATTAAACATAGCCTTACCATACAGCCCAGCAATACCTAAGAGAAATGTAAATATAGCCACACAAAAATTTATACATGTGTATTTATAGCAACGTTATTCAGTTGAGTTGTTGAACCCAAATGTCCACCAATTGATGAATGAGTAAACAAAACGTGGTATATTTCTACAGTAAAATATTACATGGCAGTAAAAGGTAATAGAGTACTGATACACGCTACAACATGGATGGACCTAGGAAACATTGTGCTAAGTGAAAGGAGCCAGACACAAAAAGCAACATATTGTATGACTCCATTTGTATGAAATGCGAATCCATAGATACAAAACATAGGTTAACAATTGAGACTGGGGGGAGAAGGAAAATGGGGAGTGATGGATGATGGGTACAGGGTCTCTTTGGGGGCAATAAAAATATTCTAAAGTTAGGTAATAGAAATGATTATACACTCTATAAATACACCCAAAACCACTGAACTGTATACTTTTGAAAGTATGGATTTTATAGTATATAAATTATATCTCAATAAAAAGTAATAACAAATGTAATGCTTTATATGGGTGAAATGAAGAGCAAAAATACACAGACCATTTATACTGTGCTTCCTGCCAGGGTGAAATTTCATTATGTGGTTCATTCTGATAGAACTATTAGCAAAGTGACATTGCAAATTTCAAATGCTAGTCTCAATTCCATTATGTTACAAGGTCACTAAAGAGAAATGTGAATGACTTTCTTTTTATCCTAACAATGTGTGTCCCTTGGTAGAAATTTTCTCTGATACTGACAGTTTCTATTCAGAGGCAAGAGAGTTGAGTAGATATACCAGTGATAGTGTCTGTTTTTTCCATTGTCACTAAAAATGTTCCTGCATTTGTAGTCATAGTGAATATTTGAATCTTTAAAGCATTTACTCTTTGTAATGCCAAATTCAAAACTGCTTGCTAAAATGGTTAATGTGGTAGAAATTAGTTGGGCTAATTATGTCTATAAATATTATTCTAACTCACTAGGATAAAAGGTCAGATGGGTAAAAGACTGGGAAGTATGTATTAGAAGATGTTGCTTTTGATTCTGAAGAAGTAATTTTATTCTTGCATTTTTATACCACATAAAGCATACTGAATTTTTTGTTTGATACACAGATGAGTTGTGAATGAAATGTCTTATAGGTTGCTCTCTGTTAAAACTCTTCTCTGTTAGAAATCTCTTTTAGTGACTCATGCCTTAATTTCTTCAACTTTGCTACTTAAATAAGTGTAGCTTTTTTCCAGTCAGTGCCTTGATTTATCCTCAGGTTTCCCCATGCCCTAGTCCCCTCTGATGATTCTCTGAGAGATGATTCCCATGAGTGGTCCAAAGAGTGAATTCTATATAGCATTTCCTTAGTGTTTTTCTCACTGCAGTTATACTTTTCTCTTTTCTCTCTGATAAGTCAAAATATTTATGGAAGACAGTAGTAAAGAGTATCTACTTTTCACACACTGATATATTTTCTTTTTCTTAACAGCTTTGTTGAGATATAATTCACATACCATATTATTCATCCACTTAAAGTGTCCAGTGGTTTTTGGTGTATTCACAGATATGTGCAAACATCATCACAGTCAATATTAGAACATTTTTATCACTTGAAAAAGAAACCCTGTACCCGTTAGCTATCATGCCCCACCCCTGCCATGTCCCCACCCTACCTCCAGCCCTAAGCAGCTAATCTACTTCTGTCTTTATAGATTTGCCTATTGTGGACATTTTATATGACTAGAATCATATAATATGTGGTCTTTTGTGATTGGCTTACTTCACTTTACTGATACAGTAAGGTTTATCAAAATGTTTTATAGTGATAAAAGGGTCATTCATCAGGAATAGTTAGCAGTTATAAACATATGCACATCTCATATCAGAGCACCAAAATATGAGGCAAAAACTGACAGAAATGAAGGGAGAAATAAAAAACTCAACAATAATAGTTGGAATCTTCAGTACTCTGCTTTCAGTAGTGGATAGAATAGCTAGGCAGAAGAGTAACCAATATATAGAAAACTTGAACAACACTGTAAACCAAGTATACCTAACAGATATCTGTAGAACACTCTAACAACAGCAGAACACACATTCTTCTGAAGTATACATGGAACATTCTCGAGACTAAACCATATGCTAGGCCATAAAACAAATATCAATAAATTTAAAAGCATAAAAGTAATGCAGAGTATCTTCTCTGACTATAGTGGAGTGAAATTGGAAATCAAGAACAGAAAAAAATGGAAAACTCAAATATATTTGGAAAGTAAACAGCACAGTCCTGAAAAACCAAAGGAGAAGTTGGAAAATACTTTGAGATAAATGAAAATGAAGACACTACATATCAAAACTTATGCGATGCAGCTAAAGCATGGCTTAGAGGGAAATTTATAGCTATGTCTTAAATGCATCTATTAAGAAAGAAGAAAGATCTCAAATCAATAATATAACCTTCCACATTAACACTTGAAAAGGAAGGGAAAACTAAACCTAAAGCAAGCAAAAGGAAATAATAAAGATTAGAGCAGAAATTAATGAATGAGAATAGAAAAACAAGAGAGGTTTTAAAACCTTTGAAACTTTGCTGATTATACTAAACTTTATTAAAGTATTTATAAAGGACATTAAACAAGGATAATTTGTTTTCAAAAAATAAGTGACATATTTTAATATATTAAAAAATATTCAATTTTCAATGTGGCTTCCATACACCTGTTGTGAAAAGGTGTTTAGTGTTTGTCAGAATACCACCAGGCAATGTCTTTTTTCCAGTTCAGGTTCAGTTTAGAAACTGTCAACCAAACCATAAGCCCATTTCAGTCCCCAGCTCTTGAGCAGTCTTGCCTGATGGAAAGAGCACTATTTAGGGTGTTGGTCAAATCCCTGCCTGATTCCTGATACCACCACATCCTGTATGTGACATTGGACAAATTGTTCAATCTCTTTGAGATTTATTTTCCTCATCTGTAAAATTGAGGTATTTTTCTCAGTGTGAGAAGAATTATGAAATAGCATATGTAAAAGAGCCCAGTTCAATATCTGGCATGAAGTAGGTGCTTGATTAGTATCTATTCTGTAACCATTGATGATTTAAAAATGGAATGATAGCCTTAGTACCTATATGGCATGGGTATACATATATGAATACTCTTGTAAGAAAGACTGGAAGAAAAGTAGTCTAATTTTGAATCCTACTGCATACCAGGCTTAGGACTAGTCATGTTATCTATAGCTAAAGCACTCAACTTGGGCAAAATACACACCCTGGCCTAAATTGATTGTTTTAGCAATAGGTTATAATGGTTAAATATTTGAGCCCTTCAAATATGAAACCACTTAGAGTTTTACTTTTTTGTTGTTGTTATTACTGATGTAATAAATTCTATTTCTTGTGTCTTAGGAAAGCATATTTCTTAGTCGTGCAATTCTCTTTCCTGTTTGGACTACAAACTGGTGGCATTAAAGCTTTGAAGCACATTTATGATTTGATAGGCAGGATAACTGATTAAATTCTGTTTTTACTCAAAGCATAATTTAGCAGGCCCTTTTTTGCTTATTCCTTTTATTGTGTGGTTGATGACTTTGAATATTTTCACCAGCAACACAAGCTTCAAACCAAGTTCAGTACTAGTGCTTATCAAAACTTTAACATGAATTTGAATCACTTAGAGATCTTATTAGAATGTCAATTCTGATCTGGGGTAGGGCCGAAGAGTCTATATTTCTAACAAGCTTCCAGGGGTTGCCAATGTTGCTGGCCCACGGACCACGCTTTGAGTTGCAAGATCATGTAGAATCAAGAGGTATGTTGGCTAGAGTCAGAAATGAGGAGAGCTTATCTGGTATTATATGTCACAGTCCCAACTACCAATTCATACTCCCTGAGTATATTCTACTTCCTTAACTGAGCCCTGAAATAAATTAATTAAAAATTTGAACACACTGAACAGCAGTGATCCTATTCTTACATTTCATGCATTACAATGATTGAATATGGTAATAGAATAATACCTTGTCGTGCATTTTCTATAGTTCCTTTGTACTGTCTATTAACTTACCCACCTCTCTGGCCCCTTTATACTGTATCTCATTGAATATGAAAAGTGGTGTACATGAAGCACCTCCATTTCCATTCTCTAGAGCCCTATAGCTGCGTTGTTGGCCCTTACTCTGTGTATGGCAAAGAACAATGAATACAAAGCACTTAAACCCTAGACAGACTTTTGTTACCAAATGAAAAGAATAAGCAATTGTTTCCCCTAAACTCAGACCTGATTTTCTAATACCTTAAGTGAGCATTTATAGAAGCTTCCAGGAAAGCTAATTTCAAGTCCTTAGTCATTCAGACGAGAGCACAGATTGAGTTTCAACTAGACAGTCCACAGCATGTAGAACTTGATTTTTTATGTAATTTGACTACAGAGGCATTATTTTAAGACGTGTCAGATTAAATTCTTAATATGAAATAGATGTGGCTCAAAATGTAATGCATGCCATCTGATTTGTTACAGAACACAAAAATAGTCACAGTAAGGACAAGAGGAAAACAAGGACGAGAAAATGGGGAGAGAGGAGTAGCCTGGCTGAAGACGTGGCAGTATTAAAAAGCAGCTTAACCACAAGGGCGCTTTCTGCCTATGGTAACAAGACGGACAGCACAAGGGAAAAGAGGACCCACAGAAGAACAAAACGTTTTTTATCCTATCCACGGTTTGTAGAAGTGATGGTGGTGGCAGACAACAGAATGGTTTTATACCATGGAGCAAACCTTCAACACTATATTTTAACTTTAATGTCCATTGTAAGTACATTCAAAAGGAGGTAATTTATGATGTCCCTAAATATGCCATTAGGGAATGGGTTTCCACCCAGTGCTTTGGAGGACCATTCAGGGCTGGCATTTCAACGATTCAGGCAAGTGACTGAAGAGAACTTAAGATTGTTTATTGGCTGCCTTTTGACAGTGACAATAATGGGTATCAACAGTGAGTGTTTATTCTGTGTTAGACAGTGTGCTTCTTACTTAAAAGGCATCATTTCTAATCCTCCTGGCAACTCCACTAGGTAGATTGTCATTCCCATTTTGTTGATAAGAAAACTGAGCCTCAGAGGAGTTGAGTCGCTTGCCCAGGGTCATGTAAAGCTAGTAAAGTGGCTTAGAGACTACGTGTAACCTTCAGCCTGTCCTTCCCAAACCAGTGACCTTTGACACGTGAACTTGCACAGCCAGGCGTGGGTTGCCAGTAAGACTTTTCAATGTTGGTTGTGAATCAGAGTCACTGGTGGAGCTTTGTAAAATGTCTCTATCCCCCTCCCCAGGATTCTAATTAAGTAGCTCTGAGATGAGGCTTAGGAATCTCTCACTCCCATTCTGAATTTTTCTACTCCCGTTTTGGACTGAAAAAGTAATAAATTTGCACGCTGGAAAAACAAATCAAGCAGGTCCAAAGACTAGTGAGAAAACCTAAGCGCCTTTCCCTACCCAGGATCCCAGGCGCCTTCCCAGAGGCAACCACTGTGATAAGTTTATTAGCCTGTGTTTATAACCAGCACTGCCCAATAGAAATATAACGCAAGCCACATATGTAATTTTTTAAAAATATAGATGTATGTAATTTGAAATTTTCTGTTAGCCACACACACACAAAAGAAACAGATAAAATTAATTTTAATCATGTATTTTGTTTTATATCTAAATGTTATCATTTCCAAAATGATTAATGAGACTAACTTTTTTTTCCCATACTAAGTCTCTAAAACCCAGCGTGTGTTTCACACTCAGAAAACATCTCAGTTCAGGCAAGGTGCATTTCAAGTGCTCAGTGGCCATGTGGCAAAATGGCTACCATGTTGGACAGGGCAACTCTGGACATTTCTTAAGCAAATTTGTATGGATAGACGTTTTTTTTTTTTCAAACAGAGATTGGGTATTCTCATACACAGTGTTACATATTGCTGTTTTCTTGAAATACTGGACATTATTCCATAATAGCCCATATGCTCTGCCTTCATTCATTTTAAGCCTCAGCATAGCATTCCTATGAATAGATTGATTCTAGTTTATTTGAATGGGAGTCTACTAGTATTAAATTCCACCAAATGAATATGAAAAGCAGCCTTTTGGGAACATTGACTTGGAGTTTCTTCTTCCCTCTCCATGGTCTGTGGTTCTCTTTGTGTTTCCCCACACTGATGTGAACCATCCCCCTGTGCTCCCCACCCCTCGCCCCACCTGCCTTCCCTCCCCACTCTCGCTCACCCCCCTTTCTCAAGCTCAGTCCCACATGCCCCAGCCCTCTCCTGTCCTGGAGGAGGGAAAGGAAAACCTAGGCAGGCCTTGCATAGACTCAACTCCATTTCTACCCCATAAATTCAGACCTGTCAATAATTTTGATGACAAGCATGGACTCAGTGTCAAATTGACCTTGGTTTAGAATTCTGGCTCTGCTACTCATCACTGGCTGTTCAGTCTTGGACAAGTTGCTTCAATTCTCTGAGCCTCAGTTTCCTCATTTGTTGAGCAAAGATTGTAGGCACACCTAGTCACAGAAAACTTGCTGTGCAGTTTTCAGCAAGGATGTAGTCCACAGTAAGCATTCAGTGGATGTTAGCTCTCATAGTTAACAATAATAATGAAAACAAACAAAAACACCCAGGTTACCAGAGAATACAAATGGTTGGTGCAGCAGCAGTATTAGCAAGCAAGTGGTCCACATGAGATTCCATAAATGGCAATCCAGCTTCAACTGGGATGAAAAAGCTTGATCAAAAGTTAATATCCAGTGTTTTGGCACAGAGAACTGCTAAGTTATGTGGCAATGCAGTTTCCTTGGAAAGCACCTTGAAATTTAAACTTGTTAGCATTCATTACTGTCTAAAACTGCCATCTATGAATGTTGCAAAGGGACTTTTAAGAAATGTTTGTTGACTGAATGAAAATTCGTAACTCCAAAATGCATATGTTACGTGAACCGTAAAAAGAGGTGGAGCCCAGCGTAAGAAGTGAATTGCTTGTTGCTTACATGGAGTTCACAATTAACTTTGAAAAATTTATCTCTGTTGCAGGTAGCGTCTATCTATAAAGACCCAAGTATTGGAAATTTAATTAATATTGTTATTGTGAACTTAGTTGTGATTCATAATGAACAGGTAATAAAGTTATTTTCTTCTTTCTTCACTCTGTATCCGAAACAGCATATCTAATGGGTGCTGGTACAGTGGACCAACCATAATTCTTTTCTATATTTAGGAAGGACCTTCCATATCTTTTAATGCCCAGACAACATTAAAAAACTTTTGCCAGTGGCAACACTCAAAGAACCATCCAGGTGGAATCCAGCATGATACAGCGGTTCTTGTAACAAGGTATATAGATGTGTTATTCCTCCAATCTCTTAGTTTCTGGTGAAGTTGATTGGATGAGGTCATATATTCCTGGTAGCCAGCCCCTACCTAGTCCAGGGTTTTTCAGCCTCAGCACTATTGACATTTTGGATCAGATAGTTCTGTGTTGTGGGGACTGCCCTGTGCCCTGCAGAATGTTTACAGCATCCTTGGTCTCTACCTACTGCATACTGGTAGCTCCCCCTCCTTTTAACTGTGACAACCAAAAGTGTTGTCCAGACATTGCCAGATGCCCTCTGAGGATGAGGGAGGGGATAGGGAGGGCAGAATCATCCCTGGTTGAGAACCAGTAACCCAAAGCTGCCAAGTAGGCAATAAATGTGTTAGGCAGTCCTGAAAGTAAACACCCTTATAGAGGGGGCAGCTGCCATGCAGATTGAGCTGGTCGTTACTGTGCAGGATATAAATCCAGTGTGGCCAGCTTTTGTGATTGTGTAAAAAGCCAGAAATAAATTTTTTTTTTAAATGTGAAATCTCCCAATTTTTAAATGGTAGCTTCTAGCTCAAAAATATTTAAAATGCTGTGCGGGGCAACAAAGAGGTATGCTAGCCTACTTGTGTCTCCCATTGGCCATGGTTGATATGGTCACAAACACTTACTCTTAAATCAACTTAAATGAAAGGCATTTAGAGCCTTCTCAGAATGTTGTTTCAGAAACTAGAATCGCTTGCTTCAAGATATGAGGAAAAATCTTGGATGGGAATGTTTTCACTTGCCCTTGGCTACCCCTGTGGCAGAAGGAGACCTCTCAATGTAGCTTTTAATCTGTAAACCAGATTCCTAAACTTTTTTGAGTTGCAAACCCCTGGCTCTGTTAGTTTGCTTTTTGTAAACCGCCCCCCAACCCCCTTCCCTAAAGTGGTGGTGTTGTGAATACCTGGAAGATTCTAAAGTGTTTGCTTGTATTGACATTTACTCTTTGGTGTCAAGGCCCTAAGTCTGCTTTGCTTTCAGACAGGATATCTGCAGAGCTCATGACAAATGTGATACCTTAGGTGAGTCCGCTGTGCGTATCGTCTGTGGCTACAACAGTTTATGACATGTTTTTCTTTCAAGCCACAAATGCTTTTTAAAGTAAATCCTTCTTTTTCTTCCCCCTTCTAATAGGTCTGGCTGAATTAGGAACCATTTGTGATCCCTACAGAAGCTGCTCTATCAGTGAGGACAGTGGATTGAGTACAGCTTTTACAATAGCCCATGAACTGGGCCATGTGTACGTTTCTTTTCCATATTTTCATTTAATTCGGAGTGACCTAAAACTTTTGTTCCTTTGCATCAGTGATCATTCACTTGATTTTAAAGGGTTTAAGACACTTCTCGAATCCTAGTTGAGTTTGCAGGATTGAAAAGCTTTGAACCTAATTGGGAGAAATGACTTTGACTTTCGGAAGCTGAGTACGTTCAGTGCACCCTCTTTAGCCATAGCTCATGTGTCTCTGTGGGTTAATTGTACAAGTTTTCTCGGCAAGGTCTAGTATGCTCCTTTCCTACTGCAAAGTGGAAGAAAGGGGGCCTTTCTACCCCCACCACTGAAGCAGAGGGTATATCAGTGCAGAGAACTTACCTGATGTAACATTTTTGTTTATAGGGTCCTCCAACATTGCTGTGACCAGCATGATTCTCCCAAACCTACATCATTCCTGACTTTAGTTATACAAGACTGTCCTTTAGATATTAGCCTCTGGGAACAGAGCTATCCCTCTTTCAGGTGAAAGAATGAACAAAGATACAGAGAAGAAACCATTTCCTAATTATGGTCACTAAATGTCTGGTCGTTATGAAATTGGTGTTTCTTTTTTGTTCTTTAGAGACAGAGCCTGGTTAGAACATGAGGCAAAACAGTATAAATTTACTCCAAATTATCCTGATTTTTGATCTGCCTTCTTTTCTTTCTAGAATGATTAAATTACTTATCCTATATCTTTTTGAAGTAAAAAATTTTCATCAAAAGATGAAAAAAATTCATCTCAAAAGATGTCCTTAGTGTAATATAGCTGTGTATCAATCTGCATGTCAGATGTCAACTTTATTTAGAGATAGCATCATCTATTAAGCAAATGTTTAAGCTTTTCGTTCACCAAATGTTTTTCAAGGCATGTTATGTGCAGTGTATTGATAGATGTAAAGCAAGATGCATATATAGAGGTATCTCTAATCCAGTTCCACATATAATGAATATATTTTCAAGCATATTTTAAGATCACACCCCATTTTTTCCCAAAGGAAATATCATCAGATGCCCAATGTTTAGAGAAGAAAAGAGGCATGACTTTCAGTTAAGCCTTTGTGGCAGATCAGAGTCCTGCTTAGTCAGCTGCCTCTCTGTCCTTTCATTTCTGAAACACCTTCATGAAACTCAAGGATTTCTTGGAACTAGGTTTGAAGAGTACTGATTCCATCAACATTTCCCAAAGTACAGGGCTCTAACACTGATTCCAAGAGAATGGTCTGTGGGGGAGAAAAAAGAGTTTTGTAGTCACAGTGATGTAAAAAAATTTTTCCTAGTCTAGCCATGCTTGGAGTATCAAGGCCAAATGCATGAAGTAAAGGCTCTGACAAGTCCTGTATTTCATTTATCTGAGTTTCCCCAAAACTTATTTCAGCAGACTCTTTGAGGGATTTACATTTGTTTGTTTTACATGAAATCTAGTAAATTACTTTACACTTTTAAGGAGGCATAGATTTCACGGTGAGGAATAGTGTGGCATTTCGATGGGGCAGCTATTTCTGCTCCAGAGAATGGAATGGGGAAAGTTACAGAGATGGGAATATATTGAAAGGGCAAGAGTTTGTGTGATTAACAGATTAACATTTCCCCCCAAAATATGGCTAACAACAATATACTGTTTAAAGAAACATAATTAATTTCCTATTAACTCCTTTCCCCCAAAGAGTTTATAAACCACTTTTAGATAGCCAGTTTATAAAATTGACATTTTAAGGAAAGTAAGAATTTTGAGTAGCAAAAACAAAATATTTTAAGCTATAGAGAAGTCTCAACTCACAGTTAACAAACATCTCCCCCTGCAAAAACCATGTTGTTGACATTGTTTGAGGAGCTTTCATTTACGTTATCTCCCTTAATCTTTACAATCCCCACAAGGTAGATATTATTGTGTCCCTGTGTTTAACTTAGAGATATTAAATTACCCAAAGTGTAGTAGCTAATGCTGGTATAGGAGCATATGATGCTGGAGCACCAGTCCTAAGGTAGAGGCAGCAGGCAGCCAGATACCCAAGTTCTGGACAGAATTATTCTAACATTCCCTTTGACTTGAGGAAAATATATGCTATCTCCCTTCCTGTAAGATGGAAACAATACATATACACCTTATCTCAGAAGTGTCAGGAAATAAGAAATGAAATAATTGGTGAATGATGTGAGTTGTGGCTTAAAAAGAAAGTGTATTCTAGCCCATTAATGAATTATTTTTGTTTTGGCGCTTTGTCTCTTAATGGTAGCTTTGTTCATATTTTAAGAAAAGTGAAAATCCTTTTAAAAAAAAAAATGTTACCATACTCTGTAACAGATTTTCTAATGAACTTTTTCAACATTAAATGTTAAGATGTTATGGCCATGACTTTCTGATAATATAAAACCCAAGAGCTGCTGGGAGGAAAAAGCAACTGACCGTGTATTTGTTGAGCATCATAGTATGTTCAAAAATAGCTCCTGCCTTCTCGTACAAGCTTCATAGACACCCAGAATCTAGAGTCAGGAAGAATTTGGGAGGTAATTGAGTCTCTACTGAATACAGAAATCCTTACACAGGATTCCTGACAAATCTTTCACAACTTGCCTCACAGGAGAGAATGTAGTTTGTATATATTCCAAAACAGGAGGTTTTAGAATCAGATCCAAGTAGACACCAATCCCAGCTCTCTTAGTAACCATGTGACCTTGATCAAATATTGATAGTTAAACCTCTCTACAACTCAAAGTTTCCTTTTCTGTAAAATGTGGATAGTAATAGCATACTATTCATTGGGTCAAATAAGTAATTAAATGGAATAAAGCATCGAGTGCATTTAACACACTGGCTGGTGCATTGTGAATGCAAAAAAAAGTCTTGGTAATTATTTTTTTAGTAGGCGCTTGATGAACAGTTATTGTTATACAACCCCTGCTATGAGCAAACGTGCCTGACATTTGAATGAAAGAAAAAGTTTTCTGTTTACATTATGAAATAAACTGGATTTTATCAAGTCATGGTGGGGTGGCAAATAAACACCAGCTCCTTTGCACCAGAGAGAAGTAAACAAGGAAGATTTGAAAGCTTTGCTCATACTAGGTTTGTTGATGGAGGTATTACACTGACTCTGCAGCTAGGATTTGGAAACCTGGGCAGTCATTCCTTTAAGAAAATAGACTCTTAAGCATGTATCACTCTTCAGTTCACCAAGAGAGCTGGAGTTTTCCCATCTTACATTTCCCATCTGGCAATTATTGAGGGAACCAAATTTTTGAAAGAAAAAGGAAATCAAACAGGAAAAATTACTGGGATGGACTTCACAGACTTTTATTCCAGCTTATACTTTTATATGAAACAAGTCTGCATACTTCTGTCTGACCCCCTTGTTTTTGTATCTCAAAATGAACTAGTGAAGGGAATTCCTCCTTAAATGCCAAATTAATCACATGCATCAATTTTGTGATTGGGAATAGTCATCCAGAGGACAGCCCCATGAGCTTGTTACCCAGTGGATAATTATCTTACTCAGAAAGGCATGTGGGTCATATAACTGATGTTTCTGGATTGAGAAAAGCTTCCTGTCACTTTTTGCCCCACTTCCTCTCCCTGAGCCAAGAATGGCAAATATGTGTTAAAGCTGCTGCCGAGTTCCCTCCCAGACCCAAGAGGACGTTGGCACTCCATCACAGCCTTTTCTCGGGCGGAACCTGGATTAGTTTAAGAATCCTTTTGTGCCCAGATTTTCAGGAAGCCAGCACCAATCAATTGTCATTGGCATGAAGCATGAAACTACTTGCCATTTCTGAGTTAAGCCAACTGAATTGGCATGCCTCTGCTTTCCGTGCTTGCAGCTTTTCTTAATGGGTTTTATTGTGCACGAACTTTGCATACCTCTCTAACAGTATACTTGCATGGTTTTAGCATCTGTCAGCCTTACCCAGAAAGGAGGAGATGCCAAGACCCACCGTGAGCCTCTCATTAGGAAGCTTTTGGCTTCAAGTTTTGACACTTGACTGACTCTTTATGTGCACAACGTTATCATAACCTGCCAAATTCTTCACTCTGTAAATTGGCCTGTAACAGCTTATTAGGAATTCCAACTACTGTATTCTAGCACCAACTACAGCACATCCAGAGCCTCTGCAATTCCGGAAAGTACAGCTAAACCAAATAATGGCCCAATGTACATCTTTTTTTTTTTTTACATTAAAGACACTTTGCATTCATTTGGATCAGAAGTATGTTTTACTCTACTCCCTACCTTTAATCCTCTAGTAAGTTTTGTTCTGCTCACTAAGATTCAGATTCTAATCTATAATGCAGTGGTCAAATTTTTTGTTACATGCATTCTCAGAGCAATTATAACAGCTCGATCCCTTACTGTTTATTGACTTTTTTTTTATCATTGTCACTTTGGCCTTAGGTTCAACATGCCTCATGATGACAACAATAAGTGCAAAGAAGAAGGAGTCAAGAGCCCCCAGCATGTCATGGCCCCAACGTTAAACTTCTACACCAACCCCTGGATGTGGTCAAAGTGTAGTCGAAAATACATCACTGAATTTTTAGAGTAAGACTTGAACTTTCTTTGAGCACAGACTTCATGCTAGTATCTGGCCTCCATGCAGTGAACTAACTGTGGGAAAGAAAATGTAGAGTCAAGCATTCCTTTTGAGTTGTTATTTTTGTTGACATTCCTGGAAGGAGGGAAAAGAAAAATACTCTCTGACATCTGTGTAGCTCATGTCCTCAACCAGAATTTAGAAGATTACAGACTGAGCTTAAGAAAAAGGTTGGGATCTTAAAGAGAGTATGTAAATGTTCCTTCGTTCTTGGTAAAGCTGTGAAATTCGTTCAGATGTTGGGGAAGGGACCATGAATGTGATGACATGAAGGAAAGCCACAAGTATTTATATGCTTCTAAGTTAGTAATTTGAGGTTGGAAAGGGGTAGGGAAGTGAGACACCCCCAGAGAACATTATGTGGGTAGAGGAAAATTTCAAAGACCTCCATGTTGTCGAATTGAGAACATTCTCTGTCTCTCTCTGTCTTTCTGTCTCTCTCTTTCTCTCTCCTTTTCTATTTCCTTACCTCTTCCTCCTTCTCTCTTTTCTTGTTTTTTTTAAGCTTCCCACAAGGCTGCTCAAGTATTCAATTACATTTTACAATATCTTTGTGTCACAGATTTATTGCTTTTCTCTCCCAGATGTACAAAAGGTTAAGTGATTGTCCCAAGGTCACTGGGTGTATATTTCCCCAACCACAGGGAAGACGGGGTTTTGTTAATCAGAACTCACTGGGTGTGAATTTTCCAGAATTGTGTTTGCAGAAACGTGAAAAAACTGGCGAGTTGCCAGGTTTTTTTTTTTGTTTTAACCAGATGATCTAAAGTGTGTCTTACTGTAGTCATTGATTCACTCACCCCTCTAATCAGCAAATATTTACTAAACACTTGTTGCTATGGACAGGGCCCCATGCTTAGGTGAAAAAGGCAATATTTTTACCCCAAGATGCTTATACTCTGTTGGAAAAGATGGCAAAATATAAACAGATAATTGGCCCGAAAGGTGATAAATTCTAGAACAGGTACATATTTCCTCCTGGTTATGTTGTACGCATAGCCGGTTGTTCCACAAACAAGTATACACCAAAAACAGAACTTTAGCTCTGGACTGAAGTTTGGATGAAAAGAGTAAAACAAGTACAAAAAAAGAACCATCTTCTGTACCTATAAAATGACAGAGTGGCCTTCACTGTCGTCTAGAGCCTTTAACAATCACATCTTATCCATTGCCCTCACCATCTTTGTTCTTCTGCCTTCCATAGCACTGGTTACGGCGAGTGTTTGCTCAACGAACCTGAATCCAGACCCTATCCTTTGCCTCCCCAACTGCCAGGCCTCCTTTACAACGTGAATAAACAATGTGAATTGATTTTTGGACCAGGTTCTCAGGTGTGCCCATATATGGTAAGTGCCTGGGGGCTGTTTCTACCTTCATAAGTGGATTCTGGACTTTTTTTTTATCCATAGTTTTCCATTGGATTCTCACTTTTTAACATAAACCACTCATTGAGTGGTCTATTGGCTATTAATGACAATAGTAATAATGATGATGGGGGTTAATAGGAATAGTGCTCAGTGTGGGATGGGGCTTTACCTGCACTTTCTCATTTCACTCTCAGCCCAAAAGGAAGATGCCGTTACCATTTTCATTTTGTAAGTGGGAAAGTGAGGTTCAGAGAGGACAAAGTTACAGAGCTGGTAATGACAAAGTTCAGCCCTTTTCTTGCCTTGTCTCCTTTTCTTCCCACTGCCTTGTCCAGATGACTTTTATTATGGGGACTCTTCTAGATTCAGTAATTCATGAGACAAAGCTGTTTCCTTGTTTTAGCTTGTCAAGGCTGTGTCCTATGACCATCTGGGGCTTGAAATCATTTCTGGTGGTAGCTCAACTGGCAAATGTATGTGTTCTGGACATTTGGACCAATAATATGACCCAGTGGTTATCAGGAGGCATATCAGCAGAACTGTGCTTCCGTGGAAAGCCCCATTCTGTTCTTTTAGTTGTTTGTTTGTTTGTTTGTTTTTCTGGGAGAGGTTCAGAGATATCATGGTGAATTGGGAGGTATGGTGATTCCATGGAGATAACCAAAAAACTGCATAAAATTTATCTATGATTATATTAATTTCTCTGTTACTCATGATAGCAAACATTAGGAGTAATCCACATGCCCGAGGATACAAAGGTTAAGCAAACTATAGTATCTCCATTTCATAGAATATGATACAAAAATGGAAAAGTAACTACACATGGGAACATGCTCCAGCTATAGTTTTAAATTAAAATAACAGGATAAACAATTGTTTTACAAAGTATATTCTCAATGTAAAAGGGGGGGGAAGCTTCAGGAAAGACTGGATCATTTAAAGCTTTTTTTCTATTAAAAAAATTATTACCTCCTGCATTTTTCTGCTGTGAGCATGGTTCATTTTCATCATCGGGGAAAAATTATCTTTAAAAAGGGATGTCTTGAAATAGAGCTAAACATATCAACTTGGATAACTCTAAAAAACGTATTGTGTAGAGGGGGAAAACAACAAGTTGTAGGATCTATCTGTATATTGTGAAATACCAAGCGGCATTATTTGTTGAAATGCTGCGTATTGTTGGTAAGTAGTTACACGTTGGTAGTAAAAGCAGTGGGAGAGAGGAGATGGTGAGCATCAGCAGGACGATGCTTACCTGTGGGGAGAAGGGGAAGGGACTGGGACTGAGAGTGAGTGTGCAGGGCACTCAGCTGGGCCTGTGACGTCTTCCTTCTGTGTTTGGGTGGTGGACACATGGATATGCATTGTGTTATTGCTCATACTTTGTGTATATCTGAAATATTTCACAGTATTTTGTCCCTTCTTTCCTCTGACAACCCCGGAAAGCCCTAGAAAAGAGCCATATTATGATCATGATAATATATGGCTTAGAAGGAAAAAACACCAGTTTTAGCATCAAGCCAAACCTAAACCCCAATCACAGTGTAACTCGAAACCCACTCCACACAGCTGCTTGCAAACCTGAACTCACATCACATTTCCAGTGTGATACTGAGCCTGCCCTTTACTCTTTGCCAGCCTCAGTTTCCTCACATGTAAGATGGAGAGATGTTACCAGGACCAAATGACGTGTTTCTGTTGCACAGTAGTTCCCCTTTAGCACCCGCACAAGTCCTACCAGGCATAGAAATGTGTCTCCTGGGCTGCTCTCTATATCCGTTGGAATATTTTTTCATTTATCAGACCAAGAAAAAAATCCCTTTCTAACCTACGTTCTACAACATTGGCAAAACGTTAGTTGAAAGCAACCCTTGCCTTGCTTGTTACCATCTAATCACATTGTCACTGAATTGTCATTCAACTGAATTGCGCAGATGCAGTGTAGACGGCTCTGGTGCAATAACGTGGATGGAGCACACAAAGGCTGCCGGACTCAGCACACTCCCTGGGCTGATGGGACCGAGTGTGAGCCTGGAAAGGCAAGTAACACCCCAACCCATCCGTGTGTCTTGGGGCAGATGTGGGCAAGATTTGGGCTGTAGGCTCAGTCACCATTGTTTAGAATATAAGTTAATACAGTATATTTCAGCATGTGTAATACTTTTGTAAGGTAGGAAATTAAACTTATTGAAAATTGTGCAAACTTACTTTATAGCATAATACTGACACAAGGGACATAGCTATCATTATTGCCTCGATTTTAAGACATGCTTTTTCTCATTTCAGTGTTTTTAAAATCCCAATGTCCTTTTCCATTTATGGGTACATTTAATGTGAGGTTGCATTTCTTTTTCTTTTCTCTCCCTGTCTCACCCCTGCTGTCTTTTGGGGTGGCAGTGGAAGCCTGTTACTAAGTTGGTGGAACATCTTAAAATCAGGGAAATAGGGAAAGACTTACTGTGCTCACTACTCGGATACCAGGCTTTTCCCAGCCTGTGTTAATCCCTTTAAGGAGCTGTGATGTTACCTGGGATATATCCAAATCCAAATTCTGAGTTGGTTATAATGGATCCCACTTATTTGTTAATAATCAAACAAATCTGCTGCTTGTACAACCCAATGATAACAATGTCCCAGCAGCTAGGAGTATGATTAATGCAACATTTTGCACCTGGGATTTGGTTACAGAAAGTTTAGCTATACACCTGATTTTTTAAATCCATACAGAAAATGATGTTCTGTCACTTACCTATGATGCAATCCCTGTACTATGTCTGAGTCTCATGTCATCCTTACAGAAGTTTTTTGCTTTCTTCTCTCACTGTCCGCTTGACTCACTTTTGATATTTTGTTCTCATCTCATTTTCTGTTCTTCCACTTTACCTTTTGGAATCAATAGCCCCCAGAGCATTTCCTTGGATACATGGGGCCCTGAGAGATGGAGAACCTAACTGTCCCTTCTCTGATTTTATATATAGGGAAGAGAAAGGAGAAGTGACTCGCCGAAGGTCATTCAGCTCATCCAGGGCAGAGTCCTCACACACCCTGGCCACTCCCTCCCCAGTTCTCTCCTTTGCTTTCTTGGTCTGAAGGGGCTGCGGGGGTCCACAGGAGTGGCCATAACTGCAGCTCACTGAGCTCTTTAAGTTTCCGTGGTCAGACAGGAGAACTAGTGCTTTATGCACTCATTTCTCAGAGTGGTTTTATTTATTTACTTTTATTTTTAAAATTTTATTAGAGTAGTTTTATAAAATTACAGTGAAGATAATTTTACACTTGACTTAGCTTGGTTACTCTGTCAGCTCTGGTCTCACTCTCTATGGCTAGGACCTCGGCAATGAGAATACAGCTTTCTCCAAGGACTGCCTAAGAAAACTGCATAAGGACACAGGCATAACAGCTTCTGCACCACACCTTTCATTAGCTTAAAAAATATATAGATCTCCTTGGCCAGAGCGAACCTCTCATTTTTTTTCAGAACATTTAACTCAGTGTGTTGATGGCCAGAGGATCATAGGTTTGAGTGGGGATATGATTCTCAGGTTTCCATGGCAATCATCAAGAATTCACTCATTCTTCCTAAATGAAGATGTGGCTTCAGAGTCCTTCTAAACACAGCAACCCATACAGCTGCTATCAGTTGATGGGATATGACAGTAGACATGGTATCTAGTTGACAGCTTGGTTAGTTGGTAAGTTGGAGCCAGTCAACTATATACTGTATTTAAATTGAATCTGAGCTCAGAAAAATCACTGGTATTGTGTCATGGTTCTTAGTCAATCTGATGTATCCACCTACTATGTCTATTTCTGACACGTTACTGCTCGAAAAGCCATAAGAAGAACTCTCGATCATATGATGAAATGAATGGTATTTAGTAAAATAGTCATGTACAGGCTACCAAGCTCCGTGTAGTACTATGGTATCCCAGTCAATTGTGGAGCAAAGAACTTGTGTCTTTTTCTAATCTGTTTTTGTAACAGAAGCAGAAGATAAGAGATTGCAGGGTAATCTTATACCTGATAAATGGGGAAATTGAGGAAATCTTTCAAAAAACATTTCCCTGTATGCTTTTGTTCAGCAAAAGCAAGAGACATCAAGGCATTCCAAAGGGCAGATTCAGAACACTTTCAGAGAAGCAACTATGCAGAGAACATGATAGGTACATTTTTAGTTTGTTTTAGAAAAGTGGCTTATATTAAAGATGTGCACGTTCATGTGTTTATTCTCCAGAAGAGCATTTATGCATTTTACAAATAAGATGGTGAATATGTTGGCGTAGATGTTCTTTGTGTTTTCCATTTTGCTTTGTTTTCATAGAAATGGCAGTAAAACCTTATCCTTTTTCTCTAGCAGATTCTGACTCCCTTTGCTGCTGGGTTAATTTTTTTTTTCTTTTTCTTCTCTCTGCCCTGCTCCCTCAGCAGTAATCTGTCTTGGGCTGCTGACATGATGTTATTTTGATGAATGACTGTCTCCTGTCACTTTATTTTCTCCATTCTCTTGTTAAGTCCATTAACATTTTCATTTTAACCCTGTTTGTAAATCTGAGGTTTGAAACTCTTGTGTTTTAAGCCTTATTGGGACAAAATTGACTTCCAGATCATTCCTCCAGTCTCTTTTGAAAAAGCATTTATTTAAAATATAATTTAAATCATTCTGGACACTTTTAGGAAAGGCTGACTATATTTTGGCTCTGGCTCCATCAGCTGCTTAATGCTTTGTTATGATGTAATGGCTTTTCCAGTATATAATTATTGTTTGTTCAATTTCCTGGTAAAATAGATTATCTTGATACATATTCACCAAATAGTCCCCATTTGCAGCCTCTGTCACCTCAGCTTCTTCCCCTCTTCCTCTAAGGTTCTCTCTCCCCTTTGAACCCGTGTCAGTGGTCATATCAGTAATAAATGTTTAATTTGCAGATGAGTTTTTTATTAGGTTTTCTTTTTAAAAAGGGACCGTATGAGGACGTTTGAATCCAGTGCTGAATAGCAACACTCTGCTTAACCTATGCCCTTATTCTGCTCTGGTTTATGGTAATACTTAATGAGAATTATGGTTGCTTTGAGGACTGTTTTGTGTGGAGGCAGAGTCTGTAAGAATAGAGAAAGGCCAACAGATTGAAGACTGAAGTGACACGAGGGAAAAATGTATTTACAGACAACTTTTCATTATAAAAGTCCGTGACTAGTCATAGGAGTGTTCTCCTTAGCGTGCAGAATTTATAGAATGTGTATCTGGCATCAAGATTTGATGGCTGGATTTGGGTATCAGCTGTGACCTCATTTGTTAACTAGTTAGGAAGTTTGTTCAGGTCAGACCAAATTATGGTAGTGTAAGCAAATCAGCTCTCTTTCTGACACACACAAAAAGCTAGTCAGAGGCAGGTCATGGAGCTGTGATGGTAGGTCTACAAAATCATCAGAGACCCAGCATCCTAATTTCTTTCTGCTCTACTATCACATGTAAATGGCCAACGTCCTCAAGGTCACAGAATAGCTGCTATAGCTTCAGCTATCAACTCTGAGTCCCAGGCAGAATGAAGCCAAAGGGCAAGGAACAAAGGGGCAAAAGGACCTTCCCAGGAATCTCACCCAACGAATTCTGTTGACATATCTTTGACCATTCCTTTGACCATACAAGAATCTAGGGAAATATAGAGTCTGTTAATAAGGATGAAGGAGAGGATGGATGTTGGGTGTGTCAGCCTCACCTATCCATCTCATTAATCTTGCTTTTAAATTTTGGTCTTTATTTCGATGTCAACAGTTATTCCCATTTGCTCACAGTTGAGAGGCAGCATATGTCACAGCTAAGATTATGCAGTCTGGAGCCAGGTTGTCTGTGTTTCAGTATCAGCCCAGCCCCTTACCAGATGTTTGACATCAGCCTCCCTGTGCCTCCATTTTTTTTTTTTCTGTAGAAATGGGGGTAATAGTGGTACCTATTTTATAGTATTCTGTGAGGATTAAGTAAGTTAATACATACATAGTGCTTAGAACAATGCCTGGCAAATATTAAGTGCTATGTAAATATTTGCTCTTATTATTACAAACCTTATTCAAATTGGAGCTCCTATGTGCTCAGCTGTGTACTACACAGTTTCCATACATTGTCTTATGTTATACTCAAAACAACTTTGGCAGGTAGGTCCCCATCTTTCAGCTATGGAAGTAGAGTTCAGTGACTCACCCGAGTTCACAGATTGTAGAATGGCCACCCTACACCACCAGACTGTTTGCCTGCTAAGCTTTGTCCCCTGAAGATCTGCTCTGTCCACTATGGTAGCCGCTAGCCACACATGACTGGCAAGCATTGAAATGTCAGTCTGAACTGAAATGTGCTAAAATGAAAAGAGACACCAGGTGTTAAAGCTCTAGCATGAAAAAGAAAGTGTAGGAAGAAAATCTTTTTTATAATTTTATGTCAATTTCATGGAGAAAATAGTAATGTCTTAGACATTTTGAGCTAAGTAAAAGATTTTAAAGTTATTTTCAGTGTTCTTTTCACTTATTTTGATGTGGCTGCTACAATTTTTAAAATTACGTATGTGGCGCATGTTACATTCTTATTGGATAGTGGTGCTCTAGAACAAGCTTCCTCTCATTTATTTTATGTGCATATACTCTAAGGAATGTTCAAGACCGCTGTAAAGACAACTGTAAAATGATTTCAGGGAGTGATGTGGTCACCTCTGCCCACATTTCTTGAGTATAGAGTTACCCAGGATTCTTTGGAGGCCGAACCTTTTAAAACTCAGCCAAGCAGCCCAGGGAAAGGGCCATGTCCTCAGATACTCAAGAGGATAATTACAAGGGAGAAGGCAGGGCAGAACAGAGAAAGCCTAACTGTGCTCTTTAAATAATTGTTTGTTCTTTAAATAATTGTTTGCCAAGCCTTTGCTGGGACTGGCCATTGACTGAGGCTTCACCAGCCTCTTATCTGTCCGCTTTCCCCACATGCTTCCCCCACTGCCTGGCCTCTGTGGCCCTCTGCTTCTAACCTGGTCCTCCCTGCAGATAAATCACAGTGGCCACCAGCAGCTCCGCTTCAGAGATCTGAGCGAGCGGCGGGGCGTCACCCTCCTGCCGCCACTGCTGCCCCTCTTCCTTTGTCCATTGCTCAGTGACCTCGGATTTGTGTCAGGGCTTCACACCCCAACAATGGCAGAGGGTTGAAATGGGCTTCTCCACTCCCTTGTCCTGCTGAGGAGTTTTACTTTGTTTTGCTCTAAGCATCATGGCCTTCCTGCTCCAGGCTGAAGAATCTGAAACCATTAGTAACCAAAAAAGCAATAAAGTTTAGGGCTCTCTGTAATGTGTCCGTTTTTGCTTTAGTCTCATCCTGTGTGCTCTACTAGAGTGAGTTTATAGGAATCATGTAAGCTTTTTTTTCCTCTCCCATTGAATTAAAATTGGGCTTTCAAATCTGTGAGGAGCAGTAAAGCATTATATTTTACCAGGCTCACAACATCTCTAGGCTTTGTTAACGGAGATGCGTTATGCAAATCCAGTAACTCATTTTGGCCCCGTCCACAACCAGTAGACAGCCCATTTCCACGCCTCATTTTTCCAAGTATACTAATTGAGTGCTTTGAGGCTGGCCATTGGACTTACCCTGACAGCCTGGAGCCGGCTACTTACTGGCCAGTTTTATTCAAGCCAGTTGTAAATGAAGACACAGCCTAAAATGACTGCCTGAGATTAAAATCCCTACAGTTTCCATTACTCACATAGATGGTAGAATTGCAGCATTTCAAAGCAGCACATGGAAAACAATGAAAGCATGCTATATTTAAAAGGACAGCGGGTCCTACAATATCTCAAGCACCGAGCTCTCCCTCACTGTTCCCCTTATTAAATACAGCACTGCAAGTTTGGATTTTGTGTTCCCAAAGAAATGGAGGTCCCCGTGACTGATGGATCCTGGGGAAGTTGGAGTCACTTTGGAACCTGCTCAAGAACATGTGGAGGGGGCATCAAAACAGCTGTTCGAGAGTGCAACAGACCAGAGTAAGTCCTAGAACTCATTGCTATTATATTTGGGGTAGCAGAGGTCTAACTAGAGGTGCAGCTCGCTTTTTTTCCTGAAGGGAATAATTTAACTGAAGGCGAGTTAAAGAGGTCTTTCCAAATTAAAAAGTGGGTAGACATCTAGAGCTGCCCAGACCAATGGTATCTAAGCTCTATCCCTCTGTATTATTATTTTTCTCCTATGACCCTTTATTATTAAAAGCTTTGTCTGTTAAATGATAGATGCTTTCTGTTGACTTGGTCAACGATTTTGACAGGCATATCTCACTGCCTCCCAGAGCTTGGGATAGCACGCTAATAAAGTGAACAAGTGGATTTTCAGGAGGAGTCAAAGAAATCAGACATTTCCATCCAGATTGTACATAAGTGTATCCTTTCCAGTTAGCTACTGAAATGCTGAAAGGGGACACAGACCCCCAAAGGTGGCATTATTGAACCTCAAGGGACCTGGAACCCTAAGTCAGGATTTACTTTTGGATCAAACTAGTTGTTTTCCAGACTCCTGAGGTCCCATCCCACAACCACTTTTCAGGATAATCCTCAGAATGTGATCATGGCTGTCTCTGTCAGCCAAACCTTGTTGAAATTTACACGTGCAAATGAAGTCCACAGGCTTTTGTCCCCATCTTATCACTATAGCCGTGTCTTTGGGGAGAAGCTATTTATAAGTGGATTTAAAAAGTTGCTGTCTTCATTATAAGGAATGACGTCAAATTTTGTGTGGATCTAAGATGCATAAAGTTTAAAGGAATAGAAAATAATACATGATATTATTGCCATTGAACCTGTATAGCCCAAGAGGTCTTCCCAGATTACTTTTTCGATGTGCAAACTCACAACCATTTTAAAGAACAGCTGCTGTGGGATTATGTAAAAGGGTTTGGCTCAGCAGTAGTCATTTTTTAAAATATTTATTTATTTATTTATTTATTTATTTAGGCTGCACCAAGTCTTAGTTGCAGCATGCGAACTCTTAGCTGCAGCATGCATGCAGGATCTAGTTCCCCAACCATGGATCAAACCCAGGCCCCCTGTGTTGGGAGCTTTGAGTCTTAGCCACTGAACCACCAGGGAAGTCCCAGTACTCATTTATTTTTAACAGCCTACATTAAGGATAGCAGACTGGATTGTAGAGAGACGCAAGCAGGTAGCGGAGCAAAGTGGGCTGGTGTAATAGACTAGGTTGTCCTGCAGAGTGCTGCAGACCAAGGGAGGGGTGCTACTCATGCCCAGAGGATTGTTCATCTATAGGAAAAGGGCCTACTGTTGACAAAGCTTCCAGTTTTTTATAAGGAAAATATGAATTGTGTATGCCAAAAAAGGACATGGCTTTAGCCTGCCGTTGCAAGCCCGGGTCTAAATGAATACTCCGTATAGTCCAAATCACAGATGGTGATCACTTTATTTTAATTTACTTTTGTTCACAGTCCAACATTATCTCATATCCATGTCGTAGTACTCTCTAAGGACAAGTAAAGAGCTATAAGATGTAGACTCTGGTCTGTAAAACTAACACTCTAGCTATGGATATAAACTAATACACATTAGATTTTTCCACAGAGTATATATTTAATATTAGTTTTTAAAATAATATAAATATAGTAGATGCTTTCAAAAAATTCAGATATAAAAGTATATGATATAAAAACTTATTGTCATTATTATTCTTACCCCCTCCTACTCCCCACAGGAAATAACTACTAAAAAAAATTCCTTGTGTGTTATTTCACACTTTTAAAAGAGATTATAGATGTAATACGTATTATAGGAAATAAATATCACATAAAATAAGGGTCATCCGATATTTGTTGTTCCACAACCTGCTTGTTAAAATCAGTTATATATCCTAGCTGCTTGTATTGTTGAAGTTTTAAAGTAAAACATTTTAAGCCAGCAGCAAATGTGATGAATTTTTTTAAAAATTAAAAACTCTTGACTACATTGAGCCAAATTATTATTATTATAGTAAGCTATTATTATCATGAGGGTGTGGATATTGCAAACAGTAGGTACTTTTAACACTTTGACTCAAGAATATTCCATTCAAAGAAGTGTTTGGTCTCTTTTTCTTTCTTTCTTTTTCTTTTCTTTTCTTTTTTTTTTTTTTTTTTGAGACTTAGAGCAATTCTAGAAGTAGTGTGGAAAGTGGAAAGAGATAAATTACTGCATAATTGGAATGGGTCAGACAAAGAAAATCACCCAGTGTAAAGATCTCAGCAGGAAAAGATCTTGAGCTTCAAAGTAAAGCAAAGATCCTCTCACTCAGAAGTTAGGAACCGATCATTAAAGACTTCCATTAGAGGTCCTTGTCCTGGTTGTTTGCTATGGGAGGTTTTAAAATAATACAATCCACCTAGTTGAGTGTCAGTGCTGACATCATTTCATTAAAACTGCTCCAAGTTATTTGCACTTTTGGATGTCCCTGTGAACTGAAGGAGGAGTCTGCCTCTCAAAACTGTGGTTGTGATAGCGCTGGGGGAGTCAATTAGACAAGAGAAAGGGACACCGAAAAGGGAAAAACAGGTACAAATCCTTTTAAAAGCTTGCTCAGAGAAATTTGCAGAGCAGATGGCTCATTATGTAGAATGTGGAAGTAGTTGCTGTCCTGATTCTCAAGAAGTTTGAGAGAATGTACCCCCTCCCCCAATGCTTTTCTCAGTTTGAGGAGCTGTTAGAATATAATGAAGATCTCCATTTTTAGAATCCAAGGTATGCCTCTGTCAAGAACACTGGATTGTTGTGTTTTCACTGCATTCATGTGATTCAAGAATGTATTTATTTAGCATCTGGATACTTTAAGCGATATTTTTAGGTTTTTTTTTTCCTTGAAAGCATCAAGCTAAAAAAGAGAAGCAGCCTGGCCCTGTGCATGGGATTATGGCATACTTGATGAGCAAGCTTTAGAAAGCATATGCTTTCTGATTCCCAATCCCAAAAAAGTTGTTGGTCCCATCTGGTTCACCATCATGAGAATGGAGCCCTAATGTTTTGTCTTTCAATACTTTATTTTTTTTCATCTCATTTTTGACCGATGCCCTACATGTAAGAGAAGCATACGTTCTGGATTGTAAAGATGGTCTCAGTTTACATCTGTTGTCCTGGAGAAGTTATTGGGAGCTTCCCTTTTCATTCTCAAAGTGTCCTGAATTAAACAATTATATGGCCACCTGATCTATAAGAAACACATAATAGAATAAAACTTTAAATCGGAACCACCAAAAACATAACTTGGAGTACCACAACAAGACAAAGCATTGGAAATAGAAGACGCATTACCAGGCCATTGGGCCATGTACTTGTCATTTCATGCTCTAAATTTGGCTCTGAGCTTCCTGGTGGCTGGAACAAAATGGTTTATTAGATCGTTACAGTCCATCAAACTAAAAAATCATGTGAGTTTTTTAGGAAAGACAAAATACTACTTCCTTTGCTTCTATTTTGCTTTTAAATTAGGAGGTAGGTTAAGTTAAAGAATAATAATAAACTCATAGATTTGAGAAAAAGACAAGATTGTAAACTAGGTATTTCCCATTTAGGCTTTGACTGTAGCAACTGCTTGTGAAATCTTCCATGAAAGAGAATAAACATATGTGTGTTTCATCTAAGAAAACCAGCCTCTCATTTGGCTGCAAAGAATGGCAGCTAAGTTTTTCTGAGACACTGAGTTGGATGCATTTATAGATAGTCCCCACCTTATGATGGTTAGACTTAAGATTTCTTTACAGTGGTGCAAAAGTGATACACGTTCAGTAGAAAGAGTGCTTCACATTTTGAATTTTGATATTGGGCTAGTGATGTATAATACAATGCTCTGGCGATGCTGGGCAGTGGCGGCCACTGCAGCTCCCAGGCAGCCACACGCTCATGAGGGTAAACTGAGGGTTTTACACTTACAGCCATTGTGTACCCAGATAACCCTTCTGTTTTTTACTTTCAGTAGAGTCTTCAATACATTATAAGAGATAGTCAATACTTTATTGTAAAATAAGCTTTGTGTTAGATGATTTTGCCAACCATAGGCTAACGTAAGTGTTCCGAGCATATTAAAGGTAGGCTAGGCCACGCTAGGATGTTCAGCAGGTGGGGTATGAAATGCATTTTCGACTTAAGATATATTCAGATTACAGTGGGTTTGTCAGGACATAATCCCATCATAAGTCGAGAAGCCTCTGTCCTTTGAAATATTGAGAATTGGCTGCTGTGGGAGAGCCATTAACTCATGAATGGAGATACCCAGTCCCACAGACTGCCCCACTTGGCAGCATTGTTAATGATTGTTAGTACAGCTCCCTGGCCCTCCCATCTGATCCTCGAATGGCCTTTCAGCATCCTCCATAATGGGTCATTAGACCCCTTCTTAAAATCCTCCAAATGCAGAAAACACACCACCTTCTCAGGTTGCCTATTGCATTGCTAGAAATTGCATTCTTGTGCTAAACCTAATTCATTGTAAATAAACATAGATGTTGAGATTTCAGTTCAAACCCATTTGCAGACCAAAGTTTAGCTTTCCTGAGGGTAGAATGCCCCTGCGATGATCTTTGTAAAAATTCTTTCATAGCTTTGGCCATGCAGCATCGTGAATTTTCTTTGTATATAGGCTTCAACTTGCCTATGCTGAATATAGTTACTTTCATAATCAGTAATTTCCTTAAGTCGTTTCCATCCCTATTTGACAAGCATTATTTTAAAAGATCTTAGTAATTGGAAAATGTGACTAATATTATTTTTAAAGTTATGTTTTCTATAATTTTTAGCATTTGCCTATATGGGAAAAAAAAAACCCATCCAGCTAAATTATTAAATTAAAACATGAATTTTTCCATGCTGAAAGGTAAGTTCAGTTGGCTAAGGCCCTCCTCATTACACAGAACATGCAAATCAGGCAGAGATCCTGATGTCTAGGATATTTAAAGAGCCATATATTTCTAAAGGACAAATTTATGCTTATTCATAAAATGTCATTTGCCTTTAGGTAAAAAGCAAATAAAGTCATAGAATGAGTTTTGAAATGGAAGGAGACCTGTCTCAAGAGAGGCAGTGTGAGGGAGAGGCCAGATCATAGGCTTTGGGTGAGAGAGACCTGCCTTGGTCTCTCAGCCAGTGTGTCTCACTTAACTGGTATGTGACCTTACCAGGTTACTTAACATTTCTGAACCCAGTTCAAGCAAGGGTTCAGAAACAAGGATGCCACTGCCTACCACAAAGGATGGCTGTGCACAGTCAGTGAGTGAACTTGGAAAGCGACATGGTGCACTATACACTAGACTAGCTCAGGGGTCAGCAAACTTTATCTGTAAAGGGCCAGATAATAAATATCTTAGATTTTGTGGGCTACAGGATGTCTGTCCCTACTCTTCAACTTTGCTGGTGTAGTGAAAAACATATGGGGACAATGTGTAAAGAGTGGGTGTGGCTATGTTTTATTTATGGACATGGAAATTTGAATTTCATATAATTATTATGTGAATCAAAGTATTCTTTTTATTTATTTCTAAATTATTTTAGAGTGTAAAAACTATTCTTATCTCACTGGCCATGGAAGAACAGGCAGTAGGCCGGATTTGGCCCACGGGCTGTAGTTTACAGACCCTTGTAATAGCTAAACATTTAGTGTGTGGCTGGCCTTGTCCAAGTGCTTTGAGTCTATTAACCCATTTACCTTCACTCAGCCCGTGAAGTAGATATTAGCATCACCTGTCTTTTATGGATATGGAAACTGAGGCTTAGAGAGATTGAGCGATTGGCCTAAGATTGCACCATGGTTAAGAAGCAGGGCTGGGATTCAAACCCTCTGTTTCCAGAGTCTGTATCTATAACCTTCAGCAATGTTTCCTTTTACATGGAATGTTTTTTGTGTTCTTTATTTTTTAAAATGTCGTTTATAAAAATAAATCGCAAAATGCTCTTTGCCATTTGATAGTGTTCAAAGCAAGCAAAGGTGGATTCTGTTACCATGTGAAGCAGGAAGCCACCTGCAAATGTTGACTATTTGCTGCCCAAGGAACTGCTGCTCTTGATCAATTTCAAGAGCCAGAAAAGACTCCTTACATAAGAGAACCAAAAGGAAAAAAATCAACTGAAAAAAAAATTTCAAATATGAGTTACTTTCAGGCAACCGGTAAATGATATGATGGATCCACTATAGTTAATTGAGATGTTTAAAAAGATTCCACGAAGATCATTTCAATTTGAGAAAAAATTGAAAGGGGTCTTCCTTGTAGAAGGAAAAACAGGCTTTACAGCTATATGGGCCTGATCTGTTATTCATGTGTCATCAGTGATATTTTATACAGGCGACTGGGGTGCTTTGGTACTGAGAGAAGAACTTGGTATCCAGGAAACCAAGGCTATACCTCTAAATGGCACCGAAAAAGAAAAAGACAGGACTCTGAACCATAGCTCCTGGATAGTTAAGCAGAAAGAGCACAGAAGGAGAACCTGGGAAGCTTAAATTCCAATCCTGTCTCTGTTCTTTAAGTAGCTGTGTTACCTTGGGCAAAGTCCTTAACTTCTCTGAACCTTCCATCCCTTGGTATAAAAGTACCTCAGCTGACCTCCCCTTGGGCAAGATATGAGTGAGTTTGGGCGAGACAAGCACACAAGGCAGATCTAAATCACAAGGGCTTAATGGGGAAAGAATCAGACATAGATACTTGTGGGTTATGTGCCATTTCGGATCCCTAGAGGCAGTCTTCTTCATGATAAATAACAATGAATACTTATCAGATTCCTTGCTGAGTTCCTAGTTTATAACAAGCCTTTCAGGCGCACAGTATCATCTCTATTTACATGTACAGAATGAAGCTCATGGAGGCCAGGTGACTCACACAAAGTTACCCAGCTTGTAACTGCAAAGCCCATGCTCTTACCTCTCTCTGCAAATCTTTGGTAGAGAGCACAGGTTTCTAACAGCATCATGGCCAGGCAGCACTTCTGAGATTCAGGCGCGCTGCAGTACCACTGAGACCTGCCTCCCAGTGCACACATCATAGTTCAGATTTGGTATTCAAAACAAACTGCTGAATTGGGTGGGATTAGGTGGGATTGCACTGACATATAACATCATGGTCGCTAACATTTTTAGGCATCTGCTGTGTGTACTCAGTGAAGAGGAAAACTGAAGCTCTGCGAGGCTGAGAACTCTGTCTAAGGTCACACAGGAGGGTAGGGCCAAGATAGGAAGCCACATCCAGCTCTAGAGCCTTATGGGCTCGGCTGGACTGCCCCTCATTCTGCCTTTTATGGTCATGGATGTATTTCCCATTCGCCAAGCCCTGTTTTAACAAAACAAAGCAAAAAACACTTCTTATGGTCCAAATTACTCTGAAAGAATAACTCTGAAGACAAAAGGTAGAAATCTTTCAGTTTGAGAGGTGCCCTAGAATAGCTGTGGTATCTGAGGTACTCCAGCCCTGAGTGGGTGGGTCTGATTTCCTCTGATTCTGTGATCTTCCCGTTTCTGTGATGCACTTGGCAAGCTGTTGACTGCTGGGAGATGGGTTGTATAATTTACTCTCTGGGTCACATCTGGAAAATCCATGAGCAGGGTTGCATGCTGAGATTAAATTTGCATTGTGATGCTTTGCAAGGCGTCCTCCATCCTCTTGTTACATGAAAGTTAATGAAACCAGTACACGGTCTCCTGCTTCTCCTATTTAGTCAAAATATGAGCACATCTTATCCCATCTTATTTGTAAAACAAAGCAAAAACAGTGGTCATGCAGGGAGAGAGAGAGGAAGAGAGAAGAAGGACAGAAATGAATAGAAATAGAAGGGTGCAAGTTTTAGGATGATCGCCCATGAGAGTACCATGGTATGGGAAGGTAGACAGGAGCGTTCCAAGTACTCATTTGTATCTTTCACCTTCTGTGTTTTTAAAACTGAAGGACTGTGGATCTTCAGGTGAAGGAGGACAGAAAATGGCCTAATAGACCCCAGGCTTTATATTTCAAACTTTAAGTTAAATGCTCACCCATTTTATCCTCAAAACAGCCTTACCAAATGGTGCCTTCTCATCCTACACATGGAAGGGCTGAGGCTTGAGGATGTTCAGTGACTGGCCCAAGACTGTACACTTAATGATATTGAAGGCAGAGTTCAAACCCAGATTCCAGAGTTTGCCCTGGCCCCTGTCACTGACCACTTCACATTTGCTTCCCTCAAAGACAGGAGGCCACATTATAACACATGACATTGTAATACATTAGAGAAATACATTATAATATAGCGTGTGTGTTCTTTACATTACAAAGTAATGGGGAGAAATACATTATACGACAGCATGTGTGTTCTTTACCGTTTCTCAGGCCAAAAAATGGTGGGAAGTACTGTGTAGGGCGCAGAATGAAATTTAAGTCCTGCAACACGGAGCCATGTCCCAAACAGAAGCGAGACTTCCGAGATGAACAGTGTGCTCACTTTGACGGAAAGCATTTCAACATCAACGGTCTGCTTCCGAACGTGCGCTGGGTCCCGAAGTACAGTGGAAGTAAGTGCATCTGGGGAGGCGCTCATGACTGGCAGAATGGCACGGGGTCCAGGCACGACAGTCACGTTGCATGGTGTTTCTCCTGTCTAGTTTTGATGAAGGACCGCTGCAAGCTGTTCTGCAGGGTGGCGGGGAACACGGCCTACTATCAGCTCCGTGACAGGGTGGTAGATGGAACTCCGTGTGGCCAGGACACCAATGACATCTGTGTCCAAGGCCTTTGCCGGGTGAGTCCCAGATGGCGTTTTCTTCCCTGTGTCGTCTTGCTGCCAAGCTGTGATGTGTGGCTTCCTTGATAGAATAGCAGCTGCTAGTGTTTGTGCATTATCTCCGGGGCAGTGGTTCTCAAAGTGTGGCCCCCCGGACCAGCATCAGCACCACCTGATTCTTTTTTTTCTTTATGTTTTATTTGATTTGATTTAATTTTTAATTGAAGTATAATTGATTTACAATGTTGTGTTAGTTTCAGGTGTACAGCAGAGTGATGCAATTATATGTCTGTGTATGTATATGTGTGTGTGTGTGTATATATGTATTCTTTTTCAGATTATTTCCCCTTACAGATTATTACAAAACATGCCTGTGCTATACAGTAGGTCCTTGTTAGTTATCTATTTTCTATATAGTAGTGTGTATCTGTTAATCCCAAACTCCTAATTTATCCCTCCCAGGACCACCTGATTTCTGATGCATGCCGAAGTTTGAGAACCACTGCCCTAGATTTTTCTGACACTCTCTGTGGGGGTCTGCAAAAAACCTCCCTGTGAAGATTTATTATAATTGACACACATACACACTTCTTTACCTTAACCACAGTGCATGAGATTAAACCCAAAAGCTTCCTGACAGTAAGTTTTATAGATTGAATAACTCTGCTTCAAAAAGATGTTATAAGGAAAAGCCAGCCTCAGATTTCTGATTGAAGCAGGATAACTTAAACCAAAGACATACCTGCAAATTATTCTTGGGAGGGAAATTAAGACCCTTCTGGCATATGGGAAAGCATCAGAGCACTGATTTCTCAAGGGCTTGGCACCATTTCCCTGCTCTCACCAGTCAGAAATCACCCCTCACAGCCAGGCTCTGAGATGATGTATTTGTTCTTTGCACGGGGTCCAGGGTGCGTTGGAGCTCCTCATTGGTAGCATTTGACTGAAGAGCCCCTGTGAGCTTCACCCGCCTCCTGACCTATAGCTACAGCGTGGACTTCCTTGTCAGTCCATGCTAGAGCAAAACACTGAGTTTCTCTCAAAGACTAGTTCATTCAAAGGAACACAATAGATGAGGATGTGAACTCTGTCCTCTGGGTCTTCTGGTGATTGCCAGTGTCCTTTTCAGACCCCAGTCTGCACTGCTGCATTGCATTAAGATGTGAAGAAATTAAAGAGGCCACTTGGAGCCTGAGGCCTCAGCCTGGCAGCCTGCAGTCATGCTTTGTCCTCCATTCATAGCCAGTGTTTAAATATAGAGAATTTCACATAAAATTAGATTTTCCAGTTCTTCTTGAGAAATTGGGAAATGTCAACACTGGGCTCCTATTTCTGCATGCAGCAGTAGCCTGGAGTGGACAGCGGCTGCTCCCTTAGGATGGAGTGTGAGCTCTTTAATGAGATACAGTCCTCAACCCCTTTTTTTTTTTTCATTCCTGAGCTATTTTTCTCATTTACTGTACTTTACTTGTAGACTAGTGCTTCTCAAACTTCAGTCTGTAGATGAAGCACCTAAGGGGTTTTATTAACATGCCAGAAAGTCTACTCTGACTCAGTACACCTGGGTGGGGCCTAAGATTCTGCATCCCCAACATCACTGAGAGTGCCCATGGCTGATGGTCCAAGGACCACATTTTCCCACAGCAAGGCTAAAGACAATTTGAGTTCCCAGCCCTTGAAAGTTTAAAGAGACTTAAAAGGTTTTGTCATTTTGAATGCACCTCATTCAAAGAAACACATTACTTATCATTTTATAATCTCTCTAATACTTACCATGTATTTCAACTGTTTTCTTTTTAAAAGCAAGCTGGATGCGATCATGTTTTAAACTCAAAAGCCCGGAGAGATAAATGTGGGGTTTGTGGTGGCGATAATTCTTCGTGCAAAACAGTGGCAGGAACATTTAATACAGTACATTATGGTAAGAATTTGTTCCTAAGAACCATGAGAAGGAAAATGGTCAAAGTGTAAACATTGTTAACCACATGTAATATGTAAAAGTATTCATGTCAAGTGTAAAATCAGTCTTGATAAGGTACATTACCCATCTGGCTGTAAGGCACCTAATGGTGAGAATTATATTATATTCCTTTGTTGCCACCTTTTACGCCATGCTTAGAGAAGATGAACCAATCTGTGGAATGCTCAATTTCTGCTCAATTCTTTTCAGGTTACAATATTGTCGTCCGAATTCCAGCTGGTGCTACCAATATCGATGTGCGGCAGCACAGTTTCTCAGGGAAGTCAGAGGATGATAACTACTTAGGTGAGATGAGTGCCCCCTGCCATTTGCAGGAATTCTGGTTCTCTGGAGCAGCTGACAGAGGCTACTTCCTTTCCCCTATAGCAGGTGGAGAGCTTTCAGATGTCATGTATTTTCATAAAAGAAGTTGCTCTTGAAACTCATTATTTTATTTCTCCCTCATACATTATACCCTCAGCGTATTGATTTAAGAGTTGTGTAGTTATACTAGTCAATAGCAAGGAATTGACTCCAGATCTTAGAAAATAGGCCCCAAATCAGATTTTGAAAGTATCTGCCATGTAAGTTAAGCCTAAAATCATTGCTCTCTTTGAGTCTTAAAAACAAACAAACAAAAATCTGTCCTTTGGGTAACTGACATGCCAGTGTTTTAGTAGAGGTGTCAGTTGATTTAACCGATAGCGGACCACAGGTGGACTTATTCAGTGTTTCATTATGCCCGGTCATTCTGAAAAGTTCTCTACTAGCAATATTTTTCTTATGTCACTGCTAACATGGCCCATCTTGTTGCTTTGTAGATCCTTCATTCTACTCTCACCATGGCCAGGCACAAGATTAATTCATCTCTCTTCCTGTTTTCACACCGCAACTCACCAACAATGCTGTGTTCATTTTTAGCTGTTTGCTCAGCTCAGTCCCACTTCAGTTTATCATTCTGTAAACTTCCATAAGTGATTAGGAAATTTGCCTGATTATTTTTAATTAAAAAAAAGGACATGGGGACTGGGGTAATGACAGAAAGGGATTTAGCTGGTCACCTTGCACAACCAGACTCTTCTTAGCTGTGAAAAGCAGCACGACTTGTACTCAGATCTAGAAGAAATCAGGGAAGTCTTGCTGGGCAGTCAATTTTTAAAAGAAATGAGTGGACTTTCTTACAATGTCCAGGCAGGGACTCTATCCATCTGAATACAGACTCTGCAGAGACTTACTCCAAACATCTGGACATACTGAGTTAGTAAATGAGAATTTGTTGAATTAAATTAGAATCTGTATCTATATTTTCGAATGTCTGCATGAGATTATTTATAGATAGATAATGATCCTTTAGCCAAGTGTGCTAATCAAGTACAACATTTACACATGCCTCTAATGTAGCATTTTCTGCAATATCTCATCATTCATTTAGTCAGCCACTTATTTAATATGTGCCAGGCCCTGTTCTAGGCACAATGAACATAACAGAACAAAAACATTTAAAAAATAAAATAACAATTTGTCTTCTTAGTACTTTTTAGTGGGAGAAGATAGACAATAAACAATAGAGAAGCAAACTTTTAGAAGGTAATAAGTAAAATTAGAAAACAGAGCAGCATAAAGAAAATTGGGGTACTGAGGGTGGGCGAGAACAGTGGAGTTAAAATGCTTTCATTGTAGCAAGAGATAAGGGATATCAAGGGGAAGAACAGTCCAGGCAGAGGGAACAGCCAGTGCAAAATCCTCAAAACAGGAATATGTCTAGTTTGTTCCAAGGACAGAGGGAGGCCAGTGTGACTGGAGCTTTGTGAACACAGAAGAGAGTCCTAGATGAGATCCAACAGGTATCAGGACTAGATCATATAGGGCCATATTACCATTCAAAGGACTTGAACTCTGGGAGGCAAGGGTAGCTACTAAAGGTTTTGAACCAAGGAGTAACATGATATATAATCATATTTATATTTTTAAAAGAGTACCCTGGCTGTTATGTTGAGGATAGATGGAGTCAGGGGGAAAGGTGCAGGGTAGAAACAGGAAGACTGGTTAGGACGTTATTGCGATAATCAAAGAGAGAGATGCTGGCAGCTTGGCCCCAACTGGGAGCAGTGGAGTTGGCAGGACATCGTCAAATTCTGAATCTTTTGAATGTGGAGCCGTTATGATTATTTGGGTCGAATATGGTGTATGAGAGGAAAAGAAGGGTCAAGGGTGACTCTACCATTTTGACCTGAGCAGCTGAAAGGATGGAGTCACCATCAACTCAGATGAGACTTGTTCCTTGTTTATCCATGTGACCACGAGTGTTTTAGGGTCAGAAGCTGTATCTTTGTATCTTTAGCTCCTGATGTGATGCCTTCACATGATATAACTAAGTACGTAATGACTGAGTTATTGAATAATAATTATTGCTTATGCTGTCTTTACGGAGTACCTACCATGGCTTAACGTGGGAAGGAATTACAGTGGAAACAGAGAGAATCATAACTTCTTTTAAATACTATAAAATCTTACTTGGAATCAATTCTCAGTGGTTGTATCAGCTTTTCCTCACCCTAAATATTCAAATGAGAGATACCTTTCAAAACAGTTAACAAAGTTCTTGGGGACTCTTTCCAAATTATTTTTGGGAAATGCCACATTTCTCCTTCAACCACTGTGCAAAATGGATCAAGCATTTTTCTTCGTAGACTGGGTTATAAATTAGAGCCTGTGACTGCTGTGGCCTTAATACTTCCTAATTAAATCCAGCAGCTTTGCATGTAACCTCATTATTGGTTAATTTCCCGAGAGCCAAACGCCATGTTGAGCTGTTCCTTTCTTCTCCTCGAAAAGGAGGATTCTCCACTCTTCTTCTTCTTGGAAAAAATAATCTCCTTCCAGGCAGTGGCTTCAGTTCAGTTCAACTTCATCAACCAGGTCAGGTGCCTGAACTGGGGAGGGCCTTCTGATATCCTTTTATTTCTCACTAGAGGTTTCTTAATCTCCTTGTAAAGAATGAAAGCAAAATTAAAGAAGATTTGTCATCTGGAGCAGACAGTCTGAGGTAATCGTGGCTCTTTAATGGAATATTATGGGAAAGTTACCTGTTGGCCAAAGAACGTCTCTCTGGAAGCAAATGAAAAGTGCAAGCAAAGATGGCGAGTCACAGTTCACTGAGTGTGAAGGTCAAGACCCCAGAGCCTTTGAACCTTACAGTGGTTTCTTAACAAGTTAGGAGGAATATGATGTTGTCATCAAATCTGGCGTGTGTAAATGTTTACTCTTGGCTTGAAGGAAGGCGCAGCAAATGCTTTAACAAGATATTAAAGCCCCCAGTTGAGTCTTGCTGGAGTCCAGTCCCAGCTGTTCAATTGCTAAGCGATCGTCATCCTTATCCCTCATATTTTTTTTTTCAAGGTCAGTCAAGCCATACTTTTTTCGCATGTGTTGGTGAAGAAGCAGTTTCCAGGAGAGAGTGCATTTGTAGCAACCCAGCTCTGATGGGTGAAATGGGGGGGAAACCAACCCAGGAAATTAGCTCCCTAATCGCATTAGTGGGAGGTTGGGCAGTAGACTGTTGTTTTCAGGAAACTATTTATTTCACAAGGTACCGAAGCAGAAAGTCTGTGTGTCAAAGGTCGTCCTTTCAGCATAGACCGCTCCCTCCTGTTGGGTTAAAGCCAAGTTACACCCAGTGCCACCATGTTCGTATTTCTTTAGGAGAAAAAGGAGCCATTTCCATGGTGCTTATTTGTCTCCAGGATACTTAGCCCTTGATGAATGGTGGCAGTGGGAAGACAGGAATCGATTCAGTTCAAGATAAAGCAAGAACTCCATTTCACCTGATGACTCCTATCTCCTTTCCTACTCACCATCTCCTGGGACAAGGAGCATGCAATGAAGGGTGAAATGCCCCCAAGTCAGCATAAGCCTGAGAGGAAGCCTGGAGACGTTGGAAAGGAGCCCCAGAATTAACCTAGGATAGACGATTCCATTTTGAATACAGACAGAGCTGAATTATTGCTTAATTTATGGAACCGGCCTTGTGACATGTCATTTCCCCCCTTGTAGTGAAACATCAGTTGGGTAGCTAGCACGCGACTTCACTTGAAAGAACTGGGTGATTTTATTGGCAGCACATCCTGCCACCACCATGTAAGTGACCCCCATTAGGAGGCAGCCTCACGAGGCCTGAGATGCCACGGAAACAACCTCGTCTCCAACCAGCGACCCACTGAAACTCCTGCATCTTGCATAGCCGGTGGGTCTCACACTGCAGGAGCTGCAGGGGAGACAAGGTTTTCAGAGGTTATACTGATAGGGAAACAGTTACGTGGCTGGAAGCTCTCTGTTCTCCTTGTCATGAGTGTCAGTTTCAGTCAATCACTTGTTCTTTCAGCATTGTTCATTGAGCACCTACTATGGGCTGGGATCTTTCTTAGGCATATAAAAGTACATTTTTAAATGTTGGCGTTACTTGAAGAGGCTCATGCAGTCTAGTGAAACAAACAACTTAAATTTTTAGAAATCTGTATCTAAACATAATTGCTTTCAGTTTGTACATAAGATAAAGAATGCCTGAATTCATTCGCTCCTTTAATGGACATTTGTTGAACAACTTCTTGGAAAACTTTAGTGGTTCACAGGCTCTGGAGACAGACTTCCATGATTACAGACTTCCACCCGGCCTCAGAAAATATTTTAACAATGTTTAAGGCATGCTCTTCTTATTCATGAATGAAGCAAATATAAAAGTATGATGAGGAGACAATGCATTTCAAGGCATTTTTGATCTGCCGGCTACCAAATCCTGTATGCACTGTCTTGTTTAATGTTCATAACAATCCTGTAAGAAATCCGTTATACGGAGGACAAAGCTGAGGCTTAGAGAGGCTGAGTAGCTTACCCAAGGTCACACGGACAGAAAGTGGGAAGAATTAAAATCCTTATTGGTCTGACTTCAGACCCTATGCCCTTAACCACTTCAGTTTACTACATCCATATAGAAAAATGTGTAGCTGATCTGGGGATGAACATGACTGGAAGTTGAGGTTTATTGGTGGGAGTGAATGGTGAGGTTGGAAGAATAGGTCAAATAAGATTTGTAAAGATGCAGGAAGGTGATGCTAAGGAGTTTGAACTACGTTCTGTCGGTAGTAGGGACAATCACAGGATTTTTAATCAAAAAGAAGCAGCTTAGATCTTGGATTGCCTTTTTTAAAAATATTATCTTTTTAAAAGCTTTTTTCCTGTGTTACCACACTCTTCCCAACCATTTCAAATGAAGGCATCTTATTCTTACCTCAGAGCCAAGATGGGGCTTATAAGGGTAGGAATTCTGGTAGGTGAAGTACCAATGTAGGGACCAAATTTGATACAGCTAATTCCTGATCCTGCAAAGAGCAGTCCTTGCATCAATGTAGTGCCCACCTGGGTGAACTCTGGGAGGTTTCCACATCCACGAAAACAAGGACCCTGCTGTTAGTGAGCCACAGGGAACGTTTAGAGCTTCATTGCAGCCCTCAATTTCCACATAAGAGTATGATATCCACTTTCCCTAAACCCTCTCAACCTCCTCTACACGCGCATTGCTTCTGTACTGCATGGTGGAAGACAGTGCATCACTGCATCAATGAAAGACAGGTTAGAATCTGGCAGATACCTAAGATAACTTGGCTCTTCCCCTTCCCACAGCCAAGACAGATGACACAATGCTGCTAAGACATGATGCTATCAAGGAATCCTGTTCTGCATAGTTTCTTGAATGGCTAGTACCAAATGATTGACATTGGTGTCTGGGAGGAAACCTATTTGCCAACCTTGAGTTAAATTTCTACATTCCTTTTATTCACATAAATACATGGCCTGTGTATTTCAAGGGTTCCCTCCCTGCTAAGATTTGCTAATCATGCACAACTTACAGAAGATAAGGGGCTTCTTTCTAATATTTTGTTCAGTGCTCAAATGTTTATTAGTTCTGCTTTTGTTAGTACTTGCTACATGTCAAGCTCAAAATATGAGAGAATTCATTATTCAAAGAGAAGTAGTAATGGGGAAAAAAAGTGGTACTTAAAATAAAACCAAACTTTTATAGTAAATACTTGGGAGGAAGATATGACTGGAATATGATTTGATTTTATCATGATATAATTGGGATTTTATCTTGAGAAATTAATCAAAAAGTATGAAAATAAATTTTATTTTTTATTACGTTCAACAAAATTGTATTTTGATTTTAATCATGCCCAGGTTTTTAGAATGGAAAATAAGCCAATTGGTAAATATTTTTGCCTAAGTTTTCCAGTCAAGTCATTTGATAGCAAAGTAGTATATTCTTTGCTTAAAGTTTGAATTTAACAGTAAAATCTAAAAAGGAATCATTTTTTTTAAAAAGCTTCCTGAGGTTTTTATTCACTTTCTCAATAGTCTCTCTTGACACCTGGATAACTAAATTATTCCATGTGAAGCAGCTGTTATCTCGTCTTCTTTGTCCATTTCCTTTCCTTTTCTTAAATTTCTAACTGGTCTAACTCTGTCATGTTTCAGCTGGCCAGTGTTTTTTTGGCATTTGACTCAAGCCGTTCTGTAACATTACTTTTTCAGCTTCACTGATTGTTTCATCTTTTGCAAGATTTGCAGTAGATTCATTCCCCAAAAAAACTATTTTTTGAGCATCTACCCCATATGTTCTTTCAGAAGCTGAAATATAGCTGTGAATAAAATAGTGCAAAAATCCTTGCTTACTTTCCTGTTTGGGGAGAGAGAGCATAAACAGAGTGCTATGGAGAAAAATTAAGGTGGGAAATGGGGTAAGAAGTATGGAATCTGTGCCACCAGTGGGAGGGGTTTGCAGTTTTAAAAAGAATGGTCTGAGTAGGTTTTACCATGTAGCAAATTATCTTAAGATCTAATGGCTTACAGCAGTAAGTATATATAATATCCCAGTTTCTGTGTGTCTTGAATGTGGGAGCAGCATAGCTGGGTATTTCTTGCTTGAGGTCTTTTCTAAAGTGGCTGTGAAGACTTCAGTTAAGGCTGTGATCCGAAAGCTTGACTGGGGCTAGCAGATCCACTTACCAGATGCTTCACTTAGATACTATTGGCAGAAGGCTTTGGTTCCTCGCTGCTTTTTGCAAGAGGCCTCTCAGGGAGGCTGCTTAAGAATCTTTACAGCATGGCAGCTGGCTTCTCCCAAAGCCAGAGACTCAAGAAAGAGCAAGGTGGAGCCCTAATGCCTTTGACCTGGCCTTGGAAGTCACAGTATCCTAGCGATTACACAGTCAGAGCTACTCAGTGTGGGAGGGGACAACACAAGGTGTGACTATCAAAAGGCAAGGATCACTGGGGGCTTTTTGGAGGCTGGCTACCTCAGTGAGCCTCGCCAAAGAAGTGATATTTGAGCACCATATTGGCTATGGATTTTCACATTTCAACATCTGTCTAAACAAAGAAAACTAAGAAAGATTCAATAGGTTCAACTAATCCTCATATGAAATAGAAACCATTATTTGTGTGGGAATCAATTTTGTAAACGTTCATTTTATTACTACATATTTTTAAATCATAACAATTTTTTTAAATTGGGGTAACGTTGGTTTATAACACTATGTAAGTTTCACATGTATAACATTTTATTTCTACTTCTGTATACACCACAGCTTGCTCACCACTAAAAGTTTAGTTTCCATCCATCACCATCCAGTTAATCTTCTTTATCTTTTTTTGCTCTCCCTCCCCCCCCCCCCCCCACTGTGGTAACCACAGCTCATTGCTGCCATCTGTGATCCTGTAATTGCAGAGCTTGTATCACAAACCCCAGGCTAATTAGCATGCTTGTATTATATTTCAGCTATTTTTCAAAGACACCATGAAGGGCAGGTGTTTTTATCTCTACTTTAGAGATAACGAAATCAAGACCAAGAGTAAGAAAGTGATGTCCCAAGGCCACAAAGCTGGCAACTGGCAAAGCTCAGATTGAGCCTGTGCGTGTCTGGCTGAAAAGTCCACATTCTTTGTACTCTTACTCTCTGCCTACTAAAGTATTATTTCATTTTGCAAACAGGAAAATGGCAGCAAATCAATGAATGTTCTTTTCTCATCTCCAGCTTTATCAGGCAGTAAAGGAGAATTCTTGCTCAATGGAGACTTTGTTGTCACAATGTCCAAAAGGGAAATCCGTGTTGGGAATGCCGTGATAGAATACAGCGGGTCCGACAATGTCGTGGAAAGAATTAACTGCACAGATCGCATTGAACAAGAACTTTTGCTTCAGGTAAAAACATGGCCATGAGCCCATGCCCCTTTTCTGACTCCAAGAACCGCTAGGCCCACACGCACCCTCTCCATTTTGTCTTCACATCCCAGGTATTATCGGTGGGAAAGTTATACAACCCCGATGTGCGCTATTCTTTCAATATTCCAATTGAAGACAAACCCCAGCAGTTTTACTGGAACAGTCATGGACCCTGGCAAGCATGCAGCAAACCCTGCCAAGGTATCTACTTTTATGTTGAGTTTGTGGGATTCGGGTGTTTTTTAATTCTTTTTTTGGAAGCAGCCAAATACATGCAATCCATAAACCTTTCTATCTGTATGCATTTTCTAATTTTTCTCTGCATCTATCTGGTCACTTGGGGCTGGCAAGTTGAGCTGTTTAAGGGATTGAGGATATATTAGGGTTCCTCATCATATGTGAAGCAAAATGAGCTCTGCCAAATTGATTTTCCAGAAACATAGATTTAGTAGTCATATGCGATCTATCTTGTTTCCTTTTGTCTAAATTATGAATTGGCAAACTATAGCTAGTGGGCCAAATCCAGCCCACTTCCTGCTTTTATATATAAACTTTTATTGGAACACAGTCACACCAATTTTTTACATATCATCTATAAGTGGCTGCTTTTGCCCTATTACAAGAGTTCAGTGGTTGCGACAGAGGTCATATGGCCCACAAATCTGAAAATATTGACCATCTAACCCTTTACAGAAAATGTGTGCCAGTCCCTGGTCTAAATAGTTTATGGAATCGGCTACTTTGTCTGAATAATTTTTTTTTCCTCCTTGCTTAGGGGAGCGGAAAAGAAAACCTGTTTGCACCAGGGAATCTGATCAGCTTACAGTTTCTGATCAAAGATGTGATTGGCTGCCCCAGCCAGCACCCATCACTGAACCCTGCGGCACAGACTGTGACCTGAGGTGAGGCCAGTGTTTTCCTCATGGTCTTTAGTACTGAGTTGTGAGGGTTTTGTAGGAGGTCTCTGCACACGAGGAGCCGGTGTGGATGTTAGTCTTTAGACCCCCTCCCTGCCTTGTGTTTCAGTAAAATAAGCTTTCGCCAATTCTCCATCCCTCTGAAACTGATTATCTCAGACATATGCCTGCAGATTTCTTATTCTCCTCCTAAGAATTAAAAATAGTTGATAGAGTGTGGCACTTGCCCCCAAAAGTTCTCATTTGACCCTCACAACTCACTGCATAGGTATTATTGTGATTGAATCACATTGAATGCAAAAGTTTGTTTTGAAAGGCAGCAGAAAAGGGGGTACCTCATCCATCAAAGTACCTATAATGCTCTGTATCCACCCAGAGTGTTTATCACCCGGTGTAAGAACTTTTACATATGTGAAAGTTGCAAGGCACTAAGGTAGAGTCGTGGAAGGAACTAGAAGAAAATTTATGTACAGATGTCTAGATATGCACACGGTTCTGTATTTAAGAAAAGTGTGAGATCTGAGGCAACAAATGGTGAGTGATTAGAGAATTAAAAAGCTTTTCTATTTTCCTGCAATCGACTGTGTCATGTTTGAATATTCAGCAGCGTGGGGGTTGCGTGCATAGTCTGCATGTCAGTTAAATGCAGGTAAGATGAATTGGTGCTTTATCCTCCTTTTGCAGAAGAAATTATCAGCAAGGAATGGTTTGGGAAATTGTTAAAGTCTCATCATTCATAAGTAGCAAAGTGAATACGTAAACATTTTGCAGGCTCTGCATCACTATGCCAAATCCTATCAAGTGGCGTTGTCAGCCTCTAGGGCTGGGGTAAGGATTATTAGGCACTCTCAAGGCTCTGAGAGAAGAGAGCAGTGCTATGATCAACTAGTAATGTCTGTCGTGGGGGGGGGGGGTGGCACAAGTGCCACATCTTTGCCAATCATGACCTGAAAGCTCTGACTTCAAAGCCCTGTCTTCTTTCTACCCCACTGCACTTCTTCTCCAAAAAGTCTTTATAGAAAATAAATGAAAAACAAAATAGGATGTTAAAGGGCACATATTTATACTAGGCAGTATTAATTCACGTTTTAAGTAATGTTCACATAAACCCATTGCTTCGTCCAGTGGAGTTAAATTACTTAAAGTAGACTTAAGGTCTTCTCAAAAAATAGTTAGCTAATTGCTGAACTGAATTAATCACTAAAGTTTAGGGGAAAAACATTGAGTTGGTGAATAGATTGCTTGAGGCATAACTTCATTAAATTGGGAGAGGTGACATTATCAGACTAGCCTTATTTCAAATTATCACTGAAAATAATATTATTAATAATTAACTAGTATTAGTTAATAATAATATGAATATCATTCAGACTGGTACTACTCTGAAAGTATTAGTAGAGTCGACCATTTACTAAGAACGGGTTTTTTTTATTTTATAAATTTATTTATTTATTTATTTATTTATTTATTTTATTGGCTGTGTTGGGTCTTCGTTGCTGCACATGGGCTTTCCCTAGTTGCGGCGAGTGGGGGCTACTCTTCATTGTGGTGCGCAGGCTTCTCATTGCAGTGGCCTCTCTCGTTGCAGAGCACGGGCTCTAGGCGTGTGGGCTTCAGTCGTTGCGGCACATGGGCTCAATAGTTGTGGCTCACGGGCTCTAGAGCGCAGGCTCAATAGTTGTGGCACATGGGCTTAGTTGCTCCGTGGCATGTGGTATCTTCCTGGAGCAGAGATCGAACCCGTGTCCCCTGCATTGGCAGGCGGATTCCCACCCACTGCGCCACCTAAGAAGTCTGTAAGAACTGGTTTTAACAGTTCAAAGTTATCCTGTTAATATTCTTATATTAATAGTTCTTATATATATTCTTATTAATATAATATCCTATTAATTTATACATATCCTATATAATTAATATTCTATTAATTCCTCAAACAGCACAGTGACATAAGTAGTATTATTATCTCCACTTAAAAAATAAGGAAGACAGAGGCTGAGAGAAGTTAAGCAAATTCACCAAAGTCACACCACTGTTTAGTGAAGTGATGGGATTCAAGTGTGCTCCATCCAGCCCTTGAGCCTGTAGCCTTGAGCCCTAGGAGAACAGTGTTTTCATTTTTTAATTCAGTCGTTAACGATGGGTGATACTCCATTCTGTGTAGCTTTTCTTCCTTGCTGAAAAGAAATAATACTGAGGAGTTTTCTGCCCCATGTCTGTTGCGTACCTTACTTGGATCCCTTCAGATGTCATTTCTGCACTGGCTGAATTCAACTGGGGCTGGTAGAGTCTCAAAGGATCAATGCACATATTGTGCACCACCTGCCTGCAGCACTGAGCACGCTCTTATAATCGCAAGGAAGGCGGGTTTGTACAAAGAACCACAAGTAATAGAACATGACCATAAAAAATAAATAAATGGTTTTGGAAGAACCCTGTTTAAAGTTTACTCAAGGAGCACCAGGTTGAAGGTGAAGATCACGTTTGAACTGTTTCTTCGAGAAACTAATATTTTTCACTTCAAACAGATTCTAAAATAAGCCACCATTTAGTTGGTGACAACACTGGTGAATCTGATGTTCTCCAAAGTTTCTCCTGCATCAGAAGCTTTCAAACAGAGAACAAAAATTAAGCGCACTGTACAAAGTGAATGCATTGAAAGGTAGTCTTGGATATCCATGAGACTTTTATGTAGAATTATGCATAAGATCTCAACTGGATTTCTTTCACTTTGTAGTGTTGGTTTACATAGAGTTACATGATACTGAGAACTTGGTTGGAAATAAAACACCAAGGGTAATAATAATAGCAGCAGCTACTTTTCATGAGTGTGTGCCCTGTTGGTTAAATGCTACACATGCCTTGTTTCATTTAATTGTCATAGTAGCCCTATGAAATTGATCCTACTCACCCCCATTTCACAGATAAGGAAGCTGAGGCTCAGTGAGGTTAAGTGAGTCACCTAGCTAATAAATGTTGAGCTTGTATTTGCATCCAGGTCTTTCTGATTCTGATTTTTATTAAAACTCATTTCACAATAACTAGGTAAATAAAGTCAGGGCTTAAAGTCATTGCATTTCGTATAGAAGGTATGTCAAAGGTGCTGTTTTAAATTCCTCATTTGGAGAAAGCCACTTGTTTTTTTTTTTTATACTTAAAAAAAACTTTATTGATACCAAAAGAAGACAGTAGCTCAGGGAATAGGCTTGGGTGATGATAGCACCTCTGACTGATTAGAGAAAAGAAAGTGAAGGAATTTTAGCCATGCCTTTTGGTAGAAGCATCTGTGGTAGAAGTGACAGACCTTGGGGGTCAGAATTTAGAAATGAAAAGAGAAAGGGGTGTTTAGGATTTATACAGCCTCATAACTAGCCAGGTGCATGCTCACATCTGAAATTAAGTAGAAGATCATGTTTATTTGTCAGCATTCAACCTCATATCTTACTGGCTTTTACAGATTGTTGGAAGAATAAAGTTGTTCATTGAAAAACATACAAATGTGGAAACTGAGCCCAAAGAAGGCATTACTGTCTATCTTCTGTCAACCTGACAGTCACTGTAATTGTGATTTATACTAACTACTGCCAAGTATCTATGTGCAAAACTGAATGACTGGAGAGAGATTTGGTACTGGTAGCTCAAACTCAAATAGATTTTCCCAACACGTGTTTATGGAACACTAGTTCAGAAGATGATCCCTGGCAAACCAGTATGTGTGAGAAGTATTACTGACTGTCTTCTCCACTATGTGAAGATTCGTAATTCGGATTAACACTTTGAAGGCCCTGAGAAATTCTGCAATAGAGGAACCTGCCTAAATCCGTAGTTCCCCAAATTATTTAATGCCACAATGCCCCACACACCCACGAAGACATACACATTTTTTTCTGTTTCCACTTATTAACAGACACTTTGCTTTTCTGCAGTATAGTAACACATTACAATTGTCACATGACATGAATGAATGAATTCAGAACACTGAAGGTAAGATGACTTTCCAGGGTGATAATAAGTGAAGTAAGTGATAACATTTTGAGAACTTTGCTAAAGCAGTGCTATGCCCTTTCCACAGACTCCCCCACATTCTCTGCCTGGATTCTGGAGATTGTATGAATGTCAGGGAAACTCTGGTACACTTTTCCAGCCCAAGCTGCTGGTGTGCTTTATGGGGGCAGGGGGCGGGGGGCAGGATACCTGGCTCCCTTATCCAGGATGGAAAATAACCTTTCCACAAGGAAATGATGATGAAGGCAAAGAGAAGGTAGCAAAGAATCAAAGCGCAGATGAAAGTTCCAGATGCCTCTGTTGAATTGGTTCATATTTTTTGCCTCACTTCCTTAGGGAAGTGAGAGTTTGCCCAGATTAAACTTTGACAGGATGAGATAAAGCACTGTTTTACAGTCCCCATATAACATGTTCCGGTTAGAACAAAATCCTCCAAATACCATGTCACTCTCATGGAAAATCTCAGTAGCCCACTTTACATGCCAAATGTAGAAGTGGGTCAACTCTGACCTACTTTTGAGCATTTGTGAGAAATTCCAAGATAAGCACGTGTCCAGTGCTCCTCTTTTCTTCCTGAGTGTAGGTGGCAGAACTCTTAGGGCATTGGTATTTGGCAAACCGCCGAGTTTCTGAGCAGGAGAAAATTAACGATCAAGAACAAATTCAAGTGAAGATTATAAAGAAATCATCCTTTTGGGATTGCTAAGTTTGGTCAACGAAACATGTTTCAAGCTCATTTACTTAGACTGTTCTATTCATTTTAAGCATTTTTTTTTTCCTTTTTAAGCACTATCCCTGTTGCTGGAGCAGTAAAAGAACCACTTGATTTATCAGTACATACTGAGGACCTACTGTGTGCCAAGAAATGATTATTATATATACTAGGGATACAAAGTTGACAAAATTTTGTAGACTCAAATCTAACTTTAAAAGTGAATAATCGTGGAGCTGAAAGGGATGAACAGGTGGAGCACAGAGGATTTTTAGGTCCGTGTGATAGTATAATGGTGGATATATTTCACTAAACATATGTCTAAACCCACAGAATATGTAACATCAAGAGTGAACCCTAATGTAAACTATAGACTTTAGTTGATAATGATGTGTCAGCGTAGGTTCATCAGTTGTCACAAATATACCACTCTGGTGGGGGATGTGGATAATGGGGAGGCTGTACGTGTGTAGGGGCAGGGGTATATGGAAAACCTCTGCAGCTTCCTCCCAATTTTGTCATGGACCTAAAACTGCTCTAAAACATTAGTCTTGAAAAAAATTGTAATTGAGTTATGTAGACTATGATTCATGTCTGCAAGCAACTTACAGTCTTTGTTCACAGATAAAATGTACACAGTTTAGCATACTTGAAATTCACAATCACAGTCCAAATTATCCATTCCTTTATTAATTCACAGAATATTCATTGAGCATTTTCCAGCACAGGCCCACGTAAAGGAGATTTCCTAGGGAGTGTTTCCAACAGTGGTTCTCTGTTACAGCAGCCTACTTGAGAAATGAAATGCTGCGTTGCATGAACCTTTTAAATATAAAAGTGCTTTTTTTTGCTCTGTTGAATTCCAGTGTTTTGTTTGTTTGTTTGTTTTGGTTGCTTGAATTTCAGATTGACTGTATCGGGGGAGGATCTTCACAAAGATAGAACCTCTGTCACTCTGTGACTTCCATGTACATTGGCTGCCATGAAAAATAGATGAAAATGTTGGTTTAAAATTGAATTTCAGTAACTCAGTGTGGCTTTGGGTTGCATGGTATTTGAGTTAAGGAAGAAAACAGAACTCAACTCTTCCACCAGTCGAGTGTCAGTAAGACGTATATTTAATAGAAATGTTGGTTTCTCCCCATTGTTTATGCACAGGTGGCATGTGGCCAGCAGGAGTGAATGTAGTACCCAGTGTGGCTTGGGTTACCGCACGCTGGACATCTACTGTGCCAAATACAGTAGGCTAGATGGAAAGACTGAGAAGGTTGATGACAGTTTTTGCAGCAGTCACCCCAAACCAAGCAACCGGGAAAAATGCTCAGGAGAATGTAACACAGGTGGCTGGCGCTATTCTGCTTGGACTGAAGTAAGTTGGTTTTCGCTCAGAGAGTCATCTTCTTGGAAGCTAAATCTGATTAGTTGATGATGGCTCCTTGCAGAGCTGCATTGAGAAACCCCATTTAAAGTAGCATGATTGATTTATAATGCGTGCCCCCATTAAAACTTCAGAAAAGAGTACCACAACCAATCTGCAGTATTTGACGTGGGCATGGCATGTAGGAAACTGGGAGCGGTGGAACAACTCAACCAATCGCTTTTTTCATATCCCACAAGCCATGTCTGATTTTATTTTCCTCTGCTAGTTTGCTCATATTGACTTTGGGATAAACCTGGTAAATAAATTGATAACATGAAGAGATACCCCTAGGATAACAACTAGAATTGACCAGGCTTTGTCAGTTGGTTGTTTCTTAAGAATTGGAAGAAACAAGCCAGCCTAGCCAGTATCTTGAGCGTGCTTGATGAGAAAGTGAGCAACAGTTTTATTTCTTTTTTTTTTTTTTTTTTTTTGGTCCTTTCAGTGTTCTAAAAGCTGTGATGGTGGAACCCAGAGGAGACGGGCTATTTGTGTCAACACCCGTAATGATGTACTGGATGATAGCAAGTGCACGCACCAAGAGAAAGTCACCTTTCAGAAGTGCAGTGAGTTCGCTTGTCCACAGTGGAAGTCGGGAGACTGGTCAGAGGTGAGATGGGAAGGCTGTCATGTCCCCCAGGTCGTCCCTGATACTCAGTTTTGAGTCTCCCCAGGTCAGTTCAAGGCCAAAACAGCTGCACCTTTCTCCCACCTCCCCTTGAGGAAACAACTCCAGTCTTCGCCCTGCCCCATGACTGTCTTATTGGACATGACTGGTCCACTGGCAACCTCAGAGTCACGGCGGGTTTAGCTGCATCACCCGCTATGCTAGCTTCTATTGGTGATTTTTGAAGTTCCAGCCCCTAACCTTCCCTCCTCTTTGAGCCCTGGCTAAGTTGCTGTAAAGGAAATCAGGGCTTTATTGATTATAAAGCAGCATTGGCTTAGATCTGAAGTAAAAAATGAGGTTCCCTGATCTCTTACCTTTGAAATAAGAGAATTAGTTGCCAGCGAGTGACCTGTTTGATTACCCATCCAGTTGCTAGTGGAAAACTTGGGGAAAAGAGAAAGGACCAGGCTGAGTATTCCAGGTTTATGCTTTGCTTGCCCCTTACCTGATGAAGCATAAGGCAAACCCTCCGTTGTTTGTGGCCCCAGGAAAGCAAGAGGAAGAAGGCAGAGCCTCTTTCTCGCATGTATAGACAGTGTTTGTATTTCCCCGTGAGATTCTCACGGAGCAGGTGCCCTCCTCCACCTTCTTTCAAAGGAGCAGGTGGCAGGGAACCAGAAATGGCCTTATTTGGGGGCCAAGTCAGGAATGTGGAGAAAGAGGTGTTTCCCTGCTACAGCTTCTGCAGCCATTCCCTTATCTCCTCTGTGCAAGTGCAATATTAACTGTTTACTTTCAACAGGGAGTAAAACATGACTCTTAGAAGAATACTAGTAATGCCTTTGAAATGGCAAAGTAAGAGTGCATGTGACTAACAGTGTCTGACTTCTGGACAAATTAGCAACAAACCTAGTGCTTGTGTTTTATGTTAAATAAGTGGCCTTAGGTTCAATTCTTGTATTTGGTTAAAAACAACAACAACAACAACAACAACAACAACAACAGAAAGATGAGAGAAGCTGTTGGGTTTAAGTTCTACTTAGATAGCTAATACTAACTAAAGTATCACCTCAAATTAAGTCGCAACACTTTGCAAAAATACTTGATGAAATGGCGGTGGGAAATATCAAAGTATATATTCAGTATGATCCAGTTTTCCATCGCTAAAAAGACTTGGAAGAAAACAGCAAAATTTTAATAATGATTATCCCTAGGTAGGGAGTGAGGTTTGGGGATCGTCACAGTTTCCTCTTTTACGTCTTCCTGTATTTCTCAGGTTTTCTACAATGAACGTAGATGATAATGGCGATTATATGTAAGACTCATTGAAGGAGTGTGTGCTGAGTACTTCACTTGGGTTTTTCTCATTTAGTTTTCACAATTGCTGGCAGGAGGCACTATTGTAGTCCCCATTGTACAGACTGAAATTGAAGTACAGGGAGATCACTCGACTTGGTATATGCACGGCTGATTGTATTAGGGTTAAAAACCAGGTTAGTTTGACTCATAAATTCCCCACCCTTAACTCCTGTGCTCCCAAACCACGAATGCTGTGTTTCAGGATTTCAGAGCATGGTGCTGTGTTGAATTTATTCTGTGCTTGAAACTGGCCCAGAGCCTGGATAAATACAGAGTGAATGAACGAGTGAGTGAATGAGTGAAAGGCATGAGCCTTGATGTATTTACAAATTGCAGTGAGAGACAGAAATTGCTGTGGGAAAAGAGCACACCTGGTCCTGCTAATCAATGACTAATCCCTGGGAACCACAGTGCATTGTTCCGAAATGACCCTGAGTGGCTGTACCTTTTATTACAGTGCTTGGTCACCTGCGGAAAAGGGCATAAGCACCGCCAGGTCTGGTGTCAGTTTGGCGAAGATCGATTAAACGATAGAATCTGTGACCCTGAGACCAAGCCAGCCTCCATGCAGGCCTGTCAGCAACCAGAATGTGCGTCCTGGCAGGCGGGTCCCTGGGGACAGGTATTTTGAATGATAAAGTTCTTAACTACATTCTTTCCTTCTTATCTGGAGCGGGCCTGCAGAGGGACATTCCAGCGGCAGGGATTTAACCGCTGTGGCATATGGCATGAACTGTACCTCCATGGCGCCAAGCGCTGGAAACTCTGCAACCATTTTGCCCCACTTCTGAGGGCTGCCGCTCACCCTCCTGGAGCTGATTATTCCCTTTCCAGACCCACATGCGTGTCTTCGCCCTTGGGTTAAAACTGTAGCTTGAGCACACTTGCATTTGAACAAATTCACAACAGATCTCTTGCCTGATGTTATCTACTAGCGTGTGGCTGTGAGTCTGTTACTGAATGTGATCCCGTACCAGTGTCTTTGGCAGGAGGGTCTGGACTGGGATTTGGAAGACATGTTTTGGCTCCCGGTGTCATGATTCCTAAGCTCACCTCTCATAAATAAGACAGACTTTTCAAACAGAATTAATTAGATCAAAGGTTACAGGGATCATCTCTCTTTGAAAGAATCTTTTCCAAGCCCCCATTGTAGGTTTCACAGTCATTTGAGCTATTCTTAAAGGAGAGAGTGAAAGTCTCCCTTGGGCTTGCATGTAAGAAGCCACTACTCTTGGAATTAAGTCTTTCCTAATATAGAAGCAAAAGCGTTCCGGGTACTATTTAAGTAGCACTCCAAGTTCCCAAGAGAAGCAGAGCAGCTGTTTGCTGTCACTTACGTAATCTCTTTAAGAATGACTCTCCCTCCACCCTGTCCAGCCACAGCCACAGCCTCTTCAGCCCCCTGGCTTATGTCTCATTTCCAACATGCGTGCAGTAAATGAAAGCAGCTTTATTACTACACCCTTACAATTTCTACCATTCACATTGGCGCTTTTCTGAATCCTCTCCATTACACAGCATTCTCGGTCAGAATGGTTGATCTTGTTTGATCATGCTGAGTAAACAGGGAGAGTCCCCTTCAGCTCCAAATCTTGCCTCCTTTTTGTCTACATCTGCATAACTCTTGTGAATAGTAAGAGGAGGAGAGCACAGCTCAGGGCCACTGTTAAGATCTGAATGTAACATCTTTTGGAACTGACAGGCCTATTTTTTATCTGTCTATACCAAGTCAGTCTTAGCCAAAGATCTGTCCTTTCTTTGACTAAACATGCAGTTCAGGGCAACAAACTTTTAAAAAATATTATTGAAGAATAATACATGTTCATAGGGAAGTTTTGCAAAAAGTAATTTAGCAAAAAGAAGATAACCACACGACTAACTCTGTACTGCAGAGTTAATACGTTTATGATTTTCTTATGTTTTAAAAACTATTAGGATTGTATTTGGTCCGTTTTTTGTTAATTGAAGTAAAACTCATTATCTGCTTGGCCAAAATGTTCGTTCAGGTTTTTCCATATTTTGGCCAACCCAATAACAAAATTAACCATTTTAAAGTGAACAAATCAGTGGCGTTTAGTACATTCAGAATGTCGTGCAACCACACCACCTCTATCTAATTCCAAAACATTTTCACCACCCCAAATACCCATTAAGCAATCATTGCATTACCCATTACTCCTCATTTCCCCTTCACCCCTGCAGCCAACAATCTGCTTTCTACCTCCATGAATTTACTTATTCTAAGTATTTCATACAAATGGAATCATACAATATGTGACTGTTTGTGTCTCTGGATTCTTTCACACAGCATAATATCTTTAAGGTTCATCCAACGTTGTAGCACACACCTGTTCTTCATTCCTTTTATGGCTGTATAATATTCCATGTGTAAATATACCATAATTTGTTTATCCATTTATCCCCCTAAGGATTTTGGGTTGTTTGCCCCTGTGGCTGTTGTGACTAGTGCTTAATTCTTCTATAAATGTTTGGTAGAATTTAACAGCAAAGCCGTCTGGTCCTGGACATTTCTTTATTAGGTCTTGATTACTGAGTCAGTCTTTTTAGTTCTTATAGGTCTGTTCAAATTTTCTGTTTCTTTTTAAGTCAGGTTTTGTGATTTGTGTGTTTCTGGGTAATCTCTGTGTGCTTGGCATGTGTGTGTGTTTCATCTAGGTTGTCTAATATGTTGGCATATAATTGTTCACAGTAGTTTCATTAACCTTTTTTATTGCTGTTGAGTCAGCAGCAGTGATCTCACTTTCATTTCGGGTTTTAGTTGTTTGTATCTTCTCTTTTCTTTTTAATCAGTCTAGGTAAAGGTTTATAAATTTTGTTGATCTTTGTAAAGAGCGAGCTTCTGGTTTTGTTGATTCTGTTGTTTTTCTATTCTAGTCTTTTTTTTTTTCCTTCTGCTAGTTTTGAGTTTAGTTTGTTCTTTTTCTAGTTCCTTAAGGTGTAAAGTTAGGTTATTGATTTGAGATCTTTATTTTTTTAATAATATACATGTTTACAGACATAAATTTCCCTCTGAGCACTGTTTTTTATGCGTATTTGTATTTATTAAAACATAAATTTTATTTTTTTAATTACATTCATCTGAAAGTACTTCCTAATTTCTTTTGTGATTTCTTCTCTGATCCCACTGTTTGTTTAAGACTGTGTTGTTTTGTTTTCACATATTTGTGAATCTTTCAGTTTTCCTGCTGTTATTACTTTCTAACTTCACTCCATTGTGGCCAGAGACCATACTTTGTGGGATTTCAGTGTTTTAAAATTTATTGAGACTTGTGGCCTAATATACAGTCTGTGCTGGAGAATGTTCCCATGTGCATTTGAGAGGAATATGTAATGGTGGGGGGGAGAGCAAAAATGTCTCAACACTTTCCCACTGAAATTTGGCAGTAAGCACTCACCTAGGTGCTAAGTGTTTGATTAGATTTCAGAATTCAAAAGAACCCCAAAAAGCAAAAAACTGATCCTGCCAGTTTTTACCAGCTTAAGAGTTGCTTCAGTGGAGGGATCAACTCTTGGATCTTTCTGAACTACCATTTCCATGAGGTCACTCCCTCTACTTATTGTTTTTTTAATGCTTTTAAAATCTAACAATTAGGCTTAGTGGCTACATTTTCTTTATGATCTGTTTGCCATGGTGCATTTAAGCTGCATTTTGGTTCTTGTCTATTTAGGTGGTTTCTAATATTTTTCCTTTTATAAATAATATTGCAAAGGCTGTTCTTTCACAAAAATATTCATGCAAACTCTGTTTCTTTAGGAAAATTTTCCAGCATTTTGCTAGGTATAGTTTAAAAGATGTAAAAATGATTGAAATGTATTCCCCTCCTTTCAGGGGTTCACAGTCAAGGAATTGAACTCCTACAAACATACTTCCAATGGGAGGTAGAAATAATTCCATGTAGTACCTTGATAATTGATCAATATACTTTGTACAGAGTAGGATTACCTGCTTTGACCTAATATCTTTGGGTGCCAGCCCTCTGGCCCACTGTGATGAAAGTATTTTTCTCTTATAGAACGTTATGGGTAAAAGTTAGGGAAAAAGAACATTTGCTAGATTGTATATACTTTCTGTTTTATTTCTTTCCCCCAGTGCAGTGTCACTTGTGGACAGGGATACCAGCTAAGAGCAGTGAAATGCATCATTGGGACTTACATGTCAGTGGTGGATGACAATGACTGCAATGCAGCAACTAGACCCACTGATACGCAGGTAAATGTCTTTTGTCCAAATCAGTTATTGGCTTTGGGCACTGATGCCAAAACTTCCCAGGAGCTCAGTCAAAACTGAAGTCCTTTCGTAGTTAACTACGTAAATATAGAAAACAGTAGATTAAGTTGTTCTAGATTTACTTATTTGTTATAGTTTGGATCTCATATTTTGACGGACCGGTTTTGTTCTTCTCTGCTTATTGGAATTGTATGCAGGCTTGATTCTGATTATTATTGGGTGGCAAAGGTTGACTCTTTGGGCTGGTTTCTTGAACTCAGATTTTTTTAATGATTTCAATGTAGTGTTTGGCAGATAGTATCACATGTTCATGCTGCATGTGCCGGAGCTGGCGTGTTCCAGCTTGCAAGCAATGGTTGGTAAATTTTCAGAAATTTTGCGAGCTGGTTGTTAAATACAGCCATTATTAAAAATTGAAAATATAAACCTATAACTAAATAGATGATATTAAAAATTAAGTTGAGAAATACTCAGAACTTGCCCCGTTCTAATTATTTTCCTGTATTTTACTACGATTTACGTTACATTTGTATGTATTTGCATGGTGACAATACGATATAATGGTGAGCTACTGCACACCCCTTCCTAACTGTGTTCATTGATATCAAGTTGGTAGCTTGAAAGTGGCCATGGTAAAAGTTCTTACACCATAGAAATCAGCAAATGCTGCAATTCAGAGTTGAAATGATTTTTGTGTCGATTGTTTAGACTTAAAAAAGTGATGGAACAAATGTTAACAATGCAGACTAAACTTTTAAAAGTCTTGTGTCTGCAGCTGTTATGTTGTAAGTAACACAAAAAAAATTAAGAAAATATTTTTCTGGTATTTGAAAATTATTTTCTGGTTCAGCAAAGAAATTATTCATATCATCCCTGAGTGAGTAAAGCTCTGACATACATTTTCATTGTTTCTCTTTCACGTACTCTTAAATGTAAACAGAATATCAACTAACATTCATGTCATAATGACAGACAACCATTGTTTAGCCACACATTTAAGAGTTCAGCAAAAACAACAAAAGTATTCTATGAGAATCAGTTGGCTCTATGAAATTTAAAATAAACATTTGTATATTTTATTATTTGTAAATTTTATGCTGTACATTCTTTATATCAGAAAAACTTATAATAAACAAGCATATATATACACATGTATGTGTATGTGATATGTGTGTATGTATATATGTACACACATATCTATACACACACATAAGCACACCTTGTTTCTCAAGATAGCTAGTTGATAATCATTCACCAGCACACTCTTCCATGTGGACCTTGATTTTGCCATCATTTGTGTTAAGAGAATATGTAAAGAGAAGACTTGGGTTTGCAGATCAACTTAGCTAATTGCAGAAGACAGGGTTTGAACCCAGACTATGCCCAGAACACATGCTCTGAGCCCCCATCTGGGCAGTGTACTGTTTCGGCTCTGAGCACCCTCAGTCAGCTACTTTGCAGCATGTGTTGTTGATGAATGAAGAGCCTCAGAAAAGGAAATGCATATGGCAGTGTCGTTCATGCTGTCATCACTGATCAATTAACCAAACACCATTTGTGACTTGTGTCATCTTTATTTTTATTACTTCATTGAAATGTTCCAACCAACTGCATGATCAATGCCTTGGAATTAGCTACGACATCTAAACAAGCAGAAAGTAGGGACTTAGCGACTCCCTCAGAGATTCACAACATATATTTCTAAGTTATTCAGTAATATCCGTGGACTGACTATAGGACAGCTCCTGCAGTTGTAGCATGTGAATAAATTCTTCACTGTGTGACAAGTTCCCTGTGCCATTCTTTGGACCCCAGGCAGAGGAATAGGCAAGGTCTGGAGCCAAATAACAGAATTTCCTGTTCAGTTTGTAAGCTTCCTGAAGTTGCTTTAACACTGTGCCTCCAGCACTTTGCACCATGCCCAGGACATCCTGGGCATTTAATGCATGTGTATTTAATCAAAGAACATTTGATAACCACTGAGGCTAGGAATAATCATGAGCAGGTATGTACTTCCATCTTCCCATTTGTAAATTTGGGACTATTACCTACACATGATAACCTCAGTCCATCATAGGAATGTACTCCGAGCTATCGAGGGGTATGGTATAAATTCTAGGCTTTGGGATATTGAATACACCTCTTATATCTAGATTTGTCCTTCTTTGGGGCCTCAGGAGGTATCTTCAGGTACACTCATAATGCAAGTTCATGGATTACAAAATCTGATTAGGACATGAATTGAAATATAGGAGCAGAATTTGGCCTTCAAAAAAATTTTTTTAATTAACAGTTAATAATTTTAAAAGGGTATGCTGCTCTTTCCTAAATTGTGTGTCATTTTACAATATCTTTCTTCATGCAAACTGGTAAATAAATATGGTTTTGTATTAAGGCATCCACAAAGGGGCTCAGATTATATCCTATTTTCAGTTGAATTTGTACTTGGGGCTGAGAGATGTCATGTGACTTTCTCCAAATCACTCAGAAGTCTGAAATCTTAGAATTCTTGGTCCTTGTGTTTGAATACGCCATGACTGAAAGGTAACTGGCTTTTTCTTCCTGTCCATGTCTAGGACTGTGAATTACCATCTTGTCATCCTCCCCCAGCTGCCCCGGAAGCAGGGAGAAGCACACACAGTGCTCCAAGGACCCAGTGGCGATTTGGGTCTTGGACTCCAGTAAGAAGTAGAATGGAGGAAATAGGGAGGGTGGAAGGGGAGGCAAATGTTCTCTGACATGACTTTAGAAAGCAGGTTTTTATCCAGTTAGTGATCGTCTCAGATAACATTTCTGCATTATTTTACTCCATCACCCAGTGTTCCGCCACTTGTGGAAAAGGTACCCGGATGAGATATGTCAGCTGCCGGGATGAGGATGGCTCTGTGGCTGACGAGAGTGCCTGTGCGACCCTGCCTAGACCAGTGGCAAAGGAAGAATGTTCTGTGACCCCCTGTGGGCAGTGGAAGGCTCTGGACTGGAGCCCTGTAAGCAAGTGAATTCTTTGGAATTGGGAGAGGACTGGGGGAGCCATGAGGGGGATGACGGGTCATGGGTCCCAAAGGTCAACAGGTACTAGTTCAGAACTGGACTTGGTTTGTGAGTTATTCTTCTCCATGTATGTGCAGCTGGTAGGAATCGTAGCCAGATGTGCAAGAAATGCACATTTCTTTAAAATGTGTAAATCAACTTACAGTCTACTTAAGCCTACATCCTGTTGGGCTGATTGGAAAATGCAGTCTTAATTGAGGCAAGTCACATTAGAATGAAGTAGTCTTGTGGAGTGCCAGAAGTGGCAGGGAGAAGTTGGGGAGTAAGGAGAGGGCCTCAGCTTGAATCTGGATGCCTGCTGCATCCTATGGTCCCTTGAACTCCTGTGCCTCTGGCTTCCCTAGCAGGGGTGAGAAGTGGGAATCCTCAGACAATGCTGGGGACCCAACCTCCTGTGCACACAAGAACCGCCTGTGGACTCTTATAAAAGGGGAAAAACTTTTGTCTTCAGGTAGCTGCTGCTTTCTGCCTTGCAAAAGCTCCCAAGTCTGGTAAATACAAAGCTTAGGATACGTAAAGAGATTGGAGATGACTGTCTCACTAAACACCATAATATGTATATGAAATTTGAGAAATGGATTCAAAGAGAGCTGTGTAACAATCTGGATGTTGACATTAACTGACTGCATGACCTTGAGCAGTCTGGTGTAAGTCTTTGAACCTCAGTTTCTTTTGCTCTTAAAAGAGGCCAAAAAGGATACCTACCTTATAAGGTTGTTGTAAGGATTAATTGAGATTCTGTCTGTTAAATGCTTAGAACAAAGATGATGTTCAGTAAATGGTAAATAATCTCACTTTCATGCCCTGAGCTTCCAGACATATACACGTACCCACATACATACATACGTACATCTATCAGACCCATCTGTCTACTCATCAGATATTTGTAAAACTTACTTAGAAATAGCTGTGACCAACAAATAAGAAAGTCCTTGCCTTTATGAAGATCATTCCAATGGAGATTCCAGTTAATGAGCAAATAAAAATAAAAATACATGATACAGCACCAGATACTGATAAGTACTAGAAAAAAGGTCAAGCACTGTAATGGCAGAGAGCAAGAGGTGGTGTGCTTTTAGACAAGGTGGTCAGAAAGGGCCCCACGTTGCCTTGAGCAGGGCTTGCGTGGAGTGAAGCCGTGAGCCACATGGATATCCGTGTTGTATGGCAGAAAGTAGAGCAGCTGCAAAGACCCTGAGATGGGGTGTTCTTGACCTGCTCAAAAAGCATCCATAAGGCCAGTGGGGCTGGAGTGTAGTGTGTGGAGAGTGATAAGAGATGTGTCAAAAAGGTAGCCAGTGGCCACATCATGAAGGGCCTACTAGGTCAAGGTAAGGACTTTGGATATTATTCACAGTGAATTGGGAAGTCACTAGATGAATGACATGATCTGACTGTTGTTTGCAAGAGTCACAGTTTATGATATGTGGATAACAGACTTGGGGTTGTCGGGGAGGCGTCAAGATTACAAGCAGGAGCCCACGATGAAAGGCCACTGCTATAGTCCTGGCAAGGAAACGTGATGGCCAGGACTAGGAAGGTGATGGTGGAGATGGTGAGAAGGGGCTGATAGGGGATTGTATTTTGAATACTGAGCCAACGGGGTTTCTCCGTGAAATGGCCATGAGGTGGGAAGAGAAGGGATGATGCCAGGGATTTGGGTTTGAGCCACTGGCTGAGTGGTGAGCTGCTTACAGAAAATACACATTTCCATGACCCACCCTTTCTCTTTCTGAACATCCAATGTAGTGCTCCGTGACCTGTGGGCAAGGTAGGACGACCCGGCAAGTGGTCTGTGTCAACTACAGTGACCGCGTGATTGATCAAAGTGAGTGCGACCCGGATTATACCCCAGAAACTGACCAGGACTGTTCCATGGCCCCATGCCCTCAGCGGACCCCAGATGGTGTCCTTGCTCAGCACCCTTTCCAAAATGAGGATTATGGCCCCAGGAGTGTCAGCCCGAGCCGCACCCACGTGCTCGGAGGAAACCAGTGGAGGACCGGCCCCTGGGGAGCAGTGAGTATTCCCTGAAGCCTCTCGGATTTGCTTTCTTCTCTTTTACTCGATGCGGTGCTTGGAGGGAAACAATCTAGAATGCCTTCGGAGCATTTTTATCTCAGGAGGGATGGGTGCTGTGCGTTTTCATTTGTTGGGGTTAATTGCAGTCCCAGAAGAGGTGTAACTTGAGATAGTCTGCACGCACCTCTAAGCTACCGTAACTGGTTGGAGGAGGGAGTGTCACTGCTGGATGACTTGATCAGGCAGCTCCCTGGAAGGTACTGTGAAGGCCGTGACGATTGACCCTGGAGGTGGCAGGCGGCTCTTAACCTTAAGAAAAATTAAGAGGGCGAAAGAACTCTTCTGAAAGGGAATTTTTAATGAAAGTCGTTTTCTTCTTGCTATTTTCCAGATGAGTGTAGTCTTAAAGTGGCACAGTTGCTATGCTATTTGTAGTAGTGGGGCATTGTCTTGGATTAGGAGAAAAACACTAAGTAGGGGTAAAATCTGTGCTTAGAGGAAAAATACCATAACCGAATGGTGATCAGCACAGGCTTTGAGGAGGATACCTCTGTTTAATCCAAGGACTTGCACTTTCAAATTTTGGGGTCTTTGGCAGGTCCCTCTCCTCTTTGAGCCTGTTTCCTCATCTGTAAAACAAAGTTAACAATAATTCCAACTTTCTCAGGTTGTTGTAAGAATTAAACACGGTGCAAATAAAGTGTTCTGCCTGCCATAGAGAGAAAATTTAATGAGTGGCAATGATTATCTCTTATCATTATTGTTAGCTTTGTCCTTCAAATTAGGAAGACCTTGATAAATAATATTTAACATTCAAAGCAAAAATATGCTCTTGAAAGTTTTAGAATTTTTTACTGAATAATTTTCCAAAAAATAATTATATCTTTGAATACTGGACATGTCTAAAGGAACTGCAGGAGGGGTAAGGTAGCAAGAGACCCTGGGGAGCTATGGGGAGTTTGGTGTTTATTAATCACTTTTGAAGTCTTCTTTTTAACTGTTTACTATTCGTTTCCTTCTACTACTGCTCATTGTGTTTAATTATTTCTGGACTAATAAAGCATTAGAAGGAACCTGTCAGTTTCCCACCATGGTTTTGTTTTAATAAATTTTACTTTCCTGTGAATGCAGATAGCCACTGAGTGTTTTCACACGCTGCACCTGTTGGTTGTAAGCAGAACATTTGCCAACTTCCCTAGGACCTTCACCACCTCATTCTCCTGCCTGCTTCCCACTTTGAGGCTGCCTTTGCCTGGGTTAGAAGAAATTTGGGTTCAAAGAAATTGAAGGGTGATCAAGAGAGGTCATCACTGAGTGTCCCGTGATTTTTGTAGTTGAAAAAATTCACAACTACACATGTGTATTCTAATGATAACACTAGAACTTAAAAAAAAAAAACATTGAAAGCTATTCTTATTTAGAACTACATTTGTGGGTAATGCATTCCTTTAAGATTGAATGATTCTGCCCTTGGGCAGAGTTCCCAATTAGGGAGGATTAGGTAACCTTTTTGCAGCAATGGGCAATACCATTCTTCTCCTCATTGTGCCTGTTTTTTGTTTGGGGATTTTTTTTTTCTATGTTAAGTGAGGCTGAAGGTGGACAATGTGATTTCTCAGCTCAAGCTTGACATGCCTGACTTAACTCCCAGGAGTACTTGTATATGCATCTCTGCGTGGTTTAGGATGCATGGTTCTCCCTGCCTGCCACAGCAGGAAAGGCAGCAAAGAATCATGAACTCTAGAGAATGGAATCTAAAGTTTGCAGTAGATTCTGGAATCAGAACCTCATTTTACAGTACATTTTTACGTAAACTTGAATCTTCTGCGAGGTTTTCGGTGCGTTACCAACTGGGGGTCTCTGGTTACAAGCAAAAGGAAACGAATTGATTCTTTCAAGGGAAAGCAAAACAAACAAACAAAACTGTTGATTTAGCCCCAGTAGAGACTGGGACCAGGGCATCTTCAGGGATCTAGCCTAGGGGGTGGCAAATTTTTTCTGCAAAGGACCGCATGATAAATATTTTCAGCTGTGTGTTGTGACTAACCAACTCTGCTGTCTTAGCACAAAAGCAGGCATAGACAATACGTAAACAAGTGGACATGGCTGTGTTCCCCTAAAGCTTGAGTTATAAAAACATCTGGCAGGCCAGATTTGGCCCCTACAGTGTGGTTTGCCAATCCCTGATCTAGATGGAACAGTATCTACAGGGTAATTTCTTTAAGGAGTTCCTGTCTTAAGGAACCCTTTTCAACTCTGAGCCATCCTTGAGTTGCTCTGTTCAGGATTCAAATTCCCAGGAAAGTCTGATTGGCTCAGCCCGTTCCACGTACTCCTCGATCAGGAAAATGTAGAGCATCTTAAGACAGTCCCACTAAGGTGATGTTCATTGGTGGAGAAACGGTTCCTTAAAGGAAAATTGGGCTGCCAGATGTTAAGGGAAGGTATACTAGGCAGGTAAAAAACGAGATGTCCATCATCTCTTGCTTCCCTAGTGGCCATTCTCTCTTGTTTTGTCCAGTGTGGCTGATAGGTACAAGGTTTGTTTGAAGGAACGTTTACCTAGGAAAATACATCTGAAGAGGATAGGAAAATTGTTAGCAAAAGAAGTCCAGAGTGAAATTCTGCAACATGGAAATGGAACTAAGGATCCCTGTTAATCAAAAAATGGCAAAATTGGACCTGGAGAATTATGATGTACAATACTTCACCTGTGTGTAGACCTTGGCCGACCCAGGGTTCATAACTGTTCAAGTGCAAGTTCTAGACCGTGCGGTGCAGTTGCTTGGCCCCCAGCCTGTACTAACTCTGGTCAAAATCTCAGTGGGAAGCATCTGACTGGTCACTGGGTAGCCAGTGGATTAGCTGACCTTGGATCTGTTGTCCTTCCTTGCTCCATTCAGCCATATTGAAGGGAGGGTAGCATATGGGTTATGGAACTATTGCTTCCAGAAATTCTAATCAGACTAGGCAGTAAATCTTGTGACCAGCACTATGGGACCTAATAGGGATACACGTGTGACACTGATCCCCTCTGAAGGAGCATACTGTTTTATTGGGGCAATAACACAGCTGACATAATAAACAAATAATACAAGATTTTATTATCAAAGAAAAAATTCAAGGGCCAAAATATATATTCCAAATCTGTTCACAATATGGAAGGTCCTTCCTAACGTTTTGAATTCTGGTCCCCAAGGCCGATTAAAATAATAGCTTTCTGTGTTTCTCACATAATAAGCTGTTTAAAGGTAGAAAACAAATATTTTTAGGTTTAGAGTAAGTATATCAGAACCCTCAAAAAATAGAGGTAGGATTTTTGTAAATCAAAAATACCTAAATATTTGCTCAGACAGATTTCATAAATCTATTTTCCTGCTCTACATTTAAAAATTAAACTCGGTATATTTGAAAATCATTCATAATTTGACCAGCACAGGCAGGGAAATTGAACTGAAGTCCAGCAAAATAAGCAAAAAAATAAACATTTTCGCATCTTTACATGGAAGAAGCCAACCAGCAAGAAGCAGTATTTACCAGGATTTTCAAATAGCACTGGTTTGAGCTGGGGTTTGATAACAGTGATCCGCCATTGGAACCGGGAACTCAAAACAATGTTGCAAATGCGGTTGGAGACTTGATAATTTGTGAGAATCGGATTGCTTGGAGGACTAGATGCTTGTTTTACAAGCAAACAGATTTTACAAATTAAGGGTCAGAGTGAAGGAGACTAGCAAACACATCGGGTTTCAAAAGATAAGAAAATTATGGAAAGAAAAAAAAACACTCAAGATGTAGATAAATAAGAGAGCTATGAAAAGCTTGTGTGGGAAATTAGCTGAAGGGTGAACATAACTCTATGACAAGCATGAGAGTAGCACCTGAAGAGAGGTTTTCAATAAGGAATTCAAGTCCACTGGGGAATAAACAGAAAGAAGGAAAACAAACTTTGCTACCATTAGTCACGGGAGTAGAGGCTTTTGTGATGGGAGAGAAGGGAACATCACCTGCAAGGAAATGATATGTAAGTGACGTTCCGTGATGCTCTCCTTGGGTAATTGAAGGAGTTAGTATAGAAGTTTGATTTCAACAACTGGCAATCCCTTAAGCATGTGATTTGACCCCTGTGTTGAAAGGGAAGTTAAATGTTGGTTCTAAATAAGCACTTGCAGTTTTCAAAAGGAAAGAATTTCCGGGCAGACTGTGGTGTCAGTCAGCACATCTGTACCTCTCAGGGATGCAAAGGGTGAAAAGGACAGCTTTGGAAATCAGAAGACATGACCACTCTTCAGGCATTTATTAAACACCTACTGAGACCTGACATGTGCAAGGGAGAAGCTGTGTTTCTGCCCTCCAGGTATTGCTAAAACAGGAACATTAAACAGCCCCACGGTTGCTCAGGATTGCTTTCTGTCCGTTGTGGGCGACTTGGGATTGGTTTCTGCCACATTTGTCTCTGACCCTTCAACCAGTTGCTTTTTGTGACCCTGATATGGAGATCGAGGTAGAGATTAGTCTGTTGACTGATGTCTGCTGTGTTCAGTGTTCCAGTACCTGTGCTGGTGGGTCCCAGCGGCGTGTTGTTGTGTGTCAGGATGAAAACGGGTACACCGCCAACGACTGCGTGGAGAGAATCAAACCCGATGAGCAGAGAGCCTGCGAATCTGGCCCTTGCCCTCAATGGGCTTATGGCAGCTGGGGAGAGGTAAGCGCGAACTCCACTTATACATCCTTTGGGAAAAATACAAAACACCGAACAGTGTTATTGTTCATAGTTCATTTGAAGGAAGAAGAACCAGCTCTAGTTAAAGCTTCTTGATTTCAGATTAACTAGGAGACCTATCTTAATTCTGGACTATTTTAAAAGTGCTTTTGTTGAGAAATAGAGACAGCTTGACTACATAGGAGAGAAAAGTTAGGCGAGAATACAGATAAATGCTAGTGTAAATTGTTAACCTCTGCTGATTAAAACATGGGAGCTTTTAAAATAAAATGATTGAACATGTGTGTTAAATTAGTCAATGGAAATTTTGCCATCTTCTTCCTAGTTTGGAGGTGTTTGTGATGCATCCTTGTTCCCAAGACATCGTGTTTCCCAATATTTCAAATCCTTGATGAACTAGAATGAATAGGAGCTGTTATTCCTATCAGAGGTGATTCATTTTAATCGTAGACATGAATAATTAGCTGTGTAGTCTCAAACAATAAAACTCTTCAGCTTTTAAGAATTGCCTGCTGTGATCAATGAAAGGCACTGGAATATTTGGAGCAGACAGAACTGGGTCCCATTCCCAGCCCTGGCTCTTACAAGCTTTGTGGCTTTGACAAATAGTATAACTTTGCCAAATATCTGTATTCTCACCTGTAAATGGGAATAATAATGGCACCCACTTCGTAATATTCACATTTATTATGAGATAGTGCATGTCAAAAGCCTAGCCCATAGACTTTAATCATAGTTAACTGCTATTATAATAGTTATAATCAGAATTATTACTACTACTAATAATTATCATTAGTATTACTATTATTGTTGCATGGGGCTTTGAGCCACTATCATGTGTAGGACTTAGATGTTTATTGTTTTGTATTTAATTAACAAAGAATATATCTCTCTACTCTTGAATCCACAGGGAGAGCACATATTTAGAGTTTGTTGAGTTGTTCTGTCTTGACTGTAAAATTTATAAAATAAAACATGAGGATTAACATCGTGGAGAAACCCCTCCGGCCAAGAGGGGAACAAAGACACATGAGATGGACGGACATGTTAGACCACACACCTGGCTAACAGAAATCATGTGTCCACATTTCATGCTTTCACCCACGTAACCTAGTAGTCATAGGCACTCATAACGGAGAGTTTTGTTAACTTTCGTTGATAGTACGTCATTCTGGAGGGCTTTGCTGAAAGGCGGGAAGGGGAAATCAGGTTTGGAAACTCGCGTATTATGGGTTTCCCAAAACTCCTCGTAAAGTTCTGTCCCGTGGGGCCTGTGCTTAAGCTTCTGTAATTGGATTGGAGCCAGTAGAGTATACGCATTTGCTGGGATGCTGGCTGTCAGCACGGACCAGATCATTCCAAATTCTGTGGGAGATCTGGCCTTGACACAGCAGGGGAACAGTCAGTGTTCCTGGATGTGAGCAGAGCAGTACTGTCCAAGAAATACAATTTGTTCCTGCCTCAGAAGTGTGGGTCTAGCCAACAGGCAGAACCTTATCCCGTGTTCCCACCACACTGTTTACGCATCCTAGGGGAAAGCCATCGTTATCCTTAGATTCAGAGATAGCATAGAATGTTTGAACGTCAGAAAGGTCTATGGAGACTAAAGTCACTGAATAGCCAAAGGTTGGTGGCAACTTTTAGAGATTTCCAGAAAATAAAACCAGCTAAGTCATTATTTCCTTTATTTGGTACTGAGTGGTTTTTAGATTTTTGTTTCTTTGATTTTTGGTTTTGAATACCTCAAAGAAAAGGCTGTAATCTTATCCTAGACACCGGCTGTTGAATTAACCTTGATCAAGTTAACCTCTCTTAAGCTCAGTTGCCCCATATGTAAAATGTAGCAAATAATTACACTCTCCTCTTGATAAGATAATATATATAAAAGCATTTAGTACAGATGAAGAGCAAACGCTCACTGAACAATGCTTACCCTGAAAGTAGAGGGCTCCAGTCTGCTCTGTTACTTTTGGTAATTCAGCTTCATTCTGCCTACAGACTTATCTTGCCTGATACCGTAATAGAGTTTGGCTAAGACATTTTCTTATGGGAAAAGAAAATTTGCCACTGGCTGTTCAGACAAAATAACTGCAACCTTCCTTTTTCTTCTTCCAGTGTACTAAGCTGTGTGGTGGAGGCTTGCGAACAAGACTGGTGGTCTGTCAGCGGCCCAGCGGGGAACGGTTTCCAGATCTGAGCTGTGAGATTCTTGACAAGCCTCCAGATCGAGAGCAATGTAACACACATGCTTGTCCTCAAGACGCTGCATGGAGTACTGGCCCTTGGAGTTCGGTACGGCCCTAACTGTTCATGTTTGTTAACCAAACTATCTAACTAACACCCAGTTCCAAGGTGTTCTGGGTCACTCCTTTGAGACAGATAATTATCCTTCTCACAAGGGCATCCCTGAAACTGTGCTATACACAGTCTGTTATTTTTTTCATATTGACATACAACAGAATTAATTTTTTTATGAGATTGCCAAAGTGACTTTACAGGATACATGTACCTCATACAGGCTTTTTGCCAACTCCCAGAAGTAGCATCCTTTCCAAGAACTAGACTATATATATATATATTTGTGTGTGTATTTTTTTTTTTTAAGAAACTAAATAACTCCATGTCATTATCAAAGTCCAAAGTGATTTAAGCAGACAACTCAAAAGCAGATATTCTCTCCTTTTCTAAGCTGATAGTTTTGACTTTAATGGGAAGATACCTGCTTATTGAGGCCAAAGCAATTTTTGATTCAGTGACTGTACTTTGCCTCTGTGTGACTCGGGTACAGCTTTCAACACAATCAACATAAAGGCTGTGCCCACAAAATCGACTGAAGTCATTTGGAAAATTCAAAAGACCAACAGTGGACTCAGTGACCTGATGCCATTCAAGGCATCTGAAATGTTCTCTCTCTTCTATCAAGACACAAAGCCTGTTTGAGACCATTTTTTCCTTTGGTCCTAGACTTCCTTTGCGGTCTGTTTTTCAATGGCATTGTGAGACAGATTTGCCGCTTTGTAAATACTATGCAAACTTCTGGGGCAGCTCTTGGCAAACAGAAGGGTCAGCTATGTCAAAACAATACTGTGGCTAAAGTGTACCATAGGTATGAAGCCATTAGGTCTGTTTCATGTAAATAGAGTAAACCCTCCTGTGAATACATTGATTGCACTGAAGTTGAATTAATATTATATTCAGTCACATCCCAAAGCCTTTTTTATTCCATGGGGTTCTGAGGAGATGTCTTAACCGTTCCTAAAACTAACTAAAGAGCAGATTAACTGACCCGACATGGCTAATACCTATTGACACTTCTAAGAGTCAAGGGTTTCAGTGTTGGAGGTGGTGTCTGCAGGTAGAACACTAGCTGTATAACTACTGTACTTTGTATTAAGTAGAAATCTAGAAGAATTTAGAGTGTTATCTCAACTGGTACTATTCAGCTGGACTGTAAGGATTTTATTCAAGGGCATTTCAGATGTATTGTTCACCCGGAGTATTTTGTCTGCAATACTAGCACTCCCAAAGTGAACATTTTGCAAAAGATCAGAAATAACCTTAGAATGTCAAGAACATCTTCTGACATTCCAGCTTCCGTAAGTCACCTATTACATATTATTTTTCATGAAATTTTCCCTCTTGAGCCCATTACATTTTCACCCTTTTCACTCAGCCAACACCAACACCATGCTGGAGTATATATCAAAAAATCTAGTAGCTCTCTAAAAAGTTGTGTTTCTTTAATATTGACCAAGAAATATCTCCTAACTCTCAGAGGGTATGTGTGTGTGTATATATATAATATAATAATAATATTATATATTATATGTTGTATATATACTATATATATGATATATATAGTATATATACATTAGTTTCCATAGCATTCTCTTTCTTGAACACTTTCTAAACAGTTAATTTTTTTATTTTTACATTGGCTCACCATCCTCTCCCACAGATATTTTAAGAGCTTCAATGCTTAAATTTTAAAATATGATCTGCTAATTAACTGAAGACTTTAAGTTTTTCTTATTGTAGTTGTTGTTCTTGGGCATTCTTGGGCCCACACATAGTCTTCTGAAACACACAGAGAAAAAGAGAGAGATTCTAAATGCTCTGTAATGCACAGAAGCAAATACATGGATTTTGAAAATATTTTTGCTGCCTAAATGATTTTAATGCTTCCTTTGTAAAGTGACCATTATTCAAATATATATTCAAATGCCTCTGCAGCCTGGGAGCAAGGCCACTTTTACAAGGCTTTTCATTGTGATTTTTAAAACAACTAAATCAAAAGCATTTTATTTAAATATATCCATTTGTAATATATTACTTAAATTATGTGTACAAGGGCAGCCTTTTAGAGTCTTACTGTAGGATTTGGATTTTACTTTTATGTGGATTTTTATGGATGCTTTGGTACAATTTCTTGGTAATTCTAAATTGAAGCATACCTCAGTGAATTGTGTTAATAGCCATAAAGCCACTTCTATGGTGCTTCATCATTGTAACTGACAATGACATTAAAAACAACAAAAACTATATTCAAGGTGCTAACATGTTGCTTTCAAGAGAAAGTGAACTAGGTTTCTTAGAGACCAAGGGTAGCCTTTAGTCCCCCTCTGGCCGTGTTGCTTTCTTTTCCCAACTTACTCCCACGCTGGAGATAGTGTGGAGAAGCAACTATTGCTGTGTGAGTAGGTCTTTTCCAAGGTCAAAATGAAGATAGCCTAGTTCAACAGTTGTTACTAAGGAGCAGTATTTAAGAGAGAAACTCCAAATGGCTGTTAGCATGGCGTCCAGACTCCCTAAAATGAAGCTTCTGTGAATGTAGGGTTCAAGTACCCATTTTAAGACCCTTAGTTCTGGCTCAGGTCACTAGAGATTTAGAATCGTGATTGTGAAAAACACCCTGCCCAGATTTCATCTTTTCTATTCTCTTTTGAACGTGTCCTTGCACTATGACTTGGTAATGTTTTGGTTTTGAAATAAGGTTCTTAACACTGATTTGCCTATTGCATGCACACATCCCGTGACTAGAGGGATAAATTGGAAAGAGAGCTGTCAAACTGTAGTGGGAAGTGGGTTAAAAATCTGTAGCATTCTAGAGTAAGCTGCTTCGAGATAAAGTCAAAAAGGTTGCTAGGTGATGTCACCTATCCAAGGTGGTCCTCTAGCCTTCCTTTTGGCATCGCCCCATGTATCTGCTTGCTGATTGCCTTGGAGACTGTGGTTCTCCTTAGGAGAAATTTCTTGTGTGAGTTTTTCATGACAAACCTAAATGTGTTCTCTGAGCCTTGCTTTAGGTGCTTTGGAATAATGCCTGTCGACCCGAATAATGAGAATTTATGAGCTCATGAAGGAATTGTGCTTTTGTTTCTGCCTGGCCAACTTATGAATTTGTGTCTACCTCATTTTCATATTAAAGTTTGCAGCTTCTGTAGGTAGGAAGAGAAAACGTCTGACATCAGTATTTTATCACCTCACTGCATCTATCTCTAGCAGAAATAAAGATTGTAAATATCACTACCATACTTTCTGAATACAATTTTAAGCAGCCAAGGCTAGTATTATCTGAATATTTTGAGCAGTACAGATTTCTATGTTTATATAATAAAGCATATTTATTTTTTTCCATGTTATTTAATTTTATATACAATGTTTAAAAATCAGTGTTTATCAGCAGACTGTAAAGGCAAATAGGCTGTGTGCTTAGAAATGCATGTATATGTTTCTTTTGGTTTTAAAAAGACACGTTTTAATTTTGTAAATCCCTTCCAACCTGTACCATCCCTCTTCCAAATATGAGTGGCCAAGTGGCAAGCTTTATGTAATTGGATAGTTGAAAATGTGTATTTTAAAGGGATACTTTTAAAAATATTTCTGAATTGGAAATGATGCTTAGTGATATAAACAAAAATATACGAGGTTTAATATTTTGTTGGGTTTTTTCTTTTCTAATACATTTGTCCTGATTCATTGAGTCTCAACTATGAAACATGAATGTTCCACTTACTGAATTTGTAGATAGTGATAAGGCATAGCCAGAAGACAAAACAAGTGATTAGGAGAAATTGTTCTAAACATGTCAGGGGAGGCAGGAACAGGAAAAAGCTCACCTAAGGTGTGTCAGTTTGATCATACGTTATTCTTTGTGTTCAGATAACTGTAAAAGACTTACAACATTTATCAATTTTATTCACCTGCAATACATATCAGAAGCACTTATTAAAGAAAATAAAGAAAACATAACAGTATACTTGAAAGTTTTAAGAGAACCTGCACTTTTCAAAAAATGATAAATCGTAAAGATAACCTCAGATCTCTACTGGTTCCACATTCCCCTCTGAGCTTCTGTTTTGCACTGTAGTTTGTTATGGTAACTGAGGGGGAAAGGACCAAAATAAGGGAGTCCCTATATGCGTTTGAGGGTTTTTTTTATGAGGTGCTGAATAAGGTAACTTCTCCAAAGCAGATGAGGCTAACTAACATTTACTTAGTATTTGCTAGGTACCAAGCCAAGTTAAGCAAATCTGTGTCACATTTAGCCCCCATATTACCTTGTTGAGAGAGGTGTTTTTATGAATCCATTTGACTGTGTGATAATCTACTTTAGCGATGACTTCACTGTCAGTACACCTCTTTTTTTTTTTCTTTCTGGGAGAAGGAAGGATTTATTACTTGCAGCCAGTAAGGAGAACACCAGGGATCTTTTCCAAAACAGTGTCTCCCAATGTCAGTATACTTGACTATATTAATCCCGCTTATTTTGGTAGAAAGAAACAGCTCATGTTCAGAATGAATTTTTTAAATTCCTGCTTACATTCAATAAAAGGATATGGCTGAAACTCACACTCTGTTTAGACTCAATGTTATTTAGCTAGTATTGACATTGTCGCTTTGACTCCAGCAATAGAAAATCTAAATTTATAACTATTATCAGTAAATTCCCATAATCGGCAGCTATGAATACTTCAAACAACTAATTATGTTTAGGGAATGGCAAACAATTCTCCTTTTTCTTTTTAAAATATCATACTAGCCAGATTCAGAGGATGATATAAAGATTTTGGCTATAAGGACTATCACATTAAATGTGTATGCATTTTTTATAAATATAAGATTTTTTTCACTAACGAAGACATCTTAAACATACTGCTAGTGTCTTTTAAAAAAGAAATAAACACATTATTTGGCTCTATCAATATGGAGTATAAAAAATAAGATAGTTTTTTTTTTTTTTTAGTGAAAACATTACATGTGAAATTACAAAGTTTATTTGAACTCAGGGTAGATTAAGAGTCTATAAACCACTCATCTCACATGTGCTCAAAAAAGCAAAACACTGGCCTGCATCTGTTTCATTGGAGATAAAACTTAGCTGGACTTTTTTTTTTTTCCTCAGTATTTACAGTGATTGTATGCCTATCAGAGATTCTGTTCCTGCTTTCTGACAGCTGATATTTCATGATAGCTTGACAGATTTCTGTTTTTACAGTTTTAAAAAGTCCAAAGGTGGGGGTGGGAGCAAGGGTAGGAGAGACATTAGACCCTGAGAAGGAGTGTAGGTCCTCCCCCTTGACTCAGGTCAGCAAGTTGCTCTTCTGGAATGGACAGCAATGGAAACTTTGGAATGTGGAGTGGGAGGTAGAGGCTGAGGCCAAGTCTAATTGGCTGGGAGGGAATCCTGATTATTAAAGGCAGTTGAGGAAGATTTATTTTATGAGGAGGGAGTAAAAGACTCTAGGTCATTCCTTTTAAAAAAAAAAAGTCATTTTTCAGCTGATACTTTTTATGTGCCTATTGTGGGGCTAGTCTATTCTGGATGCTAAGGATACAGCAATGAACAATCAGAGCTATTCATTCTAGTGGGGAAAGAAAATTTGATATTAAATAAAAAAAATTAAACACATGAAGAACTGATTATTTTTTCCTGGCAGCCTCACTACAGCCATAAAAATACAAATTGCTATTAGGATACACACACACACACACACACATATCTTCATGGTTGCTAATGATCTTTGTTCAATAAATATAAATTATTGATCTTGTCTTTCCTTTTAAATGTGCAATCACCCAATGATTCTCAGTGATAAATGCTCTCTTGCTGATGGCATGGAGCCTTTAAAAACCTCCTATCAGGAAATATGCTTCTGTTCACCTTTACATTAGAACCCAGACATGAATTTAGGCGTCTGAGAGCCAGGATAAGTGGAGGGCCTGGCTTTCTGCCTCTCCCTGTAGGGGCCCTCAGCCTCCCCACACTAACATGGGAAGTTGTGGCTGAGGGTACATCTCCCCATTTGTTATTTAATAGGTACCAATAAAAAGATCTGGAATGTGTGGATTGCCACATCACCATCTTTGCTTCTTGCTGTTGTTGTTTCCTCTAAAGTGGGATCATTTTCATGGATTGTCTTAATCACTACAACATGCCTTTCTAGAAATTTGTAAAATAGAAAATCGGCAGCTAAGAAAAGAGTGTACAGGAAGTAGTATGGAAAATAATCAATATAGGCTGAACCTACAAAGCCACCATTCTTAGTCAGGCCTGCATCCCCTTTCTCTTATAAGAATGAGGTTATGCCTTGGCCAAAGCAGTCCAATAACTTTCTACAATAATGGAAATGTTCTCTATCTTTGCTTTCCAATATAGAAGCCACTAGCCACATGTGGCTAATATTAAGCACTAATTATGTGGCAAAGTACAATAGGGATATTGCATTTTAAATTGTATTTAACTTAATTACTTTAAATATAAACAGCCACCTGTCCCTGTTGGCTACTGTATTAGACAGGACAACCTCAGGCAATTAGCAATTAATATTCAACTAGCCAAGGGATCAGTAAACTTATAGAAAATAAATTGGGGAGAAAAACCCTATGTCAGCATGTAATGAGTCCCTATGTAAGATGCCCTTGCATCTAACAACTACCATCCTCTTGTCCTTCTTCTGTTTTGCGCCTTTGTTTGGGAGAATTTCAGTGGGTGTTCCTTGACAGCTGGGCATTGAAAAAATAGGACAGTGAAAAGAGAGGCTTTTAGAACCAGCAGTCTTGAGAGTAGTAACTCCAAGGCCTCCGTGTAAAAGCAGCTGTTAAAACAAACTCTCCTCTTGTGCATCTCAGAGTTCAAGTTCATCATGGCAGTAAGTTCAGTTAAGGAGAAAGAATGTTTATGTGTTCTGTGGGTCGAAAGGGCAACGTTAGAGTGATGCTTTTTAGGAGGAGGCAAAAATGGACAACACCAGGTAGCCACCTTGAGAAGCTGAATTCCAAGAGATCATTCCCTCTTTGAAGGAGAAGTTTCAGGAAGGCAGCTTTCGTATTCACTGAGCCCTGTAGGTAAAGGGTAAGCAGATTAGGTTTATGGAGCTGTTTCAAAGACACTTGAGAAGAATCAGAGCTGAGGCAATGTGTCCTCCATCACTGTAATTGCCAACATTTAACTTCGCCTCCCCAGTGTTAAGAAAACCATTATGGTTTGTTTCACTGTCATTAGTTCTGATGCCATCAGAACTGATGTCATCAGTTCTCTTTTCCAGTGACCAGATAGAGTTGTGGGGTTTTTTTGTTTGTTCGTTTGCCCCTGTATTAAACTATAAACCATTCGTTTTGCCATCTGTATTAAACTATAAACCATTCTGGTGGTCTGTTTTTAGAAGCCCTTATTATCATCACCCTTAGATTGTCTATGTACTAAAATGGTAAATAAGTCAAATAACTCTCTCTAAGCCACCTTCTTCTGAAGTATCTCAGAAAGTAGATGAATGGATTGCTTCAGTTATCTGCAAAAGAGCTCTTTCCCCTCACTTAATTTTGTACAGTGCATTTCCTCCCATAATTATTGTGAGTTTTGACTTTTTATTATAACAACCCATATAAACACTTATATTTTGGAGCATTTACTTTCTGCTAGGAATTATGCAAAGCAGTTCACACACATCAGATTTAATCTCTTCTACTTGATGAGCTTAGTACCATCAGAGAAGTTAGTTAGGTGGTTCTAGTTCCTACTGTGGCTGAACCAGGATTTGAACCTAGTAACCAAGACATACTCCCCTCATCTTACTCTTTAGTTGGTGAAGTGGTAAAAAGCTGTGGAAAGAGGATGTCTACAGTTTAAGATTTTCTGTTTTTCCAAATTGTAACTACTTGAAACATCCTGGAATTATTGAGCCATTTACAGATTTTGCTCAGAGCTCTAAAAGGATGAATATGAAAAATGGTTTCTCTTAAACGAGGTGAAGAGCAAGATGGGGGCTTTCTATAAGATTTGGAGAAAAAAAAAGCATCCAGTGTTTATTAAGCACACATTAAGTGATGTTTCTGACATTTAATATACAAAGAAATAGAATAACTGGAGATAATGAATCTAAGTGTTTTTCTTTGTTCAGGGGATACATAGATAACTGGGCTAAGAGAGAAGATTTTGGGCAAGCCAGTTAGGGGATTTGTAGGTGTTTGTGGTGATTAGGTTTATTGTAGAACATGATGTGCTGTTGTACTGCAAGTGAATTATGAAAAATGGTGAAATTAAAATTTATTAAAAAGTGATCTCACACTAATAACTCTCTGCTTGAAATAAAACACATTAAATGTGTTGAGATATCTTTCAGACTCTTTCTTGAGCTTAAACTAAGCTACAGGAGTTGAAGTCTTCTTCTGTCAATGCTAAGTCTTTCTCCTTAATGTTGGTAGGACAGTCAACCGCTGTGAGTTCTGTCCTTGCATTCACTTTGTTCTTTACCATTCATTCTCCTAACTACAGATGCGTTCCTCCATCCTTGTGGAAAGTGCATGTTAAGAGATGGTTATGGTTTGGGAGCTGTGTAAGATGAAGTGAGGGAAAGATGACATAAAAAAACTGACCAGAACAAAGGAAGAAATGTAGACATGGCCACCACATTTCAAGTGAAAATCCTTTTAACTGAATCATTTATTGAATTGCTCCAGACCTTAATTTCCTTTGGGCTGTAGAGGCCCGCTGTTCAAGCTTGGTGCCTTACACAAAGTAGGCCTACTATCAACAATATCTGAATGAATGAATGAATGAATGAGCAATCCTGGCTACTCAGGAGCTGGAATCCATATAGCACTGGCCTAAAACTGTGGAAATAAAGCACTAACTTGTAGGAGGGAATCATCAAAAGAAACACATAGGTTTGAATGCTGGTGGTGTATGAGTAGCGATTTCCTGACTTAGAGAGGTGTATTTATGTAGGAGAGTGTCCTTGAGTTTTGGAGATGATGGGACATTATGTCTGCAGATTGTTCAGGAAAAGACCAAATAATAATGGCATACGTGTATATATTTAGGGAGGAGGAAGGAAGGAGCACATGTGGTGAAATGCTGGCGGTTGGGGAATCTGAATAAGAGGAGGAGGGAGTTCTTTGTGATGTTCTTGCAATTTTTAAGTTTGAAATTTTTCCAAATAAGTTTTTTTTTAATTCTTAAAGAAATATAAAATATGTTCAGTGTGTGCATTTTACTTCACAAGCAAGCAGAGAGGGGGTTTGGATTTATTTCAAGGCTTTAAAATTTCTGACACATTTAGGAAGCTGTTTTTAATCTCAGATTTGCACTGTAACATAATAAAAGTGGGTGCTCTAGTCTGAGCTCAGCATAAACAGCATCTTTCCTAGTTTTTCACTGGCTTTTTTCCCATGAACAACTTCTTCCTTGTTCGTCCCTTCCTCCCTTCACCCCTCCCACCCAGACAGTTAAAATGAAAGGCCTCTGGGAATGGTGTGGGTTTTTTGCTCCTCTTTTCCCAAGGAAATCCAGACTTTCATTGCCAGTCTTGCTAGTAAATTCCAGTAAATACTTAGCCAAATTCAGACTCCCCATTTCTTATCCATTGCTCCCCAAAGCCCAGAATCCTTTGAAAACTAAAGAACTTTTCCAAAATACATGCTGTTTGTTTTCCTTGTGCTTCATAAAAAGCCCTCGCCCAACCAACTCACCTATTCCCACATTGTAGTTTGCCCTTTCTTAGTGAAATCATGATTTCCTTCTCCTTGGTTGTCTCTTAATCAGCTGTGAAATATCCGGGAACCCCTTAGCAGTGGCAGGTCACAGCTGTGATGTCAGGGAGGAAGTGCTGTCCAGAAGAGCCTGTTTGTTTCATCATAGTTGCAATCTTCATTGCTGTGCATGGGAACTGATTTTACGTGTACATGTCACGTTCTCAAAGCCCAGGGATTCCCAACTCTTTTAGTCTAGGATTTTGACCTTGTTAAACTGATGTTCAGTGGGCCCTTTATCACCCCCATCCACAAAAAAGCTCTTTGTGCCCTGTGCCCCACCAAACCAATTAAAATCAATTCAGTTTTGAGAGCTCATAGGACTTTCTGAAAACTTTGGAATAATTCAGTGGTCTCAGTCAGGGGTGATTTTTATCTCCCAGTGGACACTGGGCAATGTCTGGGGACATCATTAGTTGTCACAGATGGGTTTGAGAAGTATTATTGGCATCTAGCGAAGAGAAGCTTGGGATGTTGCCAAGCATCCCGCAATGCACAGCATGGTCCCCATAGGAGAGGGAGGACTCACGATCAAAAGTCAAGGCTGAAGTCACAGCTGCAAGCCCCGTTGAATGACTCTGGTTAGCCATCAGAAACAATTCTCTCTGGAGAGTCACATTTTCCATCAAGTAGTATGTGGAATCCTAGGAACCCAGCAATTAAAGATTTTCAAGGATGAACTGAAAATAGAAGGTTTCAGAGTTGTCTCACCAGACTATGAATTTGCAAACCAACAAGCAGTGTCACTCAGTCTTTTTTGGAGCTGGGAGGGGAAGTTGTTAACGTGTGCAGTTGTGCCTGGTGTGGTCCATAGATGCATGGCAGCTTTGGCAGGGACCACCAACCTTGAATAGAAAGGCATAAATGAGGATGGGAATTTCCACGAAAACAAGGGTTACTCCAACATGTTCATACTTTCGGGTTGTATGAACTGATAGCACTGATAGTATAGAGATTGATGATAGATGATAGATAGATAGAGATAGAGATTCCTTTGCATTTTATGTTTCAAACAAACAGCACTGCTGTCATTCATGGTAAAATTTGCACATGTGCAATGATCCAGCTATATCTAGGAATTGGTTTCAAAGTTGAATATTTAGGAGTTTTTTTGGGGGGGTACTTTTATAAAAGCATAATTAATCCTAATGAGTATTTTATGTAGGAAAATAGAACGTAGTTTCTGACTAGAGACTGAGACAGTGGTATAGAAAGTGTTCCGTGACTTATGAATACGTCTGAAGCAGGGTTTCCCAGACTTGGCACTATTGACATTTGGGACCAGATACTTCTTTGTTGTGGGGTGTTGTTCTGGGCATCATAGGATGTTTGGCAGCCTCCTTAGCTTCTACCCACTAGATGCCAGTAGCATATCCTCTTGGTTGTGACAACCAAAAATGTCTTTAGACATTGGCAGATATCCCCTGGGGGCAATATCATCTCTCCCTCGTGGTTCAATGAGTTTCTTGCAGCAGAATTTCCTTTCCATATTCTCACGGGCATTAAGCAGGTATAGTCTGCAGCATTTCCCAAATTTGCTTGATACCAAATACCTATTTTTTTAAGTCAGAGAAGTCTTAGAGGTTTTAAAATTGTTCTCTTCCTCCTCTCAGGGAAGGTAATCATTATGTTGTAATGTTGTAGAGATCACCAGGTTTTCACAGTTATTTTCCCACCAGTTGTTCTTTTAACCTATCAGAGGGAGCCCTGATCAGTTTCTTCACTTGTGTGGCGTTGACCTAGCTTTTCAATACATGAACTTCCCAGGGAAGAAAGTTTCTGAAATTCTATCCCGTCATACCTCTCCTTTTCCACTTTTCAAATCCTTTCTGCTTTATCAGCTGGCAATTACTCTGCATTTACCAACCTCAGACTGCCGTGCCACACAGACACACGTATTTATGATCAGAATGGCAGACGCAACTCTGAGATCCATGGGACAGAGAATGTTTTAGATGATCCATCTCCTGGCCCTAGAAGGAAAATCAATCCCAATTCTTCTTCTTCAAAAAGGTCACTAATTGTGACTGTAAACTCTAGTAGTGACTCCAAATCTTTGAGACTGGAGAAGAAATCTATCAGCAGAGGAAAGGCAAGCAAAATGAATCCAAGACACGGTCATCAACCTCAAAAGTTTTATGATAGGACCTAAACTCTAATGAAATATTGAATTCTTCCCACAATGTTTAAACTTTATTTGATGAAAGACTGGAAATTTTCATAAAAGGAAAGACACACATCAGAGCTCAAAGTCGATAATACCTTGGTTCTCCATAAGACAAATGGGTGCCACCTTCCAGAAGTAATTGGATCCTTAAATTACCAATGGACTAACTATGTCAAAAGCGCTTTCAAATTAGAAATGGAGTTTTGCCTTTTACCTAATAATAACCTTACCGGTTATTCTGGGCTATGAGAAGTTGAACCCACCAATGAAATCTTACTTTTCTAAATGAATGGATTTCTCCACATCCCAGTCACCAACTGAGGACCAATGGTCTTACATGTTTTTATGTGGCACATAAAAGTGCCTGTCTGTCATAGGCCAGATGGATTTGACAAGAAGTGGGGAAAGAATAATAAAAGGCCCACATTTACTGAGCATCTTCTGTGAGCCAAGCTTTGGGCCTGGTGTTTTGTAAGCATTATTGCTAATTTTCATATAATCCCTGCAGAATTGTCCCTGTTGTGTCCGCTACAGGTAGAAAAACTGAGCTTCAAGCAGACTAAGCAAGTGTCCCAGCATCCAACAATCAGTAATTCTGGGATTCAGACTCAACTGACTCCCAAGCTTCATGATTTCCAACTCCCTCTCTGGAAGGGTTTTCAAAACTTCTAGAAATACTGATTTTGATTTGTGATACATACAAAAATAGGCTCTTGCCCTAGTGAAAACCAGTTTAGCACTCCTCTGCTTTTTAAAAGCCATTGAAGTTGAGTCTTTGGGGGTCTGAGTTTTTTAATAGGCCCTTTTAACATTTCACTTGGTTTTGAATGGTTTTCAAAGGAACTCAGAAATTGGGCTTGGTCACCTAACACTCTCAGACCAGAGCTCTAAAAAGGGTTGGTTTACCCCTGGACATTTACAGCATGCTAGAACAATGTGAACTAGTACATCTGTAAGGAAAGATCTGCTGAACTAAGAAAACTAAATTTTGCTGGAGGTGGCCTAATCCTATTATTTGGTAATAACCACCTCACTTAGTAGGGAGGCTTGTTGTAGCTAGCTTGTAGAGTGTACAGGAGGGTGGCAATGATTTAATTCTATCGAATTCTATCTACAATTACCAAAAATTTCAGTCTTGATGCTGGTTTTGTAATCCTGAATACCCTATACTTTAAGAGCATTTTTCTACATGAAAGGGAACTTAAAAAAAAATCAGGCTCAAACTTAGACACATTATTTTGGAGTAGGTGGTATAAGTCTTTAGTTTTTGTTTTTTGTGTTTTTTGTTTGTTTTTGTTTTTGTTTTGTTTTGCTTTTAGATGTTTCCAACCAGAATGGACATAGACAATATCTGGCCTAGATAGAACCCATTCTGGTCCATTACATTTCTTTGTAGTCTATTTTCAATCTGTATGCCTACATTTTTACCGTCTGGCAAAAGTATCAATCTAAGGTGACATCTCTTGGGAGAAGAAACAAAATTCTGTGACCCTAACAGCATATGGTGGTCTCAGTGGCTGTGAGCCGAGCTTTTGATGTTAGTCTTGCCTGTGCAGGACAGTGTGGGCTTCTGAGTTCCCAGCTTCTACCCCTTGCTATTCGTTATCTTACATCATATGATAACCTTCCTCTTAGGTGTCCCCTGTGCAGTATTCAGTTCTGTAACTATGAATTAAATATTAAACCACAAAAGTACTTAGCTAGTTTTGGATTGGATAGAGAGAGGAGATAGGAGAGAGCTGTAGTTATTTATTTGGTCCTCACCAATGAACTGAGCATTGTTTAGAATGTTTGCTTCATCCTTAAAAATTCTTGTGAGATAAGTGGCTCTAGGCTCTATTAGATACAATTCATTCATACACACATGTGTGTGTTCCCTCAGTATTCAAGTGTTTTCTATAAACGAGGCACTGCTTTGAGCACTGGGGAGATAGCAGTGAACAAAACAGACCAAAATCCTTGAACTCATCAAGCTTACATTCTAGTGGGAGGAGAGATAACCTATAAGTCACAAACAAAACAAAAGAGGTGAAATATATATTGTGAAAGAAAGTGAGTGGTGCCATGGATAAAAACAAATTAAAGAGGAGAGAAGATAGCGTAGAAGAGAAGGTGGTGACTGTAATTTTAAGGTCACGCAAGTCTCCAATAAAAGGTGACATTTGAACAGAGATCCGGGAAAATACCAAAGTAAGCTATGTTGGTACCCAGGAGAAGGGTGTTACAGGAGAAGAGCATTTCAGGTGAAGACCTGGAAAGAGGAGTATGCTAGGCATATCTTGGCAATTGCAAGGCCAGTGTGGCTGGAATAGAGGGGGTGTGGGTGGTGGGATATGAGATTAGAGATGAAATTGATGGAGGGGAACATGGAAGTTGATCATGGGAGGGGCAGAGAAAAGGACCATTGGAGGGACTTTTGCTTATACTTACTGAGGTAGGAAGCCATTGAGGGGAGGGAGAGTTGAGTAGAAATGTGAATTTGTTTTGAAAGAATGAGTCTGGCTTTGAATTTAGGGGAAGCTACAGGAGGAACAAAGATAGAAGCAAGGAGCACATTAGAAGCCATCGGAATAACTCAGATGAGAGTATTCAGTGGAAGTGGTGAGAAGTGGTAGGATTCTGACATATTTTTAAGGTAATGCCGAAGGATTTGCTCCAAGTTTAGTTATGCAGTACAAGAGAAAGAAAGGAGTTGGAATGACTCCAAATCTTGTGCAGTAAATAAGTGAATGGGTAGAGTTGCCATTGATTGAAATGAAGAAGACAGTAGGAAGATCAGGACTTCTGTTTCAGGCACGTTAGGTTTAAGATGCTTACTCACCATCACTTCATAACTGGTGAAGCTTCTTACATAAGATCACAAGAGGAAGAAATAGTACTGGTCAAACTGGGTCTGAATGAGTTCATAACTACCACATGCTTCTGCCTCAACCCTTGGATTTCCATTTGAATAAATTTCAGAGTAGTATAGGAATAATTTAAATTCACAGAAAACCATCAGCCGTGATTTTAGCCACTTCTGTGCCCAGTCTTCCACGTTGTGAGCCATTTACATCTTAGCTGGGTTTTATTTATTCTCATCTCATCCTTTCATAGTGGTACTTTTGAGCCTTTTCTTTACCAAAAGGTAAGCAGGAGGAGGAGACAAGGAAAGCCACAAAGGACTTGACTTGTGCATATTGATGGGAAGTTGGTCTTATCTGAACCCCCAGTAGAGCATTGCAAAGTTGGAGGCTGGGCATCTCCTTCAATAACAGTTAAGATGACCTCTTCCCTCTTACTGAGATATACTTCTCTGATTACAGACTCAGCTATGCACATTTCAGTTCAGGGATGGCATTAATATCTACCCAAAAGCAAATTCATTACATGAACTACTTTCCCCCGAACGCTGTAAAAATTTTCAGTGTAAGATATTTGACGTGCTGGCAGATAAAGATGTTCTTTTTATGAAGCTGATAGAAGAAGGGCCAGACAGGCAGAGAAAGCAAGGCTGAAACAGGCAATTAAATGAACTCTGCCCTAATGTCTTTTAAATGCTGAATGATACGTAGACTGGCTCTCTGGGAGGAGGAAGAAGCTCAAGGGCTGGACATTGGTTGGGTGCATGAAAGTCCAAAGACAGCCTGCCTGGATCGCTTTTCTACAGAAGCGTTCCAAAAGGTGACTTAAGCTTCCCCGGTCTGTCCCTGCCTACCTGGCAGTAGCCTAAGTCATGAGTGGGTCTACCTAAGCACTATCATCTTCTAGCAGAAGGCCATCTCCAGGTGCCTTGAACCCTCCAGCCTGGGCCTTTAGTTCTAATCTACCTTCAGAGTGCCAAGAAACCTGGGTCCCTGTTCCCTCCACCCATAACGTCCATCACTCACTCAGACTCTTCTGCATCTACCTTTGGAACAGCCGAGAATAAAGGATGCTGAAACAAAAATCTCACCCACTACCCTCCCCATCTTCCAGTCTACCTTCATAAATACGTCTATGGCTAGCACAGAGTGTGGGTCCTGGTACCATCTTCACCTCTTTCCTGAAAAATGCCAACATTGTGACGTTGCTGAAGTCAGGTTACAAAAAAATGATCACGTCTAACCGTGAAAGGGAAAAAGAAGCCTTACAAAAATAGGCACTGTGCTTGGGAATGGGGATTCAGAAGGCATGTTAGGGATAACAGAGCCTGATGATGTGATATACCTCACATCCCTGAGGGCACCATTGGGTGTGTCCATGCTAGAATTCACCACGTACGGCTTTTGCAAATTTTCTTGGTTTTTGTTTCTGTCTCGATGGGGAGAAAAACTGGAATATTTATCTTCCTGCAGAATAAGAAGACGCGCAATTTGGGTTTCACAAGTTCCACAGCTAATTTCATATGCTACTACATTTCATGTTAAAATGTATTTCCCTCCTCTACTATGAAGTTGTTATACTATGAGGCTGCAGGGGGCAGCTGGAGAGTCTGGTAGCTCATAATTCTTCAGGGTGATAGGAAGTGGGGGTCATGAGCATCTCTCACTGCCTCCCCTTCTTTTCCTGGCCCTGCCATCTTCCTTGTGAGGCATATGCAGGGCCACCTACTTGGATATAGTATTGACAAGAGCCTTCAAATGTGCTCCAAGAGCTGACATGTGAATCTTAGTTCCCTTTCTTCCACAATCTTAGACCTTTGTAGCGTTGCAAAGGCTGGGGTGTTGGGAGCAGTGGGGCTGGAAGGATAGCCCAGTGCCCCATCCGGCTGCGATGACTATGACTCCTGCATCCGCTTTCTTCCCTGGTGTTCCCTGCCAATCTCATGCTTTCTCAGCTTCTTTTCATGGTAATAAGTACCACGGTGGTCCTGGACATGAACGGCCATCAGGCAGGCCTGTCAACACTGGCTTTACGCCCTGAAGTCACAGCCCTTGTTTCCTGGCCAAGCTTTCTCTCTTTCCTCCTCGGGCACTTTGGTTCCCTGATGCCCCTGTTTCAGAGCCATTCTTGTATTGTGAGAAGCCCTATAAAAATTTCCCTAAACATGTTCACATTGCCAATAAGAAGATAAGCTTTCTGACAAAGGATTCAACTCCCACAGCTGAGCCGAACTGAGCAGGGACGTGAGTGAATGTGTGTTTGGTGGTGGTTATTGCTGATGTAGATTCTGTGTTTCAGGACATTGAAAGAAATAGCATAACAACAACAACAAAAAAGAGAAACACAAGGAGTTCTTGAGATAGTAAGCGTGAGCAGGAAATGATGGAGTGGAAAAGAGATGTGGCTTTCAGATGTGGTGCCTTTCTTTTTCTTACTTGTCTTTCCATCTTCTGTGGTTAGAAGAGACCGTATTAATAAGTAATATATGAGTGTGGGAAGGGCACTGCAGAAGAGAAGGAATCATCAACATTTATGTCTGTTCTGGGAATCTCTCCCTGTGACCTTTAGAAAAGAAAGCTCTTCACCCATTCACAAGAGAGAAGATTTTGCCAGAGTAAATTCCTCGTTCACCCAGCAGTGCCTGTATTAGAATGTTAATTTTAGACTCCATGAGTGAACATATATTTTTTAAGATAGTCACCTTTTAAACTTCATGTTAGGAGATATTTTTAAAGAATCCACTGAATAGAAGTAGTAGTGGCAGAAACTGTGAACATGTATTGATTTTTACACTGTCCAGCCAGAACACCAAGAGCTTTGTATGCATTGTCTCATCTAATTGTAAGACAACCCTGTTGCGTAAACATAGCACTGTTCTCCACAATTTACAGAGAATAAATCTGAGCTGAGAGTAACTTGCTCCAAATGGCATCATGGTAAAATGGCAGATAGCACTCTACCCTAGGTCTGTGTGACTCTAAAACCTGTACCTGAAGAGCTACGTTTTAGAGCAAGGTGAAGATTAGCACCCATGGGGTGAGCTGTGTAACCCCACGCACAGCCACCCCTTGGAATTTGTCTGTAACTGGTACCTTAGGAGAAGAGATGGTTAAACCCATGCTTGTTCACGTTGGTATCGGCAACCCCTCCGAGCCAGAGGTGCAGAATCTGCGCCTGCCTTGGCTGGCCCCAGCCCATCCTGCTAGCTCTATGTGAGCATGACTGAATTAAAGTGGAAAGAATCAGGATGTCTGGTGAGCTGTGGTTCTCAAGCAACATGCAGAACCCCAGAATCTGGTCACAAATCTCTAGTGCGATGGGCACCAAATAGTGTTCTGTGCTAGGCGCAGGAGCTCCTGCTATAAGCCAACATCTCTTCCTTCTTTACTGTGTAACTGTGAGCATGAGGTGTCTCCTTTTCCATTGTGTTGCAGTTTTAAAACAAATACATGGACTGAATAATCTCTGAGATGACCTATAGCTCTGACGTTTGAGAGCTCAGTCCTTGGTGAACCGGCAGGCCAAACCTGACCACTTGTTACCTTCCATTCATGACCACGCAAAGGGCCGGTCACCGGTAAATGGAGATGATCGTTCACCATGTGGCATCAAGGCCAAATGCAAAGAGTGAATCGGCCTTGAAAAATGGCCAACAGAAAAGCAGAGAGTGGCTTTGGCCAAAGGGAAATGTGACTGTTTATTTACATTTATGTGATTATACGTGATGATATATTTGCTTTTCATAGCGTCTTTCTTCCCAGGGTGCTAAAGAGGTTGTGAAGAAAGTATTAAAGTCAGAAATACATTGTGTAACCATCCTCTTCCTGGGAGATTAAGGATTCAGAAGTCTCTAAAATAGTCTTAAGAGATATTTCTTTGAAGTCCTAGTTTTCTGTTGTCAGCATGGGTAAGCAGAGGTGAGCAGCCTGTTTTCTTAACCAGGCCCTCTCTTCGGTATAACTTAAGGAAGAAAATGGCAGTTCTGGAAACGCGCGTGGTATATTTGAAGGCTAACTCTGCTGCTTCCTGGCTCTGTGACCCTGGGCAAGTGATGTCACCTCTTTAACCCTCAGTATCCTTATGTGTAAAAAGGATTCCTAATAGTACCTGAGCCACAGGCTTGCTGTAGGGATTAAGTAGGAGAAGCCAGTGTCTTTCAGCCTGTGGTTCCACTCATAGTAAGTACTCGTAGTGTGATTTCTAATAGTTCTGCTCCAACTGAAAGAGTGCTGTTGGGATGGCCTCTTTGAATCTAAATAACTGTGCCAAATCAGGTCAGCATTAGCACTGTGGGTCAGATTCCGGGTGGTTCTTTCTCGAAACCTTTAGGAAAACATGACATTTGGTTTATAGCACACTTCTGTGATGGCTATAGCTTTCACGCATTCATTCATCCCCATAAATATTTGCTCGGTGCCTACAGTGAGGAAAACAGTAATAAACGTATTTGGATTGTAGCCACTACCTTTTTTCGATGTGACAAACCTGCATGGTTTTCCAGGTCTTGCACTGAGTAGGTTTGAAACTTTGATCCCTATATCTCTGCACTCACATTCTTTTTTTGCCCCCAGTGGAAAGGTGGGTATAGTCTGGAACCCCTTTGCCTTTCCTGATGGCATGATGTTCATGCAGTACTCACTTCACTTGTCACTGTGATTGGCAAAGGCAGTTCAGAACTGTGCGCACAAGCATTGCCTCATTTCTGATAACATACTTTGCAGATGAGGTCTGCCTTTATGTTTTTTAAACGAAGGCCAAAAGAAAGTAGAATCAAGAGAGGGTTGTTGTTATGAAAAGACACACTTCATTTCTTTTAGATGAAGTAATTTAGGGTTTTTTTTTTCATATTTTATAGACTCACAAAGGAAAGGCTTTGAAAATAATTAGTAGAGTCTCCTGTCTCACAGCTGAACTCTGTCCACCAGTCTCAGAGGGATGGTTAGCTACATGATTGTCAAAAATCCTTAGATAAGCAGAGTCTTGGCTTAGCTTGGTAGTGGCTTCAAGTATATGACCTTTCTCTTGGCTTTTCAATTCTTTCTTATTTTGGACCTGCTGTCAGCTAATCCTCTTTGTGGAAATACGGGCTAGTTGATCAACATCCTCCACAACACATTTCATATAAACAGGATCTTACGTATACAGATCACTTGGAGACAGGAATTACGCAGACGTGCTAAACTGTGCTCAGACACTCTGCTGGGGCTGTCCTGGACCATTCATTAACCCCTAGGTATCAAGCATCTGCTACAACTCAGGTATTCCTGGTCCACACCCCACCCACCCCAGTACTTCCTCTGAGCCCCAGCATCATCCAGCCCCATCAAGAAGCTTCCTTCTAGCCAGATTCTATGTGCATCCCTGACCTCCACCATCCCCTTCTTATTCCTTCTTGGTTCCTTATGGCATCCTTACCAATTCCATGTGGTCCTCCATCTCCATTTGGACGTCCAGGTTCTCAGCAGCCTTGGCAACACTGGGGATCTGATCCTCTCTAGGTCTTCACCCCTTCTCATCCAGACGGACACTCTGGAGTTGTTTGCTGGCTTCTCGGTGACTGAGAGACCCAGCCCCTCAATATAAGTGAAAGGACTGATGCAGGGCATCCCTAATGCCAGGGACAGCACGCCAGGAACAGTGAGACACAAATCCGCACCACATGCAACGCTACCAGTAGAGAGAGAGCCAGCCCTCAGTCGAGGTTCTGAGCAGACCGCCTATCCCTTAAGTTCCATTTCCACCAGATGTGGTGAAATACAAGGATTTCAGACTCTTAGACCTTCATCTAAAAAGTTAAGACAACATCTGAACAAAGCTCCACATTAAACATTCCCTTTGAATGACCTCGCAGAAACAAAAACCCAGGCATTTGAAATACTAACCTTGGTGTTTCTATGTAACAAGCAGAGATTACTTTGTTTGAGAGTGTTGCTCAAAGTTGTGGGCGGGAAATCATTCTCTTAAACAAGTTGGGTTGTTTTCCCCAGAGAAAAAAGTCCTACTGTTAAACTAGGAGGCTATTTTGGCTGCAAATATAAGGAATTAAATATTCTTCAGAGCAAGAACCCTCAGATATGTAGCCAATAAATAATATGTACTAGGTGACACACTAAATTTAACTATGATATCTGTGATGCACATTGATGCAAAAATCAGTGCCTGGGAAAGGACTGGAAATAATCAGATGGAAATTTCCCTTAGAATAGAAGAGCTAAAACCTGTGTTTATTTGGTTATCAAGATGATAACTTCTTTATGAAATCATAATAGACCCATTAATAAACCTGTTAGATAGGAAAATTTCCACAAGCAGCTGCTTTTCTTCCTTGGTAAGTTAGAAAGCATGAAATGAAAAGTGTTTGCTATCAGATTAGATACCTTGAGAATTTTCTTACCGCTTTTAGATCTTAACTTTAGGCAAATAATAAGTGTAGTGAGTCATGCTGAAGTATGGCATCCTTTTCTCCAAGTCAGTTCCATTCAAGTCTCCAAATAAGAAAACCACAGATAGGAATGGATGGGATGCAGCTAATCCAGATATTTAAAAGATTTTTAAGGTGTCAAATTTTGAATCAACTTTATCCATCTTCATTTCATGGGCAATAGATGTTGGTTGCACCAGTGGTTCCCCTCAGGTGAATTATTATCAGTGATGTTGTTGGTAACTTAATTATTTTCATTGTGCTGTTATGTACCCAACACACATCTAGCCACTTGTATTGGAGTCATGTGGGAAAAGAGATATACATATAAAGCATTTTGGTTATGCCATTTTGAAAAACTAGTTTCCAATGATAGTATCTATCTGTATGGTTATTGGAATGGTTAAATGAGATAATGTATATAAAGTCTTAGAACAATGCCTGGCACCTAATGAGTGGGAGAAAGCTGTGCCTTTTCTAATTCTGCCTCTGTAGATTGCTCCCTACTTTTAGGTTATCTCTTCCAGTGACCACTCAATGGGATTTGTTTCATTTGTTCATTCAACATTTATTGAGCACCTACTAAGTTCTAAGAATTATGCAAAGTGCTGGGAGTACAATCCCTGCCCTCATGCGATTTACAGACCAAGGGGTAGATTACTAAATCAGCATTTCCACCGACTCTCTTTCTCCCCTCCAAATTAGAGGACAGCTCATCTGGACTGTTTGTATATTGAAATGATGATCCTTCAGGGTAGACTTATTGTAAGTTGACCCATGTTCATCTGATTAATAAGATAACCACGTTTCTTCACCATAATCAAGCACAAATTACCACCCATGAATCCATATCCTTTAAGTTCAGTTTATTTCCTACAAAGTAATTTGTTCTTGACTTCCAATGCTGTTTTCCCCATCTCTGTTCATGTCATCACTCTATCCAGTTGCCTGTACCAGAAACCCGGGAGGCCTTCCTGACTCTGCCCTCTCTCCTCTATCCCACAGCTGATCCATCAGGAACCATCATTTCTGCTTCCAAAAATGTTTCTTAAATTCACCAGCTTCCTTCACCCCTCCACTTTATACCCTAGTCTATGCACCATCACCCCTTGCTGGACAAATGCATTAGCTTTCTGAGCAGTTTTATTGTTTCCACTTATGCTGTATTTCTACCCACTGTCTACTCAGTAGTCAAAGTAGAATTTTTGAAATAAAAATCAGACCATGTCTTACACCCCAACTTAAAACTTTTCAGTGATTTTCCATCTCGTGGAAAATATTATTGTGATCTATGAGCTCTGCATGGTCTGGGCCCAGGGAATACCTCAGGGAGCCCTCTTGCAACCACTCCAGCCTGTTTTCTTCAGAGTAGTCATTTCAGTTAACAGGTATATATTTATTTTTGTTGTCAGTTAATGCTGGTCTCCTTCACTGGTCTGTAAAACTCCGTGAGAGCAGGGATTATATCAGTTTTATTTATCACTGTACTCCCAGCACTTTGCATAATCTTTGAAACTTAGTAGGTGCTCAATAAATGTTTGCTGAATAAACAAATGAACTCACCTCAAATTCTAACTGTGCCTGTATATTTTAAATATTAAAATTAGTCACTAATAATAGGGATTATCCATGTGTAAGTTATTAGACCATTGGTTTTATAGGGATACTTCTTGGCGATTCATTCTAAAAAGCTTCTAGAATTATAGCCTAAAGTCTTTATATACATCAAAACACTGTAGGTTGAAAGATGGATATTTTTGTTTTGGTGTAGATAATTAAATTGGGCTCTTTCTTTCCACACTGTATACTTTATTAAGAGTTCCAGAATGACTACTCCAAATCATAATACTCACAAGATGAGAGCCCAAAACAACAGTGTTTCCACGTCCTAAAGTAAAAAGTTATAGCCAAACATATTAATATACATATTTTAAATTTCTCTAGCAGCTACTGTTGAAATTTTTATAATGGTTTATGTTCACTAGAAAAACGTGTCTGGCACATTTATGAACAGGATCACTTTGAGCTTGTTTGGTAATAGTGTTTGAATTTATATTAGATTACATGTTTTATATGGTGTTTACCTATTAGGCATAAGAGGGCACTTTGGCCATTTAAGTTAACAAAAATCACAAAGTTAGCAGGGGAAATTAGAAATATTGAGTAGAAGAAAATGACACTTGAAATCTATTTTTATTGTATTTTCACTTTTTGCTCTTCATTTTTAAACTCATTTCCCTCTGAAATGTAAGGACATTATATTGGGAAATAACGTGTCTTGAAAACCGGAGCCAACAAGCTTATGATCCAAGTGGTAATGACTTCTGTAATCGCTAATGAGGCAATGGACGTTGAATATCTCAGCGTACTCATTGGGGCCAACCTCTTGCCTGTTCCACAAGCTGTCATATCAAATTTTTGTCCTGACTCCATGAGCACTTTGATTCCCAAACCTTTCTGAGAAACCAACTCTGAAATCAAAGTCAAGTTTCTTAGATGTGGTCAGACAAGGTCACATTTAAAACAGTTCAGTGAACCTGCAGATCAAAGTTGAAAGGTAATGCCTCTCTCCCGAACTTGGCACAGACCCACCTGCTAACTTACCTTTCAGTTTCTAACATGCTTTTTTTTTTTTTACCTCCTTTCCAATGGACTGGGAAAATGAGAGCTTATCCTCTGAAAAGTGGTAGAAGAGTTTCCTTAAATCAATTCACTAGGAAATCGGACACATCTATATTTTGGAAACGCACCTTTATCCAAAAGAGTGAATCACCAGGCATTTTGTTGAAGAAATATCTTGATCAGAGATTGCATGAAGTGAAATGTCCAAAAGGGAATCCTTACTAATTCATAGTAGGGCTTCTTTAAATCAGAATTGCATGGTAATTTCAGGTTTGTGGGCTTCATTTCTGGCCTAAATTACCAGGATTTACCCTCACTCTTGAGTGACCCAAAATACTAGATGGGATTCCTGCTGTCCGCATTTTTTTCTCCAGTGCTACCTTCCTTCCATGTTGAGCCTTGAAATGTTATCCAAAATGGCGCTGCAGAAGGGGGGAATGGTGACTTTTGTTAGGTATGATGGTAATATCTCAAGACACAGGTTTTTATCAAATTCCTTGTGATTTAAAGAAAAAACAACAACAACCTTGCCATTGCTTTATATTTCAGTGTTCTGTCTCTTGTGGTCGAGGGCATAAACAACGAAATGTTTACTGCATGGCAAAAGATGGAAGCCATTTAAAAAATGATTACTGTAAACACCTTGCTAAGCCAAATGGGCACAGAAAGTGCCGAGGAGGAAGATGCCCCAAGTGGAAGGCTGGCGCCTGGAGTCAGGTGAGCAATGCTTCTCCTCTAACAACTGCTTACTTACCTTCAGCCACGTGGCTAACACCAGCCTGTTGGCCTTTTTTCCTGCACAGTTTTGATTTTTCAGAGGGGAGCTCGGGGACAGGGAGGGAAACAGCTTTATGTCAGGATACTCACTAGATGTGGGGCCCTGGGCAAGTGGCTTCAGCCCTTGGCACTTTGGATAATACCTACAGTAGGACAGTTGTGAGGATTAATTCTCAGTGCTGGTAGATGTAGATGTCAGCTGTCTAGGACAGAGTAGCCCCTCAATCCTTTGCTGATGGCATTTTTATTATTATTCACCACTTAGAAAACCACTAATTCAAATTCCAGTAAGGTTGACTATGGTTACTGGACAGGAATTGAGTCTGAATTTACCTTTGAGGTTCTTAAAGACAGGGCCGTCGACATAAAGTATTAGAGAATTCTTTTCTGCCTGTTAGCTTGTATACAATAGAGGTGGGGGATAGATGGGGAAGTTCTCTGTCATTTCTTAGCTCTGTGACCTTGGGTGATTTGTTTGACCTTCCTGAGCTGACTTCATATAGCTCTTATGAGGATTTAATGCAGTAATGAATGCCACTTACTTAGCTCAGTTGTCTTCAATCTAATAAGCTCTCAAGAGTAATATTTTGTTTGGATGAGTGTGATATGTATATATCCAATGGGGAAGGGGGGTAGGTACCCAAGAAACTGATTACAGTTAGACTCTTAATTCTAAACATTTGGTAACCTAGTCAGGAGCTGGGTGGAAGAGTTTCCCTGTTGAATTCTAAAGGGAACTTTAGAAGCTTCTATTTACCTATAAACAGTTGATGGGTGAACAAAAGTCACTCATACCTGGCCTTTAAAGTAGATGTTGTCACTCCACACTTGTCTGTTTCCTCAGCTTGGCTGAGGTGCTTACTTCAAAGTAACAAGGCCCAATTTCTTTCCACCTGTTCTGTATTTAATGTGCTATTTCTCTCCATTAGTTTGACTCAGTGAGGTTTTGCTGAACTTGTGGTTCTCCTCTGCAGTGGAGATGTATGCAGATACTCTGGAGAATGAATACAAAACTAGGTTCAAGGCTGGCAGCCTCTAGAATTGATTCTTTCAGAGCCTGGATCTTGATTCCTAAGACCCCAAAGAAGCTTTGCATGGCTGTGTTAACATGAGGAGGTGCTGAGAATCCTCCACTTCAGCACGACTAATAGAAAACTCCTCCAGAAACATGAATTTTTCTTAAATGCCCTGAGCTGCCATCATTCTCCCCTATACCTCCTGGTTGTATTCGCTTCACAGAAAAATAAAATGTGGCCTCCATCATTTCCCAGCAGGGTAGCCTCATCCCTCTCAGTGCTTTTACCATAATGATCATGTTTTTTGTTGTTGTTGTTGTTTTAACAATCAAAGCATCTGTGCCCAGCCAGAGCTAGTTCCTTCTCTGGCTTCCCTAAGGGATCAAATTTCTAGGCAGTATTTCATACTGGTCATCCTTAATGGTTTGTCTAAGTGACTACTGTCATCTGTAACTTCCAGCCCTTTTTATTTTGGGAGCTATTTATGTAAAAGCTTACAGCCAACATTATTTAAGATACCACACTAATTAGCTTGTCCTCTTGTACACTTTCATGCTCTGTTACTTTTCTTTATGTCCCTTGGCCTGTACTTATCTGTTTGCATCTTGTCCTGTATATTAAGTTGAGAGCACTTAAATGATACTCACTATAAAGGCCAATTCATTCAATAAAAGGATGATTAAAAGAATCTTTCACCCGTTATTGGTAAACTCAGAGTGAGTTTTACTCTAGTATCCTGTGATCTTGATGGGAAGTCTAAAATTGCTTACAAAGCTGGGATGATTAGGTTTGAACCCTTGGGGTTTTTTCAAACATAAGGTAATAGGATTATCAGAATGCCTCCCCAGAAAGGACTGCACCTGTTCAAGATGATTGCTTAGAAAAGTCTAGTTACCTTTGTGGAAAATGCAAGTAAACACAGTTATGTAATGGTCTGTGGCCAGCTTTCTAATGCTCTGATTTGATTTGTAGCAATGAATTATAAAAGCAGGCAAGACAGAGTGCTACATGGGTAAAATCTGATTTGTGCAATTTAGAAGCATACCTGAAAATAATCAGACCCAGAGGTTGATGGAGAAAGACAGTCTGCATGATTAAAGATGATTGGTTTACTAATGATCCAATGGTAAACAGAAATATCCCTAAGGCAGTAATATAAAGCAAGAGTAATCATTATCCATTTGCAACAATATTTAGAAGATTTTATATCTGGTCCTTCTGTTTTCTGCTGGTAGCTGTATTCTAGTCATCTCATCTACAAGGTAGGGAGAATAATTATTGCAATTTCTCATCATGTCAAAATGATGATAAAAAGACATAGAGAATATTGGGATAGGAAACTAGTATAGCCATGCTAATCTTCTTTGTCTCTCCTTCAAAATTGATGTTTTGAAATTTAAAGTAGAATGTTTCACTTTTACATCTTTTGAAAATCTTGAATGTGTCAAGGAAATTTTTCCAATAAAAGAAGAGCTTTTATTGGAAAACATCCTCACTGAAGTTTGAAATCGTTTTTTTCCCAAAAGTTCATGTTCTTTTTGTTCAGTTGATTTTGATCAAGAGCTAAGGGATGAAATTTTCAGACATAATCAGCATCTGATTCTTAATTCAGCTTGATAAATGTGAAGACTCTGTAGTCCCATGATTCAAAAGCATTCCAGAATAAATTTTTTAATGTATCTTATTCCTATAGAAAGGCTTTTTAAACAAATGAGGATTAGGAATAAACAGTAAATGATCAGATTAGAATGAAAGTAACACTTTTTCACCATTCAGCAATCATGAATTCATTCAATCCTGAGATACTTGTTTTTTTCATACTTTAACATTTCTGCGGTCAGGATTGGCCTAACAACCAATGGGAAGGCCATGATTTAATTAATTGCTCTTGTTTTCTTTCTGAATGATACAAATGTAATACTGTGTCTTGCAATCAGTGGTGTCTTAAATTCATGGAAATAACTCAACTTTTAAAAGCTTCTGCCAAAATGGAAACTGGCAAATTGCTTTATGAACCTACCAGCCATTTTTGATTGGGGTTTTCCTTGTAATTACAAGGAGAGTGGCTTGGTTGTGGTGTCTGATTCTGAAGTATTCCACAGGCGTTTAATGGAGAAACATGGCAAATGTGTAGTGTGTGTCAGTTGAGAAATCAAGGAAACCATATGCACCTGGTCAGTGATGAGAACTAGAGTTGCCTTAGTGATTTGTGCTCTGTGTTACTTTGTATTTGAACTGCAAGCATTGATGTTGAATTGTTTGAATACAGGCTTTTCACCCACATGCTTGCTGAGGTAGTACAAAAGGCTGCATAATATTAGCACCATATTTTAAAACTGGAAGCCACAGTAGCTCTGGTTTATTGCCTAGGGTAGAATGTACTTGGACTATTTTTTGGTTTTGTTCTTGCCTGAGTTACGATGATTATCTCTGTGCTTTGCTTTATTTATTTGTGGAGTATCTACTTAAAAGGTTTACTAGGAAGTATGAAAGATATTTTATGCAAGATGCTTAGCATAGAACTAAGGTCTCAACTGGCAGTAATTTTGTACCTCTTGGGACATTGGACAGTGTCTAGCGACAGTTTTGGTTTTCTCACTTTGGCAGAAGAGGGGAAATGCAGCCGACATGTAGTGGGGTAGAGTCCAGGGATGCTCCTAAACTTCCTGACATGCACAGGACGGCCCCCAACAAAAATGAATGATTAGGTTGAGAAACCTTAGAATAGAGCCCGGCCTAGTAAGTGCTTACTAAGTTTGCTATCATTGTTACCAGTTGTTATTTATTAAAGTTGGTTCATATAGTTTTTTTTCAAGCTAATCCCTCCTTCAAATAATGTCACAGCCATGATTGCAGCAGTCACACTGGAAGAAAGCATGTAAAATTCTTTCCAGGTTTTCAAGTGTATACTACACTTCCCTAAACATCAGAACTTCCACAGAGATTCTTTTTATCTATAGAAATAAGCATTAAGTTTCCCCCTTTAAATCGGTGAGTTCTGCATACTAGCCTTGCACAGTAGGGGGTACAGAGAGATGAAACACAGCTCCCAGCTCAGTAGTTTGGAACTAAAAACATCTACTTTCAAACCTGCACAAATAGACTACCATGCAGGAATGATAGCTGGGGGGGGGGGGGGAGGGGGCAAAGGAGGGAGGCATGTCAATAGACACTGCTCAACCTTTTTCTTCTGAGGAAACTAAACTTTGGACTAAATAAAACAAGAAGAATTAAGCACGCACACATGCACACACCAGCACCATCAGCACCTCCGGGGTCATGCAGAGGTCTTTCTGATGCCGTTTTATTCATGGGGTTTCTGCACAGATCTCTCAGAATTCACCAAGCAAGCCTGGCTGGCTCTGTATGTAAAATGTTGCCTCCCCTGAGACAGCACAGGAAGAAAAGTTAGAGAACTAACTCTGATGCAGTATACTTCATCTTGAACAAAGATTACCATGGATACAGTATTCACAGAGACAGGGCTTATACCTTGCTGTGCATATAAGTCCTGTCGAAACTTCTGAGTGTGTTAATACAAGGCTAGCTTTGAGACTATGAAAATCAGAAACCACAGTGACATATTGTATAATTGAAACTTCCTCTATCTTTATTTGCCTTTTGAAAAAAAATCAAACATTGTAGAAATGATTTTTAAAATATTGGATGCTTATGGCTCTTAATACCTTGCCTTTGCTGAACCATAAGTAATAATTTACTCAGTAACAAACAGTAGCATCAAAAAGAAGTTTCATTTACTTAGAGCCTGAATAGTATACACCCTGAAAGCCTTTAATGTTTTTTTTTTCCTTTTTCCTTTACCTTATTAAAGCATTATGAGGTTTTAGATATGTTTCAGCTCTATGTCAAAACTCAACTTAATCCTTCTTATTTTTTACTTGTGTTTCCACTTGGATACAGCATTCCAGAAGTGTACTGTTTTTCAGACCCCAAATTCATATAGCCAAAGGGTATTTTGGTTGTTATTTGTTGTCAGTGGTTGATGATGATTTCTATCATTCATGTGCTAACTCTCCCACGTTGCAGTTCATTCATTTCCTGTGTAATCAATGGGAAATATACATGTAGCTCCCATAAGTATTAAATGACCATCCTCTGTAGACAAGGCAATCACTTGTGCTCAGGCACCCTCTCATTCCCCCCAGAACATAATGACTTTAAAAGTCTGGCTTCTTGTGGGTCACAAACTCATTCAATGCAATTAATACAATTAAACCCAAACAATAGTAGCTATGTGGCTCCAAAGTATTTCCTTCTCTTCAGCTAGCTTTGATGTGAACATTTAAGCTCCTGCCTGGCATAGACTCATCTGAAATGATATGATTTCCGAAGCTGCCTTCTATACAGTATCACCTATTTTCTTAGAATCTGAAATGGAAATAATGTTAATATACAGCAGAATTCATTAGGGTGTGCTTCTTGATAGTAAATTCGTATTAGCCTCAGTAAGATGAATCCTGCTGCAGGTTAATTGGACAAGCATTTTTGTCTAATTTAAAAGCGTGATTCTATTCTTTACGAAGACTTCCTCTTAGGAATGTGGCTTTAATGTATGTTAAGCTTGTTTTCTCAGTCAGACAAATGAATAGAGGCTGAGCTTATCACAAAAACTTGGAAATAATTTTTTAACAGCTAAGTGAAATAACAAGCTGTTCTTTCCAATCAGATGTTGCCTTTAGTTTGTGACTGTCAAAAGCTTAATAAAGACAGTAATTCTTGGCCTGCCCATAAGTGAGATTATGAAACCCAGCAATGAGGAAACCATTAAAAAATTAATTTAGAGGAAAGTTAATTACAGATTAATAGGGTGTTTTGCAGCTTGGTCAACAAAATGTTTCAGCCTGATTAGCAGTATTTTTCACCCAAGAAAATGGTTTTTCTTTGTCAGCTTTTATTTTTTCTATATTCATCTGAGGTTGTAAATAGATAAAGATACTTTAGTGAATTACATAGTTAAAAAAAATCCCCTATCTCTAGGAATAGGAGCAAGAAGAAGTAGAGACTAGAGAAAATAATTCTACTTTTAAGGCTCTGAAAGCTTCAGTGACTTACTCTCCCTGAGTTATATTTTTCATCTGCCAAGCAGTTCTCTTGTACAGAACTGTATCTCTGATTTTCAAGACTCTCCAACCTTCCAGGATAGAAATCACTTGGGATTTTCATTTCACATGGCAGCACTACTTCTAAGTTGTACTGAATGTCTCAGAATGATCTCTCCCAGTCTTTTACATCGTCCAGGAGTTTTGTTAAATTGAAAGATTTCCCCCAAACTTGAGTCTCTTCCTTTGATAGACAGTGAGTTTGCGGATTTAAGACATTCTCTTGGGTTCCTTTCACTGGAAATTAGAAAGCCTTGTGATAGCTGTGAAGGTCATTGGATTAGGAATGCGGTCCCCAGATCTGTGACCTCCCCCCCACCCTATGATCACCCCCTCCCCCAAATGACCCAAAGCTCCCACTTACGCACTCTCGTCCTTTTAGTGCTCTGTGTCCTGCGGCCAAGGCGTGCGGCGGAGAAATGTGGGCTGTCAGATGGGAACACACAAAATAGCCAGAGAGATTGAGTGCAACCCGTACACCAGACCAGAGTCGGAGCGCGCCTGCCAAGCCCCACCGTGTCCGCTCTATGCTTGGAGGGCAGAGGAATGGCAAGAAGTAAGTAGAGCCAGGAAGTGGGCACCTGCCAGCGTTTCGCTCAACCCCCTTGCTATCATCACATCCGTTCCCCCGTGAAGCCCTCCAGCACGGTGACAAGGCTGGCTCTTTCCCAAAAGGTTTGCTGTCAGATGGCCAGCAATTCGCTCCAGCAAGGGTGGGAGAGCGCCTCCTTTTTCTGCCGCTCCGATGTCTGTGTTCTTGAATGTTCTAAATCTGGCTTTCTCCAGAAAACGTTGAACAGACCTTGGGCCAAATGCATAAAGATAACTTTCCCAGAAGGAGGGGGAGATGGAAGAAATATGTTAAATATGTGTATTCAGATGGGGTTCTGTATGAGTTCAGACAGCCACTAGGCAGACTCTAGGTAGGACCTACTCTGGGTTTTTTCCTCTTTCCACAACTTTGGCCATCAGTTAGAAGACAGGCACTCCTCTGAAACCCTGATTAATTAGTGAAGGATTTCCAACATTAAAAACTGAGGGCATCTGAAGAACTGCTCCATTGATGCAGAAATAGACAGACTTGTTTTAATCCCGCCCCAAGTTAATATCTAGTTAAAGAAAACATTAAGCCTTCCTGGGGAGTGGTCTGGCCAGCAAGGGTAGGACATTAGTAGGAGGGAAACTCTGTTTCCAGTACAGAAGATTCAGTTGTAGAAAAGGGGGGAAGGATATTAAAAATCAAAACCATAGCTACTGACATTGAAATGAAACAAAGTACAAGCTGTAAAAGGTTCAGAGATAGGGACGGTAAGACAGAATTTCCCACCGGGAATGGTTTTCAGTACAGGGAAAGACAGTGCCTGGCACTGTGCTAAGTGCTTTGTGTTTATTACCTCACTTAATCTCTTTAACCACTGAGTGGTTTAAAAGACAAAGTGGGTATTATTATTATTATCATCCCATTTTGCAGTCAAGGAAACTGAGGTTTGGAGGGCCAATGTCATTTGTCCAAATGTTACACACCTAGCAAGTGGAAGAAGCAAGGCTTGATCCTAAGTTAATTCTCTAAAACCATTATGAGATATTGCAGCTGCTTTCTTTTTTCTTTTTTTTAATGCAGATGCTAATGGCAATGTGAGTTTTTTCCCATTTTAATTTCCCCCTGTATATAATTGACATATGATGTTGTATTAACTTTAAGTAAAAACCTGGTGATTTGATATATGTATATATTGCAAAATGATTACTACAGTAAGTGTACTTAGTATTAACAGCTATGTCACAGTTACCTTTGATCACCTCACAGAGTTACAGGGTTTTTTTTTCTACTAAGACAGTAGATCTTAGCAGCTTTCAAGTTTAGTATACAGTGTTGTTAACTGTAGTCACCATGCTGTACATTACATCCCTAGGACTTCTTCCTCCTACTACTAGAACTTTGTACCTTTGACCACCTTTACCTGTTCACTTACTCTGTACCTCCCCCACCTCTGGCAGCCAGCAATCTGTTCTAAGTTTGTTTTTGTTTTTTTCAGATTCCACATATAAATGAGGCCATACTGTATTTGTCTACTTATGTCACTTAGCATAATGCCCACAAGGTCCATCCACATTGTTGCAGATAGCAGGATTTCCTTCTTTTTATGGCTAAATTATATTCATACATACATTTTCTTTCTATCACATTTTCTTTATCCATTCATTCACTTGGACACTTAGGATGTTTCCATATCTTGGCTATTATAAATAATGCTGCAGTGAACATGGGGGTGACTGTATCTTTTCAAGTTAGTGATTTTATTTCCTTCGAATAAATATACAGAAGTGAAATTGCTAGATCATATGGTAGTTCTATTTTCAATTTTTTGAGAAGCCTCTATAGTGTTTTCCAGAGTGGCTGCACCAACTTACATCCCCACCAAAAGCACATGAGAGTTTCCTTTTCTTCACGTCCTTGCTAACATTTGTTATTTCTTGTCTTTTTGGTAATAGTCATTCTGACAGGTGTAAGGTGACATCTCACTGTGGTTTTGATTTACATTTCCCTGGGGATTAGTAGTGTTGAGCACCTTTTCACATATCTGTTGGCCATTTGTAGGTCTTTTTTTGAGAAATCGCTATTCAGGTCCTTTGCCCGTTTTTAGTTTAATGTAGTCTGACTTGTTTATTTTTGCTTTCGTTGCCTTTGCTTTTGGTGTCGGATCCAAAAAATCATTGCCAAGACTGATGTCAAGGAGCTCGTGCCCTGTGCTTAGGAGCTTTATGGTTTCAGGTCTTACGTTCAGGGGTATGGTGTAGGATTGGGGTCCAGTTTCATTCTTTTGCATGTGATGCTTTGGGTAGTACGGACCTTTTAACAATATTAATTCTTATAGTCTATGAGCACAGAATATCTTCCATTTATTTGTATCTTCTTCAGTTTCTTTTATCAGTGTTTTATAGTTTTCAGTGTACAGATATGTCACCTCCTTGGTTAAATTTATTCCTAGGTGTTTTATTCTTTTTGATGCAGTTTTAAATGGGAGTTGTTTTCTTACAGCTGCATTCTTACCCCTTGTGGGGATTCAGCCTTGCAGCTGTGTTCTTCCTTCTCCCTCCCCCTCCTGATGGATTAGTTCTGTTGTTTTCAGTCATCTCTTTTCTTTAGGACTCTCACCCTCTCTGTCTACTCATTTTTGGGGGCTCATTTTCCCTCTAGAGTTTTGTTTTGTTTTTGTTTTTGTGTTTTTTACTTCTACCACTAGACAGTGGCAGGGAGGAATAGCTAAAGCAGTTATATTTCAAATTAATTGTACTTGAGCTACATGGGTTATTGGGAACCTCAGAGGCTTTAGAATTCTACAGATGGGGCTCATATGCCAGCACTGCCACATTTCAGCTGTGTGACTTAGAACAAGGATGCTTAATTTCCTGAACTGTAAGTTTGCCATCTGTAAACAGGGACTGATAACTAAGCAAAGCTGTTCCAAGAAAATTAGAAATAATCGAGTGGTTTGGGGATTGACAGGGTCAGATAGAGAAGGAAGAAGAGGGGTCTTCATCTCTCTCTGCTTGTGTGTTACCATTTGATTCTCTTTGTAATTCTTGCTTCCGACCTACCACTGCCCAGTCTTTCCCTCTCCCTCTCCATCTTCACGTCCTGCCAAACTCAACCCTGTGTGACTGCTCCAAGGAGCACAAAGTAAGAGAATGTTCAGAAATGAATCTAAGCTGACAGCCCCCACTTTAGCCAACTTCTGAAAATGCTAGAGCCAGTTGGGAAAATGCAAGCTCCATTGACAGTTCCTCCTGAATCCTGAAGACCTTACCTAATACGCACTGAGGAAATCCTCTTCTCTGATCATCCAAAACGTGCCTAGAAATTTACCTCTTTGCATGTGTCATGCAGATGGGGCTCTCCAAATCCTTCCTCAAATATTGCTCTCAAGCTCCATATAAGAACGGAAGACCTATTAACATAGCCTGACCTGTGGCTAAATTTAGAAGTTGACCAGAGAGAAGCAACAAGAAGAGCGGATTTTGATAGTTACCCGCCTGCCAACATGCTTTCTCATCTGTCTGAACCCAGAGTGGAGAGTTTGAGGCCAGTGGACCTGGGTGTTGAGGAAGGTTGGAGGACTCTGGGAAGCCCTCATGTGACACTGAATTGGCCAAAGGGAGGCTCAGGGCAGCTGGACGGGGGAGGGAAACGCCCCGTCAGAAGCCATTGTTCCTCATTTACAAAGCATACTGGTGGTCCTCTCCCAACATCCCCACATCCACAAGGCTTTGAGGGAATGTTGTTAGCAGCTGGACAACCACCTTCATAGTCCCCCTGGTTCTGTTTGCCTACAGAGGTCCTGGTTTGTGCCTGGGGCAGTCCCGATGTGATTATTAATTGCCCCTGCTTCCATGATCAAGTGTCCTTGTTCAACAGTCAGCAGGGTGGTCAATTGATAATACAGGCTGTCCTCAGTCAGCCTTCACCGCCATTCTGATTCTCACCTTTTCTACACTCACTGACTCTGTTACCATTTTACCTGATACGTGCTTTGTGCAGGCATGTGTCTTGACTTTCTTCCCCTCATCTAGTGACATCTTGAGCGGATGTTGATGAGATACCAGGGCACAGTCCCAGAGCCCAATGTATCAGATGCTGGGGAACCCCACCCCCCAACCCCATCATGGGAGATGCTCTTCTTCTTAGCCATTCTTTACAACTAAGAGCTATTGTTTGCTTTTCGAGTGTGCATTTTCCCCTTTTGCTTCCCCCTTGAACACTATTAAAAAGCCACCTGTTTGTTGGTAAGATGTATTTCACTCCAGGCACATAGCAGATGGCACCCTCCTCTTCATGAGACATAACCCAGGTGTCCACCTTGAGAAGCACAAGTTCCACATACCCACAATAGCATGATCATCAGGGATGTTTCATACAGTCACACAGGTGGTACACGGCACAACCCCAGGGGTATCATTCCCATAGGCTACAGTGTGAGGGACATCCTCTAGAGTTATATAGTGCAGTGGCCCTGACACAGATGATAATAAAAATAATACATCTCATTGTTTGTTAAGCTATGGACCAAGTACTACGTTGAATATTTTAATATGGGGGACCTCATTAAACCTTTTCTGTAACTCTCTGATGTCATAAATAAATTTTTATCCTCACTTAAAGATGAGGAAGCTTGAGGCTTAGCTAGATTAATTCATCCAAGTTCATGCAGTTACTAAGTAATAAGGCTGGGACTTGAAGCCCAGCAGCCTGACCTCTGGAACACATGCTCTGAATCTTTATATTCCACTGCCTCCCATGTCTACATAAACCTAAGGTGCATTCTTTTTTTTTATTGGCTTGGCCAGCCTCTTTCTACAGAGTTGGCATCAGAGTAGAATTCTCTTTACTGGTGACTACCCCCACCCCCTTCTAAAAGTGAAATTCTTGGTCTAGTTGGTTGACGATCAGACCTTAAGCCCTGTGGTTGGGGGGAGTCTTGATGGAGCACTTCAGTGGTCCCCTTTTGTTCATTGAGAGGCCTGTTGACTGTGCAGGGGAAGGAACATCAGTGTTCGTTCACGGTATCGTAGGGTAGAGCCTGGACTTTCAGACGTAGAGAAAAATTTATTAGAGAAGAGAAAAATGCTCTTTCTAGACATTCATGTCCTGATTTTGTATGCCCTAAAAGCAGCATGTTGTAAACAAAAGACCATTCAACGTGTGGCTCAGGGAAATTGACTTCAAATGTCTGGGCTCCAGTTAGCTCATCTGCAAAATGGGAATTGTATGGTGGGCTTTGCTGAATGTCATAGTGAGGATTAAGTGAGATTAAGTGAGGGGATTCAGTGCAGTGCCTAGCATATTTTAGGCCTTCCACAAATGGTACTTCTCTTTGGTACAGTGGACTCCCGATGGAGGGTTCAGGTGATGACCAGCGCTTTAGCTTAGCCTGCATATATCACAATGTTGGGCTTTTAAGATTACCTGCCAACTTTGGGCTAGTTATTTAGCTTTTCACTGTTCCGTTTTATTCACTTTAGAATTATTATGCTCATGAGGCTGAGTTTAAAAAAATATATAACTTTTTAATTATTTTGAAATTTACTATCATAAAAAACTTATTGATAGTATTATAATCTGATATATGAATTTAATTATAGCTGAAGAGGTCTTTTAATCCAACTTGAATTGTGAGTATGTGGGTTATGCATCTCTTAGTTTTAAGGAGTAAATCTCCCAGTTCTTGCAAGTATTCTTTTTTAACTTTTACCCAGAATGCTCTCTTTCCTCCCTAGTACCTCTGTATCACAAAGTGGCTGCCCTGCTCCTTCCCTCACATCAGTGACCCTTGCTTATCCTTCAGGCTGCAAGCAAGACGTCACATCCTTTTAGAAGCCTTTGCTAATCACACCTCTCCTCAAATGACTGAGTCAGATGACCCTCCTCTCAGGTCTCATATCACCCTGAAAATATTCTGCTTCAGCAGTTAGCATTCTGAATTGTTGCTGCCTGTTTTTCTTGTCTAGGTTATCAGCTGTTGGAGGTCAGAAAGCTTGTTCACCAGAGTTTTCTCTAGCATTTAGCACAGTACCTACAGCACTGAAGACACTTCATGAATGAATGAATTTATGAATGAATGGAGGGACAAAATAATAGTTGGGTGGAAGGAGGGAAGGGAGGGAGAGAGGGAAGGAAGAACAAAGGCATTATAGAAGAATGCCTGTTAATTGATGGCCTTTCTTCTTTAACTATTTAGAATCACATCACTCTAAACTGTCTTTTAGAACAAACTGTTTTTCCTGTAAGAACAGCTGTCTTGTTTTCTTGTCACATTGCCATGGACAAGCTGTGCTTGGATCTTTCTGGCCTTTGTAGAGCTGCCCACCCCATGGCTGTCTGACCCAGTGCAGGGACTTGGACCACTCTAATACATATTTGGATTCTAAAAACTTTTACTGAGATCAGCTATAGAATGAGTCCCAAGTTCATCTTCTTAGCACAGAAAAATTAGTAATGAGCTGCAGGTCATTGGTCAGTTGCTTACAAAGATTTTATGAAGTTTACAATAGGGAGTGATTGGGTTTTGATGTGTGAACAAGGGCCAGATATTAACTCTTTATTACTCATTCCCTCATTAATTTATTCAACAAATCTTTATCGAGCACCTGCAAAATGCCAGGCACTAGGCATTAAGAATGCAATAGAAAATGTGAAATTGCTATGGTGGGATTAATTATCTCGTGAGAGAGACCGACAGAAGACAAGCAAACAGACCTGTTACGTGATATTGGCAATTGTGAAACGTGCTGTGATGGGGAAAAAGAAAAAACCCAACAACAAATGCTGAGATAGATACAGAGAACGATAGGCTAGTCCTACCTTCTCTAGGGTGGTTGGGTAAAGGTCAAGAGGAAGTGATTCTAGGTAGAAGAGGGAGGGAGGACAGAGCCCAGCGTGTTCGTGGACAAAAGCACAGCACATTGGGAGCAGAGTCAGCTAAGGGACCAAAAGGCTGAAATGAGGTTGGACCTGCAGGAGCACCTGGGTTAAGACCTGTCCTGTAAGCCAGGGCAAGAGTTTGGATTTTCTCCTAAGGAGTGTAGGACATTTACAAGCCCCTCTATGACCTGGCCTCTGCCCACCTCCTGGAATCCCCATCTCAAACCAAAGGCTCTAAGGACCCCCAACTGCTGTAGTCATTCCCCTGCCCCACTTCCCCATAACATCCACCTCCAGGGGCATGCTGAGCCCCTCCCGAGAGTGTCCCCTTCTCCCCCACCTTCCCCGTGCCTGGTTAACTCAGCTCCTCCTCTTCTGCCACTACCTGGGCACCCCTTTTAGTGTTGTGGGAATTCCCACTCCTGGTCCTTCCTCTTCTCTTGCTGTCACAGCTGCAGATACCCTGATGGCTTCTACCTCCATCATACTCTCTGTTATGAAACTCATACCTGCTCACACAGCCATACAAGGCGGCACTGAGTGTTAAACCCCAGGGTTCACCAGCTAGCTGGCTCTCTTGACACATGGACCCCTAGCTGGGAGAAGCAGCCATCCCTGGTGTCGTAACAGAGAGAGAAGGTAAGTAGGAAGATGTCAGGGCTGTATCCCCGTGCCCAGCACAGAACTTGGCCCATTGCAAGCAGGCAGCCCTTGTTTTATTGTGCTTCACTGTATTGCACTTTGCAGGTACCGTGGGTTTTTTGTTTGTTTCTTACAAATTGAAGGTTTGTGGCAACCCTGCATTGAGCAAGCTTATTGGTACCATTTTTTCCAAAAACGTTCCCTCACTTTGTATCTCTGTGTCACATTTTGGTAATTCTCGCAATATTTCAGTTTTTCTATGTTATATTTGTTATGGTGACCTGGAATCAGTGATGTTTGATGCTACTGCTAGGACTTGCTGAAGGTGAGTTAGCTTTTTTTTTTTTAGCAATAAAGTATTTTTAAATTAAGTACATTTTTTAGACATAATGCTATTGCATATTTATAGTGTAAATATAACTTTTATATGCCTTGGGAAACCAAGAAATTCATGTGACTCACTTTATTGCAATGTTCCCTTTATCGTGATGGTCTGGAACCAAACCCGCAATGTCTCTGAGGTGTGCTTGTATTGGCTGAATGAGTGAATGACTTTAAAGTTACAAAATGTCTCCATAGCATTATTTCTGCCTTTTTCCCTTGCAAGTATACTATTTTGGGGCAAAGATATCCAAACTCCACATACCTGACTTTTAAAATGAAGTTGTTGGTAATTTGAAGGTTGCTTTTTCTTTTTTTAACCTAAAACATTGTTAGAGTGTAAAGCAATCATACTCCAATAAAGAGTTTAAAAATAACAACAACAAAAACAGTGTTAGATACATTGATTTGTACTCCCTGTTCCTTTTAGCCAAAGACTCTGTGTAGCACATCCAGAACACTGTGCTGTAAAGCTCCCCATTTGTTCTTTGACTTGGTTGTCCACACACTATCTGACAATGACAGTCTGGCCCTAATAAGGACACAACACATTCTTTCATCCATGGAGAAAATCAGCAACCTTAAAGGTTGAGCAGGTGGATATGAAGAATGATTTTCTTCCCTCCATAGTTAGGGCATCTCACCAAAAAAGTGTAAAGCAACTTGGTTGCAACCTTTAAGGAAAGTTAGTTTCTACCCATTGCATTAAGTGGCCCCTTTTAGACCATTACCCTGTGGCCAACCAACCTAGCTAAATAAAATAGTTTATTTTAGATCTTCCTCACCCTCAAATTTAAACAGTTTTTCCCTCCTGTTAGTTTCAGCCATTTACAGGCACACACAGCCCATGGGGCAATGAGCAAGCTGCCCAAGTTAACCCCGGGCTGTGATAGTCGCTTTCTGACTTACAGGTGGGCTGAATTTCAAAGATGCTGATGGTGTGACGTATACTTAGTATAGTTTTTTCTAAAATCTGTAATGAAATTAGAGAAAAATCTTTTGGAAATTAAAATAAGCTTCGTTGAGCTGCTCCAGCTTTTTTTCAGAACATTCTAGATCATGTTCCAAGACACAGGAAGGAGTCATAAATCCTAGGTGAGTGGGAGAAGTGATATTACTGAGAGCTGATAAAACCCTGTAGTATGGGCTGGATTTGCTTTCTGATTACCCAGCCCCTGTGCTCTGGTTAGGATTTAAAACTCCAGGAGAAAAGCCATGCTAAGTGATTTTCAGAGCTGCTGTTGACTTATTCCAAACCACTGGGCAAGTCACTTATTTACTTAGTGTAATTTTTCTAAAATTTATATTCAAAGTAAGGTTTCCCAACACCCTTTGCCAACATTGGCGAAATAGGTTTTATGGTAGTTAACCATTATTTAACACCAAGGGAGAAACACCTGATAAGCAGAAAGTATTTAGTAATCTTTGCTTTTCTGCTCTAAACTGTTACTTATTGGTACCGATTGAAGCCCTATGGATTAGTGAAAATGAAAGAGGACACTGGAAGCTTTAGTCCAGGTTGGCCACTCAACAATCATGATCTTCTCTGAGTCACCTAAGTCCTGATTTTCTAAGGAGTTACTTTTTCTATGGGGAGTTAAGTATGTTAAGCAAAGATCTACACATCACAGATTAACCATTGTTTGGTTTTGTTACATTCAGTGGCTCATTTGGCTTTTTTTTTTAATGAAGAAATAAAGACATTATTCCTGCACAGTGATTCCCAGCATCTTCCAGGGGAAGAGAAACCCCCAGACCTGCTGAGTCAGAACTGAGCTAGGTGTCCTGCTCAGCCAGCCTCCTTTCTGGTGGGAAGACATCTGCTCCTCTGTGCTCATCTCACACTGCTTTCTATTCATATTTGTGCCCCAGAAAAATTAGGAATGATTCCATACTCTAGATATAGAGATTTGCTTCCAAACAGCAGAAATTTTGAGTTAAGTTTGCAAATGATAAGGAGCAGCCAGGACACAACCACATACATATCCCTTCTACCTTCTGAGAGAACAAAGCAGCTTATAAAAGACATGGGTATACTAGATGACCCAGCATTTCCACTCTGAAGGATATGCCCAGAAGAACTGAAATTAGGTATGCAAATTTGCACGCGTGGTCATAGCAGCACTCTTCGCAATTGCCAAAAGATGGCAACAACCCAAACGTCCATTAACATTTGACTAAACAAAATGTGGTACATTCATACAATGGACTATTCAGCCATAAAAAGGAATGAAGTACTGATCCATGTTCAACATGGCAAGACGTTGAAAGCATTATGCTAAGTGAAAGAAGCCAGGCACAAAAGGCCACATATCGGATGGTTCCATTTCTGTGAAATACCGAGAACAGTCAAATGCATACAGACAGAAAGCAGTCTGGTGGTTGCCGCAGTCTGGGAGAGAGGGGAAATGGGGAGTGACTGCTTAATGGGTACAGGGTTCCCTTCTGGGGTGATGAAAATGTTCTGGAACTAGATAGTGATGACAGTCGCACAACATGACCAGTGATGACATACCACTGAATTGTACACTTTAAAGTGATTAAAATGGTGAATTTTACATCATGTATATTTTGCTACCAAAAAGGGGGGGGGGGGTGGAAAAGAAAAGAAAGAAAGAAAGAAAGGCAAGAGGTATATCAAGAAAGACATTTCTGAGTCAGTGTGGGTTCCAAACTCAAATGCCTTTGCGATGCTTTGGGTAATAAAAGCGAAGGAGGTTGTGAGAGACAAAAGAGAGGTGGAGTCTATGGCCATCCCTAAAAAGACTAATAGAAAAAAGTTTAAAAGACTTTATGTGAACAGTGACAGCTCAGAGTAGTTGGATGAGGCCCAGGGGCAACAGGGTTTGTAATCCCCTGTTAAAGGAAACCTAAACTGTCTTTGACACAGGTCAGTTACAGTGGCTTTCTTATGTAATTTAGAGTCTTGAAATGTTGGGTGACACAAATGCTTCAGATAAGACAGGTTTGGGAGACCTTTAACAACACAGATAACTAAGGTAAAACTTCTGTGGTGGGGTTTGCTGTTGGTGAAAGCAAAAAAAATAAGAAATTTTGGGTCAGCACAGAGATCATCCTAGAATGAAACATACCACTTGCTCTATTTTCTTCACTTGGTTTATGGGAATGAAAAATATCTATCCGGCTCACCTCACAAAGAGATGGATAACCTGGAATCAGTTCTTTAGGCTAAGTCTCAGTTTATTCATCTGAAAAATGAAAATCATAATAATGGCTAAATCTTGCTGCCTAGCTGTCTACTTTAATGTCTGTCTTTGCTACTAAAATACAGCTCCTCTCTGAGGGCTGGGGCTGTGCTATGTGTGTCCACTCCTGTTCATGCAGACCCATCACAGGGCCGGACGCTTCTTAGAAACTTGGTGAATATTGGCCAAGTGATCAAGGGATGAGAGCAGTTCACCTTGGAGAAAAAAAGGCTGTAGAGGCTACAGGAAATCTCTCCTCAAGTCCCTGAAGGGGGTGTTTTGTGGGAAACAAAACTTGTCCTCTGTGCTCCCTTGGAATCGACAAGTAGGACAAGAGGCTAGAGTTGGCAAAGAGATAGGCTTAGTTCCGTGATATAAGATGAAATGGGCCACCTGGACAAGGAATAACTTCCCTGACTCTAGAGGTATTTTGACACCATTTGGCCATAAGTTTTAAAGAGATTCAGTGTTTGAATGGGTGAAGTCATCAGGCCTTAGAGTCCTTTCCAAGCCTGAAATTCATTCATTCACACTTTCATTGCCTCATTCAGGCAGCCACTTAATTGAATGCTGATTTCTATGCCAGGAACAGTGTTGTTGTTACCAAGTTCAAGCTCATGCTGCTTGCTGCATGACAGGCCAGTAAATCGAGAGACAAGGTGTTGGGGCAAGGAATAGCAATTTTATTCAGAAAGCCAGCAGTCGGAGAAGATGGTGGACTGGTGCCCCAAAGAACCATCTTACCAGAGTTAGAATTTAGGCTTCTTTTATACTAAAAGGGGAGGGGGTGTGGCTGGTTGTTGCGGATTTCTTGGTGCCAGAATCCTTTGTTCTTGCAGCTGTCCAAGTAGGTCTGATCACCATGTTCCTATATACTCCAATAAGAATTATTTTCTTTTCTGCAATTTTTATCTTTCTATGAATGGATCATGTTATATTTTAAAAGTCAGAACCTTGCAAATAAGCTATAATGTATATTTCAGGCTGTAGGCAACATTCTTTTACAAAGGTGCAAAGCCAGCATGACTCAGCACAGGTAACAGAGCACAAGGGCTGGAGCTAAAGGAATAGGTCCAGCCTGGAATCAGATTTGTTCTCTGTTACACTGTTAAGTAATGGGGGTAAAATAATGAGTTGTCTGACAGTGCCTGCCCTGGAGAAATCTTGTAGTCTTAAAGAGTATATAGAAAGGAAAATAAATTATTATGATAACAGGATATGAGAAATCATGTATTATCCTTCCACCTCACCACCCGTTTTGTCTGTCTTTAACAGTGCACCAAGACGTGTGGCGAAGGCTCCAGGTACCGCAAGGTGGTGTGTGTAGATGAGGACAAAGGTGGCGAGGTTCACGGCATGCATTGTGACATGAGCACGCGGCCTGTGGATCACGAGAGCTGTAGTTTGCAACCCTGCGAGTATGTCTGGATCACAGGAGAGTGGTCAGAGGTACGGTCCTGGGGATTCTGGAACTGCCTTCAGGTCAGCGATGGCCTAAGGGCAACAGAGTGATGACAGCAGGAATGTGGGAGACTCACACCCACCTGCCAGTTCTACTCCTGAGAACTGGGAGTCCTCAGACAAGTCCCTCAGCCTTCCTGGGCCAGATGCCTACATGTGCAAAGTGGGGGAGGTGCATGAGATGGTGTGCATGCTCCCCTCAACTCTACATTCTATGATTCACTTTGGTGTCCTATTAGTATGATTAGAAAGGAATTCTTGCAGAGGCTACACATTCATATGATGCCTGTAGGTGCCTGAAGAAACTTAAGTATAGGAAAATGTCTTAGTATCAAGGAGGCAATAGGGAATGGTAGGGACTGTGACAAACTAGCACACGATGTGTAAGGGGAACAGCGTAGGCTGTCTTCCACTCCAACAAAGGCCGTGCAGAAATGTGGGTCCAGTGTAACCAAACCTGCATTTTCAAGGGAGGACAAAAATTTGGTCTTTTATGTGAGACTCCTAATCTTAAAATGTGAACTCATGTTGTTTGTTTAAATCATTGTGTGGGGTGAACCTCCTTCATGGGCCAAATGCTGCCTCCCCATTTAACAACCTCCAATCCAGAGGAATGAAATAATTTTTCATAATATCCAAGGAATTTCAGGTGTCTATTTTTCCTCATCTCCTCCTGTACACAGTGCCTACCTAGACACTTTTTATTATTAATAAACCAATAGTACTAATCACACGATTATATTTACAAACCTCATGACCTTTTCAAATACTGAAAGACCTATAACATCAACATTTGCCACAAAGAATTTAGAATCTGGGCTCATAGCAAAGGTGCTTGCTGTCACTGGAGTCTTGTAAGAGTTTGACAGGGCAGCGATTTCATGTTTTAATGGAATGAATACTTGCATTTAGATGATATGTGTGTTGGGTGTTGAATTGTTTCTGTACTAAAACTGTTCCTAAAGTCTTTTCTAACTACGTCTCCCCATCCTTCACTCTACTCCCCTCCTGCAGGACATTTGGCACTGTCTGGAGACATTTTTGGTTGTCACAACGGGGGGAGGTGGGATGCTACTGGCATCTGGTGGGTAGAGACCAGGGATGCTGCTAAACCTCCTACAATGCACAGGACAGCCCCACAACAGAAAGCAATGCAGCCCAAATGTCAGGGGTGCTGAGGCTGAGAAACCATACTCTGTACCAACCCTGCATGTGCTTGGTTTGTTCTCAGAGAAGGGATGGGAGCTGTGGTCTGGATCATTAGAAGCAGATTTACTCTTGGACAGCCAGAAACATGGGAAGTCCAGATGAGTGTTCAAAATAGTCCTTGACTTTGACTTATTTTATTATTATTATTTTTTGAGGGGTATACCAAGTTCTTACTTTGGCTTTGATGAACAGGTTCCAACCCATTCAGATACCAAGGGCGGTGGGGAGGGGGTGCAGGGGGCTCCTCTCTTCTCTTCAGTTCACCCCTCCTCGTGCCTTGAAAGTCATGATCCCTAACTTTGGGTTCTCTGGGCTGCTGCACGAGGCCACACCCTGGCTCTCAGTAGCAGAAAGCCTTCCTTTCTGGCCCCCCCCACCCCAGGCCTCTATCCCTTGGACCACTCACCTCTCTGCCTCCTGGGAGCCTCTTCTTCTTGGTTTCTGGCTTGGTTCTTGATCACTCATCTTGCTGGAGTTTGTATGCCAGTCACACTGCCAAGCTAGACATCCGCATCTTAGCTGGTTTTGGTGTGTTGTTATTATTATCCTGAAAGAGTTTTTATCTCTTTCTAAGACTTGAGTCATGTTACTCCTGTGACTTTAACATAACCTTAATCTTTACCCCCAAAAGATGAGATAGGGAGATTTTTTTTGATTAATTAATTAATTAATTTAGGCTGCACCAGGTCTCAGTTGCAGCACACGGAATCTTTGTTGTGGCATGCAGGATCTTTTAGTTGCAGCATGCAGACTTCTTAGTTGTGGCATGCGGACTCTTAGTTGCGGCATGCATGTGGGATCTGTTTAACCCAACAGGGATAGAACCCCAGACCCCTGCATTGGGAGTGCGGAGTTTTACCCACTGGACCACCAGGGACGTCCCTGGGAGAAGTTGTTGTTTTTTTTTTAAAGCCCTCAACACATCTGCAGATTCTCAGGTGTGTCCTGCCATGTACAGATACAAGGACCATAGGAAGGGACCCTGCAAGGGGAGCGATACCCAAGGAACGGGAACAGAATCCCCTCTAGAAAAGCTTCTAGTAAAATACAAAAGCACAGCAAGATATGTCTTCTCTCTGGGGCCTTTATTACCTGGAGAGTTCTGTGTGCTCTGTATTAGAGAAGAGGACTCCATCACCCCTGGCCCACGTGTGCATTTCCCTGGTTAGGCCTGAAGTGTATCAGTAGTACAAGGAGCCCACATACTTACTGTTTCATTTTGCTTTATGGTTATTTTCAAGTTAGAAAAGTAACCTACGCTCATGATGAAGCACGCACATGGCACCAAGGTATGGAGAGTCGACCGTAAGACCTTCCCCACCTCACTCCTCTCTCCCCTCCCCAGAGATGAGAACCTATTATACTTCAGAATTCTGGTCTGAAATGGATTAAGGAAGTCAGAGGCACTCAACATTTTCAGGATGCTCTTAACAGCTACTGAAGAGTGTGTTCTTTCCAGCTGTTTTCAGAGCTGTGGAGGCCTCTGAATAAAACCTGACCATATTTGGGGCTCATTTCCACCCATCAGTGCCTGTCTCCCACTGCATCCCCCACGTAAATGGCCACTGGGCTGCTTTTGCTCCTGGTTGGTAGGGAGAAAGGGTCTTAGCATTTGCCTTCTCAGACGTACAGCCTTGTTTAAATTAGTACAGACTGAGGTCAGGGTACACAGGCACTGAGTTAGATACTCTAAAATACCCACAGCTTGGATAGACAGCATTTGTAAGCTGTCTGTCCATGCATGAAACACCTCAGACTAGCCCTGCTCTCCCCTGGCCTGGCATCAACTGCGTCTTTGGGCATTTGAACAGCGGCAGCCAAAGAAGGAAGAAATGTACGCAGAGCATTTCCAGGTCTCGAGCCAGCTGGAAGGAGGGCCCAGGATGCTTTGCATGCCTGTGGCTGGGCCAGTTCCCTCCTCCCTCCAGGACCGTGTCAAGGGGAGTCTTCCCCCTAGAAAAGTTACAGGAGCAGCAAGCCATGTGGTTTAAAGCAATAGCTCAGGAGACTCCAGGAAAAAGAGACACTGGTTTTAATAGCAAATGAGAACTGATGGACGCTATGGTCTCTCACCCCAGAAAAAGCAAAACACACCACATGCTGCGTACTGTTTCCAGGGTTCATCTGGTCCCCCCTCAGAGAACCTTTGATTTCGAGAATCCTGAAACTCTACCTTAATTTTATGTCACATTTTCAGAGGGAGTGGCCCATTATCTGATGACTTTGCCCAAAAATATCATCAAAACAATTGTTTTCTTTAAAAAATAATATAGAAAATACTTCGCTGAGGAGGTTGAACATAATCTAAAATCTTATTAATAACCAATTAGATGTCCCATCACAGAAGAGAGCTGAGACACCAGTAAAATACCTTTCCCTTCTCCTTTTCTGTCTTGTCTGGGTATTTTTAAATGCTGTATACTTATAGCAGAAGGCCTAAATGACTGCATGATTTAGAGAGAGCCAGGGTGGGAGGAAGCAGAAAGGTAACATTAATTTTAAGTCACGATACACAGCCAAGGAGAGAGGAGAGAGAAAGAAATTAAGTGGAGAGCAGGTGGGAAAGCAAACTATCAAACAGGGAAGGAAAATTGTCCCTGAGTCCTCTCTTGGCAGAGCGCCTGGATTTTGTACACAGGTGGTCTCGGGCCCTCTCTCCATCCCACTTGGTCACTTCTCTGATGCGGTCATTGGAGGTTTGGAAACGCGTGATTTGTCCGCCAGTGTGTAGGGCTGTGGATGCTGCGAGTGGACCCAGTGACCGCTGGGGCGCCTCCCCCCCCCTCCTCCCCTTGAAATCCAGAGCAGGGGCTTGAGGCGCCCCCACCCACAGTGGCGGCCAGAAGATGTCGTGGCAGCCCTCCGTCTGGGAAGGCTCCTGTAGGGCTGCATGTCCTCTGTGTGCCACGGGCTGCTGCGCGCGATGCATACGCAGCTAATAAAGTGAGAGCTCTCCGCCCTGTTGTCCCGGGGTCAGCGTTCGATGTGGAGGTCAGAGGCCTATTGTGGCTGCCCCCCAGGCCCCACTCCAACCTCTGCTCTCTACCCCTCTCTTCCCAGTGCTCAGTGACCTGCGGAAAGGGCTACAAACAAAGGCTTGTCTCCTGTAGCGAGATTTACACCGGGAAGGAGAATTACGAGTACAGCTACCAAACCACCATCCACTGCCCAGGCACGCAGCCGCCCAGCGTCCAGCGCTGCTACCTGCGGGAATGCCCTGTCTCGGCCACCTGGAGAGTTGGCAACTGGGGGAGCGTAAGTAGACGATTGAGCGATCAAATTGGCAAGCTTTTGGATCTCAAACCCTGACTTAAACACGTCCTGCTTGAGCTGTCCTTCCAGGAGAGCCCTGGGTGAGAAACAGGGGTTAGCATTTTGAAATGGGCTGAAGGGGAAAGAAGGCGTCTCTGCTTGCTGGGCCGTATGGCCTGGTGCTTGAGGGGCTGGGGGGGGTGGGGAGGGCCTGAAGCCAGACAGCCTCCATCTGATTCCTGGTTCTGCCGCTTCCCAGTTACACGACCTTGGACAAGGTGCCAGACGTTCACGTCTGTTTCCTCCCCTGCAAAATGGGTGGTTGCGAAGATGAAATGAGTTCATGCATAAAAAAGCATGTGGGTTAAAATGGCAACTTTTGAAGCTCCGTATATTTTACCACGATTTAAAATTAGAAGGCACCCAGAATTCTAGTCTCTCACTGAAAAAGGGTTACAGAGGTGTTCATTGCTGTAGGTTCTGGCACTAAGAAATCTATAAGTGCTAGTCCCTCTACATCAGGAATCCTTGGTTGCACTGGGGTAACAATGAGTAGGAATATTTGATATTGGCATTCCTGCCCTGGAAAATTGCTCTAGCCGCCTGACTCCTTACTACGGGGCTTTCACTGATGCAAAGTGATGACCGGGCAAAAAGTTTGGGACCAGTTGAAAGTGGTTAAGGTTTAAATCTTGGCTCCACCATGACCTTAAACACATTTCCTAACATTTGAGCCCCAGTCTCCCCTCTGTAAAAAAAAAAGAGAATAATGCTAATACTATCTCATAGGGTGCTTGTGAGGCTAAGATGAGAAAATTGTGTGTGTGTGTGTGTGTGTGTGTGTATATATATCTCATATGTATGAATACATACGTAGGTACGTAGGTACGTATGTACAGATGTGTGTATATAAAACTTAGCACAGAGACTGGCCTGTAGTAAGTGCTCAGTTTGTGTCAGCTCTGTGTTTTCAGCAACATGGGGTCCTGTACCAGCCCCCAGGCTCTGAGCACCGCACCAGGAGAAGCCCACGCCTCCAGGTTCCATAGCCACATCTCTGAGCCTGCTCTTCCTTACAGTGCTCCGTGTCCTGTGGTGTCGGAGTGATGCACAGATCTGTGCAGTGTCTGACCAATGAGGACCAGCCCAGCCACTTATGCCCCACTGATTTGAAGCCTGAAGAAAGAAAAACCTGCCACAATATATATAACTGTAAGTTGGCCAACCAAAGCCATCTTTCTGGAGCTTGAAAAACAAGTTTCATTGTTGATGTGCTTGCCTGCCTTTTTCAGAAATACAGAAGTTATTTTTAAGAGATTGGCCCTCTTGCGAACAAACATGAGGGTGCCTAACTTAACACCTTCTGTTCGCGGCCACTGCACATCCTGCAGAATCACAGCCAGTTTTCACGGTTTGTGTTTTCCAGGCGAGTTGCCCCAGAACTGCAAAGAGGTAAAAAGACTGAAAGGTGCCGGTGAAGATGGGGAATATTTCTTGATCGTCACGGGAAAGCTCCTGAAGGTACGCGTCGCAGCTCGGTCATTATTTCTAGACTGGTTTCAGAGCCAGCAGCCCTGGATCTCATCGCCCCATTTCCGAGCTGCCCCTTGCAGGCTAATTCTGGTCTGTCTTTCAGGTCTTCTGTGCAGGGATGCACTCTGACCACCCCAAGGAGTACATGACACTGGTCCACGGCGACTCTGAGAATTTCTCTGAGGTTTATGGGCACAGGTAGGAGAGCTCAGGCTCAGAATAGCTCGGACACCTGGAGATCCCTGGAATTGCCTCCCCATCCTTACTGCAACATTCTCTCTGTCATGTAGGTTGCACAACCCAACGGAATGTCCCTACAACGGGAGCCGACGTGATGACTGTCAGTGTCGGAAGGACTACACGGCGGCTGGGTTTTCCAGCTTCCAGAAGATCAGAATAGACCTGACCACCATGCAAATCATCAGTGAGTTCCCTGGGATGTCCTGGGGGATGTGTCCGTGGGTCTCTCCATTCGGGCGGCGAAGTGTCCTTCGCGGGGGCTGGGCCGAGGCCTGGAGGGTGTGAAGATGAACTTAGGGTCCAGGCATGGCAGTCCCAGTCGAAGCTGCCTGAGGGTGAGGTTTGCACCTTTTGATCACTGCTGCCCCCCCCACAGTGCCTGGAAAGTGCCTAGCACGTGGTAGTGCTCCATCAGATTTGTGACGAATGGAGAAGGTGGAAGCACATTAAAGGGTGCCATCGCCGTGGGGGAGTCAGGGCAGCATCCCCCAAGATAGGACATTGAAATGGAGACCTTGAGGCCAAGTGGGAGTGAGCCAGGTGTCGAGGTGGGCAGAGCAAGCATGGCAGCAGAAGTTTGGAAGGGAAAAGAAGGTTTAAGGTAGCAGATGCAAACTCCAAATCTATGAAATTCATGTAGCAATCTTCACCCCACCCTGGGCTCCCACCAGCAGTGTACACACACACACACACACACACACATAAAACTAATTTTCTCTGATTGTCAATTTACAGAAGAAAAATGGAGGACAGAATTACCTTTTTTTAAACTAGCCTGTGCGTGGGCTGATTTCATACTCTGGCTAACACTGCATTTTTGTTAGGGACATTAATCATAGGAGTGGTTAAAGACAGCTCACATATCTAAGCGCGTCCCCTCGAATAGAGGAAAACACAGGAATAATGAATAATTAATTTTTCTTCATTAACGTTGTTCCTGTAGTCTTGCATTGCTTTCCTCTGGAGGTAGATTAAACTTGATTTGTACCAAGATATTTTTAATTGCCGTCAGGCAGACGGATGAGGGCTGAGGGAAGAGTCTGCAGTTTCCCGCTTAGATAACATCCTGGCTGAGACCCAGGGCTTCTGCGTGCTGAGGCGGGCAAGGGCCCCTCCAAAGACCCTTGGAGGTCGGGGGACTCAGATTTCCCTGCCACAAATCTGCAGAAAGATTAAGACCTTCTCTTGCTCTTTCCGAACGACAGAGCAGAAAGCTGGTCTCCAGTTCCCCCCAGACTTTGCAGGATTCTCCATCTGTCCCCTCCTGATTGGCCTTCCCCATCCCAGAGCTGTTCTCAGCTAGAAGAGGGTTAAAGACACGAGCACTGTTTTTATTGGCTTTTTTTCTAACTACAAGTTAGCCCCAAACTTGAGAAACTGCCATTAATACTTTCAAGATGTGGGTTCTAATTGCTCCACATTTTGGCAATAACAGTGGCTGGGCCACGGGAGGACAGATGAGCCTCGGGGAATAACTGCTAAGTAGCTGGAAATGCTTCGCTGGCTTATTTCCCGCGTCCTGCAGCCTCGGAGGCCGCCGTCTCCGGGAGATTCACAATCAGCCAATTACACTACTTTTAAGGGAGGTGATTCATATATTTATTTATATAGGAATAGATTCCAAAGTCATCTTAAACCCCCTTTTTGGCTTCCATACTGTGAGAAGACAGGCAGTGCTGGTAAAACCCAGGGAAGGAAGCTCTCGGACCCACAGATATAGCGGGGGGAGTGCAAGTATACATCTGGATCCATTTGCTCACTAATCATACTTTGGGTTGATTTTTTTTTTCTTTTCTCTCCCATTCCCTCTTACGATTTCTCTAACTCTCCTTCTTCCCTTCTGTCTTCTTATTACCATCCTGTCCCTTCCCTACCTCTTTCTCATACTCTCATCAATCTGCTCCCTTTAACACTTTCTCCAAAACCCCACAGCTACTGACCTACAGTTTGCCAGGACAAGCGAAGGACATCCCGTCCCTTTTGCCACCGCCGGAGACTGCTACAGCGCCGCCAAGTGCCCCCAGGTACGTGCGAGGTGCCTCCCCACCCCCCAGCCGGGGAGCCGCATCCCCCCTGCCCCCCACCCCCACCCTTGACTGCATCTGTTTCTGCAGGTGTAATTAGAACAGCGTCTCTGGAAGGCAGTTTGGCCACCTGTGTCAAGGGTCTCACAAATGCTCACAGCCTCTAACCCAGTCACTCCGCTCCTAAGAGTGTTTCCTAAGGAAATGAGCACAGCTACAGGCCAAACATCCACATTCAGCGAAATGTGTCTACGGTCATGGTGAAAATTTAGAAACAAATTAGATATCACATGGCAAGGGTTTGGTTAAACAAATGATGATGTTAAAACAAAATATTATGCAGTCAGTGACATGTCAGTAAATGTTTAATAACTGGCTCTCCAGGTGAAGAGGGGGGAAAAAGATCAATGCTTTTGTAGCATTTGCCCATTTCTGTGGTGTAAATTTTCTCCCTGACTGGTTTCAAGTTGTCAATATCATGTCACAAAATGGAGAGTTGGGGAGAGATGCACACAGTTGCCTCTCAAAAGCCAGTACAAGTGGGTTCCAACACCCCACTGTGAGCCATTAAAAATTCTGAATATTGCATGAGACAGAAAAACCGTCACTCCTATTTCAGATGTATAAAGGTGCAGTGCTCAGACCAGGAAGTGCGAAGTATCTCATGAATCCGCTCTCCAGCAGAGTAGCTGAACAGCAGTCTTACCCAGGCTACAGTTGCACACGTTTTTGCCTCCTTAGAGGTGTGGCAAGTTTTTTCTTGCTTTTTGGAATAGGCTGTGAAAATCCTCCTGAGCTCATTTTGCAAAGCGGGCATCTGTCTTTGCCAGAAACTTCTGCAAGGAGAAGGCAGGACAGACATAATGCATTAGGTGATTCTGGACAGGAGAACGTGGCCCCAGTCTTTCCGTTGATTTACATGAGGACTTCACAAAGCAGTTGTCAAACGCTGTGGCAGGAATTCTCCGCGTTGCTGTGGGCCTTCCCAGATTCTAGGAATCGGGGCTGGGTGATGCTCAGGACCCCAGGCACTGTCTCCCCAGGACACGTTTACACACAACCACAGAGACCATCGAAAGACAAACACATCTGAATTTTCTTTTAATGACGTGTTTTCTCAGCCCCAAGCTTTAGAAAGTATTGCTAAACATTTTAGAGAAGTGAAAAGGAAGCTCTCGGGGGAGAAAGAAAATAAACAAAGGACAGAATGTTAAAAGAGGCCTTTTCTCCATTACCCAGGAATTGAAGACTTTTGAAGTGCGGTTTCTTTAGAGCACTTGACGACTTCAAACACCCCATTCGTATGGGTTGCATTTAACAGCTTATAGATTGGCGAGTCCTGCCTTTCTCAAATGCCTCAGGATTTTCTTGTTTCGATATGTGCATCTTTGGGGAAACTTAAGTAAATGAGAGGTAATTTGCATTCAGTTATTTCATAATTCAGAGACAAATGGACTGATTGATTTGCTAAATTCTGACACTAAAGCAGTTGCTAAGTGAGAAAAGCAAAGCCAGTGAGAGGGTAAGTTGTATTTTTTCCAGCCCATTCTTCAAACCATAATGGAAACTTTTAGAATTCAATTCCTTAGAAGTTTATTGAGCAGCAACTATATTGATGAAAGAAGGGAGTTTTTCAAATCACTTTTCCAGGGAAAAGTCTGTAGAAAGCATGACTATGCAAACTGCTTTGGAGCCCTGCTTGTCCTTTGATCTGTGATTGCAGAGAAATCAAAGCGGAGGGCTGCTCTGTTTGACAGTCTGCTGCATCTTCCTCCTCATCCATTGCTGTTGCTGTGGGAGGCCCCCAAGAGCCCTCAACTCAAGATACAGCCAGAGTGTGTTTTGTTTTCCTGATCACAGTGGATGCGGCATTACCGTTACTGATGCTGGTGTTAATAGCGTTTCTTGAGCGTTTACTGCACTTGAGACACTGTGCTCAGTGTTTCTAAATCAGTGTAGCATTTAATCATCCACAACATCCTATGAAAATGCCCCCTTTTGACAGTTGAGGAAACTGAGGTCTAGAGACATAGGGTAACTTACCCAAAACTACACTGGTGCTCAGTAGAGGCCTGATTTTATCCCAAGTGTGTCTGAGTCCAGATCCATGATGGTAGACACGTCTGACTGATCCCATTTCCAGACAAGACTTTTGAAGCATTCACCTTGTCCAAACAGAGAACAAAACCTCCCTTTGTCAGAGGTATTAAACATCTTTCGCTAACTTTTCTGGATCATCTAGTGTATGCCTGTCTTAATTACCTTTACTCTTTTAAATTAGCAACAGGAGATAGTAGCTAAAACTCTCATGCCCTTTAGACCCTGAAGATAAGGCCTTCAGGGGCAGAGACATCCCAGACTGGAGCTAGAAAGGACAGTAGGTCTTAACTCCTCTGATGACACTCAGCTTTTAGAGTGCTAATTATCAACTAGGACCCTGGCTGAAAATGCAAATCCCTGCACCTGAAAAGGCCAGAAGGAGACTAAGGAGAAAAACCTCTTGTTTATCACCTGCTCTGAAAGGGCAGATCTAGCTAGCAAGTAGTCTGTTTGGCTATGTGCTCAGACACTGAACAACCCGATCAGCCCAGGGCATCCTCAGGCTAGAAGCCTGGACCTTTGAAGGACTTTGACGTCAAAGCAGATCATCTACTTTCTGCGATGCAGCGGAACAGGCAGTCTTTGTGGGAAACAGGATAGGGAAGGAGAGAAGAGGGCGTCCTTGGCAACAGTGAGCCCCGGGCATTGTGATCAGTGTGGATGCCCTCCTCAGGGCAGGAATTACAGTAAGATAAGCACATGGCTAGGTGGGCTAACACAGCCAGTGTCTGAGGAGGCTGGACAAGGAGGCTGAGCCTCCAGTGTAGCCATGGTCACATACCTGGGTACTGAAGCCACTTAACATACCACTAACATCTGTGTAGTACTGTCATAAAACAAGTTCCAAAAATATTTTTAAAATATCACCTGCTCTCTGCCAGGTAATGAGCTAGGTGTGTTATACCTTCTGTAATCCCCTTTTATTCACAGGTTATATCTTATTGACCCATTGTACAGATGGGCTCAGGAGAGATAAGAGATAATACCTCGCTTGCCTGAGGTCACACTAAAGGTAGCAGAGTCAGGATTCTAGAATAATTTCATCCCCCAGACCACAGCACGATTGATGTTTTGGGCTGAATAATTCCTGTTGTGGGGGACCATGCCGTGCACTGTAGGATATTTAGCAAGATCTCTGGTCTCTCTCCACCAGCTGCTAGTGGCACATACACACCCACCAGCTGTGATGTGACAACCAAAAATGTCTCCAGAGATTGCCAGATTTCTCCTGGGAGCAAAACTGTCCTCTGATAAGATCCACTGCTTTAGACTAAACTAAATCCTCCCATCACCTCTGGGAATAGGAATCCTGTTTGTCCCCAGTATACAGATGTGGAATTTAAGGCCCCTAAAGAGTTCATAAACTCTGTTTAGTGAGTATTTATGGAACCGACATGGAGAGGAAACCTCCAAGTCACATCTAATCCTGGAAGTCTTCATGGAAGAGCTAGGATGTAATGTTTAGTAAGACTCTGTCAAGTGCCTAGTCATATAAGCCATAACTGATATAAAGAAAGCAATACGAAGCCCCTCCCCTTGATAATCTTACTATTATATTATAGAGAGAAAACTTACACTTACAAAACAATTAGAAAATGTAGGACTGATACCAGTATTTTTGAGTATCTGCTAGGTACCAGCCATTCACTCCATGGCTAATTTCATTTAGTCCCTGACTACACTATGCTGAAGGAGGCACTTGTGTTACCTTCCATTTTACAGTTGGACAAACTGAGGTTCTTACAGAGTTGATAATCTGCCCAGGTGGAAAAGCTGCATTTACACTTAGGTCTGATTGGATGTGCTTCTCCACTTCTCTGCTCTCCTTGATTTATTAAAAGTCCGTTTTGACAAAGAACTGGATCATAAGGCTCGGAGAGGAAGCATTCACTCACGTCTACCCGTTTGCGCAGAAAGAACACTTAACTCTGAAACTGTACATGGTGGAGTAGGAAACCTCAAGAATCTATTTTAGATGCCTTTGCGGAGTCATTTTTGCAAGAAAGACACAGAGACGGATGGAGAAAGCAAGACAGACTCTCTGCTGCACCGTCTCCTTGGAAATAAACATGGAAACACTCGAGGCCACGTTTGGAAAGGAGTGCCGGAGCAGGTCTGGGTTCCTTGGGCTTGGAAGCTGTGGCGGGTCCCCCGCAGTCCAGAGCGGGCCGCGCGCGCCCTCTGCGGGCCGTTTCCGAGAACGCGCCTCTTCTTTGAAGTCCCGCCCCGCTGTGCTTAGGACGCGGCGTGCTCAGCGCCGCGGGGAGCTGATGCCCAGGAAGCTTTGGCAGCGAGATCTTGTTAGAAAAATTACAGTGTGGCATTTTGTTCTTGAAGGAATCTGATAATTGTGAGCAACATCAGGATTGCTGTGTTAGGGACGCAGAATAGCGGTAGTTGAGAGCGAGGACTTTGAAGTCAGGAAAAAGTGAGTTGGGCTCTGTGTCTCCTGGAGAAGTTAATCACCTCCGCCGGGGCTCGCTGTCCCCATCTGTAAAGAAAATTCCCTTCTAAGAGCTCTTGCTAGGATGGATGAGATGATGCATGTAAAGTGCCTGGTTCAGAGCTACCCCCTACCCCCCAAAAAGAACCCTCAGTCATTAGTAGCTATCATAATTAATTAATATCTTTCTCCGAGTTACCTTTTATTGTGCGGCCTTTGCCCGGGACGTCACGTGGACTAAAAGTCTTTGTCGTTGGCCATTTATTCCAGGGTCGTTTTAGCATCAACCTTTACGGAACCGGTCTGTCTCTAGCTGAATCTGCCAGATGGATCTCCCAAGGGAATTATGCCGTCTTTGACATCAAGAAGTCGCCGGTAAGGTTACCAATGGCTTGGGGGATGGGTTTTGTTTTTTCTTCCTTCCTCCCTCCGTGGCCGTGGTGCTAAAGCAACGGGTGTGCTTTCCCACTTCCTCAAACCATTTTACAAAGTGTCAGGAAGAAAATTTAGGACATAAATCGAAGGTTGAGGCATGTACAGGTAAGTGGAGCAGAGAGTCTTGCTTCCTTTCTGGTGAATTCTTCCCCAGAGATGTGAACCTGTGAACCATTGGAACAATTAGAAGGATGCCTAACCAGGAAGCTGAAAGCAGTCAGCAGCCTCTAAGGGAAGTGTGTGGCTCAGACACCTTGCAGTGAATTAGCCAACATGCGATTCACCTATGTGAGCTTAGGGACAATGATGTCTGTCTGTTTCAGAAGAATTGAATACAAACCAGGCTAGAAGAAGGGGTAATTCATGAGGAGGGTTTCTAGAGAATTAAAGAAACACAGGCTCGGCAAGTCAGTTTTTCAGGCTCTAAAATCTTGCTGCTCAGGGTGGAATCCCCCCCCGCAGTACCTGCATCACCTGCGACCTTGTTGACAATGTACTTTCTGGGGCCCCAGAGCTTCTGAACAGGACCTGCAGCTGAACGAGGTCCCAGATGGGTCCTGAGCACAGTACAGCTTGCGATGCTGTGATCTGCGTACTGCTTCTCAGCCTGGGTGTGTGTTAGAATCACATGGGAAGGTTTAAAGTGTATGTGCCCAGGTCCTACCCAGATTCCCTGAAGGGGAATCTCTGACACAGGGAGAATTTGAAATCCGCCCCGCCCCGTGACTCTAATGTGTAAGCCAGGGCAGAAAGCGCTGCCCTTTCCAGCTTAGAAGTTGCAAGGGTGTGGGGCAGCCTGACCCGCAGGCAAATGGGAAACTTACCAGGGTGTGGCCTGTGGCCCCAGTCCTGCCTCAGCTGTGACCTCTGCCTCTGGGTCTCCTCAGACAAGTGAGTAAGGGAGGAAAAAGAAGAGGACTGGAAAGTGGGGTATTATTCCAAGGTGAGGTTGCCAGACAAAATACAGGCACCCAGTTAAATTTGAATTTCCAATAAACTAGAAAGTTTTGTTTTGTTTTGTTTTTTACTGTAAGCATGTCTGAAACATTGCATGGCACATACTTATTCTAAAAAAAAAAGTATATGTTGTTTATCTGAAATTCACATCTGACTGGATGCCTGGTATTTTTATTTGCTAAACCCTATCAAAATCAGAACATAAGGAAACAGCTCAATCAACCAGCTTCCACTCAGGAAGGGAAGGTACATCAATTATGACATCCTGGGAAGAATCTCGGAGGTTCCTGATCCCTTTTTTTTTTTTTTAGCTTCCGGGATTAAATTTGTGTTTTTGGAAAAAACAAAAAAGCAAAAAAAAAACCTCCTCTCTTACTCCCTCTTTATCTAAGCCAATCACCACCTTCAAGTCTGATTAAATGGCCATATCGGTTGCTTATAAATTAATCATTAAAATTTTTTCCTTGTACTGAAAGGAATGAAGAGAGCCAACAGACATCACACGTGCTTTAGAATGTGTGCTTCACACTGTGCCCTGAAATCACGTTCTTCCTCGCTCCTACCATATATTATGTTTCAGTGACTGAGAGAAACAAACAAAAAAGTTAATTGCCCAATACGTGGTCAGACTTAAAGCATGATTATATAGAAAGCCATCTGTGTAAACTGTGTAACCTAAGCTTCTGTTCTGTTTGGTAGCGTCATTATTGCAGTTTTCATCCAGAACCTAAAAATATAATTACAGCCGGGAGCGCCACTTTGTGGATACAAAGATTACTGCCCTGCCAAGATGAGCTGGCTGTTTCCCTAGCCTTTAGGGTAGTCATGCCTGTGCTGAAGGGAATTGGTTTCACAATTGTCTGTCAGCATTTTTTTTTTAAATCTTGGTGTTCCATGACAGCTCAGAGAGCCTGAGCTCAAAATTAATCTCAAGGGTCTGTCGAGCACTCCTTGTGAATCCTCGGGAGCCAGAACTAAGCAATCTCTAGCTCCTAGCAGCCCCGAGAAATGATGCTTTGTGTGCCTGACATGCTGTGCAGTCCAGAGAGCAGCATCCCCTAGGGATGCTTCATGAAAATAGGCTTCCGCAGCCAAAGACACTTAGAAAATTTGTATATTTTATTTCCTTCTTGAAGAGTCATAGTAAGCATGCGTGTATTGGAGTTTGGAATAAAGTGTACAGGAGAGAAACCTGCGTGGTTTTATCCAAGCCAGCATTTCCCTAAATCAGTTGTTCTCAAACTTGGGCCAGGATTTGCTAAAACAAAGCCAGCCTGGGAAGGGGCCTGAAATGTACATTTCCAACAGTTTCCCAGGTGATGCTGATGCCCTGATCTGGACCACATTTTGAGAATCACTGACCTAAGTTAAACCAACCACAGAGCCTTCTTTTCAAAGTTACACCTTTCAGTTTCCCCGAATTACCAGTGTTCCACGGAACACACTTTGGAAAACTGTAATGTCCTATTCCCACCATGACTTACCACCATCTTGCTTCTAAGGGGCTGAGGCTGGTCTCCTCTACAGCACACCGATCCTGGCCAGTCTTAATCTTCTCTCCAAACAGCCCTGCCTTGATTCAGTCCTCACATCATCACTCCTCACTCTCCTTCGCTTTTCTGCTGGGAGCTACGGAGAGAAAAATACAATGAAACCCTCCATTTTCTGAACCCGCTCGGCGATAAAATGGTTTCCCCAAGCAAAACTATAGAAAAACTCTAGTCATTCAGGGTAAAACTGAATTACCAGAACCACTCGGAGGGCAGGAACATGGTCTCACCAGCAGGCACAAACATGGTAAAAACAAGTCTCAGTGTCAGGCTCACCCTTGGCTGCCTGTGTGTAGTGGAAAGAATTTCCTTTCTTTTTTCTTAACACTTAAGAATAATTATTTTTGTTATTGAGATAGCCCCCATGTATTGGGCAATTTACGTGCATTCAATCCCATTCCTCCAGCTTTCTCCTCGAATTCTTGGGAGGGTACTGAAATCAAAGCCCACAGAGGCTGCAGAGTATAGAGGGTAAGTCCCCAGACTTTTATGTCAGATCACCTGACATGCTCTTACCAGCTCTACCATCTTGGGCAAGTTGTTTAACTTCTCAGGGGTCTCAGTTTCTTTCTCCATAAAATGGGGACCATGGTGGTCCTGACCCAGTTGGGATCTTGTGGAGTATACGTGAAATAGGGAGATAAAGCTGTTTGTGTGTCACTGGGCAGGCAGCAGGGGCTCAGTAAGTATTAACTGTTAACGTTACAGCATTTTCATAGGCCTGAGGCTTGTCGTAAGGTTGCAGAATTGGTCAAGGTGATGAAGGAAGTAGGCTTGCTCAAGATAGAAGGACAGGGGACTGCAGCCTGAGCAGAGACTGAGCCTGGACCTGGCTGGCACCCACTGCACCACGTGGATTTTGTCCATGTGGGCCCCACCCCACTCAGGAATAAGGCATGTGGGATGTCCCCTGGGCCCGGGGATGGACTTCTGGACAAATGCCTCAGCTGTACCTGCTTGGCTTAGGGATACCAAGTTTCTGCTCTGCTTGTGTGTGAGGGGCAGCCAGACAGGAAGAGGGGCTTGGCCCAGCTGTGAGATTGGAGAGAAAAGGTTGGCATTCTGAGCTCCTCTGCCTGATGTTCTGTGCACCCTCAGCTCATGAATGTGCTCAGGGTGTGAAAGGGTCCTCAGCCCCATCTGGAAGATCCCCCCCACCCCCAGAAGGATGCCTGTTCTCAGAGCTGTTGTCTGGCCTTCTGTCCAGGAGGAGGTTCCGGAATGGCCTTCAGAGCCAGGCACAGTGAAGGGAGGTTCATTTGGGCAGGCTGAGAGAGGTGCCCTCAGGTCTTTTTGCTGCTCTGTGTACCTGGGGAGCTGGGGGTCTGTGTTTCTAAGGTGCCTGGCCCTGGGGCCGAACAGTCATTCCTTATTCTGGGGGAAGAGCTGTAAATTGAAGAATTGCTTCAAAATTAAAAATTAATGGAAGTTGTATTACCATAAGAGAGAGGGACTCAGTTCCTATCTTTTAATCTTTTAGTTCATTTGCAACCAGTGGAGTTAAGGTAACGTGAAATAAATACGTGGGTGTACGTGTAGCAAGCTCAGAATCAGTCCTCATTTATCTACCACAAGCTGCCTCCTAACCCACAATTCATTTGCGAAAATCCAATTATCCACCAAGTATAGAAATCATACTACAGACAAATAGAGTAGAACTATCTTTTATATACATGCACATTCTGTATGATCCCATAGAAGTTAATATTTATACACATATTCGTTTATATAAGAAGTGTGATTAGGACTATATTCGGAAAAAGAGAAACAAATACTGTGTTTTATGGGCAGTTTCACTCCTAGCATACTCCAAAGAAATGCAAATAAGCACACTTCAATCAAAGATGTGCTGGCTTTCCTGAATTACATGACTCAACCTCCCTTGGTCATATTGACTGCAGAAAGCAGAGAAATGAATGAAAAGTATGAGCTATAAACTTTTTTTTTTTAACATTTAATGGAATGTTTAATAATCAACATATTTTTAAAAGAATATTTCTTCTGGCAGAATCAGATGCAAGGATTTTTTTTGGGGGGGGGGGTACACCAGGTTCAATCATCTGTTTTTATACACATATCCCCGTATTCCCTCCCTTCCTTGACGCCCCCCCCCCCCCGAGTCCCCCCCACCCTCCCTGCCCCAGTCCTCTAAGGCATCTTCCATCCTCGAGTTGGACTCCCTTTGTTATACAACAACTTCCCACTGACTATTTTACAGTTGGTAGTATATATATATGTCTGTGCTACTCTCTCGCTTCGTCTCAGTTTCCCCTTCACCCCCCGCCCCCTCCCATACCTCGAGTTCTCCAGTCCATTCTCTGTATCTGCATCCTTGTTCTTGTCCCTGAGTTCATCAGTACCATTTTTAGATTCCGTATATGTGAGTTAGCATACAATATTTGTCCTTCTCTTTCTGACTTACTTCACTCTGTATGACAGATTGTAGTTCTATCCACCTCATTACATATAGCTCCATCTCATCCCTTTTTATAGCTGAGTAATATTCCATTGTATATATATGCCACATCTTCTGTATCCATTCATTTGTTGATGGGCATTTAGGTTGCTTCCATGTCCTGGCTATTGTAAAGAGTGCTGCAATAAACATGATGGTACAAGTTTCTTTTGGGATTATGGTTTTCTTTGGGTACATGCCCAGGAGTGGGATTACTGGATCATATGGTAGTTCTATTTGTAGTTTTTTAAGGAACCTCCAAATTGTTTTCCATAGTGGCTGTACCAACTTACAGTCCCACCAACAGTGCAGGAGAGTTCCCTTTTCTCCACACCCTCTCCAACATTTGTTGTTTCCGGATTTTGTGATGATGGCCATTCTGACTGGTGTGAGGTGATACCTCCTTGTGGCTTTGACTTGCATTTCTCTGATGATGAGTGATGTTGAGCATCTTTTCATGTGTTTGTTGGCCATCTGTATGTCTTCTTTGGAGAAATGTCTATTTAGGTCTTCTGCCCATTTGTGGATTGGGTTATTTGCTTTTTTGGTATGAAGCTGCATGAGCTGCTTGTATATTTTGGAGGTTAATCCTTTGTCCGTTGTTTCATAGGCAATTATTTTCTCCCATTCTGAGGGTTGCCTTTTAGTCTTGTTTATGGTTTCTTTCACTGTGCAAAAGCTTTTAAGTTTCATGAGGTCCCATTTGTTTCTTCTTGATTTTATTTCCATGATTCTAGGAGGTGGGTCCAAAAGGATCTTGCTTTGATGAATGTCACAGAGTGTTCTGCCTATGTTTTCCTCTAGGAGTTTGATAGTGTCTGGCCTTACATGTAGGTCTTTAATCCATTTGGAGTTTATTTTTGTGTATGGTGTTAGGAAGTGTTCTAATTTCATTCTTTTGCATATTGCTGTCCAATTGTCCCAGCACCACTTATTGAAGAGGCTGTCTTTTTTCCATTGTATACTCGTGCCTCCTTTGTCAAAGATAAGGTGCCCATATGTGTTTGGGCTTACTTCTGAGTTCTCTATTCTATTCCATTGATCTTCCTTTCTATTTTTGTGCCAGTGCCATACTGTCTTGATCACTATGGCCTTGTAGTATAGTTTGAAGTCAGGAAGGCTGATTCCACCAACTCCATTTTTCCTTCTCAAGATTGCTTTGGCTATTCGGGGTCTTTTGCGTTTCCATACAAATCGTAAGATTTCTTGCTCTAGTTCTGTGAAAAATGCCATTGGTAATTTGATCGGGATTGCATTGACTCTGTAAATTGCTTTGGGTAGTACAGTCATTTTCACGATGTTGATTCTTCCAATCCAGGAACATGGTATGTCCCTCCATCTGTTTGTGTCGTCTTTGATTTCTTTCATCAATGTCTTAAAGTTTTCTGCATACAGATCTTTTGCCTCCTTAGGCAGGTTTATTCCTAGGTATTTTATTCTTTTGGTTGCAATGGTGAATGGGAGAGTTTCCTTAATTTCTCTTTCTGCTCTTCCGTTGTTAGTGTATAGGATTGTAAGACATTTCTGTGCATTAATTTTGTATCCTGCTACTTTACTAAACTCATTAATGAGTGCTAGCAGTTTTCTGGTAGAGTCTTTAGGGTTTTCTATATATAATATCATGTCATCTGCAAAGAGTGACAATTTTACTTCTTCTTTTCCAATTTGGATTCCTTTTATTTCTTTTTCTTCTCTGATTGCTGTGGCTAAAACTTCCAAAACTATGTTGAATAATAGTGGTGAGAGTGGACACCCTTGTCTTGTTCCTGTTCTTAGAGGGAATTCTTCCAGTTTTTCCCCATTGAGAACGATGTTGGCTTTTGGTTTTTTATATATGGCTGTTATAATGTTGAGGTAATTTCCTTCTATGCCCATTTTCTGGAGAGCTTTTATCATAAATGGATGTTGAACTTTGTCAAAAGCTTTTACTGCATCTATTGAAATGATCATATGGTTTTTATCCTTCAATTTGTTGATATGATGTATCACGTTGATTGATTTGCGTATATTGAAGACTCCCTGCATCCCAGGGATAAACCCCACTTGATCATGGTGTATGATTTTTTTAATGTGCTGTTGGAGTCTGTTAGCTAGTATTTTGTTGAGGATTTTTGCATCTATATTCATCAGTGATATTGGTCTGTAGTTTTCTTTTTTTGTGACATCTTTGCCTGGTTTTGGTATCAGGGTGATGGTAGCCTCGTAGAATGAGTTTGGGAGTGTTCCGCCTTCTGCAATATTTTGGAAGAGTTTGAGAAGGATAGGTGTTAACTCTTCTCGAAATGTTTGATAGAATTCGCCCATGAACCCATCTGGTCCTGGGCTTTTGTGTGTTGGGAGATTTTTAATCACTGCCTCAATTTCTGTACTTGTGATTGGTCTGTTCATGGTTTCTATTTCTTCCTGGTTCAGTCTTGGAAGATTGTATTTTTCTAAGAATGTATCCATTTCTTCCAGGTTATCCAATTGATTGGCATATAGTTGCTTGTAGTAGTCTCTCATGATGTTTTGTATTTCTGAGGTGTCCGTTGTGACTTTTCCTTTTTCATTTCTAATTCTGTTGATTTGCATCTTCTCCCTTTTTTTCCTGATGAGTCTGGCTAATGGTTTATCACTTTTGTTTATCTTCTCAAAGAACCAGCTTTTAGTTTTATTTATTTTTCTTATGGTTTCTTTCCTTTCTTTTTCATTTATTTCTGCTCTGATCTTTATGATTTCTTTCCTTCTGCTCACTTTGGGGTTTCTTTGTTCTTCTTTCTCTAGTTGTTTTAGGTGTAAGGTTAGGTTGTTTATTCGATCATTTTCTTGTTTCTTAAGGTAGGACTGTATTGCTATAAACTTCCCTCTTAGAACTGCTTTTGCTGCATCCCATAGGTTTTGGGTTGTTGTGTTTTCGTTGTCATTTGTTTCTAGATATTTTTTGATTTCCTCTTTGATTTTTTTAGTGATTCCTTGGTTGTTTAGGAGTGAATTGTTTAGCCTCCATGTGTTTGTATTTTTTGCAGTTTTTTTCCTGTAATTGATATCTAGTCTCATGGCGTTGTGGTCTGAGAAGATGCTTGATATGATTTCAATTTTCTTGAATTTGCCGAGGTTTGATTTGTGACCCAAGATGTGATCTATCCTGGAAAATGTTCCATGTGCACTTGAGAAGAAAGTGTAGTCTGTCGTTTTTGGATGGAATGTCCTATAAATATCAATTAAGTCGAGATGGTCTTATGTGTCATTTAAAGCTTGTGTGTCCTTATTTATTTTCTGTTTGGATGATCTGTCCATTGATGTAAGTGGGGTGTTCAAGTCTCCCACTATTATTGTGTTCCTGTCGATGTCCCCTTTTATAGCTGTTAGCATTTGCCTTATGTATTGAGGTGCTCCTATATTGGGGGCATAGATATTTACCATTGTGATATGTTCTTCTTGAATGGATCCCTTGATCATTATGTAGTGTCCTTCCTTGTCTCTTTTAACAGTCTTTACTTTCAAGTCTAATTTGTCTGATATGAGTATTGCTACTCCAGCTTTCTTTTGACTTCCATTTGCATGGAATATCTTTTTCCATCCCTTTACTTTCAGTCTATATGTATCCCTTGGTCTGAAGTGGGTTTCTTGTAGGCAACATATAGAAGGGTCTTGTTTTTGTATCCATTCAGCCAGTCTGTGTCTTTTGGTTGGAGCATTTAATCCATTTACATTTAAAGTGATTATTGACATGTGTGTTTCTATTACCATTTTCTTAATTGTTTTGGGTTTGCATTTGTAGGTGTTTTCCTTTTCTTGTGTTTCCTCCTTAGAGAAGTTCCTTTAGCACTTGTTGCAAGGCTGGTTTGGTGGTGCTGAATGCTCTTAACTTTTGCTTGTCTGGAAAGCTTTTGATTTCTCCCTCAAATCTGAATGAGATTCTTGCTGGGTAGAGTATTCTTGGCTGTAGGTTTCTCTCTTTCAGGACTTTCAGTATATCCTGCCATTCCCTTCTGGCCTGCAGAGTTTCTGTAGAAAGGTCAGCTGTTATCCTGATGGGTTTTCCCTTATATGTTGTTTGTTGCTTTTCTCTTGCTGCTTTTAATATTTTTTCTTTGTGTTTAATTGTCGTTAGTTTGATTAATATGTGTCTTGGTGTATTTCTCCTTGGGGTTATTCTGTATGGGACTCTCTGTGCTTCTTGGACTTGGTTAATTCTTTCCTTTCCCATGTTGGGGAAGTTTTCCACTATAACCTCTTCAAATATTTTCTCAGACCCTTTCTTGTTTTCTTCTTCCTCTGGGATGCCTATAATTCGAATGTTGGTATGCTTAATGTTATCACTGAGGTCTCTGAGACTGTCTTCTATTCTTTTTATTCTTTTTTCTTTTTCCTGCTCTGTGGCGTTTATTTCCCCCATTCTATCTTCCAACTCACTTATTTGTTCTTCTGCCTCAGTCATTCTGCTGGTTATAGCATCTAGAGTATTTTTAATTTCAGTTATTTTGTTATCCATTGCTGTTTGTTTTTCTGAGTTCTTATGAACTGTTTCTTGTACTTTCTCTATTTTGTTATCGAGATTTTGTATCATTTTTACTATCATTACTCTAAATTCTTTTTCAGGCATTTTTCCTATTTCCTCCTCATTTATTTGGTCTTGTGGGTTTTTTTCCTGCTCCTTTGCCTGCATGGTGTTTCTTTGTTTCCTCATGGTTGTCCAAACTTTTGGGGTTGCTTGTCCTAGCAATAGAGGTGTTTATAGAAGACTGTCCAAGCCTCAGACTAATGTCCAAGTATTGGATTAAATGAATATTAAGTCTAGGAAACACATACATGTATAAGACACACAATTACTGCATCCGTTAGGACATAAGGCTCTAGAAAGACCTGACAGAACCCCAGTGTGCTATCAGATATTCAAAGAGAAACCCAACAGAAATTGACAACTGAAACAGAACGAATCAGAGACAAAAGCAAAAGCAAACAAACAAATAACACCTTACACATACAAACATTAATCCAGGGAGATTTTGTAAGCTAGGATCAAATATAGAAAAGAGCCAGAGTACCACCAGAGAGAATGGAGATTCTCAGAATGTAATTAGACAACTGTACTAAGAACTAAGATAAAGACAAAAGCCTAATATTAAATACCAAGGCAGTGCGTCATCTGGAGAATAGAGCAAGGAGTCTGAGCAGACCGATAGTGTTGCTTATAAGTATGTTAAGATAAAATAAACTTAAAATGGCTGGAAGAAAGGGGAACAGAAGAGTGTACTGTGGTTGGAAATATGCAAATAAAAAGAAAAGAATAGAAATGTATAAAAGATAGGGATGAAAGGAAAGTATAAGAGATATATTGTCTGTACTACCAAAAACTTAGCTAGATATAGAAGTATATAAAAAGGCAAAAAAAAAAAAAAAAGAATAAAAAATATCATTAAAAAATTATGTTATAAAACTTGTAGATCCCTTAGGGCTAAGATCGTATTTAATAAAGAAAAGAAAAAAAAAAGAGAGAGAAAAAGAAAAAGAAAAAAAAAAATCCAGAACTGATCCCAGAATGGACCAGTGCAATAGGTATTGATACTACTATTTCTGTTTCCTTAGCGTCTCAGCTGTAAGTGTCCTTCTCCTTGCCTTGGTTTTTTTTTTGCGTTATTCTGTGACCAGCAGAGGATCCTTTATTGTTCGTCTGTAAGCATCGGTGTGTGGGGAGGGAGAGGGTACAATAGTGGCTCCTTCTCCTGGGAGTGAGTGAGCAGTGGCGCACTGTTGTTTCAGTCGGGCACTGTTGTTTCAGTCGGGCTTGGAGGTGCCTGTTGCAGAGGGACACAGGTGGCTCAGGCATAAACAGAAAGTCTTAGAGTTAGGCCTCTCTCGGGTTTTTTTTGTTGTTGTTGTTGTTGTTTTTTCTCTCGGCAGCCTCCCTGCTGCTGGCATTGCAAGGGGTTTTAATCTAGCCCCGCCCAAGCACCTGAGGGTGCTTGTTATCCCTGAGCGCCTTAGGTGGCCCATTGGCGTCTCTCCACTGCCTGTTGCAGAGGCGCCGAAAGAGAAGGAGAGGCTATGTGCGCGACTCCTCCCCCCCGCCCGTGAGCCTGCAGCCTCCAGCCGCCATCATGGCCGGGCAGCTCTCAGGGACGGGCACTCCTCTCCGCGGATCTCCTCCCTCCTGTCCTCTCGGTCCGTCACCCTACCGGCAACAATGTTTCTCACCCTGAACCAGCTCTCCGGTTCCCACGCTCCCGCTCCTGGACCCTCTGTTCAGCCGCGGATCGACGTCTCGGTCCAGGAACGCTGAGCTGCGCTGCAGACCCTCCGTATGTTTCTCACTCCCTCCCGTCTGCCACAGCTCCGCCGCTTCACCCTCTTTGAGCCTTCACAGATTCCTCCCTACCAGCTATGTCGGGCTCCCCGCAGTCCTTTCTGGTGTCCGAGGCCGTCTGCTGGTGTTCAGCTGGTTCTCTGTGGGAATGACTGCGTCCTTCCGTGCATTCCCAATGCATCTGTGGAGAGGGATGCACTCCACGTCTCTCTACTTCGCCGCCATCTTTTTCCCCCACTATAAACTTTTTTTAATGGAACAGAGAGTCATTCATTTTAATTGTATGTAATAGCTCAAACTCTGCTAACAAAATATTTATTGAAAAAAGACTTTTAGAGGGCTTGCTGTAATGAAGAAATAAAAATGGTTTACAATTAGCATTTCATTGTTTGGGAGTGGGTGCCTCGAAATTGCTAGAAAACATAAGTTTTTTTTCTGAAATAGGCACTGTTTCCATAACAATCATGTTTACGCTATTCATTTTCTCAGTATATATGTTTTATTCTGTAATAGAAATGTTTTAGTTCAGCCTTTACCTAAATCAAATTAATAGAGTCCTAGTTAATGCAATAACATGAACATTGCAGAGCTAGTATCAGCGATTTTATAATTTCCCAGACTGTTCCTCATCTCCATGAGAACAGGCTATGATGGAAATCCACACATAAAAAGCACCTTTATGACAGTGATCGCTAGTACTTATTGAGTACGTACATTAGGCCAACTGCTAAGCTGAGCACTTTTATGCTTTCTTTCATTTGCAGCAAACCCATTAGGGAAAACTCATATTATCCCCATTTTACAGATGCATCAGGAAACTGAGGCTTAAAGAGGTTATTAAGGATATGATACAAGCCTGAGGCAATCTAATCTCTACTGCTGGGGCAGGAAGAGTTTGAGTAAAAAATAAGCTTTGGTGAAACAGAACTGACATTCCTACTATGTCAACGTCAACATCCTTAAGGCTACCAGACCTAAATCAGCCTAGGGAAAAAGTGCCTGGCTAGCAAACCAGTTGGTCTGGCATCAGATTTCGTTGCTAGTGTCAGACTAGCTCCAGAACTAACATGGGCCTCTAAAACCAAGACCAAGTGGGGAGATAGAAATCATTCTTCCAACTTAATCTCACTCATAATCAAAAACATGCAGATTTTTAAAAGAGTGAAACTATTTTCTCTGGGTTTTTTTGTTTTTTCAAAATTGACAAGTGTTTTTTTCTTTTTATTTATTTATTTTTTTTTAATGAGATTATCCATTGTTTTCAAGGGACTTTCATAGTTTGGCCCTATGAATCAAATATAGCCCAAAGATATCCTGAAATGTACCCACAAGTATGATTCACACCAGTGTTAGTCCCAGTGGAGGAAAATATAACAGCTTAGGTGCCAAACCTTGTGCAGGAGTCGAAGGTGGGGTGTGGCTCATATGACATGATAATTTACAAATTGGAATATGATGCCGCAATTAAACAGGGAGTTTTTCCTAACATGGGGAAGCATTAAGAGGACTGATTAGCAGGGCCATCTGAATTGCAGTTCACAAAGAAGAGTGTACTTCTTCAGCCTTTTTCTTTCATTCTTTCAACAAATGTGTATTTAGACCACTGTGAGCCATACACAGCCAGCTTCTGGAAACCCTCGGATTTTAACAAGGTGCTGGCCTTGCCATCATGGGGCTTACATTCTAGCGGGAAGACAGACAGAAAGAGAAAACTACCCCCATTTTATAGGGTGCTGCACAGCAGGTAACTGCATCAGAAAGGTTTCTCAGAGGAAGTGGCCTCTGGGCTGGGTTGTGAGGAATTTACCAGGCAAAAGTTGGGTGGTCTAGTGCACACAGAGAGGGAGAGGGAAGAGAGTTCCAGTGAGAGGAGTAGCATGTGCAAAGGCCCTCTGTTATAAGAGGCATGTTAGAAGAACAACCCAACAAAATGCAGAGGAAGGGGAGTAGAGGGAAAGGATGGGGCAAAAGGAACCCAGACAGGCAGGCAGGGTCAGCCTGCACAAGGCTGGAAACCAGGGTTCAGGAAACTTTTTTCTGTAAAGGACCAAATAGTAAATATTTTAGACTTTGCAGCCAAGAGGTAACAATCTTTTTTTTTTTTTTTAATTGACTGTGTTGGGTCTTCGTTGCTGCCCATGGGCTTTCTCTAGTTGCAGCAAGCAGGGGCTACTCTTTGTTTTGGTGCATGGGCTTCTCAGTGGGGTGGCTTCTCTTGTTGCGGAGCACAGGCTCTAGGTGCGTGAGCTTCAGTAGTTGCAACATGCAGGCCTCAGTGGTTGTGTCACACGAGCTCAGTATTTGTGGCACATGGGCTTAATTGCTCTGCAGGATATGGGATCTTCCCAGACCAGGGATCAAACCTGTGCCCCCTGCCTTGGCAGGCGGATTCTTCCCTGCACCACCAGGAAAGTCCCAAGAGGTAAAAATCTTTGCTAATATATATGTATTTATATGACAAGAGCAAAAACAAATTTGCACAAAAATTTTAATGATTAAATTCAAAATGTAAGAATAATTGAGTATAAATTTTTGTTACCCAGATCTACCAAGGAAAAGAATGAAATATTGAGAGAGGACAACGTTTTGCTTAATCAGTGTACTCCGTTATCAAAATTGATTCTAAATGTCTATTTGTTAATGCTGATGTGAAATGAGATCTTCTGTACTTCATCTTTATAAATGTCTTTTTGCAGGGATAGGTATTGCCAAACGCTGATATTGTCCACAACCCCATCATTTTAATTGAGCATATTCATGCCTTGGCAGGCGCTGGTAGAATTCTGTTAGATTTTTCACTTGATATTTGCCTTTCACCATGTCACTACATTAGAGATGAATCACTTGTAATTGAAGGTGAGATGGAAGCTCCTCAATTACTTCATTAGATTGATTTCAAAATATGAAAATTTCCTTTGCACTTACATCCAAGTCCAAAAAATGCTACTAGAACCGTAGTTCACGTGCAGAAAATATATCCACTATAAATGTACATGGAATAGCGATAAAGCTTCTTGTTTTAACATTTGACAGAGTGGGAAGTGTACAAAGCGCCTTAACATGATTTATGATTGAAACAATGTTAGTTGTTATTGAAATGACTTTACCACAGTATAACTTTTGCTTATAAGTTCAGCTTTTGCCTGGTAATTTTAGCTTCATTTCATTAAGAAACATTATCAAGTTGGTAGCAAAAGATAATGTCCAAATCCGTTGTGTCCAATGACAGTCATTGAGAACAGTTCTTCTTGTTCAGAAAATTTTTAATCCCAGCCCTGAGCTCAAAATTCACAATAAAACTTTACCACAGTTGAGTCGTCAAAGTGCTGTGTGTTAGGGTAAGTCAGGGTATTCAGCTTCTAGTCCTGACCCCAAATTTCCAAAACTGATGAAGGTTAAGTTTATGATAGAAAAAGAAGTGTATTAACACCACCAGTAGGTTCATGTATTTTCCACAATGAATAATCATAGGCTTTAAACATCTTACATTTCAACAAGCTTTGTAAATCGGTCCAACTAAAGCTTTTACTGCTCCAGACGTATTTCTCACCATTATTAGTTGTCAACGCATCTTAGCAGATTACACTTCAGTTTTTCTGCACTAGTGTTTTCTCAACCTCTTTGAAATACTCTCACCCGTACTTCTTCCTCACAGACCATTCATGGAGACTAATTCTTTGATCACTTCAAACTCAGCATGGTCTCCTCAAATAAACAACTGAAGGGGATCAGTAAAATCTACTCACAAAAAGCCAAAGGAAACCACTCCAGTAATTTGCTTTGTTTTTTAATGGATTATTGATGTGGTTCCCAAATGTCCTTAATTTTTTGAGCAACTGGTCTTGCCAAAAGGATAGCAGTCTTAAGTTGATTTTCTCTGGACACATTTCTTCAGCTGTTACAATTAAACAAGATTTCATTCACTCATAGAAAACATTTGTTTTGCTAACAGATGAGCCATTTGGAAACTTACACATTTTCATCTTTTATTCTTACTCATTTTGATTTTTTATTTTTGTGAAGAATTATGCTGCAGTGAGATATTTTGTTTTAAGTTTTCTAAATTCCTGACCGTTGCTTTCCTGTGAGTTGGGAATGTTGTGACACGTGCTGAGTGTGGTGGTGTTGGTATATTGTATTCCTTTAGCACAGCCGCAGTGGTGTTGTATGATGAACACAAGGCTTTGCCATTTAAATGTGACAACAGGATAATCCACATGCTACTGTACCTTAAAAGTGCAGTAGTCGGGACTTCCCTGGTGGTCTGGCGGTTAAGACTTTGCCTTCCAGTGCAGGGGCTGGGCATTCGATGCCCTGGCTGGGGAGCTAAGAACCCACGTGCCTCTCAGCCAAAAAACCGAGACATAAAACAGAAGCAATGTTGTAACAAATTCAATACGGACTGTGAAAAAATGGCCCACATAAACAACAACAACAACAACAACAACAACAAAAACCTTAAAAAAAAAAAGTGCAATAGTCAAGTCTACTTTTGTCTTCTTTTCTTGTTTTGACATATACTGGTAATAAAAAAACAAAAGAAAATGTTATGATATAGCAACATGCATGCCACTCAAAACAAAGGTTATACTGTGTCACTGTGACTTGTGTGCAGAGTAGCAGTGTGAGGCCACAAGAGTAGTCTTGACCACCCACCCCTGCTGTTGTAACATGAAAGCAGCCACAGACATGAGGGAAATGAATGGATGTGGCTGTTTTCCGATAAAACTTTATTTATGGCCCCTGAAATCTGAATTTTATGTCATTTCCACATATCAAGAAATAGGTTTCTTAGTTTGCTTCTTCTCAACCGTTTAAAAATATAAACGCTATTCTTGACATTGGCAACTACATCAATAATCAGTTAAAAAGTAAAGCAGTTTTTTTGAGTGGTTTCCTTTGGTTCTTGGTGAGTAGATAGACTTTACTGAGGCTCTTTAGTTGTTGTATATTTGAGGAGACCATGCTGAGTGTGAAGGGACTACAGAATTAGTCTCCATGAATGGTCGGTATGGAAGAAAAACAAGTAAAGATATTTCAAAGAGGATGAGAAAACACTAAGGCAGAAAAACTGACATGTAATCCGCTAATACGTGAGCCACACAAAAACAGGGGGCCCACAGGCCATCGTTCATCAGCTCCTGCTTTAGACTGTGGTAAGGATGTTGGGCCCAGCTTCTATCCGGAAGCACTACCTACTGTGTATACAGGAATGATTTTCCCCAAAAGCCAGTGCAAGCCCAGGGAACATATTATTCCAGCAGGTGGACTAAGATGGTGCATCTCTTTGCAGGATGGTACCCGAGTCATAGGCAAATGTGGTGGTTACTGTGGAAAATGTGCTCCGTCCTCTGGCACTGGCCTGGAGGTTCGAGTTTTATAGTTAAGGTAAGTGTCTGTCTGTCTGTCTCTATCTCTGTCATTCTTTCTGTAGTCTAATGATTAGCAAATGTGGGTGGGTCACTTGCCACCAGACAGGTGAAGCTGACTCAGTGCTATTCGAACTTTGTCTCATCTGTCCTTACATGACTAAGGCCATCTGCTCTCCACCCTTGGCTATGTGGTCCCTAGACGTCCTGCACCAGACTCCTCTGCAGTGCTTATTAAAAGTGCTGCTCACTGGGCTCCATCTCTAGACGTCCTGCTGCATTAAGTCTCTGGTGGATCTGGGAATCTGTATTTTTAATGCAAGGAATTCTGATGCAGGTGACTCACAGATCAGCCTTTAAGAAATACTGCTGAGGAATGTTACAAGAGTAATATTAATGCCATTCACTGAGCCCTGACCGTATGTCAGGCACCATGCTGAGCTCTGGGCAGGCATTATTTCAGTGAATCCTCACAGCAAAGCCACGATCTGGGGCTGTTATCCTCATTTTACAGATGGAAGCTGAGATCCACAGCAATTAAACAGCTGGCTTAAGGTCAGATGGATTCCCTTGGCATAACCCAGGAGTGTCCTACTCCAAAGCCTCTCAGTTAGTGTACTCTTCTGCACACGTGTGACTCACAGTGTCATCCAAGGACCAGCATGATCCGAATCATGTGGGAACTTGTTAGAAATGCAAAATCTCAGGCCTCATTCTAGACCTACAAAGTCCGAACCTGCATTTTAACAAATCTGCAGGAGAGTGGTGCCTGTTAAAATTTGACAATCCCTGGTGTAACTACATTATGCCAGCAAGTGCTCCCTCTGCTGGGCAGAGGACTGAACGGATCGCCCTTTTTCTCAACCCAGTGCCTTCCACATACAAGGGGTGAGCTCAGCCAACTCGTGTGACCCTCTTACAGCTTCCCTCAAGCTTCCAGCAGCCCATTAGCTTGTTAGGCTCTTCAAGATGCTGGCAAAAGAGAACCTAGTTGACACTTATGTATCGATATCAATGTTTAATTAAACATCCATATTCAAAATTATGATCTCAAATTAGGATTATTTCTACTTCAGGAGGCAACAGGAAAAAAAACAGAAAAGACAAAGAAACTTACCATCTTAAGTAACTGAGAGGTCGAAACAGTGACTAGCTTCAGGTGTGGCTGGATCTAGAGGCTCAGAGTCATCAGGACTCTTTCTTTCTCCATCCATCAGCAACGCTTGCCTCTTAAGTGGCCTTATTCTCAGGCACATCATCTCCCTCACACCGTGGTCCCTGGCAGTTCTAGGCTTACATCATCTTTATAGCTCATGACCCTAAGTAAAGGCTCACCTCCAGCATCTGTTCTGCACAAGAACTCTGGCTCTGATTGGGTCACATGGCCATTTTCAAACCAATCACAACATCCAAGAGACTGGGATCATGTACCTACTTAGAGTCAGGTGACTGACAGCTTCATTTGGAAGAGTGATGGTTCTCAAAGGACCAGAAGGAGTTTGTTATCAGAAAAGAGAAGATGGGATAACAGCTTTTAAGTTGGAGGCAAGATAGCAGAGTAGAAGAACTTGAGCTCAGAAAAGAGGAGATAGGATGGAGACAGGCAAAATCAGCAGGTATCCATAAGAGATCCCCATTTTATATGTATTTTATATCCAATAAAATTTGTGTATGCGTTTTCTGTACAAGGGTGAGTCAAAAATTATCCGTACTCTGGCTGTAGAATTTATTGTAGTTAACTTTTAGAAAAGACAAATACATCATTTTTGACATAATCTCCTTGTTTTGCAATACACTTTGTCCATCTGTCAACAAGCCTTTGTATTCCCTCATTAAAAAATGTTTTAGGCTGAGCTATGAGCCGCGAATGTACCGCTGTCTTCACTTCATCAGAAGTAAATCCTCATCCTCATAAGGCTGCTTTCAGGGGACAAAACAGGTGAAAGTCTGATGGAGCAAGATCAGGACTATAGGGAGGATGCTTTAATACTTCAGAATGAAGTTTTTGTGGGGTGTCAGCAGTGTGGGCAGAAGTGTGTGGACATGCACACCCTCAGACCACAAAAAACAAATCACTGCTCGCCGCTCTTCTTTCGTGCAAATCACAAGCGGTACATCCATTTTTGCTCACACTGCAGTTACAAATGAACTGATGTAACACATTCACACCTGCACAGCAGTGACTGGGGAGACAGTAGCCTTGAAGAGAACGTGCTGATAAGATAGTGCGGCCAACAGAAGTTTTAATATAACCAGAGTGTGGATAATTTTTGACTCACCCTCATATATTAACATTTGCATGAGCACGTGTACATAATATTTACATGTATGTATAAAAAAGACTAGAAGGAAATATACAAGTATTTGAAGAACATTATCCCACGTTGGGGGAATCATGTGCTAGTGATTTTTTATTTTATTCTTTATATACCCCTGGAATTCCCATGTTTCTTATAGCAAGCATTATTTTTAAAATTCAGAGAAAATAGTAAGGGTTATTTTCAAGTTCTATATGTAAAAATTTATAGTTTGCTTACTCTTGACTTATGTAATTTGAGACAGAAGATTTACATTTCCTGGTTGGTTCATTTGTTTTCAGGTGCTCTGAAGAGGAAGCCATTATGGGATGGATGAAGGATAGTGATGAAATACCTCCGCCTTAAAATTTGTGTTTGTGTGTGTGTGTGTGTTTGTGTGTGAGGACTTGTTTGCTTGTGTATGTGTGTACATATGCATATATATACATATATACACACATATATATACATGTGTATATGTGTGTGTATATAAATGTGGAATATCCTAATGATGTAAAGTTTAATATTTATGTTTGAAATTATTTATTGTGATGAAATATTTTTGTACGTAAAATGATTCTATTATGACTGCCTTTCACATTATTTTGTCCCCTGCAGTCAGACCACTGCATTTTACGTACTCTACATTATATGTAGTACTATGACAAAAGTGATCCTTCATTATCACGGTACACTATTGTTTACTTTCTATCTGTAAATGTTTTATTGTTACTTTTTTAAAATCATAATTTTTTTAAAAACAACCTGTCCACCATCAAGGTGCTACAAGAGTCGTATGAGGATATTTTTGGCATTTCTAGGAACGTATCAGTAGCCAATCAGTAACTTAGTGATGTCATGGATTGTACCGGCTATTAATTATGTTAAATATCTATTGAGTTTCATGTGATCTCTGGGAAAAAAAATCGCTGCCTTGGTGCTAATATTGTATGTATTTAAGTGATCATCAGACTCAGAAACATAAACACTTTTAATAAAAGGGAGAAGCCGAAGAAAAACTTCCAATGGACAGAATCACTTGGAAAAAATAAGACCAACTGTTTACCCTTGTTTTGGGACATGCATTTTTGGGAAGAGAGTTGGAGTTTGTTCTTGCTGTTATTCTTATCAATACTTTGCTTCAGTTCATGGTGCCTTGGTCTCTCTGTGGTTAAATAGAGACACCCCCAAGCAGCTTCATTACGAAGTGACATTGAGCAAATGAGAACCACTCAGCGTTTTGCCAAGATATTCTGAAGTGGTGTCTATGTGAACAGTTGTGACAGAGGATGCATGGCGTGGGGTTACCTTCAACACCTCAGCACACCTGGAGAAACTCAGAAGCAGATTCTTAGTCATCAGGACTGCCTTTCGCATGAAAATATTGGCTGGCGACTTGACCCCTTTGGGCCATGAGCCTAAAACCCTGCCGGTGTCCATGGCTGCAGCAGTAATTGGCATTCGTGAGAAGAAATAAACTGTGGAGTACAAGATGCCTGAGTCTTTCTCATCTTCCATTAATCTTTGGATTCCATTCATCTTTGGAAGTCTCGTTTGTTACTTCTTTCCAGAATGGAAGTGCCAAAGCCATGGTCTTTCTGCCCTTCGAACCTGATTGAAGAACAGTCATCACCCATGTCAGACACTCAATTTGAGAAACCCTCCCACTTCCAAAAACCAAAGAGATTAGGAGAAACCTGGCAGTATTCTCCAAACCCAAACAAACTCCAGAGTGCCCCAGGAGGTTATATTCAATGTATGAGTAAGTGTTATTCTCCATTATTAATACATTGTGAAAATATACTATGAATAAATACCATGACCACACCCAAACATTTGTGTTTCACATTGTTTCTGGACTCTTGATTCAAGTTGGAATGAACATGTCTCTAGTTTTTAAGATTACCAGATTGAGAAGGAATGCAGACTTTCTTAATCCTATTTTTTGTGTTTGCCATTCTGGATACACATAAAGGATGGGGACTGTCCCCAAGGTTTGTCTTTTCATCACTTGAATCAGTTGAAGTGGTTATTCTGAAAATCAGAGACAGAAACCTCTTGTCTGTGTGATGGGGAACAAGTGAGCAAACAGAACAGGAGATTTAAGTGAGGTTTGGGGGCTTAATTGTTAATATCATGTAACAGTAGTTTCTATTCTAGAGACTGATGGTGTCCCAGGAATTGAGAGCTTTCCAAAGAAATCTAAAGAACAGCTAATAGTAAGTGAACATCCAGCATATGCTGGAGGCCTTTACTAAATTATGTTAGCTCGTTTTTAGAACCACCAAGTGGAGGAGCAGGTAATACACTTATCATCCTTTTTTGGATAAAGAGACAGAGCCTTTGAGATGCACATGGGCCCAAGTGCACATGCAGTGAATAAGTGACAGTCTCAGAAAGAACTTTGGCTCCAGTTGGGTTACATGTCCACTTCTGGACTAATCACATTGTCAAGAGGGCCGGGATTATGTGCCCACCTTGAGGCAGGTGAATGACAACTTCAGTTGAAAGACTGGCTGTTCCAGAAGAGAAAGGCTGTGTTATCAGAAAAGGGTAGATGGTATGGAGACAGGCAAAAGCAACACATATCCACTCGAGAGTCCGTGTGTGTATATGTTTGCGTGCACTGGCTTGTGTGCATGTATAAAATCTCCAAATCCCATAGCTCATTCCATAGTTCCAAAGTTCCTTGTCACCCCTCAGCTTCACCTGACACCTGGGTTCTAGTCCTTTCTCTGACATCTACTAACTGTATGATCCTGAACCCTAGTATCCTCATCTGTAAAATGAGGCTCTTGACACACATCCTATCTACCTTCCACATTTCCATAGCTGCTAGAGCTCCAGCAATTACTCCCAAATTCCAGGCAACAAAAATAAAGGAGTGGGGGAAAGGGTAAAAAGTAGCCTGGTGACAGGCTATTTCTATTCTTTGAAAGAGGTTTTCCAGAAACCTCACCCAACAAATTCCACTCGTATCTCCTCAGCCAGAATTGAGTCCTGTGTTTGCACCTAGGCTGCAGAAGCAGTGGAGAATTAGCGTTATTTCAGAGTATATTGTCAAACTAAATAAAATGAGGGATCTGCTCCCAGAAGCCAAAATGGATTTAAGAGAAGCAACTAAAAGTCTCTGCAACAGGTTCAACTACAGAGACAAGAAGAAATGGTTTGGAAGCAATTATCATAAAGTAAGCAAGAGATAATTATAATTTTCTACCATTCTACACTGTAATGGTAGAAAATTATAGAGTAATAGAGGTGATAAAATTAACAGGAGCTGGCAGTGGGTAGATTCAGGGTGGACTGTGGGAGAGAAGGCACTGATCAGAGTTCAAAGATGAGTTTTCATTTTCCTGAAAATACAACCAGGGTGGTAGAAAGATGAATGGTTGGATGGGTGAATGGACAGATATGATCTGTTAGCATCTGTTAATTCTTTACATCTTTATAGCACTGTACAGATTAAATATTGTCTTTGTGTTCTATTCATTATTTATCCAAATAATATTTACTGCACATCTACTAATTTCCAGTCATTGTTCTAGGCACTAGGGATGCAGCAGTGTACAGGTGACCTTTGAACAACACAAACTTGAACTGCACAGGTTCATTTACGTGTGGATATTTTTCAGTAGTAAATGCTACAGCACTACATGGCCTGTCATTGGTTGAACTTCCAGATGTGGAATGACTGTGGATATGGAGACCTGACAATAAGTAAGAGGTGAACTAACCCCAGTATTGTTCCAGGGTCAGCTGTATTAGTCAGGGTAAACGCTAAGAGGCTGTGTCTGTCCACTGGGGCTGCTGTAACAAAACACCCCAGAGTGGGTATTGGAAAGAACAGAAGTGCATTTATTCTCTCAAAGTTCTGGAGGCCAGAAGACCCACATCAAGGTGCCACCAGGGTCGATTTCTGGTGAGGCCTCTCTTCCTGGCTTATAGACAGCTGTCTTCTCACTGTGTCCTCAGATGGCCTTTCCTTGGTGTGAGCACTGCGGGGGCTGGGGGCAGGGCGGTGTGGAGGGAAGGAGAGAGAGAGACATCCGGTGTCTCTTCCTCTTCTTGTAAGGATACCAGTCCTGTTCGATAGGGCCCCTCCCTTATGATCTCATTTCACCCTTATAATCCTTATCTCCAAGTTCAGTCACATTTGGGGTCAGGGCTTCAACCTATGAATTTTGGAAAGACACGATTCAGTTCATCACAGAGCTATAACAAAGAGACCCCAAAACAAGACGGACATTTATTTTTTCTCTCGTTCGCCGTGTGGAGGTCAGCAGGCAGCTGGGCCTGGGAGGCAACTCCATTCCGCGTGTCATCAGAAGACTTGGGCTCCTTCTGTTTGGAGGTTTGGCCTTTCTCAAGTTGTGGTCCTCACATGGCTCATCCTCACTATGTCCGTGTCCAGCCTGCAGAAAGGGGCCAATTTTAAGGCAGAACCTGAAAATTAAAGAATGACTGTTTTTACATTTTTATTTTTTATTGGAGGATAGTTGATTTACAGTGTTGTGTTCATTTCAGGTGTACAGCAAAGTGATTTAGTTATATGTATTCACATATCTATTCTTTCTCAGATTCTTTTCCCACATAGGTTGTTACAGAGTATTGAGTAGAGGTCCCTGTGCTGCACAGCAGGTCCTTGCTGGTTATCTATTTTATATATAAGAGTGTGTATATGTTAATCCCAGCCTCCTAAGTTATCCCTCCCTCCACCTCACCTTTACTCTTTGGTAACCATAAGTTTGTTTTCTAAGTCTGTGAGTTTGTTTCTGTTTTGTAAGTAAGTTCCTTTCTATCTTTTTTTTAGATTCCGCATGGAAGTGATATCGTATGATATTTGTCTTTCTCTGTCAAACTTACCTAGTATGGTAATCTCTGTATTCACAATTTATTAGCAGTTGCTTAGATGCAGAGCCTGACTTAGAAGCAAGAGGAAGTGTGCTCTGGTTGGCAAACACATGCCTCGCTAATGCTGAGTGGAGGTGGGGCTTCCATGACTAAAAGCAAGTGGGGAGGGTGGCCACTGGGCACATTAGCTGCTCTGCCACAAGCAGTGAACAAGACCCACGAGAATCTCTGCCCTTCAGAGCGTACATTTTAGTGGTGACAGATGAGAGAGCAGATAAACAAACAAACAAGTCAGCCACTCTGTAATTCTTTTCCAGTAATAAATCTGATCATATTTTCCATGATAGCCGCCCATATACCATCTTGGCATGTCATGCCGTCCCCCGAATACCAAGAATTTCCATACCCCAGAGCTTTCACATGTATCTGTTTTTGCCTTCACGTGTCAATATTTTTCTTTTCTGATTGATACAAAAGTAATAAACAGCATCAAAACCTAGTACAGTAAAGAAGTACCAGAGGTAGAAATGAGGGAGGAGGAGGAGGGATGCTGGAGCCCCAGGGTGAGCCTGTTGCCGTTTTAAACAGGGTGGTCAAGCATTTCTTCTATATAAACTTACATAGTCCCTAACAAAGCCCTGGGTCACCATAAAAACCTGCCACCAACCACAGTGGGTGTGGAAACTCTCCCTGTCACTGACAGATGGCGGGAGATGTCCTGCTCTGTTATTTTAGTATCAAGTCTAGGCATTGCACTGTTAAGCCTGCAGGTTATTTCTGCTGATTTTAGAGGTGATTTTGCAAGATGTGCAAAAGACTTTTAGAGGCCCCAGGCCCTAAAAAGTTTATGCTACTCCCCTTAAATATGTACCTCAGACCAGGTTTTTTTTTTCCCCATGAAGACTATTTTTAAAAAAATACCAAATATCAATTTTTCCCCTGAAATCTAAAGACCATCTTTGGTGTAGCCCTAGGCACATGTTTTTTCTGTTCAGTAGGTGATGCAGCCAGTTTTATAACATTATTATATTAATTGCAATGATTTCTGATAAGGACAAAAAGAGCAAATATTTAAAGTGTGAATAAAAGGGGCCTTCAGTTACAAAGGAAAGAAGATAAAAGTTAACTTTGTAAAGAAATGTACACATTCCTATATCACTTGTACGGTCATTTTATTAGCATTTAGACTCGAATGCCTTATAGGCTGTTGATAGGAGAGTTATAGTTAGGTCAAATGGTATCTATGTGTAGAAAAGACAATATTCAACTTATTACATTTACAAGTTAAAAAACCTAGTTTTTCCTTAAGCTTTGGAGTTCAGCTTACAAATCCTATTATTTTACGTATTTATCAGCTTACTTTTTAACAATTACTTTTTAACAACTTTTGAATAATGTTTTTCCATTCATCACTTACTCAGCAAAAAGCTTTTAAATATTTTATACGTTATTTATATATTTCATGAAGTTTTCCCATTGTAAGCTCTTTAATTATCTGACTGAAGCAAATATTTCTGAGTAATTAGATAATTTTTATAAATACAACAATACAAATATTACATAAATCAGTGGCCTTAAAGTTCTTTTAAATACTCCTAAGTGGCAAGTTGATTTAGTATGGTTTTAACTTATAGGTTGAAATTACAAGTCTAAATCAAGTACTCAATGACATGCTTCAAATTGGCATTATAAGCTACCACTCTAATATTTCAAGTGTTTAAAATCATGACAATTATATTAGCTATCAAATTTTCACATGTTCCTAAACCCAAAAATCTTAATAGTGGTTCTGATTCCCTTAGACATTTTTATATCCTAAATCTTACTCTTAGCGTGAGTAAAAGTTGTGAGCTCATCCAGCTGTTATAAAACCAGAGGTTCCCCTTGGGCATAAGAGTTGGAACAGCAGAGACCACAGTGGTTCATCTTGGGAAGACATGCATTTATTTCCTATTTCTGCTGTAACAAATGACTTCAAACCAAGTTTAAAACAATACAGATTTACTATCTTAGAGTTCTGAAGGACAGACACCTAAAGTGGGTTAGTAGACCTGCATTCCTTCTCTGTTCTCTAGGGGAGAATCTGTTTCCTTGCCTTTTCCAGCTTCCAGAGGCTGCCTGCATTCCTTGGCTGGCGGCCCCTCCCTTCATCTTTGAAGCCAGTAGTGTAGCATCTTCCAGTCTCTCTCTCCCCTTCTCCTTCTGCTTCCATCATCACATCACCTTTTCCTAACTCTGACTCACTTGCCTCCTTCTTTTAAGGACCTATGATGGCATTGGGTCCACCACATAACCTAGGATGACCTCCCTATCCTAAGATCCTTTCCTTGATAGCATATCTGCAAAGTCCCCTGTGAAAGGTAAGGTCGCACATTCCCAGGTTTTGGATATTGGGATGTGGACATCTTTTGGAATGGCATTCAGGGTCATTATTCTGTCTACTACATTTTCCACACATTGAAGGACCAGAGACATTGGCCAGATGCTGACATGATTGTTCAAACCCCCAATGAGCCACACTGGCCTTTATGTCGATAACTCTTAACTTTAAGATGAGGGATGTTTCCATAACCCATGTTCCTATATTCAAATTCTACACATTGGCTGATTTTTCCACCTGCATTCCAAACTCTGCAACAGTTAAATTGCTTTATTCGATTTTGTATGTGGCTCTTATATATATAAATATCTTCCTGTCTTGGTCATAAAGACTTTTGAGCTCAGCAAGAATTTTGTGCTTTTTCACATGCTTCCCAGGATATAGAATTCGTATGGTACTAAAGTGATGGTGCACTGAATTCTGAATCTCTCTCATGCTTGGCCAGATCTGACCTGCCATCAGGGCTTGTAGGGCCATCTTTATGTTATGACAGCCTTTTAGGGCATGAGCCATTATTAAGTACAGAAACTTTCATAGGTACACTTGGTAACAGTGCCTTCTTCATCTTCTTCATCTTTCTAGATAAGCCAGGATATTTCGTCAGTGCTTGGTGCCCAGTTTCACAGTACCATAGAATGGGTACACATCTGGGCTAAGGCAGGGGGCTTCAGGGGGTCCCTGTGTGGTTTGTGGGCATACCCCAAGCTTAATCAGTATCTCTAGGGGTGGAGCCTGAGAATTGACCTTTTTAATAGGATCCCCAAGTGATCCTTTGCACACTAGGGAAAGCTACCTTTCAGAGCACCCTTTCACACAGCAGTGAGGCTGTTCAGGTAGTGTCAGGTTCCTGCATCCCCGTCACCCCAGCAGTTAGTATTTGTCTTTGATAGGCATGCAGTTGGTACCCACAGGCTCTAGAACAAGATGCAATGGCTTGTCTTGGTTTTCCCACTCCCAAGCTGTGTGACCTGGGACAAGACTCTTACACTCTCTGGCCTCACCTTCCTTTTCAGTGGGATGAGGGATAGTAATGGTACTCGTGTCACATGGTTGCTGTGAGGCTTCCATGTGCATATATATTTAAAGCATTTAGAACACTGCCTGATGTGTGTAGAGTACTCAGTATCTCTTAACTACTAGAAAATGACTAAATGCTATAGAAACCATGCTTTAATTCGGGAAAGGCTACTGTGGGAAAGGTATGATGGTATTGGCCCCCACATGCACCTCCACTGCATATCCTGGAGTTAAGTAAAGTAGGTTTTTGTGTATGTGCCCTCCTCAGGCTCCATTTGCTTGCAAAATACCGTAATTCTTTTTGTTTCTCTTCTCAAAATGTGAATGAAAGCTGTGAATCAGAGGATACTGTCAGGACTAGAAGGGACCTGGAGGAATATACAGATCAACAACAATAATAATAACTACATAATAAGGATCATAAAAATTGCATTTGCTGGGCATTTACTCTGTGTGATGGTTAGTTTTATGTGTCATCTTGGCCAGGCCATTGTAGCCAGTTTTGAGTTAAATACCAGTCTACACGTTGCTGGGAAGGTTTTTTTTTTTAGATATGATTGACATTGGAATCAGTAGAGTTTGAGTAAAGCAGATTACCCTCCACACTGTGTGGGAACCTTACCAATCGCTTGAAAGCCTTAAGAGAGAGTGAGGGCCCCTGGGGAAGAAGGAATTCTGCCTCCAGACTGCCTTCAGACAGCAATAACAACTCTTCCCTGGATATCCAGCCTGCCAGCCTGCCCTGCAAATTTCACATTTGCTAGCCTTCACAATTGCATGAGCCATAAAATAAATCTCTTCCTTAAATCTTTCTAGATAGATAGATGATGGATAGAATATAATATTATGTATATCTATGTAGAGAGATACCTACAGGTATCAGTGTATTCCATATTTATATTTATGTATAAATATAGATGTATTCCATATTTATGTCTATAGGTAGATATCTCCTGTTCTGTTTCTCTGAAGAACCGTGATCAGTACACTCTGTGACAGGCCAGAGCCATTCTGTTGCACAACTCCAGGGGGTGCCATTCACCCTGAGCCCTAAGTGCTTTGCACATGTCCTCTTATACAACCTTCATGACAGCTTTCTGGGGGAACCACTTTTTTAATTCCATTTTAAAGATGAGAAAATCGAGGGTTAAGAGAGTCTGATAGCCTGGCTCCCAAACCCAGGCGCTTAACCACACAGCATTCATGAGACCTAAAGCGGCTGTGTCCAGGGCATTAAATAGTTAAAGGGCAATACCAAAACTAGAGCCCATACTTCCTCACTCCTGACACACCAACCTTCCACACCAGAGTGTCCTCACAGGAAGAAGAGAATATTTAGAACCTTGTTTCACATGAGCAAGCAGAGAAGGAAAGAAAAGAGTCCCACTGGGAACATTTCCTGTGATTGCTCAACTATATTCTCGACTAGATACCAACGGTTAAGAACCACAGGCCCTTCAAAGTTAAGATGAGGTCAGGGTCAACCTCATTGGTTAGACTTTGCTCCTATTCCATTTGTCTTTGGGGTTCAACTTTTAATATGACTGAGCAGCGCTTAGAAATGCTACCTCTGTGTCCTTTCTACTGGAGCAGCCATCCCCATTCCATCAAGGAAAGGTCAGAGGAGAGGCGATAGGCTCATTGGCAACCCCACTGACATACCCACCTCCCGCCCCCGCCACCCAGAACTTGGGCCTGAAATAAAACGTCTTTGTCCAAGGAAAGAGCCAAGCCCTTCACTCAACAGCTGTCTGGTGCAGAGACCTGCAGCTTTTAAGAGGCCCTTATGTTGTCTGAAGTCAAGGTTGTTTTCCATCTCCCCCCAGGTATTAGTCCACTTAGGAAATAAAGTGTTAAAAGCAATTGCTTGACCAGTTTGGGCTAACTCAGGGGCTGGCAAATCCATGCTTCTCCTGCAATTTACAAAATATTTTCTTTGTAGTTGTCCTTGAAGCCCAAGTGGGACTAATGGCTTTAACTACCAGCCTACACGTTTCAAAGTGATTTCCACATCAGGAAGCCATTGTCGGCTTCCCCAAACACTTAATTGGTATAGGATGTGAGCAATTTTGAAAGGCCACGCTTCTGTTCTGAGTCTCAATCCATCGCTCAGGTAGGAGCTGGTTTTCAGCAACGATTTCCATTTCTGCCTCCTTGTGTGTGCTCAATCATTTATGGCTCCATTTTCCTAAGGAATAAAAGGTTTCCTTGGTAATGAAAAAGCGCTGTAATCATCCCCAGCACCCAAGAAGTGGAGTTGGCTCGGTGGTCACAGACCAGAGGGCTCTGTGTTGGCATCAACTCATGGAGAGACAGCATCAAAAACAGTCTTTGCAAGTGTGTGGTGGTGAGGAGTGCAGTTTCTAAAATCTGACAAGCTGCTTCCTTCTCTAGAACTAAGTTTCCTCATTTGTAAATCAGAGTGTTAATGGCATCGACCTCAGAAGACAATTCAAGAAATCAGTGAAATAATGTGCATCAGGCTCCTAGAACAGTGACTGGCCCTCAACAAAGGAAGTAGATGTCATCCTTCCCCTCCTTCCTCCCTCCACCATCATCACCATCATCATCCTTCTCATCATCAGAATCTTCCAGTAAGATTATTTTTTTTGGAAATGACGCAAAACCCAGAAGTTACAAAGAAAAAAAAATTACCAGTTTAACCGCATAAAAGTAAAAACTTTAGATATGAAAAAATAAACAAGCAAGCCCATAAACAAGGCCTAAAGATAAATTACAAACTGGGAGGAAAATGTTTGCCAGGTTAAGGCATTATTCCCATTTACAAAGATGATGAGCAAGCTATTTAAAAAAAAAAAAAGTATTTACTGAAAAAAAATGAAGAACAAACAAAATAAAGAGCAAAGAGAGAAAGGATGAGAATGAAAGGAAAACGAAGAGAAATGTTTAAAAGACACAAATAGGCAGTTATTTTTAAATTTAAGAAGTGACAAGCAGGTGAAAACTGCCAAATTTACTTCCTAAATCAACAGAATATAAATTAAAACATCAATGAGAATTTTTTTCATCTATCAAATGAGGAAAAATTGATAATACTCAGTTTTTGCCCAAGTGTTCTCTCCCTCGGCAGTGCTTTTCAGCAGTGTTGATGGGTATAAATTGGTGAAATTTCTGGAGGATAATTTAGCAATGCAGAATCTTGGGTCCCAGACCAGACCTACTAAATCAGAAGCTGCATTTAACAAGATGCCCAAGAGACTCCTGTGCATTTAAAAATTTGAGAAGCCCTGGTCTAAAATCCTGGTCTCTTTTATTTCTCCTGCTATTTCACCTTATTCTCCAGCTCTACCCAACCACCCGCATTGTTAAGCCCTAATGGCCCATCCCAGGAAGCAGCCTCCGGTACCTCCCAAACAATTTACCTAAAGGCTTATCTTTCCAGGCTCCTTCCCTCCGGATTTCATTCTGTTTATAAATATTGAAGCTGAAATGTAAACCACATTGAAACTCTTCCCCTAAAGACCTGCATGTCCTGGTAAGCCTTTGCATTTGCAGGTATCTATTGACACATCTTAAGCAAACAACTTTAAATGTTTCCATAAGCGTACTGAGTTTAGCGTTTCCTTTCATCTTGCCTGGTAGCAGACTAAGGCTAGAGTTTATTTTTAAAGCTTGAAGAATTCATAATATTTCTTAAACATGGGTTGAGGGCACACACCACCACACCATGCAGTTGGGATGTGGTCTTATGCAGCCTGGTTGCAAAGCCTGGACTCTTAACCTCTATGGCAGCAATGGGCACAAAAGTTGCTTTTCAGAAATGCCATTTGTTTGTCCATCCATTTATATATTCATTCATTTGGAAGGCATGTGAGGATATTGGAGTGGTATAGAGATGTAGAGTCCTTCAGACCATCATTAGAGGAGTGGAAATAAGTACAAGAGTAACCTCACAAGGTTGAGTCATGTAAATGACATCAGGTACTCTTTAAATCCAGTGGAAGACTTCATGGAGGAGGCAGCAAGTATAGGTGCCTTTGAAGAACAGAGGGTCCAAGAACTCATGGTCCTTGGACTGTCTCTGAACCCTTCGATTTGACTTTATTCAAGGTCTTGGCCATCTTCCATACTGTCACTGGGCTCTAGTCTCTCAGAATATATTTACCACCTGAGGAGAAAAGATGGTGGTGAAGTAGAGGGACGTGAAATGCATCCCTCCCCACAGATGCATTGGGAACGCAACAAAAGACGCAATAATTCCCACAGAGAACCAACTGAACACCAGCAGGTGACCTCAGACACCAGAAAGGACCGCAAGGATCCCAACATAACTGGTAGGGAGGCATCTACGACGGCTCAAAGAGGGTGAAGCGGCTGAGCTGTGGCAGACGGGAGGGAGTGAGAAACACACGGAGGGTCCGCACCACAGCTCAGCGTTCCCGGACTGAGATGTCGATTCACAGCTGAACAGAGGGTCCAGGAGCGGGAGCGTGGGAACCGGAGAGCTGGTTCAGGGTGAGAAACATTGTTGCCAGTAAGGTGACAGACCAAGAGGACGGGAGGGAAGAGGTCCGTGGCGAGGCGTGCCTGTCCCTAAGAGCTGCCCGGCCATGATGGCAGCTGGATGCTGCAGGCTTATGGGCGGGGGGGCGGAGCCACGGGCATAGCCTCTCTCTCTCTTACAGCACCTGCAACAGGCAGTGGAGGGACCCCTGTGGGCCACCTAAGGCACTCAGAGATAACAAGGACCCTCAGGCCCCTGGGCAGGGCTAGCTTAAAGCCCCTGCAGGCAGCCGAGTGCAGGCTTGGAACGCCGGTAGCAGGGAGGCTGCCAAGAAAAAAAAAAAAAAACCCAGAGAGAGGCCCAACTCTGAGACACTCTGTTTACACCTGAGCCACCGGAGTCCCTCTGCAACAGACACCTCCAAGCTGACTGAAACAACAGTGTGCCACTGCTCACTCACTCCCAGGGGAAGGAGCCACTATTGTACCCACTCCCTCCCCACACACCAACACTTACAGACAAACAATAAAGGAAGCTCTGCTGGTCACAGAATAATACAAAAAAACCCAAGGCGAGTAGAAGGACACTTATACAGCTGAGACTCTAAGGAAACAGAAATATTAGTATCAATTATATTGAACTGGTCCATTCTGGGATCAGTTCTAGTTTTTTTTTTTTTCTTTATTAATTATGATCTTAGTCCTAAGGGATCTACAAGTTTTATAACATATTTTTTATTCTATTTTTTATTCTATTTTTCTTTTTAGCCTTTTTATATACTTCTATTTCTAGCTAAGTTTTTGGCAGTATGGACTATATATCTCTCCTACCTTCCTTTCATCTCTATCTTTTATACATTTCTATTCCCTTCTTCTTATTTGCATATTTCCAGTCACACTACACTCTTCTGTTCCCCTGTCTTCCATCCATTTTTAGTTTATTTTATCTTAACATACTTATAAGCAACACTATCGATCTGCTCAGACTCCTTGCTCTATTCTCCAGAGGATGCACTGCCTTGGTATTTAATATTAGGTTTTTGTCTTTATCTTAGTTCTTAGTACAATTGTCTGATTTCATTCTGAGAATCTTCATTCTGTCTGGTGGTACTCTAGCTCTTTTTTATATTTGATCCTAGCTTACCATATCTCCCTAGATTAGTGTTTGTATGTGTAACATGTTATTTGTTTGTTTTTGCTTTAGTTTCTGTTTTGTTCTGTTTTGGTTTTCAATTTCTGTTGGTTTTCTCTTTGAATATCTGATAGCATACTGGGGTTCTTCTGTCAGGTCTTTCCAGAGACTTATGTCCTAATGGATTCAGTAATTGTGTGTCTTATACATGTATGTGTTTCCTAGACTTAGTATTTGTTTAACCCAACACTCGGACATTAGTCTGAGGCTTGGACAGTCTTCTATAAACCCCTCTATCACCGGGACAAGCAACCCCAGAAGTTTGGACTACCATGAGGAAACAAAGAAACACCATGCAGGCAAAGGAGCAGGAAAAAAACCCACAAGACCAAATAAATGAAGAGGAAATAGGGAAAATGCCTGAAAAAGAAATCATAGTAATGATAGTAAAAATGATACAAAATCTCAATAACAAAATAGAGAAAGTACAAGAAACAGTTCGTAAGAACTCAGAAGCACTAAAGAACAAACAAACAGCAATGGATAACAAAATAACTGAAATTAAAAATACTCTAGATGCTATAACCAGCAGAATGACTGAGGCAGAAGAACGAATAAGTGAGTTGGAAGATAGAATAGGGGAAATAACTGCCACAGAGCAGGAAAAAGAAAAAAGAATAAAAAGAATAGAAGACAGTCTCAGAGACCTCAGTGATAACATTAAGCATACCAACATTCGAATTATAGGCATCCCAGAAGAAGAAGAAAAAAAGAAAGGGTCTGAGAAAATATTTGAAGAGGTTATAGTGGAAAACTTCCCCAACATGGGAAAGGAAAGAATTAACCAAGTCCAAGAAGCACAGAGAGTCCCATACAGAATAAACCCAAGGAGAAATACACCAAGGCACATATTAATCAAATTAATGACAATTAAACACAAAGAAGAAATATTAAAAGCAGCAAGAGAAAAGCAACAAATATCATATAAGGGAAAACCCATCAGGATAACAGCTGACCTTTCTACAGAAACTCTGCAGGCCAGAAGGGAATGGCAGAATATACTGAAAGTCCTGAAAGAAAGGAACCTACAGCCAAGAATACTCTACCCAGCAAGAATCTCATTCAGATTTGAGGGAGAAATCAAAAGCTTTCCAGACAAGCAAAAGGTAAGGGAATTCAGCACCACCAAACCAGCCTTGCAACAAGTGCTAAAGGAATTTCTCTAAGTAGGAAACACAAGAAAAGGAAAACACCTACAAATACAAACCCAAAACAATTAAGAAAATGGTAATAGAAACACACATGTCAATAATCACCTTAAATGTAAATGGATTAAATACTCCCACCAAAAGACACAGACTGGCTGAATGGATACAAAAACAAGACCCTTCTATATGCTGCCTACAAGAAACCCACTTCAGACCAAGGGATAAATATAGACTGAAAGTAAAGGGATGGAAAAAGATATTCCACGCAAATGGAAGTCAAAAGAAAGCTGGAGTAGCAATACTCATATCAGACATATTAGACTTTAAAGACTATTACAAGAGACAAGGAAGGACACTACATAATGATCAAGGGATCCATCCAAGAAGAACATATCACAATGGTAAATATCTATGCCCCCAACATAGGAGCACCTCAATACATAAGGCAAATGCTAACAGTCATAAAAGGGGACATCGACAGGAACACAATAATAGTGGGAGACTTGAACACCCCACTTACATCAATGGACAGATCATCCAAACAGAAAATAAATAAGGACACACAAGCTTTAAATGACACATTACACCATCTCGACTTAATTGATATTTATAGGACATTCCATCCAAAAACAACAGAATACAGTTTCTTCTCAAGCGCACATGGAACATTTTCCAGGATAGATCACATCTTGGGTCACAAATCAAACCTCGGCAAATTCAAGAAAATTGAAATCATATCAAGCATCTTCTCAGACCACAACACCATGAGTCTAGATATCAATTACAGGAAAAAAACTGCAAAAAATACAAACACATGGAGGCTAAACAATTCACTATTATATAACCAAGAAATCATTAAAGAAATCAACGAGGAAATCAAAAAATATCTAGAAACAAATGACAACAAAAACACAACAACCCAAAACCTATGGGACGCAGCAAAAGCAGTTCTGAGAGGGAAGTTTAGAGCAATACAGTCCTACCTTAAGAAACAAGAAAAATATCAAATAAACAACCTAACCTTACACCTAAAACAATTAGGAAAAGAAGAACAAGGAAACCCCAAAGTGAGCGGAAGGAAAGAAATCATAAAGATCAGAGCAGAAATAAATGAAAAAGAAAGGAAAGAAACCATAAGAAAAATAAATAAAACTAAAAGCTGGTTCTTTGAGAAGATAAACAAAAGTGATAAACCATTAGCCAGACTCATCAGGAAAAAAAGGGAGAAGATGCAAATCAACAGAATTAGAAGTGAAAAAAGGAGAAGTAACAGCAGACAACACAGAAATACAAAAGATCATGAGAGACTACTACAAGCAACTATATGCCAATCAATTGGATAACCTGGAAGAAATGGATAAATTCTTAGAAAAATACAATCTTCCAAGACTGAACCAGGAAGAAATAGAAACTATGAACAGACCAATCACAAGTACAGAAATTGAGGCAGTGATTAAAAATCTCCCAACAAAGAAAAGCCCAGGGCCAGATGGATTCACAGGAGAATTCTATCAAACATTTAGAGAAGAGCTAACACCTATCCTTCTCAAACTCTTCCCAAATATAGCAGAAGGAGGAACACTCCCAAACTCATTCTATGAGGCCACCATCACGCTGATACCAAAACCAGGCAAAGATGTCACAAACAAAATTACACACCAATATCACTGATGAATATAGGTGTGAAGATCCTTAGCAAAATACTAGCTAACAGAATCCAACAGCACATTAAAAAAATCATACACCATGATCAAGTGGGGTTTATCCCTGGGATGCAGGGAGTCTTCAATATATGCAAATCAATCAACGTGATACATCATTATCAACAAATTGAAGGATAAAAACCATATGATCATCTCAGATGCAGAAAAAGCTTCTGACAAAATTCAACATGCATTTATGATAAAAGCTCTCCAGAAAATGGGCATAGAAGGAAATTACCTCAACATAATAAAAGCCATATATGAAAAACCAAAAGCCAACATCATTCTAAATGGGGAAAAACTGAAAGAATTCCCTCTAAGAACAGGAACAAGACAAGGGTGTCCACTCTCACCATTATTATTCAACGTAGTTTTGGAAGTTTTAGCCACAGCAATCAGAGAAGAAAAAGAAATAAAAGGAATCCAAATTGGAAAAGAAGTAAAATTGTCACTCTTTGCAGATGACATATTATACATAGAAAACCCTAAGGACTCTACCAGAAAACTGCTAGCACTAATTGATGAATTTAGTAATGTAGCAGGATGCAAAATTAATGCACAGAAATCTCTTGCATTCCTATACACTAACAATGCAAGAACAGAAAGAGAAATTGAGGAAACTGTCCCATTTACCATTGCAACAGAAAGAATCAAATACCTAGGAATAAACCTGCCTAAGGAGGCAAAAAAATCTGTATGCAGAAATCTTTAAGACACTGATGAAAGAAATCAAAGACAATACAAACAGATGGAGGGACATGCCATGCTCCTGGATTGGAAGAATCAACATAGTGAAAATGACTGTACTACCCAAAGCAATTTACAGATTCAATGCACTCCCTATCAAATTACCAATGGCATTTTTCACAGAACTAGAACAAGAAATCTTACACTTTGTATGGAGACACAAAAGACCCTGAATAGCCAAAGCAATCTTGAGAAGGAAAAATGGAGTTGGTGGAATCTGGCTTCCTGACTTCAAACTATAAAACTCCTAGAGGAAAACATAGGCAGAACACTCTGTGACATCCATCAAAGCAAGATCCTTTTGGACCCACCTCCTAGAATCATGGAAATAAAATCAAGAATAAACACATGGGACCTCATGAAACTTAAAAGCTTTGGCACAGCGAAAGAAACCATAAACAAGACGAGAAGGCAACCCTCAGAATGGGAAAAAATAGTTGCCAATGAAACAATGGACAAAGAATTAACCTCCAAAATATAGAAACAGCTCATGCAGCTTAATACCAAAACAGCAAATAACCCAATCCACAAATGGGTGAAAGACGTAAATAGCCATTTCTCCAAAGAAGACATACAGATGGCCAACACACACATGAAAAGATGTTCAGCATTGCTAATTATCAGAGAAATGCAAGTCAAAGCCACAATGAGGTATCACCTCACACCAATCAAAATGGCCATCATCACAAAATCTGGAAACAGCAAATGCTGGAGAGGGTGTGGAGAAAAGGGAACTCTCCTGTACTGTTGGTGCAAATGTAAGCTGGTACAGCCACTATGGAAAACAGTTTGGAGGTTCCTTAAAAAACTACAAATAGAACTACCATATGATCCAGTAATCCTACTACTGGGCATATACCCAGAGAAAACCATAATCCAAAAAGAAACATGTACCGTAATGTTTATTGCAGCACTCTTTACAATAGCCAGGACATGGAAGCAACCTAAATGCCCATCAACAAATGAATGGATAAAGAAGATGTGGCATAAATATACAATGGAATATTACTCAGCCATAAAAAGGAATGAAATGGAGCTATATGTAATGAGGTGAATAGACCTAGAGTCTGTCATACAGAGTGAAGTAAGTCAGAAAGAGAAAGACAAATATTGTATGCTAACTCATATATACAGAATCTAAAAATGGTACTGATGAACTCAGTGACAAGACAAGAATAAGGATGCAGATGCAGAGAATGGACTGGAGATCTCGAGGTTTGGGGGGCCGGGGGTGAAGGGGAAGCTGGGACAAAGTGAGAGAGTAGCATAGGCATATATATACTACCAGCTGTAAAATAGATAGCCAGTGGGAAGTTACTGTATAACAAAGGGAGTTCAACTCGAGGATGGATGATGCCTTAGAGGACTGGGATGGGGAGGGTGGGGGGGAGTCGAGGGAGGGAGGGAATACGGGGATTTGTGTATAAATACAGATGATTGACCTTGGTGTACCTCAGAAACTGGTACAAGAGTGTAATGCAATTATATTCCAATAAAAAAACAAACAAAAAACAAAAACAAACAAACAAAAAGAATATATTTACCACCTGAGACTAGGGGCAAGGGGCAAGGAGTTATCTCCACTCAACAACCTCTTCCTGAGCAGTTAGTATGTGCTAGATACAGCCCGAAGGACTGAGAATACAGCAGTGAATTAACACGCAAAATACCATTCTTGTGGGGCTTATCTTCTAATGAGGGGTATGTTGACTTAAAAATATATATATATGTCCACAACGTGAGAGCTGCGAGTTAAGTTTTATTTGGGGCAAAATGAGGACTGCAAGCTGGGAGACAGCACTTCAGATAGCTCTGAGGAACTGTTCTGAGGAGTCCAGGGGAGGAGCCAGGATATATAGGAGTTTTGCAGCAAAGGACAGGTAGTCGGGAATGTCAAAAGCTTATTGTTAATTAAAACCAGATATCTCAAGTTAAGAAATTTAGTATTTTTCTGTGTATGGGAAGATGCAAGAGCCTGGGCTCATTGAAATCATTCCTTTGATATGCACCTCAGCTCTCTGGGGCCAGTATCCTGACACATCCTGAGTTTCCTCAGGGCTCACTGCAGGAAGTGGCAGCAATCTGATGGCTGCTAGGTGGCAGGTATTCTTTTCAGCCCTGAGTTTCCTCGACTCACATTGGAGGACTGCAGTCATTGATGACTATGACATCCTTTGTTTATTGATATGGCAGGAAATATTTCATTTCTCAGGTAAATGAGATAAATAATGATCAAAGTCCTCCATGGCATGAGGTACAGAACAGACTGTTTTCAAGTATATCTTGGTTTTAGGAATTAATGATTGCTTTATTAAAGTCACATGTTAAAAAAGTAAGCATTTAAGCTCAGCTTATACATCTACTTCTAAAACATATAAGCCATCATTTTTTAATGGCGTTTGAAAAATGTCTGATTGCATTTGCAAGCTTAATTAAGCTATGTTGATAAATTCTGTGTATTCAGTTTAATTTTTTAGTAGCACATTTGTGTTTCTGACGTATCCTCCTAGGTGCTTAAGTCATTTTTATAAATCTATTAAATTAAGCTAATAAATATGGTGATCCTTAAAGTGTCTTAAATGTTCACTTTATATAATTTTAGTAAGATTTTAAATTAAAATCCTAAGTCAAGATCAGTTATTACTCAATTACATAGTTTAAATGGGTATTACTAGGCTGATCTGTTCATTCTAATAGGCAAAATAAGCATATAAAATTACCATTTTAGTATTAAAATATTTAATATGTAAATATTAATACTATGGATTTGATTCTCTTAAGCATTTTTATGATTAATCGGGAATTCCTGAGGGTTGAAATATGCTTAACCTTTAAGGAAACAAGGATATCAACTCATTCCAGTTTGGGGAGGTTGCCTTCAGGTTCCCTGAGTTTAATAATCTTGATACAGCTAGATCTTTGAGGTGTCATCTGCCACCTGAACCCCTTTTCCAGAGCTGTCTAAAGAGTAAAGGCCGTGGTTTCACCTGTGCCCCTTAAATTCACCTGTAATTCATGACTTTTCACCCAGATGGACATGCTGTTGGATTTTGCATTTCTTTCACTCTATAAGTAAGTCCATCTATTCCCAGGTCTAAAAGACACACATTCTTGACCAGAATCTGGCTATTATTTTTTTCACAATTCTTAACAGCTTTCTGATTAAATTGTAGATATTTCTTAGCAGGAGTGGAATTTTTAAGCGCAATGTCCAAGGTCATTCACAGGATGTGTAATATGGAAAGAAGCAAGATAAGTAGAGGAGAGGAGTTAGAAGGGGGGGTGCTGTTTTATAGGGTGATCAGAGATGGTGTCTCTGAGGAGGTGACTCAGAATCAGACACTGAGTAATGGAAGCGACAAGCCCATGCAGATATCTGACAGGTAGAGGGAATGGTAGGTGCAAAGGCCCTGAGGTAGGAGCTAGGGCTTGGAGCAAGGAGACCAGGAGATTCCGTCTATGTGAGTGAAGGGAGAGTGAGAAGAGATGAAATCAGAGGGGAAAGGAGCAGGATGGGGATATAGGGACAGTGTATACATTGCTATATGGACCAGGGTAAGAATCCTAACTAAATTCCATTCAGAATGAGCTTGGAGTCCATTTGACCTGATTTAGATTTTAAGAAGCTTTCTTTGGCTGCCTCTTGGAGAGTAGAATGTAGTGAGACTGTGAAAGAAGCAGAAAAACCAGGTGAGAAGAAGCTCTTAGTCAAGTCTAGGGACTTCCCTGGTGGCGCAGTGATTAAGAATCTACCTGCCAATGCAGGGAACACAGGTTCAATCCCTGGTCTGGGATGATCTCACATGCTGCGGAGCATCTAAGCCCGTGTGCCACAACTGCTGAGCCTGCGCTCTAGAGCCCTTGAGCCACAACTACTGAGCCTGCGTGCCTGGAGGCTGTGTTCCACAATAAGAGAAGCCACTGCAATGTGCACGAAGAGTAGCCCCTGCTCACTGCAACTAGAGGAAAGCCCACGCATAGCAACAATGCAGCCAATAAATAAATAAAAATAAAATTAAAAAAAAATAGTCAAGTCTAGAAAGCACGGTGGTCTGTGGTACCGGTGGAGATTGTGGAAAGTAACTGGATTCTAGGCATATTTTCAAGGTAACAGAAATGTGATGGGATGACAGAGGTGAGACCAAGGAGGAATCGAGGAGAACAGAGTATCTGGAAGAATGAAGGGGCTCAATTCAGAGGTGGAAAAGCCTGGTAAAGTAGCACGTGGCGTGGGGGCAATCGGTTGGATACGCAAACATGGAGCTCAGGGTGGAAGTTGGAGCCATTCTGGATGCAAACTATGCTCCCTGCGAAACTCCAGATTGAATGTCCACCTGCTCTTTGGCATCTCCACTGGATACCTCTGACTCAGCACAAAGCAGGTATTATCTAGAAGCAAGTATTATCTGCCATGGGTGTCTGGTACAGGGCAGGGTAAGGAAGTAGGTGGTATACTCTTCTAGGAAAAGTAAGCATTGTCATCTGGTGGCTTTTCAGGCTTTCTTCTTCCTTTTGCCATGGAATTTCAAAGGTTTATATACCCCCACCTGAATTTCCAGTTTATTATTGACCCAACTTGGTGAACTACTTTGAGTGTACAGTAGAGTCCAAGGATTTAATATGAAAATGTGAGTTGGATTCTCTTCACTTTACTTCTCCCAGTGTTTCGTGACTGCCTCCCACATACTGGCGTATGAGTTTCCTGAGGCTCTGTAACAGACTGCCACAAACTGGGTGGTTTGAAACAGCAGAAATGTATTCTCTCGCGATTCTGGAAGCCAGAGGTCAGAACTCATGGTGTCAGCAGGACCACGCTCCCTCTGGAGGCTGTAGGGAAGAATCTCTCCTTTTTCTCCTCTAGCTTTTGGTGGCTGTTTGCATTCCCTATGGCTGCACCATCTTCAAAAGAGCTTCTCCGTTTCTGTGTCTTCTGTTCTGTCTCTCATAAGGATTTAGGTTTGCTATAAACTGAATTTTTGTGTCGCTCCAAAATTCATATGTTAAAACCTGATCCCCAATGTGACAGTATTTAGAGTTGGGACCTTTGGGAGATCTTTCAGTCTTGAGAGTGGAACTCTCATGGATGAGATTAGTGCCCTCATAAAAGAGACCCCGGAGGGATCCCTTGCTCCTTCTGCCATGTGAGGACACAGTGAGAAGATGGCTGTCTATGAACTAGGAAGTGGTCTCTCACCAGACCCCAAATCTGCTGGCTCCTTGATCTTGGACTTCCTAGCACCTAGAACTATGAGAAATAAATGTTTGTTATTCATAAGCCACCTAGTTTATGGTGGTTTTGTTATAGCAGCCTGGATGGACTGAAACAACATCCCACCCAGGTAGTCCAGGAAGATCTTATATGGAGATCCTTAAATTAATTTTATCTACCAAGACCCTTTTTCCAAATAAGGTCACATTCACAGGTTCCGGGATTTAGGACATGGACATATTGGGGGGTTTTTTGGTTTTTTTTTTTTTGGAGGGGGGTGTTACTATTCAACACACTACAACTGGCTAATGTTGCAGACACAGGAAGTGATGTAACCCATTCCTACACCCATACATTTGTTAATTAATTCAACAAATATTTGTTGAGCACAGACTAGAATATAAGGCCCCATGCCTGGCATTGTAGACACCAAGGTGAAGTGAGGCAAAAGCCTTACAAAGACCTTACAGCCTTGTAAGAGGAACAGAATAAAAAGGACTCGGCTACCCATTGAAGTGCTCACTGAGGTCTCTTGTACATTATACTGTTTTATCCTCCCAGTTCTGGGAAGTAGCTATTAGTGTTTCCAGGTACAGTTGTGAAGACAATGGCTCAGAGAAGTGACGTGCACAGGGAGATGGTTAGTAGGTGGTGCAGTCAGGATTTAAACCCAGGTCTGCCCAAGGGTGGCAGGTGGAGATGCCAACTCCACAATAAACACCCACAAGGACACCACGCATGCACATCATTAAATGCTGACTTCTGTGGCAGTCAGTTCCCAGTGCATGCAAATGGATTACAGGAAGTGACCCCATTTAAATACACAAGGGGAGAATACTCTTGGCATCTTCTGGTCAGCCCTTTTTGGGAAGCACTCATTTTTATATTTTATATTCTGCTAATCTAAATGTATAGGACTCGGATTTTCTTAAAGTTCAGTGGTCTCAGAGACCTCAGTCCTGTTAAATAACATGAAAGTGATAAAATGCTTCTCCATCTGGGCCTCAGCAACCCAGGCCCAGTGTTTCCCTCAAAGTGATAACCTCAAGATGTGTTGCATCCAAAAAACAGCAACAATCCCTGTAATTGGTTGTACAGAGTTGCCCACCAGTACTCTGGAAAAGCACCCTTTGTATTCAGACAGACCAAGTAGGTAGAAATGCAGCTTTCATTTGTACTTAATGCCTGGTAAGAGAATAAGGATTCCTCACCCCCTCCCCTCCCCCACTATGGCCTCTGGAACAGGAGGGTGGCAAACAAGCGACCTGGGTATCCTCTTGCAGTGCCACTTCTGAGCTGAGTGATCCAGGGCACATTGCTTGCAATGTCTAAGCCGTATCATCCCCATCACTAAGGTGAATGTTTGTTCTGGGTGATCTTTGAAGTCTCCTCTGACTCTGAAATGTTTTAACTGTGAGGCTAAATATTTAGTGGTAATTATATTTGCTAGAATGTGTGTTCTGTATGGCTAGGCTTAGTTTACAGTTTTTATGAGACAGATGAATGAGGTTAATAAGAATAGATAATTGAAAAAAAAAAGATTGAATTCCCAGAAGGCATTTTACTATGAATTTAATTATGAAACATGCTAATTGCATCACTCCAACACTTGAAAGTTATCCAATTGCTGGATGCACAAAGTAAGGGATAGTTTTTCTCAAGTTGGCCTCAGCTATGAACTAGTACCAGAGATGTGGAAACAGTTCACTTTCTAGTTATGGAAGGAAAGAGAAGATGGAAGAGACTGGCAGTTGGCATAATCGATCTCTTCCCTTGTCTTTGGCAACTTAATGTACCTACAACAGACAAGAGATGTACACTTTAAAATGTAGCTCTTCTATTATCACCTACCGTGTGCTCTGACTGTTCGGCTGCTACTACATCGTATAGCACCTTCACTGCAAATTAGCAAAAGATACCCCTTTTCAACAAACAAACAGCTTGGTGAGCAGATGGCTCTGCTCCAGGGTATGGCTTAGCAAGTGGAGCTTGGGGTGAATTGCAGTCTCTATTGGCCCCCTTGGCTGAGTGTTTGTGCAGTGCACACTCTGCCCTACTGAACAAGGCAGCCCTTCCAGGCTCAGTCACTTAAATTCTTTCTGCTCCTCCCAGGAAGTGGCCTGTTTTTATTTTGAAAAATCCCACCATCACCACATTTGAGGTTGCATTTTAGAGGGTCTGGAACACTTGAGGGCCTTGAGTAGGAGGGAGAATGGCATTTTTGAGACATGGAGAGAAAAACCATTGTGGTTCAAATTAGCAAACAAGGGAGATGAAGTTATGAGACACGGCTCTGGAGATGGACAGGGGTCATTCTATAATCTCTAGGCTGTTGGGGGCTTTTTCCTAAAAACACTGGGACTCTGTGACTGGTTTTAACCATTGAAGGGTTCAAACTCATTCCTTTGGAAAGAGTGAATTATAGAAAGCCTTAATTAGAGGCAAGGGAAGCTGGTGGCTTGGACAAGGCTAGTGATGGAGAATGGTGGGTAGATTTTATAGATATTTGTACAGTAAACTTGTGTGGAAATGATGGGCTTAAGGAACCAGGAATAATTCCAAAAGTAAGAATAACAGCCAAAAAACACATCTTTGTGCCAGGCACCATTCTAAGTGCTCTATGTATATTAGCTCATTTGATCTACGAAGGAGGGATTATTAATTTCTTCACCTTGTAGAAGAGGAATTGAAGCACAGAAAGATGGAATAACTTGACCCACATTCCACAGCTGAGTTGGGATTTGAACCCACATAGTCTGAGGTTTAAGTCCTCGCTCTAAACCAGTGGTTCTCAATCAGGACAGTTCTGCCCCAGGGGACATTTAACAGTATCCAGAGGCATTTTTGGTTGTCACAACCCAGGGGTGAGGGTGCCACTGTCATCTCGGGGATAGAGGCCAGGGTTGCTGCTAAACATCCTACAATCACAGGACGCCCCCCCACCCCGCCCCCATAGCAGATCAGCTGGCCTGGTGTGTCCCATAATGCTGAGGTTGAGAACTCCCGTTCTCATCACTGTGTCATAGTACCTCCTGAGGACTGTGCTTGGGCTTCTGTCTTAGACAACTGATTCACCAAGTCTGGGGGAGAGCAACTTGAAAAGGGCTGCAACTTGCTTTCTGGACATACCCAGACAAAGCCCTTGAAGACATCCTAGAGGAGATGGCAAGTCAGTGGCTGGGTGCTTGCTGGGGTCTGACGTCCACAGGAGGAGCCTGGCACTGCCTAGAGCAGGCTTCTATTCCTGGATACTGGAGACCCCCAGGGACCTTATATATTTTGTCTTGTGTGTGTTTGTTTATCCGCCACCCTCCTCCAGGAAGATGTGAAGCTGCTTACAAGGGTGAGGAATAGAGTACAGGCCATGAAAGCTAAGAGCGGGCCATTGACATGCGGGTGCAGACATGGGAAGAAGCCAGAACGGGGGCAAAAAGGACCCTAACCATATGTCCGGCTGCTGCAGGGCTATTGTTAAGGGTTTCTGGACTCCTTTCTCCACCTCCCTGCCGTCCTTGTCCCCTCTCCAACAGATGGACCCCAAGCCTCATCTCATGGCCTCTCTGCAGCTGAGAAGAAGCCTGCATATGCGTATTGTCTTTTAAGTTCCGGGTACAGAGTGGGAGAGCAATACGTATTTGCTCAGAGGATCTCTGGGGATACAGTTCTGAACAAGACACAAACTCTCCCCTCATCAAGCTACCTTTTTAATGGCAGAAATCAACCAAAAAGGCAGGCATTTGGTGCAGGGATTCATGGTTTGGTTTGGTTTTGTTTTTTATCAGATAATACAGTAGTTTTAAAAGGCATGCTATAAAGAAGCAAAGGAGAAACAGAGTCAAGTAAGAACGATGAGGAGAACTCTGTTAGGTGGCGTGGTGGGGAGGCCTCTCTGGGGCCTGAAGAAAGAACCCGCCACATAGAGTGGGTTGGGGGTGTCCAGGGGCTGAGGGAGCAGCGTGGGTGAATACCCCCTGTGTGGCAGAGAGCCTTGGCTGTGGAGAGACCCCAAGGAGGTCAGTGAGCCTGAAGCATGATCAGGGAAGGAGGCGGGGAGGAGAGAGGGTAGGAAAATGGGCTGGGCCGTGTGGGGTGTAGTAAGCAGTATAGGTTTTATTCTAAAGGCAGTAGGGGCTGTGGAAGAACTGCGAATTGTTTTTAGATTCTTTTCCCACATAGGCCATTACAGAGTATTGAGTAGAGTTCCCTGTGCTGTACAGTAGGTCCTTATTGGTTGTCTATTTTATGTATAGTAGTGTGTATCTGTCAATCCCAATCTATCCCTCCACCCATCCCATTTTCCCCCTGGTAACCATAAGTTTGTTTTGTACATCATGACTCTATTTCTCTTTTGTAAATAAGTTCATTCGTACCATTTTTTTAGATTCCACGTATAAGTGATATCATATATTTGCCTTTTTCTGTCTGTCTTACTTCACTCAGTATGACAATCTCTAGGTCCATCCATGTTGCTGCAAATGGCATTATTTTGTTCTTTCTTAAGACTAATATTCCATTGTATATATGTACCACGTCTTCTTTATCCATTCCTCTGTTGATAGACATTTAGGTTGCTTCCATATCCTGGCTACTGTAAGTGGTGCTGCAGTGAACACTGGGGTGCATGTATCATTTTGAATTATGCCCAGGAGTGGGATTGCAAGATGATATGGTAGGTCTATTTTTAGTTTTTTTAAGGAACCTCCATACTGTTCTCCATAGTGGCTGCACCAATCTACATTCCCACCAGCAGTGTAAGAGGGTTCCCTTCTCCACACTCTCTTGTAGACTCTTTGGTATGCACTCTCTGAGAAATATCTTTGAAAGGAGGGAGCACTCCCCACCCCGCGCCCTTACTGCCCTACGGAATGTAGATTCAATGGCTGGAGCCCTCGCACCATCTTGGACGTTGAAGTGACCTTGGAAGCCAGGGAGGGCAGTGCTACCAGCTAGATGGGGCCTGGATCCTGACCACTGAGCTGCCGTACCAGCCTCGGGCAACCTAGCGCCGGATGCTTCTGGGAGAGAGAGAGAAACGTCTGTCTTATTTAAGACACTGTTAGTGAGAGTTGTCTGTCACAGCTGAACCTAATCCCAGCTGACAAGGAGAGGGATTAGGAGAGAAGGACATGGTTCTGTTTATCATATAAGTAGCTCCCTTAGGCTGTTTGTGTGGAAAGTGGATTAAGAGGGAAGAGCATGGAAGCAGGGCGATGGGGTAGAGGCTGCTGCAGGTGTCCAGGCAAATGAATGAATGAATGTGTGAATGAATGAATGAACCAGTTCACAGTGCTGCCTGATTTCTCACCTCCTCTGATGACCTGCTCTTCTTTGCCTTTCTGTTCCATTAGTCCATGAGCCTTCCTTACAGGCTATAGTAGTCTGCTCAGGCTGCTATAACAGAATATCATTGATTGGACGGCTTAGACAGCAGGCATTTGTTTCTCATGGTTCTGGAGAATGCGGAGTCCAAGGTCAAGGTGCTGGCAGATTCAGTCTTGGTGAAGGCCCTCTTTCTCGCTTGCAGATGGTCCCTTTCTTCCTGTATTTTCACATGGTGAAGGAGGAAGCTCTGGTGTCTCTTGTTCTTAGAAGGGCGCTAATTCCATCAGTGAGGTGAGGGAGTCCCCACCCTCATGAACTCATCTAAACCTAATTGCCTCTCAAGGCCCCACCTCCCTATGCCCTCACATTGGTGGTTAGGGCTCCAACGTATGAAATTTTGTCAGGGGTTGGGGGTGGGGCATGGAAAAACCTACCGTCTTCCTGTGTTTTCCTCCTTTACTTTCACAGAGGACACTTCACTTCTAACACTGCTGGTCACCAAATGTGTGGAGATTTTCCTTCACCAAAGCTGGGTGTCCTATACTTTAACTCAATTGTGACACCATCTACTTGGAGATAGTGTCAGATCCCACAAGGTAAGGTCTCAGTCTTATGAGACTGCCCCCCTACTTCAGATGCCTGTTGCAGTTTCAGGTTACAACTTCTGCCTGATTTGGCTACAAATTGGAGGTTCCCAGGAGCCCCTCCTTAGGTTCGATTAATTTCCTAGATTGGCTCATAGAACTCAGAGAAACACTTACTTATGTTTGCCAGGTTATTAAAGAGTATGATGAACAGCTAGATGAAGGGATACATAGTGCAAGGTCTGGGGCAGTCCTGAGTGCAGGAGCTTCTGTTCTTGTGGAGTTGGGTGCGTCACCCTCGTGATACAGGGGTACATTTACCAGCCTGGAAGCTCTCCAAATCCTGCACTTTGGGGATCTTATGGAGGCTTCCTCATGTAGGTATGGTCGATCATTAACTCCATTTTTAGCCTTTTTCCTTGCTCAAGAGAATGTGGGGTGAGAGGACCAGGGGCTGAAGGTTCCAGGTGTCTAATCATGGCTTGGTCTTTGCAGTAAGCAGCCCCCATGCAGGAGCCATCAGGGGACCCACCCAGTTACATCATTAGAAAAAAAGGATCTCCTATCACCCAGGAGATGACAAGGGTTTCCCTGTGTCAGGAACTGGAGCCAAAGACCAAATAGGAGAACAAAAGATGCCCTTAGTATGCTTATCACTTAGGAAGTTACAAGACCTTCAAGAGCTCTGTGCCAGGAACTGGGGAAAGAGACCCGTGTATACTTTCTATTATCTCACTGAGAGACAAACATTCAGTTCATAACACAGGCTGATCGTACTTCCCTCCTGGGCGGAAGGAAGAGACCAGAAATATCCCAGCACTTGCTTGATGAATTCACCTCCTCCTCCAAAAGAAAAAGTCCCCTCAAACAAGGGAGGGGAAGAGAAAAGGCATGTCTTTGAGCATTAACCCTGGAAAGGTGCTTCAGGATCTCTGAATTCCCACTTCACAATGGGAAAATTGATGCCCAGAGAGGGAAAGAGACTTGCCTGTGGCCACACAGCATGTCAGTGGGATAGAAGTTATAAAATACAGCAGCTGGAAGAGGGTGTAAAAACCATGTAGCCCCATCCCCTCATCCACCTCATTTAGAGAAGGGGAAACCAAGGCCCTGAGAGGGGGAGTTAGTGACAGCCAGGGTCAGAACTCAGGACACATGTGCTCAGGATGGTATACGACCAGTACAGTCACATGGGACCTGTGATTGGAATTGAATGCCCTGCTGTCATGTCTTGACATTCTTAACCATTTTAATGTTTACATTTGTGCTTTGTAAACTGAGTCTGGTGGGGCAATGGAGCTTGTACCGAGGGTTGGGAACCTCAGTTCACGTGAAGTCCCGCCTCCCACTGCCTCCGCAGGTGGGTTGTCAGTGCCAGCTTCCCTGGTGTTCTAGAACTGGCCCCTCCCCACTGCTCTCCCAGCCCCAGCGCCCCCACCATCACCGTCAGGGGCCTGGGCATGAGGAGGGCTGCCATGCACACCCCAGAGCATCTCAGGGGAGGGCAGGACCACAGCCATCCCTGCTCTAGGCTGGCAGCGCCATGGTGCTTTCAGTGGGCAACCAGGCAGGGATGAGACTCTCCTGACCCTGATTCGGGTACCTTAGTACATTCTGGTGTAGAGGTTGCTATGTTTGGGGTCACCTGCCCACTGTGGGTTGTGGTGGAAGGCCTGTGAGAAAGGGGGATGCCTGGCTCCCTGCTCTGCTCCCCCAGGCCCCTGGCAGCTAATGGGCAATGTGCGCGCGCACACACACACACACACACACACACACACACACGGGCATGCACACCAGGCTGCAGGGCAGGCTCCTGGGGGCCTGTGCAGGCATGCCCTCTCCCGTGCCCACAGCATTAAATAGCAAGCAAAAAGCACTGTCATGCAGAGACGCTGCCAAAAGATGTGTGTGTTGGCGGTGGGGGGGACTTTCTATTTTAGTACCTTTAACGGCACCTATTTTCTGCTTTTTGACCAAGGGGCCCTGCATTTTCCGTTTGCACTGGACCTCACATTGGGTAGCCAGGACTTCTGACTGCTCCCTCTGTCCGCTCCAGCTCTGGCTGGGCAGCACTAGCTTTTTTATGGTCAGCCTACTGTGTGCTCAGCCCTTTCCCTATGTTATCTGTTTTGAAGCCTTGCCGGACCTCAGTAAGGTGTGTACTATCCTTAGGCTCCCTTTAAAGGTGAGGACAGGAAGGCACAGATAGGCTGTGTCAACTTGCCCAGATCCTACAGCTGGTCAGCAGGTGAGCCAGGCTCCTTCCCCGAGCAACTTGTTCCCTTATCCTGGCCTGGCCTGTGGGCAGTTGGGGGCGGGGGGAGGAAGGCACCACATCTAGGAGCTGGCTCCAGATACCCCTCCTCCTCCCTGTGCAGGGCTGTGTGCCCCTCCCCGCTGCTCCTCTGCTCAGCACCTCACCCTCAGCCTCCAGGGGAGGAGACCTTGCAACCCAGACCACCGTGTAACCAGGCAACCGTTCCAAGACACTGCTTTTCCTCCCTGCTCCTTCTGCCTTATTCAATATCTGCCAGGCGAGCACAGCTCCTGAGAGTGTCCCAGGAGTATTCGTAAGAAAGAAGGCTTGCTGGGGAGGCCTGCAGGAACATCTAATTTTTATCTCTCTGCACCCTGCACCCCAAAGTCCTGAATCTGCTTGTGGGGGATTCTGAGAGATCTGCCGGAATACAGATTCACAGGGCTGTATCTTGCCCCGGGCTTGGCGGAAAGGGCATGGACTATGGAGAAGATGGAGCAGGGGAAGGCTTTGTGAGGTGTTACACTTGGTCCTCAGCTGCTCTCTGGATGCCCCTAATTCCCTAGGATGGAGGTTCAGATACCCTGCACTCTCAGAAGCAGCTCATATGATGTACCTTCTCCTCCCACGATTCCTGCCATCTGTAATCAGATGCAAGATGAAGGGAGTGACCAGGGTTAAGTGAGCTCTTATTATGTTTCCTGTGCCAGACATGAGAGAAAAATTAGCAAATCAGACCCAATTCCAATTTCACAAGTGGGAAAACAAAGGCTCAGGCAGACAGAACCCGATTCTAGCTGATGACAGTTTCTGCCCTTCCCAGTTGCTATACTGGTTGTATAGGAACAAAGGAACTTAGGAGTCATCTGAACCAGCTCCCTCATTTTACAGAAGGGGGAACTGATGAACAGGGAGCAAGAGCATCTCCTCCAGGGCCACGCAGCTTGCTTGGCTCCAGGGTCATCTTGCAATTACTTGAGCTCAGTTTCAACCTGTTCTTGGATTCAGTAACTGTTTAGAACTCCAAACCTCCTTCTGTTTTCTAAAGCTGACTGTATTATGCCTGTGCTCATGTCAATACGCATACAGTCCCATAGTTTAATAGGGACAATATAACATGGGTAAGACTCATTCCTGCCTCTTTAGAGTGGTGGGATTTGGGACAATTATTTCCTCTTTTTAGGTCTCAGCTTCCTCCTCTGTAAAATGGAGACAATAAAAGTACTTACCTCATAGGATTATAGTGAAGGTTAAAAGAGATCATTTATGGGACATGTTGAATACAATCTTGAATATATTATTTAATTGTGTCCAGCTTGTATTACAGATATTTTTAAAATCTCAACCAGATAAAGAATAGAGCTTATATCATTATTCTTTATTTCTTTATAGGTATCCCAAGTGCCTAGGACTATGTCTGCAAAACAATAGATAATAAATGTCTGCTTAGTAAAATTTTGAAAAATCTAAAATTGAAGTCAAGGTAGACTTTGGAAACCACACCAAAATGTTGGACAAAGCTGCCATCCTGTCTTAGCCAAGACTGAACTTGAGCAAACCATGCATCCAGCCTCCTCTTCCTTCCTTGTCCTTCCCCAAACCTCCAGCTTTCTCTGAAGGGATCACTGGACACCTGTCATTTCCCCTGTGATGTGAATTTAAGATCAAGTTGGTCCCTCTCCTAGGGCTGGTTGCATTCACAGTCTTCTCTGGGATTGTAGAAATTCTGTCATCAGAGAGAGGAGATGTGTTGGGGTGGAGAGCTTATCACAGAGCCCAGGGCGTAAGGCAGAGACTGGTTGGCTGTTGGCTAACCTTGACAGCTAGGCTCTATTGCCCAGCTTCCCTTGCAGCTAAGTATGACTGTGTGACTGAGTTCTGGCCAGTGACTGTGGGTGCAGATGATGTGCATGGCTTCCAGACCTGGCCCACAAAATCCTCACAATCTGTCCCCTTCGCCAGTCATAACAGGAGGACCCCCCCCCCCACGCCCCCAATCAGGAGCTCTGATTTCAGACTTTAATGGAGAGATGAACTTCTGGTATGTCAAGCCATTGAGTTTGGGGAGGGAGGTGGTTATCTGTTCTAGCATGTAGTGTTACCTTAACTAATATAGTCATGAGGCAGTGGCCACAGAAGGAAGTTGAGCAAGCTGTTCCCAGATGTGGTGCACGTAGGTGAGGGCCGGCTGTGCAGGAAGCAGGGCAGAATTCAGGTCCTGCCTTTTTCATTTCCTACCCAGGCTTTTCGTCCAAAGGCTATGGGCAAGCTGCTAAAACATCTTTAAAGTTGAGACTCCCATCATTGCTTGATCATTCTCTTCTGAAGAGATGCTGGGAGAATCAGAGAGCTGGAAATCAGGGCAAGGGTTCTTTGCTTTCAGCCTGGTTTTTTATTTTTGCCTTGGCTAAGAGTTTAGAGTTAAAAATTCCCTGAGGGAAGAGTTCTTCAAACTCTGCCTTTGCTGCCTCTCTCTCCCTTTCTTTATCCCGCCCTTCCTTTCTCCCTTCCTTCCTTCCTTTCCTCTCTTACAGTGAATGTGGAAGCATGTAGCTTGGATTCCCAGCTGTGTGGTCTCATCAAGTTTCTCTACCTCTCTGGGTCTTCATTTCCACATCTGTACATTGAAGATGATGCCATTTGCCTTGCCAGGTCCTTGTGTAGATTAGAGATGTAATGTCAAAAGACCAGTGCATGGCAACCCCTCAGGGAAATAAATGGCTCCTGCTTCTATTATTACTAGTATGTCTACACCTCACATTCTCTGATTCTGTGTTTCTACTCACTCCTTCACCCAGTGACCATTTATTGAGCACCTACTATATGCCAGGCACTGAAGAAGAAGACAAAGCCCTTGCCCTGGTACCTCTTGTATTCTGGAAGAGAGATAGATGTCATAGAAGTGAGCAGACAGATAAAATAATTACAAATTGTAATAAGTGCTAGAGAGGGAAGAAACAAGTTGTTAAGATGGAGAATAAGGGGTGAGGGGAAGGTGAGGCACACGCTGGGTGGGGAAATCAGGGAAGGCCTCTCTGAGAAGGTGACATTTCCGTGGGCCCAGAAGATTAAGGGGCAGTCAGACAAGAGGTAAACTAAAGGAGGAGCCCTCTGGGAAGAAAAAATAGGGGTGCCAAGGTCAGGTGGTCAAGAGGCAGACAGGAGGCCATGTGGCCAGAGCAGAGGGAGTAAGGGGCCAGGAGACAGGAGGGGCCGCCTCCTGCCTGGCAGGCTAGGGTAGAGAAGGTGAATTTTTTATATACGCATAAAGCCACTGAAGTGGAGTTTTGTGGCCTGAGTGACATGTTTACAATAGTAGTTTTCACAATGTGGTCCAAGACCAGTAGCATCACTGGGGAACCTGTGAGAAATGGAAATTCTCAGGTCCGGGCCAGATCTACTGAATCAGAAACTCTGGGGTGGGACCCAGCTGTCTGCGGTCTAACAAGCCCTCCAGGTGATGCTGGTGGTGCCATCCGGACAGCAAGCCCAGTGGCTCTCAATCCTGGCTGCACGAGACATCCAGGCATTTCACGAGCTCTGAATACTGAAAACCCCACCCACCCCCGAGACTCTGATTGCATTAGTCTGGGATGGGGCCTGCGCGTGCCCCCCAGGGCGTTCCGGTAGCTTCAGCAGTGAGGATCTCGGCTCTGTTAGCCATGGAGACAAAATTGGAGGGAAAAGGGAGAAGAGACAAGAAGACCAACTAGGAGGCTGATACAGAGGACCAGGTGAGCAGAGTGGCCACTTAGACTGGGGTGGCGGCAGAGGAGATGGAGAGGCAGGAACAGATTTTAAACATGCTTAGAAGAAAAAAATCAACAGGACTTTTAGATGGATTGGATATGGGGTCAAGGGTGGGACTTCACGTTCAGCCTCAGATGGAAGGTAACTCCAGAGTGGTAGTTACGACCCTGTGCTTGTAGGTGGCCTGTGCCCAGCAGCCCCTGGGAACAGGGGCTGGACAGTGGGCACAGGAACACGAAGAGGTGCATCTTCTCTATCTTCCTGGCAGTCAAGGCAGGGACGAAGATCACATCGCGGCAAAGTTAGAAAGCTCCGAGTTTCTCCTGAGTGCTAAGAGGAGACACAGTGGGAAAGAACCCTCTCCTTTCCTCCCTCCCCCTTCCCCTCACCCTCCCCACTTTCTTTCCTCTCCCCCCAAACGCTCGAATGGGGCATTCTCCTTTTAGAGTCAAGTTGTCCCAGAACTCTCAGAAAGGGCGCCTTCAGGGAACACCCGCCCGGGTGATATATCCAGGAGCGGCCAGCAGAGGGCGGGCTAGACTCAGAAATGTGCATTGCTGGGAGCAAGGCGAATCTGGCTGTTTCCAAGTCAACTAGAAGAAAGGGATTCACACCGGAAAAAATACAGTAATTGTATCTGCATGTACTAAATGGTCTCTGTGTACCAAATACTGTGCTAAATACTTTCCGTGTACCATCTCATTTAGTCCTCTTAGTTTTACAAGGCAGGTACTGTAAAGCAGCCCCCATTTTACATATACTTAGGATAAACGACTTGGCCAGTGTCACTCAGCTAGTCCCTGGCAAGATAGCTTGGTCGTCTAGCTTATATAACCACAAAGGTGTGTGGCCACTTCTCTGTCAGGAGGACCAGAACCGCCAGCATTTCTTTCTTATCCCTGATGCTGCTTTCACGAACACTTGGGGTTGGGGGATGCCCTTGAAAGGTGGCATCACCTGAAAGAGCAAAGCCATGGCTCTGCAACTCACTTGCTGTATGATGGTGAGAAAGTTACTTAGTCTCTCTGTGCTCAAGTTCTTTCATCTCTAAAATGGGATGAGATGATCTTACGTAACTGACCCAGAACCTTGTACAGCCCAGAGGAGGTGCTCAGCTAATGGCAGCTTTTCTGCCTAAAATGATTTCACAGGAGGTGGAAACAGCTCTGAAGGGTCCAGAATGGTGCCGTCAGCAGTCCTTCCTGTGATGGTGGAAGTTTTCTGTATCTGCACTGTCCAGTGTGGTAGTCTGTAGCTACGTGTGGCTCTTGAGCACTTGATACATGGGTAATTTAAAGTATGGAAACTGAATTTTAAACTTTAATTTTAATAAATGTAAATAAACACATGTGACCGGTGGCGACCATATTGGACCATGCAGGTCTAAAACTTGTCTGTGATCAAAGTCTGTGTATCCTTGAAAGTCCCTTAGGTATTAAATAAAATCAGCCATCGTCTGCATTTAGAGCCTGGCATAGAACAGACGCTCAGTGAGCTTGAGTTTGCCGGAAGTAAACATAAAAGACGGGAAAATCAACCAGCAAAGCCCTGTTCTGCATTTGACACAGTGTGTTCCTTTGTGGGGCTACAGCAGCTCAAATGTCCCCAAGAAAAGTCTCTCGGTCAGGGCTCGGTACCCACAGGGGGCTCCCTGGGGCAGCCTGCTACGTTCTTACCTTGTCAAGCCAGAAGTCTTTGACTGTTTCTTTGGTGTGTGTTTGGTGGGGATCAAAAACAAATTCTACTTCATGGAATGTGTTTTCAAAACAAAATCCCTTCATTCATTCACTGACTAAAGACATCCCTCTTCCCTTTCTATGCTCTTCTACTCTCCTCCTGCAATGTTATAAACCTGATAACGTCCTTAGAAGTTTTTTTTAAAGGTTTAAAATGTACATAAGAAAATACCTGATCCCTAGGAAGCAGCCCTACATCACATATGTCTCAGTTCTCAAATTTCACCTCTTTAGACTTTGCTTTTAAGCAACGGTCAGCTGGCTAATCTGGAAATTCGGTGGTTGGAAATTCCAGCTCATAGCCGGCAGTGGGCAGCAGTTTCCTCCGGAAACAGATCTGCCTTGATGGACGCTGTTATGCGTTTCTACTTTAGGGTAATTTCTACTCTGACTGTATTAGGACCAGTTTGCTTCCATTCGGTTGTGTAAGGAGACCTGAGTTGATGGGCACCTGATTTCCAGTGTCTTCTAGAGATGTTTTAGTGTTCCTTGTGGACTGGCACTCCAGGCTGCTGGCCTGTCCCCTCATCTGGTCGTGACCCAGAGTAACACAAAGCCCCTGTCATCGGGGCAGCCGTGTCTGCTCACAGGACTGGCTGTGCTGCGTGCAGCGCCCTACGAATATATCCTTGCTTCCTTTCTCACTGTCCTGAAGGCTCACACGCTCTAGGTGCCCTGACTAGATGCCCAGCTTCTTGAACAAGAGCCGTGGTTCTAGCCACAAACAGCCCAGTGTAAAGAGGCATTTTGTTTGTCTTTTTACTTTTACTTTCGCCGCATGACCAAGCCCTTAAGAACATAGAGAGTCCTCTGCCTGAATGACATGTTCCCTTTTTTTTTTTTTTAATTTTTTCTGAATGTGGCTCATTCCCCAACTCTATCACCAAAATCCCTTGAGGTGGGGTCAAGCTATGAATAAAGAGATGCCCTCCTAATTGTGCCTTTAAGTGAGAGTTGGAGGGATCACTGGGTCTGACTCCTCATCCATCACTCTTCTCACCTCCGTATGTGGGCCCGGAAGGCTGGCTGTCCTTCTCCCGAGTACCTGGTCCGGCATTCCAGCAGCCCCAGTAGCTGTCAGTACACCCTCTGTGAGGCCCTGTGCTATGTGGTATCGAGGAGGGAAACATCCCCGGGCCTCCCAGAACCTGCACTGCCATGAAGTGCTTCTCCTAGGTCTTAACCAACCCGCTGTGGAAATGGCAGTTCCCACCCAGTGGCTGAGGGTGGGTTTTCCCGTTACATTAATATCGAGCCAATCGGTGACCTCAGCCCTTATCTACCTACTCCTCTGCACTCTCTCTTGGTAAAAGCGCTGCCTTCATCCTCGGGATGGGCATCGTGGGTTCCCCCCACCCCCTCTGTTGTCTCTGGTGGTGGCTGACTGTCACAGGGCACCCTTTCCCTTTGCGTTCAGGTGGGGTCAGCCAGTGCAGAGCCCAAGGGAGATTGGAGGGAAGGAGAAGAGAAGGAGCTGTGGGGGTTTTGTTGGCCCTTCCTTTCAAGGTCACCTTGGCCAGGTGTGCTCTCTAGACTAAGGTCTTGGCTCCTCTTAAGCTAACCCCTCTGTGCAACGCTGTCAGTTCTGCTAACAGCTGCCTCCCCTGTCCCTTCAGATCTGGGGACATGACCCCTTAGCTGCTCCCAGCCCTGAGTATTGCACTAGCCCTTATGTTCCTTTGCGCCTGCACCTCTTTAAATAGTCCCTCTCTAAAGAAACCTTCCTCCAGTTATCCTAATTTGAGAGTCATCTGTTTCCATTAGGTCCCTGATTGACATGTCTTCCTTTGGCATGTCTGTGCATTTTGGTTTTGCTGGACTGATATTCCTGGTTGCTCTGTGAACTTCACTGCTGAGATTTATTTCCCCCTCCAGACATTGCTTAGGTTCAAGATGTTTGCTGATTGTTCCAAAACCTGAATTTCTCAATTCTAATCTCTTTCAAACTAACCATCCATCGGTCCCCCTTTCCCTGCCCCCTCCCTCCCTCCCTTCCTGGAATTTCTGCATGTAAATACTAGAGTCAGACTGCCTTGTTTAAAACTCCAGGTCCTCTGCCTACTAATTATGTGACCTTACCTCTAGCCTCCGGCTTTCTCATCTGTAAAATGGAGATGCTGCCTGGGTTGTGATGAGAATTGAAGGAGATCGTACGATGGTGTCTGCAGTTGGAGGCTCCTCTCTATGCGTTGACTGTGATTATTTCTGTGTCCAGGCCACTCTGTAACCTCCAGTTTCTTAAGTGTCTAGGTGTGTCATGCTTGTCCTTCTAGCGCATAGATGACTTCTTCCTCAGCGCTATCCATGATCTTGAGGTGACCTTTGGATTCCTGGTCTCTAAAGAAATCCTTCATTTCCATGGGCCAAGTATAGTCAGAGAACACACTCTTACCTAATTCTTATAGTTGAATTTGTTGAGTCCTCCCAATTTCTGGTAAAAAATAACAAAAAGGAGCTTTGAATGATCTTATTTTTAGTTTCTCCTATGAAGTACAAGATATTCAGAATGCCTTAGAGGGAGGCATAAAGAGGCCAAGGAATTTTTTTTTTTTTAAATATGGACCCAGCAGGAGGGAGAATTTGATGCCCTTTCTAGCAGGCTGGGAGAGAAGTACAAAGTGCTTTACACATGAAGACTATGTAAGTATTGTGGTTTTGCAGTGGATTTGATCAAGATTGTAGAGGAAGCAGAGACCAACAGTTAGCTCGGAGATTTAAGAAGATCTGTGGCTATAAATTCTCCATTACACATCTGATCCATTGACGATTTTTAAGTGTCGATTGTATGATTTTTCACCCCAAGCTCCTGAGAATTATAAGAACAAGATTAGGAAGGAGGTGTGTGCCTGAAATTCACCAGGAAAGAATGGAGGATGCAGTTGTACCCCATCCACAGCTGAATGCATTTTCTTGATACTCTGTTTATTTCATATTTTTATTTTCTCAAGTCTCCCAAAATAGCAATTTATGCACATTTGTCTTCCCGTCTAATTTTGCTTCAACAATAGTTGGAAAAACATAACCAGATGCTTTACTTTAAAAAAAGAAATCGACATGTTGACATCAACATCGACATTAATACTCACTCTCCAGAAAGTCACTTTTTCAGTTGAGTTAATAATTAAGTTGGCAAACCCACCTCTTAAATTCTGGGACCACACGGTGAGTGGGTGGGTGGGGGGCTGGACCCTGACCTGGCCTCAGGGAAATCAGCCAGCTAAGCTTCTTGAAGTTCCCTGGAGAAGCATGATCTAAGCCAGGTTTCTTATTTAAGCAATTAAACTTTAATTACCCGAGTAAGAGACGCATCCGTCCTCCTTTTTAAAAACCTTAATACATCACAGATGAGGCTAAAGTTCCCTTGGACCGCCTCTCTTTAATCACGATGCTGACCCTCTTTACTGGAGGTTGCAAGTTTGGGGTCTATCTTTCCTGAACTTGTACTTTGCGTTTTCCTACATACATACATGCACAGAGAAGATAAATTACATGGTTGTGTGTTTTTCTCACAGGCAGATTTCTCCTTAATTCTTCACAGCCAGGACTTGTGGGAGAGGGGAACTCCTTGTTACAACTGAGGTTAGGAATTTGGGACCTTCTTCTCCCTGCTGCATTTCCTTTTGCAGAAACCAAAGCTTCAACTTCTATACCCTGTGCTCTTTGCCCCTTCCTCCCTTATCTTTTCCAGTGTGTGGATCTTTCTGCCTGTATTTGAAATGTCAGTACTGTTTGCCATGCCTTCTGGGGACAGCTTGCCCATAGCCCAGGTCGGTAGGCATCAAATCATGTGACCTACACCTTCCCCAACCATGATGAATCAGTCACGGTAAGCACTTGACCTTCAAGGTCATAATGTAGAGTTGGGGCTGGCCGCCATCTTGGATCACATGCAAGATGAGTAAGCGGATGAAAGGGCCTGAGTGAGACAGTGCGGTCACCTCTGTTCTTGGTTTTCTGATTCTAGTGCCTGTGTCACCAGGCTGATCTCTATTGCCTAAATCTGGATTCCATAACCTATTCTTTCCTTTTCTCTTTTTCTTACTTGAGTTAAACTGAGTGAGTTTCTGTTACGTGGATCCAGAAGAGCTTTTACTACGTACTGTCTAACCAGGTAATTAAACTCCTTGAGGCTATAGTCCTTGCGTGCCTTTCAGAGTATCGGATGCTGCCTAGTACATTGTAAGTATTCCCTAAATAGGTGTTTCTTGATAATGGAGATTTTACGGAGTGAGAATTATCTTGACCTGTAGATTTGGGTTGTACTTTGTTTTCTTGGGGGAGAGAGGCCATATGGCAGTAAGAGGAATCATTCATTTGTTTATCCAAAGACACTGATTCCAGATAACAGAAATTCAAAAATAAGGCAAGGCCCAGTTTCTGACCTTGGGAGCCTCCCCGTCTTGCAGGGGAGATAGCCGGGGACAGCAGATAAATTAGAATTTGACTGGTGAGTGAAGCCCAAACAAGATGTTCCCTCCCTACATCTGCTGGGATTGTTGTTCCTTTTTGCAAAATCCAGTAACTCAGGCCAACTGGGGGTGAAAGCTAGCCCAGGCCTACCCACAGATCCGTGACTAAGGATGCCATGTCCTGGCCATGAAGGAAGTGTCGCTTACCTTTACCCCATCTGACTCTAGTGTCGAATCCCTCCTGTTCTACATTATTATTGTTCACTTCAAGCAAGTCACTGACACTTCTTGTTCATTCTAGGCTGTTAGTCGTGTCTGAAGTTCAAGATTGGTTCCCAGTAGTCTGTTTGCATGTGTAGGACACTTTACGCAATGCTGGAATGTCTTTCAGTCCCCTTTCCCAGCTATCATGAGTTGGAAGATGTTCAAATCAAAGGATTTTCCCTTCCTCATGCTCTCCCCTCACACAAAGGACCAGGTGGCCTCCTTGCTACCATCCCCTGCATCCCAATTCAGAAACTTACCTTGTTTCCCATGGGGAAGGTCCAAGCCTCTGTCACTGATTAATGAAATTGTTGAATGAACTATCATGAATTATTGAAAGATGAACCTATAATTTAACATACATTGCTGAGTACCCACCATGGGCCATCCCTCAGGTGAGGTCCTGGGGACTGTGCAGGATAGAGTCAACCCAGTCAGCACCTGTCATCTGGAGCTTGGAGTCCAGTGGCAAAGACCACCAGGAATTAGCGAGTAATATGAGGGCATTTCACAAAGGGCCGATGGATTTGGGGTGTCTAAAAACATATCTCAAGGTCGCATTGAAGCGAGAGCTCTGCAGGAATGAAGCAGGTGCAGAAGGAAGGGAAAGCACTTGGATTCAGGGGATGATGTGTCTGAAGGCCCCAAGCTGGGAGGCGCAGCCTAAATAACTTGGTGGCCGCACCTGGAAGGCTCAGGAAATGAGAATACTGTGCATCAAATTGTCACCTTCCAGAAAACAAATGCTCTGTTTTAACCAAAATAACTGGCTGGTAGGTGAGAAACCCACGATCAAAACAAATGCCTCAGTTGTCACTGAATTGGAAACTGTTTTATTGACGTCAAGACATTTAAAAATATGAGTGACGATTCTAAAACAGCGCCTCCTCCCTCCCCTGTCCTCTTCTCCCGCCCCAGTCATCAGAACTTCATACAACCTTGGGCTTTCCAGGGGATCTTGTCAATGCAGAAGAGCCACTGAGGCCCAAAGGGTCCTGGTTTATTTTGCGAACCTTTTGCCTCCCTGTCTGGGTGGAGACAGAAATTGCAAAAATCCCAAAGAGCAATATTTAGGGGAATATAAGCAAAATTGTCAGTCAGGCTGGAAAACCACTGCTGATAGCTGCTGTGCTTTCTCTTGCCTTTGATTTGTGACTGTTGCTTCTTCTTCATCATAATCATCACTTAGTGGTAGCACTTAATAGTCCATACTGCAGCACTGGGTATCGTGCTAAGAACTGTGCACGTGGCACCTTATTTAATCCTAACAAACCCCCATAAGATGGGGACTATTAGGTTGATCAATGTGAAATTGTCAAGATTCAACCATTTCTTGACCTACAAAAATGAACACTTCTTATGGTTGAAACAGGGCTTTACAAAAATCACCCATGTTTTCATAATTGGGGAATGGCTGAATCGAGAGGCGTCCCCAGGTATGTGTTGTACAAAGTGGCTATGCTTCTTGGCCCGATTTGAGAGAGGGAGGGAAGGAGAGATTAAATACCACAAAGGTTCTATATTTTTCCTCCCCTGTCCTAGTTTACTACTCTGTGTGTCTCGTGGGTTAAGAGAGGAGAGAAAAGTCAGAAGATGCTGAAGTCTGAACATATTCCAACAATCCTCATCCTTTTCACCCTGCTGCCCCATCACCACCCCAGCTCCATTTAAAACTGGTTTTCCCCGCAAGGGGACTCTTTTGCACGTGTTTACCACCAAGTCCAGGGAAGTGGTGACCACAGGCACAGCCAGACCCAGGTCCCCAAACAACGATGAGAAAAATCTGTCTCTGCATCTCTCCACTCTCCATCCCACTAGCTATTCCAGGTCCACGGCCCCCTGCCTAATATCCCCACTAGAGAGAGGGAGAAGGAGGAAGGGGTGGGGGTGGGGATGCCACTTGCTCAGTACTTCCCATAAAATCCTAGCAGATTCCCATCAGCCTGAACAGGTAGTGCGCCCATGCCTGGATTAGCAGTGGCCCAGATGTGTCTTGCTGAGGGTGTGTAAAGCACTCTCTATGAGCATCATCTTAATGCTTCCTCATAACAGCCCTACAGTGGTGTTGGAGGGGGGAGGGTGTTATTACCGTCCCATTTTACAGACTGGAAGACTGAGGCACAGAAATGATTAGGTAAGTGGCTCAAAGTTGCACAGCTAGTGGAGTCTGGCTCCAGCACATCCTGTGCCTCTCTGACTCACGTCATGGAATGCACCGGTGGGGAGTCGAGGCTCGGATGCGCAACCCTAGAGTGGAGAGCAGGGTTGCAGGATCACCTCTGTGGGGCCAGGCCCACCTAAGCCACCTGAACTGAGGAATGGAAGAAGGTGATTCCCCAAAGGAAACCTGGGTGCTCTTAGCCAGAAGAGGGGCTGGATACAGGCAGGGGAAACCACAACTGCCCTCCACAGCGAGACTCTAGCAAAGTTTTTGACAGAGAGGGTAGTTTTCTCTCCAATCTGATGTTGGGCCCCCATTTCAAAGCACAGGAGGCTATAAAAAGGCAAGGGAAGGAAGTATTAATTAAAAGGTTCCTGCAGGCTCTGGCATCAGAAAGAACAAAGAAAATTGCAGTGAGGGAGGCTCACAGCCTGGTCTAAACTGCAAGGGCTCTGGGGCAGGACTGAGGTTCAGCCCAAGGACCTTGGACAGGGATGGAACCTCTCTAACTCCGTCTTCCTCATTTGTCAAATGGCCATCAAATACCGACCTCTCTGGTTTCCTGGCAGGATTAGAAGTCCTAACACATGACAGTTCCTTAGCCCTGTGCTTGGCGTGTGTGGCTCGCTCTCAATAAATAGTAATGTCTGTAGTTAATGCTGTTGCTAAGACTATTCAGATGTGAGCATCCTTGCAATCCTTCCTCTTAGGCCGAGAGTCCCATTTGCTCCTCTCAAATCTTCGGTTCCTTTTTTAGAATCACAGGCCCAAGACCTTCGTCTAGTACCTACAACCCTAGAAGCCCTGGTGGCACTTTTCCAGAACTTAAGTTGTTTTTCCTTTGGGGTGGGTGGGCAGTGTGGCTGAGTCAGCAGAGCCTCCTCTGATTGGCTTCATCTGTTTCTGTCGGATGCTGGAGAAACAAGAGCCTGTGTGGTCCCTTGTAGTCCCTTGGTCCAGAGCGATCAAATGGCAGTGTCTTCCAGTGCTCCCACTGGCCTTCTATGGGTATCTCGTGAGATGCTCCACGATCCAAGCCCAGTGGCCTCTGGCAGCCATTGTGGGCTCAGCTTCCAGAACCAGCTCTCTCTATCTTGCCTTCTCTTAGGATCCTGCCTCTCCTCTCCCTGGCTTGACACTGTAGACTTCCTGAGTGTACTGCCTGATACAGATCAGTCAGGTGTCTTTTTGTTGCAAACGACAGAAACCCAACTGAAATGGACTTCATTAAGCAAGTGAAAAGTCAGGACACAGCAGGATCCAGGGACTCTAATGATATTATCACATTTAAGTCTCCCACTCTTGCCTTTGCTCTCTTTTCTGGTGGCTTCACTCAGGCAGAGTTTGTCCCATCAGGTGGTAAAGCGGCCACCAGGGAAGGTGGCTTACACCTTGTGATTGCATGAAGGCTCGCAACTCAGCACCCCTCCGGCACGCCTGCCCTCAGCCAGTGACCTTACATCCACCCCTGATGTTGGGCCTGGCCATATAACCTCTTTTGGCCAAGAGAATATGGTAGGAAGTGACAGTGTGCCAGTTCTGAGCCTCGCCCTTAAGAAGAATTGCCTGCTTCCGTTTGCCTTTCTCTTGTGCTTCTGGAATCACCATGAGAATATGCCGATGGTCCTGGAGGGAAAAAAGACATTTAGAGCAGACCTGCCCCACTGACCACAGACGTGAGCCAGAGGCAGAGACATGCCAGCGAACCCGCAGAGCTGTCAGTGTGACCATCATTGCTTACTGTCGTGTACCCCTGAGCTGCGGGAGGGTCCATGATGTAGCCTGTGGCCACAGTTGAGGGATGCACAAGCTCTTCTCCCAACCACCATCCCCAGAAGAGAGCTTTTCCATCCTGATGGTTCCAACAAAAATCTCAAGATTGCTTTCAGTTGGCCCGACTTAGGTCTCTTCCTAGGGCTGGGGTGAGGGGGAAAGAGAAGAATCTAGAACCAAGGCATAATTGCTGAAAGTGAACAAGCAGTGGTTCCCCACCGGAAAGTCACGCTGCTGTTGCCAGTAGAAGGTGGAGAGGATGCTGAGCAGACAGAGGGACTGACTCTCAATTCCCCATCCCTGAAGGGGACATGGAAACCTGTGCCCTTGGCTCCACATTAAGCCAGGAACCAGGCTTGTTCATGTCGACACCCATCTGTGTAGGGTGGAGCTCAGCTGGAGCTGAGAACCAATCATTAGTTGACAAGGTCAGGAGACCCAGGACACAGTGTTTGATGAGCCACTCAAATTAACACGACCTTGTCCCTAACTTCTGTCCCTTTCCAGGCTGGAATGGGTAGGATGGCTCCAGCCAACTGGCAGGTTACTACTTGGCAACTTGTCCTCCTTCCTCACAATGCCACCTCCACCTGGAGGTGAAAAGTAGTGGCCGGAATAATTGCTAGGTCCACACCTGGACCTGATTTAGAGCCATTCTTTCTTGCCAGCCCCAGTCCTCAATTGCACTCTTGGGGCTTTCATCTCCAGTGGGGTTCCTGCCCTGCTGCCTCTCTGTCTTTGAGAGAGAATTAAAGTGAATTGGAAGCATGACATGCAATAAACATAACCCCTTTGCCCTGTTTCATGGGGTCATTCAACTTCTTGCTGAGTATCATTTAAAATGAAGTTGAATTAAAAACTCAAGTGGCTATATTTTGCTTTCTTCCTCCAAATCCCACCTTCTACCTTGACCTTTTCCCTGTTCTGTTTAGCAGCTGCTATCTTTAAGGAATGAGGTTTGGGTCCAGGATATTCGTGGGGAACTTTTGATGGCCGGCACATTAGGAAAGGACAGATTTCTGTCTCATTCTGACAGTATCCTAGCCCACAGCTGCATGACAGCCTGTCCTTTCTCCAAGGCTTCGATCATGTAGAAGCACTTAGAGATGTAAAGAGAAAGCTACTTTTTCTCTCCTGCCCAGGAGTCACCCATCACTCTTGCCACACTCCACCCCCTACCCTCCTTTAAATGCCAAGTCTTTCTGTGGGGCTGGGAGAAAATGTTGGGAGAAGGCCCGGGTGGGGGAAAGCAAACACTGGTCCATGTAATTCGCTCCGATTACACTGTTAGGGATGAGACAATAGCTCTCGTGAACATGAGCAGGCAGTGTTCAATGCAGCTTTCTTCCCCTCCTCAATGCAGCTTTGATCCAGCCAGGGCTACCCAGGAGGGTTTTCAGTGTAACTGGGGCAGCCCCACCTGGGAACTGCGTCTCATTCCGTGGGGGCAGCTCCTCTCATAATTCGAGAGTTATCAGGCCCGAGCTTGGACCACTCTGTGAACACGGAGCACTCCCGCCCCACCAGCAGCTCTGGGCATGTAGTGGCTGATCACACTTAGCACATAGCTTTGCTCTAGGTACAATGGCTGGTGCCAGTTATGAAACTGTTACCTCTCAGCCTCAAAGTCACCACTGTTTGGTGATGCGGTGGCTGGAACTGCCCTTTCGCCCAGCCAGCCAGTGCCATACTAGGTTCTGCCACTAGGCGGCACCAGAGGGGACACCGCCTAGCTGCCACTGGCTTCCTTCTGGCAGAACCGTCTGTCTCAATCTCTAGGTTTTTTCAACACTCCCAGTGCTAACCTCTTCATCGTGTCTTTACCCCACGATTTACAACTTTAAAAACAACAACCTCTGGGTTTTTCAAACAGTCCCGGGTCTCTGTACAATTTCTCTCTCAACAAAGGAGAGAAACATCAACAGCTGGTCCAGTAGGGGAGGGGTCTCTGCCTGCATAAAGATCCAGTTTCTTCCCGGGGGTGCGTACAGCTAAGAAGATAAAAAAGTGACCTTTCACCTTCAGGAACAGTAATGTAAGATTAATTTGAGGCTTTGGAACTAATGAGTTGGCTCGTCCTGGTGCGGCACCCCGTGAATAACACGGCATTTGCAGAGCTGGCAACCTAGTGATCTTTTTCCTCCCATGGGGCTGGGGAGCAAGAAGGGATAAGAAAGAAACTCATTTTTAAAAACAAACGTCAGGGGAGAGAGATCCCCATAAAGCTGGTATTAGAAGAAGGGGGAAAAAAAGACCAAAAAACAGAGAGCCTGTGCGAATTATGTACCTTTAATCTGCTTAGCTTTTCAGTGTCGAATAGCTGAAGGGCTCAGACAGGCGAGAGTATTGTGCGGTAGTTAAATCCATGAACTTGGAGTGGATCCGTCAGGGTCTAGGCCTGATCTGTTGACTGTCTAGCTGTGGGATCTTGGACGTTTTTCCACTGTGTTTCAGGGAGGTTTGGGTCAGAGAGTGCATGGAAAGCACGTATGTTCAGGCCAGGAATCTGGTTATTCTTGCATTTCTGATGATGATTGAGCAAGGCAGGAACAACTTGAGGGTGCTTTATCCATGCCCCGGGAAGCCTGAGGTTTCTGCTCTGCCAAGAGGAAATGTGTAAGAGCAGAAGATGAACGCAGACGCAGGCAGATGCGAGTCTTGGGGAAACTGGTTTCAGCACCACCCAAGAAAGAACCATCTCACAGGCTAGCCAACCGGAAGTGGGAATGGCTGCCGGAGGAGGCAGTGAGCACCCCGTCCCTGGAAGTATGCAAGCAGGAGCTCTTTCTACTATCTTAAAGGATAGGTTGGATTATTGCTAAAGATCCTTCTCCCTGTTCACATTCCGGATCTTCTACTTGTTAAATGCATTGCCTGGGGTCTCAGAGCTGGGTTGCTTTATCTGTGAGTCAGGCTGATGGTGCTAGTGACCTCCCTCTTACAATCTGTCTCCCTTTTCTCTTCACATCTTCCCTTCAACACAATGAGGATCATGATGGGCTAGACAGTGTGCTAGGCTCTGGGGATACCAAAAGGAAGTAGATGGTGTATAGACACTGCCTTGGGGAAAGAGCACGTCGTGAGGGAGACATGAGCAGAACATTATAAAGCAGTTCCACAGATGCACTGAGAGAGCTATGTATTGAGTATTCTGGGAGCACGGGGGCGGGGCATCGAACTCGGCGGGGGTGAGGTGGGGAAGGGGCGTCGGAGAATGCTTCCTGGAGGAGATGCCTTAAGAATTGGATGCTGGGAGTGTATACTTTGGAAGCAGAGTAAATACTATGATCAAAGACCTGGGGCAAGGAACAGTGTGATGTACAGGGAACTGTACCAAAGGCAGGGCTGGTGGGATGCGAAACATCAGGTGAGCGTGATGGGAGACGAGATGCAGAGGTGGAGATGATGGATCCTGTAAATGAGGAAATGTCAGTGGCTGGTTTAAATCGGCATGTTCAGGTTTCTGTTGTAGAGCGACCCCTCTGGAGTCTATGTGGAAGATAAATTAGGAGATGACAAAGCTGGACCATCAGTCGGCAGACTCTTGAACCCCGGAAGTCATCTAAGCCAGAAGTGGTGATGCCACAAACCAGGCCTATCGTGGAGCTGCAGTGAGGATGCGATGGTGGGAAGCCCAGGGGAGCGCCTAGTAGAACATGAACTGCTTCCCAAATGTACAGGGTCATTATAAGTAGGATCTCTCTCTAAAACTTTGGTTGGGGGTGGGGGGCATCGTGTAAACTGGGTCCCCTCATCACTTACCCAGGCAGTGGCAATAAAATCCATACATGTCATCCAAACCAGTATAAATGGTACTTGTGCTTAACAAGAGCCTTTAAAAAAGTAATGAAACCACTGGCTTGAGAAATAATTTTGCAGATGCTTCTGGGATACAGAGTTTTCCATTCCAAGACTGACTATTGGCGTTTCTGGGAAGGATGGCGGGCGGGGGCGGGGCGGGGGGAGCACAAGATTAGATTTCATGCAGACAAACTAAGAGGGCAGACAATGGTCTTTGAATAAAACTTCTAATGGATTTGGCACGAGAGGGCACTGGAGGTGGGCCCACGTGTCTCAGATTTGCTGAACTGTTTTTGCAGACAGCTGGACATTTACCAGGATATTTTGGACCTTGTAGATGTGCCGTGGAATGCCGCATCTCAGGGAAGGCAAGAGGAGTCTCTCTAAAGCAAGTGTGGTGTCTGCTTCTCGTGCTGTTTATGGCAGAGCTGAAAACTGTCTTCGAAATTAACAATAGATGTGCATAAATCTTCTTCAGTTACCTAGCAACTAATACAAGACAGCGCAGAGGTTCTCAGGGCTGGGAGGAGGCAAACCTGTTTTAGAAATACCTGGGAGCATTTTGGTGATACTTGGGGATTGCTGGGAGGGAAAGAAAGAAAATTAGCACGACTAATTAAATGTTTGCATTTCTTTCTTTCTATTTCTTATAAAAATGGAACAGATAACAAAAACCTTTCCTACATCTCTGAAGTTTCTAGCAAGGTGAGGGTTTACAAAGACTAAATTATTTCTGAGGCCTATTCCAAACCTAAATTTTCAGCTGTAAAGTAGCTATGTGACCTTATGTATAGAATAAGAGATCAGATTAAGGGAATTGTAAAGTTTCACTCACATTTCCAGGATGGATGAGGTGATAGGGTTTTTAGATTTCAGTTTTGTTGAGTCAAAGGTATGTGTCCTGAGTCAAAAGTGGATTTTTTAAAAGAAAAAGGAGTTGAAATAATGAAGTCATGAGGTATGTGACAACACACACACACATTTTCTGAGTATGTGTATTTATATGTGTGTATTTTATTTATAAAAATTAGCTTATACATTAAGGCTTGGGTTACAAATTCAATGCTACAGGGCCTGGCAGGTGACACCGATGAGTTCTCTGTCCAGGGAGCACACTGAGGCTGACGTCTGGGCAGTTGCTAGGTGGCCCCAGCTGAACACGACCGTAAGATAATGGGACCCCATGCTGCCACGTCTTCTGATTCTTCAAAAAGGCAGAATCCAGAATTCACATAGCATCCCCTATTTTTAAAATATTGACAACTAATTTGAAGTTTTAAAAAGCATTATGTGGGCTAAACAAAGCAAGCCTGCCTTAAAGCAAAAAGCTCTGAGCACTTAGTTCTCTTTTTAAAAATTATATAAGGTTGCTCACGACCGACTCTATCTGATGGGATGCAGATGAGCTCGCCCAGGCCATGGGCTGGTAGGGTTTGTCCAGTGCCTACTACATCCTGTGCAAGGTGATTTTCACATCTGTCATGTTCAGTATCCTCCTAAAGATGGGTATTGGGTTGATCAAAAGGTTCATTCGGGTTTCCTATAACATGCAGAAAACCTGAGCGAACTTTTTTGCTGACCCAATACTTATCACAGGAATTAGAATCTTTATTTCAAATATCAGGATGCTGAGGTCCACCTACGTCAAGGTTATACTGAAGGTCACTCAGCTCCTGAGTCTCCAAATGAGTCTCATTTCTCTGACTCTGCGGCTACCTGCTCTCATGGGTTTGACTCCCCTGGAATAAAAAAAAGGGGGGAGGGGGTTGTTTGTTATTTTTATGACGAAAAAATAGTTTTCTTTTAACAGAATTCCTCTTAAGAAGAGTTAGGAAGCTGTATTCCTTTGCTAGAGCTACCATAACAAAGCGCCACAAACTAGGTGGCTTAAACAACAGAAATTGATTCTCTCGTGCTTCTGGAGGCTAGAAGTCCAAGATCAAGGTGTCAGCAGGGTTGGTTTCTTCTGAGGTCTCTCTCCTGGCGTGTGATGACTGTCTTCTCCCTGTGTCTTCCTGTGCTCTCCCCTCTGTGTGTCTATGCACGAATCTCCTCTTCTTATAAGGACACAGTCATATTGGATTAAGGCCCACCCATGTGACCTCATTTTATCTTTTTTTAATTTTTAATTTTTATATAATTTTTAAAGGTTACTTTCAATTTACAGTTATAAAATATTGGCTCCATTCCCCGTGTTGTGCAATACATCCTTGAGCCTATCTTACACCCAGTAGTTCGTACCTGCCACTCCCCTACCCCTATGTTCCCCTCCCCCACTCCCCGTAACAGATAGTTTGTTCTCTATATCTGTGAGTCGGCTTCTTTTATGTTATATTCACTAGTTGTATTTTTTAGATTCTATGTATAAGTGATATCATATGGTATTTATCTTTCTCTGTCTGACATTTCATTTAGCATAATACCCTCCAAGTCCATCCATGTTGCTGCAAGTGGGAAAATTTCATTCTTTTTTATGGCTGAGTAGTATTCTGTTGTGTGTGTGGGGGGGGGGTAGATAGGTAGAGAGAGAATCTCCCATCTTCTTTATCCATTCATCTGTTTATGGAAACTTTGGTTGTTTCCATGTCTTAGAAATTGTAAATACTGCTGCTGTGAACATTGGGGTGTGTGTATCTTTTCAAATTAGTGTTTTCAGTTTTTTTGCATATATAGCCAGGAGTGGAATTGCTGTGTCATATGGTAGTTCTATTTTTAGTTTAGGAAACCTCCACACCGTTTTCCACAGTGGCTGCACCAATTTACATTCCCAACAACAGTGTACAAGGGTTCCCTCTTCTCCACATCCTCATCAACATTTGTCATTTGTGTTCTTTTTGATGACAGCCAATCTGACAGAGGTGAGGCGATGTCTCCTTGTGGTTTTGATTTGCATTTCCCTGATGATTAGGACTGTTGAGCATCTTTCCATGTGCCTGTTGGCCGTCTGCATTTCCTCTTTGGAAAAAATGTCTATTGAGCTCTTCTGCCCATTTTTTAATCAGGTTGTTTGTTTCTTTGATGTTGAATTGTATGAGATGTTTATTTATGTTGGATTTTAGTCCCTTATCTAACCTCATTTTATCTTAATGACATCTTTAAAGATCCTATCTCCAAATACAGTCACCTTCCGAGGTGCAGAGGTTAGAGCTTCAACCTGTGGATTTTCAGAAGACAGAATTCAGCCCCAAACAGAAGCTATCCACTTTTTCTCCCCTGTTATGTCCCTTTAGTAGTAGTATTATTGGAGAAACTGAGAGAGGTTTTCTAAGTCCAGGAGCCGCAGTGTCAAGCAGGGCATTGGCGAACCTGAGGGGATCTGCTGGCCTCGTAACCCCTGGATGGCTGACCCAGCATCTCACCAGCTCACCAGGAAGAGGGGGGTGTGTTCACACACTTGAACCAGTCAACTCCTTCCCAAAGCATCGCTTCAATGTTTTAGGATAAATAAAACATGAGACGATTAGCAATGTCACTCTTTTACTTGGCATCACTTCTGTGTGTCTTGATTTAAAATAACCCATGTGGACAGGTAGCATTATTTATCATATCAAAATTGGAAACAATCTCAATGACCAACAGTAGGATTTCATAGGATTCTCTGCAGCCTTTGGAAACTTGGCTATGGAAAAATATTTGCAACATGAGAAAATGCTCGGGATAGATAAAGTGGAAAACAGCATGTTAAAGAAATATGTACAGTTTGATTCCAATGTTTTTGAAAACAATTTATTACATGTACATATATTAATATATGTATGTGCCTCTGTGTTCATTTTGAAACATGCTCTAGGATGTTTAAGATATCTCTTGGTCATGGAATTATGCATATTTAAGATTTTTTTCTTCTTTTTTTCTAAATGTTTTATGTTTTCTGCTATATACACATGTACATTATTTATTTATTAGCTGAATTGGGTCTTTGTTTATGCACGGTCTTTCTCTAGTTGCGGCGAGTGGGGGCTACTCTTCATTGTGGTGCTTGGGCTTCTCATTGTGGTAGCTTCTCTTGTTGCAGAGCACAGGCTCTAGGCGCATGGGCTTCAGTAGTTGCAGCATGTGGGCTCAGTAGCTGTGGCTCATGGGCTCTAGAGTGCAGGCTCAGTAGTTGTGGCGCATGGGCTTAGTTGCTTTGTGGCATGTGGGATCTTCCCAGACCAGGGATCAAACCTGTGTCCCCTGCATTGGCAGGCGGATTCTTAACACTGTGCCACCAATATATATTGTTTTTGCAATTAGGAAAAAACCCTTAAAAATCCAAACCTTGATATGCACACTCAGTTTACAGAAAAATTCTTCTAACTTTGCCTTTGCCATAAGGAGCTCTCTTACAGCTGTTCATGTGGGACTGCATTTATACAAATTTCATTTGTTTGCCAGTTTCCAGGTACAACTCTCAGCCATGATTACCTAGATTCTGGAAGAACTTTTGTGCTAGGCCTGAGAACCTCTTTTCTCTTTTTTGTCCATCTGACTTTCTTTTCCCATGAAAGGTGTTTTTGGAGTGAATTCAGAGAAAGGGTAGTGTCCCACAGACCTGGATAAAGGGCCCGAAAATAAATAAGTGGACTAAAGTAACATCCAAGCAAACCTAAAAAGAAGCAGGATGTAACTTCACAGTGACTTTATGCCTTCTAGTTCTCTGTATTTATTTAAGAGATCCTTTGGACATACTTCCTTTTTAAAAGAACGTGTTTTGATTGGCTAAATATCTCTACAATGTATCCTTTTATGAAGGAAAGGTTTGTGGAGGATGATGCTGTCATGTAAAACTTGGAAGAGGCAGTAGTGGTCACCTTGACCAACTCTTGACATCATTGGTTCCCAGCCCTCTGAATCCCCTAGAGAAACTTTATAAAGGGTCAGGGTCCCATACCATTAAAAAGAAGGGGCCTGGGCCCATGGATGGTAAAGCTCTGGTTCTTTTGATGTTCGGCCAGGTTGGAGAACCCTTTTTCCACATGACTCATGGGTTTCTCCCTTCAACCTCACAATAGATGGTTACATGAACACTTCTAGAGAAGGAGAATTTTCTACTTTATGAGCTAGCCCATTCCACTGTTGGACAGCTATACCTGTTATAATTCTCTTTTGCATATAACTTGGATTCTTCCAACCATTTCAGAGGTTAAAAAAAAAATGGAGTCACTTTGCGTATGTAACCAAATAAAAATTCCCTGGCCCCATGTGGCCCAATCTCTGCACAGGGCCACATCTTCAAAAGCAAAAATAATAATAATGATAATTTAGGGCTTCACTTGCAACTCCCAAAGAATGTTGTCAGGGGTACAATTCAGTATCCATGGTAACATTTATCAAAATCCATTTCCCTTTCCTTCTTGATTCTCTTATACTCCTCAGTTTTACCAGAACTCTTATTCACCGTCCCAACCCTGAATCTCCCCAAGATCAGCCAACATGCCTCTTCAGGCTCTTTTCTATTTCCATTCTCAGCAATTCAGTATGTAGATTGATTTTATCCCTCTGGATACTCTTCTCTCTCTTGTTTGTCCACTACCCAGAGTTTGCACAACAAAGAAGAGCCCAGGAAATGTCTAACAAACAAAAAGCTATCCCCCTTTCTTCCATTCCACCTGGGCCTGCTTCTCTATGCTCAATACCATGAGATTGCTTTTTTTGTTTAAGTCAGGAACTGGGGAAAGTTGAAGATGACATCAGAGATAAAATTCTCTTTATCACATGTGATGGGGGAGGGCTAAAGTTGGGCACCGTGGCATTTTCATAAGCCTTAACCTTGTGTTCATCACAGTAGTGATTTTCTCTGTCTGCCATGGCAAGACCTTGGTCCTCTACATAGTTTACAAAGTTCCTCCTCATTTTTCCAGCGTCCCCACCCCCAGCTGTCACAAGTATTCACAAATAAATCTCACGAACTACCAACTGGTGTCTATAATTTTTTTTCCATCTCCAGATCTAATTCCCCCTCTCTAGTACTGTCTATAAATCACCTCTTCCCTGATTAGCATGTTGGGGGATATTAAACAATAATACTCTGCACCCTAGTGATTTATAGTGAAGTATACGCCATGCGTTTAGAATCTCGGCCTCTGCATCAGCCACACCTGGCTTTTGTTCCCAGTTCTGCCCTTTACCTGCTGTGTGACACTGGGCAAGTCACTTAATCTCTCTGTGCCTCAGCTTCCTCATCTGTAAAATGGGGCCATCACAAAATCTAACTTCAAAGTTTGTGAGAATTAAATGAACATCGGTTAACTCGGGTAAAGTGCTTAGCACAGCAGGGTGCTGGTTCTATGCAGGCATCATTGTCTTCAGTTTTCTTTTTACCATCCTCTTTGGGGGCGGGGGGCAGAAGAAAGCGTTATTTTGCTAGAAAGTGAAGAGGACCTGGTGAAAGACTTAGAGCAGAGGTCAACAAACTAAGCTTGCAGGCAGAATTTGACCTACCACCTATTTTTTTAAATGAAGTTTTATGGAAACTCAGTCCCATTCATTCATCTCTGACTGCTTTTGCACTACAATTACAGAGTTGAGTTGTTGTGATAAAGACTGCATGACCTGCAAAGCTCAAAATATTTACTTTCTGGCTCTTTACAGAATACATTTGCCAACCCCAATTTAGAATAAAAAAACAGTGTCTTTTCCACACGGTCTGCCATTGAAGAGATGAATGTCATGAGGCCGTCTCTATCAGGTGAAGTGGCTCACTGTGGTCAAAGATTTCCTGTACCTAGGAGTCAACCCTCACTGATACCTTAATCTCCAGTCTTTCACCGGGAATTAACATCTATGACAGTTGAGAATAAGGCAATGTTCCTCCCAAGCTTGGCTAGTTCTACTAGAAATACAAGGAAAGGAGTATTGCACGTCTGAGAAGGCTACCGGAACCTGGATGCCCAAGGCCTCCCCCGTGTCTATGATTCTGTGCTTCTTCCTGGGCACAGAGCTGCTTGTCACTTCCCAGTGCCCTGACATAAGGTGGGCCCAGTCTTGTGTTTTCACAGATGGAACTGGGGGGGAATATGTCCACTATTCCCACACCTGGCAGCAGTGGGACTCCTCCTCACTGACACTCCACCCTCTCTCCTCTTCCTTCCTGCAGGCCAGATGCAAACAGTCCAGTGAAGGACTCTGAAGTTTAGGCAAGCTGTCTCATAGAACTTTCTGGAATGATGGAAGGCTTCTATTCTGCACTGTCCAGTACAGTGGCTTCTAGTCTTATGTGGCTGTTGAGAACTGGAAATGTGGCTAGTGTGACTGAGGAAGTGAATTTGTACTTTTCATTTAATATAGCACGTATGACTAGTGACTTCTTAGGTTGGACAGTGCACTTCTGGAAGATGGCAGGCGCAGATGTTAGGAGAATCATAGGCCTGAATGTCTGGGTGAAGCTAAGCATACTCCCCTCCCCAGCCCGCTCCCCTACCCTTGGATTGTGTTGTGAGCAAGAAATAAATAGCTCTTTGGATTGGGCTGTGAGGGTTACTGTTTGACCAGCTGGGCTGCCATGACTAATACAGACACATGTCTTGGCAACCACCTTAAAGAAGAAAGGACAGTTCAGTCTACTACTCATCCATTGTACAAGCTCAAGGAATGCCAGGGGCCTCTGCTGAGATCTAGTTTTCAACCTAGTCTGTGGCATTGATTATCCTGTTTAAAACATGAAAGAGGTGGCTTTGTGGGCCAGAGAGTAAATAGTTTTACTCAGCGGCTTGGCCGTAGTGACCCCAGCTATAAGCTAAGTTGGAAGGTTCGGTTCCATTCAAAACTAAGTTCAAAACTAAGTTTTACAACTGCTTTAAATTGTCCCGTTCATGACAGAGAAAGGGCCATCTGGTTTGATTATTTTTTTGGCTTGAAGAAGAGAACACGAAAGACAAGTATAAGCTTTAATACTCAAGAGATCCGATTCTCTGCTGAAGAGGAAATGAACTCTGTATCCAGGAGAATTCCACCAGGAAGGGGCCATACAGACCGGGCTCTCTGGAGGGTTCTCAGCAGTGCCATAAACACCATTCTAATGCTCCTTTTGGTCATTTCCAAGGTGAGACAGTGACGCACCGCTGGAGCAGGACAGCGGATCTCACCTTCTCTGGTATCAGAGAGAGGATCTAGCAAGTTTCCATTGCAAAGCCAGAAGGTCTAGGATGGCAGGAGCTGTCTCACCTGCTCTCTGTGCCTTCCTGTTTCTGGGAGAAGCACCTTGGCACCTGTTTTAATATAAAGAGAACCAACGTTGGAATCAAACAGACCTCTACCAAAATCTCAGGTCTGTCACTGACTAACTTGGACAAATCATGCCACTTCTCTGAGTGTTGTTTCCTCTCATTTAGGGATAATATGAAACTGATCTCATAGAGCTGCCCCAAGGATAAAATGAACCAGTGTCTATTGCAGCATTTAGCACAGGGCTTTATTCAGAATCAGTACCTTGGAGGACTGAGGGTTTGGAACATAGAATTCCAATCCTGGTGCACCAGGGAGGGCCTTCAGGGCGGTCCTGCTGATGAGGGTATGGGTTTGCTTGTTAATTCCAATACAGCTCCTTAAACTCCAGTAGGTATTCAGACCACCTGGGGAATTTTGTTTAAATGCAGATTCTGAGGATTATGTAATTTGAGTTTCCAGGTAGTGACTTCAAGGCTGCTGTCACTGACATCACCTTTGAAGAGCCAGGAATCAGAGGTGTGGAACTGATGTGTGTTTCCCTCCTCTGTCACCCACATAGAAGAGATGTGCTGACTGTCTACTTTGAGCAGGGAGGCTGAGGGACGTGGAGGGTAAGGGTGATGCAGAGTCAGCAGACAGAAGGGGAATCGAGGCAGATGACGAGAGAAATCAAGAAAAACGGATGGACTCAAGGTTTTCCACCCTTACTGGACTTTACACGCACCTGGAGAGCTTTCCAACTCTCCATTTTTAAGTCTTATCCCAGGAATATGGATTTAATTGACTGGGCTGGGGCCAGACATGACATAGTAAAGCAGATAACGCCTCAGGTTGTTCCTCTGTGCAGCCAGGGTTGAGAACTGCTGGCCTAGACCAAAGAGGCACCTTTCCCAGCTGGAAAGAATCAGGAAGTGTCTTATCAAGATACTAGATCAGGTTTGGTTTGGGGAGGGGGTTACTGCTAGTTTAAGGGGAAAAACAGCCTCATGAAAATGGCAGGAAAGAGAAGCCAATTGGTTGATACCTTGAAAAATGCAATGCATTTGATGGGTCAAAAACACTCGATCTCTGGGTTGCCGAAATGATAACTTAGCTCTGGGCCTTTGAAGAAATTTATTTGCCTGTTGTTTTGTTTTGGTTTTGGCCGCACTGCACGGCATGCAGGATCAGATCCCCTACATGCAGGATCAGATCCCCGACCAGGGATCAAACCTGTGCCCCCTGCAGTGGAAGTGCAGCCTCTTAACCACTGGACCACCAGGGACGTCCCCTTGTTTGCCTGTTGAGAAGCCAGTGGTAACTGGGAGATGTGAAATCCATGCCCCCTTTTTCTTTTTTCTTTTTGGAATTGGACACTCGTCTTCTTTCATGAACACTGTGGATGTGATCGTCCTCTGTGTTCACAGAGGCTACTGAATGATTCTCAGTGGAGCACAGAAGCCGCCTTTGGCTGGTGGCCGTCCATACCCAGGCCTCAACCCAGTGGGTCTCCTCCAGGGTGCCCTGAGCCCAGCACACGTGTTCCAACACACTCTGACCCATGAGCATCATTAGCACTGCTGTGAGTGAGTTTTGACTCTTGAAGCCCAGGTTTAGGCTGCCTCCTTGTCACCGGACGCCAGTTCAGAGTGGGCCCTTTGCCAGCCTTGACACAAAGCTCAGCCCCGTTCTGGGATCTAGGCATGCCAAGTATCTGCGAATACCGTGGTTTCACAGAGGAGTCCTTGTGTCTTGGGGCGGGGGTCACATCAGGCACTGTACAGCATTTCCCTTGAACAATCCCTGTTAGGTATATCGCTCCCCCTGAAAGCCTGCGCACACAGCCAATAAGAAGGCTCTCCTCCATCACCAACCCCTAGCCCCCTCCCAATCTTTTACTCCTTTGGAGCAGAGTTTGGCTCTGTCCTATCTGCTCCACGCTTGGATGCCTGTACCCAAGCATAGCAAACACAAGGCCCTCCAGAAACCCAGACCCACTCTCTTTAGGTATATGTTATCACCTGTTACCTGGATGTTGAGCAGTTTACTCCAATGGGTGAAGAGCTGGGCACAGCTCCTGGAAGGAAGAAGAAAACATAGCAGGTGCAAATCATAGCCAAAGAAGCTGCCTGTGAGAAGCCTTTGCCTAAAGATTCCCGGGGTCAATGGTTCAGCTTCGTGACTGCACGTTGGAATCACAAGGGGAGTTCATAAAATGCTGATGCGTTGGCTGCATCCCCGGGGGTTCTGATTTCATTGGCCTGGGGTATGGCCTGGGCGTTGGGATTCTTAAGAGTTCCCCAAGTCCTTCCTAGTATTCAGCCAAGTTTGAGACACGCTGTTCCATCCAAGCTGGTTAGTGCTAACAAGGAAGTGAAGAAGACAGCTGTGCTCCTTACCATATAGGAGCAATTGCTTTGTCCCGATTGCTGGCCCATTTAGTCTTGTCTTGAGTGTTTTAATTCCTCCAAGAGTCTGCCAACAGGAAGTGTAAGCCTATGAAGGTTAAGAGCCACTGAGTAATTCTGTGTCGTGGTGAGACAAAGAGGCCATTAAATAGGGCGGGGGCTTGGGTTAGAATTTATTTTTGAGTTAGGATTGAGCAGAAATACCAGAGTTCCTTTTGTCAAACCAATATCCTCATTTGCAGGATGCTTCTCAAGCACAGACTACGACAGCAGGGGAAATGGGTGCCAGGAAACTCTCTTCTCTCTCCTTTTCATGGTTCCTATTCATGTGACAGAAGGCTCTGCAGGAAAACGATACAACAACGATTTAAGAGCTGAAGGAAAGGGGTAGGCTTGAGAGGTGAGCAGAGGGAAAGAGAGGCTGGGGAAGAAGCGGAAACAAAGGTAGTCAAGGGGGAAGGACGTCCACTCACCTTCCTCAATACGCTGGTCTTTCAAGTGGACCTTTGGGTAAATTAAAAGGTGTCCCCTTGGACGCACCCACCTCCCATCGCAGAGCACATGAGGAATCCTGAACACTCTGTGTGTGTGGATGTGTGAGCAGGAAAGACAAAGGGAGAGAGAGTGCTTTAGTAGAAAGCAATCCCTGAAGGCAGTAACAGATCACGAAAACCTGGGACAACAAAGCAAGGCTTCATTCCTTCTGGAACCAGCTGTCTTAACTCTGCAAGTTGATGGCAAATCACACCATCTTAGCAAGCGTCTGTTTCCTCTTCTGACCTTCCTGGAAGTCTCGGGGTTCCAATGTGATATTTATGAATATAGTTTGCAAACAGTAGACTGCTACCTAAGTGTAAAGGATTATTTTAAAAGTCAGCTTTGCATCTTTCTGCTTTTATAAGGGTACTAGGAAAACAAGGAGTACAGTATTATAAACCCTCACATGCATGGTTGAAGGGAGTATCAGAAAAAGAGAAAATAAAAACTTATTTTTCTGTTATTACAAAAGACATACATGTCATGGAGGAAAATCTTAGATAATTGCAAAGACATAAAGTCTGAAATTCCTCCTTCCAGGCATACGGGTATTTGTCTTACAAGACAATTATTCATGCATATTTAAAATCCATTATATTTTCAAATTCAAAAGCCTCTTAATTCAAAACAATACATATTTCTTATAGAAACAGAATAGATAGGTTAAAAAAAAGGGAAAAAAAGCATCTATATTCTGCCACTTAGGACCTCTTAATCTTTAAAAAGTTATGTAATTATTTATATATTTTATATTTTTACCTTTATTTATTGTACAAGGAATACAGGCTCGTTTTATAAAAATTAGTTGAGCAAAAGGGAAACTATTAAATCGCTTGAAACTCAAACCACAAAACAATTGATCACAATCTGTAGTATTTTTTGTTACAGTCTCTGGACTTTTCAACATTCAAATATATGTGTATTTTTGAAAGCAGGTACCCCAAATCTTTTGCAAATATGAACTCATATTGCTAATTTATAACCTGTTTTCCAAGTGGAACAATATTCGTGCACATTCCCCCATTTCCTACAACTTCATTTTTAATGTCTGGGTAGAATTCCGTTGGAAGGATGCACTATTATTTATTTAAGAGGTTGTCTAACGTTAAGTATTCAGATCATTTGCGATTTTTCTTTTTCCCCTTAGAAACAACACTGCAACGAGTGTCCTTTAACCACACATTTGTGCTTTTCTCGTGATTTAATTTTTAGGATAAGCTGGGCCAACGTCCCTGCAGAATCCTAAGTCTTTTCAAAGAGAAAGATGTAGACCGCTTAGTGTAGTACTTTTTTCATTTCAAACATTTTTGCTTTATACATATTTGAGTATATTTATACATGTAAGATGATTTAATGTCCTGTTAAATATTTAGCCCTCCAACACTTTTTATTCCAATTCTCTCCTGATTTTTCTCTGATTATATGTCAGTTTCATGTTCATACAAGAAAATTGATAGACCACAGAAGCATGTGCATTGGAAAGAAAGAAAAAAGCCTCTTATAATCCCACTGCCAAGAGAGAATTGTCTCTCTAGTACCTCCATCCACTCCCTCACCACCCGTGACTTTACAATCTTTTTCAAAATACTATTTGTAGACTTTTGATTAGGGGGATGCTTTGATGGAGCTTCTAAATGTTGGTTGCTGTTCAGGAAGCTTTTAGCCCTATTGCAAATTCAGGATTGTTTCTAGTAAGTACCAGCAAGAATTGTGCACCTGGGTGAGGCTGTGCGAAGATGCTGTGTTCTTCCCTATCTTAGAAAGTACTGTGTGGACACATCCCTAAGGTTTGCTGCAGCTGGGTAGGAACAGGGCATCAGAGTCTTCACCTGGCTTAACAGTCACAGACTTAGGTAAGAAAAAAAAAATGTAAAAGCCAAAATACAAAAGACAGACACATATAGGTCAATGGAACGGGAGATAAACAGCTCCTTGCAACACCTGATCCAGATTTGATGTTAGAATATTTCAAGCAATGAGAGCACAATTCTTAATCTAGATAAATAAGTTTACATGTCTGACTATAAAATGAACACACATTCATTAACTGAAATACACTTAAAAGGCAAAAAGAAAAAACAGATACCATTTCACTATCAATCCATTTTAAGGTTTTGTGTGTTTCTTTCCAGTTTCTTGATGCAGGCATTTTAAGACTAAAGCCCAAAAGCTTATACTGGTTTTGTGTTTCTGCTTCATTTTATAGCAAAGGCATCTGCCCATGTCCATAGTTGTGGTTGCAGACTTCTTCAAGTTCTGTTAGTAATTGTATTGCCTTGAGAGATGAGGAAGGAACATACATCAAAGGTGTCTGTGAAGGGCAAATGCAGTGATAAAGCAAAATAAAATGGTCTACTGTTCCCCGATAGCTGACAGGGAGAATGCATTTTCTTTCCTGGGTTTCTAAGCTTTATCTTCCTAAGCAAGACAAAGTGGTTGTTGAATAGATAAGATACTGCCGCTTATAAGTGAGCCTCGGGTGTAAATAAGTGCAGGGAAAACTGGCTCCTTCCCTGAAGAGATGGACCCAGGGCGACTCATCCACGAGAAGATGCTTTCATAGCAGGTGGCAGGGGAACACTCTCGGTGTCCTCTTTGTGAGGTGGGATTGCGTCTTGTGCGTGTGGCTTGTTCAGACAAACAAGTGGAGACCACTTGCATCTTGCCTTCTCTTTGATCAAGTAACAAAAGTTAAGGTCGAGAAACACTCAAACCATGTCCCCCAGGGTGTTACTACCGTTGCTTCCTTCACCACCGACATCTATCCGGGAGCAAGATGAGGGAAGGGTTACTGCCACTGGCCCTTCTGGAGCCTTCCAGGGAATTTGAAAAAGGTGTTGCTTCCTCTGGATGGAGATCATCGCCTCCATCTGTTAGCAACTTGTAATGCAGCGGTTTTGTTACTGACCTTTGCTAAACATCTTTATAATTAAAATACAAATAGTCAATAACCGCAACATGAACACTGCCCTCCCGACCTGCTTCTGCCAGTTACAAGGCCATGTGCAGTGCGGTGCAGAGCTGGCTGTGTGGTAGCCCTGCAGAGAAGGCCAGGGGAGCATCCTGGGCTGGTACCGATTACAGTTGGGGTTTGAATTGCTAACACTCCCTGCTCCCTATTCCTGCCAAAGCTACTGCCTTTTACAAGGGGGAGTCAAAAACTATCTGCACTCTGGCTGTAGAATTTATAGAAGTTTTAATATAATTGGAGTGCAGATAATTTTTGACTCACTCTTGTATTTAGTCATTTAACAAACGTGGAGCATTTGCAATGAGCCTGCACTAGGCCTGGGAAAATGAAGAGATGAATAGGCCATGGCGTTTACCCTTTGCAAGCATAACCTTCACGGGTGATGGTGGGCGGTGGATAAATAGAAAAATGCAATCAAGGGGAATCTACCCTTTAGGCGACTGAGTTTTGGAGCATTTTTCCCAGGGCTAGGATTAGGGTAAGGTGAGTTAGGCAGGGATGTGTACACGTGGGTAGGATCCCATCTTTAAAATGATATTCTGTTCACCATGAACTTTTTTGCGTTCATTTTGATTCTTTAATTTATTGCCTAAAAATCTTGATTACTGAGTTTGTGGGCATCCCTGTAAATTTTGCTCCTGAGGCAAAGAGCGCACGTGCTTCACCCTAGTTCTGGCCTGGAACACAAACCAAACCTTGCCCTCGAGGCACCGAAGGTCATCAACTAATACATACTCACACGCAGGGGGTATCTAAGCTGTGTCATCCTATTGTTTTGCATTTGGGGTACAGGTAGACTGGCCTTGCCACTAACTTGCTGCCAGTAATTTTGCATTTGCCCCAGGCAAGCTGCTTTTCTTCACTCAAGTTCTGTGTCTCATCTGGAAAAACAGTAAGTTGGGAGAATTATCTTTTTGACACTGACAAAAATGTCTTCTTTAGACAAATAAGTAAACAAGATCATTTGAATGTATGCTACATGCCATGTGAGGGAGTGTGTATGAGAGATTTAACAATAGGGGATCAGGAAAGTTCTCTCAAGGGAGGTGGTATTTGAGCTGAAACATCAATGCTATGTGGACACCATGGCTTGCGATTTTTTGTTTGTTTTGACAGCTGACCTTTAATGAGCCCTTAGTTTGTGCCTGTTATAACATGTATAACAACTGTTAGGTGTCCCAACTCATCTTTCTCAACATTGCTGTGAGGTTAGCACTCTTGTATCTTTTTTTTATTGTTATTGAGGGAGCAAAAAGAAGTCAATTCATTTGGGAAGATGACTAGCTAGCAAGTGGTGTAAAAAGAATGGTCACTGGGGCTTCAAAACTTGCCGTCAATGAGTCCTTAATAAGCACCTCCTGCAGGAGTAGATAGGGCCATTTTTCATCCTCCTTCTCATCTACCAACACTTAGTAAATACTAAATAGTTTCCATGCATGGTACAAACTTTTTAAATAGTCATTTTGGGGGTGATGGGACTTCTGTATCTTGATTGTGCTGGTGGTTACAGGTCTGTATGAATTAGTCAAAAGTGGCAGAACTGTGCACTAAAATGGGTGATTTTTACTCTAGGTGAACTATATTTTAATTTAAAAAAACAAAAAACCTCCACCCTCATTCCTCCACCTCCGCCCCCTATCCCAGCTGCAACAGCAGGAGCCTTGAAGTGGTCCCTGCTCCTAACTTCCGCGGCGAGGGTGAGGGAAGAGCCTTGGGGGCGGGCCCAGGTGAGGGAAGGGAGTTAGCCCCGGTGGGGAAGCAAGGAAAGAGAGAAAAATACGCACAGCTGCGCGCTCGCCGGGGAGGGATGGGAAGGGCCCGTGGACCGCGGGGCGAACCCGGGGAGGGCGGGGGGATGCCGGGAGAGAGGGAGGGACCTCCGGGCGGGAGGGCGAGAGGCACAGGCGAGGGAGGAGGGGAAGGCGTGCGCTCCGGAGCCAGCCGGGGGCTGCGAGGCGGAGACAGGCCACCGGCCGCCGAGGGTGTCCGCCCAGGCGACCCGCCCTCGCGGCCGCGGTGCGGACGGACCCACGGACGGCGCTGCGTGCAGGAGGCGCCCGGCCATGTTCAGCCGGAGCTCCCGGAAAAGACTCTCCAGCCGCTCGGTGAGTGTCCCCCGCCCGAGCGGGGCCGTTCTCCGGGTACCCCGGCCCGCCGCGAGCGCTCCCGCGCAGCTCCCTCCGCCCGGCGGCCGCGCACCTGTGGCCCCAGGTAAGCCGGCCCCGCGGGCGGGGGTGCGGCCCGGGCGCGCGGGAGCGCTCGGAGGGGCGGAAGGGGTTAAGTCCGGATCCCCAGTCCCGGGAAGAGCCACACCGGGAAACTTGACCCTGAATGTCACAGTCCGGGGCCGTCCTGGGAAGCCCCTTCCTTTGCCCCTTTCCTTAAGGCAGGTCGGATTCCCAGCACCCAAACTCCAGCGCCCAGCCTCTTGGAGCTCTAGCCGCGGACTTGACTTTCGGGCTGTTTTGGGGGGGGGGGGGGTGTGCCGTGCTGCCCCCTTCCCGGGAGCACCAGGCTGGTCCAAGGCGAGCGCGCAGTGGTAGCTTCTCGGGGACTCTGGGGAGCAGAAAGGTCTTGCTTTTGTTTCTTAGAAACCCGTGACCAGGGTGCCTGGGGGAGACAAAGCTCCAGCCAGGGCCATTTCTTGGTGGCTTAGTGCCCGCGCGAGAGGCAGCCCGCCTGGGTCCACACGGCCTTCCCCGGCCGGGAGACCAGCCCTGGGGCACCGGCAGCGCCCCGCCCCGAATCCCCTACCTTGGAGAGGAGCTTCGGAGTCAAATCAGAGGAGGTGGGGTGGGAGAGGCAGGCCGTCCTGCCTGGGACACGAGTGGGGCTTTGGAGGGAGCTGCGGTGGTGGAAACATGCTTGTGTTGTCTTGTTGTTTTGAAGTTGACCGGACTGGGGCGGATCGAGAGAGGCCAGCCATGTAACGCGTGTGGTGACCAGTGCCCGGGGTTCGCCTTGCATAAATGGAGGTAGGACCCCTTACGTGGAATTCCTAAAGATACACCACTGCGGGGGGGCGGGGGGGACCTATACAGGTCCGCTCATACGTGTGTATGTATGCACGCACGTGCATTTTTCGCCTTTTAAATTCACTTGTAAGTCACATGGAAAGAATGCAAAGGCTGCTCCTTTAAGAGTGGGACCACATCTGCTACGAATATTGAAGGTGGAAGTGGTGGCCAGACACTTAGAATGCAGGAGAGCAGGGCTCAGGCTGCATTTCCCTGATGTGATAGTTTTGGGTCTCTTGCACCCACCCTGTGTGTTTCTAAGTCACTCTGTCCCAAAGGATTCAATTTAGGCACGACGGATTTTCCAAGTTCCACAGTACAGCATGTGTAGAATTTCTGGTGTTTTCCAATTGTGTTTTTAATTCAGCCTTGGTAACTCTGGGTCCCAACCACAAATCCACCACTGCCCGCCTGTGCTGTGTCAACCCTCTTCGATGGCCAGATGTTTTTTATTAATGTGCTGTGAATGTTGACTTCCAGGCAGCCCCAGCCTGGATTGGAATGATTATGTTTGGGGGACAAGGGATCTGGGTGCCCTCCCAGTACATCTGGCTGCTGGGGCTCTGGCTGGGAAAAGTTAGGGTGCAGGCTTGCAGGCTGTTTGTTTGGTGATGTACAGAGAAGAGATGGATCCTTCTTGGCAACTTCATGAAAAGGCAAAATGGATAACAGGAGAAAATTCTGCAACATTGTAACCCGTTCTCTCTTTGCTTAATGCACCCCCCCCCCCCACCAATGTCCCTTTGAAGAAGGCTGGTTTTGGATACCAGAGAAAAAAGCCTGCTTTGATTTGGTTTGGGTTTTTTTTTCCCCTCTGGGTGTGCTTCTCTCCTTTTTCCCAATTGGTCATGTGTGCTGGGCACCCAGTTATAAGAAAACTCCCAACCGGCTCCTTTCTGAATTAAATGCTTTTGTTCCTGCCTCTGATGGGTCTGGCAGCCTCTTTGCCTTTGTTTCAGGGCACTGAGCGCAGCCCTTATGGCTCCCGAGCATTTAATAACTTCTGTGTCAGAGGCAAGGCCGGGCGACCTTATAAATATGTAATGGGCAGACATAGGCATCTATCAGTCCTGCCGATGTTGTGGCCCAAATAGGTATGCTCTGGGCTGGCCCCTGGTGTGTCCCACATGTGAAGGGGGCACTATATGGGAAAAGGTGCAGAAGCCTCATTTTGTCAACCAAATCCAGTGTGACGGCCCTACTGATCACTTCCTTTTTGATCCATCTTGTGCTCTAATGGGGATGGGAAAGGCAGAGTGATGAACAGGAGAGTGATTTCTGGCTCCTCCCCTACTCTGGAGCCTTTGGGTCAACTGACCAGAGGCCTGTGGGGCAGTGGTACAGTATGGGGATGTAGCCAGGCTCTCCTCCTTCCGGTCTGTGTGACCTCTGACCTCCAGCTAGTCACTCTCCCTAGATCTCAGTTTCCCTATTCTGTTAAATGTGCATAATAATGATACTTACCTCACAGCTTTATTGTAGGAATTAAATGAGATATTGAAAACACATTGTTTGCCCCATAGCAGCCACACAATAAACATTAACTACTTTGGTCAATTTTTTTTTTTTTTTACCTTCCTCTCAACCATTGCGCGGGAGAAAGCATAACTAGCTCGCTTGAGGCTCCTGGGTGTGTGGTCTCTTTAGACGGTCATGACCACAGCTTCTTAGAGAACCTTAAGCTGTTCTAAGGCAGCTGGTTTTGTGAGGGAAAACAAGTGTTTGATTTTCAGTCCATTATGGAGCCTTTCTTTTGGAAAGAGAGCCTTTCATGAGGCTGAGATGGGTTTTCATGCAGAAGCAGTTTCCCCACTAGCAGCAGAAAGGCCTCCATGAATGGGGTTTTTATTGCGTTTCCACCCATTGCTGGAAAGGAAGCAGCTCCTTGCTTTTGCCCCCTCCTTTTCCTATGTGGGCATGCTTTTGGGTGACCTTTTGGAGAAGGGGGACAACCATTTCTGAGTTATGGCACAATATTCTTTTTGGCAGTTTGAAATCCACAGTATGCTCTGTTTCCACTCCCCTGAGAGAGACAGTTGTGTCCAGATAGGAGGAAAGGCTGGCCTGACTCAGGCTGAAGGGCTGCCTTTGGTCTGTTTCAAAGAGAGTGAATTTCCCTTGCCTCAAGTACCAGGGCACCCTAAATACCACCACTCAGGGGTCTCAGCTACTCTCTCTGCTTCTGCATGGTCCCCTTCCAAGCCATTATCCACACAGTCACCTGAAAGCAGAACAGACTTGTGTTCCTGCCTCCAGCATGAAGGCACTGAAGTTCTAGGGAGGAAGCGGGTTGTAAACAAACTTTGCTTCCCTTTCTGGTGTGCTGGAGAGAGCTGGGGCTTTGAAGTCCAGAGGGAGCCAGGCTGTGGTCTTGCTCTGGTTTTGCCAAGCTGTGTGACCTTGGGCAGAAGACTCAGGCTCCACGAGTGGCGTTTTCCTTAGCTGGCACGCCAGCATCTCTCCAGTGAATAAATATTTGGGGGCCTGCTTTGTGCCAGGTGTTCCGCTGGTGCTGGGGATACGGCAACAAACAAAACAGACGGGATTCCTGCCCTCATTCAGCAAATAATTACATTTTAGATAAGATAGTCCAGAGAGGACTCTCTGAGGAGGTGGCATTTGCACAAAGACTGAGATGAAGCCAGGAAGGAGGGTCCTGTTGATTCACACCTGGGGCAGGAACCAGCAGAATCACCATCTCATGGTAGCTTGTTAGAAATGCAAAGTCTCAGGCCCTGCCCTGGGCTTACTGCATCTGACCTTAAGCCTTAACAAGATCCCCAGCTGATTTGTGTGCACGGGAAAGACTGAGGAAAGCTGAGTTCCAGCACCTGGCACTGCTTAAGCCAGCTCTCTCTCTGCCCTCTGGGCCTTCTGGTATGGGCAAAGATGCCTAAGGTTCTGTGGAAGTGTGTTATGTTTTATGGAGATTTTCCTGACGGATCATACTCCTTCCCATTTATATTGTCACCCACACCTTTAGGTGGCAAATGTGGGTATTTTTAGGATTTCTAAAAAAAAACCCAAAAAACAAAAACTCACAGGAATTTCCATGTCTTGGAGAAGGGAGGGCCCATAACTGTCAGCCAAAGAGCTCTCCTCCATCTGACATAGGGCAGCTGGGGAGCAAAGATGGGCACTGCTCCCTACAGGTGACCTGGCCCCCAAAAAAGCAGCCTCTCGAGGCTGCCCAGGGCAAATCCCGCAGTGGCCAGGCTGCTGAGAGGATTCTCATTAAGAGGAAGATTAAGGCATCTTTGTGGACTGTGGCCAGAAGAAAATCATTAATAACTAGGCACTTAATGTACTCTACCATGAGACAGTTTTCTGAACGGGGGTTAATTGGACTTGTTTATATGCAATTTGAGCAGGGAGGGAAAAATAGGCATTTTTACAGTGAAGATTTGCCCTTTGAATGCCTAGGCACCAAGGAATAAAGATTATGATACCAGAGCAGCATCAGCAGTGACAAGGCTGAGTCCTTCCTCTGTCTAGAGCTGTGTCTCTGAGTTTTTATTGATATCTAAATTTCTGTTGCATCCTCTCAAATCCTGTGAGGAAGATGTGATGATCTTCCTGATGAGGAAACTGAGGCTCAGAGTGGTTCAGTCATTGGCTTAAGGTCTCCTGGCTACCAAGAATAAAGCTAGGATTTGCCTCTGTAACTGAGGCTCCTTCTCTGTGACTCCCTGCCTCTTTTGACTTCTCTGTTCTACGGCAAAGGTCACAGAGTAGAGGCCCTCAGCTCACATCCAGCCTGCAGATGGGTTTTGTTTGGTCTGCACAATGCATTAAATTAGGGGCTTTTCCTAATATTAAAATCCGGTTTCCAGCTTCTCTTGAAGAATCCCAAGATGTGGTAACATGGGGCCGACTTTGCTACGTGGCAGCAACTGGCAGCACACAAGTGGTCTCCCTTTAGATGAGTGTGACCTTGGCTCACTCTAGTCACCGACATTCCATTCACATTCAGGGACCTCTTCAAGTACTTAAGTGACCTGTCAGGTCCTGGAAGTGATTGGAGCTTGCAGATCCTGAGCGAGTATTCTTGTCTCTCCAAAAATAATATTAAAAGATAGTAAGCTTCTGCCGTATTAGCTATCCTTTTTAAAGCATTGACAATGCCCAGGCAGGCGTTTCACATCCTCCCAATCTTTCACTTGCAACAGTATTGGAGTTGGGTGTAATTATTTACACCCCTTCTAATGGATAAGGAAAGTGAGTCTCAGGTTAAACAATTGCCTGAGTTTCTTCAGCCCCCTCGTCAGTGGTATTCCAACCCTTTCTGACTTCAAAATTCTGTGTTCTGGACCAGGAATTCTCAAATTTGGCTGACATATGAATCACCAGGAGATCTTGTTCAGATGCAGATTCTAATTTAACAGGCTTGAGGGCAAGGGACTGAGATGCTGCATTTTTAACAAGCTCCCAAGTCATGATGTTGATGCTGGTTCAGGGACCATACTTTGAATAAGAGTTGCCAAACTAGGTACTGTGGGCCAGATCAGACCCTTCACTTGTGTCGTATGACTCATAAGCCATACATGGTTTTAACATTTTTTTAGTGGTTGGAAAAAAAAATATTTCATGACATATGCAAATTCTATGAAATTGAAATTTCAATGCCCATAAATTGTTATCTGAACAAAGTCACTCCCATTTGTTTACATATTGTCTGTGGCTGTTTTTGAGCTACAACAATAGAGGTAACTGTAACAGAGAATGTACAGCTTACAAAGCCAAAAACATTTACTCTCCACCCATTTTTAGAAAATGTGCGCTGACTTCTGGCCTATACCACTAGTAGGGGAATATGCAAGTAGCTTCTCTTAGTTTTAGAAGAAAGGAATCTGAGAACCTTTTGGAAGTTTCAGAGCTAAAGGAAACATCCCCTCCAGCCTGGATGAGAGTGGTGCCAAAATCAAAGGCAACCAGGGAACAGACCAAAGCCATTTCTAAAGGGCATGTGGAGATGAGGCTTGCAAGACCAGATCAGTGAACTTCTGATGGATTCTAAGCTCCTTGTAATCCATTTAACATTTCAGCTTTGCTGATAAATGTAGATTTGACTCTCGCATTAAAAGGCGGGCTTTCAGAACAAGCCTCCCGGAGTTGCACTTTGATGAGCGGCTGACATGGAAAGCCCAGAGCAGTGGTAGCCTTGTGAAGCTGTTTTAATTATACAGGGCGGTTAGTCTGGGGACAACGCCTGCCTTTCCAGGCAGGATGCTTGGACTCTGAGTGGCTGCTCCCGAAGCAGCGCTCACTGGGTCAGCCAAGACTGTGCCGTGAAAAGCATCTTTCCTTAGTTGCCCTGGTAATTGTGTTGATTGATGACTGGGGTCGTAATTTGGGGAGATGCCGGCCTGGCTTCCTTTAGTGGGTTGTAATTTGGCTAAGAAATAGGTTCCCACTGGTTTTTTTGCTTGGGGAGGAAAAACACTGTGTCTCAGTCAACTTATGTGCCAAGAAAAGGGGAAAAAAAAGGAGGTGGCGTGTGTGTGCACACGCACGCGTGTGTGAGACATGCTTGGAATCCTCTAGGTAGGGAAGGATACTTAGCAGCTAAGAAATGCTGGTTGGCTCACTTTACTTATGTCATTGGGATTTGATAGTATGCCCAGTAGAAGCTGAAACACCTAAATAGAGGCTTTTCTCTTGAAGAAATATGTCCGTTCATCCCAATATATCTGTATTACCTCTGAGTATGAAATAAGACAGGGCTATTATAAAAGATTTAAAAGTCACACACTCATACATGTGTATACACACATATAAAGGATACGTAGCAGAGAGAAGAAAACCCTTAATCTTACCTTCGAAAGCAGGGATCAGCAAATCACAGCCAGTAGGACAGCACCATCCTGCTACCTATTTTGGTATAGCCTAATAGCTAAGAACAGTCCTAACATTTTTTAATGGTTGCCAAAAAAAAAAAAAAACTCAAAAGAAGAATAACATTTTGTGACACACAAAAATTACACGAAATTTCAGATCCATAAATAAAGTTTGAATGGAACGCAGCCATGCCTGTTCATTTAGTATCATCTGTGGCTGCTTTTACAATAGCAGAACTGAGTAGTTGAGACAGCCCTCATGGTCCACAGAACTGCGTATTTACTAGCTGGCTCCGTACAGAAACAGTTTACTCGCCCTACAGCTACAGATATATATTGTTTATGGCTTGGCATTTATTTCCTCAGTTTCACTCAAATTATTATTAATGAGATTTCATAGACAATGCACATTCCACATATGGTCTTTTATAGCTTACTTTTTTCATACTTAGAAATACTTTTTGGAAATCTTTACGTGTCAGTATACAGAGGACATAAAGATCTAATATATTTATTAGCTTTTAGAATCTAGTATCTGGGTTATCATTGAATTAAGTTTTTTCAATTCATGGCCGCTTTGGCTGTTTTCCCTTGTTGCTTGTTACACACCACATGACAATAGCTTTTCTTATGCTATGACAGGCTGATGTGGAGGTCTTGTCAAATTGTCCTCCAAAGAGATGTTGCCAGCTTCCACCTCCATTCTTTTAAAAAATTGGACTATATTTGTATGTTTTCTTTGGGCTGAAACTTTGAAACATCTCAGTTTATGGAGCAACCTGGCACTTAATCCTTGTTTAATCACCGAGTGACAATTTGTACCTGATGAATAGTGAGAAAACACAGAGCATCGATGTCAGTCATCTTTTTTTCGAAATACATTTTGTCTTTAATCCCCAAAGTGATATCCACATCCTGTTGAAAGATTGCCATTCATCCTTGTGCTTCTGTTGTTTAAGGTTAGTGGGAAGAGGGGAATCTATTGAATTTGTTATTTTGTGGTCTCAGAAGGCTGGCACATTATCCTTTAACTCTGCGATTAATGAGTATCCCAGAGGGAATTTCCTGTGAACCCAGGGAGCAGTCCCTAAAGGGAATGATTCCTAGATCATTGGGTGTTTTGAGATCAAAAGGATTCTCTCTGTGTTGTATTATAGGAGAGCCATGGGGGTTGATCTCTAGGAAGAAATGTGTATTTCTAGGCAGTGTCATAAAAATCTCTATGAAGCTCCTGAGGGTTTCTGGGGGGTATTCTAGCTGAGTGGTTAAAGGGACAGGCTTAATGATACTTTGCTGGAACTGTAGTCTTGGTTCTGCCTCTTATGGGCTGAGTATCCTTAGGAAAGTGACTTAACCTTTCTGAGCCTTTCTTAGTTTTCTCATCTGCAATCTGGGAATAATATTACTTATTACTTTAAGGTTATCTTCTGAGGTTATTGTGAGAGTTAAATGGGATACTGTGTGCATTGTGCCTCATTGGGGATGATGTGTAGTGTGGGCTCCATGTATGTTTGTGGTTGGAAGAAGACTTCGTGGAAACAGGACTGGATAAGGAGCAAAAAGACCTGGGTTCACGGCCCTGACGTTGTTGGTTATGTGACAGAGAACAAGTCACTTCCCCACCATGAGCTGCAGCCCTTCATCTGCTAAAAATGGGAGTGATGATTCTCGTCTTAGGGCCTTGACCCAGAAGGGATGGAATGGAGTCCCACTGGTGTGAGGATTTAGGGTCTAAAGGAATGAGACTTACTGATGGAAAAGCAGATTCATATGGCTCAGCACAGATTCACCTGGGGCATCTACACTTCATACAAAATGGAGTTTAGAAGAATTGGACCCTACACCCTCACAGTCTGTTTAAGTGAAATGTGCATATGATGTTTGTAAAAACAATTTATAACCTATAACAGGAAGATGACAGTTAAACGCTGCCCCTGGGGTCAGTATATAACAAGGGGCTTTTTTGTGCCTGGCACCCATGAAAATTCATGTCCAAGGTGCAAACCACACATCATCAAGGCAATACTTTATTCATTTTACCAAGCCTGCTTAATAAGTATGAATTTTTGTGGTGCTCAGTGTGTCATGCTAAACACTTCCATGTACACGATCACCAGTCCTTAAGCAGGAGATCCCTTTTTTATGCCATGAGAAACAAGGATATTTATATAAATTTGAACCCAGATCATACCCTGGAAACTTCTGAGATAGGACCTGGATTGTACCTACATTTCATTGACATTGTACAGGATTTAAATTTTTGATTAGTTGCCTACCTTTGATACTTGGTGTAAAAGTTCAGATTTAAGGTTTTCTCTGAAGTAATGAAAAATTAATGAAAATTTCTGGTAACTCATATTGCTTCCATCCTTTTAGATAGAGCACACATGTTTGGCTTTCTCCACAGTCCCCACCATTCCCTGTTGTTTACCTGGCCTGCCTCACCCATTCACATTCCTGGTTGGCTCCTGTAGTCATCTAATGTTATGACTGCTGATTTGAAGAAGTGAATGAGGGAATGTGTACCACTGGAAGGATGCTATGAATCACAGATTGGAATAAAGGTGCCACTTGGTGGGAACAGCTGTGCTAAATAAGCAAGACATCCCAAGCAGCTAAATCCTCCCAATCCTGGAGATGCTCTTGGGATGGAGTTGACATGATTGAGGACCTGCTGTGTGCTTGGCTTCTTTCATACATCACCTCTTGTCATCCTCAGAACAATTTTCTGAGGCATGTATTTTATCTTCTCCTTTTTAAATCTGAAAAAACTGAAGCCCAGGGAAGTTAGGTAACATGCCCTAGGTCACGCAAATAATAAGTAGTAGAGTTGGGATTTGAAACCAGGTCTTGAGGGCTTGAGATCATAAATTCTTTAACCAAGAGAGAGTGTTAAGCTCTGTCATTTTGACTCTTCTGGCCTAATATAAAACAGTGCCTTGGCAAAAACAGAATCTTCTATTCTCACTGGCCCGGGAATGAGATCTGACTGTTGTCAGGTATTTGAAGAACACTGGCTAGTTGGCTTATTTGAGGCCGGGGTCTTAAAGATGCAACTCCTATAAAATTGGAGGGTGTGGTGTTGAGCTTATTGGGGTGTCTGAAAGGAAAGAAATTGGATTAAGTATAATGTGATTTCCAGCAAAAGGCTACTTGCAATTTTCTAATCAGATCTGCATACATTAAAGGAGGCTCCATTCAACTTGTTTATAGCTTTGGTGTTAAATTAGGGGCTCTGGGGAGTTTCTGAAAGTAGGCAGGTGGGGGGGATTCTTCAGAAATACCATTTGCATGTTTCCTAGAGGAAACATCTACCAAAGGAATCAGTCCAGGGAGGGGGATTACAGTGCATCCCTTCAGCAGCCAATTTGAGGTCAAAACAAGCTAAAAATAAACAAGATGGTCATTATCCAGTCTTTGGAGGCTGTGTTTGAAGTTTCTGCTCCCCATTGCCTTACCAATTCTGACACCATGTTGCAAAACAGACCCAAGCACATTTGACTGTGCAAGGCATTTAATGAGAGTGTTATTTGATTTTATGTTTGGTAAACTACTTGGTGATGCAGAAACTGCTTTCACAATTCTTTAAAAGAGACTCATTATGTGTACCTGTAACACCCAGAGCGGGTCCTCCAAGTTAGCATGCTGAGGAATGAGGCCTCCAGGGGACTTATTAAAAGAATGCGGGTGTTTTCTTTCTTCAATGACACTATGAAATTACTCTAATAATATAATTTCTCAAAGTCTTTTGTCCCACGATCAGGCAGCCAGGAGCGCTCCTGTCATTTGCATCCTTGATGACTTGGCCTTTGGAGCTTCTCCAGTGGCTTACTGAGTTGTTTGGAAATTATAATGACAGGCTTCTTTCATCTTTATGAAGCCCCAAATTTGGAGACCATAGTTAACTGGGAGAGTCTCTGTCATCTTGGGTCTGGAGTATTGGAAGCCACAGGGAAGGAGGGCACATGTGTATGTTTTCCTCGGTTCTGGGAGACAAAACCATTTAATAGATGTGTCCAACTGCTAGGGAGTTTGGATAATTTTTTTAAAAAATTTCAAAATCCTGGTGATAACAGAGTTTTAAAACAGGTTTATTTATTATTTTACATTCATTTTGATCTAGTTGTTGGATAAGGGGGCAGTGTAGACAATTTGGAACATTCAGCAAACTCAAATGATTTATTTAAAAAAAAAAATAGCATTAACTCCATTGCATGAAGAGGAGTACAGATGCTTTAGCTTTAGGATGTGATTTCCTTCTCGTCGAGTTTCTCTCTTTTTTAAAAGAGTAAATTTATTTTTTTTGGCTGCATTGGGCCTTTGTTGCTGTGCACAGGCTTTCTCTAGTTGCGGCGAGCGGGGGCTACTCTCCGTTGCGATGCACAGGCTTGTCGTTGCAGTGGCTTCTCTTGTTGCAGAGCACAGGCTCTAGGTGCGTGGGCTTCCGTAGTTGTGGCTCGCGGGCTCTAGAGCATATGCTCAGTAGTTGTGGTGCATGGGCTTAGTTGCTCCGCGCCATGTGGAATCTTCCCGGACCAGGGCTCGAACCCGTGTCCCCTTCATTGGCAGGTGGATTCTTAACTACTGCGCCACCTAGGAAGTCCCCAGGTGAGTATTTAAAGGGACCACTATTCAACCCATTATAATAATTCTGGAAGTAAAGCGTACATATATATGTAAATACATATACACAGTTTCGTATTCTGAAGCATTGTGCCCAGTTTGGACTTTCTAAATGTGCTATTTGTGAAGCTGCAGTGGTGCTGGAGGGCTGGGCCTTGACGCTGGGGCACCTTTGTGGGGAATGTAACTTACTTGTCTTTTCTGGGCCAGTGAAATGGTTGCAACAGGACGGGATTGTACAAGCTGCTCTTAGTGGATGGAACTCTGAGACAGAATGGGCTGCCCATATTGATGAGTTCCGCTGTCTGAATCCGTTGACCCCTGGGTCACCCTATGAAGTCCATCCGTCTTCTTTGCGCTTTTGTGGGGCCTTGCCAGGGAGATGTATAGCAAATGAACTGGTAGTGTGTGCACAGTTATTTGTGGGAAGAGCTTTTCACCCTGGGGCTTTTTAATTATTGTCTAAGCTATATAACTGATTTGCTTTCAAAGGGGAAAAAGTGGGCTCCCTTAGAAAAGGAAATTCTTTAACATCCTAGAAATAGGTCCCACAAAATCCTGCAGGAGCTGACTTGCTCTGTCCCTCCCCCATCCTTACCCCTCCGCCACCCCCACCCCTGCCACTTCTCTGTAAACACAATCAGAAAAAGTGTAACATTAATTGTACTTCCTTATTCCCTGATTTCTGTTAAATCCAGCATGAATGGACCTAGGCTTTTCAGAATGAATTATGTGAAATAAAGTGAAAGCAAATTATGATTTTTTTATCATCATGTTAGCTATTACGAATTCAACATTTACAATGTGCTAGGGACGTTATAGTCTAAGCACATTTCTCGTATTCTTATTTAATTCTTGAAACCCGTTATGAAAGAAACACAATTATCCACATCGGTTTCATGAGGAAACTGAGAGGCCGCAAGTACGAGTTACTTTCCCAGCTAGTTAGTACTCAAACCAAGGTTAGATCTTACAACACTGACTGTAGTTTGGGCTCTTAAACATCATAGTATGTGCCTGGCTCTAGAGGATTCTTATAGACTCTAAACCATGGGTTTCACACTTCAATATTCCTTAGAATCACTCAGAGGGCTCCTCCCCTCCCCGCTCAGAGTTTCCCATTTGTTAGATCTTGTTTGCTGCTTAGAATTTACATCTAATAAATTAGGTGCTGCCATTGCTGCTACTGGTCCAGGGAACATAGTTTGAGAACCATCAGTCAACACCACAGGCCTTCCCTCTAGGACTTATAGTCACATCACTTTATCAAACCGGGTGAATGTGATTTAAATGACTGTCCAGTTTAGCAGTCCATACACTTTCTTACACAAAGTAGTGTAGGTTACCATTACATGGTTGCTATTGATGCTGAGGGCTAGGAGTTCAGGTTGGAAAGAAGGTCCCCACCCCCACTTAAGCTTTAGTACATTCTTGGCTTCTTCCTCTTGCCTAGCACCTAGAGGCCATGGAATTTAATAGAGTGGTTTTTAAACTCTTTTGTCAGCTGGAAGGTAGAACCAGCCAAGGTCTGGTATCTGTGAAGATGACTAGAGAGTAATGAAATGTTCTAGACCCATCAGATACTAAAATACATTATAAGGCTACAGAAATGAAAATAGTATGGTACTGGAGCAGGAGTAGATCCCTGTGATGGACTAGGACATCTCCCAAAAATGACCCAGATATTATGGGACAGTGGTCTCTGATAAAGGTGACATAACAGCAGTGGGGGAATGATTCCATAAATGGTGCTAAGGCAAGCAGCTTTCCATTTGGAATAAAAAGAGATTAATCCAAAACTTTTGTATCTAAAGAACATTTAAATTTGATTACGGACAAATGCTTTTATAAATGTGGAGAGTAAAAAACAAATCTAAACTCAAATATTTTCTCTTCCTTTTTCTCTCACTCCCTCCCCTCTTGCCACACTGGCCACCTTACTGGTCCCCAAACACAGCAGGCATATATCACCTTGGGACATCTGCCCTTGCTGGGATCTCCCCCAGAACCGGCCCCCTGGATGCGCATCGGTTTTGTTCCCTCGTTTTCCTTCCAGATCTCTCCTCCAATGCTGTTTCCTTAAAGCAGTGTCCCCTGACCATCCTAACATAGTACTCAGGTCACTCCCTTTTCCCTTCCTCTAACTTCTGGGTTTTTGTTTGTTTTCAGAGCACTTACCACTACCTGACATATTTTTCATGGATTACCTGATTTTGTTCTCACCCTAGATTTAGTTACTTTAGCCTACACAAGAATTCAAACTTCAAGAGGATATTTTGTTCCATGTTCCTTTTGTTCAATTCTAAAATACCTAGAAAAATATCTAGTGCACAGCAAAATACCCACCAGAATTTGTTGAATGAATGGGTGATAGGAAACCCAGATGTCATAAAGGAAGATGGGTTATTTTGACATGAAATAATTTAAAAATTGTCAAGAGAAAATTGAAAAAATTATTTGGAACAGATATGACAGACAGAGGCCTAATTTTTTAAGATATGAAAACAGCTCTAATAAGAAAAATATGAGATGACTCATTAGAAAATTGGGCAAAGGATTTCATCAGGCAGGTGTATGAGAAGGTATCATTTGTTTTCTTAGTAATGTTACCATTTCTAATGTTTCCCTTTATTTGTGAGTCCAGTATAAATAGCTGTTAGAAAATGTGTAGAATTGCGACATCTGTGTTCAATGAACTATAACATCTCTTTTCCTAGGAAATATTAAAATAATATGCATACTCATGTTTGGGCTAAGCTTTGTTGGCTTTTGTCAAGAAGATGTAAAGACCTTTTAAGATTCCTTAGGATTTGAAGTTGTCCGTGGGTGTGAACAAGACCCATAGCTGTGCCAGTGTGATCCAATAGATGACAGGAAAACAACAAATAAGACTGCGATATCTATAACATGAAAAGATAACTTCTGCATCTCAGGATGTGGGCATTTGGCCATTCATGCATGCATTTCTGTTTTCTTGTCATGATGACTTCCAAGTGTTGCCAGTGGCATTTAGTGGGCTGGGGAGCAGGATGTTAACTCTTCTGTGGTCTGTGAGATTGTTCCATCACAGTGGAGGTGGTCCTGTCCTGAGTGCAATGCCATTCTCCCCCAGTGAGAAGCAGTGGAAAGGGCTGCAGGCAGTAAGTTACTTTTGGGAAGTGCTTCGTACACCTCTGATGTTTGGAAACTTAACTTCTCTGGACCTCAGTTTCCTTCATCTGTAGATTGAGGGAGATAGATTATGGAATGGGAAGGATGCCATCATCATTAATACGTGGTGATAGTATTAATAGGGCATTCCTGCTCAAATAGGCAACTGAGGAGATTGGGGCAAGAAGAAATTGAGGAGAATAGAAATTTTTCATTCAGTCCCTTAGGTGGATAAGCTGTCCTTTTCAGGATCCTCTCACCCATCTGATCGCTCTAGTTGTGTTGTAGAGTTGTGTATTTACCAAAGGTGAATTTATTTGTTTCTAACGCTGCTTAACGCCAGTTACACCTGCTACTGTTAGGTAGGTTACCTACATAACCCCATGAAATATGAATGCGAGGAGAAAGAGGAGTTGTTATTTCTATGCAAATAAAGCTGAATGCTTGGAAATGACCTAGAACAATTATAAATTGTTGGGAAAGAGGCAGAAATTGTAAAAGGTCCTAGCCCTTTTTTTTTTTTTTGACAGCATCTTTAATTTCTGACAGTACTCTTAAAACAAACAAAAACCAAAAAACCCCCAGAAAACAAAAAACCTGAACTAGAAATGGAAGAAGAAACATTCTAGGTGTGTTTTATGGGTGAAGTGTAAGATATTCTATCTGTAAACCCAAAAGCAAAATTCCCTTGCCCACTCTAAATGAATGTATGGTTATGTATTTAAAGAAAAAAGTAAGATATGTATGTATCATTCTTTTGTGATTCCTCAATGTGATAGACACTGCTGGTTGTCCTCACATACATTATCTACTTCTTCCTTAGAAATATTTTCTTCAGAATATTGTCTGGCACATAGCCAATTAAGACAGTAATTCTTAGCCCTCCTTGCTCCTAGAGATTGCCTTTTGACTAAGCTTTAGCCAAAGGCATATAAGTAAACGTAGTAAGTACTCCTGAAGGGAAAGCATGTACCTTTTTTCCCCCCACTTTCTTGCCCACTGGAATGTGGATGTGATAGTTGGAGCTCAAGCAACTAAATTGGACCATGAGGTAGAAGCTCTCTGTTGAAAAAAGCAGAATAAGACCGGCAGTGCCTGGGTCCCTGATGACCATGGAGACACTTTTATAGCCTTAGACTGTGTAACTCCAGACTGTATTTTCATGAGAGAGAAATTAATTTTCATCTTGTTTCAGCCATTATTATTTTGGATTTTCAGTCACCTGTAGCCAAATTTCAGCCCACCTGGACTACAGCAATAGGACACACATTGTGTTCTCAGTGGTTGAAAATCCAAAACCGTTCTTTTAATTTGAGAAATACCTGCTAAGGGCAGGTGTGCTTTTTTAGAATATACTCTTCTGAAGCAGGGATGCTTTCATCTGAAACCTTGGCATTTCATAATGTCTTAGAGTGAATGATTTGTGGTTATAATAGGTGTTAAAGAGAGAGTGTGTTTTTCCTATTGTTCAACTGCTCTGAGAATATGCACCACTATCTATCGAGGAATAACCTGGAACATTTCAGGAATGTCGTCATGTAGCACTGATTTCACCCTCTGAAAAAGTGCATATCCTGTTTTGGAATGCGTTTAGAACTGCTTATTTTAGGATTAAAGGGTACAGAGTGAAGGAATACGATGAATCTCTTTGATGGTCCCTATCATTTTCCCCACCGACTAAGCGAAGGGGTTGGGTTCATATTACATCCGTGGAGAAGTATGCCACAGTGCTGCTGTGTGGGAGTGTGGGCAAGTGGTGAAACCCTATCGCTTTTGTATGAGCACAAAACGACCTGTGCCTTTTTAACCTCTTAATTAAATAATCACCATCCAAAAATGTTTTTTTCTGGAAAGTCTGCCCTGTTGGTTGTATCCCAGGGTAAGTTTTGTGTGAAAGTCTTGAAGCTGGAGTTACCTTTCTGATGGTTATTCCTGACCAGCTTTCTCAAGTTATCTGAGAAGAGTGTTAAATTGGTAATAAAAAAATGTCTGAGAAAAAATTGGATGACCTTTTGGGGTCAAGTTTTCAAAAGGAAGAGGAACACACTGGGAAATTGATTTATAAAAAGCTTAGAGGGAATTTATTCCTTCAAGACAGTTTATTGTGTGTGTACTATGGCTTCAGATGCCATAAAATACAGTAAAACTGATACCATAAATGTATATGTATTTTTTTCCATTTTATTTATTTATTTATTTGTATTTTTGGGGGGTACACCAAGTTAAATCATCTGTTTTTGTAGACATATCCCCATATTCCCTCCCTCCCTCGACTCCCCCCCCCCCTTCCCGTCCCAGTCCTCTAAGGCATCATCCATCGAGTTGATCTCCCTTTGTTACACAGCAACTTCCCACTGGCTATCTATTTTACAGCTGGTAGTATATATATGTCTATGCTACTCTCTCACTTCGTCTCAGTTTCCCCTTCACCCCCCTCCCCCCCAAACCTCGAGTTCTTCAGTCCATTCTCTGCATCTGCGTCCTTATTCTTGTCTTGTCACTGAGTTCATCAGTACCATTTTTAGATTCCGTATATATGAGTTAGCATACAATATTTGTCTTTCTCTTTCTGACTTACTTCACTCTGTATGACAGACTGTAGGTCTTTCCACCTCATTACATATAGCTCCATCTCATCCCTTTTTATAGCTGAGTAATATTCCATTGTATATATATGCCACATCTTCTTTATCCATTCATTTGTTGATGGGCATTTCGGTTGCTTCCATGTCCTGGCTATTGTAAATAGTGCGGCAATAAACATTATGGTACAGGTTTCTTTTGGGATTATGGTTTTCTTTGGGTATATGCCCAGTAGTGGGATTACTGGATCATATGGTAGTTCTATTTGTAGTTTTTTAAGGACCCTTCAAACTGTTTTCCATAGTGGCTGTACCAACTTACATTCCCACCAACAGTGCAGGAGAGTTCCCTTTTCTCCACACCCTCTCCAACATTTGTTGTTTCCAGACTTTGTGATGATGGCCATTCTGATTGGTGTGAGGTGATACCTCATTGTGGCTTTGACTTGCATTTCTCTGATGATTAGTGATGTTGAGCATCTTTTCATGTGTGTGTTGGCCATCTGTATGTCTTCTTTGGAGAAATGTCTGTTTAGGTCTTCCGCCCATTTGTGGATTGGGTTATTTGCTTTTTTGGTATTAAGCTGCATGAGCTGCTTGTATATTTTGGAGGTTAATCCTTTGTCCGTTGTTTTGTAGGCAACTATTTTTTCCCATTCTGAGGGTTGCCTTCTCGTCTTGTTTATGGTTTCTTTCACTGTGCAAAAGCTTTTAAGTTTCTTGAGGTCCCATTTGTTTATTCTTGATTTTATTTCCATGATTCTAGGAGGTGGGTCCAAAAGGATCTTGCTTTGATGGATGTCATAGAGTGTTCTGCCTATGTTTTCCTCTAGGAGTTTTATAGTGTCTGGCCTTACATGTAGGTCTTGAATCCATTTGGAGTTTATTTTTGTGTATGGTGTTAGGAAGTGTTCTAATTTCATTCTTTTGCATGTAGCTGTCCAATTTTCCCAGCACCACTTATGGAAGAGGCTGTCTTTTTTCCATTGTATATTCGTGCCTCCTTTGTCAAAGATAAGGTGCCCATATGTGTTTGGGCTTACTTCTGAGTTCTCTATTCTATTCCATTGATCTTCCTTTCTGTTTTTGTGCCAGTACCATACTGTCTTGATCACTGTGGCCTTGTAGTATAGTTTGAAGTCAGGAAGCCAGATTCCACCAAGTCCATTTTTCCTTCTCAAGATTGCTTTGGCTATTCGGGGTCTTTTGCGTTTCCGTGCAAGGCGTAAGATTTCTTGCTCTAGTTCTGTGAAAAATGCCATTGGTAATTTGATTGGGATTGCATTGAACCTGTAAACTGCTTTGGGTAGTACAGTCATTTTCACGATGTTGATTCTTCCAATCCAGGAACATGGTATGTCCCTCCATCTGTTTGTGTCGTCTTTGATTTCTTTCATCAATGTCTTAAAGTTTTCTGCATACAGATCTTTTGCCTGCTTAGGCAGGTTTATTCCTAGGTATTTGATTCTTTTTGTTGCAATGGTGAATGGGAGAGTTTCCTTACTTTCTCTTTCTGCTCTTCCGTTGTTAGTGTATAGGAATGCAATGTATATATTTTAAATTAGTTAGATGTCCTTCTTTGGTGCATGTGTGTACATATAGGTATGCACATGTATTATACATAGGTCGGTATGAACATGTATGTGTGTGTGTGTATATATGTACATATGTTTTGTTTTTTTAACAGATGGTGGCACACCATAGACACTTCCTTTTTGTCATTTTAACAGTAGATCTTGGAGGGCTTTAAATTTCTGTATACGTAGAAGGACCATGTCCTTTTTACAGAAAAAAGGACCATGTAATACCCCATTATATGGCTGTGTCATAACTTTTTTTTTTAACCAGTTCTCCACTGGTGATCATTTAGGATGTTTAAAATTTCTGGTTAATGTAGTGGTGCTTCAGCAGACAGTCTTATTTATGGCTCATCATTGCCTTTACATGTGACAATACCTGCAGGATAAATTCCTAGACGTAGAATCACCAAATCAATGAGTTTGTGCAAATTAATTAATTGAATATTGCTAAATAGAAAAACATGGTTTCCAAAGGTGTTTAGATCTATCAGTGCATATGAGGGTAAAAATTGAAGTTTAAATGGCCAAGCATTGAACTTCAAGAAAATTTTTAGAATGCCATTTAAGAAGTTTATTTTGTATTGTGGTAAGATATTCATAGCTGGAATGCCACTTTAATTCATTACGTTGATATGCCACCCTGAAGTTTTTGCAACACCAGTAAATTGGATTTAACCTCCTTGTATCGAGATAGGAGTTTTTAAATCATTTTATCCTGATGGAGTCTGTATGGGAATAAGACAGACCATCCTTATTGTAGATAAGGACCAATATGCTGTCTACATTCAGCTACTGATAATGCAGTACTGAATTCTGGTATATCGGGATGTGAGTTCATGTTCAGCCACGAGAATGGGTGGAAAGATGCAGAGGACTGGGTGTTAATGATTCTGGTACCAGTCTGTTTGCCCCTAATTTTTTTTTCATCTCATCTGAGTCTTGATTTACAAATCTGTAAACATCAAGGAGTGAAGTAAGTCAGGGAAGAAAGCCCCTCTCTCTCATTGCTCCCATCATACTCTCTAGAAATGTTCCTTAACTAAACCTTGCACCCAGTTAGAAAATCACAGGTTAACTGTGCCTGGAAGCATTTCCTTCTCTCCATCTCCTCCGTATCGTGCTCTGCTCCAAACCACTATAATTTCTTGCCTCAGCAGCTGGCCTAGCCTCGTAACAGATCTACCCACTTCTGCCTTTTCACTCCTCTAATCCATTTTCCACTCAGCACTCAGATACAAAGAAGTAGTTCTTGTGAAATATTGAGCAGATACAAAATATTAATGAAATATGTATAAGGCATAAACAACAGTGAGACCATGGACACCCGTGAGCCTACCACCTGGTTTTAGGAAAAAGAATCTTGTTATTATCTCTTGTGATTCCATCCTCTTTTCCCTCTCAGAGGTAACCGCTGTCCTGAATTATGAATTTATCACACCCTTGCTTTGCTTAATAGTTTTCCGATAAGTGTGTCTCGCTAGGAGTCTTTACTTGTACAGTTGTCCTTTAGGAATACACGTGTAAGGGCTTATCTGGAGCAGGTACCTAGGAGTGGCCTTGCCAGGTCGGGGGCGTGTACCTGAGACTTTACTAGATAAGGGTATACTGTTTTCCACAGAGTTTATACTCCCTTCAGCAGGTAAGGTTCTGCTTGTTCTCATCCTCGGCCACACTTGGTTTTGTCAGATCTCCCCTTAGTCCTTTGTGCACATGGCTTCCTCTGCCTGGAATGTCCTTTCTCCATCTATCCCAGAACTGGCTGCTTCTCCTCGCATCCTCCCACTCTCAGTTTCAGTCTCACCTTCTCAGAACATTTCTCTGACCCTAAGGACAGGACCTGTGTCTGCTTGGTTCATATCATTGTATGTAAATAGCACAACGATTTACTACTGGGTGCTCAATAAATAGTTGGTGGAATGAATAAGTGGCTGAGCCAGTCAGGTCCTTTCTGGTCTGAAGTCCCCTGGTCCCATGAAATGAAATAGAGATATGAGAAAGTTCAAGGGAACCCAGTCCATGTGTGGCTCTGGCTTCAGGACAGTTTTGTGATGGAAATGGTTTCAGAAGACCTTCTCTGAAGGGGTGTTGATGCTTGCTCAGCTGCTCTAGTGGAGCAGAACATTTCCAACAACAGACCTGAGAAGTGATATCTGTGTGCAATAAATGAATAAATAGAGCATACATAAGTGGAAGTTGTAGACACGCTTGTCTCCAAAGTTAAAAAATAGGTAGAGATGCTCTTGGGGCACAGAATTAACTGATATTCCAGCTAGCCTTGGGGCACAGAATTAACTGATACTCCAGCCAGCCTTAAGTGGGACAAAAAAGTAAGTGATCCCAGATGGGAGACCTGTGCACATTTTATTCCAGAGCTCAGATTCCCAGTGTGGCCATCCTAATTTCCCTGTGGGTTTTTTTGGGTTTATCCTTACTCGTGGGAATTGGATTCTTTCAGTCCTTAGCGGTAGCATGTTGTTTCTGAGCTAAGCCTGCTCAAAGCTGGGCAGTGCAGCTGTAGTACTTACTGGGCAGACTGGGTGGGGTGGCATGCCACTGTTGAAAATTAACACAAAGGTGTCTCCAGACTGATATCCATAAATAATGAAATGCATTTCATGGAATCATTTACAGCCAGCAAAGCCTTTCTCATACATAATCTGATCAACTTGAAATGGGAGGAAATTGATTGGTCCTCAATATTCCTGTGAAATCCCAGCAGTGGGGATGCCACACAGGGAGGTGATCATAGGCTCAGGCTGGAATCTCTGTTGCTTATTGATCGACTTTGTCAATTTGGATATGTCACTTAGGCTCTCTGAACCTCAGTTTCTTCGTCTGTAAAATGGGAGTATCAGTACTTCTGTAACAAGTTTCCACTGAGGGAAAAGTGATATAATAGAGATAAAACACTTGGCACAGTGTCTGACAAATGGGAAGTGTTTGGATTTTTTTTTTCTTTTAAAGAATTATCCTTAATTCGTATATGATGGAGCAAGTTACCCAAAAGAGGTTGACGTACTGGAGTATGTAGATGAAACTGGGCCCAGAACGCAGATCTAGGGACTTTTGGCCAGTGTTCTTTGGACCCACTTCTCTCTCAGAACAGCTCAGATATCTTAAGCCTCTCTTAATTAAACTCTTTCTGTGCAGGAGCTACTTTTTTTTTTTTTTTTTTAGGTTTCACAAGTCTTTCTTTTTTGCTTCAATATGTTCTTAGTCACTTATGATTTAAAATGGGAGGATTAAAACTGAACAATTGGCGGCAGCCTATAGATACAGATGACTTTGAAGATTGTTGAAAATGAAGCAGGAAGTAGAGAGGGTAAGTAGAGCTGTCAGAGCATCAGCCTCCGGATTGCATGTCCCCAGGGGAAAGAGGCGAGGATCTCTGTGGCCCTTGCTCGTGTGTTGACATGTGAGGACGTCTCTCAGTCTGTGGCCAAGAGGAAATGCCTTTTTGTGGGAAGTCAGCTTAGTGTGAAAGGGATGGGCAGGCTGACTTGTGATAATTAGTGGCCCAGCGAAGCAGCAAAAGCCCTTCCAGGCCTGCGTGTTGCCAGCTGGCTGACGCACCTCCCCTCTTCCACCCTGACCTTTTCCTGACATCTTTCCGGAGCAGTGTTTCTTAACCTGGCCTCCCCTAGATAAAGTTCAGAGCACCTCGGAACCAGGATGGAAAAAAATTGACATCTTTTGTTTCTACTAACCCCTACTTGAACTTTAGCATTTCCCTTAATTATGAGCGAAGGCAAAAGACCACAGTGATTGCATTAGCAATACCTGTGGCTTTATCACCAATAAAGATCCCAGATGTCTTCATATCACGTAACAGTCATGGAAGTCATCTTGAAATATCATTTATGTTCATTGTTGCTTAGAAATTATGGCAGTTACTAGAGCTACTGCTGCATCTTTGTATTACCACATTTTAATAAATATGTTATTACCATATATACTAAGATATATAAATTATAACATATATAACATTATAGCTTATATTTATAACTGTATAACATATTACTGTATAACTTATCTGCTGTCGTTTAGTTGTTTCTCTTTAGAAGTCTGTGAATATAGTGGGATTGATGGGCTGGAGGTGGTTTGGCTTTTCTTAACCACACCGTTGAGCTGTTGAGTAGTCTGTATTTTTCAGTGAAACTTTGTTTTTCACAAAGAGAAGCATTTCGTCGTTCAGAGGCTTGCTTCCCTCGCTGCAGCATTTTGTGAAGCGTCTTTTTCTCCGATTCCCCGAGGACGGAGTGGAAAGAGAATCCGCAGAGGCGAATCGGAGCTTCCTGTCTTTCTGCAGTCCCTCCTGTTCACAGGCGGTCTACACACATACACACACACGCACACGCACACACACACACACACACACGTGTTTTTCAGCTTCTCTCCCTCTTCCCTTCACTGCATGATGAACATTTTCTCCCCAACCCCCGTCCTGATGAGCGATTGAAGAGGGTAGAAGGCAAAACCAGGACATCGCCGGGCCCCAGGGAGAACATATTAGGAAACTGCCGTGTGTCTTGATCCGTTCCCTTGGAAAGGGCCCAGGCCTGGCAGCTCCTTCTCTGTCTCCCAGGCAGTATGGCTTAGAACAGAGCTTCCCAGAGCTAGTCGTGCATGTGCCTCCTCTGTGAGTTTTGCCACATCTAGGGACCTTCCCTGGGGCTGAGAGGCAACTGCATGCAGTGGGTCTGCCTACGAGGCCTGGCCTGGGCTCCCATGGCAGCTCCACCACTTGGCAGCTGTGTGTCTTTGGGCAAGTTACTTGACCTCTCTAAGCCTCAGTGTCAGTTTCATTATCCATAAGGTGGGAATTGGGATAGTATGTATACCTTACAGGGTGTCTAGGAAAATTAAATACGTTAATACTTGTAAAGTCCCAAGAGCAGTGTGTGATGTAATAAGCACTCAGTAGGAGTTGGCTATGAAAATTAGTGATTGTTGCCTTAATATTGTTCTTAAAATTGCCTTTTAAAAATCAAAAGGAATTTAATTTAGAAAGGAAGCCATTTGCTAACAGGAGGGGGGTGGTGGGAACAAGTGTAAAATGGGAAGGACCAGGGTTTTGGAGAGAAAAGGCTGAGCTCCAAGGGCAGGGAGTGGAAATTGCTGAGCCAGGAAGGGCAAGGCGGGGAACCTGGGGGTGGTGAGCCAGGTGACTCATTGCAGAGGAGGTGTTGGGAACAGGAGAGGACTGGCTGGACCTTGGATGTCTGTCCATTCATAGGGATCCAGATCTGAGGCCAGGGAAGATCAGGATGGATTATGGATAAGAGAAGGGAGGAGAAGAAGCTGGTGAGACTGGTTGGGGTGTCAGGGTGAGGGCCGGTGGGAAGAGGGAGGCAGTGACAGTGGAGGTGAGATGGAGGCTGAAGGAAAGGGGTTCTGGGGGAGACAGACTCATCCAAGGGATATGCAAGTATGAAAATTCTTTTTAACAACTCTTTATTCAGACATTACATGCATAGATAAAAGTGCACAAATCATGTGTGTGTAATCTGAAAAATGTCCCAGAACTGAGCACTCGAGACTTCGGTGAAGCAGCGTTACCAACATTTCTATGCTCCGTGGTCCCTGCAGTGATATGTGTGCCATCCTTTGGGGACACACAGAAGAGCAAATGGGGTTGAGACCTCAGTGGGGTCTTCCTGTTGATGCTGGAGTCGTAGGTTTGGGTGTACATGCTAACAACAAGGTGGGTTGTATAGATTGTTTCCCGATTGTGTCTGGTGATAGGTGAGGATAGTTGGCTAGTGATATGCCTGACATTTCCCCAGGAGGCAAAGAAGGAAACATAAAGAACCAAATAAAGAAGAGATGGAAGGCAATCAGTGTTTGCTGGGTCTCTGCTTTGTGACAGCTGCTGAGTTAGATGCTTGATATACACTATCCCTTCCGCCTTGGCTACAACCTTACAAGGTAGGTCTCCATTTTACAGAGGGTAAAACTGAGTCTCAGAATTCAGCTCTTACTACACAGTTCAGCTGCTGGTTGCTGTGAGAACTGGCGTTCAAATGCAGGTCTGCCTGGTCTGAAACACTCGGACAAGTTTCTTAGCCTTACTGATGCGTATTGCTCCACCTGTACATGAGGACAGTGATACCTCAAAAAATTGTTACAGGATTTAACCGAGAGGAATTCTGTGCGGTTTATGGAGTTTTGTGAGGATTAAATGAGATCATACATCAATAAGCTTAGAAAAGTGCCTGGCACATGTTAAATTACATTCTTCCAAAAATGCTAATTACCACACCTGACTAATAGAGGTATTTAATAAATGTTAACTTTTGTTGTTGTCGTTAAGCCTCTAGGCTGAGAACTATTTGTTCTCATTATTGAGTGCATGTCTTTAATGTTATCTGGGAATGGCTACTCCTTGGAGCTAAACATCTAATTGCACAGGGAAAGCCTTTTAATGATGGTGCCTAATAAAAGTGAAACCTCTTTTTAATCTATTGACTCTTTCCCTGCACAGTTAGTTCACTTTTGATTTTTGTTTTCTGCCAGAGTAGAGAGTCTGTGAAAAGAGGCCTGCCTATTTTGTTTCTTAAAGACTGAATTTTTTTTTTCCTTGGCCTGGTAGTCACATCTAGCTGCTTAAAATTTAAAGGAAAAAAGATGGTATTTCAGAAAACCATTTTAACATCCTGCACTTAAAAAGGAAAGGGAAAAACTCACTGTAAGACATCCAATTACTATTTATGAAAGATGGTCTCTGAAAAATGTAATGTTCATCTAAAAAATTTAAAGGTTTATTACCTTCACTTTACCTGAAATATCAGCAGTGCTTTTTAATTAGATTTTTTTTGACTCTCAAATTTTTCAGGCTAGGATGGAAAAGGTCAAGAGAGTTTCTAAAGAGAGAGAGATCTAAATTTTAATTTTTCTCACTTTATAATCACGTTCTTTTTATACTTCTCAATAGCTGACATTCTAAAAATAATATTGTGTTGACTTATAGGCTTCATCTGTCTGGCTTAGGATGATTTTTTTTTTTTTTTTTTTTTCAAGATGTTATCGCCACATTTGGTTTTTCCAGTGATAATCTATGTGGACTTAGAAGAATTCCCCCAGCAAAACCTTGTGAGGTCAGCCAGGGCAGATGTTTAACATTTCAACAACTTATCTCCTTGTTTGTTTAGCATTTCTTAGCCTTTGAAGCTTCCCATAAATAGTCATGAAGTTATCACAGAGGAAATCAGCTAAGACGAATTGATGTTATTCCCAAATGCAAGCATAGTGCCAGGAGCTGACTGGTGTTGTAGGAAGGTGGTGGTGGGAGCCATCTCGCCTGCCCCTCCTCGTGGCCTAATAAACTGCATCATTAGTGGTTCTCTTGACGGCTAGCCCTGCTGGACCTTTAATAAGCCTATTGAATTTTTATTTCATCCTGGTGTGGTGGAGTATGAATTAGTAAAAAGAAACGTGTATCTCCAAACTGCGAAGTAATTTGCCAGTTATATGGCTGCTTCTCGTGAAGTCGGGGGGTAAATACGTGCCTCCAAAGTAGACCCCCTGACACGTGCTCACACCTCAATGCTACCATCAGTTACAAGGAGTTTAGACTAGGAGAATACACCAGGCTCAGTGGACTGGATAATTGTCCCGATTACCTCCTTTGCTTTAACCATAGAGGCTGACCCTTGTGAAATATGGTGGTGCACAGCTCCTGCTGTGGCACCGTGTCAGCTCCAGAAAATGAGGATACTGGAGCTCACAGTGGATGGTAAAGCATTAAAAAAAGCCTTTGTGAGGATGTGATTTTTACTCCTGACCCTTTACTTTTTCTTGTAGCACCAATGAGGACAGTGTGGGCTTGAATCTGTGAGCCTATCCGGTGTGACTGACTTGAAATTGAGGGATTGAAAGAAAGGAAAGGTTTGTGCATTGGGAGTCTGGGTGTTGCTGAATACCCGAAGCCAGGAAGAGGACGAGAAGAGGTTTGAGGAGGAAAGAAGGAGCTGTTCAGATAAAATGCGGTTGAGTGGCTGGGAGGACATTCTGATGCAGATGTTCTGGAGGCTTATCCTAGATTCTGGCTTAAGAATATGGTTGAGGCTTCAGATAAAGATATTATTAGTCTTTTGTGTTTAGGTGGTTGAGAGTAGGTAATTAAAGCCGTAGGAGCAATGTGAGCAGGAGAAGGTAGAGACACTGTTCTGTAAGGGAAGGAAAGTATGTTATTGGTAAAGAATTGCAGGTGGCTGCAAGTAACATAGACCCTCTCCTCCCCAAAACAAAAGTTAGCTTAAAGTAATTAGGAGTTTTATTTTTAACATGTAATGAGGAATACTGAGTTTGGGGCTTCAGGAGTGGGATGCCAGCTCAATGCTCTCACCTGAGACCCATGCTTCTCTCTTTCAGCTCATCCATCCTTAGCACGTATTCTTGTCCTCAAGAGAACACAGTGGCTTTTCTTGCCCACCCCACCCCCATCTCCCCACACTGCACATTCACTATATTTAGGGCAGGAAGAAAGGGGAGGAGAGGAGGGAAAGCATTGATTCAGTTGAATTATCTTCCTCTCATGGAGGAAAATAATTGAGATGTGACTTCTGTGCACATCTCGTTGGCCTGAGCATGGTCACATGACCATCCCTACCTAGAAGGGAAGTTAGGAAATGTAGTTGTTGAACTCAGATGCCATCCTGATATAATATTGGTGTTCTGTTAGCAAGGCACTAAGGCCAAAGGAAAGATTAAATTAATGAATTAAACATTGAGCAGATATTTATTGAATGCTGACTGTGTGCGACATACGTAAGAATTCTTCTTCAGGTGGCTTTCTTCTTTTGACAGTCTTCTTCCAATTGGATCATGTTCCACCCTGGGTAAAACTGTATGGTCAAGGACCCATCTAGTGCTTAACTTCCATTATTGCATTTGGTCTTCACCTAAAACCCTCTGAGGCTGGCACTATGTCTATTTTACACGTAAAGAAACTGAGGCACAGAGAGGTTAATTTCCAAGCTGCAGAAACATTAAAATGAACATAGACAAGAATAACATATGCAAGGGTCTGATTTTTTTTACCTCATATGTCTGCAAGAAAGTAACATTTATACTCCTAAAAAGAAGCATTTAAAAATTTGCAGAAGCCACAAATTGAGTCACACAGCCAGTGATACTATTTTTAGTGCTTTCTGCTACATTTTTGGCCCCCTATCCTCAACACAGGTCCTACCTTCTGCAAAGTCCCTTACCTTTTGGTGCCCAGTTCTTCTATACCAGTTCATTTCATAAATTAAAATACATTCCTCCCTACTTAAAGGTAAGGTACTGCTTACCTTTTAGAAATTTACCTAGGATTTACATTTCTTACAAGAATTTACATTTTAATAGGCTCATTTTGTATGAGAAAGTGGTGGATCCAAAAGAATGCGTCCTCAAGAGCAGAGTTTTCATCTGGGTGGAAGCAGGAAGTGTTTGGGAAATGTGGGTAGAGGGATTCCAGGGGACAGAAAACTGACCCTACTGGCAATATTGTGGCAGGTGTATTCTTGCTGGACCAACTAATCCTTATGGGAAAGACGACTGAAAGAGAAGGAAATTATTTACATAAGTGTGGACATTTTGCCTGTCATTCTACTCATGTACCTTGTCCCAGTGAATGCAGGACAGGAAGGACGTGAATCTCCTGATTCTTGTTGGTTTCAGCTTCCCAATGCCTCTGGTGGTGTGGGCTTTTTGCCACGTGGGGGCAATGCTAGTGTTGAAAGATACATAGTTTTAATGCACTGTGGTCCTTTGGTGCAAGCTCATGACTTCCTCTGGTGTTCAAATGAAGCAGCAGTGTCTGCTGTCAATATTAGAGGAAAGCTGGCTGGCTGGGATAAACCAGGAGAGATGGTTATCATTTTCCAAGATGGCACCTTTCCCAAATGTGTTGTGAAGAGTAGTTTCACTCTGCATCAGTGCTTCTCCACCTTGACGCTACTGACATCTTAGATTGAATAATTCTTCTTCGTGTGGGGCTGTCTTCTGCATTGTAGGATATTTAGCAGTATCCCAATTTCTACCCATTAGATGGTAGATTGGACAAGCAAAGGTATCTTTGGACATTGCCACTTTTGCCCTGGGGGCAAATCACCCCCAGTTGAGAACCCCTGTTGTACTTGATCTGACCTTGTGTACTGACCTCAAAACTGAAGCCCTGCCTAAGGTGTAACTTCAGTCCACAGTTTTTTCCCCACTTTATTGAGATACAGTTGATACATAACATTTCCAGTCCATGTTTATGAAACTCCTGTAAAGCTACCAGAGATGGGATGTTTGGGGCTTAGAGAAATACCATGCCTTAACATTGGGTAGAGACAATTAGAACCTACCTGTAACATGCCATTAAATCATTTATCCATTAGGTTTTGAGTGCCAGACACGTGCAAGGCACTGAACCACGGCCTGTGTACAGCAGGGCAAAGCATACATGTAGTTCCTGCCCTCATGAAGCTTCCCCTCTACCTCTTCATACTCATGAAGCATCAAATCACAGATTTTATTTGATTGCAGCAAATGCTCTACAGGGAATGACAGGATGAGCTGACCAAGCTTTGGGGACTGAAAAAAGTGACATTTAGTCATTTAATCTGAAAGATAACCAAGTGATAGGAGGGTGAGGGGGAAGGAGTATCCTGGTCAGAGGGAACCACATGTGCAAAGGCCCTAAGGCAGGAAGGAATGTAACATATTTGATGGACTGAAAACTAGGACAGCTGATGTGCAGAAAATAAGGCGGAGAATGAGAGAGATGAAGTGGAAGAAGCATGCCTGGACCAGACCTTCTTGAGAATTTAGGATTTTATCTTAAGAATGGTGGGAAGCTGTTGAATAATTTTACACGGAGGAGTTAAGATCTGATTTGTGCTTTAAAGGATTAGTCCATCTCTGTGTAGGTCCAGAAAGCACAGGTTTCTCTCCAGACCATAAGGTTTGATTTTGTTCAGTGCCGCACGACTCTGATGGAGTCTTTTGAGGTTACCACGACCACTGGTGCCGGCACCCATCCTCCAACCACCCCAGTTTGGAAGCTTTTAAAACTTTAAATAAAAGAAGCCATTTCTGTTCGTGTTCTCCCTTTGTTGTCCTTCTTTAAACTGTGATTGAAGCTAGGCTCACATATCTGAAAACCCCAGAGAAGAAGATGATTTCCATAGCAGCTGTAACCATGGGAAACCTTCAAAATAGCTCCTGATCCTATATTCCACTCTGCTCTATTTACTGGTTGGCTGGAAATGAGGGCTCCCATTTCGGTGTTCTTTTTGTCAAAATCCATGTAGATGAGTCTTCCTTTCACTTCCACGTACATCTTACCATAGCTTGAGAATCAAAGGATGGCCTATTGGGGGTGAGGGAGAAAAGATGAAGCCACTAGGATACCTTCATTTGTTCATAAGCTAGAAGAACTCAAGTGGAGTGTTGGTTTAGATGATGAGGTCTCCAGTTTCTCTTCCTCTTGCTGCTTTTCCCCCAGGAAGCATGATAGGACCAAGTACATCTTCCCTGAGAGCTATCACAGCAAAGCTTTCTTTTTCATTTTTTATTGTTTTGTTTCTGAGACACTTGAAAGAGATTTTCGTCCGTTTCTCTTCCATGATATTCTCAAGGACTTTTGGTAACAAGCCACATCGTTGTCACTTCACAGAGATGCTCGAAATTCTTCCAGAAACCCATGATTCTCCTTTGGAGAGTTTCTTTCATAAAAATCAGGGTCTGAATCTCTGGTCCGGTGCCTCTTTTTTGGGGGGTGGGGGGCCACAGGGTAGAGAGGAGCTGGTCAGTGTTTCTCTTGATGAACTGATTTTAGTGAAATGAAAGCATGACAGTGAATCAGAAGTTACTGCTGAAAAGTTAATAAGGAGACTGGAACTTATGAGCCTGGTGTTTGCTCTTGGACTTGGGCCAGGCCACTGGGAGAGGCTCAGGGGGAAAGCTGAGAAAGGAAATACGAAGTTCAGGCAAGTTTGTTATGTGCATTCTCATTTCCAGAATGTTTGAAAACCATGTCAAGAAATGCATTGCCTAAGTTAAACCAGCTGCCGGCCACTTTTATGTTCATAGCTTTCCTGGGTCACCACAGATAACAGGGCAATGTCTCCAAGTTCTCAGCACGTATGATAGCAAACGGGGGGATTTCCTTTATGTAACATTCTTATCCTAACAGGGCAGCATCCTTTTACCTCCGGAACTCACTGTATAAAAAGAAATCATGACTGTTGTTGGGCCGGAGTTATCATCTGTTGTTGGACTTTGAGGTTGAGGTTTATGTTTTCAAACAAGGCACTCAGGACCTGGCAATCAGTTAGTCAGAATTGAAGACATTAACCCTGGTTCAAGAGCTTGGCCTGGCCTTCCAGAGTTTGTGCATTGACATTCATGGGCCTGATTAGAGTACACTTGTAAAAATTAAATAAGACCATCTATGCAGCTTGCCTGGCATATGCTCCATAAATGTCAGTTCTCGTCTCTTATAAAACTTTTATAAGGGCGATCTTAAGAGAAGACAATTGGGTCTGTTCGACTGAATCACATTGGGGGTGGGCAGGTTGAGATATTGTCGACAGCTTTAGTTTTCCACGGAGCGAGGGCGTGTCATCCAGTTGGAGGCCTGCAGTGGTGACAGTGCCTTGAGTCTCTTGCTTGAAGTCAAGACTGGTAGGGACTTCCCTGGTGGTCCAGGGTTTAAGCCTCTGTGCTTCCACTGCAGCGAGCACGGGTTCTGTCCCTGGTAGGAGAACTAAAATCCAGCATGCTGCGTCATGACCAAAAAGTTAAAAAAAAAAAAAAAAAAAGTCAAGACTGGTTAGCTTGAAAGCACCCTTTTTCTCAGACCAGAACAGTCTCCAGCATGGAGAACTTGACAGCCCGCCTTGCTAGTGTGCTGTGGCCTCTTTCAGGCCACCAAGGTTGGTTGGTCACCACTTAAGATGCTGGTGCCCATGCTTAAGAAACTTACTACCAAAAGCTGCCTGTTAACATGTTTTTCCTTTTAAGAAGTCATTAGTCATTAAATAGCAAGTGCCTCTGTGTCCTTTAGACTGTGATTTGGCTGACTGAAATTTTTTTCAGTATGCATCCATCTTTCAAGAGTACTTTGAAAAATTTCTAGATGCAAGACTTCTTTTCTTCAAAGACCCTATTGCTCAATGCTTGATAAACAAATTTTACTTATATAATCTTAGAGTAAACTACCTTTCCTTTCTTTGACTTAAAGAATCTTAGACCTAGGAAGCCTCTTGGAGAGCACCTGGTATATCCAGTTGAGAACACTGGTTGACAGGGAGAGGAAGTGACTCTTCTTAAGCTAACGTATTTGGTGGCAGAGCCAAGGCCAGAATCTGGGTCTAATGTGGTGGTTTCCAAAGTAAGGTCTATAAATACTGTGAAAATTTAAAAAATGGTTTTCTAGTATTTATCTGAAAATTACTAGTTATACATATAAAACTTCTGTTTTGCAATGGATACTTCATAACTGGTAATCATGTTCATCGCGTGAGTGTGTGTTTCTTAACTTGGTCTTGCTCTCAAACTAAGCCCTGAGCTATGGAGATTGGCAGATGGGGGTGGGAGGGGTGTAGGGGCGTGGGGGTGAGGGGGCTATGTGAGACCTTCCTCCTTTTAAAGTCTGTCTTTAACAAAAACTGATTTGTGCTAAAGGCATCTAATTCTAGAAGACCAGAAAATTAGTCTTTTAAATCTCTTTGTGGATGTTATTTGGGGGAGGTTTTGAATTTAGACACAATGGGATACGCTTCCTGGCACTTGCAATACCTCAGTTTGTGAGCAAATGCTAAAACTTGTGAAGCTCCCATTTCGCCCTCAGCATGAAGAAGTTTATACTTCTTCTTTCATGAGGTTATTGTGAAGATTATAGTAGTATATAGTGTAGTATATGGAAAAGCTTTAACACAGTATCTGGCAAGAGCTGAAAACTATTACTAACTTTAAGATCAGCAGCTGATTTCTACTTGAACTTCAGTGCTTGCTAACAAAGAAGGCCCCCTCAGTTTCCCTGTAATATGAACACATTATTGCAAATGTCTGGCTTAATGTTTTTCCTTGGCTAATCTCTGTGCCTTACTGAATCAGACTACTCTAACCAATAGGAAAAGGTGCGTGTTAATTGGGTGTTACCTTTTTTCCCCCTAAAGTCTCTTGTGAGCATATTCTGATGAATCTTTGATTTTGGGCTGTTTATTTACCAGCGTCCTTATAGACCCAGCATATCAACATATTTTGCTTTCAGCCCCTTCGTTTACCCTCGGGAATCTGCGTCCCACAGCAGGGACACAAAAGTTCTATTTAAAACTATGTGACGATGAAAAGAACAAGAAATCTTGCAGGAACGGTGCAGAGATGCAAAAGAGCTCACCCCTTCTCACACATGGAACTCATTGCGGCATTCACCCCAGGGCCCAGTTCCTGCATGAGGACCCCAGAGCCCATGCTGTAAAGATGTTTTGGAATCCCATCTCTGTCATTGCCCAGTTGGAGGGGCCGCAGTATCAGCTTGGAACTATGCAAAAATAATAAAGTTGAACATTCTTTCGGAAAGATGACCCATATGTTTAATATATCTCAGTATGTGAACCAACGTCAGGTTCGATTAAAAGCCACATAAAGGCTTCACGTAGGTTGTTTGTCCCTCTCCCCCCAGAATGTGGATTTACTGAGCTAGCTTCCCTGTATGGCACTGTTATCCCACTCTGTGACCCACAAAATGAGGAAGCTTTGAATCCCGCATTCCCTCTTCTAGGTTCTGGGATACGGTTTTGTGAGCATCATCTCCTCAGACCGAAAGGACCATTACTCATACTATTGGAGCCAATAGAACTCTATGGTTTTCCACCCTCTTCGAAAACCCCTTAAGTCACATTTTCATTTTTGATTGGCTAGTTCCCAATAAATGAATCTTATATAAGTTCCTGTGGTTTTTCATAAAGTCTTCAACAGTATTTAATTATTAAGTATTATGAAAAGATGCTCCACATCACTAATCATCAGAGAAATGCAAGTCAAAGCCACAATGAGGTATCACCTCACACCAGTCAGAATGGCCATCATCACAAAGTCTGGAAACAACAAATGTTGGAGAGGGTGTGGAGAAAAAGGAACTCTCCTGCACTGTTGGTGGGACTGTAAATTGGTACAGCCACTATGGAAAACAATTTGGAGGTTCCTTAAAAAACTACAAATAGAACTACCATATGATCCAGTAATCCCACTACTGGGCATATACCCAAAGAAAACCATAATCCCAAAAGAAACTTGTACCATAATGTTTATTGCAGCACTATTTACAATAGCCAGGATATGGAAGCAACCTAAATGCCCATCAACAAATGAATGGATACAGAAGATGTGGCATATATATACAATGGAATATTACTCAGCTATAAAAAGGGATGAGATGGAGCTATATGTAATGAGGTGGATAGAGCTACAGTCTGTCATACAGAGTGAAGTAAGTCAGAAAGAGAAGGACAAATATTGTATGCTAACTCACATATACGGAATCTAAAAATGGTACTGTTGGACTCAGTGATCAGAACAAGGATGCAGATACAGAGAATGGACTGGAGAACTCGAGGTATGGGAGGGGGCGGGGGGTGAAGGGGAAACTGAGACGAAGCGAGAGAGTAACACAGACATATATATACTACCAACTGTAAAATAGTCAGTGGGAAGTTGTTGTATAACAAAGGGAGTCCAACTCGAGGATGGAAGATGCCTTTGAGGACTGGGGCGGGGAGGGTGGGGGGGCTTGGTGGGGGGAGTCAAGGAAGGGAGGGAAGATGGGGATATGTGTATAAAAACGGATGATTGAACCTGGTGTACCCCCCCCAAAAAAAAAAATAAATAAATAATTATTAAGTATTCATTATTAAGTGAAGTTCGACTTCTTAAGTGCCATTAAAATGAGAGCACTCCCTGAAAATGTCACTGTGCTTCTGTCCATGAATGAGAATAATTTATATTTGCATGGCTCTTTACCATTTTTCAAAACCCTTTTGCATAGATTACCTAATGATACCAGCATCCTGGGATTATTTCCCTGCTTTTGTTTTTTACGATCACCATGTTAAAGTGATGAAACCAAGGCTCTCAGAAGGGTGAAGTGGCTTGTTTCACATAGCTGGTGGGTGACAGAGCCAAGAGGAGAATCCAGTTCTTACTCTGATACCAGAGCCCTTGCCTCTGCCCCAACTGGCCTCCTCATAGTCTTGCTGAAGTTTATACTGACCAAGGCTTCAGTATGGAAGAATCAGGGATTTTTCAAGCACTTTCCATAGCCATGTATTGTATATATGACTTAATTAAACCTCTGTACAATTCTCTGAAGTAATAAGACATTTTACAGATGAGAAAACAGCCTCAGAGAGGTTAAGTGTCTGGCACAAAGTCCAAAGTTACTAAGTTGTAGAGTTTAGGTTTATTTCTGTAGCCTATGCGCCAGACTGCCTTTCTACAGAACAGTTAAAACTGTGGGCTCTATGCTCTGCTGGCTAAGGGAGGCAAGTCAGTGAAAGATTTGGAATAATTGCAAGTGAATTTGTTAAAGTTGGAGCTTCTGTAAAGATAATCTGCAAATATTTGAAAAATAGGCACATCCATTGAAGTTAAGCATTCAAAGTAGTAGACTATGGTGACCCATCTTGGTCCCAGATAATTTTTCTTTGAGAAGACTCAACTTTCTCTTAGAACCAGGAAATAGGAAAGGGGTCCAGAGCTTAGCTAAAAGCTGGGTGGGAGTGATATTAAGAGCTATGTATGAGCTGTGCCTCATATCACCTCTTTTACTCAGCCCTAATGGCATCAGGTTATTCTCTTACACTGTAAGAAAATGATAGAATTTAGATCCTGTATCAGTTAGCTGTTGCCATGGAAATGATGTGTAACAAATAACCTCAGAATCTCAGTGGCATGAAACACTAAGCATTTTTTCCCTACTTGTGAGTTTTCTGGGTTTGCTAGAGTGGCTCTGCTCCTCCAATCTTACATCCTTTTTCTGGGACCAGTGACCAGCTCTGGCCATTCTCTGCTCATGGCAGGGGCAGAGGTACAACAGAGCAAGTTGAAAAATAAAAGCCCTCTTAAGGCTCAAGTTTGGAACTGGCACAATGTCATTTCCACTCATTGCCATTGGCCAAAGCAAGTCATGTGACCAAGTCAAAGATGAGGTGTGGGGAAATACACTCTGTGATGAGCACAAGTGTAGATTCAGGGAGAGGTGAAATTTGGGGCTGATTTTTAAATCAACTACGAGTTGCAATACCACATGTTTTAAAATTGATCCTTTTAAGTCAGTGGCTTTACATATTTGAATTTATGGGCCCTTTTTGAACATAATAAAATTTCTAAACGTTTTCCAAGAGAATACCAATACACACGTAATTCGGCTTTCAGTTTTCAGGAGATCTCTCAAGTTCAATAACAAGCCCCAAGTTCAGGTAAGTGTAGGGAGGCATTGCCCTGGGTGGTGGTGCCCTCTCTCCTCCAGGTGGAGGAGTGCAAGAGCTTGGTGCCTGCCCCTCCCGCATCTTTCCTAAGACCTGTTCTGCAGATCCCAGATGCTCAAACATTTGTAAATGCAAACACTGAGTATTAGATAAGATCTTTTTCTTCAGTTTTTTCTAAATTGAAGTAGCTTTATCAATCTTTTTCAATTTTGAAAAGTTTCTCCAAAGCTAATGTGTGAACAGGTGTTGCTCTATGATAATATTTTCATTCATTCGCAACAAAAGGTGAAGAATAAGGGTTGTGAAGTATATAAAACTAAATCCAATCAATTTAAAGAATATTTCTCTTTTTTCTGATGTTTGGCTTTGGTTTTTTGTTTGTTTTTTGAGATGCTCAGTTAGGTTTCTTCTTCAGCAAGCTGTTTGTTTTTTTTAAATTTTTATTGAAGTATAGTTGATGTACAATGTTGTATTAATTCCAGATGTACAGCAAACGGATTCCATCATGCATGTGTGTGTGTGTGTTTCAGATTCTTATCCCTTATAGGTTATTACAAAATACTGAGTATAGTTCCTTGTGCTATACAGTAGGTCCCTGTTGGTTATCTATTTCATATATAGCTGCGTGTACCTGTTAATCCATTCTGCCAATTTATCTGCCCCCTCTTTTCCCTTAGGTAACCATGAGTTTATTTTCTCTGTCTGTGAGTCTATTTCTGTTTTTTAAATAAGTTCATTGGTATTTTTTTTAGATTCCACATATAAGCGGTATCATATGATATTTGTCTTTCTCTGGTTTTCAGCTTTTCACCATTGAGTATGATGTGTTAGCTGTGGGTTTGTCACATGTGACCTTTATTATGTCGAGGAATGTTCCCTCCTTGCCCACTTTCTGGAGAGTTCTTATAAATGGATGTTGAATTTTATCAAAAGCTTTTCCTACATCTATTGAGATGATCATGTGGTTTTTATTCTTCGATTTGGTTAATGTGGTGAGTCACAGTGATTGATTTGCAGATATTAAAAAATTCTTGCATCCCTGGAATAAATCCCGCTTGATCATGGTGTATGATCCTTTTTTAATGTATTGTTGGATTCAGTTTGCTAGTATCTTGTTGAGGATTTTTGCATCTATTAGTGATATTGGCCTGTAATTTTCTTTTCTTTTTTTTTATGGTATCTTTGGTTTTCATATCAGGGTGATGGTGGCCTCATAGAATGAGATCGTAGGTGTTCCTTTCTCTGACATCTTTTGGAACAGTTTCAGAAGGATAGGTGTTAACTCTTCTCTAAATGTTTGGTAGAATTTTGGGGCTTTGGTTTTTAGATTTTTAAAAAATGATTCCTCTTTTAAGAAATCACAGTGATATTAAACACAGGTATCCTCTGCTTTGTGAAAGTTCTCTTTATGCCACTTTGCTTTTATGAAAGACCTACATTAGTACCTGTTTTAACTAACTGAAAGAAGTCTAAAGAGGATGTTTTTGCATTTATGGAAAAGAAAATTATTTCTTCACTTTACACCATTTCAGCTTATGAAAGCTTTCATAGGAATGCTCTACTTTCAGATAGCTAAGGAAACCTGTAGTAGTGTTTATAAATGTCTTTAAACCCTATGTAGCTCCCTAAAATTATTTTGGATTTTTTTTCTGGCCTGTGAACTCTCAGACTCTGAGAACTACTGATGTAGATCAACTGCTCTCTGAAGCTAGAATCTTGAGCTTTCTCCACGTTCCTAAGAACTCATCCAGACTCTGTTGGATTACCTCCAGAGATGGAAAGTCACCATCATTGGTCAGCTACGACCACTGGATCACGCTTCCTTATGTCAGCCTAAGATCCTTTTCCCCCTCATGATGGCAGATGTCCAATCAGCATAGTGATCTTTAGTTTACCAAGCATTTTAAGTATAGAAAGAGGAACAGACTTACCTTCTATCTGCCTAATGCTGATTCCTTGAACTAATTTGGAATTTTGTAATAATTTGCTGTCCATCTGAAACATAGGGAAGCTTTGGAAGTTAACTAGCCTTTATTTTAATTTTGGGCTCTCTCTGGACCCAAGCTTGAGTAATCAGGAATGTGAGTGTAGCATTTTGTAGCAATATCCTCTCCCCATCCCCCAATGCCAGCCTCTCCCCTAGAATTCTTCATTTGGCTGAGAGCCCTGTAGTTGCTCTTTCCATTTGGGGGTGGAGTGGGGGGTGGCAGTGTTGCTCTTTGCATTTTCCAGGGATGGTGGTGGTCAGAACTTGAAGAAGTCAGGGTCCTCCACTCTCACAGGGCCTTCAGGACGGCTGGACTTCAGTCCCCTGCCAGACCCAGGATCTCCAAGACTAACAATCAGTGCACTAATGAAAATCCACAGCAGAGGGCGCTCTCTCATGCATATCAAGGCTGCCTTTGTGGTGATGCCTATTAAATTGGAAAACCGGTAGAAAAGTTTCTTTAATTAGGCTGGCTTCATAAAGGAGAGAAAAATGCCTTGTTTTCCTAGAGGCCATCTTTTATGTGCAGGATGGCTGCTTTTCTTGAAGGGGCGATTTCCCTCTTCCCCTTACCCCACCCTGTCACACCGGTTGGGTCTAATTTGTGAAGTTCAAAGACAGAAGGAGGTTAATTTTAGAGTAACCTTTCTGGGTTTTGTTTCTGTGTTTTTGTTTTGTTATTTTTTTAAATCAAATATACAAAGTGGTAGGGACAGGTGAACACAGTGCAGCCAGCCTTGCTGATTTATCAGACTATCTTAACAGCCCCCTGCTCAAAGGATTAGCCTGGAGAGGGTTATTAATGCCAAACATCTGTTTTTCTTTACTGTGCCAGGCACTCATTCTGCCGAGTCTGTCTTATGCAATATTTCATTTAATAGTCACAAACCCCCACAAGGTAGATAGGTTTGTTATCGCCATTTTATGGGGAGGGAGATGGAAGCCGAGATGAAGGGAATTGCTGTGTGACCTTGAGCAAGTCGCTGGATTCCTCTGGGCTTTACCTCGCTCTTCTCTGAAACAAAGGCATTAGAGTAAATAGCTTCCAAGATCCCTATTTTCTCTAGGTTCCAGACAAAATCAAATCAAAAGCACTGAAGCAAAACTTATGAAGATGGGAAATCTTTACTGTGCGGGGGTGGCGGTGTTATTATAATTGACAAGGAACTAGGGCTGTGCTTTTGCCATTTGTTTAAAATTTCCTGAGCTGAGCCTATGGCGTGTTGGGGAACCCAGCATCGGTTTAGTTTAATATCCATAAATGTCGAAATGCTGAGCCCAGTCCAATTTTAGCAATAACCTGCCTTAGTTCCTGGGTAACGTTAAAATGGGATCTGCATTAGAGGTTCTGAAAGCTTGGCCACTTAGTATCTGCTTTAGCTCCTCCATGCAATGCAGAAGCAAAGTGTTAGCTATTGAATTATGCAAAAGAAATGACTCATTTATTTTTCCTGATAAAAATTTATCAAACAAACCTAACTTGCCCCTCTTCCTAAAAAAATTTTTTAAAATGGAGACAAATAGAAATTTCAGTGGCCGATCTTCTTAGATGCAAGTTTCATTCTCTGAAGCATCAACCAGCTGTCAGAAGTCTTATTGTGAGTCTGTTCTAATGGTTTTATATTCTTTCACCCTTTAACCGAGTTAGTCTCATACTTAATCTCTAACCAGGCCCTGGATGCTGGGTGCTACTTGGGAAGGGTGGGGTGGAGATAAGAGAGAAAAAGTCACACTAAGTGGTTCTTAAGTAACTGTGTGTATACCTTGGTTGCATCTGAACTGGGCCAGGCACCTTATAAAAGGCGGGGGTGATTATTTAATGTTTTTTTTTGGGGGGGGGGCGGTTTACAAATCATGTGATGAGAAGGAATCATTTTAAAGAGAGAAAAAACTTACAGACACAGGTGAGATGCTTTTTATTGGTGGATATATTAAGCTTCATATAGAAACTGGCAGGGAAGGTCTGGGCTGGGAAAAAATTAATTCAGGAGTTATCAGCATTTCGATGGTATTAAAATCTGTGATTGAGATCAGTTAAGGTGGGAATGGATGTAGGGCAGAGGGCCTGCCCAAGGCTTGAGGCTTTGCAGTGTTTACAGGATTTGTAAGGGAAGAAGAATCAGTGAAGGAAGGAAGAGAAAGGAAAAAAGGTGGCCTTAGATAAATATTGTCTTAGCAGAGTTTCACACACACGCATGCACACACGCACGCACGCACAGAAGCACTGTTACAAGTGCCGATTCCAGCTTTTTACGAATGATTTCTCCCCTCCCCAACAACCTTGCCTGGTGAAGTTGCTGTTTTGTCAGCGGAAGCAGCAGGAGCTGCTAAGCTGAGATGATGATTCATTCTCTGTTAACGGCCTCCCCCTGTGGCTCTTCTTTATCCTCACAACCCCCGACCCCCTTTTAGTGGAGTTTCCCATATGCTAGAAAATCTATCTCTGGAAAATATCCAGGGTTCTCAAACCTTCTGGACTTTTCTTGACTCATGGAACCTGAGAACTTTTAGGCCGGTCAGAATCAGTGGCTGTTAAACTCTGCTTGAAGTTTGGTTAACTTCTGTGTGTACGTGCTTGTGATGGTTGATCCTATGTGTCAGTTGGGTGGGGCTGTATGGTGCCCAGAAAGTTGGTTAAACATTGTTCTGGGTGTTTCTGTAAGGATGTTTTGGATGAGATTAACATTTAAATCAGTGGGCTTGAGTAAAGCAGATTGCTCTCCCTCATGTGGGTGGGCTGCATCTGATCAGCTGAAGACCTGTAGAGAACACAAAGACCAGTCCTTCCTGAAGTCAGAGAGAACGCACCAGCTGACTACCTTTGGACTTCATCTGCAACATCGGCTCAGCTCTTTCTGCCTGACAACCGTTAAACTGGGACGTGGGCCCTCCCTGGGTCCTACCCCCCCGGCCCACCCTGCAGATTTTGAACTTCTCAGCTTCCATAATTTATGTGAGCCAGTTCCTTAATAGGCATACCTGATTTTACTGTGCTTCTCAGATATTACATTTTTCATGCATTGAAGGTTTGCGGCAGCCCTGTGTTGAACAAGTCTCTTGGGTCCATTTTTCCCAACAGCATTTGCTCACTTCATGTCTCTGTGTCATATTTTGAGAATTCTCAGACTATTTCAGACTCTCCACCAGCAAAGACAGTATGACTGGCAGAAGGCTCAGATGATGGTTTGCATTTTAGAAATTAAATATTCTGTAATTAAGATATATATGTATATTTTTTAGACGTAATGCCATTGCACACTTAATAGATTACAGGATAGTGTAAACAACTTTTATATACACTGGGAAACCAAAAAATTCGTGTGACTCGCTTTGTTGTGATACTCACTTTATTGCCGTGGTCTGGAACTGAACCTGCAGTACCTCTGAGCTGCGCCTACAGTCAGTTATGCCCTCTCGCTCCCTCCTTTCCTTCTCCCCTCCCCCACGTTTCTGTCTATATCTTCCTATTGGTCTGTTTCTGATACAGTTTACCACTATTTACCACTATTCTAATGACTTTTAAAATATATATATATATTTATTTATTTTGACAGCACTGGTTCTCAGTTGTGGCATGCGGGATCGTTAGTTGCAGCATGTGGGATCTTCCTTGCGGCATGTGGAATCATTTTTTTAGCTGCGGCATGCGGACTCTTAATTGCCGCCTGCGTGTGGGATCTCGTTCCTTGACCAGGTATCGAACCCGGGCCCCCTGCATTGGGAGTGCTGAGTCTTACCCACAGAACCACCAGGAAAGTCCCTGCCACTATTCTACATCTCTCTTTATCCACACAATCATCAAAGGCCTAGCCAGGTCCAATCTGACTGTTGTACTGTGGAGATCCCCATTTGTTCTGAGGCAGCATGAACAAAGGTGGAGGTCTTAGCACTGTCCACATCCAGTGAAGGTGTATTACGCAGACCCCCATGCTGGGAACACTGCTATCATTAGGTGATTATAGGACGCCCGTTGGCCAGGAAGGGCTGCTTTCACTCCATTGTGTTAACTATTTGAGCTCTGCCCAGCACAGCAGTCTGCTGACAAACAGCCTTCTTGGATTCTTTTACATGCCTTACAGATTGTTTTCTGGAATTAGTGAACAGAAAGCAAGAGAAGAATGAAGGACTAATATTTGGACTTCCTTTACTTTAGCAAGTGTACATTCAGTGGATGAAAAGGTCCCTAAAGCATTTTCTAAGCAATATTTGCTCTTCGTTTTGGAAGCCATCTTCTCGTACAGTAGCTCGTTTAAACATCACAGGAGTCCATAGAGGGTGCAAAACCAAGTGTTTCTGAGGACTGAAATTTAGTAATTAGGTACCAGAAGAGCTGGATTGTGGTTACACTGTTGACTGACGTTGGCTCCAGACCAGTATGGTGGTGAAGGAGGCCGGGAGTGGTGCCTGGTTCTGGGGGGCAGATGAATGGACCAAGGTGAGACCCGTGCAGCACCTGTGCCAGCACTGGCCAGGCTTCAGAGAAGGAGGTAAGGGTGAGTAGTGGTGGCGTAGTCACCAGAGGCCAAGTTCACGGTCTCTAGGTCCAGGGTGTGTGGGAAGAGCTGACACCCTTTCACTGGCCAAGGTGAACCAGCAGCATCTGGGCCTCCCTCCAGCTACAAGAAGGTGCTGGGAGCCAACAAGGGGCCCTCATGACTATTAGTGTTGTGAGAATGTCCTTGAAAGACCTTAATGTGGTTCCCTGTGTGAACGATGGATCAGACGCAGGCATGGTTTACTTCGGGCGAGTGCATCGAACAAAGGATTGTGCCAACAAACCTGAAAATCAACAAATGATTTGGAAAATTTTAGAACAATTTGAATCACAGTACATGGTACAGCCTGTATCATTTAGCAAGTTCTGACCAGCCATTCACTTTTATGCACACATATGTTATGGAGAGAATAAAAGGAAATGCAGTTTGGAATTTTGGTGTGCATTTTTATATCAATTTAGGATAAGTTTAGTGTTTTGAATGTAATCATTGAATAGTCTCACTTTATAGAAAAGGAACCAAGCCAAGTGCTGGGCTTTTTTCCCCTTCTCCTCTGCTCCTTGAAGCTTTATTGATTTCCTCCCTGCACGATCTATATTTGGAGATTGGCAGTAGCCAGTCAGACTTCACATCTTGAGTCTTATCTGATGTTCTCCCTAGAAACTGTCTTAGTTAATATACAAATGGAAGAAACACTAAATTAGACTAGCCAGGCATTGAGTAAAATGTAGGCGTTTTTAGAACAAACAAAAGAAGATTCAGAAGCTCGGAGGAGTATTTATAAATCGGGCATAAGACAGGGCCTTAGCGGCTCACCTGCAGAGAGAGAGGGACGGTACGTGGTAGTGGTAAAGAAATGTAATCTATGGGACCACACAGCCCTGGGTTCCAGTCCTGCCTTTTCCTTTTACTATTTGTGGACTCTTAGCCCGCTTGTGAAACTGCTGGCCTCAGTTTCCACATCTGTAAAATTGGCATCCTCATAATATCTATTGCATGGTTTATTTTAAAAACTAAGAGGAATACTTCACAGAAAGTGCTTAACACAGAGCCCAAGACGTAGTAATCGCTGAATGAGTGTTCGTCATTGTTGCAGTTACTATTGTTCTAGGCAGTAAATACTAAACTCTGTTCTAGGTCTACCAGAAACGTTCAACCTTTGTTCAGAGTGCTTTGGTATCTCTGTTTGTTGGTGTCACTCTCTCCTGGATTTCAGAACACTTTGTAACTATTCTTCCAGGTGATTCATGAATTACCTAGAATATGCCATCAAAATATCTCCAAAATGTCCAGCTTTTGCCATTTGGATCATTCTTCCCAGGATGTGTTTCTCACCTGGGGCTCAGGAAATGTTACTCCTGTCTCTCTGAGGGACCAGGACCAGTGTGGTCATTGATTACATCAGTGGCCCCAGCTCTTCCCTCCGTCTTATGTCCCTGCTATTTGTGGTGTTCTCCTCCTGACACCTTGCACTCAGCCGTGGGATTGCTTTGGCCAATGGGATGTCAGCAAACCTGGGGCAAACAGAGGCTTAAAAAAGTGCAGGCGTGTTTCTGCTCTTGCTCTTCCCTCTGTCATCTTCCCAAGAGAGATGCACCTGCTTAAGCTCCTGGTCCAGGAAACGAATGAGAAGCACATAAAGTAGAATGGGGCAGACCAGCCAAACTCATCCTAAATTAGCCACCCCCCAGGTGCACCAAGGAGCGCAGTCTAGATCAGCTGCCACAGACCCCTGGAGAAGAGATGCCAGTAGATAACTGATCCACCCAGGCTGGGAGGAAGCACTCTTTTTTGGTGGTCGATTTTTCCACAAGGAAAATGTTGGCATTTTTGTCTTTTTAAATTTTTATGTTCCAAATAGGCTTGATGTTAGAAAGAGAATGTCGCTGCAAGCTGACACGTCCTCAGGAGTGCCAACCAGATTTTCAGCTCATGGCAGGATGTCGTTATTTAATGTCTGTTGGGAAATAAAACCTGTGTACTCATTTGAAGCTGCTTGTAAGTGCCACGAACAATCATCTGTACAAATGAGGAAGGGGGCAGGAAGGGGACTTTGTTTCCTTGCCACATTCTGCTGATAAGTACTCACAATAATGAGAGCCCAGTCCTCAGATCACCACTGTGCAAGACCTCAGAGGTCACTGTGGCTGGTGGGGGTGATACTGATGAGGGCTCCGTTGCCAAGGGCAGAAACTCAAGGCCACCTGGATCCACCTGCTTCTCATGCCTGTTCCTGAGCTGTTTAGGAACCCAAGCCTTCCACCATGAGTGCAATTCCCTCATTATATCCTGGGGGCCTGTTTGGGAGGGAAAGGGGGGCTTTTCCCAGTAGCCTGTGATTCTTCTGAGGGCAGCAAGCAGGCCCTATTCTTTTTGTTTATGAGCGGTCTGGCATGTAGTTGGACCCAAGATCCAGTGATCCCAATTGAATCATTTATTGAATCAATGAATAAATGATTGAATGAATGGATAATGTACCATTAAGTATTTACAAGGTGTTGAATTTTTCCCTTGATGGACATACATAGTCAAAGACTGCAGGAAGAGAAAAAAAGACATGTATGATATTGGACAAGTGATATAATCCTTTAAGGGAGGCTTCAGTTTTCACATGTGTAGAGGGCAATAATAAAAAAAAAATTCTTATATACTACCAACTGTAAAATAGATAGCCAGTGGGAAGTTGTATAACAAAGGGAGTTCAACTCGAGGATGGAAGATGCCTTAGAGGACTGGGATGGGGAGGATGGGGGGAACTCGAGGGAGGGTGGGGGGGGGAGTCGAGGGAGGGAGGGAATACGGGGGTATGTGTATAAAAACAGATGATTGAACTTGGTGTACCCCCCCAAAAATAATAAACAAAAATTTAAAAAAAGAAAAAATTCTGCTTTGGGATGAGAGTTATTCGATTAAACTGAAAGGATTTAGCATTGCACCTGGTATACCGTCCACAGCTAATAGTATGTAAGTGATGGTGGTAATGCTGATGCCGAAATTTATACTTTAGTAGTCTAAATTATACATGCAGCCTAAGTCCTCCAGACAGAATCTGTACGCAGATACTCCAGTGGAGAGTTTATGAGAAAGCCGCGGTCCCTGTGGGAGTCAAGGCAAGGACACAGCTAACTAACCAGAGTACTGCTGCCGCTGGGAAAGGCTGAAGGGTGTACAAAGGCGCAGTGTGGGCAGAGCAGAGAAGATGTAAGGAGGGACTCTAGGGTCAAGGTAGCTTTCGAAGGATGGGTGAGATGTTGATAACGGTAGCTTATGTGACACAGACTTTGGGTCTTCATGGAATTCTGAGAAGGCACAGATCTAGTACGTGTGTGCTTCTAGAAGAGGTTGGCAAGGAACGTGGCCTTTCCATTGGGCCTAGCACACACAAAAAAAGGATGAGATTTATTTGGGAGTGAATATAGAGGAAAAAGCCTTACTTTATTTCTTGGACCCGTTAAAATTTTACTCCTGTATTCAGAATAGATAAATTACGTTGCACGGGACATCCTCAGCTCCTCCTGATTTCTCTTCCTGTTCCTACTTTTGTTTCTTCCATGTCTTTTCACTGCTCATAAAAGATCATAAATTGTGTATTTGAACACATCTGAGTTCTAATTTCAGATGCTGTTGCTTATTTATAGTGTGGTTTTAGGAAAGGTGTTTTGCTTTCTGGGTCTTGATTGTCTTTCTTTTTTAAAAAATTTATTTTACTGAACTATAGTTGATTTACAATGTTGTGTTAATTTCTGCTGTACAGCAAAGTGATTTAGGTATGCATATATATAAACATTTTTTATATTTTCCATTATGGTTTATCACAGAATATTGAATGTAGTTCCCTGTGCTCTACAGCAGGACCTTGTTGTTTATCCAATCTATATGTAATTGTTTGCATCTGCTGATCCCAAACTCCCAATCTAACCTCTCCCACCCCCTTCCCCTTTGGCAATCACAAGTCTGTTCTCTGTATCTGTGAGTCTGTTCCTGTTTCGTTGATAAGTTCATTTGTGTCGTATTTTAGATTCCGTGTGTAAGTGATATCATGTGGTATTTGTCTTTCTTTTTCTGTGGATCTTGATTTTCTCATCTCTAAAATGGAAAAATTATTCCTACTTCAGAAGGTTCATGAGAAGGTCACTTAAGGTAATATATGTTACGGAGTCTTAATAAATGATGGTGACCACCATCATTCAGTTTGTATTTCTGCTGCGATTCAAGTACAGGGGACTCTTCACCTTCCCTCAGGCCTTGATGATAAACCAGCGGTCTTCTCATGGGACAGTCAGTTGGTTACCATCATATGCCATGTGGAAAGCCTTATAGAAATCTCCTTTGAGCATGTTATTTCCCTGAGCCCTCACCTACCACTGTTAAGTAGCTTGACATTTTACATTTTACCTTTCACCAACTGGTGGCCACCACCAGAAGTGATACCCAGCACTCAAGAGAAGGGTCTAGGCCCTTAATTCAACCTCCAGGCCGATTGGCTGGTGCTGGTGACTCAGTATTTTGGTGATCATCCTTCACAGGCTTGGATTTGCAGGACAGGTGAGTAGGAGGTGACTTGTCAGTGCTTGTCCCTGAGGACTGTAATTCAGGGACTGGCAACACTGGGCTGTGATCCAGTGGCCCAGATGTACAGACACTGGTAACGGAGAGTGAGGGAATTGGAGCCAATGCCCATTCAAATAGCCACTTTCTAGAAAAGTAAGGTTCCTTAGTGAATCTGTGTTTCTCAGCTTGGAACCTATAGGCCTCTTGGGTTGGGTCGGTCCTTCATGGTGTAGGACTGAGTCCCACAGACAACATCCTTGTCCTTCACGCACTGAATATGTATAGCACCAAAATGCCCCCAAACATTGCTGGATGTTCCTGTGGGAGGGTGGTGGTGGAGAGCTACAGCAGTCATGTTCTTGGTGGAGGACCACTGTGTAATTAGCCAAACAGAAATATCAACGTTTTCTAAGCACATTGCAGAGTAAAATTTAAAGTAGGAAAGCCTACTTAATAAAAATAATTAATGAACATTTAGCTTAGTACTCAACATAACCCTTGCTTTTCTTTAAGCCTGACAGGTAGCAGCCCTGAACTACTTCCTTTAGGTTATACCCAGCGATTCCAGTGGGCCAGGGACTAGGCTAGAAGCACAGTCAGGAATAAGATGCAGTTCTTGCCCTTCAGAAGCTAACATTTGTAGACTTACCAGGGTGTAGAAACACCTCTGGCTTCAAAGCATCAGGCATCAGAAACCTGAGCAGAGAACTTAAATTTCCCCTTCCATCTTGCTCTAGAAGGGGTAGAGCTTTATCGCATTTACCTGGGATCTTGTAAACCAGTATTTACCCCTGTAGGACCCAGTTGATATGTTCATCTTCTTTTCACACTTAGAGTAAGTGTGGAAGATGTCATGTAAACAGAAATGATGTTCGCAATATTGAGTAAATGCTGTGGCACAAGTGGCTGGACTTCACAACCAGTACTGGCCCTAGCCCTGAGAATGGGCCTTTGGGGGCCTCCCCTCTGGTGCTATGAATGAATAACCCTTTGTTGTTGGTTGGGCTGCCTCAGGGAAGCTGTGACCCTCCTTTTCCAGGCAGGAGAAGACCGCCCAGGTCCCCAAATTCTAAGCTCTGTGCCAAGTCTCCCTTCCCCCCATGTACCTTGCCATTTTCGTCGGGTCAATTACATGTCCTCATTAAGCACTGTTAGTGGCACACAGTTTGGACCTAACTGCATTTAGAAAAAGTATATCCATTTACCTGAAGGCAAACCTTATAAACACATTTAATAAGGATCTAATAAGTTTTGAAGCCAAAACTAAAGTGTTTTTTTCCTCCATCAAGTACCAGTTATGCTCTTTCTCTTTTTATACAAGTATAAGCTCATGTGGTATCTTTTTAAAGATGGTTCCACCCTCCTTTGAACCAGATCACTTACACCTGGCTGGCTCTCTGGGAATCTCCTCCCAGCCCTGATGCTTAGTGTTTTTGTTTCTGTGGTTTCAAGACAAACCTCTAACATTTGTCCAACATAACATTTTGTGGTCATGGACATACATGCACAGAGCTTATTGAAGTTGATTGGCATCCGCGTTTTGCAAATTGCTACCTTTTGAGATTTTTCTTTGGTTTTCTTTGGCAAAATTACTTTTCGGTCTTGAGAACCTGGCAGCATCAGATGTCTGCTGGCTTTTGTATGTTTAATATTATAATTGCTTCGATATCTGTTCATTTTACCTCCAACTTGGTAAGAATGTTTTTGCACAGTGCTCTGTGTTTGCACAAAGGATACTATACATGTATAAATGTGTTTGATTTCTGTTCACTGGTTTATTTTAAGGTGGCTTTTTAGTACAACGTGGTGGAAATGGATGCCTTTGAATTCCTTTGATAATCATCAACAACCCAAATAAGAACATGAAAAGGGGTATTTATCCCCATCATAACCCCTAAAGATGTATTAGCATTTGAAAGAAAAATGTGCCTGAGATGATAGAACAGCAAAATGGACTGTTTAGCAAATATTTGTTGAGCTGTAAGTCATTAAGTCATCTTTGTTCGTGGCTTTAGGTGAAAAGACGTAATTTGTCAACTGCCTCAGGGAGGAAGAGAAATTTGTGCCTCTAAGACTTGGTGATTTTAGTCAAATCAGATCTTCATTGACTTGTAGTGTTGAAACTCTGCCCAGAAACAATTTTTAAACAGATAATTATTTAGTCACAAAGCAAAGCCTCAGTAAAAAGGAAAGTGTTGGTGAGCAGAATGGAGAGCGCTCCCTTTGAAATGTAACAGCCCTCAATGTGTTCCTCTTTTGAAACTGGGAGAGGCTCATTCTGGATCCTTTCCTCCTGTTGTCCTGGGGTTCTGAGCCATGTCTTGAGCTCTCTTTACAAAGTCCCTCCGGAAGGCTTTGGAGGACCAGAGGGAAATAGGGGTCTCTGCGAGGTTTGTACACAGGAAGTGGTATTGGATAGGAAAGGAGATGAGACTCAGGGTGGAGAAGGGACGACAGACTGATAGGGAAGGAAGGTAACGGAGAAATAGGGGCCAGTCCTGTGCCTGGCTGACTCTCTGGGGACAGCTCAAAGTACAGTGTATAGGCAGCTAGCACATGCTTTTGTTGTTATGATGAACCTGGGTGGGAGTTCACAATATCTTGGTAGTAACAGCAGCAGCAACAGCAGCTAATTTTATTTATTTATTTATTTATTTATTTATTTATTTATTTATTACTATTTTGGCTGTGTTGGGTCTTTGTTGCTGCACACAGGCTTTCTCTAGTTGCGGCAAGCGGGGGCTACTCTTGGTTCCGGTGCCCAGGCTTCTCATTGTGGTGGCTTCTCTTGTTGAGAAGAACAGGCTCTAGGTGCGTGGGCTTCAGTAATTGTGGCACATGGGCTCAGTAGTTGTGGCTCACGGGCTCTAGAGCCCAGGCTTAGTAGTTGTGGGGCACGGGCTTAGTTGCTCCAAGGCATGTGGGATCTTCCCCGGCCAGGGATGGAACCCATGTTGCATTGGCAGGCAGATTCTTAACGACGGTGCCACCAGGAAAGTCCCCAGAAGCTAATTTTTTAAAAAAAATTTTATTGGTGTGTAGTTGGTTTACAATGTTGTGTTAGTTTCTGCTGTACAGCGAAGTGAATCAGTTATACATATGCATACATTTACTCTTTTTTAGATTCTTTTCCCATATAGGCCATTACAGAGTATTGAGTAGAGTTCCCTCTGACCAACAGCTAATTTTTACTGAGGGCTGACTGTCTGCCATTTTTTTCTTTCTTTCTTTTTTTTTTATTATTTTTTTGGGGGTACACCAAGTTCAATCATCTGTTTTTATACACATATCCCCGTATTCCCTCCCTTCCTTGACTCCCCCCCATCGAGTCCCCCCCACCCTCCCTGCCCCAGTCCTCTAAGGCATCTTCCATCCTCGAGTTGGACTCCCTTTGCTATACAACAACTTCCCACTGACTATCTATTTTACAGTTGGTAGTATATATATGTCTGTGCTACTCTCTCGCTTCGTCTCCTGTCTGCCATTTAACATGCCAAGTGTTTTGATTGGATTATCCGCTTTTATCCTCACAGCATCCTTAGGAGAATGAAATTCATTAGCCTCATTTTCCTGTTGAGGAAACTGGGGCTTAGAGAGAGTTGAAAACTCAGAAGTTAAAAGAAGTAATCGTTCCATTGGGAAAGGGGGCGTGCTGTAGATGATTTTCTTTTTACATGACACATTTGTAAGAGCCTATTTGAGACCATCTCCATGGAAAATTCCAGTCGGGATGTGACAGAAATGGCACAAATGTGAAAGCAAAAATGCTTCCACTACTTGGGCAGTTCTGAATTACACTAAGCCAAAGAGGTCAGAATTTATCAATTTGTTTTAATCTTTTTGTTGCAGGACTTAGAACTTTTAATACAGTAACATGTCACAAATTTTCTAGAGGGGTCTAGTACATTTTGCTAAACTTATTTGGCTATAAATCCACTCTTTTTTTTTTTTTCCCTTCCCTCTTCCCTTCTGGAATGTCTATTAACTTCTCAAAAAATATACATGAAGCTCCTTTAGGAAAGTATGGGTGAAAGTGTAGAATGTATGACTAGAAGGAAAACAATCTGGTGCCCTACTTAGTTGCACTCTTGACTCTTCAAAATTCAGGGTAAAATTTCGCCTCTCTTTTTCAAAGTTTTCCCTTTATAGCTTGGAATGTATGTGTCTCTTGTACTGTGTTACAGAGATGTGTAATTGTGAACAGTTAAATGAAAATTAAAACATTTCATTCTGGACACTAAACTGATATGAAGGGTATTTTGTACAGAAAAGTATTATATATGTCATTCTTTTTTTTTTTTTAAGCTCTTTATTGGCATATATTTGCTTTACACTCTTGTATCCGTCTCTGAGGTACACCAAAGTGAATCAGCTGCATCTACACACATATCCCCATATCCCCTCCCTCCCGCGACTCCCCCCCATCCTCCCCGTCCTGGCCCTCCAAGGCATCTCCCATGAAGTTGATCTCCTTTTGTTATACAGCAACTTCCCACTAGCTATCTATTTTACAGCTGGCAGGGTAAATGTGTCTATGCTACTATCTCACCTCGTCCCAACTTCCTCTTTGCCCCTCACCCCAGCCCCACGTCCTCAAGTCCATTCTCTACTTCTGTATCTCCACTCTTGCCTGTCACTGGTTTCATCAGTACCATTTCTTCAGATTCCATATATATGTGTTAGCATACAGTATTTGTTTTTCTCTTTCTGGCTTACTTCACTCTGTATGACAGACTCTAGGTCTATCCACCTCATGACATATAGTTCAATTTCATTCCTTTTTATGGCTGAGTAATATTCCATTGTATATATGTGCCACATCTTCTTTATCCATTCATTTGTTGATGGGCATTTAGGTTGCTTCCATGTCCTGGCTATTGTAAATAGTGCTGCAATGAACATTATGCTACTTGTTTCTTTTTGGATCATGGTTTTCTCTGGGTATATGCCCAGTAGTGGGATTGCTGGGTCATATGGTAGTTCTGTTTTTAGTTTTTTAAGGAACCTCCAAACTGTTTTCCATAGTGGCTGTACCAGCTTACAATCCCACCAACAGTGCAAGAGAGTTCCCTTTTTTCCACACCCTCTCCAACATTTATTGTCTCTAGATTTTTTGATGATGGCCATTCGGACGGGTGTGAGGTGATACCTCATTGTGGCTTTGACCTGCATGTCTCTAATAATTAGTGATGTTGAGCATCTTTTCATGTGTTTGTTGGCCATCTGTATGTCTTCTTTGGAGAAATGTCTGTTTAGGTCTTCTGCCCATTTGTGGATTGGGTTATTTGCTTTTTTGGTATTAAGCTGTATGAGCTGCTTGTATATTTTGGAGGTTAATCCTTTGTCTGTTGCTTTGTTGGCAAGTATTTTCTCCCATTCTGAGGGTTGTCTTCTTGTCTTGTTTATGGATTCTTTCGCTGTGCAAAAGCTTTTAAATTTCATGAGGTCCCATTTGTTTATTCTTGATTTTATTTCCATGATTCTAGGAGGTGGGTCCAAAAGGATCTTGCTTTGATGGATGTCATAGAGTGTTCTGCCTATGTTTTCCTCTAGGAGTTTGATAGTGTCTGGCCTTACATGTAGGTCTTTAATCCATTTGGAGTTTATTTTTGTGTATGGTGTTAGGAAGTGTTCTAATTTCATTCTTTTACATGTAGCTGTCTAGTTTCCCCAGCACCACTTATTGAAGAGGCTTTTTTCCCTTGTATATTCGTGCCTCCTTTGTCAAAGATAAGCTGCCCATATGTTCTTGGGTTTCCCTCTGAGTTCTCTATTCTATTCCATTGATCTTCCTTTCTCTTTTTGTGCCAGTACCATACTGTCTTGATCACTGTGGCCTTATAGTATAGTTTGAAGTCAGGAAGCCTGATTCCACCAACTCCATTTTTCCTTCTCAAGATTGCTTTGTCCATTCGGGGCCTTTTGTGTTTCCGTACAAATCGTAAGATTTCTTGTTCTAGTTCTGTGAAAAATGCCGTTGGTAATTTGATAGGGATTGCATTGAACCTGTAAATTGCTTTGGGTAAGATAGTCATTTTCACAATATTGATTCTTCCAATCCAAGAACATGGTATGTCCCTCCGTCTGTTTGTATCGTCTTTGATTTCTTTCACCAGTGTCTTATAGTTTTCTGCATACAGATCTTTTGCCTCCTTAGGCAGGTTTATTCCTAGGTATTTTATTCTTTTTGTTGCAATGGTAAATGGAAGAGTTTCCTTAATTGCTCTTTCTGTTCTTTCATAGTGTATAGGAATGCAAGACATTTCTGTGCATTAATTTTGTATCCTGCTACTTTACTAAATTCATCGATTAGTGCTAGTAGTTTTCTGGTAGAGTCTTTAGGGTTTTCTATGTATAATATCATGTCATCTGCGAAGAGTGACAGTTTTACTTCTTCTTTTCCAATTTAGATTCCTTTTATTTCATTTTCTTCTCTGATTGCTGTGGCTAACACTTCCAAAACTATGCTGAATAATAATGGTGACAGTGGACACCCCTGTCTTGTTCCTGACCTTAGAGGGAATGCTTTCAGTTTTTCACCATTTAGGATGATGTTGGCTCTTTGGTTTGTCATATATGGCTTTTATTATGTTGAGATAATTTCCTTCTATGCCCATTTTCTGGAGAGTTTTTATCCTAAATGGATGTTGAATTTTGTCAAAAGCTTTTTCTGCGTCTGTTGAGATTATTGTATGGTTTTTATCTTTCAATTTGTTAATATGGTGTATCACATTGATTGATTTGTGTATATTAAAGAATCCTTGCATTCCAGGGATAAACCCCACTTGATCATGGTGTATGATCTTTTTAATGTGCTGTTGGATTCTGTTAGCTAGTATTTTGTTGAGGATTTTTGCATCTGTATTCATCAGGGATGTTGGCCTGTAATTTTCTTTTTTTGTGACATCTTTGCCTGGTTTTGGTATCAGGGTGATGGTGGCCTTGTAGAATGAGTTTGGGAGTGTTCCTCCTTCTGCTATAATTTGGAAGAGTTTGAGAAGGATAGGTGTTAGCTCTTCTCTAAATGTTTGATAGAATTCTCCTGTGAATCCATCTGGCCCTGGGCTTTTGTTTGTTAGGAGATTTTTAATCACAGTTTCAATTTCCGTACTTGTGATTGGTCTGTTCATATGTTCTATTTCTTCCTGTTTCAGTTTTGGGAGGTTGTACTTTTCTAAGAATTTATCCATTTCTTAATAGTGGCCCCATAAAAAGAGGAATTTGAGTTTTCTTTCAATGTCTAAGAATTAAATAATCCAAAATGTTGAAATCAGTTGTTTTTCTTCATGCTTGGGAAGTTGAAAAAAGTGTTTTTAAAAGATGATTGAGATGATCAGATCCTGATGAGCTTGTATTGACTTCATTGAGAGCCTCAGATGGAAGTTGGTCACCCTACCTGGATTAAGAGCTGGATTCTGAGCTGGAGTCCTCGAAAACTGTGGTTTTGTTCTTCTGACTTAGGGCTCATGGTGACACTTATGCCCACGTGGGAACAACTAGAGAGCAATAATTAGATCAAGGACAGTTTGTATAGTCAAAAAAGAAAACATCACACCTCTCAGAATTCCATCAGCCCAAAGAGCCTGGACCAAATTAGATGGCAGACAGAGTGAGGCAGCCATATTCCTGAAACACATCCTTGGATGTTGTGTGGATTTGTCTTTCTTTTCCTTTGAAGTATCAGATGTAGAGCCAGTAGGAAGAAGACATTTTCCTAACACCAAAAGGAAAAATGCAGTTGAGCCTTCTGAAACGAACTGTAAAAGGCTCAGATCTGTGGAAAGAATACATTTTCTGCTCAGCAAAGTTATGTACTTAGCAGCTTTCTGATGACACTCAACCTCCGTAGCATGAGTGTAGCAAAGTTACGTTGCTGAAACTTTGGACCGAGTCGAAGATTCAGCTCTGGTTAGAAAGAATGTAAAATATCTTTCCATCCTCACAGTGCCAGGCTGGTGGTGGGTGTTTATCTTTGCTTTTTCCACTTTTCTTTCTTGTGCAGTTCATTGATAATTCTGCTCGTGCTTTAAAATAATCTGGGCTCGACGTGGGGCTTGCACCTCGCTGATTTTGATTACTCCCACATACTGTATTTATTTGCCATTTAAATCATCTTGTCTGGAGGAGATTCAGTTTCTGCCACGTCTGATCTCTGCTGTTGTTAACTAAGGAAAGGGAAGGGGAGGCAGGTCTCTTCAGACGGGCCTATTGTGTAAGGAGGCCTCCAGGGAAAAAGGGGAGAAAATAAATTTCCTCATGACAAGGAAGACTCAACTGCTCACTCAGGCCTTTGTCTGGTGCCTCTCACTCTTTCTGGAGGTTGATGGATGGATACGCCTTCGGGAAGGTCCTTATCATGTGAAATACACAACACATATTGTTTCCATGCAGCTGGGCCCTAGGTGCAGTTCCATAGACTCTTGTCCTGGGACTCTGCTCTCCTTGTCCTGCCCGACGGTGACGGGAGGCACTGGGTGACCAAGGGCTCCCCCGCCTCGAATTCAAGGATCCAGGGTTGGGTATCTCTCCCCACCCTCCTGGCAAATGAACAAAATATCAAAATTTGGGACAAATACAATTAATTTCCAATAAAGACTGAACATTAACAGTGCTATGCAGAGCCGTGCTGGAGCCCGAGGCAAAAGGGGAAAAAAAATCAATGCTACTGATCATGTTTTTATTTTATTTGGACAAACACGCAGGAACTTTTTGGCCAACCCAGTAAAATACTACTTTGTTCCTTGTCCACTGTTTTGCATTAAATGTGATTCTTAAAAACATCGCATTGGAACAGTTTTTTCTGGATCTCTGAGTTTTGTGGTACTCTCTTAAATTTTGCATCCAAGGGAGTGCCTCACTTGGTCCGGTCCTGGTAGTAAGGTCTCCATGAGCACTTTTAATAAAATGGTTATAATAATGTTGATAATGTCATTTACCCTATATTAAGTACTTATTCTCTGCCTCATGACACGTGGATATCGTGCACGTGGACCCCCGTGCATCATCGGAAACATTTGCAAGCAGCAGCTCATGAAATTGGCCTGAAGTAGGTACAGTGATTGTCCTGATTCTAGAAATGAAGAAACTGAAGTCATCACTCAGCCACAAAAGTCTAAGGCAGGATTCCAGCCCCAGTATGTCTGGCTCTGATTCTCTTCTGATCTTCTGTGTTTGAGGGGCAGGACATTTTTCACCCTGTTCCATGAGGCTTGATTCTCTTTTACCTGTTCAACGACTTGAAGTTTTCCATTTCCATTTCCAAGAGGACTTGACTTCTGCCCAGGAGATAATGCATAAAGTTCAAGTGGAACCTGAAACAGGATATGAGGAGAGTGTGTGGAAGACCTGGATTCTGTTAATCCATGGAAAAGAGGGAGATGGGTGTTAGTCTAGTTTATTTCCACTTGTAAATGGACATGATTTTTATAGCCTTTAAGAAAATGTAATAGAGAAAATATCTGTGTGAACACTAGTTGGTTCTTCAGTGCTGTTGCAACGTAGTTCCATTGCCTTCATCTTTTTTCTCCTCAAATACATTCATCTCAGAATTCTTGTTAGGAAATTTAGATCTTTTTTTTTTTTTTTTTTTTTTTTTAAGATTTATTATTTATTTTTCTTTGGCTGTGCCGGGTCTTAGCTGCTGCAGGTGGGATCTTCCTTGCGGCATGTGGAATATTTTTTTAGTTGGGGCGTTCAGACTCAGTTGCGGCATGCATGCAAGATCTAGTTCCTTGATCAGGGATTGAATCCAAGCCCCCTGCATTGGGAGCACAGAGTTCTACCCACTGGACCACCAGGGAAGTCCTGTGGAAATCTAGATCTTGACTTGAAATCTTAGCCACCCCTATTCCATAGGCCTGTGTTGACCAGTTGGTAAGTGTGCACCACATGTGGTTATTGACCACTTGAGATGTGGTTCATATTAATTGAGATGTGCTCTCAGTGCAGAGTCATGTGGGAATTTGAAGACTCAGTGTGATCAAGAGAATGTAAACTACCTCATTAATAATTTTTACCTATGGCAATGACGTTCTGGATCTGCTAGTTTAAATAAAATATATTGTTAAAATTAATGTCTCTTGTTTTTATTTTCTGATGTGGCTAGTAGAAAATTTTAAATCACATATGTGACTCGAATTTATTTCTGTTGCACAGTGCTGCTATAAAATACTGCCTCTCAGCTGTTCCATTCTGAGGCAAGAGGTTGGTGTGTTTGTTTTAATTTGTTTGTTCACTGTTGCAGGAGCAAGTAAAATTTGCCAAGAAAGAAAGAAAATTTTAGGAGCATAAGACTTTTAGCCTATGGATAGTTACTTCATTAAGGAATTTTTACCTTGGTCTCTGCCATCTCTGCAGACATGTGAATTCTTTAGGCTATAGCATTAATTTATATTCCAAGAGGTTTGTAAACAGCAGGGCCTGTCTTCCAGAGCAGCTGCCTCTAAATGACTTCATCGGACTCTAAGTAGGGCTTAGGTGTTCATTTCGGCGTTGAATATTGATAGGACTGCCAAGTGTTTGCCAGGTTCAGAGCTCTGCTGCGTCTTCCTCAAAGTCTGAATACAGGATGATTCTCTGGGCCCTAGGGTCTTGCGTCATGGCCCTCAGACTTTAGTTTGCAGAAGAACCAGGTGGTGACCCAGAGAGGATGCACATTCCTGGGGACTGATCCCTGGGGCATCTGGTTTAGCTCCTCTGGACCAAACACGTCAGCTGTATTATTTCTAACAACCCTCTCCCCTCGACCCCACCTCTCCATTCTAACTTGGGTATTAACATGGTCTCTCTCCCACTCTGTCTTAAGGATATCTTTGCTCTTTCCAGAAAGCATTCCTCCATCATCCAATCAGTTTCCCTTTCTCCTTCCTTTTCACACACTTCCTTTTCACATACTTTACTTCCAAATAGATATTTAGATATTGGCCACTCTTAGCTATCCAAAAAAAAAAAAAAAAAAACAAAAACCTCCTAGTGCATAGAAGGCAGGAAGTGCCCTTGTTGTCTTAATTGTCTTAACTGCTTTATGGATCAGTGAAATTGAACTTAAAAGATATCTGAAGTCCCCTTTGAAGTAAATGAGATAATTTTTCAGCAAATGTTAGCTTTAGTGCCCTGCACAGAGATGATGCTCTATAAATATTTATTAAATGACTGAATTCCTGTCCTGTTCATCTTGCTTGCAAACTGTGTGAACTCCTTCTGGTCACCTAAGTTCTGAATCCGTAGTGCACAGAGGCAGTAATTAAGTAAAACCCTCTACTTGGAGGACCCAGATGGGGGCTTTAATGCCCTATTGTAGAATGTGCCTTAATGCAACAAATAAAAAGGACCCTCAAAGGTAAAAGAGCATAACTTTCCACCCCCCCACCCCCCCGCCATATTTTCTTCAGCTCCTCTTAGTCTAGTACGTGTAACCATTCCCCATTCTCCATCTCTTCCTTAGAGTGCAACTATATTTGTCTGGACTCTGGGTTGCAAGTGACAGAGACCAGTCTTAAAAAGCGGTTTATGCACAAAACTGAGAATTTATAAGTTGAGCTTATTGAAATACCCAAGCAAGGCTGCATGCAGTGGCTCAAGGAATATTCTTAGGACATGAGTCGCTCTGTCACTTGCCTCTACTGTCAGACTGTCTCCACCCTTGTGGATCAGATGGTAGTTCATTGTTAAACCTCTTCTCAAACCTCCCCACTCCCCCAAGACCCTGGCTCTTCAGATAGCTCCAAGAACAGTTCTGGGGATTGGCTCTGATTGGAATGTATACCTCCCCTGGAACTGTGGCCCTGCAGATGAAATGCTCGGATTGGCCAGATCTGGGTCACATAACCTCCCCTGGATCAGGGTGTGAGGCCAACCTCACCCAAACTGCTTGAGTAGAGAGAGAAGAAGGGTATGGCACCCCAAAGCTAATTCAAGTTCATTTTATCATTGAAAAGAAGAGAAGATGTGGAGTCGGCAAAAGAAGTCAGAGGACCACTATGTAAACCTGCAAAGCTGTCAGGCTGTCTCTTTCTAAATGAGATTGACTCTCGCTTCAGAAGCCACCGCCCTCCCCTCCCCCATTTGCAAAGTCAAGGCTGCAGGAGTTCCCAAGTCATCAGCAGGCTGGAGCCCCTCAGGGCGGAGAACGCTGCGCATTGATATTTGAACACACCCCAGTCCGCTGCGCACAGCAGGTTTTTAATCACGGTTCCAATAGATGGCATTTCATGATGCACCTACTGTGTGCCCAGTACCCGTACATTAATGAGCATCTGTTGCTGCAGTCATCAGTCAGATCGGATTTTGTCCCGCAGCCCTGCTGAAGGAGAGCTGTGACATGATGCAGACGTGCCTCTAACTCTGACCCTGCCATTGACCAGCAAGTCGCCTGCCCCTCTGGGCCTCACTTTCTGTGTTTATGAAATGAGGCTAATACAGTCCCTCCACGTAGAGCCAGTGTGAGGATTAAATGAGATGATGCATGCTCAGTGCTTTGCACAGCAGCTGACCTATAGTGAGGACTGACTCATAGCAATTAATATAGTAATTAATTAATATTAATACTTTATATTTCAAAGAACAAGTGTTTGCTGACCATTTATATTCATTTATTTGGCATCTGCTAAATTTTTGCTGTATGCTGGGTCCTTTACTAGACACAAGGTAAAGATAAAATGAGGAAAATTCCCGTTCTAGGGGTATCTGTGGTTTCTTGGTAGAGGCAGTCATGTAAACAGGTAATCAAAGGTAATGCTTATAATTCTATGGTCCATGTGGTTCCATCCCCAGAACTGTGTACAACCCAAAGCAATTTCAAATTAATTCAGACTTATAGACTATCATGAAGGGGGAGCATACACCCGCCCAGATGTGTCGTTCCCTCTTCCGCTGACGGCCCTCAGCTCAGCCGGCCAGGCAGGTGCGTTCATGTCATGGCCCTTGCTGGCCTTCCCTGCCCCACCCCAGTCGTGCTCCACTGCGAAGACTCTTTGAATTCAGGGGCCATTTCCTTTCTGACCTTGAATTTTCTCTGCCCCAAAGCCTCTCTCTATCTGCTTTCCCTTCAAGACTTAAGTGTCACCTTTTGTGATAGGCCTTCCCAGCCCCTTGGCTTTGGTTGGGTACCTCTCTTCTCTTCCTGGCCCCCCTAGAACCCAGTGCACACCCCCCTTGCAGTCCTCACCCTCCGATGACGTGACTGTCAGAATCCCCTCAGCCTTCCGAACTGCAGGCTGGTCCTCCTGAGAGGAAGTCATGATTGCCTGTGTTCCAGGCAGTCAGTCTGGTACCGTATGGGATGGTGGGAGGGAAGGAAAAGGCCCTTCCCATAGATGAGCCAGCGAGCCCTCTCAGATTGACAGTCCTCTATGCAGCATTTTGAATAGGGTCTCCACCTGGTGAATGATGTTTTCTGGTGTAGGTTATAAAATGGCAGTAAAGGCAGAATAGTGTAGGGACACAGAGGCTTTTTCCATGGGGATGGACTGCTAGCTTTTACTGGCAGTGGGCAAGGTGCTTAACCTCTTAAATCTGCTTATCACTAAAATGGACATGATGATAAGACTTGTCTCATAAGGTTGCTCTGAGCATTTTATGAGATGATGTAAGGAAAACCCTTGACACAGTGCTTGGCACCTAATAAAGTCCCCAGTAATAGTGGATACTGTCATTATAAATGTGGAAATATATTTTGGAGACCTCCACTGGTTTCTCAAGATGAACCGTCAACAACAGTTTTCCTCAAGGAAGTGGTTTGATGGTTTTATGACAATTGGGAAGAAGGAGACAAAAGCATGTCAGTCGCAGAGGGGGAACATAATTTTGTTTTAGTGGTTTTTGGCTTTTGTTTTTCACACCTGTTTTCTCAGGGGAATGGGACTTAGAGTCTCACCAAAACTTGACAACAAGTAAAATACGTGGTTTAAAAGTCCTCAGCAATCGTCGCAAATGAGAAATCAAATCTCTCATTTGCTTTGGAGCGTCTGGACGGCAAGGACAGCTGGAGTGTTGCTATTTTTTATTTCAAATAAAAGAGTCAGCTCCTCGTTACCATGGAAACCACCAACCTAATTATAAGGAGTTTTGTTCACTGGATAAAAGTCATCATTTCTCTTTCCTCCCCACGCTCATACAGGTCCCCAAAATATTACCATGGATTTAGTCCTGGATGAAAGGATTTGCTCTCTTTAGCAAAATGGTTCTGGTGCCCTGACCAGCTCACACAGGAAAGAAAGCAATTGGGACTGGCCAGAGACTTAATGCAGTAGCATCCACAGCTCATATTCCACTCTGGAAACAGTCATGAGCATTTATCAGGAACAAATTCGTGTTTTTAAAGTAAAGTTCAAAGAAAGATGCTTGAAACTGCTCGTACCACAAGGCAGACATACTCTTTCTTGTCTGAAAGTAGAAGGGTGGACCCCAGCTCTGGAATTCTCCTGTTGCAGGATTTTATGTTCCGATTCTGAGATCAATCACATTATATAACACTGCAGTGTTTGGAGAGGAAATACTAAGCCATGAGTTTCCAAGAGCTGACAGTCTGTTTAACCTACATTTGGGGTTTGCTAGGATGGGAAATAGTTGTATCTCCCATTACACCTTTGGGTACCATCAAGGCTCACCCACAGAATGTGGAGGCCTCTTGTGCCTGCTTCTCTCTCCTTGAACTTGTCTCATCTGTGTACTGATGTTTGTGCTGATACGTACCTAAGTGGAGATGCTTTTCCCTGACCCCCGAGAGTTCTCTTAATGGTCAGTTGATAGAAAGCTAAGTGGCACTGAAGACCAAGAGTCCTGGATATATTTTGGGCATAAGGTTACTTAGGGGTTAGCAATTTGCAAATGCAATTAATGCTTTTTTTTTTTTTTGAGGTTCCATTTATAGAATGGACCAGCTGTAGGTCAGTGCTGGTGTTGAGCACATTCTTGCACTTTGTAGACACTGAAATACTAATTTGAGAAGTGAATGTCCCATATGCACCTGTCCGGAGTTTTGGAAGATACGTCAGGTCATTTGGCATGGGGGGAGGGGAGGCATGCTCCACAGAGGGGCTGGACTAGGGCCGGGCCACCCGAAAGGCTGAGTCTGAAGGAAGGTGTAACAGGAAAAGAAGCCTATATAAATATGTGTGGGTGATGGGAGGGGGAGAGAGTGGTAGCAATGCATTAGGCCCTACAACTTTGGTAACATCCCAGGACAGGTAAATGTTTCCTTTGTCCAGAAAAGACGTCTTCATTTGGATGCAGGTTTCTTTGACCTGTACCTGTTCCTTGTGTGCTCTCTGCCCTTCCTGCCATGTACCCCCTGCTCTTGATGGTGGTGATGGGTAGTGATGGTAGTAGTTATAATGATCACGGTGGTGGGGATGATGGAAGTTGTAATAATGATGGTGGTTATAATGACATTGATGAGGCTGATATTTTTTGAGCACTTTCTCAGTGCCAGACCCTGTTCTCAGCAATTCTGTGTAACGTCTAGTTCCTTGTTGAGGCCAGCAACCTAGAAGTCTTCCTTGTTCCTTTGTCTCATACACACCATGAAACTATTGGCAAGTTTTGATCAACTCTACCTTCAAAACCCATCTCTCTTTCGCCTCTCTGGCTGTCCCCTTTGCTACCAGCTTTCACTGTCTTGCAGTGGTTTCTCTGTGGGTTTCTCTGTGGGATCCCAGATTTCATGCTTATCTCTTACAGACCATTCACACTGCAGGCAGGTGGCCTTCTAAAATCCTACCTCCTTCCCTCCTCAGAACCTTCTCATGGCTTCCCTTCACACGGAAAGTAAAATCCAAGACCTTGGGACTTCCCTGGCGGTCCAGTGGTTAAGACTTCGCCTTCCAGTGCAGGGGGTGTGGGTTCAATCCCTGGTGGGGGAGCTAAGATCCCACATGCCTCATGGCCAAAAAACCAAAACATAAAACAGAAGCGATATTGTAACAAATTCAATAAAGATTTAAAAAAAAAATCCAAGACCTTAAGAATATTTAAGTTTCCAAATGCCTATCTCACTGGCCTTTCTCCCTGTTGCTTTTTCTGCTCCCATCACCACCCTTCTTCCCAATGCTTGAATATACCGAATCCCTCAGCCTTCTCCCCCCAGGGCTTTGCATGGCTAATTCCCTTAATTCATCTAGGGCTCTGCTGGGCTCAAGTTTCTCAGAAAGGACTTCTCAGCAATCCTCTATTATAAACAGCAGCTCCCCTCCCCCATCTCGCACCCGCCCTCTGTCCCTTTACCCAGCTTTATTTTTCTTCAGAGCACTTCATACTCTGTCATCATTTTATAAAGTGTTATAATCTACTATATCTATGGGGAGTTTTCCTCTGTAGAACATCAACTTCATAAGGACAGGGACCAACTATGAGTTTGTCACCTCCGTGTACTCATGGTCTAGTACAGTGCCTGGCTCATAATAAAGGCACCACAAATATTGGTTGGAGGAATGAACAAATGATAAGCTTATATCAAAATATGCATATGGCCCTAAGATTTATATTTTTCCTCTTATGGGGAAACTGAAATTACGCCCTTGACCCTGATGAGAAAAGCTAAGGACTTCACTTGTCCCAAGAAATTTGAGTTTGTAACTCATTTGAATTTCTCAACCAAGTCCCAACCCTTACAGGCCTAATACAGTGTCTATGTGACTATGTGTTCCTTGGTGCTGGTGATGAGCAAGATGTTTTAGGTGCTCTGTGGATGTTACTGTTGAATCACAGTGTGAATTTATTTTTGCAGGGGAGGCAATGGAATTTAAATTTTTTTCATTTTATTTTTAGTACAAGTTTTAAAGGTTGCTTTCCATTTAGAGTCATTAGAAAATATTGGCTATTCCCTGTGCTATGCAGTACGTCCTTCAGCCTATCCTACACCCAGAAGTTTGTAGCTCCCACACCTCCACCCCTATATTGCCTCTCTGCCATCTCCACTGGTAACGACTCGTTTGTTCTCTGTATCTGTGAGTCTGCCTCTTGTTTTGTTATATTCACTAGATGGTTGTAATTTTTAGATTCCACATATAAATGATATCATACAGTATTTGTCTTACTCTGTTTGACTTATTTCACTTAGCATGATGCCCTCCAAGTCCATCCACGTTGTTGCAAATGGCAAAACTTGATTCTTTTTTATGGCTGAGTACTATTCCATTGTGTGTATATACCACATCTTCTTTATCCATTCATCTGTTGATGGACACCTAAGTTGCTTCCATGTCTTGGCAATTGAAAATAATGCTGCTATGAGCATTGAGGTGCATGTATCTTTTTGAATTAGTGGGGTTTTTTTTGGGGGGGGGGATATATACCCAGGAGTGAAATTGCTGGGTCATATGGTAGTTCTGTTTTTAGTTTGAGAGTGGCTGCACCAATTTACATTCCCATCTACAGTGCAGTAGGGTTCCCTTTTCTCCTCATCCTTGCCAGCATTTGTTATTTGTGTTCTTCTTGATGATGGCCGTTCTGACAGGTATGGGGTGATATCTAGGGTTTTGATTCGCATTTTGCTGATTATTAGGATGTTGGCTGTCTGCATTTCCTCTTTGGAAAAATGTCTATTGAGTTCTTTTGCCCATTTTTAAAATCAGGTTGTTTTTTTTGATGTTGAGTTGTATGAGCTGTTTATATATGTTGGATATTAATTTCTTATCGGTCATATCATTTGCAAATATTTCCTCCCATTTAATAGGTTGTCTTTTTGTTTGGTCGATGGTTTCCTTACAGTGATACAATTCACATAAGTGTACAATTCAGCAATTTAAATTATATAGTTCAGTGTTTTTGTTTTTCTTTTTTAGTATAGTCACAGAGTTGGGATAACATCACTACAGTCAATTTTAGAATGTTTTCATCAATCCCAAAAGAAACCTCATTTACATTAGCAATCATTTCCCCTTCCAGCCCTTCAACCATTAATCTACGTTATGTTCCTATGGATTCTCCTTTCCCTGTCATTTCATATAAATGGAATCATACAATATGTGGCCTTTTGTGTCTGACTTCTTTTACTTTGGCATGATACTTTTAAGATTCTTCATGTTGTAGTATGAATCAGTACTCCATTCCTTTTCATGATTGAATAATACTGCATTGCATGGATATAACACATTTTTTTATTCATTTATTGTTTGATGGTTGTTTATACTTTCTGGCTATAGTGAATAATGCTGCTATGAACATTTGTGTGTCCGTCGTTGTGTGGACAAATGTTATCAGTTCCCTTGGGTATATACCCAGGAGGAGAATTGCCCCTAGGATTGTCAGATTGCGCGACATTTTAAGAAATCACCAAACTGTTTTCCAAAATGGCTCCACTATTGTACAGTCTCACCAGCAGTGTAGCAGGAATCCCATTTCTCCACATCCTCATCAACATTTGTTATTGTCTGTCTTTTCGAGTATAGCCCTCCTAGTGGGGTGAAAGTGAATTCACGTTTGTGTTTCCTTTCTTAACAGAAAATGTAGGTCCTTGGGGCTGTCAGCAGGGAGACTACAGAGTTAAGTAGAATTTCAGAACACTGAGGTTTATTTTATTTTTTAAATAACATATCAGTTTCCTTTTACTTCTTTATTTTAAAGTGAGGGCATTATATTGACTTTTTAAAGAACATCTTTATTGAGATATAGTTTACATCCCGCACAATTCATCCATTTAAAGAGTACAATTCAATAGCTTTTAGAATATTCACAGGGTTGGGCATCCATTATCACAGTCAATTTTCAGATATTTTTATTACTTCAAAATGAAACCCCATACCTCTTCACCACGATCCCCCAAATTCCCCTTCACTCCAGTCCTTGGCAACCACTAATCTATTTCCTATCTCTACAGATTTACCTATTCTAGACATTTCAGTATGTTTTTTAAAAGATGATTAGCTTACATTTCCAGCAACGTGTATTGGTTTTCCTATGGAAATATAAAGTTTCCTGTTAGAATAAACCTATTAAAATAAATTAGTAAGCTTAAGCAATATAAAATAGAATAAGTGGTGTGTGCATAAAGGTAAAAATTGCTATGGTGGTTGGTGGCGAGCTGGAGATAGGCAGGTATCCTCACAGGGGAGTGCATGTGGCCAGCGTTTGGGAATCGTGGCTGATGGATGTCCTTGGACTAGACTGGTCAAGGGAAATACTTCATCTTTGGACTAAAACAGAGGGAGCCTAAGTGCCCACAAGGCCCACACATCCACATCATCAGGGAGCACCCACCACTTGACACTGCCTGACACAAACCAAATGCTCATTAAGCAGGCATTCATTGCTGGCCAATTTCAGTCATAGTGGAGAGGAAGCTCTGAGTCTTCCCCATCCCCCACCCCGCCCCAATTCGCTCACTTCCTGGTTTCCTGGTCTCTGCCCTGCTGCTTTGCCTGCCTCAGCAGAGAGCTTTGGTTGAAGAGTACCACCCCCACCCTCCGTCGCCACACCTAAGAGCAAGGAAAAAAGTCTGCAATTTGAGGGTATTTGAGTAGCTGCGTCCTCCCACTGAAACATCGGAGCGAGCTTTCAAGTTAGAAACACATCACCCTTAACCAAGTTGACAAAACCACAAGTTACCTCTTTATGTTTTCGCAAATTGCATCAAACCAAACACTGAAAGCCAAATTCCATGGGGGCTGAGTGCCTTTGTTATCGGTTTAGCGAATGACCCTTGGACATGTTTCCATACCCTGACATGTGGAATGCATCAGCAGACCAGAAACACGATCAGTGTTTTTTTTTTAACGAAACCATTGTACAAGTAAACTGGGATTTTAGAAATGCATTTTTAACTTGTTTTTCTTTGGTTGGATCAACCATATGTTAAAGTAAGCTTCACCTATGGCAACAGTTTTCATCTGAGGCTTATTATAGCTTAATAAAAGAGTATGTGGGTGGCGAGCAGAATCTTGCACAGAGCTGCTAGGAAGTCGGAACTAATGGCTTTTGTCATTTTGCCTCGTTGATCTGAAATGTTTTGATTATTGCCTGGATTATGGATGGGTGAAGCCAAGCCACCACTATTGTGGGACCTAAGCTAGCCTCTGCAGGTGTCCAAGGAGAAGGCATTGTTAAGGGTGTAGTTCAGGAGGAGAGAGGAGGACCCAGGACTTAGACTGGGTTCTGATCCCAGCTTTACCACCACTCAGTAGTTATGTGAAAATTACAAGTTATTAACCCTCCCAGGCTTAGGTTGCTTCATCTGACAAACGCGCGTGATAACACCTACCTCACAGGATTTTCGTGGGTCAAATGAGAGTGTGCTCGCGAAGTTCTTTGCATGATGCTTGGCATAGAGTGAACTCGCCTGCCATTGTTGGTGTTACTGTTGTTGTTTCCCCTCATTTTTAGAGGCAGTGGAGAATTTCATTCTTTGGGTTCATCTGGAAAGTTCTCTGATATCTGGTCTAATTGCATTTATTTGTCACACTGGCTGCTTCTCTGTTTCTTGAGCACATCAACTTTGGTCCTGCTGTGGAGCCTTTGTACTTGCTGGTCCCCCTGTCGTTCTCCCAGCCTGTCCCACATGTTAACCTCCAGGTCTCTCCTTAACGTCTCCTCCTTCCTTGCTCTTAGATGCTCTTGTCACCTCCCTGTGTTTCTTTCCTTCCTTGCACTTGCCTCTCCCTAAAATTGTCTTGTTCTTTGTTTCCTTGTCTCTTGTCTGTCACCCCCACTAGAATGTGAGCTCCATGAAGGCACCATCCTTATCTGCCTTGTCCGAGATCAAATGGCCACCTCCTCTTTCGGTGCCCGGCACATAGTGTGTACTCCTTAAATAGCCACTGAATTTCAGTGTGCAACTTGGAGTTCAAATACAGAGTTTCATAAGTAGCGGGACATGACGTTTTAGAATAAGTCTTATGCTACAAAGACTACCATAAGATTTTAAAAGCCTTGTATTCTGAATTTTAGTGTTACCTCTCCCCCAGCTGTCCCCTTGTTCCAACTTGTCATCAGGAAAAGGCAGACAGGATGACGACAGCTATTGATGTAGGCAACTAGAACTGGTTTAAAGGCCATCAGAGATAACTAGTGAGAAACTACTGTATAGCACAGGGAACTGTACTTAATGCTCTGTTGGGAATGAAATCTGAAGAAGAGTGGATATATGTATATGTATAACCGATTCACTTTGCTGTACAGCAGAAGCTAACAATATTGTAAATCAACTATACGTCAATAAAAATTAATTAAAAAATAAGAGACAATGCTATACACATTAAAAAAAAAAAGGCTATCAGAGGATTTAGTTTCACGCCAGGATACAGGAAACATAGTTTGCCTTTGGCAGAACGCAGACCAATGGATGGACAGCGTTACCTCCTTCTCAGCCAGTTAGTAGATGTGTCAGGGGAACAATTGGAAGGATTATAATGAAAAATTTGGTGCCTTGAATGCCATGGTCATTTAGGGGAAAAGAACATTATTCCTGGAACATGCATGTCACTAAATACTTGCTTTTCTATTTCTAGTTCCCCTGGGTCATTGGAGGTAGGAATAAAGAAGTAAACTAATAATTATTAGTTTTTATTTATTTATTAATCGCTTATTATAATACTATGGAGGAAAAATATAGCAAAAACATTTTGATAAAAGAGATGATCATTGCAGGGAAGCTACTGTAGTTTGGATGATCAAAATAAATGAATGAATCCCTTCGAGAAGATGACTATGGTTTCACTATTTTGGCATGAAGAATAGGTACTCTGATGGCCTCACACCAGCTTGCTTGCCCCTCTATTGCTGGCACAGGGCAGAGGGATAACATCGATTCTGGAAGCACCCAGTTGATTTTTTTCTTTTTCAGGCTGGTGGTGCGGGCTCAGTTCTCTCCTTGCTCCGGCGTCCCTCCCCTCCCTGTCTCCCTCCCCAGCTGGTAGCAGTGAGCATCTTGTAGTCCAAAGCTGCACAAGGACCTTGGACCTGCTGGACATCCAGCTGCTGGGAAACGTTAATGAGAAACAAAATCTTCTTGGGGGGCAGTGAGGACAGTGATGGCTTCTGGGGCACCTGCTTGGCAGAGCACAGGCTCACCTGCAGTGTTGCAGAAGCTTCCGGAACAGAACCTTAGTGCTGTTTGGAATCACACAGGAAGGCAGGTGGTTTGACAATCGGTTACCCATTCTCCCACCCGTTCACCCAACCCAGCAGGGCTGTCTCACACTTAAGATGCGAAAGAGCAATGCCTTGAATGTGCGTTCTGGTGGCGTCTTCCCAAAGAACATGATGGGCACATTTGTTTATTTCTTTAAATCTACTTATGTTTAAAAGGCGCAGATTTACTTGGGAGCCAACTGTGTACAAGCATCTGGATGGAGCACCTCACATGAACCTCAGCAAAGGGCTTTGAGAGAGGCACAATTCGGGGGTGCAGGTCCCTTTTCTTTAGATGGGGAAATTGATGCTGGAAGAGGTTCTATTTACCAGGGCCATGTAGTGAAGGAAGTAGCTGAGTCTAGGCTTGCACATGGCCCTTTCTCTTAACCACTGTGTATTCTCTCTCTTCACAAGCATCACGTGCTCATTGTAAGTAGTTAGAACATAGGGATAAGGGAAAAGATATTTCGAAATGTACCTGTAGATCACTCATAATTCTATCTACCCACTCATAAGTCTACTAACCACTGTTAAATCTTTGCTTGCTAAACGATGTGTGGGTGTGCATATTTGTACGTGTGTGTATTTGTATGTCTGTTTATATAAAGTATCAAATGTGTGTACCTCTATATAAGTGTTATAATTTGCCACTTTTTCAACATCACATGCATGTACCTCTATATAAAAATGTCATAATTTGCCACTTTTTCAACAAATACTAACTTCCCATATCAGTATGTATCTACAGTCATTTTAATAACAGTGTAGTCTTCTACGCATCCTGTCTCTCATGATTTATTTAACCAAATCCCTATAACTGGACACTCATTGGTCCCTGCCTTCCAGATGAAAGAATAAGGTTGCTGTGGTTCCTCTTTCACGATTCCAAACGATAGCTGTGGATGTGTATGTACACGTGTCTTTTTGAACCTGTCTAGTTATTTCCTTAGGATAATTCCTAGAATGGTATTTACTCCTTACCACAAAGGATATTTCAGGAAAATTCCATGGCCACAGACAGTCAGACCTGGAAAGATTATAGCTGCTGTGATTACGCGTTTAGCCTGGCTCTCTGCTTCCTGGATTAGTAAATGCTCATTGGCTGGCTGGCTGCCTGCAGTTTGCAAGGAGCAAGGCAGTCGGGTAGAGAGACATGGAAGCTTAGTGTTATAATATGACATGGTAAGTTCAATAACAGAAATGTGCTGACTATCTAGGACAGAGGGAAGCTAACCCCACCTGAGCATGAGGTGTTTCCATAGAGTTAGCCATATGAAGAGCAGGGAGGGTGAGCAGTTTGGGCTTAAAAGTGAGATGTACCAGGCAGAGCAGCCAGAGATAGTGCCAGAAGCATAGCCAGGAGCCATAGCACAGAGGGCTAGGTTCAAATTTTTGAGAATCTTAGGACCAGCCTCTGGATTTGATACCAGATGTGATGAGGGGAACCTTGGAAAGGCTCTAAGCGTGGCCAGTTTGCATTTTAGAAGTTTCCTTCTGGCCCGGGGATGGAGGTTGGTTGTGCAGTAGACACACTTCAAGACAGAGTGATGTGTTGGAAGGAGGATGCAGTTTTGTAAGTGAGAAGCATCTGTTTTTCTAGGTCATGGGTCTAGGTGCTGCAGTGGTCAAACAGAGAGAATGAAAGTGCCAGACTGGAAATGATTTAGATGGCGGGCCTCAACCTGGACATAACTAACCTAAGCTCACAGGAATATATGACCCCTGGAATTCTGTCCCAAAGTTTGCATATATGCAAGTTGTTATTAAAGATATTTCCAGTGGTAAGTCTTGGATGGTAGGCATAAACTGTAGAACCTCTTTGTTCTGGCTAGAGTTCTCAGATTTTCAAAAGGACCCCCATATCCGAGTGATCTGATTGGAATGATGAAAATCTTCTAAAACTGGATCATGGTAACTTGATAAACTTACTAAAAATCATTGACTTGTGTACTTGAAATGGGTGAATTTTATGATACACCTCAAAAACTTAAGGGGAAGGGTCCCCATAGTCCAAAGAAGATTAAAAGTCACTAAATGATACATGTTGAATTAAGATGTAATGGCTAACTTAATGGTTTCAACTTGTCTAGGCTGTGGTGCCTAGTTGTTTGGTCAAAGACTAGTAGATGGTGCCCTGCAGGTATTTTTTAGATGTGATTGACGTTTACAATCACTCGACTTGAAGTAAAGCACATTACCCTCTATAATGTGCCTGGGCCTTATCCAATCATCTGAAGGCCTTAAGAGAAAAGACTGAGAAAGGAAAATTTCAGCCTCCAGACTGCCACATAGAAACCACGCCCAAGCATCCAGGCTGCTGGCCTACCTATAGATTTCAGACTCAAGACGGCAATGTTGACTCTTCTCTGAATTGTTAGCCTGCCCTATGAATTTCAGACTTGCCAGCCCCCACAATAGCTTGAGCCAATTCCTTAAAATACATGTCTCTCTAGAGATAGATGTAGATCTATAGATACTCGACTGGTTCTGCTTCTCTGGAGACCCCTGATTGACACATACGGTAATTTGAAATATTGTGGTAGCTTTCATTTTTTCATTTGTCACTGCAGAAATCATATTCTGGGCTACCATTCACAGGTGTGCCACTGATAACCATTTGTATGTTGGGCTGCCCCTGTTGGGCCTGGTTGTTATAGCACACATTGGTAGGGGGCTAGGCAGAAACCCTGAGGGCCCTGGATCTGCTCCGTGCACACTTGGAGCATCAGCTGCAGTGCACTGTGGGTAGATGGGCAGGCCTTGAAGCCTGGCTCGGGGTGGTGGTCTGAGAAAGGCAGGTGGGAGGCATGCCAGTCCACTGGCCACTTCTTATGCAGTGAAGGACCCAAGTGAATCATGGGGGAAGACAGAGGCTTTCTGAAACCCAGCCACCCTTCTTTGGCCTTCAGTCCAAGTGTGTGTTTTGAAAGAAGACACACCAGTAGTGATCAGCTGCAGCTCTGACTTTTATTAAGGATTGGCCAGAAACCACATGAAAATGACAGCCAGTCCCCAGATGAACTCTGGTTCTCATCCCACTAGTGTCATAACTCAGTTTTTCATCTTGCAGCTTTGCACTGAGGAAGCTAGTGGCTCTTTTCTCCTGTTTCAGTTTTTGCCATGGCTTGTGGGAATGGTCAGGAACGTCATCTAGGCAAACATTTCTGGGGAAAACCCTTGGAAGAGTGGAGACTTCTTAGACAGAACACACTGGAATTTAGGCGCATATGGGAATGATCCAGTCTTTATTGAACACATACTATGTGCCAGGAATTATGTTGGGCTGTGTGGCTACTGTTGGTCAGAACTCTTAATGTGCTTGTAGTCTTACTGCCTGAAAGAAGGAGCAAAGAAGGAGAACCTATCCTCCACTTGACAATTGGTACAAGGGTCTATTCTGAAACAAACAAAACAAGGTGGGGGCTGGGGGGAGGGCGGGAAACAACTGTTAACCATGTCCCTGGTTAACCTAGGAAAGATTCTTTGCCCAGATATGGTGCCTGAGCAAGTCTTGGATGGAGACTCAGCCATGGTTCACATGTTGGTACTTAGTACTCTCTGGGTTCTAGAATATTTGTAGAAGCTCACCATATGGTTTACTGGGAAGCTGACGTAGAGCTATGGGTATGTTACCGAGTCCAATCTCATACTGCTTGCTGCACCACAGGCCAATAAATCGAGTTGCTGGGGCAAGGAATAGCGACTTTATTAGGAAAGCCAGCAGACCAAGAAGGTGGTGGACTGGTGTCCCAAAGAACCATCTTAACTGAATTAGAATTCAGGCTTCTTTTGTGCTAAAAAGGGAGAGGGTGTGGCTGGTTTTTACAAACTTCTTAGTGCTGGAATCCTTTGTTCTTGCAGCTGTCCAAGTAGGCGTGGTCACAATGTTCCTATTAACCTGCAGTAAGACAATTGTTATTTTTCCTTCCTTCAACTTTTTATCTTTATATGAATGTTTAAGTGTTGTACCGTTAAAGGTCAGAGCCTTAAGAATGGGCTGTAATGTATATCTTAGGCTGTAGGCAACATTCTTTTACACAGGTGCACAGCCAGCATGATTCAGCACAGGCAACAGAGCACAAAGGTTAGAGCTAAAGGAATAAATCCAATATGAAATCAGCCTTGTTATTCCTTGTTACAGGCAGTCTCTGCTACTTACTGGCTCTTTGGCCTTTTCTAGGTCTTTATTCTCTTTGAAGGAATGATCCTTCTTCCCTCACCTATAAAACCTTCTCCTCACAGTCTTGCAGTAAGGAGAAAATGAAATTCTGGCTGGGAAAAGAATTCTTACGGAGATGCTGTATGTTGAGCTCTAGGAGCTATATTGTAATAGTCTAAGAAGTGCTCCCTTATCTTTGTGAAATTACAGTCTAAGGAGGGAAATGGACCTGGAATGCGGTGCGTACAATTCTGTGCAAGTGTGTACGTGTGAGGGTTTGTGTGAGAGCCTGCAGAGACCCATGTGTTCAGGAGAGGTGTTGTCATCAAACGTTTGACAGCTAAAGGTAGTTCCAAAAAGCATCCATTCTTTCCTTGCTTTTCTCAAACATCATGAAAAGATGCTTGAAAACAATCCTTTAAAAACCATGTTTTCCCCAGCCATCCACTTAACCTCATGCCGTTAGTTGCCCTCCATCTTCCTCTTCCAGACTTCCCTAGAAATTCCTCAGAAAACACTGTTTCCCTGGCCCCATCCCCCACATCTCTTCAGTTTCTCCTTCCCCCACTTCCTCTCAATTCAGCTTCACAAAAGCCTAAATTAGTCTGCTGGAGAAATAATGCAAACTGTCCTCTGTCTTGAGACCACAGACCTCAGATGGGGGTCAGGGAGGGTATAAGGTAGAGATGGAATACCAGGTTGTCAAAGCCAGAACCTGTGTCCGTAGAGGGAGAAAGGCTGAAAACGTGTGCATCAGTGTAAATCCCATGGTACCCTGTACCTACTGCTTCACTGTGTCCTTACAGTGGGAATCCACGATTAGGGCCGCAGACTCTGCCTGGAAGGCAGGTCTCTGAACTGGGTCTTAGAGTGTTACCGCGTGCAAGTTCACACGCGCGTCATGCAGCGAGGCCAGACTGAAACGTCAGAGTTTAGCACAGAGAATGGTTTATTGCAGGGCCATGCAAGGAGACAGGTGGCTCGTGCCCCCAAAACCCCAAACTCCCGGAAGGGTTTCAGCAAAGCATTTTTAAAGACAAGGTGAGGGAGGGGTGTGGTTGGTTGTTGAAACTTCTTGATATAGGAATCCTTTGTTCTTGCAGCTGTCCAAGTAGGTCAGGTCATGATGTTCCTATAAAAACCACCAGCAAGACAAATGTTGTTCTCTGTTCTGCAACATTTTTATCTCTATATGAATGGGTAAGTGTCATACCCTTGAAGGTCAGAGCCTTGAAAATGAGCTACCCTGTATATTTCAGGCTCTAGGCAACCTTCTTAACTCAAAGAAAGAGGATATAAATGTTGAAGTAAAAGAAACAGATGCAACAAGGAGTCAGATTTGCTCTTCCCTATTACAAGAGGAGGCGCAGGAGTACATTAGTGTGGCAGCATGAAGCTGTGCTGTGAAGTAGGGAAGAGAAAGATGGTCTGTGTGCCTGGAATGTCAGGGACACGGCAAATAGAAGGTGGAAGATGAGGCTGGGCTGGTTATTTGAGGGCTGTGTGTGCTGTGAACTCGCTCTACGCAGAAAATCTCCATTCCCTTGTTGCAGAGGCCTCTTGATACCTGCAGGTTGGTTTGTAAGTGATCCCTCCCATGACTGCCAGGGGAGGTGGGTGAGATTGTTGTGGCTGATCCTTGGCAACCATCTCTGTCTGCTGAAAGCCTGTGGACCCATGCTGGCAGCATCTTAGTTCACAAAGGGAAGGGTTCAGTGTTTCTCTTCCTGCTTTCTCAAAATCACATCACTCTGGGTTGCAATGAACGGAAACCTAACCTAAAGTGGAGTGACACAGAAGAGACTATTGGCTCATGTAACTGATGAATAAGTAGGTGGGGAGGGGGTATGTAGCACTAGCTTCAGGTTTGGACCCTGGTGGTGTGATGATTGCAGTGAGAGTCTGTCTTTATCTCTGCGTTCCTTCTTGTCCAGACAAACCCTCCTCTTGTGGTGGCAGGAGGGCTCCAGGCAGCCCCAGCCTTACATCCTGTTAACAGAGTACCCCAGGGAAAGGGAGTTCTGTTTTTCCCAGTCCTTTTTGCAAGAGTCATGTGATCGGCTTTCCTTGTGCTGAGGTGGAACACATGCTCATCTCTGAACTCTCTGGGCCACGACGACGGACTGTGCTCATTGACCAATCCTGGCTTCTTTGTGCTGAGTTGGGAGCTGCCCAGTCTACTCAAGCCTTATAAACTGTGAGCGGGGGAAGGGTGATTCGCCAGAAGAAAACCTAGCTGCTGTTACCAAAAGTGGGCATGGACCTGGAGGAGACTGAAGCCCAGATGCCCACAACAAAATAGCTTCCTGTCCATCTCATATTCTCACACTGATGAGCAGCGAGAAAAATGACCTCCACCAGAGATAACAAGCATAGGTAGCAATGGTTAGGGCTTTCCATGGAGGGAAGGGGTAGAGTGATTTCAGGGAATACATGTGCAGCAGGAAAAAAAGATTAGAAACAAAGCCCAGCTTCTTATTGGCTTTTTAGTATCTTGTTTGCTGAGGAGAATTAAGCAAGAAGAAAACTTGATTGCATCTAATTGCTTGTAAAAATTGTTGAAAAGACATTTTATCACACAATTTAGATGGGTAAACAGCTAGGAGGTGAATGCCACCCTCCGAAGTAATAAACAGAATGGCAAAGTCTTCCTTCATATTGTCTCCTGCGATTTATGCTTTCACCAGTGCAGCCTGTGTTCATCGCTAAAACTAAGGAGGAGTTATATTAACTCAGGACTGACCACACATGAAGACTGGTGGCCCCAGGCTCCAAGTTCAGGCAGAAGGCAAGACAGATTTGCTTCCATATGGGATGAGTACCATTAGATGCTAGGATGCTGTGGTTGTGGTTTGGGAGTGCAAATGGCAGAATTATCTTGGCTATACTGTTGTGACTCTTGGTAATTTTAATAACCATTTTATAACAGGGCTTTATTATTTACTGCATGCTTTCAGGCGCTTCCATTCACTTTATCCTCCTAAGAATCACGTTCACGTGCAATAAAAAAGTTTGTCTCCATTTTTACAGATAGTATAAGTGATTGATTCAAGATCACAAAGTTATATTGTATCGGTGCCAATGCTTGGGCATTTGTGTCCATACCTTTGACTCAAAATCCAGGAATGTTTTGACTACAGATAATTACTTGCCTATAAGTTGTTCTCAGTTATTAAAGGCTGACATTTCTGTTTTGGGGGTAGTGGGGAGTAGAAGGAAAGATAACTTTATTGAGGATGCCAACAATCTTGGGGAGAAGGTAGATTCATAACCTAGAGAACCAACTCCTGACTCCCCAGGCTTTGCTCAGAGATGTTATGGGGGAAAGAGAAGGGGCACTAGTGCTGGGAAGAGGATGGTCTTTTATTTTCAGCGATGGTTATCACTGTCATTGGCGCCAAACTCCCATCACATCTTGCTTGTGGTTGGAACATTATTGGGCCATGGGTTTTGGGTTAGTTATTTCTGCTGGTCTTGGAGGGTCTTCTGGGAGGCAGGGGGTGGCTGTGGCTCTCCCTGGGGTTACAAAAGCTGGTTAGGGTGGTGCCCACACCCGAACTCCCACTGGAGGCAGACACTCTGCCTGGGTCCTTACATTTCTTTATATGCCCTTCAGGGCAGGCATAAGAATTCAACTGCCCAGGTTCAAGGCTCCCCTCACCTCCTCTACCCAGAAGGGTCTTAATAATCTTCCTCCGTCTTCCTTGACTCTATTCTTTAATCTCCGAAGTATACATACATGTGGGTCAAATGGGGGAGGGAAGAAAATATTAACACTCATATTAATATTTATTTTTAAATAACTGAACTTCACTAATATTTGAAAGCTTTTTCTTTTGAAATTTAAAATTATATAAAGTTACAGAATTAGTACAGAGAGTCCCTGTGTACCCTTCTCCCAGTTTCCCCTAAGGCTGATATCTTAAAAAAAATCATTGTATAATCATCACAACCAGGAAATTAACATTGACACAATATTATTAACTCAACCACAGACTTTATTCAAAATTCACCAGTTTTCCCACTAATGTCCTTGTTTCCTGGTCCTGGATCCTTTCCAGGATCTCACATTGCATTTGGTTTCCATGTCTTCTTCTCGTCTACAGCCCATGTGACGATCCCTCAGTCTTTATATTTCATGACTTTGATATATTTGAAAGGAACGGGTCATTTATTTGACTGTCCCTCAATTTGGGTCTGGCCGATAGTTTTGCAGTTTAGATTGAGGTATGCTTTTTTGACTAGAAGACCACTGAAGTGATGCTGTGTTCTTTTCAGTGCATCTTATCAGGAAGTACATGATATCAACATGTCTTAGTATAGATGCTGGTTTTGACTATTTGTTTAAGGTGCTGCCTGCCAGGTTTCTCCGCTGTAACGTTACTATTTTTCCTTTTGTAAATAATGTATGTCTCATGGGGAGACACTTTGATAATGCACATATTCTGTTTGTCATTATACTCCTGCCTACAAGAAAACAATTTTAGCTTCCGTTGATGTTTGCTTGCAACAATTATTACCGAGGCATTTGCCTAATGAGCTTGACTAAAATTTAGTAAATAAATTCTCTTTAGTGCTCTTACAGAGATGTCATGTTATATGGTGACATGCCATAGTAGCATGTATTTTCCCATTTTTCTCTTCCTCTTTCTATTCACCTGCACATTTTTACCCACTTCTAATAATAGTTCATGGAAAATTTGATAAGTATCTCACTTTTTGAAAAAAACACCAAAAGAATTTTTTGGAAGCATTACCAGTGACTTGCAGAATTGCCAGGAGGCTGGAGAATTGAGCTTGGAACTCTGAGGTCATGCAGGGCCCATGCAAAAGACAACTTTCTGCTTTTGATTGCTTACTGGAGTCAAAATTCAACCTGGCCCATTTCACTTGATGTTATATCATCAAGATTTCTGCATGCTTCCAGTATTACCAGTTACCATTTTAAATACCTGAATAAAATCCCACATATTATGGAGGGTGCTGGATGCTTAGGTTGTTCCAAATTTAATAGCAGGTAGATTAGTAAATACCTTCGTGCTCAGTGTGTCTGAAACTTGGCTGCATACTGGACACACCTAGGGAGTTTTAAGAAATACTGATGCCTGGGTCCCATCTCCCTCGAGAGTCTGCTATAACAGATGTGACTGTGGCCGGGCATGGGGATTTTTCAAAGGTCTCCACAGATTCTGGTATATAGCAGAATTGAGAGCCACCGGTCAGAGGCTTCTGTGGCTTGTGTGGCATATGTTTTCTTGTACATAAAGAATCCAGGCATTCACTACTTCCTGTTGACCTCAGAAACTTGTGCTGTTTTTTCCCCACTTGACCTAAAGCACACAAATATTCACACTCAGATGCATTCACACATGTAGGTAGCCTAATTCACTTTACAGTATTATAACTTCCTGATAATATTATCACTCCCTGATATGAACAAGGTAAGTTATATGACTTCCCTGTGCTTTCGTTGTTTTCATCTATAAAATGGTGATATATTAGTGTCTCCCTTCGAGGCTCCTGGGGATGACTAAAGAATGAAATTCAGACTCCTTCTGCAAAACTTTAGTGCAGCCATTTTAGAGCACACTTTGGCAATAACTGTAAGGCAGAATGTTTTATCCCCTGCCCTCTGAAAAGAGCTTTCAGGCCAATGAGTATTGTTATGTTCTTGGGTTAAGAAACCACTATAATAGTGTTTCTCCTGGGACTGGTTTGAGGTCATGGAGCCGTCATGATGATGATTCTCCAAGACTGGTTTTGAAACAACGCATGGAAGGGTGTCAGCCTCCTCTTCTCATTGGGAACTGGCCACTTTTGCTCTAGCCATCTCAGCATGTGGCAGTTTTCCTTACCAGTTCTTTTGTTTTGTCTTCCTTATTTCATTTAAAACTTGGTTTTGACTATTTTAAACAACTGATAACCATAGTTTTAAATCACCTCTGTGACATCCACAGCATTTGTTCACAAATGCCAGATTCTCAAATGAAAGTTGAAATAAAGTTGTCACAGAGTGAGAGTAAATTCAGCGCTAGAACTGTTCCATATTACAGTTCTTTTTAAATCCTGAAGCTTTTCAGTATATACACAGCTCTTTTTACAGACTACAAAATGCAGTTAATGCCATACACAGCTCTTTTAAAATTCTGAAGCTCTTCATTAATTACAAATAATAGCTGCCACTATTGAGCACTTACTCTTGGCCAGGTACCATGATGAACATCTTACAGGTTTTACTTAATCTTCACTATTGAACATTCAAGAGGTAGCTTGGGTTTGAATAACTATTTTATTTCTTTATTTTATTGACATATAGTTGATTTACAATATTGTATTAGTTTCAATTGTACAGCGGAGTGATTTGGTTATACATGTATATATCTGTATTCTTTATTTTCTGATTCTTTCCCATTATGGATATCAAATATAGTTCCCCGAACTATACAGTAAATCCTTGTTGTGTATTTTATATATGGTAGTGTGTATCTGCTAATCCCATACACCTCATTTATCCCTCCCTCCCCTTTCCCCTTTGGTAACCATATGTTTGTTTTCTATGTCTGTGAGTCTGTTTCTGTTTTGTAAATAAACTCATTTGCACTATTTTTTTTTACTAGATTCCACACATAAGTGATGATATATAATATTTGTCTTTCTCTGTCCGACTTAGTTCACCTGGTATCATAATCTCCAGGTCCATCCGTGTTGCTGCAGATGCCATTGTTTCCTTCTTCTTTATGGCTGAGTAGTAATTCCGTTGTGTATATGTATCCCGTCTTCTTTGTCCATTCGTCTATTGATGGACAATAAGTGTTTATTTTAAAGCTGAGAATATGTAATAATAATGTATTCAGTTCTTTCCATGTCCCAGGTGCTATTCAGATAGTCTGATTTGAACTCATTAGCGAATAACTTATTTGCTCAAAGAGAGGGTACATAACTTGCCCATTGTCATGCAACCGGTCAGCACAGAGCTGGGAATTTAACCCCGTCCTGTCTGCCTAACAGCCGATGCCAGTTTGCTTGATCACTGGATTTGATTACTTCCCCTAAAGGCTGATGTGTGATCAGCTCTGTAAGTATCCAGGTGCAGAAGCTGCAGGGGAAATTTTGTTTCCTTTCAGTCTCAGCCAAACGCCCACCACATTAGCAGGTGACATCTACGTTCCCAGGGACTGTAGCAGCGTGGCGATTGGTGACCCCTGATCCAGTACTTACCTGTCTCTCTATCACACAGTGCCTGCAGGGTAGGCTGTGCTCAATCAGTGTTTTGAGGTATTAGGTTTATGAATTAAAAACTCAAATAGAATAAATAGGCTTTTGTTAATAACATTCATACCAAAGTAAAGGAAGGTCTCTTTTGATTTGCACTCCAGAGGAGAGTGGACCCTTCAAGGCAAATTAGCTTAGATTCAGTTGTTGGAGAGCTTGTCCAGTTCGTCCCAGCTGTGCTGAGAAAAACATTCGGTGCCTTCTTGTTTATCATTCAAAGTGAAGATGTTTATTTTGAGAGGTGTTGCTAGATGGATTTTATAAATGCTAGTCCAGGTCTCTGAATTGAACCTTGCATGTTGAACTTTGGATTCTTTATTCTACTGGCTCAGGAACACCCACATTTCTGTGACTTTGCAGAGCTCAAGTACTCATTCTGTACCTAGTTAATTTCCCCCAAACAGAGCTGTTTCCAAAGGATTAATGCCCGGCTCTGTTGCAAGGTGGTCCTTTCCTCCTCACGCCAGCGACCTCCTCTGTGCTCAGTTGCTGTCACGTTTCATGAGAAGCTTCCCGAGGTGCCTTGCTCAGCGGGCATGTCAGCATGGTGTGTGCCTGCCATCTTGCAGCAGCAGTTTCCATGCCTCTTGAGAAGCAGATTAGGGGAAGTGATGGATGCTGAAATCGGTTTTGACACACCTCTAATCTTTTTTCTAATTGAAAGCTGTTATTAGAGGTGGTTCTTAGTGGTGCCTCTTGCAGGAACTCAGTTTCCGCTCCCCCTCAGAGCTCTTGAAACTTCTTTGTCCCACTGGCCTCTGTAGACTCTGGCTACTAAGGAAGGGGTGAGGGGAAGGACAGCAGAGGGTGAGCAGGCCAGCAGTAATTGTGTCCTCACTGGGGAGAAAGAGTCAGGTCTTTCTTCTGTAGGTGGGAATGGATTCTGTGGCGTTAATGTTCACTTGTTAGTGTTAGGTCAGTAGTAAGAAGATGAAGTAAAGGGGGAAAAAGAGATTAAAGGGCGGGGGCAGACCCTGTTCTTTTTTTCACAAATGATGACTGTTTGCTTTCAAAGTGCCTTCCAGATGGGCAAAGGATATGAACAGAAAGTGCAGAGAAGCTGAATGCACGTGGCAAATGGGGATTTTATAAGTTCAGCTCATTTGCAATAAGCAGTAGAAATTAAAACAAAAATGAAATGGCATTTTACTTACTAAATAACTAAGGAATTTTTTTTTTTTTTTGATTTTCCAATGATGCTTAATGTTGAAGGGTGCTGGGTGATAAGTACTTGCATATACTACTCTTGGGAATATGCACTTGTTCAAAATCTCTGGCAAGACATTATGAAAAGCCTGAAAAATATTCATGCCCTTTGACTTGATGAAATTCCAGGAATTTTTACTAAGGAAATCATAATTTTTAAAAAAAAAGTGTATCACTTGGGTATTTATAACAATGTGTTTTTCATAATTGCAAATTTGAAATAAATACTAGCAGTAAGTTTATGGGACATTCTAGCAATGGGCTGGAATATTAATATGTTGAAATAGTGTATCTGTTAAAACTGATGTTTACTAAGATTTTTATGATATGGGAAATGCTTATGATATATTGATAAGTAAAAGTTGTGTATTTAGTTTGCTTCTTATTTTTTCAAATAATACATACATATAAGAAAAAAAGACAAAGGATTTATGCCAAAATGTTAATGATTATTATGTCTGGGTAGTGGAATTTTCTTTACCTTTAAAAGGAAAAAAAAACCCTCTGTATAGTTAGCTTGTTTAATTCTGCTCTGCTCAGCATTTATGTAACCAATTAATATTAAGTGCCAATTATATATCAGCACTGACTTATTACAGCTGTATTTGTCTTAGAAGTATTTTTATTTTTACATATGCATCAGTTGATGACAGTATTGAGAGCTGCTTTCTCGGGGCTGTCAGTGGAGTGTGAGTTTCTACCGATGAGGACTAATGAGCCCTCCTGTGCTTCCCACAATTTGAACCTGCTACCAGAAGGAGAAAGATGGAGAAATCATCCTCCTTCTTCTATCATTATTTCATGGTCTCATGAACACTGTGGATTCATGAAAAGGACTTGAAAAGGGCTATATGGAATGGTCCTAGAGGTGCCATGAACGTGTCAAGGGAAATCTACAAACAATGGATATTAAAAATGCAGGAGCTACGCAGAATGACTTTTTTATTCTGGGAGCGGGATATTTATTTTTAAAATAAGGAAGAAAGGATGGGAATGGAGGGAGGGAGAGAGAAAAAGCTGTCCCAGTGAACTCTTTGTGTCACACCTTAGTTTCAGGTGATGATCTTCAACATGCTGCACAAGTGTGGTTTTCAAACTTAAAGTTAGTTGGGCCCATGATTTTAGTTCTCAGTGCAGATTGTAGATGTCACCTAGGGTGGTACCTGGTAGCACAGAGGGAAAGTTGTTGTGTTAGATCAAAACGGCTTCTTATTGTGAACGTTCATCTGGCCTGTGGGCCTCAGCTGCTTGGGCCTCACGCAGTTTCCTCATCCATAAGTTAGGGATGTGAAAAATGATCTCCAGTGATCAGATTGGTGGTTCCCAGTGGTGGGAGTTGGGTGGGGTGCTGGGAGGGGGAGTGGGATGAAGGTAATGAAAAGGTGCAAACCTCCAGTGATAAGATACATTAGTCCTAGGTATATAACGTACAACGTGATAGATGCAGTTAACACTGCTCCATGTCTCATACGAAAGCTGTTAAGAGAGTAAGTCCTAAGAGTTCTCCTCACAAGGAAAACATCTTTTTTCTGCCCAATTTTTTATCTCTATGAGACAATGGATGTTCACTACTTATTGTGACCATCGTTTCATGATACATCTAAGTCACATCGTTGTGCAGTACACCTTAAGCTTATACAGTGCTGTATGTCAGTTACATCTCGATAAAACTGGATGAAAACAAAACAAGACAAAGAAAGGAAAATGATCTACGACGCCTCTTAATTCCGTTGATTTTTGTGGCCCACTATGAGTTATCCGGAGATCTTTGAACCAATTCTTGCTCTGCTGGTATCCCTTGGGTTAGCACGCTTCTCTTGGCCATAGGAAAGGCTTCCATGAGTTGGAGTTGGGTACCTGATCATGTCACCTCCTGAGGACCTGTTCTGAGATGTGGGAAGAGGCTTTGATAGCTCCACAAATAGTGAGAGGCGAAAATAAGTGTACTGATAAAATTGTCTATCACGTGATGTACCCTGCCTTGTCACACTTAATCCTCATGCTCCCCCTGAGAGGTGGGTGTACTGATTATACCCATTTTACAGAAGTCTGGAGAGTCTAAGCAGTCATGGAAAGTCACACAGCTGGTAAGTGTCAGAGTCAAGAGCAGAGTCTAGATCTAGCTGACTCGAAGATTTGTGCTAACTCTCACGCATGTTCTTTCTGTTCTTTGACTACCAGAATCAATGAACTTCACAAAACATCCCAAGCCTCAAGTAGCTCAAAACAATGATACAGAATAGTGGCCACAGGCTGCATTGCCACGAGGTGTTTGTTGGCCTTTATAGGTTTACTTTAAGAATGGGATCCGTTGCTAATGTTTACAAATTGACGGTTTTGCATTGGGCTCACAGCATTGCAAGGCTGGTTGTCACTCAGGAACTGATGCCCCCTTCAGGTGGGGCATGTGCTGTGTGGTTTGCTGCTTACCCCATCTGACCTGCCTCCCTTGTAAAAACAAGGATCATATTTTGTGACATCTGAAAATTATGGAAATGCAAATTTCACTCCCCGTAAAGTTTTGTTCCCGCAGAGCCACGCCCACTTATTTAAGTATTTTCTGTGGCTGCTTGTCCCGGTTGCCTTACTACTTGGTCTCAGTGTCCCAGTCTGTACAGATCATAGGCTTATTGTAAATACCTAAAGAAACTGTATGTACCACAATGTGTTGAAAAGAATAAGAGTCTGTGATATGCTCTTAAATGGGGAAAACCTACATTACAGAAGGTGTCCTTTAAACCATTTAAATGTTTTAACGTGCTTCTGGGAAAATTACTAGAAATAAATATAAACTAAAATATTCAGACGGGTGATCCTGGCAGTGGGAGTATGCATGATTTTTCTGTTATATGAATCTGTGCCTTTGGGTGTTTTCTTTTTGAGTTTCAGGCATTGAGTATATAATCAGAGAAGCTCCTTCCAAAGAATAAAATAATAAGAATAGAGTATAAGACAGAGGGAGCAGTAACCCATTTAACAGCTTTTGGGGCCTCTCGAGCCCTCGTCCTGTGTTGTGCTGAAAAGCCAGAAAAGGTTCTGTGCCAGAGAATGTCTCCTTCAAACCCCATTCCATTGTTTTATGTGCCATCTGGAAACAGAAACACCCTGTTCTTTCCATACTTTTTCAGTCTTGGCATCTGAGCCTGGCATCACCTATGTGCTTTGGAAATTGTACTTAGAATTTGTGAGTTTCCTAGAACCCCACGGAACTCACAGATGCTCTATGACCTGTGTACTCAGCAGTGACTGAAGGCACACCAGTTCTAACTTGTGAAAGTGCTCCAAGGCCAGTTCTGCTTTTTAAGAGCGTCCTTCTAGGACTCAGGGCCAGGACCTGCCAAGTCCCTACAACCTTGGCTTTAAACATCAGATGTTCATCCATAGAGATGTCACTGGGAAAGCTGCAAAGCGGTGGTGGTGTAGGCTTCCCTGGGGGAGCAGACTTCCCCACTGGTGGGCACACCTGGACTTGGGAGAAGGGGTGCCGGTTATCTGAGCCATCTCTCTCAGCCGTGGACTAATCATTCCCATACAGGCAGCCTCCTTAGTCTCCCAGGAGTCACTCTGTGTATTGATATAAGCGATGTTATTCTGGAGCCTCCAAGATGAATGTGGCTTATACAATTCCTCCTTTGTTCTCCAGGGCCTGGGCAGACCAAATGCTCTCCAGAAGGCATCTCAGCAGGTGTCCTTAGATGTGTGCACTTTATTTAGGCTTGTTCAAGCTATAGCATGTAGTGGACAGCCTAGATAGAAATGTAGCAGCCAAAAAAAGAAAAAAATCGCAAGAACAGTGTATGTTGTTCAAGTCCATTAGAGGGAAACTGATTCACCATTGCGCATCCTCAGGTCACGCTGTGCTTTTGTTCCCAGGATAAAAGACAGGCAGAGAGGATGTAACTCAATGGTTAAACACTCAGATTAGAGTCAAGTGCACCTGCATTCAAGTCCAGGTGCTGCCGTAAACTGGCTGAGTGCCCTTGGGCAGCCTGGGCCTTAACCTTGGTAAATTTTGCTTTCCCCATTGGTAAAAGGAAGATATACAAAAGCACCTACTGCGTGGCATTAGAAACAACAACCGTGGTGTCGTGATGTGCGGCATAGCGTAGTACTCGGTGCACAGAGGTGCTCAGGGAGTTCAGCTGTTTATCTGTTTAGACATTTGCTGGCACATTTAGCCCTTGGAGCAGGTGCAAAGGGCCTGTTATGTCTGTGATCCATCTGGGGAATTTTTTCTAAGTTTAAGAAACCTTAATACCCAAAGTCAAATTTGGGAACAGTTTACATCTTGTGAAATTTCTGTTTATTCATAAAATCTTTCTCAAATTCAAAACTTCCTGCCATTCTCTTTTCCCAGCAAGGAAATAAGAATAATACCAATGATCGTCACTGTAATGGCAGCAACAAATACTCAACACCAGGCATTGTACTCAGCATTTTACTCCTTTAGTCCTCACAGTAAACCCTGTGAAGTTTGAACTTTTATCATCCCCATTTTTCAGATTAGGAAAATGAGGTATAAGGAGTTTAAAGTAAGTTGTGCCCAAGGTTAAGCAATCAGTAAATGGTGGAGCTGTGATCCGGCTGCAGACCATCTGGTCCTGGACCGCTGGCTCTTAGTGGCACCGTGTGAAGAATTTCCCCAGGTCGCGACGCTTGCCATTTTCATAGTTGAATCTAGCCTGTTCCTTTAAGAAGAACTAGACAGTAATAGTTGAGTGCATTCAAAGCAAGCTTTCACTCTGGCCTTGGAAGGAAATGAATCATACTGATTCTTTGAACAGTTTTGAAAAGAACTTTCACTAGATCTATGAAATGTCAAACAAACTGAATCAGATTTTTTCTTTTGTAGGAAGGTAAACTCTCTCTAGGTAGCTCAAGATGATAATCAAACAAGTTAAGTTGAGAAGTATAAACATTTTTTTGCACCTAAATCTTTGTGGTTTCATTTCTCAAATCTGTCAGGAGTGAAGGATTTCACTAGAGAATTTCCAGGGCTGAGTTTCTCAACCTCAGCACTGTTGACATCTTGGGTCAGAGAGTTCTTTGTTGTTGGAGTCTGTCCTGTGCATTGTGGGATGTTTAATAGCAGCATCCCTGGCTTCTAGATGACCCTCTTAGAAGGGTCATCTAGCAACCCAGTAGCAACCTCCTTCTTCCCAATGGCACTACCAAAAATGTCTTTTCCTAATGTCCCTGGGGAGCAAAATTGCCCCCTGGTGGAGATCTGCGGCTCGAAATTCCCACTAGGTTTGTCTTGGAATTTGAGTTCTGTCACTTGTGCAGTAGGTTAAAGTGACTGTGTCTTTAAAACTTTCTCATCTCTGATTCTCTCATCTACCTGCAGAAGGGCATGTTAGTCCCTTCCTGTAGGATGACTGGGACTCTGAAATGAGAAAACCTAATTAAATTATTGTGGATGGTTAATATATATGCTTTTGGTGGTGGGGGGTGGGGGGGAAGGGACTCTATCTTTTCCTTCCAAGCTCCAAAATTCAACAATTCTAATCATAATTATAGGTCTTAGTTTCTCTTCAGATGCTAACATATGTATGTGATAAATCAATATATATTTCTCTAGAACACAACTCTTGGGAATGAAAGTTGAGAGTGATTTTTTTCCTTTTTTTCTTTTTTAGCTGAGTTTATGTATTCTAACTAACACAGAAAAGTTTATTTTATTCCATGTGAAGGATTGTTCAAAGAAGATCAAGGCCAACTCTTTTGAATATCCACTAACAGTTGAAAAGGAAATGAGTTTAAATAACAGCTCTTGGGATTTAAGTTAGATATGTATGACAAGGAACTTTCAGACAAAAGTATCGGACAGTGGGAGTTCATTGCCAGAGCAGGTGATGGAATTGCCTTTCTTGGAGACTGTAAAACCTAGAAAGCCACTGATCTGGAACAGTCTGAAGTATGACTTCTAAATTTGGGAAACAGTCTTCACCTTGAAAGCTTACCCTTGAATATACTGCAAGCTCCACTTCTGGTCTGAGCTTCTGAGAAAGATTCTGGAACAATTGGCTGAGTGTTTCATCTTTCTTCCCTGTGGTCCTGGCCCCTTCCTCCCTACCCTCCTCTCACCATGTAGCTAAAAGAAGAACTCGAGAAACAGTTGGCTGAATTTTAGCACTTAAGACCTTGATGAAGGCAAAAACAAAAACAAGGAATAATTAGTCCCAGTTTGTCAGCAATTAATTGTACTTTGAATATAACTTTTTGCTTTTAGAAACTCAGGCAGACAGCATGCCATGGTTCTACAGTTCTTCAGCAGCCAGAGCGCACCTGAGTTACCACTGCACGGAGTCATCCCTACAGCTTCTTACAAAGACGAATGCTTGCGCCCCACCTCTGGGTTCTAATTCAGGAAGTTTGGGGGGTGCCAGGCAACAGTATCAGACACACACACACACACACACACCATTCTCATCACAATCTTAGCTCTTAAAAGGCTGGACTTTGGATCTTGGACGTTTCATATCTGTGCTTCTTCCCATCTGTAAAATGGGTTAATAGTCGTGCTCACCACACAGAGGTGTTGAGAGGGTGGCATAGATCACTCACCCCAAGTGCTCAGCACAGAGCCCAGCAGAGATGAGGTTTCCGTTAGCTGCTGCGTTGCCACTGTGATCATTGGCACCATCACCACTTCTGCCCTGGAAAACTTGGGCTGTTTTGTTTTTGTTTTAATTTTATTTTTATCAGTTATCTGTTTTATACACATTAGCTTGGGCTGTTTTTGATTCCTCCCTTTGTTAATTTCCTTCCTAATTATCTCAGCTACTTGCCAAATCCTGATCAGTCCAGATCCTCTTAAGGCTGTTTGTAATCTTCCTCTCCCCAACCTCCCTTTTCTATTCTTCTCCTCTACTTCATGCCTTGCCTAGACAACAAGCAGTCTCTTCGCTGACCTTCCCGCTTCCTGCCCTCCTTCCTGTCCTCTAAAGTGCAGCCAGAGTGATCTTTCGAATGTACACGGGGTATCCTTCCCTGGCTTCAAACCCTTCATTGCATTTAGAATAAAACCAGCTTCTCCCCTGGGTTTACATGGCCTGCCTGATGTTATCCGCCAGGCATCACCTCGTGCCACTTTCTGCCTTGTCTACCATGTTTGAGCCACCGTGATCTCTGACCACATTTGGCTGTACTTGAGGTGCGCAGAGTTCTTTTTTACCCCAGGACCTTTGCACAGGCTCCTTCTGAAGCTCCTAATGACTCTTCACATAGCTACCTCCTTACTTCAGGTCTCAGCCATCATCACCTCTTTAGATAGGTTTTACCTGACCACACACATTCAACATCTGTATCTTACTCCTTATGTTTTTAATCTCAGCTTCCTGTCTGTTCTCTTCCTAGCATGAGACAATCTGTCATTATTTTGTTTATTGGTTTACTTGTGTTCTCTCACATCCTTTCACTATAATGAACCTAGTTTAGTGCTAACGGTATGGAGGATGCCCAGGAAATATTAGTGGGATGAGAGAATGAATGAATGATAAGTGAATGGGTGAATGAGTTTATTTCCTTGTTTGTTCCTTCACACACCCACAGATGTGTGTTGAGGAGCTCCCGTAAACAGGACGAGCTGGGACTCTGAAGAGAAGAAGAGATAGAGGGATGTAATCTAGGACCCATGGGAATGTTTTAATTTTTCCAGAGCACTTGGACTGATTTTACTTTTTGGACAGAGCGAGTTATGTAATTATATGATTTTTCCTTTTCCACATCGGCTGCTACAAATTTAGAGCCAAATTTGTGGCCCATACGTCTTCTTGGTATGCAATTTTGCCTCATTCTTGGATTCATTTCATGTCCCTGTCCTCATTTTTCTTTTCCTTTTGTTCCTATTTTTAATTTATGTCATCTTGTATTTGATGTATCCTCATAAGCTGCCTTAACATCTCCCTGAAACAAGACAAAGTAGACATCCATCAGTCTATAAAAATGTGACAAGGAGAGCTTTATGAGACATATAAATAAAGTGCTTCTGGCGTTAGAGAGATATTTCCCAGGTGACTTCTGTAAGCCCCAGGGAGCAGGGCAGAGGGCTGAGAGTCTTCTCCAGGGGAGACCTGAAACACTTAGTAGGCTCAGGAAATGTGACTTCAGTTGAGATTAGTAAGGGGAGGATTTAATTCAGGTAACTGGTTATTTTGCCTGTTTTGACTGCACGCTGGAGCTCTGGACCTCATGCTGCTGTTTCTCATTATCTTTCTTCTCTGGAAACACCATATAATTTTCAAAATAATCGAGAGGCACCCACTCTGCTCTCTCTGAAAGGTTCACACATGCTTTCTCATAACTCTATCTTACTGATTCTCAGTAGATTTGTGATCTGTGGGGACGGACAGGGGCTTGCTGCTTCTCCACTTCTGTTCACTGTTGCATTTGCTTACAGGGTGTTCTGATTCAGATCTGGACAGTGAGGAGAATCAGACATCTTTCTGGGTCTGGGGGGCTTTGTGTGTACAATGCCGGCTGTGGTGGTGAGCTTACCCTTCCTGTGGCTCCACGTACTCGGTCTGCCCCAAACATGGAGCCTTGAGTCTGTAGTCCAGACTGCTCCCAGGACCCAGACTTGAATATTCAGGGCCCTTCTCAATGTCTCTCTCTTCTTGGATGACTAGTAGGCGTCCTGAGTTGACATGTCCAAAGTTGAGTTCCTCGTCTGCTCCCCGCTCCAGCTGCAGCTTTTGCCACCTCTGTTGATGACAGTTATTCATCCTACTCCTGAGGCCAAAAGTTTCAAGGTCACCTTTGGCTCTCCTCTTACATCTCACACTCAGCCCACCAGGAAGTGCTGCAGGCTCTGCCTTCGCAGTAGGCAGACTGAGCTTTTCCCATCACCACAACCACCATCTTAATTCTGGTCAGTCTCATCGCTTGCTTGCCTTCCAGTGATAGCATCACTTCCATTCCAGCGTCCAGGGAGCTCAGGAAAACCTTCCAGATGGACTCTCTCATCACCCTGAGTCTAAAATCCAAAGTTCTTCAGTGGCCTCATGCCAGTACGTGATCAACAGCCCCTTGCCCCCACCGTTTGTTCCTCTCAGTCCTTACAAGTCTCATAAACCGCTGCGCTCTCTCAGCCTTACTGCTCCAGCCGCATTGGGCTGTTTCTATTCCTTGAACATGACATGCCTGCTTCTGCCTCAGGACCTTTACATCAGAGGTCCCTCATGCCTGGAACACCTCTACTTCCCTAAAGTCTTTGTTTGGTCTCCCTGGACAATCTGTTTCAAATGAGCACATTCCTCACTGGGATTCCCCATCTCTCTAGCATGCTGTTTTTCTTTTATGCAAAGCATTTAATCACTTTCTAACACAATGCTTTTTTTTTGGGGTGGGGGGGGTGAGGGAGGGGGTATGTTTTGTCTGTCTACCCTTCTCCCACCCTGCACTAAATGTAAGGGCAAGGATCTTTGTTTCATTCTCTGATCCCAAGGGCCCAGAACAGTGCCTGACACATTGTGGATTCTGTATCATCATTGCTGAGTTAATAAATGAAGCACTATCTCTTCTCCAGAATGCTCCTCATCTCTTAGCATCATTTGATCTGATGCGCTGTCCTACTTTAGGAGCCCGTCTCTAAAATCTTAATTACATTGATAAAGCTGGGGCAGATTCCTCCAGAATAAATTGTGACATAACGGCACCCTCTGCATGAACCTTGCATAATTCTTCAGTAACTCTCTTCTGGAGCCTCCTGGATCCATCTGGAAACCATTCCAGCAAACATCCATCCCACGTAATAGATCACTATTTTCCTTTTGCATGTGACTCTGGCTCCCCAGAGCCTGCAGTCAGCATCAAGATGGATTTCTTATCTCTGTGGCTTCATTAAGGGTGTACATATTTGGTTGCCAGTGCTACGGTTCTCCACAGTGCAGTTTGTTGCAACAAAAGAAAGTGTTGGCCAAATGATTTGTCAGCATATGTTATAAAGCCACACAGGCGCTCTTTATGTAACTGGAAAATACTGATCCCAATTAGTGACAGATTAAAGACCGAGAAGGGGAAATGGTGTTGCTTTCTTCAAAGGGACTTAGAGGGTTGATGCGAAGGTGTAGGGGCGGGGTGGGGAGGAAGAGGAGAAGAGAGACGGAGAGCAGAAAAGGAGCCAGCTGTAGATGACGGAATACAGTTCTGGAACCCAGGAAACAGGCTTTAGCGTCATGGGGCCCAGCTATCTATCTATTCGACTTCCAGTATTCTTCAAGGTAATAACCTTTCCAGGCCAACTGGTCTCATGCCTCAGTTCTTGGAAAGAGAAACGTTCACAGGCTCTCTGAAATGGCAGGGACCGGAGCTGACCCACCAAGGACTGGGAGTCCTGCCGTGGGGCCATGCAGAGCCCCCGGGAGGCTTGGTGAACCGGGATGCTACAGCTCAGGGAGGGAGGCCCTGACTGCTGAGGCTGGCAGCCACGTGTGAACTCAGCAGCTTGTGATCCCGGCTGCCTTTGGAAGTGACTCACCTCTGCATCGGGAGAGCACATTAGACATGTCTGGCCTCTTCTCCATGAATAAATATTTGACCTCTTGATGTTCTCCAGGCGGCTTCCTAATTAGGAAACTCAGACAGATCTCTAAGAACAAACCTAAACATGGCTTCCCAGTGCAGGGCAGGACTTCCCTTCCCCTGTGTTAAGTCCCTGAGCCTGTCGCACCCGGGTATGTCTCTTAGACTCGCCTGCTGTGAAAGAGTGTAATACTGGCGATTTTGCTTTGTTTCTGTTAGAAGAAAAGAACTTCCCTTATCAAAACCAAATGTTTATCTAGTAAGACTTGCTTCATCTCATATTCTTTTTGGCAGTGTCAGCATGTAAATGTCCGTGCTTGGAGGACAGACAAATATGTCTTCTCAGCTGGTGAGGTAAATGATGGTCTGAGTTATCTATGCCGTGAAGGATGCATTGCTCTGACATCCTACATGCTGGGGAGGGGGGCAGGGAGTACCATGGAAATACCCCTTCGTTTATTCTGAAGCTCTTCTATGGTAATGTTCCTTGGAATGTTTTTAAATTGAGTGAACTCAAGAATTTACAATTGTTAGATCGGGGCAGGGTTTTAAACTTTTATGATGTAGCTGTGAGGCTCGCAGACTAAACGGATACCAAATGTACTCATGGTGTGGTGCGTGGTTTGGGGGTCCAGATTCCTTTGCTTCAAGGTATTGTTCTTGAGCTCGCAGTTTTCTCTGGATGAAAACCAGCCTTCCCTCGACTCACTCCCCTCCCCCATCACCAACCCCCGCTCTCGTCAGCAGGAAGATATTTTACATTAAGAAAAGATTTCTTGCGAAATGAAGATAGGGAATTGGGAGCTGGGCTGCAAACTTCCAAATGGTTCTCGAGTCGGGTGATTTTTTTGCCTTGCTGTCTGGTTTTCGGGGTGACTTCACCCACTCACCCCGCCCCCCCCCCCCACACACACACACTCTTATCTGAGAGTAAGTCCAAGTTCAGGATACAAAAGACAGTCTGCGGCCACACAACCAGTAGAAAAGCTCCCCTGAACGTTGTTTAATGATCAGTCCAGATGTATATATCCTGCGTGTTGAATAAGACACTCCCAGCAGAGGAGAGATGAGAAACAGGCACTTCTCCGTGGTTCACGATGTCATAGCTCTCTTTGGCTAGCATGTGATTACAGCCGTGTGTATTATTTAAAAGGTTCTTTAAAAAAACATGACCACGGGGGAAAATCGAGTGGCTTTCTCTTCCTGCTGTCTGTGGATGATGTTTTAATCATGGCACCCATAAAAATGTGTTTTCTGGTGAAATTTGTCAAAATCAATAAGGCAATTTTCTATCCTGTGGCAACATGACTTAAGTAACTTACGTAATTACTCAGGACAACCCAGGCCTGCTCTGCATGTTTAGACTGTGTTATTCTTACTGGTCTCTCCCCCTGAAGACCCACTTGGGATGAACCTTGTCACTATGTTCATCAATTCCCATCCTGCCAGTGTAAGTGGAGCTGCACCTTCCAGGGAATGGTTACAGTTTAGGTAGTTAGGTTCATTTACATAGAAGGGGGTTTTAAATACCAACAACCCAGGGGATGTGGTGCTTGAGGGTCTGGGGTCCAGAGCTGGATGAGAGGTAGACATCGCCTCCTTGAAACCACTGTGATTCTCGAAACCCAGACTAGTACACTGAGAAGGTGCTCTGCCAGGACTGAGAGGACGTGCAGGGCGGAAGGCATGCCCAACTGTCAGGCTACATTCCACAGTAGTCTCCAGAGCTGCACGTGCCCCAAGTGAGTTTTGACCCACAGTCACGTAGCATAACTCTAAAGCAAAGGTTCGCCATTTACAACACAAATCTGGCTCCTTGTCTGTTTGTATAAATAGAGTTTTATTGAGACACAGTCATGAGGTTTGTCTCGTTACCATCTGTGTCTGCTTTCCCTCTACAGTGGCAGAGGTGAGCAGCTGTGACAGAGACCCCACGACCTGCAAAGCTGAAAATACCGCCTCTCTGGCTCTTTACAGAAAGACTTTGCCAACCTTTGATGGATTTTTAACTTAGAGGCCACAGTTTTCCAAGAGTGTCCATGCATGGTCTTGCATGGAACGAATCCCCTGTCCTAATGTGCAGGATATTTTATGTGTGTGTGCGCCCACCTAGGATTTTCTGGAGAGGAAGTATATGGATTATAGTAATTTGTCCAAGGTGTCTGTGATCCTAAGATAAAGGTCCTTAACTTGAGAGGATTTGCAGATCATACCCCTTTTACAGGCTTGACCTCTGCTCTTCCTTAACTTGTTTTTCCATCCTAAGCCCTCTAGGATCCTGCTAAGTAACTGGTCAGAAAAGTAAATTACATGTGCAGTATGAATATCTAACAGGAAAGTGTTTTGCTCCATGAGAACAGTTTTATTTTAATCAATGCCTTCCATGCCAGAGCCTAAGGGTCGTGTCATGGGGGCAACATTAGAAACAGAGGAAATAGTGGGGTGGGGAGGGGTGGCCAGGAAGCAGTTGCCCGGAGGCAAATGGAACTTTTTTTTGGGTGGGGGGGTGGGTGGTTTGGTCCTGTTTAAAGAGATAGGGCAGTTATGTTTCTGGTCAAATAAGACCAGAAAACCATAGCAGTAGCCACTCTTTAACAACGTATAAGGCAGCTTGTTAAGCACGTTATATGAAATATCTTACATCACACAACTCCCCCGGGACTTGGCATCTGTAATGTTAGAATGGTGGCCGTGCAAAGTGTAGACAGTATAAGTGTTAGCGGTTAATTATCATCCTTGGCTTCACCATGCCTGCTGATCATCTGAGGAAACTGAGGCTCTAGCTTGTTGTCTAGGATTTCCCAGCTCCTGGAAATCACAGGCCCTGGACCTTGTGTCTCTCAGTCTCGGAGGTGGCACTAGAAGCCAAGTCTGTTAACTTCCAAAATTGTCACTTTGTTTTTAAACCGTGTTCTTCTAACCAGCTCCATGGACACCAGGATGTGGGTGGTTCCTCTTTCAAAAGGCACCCAGAAAAAAATCCTGTGGTGTTGGTATCAAGAAACGCATTTTTTCTCCATATTTCCTCCTCATCTCCCTTCTTTGAAAGGCCTTATTTTGAGCATCCTGGCTCTAGAATAGAGGTTCTCAGACCTGGCTATCCATCTACACTACCTAGGAAGCATAAAAAAGTGCAGATTCTTGGTTACTACACCAAGACCTACTGAATCAGCATTTCCGAGGATGGGCCTTGGAAGCCTGTGTGTTTTACACACCTCTCTGTGTAGTAACGTTCTGGCCAACCAAGCATTGGTCCATCAGCTGTTGCTTGGACAGCACTATTGTCCATGCCACCCAAGCTCTGGCCATGTTAGACAGTCAGGGCGGGGGTGTAATGGTTGCTGAGATCTGAGTGCTTCAACCAAGGTGACTCACCCCCCTTTTGGAAACAGGCAAGATGTTCCCTCTTTGCAGTTGGGTCCTCCTGTCCAAACAGAGCCAGAAATCTGTGGGTGGTCCCAGGCAGGCAGGAGGGCTCCCTTCTGGCAGAGCCAAGAGGGAACAGGCTGAGATGCAGTTGGTTCTTAGGAAGGAATAGAGAAGGGTGGGGGTGGTTGGCCCAGAAACAGCAGGATTAGGAAGTTGATTCGGAACTCCAGCTGAAGTTGGAAGAGGGAGAGAGAGTATTCCTCTTTTTCCTTTAGGCCTCATTTTAAGGTCTTTACTACATCTTCATTTGACTCTTAAGATCCATGGAAGTGAGAGCTATCCCTTTAAAAAGAAAAGCATATTGTATAACAAACGATAGCCCTTTATTTCAGAGTTTATGAGCAGTGTTCCCAGGGTTCATACCAGTGACCCTCTCCCCAACCCTGGCTAGTTACAAATTGGCCACTGCACTTGAAATCCATGTAGGTCTAAATTACATACCGACTGAAAGTATGAGAGGGGGAAGGCTTCGAGGTTGGAGGTTGGAAATGACTACAGGACCCCGCAGGCGAGCTTGCCAGATTCTTGATGAGAAATCCGAATCTCAAAAAACATTAGAGCAAGGTGCTGTGTGTGTGCGTGTTTGATGTGCATGTTTGTGTGCGTGTGAAGATATTTGCTAGTCTGCACTGGTCTTTTTAGAGGGGGTCAAAGCAATTAAGCTTTTTTTTTTTCCTTTTAACTAGAAGTTTGGAAAGAATTTGCAGGATTTAAAGTTTGGAAGGTATGCAAGGAACAGACGTATTTATATTAAACTCGATATTCGAGAGTCTTCTTTCCTCAGAAGCAACATGAGTAACTACCAGTGGGAATTGAGCACTCTGAGTCATGCATTTTGATTTCTGTCTGGCTTTTCCTGATGGGTTGATGTCCCTGGAACCTCAGGGGTATATGCAAACGTCATTGTGTTTTTCCTGAAGTGCTCCTCTCCTGGGTTAACTCAGGCAGGGGGGAGTGTCATCATTGAAATGTAGATTGCCTGTAATACTTCTGCTAATTGAGTTATTAATTACGTAAATAAGGCTCTTTCTAATTCCAGCTTCTCTAAACTCTTTGCTGCTCAGATGTGACTGGATAGAAAGTTTGGATTGGGGTACAGCCGTCCTGTTCTGCTAGTATATGGATTGGAGAAGGGGTGGCACATGAAAATCTAATTAGTTGAAGGGATGGAGAGAGATTCAGCGTCACACTTGTACCACGTTAATGATCACAGCCCCGAAGCATCTTCCCTTGTCTCTGTTATTCTTATTTAGAGACCAAGACTTGAACTCAGTTCCCTTGCGCGCTTCCCTGCTTCCTCTGAGAGGGGTCCCAACCTAGAAGCTTCCACGGAGAGTATTGAAAACTGCCAAGGAGGACTGGCTTGTGAGTTGGAACTGTGTTCATTATAACCCTGGGCCGGGACCTCATTGCCCGGCAACCCATCACCACCACGTTCATTATTCCTCAAGAGTAAAAATATTTCTCTTTTTAACCGCAGGCAAATATAGAAGTAGGACTGCGCCAGATGTGTGTGTGTGCTTGTGTTTAATTTTTATTGGAGCGTAGTTGACTTACGATGTTGTCTTAGTTTCAGGTGTACAGCAAAGTGAATCAGTTATACATGTATGTATATCCACTCTTTTAGAGTCTTTTCCCATATACCTCATTACAGAGTATTGAGTAGAGTTCCCTGTGCTCTACAGGGGGTTCTTAATAGTTACCTGTTTTATATATAGTGGTGTGTATATGTCAGTCCCAATCTTCCAATTTATCCCTCCCGGCTCCTTACACCCCCTGGGAACCATATATTGGTTTTCTACATCTATGGGTCTATTTCTGTTTTGTAAATAAGTTCATTTGTATCCTTTTTTTAGATTCCACAAATAAGCATGAGCCAGCTTTGAGGGAGGAGCTGAACTTCAGTCTGTGACCTGAATCATCAAAGCTGTCCTTAGGGTGGGGAAATTACGGGGGTGGCTCTAGGCCTCCAATTTTTTCAACAGCTTTATTGAAATAGAATTTACATACCATACAACTCGTCTAAATAAAGTGTACAATTTGGTGATCATTAGTATATTCACAGAGTGGTGCAGCTCTCAGCACTGTCTAGTTCCAGAACACGTCCTTCATCTCAAGGGGAAAAAGACATACCATTAACATCGTCATTCCTTCTCTCCTAGCCCTAGTAATCCCCAGTGTGGTTTCTGTCAGTGGATTTGTATATTCTGGACATTTCATATAAATGGAATCATGTAATACATGGCCTTTGTGACTGGCTTCTTTGATTTAGCTTCATGTTTTCAAGTTTCATCTATGTTGTAGCAATTATCAGTACCTCACATATTTTTCTTGTTCAGTGATCTTCCATAGTATGGATATACCATGTTTTGTTTTCTTAAATGTTGATGGACATTTGGGTTGTTTCCACTTTTTAGTTATTGTGAATAATGTTGCTGTAAACATTCATGTACAGGGTTTTGTGTGGACATCTGTTTTCTTCTCTTGGGTATTACACCTATGAATGGAATTTCTGGGTCAGAGAGTAAATCCATCTGTAACATTTTGAGAAATGGTCAAACTGTTCCAAAGTGGATACACCATTTTACATTCCCATCAGCAATGTATGAAAGGAAACATCTCTCTACATCCTCACCAATACTTGTTATCTTCTATCTTTTGATTATAACCATCCTAGTCGGTGTGAAGTGGCATTTCGTTGTGGTTTTGGTTTCTTCTTCCGTGATGGTTCATAATGTTGAGCATCTTTTCACGTGCTTATTGGTCATTGTATATCTTCTTCAGAGAAATGTCTGTTTAGATATTTCGCCCACTTTTATCTTTCTATTGTTGAGTGTTAAGGATTCTTGCTAGTAGATAGTAGATAGTAGTCCCATATCAGATATATGCTTTGCAAATATTTTTTTCCATTCTGGGGATTGTCTTTTCACTTTCTTGGTGGTATCCTTTGAGGCAAAAACATTTTTAATTATAATAAAGTCCAAGATATCTGTATTTTTCTTTCATTACTTGTGATTGGGGTCAGATCTAAAAAACCATTGTCTCTCCCTAGGTTATGAAGATTTACCCTTGTGTTTTCTTCTGGAATTTTATAGTTGTAGCTCTTACATTTAAATTTGTGACCCATTTTGTGTTAATTTTTGTGTGTGACACGAGGAAGGGATTCAGATTCTTTATTTTGCATGTGGATATCCAGTTGTCCCAGAACCATTTGTTAAAAAGGCTGTTATTTCCCCCATTGAATTGCCTTGGCACCCTTTTCAAAAATCAATTGACAACAGATACTTGAGTTTCTTTCTGGGCTTTCCATTCTATTCCATTAATCTATATATTTATCCTTATGTCAGGACCATACTATCTTGATTATTGCAACTTTATAGTAGGTTTTAAAATGTGGAAATGTGAGTCTTCCAACTTTGCTCTTCTATTTAGGTTGTCTTGGCTATTCTGGGTTCCTTGAATTTCCATATGAAATGTGTCAATTTCTGCAAAATGCCTAGTTGGGATTTTAAACTATGCCCGAAATGTGAGTGGGTCCTCAATTTATTGGCTGTAGGCAGTAATTCAGGGAGGTGGTCCAGAGCGAGCTAAAAAAATGGGGTGGGGGGAGGCCATTCAAGATAAGCAGCTGACTTTTCTTGCTGCAGTTAAAGTGTGTGTGCGCACGCACACACAAACACACACACATGCAGGTAGCTCCAAATTCTCATCTACTTCCATCATCACCTCGGTCCTGTGCAACTCTGCTACTACAGGTGTGTTGGGAGTACTGTAGTATCATTATTCCCATTTTACAGATCATATGAATCTCATGTGAGTTGATATATGGTTGATTTATCACACTGTGTGGCACAGAGTGAGTGCTTGATAAGTGTTTGCTATTGTTGCTGTTGTTGTTGTTGTTATTATTGCTGTTGTTTTCCTGAGTGATATCAGTCACCTAGAGAAGCAGTCAGTCCTTAAACAAAATATAGAATTCAGTAATATATAGACTTAGTCCTTCAATAAATGACATAGGGAATCCCTGTCTCTGCCTGGCCCTTCAGTTACCTCTTGGGCTCAGATGTGAAGTCTAGAGTAGCGCTTCTCAAACGTTGGAGTATAAGAATCACTTGGGGATCCTATCTATTAAAATGCAGATTCTGATTCAGTAGGTCTAGAGTGGAGTCTCAAATTCTGTATTTCGAACAAGCACTTGGGTGATGCCTTTGAGAACCACCCTTTGATGGGTAGGGTGGTGGAAGTCTTACAAGGCACACCCAGGTAAGAGGTGTTCAAGATCATCTCTGACACTTGGGGGCAGATGAGAGGTTAGGAGAAAAGGCTTCCATCAAGTGGAAGTTGAGAAATCTACACTGTGAGACTTGGATTATCTAGCTCTTTCTTACTGTGGTCATTCCCCTTTGCTATCCCACTTTCTCCAATAAACATTGTCTGAACCAGAGATATCTAAACTCTTAATTGCACTCTCTCTCACTGGAAAATGTTGGATCACAGACTGCCAAACTGTGTATATTTACTTATCAATAAATTAGACACACATACTCCTGTGATTAGCTAAAACAGGCAGTACTTGCTTTGCATGGCAGTATGGGACTGTAAAAATAACCATGCCAGATGACACTTTGCAGAATGATCTTTTTTTTTTTAAATTTATTTATTTATTTATGTGTTGGCTGTGTTGGGTCTTTGTTGCTGCGCATGAGGTTTCTTTTAGTTGCGGTGAGAGGGGGCTACTCTTCATTGTGGTGCGTGGGCTCCTCACTGCCGTGGCTTCTCTTTGTTGCAGAGCACGGGCTCTAGGTGCGTGGACTTCAGTAGTTGTGGCACATGGGCTCAATAGTTGTGGCTCACGGGCTCTAGAGCACAGGCTCAGTAATTGTGGCGCATGGGCTTTGTTGCTCCGTGGTATGTGGGATCTTCCTGGAGCAGGGATCGAACCCGTGTCCCCTGCATTGGAAGGTGGATTCTTAACCACTGAGCCACCTAGAAAGTCCCTGCAGAATGACCTTAATAAGCAATGGGAGAAATTACAGTTGTACTGTGACCTTTAAAAATGTTTTTCAAAGCAGTAAAAACTCTCTTACTGTTGGTTATAAATGCATAGGGAAATCAGAAAACTAGTAAAACTAATATTTGGTACACTGCATCTTAAAGCACTAGAAACACTGAGAGTTAAAATGCGTTATTTCTTTGGATGTACTTATCAAGAGTAGTTTGAACAGTGCTTGTCTGTCTTGTCTCATCTTATGATACAGATGAAGCATCTTTTCTAGAACATTGCAGATTGTCATATTCCTTTGTAAGCTGGGATCAGTCTCCATTTGATGCTTTGTGGTTTCATGAATTATCACTGAGAGCTCCTTACTTTTTGTCATGTGTCACTTCCTCTGGAACATACATCTTCATCCTTTTTCATCACAACCATTTTCCTTTATGTCGTTAAGTTTACCTTCATTAAATTACTCTGGCTCCATATTCAGAATTCCTTGGTGTCGCATAGGTATCACTGAGAGACGAGAAGGCAGCACAATTACATGCTTTGCTCTCTGTGCCTGAACTGAATAACAGATGCTCGGTGACCAGTCACTGGCAGATTTTGAAAGTCGTGACATGATTGGTCACTGATCATAATGTGCACCTGTTATTTACATAGTGATTTGTGGACTGAAGCAGTGATTTCTATACTTTCTGCAGATCACTCATAGTTAATATACTATAGAAACTGAAATTTGAATCATGATGGGAGGCCAGTTGTATCTGACAAAACTGGTGTAACTCAGATTTGTGCATAAGGCCCTGTGCAAAGTAAAGACTGTTTTCCAAAGCATGATATACACATGAATCAAGATTCACAGTTCATCACATGCAGAATTCATACTTCAAAGAGCCATCTTGATAATTTGTGTTGTATTTTTTTTAACCAAATTATGGTTAGTGCTCCTTGCTGTTGTTTTTATTTTATACTTTGGCATCAAAGGAGTCCATACCAGGGGTGGAGATGCGCTAACTCAGCCGTTTTTCGCATTTTCTTGTGCTTGCATTAGACAGTTACACTCCATATTTTTTTGTAGTAATCTGTTTAGGTCAGTTGTAAATTTCAGTTCAGGTAATACTAGGTATCCACATCCCGTAAACCCATTTAATCTGGCAATCAGTATCCTCACTGTCAACTGTCCTGAAGTGTGGCTCTTCCCCCCTCCTCTCAGGGTGCTGTCAGTGCCACATAGGAGGCGTGTCACGTGACCATCTGACAGCACAATCAGGTGAGGGCCCCAGTGTCAAGCCACATATGAAATATCTGTAAGTTTAATGCTCTGAATTTTAGGTAAAAATCAATGTAAAGATAAATTCTAATACTGTCACTTAATCCGCTATGGAGACCACCAGCCTGAACGTTCTCCTTGTACTTGAGCTGTGCTCCTGCTAAGGAAGGGTCCTTTGATGGAAGGGGAAAGGAGTCCATTTTTCTCTCCTGCCAGCATGGTGATTGGTACTTGAAGGTTCTTGAGGACAGTGTCCTCAAAACTTTTTGCACATTAGATTCACCTGGGGAACTTTGAAAAGCATCCGTGCTGGAGGTCCCACGTAAGACCCTTTTAATAAAATTTTCTGGGTGGGGGCACAAGAATACCTGTATCTTTTTACAGAGCACGGTTGTTTCTAATGCACAGGTAGGATAGGAAACTACACCCTCAAGGATAAGAAGGTTTTCCCTCCATTGCCAGTCTTGAAGGACCCTAGCTTTATTTATTTATTTATCTATCCATCCATCCATCCATTCATTTTTGTATAAGTATTGAGGTACAACCTCTGGCAAGCAGCCTTTGTACTGTCTTCTTAGTGACCATATTTGCCAAGGAGGTACCTCTTTTAGTCATTTTAACACCAGTAGAGGAAAGTTATCTGAGCATGAAGTCATTGCTGGTGGCTCTGCCTTCTAAGGATGACTCCATGGTTGTAGTAGAGTCCTACAAATGCTGGAGTGGGCCTAGGATTCTTTACAGTGTTCAGCCTTCGCCTTCCCTCTGAAGCTTGTTCTGCAGTTAAAAATGAAAGCATTTACTGGACATCCCAATGGATAACAGCTGATATGGTGATCAAACATCAAAGGATAGTGTTGCCCATCAAGAAGTTCTGAAGCAAACGAGACCCAGTCAGCCCACAAAGGATGAGGGCCAGGGATACCCAAGACAGAGTTGATTTCCAGACACAGAATCCCAGGGAGGCTTGTTGAGTTGTTGAAGGCCTCTCAACAAATGTGCCTCAGAGCTAGTACTGGTCCCCAATTTCCCGGCCCTTTTTTCTTGATCTGTTTACTGAATCATATGGTCTGAGACCCACCTGCATCTGAATAGCTGGGGAGTTTATTAAATCTCAGATTCCTGGGCTCTGCCCTAAGTGGTGTGAATTATAATGGGGTGACCTGGAGGCTGGCAGTCTGCCTTTTAAACAAGCTGCCTTGGCTGTATGGTCATTAAGGCACGCTGAAGTTGGGGCATCATTGTTCTGGCTTGAGCTGCCATTATGCAATAATCTGCATGCCCCTGTACACAGAATTCTAGAATTTGAATAGTCAATGGCAAAGATTTGTAGTGTTCTTACAAGATTGGTATGTATGTTTTGAATATGGGTGCAAGAGAATGACTATCTGTCTTTGGTAAGAGGCATCCTTTCCTAAGAAATATTTGTAAACAGTTATTCATAATATATCCAAATATGTTAAGAAGTTACTTAAAGTTTAGTGGGCATTTTGATCCACGGCTATGTCCATCTGCCAGCAAAGCTTAGCATGACTTGGCAACACAGGAGCTTTGGAATTGGCCAGATCCAGGGTCAATTTTTGCCTCTGCTGCTTATTAGTTATGTGAAATTGGACAGTTTATTTAAACTGAGTCTCAGTTTCCTCATCCAAAAAGGAGTCTATTTATATCAGTTTTGAAGAGCTCTTGGGAAGATTATAGGAGAAAATAAATGCAGAGAACTTAATAAAAGGGATACGATTTCCATTCTAGAACTGACATACTGTTTTTCTGTGTTCGGGGCAACCAGGTCATATTTCAAATGCATTAACTGCGTTGACTGAAGAAAACCTTAGGTGAACCCTTTTGTAGCCAGACAAAGAGTTTTGAAAATTGGCAACTCCCACAAAGCCTCTGCTCTGCCTTTGACATTATTATGTGGTAATAATGTGGGTAGAGGTACAAAGAGTATGTGTAAGAGGCACAAAGAAATATAAGATGACGTCTTCTTTATACACAAGTAGCTCGCAAGTCCAGTTGGGGAGAAGATAGCGATAAGCTTTTGTTTGATTGTCACTTAACAGTTCCCACTGTGGTTATTACGGTTTTTCCTTGTGGCAGCCTGAGGGGAGATAGGGCAGCTGCCATTGCCATCGTCACCTCCATTCCACAGGCGAGGAAATTGAGACTCTGAGGGCCTCCGACTTGATCACTGCAGCTAATACTCAGGCTCTGAAGTCTGCACGTGCTGCCTCCTTCTACCCATGAAACAATCAGAGACCACAAAGCTTGTCACTAATGGCCAGGTGTGTACCTGGGGTTTTGATGGACTGCTGGTCTTACACCCGGTTCCTTCGCATGCGTTGTTTCCAAGGACAAGGTTGTGACCCGTGCTGGCTTCTGAAACGGGCCAAGATGGAGTAGGGAACCCTGGAATTTACTTATCGGCATTCCGTTTGTCTACTGGATCTGCCTTGGCATTTTTCTTTCCAGTACACGTCCAGTGTGTAAAAGCACATACCCCCGGCTACAGCTCATCTCCTTAGTGCTGACTTGAAAATAATTAAGGCACATGTAAAGTCAGCATATCTGTCTTCCAAATGCTGTTTTTTTTTAAATGGGTGTCTTGTTGAAATTGAATTAACTGCTGGAATCAAGAGTGCAGTAACTATTTTAAGTAATTCACTTAGACTTTTTTTTTTAATCTGTTTTTTAATATGTAAAACAGGCCTAGGGCTGCTTACCTACCTCAGAGCTGACTCCTGCAGCTTTACTTAGTGACTGTTGGGTAAGGACCAGGCAGGGCCAGCATCATTATTGTTATTTTATTATCATCCGCACCATTATCTTCCTCCTCCTCCTCACCATTTTTATTATTGTCATCACATACAGCCCCTTTATATAATGCCTGCACTTCAAGGACACAGAAACATTTTTCTTTAATAAGCTCCAAAAGTTTTTCTCCTCTCCCTCCCAACCACCTTTCCATTTCTGTTGCTCTGGGATTTGGCAACCCAGTTTAATTTCTGATGAGAAGACACTGTGGAAAATTGAAATGAGATAACAGGAGTTGATTGGGGGGCGGGGGAGATAACTTCATCTTAACTCTTAAAGCAGAAGACATCAGGTTCCCTAATTCCTTCCTTTCGTCCTTGAAAATAGAACATCAGCCACCGAGCGCACCTGTGCCGAGTTCTAAAATGAATCTGTGGCAGCCGTTGCCAGAGTAGCAATTAGACAATTAAAGCTAAATTTCACCTGCAGAGGCAGGCTGCAACATACCGGCGGTTTGACCTTGCACACTTCCGGATGAGGTAAATAATCTGGGGGCGATGGAGTGATGTCATGGGATTGGCAATGGCAGGGGAGCCTGGCAGCAGTGTGCTTCTCGGCTGACCTCCACCGCCTGGGGGACGTTGGATGCAACGCCTAATCCAGCTATTTTTTGTCTACCTCTCCTCTGTGATGGAGTCATGTAACACTTTCCCTTCCTCCTCCTAGAGTTGTAAATAACCAAGGAAATCACCCAGCCCCTCACCCTGCTGGGTTTGTTTTTTTGTTGCTGTTCTTTTGTTGGTTTGTTTTTTCAGAGCGCTTCACCATAGCTGGAAAGATCTTTTTGATTTCTTTAGTTATTTTTTATCCTCTCCACTCTCCTCCACTCCCTCAGCACAACTGTAACCTCCACAGAGAGAGACCTTCTCATCCATCTTGCTCCTTGTCTGTACCTGGCTTCCATGGTGAGAGGGCGTGGCAAATGCTCAGTGAATATGGCTTGCATAAATGTGTTCAGAAATGCCTTGGACAGGGACTTCCCTGGTGGTCCAGTGGTTGAGACTCTGCGCTTCCACTGCAGGGGGCACAGGTTCGTCCCCTGGTCGGGGAACCAGGATCCTGCATGCCGTGCGGTGCAGCTGAAAAAAAAAAAAAAAAAAAAAAAAAGCCTGGGACGCAGAAATCAGAAACCCAACACCCCACAGGCCAAATTTGACCTGTTGGTTTGCACAGTATTGTTAAAAATACAGAATTAGTGGCCAGCATGTAAATACAGTGAGCCTTCATACAGAAGACCTCGTTTCTGCTTTTTTTTTGAAATTCTACCAGAAGGTCTGGAATACTAGACCAGCCTTAGGAGAGGAAGTAGGGCCTAAAACGGTGGTTCTCAAAGTGTGGTCCTCGGATGAGCAACATCAGTGTCATGTGGGAACTTGTTAGAGATGCAGGTTCTCCATCCTTCCCTGTCTACTGACCTGTTGAATCACTTGGCAGTTATTTGAACAAGGTGATTCTGTAAAAGCATGAGAACTATTCACTGCCCCTAGAGGTTACAGAGTGACTGGCTTTGACAACAGAATGCCTGGTTTAAAAGTCTGGCTTTGTGGAGGGGATATGGGGATATATGTATAAATACAGCTGATTCACTTTCGTGTATGTCAAAAGCTGGTACAAGAGTGTAAAGCAATTATATTCCAATAAAGAGCTTAAGAAAATAAATCTTATACTGCATTTGGGAAAAAAAAAGTCTGGCTTTGCCACTCCCTAGCTGGGTGGGGTTAGACAAGTTACCGAATCTCACTGTGCCTCACTGTGCCCGTTTATAACATGTGGATGATAACAGGACCTTCCTCCTAGGTTAGGAGGATTAAATGAGTTAGTATATGCAAAGCCCTGAGACCCTTAGAGTCATCGCTTAGCACATTACTGGCTGTTAACTTGGCTGTAGTCAGTGGACACTGAACATGCAGCTGCCTCGCTTAGATGCAACTTTAGCTGGATCTCTGCTTTATGAGGACACCATCCAGCATGGTTCCCTTCTTCATGTAACGTGCTCGGCCCCTGTGGGCATTCAGGCTGTCATTCCTGACATAAAGCAACTTTCTCATTGTCAGCAGTGACTCCCACACCCTCCCATCAAAGAGTAGGCACGTATTGTGTACCTACTGGGCTCCAAGCACTAAGCTAGGCTCTTGGGATGTTTTATCCTCTTCTATTTCCCAATAGCCCTACAAAGTTAATATGGTTATAGTCACTTTTCGGATGAAGAATTAGCAATTCAGAGATGTTAAGTAATTTGCCTCAAGCCACACAGCTGGTAAGTGGCAGAGCAGGAATCCAATCCAGATATTGAACTTCAGAGTCTGTTGTCTTCTCTTCAAAAATGGGATCCATAGCACTGTAGCTGACAAATGACTTTATATGGCTTTGAGTTATTTTTAGGTGACGAGAAAGATGGTTTTAGTTGGTGTGCAAATTCTGCATTAAAAAAATAAAGTGCATAGTGAAAAAGTTAATGCATTTCTAATTCTTCCACAAACCTTGAGGGAAAGTCTGAACTGGTGCTAGTAGGTCTGTTAACTTTTTTTTTCCCGGTCTGTTAACTTTTAAATGAAATTCTAGTTTAATAATGTTTAAGATTGTATGTTTTAGTGACATTAATTGAAGATGTGTTTTGATGCCTGGCATCAACAAATTAAGAAAGGAAATTCTGTGCTTATATTGGCACTTAAAAATAGGAGCGTCTGGAAGTGTGTTTCTCTTTATATTGAAACATAATTGAATTAAATGCCACATCTTTTTATTTAGCCTTTTCTGATGGAACGCTTGAATAAAATGGTTTGTCAAGGATACTCAGTGCAGATTCTGACCCAGAGTACGTATTCAGTGAAGGTTTGCTGAACCAAAATTCATCGTGCCCCTCCCCGCCTTTTCAAGTGACATATCATTTAGGCTGATCTTAATGATTCAAGGTCACTAGCTATTAGCAGTCTGTTACTTGTAATGTTCCTTTTTTCTTAAACAAAATGAGAGGATCCACAGGCTCAGAGGCTTTGATGGACAACTGTATCTAGTGACATTGAGTGTGCTTTTAATAATTCTTTTTTCAAGTTATTTTGTATTCATGGCAAGTAAAAAGAGTTTTCATATGTATTAACTGTATGAAACTCCCTTTTCAAATATTTCTTTTTATGAAATGAGGAGCTGGTTAAAACCATACAATATAGGGGTTGGGGAGCAGGAGGTACAGTCTACTGGGTGTAAGAGAGGCTACAAGGATGTATTGTACAACATGGGGAATATAACCAATGTTTTGTCATAACTGTAAATGGAGTGTAACCTTTCAAAATTGTATACAGAATTCAAAACATTTTTAAAAAACCGTGCCGAATCAAGAACAGTACAGGTGATCTGTGGACTTGCCATATGTCATGGAAGTAGAATAGACGTGGCAAACATCTGGAAACAACTGCTTCTGCCATCATACGGGGGAAGAAGGACACCCACGCCTGCCCTTCCACCCAGGCTGATCCTCCGCGTGGACCTCAGAGGGGATCTGTGGCCGTTTTCTTCTTCCTCCTCTTGCAGTTTGCTGTCCACGTTACCTTAAAGCTTCAGGTGGCAGCAGAGGCCTGGTAGAAAACAGCCCTGACCGAGGCCAGGTAGCGAGGGTATGAGTCTGTTAACTCAGGACCGTGGGCCACATCAGCATTGTGGGCGCTAGAGCTTGGATCCTACCTTCCTGGGGCAGAGATCAGGGCTCTGTGACTTGGTGACTCACTCTACACCAGCACCACCCACAAGGAGGTGTGTAAATTGACAAAGGGATCCTGACCTAAAAGCAGTGCAAGCGGAAGGGTGAAGGGGGTGTGGAGTGTGGGTGGGGTCTTGCTTCTTCTGGTAACTTTAAATCTGCTGCCCCAACTCTCTGAGAAAGAAAAGGGCATCCTCAGGAATTTCCTCCCAGCAAACAGGCATCTTGCCCAGTGGTTGAAGTCTTTGGGATGGATCACGGGAGACCTGAACTGAACTCCTGGGTGTCTCAGTTCCCAGCGTTTTGACCCGGGGCAAGTCCTTTAAGCTGTTGTTGTCGGCACAATGGGTGTGGTGTGTTAAATAAGTAAGTTGATGGAAGCTAAGGATTCACACAGAACCTGGTGGGCAGTGGGGATGGTTGTTGTTGAAGACGAAGGTTGAGCTGGGTGAGGAGTCGCTAGTATTATGTTCTTCCCATCTAAAACTGAAAGCCAACATGTAGGCCTGGGATCACGTGATCATGTTCAAGCTATGGTTCTCCAGAGAAACAGAACCAGTAGGGTACACAGTTGATCCTTGAAGAACACGGATTTGAACTATGTGTCCAGTTATAGGTGGACCTTTTCAATAAATGTGTACTGCAGTACTATACAGTCTTCAATTGGTCGAATCTGCAGATGTGGAACCATGGATATGGCGGCCAACTGTAAAGTTGTAGGCGGATTTTCAACCACCTGGGGTCAGTGCCCCTAACTCCCATGTTGTCAAAGGTTAAACTCTGTGTGGGGGTGGGGGTGTGTGTGTGTGTGTGTCTGTGTGTGTGTGGAGAGAGAAAGAGAGAGAGGGAGGGGGGAAGAATGGAGGGAGAAAGAGGGGAAAAGAGAGTGAGAGAAGGGGGGTGGAGGGTGAGGAGAGAGATTTATTTTAAGGAATTGATTCACACAGTTGTGGAGGCTGGCAAGTCCAAAGTCTGCAGAGTAGGCTGGCAGGCTGCAGACCCAGGAAAGAGTTGCAGTTAAAATCCAGAAGTCCTTTGCTGGCAGAATTCTCTCTTCTTCCAGGGAAGTCAGCTTTTCTGTTAAGGCCTTGAACTGAAGGCATGAGACCAACCAGTGTGATGGAAGGCCATCTCTTTCACTCGTGCTTTACTGATTTAAATGTTAATCTGATCTTTAAAATACCTTTACAGAAACACATAGAATTGTGTTTGACCAAATATCTGGGTGCTGTGACCTAGCCAACTTGACACATAAAATTAACCATCACAGATCGTGCCCCTGTGATCTGGAGGCCATTGGGGGGGGGGGGGGGATCCCTGGTGGAACTCTGTTGATTTCCTTCCATGTCAAGTGGAGTTCTTTATATTGCAACAGGCAGGATGCATTATAATACTAACTAGTTTAAGAAAAAAAAAGAGGGGGGTCAGTGTGACTGACTCAGTAGCTCAAACTGCCAGGGGTTCTGGCTTCTAGATCAGGGTCCACTATGATATGAGACCCTCCCCCGGTTTTGTCCCACTCTCATGCAAGTGTTCTCCTTGTGGTGGCTAGATTGCTGCCACGTGGTTTTGGCTTAAACTCTTCAGAGTCTTTTTCTTCTGGGGACTTCCAGTGGAAATCCTGCGCCTGCCTCTCATTGGCCCAGTTGGGTCACATGCCTTCCCCTGAACCAGTCACTGCAGAAACGGGAACGAAGGCACTGATTGGCTTAGACCAGGTCATGGGGCCTGCCCTGAAGCTGAGCTTCAGCACCGCCCAGACCAAGTGGGCTGTAGTACAGAGAAAGAGTGATTCCCCATGGGAATCAGTTGCTTCTAGAAGAAGAAGGACAGGTTGCTGGAAGGGCTGGAACGTCATGTGAATGACTGCTGCAGACACACACACACACCCACCCACCCACCCACCCACCCGCCCTCTTTTCTCTTCCCTGCCTGTCTCATTGCCCTCCTTTCCCTCTTTTCTTTCTTTATCCTCATCCATGCCTAAACCATTGTCTATCGCTTTAAAAACCTGGTTCTTTCTTGGCTAATTATGAAACTCCCAATTCATCTAAGAAAGCAGATGCTTCAGAAGCAGGCTGCCTCAGAGAGCAGTTTTGAGCCTGATTCTGTACGTGTGATCATTGCCCAGGGACAGTTTGCTACCAGCTGATCAGTCAGTGCTTATGTTCCTGGTGTGGGAGGATGGCTCAGAGTGACTTAGTACTAACTGATGCTGGGAAGAAGGCACTGAAGTCATGCCTCCTGTATCTTTTCTTTGTCCATTAGTCAGAGATCTGCAAGGAGGGACTTTGCAAGGGAAACCAGGAACTTATCTCTGAGTTGTAGCAGACTGGAAAAAATCTCATGCTAGAAGGATCAAATATTAGGGGCAAAGCTGCCTGCAAACACTTATTTTTGGTCATAATAGTGTATATATATATTTTAAGGCAGCTTTATCAAGATATAACTCACATGCCATACAATTCACCCATTTAAAGTGTACAGTTTATTTTAAAGCATATTTGCAGGGTTGTCAAACCATCACTAAAATCTAATTTAGAACATTTTTGTCATGCCTGAAAGAAACTCCATACCTATTAGCAGTCACTTTTCATTCCCCTCTGCCTCTGAGCCCCTGGCAACTATTAATCTACTTTCTGACCCCACAGATTTGCATGATCTAAACATTTAATATAAATGGAGTAATGAATCTGTAGTCTTTTGTATCAATAATTGGCTTCTTGCACTTAGCGTGATACATGTTGTTGCGTGTCATTCCTTTTTATTGCCACATAATCTTCCATTGTATGGATATACCACAGCTGATGGACATTTAGGTTGCTTCCACTTTTTGACTTTTATGAATAATCCTGCTAGGAACATTTGTGTATGTTTTTGTGTGTATAGGTGTTTTCATTCCTCTTAAGTACATACCTAGGAGAGGAGTGGAATTGCTGGGTCATAGGGTAACTCTTGGAAGAACTTTCCAAACCAGCTGCACCATTTTGCACCCCCACCAGCAACGTATAGCCTTGCCAACCCTTGTTATTGTCTGTCTTCTTGATTATAGCCATTCTAGTGGGTGGGAAGTGGTGTCTCATTGTGGTTTTGTTTGGCATTTCCCTGGTGGCTAATGATATTGGGCATTCTTTCATCTGCTTACTGCTCATTTGTATATCTTTTATGAGGAAATACCTTTTCCCTATTTTTTTAATTGGATTCTTTTTTTATTGAGTTGTAAATGTTCTCTATATATTCTGGCTACAAAGATTTTTGATGTAAGCTCTTGAATTCCTATGAGGCCTTGACTTTCGACAGCTTCTGGGTTAGTGAGAGTATCTTTTATTCAAGCCTGGGGAAAACCAAAGGGATAGACTCAGCTGTCATGGATAATAGTGCCAGTGATTTGCAGTGTCATTTAAAGATGTCTCTGAGCCTGATTCCTCATTTACCTCCAATTTTTTTGGAAAAATTTCAAAATTACTGAAAGACCAGCACAAGGAATATCCCTATACTTTCCTCTAGATTCATCAGTCATTAATCTTTTGCTGCATTTGCTTGCTTCTTGTGTGTGCGGCGGAGGGGGGGTGGGTATGCTTTTTCAGGGTTGAATCCTTTGAAAGTAATTTGCAAACATAAGGACCCACCACCTCAAAGGTCTTTAGCATGTATAGCTGTGAACCAGGTTATGCTCCTACATAACCACCATACCTCTGTCATATCCAAGAAATGTCAGATTAACTCAGTAATCCCAAATATGTAATCTATGTTCATATTTCCCCAGTATTCCCCCAAATGTCCTTTTCTGCCTTAAAAAAAAAAAAAAAATCTAGGATCCATTCAAGGTTCACCTGTTGTGTGTAGTTGTCAGGTCTCCTAAATACTAGAAAAATTTCCCCCTTTTTTGTTTTTTGTGACATTGATATATTTGGAAGAGTTCAGGCTAATTACCTTATAGAATGACCCATATTCTGGATTTTTCTGATTGTTCCCTTAAGATTAGAATTAGAATAGACTTTTTTTGGCAAGAATATTGTATGGGTGATGCTGTGTCCTTCCTTTGCATCACATCTAGAGGTACATGATGTCAGTTTGTCCTATAATTGGCGATGCTTAGTTTGATCATTCCGTCAAGGGGGTGTCTACCAGATCTCTCTATTAAAAAGGTAACTTTTCCCATTATAGTTAATAATCTGTGTAAATCTCTTGTTCCCCAGAACCTTTCACCCAACTGTGGCATCCATTAATGAGCCCTGTCTGAGTCAGTTATTACATTGGGAGTTACAAGATGTTGATTTTCTAATGCTATTATTCATTCACCGTTTTTCAGTTGGAATTCTTTTTTTTTTTTAATTGTATTATTTTTCACAGGTCTCTATAAGGCATTAAATGATTTATTCATTTATTGGCTGCGTTCGGTCTTCATTGCTGTGCGCGGGCTTTCTCTACTTGAAGAGAGCAGGGGCTACTCTTTGTTGTGGTGCGCAGGCTTCTCATTGCAGTGGCTTCTCTTGTTGCAGAGCATGGGCTCGAGGTGCATGGGCTTCAGTAGTTGTGGCACGTGGGCTCAGTAGTTGTGGCTCACAGGCTCTAGAGCGCAGGCTCAGTAGTTGTAGCGCACGGGCTTAGTTGCTCCATGCCACGTGGGATCTGCCCAGACCAGGGCTCAAACCCGTGTCCCCTGTATCGGTGGATTCTTAACCACTGTGCCACCAGGAAAGCCCTGGTGGAATTCTTCTGTTGACGAAAGTCTTTTATTTTCTCATACTTTAAAAAAAGTATTTCCCTCCCCCTCCCCTCTTCTTGCTTATTTTTCCTTTTTCTTAAAAACAAAAATATCACCATGAACTTGAGAGTCATTTTAATCACTGTCATTTCCTAATTTAAAAAATTAAATTGTTCATCCTCTCAACAGGTATTTTTGAGTTCCAACTATGCACTAAGCATTATAGTTTACAAAAATTAAATTAGACTATCCTTAAGTCTTCTTTCAGGCCTAAATCATTTTGTGATTCTGTGAGAGTCTAAGGCACATCCTTCTACCTGCATTTTCATATTTCTCTCTGCCTCTAAATTGTGTATTTAATTCCATTTATTTGCTCATTTTTTTCTTAGTATTTTGTTAAAATATTTTTATAGACTTGCGTTTGTTTTTTATTAAAGGAAGCCAAAACAAGTAGAGCGTTTTAGGATAATCTTAAAACTTTAGCGTAATCTCTTAGTGTGCAAGGCCTAGGAGGAATCCATCTCTGTAGGCGTTATGAAGTTTCCAATGCTATCAGAACTGGTAGCAGCTACCTAATTGCAGCCAGGTCCCCTGATAAAGTAAATGGCCTTTTCAGGTCACAGGCATAGTATTAGATACACTTTTAATTTGCATCGACTAGGTCCTTGGCAACCAACCTCCTTCCAAAATAAAAATAACGCTTAAAATCCGACAGGCAGTTCTGCCTGCCATTCTGTTCATAAGGTTTGTGCCCAGCTCGTGTGTGAGACAGGAGATGTGCCTCTGCTTTTACAAAACTCTCTGTGTGTGGGAGGCGGGCTTCTCACACACAGTAATTTCACATGTTTAGATTTTTGTCTTAGGTAATTAACAATAGAAAATTTCACTTTACATATGGACCTTATTGCACACTGTACATTTTAGTCTGTGTAATTTATATTAATAATTTCCCCATATGAGCTTATCAGTTATATCATACCTCATTGGTAATTCAAGAGAGAAGTTAATTGTGACTGTATTTTTTTTTGCCTTATATGATGATTTCAGAGCCTAACCTCTGACTGAGTCTCTATTATCCTCCTCTTGTAAACCCATCTCTATGTAGTTTTGACATACATCTCTTCCTTTTCAAACTTTTTTCTTTTTCTTATGCTGATGAAATCCACTAGCCTTGCTTAATGAATGGCACTAGAGTGCTGGTCTATCAGTTACATTTGAGCTTTTCTGCCTCCCCCTCAATCCCCATTCTTCCCCAGTAGCTGGCAGAAGAAATAGGAATTATTAACCCTAAGATATCCAAAAGTGCCAGTTTTATTACTGTCTTGAAAACAGCTCCTCATTTGCAATAAATAGCAGTGCACACCTGGTAACTGAAAGCATGTCAATTTATTGCTTGTGCTTTCTCTGTGGGAAGGCTGAATTTAGAGCTTGTGTCAATTAGGATTCTTTGATGGCAAGCCACAAAAACTCCTTTTGCTAATTTCAATAAAAAGGAAGGCTATAGAGTGCCTCAAGGATTCTAAGGCAAAGCAGAAAAAAGCAAACCTCAGAAGAACAGGACCTAAGGATCAAGGGAGCTGGAACCCTTGTCTATTGGTCCAGCTTCTTCCATCTTGTGCCTCTCTGGTGAAAATTCTCAATCATGCTAGAGGGAAACTAAGTGGGCCTGATTGGGGTCTTGTGGCTGGTAAAGGGTGGATGTGGGGGGCTGGAATTTGATTGACATTCTCACCAAAACTTGGGAAGAAACATGTTACCAAGGGAAACTTGGGCTGCTTTTCCCCAAAGAGGCGGCAGGGGACATTGGACAGACGTAAATAGCACTGCTGTCAATCAAGCAGCTCCCATCCATCTTTGTAAAGCATTATCTGTGATGCCCAGTACTTTGGAGAGAAAGGCATTCTGCCATTTTTTCCTCCACAAACAGCCACTGATCTTATAACAAACTTTGTCTGATGATCCAGACAAACAAAGGATTACCTAAAGGATTACCTGCCCCCTTTCTTTATCTTCCTTCCCCTCCTGGTCCTCTAGAAATCCTGGTATCCAATTACATTTCTGTGGGGGAAGGAGCAACATGGAAGGGAAGGGGAAAATAGACGAAAAAATAATGAAAATGGCTGAGAGTGTGTTAAAATGATTAACTCCCTTCTGGAAATTTCCAGCTGTCAAATATTTGTTTCTGGGGACCAGCACCTTTCTCATTAGAAATTCACTGGGTTGGTCACTGCTGCCTGGAGCTGTGGGTATGTAAATGTCAACTCTCTCACTGGCAAGTTGGTGAAATTTGCTGATGACACACATCTGCGTAGGTCTGGGAGAGAGCAGGGTTGTGAGAAACTCCAGATGCATCACAGCAAACTGTGTGAGTCACTCAGATGGGTCACTGGAGAGTCGGCTTGTTGGGTGGCGTAAGAAGGGACAGAAAGGAATTAGCATGTTTAACACCAGAAAGAAAGAAGTCAAACTTGAGGGCAGCGTTGTTGTTAAATGGGCACCTGCAGTATCATCTCGAGCTCTTTCTCGTATCTGTGTACTAAATTTGACTCTTCCTATGCCAGAGAGAGAGAAAGGAGGAAAAAAATAGAGCTGTGCATCAGAGCGAGGCTGACTGTGAAGCTCATGGTTCCCACACCCAGAAGCTATTTTTATTCATAGGAATGTTGACAATAATAACAGTTAACCATGTATTGATTACTTAAGAGGTAAAAGGCACTGTTACTGGGGCATCTTCCTTATATCATTAATCTCCTCAGTAACTAAAGAAGGAAATGCAGATGGCAAAACTGGGGCTTGGGCTAAGTGTCCTGGGAGCCACAGCTAGGAAGTGGTAAGGAAAGGATACGAATAAAGACCTTAGCACTTCTGCCATGTAAATAACAGCTGCCTGAGTTCTTTCTGCCTCCTGAAATATGAGTGGGGGTCCTTCATCCAGTAGGTAGGAGGACCCCATACCAAAGCCCCACACAGGAGTTTCAAGTATTTATTCATATTTTATTATTTTTTAAATTTTTATTGGAGTATAGTTGACGTATACGTATTTTCATTTCAGTATTTATTGAGCTGTTTCCCTGTGCTAGACAAGCACCCTTTCAGCCAGAAGGGGAGCCCTGCTAGGAAAAGCAACTTCTTCATTCCCATTTTATACCCATAGCCAGAAGCTCTTGGCCATTTCTGCTATTTGAGGATCGCTTTAAGCCTCTCAAACTCTTAACTCCTTGATCAAAATTGTAGAATGGGACGGACTTTGGCCCCTCCCTCCCCATTTTTAACTGGAAACTGAGTTTGGCTTAATGTATTTACTTAAGAGCCAGGCTAAGAAGGAAGAGAAGGTCTCACTGGGAACCTGGCATTTAATAGCAAGCAATTAGGAAAGCAAAGCTGACAATTTCTGAGCACCTGCTAGATTTCAGGACACATTCCCATATTTAATTTTCACAAAACCCCTGCAAGGTATACGAGAACTGTCCCATTTTATTTTACAACCTAATAAACTGCACATGGATAGTTTCCAGGGTTTGCCCAAAGACACACCGCTTGCAACTGCTAAAGCCAGCATTTTTCATCTTTTTCTCTTTTCGCATCCTGTGGGCTCCACCTTCAAAATGCATTTAGAATCTGACTGCTCCAGGGGAAACACCCACTCTTTTACCCCGAACCCCTGCAGCCTGAGCCTCCGTCATTTCTTGGCCAGATGGTGGTTATGACAGTGATGTTTACACTTTTTAAGGCAGTGCTATTGAGGTGTACATAATTCACATACAGTAAATTCCCTTTTTTATTTTATGTTTTTAAATTTTATTTTGTAGCAGTTAATATCTGTTGAGCACTTACTATGTGGTAGGCAGAGTCTAATGCTTTACACACATAATCTCACTTGATCTTCACATCCACTCTGAGGGAGGTATTGTTACTTGCCCATTTTTGTTGTTGTTGCTCTAAAATATCTTGCCCGGATTATTGCAACAGCCGCACAGCGGCTCCGTCGGCTGCCCAGGCCTCTCTGCAGTCTCTTCTCAACACAGTAGTCAGAGTGATGATTCCAACCTATTGAATCACATCAATATGCGATTCAGAACCCCACTGTAACCTTCAGGACCTCACCTCCTCCTGCCCTTCCCTTTGCTCACGCTGTCCCAGCCATCTGGTCTCCATGCTGGTCTTAGCTGAGTTCCTTGCTTAGGACTTTGCACTTACAGAGCCTGGTGTGCTGTTCCCCAAGACACCCGCGGAGCTTGTTTGCTGATGTCCGTCTTGCCACTTTCCCAGTGAGACTGGCTTTGCCCAGACTTTTTGAAATTATACAAGAAGCCCCAGGTTAAGGGTGGTGTGATAGGCAGAAATTGTCAGACGACTTCCAAGACCTTTGCCCCGATGTGACTCCCATGATGGTGCTATGTTACACGGCAAAAGGCAAAAAGGAGGTCATCTGGGTTTACAACTGAAAAGAAGTAAATTCCACCAGCCACCTGAAGGAGCTTAAAGCAGATTCTTCCCTTAGAGCCTCTAGATAAGAGGGTAAGCCCCAAGACCTGGTTACAGTTTTGTGACAGCTAAAGCAGAGACCCCAGTAAGGCCCCCTGGACTTCTGACGTTCAGAACCGTGAGGTCGTGAAAGAGTGGCGTTTTAAGCTGCTGAGTCTGCGGTGATTTGTTAGAGCAGCAATAGAGACCCCATACAGTTGGTGAATAAACAGGATTCCCCTCTCACGGCAGATTGGCTTGTGCGGCAGTGCCTGCCCGCAGAGCTGTGCTGGAAAGGGTCTGAGACTGCTCACAGGCTCTGTGATGGGTCAGCAGTGGCCGAGACTTTGCCACTCTGTGCCATCCCTGGTCTGGGCTCTTCCTGCTGAACCAGACAGAATGGTGGTGTTAGATGGAGTTGAATTGTTGGGCTGGGGTCAGAACAGAGAACACGGGATCATTAAAGAAAACCAGCCAGCAGAATAAGAATCAAGAATACAAGACTGCCTTAGTTCGTTCAGGCCACCATAACAGAAATCAGACTGGATGGCTTATACATAGCAAACATTTATTTCTCCCGGTTCTGGAAGCTAGGAAGGCCAGATCAAGGCCCTGGCAGATACAGTGATGAGGGCCCACTTTCAGGCTCATAGACAGCTCTCTTCTTGATGTGTCTTCACATGATGGAAGGGGCAAGGAGGCACCCTGGGGTCTTTTTTATAGGGTGCTAATCCCATCCCTGATGGCTCTAGCCTCATGACCAAATCACCTATCAAAGTCCTCATCTTCTAATACCATCACACCAGGAATTAGTGTTTCAGTATAGGAATTTTGTAGGTGTACAAATATTCAGTCTATAGCCAAGATCTAGAATGTAAATTCTATTAGGGCACAGATTTTTGTTTGTTTTAATCACTGTTCTATGCTCAGTGTCTAGAAAAGTGCCTGGCATATAGTAGGTGCTTAATAAAATTTTTTCAATTAAAGATCTGAATAACAAGGAACAGGAGTTAAGTATATTCTAATGGTTAACCGAATGTGTTTTCATATTTTAGGGGCCTGAAATCAAATTCTATTTCTACCACTTAACAATTTCCTTATCTTAAACAGGGAGGTAAGAGTGATTTCTTTGCAGTGTGCTGGTGAGAATAAATTGAGAAAACATAACTTAATATCCAGAGCGCCTGGCACCTGGTCCGATTCGCCTAGTGGTAGCTGTTCTAGAATTACAACATCCATCAGGCTTCTTAGCTGTGAGTTACAGCCATGAGCTTGGGCTGATTTGAGCAGGGAGACTGTTACTCAGAGGTTATCAGGAAGTTCACTCAATCTCCAGGAAAGCTGGAGAGCCAGGCTCTGAGCACAGACAGATCAAAGGGAAGCACTGTGTTGAGTCACAACTTGGACACTGGAAGCGTGTCCAAGAAGGGTCCATCTGGACTCGGCTGCCGCCACAGCACGTGGTGGCGCCTGCAGCACATACCTTAGTGTGCTGCCTCCTCCGCCCACACTGCAGCTGGTAAACCGGCACCACCCCGCATCCCTGCTCCTTTGTGTCATTAAATCCAGATTCTAGACTCTGGGCAAGGCCACACAACTGCTCAGGCCTTCCGCCAGCTGCCACGAGAGCCGGGAGTGAAATTTGGACTTTTCACCTTCTCTGCGGAGAGAGAGGCTCTATCTTCCACTTATAAGGCAGGAGTTTTCCAACCATAGGAAGGAGTTTATATGCCAGACAGTCCCCTCTCACCCCGTAGCCCCCCAGAGACAAAATCCCTTCTATTCATCGTTAGGTGCTTATCCGAAGTCAGAAATACTGTTTGAAGAAGGCAGGGAAAGCCCTAGGGTTCAGTCTCGGGTTGATTCCAGGTAGGAGGGATGTTCATGGGGCCTTCAATATTCAGATGTAGACGAGAGTGTGTTTTTGTCCATTTGACACTGGCTTTCAACTTGACCCCTTCTGATCGATTCTGCAACAGGAACATGCATAATTAAAAGGTCACTTATGTCTAGCCTCAGAACGTGGTTAGAGCAGGGAGACACGCACAAGCACGAGATTCCTTTGAGTCTAGTTCCAGAGCTCTTTGGCCTTCATGCTTCTGATAACATGTGCAGGACCAGTGAACGATCCAATGATGACTAAATCCATGGTTATACAGTCAGGCATTGACTGTCATTTTTTCCTACATATTTTATACCTGAGTGTACTTTCTGCAAATAATCACATGGTAATAGATAACATTATTTAATGCTTATCATTTTATAACCACTGACTAAATGCTTTAAGTTGTGTGTGGCCTCATTAATCCTTCCTTCTGTGAGGTGCGCTGTAATTATCCCCAGTTTATGAACCAGGAGACCGAGGCTTAGGGAACAGGTCAACCAGGTTGTAAGTAGTGGAACTCGTATTTGAACCAAGGGGTGTCTGACAGCAAAGCCTATGGTCTCAGCCACAAATTTATGTGAAGCTGCTAAAACGTGAGAGGTAAAAAGTCCTTTCCGGAGCGAGCTGTGCTCTTCAGCATTATGGATGGCCACTGTTGTGTGCGAGTTCGGCATAAAGGCTATAGAAAATCCTCAGGTGCCCTTTTAGATTTGGAGTGGGAATTTGGAAATATTTGCATCTCCATGTCATTCCCCAAGATTTTGCCTGCAGATGAAGTTTTTTTTTAATAGTAATAGCAGTATGAGAGAACATATAATTTTTTCTGTAATCAAGATGATGAACTGAGTTGCCTATATTTATTTCCATTAGCACAGTGATTACATATAATTAAAACTAAGCATCATCAGAAAAGGTCAGATAACAACAAACACAGGATAGAAAAGATGAGTTATCCTTTCACAGAAAAGATTTGTGCAGGCCCGCTAAGAAGAAATACCCATATCCCTAACCACTCTGATGCCTGTTCCACTTTTTTCTCTTCTGTCACACTTCACCTTCTGACATGCTCACTAACTTATTATTAGGTGCATTTATTGACTGTCATTGCCTCCTTTTAAAGCATAAGCACCCTGAGAACAGGGGCCTTCATTTCATTCTGTGATAGATTAGATCGCAAGTGCTGGGAAGAGTCTTGCTGCAGAGCAGATACTCAAATATTTGTTGAATAAGTAGATGAAAATAATAAATAGTAGTAGAAGTAGGAGTAGATAAGAGCACATTCTCTCCAAGTATGACATATGTTTGCAGGATGGTTTCAATCACCTATTGCTGTGGACCAAGCTACCTCCAAATGCAGTGACATAGGATAACCCATCCGTCGGCTGCCATTCTATGGGACAGGGATTCGGGCAGAACCCAGCTTGCATGACTGTCTCTGTTCCATGTGATGCTGGCTGAGACAGCTCACCTGGTTCTAGAGAATTCAGGATGGCCTCTTTCACATGCCTGGGTCCTGGCGGTTGACTGGGCTGCCTTCGTTTTCCTCATGTGGCCTCCCTCCTGCCCCCAGCCTCCCATCTTGCAAGGCCTTTCTCTCCATTTGGCCTCTCTCTCCAGCCAGATAGTCCAGACTTCTTTACGTGGTGGCCGGGTCCGCAGAGTGACAGTGGAAGTTCCAAGGCCTCTCAGGGCCTCAGCTTCAAAATCCCGCAGTGTCCCTTCTACCGCCTTCTGTGGTAGGAGCCAGTCCCAGAGCAAGTCCGGTTGCCAGGGCTGGGCCAGGACACTGTGCCTCTTGGTGGGAGCAGCAGCACCCTGAGTGTCAAAAAAAAAAAAAAAAAAGTGCAGATGGGGGAGAGGGCTGCTTTTGTGCTTTGTGTTTTGCTTTTTTTTTAAGTTTCCTTTTTTTATTGTGACAAAACAGATGTAACATAAAACTTACCATTTTCACCATGTTCAACAGCTCAGTGGCATTAAGATTTTCAGTGTTGTGCAGCCATCACCACCATCCAGCCCCAGACCTTTTTTTTATCTTCCTAAACAGAAATTTTGTCCTTGTTGAACAATAATTCCCTGTTTGTCTCCCTCCTCCCCTCAGCCCCTGGTAACTACCATTCTGTCTCTATTAATTTGACCACTCCAGGTGTAACCTATTTAGATATATAATTTGCATGGAATGATACAGTATTTGTTTTTTTGTGACTGGCTTAATTACTTAGCATACTGTCCCCAGTGTTCATCTCTGTTGTACCACGTGTCAGAATTTTCTTTCTTTTTAAGGCTTAATACATTCCTTTGTAGGTAGTTATCCATTCATCCTCCAATGGACACGTGGGTTGCTTCTCTGTTTTGGCTGTGGTGAATGATGCTTCTCTGAACATGGGTGTACAAATGTCTCTGCATTTAATTTTTTTGGGTGTTTACCCAGAAGTGGAGTGGCTGAGTCATACAGGTATTCCATGTTTAATTTTTTGAGGAACCTCCATACTCTTTTCCACAGTAATTGCACCATTTTACAGAGAGGGAGGTCCTTTTAATCTGTAATACCACAGTAATATAAGCTCACTTGTAAACCTGTATTCACCACTTCTGTAAGGAATCCTTTTTTTTTTTCCTGCGGCGGCTGAAACATATCCTAATGCACATTTTTTCCTTTATTTTTAAAATTTCTGCCTTTACTTTCCCACATCTGTGGTCCTGTAGAACTTAATTTATGTCAGGTTTTCCTTCCTCTATTACAGAGAAAGTCTATTCCAAGTTCAGCTAAATGGCAGCAGTCAGTTACACCAAGGTCTCTGCTCTCTGTCTTGCTTGAACTCTGTAGCTCACACAGATTTCTAGGCTAGGATGGCATCATTTTTCCCTGAAAAGCTTTGGAACGTTGCCCCAGAAGACAATTCAGAAGTACTTTCAACTTCCCAGCATTTTCCAGCCCTCTGTGACTTATCTGGAAATGAATCTTTTGAGAAAAAGAAGGGAAAAAAAAAGAAAAAAGCACCCTTCCAAGACAAACAAGGAGAAATTGCTGAAAATAATAGATGCTTTATTGTTTCTCTTCCCAAAGGCCATATTTTTGGCTGGCTTTAGCTATTGTTCATTCCCTTGGGGCACATTTCGTTTTCTCTGAACGATTGTGTAGTAAGGGAGAACAGCTTATAATTTAGGCTACAAATCGTGTGCGACATTTCCGGGTCTTATTTGGTAGTTCTTCTCTGTATTGTTGTCTGAGAAAAGCTTTTTCTTTCACAGGCATCGTTTCAAAGCAGATAATACCCCTCATAAACAGGCACCTCCCTTCTGTAAAGATGTATCATATGACTCGTCTGTATTTTCTATAGAATGGGATTAATGACCTTACTTTTCACATTTACAATACTGTTCTGTACCCCAAGCCGTAACAGGAATCATTACATTCTTCATGTCCCTAAAGCCTTCGATATTAGGAGGAGGACCATAAAAGTGGGTGTATTGGGATTTCTCTAGGCCTTTTTGGAGTGAGGATGTACTTCCATCCTTTGGAGGTAAACTGTGATTCAAAATTTTTCAGGATTCAGCCACCCCAATATGGATTCTGTAGGGCCCTTAAAGAGCAAGGGCTTTGTTGTCTGGTACATGTAGGTTTGAATTGATAAATGCCTGTTCACTCACTGCATGATCTGGGGAAAGTTCCTGTATCTATGTCAGCCTCAGTTACGGCAACTATAAAATGCTGAAACCAATAGTACCTATCTCAGTGGATTAAATTGAATAGTCAAGGAACGGTGCGTAACGGTGGTACAAAGCGTAAGCTAAGTAATTATTCTTCCTTTTAGTAAACGGTAAGTTCTGTAAGGGCACAATGTATTTTCATTTTTGAATGCACAAAGTTTAGATAAATATTCATAGTCTGCTGAAAGGAATTGCTACAACAAAAACAGTGTATGGATTATAGATCTTTGTATAATTCTTTTTTTCCCTGTTCTATATTTTCAACTTTAATTGTAATAATTAGAGCAACTAAGTTTTTTTTTTTGAGCATTGACTGGGTACTAGGCATTGAGCTAACCATTTTAAATGTATTAACTCATTTCAACTTTACACTAGGTACATAGGTACTATAATTATGCCCATTTTACAAGTGAGAAAAATAAGGCCAATAAAGAGAATTTAAGTCCCTCTTTAAGTCAATAAGTAGCAAAAATTTAAACTCGTCTAGTCTGGCTCCAAAGTCCATGCTTTTAACTAAATGAGTTTTTGTAGTTTTTCTTCTCAAGATCTCTTTAGTATCTTAAAAGAGCTTTTGTTTGTGTGAGTTATATCCATAAATATTTACCATAATCAGAATTCAAACTGAGAACTTTAAAAATATTTATTTATATTTATTTATAGTTTATTTAAAATATAAAAATAAGAAACTTATTATATGTTAACATAAATGCCATGTTTTCCAAACAACAACAAAGTTAGTATGCACAATGGCATTTTTTTCCCCAAAATCTTAATGTCTAGCTTAATAGAAGACAGCCAGATAATCATATCTGCTTCTGTATTCAGTTTGTTGTGATATTGCAAATTATTTAGCCTCCTGAAAACTCCACTTCACATTCATTAGAGAATGCAAGCAAAATGGACAAACATCATCTCAGTGTTATCACGAAAATATTTTTGCCTCCCAGACCCCTTGGAAAGATTTTGGTGGCCCCTGGGAGTTTCCAGACCACACTTGGAGAACTACTGTCTACCCTTTCATGCTTTGCAGGTAAAAAGTTTATGATCTAGTTAGAACAAGGAAGGGAAGAGATATTAGGAGCTATTTCTGAACCACCAAATGAAATACAGAGATGGCTGGCACAGTCAACAGCCTAATTTCACCTACTGTTTCTAATTTAATTCATGTAATTGGCCTGAGGGATAGATAGTTTAAATATATATTGTATTTTATAGTTAAGGACAGTGAGGCTAAAAGATTGAGTCTTGCTCAGAGATACCCCACAGAGCTAGGATTTGAACCCATGTCATCTGATTTGCAAGTTGCCTGCTCATTCTTCCATTTTCCCAGTGTGTAATTGACACACTTTAACATAGACCACTATGAGTGAGGGAGCTGTATTAATCAGGACTCTGGGTTGTTAGTGACAGAAATCCAACTCAAACTTGTTTCCACCAAAAAAAGGAAATGTATTGCCAGCAAAAGCAAATGGTAGGTGGACTTCAGGCATAACTGGACCTAGGTGTCCAGCTAGCAAAATCAGACTTTGGATTTTTTTTCATCTCTTGGGTTTGGCTTCTCTCTCAGTCATCATCATTCTCAGGTAGGATTTGATCCTAGCAAACCTAGTCTTTATCTAATCAGCTTGAAAACCCCTGCAAAAAAAACAAAACAAAAACACAACTCTTTCCCCAAAGTTTCAGCAGTAGTCTTGGGGCAGACTCTCATTGGTCCACTTGGGACAGGAGTCTGTCCTGAAACAAATTCCTGGGCCAAGGTGGTGGAGGACTGCAGTTGGCCAGGGTTGGAACTGTGAACCAGTCCCTGGAGCCTAAGGGGGTAGTAGGGGCAAACCCACGTACTCCTATGCTGGCCTCAGTAACGTCCTCTGAGGTTGGTGGAGGGGTAGTTCCCAAATAACTGGGATGCTCATACCAGAAAAATGGGTCAGGGGATTCTGGTCAGGCAAAGCTCAAAAGATGTCTATAGCAGATCCCTTTTTTCTCGTGTATACCATTTCAGCTTACATCACAAATAGAATTCCTTGATTTCCCCCCCCCCCGCCCCCCTTTTCTCAGTCCACAGGGTATTTGTATGGGATGCTGTGATCATGTCATAATGTTCTTTGGGCCCTGCTTTTAAGGAATTTACAGTGTTGTCCTGGAGACAAATCAGACATACACATAAAATGCTCTAAAAACAGTTACTAAGCAACAAATTAGCATATGGAAATGAAATCCTAGTACAGGTTAAATATCTGTGAGCCAAGGGATTAGGTAAAGGATCACAACAGACACAGATTTGGGACAGAGCAGCATCTTTGTGGTATATATTACATGGTAATGGATACACTGTGGACTTTCTCCTGCAAAAGTGTTCTGAAGTCTTTTTCTCTCTTCCTGGAGACAGTGTGTTGAAACTGAAAGAATACAAGTTGGAAGTCAAAGACCAAAAAGCTAGATCCCTTCCTCCTTTTCTCATCACCAGTGCTGGAATTCACTTTCTGGCCAAAGTTTTCATGTACAAATAGAATCTAAGAAGCATGCCATCCCCTTTCTTAACGTTTTGCTGCCCTCACACGTGAAATGTGTACATTTTTCAACAACTAGTATCCAGGTAACTGTTCAGTCCTGTGCCCTGATGAGGGACAAAGAGAAGCAGTTTGGGGGGTGGGGGTGCGGATGGTTGTTTTCACTGGAAAGAGGTATAATTCAGAAGAGTGAGTGGTTGATTGTTGAAATCAGAGAGCTCAACAGTCCATGGACTGAGAAACTATCAGGTCCTCAACTTGTGATCAGATACAGGTAAATTGCAGGAAATGCAATATTAAAAGAAAACTCTCATTTAACGTAGATGTTACTTAGCAACTTAAGATTTCTGTTTAAAGGGTATTTTAAAAAATACTTCCAGCACTTCATGCATTGTGACTGAGCATTGCTATTAACTGCTGTGATGCATTTGTTTAAAGAGAGAAGGAAAAATGTAGCTTGTTTTTAGTGAAGCCTGTTTAGCTGTTAACCTAGCTTCAGGAATTCAAATATTGTTACATTTATTTCCAGAGTCAAAAACAGCCGCTCTGCATTAGTCTTTACTTGAAGATTTTGCTTTGAAATTTTCAGGGATTGTTTTCTCCCAAACTCCTGTTTCCAACCCAAACACGCACAGATCGAAATTTCTTGCTCAGGCATTGTAATGCTAACTTGATCCAGTGCAAAAAATGGAAGAAATTGGCATTTCTACAACCAGTTGGAAGCTTTTATCTCCAGGTTTTTTGGTTTGATGCTTAAAACTGTGCTACGTGCATTGGCCTAAACTCCATTTTCACTCTGAGTCCTTGAGTGTTCAGCAAAAAGAACTAATTAGCTTGCGCTTTTCGTTCACAATTTGCTTTTTGATGTCACATAGTGAGGCGTTTTTCTTTGCAGTTTCCACCCCTCCCCCCCTTTTGACAGAGACGAGTCTCTCCACTGTAGTTAAGAGAACTCCACTGGATGAAATGGAGACCCATTTCTTTTCACATCTTAGAAGCATTTTCAGTACCATCATATTGTCAGCTTTGTCTGCCATGACAAAATAGGATAGACTGGGTGACAACACAGATTTATTCTCTCACCGTTCTAGAGGCTGGAAGTTCGAGATCAAGGTGTCAGCAGGGTTCATTTCTGGTGAGGCCTCTCTTCTTTGCTTGCTGACGGCCACCTTCTTGCTATGACTTCACCTGGCCTTTCCTCTGGACATGCAGAGAGAGATCTCTGGGGGCTTTTCCTCTTCTGATAAGGGCATGAGTCCTGTGGATTTAAGGCCCACTCTTACAACCTCACCTAACCTCGATCACTTCCTTGTAGACCCTAACTCCCAATACAGTCCAAGTTGGGGTAGGGCTTCAATATATGAATTTAGAGGCAGTGGAGGGAACACAGTTCAGTCTATAACAATCATTTCTGTTTTTCTTTGAAGAAGGATAAGACAAAAGTCTTTTCTGTGTTTCTAATCCATGTGGTGTTCTTGTCGACCACGATCTCTGCTAGGGGAACTCAGCAAGCACGCTGTGGGTGGAAAAAGGACACAGTAAACTGTTTCAGCTGGTGAGAGTGACATGCAAGATGAAAAGCACAGAAAATTTAATCTCATCTCGTTCTCTTTTCCTATGAATGTAGCCTGTCCTATTTGTAACTGCCTATTTATTGCAGGGCCATCTTCTGATGGATGCCTGTTATTAGAGTGGATGGGGCTCTGAAGTGGTGATAACAGAGGCCATTTCCCAGGGTGAGGAGGTTTGCTTAGTGTGGAGATTAGCCCTGTGTTCAGCAATCTAGTCTTTGTCAGGAGACTGAGGAGTGAAGACCCGGGGTAGCACTTTTAGCTTTGTTCCATCATTTTACCATGGAGTTTAAACGTGTCAAGTCATTTTGTGAGACAGTTAGCTTTCGCCCCTGACTCTGTAATTGTGTGCCCACTTGTTTATGTGTTTATAATAGAATGATGCTTGGGACCTGGTAGATGTTATCCTCTGTTATTCCAGAATGGTGGCCTAGACCCAGAGTGGGGACAGAGGGCACAAGTACCCCATATTCCAAGTTGAGAAGTTGGACCCTTCCAGGGCTCGCCAACAGGCTCCATTTCAGTAGGACAGGCCTTGCCTGCTTTACCCCCAAGCCAAGTTGATAGAAGAGGCAAAATGGAAAGGAAAAAAAAAGGTTGTCTTTTTAGTGAGAAGTGAATTTACGGAAAGCTGCCTTCCTTCCCTTCCTACAAGAGAAGTGGGGTGTTGTCCCCTTGTTGTGAGCTGATGAAAGCTAATCTGACCCCTCTGGATTCTTTGGAAGTGGCCAACGAGGTTAGAGTGTTAGCCATTCTTCTGTAACCTTGCTCCAGTTTTAATGAAAGCAGGCCTCAGACCAGATCCGCCCACACAAACAGACATTTACTAAATGAATATGCATTAGCAGAGCAGGCTCAAAACAGCTCCTAAACCCTTTCTGCAAGCTCAGTGCTGTTCCAGCAATGGAGATGTTCGTCGCTGGCTACGGAGGGGAACCATCAGGGGAGCTTTACAAAGGCACTGATATTGGTCCTCCCTCCAGAGATCCCTACACTGCTGTTCAGGGTGAGGCCGGGCTATTGGGATTGTAGAAGCTCCCCATGCAATGCCAAGGTTCAGCCAACGTTGAGAACCAGTGTTTCAGATGCTCTCACCATACCCTGTATGAAATTATTTACGACCAACGCAGCAACATCACAGAGGCAGGATTCTGTCTTCTCTAGTTAGGACTCTTCAATTAGATCTCCTAAATCAGTGGCTGCATCTACAGTTGAGGATTACGTCAGGGGTGGCATCATAAGGGGTGAAAGGTACAGGCCCGAATGGATTCTTATTCCCAGTTCATGTAGAGGTGGAAGGTGTATTCAGACTATTTTGGCTACTTCAAGCATCCTAAATACCTTCGATTTCATCAGTGAGACCCTGTTTCTATCATCCATCATGCTAATTAACAGGTCTTTAGTTTCACCAATGAGAATCTGTTTTGGTGTCCCTGATGCTAATTAACAAATGCTGGTTGTTGATTAAGCTCAGCTAAGAAAAATGTGCACATGGCAACGGACCCTGGATTATGGCCCTTTCCAGTGGGTGTAACTGGTCTCCCCAAGTCTGTGTATTCTTGGTACTGTGTTAGCAGACAACCCCTAAAATTAAGGCTAAATTTACCACCTGGCCCATACATGGTATCACCCTGATTACGCAGATAATTTCAAGTAAATTACAGTCACATAGCACTGCCTCTTCCCAAGGCCAAAGGAGTGATGTTCCAAGAGAATTGTTTGTAAAGTCTAGACATGTCCTAGCTGCCAGTCATCCCCTGTTTATCCTCCACTCAAGTCAGGACCTGGTGATCTCTCATCTGCAGGTTGTGAAGCTACTGTATTAGCTTATTAACTGTTGTAACCTTAGCAAAAAGACAGGAAAAGTGTGACCAGTGGGATGGCTAGGCCCAAATGGGGCCAGCGTGTCCTCTACTTGTGCAGAGACACAGATGTTTTCCCCATGTGGTGTCTGCAGGCACTGGAGTTGGAGGACAGAGTAGATGAGATGGAGGCTTTAGACGCGTGGGGTAGTGCTGCCTAGGGCAGGCGGCACATATATTGGAGGAATGTGGTCCGAGACCACCAGCTGGGAGTCAGCCAGGAGGAGTGGCTAAATTCTCACAAGAGGACCATCAATGACTAAGGCAGCTTGGTGCCCCTAGATCACACCGAATACACATACAGGACCCATATTAGACATACGTGTACTGTGTGTAATCTAACCATATTAGGTAGCTTTTCCTACAGTGATACTGCATGGCAGCCCACCCCTAACCAGAGTGACCTATAGCAACAGTCATTTCTTCCTGGTCATGTCAGCTGCTCTAGGATGGGTTGGAGTCATCCTTCAAGGTGTGAGCTAGGCTGTTTGTGAGCCTGTGATTGGCCTCAAATCTGCTCCTATGTGTTTAATCTGGTACCCATGCTGAAGGGGCAGCAGCTACCTGGGGAAATTTTTCCTCATGGCAGTGATGGAAATGCAAGAGAGCAAGCACTTACGTCATGCCTGCTAACATCCTATGGGCCAAAGTGAGTCACATGACCAAGCCCAACGTCAGTGAGGCAGAGGAAGATACTCTCCCTCAGGAGGTATAATGTGCTAGAGAGGATGAATGTTTTTGAACCATCATCTCATCTGCCAAAGGGGCCAAGAAAGAGGCACATGTCATCTTTCCTCTCATATTCCTTGTCCCATAGACCAGAACAGAAAGCTCAGCAAAGAGGGCATCTGTGTGCAGTCAGTCCGTACTCTCCTCCACCACAAGCTTTGGAGGTTCCTGTTCTTGGATGAGGGAAAGAATGCTGATCTGAAGACAAAATAGAAGTTTTACAAAGAACAAGGCTGAGTCTTAGGAAACCAGAACGAGACACTTGGAATAATTGAATGTTACTGACAGATTATAGAGTTGGATTGAGATGTTTGTTGAGGGCGCCTTCCACGCACCAGGAAAAGGTTGTAGAACACTGAGACCGGGAAAAAGTGATGCCATCTCATGTTTATACCTCGCTGTGCCCAGACACCTTGGTGATACGTTACATGTGCCTGCTTTGATGTCCTCAAGGGAAATGCCTTTGTAGATCCCTTGTCTGGTGGTTAGCTGTCAGAAATACATTTCCCATGAGCAGTGCCTGGGGAAATTCACTTAATTGGCAGGGCTAAAGGGAACAGAACAGGATGTCTCAGGGGAGTCTTTTCCTTACTCAGCTGTAAGAAGTTGCTTCCCCTCTTTGGGATTCTAGTTGCCCATCTGTTTGCTATAGAGATTGCTGCCTTGGCATAGGGTAATATGTCTCAAAGTGTGCTCCATAGCATCCCACTGAATGACGATGTAAAAGATTCTCTAGAAAGAGAGCATTCCATGACCACATAAATTTGGGAAACTTTAGGTTTACAGGTAACATAGTTTTCCTCACTGCAGGACTTTTCAGAGCCCTTAATACGCTAATATTCATTGTGAGTATCAAAAAAGAGGAATAGTTTGTAACAATTCTAAAAAATCATTTTGACTAGAGAATGCTTATTTTTTCAAGGAATGCTAGATCTGCACATGATGGTACAGCAAATGGTGTCCTAGGGAATTTATAGGATAAATGGTGTTAAAAACAAATTGGGTTTTGGAGGAAAGTGCTAGCTAAATTCATTGTGTTTTCTTATTTTAATTATTAAGTACTTCTTTTCAATGTGCTGTTTCAAACAAGTCACCTCCACTAAAATTTACATTACCTTATGAGCCCGAGTAATAAGATCAGTTTCCAGCAAGAGAAACTGACAGTGCTAATGTAGGGGAGAAAAAAGGATTTAGGAGAAGATGTTGAAAGAAATAAAAATCAGTGAAACAATTAACGCATGACATCATTGATTTTTCTTCTTTCTAGGTTAAAGAATCCTAGTTCCTTTCCTCCAACGGTGTAGTAAACTTTGTTTCAGGCTGACCATCTCTTTTGAGAAATTTCAGGGCATTATTTCATTCTTGGCTCTATTAGGAGCACACCCGTCCTGTCTTTTTTTTTTTTTTTAAGAACTTATATTGAGATACAGTAACATACAATAAACCGCATATATTTAGAGTGTACAATTTGGTATCTTTTTTCTTATTAGTAATGTATATATGGCAATCCCAATCTCAGAATTCATTCCCCCCCAACCTAGTCCTGTCTTCTTGACTGAAATTCCATTGTCACTTCCTCAGTGACATTTCTGAGCAAACTCTTTTCTCCTCACTTCATTTTTTTTTTTGCCCACAGCCCCAACCAATCAACAGCCCTGGAAAAGTTTTCCATTCTGTTTGCTGTCATTGATTCTTGGGTGCCATGTTTTTGTAAGTGAAGATTCTCATAGCCATGCAGGTGACATCCCTAAATACATATGGTTTCCTGCTTCAGCTGGTCTCTCTTCTCCTTGTTAGCTTTGCCCTGGTAACTTCAAAGGGATCCTTCTTTCCCACCCACCCCCGACTTCCCATGGCACAAAAAAATAAAGCCACTCATGGGTTTATATCTTCAATTTAATTCTCCTCCAGTTCTAGACATATCTCGTCCATCATCTCTCTTTCCTTTTTTCCTTCCTCAGAAGGTCAGAGAAAGCCTGAAAACTGCCACCGCCCACCCCCAGTACTAACAACAGCTAATTCATTTAATCCCCACAAAACCCCTTTAAGTAGGTACTATTATTATGCCTATTTTACAGATGTGGATACTGAGGCACAGAGAGATTAAATAATTTGCAAAGGTCATACGGTGTCAGAGCTGAGATTTAATTTAGTAGTCTGGATCCAGAATCCTGCCAATCTGTTTTTGTTTTTTTTTCTTTATTCCTATCAGCTTATAACCAGCTTTATTGTGCTATGATTCACGTGTCATAAAATTCTCATTTCTGTTTTTTATTTTTTAAATTTTATTTTATTGAAATATAGTTGATTTGCAGTGTTGTGTTACTTTCTGCTATACAGCAAATTGATTGTTATACATACATATACATTCTTTTTCATATTCTTTTCCATTACGGCTTATCATAGGATGCTGACTATAGTTTCCTGTGGTATACAGTAGGACCTTGTTGTCTATCCAAAATTCTCCTTTTTAAAATGAACAATTTAGTGAGATTTAGTATAATCACAGAATTGTGCAACCATCACCAATATCTAACTGCAAAATACCCCCAAACCTTGTACTCATTAGCAGTCATTCTTCATTACTCCCTGCCCCTAGCCCCTGCTCATCACTAATCTACCTCCTGCCTCTGGATTTGCCTATTCTGGACATTTCGTATGAATGGAATCATGCAGTCTGTGTTTTTTTTTAATGACTGGCTTCTTTCACTTAGGATAGTATTTTCAAGACTCAGCTATGTCGTAGCGTGGATCAGTATTTCGCTTCTGTTTATTGCTGAATAATATTCTGTTGTATAAATGTACCACATTTAGTTCTTCCATTTGTCAGTTGATAGATTTTGGGTTGCTTCCACTTTTTGGCGGTTATAAATGAGCTGCTTCGAGTACTCGTGTACAAGTTTTTGCATGTACATACGTTTTCATTTCTCTTGAGTATATGCTTAGGAATGGAATTGCTTAACATTTAGAGGAACTACCAAGCTGTTTTCCAAAGTAGCTGGACCATTTCATAATCCCGTCAAGAATGTATGAGGATTTCATTATTTCTGCACCCCTAAGAACAGTTGTCTTTTTTTATCATAGACATCCTAGTATATGTGCAGTGATGTCTCATTGTGTGTTTTTCTCATAACTAATGATGTTGAACGTTTTTTCACGTTTATTGGCCATTTGTATATCATCTTGGAAGAAATATCTATTGAAATCATTGGACATTTTAAAATTGGATTATTTGTTTTTTTATTGTTGAGTAATCAGAGTTCTTTGCAGGCATACTTCATTTTATGGTGCTTTATAGATGGTGCATTTTTTACAAATTGAAAGTCTGTAGCAACTCTGTGTTGAGCAAATCTGTCAGTGCCATTTTTCCAACAGCATTTACTCACTTCATGCCCCGCTGTCACATTTTGGTTATTTCTCACAGTATTTCAGACTTTTTCATCATTGTTATATTTAGAATGGTGATACATGAACATTGATCTTTGCTGGTACTACCGTAACTCACTGAAGGCTCAACGATGGTTAGCAGTTTTTAGCAATAAGGTATTTTTAAATAAGGTATGCACATTGTTTTTTAGATATAATCTATTGCACACTTAATAGACCATAGTACAGTATACACATAACTTATATGCACTGGGACAAAAAATTCATGCGACTGTCTTTATTGTTATATTTGCTTTATTGCTGTGATCTGGAGATGAACCTGCAAAATCTCTGAGGTATGCTTGTATATATTCTGGATACAAGTCTTTTATTGGATATATGATTGAGAAATATTTTCTCTCATTCAGAGTTATCTTTTTGCTTTCTTGATAGAATCCTTTGAAGAACAGAAGTTCTTAACTTTAATGAAGTTCAGTTTATTTTTTCTTTTGTTGCTTATGCTTTTGGTTTAAATCTAAGAAACCATGTCTAATCCATGGTCATGAGGATTTATTTCTGTTTTCTTCTAAGAATTTTATAGTTTTAGCTCTTACATTCACATCCCTTATTCATTTTGAGCTAATTTTTATATTAAATATAAGAAAATTGTCCAAATTCATTTTTTTGGCCTGTGAATATCACCTTGAAGGTATTGAGTATTTCTTGCAGGGCGGGTCTGCTAGTAAGCAATTCTCTCAATTTTTATCTATCTGAGAAGATATCACTTTCTTCTCTGAAGGATCATTTTGATGGTTTCTTGGTTGACAGTCTTTTTCTTTCAGCGCTTTGAATATGCTGTTTCACTGATTTCTGACCGTGATTTCTGGTGAAAATTCAGCTCTCAATGTTATCAAGGATCTTTTGTACGTGAGGACTCACTTTTTTCTTGCTGCTTTTAAGTTTTTCTCCTTGTCTTTGACTTTTATGTTGTGCCTAGGACTAGATATTTTTAAGTTTATCCTACTTGGAGTTTGTTAAGCTTCTTGGATGCGTAGATAAATGTTCATCAAATTTAGGGAGCATTTTAGTCAGCATGTCTTCACATATTGTTTCTTTCTTTTCCACCTTTCCTTCTGGGGTTCCTACTATGTATGTGTTGCTACACTTAATGTGAGGCTCTGTTCATTTTTCTGCACTCTTTGTCTTCTTTATATTCCTCAGACTAGATCATCTCAGTTGGTCTATCTTCAAACCTGCTGATTGTTTCTTCTGCCAGTTCAGATCTGTTCTTCAATGTCCCTGGTGAAATTTTAATTTTACTTATTATGCTTTTCTAGTCAAGAATTTTAATTTGGGTGTATTTTTTGGTTTTTTTGGGTTTTTGTTTTTGCAATTTTTGTCTTTTTATTGATATTCTCTATTTAGTAGACAGTGCTCACATATTTTTATTTAGTTCTTTAGACATGTTTTCTTTTAGTGCTTTGAACATATTTTGAATAAGTTAAAGTCTTTGTCCAGTAAATCCAACATTTGGGTCACATGGAGTTTATACTGAATGCTCTTTTTCCTGTGTATGGACCAACTTTCCTGTTTCTTTTCATGTCTCATAATTTGAAACAGAATCTGGACATTTGAAATAATATGATATTATACCCCTAGAAACCATATGTATCTCCCCCCCCCCCCCCCCCCCAGAGTTTGTTGCTATACTGTTGTCTGTTTAGTAACTTTCTTGGGTGAATTCTGTAACACCTATAATCTTTGTCATGGTTGTCCACTGAGGTCTCTGTTTAGTTACCTTAATAGCTAGCTAATAATTGGACAAAAATATTAAATGCATAGGACAGGTAAGTATCCCTTTTGCCAACAGATTGTGTGTGCATGTTGGTGTACCTCATTGACACTGACAGCTGATACTTCTGTGTTAGCTTTTACTTCCCCACTTGTTCAAAACATCAAGGTCAGCTAGAGGCGAGAGAGCTCTCTTAGGTCTTTTGTGGACATGTACGAAGTCTTTCCCATGCCTGTGAATTTCTAGAGCCCCAGGAGTATGCTGGAGCTTTTCCACACCCCCTATATTCATCTAATTATCTGGATTTTCCTTTTAAGAATTTTGGCCAGCCTCTTGTTTCCCCCAAGTGGTAGTACTGCTTCAGGCACCTGCAATGTTAAACAATTGCTGCTAAATATTTTCAACAAACACCCAGGGATAGGGCTGTTTAGGGCTAAGCCAGCTTTGATTCAGGTCAACTGAAAATGAGGGCTGTTTGGGGGCTTTTCAGAGAACTTTCCAGACTGGTCAAATAGTGACAATTTTCTTGGAATAGGACACTTTGGGGGCTCCAAACACGTTTTGCTACCCCTACAGTGGCTGCCAGGTTACAGTTTTCTAAATTACCGTTATTGTAAGACTGCTGGTTTTCAGGGCTACTGCAGAAATGAAGACAGGAGGATGGGAAGAGTACCAGTTAAAATGCTACAAAGCTTGTTGTTCTTACCAAGATTCTGCTGGGAGGCGTTTGTTTGTTTTTTTCATATAAAGTCTCCTCTGGTTGTTGCAAGCCTTTGGTTAATTTCCAAAGTCCTCAAAAATTTAATTTTGACAATTTTTGCCAGTGTTCTTATTGCTTTTATAGAGGAACAGATTTTTGGAGGTCCTTATTCTGTCATTCTGGAATTTATTTAGGCAATCTGGTTTTAATTTATGAACACAGATTTTCAAAAATCCTTAATAAGCACTCTGAAGACCTAGCTATGAATGAAAGTGGAAGCCTGTAGGATTGTAAGTCATTTGTTCAGGAAAACTCAAGAAATGATTTAAATTTTTTCCTACTAGTTTAGGACCATCAAGAGGACATTTGTAGCCAGTATGTGCTACAAATGACTTAAGAAACATTTTTTGTGAGTTAAATATTCATGACTGGGATAATATTACTTTCACATGGATGTGTCCTGATTTTTTGCTGATGAACATTTAGGTTTTTTCCCAAGCTTTTGCTACTACAAATAATGGTATAGGGCATATTATCAGGCATGTATCTTTGTGTATATAAGTCATTTGGCCAGATAAACCCACTGAAGTGGACTACTAGCTCAAAACGTGTACATGTTTAAAATCTTGACAGCTAGGGCAACATGCATTTTAAATCTTTAGAGTTTATATTTTATTTCTCATGCTAGTATTGGCAGTATTTTTTTCTATGTGGTTTATTTTTTTTGTCCTGTATTTTTAAGAGTTCTAAATATGTATAGGATGTCTGAAACACTGGAAAACAAGATAAATGATTTTAAGTTATAGATTAACTATGTTTTCAAATATATTTTTCTGTACCCTCCTGGCATCTTTTTAGATGAAATACCTGTAAATTTATAACATTGAGGCCAATTGTTAATCTGAAAAGTGGATAGTGAAATTTTTTGACACCTTATATAGATTGGCAAGTGGGTAGTGAACTTTTTTCCCAACTTTTTTGGCACCCTATAGATTGGCAAATAGATGTTTTGTTTTATCTTGACTTATAACATCTATACCCGATACCAACCTGAATAGCTAAAAACTTGCTGGGTCTTTGAAAGCCTAGTTTTTCAGTTGCTTCTTCTGAATATTTTTTTTCTCTGAAATGAATTGTGGCAGGATGACTCACCTTTCTGGATTTGTTACCCAGACGACTCAGCATCTTAAATTATAACAAACGTGCTCTTTTAGCCGGTTAGATTAGAACATGATTGAAAGAAATGCAGTACAAGAAGAACCTGGTTGTTTATAACACTTTTTTTCAAAAGTGTCTTGGGATGTAATCTACCCTCTTTCATTACATAAAGGGAGAATGAAAATGATCTCTTGTGGACAGCCTTTCTCTCCTTTAATGATTACCTGGCTGCCTTTTGATATTTTGTTACTCTTCCTACCTTCTGATGAGGGAAGCAGTACAATGTGTTTTAGGCAGACCATGGTGAGGTGTTAATTGCCTCATTAGGAGAAAGCTGGTTCTTTTGCCAGTACCCTCTGGCACTGGGATTCAGGAAATAAAAGTGGCCCTTTAGTAATTCTCAGTTAAGTTATAGGCCAAATCCCATTACAGTGAATCCCAATACAACAGAACCTTTGTATGACAATAGGAGTTCCAAATCTCAGACAAACAATGGCCTGCTCATTGCAGGCAACAGAACCCTAGCTCTAAATATGCATTTAGGAGTTTTTCATAATGGAATCTGACCTGCGGTTATGTTTGGAATCAGAATTATGCTTTGGGAATGGTGATTCTAGACACGAATGCAAGGAATAAAAGGCCTCATTTGCCTCCCCCTGAAATATGCTATCGGCAAACCAGAGCAACCCTATAATAACATGATGAATTCTCCTAAGTATACAGGAGATTAGTAAAAACCGCTCATCAGAACGTGATCCACAGCTCAGGCTCCTGTAACAAGTGGCGGCTGCCAATCTCTGCCCCCAGTGCAGTCCCTGGCACTTAAATTGCTTTCAGGAAATATCTGTTGAGTGAAGAGACCAGAAACAACTTTGACTTGTGTTCCCATAGCCTCTGAGGGGAGAAGGTCCACTGAGGGAAGTAGGCTTTCCAGGGAGGCTGGCTTTTAGTTGCACTGCAAACAGGTCCAGTCTTTTAGTAGCCTGCTGGCTGGGGTGGGGAGTAGCCCCTTAGCATCCTCCAGCCAGCTCCAGAGGTTCAGAGTTGATGAAGGAGCCTGGTGCTATGGAGCCTGACCAGGTACCATTTGCAAAGCTGCTTTCAGCCCACTTGAAGAGGACCTTGGGGATGATGTGGAGGTCTGTAGAATGAAGAACTGGATCTCTTCACCCAAAACTTTGAAGAATTCAGTACTGACTGCTGGCATTACCTGTACTGAGATCAGAAAAAAAATCACCCTGTTATCTCAGCCATCATACAGAAATAAAAATACTTCTGCTATTATGAGTACTACTAATAAATACTGTTGATAGTAGTAAATTTTTTAAAAAAATTTATCAATAATTAAGTAATTAATTGGCTATGTTGGGTCTTTGTTGCTGCACATGGGCTTTCTCTGGTTGTGGCGAGCGGGGGCTACTCTTCATTGTAGTGCGCAGGCTTCTTATTGCAGTGGCTTCTCTTGTAGAGCACGGGCTCTAGGTGCATGGGCTTCAGTAGTTGCGGCACACGGGCTCAATAGTTGTGGTGCATGGGCTTAGTTGCTCCGCGGCATGTGGGATCTTCCTGGAGCAGGGATCGAACCTGTGTCCCCTGCACTGGCAGGCAGATTCTTAACCAGTGCGCCACCTTGAAAGTCCAATAGTAGTAAATTCTTAGGTAACACTTTTTATGTCCCAGGCACCGGAGACTTTAAATACCCCCATAATTTATGGACAGTGATACCATGAGGGTAGATACTCTTTTCCCCACTTTGAAAATGAGGAAACTGAGGTTAAGTATTTTATCCAAGGTCCCATAGCTATTAAGAGGCAGAGCTGGAATTTAAACCCAGGCAATTTAACTGAATAATTTATACACTTAACCACTTTCCTTCAGTGCATCTCATCTGCAAAATCTCTGTATTTTCAAAGAGTAGCTCTCTATTAAGTGATTGATTATGCAAATGTATTCACCAAACATTCATCCAGCACCCACCACGGGCCAGGCACTGGGACTGTAATGGTGACCTACAGTAGTCAAGGCGCCTGTCCTCTTTTGTGATCAATGGTCATGCAGATGAATACTAGGAAAGAACAAAATTTGGTTCCACAGTGACCTTTGATGAAGGTACCTGCTCCAAACCCAGAAAAAGCAACACTGAGGCAGAGGTCTACAGGGAGTACAGGCAAGGGGAACACACATGGAATAGCATATGCAAAGGCCGGAGGGAGGTGGAATCATGGCCTTCTTCTGGAACTGCAGCCCTGGTGGTAAGAGGAGGTGGCTGCAGAGTTGGCCAGGGCAGCCACCATAGGTCATGTTCAGCAGTCTTATCTTAGAAGCCATTGAAAACCATCAAAGAGCCTCCAGCAGGAGAGTGGAATGAATAGATTTGGGCTTTGAAAAGATATCTCTGGTGTCTCAGGCAGAACAGATGAGAAGGTCATGAGAAAGGGTACTGGGACATCAGTCAGGAGGCTTGTCCTGTGGTCCAGACAGACAATGGAGACAGCCTGGTTGGGCTCGGATGGTGGCAGTGGAATGAGGAGGATAGACAGATCCGAGGAATATTTAGGGGATAAAATCAACAATTTATCATGGACAGGTAAAGATGACTCCAGCTGTCATGGAAACCAAATATCTGAATGAAATGGAACATAGAAGTTTTAGACTCAGATTTCGTTCTGGGGCCCCTGGAGCCATCTAGCCAACAGTAGCAATGTTCTTAGCTATATAGCTGGAGAAAGACATCCTGCGGTGACTTGAGTATTTGTTGAACACCTAGTGTGTGCCAAGCCCTTTGTCAGTCAGACAATGTCATGGACAGAACTCCTGTCCTCAAAGGGTTTGATAACAGTGATTCTCAACCAGGAGCAATTTTCCTCCACCTTCCACCCCAGGAGCTGGGGCAGGGATGGAGTTTTCCACTGGCATCTAGTGGTTGGCAGCTAGGGAAGCTGCTAAACATCTAACAGCTCACAGGATGGCCCCTGCAACGAAGAACTCTTTGGCCCCAAGTTGTAGAAGTTGGGAACCCTAGTTTTTAATACTTTAGATGGGAGACAGAGGAGCAGGCAGTATAGAATATACAGCAGTGTGACAAGGTCAAGTGCAGTGCATTATGGCAGTGCAGGGCATGAAACCCAGCCTTGTTTGTGGGAGGAAGAGACAGTAGAGGCTTCTTTTAGCAAAGGTCGGAGAGGGCAGTGTAAACCCACTGGAACAGTCCTAGAGTGCTGTTTAATTCAAATTAATTTAAGTGAAAGAGTTAAGACTGTGGGCTCTGGTGTCCAAGGGTTCAAATCCATGCTCTACTAGCTGCGTGACATTTTGACCTCACTGTGCTTCAGTTTCTTCATCTCAATATTTCGTTCTCCTTTCACAACCCTGTGTTGAGAAGAAGGGAAATAATGCTGGTGAAGACTTGAGCTTGTCTTGCACACAATAATCACTCAATCAAAGCCCATCATAAACACCCTTGCCTTCAGTTGCCCGGTTGACATGATTTTTAATTTCTTGAACGTGCAGGGGGCAAAAAACTCCTTGGCTCCAGCACTCTCACAGAACCTTCACAGCATCTTCCTAGACCTCCTTTGCTGAGTTTGCCCAGTGCGAGTAGCCTCCTTCTTGCTTGTGAAAGGAAAAATGAAGGTGAAGAAAATAATGCAAACACTGTTCGATTGTTTTCAGTGTAGTGTTCAGGCTCTTGTGGGAACATCTGATGGAAAAGTTGAGATTTTGCAATGGAATGCTCAGCCTTTACTCACTGTTGAGCAATAGATACAGGGCTCCCTAATGCAACACTGAGCACGTCTCCAGCCCATAATTGTCCACTAGCAGAACTGCTGTCCGACACATTTAATCATCACGTAGTAATCGGCTCAGAAGTTCTGCAGAATTTGAGGCATCATCCTCTGTTAATGTGCAAAAACCCGTTGTGTTCACACAATCACGTCGACTGGAAAGTAAGACCAATTTTTTATTTTTTTAACTCCCCAGAGAACTCATTTAAACTTTTAATTTGACTTCTTGGTACCAAACAAGCAAAGCATTTTGGGAAATGTCCAACTGGCCTCTTAAACACCAGGCCCACTGTAAAATGCTGTTGAGATCGACGCATCACCATCTGACCTCAAGAAAAAGGGAGTATTTGATGAGGATGGAAAATGGTATTACTAGGAACCTGCTGCTTGCTACAGACTCTCCCTCCCAGATTGGAGAATGGGTTCAGTTGTCTTCTAGCGAATCAGAGAATGGATCCATCTTAGTGGTGTGGCCACTATACTCTGGAGCAGGGCTTGGTCAGCTGTGGCCCATGGACCAAATCTGGCCCATGGCCTTTTTTTGTAAGTAAAGATGTCAGAAACAGCCGTGCTTGGTCATGTGTATATTGCCTATGGTTGCTTTCGTGGCAAAGTTGAGTGATTGCGGCGGAGACCACATGGCCTGCAAAGCTCAAATTACTTTCTGCCTGGCCTTTTACAGAAAAAGTTTGCCAACCCCTCCCTGCTCTGGAAGAGTGCTTCTGAAACCCTAATGCACCTAAGAATCAGAAGTTTCTGATTCAGAATGTCTGAGAATCTGCATTTATAACAAGCTCCCAAGTGATACCAATCCTGATGGTCCATGGACCATACCTTGAGTAGCAAAGGTCTAGAAATTTATTGCCTTCATGGATAGTGCTCTTGTAGGAGGCAGGATGCCTGGTGGTTCATAGCATAGGATTTAAATCTCATTTTTATCATTTATTACCTTGTCATCTTGGTAAGATACCTTGTGTCCTTAAGCTTTGGATCACTTCTCTGTACAACAGAGAGGTAGTGTCTAAAAAGTGCTTGGCATAGGGCCTGGCCTGTAGTGTGGATTCATCACTTGTTAGCTGCTGATAAGTGGGCATACCCTGAGGCACGGTACCTAGGAGTCGGGCACAATCCCTACTGTGGCCTTCAGATCAACCCTTGTAGTCACCTTAGTGGCAGGGGTCTTATGTGTGTTTTTTGGAGCCCTGGTGGGCAGGTTTTGTTGTTGCTTTTGTTGTTTTAAAGGAATGATTATTTGGAGGTTGCTTTGGTTTTGAAGCAATGTTCAGTTAATTGAAAAACCTAATTCTTCAAGTTCAGCATTCAGATCTTACTATTCTATCATGTTTATAAATCTTTGGTCCCTGTTTACAAACAAATAATTAAATTCTTTACATTTTAAAATACATTCATAAATATACCCTTGTAAAATATTCAGCTTCTTTTTAAGTCCTCTGACTTGGCTTCCTTCTTCCCCAAGGAAAACGCCCTTTCCCTTCCCTTTTAATAATTCTTATAAGTCTCACAAATTAAACTTATAATTATGGTACACATTAAGTTGACTTAAGTATTCTAAAACTTTGTTAATTTCATTAAGATTTTAGGTTAAAATCAGAAATCTATATCAATTACTCTGACCTTTTAAATTGGAACTACAAGAGCAATCCGTTTAATTCAATAGGGCAAATTCTTTCAAATGTTAAAATGATTAAAGTACCAAATATGTGCAGATTCTGTAAGACAGACTATATAAAGATTATAGTTTTGGTTCTTTTAAATGTTTCTGAATATCATTATAAGCCGTGCCAGGGTTAATGCTTACCCACTAAGGAAACATTTGTCATCCTAAACAATTTGGGGGGATACCTTGTCAATTACCTTGAGATTGCATGATGATCAGAAATTTCAGGCGGAATGTGGATAGGATTCTTGTCTGTAATACTTCTGGGAGACCCTGAGTCCTGTTTATAATTCATGTGTCATCAAATTCATAAATCAATAACTAGGTGGTCAGATAGCCCATAGCCCTTAGATACTAGTTAAAAGTTACAGAAGTGTGGAACTCTCTTCCAAGCTGCTCCAAGCCTCCTGCTTCGATATTGCATTTCTCTGTCCCTTAAAGAATGTAAATATCTTGCCAGCCAACTCTGATGACTCTTGAACTTGTTGGAAAATGGCATCTTTTCAAGAACTTCCTATCTCATAGGGCCATAACTTTTCTAGATGTTAAAATGAAAACCTGTTTTATTTTGCACGTCTTGACTGACATGTGGTCACAACTTCTAAGGTCATTCTGCTAGTGGGGTTGGCCTAAGTCATTAAACTCCTCTGATATTACAGATGATGAGGACAGTTAAATATTGTCCATGTGGTATCTTTGGGTAGCCTAATTATAGGGGGAAATATTACAGTTAACAGTTGGTTTATACTGCCTAGATTGTATAGTCCAGCTTTTTTTACTTTAAGGAAGAGAAAGGACAGATGTTCAAGGGAAGATGCAAGTTCAGATTCAGTCAGAGCAGGCCTGAGATATGCCTTGCTGTGTGATAGATATACTAGGTTCTTGAGTCTTACTTGGGAGACCAAAGCTATCCACATCCCTTTTCTTTTTATAATCAAACTTATCATTGAAGCTTTTCATAACTGGTATGAGACAAATGGCTCTAGATGATTAATTTTTGCCTGCATTTCATTATTTGAAAATGTGAGTTGGTCTTGGATTATATTATCATAATTCATTTGAAAGGCATTCACTTAAAAGACGTTATTATCTAGCTTTGGCCATGTGATACATGACTGCTTTGGGTACTTGATTGAGATGTTTCTACCAGAAACAGGCTTTTCTGGGATTGGTTTGAACTTTAGGTACACACTGCAAAGTTTATTTTTTGTTGTTAAAAGTTTCTTTCATAGGTATAAAATTTTATGAGCCAAAGATTTCCAAGAAGAGAGTACTCTGATATATCTTGCCAGTCTTTTCACCTAAGGAGGGCAATTCCCAGCAACCTAAAAGCAAGCAGAATTTTGTATCGAATTCACACCCAGGCATCCCAGACCTTCTCTATTGGATATGGCTTTATTTTGTAGTTAAGGGTAAAAGAACGTTTTTGGCCATTTATGCTTGGGGGCCCCAGAAGTTAAACCCAGCAGTGGTGTTATAGGTATTAAATATGATCCTATTCCATTGAAAGGAATTAAGAAATTATATCATTACCTTCCTGCTAGTGATTCGGATTAAAGTTGCTATGGTTGAGCCAATCTCTTTATCTCTTCTTGAAATACATCTGCCCACATTTGACAATGGTGAGCAGTGAAAGATCCTTTGAAATGATAAATGCAGAGTTGATAGCCATGCTGTTTTTTGCACATGTTGTAAATTTTCACAGCACGCCAAGACACGTGACTTTCTTCCTTTCTCAGGGACCCATCCACCTTGCGTTTGAATTACTTTTGAATTGCACAGCCCGTTCTGGAGCTCTCACTTGAGGCCATTGTTGTTGTTGTTATTGAGGGACTGGAGAGTCAAGTCAACCTTTAAGATATTCATTAAAGTTCCAGATGTAGTCATTGCTGCTCAGAATATTTGAATGGTCTGTTGTTCTGGGAGCTTTGAAAAAACTATCGAAGTGCAGTTGGAAAAACAAGAGAGATGATTTAGTGAATCTTGAAAAATATCAACATCTTCATTTTGACATGAGTTCACCATTGAAATTCCCAAGTTTGCATCTGGCGCTTGAAAAGCACAGTGGTGATGATTAGGATCTGACACTAGTTCTTCTCTCCCAGACTAGGAGAACCTTCCTGACTAGCTAGAGTCTCTTAAAATCCTACCTTATCTGTTTGCTCCTAGCTCTTTTCAGTGCTAGTGTCAGTGTATCAATGCCTTCCTTAAATGTAGCTGTAGGGAATCTATGTTTCTCTGAGTTCCCATTTTGAGTTCAACCTCCTTAAGGGCAGTAACTCTTTCCTAGTCCAGTTTTATTCACTCATTTAATCTCTGTTCATTTAACGAATCGGTAAATATTTAAGTGCCTGCTCTGTACCAAGAGCTACGGGAATCTGGGATTACAGTCGTGGATAAATGTGGGCCTGGCTGTCTTATGCTTTTATGTTCTTAAATGGAAGACCAGCATGGAACAGATGATCATGTGATCATTTAGTCACAGTTGTGGTGAGTGAATGCAGCTGTGCACTGTGTTTAATAGAGTGTCGTTCGCTCAGAGGGCATGTGATTAAGAATTGTTGGTAGTAATTGGAGAGGAACTTCTAGTCCACTTAGTTCAACTCAGGCTATCCTGTAGTGTTGGACAGTGTGCTTTTAGAGCAGCTTATGTGTTTGTGATTTATGCCAAAGTCCATTATCTGGAAAGCTTTAAAGACTGGGATTTAAATAGTGTACACAAACAAACACGAAAGCTGGGCCATCCTAATATTCCCCAATATGTGTGTGTCAGAAGGACAGGGGTTCTCCCATACCCCTATTATCATCGCAACAGTAATATGACTGTGGTAGGCATGATCGTGTGTGTGTTAATATGTATGAGCTCTAGGCTTGGTTTTTTCCCCTCTGATTGCTTTAAGCATTTATTCCTTGTCAGTGATTTTATTTTAAATTTCTACTCCATCTCATACCACCGATTCTATGAAAATGCAAACTTTTGGTCTAACAATTCAACAGTGACAGGCAAAGATCGGTCCAAATCATAAATATGACCCTAGTAAAGAAAAGTAATGAGGAACAAGATGTATGATGGCAGCCACAAACAGAAACGAGTTATCCACTCTTATTTTTCACAAGCCCTAATTCCGGTCCTTCCACAGTATTAATAGATCTTTCTCACCATAGGACAGGACAGACACATCAGGCATCGGAAGCACCAGAGAATAAGTGATTCCTGGTATACTTTTCATCAATTGATACTAAAAATTTTATCAGTCCTTTTCGCTCTGTTAACACATAGATGACAGGGGTGTCTCGGGAAGGCTTTTGCGATCTTAGGAGTCTGAGCCACGAAGCGGAACATTTCTATCTCATCGAAGTGAAGAGACAGCATTCAAATGTAAAAATAGCCAAGCGCCAGTGTGCAGGTTAATATCCCACGAGGAGAAGACGTGTGGTCTGTCGGCTTGCCCGCACTCACACGCTTGCCAACACACACGTTCTCTCCAGGTGGAGCCCCTCCCCCACTTCTGGCCAAGGCTTGAGTCTGAGAAGTGTTTCCAGATGCGTTCAGGTGCTGACATCTTAAAGGGTGAGGGTGGGAAGGATGAGGATGGGCTCTTAGGAGGCTCAGCCAATGGCGCATTGCCTGGACTGCACCCCAGACTGGCATCTAAGCCTGGCAGCCATGCGATCGTCCGGTCCATGCACGTCCTCCGTGGATGCCCCATTATCTCCGTGATGGGGTAGACTGAAAGACCACCTCGGAGCAGTTCAGGCACTTGCCAAGCCAGATCAATTTGGCAACAGAAACCCGCGCTGTTTCCATAAAAGGCTGTTGGTCCTTTCTTATTATCAGTTAATGGTGCCACTTCCTGTCAGGTGTGCAGGCTGCTCCTGGAAGTATGTTCAGTGGGTTGGCTGGGTTGTTAACACTTTCAAACTGCTAGACACCTAAGCGGGCGGAGGGCTTGTAAAGTAGGTCACTGGCGGGAAGAGCTCTTGCGAGAGCAAGGCCACTGTGGAGAATTCAAGGTCACAGGCCTCTCCCTGCCTCTGGCCTGCTACCACCTTGAGGAAATTTAGGGCCAACTTTGTCTGTTGTAAATTTCTCAAAAGAAGCTGGAAATCCTGCTTTTTATATAAAATCTCCTGATTTTTACAAGCTGCCAGCTAACGGACACTTCTGGGAACACCACACCAGCCAAACACAACACATCCGTGGTCCAGGGGTGCTTTTATGCCAGGGCCTGGCTACTCCAGGGGTGGTCCCCGGACCAGCAGCCTGAGCATCTCCTGGGGGCTGGACAGAAACACAGAGTTTCAGCTCCATCCCAGTCCTATTGGTCAGAATCGGCATTTAAACAAGATCCCAGGTAATTTGGATGCACGTTAAGATTGGAGAATTACTGTGTTGGGGGCCTGATGTAGGTTCTCACTCACTCAAAACAAGAAGAAGCTTTTGAATTATTGGGTAGAAATTAACTATTTTAAATGGGATTCCATTTTAAAAGCCCAAAGAGAACCTCCTTGAGGAATCCCTGAGATACTAACTTGGATATGACTTTTCTGGGGAGACCTCCTCCCTAAAACCAGGTTAGGTGTTCTTTCTTCCTGACTCCATCCCCCCTTGTTCTTACTGGTGTTTGTGCCTGTTGATGTAAGGACCCCATGAAGGCAAGAGCCATGTCTTGTTCCCTTTATTTTTCCAGCCCTTGTCACGGTGCCTGACACATAGGAGTGTTCAACATGTGAATGAATTAGTGAAATCTCCTGATCTTAATTCAGTTATTAAACATCGCATAGTAGGTTGTGTACTATTTGAGGGGTTTAATTAGACTTGTCAGAAGGAGGAAAACCTGGCAAAAGAATAATCTTTTTTATACTTGCAGTCTTCTTGTCCACTCCTTTGGGGTATATCTTCCAACTCACTGTTCGTCTTGTTCTCTCCTACATTCTCCCGTGACTTGGCATATAGTAGATGCTCAATAAGGATGTCTTGAATGGATGAACGAATAAAAGCAAACAGGTTAGTAGTGGTTCTTGTATTAAGTTAATACTCCTTTCAATCGTTATCCTGTAATTATCCATCCAAATTACAGACTCATGGTTTAATTATGGCCTTAAAGAAAAAACTTTAAATATATATAATATACATACTATGTATGTATATATACATAGTGCTCACCAGCACTGTTCTGAATTAGATGGGGTTTTAGTGCCCTACAATATGTAGAATATATTACATTATGAAAATAATGAGACAGTCCTTCATGTTTCTCTTACCAAGTAGAAGCATCAGGAGTACCTCCCTTTCTGAGTCTCAATAGGTTGTCCTTATGAAATCTGAAGTGAATTTTAACTACCCTATCTGATCACATTCTTTTTTTACATCTTATCTAGAATAGCAGATTGTGAAGAAGGAAAACAGGGCAAAGCAGATACAAAGATAATGTAATTCCCATGTTAGTGTTCACTTTTTACATATTCTATACAAAGGTCATTTGTCATTGGGACAAAAGCTTTTGATCCAAATAAAAACATTTTAAGTTGGATTAAAAAAAATCATAGACATTTTTGGGTTTAATGGAAGGTGAATTGCTTTGCTAGGATTGAATCACTTGCTAGAAATTGACTTCCAATGGTTTTTATCAACTTGCAGTATATATTGACACTTAAGGTAATTTACTCTATTCAACTTTACTCTTATCCTAGACTAGGATGGCCTCTAATTTTTGTATTTATGCATTTACTAGGCTTAGTTTTCCTCGTTTTGGTGGGGGGGGGGGGTGTGTGTGTGTGATTTTAATGACTTGGTTTAGACCTCCTGAACTGCCATCTAGCATGGCCATTCTGAGAGTTTGACTTCAATTCTGAAAGGTGTGATAGGGCTTTTCAGAGAAGAATTCTATTGTAGACCAAGAGACCGTATATGTGTATAGAAGACCTATATATGTGTTGTAGAAGCTAGCCTTTCTGTTGTTGTGTAAAGTGAAGGAATAACTGATCACTTTGAGAATTAAAGTGCAATCAGTGTTGTAGATACTTGATTATAATGAACTGAGGCTTTTATAAGATTTCTTTGAATGATGAGGCTGTTAAAACATGCTCTTTAGTTTATAGCCGACTGATTTTTTTCTTAGTTTTAATTTTAAAGAACAGTAACTTGGTAAGCCTTTAATAACTTATGTTTGCATAATTAAAGGAAAAGTATAAAAGAAGCACATTAAATTATTAATAGTTGTTACATTAGAAGGTGAACTGGGAGGGTGAGAGGGAGGGAGGGAGGGACTCACTTTTACTTTGTTACTTTATATTTAAAAAGCTTGTATGGCTTTTGTGATTGACTAAGCTAAAATGTGTAAAGAATTGAGGAAGCACAGAACCTAAAAAGTTAAAATAATAAAGTCTGATTGAAGCTTATTATTTGCTTTATATTTTCAAAATTCATTCTAAAAGTTATACTGTATCAGTCAGATTTTTTTTTTTAATGAAATTTGGTGCATGAGTGACGGGGGGGTACTTTTGATCTCCTTTCAGGATCCAAAATGCCTTCCTGTGGTATTTCCTTCCCGCACAATAGTATTTGGCGCACTTCATCACTGATATAATTGTTCACTTTTCATAATGTATAAAATTTCTGTAGGAGAAAAGTTAGAAAAGTTGATCATCAGTATTGTGTAGTTTAGGAGAAGGTACTCTGGAACCAGAGGGACTGGGTTCAAATTCTGGCTCCATTATATTCTAACCATGTGACCTTGAGCTGGTTACCAGATCTCTGCCTGCGCTTTAACTTCCTCATCTGTGAAATACACGAGTACTGTCCCCAAAGGGTTGTTTTAGGGAGTAAATGAGTTTATGTCAAGTACTTTGAAGCACTTATTATATAAATCACTTTATTTATGTAAAACATTGTATCAGGTAGCTCATGCTGTATAACAAAGCACCCCCAAATTTAGGAGATTAGAACAACAGTTATTATTTCTCATAATTCAGGCAGGCTGGGTAGGTCTTTTGGTCTGAGCCTCGTTGTCTGGGGCTGGGTTGGACTGTTGGATGCTTTCATTACATGTTTAGTGTGGCATCTGTGACAACTGGAACTGGGCTTGTTCACATGGTTGTAGTCACAGGTTTCTCAACAGCAGTAAGAGGGCAAAAGCCAAACACAGAGTTGCTTTTCAAGCCTCTGCTTCAGTTACATTGGCTGATATTTCATTGGTCCAAGCACATCCTGTAACCAAGTGCATAGCCCTTGGGAGAGGACACCTCAAGAGCACTGGCAGGGAAATTATTCAGATCATTTTTGCAGAGAATCTACTTCAAGCACTCTATAAGCATTAGCTGCTAGTATTACTATTATTATTCTTATTAATATTAACTCTCCAACATAAAAGCTACTAAAAGTAAAGACATGCTCAAATAAAGCTCTTGACTGTATCTTCAATTACTCATTAGTACTTGCCATTTCCAAATATTGTGGGAGCCTCAACAATTAATACTTGCAACAAGAGAGTTTTTAAGAGGAGCTTATTCTGCAGGGCTGAAATTATTGTTTTTGTTACAAACCGTAGCTGTCCCTACTGGTCTCCCTGGGAGAATTTTGCAGGTTATAAAATACAGCGATTACTATGGTAATCATATTGCAAGTATAAAATGGCTTTGACCTACTTGTTAAAATGCAGTGTGTATTAAAATAAAGACTGCAAGCTTACAGCTAAATGAACTCAGAATGAAAACAGAATAGCAAGTCCAAAGTGCTGGAGAGATCTTCAGACGGAAAGGAGGGCATTTGATAAAGAGGATATGTTTTTCCTTGTCATTTTCCTCTAGGTCTGATGACCTTCGGGAAGTGACACCATCTCAGAAAGCACTGCTGTTCTCTGTTCTCTGCCCAACTTGCAGGCAGAAATTTTTTTAAAATACTAAGAGCTACCATTTGCAGATCCACATTGTACCAGTCATGTGCTGGGTCTTTTAAGGCACTATTTCACTTTCTCATCATGACACCTCCCCAAAGTAGGAATTATTATTCTCTTTTTAGCAGTGAGGAAACTGAGGCTTAGAGGGAATAAACGACTTGCCCCAAGCCTGGGAATTCTTGCCTTCGGATGCCAGGATCACTAAGGACACATAAATCAGGATACCTGAAACCTGTAAGAAGTTGGTTACAGTTATGCAAACTGATCTGTACATTGTACATTTCTGTACATTGATTTATTCATTTATTCAAGGATTATTGACTGTGCCTATTATGTGTTTGACAGCATGCTGATTTGCTGTGTTGGTCACAGACAGGGCACCTAAAAGCAGCAGTCCCTAAGCTTTTTGGCACCAGGGACCGGTTTCGTAGAAGACAGTTTTTCCATGGATGTGCAGGGGGCGGGGGTGATTCAGGCAGTAATGTGAGTGATGGGGGGGATGGGGAGCGGCAGATGAAGCCTCTAACACTCCCGCCACTTACCCCCTGCTGTGCGGCCTGGTTCCTAACAGGCCATGGACCAGTACTATGCTGGCAGTTGAGGACCCCTGCCTGAGACAGTCTTCTGAGGTCCAGGAAGGCTTCCCGGATGTCAAAGATGGTGTGGAGGATGAATGGTCATTACTTCAGGGGGAAGGACAGAATTGGGTTTCGGGTAGTAGGAGTAGTTAGAGCAAGAAACCAGAGGACCTACAAACAGGGCAGTTTAGCTAGAGTTGAGGGACAATATTGATAAAGAAAGTTGGCACAGTAAGTAAAGGTCAGATCCTGAAGGTCTCCGTGAGTCGGGGTCCTTTATCCAAGGGCACTAGGGAACTACAGAAGAGTTTTGAGCAGGAGTAACACGATCAGATGTGTCCCTTGAGCGAGATCATACCAGACACAGTGTATAAAATGAGATTGGGATGGGAGGAGAGGCAAGATCTCTGGCCATGAGTAAGGCTGATGCAGCAGCCCTGGAAAGAGGGAACGGTGCCTGGACCAGGGCATGGCAGCAGAGGGGCATTTAGAAGCTGTTTGGAAGTAGAGGGAATGGGAGGCGTTAAGGATGCCATCTGGTGTCTGACCTAGGAGTCTGGGTCGATGATTCCACTGAGGAAGAAAACTTGGAAGAGGGTGGTGGTCCGTGGTGGGTATGGTGAATTTTGTGCCTGTGGGACTTCCAGGTGCAGATACCCAAGTGGTAGTTAGGACGTGTGTGTCTGAACCTAAGGAGAAATCTCTGGGTGGAAAGGAGATCTGTGGTCATCAGCACTCTCTAAGCTAGAACCTCTGCACTCTCCCCATCCTTCTTTCCCCTCACTCGGTTTTGCTTTTGCCCCTTAGCACTTATCATCTTATTTGCCGATTGTCTATCTTCACTGCAATAGATTCTAAGCTCCATAAGGGCAATGACGACGTCTGTTGTGTTCACTGCCGCATCCCCAGCACCTAGAGCAGGGCCCGGCCCTAAACGCATCAGTCAGCCAGCAGAGGGTGATGGGTACCACTGGAGAGAAGGGGAGTTGATCAGCTCATCTTCAGAGTGTACAAAAGAGAGCCCAGGAGAGAACCTTCAAGGACTCCACTTCCTTCAAGGAAGCACAGAGAAAGAGGAGCCTGAAAGAAACCAGGGAAGATGCCTCCTCCCTTTGCTCTGAGGCTCGAATGGCTAAGTGTTTAGAACTTTCGAGTACTGAAAAAGAGTGGTTCTTGGGCACCTGAGGATTTCTGGAAACGATGGGCAGGGTAGAGCTGAGTGGGTGAGGTGTTTCAGTTTCTTTGTGTGTTCTTTTTCCTTTCCTGAACTAAAAAAAAAAAAAAAAAAAATTCAGCCAAATGCAAGCATGGCTCTAGGTAAAGAGGGGGAACCATCCGTACGTCTAATTCAACAGAAGGCAAATTGACTGTGTCTTGGGCCAGTTGGGTTCATTTGGGAGGAGCTTTTTCTTCCCAGGAGAGTTGTATTAAGGAAGAGTCTGGGGCTGGTTCCAGGCCCAGCTGGAAGGAATGCTGTGATCTGTTCGTGGTATTTGCTGTGGAAGCTGTACTTGGGTAGTAACATAGCTGACACACATTCTCTACCCTCCTCTAGAGAACCCGTTACTATGAGTAATAACTTTCCAAAAACACTTATATTTCATCTCTCACAGTATGCATTTACCAAATATGAATCCTGCCTTCCTTGTTCCCTGGTACCACGCTTGCTAACTTGTGGGCCTCTGTTTGGTCTCATTAGCATAACTCACTGGGGAGTTGAATGAGGCCAGAGTGAGGGTTGACTTTTCACAGGCTGATCATTTTTATGCTACCCAGGGAAGCTGTGACTGCATAGCTTACAAGTTCGAGCTCCCAGTTTTGTCCATAATTATTTGTTCTTTAGCACAGATAATTTTAAGACATAATCAGCCCCAAGTATTGAAATTATCAGTCATATTAATTGACCGGCTGATAATTACAGAAATGAAAAGAATGTACACCTAGGTTAGCTGGTAAATTGAGGTTCCAGGAGCTCTAATTTCTGAAATTATCCTGGAAAGAAATCTGAAGGTGAAAGCTTCATACCAAAATATATTTTAAGCCTTCAGTTATTTCACATTTTCAATTCCATGATGAAGAACGTTTAGGTCAGTAAAGATAAGTGATGCCTTTAGCTTTACCTTATTTTAGTTAGTAGTAATCTGCATGCTACTCTGTGCTCAGCACTTTCCTAGGGAAAGGTGGTTCTTGCAATTCTCTTGTCGCCCCTCCAGAGGAGGGTAGAACATTCAGTGGACAGTGGTAACGGGAGGCTTCCTTTGGAAAACTGCTAATTTGGGTCATCTAACAAGGAGACTAAACATCAAGCCCGGTGACCAGAAATGTCCAGCTTTACTCACACCTCGAGGGGAGGAGCAGCAGGAAAGAGTGTAAAATGCAAGGCGCCTTGAGACTTCGTCGGGCAGCTCACCGTAATTGATTAATGGCTTGACCCTGAGAGTTAAGTGACCCGTGAGAGGTCATGATCACCAATGGGAGTGAGCTCATGTAAGTCACTGTTGCAGCACAAATGGTTCTTTTGAATGCTAATGTGTTACTCCAAGCCAGTTCAGTCATAAGGTGAATGTGGCAGTGGTTTGCAGTACCTCTCATCCCCTTATGAGGGGATGAGGGGTAGGGACCGCAACCACCAATAAGTAATGATTTAGGAAGTGTCAGCAATGCGCTCTTACAGGCGTATGTGAGAAATTCAGAAGATCCTTCAAGAGATGACCACTATCTTCCCAATGCTGATTTTTGCAGGAGGGAAGGGACGGAGAGGTGCAAACACATAAAACACGCAACCCTTCAGAACATAGTCAGTGGTAGGCAGAGCAGTAGTTTATCCACATGAGATGTCACAAAAAGTTTTGGGGGCAGTAGGATCAGCATGAAGGGAGAGTGGTGATTCGGGGAACCTTGCCATGGCCAGGCTTGCCCTCTGCACAGAGTGGGGAGAGGCCTCGTGGAGGAGGGGTGACTGAAGCAGAACCTTGGAGGCTTGCGGCATCTGCATTGTGTTTTCTGTGGCTGCACAGCGGATTATCAGTAATCTAGTGGCCTCAGACAACACCTGTGTATTATCTCACAGTGCTGTGGGGCAGGGTGTGGTTGTCTTCTCCGCTCAGATTCTCAGAAAGCTGAAATCAAGGCGTTTTCACCTACCTTCTCATCTGCTCATCTTTCGAGCTCATCAAGCTCTTGGTAGGATTCCATTCCTTATGGTGGTGGGACTGAGGTCCCTCTTTCCCAGCTGTCACCCAAGAGCTTTTTTTTTTTTAATTGGAGTATGGTTGATTTATAATGTCATGTTAGTTTCAGGTATACAGCAGAGTGAATTGGTTATACATATATCCACTTCTGGTTTTTTTAGATTTTTTTTCCCCACATAGGCCATTATAGAGTATTGAGTAGAGTTCCCTTAACGTGTCCTTATTAGTTATCAGTTTTATATATAGTAGGGCATATATGTCAATCCCAGTCTTCTAGTTTATGCCTCCCCCACCTTACCCCCTGGTAACCATAAGTTTGTTTTCTACATTTGTGACTCTTTCTGTTTTGTAAACAAGTTCCTTTATACCTGTTTTTTAGATTCCACCTATAACCGATATCATATATTTGTCTCTGTCTGACTTACTTCACTCAGTATGACAATCTCTAAGTCCGTCCATGTTGCTGCAGATGGCATTATTTCATTCTTTTTTATGGCTGAGTAATATTCTGTTGTATATATGTACCACATCTTCTTTATCCACTCCTCTGTCGATGGACATTTAGCTTGCTTCCATGTCCTGGCTATTGTAAATAGTGCTGCAGTGAACATTGGGGTGCCTATATCTTTTTGAAATATGATTTTCTTCAGGTACATACCCAGGAGTGGGATTGCTGGGTCATATGTTAGTTCTGTTTTTAGTATTTTAAGGAACCTCCATACTGTTCTCCATAGTGGCTGTACTAAGAGCTTTTAACAGCAACTTTTAGGTGCTTGCCATATGGCCCCCTCCATCTTCAAAGCCAATAACTGAGAATCTCTCTTACATCAAATGCCCCTCACGCTTTCAATCTGTGTGTCCAGGAAGATCCTAGTCTCTTTCAAGGGGTTATGGGATTAGTCATACCCACTGAGGATAATCTCCTCAATTTAAGGTCAGCTGATTTGGGACCTCAAATTACAGTTGGAAAATTGCTTCACAGCAGCACCTAGGTTAGTGTTTGAAAAATTGAGAGCAGGCATGTGTGTTCCCCAGGGCAGGAATCTTGGGGGCCATCTCACAATTCTGCCTTCCATGTAGTTAGATAATAGTCATTAAATGTCCAAGCTGGAAACCAAATTAATTATCAAAATTATATCTTCTAACGTGGATTGCATGTGCAGCCTAGAATTGGGAGAAGGCCCTTTTAAAGGAAATGCACTTCAGAGTGGCCAGATGGTGATATAGAATTGGAGGAGCCTGATTGGCTGGCTTGTTTCATGATCTAGGCCCAAACTACCTCCCTCTCTCTTCTTTCAGTCACTGGCAAACTCTCTCACCCTTCTTTTTCACACGTACAGCAGGCTTTCCCAGGAGTCCAGGTTCCCCATGGGGGGGGATCTGCTGCTTAGGGGATTTGATGATATCTGGAGATACTTGGGGTTATCATAACTAGCGGGGATGCTAGTGGCATCTCGTGGGTAGATGCCAGGGATGCCGCTCAACATCCTACATGCACAGGACAGCCCCCACAGCAAAGAGTTATCCAGCCCCCAGTGTTGATACTACCAGGGTTGGTTAGCTCTACAAGATGTCTCTTTCCTGCCACTCCTGGGTCTCTTTCAAGCCTCCATAGTTTTGCTCAGTGTTGCATCTGCCTGAATCTGCTTCTCCCCTTTTCCACCTCAAGGATTCCTCCTCATTCTTTGAGACTTGCTGCTACCATCACCTCCTTGTGCTGGTCCAGGTCACTCACTCTGCAGTTCTTTTTGATACCCGGCATACATTGCTCTGTGCTTTGTTTTAACAGAGTATGTGTAACAGATCTGTCTCTCTCCCACCAGACCGTGAGTTCCTCTTGAGTGTGAGTTGTGTTTTTTTATATCTGTGTCCCCAGAGCTCATGACTGTACTGCCTTTGTGTATAGTAGATGCTCAGTAAGTGTAAAGGGGACAGGTGGATGGATAAATGTATGAGCTCCTGCAAAGTTCATAGAAGTGAACTACTATCAGTTCTCAGTTTCCCATCCCAGCTGCTTACAAACTGTGTTACTAGGCGGAGATTAGTTAACTTTTCTGTGCTTTAGTTTCCGCCTTTGAAAAATGGGGATCTTCATAGTTGCTGCTTCAAAGAGTTCTTGCATGGATTCAGTGAGAGTTCCTGTATAGTCAGAGAGTGGGAGAAAATGGGAAGGGTCTTCGTTTGTATAATACTTCGCTGTTTTCCAAATGCCAAATGAATGAACCCCCCCCACCCAAAACAAAACAAAACAAACAAACAAAAAAACCCACCAAAACAGTGGATGCAGGTAAGCATGGCTGAATGTGGCATACATACACCTCCAATGTGATACACCTGAAAATGCAGGGCCAGAATGTTTCCATAACCACCAAGAAAAGAGATGTCAAGATTTAGGCCCAGAAAGTGAAAATGCTGATAACTAGATCTCATATCCATACAGGTTACTCTGGTAGAAATGCTCTTAAGAGCTTGAGAGGCATCAGTTTCCCCTGCAAACTGGAAAGTTTGCCTTTTCAATTTAGGAATAGTAATCTAAGATAATATAAGTATTTCCATTTCCTCCCTCCCCCAGATGTAATCAAGAGATTCAATTCAGTTTTTAGGTATCATTTATCAGTTTTGTTTTAACCTACTTGATGATATAATGGACAAATAATGAATATGTTAGTTTGGTTTTAAGAAAGCTTTAAAAGTACAAGTTCTGGGCCCTGTCCCAAACATAATGAGTTTAAATTTCCAGGGTCGGGGCCCAGGAATCTGCAGAATTGACAAATCGCAGATGGTCTTTATATAGATATAGTCTGGCATTTGGAAACTAATATACTTGGTGATACTTGGCATTAGGAAGCAGACTGAGAGTCTCAAATTTCTACATGAACAGGGATGATGGGCTGAATTAAAAGATAAAAAATGAACAGACCTGCACTTGGAGCCAGAAACCCAAGTACCCACGTGTGGAGTCAAAGTAGATAGAGTCTAGTAGAGATGCATGAAAGCAAAAGAAAAACAAACAACTTACATTTATACAGGTTTTGGTTAACAGCTCAGTGTGAATCTGATGAATATGATTTTAGAATCACGAAATCAGGAATGAGAAGGGCATAAACCCACCCTATCCTGCCCTGGTCAAATCACGCTTGCAAGCCTTTCATTATTAAGCACATTTTAAAACATAATCAGAAGTAGAAAGAATAGTACAGTGAATCTCTGTGTAATAGATTTAACAATTATAAAAATTTTGCTGCATTTCCTTCATCTACTTTTTTCCTTTTGCTATGGTTCCTCACTCCCTCCCTCCTTCCCCCTCTTCTTTACTATTCTCCTTCCTTCGTATATGAAAGCAAATCTTGGACATCATGTTATTTTAATCTCATATACCGGAACATGTTTCTCTAAAAAGCACAGATATTTTCATACAGGACCATACCTCCCCTAATAGCACTGGCAATAATTCCTCATTCTCATGTAATTGGGGTGTCACAGTTTTGAGTGGCTGGGATGTAAAAGGGTTTGAAGCCATGTCCCATGAGGAACAGTGCGTAGAAGTAGGTTGATAGAAGATAAAGACTTAGGTTTTTGAAAGACGCTGAGTGGAAGAGTTGGCTGGCCTGGCTCTCTGTCATCCACGTTGGTGGAGTATCAGCTGCTAACTTACTGTTAGCAAGAACTTAATCCAGGAGCCAGCTGTCTACTGATGAACTGAACTGCCTCAAGAGTCTGCTCTCCTGCAGAGGTGGAGCGTGAGACACGGTAGAGTGGTTAATTGCATTCATTTTATGGGTAGTTGTGAAGCATCTGCTGTGTTAGGTGCTGAGGATTGCTGTGCAGAATAAGACAGATGCAAGCCCTTCCCTCATGGAGCTTCCAGTCTAGCATTGTTTCCCAGAATGTGAGATGGTTTGGGGTAGTCCAGAATCCATTAATTAACTAGCATTGAATTACACAGAGTTGAAAATAATTCTCTTTTCGGTGTTCTAAACTTTGTAAGTACATCAACAAGGCGATCTCATTTGGATGCCAGAGTTGCCACATCTCTAAAACTTAATCATCTCCCTTTTCAGTTGAGAAAGAACAACGTCATGGTCACAGCCTTTGGCATGCCACAGTTCCTCAGTAACTTATTTTTTGAGTAGCTTGCTAAACATCTCTACAAAACTAAAACAATAGGAAAATGCTTAATACAGGAATAATTAAAGCTAAAGTGATAGAAAGGATGGTTTTAACTTTTGAGTTTTTGTTTTTCACTCTTTAGATTTGCATACTTTAAAATTTACTATTAGGTTTACAGTTTGGTGAGTTTTTACAAATTCATCCAGTCATGTAACCAGTGCCCCAATCAAGATACAGACCAGTTCTATCACCTTCTAAATTTTTCTCAATCCCACCTCCCATCTCCAACCCTTGGCTTTCCGTGCCTATAATTTTGCCTTTTCTGGAATGTCACATAATGGAATCATACAATATGTAGTCTTTTCAGTCCAGCGCCTTTCTCTTAGCGTGGCGTATTTGTGCTTCAGCCATCTTGTTTGTTTGGTTCTTTTACTCACTGGGTCATATTCCGTTGTGTGGATGTTCCACAACTTGTTTGTTCAGTATAAATAATAATACAAGGCACATTCAACATGACAAATCATGAACATGATATTTAGTAAAAGCAGATTTAGCAGAAATCCTGAAGGTGGTATGCAAATGAATGAGTCTTGGGGGAAGAAAACTAATTGACCAATTTAAGCATTAAAGGATTGTTGGTGGTGGTTCATCTTTTTTTTTTTTTTTTTTTTTTTCTTTTAGGCTGTGCTGCACAGCTTGTGGGATGTTAGTTCCCAGACCAGGGATTAAACCCGGGCCCTTAGCAGTGAGTGTAGAGTCCTAACCACTGGACTACCAGGGAATTCCCAGTTGTTCATCTTTTCATTTCTTACCCAAACCTTCAACAAAGTGTTTGATTGAAATATAAATAGGTTTCCTGTCACCTTAAGTCAGAATATACCTTTTGGGGCCTCCAGGTAAACCCAGTGATCTCCAGAACATCCTCTTCATAGTCTCTCATTTATTTTCGTTTGTTCATTTCCTCCCTCCCTGCCTCCTCCCTCCTTCCCGTCCTCCCTCCCTCTTGGCCTCCTTGTCCTTCTCCTTATTCTCATTCTGGTATTCTCTCTCCCTTCCTTCCTCCCTCCCTTCCCTATCTCCTCCCCCTAATACTTCACTGGAGTTTATGTAACTGAATTAATTAGACCTATTTCTCAAGGAGTTGGTTTTCCATAAAATTCACTTTGCAGTTGGCATGACAGAAGAGCTGGCATATTCATCAAATGCTACAATTTGTTCTTTGTATCTGAATCAGGCTGGGCTTGGGCTTCCTGCTTATCTGTTGTCCCTTTATACTAGTCTGTCCTTCGCAGGGAATGAGCCTGCATTCTTTGTGATTGGACTGGCTGATGCTTGTGAGTGTTGATAGATTGGGTGTGGAAATGCTTAATAGGGACAGACCCTATCTCCTTAGTTAGTGTTACAGAGTCCCCAGGATATAAAGTGTCTTATGAAAATAAGAGCTTTTCTTTTCCTTCCTTCGGCTGATCATATCGGTACCATTTAACAGAATAACATGATAAAAATCTTTGTTCTTTTTTAAATAACATATTAATTGCTGTTCTCTGTATTTATTCACTTTGTATTTCTGGTATATGTTCACTTTATAGACATTTCTGTCCCCCAGTGCATTTTAAATCTTCAAGCATACTCAAAGTATATATATTTTATGCAGTCGTATGTGTCTCTGGTGGGGTGGGGGGGATGCTCCTTGTAGCGAACGAGAAGATCAAAGTCTGTAGCTTTCTCCATTTAGTCTGTTTGCTGAAGAATACAAAGGCTGCTAAAGGATTTGAGTGCATATCCTCAAAGCTCATCAGAAATATTCTGAGCTCTAGATTTTTTTTCTCTCTCTCAGCAACATTTCAGATGTGGAGGTTCTCCTCGGTTGCCCCTGCTAGTGTTGCTGAATTTAAAATGCCACAGGAAGAAAGAAAGATCTGTTCTGCTTTCTCATCTGTGGAATGAGGGGGTTGGACTAGATGGGAGATGTCAGATTTATAGCACTAGTGCTGTCACTCCTTCTCCATCCACATGACAGACATCACTAATCAATCACAGCATGCTTTCCTGCCATTTGTAGCCTCAGACTTCTTATCAAGTCAGCACTCCAGGAATCCATTACTAATCACAGTGTTAGCCCAAGAGATGAACTCTTTTTGCCATTCTGAACATGATGGTGTTTAATCTATAGTGCAAACTTAAGATGGTTTATAAAGGTGAGATCACCATTGCATGGTAGCAGGAAGAATGTTGGAGTGCATGGGCAGTTTCAAGTGAGGAAGATTTCAGACCACTACATTTATGCTTCTTGAAGGCAGGCATCATGTTTTATTCCTGTTTTTCCATGTTTACCAAGTCTGTAAGGCAAACCCTTTCTCTTTGTGGACATCAGGTATGTGTTTGTTAAATGATGCATGAAGAAATGAACGGAAAGCTTGGCCTTGGCCAATTCTTTCCTCTCTAAGACTGCACAATTCAGTGCTTCTTCCAAAGGGCAGGCACAACCCTTGCCATTATTGAATTTCTCTACTTTAATTCAGGCCATATCTGCAGATTGGCTAGATCACTCTGTGTTCTTATCCACTGAGCATTGGCGGGGCCAAGTAACTTGGCATCACTGGTTGGACTTTACAAGTTTCCTCTCTATCCATCACCCAGGTCATTCATAAACTTGTTGAGTAATACTGAGGAGGATCCAATTTTTCCCTGCTGGACTCTGAATTCTTTCAACTTGATTTGTGGTTGGGAACCTGAAGGTTTCATGATAAAAAGAAGAATTCTGTCACAGTTTGGGGATTTATCATGGAAGAGAATCACTTGACACTTAACATAGGTAGCCTTCATTAGTTATTTTGGGGGAACTACCTTTTAAGTTCCTTTATTGAAAGGACTGGATCGGATTTAACTCTTTAAAATTTGATAGCATGATAATATTACTTTTGGAGGGTAGATTTAGTAAACATTCAGTATTCTTTGAGATAGTTTCATGAAAATAGATTGAAGCCTCTGTCTTCTTCAGCTTTCAGAAGAAAATCACTTTTTAAAAGAGAAGGCACTTTTTTCCCACCCAGGCACTGGATTTCATCTAATAATAACACCACCTACCCATTTACTAAAAATCAATTATAGGCCAGGCATTTCTGCTAAAGGCTTTACATTTATTATCCCTAAACCTCAAAACAACCCCAGGACTAGTGATATGAATTACATTTTACAGATGAGATGAAGGAAGCTTGGAGAAGTTACATAACTTGTCCAAAGTCACTAGGTGATAAGTGGCAGTACTGGAATTTAAAGTCAAGCCTAATTCTAAAGTATTTCCTCATAAGGATACCAACTCCCTCAGTGCAGATGTTACCTCCTCCAGGAAGCCTTCTGTCAAGTACCACCTTTCTGCAAGGCTGGTTGAGATGTTCTTTCTCTGTGTTTCTATAGTACTTAATTTTTTTATTTGTTTATTTTTTAAAATTTGATTGATTGGCTGCGTTGGGTCTTCATTGCTCTGTGTGGGCTTCTCATTGTGGTGGCTTCTCTTGGGCTCTAGGTGCATGGGCTTCAGTAGTTATGGCACATGGGCTCAATAGTTGTGGCTCATGGGCTCTAGAGCGCAGGCTCAGTAGTTGTGGCGCATGGGCCTAGCTGCTCTGCAGTATGTGGGATCTTCCCGAACCAGGGATCGAACCTGTGTCCCTTGCATTGGTAGGCGGATTCTCAACCACTGCGCCACCAGGGAAGCCCTCTATAGGAGTTTATGCACCCTTATGATGACACGCTCCATCTGTTTATCTGCTTCCTCTACCACCAGAGTAAGATTCCTGAGGACAGTGGCTTTGTGTTTCTGTTGGGTTTTTTGCTGTTTTTTCTGCCACTTTTGTTTAATGGCTAAATGAACACATCTTTCCCAGGATATCTCTGCCACTTCACCTTGGTACATAGGAGCCATGTTAATGTACAGCTAGGCTATTAAGAACCTTCTTTAGTTCAGAATTCATTACATTTGGAGATACAAGATCTAGGGAAATATAGTCCAGCACTAAATGTGGAATGGCAGACTTGCTTCTCTTTGATAGAACAAGTTCCTTCTACTTAACTCTGTCATTGCATTATTAAACTGTTTTACTTTTCCTCAGTTCAGTCTTTTATTAACTGTATTTTTATGAGTAATTAATACATGCAGATGTTCTGTTTATCCTGCTTGAGAAGCCCTTGTGATTCTTTAATCTGAAGATTTAGGAGTTTTATAAATTCGAGAAAATTCTTAGGCATTATGCCTCTCCTGAACGTCTATTCTTTCCCAACGGGATTCCTGTTAGATGTATGTTGGACCTTCTCAGTCTATCCTCTGTACCTCTTAACCTCATTTTCATAGTTTTCAACTCTTTATCCCTTTGTGTTTCATTTTGTTTAATGTCCTGAGATCTATATTTCTTTCTTCATCAGTATTTAACCTTCTGTTTCACCTCTCCATTGAGTTTTTAATTTAGTGAATCTATGGGGAGAGACATCATGTCTTTTTTTTTTTTTTTTTTTTTTTTCCATTTCTGGCGTTATTGTGTTTAACCATTTTAAACTTTATTGATGTTCTTTTTCAGTTGTTGTTTTATGACCTCTAACTCTTGAGCCTCTGATTCTCATACTTGTTGACTTTTGACTGTGTGTTTTGTAATTTACTACTGGCAGCTCATGCTTTGCAGGGCCAGTTTTAGCCCAGGTTACAGAACTGACTCTCCAGGGCAGTTTTTCATTTGCTTCTGTGGGGAATTCTTGGCATATCATGAACAGGATCACATTTTAGATCAATTGTTCAGTTGGAGTTTTCTGATTCTGCTTTTGGTTATTCCTACTCTACTCTCAAGAAAGGCACAGGCCTAGCATTTCTAATTCTCAACTTAAACGTTTCCCTCCTGCTCAGAACACAGGTAGAGAGACAAGTTTCCTTGGGTTAGTTGACAGTTTTTCTAGTCTATTTGTTCACTGTGGGTGTAGTCCTCAGTGAGTGTTCCTGGTTTTCTGCAGAGGTCTCCTAACAACTTGCTGCTTCTTCTCATTCCAAGGCCTCATCTTCTGTCCTCCTTGGGCATTCAAACCCTAGCCCCTAGGGAATCAAGACAAACTGTTTCCCTGTTGCCAACCACCTTCCCTTCTATCTAATAGCCCCAGAATGAGTTTGCATGCTCAGCCATCTTGTTTTTAGTTACCTCTTTATGTGTACCACCTGGGTTCTCTCCTTTCTTAATTGTGAGTCAGCTAAGCCCTTAAAATATTTTTTTTGTTATATCTTATCTAACATATCTAGGGTTTTTGAAGGGTTGGAATTTTTAGGCTGTCATCATTTGCCATCTTGCCAGAACCAGGGTCTTGTTACAAGCTCATAGTAAAATAATCAAATAACACACAAGAATATATGATGAAATATTAGTCTCCTTCCCATCGTAGACCTGTTTAGTTCTCAAACCACCTTGCCAGGTATAATAACCTGTGCCATTTTCTTAGGCATAGTTCTAGAAGCATTTTATACACATACAGCATGCGTACGTGTACACGATACGTGAAGATTTATTTATTCAACAAGGGATAGGTTTTACCTTCTACACTGTACTTACTAATATATTTTGGAGTTCATTGGTTTTTTTGTTTTGTTTTTAATTTTTCATCTTTATTGAAATATAATTGCCTTACAGTACTGTGTTAGTTTCTGCTGTACAACAAAGTGAATCAGCTGTATGTATACATATATCCCCATATCCCCTACCTCTTGAGCCTCCCTCCCACCCTCCCTATCCCACCCCTTTAGGTCTTCACAAAGCATCGAGCTGATCTCCCTGTGCTCTGCAGCAGCTTCCCACTAGCTATCTGTTTTACATTTGGTAGTGTATTTATGTCGGTGCTACTCTTTCTCTACATCCCAGCTTCTCCTTGCCCTCCTGTGTCCTCAAGTCCGTTCTCTACGTCTGCATCTCTATTCCTGCCCTACCACTCGGTTCATCAGTACCATTTTTCTAGATTCCATGTATATGCACTAGCATACCATATTTGTTTTTTTCTGATTTACTTCACTCTGTATAACAGACTATTTCCATCCACCTCACTACAAATAACTCAGTTTTATTCCTTTTTATGGCTAAGTAATATTCCATTATATATATGTGCTACATCTTCTTTATCTATTCATCTGTCGATGGACATTTAGGTTGCTTCCATGTCCTGGCGATTGCAGACAGTGCTGCAGTGAACATTGTGGAACATGTATCTTTTTGAAATATGATTTTCTTTGGATATATATCCAGTAGTGGGATTGCTGGGTCATATGGTAGTTCTATTTTTAGTATTTTAAGGAACCTCCATACTGTTCTCCATAGTGGCTATATCAGTCTACATTCCCACTAACAGTGCAGGAGGATTCCCTTTTCTCCACACCCTCTCCAGCATTTATTGTTTCTAGATTTTGTGATGATGGCCATTCTGACTGGTATGAGGTGATACCTCATTGTGGTTTTGATTTGCATTTCTCTAATGACTAGTGATGTTGAGCATCTTTTCATGTGTTTGTTGGCAATCTGTATGTCTTCCTTGGAAATGTCTGTTTAGGTCTTCTGCCCATTTTTGGATTGAGTTGTTTTTTTTTTTTTGATATTGAGCTGCATGAGCTGTTTGTGTATTTTGGAGATTAATCCTTTGTCAGTTGCTTCATTTACAAATATTTTCTCCCATTCTGAGGGTTGTATTTTGTCTTGTTTATGGTTTCCTTTGCTGTGCAAAAGCTTTTAAGTTTCATTAGGTCCCACTTGTTTATTTTTCTTTTTATTTCCATTATTCTGGAAGATGGGTCAAAAAGGATCTTGCTATGGTTTGTGTCGAAGAGTATCCTTCCTATATTTTCCTCTAAGAGTTTTACAGTGTCCTGTCTTACATTTAGGTCTTTAATCCATTTTGAGTTTATTTTTGTGTATGGTGTTAGGTAGTGCTCTAATTTCATTCTTTTACATGTAGCTGTCCCGTACTACTTACTGAAGAGGCTGTCTTTTCTCCATTGTATGTTCTTGCCTCCTTTGTCATAAATTAGGTGACCATACGTGTGGGTTTATCTCTGGGCTTTCTATCCTGTACCACTGATGTATATTTCTGTTTTTGTGCCAGTACCATACTGTCTTGGAGTTCATTGTTTATTAGTGCACTTAACTCTGCCTCTTTTTTTCTCATGACTGTGTAGTATTCCATGAAATAGATGTGCTGTAATTTATTTTACCATTTCCCCTATTTTTTATTGGATGGCCGTTTTCAGTTACTGTGATATTATAAACTATCCTACAATAAGCATTCCCGATCATATGCCTTTGCTGGCAACCATTTAACATACTTCTCTTTGTCTGTGTCTCTCTCCTCTTCCCCACTCTGTGATGGTTAATTTTATGTGTCAGCCTCATGGGGCTAAGGGCTGATGCCCGGATAGCTGCTAACATTGTTTTTGAGCGTGTCTGTGAGGGCATCTCTGAAAGAGATCAGCATTTGAATCAGTGGACTTTCTACAGAAGGTTCCCCTCACCAATGTGGGTGGGCTTTGTCCAATCTGTTGAGGGTCTGAATAGAGCAAAAAGGTGGAGGAAAGATCAATTTGCTCTCTCTGCTTGAGCTGTGGCTTCCATATTGTCTTGCCTTTGGACATTGGTACTCCTGGTTTTTGGGCTTTTGGACTGGCACCAGGACTTGTACCACTGGCATCCAGTTCTCAGGCCTTTGCACTCATCCTGCATTACAATACCAGCTTTCTTGGGTCTCCAAGTTGCAGAGTGCAGACCATGGGACTCTTCTATCTCTATAACCATGGTGCCAATTCCTATATTAAATCTCTGCATATCTATCTATCTATCTGTCCATCCTACTGGTTTTGTATCGCTGGAAAACCCTAATACACACTCCCACTAGGAGTTGGTGACCTCAGTACCTTGCGTGGGGCCTGGCACTGAGTCGGCACTGAATTCACATCTGTTTCATGAATGACTGTATACTCACCAAGAAGCCAAACCAGCAGTCAGACTGCCCCAGCCTCCAGGAAATGTATTTGGATTTCAGTAATGACACCAGCTCTTGACTATCTGGTAGTCTTTAGCTGTTAACTGGGCACATCTCCTAGTCCATAGATGAGCTAATACTATCTTTACAACAACCTTGTGAGATGGGAGATTTCATGATCATGCTTTACAGACAAGGAAACAAAGGCACAGGTTACATAATGAGTGAGAGGTGGAGGCTGTACCTGAAACATCTGGCTTCTTGAATACTGCCTTTTAATTAACATTTGTCTTGTCACAGCCGACAGAGGCTGCATCATTGTTCATTCCTTTGTTATTCATTCATTTATTCAATCAACAAATATTTACTGAGAGCTCACAGTGTTCCAGGCAGGAGGTAATACTGCACGGGAGGGATGGAAACATCCCCGCTGTGGTGGAATTTACAGTGCAAAAGGAGAGACAGAGTAAGCAAAAAAAAAAAAAAAAAAAAAAAAAGTTAAAGGGTGATGAGTGCTGGGAAAAGGGTAATGGGAGAATTTAGAAGCGCCTAGCTGCTGGGGGGTTCTTCCCAGCAATAGAGCATCTCCTAATCTGTGATGGGCCTTGAAGGATGAGTAAGTCGTGAGGGGTGAAGGCCAGGGGCCAGCCTGTTGCCTGCCTTCCTCGTGTATTCTGCTGTAAACCATAATTTTGCTTTTGCAGCCACTGTCAGCTCTCGGGACCTCCACATGCGAGGGCTAGAGCGCCTGTCCCCTTCTCCTTCTGAAAGGTGGCTGAACCCCCCTCCCCACCCCCATCAGCCTTTTCTAATTTTAAAGCAGTAGCTCCCTTGATTGAAATCTCAGTTTGGGAACAGACCTAGGATTGGCCTGGAGCTCGGAATTTTCACCAATAAGCGCAGCGGTAGGTGGGGAGGCGTCCCTTTAAGCAGCCAGGAGGCAGCCTGGAGCGCTCGAAGCTCCTCTCCCCGGACCCGAGCGATTTTCCTGGATCCGGAGCTGCGTACGGAGCAGCTGCCACCACCGCACCCCGGGAATGTCACCTCCTTTGCGCGGAGCCCCCGCAGGGCCCCCTCTGGCTCGGGGCAGTTGGCGGCCGACGCCCCGCTGGGCTTCTTAGCCGCAGCCGCATCCCCTGCCCCTGGGTCTGCGGCCCCTTCCCCCCAGCCCCTTAGTTCCCGGCGGCGGAGGCGCCGCAGCGGCGAGCAATGCAAGGCTGAGCCGGGTAAGTGGCCCCCCAGGGCCGGGGCGCGGTGAGGGGGCGCTGGGGCGCGTGTGCTCCTGCTTTTCACCACCCTCTCTAGGAAGGGGGGCCTTGAACTGGGACCGTAACCTCTGGGTGAGATGCGCCTTGCCACACAGACCCTGGGGAGGTCATGAGCTATGGGGGGGTGGGGGTGGGGGACCTTGGGATCATTTTGATCTGAGGGTCTCCCAGCCTTTGCGCAATTGATTAGCCAATAATAGTAACAGTATCACAAGGCAGGGATCATGTTATTGTATTAGGACTTCTTCGGGGGAAGCATTTAAACTTCCCTGAACTTGCTTTTTAAACAGCCTTTATTCTCTTACAATTCATTTCCCTCAAATATTTAAAATGTATGTATTGCTAATGACCTACTTATTTCCCTTATACTCTCAAAAAATGTTTCATGTCTCCAGGAAAGTCTACTTTAAAAGATGATGTATCTCTCCCCACATTCCTTATTGCTCATTTTCCTAGAACTTTAAAAATCCATTGCTTTTCTCCTTGTTGGATATCTGTAATTAAGCAGCGCTGAAATTTGTTCATTTATCCTCTCTGAATTGGGGGTGGAGGGAGGGAAGAGGCCCCCCTCTCCTGGTCTTCCTAGCTCTCATAGAAGAGTCTATGGGATGGGGAAAGTTGTTGAGCGGGGGAGTTCATTGGAACCCTGCTCTCCTAGGTTTGCAAATGTACCCTCTTGGCTGCTGGGAGACCTAGGACTTAGCGAGGCCTGAGATCATGGAAATCTGGGGTGCCTAGGCAGCTGTATCCTGGGAAATTTTAAAGCCAAAATACTCCCTAGGGATTGGGGTGGGGGAGGGGTAAGGTTTATTTAAAAGACGCATTTTCAGCTTCCTCCCTCTCAGAAATCTGTTTGCTCATGTGTACCTAAGGAAGAACTTGGAAGCCTAATGCAGAGGGCCAGCAGGTTGGTGATTTGTTTTGTTTTGTTTTTTGAAGATGAGGCTGCTGGGCTGCTGGAAGAAATACCTTCCAAAATTGGAGCAAAGTCTGATGCGTGGATTTGCCAAACTCCATTTCCGCCCATATTAAATTATTTTGGCTTGTAGCAGCCCTCATTTTGCTGTACTGGCCTTTATTTGCAGTTGTTTAGGTGTTGTGAATCATTTGTATACTTTGGGTTCCCCGCTTTCTGCAAACAGATGTTTTTATCTGTGCAACTAGTTGAGTAATTAGAGAGATGGACACAGCCCTCTGTGTACAGACGGAACACATGCCATTTGGGGAGGATTTGGGCCTTTGCTTTTTTCCGATCATCAATTGCCAAATCTTCCCAGCCATTGGGCAATTCAGATAAAGGTGTCAAGTGAGCTGAGCAGTGAAGAATTTGTATGTGCAGCTAATTCTGCTTGGTCCTTCAATAAAACATCTTCCCATGGGGCCAAAAAGTGGGGGGTGGGGGGGTGGGGAAGGCTTATAAAAATGATCCTGTGTTCTTAGTCACTGACTACCCAGCTCTCCCTGGATTTCTGAGAACCTGCCAGGAGAAACTGTTGAGTGGATGGAAGTTTCAAGAAATGCTGAGCAGAAATCAGTACAAGCCCTCCTTGAGTGACTTTTATTTCTGTTTGGAGGAAGGGAACACTTTGTTAGAATAACAAATCGTGGCTGCTTTTCAAGAGCAGAAAACAGTTCTTGTTCCGAAGGCAGATTCATTTTTAAGAGTGTGAATCATTTGGTTTAGGTTTTTTGCTTTTTTTTTTTTTTTTTTTTTTTGCTCTTGCGGTGGAGGCTTGGAGATGATTAAATGTCTTGTCTGCAGGAAATTACCAGGAGATTTGAGTATTTTCCTGAATCAGCCTCAGATGGTACACAGCTTTGGGTATAAAACAAGAAAGCTCTGTTACCAGGCAATCTTTCTGCTGTGATACCCTCAACCTCTCCCAGCCTTTCAAGCTTCTCCCTCAACAAGCCTTTTCTTTTTTTATTTTTGGGATTAAGCTTCCATTTGAGAAACTGAAACAACTCTCTCAGTTCCTCCCTGAGCTTTTTAAGATGGAACTTATTTTTGAGACAGTTTTATCGAGCCCACTTCCCGGTTGGCCTCTTCCCGCTAGCCTTAAGCAGGAAAAGCTCTTGGCTCCTTTTCCCAAGATTTCTTTTAAGCCCAGATTGTTATCCTTAGGGACACAGACGTGTCTCAAGGAATGAGAGCAGCAAAGGTTTGAACTAGCGCTCACCAATTTGGTGGTGCCATTTATGGTCTTTGTAGAGCTGTTTGCAGAGAAGGCAGAGTGATTCCGTGTTGCGTTTACCCCCAGAGTACATCAGCAACGTGAAGAATGGGCAGTTAAAAGGAGGCCAGGGACCACCAAGGGGTACAACGCCCTGCTTTATGTAACACTTACAGAGATCTGCAGTTTTTCATAATTTTGGAAAACCAAATCTTAGAGGCACTCTGCTCCGCAAGCTGGTTTTCTGAATCTCTCCTGAAAGGTACCTGGTCACATGAAGCACCTCCGAGCTGTGTAATCAAAGAGCTCTGGGTGCATGTACACTCTGTGATATTCCGAGGTCAGTGAGAAGAAGCAGAGGGAGTAATTTTTTTCAGCTACCAGAACACAGAATGGTCATCCGAGTTGAATGTAATGAAACTTTATGGAAACTGTTTGGGGATTTAAAATGTAATGTTCCCAAAAAGTTCTTGGTTTTTGTTTTTTTCCTCAAAATCTAAGTGGCAAGGGATTCTTTCCCAGGATACTTAGCATTTGATTACCATGCAGTTTTTTTTCTCTTTTTTTTTTTGTGATGTTCTTTTTTCATATCCTGCTGCTCTGTGACAAGCAGAGGAAGACTCGTTTTTGCAAAGATTGTATCTGGGCGTCTTCCAGAAGATACTGAAGATGGAGGGTGGTGGAGGGAACAGACAGACGCAGGTACTGTGGGACTCAGTGTCTGGGAAAACTCATGAGTGATTTCCCTGCGAGTGTAGCCCAGAGGCCTGTGAGAACCACTTCACATTTGACTTTTACCAGCCAGCTTGTGTATAGAAATCATTGTACCTACCCATCAGGAGGGTCTTCCTCCTCCCGAAGCACCTTCCCAGGCAAGATGCCAAACATCAGGGAGTGTGTACGTGACATTGCTTCTCACAGCTTTGAAAGTCTGCCTTGCGCTACTTTTTATTTAAAGAAAAAAAGTGACTACTTGATTTCTTGGTAACAGTTACAAAAGATTCCTTTGCATTCACCTAGGCTGCTGTAATTACAAAGACTTTTAATTTTTCCAGTGATTGAGGCTTTTGAGGATGAGGCTTTTGAGGATTAAGCTTTTGAGGAGAAGTGAGTATCTATTGAATTGGATTTCAGATAAATTCTAATTTTGAGCCCTGGACTGTCTAGCCTGGAGAAAGGGTCTCATATTGCATATTATACTGGATGATAGCAATAAATGAATGGTAGCTGGTAACTTACTGAGCCTTTGCCAAGCACAGAAGACGTGTCTTATCAATCTTTCTTAGACTTTTCCTGGGCATACAGATATTCTTCAGAGAGTCTGTTTTAGGGGGTCTGTGGTAAGACCTAGAAATCTGCATTTTAAGAAGCATCTCAAATGAGACCTTGGACTCTACCTTGAGACACACTTGGCTTTTCATTTATTATCGCCTAAAATCTTCACAGTGACCCTGCAGAGTAGGTGCTGTTATCATCCCTGTTTCACAGATGAGGAAGGGTAGGCTCAGACAGGTTCAGTAATTCCCCTGGGTCACACAGCTACTAAGTGGCCTTGAGGGGCACTTGAACCTGTGACTGTCCAACCTCAGTGTCCGTGGAGCTCACGCTTATGCTCCTGGTGGTTGTGTGGTCTTCTCTTTACAGATTGCACCTAGTGACCCCTCCGCCCAAGCCTCTCTGCTGCACTGTTCCCTGCAGCGTTCACAGGAAGCGCACAGCTGCAGTCCACGAGGGCCCCTTGTGGCAGAATACAGGGGGCCTGCCTGGCGGTGTGGGGATTCATTTGGTACTGGAGAAGCATCTGACTGATTTGCCTTGTGTTCTCTAACTGCTGAACCAAGGTGACCTACGGTCCGATTGATTTACTTGTGAAGTGCTTTTGCATCCCCCAGCTTTTTGGAATCCTTAAGGCAGCGCTGTCCTTCAGTGGGCCCTTCTACAGTCCCCAGTGTCACCTCTTTCTTCCTCTCCAGGCACTTCCCTCGGGCTCCTCCCACAAGACCCTTCACCGTTCACACGCCCAACAGGGCTGAAGCCTCTTCCTAGTGCCCATGACCTGAGCCCACCTGGAGCCCCTCTTTTCCCTCCATCTTCTGCGTAAACTAACCTCCTCCCTGCAGGTGGATTCCTGCAGAAAGCAAACATGGAGGGAAAGTTGTAAAGAAAGGGGCAGAGGCGAGGAGGAGCCTCATTTACGCCTCCTGCTTGAGTCCCCCTGGCCTGACCTGGTTTCTCATGCCCCTGGGCTCATGGCCCGGAGCAGATTTCTCCTGCTTAATTGTTACAGGATTGTGATACAGGACAAACCACTTAACCTCGTGCACTTTGCCTCCATTATCTGTAAAATGGAAAGTTCATGTCAACCCTTTCTCCTTTGGGTACAAGTGACATAATGTCTGTGGAAACACTTTGGACTTTGTTCAAACTCATTTTGAAGACGTGATCCTGTTGCCTTCTAGCAGCGGTTCCCCTACGGTGTTCTAGGAAACACCTCTTTGGCGAATGGCTCTTCCAAGCAAGAAAGCCATAACATGGTTCCATGTATATTTGGAACATGGGATACCCTACATCTCTCTCTGGAGCAATCACAGTTCATACTAGCACATTAAAGGCTCTGAACCCTGGAGTAGGGAAACCTCTTTAACTATGACTTTGCACCTTCCATGCTAATGTGACCCCAGAATCTCTTTGCAGCCTGACTTGTTAATATGCTGCAGAACACACTGGGGGGAAGCTGCTATAAGTCAAGCTGTCAGCTCTTCTGTTTATTAGCCTTTAGACAAGTCACTAGCTTTCTGAACCTCATTTTCCTTCTCTGTGAAATGGGAATGATAATGAGATCTACCCTACAAAGTTTGGGGGATGGTTAAATAAATTAAGAGACGCAGAGATCACCTTCCACCTGCCAGGAACATTTGTGTGAGTGCATCGTTCCCTCCTTCCTGTGGGTTTCCTCTCCCTTTGGCAGGCTTAGGTGTATCCCACGTGCTGCCTCTTCCTCTTGCCTCAGTCTCCTTTGCTGTTCTTTCTCCTACACCGCTCCTGTTCTCTTTGTCCTCATTCTCCTCCTTTTCATTTTTATTGGCTCCCTTGCTGACAGCATGCAGTCCATGGCCTCACGCAATGACTGCCGGATTTATTGGAGTGGCCAAAAAGTTCGTTCAGTTAATGAATGTGTTGTTCAATAAAGTTACTGGTGAGAATGAAAAGTGTCTTTTATTTTTACTTAAAATCGAGCAAACTTTTTGGCCAGCCCAATACGTCCTATGCCTGGACCTCTCTACTGAGCTCCAGACTTAACACAGCTCTTTCTTCAGCGACTTCAATCAGGTGTTCAGTGAGCTTCTCGAACCTGATGTGTGAGAGCACAACTGGAGATTTATTCTCCTCCCCCAACCTTTACCAGGTCAGGTGGCACCTCCAGCCACCCAGCCCTTTGAACTACAAGCTTTTGGCATCTTTGATCTTTTTTTTTTTCCACACACTCCCATGTCCAATCCCGTAGAAATGAGTCTTTTCAACTCTACTTCAAAAATATATCCCACATTGGACATGGGGGAGGGAGAGGGAAGACTGATGGGAAAGGGGATTGATTTCACTTCCTTGGGTACAAAAAATGCTTTACATTCCCTGTAGAGTGTGGGTTTCATGGAATAGACACAGGCTCTACACCTAAGATATGCATTTTGCTGCATGTAAATTGCACCTCAGTAAACAACATGATAGAAAAGATGTTTATCCCAAATGGAACACTGTTTGTCACCTCTGCAGGCACAACTTTAGTGTGTGCGACCATTGTTTCTCACCTTGATGGTTACTCAGTAACCTTCCCAAATACGCAGTGTTTTTGAAGCTTAAATCAGACCATGTCCCTCCCCCGTGTAACAGCTTCCAACAGCTTCCCCTTGCAATAAAAATAAAATCCAAATACTTTACGGTGAACTGTGAGACGCCCCCTCCTCTCCTCCACCTTGGCGGAGACTGACCCTGGTCTGCCCCTGCAAGGTTGCCTCCCTTCCCAAACAGTCGTCGCCATGCTCCAGCCACACTGGCCCTTCACATTCCAAGTTTCTGCCTGCCGCTGGGCCTTTGCACTTGCTCTTCTTTCTGCTTGGAATGCTCTCCTCCTAGAACTTTGCCTGGCTGGCAGCTTCTCATCATTGACATCCTTGGCTTAAATGTCACTTGGCCAAGAGGGCTTCCTACCTGGCTTTGCTTCACCAACGCGCCCCCCCCCCCCCCCCCACACACACACCCCGTGTTTCTCTTTGCCCTGTCACCTTGTTACTTTTTGTCCAGAACCCTTTTCAAGGTGTAAAATATTTGTTTTTCAACATGGCAACTGTCTGCCACTCCCTCCTAGTCCCTGAAAGGCAGGGACTATGTTAGTCAACTCCCACCCTCAATGTACAGTTCCCGCCACCTCCTAGGGGCTCACTAAGCTGACTGACCATGACCTAATTCAGGGTCTGACATAGCAACTGCAAGAAAATTGTTACTTAATATAAGTCGTTACGTTCTTTTTATGGCTCTCCTCTTCTCAACTCCCTCTTCTTTTTGGGGGAAATGGAACCAGGAAAAAGCATCTTACCCTCACTAAATACACATATTTAATGTTTCTGACCTACAGTTTTTTGTTTTTTGTTTTTTTAAATTATAAAACGAGGTCAGTGATAGTAGTCCCTCATGGGGGTCTCTACACCCCTTAGAGGACGGTGTTCTTGCAGTGAGAGTGAGGCATTCATGTTTGATCGCCTTTTAAAACTGCACCCCCAGCTAATGGTTTTCTTTGAAGACCCTGAGCTTCTGAACTTTCCTGCTGGGGAAGTCTGATCAGATGCAGCTGCTGCTCTGGGACTTGACTTGGGATGCAAAGATTTTTTAAGATCAACGGCAACGCCCACGAATGGCTTTGGAGCTCAGAAGGCAGTAAACACATATATATTTTAATTTGTTAGAGAAAATTCTGCCCGGAGAACAAAGGTTAGACTAGATAAAGAGTGCCCCATACCCTTCCCCCTCTGCTCCCAAAGGCTCTCACCCACTATATTTGCTGGAAGTACTCGTTTAAAAATCAGAGCAAAGGATTGTACGTTCTAGAAATGGGGGGGAGGGGGGGAATCAACAAATATTGGTGGAGATGAGGATGTCCTTCCCTGGATAAACTGTGGAAGAAAGTAACACAGGCATTTCTGAAAACTCACATGCCATGGTTTATTTATTTGGACTCTGTTGAGTTACCAGGGCAGGAGGAGTGCTTAGAATTTATTTGCCTGGAGCTCTGGTTAAGAAGGACTGGGGGGGAGTCAAGGAAGGGAGGGAATACGGGGATATGTGTATAAAAACAGATGATTGAACCTGGTGTACCCCCGAAAAAAAATAAATTAAAAAAAAAAGAAGGACTAGGGGGCCGTTGCAGAGCTCAGGGCATTGTGCTATGATTGATTAGCAATGTTTGCCATGGGCAAGAACCATCTCTGGTCTTATACATAAAGAATTAGAAATATAATAGATTTAGAAGTCCCCATGGAGGTCATCTAGTCCAGCTCTTGATCTGATAACTACTATGCTGTGTTTGGGGAGCTTTAAAAAATAATCATGAGCTTGGAGAAGTAATAACCCTTAAATTTTTAGGCCTTTGTCCCCTCTTGGTCTCATCTGTATTTTCAGCTTGACATACTGCAGCACTTCCCTGGACTGGTCAGTGGGATCTTCCAGTTAAGGTTGGGAAATTCTGCATTACCATACCCCTTCTCAAAGACACATAAGGCACAATAAACATACTAAAGGTCCCGAGAAGTCCAACTGTAAAAACACCTGTCTAACATTAGTTCCCAAACCTGTGTGATCCCAGGATGCTTCTCAGGGACTGGTGTGGCCATGTTGTAGAACATTGTTTACATCATGCTGTACAATGTTTAGATAATGGAGAGTGTATTCATGTCCTGTGGCTGTTTTACCAAATTGCCGTAAACTGGATGGCTGAAAGCAACAGAAATTTATCCTCTGACAGTTCTGGAAGCTGGAAGTTTGAAAACCAAGTTGTTGGCAGGGCCACTTAGGGAGAGAATTCATTCTTTGCCTCTTCCAGTTTCTGACAGCTGCCAGCAATCCTCGGTGCTCCTTGGTTTGTGGCCACATCACTGTAATATCTGCCTCCACCTTCACATTGTCTTCTCCTCTATGCATGTGTCACACCTCTCTCTGCCTTTCTCTAAGGAGGACACTTACACAATCACACTTAGGACCCACCCGGATAAGCCAGGATAATTTTCTCCTTTCATAAATCTTAATTATATCTGCAAGGGCCCTTTTCCCAATAAGATGCATTCACATGTTCCAGGAATTAGGATGTAGATGTATCTTTAGGGGGACATTTTTCAACCACTCAGAGGCATACTGACTCCAAAGTCGGAAGACCTGGATCAGATTCTCACTTTGCCAAGAGCTCTGCCTGACCTGCAGCCACATGCTTAAATCAGGGGTCAGGGCGCATGTCTTTACCCCTCAGCACCTCAGTTGCCTCAGTTATGAAATGGGATGTCATCGCACGTACTTCATAGGATTATTGTAGAGATTAAATGAGCTAATACTGGTAAAGTGCTTAGCACAGGTGAACACTGAATAAATGCTAGCTTATTACTATAATTATATATTTTTACTGCTGTTACAGCTGCTACCATTATTACCGTGTCCCTTCCCTTTGAACCTATGGTCAAATGAAGTTACATGGGTGCCTTGTCGCAAGACTATCCAGGGCTCCTTTCGAAACCGGCAAACTGGTTCTCCAGTCTGTCAAAGATCGTGTTATATTTTTTGAATCTTTTCAAGTGAACACATCTGATGCTCATAAAGTGAACATACACATGTTCCCAGCACACAGAGTAAGAATGAAATGTCACGAGTGCCACGGCGGCCCTTCTGCCACCCTCTCACCACTGACTACTGCCTTTACGTCTAGCGTGATAGGTGTTGTTGTTTTTGTATTTGATGTAAATGGAATCATACTCTTTTTGTACCTGGGTTTTTTCATTCAACCTTCTCTCTGTGAGATTCAGTCATTTAGTTTTTTGTGGTTGTAGATCATTGGTTTTAATTGCTGTATAGTATTCCATTGTTAAATAAATCACAGTGTATCCATTCAATTTCTCATGGGCATTTGGTTAGTTTTTAGGTAGAGGCTATTCCAGAGAATGCCATAACAGACATTCTAATACATCCTCCTGGGGAACATTTAATGCTGAGACAAAATACATGATACTTTTCATCAAGAACTCTCTCCCCCACCTCCATCCCAATTGCCTGCTTCAGATTCTTGGCAACGTGAAGAACTCATAACCCAGGGTCTTGGCCGATCTGAAGGAACTGATCCCTTCCCTGGCCTACGCACCACCCTCCTAAGCCATTGGCCAAGCCTCCCTTTCCTTGATGTGTTGAAATCTGTTGAGCCTCCACGCTTGCCAGAATACTTTCCCCTGCCTTCTAGTGGGCTGAGCCTGGATGTGGTAATCTGAAGGAGTCGACACCCAGCCAGAGACACAGCTCCGCCTCCCAGCGTCCCATTCCGTGCCACCTCATTCATTTACTCACGCCTCTGTGCCCTTGCCAAGCCCTTGCTTCCCTGACTGCTTTCAGGAGGGATGGGATGGCCACAAGGGTCCCTTTCTTCCTCCTTGTGGGGCCTCCGCTGCACTAATCCTGTACCCTCATTTCATAATCCCAAGCCTGGTATTTGAAACAACCCAAACCCTTTGACGGATTAGAGTGTCCAACCAAAGGTTGGGGGCAGAAGAGTGGAGGAGGGAGCTGGCACAGACTGGCAGAGCGACGTGGGCATGAGCCAGAAACTTGGCGCCGTTGCCCAGAAAGGTTGGGAGCTGACGATTTAACTCAACCATATAATTTTCCTTTTGTTGGAGAAGGTTGGAGCTCATGTCTCAACTGCTCCTGGTGTTACATCCATGAGAAGCTCTTTCTAGACGCCCAAATTGAGTTTGGTCAGGTTGAAGCATTCCTGCCATGTGGTGAATGGTGGAGTCATATGTGTGGCTTTGCCCAGGGTTCCATTCATTTGTGTCAGATGGGCAGTTTACACCTGTCAGTTCTGGAATTAGCTGAGGAAATGTAGGCTGGATAGTAGGCCCAGTTACCAGAACATTCCAGAGAGATCTACGTGAAATGAGGCTTTTCCTTTGTCTTACCCACTTTGTCCCTTTTTTGGTTAGGTGGTCTTGACGATATATGTCTATGACAGGTAGAGTGGGGTGGGAGGTGTGGGAAACGATACATTAGAAGTGTCTTTGTTAGGCTCTCATGTGTGTTTTTTATTGCCTGGTGATCAAGAAGTAGGAAAGAAAGTGAAGGTACTTGGGAAGGGTGAGGTTGACTGGAAAATTTTTTTTCTTATCTGTTCAAGCCAACAAAGAATTAAGCCAGACTTTTCTGTAGGATTATAATATCTTGCAAAGAGTAACAAATAATTGAGAGCTTTTTTGGAGATTTAATTATAATAATAGCTGTCATTTATTGAGCATTTTATGTGACTAGCAGTGTATTTGGGACTTTTCTGTGTGTCACAGGTCAACAGATGTTTTCTGTAAAGCGCCAGACAGTAAATATTGTAGATTTTGTGAGTCGAGGCAAAATCGAGGACAGTTTGTAGGTACTTATCTAATGAAAAAACAGATTTCCACAGCATTTTTACTGAAAAAAGCCCAGAATGTAGTAATAATTGAGTATAATGTTTTCATAATACAGGTCTACTAATGAGAAGGATGGAATTCTTTTTTGAGGTGGTGGGGATTAGAGTTATCATTTCCTACCATCAGATTGATTAAAAATGGTCATCTGTAAACATCACTCTTAGCTTATGGGTCATACAAAAGCAGCTGGTGGGCTGCAGGCTGTAGTTTTATCTGCATTATTGCTGAGCTTTATTTATCAGTAACAAGTGAGCTGGGCTGCCCAGGACCGAGAAGGACTCACAAGTGGCATCAGTGAGTTGGGCATCTATTTCTCTCCCTGTGAAAGGAGTGTAGAGGTGGCTGTATAGGGCTGGTCTGGCAGCTTCACTATGTCATAGTGATTCAGGTTTCTTTTTTCCAGCCCTGCCAACCTCAGGGTGTGGTTCGCTTCCTCAGGGTCGTTCCATGGTCCCAGCTGCTGCCACCACATCTATATTCCAGGCAACAAGACACAAAGGGAGAAGAAGAGCACATCTCTCTCTCTCTTTTTTTTTTTTTAATCTTTTGGGGATTTTTTTGAAGTATGCTTAATTTATAATGTTGTGTTACTTTCATTTGTACAGCCATGTGATTCAGTTACACACACGCACACACACGTGTGTATATATATATTCTTTTTCCAATTCTTTTCCATCATAGGTTATTATAAGATATTGAGTATAGTTCCCTGTGCTATACAGTAGGTCCTTGTTGGCGCTCTATTTTATCAATAGTAGTGTATATATGTTAATCCCAAACTCCTAATTTATCCCCCACAATGCTTCTACTCTTTTTTTAAGGAGACGTCTCCTAGTTCCACCCAGTCTCACTACTATCTTCTTGGCCAGAACTTGGTCACATGAACGCACAGCTCTGCAGAAGAGGCTGGGAAATGTAGTGTCTTCTCCAGCTATTCATGTGCTTAGAGAACTCTTGGAATCCTGCTCCTGAGTGAGCAGGAGAGAGGTTCGGATGAGTACCTGGAGTTGTCTGCCGTAGGTAACAAGGGCAGTCTGAGCATCTTCCCCAAGGCCTTGTGGGAGCAGAAAGGGATTTGAACCATGTCTGCCCAGCCCCAAGGTCTCCTCTTCTTGCATCTGCCCTCAAGCCTTTGGGGAGGTACACATGTACGATGTTAGGAATGAGGTGAGAGGTGATTTCTATCCTTCCAAAGATGTTCCCAAGGTACCTATAAGGAAGGATGATGCCCATCATCCTTCAGTGGAGAGCACTGGGAAGGCTGGACCAGGACACATGGCTGTGGTTGAAGCTGAAACCGGGCCTCCTCCCTCCCCCTAAACATTAGTGCATATCTTGAGATCCTCCCAAACCTTCCCTGCAGTCACAGAGAACAGGAAATGAGAGCAGCAGCCAACCACGCAGGCATGCACGCAGGGAGAAGCAGGCAGGTCCTGGCCTTAGCCCACCTACCTACCAAACTTCATGAAAGGAAAGACATGGGAGGGAGGAAACAGTGCCTGCGTATGTGGCCCTTTAAAGTGACCCTGCTCACTCCTATGGGTTAGAATTTAGCCAACCAGGGTCCCAAATTCTTATGCTGAGTGAAAAGCGAGGTATGAAGTTTCAGATTCCTTCCACATACTACATCAACTACACACTACCTACCTCTACATATATATGTAGAGGAAATCTGAAACCTCATATTTTTGTGTCTCTGTGTATGTGTATATATATGCAAATGTGTGTATTTATGTGTATATGCGTACGTGTATAATATATAGATATGGATATAGATCCAGATATGGATATCTAGCTATTAGAGGACATTTACATGCTGGCCAAGTACCAAATCATTCCTCTCACATGATGTCACAGCAGTCCTTTGGGGCACCATCGTCTTCTCTATTTTAAAGATAAGTAAATACAGTGTCGAGAGCTTAAGTAACTTGCTCAAGACCACACAGCTGGTAACCCGGGCGTTTAGACTTGAGATTTTACTTTCAACTCTGCGGTTCCTGACTATAATACTAAAGTCACCCTGTGACCTAAAAGCTGAAAGAGCATTTTCAACAGAGCACATGGGATTGCGGGGAAAGGAATGATTAATTTTGACTTGAGAGGGAGAAAAATGCCCAGAGGTTCTGACATTTGATCTGGGGTCAAAGAATGACTAGGGCCACGCGGGTGGGAAGAATGAAGTCCACTGAGACGGATTATTGTTGGCGACAGATATTATGTAATATGCCACAATGATGATAACTAGCCCTGGGTGCTTAGGAGCTGAGAAGTGGATTCAGTGCCCTGTCTTCCTGTGCACCTTCCTCTGGATGTTACCACCACCCTAGAGATAGATGACCCACATTCCTGAGGTGGCTGCTTGTCTCGCTGCGTTTCAGGCTTGCCTGTCACACTGAGGGACAGGGGCAAAGCCTCGCGCCAGAAGATGACTTGCACTGAGTTTTGATGGTCTGGTATTGAATGGTTTGTTCCCCTCCCGGCTGTATTCGTGGCTCCAGTTTGTCTAAACCCGCTGTGTGCTCACGTAAAGGAATATAGCTCATCAATTAAAGAGGAGGTGGAAGTCAGTTTTAGTAATGAGGCGCCTGCTTAATCGCATCAGCAGGCTTAGGAGAGACCATTAAATATTTATTGAGTTGTTGGCATTAACATTGTCACTGTGCCTGCTGTGGACACTAGAACTCTCTGGAGAGTGCAGTTGTCTCCCGCCAAGCCCGCAAAGGGAATGGGTGGCTGCACCAAAGCCTACACCCCTGTGATCACGAACCCCCATCCGTCTCAGGGCCCCAAAGAGACTGTATGAATAATCGCCAGTTGCTCAAGGAGACTTGGCCGAAGGTGCAGAGAGTGAGAGGCACAGGCGCTGATGGCGCGTCAGGAGGTGCCCCACCTTGAAATGCCCTCCCATGAGATCAGCCAGCCTCACCAGTGCACAGTCCAGGTTGCCCTTTGATTTTTTTCCAGGGCCACTGTTTCTCGAGAGTTTTGTTTATGACTTATTTATTTATTATTGGAGTATAGCTGATTTACAATGTCATGTTCGTTTCAGGTGTACAGCACAGTGATTCAGTTATACACACCTACATATCTATCTATATATTCTTTTTCAGATTATTTTCTTTTATAGGTTAGGTTATTACAAGATACTGATTACAGTTAGTTTGACTGTGATCAGCCATGGTAAGATGTAGGTCCTTGCTGCTTCTCTTTTTTCCTCCTTCTTCGTTGAAAGAATTCTTTCAAACAGGGCTGCGTCCTCCCGGGTGAGAGACTGCAGACCGCATCAGCAGGTCCAGCATTTGTCCTGTGATCGCCTTCCAAATAAGGCGTGCTGTAGGTACCCGAGCCACCGCGAGGTCTTGAGCTGATCAAGGAGTCAATTATTATGCATTAAAAAGCAATTTGTCATCTCGTGTTGTGAACTCCTGTGTTATTTTTAGGCCGGTCTTTTAATTTATGTGGCATGCAAGGACGGGGTTTCTCCTGTGAACTTCTGGAGGGTTCGTGGAAGAATAACCAGGGTAGGGGGTGAGGCGACCAGTGCAGATAGGTCTCTGAATAACTTTGTGATAATCCCATAATTCAGTAGCTTGAAGCAAGGACTTTGGAGTCAAACAGCAGTTCAGATGCCAGCGCTGCCATTTCCTATTTTTACGATGTTCAGTGGGTTGCTTAGACTGCTGACATCTGTTTCTTTACCTATAGAGTGGATTAATTACAGTATCTACCTAAACAAGTGGATGGGAGGACAAAATGGGACAATGCGCATAAAGCCGTTTGCAGAATACTTGGTAGATAGCAACCATTTAATAATTGGTAGCTGTTGTTATTATTTCCTGAACTTTTAACTTCAGCTAGAACTTTCTAGGCTTTCAACTCTCTGTAAGACCAGATGGGAGATGAATCTTGAATAAATTATGGAAATTCAGACCTAGAAGGTACCAACAGGAGATCATGTAATCCAGGAGTTTGCAAACGGTGGCCCTCTGGCCAAAGCCGGCCTGCAGCTTGTTTTGTAAATAAAGTTTTATTGGAACACCTCCGTGCGCATCCATGTGTGTATTGTCTATGGCTGTGGTCTCTCTGCAGGGACAGAGTTGAGTAGCTGTGACAGAGACTCTGTGGGCTACATGGCCCTCAAAGCCTAAAATATTTTCTCTCTGACTCTTTACTTAAAAGGTTTATTGACCCCTGAGCTAAGCCCCTGAGGTTTTTACCCCTTAGGAAACCAAATCCCAGAGGAGGGCAAAGACTTGCCAGGATAAACAGCCAGCTCTGTAATGTAAATGCCCTGACTCGTGTACCAGTGCTCCCCCCGTCACCCAGGCTGCCTCCTGGCTCCGTAAGGAAGGGTCATCCAAAGCACAGAGAAAAGCGCGTGCCACTTGCAAGCTATCGCAAGAGCGCACATGACCAGCAGATAGACCGATTCCGTCATGGAGGAAACAACGTCTTAGAGGTGAAAGATCAGCACTGGGATGGTGGGGGGGGGGTCGCACCCACCCCTCAGCTCCTGTGTCAGCTGAAGGGGTTCCAACTTCATGCTCAGTTTTCTCCAACCCGTGGGCGGGGAGGAGGCATACTTCCAACGGACCCTCTAGCCTGTGGTTGACGCGGGGGAGGCACAGTTGATGGTGACCAAGTGTGCACCTTCCTGGGAGAGAGAGCTGGTGGGGGAGGTAATTTTCCGAGGCTTTGTGGCTTCAGAGTGTCTCCCCGCGCCGAGTGCCTCAGATGTTTCATTTTGTTCAGGTTCCTCCATGAAGCACTTCACTGAATCCTCCCCACAACCTTATAAGGTGGGAAACTGTTGATACCGTCCTTTTACAGAGGAGGAAATGAAAGCCCAGAGGGACTAGTAATTCGCTGACGGTCACAAGGTCCGTGGTGGAGCTGGGCCTGAGTGAGGTCTGTCAGATTCCAAAGAAAGGAAGGCGCACACGGGGAGTGAGGGAAGATCATGGGCTTGAGTGCCTGCTATGCCTGTTGTTATTATTGAGTCCATGGGGGTTGACTCAGGCGTTCTTAAACTCTTTGCTATAATGTCTCCAGCGAGTTCACCCATAGGAAGGTATGACCAGACAGGCAGTAACTCACGTCTGTGTGAAAAGTGGCAAGAGACCCGCATCCTTAGACAGTACAGCAAGGCAGAGGAATACAGGGAGTACAACAAGTCTGTCTTGCTCGGTGCTGTGTCCCCAAAGCCTAGAACAGAGCCCGGCTGTGTTAGCGGCTTAGTAGGTACTTGTGGAGTGTTGGACAAACTAGAATTCAAGATGTGAAATGTTATTAGTTAAAATCAGCAAATGTCACCGGGTTCCCGTGCAGCAAAGGAAAACCCAGCCTGGGTGAAGGGGCCCAGATGCAGACCTGGAAATGGAAAACTTGAGACGTGCCATTCAGGATGACCAGCAATGGGTAACAGACACCCAGATGTGAGCAAGTCTCCATCTCTGATGGCTCGGTGTCCACTGCTCTGTGGGCAAAGTGGACTCTCTGCCTTTTGACAGAAATGTTAAGGGGATCTTACGGCTGCTTGTCTCCCGCTAGAGAAGGAGTGCTGAACACAGCCTTGGAGGAAGTGAGGCATGCTTATACTGGGGGGAGCGTCCAGGCAGAGAACCAGCACACACACAGCGTGCCCGGTGTGTCAGGGAACTCCGAGGGGGCGGGGGAGGACGACGACCCTGGGGCTGCAGCAAGGGTGAATGAACAGGGAAGGGGAGGTGCCAGGGCGTGCGAGACCTTGCTGACCTGGGAAAGGACGTGGGCTTTCACTCTGTGCTACAGGGGGAGCCCATATTGGGCCTCGTACACTACAGTAAATCAGGACTTGCTGGGTTGCAAAGTTCAAAATCTCAAGTCAAACCAGTGCAAACCAAGAGGGAGTTTATTGGCTCATGGAGTGGAGAATTCTGAGGCAGAGGGCTTGTTTCAGGCACCACTGGCTGAATGTTCTTACACTATATCATGGTGGCTCTCTCTTCTCTCATGTCTGCACTCCTATCTGTTGGCTTCATTTCTTTCTACCCGCCACCAGAGATGACCATTGGCAGCTCCAGAACCGAGAATGCAGTTATCTCAGGAGTGAGGCTTTCTCACTCTTCCAGTGTCTTCATCAGTATCCTCCCCACCAAATAAGCAAAATACGGATTGGCCCTTGGCTTGATGACATTCACACTCTTGGACCAGTCAAGAGCAGGAGGGCAGTGTGGGCTGCTCTGGCTGGTGGTTCTGGGTCCTGTGCGCCCTGCAGACAAGGTATACTTGGCCTCTCTATAGCCCAGTGATTCTCAACCAGTGTGACCCTCTCTTCCTCAGGGGACATGAGTCAAAGTCCTTCCAACATTTCTGATTTTCACAGTTTGGAGGAGGCGTGCCCCTGGCACCTAGTGGGTGGAGGCCAGAGATGCTGCCAGATACCTTACAGGACACAGGACAGCTCCCCACAACAGAGAATTATCCAGCCCCAAATATCAGTTGTTGAGAAACGAAAATATCCCCGTGAGAATATAGTCCCATAAGGCAAATTGTCGTGTAGACCCAATAACAGTTTGGCTCTCATAGGCTTCCATAACCCTTGCTAATGGATTGGGAGGTTAAAGTAGCATCTGCTCTGTGGCAAAGGGAAGGGGAGCAGAATTGAACCCTGGCCTTGGAAATTTCCGAGTTCAGTTTTATCTTTGCTCTTTAAAGGTTTTCAGACCTTGAGCAAGTCAATAAGCTTTTGTTTTCTCTTCAGGAAAGTGGATGGGGGAAAATCCCATCTCACCCAGGGGCTTGGAGGGTTGAAATCGGAGCTCCATGTCGCGACTTATTCATTCTAGTGGAGAACCTATTGTGTACAGGAGGCCTTGCTACCATCAGTGTTCTGCAGAACAGTCCCTGCCCTCAGGGAGCATCTGGTATAATTTGGGGGATAATAACATATTTAGTTATAAGACTGCAAGTAGAAAAATATCCCCTAAAAGAGGGGGGCTGGGATTCAGACCTGGATAACAGAACATTCTAGGAGAGGAACAGAGTGGATGAACTGAGGGGTTCAAGGAAAAGGACTATGTAGTCTTCAGGGCCTTTACTGTATAACTTGCCTCCAGTTGGGGGTTGAGCCTTGTAGCAATGAATGGTTAAGTTGTGTGGTTTCTTGATGCGCAGTAATCTTTCACACTGAGCCTCCGTTTGACAAGACCATGACTCGTACTCCAGTTAACACAGCTGCTATTTAACTTTTTTTTTTTCTCGGAGTGTTAATGTATTTATGTTAATTTATAGAAAGGGGAAAGATTGTCAGTGTTTTAAAGGTGGTAAATCTTATTGAGGAAAAATTTCTTGTATTTGTAAATCAGAGGCATTTCCTTTTAATCATAGCCTGAAATTACTGCTTTGGGTGAGGAATCAAAGAAGAATCTCCCTGAAGAGTTAAAATCTCAACTCAGCTTCACTTAAGTTCAGTTCCTAGCCAAGGTAGCGTGTTATCATGGTGTCTGTGGCTTCGGCTCTTATTGTTTGATTGTTTCCTAAGAGAGCCCAGCAGGATCAAAGATTTGCCACATTTTGCAGTATAGAATAGTGGGAGGGGGTAATGTGTGTGTGTGTGTTTTAAGGGAGTGATGCGTTATCCTAGTGAAGGGACGAGATTTTCCAGCTGGATGTGTCTCATTGGCTTCACCTCTCGCTCCTTTGATGTGAATGGTGATTGATCTGTGGTTCAAGTCACCACCTGCCTGACAGCCAGAGAGGCTGACCTTTTGCTGTTTATGTGGCAGCAGACTTTAATTATTAGCCTGAATGTGTGGGTGTCCCTACACCCCCATGCCAGTTGCACATTAATTAACATCTTCTTGGTCCTTTCTGATTGGAAACTTATTGGAAAAGTGAGGCAATTTTCCTTTGGAGTTGACTGGCAAGTTTTGGGTTTTTTTTTTTTTTTTTATTTGCCATTTGGCTATTATTAAATGCTTTGCTTGAAATGAATTAGGAAGATGGAAGAGGAGTTAGGTGAAACAGCGTTCTGCCAAGACAGATCATTAGCAAGAAGTTAGTGGGAATGACTCATGAAAATTATCTGATGTTAAGCGAATTATTTCTAATGTGAATTTTAATTTTCATCTGGTGAGCAGGTGGGCTGCCTTTTTTTTAAAAAGAAGTATCATGTGCACAGCTTTCTGTTGCTAAATTTTTCAGTGAGTAAAGTTTCAGTTACATAAGTTTCATAGAGGATGGTTGGGTTTTCAAGTTGTACGGATTGGGGTGTGCAGACCCTGGGAAGTCTGTCAGTTTTCCTGACCCAGCTAAGGAATGAGGAGGTGATTTTTCAGTTGGTGACAGGCTGGTGAAAACCAGTTCAGACCGAAGTCACTTTGATCTCAAAATGATTTTACACAGCCACTTGTGTTTGAGGCCCATTAGAAAATGAAATTCTATGCTATAATTCCTAATTAAATTAATTGTCTCCATTAAGAATCTATTTCAGTTGTCAGCTCAGTGGTATCCCACACCAGAAGGCCTATCTCATGTGAAGTCTTTGTATCTCAATGCATTGCTAAATGGAACTTTAGGGGGAAAATAGTTCATTTTATCCTATGTCATGGTTATGGCCCAGGTTACTTAATTTATGACCTACAGTACTCAGTCTGTGCACTCCTTCTTTTGGAATGGTGTACTATTAAGTAAGGGGCAAGAACTTTGTTCCTGGCTGCTAATTGCTGCAGAATTTTGCAGAGCTAAACAATGGAATAAGAAGGATCCACCTACAATTAAAGCCTGATTCAGTAAGTTACAGAAGGTTATATATGATGTAAGACAAAAAGATTGTAAAATAAAAAGTCTTTATTCCCTGAAGATAATAGTCATTCTAGAGCGTTGCTCTTTTTAAATCAGAATGCTTAAAGGTAATCTGTGGCCTATAAATCACATAGCAAGGTAATATGAATAGAATGGCGTCGCTTCGGGAAAAAAACTCACTTGTATCTTATGAACATTAAAATGCATGCATAGTAATAGCTGCAATTATTAAACTATATTTTAGGAGCTTTCTGTTCAAATGAGAAAAAAATATCTAGATAATTAAAATATGTCATCTAATCAGGGAGCCTGGCCTGCCAGAGAAGGGTTCTCTACTGGAAACTGACCAATCAAGAATCCTAGATTCTAGGGCTTCCCTGGTGGTGCAGTGGTTAAGAATCCACCTGCCAATGCAGGGAACACGGGTTCCATCCCTGGGCGGGGAAGATCCCATATGCTGTGGAGCAACTAAGCCTGTGTGCCACAGCTACTGAGCCTGTGAGCCACAACTAATGAGCCCACATGCTGCAACTACTGAAAGCCATGTGCCTAGAGTCTATGCTCCACAACAAGAGAAGCCACTGCAATGAGGAGCCTGCACATCACAGCAAAGAGTAGCCCCTGCTCGCGGCAACTAGAGAAAGCCTGTGTGCAGCAATGAAGACCCAATGCAGCCAATAAATAAATAAATAAATTTATATTTAAACAATAAAGGAACGTTGTTTAAAAAAAAAAGAAGAAGAATAAGAAATCCTAGATTGTAGGTGCAGCCCTGCCAGTTACTACTAGCTAGCATTCTGGCTTTAGACTAGTCACAGAATTTGTTTTGGTTTCAGGGTTTTCATCTACAAAATGAGATGTTCAAATGTGTGATCTCAAATACATGACTCTTTAAAAAAAAATGGACTTCTGATTGAGCCATGAAAACCTTGTGAATAAGCATTGATAAGCTCTGAATTAACCATGTGGATGAATCTTCTGCACTCCTTCTCTGGACTTTCTCACTGTCTTAAGAGTCCCGGAAACCTGAGGAGTTTATGAAGGCGCTTTCTATCTGGAACTTTATTGAAATAAAGACAGGGGTGTAGCATGGGAGAGTGAGACCTCTGGCTGTAAACTGGGCTGAACTCTCTAGGAATGCCTTTGCCTCTTATGTTTAAGCATCTAATTTAGTGGTCCTCAAAGTGTGATCCCCAGATCACTAGCACTAATTTTACTGGCCCTGGGAACTCCTCAGAAATGCAAATTCTCAGCTTCTGCCCACCCTAGACCCACTGAGAAGCAGTGGTTGGGGGCCTAGCGATCTCTATTTAATAAGCCTGCCAGGTGATTCTGTTGCACATTAGAATTTTAGAACCAACGATAGAAGTTAAACCCAGACCACAGGCCTTGTCAAGCGGAGAAACTAGAAGATCAGTGATGGAGAGAAGAGTTTTATTCTGATGTTGGACGGCGGGAGTCTAGGGGCTGTAGGTTGGGCCAGGGTTACCTGAGCTGACTAAGGTCTTGTCTGACACCGGAGCTCTGGTTTTTTTGTTTTTTGTTTTAATAAATTTATTTATTTATTGGCTGTGCTGGGTCTTCGTTGCTGCACACAGTCTTTCTCTAGTTGCGGTGAGCAGGGGCTACCCTTTGTTGTGGTGCGTGGGCTTCTCACTGCGGTGGCTTCTCTTGTTGCGGAGCACGGGCTGTAGACGCGCGGCCTTCAGTAGTTGTGGCTCGCGGGCACTAGGGCACAGCCTCAGTAGTTGTGGCCCACGGGCTTAGTTGCTCTGCGGCATGTGGGATCTTCCCAGCCCAGGGATTGAACCTGTGTCCCCTGCATTGGCAGGCGGGTTCTTAACCACTGCGCTACCAGAAAGTTGCAGAGCTCTGTTTTTAATAGCATCGCTGAGGTGCCTCAGATAGTTTTAAAATGACAGCTACATACAGCAATGAGTTTTTTCCAAGGAAAAGGCATGTACGTGGGAGGAATTTTGTGGGGGGGGGTGTTGTGTTTTGTTTTGTTTTTGAACTATTGTTGATTTACAGTGTTTCAGGTGTACAGCAAAGTGATTCAGCTGTATATACATATTCTTTTCCAGATGCTTTTCCACTGTAGGTTATTACAAGATATTGAATGTAGTTCCCAGCGCTATACAGGAGGTCCTGTTGTTTATCTGCCTGGTATACAGTAATGTGTATCTGTTAATCCCAAACTCCTAATTTAATTAGGAATTAATTCTCCTTTCCCCTTTGGTAACCATAAGTTTTCTATGTCTGTGAGTCTATTTCTGTTTTATAAATGAGTTCATTTGTATCGTTTTTTTTAAGATTCCATATATAAGCGATATCAGATAATATTTGTCTTTCTCTGACTGACTTCACTTAGTATGATAATCTCTAGGTCCATGCATGTTGCTGCAAATGGCATTATTTCATCCTTTTTTATGGCTGAGTAATATTCCATTATAGATAGATAGATACATACATACGTACATATGTAGATATCTGTGTATCTATGTATGTATATATACCAAATCTTCATCCATTCATCTGTCGATGGACGTTTAGGTTGCTTCCATATCTTGGCTGTTGTCAGTAGTGCTGCTATGAACATTGGGGTGCATGTATCTTTTCAAATTAGAGTTTTGGTCTTTTCCAGGTAGATGCCCAGGAGTGGGATTGCTGGATCACATGGTAATTCTATTTTTAGTTCTTTAAGGAACCTCCATACTGTTCTCCATAGCGGCTGTACCAGTTTACATCCCCACCAACAATGTAGGAGGGATTTTGTTCTTTAATGATATTCAGGAGAACCCAAACCAATAGGAAAAGTCCCAGTGAACTATCACTTAAAAGAGAGAAACTCATCTTTGCAGAAACACCAGGTTTATTGGCAGAATGAGAACATGGTTATTCAGATACCTGGTTCTTTCACCTTTGCTTTCTTCTATGCCCAAGAGCTCTGAGGCCACATTTGTATCTCAGACCATAGAATCTTTGGCTGGAGAATGCTTAGCTGTCAGTTACAAGGAATGTGAACTTTTTTAGGAATCATCCATTGGAACCCAAAGAGAAATCTTCCCCATGCCTCTCTGGATTTAAATGGTTGCCCTAGTAGAAGGAACAGTTATATCACCTCATCGAAAACCCTGGAAGTGCTCAGTGCCTCCTCCTGAAGTCTGCCTGGACCCATATCACTGCTTTAGGGTTCTCACTTTTCTTTAAGATCTTCTGTTCTGAAGAATGTAGACTCTCATTCCAAATAGAAGTAGCGATCAACATAAAAGCTGAGTTTCTGCGCATTCTGAATGCACTGAGTATTTTGGATGCAAACTATTATATGTGGAATGGATAAACAACAAGGTCCTACTGTATAGTATAGGAAACTATATTCAATATCCTGTAATAAACCGTAATGGAAAATAATGTGAAAAAATATACATGTATAACTGAATCACTTTGCTGTACAGCAGAAATTAACACATTATAAATCAACTATACTTCAATAAAATAAGTTTTTTTAAAAAGTGGAAAGATGGTGGGAAGAGATGAGAGGCGCTAGCATTTATATAGGCTTGACTACAAAGATTTCTGACCCATTATTCCCCAGTTTTCCCCAGATAGAGAAACCCAGTGTATCCCCAGAGGCAGCTTTCCTGCTCTTCCTCATCTACCCATTTAATCCTTTTTGTCATGAAACACTTGAGAATACTAGAATTTTTGACAGGGCATTTTAAGGGATTAGAATTGAATTTTTTTTTTTTTTTAAGGGAGCTTTGGAAAATTGAAAGAAAATTTTCCAGTGTCATCTGTCCAGTGAACACACAATTTCTCTTTCAGAAAACTTGGCTTGAAATTGTCCTCTGCTTCTTACCCCTTACTGGTAATAATTCATCCATTGATACTAAATGGCTAAATAGCTTAATTCCACATTCTTAGGTTAAATTTCAATGTTGTAGCATACATCATTGATTATTAAAAAAATAGTGTATACTCATTGATCAAAATTTGACAGCGCAGTTTGGAAGGATTCAGGGTATACTGTTGTACACTACAACATACCGGTTGAGAACCATTGGTCTGCGGACAACCTCAGTGTAGTCATGTGTGTGTATCCTGTGTGCAATTGTATCCTTCTGTTTTCAGTCTCTATCAAGCTGTGGTCTGTTTGAGTCAAGGACTGTGCCTTATCCTTCCTGGAATGCTGGTGACCAAATGAGGCTTAGATTATGCTAAATTGTGGTTTGCTGAAGGCGTGTATGAGTATACTCATTCCCTGTCTCTCTCTCTCTCACGCACACAAACACACACTGCCCATTCACTTTTTTCCTTCTAGGCTTATCACTGTTTTTTCTTTCATTGGCATCGCCTAGTGGCCAACATCAAAATGCCCAGCACATGTCCACTAATTCCAGGGTAATTATATGTGAACCCCAGCCAGAGAGAGCTCCCTTCTACATATGACTAGATAATTATCCCCAACTTTTTCAAATGAGAGACTAATTATTGCCTCACTTTACTACATGACTCTCTCTGCCAGCTAGCTTGTCTCAGTCTCATAACTTCCCTTACGATGACAGGGCACAAATAAGTATACACATTGGAGCATATCGAGATGGTGTTTTTCCACTTGAACTGAGATCCCGCAGTTTCTAGCTGTGGTTACCAAGTGGTGGAACAAACATTTTCACTGAGCAAAATCAAACAGCATGAGGTATTCCACAACCGGGGTTGATTTCAGCAAAATATCAAGGCCAAAATACTGTAACTCCCCAAATGTTGGAAGGGTCTTTATGAGCCAGTGCTGGGATTTCATGCATTTAGCACTTCTTTTTCCCCTATTTGTTTTTCTTTTGTCTTTGACCACTCCATCAAATGGATGGTAGGTACTTTCCTAGAAGACTTAACTTTTCCCATTCCATCATTTGCCTGCCACAAATGGGAATACTAAAAAGTATAAGATGAAAGAGCATGAGTGATTCAGAAAGAATGTACTAGGAGGCTCAAAAATACAATTTTATGGGGCGGGAATGATTAAAGGCATTGGGTGCTATATGATTAGGCCATCCAAGATGACTGGTCTGTTACTCTCTGTATATCTCCTGCTCTACCAGTCCCTGCCTCACCTATACCCTAGTCACCTGACTGACCTTCCCTCTTAGTCATAGAGCCTAATACATACTTGTCAATTCTCCCTATAACTGGTAACCTCCTGCCATGTCCTCACTGCCATCTGCCACATACAGTGGGGTGTCACTCTAGGGCCTGACGTGTAAGATTCCCCGCATCCATTAAACCATTGATGTCTCTGTCGCTTACTCCAGACTTTCTTTGGCCATGAGGCTGGGCTTGCAGGCTTGGGTGCAGCCCAACAGGTACAATGGCCAAAAATGTGTAATTTTTGAAGAGGTAGACTAGGTCCTAACCACAATTAATACCTCCTATTTCAAAGCTTCAGTTTACTCATGTATGAGCTGAGCTGAGTCAATTTGACACCTTCCCACATCTGTTTTTTTTCTTTTCTTTTTTAATTTTATTGGATTGTAGTTGATTTACAGTGTTATGTTAGTTTCAGGTGTACAGCAAAGTTATTGAGTCATAAATATACATGTATCATTCTTTTTCAGATTCTTTTCTCATATAGGTTATCACAGAATATTGAGTGGAGTTCTCTGTGCTGTACAGTAGGTCCTTGTTGGTTATCTTATATATAGTAGTGTGTGCATGTTCAGCACAAGCTCCTGATTTATCCCTTCCCCCACGTTTCCCCTTTGGTAACCATAAGTTTGATTTTGAGTCAGTCTGTTTCTGTTTTGTAAATGAATTCATTTGTATCATTTTTTTAAAAATTAGATTCCACATGTGAGTGATATCATATGATATTTGTCTTTCTCTGTCTGACTTCACTTAGTACAGTAATCTCTAAGTCCATCCGTGGTGCTGTAAATGGCATTATTTCATTCTTTTTTATGGTAGTATTCCATTGTATATATGTACTACATCTTCTTTATCCATTCTTCTGTCAGTGACATTTAGGTTGCTACCACGTCTTGGCTATTGTAAAATAGTGCTGCAGTGAACATTGGGGTGCATGTATCCTTTCTAATTATAGTTTTCTCTGGAAATATGCCCAGGAGTGGGATTGCTGGATCGTATGGTAGTTTTTTTTTTTTTTTTTTTAGTTTTTTTTTAAGGAACCTCCATAGTGGCTGCACCAAGTTACATTCCCACCAACAGTATAGGTTCCCCTTTCGCCACACCCTCTCCAGCATTTATTGTTTGTAGGTTTTTTTCATGATGGCCATTCTGACTGGTGTGCCACATCTCTTTTTCTTAATCACAATACTAACAGCTGACGTTATTACACTGTTACTGTGTCAGGCACTGTGCTGAGGGCTTCGTCTGCATTTTGTCATTTAATCCTCAGAATACTATTATCTGCCCCCATTTTACACGGAAGGATTCAAAGAGATGCAATAATTTTTAGTCCACAGAACTAGTAAGTGACAAAGCTGAGGTTCCGACTCAGGCATGTTTGATACCAGAATTTGTGCTCTTAACCTCTACCTTCTGGGGCCTCCAAAGAGGCAGTAGTAAGTTGTTGCAAAGTAGGATTTCTAAACTATTTCTAGACCAGTGGTTCCCTAAGGGGTCCCCAGAGGACATTTGGCACTGTCTGGAGACATTTTTAGTTATCAGCACTGGGAAGAGGAGTGCTACTGGCATCTGGTGGGTAGAAGTCAGGCATGCTAATAAACACTGTGTGTGGGGCACAGACCCTTACAACAAAGAATTCTCTGGCACAACTAGGCCCAGCCTAGGAACGTCTTCTCCACCACCTTTCACAGAAGGTAAACGAAAAATGCCTATCCTCAACGGATGGCATCCCTAATTTTAGACACAAGTGCGTCTCAGTACATTCTGTATTTAAGAGTCACTGGCTTTATATGTAAGAGAGCGAGTGTGGCTGTGTTCAAATAAGACTTTTTTTTTTCCCCTCTTGTAAAAAAGAGTCATTGGCTTTGGTACAAGACAGACCTAAGTTCCAATCTCTGTTCCGTCGCTTTCTCTGTTCCTTTACAGCCATCGTTTACACTCTTAAACCTCATGCTCCTCATCCCTCAAATGGAGATGTTCCTTCCGTAGCTTGGGATGACTGGGACACAGCAAGTTCCTAGTTAAGCATCCCAACCATCTCTCATCATTGTCTCTTTCCCTTTATAAACACCTCCGTCAGCCTGTGCTTTTTCCGATGGCCAGGTATGCTCTTGGTTCCACTGTTAATACTGGCAGGACCCACAGACTGTCATTCATGGACTGGTGCTCAGTGTCTTAAACACACAGGAGACTGAGTAGCCGAAACATACCCAAAGAGCAGCGACCGTAAAGTAACAGTGGCCACGTGTGATTGCGGGAGGTGGGGCAGTGGGAGGAACAGAGTCCAGGAATCTTGGCCTCTGGCCAAGGTAACGACTGAAGTGGATTCTCAGGGTTGGCTGGTTTTATTGTAGAATAAATTGTTGTTCTATAATGTAAATGGAAAATTAACTTGTATAACCAATCAAAGAAATCTCTGTAATTCTTTGTGCAAACATTCCACTCAGATAAGGTGAAGATTTATGTATTTTCTTTCAAGAGACCTTTTCTGGAGTAGACAGGGTGGAGAAAAGGGTACAAGTTGGAGAAAGAGGGAGGGGCGTTTAGGTGGAGGAATTTCCTTGATGGAAAGTCCCCCAAGAAAAATGTGTAGATCAAAAAATGCAGTGCTGGGTATGTGTAACTTAAGTTAAAATGCAAGGTTCAAGGTAGACTGCTGAGAGGGTGACATTAAATATGCCCTTTTCCTTCTTTAAGAAAAGATCATTATCGTCCAGTACACATTATTTATTTATTTGGGTCTGTGTGAGGATGGGAAGAGGAGGAAGGAAAACTGAATGAGGGCAGCAGGCTCCAAAGAAGACCTCTGGTCCCTTATGCTGCCTACAGGAAAGAGAGAAGAGGAGTAGAAGTCACACCTGGCATTCTGAGCTTCCCCAAAGAACCTTCAGCTGCTCTGAGCAAAATAATGTACGTGGTGGGATTTCTTTCCATGGTCTCTCACTTATAGGATGTAAGGTGGGGAATGAGAGGACCAATGCTGTGGACTATGATCCATTTTGATTTAGGGAGGTATTTAGATACCTGATGTAGGACGAAAGCAAAACAATACAAAAACCAAAACAAAATCTTTTCGCCGCTTGGGCAATCCTGAAGGCATGATTCAGGCTGCTGTTAGGCTGTTTTATGCTACTTTCTGAGGCGGTACTGCTGGCTTGTTCGCACAGCAACCCTGGGAGGGAAGGAAGGGAGGGATGATTTTTGCAGTTGAACACAAGAGGACCCTCTGAGCAGGTCACAGTCTGGCTCAAGCAATAGCTACAAGGTCAGTTCTAGGGCTGGAGCCCCCATCCCGAAATCCTAAACCAGGCTTCATACCACTGTGGTATTAAAACCCTTGGAGATAACAGAGATGGGAGGGCATCTCTGTAAAATAAAGCACTGAAAGCCTGTGGGTGTTTAAAATACACACACATATGTACATACAGGTGTATATGTACACATGCACATTTATGTCAGTATAAATAAAGGAGAACATGAGCAGGATAATAAATGTGAACTGGCCCTGCCCTGGTGTTAGGAGAGGATCCGTGGGGACTGTGGAAAACTAGAGACCGTGTCCCCAGGGAAGGGGGCTGCCCATTCAGCTCCAGCTGATCGCTGCCTCTTGGGGACTTGAGCTCAGAATGGCCAGACCTTCTGAGTCCTTTTTTGTTTTTATATTTGTGTTTTAAGAGAAGCCGTTGTGCAGATGTAGGGTTGGCAACCACAACCTGCAGGCCAAATTCAGCCTAGCCCCTGTTTTGGTAAAATTTTATTGGGACATAGCCACGCCCGTCTGCTTACAGGCTGTCAGCTTTCAGGCTACAGCAGCAGCGTGGAAGAGCTGTGCCAGAGTCAGAGACCACGTGGTCCTCAGAGCCTAACATGTACATTACTTGGCCCTTTACAGGCAGTTTCCCGACCTCTGGTGTGGACCCAGTAAAACCCTCACGTGGGCCGAACTCCATCTCCAGGCCTCCGGCTTGCCATCTTGGACCCTCAGAGGTTCCTGCTTCATGTTCTTGTTCCCCTCTTCTTCTTGTTTTTGGCTCTCAACGGCAGTTCCTGGTGATAACTTACCCACTGGGTCTCATACTTAAGCCTACTTGCAGAATCCCCTGGAGGACTTGTACAACCTAGGACGACCAGGCTGCACCTCCAGATTCAGTAGGTCTGGGTGGGGCCTGAGACGCTGCATGGTCCACAGGTTCCCTGGGGAAACTGATGCTGCTAGTCCGAAGTCACACTTCGAGAACAAAGAGCTCAGATGTGCCATGGTATGGCGCCTTTGCTCTCTCAGGCAGGTGGCTGAGTTGGCCGAGGGAGAGGAATGAACTCCGTAGAACCCCTAGGACGGACTACTCACTGAGGCACTGCATGGCCCATGCAGGGACGTGAAGGATTCTCTGGATCCTCAGAGTCCTACACAGTTGCTGTGTTTCCTCAATTAGAAGAGCATCCAGGCCCAACTCCCTTAGCCTGAAAAGAGGCTCCGTCACGGTATGGAAAGCGTTCAGGGTAGGCAGACCTCGTTCGATTGCACTTCACTTTGCTGGGCTTTGCAGATAGTGTGTTTTTTTGTGGCTACCCTGCCTCGAGCAAGTCTGTTGGCATCATTTTTCCAACAGCACTTGCTCCCTTCAGGTCTCTGTGTGCCACATTTTTGGTAGTTCTCGCAGTATTTCGGACTTTTTCATTTACTGTTACATCTGTTATGGTGCTCTGTGATCAGTGATCTTTGGTATTGCTATTGCAAAAAGATTATGACTCGCTAAAGGCTCAGATGATGGTTAGCATTTCTTAGCAGTAGGGATTTTTTTATTAAGGTATGTACATTTGTTAAGAGCTAATACTATAGGACACTTAATAGACTACATTACAGTGTAAATATAAGTTTTATATGCATTGGGAAACCAGAACATTTCACGTGACCCGCTTTGTTGCGATATTCACTTTATTGCAGTGGTCTGGACCTGAACTTGCACTGTCGCCAAGCTAGGCCTGTGTTTCCCACGTTGCCATGAAGAGGGGCTGTAACTGCCTGACCCTGCGTTCCTGACATTCATGACGCGCACAGGGCCTGGCCCATTAATCCTGGGGTACCTTGTTTTTCCAATTGCTCTTCTTGACCCGGTCTTCTAGCGGTATGATAGCATCCCCCCATAACTGGCCACACCCAAGTGTCCCTTATATCCAGATCAACCCAAACCCAGGATGGATGGAGTGGGAAGGACAGAGTCAGCTGGCTAAATGGAAATTTCAAGAACAGAAGTAAATGGAAGGAAATAGGTTCAGTTCTTAGATGAACGCTTGCAGTTAATAGCGATTTTGATTTCTCCAAACTTGTTTCATCTGTGATAAAGGACTGTTGATATAACCTTGAAGGACTGTCAGGAGGGTCCAGTGAGATGTTGTGTGTACTAAATGTTCCTTATAAATTTGGCTTGTCAGTCTTCTCTCCTCTACTGGCCCCATGGCTGGGCACTCCTGAGAGCCGTCGCCTTGGAGCTCCCAAAGGACCATAGGCCTTTGGAGTGTCTGTGGGTAGCACGGGATGACTCTGATCTCTGCTAAAGGGTCGCTCCAGGAAACATCCCTGTTTTCTCGGGGCAGCTGTCTCCAGTCCGTGGCTGACCCTGACCTTCTTTCATTCTTGGTGTTTCTGGTTGCCAGTCATACAGCGCCCCTCCTTGCCGCTAGCTGCACCCCCTCTTCTGGGTATCTTCTTCTTGGCTGGGCTCCGAACAGCCCTTCGTCCCCCAGGCGCCCCAGCTGTGGGGAGTTGAGCAGCGACGATGCTGCAGCCCCCAGCAGGGCTCTGCCTGTGCCATTTAAGGGAGGAGGAATGTGGCTCCGCCGGATGAGTCCGGGGCTGCTGCCTCGGAGCAGGGGTGCTACGTAATTCACCACCGCAGCCTGCTCTGACCTCCATCTGCGCCTGTCCCCTGGTGACCCCGAAGATGCGCCCGCAGGGTTCCCGCGTGCACTGGTGTCGTGGGGAGCAGGCAGAGTAAACAAGGCGGCAGGCAGGCCACCCCGGCTGTCAGGGGCTCCACAGGCCTCAGAGTCAGGGAAGAGTGCGGGCGGGGGGACCGATCCGCAGGTGCTGACGGCCACTCCGGTCCCGGCGCTGTGGGGGATGCCTCACTGCCCTGACTGGTGCATTCAAACTCAAACTCCATTAACGTTTTTTAAGACTCGGCTTTGTGCTTGGTCACTTCTCCTGTATTATCTCATATAGTCCAGAACGTCCATGAGGCAGAGACTGTTGGATGAGACTCACGAGGAACAGTGACTGGTCTGTGTCCCACAGCTAATAATAAGGTGCCGAGTCCGGATTTGACCTTGGACACGTCCCGCCTGATACTCAGAGGTCCCCGGACATGAGGAACATTTCCTTCTCCTCCAGACAGTGGCTCAACCTGGTGGTTCAGACTCCCACATGTTAGGCCAAACACTACCCGCTTCTCTGAAGGGAAGCAGGTTATGGTGGATAAGTAAACCTCTCTCACTCTCACCGCTTGTTTCAGCTGGAAGTTCAAGTTCAGATATAATTTTTTGTAATTTGGATTCTGCCTTGGCATGGTCCTCTGTTGAGCAAGAAGATGGTGGCTGGGAGATGGTGTTCAAAATGACAGCCTTGTGCCAGGAACTTCCTCCCTGAGGGAAGCTGAGGGTCTTCCGGCAGGATTTCCAGGTTCTCCTCCAGGGCCTCATTGAGCCTGGGGGTTAGTTGAGGAGTGGGAGCATCAGCCTGGCGGAGTAACATGGTGGATTAGAACAGAAGCAAACACTGGGGAGGCTTCTTCTCAGCCCAGCAGGTCAGGAAGACATAGTTCTGCAGCTCTAAAAAGATAATTTTGCATAATACATCACACGAACAAGCTACTTGCCTAGCCACCCTCTCATTAAATGCACAGGTCACCCCAGTGTGATGGCTGGGCAGGCGTCTGATTTCTGTTTTACAGATTATAATAATAGTACCTAGCACTTACTGAGGGCTCCTGGTGGGTCTGACACTGTACAAAATGCCTTGCAAAGATTATTTGAACTCATATAACAAGAAAAGATATTACAGTCAGTTCTCACCATTATTCACATTTTTCAGACGAGGCTTCTGAAGAACAGAGAGTTCAAGTGACTTGCCCAGTGGCACACAGACCACAAGAGCCAGAGCCCAGAATCAGACACAGACTTCCTGATTCCATTTCCAGGACTAGTTCCATTATAGCAGGACTTCCTTTCAAACCAAGATAAATTAGATGCCCTTTATAGCAAGCTATTTATAGATGTTAAAGAATATTTAAGATGAAAAGGAGCAGAGGTGGAATCCAGCACAGAGGGTGGAGGGATATGTATGCCAGAGCTATACGTCTCATTCGTCTTCTCCATCAGTCATCTGCCTGACAACAGTCACAGGTGTGACAGTCTCCCAGGGCTGTGATCAGCTTCTGAGGAAACTGCAAAAAAATGTTATGTGGAAATACAGGACTGCAGTTATCCATACTTGTCACAACCATGACTGAACCATCAGCCATGGCAATTTATGGTCGGCCATGGCACACATAGGATAGGCTGCTGGTCACGGGTATTCCATTCATTCAGCCCCTATTTATTGAAGGCCTGCTGTGTGCCAGGCACTGTTCCAGGCTTTGAGGTTAGGGTGCTGAGTGAAACTGACAAAGCTCTGCCCCACCCCCACCCCCCCCAGCATGGAGCTTACGGTTCTAGGGCTCCGTAGGGAATCATATAGCAACATAAACAAAAAAATATATAGTGATTTAAGTGTTAAGTGCTGGACATTAACTTCAAAATGGCGGTGTGAGGAGCATGGTAGACCTTTTCAGTTAACCAGGGAAACAGTTGTTTGACTGCTATAAATTATTTATTTAAAAAAAAAATGAAACTGAGCATTTATGGTTTCGAAAAATTGTCCCAAGTGTATGCAGCAAATGGAGAAATGGCTATTCAAGAAAATCTATTAAATCTTAGTAAGAACAGAGAGTGTGTGGCAGTTGAGCCATGGCCCACTCATCTCCCCTGTTCCCCCCAACACAGATCAGTGTGGTGGAAACTCTGTTCTGGAAACAAGCAGCAGGGAAGGTGGGGCTCCATCTCCACCTACATCTCAGTCTAGGGCTATGGTTTCCCCCTGGGAGGGACAACCTCAAAGACTGGCAACACCCTGCGCCTGCAACAGAGCCCTGCTTTAGTCAGATCAGACGGTGGAGCAGTTTGTGCTTCCGGGTATTCTTAAAAACGATGGAACAACCAGCCGGCAGTTAGTGGAGGGTAATAGCTGGGTGTGATGCCAATAAATACCGACCAGCCAGGTGCTCAGGGAACCGGTGCTCACGCTGTCTGAGGAGCATCAGAGGCTGAACGCTGCAGGGGAAACAGACTTCACCCAACTTGTCTAGCCAGTCCCTAAGCAAATAAGCAAACAACAACAAGCTCCAGAAAAGGGAAGAGGAAGTCAGTATTCAGAATTGCCACAATGTGTCATCTAAAATATTCAGTTCTCAGAAACATATCATGAGTCATGCAAGGAAAGGGAAAGTGTGATCCATACACAGGAGAAAAAATAGGCAAAAGAAACTGTGAGGGGACTTAAATGTCAGATTTACCAGAGATGTCAAAGCAGCTCTCACAGACATGTTCAAAGAACTATAGGAAACTCTATCTAAAGCATTGAAGGAAAGCATGATGACAGTGTCTCATCGAATAGAGAATATCAGTAAAGAAAAAGTATTTTTAAAGAATTATTTTAAAAATGGAAATTTTAGTTAAAGAGTGTATAAAGAGTATGTTATATAAAGAGTAGAATAACTGAACTGAAAGATTCACTAGTAGATTTAATCTGGAGGAGGAAAGAATCTGCAAACTTAAAGGTGAATCAGTAAAAGATTATGCAGTCTGAAGAGTAAGGAGAAAAAGAAAAAAAGAATGAGGAAAAAAGCAGAACCTTTGAGAAATGTGAGATACTATTAAGCGTACCAGCATATGCTTAATAGGGCCAGTGAAAGAAGAGAGAGGGAAAGGAACAGAAAAAAAAATTAAAGTAATGGTCGAAAACTTCCCAAATCTGATGCAAAATATTAGTCTACTCATCCAATAAGCTGATGTACTCCAAGTAAGCAAACCTAAAGAGATCTATACAGAGACATATCATAGTCAAAATGTTGAAAGAGAAAATCTTGAAAGCAGCAAGAAAAAACTAATCACATACGAGGGAACACCGATAGGATTAACAGCTGATTTTGCAGTCTTGACAGACATTGATAGTTCTTTAAAATGTTAAACAGTTAGCACATGACCCAGCAATTCCGTTCCTAAATATATACTCAAGAAAAATGAAAACATACATCACAAGAATTTGGACACAGATGTTCATGATAGCGTTATTGATACTAGTGAAAAAGTAGAAACATCCCAAATGTCCATCAGTTGAATTAAATGTATATTCATACAATGAAGTACTTTTCAGCAGTAGAAAAAGAATGAACCTCTGGTCCAAGCTGTGACATGGATGAACTTATATATACACTAAATGAAAGAAACCACTTACTTACAAAAGGTCACGTATTATATGATTTCATTTATATGAAGTGTTCAGAACAGTTAAATTTCTAGAGACAGAAGGTTGATTAATGTTTGTCTAGGGCTAGAACAGTGGGGCAAATGGGGAGTGATTACTACTTACTAAGGCATTTCTTTTGGGGTTGGTGAAGGTGTTCTAAAATTAGATTGTGATAAGGGTTGCACAACTCTGAATATACTAAAACCTATTGAATTTATACTTTAAATGGGTGAAGTGTGTGGTTTATAAATTATCTCAATAAAAATTTGATTTTAAGATTGCTCGGTGCTAAGGAGGAATATAAAGTAAAGAAAAGGTTTGGCAGTATTACGAAGGGAGGGGAGTCTCACATACGATAGGAAGTCCTCACTGAAGTGACATTTTTAAGACTTGAAAAGACAAGAGAGTGAGCCAGGCTACCATCTGCAGGAGGAATATTTCAGGCAGAGGGAAGAGCACGTGCAAAGACCGGGAGGCAGGCCTGTGCCTGGTGTGTTTGGGGACCAGTTTGAGTGACAGCAGGGCAGAGAGTAGCATGGGATGGGGTCAGAGAAATCATGGGACCTAGATCTCAAGGGCCTTACTCTGAGATGAGCTGCATTGGTGGGTTTTGAGCAGAAGTGTGACAGGCTCTAATGTTTGTTTTTAGAGAATCACAATGGTTGTAGGTTTGTGAATAGACTGAAGGGGGGCAAAAGGAGAGGTGAGAGTTGATGGTGGCTTGCATCTCCAAATGCGGGAGAAGGATTGGTGGTGGCTTGGAGCAGGGTGAGAATAGTGGAGGTGGTGGAGTGTTGTTAGATTCTGCATACATTTTGGAAGGTAGAGCCAATAGGACTAGTCAAGGGTTACAAAAATTTCAGTGTACGGGGTCAGATAGCAAACATGTCAGGCTTTGCAGGCCATACAGTGTCTGTTATGACTACACAGTTCTGTCATAGTATGAATGTAGCTGTAGATGATAAACGAATGGGCAAGATTGTGTTCCAATCAAATACTGTTTGCAAAAAGATGAAGGAGTCTGGATCTGGCTGGTGGGATGTGGTTTGCCAGCTTCTGGATAAGATGTCAAGGGCAAGGGGAAGAACAGAGTGAAGGGTGACTGGAAGGTGTTTGTTCTTAACCAGGAAAGATGGAGTTGCCATTAACTGAAGTAGTGAATATTGCAGATGGAGCAGATTTGCATGGGGTGGTGCAGGGTGGTATTAAGAACTGAGGTCTGGACTTGTTAAATTTGAGAAGCCTTTCAGACATCCAAATGTAGACGTGTCATAGGCAGATGGATCTGTAAGCCTTGAGTTCATGGAATAAGTCTGGCCATGGAGGTGTTGTTTAAGACCCTGGACCAGGTCAAAGAAGTGAATGTAGATAGGGAGGAGTAGAGGTCCCAGGACTGAGCCCTGAGGTATTCCAGTGTTTAGCTGTCAGAAAGGTGAGGAAGTACCAGCAAAAGGGACTGAGGGAAACCAGGAGAATATGACATCCTGGAAGCTAAACTAAGAAAGTCAGAGAGGTTCACTCCATCCTTTTCTTTCCCACTCACACAGTCATGTTAGAAGGTACATGATCAGGGAGATGTTCTTACAGGAATAATCCTGAATTCCCTCTAATTTCTAGGCAAGAAAAATCATGGTCAAACTTTTTATTCTTTCAGCAAATATTTATTAGCTGTCAGGTCCCCGGGCACTCTGCTAGGTGCTTGGAATAGAATGGTGAGCTGGGAAAGGCATGTCACTGCCCTCAGAGATGTACAGTCTAGTTAGAGAGAGGTGTTAATCAAGTAATCATTAACATTGAACATGGATGGACCAGAACTGCTAACCAAGGCTGTAGAAACTGTGAAACAGGACACAGGTTTTAAAGGAAAGGACATACATCTAAGACAGCAGTACTGTGAGTTTTGTACAGAGGAATCCATCTAATTTGGACAACCAGGGAACCTTCTGCATTTTTTCTGTTTTTAATAAGTTAATTCCGAAATATCACACTCTGATTGGGACACACCTGGTTTTTGTGAGAATAGCTGAGAACCTTTGAATTAAAGGAAGAAATGTGGACTTGGTAATCAGACCCAGGACCAGATCTCAGCTGTGGGTCCTCGTGTCATTTCTTTTATCCCCTTTGAACTTCAGCGTCCCTCATCTATACAATAGGGGATAATCAGAGCTACGGTTTGGGATTAAGCTGACAACCAAATGAGATAAAGTGTGCAAAAACACCTAAGATACAAGTCCTTCCCAGTCCTTGAGGAAAACAGTATGTCAGTTGGGAAATCTGTGACACTCTGTGTTCCAGGATAATTTTCCTGAGGCAGATCTCTGTTGCCAGTTTGCTGTTTTATGAGGCAGAGTCTTTTTTTCAGTCTTTTTCCAGGGCATCCTCCATTTTTTCCAGCATTCTCTCCCAAAAGAAGCAGCCAGGGGCTTGAGTGCCTGCATTTAGAAAGTCCTGGAAAACCAAAGCATCCCTGTACAATCCGTGCTTGTTCTTCTGGTCCTTTACATAGAGAAGATTCAGTTTTTTATTCTTAGGTTTAATGAAAATGAGTAGTTACAAAAAGCCACTGTAGTAAGTTCAGCTTTCTTTATCTAAAACAAAAGTAATGTTTGCTAGCACATCATGTCGCTTTAACAATATTGTCATGGAAGTGTGTGATGGTAAGCACGTTTAAATCTTCGATGCCGTTTTTAATCTTTTGGGGGAAGGGAGCAGTCTTTCATTTTGATTTGCCCACTCTTGCCTGTCTGTATTTCTCCTTTTAATTAATGTAATTAAAAGAGGATAAAAGACTATGTTCAACTTTTGTGCCTTAGATTATTGGGATCAAGAATAATTAAAATGTATGAAATGTGGCTGATTCCTAAGATGGTGAAAAAACAGAAAAGGAAGGCCTCTTTTTTTAATATAAAGTGTGGCAGGTTTTTTTTTTCTCACAAGATAATAGAAATGTGTCCGTGGTCTGAGAAGCATTTATGATGGTGGAATCTTATCTAAACGGATGTGAAAGAAGGGGTGGTTTGGTGGGGGGTGGGGTCATGCTTATGTTTATCAGGAGCAATTTTATCATTTATGGTCGCATCTCTCCTTCTTGCTCCCTTCTCTGAAAAGCAAGTGGGAAGTGTAGTATATGCTACTGTAGTATATCTTATTATACGTGAGGTGCTCTATAAAGCACTTTCTGTAAGTAACTCATGTAATCCTACCCAGACTTTGGTAGATAGATGTCTCCATTCTATAGATGGAGAACTGAGGCTTAGGAAAGGTGATGAGCTGTTAACTACCAAGCCCATACAGCTGGGAGGTGACAGAGTTGGATTTGAATTCAGCTCTTTTTGTTGGGCTCTCTCAAGGACAACGCCCTGCCTGTTGCAGGAGGCAGATTATTATAAGTCGGAATTGGAAAAGTGGTTGAAATCTCTTGAGAATCTCTTTCACGCATTTCTGTTTTATGAAGGCAGCTCCACATTTGGGTGCCTTGTTTACCTTTACTTGCAGTATAGAAGCTTCACAAGTTTTCATTTATTTTCTGCTTACTTGGGTTAGATGTTGTTGCTTGGAAGTTAATAAAAATCTAGGTTATTTTCTTTGTTTATTCCCTTTGGGAGCAAAACAGAAGCAACTTTGATCTCTGGTATTCACTTAGGACTGTTATCATTGCTTTCATGTTACATATACCTTTATTTTAAGACATTATGGGTTTAGAAGATTGTGTTTTTTTTTTTTTTAATGAGTTTATATGGCAGACATAAAAATTGACAGCTGTGGTAGGCATTATGAGGGCTCCTCATGATCTGTTTTTCCTGTTATTTCTGAGTTTACAATTCCCAGACCCCTTGCAGTTGGGCGAGGCCATGGGACTAGTTTGACCAACAGAAGTGATGTCATTCACCTCCAAGCTGAGGCACCTAAAAGCCTCTCCAGTTCTCTCTTCTGTTGCTATAAGCTGGAAATTCTGTGTTAAGATCACAGATACACAAGGAAGAAGCAGACTGGATCCCTGAGTCACTGCTTGGAATGGAGGTGCCTGGAGAGGCTCTGGGCCTCCAGCCAACTTTGCATGAATGAGAAATCGATTTTCCGTATGTTAGATCACTGAGATCGATGATTGTTACTGCATAATAGCCTAGCCTATCCCAACTAATAGAGCAATTCTTTGTCAGCCTCCTCTCCCTCATTTTGAAAAATTTACTGGATTTTTAAATCTGAATTTCAGAGAACCACTCTTGAGTAGAGTATTTAAAACTATATTAATCAGTCTCTCCCTCTCTCTCTCCTTATATTGTGTATCAGTGTGTGTGTATATATATGTATGTATGTATATACGCATATACACACATACATACTGTAAAGTTTTAAAGAATATATTCTTTAAAGATATATGATTTATATAATATAAAATATATAATACATACTAAAAGTTTGTTATATTAAGTTATATAACTTACAGCTTATGTTAATAAGTTTTAAAGAATATAATCTTTTAAAAATATATAATATATAAAATATATATTATATACTTACAGTGTATGTGTGTGTATGTATATTAGTTACACATACATACCTTTTTCTAAAATAAACTTAAGTGAACTTAAGACCTTTATTATTAGATTAGTAGTTTGAAACTTTGGGAACATCCCTTATAGTAGTTAAGATTTTACAGTAGCAGGGCCAGAAGGTGCTCGTCTAAACCAGCCAGGACTGGTGCTATCTTTATGTTTGTAAAGTGCTCGAAGAGCAGAGATGCTGCCATTGCTCTCAGGGACCCAGGCCAGGTCTTATCTCCGGATTCAAACGTCTTCCTTAGGTCCAAGTGAAATCCCTCTTTAGTTCATTGAAAATCCATTCCTTCTTATTTTACACCTATGGAGATGGAGATAAAAAATGGTTCACTATGACTGTCCTCATTAAAGCCCCTCATCTGGGAGGCCACAGCCCTTGTCATCACTTACCTTCTCTTCTGTAAGCTAACCAGCAGAGATTTGATTACCCTTCCCCATAATCCTCTAACAAGATTGTGACGAATGCTGGCGGGAATGGAAAGATGATTTGATTTTCTCACGTGGAAGAAGCGGCCTCTTTGTCATTACCTGCCACCATCCTCTTGGTGCTGCTCCACAGTCTTGCGCTCGTGCAGAGGAGTTTTTCTCATTCTGCGCTCATGCTGACACTTTGCCCTCGCATTTGTACTCTTCCTCCTGTCTGCAAAACCCTACCTAACAGCTGAAATTTGACCTTGGCACTTGTAGCCCTCTTCTCATTTCTGGTTTCTGGGTTATGTTCATGCTTAGTAGGACCTCCCCCCCATAACCTTGTTTTTTAAACCGCACGCCCCTCCTCCCCCAATTTTTTTTGAGCCTTCAGGGTGATTCAAATCACATTCTTCCTGATTTCTGATCACTTCAGCCTCAATCAATCTTGTCTTCCTGTCTCTCTTCCTAGGCACCGTGTGCAATTATGGTCATTTATGTAAATATCATATTGTTCTATCTCAGTAGAAGGTTCTGAAGGTCTCATATGCATTGCCTCTTCTCCCCTCTCCCACCCCCAAGACGTTTGCTGTCATGAATGTGCCGTTTCACTCTGTTGTGTAAAAACAGGGTGAGTTTTATCCCTATTTACCAGATCTCTGAAATTTCCAAAGTAGTTGTTGCCTCACCTTGTCTCATTCCTAACCGCATATTTTCCAAAAATCTGGACTAGAGCATCCTCCAGGATGAAAATAATTGTCACAAGAAATTATCGCTCCTTGGATTTTGTGATGTCAGTCACCTTGTGCAAGGGTGGTGCACAGATGGCCCGCTCCCCGCCTCTAAGCCGCACTCACAGAGCACATGCTGTCAGAAGGATGCTGGCAAAGTGATTTTGCACCATCCCCCCGCCGACTGCAATTAGACCTTCGAGAACTCTGCACGTGCCCATCCTAACATGCATCACAGTCTAATAGCTTAATTGTCTTCCCTTCTCATTTCTAAGTTTTTTTAAGGCAGGGCCCATGTCTTTCTTGGTCACCATGATGTCCTTAAGTCCTAACACACAAATAGGAGCTCACTTAACGAGTGGATGGTTACATGAATGAATGGGCGGAGGACCCATGCTTCCCAGAAACACCATGGGTTTGCTCTATTCTGCAGATTCAGAGGAAGAGACCCCTGAGGCTTCTTGGTTATTTTTCTTGCTTTCTTCCCAGGTTCATAGCCATTGAAAAGTATCTGTGTTGCTTCATGCAGGAAGCGTGGGTCAGCTGCTCACCTACCTTAGGTGAAACTTTTGAGTCATGCCCTAGGAATGGGCAAGATTTGGCAGTCTTCTGCTTCCCCGCCTCCTCCTGCCTTTTGAACTTTGGTCATTAACTAGTTAATGCCAGAGTGAATAGTAAAAGGTCATCACTTCCACTACCAATGGCTAACATTTACTGAATGTTTGCTATGTGCGAGGTTCAGTGCTAAGGGCTTCACACTGAGGATCATTTGAAACAGCCCTGCAAAGGTGTAGGCCCTATTATTGTCCCTCCTGTTATAAATGAGAACCTCAGGCCCCCAGTCAGAGAGTCAGCAAATGTCGGAGCCAAGGTCTGACCGCAGGCACCCCGCTCCAGACCCCATGTCATATCATCCCCTCTTATGAGATGGATGGTTGTGCGTCACATCTACTCCACGTAAAGATGCATATCTTTTCACTATTTCTGCTCTGCCTTCCTCTTCATTGCTTCCCTTCACATCACTTGTGAATTGCTTCTCGTAATTCTCATATGATCATGCAGATAATCAGTACATCACAGAGGTTCATCTTCAGATGAGGAAACCGGGGCATACATAGAAATTTGAAGTGCCTTGTCTATGGCCACACAGGAGTAGGGTGTGACTGCGTCCACTTGGCCATTGGTGGCCCCAGACTGGTATATTTGGTAATCTTCTTGAAGGATACTGAGGTCTGGGAGAACCATCCGCTTCCCCATGCGCTCCAAGTTCCATGTGATGGAGACCTAAAGCAGAGTATGACTCACTCGCTTGTATTCAGTTTCTATTAGTAAAAAGTTATTCCAGGTCCCATAATTTTCACCATGAAAGGCCTTCTGTGAACCAGAGAGAAGCAGTTGGAAAGGAATTATTAAGCATTATTAATACAATTATGTATAATAAAAGACATCATTTAACTTCCCCACATCCAGTACAGAAATTCATTTGACGCTGGAGTGGGGCGTGTGGGCAGGGAACCCGGCTGGCTCCTTCGTCCTCCACAGGGACACTTCTGTGCACGCTGGGATGCACCTCGCCCCCAGCCCCGCTCCCCTCCACCTGAGGGTCCCACAGCGCTTCCCTGCCACAGGCACAGAGCCCAGCATGTTGGCTTGCTCTTGCCTCTGCCCTGGCCCAGTACACTGCATAGGCAGCACTGAAAGAACAGTTGATTATAAACAATAAAAGATGACCACAGAAATGCTCAGAGGAGACATACGATGGCTATTCTAGTGGAAGGAAAACCTCAGTGAATTTTGCTGACTTTCATCCAAAACACCAGGAATACCTTGTTATTTACTGTTGCTTGTATTGTATCAATCCTCACCACAATTCCACTCACTATTTTTACTTTATTGCATTAGAGCTCAGAGCAAACTCTGTATCTATACCCAGTCCCTAGAACAGCTCATGGCACAGAGTAGGTGCTCAGAGAATATTCATTGAATGAAGGCATGGTGCAGATAAAGAAGCTGAAGACCCCAAGAGTTAAAGTGACTTGCCCAGGCTCCCATCTCTAGCACGCAACAAAGCCAGGATTCAAACTTAGGGCTACCCAGTACTATAGATTCTTTCTCCTTGATTGCTTGGATAGGCCTCTTTGTTGGTACAGAAAGATGGGTATTGGAGACCCAAAAGTCTTTAACAAAGCTATGGACTGAGGTCTAGGAAATGTGAGTTCTGGCCCATCCTTGCTGAAGTCCCTGTGTGGCCTTGTAAAAGTCCCTTCTACACTCAAAACCTCAGTTTCCTAATCTGTAAAATGGAGAGATGGAAGCAGTGTGTTCGAAGGGTCCAAGGGTCCTCAGAAGCCCCTGGGCAGGTTTGTGCTCTGTCATCTCTCATGCTCACTTGGAGCTGGAGTCGGGTTGACAAGGGGGTAGCTAATTCAACTCCCAAGCACGTGAGGAAAGCAGTCATTTGTGTTTTATCTTGGGTGTGCACAAAAATTTAAGGATGACTAGTCCCAAGCCTGCAAATACCCTGAAATGAAAGTTGGAGACAGAAGAGAAAGAAAAAGAAAGTAGAGGCATTTGAAGGAAAAAAAGAGCTCTGATTCCACTCCTGGGTTGGTGTAGCATATAATCTGAAACAGGCGCTCAGGTTTATAACTGCACAGATCTGATCCCAGCACATAAGAGCACAGTCTTTAAAAAGAAAAAAAAAAAAAAAGAAAGAAAATAGGCGTGTATCTTTAAAGCCTCTCTTCTCATATGTGATATTTTTGTACGCTTTGGAGGTTGTGTCGCTAGGGCCTTTGCATCCAGCAAAGGCTTTCTTCTCCTCTTCCTGGCTTGGGGATTATTGATTTGGAAGGCGAGGCTAATTTACATGTAAATAAATCTCAGCACTGGGCCGAGGGGACGGGACATCCAGATGCCGCGACTGACTTGCTGACGTCACGGCTTCATTAGCATGCGGAGGATGCGAGCACTGCAACAGCGACTTAGGCACCACCAGCAGCTCCGCCGCCAGTTATTATTATTTTTTGGCGGAGCTGCACATTTCCTGGTTCAGTGTCTTGGGCTCCGCGACCAGCTGACTGGTCGCCCCGGGGTCTGGCTCAGGATCAGTCGGTGACGGTGAAGCCGGGGTCTGTGACTTCCTGCAGATTGTCGGGAAGAAGGGGAGTTAAGACGAAACTGGGGTTCTCAGCAAGGCGATCAGATCCGAAGGAAGGGAAGAAGTCACACTTTTTTTGCCTGCCTGGTGGATCCCAGGAGGGGCTCGATCCAGCAGTGCTGTGTCCAGAAGCGCATGCAGAGCAGCTCTGGCTTGAGCCTGCTGCTGCTGGCTTCAGGAAGGGTCCAGATTTGGAGAAGGGTTTCCAGCAAAAGATGCTTTGGCTGCCTGCGATTCTGCTTGCATTCTTAGAAGCCAGACCCAGGGGAAAAGTGAACTGGGGCAATTGACAAGCTCAGAGGGTCTGGCGGAAGCTTCCATCCAGACTGGGAATTTCACCCTCCCTTGAGGTAGGTGAGAAATTTGTTTGAATTCACAAATTGAACAACAGTGTATTTTCCAGGAAGGATGAGAAAGCTAGATCTAGAGGCTTTGCATGGAGGGGCAAGACGTGAAGGCTCTGTTATCTTGGCCAAGTGGCCGTTTTCCATGGCCCTCTGGCACTGCTTCCCTTTTTATGCTTATTCGAAAGGTCAGTTGCAAAGTGACATTTCACAGCTCTAGGGAGTCCTGAAGAAACATAAGTCTTAGTGCTTTAGAAGCAGCTTTTCTCTAAAAGAAGTGCAGCTATCCTTAAAAAATCATAATACTAAAAGAGGAGAGGGTTTCAGAACCACACACACACCTGGCTGTGTTCTTGCCTTTCAGCTCAGGATGTCAGAAACCATTAGAGGCTCTGGGAAATGAAGACTTAGCTGAGACTCCCAGATGAAGAAATGGCGCTGGAATTATTTAGGTTTAATTTTAGCCGGTGCTTTCAGATTAGAAATGGTGACAGAGCTCCAGAATATGCCTGCACAGCCTGGCTGAAACACATGACTCAGTGTGTTCTCTACCTTGGGTTTCTTGGAGGAGTGTTCACAGTTAGCTCTCCTTGCTCTTGGTTTCCCCCAAAGCCAATCACAGCATTACTAATCTGCCATGGAGGTCTTGCGATGAAATACAGATCTTTAATCCCATTATTTTTTGTTATGCGGTCTTCGAATATGCTGGGGTCTGATGGGACTTTTATGAACCATACATAATCCAGGCTGGGCCAAATCACACTGGGGTAAGTGATCTGTACCAGCTGTGATGCCATCCGCTGGTCCAGGCGTGGCTCTTGTATAACTTCGGCACATATGTGATTTCCCCGGCGAGAGAGTTCTGCTTCTAGTCAGTGCATCCATGGTCACAGTCAGGGGAGGGCTCCCGTGTGCTGTGACTCTGTACACAGGGACTGTTGTGCACCAGCGCTGCAGCTTGCAAGGCTGCAATTTGCTTTGCTTGAATATCTCTTCTCAGAGAGTGTTTTAAACCATCTCAGTGAGACTTAAACGAAATGAAGCAGCCTGGCCTTCTCGCTGGAGGCTGAATTGGCTACTCTAATCCTGCCTCCCAGAAGGCTTACTGGCTGCTGATGGCTTTCACAGATGGGTCGGGATGAGTGTCCCCTTGGGCTCGAGAGTAAGTCACAACTTTAACGGAATTACTATATTTTGGAAATTTGGATTTTAATGCCTCCTCGAGTGCTTGTAAAGGTTTTGCCTTTCCATCAAATGCCCTTTCCCCTTGGAAATCTTTTTTTAATGTGAAAATTAAAACATGTTGGCTCCATCAGGCATTACAGTCTGTAAACAATCACGGGGCCGCCAGAAATTGTAAAATAGAATTGTTTGAAACGGCAGGTTTGTAAAGATTCATCATGCAGTGTAGGGAAAAAAAAATGGAAATATTGGAAGGAAGACGCATTTGTGGAAGCTTCAGGGATGAACAGGGAGTTTAGAGGTTAGGGAGCGGGGGATGATGTGTATCGTCAAGGGCTCAGACTCTGGATTCGGGAAGAGCTGAAAATACTTCGAGCTACCTTTCTGGGTATTGTTTCCTGTCTGTATAATGAGAAGAGCTGTAGAACCAATAGGCAGGGTGTAAGGATTCAGTGAGATGACAGGCAAAAAAGCACCTAGCACAGTGCTAGCCACAGAGTAGATGTTCAGTAACGGTTAACTGTTAACTATCGTCGTGATTGTTGCCTTTTTACCATCATTATTATAAACGTTATTGCTAAAAAATAAGACGGGCCACTGAAAAGGCAATGTGCTCACATCCATTTGTGTGCAGAGAGGTTTAGCCAGCAGCAAAGGTGCCATCTTCAGTCACTGTGAGGTCCCAAACCATTCCCACTCAAAGGAACTTCCCACGCTATGGACCGAGTCGACAGGATGAAGTGTGTTGTCCAGACGACTGTGTGTTGCAGAACTAAAAGTGCCCGGATGGTAGAATGGCTCAGGCACCCTTAAAGACGGTTTCCTGTTTGATGGCTGACAAGTCTCACCACGTAGGACGCCACAGGCTCCAGATTGGAATCGATGCATTTCTGGATTTCTGTACACATTTCTTTTCTGATCCAGTGTTGCATGTGAGAGAGGCCTTTAAATATGGACTTCACCTGCTGGATGGTTCCAAGGCTTTGTTTATGCCACCGTATGGGTGGCTTTAGCTTACGGGTCGGCTGTTAAGGGAAAAGAATGGGCCTCTTTTGCCCACCGGCCTGTGACCCAGCCCTCTGCCCTTGACTTGTGTCCACAGACACGATCCATCTTTGCCAGACTTTCGCCCTTCCTCTCCCGTACTTCCGTCGTGCCCCTTGACAGCTGTATCTCCGTTTCCTTTCAGCGTCTTTCTCTTGAATTTAGATGAACTGGAACTCTAGTGCAAAGGTCTGAAGGGCAAATTAAAAGTGAAGTAAGGGAGCCAGAGGAGTCCGGCATGAAGGTCTTTCTCCAGAAACTCAGAATTGAGAGTTGATTCCTCCAGGTTGCCACGGTCTTTAGTGAAGTTGTGTTTTGTATGAAGAATCAGTTGTCCCTTGATCATAGCCCACCTCCTTTGCTTCCTGATTGTATACGTGATCTTAGAGCCTGAGTTCTCTGAACTTGGGTTTCCTCATATAAATATTAGAAACAGGGACTTTCCTGACTGTCCAGTGATTAAGACTCTGTGCTCCCATTGCAGGGGGCACGGGTTCAATCCCTGGTTGGGGAACTAAGATCCCGTATGCCACATGGTACAGCCTAAAATTTAAAAAAAAAAATTAAAAAAAATATTAGAAATAAATTTCCCTGGATTCGTGGGACTCGTGGGCTTGCAGGGGAATGGTGGCTGCACTGCCCTTGCCCAGTTCTTGGCTCGTACTGAGTGTTGGACTTTTCTTCCTTCTGCTGCTGCTGACTTTGATATTTCCCATTGAATCCCAACCTGGGACCCACAGGGGGCAGTAGTTTTCAAACTCATTCGACAGAGGAAACTGAAGGCCAAAGAGGGAACATAACTTACCCTAAAGGACACAGCTGGTGACAAATCCTGCTACCCAGTGGAGTTGCTGTTCCTACTACACATGGATTGCAAAGGCTCTGCGTTTCAGCAGGGCTCTGAACCTCCCTTCTGTACTGCTGGCCTTGAATTAGCAGACACCTCTTTCTTCAGAAGCCGAAGCCATGGTCTTCTCTCTTCTCTGTTGTTTTCAAACGCCCAAGAGTCAAAATGCTGTGTCCCTCAGACAGGAATTCTAGGTGGCATTTGGGTGAGGGCTTTTCTTTTGTGCTTGAAGACCTACTAAAACCTTTTCTCTTTTTACTCCCTCCTTGACTGTCGTGCTTATAATCAGGTCATTGCTGGTGACCATGAACTATTGCAAACTAAGAAGCTTGAGGATTAGGCATTGGCAAAATCTGTTTTCCTCGTTAATGCTCTTGGCCGACACTTGCCACTTTGCTCTTGTCCCAACCTGAGAAGATTTTTAATGAAACGTTCTCATTTTTATGTTTTGTCCATGCGTGTGTGGGATGTGGGCGGCAGGGGGAATGGGTGTGTTTGAAAGAAGCAGGGGAGAAAATGTTGGATAAGATGATACTGAGTTTCCAGCATCGTGAGTCTCCACTGGGGACCTGGCCAGTTGATTTTGGAGACTTGGCTTGCTTGCTTTTCTTTTTTTTTTTTTCTTTTGGCATGTTCTTTGAGCAGTTCTTTGTTCAGAGTCTGAAATCCAGAGGCCTCCTTCTTCCATTATTTCCCTGGGGACAAGGCAGAGGGAGAAGAAGCAGGGGTGAGGTGGGGGTGGGGGGAGACAGTGGAGGTGTGGAGAGAGAGAAGCAGAGAGATTGGATGGAGGAGTTAGGAGGAGGCGAGGGAGGGGGAAGCAGCTGGGAGAATATCGGAGCAATCTCCAAACCACCATGAGAGCGCAAAGCTGAAGTTCCCTTTGGGTGAAACGTCACACCTCAGAAGACAAGCACCTCGGTTCTACTTCAGCTGGAAATTCCTCTCCCCATCTGTCCTACCGAACACACAGGGCAGCCATTTTAAATTCTAAAATCCTGCACGGGGCTAAACACAGCAAGAGCTTTCCGCCAGAGCACCATGGCCTATTTTTTAAAAAGCATTTATTCAAAAGAGCACATTTTCAAGTACAGTATGAGCCTGCCTTTCCTTGGTGGGTGTGTAGGGTACATTTCCGGCACGCATTTGGCTGTAAGGTCTGTAAGGATCAAGTCGGCTGAACTGAAGGCTCAAATTTTATGAGAGCTGACATAGAAGAGGAGACATAACACCATCGAGGGCACAGAATCCAGAGGCATCACTGGTTGGAAGTGGAGGCATCAGGGGATCAGGGCTGGCCTCGTTTGAGAAAGTGTGGCCAGAGTCTCGCTCTCTCAGGACAGTGGGGTGACCCTTGGGGAAGAAGGAATAATGGTGATTTCTGATACCCTCCTTCTTCCTGCTCCTGGCAATTGTGCGTAAACCATCCTGGGGCACTGGAGGGATCCCAGGCACCATTTTTTCCCCTGGGATGTGGGATAGAGATGGAGCCCAGGTCGGTACCTTTTACAGGCCAGCACTGTGCCTGTCTCACAACAGACAGTGACTTGAGTTGCCTCCATTTGTCTTGCATTGGCAACACCACTGGCCTCAGCTCCCCCACCTCCTTGTTTTTTAAAAATCAAACCTTATACATAGGATCCAGCCCCATCCAGGGTTAAAAGTAACTGGGACAGGAATTCTTAGCGTTTCATTTCAGCTGGGCAGGTTGCCATTTTTCCAGCTCTTTTCTTGGCATCCTTTCTTCAGTTGTGAGTCCTCAGAGATGCTTGTTCATGAAAGTTCCAGGACTCAGCTGAGAAACAGCTATACTCTCTGTGGTCACAGGGTCAGATATTTTTCAGGGTGGCTGTCAGTGTGTATGTCCGTGTATGTTCTGGGTATCTATGTGCTGAAATAGTTTTTGTGTTTCAGGATTGTGTGAATATATAGAAAAGGTAATAAGTATCATAGGTTGAACATCTACCGTGTTCTAGTTGACATGAAGGGTGCTGTACATACATTGCCCTCTTAATTCTTGCAGCAATTCCACAGCTAGATTTTATTCGCTCTGTTAGTAATGGAGAAACCAAGACTCGTAGAAGTTAAGTAACTTGCCCAATGTTACACAGATAGAAAGAGAAAAGCTGGAATTCAAACCCAGGAGAGTCATGCTGCAAAGCCTGAATGATGTCCGTCTTTCTGGGTCTCCTTACGCTTTTTACTGTAATGTATTAGGAATGTTTTTCTTTGCCTTCTAGATCTTCTCGATGGAACCCTCATGTGAGAAATACCTCATTATGTAGCCACTGATTCAGAATCCTCTTGCTGGATCTTGTGGTAGAATTGGTAACATCCAATAGAATGGCTCAGGCATAAAACAGAATAAAGTAGCTTCTTCTCTTGCAATTTTGAATGTGGCTTTTAGCATGGAAGTGTGAGGTTTGTTGGAAAGTCAGTAAGACGCACTCTGATGAGCAGCAAAAGCTCCGGGGACATGGAAGGGTCCCTTGTGCTGGACTAGAGGGAGCGTGGGCGGTTCTGCTGCGAGCCTATTGCGTCTAGAGAGAGGGGCCAGGCTTGTTGGCTTTTGATCGTGCACTGGGAGCACATCAGGTCCTAGCTAGAATGTATGTGTTTCCCTTTTATGAGCCTCAAGTTCTTTCCTCCCTAAAATGAAGGTCCTGAATTAGATGATCTATAAGTTCTCTTCCGGCACTGACCTTGATGAGTGTGAACTTTCAGAAGGAATTCAGCCTTGTTGGTGGAGGCGTGTGATTTGCACTGTCAACTGCTCTTGGGCGGAGAACTGAAAGGTCAGGTTTTATATCTGGACCTGACCTCTGTGTGTTGGGAATACATGCTGGAATATGAGAAGCGGTAGCCCTCCGGAGAGTGACTCGAAGCTTCCTGCAGAAACCTCTGACCTTTGCATGTTTCAGACTCGTGCAGAGCAGGGTGTCTGCATCCCTCGGTGTGTCGGTGCCGCTCATTCACTCTCAGAAGCCCTCCGGGCTGTGTTACGTATGCAAGCATCCTGCAGAGCGCCTGAGACCAAGGCCTCTCCGGTTTGATGTGTACACATCTGGGGCTGTTGCTGAAATGCAGACTCTGAATTTTTAACAAGCTCCCTGGTGATGCCTGTGCTGCTGCTTCTCGGCCACCCTTACAATAAACACAGAGTGCTCCACAGGGAGGAAATTTGACTGAATTCAGAAGGCCAGGGTTCGAGTCCCAATTGTGTCATTCCTTATTGGAGTAAACCTCAGAGAGATCACTTGGCTGCTCTGTGACTCAGTTTCTCCTTCTGTGGAGTAATAAAAATAATAACTAACCGTTTATGACTGCTTACTATGTGCCCGGCACCATGCTCACTGTTTTTTTTTTATGGGCTGTATCTTAATTAATTCTCATGATAACCTTGTGAGATAGGTTCTCTTATCAGCTGCATTCTACAGAAGCTAAGCGCAAGTTGAATTACTTGCCCAAGGTCACACAGCTTAGTAAATGGCCAAGCTGGAATTTGAATTCACGTCGTTTTGACTCTGAAGTTTGCACAACTTGTAGAAGTGATAGACGTGAAAGATCTTGGAACTTCTGTGTGTTGGACAAGCATGCCATATAAATAAATGCGTTCATTTGCATGATGTGTATATTTATAAATGTTTAGGACATCTGAAATTGTAAGAAGTTGGTGTTTCCCAGATGAGATGGTATTATTTTTAAGGAAAAAAAATATTATTCCAATTTACGTTAATTACAATCAAATGCTTTGTGAAGTTTTGAAGAGCACAGGTGTTTGTGCCGTTAAAGTCTTGGGTTGTTCACCTAGGAAATAAAGTGTCAGCTAAGAGGAATGGGAGGTTCTGGTTAACTGAATTTCTGGCTGCTTAGAATTAAATCCCAGTTCGTTTCCAATCTTCATTTTGCAAATTTGGGTAATACATCCAATTACTTTTCTGCCTTAATAGGAAGAGCACAGTTACCCGACTGAGCGCATCTTGTGATTGAGGAAATGGCAGCCTCGTAAATTATTACCCTGAACACGAATTTCCTGCAAGTGGGCTGACGGTGGGTTGATTGTGAGCATCATCTGAGTTTGCTATCTCGCCCCTCGCTGGACCCCAGGCTGTGATCTGGCAGGATAAACAGATGTCTGCTTTCTTCCCTCACCCCTCCTGTTACTCCTCTAGAAGCTTCTGTTTGAATGACGGAGGAGATCTTCGGTGGGGAAAAGTATTCTTATTTGAATGTGTACCCATGTTTGAACCCCATTCTTAGACACGTCCCTAGCATAGTAGCAGTATGGCAGCTACCTGGCACCTGCATTGCCCGGTGCCCATCTCCCCTGTCCATTGTGGACCTCCCTGATGACACAGTGAAGCTCCATCGCAGCTTCAGAACCCTACTCAGCACAGCACTCCAGGTGGCTTGTATTCATCAGTTGTAGTTGCCCTGAGAGATTTAACATATATGCTGTATCTACCCTTGGACACTCCCTGGAAGTTAATTCTCCTTTTTTTTTTTTTTCTTGGCCACACTGCGCGGCATATGGGACCTTAGTTCCCCCACCAGGGATCAAACCCGCACCCCCGCCATGGAAGCGTGGCGTCTTAACCAACCGGACTGCCAGGAAAGTCTGATTCTCTGTTCAATTTAGTAAATGTATATCAAACACCCATTCATTGCTTAGGCATCCTGAAAAGAAATTCTGTTTTCCACTTTGCGTTGTTTCATTCTTCCTCCCCAAAGTGGATGACCTGCAAGCTTATTGAAAGTTTTAGTTAGTTGAATTTTTGGTTAAGGTTTTAATAGCTTTCTTTCTTTCTCTGGGATATGCATCCTGTTGTTCTGATTAACATGGTGACCATTCTTAAGGTTCCCGTCACTTTTCATTACCAGTAATGTAGGGTCTTTATCCAGCTTTCCTGCTCTGATGCTCCCAGAGGAATACCTGCTTTACAATGAACGGTTTCCTGTAGGCATCCTCTGGGCAGCTCAGCCATTGGCTAGGTGGCCAGTGCATGTGCAGTGGCTGCTGCTGGCTCACAACTGTGCTGCCCTCAGCTAACGCCCTCTCCTGACAGCTTATCTATCAAGATTCAGGAGTTCATTTAAATTACTGCCTAAGTCTCCTATTTGCATTTGAGGTCATCTTGCAGAAGTCGCCTGGAGAGCCTGTCAGTACTAGAAACTTACCACCAATTGGGACAATGAATCCCCCACCTAAACCCTTCCCGTGCTGCCTCTGCAGGTTGGGCCACCACTTTGAAACACCTGCCTCGTTAGGAAGCAGGGTGAAGATGCAGAGCAAAGAATTCACTTGTGCCTGTCTCAGCAACAGGAGCTTGAGTTCTTGCTTGAATAGCTTCTGAAAGGCGAAAAGCAGCCTAATCACTGGGCTTGGTTTTGATCAGACTAGCTTGAACCTGCCTTGCGTTCATCTCGTCAGCTGGGCTGCCTGAACACCAGTGTGGTTTGCCCTTGGCATGCTGAAAAATTGCTTTCAGTCCTGAATCATTGACTTTCTGAGATTCAGCGTCCGCAGTGGTCGTGATGATATCACGTGCTGTTTTGAATTTTTAAAAGAAAACATTGCAGAGAGTGAGAAATAAAACATCTGCAAGGGATAAGGCACTGTCTCTGGGCCTGTGAGGAATAGCAGAAAAGACCTTTTTACACTTAGCCAGTTCTCTAAACCAGGTGTTTTTAACTTGGAATCCACAGACACCAAAGGACCGGCAAAGACTGACGAACTTTTTTGAGATTAAATGCAGAATTTTCTGTGCATGTTTGTATGTTTACCTTTTTAAGGGAGAGGATCCCAGCTTTCATCAGATTCTTCAAGGTGTTAAAGTCACCCGAAAGGTTAATAAGAAGTGCTAGATTGGTTGGTAGATTGTTGTAAATTCATCCAGGAAACTCTCCTAAGGTTAAATTGAGGCTGGAAAAAACTGTCCTTCAGCCCAGTAGAAATACATCACTGTTCTACGAAGTTACCCAGGAAATAATATTAAGCTCTGTGGAGCTGGAAGGAGAATTACCTGATTCTCTTCCCATTTTTTAGATGATTAAATTGAGGTCTGTACTCTCAGATGCCAAAACCACAGGAGTACTTCTTTCTGTGTTTCAGATACTTTCTATTATTCACTTAGCAGTTCAACAATTTTTTGAACCTTTACTTTAGGTTAAACTAGGAGTTTCTAGTCTTTGTATATTCAAGGCATTCTTTCAAATATTGGACATTTTGCAGTACACTTAGCAGAATTAAGTTACACTGTGGTTACGGTATACAATTCTCAGTCATTCTCAACATAAATATATTCTTCTCTGCCCCAACTTTCCTTTGTCTTGTTTAATCCCAGAAGAAGACAGTCTTTCTTTGGTGTGGTTTTAATGATGTGCTACTGATCATATAGTTAACTCACACTCTACATTCTGGCATCATTGTAACAATATACATTTCCAGTAATTCTGTAAAACAAATATTAAAAAAATGAAAATTTTACACATTGATTCTGTCTTTTTTGTGTGCCCGTGAAGTGTTCAGCCTCTAGTTGAGGACTGCCAAGCTAGATTCTGGGCTGGGTGTTAGAGATTGAAAATTTTAAAGAACTACCTACTGAGTGCTTATTGTTCTAGGTACAAGAAAAGCTCCTTGATCTTATGGAAGTTATATTATGTGGGAAAAACATTTAAGAGATACACCAACAGGTAAAATAGTTTCTGACAGTGACAAATGTTAAGAAAAAAAAATTAAAGGATGATAGAGTGGAGAGTGAATGAGAAGGGAAAGTGGGCTATTTTTTATAGGGTTCTTGGTGGAGGTGCCTTTGAGTGATTACATGGATAATGAAAAATAGGCCAGCTCATAAAGAGCTCGGGGAAGGATGCTCCAGGCAGTAAAACAGCCACTGCGGAGATCCTAAGAGAGGGATGGCCTTGGCACACGCACAAGCACAAAGGACAAATAAAAGGTCATTGGGGCTGAAACATGGTAGACAAGATGGGGAGTGGGACAAAATGAAACTGCAGAGACAGGAAGGGGCCAAATTATATTGGATTCAGAGGCTGAGGTTAGTGAGTGTGTACTTTATTTTAATTGTAGTGGGAAGCCAGTGGAGCTTTTTGAGCAGGGGAGTGGAGTGTTATCACCATTGTTTTATTTTTTTATACCTGTTTATTTGAGTATAATTGCTTTACAATGTTGTGTTAGTTTCTGCTGTGCAACAAAGCGAATCAGCTATGTGTATACATGTATCCCCATATCCCCTCCCTCTTGAGCCTCCATCCCACCCCTCTAGTTCGTCACAAAGCACCAAGCTGATCTCCCTGTGCTATTCAGCAGCTTCCCACTACCTGTCTGTTTTACAATTGGTAGTGTATATATGTCATTGCTACCCACCGTTGTTTTAAAAAAACAAAACAGTAGAAAATAGATTCTAGAAAGGCATGAGTGGGTACAGGGAAGAATAAGTAAGCTGTTGCTGTAGCCCAGGCAGGAGGTGATGGTGAATCGGACAAGAAGGTAAAGGTAGAAATGGTGAGTAGAGGTCGCTCATCCCATGCACCAAGTGGAGTCCACAGTCTGGGCAGTCGTGCATTGTATCAGCTCAGCCAAAAAAGCACGTGGGCATTGCTACATCCCCAGGTCTGGGGATGGGAGGTGCATCTAGGGGACATACATCCTTCAACTATCACCTTGTCAAATCCGAATATAACAAATTCCTGAATATTGTCAGTGTCTCAGTCCTCTAGACCATGTGAATTCAATTCATCCGGGGCTTCTTTCCAATAAAACACGAAACCAGGAAATGTTATTTTCTTTCCCTGTGCTTCCCTCCATCCTCTCACTGCTGCAGCGTGGGGAGACTAGTCGTGGCTCAGAACAAAACCACAGAAACCTTTCCGAGGATCGGGCTTGAAGAAGGGAAATCAGCATCTTGCCTTTTTTTTCGCCTGTTCTCCCCTCCCCCGTGGGAAACCCTGAGAAATGTGCTTTGTTTTTTTTTTCCCTGGACTTGACTGAAGCCAGGTCTGTCCTGAAAATAACGTCTTTCCCTGTTGTGTCTCAGTCTCAATTGCGGGGCTTTACTTCCAGCCTCGGTATTTGGTAAATACCCAGTTTCTTGACACTCTTGTTTCCCAAGTCCACTGGGGTCATCTTGAGCCTTTGGCCTCATTCACTGAGGAACATGGGTTTCTGGGAAGTCTCTGCCTGCAGCCCCTCAGCACGGATATTAAAGGGCCCCTGTCAAGTTTTGAAGGGTGTGACCATTGCCAGAATCCCCACAAGCCAAGCCCCTGAGGGATGCTCTCGCCAGCTGGCCCACATCCACACCAGCAATGGCTGGATTTCAGTGGTTCTCTGTGTATAGAGCTGGCTGAGTTCCCCTGGATGAAAGGCAGTCTAATATAAACTGAAAATGTTATTAATAAGCAGCCACTTAAGAATTTCCTATGACTTGCCTGTGATTTGGGGGCCTTTATGTGAACAGGGAGAAAAGCATAGCTTGTTTTACATGGGTTATGGGACCAGTGCAGTCAGTCTGAAGGGGCCTCAGAAAGGCATTCAGGTGTTTGGTGAAGGGCTCTGGAATCCAGCAGATCTAGGTTTGCGTTTCCATTTTCATTGTTTCCTGGCTGTGGGAGCCTGAGTAAGTTTCAGAAACCCTTTGAGCCTTGATTTTCCCATCTGTAAAATGAGGATGATATTAGTAATTTCCATTTCTTAACTGTGCTGTGAGGATTAAATAAGGAATGCATGGAAAGTGTTTAGCACAGAACCCAGCATACACTCCAAAAATGTCTTCTTCAAAAGGAAAGTTGGAAAAAGCATACGCTAGAAGTGGAACCAAACTGACTTCTCTTCTCCTGGTTTAGGGTGAGAAAAAGTGGATTTGGTGTTCTAGACACGCCACATTGAATAGTAGCAACCACAGTGCTTGGCGTCTCTGAGCTCCACCTTCTCCTATAAAATGGCAATAATAACCCTTGTTCCTCTGATTAACTTTGTAGAGATTTTTGGCAATTCAGAGAGTTCCCTGAATTGAAAGTGCATGAGACGCTCTGAAGTGCTCAGTCATTAATTTAATATCCAAACCTGTCTACCTTATTGTAGAAACCAAGGTCATTTCTGTAACCTTGAAATATTAAAAGAATGGTAAAGGATAAGTAATCCTTCAGTAAAGGTGGTAGTCAGATTACCTTGCTCAGTCCAGCACACCTGTAAGTGTATACTAGGTGTTTAATAAAGACTTGTAGAAATGACTTGTTTGGCATCTGTTTTCCATTCATCTCTTTCCATCCCAACTAGAATATATTAGTAGGGGCTAGATTGACTTCTAGAGAACAAGAACCATGACTATTTTTTATGGACTTGTTTCACTTTTTGACCCTACGCAGAACATAGGGCCTAGCAAACTGGTACCGAGTCAGATTTCAGTACACCCAGCGTGCTGTAGGTGGTAAGTTATTTAATCCTAACAGCAGCTCAACGAAGTGGCAGTTAGGATTTGAACCCAAGGCACTGTGCCTCCAAATTCTAAGATCTTAGTCCACTGCACTGAATACTGTTTTTAAGTACTTAGGGGATGTTTAGTGCTTCAGATTTGGTCTACATGGGGTTAGCCAACTTCTTCCACACAGGAGCAAGAGACCAAACAAGTACTTCGGCAGGTGGCATGGAAGAGAAAGTCAACCGAAGAGATATTTTGTGGAGTCTTCCAATTCTTGCCTTGAGGTTGGGAGGTGGAGTGTTAGAATTCAGAGCGCAGTCATTTCCTCAGAAACTGTTCCCCTGAAGGACTTATCTGGAAAGGAGGAGCTCTTAGAACTTGCTCTGCTCAATGTCCAATGAAGCAAAAATGTACGTGCCATAAAATCACGGTTAACATATGGACAAAGTGAAATGGAGGAATTGATTCAGGCGTAACCATTCCACCTACCTTGGTTTCTTCTTAGGATGATGGTGGGCCTGACAGCAGCTCAGGAAATCAGAGCTTATCTAGGTACCCACAGCCTTTCCTACGGATGCAGTGATGCAGGTAGCATGTTGCCATGGAGACACCATCCGTAGCCAAGTTCTTTTCCTTTGAGGGCTCACTCTTTCTACTCATCACGATGCTGAATTAGCTAGCTGTGTGTTTGGTAGGCAGATTCCTCACTGGCCTGTGAACATGTTTACAATAAAGTTAAAACCCCTTCACCTGGGTTGCATGTGTAGTCCTCTAGCTGCTAGCTTGTCGCCATCTTTGACTCCTGTCAATATATTGATGACACCTTGTTCTCTCTCACCTTGTGCCTTTATTCACCTGTCGAGAATACTCCTTCCGTCTCTTTTTGCCTGGCAGCCTCCTACTCAGCAAGGTTGTAGGCAGTGGCCAGCACATGGTAGGTTTTCTATTAATAATTGACCTAAGGACAAAGTCACAGGACTGTTCACTTTTTTGTTTTTCTTTCAAAACTTATTTTGAACAATTGCAGTGTTATATATAATTTACAAGAATAGCATAATGAACTTCCAGTCACCCTTCTAGAAATGTCTGTTGCTGACATTTGGCACTTTTGTGCTATTTGTTCCCTCCCTCCCTCCCTGTCTTTTTTGCATGCATGTGCATTCAATGCATACACATAGATTATTATTTTTGCTCAACCCTTTGAAAATAAATGACAAACATAATCGCTTACCTGTATACATTTCAGCATCTATCTCCTAGGAACAAACATCCTCTTAAGTAACCCCACAAGTACTGTTGACACTGAAATTTACGGTCTAGCTCTTTGTGGTTGTATCTTTGTGTCCCAGACAGGGACGGACTCCTTATGGTTTTGTTTTAACCCCTCACAACACCCACCAGAATGCTCAGCAAACGGTAGATGGTCAGCGAATTATTGTTTAATAAATGAAGCTGCCTGCAGCAAACACTTGGAGGGAGTCCCCTCTTCCCCCTTGGCACTCACCTTTCTAGGGTACCCTGACCCATGGTTCCTCCATCAGTAGGAACTGTAACTCTCTGCTCTAGCTTGCCTGTCTTGTGTGTGAGGTTAGGGTCCTCACCCAGTGACTGTTGGGAACTGGGGGATAAGTACCCCTGCCTCCTTGATTCTCCAGTGGGACATCTCTGAGGAATGGGCTATACCATCTCCCGTAGCTCCTCAACTGTGAAGTGAGTCAGAGTTGCCCAGACCTGCAGCTGCTCATTACCTCTCCTCGTATTAGCATCCTTCCCTCCCCGCTTCCCAATTCCCTCTCGGGCCTTTTTGGGATCACCTCCCAAACTTCTTTATGTTCAGAAGCCTCCCAAGGATCTGATTGTGGGGAAACCCAGTCCAAGACATTGTTCCTCAATTGCTGAGACATCAGACCTGGAAGTCAGAGTCTGGTAAGAGATACTCGGAAGATCAAAAGTCATCCAGGAGGCTTATTTTTTAAAGGAAATGTGTTTCCTCTGCTTCAGAATTCCAAGATAAATTCGTCTCAGGCAGGGCCCTGTATATGTTTCTTCATGGAAATATGAATCAACATATTAAGAGAGCAAACAACTGCCCCTAAAAATGACCCTGTAGCAACTTTGGCAGCGCCTAGGAGAGATAATCTCCTCTTGGTGCAGATGGCCGGAGCCGCTGGAGCCCGGGCGGAGGGCAGGGAGTTAGATGGGCCAAGCAGCGGGTTTTGGCTCTGTGCTCACACCAGCCTCGTACCCAGCTGGCCTTGTCACGGTCTCCGCCCTTGAGCTTCTTGTGTTTATTAGGAAACCGTTTTTCCTTTCTCACAGAGATAGAAATCTTGCTTCCAGACATGGCAAGTGTCAAGGTTCATGCCTGGGTCCCTCATTCAGACGGAGTGTTTGCCAAAAAAGAGGGGAAAACACAGTATTGTGGCCAGAGGGAGGGCGTCAAGGAGCCAGAGAGGCTGCAAATAACAGGATATGCCGACGTCTGGGTATCAAGACAAGAGGGATATAAGAATTCCAAGGGGAAGGGAATTGACGAGAAAGGAAGAGCTTTCCTGCATCCACTAAGATGGCACCGTCCCCTGAGTCTCACATCGCTGTTTGGGCTTTGGGACAGGCAGTGGCTCAGCCAGCTAGGTCACTGTCATCCATGGGGAAGGGGAGGCCACGCACCACTTCCTGAGAATGGTTCACACCACACTCTTCCCCACCTCAGAGCCTCTGTGCTTGTTTTCCCCCTGCCTGGAAAACTCTCTCCCTGGTCTTTCTGAGCACTGCCTCCTCCTCCGTGTTCTGGTCACAACTCACATGTCACTTCATTGGGGTGGCTTGTCTTAATCCATCCTCAGCCCCTCTCTTATCTCCTCGTTTGTTTCCATCATGACACATCACCATCTATAAGTGGCAAGTTTATCTATGTGTCTACCTGACTGTGGTCTGTCTTCCTCACTTGACTGGAAGCCCTAGGAGGTTAGGGATACTGTCTGAATCCCAGCATCTCCATACAGAGCCTAGCACTCAGTAGGTGCTCAATCACTGTTGTCTGGTTGTCTGGTTGGATGGATATGGATGGAAGGATGGTAGGACAGATGGCGGGAAGGATGGAAAGATGCACAGAAGAGAAGAGGGAAGATTTGGCCACTGTCCTTAAAACAAGGTGGTAGAAAGAGCATTGGTCTTGGAGTCAGACAACGTAGGCTCTAATCTGTATAACTTGAGTCAAGTTGCTTATGAGTTTGTAGAACACACAGTTCATATGTGTGAAATGGATAAAAATACCAACTTTATAGGGCTGCCAAGAATGAATAAAGGAGATAAACTGTGAAGCAAAATGAATATTATAAACCTTTTGTAAATGTAAGAAAATAATATTAGAAGTACAGCTGTGTTCACTCCTACCTGCCATCCTCCAGTACCAAAGCATGTACTGGAGTTAGGGCCCTGGAGGTCAGACCTGTCGTGTGGAGTCTTCCATCCTTTGGGGGAGAACTTCTGCCTCCTGAACGTCCTCATCTCAGCTCATCTCAAGCCAGCCTCCACAAGCACATTGCCTACCTGCCTTCCTTCCTTTCATTCTGACCCTCCGCTTGTGTTTTTGTGAGGCATGTGGAAGGTGGGAGCTGAAGCCCTGTGCATGGGTCATGTGATTGTGTGACCCATGCGATTTTGGAGGGGAACAGCTAGTGTTCTTTGTGATAGTTCAGTTTTGACAATTCTAACTTAGTCATCGCTGGAGTATCTCAGCGACATCCTTAAAGCAGGTGGACCCCACTTCCAGTTCTTACCGGCTCACTTGCTCAGCACGCTGATGTCTTTTTTGCTAAGAGCACCCACTGTGATTTTACTCACTTACATCCAGGCAGCCTGCAGCCCAGGAAAATCTGTCTTCGCTCAAAACACATATTTAACTGTTTTTTGGTCAAACAGGTAAGGTGGGAACAGTGTTCCCAAAGGGCAGTAAACTCAGAATCATTTTTGACTCATTTTAGTCTGGTGCTTTGCATGCATGTGAAAAGTTGACGTTCTCATTGGAAACTCGAGGAAAATGGGCAGCAGAGCAGACTGAGGAAGCCAGGCTCCTGCCCAGCCCCTGCTCTAAGTCTGGCCTGCCCAGGACAGATCCTTCAGGTAGTGTGCAGTGACGTAAGTTATCACACCATTGAGAGTCTGTGACCAGTGTACAAAGACACAATTCAGAGCCAGGGCTTAGTGGTTTTAAATTATCCATGCCCCATCTCTCCCTACTTGCCCAGCAAATTGAAAGGTGATAGCTGTTGAAATCTGCTTTTCAGATGTTTTTTATCTGAGGAACCTAACTTAACTCTGTGATACCGGTAAGTATTATATGCAGTTCCCACGTGGCCAGTGTCTTCCACGCCTTGTAAGTAAATTCTCTGATCCTGCTACAGGGCACCAGATCAGAACAAGCCCACTTATCTGCACTGAAGAATGCACATCTCTTTGCCGAGAGTGTTGTGTGTACACGTGTGGGTGGCTCTGGCTCATGTCTTTTTATTTCAGGCCAGAGTCTCATCTCTTGGTACTCGCTGATGGCACTCCCATAGGACGAAATCTGGCCTCTAGTTTCTTAACGTGAGGGGAAAAGGGGACCAGCAGCTGGTTCTGTTTAACAGTGATTATCTCTGGGAGGGTTGTGAGTGTTTGAATTATTTTTCTTCTTCTTGCTTATCTGTAATTCCTTATTTTTTTCTACATACATTGTATATTGCCTTTCTTTTTAGGATAAGGAGGCAGGAACTGTAAATTACCATAAGGAGAAAAAGGCTTCTTCTTTTCCTCTTATTAAGAATAAAAGGAGTTATTCTTTTGCCTTTAGTGAGCTGAAGTCATGGAAGAATTTAAATACCTAGGACACATCTGTTATTTAGCAAAAAGCTGTGGAGGTCTTTGGGTTCTTTTAGCCCTCTGTCTTTAACAATAATGTGCCTTTTCCCACACCTGATCTCAGCTGCCTGAGGCGTTGCCATATTGAGGCCAGAACTGTGCATTCCTCATCTAGTACTTGATTTTTGTTGGGACTGAGCCACTCTTTAAGCAGTCTGTCCCTTGACCCTGTGCATGAAAGTGGCCCAAATCTGATCTGACCATGGACTTGGGACACAGGAGACCATACCACCAGGGAGGTAGAAGGCAGGACCAGTAGCAGGCTGGCAATGAGAGACACTGTTCTGATGGCTGGTGTGGTCCTGCCTCTCACCAGTATCTTTTCACACAGTGGTACCTAAGTGGTACCCAGCTGAGTGACAGGTGGGTTTAGTGAAATAAGAGTTTAATACATGTTAGTCAGGAGGGGTTGGCACAGATCCCCCTGGAACAGTTTTTAAAATGTACATTGTCCAGAGACCATCGGGTATGTTGGTAGAATACACCAATTTTCAGACCAGACTCTGACGCAGGAGCTCCCTTCTAACTGGGAGGCTAGACGTGCATGTCTGAGTCACCTGGAATGCTGGTGGACATGCACTTCCGGGGCCCTGTCTCAGACCTATCAAATCAGAGTCATTGGGGCACGTCACTACTCCCCAAGCATCACCATGTCATGTCTTAGAAACTGGATATACAATTTCCTATGACTAGAAGCAGCCTTGTCTGCAGAGTTTCACGATTAGGAATTATCTGTCTCTTAAAAGCCATCGACAGCCTCTATTTTTCTTTACGTCTTTCTACCATGTATCAAATTATTGGGCACCTACTCCATATTTTGATAATACTAGAAATGACCTTGAACTGTCCTGGGAAGTATGCTGGTTTCCAGACTTGTGTCTTTGGAACCCTTGGGATGTTAGTACCATGAAAATGCCTGGAGTTTGGGAGAAGGTTGAGCTCGAGAGAAGTTGGGCTCAGGGCCTCCTTCTGTCCCATCAACTTGGGCAGCTCTGTTTTATAAATTTAGTTTCCACATAGGAGTTCTTTTTCAAAAATATTTTCCTCTCATTAGGAAAAAAAAAAAAAGAGGAATGAAAAAGAGAAAGAAGGAAAGGGGGGATGGGGAGGACTTAATGATGTTTCCAATCCTATCCAAGTCTAGAATCCTGCATTTTATGACTTGGGCTTGTCAGCATCGTGTGACAATAGAAGACTCCTTTTTTGCCTTCATCCTATCACTTCACACACCAAACAAGACATTGTGATTCAGGGTTCAGTGTTGTAAATAACCTGTCAACATCTCAACGATGGGACACCCCGCCACCAACAGACACCACCCCCCAATCTATCTATAACGAATCCTTCTGCATCATGGTAGGTGAGTTAATTAGTATAAATTGTTAGTCATTTTGCAAATGGTGTGGCCACTGGTACAGGTGACCAGAGTACTTTGAGACAGTTGAAAAGAGAGCCTTCACCTGCTGGTATTGTGTATTTCATGGAAGAGCCAATTGTGGCTTCTGAATACTGAGGCAAATGAATTTATAGCTGCATCTTGGTTGGGGGGGGGGGGCTGGCAAGGGTTGTTGCTGGGGAGATAGGGGAGCAGGAGGATGCAGGATCTCTGCTCTCTGAATCATGCCTTATTCCTGGGAAACCTGTCATTCACAAACCCAATTATGTACAGGTAGAATGTCAACTCTGACAGAATGAAACCAATGCACGCTTTGTATGATTGTTTTTTTTTTAATGAAATCCTGCTTTACTAGCAGGTTCTATTTTCATAAATGTCTATTTAAAAAAAAAAAAAGCCAAATCATATATTTCCCCACAGACTCCTGAAAAGCTTTAATCAGTGTGTCGAAGGAGAGAGCTGTTGGGTGTTGCCATGTGCATTTTGCCAAGAGGGAGGGAAAGACGTGCGGATCAAGAGAGATCCTCTTAGCTTTTACCTCTGACCCTCGGCACCTTTCTCAGCGTCTGGGCCTTGCGCTCCTCATTTGTAAACAGAAGTTATTAAATTAGTCTCTCCAAAGGCTGTCATGGAAGCACTCAAAGGTTAAAAATTCTCTGCAAATAAAAATGCCTTGCCACAGGAGTGCCTGTTAATTATAAATGAGGAATGAAAGGCAGGCAGCCGGCAGGGAAAATACATAAGGTCCTTGTGGTTTTGATTTGCCTTTTTTTTTTTTCTTTTTTCCTTTTTCTTTCTTCCTCTTTGGTTTTGATTTTTCTGACTGTGTTTGTTGTTCAGGAGTGAAAGGCCATTCTCTGGATGGAATCAGGTATGCCTTCTGTCTGTTATTATTAGGGTTCAGGGGTCAGATCGATCCTGCTTTGAATCTCTGTTCTGCTGGCTGTTTACTTTGAACATGTTGCTTAACCTCTCTGAGCCTTTGTTTTCTTCTCTGGAAAGTGGAGGTGATATTTCCTCTCTTGGAGGACTGGTGTGCACATCTGGGCTCATGCATGTCAGGTATAAGCAAGTCAGATGCTGTGCATTCTGTTTCTGTGTACCTCCACCCTAATCCTGCTCTCCCTTATGCAGTTTCACCATTCTCGTTTTGCATAGCACTTAGCATCTTTAATATACTGTATGATCGAATGATTTGTTATGTTTGTTGCTTTATTGTATGTTTCTCCCCCTCTGAGGATATAGGTTCTAAGAGGGGAGGGATCTTTGTTTTGGTTGGGTATCACTAGTGCCTAGAGCAGTGCCTGGCAGCTGGTAGGTACTTGGTGGTTATTTGTTAAATGACTGAAGAGGGCTTGTAACCCTCTTCCCTTTCTCCCTTCTGTTGAGCCTTCTACTCAGTGAGACTCATTATGAATCTGGTTCTTTAAATCTGTTTTTGCTTCGTCTTGTCTTTGTTCCTTCTTCTGGAGCTCCTGTTCATTAAAATATGTCCATCCAGCTGTAAAAAGTGTGCTCCTCCCTGCCTTGTTGAATAAATGAGTTTCATTGATGAATATTCTGCAGACTGAATTTAGGGGGAAAAACTCTACGTTTTGTTGTACAAGTATGACTTTCTAGTAAAAAACCATTAGTCACCAAAGAGCTTCTTAAACTTGCTTACACACACTGAAACTTTTTTCCCTTAAGTCATAAACTGACATAAAAAGTTCTGGAGGGGAAAAAATAAAAGCCCTGTCTGCTTCCCAAGACCCCTGACTTCTTTACAGTAGCTAATTAATTAAAGAGTTACTATTAAAATGAGCTCAGACTATTTTTAAAAGCAGTAGCCAGGGTTTGGATGAACCTTCTGTGAGTTTGGAGATGCAAACCAGATCCAAGTGTGCGTTCTGTCCGTGTATGTTTTCAGTCAGATGAAAAGCAGGAAGCGGGAGAATCTGAGAAGCCTCACTTGGCTGGATGATGCTGATTCTGCTTCTTTAAATACATTTTGGTGTGAAAATTCAGGCCAAGACATTAAAAGAAGAGGGACAAAAACCGACAGATCATCTCAATAGATGCAGAAAAAAGCACTTGACAAAATCCAGCACCCTTTGTTGATAAAAACACTCAATACCTAGCATAGAAGGAAACTTCCTCAACTTAATAAAAGAAAGTTACCCAAAACCCCACAATTATATAATACTCGATGGTCAAGGATTGGATACTTTCCCTTAAGGTCAGGAACAAGACAGAGAGCTCCACACTTGCCACTTCTGTTCACTTGAGGACCTAGCCAGGGCAGTAAGGCAAGATAAAGAAAAAATTGGCATTAGATTGAAAAAGATGGAATACAACTATCTCTGTTCACAGATGACATGATCTTGCATACAGGAAATCCTAAGGAATACACACACAAGCACATAGATACATTATTTAAACTAAAAAACCAGTTCAGCAAAATTGTACGATATAAGATCAGTGTACAAAAATCATTTGTGTTTCTGTATTCTGCAATATGAAAATGTAATTATGCAAACAATTCCATTTACAATAATGCCAAAAAGAATAAAATACTTAAGAATAAACTTAACAAAAGAAGTGCAGAACTTGTAGCTGAAAACCACGTAATACTGAAAGAAATTCAAGGAAACTGAAATAAATGGAAAGACCTTCTTTGTTCATGGATTGGAAGACTTAATATTAAGATACTGATACTTCCAAATTAATCTAAAGATACAGTGTGATCCCTATCAAAATCCCAACTTGCTTTTTTGTAGAAATTGGTAAGGTAACCCTAAAATTTACATTTTATAATGCAGATATCAGGGGCCCAAAGAGCCAAAATAATTTTTTAAAAGAACAAAGTTGGAGGACTCACAGTTCACAATTTCAAAACTCACTACAAAACTAGAGTAATCAAGACAGTATGGTACTAATATAAAGAATGACATATAGATCAATGGAATAGAGTTGAGAGTCCAAAATGAACCCTTACATTTATGATTAGTGGAATTAAATGGACAGTTAGATAGCCACATGAGGATGAAATTGGACTCCTACTTCATGCCATATACAAAACAGAGCTCGAAATAGCCACATGAGGATGAAATTGGACTCCTACTTCATGCCATATACAGAACAGAACTCGAAATGGGTCATAGACTCAAATATAAGAGCTAAAACCATAAAACTCTTAGGTGAAAATACAAGAGTAAATCATAATGACCTTGGGTCAAGCAGCAGTTTGTTAAATATGATACCAACAGCACAAGGAACAACAGAAAAAAAATTGGACTTCCTCAGAATCGATAGTGTTTCAAAGCACATCATCAAGAAGGGTAAGGCAGCCCACCAAATGAGAGAAAATTTTTACAAAACATGTATTTCATAAGGACTTGTATTCAGAAAGTATGTAAAGAATGCTTTCAGTTCAACAATAAAAAGACAGTTTTAAATGAACTAAAGATTTGAATAGCCATTTCTCCAAAGATATATAATAAGCACATAAAAAGATGCTTAACATCATTAGTCATTAAGAAAATACAAATCAAAACCATTGTAAGATACCACTTCACACCCACTAGGCAACAATCAAAAAGAAAAACAGTGACAAGTGTGGCAAGGATGTGGAGAAAATAGAGCACTCATTCATTAATGGATGGGAATGTAAAAAAGTGCAGGTATTTTGGAAAACAGTTTGACAGTTCCTTAAAATGTCAAAATTCCTGTGTGACCCAGCAGTTCCATCGCTAGGTGAATAGCCAAGAAAATTGAAAACATATAGCCATACAAAAAACTTGTACATAAATATAGCAGCATTATTCAAGAAAGTTAAAAAGTGGAAACAATCTGGACTTCCCTGGTGACTCAGTGGTTAAGACTCCGCCTGCCAATGCAGGGGACACAGGTTCGATCCCTACTCTGGGAAGATCCCGCATGCCGAGGAGCAACTAAGCCTGTGTGCCACAACTACTGAGCCTGCGCTCTAGAACCTGCGAGCCACAACTACTGAAGCCCACATGCCAAGAGTCCATGCTCTGCAACAGTAGAAGCTGCCACAATGAGAAGCCTGCATACCGCAACAAAGAGTAGCCCCCGCTTGCCACAACTAGAGAAAGCCCACGAGCAGCAATGAAAACCCAATGCAGCCAATAAATAAATAAATAAATAAATAAATAATTTTAAAAAGTGGAAACAGTCCAAATGTCTACCTATTGATGAATGGACACACAAAATGTAGTATGTCCATATAATGGACTGTTATAATGCAGTGAAAGGAAATGAAAGATTGACACATGCTTCAACATGGATTTATCTTGAAAACATCATGCTGTATGAAAGACAGTTTCAAAAGACTGCATATAGTACGATTCCATTTATATTAAATTTCCAGAACAGGGAAACCCTTAGAGACAGGAAGATTAGTGGTTGTCAGGGCCCGGGGGGAGGGGAAGGTGGGAAAGTTACTGCTAATAATGCACATGGAGTTTCTTTTGAGAGTGAAGAAAATGTTCTAAAATTAGATGCTGGTAATGCTTTCACATCTCTGTGAATGTACTAAAAACCAGTGAATTGTATACTTTAAAATGGAGAATTTTATGGTATGTGAATTATATCTTCATAAAGCTGTTCTCAAAAAATTCAGGCACATGGGGATTAGAATTCTGGGCTTGTTTCATCACTTTTATAAGGCGCTACTGAAACTAATTCTAAAGGTCACAGTAGAGGCAGAACAGCTTATTTTCTTAAAATTTTTTTCCTCCTTTATTTTTTTCCTCTCTGCTTTACTGGTAGAAGCTAGAAATGCTTTTGTGTTGCTGACATCAACGTTTTTATTGCTTCATCATTTTTGTAGCCATGGAAAAGGGAACAGATGGTAATCTTAAAAGAGAAATGTTCACTTTGGGGGAGAGAATTGTATCTTTGGCTGCTATCTTTTGAAATAATTCACATGCATGATCCTCTTGTATATTTTTTTAAAAAAAGCTACCAACGTGGGGTAATTTGGGGTTTCTAATTAGAATTTCAAACCTACAAGTATCTTTAGTGGAGGTGGAAATGTCTTTCCCATGAGATCTTTGGGTCAGATTTGTTTAGTGAGAAAAAATATTTTTGCTCTTCTTAAAATCTCACCTGCAGTTATTTTTAAAACCACTTCCTTTTCCTGTGGTCTTAGAAACCTTTTATAAAAACAGAATGTTGTCAGTATTTGTTAAATCTACTGGTAATATTTCTGGTCTGTGTGTGTATTGTATATATTTAATTACTATTCCAGTCAAGGAAATTGTGGTCATGGTCTGTATCCAGTGTTCTACCTAGTAAAATAAAAGATATTTTGACATTCCTCTTGGGATTCTGATTTAGAGGGAAAGGTCGGGGTGCACGTTTAAATATCCTTAGCATGCTTACCTGGTGGCCTCTGACCGCTTAGGTCCTTTCCAGATACACAGGGCCACGCCTTCTACAAAGACAGGCATGCTGTGGAACGCTCCTTCAGATGCTTTTGCCGAAAGCCAGTTGCCAAGGAATGTGTTTATGGTTTGGGATCCAAGGGCTGGTGAGTGGCAGGCCGGGTGAAAAAATGGTTCCTTTTGCCTGCCTTCTCACCCCCGCCTTTGCTGCTTGCAGGAAGATCTGCTTGCACTGCAAGTGCCCTCAGGAGGAGCACATGGTGACGGCGATGCCCCTGGCGATGGAGAAGACCGTCAACAAACTCATGTTTGACTTCCAGAGGAACTCGACTTCCGACGACGACTCAGGCTGTGCCTTGGAGGAGTACGCCTGGGTCCCGCCGGGCCTGAAGCCTGAACAGGTACCGTTCTTGATGGGAGGGCAGTTGTGGGCTTGGCTTTTACCTTTGTCTTGCTCATCTCCCCTCATTCCAGTTCAGAAGGAAGTATTGACTGTGATTCAGAGAAGTGGGGACACGTGGAATGAAGCTGTCTGGGGCCCCAATGGGAAACCTGGAAGAGAAATGAAACTGAGCTTTGAGTGGGCCATGGCTAATTCATTGTGCATTTCCATTTCAACTGTTACCAGAAGATTGTCTGGAAACTTCGGCAAACATTAGATAGTGAAACTTCATTTTTGAAGAGGGAAGGGACGTTCTACACTGGCCATCCATCTTAATGTTAAGATTCTCTATAAAGGAGAGTAAGGAAAGAAGGATGTACCTTATTCTTCCCAGGGATCTAATGCTGTGTTCCAAAGTTTGGCCTGGCTTCACAAAGAAAGACATTGGCACGTCCTGAAATATTTTGGCACTGCCTACAGGCTGTAAATATTACTCGCTTGGTTAGATGAACTTGGTTTCTCTCTGTTTCACTGCATTTCTCTCAGTGATATACAGCCTCTGCTTTGCGTTTCTTGGTCCTTGGAATTTTCTCTTCCACAGCCTCATGTTGGTTTAGAAGTCACTCCTCTAAGCTGGGTACTTTCATGAGCTTCCCTGTGCATCTTTGAGAGACAGGTTTATCAGAGTCTAAAGTATGACCATTATTCCCTTCCTCTCACACAAAAAGTTTCTTTCTCTGGAAATCTTTGCTATGTCTGACAGTGTTTTGAAGCTTAAAAAGCCCTAAAATGTGAAGTCAGGAAATTTAGCTGTGATGATGCTTTTAGAAAAAGTTCTTTATGATGAGGGAAGACCCAAGAATTCACCAAGAACTTAAGGATGGGACCCTGATAACATCTCTTTGGTAGCCATTTCTCATTTTTCTTCTTTCTTCTTGAGGTTGTAAATTGACAGATGAAATCGAGGACATGGGAGGATTTATTTAGCCAGCAAAGGATTGTTCAAATTTTAAGTTAGTAACTAATACTTAAAAATTACTAATACTTTGAAAATTACAAAATTGTAATTTTAAAGTTTATATTTAGATCTTGAAATTTTGAGAATCTGGAATCTTACTTTCGTGAGGATTGATGTACAGGGCATTGAGTTGAGTGCAAGACATTCTTTCCAGACAGAGTTTAGAAAGAAGGACTCTCCAAGTCACACTGGTCTCCGCTAAGCCCATTTCATCCTTTTGCGTTAATCTTCCTGTGCTCTACAGGCACTGCAGTTTTGTGATCTCTATTCTAATTCCTACTAGGAAGAAAATATCTTAGAATAGAAACTTTCACAGAAAATAATCTCCATGAGAGCTGAAGGGAGTTCTGGGTTAGGTTATCAGCAGAAAGAAGTAAGAGTGTTTTCTCTCAGTTTGTAGGTTAAGGTTATATCTTGATTTTCTTCTGTTCCAGTAAAGACTGTATTGTTCAAGAATAAGTTGAAGAAGAATGAGTGTATTTGATTGAGTCTGTCTGGAAACTCAAATGAGGTGGTGGGTGACTGAATATCTGTGTTTAGCATCACCTTTCTACTGCCAGTGCTTGAGCAATGAGTTTTCACACCTCAATACATCTGTGAGCGTGTTTCGTTTTCTTGCTAACCTCATTTCCAGCAGCTTCTAAGAGACCCATCCTTCTTTTATTTACATTGCTTCCTGCTGAATTAGGCCCTGAAATTCCAAAGTTGAGCTATTTTCAGTTCCCTGCTTAGGTAGATTCTTTTCTAAGGCCTTTAAATATCATTCTGTGATGTTTATATTCAGAGAACATTTTCTCCTGGCCCAAGAGAACAGACAGTTGCAGAAGCTAAAGGTTTTGGTTACATTCACCAGTTCCAAAAAGTGAACGCTTATGTGTTTTTGAAGGTCCCTTCCATCATCCAAAGGGAACGTCCTTGGGAAACATAAAACGTCTTTCTTTGATTTGTTTTGAAAGAAAATGATTAATGCTATTATTAAACAAGTGGTTTGAATTATGTCAGATGACAGGATATTCCCGTCTCTTATAATTGTATATTTCTTTAAATGGTTTTCTCTATTCCCTACACTTAGTGAAACCTATGTGACACAGATGATTAGAAAGGAAATTGTTCTCCAGAGAGAGACTATCTTTTTAAGCTGTTTGAAGGGCTCTGTATTTGCCTAATAAAATATGAATCTATATTAAAGGTGTTTCAAGGGATCATGTTGCATGAAAAAAATGGCCTTCAAAATTTTAAATTATGAGATCTTTTAAAGCCTTTTACTTATGGAACTGATTATAGGTTTAAAGATGTTTTAAAAGCTGCCTAGTAGGTTTTAGAAAAATTGGAGACCCTAAATGCCTTTTACTAATAAAAATTCTTATGTTTAATATGATGTTAGTTGTCTCTGGTTTGGGGAAAAGCATTTTCCTATCAAGAGAAATTACAGTGAACATTAAAATGCTTTGTGCTGGAGGCGAAATACCCAGGACCAGTAAGAGTTCCGAGTACTGTGCTTTCATTTTTGTTAGAAACCTTTCATTTTATTCCCTGATTGTGGAGTTGGTAATATACCTTCAGGTGACACTCTTTATTATTCTGTTTCTTCTGAGAAATGCCTTCAGTTAAATATAATGTGAATGAAAGTTACCTCCCTTTTAAGGAAGTGTTCTTGAATATGTGGGCACTTAATTTTATAAAAATCCACTAGATGCAAAGCCCAGCCTTCTTAAAATAGTGTGAAAAATGATAAATATAACAGTTGATACTGGAAAAGAAAGGCTTCTACCTTGTTTTTTTTTAATAAGTGGACTGAAAAGTGATCAGAAAGGTTACCCAGATCCTTTGCCTCTGCTCACTGCAAATGAGGTGTTTAATATTATCCAGAGAGCCCTGCGGAGGCAGAATGGAGAACTGGAGTCTTCCCCGATTGACTGTCTGCAATCGTCTATAAGGCTCCAATTTCTCTTCACACTCGAGTAGTTCTTTGTATGTGCCCTGTCTCCTAGAGGTGTTATGGTGATACATTTACAGTAGATAGTACTTTAGGAAGAATTTGGAAAGTATTTAACAAGCTTTAAGATAGGAAAATGGTGAGCTGGGTTTGTCAGTCTCAGCGCTGTTGGCGTTTTAGGCTGAATAATTCTTGCTGTGGGAGCGGTCCTGTGCTTTGTGGGATGAGTAGCAGTATCCCTGGCCCCCACTCACCAGATGTCAGTAGCACTCACCACACTCTCCCCCCAGCATTGGGAGGACCAGGCATATGCAGATACTGCCCAGTGCCCCTGGGGAATGGGTTGAGCACCCCAGTTGAGAACCACAGGGTAAAAGTAATGATAAAACCTGGAGGACCTGTCAGCACAAGTCTGGCCCAATCAGGACAAGAAAAGGATGACTCAATGCAGCAAACATGTATTTGAGCACCTACCAGATCCTAACTCTGGTATTATAGTAGCTGCTGCCTTGAAATGCGGCTGAGTGTTTGGTGTTTGGCAGAGTGAAAATGCTCTCTGACGTGGATCCTGCCATCCTCCCGCTAAGTCAAAACAAGAATTGAAATGGTGTGAGGAGCAGGTGGTGGGCGGGTCACCGTTTGTTCTCCAAAACAGGAATAGCTTTCTCCTTTTATAATGGGAAGACTTGCCCATTATTTTTTTAAAAAAGGAAAGAAAAGAAAGCAAGCAGATAAAAATCACTCATAATTCTACCAACCAAGGAAAATTGTTTTCCAACCTTTTTTGCATGCGTGTAACAAGTATCTATGTGTATCTATGTATATCTGTGTATATAGGGTGCATTTCTGTTTTGTTTTGGACAAAAATGTGATGATGCTGTGCAATTATCCTGAAATTTTTTTCACTTCATGTATTGTGAACATTTTCTGTATTTTTTCCATATTTAGACTCATTATCTTTTGGAGTGGCTGTATAGCTCTCCATTGGAAGTTACTAACCTTTAGTGGTACCACCCACCACTAGGGGGCATTTAGAAATGTATGTTTAGAAGTTGGGGGTGGGCGGGGAGGGGGGGTACTTCCCTGGTGGTCCAGTGGTTAAGACTTTGTCTTCCAATGCAGGGGGTATGGATTCGATCCCTGGTCGGGGAGGTAAGATCCCACATGCCTCACGGCCAAAAAAAGGAAGCAATATTGTAACAAATTCAATAAAGAGTTTAAAAATTGTCCACATCAAAAAAAAAAAAATCTTAGAAGGGGGTAGTCGTCAAAATGACTAGGGAACTGAACTAGTATTTTAGTGGATTGGGGCTTGGGATGCTAAACATTCTGAAAAGTACCAGGCAATCCTGCTCAAAGAATTGAATTAACCCCTCCCAAATGCCAAGAGTACTACCGTCAAACAAACCTGAACTGAAAATTTATTTTCGAACATGTACATCCTTGGTAGCTTTTCTCTGTATTAAGTAAATGGTAGCAGCCAACCTTTCACTTGCCTACGCCTCTCCTTCAGCATGATTCCTAGAGATGGAGAGGTCATGTGTAAACCTCTGTTAGACTTTTGGTTCATTGTGCCAAACTGCCCTCCAGAAATGCAGTAACTCCTGCATCCTCTGGGTGGATAGCCTTCATTGGGTACATGGGAATATGAGTTTTTTTTTAGTGCTTTCACTCCCATCCTTGAAAGTCTGAAGAAACCATCAGATTGCTTCTCCTCAATGAATGTCCTTTTCATCAATGTTTTGGAGACTCCAAGTATCCATGGAGGGTTCTCAAATACGGAAGTCGCCAAACGTTAGTCATTTTACCTTGACCTTAATCGTATTTTTGCACATGAAGAATGGCGATTAGGTTGTTTGTCCAGAACTCTCAATTTTCACTTCAAGCTATCGCAGGTTTTGAGCCCTGTGAAACTCTAAAATATCTTTGCTGAGGGTACCTAAAATTCTTTATTTGGCTTTTAATTTTATAACTACTGCTCATCTCTCAGGTGTCCGATTAAGTGCGTTTCCTCAAGGAGTTTCTCTGACCCCCTCCTCTCCCAATACAAGATTAGGTCCCCAGTACCATGCTTGATAAGAGTCCTCACAATTTTCCTTTTTAGCGCCTCTCAAACTTATAATTACTCATCAGTATAATTTTTTGTTTAATATTTGGCTCCCCCACGTTGCTTTAAGATCCAGGAGGGCAGAGATCTTGTCTGCTTTATTCTTTAGGAATTTTCCAGCACCTAGCACAACACCTAACATGTGGCAGGCACCCAACCAATGTATGTTAAGAGACAAGCAGGTCACCAGAATCCTCTGCAGAACCAGAGATATTTAGGGTTGCACCACACTGAAAAGATAAAGGTCTTTTAAATGTTGTTCAACTACATGAAGAATGAGTCTGTATCCATTATTCCTGCTCCCTATCTTTCTCTTAAAAGTATGTATTCTAAGCACATTCCCCTGATAATCGCAAATGCTTCAGAAACGTCTTAGTTTGCAAAGGGGCAGGAGATGGGGGACATCTCGGGAAGGACTGTGCTCCAGCACAAACCTGTGGCAGCACTGCCAGCTCCAAGGCTCAGGGTCTGGAACAGAAGGCGAGGAACCCAGGGTCAGGCAGCAGCCCTCCGTGTTTCCAAACCAGAAGACCATGTGTGTCACAGTAAAATTTGGAGAACCCATTGGGAGGCACAAGGTGAAGGGGGAGCAGCATAGCCCAGTGGGAAAGAGCCTCACTTCTGGAGTCCAGGAAATCTGGCTGCTGCTGCGTCCCTTTCCGACCTCAGGAAAGCTGTTCACCTTCCAGGAGCCTCCGTTTCCTCCTGATGATGGTGATGACAACATGGAGGAAATTCTTAAAATTTTCACTGAACACTTGTTATGTGCCCACCTCCATTTTCAACTTTGTATGCGTTACCATGTTTAATTATAACAGCCTCATTTGGTAATTATCATTCCTGTCTCTGTTTTAGCAGGGAGTAAAACAGGGCTCAGAGAAGTGGAATAACTTGCCCGAGATCACACAGCTAAGGAGCAGCAGGGAGGGATTCAATCTCAGGCACCCTGAGCCAGGAGCTGATACTCTTGGACCTAGAGAGCACAGGGCCCATCTGGCCGCGAGTGAGGGAGCTTGTAGAAAGTTCCCAGAGTGGTGTTTACACACAGTAGATGCTCAATTAAACGGTTGTTTCATTAGCACTCTCGTTGCGAAGTATTACTGACTAGTCCCGCCCTGAGCAGGCAGGAAGACGTGGGAAAGGAACATTAGACTGTCAGGACAGAAGAAGGTTATGTCGGGTGGAAGAGGGGCGTTAAGCTTAAGGTTAACCAGAATCCAGGATTCCTTCTCAGCCTGCTCAAAGGCCTTGAATCAAATCATTTTGATTCTGCTGCTCCAGGCACCTTTCTGTTCCCCAGGTTCTCTTCTGTGGGATTGTTGTAAAGGTGCAGCTTCTTTTCTAATAAAGTTCTGGCTGCACTGAGCCGGAGCAGCTCGGACAGGGGCCCAGACGGAGCCACATGACTCTGAAAAATCCCGCGTCCCAAGTGGGCTTTGGGGCTGTCTGCTGAAGAAATGAGCTCTGCCACCCCGCTTCCTCGGTGCTTGAGGTCACCTGCAGTATTACAGTCCCCGGGCCTGGGAGGAGTGAGTCCCAGGGGAGTTTTCTGTGCGCTGCTCAGGATGCAAAGAGAGCCTTCCCACAAAGGAGAAGGGACTCTGTTGAGGACCAGCAGGTCATCCGGAAGCGTGGCTCCTTACTGTGCCTCTCTTAGGTTGCCACTCACAGCGTCTTTAGCAGCTGTCTCCAGTGGGTGGGCTTCATGGCAGCTGTCCACTGGATTGTACCCCCCTCATCAGCGGAAGAATGAATCAGAACGAATGCTGGAGAACTTTGTGACAAAAGGAGTAGCGATCGGGCTCTTTTCATTCCTTCCTTTGCTGCCCACTGTGCCCCTGCTCTGTGCAGGCACCGTTCTAGGCACTGGGGTGAAACGGTAGCCAAGATCATTGAGGTTTCTGCTGCACTGCAGTTTTGTGGGAGTATTGGAGACCTATGCGTTAGAAAACAAATGACTAAGATAATTCAACATTGTGTTTTTAAAATGATGTTAATAATAGTGCTATAAACACGTAATGAACTCTTCCATGTGCCGCACACTAGCCTAGGTGCTTTGCTAGTTATGTCTCATTTAATTTATGCTATGAAGGAAATAGAGTAGTGTCTGTGATCATGGCTGTGGGCCGCAGTGTTAGCTAATTTTGATTGATCGGTTGGGAGCATCCTCTCTGGGGAGGTGGTCTTTGAGCTGCTGCTGAATGACATGAGGAAGCTCGCCCTGCAAAGATCTGGCTTATTGCAGAAGTTCAGGGATTTACATGAAACTCAGAAGTGAAATGAAATCAGTACCAACTTTGTATCTGCACAAAAAATTTGGGAAGAGTGTTGTTGGATGGTTTGGGGAGAAATGAATGAGTAGTGTCGAGCTTTTGCCAAGATAGCCACCGACATGAGGGCTGGGAAGTGCCGCTGCTGTTTCTTCCCCTGGGAAATCGAAGGATCCCCCATCACCCATCACCTTGGTGTTTTTGGCTGCGGACAGAAATAAGGCAACAGAGATCCCCCATTCAGAGGTTACTAGAGAAGGGAACAAGGAACCTTCCCCATGCCGACTGCATAATGCATACTTTACACACATTTATGTCTACCCCTTTTGTCATATGTCCTACCTTCTAAAACGTGAGCCTGTTGGAGGGAGACACGTTGTCTTGTTCACCACTACATACTCCGTGCCTAAAATAATGTCTGATGCATTATTTACTAAACAGATGTTATATGAATAAACAGTCACATGTAATCCTCGTATAAAATCCTCCACGTTCCCGCTGGATGCTCTGCAGCCCCGAGAGAATCAGAGACTTGACCAGGATGCCACAGCTAGTAATGGGCAGAGCCGGGATTGACACCAGCCTCCTGCCTGACTCCAGTGCCCATTTGGGCTCCTCTTCCTCCACCCCCCACCCCCCCACCTTCCATGGTGATCCACCCAGGATATCAGATCCGAGGAAGCTGACTTGGCGTGTGCTGAAGGAGGGAAGGGCATGCGTCACGCTAGGCTCTTTCATTCTCAGGGGTGGGAGATTGCTCCTCATCTCCAGTTGACCCTGGTGACTAAGGAATTCCTCTTTCCCCATCTCCAGTTTCCCCATCGCTTCAGGAAGTAGCATGGCCCTACCTTCAAAGGCTTGTTTCCCCATCAGCAATCTCTTCATCTCTGGCTCTTCTCAATCCCTCAGCCTGGCTGGGAGCCCACTTGGTGACAGCCACATTTCATCTTCTTCCTCCACTGGCCCTCATGTTCCTGGTATGGTGTCAACAGTGATATTGAGCAGATATTTACTTAGTGATAACTATATTCCAGGTACTGCGGGAACAGCCATGAACAAACAAACAAGTATCCTTGCCCTTGTGGAGCTGACACTCTAGTGGAGGATACAGACAGATGAACAATTGAATGAAGAATAATACACTTTCAGAGAGTGATGTGCGCTGGGAAAGCAATATAAATGGGTGATGTGATTTAGAGGCAGGGTTGGTAAGATTTTACTGTAAAGAGCCAGATAGTCAATATTTTAGGCTTTGTGGGACATACAGTCTCTGTCACAAACACCCAGCTGCAGTGTTGTCGTGTAGAAGCACTCATAGACAACACAGAATGAATGGGCATGGCCACGTGATGTAAAACTGTATTTACAAAACCAGGCAGTGGGCCTCATTTGACCCACAGGCTGTAGTTTGCTGGTCCCTGATTTGGAGAATCTACTTTAGATGGGGTGGCCAAAGATACCTGTCTGAGGAGATGACATCTGAGCAGAGTTGTTACTTGAAACGATGGTTAGATTACCCAGATTCAGCCTATTCCCGTGATTTTCAAAGTCTGGTTCCCATACCTGCAACATTAGTATTACCTAAGGACTTACTAAAAAAAAAATACAGATTCTCAGACTCTGTCCCAGACCTACTGAACCAGAGCTCAGGAGGTGGGCCCAGCATTCTTTTTCAGCAGGGCCTTCAGGTGTTTCTGGTATAGGCCAAAGCTTGAGAAGCGCTGCTCTTGGGTTATGGAAAACCAACAGTGTTGGAAAGAGATGGAGCCAAATCTTGGCTCTACCACATATTAGCTTTGTAACGTTGGATGCCCTAAGCGTCCATCGTCTTGTCAGTAAAATGAAGAGGCTTTTATGTCAAAGTCTAAAGTAGCTGTGAACGCTAAATGAATTGCTCTCTAAAGAACCTAGGAGATGCCGACACTTGGTAGGTCCTCATACAACAGTAGCTGCCGTCATCACCAGCCTCACTCTTTGAGTCTTCGAGACACGCGTGCCGATTGGCCTGTGGGTAGTAATGGAGGATGAGCTCCAGCATCTTCCCCATGGGCAAGACGTCGTTCGTCTCCAGCCTGTTGCCCCTGTCTGACGTGGCCTGAACCAAGGGTGTTTGTTAAAGGAGAATTCAAGATACTTCTTAAGCTTTTTAACTGGTGCTGCTTCCTCAGCCCTCTCCTTGGCCTGTGAGCCCAGAAGATGCTCTGGTCCCTGCTGTTGCAGAGCCATGAATTCCACATGTGTGACTCACCACTGGGGGGGGCGGGGTGGGGGGGTGCAGTGCCAGGCACTCAGGTTTACCATTCACTTTCAGGCTATTGACAGCTTGTTCTTTTTTTCTTAAGAAGCTATTTATACCAAGAGGGACAGAGGCTGGCAGGTGTGGAGGCAAGAGGAGAAGGATGACGAAGCAGTTCATCTCTCTCGGCCTGCTGGGTGCTTCTGGTTCATAGGGAGGGAATCTAATAACCCCTCTGAAAGCTCCACAAAAACTGTCATTAGACTCACCAGCCATTTGCTCTGTCGTCTTCGTTTCATTACCCCTTCAGCACATGCTGAGCTCAAAATGGAATTTCATGGCTGCGGTGAGACGTGTGCCTCTCCAACTGGATTGGATTAAATTTCTTCTAAGCTGCCTTTTTTGTGTTAGCTTTCAGTGTCACTCACCTCCCTGTTCTTGGTGCTGTGTGAGGAGTGAGTGGAGAGGGGAGGTAAGAAGACAGGAGGAGGCCTGAATGCGATCGCCTCCAGTTCTCAGGAAACCAGTCACATGAACGATGCTGTGTTGACCTTGGCTGCAGAAATGCATTGACGTCATCAGATGGCAATGGGAAATAGGCCTGTCTGTGCAGCCTTCAGTAAAACTGCCTGTTAATGCACTTGTTTTCAAGGGAGCTGTCAGAGATGGGACTAGAAGTTGGGTTCAGACTGGAGAGCCTCTGCCAGATGAAGTCAGCAGCAGGGTGGCCAGGTGCCACCAGCAGGGCCTTGTCAAGGCTCACGTGCAGAGTGCGAGGCCTGGAGAAGCCAAGGCCCATTTGCAAACACAGGAAGGGAGACCTGCCACTGGAGTTCCCAGCTTTTAAGACAGATGGCTCCAACCTTTATAGTGAGTGTGTTCCGGGATCCTGGAGATAAGGAGTGAGGCTCAGGACTTGGACATCCTGGAGGAGTTCACAGCTGCACACCCGTTCTGCTGACTGAGCAGCCTGTGCTGTGGGCTGATGTGACAGGTGACAGTAGATTTACTATTGAGATGATCCCTTCTGACTCATGAAACATTTTGAGTAGTTCCATGGGATGGTTGGATGAATCTACCATCAAGTTAGAGGTACTTTCCTCTACCTATTTGTCCATCCGCTCATTCATTCAATAGTGCATTCAGCCATGTATTCCTTCAGCAGTGATTTATTAAGTGCCCGTTAAGTGCGAGCTCTTAGTTTAGGTGTGAGTTCACTGTGGCTGTTTTCCAGGTCCAGTGCAGAACTGGAGCTTCCCAGGCCCTGTCTTGATGGTGTGCTTTGTATAGTGTGGAGTTGTTCACAGGCAGGTGTCGACATTTCCTCTGTGAGGAAGACCTACACAGACCTCAGGCTTTGTGCTGGTGGCCCATGGCTTCTGCCTTTTACGTACCTATCCCCCAGAGCTCATAGGGTTCAAGAGTATAAGCTTTGACACGGACTAGGTCTGTGTTCACATCCTAGCTGTGCTGCTCTCGAACATCGGCTAAGTTCATCCACTTCTGTGAGCGTTCACGTCATCATCTGAAACATAAGAATGTCATTATGCAGCTGTAGCATGGTTGTGAGAATTAAATGAGACAACGCCTTAAGCATGGAGCTTTAAAGACGACAGCTTTTAGCTTTCTTTTTAATAGGCCAAAATTGAAACAACCCAAATGTCCATCATCAGATGAATGGATAAACAAATTGTGTTGTATCATAGAGTAGAAGGCTACTCTACAATAAAAGGGAATGAACTCTTGATATATGCAACAACATTCATGAATCTCAAAATCATTACTCTGAGTGAAAGAAGCCAGACCATAAAAGTACATACTGTATGATTCTATTTATATAAAATGCTAGAAAATTTAAACTAATCTGTAGTGACAGAAAGCAGATCAGTGGTTACTTGGGGGATGGGGAGATGGGTGGAGAGAGTGTGGGGGAAGAATGGCAAAAGGGCAGAGGAGACTTTTGAAGGTCATAGCTATTTCAGTGTCTTGATTACGCTGATAGTTTTGTGGGTATGTGTATATGTCAAAACTTACCAAGTTGTATACTTTAAGTATGTGAAGTTTATTATACCTCGAATACCTCAATAAAGTGAATGAATAAAGTTGCTCTTTAGCAAACAGGAAGGCAAGCATCTTTGCATGTCAATTGTGGAGTCTTCCTGAGGTTTCATGGTTGCCTTAGGAAGTAACTGAGCCCTTTGGCCAAATACTGTCAGAAAGAATTGCTCGATATTAATTATGCACAATAAAAACAGAGATTTGGGACAGAAACTCATCAACATCCAGATGGATGGCACTAAAAAAATGCCACAGACTGGCTCATTTCATCATCTCTGTAAATGCTCTAGGACGGTGCCTAACATGTAGTTGGCACTCAATAAATAGTGGTGGTAGTGTTATTGCTATGGCAATTAGAAAGACTGATTAAAACTCAGGGATCACATCTTGCTAAGGGAAGCTAATTATTCAGGCAATTTTTGAACCTATATTTCCTGAACCAAAAGGATACTTTCCTAACCTCTCAGCTTGGTAGGGGGTCCGAGCTGCCACATACAGTTGTAGTTTGTGTACTGCACAAAGGTGCCTGGCCAAGGGGGTGATCTAAGGTTGATATTTACCTGGGCTCTGGTGACTCCCAGCCAGAGTAGGACATTTTATTTAACACAGGGCGCCTTGCAGTTTTCCTTGGTTGTGATACAGGATGCTCACTTCTGAGATTAGGAGCTTGCTTTTTCTAATTTGTAGCCGGGGTTGAGGGCGGTGTCTTTTTCTGATTTCCATAAAGTTACCAAAAAGCCTCGCAGCAGCTTAGGAGGGACTATAAACATAACTAGCCTAACTCAGTGATGACTTTTCATTCTCTCCCTGAAATCCTGGGATTCTAGGAAACCTCCTTTCTGATTCTTGCCGAAGGGTGTTAGGAATAAGAGATGGTATCCTCAAGCTCACTGGCCTTGAATGTTTGGTGGAGGAAGGAGGTAGGTTATGATTTCCCGAGTTTTGATGGTCAAGATTTTGAACGTCAGCCCCTTTTTTTGTTCTCTCCCTCCTCTTCCGTCATTTTGCAGATCGTTGCAAGCGTCATAGCCTTGGGCAGAGAGGCAGGCAGGGAAAGGCGCTGAAATGCCAGCTGACTAATTTTATCAACCACTCGGCAACTCTGTTCATATCGTTTGAGGGAAAGGGTCAAGTCAAGCTATAAAAGTAAATTTGAGGTTGGATTTGCTTATGCTTTTGAAGCACTTGTCCTCTCCTGGACCCCATTGCTGTGTGGAAATCAGCAATTCATCTGGATGGTGAATATGACATGAGAAATAGCTCTGCTTAAATATGGTGAGTGTGTGGTCCTTCCCAAGCATAGTGATTAAAAGCCATGGCTGTGGTATCAGACACATATGGAACCTGATCCAGCTCTGCTACTCTGGCTTTATTTATGATTGGAACACGTTATTTAACTTGGTGAAGTCCTTTTCCTCATCTATAAGATGAAGGTAGTAATGGTTCCTGCCTTACAGGGAGCTATTCCAATACCTGGTATTTCAAGAAACGTTATATATAATTAGTGATTGGAAAGGCCAGTTCATATGAAAGAACTTTTTTAGGAAAAGGCCGTCTTAGGAAAGAAAATATATTGAGAGTTAAGTCTGAAGCTCTTGTCCAGAGATTAGGAGAGGGAGTGGGGGTGGAGGAGACAAGACCCATAGAAATAAGACTTCAAAAATTATTATACCTAAACCTTGTAAATGATATTTAAGAAAACAACCTCAGAGAAAGTATATGACTTGCACATTGTCACATAGAGCCAGAAATCAGGGAGCTGAGTTAATTTATTACACCACACGTCCCCTTACACTACCTAAAGACTGTAGAATAGGCAGATATATAGAAAACGAAGCATCAAAGTCCAGGAAAGAGTTATGAATCAGAAAAGTTCAGTTTCAGACTATGGTTATCTAAGTGACCTTCACAAAGTTTCTTAGCACCTTCTAGCTTCTGTTCCCCATTTGGAAAATAAGGATGTGAAGTCTTTCCTTCCCACTGTAAAGTAAGAATGAATAAAATAATGCTTCCAGATTGTTAGAAGAAATGTGATAGAGTTAATGAAAAATAATTATTGTTGTTATAACATACTCTTTAGCCTTCATAATTTTTTTGTCTTTTTCATCCATTGATATTGAGATGCATTTTTAAATCTCTCACGTTGTTTATAAATTTGTTTCTTCTTGTATTTCTGTTTTGCTTTTATTTTGAGGCTATATTTTTGGGTGCCTACCAGTTTATGAATACACTCCAATTTTTATAGATTTCTTCCTTTTATTATTTTCTAACATATTAAAATTTTTGCATTTATTTTAACATGAAAATCATTTTTATGGTTCTTAAAAAGTTTATGAATAGATGCATTAATAATATTTTCCAGGCATGTAAGTAAGGAAGTGACAGCTCAGTCAACAAATTGTGTCACTAATAATTTTGAAATGACCAAGGAACTGTTAATCAATTGTAACATCTCTTTTAATCCATACTAATTATAATTACTTAAATAAAGTTTTCTTCAGTATTAATGTTGCATGCTGGCTTTTTTAAGAGGAATAGTCACAAGACTGTACTTTTTTGTTCTTTTGTTTCAACCTTTTCTTATGGATTTAAGTAGGCAGCACATCATGGATATTGTTTTTTTCTTTTTAATCCAAACTGATAATCTTTTAATTGATCGATATACTTACATTTATTATGATAACTGAGATAATTATTACACCCACTTTTTTTGTTGTTTTCTGTTTGCTGTGTTTTTTTTTCCTCTGCCTTTTTCTATTTTCTTGACTTCTATTTTTTAATGTTTTCCCTATTGCTTCATTTTCCTTTACTTGTTGGAAAACTATAGAATACATTTCTATTTTTCTGGTGGCCACTTGCCATTTCAACAGCCAGCTACACTAGATCTCTTTCCAGTCTTCAAGTACCCTGAGCTTCCTCCAGCCTCAGGGCCCTCTCACTGGCTGTACTTAATGCATCGCTTTCCCATTTCATTCTTTTTTTTTTTTAATTGAAGTATAGTTGATTTACAATGTTGTGCCAATGTCTGATGTACGGCGAAGTGACTCAGTTATACACATATATACATTCTTTTTTAATATTCTTTTCCATTATGGTTTATCACAGGATATTGAGTATAGTTCCCTGTGCTATACGTTAGGACCTTGCTGTCTATCCATTCTAAATGTAATATCAGTAGTTTGCATCTACCAACCCCAAACTCCCAGTCCCTCCCTCCCCCTCCCCCGTCCCCTTTGGCAACTGCAAGTCTGTTCTTTATGTCTGTGAGTCTGTTTCTGTTTTGTAGATGGGTTCATTTGTGCCATATTTTAGGTTCCGTGTGTAAGTGACATCATATGGTATTTGTCTTTCTCTTTCTGACTTCACTTAGTATCATAATCTCTGGTTGCATCCATGTTGCTGCAAATGGCATTATTTCATCCTTTTTTATGGCCGAGTAGTATTCCATTGTATAAATGTACCATATCTTCTTTATCCATTCATCTGTTGGTGGACATTTAAGTTGTTTCCATGTTTTGCCTATTCTGAACAACGCTGCTATGAACATAGGGGTGCATGTATCTTTTTGAGCTACAGTTTTGTCTGGGTGTATTCTTAGGAGTGGGATTGCTGGATCATATGGTAGTTCTATTTTTAGTTTTCCAAGGAACCTCCATACTGTTTTCTGTAGTGGCTGTACCAACTTACATTCCCACCAACAATGTAAGAGGATTCCCTTTTCTCCACACCCTTTCCAGCATTCCACTTCATTCATTTTTAGCAAGTATCAGTCTTTATGTCTTCCTTCTGACTTTGACAGGGACCTTACGTGATGTATATTTTAGTACCAATTCTTAGATTGCTTGTGAAAGATTTTTCCTTCCATATGAATAGCCTGCATCTCAGTGTATTTCTAAGCCACCTTATCTGACCTTGAATTTATATTTGCTCAAGCTTAAGTAAATTTTTGGGTAGTTTCTCTTTAAACCAAAATTATATCAATATTAGTAACTTTTTTTACTAATCTTTAAAAAAATTTTTTTAAATTCTTTATACAGTTTTTAAATGTTACTTTCTATTTACAGTTATTACAAAATATTGGCTGTATTCCCCGTGTTATACAATACATCCTTGAGCCCATCTTATACCCAATAGTTTATACCTCTCACCTCCCCAACCCCTACATTACCCCTCACCCTCCGCCCCCACTGGTAACCACTAGCTTGTTCTCTGTATCTGTCAGTCCGCCTTTTTTTGGTTATATTCACTAGTTTGTTGTATTTTTCAGATTCCATATATAAGTGATATCATACAGTATTTATCTTTCTCTGTCTGGCTTATTTCACTTAGCATAATGCCCTCCAGGTCCATCCATGTTGCTGCAAATGGCAAAATTTTCATTCTTTTTTATGGCTAAGTAGTATTCCATTGTGTATATATACCACATCTTCTTTATTCAGTCATCTGTAGATGGACACTTAGGTTGCTTCCATATCTTGGCAATTGTAAATAATACTGCTATGAACATTGGGGTGCATATATCTTTTTGCATTAGTGTTTTGGGGAATTTTTTTATGTATATACCCAGGAATGGAATTGCTGGGTCATATGGTAATTCTATTTTTAGTTTTTTTTTTTTTTTTTTTTTTTTTTTTTTTTTAAATTGCGTGCTGTTTTTTTTTTTTTTTTTTTAATTTTATTTTTTTTTGGGGGTACACCAGGTTCAATCAACTGTTTTTATACACATATCCCCATATTCCCTCCCTTCCTTGACGCCCCCCCCTCGATTCCCCCCCACCCTCCCTGCCCCAGTCCTCTAAGCCATCTTCCATCCTCGAGTTGGACTCCCTTTGTTATACAACAACTTCCCACTGACTATTTTACAGTTGGTAGTATATATATGTCTGTACTACTCTCCCGCTTCTTCTCAGTTTCCCCTTCACCCCCCGCCCCCTCCCATACCTCGAGTTCTCCAGTCCATTCCCTGTATCTGCTTCCCTGTTCTTGTCACTGAGTTCATCAGTACCATTTTTAGATTCCGTATATGTGAGTTAGCATACAATATTTGTCTTTCTCTTTCTGACTTACTTCACTCTGTATGACAGATTGTAGTTCTATCCACCTCATTACATATAGCTCCATCTCATCCCTTTTTATAGCTGAGTAATATTCCATTGTATATATATGCCACATCTTCTGTATCCATTCATTTGTTGATGGGCATTTAGGTTGCTTCCATGTCCTGGCTATTGTAAAGAGTGCTGCAATAAACATTATGGTACATGTTTCTTTTGGGATTATGGTTTTCTTTGGGTATATGCCCAGGAGTGGGATTACTGGATCATATGGTAGTTCTATTTGTAGTTTTTTAAGGAACCTCCAAATTGTTTTCCATAGTGGCTGTACCAACTTACAGTCCCACCAACAGTGCAGGAGAGTTCCCTTTTCTCCACACCCTCTCCAACATTTGTTGTTTCCAGACTTTGTGATGATGGCCATTCTGATTGGTGTGAGGTGATACCTCATTGTGGCTTTGACTTGCATTTCTCTGATGATGAGTGATGTTGAGCATCTTTTCATGTGTTTGTTGGCCATCTGTATGTCTTCTTTGGAGAAGTGTCTATTTAGGTCTTCTGCCCATTTGTGGATTGGGTTATTTGCTTTTTTGGTATGAAGCTGCATGAGCTGCTTGTATATTTTGGAGGTTAATCCTTTGTCCGTTGTTTCATAGGCAATTATTTTTTCCCATTCTGAGGGTTGCCTTTTAGTCTTGTTTATGGTTTCTTTCACTGTGCAAAAGCTTTTAAGTTTCATGAGGTCCCATTCGTTTATTCTTGATTTTATTTCCATGATTCTAGGAGGTGGGTCAAAAAGGATGTTGCTTTGATGTATGTCAAAGAGTGTTCTGCCTATGTTTTCCTCTAGGAGTTTGATAGTGGCTGGCCTTACATGTAGGTCTTTAATCCATTTGGAGTTTATTTTTGTGTATGGTGTTAGGAATTGTTCTAATTTCATTCTTTTACATGTTGCTGTCCAATTTTCCCAGCACCACTTATTGAAGAGGCTGTCTTTTTTCCATTGTATACTCGTGCCTCCTTTGTCAAAGATAAGGTGCCCATATGTGTTTGGGCTTACTTCTGAGTTCTCTATTCTGTTCCATTGATCTTCCTTTCTATTTTTGTGCCAGTACCATACTGTCTTGATCACTATGGCCTTGTAGTATAGTTTGAAGTCAGGAAGCCTGATTCCACCAACTCCATTTTTCCTTCTCAAGATTGCTTTGGCTATTCGGGGTCTTTTGCGTTTCCATACAAATCGTAAGATTTCTTGCTCTAGTTCTGTGAAAAATGCCATTGGTAATCTGATCGGGATTGCATTAAATCTGTAAATTGCTTTGGGTAGTACAGTCATTTTCACGATGTTGATTCTTCCAATCCAGGAACATGGTATATCCCTCCATCTGTTTATGTCATCTTTGATTTCTTTCATCAATGTCTTAAAGTTTTCTGCATACAGATCTTTTGCCTCCTTAGGCAGGTTTATTCCTAGGTATTTTATTCTTTTGGTTGCAATGGTGAATGGGAGAGTTTCCTTAATTTCTCTTTCTGCTCTTCCGTTGTTAGTGTATAGGAATGCAAGAGATTTCTGTGCATTAATTTTGTATCCTGCTACTTTACTAAACTCATCAATGAGTGCTAGCAGTTTTCTGGTAGAGTCTTTAGGGTTTTCTATATATAGTATCATGTCATCTGCAAAGAGTGACAATTTTACTTCTTCTTTTCCAATTTGGATTCCTTTAATTTCTTTTTCTTCTCTGATTGCTGTGGCTAACACTTCCAAAACTATGTTGAATAACAGTGGTGAGAGTGGACACCCTTGTCTTGTTCCTGTTCTTAGAGGGAATTCTTCCAGTTTTTCTCCATTAAGAACAATGTTGGCTTTTGGTTTGTCATATATGGCTTTTATGATGTTGAGGTAATTTCCTTCTATGCCCATTTTCTGGAGAGCTTTTATCATAAATGGATGTTGAACTTTGTCAAAAGCTTTTTCTGCATCTATTGAAATGATCATATGGTTTTTATCCTTCAATTTGTTGATATGATGTATCACGTTGATTGATTTGCGTATATTGAAGAATCCTTGCATCCCAGGGATAAACCCCACTTGATCGTGGTGTATGATTTTTTTAATGTGCTGTTGCAGTCTGTTAGCTAGTATTTTGTTGAGGATTTTTGCATCTATATTCATCAGTGATATTGGTCTGTAGTTTTCTTTTTTTGTGACATCTTTGCCTGGTTTTGGGATCAGGGTGATGGTAGCCTCATAGAATGAGTTTGGGAGTGCTCCGCCTTCTGCAATATTTTGGAAGAGTTTGAGAAGGATAGGTGTTAACTCTTCTCGAAATGTTTGATAGAATTCGCCTGTGAATCCATCTGGTCCTGGGCTTTTGTGTGTTGGGAGATTTTTAATCACTGCCTCAATTTCTGTACTTGTGATTGGTCTGTTCATGGTTTCTATTTCTTCCTGGTTCAGTCTTGGAAGATTGTATTTTTCTAAGAATGTATCCATTTCTTCCAGGTTATCCAATTGATTGGCATATAGTTGCTTGTAGTAGTCTCTCATGATGTTTTGTATTTCTGAGGTGTCTGTTGTGACTTCTCCTTTTTCATTTCTAATTCTGTTGATTTGCATCTTCTCCCTTTTTTTCTTGATGAGTCTGGCTAATGGTTTATCAATTTTGTTAATCTTCTCAAAGAACCAGCTTTTAGTTTTATTTATTTTTCTTATGGTTTCTTTCCTTTCTTTTTCATTTATTTCTGCTCTGATCTTTACGATTTCTTTCCTTCTGCTCACTTTGGGGTTTCTTTGTTCTTCTTTCTCTAGTTGTTTGAGGTGTAAGGTTAGGTTGTTTATTCGATCATTTTCTTGTTTCTTAAGGTAGGACTGTATTGCTATAAACTTCCCTCTTAGAACTGCTTTTGCTGCGTCCCATAGGTTTTGGGTTGTTGTGTTTTCATTGTCATTTGTTTCTAGATACTTTTTGATTTCCTCTTTGATTTCTGTAGTGATTCCTTGGTTGTTTAATAGTGAATTGTTTAGCCTCCATGTGTTTGTATTTTTTGCAGTTTTTTTCCTGTAATTGATATCTAGTCTCATGGCGTTGTGGTCTGAGAAGATGCTTGATATGATTTCAATTTTCTTGAATTTGCCGAGGTTTGATTTGTGACCCAAGATGTGATCTATCCTGGAAAATGTTCCGTGTGCACTTGAGAAGAAAGTGTAGTCTGTCGTTTTTGGATGGAATGTCCTATAAATATCAATTAAGTCGAGATGGTCTAATGTGTCATTTAAAGCTTGTGTGTCTTTATTTATTTTCTGTTTGGATGATCTGTCCATTGATGTAAGTGGGGTGTTCACGTCTCCCACTATAATTGTGTTACTGTCGATGTCCCCTTTTAGAGCTGTTAGCATTTGCCTTATGTATTGAGGTGCTCCTATATTGGGGGCATAGATATTTACCATTGTGATATGTTCTTCTTGGATGGATCCCTTGATCATTATGTAGTGCCCTTCCTTGTCTCTTTTAATAGTCTTTACTTTCAAGTCTAATTTGTCTGATATGAGTATTGCTACTCCAGCTTTCTTTTGACTTCCATTTGCATGGAATATCTTTTTCCATCCCTTCACTTTCAGTCTATATGTATCCCTTGGTCTGAAGTGGGTTTCTTGTAGGCAGCATATAGAAGGGTCTTGTTTTTGTATCCATTCAGCCAGTCTGTGTCTTTTGGTTGGAGCATTTAATCCATTTACATTTAAAGTGATTATTGACATGTGTGTTCCATTTACCATTTTCTTAATTGTTTTGGGTTTGTATTTGTAGGTGTTTTCCTTTTCTTGTGTTTCCTACTTAGAGAAGTTCCTTTAGCACTTGTTGTAAGGCTGGTTTGGTGGTGCTGAATTCTCTTAACTTTTGCTTGTCTGGAAAGCTTTTGATTTCTCCCTCAAATCTGAATGAGATTCTTGCTGGGTAAAGTATTCTTGGCTGTAGGTTTCTCTCTTTCAGGACTTTCAGTATATCCTGCCATTCCCTTCTGGCCTGCAGAGTTTCTGTAGAAAGGTCAGCTGTTATCCTGATGGGTTTTCCCTTATATGTTGTTTGTTGCTTTTCTCTTGCTGCTTTTAATATTTTTTCTTTGTGTTGAATTGTCGTTAGTTTGATTAATATGTGTCTTGGTGTATTTCTCCTTGGGTTTATTCTGTATGGGACTCTCTGTGCTTCTTGGACTTGGTGAATTATTTCCTTTCCCATGTTGGGGAAGTTTTCCACTAGAACCTCTTCAAATATTTTCACAGACCCTTTCTTGTTTTCTTCTTCTTCTGGGATGCCTATAATTCGAATGTTGGTACGTTTAAGGTTATCACTGAGGTCTCTGAGGCTGTCTTCTAGTCTTTTTATTTTTTTGTCTTTTTCCTGCTCTGTGGCGTTTATTTCTTCCATTCTATCTTCCAACTCACTTATTCGTTCTTCTGCCTCAGTCATTCTGCTGGTTAGAGCATCTAGAGTATTTTTAATTTCAGTTATTTTGTTATCCATTGCTGTTTGTTTTTCTGAGTTCTTATGAACTGTTTCTTGTACTTTCTCTAATTTGTTATCGAGATTTTGTATCATTTTTACTATCATTACTCTAAATTCTTTTTCAGGCATTTTTCCTATTTCCTCCTCATTTATTTGGTCTTGTGGGTTTTTTTCCTGCTCCTTTGCCTGCATGGTGTTTCTTTGTTTCCTCATGGTTGTCCAAGCTTTTGGGGTTGCTTGTCCTGGTGATAGAGTTGTTTATAGAAGACTGTCCAAGCCTCAGACTAATGTCCAAGTATTGGATTAGATGAATATTCAGTCTAGGAAACACATACATGTATAAGACACACAGTTATTGAATCCGTTAGGACATAAAGCTCTAGAAAGACCTGACAGAACCCCAGTGTGCTATCAGATATTCAGAGAGAAACCCAGCAGAAATTGACAACTGAAACAGAACAAATCAGAGACAAAAGCAAAAGCAAACAAACAACAAATAACACCCTACACATACAAACATCAATCCAGGGAGATTTTGTAAGCTAGGATCAAATATAGAAATGAGCTGGAGTACCACCAGAGAGAATGGAGATTCTCAGAATGTAATTAGACAACTGTACTAAGAACTAAGATAAAGACAAAAGCCTAATATTAATACCAAGGCAGTGCATCATCTGGAGAATAGAGCAAGGAGTCTGAGCAGACCGATAGTGTTGCTTATAAGTATGTTAAGATAAAATACACTTAAAATGGCTGGAAGAAAGGGGAACAGAAGAGCGTAATGTGGTTGGAAATATGCAAAGAAAAAGAAAGGAATAGAAGTGTATAAAAGAAAGGGATGAAAGGAAAGTATGAAAGATATTTTGTCCGTACTACCAAAAACTTAGCTAGATATAGAAGTATTTTAAAAGGCAAAAAAAAAAAAAAAAAAAAAAAAAAAGAGTAAAAAATATCCTTATAAAATTATGTTGTAAAACTTGTAGATCCCTTAGGGCTAAGATCGTATTTAATAAATCAAAAAAAAAAAAAAAATACAGAACTGATCCCCGAATGGACCAGTTCAATAGGTATTGATACTACTATTTCTGTTGCCTTAGTGTCTCAGCTGTAAGTGTCCTTTTCCTTGCCTTGGGTTTTTTTTTTTTTTGCGTTATTCTGTGACCAGCAGAGGTTCCTTTATTGTTCGTCTGTAAGCCTCGGTGTGTGGGGAGGGAGAGGGTGCAATAGTGGCTCCTTCTCCTGGGAGGGAGTGAGCAGTGGCGCACTGTTGCTTCAGTCAGGCTTGGAGGTGCCTGTTGCAGAGGGCGCTGGTGGCTCAGGCGTACACAGAAAGTCTTAGAGTTGGGCCTCTCTCGGGGTTTTTTCTTTTTGATGCTGGGTTTTTTTTTTTTTTTTTTTTCTCTCGGCAGCCTCCCTGCTGCTGGCGTTGCAAGGAGTTTTAATCTAGCCCCGCCCGAGCGCCTGAGGGTGCTTGTTATCCCTGAGCGCCTTATGTGGCCCTGCAGGGCGTCTCTCCGCTGCCTGTTGCAGAGGCGCAGAAAGAGAGAGAGAGGCTATGCACGCGGCTCCTCCTCCCCGCCCGGGAGCCTGCAGCCTCCAGCCGCCATCATGGCCGGGCAGCTCTCAGGGATCGGCACTCCTCTCCGCGGACCTCCTCCCTCCTGTCCTCTCGGTCCGTCACCCTACCGGCAACAATGTTTCTCACCCTGCACCAGCTCTCCGGTTCCCACGCTCCCGCTCCTGGACCCTCCGTTCAGCCGCGGATCGATGTCTCGGTCCGGGAACGCTGAGCTGCGCTGCGGACCCTCCGTATGTTTCTCACTCCCTCCCGTCTGCCACAGCTCCGCCGCTTCACCCTCTTTGAGCCCTCGTAGATGCCTCCCTACCGGCTATGTCAGGTTCTCCGCAGCCCTTTCCGGTGTCCGAGGCCGTCTGCTGGTGTTCAGCTGGTTCTCTGTGGGAATGACTGCGTCCTTCCGTGCATTCCCAATGCATCTGTGGAGAGGGATGCACTCCACGTCTCTCTACTTCGCCGCCATCTTTTTCTCTCGCCTATTTTTAGTTTTTTGAGAAACCTCCATACCATTTTCCACAGCAGCTGCACCAATTTACATTCCCACCAAGAGTGTACGAGGTTTCCCTTTTCTCCACATCCTTGCCAATATTTGTTATTTGTGTTCTTTTTGATGATAGCCATTCAGGTGTGAGTTGATATTTCACTGTGGTTTTGATTTGCATTTCCCTGTTGATTGGCAATGTTGAGCATCTTTTCACGTGCCTGTTGGCCATATGCATTTCCTTATTGGAAAAATGTCTATTGAGTTTTTCTGCCCATTTTTTAATTGGGTTGTTTGTTTTTTTGGTGTTGAGTTGTCTGAGCTGTTTATATATGTTGGATATTAATCCCTTATTGGTCATAGCATTCTCAAATATCATCTCCCATTCAGTAGGTTGTCTTTTCATTTTGTTGATGGTTTCCTTTGCTGTGCAAAGGCTTTGAAGTTTAATTAGGTCCCATTTGTTTATTTTTGCTTTTATTTCCTCTACTTTAGGAGACACATCCAAAAAAATATTGCTGTGAGTTATGTCAAAGAATGTTCTGCCTATGTTTTCCTCTAAGACTTTTATAGTGTCTGGCCTTACATTTGGATCTTTGATCCATTTTGAGTTTATTTTTGTGTATGCATTAGGGAGTGTTCTAATTTCATTCTTTTACATGTAGCTGTCCAGTTTTCCCAGCACCACTTATTGAAGAGACTGTCTTTTCTCCATTGTGTATTTTGCCTCCTTTGTCATAAATTAATTGACCATAGGCGCGTGGGTTTATTTCTGGGCTTCTATCCTGTTCCATTGATCTGTATTTCTATTTTTTGTGCCAGTACCATAGTGTTTTGATTACTGTGGCCTTGTAGTATAGTCTGAAGTCAGGCAGCCTGATTCCTCCAGCACTGTTCTTCTTTCTCAAGATTGTTTTGGCTATTTGGGATCATTTGTGTTTCCTTACAAATTTTAAAATTATTTGTTCTAGTTCTGTGAAAAATGCTATTAGTATTTTGATAGAGATTGCAATAAATCTGTAGATTGCCTTGGATAGTATAATCGTTTTGACAATATTGATTCTGCCAATCCAGGAACACAGTACATACTGTGTATCTTTCCATCTGTTTGTGTTGTCTTCTGTTTCTTTTATCAGTGTCTTCCAGTTTTTGGAGTACAGGTCTTTTGCCTCCCTAGGAAGGTTTATTCCTAGATATTTTATTCTTTTGATGCAATGGTAAATGGGATTGTTTCCTCAGTTTCTCTTTCTGATACTTCATTGTTAGTATATAGAAATGCAACAGATTTCTATACATTAATTTAGTATCCTGCAACTTTACCAATTCATTGATGAGCTCTAGGAGTTTTCTGGTGGCATCTTTAGGACTATGTATAGTAACATGTCATCTTTAAACAGTGACAGTTTTATTTCTTCCTTTCCAGTTTGTATTCTTTTTATTTCTTTTCCTTCTCTAAGTGCCGTGGCTAGGACTTCCAAAACTGTGTTGAATAAAAGTGGTGAGAGTGGACATCTTTGTCTTGTTCCTGATCTTAGAGAGGATACTTAGCTTTTCACCACTGAGTATGAAGGTAGCTGTGGGTTTGTCATATATGGCCTTTATTAGGTTGAGATATGTTCCCTCTTTGCCCACTTTCTGGATAATTTTTATCATAAATGGATGTTGAATACTAGTAATTTTATACTAATAGTTTATAAGTCATTTTATGTCTGTTGTTTACAGCCTTACTTCTCTCATTTAATATAGGTAAGAACCAATCCTGAAACTCTACTTCCAAAAAAAAAATGGATGTTTAAAATTAAGCCTTTTTTCTTTTTCATTCATTTCCTGTTTCCCAAAATGGTTTAGAAGAGCTAACAGTAGAATAACTAAAACAATGGTAAAGACTGCTATAGGCAACAAAGGGAAAGGAGATAATTATAACAGAGACCAAGACTAAAGGCTGCTTCTGCAACTGAGCACTGTCATTGGCTAACCACAAAACAATATTTGTTTTTTTGGAAGAGACTAAGATAGCATCTGGATGAGCATTGTTTTAGACTAGGTGTCGAGGATGTCAGAATGCTGAAGAGTGTCTGCTGGAACTGCTGATTTGGGTCTGAGCCTACTTGATGTTGAGTTCTCTTCTCTAGCAATTATTGACTAATATTGGTTGCTTCTCATGCCACTCCCAGAGCAATCAGAAGACTCTCATGAGCTAGAAAGAGGTGCTGTGTCGTGAGAATTCTGTGATCTGTAAAATACTGAGTTAATGCCCCAAGGCCGAAAATTCAGGAGAAATTACTTCCCCAGGTGTCAGTAGTGATTTATTTCATGGGTCTTCTCAGTGGAAACAGTACAATACTCTCATTTGTTATAGATCGTAATGGCTGAGGCCAAAGGTTCCCCTGCGCTCTTTAATTGTTTTATTAAAAACAGAAGGAAAGTTGCTTATGAAAGGACTTATATATAAGTATAGATACGTTGCCTGATTCATTTTCCCCCCACTGATTCTCACCATAGTATCAGAGAAGTGTTACCGCAGAAGAACATTTGGCACCAACATGTAATAAAAATCACTCTCAACTCTAGTCACTTTCATAGAGGTGGAAAGGAAAATGGTGGTTGCCAGTGGCTGGGGAAGGGGACTGGGGAGTGAATGCTAAATGGGTGCGGAGGTTTAGTTTGGGAAGGTGAAAACATTCTGGAAACGCATGGTGGCGATGGTTGCCCCACAGTGTACTTAATGCCACTTAAAAATGGTTCAAGTGGTAAATTTTGCCTTGTGTGTATTCTACCACAAAATGAATAAGTACATGAAATAAAGTAATAAAATTTTAAAATATACTCTGGGGAATCAGAGCACAATCAAGGACCACAAGGCCTTTGTCGAAGATGGATATGGGCATATTAACATTTCTCTTGCATAGACCTCAAAGAAAAAAGTTTGTCAAGCCTGCGTCAGTTCACATGACCTTCACTACATAATGTTATGCACATGATATTCAAAGCAGACACATAACCAGGTAACACTGTTGATTTCCCTTGTCTTTGAAATTCCACCTGGTTCCTGTGGCTTTCATGACGAAGCAGCCTCTCTAGTCTGTTGATTATTCCAGGTTTTAACAGGAACCACAAGATTGAAGAATAAACTGTGACTGCACTGGGTGTGGAGGCATTAAATGCTCAGGGCAGAGTGTCATCCTGTGACTGGTTTAGGGAGACAGTGGGTTGAAATGAGACGAAAATGAGCTTTGAAGTAGACCTAAGTTTAAATCCTAGCTCAGCCTCTCTCTCCTGAGCAGGTCAGATAAGTGGTAATTTGGTCAGTCCTTATTATTCATGGATTAGGTATTTGCAAATTCACCTCTCTGTCTCTCTCAAAATTTGTTTGTAACCCCAAAATCAATAATCGCAATGCTTTCACAGGCATTCCCAAGACAGGTGCAGAGGGGCAAAATTTTTTTAAACTGAAGTATAGTTGATTTAGAATATTGTGTTAGTTTCAGGTGTACAGTAAAGTGATTTAGTTATGTATATATATATTTTTAATTATATTCCATTATACGTTATTACAAGATATTGACTATGGTTCCCTGTGCTATATAGTAAATCCTTGTTGCTTATCTATTTTATGTATGATAGTGTGTATCTGTTAATCCCATACTCCTAATTTATCCCTCCTCCATTCTCTCTCCCCTTTGGTAACCATAAGTTTGTTTTCTATGTCTGTGAGTCTGTTTCTAGAAGTTTTGTATATAGATTCATTTGTATTATTTTTTTAGATTCCACATATAAGTGATGTCACATAGTATTTGTCTTTCTCTGACTTCACTAAGTTTAAAATTCTCCAGGTCCACCCACGTGGCTGCAAATGGCAGTGTTACATTCTTTTTTATGGCTAATATTTTATTATATATACGTACCACATCTTTTTGAGCCAGTTGTCTGTTGATGGGCATTGGGGTTGTTTCTATGTCTTGGCTGTTGTAAATAGTGGTGCTGTGAACGCTGGGGTGCATGTATCTTTTTGAGTTAGAGTTTTCATCTTTTCTGGATGTATGCCCGGGAGTGGGATTGCTGGATCATATGGTAGCTCTACTTTTAGTTTTTTTAAGGAACCTCTGTGCTGTTTTCCATAGTGGCTGCACCAATTTTCATTCTTACCAGCAGTGTAGGAAGGTTCCCTTTTCTCTACAACCTACCTCTCCAGCATTTATTATTGTAGACTTTTTGATGATGCCATTCTGACCAGCGTGAGTTGATACCTAATTGTGGCTTTGATTTGCATTTCTACACTTGATCTTAGCCAAAAGGCCGAGAAGCGATGATTTGCATTTCTCTAATAATTAGTGATGTTGAGCATCCTTTCGTGTGCCTGTTGGCCATCTGTATGTCTTCTTTAGAAAAATGTCTGTTTAGGTCTAATGCTCATTTTTTGATTGGGTTATTTTTTCGATATTGAGTTGTATAGACCTTTTGTATATTTCGCCTTGCCAGCCGCAAATATTTTCTCCCATTCAGTAGGTTGTCTTTTCGTTTTGTTGATCATTTCCTTCAGAGGGGCAAAAATTTTGAATACTATTTAGCCATAAAATGTCATGAAGTTCTGAAAGATTCTACTGTATGAATAAATCTTGAAAACTTTTTGCTAAGTGAAATAAGCCAGACAAAAAGAAAAATATTGTATGATTCCACTTGAATGAAATATCTAGACTAGGTGAATTCATGGAGACAGACAGCAGATTACAGGTTACCAGGGGCTGGGATGAGGGAGAAATGGGGAATTATTGCTTAATAGGTAGACAGTTTCTGTTTCATGTGATGAAAGGTTTTGGAAAATAGATCGTGACAATGGTTGTACATCATGAATGTAATTAATGCCACTGAATTGTATACTTTAAAATGGATAACATAGCTAATCTTATATATGTTCTACCACAATAAGAAAAAAATTTTAATTTCTTAATGAAAAATCAACTTTGGTGCAAAGCCAGTGATATTTTGGTGGTGTTGTTACGAGGGCATAATCCAGCTCACCCTAACCAAACCTTCCTTCCTACCTGTTCCTCTAAAACAGCATAATATAGGACATTTAGTTTTATGGACATATCTAACCTTGAACCTGCAGGCCAGTGTATTACCTTCACCGATCATTTGGTTTCTTAGAATAGGGAAGACTAAATTTTTTACAGTTGTATTCATGATACATTTGAAACTTAATGAGGCAAGCAGTGTAACTGAGGCTGAAACTAGCCTTGGTGGTCAGAAACACCTACTTCATAATGTATAAATGAGCTCCTTAGTTTTCGTACTTTTTCATGGGTTCACAACCTTGTTATTTTAATGTGCAGAAATGAAACGCTTTAAAATGAACTGATTCCAAACAAAGATCACCTGTATTTTAAAATGGCTTTCCAACAGTGTTCTTATGTAAAGGCAAGCTCCAGTCTACATAAGAACGAATGCTTCTTGGAATGTGTCGTGAGGGGTCATTATGGGTCACTTTTCACAGTTTAAAAGTTGAATTTGTCCTAGGATATCTTCTGTTGCTCCTCTCTAACATTTTTCAGAATGGTTCCACGTGACATTGTGACTCTATACTTAGCAATAACGGGGGGGACGGGGGGTGGAGACCACAGCAGGGAGTGGACTAATGATGTTTATAGCTCTCTACTGTGCTTTTCTTCATACCTTTTTCAAGAGAGTTTGCCGCAGAAGCAGACTTATAAGTTTCCAACAATGAAGTACTGGAACTGGCTCATACAGTATCGCTGAATCCAGTTAGTCAGTTGTCAGGAATTTTTTAAGCCAGTTAAATTCAGCCATTCTTAAAACTTAATTATATAAACTTATAAGTAGACTATATTAAAAACCAAAGTAATAAATAATCCTCATCACTTCATGATGACTTTCCCATATTTTACTGTTATCTGTGCTCTTGAGGTTATTTCGTTTATTATATCCATATGGTGGAAATACTGTGTAATTGTATGCTACCGTGCATCTCTTCCCAATCCTGCATCCAATTATGTCACATTGGTAGCTTGAAGTCAGCCCTAGTGGGATTATTTATACCATGGAAATTGGCAAATGCTACAGATTTAGGGATTAATTTTTTTTGTTTTTTGAACCTCTGAAGTGTTTTTCTCTTCCTCTAACAGCTTTTGCATTAGTCTAACTTTGTGTTATGGTCATTTCCCTACTTGTCTTACATATTCTCTTTCAACCAGAGGTAGTTGCTTATTCTTTTTTTTTTAATTATTTATTTATTGGCTGTGTTGGGTCCTCTTTGCTGTTTGTGGGCTTTCTCTAGTTGTGGTGAGTGGGGGCTACTCTTTGTTGCGGTGCACAGGCTTCTTATTGCGGTCTTCAGTAGTCGTGGCACACGGGCTCAATAGTTGTGGCTCACCACCTCTAGAGCGCAGGCTAAGTAGTTGTGGCGCACAGGCTTAGTTGCTCCACAGCATGTGGGATCTTCCCAGACCAGGATCAAGCCCGTGTCCCCTGCATTGGCAGGCAGATTCTTAACCACTGTGCCACCTAGGAAGTCCCCAGTTTCTTATTCTGTGTGTGTCCTTTCCACACAAGTACCCCAAAGTTCTTTGCATGTGGTAGACTGTTAGTCTACTCAGGCTGCCTCTGCCTTAACAGAATATCACAGACTGGGTGGCTGAAACAACAGCAATTTATTTCTTCACAGTTTTGGAAGCTAGAGGTCCAAGATCAAGGTGCTGGCAGGGTTTGTTTTCTGGTGAGACGTCTCTTGGCTTACACTCGGCCACCTTCTTGCTGTGTCTTCACATGGCCTTCGCATGTCTTTCACATGCCTCTGTGCATGGGCACCCCTAGTGTCTCTTCCTCGTCCTACAAGGATATCAGTCCTTTCTGATTAAGCCCCAATCTTGTCACCTCATTTAACCTTAATACCTCCTGAAAGGCCCTTTCTCCAAATACAATCATTTTGAGGTTACGGTTTCAACATGTGAATGGGGAGGTGAGGAGGCACAGTTCGGTCCACAATATAGACATTTATGACTTATGGATTAGATTGCTTCAAAGCTAAGAAATATAGATCCTTCACTGTGTGCCTGTGTTTTTGCTAGTTGCATTATAGGCAAACATCAGAGATCTGCAGTATCCATTCCAGACCACCACAATACAGCGAGTATCACAATAAAGTCACAGATTTTTTCGTGCATATAAAGGTTATATTTATACTATACTGTATTCTGTTAAGTATCCATTATATCTAAAAAAAATGTACATACCTTAATTTCAAAACACTTGATTGCTTAAAAATGCTAACCATCCTCTGATCCTTCAGCAAGCCTGTCTTTCTGCTGGTAGAAGGTCTTGTCTTGAGGTTGACGGCTGGTGACTGATCAGGGTGGTGGTTGCTGAAGTTTGGTGGCTGTGGCGATTTCTTAAACAACAGTGAAGTTTGCTGCATAGATTGACTCTTCCTTTCCCCAGCGATTTCTCTAGAGCTTCCATGCTGTCTGATGGCATTTTCCCCAAAGTAGAACTTCTTTCAAAATTGAAATCAGTCTTCTCAGACCCCGTCAATGCTTTATCAACTACGCTTGTGTCATATTCTAAATATTTTGTTGTCATTTCAAAGTCTTCACAGCATCTTCATCAGGAGTGGATTATATCTTAAGAAACCACTTTCTTTGCTCATTTATAAGAAGTTTTATCATGAGATGGCAAGCAAATCATTCTCATCTTCAGGCTCCACTTCTAATTCTAGTTCTCTTGTTATTTCCACCATGTTTGCAATTACTTTCCCCACTGAAGTCATCCGTGAGGGATGTAATTAACTTCTTCTAAACTCGTGTGACTGTTGATTATTTTGACCTCTTCTCATGAATTATGGATGTTCTTAATGGCACCTAGAATGGGGAATCCTTTCCAGAAGGTTTTCAATTGACTTTGCCCAGATCCATCAGAGGAATCACTTTCTTTGGCAGCTGTAGCCTTATGAAATGTATTTCTTAAATAACAAGAGTTGAAAGTCAAAATGACTCCTTGATCTGTGGGGTGCAGAATGGATGCTGTGTTAGCAGGCATGAAAACAATGTGAATCTCATTGTACTTCTCCATCAGAACTCTTGGGTGACCAGGTGCGCTGTCAGTGAGCAGTAATACTTTAAAAGGAATCTTTTTTTTCTGAGCAGTAGGTCTCAACTGTGGGCTTAAAATATTCAGTCAACCATATTGTAAACAGATGTGCTATCTGTCATCCAGGCTTTGTTGTCCCACTGATGGAGCACAGGCAGAGTAGATTTAGCATAATTTTTAGGGGCCCTAGGATTCTCAGAACAGTAAATGAGCATGGACTTCAGCTTAAGGTCACCAGCTTTAGCTTTAGCCCCTAACTTGCTTTAGCCCCTAACAAGAGAGTCGGCCTTTCTTTTGAAGCTTTGAAGCCAGGCGTTGACTTCTCCTCTCTAGCTATGAGAGTCCTAGATGGCATCTTCTTCTGATATACGGCTGTTTTGTCAACACTGAAAATCTGTTGTTTAGTGTAGCCGCCTTCGTGAAGTCTCTTAGCTAGATCTTCAGGATAACTTGCTGCAGATTCTGCATCAGCTCCTTGCACTTTTATGTTATGGAGAAGACTTCTTTCTCCTGAAACCTCACGAACCAGTCTCTGCTGGCTTCACACTTTTCTTCTGCAGCTTCCTTGCCTCTCTCAGGCTTCATAGAATAGAAGAGAGTTAGGGCCTGGCTCTGATTTAGGCTTTGGCTAAAGGGAATGTTGTGGCTGGGTTGATCTTCTCTCCAGACCGCTAATACTTCCTCCATATCAGTAATAAGGCTGTTTTGCTTTCTTATCATCTGTTTGTTCACTGGAGAAGCACTTGTAATTTCCTTCAAGAACTTTTTCTTTGCATTTACAGCTTGACTGTTTGGAGCAAGAGGCCTAGATTTCAGCCTTTCTCAGCTTTCGACACGCCTTTTTCACGAAGCTTAATCATGTCTAGTTTTTAATTTAAAGTGAGAGATGTGCAACTCTTCCTTTCACTTGAACACTTAGAGGCCACTGTAAGATTATTAGTTGGCCTAATTTCAATATTGTTGTGTTTCAGGGAATAGGAGGCCTGAACAGAAAGAGAGAAATGGGGGAATGGTTGGCCAGTGGAACAGTCAGAGCACACAAAACATTTATCGATTAAGTTCAATAAATGGGGCAAAACAATTACAATAGTAACTGATCACAGCAGCTACTCACCCGAGTATGCCCGCTCTCCCCTGAGAGTGTACTACCGCTTAATAAATCCTCGACTTGCTTTCTTGGAAAAAAAAAATCACTGATCACAGATTATTATAACTAATATAATAACAGTGAAAAAGTTTGAAATATTGGGAGAGTTACCAGAATGTGACACAGGGACACAAAGTGAGAGACTGCTGTTGGAGAAATGGCCCTAATGGACTTGCTTGTTGCGGGGTTGCCCCAAACCTTCAATTTGTAGAAAACACCGTGTCTGCAAAGCGTAGTAAAGCAGAGCTCACTGAAATGATGTGTTCCTGTATATCATTTGAGCCTCATAGCAATATTTCAAAGTAAATATTTTTGTCCCCATTTTACAAATAGAGGCATTGACTCTGTAAGAGATAAAAAATTTGCCCAACTGTGTACAAAGGGAAAGCGTTCGATCCATTATTCAGACCCAAGCAGTGTGACTCCAGAGTCCAAACCCTTAGCCACTCTAGGAAACTGCTACTCTGCTTTTTCATACATGTGTGTGTGTGTTTTGTCTAAAGGCAATATTGAAACTGTTATCCAGAAAGGAAGCAACGGTTGGGGAATTTTTAGTAGCATATACACAAAGGCGTAGGCATTCTGTGAAGTGTTTTGGTAAAATTGGGGTGGGGGAGTCTTGATGGAATTGCAGCTTAAAGGGAGAGTATTGAAACTCCCAGTTCTTCCGTTTCGAAGACGTCTTCTTTAAGACAGGATAAAATAAATAACTGTCAGATAATGCTCCAAACTAAGTGGAAAGTATTTTCTAACTAAACACTGAAGTTTAATATTCTAAATTAAAAAAAATTTTTAAAGGATTAGAAAGAGAGCAAGCATGTGAGTGCAGACAGGCGTAGCCATGGAACAACTCACCTGATTTTGAATCACAGTACTGCTTAGGAGGTAACGGTGATTATTTTCTTTAATTTCTTTGAACAGAGTTGACTCAACTTGAAAGAAATTATCTGGTTTCACATCAGAAGGGGTGTTGCGTCTGTCCTTTCCTCTTAAAGAAACAGTATGTTGACAGAGTCATCCTTTTCTTAGTGTCTCCATCATCCACCCCACGTCAGTAATCTTTGGTGAAAAAGCAAGCACTTGGGTGGCGTGAAAGGGACGCTCTGTGAATTTTACTGTGGTTCCTCCTCAAACCTCACCTGTGTGTCCTGTTGCTGCGTGTCCCTCTCCACAGCCACTGATAAGCCAGAAAGGCAGAGAGATGAGATCTGAGCACAGCAGGCCTTCATTCAGCAGACATTTGCTGAGCACCTACTGTGTGTGACGCCTTCTTCTGAGGGTAGATGGTGAACAAAGCCCCAGGCAGTCACATTCTAGAGGGAAAAGAGAGACATTGAACATGTAGATTATGTATCAGCAGCTGGTAAATTATTTGGAGAAAAGCAAGTTAAGGTTTTATCATTTTCAGCACTCGTGACGTTTTGACGCAGATCATTCTTTACTGTGGAAACCACCCTGTGCATTGTAGGAGGTTTAGCAGCATCCCTGGCCTTGACCCACTATGTGTGTCAGTAACACACACACACACACACCAGTTGTGACAACCAAAAATGTCTCCAGACATTGCCGAATATCCCCTGGGGGTCAACTTTAGCTCCAGTTGAGAAGCGTTGGTCTAAAGAGTAAGAGGTGGGGGTGCTGATTTATTGGCATCAGGGACGACCTCTCATAAAGGTGACTTTTGAGCAGAGACTGGAAGAAGTGAGAATAGGCATCGTGTAAATATCTGGGGGAAGAATGTTCGCAGCAGAGAATGGCTAGTGCAAAGGCACTGAGGTGAGAGGAACAGCAAGGAGGCCATTGTGAGCAGGACTGAATGGGAAGAATGTAGTACGTGATACGATCAGCCAGCTAGCTCTTCTGCAGGCCGGATCGTGATCCCATAGTGAGGACTTTGGCTTTGAGTCAGAGGGGGATGGGGAGTCATGAAGGGTTTTGAGAAGAGCAGTGATGTGACCTGGTTAATCTTCAAATGTTGTTGTTCTTGCTGAATAATCACCTGCAAGTGCACAAGGTGAAAGAAAGCCAGGGCCTAGAATCAGCTGTGGTGATCATTCCAGTGAGCACTTAGTTGAGGCTAGACTGGTTGTGAAGGGGTGGGGGAAAGTGACTGAATTCTGGATATGTTTTTTGTTTGTTTGTTTGTTTGTTTGGCTGTGCCAGGTCTCAGTTGTGGCATGCTAGATGTAGTTCCCTGACCAGGGATCGAACCTGGGTCCCCTGCATTGGGAGTGTGGAGTCTTAACCCCTGGACCACCAGGGAAGTCCCTCTGGCTATGTTTTGAACCTAAATCTGACATGGTTTGCTGTTGAATCAGACATTGGGTATGAACAAAAAATAAAAATAAAAAAAAGGGGTTTTGAAATATTCTTCTTTGGAAATACCCCAAATGAGCTTTTATTCTTGATTTTTGATCCTCCACCTATGGGAGTTTAAGCGTGATGCAGACATTGTTTAGGCATTAGGTTTTAGACTTATTTCCTAAATTACTTCCTGAGTAAACCAATTAAAATCATAATGTGCGTCTCCAGGAGAAAAGGGAAGGAGCCAAACTCGGTACGATTTTACCTCTCAGAGCCTGCTGCACAACACTGTCCTCCAATTGCTTGGGTACTGAAATTCCGGCAGGCGGGGGCCAAGTGAACAAACGGGCCCTCGGAAGCAGCCCGTCACCCCGTGCTCATAGCTGTACTGCTACCTGATGATTCTCCAGGTCCCCATTTGAGAACACGTGTGCACTTTTCACAGAATCCACCATGTGCCGTCAGTTCACACAGCATCTCTCCCTTCTCTGTAGCACCTGCCTTGTGAGACCCTGGGCATGTGCTAGATATTGCTGCCCCGGACTGACGTAGATGAACCAAGGTTCCAAGCTTCTCAAGCTGTAGGGGAGGAAAAATGGGAAATGAAGGCCCAATCTTCTAGTTAGTCTCTGAGTTAAGATGGGCTTTTATAAAACCTTCCAAGTGTGTCAGCCCACATTGGTGATTACACTCCAGGAGTTTTTACCTTTACCTTGTGAAGTCACATTTGCTTTCCCCGTAAAGCAGTGTTTCTCCTGGTTGGGTGTGAAGTTTTTATTAAGAATGCAGAATTCTGAGCTCTGTTTCAGACCCAGAGGGATAAAAATGGAAATAATGTTCACTAAGGGCCTCAAATGATTCTGGAAATAATGTTCACTAAGGGCCTCAAATGATGCAAACACTTGAACTACTGCTCTAGCATTAGGAATTGCATTCACTTCCAAGTAACTGAAATGTAAGTAAAGAACTAGTTTATTTCTTTTATTGCTTAAAGAAGTTCAGTGATAGGCAACCCAGGGCTAGTATGATGGCTCTGCAGTATATTCAAAAACTCCCATTCCTAAGGTTACTTCATGGTATAAAGTGGCTGCTGGACCTCCAGCCATTGTATTTACATTCCAGCCAGGAACCAGGAAGAAGGGGAAATGGGCAGAAAGGGCCTTTGTCAACTACTTGACCTCCTTTAAAAGAGCTCTCCCAGAAGTCACATCTTTACATGTCATTGGCCAGAATTTATTCACGTGGCCACGTTAGCTATGCCAGAGATACAGAAATATTGTTCTTAGCTGGCCATATTGACGCTCTAAGTAAAATGATGGTATTCTAATTAAGGAAGAAAAGAAAATGGATATGGATGGGCAGCCATCCCTGCCACAGCTGCCTTACACCATCATACCATGGTGTCGTGGAAAGACGGCTTAATTTGGAACACATCATTTCACTTACTCTTGGTTCATTTTGAACCATATGTTCTGTCATGGAGAACACCAAAGGAAAGCATATTTACCATTTCTGTGGTCAATCATGCAGACCTATTAGGAATCTACTATATCTTTTTTTCTTCTTTTCTGTCCATCCGCTAGTCTTTTTTTCTCCCCCCTTGATAAAGAAGGCCAAGAATCCAAGAAAGACAGAGGAAGGGGATGAGGAAGCCAAGTTCAAAGGTGTTTTAGCTGTGTGACTCTCAGTGTGATGAGTGTAATGTGCCGCCTCCAGGGTTTGTGGAGGGTTCCTAAGATGCTGTTTATAAAAACACTTCAGGCGTAAGACCCACTCATTAAAAAAACACCTTCCTTGATCCCTTCTTCATTTGGACAGTGAAGGACAATTGATTCTAAATTCAACCCCCAAATTCTGACTTCTTTGTTGTGTTCCCGCACTAAGAAAATAGAGATGCTTTTCATATGCAACATGTACCACCCCCAAATTTCAGCACTTTGCCCTTAGGATTTCTCATTTTTGTGAGAACTGGTGGAGTCCCCCTGCTTAAGCATATGTGTAGGTGTAGAAGGAGACACCTATAAACTTGAGTGAAATTGAACAAGTTCTTTTGCCTCCTCTGGGTCTCTTGGGATGCCTGGCAATGTCATGGGTTGGCTGTTGAAGGAAAACACTTGGGTGACTCTAAAACTCTTAAAATGGGCTCCCTGAACCAACAGCAGGGGCATCCTCTGAGAAGTGGCTAGAAATGCAAATGGTCACCCCCGCTCAAGGCCGCCTGAATTAGAAGCGTGTATATTAACAAACCTTCCACATGGTTCCGGTGGAAGCTAAAATGTGAGAACCACTTTTCTAAGTAAAGCACTTTTCTCTCCGACAAGGAGCCATTGACTTCTCTGACTTCCATCTCTGCTCAGGCAGAAATGCTGTCAACTGTGCAGTTCCTCTGACAAACCCAGTCTTTCCAACCGAGCAAGGTCTTGCATTGTAGACTTTATTTGCACACTGACTAAAGCTCTTACAATCTGCCTGACAGAGACTGAAGTTATTGCCAAACCTCGCTGTTGGGAGTAACACTTTAAATAAAGGCCTTCAGCTATTTCGTTTTCCTAAGCCCGTTTATTGTGTTCAGAATGCTTTTGTTCAGAGGAAATGTACCTCCTATGACTACACCCAGCACACAATCACAGGGCTTCGCTACCTGGGAATCTGTAGATGAAGTGAAGTTCTTAGCTCATTCCACAAACCTGCTTTTGGAGAAGTACACTCGGTAAACACGAGAGGAAAAATCAAGTTATCAACCTGTCAGATAATAGCTTGGTAATGATCATCGTTGACAAAATTCTGTTGGATTTGATTATTTACTTGTGAAAATTAACAAATGAAACATGTTTGGCTAAAATGAGCAATCTGCAGGCTTTTCCGAGATGGTGCCAAATTTAACTTTTGTAGTGCCAGAAAGTATACTAAATATTTTCCCCTTACCACTGGTATGATTGGTGTTTGTTTTGAGCTATACAGTAGTTTTATTGTGGAAGATGTCAAAGCATTTCCATGCATGTATGTGGCATTTCCATGTTCAGCCAGAGACAGATTGGGAAGGAGAGCAGTTTCTCCCTCATTCCCATCTGTCTGCTAATCCCCTTTGCTTAATGAAGAGCTTGCAAAGTCCAGCTCCTAAACACCAGGAGGAGACACCGAAGCCAACGTGCAGGGGGTTATTTTTCCTCCTGGACTTGAACAGGCTTTGAAGAGCACTGGAGGTGGTGAAGGACCCACTCACTGTCTTACCTCAGAGCAAGTCAGATCACCTACCATGTGATATGGGGGTGATTTGGTAGGTTGTTAGTGAATGCTTGCTGTTTTAGTTTAACAATGGAGCATTTTACTAGGTAAGTTCTTAAGTCATCCACCAAATTATTGGTTGCCTTGTGAGAAATTATGTTAGCACATTTTATATTCAAGGAATTATTGAAATACTGGTAGAAAAGATGCATTTTCAGTGATGGTGATCAGTAGGCTTAAATTATAAAAGGCACAACGTAAGACATCAGGCCAGGAGAGATGTTCCACAAGAGTAGTCACTGCCTCTGTTAACTTAAGAATTCAGTCTTTAGGATGGACCTCAGCATACTAAGATATTTATTTACCACCTAAATATCTCTAGAGCTCTCCATCACTGCGTCCCCCTTAGCCCAATCATGTGTTGGGACTCCTTTATCCTCCAGTCTTAAAATGGCATGGAACCTCTCCAATCCAATATCCAGATGTAGCCCTTGCCCAAGATGGGGTAATCAGGAGCCTTCTGTAAGCAATTGGAATTGAGCAAAGCTAGTCAATCTAGGGTGGCCTCTTGAACTGAGGTTATGTAAACTCAAGTCCTTTGGGGAACAGAACTGCAGAGACGAAAGAGTAGAGCCAAGGTAGAAGGACACCAGGCTTAGGGAGATGGGAAATCCCTCACCAATCACCTTCCATTGGAAGTTTCCATTTCCTCAAGAGGCTATAGCGTACTGCTGAGTTTTTTGAGAAAACACTTCATCTTTACAATAATGTACCTTTTCTTCCCCCCGAAACCAAACTAGCTTAAATAGCATTTTATCCCTTGCAACCCTATTTCTTAGACCATTTATATGTAGGGGCTCCCCAGGTTGAGTGTCACTCTACACGACGACAGTGTTGCCCTACCTCTTAAGATGGAAGGAAGGCCAGGAAAATCTGTATTGTTCCATTTGGAGTATAGCAAGCTGAATAATATACTTACTGCTGTGTGCTCATATTATTCATTGTTATTGAGGGCCACACGCTTTGCCTGCACTCTTGTTTAATTATCACAGTCATATGATGAGGATCCTGAGAGGTTCTGTTAACTTGCTGAGGAACACAGGGATGGGAAAGAACAGAGCCGTGACTGGGGGTTCAGATCTCCCTGGCCGTGCTGCAGAAGGTACAGGGAAGTCTCCAGCCTGAGTCGGCCTTGAACAGTAGCAGAGAGGGCTCATTCAGGGTACCCGTTCGGAAGACGACTACTCTGGGCAGTGAAGAGAGGGATGTGTGAGTGATGAGGGTTGATGGAGAGGGAGGTCGATGGGGCTGACATGAAACACTTCATGATCGAGCATCCACAGTGATTCATTTTAGTTTTTTTAATTTATTTTATCGACGTACAGTTGATTTACAGTGTTGTGCTAATTTCCAATGTACGGCAATGTGATGTGGTTTTACATATATCTACATTCTATTTCACAGTCTTTTCCGTTATGGTTTATCATAGGATATCATTCCCTGTGCTCTACAGTGGGACCTTGTCGTTTCTCCACATAGCGATTCATGTTATATTAGCGTCTGTCCCTGATGTTCTCTAACCATAATGAGAGCTGTGAGAATGACAAAGTGATGTTGCCGCCAGGCTTTAACACCAGTCATTTTTTGACCTGGGAGGCAAAGCCCATTCCGCAAGACCTAGGGACTGCGCCTGCTTCTTTATACCTGGCCCTTACCTGATGAGGCACATGGGACACAGTTCTCCTGAGCACATAAAGCTGTGCCAGTTTCTGATGGGCTCATCGCCAGCTTCTGATCCCAAAGTAACTCACGATCTGGGCTCGTGTTTCTTCTCAGAGACAGTGCTGGTAACCTGTGGGCTGCCTTCAAAATCCAGAACCATTGCTTCCCATCCCGGGACCTGGCTCCCTGCCAGGTGCCTCTAGGGAGGGGTTGCAGGGCTCTGGGTTCCGAAAGCCAGCTAGTCTACGGCAAGAAGCCTGTTTATGTTTGCCCTTGGGATTTGATTAAGAGGATGACACACACATGATGGTGAATGGTTACGATCATTTGTTACGAAAATAAGGATAGCTTTCACATTTTTTTTAAGGCTTTGTCATCACAAAGCCTTCTTCCTCTCTCTTCTAACACTTATGATTTTGCTTCTGGAGATCAAAGTAGACAGAACTTTCGCAACTCTTCACCCTGGCATTCCCAAAACATATGGTCATATCCAAGGCTGCCGAAACTCAAGGGAATGTGACCAAGTTTGTGGAGCATAACAGATAGGCTGAATGTAGTGCTCCAAGTCTTCTGTCTTCTCCGTTTTATTGAATGAATGCCTTTGTTTCAGAAGAGCTGGTCATGATGCTAAGAGATAGCTGAAAAGTATTTTCCATGGTGTCATCTGAGCTCGTGGGATTTATTTTATTTATTTATTTATTTATTTATTTATTTATTTATTTATTTATTTATTTTTTGCCTCTCCTATGTAAAGCATACCTTCTGTTTTGGCCACTTTTTTCCCCTAGTTTTGCATGCAGCTGGATGGTAGAATGTCTGTTTTCTTTTCTCAGGCAAAATTAGGTGTTTGATGCTTTCCCAAGTTGTTGTTAGGGTTGAATGAGCCTCAGAAATTGTAAGAATATGTCCTAACATCTATAAACAGGAGCATTCTAGGATGTACCAAAAAACTCACGTTAATGACAGTTTTTAAGTACACACTCTGTATCTTGAATTCAGTGGCTCCTTTTTTTTTTTTTTTGATAGATCTGTGCTGCTGCCTGTCCTTACGAAAAGCTCAAAACCTAGAGGGCTTTTAATGTAGGTGGAGGCTGAGGGACCCAGGAGTTCTCTGTGTGCCAAAGGCTGGCTTTGACTCCAGCGCCAAGACAGGCACTGACACATCTCTTTGGCTAGAAAGGCAGGTTACATGCTGGAGACTCACAGAGAAAATGGTAAAGTCAGCTCTCGGGGGAGCCTGCCGAGAAAGCCCTACCCTCCAGGTTCACCAGCATGTTTGCCGAAATCTCTTTTTCTTGGAAAGTTTGCTGGCTTTATTTTTCCCTTGCAGAGAGAGGAAAAGCCCCAAGACATGAGTGATTTGTGGGACTCTTTCTTCAAGGATGAATTTCTCTGCTTGCAGTGAAACTCATATGCTGTTGAGTTTCACAAAGGATGGGGACAGTGGGAAGCAGATTGTGTGCTGTTGTGGGAATCCTCTCCCCAGGATGTGGGAGTGGGCAGGTGGTTTGAATAATGGGTGAGTTACCTGTGTGCTTTCCATCTTTCAGGTTCACCAGTACTATAGCTGTCTGCCAGAAGAGAAAGTTCCCTATGTCAACAGTCCTGGAGAAAAACTTCGAATCAAGCAGCTATTACATCAGCTGCCACCACATGACAATGAGGTAAGAAAGGGCTAGAGGGGCCTTGGGAAGACTTTTCTTAGAACCTTCTGCAAATCGTTACCTTTTTCATAATCAGAATGCTGCAATCAGTGAGATCCCCAACGAAAAACTCTGGCAATGTATTTTAGGTTTTAGCTTCCTTAATTAGAGCTAAAAGAAGCTGTCGGACATCTTCTGGAGAGGATTACCGAAAAGCAGAATCTCATTATGGAGTGGACTTGCCTCTGTGCCTGGCACTACTAGCTATTTGTGGTAACCAGGGAGCACTAAAATTTGAAAGTTAAAGTCCAGGTTTTCTTAGTTGAAGAATGTGCGATGCTAGTTGCCTGAGCATGTTAGACGATTAAGTTTCCCCGGGCAGTTCAAGCCCAGCACAAACTTTGTGACTGTCTTGAATTCTCAGCATCATTGCTTAGTAAGTGAGTGTGTAAGTTTTCCATGTTACACTGCAGTAGAAGTTACGTGTCCAGATTTGCAGCTGTGAACATCTGTGTTTTTGTCATTTCCAGTCCAACTTGCCAAGGTCACCCTTTGTACTCTTGAAGGTATGACTTGCAGGCTGTCCTTTTTTCTGAACCCAGACCCAGGGCACTGTGAGCAGGCATTCATGGTCTTTGAATTGAAATGGATCATCAAGGGAAATCTGTAAATAACACTTTTAAAGATCATCACATTTGGGAGATTCAGATTTGCAAACTAGAAATTAATTTTCAAGTATCTGGTTTTTAAAAATAGTGATCCTATAGAATCGAATTGTCTACTTAACTCTGTGATTTAAAGAAAAACAATTTTAAGTCGAAAGGAGAAATTTAAAACCCCTTTAGAGAGCTGGACCCCAGCTTTTTACCAGCTGCCCCCACCCACGAGCTCAGCCCCTGAGGAAATGAGTGAGTGCTTTTTTTCAGTCTTTATCTTCCCACATTGAAATAAAAGGAAAAAATCAAGAGCCTCAAAAATAATTTTGAATAAGTAGAGCAAAAGCTTAAAAACTGAAGCAACTCCCTAGAAAGACAGCCATAATTCCCTTTCCTGTTGTTTATTTCAGACTTCATAAAACACATTTAAATAATGCTTTCTCCTTTAAAGAGGAGCGCAAGCGTTGTAACCCGATGCCCAAGTTAACTAATTTGGAAGTAAAAATGCCTGTTTTTACAAGCAGGAGGGGTGTGCCTTTCTTTCAAAGCATGTCCATAAATTGTCAGTGGTGTAACCATATATTCTGGGCTTTTCAGGTCATTGCAGTTCTTTCTCCACATGAAGACTCCTTTTTTTTTTTAAACATTTTTTTACTTGATGGAAGTGATCTGCTCTTTTCTGCTCTTCTCTGCTATTTAATGGTTAATTCTGTTTATGGTTAACTGTGATTTCATGGATAGAGACCCTTCAGATTTCTTCTTCCTGTTAGTGAGAGTTGCTTACATGTGACCCAGTGGACAGATTTGCCCATTTGACATGGTTTTTTTAAGGACAAAGGGTGATTCTAAAATAAATATTTGATCATTCTCTTTTTCACCCAGATTAGACAATTTTGATGTATACAGCTGTTGTGGTTTTCAGACTCATCCTAGTTCAAAGATTTCCCTTTAACCATCTGTAGGACAAATCATCTGCGCAATTTGGTTATCCTTCCTGATGCTCAGATTATTCTAAAGTACGACAGGGGTTGGGATTAGACACGTGTTTCCCAGAGTGTAGTAGACCTGTGACTTTGGGTGTTGCATGGACGTGGCAATAAATAATATTGAACCACGCAATGAGAGACTCACTCCCTTTTAAATTGTATGGCGTTCCTTGTGACTGAGTGGTCAAGGTGGAAATTTTAGTTTCTGGGGACAGGTATCTCACACCTCTCCAACTTCTGCTAGTCTCCATTTTCAAGTAACAGCATTAAGAACCTCTGTTTCAGAAAATCCCACAAAGCAAAAGTAGCCAGCTAGAATCCAACAATGTGGTTTTGTTTTCACTCTTGTATTTAGTTTTATGGTCGCCCTATTTTTCACAAGCAATATTGCTTTTCCATTTATAGTCATAATATACTTTCTTTTCAAGTAAATGCATTCAAGTAAAAAAAGTGAGTCAGTTTTTAAAACCGTATTAAGTAAACAATAGTTCAAGATTACAGCAAAATTCCCAAGGAGTGCATAAATAAAAGAGAGAATGGTGGGCTTCCTAGGTGGCGCAGTGGTTAAGAATCTGCCTGCCAATGCAGAGGTCACGGGTTCAATCCCAGCTCCAGGAAGATCCCACATGCCACGGAGCAACTAAGCCCATGTGCCAAAAAAAAAAGAGAATGGGGAACAGCAGATTTGAATAGCTTTAATGTCCCTCCCTTAATTCTGTGAGTTTCTGTGTTGGACAAGAAGGAAAGCATCTTATGCAAGTTAATGCATTAATCAAAGCCCAGTGAGCAGTCCTCTCCCTCCTACACACACATAAAGACGCAGGGACTTCCGTGAAGTATCACAGATAGCTCTGGACCAACTCCTCAGTCTCACGCCTTTGGCTCCCATCTCATTTTGGGAAACAGAAGCTGTGAGCACGTGGACCACTGTTCTGGCTCGTTGGCCCAGAGCCATTCTTTGGTGTCAAAGATCGTTTCCACAGGCACATGGAGGTGAAAGTATCACTATCAATTTGAAGATCCAAATCACTTTGAAAGAAGGAGAAAGTCCCAGATCTTGACTAGCAGCAAAGCTATCCCAGATAATCTGGCCCTCGGTGAACAGAGTGCGGCAGTGAGGATGGAGACCATTTATATAGACCGTGGGCCTGTGCGAGACTGGGGCTCTGGAGTTTGGAGCCTTGAGGAAGCTCTTTTGATGGTCAACAATCCTCAGGTAGAGACTCACTTAAATAACCCCAAGCCTGGTGGTATTCAAGTGCCCGCTGGGACTGTGAAACCAAATGGGAGTGTGTTTAATGAGCAAACTCTGAGGTCTGGGCTTCAGGAACCCTCAGGAGCAAGGGTGACCCCTCCATGCCATCCTCTGTGTCTGTCCAGGTTCGCTATTGCAACTCCCTGGACGAGGAAGAGAAGAGGGAGCTGAAACTCTTCAGCAACCAACGGAAACGTGAAAACCTGGGTCGTGGCAATGTCAGGCCCTTCCCGGTCACCATGACAGGAGCGATCTGTGAACAGGTGAGCGTGGATCCCGAGGTGGGCCGAGGGGATTTCTCTGGCATCATTTCATTCATTCATTCGACAAGTTTTGTTGAGAACCTACTTTGTAGGCCTGGGGGATACAGCCGTGAACAAAAGATTTGAAAGCTTGATCTTGTCCTTATAAGGAGTTCCATTCTGGGGGAGGAGTCAGACAATAACATAAATAAGATAGAAAAAAATCAGCGGGGAAGGGGGTTAGTGCTGGGAGTATGGGATGGTTGCAGTTTTCAGTAAAGTGACTGGGAAGGCCACACGAAGACATGCAGGAACTGAGGGAGTGAGTCATGCAGATGGCAGGGATTGGGGGTGGTATAAGGGAACAACAAGTTCAAAGGCCCTGTGGCAGCATTTCTGTTGTGTTTGAGGAACAGCAGGTTGGCCAGTGTGGTAGGGCATAGGAGATGAAGAAGAGAATGGGCAGATGAAATCAGGTTTCATAGAGGGTTAGGTACGCCACTGGAAGGAGGTAGGGAGCCATTGGAAGGATTTGAGCAGAGGAATGACATGATGGAATTACATTTTAAGTCGAGTCCCTTAGAAAGTGGAGTTTCCTCTTTTCCAGGATCATCCCAGGACCAGTGCCATTTAAAGAGGTGGCAGATGTTCATCTCCCTGGGTTTGAGGGTTCTATAGCACAGTACGTGGAGTCCCCTGCATTCTTTCTAGGACCTCACTGAGTTGAAGGTCCGGATTTGTTTTTTCTTCTTCTCTTCTGTAGGATGCTCCGGGCTTGGTGGAGGAGGGTTTCCCAGAAAGCAGGGTAGGAATCCAGCCTGCCTGGGTTCACCCTGCCTCACCTCTTGACCTCCAAAAGCCTTCTGGTGCTGATGGTCATATTTTGGGCACTTCTTTTAGCCCTGCTGCTAAGGGAGCAGCCTCATCTAACTCCTTAAGCACTTTAGGGACCCATTCATGTACTGAAAATAAGTGAACTGGGTTAGTGAAGCAGGGGCGAGATACTGCCTGAGCGGAGGAGATACCATCTGGGGGCTGTTTTTTAGGGTTTCAAAGGGAGAGCGTGAGAAGGTTCAGGTGAATGAAATGGAGATGCTGATTAACAGGGGAGCCAGAGGACCACCAATTTGGCAGTGGGGGTGGGGTCTTCATCCTTGACACCTGCCCGTGAGATGCCGGGGGTCAGAGGTTAAGATGTGAGATTCTGTGTGCTCAATTCAGGGCCTCTGTCACTCTTGTGTCATTCTTGACCAGTCCAGGCGGGCTTCCCTAAGGCAATGGGAAGGTTGGATGTTTCATGGGCAGACGTGAAGAGTGGTCAAGAATAGTGACGAGAGCCTAGGGGCAGAAAGACATAAGATTGACTCATGTTTCTGCCAGATGGTGGTGGCCATGCTGCTTTTCCTAACGGTTTTGCTGCAAAATGGGGATAACAAATGCCTAAGTCATTGAGTCACGTTGAGGATTAAATGGGATTCTGTGTTGTTAAAGTAATTAAACAAGGAGGCCATTAGACTGGGGTGGCTGTAATGCCTTGGTAGCCTGTATCAGCAGACCAAAACCTAAGCCAGTCAGGGTACTGGAGTCCGAGGAAATGAAACTGAGAAACAACCAATTGCAGACAGCCAACCAGGCTTTCCCAAATAAGGGGACCACTTCATCTCTAGTCACTGAAATACCTTCCCTGCTTTGCTTCCATGTCTTCTCTATAAAAATCTCTCCCTGCGTTCCTGTCCTTGGAGTGCACCCAGCCATCTTCAGTTTGATGCTTCCTGCCCAATTCAAATCAGTGTTGGAGCAAATAAACTGGAAAACTTTAATGTGCCTCAGTTCATCCTTTAACAGTATGCACACCTCAGCTCTACTAACGTTGTCACAAAAGGCAGGGGTACCACTTTCTGTAACATAGTGTCTTTCTTATGTGTGGTCACTTGCATGAATGAGCCCCTAGAGACTATTCCATGAGACGTTGACTTCCTTTTCTATGAAGCATCACAACCCTTCTGATGGCCATGGTGTGGGAAAGGTCTAGAGGTCGCTTTTCTACTCTTTAGATGTTGCCCCCAGAGCTCAGTGGCCCATGTGGGGCCATAATGCTGGACACTCAGGCTGTGAACCTCAGGAGAACGCCAGGGTCAGCAGAGAGCCTCCCCCTGAACCTGTTGGCTCACACTTTACTCCTCCTTCAAAGACCCCACCATGTTCATTTCATCCCAAGCACAACTGTAAGCGTGGGTTGTCAGGGACTTTGCCTTGTTCCTCTCTGGGTAGAGGAGGGAACTTTGGAAATGAATGAGAAGCTAGGAGAGGGAGAAAGAAGAAGCCCTTTCCATAGTCAGGCCTTGGGAATGATACCTTTTCAATCGGGACTATGTGAAAAGATGGTAGGGGAAGCAGGCCAAAGCATGCGTGAAAGGCTTCTAGAGAAGATGGTTAAAGGTGGGCATGTTTTTATGAACCCACACCCCTTCCACCCTAAGTGCAGACTCTCACCTCCTCCCGGGCCCCTCCAAGCCCCCCTCCTACCACCCTCACCCCGCACAGCCTCCTCCTCCTGGCGTGAGACATGGCTGGGCCCCTGGCGGGAGTTTGCAGTATCTGAAGGGTGGTGAGACCTTCGCTGCGTTTGCCTCCTGCCAGCAGAGCTCTTGTATGTTACTATACTGACAGACTTTTCCTTTCTCTCCCACCTCTGTCATTCTTTATTTTCTCAGCGACGTGATCTTCTTGTAGGCTCTAGGAAGGGATGGGGGTGGGGTGGGGCGGAGAAAACCCTGCCTGCCACGTGTGTAAAGCAGGTGGCACAGTAACTAGTTTGAAAGTAAGGGCTCAATAACCAGCTCGTGATGCCGGTGGTGGTCTTGTACCCTTTCCGCGGGCGCTGAGAGATGGGGGCCGCTGTTCCTCCTACTGACGTTTCTGTTCGCCTCGCAGTGCGGAGGCCAGATCAACGGCGGGGACATTGCTGTGTTCGCGTCGCGCGCCGGCCACGGTGTCTGCTGGCACCCACCCTGCTTTATCTGCACTGTCTGCAACGAGCTCCTGGTGGACTTGATCTACTTTTACCAAGATGGGAAGATATACTGTGGCAGGCACCACGCAGAGTGCCTGAAGCCGCGCTGTGCAGCCTGCGACGAGGTCAGAGCCCGCTCTGCTCCGCGGAGCGCGCAGCCCCGCCGTCACCCCGGGTCACCCTGTAGCCAGCACGTTGGCCTGTGGTTCCTGCATGGAAGAAAACCACCCTCTTATAGTAACCATTTTGAGGGAGGGTCTAGCTCCATCCCTGGTTGCTAGAATGCCCAGGACTGTGGCCTGCTTTACTAAATGTGACAGTCTCATGGGCCGCTAGGTGGGAAGACAATTTCTAGGGCTGAGGACGTTCCCAGGGGCACTACGTCAGTTCAGAACTTAAAAAAAAAAAAAAAAAAAAAAGGCACTGTGCCACTTTACATTTCAACCCAAATCCCAGGAAGTCATCAGCAGCAGTAATAGTGTATCATTTATCTTAAAATCTTGTGTTTCCTGAGAATCAATGGGACAGATTGGTTTGAGAAGACAAGAAAATGGGTAGCATGATTTGATTCTCCCACAATTTACAAAGGTTCTGATGAGGATTCAGGGGGCAGATGGCCACTCTGTTTGGATACCTCTACCCCACACGCTAAGAGTACTTGAATTTGCTTTTCCGAGTCAGAAAGCAGATGGGGCACGAGGTTCATACCTGGTGTTAGCAGTCACTCCCCTTTTCCCCTCCCCCCAGCCCCTGGCAACTACTAATCTAGCATCTGTCCCCATGAATTTACATATTCCGGACATTTCACATACTTGCATTATTACAACATATGACCTTTTGTGTCTGGCTTCGTTCACCTAGCACAGTGTTTTTGTGGGTAACCCGAGATACAGCATATATCAGTACTTTCCTTTTCATGACTGAATAATAACCAGTTGTGTGTATAGATCACATTTTCTTTAGCCGTTTATTAATTGATAGACATTTACATTGTTTCCAGTTTTTGACTATTATGAACAATGCTGCTGTGAATATTTATACAAGTTTTTGTGTGAATGTATATTTTCTGTTCTCTGTGTGAAATTGATGGGTCATATGGTAGTTCTGTGTTTACCTTTTTGAGGGAATCTAAACTGTTCTCCAGAGCACCTGGAAACCATTTTACATTCCCACTATCAATGAATGAAGATTGCAGTTTCTCATATTTTCCTCAATTCTTGTTTGTCTTTTTCATTATGGTCACCTTAGTTGGTATGAAGTAACATCACTTGGTGGTTTTAATTGGCTTTTCCTTAATGGTTTAAATGGTTGAGCTTTTTTTTTTTCATGTATTTATTGGCTATTTGCATATCTTCTTTTTGGGAGAAATGTCTAGTCAAATCTTTTGCCTATTTTTTCAATTGGGTGAGTTTTCTTTGTATTGCAGTTTTGTAAGGGTTGCTTATATATTCCAGATACTAGTCCCTTATCAGATACGTGATTTACAAGTATTTTCTCCCATTCTGTAGTTATAGTTTCACTTTCTTGATGATGTCCTTTGAAGCATGAAAGTTTTTTATTTCAGTGAAATCCAGCTTCCATTTTTTCCTTTGCTGCTTATGCTTTTAGTGTCATAGCTAAGAAACTGTTACCTCATTGTCTGATCCAAGTTCATGAAAATTTACACCTGGGTCTTCTTCTAAATATTTTATAGGTTTTTTGCTCTTACATTTAGGTCTTTGATCCCTTTTGAGTTAATTTTTGTATGTGGTGTGAGGTAGGGGTCTGGATTCATTCTTTTGCATGTGACTATTCAGTGGTCCCAGACAGGTTTGTTGAAGAGACTGTTCTTTCCTTCCATCAAATGTCCTTGTCACCCTTGTCAATAATTAATGGGTCATAAATGTCTGAGCTTATTTCTGCTTTGATTACTGTAGTTTGTAGCTCCTAAATCTGTGCTTTGAAATTGTAAAAAAAATAACAAAACTCTGTCTTAGGGGGTCAAAGCACAAATGCTTCTGAGGGCTAGGCAGTTAGCGTAAATGACGGTGACTCATTTTAAGGTAACAGTGAGTGGTGAAAAAAAATGACAAGGTATAGAAATCATCACTCATCTGAAAGCAGCAACCCCTCATATTGTTGCCATGCAGGAATGTGTAACACACATTGCCAAATATTGTACCTTCAGAAGAGAATCCAGGATTCCAGGTGTTTATATGACATTTCTCATTTTAAAAAAACACTGTGCATAAACCAGATTAAATCGATACAGCCAAAGTGCCCATGAGCTGTCAGTTTTTAGTCCTGCTTTATATTCTTTAGGGTAGAACATTCCTTGTCTTGATACAACGTGGTTAAATTAATCACTGGCCAGGCCAGAAACTGTTTAATTGTGCTTTAGGTAAATCCACATGTGGGAACTGATAGAAAATAAACATATACATATAGATTTTTGTTTAATAATTTGTGGACAGGACCTATTTTCCTACCCTTCCAGTTTGGGGCTCTCATAGCTTTCTTCTTTTAAAGTACATTCTCATGGCTGGGGCTTATCCACTGACCATTTGGCTTCTCCACCTCCAGATCATCTTTGCAGACGAATGCACAGAAGCTGAGGGGCGACACTGGCACATGAAACACTTCTGCTGCTTTGAGTGCGAAACAGTGCTGGGCGGCCAGCGCTACATCATGAAGGAGGGAAGGCCCTACTGCTGCCACTGCTTCGAGTCCTTGTACGCAGAATATTGCGACACCTGTGCCCAACACATAGGTGAGGCGATGCTTGGTGCTCAGCTTGGTCCTACTCTGACTGGATCCGCTTTGTGTCTGGTATAGTCAGAATCCCTTTGCTTGCAAGTGATAGAAACCCAACTGATATTACCTTAAGTGAAAAAGGAAATTTCTAGGCTCACAGTACCAGAAAAGCCAAGGAGGAGGTTGGTTTCAGGTGAGGATGGATCAAGGATTCAAGCTCTGTTTTTTTTTTTTCCCTTCCGTGTCTCAGCACAGCTTGCCTTCTCTTGGCATCATTTGGAAGCAAGCTGCCTTCACAAGGTAGCCAAGGTGACCCCCCCCCCCCCCCCCAGTCATACTTAGTTTTAGCACTGGTATTCTCTAAAAGGATAGGGTCGTGTCTTTTCCAATATCCAGGTCCAGTCCTCCAAACAGGAATGCTGTAGCCCCTCATTTGGTCATCTGTTCCACCCTGGAAAGAAAAGAATAGCGGGTTCCTGTTGGTCTGTGTGAGTCATAGACCCACTCCCAAGGTGTACAGTCCCACTACCAATGGGAGGAGGAGAGGTCTCAGAGGAAAATATGAGGGGAAAATATAAGCAGATGTCTTCCACAGCCTCCTTGGAAAACCTCAGGGGTCAGCAGAGAGAAGAAACAAAGCAGTCCTCTTGGTAGGAAGAGATAGTCAAGGAGATCAAATGGTTTCTGGCATGAATGTCTTTAAAAAAATCAGCAAAAGCTGACCCAGCCAAAAACACAGCAGAGAACCTCAAATAGCTCAGAAGCTATAAACTCCCCAAAGAAGTGGCAGATCTGAGATGGTGAAAATCACTTTCCCTTTTCAAGTAACTGATTTGTTCTGCCCTTCAGCACGATTCCCGATCATGCTGCATCTGTAGCTTCTTCATTCAACTTGCCTGTTCTGGCACCTTGAGAATGAGCTGCCCTTTAAAAGAAAAAAAAACTTTGGCAATGGATGAAAGTCTTTGAGACCAGCAGCCTGATCTTCCTGTGGCTTGTGCAATTCCAAGAAATCTGCTCGGAGCTGCCAACTTCTTACCTATAGTGGGGAGATATGGAGATACTCAGTCTGGGAGCCCATTTTGCCCCACTGAAAAGATTTTATTGGGAACAGAAAGAGGTGGCTTTGTCTCCCTGGTGCATCCGAAGTGATGCAGTCAAATGAAAAATTGGCTAGTAATTTGCAGGGCTTGGGTGCTGATGAAATCACAGCTCTGAGGCCTCTAGTGTATGCTCAGTGGTCCTTTGTTGTTGGAGAGTCCCTCCCCTGGACTCAGGCCCGCTTCCGTGGAGCGCTTCTGAGCTGGAGTCCCTGCCAGGCCCAGGGATGAGCATTGCTGTGCCAACCTTGGTCCAGCAGCGTTCCGTTCTGGAGGCTGGGATGTTGTGAAAATCCCCTTTCCCCAACCCCTAAAAACCTTCCCCTCTCACAGCCTGATGTGTCAGCTGAGTACCCACCAGCTTCCATTTCTCACAGGGTCAGAGCGGTTGAACCGACATACTTCCCTTTATTCTAAGCGCTAGGAAACAAGGGGCTTGATTTGGACAGGTGCCTGGGCAGGTGAGGAAGGGCGGGGGGTGAGCCTTGTCAGGGGAAAGGGTATGAGGTGCTGAGCCAGCACTGCTCACTGTGGCTCCTGGGTCTGCAGGGAGGTGCCTGCTCGGATGAGAGGGACTGAGTGTACAGACCACTGACTTCCGGCAACCATACCCCCTGCTTGTTAGGATTTCTGTTTCTTCTGTCCCTTTCCATTGAGGCTTAAAAGCCTCTCCAGAAACTGCCACTTAGAATTTTCACTCAGCAACTTGGATGAGAGGAAATATGTCACCACAGCGTGTACCCCTCGGAAGTTCCCTCTGTTTTCTTCTGTTTCTGTCTTCTTTTAGCTTTGATTGGCATCCCCTTCTCCTTCCCTCTGAAATCCATAAAAAGGCATCAATGCTTTTATCAGAAAAGGGGACCACTGTGGCCTGCAGTATTATCACTGCTGTGGTTAAAATGCTGTGCCTGATCTTTTTTTCCCTAAACCACCTTTCTGTAAAATGTACTTTTCTTGCAACAGAGAAAGGGTGTGCTCTATATATCATGCATGCCACAGTGTCTGGGTGCTTTGCTCTGACCGTATTATCCAAATATTCCCTATTTATACAGCCGCTCCGTGCGGACCCTGCATCAGGCAGCCGTTGCCAGGGCAACGGTACTTTTGCCTGCTCACAGCAGAGTAAACAGTCCTATAAACAGACTGAGGCTGTAACAGCAGTAGACACATACACCCTCGGAGAAGTACTTAAAGGGCTTAGAGCGGGAATAAAAAAAGGAACGCTTAGATGTGGAACAGCCGAGCCCTTTTCCAGATGTTTGGAGTTCAGGAGCCGTTCAGAGCACCATCTGACATCGCTGATGTTTATCAGGGACCACGTTCCACGGCCTGCTGGGCCGCCTCGGAACGCGCCTCCCCCTCCATCTCCCCGCTGCGACCCGGCCTTCCGTGAGGCCCCTATCCCCAGGACTCGGCCCCCGCTGCCGCATCTGAGCGTGTTTCCTCGCAGAAGCACAGAGAGGCAGCTGGTAGGGGACAGGCCGTAGGAGCTGGACTTCCTGCACACCTCTGACGGGCAGTGGACAAGGCTGCAGCCGCTTGAGATGCTGTGCTGAGTCGGAGCTCACAGGGAGGACCCAGGGCAACCGGGATGTCAGAGCCAGCTCTCTGGAGGAGGGGCGACAAGGGGAGAGGAGGGAGGGAAGACCAAGCCAGCCTCCGAGGTCTTTCTTGGACAGCATCCAGGTAGCGGCCCTCAGAGCCGAGAGGGAGACAGGCATAGAGTCCTAATGGAAACACAAGAATCCTGCTGGGAAGAGTGAGCAGAGTCGAAGCGCTCTCTGCATCTTAACCCAGTTCATTCTCCCAGCAACACTCTGAAGTAAGTACTGTGATTATCCCTGTTTTATGGTAGAGGAGACACAGGCACAGAGACATGAAGCCGCTTGCCTAGGGTCACAGAGCCTGACAGCGGCCGAACGAAGCTGATGGATTTCGGCGTCTTTACAACCAGCTGGCACGGTCTGGAGCTGTGATTTGAACCTGCATTTGTCTGAGCCCTGATGCTTCCCTCTTCACTGTGAGAGAGTTCCGCCTGCCTGTGTTGCCTGCCCCTGCCTCCCACCACAGCCTGACAGAGGGAACGTGTTTTTGGAGCCGCCGCTCTGGGCCTGCTGTCTCGAGCCCCTGCCCTGCCAGTTCTCAGTCCTCCTGGAATGCGGTGCTGAAAGGGAGCTGATTCAGTGTCCCTCTTATCTTGCCATGGCCCTTGTGGCTGCTCCTGTCCTGCTAAAAAGCCCCTCTTGGTCCCTAGGGCCTGACTCCTAAATAAACAGAGACCCCTTCGTTTGGGGAGGAGCTCCTAGGAGAAGAACTTAAACTTACGCTTCTCTCTCCCTGGGCTCTAGGGACATAAAGGTAAGGTAGGGAACAGGGAGGGTCTGGAGAAGCCGCTGTGCTTCTGCCTTTGTTCTTGCCCTTCTCCTTTTCCCTGTTTCTCATTCACAACCTCTCTGGACAAGTCTCTAAAGGTTATTCCTGGGAAGTTCAGACGCGGGACTCTCAGCCACCAAAGGTGAAAGTTCACGTTGGTACTGCCTTTCAGGAAAGACCTAGACATCAGGATCCTTGCAAGGTCCCCTCCCATCCCGTGGTCATTGCTGGGTCTGGTTCTCAGCAGGCTGTCTCCGTGGGAGCAGGGCAAGAGGGCTCCCACAGCTTCCAGCTGCCATTCTGCCCAGTTAACAATCTCCCTGCGTTGCTATCTTAGCAACAGTCCCAGTGACTCTCCCATTGGCCAGGGCAGGTCATGTGCCCACCCCTGAGCTAGTCACTGGGCCAGAAGACTCGGTGCTTTTACTGGCCAGTGCTGGTCCAGGCATGGCTTTAGCCCCGCCCAAAGCTCACGGCCCAAGGGTGACAGGCAGATGGTGTCCCACAGCTGGGTTTAGTCCTATAACTGGGAGAGGGCAGAAGAGATGCCGAGAAACAACAACAGCCGGCGCTGTGGGAGGTTCCCAGAAGCAGGTGTAACAATGTTATGTAAAGCAGACACAGCCCTAGCACGGGGAGGAAGTTACGCAAAGGATGTGCATGCTTGTGGTGAGGCGATGTCTTTAACAGACCACGTCCAAGCTTTTCCTTACCGTGAGCTGAAGTCCACTTTTTTCCTTTACACTAAGCTGCTACAGTGCTTACCCCTTAGAATGCCATATGCCGGTGATGGCATTCAATTCATTCATCCATTCCACACGTGAAGAGCCCCCGTGATGCCGCAGACCATGTTTCCTGGAGATACCCCCGAAACTTTGTCACACGGCTTCACTTCTAGTAATTAACAGACGCACGTATGCAGTGGTTCCGTGTCAAGCAGTATTCATGCTGTGAAGGAAATACGGCAGGTAAGGGTGGAGAACGGAGAGCAGCTTTTAGGGTGGACAGGACGACTCCTCCGAGGAGCTGCCGTTTGAGCAGATCCCTAAGTAGACGGACAGCAGTGGTTATCAAGGTCATGGGTAGAAGCAAGACTTCCTGGCTACCGATCTCATCTCTGACCCCTAGCTCTTTTACACGGGGCAGGTTATTTAACCGCCTCTGCCTTGGTTTTCTCATGTGAAAACTAGACGTAATATTAGAAACCTGCCTCATACGGCTGAGAGGTTAAATGAGTTTACATACATGCAAAGCATTTAAAGCAGTGTTTTTCACACCTTTGTATCATTGCTGTCTCTCTGGAGGAACATGCCCCAGGCTGAAGGATTCACGGACAGGCCATTTGGATCCAGTGTCTCTGCACTCAGAGCAAATGAGTTAAGAAGGACCTGACTGGTAGATCAAGGGGGCTGTCATAATAGGACATGAATACTATTCACGTGGGGGCCTGATCGTTGGTTTATTGACATTTTATTCTGCATCCGGCAGCCTGAGCCAGACCAGGATGCTCTGTGTTTCATGTCGTAATGTAATACTCTGAGCAGCTCATCAGCCTCTTCCACGTCTTTTCTTTTCCCAGGAATTGACCAAGGTCAAATGACCTACGACGGCCAACACTGGCATGCCACCGAGACCTGTTTCTGCTGCGCTCACTGCAAGAAGTCCCTCCTGGGGCGGCCCTTCCTCCCCAAGCAAGGCCAGATCTTCTGCTCGCGGGCCTGCAGTGCCGGGGAGGATCCCAATGGCTCTGACTCCTCCGATTCAGCCTTCCAGAACGCCCGGGCCAAGGAATCCCGGCGCAGCGCCAAAATCGGCAAGAACAAAGGCAAGACGGAGGAGCCCATGCTGAACCAGCACAGCCAGCTGCAGGTGAGTTCCAACCGGCTGTCGGCCGACGTGGACCCCCTGTCGCTGCAGATGGACCTGCTCAGCCTGTCCAGCCAGACGCCCAGCCTCAACCGGGACCCCATTTGGAGGAGCCGGGACGAGCCGTACCATTACGGGAACAAGATAGAGCAGAACCAGTCGCAGAGTCCCCTGCAGCTCCTCAGCCAGTGCAACATCAGAACTTCCTACAGTCCGGGAGGGCAGGGGGCCGGGGCCCAGCCCGACATGTGGGCCAAGCACTTCAGCAACCCCAAAAGGAGCTCATCGCTGGCCATGAAGGGGCACGGTGGCAGCTTCATCAAGGAATGCCGAGAGGACTATTACCCGGGAAGGCTGAGGTCCCAGGAGAGCTATAGCGATATGTCCAGCCAGAGCTTCAGTGAAACCCGAGGCAGCATCCAAGTCCCCAAATACGAGGAGGAGGAGGAAGAGGAAGGGGGCATGTCCACTCAGCAGTGTCGGACCCGTCATCCCATCAGTTCGCTGAAGTACACCGAGGACATGACGCCCACAGAGCAGACCCCCCGAGGCTCTATGGAATCGCTGGCCCTGTCTAACGCAACAGGTAGGTTCTGTTTACCTGGAACACAGAGAGCAAGCGGGAATCTCGGGGTGACCTGATGCCGGTCCTTAGGATTTTTGCATTGCGTCCATCATGTGCCCTCCACATGCCCTCCTCCACCAGGTTGCTGAGGAAGGTGAACCCAAGTGTCGATGGCATCTGTCTGTGGTTGGATTTCCTCTAAGCAGAGCCTGAGTCAGGGATTAGGGTGCCTGTGATGTGTCGAGGACATACTCCCAAGCAAGGGGGAGTGAGAGAAGCCTGGAAAGGTGGGGGGAGGAGCCAAGTGAAGAATGATGTCTGGGCTGGAGTCTGGCATCAGCCCGAGCCCACAGCGGGCGCTGGAGGATGAGTTGTACCATATGGTTGGTTGCTTCTTGGGTCAAAGGGGCTGACATTTTGCATTACCGTTTCAGTCAGCGATTGGCCCTGATCTGCTGGACAGTTACTTGGGGATAAGGATGTGGGTGTAGGCGTGGGGGCAGGACAGCTCCTCTCAGCCAAAGGCAACATTCAAGACAAGGGGCAGCTGTGCGCTGGAGGGGGTACTCATGGGACAGGGTGCTGCTTGGGACATCAGAGCATCCATGACAGCTTCCGTGGCCGTTCTGAACTCCAGTATCTCAGGAGGGAGTTGGTTTTAATGTGTAAAGATGAAAGAAAGGGGGATAGGCAAGGAGAAGGCAGGCAGGCTGAGAAGGACACAAGTGTTGAGAGAGACAGGCAGACGCACAATTCATTGCCTGCTTTTGCCAGCCAAATTGTCCAGCTGGTTTGTGTGTACTTGAAGACAATGTCAGTGTTCTCTCAGACGGCACTAACCAAAGTATAATTTGAGGATCAGGGCTGTCCACAGCGTATCCCAAGATAAGTACTGAAATTGACAGTGTCTAGAAACTCTTAGAGCAGTTGGACATTGCTGCGACATCCAAGTGCGTGTCCAGTGGGCTCGTCTTACTGGTCCAGGTGCAGACCACTCAGGGTGTTGTAGACCCACAGGTGAGTTGTCTGTGGCATGTGCTGGGTATCAGTCCTGCTCAGCTGGGTCACATATCAGGCCGCCACAATGGATTGGAAATGAAAAAGCTGGTCCTTCACTGTGGATGGAGCTTGAGAAATGCTGCTCTAAGATGCACTGTCTCTGCCCCTTGTGGGCAGGACACCGAGGAGGGAGATGCACGTCTGTCCCTTACAATAGGGATCCCAGAGTCAAATGTGTCTGTCTAGGTGGAGATAGTGACATCAGCCTCATCTGGAGGGACAGCCACCACTCAGGTCCAGGGATTGTTGCCACTTGCAGGGATGTTTATTTATTCAACGAAGAGTGATATAGCTCTTGCCATGTGCCAAACATTGTTCTAAGCACTGGCTAAATATTCACTCACTCAGTTAAATCATCACAACCCTTTGAAAGAGAGTTACTCTTAAAATTCTCACTTCAGAGTTGAAGAAACTGAAGCACAGAGAGGTTGAAGGACTTGCCCAAAGTCACCCAGCTTTTAAAAACAGGGATTTGAGCTTTTCTGCGTGTAACCCCAGAGCAGTGCCCTTAATCACACCAGGCTACCAGACTAATCTGATTCCATGCTGTCACATCTTCCAGTTTTTCCAAAGAAGTTAAAAATGTGGAGTTTTAAAAATGTGAAACCTATTGGAGCTCTCTGATGGATAAGCAAAACGTATCTCTGAGTTGTAGGATATCTATACAGTGTGTTTTCAATTTTCATTCCCCTCCGTTGCTTTCACAGCTGTGTTCTCATTTGTCCTGGAGGACAGAAAGCAGGTATCCTTACCCCCATGTTTCAGACAACAAAAATGAGGCCTTGGCGACTAAGCACCTCGCCTAATGTCATAGAAGTGAGCAGTTAGCGCAAAGTGATGGCCGCCTGGCTTCCAGCCCAGTTTGTGCTATTCTTGAAAGCTTTATATGCTATAATTATTTAAGAGGCCAGGAGATAAGTGTGTAATTCAGACTCTGAAGCAGTTTCTCAAAGCTAGACCACCTGCGTGAGAATCATTCGCTGCTTGACCGACCGAAACCTGGACTCCAGGACCTCCCCGCCGGCCCCCCGCCCCAAGGCCCGGTATATGAAACCCAGTAGAGGTGGGGCCCAGGAACCTGCATTTTTACCAGCCCCTACACAGCCACTGTCTGAGCGCGGTCGTTCCTGGGTTTGTCTGTTCTGACACTGTCATCCTCATACTGTAACTTAGGAGGAAATCAGGAGGTCTAGGGCTTGAAGAGTGTTGGAAAGGCCACGTGGGTACATTTGGAGAATATATAGTCTCCAGTCCTACGGAAGAGGCAGGTAACTTGTCCTCTAGATTTCCTATAGATCCTTGGGCAAAGCAACAGATGCCCCTCTGTCTGTGAGGTGTTTGGAAAGCAGCCCTGAACCTGGTCTGACAGAGCTGAGAAAAACTGCTCCGATCAGCACTGTGTGGTAACGGTAGCCACAAGCCACGTGTGACTATTGAAATTTGAGTGAATTAAAGTGAAATGAAATGAAAATTTCAGGCCATCAGCTGCACAAGCCAGAGTTCAAGTGCTCACCAGCCTTGAACTGTATGTTACGTTTCATTTCACTGTCATCAATTTCACTTTCAATAGCCTCCTGTAGCTAAGCTAGAGGCTACTGCCTCCATGGACAGCACAGCTGAGGAAGTGAGCTGCTAGGATGGGCACAGCTTCAACCCCATCATTCGTCTCTTTGGAAGTTCTCTCGTGAGCCTTGGTTTTTCAAATTGTAACCGCATTAATGGTTTGAGTTCCGGTTCTGGAGTTACACTCCCTAGGTTCAAATCTAGCCTTCAGCATTAGGAACTGTGTGGCCTTGAACAAGTCGCTTAAATTCCCTAAGGGTCAGTGTCCTCATCTGTGGCATTTGGTGAACGGAGCCCTTCCTTCATAGGGTTTTTGTAGAAGGAATGATACACACTTAAGTTCGTTCACGTAGTCTCTGACGCATATGACCCTCCCTCATGGTCACCTGCTACTTTTTCCTATTATTTTTTCTCTCTCATCCCAAACATACTGGTGCATGGATTTGCATGTCTTGAATTCTGATATCTCCCGGCATCCGGCAGCTGTGCAGGTTTGCATTTTTAAGTTTGAAGCTGCTGCTGTGGGCTCCTCTTTTCCCTAGCCAGCCTGAGAAGAGCATGAGAAACGGGACTGAAGAAATCCATTTTGTGGCCCCGTGTGTCCATGGATCTGTCAGACACATCAGTGCGGAGGGGAGGTGGTAGCTGATGTTCGTAGCACTGCTTCATTACCCACCGCTGGAGCACAGCCTAAACAGCCTCTCACTTCCTGCGCTGCACACACACACACGCACACCAAGGGCGTGGTGTTGACTAGACTTGGAAAGTCGTCCTTTTTGCTGCCGACCCTCACTGTCGCATTTGAATTTTGCTAGAAAATTCAGTCGTCTTTTGAGAAGGCAGTATTCTGAACTGTTTGTGTATCTTTAAACCAGAGAATCCCAGTCTATGAGTGTAGGCAGGTGTCACGAAAGGCTTAGTGAAAACGCCTTGATCCCGCAGCCAAAGCTACATTTCAGGATAATGGATTATTTTTCTCTTCCATGACCAGTAACTTGTTATTAACTAAGTCTGCAGTGTTTAATCTGGCTTAAAGTGTGATCTTTTTGTGGGCAGCATTTTCTCTTAGAAGAGATCTAGAAAACTGGCCAGCCTCAGATCTGGGCTGTGACACCTCGCCTTTGGTGTAGAAGTGGGAGTGTACTGTCCCTTCTCTTGGGCAAACCCGCTCCATCCCTTCTGTTCACAGGGTGAGTCTGGTGGGCACGGTGGAGACCCCCACCGTGTGAAGTCTTACGGAAGCTCTTTAACCCTGCCATTGCTTAAACATGCCTCTAAAGGAGCTTACAGCCCTGGTGCTCGTAGTATCGGACATGGGAATAACAACATCAGCACCAGCTAACATTATCAGGTGTTTATCACGTACTAGGTAGAGTTCTAAGCACTTTATGGGAACTAAGTCACAACACCCCTTCGAGGTAGATACAGTTGCTTTTCCCATTTTACAGATGACATAGTGAGACAGGGGCTAAGTAGCCCAAGACCACGTAGCTTGGAATTGGAGGAAGGAGCAGGATTCAAACTTGGGCATCCTAGCTCCAGAGCCCGTGCCCTTGACCGCTGTGCCATGGCAGAAGTGGACGATGGTGATGGTGATGGGATGATAATAGTAATAGACCAGTGACTGTGACGTGACATGATAACTTCGTATATAATGTCGCTTCAGATCTCCATAACAACCCTGTGAGATAAGGCTGATGATTATACCCATTTCGTGGATGAGTACACTGAAGTTCCTAGACGTTGTGACCTCCCCACGGTCACCACTGATGGCCAGACTGAACCCGGGTGTGATACTCTGCAGAGCCCTTGCTCTTAACCTCTCTGATCTGCATCCTCCCAGGAAAGGTCGTGTTCACAGCCAGATTTGCACAGTGACTCTCTGTGAAGGGATAAGGATTCCTTTTTCTGGGGCAGCCAGTTTGTTGATGTGTCTGTTAGGCTCAGGCAGGGCTAGAGGGGAGCTCTCAAATGAGAGGTAAACAGCAGAGGCAGCGGTCCAAGGTGACGTGCCTGGGCCAGAGGCCGGAGAGACAAGGGAGCCTCGTACAGACCATCCAGAGGTTAGCACCTGGGCAGGAGGCACTGACGGGGAGGAGGCTGCAGCTGTAGTGCAGGTTGGGGTCTGGCTTCATGTCACACTGGGGCAGGTGTAGAACAGGGCTGGAATTGGGACTGGTTGCCTCAGGCAGAAGTCATACCAGAGGACAGCTGGAGACCATCAGCTGATCCCCAGGAAAGGGCTCTGTGGACAGCGGTGAGGCTGGGGATAGGGCTGTTCCTTGAGGATCAGCCAGACTCTATAAGGAGTGGTTGGGTCAGAGAGAGCTGGGACCTTACAGGAAGGAAACGCAGATGTGGATGGGAGTGAGGGAAAGGGGAAGATGGTTTCTGTTTGTTTGTTCACTCATTGCTTCATTCAGCCAGCAAATGTGACTTGAGTGTCCACCCTGTGAGTTACAGGGGAATGAAGGAGAGCGTGGGCTGTAGACCAGTCAGCTAGTTGGAAGTTGGATTTGGTGGTTTAATACCTGTGTGACCTTAGGCAAAACTGGCTTATCTATTCAGTGCCTCACTGTCCTCATCTTTTTTTCTTTTTCTTTCTTTCTTTCTTTTTTTTTTTTTGGGCTGCACTGTGCGCAGCTTCCAGGATCTCAGTTCCCTGACCAGGGACTGAACCTGGGCCACAGCAGTGAAAGCACGAAATCTTAACCAGTAGACCACCAGGGAACTCCCTCACTGTCCTCATCTTTAGAATGGAATGACAACAGTGCTTTGTACAGTTGTGGGAATTAAATGAGTTAATTCCTATAAAGAATTTAGGACAAAAGAAACTTGTACCATAATGTTTATTGCAGCACTATTTACAATAGCCAGGACATGGAAGCAACCTAAATGCCCATCAACAGATGAATGGATACAGAAGATGTGGCATATATATACAATGGAATATTACTCAGCTATAAAAAGGGATGAGATGGAGCTATATGTAATGAGGTGGATAGAACTACAGTCTGTCATACAGAGTGAAGTAAGTCAGAAAGAGAAGGACAAATATTGTATGCTAACTCACATATATGGAATCTAAAAATGGTACTGATGACCTCAGTGACAAGAACAAGGATGCAGATACAGAGAAAGGACTGGAGAACTCGAGGTATGGGAGGGGGCGGGGGGTGAAGGGGAAACTGAGACGAAGTGAGAGAGTAGCACAGACATATATATACTACCAACTGTAAAATAGTCAGTGGGAAGTTGTTGTATAACAAAGGGAGTCCAACTGGAGGATGGAAGATGCCTTAGAGGACTGGGATGGGGAGGGTGGGGGGGACTCGGGGGGGGGGGAGCCAAGGAAGGGAGGGAATACGGGGATATGTGTATAAAAACAGATGATTGAACCTGGTGTACCCCCAAAAAAAATAAAAAATAAAAATAATTAAAAAAAAAAAAAAGGAATTTAGGACAATGCCTTACACCCTCTAAGTTACTGTTAGAGACTACTCTTAGTAGGTGCCATGGCCTGTACAAGGTGCTGGGGATGCAATGCTGAACTAAAGAGGACATAGGCCTTGCCCTCCTGCACCTCACAGTCTGGTGGAGTTTAATACATAGTAACCATCTGATTATACCATATAAAGTTCCATCAGTGGAAAATGTGGGGATAGGAGGGTATACAAAGAGGGCTATCCAGAAAAAGTGATGCTTAAGGGGTAAAGGGAAAGGAGCATTCCAGGTAGCAAGAGCAGCATGTGCAAAGGTCCTGGGGTAGGAATGTGTGGCAAGTATAAAGAACTGAAAGAAGGCCCTGTGGCTGGGTGAAGCACAGAGAGTAATAAGGCTGGGAAGAAAGGCGCAGCGGGATGTTGCAGAACCATTTCAGATATTTTGAGGGTTTGGGCCTTTTCAGTAAGGACAATGGAAAGCCCTTGAAGTATCAGGCCAACGGGGAGGGGAAGTGATATGGTCAGATTTGCCTCTTGCAAAGATGGCTCCGGCTGCTGTGTGGGGAATTGATTGGAAGGGGGCAAATGCTAATACAGTGGGATCCATTAGGAGGAAATCCAGGACCATGCACCCAGGAGAAGAGGTGCAGCCCCCAAGGTGTAAAACAGAGCAAAGACTGAAATAAGAGGATGCAGGTAATGGTGACTTAGGAGAGGAAATTGGCAGAGCTTTCAGTGCCCTGGGGGAAGAGTCTCGGGAGACTGAAGGGAAGCGATTTGAAAACATAAAAATGGATCAAAGTTTGCTACTCTGTGATTTTTGACCCAGACCAGCATCGGCAGAAAGTACACATGTCACTGGCCTGGATGTGCAGACAGACAGCAGTAGAAGTCTGAGAGGCTTCTTGCTGTCTTTGATCAGGGTTGCAGTATGGTGACATGTGCGTGCCTTTATTATTATTTTTTAATTGAAGTACAGTTGATTTACAATATTGCATTAGTTTCAGATGTACAACATAGCGATTTGGTATTTTTATAAGTGATGCTTCATGTAAAGTTATTACAATAATGGCTGTATTTCCTTATGCTCTACTATATACACTTGTTGCTTATCTGTTTTATACATAGTACATCCACACCTTTAACACACATCACCTACACACCTTGACAAGGGAAGCCTGGTTGCACAATACTGGGATGTATTGATTGCTGGGGGGGGGGGGGGTAATGGGGTAATTTTTCAGTATTTCTGGCAAACTGGAAAAGAAGGGGAAAACATCAGTGTGAGGATCTGAAGTAACAACTGGAACAGCCCACTTTACCAAGAATGTCTGCAATGTTTTTTAATCCTTGTAATGCGAAACATTTTTATATTTGATTTGAGGGCAGGAACGTTTCTCCCGTTCTTCTGCATAACTTAGATATCCATCCTCTAACCCAATTTCTTTATTTAAATTGTTGGTTAAAACCTCCTAACCAGCTGGCACCTATTACTTGAGGGGCTACCCCTCTGATGCGCTTAAAAATCACCTGGCCCAGGTCATCCTGGTCACTTCCACCCCTGGGGCAGATGTGCGGCCCAGTCTGGAATTGCGGATTTCAAAACCTAGAACTCACCTTGAGTTCTGCCAGTTGTCTCCAGAACCAGCCCAGGATCTGCCTGCGAAAGGCATAGGGGTCATCTTTTTTCACTGGACTTTCAGAATTCTTCTGTTTGCAAGCATCAGAATCCCCACTCCAGTGGGTATAAACAAACAAGGTTTTGTTTTAAATCACATAACTACAAAGTTCCCAGATCTTTGGTTCCTGGTGCAGCTGGATTCACGTGCACAAATGATGTCATCAGAACTCAGCTTCTTTCCTCTCTCCGTTCTTGTTTCCTCCACACTGGCTGTATTCTCAGGTGACTCTTCCCAGGGGTAGCAAGGAGGGCTGTGAGCAGCTCTAGACTAACATCCGTTAACATCAGGTCAAGGGGAATGGGAACTGATCTTTTTTAATGGTGTTATTGAAAGTGCCGTTATTGAGACGCATTTGCTTGACTTGAGTCACCTAACGTTTGTTAAAGTCAGGGAGGAGGCGGGGAGCCGACTGGCCCAGCCTGAGTCACATGTCCATCCCAGGAACTAGGCTATGGGTTCAGGGTCATCAAAACTGTAGGGACTGAGAATGGAGATGGGGAGCTTCTCAAAGGGAAATCAAGATAATCTTTTCGAAGGAAGAGGGATTGTGCTGCAGGAATGTAAAAGCCACAGGTACCTCACCCGTATGGGGCCGACCACCCTCCCACCCCTTGATCTGGTTCCTGCCTCCAAAAGCCCCACCATTTAAACTTGACATCAAGTGTCCATTACGTATGTCAGCCATGTTTTTCTGGAGACACAGCTCTGGTCCTTGGGGCATGTCCCTGTGGTGATTTTAATGTAAAGGGTTTCAGATGGTTTGAAGGGGCAGGTTTGAGGGGCAGGTTGGGTGGTTGAGGATGTGATTCAGGAATGCTTTCTGACTGGTCTCATGGGGTGACTTCCTCAAGGCAGCCATGGCCTTTTGTTGGCATTTCTCTTCTCTGAACCAGGCTCACAGATCAGGGACCAGCTGAAAACCAGCAGAGTGAATGTCATAGAATCTGTTTGTTCCTTATTTCTTTCTGAGGCAATGTGTTGGTGTGTGGGGAAGCAGAGGACATTGTCAGAGCCAGGGGAGACAGGTGGGGAGCAAGGGACAGAGCCCAGCCCACGGTGGCTGGTGCACCCCTGCTACCTGCCATGGTCTCGCTGACATTTTCTGGGTCCGGAGAAACTTTTCCAATGTCCCGGTTTTTAATAACCATTCAGGAGGCTTATTTATAACCTCCTTGGGCGTGAGCAGTCAGCTATGCCGAGAGTAAGTAATGGTTTGCTGACAGGAGAGAAAAGATCGCTGATTTTATTCATTTTATTACTGGAAAAGCAACAGTGGAAAAATGGGTCTAGGGTGGAGGCCAGGGGGTGATGGGCTTTTCAGACTGGTAGAAGGTTTTACAGAGTGGGTTTTTAAGGAATGAGCGTATATTTCTCTTGGAACCTTTGAATTTGGGGATCTCACGTGGGAAATGAGCTAGCTCTTGTACATTTGAAAATGGCTTTGAAACTCAGACCTTTAGGATTTACTTTTTTAAATATTGACAGTTAGGAAAATGTAAAAGAGAAAAATTGAGAAAAATGATAAAAATACAGAAAAAACATCCTAACGTGCAGCACTTCACAAGTGCTAATATTTTGGTGAATTTTCCAGTTTTTCCCTGTATGCCGATATATCATTTTTTTCTGAGTTGTAGACGTACTGAATATTTTGTGGCCTGAGTTTCTTCATTTGCATTCTATTATTAGCTTATTTTCAGAGCTTTTGTAACCATCGTTTTTGATGACAGTATTAGTATTCAGTTGAATGAATGTTACCGCATCTCTGGAACTGGACATCTGGGCAGTTTCCAAACTGATTTTTCTTTACATCTTGATTTCTTTTGATTTCCATCAATAAAACGTACTTTTTTGACCTTCCCTTTTCTTATCAACATAAACCTTCTAAATATTTTGGCTCAGTGGCTCACCAGATCCTTGACCTTCTCAGCTTGGCCACTTGGGAAGCAACCTAGCCTCTCCTCCACAAAGTGTTCTGGTGGCATCGTGAGGTCTGTCAGTGATACTGTGCTGACCATCATCTGTCTTAACCACCCCTCTTTCACATGAAGTGTCTCCCAGAGCACTGGAAAATTCATGTGATTGAAAGCCCACTTCCTAGTATGAGCCATAGGGAGCCAGCTTTTAGGAGTGTATTTCTCCATGTAAACAGTCAACCATCCACTCCATCAATTAGAGTCATCCAGGGAGCACTTACATTACATTCATCAGGGATGCTTGTCAATAATGCAGAGTCTTGGGCCCCACCTCAGACTCACAGACGGAATCTCTCAGGGCTCAGCCCTGGACTCAGCTTTTCCAGCAAGGACCCCCAGAGAACTCTCACGCCCACTAAGTTTGAGGAAAGACCACTGAGCTAGAAATACCCAGACTCCTCACTGCATCACCTCAGTGATCAACCATACTTAGCATCTCATGTATGGCTGGAACGTTCACCTGTCCTGCAATGCCCTTTTGCAAGTCCTCTTAGCCCGGAGTCCAGCCTCCTGTTTAGACCAAAGAAAAATTAATTATGCTTCTGGAAAGCTCTGAAGATGTCCCTGACATCAAACTGCTCTTGGTGCAGTAAATATCATTCTAATGAGTTAAGAGCACATGATGTGAAACATATGGATGGGATATTCTTTAATTCCATAGTATGGATTAAGTATGAAAGAGGGTAGTACTTGCCAAGTGGTTTTGGTGTTCTCACTGGATACTGCAGAAAAAGTGGACAATAAAACTCTCTTCTTCAAACAGGGCCTGTTTCAGTTTTGAATCATTGTGAAAATCAAAAGGCCATGAAACCAAAGTTTCATGTGAATTTGAGGCTGGTTGTTTTGTTGCTTGTTTAGCCTGGAATATTTTTCCCAGCCCTCCTCAGTTTTTTACCGGCATCATTTTGAGAGCACCTAGGTAGTTTTGTGTGTATGTGTGTGTGTGCTTGTGTATGTGTGTGTGTTTTCCGAGCTCTGTTCTGCCAGGCGGCTCCTCCAGCCTGCCCCTCGCAAATCAAAACCAGACCGTGACATGTTTCTGGGAGGCAGCTGTCACAAATCAAGCTGAGCAAGCAGTCAGGGCACCGTCTAGAAGATAAAGTCTCTGTGTTCCAACACAGAATTACTAAGAGAAAGCGTAGTGTTTTCTTTGGTACAAAAACTTTTAACAGCTTAAAAACGTCATGCTGAATTCCCCATCCACTTAGCTAAAGATTTAGGGCGTATTTCTCCCCCCCCCCCCTTTTTTTTTCTTTTTTTTTTTTTTCTTTTCTTTTTTTCTCTCTTCTGGAAAATCATCTTTCTCAACTCTCAGCTATCCAAGGTTTTGGCGTTCCAGTTTGCAGACCATCCAGCCCTCATCTTCTCCTTTCTCTGTTATTTTCCCCATGTGCAAGGAGTGGAGGCAAAAACAAGCTCATTTCACTCCTTGCACAAAGGAGTAGAAACTGTCCTTCTGTGCATTTCCAATCTCTGGACTTTTCCTTGGAACAAATCCTTGACTTTCAGCTGTGCCAGGTCTGAGAGATTCTTGTTTTTTTGCAACCAACCATCCTGCCCAGTCAGCTCTGCCTTCCTGGGGGTGTTATCAGTCCAAGGACACCCCATGGGGACTGACTTTGGATTCTGACATTGTGAGAGCATCCATAGCAAGGATTCTATAACGGCCCAGCAGCAAGCAGTCTGGAGCTTGCCAGGGTTTCTCATCCCGGCTGGAGCAGACTTCTGATGGCTGCCTTTCAAAACGGAGGTGCTGATTTAGAAGGGCAGAAAAGTCCATTTCAGGCTTTACTTGTGTTTTTTCCTTGGGAGCAGATTGAGCTCAGAGCTGGAAGGGAAATGAGAGGAGAGAACAGCCTAGAACAACTCTCCCTTTTTATTTCTTTCTTTGTATTTGGATACTGGGTCCTGGGTAAAAAGACCAAGGGGAGAAATTCCCTTTGCCCGAGGTGCACATTCAGGGACAAACACGGCCCCAGGGTGAGCGTGATGGTCTAGAGGAGTGCCTCTCAGCAGGGACGGGTGGAGGTGGGGAGGGTGGGGATTTGGCCACCCAGGGGGCTTTTGGCGATGATTGGAGACATTTTTGGTTGTCACAGCCTGTGGTGCAGGGTGCTCCTGTCTTCTAGTGGGTAGAGGTCAGGGTAGGTACTGCTAAACATCCTGCAGTGTAAAGAACAGCACCTTCTCTCCCAGCAAAGAATTATCCTACCCCGTGAGCCAGTCGTGCCAGCGTTGAGAAAGCCTGGTCTAGACGCAGGGAATTTGATGAGAAAGCATCCGCCCCCATCAGAGCCACTCAGGACCACATGTGAGGAGGTCACGATGTCACATGAAGGGGTGGTCTGCCTGGCCTGGCATTTCAGAAGCCGCCTCTACAGCTGAAAGAGCCCTTTGTGCTTCTCGGTCTGACCCCAGCCACAGTGCGCGTTGCAGGTTACTGTTTAAGGATCAAACCAACCTGGCTGAAATCCCATCACCGCTCTAGCTGCAAAGTGACCTCCGATAAGTGGCTTAAATCTCTCAGTCCTCCTCGAGAATAAATGTAAATTTCTGCCACATGGGGCTGTTGGGGAACGGAAGGTAATATGCAGAAAGCACTTAATTGCCTGCCCAGCACTTGGCAAACTCAATATTTGAGAGTTATTATTGCTTTTATTATGAGGTGGCCCAGAGCGCCGACCTCCTGTCTCTTTCCTCTTAACTCTGTCTCAGCCCATTGCTCACTTACCAGGGAGAAGGAGGGTTGAATGGAACTCAGACATCGTTGTAATAGACAGGGATGGAAGGAGAGCTCCGGGATCAGTGGATGAGCCCGAGGTCTGGCGGTTCTGTGGGTGTCACAGACCCAGACCATGCCGTCGCCCACAGCCGGAGAGCTCTGTGGCTTGGATGTTCAGCCATGTTTGCAGCTGGAAAGATGAGCCCCTTTCTCCCTGAGTCTCAATGTCCCACCTTGTCTGAGCTGAAACAGGCTACCAGAATCTGTGGCCTAATTATGCCCGCATAACACCTATTAGCACTAACGGAGCCCAGCCTCCCCACGTAAGGAAGCCAGGCTGTCAGCTCCCAGACCTCAGCCTCTCCTTTGCCAGCCCCCCTCCCGCCAGTATCAATTAACTTCTCAGACAGTTCCCATTTGCCACAGCTTAGAGGAGTTAATTTGTTCTTTGTATCTGTGGATGAGAAACAGGCCCAGCTCTGGGCCCTGAGCTAGGAAGACAATGGGGGGAGTCCAGCAAGGGAAGTCTTCCACTGACATCATTATCAGCCTCAGAGAGACACCAGCCAGGCCCTTGTCTGCAGATGTGTTTAAAGTTCAGGTCCCTCTGCAGGGGGAGGAATTGCAGCTTGACCTGAGGTGCTCATAAAGGTCTCCCTAAAGCAACCCAGATCTCACCATTTCTTTTTTTTTAATTGAAGTACAGTTGATGTGCAATGTTGTGTTAATTACTGCTGTACAGCAAAGTAATTCAGTTATATGTATATATATTCTTTTTCATATTCTTTTCCGTTGGGGTTTATCACAGGATCTTAAATATAGTTCCCAGATCCCACCCGTCATGAGTGAACCATGGATGACCGGGCTTTCTGTCACCTGAGCATTGTCCTTTGTGGTTCTTCCTGCTCAGGATTTGGGCAGCCCAGGAAGCAGAACGCTTTCTCTGCCTTTTTCTGCCCTCTGAAGCCTTTTATCTGGGGGATGCTGTAGTCGGGGCATGTGGGTGACGCATGTTTATCTGGCAATACTGAGTGGAACACAGCAGATTGGAGGACCCTTTTATTCTAGCTCTTCTCGGAGCCCCAGGACTTCTGCAAAACGAGAATTGTAAGCATTCTTAGTGAGTTTTCAGAAGTGCCATCCCCTCCCCACCCCTGTTGTCATCCAGCAGCTGAACCCAAAGCCCTCCTGGGAGCATTGAGATGTAAATATCGTTCGCGTGCAACCCAGCGCCTAATATTGTCAACCTCAGTGGCAGAAACTGCATACGGTGCCTCGCCATCCTTTATGGTACCCGCCCCCCCCAAAATACGTCTTTAATGGGCTGGGTTTCTGGAGTTGCTAATTTATGTATGTGTGTGTGTGTGTGTGTGTGTGTGTGTGTGTGTGTGTATGTATTTATTTTTAGAGTTGCCATTTAAAAGAGAGCCATGCTCAAGTATCTCCCTCACCCACTCACAGTCCCAGCAATCCTGTTGTCTTCTATACCAGAGTTTGCTACAAGGTTTGTTTTTTTTTTTTTGAAGCAGAAAGAATGGGAAAGAGAAAGGCATTTTAAACATCTTAGTTCTGAGGTGTTTTATATTCATTTATTCAACAAATATTTATTGGGCGCCTGCTGTGTGCCAGGCACTTTGCTCATTGCCAAGTATACATTGGTGAAGAAATCAGACCCAGTCCCTGTGTGGGTCAGGGCCCCAGCAGGAAACAGATGGTGCAGGGAAGGGTAATTAAAGAAAGCCTAATGAAGGAGGCCACTGGGTAGTAACTGAGGCCTTAGGCAGAGAACCTCAGCCAGCCTGCAGCCTGGCGGAGGGAACCAGGGCAATAAATACCCTGACCTCTCTCACTCTCCACCCTGTGATTTCCTCCTGGGAGTCAACCCCAACCAGAAGCCCAAGGGTAAGAGAGCCAGCCATTGGTGCAGCTTTCTGGGAGAACAGGGTGGAGATGGTTATAATTGTAGCAGGGGATGTACAAGCACACACTAAGGGCAGATTATGATATGTGATATGAAAGACTTGAGCAGGGTAAAGACATGAGAGAGTATTGAAGATTCACGACATTAAAAGGATGGTCAAGGAAGCTGTCTGAAGTGACCTTTAAGCTTAGAATTGGATAAGGGGAGGAGGAGAGGAAGAAGCTTAAAGGCTTAAGGAATAGCATATGCAAAGGCCCTGGGGCAAGAGAGAACTTTACAGTTCTAGTAACTGAAAGCAGGCCAGTGTGCTAAGAGTGTAGTTGTCAAGGGGGAGAGCTATACTTAGAGCTGTGAAGCACTCACATTTTATTGCTGGCTCAAATTCAGCCTCCTGGAATCCCTCTGAGAACGCTCTCCTGGCCCCTTTTTAGTGGGGTGTCTTAAAGTAGAAAAAGTTAGATAACTTGCAGAGTAGGTTGGGAAAGCAAGGCAAGAGTACAAAGAAACACTAGTTCAGAAATGTCACGTGTGTTGGGGAGTGTGGGGAGAGAACTTGTCTTTTGAAAACAAAAATGTTTTGGAAAAAAATGTGAGCTCTTTCTGTTGATCTTTGTGTTGTTATAGCTTTTTAAATTTTGCTTTCAGTGCTGATTTCTGGCTTGGTCATATCCTGGATTTCATATACATGGTACACTTGAATTTTACCCCAGGTATCCTGGCTTATTTAGCCAAGCAAATAATATGTACATCTGATTAAAGCAAAGCCTTTCCTTAAGTAAACAGTGGCCCTGAAAACACATGGCTAAACATATGATTCACAAGTCTCCTTTTTTTATTTACACAAATTAGCCAGTTTGGGCCATAGCAAATAGACTTCAGGGCTCTTGGGACAGATCCATTGGTCCTTAAGAAGAAGGTGAATGTTTCCTGTGTGGATGTTGCCATAGTTACAGAAGGCTTTCAGCCAGCCTTCAAAGATCTGAATCCTTCCACCTTTCCTCAAAATTCCTTCCTAAAGTGAAGGTCCACGAGTTCAACGAGATTTTACATAGTTGGGGGGACATCATCATGTGACATTGTCCTCCTGGAATCTCAGCACTGGGATAACAAGAAGCAGCTTCACAGTTTAGGACAGATTCAGTGACGGGTGACCAAGGCTCATACTTACAAATCTCAAGAGCCATCACGTGTTTGAGGCCCTTGGTGGCCTTAGCTTGGTTCCTGTTAACAAGGAAAAGGGAGCCACTATCTCATGAGAATTCCTACCTCGAACTCAAAAGGTCTAAAGTGAATACTTAACACTTACTCTGAAGAGAATGCTCACCATGTCTTCTCCAACTATTTTAGGAGAGAGTTTAGATGGGCACCTAATGGAAAGATGTAAGGTAGTGTCAATGAAGAAGTAATCAGCGATCTAAGAAAGAAATGGAAAATTTTATTTGAGCCAAGTTGAGGGTTATAGCCTGGGAGCAGCCTCTCAGAAAGCGCCAAGAACTGTTCCGCCCATGAGAGGTCAAAGCACAGTTATATATATATATGTGAGTTTTTGAGACAGAGGGCTTTACATTAAATGACATATTATTGACAGTGTGCCCAGTGCACATCTGTAAGTAGAAAGTGATGGGCCATTGTGACTCCTTACAAGATCAGAAAGGAATGTTATCTTTCAAGGAGCTGTCTTGGTGGTAGGAGAACGCTGCTCTTTACGGTTGAGCAGGTATTTCTGCCAGCGGTGGAGGTGTAGTCAGCACTTCATGCAGATACACAATGCACAGTGGAGGGGAGCAGAGGCCAAAGGGCAGAGAAAAATTTCTTATGTTCACACTTTTCTTGTCTGGCCACGAAATATGAATTTGATTTCACAGTGGACACTGAAATTCTCAGACAGTGATTCTCAGTCTTCGCCACACATGGAAGCATCTGGGGAGTGTAAAAGAACACAGATGCCTTGGCCCCGCCCCTAAGATTTCAGTGTAACTGGTCTGGGGTTTGTCCTGGGCCAGGGGATGTTTTAAGACTCCCTGTAATTTTAGGAGGCGGACAAGCTTGAGAAGCCAGGTAGTAAGGCAGATACACATTCTTCAGCAGGTGCGTATATTTCTAGCTTCTGGGACAGTTTATGGGGGGTTGTGCGTCTAGTGCCCTAGTTTGATCTGTTTTCTCTCTGTCTGTGAAGTAGCACACATCCTGAGGGAGAGAGCGCTCATTGCTGAGCATACAGCATGCGCTCTGGTAACATCTTTGCTCTGCCAGATCCTACCCAAAAGCATCTAGAAATTGCCATCAAGGTGATGGTCTCAAGGATCAGATACGCCCTTATTGAGTTCTCAGCTCCGAACGTCAGCAGTTCTGTGACCTTGGACAAATCACCTGACGTCTTTGAGTCTGAATTTCCTCACCTATAACAACCCTTTCAGAGGGTTAAATGAGAAAGCCCTTAATACAATTGCTAGATCATAGTAAACACTCAAAAACATGTGCGGTTTTCATCAGCAGAGATGTGAAAGGCTCTCAGGACGCATCCATTTTGATTCTGTAATAGCTCAGCTCTGACCTGGGAGAGTCAAGTGAAGCACAGTAAACAACAACAACAATTATAGCTGTGATCCGAGTCTCGGAGACGAGGAAACTAAAGATCGGAGAGTTCAAGGTCACATTGCTCGTGACTGGATGAGTGGGGATTAGAGCAGGTTTGCCAGACTATACTTTTCACCACCATTTCATGTATTTCTCTCCATAAAATGAAGGCTCTTGAAAGCAGAGGGAGCTCATGTGACATCAGCCCTTAATCTTGGCTGAGAAAAGGGAGTTGACCCAAAGCTCAGGCTTGTCTCTGGTGGGAAGGGTTCTCCAGAGAGACAGACATCAGCCAGGGAAGCCAAAGTGGACAGGGTCCTCTGACTGCTGCAGGCGCCTCAAAAAATCATCTTCCTCGCCCTTTCGTTGTTTGCTCCCTTTCCTCACAGCTGTCCCGCCCATGTGCTACCTCAGCAGCCAGGTGCCAGCCCGGGCTCAGCCCAGACAGCCTGGGCAGCTGCCATTGCAAGATCAGGGCGACCAGCTGAGCCCGGTGGCTCCCCTCCCTTCCTCCTGCTCACTGCTTCTCTTTGCTCTGGTGGAACCGCAGCCCTCTGCAACTTGCTTGCAGTAGCAAGGATTCAGACCAGTGTATCTCATATTTTGTTTTGTTTTAAATGAGGCAGACCCTCCTTTTAACAAAAGGTGAGACTTTTACACCCCACCCCACCCCAGTTTCTGATTCTTTGCACTCGTCTCTTACTCAGAGACTATCCTCTGTGCATCCCCAAGGTGACCAAGATCAGCTGTCATAAACAGAGCTAAGTCTGTGAAGCCTTTTAAGTGGGACACTGTGTCAATTGCTCATTTACACGTTTCTTGGTTAATCTTTGTAATGACGCTGTGAAGCATACGTATCGTGTCATCTCTCTGTCACAGGTACGGAATCCAAGACGTGCACATGTGGAGTAACTTGTTCAGGACCACAGTGCAGCAAGTGGCTTGAACCAGGGTCCCCACACGTCTCAACTTTTAACCGTAATCCCATGGTTCTCTACCAAGGTGTCCTGCCCGCGCCACCCCACCCCCCCGCTGCTGCCCCAGGACATTTGTCAATGTCTGGCAACATTTTGAGTTGTTACGAGAGAGTGGGATGCTACTGGCATCTGGTGGGTAGAGAGAGACCAGGGATGCTGCTAAACATCTCACGGTGCACAGCCCCACCCCCACAACAGAGAATCACCTGACCTCGTGTGTCAGAAGCGCCAAGGCTGAGAACCTCTGCCAGAGCCCTACACCGCTGAGCCACCTTTTCTTAGTTTGTGCTATGGTGAAAATAGTGGTTAATATGGTGTTAGAATATTGAATATGCTTTGAAAATGCCCGTGCCCCTCGCTTACCCTCAGACTCTCCCCTGGTCGGGGAAAGCACAGCCACGCCACTCCCCACTTTGATAATCCCCAGGTTTGACTTTGTCAGAAATCACTTCATCACATTAGCAGCAGAGGTTGAATCTCTATTCCTAAGTTTCCTTTCGCCTGTGGAGAAGTTCATCTGTGTGCTGGACCAGCTTGAGGAACTCAGTGTCTCCAGGTGTGGAAAAGGAGGTGGGTGCTCTCGGACCACGCCAGCCCTTCCTGCTCCCCTTTCTCCTCTGTCTGCTCCTCCTCTTCCGCTACCGACACCTCTCTTCTTTGTTGAGGTTCCGCTTTAATCAGTGTCTGTGGCCCTCATCCCGAGTCTGATTGGGAGACCTCCAAATCACAAAACAGGACCAGGAGAGAGAAGGTCAGTCGGGATTCCAGGTTTGCCGTCTCTGGTTTTCTTCAGCATCCTGGCGTGGTGTGGCTCGGACAGGACCACAGGGCACGTGGGCACTGCTGCTGGGGCCTCAGGAGAGGAGGGCATTGCCTGTGCTGAGCTGGGCAGGTAGGATCTGGCTTTCGGGCTTGGGAGGCAGAAGACATCCACGGTTGAGAGCCTTCAGTCAGGCTAACCTGGGTGTCAGTGCTCTCTGTGTGCTCTGAGTGACTGACCCCGCCCCCCTCAACTTCTCTAAGCCTCAGATTCCCCTTCTGAAAAATGGGCATAACAGTACTGACTTTTAGGGTATTGGTGAGAACCAAATGAGGTTGGGTATGTAACACTGCTGAGCACCATGCCTTGCCCATGGTAGGTATCTAAAAGGGCACCGCATGTGAAATACTCAGTGGAGAAAAACTGCCAGAGGATGGGCCACAGAGGTGGGGCGGGAGGTCAGGTGCACAGTGCTGGTGGGCGTAGTAGTAGTGGTAGAAATGGCATGAATTATTGGGTAGTTTCTACGGAATGAGGGCTATGCCTAGAGCATCATATGCCGTAACTCACTGTGTGAGAGCAGGGTCTGGTCATATTCCCTGGTGCGGCCCCCACAGACATGCTCCTCTTCCCTGTCCCCTGCCTTGTCTTTCTCCGTGGCACTCAGCACCGTTGGACGTCGTATGTGCTGCGTTGCTTAGTTTGTTCAGTGTCGTCCTGCACTAATGATGTGGAAGCTGCGCGAGGGCAGAGCCTTCACGTGGTTTGGTTTCGCTGCTGTTGCCCCAGCAGCTGAAGCACCGTCTGACACAGCAGGCGTTTGGTAAATCTGACACATGGTAGGCATTCATGACATATAATGCTGCACGAGTGAGCCTCCATTTTACAGATGAGAAAACAGAGGCTTAGAGAGATTCAGAGACTCGCCCAAGATCACGAGGCTCATGAGAGGCAGCCGGAGTCCTGAGCCTTTGTGAGCAGACTGCCTCACGCAGCATCATTTGGCCGGTAGTGATGACCACAGGTAAGTGTCCTTGGGGCTCGTACCTAAAACCAGCTACAGAGGCAGCCCGCCTGTTGCTTGGGTTCAGAATGTCAAGGTCAATGTGTGGGTGGAGATGGATGGTTTGAGATCTAAAACCACCTGCCCTGGTTTCTCCTGCCTCCCTTATGAGCTCCAGATATTTTTCAGTTGCAAACAGCTCTGAATAACTTAGCACGAGATTCAGGGAGGAACTTATTTTCTTGTCACTGCTCACAGTGTCCCAGAAATGAAAAAACAAACAAACAAACAAACAAACTTGTGTGTAACATCCTTGTCCCAAGCTTTGTTTCAGCCCCAGAGAAAGAGCCTGACTTCTAGGTCTCCTGGGAGGTAGGCTAAGGTGAAAGGCGGTAGGCTCCCAATGTTTTCCTTGTAATTTTGTTAGCTTCTCTAATTACAAACAAAACTCATTTTTTAAAAATTACAAAACTACAGAAATGCGTATTATATCAGTTGAAATTGTCCCATAAGTTCTATCCCCACCACCACCATTAGGTGAGTGTTCCTTTGGTATTTATCTCTGGGCATGTACTGACATATATAATTACAAGCAAAAAAAGTCATCATACTGTTTTGCAATTTGCTGTTTTGTTTTTTTTTTTTTTTACTTAACAGTATATACCTTGATTGATTGATTGATTTTATTAGCTGTGTTGGGTCTCCTTGCTGCGTGAGGGCTTTCTCTAGTTGCGGCAAGCGGGGGCTACTCTTCGTTGCCATGTGTGGGCTGCTCATTGCAGTGGCTTCTCCTGTTGCAGAGCACAGGCTCTAGGTGCATGGGCTTCAGTAGTTGCAGTGCATGGGCTCAGTAGTGGTGGCACATGGGGTTAGTTGCTCTGTGACATGTGGGATCTTCCCAGATCAGGGATCGAATCCGTGTCCCCTGCATTAGCAGGCAGGTTCTTAACCACTGTGCTACCAGGGAAGCCCAATAGTATATATCTTGTTCATCTTTCCCTGTTGGTCTTTGTAGCTCTAACTCATCTGAACCTATGTAGTATTTCATTTTATGATTATACTGTTATCCTTTTAACACCTCCCTTATAGCTGGGCACTTGGATTTTTTACTGTAACAATTTGTGTTCTGGTGAATATATTTTTACTTATATTTGTGTGCTTCTTCAAGTTCTTCCATAGCATAAATTCCTAAAAGTAGGATTTCTGGATCAAAGAATATGCACATTGCAAGTTCTATAGATACTACCAAATTGCCCTCTTTCGGTTGTATAACTTTGCACTTCCCTCAAAAGACTAGGGCCTCTGAAATGGTCACTTGGTAGGACAAAATCCTGCTTGAGGACAGGGGCTGTACATCATGCCCAGTGTGGTCACCCACTTGCTCTGATATTTGGGGGTTTTAAGTGCTCAGAGAACAGAGAACTGCTCTAATGGCCCAAGAGTTGGAGCAAGACCAAGTAAAATCCCTCCCTCTCTACCAGTCTCCAGCATCCTGATGGGTTTCTCGGGTACCAGCCATCTGAACAGTTTCCAGGGGAGCTGGGTTGCCATCTACCCTGGCTAGGTTGGCACAGGGACCACACTTAGTGTCAAGGGTTGGGGAATTAAGTCATCAGCCTTCAGCAGCCAAGATCTGGCGGGAAAGGTAACACAAATTGTCCTGGAAATTCTGCATCTGACGGTGGTCTGGGGCTTGGCGGGTCACAGAATCCTCGCACCTTGCTTGGTGCTGGCGAGGCAGAGTTATGTAACAGGCAGCTTTTCAGACTCTGAATTCCCAGGTTTCTGACAAGTATGGGGAGCTGACGCTAGGGACCGGTTTATTCACATTCATATGACTTCAAAGCAGTGGCTTGTTTTTTTGTTTGTTTGTTCTTTAATTTTAAAGGCATCCAAATCAACTGAAGAACTTGTTGAAAATGCAGATTCTTGAGCCTCGATCTTAGAAATTCTGATGTGGTAGATCTGGGACAAGCCCCCCCAGGTGATTCTCACACAGGTGGTGCCAGGACCACACTCTGTTTTAAAGGGAGCCTTGTCCGATCAGCTAGGACTTTCTGGGGAGAGAGCCAGGCTAACAGGTATCACACGATCCATTTGAGGACTGGCAGTAGGTTTAGACTAATAAAAAATGACAGAGTACACAAATCTTGGGTTTTGGTTTCTCTTTCTCTTTTTCTTTTTTTCTACCAATAAACCACACCACTAAACATTTCCTGACTATTTAGGAACCCCCTAAGTATTGGGTTAGCCAAAAAATTTGTTCGTGTTTTTCCATAAGAAGTTACGGAAAAACCTGAGTGAACTTTTTGACCAAGCCAGTATTTTCAATTCTGATCTCTCTTGGCAGCATCCACAATAAGTCTCCTTGCTTCCCTTTTTATCCCCTTGATCAGAAATTACCTCTCCTGGGCACCATTCCCTTTGGGATCAGGTGCTGCTGTGGTACCTATCCAATGATCCATGCTGATCTGATCATGGACAGTATGTCTCTTGGATCATGGAATCGAAAGCACAGACTCTCATAGAAATGGGTGAAGGGGATCAACAGGTACAAACTTCCAGTTATAAAGAACATAAGTGATGGGGATGTAATGTACAGCATGGTGACTATAGTTAATACTGTATTGTGTATTTGACAGTTGCTAAGAGAGTAGATCCTAGGAGTTCTCCTCACAAGAAGAAAGTTACTATGTATGATGACGAATGTTAACTAGACTTATAGTAGTGATCACTTTGCAGTGTACACAAATATTGAACCATGATGTACAGCTGAAACTAATGACCTATGTCAATTATATCTCAACTAAAAAGAAAAAAAAAAAAACCTTGTGAACCACCTCAGAATAAATCACAGAGTCTCAGCTGGGAGAAGCTTGGAGAATCTCTGGGGGAGGTTCAGAAGAAGAGCTGAGATTCAGAGAGGAGAAGGAATTTATTCAGAATCCTTCTGATCTTTGCAGCAGAGTTGGGTCTGGACCTTTGCTTTCCAGACCAGTGACTTTTTCCTCTACCCTAGTAAACACAATTCATAGTAAGTATACAATCCATGGAATTTCACAAAGGAAAATTAAAGATTTGACTAAGGTGAAAGGAGAGTGGCCTGTCTGCATGGCCAGGACTTGGGTGAGGCAAGTGAGGCACCCACCGTGGGTACATAATTAAAAGATGTGCTGAACGCTCAGGAATCGAGATAAGCAGTATTTCAGTGCAGTATTTTTTTTTTCTTATTTTTTTTATTTATTTATTATTTTTGGGGGGGAGTGCAGTATTTTTTTAATAAATTTATTTATTTTATTGGCTGCGTTGGGTCTTTTTTTTTTTTTTTTTTTTTTTTTAGCTGTGCACGGGCTTTCTTTTTAGTTGTGGTGAGTGGGGGCTACTCTTCATTGTGGTGCACGGGCTCCTCATTGTCGTAGCTTCTCTCGTTGCGGAGCACGGGCTCTAGGCGTGTGGGCTTCAGTAGTTGCAGCACATGGGCTTGATAGTTGTGACTCACGGGCTCTAAAGCACAGGCTCAGTAGTTGTGGCGCACGGGCTTAGGTGCTCCGCGGCATGTGGGATCTTCCTGGAGCAGGGATTGAACCCGTGTCCCTGCATTGGCAGGCGGATTCTCAACCACTGCACCCCCTAGGAAGCCCCTCAGTGCAGTATTTTAAGAATCAAAATTCATGAAAAAATTCACGATTAATAAAATATAAAATTTGTAAACAAAGACAGAGTCAGTTTTACTGACTTTTTCCTTTTGCCTCCAGTTTTGCTGGGCATGGCACTGTTACAGTGCAGGGCTAGAAACTATAAGCAGGTATATTTGACTATTAACAGGAATCAGTGTTGCTAAGCCAGTATTTCCCAGACCAGGTCCTTTTGAGTCAGGGTGGAGGCAGGTTGGCAAGGGGTTCTATTGTCTAAATTTGGAAAACAATGCATTTTTCCATCTTCTTTCTGAAAATTTCTACTGCACTTAAGCCAGTGAAAGGTTTTGAGAAGACCTTTTTGCCCACAGAATATTTTTCCACGTAATCCAGAGAGGATACTTTTTTTTAATAAATTTATTTATTTATTTACGTATTGGCTGCACTGGGTCTTCATTGCTGTGAACGGGCTTTCTTTAGTTGTGGCCAGTGGGGGTTAACCTTCATTGTGGAGCGTGGGCTTCTTCTTGTGGTGGCCTCTGTTGTTGCAGAGTATGGCCTCTAGGCACATGGGCTTCAGCGGTTGTCGCTCACGGTCTTGGTAGTTGTGGTTAAAGGGCTCTAGAGCACAGGCTCAGTAGTTGTGGTGCACAGGCTTAGTTGCTTCACGGCATGTGGGATCTTCCCAGAGCAGGGATTTAACCCATGTCGCCTGCAATGGCAGGCGGATTCTTAACCACTGTGCAACCAGGGAAGTCCTCAGAGAGGATACTTTGGAAAAACTTCCTTGATTCTCAGGATGGCTCCGCGTCGGGTTGGCAAGGTGGGAGATTTGAGGGCCTGGGAGAACTCTGGATTCTCAGCCCCTCCCAGCTAAGCAGCTGCTTATTCCATCTGTGTGGAGGGCGAGCCACGTCAAGCCCAAGTTGCCTCGGGAAGTGGGGTGAGGGACACAGACTGGGTGAGACAGGACCTGGCGATGGAGAACAGGAAAGGAAGTACCCATGGCCAGTTCGGTGTCTTCCTGCTTTCTAAGAACCCACTCCTGGCTTTTCTGGCTCTCTTGTCAGAGCTGGAGCAATAGGTTGGTGGCAGCATTGCTTCTGTGGGTGAGAAGAGAAGGAGAGACAGGGTAGAACAAGGCCATGCTTCCTCTCCCCCTTTCTAAAGGTTCCCGGGCTCCCTAGCCAGAGGTCTGGGGGCCTTACATGCTAAGATGCATGTTCTTTGACACACACTTTCCTGGATGTGTTAATGAGAAACAAGGGATGCCAGGCTTTCTTTCCCGAATCATGAGATAATGGAAAGCACCCCAGACCTTTGCTGTTCCAGGTGAGTTCTGTGGACCAACCACATCAGAATCTCCTTGTTAGAAATTCAGATTTTTGGGTGCAGCTCCAGATGCCGTAGATCCAAATCTTCATTATAAGACTATCCCTGGGTGGCTTGCATGCCTTGAGAGGAAGCTGCCATTGGAAGTCTGGAGACCCCTTCAATCCCTGCCTTCATTACTGACTCCTGTCATAATCCTCGACCTTCAGCAAGTTTCTCATCTTTTCTTCTCTTTTCAGTTCCTTATCTGCAAGTACCACTGCCTTCCTCTGTAGAGATGGAGGCACAAATGAAAAGTGTCTTAAATCAAAATTAATAGTAGGAGTAGTAATGGTTACTTGATAGGTTAATTCTTACCTAAGAACTTTATTCTTTAGCTAGAATTTATAAGACCTTGGTTTTTTAAGAGCCCAAAACCATGTCTCTTTTTCTATACATGCATCACTTTTTATCCATTCACTGATTTATTCATCCATGCTTCCATTTTTTCCATCCCCACCCTTTCATCCATCCTTCATACCATCTGCCCTTCCATTTGAAAGTCAGCTCATCTACCTGTTCTTCATTGTAGCCTTTCATCCATCAGTCAGTTCAGTAACTGGCTCTGTCACATATGGTACCATAAACTTTTATGCCAAGAATGGTACTTTGTCAACCCCCAACTAGGGGTACATGGGAACTTGAGAAGCAAGGGATCCCAAGTTTAAAAAGATACATTGTATACTGTCTCTTAAATCCGTGAACGACTTTCATCCAAACCCCTACCCTCCCTTATCAGACTGGCCAACACTGGTGGGAGATGCATATGCCTAGCAGGGAAGAGAGGGTTGTGGACAGGCAGATTTCATAAATGTGTAAATTTGCCTGTGAATGAGATCTTAGGTGTTGAAGGTCCCTGTGCATTCCAGTTAAAAAAGGAAAACAGAAAGATGGAAATTTAATCCTTCAGACTGAAGAAAGCGTAGTATTAGCTGCCAGTTTGACCCATGTGTACTAGCTATACAAGTCTAGTGTATGAGACACACTCATGATGAGGGGGAGGAATTACACATATTCACCTTTCAAGTGGTCGTGAGTACAAGCTTGCCTCTCTTGGTGGTAATCTGTCATAAACATCTTACAGATGTGTAACAAGCAGACATGTGCGTACAGCATCAGTTGCACTTAGGGCACCACTTCCCAGGTCAGGCAGTGGCCCGTGACCAGTACCCCAGCAGCTCCCTTAGCGCCTCCCGCCTGCCACCCCTCCCTGCTCTCCAGAGAAAGCACTGTCCTGACGTACAGCAGCTTGGGTGAGTTTAGGATAGTTTTTAATTTTCTATAAATAGAGCCATACTGTGTGTATTCTTTTGTGTCTGGCATCTTTTACTTTATGAGATGCATCCATGCTGTAGCAGTAATTCATATTTATACTATAGAAAACTACCTATGAAAGAAAAGGATTTTTTGGATTTGCTGCTGCTGGTTCAAAGCTCGGATGTGTCGATGACTCTTCACTTCTCTCTTTGCCTTCTGTTCCTCCACTCTCTAAGGGCACTCCTGCCATATTCCTTTTACTCACAAAAATAAAAGGCAGGAGGTCGGAGATGAGTTCTCAAGTAGCTTTCGTGTGACCTGGGGCAAATTACTCCAACTCTCTGTTAGCCACTTGAAAAATTGCATAACAATGCCTAACAACTCTCTGTATGACAGTATGCAGAAAAATGCTTTAAAGGTGACACATATGGGGTGGAAGACGAGAATATCCCATCTGATTTTTCTGCAACAGCAGTGCTGTAAGTACTTTGTGTATTAACACACTTAATACTCACCTTCATGCTAATGAGGTAGATTGTACCACTCTTCCCATTTTACAGCTGGGGGAACTGAGGCACCGAGCTTTCCAGGGTCTCCCCTGAGGAGGCACAGCTAGAAGGGGCAGAGCTGGAAGGTGATGGCCAAAGCCACTGCTCTCCTCCACTGCCCTGTGCGCCTCAAAGGTGCTTTATCAGTGCTGCCTACAAGCACAGGCAGGATGCTCTCAAACCCCCAGCGACCTAGAATAAGCTCCCTCTGGCTCCTGTTCACCTCCCTGGCCTCATGCTCTCGCTCAGTGTGCTGTAGTCACACTGCCCTTCTGTCACTTTGTAGGGTACCTGGAACTTTCTCTGGTACAAAATGTTCTCATTCCCTCTGCCTGAAATACTTCCTCCCCAACCCCCACCCTCTTGGCATGACTGGCTCCTTTGCATCCTCTCCGTCTCAGCCTCTTTATCACCAATACAAGGCTCTTCGCCAGCCTCTGTCTGTCTACGGAGTGCCGATCTTATACAGTAAGTCCCCTACATACGAACGAGTTCTGCTCTGAGAGCACGTTCATAAGTCCAGTTTGTTCATAAGTCCGACAAAGTTAACCTAGGTACCCAACTAACACCATTGGCTCTGTACTGCTGCTTTTATGCTTGCTTCTGGACATCCTGGGCTTGAAATAAAGATACTGTACTACTGTACTCTGTACAATAAAGTACACAAAAGCACAGTCACTTGTAGAGGATGCACGCACGTGACAATGTACACCAAACACGTGAACTAACTTATGTGATTGGACATGTGAGTACATGTTCGCATTTTTGAAAGTTCTCAGTTTGAAGGTTCGCATGTAGGGGACTTAACTGTATTCTCCGTCTTAGCGCTGTGTTTCTTACCTGCCTCCTGAGGACTGTTGAATAGCTGCAATGGTGTGTGAGTCAGTCATGTTTCCCTGTACGGTGGAATATCCTTGAGAGGCACTGCCTGAAAGGGCCTTGTTCACGGTTGTACTCACAGTGCCTGGCCATGGCAGGACTTCATCAAAAGCCCTTTTGAAGACAGCAAGCGGGTCTCTGGTCCCTGATTGCCCCCTCTCGACCATGGGGGAGCCGTTTCACTTCTGTCCCGTGGAGTCAAGTGTTTCCTGAGCAAATACTCCAGTGTGGTCTGCTTGTTGACTTGGGCTAATGGGTTCTGGAAAACAGCATGGGGTCAGTGCGAGCCCAGAGCAGACATCAGCAAACCACCAGTTTGAATTTTTTGCCCATCCTTTCAGTTAGCAATCGGCGTTGCAGCAACACAGCCACAGTCCCCCACAGAGCTGAGGAGTCGTGAAAATTGACCCCACGTGTTTCCCAAAGTGCCGCTTCCTGGTTTCCTTCTTTGCTACCTTTTACATGTCCGTCTGTTCCTGGGGTAAGTTTATCAGGGAGTTAATAAGCAAGTCAGCAGGTAGAAGGTAAGAGACCTCCAGTCTGAATCCGAGCTTTGATCTTGGTCAGGCTCATTCTTGTGACTGTACCGCGTCTGTCAGGTCTGTCCGAGATGCGACTTTAGTCCTGTTGTGGCGCTTGTCACTTCCCAACCACACCAGTTCAGACACACATTCCTATCACGATGCAGCAGAAAACAAAAAACAAAACAAACAACCTCTGTTGTCGGGGAAACCAGCATCAGGCATGGCCTTCTCTGGAAACAGCTGGTCTTCAGTTCGGGTCAGTCTCTCGGTGTGTCAGGGATGGGGAGGTGGTCCTTCCCTGAAGTGGAGTTGGGGGTGTGTGGCCATAACTTCCCCTTCCCACCTCCCTCATAGCAGCTGATGAAGGAAATTGTTTCACACAGTCTGGCCCCGCTCTCCCTGGTACCACAGGAACAGATGGCAGACGCGTGCCTGCGAGCACTTATGACCCGCTGGTCACTTGGGACCTGCTAGACAGGCTGGTGACCAGAGGAAGGAAGGAAGAAAGATGCGTAAAGAGCTCGAGCTCTCAGAAGCTTCAAATGGGGGAGGGAAGTAAGACAGCAAAGGACTTAAGTCCAGGGAATTCCTGAAACCCAGCGAGGGAAGGAGAGGCTGTCAGGAGTGGGTTTGTTGAGAGGAGTTTAGAGAGAAAACAGCTTTGCAGTTCCTGGATTTGGGAGATATACCGTACCCAGCCTAGCAGGACACATTCATCCTTCTCTAGACAGAGGGCTCATCTGCCCTGGCTGGTGGTCAGGCTTAACCACCGCTGCTCCTGGAAGGTCCGGGACTAGTTCCCCTTCGTCTGCAACTAGCAGCAGCTCCAGGATTAGAACCGTTTGAGCAGTGGTTCTCAGTAGGGTGACTCTGTCCCCCCCAGAGATATATGGCTTTGTCTGGAGATGGTTTGAGTTCACAACTGGAGTGGGGGAGGGTGTTACTGGCATCTAGTGGGGAGAGACCAGGGATGCTGCTCTACCTCCTACGGTGCACAGGACCGCCCCCAGCACAAAGAATTATCCTGCCCAAGGTGCAAATACTACCAAGGCTGAGAACCCCTGGATTCGTGTCTCTGAGGGTACAGGCTTTCCTGGAGTAGAAGCACCTTTAGCTGCAAAGAAGATTGCCCTTGCAGCTCTGCCACAAGTCTGGTACAGTGTTCCTCGAATCCTCAAGGGCATGTGAATCACCAGAGGATCTTGTGCAAATGCAGATTCAGATTCTGCAAGTCTGGGTCTGCTGCCATTGTCCCTGGTCCACAGGTCACGCTTTGAAGAGCAAGCAGTTTTGTGTGTGTTTATAGTCTCCCCTCCTTTCCTTCTCCTTCTCCCCCTCTCCATCTCTCCCCCTCTCTCCATCCTGGCTCCCCCAGCCTTCCCTGTCATACTCTGTTCAAATCAGTCTGTGCTCTGTCACCAAGAAACATGTGGTGGTGGTTAAACCCCACTGCCCAGATGACAGGTTCTCTCCAGCTGTTGCCAATTTGAGGTTCAGGGTGTTGATGAAATCAATCGACTTAGATGGGGAAAAAAAAAAAAAAGATTCCCAAGAGACCCACATACACACTTAGGTCAGCTGGTGCCCCAAAGACATTTTTTTATGATCGCAGACACTTAGCCTGGGTAGAGTCCTTCAGTGACGCTCAGACTTAGACAGCTTCCCAGACATTCACGTTCTAAACCAGAGGTTGAAACTGTTTCTAGAAAGGGCCAGATAGTAAATATTATAAGCTTTGCGGGTCACGCAGTCTCTGTCACAGTGACTCACTTCTGCCATTGTATCGCTAGCAAGGGAGCAGCCACAGACAGAATGCAAAGAGATAGATGTAGTTGTGTTCCACAAAACTTTATTTACAAAAACAAGTACATAGTGAGCTGGATTTGGCCATGGGCCATAGTTTGCACACCCCTGTTCTAAACAATTCCTTTTTCTTCATGTCTCTGCTTTAGAGGGGAAAAAAAAAATCAGGAAAACCTTACTAAATCATCTGTATAGGTTGTAAAATGTATAGAGGGCACAAAGTGACTAGATATTCTTTCTTTTACTGCATTGCATCTTTCAGGTTGGCAGGAACACAATTCTCTGTCTGCCTAGGCCAGTTGTTTTTGTTTGGGTTTGGTTTTTTGTTTGTTTTTGTAGGGGTGGAGTAGGGCTAGAAAAGGCAATAAATGAGGAACAGAGAGGTACCCAAAGAACTGCCAGTACGTTTAAGTCTGCATTTTCTTCTCTCTGCGATTGAGCAAATACCTTCTGCTCTTAGAATAAATAGAGGGAGGGAGCCCTGCAGAGATTACCCTTCTCTTCCATCGGACCCAAAGCATTCTTTGCAGGCATTGATTTTTCTCACCATCACTGGCTTCTGTGAGATCTCCTGTTTGCAGTGGGGGAGCGTTGCTTGGTCAGAAACACTTGAGTGTTGCCTAAAGCACCCTGGCTGTATTTTCGGGTTGACACTTTAATTGCAGGGAACCACAGGCTAAATTCAATACTGACCTCTCCTTGTTGGGGCACGTCCTGTGGGACCTGAGGGAAACCCACAGCCCCTGCGGTGTGTGGACATTTCTGTCGCTCCCAGCCACGCTGACCCCAGGGATGAGGATAACCAAGGCGTATAACTCCACGGTTACCGTCTAGCACCTCGCACAAAGCCCGCTCTGTTTGGAGAGGAGAAAACCCTCTCTGTCTATTAATAAGACAGAGTTCCACAGGAGAGGAAAGCGACCTGGCATGTGTGTCTCGCGCTGTCGGGTGGGATCTCCTGCCAGGCTCCTCAGAATGTGTTGGGGCTCTGATGATGCCAGTGTTAAGTGTGGGGTCAGACAGTGGGCTTCCGCCTGAGCTCTCTGGAGAACTTAGTGTGCAGTTTCCACCTCCCATACCACAGCTGTGCTCATACACCCTGACCCCCACCCCCCCCCCCCCCCCAACACACACACAGAGTCATGGCTTGGGTAACAAGAAAAGTGCCTTTATTGCAGAAGAGCAGAGTGGCATTGAAAACCGCCTTTGGTTGGACTTTATTGATTTGCAGTGTTTTGACACTGAGTCTCGTGCTACACGGACAAATGGAATCAAGGGTTGCATTTCCTCTGAATAGAGAAGTCAGCCCCAGCTGCAGTTTGGAGGCACAAATTATTTTTATTATTATCTTAGTGGCTCACCTTCAGTGAACATGATGGTGTGTCTCGTGTGTGGGTCGTCTTTCTCAGACTAATTCATTCATATAATCACGCATTCAGCAAGTATTTGTTTGCCTTTACAGTCGGCTGGATGTAAATTTCTCAGAGTGTGTGCGCTCTTTCCCTGGGGACTTTTAGACCTTGCTTCCTTTCTTCCCACATACTGAATACCAGGCACTGAGATCGGGGCTAGCGGACACGAGCCAGCTCCTGCCCTCTTGGAGTTCATAGGCTCGCCGAGGAGATGGAGAGGAAATCAAAACTACACAAATCTATGGCAGTTGTCATGCGGCTTAAAAACGAAAGGTGGGACTTCCCTGGTGGTCCAGTGGTTAAGACTACGCTTCCACTGCAGGGAGCACAGGTTCGATCCCTAGTCAGGGAACTAAGATCCTGCACGCCGCACGGCCTGGCCAAAAATAAAATAAAAAATAAAAATGAAAGGTATGTATTTTCTCACCTAATAATCACTAAAGCTTTTGAACTCAGGTACTGTTGTTTTGCCCATTTTAGAGATGCATCTCAAGATGTTCCAAAGTTGCCCCACGTCACCTCTCCATCTCTGCTCACAGCTAGTTAGAGAGGGCGGGAGTGTTTCTTAGGGTGAGGTGTGAGCCTGGAGAGTACAGGTCTATCTTGGGGACGTGGAAGCTGCTAATTTAAACAGATCTCCAGAGATGTGATCAGTAAGACAGAATATTTTTACAGTTCAACGGGCTACCTGTAAACCACACGTTCCTCTAATACTGGAGAAGCCCTAGATGGTAGGCCACATAAGGAACCACCAGAGACAATGAGATTGATGCGTGTGACCGTGGCAGGTTTTTTCTTCCTGATGGTTGGCAAGTTACAGTTGGTTCATCTTTAAGTCTTGGCCTGCTCCAGGTCAGAGGGTGGTTGCTTTTTCCAGGCTGTGGGCAGCGTGAGGATTCATTTGCCTTAATTGCACGAGTGGGATGCCCGGCACTGCTAGTTCCAGTGCAGTAAACAGGGGGACAAGATCCCTGCTCCCAAGGGGCATCCATTTGTCTACAAACTTAAACCTAAGAAAATAAGTCAGGGGCGTCCCTGGTGGCACAGTGGTTAAGAATCCGCCTGCTAGTGCAGGGGAAATGGGTTTGAGCCCTGGTCCGGGAAGATCCCCCATGCTGCGGAGCAACTAAGCCCGTGCGCCACAACTACTGAGCCTGCATTCTAGAGCCCACGAGCCACAACTACTGAACCCACATGCCGCAACTACTGAAGCGTGCTCACCTAGAGCCCGTGCTCCGCAATAAGAGAAGCCACCGCAATGAGAAGCCTGCGCACCACAACTAGAGAAAGCCCGTGAGCAGCAATGAAGACCCAACTCAGCCAATAAATAAATAAATAAATAAAATTTATTTTTTAAAAAAAGAAAATAAGTTAGAGTGAGGGCTTTAAACAAGAGTCAGGTGCTACAGAGTGACTGGTTGGGGGTGGGGGACAACTTTGCTCTTTGAGAAAGAGCAATCAGGGCAGGCACCATGGAAGAGGTGATATTTACAAGAGGGCCTTAATGATCAAAAGAAATCAGCCATGCAGAGGCGAGAATTTTCCATAGGGGGCTGAAATGAGCTTGCTGGTGTGTTGTAAGCATGACTAAAGCAGAGTCAGCCAGGAGGAGCATTTAGTCCACAATCTTGGAGAGACATGAGCACCCTGACATCTGTATAAGGACTCTGGATTTGTCCAGTAGGGAAATTAACCACAGAGCTGCCCTGTTTAGAAGCAGACACACAATTCTTGCTCATCTCTGGGCACCATTGGCCATTTAGCATGTGCCCTATGTGCAGGAAGACTCTGAAGAGAAATCTGAGTTAATGAGAACATGCACGTTTTTCCTGCCTGGCGTGAGCCTGTGGCTTTTCCAGTCCTCCAGCTTACGTTTAGGTAAAACTGATAGTGGACTCTGAGCTTGAGCAGCAGGGCTCTCTTGTTCTTGCCAGAGGACTTTTCTTTTGTGGGGGTTGGAGGTGGTTAAGGGTATCCTGAGATTTCGCAGGAGGCAGAAGTACAGTACGATAGGGCATCATCACCTCCCGGCAGAGTGGAAGCCCTCCTTCCCCGTGTTTACCTCCTTGTTGAAATATGAATCTGTTCACACACAGGACATTCTCAGAAATGCATGACTTTGGGGCTTGTAAGAGACGGGTTTGGGAAAACAGCATGTTTGGGAATGTATAGTATTTGCTAGCTTGTTTGCCCTGACCCTCATTCCATTCCAGAGCTTGAGTACAGAGCCCCGCAAAAGATCATTGCACCCGCCTGTACAGCTTTTGTTTCTTGATGTGACTTTTGAAGGATTTTTTTTCCTTCCTTACCAGGGTTTATCTGCTCAGTCTAGTCATTCATCATCCTATGTTGCTGTCCTCTCCTCTCTCCCTTCAGATTGGGGAGGTTCTGGAAGTGATTAGGCTGTTGTAAATCAGCTTTTATGATGTGTACATCACAGATAAGCAGCTCAGAAAGCAGGAGTCAAAGAACTCCACTCCTCTTGCCCTGACAATTATCTCAGTAATGAAATTTAAAAAAGAAAAAAAGTGACTGGAAAGTAGGATCTTTGGCGGAATAGTTTCTCCACAGGCACATCCAGTGTTTAAATTGGGCTCTTCAGTGAGAACATTGCATTATTTTTATACCGCTTTATTGAGTTATAACCTACATAAGGTAAAGCAAACAAATATTTAAACCACACCTCAAGGGATTTTTACATGTGCATCCTTTTTTAATCATCACCCAGCTCTAGGTAGAGAACATTTCCTGCACCCTGAACATTTCCCTGTGCCCCTCCCACTCTCCTGACCTCTGACACCACAGATAGCCTTCGCCTGTTCTTGAACTTCATATAAGTGGCATCATACTGTATGTACTCTTGTGTGTGTCTCAGCGTTTTCTGTGAGATTCATCCATGTTGTCCATGTAGTTATTCATTCTTGTTGTGTAGTATTCCATTATAGCATGATTTCTCAACTGGGATGTTACTGACATTTGGGGCTGGAAAATTCTTTGTTGTGGGGACTGTCCAATGCATCATAGGGTGTCTAGGAGCATCTCTCTGGTCTCTACGCACTGGATACTAGTAGCATCTGCTACCCCCAGTAATTTCCCCTGGAATTGACAACCATTGCATCATATAACTATACTACACTTTTTAAGAAAATTTTACTTGGAAATAACTTCAAACTTATTGAAAAGTTGCAAAAATGGAACAGACATTACCTGTAAAGTATTTACCTAGATTCACCTATTGTTAACATTTTACCCATTTGGTTTAATTTTACCCATTTGCATACACACACACACACACACACACACAATGTATTTCTGAACCATTCGAGAGCTAGTTGCATCCATTTTGGCCATTTACTACTATATACGTCCGTGTATATTTCCCAAGAATAAGGATCTTCTCTAACATTATCCTGATTATCAGTTAACCACAGTAAATTTAGCATAATACATTTATCAGTTAGCCCATGTCCCAATTTTTGCAACTGAGGAAAAATTATCCTTTTTAGCATTTATTTTCAATACAGTACAGGTTCCATTCCAGGATCAGGTATTGTATATAGTTGCTATGGTTTCTTAATATCCTTTAGTCTAGAACATTCACTCAGTCTTTGTCTTTTATGGTACTGAATTAAAAAAAAACAGTCCCCTTTCTTCTAAATAGAATATTCTTCATCTGGGGTTTGTCTAGTCCTTCCTCCTGAATCCATTCAGGGTACGTGTTCTTGACTGAAAGACTCGTAAGTGGCAGTGTGTGCTCCCTAGGGAATCCCATCTGGAGGGACATGGTGTCAGTGGCACCTCATCAGTGATGGAGGTGGTCAGAGTGTGGTCTGATTTCTCCACTGTATAGCTACTGAATATTCTTTTACAGATAATAAGCAATATGTGGGAAAACACTTAACACCATGCAGATATCCTGCTCCCCGATCAAATTTTACCCCCCAAATTTAGCACGTTTCATGTCTTACATGAGCCAGTCTTTACCTGCAGTGGTTACAAAATGATGACCTTACAAATCCAGCACTCTTTCTGAATCCACACTCCAGCTTATTATATTGCAAAAGCCCACTCTTTCCCCCCATTTATTTATGAGTGTGTTTATCTGTTATCAGTGTGGATTCATGAATTCTGATTTTTTCGGTGGCTTATAAATCATTACCGTTTCAGTGCTCACATTGCTCAGCTCTGGCTGGTGAGACCCCTTTGAAATTGGATCCTGTGTTCTTCTGACATTCCCCCCCGCCCCCAAACTTAGTTTTTTATTTTAACACTTTCTTACTTTCTGGCATAACAAGATGTTCCAGGCTCATCTTTTACCTTCCTTCCTCATATCCTGGAATTAGCCATTTCTCAAAAAAAAATCCTGCCTGATTCCTTTTAATGGGGAATGGTAGAAAATACCACAATTTATTTATCCTTCCTCCTGTTGACATTTGAGTTGTTTCTAGTTCTGGACTGTTATAAAAAAAAAAAAAAAAAAGCTTCTCTGAATACCCTTCTACACTTTTTGGACCCATAAACTGATTTCTATTGGGTATATAATCAAAAGTGGCAATGGAAAGTCACAGAATAGAACAACAGGGATCTCCTGTATAGCACGGGGAACTATATTCAATATCTTGTAGTAACCTATATTGGAAGATAATCTGGAAAAGAATTTATATATATTATATATATACACATATATATACACACATACACATATATATAGAAAGAATGTATGTATGTGTATAGAAAGAATTGATATGTGTGTGTGTATATATATACAGATATATATATATATAAACTGAATCACTTTGCTGAACACCTGAATCATTGTAAATCAACTATACTACAATTTAAAAAATAACTACATACATACATAAATAAATAAATAAAAAGAAAGTCATAGGATCTCCACTCTGGTTATATACCCAACAGAAATAAGTACATTAAGTCCACCAAAAAAATGAACACAGGTACTCAAAGCAACTTTGTTCATAACGTTCATATATACATATACACATATATATCTGTGTCTATTTAGCGGTAGTAGGTAGTGCTAAATAGTGCTTCAAAGTGTTCATAAGATTAGTTTTGTGAGGGGAGTGAAAGTCATTGACCGCAGTAGATGGGGAGGAATAATTGACAGCAAGGGTTGTAATGGGCCAGTGCAATCCAAAGGCATGTTGTCTGTGAGCAGAAATGGCAAAGTTGCCCATCTTTTACACTGACAATGAGTGGGAAATGCTGAGATTTTGCCACCTGGTCCATTCTTAAACTGCTCTTTTAGAGAGTGCTGCTTTAAGATGGGCAAAAGAAAGTTACTAAAGTCAAGAATCTCCTGCTACCTTCAAAATGGTTTTCATCTCATTGATGACAGTGACAGCATGTAGGGAATGCAGGCTTATTGCTAGGGGCTCCTGCTGTTAGAGAGCATTAGGGTCACTGCTTTGTTTTAAAAAGTGCCTCCCCAGGAGAAGAAGGAATGCCCGCCAGAGTCCCACTCACATCTTCTGACTGCTAGGGGCCCATTTGGAACCCTGGAACAGTCATTTACCAAACAACCTGAAAGAGTAAATATACCTCTGTCTGCAGCCAGGGAGTCAGTTTTCAAGACGCCTGGGATAGAGGCCGAAGGACAGCAGGCAGAGCAGGAAATTGCTGGAGGCTAAAAAGGAAGTGAACTCCTCCAGTATCATGGGACTAGATTCTAGGCTCATGTTGCTAGGAACTGCTTGAGTGTGGCTCTGCCTCTATAGCATAAAGATTCTTTTTCCAAAATAGTTTTGCTGTGGAGCTTATAGTTCATCATTGGAACCAAAATGGTGATTGAAGTGCTTTGCAAAGTGAAATTCTAAACAGAGGAAACATCATATATAAGATACATGATGGGCTCCTAAGTAATTTTGATGAAACTTTGGATGAATTCATGACTAGTAAAAAAAAAAAACGAAACAAAACTCTCTGGATGCATTTTAACCAGGTGTCCCCTCTAAGTGGACAGTGGCCCACTGTGGAGTGGGGAGAGCCTTCCTGCATACTTTGAGCGAGCCTTTGTGCAGTGTACAACTGAGCAACCGTCTGCGGTGCCCCCGCATAGATGACGGTTCATAGGACCCACAGCGACAGCACCCCCATGGCTGCACATTTGTATTAACCTTCATGAACCTTTTCTCTGTCTCCCACAGGCCTCTCCGCGGATGGTGGTGCCAAGCGCCAGGAGCACCTCTCCCGGTTTTCCATGCCTGATCTCAGCAAAGACTCCGGGATGAACGTGTCCGAGAAGCTGAGCAACATGGGCACGCTGAACTCGTCCATGCAGTTCCGCAGCGCCGAGTCCGTGCGCAGCCTGCTCTCCGCCCAGCAGTACCAGGAGATGGAGGGAAACCTCCACCCGCTCAGCAACCCCATCAGGTACAGAGACCTGCAGGCCCACGGAAGGATGCATCAGAGTTTTGATTTCGATGGGGGGATGGCGGGCAGCAAGCTGCCAGGGCCGGAGGGCGTGAGGATCCAGCCCATGAGCGAGCGCACGCGGAGGAGAGCTACTTCCCGCGACGACAGCCGCCGCTTCCGACCTCACCGGTCCCGGCGATCCCGACGCTCTCGCTCGGACAACGCCCTCCACCTGGCCAGCGAGCGCGAGGCCATCTCTCAGTTAAAAGAAAGGCCCCCCCTGAGAGCCAGGGAGGACTATGACCAGTTCATGCGCCAGCGGAGCCTCCAGGAGAGCCTGGGCCAGGGGTCCCGGAGGGACCTGTACGGCCGGTGCCCCCGGACTGTATCGGACCTGGCGCTGCAGAACGCCTTTGGGGAGCGGTGGGGACCCTACTTCACCGAGTACGATTGGTGTTCCACCTGCTCCTCCTCCTCGGAGTCCGACAACGAGGGGTATTTCCTAGGAGAACCCATCCCCCAGCCCGCCCACCTGCGATACGTCACGAGTGATGAGTTACTGCACAAATACAGCTCGTACGGCCTCCCCAAGTCGTCCACGCTGGGTGGCAGGGGACAGTTGCACAGCAGGAAAAGACAAAAGAGCAAAAACTGTATCATTTCTTAATCCGATGGGGGTCAGGGGATGAGGGAAGATGGGAGCTAAGAATGTACTTTCAGAAGCTTGCACTGTTTTAAATTTTAAAGCGCTTTGAGGGGGTGGTTCCAGGGAGAGATGAGAAGAGCTCTCTGTTGATGGAGGCAAGGTTACCGATTGACTCGATAGGTAGTCACAGTTCTTGGCATGTTGACTATTATTTGCACATTTCACTTTGGAAACGCTATAGACTCTACGGAGGCCAGGGTTGGTCACCTCCTTCCCGTCCGTCTGTGTCGAGTTGCCACTGGCAAGATGGCAGAATTGTTTCCCCGCTCGCTTATATAGCTATATATATAATAGCCTCTCCGGTTCTCTTCCTTTTAGGACCCTTTTTCCAGTAAGTAATTTGTTTATTAGCCAGGACCCAAGACTTAAGTTATTTACATGTCCATTGTAAATGCAATGTAAATGAGAGTTCTGATAAAATATTTTTGTATTTTGTAATATCAAAGGAATTTCTATATCGTAGGACTCAGTGAAGCTGCATGCACGTCTAGCATTGTCTTTGAGTAGTATTCTCGGGTGGTCCAGGACCACTCTTTTTTTTTTTTTCTTTTTTCTATTCAAATTTGTTACATGTCAGTGAGACCTTTTTCAAAGGAGTTTACTCAATTTGGCTTTTTGTGGCTGAAAAAAAAAAATTACCTATTACACCCAAAGCATTCGATGCTCCATCCTTCTTAAGGAGCCATCTTTAAGTCCTCTCCCACCCTCAGTAGAATCTCATCTCTACAAAGTGATAGTAATTCTTTAATTTATAATTGCCAACGTAACTTTTGCCAATTAGAAAAACCAACCAGTGTCAGTCAGTCAAGTTCCGTGAGAAACGCCATCCCTGCTGGGAACATTGAAGTTGCTTACCATTGATCTATCCCTTGGGGAAAATAAAGTGACTGTGAGTGGTGCTGTTTGTGTGATGTCAGCATGACATTGTTTTGAATGTGGCATTATTTTCTGGTGCTCGTTTCCTGGATCGTATTATCCGCTTTCCTTTACCAAGGCAGACAGAACAGCTGCCTTAGCCTGACAACCGGTTGTCCTCAGTGCAAATGAACTTCGGCTTTGGGAATTTACGGCCAGGAAGGATCCGAGGGGCTCTGAGAGTGATGGTGTGTTCTTGGTCATAGGTCATACATGGAGAAGGAACAGGTCAAGAGTAGAGACTGAAGGGGAATATGAAGGAAGGTCAGAGCAAAGAAGAACTTCTGGAAATGAAGTAGAGGAGAGGTGACAACCACCTTGAATAGCCCCCGGTGCTTGTGGGAAAAACTCCAGTTTAACGTGCTCCATAACCAGAGTATCTGGGTTACCCAGGACGATTCAGCTGTTCAGGAGATTTCTGTGTTTTGGTTTTGAAAAACAAATGTTGCTGAAAGGGGGGTTTCCATTGTGAACTTTGGGGACCGTCGGTCGGATAGAAAATGGGCTCAAAAGTGAGTTTGCTTGAAGAAGACATTTAACGGTTGTGTTGTTTATAGTAAAATAAAACCTCCTACCTTGCTTCAGTTAAAAGTGAAGCGCTTGCTTTTACTTCCATTCTCCTCCTCCCCTTGGTGGATTGTGGCATTTGAAATAATCCGTGGGAGGACCCACCTTTAGTGAGATGTACTGTCAATGTAGTACACAGTGTATCTCAGTGGCCATCTGCCATGGTGAGGTGAGCGTGGTCTCTTTTCAGTATAGTAGTTAATATTTTCTAGTATTTTTTTATGGAGAGAATGTGAAAAGTGGCTTTTTTAGACACCATCCCAAATGGGTCTGGGGGAAGGAAGGCTGTAAAGGACGTGGAAGTGGCACTCCATTCAGGATGTATTAAAATAATTTGCTTTTCAGGTATTAATAAGACATTTGTCATTGTCACTGATGTTTTAAAAAAAGCAATGCAAATGTTGGTTGTGGCTGTTTTCCGCATGCTTTCTTCATATCTAAATGCTTCATTAATTATCCAAGCCTCTGGAGAATTAACTCTATTACGTTTGTATAGTGAGTTTGTAAACTGCTTGGCAAACTGATTAAGAAATAATGTGCACCACCACGCTACCAACGTGGCAGGTTTCTGGTAGAAATCGGGCGAGTTCAATTTGGAGTTCTAAGTTTCGGGACTGACGAGAATAGAAAGGCATTTTGGAAAAAGAAAAGAGAGAAAAAAAAAGTAGATCATGTAACTTAGCAAATAACTGAAAATAATGTCTGTCCTCTGTGGCCTGGAATCCAAGGAAAGAAATTCTCCTAGTAAACATCGCTTTCTAACTCTGTCCTTTTTAGAATACCTCTTTCATTTCCCGGATGAGGCTTTAACCACCATCAGCAGAAAGAAGAAGGTGGCCAAGTAACTGACACCTAAGTAGTACCAGAGGGATGAGAGGAATAAGCAGTTTCAGATCTAGCTGCCCAGGGAGCATCCGTCTGCTGAACGGGTCAGAGCTGGTGATGTGTTGGGATACACGCCTCAGGGTCAGACGGTCTAATAGCAAGATCACTTCCATCTAGTCCATCACTCTTGAGGTCTCCTCCCCACCCCGCATGCAGCCAGGCACCCTGTGGAGAATGCCGATGGAGGACAGGTAACTCCTTACAGGAGAATGGAACCTCCAAGTGAATGCCCTAGAGACAGCAGGATATCGTTGTATTGAGAGTTCCGCCTGTTCGTGATAACCTACACTTAACATCCCAAGAATCCCATTCCCAAAACTCAGTGCATTCGTTTCTGAGGCAGGGTCTGAGGGTCCTTACCTGATCACCACCAGGAGCTCTTGGTCAAGTTTCACCCGTGGGTGGGGCTTGCACTCACCTCTTCTTAGATCATCATTTCGTCTTTAACAGGCTGCTTTTAGAGAAGTAAATCTTTTCCCAGTTTATTTCCTTCTTTAATACCTTGAGGGTTTTTTGTTGTTTGTTTGTTTTCCTACCTCTCCTCATATTGATCTTCTTGCCTTTTGGATAAAAGCCCCCCTTTGTCATTCATTTCATTTCCTATTGCTGCTCAATTCAGTGGCAGCAGAACTGGCCCTTTCCCAAGTATTAAGTCAGTGACAGTTTCCTGAATGGCCCTGCCGATGCATATCACCCTTGATATTATGAGCAGGTTTCTTAGCAGGCTGGTGGCATTCAGGTACCCTTCCATCTGTCACAGAGTTCTGGGATTTCTACCAAGTGTGAAGGTAGAAATGGTCAAGGAAACCAGAACCGTACTTCCCATTTTGCAAGTGTTCAAGGGGGGGAATTTTTTCGTGTTGGTTGTTTGACCCCCCTCTTTTCATATTTACCTTCTGTTCCCTAGTCCTTCCTTTCCACCCTCAGCCAGCCCCATGAACAAGCAATTTTGCTTTTCTCATATGGGACCTGGGGGCATCTCTTTCTCATCCTCTCTTCCCATTTTGTAGGATATTTCTTTGATAGAACAAGATTATATTTCCCTCTCCTGCAGCAGCTTTCTGCTTTTTGGGTACCACCAGCCATTGTTGAGTTCAGGTGGGGCCAGTAGTACCACATATGTAGCACGTGCTCTGCCATCCCTGCAACCTAGGCAAATATAACCAAGGTACCACTGTATCCTTTCCCAGAGAGCGTGGATGCAGCCCCCAAAATCTTTTTAACACCCCAACCAGCCAGGACCAGTTGATCACAACTAATTTTATTTGATAACAGATCTTATTCATGAATTGATTCTTATCTGTCTTTTTACCCTGGGCTCTTTTGCCATTGGCTTAAAACAGTACACCGGCCATTGAGGAAGCATCTTCCATAAATAATTGTGAGACTCCAATTTCTCTGCCCCCGTTTTGCAGATGTTAAAGGAGGCTGACTTCTTTAGGCTGAACGAAGACAAATCCCTTTGGTCTCCTTTTCCATTCTCGTGTTCTTGGCCATCTCACAGAGGTCAGATAAGAGTCCATCCTATTCTTTGTCTAATCCCACCTTCTAACAAGAAATAACACAAATATTTAAATTCCAAGGAGAAGTGCTCTTTGCATATTTGTCTGTAACAGAAACCAGATGCTAATGCGTAAGAAGGAGGATCTATCTGTGACAAAGGAAAGTGGACGATGGAGTCAGTCATCTGAGGATTTCATGCCAGAAGGGTTGCTATTAGCAACTGTTTAGCACCTTCAGGGCTTTGAAAAGGGCTCTGTGGACAGCATTCCAGGTACAGGACTCAGCCAAGCCTCCTCTGCTAATTGTGAAGGCAGTTCCAGATTGCAGCCTTTTGAGGTATGTTTCTTAAAGCGCAAGAGAAGTGGAAATGAAGAGAGTTTTGCCTTGCCTCCAGTGGTCAGTCCCTCTGGGGCCTAAGCAGACACCAGAGCCTATTCGTCTGACCACTCGGAAGCAGTCATCAAGGTTAGGGTCGAAAAAATATTGCAGTCTTTTTCCATTTTCTCATAATAGGAGCCCCTTCAACACAAGACTCCCATAAAATATAACTGACTGTTGGGAGCTATATACTATTTTATAAGCTTACTTCCTGCTGACCAAACTAGCTTTCCCCGATGGGAACCAAAAGGAGGGGAGGGGAAAGTCACGTAGTGTTAGAAAAACTTTCTGTGATTTAGATACTGTGAATCTGTAGGGAAAAAAAAAATGTTGTATCTTGAGAGTTTTCTGAGACATTCCTCACCCTACTGAGTATTTGGCCATTGATGTTTCATAGGTTGCTGACCAAGCTTTTCTAAATTTTTCAGAGAGAGTTACTCAAGCCTATCTAGTTAATTTCCATGTTTTTCCATAAAGCATTTTGGTTCTGTCGTGGACCCTGACTTCACGTGCTGAGGCCTATGGGTCTTCTTTTTTCCTTAGCAAATTAGGACTTTGGCACTTTTCCCGCTCCTAAATGCATTCTTTCCTGTACAGGATCACTTTGTCCATCTCCTGCTCTAATTCCAAGTGCATAAACAAAACCTCAAAGGGCCTGAGAAGGTAAGGCACGCCAGAGTCTGTGTTGTGTGTCGGGTGTCAAGCTATTTGTGAAGAAGGTCTGCAGTAGGCCTTTGGTGTGGGCTCTGCCAGAGACTGTCGTGAACACTTTGCTTGAGATCCGTGCCCTGTAAAATGGATATGATGTTTTACTGATGTCTGTAATACATTTGTAAACTTCCAATAAAATTTGAATAAAAGAAATGTTGCCATTCTTCCGTTTTCCCTCGCTTTCCAGGTTTTTGGAAATCTTTGCGTTTGAGCATCTCAGTGAAAGAAGAGAGAGGCTGCACATGTCAGGGAGGTGAGATTTGCTATGAAAGATGAACCTGATTGTTTAAATCAGGATTTCTCAACCTGCGCACTATCCGCATCTTGCACCGGTCCATTCTTTGCAGCAGAGGACCGTCCTGTGCGTTGTAGGATGTTTCACAATGTTGCTGACCTCTACACATTAGATGCCAGTGTCACCCCTCCCCCTGAGTTGTGACAACCAAAAATGTCCTCACACACCACACCCATTGGGATAGCTACTATTAAAAAAATAAGAAGAAGAAAAGAAATAAAAGTGTGGGTGTGGATGCAGAGAAATTGGAACACTTGTGCGCTGTTGGTAGGAATGTAAAATGGTGCATCCTCTGTGGAAAACAATATGGCAGTTCCTCAAAAAATTAAAAATAGAACTACCATATGATCCAGCAATTCTATTTCTGGATATACACCCAAAAAAGTTGAAAACCAAGCCTCAAAGAGATACTCATACACCGGTGTTGATAGCATTATTCACAGTAACTAAAAGGCAGAAGCAACCCAGAAGTCCATTGATGGATGAATGGATAAGCAAAAGGTAGTCCAAACATACAATAAGCTATCATTCATCCTTTAAAAGGAAGGAAATTCTGACACAATGCTGCAACATGGATGAAACTTGAGGACATTCTGCTAAGTGAAATAAGCCAGTCACAAAAAGACAAATGTTGTATAATTCTACTTATATGAGCTACCTAGAGTAGTCAGATTCACAGGCACAGAGTGGAAGGGTGGTTCCCTGGGGCTGGGGAGAGAGCGAATGGGAAGTTGTTTGTTTAATAGGTATCTCATCTTGTGTTTCAAGATGATAATTCTGGAGATTTTGTTGCACAACAGTTTAAATGTACTTACTACTGAACTATACACTTAAAAGTGGCAAATTTTATGTTATTTTTACCACAATTTTTTTTAAAAGTCTCCTTAGCTGAGTGTCCCCCAAAGACAAAACCACCACTGGTTGAGAACCACCAGTTAAAACGCTTTGCCTCATGGATTCTTGAAACTGACTCCTACCCGGGCCACACAGTTAATTTTCACTTATTAGCAGGAATTGAAACCAGCAGATGACCGAAAATATTTGTATTTGCTTTTAAGCAAATAATAAGTGGGTTGTGTGGAATGCTATATACATGGCTGTGTTGTGGTTAGGATGGTATTAATACTGTCTTGGAGCCAAGACCAAAGCAGCATGTAAATTAGATTTCCCTGTGTCTGATCCACAACATTTGGGAGCTGCTGGATACTGCAGTATCGTTTATTCATTCATTCACCAAATGTTTATTGAGAGCCTGCTCTGTGCCAGGCACTGTTCTAGGTGCTTGGAATAACAGCAGTATACAAAACACACAAACACCCCTACCTTAAAGGAGTTTACGAATTTGACTTTCTGCTAGGCGAGAAATCTGCAGCAGCAAATAACCTCATCCACCCTAAGCATGAGGACTTGGAAGGCTGCAGGTGAGAGTTATTTCATTCTAAGCCCCTCTGAGAGCCTTTGGATGAATGAAGACTTTAGAAATGGCGACGACCGTGCTGGTTCTGCTCACAGACCCTCCTGGGGAGCATGGCCGTCAGGTACCCATGGTTTCACTAGATGACCCCTCTCTTCCTTCTCCTTGGCAAAATAACTGGCGTCAAGAACAGCAGCTAACCAGTAATCTGTAAGTGATCTAGCATGACATGGTCAAGTGGACCAATCAGATTATCTCTCTTAAAAATGTAAATTAAGAAGTTCCGTGCAAATTGGTGCAGCCACTATGGAAAACAGTATGGAGGATCCTCAAAAAACTAAAAATAGAGTTGCCATATGATCCTACAATCCCACTCCTGGGCATATATCTGAAGAAAATTATCATTAAAAAAGATACATGCATCCCAGTGTTCATTGCAGCACTATTTGCAATAGCCAGGACATGGAAGCAACCTAAATGTCCATCAACAGATGAGTAGATAAAGAAGATGTGGTACATACATACAATGGAATACTACTCAGCCATTAAAAAACAGTGAAATAATGCCATTTGCTGCAACATGGATGGACCTAGAGATTATCATTCTAAGTGAAGTAAGTCAGAAAGACAAATATCACTTACATGTGGAATCTAAAATATGGCAAATTTATCTACAAAACAGGAACAGACTCAGAGAACAGACTTGATTGCTAAGGGGGAGGGGAGGTGGGGGAGGGATGGATTGGAAGTTTGGGATTAGCAGGTGAAAACTATTATATAGAGACTGGATAAATAAGGTCCTACTGTATAGCACAGGGAACTGTATTCAATATCCTGTAATAAACCATAATGGAAAAGAATAAGGAAAAAATATATTGAGATATATATGTATAGCTGAATCACTTTGCTGTACAGCAGAAGTTAACACAACATTGTAAATCAACTATACTTCAATAAAATAAATTTTAAAAAATTCCGAAAGAATGAGGCAGTGGAAGTTGAAGCTCAGAGGATGTATAGGGAGAGCTGGCGGGTGCAGTTAAGTCCACGAGCATCATGATAAGATGAAGGGTGGGAAAGCAGAAGCCCGGGCTCACGTCGGGTCCAAGAACCAAGGTGGATGTGAGCACAGAGATGTGAAGTAACCCAGACAAGCTGGTCCCCACGACTCTCTCACCTCCACACAGATTCCAGTTCCTGCCTTGAAGATGCTCCTCTAGGATTCCTGTAGGATTTTGGTCCTTCACACACCTCCCTCCCGGTTATGTTTGTGTACTCTTACATCACATACCTACACAAGCTCCTATTTGCACTGAAGTGTTCCTTGCAACCCTAATTCAAACACGGAGGATGAATTCTTAACACCGGCTACCACACCTTTTATTTTGCCCCCCTCCCTTTTAGCATTTTAAATCCTGTCTCAACCACTTGCTAGCTGTGTCATCTTGGGAAATGTCCACATCCTCTCTGAGTCTTGTTTTTTATCTAACAAATGTGAGTATAGTGGGATTGTTGTTTGGATTTACTGGAATAATGCACATGAGGCTCCTAGCACTGAGTCCACCACTGTAAGAGCTTACTTGTTGTTGTCGTTGATGATGTTGTTATTACTGCTACTATCCTACCCAAAAAGAAAGGGTGGCAGGAATGATATACCATTAGTATCTTATCTGAAAGTATTCACTGTCTTTTCTTCTTTTTTTTTTTTTTTAAGATTTTTTTCTTTTGACGCAGACCATTTTTTTTTAAAGTCTTCATTGAACTTGTTACAATATTGCTTCTGTCTTATGTTTTGATTTTTTGGCCAAGAGGCACATGGCATCCCAGCTCCCCAGCCAGGGATCGAACCCGCACCCCCTGCAGTGGAAGGTGAAGTCTTAACCATTGGACCACCAGGGAAGTCCCATCTTTTCTTCTAATGTAAGCATTAAATAGGATTTTGAGACATTTCAGAACGGCCTGAATCTTTACCATATTTGAAAAAATGCCTGCAGAGCTAATTAAATAATGCAGATCTCCCATAGAGGTTCCAATTCAGTGCATCTGGGATAGAACCCCAGAATCTGCATTTTTAACAAGGCCCTCCAGGTCAGTCTGATCTAGCTAGTTTGAGGACCACACTTTAGAAATTGCCTCAGCATCTGTTTTCTTCCAAGAATCTGGGCAAAACAAACAAACAAACAACATGTCTTCCAGCCCCACCTACTTTTAGAGGAGCTGATAAGAAGCTCAGGATGGAGAGATAGGAGCCTGGGGGTTATAATCCAATTTTGGAGGCTCTCAGGTATATTCACTCTTGCCTAAGAGTGACAGTCTTCAAAAAAAAAGGAAATGTAGTTTAACTGTAATTTTTCTGAGAGATATAGATCACTGTATATTAAGGTGATATGTTAAAGAGATGAACAGCATTGACGAAGAGGGTGAGCTTGTTACCAAAAGTGGGGTCTGGCTGCTCAACTGCTGGAAAGCCAATACTTGAGAGGCTAGGTTGGTGGAAAGGAAAGTTTGCTTTATTTCAGAGGCCAGCAACAAGGGGGAGAGGGCAGACTTGTGTCCAAAGACTGACTTCCCCCACTGAGAATCAGCAGGCAAGAGTTTTAAAGGGGAGTTTCAGAGGTATATAGGCGGAGGGAGGCAGCTATGTGCAGAAACAGCGCAGTCAGCTCTGACAGTCATCTTGAAATTGGTCATGCTGTGGTCTGATCAGCGTCATCTTGATTATTTTAAGTACAGTTAGCTGTCGGTTCCAGGGTCGGTTTTTTCCCAACAACACAGCTGTATCTACAACACAGCTCAAAGGATATAGCTCTCAATATTATCTATAGGCCTTGAGGAGGAACTAAAGGTCCTTGACTTTGCTTAATGACTAAACTATTATTATTTTGTCTTGTTTGACTGTTTTCCTTTGCTTCTGCATTTTCTCACCTCTCTGATTAAATTTATTCTTTTTTTAAATTATTATTTATTTATTTTCTTTTGGCTGTGTTGGGTCTTTGTGGCTGTGCACAAGCTTCCTCTAGTTGCTACTAGCAGGGGCTACTCTTTGTTGTGGTGCTCAGGCTTCTCATTGCAGTGGCTTCTCTTGTTGTGGAGCACGGGCTCTAGGTGCGTGGGCTTCAGTAGTTGTGGCATGAGGGCTTCAGTAGTTGTGGCTCATGGGCTTTAGAGAGCAGGCTCAGTAGTGGTGGTGCATGGCATTAGTTGCTCCAAGGCATGTGGGATCTTCCCGCACCAGGGATCGAACCCGTGTCCCCTGCATTGGCAGGTGAATTCTTAACCACTGCACCACCAGGGAAGCCCCTAAATTTATTCTTTGACTAAAGCTTCTCTACAGACAAAAGGCAGGCAGAAGACATGGGGACAGGGAGGAGGGTGGAGAAGGACCTTAGGGTTCTGATTCATTTCAAGCTTATTGTGAAATACAGTCTAACAGTTATGTTTGGATATGAGAATTGCTACTCTTGGCTCATATAGCCAATGACTTTCACACATCAGAATTACCTAGGTAGATTATTTAAAATCCAGAGTCCCTGGCCCCGTCCCTGGAAAGTCTGATTCAATAAAACCTGGGAAACTGCATTTTTCATAAACATCTAGGGATCTGAGAAGAGTTGTTGGGAAAAAGTGCTCTGAGCCTCTCTCATTGTGGGAAATCCTTCATATTCTATGAGCCCTTATGTGCTAAATGCATCCAGCCTGTGTTACAGAGCTTCATTCTGGAAGGGTCTGCTTCTCAAATATTCATTTATCTTATGTATAAAGTACACTGGTTTCCTAGTGGCCCAAAATGAGAAACATCAGCCTCTTTGGAAAACCAATACCAGTGTCACTTCTATCTACAGCTAGTTTTGTCAAAAAGAGATGTCCAGACAAGGCACCAAGAGGGAAACCTTACCAGAAGATGCAATAGATAAATAATTGAAGACAAACATAGGCTGAAGTTTAGCAGGAAATGGATAAGCCATTAAATGACACAAATGTACCCAGCAGAAGAACAGCTTTCTCAGCCAAATACTAGCAGATACTTGTTTCCCTGCTAGGCTGGCTGATTCTAGAGATAAGACAGATCATCAGGGTTGATGGGCAGCTTTGTACCATTAACACGCTAGTTAGCAAACACATGAGACCAGAAGCACCAGAAAGTGAACCCAATAACTTGAGGAATTTGGGCCATAAAAGGCAACTGTCTTAGGCCACATTCTTTGGATTTTAGGTAGTTGAAACTTACCTCAAACAACCTTGAGCATAAAGGAGAAAGGAGAGAGAGAATTTATTTGAAGGAGACTATGTATCTTGCAAGAATCAAAGGGCAGCCTGTTCATGAGAACTTGGAACCAGGAAGAAGAAAGCCACCAAGAGCACAGAAAAATTCTATCCTGATTTTTAAATCTCTGTTTCCATTCAGTTGTCTGCTTAATCTCCCTTTGTTGGTCTGCTTTTGCAGCTTTGGGGAACTCATGGCCCTAGGTGGCTCTCCACAGCTCTCACATTTTACCCCTATTCTCAGGAAAGAAACTCTGATTGGCCCAACTTGGGTCAAGTGCTCATTCTTGGTCCAATCAACTGTTGGAGGAGCGGGGGTGATGCCTAGGTGCCAGCATATGCAGGCGGGGCGCTAGTCCTTGTGAGTGAGGAAAGAGTTTTCAGATAGAGAAAGTGACAGGCTGGGCAGACACACCAAAATGTACCTACTATAACAATTATCTTAGTAAGATCCCAAGGGGAAGAACCAGGATTAGCATCTATTGGATGTTTTCCTGAACATTCATGCGCACTGTACTTACTGAGTTAGACCTACCATCGCAAGGGGAAGTTTCTACAGTCCTCCAAACCCTACGACTCCGATTGGCCCAGCCTCAGTCACATATTACATTCAAAGAAGCACAATTCAGGAACCAAAATATATTATAAATCTGTACTCAATATTTCAAACCTGTACTGTCAGGGAAAGGCCGAAGGGAAGGTGAATTCTTAATGTATAACAAGCATCTTAAACTTCTGTCTCTCCATCCCTGCCCCTTTTACTATTCTGCACAGGGATGCCAGCTTTTCCCCCAAATTCTGTCTCTTCCACCCTGAACTATACCCTGTGCACAGATTTTTTCCATCCCATGTTCCCTTCTCCCTCACCTGCTCTTTATTATGTAAATCAATCAGCCACTCTGTCCTGTTTGGTTTTTCCCCCTGCTTTACTCAATACTGACTTCCTCCATGCTGTGCAGTTTCTGATACTAGATGATTTTTTTCTCCAGAACTGCAGGGACCACAGAAGTGTTTTTGTCTGACTGCATCAGCTATGTGAAATCCATCCAGCTGGTGGCCTCATGCCAGGTAAGGGGATCACTCTGTGAAAGCTGTTGCGTCTGTTCTAACGGTCAAGGCCCATAACCCAGGCAAGGTCTCAGGTCTGGCATCTTCTCTCTGTCTTCAGCTCGTTTTTGTCTCAAAGAGGTGTGCAGACATGAACACACAAGCCACCAGTGCTGGAAAGCACTGCGTGATGTGCATATGATGAAAAAACAGCATGAAAGTCCAACCAAACTGATCTTTCCATGTCTCCTGGTGGTCTCTCCCTTGCACCCTGCCCTTCGTACCTGCTGTTCCAGCCACTTAATACACTCAGATCCCTACCTTCCCTTTTCTACCTGTTCTTCACCTGACTGACGACTCCTCATTCTTCAGGGCTGAGCTTACACCTGCTTCCTCTGCGATGGTCCCAGCCCCTTGGAAATAGGTACCTCTGCCTCGGGCTCCCAGGGGACTCTGCATATCCCCTATCGCCATGATGTACTTGTGAGTTTATGCTTCTCCCCCATTACAGCCTGTTCTCCCCAAGGGTACAGGCATCCTGGCTGTCTTTTCAGTCAGCTCCTCTGGGGCCTAACACATAATAGAGCCTTAAAAAAATATTTTGAAGGAATGTCAAAAGGAAGATGCCTAAAAGTCCTGGTTGAGTAAATTAAAAGGGAGAAGGGAAAGCACGAGCTCAGCCTCTGCACCTTGAATGTTTGCATGCCCTCCAATACTCTACATTCCTTCTAAGATGAAGGCTTTATTCTTCTGGATGCTGAGTTGCTGCAGGGCAAAATTTCACTCAAAGCTCTCTATTAGTGCCTGTGGCTCTGATCGGGTTTGCATTACTGAATTTCCCCCAAATTGGGTTTTGTTCTTTTTTTTTAACTCTAGCTAAGCATAGTGTTTTCCAATTTGAAGGAGTAATAATGCCCTTGGACTCCGTAATGAAGCTACCAGCATTTCAAGTGCTATCAACTCTAAATGCAAAAACTGAAGTCAAGAGTTCATGCCACTGAATTATAATCAGATAATTTATGATCTAGTAAAAGAACCATTGCTAGGAAGTTTGAGAATAGGCAAATCCATAGTGATCTGGAAAACGCTACCCAGGAATAAACTTATATTAGCAAATGGAATAAATTATCATATTTCAATATTCTTCTTTCATGGGTCTAGTGCTAATTACATGGCTGTTGTTTCTTAGAAAATATGCCTGAACAAGCCAGAACAGGACCAGTGCACACTTAGTAGGTAATAGATATCTGTAACCGAAGTAGAAATAAATGAGATGGTACAGTCCTTAATAAAAGCCCCAGTGGCAGAAGATACAGAAAGAAGTTAATGCTTTCTATCCAGTAACAAAAAGTGAATCTAGCAAAAGCAAATGTTATTCTGATTTTTCAGGTACAATCAACTATGCTTATTGTAAACAGGAGCCCAGTGGACAAAGGTTTGCACCTTTAAAAGGTAGGTAATGCTACTGCCACCAAATTTTCAGAGGTATTGAAACCAATTTACTTATTCTACAATCTAGAGATTACTCTCATCTCTCTTTACCAGACCTTACCACCTGAAAATAAGCAGGTGAAGAGGAAGTTTTCCTGGCTTATAAGAGAGATCAAAGGGCTCTGGACATACACCGAAGTCAATAGTGAATTCCCCTGACCTAGAAACAGGGGAAACGAACTATATTCCTTTCATTTACAAATTATTTCCAGATAAACAGCTCAGGAAAGCAATTGGCTCATTTATTTGCAAAATCTATCCTCTAAATCTCATCTATCTACTGTTTCAAAGTTGTCAATTCTGCCAAATGATGATTCGGGGGCGTTTTGTGTAAAGAGTGGATATGGTTGAAACACGTCATGTTATGCTCACTGACTGTCCTTGTGTTCCCAGCCCCACTGCGGTGGGTGGGTCATATGACTAGTACTGGCCAAAGAACTGAGGGAGAGTGAGGTGTCGCCCCTAGGCATTTGCCTGCAATCTCTCATCCCAAGCCCTGGTGGCCAGGATGCACAGGTTAAGATGCTGAATCATTAGATGGAAGCAGACCAGATCCCTGAGTCACTGCTTGGATGAAGCCGTCCACAACAAGCTTTATTTAAATAAGGAATACAGTTGGGCCTTGAGGGCTGCAACCTTTCTCTCAGTTGCAAATCTGAATATAATTTATGGTTGGCCACAGAATGCGTGGTTTCTCCATAGAGAAGCTTCCACTGTGTCTAAGATTCCACATCCATAGATCCAACCTGGATGCTGTAGTGCTGTTGTATTTACCACTGAAAAAATTCTGGGTGTAAGTGTATCTGCTCAGTCCACACGTGTGTTGTTCAAGGGTCAGCTGAACAACTTCGTTGTATTTAACTTTATTTTTTATTTATTTATTTTATTTTTTTAATACATAAATTTTTTAAAATTTTTATTTATTTATTATTTTCAGGGGGGTACACCAAGTTCAATCATCTGTTTTTATACACATATCCTTGTATTCCCTCCCTCCCTCGACTCCCCCCCCGCCACTCTCTCTTGAATCTCCCCCACCCTCCCCGTCCCAGTCCTCTAAGGCATCTTCCATCCTCAAGTTGAACTCCCTTTGTTATACAACAACTTCCCACTGGCTATCTATTTTACAGTTGGTAGTATATATATGTCTGTGCTGCTCTCTCGCTTCGTCTCAGCTTCCCCTTCACCCCCCACCCCCACCAAACCTCGAGTTCTCCAGTCCATTCTCTGCATCTGCGTCCTTGTTCTTGTCACTGAGTTCATCAGTACCATTTTTAGATTCCATATATGTGAGTTAGCATACAATATTTGTCTTTCTCTTTCTGACTTACTTCACTCTGTATGACAGACTCTAGGTCTAGCCACCTCATTACATATAGCTCCATCTCATCCCTTTTTATAGCTGAGTAATATTCCATTGTATATATATATGCCACATCTTCTGTATCCATTCATTTGTTGATGGGCATTTAGGTTGCTTCCATGTCCTGGCTATTGGAAATAGCGCTGCAATAAACATTATGGTACAGGTTTCTTTTGGGATTATGGTTTTCTTTGGGTATATGCCCAGGAGTGGGATGACTGGATCCTATGGTAGTTCTATTTGTAGTTTTTTAAGGAACCTCCAAATTGTTTTCCATAGTGGTTGTACCAACTTACAGTGCCACCAACAGTGCAGGAGAGTTCTCTTTTCTCCACACCCTCTCCAACATTTGTGGTTTCCAGATTTTGTGATGATGGCCATTCTGAGTGGTGTGAGGTGATACCTCCTTGTGGCTTTGACTTGCATTTCTCTGATGATTAGTGATATTGAGCATCTTTTCATGTGTTTGTTGGCCATCTGTATGTCTTCTTTGGAGAAATGTCTATTTAGGTCTTCCGCCCATTTGTGGATTGGGTTATTTGCTTTTTTGGTATTAAGCTGCATAACTTCATTGCATTAAACTGTAGAGATTTCAGTGTTAAGTTGTTGCTACAGCAGAGTTCAGCCTACTGTGACTAATACCTGGGGGCCAATCTCAACCTCTCAAGGTTCTTCCTCGCCTAGGCCATCAAGCCATGTGAGTTACTCAATGGCTGTGAGAAGTTCTAAAGTCCATAGGGCTAGTGTATTGGATGTATTTGTTGACTTGCTTGCTTTGGTTTGGTTACATTGCTTAGTTGGTTAAAGCCTCCATCCACGACAATGGCCTTGGAGAACTACAGTCTATGAGACTGTGAGCTCCAAGCCAGTACACACCTAGTTCACTCACCATTACATGCTAAGCTCAGTGCCTGCACAGAGCAGGTGGCCCCCAAAGACTTATTAAATTAAGACATTAAGAGAACTAATTTAACAATTTAATGACTCATGCAAAGATTATCTAGATTGCCTGAAGCTCCCCTTCACCCCAAATGCTGCTACCTTGAAAAACTGGAGAAGACCTCCCCCTTCATACAAAGGCAGAGGCTGTGGAAGAAAACCCTGAGCTGAAATCCCTGAACAACATACCCATTCCTCATGTATTTATTGAGTACCTACTGTGTGCATTGTTCTAGGACTGGGGATAAAAACAACAAATGTCAGACAACCATCCTGCTTTCATGAAGCTCTGCCTTGCTTTTTTCACGTCTCTTTTTTGAAGCCAAAGTTTGGCCTTCAAAAAGAAAACTTTCCAATTATCTAGTTACCTAGTATAAAAAGTAAGGCACGGCAGAAGGCTCAAGTAACCTGCAACATGTTAACGCTGCAGCCCTCACTTCCCGGGAGCCCTTGACTGGTGACCAGTCTGCCTTGCTTCACGGTCACTGCTGGGGCTTCACCTGCAGAGTCCCACCTCCCTATTTCCTACTTGAACAGAGGAGATGACCCCACCATCTTCCCTTGCCCAACCTCATTCTTTAGAAAAGCTCTTCCTATGAGTTGCTCTGATCTCCTCCTGGGTCAGCATCCTGCAGTTGTTTTTTGTTGTTGTTGCTTGTTTGTTTGTTTTTTACCAGTTTTTTTTTTTTACCCGTGGTTTTAGGGATAGCTTGCTAGCCTGCCCTGTGTTAAACATCTCCAGCCACAGTCAGAACTACGAGTGCTTTCAAAAGGGTCGCTGAATCTCCAGAGAAATGTGCTCAAGTGTCTTAACTGAAGTCTGTACTGAATTGGCCCAATGACTCAAGGAGAAAGTTTGCTTCCTCCATCTGGTCCTCAGAGTATTGCCTGGGACCACACAGAGTAGAATCCGAGCAGTGCTCTGCACTCAGAAGGGCAGCGACGCAAGTGCACAGCTGTCAATCACCCCATCTCCTGCCAGTGCCTTCCACTCCCTGCCCCCCGCCCCATCCCAGTCACCAAACAGCTGTAAATACATAGCTGACCACCCTCAAGGGGCTGGGATGGGGGGAAATTCTCCAGTATCCAGTCCTGCCTTTGTACCTTCTGTAGCCTCTCAACTGCTACGCCAGTATTTTGAGTAGACCCCGCCTCACACATAAGATAAATGACACCCAGAAACACATGTTCCCTTGAAAGGAGTCTCTCTCACATCATCAGAGCAGTCTTCCACCTCCTCCCAGTTCTTTGTCCTGCAAATGAATGCCATCCACACAGTCCTGTAAGTGAATCTTTTTTTTTTTCAAGACCGAGGCCAACCCTAATGTTCATAGCAGCATTATTTACGATAACCAAGATATAGAAACAAACTAAGTGTCCATCAACATATGAATAGATAGAAAAAATGTGGTGGTATATATGTTATATATGTGTGTATACACACACACACACACACACACACACACAAACATACACAATGGAATGTACTCAGCCATTAAAAAGAATGAAATTTTGCCATTTGCAACAACATGGATGGACCTGGAGGGTATAATGCTTAGTGAAATAAGTCAGACAGAGAAGGACAGAAGGCAAATCAATCTGGAACCAACCAGGAGATAAAGTATTTGACCGGTACTATTCAGATACTTCTGGGGACCTGGGATCCTTTCAAAGGGAACCAGGCGCAAGTTCAGACTGCTCACGTTTTATATCTTGGCTCTGCCCTTTGCCAGTTATGTGCCCTTGGGCGTATTTGTTGCTCTCTCTATGCCCCAGATAGAAAAAAAAGGATACAACATGTGAGAGGCAAAGAGAAGTTCTCCTTTGCTAGGAGGTGAAATGAAACCCAAGTATAAATGAACAAATGAAACCCAAGTAGACTGAGCCAACGAAAGATACGTAGTAGGTCAGCTTGGTTGACTCTGGTCACTTCTCCTTCCTGCCTCACCCCCATCAAGATCCTTCTTTTTCAGGTAAAATTCATCACCCAGCTTCCAAGCCTAGGAGCCGGCTCTGCTAGGGGAATTTATGAGACGTTGAGTGAGAAAAGGAGGTCCCTTTGACATGCTGGGTGAACTCCAGACAGGACACGGCTTCACTTATTCTCCCAGGGGAACGCCATGTTGCTTCTTCTCACTCTCTTGCAACAGGGATGATCTAGGAGAGGACGAGGACCAAGTAAGTAATCGAGCCTTTGGGTCTGATCCATATGGCATCCCATCTGTGAGCCCGAGAGAGATTCACAGTTGGCCAGTGCTGGGGGCCAGACCATATTTACACCATTTCCAGATGGCACCTTTTGACTGATCCTTGGCAAGTACATGAGAAAGTTTACTTTCCTTTCTTAAAAACTATGTTTCTGACACTATAATGTCAAATGCCTTTAATGTCTTTTAATAATTACACTTGTAACAAGGATAGCACGGATGTGATTGAAGTTGCGTTTAGTTGGGGACCTCTTAGAATGTCAGAGCTTTGGGGAGGTGTCTTCCTGGGCCACGGGGTCAGATCACATCCCTGAGGGTGAGGCTGGGGCGGTCCTTCCCCTGGAGGGAAAGAACAGTTCTATTGCCAGTGACTTTGAGGGGAAGAGAGGACTTCCTTCACAGTCAGGCTGGAGGGGACTTGGGCCAAGATTCTGAGGCATGGAGAGGTCCCAGGAGTGGATGTGCTGTCTGGCTGTGTCGGGGCAGTGATCGTGCATGGCCCTGGAGGGCACCGTTCTCAAGGAATGGAATGGGAGTGGTGCCCTGGAGAAATGTGTAGCAAGATGGCCCCATGCCAGACAGACAGGAAGTGGCTCATCAGGAGACCTGGGATGAGCTTGGGTTTGTGCCTAAGTTGAGGGACCAATAGCCATCCTTGGGGTGACGTGGCAGAGAAGAAACCATCTTTCTCCCATTTCTGTGGTCAGACTCAGGAAAGACAGAAAGCAGGGCACTGGGGCCAGCAGCAGGAGTGGCCCCTGGGACACATGGTCAGCATGTAGCAAACTCTTGTTTGGAGCAGAGGTGGCAGGTTTTCTAGGCAGTGAGTGTTTGAGGCAGTAATCGTGTCCTTCAGCTTCATAGAGCAAGTATCACCTGTGAGCAACCAGGTGTCTGACTGTGATTAATTAATATGCTTCTTGGACACCTTGGGTGAAGGAGGGAGAAGTGGTAATGTTTGTACACCAGCCTGGGGACTGGACATTCCAGGTGCATGTGATTCTGTTGGCTTGTTGCCTGAAGAGGAAAAACGTGATCAAGTGGTTGTGGATTTTAGATGTGTTTACTTGTTTAAAAAACAAACAAACAAACAACTGGTGAGTTTTATGAAGATGTTAAATTCTAGTTTGTTGGAAATTGTAGTGGGTTGAATTTTGACGCCCCAGAAGATCTGCCCAGGTCTTACCTCCAGTACCCGTGAATGTAACCTTCTCAATAGAGGTCTTTGCAGTTATAATTACGGATCTCCAGATGACATCATCTGAGATTTAGGGCAAGCACTAAATCTGGTGACCATTGTTCTTGCAGGAGAAAGGAGAGAGGGACACAGACACACAGATGGAGAAAGCCCTATGAAGATGAGGCAGTATAAGGTGGCCACGAGCCATGGCACACCTGGGGCCACCAGCGGCTGGAGAAGTAAGGAAGGATCCTCCTTTAGAGCCTGTGGAGGGAGCAGGACCCTGCCAACACCTTGATTTTGGACATCTGGCCTCCAGAACTGTAAGAAATATTTCTGATGTTTTAAGCCACTTGGTGTGTGGTAATTTCTTACAGTGGCCCTGGGAAACTATTGCAAGTATATTCAGTGTTAGCTGGTATCAAGTGAAAACTGAGTCATGATTTCATGCCCCATTCTCTAATGGGAGATTCTCAAATCCTGGTCCAAAGCATGGGACTGATTCATTAAGGGCTGTTCTGAGGCAACAGTTCTTAATCTTGAATGCACATCAGAGTCCCCTGGAAGGCCCATGAAAACAGATTACTGGGCCCTACCCCAGAGGTTCTGATCCAGTCTGCAATGGGGCCTGAGAATTTGAATTTCTAAGTTTCCAGGTGCTGCTGCTAGTTTGAGTATGTAGACAATTTTCAGTATAGACTTTTCGTTTCTTCCTCATTTACCCCACCATCCTTTACTCCTACTCCCTGGGACCATTTTCCAAAGAAATCTACCTGCCCTCAACTCAAGCCTTTGACCCAGGCTCTGCTTGTTAGGGAACCCAGACTAAGAGACTTATCCGTACTCTCCTCCTTCCTTTCCCACCCTTTTGGAGATTGATGCAAGTCCAAAGACTCAAAGTGCATGTGTGCATGTGAAATTTGGAGTGTCTGCTGAAGGGAAGTGGGCGTTTGTTGGCTTCTATTGGGTAGCTTTGACATAAAGAAATGAAATTACCCCATGGGTGATTCATGGAAGTGCAAAAAAGCTGAACTACCCCCAAATTGCTCCCCTCCTTGGAGAAAGACCTTGGATTTCATTGACTGTTTTCATCAGAGGGAGACCCTTTATTGGTTTGGGCAGACCCCAAAAAGGCTTGGAGTTCATCTGTGCTCACAAGTTAGCTATATCCCAAAGGAAGACCCTACAGTGTGTTCTGACTTAATGTCATACGAATGCTTTGGCTTTTTTAGCCTCTGAAACTCCTAGACCTGTATGATAAGCTAGTCCAGTGGTTCTCCAAAACTGCTCTATGGACTGACTTTTTCAAAATCAGCTTGGGAGCTTTTTATTTTTCAATCCTGCTAACATATAATTCACATAAAATTTGCCATTTTAACCATTTTTAGTTGCACAATCGATGACCTTAAGTACATTCACACTGTTATACAACCATCACTGCTATTTCCAAACCTTTCTCTTGACCCCAGACAGAAACTCTGTAACCATTAGGCAATACCTCCCCATTCTCTGTTCTCGGCCCTTGGTAACCTCTGGTCTGCTTTCTGTTGTCCAGTCTAGATATTTCATCTGAGGGGAATCATATATTATTTGTCCGTTTGTGTCTGGTTCATTTCACTGAGGATCATGTCTTCAAGGCTGATTGATGTTGTGGCTTGTATCAGGACTGCATTACCTTTTATTGCTGAATCATATTCCACTGTGTGTACATACCACATTTTGTTAACTCATGTGTGGATGGAGATTTGGGTTGTTTCCACCCTTTAGCTATTGTGAATTATGCTGCTAGGAACAAGGGTGTACGGATCTGAGTCCCTGCTTTCAAGTCTTTCGGGTACATACCTAGAAGTGGACTTGCTAAATCATCCAGTAAGTCTATGTTTCACTGCTGAGGAGGCACCATACAGTTTTCCACGGCAGCTCTATCAGTTTTCTTACCCACACCCACAACACAGAAGATTCCTTTACCGCCACATCCTTCGCATCATTCGTTGTTTTCCCTTTTTTTTTTTTTTTAAATATTAGCCATTGTAATGGCTTCGTATACCTAATGGGTGTGAAATGCTATCTTATGGTGGTTTTGATTTATTTGCCTAATGACTAACTCGAGAGCTTTCAAACATATCCACATTCCTGAACTCTACCTTTGGGTATGTGTGTTGGGAGCCATAGACCTGGTACAGCCTCCTGTCTGGTCTAGAAATCTCTTGTTATAATTCCCTGAAATGTTAATGCCAGCTCTGCATATGTCTAATAACATGGAACGTGCTGCTCTCTGGCCAAGCCCAGCCCGGTTTTACACTGTTAGTGATTTATCTCTAATCGGAATTTGTGTAGTTTACAGACACTGACATAGGACATGGCATGTTTCCTCTGCCTGAAGGACACCATTCTCTGACCTCTGCCTTCCCTGGCTCCTTCAGCCTATAGCTTCACCCTGGAAGCTCTCTCAGACCATCCCTATCCCCAGGCTGAAGCTGGGAAACCCCAGCATCTTAATCTCCCTCTATCATAGTGTTTGCACATGTGTTGTAATTTCCTGTTTACTTGTCTGTCTCTGCTACCACACTGTGAGTTCCTTAAAAGATTGCAGCTGTCTACGCCACTGTTCCCTGATGTCTCCCGCTGCCCCGTGCATAAGGTAGGTACTCAACAAATGGAGGTTGATGCATCTGCTGAAAACCTTAAATTCTGCATTAAATGCACAAGAAAACACTTTGGGTTATTCTTCAGCATGAAACGCAGTTACGCTTGTTAACTGTAGGAGCCCTGCAACCAGCCAGAAAGAAAGGGGATTTACTAAAACCTAGATAGCCTTCAAATCAGGGGATGGAATTTTAAACCCATGAGAAGTATCTGTGAGCAAAGGGCACTACAGAAGCTGCCTAATTCCTTTCTCTCTTCACTCTTTTCCTTCACACAGACTTACTGCAAGCGCATACACCATTTGCTCAACCTGGACTTTCTTTGGGCTAAAGAAAAATTAAGCACCTTAGGGTATTTTTAAACAACACCAGAGTTATATTTTTACTTGTGCATTTTGCCTACAGCATTAGAGAAAGTAATTTTGTCCCTATTAGAATAGGTCTTTTCAAATGCTGACACTTGTTTATAGAGCATCTGGATATAATCTGATTAGCATCTGGTGTGAGGCTGTGAGATAGTATCTCCCAGGGTCTCCCACGGAGAAGGAAAGGCATAAACTTGCATCCATTTGGACCATCCTAGTGTTGACATCTGTTGGGCTTCCCATCCTCCAGCACTTTGCCAAAGTTTATCTGGACAGAGAGCATCCCCCTAAACTCTCAAGGTCCCACTGTAACTGGAGCAGAAAACAAATGTCAGCACTCTGAGCCAATAAGAGAATCTTAACGGTCTTCCCTCCTCTTTGCCAGGATGGAATGCATCACACGTGTCTATAGAAGGAAAAGTGTCAATAATTGATGGGCTTCTCCTGCCTCAGCTAGAGACGCTGCCAGCTCTTTGGTTTACGTATTCCCCGTTCACCTTCGGTTTGCACCCTCAGATAAAGTTTCATGATACATTTCTTGAGAATTCCCTCCCTAGTTTTTGTTTTGTTTTGTTCCTTTATGAGGCACAGCTTTAAAGGAAAACAGTTTCGTGAAGTTGTGTTTGTTTATTTTGAGGATTTTTGTTTTAGGTTGAAGCAGTTCGATGGTTTCCCGAAATGTAAACAAATGGGTATCTTCTCCCTGCAAATACTTAATTCTTGTTGTCCGATGAATACGTTTCACTGAATTGGGGATGTGGGAGCAGCCACTTGACATTTGTCACCGAGCAGAGAACAGCTGAGCTGGGAAGGCTTCGAAAGGCTATTCTGTATAAGGAGGAAGGAGAAGGGGGTGGGTGCTTTGAACATTTAAGTGGCTAGTTGGGCAAGGTCTGAGATCATCCTAGACTTATCACTTTTTGTGATGGGTTTGGGGAGACGAGGTGACTTGTAAACATTTGGCTGAGCCTCACATACCCTTTACCTATGTAAGTCCAGTAGGGCCAAACAAACACACGGATTTATATTAGTGATTCAAGCAAATAAATATTTACCGAGCACCCCTAACCTATCAGGCACTGGAAGGCATGCAGAAGGGAGCAGGCCCAACGCATTCCCTTGTCCTGACTACAGGTAGAGTCTCGTGAGGAAGACTAGCCATCAGAGATGATCACACACATCAGCACGGTGTCCTGAACGGTGTGGAAGTCAAGAGTGAGAATGTAGACCCAAGGAGAATGGGGACAGGGAGGTGCTCGGGCTGAGGCGGTGAGGATGGCCTCTCTGACCATGTGACACGTCGGTTGATGCCTGGAGGCATCGATCACTTGGGGGCAGAGAGTTCAAGTCAGGGGCAGCATCTTGTGCAAAGGTGGGAAAGAGCCTGGCACATTCAAGGAACTGAAATAGCACCAGCATAGGTGGAGCAGAGAATGAGAGCCAGAGGGTAGAGGATGAGACTCAGTTGAGGGAAGAGGTGGGCAGTGCCAATCCCATAGGCACTTTGAGCCTTACTGAAGCTTATGGTCTTGTTGTAAGAACAATGGAAGCTCTTTAAATGGCTTAAATCAGGGAGGATGGTATAATCCAATTTAGAATCAATGGTTGTTTGGAGAATAAATTGTAGGGACAATAGTAAAAGCAAGGAAAGAAGTCAGTAAGTATGGAAGAGAGTGCCAATTGCTTAGTTAATAATCATTTTTCTTAAAAAAAAAAGCTGATTTTATTCTAGTTGGTGATATCACAGCATCTCCCTAATCCCTTGCAGGTAGGATTGGACAATGAGATGAAAGTGAAGTTTTGGGGTCAGACTTCTGAAAGTCCTTTGAGAGGGACTGATTCATCTGGGAGAAAGCCCTTTGGCATTTTACCTCCCTCCGTCAACCTGCTGCCTGGAGTACAGATGTGATGGCTGGAGCTTCAGCTGCCATCTTGGATTATGCAGTAATCAGACTTGGACCAAGGAGGCAGCAGAGGGGATGGAGTGCTGGGGGAGTGGGAAGTGGAAGGCTTCCCATAAGAGGTGATGCTTATACAGCATTCTGAAGGAACAGAATGATTTTATCAAGTAAAGAAACATCAGGACAGCAATTAACATTTCCTGTTGTTTTTGTATGTTTAGTTTTGTTTTCATTTCAATATACATGAGGGATAAGGCTAGGCTTTGAAAATGGTAGCTCACAGTCATATGCAGCCCTGTAACATTTTATTTGAATAAAAGATGGTTTCAATTTTTTTTAATTCCTTGTCAAGCTTTAAAAGTTAGGAGATTTCATATAACAATCTAGGTTGGAGGGGATTCTCTTGAAGAGCTAACAAGATTGGCACCCTGTTTCTGCAAAGCAAGATAGTTAACTGAGTCCAAGTAGTAACTGCCTACATCTCCTCTTGGTTCACTCACTGCTGACGTCCCCTGCCTGGCCCAGTGGGTACTTTAGCCTGCAGGCCTGGACCAAGGCCTCCTGCCATCAAGACCCATGGGAGGCTCCCTAGGCAGAGACTCTCTGAGGGCAAGTGGTGGAAACCAAGTGTTAATTGCATTAGGAGAATGCAGTGCAGATAAAGTAGAATCGCTACCTTATTGAGTTCGGGCGTGGACTGGTGAGAGATGAGGGCAGGAGCTTACACAGAAGCCAGACTGGGGAGGCTGTGAGAGCTAGGCTGTGAGGTATGAACATTTTCTGGAAAACCATGGGGAACCAAGGAGCATTTTAGACCTGAGAACCCCTTAATCGGGTATGTTTTCAGATTTTTGCTTTGAAAGCAGGGTGAAGAATGAATTAAAGACTGTCTTTTTGTTGTCAACAAGTATAATTAGCACTGTGTATATACTTTATGAGTTTGTACACACATTTTTTTTCATCTGACTTTCATAACACTTCAGGAGTCAGGTATTGTATATATTTATTTTAAATATCAGAAAATTGAGGCTCAGAGAGGAAATAAGTCTTGCCCAAAGTCACATGCTAAGTGCCAGAACCATGACTTCTAAGACCAAAGCCAAGGGAATTTTTCCCCCCAGGACCTAGTTTGCAAGACAAAAGATGACAATCTGATGTATTTCAGTAATGAATTAGCAATCAAAAGGAAATGTGTATTTTAAAAATTGATATGATGAAATAGGCATATTTCATCATCCTGAAACCTCCGTTTCTTCCTCTCCATTATGCTAAATCTAAACGTCACTGTCCAAGCCTTGATGGCCTCTCATTTGTCTTTTGTTTGATTTTTTTCTAAATATCCTCCCACTCATTTTGGTTCCCATTTCCTCCTACTTCCTCTTTGCTTCTCTTTTCTTCTCAGTCTAGGGCTTTTCTTCCAGTGAGCTCGGATGAACCTTCAATTAGCTAAGTTTCACCAGCGTCCCTCATGTGCTCATTGAAGCTGCCAGCTGGCCATAGCTGGAGGTTACTGGTCCCCTGTTTTGCCCGTCCCTCAGAGCCCACACAGATCTAAGGGTCATTGAGTTAGGACACACCTTGAGAGATCACCCTGAATGTCTGGGCTGGCTGAGTCAGGCAGGAGAGTCAGAACCACCCAGGCAGCCCCAGCCTCCAGGGAGAGGCATTCCACAGCGGCCGAGGCATCCTGCTTCCAGGATCTGTCCTCGCCAGCGCTCAGGAAGTTTTCTCAACCACTCACCTAAGTCATGCTGTGCATATTTGGCAGGGACGGTGGCCATTCATGCTGACCTCTCCCAGTCTTCCCTCCCTTTCCAGAAATGCAAAGCTTCGCCTTCCCCATCCATACACACCCTTTCCTCTGCTCCTCCAGGGAGTGAGAAATTTGGCCCAGAAATCCACTCAGGGCTCCCAGCTTCAGCCAGCCATCTGGCATCTCTGCTGCCTCCAAATTATGTTCACGTCCGTAGATAACCAAGTGGATTATCTCCAAGAATCATCTTCTCAGTGAGAAGAGAGGAGGCGGAGAAAATATCACATTTATTTGCTTGCCTGGAAAAGACCGCAGACGTCAGCAGTTTGCCCTTGCCGGCAATACCATTTAGTTGCTGCTCTGTAATGCAAAACCTAAATCAGGCTTATTAGTGTGAAACTAAAAGGCCCTGAAGGGCAGCCAGGGTTTCCAGAACAGGCATCCGTTGCTGTCTGGCATAGCCACAGAGCTGACAGGTCCCAGCTTGGGAGAGGTCAGTAAGGGCTCCGAGTATTCCAAACGCCTCACTGACCCATTAACCACTGTAGGTATAATTAAGATGCATGTCCTTCCGTTTCTGGATGTCAGCCGCTTGTTGACAAGTCGTTCAGAGAATGAAAGCTAATGTTTAATAATTAGCCCAAGCAAAACATTGTCAGGGAGGCAATTCTGGAAGAAGCTCAATGCCTTGCTGGCCTCTGGCAGCACGATGAATAGAATTGATGTCAGTACATGTGTAGCTCCTAACAATCTCTGTCCGTAAACTCAAGAAATCCAGCTTTTCTTTACTTTCCCTTAAATCAGTGATTCTCAATCAGGTGTAATATAGGTCCCCAGGGGACCTTTGGCAACGCTTGGAGACATTTTTGGTCCTCAAAGCTGGGGGCAGAGAGGGGGCGCTACTGGTATCTAGTGAGTAGAGGCCAGGAATGCTGCCAACATCCTACAAGGCACAGGATAGACCCCTGCAGCAAAAACCACTCAGTTCAAAATATCAATAGTGCTGAGGTTGAGAAACCCTGCCTTCAATCGACATAATTTCTACTCTAAGCCTTCCATTCTACTGGCGAGACGATTAATGTCTTTATGTCATTAAAGATTACTGTCCTTATGATTAATGTCACTTCTTATTGGGGTTTTGACCCAGGGCTGAACCACAGTTCCGGGGTCTTAGGCTGAGACAAGGTTGGGTAGGGGGTGCTATGCTTAGAGCAGGGAATCCTTGGGGAGGCGGCCAAAGGTCACATCGACCGAAGCCTGACTTTCAGCCCTTGTTCCTTGAGGACTTCCCTTTGCTGCCAGGCAGTTCAGTGGGATCTCCATGGCTTCAGGAGCTGTAGCCCTTGTTCCTATTCTGACTTTAGCTTGGGGGTGTCCTTTGATCTAGGGTCTGCCCTCTGCTTTTTCTGCCATTCTGTCTTCTTCCAACCCCCCTTCTTCCTCTTAGCACTGCAGAAATCTCCTACGTTCTGTATGGGACAAGAAATCTCCCAGGCCACTCTTCTTTCTTCTTAGGCATATGCTTCCCTTAAGCTTGAATAAAGGGAAGGGAAAGAATAGCACAGAGGAGAGGGGGTAAAAAAAACACATGTAAATTAACATCTCAGAGTGTTATTCAGCAGTCACAAGGGTAATGGGGAAGTCATATTAAGGAGGATACATCATTCTTGACCTGTTCTCGGAGGGGTACCCGAGCTTTCTTGTCTTCTTCCCACAGCATCACCTTTTATGATATCCGTTTTCAGATATGCTGACTTCAGTTATCACCATATTGAATAAGAAAGGGTTTAAGGCCTCAGCCCTGGAGAAGGTTTCTTGGAAATATTTACAGCTTGGCATAAGAAGAAAAGGTTACATTTTGGCACTCACTGATTAGAGCTGACCCAGCAGTGCCAGAATCACCCAAAGAGTTTGTTCTAAACAATAAAAACTCCTTTTTGGAGATGATCCAACAGCATCTGTTAAAATCACATATAATCACACCATTAGACCCAATAATCTTTCTTCTGGGATTCTATCCTGTGGAAATGAAAGCATTTTGCTACATGAGCATTATTTATAGAGGCAAAAAGAATACAGGAAAAAAGCCCGAAAGTCCATCACTAGAGAAATGCACTAGGAAATGAATGAACTGGGATACATCCATATTATGTGTGATGGTTAATTTTATATATCAACTTGGCTGGGCCACAGGGCCAAGATATTTGGTTAAAGAGACTTCTGGATGTTTCTGTAAAGGTGTGTTTTAGATGAGGTTAACATTTAAGTAGGTGGACTTTGAGTAAAGCAGATCACCCTCCGTATTGTGGGTGGGCTTCATCCAATCAGTTGAGGGCCTTAATAGAATAGAGTGACTGCCCTTAGCAAGAAGGAGTTCTGCCAACAGATTGCCTTTGGAATCACACTGCACCTCTTCCTGGGGTCTCTAGCCACCGGCCTACTCTGCAGACTTTGGACGTAACCAAGCCTCTACCATGGCATGAGCCAATTCCTTAAAATCTGCCTCAGTCTCGTTCTCTCATTCTTTTTTTCCTTTTTTTTTTTTTTAAATGTATTTTATTGAGGTATAGTTGATTAACTATGTTGTGTTAATTTCTGTATTCATTTCCATATTCTTTCCCATTATGGTTTATCACAGGATACTGAATATAGTTCCCTGTGCTCTACATTAGGACCTTGTTGTTTATCCATTCTATATGTAATAGTTTGCATCTGCTGACCCCAAACTCCCAGTCCATCCCTGCCCCATCCCATCTCCCCCTTGGCAACGATAAGTCTGTTCTCTACGTCTGTGAGTCTGTTTCTGTTTCATAGATAAGTTCATTTGTCATATTTTAGATTCCACATGTAAGTGATATCATATGCTATTAATCTTTCTCTTTTTCTCTTACTTCATTTAAAATGAGAATCTCTAGATCCATCCATGTTGCTGCAGATGGCATTATTTCATTCTTTTTTGTGGCTGAGTAATACTCCATTGCGTATATGTACCGCATCTTCTTTACCCACCGGTCAGTGGACATTTTGGCTGCTTCCATATCTTGGCTGTCGTAAATAGTGCTGCAGTGAACGTTGGGGTGCGTGTACATGTTTGGATTTTGGTTTCTCTCCACATACAGGCCCAGGAGTGGGATTGCCCGATCGTGTGGTAGCTCTATTTTTAGTTTTTTAGGAAACCTCCATACTGTTCTCCTGCGTGACTGGTACCAATTTACTTTCCCAGAACCAGTGCAGGAGTGTTCCCTTTTCTCCATGCCCTCTGCCGGATTTATTGTTTGTAGACTTTTCCGTGATGGCCATTCTGACGGGAGCAATTTGATACCTTGTTGCGGTTTTGATCTTTCTTTCTCCAGTCATTGGCAATGTGGAGCTCTTTTCATGTGCTTTAAAAACAAAAGAAAACAAAACAGTTTGTATAAAATTTGCCTCTTGAAATTGGCTTCTTGGAAGTCAGCCCTGTTTTGAATCCTTTTTCGATGACCTACCCCACGACATTTCTTGAGAGTAGGTGTCATTTACAGCACCCCAGGTGGTGTGAATAGGAAGTGCCCATATGCACCGGTTTTAAAGTTGTTGTTTGGGGAAATGTCCACAAGGCGGCAGCATTTCTTCATGCCCCACTCCGGTTACTCAGGCAACCAGAGCCTTGGAGAAAGTCCTGTTCCTGGTTTGTGGATTAGGGTGGAATGTGCCAGAAGAAACACCTAAGGGTGTGTGTTCCATTTTTTCTTTCCCCTAGCCCTTCCTCCTCCCTGCAGACAAATTCCAACCCTTGTCAAAGCACTATGCTGAGGGCACTGTTGTATGTAGGTGGGACAACTCTAGGGATGGAGGCTGCAGGTGGGAACCCCACCACCGGGAGACCTGGAGACCAGGTGACTTTTCAGAGCTCTTCAAGCCCAGAGGGTCTGCCATCGTTTGGGTGCACTAGGCTTGGTTGAGCTGTAGGAGGGCCCACCTGGATCTGGAGATTATGGTCCATCCAGAGCAAAACAGACACTACTGGTCCAAGGCGGGTGCTCCTTTGCAGGCACGTCCTCCCCAGCTCTCTCAGCCCCACAACAGTCCAGCCTTGGGACCCCAGCCTGCTCAGGTCACTGAGGCCAGAGTGGAATAGAGTAGGCGTTTCTTTCTTTTTTTCTCTCTCTCTTTCTTTCTTTTTTTTAATTTAATTTTTATTTTCTTTTGGAGTATAGTTGATTTACAGTTATGTCATGTTTGTCTTAGGAGTCCAGCAACCTGATTCAGTGATTCATATACACATATCTATTCTTTTTCGGGTGCTTTTCCCAGATACAGTATTACAGAGTGTTGAGTAGAGTTTCCTGCGCTATACAGTAGGACCTTGTTGTTTACCTATTTTATATATAGTAGTGTGTATATGTTACTCCCAAATTCCTAATTTATCCCTCCCCTCACCACCTTTCCCCTTTGGTAACCACAGGTTTGTTTTCTTTGTCTGTGAGTCTGTTTCTGTTTTGTAAATAGGTTCATTTGTATAATTTTTTTAGATTCCACATGTAAGTGATATTGTATGGTATTTGTCTTATTTGTCTTTGTCTGACTTCACTTAGTATGATCATCTCTGGGTCCATCCATGTTGCTGCAAATGGCATTATTTCATTCCCTTTTATGGCTGAGTAATATTCCCTTGTATATATATACACCACATCTTCTTTATCCATTCATCTGTCGATGGACATTTAGGTTGTTTCCATGTCTTGGCTATTGTAAATAGTGCTGCTCTGAACATAGGGATTCATGTATCTTTTCGAATTATAGTTTTGTCTGGATATATACCCAGGAGTGGGATTGCTGGATCATATGGCAACTCTTTTTAGTTTTCTGAGGGACCTCCATACTGTTCTCCATAATAACTACCAGTTTACATTCCTACCAACAGTTTCTGCACACCCTCTCCAGCATTTGTTATTTATAGACTTATTAATGGCCATTCTGACCAATGTGGTGATACCTTATTGTAGCTTTGATTTGCATTTCTCTAATAGTTAGTGATGTTGAGCATCTTTTCATGTGCCTGTCAGCCATCTCAATGTCTTTTCTGGAGAAATGTCTACTTAGGCCTTCTGCCCATTTTTTGGTTGGGTCATTTGTTTGTTTTTGTTATTGAATTGTATCAGCTCTTTATATATTTTGGAAATTAAGCCTTTGTTGGTTGCACCATTTGCAAATATTTTCTCCCAATCTGTAGGTTGTCTTTTCCTTTTGTTTGTGGTTTCCTTTGCTGTACAAAAGCTTATAAGTTTGATTAGGTCCCATGTGTTTGTTTTTGCTTTTATTTCTATTACCGTAGGAGACTGGCCTAAGAAAACATTGATACAATTTATGTCAGAGAATGTTTTACCTATGTTTTCTTCTAGGAGTTTTATGGTGTCGTCTTATATTTAACTAAGTCTTTAAGCCATTTTGAGTTTGTGTGTGTGTATGTGTGTGTGTGTGTGTGTGTGTGTGTGGTGTGAGGGCATCATTCTCTCATTCTCTTATAATGGGCTCTTATTGGAGTGTTCCCTCAGGCACACCGGTAGTTTCCAAACCCAGGTGTGCACCAACAATCACTGTAGGGCCTTTAATTAAAAAGTACTGATTCCTGACCAGTGGTTGCCACAGGGGACGGAGGGAGGGAGAGGGATGGACTGGGAGTTTGGGGTTGGTAGATGCAAACTATTACATTTAGAATGGATAAACAACAAGGTCCTACTATATAGCCCAGGGAACTGCACTCAATATCCTGTGATAAACCATAATGGAAAAGAATATAAAAAAGAATGTTAAAAAAGGAATACTGATTCCCATGCACCCAGTCTTTTCCCTGGTTTATCAAATCAAGTACGTTGGGACTTGGACCCAAGAATAGAGAGAAAGAGAGATGGATCTCTGTCCAGTTGGTTCTGTTTTTCTGGAGAACCCTACTACATCACGGAATACTGTGCACCTTGAGTTAGGGCTACACCTGGGAACCTGAAAAGCAGCAGCCAAAAATGTGCATGTGTATGTTAACATGTATGAGCACAGAAAAGTGTGCGTAGGAAAAATGTAGTAAGTTTTAACAGTAGTTATCTGAAAGGGGAGCAGGAAGTAAAATCAAACTAGTGTGAAATCAAAAAATTATCAGATAATGTCAATGAAAATTGCACAATACCAAATTCTATCTGATGTTATGAAAAACAAGAAACTACTAAATATGCCCATAGTCAGGGATTAGAAATTAACATTTAAAAAATGAAAAAAAATATATGTTTTTGGATTAGGATTTAGGGCCACTCTTTTACCTGAATTTCTGATACTTTAGTATTACAATAATGAAGAAAAAACAAACAAACAGATTCTTGGGTCCAAGTCCCAACATCCTTGATTTGGTAAAACAGGGAAAAGACTGGGTACCTGGGAATCAGTACTTTTTAAATAAAGGCCCCAGTGATTGTTGGTTGATGGCTGGGCTGGAAATTACTGGTGTGGCTGAAGAGCCCATTATAAAATGCAGAGACTGTTTCTACAGATTGCCTCGTAAGGACTTCGGGGTGAGTGGGAAGGGGGCCTCCCCTAGAGCTTCTGTTCTTGGATCTTCCTTCTGCTGGCAGCAGGCTGAGAGCCTTGAATCTTCAGTGAACTTCCTTCTTATCCCACACCTCAACCCAGTGCTCAAAGCTTAGCCCCAATATCACACGCTGAGCAGAGTCAGATCTGATGTCAAGTGAACATTTCAGGTCTAGGGAAATATCCTTAACCTTAAGCTTTTCTTAAGACCCTCAAACCCAGGACTTCCTTTCCTGGCCTCCATCCCACTGTCCTCCTCCTCCTCGGGAATGGCCTTGGTTCCTAGAGGAGAAGGCAAATATCAGATATGTCTGGGCATTTATAGTCCCACATTCTCTGGGCCTAGAGTTGACTCAATCAGGCATGGCCATGGAGACTTGGGGAATCTGAGTAAGTGACATTTATGAATTGTGGGAAGGAGAGAAATGACACTCCCTTGGTTTGCCAAGTCAGAATGGGCACTTGCTATTCCTGGGGTGTCTTCCCTTCTTTCACTCTTCTGTTTCCTCTGTGCTTTTTACTTTTGCTTTTTCCTTCTTCTCTACCTCTCTCTGAAGCCCAAGAGTCACTAGAACAGGGTACAAAGTCAGAGTTAGGATGAGACCAGTTCAAGTTATTCCTCTCCACTCCAGGCTCCAATTAAAGTCCCAGAGAATCTCAAAGCCATTACCATGGCCCTCATCAGCACTCCAACCGCCAGTCACCAAGTCTGCCTCTAACTCAGTTCATTATTGTTTCAAATTTGGATGTATTTGATTTTCTCCCCAAAGATAGTAGAGGGGGACTCTCAGGGTGAACAAGAGGGAAATCCCAGGACTTTACAGCAAGTACCATGCCCAAAGCCTCTCCTGCACCCCACTGGAAAGGTCTGAAGATCTGGGACCTCCCGGAGCAGGGAGAAGGGGATGTGGGAGGGTGAGACTGAAGGTGCAGGCCACCCCCAGCTCTCGTGGGCCACAGTCACCTCCCCTCACTTGCTATCTCTGCTCTTTCAAATACCATCTTTCTCTCTTTTTAAAAAAAATTTATTTATTTATTTATTGGCTGTGTTGGGTCTTCAATGCTGCACACGGGCTTTCTCTAGTTGCAGCAAGCAGGGGCTACTCTTTGTTGTGATGCACAGGCTTCTTATTGCAGTGGCTTCTCTTGTTGCAGAGCATAGGCTCTAGGTGTGCTGGCTTCAGTACTTGTGGCACAAGGGCTCAGTAGTTGTGACTCGTGGGCTCTAGAGCACAGGCTCAGTAGTTGTGGCGCACAGGCTTAGTTGCTCCATGGGCATGTGGGATCTTCTCACACTACGGATGGAACCCATGTCCCCTGCATTGGCAGGTGGATACTTAGCCATTTCACCACCAGGGAAATTCCCATCTTTCTCTTTAGAGATGCAAAAACTCATATAGCCCTGTGTAACAACTTCAAGTCTATTATCTCATCTGATTCTCACTGGTGCCCAACAAGGTGGATGTAGGGCTGTTGTTGATTTCATCTCCATCTACAGATGGTGGAAATGAGGCTGAGAAACTAGTTAGGTGACCTCCTCAGACCCAACTAATTCATCATAGAAGAAATGGTACTTGAACCCAAGTCTGACTCCAAACTTCTTTCTTCCCATACCCATCACACTGCCTTCTCACTGTACTTAAATTGTTTGTCAAAGGACACCATCTTTTCCATTCCTTAAATATCCAGCCTTTAATCTCTGCTGATTAGATGTGAAAAACATTCTCTTGTGATTGACAAGGCCCTTGACACATGCTGCTTTATTTTTGTGTTTGCGTTTTCATTGTTAGCTCTTTCGCATCTGCCTTTGTTAGTCATTCCACGTGAGGGGTCTTTGCTTTATAGTCTATGCATCACAGATTATTCGGGGCAGAGTTTTACAAATGTGTTGGGGACAATGTGAACTGAAATTGGCATGATGTATTTTTTTCCCCTAAGTGGAAATTATTGTTCTGTTGATGGGATGGTTTGTCTTCTTCATTCTGGGGACACTTGAACAATGGGTTTGAAAGTCGCTTCCAAGCCAGCAGAACAAAGAATACCACACCTGAGAGTGAAAGCAGAGGAGTGTCTTGAAATCCGTGACAGGAGTGTACTTCTCCAGTTAAGGAAAACTTTCCTGGTCTAAAAAAATATAGCATGAAGTAGGGCCAGGCCCACAGGGAGCAGGAGGACATCATCACTGCCAACAGAATACTCTGGGGCATGGATTTTTGTCCCTAACAGAAGAGGAAGGTCTGCTTTTTGCTCATAGAAACATTTTCCCGATGGAAAGCCCCAATACTATACATTTTTAAAGTATTTCCCGCGTCTTAGCAATTGGTAAGAAGTAGAAATACTCGTTAGCCATCAAGAGTGGAGGAAAAAAGGGCTTCAAGTTAGGCTATTCACTTCGGCAGTTTTGATGATCTCTAGTATTTCGATTAAAAGCCAATGAATTATTATATGATGAGATTGATAACCTAGGGTAGAATCAAAGACGTTGAAAGAGTTCTTAATGAACTGCAAGGACAGCTGATCTCATTGACCAGAAATCTGTCTGATGATCAATTTCCTCTGCTCAACTCAAGGTGCACTTGAACCTGACCTGAGTTTGGCCTGCATTTGAGGCCCCTGGAGAGTGGCTGTGGGTCCTGTGATTCTACAGTCGTACAGGGCATCCAGCTCAGCTGCAGTAAATATTGCTTTTTGTGACGCTGGAACTTCAACAGTCTAGTGGGCTGTAGCATGTATTTCCTTAGTAACTTGGAAAAATAGAGCCACCCAACTTCCTTTGCTCCCTTCTAAAACCCAAATGCCTTGATTCTGTGTCATGATCTTTTTTATGCCAAATTCAAGAATAAAGTTGAAGGAAATGTTGGCTGGTGTCGTGTGCAGATGAGCCAGTGACCCGGAGACAGAGCTGCAGGCCATTCTGAGGACCAGGTCAAACCTATGTCATTGTCAAGAGGATGGAATAGCCTTGACGTAATAAGAAGTGAGATGCCACAGTATCGCACGCAAGAGAGAGAGAGAAAACAGCAAGGGCCCTTATTAATTTGACCTCTTGGTGACCGTCCCTTCAGGCTCTTATCTTCCACATCTTGCTGGTGTTAGCCATTTATTAATTCATCCAGGTGCACTGCCAGCCCACCTCTCTGAAGCGCATTGGAAAAGACCTCAGCTTCATTTCTGTTTTATCTTCTAGGGTAGACAGGAAAATAGCCTTTTGCCATTTCCTCTTGATTAGTAAAGAAGAGCCGGTGGTTTCTGCCTCAGTGAACAATGGACCACCCTATTCAAGAGGAGAACGAGGCTCTTTGGAGTTCTGTCAATACAAAACTGACTAAAATTGAAATACTAGAGCAGTTAGCTTCGCTGTAAAACGTCATGATTTTTTTTATCATTGCATTATTTATTATGTTTTTTAATTTTTATTGGAGTATAGTTGATTTACAATGTTATGTTTCAGGTGTACAGCAAAGTGAATCAGATATATATATATATCTCCATTCTTTTTTCAGATTCTTTTCCCATGTAAATTATTACAGAATATTGAGTAGAGTTTCCTGTGCTATACAGTAAGACCTTGTTGTTTATCCATTTTATATATAGTAATGTGTTTATGTTAATCCCAAACTCCTAATTTATCCCTCCCCTCCACATTTCCCCTTTGCCCTCAAGATCTGTGAGTCTATTTCTGTTTTGTAAACAAGTTCATTTGTATCCATTTTTATTAGATTCCACATATAAGTGATATCATATGATATTTGTGTTTCTCTGACTTATTTCACCTGGTATAATAATCTCTAGGTGCATCCATGTAGCTGCAAGTGGCATTATTTAATCCTTTTTAATGGATGAATAATATTCCATGATGTATTTTTACTGCATATTCTTTATGCATTTCTCTGTCAGTGGACATTTAGGTTGCTTCCATATCTTGGCTATTGTAAATACTGCTGCAATGAACATTGGGGTGCATGTATCTTTTCGAATTATGGTTTCCAATCCAGGAGTGGGATTTCTAGATGATATGGTAGTTCTATACTCAGTTTTTTAAGGAACCTCCATCCTGTTCCCCATAGTGGTGGTACAAATTTACATTTCCCCCAACAGTGTAGGAGGGTTCCCTTTTCTCCACACCCTCTCCAGCATTTATTGTTTGTAGACTTTTTGACGATGGCCATTCTGATCAGTGTGTCATGATTTTTTCATTAATGAATTGCTCAGAGCTTTGGCATTAAACATTAGCAGGCAGCATGTAAACAGTTAAAACGTGCCTGCCAGCTTCAGCTCTAGTCCTTGTCTGTCTACCTCATTCAGGGCTAGGGAAAAGGCAGTATCATGTTTTGCTTCACAGTTGGTGAAACACTCACTAGATATTCACAGTAATGCTGTGGGGTTGTTGCGGTATTGTTTGGCTCCTTTTACAGATGAAGGTATTGAGTTTTCCAAGAGCTTGATGTATTTACTGTTTGCTCCTGAGGTTGCTCTGATACAATGTTAAGAACTAGCATTTGCAACTCTCTCTCTTCTCAGACTGGTCAGTTACATTATTGTTCATCCAATGTACAGAAAGTTATTGCAGCTTTTTACAAAAATGAGGTGCCACCATGGTACACTAACGGGGGAATTTGCCACAGTATTGCGCAGATACTGTCAAAATACAAGTGCACGTATTTACGTATGTGTGATGAATGGAAAGAGTTCTGGAAGCATGTTCACACAACTGATGACAGCAGTCACTTCTGTGGAGGTGCATGTGATCGCGGAGATGCCTTCGCTCTTTATTTAATGTACTTATGTTGTTTGACTGTTTAATGACAAAGATATATTACATTTAGATCCAGTTTTCTTTTACTAAAGATAAATAACTAAAACAGCTTCCCTACGTTCAGTCTCTTTTCTGCCTGTGTCTCCAATTCTGCAGACCTGCAATAAGGAAAAAGAATATTGTTACCCTCCACGGTAAAATGAATCCACAGTGACACAGACGCCCATCCTTGTGAGAGGCAGTCCATGAATTTAACACAAGGAAGAAACAAACATGAACTCCTTTGTGTGCGCAGGGCACTTTCCCCTTGTCAGCCAGTTTGAGCCTCTCACCATCTATAAAGGGAAGGCATAATTAGCCCTGGTTCTACAGATGATAAATCCAGAACTGGGAAGGAGTAAGTGACTTGCCCGTGATCCCACATAATATGTGGCAAGGCTGCATTTGTGCGTTTTCTATACTACACTGCCTCCTGGAAACTAGCTTAATACACTTGTATGTAGGTGAAACTTAAGATCCAGAATAATTATCATTTGGTTTCTATTTCTGCTTTTGTGAGACCTTTAAGTTTAATTTTTCTTGGCAATAATCTTCGTGATCCTAGTTTAGAGAAATGAGGGGAGTCCCCCGGGAGGAAAACAGAGGCCATTGGTTAAGGTGATTTTTGTTGTTGTTCGATATAAAATTTATGAGCTGAATGGAAATCTTGGTAGCAGAGGCATCTTGAGTGAGAGCTGGTGACTGCAGCCCTCATAGCACTTCAAGCTACCTCTTAACCCCGAAATGTTCCTTCATACATCATTGTCTGCTGTCTCCATTGTCCTTGCTTTGGCCCAGCCCTTCCCTGAAAGTGGGGGTGGGCAGGCTCCCGCCTGGGAGGAACAGATATGTTACAACTCGAGAAGCATCTTTGTTTCCAGATAATGCTGTACTTCCCCTCCATGCTCAAGGTCACAATAAAAAATGTCAACTGGGAAAAGAAATCCACTAGATTTTTATTAAACGACCTGATTTTCCAGGGGGATTTGGAAAATCAAATCTTGGCTAGATGGTAATTGAACAATGAAGGTAGGACCCCCAACTCTCTCAAGTGAATTTACAGTTTTCTTAAGGACCAGAAAAAAAAACACACACACCTCGAAGAGGAGGTCACCAAAATATTAACATACTTATGTGGAGCAACAGGATTACTGGTGATTTTTTCATTTCTTCATTTCTTCCTCTTTTCTAGTTTGTCTCAGATTTTCTGCAAAGAACGTGTACTCGCTTTTTAGTCAGACTAAAATGTTATTTTTTTAAATTCTGAAAAGCAGGACACAAAGCTTTACTTGCAGTATTATCCTTGGTATGGAACAATGTGCTTAAAAAATTACTGGGGAGAAATGGAGAACATGTTTATAATGTCTGTTCCTAGGCAAAGGCATTATGGTTGGTTTTTTCTTTATATGTTTATGTGTATTTTTCATATTCTCTCTAAGGAATTGTACAGAATTTTTCATCTTAAAAAATAGGTGTTTTTAAAGACTGGAAATTTGATGGGAAGGTAATGCTATTAAATTCCAAAATGTTGTTATTATTTCTACAGTAATGATATATCCCCCTCATTCCTGGAATAGTTGAAATTTCTCCAAGTTACCTAATTTATACTTGGGGAATAATGTATCCATCTTTCAAGATCTAGCTCAAAGATGTCCTCATTGCTCCCAACCTTAAGTTATTTCATTCACGATATATATAATGAGCCTCTGCTCTGTGCCAGATATCATATCATGATGGTGCTATTTGAAGCAAGTTCTCATCTTCAGATGATCTCCTTTCCTTGGAGGACCCCAGGACCCCAGTCACCCCTACTTCCCCTCCAGATGCCTGTCTCAGGGGCCACGTTTCATCAAAGGGGTCCATAGTTTTTTTCTTTCTTTTTTCAATTCGCTCTGTAGCTGGAGCTGTTTTATGGGGTCAGTCCCAATTACTATAAGTGAGATTTCACATCTGGGACAACATGATCCTTTGACTTAGCGAGCCACCCTCTAACTCCATTTTAAAAGGGTATCAGACGCAGGAGTTGGAGGTGAGGGAGAGACATGATGAAGGAATTCATGTAGGCATGTCAGCCTTACCTTCCTCATTCGGACTCATCTATCTCCTTTGTTCATCGTTGAACCTATGACTGAATCTTTTATCACCGTCCTTGCTTAAAAAAAAAATTCCTTTGGCCAGCTGCATCTGATTTGAGACCTTGTTTCCTTAAATACTCACAGTAAAGGTCTTTGGCAAACCGAAGAATTAATATTACACCAGATCCTTTTTAAAAACATATAAAGAGTTCCGAATTAGGTCTTAATTTAAAACCACAGTTCTTCGCTTTAAATGAAAACTTTAACTTTTTTGAAAAGGGGGGTGCTTTTTCTAGAAGGAGGAAATAACAGCTGTAAACTGCAGACGTAAATCAGAGCAGCTTATCAGCATCAAAAAAAGAGATCTGTTTGTGGAGCTCAGCATCCCTTCTTTGACACAGCACAGTGAATGCAAGATGGTGACACAAACCATTTAAGTAAATACCAGCTCTAATAATAGCTGCATATCAGTTGGAAAGTATTTTTATCATGTGTGTGCTAGCTCCCCGACCATAGCCTTTATCACGCAGAGCAAAATGTGTGATCACTCTGGCCCCATTTCAGAGAAAGAAGTGATTGATTGTTTGATCCCTGAAAGCATCGATGCTGCTTAATGGGTCCTTAGAGCTAAGAATAATGGAGGAAAAAAACCCTGCGTGTCGTTTGATAACCTCCGTGGCTAGGGATAAGAGTTTGAGGGGAAGGCGTGGAATAAGAAAAGAGGAAATTTAATTCCCCCATTAATCTTACTCTGCTTCTGGCATAATACTGGATGGCACAGAATATTAAAAATTGGCATGCCCCACATTCATGCTCCCCCCCTCCATCCTGTCTCTTATCCATCTCTGTCCGATTTTCCCTGTAGAACAAGGGACAGGATCCCCCAAGGACTTGTGAGAGAGGGGAGGAGAAAGTGAACCCTCCCTAAGTTTTGCAATATTTGATTTAGTTTTCACCTGAAGTTCACCTGTAGAGGTGGTCTTATGAAATTAAAGGTGTTTTTAAATATGCTCACCCTCTCTGACATTTGCTTTAAAAAAATGAGCCTAGTACCTTTTCCCTCTTTTTAAAAATATTTATTTATTTGGCTGTGCTGGTTGTTAGTTGCAGCATGGTGGATCTTCGTTGTGGCATGTGGGATCTTTAGTTGTGGCGTGCGGGATCTAGTTCCCTGACCGGGGATGGAACCTAGGCCCCATGCATTGGGAGTGCAGAGTCTTAACCACTGGACCACCAGGGAAGTCCCTCCCATTCACTTGAGTGTGGGTTGGTCTTAATGACTCACTTCTAACTAATGAAATATGGCAGAAGTGACAGCGGGAGACTTCTGAAACTAAGTCATAAGAGTCATAGTTCTCTCTCTCTCATCATTCAGTCTCAGGGAAGCCAAGAGCCACGTTCTGAGGATGTTCAAGCAGTCCCATGGAGAAGCCTGTGTGGGGAGGAGCTTCTCCCAAGAGCGGGCAAGGAACTGAGATCTATTACCAATAGATCCAGGCCCAGTTAAGCCTTCAGATGAGTGTAGTCCCAGCCAACAGCTCACTGCATCCTCAGGAGAGACTCTGAGCTAGCACTTCCCAGCTCAGCCACTCCCTCTTCTTAAGAAACGGTGCAACAGCATAAATGTGTGTTGATCTCATGGCTAAGATAACTTCATTGATAACTTAGCAGTGAGTTCTTCACCTTTCCTCTTGAGGTAATAGTACATTCCTCTTGGGCATGTTGGAACAAATTTAAATCATAGGTTTATGTTGTGATTTACTCTTTTTTTTTTAAATTATTTATTTATTTATGTATTGGCTGCATTGGGTCTTCATTGCTACGCACGGGCTTTCTCTACTTGTGGCAAGTGGGGGCTACTCTTCATTCTGGTGCATAGGCTCTTCATTGCAGTGGCTTCTCCTGTTGCAGAGCACAGGCTCTAGGCATGTGGGCTTCAGTAGTTGCAGCACACGGGCTCTGGGCTCAGTAGTTGTGGGGCACGGGCTTAGTTGCTCCTCAGCATGTGGGATCTTCCTGGAGCAGGGATCGAACCCATGTCCCCTGCATTGGCAGGAGGATTCTTAACCACTGCGCCAGCTAGGAATCTCGTGATTTACTCTTAATATTTGTATATGCATATTGTATACCTGAGGCAGAGTTATGTTTCCTAACTGCTTTTGGACAGATTTAATTATTTTTATATCCTTCAGTCATACAACTGTCACATATGGCTTGGTAGACAGTAGCAATAATTTTGGTAGTTTTGACTATCTCATTCTGTGGCTATATCAAAAGTGGCTTAGTTGTACCGCAGTGAACAAATTTAGTGGCAGAGATGCCAGTGTTCTGATCAGGATGGATAACTTTCATAATTTAGATATGAAGGGTTTAAAAAATGAATTAGTAGCAGGGACCAGAGGTCCTCTTAGGAAGATAACTGTCTCTATTTGGAAAAATGCCTTGATGAATTTCCAAGGAAAAAGATAAGGCCCTAAGAGCGTAGATTTTGCAAGAGTGAAGACGACCCTTGGTTAAATATCCATGTATGAGAGAGAATTCCATATAACAGTGGAAGTGGTGGTAGAAAGAAGTTAAAGACAGGTAACCAGGAGGGAGGCTGCAACTCAACCATGGAAATGGCCATGGGTGTTTTAAGAACGGGATTGAGTAGCATTGATTTTTAGCAGTTTGAATTTCTGCAATAGAAATCCTACATAAATCTTCCCTAGACTTTCAGTAAGATGTTCTAGTTGTGTGAGAGATTCATTTAATGGAAATTAAGAAGAAAGAACTGACAAGGTGTGGGAACTGAGACAAGGAGGGTTAATTCGGCAGAACTGGGAGCTTAGGGCCCTGGTGATTCACAAATACTTAAGCCCCCCCCAAGGAGTTTAGAGAAATCTTGGAGACAGCATTGGACTTCTCAGAATCTATGGAAAGCAGGTCTAGTTCAAACATGATGACTCACCTAACATCTGTATTATGTGCACAGCTCATTTTAGCCTTTCAAGTGATTATAATTCCTCAATATGGAGTTTTGCTCTTGTTCGTATATTTTCCTTCATTTGTGTGTTCAGAGTTCTAGCCCTCTAGATTGTGATGTTACCAGATTTTATTTTTTCATAAGTTCATCAACAACATATACTTAGTGAATATCATCTAAAACAGGACTACCCCCTGCCTTTGGGTGGGGGATGTATGTGTGTTTCTTGGCTTTTTCTAAAGCGTAACGTACTTGAATCTACATGACAAGTCTATGAGGTAAACCGTATTACTATCATCATTTTACAGATGAAGAAACTGAGACTCAGTGAAGGTACATAAATGTCCCAAGACACACAGCTAACAAACGGGGTGGGCGGGATCAGAATTCATATGAGGGCTTGTTCAGTGGAACGTTCTACCCTGTTAAGTGTTGTGCTGAGCTGCCTTCCTACTGGAAATGGGTGAAATTTTGCAGAGGAACCCAAGGAGGCATAAAAGACTTGGGCTGGGGGGTCAAACAGAAAATGACAGAGGGCCAAATGATTAAAACAATGTATTAGGTAAATACTTGAGGAGAAGAGAGCATTGTCACCAGGGATCATCTGGAAAGGCTTCTGTGAGGAGGTAGGACTTGAGATGGGTGCCAAAGGCTAGACAGGACTGAGGGAGGCAGAAAATCATCTAGGCGGGGAAACATCAAAGCGATTACAGTCAGAGAAGTGGGAATGACCTGGCACATGTGCAGAGAAAACTGGCCTGACCGGAGTAGAGGACAGAGGGTGGTCTGTTGGAAGAGAGGGGTAGATAAGGGTGGAGGGAAGAGGGAAGTGATGGAGGATCGTGGATGCCAGGTGAGCGGCAAAGGGCTTTAGGGCCACGGTGGCTCAGAGCACTTTGTGATCAGGTTTACCTCTGCTCTTCAGATGCCGTCATGACCTACTGAGCGCTTTCCTTTGGGGAGCAGGTATCACTTCTTATTCTTCCCACTCTCTGCCCTCGTTCATAGCACAGTACCTGACACCCAGAGGCACGCGCTCATAGATGAATAAACAAATGAGCGGTCCAAACATGAAGAAAGAGGAAGGGTGGTAGCACAGAGTAAGGTAGAGTCTGATACCTGACCGCCCACTTACTGTCTGAGTACCTTTGGGTTGGGTTCTCCCTAAGCCTCAGTTTCCTCATCCAGAAAGCAGAATGAATAGCCGTTGTAACCTCTTTGTGATTTGGGGGGTGTTAAATGAAGTAATGTGTGTATAACATTTAGTATAGTGCCTCCTATGTAGTAAGCCCTCAATACATTCATCTCACAAATCACCTTTAGTGCCTTTAGACCAAGATAGTATAAACCACAGAAATTAGGAAGAATCTTGGGGAGAATGGTAAACCTTCCTCAGAACCCAGGATAGGGCCTCCAGCTGAATTTTGGTTAAGTCTCAAGGGGCATGCTGGCCGCTTGATTTTAACTGGAGAAGTGCCTGGGAGTGTGATGGTGAAGGGGCTTGAATGCCCTGTCGAGGTTGTTGTTGAATAATGCAGCGACAAGACTGTATCTGCTTTAGAAAGATCTGTCTGATGACAGTGTGTTTGATGGTTTAGGGGGCGGCAGGCCTAGGGAAATTCACCAAGATACTACTGCAAGAGTCCCAGTAAAGATGATGAGGGCTTGAATTAATGGTGTGATTGTGGGGATGGAGAGAAGAGGTTTGATTTAAGAGGCTGAGAGAAGGAACTGCACTGGATTTGGAGACAGAGTGAATGTTATGGGCAAGATAAGGATAGAAGGCCAGGAGCCCTGAGGATTATTTGAGCATCTGGTGACCAGTGATGCTGGGACAGAAGAGAGGGCAAGGGCTGGGGTTGCTGAGGATTTCAGCTTGGGCAACCAGGTGACTGCTTTAACCAAAGTAATAAATTAGAGGGGATAAATTGGCTTTATCTCCATTTAGGGATTCATAACAGCTATACACACAATGAAAGCTGCCCCTGACTTGCCCAAGAAAGTTCTAGTGGATTCCCCCACCCCTACAAAAAAAAAAAAAAAGAAAAAGAAAAAGACTTAAAATAGTCCTCAAGTTTACGTTTCACCTGGTACCTCTCTCCACCCTGTAATTCACTGCTGGTCTTGAGAAGGGAGACCTTTGCCTCAGGGAGACCTATAGTTATAATGAAAATTCCTGTGTAGCAGTAAATCTTCTACCTCCAATTGATGACCCACTTATATGAAGTAAGATTCAAAATAAGCCAATACTGGAAGCAAATTCCTCTGTAGCATAAGAATCAGTAACTGCGTTTGGCTTGTGTGTGCCTGCGTGCACACGTGTGAGCACTGGTGGGTGTGTGCATCACCCCTCATTTACACACACACAGGAGTACACACACACGGAACACACAGTACTTTAGAGAGCTCCCTTTTCATGGGTCTTGGTATCACCATGGTAACGTGAGCAGAAGCAATACTCCTCATCACTTAGGGAAAACCTGCGAGTTTGTGATACACACCAGTGGGGAGATTTCAGTCACCGTGTGGACCATTACAGCATGTGATGCTCAAATAACCTCATGGGTTCTGTTTATGTTTGACTGCTTCTAATCTTGTTATATCTGCTATTTCAGTCGGCCTTCTCCCAGGGCCACAGCGCTCCAGCTCTCATCCTGGTCCTTGATGCTGAAAAACCCTTCCCTATAAGGGTCTTTGGGCGACTGTGAATGGGGCCTTTCCCCACTTAGGTGACATTGGTGCAGAAATAAACTTAAACAATTCTGCTATGCCTTAAAGATATTTGAAATTATATATCATTGAGAATAGTTGGAAAAAAGGCTTCAAAATGACAGGAGAATTCATTCCTTAGGTTATTTATGTACTCACTCATGAAAATGACATGTCTGTGACCTACAGACTCAAAATACCATGTCAGAGGTCAGCTACCTGTGGGGGAAGTTTCAGAAATGCCTACTCAGTCCCTCCAAAAGAAAATCAATCTGGCCTTTATTATTTTTCTTAGGAGAATTGGAAATAGCATTCATTAGAGAAAATCTACTTCCCTCCAACTCCAAAGGGACTTTGAATTTTCCAATTTTACTTAAATATTGTATTGCTGGTAATAGTTGTCTCAAGGGAGAGCTTCTTCCTTCTGGATAACATTCAAATAATCTTCAAAGGCTTCTCTCTGCTAAAACTGGTTTGAAAAACGGATTTTACTTAAGAATTCATCTTTAAGTACCAAAGCATTACTTTTGCTGTGTCATCTGTATACAATATCATCTACAAATGTGGTTAACGAACCTTGAATAAGTCAACGATTTTCTATTTTGAGCTTTAGTTGAAGCAGAACCTGTTATGAAAAATTTAACAGTACTAATTTTAGAATGTTTTATAGTAAAGATACGTGTTTCTGTGTATTCACACAAACATGCATGCATATATGCTAATACATATATGTGCGTATGTATACGTGTATATGTAAGGATACGTGTGTGTTTTATGGCACAGAGGTTAAGAGTATGTGTTGTGGAATCAAACTGTCATGATGTGACTTCTCCTTCCATGTGACTAAGTTACTTGACCCCTCTGCATCTCAGTTTTCTTGTCTGTAAAGTGGGAACAATAATCGCAGCCACCTCATAGAGTAGGGTGCTGATTAAATACGTTAGGAAATATGTAGTGTCCAAAACAGCCTGGCACATAGGAAGTATTCAGTAAATGTTAGCTATTTTTATTAGTAGTCCAAATAACCCATTTTTAAAAAGTTAAGTCACCAACAAATGAGAGACTTTTCAGTTATTCGTGTGCTTTACGACATGCCACTTGGTCGTGGTAATAGCATTGTTCCTATGGTTTGCTCTTATTGGAGGGCGTGACTCAGTGGTGGGCCTCTACTGCCACATTCTCCCAGCCCAGGGTTTTCTCATGCAGAGAATTAGCTATTCGGGGGGACACCTCTCCCCCTAAAGCCTTCAGCTTGTCAGAGAGCAAATGAAATCCGTGCAGAGAAAGCTGTTTCAGTTGCGGTCACTTTGTGTCATTATTGGTGGTGGTCCTGTGGTTTTACTCTGCTTTGAGAATTCTCCTTTCCCTTGTTGGTGTCAGTGGGAGCAAACAGTGTGGAGTCTCTAGCCTGGTTACACGTATTCAAGCAGGGTTGGAATTTCCGAAAGATCTGTGAGAAGGAGGATGGTTGGCTTGTGGAGCTACTTGGTTTGAAATCAGGGTAAGTGGTAGTTGAAGATGGTGATGGTCGTGGTGGGGAGTGTTTCCACAGGTTTTTGTTAGTACCTCAGAAGTTAAACACACGCCCTTAACCTTAAGGAAAGCTGGACTCAGAAAAGGGTACTGGCTGAAGTGATGTGAGAAAGAAGCATTGGTAGGGAGGGGCTTCCCTGGTGGTTCAGTAGTTAAGACACTGCGCTTCCAACGCAGGAGACGTGAGTTTCATCCCTGATCGGGGAACTAAGATCCCATAGGGTGCAGCCGGGGGAAAAGAAAAAAAGAAGAGAAAAAGTATTGGTAACAGTGGCTCCTGTTTACTGAGGTCTCCCTCCAGGGCAGGTACCACACTCAGCACCCTGTTCACTGTTCCTCCAGCCACCCCGCCACTCAGGGAAGGCCCTGACGAGGACTTCTATACAGTGGCCTGAAGCTCCATCCACACCTGTGCATTTGCATCTTTAGATGGCTCTGAGGAGGGTAACATTGGTCTCTAACCACGAGTAAGGTGCTCTTATGCTTGTTTTTAATAGACTTTATTTTATAGAACAGCTTTATATTTACAGATAAATTGAGTAGATAGTACAGAAGGTTCCAATATTCTAGGTGCCACGTTGCCCTGCTCCTCATGTCTTTCATGACTATGGTACTTTTGTGACAATTAATGAGCCAGTGTTGAGACACTATTATTAAAATGTATTAAAATCCATCCCTCATTCAGATGGCCTTAGTTTTTACCCGATGCCTTTTTTGGGTAAACCTAGTGTCTACACTTCATTCAGACGGCCTTAGTTTTTACCCGATGCCTTTTTTGGGTAAACCTAGTGTCTACACATCATTCAGATGGCCTTGGTTTTTACCTAACGCGCCAGGATACCATATCGCTTTCAGCTGCCGTGTCTCCTTAGGCCCCTCTTGGCTGTGAGAGTTTCTCAGACTTTCCTTATTTCGTATGACCTGGACAGTTTAAGAGAGCCTGGTCAGGTACTTTGTAGGATGGCCAGCAATTGGAATTTTTCTGCTGTTTTTCTCATCCTGAGACCGGGGGGGTGGGTTACTGGGAGGAAGACTCCAGAGGTAAAGTGCTGTTTCATCACCTCTTATGGTGGGGACATAATGTCACCACGATTGTGACTGCTGGTGTTGACCTTGATGCCCTGGCCGGGGGAGTCAGTTAGGTTTCTCCCCCGTAAAATTCCTCTGTTCCCCGCTCTCCATACTGTACTGTGTAGAGGCAAGTCTCACTGTGCACAGCTCACATCTAAGGGCTGGGGAGTTCTCCTCCCCTCCTTGTGGGCGCAGTAGCTACAGAAATCATTTGAAATTCTTCTTCATGGGAGATTTGTGTAGTTGTTTCTCGAGTGAGACTGTGCAGAAGAAAATTGGCCAAAGAGAAAATTACAGTTGACAGATGTGTAGAGATGAAGAGGAAGTATTGAAAGCAACAAAAACAGAAAGGAACATTTTTCATCTATTTTTGAAAATTACCTGACTAGTCAGACAAACATGTGCAAAAATATTTATTGCTAGATTGCTTATAATAGTTAAGAACAGAAAGCAAGTAGAATATACAAATGGCTCATGGTACATTTATATAACCATTGTCAAAAACATGTTGTATACATGTGTATATAAAATTATTGGCATAGAAATACAGTAATAGTATGCTGATGAAAGAACCATACACAGTATAAATGTACTTCTATAAGTATATACATGTATATAAATACACTTAAAATGTAAGCATATACACACATGTGTATAAACTAATGTTTGGAAGGTTAGCTACTACAAGAAAAACTTACCTTCATTTTCTCTAGCTGCTAGGACTACACACCATTCAGAATATTCCTTTTTAATACCTATACTTTCTATTTTCTTCAATAGCTTTTTGTTTATCTCATAAAATATTAAAAATTAAAAGAAAATTGCTTAAAGCAGAAGCTTTACTGACAAATGTAACACTAGCCCACAGTGTTAGGGACCCAAGTCTTCAAAAACCCACTGTATGCCAGCCTTTAAATGCTCCTAATGGGACTTGGAGTAGAGAAGGAGGGCAAGAGCTTCATTATTGCATTGTTGCTGTTGTTGTTGTTCGGCTGTGCTGTGAGGCTTGGAGGATCTTAGTTCCCTGACTAGGGATCGAACCCGTACCCCCTGCAATGGAAGCATGGTGCCCTAACCACTGGACTGCCAGGGAATTCCCTTCACTTTTATTCCGTTTCCTCTCACACCAATAATCGAACTACAGATCATTCTCTATCCATTCTGAGACTCTGATCCCAGAGATCGGAGAACAAAGAGGGCACTGGCACAAAGGGCTGTGTCGCGCCAACCTGTCCCCATCTTCTCTGTTGCCCCCATGGGCCTTCGTTCAGTGAACCCCGTGGTGCTCTCTTCTGGACCCTCCACCTCCCGCCCCTGCTGTCTTCTCTCTTGGTGTCCTCCCTTCCTCCTGGCTACTTACAGGTCTCCCTCAATGCACTCGGTTCCTTTGCATCGCCATGTACGACCCTTCATCATCTTTCATCCACTTCAATTTCAACCTAACCCCTCACTCAAATCAAAAAAGAGTCACTGCAGCTGAACTGCAGACATGCCATGTGCGGTCTTCCTCTACTGCCTTCCTCACCTCACCTCCATACGCTCACCCCCATACCCTCACCTCGGCTCTCCATTTTCTGAGCCCTCTCTTTCCTTTAAGGTCCAGGTTAATCACGCATGCCCCTTCCCTACACGTACACTTTTCCAACTATCCTGAAGCCTGTGATTCTTCTCCCTTTTTATTTTCAAGAGCATCTGTTGTCTATCAGCTGGTTCTTAGTGGAAGAACCTATTGAGTGTTATATTTTCCTTGAATTGCCTAAGAGTAGGGCTCATTTTTCTCTGAGACAGGTACCCCTGGTGCCTAGGACAACACGATGCATGCCTTTGGCCCTCACTGAATGTTTGCTGATGCACGTGACTCTAGGACAGTCACAGTGAGAAAGAACTAGCCTGTAGCAAGTGGGTTTGAGGTAAGAATAAACATAATATAAATACAGCATTAAAAACCCAGTGACAGGAGCCTGACTGCCTCTGAGCTCTGCTGCCCACCGCTGAGTCATCACAAGCTCACCCTCTCTGAGTCTGCTTCTTCGTAGGTAAAGTGGGCATGACGGTGGCGCCTACCTCGCAGAGCTGGGGTGAGGATGAAACGAGTTGAGTCATGAGAAGCACTCTGGTGCTTGCCAGTCACCAGACAGGGTTCGCTCTGGTCGTCAGTAGCTGGTTTGTGAACTCCTCCTTCAAAATCACGTGGAGCACCAAGTCTGCCTCACAGACCACTGCTGTGCCAACACAGTTTACATGTGCACATGCTGCTGAGGATCCAGAGTGATGTGTCGCAGCTGTTTTATTTGCAGGGCAGGAATAGAGACGTAGACATAGAGAACAGACGTGTGGACCCTGGGGTGGAAGGGGAGGGTGGGACAAATTTGGGAGACTGGGATTGACATACATGCACTGCCGTGCGTAGAATAGATAGCTAGCGGGAACATACTATAAAGCACAGGAAGCTCAGCTTGATGCTCTGTGATGACCTAGATGGGTGGGATGGAGGTGGGGAAGAGGGAGGTCCAAGAGGGAGGGGACATAGGTGTACATATAACCGACTCACTTTATTGTACAGCAGAAGCGAACGCAACATTGTAAAGCAATTATACGCCAATAAAAATAAAGGTAATTAAAAATTAAAAAAATAAAAATAATAAAAGTAATAAAATGTACCCAGGGTTTGTTTTAATCTAGTGTGCTACCGTGGCAGAGACAGAGACAAGTGCCTTTGAAAGCAGAGTCTGTTACTCACTGTTCCCAAGAGGCAGGGGACACAGCACGCTATGCAGGGCCACCCGGAGAAGCACCAGGGTGGTCAGGAGGCAGCAGGAGCGAGAGGAAAGGATGGCAGAAGCCTTTGTTATTATGGTGGAGGAAGGTGATTGGGTGGGGACGTCCCTTACTGGGTAGAAAATGAAACACTGATGTTGGGATTTATGGTTGAAGGGTCTGTGCCATGAGTTCTGTGTGCTCGTGAGACCCAGGGATAGGATGGATGTAAACCACTTTGCCTGTTCGTTTGGCACATGATTTCAAGATGCCATTGTCAATTATGGAATATCAAGAATGATTATTACAGCAGCCCAAGCGACTTTCTCTCCACGACTGCTCTTGCCTTTAGTTTTCAGTGTCGTCACTTCCCTGTCACTGTTTGTGCCTCTTCCTCTTTGTGCAGTGGCCTCCCTGAGCCTTGGGTTTTATTTAGATCTCCCATTCTTTGGCCCCTTCTTGTTTATCTCTCTCCTGCTCTTTGACCCTGTTTCCACTATACCCACAGAAAGGTTTTCTCAGTTTTCCACTTTCTTCTGTCTATGAGGGCTGCTCCTTTTCACAGAGAAGCCTAGAAACTTGGAAAACAGAAGGAAGCCAAGGCTGCGTTGCCATGTCAACCCAAGGCGGAGCTGGCTTTTCAACACCTCACACTCATCTTTCTGGTGTATGGACTAGCAGAGCCCTGGAAAGTGGTTTTGCCCATCAAAAAAGTCTTTTGGTGATTATTGAGGATCCCTAAGCTTTGTCTCTGGGGCCAGCCTATGCTATGGCTTCAGTGAGTTGCCAGGTGAGATCTGGTGACATTGAACTTGCTGTCAAGACAGAACCCAACCACAGCCCAACACCCTTGTCCCTGTCTCCCTTTTCTGAAGAGAAGCCACACTTAATATCCACGGCAGCCCATGGCTGGATAATTACAGGAAATCCTGGCTCTACTCAGCTGAAAAGAAAGAATTCTTAAAGAGGAATTTCAGGCTCTTTTACTATTTCCTCCTTTCTTGTAGTCTGGCTCTGTGCCTTTATTCTGCTTTCTTACCTCCATGCTAGTCCCACCCACCCCTCACTGCACCACCCTCTGTTTAGATCAACAGGAGACCCCTAACATGCAGCTGTCCATCCTGAGTTGGTTGAACTTCTTTTCTCTCTCTTTTTCTTTAGGGAGAAAAAATATTTTACTCTATGGCCCTCGATTACTAATATTTTATGTTTTGCTTGCTTTTTTTTTTTTTTTTTTTTGAGATAGGGAAACACTAGTAAGTGGCAACCTTTCTGACTTTGATGGCTGCTCCCTTTTAGGGGGTGGGGGAGAGGGTCTCACCTGATGACACCCTTTAATGATGATGCCAGCAGAGAGATGGGGACTCATGCAGAGTTCTAGAGGGACCTCTTGATTCAGGTATCTGTTTATGAGCAGAAGGAGAATCAACAGGGGCCCAGGAATTTCCATCCCAGTAATTGTCTTTCTTTGAGTCTGGCTTTTGCATACCAAAATCAGGCATCCTGCTGCTTGCAGGTCTCTTTTGCTTCGTGTGTCCTACTGCGGGTCTCGGCAAGTGGAACAGAACAGAGGGTACTAGAAGTGCTTGTTAAGGGGAGCCAGAAGGGACGGACCAAACCCGCTCAAGTTCCAGTGACAGAACTGAGTGCAGCCTAGATTCCAGATTGAAACGCAGCTGCATCTCGCTTCATTTGACCGAAGCAAATGCAATCACTTTTCATCTTCCCTGACATTTATTATTCTGAGGCGGGGCTGTCAGGGGAAGGGACATTAGCCACAAATATGACAAGGTTAAAGGACAATGAGCCTGGCCTTGAAGCATTGTATTCTGACGGTTGACATCCTGGGTTCATCCATCAATATTATTGACTTGGCCGAGCTTCAGGGTGGAGTAATTTCTGTAATGTGATTTAGGCTGTGCCACAAAATGGTGTGTCTGGGGTACAATGTCTGCAGCCAGTCGTCTGTGAGATACATTCTGGGCATCGTTCTTACTCTTAAAATTAGAACTGCTTGCAGCCAGGAAGATGCTTAATTAGATTCATCTAGGAGTCACCAGCTGTTCCTAAGACACACAGAGATGTCTGAAGTCTCTGGATCTGTGGAAACAGGGAAGGTGGCTCCTCGTTTGCGAGCCAAGGCTGAGAGACCCTTCAGCATTGGAAAGCTCTCCAGGCCTGAGTACCCAAGCTTGACACACAGAGCTCACGTTTTCCTCTTCCCCTGTCCTCTCGCTCTGCCCTCAAAACCCGAGGAGCTCTTAGTCCCAATAGTAGTATGTCCACACAGGGATGCTGCCCTGGAAAGGGCCCTGTTACCCACGCATGACCAGCCCTGTCCCTGCAGTTTCCTCCCTCAGCATTTCAGAGGTAAACCGTGTCTTCGCCAGACTAATTTCTGGATCTCGGAGATGTGGTTGTGGGGAGCCAGACAGGGAGAGAATACAAATGAAGGAAAATAAGAAGCAGGAGGGGAAGGCGGAAAGAGTTTTTCAGAAAGGCCGAGCCGATCTTCAGAACCACAGATTGGGAGAGAATAAGAAGACCGTGTGAAGGGAAAATCATGCCTCTGGGGCTGAAGGGAGTTGCCTGATTTGGTGAGTCCGTGACTCTTGAATTGTGGAGGGAAGACAGGAGATTTCAATGTGTGGTGATGAGTTATGAAACTATCAGGAAGGTTTGCAGTGAGTTACCAGACTCACAGGTTGAGAGGCGAAGGGGCCTTTGAAGTGATAGAGCTTAGCCTCCCATTCAACACAGGAAACTCTTCAAGGTTATTCCAGTGGGAGGGCCACCCAGCCTTTGCTTGGAAGGCTTTGGTGATGGGAACTATGCTCTTGCATTGGCAAGTATAGCAGACTAGTTGAGAACACAGATGCTACAGCCAGACTGCCTGGGTTCAACTCCAGGGGCCACAGTTCCTAGTTGTGGCACTGTGGGTATGTGACCTAGCAGCTCTGTGCCTCAATTTCTGTACCTATGAATTGAGGGTGGTGATAGTAGAGGGTTATTATGAGGACTATTTCGATATATTTTTTCTTTATTCACAAAGGGTATGTGGCACTAAGAACAGTGTTTGGTCTACAATACCAAATGCAAGTATCTTCTATCATTATCACCATTGCCGTGTTGTTCCGTGTTTAAGGAAGTTCTTTTTCAGACTGAGTACATTTGGCTTCTTTTACTCCTGCCTATTTATCCCATTTCTCAACCCCTGAAATAAGTCAGGCCAAGGCTACTCCACCTTCCACATTGGTACCTGTGGGAAGACATTCTGGAACCTTTTTGAAACCTTGAAAATGTTGAAGTATGTGGGCCGAGCGATGGGATTCAGAATGTCCTGCTTGAGCAGTGGAGGAACTGAGGGTGCGGGGCGTGGAGACTAATATCACCCTGTTTGGTCCTGAAGAATGGCTGGTTAGCCAAAGACGGGTAAGATTCCTCAGAGGAGGAACAACCTAAGACAGGCACAGCCGCAGAGGGGCCAACAGGGGTGGTGCATAGAGCCTTCCTTATATCACCGTGTTTGGCCCTAGAGGATGACTGGTTAGCCAGAGACGGGTAAGATTCCTCAAGGGAGGAACAACCTAAGACAGGCACAGTCGCAGAGGGGCCAACACGGGTGGGGCACAGACCCCCAATATCTGAGAGAGGTCTCCTGCCCCCAGGGCTGTTTTGCTCTCCACCCCCAGCTCAGATCCACACCTGCTCAACTCGGACCCAGGAAGTAAACAAAGATAATTGCTTCAGTCATGTGAGGCCTTTGATTGTTTATGAGTGTAACCTGAGAATGCTAGCCCACGAACTCAATAAAAGCAACCTGGGATGAGTCAGCAGGGCTCTTGATCGAGAGGTCTTGAGCCCCCCGGTCCCACTTTTCTCTTCAGTCTGTGTCTGTGTCTTCTTCAAGCTTGCGGCACCCGTCACTCACCTCGAGTCGCCGAGCTGGTCTCGGCAGGTACCCTCCAAACATCTGAAAATGAATATCATGTCCCTCTTTGCTTTTCTTCTTTGTGTTATAGAGGAGAGATTTTGCAAATGCTGTTCCTTCTGTCTGGAACACTTTTCCCAGCCACGTTCTTCGTGTTCTAACTCAGATTCCTCCTTTTTCAAGATGCCTTCCCATGTCTGAGTAACTTACACCATATTTTACCCATGTTCTCTGAGTATAAGCATAAAGATAAAAACACAGTACAGAGTCCCCCAGCCATTTGAATGTGTTACCGTTTCATCATATGACTTGATCTTGGTAACCCAGCACCTAGAATGAAATGCTTATTGAATAAAATAGATGGAATCTAGAAGAAGTTGGACGGCCTTCTTCAAAGGCATAGAGCATTTCTCTTAGAGAAGAGTTTTTGGAGCAAGGAAATAGGTTAAAAGATGCTTTTTGAAAATGCTTTTTCAAACATTTGTAGGAAACAGGCATGCCTGTGATTCTATAAGCTGACAACTTTGTCCCTATTAGTTCCATCAAAAAGTGAATGTTGTTTGGATTCTTGATTTTGGATTGCTTGGTCAGCTTCCAGACTCTGCTTTGTTGTGTAGATTCCTATTTAGGGAGAATTGAAAAACAAAAGACAAAGAGGCAAGACAGGATAAGTGGATCCAGCTGATGAAGAAATAAAGGCAGGGAGTGAAGACAGGGACAGCAGAGGTGGAGGAGGCTTTTGGGTCTGGATGTGGGCAGAAGGTCCCTTGGAAGCAGAGAGAGAGAAGACAGTGTTTTAATAGAAGTCACTGGCGAGAGTGTAAGAGAGTTAAAAGTGGAGCATCCTGTAGAGAAGTGTTTTAAGGGAAATTTGCTTTGCACTAAAAATGTTCTCTATGAAGTGTTTTATTGTGAGACTGAGTAAAGATTACAATGGCTTTTGATGTGCATTTTCCGCTGGTTTTGGAATAGGGCATGGCCCTAGCCCCAGCCCTGTGGGATCGCATTTGTATTCAGGTTATATTCTGCTTCAGCTGGTCAATTGGGTTAACACCCAAATCCGCAAATCCACGGCTGCTCTTGTTCTGTGGGACAGTGAGTGACGCTTCACGGTAGCACATGGCAGCCCCAAGTAAGAGCGCAGCTGCTGTACAGAGGCAGCAATTGATGTCTATAAATGTGTGGAGTAATTAGGCATGGGTGCAGTTCAAAATAGCCCATAGGCCTCTTAAAAGCTTCTTTGTGTTAATATGGGTTTCCCAAATGGGACCAATCATTAGTTACAGTCTTTACCTAGAGACTGCCCCAAGAGCAGTGGGTAACACCAGAGCAATAATATATCCTTGCCTGTGTTTCTATAAATTAATGGTCGAAGTGTTATCTGAAATAGAAAATTTACGTAAAAGACCAACCTCCTTTTCTAGACTGGGCTACTGGCAAAGTCTTTTGTCAGTGAACCTCTTATGAAACCTGTGTCCATCCTTGGAGAAGCCCCCTGTCATAGGGAATATGTCCAATACTCTGGCTCCCTCAAATGTAAAAGGACTAGCAATTCCTATCTAATTGTAACCAAGTGTTCATATTTTCAAACTGCTGTTTTACTTGTACCAAGACAGGAAAGTTGACATTCTTTAGTTTTTCAATGGAAAGGTGGTGTATGTACCCTTCGCAATATGAGATCATAATTTTAAGAAAAGCATTGATTGAAAATATAAAAGAAATTGCATTATGGTAATACATGAAAGTAGGATCCTTAAAAATAATTCCCTAATGGACCATTTCTCACAGGACATCAATTTCTGCCCTGTTACACAAATCCAGTCATCTTGCAGGTTTCTAAGCTGGTTACCTTTTGGGGATCAAGCTTTTCCACCTTCATTAAAGAACATTTAGCATAAATACTATTATGAGAAGCTTGGAATTGTGTGTTTTAGCTAATCTTCCCAGACAGCTCCATCAGAATAGGCCCCAGTTTTTTAGGAATGAGTTCATTTTACAGTAATTTTTATTTGACTGTTGGAACTATTTCAATTTGCTACCAAATCTTGATTTCATATTTCCCATTAAATTTGACTTCAAAACTTTGTGGAAAGCTTTTACCACATTCTCCTTGTTTATAAGAGACTCGGTGGCCATACACACTAACATGGTAACAATGGTGATCTCTGAAAGGTAGCATTACAGATTATTTTAATTTTCTTCTCTTGTATAGTAGTAAGACGTGAGAAGAAAAATTGTGTTATTTTTTAAGTATCTTTTAAAATAAGTTATAGAACGAAAATTTTCTTTATTCTCCCAAGCTTTCAGAGGAGGTGAAGTGCATATTTCTCTGGCATCACTCACATGTGTTCTAGATTGTTTATAAAAAGAATCAGAAGAGAGAACTCAGCAAAAAAGAGGGAAGAGACAGGATAAAAAGGAATTGTTCATGGAGACATGCAGAAACTGTCTTATAAATGTCTGAAAAGCTTGAAAGTGATGACTTAAGCTGGATCTAATGCAATTATTTGACCAACTTAGGTCAAAAGCCACACTTAAAAAAAAACAAAACAAAACGCTAACAATTCTAAGCAAACGTATTTTCTCTGCATCAATTTCTACTCCATATAAATGTAAAATTGGCCCAAAATATTTAAAAAAAAAAAGCAAGCCCAAACCAGAAGCTTTCTCATGCTCTTTCTGTCTCTTATTCAGATTAAAATAAAACAGAAGACGGTTGACGTTTCAATAGGCATTATCCCAAGAAATCAGGGGAAGGCTGGGAGTGGGTGGTGGGTGAATAGACGTTAAGAATAAAATCTCCTCGGTTGCTGAACTGTGCCCACCCTCTGCTTTGCTTTGGCGGGGACGCGGTGCTCTCACGTGGCTCTGTGACATTCTGTGACATGTACTTCAAAGCTCGGAGACGTGGCAGGGAAAATATAGCAGTGTAAGGGCAGTCTGTCTCCGGGCAGTGTGACACGGCCATCTGAGGTGCTGCTTGGCGACTGAAAGAGTCATCAGAGCAAAACACTGAGTGCTATTGATCTAAGGCACTGCCGAGATGGGTGAGAGCCTCATCACGTCTGGAGGACACGTGAGAGGGGAAAGTCCAGGACAGCCATCTATGTACAGGCAGCAGAAGCGATGACGGTGTGTGAATAGCTATATTTTGTTCATGACTGGCAGTTGTTGATAAAGGGCGCTCCCTAGAATAACCAGAACAAGTCCGTACCTAAAGGAAGTCAGCTGATATTCAAAGCTTTTTGAGCTAAAAAGCAAATTGCTTCACGGCAGGAAAAATGCTCCATTTAAGACTCATAATTGGAAGGCGCTTTATCGACCTAACGATCAGGAGGATGCTGATTATTAGAAATGCCTGCATGAAAGACGCTAAGCACATTTGCATTCAGTTCAGAGTTACGGTGAAAATAATAAGGATTCTCTTAAGATGCACATCTTCAGTTCTTTGAGGCGCTGGGGTTAACGGGTCTTCCGGAGTTCAGCCTTGGATAAAATGAGTGGAGAATAACCCAGATGTGAGCGTGGACACCGGATCCTCCTGCACAGAGAGCTCAGTGATTTCTGCAACATAAGCCAGTCCCATCTGAGCTTGTTCTCACCGGCAAAAGCAGCTCACACAGCCAACACCCAGCAGCGCACACGGCCCTGCCCTGCATGAGAGCCATGGCGGAGACCTTGAGACGGATCAAAGGGGAGCTACTATAGAGATATTACATTTGTGGAAGGAAAACCCACCACGTTAATGTTTCCTCAAGTCCGTGGTGGCATAAGAAGAGAAGAGTAAAGTGAGATACAGAAACAGAAGGAAAACCAAACCTTGGTCTATTCACAGCGAAGAATTCAGGGCTTTTGCGAGCTACCCACTCCCCTCTCTCAGCTTTCCCTCAGTTATCTTCGCAATTGAAGGGAAAGTGGTGTCTGGGGTCTGAATTCTCAAGCTAATGACCTCACTTTCTCTAATTCACTCTGAATACATCTACTTAGCCTGATTTTCTAAAATAACTTCAAATAGCAACTTTGTGCCTATGTTAAGAGCTGTCATTTTTTGATTGGAACAGAACGATGAGCGTATGCTGTGTGACACGTGATAGGCACTCACCGGCTATGAGTGTGTCCCCCGCCCTGCCGTGATCATACTGTCCTTAGACAGCGAGGCTGGAGGCAGGGAGCCTGGGAGGCCGGGTGGAAGTCTCTCGTGCAATTGTCCAGCGGACAATGATAAGGTAGAGCTTCGGGAGCCATAGGGTAATATTTCAGGATGTCCATCCGTTTTTGTCAGGCATCGGAGACTCAAGATCCATTTCATAAGGAATTGATAGGACTTGGTGACCAATTAGATAGATGTAGGGAGAAAGAGCCAGGAGAGAGCTGATCTTTCGAGCTCGGGCAGCAGAGTGGATGGAGAGGCCATTTCCACGGCGAGGAGCACGGGGCCTGGGGTCATCCTCAAGAACATCAATCATTGTGCCGTGCGGGGAAGCCCTCGGGAGATTATTGAGCTATGTGGGACTGTTTGGTCGGCTTTTTAATTTTCTTGCTTCTTCCTTAGCTGACAAACTGTCAGCTGTCACGTCTCGATACTGTCAGTGTGCCTGCTTCTAAGCATTTTCCTCCTTTACTCTCTAATTTGCTGCTTCTGGGAAACCCAAGAGGCAAAGTGGCTAGAAATGTACATAAAGCAAGAGTCTGTAGGGGCGAAATGATGGTCCAAGGACCACGGTGTGTTATAAAGTCCCTGGCTTTGTGATTTCTCTCTCAGCTGCTCCCAGGAATGCTCTCATTTTAAATGGATTAGGTCTTAACAGATCTGGTATTCAGAGAGTTCCGGATGTACTTATTTCTATTTTTAATAGCAACTTTGAGAATAAAACAGCTTCCTCAAGTCATCAGATGATTATAAATTTTTAAGGTAGGATTTTAAAATTTCTTAGCCACCACATAATAAATAATAGCTGGCATTTCTTTGGTACTTAGTATGGACCAGACCCAGTTCTCAGAACATTTCAGATGATATCACTACGGATCGGGCAGTATTTTATTACCCATTTTGTAGACAGGAAATCGGAAGCATCAGGCGGTAACTTTTCCCACAGCCACGCAGTCCGTAAGCAGCAGAACCAGGATTCAGATGCAAGCAGGACTCCACAAAGCAGGACCCTGGGTTGAAGGCCGCTAACCCAAGTGTACTCTTGTTCCTTGGTTGAGGAAGTCACTGGGGCTTCGAACCAACTTGCAGATGGTTTCTGTTAGGGTATAAAGAGTGTAGTTGGTTAGTAACACAACCCAGGTTTCACTCCCCTGCTCCCACCATCCTCTGAGTTCACAACACACGAGCATCAACCATATTAGGCACATTGGCCATCCCCTGACTCGGCTACTAGTGCAGAACACCGAAACAAGGGCAAAGCAGAGTTCACAGAATAGGGGCTAGGTGACGGCTGGTCCAGTCCCAGAATGTACCTGGTTCGTTCACTGGAGCATATTGACTTGTGTTGCTGTCACCGTGTTTCTTCCTCCCCTGATCCAAGAACGTTGTCCCTGTGTGTTTCCATTGTGTGATGGGTTGAATGATTCCCCCCACCCCCCAAGTTGATATGTTGAAATTCTAACCCCCAGGACTTCAGAATGTGACTGTATTTGGTGATAGGCCTTTAAAGAAGTACTTAAAGTCCAATGAGGCCATATGGTGGACCCTAAAACACTGACTGTCGTCCTTATAAGAAGAGGAGATTAGGACGCAGGCACAGGTAAGACCATATGAAGACACAGAAAGAAGGCAAGCCATCTGCAAATGAAGTAGAAAGGACTCAGAAGAAATCAACCCTGTCAACACTTTGATCTCAGACTTCCAGCCTCCAGAACGATCTGGAAATAAATTTCTGTGGCTTAAGGCACTCTGCCTGTGGTACTTTGCCTTGGCAGCCCTAGGAAACGAACACAGTGACCAGAGAGGTTTGTATTCAGAACCTTAGGTAGAAATTGCCTGAAAATAGCCTCCCTCTCTGGCTTTTCCCCCAAAGCTTCAGTTCATTGAGGGATTACCTTAGGCAGAGGGGAGGAAGTTGAAGTTTGGGGACAGTGGCGTGGGGGAAGGGCAGCCGTTCAGGAGGCTGATAGGCAAAGAAAATTCTCAAGATTAGAAGGGCACCTGGCTCAGTACTAGACACAGGGGCTCCCCTCTTTTCACCACCCCCAAGAATGAATGACTCAATTGAATTCCAGCGGTATCAGTCAGATATTCAGAGGTAGATATAATTGTATAATTTGACTATTCTATTAATTTGCAACATAATGGTGTAACTTTTGTATTCAAGTTTGCCGAGTAGAAACTTGAGTAAAATCACACCCTTTATGAAAACACTAATCATCTAGTCATGAAAAGGCCCCAAACAGAAAGCTGACAGCAGCAAGCACCACTGCCCCCTCTCCAGCACTGTCCCCTCTTCTGCTAGGGACATCCCTTGACGCCTACGTGCGTGGGCCCGGAGCACAGTCCATCAGGATGCATGCTTTGCTGAGGTCAAGCGTTGGAAAGCTGGGCAAACTGGATTCTCCCCACTTTTGGATGGTGAGAGAAATGATAGGAGGAAGAATAGATGCTGGAATTATTTCCTCCCAACTTTCACTCCCTGAAGTCACTGTCCAGATGGCTGGAGTTCCTTTGAGATCCCATAATGAAACTGGTCTCCAGACTTCACTTGCATCCTGTGAGAATCCACATCTCTCTCGAATAAATTTCATTTTTGCTCAAGGCCACTAGTAGAGTGTGTTTCTGTGGCTGAGGACCCTGAAGCCTTGGTAACACAAGGTCCATGGAATCAGACCCTGGAGGTTCAGATGGAAACAGCAGATACAACACATTGATCGCCACTCTTTGGGGAATGTCATAGTCTGTTGTTTATTGAGATTTTCAGCCACCCATTTCCTCACAGATGGTTCAGTGTGCTAAATGTAAGCATATGAATTTTGAGATTGGAGACAGTTTGCCGCTGCATCTGAGGTTGAAACGATGATTGTGATGTGCGTGCCAAAAGGGGCATCATTTCAGAGGCATTTGTCAAAAGCAGTGGCTCTAATTCATTTATTCAGGAGTTCAACAAATATCTACTGAGCACCTACTATGTGCCAGATGCCGATTTCAGCAAAGGGGCTACAGCAGCACATAAACCGTTGAAAAATGCATACACTCGTGGAGTTGAATTCTAGTGGGAAAGATAGGCACTAAATGAGAGGAAGTAGATACACAGTATGTTAGATAAGGGGAAGTGTTGGGGGAAAATGACAGGGAAAAGAGGATAAAAAGTATTGAGGGGTAGAGTGCTGTAATTTTGAATAAATAAGTTGAGAGTTCAGAATTATATAAAGTTGTCTGTTACATACCTGCTAAGACGATACAGGGGAGTAAGTTCATCCTTTTACTTCCTTATTTTCATAATAGTTTTATTGAGATACAATTCACATACTGTACAATTCACCCATTCAAAGTACCATGCAATCACTTCCACTATAGTCACAGGGGTGTGCAATCAACCCCACAGTCAATTTTAAGACATTTTCATCACCCTCAAAAGAAATCTCATACCTTTTAGCTGTCACCCCCAACTTCCCATCACCCCAGCCCTAAGCACCACTAATCTATTTTTTGTTTCTATAGATTTGCATATTCTTGACATATCACGTAAATGGCCTCATATAATACATGGTCTTTATGATTGGCTTCTTTTCACTCAGCATAATCTTCCATGCTTTTGTATGCAAATTCCTTTTTTACTGTCAAATTATATTCCATTCTATGTATATACCGAATTTTGTTATCCATTCATCTGTTGATAAACATTTGGGCCGTTTCCAGTTTTGGGCTGTTACAAATAAGGGTTCTATGAATAGTTGTATCCATGTTTTTGAATGGACATATATATTCTCTTCCCTCAGGTAAATATCTAGAAGTAGAATGGCTGGAAAACATGTTTGCCTTAGTACTGTAACACGTTATATACCTCCCAGCAGTGGATTGCAGTTCCAGTTCCTCTGCATCCTTGCCACCAGTTTTAATTGTAGCCATGGTAACAAGTATCTCCTGAAGTTTTAATTTTCATTTCCCTAATGGTGTGCAGCATTTCTTCCTATGCTTATTTGCCATCTAGATGTATCTTCTTTGGTGATGTATCTGTTTAACATCTTTTGCCCATTTTGTGTTGGGTTGTTAACTTTTTTTTTGTTGAGTTTCGAGAGTTCATTGTATAATCTGCACACAGGTCTATCACATACACACTTTCCAGAGAGTTTCTCATAATCTGTGGTTTGTCTTTTCATTCTCTTATCAGTGTCTTCTGAAGGCCAGAGATTTTACATTTCCATGAAGTTGACGTATGAATTCGTTCTTTTATGAATTTGGATAATAAATGTTTGTCTAATGTAAGGTCACAAAGATTTTCTCCAGTGTTTTCTTCTACAAGTTTTATAGTCTTGGGGTTTAACGTGTTGAGAGGTAGGGATTTAAGTTCATGTTTTTGCATACGGATACCCAATTTTCCCAGCATCATTTATTGAAAAGTCACCATTGGTTGCATTGCCATTGGGCCTTTGTCAAAAATCAGTTGTTTATGTTAAATAGATAGCTAGTGGGAAGTTGCTGTATAACACAGGGAGATGAGCTCGATGATGGGTGATGCCTTAGAGGGCCAGGACAGGGAGGGTGGGAGGGAGTCGTGGGAGGGAGGGGATGTGGGGATATATGTATAAATACAGCTGACTCACTTTGGTGTACCTCAAAAGCTGTTACAAGAGTGTAAAGCAATTATATCCCAATAAAGAGCTAAAAAAAAAATCAGTTTATATCGGTGTGGGTTTATTCATGAACCGTCTAGGCTGTTCCATTGATTAAGCGTGTCTATCTTTACACCAGTACTATACTGTTTTGTTTACTGTAGTTAATGGTGATATTGCCATATTTGTATGTAGGGTGTGTGTGTGTGTGTGTGTTTGTGACTTTGTGAAATCTCATCCCTAAATAGTTTAGCATGAAAGTTAAGAATAAGGTCTTTGTCATATTTGACTTGCAAGAGCAATGAAAATTAGTGATAATCCCAAATATTATTTAATATATAGTCCATATTCAAATATCTCTAATATCTCCCAAATATTTACAGCTTTTAAAGACATTTATGAAGATCTTTCCTCAATATCTCTAGCTTTTCTTTGATAATTCAAAATTTTAAACTGTTTTCCTGAGTCAATTTTCATATTTTAATCATATTGCTAGGAATTCATCTTTTCAAATTTTGAAAACTGTTGCTACAGAATTGATTATTCTATTCCCTTAAATTATTTTAATCACTTCTGTGTCTGTGGTTATTTCTCCTTTCTAATCTTACCTATATTTGTTACAGACTCTTTATCTCTCTTGCTGTCTCTTCCCTTAATCAGAATCTTAAGGGGTTTATCTATTTCATTAGTCTTGGCCAAGAAACAATGTTTGCATTTATTTATCCTCTGCTATCTTCTTATGTTACATATTACTTTGGGGTTTTATCTTTATTTTATCCCTCTTCCTAGTTTCTTTGGGTTTCTTTTGTTGTTTTCTTTAGGAAATTATAAAAGTGAAATCTTAGCACCTCTTGGTCTTTTTTCTTAGCCATAAATGCATTCAAGACCATGAACTCTGAATGTGGGTCTCACTGTGTCTTGTAGGTTTTATATGCTCTGCACTGCTTTTTGTTGCTTTCTAGATAGGAGGTAATTTTTCTTTTGGAGTTTCTTTTTAATCCACAGATTATCAACAGCTCCTTTTTAGTTTCCAAATGGATAAGATTTTTGATCATTTTAAGTTACTTATATCTTAAAAAAAATTTATTGAAACATAGTTTATTGACAATGTTGTGTTAGTTTCAGGTGTACAGTAAAGTAATTCAGTTATACACATACATATATATATATATATTTTACATTCTCTTCCATTAGAGGTTATTATAAGATATGGAGTAGAGTTCCCTGTGCCATACAGTAGGTCCTTGTTGGTTATCTATTCTATATATGGTGGTGTGTATATTTTAATCCCAAACTCCTAATTTATCCCTCTCTCCCGCTCCCCTCTGGTAGCCATAAGTTGGTTTTCTATGTTTGTGAGTCACTAGTATCCAATTTTATTTGATTTTGAATTGAAAACTGTGAAGTTTAAAATCTCGATGCGTTTGAATTGTTAAGGTTTTAATTGTGGACTTGTGTCACTTCTTTATGGTAATTTTTAGCAGATATTTTTGGACCTTTGAAAATCATGTACAGTCCCTATTCAGTGGATGTAAGGTTCTATAAGTATCAGTTATATCAAGCTTATTGATTGTATTTTTTAATTCCTCTATGTTCTTGCTTATTTTTTTCCTGCTGGGTATGCTAAGGGAGATATCTAGAAGACTCTGACTATAATAGTAATTTTATCAAATAGTTCTCGAATTTGTCATCTTTTTTGCTTTGTGCTTTTAACTTGTAGGGTTTGGTACGTAAGTGCTGTGTCTGTTATACTGCTGTAACAAATGTGAGCTTTGTGATTACAAAAAGGCCCTATACATCCTGTGAGTGGTTTGGACCTTTAATTCATCTTCTTCCATCTTGAGATCTCTCTTATGGTTCATCTGTGGTTGGTTTTGAATCTTAATTATTTCCTTGGAAAGGGGTATTTGGGTATCATGATTTCTGGCTATTTGCTTATCTTCAGATATCTTCCCGACAGTTGGAAGATCTTGGCTGGATATAGGATTGTTAGGTTGCAGTCCTTCTCTCTTAGATGCTACTCCACTATGTTGGAGTGGCAGGCGAGACGTCTCAGGCCATTCTGCTGAGTTTTTCTGTGTGTCTGTTGGTGGGGGGTGGCTGCAGTTTGGGGGCGTGGGGGAACAATGTCAATCAGGGCTGTCACCTTACCCAGTGCCAAGAGGTACCATCCACATCAACTTTCATCACAGGAATCACAGATGACTGTGGGTCAAACTCTTTCCTGCCTTTGCCACTATGTTGTCCTAATCCTCAGTCTTCCCAAGCCTGGGCTCCGGGTACTTGCCCAGCCCATGCAGAAAAATACTTCCAGTGGTTTTCTCCACCCCACAGAGCTGGCACCCTCACCTGGACCCCACTGTCCTTAGGCTTCTGCAGGAGGACCCCTGAGATGCAGATCAGTGGAGGTGAGCAGGGAGGCAAAGGGGGTTGCTTTCTTGGTTCCATATTCCCAGAATCCCTCCTCATCCTCTCTGAGTGTAGAGTTCTTTTTATTGATTGACTGATTTGTTATTGATGTTTAAAAGCTGAAGTATAGTGGATTTACAATGTTGTGTTAGTTTCAGGGGTACAGCAAAGTGATTCAGTCACATATATCTATTCTTTTTCAGATTCCTTTCTATTTTAGGTTATTACAAGGTTTTGAATATAGTTCCCTGTGCTCTATCGTAGGACCTTGCTGTTTTGAGTGCAGAGATTTTTGAGTAAAGCTTGCTTAAGACCCTTCCTCCAGACGTGTGAACTCTTCAGTTTTAGACATTCCGCAGTGTCAATAAAGCTGCTTTTCAGTAATTGTAGCATCCTTTTAAACAGATTAGGGGGCGCAATTATTTTTCCCTAAAATAAAGCTTAATGTGTGGAATCAGTGTTCTCCATTAAAAAAAAAAAAGAGGGATGTTAAAAATTTCAGACATTTGGCGGTTTTACTTGGTCTAGGAAATCTTCGAGCCAGCTTGCTTTTGAAAAGGAAAAGATAAGACCACAGGGCGTGGCATGATGGTCTGGAGCACTCGTGACCTCCCTGGAGAAAGTATTCCATGAGAGACCATCCATCTGATTAGAAAGCAGCATCCAGGACATAAACTGGTTTTGCTCTTTCTGTAGGCTTTTATTAGAAGGTCTGTGCTCGCTGAGAAGAAAGAAAAGAATGATCCTATACACTTGTGATGGGAAAGCAATAAAAGCCCCTGGAGACAGTCTGAAATTTTTATTCTAATATTTCACTGATCAGGAGGAGGACGCAGGAAGCCTCGCAAGGTTTGAGCAATCATCGACGATGTGGCGAGACCATTTTTGTCTGCCTTGTGTAAAGGTAAAAATTAATCAGGGAATGCGGTTCAGAGAGGAAGAAGCCACTGGTCTAGCTGTGCTAGAATGAAGTGTACTTTTTTTGAATTTTTTATTGTGGTAAAATATATATAACAAAATATGACCTTGTAACCATTTTTACGGGTATCATTCAGTGGCATGAGTTACATTCACAATGTTAAATAACCTTCACTACCACTTCCAAAATGTTTTCATCTCCTCAAAGAGAAACTTTATAACCAACCATTAAGCACTAACTGCCCCCTCGCCCCTGCCCCAGTCTCTGGTAACCTCTATTCCGCTTTCTGTGTTTAAGAATTTACCTGTGGAATGAAGTACTTTTGTGAACCAGGAAGCGGTAAAATGAAGTTGGAGCTTGGGTGAAAAGCCTGATTCTTGATGGATGCAGTACTTAATTTTGTAGACAAGTGAAGCCATACACAGTTTCAGAGCAAGAAATACGACCCGATCTATACCTAGCCACTCGGAGCCGCACCTGGCAGAGGTTTGTGGGATGGATTGGGGTCTGGAGACCAGTTGAGAGGTTGTTATAAAGCCCCAGGCTGGGGGTAAGGAGTATTAGGAGCTGCTACTGAAATGGAAATGAAGATTTAGGAGACGTTTTAGGGAATATACAGGAGGAAGCCGCTACATGACCTGGCAAAATTACCCTGGGGAGAAGGAGAGGGAGGATAACAGATGTTTTGAGTCTGGGTAGCTTGGGTGATTAATTTTTAAGCTACACTTAAATTTGGCTTCTATTAAAAAGTCAGAAAAACAGTTACTTAAATTATCAGCACAGAATACAAGAAAAAGGTCAGAATGAGTGAGATGTCCTTTTAGGATAAACCCAAATTAAAGAACAAAAGAATTCTGGCTTCTCTTAAACGTCAAGGTTCATGTGACCTGGCATTTTATAGGGGAAGAGGTAGGAAGGATGGGTGATCAATCACTGTAGAGTGATAGAAGGTAGCAATTCAGGGAGGGAGAGTGAATTAATTCTGTATGGAAGATCAGTCCTCATAGAGGACTATGCTGTGGTCAATGTTTGACAGTAGTTAAGTATCACATATCATGGCTAGGAGTTTGGAGTCTGGATACAGACTTCTTGAGTTCAAATCCCACTCTGTCATGTACTAGCTGTGTGACCTTGGTCAAGCTACTTAACCTCTCTGAACCTGTGTAATGTGGAGTCATAAGAGTATCTATCTCATTGGGTTGTGGTACATATTAAATGACTTAGCATCTGTTGAGTGCTTACAGAAGTACCTGGCTCAAGTAAATGCTGTGTGGGAGTTTGGTACCATTGTTATTATTGTTATTAGACTAATTTAAAATATAAACCAAAATAAAAGTTTCCCTGTAATTCTGAACAATTTAGTTTACCAAGGAAATCAGAAGTCAAGAAATCACAGTCTTAGAAGGAGCCACGGCTCAAATATCTGTTTTCCATGGTTTGAGTTAAACAAGAATCCTGGCCTCCACGTCAATGCTAATTATTCATTTTTTGGTTGAAAGTTATTTTTAAAATACATAATTGGTATCATCATAACTTGCTTTTAAAAAAATTCATTGACTTGGATTTTTTGTAATAGATTTTTGGATTGTTTCCATGGCTGGGTCTACTTTTTTTTTTTATCTTTTTGCCTATGGCATGTGATATTGACTTGAGCACATAGTAGGGACTGACTCACCATATGGTTGACTAAGTGAAGGAAATAATGTTATCTTTATGCTTTCCAGTCATCCACGTCGAAAATTAGGAATACGGATTTCTAAGGATCTTTTGCTTCACCTGTAACTAAAATCGGGGACAGGTTTTTTTGAAGGTCAGATTCAGCTTTTAAATGAGTGGGTTTTCCTATGATTTTTCTCCTGGGAAATTTGGGAGATGCCCAGATCGGCCGTGCTTAATATCAAGCGCCTCCTTCCAGCACCCCCTTCCCCTCCTGCACGCGACCTCCCCCACCTCGCCTGGAATCCCCAGTCGCCAGGTGGGCCTGGGGCCGGCTAGCGAGGCTCCGCCACCGGCAGGACTTTGCGGGACTCGGTGGGCGCTGCCGCCCTCTGCTGGTGGCCGCAGGAAATACCGCTCTCCGTTCCCCTCACCTGGGCGTCTCAGGGCAGGGGGACTGAAGCTGTGAGTACCTCCCACACCTCCCTCTCCCCCACCCCGCGCCCTGCAAGAAAAGGTCAACATCAGAGCAGCACTAAGTGGCAGAGATGAGCCATAGGAATCTGCCACAGTTCTGAGTTCTCCCTCCGTGAGACCACAGCTCTTCTTTAAATGGTCGCTATGTAATTCGTCCCCAAAGTTCACTTTCCCACGCCTCTGATTTGTTGAATTGGCTGGTGGTGGATGCAGCGCCATGTCCATGTGTCCAGCGTCGTTTTTTTTCAAGTTTATCTTAAGAAGGAATTGGCATTTAGGTATTGTGTGTTCTAGACGGGCCGCACGACCTTCAGCAGCGCTCTGTGGTCGTGTCTTAGACTCCTGATAGCAGAAATCAGAGACGCACCCTTTTTTTCTCTTTGGATATTTACATCCTAGAGGTGATCTTTGAATTTATACCTTGTGTAGTGCCTTTTGCCTTATTGCCCTTGATCACTTTGTGTTGTTAAATGGTAACTTGTGACTTCTGGAAATCACTCCACAGCAGCTCAGAAGGATTTTCTCTGTTCTTTGTTGGCACAGCCTGATGCTTCATGGTGTGTTATGTGCTGACCGCTTTCCTGTATTTGGGCATTTAAACTGTTTCCAGTAGTGTACAATGTCACACAACGCCACCATAAGTCAGCTTGTGCGTGTGTATGGCTGGAGGTGGACCTTCGGGGTAGGTGATTAGAAGTGGCATCGCTGGGTCAAAGGGTGAGTGCACGTGTAGTTCTGTTCAATTTTGCCAGACTTACTGGGCTTCCTGGGGGCAAAGGCTCACTCTGAGAGTGTTAGTGACCAGCACGTATTGTGAGGATACTTGTGATGAAAGAAAGAAAGGGAGGGAAGGAGGAAGGAAGGGGAAAGGAAGGAAACAGGGAAGCAACAAGGGAGGGCGAAGGGGGAAAGAGAAAGAAAGAAAGGCCCAAGCTGGGATTTTAACCCCGTGGTCATATCTCATGAGGACTCAGGAAAGTAGTCTGGCTGGTAAGGTGGGGGAGGCATGCTCTAGGCCTCTTGAGAAGAGCAGAAACAGTAGCCTGACTTGGCCTGTAGAGACAGATTTGCTGCCGGTTCTGGCCCTAAGGCTGACCTTGGTCCCTTCACAGCCTGGGTTGATGAATACTCGTTCCGGTGTGCCTGTCCCCACCTGTGACGCTGCTCTTGTCTGTCTGTCTGCTGTCCCTCACAGCACCACCTGAACCCTTGGCTCTGTAAGACATCCGTCCCTTCTCCGGCTCCTTCTTGCCATGGTCGCAGCTCACGCTTCACGTTCTGACTGATGGTGGCCGCTCTGCCCTCACGCCTGTTTCATGCTGTGGTCTCTATGTCCACGGCTAGGTGGGGAGTCTCACCACAGTTTCTAATTCAGATTCTGATGAGGAAGAGTCCCAGTGCCCTGTATCTTCCCTTTGGGACAGAACTGGTCGTGCCAGGACCTCTCCTAGGCCACCTGCAGCTCACATGGGGACTCGTGTGTCCCCCTAGGGCAGGCCTCTCCAGGGGGCTGTGGGTGGGACTGGAGCTGTGACAGGCAGCAGGGTTGATATTTACATAATTGAGAAATTCACCAGAAATGGGACGATGGCCACTCGGATGACTTTACCTGTTATGTTCTCAGCGGCTGCACAAAGCCAGATGTAAATCCCTGCTTTTCCTTATCTTGTTTTTTAACTGTGAAGAGGAAATTTAAAAGCTAGAAAGTGTTTCCTCACTACTTATGTTGTCTGTGAAGGGAGGTAATTACTAATGGAACTAAGAAAGTTGGTACAAGGTGGCTTCCTTAAATGTTGGTCCTAAACCAAGTCCCTCATTTTTATCTTACTCTAAATGTCACCTTACCAAAAAAGCCTTTCCTTGGGACCTCCCTGGCAGCACAGGAGTTAAGAATCCACCTGCCAATGCAGGGGACAGGGGTTCGATTCCTGGTCTGGGAAGATCCCACATGCCTCCGAGCAACTAAGCCCGTGCGCCACAACTACTGAGCCTGCACACCACAACTACTGAAGCCCTCACACTTAGAGCCCATGCTCCACAACAAGGGAAGCCACGGCAATGAGAAGCCTGCACACCGCAATGAAGAGTAGCCCCCGCTTGCCGCAACGAGAGAAAACCCACGCAGCAACGAAGATCCAGTGCAGCCAATAAATAATTTATTAAAAAAAAAAGACCACACCCACATGGTCAACTGCTTAAAAACAAAAAACAAAAAACAAACCTTCCTTACCATCTCTATCCCATGAATGTGTTTACATCCTCACCACTCTGGCCACAGTCCAAGTAACTTAGTGGTTTACTTCTCAGTTTGCCCTTCCCCATTCGTTCCCCACCGGAACATAAGCTCCATGAACTTGGTGGCCACCAGTCTATCCTGCACCTGCAGCACCCAGATCAGTGCTCAGAATGTAGTAGGAGCTTATAAATATTTGTTCAGCAGATCAGTACACTGACGGTGAGGCTATGTGAGAAGTGTCATACTGTGGAACACATTTGACACTTCCTGCTGTGTGCAAGTGGCTTTTAGTAATAAAAAATTAAGCTGATATTGTTTACATCAATTACTCAAGCTCGATAACCAGCTCCAGGAATAAGAGCATTTTCTCAGCACTCTTCTTCCTTCAAAATGCTCCTTTGCAAAGGTATCATTGAGCGAGGGAGAAATGAGCATGCTACGTGGATTGATCATTATGCTGCAATAACACTGGAGTTTGGTGTGTTCAGAGCAGATGCTCTAAGTCGGCATCCGACGAGGTGTCATCAGTAGCTGCCTGTGAGGAAGGATGCCGACAGCGACGGAAGTAACTGCGCATGCGTAAGCCTGTCCGGTCGTACGCAGGGAAGCTGTAATCAGGGCCTCTCATATCGTCTTTGACATTCAGTGAAAAAGCTGAAAGTGCATGTAATTAAAAGTGAGCATCGCCACAGCCATGCAGATCAAGTTCATCATACACTAAGAGGACCATTTTTTAATGCAGTGGGCATGGTCGTCCTCCCCATCCACAACCTGCGGGGCCCGGTACAGCGAGCTGACTAGGTTCTGCTCAGAATGAAAGAATCCAGTCCCCCGAAACAGAACATCCTTTTCAGAGCCAAAGGGAAAGTACAAAGGCTGAGAAGAAAGAGGAGGGCCCGCTTGATCGGATGTCTAAATAAAACCAGTCTCGAATAGAAAACAGCTTGTAGCACTCATCATAAATGAAGAACGTATGATTTTAAAATTAATCCGAGAAGCAGAGCTAATAAAGGAGACATCCCTGCCCCGAGCATCACCATAGCCTGTGTCGAGTCAGCATTTTAATTTCTAGGGGACAGGATTCTGCAAAGAAGAGACGTTTATTTTCTTCTCCAAGAGACAACAAAGACCCCTGACTTCAGGCTTCTCTAGCAGGGCCTCTGTAAAACTAGTTAATCCAGTCAAATTGAGTTAATGGCTACAGAGAGGTTGACGGAATGGGCGATTTACTGTTCAATAATGAGCTGTCAATATGGGGCAAAGAACTACTTTGATCAAGCCAATCACAGCAACAGTTCAGGGTTCCATTGATTTCTCTGCAATTACTGGGCACCGTGCTAAAAAGCAAAGAGAAAGACAGATCTGACTGGAAACGTGTCTCCTCTGTGCCAAGCGGAGAGCCTGACAGCAGGAGCTGGGTATGTGGCCTTGGTGAGTGGAGGCAACTGGGTGGCAATGAGTCGTAGAATCCCCTGTGATTTAGGTCTCTGGGCAATTACAGTTGAAGTTTGGTTATGAATCCACAGTGGGAAGAAGTAGAAACCAGAAAATAGCAGTCGTATATAATTTAAACTGCCTTCTCAGGACTTCCCTGGTGGCGCAGTGGTTGAGACTCTGCCTGCCAACGCAGGGCACACAGGTTCCATCCCTGATCCAGGAAGATCCCACGTGCCGCAGAGCAACTAAGCTCGTGCGCCACAACTGCTGAGCCCACATGCTCTAACTACTGTATACAGGTTTTCCCTTAAAGCTTCATAATGAGTTTTTGATCATATATCCACTCCTTGTCACAAATCTGAGTCTCTGATGATCACTTCTGGGGTCAGGGAGATTCTTTTAATTCTTTGCTGGTGGACTTGAATTTATTCCCCCCCCCCCCCCTTTGAATTGAAATACTTCATGTCAGCTCCACGTTTCAAAACTTTGGCTAACATTTATACTGGATTTTGTTTGAAGCTGGGGTTCACCTGAAATCATAAATCAAATGACAGAAGTGAGGATATTCACGTAATTCCCTGCAAGATTTATCTTCACATAAAAATGTGCAAAGTGAGGTGAAGAAAAGAATGAATGACAACTAAAAGCATCCCCAGTATAAAAGTGAAAATTTCTCCTGCACTCATTGTAATCAGTCTCTTGTTTTCATCCAAGAATGCTCATTGCCATCAGAATTCACCCCCTTTTCTGTGGGGTTACAGTAATTCCTCAAGTGGAAAATCTCCTCCAGAGATATGGGTTTCTAGAAGTGTCCACAGCGAATAAGGCATTTAAGAAAACACACCCATCATGTATCCAGGAAGAAGTATTGTTTCAGGAGGCAAAGAGATTTGCAGATTCCAAACCTTCACAATTATAAACTCGAAAGCAGAGTCTTCAAACAAAAATGCAGCGTCTCAACTCCTTTTCTCGAATATTTAACTGTGTTCTTCAAATTATTCAAGCAGTGTATGATTTTTAAAAGTTTGTGTTGAAAAACCACGTTGCCTGGCTGCCAGCACCTTCCCCAGGAGAATCTCACATCCAGAGGCCACCACTGTTAACCTTGTCTTGGGGGTGTGAGCCCTGTCTTCCTAAACAGTGTGCTTGCGCTGCTTTTGTTTCTTTTCCAGTTTTAGATATTAACTTTTAACTCCTCACCATGAAAAGTTAAGCTCCATGCAGAGAAACCCTTTCTCAGATCCTCCGGAAAAGTTTCCATCCTGATTGAAAAAAAAAAAAATGAGGACACGAACGGAGAGGAATTTGTGCTGATTTGGGCTTCCTTCTGAGTTGCTGGGCCTATGATTTCCATGGACTTCCCACCCTGCATTAATTCCACGCCCGCTCTCCATCTTCTCAATCTGTTTTTATCCTAACTTTGCTTCCATCCATGCCCTGCGTTTACATGGTTATGTAAGTGTTATTCACAATTGAGCCATGAATTATTTCAAAATTATATTTTCTTTCCTGTACAACTTTGGTGCAATTGGGGTTAATAATTGTCTTGTGGTTTGGGGCATAGTTTTCTAAGTTCCTATCTCAGACCTGGACTCTCAGGCAGGAGTATAAGTATATTCTCAGTATTTTCAAACTCATCATGTATTTGATGTGTTTCTTCTTCTTGGGGATCCCCTTCTAGAAGCCTCCACTCTATTCACTCATTCATCCATTTAAGAAATGTTTGTGGGTGCTTCCTAGGCACCGGGGCATCTTCTAGGCACTGGATGTACATGAAAGACAGAATTCTTGTCCTCCCGGAGTTTACACTGGCGTTGGAGGAGACAGAAATAAGGAATAAGCATACTAAAAAATATTATTTTAGATGATGGTACATTGTATGGGGAAAAAATGAGCTTGGCAAGATGGATTGGGAGTGCAGGAAGGGGACATGATGAAATGATAAATTGAGTGGTCAGGAGAGGTGACATTTGAGCAGCCTTGAAAGGTTGAGAGGGTCACGGGAAAGCAAGTTCCAGGCTTGAAGGAATGGTTACAGCAAAGGCTTTGGTGTGAGAATATGCCTGGTGTGTTCAGGCCACAGCTAGGAAACAGGGACTGCCGCGGAGCGATGGAGGGAAGAACAGTCAAAGAGCACAGACACATTGGGAGATGGCATCTCCTGGGGCCTCGTGGGCCACTGTAAAGGGGAACTTGAACTTTTTAAAAGGATCACACTATGCTGGTTGCTCCATCAAGAAGAGCACAGGGGGAGAGATGCAGGGAGACCAGATAGGAGACCACAGGTCTGGGTGAGAGAGAGTGGTGGACTAGACCAGAGTATTAGCGGGACGCATGGTGGAACGTGGTCAGACTGGGTAGATGTTGAAGTTAGAGTTGAGCAAGAATTCCTAGTGAATTGAATGTGAAGGGTGGCGGGGAGAAAGAGATATCAAGCAGAACCCACTTCCTGCTCCAGCCTTTTTAGAGCTTTCTAGGTCATTGGCAACGTTGTCATCCTGAGATCTCCCCCCCCCCCACCCCCCACTGGAAAAAAGCAGAAACTTCATTTAAAAAAAAGATAAAATGGTACATAACTGTGCCACCCAAAGATAACGACTGTTAATGTTTTGATGTACGCTTTGCAAGATTTTTTTTTAATTGAAGTATAATCGATTTACAAAGTTGTGTCAATTTCTGCTGTACAGCAAAGTGATTCAGTTATAAATATATATTCATTCCTTTGTTATATTCTTTTCCAGTATGGTTTATCATAAGATACTGAATACAGTTCGCTGTGTATAGTACCTTGTTGTTTCTCCATTCCCTGAGTTGTCTCTTTATACCATCCCAGGGATGCCTCTTCTCTTGGGTTGGATTTCCCGTTTTCTAGGTAGAGTTCATCCTCTGTGACTCCCTTCCTGAGAATGGGTAGATGGGAGGTATGTTTGAGATTTTTGTAGGCCTTCAAATGCCCATATTCATTCCACAATAAAGAGTGAGTATGGGAGCCTAGGCTGGAAATCATTTTACCTTGATCTTTGAAGACCTTATTCCATGGTCTTCTAGTCCCCAGTGTCACATTTCAGAAGACAAGACTCATTCTGATTCTCATTCCTTTCTAAGTAACTTTTTTTTCTTCGCTTCAGAAACCTTTGGGATTCTGTCATGGTGCCCCTTGTTCTGAGTTTTCACAGCGAGGTGTCTTTAAAAAAAAAACATTCTCATTGCTGGCTACTCAGTGGATTCTTTCAAACTAGAAATGCCGTGTCCTTCAGTTCTAGAATGTCTCTCTTCTTAGTTTCAGATGGTGGCTCTCCTGACAGCTGCTGTCGGAACACCGTCAGGGAGTTTCCTAGTTCAGATTCTCCAGAAGAAAACAGAAATTGCCCAACCAGTTCATCTAGTTGAGACAAGCCGAATTAGTCATGAATTGCCGACCAGCCAATCTGTCTGTTCCCCTCAGCTTCATGTCATCTGATGGGCTTTGGGTCACATGACACCAGAGCTGCTACTCCTGAGAGTTCCATAAACAGGAGGATAGGCATCTGGGGACAAGCTTATTTCATTAGGATGGAGCTAATTGCAAATATTCTTTGCTGTCAAATCTTATGTCAAGTAATAGATTCTGGGCTAGAAAATATTTTCTTTTGCCTAGTAAATTGTAAAGATATTTTAAATATGATATACCTATACATTTCTCTTTAGATGTACATTCCAGATGGATCAAATATTTAAGTGCAGAAAGAGAAAAAGAAAGAAAGAAAGGGAAAGAGAGAGAGAGAGAGAGAGAAAAGCATAAATATACCAGAGGAAAACATACATGACTATTTTTCAAACCATGGTGTTGGAAAGGTCTTACTAAGACTTGACGATGAGAACAGAGACCATAAAGGAGAAGAATTATAAATTTACCTATATAAATATTGTAAATGTTTATGGTAGCTTTAATGGAATTTTTATGGTGAAAAAATTCCATAAGAATATACAAATTAGAGGAAATTTTGCAACACGTGACAGGTGTCCTTCAGATATGAAGAGTGCTCACAGATCAATAAAGAAGAGGAATTGATAGAGCAAGATAGGCATTTCCTCAAAGAGCAAATACATAGAAGTCAGTAGAATTGTGAAAAGAAATTCGACCGCATAATAATGAGAAATGTAATGGAAAAGCAACACTGTTTTTGTTGCCAAAATTAAAATGGGTGATAAAAATGTCTTGGCAAAGAGGGAGACAGGCCCCCTGTTTAATGTTGGTGGGAATGTAAGTTGGTATATAATTTTTAGAAAAATAATTTATATAATCCTTATATACTATGTGAAAATATAACATGTGCAGACCCTCTTATTCAGCAATTACACTTCCAGGGATGTGAGGTAAGAAATAATTACCCAAGTGTGAAAATGTATGCACACAGATGATCAACACCGGGGTGTTTATGAGAGTGAGAAAATGAAAATGATTCAAACTGATATCAGTTAAGGATTGAAAGGGGAAAAGTTGGCACATAAAAATAATGGAATCCCATGTAGTCATTAGACGTGATGATGTCAATCATAGTTACTGGCAGGGAAAGACACCCACCATACATGGTGGGGCCAACAAAGCCGTTTATAAGGTAAACGTTTAGCGTGATCCTATTTATGAGTATCTAGGTGAGTTTCAGTGAAGCTAAATATCTCTAGAATGTAAGAGCCACAAGGACAGGGCCTTCGTGTTCCTCACTGCTGTGTTCCAGTGCTCAGAACTCTGCTGCTACTTTGCAGCCATGCGGTAATGTTTGTCGGTTGAATGAATGAATGAAAGCGGTTTACAAAGTTCTTTACCAAAAGTTTAACATGGAGGAGTGCTGGTAATTTTTTCTGCACTCTCTACGTTTTCTCTGCCATTTGAGTTGCCTTCAAAATGTTTATTTTTACCAAAACAGATCCTATATTAAAAACATATGGCAATGCCTTCTGCTGGCGAGAATGTGGCAGTCCCAAATGTTTCAGTGGCTGTGTAAACTGGTTTAACTCTTTCTGAAAACCATTTGATTATTCAGTATCTGAAAATCACGAACCGTTCCTTCCTTGTGCCTGTTAATCCTGCATGGGAATTTCTGCTAAGGGGGGAAAAAAATGTAAAATATGAAATGCCCCGTGCATCCCGAGATGTTCATCTCGGTTTCTATGTTAAGAAAATAACAACCCTAGGCAACCTAAAGGCACTTCTAATGGAGGGAAGAGTAAAGGTAAATGATGGAAATCCACTCGGTGGAATTTCATGTAACTATTACCACTTCTGAAGATGCTGTAACAACGTGAACAAAGAAGAGGCTGAAAACGCAGGCACCCAACGATTTAAATTTTGCATGAGCAAAGTGATGGTGCTGTGGTATTAAGGCTGTGGAATTCTGGGAGCCGTCTTCTGAAAAGAGCGGAAAGAACATGAGTTTTAGAACTGCCAACGGAGGTTCTCATTCAGCAGTAGCTGTCACCTAATCTTGGTTGATAATAGTCCCTAACTTCTTTGTGCCTCATTTTTCTTACCTACAAGATGAGCTAATAGTACTACTTCCTAATATGAAGAGAATTAAAGTGAAATGCACATAAAAGTAAAAGCCATCACAGGTATAGAGGACAAGCTCGGGGTTACCAGTGGGGAGAGAGAAAGGGGCGGGGTGGTTTAGGGGGAGGGACAAGCTATTAGGTATAAAATCAGCTACAACAAGGGGAACAGAGCCAATATTTGATAATAACTATAGGAGTATAACCTTTAAAAGTTGGGAATCACTGTATTGTACACCTGTAACATATTGTACAGCAGCTATACTTCAATTAAAAAAAAGAAAAAGGATATTAAAAAAAAGGATAAAAAGCCAGGCAAAGAACAAGGGCGAGACAGTGGTTGGTTTTTTTATTGTTACTGTTGTTGTTGTTATTATTACATTTTCAAAATTCTCAAAAGATTTCCAGCCTCTATTAATTACAAACGGAATGAAAAATAAAATAGCTAAAAATGGAGGAAGGAAGAGGTTCAGGAAATCGCACTTGGGAGCTGGGCACCGCTCACTCTGGGACTCTCGTGGCTGAGAGCGAGGGAAAGCCGTCGGTGACCACACGAGGGCGCCCGTACTCGGGTCGGGTGAGGCATTCCCGAGCATGTCCAGCAGGAGACGCTGTGTGCGGAGGCTGACCCGCGACCGGAAGCCGGGCTGGAGGCTCCCGGGTGCAGTCGCGGACTCTTTCCACTTCCGCCGCCGCCGCTGCCCGGGTCCAGGTTGAGCTGCGGTCTGTTCCAAGCAGCTGCCCGCGCCGCCGCGATGCCGCTGGAGAACCTGGAAGAGGAGGGTCTGCCCAAGAACCCGGACCTGCGCATCGCTCAGCTGCGCTTCCTGCTCAGCCTGCCGGAGCACCGCGGGGACGCCGCCGTGCGCGACGAGTTGATGGCAGCCGTCCGCGATAACAGTGAGGCCCGCGCGAGCGCCGAGTCAGCGGCCTAGGCCTGGGCGGCCGCGCGCTCCCGAGCCTGCGGGCTTTTCCCCCACGGGGCTCCCGAGCCCGGGGCACCCCTCCGACGGGGTCCCCGAGACCTGGCCTGGCTTCTCCGCTCCTCGGGGCTTGTCTGTGGTCGGGGGCGCCCTCGGGGACCTCCAGCCTTGCTCTCAGAGAGGTCTGCATCCTTGTGCGCCTCCCTCTGGTGCCAGCCTGGGGGGGATCCCGAGGCCTTGAGCCCCGTGCCAGGCATGGAACAGACATGACTTACTGTCGTTAGCAGCTGGCCTCGGGGACTTGAGCGTTGCGGGTGGAGGGAAAACTTGGGGTCTGTTGCTTTCTCCCTTCCTAGCAGTGAATGGCAGCGGGCTCGGTACTCTTGTGCGCACGGGTCTGAGTGTGTGTGTAAACCAGCGTAGCCTTTTCCTGGCTGGAAAGACTCTGGGAACAGAAACCGCCGAGAAGGCAGACCAAGGGTTGCCTTCCCCCTCGGCCCTAGTGGAGGACTGGCCCTGATGCTGACCTCCGAGCAGCAAGCACGCGCGTTGTGCCCAGCCCTTTACCACGCTCTGTGCCATCCCTTTCTCCTAGTGAGCAGGAGGCTGGTGGATGCCCTCACAGCGTGTGTGTGAGAAAGAAGTGGGCAGACGCTGACTGTAAGGCACGAGGGGGGCCCCACTCCTAAGTCATCTCCCTCTTGTCCGCTCTCAGACATGGCTCCTTATTACGAAGCCTTGTGCAAATCCCTTGACTGGCAGATGGACGTGGACCTGCTGAATAAAATGAAGAAGGCAAATGAGGACGAGCTGAAACGTTTGGACGAGGAGCTGGAAGATGCCGAAAAGAATCTGGGAGAGAGCGAAATCCGAGACGCGATGATGGCAAAGGCCGAGTACCTCTGCCGGATAGGTGACAAGGTGAGCGAGGTGGTGTCCCCTCTCTGTACACAGCCTGAAATGGGCAGTGTTCAAAGTTAATAATGTCTTATTTTAAAAATTAACTTTTTTCCAAAAAACGTACAGGTAACCTGCTTACCTTAGCTAGTGAATCAGTGCACAAATGAATAAAGAAAAAGTTAGCTTTCTTGCTACACCCATTCTATCACCTGCCCCCAAACAGCAGCCAGGTGTGTATTCTTCCCCATCTCTCTCCATTAAAACAGGTGCGTTTGCAGAGATGTCTGTTTACTGTTTTTACAAAATTGGTGTCATTCTCAGTAGTTCACTTTTGTAATGTATCCTGGTTGGGAAGCATTGGTTCTGGTGCATTTTAAAAATTATTGTTTACACAGGTAATTGTCTCCTTGTAAGAAACTAAAATATTATAGTTAATGCTTAAGTTCTATTTGGTCTTTCTTTATTCTCTGCCTCCCCAGAGATAATCTTAATTTTTTAAATTGTACATTTACAGGCTTGTATATGTATTTGTAGAGATTAGGTAGTACTGATTTAAAAAGTTTGTTTTAAATAAATGGGATCATAGTGTACTCATGTTGTCTTGTTTACTTTTTCATTCCGCCTTGTATCTGAGTGACTTTCTTTGTTGATGTGCGTAAATTTTGCTCATTCCGGGTAACTGCTAGCTGGTAGTCTGTTGTCGGGCTGTGCTGTAGTTTATGTAGCTGTTCAGTGCTTGGACATGTGTTTTCCGTTGTTTTTGCTAGGACACGCCGCTGCTGTAAAGACATGCTTGTGTGTGCCCCTTTGTGTATATACACTCGTGTATTTTATCGAGATGAAATTGCTGGGAGAAAGAACAAGTTTTATCTTGGTATGTGTGGCCTGTTCTTCTGCACAGCAGTCAGCCTAATTTATACTCCACTATCAGGGCACAAGAGGGATACCCATACTAAGTTTTTTAACTTAGTTCTGTAATAGTGCTTAAGAAGATGGGCTTTGAATGTCCTAATTTTAATACTTCAGTGCACCCTGAAGTATTTAGACGATGGGTGACGTGGTGTCAATGTAAAACAAATAGTGTGGCCTCTTGGATCAGATTGTCTGGGTTTTATTTCTGGCTTCAGTAATTATGATTTCCTTATCTGCAGGAGTTTCCTCATCTGTTAAATAGGGATGATGATAGTTGCTAGGGGCAAAGAGCTTCAACTAGTGCCTGGTACAGAGTGCTGAAATGTTAAATGATATGAGCTATTACTGTGTAGCTTAAACTTAAAACAAGTTTTTTCTTCTGATTATAAATTTAAGATTTGAAAAAAAAAGATTTGATCATTGTAAAGAGTTGGAAAATACAGAACAGTTTAAAAGTAACTAATGTTTTGTGTGGCTTTCTAGGTTGTGTGTATAGTATGCTTTGGTTAAAAGAGGATGCAGTATTACACATGAATGAGAAACTTAAAGCTTTTGATTCAGGCCTTGAGGAACTTCAGCAAGGATATGTTTGAATCAACAGCACAGGTTGTAAATTGGTGATGTTCTAATAGTATATTCCATGTTTACTACACAGCATTCTTCTAAAAAGAAGTTTCCTTTTTTCTCTCCTGTGTACTTTCTCGTTTTTCACATTTTATTTTATTTACTATTACTAAATAATGGGCTTAGCGGATTTTTATTATTCACTGTGTTGTACTGATGACAGTCATTCTTTATGGTGCTGTGTTTGTTACACATTTGTTAGTGCAAGTTCCTTCAAGATGGTTTCTTTGTCCTTGTTGACGTGATCTCATTGGGCTTCCTTATTTACTCATACAACAAGATGTCACAGGCTCACCTGCTGTTTTCACTCTCTAAACCAGGACTCATCCATTTCTCCTAGGACCCCTGGTTTTTTTTAATTGGGGGATAGTATTTAAAAACCAAGATCTTAGTGCTGGATGTGCCTATTACTGTCTTGCCAGTCCCTTTTTATAAGTGTTTGAGGCATAACTAATAATTACAGAAAACAAAGCCAAACACATACTAAAAAGTGCCAAGAGGAAACACATGATTTTATGTTAATTTTTTGGTTTTGGTTTTGTTTTGGGGTGTTTTGTTTTTGTTTTGTTTTGTTGTTGTTGGTTTTCTGGGGGGTGATTGGGGGGGTTTTGGTTGTTTTCTTGGCCGTGGCATGTGGGATCTTAGTATGTGGGATCTTACTTCCCTGACCAGGGATCGAACCCACACCCCCTGCATTGAGTCTTAACCACTGGACCACCATGTGTTCATGTTTTAGAAGCAATAAAAACATTTTATTTTATAATGATTTGAGATAGAATTGTGTATTCACATATTCAGTTGTGTTCTAGTAGTCAGTGATCAAGGTAAAATTTTGATTACCTCTTTAGATAATAAGATGGGTAATTTACAGTAAAGTAGTTTTATAGTAGTGTATTGTAATTGTTAAAGGAAAAATATTGAATACATAGAACAAAGCAGAATACTGAAACAATGGTGAATACATTATGAATGTGTTTCTTATATTGTTTTCTGGAATACAAGTATATGCTTAGTCACATTTGATGTATTTTTTCATATCTTATACAAGTGGAGAGAATAGTTAGGATAAGGAACCCCCATGCAATTATCACCCAGCTTTAACAATTATCAACTCATGGCCATACTGTTCTATTTCTACTCCTACCTGCTCCTGCAACTCCTTGCTAAGAAGATCCTAGACAGATAATAGCTTTTTAAACTTTTAACCTTTTCTCACCTGTTGCCTTGGTTCTCTTGACAGGACGGTGCTCTGACAGCCTTTCGCAAGACATATGACAAAACTGTAGCCCTGGGTCACCGACTGGATATTGTGTTCTATCTCCTTAGAATTGGCTTATTTTACATGGATAACGACCTCATCACACGGAACACAGAAAAGGCCAAAAGGTGCATTTGAGCAATGGGGATTTATTCCCTCTCAATTATGATGCTATAAATAAGAAATTGATGTAAGAAATTTGCCGATTTTCTTGTGTTTCCAACTAGTAAATTTGGTCTAATGGTTAATGTACTTATTTAGGAAAATATTCTCTGTAAATATTTCTTTTTGGTTTAAGTTGTTAAAAGTTGTTTCCTCTTTCATAACAGCACAAAACTTATAAAAAGTGACACTGTTTAATTCCAGATTATCACCTTACTGTTATTTATTTTATAGCTTGATAGAGGAAGGAGGAGACTGGGATCGGAGAAACCGCCTAAAAGTATATCAGGGTCTTTATTGTGTAGCTATTCGTGATTTCAAACAGGCAGCTGAACTCTTCCTTGACACAGTTTCAACATTTACATCCTATGAACTCATGGATTATAAAACCTTTGTGACTTACACTGTCTATGTCAGCATGATTGCCTTAGAAAGACCAGATCTCAGGGAAAAGGTAATGACTGAGTCTTTAATACTCATGTTTAAAGAATACCCCATGCTTTTCCAACTTAAATATACAAAAATCATTAAGGCATATATTCGTGTGTTTTTTTTTTAATTCCTAGGTAATTAAAGGAGCAGAGATTCTTGAAGTGTTGCATAGCCTTCCCGCAGTTCGGCAGTATCTGTTTTCACTCTATGAATGCCGTTACTCAGTTTTCTTCCAATCATTAGGTAAGGATAGAGTTGCTCGTTTTGACTGTCTGTCTTCATCTTACTCCTGACCCTGTTTGCAGATAACCTAAGATGATTTTTCACATCTATGAAAAATATAGTGTGCAGATAGCAGTAGGTCTTTGGTCAGTATGGCTAATCTTTTGCCCATTCTTGTTTGAAGGGGGGTTAGCAGACTTTGATCAAGTGTTTTTGTGTGGTCCAAGAGGTAAGAGTGATGTTTATATCTTTTAAGGATTAACAAAATTAAATACGTGGCAACTCTGTGGCTCTCAGTGGTTAAAAATACCGACTGTCTGGCCCTTTGCTGAGGAAGTTTGACCCCTGGTTTAGAGTCTTACAGGGATGTAAGGCAGAGGTGAGCAAATGGTTCTAAGTGTTGAGTTTTATGGGGAATGATGTGCGGGAATCCTGAGTCTCCTTTGGATTGAGTTGATATTAATTGAGCCGTGAATTCAACAACGTGTTATTTATGCAATAGCTAAATCTTTGTGCTGATTTGCAAATCATTTTCAAGGGATGTTGGTTGAGAAAATAATCTGTTGAAAGTGCTTGTGGTGTTCACCCAGGGGTCCTTCCCAGAGGATTTTCCTAAAACTTAATTCTCTTGTTTATGCTGCAAGTTTCAAAAAGTATTTGGTTAATAAATAGGTGGGATTTACAAAACTTGGGAAAGGAGGACTCCCAATGAAGATCTTCAATTTTTGGAGTGGGTTTTGGCCCAGGGTTTGTGAAGTGCTTTCTCCATGCCTGGAAAGTTAGGCTGCTTTATGGGAATTCATACTTTCCCATCATGCAGGGTGGGAACAGGGCTCCTCAGGTGTGAACAGGTTGCATACGAGGTTGTACTGCGGAATTGCCCTTCTCCCTTTTTAGGCTTGTGGGTTACTCTGCTCAAATATGGAGCTTTTCCCTTCTAACTTCAGTCAAAAATTTTTTAAAAAATCCCTTCTCCGCATTCCTGGAGTTCTTATTTTATGCCCCATCCTCTTTTTTTTTTTATTGAGATGTAAATCACTGTAAAATTCAGTATTTTAAAGTGTGTAATTTCAGTAGTTTTAGTATATTGACAGGGTGTGCAACCACACTACTAACTCTAGAACATCTTTATCCCCCCAAAAGATGATCTCTACCCATCAGCAGTCACTTCCCATTCCTGCTCTCAGCCCTGAGTCTCTCTAGCTCCATAGATTTGCTTATTCTGGACACTGCATACAAATGGAATTACACAGTGTGTGGCCTTCTGTGCCCAGCGTCTTTCACCCAGCATAATGCTTTCACTGTCACCCCTGCTGTAGCATGTATCAGTGCTTCTTTCAGTTTGTGGCTGGATGATACGCCATCGCATGGATATACCACATTTTATTTATCCATCCACCAGGTGATGGACATTATTATAAATACTCATGTGCATGCACAAGTTTTTGTGTGGACACATGCTCTAGTTTCTCCTGGGTATATACTTGCTAATGGAATTGCTGGGTCTTATGGTAACATTTTGATTTCCTTTTTGAGAAACTGCCCAGCTGTTTTCCAAAGCAGTTACATTTTACATTCCCACCAGCAGTGTGTGTGAGTTCCAATTTCCCCAGGTCTGATACTTGTTACTGTGTGTCCTGTTGATTATAGGCATCTCAGTGGGTGTGAAGTGATAATCTTATAGTTTTGATTTGCATTTCTCTGACGCCTGGTGATGCTGAATATCTTCTCATGTGTTTATTGGTCATATGCCCCATTTTTAAAACAGCAAAGTATTTTGTAATTCTTTTTTAGAGTTTCTCTCTACTGCTACTTAGAATTATTAGGAGCAGACCTTATGTTTTTTTTCTTGTAACAATCTTGACATCAGCACACTGTCTGTATGCTATTGAGTGCTTGTGTAAGTGTCTACAATTGAAGAGAAAAATGGGGGGAAGTGCTCTCCTAGTGTAATGAAATTGATGTCTTTTGGAAACCTTTGAATGGTTAAGGTAACCTCTTCCCATCTTCCCCAACCCTACTAGCAACCTTTTATTTAAACAATTTTGGATGAATTAAAAGAATGAAATAATGCCTTTGCAGCAACATGGATAGATCTAGAGACCATACTAAGTGAAGTCAGACACAGAAAGACAAAATCATATGGTATCACTCATATCTGGAATCTAATTGTTTTAAAAAGATACACTGAGAGGAAGCGAGAGAGTAGCACAGACATATATATACTACCAACTGTAAAATAGATAGTCAGTGGGAAGTCATTGTGTTACAAAGGGAGTCCAACTCGAGGATGGAAGATGCCTTAGAGGACTGGGATGGGGAGGGTGGGGGGGACTTGAGGGGCGGGGAGTCAAGGAAGGGAGGGAATACGGGGATATGTGTATAAAAACAGATGATTGAACTTGGTGTACCCCCCTAAAAAATAATAAATAAATAAATAAAATTTAAAAAAAAAAAAAAAGATACAATTGAACATGGGACTTCCCTGGTGGCACAGTGGTTAAGAACCCAGTTGCCATTGTTTCCTTAATTTCTTTCTGATCTTTTGTTATTAGTATATAGGAATGCAAGGGGTTTACCATCGCAACAGTGGCAACAGTGGACATCCTTGCCTTGTTGCTGATCTTAAAGGGAATGCTTACAATTGAGAATGATGTTAGCTGTGGGTTTGTCATATATAACCTTTATTATGTTGAGATAAGTTCCTTCTCTTTCCACTTTCTGGAGAGCTTTTATCATAAATAGGTGTTGAATTTTGTCAAAACCTTTTTCTGCGTCCATTGACATAATCATATAGTTTTTTTTCCTTTAGTTTGTTAATGTAGTGTACCACACTGTTTCATTTGTGGATATTGAAGAGTCCTTGCATGCCGAGATAAATCCCACTTGATTATGGTGAATGACCCTTTTAATGTATTGTTGGATTTGCTTTGCTAGCATTTTGTTGAGTATTTTTATGTCTGTGTTCATCAGTGATACTGGCCTGTAATTTTCTATTTTTGTGGTATCCTTTTGGTATCAGGGTGATGGTAGCCTCATAGAATGAGCTTGGGAGTGTTTCTTACTCTGCAGTTTTTTGGAAGAGTTTTAGAAGGATAGGTGTTAACTCTTCTCTAAATGTTTGCTAGAATTTGTCTGTGACGCCATCTGGTCCTGGACTTTTGGATTTTGGAAGTGTTTTAATCACTGTTTCAATTTCGTACTTGTGATTGTTCTGTTCATATTTTCTGTTTCTTCCTGGTTCAGTCTTGGAAGGTTGTATCTTTCTGAGAATCTGGTCCTTTCTTCCAGGTTATCCATTTTATTGGCATATAGTTGTTTGTAGTAGTCTCTTATGATCCTTTGTATTTCTATGGTGTCTGTTGTAACTTTTTTCATTTCCAGATTCATTGATTTGAGTCCTCTCCTTTTGTTCTTGATGATTCTGGCTATAGATATATCAATTTTGTCTTCTCAAAGAACCAGCTTTTAGTTTCATTGCTCTTTTTTGTGTGTTTGTTTTCTTTGTCTCTTGTTTCACTTATTTCTGCTCTGATCTTTATGATTCGTTCCTTCTGCTAACTTTGGGTTTTCTTTGTTCTTCTTTCTTTGGTTGCTTTAGGTGTAAGGTTAGGTTGTTTGAGATTTTTCTCATTTCCTGAGGTAAGATTGTATTGCTGTAAACTTCCCTCTTAGAACTGCTTTTACTGCGTTCCATAGGTTTTGGATTGTTGTGTTTTCATTGTCATTTGTCTCTAGGTTTTTTTGGTTTCTTCTTTGATTTCTTCAGTGAGCCATTGGTTGTTTAGTAACATATTGTTTAGCCTCCATGTGTTTCTGTTTAACATTTTTTTTTTTCTGTAATTGATTTCTAATGTCATAGAGTTGTGGTTGGAAAAGATGCTTAATATGAGTTCAGTTTTCTTAAGCTTACTGAGGCTTGATTTGTGGCCCAAGATGTGATCCATCCTGGAGGTCGTTCCACGTGCACTTGAGAAGAGTGTGTATTCTCTGCTGCTTTCAAATGGAATGCTTTCTTAATATCAATTAAGTCCCTCTGGTCTAATGTGTCATTTAAGTCCTGTGTTTCCTTATTGATTTTCTGTCTGGATGATCAGTGCAATGATGTAAATGGGGTGTTAAAGTCCCCCACTATTATTATGTTACTGTCAATTTCTCCTTTGATGGCTTTTAGCACTTGTTTATATATTGAGGTGTTCCTGTGTTGGGTGCATAAATATTTACAGTTGTTACATCTTCTTCTTGGATTGAGCCTTTGACCATTACGTAGTGCCCTTCTTTGTCTCTTGTAACAGTCTGTAGTCTGTTTCGTCTGATATGAGTATTGCTACTCCAGCTTTCTTTTGATTTTCATTTGCATGGAATACCTTTTTCCATCCCCTCACTTTCAGTCTGTATGTGTCCCTAGATCTGAAATGGGTCTCCTGTAGACAGCATATATACGAGTCTTATTTTTGTATCCGTTCAGCCAGTCTTTGTCTTTTGGTTGGAGCACTTAATCTTCATTTACAGTTACAGTAGTTGTTGACATGAATGTTCTCGCTGCTTTGTTAATTGTTTTGGATTTGTTTTTGAAGGTCTTTTTTCTTCCTTTCCTCTTTTGTTCTCTGGTGGTTTGATGTCTGTCTTTAATGATGTGTTTGGATTGCGTTTTCTTTTGTGTGCATCTATTGTAGATTTTTGGTTTTGTAGTTCCCGTGACGTTTTGATATGGCAGTCTATATATGTACAAGATTGTTTTAAGTTGCTGATCTCTTAATTTCAAATGCATTTCCAGTATCCTGCATTTGTACTCTCCTCACAATTGCTGGTTCTGCTGTCATATTTATGTGTGGATGATTTCCTACCTTTACTTCATGTTCGCCTTCACCGGTGAGCTTCCCCATTTGTAATTTTCTTGATTCTAGTTGCGGCCTTTTCTCCCTAGAGAAGTTCTTTTAGGGTCTGTCATGAAGCCAGTTTGGTGGTGCTGAATTCTTAGCTTTTGCTTGTCTGTAAAGCTTTTGATTTATCCATCAAATCTGAATGAGAGCCTTGCTGGGTAAAGTATTCTTGGCTGTAGATTTTTCCCTTTTATTACTTTTAATATATGGTACCACTCCTTTCTGTCCTGCAGTTTCTTATGGAAAACCAGCTGATAATCTTTTGTGGGTTCCCTTGTATATTATTTGTTGCTTTTCCCTTGTTGCTTTTAATACTTTTTGTCTTTAATTTTTATTAGTTTGATTAACATGTCTCAGCGTGTTTCTTCTTGGCTTTATCTTATACAGGCCTCTCTACACTTCTTGGATATGAGTGTTTCCTTTCTCATGTTAGGGAAGTTTTTGGCTATAATCTCTTCAGATGTTTTCTCAGGCCCTTTCTCTCTCTCTTTTTCTGCGACCCCTATGTGTATGTTGGTGCATTTAATGTTGTCCCAGAGGTCTCTGAGACAGTCCTCATTTCTTTTCATTCTTTATTCTGTTCCACGGCAGTGATTTCTACCATTCTGTCTTCCAGCTCACTTATTCATTTTTTGTCTCAGTTCTGCTCTTGATTCCTTCTAGTGTATTTTTCATTCATCTGTTTGTTCTTCAACTCTTCGAGCTCTTTGTTGAAAGTCTCCTGTAACTTGTTGGTCTGTGCCGCCACTCTTTTTCTGAGCTCTTGGATCATTCCTCTCATTACTCTAAATTCTTTTTCAGGTAGGTTGCCTGTCTCCTTTTCAGTTAGTTGTTCTTGTGGGTTTTTATTTTGTGCCTTTATCAGAAACATATTTCTCTGCCCTCTCACTGTGTTGTCTCCTTTCTGCAGGCTGGAGGATTGTAGCTCCTCTTGCTTCTCGTGTCTGCCCTCTGATGGGTGAGGTTGGTCCTGAGGCTCGTGCAGGCTTCCTGGTGGGAGGCACTGGTGCCTGCTTCCTGCTTGGTGGAGCTGGGTCTTGTCCCTCTGGTGGGCAGGGCTGTGTCAAGGCATGTGTTTATAGGTAGCTGCGAGCTTAGGTACCCTGTCTGCTGATGGGTGGGGCGTTGTTCCTATCCTGAGGCTTGCCAGCACTGGAGCCTGTAGGCTGTTGGGTAGGGCCAGGTTGTGATGCCAAAGTGGTGACCTCCAGGAAGGCTCACTCTGATCAATATTCTCTCGGGCCTCTGCTGCCAGTGTCCTTGCCACCCTCCCCTCAGTGAGCCAACGGCAACCCCTGCCTCCCTAGGAGACCCTCCAAGACTCACAGGTAGGTCTAGCCCTGGTTCCTGTGGAGTTACGGCTTTGTGCTGGGTCCCAGTGTACATGAAACCTTGTGTGTGCCTTCCAAGAGTGCAGTCTCTTGTTTCCCCCAGTCCTGTGGAGCTCCGGTACTCAAGCCCCACTGGCCTTTGAAGCCAAATGCTTGGAGGCGTCTTCCTCTTGATGCCAGACCCTCAGGCCTGGGAGCCTTATGTGGAGCTCAGGACTGTCATTCTTGTGGGAGAACCCCTGTGATTGTGTGTATTTTCCAGCTTGTGGGGCGCTTCCCTGGCAGGAATGGGATTTGATTTTGTTGTGAAAGTGCCCCTCCTGCCATCTTGTTGTGGTTTCTTCTTTTCTTTGTGAAATACCTGTTTTGGTACGTCCCAGTCTTTCTTATCAGTGGTTGTTCAGTAGTCAGTTGTGATTTTGGTGCTTTTGCAAGAGTAGGTGAGCTCAAGTCCTTCTACTCTGCCCTCTTTTCTGGAATCGAAGGGCTGTGTTTAGCTTGGATGGTTGCTGCCTTTCCTCAGTGTGTGCTGGCAGTTATCCCCTTGGTAAGGGGTGTGTAGGTACAGTGGCCCTTGTACACTCCTGGGACAGCAGGGGATGTGCTTGGCGACTAGTGGCAGGTCTCGTATGGGTGGCTGCTATCTGCACACTCCCGGGACAGCAGGGGCAAGGCCTGGCGCCTGCTCGCAATTTCCGATATTTTAAATGTGAAGGACAGATAGTTAACTCTTTTGACAACAGTCATTCGTATCATTTACTTCCTGCTGTTGTGTATGAGACATGTAGCATGTATTTGCTTTTGTAATAAGCCTTTTTGCTTCCCCAAATATTCAGACTGTGTACTTTAAAATATTTTATTTGCAAGAGGAAATAGCATCCTTTTCTAGGTAATACCTGATTGTTTTCAAAAATTAACTGTCTCATCTCTGTTTTTTATGTCCAAATGCATATACACATTCACTTACACAAAATTCTTTCAGAGGGAACCATTTTAAGATTGTTATTTATCCTTCCAGAACTTTTATTCATTATATGTACTTTAAAATTAGAAAACACCACACCAAAAAACCCCCAAGGTTTCTTGTATACATGGAAAATTTTCCAACTGTATCATATAAAGAAGAAAAAGGCTTTCTCTAGCCTTAGACTGCCCAGGTCCTTTCTGTAGAGGCAGCTGCTGATTTCAGGTTCCAGGGGTGTTCATGCAAGGGCATTTGTATCCAGAGATACAAGCATGTAAGGCCTTCAAACATGTGTGGATGTATTTTACATGCAGTTTTCTAAGTGGCATATTTTTTTCTTTAAAATGTATCTTTTCATGTCTGTATACAAATAGCTGGGCATCGAATCAGTAAGTATTTTTAAGTGGCTGTCATGCATCAGACACTGTGTAGTGGCAGATGGAACAGGTGGAACTCATTGGAACTGCCAATTATCCTTTTTTAAGGACCTTAGTACTTCAGTGTATTGAAATATCTATTTTTCTCAGACCTACTGCCTCGTCCTTTGTTAGGCCTGTCAGTGGCTACCTGGCCCAGACTTGGTCATTGCCTTTATCTCTACCTGTATCCTTTCATCAAATACATATGGGTGGCGGTGATTTCCAAATTCGTGTCTCCAGCCCCAGACTTGCCAGTGAGCACCAGACCAAGCCTTGGGATCTTCAACTTGGATGTCTAATAGGAGAATCCACCTCAACACTGCCAAAGTATAATGTTTTAATCCCCCCACCGCTCCCCCCACAAAAACCGTCAACAAAACAAAACAAAACGAAAAAACCTTCCTTTTCCAGGGATTTTTATCTGTTCAAACCAGAAATGTACGTATATTCTTGAATCTTTTGTCTGGCTTACTTTCCATATCGGTGTAGCTGTTCACCCGCTACATTCTGAATCTGCTCTCCTTTCTATTCTTGGGCTTAGCCAGGCTCTACCTGCCTTGAATCTCTGCATTCTTGTGTTGCTGTAAGCTTCCTGCTCTCTGCTGGGCTGGCTCCTCGCAGACGTCTTCCCAGTCCACTCCAAGCTGGTGGAGAGCCTCCTGGTCACTATCATGTTTTATTTTATTCACAGAACTTGTTACTCTCAGAGAGTATCTTATTTGTTTGTTTCTCTCTTCTCTTTGAAAATTTACTTGCTGTGACAGCAGAGATCTTGTTTTTTTTGGTTTCCTGCCATATCCTCATTGTTTAGAATAATGATAGATAGTAGTTGTTCAGTGAAGTAACTTGTACTTGTGTGGACTGCTTGTTAATATTCCGTATACACTTTATGGCACAAGGCTGTGAATTGTTGTCATGTTACAAATCTGTCCTCCAGTTTATGGGTTTGTCCGAAGGGAGGTGGTTATGATCTGTCATCTTATTCCCCGCAGCTGGTGTGGAGCAGGAGATGAAAAAGGACTGGCTCTTTGCTCCCCATTATCGCTACTATGTGAGGGAGATGCGGATCCATGCGTACAGCCAGCTGCTGGAGTCGTACAGGTCGCTAACCCTGGGCTACATGGCAGAAGCCTTCGGCGTTGGTGTGGAGTTCATTGATCAGTAAGTTTGAGTAACATCGTGTTTATTTTTTACAGTTGCCTTTTAACGTGTGAACGTCTACATTTTCTCCATTGACATTGCTTCCCTCAGTTATTAAAAAAACAAAAAACACTAAATTTTTCTTTAAATATCAAAACAATTATATCTGTTATCTCTGCTTTCGTGATGTGTTTCTGCTTTGCTACTGTAGTAGCGGAGATGGCACAGAAGACTGCTTTTAATAACGAGCAAAGGTAGTCTCTGTCACACCTTCGTGGTCCACATTGCTCATACGACAGTGATTCTTAGCTCTTGATCTTATATTTCACATTAGGTCCTCTTTCCTCTGATCATTTTTTGGTTGCTACTGCAAATCTGGGCAAATCGGTTGTAAAAAATGGGACTTTCGGCCCTTGAAGATTCATCAAATACGTACTAAGCCATTACTGTGTGGCTGGCATTGTTGCAGTCTCGGTCTTCATAGAGTTTCATTCTAGTTATGGGTGGAGTTGGCAGGTAAGCAGATGTGTAGTCATGTAAGATGGAAGTGAGTCTACAGAGACAATCAAATGGCACAGAAAGGTGCGCAGCTGCAGCATAGTGGTAGTGGGGGGGTAGAGAGGTGGCTGTGGGAGTCAGGCAGGTGTATGCCTGTGTAGGGCCTGGTGGGTGATAGGAGGGAGCTGGGGTTTTAATCCAGTGCTGTGGGGAGCCACTGGAGGGTTTTAAGCCTGGGGGTAACATTGTTTCATGCTGTGTCTTAACACACCAAGGCAAGGGGGGGGGGGGGGGGAGATCAGCTGGTCTGTTCAGTAGCTCATGGAGGAGATGTTCCACTGGCTTGGACCAGGGTAGTGGGAGTGGAGTTGGGGAGGAGACATTCAGCATGTGACCTGTCCAGATGGTATCCAAGTATAAGTGGTTCCCAAACACTGGCCTTTTAACTTTAAGATGTAGTTTGCAGTGGCTCACAGTGAAAAAGGTGGTGGTTATGTAGTAGTGTTTAATGAAGCTGCATCTCATTTTAAAAGACCACACTCTCTTTTTAGCCATTTTTTTTGTAACATTTTATTATGATAAGTTTCAAACATGCAGAAAATTGTAAAGAATTACACAGTGAACTCCCATAAATCCTTGATTCTGTAATTACTAACATTTTGTTACATTTGCTTTATCACCTATCTGTCCATCTTATTTTTAACCACCTCAAAGGAAGGTTCAGACACCAGTACATTTCATCCCCAGTCACCTTAGCATGCATGTCAGTATTTGTTTATGGGTTGGTTGGTTTTGAGTAATATTGACATTCAGTAAAATGCACAGAGCTTAATTTTAAGTGTACCCAAACTGTGGGGCCAGAAATGTCCTCATTCTCTTCCTTTGAAAGAAAAAAGGCGATGATTATTTATTATTCATACCAACATAGAAGTCTGGATTCCCTAGGTTGGTTTGGTTTTGTTTCATTTCTGAATTAGTTTGGGAAATTAAGTCCAGTAACCACCACCCCAGAGTAGCTGGTTTTGGGGGTGGGGTTGGGGTCTTATAGATGTGTTTGTCATGGGGCAGTGTAAGGAGTGGCTTACTGTGGTGAGCAACACATGAGAAGCAGGGTTGGTCTGGCTTGAGTTTCTTGACTGTGCTGTGGTGGCAATACAGCCTTCACTAGTTGGGAGCACTGTGAGGCTCGGTTGAAGCTGTGGATAAGATGCAGTGAGGCGCAGGAAGTACCAGTTAAGACGGCATTCTTTAAGTCATTCTGATGACATTTGAATTGATAGTATGTGGTACATTTCAGGTGGTATTTGAATTTAGTTTTTCCCTTCTGTTCTCAGACCAGCTTTAGAGGCAGAGGTTGTGAAGTATACACTGAACTGCAGTGTTGTTACCTAGAAAGGCCTTATTTTAAATTTCTGTGATATCTGATTCACCCCTGGGTTTTCATGGATTCTTTTTTTCTTCCCTTACAACAAGATTTCACCTAAAATCATTTTATAAGTTTGAACAACCATTGTAATTCCTTCCTCCATTTCCTTAGACTCAAGTAAGATGTTGTTGGAGAAAGAAAGGGATCAGGCCATTATTTGAATAAACATGGCTTCTGTTGACTCGTGTAAGGGTAGAAACCATACCCATGGGCCATACTGTGCACTTTTGCTGGTAGGTGTTTTATTTGAAACTTATTAAGACGCAAATGTGATTTTCAGGTTCTGTTTATCCAGCAGATACCTGCTTCGTTGTTACTTGCCACCTGTACATCAGGCAGCACGCTGGAGGCCTGGAGAAACACCTGCGGCTGGGGAAGATGAGTCATCTTGGGATGTGTGTGATTAGAGACGCAGGCAGACGACAAAAATACAGTTTGGCTTCAGGGCATTAAGTAGCTAAACTTTGTTGCTGTAACCAGAAAGGAGGCTCTGCTCAGAAGGGTACACAGAGTTCAGAATGAGCATAACTGGAAGTTAGACTGTGTGATCCAAGTGCCCCAGAAGGTTTCCTGTGGGCACTGAGAGTGGCTATCATTCCATATTTAGGATTTTTATAGGAAGTGGTGGGAAAAAGGACATTCCAGATGGAAGAAACAGCACAACTAGACTCAGGAGTATGTTTGAGAACTCAGTAGCCTAGTTCTGGATGGAATGTGTGGTGGTGTGCACAGGGAAGGTTCACAGAGCTAGGCGTGGAAAGATCCCAGATTGGATCTAAAGGAATGCCTTAAGCAATCTAAACCTTGTTTGGAGCATCTTGTAATGAACTAGTCTGGTGAGAGCGAGCCTGGGAAGAAGCAGTTGATCAGCAGGTCTTACCTCAGCAGAGGGCCTTCCTGAGTCAGAGTTTGCTTGTATGTCAAGTCCAGGGCTGTTCTCTGCATCTTGTTCCTACATCATAACATCAAGATTCTTCTTTAGAAGTTTCCCCTGCTGTTCTTTGGATTTGGGTCGGACCCACAAGGCTGGTTATTTCTGGTTGTATAGTGTTCTCTGTGTACTTCAGTCCCAGAATAACAGGTGCAAATGGGCTTAAGGAGCTGCAGTCTGGAGCTGCAGCTATGTAGTAAGTACCTGGAAAAAGAACACAGGTGAGTTTTAGATTTTACCTAAAGCCACTCAGTACAGTAACTCAAAAACAGTTGAATCAAATATATTTTTAGTGACAGTATAGAAATAGAGCATGCTCTATAAACATGTTATGTAGTTCTTGCTAGTGTAAGCTAACCTCTAGCTTCAGCTCTTCAATAGCACAACTTTGTCATCTTTCAAGCCCATCACCAGATTTTCCAAAATTACACATTTCCTTACTAAAAAGGAGCAGTGGGGCTTTTACTACTGACTGATCAGTGGCAACGACATACTGCAAACATCTTTTATCCACATTTTCATTTGGTTTTGGACTTGATTTTGGTAGAATTTTTTTTTTTTTTTTTTTTTTTTTTTTTTTTTATTTTATTTTTTTTTGGCACACGGGCTTAGTTGCTCCGTGGCATGTGGGATCTTCCTGGAGCTGGGATCGAACCCGTGACCTCTGCATTGTCAGGCGGATTCTTAACCACTGCGCCACCTAGGAAGCCCAATTTTGGTAGAATTTTGCTATGCAGAAATTTTCTTTACATAATCAAGTTTATCGTTTCTTCTTTACATGCATGGTTTCTGAGGTTTGTGTTAATTAGGTTGCCTCAGTGCCATGCTGAGCTACCCTTTCCCAATTGACTTGAAATGGCACTCTTGTGAGAAATTTGGTTCTTAAGGTTTGGCGTTCCTTTCCTGTTGGTGTTTGTGTGCTAGCAACAAGATGTTTTAGTATCTGGGAGAGTAATCTATCACATAAGTTTTATTTGGAATCTGATCTTAATTAGGAGGACTCCCTAATCTCCAAATTGAACATACGTCTATAACAGATTTTTACTTTAAAGGAGTCAACTTTCCATTGATTCCCTTTGGAAGTATTGGAAAGTTGTCTTCACGGCCCTCAAGTACATTTCTAAGCGTTTACATTTCCCCCAGTGCCATATGGTGGTAGGCTTGGATGGAGAGTTTCACTGCTCATGCTGCTGTGGAGGGGTGTGTGTGAAGTGTGATTAAGTAGCTGTCTTCATTAGGGGGTTTCAGCTGTGACTGGATATACTCAGAAATGCCTTTCTTTCCCACACTGTTAATCCTCATTTATTGTGGGATGTTATTGTAGCCTAAAAATAATTTAAAAGGAAGGATTCTGAACATCCTTACAGTTACGTGCTTCTTAAAGGTTTAGTAGAAGGAAACTGGGTGGTCTCATCAGGTTCTCCACCCCCCCCCCCCCCCCCCCCCATAAAGCTCATTATTTTCCTAACTCCTTAAGGTTTTTCCTGAGCACTTCTGTAGCTGTGAATGGTCTCATTCTGACACCTAGCTGCATATGAACTGGAACTTGTAAGGGCATGTTAATTCTGGTAGGTAAGACAGTTTACCAGAGAGCATCTTCTTAACTACTGTGTATTCAAATGTTACCTTGAAAATCATGGATTTAGTGCAGTTTATTCTTCTAAGCATTCTCTATAAGGCTAATAATGCTAAAGGCCTTTTTTCCTTCTCTCTCAATTAGGGAACTCTCCAGATTTATTGCTGCCGGGAGGCTACACTGCAAAATAGATAAAGTGAATGAAATAGTGGAAACCAACAGGTATTCTTAAAAGAGCACCTGCTTTTTCAAGTAGGTCAGCTATTGCTATGGTGCAGTGTGAGTGGTCAATAATTCATTTTTTTCTTGAATTTATTTATAGACCTGATAGCAAGAACTGGCAGTACCAAGAAACTATCAAGAAAGGAGATCTGCTATTAAACAGAGTTCAGAAACTTTCCAGAGTAATTAATATGTAAGACCACATTCACAATGGATTTCCTTTAGAGATGATAATTATTTGGAATTTTTATAGCTTACTCTGTGCCCATTGGAACTGTATAAAATAAATACTGCACTGTTGTTTCTTTCAGTTTACTTTTTTTCTGAGGTATATATACACCTTGAAGGATGGGGTCCAGTAATGTTAAAGTAATGTCACATTCACAGCATTTGAACATCTCTGCTCTATGGTGTAATGGTTACAGAGACTACAGCACTTGAGTTCAAATCCTGACTCTGCCTCTTCAGTAAAACAGGGATAAATACATGTCATCTCTTACCTTTAAGCCTTCTGAATTTTTCAAAGACGAGAACATGCTATATAGTAGACCAAAATTAAAGACCGTGCTTAGTATGTGGAAGACAGATGAGAAATGCAATGTATTGTAAGCTTTCGCTCAGAAACAAATACCTACAGAAGCTAGGAAGTTACTCTTTTTGTGGAGGCTACCATAACCCTAGATTCTACAGTCTGCCAAAGCCAGTCTCACTGAAGATTTGTGCTATGAAAAAAGAAATACAAAACCAAGTAAAGGTGACAGAGTGAAATAAACAGGGCACGAAGAGCTCTCTGCGCTAGGATGTCGTAGAAGGCCTCTACAGTAAGGTGACATCCAAATAAACAAGAGACAGACCATGTAAACAGTTATCGAGGGGAAGAGTCACTGGAGGTTTTCAGCAGAGGAGTGGCCTGATTTGACTTGACTTACCTTTTAAAAGTGTCAAAAAGTGTCACAATGGCCCAGAGCTGGAGGGACGCTGGAGAGGGGTGGAGTAAACTGTAGAGGCAGCCAGATTTGCTGAAAGAGAGGATCCCATGCTTGCTGAGTGGTCACCTTGACAAGAGCAGTTTTGGCAGAGCTGAGTTAAAAAGAATGGGAAATGTCATTTTACTGTAAAAGGAAGGGGAGAGACGTATGAGGTTTTGATTCTTTTCTTTAAAGACAGCATGTTTACATGCTGATGGGAATAATTAACATTAGAGGAGAAAACATATGCTCTCAATGGATATATAATCTGTTGAAAATGATCTGAAACAATTCAACATTCATTTTTGAGTGAACACTTCAGTAAGCGAGGAGTAATAACGGGTGGCGAAATCAGAGCCCTCTTACAAATGAGACACATAATGGCAAAGTATTAGAAGCAGTGCCTTAAAAGTCAAGACAATGGCGATTGTCAGTACTGTACTGAAAGAGTGGGCACTGATTTGGCCAAGGAAGCAGCGACCAGAGCTACGCTTTAACAGGAGCTTCCTGTAGGTGCCGCGGGCTATTAAAATGCTGGATGGATTTCTAAAAATGCTTATTTATGAAACCTTATTAACAATGATCACTGTAATTTCTTAAAGACATTGGGACCATAAGTACCCTTCGCAAAACCCACGACCTTGAAAATCTGTGCTGTCTGAAATCCAGCATACGGTCACTGAGAACTTACGTGTGCATTTAAGGTTAGTAGGAGTCTGTTTTCAGCCAGTTATCATTGCAGTTCATGCTCAGGGTAAGAAGTAGGATTATAATGTCAATTTCTTAAAATAACTCTTCCCCTCAACTCCCACCTGTAAAACCACCTGGGTTGATGTGATCACACAGCCACTGTGGCTCCTCAGTCGAGGCTGAGACTGAGCGCTGGCCGAGAAGAGAGCAAAGTCACAAGCACTTTCGTTTTCCCCCTTCCTGGCTTAAAATGTACTTTTTTTTTTTTTTTTAAAATATCATTTTAGCCCTACCACCTAGAATTACTAGATGAGGATAACAGGTAAAAGATGGTTAAAAAAAAAAAACAAAAAACAAAAAATGAAATTCATTCCCAGTGCAAGATGGGGAAGCTGAAACCTGCAAGACGCAAATAAAGGTCCAGGTGAATAACTTGCTTTATGATGAACAAACAGTTCTGAGGTGGAGTCCACTTTCTCCTTTCTCTTGCTGAAAAACAATATATGCTCACTGCAAAAGAAATTCAAGATACTAAAGTGGACATGCCTTGTCATTCTGCCCTGCAGGGAGAACGCCTGTTAACATGTGATGAAGAGTCTATATTTAGCCCTATGCATATGTATTTTTAAATGCAAAAATCAGAGTCTTTGTGTCAGCTTCAAAGTATCAGTTTGGAAGTGAAAATAAAATTGGAACCTAACACATTTCCTTTTAATGAGGCCATTTGGTATATGAAAAAGTAGCACTGGACACTGCAGCTGGAAAACCCAATTGTGATCCCAGCTCTCCTCATACTGGCTACCCGATGCTGGGGGAAATTCCTTCCTTCAGTCTCTTTCCTTAACTGTAGAGGAGAAAATCAGGCTTATCATCAGGTTCATTTACATGAAAACATGACAAACTGTAAAGCAGCATACTAAAACGTGTTTCTTAGTACATTACTATGAGTGCTGGTAGAAAGCTAGTGTCACATAAAATTAGTAAATTGTGCCATTTAAGCCACATATTATAGAAAAAACCGAGAACTTTTAGAATTTTTTTGTATTTGATCTCACTGATGTTTTTCACTTATGTTTGTTACATAGAAAGACTGTAGAGTACTAATTTCAAACCCTGGTTCTTTGCTTTTTGACCAGTGACAGTATTTTCAACCTGATAAAAGGCGCGTCAAGGGAGTTCTAGGTCTGGGCCCTTGTTTCTCACAACTGGGGATACAAAATGTTCAGAAACCCAAACCAAGTCAGGACGCCAAGGGAGGCTTCCTGAAGCCACCAAGTTGCAAACGGGTCACCGATGAGCTGCAGCTGTCACCACCCCCACCAACCCCCATAAGTTTTTAGGGAAACAATGTATGGCTGCCAACTAAAAACTGAAAGACAATTCAAAGTCACCTCCTGTCTAGCTCCTCTGGAAAAATGGACAGATCAGGTTAACTCTGGGCTCACACTCCCAGTCTAGCCCGATGGCTAGCACATCGCCTGCCCTTGTTAGCTGACGGCACCTGCCTGGCCCCTCTGCCATTTGAATCTGTTGTCCTCGTCCTAGCCCTGTGTTGTCACCTGGGGTTGATGATCAGCAGCCTCCGTTAATCACCTAGGAGGATCCATCCAAAGAATTAGGCTTAATTTTCTGGTTTTAGTCACGAAGGGCACACATCACAATATGAAAAGATTATCATCAAATGATAGTTTTATTTGCTAAGCGAGGCAGCATTAAAACCCTTCACTGTCTTTCGTCCCTTTTCCGTATTCGTGAATGCTTTAACTGAAGTTGGAAACTTGTCACTTTTAGCAACCCTAGTCTCACTCATAATACACACTTCAAGTACAAAATGGAATCACTGGAATAAACAATCTTGTCATTAGTTTTTAAAACCATAATGCCCATTTCTTGTTTCAGTAAAATTTGTATATCAAATTTATCCAGTGAGATAAATATTTATAAGTTTTGTCAAATTTTGGTTATCTATTTCCTATATTAGAAGAGTTTTAGATTAATTTTTAATGTACTAGCCGTCTTTTAGGAGTGGAAATACTGTCTAAAACCATGTTTGGTATTAAGTGTCTGCACATAACTTTTACCTAAACCCGATGGCTACCTACCTCATTTGTTCACAGAGCACATACACTGCAACACAGTTAACATTTTCTGATCACACACATTCAGTCTTCAGTAACCTGACCAGGCATGAATACTAACTGATCGATGGAAGGTTACTGATCATTAGCAAATCAATTGTATACTTATTTCTAAATTAACCCTTGGTGCTGTTTTAAACCTGTTTTTGAAGGAGATTATATAGCTGATACTTGACATCTGCCCCCCTGATTATAGGGGGAAAAGGGGGGGAGGGGCTGTGGTAAGCCTTCATCCTTCTAATGCTACACAAATTCGCAGTTGTTAGTAACAAGCCTCTTACCTCCACAAGGGGTATGCGGGAAGTGAAGTTACAGCCCCGTCTGGAAAACATGAAAGGCTCTACTCATCACTGGTTTTGGTTTCAGAGCCATAGAGCCACAGGTTTGCATTCTTCTTCTGTTTCTGAAGACCTACAAAGGGTATCGAGAATGTGGCTCAGTTTGGTCCAGGCCATTTTAACCTTGAAGTGCATGGTCAAGGGGGAAGTTTACCTCTTGTCATTCAGAAATCTCTTGTAGTGGCATACGTTTCCCTGTGCAGACTGGAAATAAGAAATAAAAGGTACAACTTGCCAGTGAACGATCAGCTTCCGGTCCAGCAACTACACATGAATCCCGACACTGCCTGGGGAAGTGACCACCTAGTCAAGACTACCAGTAGGCGGCGTCCTGACAACTGTACGGACCCTCTCTTTCAGAAGTTACCAGAGACCCGCTTTTCCAAAGCGCCTCTGCAATCAATGGGTTGTCAGTACTGGTAAAGCTCTACCCTTGGGTTTTGAGGACTCTACTTTTCTTGAAATCCTCTGGCTTAGAGGCTCTTCTTTCATCTACACCTAGGAACTTGGGCCAAAGTGAAGTCTACAGTTTCCTACTCCCTGCTCTCTCTCCTGGCCATTATGTTTCAACCCTCATTCAAAATGCCTCCGCTTTGAAGCTGCTCACCACCCAGCAATGCCACCAACCCGCTGTGCTCACTGCCCCCAGAACTCTAAGCTGCCACGTCCCTTTCACTGGGGACCTGAGCAGCTGGCTCCGTCTTCCCCTCAACCCTAACGACTGTGAAATGGACCACGTGCACAGGAGCAGCCTAGTTCCCTAGCCTTAGCTCCAGTGCTCTTTTCCTCCATGCCACTTCCATCCACAGTCTCACCCAGAACCCAGGAATCACAAGCACCTCTGAACAGCCCTGCTTTTGAAAATGACACTTGGACTGCCACTCAGACCCTATTATCCTATTCTTCTCTTCCCCTATTCCTAACAGTGCTGTGCCACCGTCATAAATCTACCCCCCTTCATTATTGGCCATATCGAAATGAACATGGACTCTGCTCTGTAACTCTGAACAAATCACTTAACAGGTCTGATCGTAGACAGGTTACCTGAAAAGAGGATAGTGACATAACAAGAGGGAGACTGCAAACACAGCATCACTAGGGGGCCTGCATGGACTTACATGGCAACTTCCAGTTCTTCCTCAAACACCCAAGCGAAGTCATCACTTAGCCACACTCATATTTTTAATTCTTCGGCACTCTCCCTACCCAGGTACTTCTTTTTCTTTTTCTTTTTTTTTTTCCCTACCCAGGTACTTCTAAGTTTTCATCTCAATGCTGATTCCAGTTATCCTGGAGAAAGAAGTAGAAGAAAAAAAATACCTAAGTGGGTTGATGGGGTTGATAATTACGATGGAGTCAACTGTCAGAACTTCTAACTAAACCAACTCAACTTCATCCTTCTCTGCCTTCCCTGATCCAATTTGTTACTCTTTAGTACCCCTTCTCCGTCTGTCTTCACCAAAATACTCTCTTCCCCAGGGTTCATCTTGGGCTGTCTTCTCTCTCTGGGCCATGGAGTGTGGGCCTCAAGTTTATGAAATCCTGGAAATGGAACAGCGAATGTGGGCTGCCTGTGCCTGTCAGAACCTATGATTTCTTTCATGTGATTCTGAGAATCTATGGAAAAAAAAAAAAAAGATTAAGAACCACTGATCTGACAGACCTGAATTCAAAGCCTGGCAATTCCTCCTCCTCACTGTGGGACCTCAGGCAAGACACCTACCTTTTCAGAAGTTCCTCATCAGTATGATCTGCATCAAAACACCCACTGTGTTAGGGGCTCTGGGAGAGAGAAGGTATGCAAAGTGCTTGGTATCACATCCAGCACAGCAGGGCTTCAACTTGATAAGCATTATTTTAACTAATAATAAGCCAGATAGCTACCTATTTTTCCCAAGTGAACTCATCCACTCCCAGGGAAAAACCACCCTCCAGTTCTACTTTAGGCTCAAACTTTTCTCTTAAACTCCAGACTGTACATAAAGCCACTGGGTAGTACACAGGCAACTCAAATTCACTGTAGTGTTTTCCCTTCTCTATCACCACGTATTTCACTTTTAAGGCTCATTAACTAGTTTGGCCAAGCTAGAAATCTATAAGCTACCTTAGACTCACTCTTCCTCTTAATGTTCAATATAATGAGACCTGTAGTTCTCTATCGGTTCCACCTTTAAAAGATCTCCAGAATCAGTCCCCACTTTATCCACATGGTCACTGCCTTAGTTTGGACACTTAATAGCTCTTACCTGGATCACTACAATAGCTTTATAAATTATTTTTGTCCCCAGGTTCTCACCTGTCCATCCTGTCCTGCAGAGTTACTGGAGGGCCCTATGAGATGGGGATTTAAAGAAAAATGAAATTCTAAGTGTTTGATTCTCCCTTTCCCCCGAAAACTTCCTCTTTGGCTGACGGTCTCACCTTCCCCTGGAAGAGATACTCCGCCAGTGCCACCTTTGGTCCATGGGCTCTGATTGTGGGAAGGGAAGGTAACAGGTGTAAGAATCACAGCCTTACAAGGTGAAAGCCTCATTTAAGTCCCACTAGCAACAGGAGCGAGAGTTTCTTACGAGAAAGAGAGGACTGAGAGTAGAAAGTAGAGGAAGAAGGTGGCGGACCTTAGGCTTGATTTATAGGGGAGCTTTGTGGTTCGGACTTGGGGGTGTGTCGGTAGCGGCTAAAGACAGAGTTTAAGGCGAGAGTGAAAATGCGAGAAAAGGGAAAGCAATTTAAGTGCTTCTTTGATTTGCCACGGCCACCAGTAAAGATTTGAATGGCTTTTACTTCTGGCAGCTGCGGGTACTGGGACTGGACCGTGGAAATCTCTGGGCTCTGATAGTTACCTCTGGTTACACTGCACACTCCTGAGGATGAAGGCCCTGTGACATTACAACATTTAAGGTCCTTGACAATCTGGTGCCAACTTCTCCAATCCTGTCCGCCCCTCCCTTCCAGCAGGTTTCACCCACAACTATCCTCCAGGCTGCATTTCTTCACACTTGTGCTAGTCCAGTTTGCTTCCTCTGCCTAGAATAACCTTACCCTGCCTTTCTGCTGGTCAGTTCCCACAGGCCAAGATCCACACGGCCAACCCCCTATTCCGTGAGCTGGGATAGTCTCCTGCTGTCCACGGCCAGTTTACCTGCAAGAGAATGGAAGTAAAAAGCGTAAGAGATTGAGTGACTGAATTTTTTCCTGGCAAGTGTTAAGGAGGACATCCAAAGTGAAAGGAGTTATCCACAGGGAACTTAGTAAGAATGAGTTTGAGTAGTCAACTGATCTAAGGACAGAACGGAAGTCCATGGGGCAGGGCAGTGGGGGCTGACGCCGGCCTGACTCCTTCCTGTAATGTATGCATCTTTACTCTAGTACACAAATCTGCTGCTTCCCTTATTGTTTTAAGCAACAAAAATTATTTGTAATTTATAAGAATGATTTGCAAACGGTAAAAGTTGCCGAGTTTCTAGAGATGAAAGATTATGCGATGCCTAATACCAAAATGCACTTGTACTGCCAGTGAGGGAGGTATGGAAAAGCAAGGAAGACACCAAACCAGCTTGGGATAAAAAAAATCTTACCTCTCTCCTCAATATCCTGCAATAACCTAAATGGGAAAAGAATTTGAAAAAGAATAGATACCTGTATAACCGAATCACTTTGCTGTAACACCTGAAACTAACACAACATCGTTAATCAATGATACTCTAATATGAAATAAAAATTAAAACACACACACACACACACAAAAACTTACCTCTAATCAAAATTGACCACATGCCATCAAATAGTACAAACAGAATGTATTTCTCAATCTATCAACTTCCCCTTGTTGACAAACCTACAGGGCAAGAATACAGTAGTGTTCACTGTGTACCCAGTTATTACTCTACCCCAGGCAAAGCTTTGAGCCCACGAACAGAAACATCCTAAGCCCTTAGAGGTTTTTAGCTTGTATGGAAGGGAAGCTGAAAGGAAGGCGCTTCACAAGGGTGTCTGGTGCTAAAAAGGAAGAAAAGTCAGACTAGATCGAAAGGAGTTTGGTATCACGAGGCAGAAAAACATGTAAAATGTTTCATGCAGCCAACCTCATTGCGAAATCCTAGTTTTATTGCCCGTTAACATGTTTGCTCCACAAACTAATTTCTCATAAAGCAAAGCACAACTTTTTCTTATAAATAGTATAAATTATTTTATTTACAGAACTTGTTACAAAACAAATAGACTATATATTTCTTCTCTTTTAAATATCCAAAGTAATTTTCTATCCCTTGACATTTGTTCATGTTCTATACAGCAGCCAACACAAAGTCCAGCTGAGATGCTCTTGATTATGTGTACAAATGATCAAACTATTCACACATTTTAACACAGGAGATTGCTTTTACAACCAAGCTCAAAAAACAGAAAAACAAAACCAGCAAAACTCTTTCAAGGCCCTACATTCACACTGACAGTATGTAGTGCTCACTTAAATGATCTGAAAATGTAAAAGGTTTTGCACAAAATGTAAAAATGATTATTTTCTGCTAAACAATGAAACTTTTAACAATCATTTTCCAAAGCCCAACTCCCCCCCCCGCCCCCCCCCCCCCACAGGACAGAATGAGAGATATTAAGAAATTCCTTGGCAACAGAACTCTTGCAGGAAGACAGCTGCCTTTATAAGTTACATTTTTCAAATGATACATTTTTTTCCATGTTCTCAGAGGTACTTTGTATTATATTTTTGGAATACAAAATATTTTAAATATTCTCTTTTAAACTCTGCATTTCCTAAGTGAATAACAAAACGGACACACTGTGTAAGCTGCTGGCTGACAAGAAGATGTGTAACCCTTGGTGCCACCAGGCAACCCATCATCAGCTGAATTCCTGTGAACCAAAAGGTCTTCATTTTAAAATACCTTAAAAAATGACCAGCATTTGGTGGTTTTCAACTCCTCCCCTAAAATTTAGACACAATATTTAGGTGGAAAAAGCAAACTCCAAAAGTTCAACTGAACATTCAAGTCTTTTTAAAGTATCTGTCTAAGCTTAAAACTAGGTTCAGGCACTTTCAGTTTTTTTCATTAGTTTTAATCACATCACATACTAACACACGTGCTCAGGGCGCACACATACATACACTCTCACACGTAAAACACTAACAAAAGAAAAGCAGTGTGTCACTTATTACATGTAGTCTATCGGGAAATCAGGCAACTAGGGAGAAGCAATGCCCACTTCATCTGTACGAATCCACTCCCGAGACACTGAAAGGGACAAAAGACTTTCACAGAACAGAGGCATCCCTTAAACTGTAAAGGAGGCAGGTTCTAGAACTATTGGCTTGGCAGTGAACCACTTCAAATTATAAAAAGGTATTTACTTTTATTAATTAATAAATAAATACTAGATGATCTCAATTGTACCAAAACAGGATATCAGAAAAAAAGACCTGTGCAAAAATACATATTTAAATATGTACAATTCATTTTTAACAAAATATGTCTTTTCAAATAGGGATACTTCCATATTTATAATAGAACAAGAAATTCCAAAATAAAGATACAAAAGTAGGTTTTGTATAATTCTTTGTTCATCATTGCAGCACTTTTTTTTTTTTTAAGGTTAAGAAAACTGCAGGAGTTGTCATGAAATTCTATTGGAAAGAATATAAAAATTATCTTGGTTTTAAATTGATACCAAAGTCTGTTTAGAAACAACCCAACCACTGCAAATTTGGTTTCTGCATGTTAATTTAATTCAAAAAAATACTTGTACTCCCATTTTAAATGGTCTTAATTGTTCATCATAATAAAAAGCAGTTGTAGGAGAAAATAAAATATTTGAACAACAGTCTAAAATTTAATAGCACTGTTTAGAATAGGTCTGTTTGTGGCAGGCAGAATCCAAAATGGCTAGTTTCCTAATCCCGATGCTCTGTGTACTACCGGGAGACAATAATGAAATTCGGTTAAAACCTCCGTCTAAGAAATCAAATGATCAAGACTTGCTAATCTAAATATCTACATTATTCTGAATCAACTTGTTGTCAAGGATCCTATTCACATCTTTCGGAACAACATGATCTGTCTATAAATTCCATCCCTAAAAGCAACTTTATTTATAACCATCAAGTCCCCTTGGCTCTGAAAATAAATTCTACCCATACCCCATTGCACTTGTCGCCAAGGAATCAACTAAGTCCGTTCTGATTCCCTCTCACCTCCTTCCCTCCTTCTCCTGGGATGAACAACCAGCCTGACCGCTCCTAACTGCACCAAACTGACCCATCCGTGCTTTCTTCTTACAAGCTCTCTTACAGTATCATTTTAAAAACATTTACTGGTTGATTGCATAATAAGTGAACAACATACTGTTCGCCCCTTCCTTTAAAAAAAAAAAATCAATATTTTACATCAATTTATAGCTAAAGTATCTGCATAAAGTTTTTGCTATCTTACATAATAAGAATAATTCTGTAGCAATTCACATTATTAGGCTGGTAACCAAGTATTTATTCATTCTACCTGTTGTCGACTTAAAATTCCCTGAAACTGAAGTTTGTAACCCAAGAATTGTAAGGAAAACGGATGCAATGACTGGCTCTATCCTGGCCCTGCCCAGGGCCGTGACCAGAGCCTTGGGAAATCGACCCTGTGTTCGGCAACTGTGAGTGTTCTTCTAAGCAAAAGTGCCTGGTTCTCCTTTCAGGAGCTGTGGTGGTGGAATCATCTGTTAAAAAGCTCCAGCTCATGCCCTCAAATTCAATAACACCTTCTCAAGCAATGATGTCTTAACCTATCAAGCTCTTTCTCTCTTTTTTTTTTTTTTGGGGGGGGGGGGGGGCGGGGGGGCGGACTAGAAAAATTATCCCGGCGGGTCTCTGAAACTCTCAGGAAGATGGCAGGCATAAATCTCCAGAAAGGAGGTGTGCTGGGGAGACACTATTCATGCATCCCACCCTCTCCGCAGGGGCACGCGCACGCAGTCACCAAGGCCCCTCCCCGGGCCAGCCCAGCGGCACCCACAGAAACACACGTAGGGGCCGGAAGGGGTGTGTAGATACACACAATATGGGGAGAGCTCCACGTGGAAATTTACACTTAGTCCCAGGACAGTATCCGAAGAAGAGGTGGGAGGTAACGCATAGAGTGCCTTGGAAACGTTTACATGTATCAATGACTTTGTGAATGACAGATTCTGCCACATCCTAATTATTTCACATTACAAGGGCGATTTTTAAAAACAGGGAACTGGGCAGGACAACCAACCTAACCGTATACGGCTTAACATGAAAACAAAGGTTAAAAAAAATTCAATCTCTTTGGAAATCTTGGAAAATTTTCTCCCTATTGTGATTTTTATCTACCCCCACCACTCCACCCACCAGAATTTGGTTTTCCATTATCAACATTGTTTGCATTTCCATTTTCTTTAAAAAAAAAAAAAAAAAAAAAATCACACAGAATTGCTTTTGTACCATGAAATGCAAGCCTCTAAACTGGTGTATACTTGCTCTCTGGCCATCAATGGCTTTAAACCAGTTTGTACATTAGAAACTTCTGACAGCTTCTGATCCTGAATTACTTGCAAAAGGCTGGGCAAAAACACAGGCTCTTTTGTCACAGTGCCTCGCACTAAGTCCATATTCCATTCCTGGCACCCACTATAAAAACCTAGCGGCAGACCCCCTTCTCCAGAGGGCTGCTCGGGGTACAGCCCTGCTCGCCCCTGGAAGGCATCTCCAGTTAAGGGGCCTGACTGCTGGAGGGGGACCTACGGACAACAGGGCGGGGAAAGAACCAGGTGGGGAGAGGAGGGAGGGAGAAAAGTCTACAGTCACGCTCTTGCCAAGACACTCTCGCCAGCCAACCTCCTCCAAGAGTGGCTCCTGGATATACTGCAGGTTCAACAAGACAGGAACTTCTCACAGATTGTAGCAAGCAGTCCAGACCACTCTAACACTGATAAAAGCAATTCGGTGGCTGGACTTGATCCAGTGTCCTTTACGAGTACTCACTGCTACAGACAAAGCTTCAGGGACATCCTCGTTAAAACAACAGCCCGGCAGATTTCTACCCTCGAGGCCCACAGGAGGTTGGGAAAACAGACTCAAAGGCATCGTGGAGTCCAGAGTGCTGAGTGGAGGTGTAACTTGTCGTCAAAAGTGTCCAGATTATTCCTCCCCGTACTATTTTCAGCTGTCAGGGACGTGCCTTTGGCTTTCAAAAAAGAGGGGGTGGGGAGACAATGAAAGGTAAGTAAGTGGCTGTACATGGCCCCACCCTGACTCTAAACAAGATACTCCCGAGGCCACTCTCCACTCGCGTCTCCACCGACTGGGTGATGCCAGGAGTAGGCAGCTCTAGAATTTGGCTTTAGCTTTCAAAAGCCTTCAGTGAATGCCCTTGGGCACGCTCCTTCTAAAAGACTGGCTTTTAGAAAACTGTCCAGAAGAGATGCAGCCTGGGTTTCTAGCTTAGAGAAAAGGCTCACATGTTTGCCTTCTGGTTCTATTTACTGATGTTATTTCCTTGAAGGTATTCCAGGTTGTCAACTGAGACATGAACAAGGTCAAATGGAGCAGCACACAGGTGTGAACTCACACACGAGGCAGTGCTGCAGTGGGGAGAGGGAACCCTGGCCTTCACTGGCCCTCGGGGAGCTATTTTAGGTCCTTGGTGGCAGAGCCCACAAATCGACTAGGGGGCTGGGCGCCCCAGCAGGTCCCACTGATTCCATTGTTGTGGGAACTCCAACCAGCTTAGTTCTCTCTGCTTTAAAATCAGCTCCACAGAGAACAGCGAGTTCAGGTCCCCACTGGTCTAAGGGCAGCCTTCTTTACAGCATTCTGGAGTCATGGGTCCCTTTGATAGTCTGAAGGAAGCGACAGGATCCCTCTTGCAGATAAATGATCACAGGTGTAAAAATATGCAACATTTTTGGGGGGGGGTTCATCCACCCTCTGACCTGTAGCCATGCGCCCCCCTAGAATTTGTACAGAATAGCAAGTATGCCACTGCACAGGGGAAATCCTTCTCAAACACAAACTTAATGTGAAACTGCTTTTAAGGAAAAGAACCCAAACTTAGGCTGTTTGTGCTAGTGGGACACAGTACCTCCCAGATGGTGGAAATCAGAGGTGGCAAACTGCTAGCTCATGAGCCAAACTTGGCTGACGGACGTGTGGGCTTCGCCAGATTAAAACAAAACGAAAAACTACAGAGCTTTAGAAAATGGTCAGATTTCTCACACATGTCCGGATCTGCAGTTTCTCTCTGAAACTGTTAACAAGCTTCTGGGAGCAACTGCCCTGTGTAGATGAAGCTCCCGCTCCCCAACTCTCCACAGACACTGTCGGTCTCTGCTGCACCCGCCCAGCCTCCTCCTTGCCTCCTCACGCTGGCGGGCAGCGCGGTCCACAGCATGTGCTCAGTGGCACCGGTGTGCGCATCCCAAGGCAGCGGGACATCCCTCCCGGCATTCACGTGAATCAGGAAACTACGCTCAGACGGGAGTTATTAAGGGATGGATTCTTACAGTGTTTGCACGGCACTTTTATGTTTATTATTAAAACTAGACTGAATAACTACAAATCAAGAAGTTTTCACTTGTCCGGGAACCCCTGTTCAAAGACCCAGACAACACACAAAAAGCCCGTATGTACTTGTGGCTCAAAGAGAAGAACTGAAAGCAGCTGCTACCTAAATTCGTGCACAATTATTTTCCCCATACCTTTGGCACTAAGTATTAATTCACACAGATAGTGGAGGGAAACTTCTATCACATGAAACCTCTTGGTATTTTCTGGAAAAGGTCTAGTCTGGCATTTAAGTTCAGTTTTGAAGATGAGGAAGGGAAAACAAAACAAAAAAGAGCCTCACATTTTAAAGCAGGGCTCTGGGGGGGACACTGCTGCAATTCCTGCCTGTACGCAAGGACAGGAGGTATTCTGCTGAATGAAATAACAAGATGAGAGAGGAGCTGGAGAGCAGAGAAAGGAAGCTGGAGGAACCGGCCACAGGAAGGAAGGCCAGGAGGAAACAGCAGCGGGGAGAGAAGTGGGGAAAAGACAAGACACAGCCCAAGAGAGTCACGGTCAGTAATGAATCCGATGCCCAGAAAGCCCCTTCTCTACAACGGGGTCACATTCAAGTTTCTTTCCAATCTGTTAACTTAAATGAGATTTTAGTCTTCTGCTCTGCCCACAGTAAGTGCTGTTTTCCTGCCTCCTTGGAAAACAGGGAGGAGAAAGTATAGGAAGAGAATTAACAAGAAAATTAAAATTCCAAAATTCTTTGATGGGAAAAATATTGACTTCTTCAAATTTAAATCATCCCTTTCTAGACCAGTTTCATTTTTGCCCAGCTTTCTTCAGAAAAACCTACTAAAGGACCGCTCTCCAGGAAACACGGCCCGCCGGCCTCGGGGAGGGGCTCTGCCATCACGCAGGACGGTGTCCGCAGCCCCGGCTGCCGAGACGCACTTAGCGTGGCCTCCTCACCCAGGAGCATCTTCCGAGGCATCGGACGGTCTGGCAGAAAGGAGCCTGTGTGACCTCCGTACGGCTATCGACTCATCCTTTTCTTAACAGGCCCCGTGAAGCCAGACATCCGCGTTCAGGCAAACCCACCAACCCGACCACACAGATCTCCGAGCTGATGAACCATCTCAAGGGAGAGGCCACGGGCCTCCCCACGGGGCCCCCAGGCCCTGTCCTACCTGATGGAGGAGGGAAGCGTTGGGCAGTGCCGGCGCCCCTGGGCCGGGGCCCGCGTGCTTCACGTGCACGTTGTTCAGGGCCGGCAGCTTGGCGAGCTTGGTGGGCTTGCTGCTGCTGTGGTTGAGGCTGCTCGAGCCGGGTGAGCACTTCCTTTTCTTTCCCATGAGCTTGTCCAGAGGAGCGTGCGGGTGTGGGTGGGCGCCGTGGGGGCTGACGGGCAGCTCGCCGGCCTGGTGCACGAAGGGGCCGAGGGAGAGCGTGGAGTCGCCACTGTTCACCATCACGCTCATCCTCCTGATGGGCTCGCCGGCGCCCCGCCCTGGCGGCGCGGGCCGCCCGCTCCCCGAGGTCGCTCTGCCGGCCACGCAGTTGAGGCCGACGTGCGGAGCGGCTGCCGCCGCGGGCGGGGGAGGCCCAGGGTGAGCCACGCAGTTCTTCCTAAAAGACTCCATGGAATGAGAAGAAGAGGAGGAGGACGAGGACGACGAGTGAACTAACAGTGGGGAACTGCTTTTGCGTTTCTTTCCTGAGCCAACGCCGCCGCCGGCGCCGCTACTGGCGTCGTGACAGTTAGTGCTGCTACCAGAAGACTCCTTGGGCCTTAAAGACTTGCTGGACTTCCACTTCTGAGGTTTCCTGGCCATGGGGGACGAGGGCACGGAGGACAGGCCGGAGGGCGTGGAGGGGGAGGAGGAGGAGGACACCTGTCTGGGCTGCATACTGCACACGGGATCCACGGCCCCGGAGGCGGCGGGCTGTGCGTTTAGCGTGGTTCCATGAGCTGGTACCGACTTGCTGTTGGGGGAGACGCAGGATGAGAGTGGGACGGGGGAGGGGGACACGGTGGCTGCCGCCAGGTAGCTGACCCCACAGTGTGATGTCGGCACAGAGTTTGTCCGGTGAGGAACACGTGTGGAGACGGGCAACGCAGTACTGGGCACTGGCGGGATCTTCCTGCAAAACAGAAGAGCGCGTGAGCAACGCCCACCGCTGCCCTTTGTGGAAACTTCAGAAGGACACCCCCTGCACCTCTGGCACTTGAACACACCCCTTGGTCACAGGGATCGCACTGAGATGCTGGGCCACACGGAGGGTCACTTCTCCCCTTCAAATTCTTAATGCCTTCCTGTGCTCTGAGAATAATGGCCTGTGAGGCCGTGTGCCTCACCCACTGCTGCGGCCACAGGTTCATCCCGCACCCTCCCATCCAAGCACCCCGAGCTCCCTGACTCTGCCTGCTGATCTTCCTTCAGTTCCGAGAACAGGCCATAACGCGAGGCCCTGTGTGTCTTCTGCCTGTAGCACTCTCATCCCAACTGCTGCTCATCCTTCTGTTTCAGCCCACCATCAGTTTCTCAGGCAATCTGTCCTGACCGCCCTGACTTGCCTGGTTCCTGCTCTGCCCTCCCCGCCCCACCAGACGTTGTTAGACTCTGACAGATCTGATGTGTGATTGGAGATCCCTGTCTAGATGGAGCGATCCTCGGCTGATTCGCTGCTGTCCATCCACACGGTGCCTGGAACACAGAAGGCACTCGAACGCGGAGAGAACTCACGAAGGAATGAGGTAAGAGGAAGGGCATAGCTAGTGAACAGCAACTGCTGGGTCCCCGCTACGGGCCTGAATGCCTGTACGAGAGAGGGACGCCCCCAAATCTCAGGGGCTCTCCGGTCACAGTGTGCTAGCAACGGACTCCGTTAATAACACCCAGCTAAGGTACGTATTCAAACAGCCAAACCAGGGGACCACCCCCCCTTTTATTTTAGCTCTGATTTTTAAAATGTGACGGCAGCAGAACTTCAAAAACCCCTTTGGCACAATTAACACGGAGGTGGCAAAACAGCAAGTGGCTTGACTGGAAGCCAAGAGCCAAGACTGCCCTGTCCCTGATGTCACAGCTCTGGGAGGCAGAGCCGTGCGTCACTCTGGCTGATCCAGGCAGAGCTGTGGGTCACTTGAAGGATGAGGGCCCTCCCTGTTCCTCATCCTTCAAGTGAGCACGCTGGTCTAGACTGCTGCCGAAGCACTTTCCACATGCTTTTTGAGAAGAACTATAGTTATTAAGGAAAGGAATGAATAATGCAAGTGTTCACAGCAGCCTCAAAACCCCCACTCAAGAGCGTGGCTCTGGCCCTAAGTCAGTGCTTCCCAACTGAGGCTGCACGGCAGAATCACCTGTGGAGTTCGGGCCACACCAGAATCGCAGGGGTAGGGTCCAGGCATTGGTAACGGCTAAATCTCTCCAGGAGATTCCAACGTGAAGCCAAGGTTGAGAAGCTGGGCTCTATCCCCGTGCCACTCATGAAGGATCAGCACTGACATCACCTCTAGGCTTTACTAGAAATCCTGAGTCCCTGGGCCCCACCCCAGACCTCCTTCATCAGAGTGTGTATCTCTACAAGATCCCCAGGGCACTGGCACCTGTGAGAAGCCCTGCTAGAAACGCAATACAGGGGCCTGCTCCTTGGGTGCAGTGGCTTCTCATGGCCACCAGGTGGCTTACGAAGACGGAGCCTAAAGGCCAGGCTGCTGGAACAAATATCCTGGGAAAAGGCTTCCACAGGGGCAGGGAGGTGGACCTCGCCGGATGACACGACTGGTATCTCTGTAAAAAGCTCTTTTAAGCCTTTGCTTACCTTTTGCATAAAGAAGAGACAACAGAGAATAGGTAGTCATGGTCACCTATGTTTGTATAAATGAACCCAAAGAAATACGAGCAACTAATAAAACCGCTTCTGTCTGTGAGAAGTGGGTGGAAAACAGGAGTGTGGGGGCCAGAGGGACTAAAACTTTTCACTGCATGCCTCTTTACATTCATTTTTCCTTTTTTAGCCAAGTGAATTTATTACAAAGCTAAAAAAATTAAATTAGGAAAAAAAAACCCCCAAAACTCAAACTAAAAAACCCTTTGATGACCATCCCCTCCTTAGGGGGGAAGTACAAGGGTGAGTCAAAATTTACCCGCACTCCTGTTACATTAACATGCCTGTAACCTCTACAGCCGGCGTGCAGAGAATGTCTGACTCACCCTCGTACAACAGTGGTCCCCAGTCACAGCATGCAAGCAGTGGGCAGGACTCACAGCAGCTCGCAAACAGCCTTTCACTGCTGTCCAGAGACTCCACACACTGAAAATGACTTACGTCACTGCCAGGCTCCAATCCTACCTCCACTGATGCCCCAGTTGACCACAGGAACGAAAGGGTACGGGGCTGAGGAGAGTGCCGCCGGGGCTCTCCCGGGAAGGGAGGACTTTCGGCTGAGCCAGTAGGATGGGACCAGGACCACTTCAAGAGTTTCCTTGAGTGCCTCAAGATGCCACCGGAAGACCAGCTCTCCTCTGGCTGAGAAGGGCTGAGCCACTCCCGGCACATCTCAGGGGCGGCCCCAGCCAGCCCCTCCCCGCTCCCGTGTCAGGAGCATTTATTTCCTCAAGCATCCGGCCTGGCACCCCTCTCCAAGCTCCCACCTGCCCCAGGCCCCTGTGCCAGCTCATCACTGAGCAGCCTGTCTGTCTCTGCTGAAGTGACTTTTTCAAAATCAAAGGTCATGTTAACAGGAGGAATGGTTTCCTCCTCCCTGGGAGCAAGTGACTGATAAGGCAGCAAGCCTCTGACAGAACAGAGAGAGAGAGACAGTGGAGTCAACCTCAGCATTCTGCTTCTTCAGAGGTTCACAGCACAAAGAGGAAAGCCTCTCCACACAACCCACTAGGAACCGACACACTTTCAACCCAAACCACTGGTCATAAACCACGTATCAACATAATGGGGATAAAAATTCTGAGGACCCTTCTAAACCCTTCGGAGTACATTAAACCCACAGTTCTGCGAGCTCAACGAGCTCTCCAGGTCCCCACCAGGTAAGACGCTGCGATTTCATGCACCTTACAGTTTTCTGATATGAGGCCACCCCCCAAAGAATCCCAACCAACCACGGCGCCAAGTCTGTCTCTGGTTCTGAACACTCTCTTCACAAAGGTTCTTATCTAGTGAGAACCAGAGAGACACGTGACACAGAGACGCAGAGTAACGCTGCTGCGGGGCTGGTCTTCACGGTGGACAAATCCAAGTCCTACTGACGACCATGGAGATGGCTCTGTGGGTTGTGGACTATCTGAGGTCTCTGACAGCCTCCTCTGACTATATTAGGAAACCAAAGCAGAGAGGCAAACAGATATACTCGCAGAGTCCATTCAGGGAGGCGCTAGTAAATGAGGCCTGAACGGAGGGTTTGGGATGACTAAGTATTCCTGGACAGCCCCCTTTAGCAAAGCTCAATGCTTCCCAAAGTAGGTTCCACAAAACACTAGTCCTCAAGATGCTCCCCTAAAAGAGGTTCCCAGGTCAACAAAGCTTGGGAGACAGTCCACATGATACCCTCTACTTTGAGAGTTACAATGGACAGTGCCCATTAAAGGCTCTGAGAAGTCCTGCAGTAACGGAAACTATTTCAGGAAAGGCTGAGCTAATAAACCTTTCAGACCACAGACGTCTTCTTCCACCTAGAATCACACTGGGGAAATGGCAGCATGCATCAGGCCACACAAAATGATCCTCTTACTTTCAACTGTAAACCAGAGCAAATGGCTCCTTTACCTAAAACCCTCAGCAGCTCTCCAGTGTCCTCAATCAATTTCAGTGTCATCTGACCTCTTGGATCTTCTCTTGTTCCAGGAGCTTTCTTGCTCCTTCTCAAGCCATGTTCTTTTCTGATTCAAGACCCTCACATGTACCATTCTCCTTGCCTGGAACCCACTCCTCCGCCCCCAGCCCCATGGCTGCTCTTTCTCCTCCATCCGTCTCAGTTCAAGGGCCCCTCCATGAATCCCTCTGGCCTGTTATTTCCCATCTCAGCTCTTAGTTGGCTCCAAATATCCCGGCTCTGCCTCTAACGTTCTGTGTGACCTTGCTTCTCAGTTTCATTATCTGTAAAGTAGGAATAATCAAGCCCACCTGACACAGTGAGGTGTGAAAATTATATCTGCTAAGGTGCCTGGCCTACAGCTGTCTGAGAAAGTGCTACAGATTATTAGCATTTCTGTTATCTCCCGTATGACTAGCTACGATCTCTATTTTCTGCTGACTGGCTTTCGTGTTTCTTCCCAACCTAGAACGTGAGCTCCATCCATGTGGGAGTCCCTCGGCCCAAAACCCCAGCACCAAGGACGAGACACATTTGCTGCAAGAGTGAGTGGATGAATGATGAGGGCCCTTCCTCCAGGACTGGTCAGAAGCCGCGTGTTCATTTCAAAGACGATTACCTTGGTTAAATCTTTCCCATAAGAAATAAAGGGGATGCAGCCCTGATGCCCCCGCCGCCCCCAGAGGCGCTGGGACGGGCACTCACCTCCACAGCTGCGCGTTCAGATGCTTCTCCACCATGAGGTTGAGGGCGCAGCGAAGCCGGTTCCACCTGGAGTCAAACACGTAATAGCCTCTTCCAATCTGCCGGCTCCCGAATGTGCAAAACTGCAAGAGAGAGAGCACACAGTCGGGCTCGCGAACTGAGGGCACGCGGCCCGGGAAGGAGAGGCCAGGACAGACGGCGCCTACTGAGGGATGTGGGCCGTGACGCAGGAGCGTGACAATGCCTGGCCCTGCGTGTCCTGGAAGAGAACGGGAGGAGCAGGAGACGCGCTGACCGAGTACCTGCCGCCTCGGGTGCCCCGCTCGGAGCTGCGCTGGCGCCTTGACCGCCCCTGCACGACCGGAGGGCATGCGCGGTCCCCAGTGCGCTGCCCTGCAGCGCCCTGTCCCTGCTGCGTGGGGAGGGTCGGCGCGGGGGCGCACGTGGAACTTACAGATGCTGGCTGAGGATGACGACCTGAATAATGACAGTCCAGTTTTTCAGCAGGCTCTGCGCTGTCATCGCCTTCTCCCTCCTCGCTGGATAACCGAGACGCTGGCTCAGTGGCAGGCAGGGGAGGGTGTGGAGATTCACGGACGGGAGGAGGGTCAGTGGGGGCACTCCCACTGTGCTGAACGGGGCCGCCTGGAGGCCTGGGTGAGGACAAAGCGCAGCACCGATCAGATCACATCACACGGCCGGCCGGGAATCAGCCGCCTTCACTCAGAGACAACAACGTATCCAAAACCACCAGGGGAGCTCTGGGCTCCACCACTAGTGCTGGGGGGACAGATGCTGAACCGGGGGGCCTGGGAGCGAAGGGTCCTCTCTCCTGAACCGCACGATGTCAAGTGGAGCTGTCTGCCAGGTCTAACCAAAGTAACAAAACCACTTCTCTTTTCCACAGCCACCTGGTCCGCCTCCTATTCTCCCCAAAGAAGGCGAAATATATGTGGAATTTAAGAGGATTCTTTCTTTGATTCCTCTTCAGATTTTACCTGGAACTGGGTTACTAAGGCAATGAATGAGATAATTGGTAACGTGCTCTGGAATAACCGAAGAGGGAGGAGGTGAAAAAAGAAGGAAGCTTTACCATCCTACGTGGGTAACCTAGAGTGTGTAACTCAAGGACAGCAGTGTGCTTTTCCGACACACATAAAGGCCTGGTGTTTCTAGATTTAAGCCTGTTTTTTTTACAGATGGAAAGACTTCAATAAAAGTGGCCAACGAAAGGACTTGCTAAGGAATCGACGGCCTGGGCCTGGCCACATTCTGGGGCACCTCCTCTGATCACTCCTCCACCACGTCGTTTGGAAACCAGGGGCCTCATGTGGGGACAGGCTCAGGCCCACACTCAGGTTCCCATGAGGGGGGCCTTTCCACCCCTCGTGTGACCATGTCAAGAACCAGACACGTGAGGGCAAAAGGTTAATTAAGCAACAGAAGCCAAGGGTGGGCAGGCTCCTAAGCAGACGCCCTCGGCCCAGGCTCGGGACCCTTGTTCTCTGTGCCTTTCTTTTCCTCTTCTCTCTGGAAAGTGGGTACAAAAGTCCTTTACGTCAACTTGGTTAAATATACAAGCACACACACACACATATATTCAGCCCACCATCACTGCCTCCAAGGCACGTGTCTAACTTCTGACCCGCTGCTCACTACACAGCTCAAATGCCTAATACATGCTCAGGCCAGAGTCCCAAATGAATGAATGAAAAAACATGTTGTAAATGGATGCTGTAAAAACTCAGGCTGAATGCCTGTCCCCAGCAAGAGTCCCAATTGCTATATTTTGCAAGAAGCAAGACAAATGAATGGGATATTGCTGCCAAAGCCACGTGAAATGGTCTCATCACTAACCTGCAGGCAGGACCTGGGCTTCAGCCCTGCTCAACGAGGTCAGGAGACACCGAACAACGAGCAGGGGTGGAGCAGATAATTCTTGCTTTACTCTGCTGCTTGCATTTGGCCACAAACAGCCCTGGTTAAAAGTCACTGATGAACTTTTTTTTTTTCTTAAAGTAAAACCCAATTAGAAAAATATTTCCTCTTCTCATAGTGAGCCTGATGTCCGTCCTTGACATCATGATACACCGGGGCTCTAGAGTCTGCATGTCTATTCTCTGAAGGAGGGAGAGAGAGCTGGAGGATGCAGCTTACCTTGGAAGACTGGGGGTGTGAGGTTTAGGTTTACTAGCTATGAAAGGCTTTGATTCGGAAGGAATCACTCCGTGAGAGTTTTGGTGTGGCTCCTGTGAAGTTCTAGGAGGGGTGGGATGCGGGTCCCTGAGAGGCTGCGTTGGTTGCTGAGAGTCCGGATGGCGAATCGATTCCTTTTCCCTGGTTTTGTTTTTGTGCTCGGCTAACAACACATCGAATCGTTTTCTTCTACCCTGGACAGCCCTCCGCTGAGTTAAGGAATGTGTCTATAGACCGAAAACAACAACGAAAACAAACAACCAGAAATGGAGGAATCTCAGTGATAATTTTTTGTCATACATCAAAAAATACCAATGCCAATAAAAAAGCAGTCTGGACCTTTATCATAATCAAAGGCTGCTCAGTGTCTGATAAGCTAAAAATCTTAAGAGTATGATTTTTTAAAAAGATAGTTAGAAGCAGATATCCCAGGCTCCAAATGTATAAGATTCTGGTGATGTTATTTCCGCCAGAAGAAAAAAGAAATGTTAACCGTGTCATCTGGTATGTAACTGAGGGGCAAACAGAAGATACAAACAGGTGACAGACCCTCATGTTTTGTGTCACAGGAATAATTCACTGATTGGGACTGTCACCAACTAGAAAAGTCTTTGGGCCATTTAGAGTTTTGAATGTTAAAAGGGAAGAAACAGTTATTCCATAAAATATGTGTCAGAAAGTCTTCTTGCACTAATTGCCAGAGAGTAAAAATTAAACACAACTGTTCCTTTATTCCAGTGACAATGTACAGAGAGACAGGAGCTCAGAGCGTCCTGGAGACAGGGCTGCTGCGGCCGAGGGGAATTCTCCCCGGGGGAATCAAAGAGTATGAGGCCCAAAGACGGGCTGTGAACAGGAAAGGATGCAAAGCAGAGTGAATGCCTATAAACAGACACGCACGATGGAAATCAAGGAAATGGGGGAGCATTTTTTGGGTCCGGAGACAATGTCTAATCTCAGAAATTAAAAATGGTCACATTCTTGAGAAATTTGAAATTACTCTTGAGAAGAAGAAAGGTCTAGTAAACCGGACCGCTCCATACTGCTTAGGGCCTCCGCCTGTAAAAAAATGCAAGGAGCCACTAACCACAGCGGCCCCAAATCACATCTCCCACATATGAGTGAGATTATCTCCGTAAATCCTTCCCTCTTCTATGTTGCAACAATACTACAAATGATACTTTTTGTGTGTTCCTTATACACATTATACAAATGTATTCCTCTACAGGCTTACCTGTTCACTACAATTTAAGAGATTTAAAGGGAGTTAGGCTTCTAATTCCCTCTTGCAATTCAATTAACATAACCTACGTCCTTACCACACATACTGCCAATTATGCCCAAAATCTAACCTGGCACAGATAGTTACAAAAAAGTGTTGAGCCTCTTTTTAAGTTTTTACTTGGTTTTCTTTAATATGTAATATATCCACAAGAAAGTAACCTACACGAAGACAAGGACCTTTGCTTTGTTCAGTGTTGTACCAACACCTAGTAGAGCAGCTGGCAAGCCATATATGTCTCAAACAAGAAGCAGATAAAAATAATGGCCCCCCAGAACGTGCTGAATGAACAGATGAATATGCAGCATCCCTGGGGGTCCACCTGCCTGTCTCTCCAGACAGATGATGTAGAAGCCTCTCTTTATCTCTGAGTGTCCCCTGCCTAGCACGGGAATACCAAGTGAAGAAAGTAGGCAGAGATGATCAATATTTTCCTGGTTTGAAGAGTAAATAGCATTTGCACTGAGCTCTGAAGAACCTTCCAATCACAACTCTGATGCCCCCTCCTCCCCATCAGAACTCTGTGGGGGCTGCTCCAGGTGCGCAGGATAAAGACCGACTGTAAGGAGACCTGGGGCGGCCCTGCACACTCCCACATCCGTGTCCCCTGCTCCCCGCTCCTCTGGCACCAGGTGCTGCCTCCTGGCTGCCTTTCAGACCCTAAGATGTGGGCTCTGCCCCTGTCCCAGAGCTTTCACACGGGTTGTCTCCTCTGCCTCTCCCACCCCCTTCTGCCCAGACAAATCATATGGATTTCAGCCCAGTATTCCTATGGCAAAGAAGCCTTCCTTGACTCAGTTTTCCTGTGAAGGCTGTCATTACACAGGCCTGTTTTATTACCCATCACTGGTAATTTTTACAGTTATCTGAGTCACTATCAAGTTAATCTTCATTCTTTCCATTAGACTATAAGCCCCCAAAGGATAGGAGCCATGGCTTGATTTTGTTCAAGCCTGTATCCCTGAGGCCCAGGAGGAGGTCTGCGCCTGCAGATGTGTGCAGCAGATGCTTCTACACCGAGAGAAGCCCAAATCTACTTCCATGACAGGCACAGAGGACAACACAACAGGACACTGGACAGATGAGGAAGTGAGGAGGGGACAGAGAGGGTGGCAGGCAGATGACAGACTGGCACAGGTGGACAGCAGCCGATTCCCTGACGGCAAAGAGAATGGACAGCATCCTAAGTCTAAGACAGGAGAGACCTGGGCAGCAGCGTGGAGGGCATTCAGTCAGGGCACTCAAGTGTGTTTAGCCCCACTGCTATTTAGATTTGGGCCACAGCGGAGGCAGGGAAAGGGAGAAGTACTGACAAAAAGAACATGGGAAGAAAGTGAGGGTGCTCTGTGCAAGGACAGGCCAGCCACAATGCTATGTTTTCTGCCGCTTCTATGCCAAACTCATGATGTGCCTGGGGGAAGATACACACCAATGCAAAGACAGGCTTAGCACCTTGCTATAGGTGGTTACGACACCCTTAACAGAACATGTGGAGAGCACACACAACTTGAAAAGGAAGATGGGAGAAAAATGCAGGATCCACATAAAGCCGATGGAGGTTCAGGAAGAAGGCTGGACAAATTCCTTGCATATATGAAGCTGATAAAGCCTTTGGTTCAGCAGCATGCCTCACAGATGATTAAAAAAGAGCATCTTGGGTAAGGCAAGCATCCTTCACTGACCACAGGCATCACAATGCTGAGCAATCTACATTGCTGAGAGCCAGGTGGGCAGGAAGAGAGCACAGAGAGGTTGACAAGGGCGGCGTGGCATGGAGCAGAGCTGAGGCATGCACTCACGAGTTCCCTCCAGGGTAGCTGAGCCGGACCATGACTCTGCAGAGCTCAACAGGCTACCGTCAAACAACACACCTCCCGATGGGTTCACTTAGTGTTATACAAAGCAAAACCATCTGTCCTGAGGAATTTTTAATCTAGATATTCAAGGGTGCAGTTGGAGTGGGAATGACCATCTACCTCTGAAATAAAACGCAAAATTCAGAAGAGATGTGTTTTATGTTTTCCTCCGGGAAGAGGACCCAGAAATCTTTAAAAATTAGATATTTAAAGGTGCTCTTGACCCACCTAGTTCCTCAAAAGATTCAGTACCATTGTTGCAACATAAAATCCACACATTAAAATTAAATTGGAAATTTAAATTAAAATAAGAACTACCGAGAAATAAAATTTCCCATTTTTGGAGATTTTAACACTCCTCTACTGTTTAGGGGGGTGGAATGGAGTCTGAATTTCTTTATTCAAACATAATCTTTGGTAAAACTTAAAATTACACATCAACTATTTCATTAATTTTTAGAGAACACCACTAATTTTTCTCATTTTTAACCTCTTCCGCCAAACAAGGCTTTTAAAGTTACTTCAAGGCAATGATTCTGAACCCTTCTGCTGGGTGGTTGGGGACATAAGCATATATGCTCATTTATGCAGGGGGTCAACTGAAGCCACCCCATGTCAACCCCTGTTTTATAGCAAATATACCACCTTCTCACTAGCATACTAACATTTCAAAGGAAAACTCATGATAGAAAGAGGGAATCTTCACATTTTCTGTTTTATATATATATTAGATTAGATGTTACCTAGTATTTTTTTAAAACTAAAAAAAAAAAGCTATCTCAAAGACAGATTTTTTAAAAGTAGCTGTAAAGCTTAAGAATCAGAGATTATACAAATATTTTAAGAATATTCACATAAATGCAAAGGAAATTTCTGGACTATTCCAAGTCAGCACAATTTCAACCACAGTAGAGAGGAGCCTCTCAAATTAAATGTCTATGAGGTAATAGTAAAAGGCTTTGAAAATAACAGAATCGTTAGGGAAAAACACCACTCCCCGGGACACAATGCTGCTCACTGGAGGCAAAACCCCTCTTAAAATAGCAATTTATAACAACAGACTCCCCGTTTTCTGAACTTGAGGCGTTCCTCATCAAAATGGAGTCATTCCCTCACTTAAGAACTCAGTACAATCCTCAGAGCAGGTGCCCTGTGAGTGAGAGAGGCTTGGGGAGCAGTGCCGTGAAGCCCAGATCCCCGAGCTTCCCAGAGCATCGGGCTGTGCCCAGGAGCCCCCTACCTTGCATGTCAAAGACCGGGTGCAGGGCTTCTTGGTGTCGAGGTCGATGACCCCACAGTGGATGTCAGGATCAAACTCTCTTTCTGTCAAAAGCACACAGACATTACAATGGGCTCGAACATAGGAGAAGTCCAAGGTTCTCCTATTTCAGACAAATTATAACTGGAAGCAGATCTACCACATCATCAAAAAATATCAAATACACAATGCATGGGCGCCGCAAAAAACGCTGCGACACCACTGAGAGAGGGGGGACTACAGGCCGCCCGCTGACAGGAAAGAGGCCGTTTAAGCCAGCATCACTCATTACTCCATTCAGGAGTACATCGCTAGAAAGCTACTTTTATGTCACCTACACACACATGCACACACTTTAACACCGAGAATGAAAAGGTCAAGGACACTACTTAAGGAACGTCAGCCTAAAGCTGAAGTTGGCCCATTTTAAAAAGAAGACTGACAGATGACAGTTGATTTGCTCCCCCAGGAATGCCCAATTAATACAGAAAGAAATGCTGAGAAAATATGAAGTTACCTGATAATCTCTTATTTAAAAATTTCCTGTTATTGCAGTTATCTTCTGACTTCTTTTCCAGAGTAGGCGGTGCAGGAAGCCCTTTGCCATTCAGAATGTGTCCAGGTGAAGGCAAGGTTGGCTTTGGTATTGAGGGGCAGTTAAGGCCAGGCTTGACTGAGGAACTCACAGCAGCAGGGCAGGGTGGCCCCACCGCAGACTTCAGTAGTGTGCCATCCATCTTCGGATGACCCTTTTCCACTTTGACAGAGGGCGGCATGCTGTTAGGAGGGAAGTGAGAACACCAGCACCTGAGTGGCCCAGCAGCCCCAGGTGACTGGTGAGCCAGAGGGATGCGGGCAGAGCTGGCGTCTACCCGTGCACCACACAGAGCCAGGCTCCCAAAGGCACCCTTTGAAAATCTGCTAGTGCTGTGCAGAAAACTCAGACTTTTATTCAGTCTATAAGCCTTTCTGGAGAGGCAGAAAGCTCCAGAGGAACCCTCAAATTTACCTGGTCTTTCATCATTCCAGAATAATCTTACACAAGAGCCTGTTACCCAATGTAATTCCTGCAAGAAGCAAAATACAAAAAGGTCTAAAAGGACCAAAGACTACTGCAGGACCTTTAGAGGATATCTTTTGAGAACTGCCATTTTCAAGACATGATCCAACAAAATAAAGTAAAATGAGTGAGCAGAGAAAAGGACAATTTAAATTAGAGAACATTTCCAAGAAATGTCGCTAAGGACTTAGAAGAACTCAGACATGCCTAACAATGTATCTCCAGAAGAACCTCTCTGCCTCTGTCAATAAGGAACCCATGTTTAATGAGGAGACGATGTGTCACTGAAGTGATAATTCTGTAGGCCCTGAGAAAGGTTTCTCTGATAGAGGCTGGAGTCTCAGGGCCTGACACTCAGTGGGTAGGTACTGAATACCTGTATCACTAACCAAGAACTGAGTTTTCTTGGAATCTCACTGATGCTGTCATTTGGGTGGCAAATGTTGGTATGAACCTAACAGTTGGCCTGGTCCCCGTCTAGAGCCCAGCCACAGATAAAGAAGATTTGGACTGATGACGTTTTATAAACTTTGTCCAGTGGAGTCAGTGCTGTAACAGCTGTTAAGCTGGCGAGTGACTTACACACAGCACTGGCATTTTCTTTGGCTCTCTGACAGCTCCAGGAACGAAAGCCAATCTTGCTGTACTTGTGCTTCTGACAGATGAGCAGAGACTGGGGGCTTAGCAACCAGGACAAATAGCACCAAACAGCTGTACCTGGAACAGCCTGACAGCAGCAGAGACACTGCAAGATGCCATGGCCTCTCCCAGCTGGCAAGGTCTGTGCACAAGAGCAGGTGCTGGTCGCTGCCCGAAGATTAACCAGGTTATCAGACCTTGGGGCCGAGATGCGTGGCATACCCCCCGAAAGGGAGGCGGGCCAGGGAAAAGCCACCCGCCACCAAGGCCGAGGGATGCCATGACAAGGCAAGATATGTTTCCATGGGAGTGCACGGCTGCTCCCTCATGTGACCACAAAGAGCCTGCCAGCCTACAGATCTGCCGCGGAAACTCATCAAGGCCTTGCCTGGCAGTGTGAACGTCTTCCAGTCTCCCGTCATCAGTGCTTTGATGTGAACCCAAGACTGGGGGTGGGAGGAAACACTGCTTCCCTATTCGCTTTGCAGGCCCCAGAAAACCCTCAAACAGCTTCTGGGGATCTCTGCACCTTTCTACCCTACTGTCCGCATCAGCACCAGCGGCAGCAGCATCCATTCCTGTACGGTCTCCTGTGGGCCAGACCCCAGCCAGGTGCTTGGCTCGAATACATGAATCCTACCACCCCAGTAACCCTGCAAAGGGGCCGTCATCTTAGAGGCTGAGAAAAACGGGGGTAGGGCCCCTCAGCTGGCAAGGGACAGAGGCAGGATTTGAACCCCAGGCCTGTTCAACCTGAGGGCCCTGTGGCTATAGTTCTTCCATCTTATCATGCTTCCCTCTCCTTACCAAGAAAATGGAGATGACAACAACAGCTATTTCACAGGCTTGTTGTGATAAGTGAGTGACAATACGCTTCGCTAAATTTCAATAGCTGGCACATAAGAAAGGATAGACAGATAAGTATTATTAACCCTATTATTATTGCTATTATGACTCTGTAGAGTCTGCCAAGATATAATCAGGAAACAAAAAGAAACAACAATATACATTTGAATTTTCCCCACATTATCCACGGACACTGGCAGATGCTACTTGTGTACACAGTTCCACCTCTGGCAGGTGAGCTTTAAGAAGCCTCTGGGCCATACTCACATTCTAGCATGGGGGACTCTATTTTGCTGAATGGGATGCATTGGCCTGTTCCCCCTGAGCTGCAGTTTCTCTTTGGGCGATTTCGACAACTTGGAGCTTAATGAGGAGGAGCTTAGAACCCCTCCACTGGAAGAACGGCTGCTTCCACTTCCACTGCCTCCTTTGCTTTTGGACAGAGAAGGGAAGAAGGAAAATACTGAAGTGGGAGGAACGGCCAAAGAAGGCTGGCTGGATGAGCTATGTCTTCTTTCTGAAAAGGAAAACAAAGGGGGGAGAAAAGACACTGTTTCAGGCAAGATTCCGATGGAACCCTGGAGGAGTCCGCTGAAATCAACACATTTAGGTTCGAATATGTGTCACTCAGTGGAAATACATTAAACTCAGCAGCTTTCAGAAATGGCTTATCTAGGCCCCACAGACTTATTTTGGATTCTAGGAACTGGTCCTTCTGCTTAGGAAACACCTCAGCATAAAGAGGTTTATCATACATAGATAACCATTCGGAGACAGCCATTCTAAACCTAAGAATATTGGGTTTTGCATTTCAGAAATGAACTTCACTGACTCCAACTTGTAGTCAGAGAGGGGAAAATTATTCATTCAGCTGCAGAGCTCTGCTAACTGACACTGCACGGAATTCCTTCTTCCTTTCTAGCATAGTGCCTCTCCAATTTTCAAAATAGCAAAACGTTTAGAAACAAGTTGTACCTTCGTTTTTTTTTTTCCTGTCACTACCCACCAGCATATGACACCAAATAAGAATGTTTCTAGGGTTACCTTATTGTTCCTTAAGAATCTGTGCTGAAATTTTCCAGTGAATCATTTCACTCCCCCCCCCCAACCACCCCCCCCTTTTTTTTCAAATAATCTCACTTGACTACAGATGGCACAGCTCTTGTTCACACCACTAAGATGCCAAAGGCACAAGACAAAAATACCACGAATAGCTACGCCTGTTTTTTAAACCAGGAAGTAATTCATGGTTAAGTAAAGACTACACGGGCTTAACTGAAAGTAAGTCTATCCACTAGAGAATCAGGTTTTCTCAGAGTAAGGCAACCCATACTAAATAAATGGAGAGCTGTTGAAGAATGTTACCATCGGAAACAAGTAAATTATTTAGTAACTTTATCTACTTCAGTACCTTATGCTGGTAGCTTAGTAGTTACCTTCAATTAAACTTGTAATTTAAAATGACATGTTTGCTTAACTCTTAAGTTTTAAAATATATGTGATCCAACATTTTTTTTTATCACTATATGAAAGCTATGTGGGTATTTTAAAAATTAAGCATATTAGAATCAATTTGACTACAACCATCACGTAATGGTTTATTTCCAAAGATCTTTTTAGACCAGTCCTGAGACTCTCTGTGAAGCTGTGCTGACTTATTCCCAGAAGGACATTAGCTCAATGATGCTTTATGAGGTATTTAAAAGCCTGCTCTTACACCAGGACAATATTATTATACTATATATAGGCAGAATTCAAATTCTCCAACTAGACTCACACAAACGCTACAACCAAGTTAGGAAGGCTGAATTGATTTATTTAGTCTTCCAAACGTATAAGTTAGGAAGTAATTTATAAGTGCCTGCTGCTATTTTCCCCAGATATGAAAGCTGGGTGTAAGGAAGGCAAAGCTAAAATAACAAGTTTAATAATTTTCCAAATTTGGCACCTGAGATTTTCTTTAAAAAAATTCCTTCTCTTCTGTGACCCCAAAACACCCTGAATATGCTTTCAAGCATCAGCACTTGTCAGCCAGGACTGTAAAAATCTGTCTCCAGTTCTGCCGACCCCCTTGGATGGTGGAGCCTTCTGTCTCCATCACCTGCCCCTGGCGGCATGGCACAGAGCAGGCTTTCAATTAACCTCTGCCCGATGGGTACAGCTCTTCTTGTGAAGAATGATTTTCGAATCATCCTAGACCAGTGGTTCTCAACCTTGGCTACACATTGGCATAACCTAATGATCTTAAAAAATACTGATGCCTCAGTTCCACCTTCAGAGATTCTGACTCTGATTTTTCTGTGGCCTGGTTATCCAGACTTTTACAAGCTCTTCTGCGTGATTCCACTGCGCAGTCCATGGCGAGCGCCTACCTTAGACTAGCCTAATGCCTCAAGAACCATTAACCGCAGCTCCTGAGTTAACCTCTTTATGGCACTGAGAACACCGCCCAGCATGTGGCACTATATACCGGGGTTTGTGAAATGAAGCTCACTGCTACTACTTGTGCTCAACTAGTGTTTTCCAAACTGCCCTCAACTGCAAACCATTTTCATCATTCCTATCAAAGCCACATAAAATACTATTTTTTACTCAACAGTTTTATTTAAATTATCAACTCTACTGTTCCTTCCTCCTCCTTAATCTAATATTCACCAGTCTCTCATGGGGATATCACTGGTAATTTTGGACACAACAATTCTTGCATAGGATTTCAGGGTGGTTAGAATTCCTGTCCCCAGCTCTTCATCACCAGTAAGTAGTGTCTCTCTACCAGAGGCAACCTGAAACTACCCCCCCAACCTATTTTCAGATGGCCCAACGTGAAGTAGGGTCCCACTCGCAGTTGGGAGATATTTTTCCAAAACAATAGCATCTATAAAACAATAGGTTTAAAAGTTTGTTTATACATATACATTTTTCTGATATACATTAAAATAATTAAATATTAAAATTAAAATATTCACCCACATTCAGCCACAAAAATCATCTTGTGTATCCCCAGTGGCAGTGTACTAAAGGAATAATACCATGTCTGTGATACAAAGAGGGGGAAAAATTCCAACCACAGCTTTGACTTCTAGGAAATACACTCTTCTTACTATTCTTGGGGTATCAGAATTCCCAAGCAAGTGTTTCAGAGTGGAAGTGAAATATTTTCTCTTATAAAAACTGAGGTAAATAAAATTCTCAATCAAATTAAATATAGTCAGTTCTGCTATAATGCTTGTTTTGAAAACGCAAACTTATTCTGAAGCCACTGATCTACTAAGGAACAATTTGAGCATAAAGAAGTTTTGCATTTGCTTTTGCAAGATTTCATCTGTAAGAAGCACTAGGTAAATGCAGAAAACTACACCTGGCTGAACTGAGCCATGTGGGAATGAAAGCACACACCCTCAGCCTGCCTGCTCCGCCCCACCCCAACATCCACCAGCCACCTCAGTTCACCAGGGATGTCAGAAGCCACACCATCCTCAGCTGGTGCTACAACTTTCCCTCGATTTCAGAGAACCTTCCTTCCACCACGTCACAACAGCTCACAAACTGAAACCCTTCCAACATTTACCTTCCAAAGCCCATGTCAGGTTGTTTTCAAGGAGAACTGTCATATTAGAATGAATATTTATGTAACTTTTAAACCATTTAACACACATAAAACTGTGCTACCATTCCTGTTAGGTTCCTATCTTTTTCCGTGTGTCATTGAGGAAGTTGTACGTGGTGTGCCCATTATCCCATTTTCCTAATGAGTCTCCTGTGGGTTTTACTGCACAATTTTGCATAGCATTGTAATTTTTTAGGAATGGGTACTGTGTTATAGCAGAACTGGCTGCAACTTCAAGTTTGTCCTTTCAATCCCCCCCCCCCCCCTGCTTTTTTTTGTGGCCGCATCGAGCAGCATGTGGGATCTTAGTTCCCCGACCAGGGATTGAACCCACGTCCGCTGCAGTGGAAACTCAGAGTCCTAACCACCAGACCACCAGGGAAGTCCCTGTCCTTTCAATTTTCTATTCCCATCATAGTCCACCCTCCCTGTTTTCTTCAGTTAATGCTTTTTTTTTTCTTGTCTATTAACTCTTGATATGGGATTTTGCATTAGAAAATCAAGATTTAAAGCTTTCTAACATTAAATGTCAGCTGAGGTAACAACAATAAAAGCTATTTAAAAACTGAGAATGGCAATCTATCATGTGAATTTCTTTCATTCACTAAACTTGAAACAGACTCTGTGTGTGTGTGTGTGTGTGTGTGTGTGTGTGTGTGTGTGTGTGTGTAACTGTGATTCTGGCTGAAAAGTGCCAGCTCAAATCCTTATCATGCTGCTGAATTAAGCTGTTCCTTCACATCATGGTCTGATAACTTACTCTCTGGAAAGGGCGGCATCTGGCTTTCCCTTCACGAGAAAGCAAAGAGGAAAAACCAAATTAAATTATAGTTGAGTTGGACTCTCCCCAACCTTTCACATTGGGCCCTTATTTTTCTTAAGATTTTAAACTGGGCTGCCAGCTTTAACAAAGTGTTTGTTTCTAGATCAAAAGGGAAACGGGCAAGTTATGGGTAGGGTTAGGGACCTTACATTAAGTGGACAAACTGGTGGCCAGATGCTAAGCATAACTGCCGTGTGGTTTGGTGAGGAGTCCAAGCTGAGTTTTCAAAGCACTCCTCTCTCCAGGGTCTGGCACCAGCCCAGAGAAAAGCACACTCTGTCCCTGAATGAGGAGGGCACTGTGAATGCCTCCAGCAAGCAGGGGAGATAGGCAGACCAACAGACAGACACACACAGATACAGTGAGAAGACAGAGCAGAGACAGAAAGACAGACGTGGGTGAGTGTGTGGTGCATGTGTCGCAGTGGTGGGGTAGGGTGGGGGGTGACCACACAGACAAGTAGATGTGGGGACAGAGACAGAGGGAGAAAGAGCGCAAGAGATGGATGCACCGGGCTTTCTTCCCCTTGTGGCTTAAACATGTGATACCACTGCAGGCAAGGGTAGGATACTGGGGTGGGTAGGGCAGAGGACAGCTCTAAGTCTTCCAAAATAGGAAGCAACCAAAAACACTGAGCTTATAACTGTGGATTCATACTGAGGTTTAAAAAAATACACATGTAAATGTTGACACCTAGGTACAAACCAAAAAGGAGTTCAAAGCAGATAATTAGCTCTTTTAAAGGCATATATGTTGCTTTGAAAAAAACTAAAAATAACTTATAATGTATGTGTCAAAGTTAGAACACAAACCTAAAACGCAGTCAAAGCACACTGTAACTTCAAATCATTCATGCTTGAAAAAACTCTAGAAAAATATTTGTCAAACTTTTTTAAAGCGGTTATCCCTGCAACTGTAGGTCTACTTCTGAAAAACTTTTGCGTAATGTTTAATTTTTGTACAACAATGATGGTTTACTTGTTCATCAAATACATACTTTTAAAACAGAGAGATCATTTGGTATGCTGGCCTCAATTTCACACACGCCAAAATAACGCAAGGCCTATTATCACGTATGAGCACAGTATCAATCTGTCTCACTCTCAATGGGCATCATGCAAAGAGCTAACAGCTCAGAAAACCCCACAACACTATTTTTACTCAAGGCCCTTTTCTGGTATCTTATTAAACCTTTTGCTAATCTTTTATAATCTAAACAACTGATTAATGGAAAGTCTCACCTTCAATAACAACAGCCACTACTGTTTATCGGGCAGAGACCACACAGTCAGGCACCATACTACGAAACTGATGGGGATTACCTCATTTAGTCCTAATCATATTCCTACAGAGCAGATACTGCCACGATCCCCACTTTCCAAATGAGAAAGCCAAGGCTTTAAAGGACTCAAGTCTGTTGCCCAAAGTCACCCAGCTACCAATGAGGCAGGATCAGCATGCAGCGCCAGGCAGGCTGACTCCACGCCCAGGCTGGACCACACTACAGTCCACCTGTCCTTAAGCGGTGTTATTCGCAGGCCACAATCCATGGTCCAAAGGCAGGCAGAGGGGTGATGGTGGGGGTCGGGGCATATATCATCTCTCAAGTGCTCAGCAAACGCAGGCTATGAGCACAAAGGGCTGCGCAGCTGGAACACACAACACGTTTAAGACCAAGTTCTGGTAAATTTGGGGTGGGGATCCAGAATCCGTTTAAGGGAAACCCAGGCTGTTGTGGATGTAATCTTTCTATTTTGGAAGCTGCCATCCTAAACATTAGCTATGAGTGTCAGCCAGTGTTGCATTTGTTTTTTTTCCTCAGGGAAACATTAAAGATGGTTTGAAGAGTGACTTTTGGTAGAAAGTGCCAGTCAGAGCTGTCTTTCTGGCTTGGCTAAAAAGCATCACTTACAAAGTTCCCAGATGGATATGCTCTACTAAGAACCCATGAGCAGGAGCAGCAAATCCCTGTTCTATAGGATCGGGCTAGCCCCCACTGACCAACACCATTATTCACGTTTGCAGTCACGCTCTGGTCCTGGTCGCCTTCCCAGTGGAGGCTGTTGGGCACAGCCTTGATTAACTAACCAGCTTGAATAGAATCCAAAGTAAAACTGAAAAAAACTTTTTTTTTTTTTTTAATAGATCACTTGAAAGGGCAAGAACGCTGGAGTCAGAGACATGTGGGTGCAAATCCTTGCTCTGTCACTAACTAGCTGGGTGACCCTGGGCAAAGACATGACTCTATCTACTTTGGCAGACTCTTCCATCTGTCAAGCCTACCTTGCAGGGCTGCTGGGATTAAATGACAGAGTTGGAAAGCCTGTAGCCCAGGACTGACTGTGGCCCAGGTACTGGGAACTCCATAGGGAGTAACACAGAGGTCCCCTGTTACTCCAGGTAATGTCGGTTACAGACCCAAGTGAGAAAGGCCTGCTGATTATCCGAGCAGACAGAAATCACTGACATACAAACCAAAACCACTTATTCTATCTTCTCCAGTGTGGTAGAGACTTAGTTTATAGATTTACTTTACATGTCAGTCCAGGAAGATACTAAGCTCTTCTCGGTCAAGCGTTTGGAAGAACAACTTTTAGAATTCATTAAAAGTGAGTAAATTCACACATCAACCAAAACAGATGCTCATTCAAGCTAAAATTATTTTATACGTAAAAAGTTGGCTCATTTTCCTGACAGAACTGAGCCACCGAGGAAGAACTGCTGGTGAAAAGGAAGAAAGTGAAGATCAAGTTTATGGATCCTAGGGCGGCAATTTCACGTGGATTATCAAAGTACTGATTCCTAAAACTCATGTATTTTTCTCTAAATGAAACACACTTTTGGATGGATTTGGTCAGATAAGGTTAAATAGAGTGCATACTCTGTTACAGAAAGACCTTTTTTTTATTCCGGCCGCGCCATGCAGCATGTGGGATCTTAGCTCCCGAGCAGGGATCGAAAATAAATAAATAAATAAGTAGGTTTTTTTTTTTTTTTTTTTTTTTTAAAGAAAAGGCAAGGTTTTTTATTTTATTTATTTATTTATTTATTTTTTAAAGAACTTTTATTGAGATACAGTTAACAGACAATAGGACTTCCTACGTGGCACAGTGGTTAAGAATCCGCCCGCCAATGCAAGGGACACGGGTTCGAGCCCTGGCTCCGGGAAGATCCCACATGCCATGGAGCAGCTGAGCCCGTGTGCCACAACCACTGAGCCAGTGCTCTAGAGCCTGTGAGCCACAACTATTGAGCCCATGTGCCGCAACTACTGAAGCCCACGCGCCTAGGGCCTGTGCTCCACAAGAGAAGCCACTACAGTGAGGAGCCTGCGCACCACAATGAAGAGTAGCCCCTGCTCACGGCAACTAGGGAAAGCCTGTGTGCAGCAACAAAGACCCAACGCAGCCAATAAATAAATAAAATAAATAAATTAAAAGATAAAAAACAGACAATAAATTGCATATATTTAGAGCATACAATTTGGTATCCCAATCTCGCAATTCATTCCCCCCCAACCCTCCCCGCTTTCCCCACTTAGTGTCCATATGTTTGTTCTCTACATCTGTGTCTCTATCTCAAGGCAAGCTTTTTTAAATAATCAAGCTTACACATGGCTGTAAAATGTACAACACAGGTAAACATACATAGAGCCTTTGGCCAGGCATAGCAAATGATAATTACACATACCAAAAGCTCAGTTTAGAAACGCTGGGTCACATTAAGCAGCCCTTTCAAAAAACTAATTAAATTGTTTACTCTGACATCCAGGTTGAAAATAACTGCCATGTGCTATTACACAGCTCCCAGTTAACCCGAAGTAACCATCATACTTTAGTTTCAGGCCACCAAACACAACCCATGAGGGGTCACACTGGAATCATCTGTCTTTCATAAGGATTATGACCCACTATGAAACATCTAAGATCAGAACCTGAGGCAGACTATGTATCAAGACTGTATATTTTGTGTGTATATATAAAATATATAATATATAAAATTCAGTGACTAACCAGGCACACCCAATTTAGCATTATTCTAAGCAATACCTGTGAAACCACAACTTTGGGTTTGACACATCTATTTTTTCCCTAGTAACTATTAAAAAAACAAACAAAAACTTGGCACACTTTTAAAGTCGCACCATCACGGACCATGTGTGTACATAAAGCATTTAATAATGTCTCCTTACTGCTCTGTCAACTTCTCCCTGTAAACATTCACATTCTTTTCTAAACGCATCCTCACATGTCTGACCAGCAAACACAATCCAATTCCATTCCTTGTCGTTACATATTCTTTTTTGATCCTAAATCTGCTTTCTCTTTGATCCACTCTCTAGAGGGTCCCCAGGGACTCGACTGGACTACTCCAGAGCAAGCAGAGCGTAGTCTGATGCTAAAAAGGAAGCAAATCGCTGGGACTGTCCATGGAACATTCAAATCTCAAGTTATGGAATCCAGAGCTGACCTCTGACACACAGTGCCTCAAAGGACAGTTAGCCAAAAGCCAAAACTGGAGCCAGGAGGCAGCCTCAGAGCATGCTTAGGTGGGTTACACACGGCACTGAAAAACAGCGAGGAAGAAAAAAAAGTCTTTACCACAAAGCACTCAGCATCATTTCCACTAGAGAGATTTAACTGAAAGGGATGATTTCAACACTGGCTGCCCTCACAAATTAGTCTCCAACTGCGACTGCTGCCAAATGCATTTCTCCTCCCCTTAATGCAGAGGTGTTTTTAAATTAAAACATAAGGGGAACGTGCAGAAAAGAGCGTCATTTACAGCACTTGGGCCACTTGAAACAACTTTTCACCAAGGTCTATAATCAAATTATCAAGCTCTTGAAGTCAGTGCTTTATGACGGAAATAAAAGCCCCACTAAAGTATTCCAGGTCCCTTGGCATTTCCATGTCTCTGGGCAGGGCGGCAGCGCAGCATCCCCATTCACACTGGCTGATGAAAGAGAACAGATCACAAAGGGCAGATTACAAGGGAGAAGGACTCCAGCTCTGGTGGGGGAAGGGACAGGCGTGAATGGATTGTAAATAATGTTGCTAAGAAAGGACCACAAATAGGGCAACCTCAGATAATCCTCTTGCCAGGAATTCTTCCCATGGGGACTGTTCTTTCTGAACGTTGCTTTCAAGTATGTGAGAAGTATGAAAAACTTATTGAATATCTGGAGGTAGCTCTCCCCTGCTGTCTTAACTTGTAGCTCCGTGCAAACATGAGAAAAAAAATGGCCTTTAAAAATTCCAACTACTTTATAAAAGGAGATGGAATGATAGACAAAAAGAGGGGATACTGAATGGTATAACAAATGATCACCTCAGTTGGGAGAATATCATTTCTTCGTAATCATTGTCATAAAACATCTTGTTTAAGGGAAACTGAATGGTCTGAATAACCAGTTCATTTCCTTAAGGGGGCCCTTCCTATGCTCCCGTTCAAGGTGCAGGCTTTGAACTGAGAATTATCATCATGATCTCAAACAGACACAGATGTTTTTAACAAACGTAACTTTGGGGTTACATTCGTTAAATATAAGGTTGTTACTACCTTAAGCAAAACAAAGCCACTAAACGACGCCACCTCTGTGATGTTGCCATCACCATTTCTGACTGTGGGATATCACGCAATGAACAACATGCTGGCTGACACTTCTACTTTGCTAACAGTCATAGCACCTCTCTCTGCTGTCCTCAGGACGCACAGTGTTACCCAAACGATACTGGCAGAGTACAGCAAGCACTCGCTCTGCCTGAAACAAACATGATCTCGCCGTCTGAGTGAGGCACACAGCATTTCCCCTGAATGCACACCCTTATCTCCCTCTCACCCACTGACCTGAAAGGTTTGCATGCCTCAGGTATCAATGCGTGAGAAGAAACAAAAAGCCAAAACCAAAAATCCATCAGTCTCCAGCTACTTTTGGTTTAATCCTTTATCTACTGGGGGGAAAAGCATCCTATACGTCCAGTGATCTATCATTGTAAGGTTAGCCCTCCAATTTGTTAACACCGTGCACGGGTCAAACATCGACACCCTCACTCCTTACGCAAGCACCTCTCTAGTCACGTTTTGGGTCTGAGTCTCAGTTTTTCTCTAATGAAAGACACAAGGCTATCATCGAAATGCAAAAAGAATTAAGAAAAATAAGCTATGCCTTTACCACTCCAATCCAATTTTTACACACATACAAAGGGGAGGGGAGGGAGAGAAAATTAAAGGAATCTGACAGAACTCAAACTAGAGGAGTTCTCTGTTTCTTTTTCGTTTCGTTCGTTTGTTTTTTAAAAGGAAAACTTCTGTGCAGGAACCCCCTCAGGAAGCACTGTCCTCTGAGGCCAAAACGAGCAGCAAGTCCGAGGTGCAACGGAATGACAGCACCACCTGCTGCAGTGTGCTGGCCGAGTCTGCAAGCCACATCCTTACTGCTGTTTCCCACTAGTTTTGTGGCCTTTAGATTTCACTTTATTGGGGGGAAGGAGAGGAAGGGGTGAAAAGACCGTGAACCTGGGAACAAAACCCTCACTCACAACACAGCCCTGAAAGCCTCCTCATTAAACGCTCTGTTAATAAGGAATGGGTGATTCATGATTTAACAATGCCAACGTTTGATGAGTTTGCAGCACGTGTTTATTTTTTTCTGAAGACAGAAAACAGCATCTGCCCCACCTACAGGCTGGGACTGTCAACTAATCAACACCAAAAGCAATACTCAAAAACGAAAGCAGAAACAGCAACAGAAAACTGCCTGACAAGAAATAGAGAGTTTTTAGAAAAATCAATTTTAGGGAATTAACAGCAATTTGAATAAAGGTTTGAAAATCTGTTTGTATTCAAAGTCCTGCAAACTGGTAGCTGAATTTCAACCTCAATTAAAACCATCCGGTCAAGCACATTATTATAGAAGGTATGAAATGTGAATCCAGTGAAAACTAAAGATCTCAACTGTCACTTCACTTCCTGCTTGCAGACAGGCATGAGAGAGTTAAGGTAACTCTGAGAACAGCCGCCCAACCCACCCAGGAAGAATCCGCTTGGCTGTCCTGGCTACCTTAATAAAACAACCGGAAAAAAAAATAGTCTTTTCTGGCAGTCAGTCAGCAATTAAATTTTTATACACTCAATTTAAGTTACTGAATGACTTCCCAGGGTTACTGTTTGTATTTTGAAGTTGTTCTTCCTCTTGACACAGTGTTCTGCTTGAAACTTTGCTGTGGATTTGAAGTATCCGACAAAACAGCTTTCAAACACGTTCGACAGGAAACACTGTGAAGCGCCTGTCATGAAACCTCGCTCACCACAAGTGAGATAAAAAACAAACAGTTAAAGCGTGTTACAACGTTCCTCCATTTTTAGAGAGCAACGTAACCACTGCTCTCCCTGTTCTGAGATACATACGGGAACCGTGCGGTGCAAACCTCAGCATTTTGTTGGAGTTACTAGCAAACTCAACTCCTGCCCGCGTCTGACCTTTGGCCAGATCACTCAGATGACATTTCAGCATGGCTCCTGTGGACGGCGGCGGCGGCTAATCCCTCTCGCTGCGATCACCCCCTGACCCACCGGTGTGCAGAGCGCACTCTCTCCACCGCTTCAGCGGCCAAGTGCTCCGGGCCTGCTGGCGGGGCAGGGCGGCCACCAGGGGAAGGGGCCTGCGCCGGCTCGCCCCGCTCCGCTCTGCGTGCCTCTCCGTCCTGTTCCCAAAGACCTAGCCCACCTCCCGCAAGTTTGTCCAGACCTGGGCCCCGAGCCAAGCCCAGCCTCTGGAAACCGCCTCGGAAACTTACCCGGTGGAGCTTTCAGCCCCCGTGCGGAGGAAGGGCTGCTCTGGAGAGGCTTCTTGTTACCTTCCATTCACATAATTTGGTTGTGCCTCATTGCATACTTGCTACTGCAGGCTTGCATCATGATTTGGGTCTGCCCACCAACTCCAAATATGCTCCATGTTTGGTCTTATGTAACATTTGCTACTACTGTAAAAAGCACTTGAATTACAAAGGTCCTGGCAGATCAACAGAAAACAAGGGGTGGAGTCTAATTTCATCTAATATGGTCATACAAGGCGTCCTGGCTGGTGTAAATTAATCCTTCTCTTTGAAAGGCAGCTGGCCAAAACTGAGGAAGATGGAATTTATAAATTTAACCTTCTAGAATGTGAATTACACCTGATTTTCCTAAGTGACTTAAAACTGAGAACTACTACTTGGTATATTAGAAAATTTACATGATTCATTACATATCTACACTTTAAGCCTGGACAGACCTAGAAGTTTTACTGTTATACATTTTTACAAATATCAGCAGTCTTTCTCCACATTCTATTTCCCCACTTACTTTAAAAGAACAGAAGTTTGGTATACCTAAGCATAGTTTTCATTAAATCTAGTAAGAAAAATCTTAACCCATTTTCTGTGCATGTTTGTAAAATACGTCTAATTTCAGAAAAGTATACATCTTATTGTCCAGAGTTCAATCACTGAATGACTGACTAAAGCTGGGGACCTTTTAGACTTTTAATCCAAAAACTTCTCTAAGCAGCTCTTTGGAAACCAGGTCTTCCTGATTTAGCTGTTTGCCTATCTCAGCCCTATTACACTCCCTGCATCACTACTCCCCATCCTGTCAATCGCCAGATCTTACTATCAAATAGACATGGAAAAAAGCAGCCAACTAACTGATCGGAGTTTTATGATAAAGGCTGCACACATAAGTAGACTCAGATGCCTGATAGTTCAGAATGCACATTTTTAAATGTCAAAAGGAGGGGGGAAATTCCTCTACAAAATACCATCACCCAAGACAGACTATTTGGCAAAAAGTCATGAATTACATGTGTGGAAAAGATTTGGCTTGGAAGGGGTGGGAAAGAGTTGTGAGGCATAGGAAATGGCTTCTATTAGACTAGACACAAATTCTAAATTTACTCTAAAGCAAAAGAGTAGTAGCCACACTGCTTTATTTTCACAGCAAGCATTGAGATGCTAACCATGGCAGCAATATTAAGATCTGGAGGGCTTTCTGAAACCTTCCCCTGCCCCCGCCCCGGATTTATGGTTCAAACAATGCAAAACTACGGTGGTTCTTAAAAGACATCAGAAGAACACAAGGAAAGAGCCATCAGTGGGACTTAGAAGGACAGGATAACAAATCTTTCCAAAGTTAATTAGCAAAAATAAGACATTTAGGTTAATTCACTGAAGGGTTTCATAAGCTAGCAGGAGAAAAAAAAAATACTATTGCTGTACTACCTGACTGCAACAAGTCTCAGCACTGCTCACTGCACCCACCTGCCCTTGCCCTCCCCAAGGGGGAGCTGAGGAGTCTCCCTGACGTCATCAATGGCAGAACTGAACTGGGATAAGAGGACCTGACTCAGACTAAGTCTCAGCTCCACGTCACTACACCCCTTAGCCTGGACAGCAGACTCCTTGCCGGTCTCCCAGCACAAATGCTTGCCTTTCTAATGTTCCCTTTTGTAGATGATGATGGTACTAGTGGGGAAAACAATCCTTATGAGAACCAGCCAATCCAAGACAATTTTGGGAACGGAGACTTTCTGTAACCCTGAGGAATTTCAGAATGAACTTCAGCTAACGTTCTTAAATGTTACAAACACACGTCTACGTTTAATTTCATACATGAACAAGAAAGAAATAATCCAAATTTATTTTTAGGACCTACATCAAAAAAGGGATGAATGATAGTGCAAACCAGAAAAATAAAAATGTGTACAATAAGGATATACACAAATATACAAAAACTGGGCATATAAAGCTCAGGCTGAACTTTTAAACACATCCTCTCTTACTGCCCTAAGCAAAATGTTTAACCAAATACCACCCTGTTCTGCTCGGAAAGCATTACTATTTTCTTCAAACCATTTCTCAGTATCTTATCCAAATAAAGTTCACATTGATATTAAATCTCCCAATGATATCACTGTCTAGGTTTGGGGACACTATTTTTTCTTATGAAAAAATAAACAGACTACAGGCTAAAAAAGACTACAGACTAAAATACCATTTTAATAGAATAACATCCATGCCTTACAGACCCAAACTGATAGGTATTGGCTGTGGTGTGCACTCATCAATCTCACTCTGGCTGCACAAAGGGAGTCCTGAACTGACACAAATTCTTCTGTGAATCAGCCTGATCACAGCAAACCAGCAAACCGGCAGCAGCAAGGAGGGGCTGTGAGGGCTTGGGTTGGGCCGCAGCCTCAGCACTTTTAGTTGTGTAGCCTTGGGCAGGAGACGTCTGTCCCTCAGGGCCTGTGTCCTCCCTGAGAGGCACTGATACCACCTCTTGTAACAGTGCCTTGGTGAGGAGTAAAGGAGGTGACACAGGTAGTGCAGTGCCCAGCACATCTTAAGTGCTCAATAAACGGTAGCTATTCCGTTTAGAAAGAAGGAGAAGCTGGATGGTGGACATCACTGGAAAGAAAGGATGACTGAGAGAAAGACAGAGGTTTCCGTTATGGAAGTTAGTGAGGTCCCCAACAAATCTTGGGATTTCCAAGTCCAATCCTGAGAAGCCAGCAGAGGTGTCATCTGGTGTTCTGCAGGGCAACAAAGGAGCTGTTGGCAGTTGGGAAACCCTGTGTTCCTATCACCAGTGGCAGCCAGCTCTCCAGTTTACAGGAGCACAACAAGCCTCCACTCCACCTCACTGTCTCAGCAGGCCGGGCGAGTTATAATTGGCCTTAATTGGCACTTACAGGAGCTTTAACATTCCTTACCTGCTGCCAAGGAGCACTTGCAAGGGGGAGAAAGTATTTTCAAACTTGGAAATACCAAGCAATTCATTCATCTGTGGGCCGCGAAGCCTGCTATCCAGAATCAGATTAGCTTCACCAAGAAACGCTGCTACGTTATTATCCAGCGCTCATTAGGCGCGCACGCCAGATTAGGAGAGGTGGGAGATGAAGTTTAAATGGGGATAATTCACCTTGGGGGCTAATAGCACGCAGCAGCCTCCCTCTGGTTGGCATTGTCTGATCTGTTTGGTGGACGCTCCTTCAGGGCTCAGCCGCACTTCGTGTGTGTGTCTCTTTTCAGCTGTTCAGACTGTTCAAAGGCAGGCAAATAAAGTATAACCTCATGGCCTGATTTACATAGGCTTTGTGTGAATCACAGTCTGACCTCAGCCCAGTTATTATTTGATACACAAAGTGAACACTGTTAAAAGGTGACCAATCACACCAAATTCAAGGAGGATAATGAGATCAGAAATAAAACTGACAACAGTTTTTCACTGGCCCCGCAACTGATCTCAACAGAAATTGTTGTCTTGTAGAAGGCTGCACATTTTGCAGAGAGGAATCTCAGCCTAACAGACCTAGATTTCTTCGCTAAGGTAAATTCCATACAGAATGAGTAGAAATCTCCCAGAAATGCCGGGAAAACTGCATATAATTGTTTAAGTGAATATTTTAAAAATCAACACTCGTTTTGAAAGATCTCTTTGCCTCATATCATCATGCAAACTACCACTCAAGCTCAAAAGGTACATCTACGCTGGTAGTAAAAAAAGGTTTGCACTTGTTTGAGAAATTGACTGCAAAGTCAAATTACAATTAATCACACTTCTGTATATGTGTGTAAAAACACTGTAAAAAGGCTTTAGAAAAAAAGAAATGGAAGTTTAGAAAAATAAATAAAACACCTACTCCTGGTGGCGATACTCTCATACATGCCTAGTAGAGGCACAAAGTATTAACAGCCTTTTTGGAAACACAATCTAGTAGCCTCTATTAACAATGCAAATAAATATCCTTTTTTGATCCCGGAATCCTTTCCTGAGACTCTATTCCATAGAAACAAAACCACTAGCAGTTAAGGACATATGTAGCAGGGTGGCTACTGCTGCTTTGTTCAGAGGCAAAAAGCAGGAAACAGTGAATGTCCACAGACAGAGGGTCTGGCTGAGGAAGCTACCGCACAGCCGCACCTTAGAACAGTAAGCAGCCATTAAAAAGGGGATTAGTGTTATCCTGGGATGCGAATGGATTTCCACATGGCATTGTTGAGTAGAAAAGAAGCAGAAGTGTGCATAAGAGGATTCTTTTTTTTTTTTTTTGGTAAAACTATGAACAGTAGCCCCTGCTAATAAAACATGAGATTACATGTGCCTGTAAAGAGTTAAGAGCATGAGAAAAAAATATAGACGGATGTATACTAAGATACATACTAAGAATGTACCAAGTTACATAGATGGATTAGAGTGGAGAGGACCATTACAGTTGGAGAAGGTGGAGTCAGAAAGAGCCAATGAAATAAGAAAGAACTAGGCTGAACTGAAAATAGCAAGTTTGAGATTACTACATTTGTGTATCTATGTAAATATATATGATGGGTATATGCATCTCATATATTCATGTATCAATCAAAAAAACCCATAAAGAAACTGACTCAAGGTTTTGTTATAAAAAATGCACTGTGAAGAAAAATTTAAACAGCATGAAATTCTGGTATTACATCAAAGCACTTTACCCTGACTATGGTACCCATTTCATTCGTTTGGCTACACAGACTGAGATTCCAATAACACAACTGAGCACAGTAAGAATCACAGAAGAAGGCCTATTAGGCACTCCTGCAAAACAACACCTTACTTTTTCTAAAGCTCACTACTAATCTTCTATAGTAGGATGTTTCAGCAATCTTTTAAAAAAAATATCAGGCATAAGAAGTAATGAAACAAATTTCATACTGGAGTTTATTTTTCACTCTCGGAAACTACAAATCAAGAGCTGTATCATGTGTGATTGGGGCTGACCGCTGGTACTCTAATTTATTTTAAATTGAGATAATTACCTTCCTCGATCTCTCTCTCTATTAACTTTCCAACACACAAGAGGAAAAAGTATACAATTTCTTTGACATTCAATTTGAGAACGGTTGTCTTAAAATATAGAAGTAAAATACAGAAGTAAACCCAAAGACTGGAATTTCTATACACACAATAAGAAATGAGGAAGGAAACAGCTAAATGTAACCACTGTCCCCTGCCTCAAACCAATTTTAGGGGCTCGAACTAGCCTGTGCATGGGAGGGACTGCCCCAGCCAGGTAGTACGTAGGTGCTACAGCATAAAGAAACGACAGAAACTCCCTCTTCTGGTCAGATGGAAGACCACAGTTTAATGCGGTTGACACAGCAGGTGTGTGTGTATCTTAACTAGTCAACACACAAATTAGCCTTGTGAAATGACTATTAGGAAAAACATCTTTCAGCAAATATAACTAAAATACGGATTTATATCCTGGGACGTCCCCTTTAAAATCTGAACCACAGCCATCCTAATGATTTCTATATGTAGAAGTCAAGAGTAGCACTGGTGAATATTAACTTTATTTTATGTATTTATTTATTACTTATGCTGCTGGAAACTCACGTTTTCACTGCCTCCTTCTAGTGACACAAATCAGAGCCGTTGAAGTAGTTCATTAAGTCACAGTAGCACTAACCTAGAGGGCAGCTCTGACTAGCCTCCAGGTGGAAAGTCAAGACACCGAAATACTGACAGACATTTCCAAAGAAGAATGGGTTTTAAAGCACTGCACGTGATAATGTAGCACTAACAATCTAAACGTCCACCAAAAGGGAACAGGTTTAATTAAATACATTAAGAAAGTGGAATAATAGGCAATCTTTAAAAAGAAGGAAGTAAAATAATGTGCATTAACATGGAAAAATAAGCTAGATCATTAAGTTTAAAAAAGTGAACCTATAATAAGTCAAATTTTTCATGTGTGTGAGGAAACGAGAAATATACAGCCAAATATTGCTTTGTCCAGGATCTAAAAACCTTCCAAGGGTTTATGTCAACCTGTACCCCTGAAAAGTAAGATGGAGGAGATTTACTTATTCTGACTGCATTGATTATCCTCTTGCTGTTGGTTAATGTTTTTCTTTCGTGATGTGCATTACTCTGTTAATAATGAAAAAAAATCAAACACATGTGTTTTTCCTTTTTAATCAGTAAGTTTCTGTTACCCACATGAGAGCATCCTTTTGTTTCCTGGCTTACATGACTAAATTACTATTCCACTAAAACAACAACAACAACAACAAAAACAAGCTCATATACACACTGAAAAAACAACCCCATGATCCACAAGTTAAGTAAATCCACCCAGCTGCTTGGGGCTAAAACTCCGTGAGCCATTCCTCATCCCTTCTTTTCCTGTATCACTCAACCGCAGTCTGTCAGCCAGTCCTGCTGGTCTTCTACTTCCGGGCTGATTCCTATTCCATCCGGACCTCTCAGCCTCTGCTGCTACCATCTTCACCTAAGCTTTCTCTCCAGATCCCGCCCTCACCTTTGCAACGCAGCCCACTAACCATCTCCCTGCTTCCACTCTTGCCCTCCGTGTTCCACAGAGCAACCAGAAATCAGACCAAGACACTTCCTTGCTCAAAATCCTCCACTGACTTCGCATGGCCTGCATCAGCCAATCCTGATTCCTTCCATCTGGCCCCAGCACCCCCTTCTCCAACCTCAGTCTGGACCCCCCTCTCCTCCTTGCACACTGCTTTTCCACCTCCTCACTGGCCTTTCGGCCAAGCTCATGATCTTTGCACCTGCTATTTTCTCTGTGCGGAACACTGCTCCTCCGGATCTTCAAACGGCTAGCTCTTTTTCATCACTGAGCTTACATATCAACTCCTCAGAGCAGCTTTCTTTGACTAGCCTTACCTGAAGTGAATATAAGCTGCATGAAACCAAAGACACTGCTTTCCAAAATCAGTGGAGAGGAATGCCTAGACAGAAACTTGATAAAATATTTGTTAAATGTGTGAATAATATCACTGCCAGTTTATGATTTTTAAAAAAAAAACCCAAAGGCGGGACTTCCCTGGTGGTCCAGTGGGTAAGGCTCCACGCTCCCAATGCAGGGGGCCTGCGTTCGATCCCTGGCTGGGGACTTACATCCCACACGCATGCTGCAACTAAGAAGCCCACATGTCACAACTAAGAAGTCCACGTGCCACAACCAGAGATCCTGCATGCTGCAACTAAAGACCTGGTGCAGCCAAAATAAATAAATTAATATTAAAAAAAAAAACAACTCAAAGCTGCAGACATTACTAAAGGCACAGATTTCAGTATAAAGGAAAATCAATACATTTTAAAACTAGAAATTAAAATGTTGCTCCTACAAATGGCATCAATAACACCACTTTAAATATACCTGCTTATTATACAGCTAAGAAAAAAAGATAAAATTATATTAGGGACAAAGTGATCCTTTATCTGATGCTACTGTTATTTGAAAATTTTAATTAGCACTATATGCTTCGTGGTAAAGAAAAACTGAATTCACTGCATTAATTATACATCATGCTTTTCAGTGACAAAAAGCTTAGATCAAATAGTCAACTTGGAATTTCCTTCGAGAAGGAAACTAATGTCTACCCTGACATTGCTCCCGTTTGATGTGCCTGCTCTGGTTTGCTCCCTTCTCTGGCTCAGCCCCCAACTGCTGGAGAAAGGCCGGGCATGCGTCTTTGAAGCAAAAGAGTGACATACTTTTGGCTCTGCAACAAATTTCAATCTTTATACTGACTGTAGAAATAAGCCAACCAATTCTCTAAAGAAGCTACAAAATGTTATGAGGCTGAAACAAAAAGAGGAGGAGCTTGCCTTTGGACAGCTACTATGATTTAGGGTTAAATAAAGTGGAACAGGCCGAAGAGAAATCCAATGACTATGCTAAATCAAATACCTACCTACTACCGTTACGTCTTCGAATTACTAAATGTCCTCTCTGAGGTAATGGGTTTACAATGCTGACCCAGCCACTCTAAGCAAACTTAAAATTCTACCTGAGCTAGAACATCTGTCATTAATGACAGTTTTGTGATGTGGAATTCATCACATCTTCTCCAGATTTTCTTTTAACTCTATACATCCTTATTATATGCAAAAGAAACAGACGTAACTAGACAGAAAACCCAGCCTGGGACATTTTATCTGTGTGAATGAAATTTAATTTAGGAGTTTGAGCTGTAAACTGGGAATAAAACCATCCATTCAGTGGGTCGCTAAGAACAGGAAATAAGATAACACATGCAAAAACACTTTGTGAGTCAAGTACTATTACAAATTATCATTAGTCTACGGACTTTTAAATGAATGCCAATCCCCAAAAGATTAAGTATTACTGAAAGTTTCCAAGTAGAATAAGACCCAGATTATAAGAATGCAGTGGCCAAATTTAGCTAACAACTGGAGAGAAAAAACATTTTTTTCTTTATCCAAAAACAAAGTTACTTAATAGCCAAATAAAACAACTCATTCAAAACACCCGAATCCATCACTTTCCATGTCTAAATCCAATCGGATGACAAGAGGGCAAGGGTGTTTTCTTTATTAAACAGCAAAACCTCTGCTCTGTGATGCAGATTAACTTAATTATATGATGGCAATCACTGGTCACAACTATGGAAATTGTTGTCAATGGGACTGGCATTTGTGCCAGAAACAGTCCATGGGATCTCACAGAGTAAGATTCATTTTGCTCTTAAGCTAACGTTCTTTGAAACCAATTAATTAGCTCAAAAAAGTATGAGTAATTTCTATTTACTCATCCTCTGATGAAAATGACATTTTAGAAAAATATAATTTATGCTGGCACCTAAAAGAATCCAAACCACCTCAGTGCACTTTAAGGAAGATTACGTCCAAGCAATGCGTGTGGCTGTCAATTTTACAGGATTTGTAATATCTGCAAGTGGAGAAAGCTCTCAGACTGCAGAAGTGTTTCTGCTAAAGGTACTTTCACAAAGTTATGAAAAAGCCAGATTTATGACATCCCCATCTGTGAAGCGAGGTTTGAGAGAGGGGCAGATGTTTTACACCAGGCCCTGACTCCCACGCCACTGACAGCACCAGGGAGGTGCACAACATATAACATCATAGGATAAATGGCAAAGGGTATTTATCTGTGATCCTTCTGCAGGTCAACATAAGAGCTGAGAATTCTGTGGTTAGGTAAGGCATTTCCTAGGCTAGGGTTGGCCTCAGGAGACAGCTCCCTGAACATCAAGAGGAAACCAAATCCAACAGCTTGAGCTGGTGTTTCCCCAAACATGGAGTAGGTATCACTCTCCAACATTAATAACATTAAATCTAAAGTGAAAACTTACTCCCTTCCCAAATCTCTTTCAAGTCTTCTGGTAACATCATGCTACTCTGTGGATGACACTTGCCTAAAACGCGCTGGTCTCCCTTCTAACTAAGGGAGCAGGCTTCAAGGCTCAGCGCTGACACTGGCAAGGGCAGCAACAAAGAACTCAATCTTTTCACTGTATTTATTTCCACACTTACCATCTACGACCAAGGATATTAGTTTTCCCGTTGATGATTCTAGTAAGGTTTTCTTTGTGAAAGATTTATTTAAACAGAAGTGGTCTGATTTAAAGAAAAAAATATTAAGTGGAATTAAAGAAACAAATCATAAAGATGGAACTTGATGGATCACAACTGGGAAAAAGGTGGCAGAGGCATACGTGTTCAGGACTGAGCCACAAGGTGAAAAAGTGGGTCAAGCCTAATTCATCTGAGGCAAAATACTTCAACAGCTGACATTCAAGCAGGGTTTCAATTAACTGTTGAGATGCACCTGTCCAAGCTGAATCAACATCATTCATTTATTTCACCTAGGTAAGATCAGCCCGCGTCTGCCTGAGACGGGTGGAGAGAAATTACGGCATTCTTCACGAGCAAATTCAAAGAGAAGCAGCAGAGCACAGCCCAGCGCAAGCACACAGACTCTAAGCATCACCTGCAAGGCTCTTTCAGCACAGAACCCCACAGGCTCCTCACAAGTCATCAGCTGATCCTGCCTATTCAGATCCAGAGTAAATGTATGTGAACAGGAATACACAGTTTACACGATTCAGTAGCCAGATAAGGACAACACACTTATTCCTAACTAAATTATTAACTCAGATTCCCAACTTGGTCAACAACCTGAAAAGAAAGGCTATAGGGAATGTCACCATCTGAGCCCTCTTTCATACTTAAACTTTTAGAGGCAATTACTGTGAGATTTCCAGCACATGATACAAAAAGTTAAAAATCAGTTAAAAAAACCAAGGGCCTCCTTTCATGCCATCCTTGCTAGACTCAACAAATCTCTGGGCCCTGATCTGTGTCAGCCACCACACCAAGCACAGGAATACAAAGCAGCAGCCCCCATCGAGGGAGGGGACCTGTTGTGAGCATAATACATCCTGGCCAGCCTGTGGGTCAGAACCAGCCTAGATAGCTGTGTGGAATGCAGATTCCCGGGTCCTATCCCTGGCGACTCCCAGCCAGCTAGTCTGCAGTGGGCCGTAGGAAGGGGCCACTTAGGAAGCTCCCCTTGGTTATGGATGCATAGCAGGTTTGGGATTCAATGATTCAGTTATATTTTTAAATCTGAAATGAGCAGTAAGAAACATCTCATTCCTAAAAATACTGAATAACTAAAGAGAAATATGAGGCAGCCTGGACTGTTTCAAAACAGTAAAACATCAAGAAAGCATGGTATTATTATGCAGTTTCCAAGAAAGAAAGCAATCTATACTACAAGAGCAATCAGACTATGAAACTGCAAATGCCAAAATGACACTACAGCCAGTCACCATCATTGCTCCAATGGAAATCCTGGTTCATAGTTAACTCCCAAAAAGGCAGCTTGGCTAGCAAAAAAGTACAGGCACGCTCCACAGATACTACACTGAAGGTATGGTTCCAGACCACCGCAACAAAGTGAATATCGCAAAAAAGCGGGTCACACAAATTCTTTGGTTTCCTGATACTTAGTTTACACTATACTGTAGCCTATTAAGTGTGCAATAGCATTATGACTTAAAAGAATGTACATACCTTAATTTAAAAATACTTGACTTCTAAAAAACGTTAACCATCATCTGAGCCTTTAGCAAGTTGTAGTAGCAACAAAAATCACTGATCAAAGATCACAATAACAAACACAGTAACAATTAAAAAGTCTGAAATGTTTCAGGAATTCCCAAAAATGTGACACAGAGACGGGAAGGCAGCAAACCCAGCTGGAAACATGGCGCCAATGAATCTGCCTGATGTGGGGTCGCCCCCAACTTTCAATTTGTAAAAGACGCACCATCTGCGAAGAACAATAAAGCCAAGCAGGGAAAGTGAGGTCTTCCCGTAGCTCTCTCACTACTCTGGGTCATAACCTGCTCACCAATTCAGAATACCATTACACCAACATGAACTGAGTTATAAGCCTTGCTGCCTTTGCAGCTCCCTCCCCGTCACTGCCAGGCAGCAGTGGTTTTAAAGGAACGGCCTGCTGAATTTTGTAGCAACTACTCATTTGGTCATAAAAGTCACAGATGAGTATCAGAAATACATGAATTCACAGAAGCCTGCCCACACATTTTCACCAGTTTCATCAAAAGATAAGACAGTAGAATCTCTCCTTTGGCAGGTACGAGTTCTTCCTACAGTAATAAACAGATTGCAATGGCTACTTAGAAATTTCTTGAATTTCAAAAACATTTTTTTGGTTTTTTTTTTTGGGGGGGGGGGTGTTAACTCTGGAAAATGAACATGCAGCAAAGTCCTTCTGGAATTACAATAAAGAAAAATGAATTCCAAATACTTCTTCCTGTTACAACCCCTCACCCAAAGACAGAAGAGACACTGCAACATTAGGAATGGTTCTTGGTCTTGGGTCCCCTCCACCTCTCCTTTCAGGTGAGTGAGGTGTCACTCCCAAACCAGCCCAGAGCCATCACACGGTGCCTTCCTCCACTGCGTGGAGTTGCCCCCAAGGCCACACACCTGTCCATCTCCAAACCTCCTGTTTACTCCATCAGCCTTCCTGGCTGCTGCCCCAAAGAGGGACCTCCTTCTAAATTTTCCATCTGAATCTCTCTCTCAGCACTTGGCCCTCATCTTTCTGCCAGAGACTCCCTTCTTTCTTACAGTTTTAATATTTCACTTGCCACTAGAGGGACCAAAGCCCCCATCTAGTGGCCTTTATCAGTTGCATTTCCTGCCTGGCTACAGAAGGCATTGGATTATACATGTGAATCTTGCATCCACACCACACCTTCTTCTATTAATACTTCGCAAGTTACCACAATTGCTTTGTCATTCAACAAGTATCTTATTAGAAGACACTGTGTATGCTACACACTGGTAGAGAAAAAAAGTAGAAATAAGATTTTAAGACTTTCCCTTCCCCCACCCCCTAATACAGACATTCTCTGAGAGACAGAGGAAGATAAAGAAAATCCCCTCCATGAAATGTGCTGTAACTGAGTGAAGTGCTTCTGAAAGAGGCGACCCTCAAGAGGGCCCCCTTCTGCCTAAGGAAGTCCTGGAAGAGGTAACACCTTTAAGTGGGCCTTGACACCAACAGCAGCTGTTCTCAGACTCCTTTCTAATCTACTTTGGCCATTCTCTAGAGCATCAGTAAGTTACATCACTCAGGTGCTAAAAAACCTGTAGCAGGTCCCCACCAACATATCAGGGCCGGGGTGTCTGACGGCACTGAGTTCTCTGAGCAGTCCCAGCCTGCCTTTGCACACAGCTCTTCCACACATGGGTACATCAGCTCCGGCCAATGGAGTCTCCGGGGAGGACGTTCCAGATAGCCTGGAATTTCCAGCCTCTGCGCCTGCTCCCATCATGCCTGCTGCCAACCTGGGGCCACCAAACATGGCTGTTCAGTGCACTAGCTGTGCAGCTGTATGTGGCAGCCCTGTTCATCCCCATCAAAACATTTCCCATTTTAGGGGATTTTAGGTGATTTTTTTTTTTTAAGTTTTTCTGCATTCTCCACAATGGACCTGTATTACACACCTAAAAATTGAGGGGAAAAAATCTGCACATGGGAAAAATAACCCATTCTACCCTTCAGAAGAGGCCAATGTGAAGGCGATTTCCTTTAAGAAGCCTGCTTTGAGTTTACTGTGCAAGAAGCAATTCGCGCTCCTCCTTGCTCTTAAGACCTTGGACTGTTTCACAACTTTCAACACATCTTCCTGAATCTACGGCTGTACCCTTTCTCTCATACCTGTCAGTGTTGGGCACTGCATGAGGGGCTTCGCCACACTGTTTCATTTCATCCTCTCTGGGAACCAGTGAGCTTGCTATTACTGTCCCCACATTATAACAAAGGAAGCCAAGGTTGGAAAATTTGCTCAAGGCAAAGACCTAACCTATGGTTCTTGCAAGTTGAGATTTAAATCCACTCTAATCTGGCTTCAAAATCCTTAACTCCAAAATATTTGGCAACTGATTAACTGCCTGTTCTGATACTAGCCACTTAGTCTTAAGCAAGGAGACAATATCTTATTCAGCTTTGTACTCACTCTGGTGCCTATTCCTGGGCCTCACCCAGAAGCAGAAACTCAAAGAACTTTTTATGATTACATAAAAGATTCCTTGGGGAAAAAGGTGGGATGTTGATTATGATGGTGTGACTCTTAAAACAACTGCTGGGACTTCCCTGGTGGCACAGTGGTTAAGAATCTGCCTGCCAATGCAGGGGGCACGGGTTGGATCCCTAGGCTGGGAAGATCCCACATGCTGCGGAGCAACTAAGCCAGTGCATCACAACTACTGAGCCTGCACTCTAGAGCCAGCGAGCCACAACTATTGAGCCCGCGAGCTGCAACTACTGAAGCCCACACATCTAGAGCCTATGCTCTGCAACGAGAAGCCACCGCAATGAGAAGCCTGCACACCACAACAAAGAGTAGCCCCTACTCGCTGCAACTAGAGAAAGCCCTCACGCATCAATGAAGACCCAATACAGCCACAAAAAAAAAATTTTTTTTTTTAAATCAGCAAAAAACAAAACAAAAAACAACTGTTGTCCAGCCCGACAAAAAAGCCCTGTATGTTCAAAGCGGGGCTGTGTCCCCAGCTCTACTCCCCCACTTAGCCTTAGTCTATTACCATCTTTATCTCTGAACCATGCTCCCTGCTTCTACCCTTCTCTCACAGTCTATTCCCAGCAAATCAACCAGTGAGATGGTCTTGTGTTACTCCCTTACATAAACCTTCCAATGCCACCCAAACGGCTTATTCCTCTGGCCTACAAGCCTGTGCACGAACAGGGTCCTGGCCCAAAAGGCCTGACTTCCCAAGTCTCTACTTTCCCCTCTAACTTCACTAGCCTTCTTCAGGTCCGTGCCCTGGCGCTGTCCTCTGTATCGGATGCGTTTATTCCAGATCGCCGCATGGGTGGCTCCCTCTCAACACTTAGGGCTCAGGTCACCAGGGTCACCTCCTTAGAGGCTTTGCTTGAACTCTATTACAGAAAGGCTCTGCTGTTACTCTCCGTCTCAAGCCTGCATTTGTAGAAGTGAGAACAATGATGAAACAACTCACAGCTATTTAAGTAAACATGTCTAGTCAGTTTTGCCTTTCTCTCCAGTGAGATTTTAAACTACATGGAGGTAGGAATCTTACCACATTCCCAGTGCCTGAAACAAGCTGACTGCTCAAATACTTCTGAGCTGTTACTGAATCTAACTGGATATAAAATTAAGTTTTATGATCAGGATTTTTTAAAACACTTTAGGCAGCATTATGACAATGCGAAACAATCCTATTTGGATTCTCCCATGACTGACATTGAGACAACAACAGGCTTGGAGCATAAAAGACCAGGAGCAGCTCAGAGGTTCATGGAACTGAAGTCACAATGCCTCATTCTAAGCACAAGCACATTTTGAGGGGGGGAAGACAGCACAGCTCCATCATATGCACAAATTACAGCAAGACGGGTTTACAACTACTGAACCTGGACGTTTCAAAATCACATTTCCTTTAAAAGAAGGAATGTCTCTATACTCTGTGTGTGTATATATAATTTTCCCATCCACTAAATTCACAACCGTGAGATCTAGAAGGAAACAAACCTTTTACTACACTGATACAGCATTTCAGCAAAGATTTTATACAATACATTTTTTCCCTGTCAAATTTTAACAAAAATCAGAAAATGCACATCCCTTTCAAGAAAATTCAGAAGATACCCAACATCTCATAGGCATTAACCCATTCAGTGCATTAGAAAACCTACTTCCTGACAGGGTAAGGGATATTATATCCTACCCATGCTGTCACTGGTCTTCAGTTTGAATTCCGCTCTTTTACTCTCTAATAATCATTTTTAAATGGTTAAGCACTTACCATGATGTGATTGAAATGCTTGCGGTTTGACAACCTGATTACAGTCGTTACACACCACCAAGTAGAAATCATCGTGGGCTGGACAGAGACCAAATATTGGCATGTCTGCAATAAAGAAAGAGAGCATCACTCACTCATGTGGTTCTTGTTAATATGAAATCGTCTGCGGTGGCAACAGTTTCTAAAGGAGCTGCCTTATGATAAAGTGCAAAGGATAAAGTTATTCCAGTTTAAAGGAACTGATGTGACACATCATGACTATTAAGAGAGAAATCAAATCAGGCTTACAAAAACACTGTTATAAAGGGTTAAAATAAAATGCACGACAAAGCATTAGTAGGAGGTAAAACAGGCAAATTTATGAAAATGCGAACAATGAATACATTCACATAGTAAAGCAACTTTAGATGAGCTCCACCAAGGGTTATGAGGAAGAATCTGCAACTACATAAAATGCCTAGCAATTCATCAAGCTGTACCATCTAATGGTTTTGTGTGTTTAACTATGCATTCTATTCCAGCCATCTGGTCTCTGCATTCTATGGAACAGTTGAGAAAGGAAGCAGAGGTTTCACTGAAGAGTAAAACTGCTGGTTTTGTCACCATGTAATACAAAGAAAATTATTTTCATACTTTTTTTCTTTTCAGGTCACAACTAACCTTAGTCCTTTTGCTTATGTATACTGATGCCACTGGACAGAAAGAACTTCAGTACAAGCACAACATTTCATACATTAATCTCAGTTCAGTCACTAGAATAAGGCAAGATACAAGTTGCATTTTTTTATAGTAAGAAGTTAACTTAAAACACAGATGTAAAACTAGACTATCTACACATACATGAAAACTGGAAGTATAGTAACTTGATACCTGGTAATATACGGTTAATTAAAAAGTCCTAACTGTGGACAATTAATTATTAGTAACAATCTAGGGAACAGAGCTAACAGTTCAAATCCAGAACCTAAACCTCTTAAATATTTCAAAATTGGTATTTTACACTATATGCACTATTTAGAATATCTGCAGTGAATGGATAACTAGCACATTTCAATTAGGCAACTATTTTAGTAGGTCAAATACCAACTTTAAAGGGGGCAAAAAGATAGGAAAAGCTGATTAGCATCTGCTTTCTTTCCTGTAAGATTTAATTTCACACTTTCTCCAGCTTGGGTGAGCTTGGTGGTTTTAAAGGAAACAGAAAATGCCCTGAGGTGATGTAAAGTGATGATAATCTCTAAAATGTCAAATTGTTGATCTAATATCTACATAAAGCTATAGCTCAGATTTTCTTAAACAGTTTCTATTACACTGAACTGCACAGATAGCTAGCTGTCAATCTGAAATATACCAGGGGCCAACACGATTCTGGGATGCAGCAGTGGCACTTAGCAGGTTCTGCATGCTAGGATCTCATTTTATACTCACAACTACTTAGGTATTGATATCATTATAACCCTGCTCTAGAGAGGAGGAAACTGATTCATAGGAAGGTGAACTACTTTGTCTAAGTCAATAGCTGAGATTTGATTCTGACTCGTAACAATGGCTTGAATTTGGTCCCTTGAAGACCAGAGGAATATGATTTCTAGAAATTCCTTCCAGATTCCAACTCCAGTAAGTTGAACGTCAGGGCTGAACACCTTGACAGCAAAAAACTGATAAGATAACATAAGAAGGTTCTAACAGACTGCTGACTTCTGTGACTAAGCTTAATAATTCATAAAAAATAAGAGCCAAACAATGTGCTATTTTCTTTGAAAGCATGCCCACATTGAGTTAAAAATAGTACATGTGGGAGAAGAGAAAAGGTTATATCCACGCAATGATCAACATGTAATACGCCACTTTCAATGGCTACAGTTTGACGTGACATTTCTTATCTTTTTTTTTTTTTTTTTTGGCCACACTGTGTGGCTTGTGGCATCTTAGTTCCCCAACCAGGGATTGAACCTGGGTCCCCTGCATTGGACGTGCAGAGTCTTAACCACTGGACCATCAGGGACGTCCCAACATTTCATTTTTTAAAATAAAAATTTAAGGTAGTTTACCTTAAGTTCCATATATCCCTATGCTAAATCACTCCGATACAGGACAACTAAGATGGAAAGTATGAATTACAGAAATGGCAAAACATTCATAATTCACAAATGCCTATAAATGTCAAATCAACAGCTTCATTAATGAAATCAACTTGATTAGTTTTATTAAGTAAACAGTAGTTAAAGTATTACCTTACGTGGTCTCAGTTTAGACTTCAGGTTAGACTTGGGCCTCTGCAGTGTGCCTGGGTTGTGTGGTTTCTCACAGCACTCTACGTCAAGCAGTGCTGCTTAAAACACGTCACTTTGCCAGATACCAGGTACTGCTGGGGGCTAGCCTCCCACCCCTTTATAAATAAGGCAGTTGTAAAAAATAAAAAAAGTATAGTAATCCTTTCAAATAATAAGAATTCACTTGGCCGCAATGATGTTTATGTGGAATATTGGGTTTTTTTTCTTTTTCTTTTTAAATTCTGATTCCTTTGATCCTTTTGTGAGACTCAGAAACACTAATAAAACTAAGTGAGTAGGGGTGAGTCTATGAGGGGCCAGGAATTTATACTTCTGTGGAAAGTTCCATTTCCTCAATAACTTATACTTATTTGCGATTGATGATGACAAAAGCGATGGCCATTTTAAAGATGAGCAGGAGGCATTTTCTGAGAGACTACTATATGCCAGTTTCTGAGCTAAGCTCGTCTCATAAGCTTTATCCTACAACATAATCCTCATTTTACCAAGGGAGACAAGAACTTGTCTAATTTCACCCAGCAAGAAAGCACAACCACAGATGATTGAACCTGGTGTACCCCCCCCCCCCCAAAAAAAAAAAAGAAAGCACAACCAGGACTCAAACTCAGGTTTGCAGCATCTGTGAACTTAGTTCTTCATCTCTTAGTAGCGCATCACATCTCCCTAAAAAGCCTCTGTGTGTGTGTGTGTTTCCTTCCCTGTGGAAAGAAACATGGTACACTTAAATGCAGTTCATGTTACCCTATGAAATCAAGTTCCTGTTAGGAGAACCTAGAGCAACTTTAATTTTAGCTTTCAAAATTCTTTACTTTCAGATATCCTTATTTGGATGTAAGCTAGAGGATACAAAATAATTTAAATAAAATGTCTTCTTCGGGAAAAAAAAAAAAGGGAGTTCTATATCCTTTTTTCTGCACTGGGACATTCCAGAGGCCTTAGCAAGAGGAACAGCATGTGTAATGTTGTGGTAACGGAGAAAATGAAATAATGTTTGTGAGAGACAGTATGTATGTTTCTGAATATTTTTAAAGTGAAAGTTCATAATCAGCCCATCTACAAATTAACATATGGAACTTGCCCAAATGCAAGAAGAGAAAAGCTTCATTTATGACAGAAAACAAAACACAGTTCCTACCAAGTTAAGGTGAGTTCCTATTGAGTTAAAAAAAAAAAAGTTTGCTAAATAGTCTTTAAATACAGAACTTAAACCATTATACGAAATATAATGAAAGTTTTAAAACTGTGCTTGACCCCATGGACTCTGCCCTAATTTGAAAGAATGGATTTTACTATGTGTAAGCCCTAAGTCTTTCTCAGGATTCAGGTCACCCTGATCTTTCAATTACCGGCACCAACATCTAGGCCAACATATGCTTTGGAGACCCCAGGCCAGCAGAGCAGGAGGGAAGGGATTTAAGCACACGGACACGTGAGCACACATGTACAGAACCTCCAGAGTCCCGTGCAGAATGAAGGCCCTCTGGCCAAGGCCAGTCCTGGACACTTTGGTGCTGCCATCCCCATTTTGAGGACTGTGCCCAACAACCAAACAAGCTCTGTAGCAAAGCATTGCACCTTTGCAGTACCCTGTGCATCTCCCCTCTCCCACACACCCAAACTTCCACATGCCAACGATGCCCACATTTCTCTCTCTAGCCCAGACGGCTCCCAAGCGCTGTCTAGACTCACATATCCAACTGCCTACTAGACACTGCCATCTGGATGTCTTTCGTGCATCTCCAACTAAACAAGCACGTCCAAGAGAGCTTTGCTTTCCACCCTGCCCTGTTCCCCGCCCCCCAAAATCTTCCCCCTTTTGGATAAATGACCCTACTCATCTTCTCAAACTACAAACCCAGACATCACCTCTGACTCTGCTTCCCTCACCACACCCAGGCCACCAGCAGGTCCCATCAGCTCTACTGCAACACCTCTGTCCACGTCTCTCCATTGTTTAGGCCACCGTGGTAAAGCCTGTCACCAGCACCTTTCCTGTGGACTATGGAAGAAGTCTCCCACATGGTCGACAATCGCTTCCGCACAGGTGCCAGAGTGATTCCTTGAAATCCTCAAAGATCATGTGACTACCATTAAAATTTCCCAAGTGACTTCCCACTCCTCTGGGCATAATATCCCAGCCTTTACCATAACCCCCAAGGCACCGCCAGAGGTTTACCCCCTCCCTCCATCCCCTGTCCCCTCAGTCCCTGTTCCCTCTCCTGGGCTCGCTCTGCCCAGGCACACTGACCTCCATTCTCTCCTTAGAGAGCTTTCCTCCGCCAGACTCTGCCCTTGCTCTTCACCAGATGCCTCGTGCACTCTCGCACATCAGGTCTCAGCTCAGCTGTCATCTCTTCAGAGGGCTCTCTCCAGCTCCTCCCCAATGAGTTATTCTCTGTCACAGGTATTTTAAGCAGAGCGGCTGTGTGGGCCACTCCCCAGCGCTCTGAATCCAAGGTGACCTTGGGCAAGTTCTGTAACCTCTTTGAATTTCAGTCTCTTCATGTGTCAAATAGTGAGGATCACAGTACCTAATCCCCCAGGCACGCCCCCAGGGTAGAAAGAGTAGGAGAGCCAATACATGCAAAGCCTTAGACGGCCCCAGCATGGGTCTTACTCAATGTTCCCCAACAGCCTGCGAGGTAGGAGTCACGCACCCCCACCGTACTGCTCACGAAACTAAAGCACACAGACACTGAGATCTTACAACCTAGTAAGTAGCAGAGTCAAGATTTGAACCCAGGTCTCCCGGGCTCAAAAGCCCAGGTATTTCCCACATTCTCTCCGAAACACTGCCAGGATCTGCCTCCTCCGTGCCACTCCCACTGCCGGTGCGCAAGGTCAGAGCCTGGTGGCCTCCGCACACTGGTACAGCTCTCCTAAACAGAGCCTGCGTTTCTTCCCTCTCCAGCCTCCTCCACTCTGCTGCCAAAGCCACCAAACTGCAAAGTAATAAGGCCATTCCTGTCCTTGAAGACCTCTGCTGGCTCCAAAGTGGGATCTGCACCCCTGACCTACCTCTCTGTAAGCAAGGTCCTAGCACTCTTTCTCCTCCCATCTCTCCAGGCTGAGTCAACCTGCTCTAGACTCAAGACTGCATGGGTCTTCTCAGAACCTGCCTTGTTCTCTGCAATCCTACCTTCTGGACACAACTGTTCCTGCAGCACAGAAAGCTCTTCTCTCTTCCTTCTGGAATCCCCACCATTCAACAAGAGCTGTGCTCTTATTCACACCATCCATATCTCCATCACAGTCCTTCACTCACTGACGTATGACTTTTGAATGGTAATTTATAAGTGGATGTCCCTGTAGCCCTGTCGGACAGCAGACTCCTTGCCTTGCCTAGCACAGACCCTGAGAAGCGGGCTCTCGCTGTGACTGTGAAGTAATGACAGGCATCTGGAACTCTCGTGTAGCTTCCAGTTGCTCTGAGGATAAGAACTAAGACCCTCGACAAGGCTCTCTCCCTGCTGGCTGCCTGCACCTGGCCGCTCTGGCCTCCATTTTGCCCTGGAGCACACCAGGCTCTCTTCTGTCACAGCACCACGGTGCCTGCTGTTCCCTCAACTTGAACTTCCTTCCTCCAGATCTTGACCTGGCTTTTTACTTTACTTCATTTGATCTCGGCTTCAATGTCATTTCCTCGGAGACTTGGCTAGTCAGGGCCCCGTTACCTGCTCTCAGAGCACTGACTTAGCCTTACCCTGCAGCACCATGCCCCGTTTGTAACTATCCATCTAAGTGTGTGAGCCTTAATCTCCTCCTGCCAAACTAAGGTCCACATCTGTCTTGTTTTCTGCTCTAGAGACGGTGCCTAACTTGATGGATAGGAAGCAGCAAATGAAGGTACCAATACTATTAGGTGGATAGTGACTGAAGTATTAGGTGAAGTTCCTGTGGTGCCACCGTAAGTCAGGGGTATAATTGTGCCTTTATATCATGTAACGACATACAGTCACCCACTAGAACTGGGTATCCAGTGAGATAAAAGGTCAAGGGTGAGAAGGCTTCCCTTGAACACATGGTCCCATTCCTGAGGGCAGTTTCTAGTAAAATTTTGTGTTTTAGGGTCTGATTCGCAAATATGCACAATGGTGAATTCTCTTACGCTAGTGTGTGCAGTGCAGTAACTAAGAGCAGTTCTGGTGTCAGACTACTGAGATTCAAGTCCCTATTCTTTCTCTTACGAGCTACGTGAACACAGTTAAATTATGAACCTCTCGAACTTCAGTTTCCTCATCTGTAAAATACAGCGAACAGGACCTACACGTCACAGTGCTATTGTGGATGAAATGAACTAATCCGTGGACGGCATTCCAAGCTGAACACACAGTAAACACTCAGTGTTAGCAAAATAAACAAAAACACACAACGTACACACACCAGACATGTCCTGCTGCAAGGGCCCCTGTTCTCACTGATTAAACTGGCAGGAGATTGATAGATACACCAAATGGCAACTGACTATTTTACAGTGTGAGCTTAACTCAGGTGGCTCTGCCCCTGCTGCCGAGCACACACGCCTCCCTGTGAGCAGGGAAAGGCAGGGGAGAGGCAGAGGAGACGGGCCGGCGCTCCCCCTGCAGAGGGTCAAGGCCCAAGTTTCGGAGTTTAAGCTTTACCCTGCGAGGCTGGGAGAAGCATGGTTTTAAGGAAGGAAGCCACGTGATACAAAAGGTCACTCTGGCATGAGTGTGGATCTACTGTGGTAAGGGGCTGAGGGGGTGGTCCCCAAGGGCCAATGCAAAAGTCAGAGAGAGACAGGAAGTGCCCGTGGGATGAAGATGGGAGACAGCAGACTGAAGACATACTCTGAGGAACTCTGCAAAGAACTGGGGAGACCATGGACAGGGGGTGAGGCAGAGGGGAGAAAGCCAAAGATGGGCTGAAGTTTGTTCCTTGCTCACTGTAGCTAATGTGGCTGCACGGCTAGTGGGAGACACAGATGGAAGAACTTAGCTTGCTAAGGCAATAGAGCCTGACAGTTAAAGACACAGCCGCTAGGACCACACGGGCTGCATTCAAATCCCAGCCTTGCCACTTGGTGTCCTCATCTATAAATGGGAAAAGTAAGAGTACCTATCTCACAGGTTGTAGGAAGAACTAATGAACAGATGTAAAATGTTCAGAACAATGCAAAGTACTTTGTAAACATGAGCCATTTTTTGTCATCTTCCAGATCACTTTTCTCTGGTCTTTGATCTAAATAGTGGTTGTCTTCCCCCTACCTATTCCAACTCCCCCACCCACACACACACAGTAACCAGTGATGTTTTTAAATCATAAATGTCAACCTGATTAAACCCTTAGTTTACTATGTAAACTATTCCAATGTAGTCAGAATGAAAACCAATGCTTAGAAGGCCCTGCCTGATCTCTGCAACCTTAAGACACGGTCGCTCTTCACCCATGCCAGAGCTCTATCTCCTTGACAGTTATGCCCACAGGCCAACCACTTTCCCACCCCATGGCCTTTGCTAATTCTGTTCCTCTATACAGAATGCTTTGCCTGGCTGGCTCCGGATCATGGCTTACATTCCAATGAAAGACCTTCCCTGACCACCCAATTGAAAGCAGGACCTTATCTCCTCAGGCAATTCTCTCTCTTCACTCATTAGTTATCTGCAGTTTGTGTTTTGGCTATGGCCCTATGATACAAACTTCGTAAGGGCAGAGGCCATGTCTGGCGCACGGCAGGTTCTCAACAAAAGAATCTGAGAAAGGCCTCTACGTGAGACTTCCCAAGTTCAAATTCCAATGACATCACTCACGAGGAGTATGAACTCAGGCAAGTTCTTCAGCTTCAGTACCCTCATTTGTAAAATGGGGATGATAACAGTAGCTGCCTTAATGGGTAGTTCTGAGGATGAAATGAGTTAGTATCCATAAAGCTGTCAGAACTATGTCTGGCACGGAGCATGTGCTAGGTCTGTCTTACCTATTATGACTATAATTATTTCCATTTTTACTGTCAGTAGGTTACATTGGCCACTGCTTCTACTCTTTGCTGGTCTACAGCCACCACCTCTTGTACACTCAATGTATTAAGTACTCACTGTATGTCAGGTATCACGGCGAGTACTCTATGTACATCAATCTTTCACGTACCAAATGTCTACTGTGCCTAGACACGATTCTAGGTAGTGGGTATACATCAGTGAACAAAAATCACAAGAGCAACAATACCTGAGAAGCAGTACATATAACAAAAATAATAATAGTTTGCAATTACTGAGCACTCACTATGTTCCAGTGCTAAGTATTAACTCATTTGCTCTTCACAATACCACCCACTTTTCACTTTATATCTATTCCCACTTTATAGATAAAGCAAGTGAAGAACAAGATTACCTGCCTTAAGTCACAGAGCCAGTACATGGAGGAGCTGAGATCTGAAGATAGGCTACTCCCAAGCACATGCTCCTCACCACCTCACAAGAGCCTCAGCGGTGCTCAACATACTCCCAGCCTCTCCTGCCTTGTTTAATCAAAGTCCACCAAAGCATCCTATCGAAAAGCAGACTTCTGATACTACCTTTGGACTATCTGCTCTCACTGCTACATAAAGGTTTCCTTAGATACCAGGACTCTCACCCCATTAGTGCCTGAAACACTTCTAAGTAACCTGATGGACCGACTTGGAAGGCTGGTCTGCACGTAACTGAGCTTTTACTATAGTCAGTCCCAAATTTATTTCAAATGGTAATGGTCAATTCTGGGTACTCAAAAGGAATATCAATGATATAATAAAGTTTTTATCTGCTATTAAATGAACTTTAACATCTCAACTGGGAAAAGATAAAACAGAATTTTATTTCTACCTTCTACACACAATTCTCCCAAACTCACATTCTCCACTCCAATAATTAAAGGGAACTAGACCTTCCTTTGATCATAAGACATTACGTGATTGAACTAACCAGACACAAAACAAGGCCAATGAACAACCTGCCAAAATGTATGTGGTTTGAGACCCTGTCTGAACTAAAGCAGTCAATAAAATTAGATTAAAAAGAAGAAAAAGAAAAAGGAGATGTTTCCAATTAAAAAGCACCAACCAAACACCAGAGGACCAAAGCGTTAGAGAAGAAAACAGTCTTGTCTAATAGTTATTAATCACTATCTAAAAGCGACCAACCTTACAATGACCCTCCATAGATAAGTCATAAGTGCTACTGTTGTCACTACTTGTACTGAAAATGAGATACAGCACCTGACAAAGAGCAGAGGAAGCAAATATCAAAATCCTAGGGAACCTGGGTTAGGGAAGGCCAGATAGGGCTACAAAGGTGACATACATGACAGGCTACCTCTAACTACTCAAAATACTCTCAGCGAATTCTGACCTTTCAATCAGAAACCAAGACTGAAATGTGTCCTAAATCTAGAAGCACCTTCCAAAACCCTTAGGGAATCTTATCTGCATCATTACCATTCAGCTAAGCTTGTAGAATATGAGAAGATATGGGCTATAAGAGAGTTTACCACTTAGCTGGCATTATAACCTCAAGAGAAGTACTTATCTCTAGACATCCAGTTCCTGCATTTGAAAAATGATGAAAACAATGGTATCTATGTCAGAAGACTGTTGGACTGAATGAAATAATTCATGTAAAACGCTTAGTTCTATGTCTGTCTAAACACACTAAGCATAGTGCATGTACAGACTTAATAAAGAGTAGTGTTAATACTACTGTTGTTATTATTATTAAGGTTCCAGTTATAAACTTATGACTCAGTTAAGAATACCATTCTTGGCACTTCCCTGGTGGTGCAGTGGTTAAGACTCCGTGCTCTCAATGCAGGGGGCCCGGGTTCGATCCCTGGCCAGGGAATTAGATCCCACGTGCCACAACTAAGAGTTTGCATGCCACAACTAAGGAGCCCATCTGCCGTAACTAAGGAGCCCGTGAGCCACAACTAAGATCTGGCGCAACCAAATAAATTTTTTTTTTTTTTGAAAAGAATACTGTTCTTTCTTTTCTTCAGAAGGCAGTCAATACAGCAACACCACATCTGCCAGATACCTCGTATGCAGAAAACCCATGGATCTCATAAAACTAAAAACAGCATTAACTATGGAATGGTACTGCCTACTGACCTAGCTTTACATTTTTAAGTGGTTAGCTTTATACAGACCATAGCCTAGCCCAGAAAACCAACCTCAATGAATTTAAAAGAACTGAAATCATACCAAGTATGTTCTCTGACCACAACGGAATCAAATTAGAAACCAGTAACAGAAAGATACTAGAAAATTTCCAAACACTTGGAAACTAGACACTTCAAATAATCCATAACCAAACAATGAACAAGCTAAAGAAGAAAAAGCATACCACCGTAATAGTTGATGCAGAAAAAATATGCATGGTTTTTTAAAAAGTCCAGAGAAGTAGGAATAAAGGGGATTTCCTTAACTTGATAAAGAACATTTATTAAAAAAAAAAAAAAGCCTGCAATTAACATCATCTTTAATGCAGAAAGGCTGCATGCTTTCCTCTTAAGGTCAGGAACAAGGCAAGGATAACCACTCTCATCAAAGCATTGAAGTTTTAGCCAGAGAAGTCAGGCGAGAAAAGGAAATAAAAGACATACAGATTCGAAAGGAAGAAATACAACTTTCTCCATCTGCCGATGACTTGATGGTCTATGGAGAAAACCACGAATAATCTACAAAACAATCTCCCAGAATTTACCAGCTCAGCAATATTACAGCATACAAAATTTCCTTAGTCTGTTTGGGCTGCTATAACAAAATACCATAGATCGGGTGGCTTATAAACAATGAACATCTATTTCTCACAGTTCTGGGAGCTGGGAAATCCAAGATTAAGGCACCAGCACACTGAGTGTCTGGCGAGAGCCTGCTTCCTGGTTCAGAGTTGTCTTTTCACTGTGTCCTCCACATGGAGCTTATGGGGAGAAGGAGCTCTCTGGAGCCTCTTTTACAAGGGCACTAATCTCATTCATGAGAGCTCCACCCTCATGACCTAACCACTTCCCAAAGGCCCCACCTCCAAAAACCATCACACTGGGGATTAGGTTTCAATACATGAATTTGCGGTGGGGGGGGGGGGGGGGGGGGCGGAAACAATTCAGTCTGTACACCAGATTAACATAGAAAAATCAACCGTCTTTCTAGATATTCATAATGAACACATGAAAACCAAAAATCAAATGGCTAGCCTTCAGCTGGCACAGCATGGTAAGCAAGTTATTTGCTTTATGGTATAGCAGAGTATTATATGTGTCTGTGATGAATGCAGCAAACTAGAGAGCTGTATCTTCATAACTTCCTTAAAGGGATGTTATAATTATCTCATAGTTGTAAACTCTCTAAATATCTTACCAAAAGCATGCCCCAGAAGGTGCAGAACTTTTAACAGAAATTTAAAGTGTAATAGCTGTCTTGAGTTTGTTTCAGATTCCTCAAGTCAGAGGGGAAATGCTCTTTAGGTATTCCCTATCAGTGGTCACGATGAAAAAGAAGGTGTCCTCAACTCTGTATTCATCTCCAAGATGAAGCCTCACTACCTGAAGTGTGATCCACAGGCAAACTGTTTCGTATCACCGAGAACCTGGTTAGATTTACAGAATTTCAGGACCCAATCCAGAACTAGCAAATCAGAATCTATACTTTAACAAGATTCCCAGGTGATTTATATACATATTTGAGAAGTGCTGAAAACAGAACATCATATAATCTGGACTGAAACTTGAGTAACGTGACCACTATTGGATAAATTATTTATATCATATTATCCAGACATTTTCTAATCGATCTATCAAAGGGACATGGAACATATTTGCTCAACTGTACATCACTCAAATGTATGTTTAGTATTTGTACATTATAGAATATATAATAAATATACACTGTATAATGTATATTGAGTATATTAGTCTGCAGTTTTCAGTTATTGTGATGTCTGATTTCAGTACTGGCCTCACAGAATGAGTTGAGGAGTGTTCTCTCCCTTTCTATTTTTTATAAAAATGTGTGCAGGGTGGGTGCTAATTCTTTACACATTTAGTAAAATTCACTAGTGAAGCCATCTAGGCCTGGGCTTTCTTTTGTGGGAAACTTGAAAGCTACTAATTCAAATTCTTGTACTAGGTCTATTCAGATTTTCTAATTCTTCTTGAGTTAGTTTTGATAGTTGGGAGGTATCTTGCTTGGAATTTCATCTAGGTTATTCAATGTGTTGGCATACAGTTGTTCACAGTATTCTTTTATAACTCTATTTCTGTCAGGTCGGTAGTGATATTACCTATTTAATACCCGATTTTAGTAATATGAGTAATGTGGTGAGGTCTAGCTAAAGGTTTGTCAATTTTATCAAAATCAAATTACTCTAGGGCTTGCTAGGTGGCGCAGTGGTTGAGAATCTGCCTGCCAATGCAGGGGACACAGGTTCGATCCCTGCTCCAGGAAGATCCCACATGCCGCAGAGCAACTAGCCCGTGTGCCACAACTATTGAGCCTGCGCTTTAGAGCCCGTGCACCACAACTATTGAGCCCATGTGCTGCAACTACTGAAGCCCACGCGCCTAGAGCCTGTGCTCCGCAACAGGAGAGGCCATGGCAATGAGGAGCCCGTGCACCACAACGAAGAGTAGCCCCCACTCACCACAAATAAAAAAGAAGGCCCGCACACAGCAAAAGAGACCCAACACAGCCAATAAAACAAACAAACAAATAAATAAAATAAAATCACTCTACTCTTGTCAAAGTATCAACTTTTGGCTTCACTTATTTTTTCCCTTTGTTTTTCTACCGTATGGTTCATCTAATTCATTATTTTCTTCCTTCTGCTTACTTTGTGTTTGCTCTTCTTTTTCTAGTTTCTTAGGGAGCAAAGTCAGCTTATTGATTTGATATCATTCTTACTTTTTAATATAACTATTTACAGCTATAAATTTTCCCTTAAGTATTGCTTTAGCTGCAGTAGGTAAGTTTTGGTATGCTATGTTTCATTTTCATTAATTTCAAAGTATAATTTATCTTGTGATTTCTTCTTTGACCCACTGCTTATTTAGGAACGTGTTGTTTAATTTTCACAAACTTGTGAATTTCCCAAATTTCCGTTGGTTGTTAATTTCTAATTTTCTCCATTGTGGTTAGAGAATGTACTTTGTACTTGTATGATTTCAGTCCTTCTACACTCATTTAGGCTTATTTTATTGTGGCCTAACATATGATTCTGAGAATATTTCATGTGCACTTGAAAATTCCACTGTTGTTTGTTGTGTCTAATTGGTTTATGTTTTCAAGTCTTTGGCATCTGTGCTGATGGTCTGCCTACCTGTTGTATCCATTCTTCACAGTGAGTTACTGAAATCTCCAACTATCACTGCTGAAGTGTCCACTTCTCCTTTCACAGTGTAAGTTTTCTGCTTCATATACTTTGAAGCTCTCTTGTTAGGTACATGTTATCTTTATAAGTGCTATTTCTTCCTGATGGATTGACTCATTCATGATTATAAAATATCCTCCTCTGTCTTTAATGACTTTCAAAAGTTTATTTTGTCTGATATTTACACAGATAGGCTGGTTCTCTTTTGACTGTTTGTATGTGGTATTTTCTATTAATTTTCAACACATTTCCAACTTTAAATCTGATGTGTCTTGTTGATAGCATATATCACTGAGTCGTGATTTTTTAAATTCATTCTGCCCATTCCTGCCTGCTGGTTAGTGTTTATTCTATTTACATTTTATAATACTTACTGATAAGGTAGGATTTATATCTGTGATTTTGCTATTTAATACATGTACTATGTCTTTTTTCGTTCCTCTATTCTACTGCATCCTTCTGTGTTAAAGTAACAGATTCTAACATACCTTTTTAAATTCCCCTTTTTTTCTTTTACTCCCCCCCCCAAGTTATTTTCTTAGTAGTTGTCCTGGGGATTACAAATAACATCTTAACTTCAGACAATGTAGTTTGAATAAGACCAACTTAATTTCAACAGTATTTTATAAATGCATTGCTTTGACACGGCTCCATTTTGTGCTTTTTCCCCCTGCATGTGGGCCACATATGCTGTTTCTCTGCCTTATAATTTTTTGTTGAAAACTAGAAAATAAATATAATATAATGTGGCAATTCTACAAATGAGATACACCTGCCCTTTATGTTTGTTTAGTGATTTACCTGGTCTAATTGTGTAAGGTCTGTATTCTTTGTTACGTGTGCGCTTGGTTATTAGCTACTTACTGGACAGGGACTTCCTTAAATATTGAACCAGTAAGTCTCTCAGGCTTTGCTGAGGGGCTCTGTGCATTTGTTGGGACATGTCTTCAATGCTCTAGGAAGCAATTTATAACTCTGCCTTAGCCTTCACTTCCTGCTTGCAAAGAATCTCAAAGTCAGCCACAGGTGAGAGATTAGGGTTTTCTCAGGTCATTCCTTGGCATATGGACAGCCCTGTACATGCATGCTGTTTTCTTTCTTTTTTAAATTGAAGTATAGCTGATTTAATACATGTGGTTTCCTAGATTCCCAGGAATCTTGAAAATGTTGGCGTGCTTTAAAAACCCCAATTGACATCTCATTTCTCAGTGTTTCCTATATAGTTGTTTGGTCAGTCTCAACTTATATCACCACCTGAAACAACTGCAATGTGTAACAGTTGTTTTTGGTTTTGTTTTGTTTTGTTTTTAAAAAAAAAAAAACACCCTGGGGTAGGGTACAGTGTGAGCTCTGATATAGACAAGTTCTGAGAATGGAGCTTTTTAGGGAGCTACTAGACAGTTCAAACAGTGACAATTTTCTGGGCATATGTCTTTAGGGAAGCTCCAAACCCATTCTTTCCACTCTGATGGCTTCTAAGCTAGTGGTTTTCACAGCTACCATAGTTGTCAGGTTTGTAGGTTTTCAAAGCTACTGTGGAGCTGGGAGGTGGGGTGCACCAGCATTAAAACAGAATGAGCTAAAACATCACAGAGTTTGCTGTATTTGCAGAGATTCAGTTATTTTTCTTGTATAAATGCTTAATAGACCCTGCAAGCCTTTAATTTTTAGAATTCTGAAAAAGTTAATTTTGTCAGTTCTTGCCAGTGTTCTGTTTTTACAGAGAAGATTTTGGGAAGTCCTTACTCCAGCATTAGGAAATGCTTACTGGAAGTATTTTAATGTAGGGTAACATTATCAGATTCTTCATTATTTTCAACACTACTCAGACTTTGGAATGGAGATGGGAAGTCTGTGGTTCAGAAGCAAAGGTAAGAAGGCCAGTCATTTGCATTTGCAATAGTACCGGTGAGAGACATGGGGTAGCTTGGACTTGGAGACTGCAAGGAGATGGCACAGACATGATTCACAAATATTTAGAAGGAACTGCTGACATGACTTGGTAATGGCCTGGATACAAGGGTGGTGCAGAGAATGATGCCAACAAGTTTCCTGGCTTGTAAGACAGGATGGATGGGTGGTAGCAGTCTCTGAGAAGGAATCCTGGAAGAATGCCAGGTCAGATAATGAGGCATATACACTGGGGACATCTGAAATATAGGTGCCTCTGAGATTTCCAAGAAGATACCAAGGAAGCCATCATCTTGAATACTCTCCCCCAGTTTCAGGAAGATGCTTTATAAATCAAGTCCTAAAATATTATTTCTTCTATATGGAAAAGAAAAAAAAAAGGCAAGGCATGTATACTAAATGCCAATAATTCAACATCACCCAGGAATTAAAAACATGGTTCCAAGAATGATGAGAACCATGTATAATAAATGTCTGAGACTACTCATTGCCTACATGCAAGTGAATTAAAGCTTCCCCAAAGGCAGCTTTATTTAAAGAGAAGTTACAATAAAAATAAAGATAAATCTTTTCTCCGTCTTAAAAGATTCTGTTGCACTTTTGCAGACGTCGATTTAATGTTCTCATTGATGCCTGTGAAGACAAATCAATCATATTCGTTCATGCCTCCATTCATTTCATAAATACTCGAGTGCCTCCTATTTGCCAGCACTTGGTCAGACCTAGAAGACAGCTGGGAATAGGTCAGACTAGGACCCTGAAGTGTGACTTGCTCTTTTGGTCTCAATACCAACTTGTCTCAATATCATAGTTTTTTGGTTCTGTAATCCCTTCTGTTAGGACTCTCTTTCATGCATGAAATTCATTTGTACAGCTGCTTTTTCTGGTCAGAACTGGGCAGGGACAGATTTGTAAGGGAACACTAGGTGGGGGAAGGGAGGGTTGACTGCTAGTTAATTACTTCTATTCCTAATCTCTCCTAATGCGACCAATGTTTGTTCTGTTTAAACAGAGGAGGTGCAGTTTTATTACCACTGGGAAACATTAAAGTATTTTAAGTTTGTTTTGACTGTTAGCTCATTTCTGACCTAACGGGCAATACTTTCACAAGAAAGTTTTATGCGTTCTCTTATCTCAGTTTTGCTTCTTCAGACTTTGTAGTTTCACTCCTTGTCCTTCCAGAGGAAACTGGTCAACATACCTGAACAAAGAACTCAGAGCTCACTTACCAAAACCATATGCAAACAGATGTGGTTGGCAGATAACACCCTGCGCAGCCACAGTTCAGAGTGATGCCTCAAATTCAACACCCATTTCTCCCCAGCAGTTTGTGTGTTTGTTTTCTAGAGAGCGTCTAAAGTAAAAGGTCAGGCAAATGTTTAAAATACAATATAATAACAACAGCCAGCCTGTCAAAAGCTTATGGAGAACTTACCAGGCCAGAGAGTGTGCTAAGTACTGTACGTGTTTTACGTTACATAATCTTCCCAACAACCCTGTGGTATAGGTACTATTATTAGCCCAAGTTTACAGATGAGGAAGCAGGCGTGGAAGGATTAAGTAACTGGCCCAAGACCACACAGCTGGCAAGAGGTGGGGCTGGGGTTAAAGGTTAAATCTAGTAGACTCCAGATCCTAGTCCCTAACCAGCATGCAACGACATGTCACTGGTCACAGAGCTTCAGTCCTTCCCCCAACAAGTATTAACTAGGGGTCCTAGTAGTGTCACTTCTGGGGAAGAATAAATAAGAAACACGAAGTGTCAGTCCTTACAGAATTGACACAGCTGCTTATATTATGAAAATTGTTTACTTTAAGACACCTGTTTGGGCAAAACTATTCACTACATTCTTTGTACATAATACTACTTAAAATTCACCACTGGCTTAATAAATCCCAATTACTCTAAATTACGGTATGTGAAAGTTATAATGGAAATGATTTTAGTGGGCGGGGTGGAATCCAAATATGTTCAATTGAGACACAAAGCATTCAACTATATTTTTAAAAGACTAACATGACAATCCACACTTCCTCCCCCCATTCGGCACATTAGGAAGCACTTAAGGCAACAACAAAAAAGAGATACATGTGCTAATAAACGGAAAGTAACAGAAAATATACTTTTCCCCCCACCAGGCATTTGGTCTATTTTATTTGAGGCAACATATTTCTGTCCTCCCACATTTTAGAAAAATACTGCCTTACTTACAACTATGCTTATCAGAAATGACACAAGGCCATATCTCTGCAAACAGTTGGTTAATTAATTTGTACCCCTATCTTCTGGCAGCCTGCCTACACAACCGAACAGCCAAAATAATTACAGTAGGCTAAAGAGGGAACATTTTCACTCTTCTTCTTGAGATTTCTTATCCTGGGGCCTGTTGCTTTTCTTTAAATGGGTTTGAGTTGTAGAACAGTTGTAACTCAGATTAAGGTCATTACAAATAAATATGCAAATAAATATTCAATCAGGAATGAAAGGGGCAGAGGCAAAAACTGACCAACCAGTCAAAGGCACAAAGTATGGGCTGAGTAGGACCATGAATGAAGAAATATCCAGCTCTATTCCAGGAAAGACCTTCATCTCTTTCATCATGTTAAATCTGAGGTTAATCTATTAATAAATATTTACCTAGAACCTACCAGAGGCAGTCCCCCTTTCTACACAAAACCATACATAAGAAAGTCAAACAGGAGATTAGTGGGATCCTGTAGTCAGCACCACAAGCCACAAAATTTCTAAAGAGGTATCACCTTTGAAACCCAGTCTCCGGGGATATAGTTCCAGCTCTTCAAATGTAAACACAACGGTCCCTTGATCGGCTTAAGCCCACCTAACGTACAATTGATATCACGGCTTTTTACGTGCCTAATGATTTTCATCTGTCTAGACTGTGATGATGGAGTTTCATTTTAAGAGAGGAATCTGTTCATTAGTTTCTAAAGTCACTTGAAATCATCCCTGAAAATTTCTCAGACACCACACGGAGCTTGACCAGTAAGTCCTACACAGCCAGTTGTGTCACTGATGTCAGAACAGATGGCTGTTTCTACCAGAATAAATAGTTGGCTTGTGTTTAAGGACCTTCTTGTATGAAAAAAAATCCATGTAATTAAACACTACAATCACAGGACAATGAGATGCTTACACTGTGAGACACTTGTAGGAACTGAGACAAAATAAAAGAAAGCAATCAATATCCCATAATTATTTGTGTGCTTACTATGTTCAAGGCACTCTTTCAAGATGCTGAAGCTAGAGCAGTGAGCAAAATCCCCATGGAACTTACACAGCTGCTGATTCTCACCTTCCATTCCGAGCACATTTCAGGTCAATATGCACTGAATGACTGGTGAAATCAGCCACACTAATTTTCTCTTTTGTGCCATCATATCGTATAATTCACATAATTTACAAGCATTTATGACGCAATCCTGCTGTAAAAGTTTAAGACATGTTTCTCATCACCAGTGTTAGAAAACTAGTTTGTACTGTATACTCACTCATCTTTACAGTAAGCAAAATACAGTAAACCAGTCAAATAACCACTCAAACACAATGCTGTAAGGACAAAATAGGGACCACTGAAAAAAACGCTGTTGCTACCAACACGTGAGAGACTGCACTGGTTTTTGTCCTGAGCTGTGTAAAGGTCCAAAACCACATGAAAGGCTGTTTAAGGGCATCATCACAGAACACTGGAAAGTGCATGCTGTTCAAATGCCTGAGACTGTGTGTTTCAAACTCAGCACTATGCTGAGTGCTGGAAAAAAATGGCCAGTGAAGACAGCCTCTGCCCTTAAAGAGGTTCCAATCTAGTTGCAAAGCCCAAACATACACAAAAATACACAGAAATACCACATTCCTTAGTTTCAAAGCTGCCATCCAGTGTGTGTCAATGCCAGCCTTTGGGGAAGAATAAAAAAATGTACTCTTCAACTTTATAATCCATTCTGATTTCAAAAACATTGAAACATGAGAAAAACAGGCATCTTGGAATCAAGCATATCCAGTAATAGCTACCCTGGCACTTCATGGATGCTGCCAAGCAATGTGAGTGAAACTCAGGATGCGGAGGAAAGGCTCCTCTTGGTAGCCGGCCCCAAAGAACTCAATTACCATAGTGCCACAAGAATCTCACCAAGGAACTTGCTCCACGTGATTTCTATGGAGGGAGCTAGCACTCTTCCAATACCATACCACCAGCAACACGAACATTCGTTCACGCATTCACACTTTCATCCAGCACCTCCTATGCATCAAACACTGAAGAACATGCCACATGCCAAGCACTGAGCAAGGGGCTTTAAAGCAATGGTTCTCCACCGGGGGCAACTGTGCCCCTCAGGGGACACTGGCAATGTTTGGAGACATTTTTCATTGTGACAACTGGAGGGGGTGGGTGCTACTGGCATCCAGCGGTAGAGGCCACATGTTCCTAAACATCCTACAATGCACACGACATTCCCCTACAACAAAGAATGATCTGACACCAAATGTCAGCAACACCGAGGCTGAGAAGTCCTGCATTAATTAAAGCACTCTCAAAACAGCCCTATGGGGGGAACACTACTCTAACCCATGCCCACTTGTGAGGAAACTGAGGCCAGGAAGTGTTACGTAACTTGGCCAAGGTCATCAGAGAAGCTGCGGAGCAGGGATTGTGACCCAGGAAGTGTGATGCTATGCAACAAGCATTAACACCCTGTAAAACTCTTGATGTGATTACAGAAACCCAGAGAGGAAGTACTTAAAAAACTGAGTCACCAGGGCATAATACTCTTCCCTCGGCTCCCATCCAAAAGTATTCCCTTTCTGCCTCTCACACAGGCCATCTCTCTCCCAGTGCTCCCCTACCTCATCTTGATGTCTAGAAAGAGCTGTGTGAGTAGGATGACTGTCTGATCTCTAATTTCTCCATCCATTGTTCAGCATGGTTCCCATAAGCATAAACAAAAACATTCCCTGCCCCCAGGAACCCAGAGAACCAGGCAACTCTTTCTCTTTGTGAATTCTCTTCCCAAAAGGGAGACTCCTTGGCATGTGGTCCACCAAAGAAGTCAGACTCAATCAACAGCCTCCGAGCAGGCAGGAACGAAGAGGCTATGGAAGGTGGGAGCTACCAGCAGGCAGGCAAACTTGAGAGGACAGGATATAATGGGGTGGTTTTCAGATTTTCCCAGCTCCTGGGGGAATTAGTCTTTGGCCTCTCAATACAAATGTGGTGTTGGCCATCAGCTGCAAAGGGGTTAGGGCAATTGATGATTCTGAAAATAAGGATGAGTATCAGTAACTTTTTAAACACTAAATCTATGAATTAATTTTGAACCACCCAACTTCCAGTAACTTTTTTTTTAAAAACGAAAAACTTTTTTTCAACCACTTTACCTTTTTAAAAAAAAACTTTTTCTTCAGGAAAACTGAGGGTTCTATCTCAAATACTATCAAAAAACAAATAAATAAAATCAACTAGCTGCTCCCTCCAATAGGTACCTGTGAGGCATCAACTTTATTATTCCTTCAGCAGGAACCACTACCCCCTCACCAGAAAGGTTATCTAACCAACCACTTTGAATAGGTTTATTCCAATACCCAATAAAGAATATCATTTTATCAAGAGCGAGGACAAGGGAGATTACCACAGTCGCAGGAAAATTATAGTTCCTCTTTCTCGTGTGGAAGAAAAGTAGCTTAGATTACAGTTACTTAACATTCTGTTCCGTATTCCACCTCAAATCCTGTTGTGAGATGTTCACTCACTGTGGACTTTCTCAAAGGAGGTGGAAAACAGCTTTTTTGCCTTTGAGACTGTTGGAGGCCAGGGCTTGCAGAGCAGACGAAGAAAGTCAGCAGTGACGTGGTAAAAACTGGACCCCAGATTTGGTGTGGGTTAAGGAGTGAATACCTTAGGTACTTCGTGAACCTGAGAGGATGAACCTTATTGGAACAGAAAGCCTACAACTGATACTTCCTTTAACAACAACTCTTTGAAGATCAGACTGCATTTTCAAATCACAGAGCTCTAAACTTCTACAGGACTGCAATTTCAACAGCCCAAAACTTGGGGAGTAGGAAGACAGAGAAAACAGCTGGACCCTGCCAGTTCCTTCCTTGCAGAGAGACAAACTCTGAGAGAAAAAAACTGTGCCTCCAGCCATCCACATACTTTTCTGTCACCTACATGGACTTGGACACTTGAAAAGCCTTTTCGGAAGGCACTTTGGCAATACCTACTTAAATATTTGTCTATTTATTTGAAAACAAAAAACAAAAAACCAAAAACTAGCAAATAAAAGCTTCACTAGTGCTAAGAAGCTTGTAAAAGTACTTTAACTGTGGCACTACTGGTAAAAGCAGCAAAACTGCCAACAGCCTAAATATTCATCCAGAAAGCTCGGGTTTACACAACCATAGTATATTCATAGTACAACATACTATGCACTAGTTTAAACAAACCTAGGCAGAGCTATACACAATGACATGGGGGAGATGTCCCTGTGGATGAACACAAAAAGCACAGTGCAGAAATAAAGCCAGCCCAGGCGCCCAGGTGGGCTGCCTGAAAGAACTGATGCTGAAGCTTGGACCTGAGAGATGAAGGTCAGTGTTCCTTCTGTTGGGGAACAGGGTCAGGGGAAAGAAGGAAGCAGGAGAGGGGAGGGTGTCTGGACAAAGGGGGCAAGGCCCCTACGCAGGGACAGCACAGAACCTAGAGGGAGAAGCTAAGCAGCTGAGAGGCTGGGGCAGCCTCAGACAAATAGAACCTTATCCGGCAGCCACCGTAAGTAGTTTCAGCTTCACGCTAAGGGCAAGGGGAAGCAGTGAAGTCAGTTAAACGAGAGCCAGTCAATTAAGCCATAATTAACACTAGTAGGTGTGAATTTCACAAAGATCACTCAGGCTTCCACTTCACCTCCTCAAGTCCGTCCCTCACTTGCCCTTAAATTATAAACAGGTTCTGTTACAAAACTTCAGGTAGGATTTGCATGTCTGACTAGCTGAAATGATGCAGGTCCACAAGGTATCACTATGACAAAAAATGGCCATCTTCTCAGGCTGGCCCACTTATGACCTTTAATGTAGAATACTATATGTTTTTAATGAAAATTACAGAAAACAATACTGCTGTGAAAGCATTAAATAAGCAAAACAAAAACCTTAGAAACAGAAACCCAATAGGAAACTTTAAAAATATGTATCTTGAAAATGGGAACTGGAACATAAAACCTGCTTTAACTACAAATAAAATAATATTGGAGACTTGCTAAGATCTTATAAGAAGACTGGGTACTTTCATTGGTGGTGCTGAACACTACTGGATCATGAAGGCCTTTGAACATCTGCTGAAATGTATATCATCTCCCCCTAGAAAATTGTACTTATGCAAATACAGACAATATTTTGCATAAATCTATGAAGGGGTTCAAGGACTGTGCATTGCTCAAGTAAGCCCTGTCTGAGAACCCCTGATTCCAAAGCCCACATATTAGTTCTTCAAGTGTTTATTTTCACTTCTACACTCAAGGCTTTTCTTCCCTCTGACACAGGTTTATCACAATCACTATTTACATCCATCACCCATATCATGACATAAGATGAGAGACATTAAAAGAAAGCAGGATTTAATGTGAATTATTTTCCTGAAATAAGACTTAGGGGGTAGGGGGTCAATTTAAAGAGGGTGTAGGTATACAAAGGAGACTGCCTGAACCAAAGACATATAGCCAAGAGTGCTGGAAATAGAGCAAAAAAGAAGACATGGCAATGATGTACTTTTTTCCTGAAGAGAAGGCAAAAAGGCTGTAAGGGAGAGGGAACTCTGACCGGGTTGGTCCGTCAGTGGCCTCACAGGCCAGGGATGAGGCTTGTTTTCTGCAGTAAGAGAAAGTCTATGAGTGCCCTCTCTGGTCTTCAGGGACTCTTCCTTCCTGACACCCTAGTCAAGGCCAGACACCCTATAAACACTGATTCCACGCGTGGCTATCCAGAGCTACCACTCACCAAACCTTTGTCAGAGCTCAGTTACAATTTTGAGTGATTAAGCTTCACACTTTCCCCTCTGCTTTTTCAGGGGCTGCTTACACGTAAGTCATGGTAAGAAGATCAGCTGGAGAAACAAGAAGTTAGAACTTCTACCACACATTCCACTGATTTCCGAGCTCTTCCAGACCCGTTTCACTTAAACTCCTAGCACTTCTTTGCAACAGTACTGCTCCACTCTCCACGCCTCATATGGCACTCAACAGCCAGATTCAACAAAATCAACATGCTAGCTCTTACTACGTCTCCACCGAAGCAGCCACCTGCCCAGGGCCTTAGAGGTTGGTACAAAAATCCTAAAGCAACAGGGGTATGTTAACACCACCCCAAATATTAAACCGTGGGCTTGAAAAAGATCAGGTGGCTCTTCTGCCACTCTGGCTCCTCTCTTCATTTGACAGTGCCCACATATAGACATAATTCTGGCCAAGGCCTTCCAGGGAAAGCTGCAGAGGGGCTGCACACAGAGGGATCTTATTACGAGATATTGCCATCAGGCAAATAAGGACTTGAGTGATGACACCAAACCAACTACTCGCAAGACATATTCCCTACTCACTCCTTAATTACCTTTTCATAAAACTGACAGCACTTAAAATTTCCTGGGAATTTGAGAATAAAAATAAAAACGTATCTTTTTAAAAGGAAGGAGAAGCTGTCTCTGAACAGGGGCTGCTGAATTTTACGGAAATCAAGCACTGAAGCCTGACCTCTCAAAGTAATCAGCACTATCTGAAAAGCATTAAAATATACATTAAGACCCCTTTTTCCTGCAGAAAAAAAAGAAACCCAATTATGCCCAATTTAGTCATAACCATTTCAAAACCCTAGATTCCTGCCAAAGGCTCCTGAGCCAGTAATTCCCAGCCCCCGTGGAAGGACGGGAGCCTCTCAATCATCTCCCCACTACTTATCAGTCGCCGCGCTGACAACAGGCTATGGGAGCCCGCTGTGTGCACAACAGCCGGGATGCTGGGAGGGGCTCTGTGGCCAGGAAGAGCAGGCTGCCTGGCCTTTGAGCCAACTCCCACTCGCCCTGTGCCAATCATGGCACACACAGGCAAGACCACAGTAACACAACATGACCAGAGCAGAGAAAAATAGGTGACACAAAGTTTTGTTGTTGAAACCTATTTCCCTTTTGGGGAAGCACCACCAGCAAGACAAAAAGAGACGGAGAAAAAAAGCATGAGTTCAGATCAATCAACTGAGCTACTTAATATCAACCAGGACATGGTTTGGTGAGTGAGATGGTAAAAATTAGTGATCTGAAATTTCAAAAGAGTTTTTCAAGTGCTCTTTTCAACACTTTTCAAACGCATCTTCCCATTCAATAAAATCGGCATGCAAACCACACAGCCATCAGGATTTGACATGTTTTCTTAATTCTTAAATGCCATCTATCGAATTCTCGTTTTTAAGGAGCTGTTTTTATTTCAGCATTACTAGTAAGGAAAAATGAGAATCTTTGCGAAATTTTTACAAGAAATTGATGAATACTAGTGCTTCCCAACTTTATCCAGCGTTTAATGAATACTAGAGCTTACCAACTTTATTAATGTATCTGGATGGCTTGGTTTTTAGATGATAAAAAATCAGTTGTTTTATTTGTTACCCTGCCATAACTCTCTTCAATGTGAAGATTATGATTCATGGATAGATTATAAACTCACACAACACAGATTATTTTCAGCAACAGCCACCAGCTTTTAAGAAAACATCTACCAAACACAAGATCTTTTAAAGGAATAGCCACTGCAGCTGCCAGTTAACAATGAAAAGCTCATGAGACATGGGGCTAAGTGAGATAAGAGGAATAGAAAGTGTAGCACACAAAGTCTACAGTAAACTCTGAGCCTGTCCCCAATACAGTGGTGCATCAGAGACAGAAAAAGGCCCAGAAAGAGGAATAAAGGGAAGGCAGAAAATAAATTTCCTATTCAGAGGCTGAAAAAAGCACAGAGTTTATCTTGGGAAAGAAAACCCCAGTGATGTAACAGGAGGACTCGGGCACATTGTCATTTATTCGTATACAACCAGTTATTCTAAAACCAAAACCATTTCTCTCTTCACAGCATATTGTTACTCAACCAAAAAGAGGGTGCTGGAACACTGGGAATAAAGATGAACAATGGTCTATCAAACTTTATAATCAACAGGGGAATGAAATGTTATTGTAGTGAATGCTACCAACCAGAGGCCGAAGAATATCATTAGTGGCTGTTCGACACTGTTTTTCTCCTTTAGGTCAAACTTGCAAATTCAGCTGAGAGTTATGTAAAAACTTGCTATGATAATTCCTTCTACTCAGCATTTACACCCCAAATCTAACAGTAATGACATCTCTTAGAGTGATGGCTTGCTTTTTATCAACACAAGATACTAATGGATAGTTTTTGAGAAGGGCTACAAAGCGATGGTGATGTGGAGGACTCCTTCACGAAAGTGACACCTGACCTAAGCAAGGGGGGGCAGAGGGAGAGGGAACAGCCCACACGAGGGTTCAGAAATGGGGAAGACCCCAGCGTGCAAGAAGAACTGGAAGGAGGCTGCGTGCCTGAGGCCCCGGGGAAAACAGAAGGTGACCTGGCGGGCCTGGAAAAGGCCGCACCAAGCAGGGTCTATGGGCAGCAGTGAAGAGATTGGATTTTCCATGGGCTACAAGGCCCGTAAGGGATCCGCCTCCCAACTCGCTCGAAAGCCCTGACTTCTGCTGCTACCCTCCCCCCACTCAAGCTCCTCCAGCCACCCTGGCCCCCTGCTGTTCCTGGAACCCTCTAGGACCCTCTCCCGCCAGAGCTTGGGATCCGCTGCTCCTTCTGCCCAAGGCTTGTCCGCCATATCCATGGGGCTCACGCCTGCACACCCTGCAAGTCTCCTTCAGAAAACTCCTTCTCTGCCTATTTTAAATTGTATGCCTCCAACTTAATCCTTCTCCAGACCACCCATCACCAACTAGCATACACATTTCACTTTTAAAAAAAATTGTTGTCTCTCCCCCCACAAAAACAGAAATTCTGTGAGGGCAGTTCTAGGACATTTGCTGTTTTTCTGAAAATCAGAACAACACCAACTCAAAGTAGGTGCTCAACGTATAGATGCTGAATCAAGGAATGAATGTACACCAAAACCCAGAAACCGCTTAAGTGTTTTCTGAGGGAGAAACTTTACACTGCAAAGCTACATTTTAAAACCTCACTTCCTCAGTTTATGATTACCCTCAGTGTATACCCTTGAGGATTTTACACTAAGGAGCCAGGCTACAGGCCCCACCGCCTCCAACTTCTGCTTCAGCCACTGCTAGTTCGACGTCCATACTAGTACCGTTCATACTACTACCGTGGCGACCTCTCAGAGCCCACCCTTTGGACAAAGTACAAGCCTCTTTTCAGGATGACTTCACTCCTGCTGCATCCAGCTCCACCTCCTGCCCTCCAGCACTCACCTTCCAGGACTACAGCCAAGTTCCTGGCTGCCCCACCCCCAGAGATGTCCCCACCTCCGAGGCTGTGCGCACACCACACCAGCTAACTCCTCCTTCATGGCTTCACAAAAGCACCAACTCTCCCTCCACCGCCTCCAGGAAGCCTTCCTTGCTTGACTGCTGCTTCTCCACCCCGAGCTCTGACTTCACCTCAAGTTGTTGAGATCCCTGATTTTCTGGGCTCACACTCCCACTATCCAAGGCCTCAGAGATCTTGCTAGGAAGTTTCCATTTCCTTCTAAGTACCATGGGAGGTCTTAAAGGCTACATAACTGCCTGTTTACTTGCCTAATACCTCCCCATCAGCCCTGTCTAGATACTTTGAGAAAAAGATGTACAAAATTCTTCTTCCTACCCACTCTCAACTGATAACGTCCTATGTTCTCTTTTATGCCACAGAAATGACAGGAGAGGACTGCCTCCCGCATCTTCCCACAATTCCACACTCCCACCTGCGACTGATCCACACGCTCCTCCTCTCACTACAACAGAAAAGCCTCTGATTCGGCCCAGAACTGGCCCATCCACTCGGGCTGCGATCCCATGGCCTTTCCCCTCACAAGGCATTATCCTCATGATTACCCATTTCCGCACCTGTCATCAGTTATCTTTCACTCCTGGATCGTTTCCAGTGGCAGAGAGATGTGCCCCAATACTATCCAAAATAAAGAACATGAAACAAAACAAATCTTCCCTTCAGTGCCTTTATCTATGCCCCTATCCTACTATTAACTCACTTCTCCACTCTCTTTAAAGCAAAACCCTCTGAAGACCCACCCACACGTGCCCTCTCCCCTTCTCCAGCTCTGGTCATACAACCCCCCTCCCACGAAGCATCTGCCTCCCTGACTCTCCTCATTAAGGTCACTAACGACCTCCACACTGCCACAGCCAGAGACCAATTCCCTGGCCTGGCTTTACTCTACTTCACAGCAGCATGTGACCCAGGCATCACTCCTCACTTACCATGGTTCTTCTCTGGAATCCCACACCACCACACTCACCTGATTTCCCTCCCCACCTCACTGGAGACTCCTCACCCCTCCTGCTGATTCCCCCTCACTCATGCACCCCCTTCATGAGGGCTCAGCTGCTGGCTCTCTTCTTTACTGACACTCACACCTGAGAGGAACTCACCTGTCCTCCAGCTTTCCAAACCCTCTGCACAGTGATGATGCAGACTCACCCAGTGGCTCTAGCCCAGGCTGCTCCACCAGCTCCGGACTGTATATTCAACTGCTGCATGAGGATGCCAAGTGTATCACACACAGTGTGGCCAAAAACAGAGCTCCTGACCCTGAGTATCCCCATTTTCCGCCATTCCTCAGCTCATAAGATGGTACCACTCAGCTGCTCGAGCCTCAGATCCCAGTCCTTACTTCTCTCCCTCATGCCCATTCGATTCTTCACTAAATCAACAGCTCCAGGGTGTGGAGAAAAGGGAACTCTCCTGCACTGTTGGTGGGAATGTAAACTGATACAGCCACTATGGAAAAGAGTATGGAGATTCCTTAAAAAACTGAAAATAGAGCTACCATATAACCCAGCAATCCTACTCCTGGGCATATACCCAGAGAACACCATAATTCAAAAAGATACATGCATGCAGTTCACTGCATGTCAATTATATCTCAATAAAAGTTCTTAAAAAAAAAAACCTACATGCACCCCAATGTTCACTGTAGCACTATTCAGAATAGCCAGGTCATGGAAGCAACCTAAATGTCCATCAACAGATGAATGGATAAAGACGATGTGGTACATGTACACAATGGAATATTACTCAGCCATAAAAAGGAATGAAATTGGGTCATTTGTAGAGACGTGGATGGACCTAGAGACTGTCATACAGAATGAAGTAAGTCAGAAAGAGAAAAACAAATATCGTATATTAACGCATATATGTGGTATCTAGAAAAATGGTACAGATGATCCTACTTGCAGAGCAGAAATAGAGACAGAGACATAGAGAACAAATGTATGGATACCAAGGGGGTACGCGAAGGAAGTGGGATGAATTGGGAGATTGGGATTGACATATACACACCACTATGTATAAAACAGATAACTAATGAGAACCTACCATATAGCACAGCAAACTCTACTTGGTGCTCTGTGGTGACCTAAATGGGAAGGAAATCCAAAAAAGAGAGGATACATGTATATGTATAGCTGATTCACCTTTGCTGTACGGCAGAAACTGACACAGGAGCGTAAAGCGACTATACTCCAAAAAAAAAAAATCAACTCCACCTTCAAAACATCCTTAAGAGGACAACCTTTCTGCTTGCCAGCACCATCACAAGCACTAAGCCACTATCCCCTCTCACCTAGTTGATTGGCCGCTACACCCTCTCCCCAGTCTATTCACCATCGAACAGTGGTCTTTACACATCACAAATTAGATCAAACCACTCCCCTGCTGAAGCTACAACCGCCCAGTAGGCTCTCATTACACTTCGGATAAAGCCAAATTCCTGCCTGTGGCCTCTGTGATTTGACCTCTGTTAGCCTCATCTCTCTCCATGCTACTCCACGCCCATCTCAGAGGCCGAGTACTTGCTTTTTCCCGCTGCCTGGAACACTCTTTCCCCTCCTTCCAGATGATCCAGTGGCCACCTCCTTCTTACAATTACCATCTCAGCTCGAAAGTTAAAGCTCAGAGAAGCCATCCTTGATCATGTTAGCTTGAATCCCCCTCCTCCACCGCGAACTCATTAGCCTACTTTATTGACTTTACAGCACTCAATGTTCTTGAAAAATGCTTGTGTATTTACTGTGTCTTGCTTCACTAGAAGGCAAGGGCTCTTTCTGACTTAGGTCACTCTATCCTGACACCCACAAGAGAACCTGGCACTTAGTGGGTAACTCCATCAATTCTTGCTAACCAACTGCCTGACAGTAAGGGCTGTGCCTTCTTAACTTGTTTACAGTTATACCCTTGGACTCTAACCCTACAAGAGGCACAGAGAATGTGCCTGTCAAGTGCCTGTGGGATAAAAGCAAATGAACAAAGGCAAAACAGCCAGAGGATTCTCAAGGCAGGAATTACGACTGGACAAAATATCCTACGGCCTGCCCAAGGCCAGGGTCTGGACCTTGACAGGAAGTGAAACGACCAGGCTGGCAAATATGAGTCCTACCTGTCAGTAAGTGCCCAAGGTAGTTCCATGGGTGTCCTTGTTCAGGTATGGATTGCCCTAAGTCCAAATCCTGTAACTGAAGACTTAAAACTGGCCTAGACTGGGATTACAGAGAATGATGTTTCATATTCCATACTACCATTATTAGGGAAAAAGTAAAGTTATCAGTAAAATCTTTACAATGACTACATACTAACTTCAATAATAATAATTTTTTTCCATTAAAACATATCTGTCTATATAGTTTCCAAGGAGAACAAAGTCATTAAATGGAGAACTGCTTCAAATTTAAATGGAAATTTACAAGAATTGAACAGGCAATTTTTAAAATTCCCTCATTAGGCAGAAAATCCCATGACTACCACCACACATACATAAAATCATAAAAGTAGCAGCCTTGGTTATCTCTGACCCATTTTCCAACTTAGTGAGGATGACTTAATTCTGGTGGCTGTAATTTGTCTCTCTTGCCCAGAAAAAAAGCTTTGTAAAACATTCTAAGAAGAAACACAAACTACAGGCTTCCAGAAGAGAAGCAAGCGCAACTCTACAAGCAGGGGAAAGTCAATCCCCACACTGGGCTTCATCTGCAAGTCAAAAGAGACGACTGAAGGAGGAAAGAAGCAACGTCAGCTCCCACCTCTCATTTTCACTAGAGTCCGTGGAATCTGGGAGCTGGAGTTCCTACGCTACGCTCTGTTGTCCTGAGCACCCTGAGGCATCCCCTCACTGCCTACAAATTGACTGCAAGAGGTAAACTGGCATTTCACTTCCTGCCACTCCTCTGAGAGTCCTGGCAAACCACTTGATTAGAAGCATGCCTGTGACACTGCATTTTCATGGTTAATAAAAATAAAATTAGCAAGTAACATTTATTGAACAGTTATTCTGCCAGAAGTTATACAAAAGGCTGAAACCGTATTATACCATTTCATCCTCCCAGTCACTATGAGGTACTACTGTACTACAATTCCCATTGCACAGGTAAGTCAATTGAGGCTTAGCAAAGCTATGTAAATTTTGCTCGAGTTACTCACCTGATACAGCTGAGATTTGAACTAAGGTTTGTTTAACTCCAGAACTGGCGTTCTCAGTATAGCCTGTATTTAGTTATCTTTTGCAGACTTACCACATTGAATCCCGTTTTCTACATAACACCTACTAATAGCACACAGAAGCAGGGTTACAAGACAGACACTTAGGGAAGTTGATTTAAAGCAGTGATTTTCAAACACCACATATACACTGATCTCCAAAAAGTCTACAAAGAAATGTGGAAAATAAGGACAATGCAAAGAGTCCTTCCTAAATGTAAACTTTCTTCAAATTTAAAGGACTGTCCTTTACTCCAAAACAATAGCCCTCACACTTTTATGATGGTAAGAATTATGTATGTTATAACATCTAATTATACATATTATAAAATGCTAGCAACCCTTTGGCCAATTTATTTCAGAAACTTTGTGGTTTGAAATATAAAAGCCTGGGACCACTGGTTAAACGCATTCTTTTTTTTTTTTTTTTTTCTTTTCTTTTTTTTTTTTTAATACTGAGAACTCCACTTCTGGAGTTATACAAAACTTGGTTCAGTTTTTCTTAAAACTGCATCGATTGTGGAAAATATCTGTATAATCTGGGACAAGAATATTTTCTATTTTTAAGATTATAAGTCCAATCGATAATGAACTACTTTCTCCTTGCCATAAGCTTACATATAAGAGAAAAAGTATTTCATGTTAGCAGGGTCTTTATTACAAAGAAGAGCAAGAATATTGAATCTAGTTTTATGTTATGAATGCCTGAAATGCAAAAATCATTCTTCTCCTTCTTCTGCTCATTTATAATGATCCCTGCTGTACAAGATGAATATAAATGGAATCCCCTGCCTTCCTCTCAAAAGTACAATAACTCCAACTGTTAAGTCTACTAACAGGCTTCTTTTTCTTCTTAGAACTTCAATCAAAAAATACTTTAATAATCAGAGGGGCACATTTATTAGAAATACTGACATACACTTTGAATATCAATGTGATTAAAAGCAATCTTGCACTGAAATGCTATTTAAACAGTGAAATTTCACTTCTTTTTTTAAAGGATTTTTTTTTAATGGTACAAATCCCAGATGATTATGTTTGCTATCTGCTGCAACTTTAGTTTTCATTTAATCTTTTTTTAAAGGCCAATTACTTCTAATGCAAACTGTGCATACTTCCCCTCCCCCTCAAACAAAAGATTTTATAAAAGAACTGCTAAATACAACATGCAGACTGTTGTAAAGCACACCAAAGAAAGGGCTCTTGAGATCTTTACTTAAATTTTTTGTTGTTGTTGTTAAAAGTCAGTATTTCTAGCCAAAGATAAGGTCACAGCAACCTGTTCCGGCCCATGAAAAGTAGCTGCACGTTCCAGAAGGAGCTCAGCACAGCAGAGGGTTAAGCATGTGAGCTGTGGAGTTAGGCAGATATGGGTTCCAGGGTCTCTTATATGCTTTGTGGTCTTGGTGAGGTATCTCACTTCTCTGGGTCTCAGTTTCCTCATCTGTAAAACGGGGATAATGGTAATACCTAGATCACAGGACAGCTGTGAAGACAGAGTAAAAGTTCTCACTGAACTTGAGCTGTCCACATACATGTAGGAACATCATGAGATGTGGACAGGAGGAAGGAGGATGTTGTTATAAGCGAAAAATCAGACCACACAACATGCAGGTCATATTCAATAATGAGACATAAATTCCCTATGCTTCCCTCCTGAGATCAGAGGTCACAAGAACCAATCAAAGCTGTAAATAGGGCACATTTGGTTTGGAAGCCCCATCCTACTACAGGAAATGTGCATGGTTTCCTCTACTGCAAAGCCTTGTAGGTTGAGGAATTCAGCATTGACTGTGCCAGGTGTGACACTTCTCAGCAAGCACAAAATCAAAGATGTGAGATCAAAGGATGCAGTACGCCCTCCTTATAAATCAAAACGTAGGACTTCCCTGGTGGCACAGTGGTTAAGAATCCACCTGCCAATGCAGAGGACACAGGTTTGAGCCCTGGTCCATGAAGATCCCACATGCCGCAGAGCAACTAAGCCTGTGTGGCACAACTACGGAAGCCTACGCACTGAGAGCCCGTGCTCCACAACAAGAGAAGCCACTGCAATGAGAAGCCCGCGCACTGCAACGAAGAGCAGCCCCTGCTCGCTGCAACTAGAGAAAGCCCGTGTGCAGCAACACCCACCCAATGCAGCCAATAAACAAATAACATTTTTTTAAAAACGTAGATGTGTTTCCTGGTGAATCTGCCTTAAAAGTCAAGTTCCAAGACCTCCAACAGGGCTTCAGCTTCTTTAAGCAACTCAAGGGCAAAAATTCTGAAGAATCTGTGTCAAGTACCCTTTTGAAAACCCCATTACAGTTCTAGATTCCTTCTCCCAAGGATTTACATACTATACAGGAGCTTAACAGAAGCCAAGCCCCATTCTCACAGTTCACGGCTCTGGGAAGCTGGGACAGTAATAGCTCTGTTGATGTTCTATATTTGCATTGCCCAGAAACAGGTATATGCCCTAGAAAAATGGTAGGGAGTGACAAAAATAGGAACCTTCTTACAGAAAACCTTACATTCTCCTATGTATCTACTTCTAGCTCAACACATTTCTTCAATGTTGAATTAACTTTTGGTTTAATAGTGACTTTTACTATTTTGAAGATTCTCCCCCTTAAAACAGAAAGTTCAAGGATTATTAGAATCACATTCTGCAAAAAGAGTTTCCCTTCATTAACCAAGAAACCCATTAAAACAGGGATGGCAAACGTTTTCTCTAAAGAGCCAGATGTTGAATTTAGGCCTTGGTGGGCTTGTATGGTTTCAGTCGCACCTACTCAACTCCACAGTTCACTGCATGGAGAAAGCAGCCAAAGACAGTGAGTGCATGAATGGCTGTGGCTATATTCCAATGAAACTTTACTCATGGACTCTGATATCTGAATTTCATGTATTTTCCCATAGGTCATGAACTAATCGTCTTCTCTTGAGAGTTTTTAATTCAACCATTCAACAATGTAAAAATCATTCTTAGCTAGGCTGCAGTTTACAGTAAAATAGCTAAGGAGCCACACTCAGGGGAAAGAATCCTTCATTAGGAGTGTCTCCTGAGGTCTACCGGGGCTCTCTCACTCCTGGGTTAGTGCAGACTTTACAGGTAGAGAGTTACAAACAGGAACGGTCAGCAAGGACACTGCCCGCTGCAGCCCTAGCGCTCAACCAGGGAGCATCAAGTGTGGGTGATCTGCGACCGAATCACAAGTGTGCTCCTTAATTGTGTATTAATGCGATTCTGATGCAGTGAACGTGGATCGCACTGATTCCCGTCTGAGGCTTAGTTTTGGTCTCTACTTGAGATGTCGGCCAGCTGCCAGCCCTGCCACCTGCAGAACCCTTGAACACTCACGGAGGGGATCACAAATGGCAGCCTGGCTCGCCTCAAGTTCAGGAAGGCTCCGTTTTGCAGGAAACAAGCTGAAGTCCACGTAAGCACAAAAAAAGAAAACTAAAAGAAAAGATATGCTGTCTGGGACATGCTGCAAAATAATTCAGTGAGGGGACTTCAGTAGAGATGAAACAAGGTTGGGCAGGGACTCATTAGCTGTTTAAGCTGCAGGAAAGATATAAGGAGGCTCAGTAAAATACTATCTTGGGACTTCCTAGGTGGTGCAGTAGTTAAGAATCTGCCTGCCAATGCAGGGGACACAGGTTCGATTCCTGCTCCAGGAAGATCCCACGTGCTGAGGAGCAACTAAGCCGGTGTACCACAGCTATTGAGCCTACGCTCTAGTAGCCCACGTGCTGCAACTACTGAAGCCCATGCACCTAGTCTGAACACCACAACAAGAGAAGCCATCACAATGAGGAGCCTCGCACCACAATGAAGAGTAGCCCCTGCTCACTGCAACTAGAGAAAGCCCGTGCACAGCAACGAAGAACCAACACAGCCAATAAATAAATAAATTTATATATAAAAAAAATACTATCTCTACTTTTGTTCACTTCAAATTGCCCATAGGAAAAGTTGGGGAGAAAAACATAAGAGAAACCCTAGAGAAAAACAGAAATGCTCTTTACTTCAGAGAGAAAGTTTTATGTCTATAAGGTAGTGACTTTAATAGTCTTTTGCACCAATAGCTGTTTGTCTTCAGTTAATTCACTATGTACAGTTTTTTTCTTCCCTAGGAAAGAAAAAGGTGGTACTGTTATACTGACTCAGTCCATGCTGATTGAGGCTACCCATCCTCCTAGTTTATCTTTTTTATTTCACCTAGTTGCCTGTAGGTGCCAACCAACCTCTTTTCCATCTTGCCTTAGGCTCAATTATGTCGCTGTTATTTTAACAGGGAGGTCACCTGTCATCAAGTGTCGATATCACTCTAGGTTGCCATCCTACTCCCTTGCCTAAATATCAGAGATAAGAGAGGTGGTGTTCTGTCCACACTCTTTCTGGAAAGTGTAAATGGAGTGCTAAACTCAGGACAGAGACACAGGAAACGCTGACAGTCCCTGGCCTCCCCTGGGACCAGAAAGCACATCTCCCTACAGAACAGGTACTTTTTTTTTTTTTTTTTTTTTGAGTCACAACACAATGGAAAATTGGTCATTTGAACACTTCAATCTTCCCAGTAGCCTAGTTCATTCATTCTGGGGGCAAATATTCACTGAACACAAACAATGTGGAGGAGCTAAATATATCTCCGTCCATAACAACCCTGTCCTCCGGGAGCTTGCACTTTACTAGGAGAGCCATCACATAACACACACTTTCCAATGGTGACAGGCAGAGTCTGGAGGAAGGAAGGGTACTTTGATACTGTACAAGAAGTGGGCTTCAGAGAAGGCAGGAGTGGCTTTCCAAAGTAAATGTCCTATTTCCACTGTTGACTCCCATAATGACACTTTATATTTTGTTCCAATTTGCTGTGAAGTTAAGGCATTTAATGTTTTTATTTTTTAAGGCTCCCTATATGTTTAGGTACTGATATGGAAACCTTAATCAGTTACTCATACCAATTAATTTCCTCTAAACATTATTTTGTTAAATCTATAATTTCAAAAATCACCTTTAAAAAAAAGAATTTTCTTCTGAGTTTACTCTTTGAAAAATTTAAAAATGTATTATCAGGGACTTCCTAGGTGGCGCAGTGGTAAAGAATCCGCCTGCCAATGCAGAGGACACGGGTTCAAGCCCAGTCCTGGGAAGATTCCACATGCCACAGAGCAACTAAGCCCATGTGCCACAACTATTGAGCCTGTGCTCTGTGCTCTAGAGCCCGTGAGCCACAACTACTCAGCCCATGTGCCGCCACTATGGAAGCCCACGCGCCTAGGGCCCGTGCTCCACAACAAGAGAAGCCACTACAATGAGGAGCCCGCGCACCACAATGAAGAGTAGCCCCCGCTCGCAGCAACTAGAGAAAGCCCGTGTGCAGCAACAAAGACCCAACGCAGTCAATAAATTAAAAAAAAAAAGGAATTATCAATCTTTTTCCACTAAAACCAACTGTGCCATTAAATAATACTACAAATTACAGAAAACAAGCAAGGCCATAAAAAATATGAGGATGCAGATAGAAAATAGGCTGACCTCTGAAAGAAAACTTAAATTTTATCATAACATTTACCTACTTGTGCTAGTAGGAAAACAGGGGGATGATATATTAGTTAAACCACAAATAATCTCACTTCCATCTAAAGCAATAGTTTCAACCTCTCCCACCCTTGGGCAGTCTCACATGAGGAAACTGGCCAAAATAAGCTACAAGAGCAAAAAGAGAGGGGGAGAAAAAAAAAAGACAGAGATCCTAGCTTAGCAGTTTTGAATTTTGGCGGTAGAGATATGTGAAGAGTCCTTGAGAATCCAAGAGAAGCTGGGAACACTTGCCCTGAAAATGGACATACATACTATGTTGCATACAATTTCAGGGTAACTATGATACCCTGAAGTCCATTCAAGCCCCAGGTTAAAAAACTACGGGCTAGATAAATACCAAATTAGGAGATCATGTCTATGATTACTGGCATTTAAAAGGGTTGAAAAAAATCAATATGTATAAAGTCATTTTCCATTATCTAACTTAATTCCAACCCTTACAACAACCATGGGAAGCAGGTATTATCATCTCCTTTCACAAAGGGGAAAGCTAGATTCTGAAAGGTAAAATGCAACATTAAGCAAATTTATCTCATATCCTGGTTTCTAACTCTTAGGTGCACAATTGTGAACTGGAGAATTCAACAAGTCTGGTCAATATTCCTAAATATCTTCCAAGATGAGGAGTTCCTGACTTAGTGCTTCATTCATATTATCAATTTATCTACATATTTCTATTCAATTTAACTTTGTTAACAAGAGGAATTAGTATGAATTTCATTCCAAAACAATTTTTCTTGGTAAGAGATAATCTCAACCAAAGACAAAGGATAACTGTCTAATAATTTCTAATTTAAAAATGTATCTTCATTTCTTAAGCAGCCCAACATGAACTACTTGTTAGAAAAAACAAAAGTCCACTGTGTTAAGTGCTAAACATCTTTATACTTGGATTTTTAAACTGAGAAGATCCACAAAGTCACAAATGAATCAAGAATTGACTGAATTAAAAACTTTAGTCTCTAGTAAAAACAGGCAGGCAGAGTTTCAGCCATCCTGGCTGCTTAAGCATCCTCTGAATAGTTAGAGCAGCTTACAAAAAAATGGCACCTCTAACAGTCACTAATAATTTGATAGGTCAGAAGCACACACAACCAAATCTATGATCCCTTTGTGCCTCAATAAAGTAATTAAGAGGGCCTAGATCTTCTTGGTAAAATCTACTCATGACTATGTCCCAAAAGAAAATAATAAATATAGCAAAAAGTGGGTCCAGGCAACTAAATTTGGTTGGGTCTCAATCCAGACCAAGCTGCCCAGTGAAACACAAATACACTTACTCATCCTCTACAGGGGAATTACCAATAATTAGCACCCTGTTTTCACACAGATTTAGAAACCCTTTATGGGAAATGTATCCACACCCAGAGAATGAAAACTAAGAACAGGAGCGGGTCAGGTCCTCTAAAGCTCTATTCCAACTGCTTCCTATGAGAGTTACCACCTAGTGATTTTAATTTTTTAAGCCCAGGCAGGCTGCCAATTCAACACTAAAACCGGACTAACAACTGATTTTTCCTATTGCAACATCACCAGCAAGCCCTGTGCTTTCCCTCTCTTTCCTCTGCTCTCAAACAGCAATTCGCATTCTCAAATCAACTAATTTGCTCTCTAATCTGTTCCAATTGGAAGCTCTCAGAGAGCTGCTACTGGTATTACTCTTCCTCCTAGTGCCAAGAGGCCAACAAATGGTCAGTTCAAAAAAACCAAAACAGTGAACGTGAAGACAAGACAGGCACTAAAAACAAGAAGTAAATGTGGAGACAGTAATAATGCACCAACTCTGGACTTGAAAATATTCCACTTGCCAAAGCTGTACCTATTCTTGGGCCCTTGACAATAACTATGCCAAAATAAATGGCCGCACTGAGAAACAAAATTGCATTGGGAATATAAACGGAAATACTCAAGTCCTTGTCCATACTATTACTGAAGGAATAGCTTCAACTGAACCTAAAGTTGACGGGGCTCCAGAAGTCCTTTCTGACCACGGTGTGTCCCAGGCTGGCACAGGCATTAGACAGCAAAGGTGACTATTTACAGAAAAAGAATATCTGAAGTAAAAGTTTGACAATTCCTAGATACCTGACCTTTCATTTGGAGGCACATCTTTAGCTACAGTTATTTCCCTAGAGTATCCTTCTACCAAACAGTTTTATTAAAAACTGACCAATAATTGAACTCTGATTTCACTACCTAAGTGCACTAAAGGCTTGTTTCACCATTTAAAATTCTGCGTTCCCCACCCCACGATTTTGGCAGCTCCGCCCCCCCCCCCAAAAAAAAAGAAAAAGAAAAAAATCCGACCAACTGCTCCTCAGTTGTGATGATCTTTTGATGAACCTTTGCTAACTTAAATCCTATAGAAATAGGCTGCACTGGTAAAGCGTCATCTTTTTTAAACTTCAAAATTCATTTTGACTGCTGGCAGAAACTTCCAGGTGGCAAGATTTCCTTTCCAGACCCCCTAAAGCATTCGTGGAAATGCTTTCGGAAGCCGAGAATCCCTCCAGTCCTCGTGTTTCTCCATAAGGGGGCCAGACGTGAAGGGTTCTGGGTTAAAATCACCGCTGGTCCCCAGCGCTCATCACCGAGCAATGCTGCTCAAACTGCACCCAGCCAGGCCTCCACTGAAGGGTTCCTGATGCTCCCCGTTACAGGAAGCCCCCGGAAACCGGATTTTCCAAACGCCCCGTCCTCCCCCTTCTTCCTCAGACAGCATCCCCGCGTGGAGGGGCGGGGCGGGTCAGGTAGGCTCAAGCTCCCGCCCCGGTTAGGCTGCCAGGATAATTCCCCTGGGCTTCCGCGGACTCCTTCAGGGGGCTGGACTCACCTTCGCGACAGAGCCCCATGACTTCGCGGTTTTTCCCAAACTCCTTGAAACTTTCGTCCAATTCCGTCCCTAGGAGATACACACACACACAGGAGGAGACAGGCAGGTCAGTGGCCGGGAGTGTGACGCACGCCCGCTCACGCACGCACGGAGTAGGTGCGGGCACCTCCGCGTTCCCGACCCGAGCGATAGCATCTCTGCCCCCCCCGAGGGGGCGGGTCACGGGGCGGGGGAGGGGAGAAGGGTCAGGGGGACTGGGTAGCGGGGGCGGGGGTGGGGGGCGGAGCGGGGGGCAGAGGAGGGCGTGGACACTCACCGTCCTTCCCAGGAAGTTTGGAAGCCTCGACCCACAGATTCCACGACTGTCCCAGCATCGCTTCGGGACTGGGCAGGGGCCGGCGCTCCCCGACGGTCGCCATTGCGGCGGCGGCCGAGGTGGAGGCGGCGCCGGGGCCGCCGTCCTCCGGCCGTAGGCGCCGCGGCGGCGGCTGCCGCTGGGGCTGCGGAGGCTGCTGCTGCTGCTGCTGCCGGGCGGCCGCGGCCGCTGCTCCGCCCGCCGCCGCCGCCGCCGCCGCTCGGCGCGGCTCCCCCCTGACGTCATCCGCGGCCCGCTCCGACATTCTTTCCGCTCCTACAATGTAACAAAAAAAGGGGGAAAAGAGTCGCGCGGGGGCCGCTGTTAAGGAGGCGCCGGGAGTTCCGGCGGCGTGCGCGGCCCGCGGGCCGGGTGGGGCGCGCTGACAGCGCCCCCGGCCGCCCGGCCCGCCTCCTCCCGGGCCGCCCCCCGCCCCGGGCGCAAAGTCCGCGGCGCGAGCTCGCTTTCGCTTTCGCCTCCGGCGCCCCTCGGGGGAGGGGACGAGCGCCGGCGGCCCGCCACCGCGGCGCGGGCTCCCCAGCCTGCCTCCGCCTGCCGAGCCCCGGCGCCCCGGGCTGCCCGCGCCCCGCGCCCCGCCGCGACAGGGAGGCCCGAGACGCGCCCCCGGCCCTCGGGCTGCCCACCCTGAGGCCGCTCGCATCCCCGGGCCCGGCCCGGCGGCCCCGCTCCTTCCTTCCGTCCGCGCGTCCGTCCGAGCGGCGGCGCCCGGCCGGCTCCCTTAAGCGGAGGCGCCTCCCGCCGCCTCCTCCCCCTCGCCGGTCCCTCCCTCTCGGCCCGCTCCGGCGAAGTTTGCACGTCAAGCCCCCGGAGTGGAGCCAGGGCGAAGTCGGAAACGCGGCCACCTACGGAGGAGCCGGCCGGCCTGCCGGCCCCGGGGCACCAGCGGGAGACGTCGCCGTCGGGCCCTCCCGCCCGGGGTCCGGCCCGGGGCGCAGGGCCCGGTTCAGGCAGCACTTCGCTGTCTGCTCGCGGGCGGCCGCGCGGCTGTCAAAAGCATGAATGGGAAGCCGCCGCCGAGCGGACGCGTAGCGTGGAGGAAACCCCCGGCAGGCGAGGAAATGCGGCCCAGGTGTGGTCCCAGGTGCCGGCCCTAAGCCCACCGCGGGAGGTCACAGCGTGCTGCCGGGGTGGTTACAGCGTGCCCCCGGGGTGGTTGAGCTCGTCCAGCCAAGAGGAGACCATGAAATCAGTGTAAGATGAAGTGGAGGAGAAAGAGACGGAGGCGAATCCGTTTACGTCTTGGAGACACTACCCCAAATTTCTCAATTTCCCTTTCCAATGCTTCTGGAAGTGATCCATTCACCTTGCCCCCCCCCCCCCCCCCCCCCCCGCCCAAGAAAATCTAATTTAGTTTTAAATCAAGCTGTTGGTTTCTCCCTCGTTATGACTGTCTTTGCCTGGGCAAGGCGGGAACCTATGGCTTGGGTGAATGTACAGCGTTCCTAGAAAATACTGTTTTCTGTTAGATATTGTTCACTACATTAAGCACTGGCCCACAAAATCTAGCACCCTGCCCCAATACACGCACTGCACGCAAAGCTTTTGCTCCACTGATGGGTTAAGACGGTAAAATAAAGGGCTACTTAATGAACTAAAGCACCTGAAGTACTTGAAACAGTAGCAGACCACATCAAGCACTTTCAATAAAGTCTTCTTATCATTACTGGTACTTCAAACTGATGTGAAAACCTGTAGCCTGAAACAGAAACAATTATTTTAGTCATTATGTTTCACAGAGCAGTAATATCAACACTCCTGAGGCATGTGTGTCAGGGGCAGCTTGTTTAGAGGTGCTTCCGTTAGGCGGGGAAAAAGCGGGCTTGCTCCTGTTTTTTATCTAGAACATCTGGTGTCATAGAAGTGGCCAACTTCTCTGCTAAAGAAACAAAGTCCAACTCTCAGAAACATAAAAATGCTTAAAGAAGAGTACAAATAAGGAAAGCATTATTGCAACCTAAACTCAATGCAGGGCTCCTGCAGAAAGTGCTTGTTTTAGGTTCAAATTTTAAAGGCTTTAGTGAAAAAAAATAAAAACAAATACACACACATATAAAAATGAGTTTATTTTTTAAACGTTTAGAAATGTGTGTAAGTTTTTTCCTGGATTGCACGCAAACAAAAGTTCCGAAAAGTGAAACTATGGATGCTTCCTGTCCTTATCTAAGGAGCAGAATAAAACAGAATAAAGATAAAAATCAAATCATTTCTAAAGCTTTAACTTCCTACAAGGGCATCAATGAGGGAAAAAAAATGCACAGGTAAAACATATAATTCCCTTGGTAATAAGATTCCTAACTCTTAACTAAGGCCCTCAATCTTGGACCAATTTTTCATTCATCCAAATCACTAAAAAAATCTGTAGAATTACAGAAATATATAAAAACACCTAACTTCTTGGTTTTCTGAGATTAAAGGACAAAATTTATTAATTATTTTGCATTTTGTAAGTCTACATTTAAGGGAAACAAAAATTTGAATTTTATGGCATTTGGAGCTGCCATTAAAAAGAAAAGCTTAGGGCCACCCAGCTATATAGGTACAAAAGAGAGCTTGCCTTTTGAGTACAGCCCTTCTGATCCCTAAGAGTACGAGTGAGAACAAAAATAAGGGGAAGAATGGCAAACATGAAGTACAGTCCTACTTCCTCAATACACTACTTGATTTCCCTCTTTTTACATGTGAAAATACTTCAAGATTCACTAATATGGCTTCAAGCCAACAGGGGTCAATATGGCAATTTATAATACTTCAATTTCTGTCCTTACTCCTGTTTCGTACCCTTTCCCCCCTTTTTTTGATTGGTTTAATAAAGAAAACACAACAGGGCTTAAAATAAAAAATACTAAATATCCTCTTAGCATTATGATAGTTATTAGGAGAAACTGTTACTAACAGCAGCTATAAATTACTGGGCACCTACAAGGTGCCAAGCATTGCTGTGGGTTATCTTTTTGCATTATTTCTTTTAATATTTACAATTGTGTAAGGTAGGAGTTGTATTAGTTACTATTTACAGATAAAAGGAAAATGAGGAAGGGCTCTGGAGCCAGTCCCTATGAATTTTTTCTGGGTTCATATACTGGCTCTTTCACTTACAAACTGTGTAACATAAGCAAGTTACCCAATTTGCTTGAACCTCAGTTTCCTAATCTGTAAAACAGAGACAAAGCCAGGTTTCTTCTCAGGATTGCATAAAAAGATCCATGGAAAGTACAAAATAACACAAAACAAACACTATAAGCAAGTTTCTTATATCACACTGAGCAATTCAGATCAATTCGCATCTGCGACATGTATTACCAAGTTGAAGAAGATGCTGAGCACCAAGAGAATGACAGACGATTCCTGGCCATCTCCCTACCAGCTCTCTTCTGCTGCAGCCAATGCATTTTACCACATTCTCTTCACCCATGAGAAAGTCCTAACCCCTTCCAGAACATGCAGTTTCTGATATCCATAGTTGGTCTGGATTTCCCAGTAGTTTGAATGAATCACCAACAAAAGCCAAAACTGCTAGCTGAGAAAGTATGGTGGTCTGATACTCAAATTTGGGCAACATTTAAAAAGTGTTCTTATACAAAGGGCACTCCCTATAAACAAGAGTACGACAGAAACTCAAACTCTTGGTTGTATAATAAAGAACCTGATGACTTCTTACCTAAACAACCCTCCTCTGCACCCCAAAAATATTTTAAAACATGAACAATACAATTTACATTCATTTACTCTAATTGTTTTCATATAATAGTGCTCCTTGTATGCTATCAATCCGTTCTCCTGCCAGTGTACTTCTGATGATGTCTTACAGTTCTGAAGATCTTCAGCATCTGTCTGCACAGATCAGTGATGTGTTCTGTAAAGTCTGAGTAGTGAGGACTCAATTTATCAAACAGTTCCTGCTTGCCTACCACATACCAGGCACTCAGCTAGGCACCAGGGTGAACGCACCATAGTAATTTCGCTGAGGACATGAGAAGAATGAGAAGTAAGGGAAATTTTTTAATTCATCAAAATGCTCTTATGGAAAAAGCTGTCACCACCAATTAAACTGTATGTGGCTTAAGAACTAGGCCGTCAGACGTGAAATGCTGCCAAGTTCTGAGCATTTCATCCCTTCCAGGGATGTATTTAAAAGGTGGCCTTACTTCACCATCCAAATTTAGGGATGTTCCCAGTAGGTGCCAAGGGTAACAAGGTCTCTCTTTACAAAAAGGATTCTTTGCACAGCAGATTCACTTGTAAAATGCTTTGTTCAAAGGCCAAAGGCATCATTAAATGCGAAACAAAACAAAACAAAAAAACAAAAAACCAGTCTTTAAATTTGGTTTAATGTAAAATGGCTGAAACTGTCCAAAACTTTCCTAAGATGCAAAACCCCACATAATCAGCCTTTTTATTTGGAAAGAATCACCAGTCCCAATACAACATTTTAATAAACTTGAAAACCAGCAACTACAGTATATTTTTGTGTGCAAATTACAGGGTTGATAACAGAGATTCTTCATCATCAACCCTAAAGGATTGCAGTCATTTGAGTAACAAGAAACTCGGAACCACTGAATTAGGAATGTGTTGCCTTGGGTTTCTTTATTTCCTCCTAAAATTGGCTGTGCCTTTATTCATATCCCATCTGCCTCCTCTGACCACACCTCTCTCTTTCCTTCTTTCTTCTCCAGACAGAGCCCAGGGCTCTCTTCTGCATAAGGGGTATGGCAGGCAAGGCCCCTCCTTAACTGTGCTCCCTTCTAGTGAAATACCTTACAGCCTGTCGTGAATATATCAGTATTCCAGTAGGGGGAGAACAGTGGAAGAAATTGAATTCATCAGCTCAGTGGCTAGAATTGCTGACAATCAAGTGCAAAATTAGGAATAATAAGGACAGTTGCAAAAGTGGAGACTAAAAGGTTAAGGTAATTATCTTTTTGAAAACTTAACCTGTACACGTAGTCATTCTATAAACTGTGTCATTTGCCCAAAAGTTCAAAGCTTTGAATTTCTGGTTTGTTTTCTTAATCATAAGTGTGTAGCTACGTACAAATTCTCCCAAAGAACCATTCACTGGTAATAGTAAACCACTTGAAAATTTAACAAGAGCGAAAGAGAAAAAATTTAAAGACAGAAAATTTCACAATATTCAAATTTAAAGAGAAAAAATTTAAAGAGAAAACTTAACAATACACATATAAAAGGTATTTACATGTAACTTTAAAATGAATAATGCCCAAATGTTTCTAGGAATTTAATACTGGCTTGTAATTTTAAATGATTGACAAATTTCATTTAAAATCTTCCTTTAAAGCCTTTAGGTTAAAGAGTTTTTTTTTTTTCTTTTTCTTTTTTAAATAGAAAGGATTAAGTTATAGAAAAGGAATGGAAAAAATAGCTAAATGGACTAACATTTAGCTATAAAAAGAGGCTGACTATAGTCACAGTTCTAGTGTACTGCCTCAGATGCAATAAAATGCAAAGATTAAACACACTGTTAAAAATAATTCCCTATGTCACCTTTGTACCAATCGGCTTTCACTGAAGTGACGGTAAGTATCACCATTTTATGGGCCCAGCAGTTAAGAACATGTGTTCTAGAGGCAATATGCCCAGGCTGAATCCCAGTTCTACCGCTTATTTACTGTATAACTCTGGGCAAATTTTAACTTCTCTGTGCCTGTTTCCTCATTTATAAAATGATGTAAAACAGGACTATTGACTTTATAAGGAATATTAAGAAAGTTAATAGTGCAAAAGTACCCTACCCTACAGCTATCATTACTAGCACCGTACCTGTCACATAGGAAGCCCCAATTCTAATCTAGCCATACGATGCTGTCAGATCATCCTTGCAGGGTAAAGCATGGCTTCAGTTGTGTCAGTCCTTGCTCTAACACTTTTAGGGGCTCAGCAATGATGACTGAACTCAATAAAAAACTTCTCTCCTAGCACTCCAGGCCCTCTACAGTTGGCCCCAGGCCCAGCTCCACCACAGTGTTCCCTCTTGCAGGTGTCCTATAGTCCAGCCAAAATGGCCAATTCCTCGCTTGGAATATGCGCCCCCTCCAGATCCCAGCTCTCAAGCCTTCGTTCATACAGGTCCTACTATCTGTAATACTTCCTGTTAATTCTACTGTTCAGTCACGTCTCCCCTCAAGTTCTGTTTCCTTAACAAAATCTTTCCTGATCTCTCACACTAAGCTCACAGGAACTCATCCCCACTTCTAAGTCTAAATCTAAATCTAAATCTAAATCGGACTTCCTGGACTGGGGTTACGAGCATATGCCCTGAAATCAAGGTGGCAATGAGATACATGCTTAGTCTCCCAGGGATTAACAGTTTGTATTCCCAACATAAGGGTGTCATTTGGAACATGGAACACACCTCCTCACAAACCGTAAGATGTGTGGTGGCCAGGTCCCCATGCTGGTCAGCAACATGCCTCTAGGACTAACAGTGTAGGTGTGTTAGTACAAGAAGGACGGAACAACACAGCTTTTCCATCCCCCCTTCTGCAGCAAAGTTTCAGCCCTAAGCAAAGCCACAGATACAGCAAACACAGCCCCCTCACTTTTCCACATTCTTTGCGTACACCCTCATCCAGGAGCCCATCTGGGTTTGTACTGCTTCCCCAAAGGCAGACTGTTCCACAAAGGCTTGCATCCCCTTTCCACCTCTAAAGCAAAACCTTCCTCTTCTTGGTACAGACAGATGGCATGCCAATTTAACGATATTTCACTAACGTGTGAATGAATCACTATCAATGATTATAGTTCCCTGTCTTCAACCCCCCAACCCAAACACGTATTTTCTCATACAAAGGGAGAGACCTGAACTCAAATGACGTTCTCTATTTCAGGGTCCCTAAACCTTTCTTCCCAGAAACACACAATTGATTTACACCCATGGCCTCTCTGATTTTATTTATTTTTTTTTTTCAAGATACAACTTTTATACACGTTTTATTTGTTTGCTTCTACCATCAGAACTGAAGCTACTGACTGTCGTTTCCCTCAAGTAGGGAAAGGCCTCTCTGGTTTTAAATGGCACCACCCATGACTTAAGGCAAAGTGTCAACCTTTCACTGTAACCTATTTAAACCTCTCTTTTGACCGACATAAAACCTGCAGGACCCAGAGACCTTGATCCTCTTCTCCACTTTCTACGGCATCCTCCTCTCCATCAAACTGCTCTAAGTGAAGGAACTTCAGGAGTCAAAAGGTGAACCAAAACAAAACGACTACTGGTCAGAAGTCTATCTTTGCTGCTTTCCAGAGCTTTTTGCCTCCACTTCAGAAAACAGGTATTTTCACAAAACATTAGGATTTTTCCAAATGGTTTCTGAAGGAAGTGGCAGCACAGCAGCAATCACAAGTGGACGATTAGAAGGCTGGAATCCAACTTACCAAGTATTTCTGAAAAAACAGGGCCAAATAGGTAAATTGGACTTCATCAAAATTATTAAACTTTTGTGCTTCAAAAAACACCTTGAAGGAAGTGAGAAGAACCCACAGAATGGGGAAAACTTTTGCAAAGCCTATATCTGATAAGGGACTTGTATCTGGAATGTATAAAGAACTCTTACAACAACAACAACAACAAGACAAATAATCCAATTTTCACAACGGGTAAAGGATCTCAATAGACACTTCTCCAAAGGAGATAATACAAATAACCGACAGGCATATGAAAAGATGCTCATCATCATTTGTCATTAGGGAAATACAAATCAAAACTGCAATGAGATACCACTCCACACCCGCCAGGATGGCTAGTAAGGAAATAGAAACAAACAAAAACAGAAAATGACAAGTGTTGGCAAGGATGTGGAGGAATTAGAATCACTGTACACTGTTGATAGGAATGTAAAATGGTGCAGCCCCCACGGAAAAGAGTTTGACAATTTGACAGCCTTTTGAAAGGTTAAACCAAGAATTACAATATGATCCAGCAATTCCACTTCTAGGTATACACTTAAAGAACTGAAAGCAAGGACTCAAAGAGATACTTGTACACCAATGTTCATAATGGCACTGTTCACAAAGCCAAAAGGTTGAAGCAATCCAAGTGTCCACCAACTGAAGAATGGCTAAATAAAATGGGGTACAGCCAGCCAACAGAGTAATATTCACCTACTCAAAGGAATGAGGTACTGGTACATGCTACAACACCGATGAACCTCAAAAACAAAGTAAAAGAAGCCAGACACAAAAGGCCACATATTATATGATTTCATTCATGGGAAATATCCAAAACAGGTAAATCCATAGAAACAAAGCAGGTGATTAGCTTCCAGAGTCCAGGGAGAGGGGAGGATAGAAAGTGACTGCTTAATGGAAACAATGTCTCCTGTGGGGGTGATAAAAATGTTTTAACCTATTGTCAATATACTAAAAGTGATTAAAGTGGTAACTTTGTGGCATTTAAATTGTATCTCAATAAAGCTATTTTTTTTTAAGTCAGCATTAAAATTTGGAAAACTTCACACAAAATTCCCGATTGATTTCTCTTGAAAAACCTCTATGATCTCACACCACTGGCCACAAGGTCCCTCATAACAACCACCAGTTTGAGATGAAGCTGGTCCTGAAGCCTATTTCTGCCACTGCCTAACCAGGGACCATAACAAGACACGTTTTGTCTCTGCCTCAGCTTCTCTGTAAAAGGAGGACCAAAACAGTTTCTACCTCATCAGGTTGTTACAAGGAATTAGTGAATTACTATGCTTAGAAGAGCACCTGGCAAATTGTAAATGCTCATTAAGTGTTAGCTACTTTTACATTTTATGATACCTCATTTTCTTTGTAATAGAGATAAATGGCATTTGCTTTTCAATTTTTTTGTTGTTGTTTTTACAGATGAAAGTCTAGCATATAATACAGCAATCCAAAACAAAGAAGTAGGAAGACAACCAAGATGTAAATTTTTTAAAAGTAACATGCAAAATACTATGCCTAGTATGTGCCTGCTTATTGAAAATGTAATAATGATGATATAAATCTATGCACAGAAAACAGTCCAGATAACTCTGGACTTATGGGTAGTAGGGAGAGAAGGAATGTAATTAAAGGGGCTTTTTATTAGTGTTTATATAATGTTTAATTTTTTTCCAGCTTTACTGAAGTATAATTGACACATAAGATTGTGTGTGTTTAAGGTGTACAATGTGATGATTTGAGATACTTGAGACAGATATTATAGATATGGATAGGATATATATATCTCTCTCTCAAAACAATTACCACAATAAGGTTACCTGACATATCAATCACCTCACACAGTTACCTATTTTTTTTAATAACAAACATTTATAATCAGGAACTATAAGCATATTCTTTAAAAGATGAAGAAACTCTAAATTAATTTTGTTTGAGACTTCCACGAGATTATCATAAAATTCCATGAGGTGAGCAGCAATATCACAGACTGAAAGGCCACTTATTTTGCTTTGAAAACCAAATCAGAGCGGCTGCGATTCCCAAAGCACCAATCTCTCTTCAGTTTCCTTCTTACTTATGGAGTCTACACTGCTATGTTTTACAGCTGCCAACAGAAGAGATTCTAAACTGCTTGCCTGGCAATCAACAACTTTCACTATCTGACTCAACATCTTTTTTTTCTAGTTTTATCATCCATCATGCCCCCTTACAAAGACTCCACTCAAGCTAAACAAGACATAAAATACACATCTTTCAAATACTTTTTCACGTGCCACCCTTATTTTTCAAACTGAGGTAAAAGTCATGTAACATAAAATTCACCATTTTAACCATTTTAAAGCATACAACTTAGTGACACAGTACACTCACAATGTGGTGCAATCATCATCACTATTTTGTTCTAGAACATTTCATCACCCAGAAAGGAAACCCTGTACCCGTTAAGCAGTCACTCCCCATCTCCCATCCCTCCGCAAACCCCTAGAAACCACATCTGTTTTCCTTCTCAATAGATTTGCCGATTGGGGATATTTTATAATGTTGAAACCATACAGTATGTGACCTCGTGTGTCTGGCTTCTTTCGGTTAGCGTAGGGTTTTCGAGGGTCACCCACGTTGGAGCACATATCTGTAATTTTTCTACCTTATGAGTGAATAAAATTTCACTGTGTGGCTATGTCACAGCTTGTTTATGCATTCATCAGCTGACAGACGTTTGGACTCTTCCCACCTTCTTGCTACCGTGACTAACTGCATGCCATTATCTTTTCCCTCCCTTCAGCTTCATGTGCGAATCAATATCAAGCTTTCATGTGAGTTTCAAATCAACGCTGACCTTCCCCAGCTTAGCCTGGCCCAAAGTCCTCACCTTTCTCTGACTTTCTTTATCACGTCTATACCCAAGATAGCAAACTGTCGCCACGTGGCACAACCCTACAGACTTATTTAGGTTGACTCAAATTGTTTTCTTAAATTGCTAACTTTGAAAAAAAATCAAGAAAAGTCATTAAAGTTAAGATTTCAGTTTCCTTAAAATTTGAAATGTCTGGGTTATTTCAATAACCACAGTCATTGCTCTCACTGCTTTTACCCTTGCCCCCTATATCCTATCTCAATGTAGTGGCCAGTGGTTTTACTAAAACCGAAGTCAAATCATTGCATTTACTTACTACATTTGCTATCTATTATGTTTCTTGTTTTCAAAGGTAAGTGCCACAATGTCAGGGACTTCTGTCCCTCTGATTTACTAATTAATCCCCAGTGCCCAGAAAAGCACAGCATGTAAGTAGGCACTCCATTAGTATTTGCTGAATGAATTTTGGGCCTACAATCAGCTGGCACTGAAAAGGTAAGCCCTTTGAGATTAGTCGTAAATTTAATAGTTTCTCATAGTTCTACCTGGTCCATTTCATTCCTCCACGTCTGATCCCTGCAGACTTGACTTTGTGATACTTCTTTACCCCTCTTGTCATTGGCTTCCTGGTATCCTATCTGGCTTTTCATCAGAGTAGTTTTCAAAAAAGGTAAGTCATAATTGTAGCCTGTGAAAATCACCTCCTGTTCTCTTTTCCTCCTCGAGGACAATTCTTCTGCACTTAGTAGAAGCTCAGTAAACGGTTATGGACTGAAGAGCTCCTCTGGCATTTCTGCCAAATATGTTTCCTCTCTACCTTCCCCTCCTGCCCCTCATACCCCACCACTGCCAGTTGATGACCGCCATCTAGGAAAGCCCTGCCTCTCTCTTCTCTGGCACTTTTCAGACATTCCACAGTGAATATCATCCTTTGTGGTGACTCTGATGATCACTGAAAGATACCTCTATATTGCTGGCCTTTCAGCTCTGGGCTGGAAGATTTTAAGGGCCTATTCTGAAGGCTGAGACTTCGAAGCTGCCCAGTCCCGTGTTCTTCTAAACACCTTAACAAAACTGCTACATCTTTCTAGAAGCTCCTGTTTCTGTTTGATCACCATCAAAATGTTATCTTTGCAGATCCATGTTCCCGTTGTCCAAAACGTTTCCACCTTTGCTAAAGATGCCTAAAAGCTGACTGAGGCGTTGCATTTGTTGCCTAAATATGTAAGTTGATCAGTTTCAAAGGCTGAAACTCCCTTTGTCTTTCCTGTTTGGATTCTGCTCAGTTTTATCCTTCAGTGATTCAAACTGCATCTTCACTTGAAAGCCCCCCTCATTCTTTTCAGAAGTAGATAGGAGCATGGATCTTTTTTTAAAAATAAAAATTCCTCCAGGAATTTTTCTTCTTTTTCACATCATAGGAAACTTCCCACCCTCCTCCCCAAATAATAAATGACAATTGTGAGCATGTAGTGAGAAACTCAATTCATGGTGGCTGCTCTTCTTGTAATGATGTGGGACTGCTCATGAACACAGGGCTTTCTGGCAGGCCGGGCAAAGGCACTGTGCCCAGAAAGTGCACCTGAAGTATTCCTGCCTGCTTTTCAGTTTCCTTAGGATCTCCCCCGCCCCGAACAGCTGGGTCTACATTGCTTGTAGAGAAAAGAAAACAGGAGTTTGGAAAAGTGGAACAGGACAAAACACAAGAGCACATCTCCAGACAACTTAGCAGGAAAAGGTGGATGTAGAGGTATTCCAAAATTCTTAATGAATTTGGGGGAGGGAAGGTTATTTAGCAGATTTTATTTTGACAAATGCCTGAAAATATTGTACTCTGAATTTCACTGTCATTTCACATTAATAAGATCATATTCAGGGTTATGCTTAAACTTGCAGATCTTGCTCAGATACCTTAAATTTTAAAAAATTATCATCCTTTGGTAAAACTCAAACAAACTCCACTATAATCAGAGGCACTGCAGCATTTATTCAGCTGTGCTATGTTGAAAGAGCAAGTTACCTTTTCTTTGGAGGGCAGGCCAAAAATCCTGATCGATTTACCAGTGGATCTTCATCTGCTGTGACTGTAGAAGCTCTTTCTGCTTAATTTTGCTCAGACCTACAAAAAAAGAAAAGGGGCAAAGGAATGAAACGATGGATAAAATGAATCAGAAATCTACAATCTCATTAGTTGCCAGATGTCCCAAAATTATTATATGTGCTTTAAAATGTCAAAGTGTTAAAATTTGAGGCACTTTACCAATTTTACAACAAATGTAATTCAATTTTTTTTTTACAATGAAGTTAATTGACTATATTTATACAATAAACTAAGAACAAATGACTATTCAATATGTACATAGAGTCAGCCTCCTGGGGCCTAAAATCATTGTGTGTAATTTGCCTCTAATGAGTTTTCACTTAATTTTTTAAATGGCTATTCAGAAAGCCTGCTCCTATGAAACCTATCAGAATCACAGATTTAAACACACACAACACACTGAGTGAGAATATTATTCGGAAAGCTCTGTCTTTCATCATTCAGCAGTGTATAAAAGCAATTCATAATAGTACAAACAGGAAACAAAGACTCAATTAAACCATCTTCCTAAAAAGCACAAAGAAATTACTCATTCCCTTATCTACATATTTTTATACGTATGCATGCATACATATTTCAAGTAGAGTGTGGGTACTATTCAAGTTAATTTGGGGAGGAACACTGAGCTATGGAATCAAGGGATTGGAATTAAGCTGGTTTTCGAGCTTGACATGCAGCAGGAGAGAGAGAACAGCAAATGTGGGCAATGACACAGCTACGGAACACATGCTGTCAAAGTATAAAGCACAAGGCAGGCTGATTCCATATGAAAAATTCACTAGTAATACACTTCTCTTCCTCTAATCCTCACTGGCTATACACCAAGGTTGGGAGGCAGGAACGGTGCTTTGCTCAACTTTCATTTATTATCATGTACTTGAAGATGGCAAGCCAAATATTTCTATGGTTTGAGGTGCTAATAAAGTATTTTCCAAAGCCGGTGGCTGAAATTCGATGCCACGTTTGAACATTTATTCATAATTACCGTTACTGGCTTTTAAGTTATCCTGGATCACATCCTTCCCCTCTCCCTTTTTTAAACAGTTTGTTGTATTCACCCACGAAATGTTATTCAGCAATGTGATCATTCAGTAATCATTCCTACAATCTTTATAAGCCAGCTGTTTCTCTTTCTCAGATTTCTAATTGCTTCCCAGCCTCCTATCTTTTAAAAATTTTCTGCGATTTCCATTTTAGTGTTCCTTTTCTGTCTTATTTCCAATAAAAGCCACTATCTTGTTTAACATGTCTGTCCTGAGCCAAAATTCATTTCTTTGCATCCTAAACATTTTACAGCTATGCAAAATGACTCAAAGGAAGCTACGAATTCCCAGGATAGAGGCAGCCAATAAAGTCATTATGTTACAGATAACCACCTCTCTGACGGTGATTCCTTCAAGGTAGGATGCAGATGCAGATAGAACAACACCGGCATCATGTATGCTTGACCTTACTTCTGTAGGTCAAGCGAGTTTTCAGTTTTCCATCAGGACACTTCAGCTATATCTCCAAAGTATTCAAGGAAGTCAGATATTGAGTGCTATGAAATCTCCCCAAAGATAGTGTTTGCCTTTAAATGAACTCACTATTTACTAGCCTGGATACTGTAAAAATGCTTTAAGAGATACCCTATTCTTAGAGAAAAATGGTAGTGGCAGTTACTAAAAATAAGCGTTTAAAAATAGTAACTTTTCTGCTTAGGATAGGGGTCAGAAATCTTTCTTTAGTAGGGAAAAAAAAACTATCAGATGTTTGTATATATTCTTTCATTTTATCTTCACAATAACATTGTGCTCAAAAGAGCTGTTATTATGATCTATCTCCATTTTACTAGTGAGAAAACAAACTGAGAGAGGTCATAATTTGCTCAAGATTACCCAGTAAATAAATGGTTTGAAATTGGAACTAGAATGGAGGCCTTTGGTGCTATTTAGTTTCCTTGCCAGTACACCAAACTGCCTAAACAGCAACTTAATTTTGTTTTGCAAAGAGAAAAAGAAATAATTTAAAAGGAAGACTGGAGAACATTTTCTAACAACAGAAACAAAACCTGATAGCTTTTATTCACTCACCCCTTCTATGTAACAAGCATTCAATAAATATAATTTTTAAAAAGATTTTTTAAAAAATGACAGTCCATTAGAAGTGGGATAGGAGACAAAAACAAGAAGAAAGACATAATTTGAATGTTCTCCAAAGTCCTGAAAGGCATAAATTTAATTTATTTACCTTTTTTTTGGGGGGGGGGGGGGCGCGGGGGTTGGAGATTGTAGAAGATGCCTTTCTTCCAGGGTAGCTGCCTAGCCCATGGTGACCCTTTTTGTAAGCACCATATAAACCAATGCCAAGTCATGTTTGTACTATGGGACTCCAAACTCTTCTCTTGTTTTGGCCAAAGCTGGACACATGACCCAAACTGAGACATTCAATTCGTTTTCCTGAGAGCTAGAAATTGGGATGAAGAGGGTATACTCTGGTCTAGGCTGCAAGCTCTCCCATGTGCTCTCAGTCTCTAGGAAAAAGCCAGTCAGCAAAGATTGACGAAAGAACATGCTGCTCAGAGTAAATCAGCCCCAGGAGGCCCAGAAGCCCCAGAGGACAGAAAGGGAAACAATTTCTGCCCAGCGGGTTCGAGGGCCTTCCTGTCCCACATATAGTCTCCCAGAGGGCCCAAACACATCCTTCTGTAGGGTTTTAAGAATCCCGTGGACTTGTAGGGTAAATGGCCCCCCTTATTTGAGCTTAAATGTTTTGGAATTGATTTCTAATAACTGCAACAAAAATAATCTTGCTCAAGACAGTAAAATTTTTGTACTAAAAAAAATATAAAAGGGCAGATATCAGCAGAATTTGATATAAAAGAAGATCCTGTGGAATGCCCAAGGGTTCAGAAAAATCCTCTCATTAACTTTAAACAGTGAAAAGCCCACACTGTTGCATGGGTAGCATTATATTAACTTTAACAAAGAAAATGACTTATTTTCTAGGAGTAACACTTCTCTGTCCTTTTAAGACTCTGAGAGCCTTGCTGCAATTTAAGGCATAATCTGGATCACTTCTTGTTATATAATTGAGTCTATCAGAATTAAGCAAAATTGCACTAACCATGATAGAGGAAAGAAAATACAGACTAAACCAAGTCCTGTTTTTAAGCATAACAGTATATACGTTCTTCTTATTTCTTAAACTTTCTTAAATTCTAGGCAAACCATGGCGCTTTAATGTTAGAATGCGCTCCAGGTGCTTGCAGAGGCTATGAAAGGGAAGAGAAAGGGCTGGAAAGGTGGGCCCAACAAGGAGGGCAACATAGGTTTTGACATGATTCTATCTTCTAAGTTGGAGGTGAGGGAAGGCCGACTCCTAACTCTTCATCTCTTAAGAGAGGTTTACCCCAGCCAGTTCCTGTATTCAGTGAAAACGTGTGGAGCATGTGCCCCATGCCGGGTTCTGTGCCTTGCGCGCACCAGAACCAGGAGTGTATTTAGCAGTGTACTCAGTTAGGAGCTGCCTAACTCCCAGGTTACACATTTTTCTCTCCACTCCTTGACTCTCACTGCAAACAAAGACCATGGGCCTAAAATAGTTCACTTTTTTGTCTGCTTGGTGATCTTAGGGGGGAAAATGGGGAATTTGCTGCTAATGTTTAAAAGGTGGGAAGATTCAGTTAAAATTCCAAATTCCCACTTTCTCTTGGAGGGTTCAAAAATTTGGCCACTGAGGCCAGCTCTCCTGCACGCGGATAACTGGCTGATGCTGCATCGTGGGCTGCCTCTTGTCACTGGGCATGTATTTCCCAAAGTACACAGTTTGGCTACATCACTTATTTTCCTTCCAGGCCTGCCTCCTGTGCTCAGCCAAGCTTGTGACCCTGAGCCTTTGTTGTTTTCCTAAGTCTCTTCTCCCAAATGAGAAACCACAAACCAAAATTTGTAAAGCAGGTTACACTGTCAACTGTAGGCATACTCTGCAAAAATGTGATTTAACCGGGTCCCTAGTTTCCTCGTTCTCCTCCTACCCAAGTCCCACCATGCTTTCACCCTGACTGATTTTCTCCCTGGCAAAGCAAATTTAAGAATGAAACTGTATACAGTTGGCCCTCCTAACTGCAAGTTCCACATCCGTGGATTCAACCACTGCTGATCTGATCGGGCACTATGTTTATCATCTGCAGTTGGTTGAACCCGTGGATGCAGAACCCGTGGACACCATGGGACTGGAATGTCCACAGTGCAGTCCTGGAACCAATCCCTCACGGATACTGTCAAGTTTCTGCACCTACTGAACTAGAAGGATTGCTCTAAGGGTCACCCCACAGAACACCAAAAAAGAGTTTGAAAACATAACTGGTAAAGAGGGAGCTGAAGCCACTTACCAGGAAGGACTCCAGCACCTCTGGCCTAGGTTTCAGAGATACGTTTTAGTACCTGCAGTCAATCATGGGCTTTTTGCTCAGACCTAATTGCAAGTGCTTAGCAAGGCAAGAACATTCTACCCAGGCCCATGTTAATCTGAGTGGATGGGCAGCTGTCAGAGCCTGTGGTTCTGTGAAACTCCTCACAGAGAATCCTAACATTTTAAAAGGAGCCTCCATTTTCTGACAGCTTCTACATATCCTCACATATTCAGCCCCTCTTCTCTCCAAAGGGTTCAGCATAGCCATGCCTCACTCCCTTTGCCATTTTAGGCCTCACAGCTCTCCCATCTCAAGCCCCAACTCTCCCAGACTGCACTGAGATTAACTGGGCTCTCTATCCTTTTAGTTCAGGGGTCAGCAGGATATTTTTCCATCAGTTGTGACTACAGTACAATATTTCACCAGTAGCCTAGGAAAGAACCAAAAATATAATAAAATTCCCAGTAGTTTTCTAATTCGTCTGTGCAAAATCCTTGATCAAGTCACTGGGTTTACAGGTCGATTTACAGAAGCACACAAAAACAATAACAATAGTAGCAGCTGACATGTACTAAGCACTTACTATGTGCCCAGTACTATTAATGCATAGTAAACTCTTCACATGTATCATCTCACTCAATCCTCCCAGGTCTATGATGTCGGAACTTTTACTCCACTCCTTTAACAGCGATAAAACTGGGCTTGCGAGGAGAGGCCAATAGGGGGCAGACCTGAGGCAGCTGCATGCTCAGCTGAGTTTGTACCATTCCTCCCACTGCCACCCACAGAGCAATTCTTATCTCTGTTCCTCCACACCTGCTCTTCCCGCTTTGAATTCCTTTCTTCCTACTTTCCAAGAAACTCACCTTCCTAAGTGGGTTTCTTAGATGCAGGGTCTGTAACATTTCAACCTTGTATCCCCAGGACTGTTAATAAACGTCTGCTGAATAGAACTGAGTTAAAGGAACCGCAGGCTCTGACAGCTACCCATTTCACTCAAGTTAACATGCGCCTGGGTAGGATGTTCTTGCCTTGCTAAGAACTTGCAACTAAGCCTGAGCAAAAAGTAGCTGTTCTGGCATTTACCCTCACTCTTCCCTGACAGACTCGCCAATAGAACTCAACACTGACGGAGTTCCGGAAAGGAGACAGGAGAGGTAAATTACAGCCCAATACTCCTGTTGCCCTCTTCACAGAGGAATAAAAAGTCTGTGGAGTTGAATGGGAGGATGCCAGCCTTGGGGGGCAGAAGGGTTTATCCCCTAATATTCTGCCAGGGGAACACTAATCTCCGATTACTGAACTGGGGTTATAGAATTCTAAAATTCATATACTCAGTCAAGTCATTCTTTGCTACTCTAAGTGGTCCTTTAGTAAAGATGACAAAGAAATGAACAGCTACCAAGTATTTAGCTCTGAGGCCATACATATTATCAATAATAATAACTTTTACTGAGTGTTTACCTTGGGCCAGACCCTGCACTAAGCACATTACATGCCCAGTCTTGTTTAATCTTCACCACATCCCTATGAAGAATATAAGTGAGGAAACGGAGGTCTGTAGTAGTTAGATGGCTTGCCCAATGTCAATACCAAATAGCTTACAGCAAGGGCAGTGGCTAGTGGGACAAATGTGTATTTTTTATTAACAATGCTTGCAGGTTTTTTAAGTTCTTCTATCCTTCCTCTTGAAATAATGCCACCTAAAGGCAGGCTGAGTAGCCTATTACAAATCTCACTTTCTTCTCTAAAAGATCCAGGAAAAATCCCTCCTCTTCTATTAAGCCTTTCTAATTATTATTTGTGATAGATTGCCAATGCTCACGTAAACTCACATTCTCATCTTCCTGAGCACACAATCAGACTACATTTCCCAGTATTCATTGTAGTAAGGTGCAACCATATGACTGAGTCCTAAAGCGTGAATAGAAATATTGGGTGCCACGTTTAGGCTTGGCCCATACAAATCTCCCCGTCTTGATCCTCAATCTCTCATACCCTCTGCTGGTGGAATGGAGAAGGCTCCAAGCACCCAGAGCTGAGCAAAGCCACAAAATTTCACTCTTGAATGACTGGGTGAAGCAAGAGCCTGCTTGCCAACCCACACTGAGCTGTGACTGGAGTGAGAAATACACATGTACTTGTGTTAAGCTACTGAGGTTTTGGGTAGTGACAGCAGGTCAGCCTACACTAACACAGTATTATTGTTGTTACTACATCATCATAATTTTCATTATCAATGGCACAGCTATAATTTATTGAAAGTGTAGTAACTAATAGGCAATACATACCTATTTTATTCATTTCTCAGTATGCGGTAGGTATTATCTGCATGTTACAGTGACAAAATCAAGGGTCAGAGATCAATAATCATTTCCTCCTCCGAACATTTATAGCATTTACAATCTGAAAGATTTACTTAGTAATTAACTACGGATTGCTTTATTATACACATTGCACTGATAGGTTGAGTAGTTTTCACTCTTACAGTTAGTTGGTTTTTCTTGTGCTTACAACTTTTTTCTTTGTCTGGATAGAAAGATGCTAAAAGGAGGAGTAGATCTTACAGCTCTAAATTCTGTATTACTTCACACATTGTATAAATATACAAGTTAACTAATAGATATAGATTCTTTAAATTATCTCTATATATGTATATATGTGTGTGTGTGTATATATATATGTGTGCGTGTTTTGGGCCGCAGGCCTCTTAAGTATACCTGACCGAGAAAATTGTCTTATTCACTATGAAGAGTTACTTAGTATGCTGTTTACTTCAGATGTATACTTAATGAGTATCAGTAATGCAACTCTTCAATACTACAATTACACGTGTGAATGTACACATGGTAGGGTGGCTGGCATACATTCAATGATCAATTAAATGATCGTTTCCCTCCTCCTCCATTCCAATAGCTACTTTAAGTAGGGTCGCATGTTACGTGAAAAAAAAAAAAGAAAAATGTTGTTGGTAAATAGAGGCTGATTTTAATTACAAAAAACATTTTCCTATCCCAGAGGAAGACTGCCTAAAATGTCAGGAGCTAGAATCAAATGGAGATCAAATGCCAGTTACAAGAGTATCCCGTTTGTAAAAATCTGTGCAGGAACAGGAACTCTGGGCAAGCCAAGGAGCAGGGCTCACTCCTTCACCTTCACCACCAGTGAGCTCTGGATGGTGCCTTGGGACCCACCTTCTATTCGCTCAATTACAATTCTGTAGGTCTGGCCACATGGGATTCCCTAGAGCCGTGGTATCATTATTTGCAGCCAAACACTAATGTGCCCTCCTATAGCTCGCAGAGTATTTTTAATATTTTGTTAGAAAACAACACACCGGCATCTGAGGAAGATTTGTTCCTTCTGAGGCTGTTTGTCCCCAGCCTTCATTTACACACAGGACTCCATTTCCAAAGAATCTCATGAACATGACGCAGACACTGGCCTTCTTATGATGACATTTCACACTAACCACATACAGCAATTCCGTGACACGATCTTTACATTAGCTAATTACTGTAATTATTTCAATTGTTGTTCATTTCAATATCCTGTTCCAAAAAGTCTCTCTTCTTTAAAGAGTTCTTTTGGGATGAAATGGAACACGAATGTGGGTCAGTTACTTTATTTGGTACAATTAAAGTATATATTTGGACTTCTTACTCCTGCTCAGTAATCAATTGCAATATTTACTTTGTTGATGAAATTGGCTTTTCCCGGGGTAATTTTCCCTTTAACTTCTCAGTACTGGCCTTAACAGTAGACAATAAGGTTAATGCTATAATCAGCTATTACGTCGGCACATACGACTTTAGCTGCGGTTCAAATATAGCAACACAGAGTATAGAACACCCAAGCTAGAAAACACAGGTTTGAAAATTAGTGAATCAAACTCTGGATAATAACTTCTTTTAAAAATAAATATCCCTTAAAAATGTTTAACATATTCTTTTTAAAATAAAATTCTTTTTAAAATACTGAGCGAAAGAAGCCAATCTCAAAAGATCACATTTACGTAACATTCCCCAAATGACAAAATTATAGAGTTGGAGAACAGATTAGCGGTTGCCAGCAGTTAGAGACTGAGGGTAACAGGAACGACTGTGACTATAAAGAGCCAGTACAGGGGAGATTTTTGCAGTGATGGAATAGTTCTGTCTTCATTACCGTAGTGGTTACATGCATCTACACGTGGGATAAACTAACACAGGACTATACCCATACTTTATATACCAATGTCAGTTTCCTGGCTTTGCTACTGAACTATAGTTAGGTAAGATGTAATCAATGGGAGAACCTGGGTGAAGGGCAACCAGGAGCTCTCTGTACTATCTTCGCAATTTCCTGTGAACCTCGAATTATTTCAAAATTAAAAGTTAAAAAAAAAACCAGCTAAATGTTGGATTATAAATATATTTCACAGAATAATTTATTCATCATATAAGATTAAATATTACCCAAGCCTATGCAAATATCTTTTATCACCTGATTTTCCATTTTGCATACAAATGAGCTACCGATTACCTTGACAGAGAGGCAAGGAGAGAGTGAAAATGGAGTAGGTTTCAGAATTGGTTTTGCTGTCAGGATGCTTACTGTTCAGGACATCAGTAACATGGACCACTTTGGCATCCAACATCTGGTGTCTTACAAAGGGCAGGTAGTAAACAATATGTAAAAAGTAAGAGCATGTATTTAAAGACATTTTAACATCTGTAAAATTCTGCCATTAAAAAAACAGAGAGCCATGAAATAGTATACTTAACCTATTTTGTGATTTCTGTATGCTAATCAAGATCCCACTGAGCATATGATTATATGTCATTTGCAAAAAGCATTATTAGACTTATGTGATTACCAAATACAAGATTTATTTTTTATGTACACATGGCAATTGTTTCTACAATTCAAACATCTCTCTGGCTAAATTAATATAAATTGCTGCAATGTGCCAATAATAAATTAGAGACAAAAAGAATTCCAGAAGCTGAGAGATGAAAATTAAACAAAGCCAGAGGAAGTTATTTTCACTAGGGTTTTAGACCGAAATCTTTTTATCACTGATTAAAATGTAACATTCTGGGACTACACCAAAAACATGACTCCCTGATTCCCTGTATCTCACACCTAAGCTGGCTCAACACTGGTTCATCATGACTCGAAATCTAAAGAGAGGTTGGCAGTACTTCATAAATACCTTCCTGTTCGCTCCTTTCTACAGTGATGCAATTTGACCTACATTTCCAGTGCCCATTGAAACTTCGTAGGAGGGGGAAGAGAAGAGTTTTTCATTTCTCCTACCCTCTGATTAACTAGGACAGCAAATGCCACTCAAGGGACTGCTACTGGGCAGAAGCAAAGGGGAAAAAAAGTCATGCCAGTAGGAAATTCCACCAGAGAATATTTAGAAATACTGCATTCTCTGATTCTGCAAACAAACTGTCATGGCTTTACAAGACAACAGCAAGGAAGTTGCCGCATGTTACACCATAATCAGTCTAGAACACCATGGGCTGTTTTATTCACTTCAGGCTCCCAGCATGATGAAAATTAAACTTGAACTACAGATTAATCTTTGCCATAGTGTCTTTTTTTAAATGAACTTTTAATTTTAGAATGATTTTAAATTTACAGAGAAGCTGTAAAGATTAAACAGCGCCCCTATATACACACCACACCCCGTTTCCCCTATCGTTCACCTCACAGGGTGCCACACTTGTCACAACTCACGCACCAATACTGACACAGTATTATTAACTAAAGTCCATATTTGACTCAGATTTCCTCAGTTCTTGCCTAATGCCCCTTTTCCGCCCAGGATCCTATCCACAGCACATTACAGTTAGTTGTCACATCTCCCTACTCCTCCTCTAGAGAGCAACAATTTCACAGACTTTTTTTTGATAACCCTGACAACAGTTTTGAGGCGTACTGGTGAGGTATTTTGTAGAAAGTGTTGAAGTGTTTGTCCAACGTTTTTCTCAGGATTATAATGAGAGTATTGCATTGGGTGAGGGAGACCACAGAGCTAAAGTGCCACCCTCGTTACATCCTGTCAAGTGTACACTTGTCAACCTGATCACCTGGCTGAGGCAGTGTCTGTCAGGTTTCTCCACTGCAGAGGTTCTCCCTCCCCTTTCCACACCGTACTCTGGGAAAGGAAGTCACTGTGCAAGGCCCACAGTTTAGGGATGGGCAGTTACGCTTCGCTTCCTTTCAGGGGATTATTGACAAAAATTGTTTGGAATTCTTCCACATAGAAAAGTTATCTATTCTCTCTCATTTGCTTACTTATTCAATCATTTATTTGTGTCAGTATGGACTCAGGGGCATTGCTTTACATTATTAATTATATATATATTACATATTTATATATTTTATTAGTATTTATTATATATACATTATACATTTTATTTATATTTATTTTATATCTTGGGTTATCATTTAAAACTGTATTATTTAGTTAAATCATCCCAGCTATGACAACTGGGGGCTCTTTCAGACTCCTGTGTTCCTCTGACATACCTCATCATTCTGTGTTGTGTATCTGCATGTTTTGTTTTGTTACTTTCTTGTTTTCCAGCATTAGAATACCCTCCAGGCTCATGTTGCTTATTCCCTGAACAGCCATAGAATTAACTCCTGTCTGGGTCCTTTTATTGGAAAATGGTATTAGAAACCAAGATCTGGGAATTGGGGCTTATCAAAGTCTTTTAGTGTTTGACACTTTTAAATTTCTATATGAACTACCTGTATAGTAAATCAACACAATTATCTCATTAAGTATCTTCATTTTGTGGCATAACATGCTAAATCATGAAGAGGATGCTACCATCTGACTGGCCAAACTTTCAGGTTTGATAAAACAATAAATGCCTCACTGTAATGAAAGTTCCCAGGGCGGGGGGGGGGGGGGGGGGGGCCGCGGGGCCAGAAACACAATAAAGTTTTTCGTTTTTTATGCAAGGTCTCCTTCTTTCTCCCCCCCCCCCATTACCATTATATGTTACCACCTTTTAAGTCAGCTCTTAATTCCCTGAGTTAAAGGAAAACACAAATATCGGTCAGATCTAGCTATGAAAATATTGATGATGACCTATGACAGCAGCTACCCCTTCCTATTTATGGTCTGAATATTTTAATGTTACAGTTTATCTTTGTTGAGACTAAACTAATCAGCCCCACACAAGGACTGAGCCAGGAGCTTCTTGGGCAGGGTGGGGGTGGGGCGGGGGGACCACCCAATGGGAAGCAAACAGATTTCAGTAGATAACTGAACCACACAGACTGGAGTTAATCCCATTCAACACACAGAGGACAATTCTTCACCTCAGACTCCAACCATTAGTCTGTGTAAACAGACTATGCTAATAAAATCTTTAGTGACCTCACCCCCCCTTTTTAATAGAAAATAGGCTGGGGCCAGCACCTAATACTGATTTTCTCTGTCATCTTTTCCTCACTCAATCTGATTAAAATTTATATTCACTAAATATTTCTTGAGCCTCTTCTGTGCACTAGACAGCACACTATGCCTAGTGCTTCCAATTAATCCAATAGATTCAAAAAATAATTAAGAGCTCTGTTCCCATCTTTCCCTCCCAGCAGAGCTGCTAAAGTTGTTGGAAGATAAGTCAGGCCTTGACAATGCTGAAGGCACAAAATGGTTTGGAGAAGCACATGGTTTAGCGTCTACTTCTAGAGTTGTCTGATAACATCTTAGAAAAGATCATAACTTTCTACCTGTAAAACAGAGATAATCAAACCTACTTCTCAGGGAGAATGCCTGGAAAGCACAGCCCTGACCCACACAATGGATTCTGTAAGCATCAGCTCATGTTCATGCTTTACGTTTCACCATAATTACATCCAGGAAACACTAGGACTGTTCAACTAAGATGTTCCATTGCCTTTTTTCATTGCCAATTTTACTATCTTTTTATACCCCAAAATTATGATCTTTAAAAAAAAGTTAATTTCTATGCCCAGTCAACCTGTCTTTGATAGGACTTCCCAGGTGGCACAGTGGTTAGGAATCCGCCTGTCAATGCAGGGGACACGGGTTCGATCCCTGCTCCAGAAGATCCCACATGCCGTGGAGCAACTAAGCCTGTGTGCCACAACTACTGAGCCCATGTGCCACAACTACTGAGCCCATGTGCCGCAACTACTGAAGCCCACGTGCCTAGAGTCCACGCTCCGCAACAAGAGAAGCCACTGCAATGAGAAGCCCGTGCACCACAATGAGGAGTAGCCCCCGCTCACCGCAACTAGAAAAAGCCCACATGCAGCTACGAAGACCCAACACAGCCAATAAATACATTTATTATAAAAAAAGAAACAAACCCTGTCTTTGACAAATAAACAATGCCCATTTGCTCAAGAGGCACGAACCAGAATGGAAAGGAAATATTAAGAACAATAACAGCTAACATTGCCTGAAAGCTTATTTTGTGCCAGACACTGTGTGGATGTTGCACAACAGGCCTATGAAATAGATATTTTAATTGTCCCTCATTACCAAGTGAGAAACTGAGGCTAGAGAGGTGAAGTAACTTGTGCACGGGTGCCACCCCTCTGGGCTAGGCAAGCTACTCTTACAGAAAAACCATAACAAATAACAACAGAATTATATCAAACAACTGAACATCCGTCCCTTACCTCACACTGTTGATTCCTTTCCAAACACTGTGCCACTGGGTGCTACAGAGATGCAAACTGAGAGGGCTTTGAACACTTCTGCTCCCAAAGGGACTCCAAACTGAGAATTCCTGCTTCCAAAATATTTTCAATAAATAAAACCCACTGAGGTCTCCCTATGGCATTTTACAGAAAGTGGCAACTCCCTGGCCTGGCTTGCAAGGCTCTTCACTCTGGCCCCAGTGACTGCCTCAGGGCATTCACATGGCAGGCCGCTTCCAGATCTTACCTCTCCATGGAGTTAATCCCACACACTGATTCCCTAAAACTGGTTTAAGAGATCTCCAGCTGGCTTCCTCATTAATGGGCATCCACACTACCCTGCATCAAGGACCTTCTCCCCTCCTGGATTTACCCCCAGGACAATCACGGGAGTGGAGAAGAGCAATCAGGTTTTGGAATTAGATCAGGACTTAAATTCTGTTTTCTACTTATAAACTGTGACCTCAAGCAAGTCAGTTCACCTCTCCCAATGAGAATTAATGGAGGAGATAAGACCAGTCAAGCACAGCACCTAGCACATACCAAGTGCCATTATCACCATTATCCCCATTCTACAGATAAGAAATCGAGTCTCCAAGTGGTGAAATACCAAAGGTCACAGAGCTGGTGAGTGGTAGGGGTCAGGGCTTGAAACCAGTTCTTTTTTCCTTTCTTCTACAACTCTTTATTGAGCACCAATATTAAGCACCATGCCTGGAGCTTAAGGACATAACTGTGAAACAGACAAGTACATGGCTCTCATGGTGCTTACCTTCTGCTAAGAAGACAGCCATCAAACCTTTACACAGATAAGTGTAGGTGCTGGAAGAAGTAAAAGCAGGGTGCCTGAATACATATGGGTTTGACAGCAAGTAACAACATCCCTGGCATTTGTCTGGAAGACCAGGGGAGGTTTCTATGAACAGGTGGCATTTAAACTGGGACCAGGACACAGAAGAGGTGTTTGGAGATGAGGGTGGCAGCAGGATCTCCACACAAAGGAACCTCAAGAGAAAAGACTCCGAGGAAGCATGGCAAATCCGGGGAACTAAGAGGCCAGAGCACCTGAGGAGGCTGGAGAGGTAGGCAGGGCCAGATCAGAGGACCCAGTAGAACATGATAAGCATTTTGGATGTCACCCATCACTGAAGCAATGGGAAGGCACCAAAAGATTGGCTGCCCTTGATGAAACAGTAGTAAAATGCTTACTCTGACCCCAGCTCCCAGAGGTCAAGGCCACTTGGTATATTTTTATTATCTATACTTCTAGGATACAACAAGTATACTTCTGATAAATATTTGCGAGCCATATGAAAGAATCTTTGGTAAAGACAAACCACCTCTCCCTCTTTCTAATTCCACAGCTGATGCTTCTATAAAAGTTCTTATCGCTGATTACTAAAGATGGGTGTGCACCTCTTTTTACTGTTTGGTCATAAGTTTCTGGAAAGCAGAATAAATATCTTTTTTTCTATCTCTCAAAGCCAAATGCTCAATAGTTGTGGGTTGAAACAGGTCCTCTTTTAACACCTAAAAATCTCTTCTTATATTTCTAATTGCCTGAGTAAGAATCTTCACCCTACCTCAGTGAAATAGATCTGAAGGGATAATTGACAAGGACAGAAAAAAAAAAAGTTCTGCTTTCTTTCTGTAGCATAAGTTTAACAACAAAAGCCCATTTCACCAATGTGTGATTAAAAGTACAATTTTTATATCTTAAGATAAATCACTTGTGCAGTTCACATGCATTTTTTTTTTAATCTTAGTTTAATCTTAACCAAGAACAAAATGCCCCAACAGAAGATCTTTCAGTGATTTTCCAATTCTTCTGAGAATTGTTCACATTCTCTCTCTGAATATTTAATTACTCTGATAAGGGTAGGGTAACTGTTTAGGCTATTTATATTAAAAGACAGAATTGACTCAATCAATAGTTCATATATTTGAGGGTTTATTTTCGGATTTCAGGAGATGAGGATGATAAGATAAAATGATGAAACTGGGATTATGAATATGCTACTAGGGTGTGCTAGTCATTTTCTGTTTGATCCTTTTTCCATCCCCAGCCCAATTTTCCACCATTCTGGCCCTGCTCTTGCCCCAAAGGCTGACCTCTATGCGTAGCATCACTAGGTTCCTGCAGTCAGGCTTCCAGGTGGGTTTGGCCAATAGAAGGCACTGGAAGGAGATCAAACAGGGAGGAAAGAAAGTGGGGGGGGGGGTTTTGCTTCTTTATTCCCTCCCTGGTCTGGGCTGCATTTTCTGGCAGTGGCTGAATCCCTCCAGGGCTATACGCTCCTATCAGCCAGCCCCTCCTCTATGGCTCCAGCTCTCTCAGTGGACTCCAGGAATGAATGCTATTTCTTCTCTTTGCTCCTTTGGACCTAGTAGTGATAAAGGCTTCCCATTGCTGTCAGTTTCTGGGTGACAGGAACCCCATGTTACCCTTAACTCTGTCCTCTCTCTGAAAATAATCCCTTCCTTAAAGTCCTGAACCATCAGAGTTGGGCTCTGTTTCCAGCCAGAACTAAGAATTCAAACCATAGACCTGTAAAACCAGCAATCTCTCTCCTTTGCATGTGAGCAGTTATCACAAAGGTTATTCATTTTCCAGAGCAATTCCTTCACACCAAGCACTGCATGTAAGCTCTTATGTTTCTCAGGCAGAAATGACACCTTTTAAACTGGTCAGTGCAAGAGAACAGGGGAGGGCGCTCTTGAAAAACAGCTGGCAGAATGGAGGGGCTGACACTTAATTCTCTAGGCAGGGGTCTGCTACATGTCAAAAATAAAATGTTTACAAAGAGATGCCACTTCCTCCTATTTCTCCCTGGGTTTCCTCTCACTAAGGGCTTGGAATCAAAGTCAGCACTATTTTCACGCTGAATACCTAGAAGTTGTTTCACTGCCTAGGGAAGTTGTCCTGTGTGTCACTTCACTTTGCTAGTTTCTCAGACCTGAGGATCTGCTTATCATTAGCCAAGGCACACAGAAAGAAAGCCAACCACCTTGTATTACTAGCCACCTGCCTGTGACCTTTCCTTCTCTCTCTCTTTCATAGGATAAATCTGCACTAGACAAAAGGTGAGCAGGGTGAGAAAATTCTGCTTTGCTCAGCCTCGCCTGTGCCTTTAACAGATCTGACCAGATGAGCACTTTTCTTTTCCAATGGAGAGGACTGGCATATGCTTATACCATAATCTGCTCTGAGCTCCTTCGGATTTTTCTTTTACCAAGGCAAGTGGATTTGAGGTTAGATGTTAATTGAAATCACCCGGGACTCTAAACACTCCACCTTGCTTTCACTTGGCACTGAGTACCCTGGAGGTTACTATATTTCTAAATATTGGGGCATTCTTTTGATCAATCAAGAGCCTAAATTTAAGGAATCCTTCTAGGAGGCTGATAAGAATCTATGCGGCTTATGTCAACAAGCCACTCCAACAAAGACTCCAAATGTCTCCCTCTGCAACCAGCAGGCATTCAAAGCTGAGAGCAAGAGTTGCTAAGATAGAGATAGGCAGATACACTACAGTCTACAGAAAAGATGCTCTGCTACACTTCAGTGAAGGCTGGCCAAAGAGTGAGATAGCTCTCCTGTCCCATCCCAGTGGGGAAGCCCCTCTCTTCAGCCTGAAAGGAACACTGAGAAGCAGTAGGATTAACAAAACTTGGTCCTCACTACAGTATATCCATTTCTAACACTCCTTACCCTTCAATGTTCATTTCAAAGGATATTCTACTAGTAAACTCCATAAGCAGCTGGGTGGATATACATCAAATGTTAATAGTGGTATCTCTAGTCAGTAGAAGTACAAGTAACTTTTATCTCTTTTTGCGCATTTGTGAAATTTTCCAAATTTTCGACAAACACCTATGATTTCTGCAATCAGGGAAAAATTATTAAACAAAAACCCTATAAGCATTCTGGAATTTCAGTTTTCAATAAGAATCAATTTATGTAATTCTCGAAACTCAAAATCCAAGTTACATTTCTTAGCTTTTGTGTATTTTATGGTTTTTCAATACTACATTTTATGAACTGTGTTTCCAAATTATGCAACTATTCAAAATGTAAAAAACAAGAATGATAAATTGGGTTTAACATATAAATTTTTTTCTGGGACACACCACAACCTTAAGTGAGATAATTTAGACTCTTCAAGGTCGAAATTAACTATTTCCATACTCTGAAGCACTCCTAATACAGACGAAAAATGGAACTGTTTCTTTTTGTAAGAATACCACGCAGACGATATCATATGCAATGATATGGCTAAGAGACTACAGATAAAAAACAGACTGGTGTTTCTTCCATCACAAATGCTAGCCAATAAAAACTTTCCAGTCTACAGCTGATTAATACTTGACACCAGATCTCTGGAAAAGAAAGCTAATCGTTGCTGGCAGTTAGCTAAAGCAACAGACACTCAGAAACCTGCCTACTACCACATCATGACTGCTGTTTACTATGACAACTGATTTTTCAATTCAGTGCCATTTATAGTTCTAAACAGAAACCTGGAACAGGTACTAGCTTTTCTAGGAGCTACCTTTCTCATAACCTATAATAGCTAAACATGTATTATTCATTGCCTTGTAGTGTTGAAATAAATTAACAAGGAATCCTGGAAACCATAAGCATCTTTACTAGCTTCAGGAAGCTACTAAATCTGAACAAGTGATTCCATTTAAACTGTCCTAATGTAATGGCAAATGGTCTCTTTTCTAACTTCGATTTCCAAATGATTTATAGTTATAACTACCAGAACAATAATAATCAACAGGGTGAGGAGTGGAGGGAGCAGAGAATAGTCTTAAATATCTCCTCTTAGAGTAGCCAAGAGCAGCCAAGAGGAGATACTTAACCTCCTCTTGTGTTCAGTATGTTAAAACTTAAAAAACAAAACAACAACAGAAAGCAGTGAATAAAATACAAAGAAATGAAAAGTATGCAGAACTTTGCTAGCACTCTTCATGATTAAGTTCAAGGATCCTAAAGGTGCAAAATGTCTGCAAAAATGAGACCATAAGACAAATGAGAAATGCAAGAGACAATGAGAAGATTAGAATTTTGACTAGTGTTAACTATTAACAGAACATGTTTAGAAGCTGTAGAAATCAGTGCCTGAAACAAATCAGAAAAAGAGAGACAATTTAAAAACTAGTGTTAAATGCTAAAACGAGGTTCTAAAGCTACAAGTCTTGCGATGTCTCTATTCACGAAAAGGTCTGGGCAAACAAGAACCGCCATATTGCCATTATGATCATGTTGATGGTTCAGATGACAATGAAACTGTAAAACCGAGGGGGAAGGGCCTAACATACAACCCTATTGTTAACAGAACACTGTCTGGAGATCCTAATTAAACAAAAGCGTCAAGTGCTCCTCTCAAAATCTCTTGTAGTGATGGACCTGAAAGGCAGAAAACAGAGCAGACCATTTCAAAGAAGAGTCCAGGGGTTGAGAGGACAAGTAACTACACCAAAGGTGGTAATTACACCCTGGGGAAGTAAAAAAGGCCAGACTAAAGGACTCCAAGAGGTACTTCAAAACGAGTTAATCACGGGAAGAAGACAGGGGTAAATCGGCTCCTCGACCAGTTATCTGTAGGAAATAAAAAGATGCTGGGACTCCAAAGCAAGAGTAAACAAAAGCGGCTGCAAATAGCCAAGGTGACCATTAGATACCTCCACTACACACCAGTGTGCCCACAGCAAGAGGTTAATCATAGGTTCACCTCTTTCTAATTCAGCCTGGAACCTTGAGTAACCAGAAAAGGGGGTTCTGCAATTGGCAAACCGCCATCCTAGAACTGCCCTCAGCAAAAGCATGAGTCGTCAAAGCACCCAGGGGTTCTCCTGCCAACAGTCATATGCTGCAGGGGTAACTGCTCACCTTTTCTAAACCATATTCTCAGCTAAAAACTACGGGGAAATATGCTCGTCTCTGACCTCAAAAGATTAGAGTATGAAATAAAACAGGAAAATATGCGAAAATGCTCTTAGTGAAAGCACACTGTATTTGCACGTTTTACTGATTGAAGCATGGTTTAACTTACACTCTAGAGACTATATAAATGTAGGTTGTCCCTTCAGCTTATAAGCTGGAAGGTCTAAAATGTTTATTTTAAGGTATTAGCAAGAATGCAATGAAAGCAGCTAGACATTGTGAGCAGAGAGAGAAACAAATGCAGGGCAGTTTGGGACACTTCAGTGCAGAGGCCAATAACAGTATTTATCTCACTGTGTCCTAAAGGGATCACCATGTACTGGGCAAAAATGTTCTTAACAGGGACTCTGTTACCAAAAAGTGGTTAAATTATAGTCCATGTGCATTTCTTCTAAAATATCAGGGAAACGCACAATGTTTTATAAAAGATTGTCACGGAAGTGGATAATTATGCTGCTGCACTTATTGATTAGCTGAAATGGAAGCAGGTAGTGTGGAGCCACAAGATTGGGCCTCAAACTGGGGTTTGAGAGGCATGTGGGATTGGGAGGGAGAGGAGGGTTGTAAGTATTAAACGGGACAGATGATGTACAAACTAATGCACACACAGAGGCCCATAATGTTCCGAGAAATTATGAAGTCTGGCACCCTAAGTACACTCTCCACCGAGTCCTGCTACCTGGATCCCTGAAGCTACTCTGGATCTGATCCATTCTGAGGCCTGGTTCTTCAGCTCTACCATCAGTGCTGGGAGGTACACAGCATCCTTCCAGCAACCTCCTTGAAGTGGCCAGATTTTGTTTCTATTGCTTATAACCAAAGACCTTTAGCTGATTAGTTATTATTTTGAGTCTAGAAGACTCAATTTTCTCAAAGATTTGGGAGATAAAATGTAATTTGATTGGCAAGTAATTTAGACTATTAATTTCATGGTAAAACAAAGGCATGTATCATGGAGTAGAATACAAAATCTGTGTAAAATTTTAAGATACTGGATTTTTCTTTTGAGATTTTTGACGGCTGGCTTCCTCCCACTTCTCATTCTCTCTCCTTGCTCCGTGCATGTGTCTTTAGCAAGGAGTTTAAGAAGCACTGGTATAGAGATTAACGTTCCTTAACTTTTTGTATCTGACCTCAGGCCAGGCAAGACCTGCGGAAGAAACTGCTCTGCCCTAACTGGGAGCAAATAAATGATCACTGTTTTAAGCCACAAAGTTTTGGAGTGGGCTGTTATTACTATAACTGTTATCACTATAATAGATAACTGACAGATGTGCTTCAGGAATTATCATAACATGTCTACATTCTTTTATTCCATGCATTTCCTGAAGTTTCCTAGGAAGGAACTCAACACTCCGATGTTTCCAAATAATTATGTCAGAGCCAGATGTGGTTACACTTCTGTCTTCCTGGCCAGGTCAATGTTTCTAATTCCACACAAACAATGCAATGTACCTCAGTCAGGACACAGAGGTTCAGGCGGGAGGTAGAACATACTCCAAAGCCAAAATAACTTAAGTGAAAATAAAGTGAGAAATTTCTCAAATTATCATAGTTACACCACAAGGATGCAGATACAAATAGGGTTGAGTTGAAATGGAAGGTAACTGGCTAAAAGAAGAAAAATGAAGCAAAATCGCTATGATTCATTTAAAAACTAGAGAACTCAAAACAGATTCTCCCGTTAACAGTTTCTGTGCCTGGAACGTCCTTCCATATAGTTGAAAGATGATGGAAACTTTCTTTGAAAAGTTCACCACACGTTGCCTACAGAAAATGCCTGCTTCAGGTCACCGTCCATTCAACAACTACTTATGCAGCCTGTGAGCCCCTAAGCACTCTTTCTTTTTTCTTCTCCTTCGGATAGTGCACCCAGAGATACCAGGGTAAAGGGAGCATGACTGGGTGAAACTAGACCACACGCTGGTCTTGGTCATGGTACCTGATCTGGTCAGAGGGTGTAGGCTGCTGAATGTGGCAAACAAGGTTCTGCCCTCATGCACACCTGCACCAAGAAGGGGGGGAAGTATTAGTAGCTAATATTACCAGCAGCAGCACCACCACTATCACCATCATCACTCTCATTATTATGCCCTCACCCCTCCTGCCACTTCTTCCCCCTTAGTTACTGCTAAGTATCTGGACTCTGCTAAGCAGTTACCTCATTTAATCTTCACAACAGCTTAGCAAGGCACTACGCAGATTTTACAGATGAGGAGACTGAGCTCTAACTAGACAAAAGCAACACAGACAGACAGTAAGCGTTAGAGCTCATGCTTTTAACCAGTAGCCTATTCTCCCTCCATACATATGAATTCTTTATAATTTTATGAGAATTTCAACAGGGGGGGAAAATCCTTCAAGCAAGAAATGAGGCACAACACACTCTATCAATATAAACGTCTATGTGTCTCTGTGTGTTTTCAGTGAGTTTCTTCTAAAAACTGGTATTTATTTAGTCCTGCATAGAATTTTGTCTTCCTGTTGGAAGAGTCTGGAAAATATTCTTGCTTATTAGTAATATAGAAAACATTTTTTAAAGGTATAAGAGAAAGCATATTTCACTTCTCATTCAATACAACACAGACCATGAGGGGAACTGGTCATCTTGGAGAATGAGGCCTCATTTAGCCACAAACAGATGTTTTCAGCTATGTTTAAAAAGTTACTTTAATAACTTTATCATTTTTTCCTGATTATAAAAGCAGTACATGCTAGCTAAAAATAAATAAATAAATTTTTTTAAAAATTGAGAAAAACATAAAGAATCATCCACAATATTATTACCTAGAGGTAACAAGCTCCTATTAGTATTTGGTACATCCTATTAGTATTAGTACATCCTTCCAGATACTTTCTTTGAGGTTTCTATACACAGGGCTTTCATCCACCTTAAAAATCACACATTAAACATATTCTCAGGCTGTCCTCTGTTTTCCTAAACATCATTCCCACGTCAATAAATATCAACCTGCATCATCCTGTTTAAAGACTGCACTGTATGGACAGGCTCTAATTGACTTAACCTGTTATTAATAGGCATTTAGATTACTTTCTATGTTTTGCTATTACAAAAACCAGGGCAGTGAGCAGTCTGGTGTACATATCTATGTACCCCTGACCGACTGCTTCTTTAAGATAAATTCCTAGATGTTGGCTTGGCGTTTTATTTTATGACTTTGGATTCATATTGCCCCAAGTGTCATCCAGAAAATATGTACCAAATTTACCTTTTTCAAAAGAAGGAAACCCTTAAATGTTAAGAGTAATAACATATTTTACATTTCTAACATTTAGCTTAAGTGGCCAAAAACTTTAAAACTGCAACTTATCCTTAAATATCTACAATATCAGTTAAGGCCTCTGATACTGCATTAGGTTTACATTTGGAGGAAGAAAATTCTAAAATACCCAATAAGTGGGTTTCCAGCATCATGTAGTTTTGAAAAGTTAAGCTCCAAAAAGAACATATTTGCTGCAAAACAAGCAATTAGTAGAGAATTTTAAAAGGCAGGAAGAGAAGCAAAAAATAATCAATTATAGCAACCATCAGGTCACCAAATTTGCATTCTATACAACGGCCAAGAGTAAAGGGTCAAGAGAGAGAAGAGGTGAAAACTAGAAGAAGAGACTGTCAGAGCTTCAGTGATGACCGGATGAAATTACACACAGACATATACATCTACATGCTCTGTACACACCAATCCTGGAACTAATCTCCAGGGGTTAGAACACAAGAGGAATCTTTGTGTGCTTTATTTAACCAAACATCTTGCAGAGGGGGTTGGGGGAGGCCGCATACAGGTAAGAGTGTCTCCTTAGCAGCTTGAGGGCCTAGTATCAATTACTTCCCCTCCAGGGCACAGAGAGGGTAGCAGGAACTTGAGGCATAAGACAGCTCCAAAGGCACTGATTCCCTTCAAAACCATCAGAGGGGACAGGGCTCACTCACCAGGCTCTACAGAAAACTGGGCAAGGTGAGAACATTTTTAGCAATGAATAACTTACTGGTGAGTAGAATGCGTGTGCTAAGATGGGAAGGCCACACCCCATAACTAATAACAACTAGCCTACTGGAGTTGCATGCTGTTTGGGAAGATGGGGGCATTAGATAAAGCGGCCAGACAAAAAGCACTGAATACTGGAGATGGCAAATGGCAGTGGGGAGTGCTGCCTGGTGACACCACAAACCTATAGAATCTTAGGGTCTAACATTCTTCTAGGTAAGGGGTCAGCAAACTACGGCCCATGCATGGGTCAAATCCAGCTTCAGTCTATAAACACCGTGAGCCGCTGCATGTACACGACATTTTTAAATGCTTGAGAAACTTAAAAAATAGTTCATGGCATATAAAAATTACATGAAATTCAAACAACAGTTGTCCACAAGGTTTTACTGGAACACAGCCAGGCCCACCCACTTTTGTCTATGGCTGCTTTCCCTATGCAGTGACAGAGTTGGAAGGTGTGACAGGGACCTGGGTGGCCAGCAAAGTTGAAAACATTTACTATCTTCTCCTTTACAGAAAGGAAAGATGTTGATCTCTGTTCTAGGCCATAGAAACAAGTTGTTTTTGAATGGTTCACAGCTCTAAACCTTAGTGCACACTTATTAGCTTGGCCCTGACACCTAGGATTTAGACATAACCTGCCTGCCTAACAGAGAATGCAACCCCATTGTTAAGAACAGTAGACAGGTCTAATAGGTCCTATGGATGTTGGGGTACCTGCCATGATAACCAGAAAGATGTGAAAGGCTTTCCTGAGTTGAAAGTACGATGGTTCCCAAAAGGTTTATGTGGGAATGAGAATGATTAAAGGTTTTCTCTTTGAAAGAATGTATGAGCAATCTCCTTCTACAGACGCGAATAAAACCATCCTCAAAACAGCTACCACCTTTGAGCACTTACTAGGGGCCTACGGCTGAGCAAAGCCTTTTGCTTTTACTATCTCATTGAATGGTCACCTTCTCTAGACTCAGAGAGGTTGGCTGGCTCAGGAAATGGGAATCAAATCCAGGTTTGAGTCTAAAGCCTGTGTTCCTATCCACTTGCCAACTTGAAAGCACAGGGCAAGAATGCTCACCAGGAATGAATGAGAGGAAAAGCGAAAGAGCACAGGAATAATGGAAGCAAGTTTCGTGTTATGGCCATGAGCATTTTATTCATATCTCCCTCCCTCTCTCCCCTCCCCCGACCCATAATACGCTCTCCTCCTTCAATGCTTAAAGAAATGAAAATACAATTTATTTCTTCCAGAATCTTTGCTGGAGAGCAGTAAGAAAGAGACTGGAGCTGAATAAACCCTTCGCTCCAAGAGCTGGTTGTCGAGCTCAAGCCTCTACTTATTGACCATCAATCTATTTGGTCTAAATTTTAAAATATAATTTAAAAACAGCCCCAATGCACCCAGGACTAGCATGTCAAGCCCTTTACGTGTCTGCATGGTTTATCCACTGACAGACACTTTGCTGTGGGAACAAAATAGCAGTGCTTTGGCACCTCTCAGACCACGACTAGGCTTAAGACAACTTTAAAAAGCAAGTACTGAGCACAAAGATCTACTTTTTCTTATTTTTTTCTCTTAAGAATTATTCTAACTCCCATTTTATTTAATAAAAACATATAGCTCTAATTAGGGGGGCCCAGGACCTCTCCTATAAAACAACTATAGACCCCTCCCCAGAAAAATACACATACACAAAAAAGTTTCGGTCACAACTGGAAGGGGTTCAGGAACCTCTTGAAGCCCATTCATGACCCCAGGATAATCCTTGTTCCAAAAGCATATTACAAAATGCCTATTTTACAGGACCAGGGTAATGACCATATAGCTAGCTCTCTCATCATCTTTTCTAGTTTCAGAGGCTAATATTAAATCAATATTCAAAGAAACTTCCTTAACTAGACTTTCATTCTCTCAAAGAACGAATCTAATGACTTGAGTAAATCACCAAACCTAAAGTCATATATGTTCAACGTCCAGATCAGTTTTGCTATAGTTTAAAATCTGCTACTTCTTTCTGCTCACAGAGATTTCCCTAGGAAAGGAAGAGAGCTTCAGTTTCTTCTACTTCAACATTCATTAACATACTAATATATAATAAACTGTATAAAAGAAGACCACTTGTCAGATTTACTAAAAGATGTTCTCTCACTATACATGAGATGGAGAAAAGTCAATTGAAAGAATCTGTGTCAATGGAATTGCCAGTTAAGTTATGTAGCTGACAAAGCAGATTTTTTAAAGTTCAGAAAGGCTCAAATTTTGCTGTGTTTCCCACCACCTGAGTCAAGAACGTTCAGAAATGCTTATTTTCTGGTATACCTCAAACTTTAAAGTATTTCCAATCTCTCTTGGTCTTACTACTTCAGAAAATTTCTGGCACTGTCCAACAAAATACAAGATGAAATTATAACAGTGTTTGGCCAGGACTCCATCTACGACTGATGGACAGAGTGCCTCATGAAAATTTAAGTTACAGAGGGCAGTTATACTTTCCCATAAACAACATTTAAGATTATTTTAATTCACTACTGTTTCCCAATCAGTATTATGATGATAAAGCCAAGTAACAAGTAACTTAAAAAAGAACATCAATTCACCACTTAACAATTACCTTTTAAACAACAATGATCCTCTCCAAAATGCTACTTGGGATAGACAGTCAATTGACCCTTCAACTTACAATATGTAGTACTTAAGATTTAAAGTAATTCGTCTTTTGGTTAGAGTATCTTCTCTTCCTCTAAACCAAGAAAATGAACAGGCTCCGAAACCCATGCACAGCCAGCATTTAGGCCAATATTATTTCAAAACCAGGAGAGATTTCCCACTGTGGGGGAGAGCAAATTATACCTCAAACTATCCGCTCAAGGTTATTATTATTTTTTTTGCCTTTGTGCTAAAAGTCAAAGGTGCTAACTCTTCAGAGAACTGTTGAAGAGCATTATTGAAGTTTAGACTTCATATACACGAATAAAAATTCATGCATACTGATTTCTAGCTAGAGGTGATACACCCTTCACTGTCATACATTTGCATGTACAGCTCTTCCTCTTTGAAACAACTAGAAAACCGGGAGAATGAACCCAATTTGATCACAGAAACTGAAACAACCAAATCCATCCTCCATAAATGCTTCATGCCTAATATGAAGAAGCGAGGTACTTGGGGGTCAGAAATACTGGAAAATAGCTCAATAAAATATCAAGCCTGGGTTGAAAACTCAGACCCGCTTTTTGCGGCTCACTGAATAGATCCCACTGGAGATCACATCAGCCGGACTGATGCTCGTTTCCTCTCGCCCCTCACCATCGAAATGTTGCCATTTGCGAGAAACTCATGGAAGTTGAATCAAAGTGACTTTTGGGAAGAGATGCCGATTTCACCGGCAGTGTGCTCCGGAAATGTGTAACTCTACACACTAGGCAACGTTTCTCACTGAGCACCTCCCTCTCCCTTCACTTTCGACTTCCCCTTAAGATGGGGACAGTTTTTGAAAATCACAGAGAGAAACATAAATAAGAGCACCCCATCCCGGCCACCGACGGGGATTCCGGCGGCCGGCGGGGACGGCCGGAACCCGGCTCCCCCGTCGCGGCGCGAACTCCGCCCGCAGGTCGCTAAGTTTCCCGGTCCCCCTTTCCCGGCAGCGGCTCGAGCCCCGCGGGGAAGGGGGGCGGCCGCCGGGGCCGGAACCGCGCCACCTGGAACCCAGGGCCTTTTTCGCTGGCCGGCCGCGCCCCGCGCCCGTGCCCGCGCGCGAGACCCGCCCCGGCGCGCGTGGGCGCCAACTTCGCGGGGACCCTCGCGCCGCGCCGCCTCGGTGCCCCCGGGCCCCGGGACTCCCGGGCTCAGCCGGGCCGGGCGCTCCCTCCGCCCGCCCCGCCCCCCAGGAGAGTGAGCCCACCCCCAGCGGCGGCGGCGGGGCTGGGGAGGCGGGGGCCGCGGTCGCCGTCCCCCGCGAGGCGCGCGGGGGGCTCGGAGCCCGCGTGGCCCCCGCCGCCCCGGCGGCGCCCGGGCGAGCTCACCTGGCGTCTGGCGGCGGCCTCCGGGGCGGCCTCTGGGCGTGGGCCGGGCGGGGGCGCGGTTGGGGGGGGTGGGGGCGGCGGGGCCGGGGCTGCACCGGGGCCGCCGCCGTCCGCCTGGCCTCGCCCCACACGCGCCGGCCGCGGCCGCCCCCCGGGGAGTGCGGGGAGCGCGGGGAGCGCGGGTCCCGCGGCGGCGGCGGCGGCGGCGGCGGCGCGGCGCGGCTCAGGCGGCGGAGCGGGCGGCCGCGGGCGCCGCCGCCTCCTCCTCCATGGCTGTTTACCCGGCTGCATTGTGGGAGTTTGACCTCCGCCGCCGCCAACCGCCGCCTCAGCTTGCGCCGCCGCTGCCGCCGCGCACGCCATGGGAGCCGTGACTGACGGTGAGGCCCGCTCGCCGCCGCCGCCCCGGCTCGCTGCCCCGAGCCGCGCGGCCTCCCCGGCTCCCGCCGCCGCCTCCCCCGCGACCCCCGGCCTCCCCCGCCGCTTCCGGGAGCCCCTCGGCTTCCCCGATCGGGCCCCTGGGAGACCCGGGCTTTCTCGGCCGCTTCCCCCGAGCCCTTGGGCCTCTCCCCGGAGACCTCCCTGTCCCCCTCGCAGTCCCTCGAGCTCCCCGTCTCGCTCTCCCGCGGCCGCGCGGGGCGTGGGGAGGGTGCGCTGGGAGGATCGTCGAGGGGCCGGGAGCACACGTGGGGGGCCCGGGGAGGCTGGCAGCGATGTGCGGGCGGGTGGTACCCGGAAGGGGTCCAGGCTGTCGGAGGATGTGGTGAGGGAGCCCTGGGGGGGATTGATGGGGTCCGAGGGGCGGCGAAGGGGAGGAGGCCTTGCAGCCGGGGATCCGGAGGACCTATGGAGGGCTCGAAGGGAGTGGGAACTCCGAGGATGGGGCCGGGGTTTCAGTAAGGGAGAGGTCCCGGGACAATAGTACTAGGCGTGTCAGCGTACAGAGGATGACACCTGGAGGTGTTCTCTGTACAGATTGGGAAAGGTCCCCCAGACAATGGGGTGGATCGCACTGAGGCCTGAGAACTAGCCCTGGGTTGGGGGTAGGGAGAGGGAGCTGGGGGCATTATCTGAAAAGAGTAGAAGTGGACGGGGTGTCTGGAGGACAGTCAGGGACAGTGCCGGGGGGATTAAGAGGAGCCAGTATAGGAATGGGGCCACCTACAGTAGATCAGGACAGTAAAAGATTCGTTTGTGTGTGTATGTCTTAGGGAGGATGGTTTGTCGGCTGCAATGGAGTGGGGGAGGGGCAGGTTTCTGGAAAGTTGTGAGGACAGTTTAGGAAGGTGGGCTCCTGTAAGGAGGGGCTCAGGGTGTGGTCTACAGCCTGAAAGTAGAAACAGAGTGACACCTTGGGGAAGGTGAACAAGTATGATGAGGAAATGGAGGGGGAACCAAAAAGGTATCCAGTTAGGGAGTAAGGAAGTCCTCTGACATTTAGGAAGGGGAGACCTAGGGACACTGTTTGAAGAAAGAGTGGCCGGTAACCTTAGGTGCTTATAGAGAGGCCATTTCTGAAGAGTTGGAGGTAGACAGAGTCATTAAAGGAACAGGCCATGGGAAGAAGAAGAATAGGATCAAATTTGTGATCATGAAAAGGAGTAGTGAAGGGGAGGCTCTTCAAGGTCCAGTTAAAACTTTGCTTCATTCCAGTTTCATTTATTCAGTAGATGTTTATCCCACCTGGGAAGGCCTTGGGCTTACAGCCCAGAACCAACAGGCAAGACCTTTTCCTCCTCTGAGATCACAGTCTGGTGGGAAAGACACCTGAGATAATTCGTTTTCACAGTGGCAAATGTTACTACAGAGGAAGTTCAAGGTTGGGAACTGTAGAAGCATATAATAAAGATTGCTTATCCATTCTCAGAGATCAGAAAGCCTCCCTGAAAAAGTTGCTCTTAATCCTGTTTTCAAAGGATAACTAGATGTAATTTAATTGGATTGCTATTCCAGGTGGAGAGCCACTTATGCAAAGGCCACAGAGCATTGGAAGAACTCAAAGATGATAAGTATTGGCTAGAAGTTAGAAAGTTATGAGCCGGAGATTTTTGAAGGCAATGGGAAACCATTAAAAGTTTTTATTAGCATTGGTGTGATGTTATCAGATTTGCATTAAAAACAACCACCACACTCTACTATGTGAATAATGATGAGGGGAAGGGAAAGTGAGGAGTTTAAGTGGCATCTGTCCTTTCTAACATCTATATAGTATTGATAGTATGTCTAATTATTATCCCCACTTTACAGAGGACACTGGGACACAAGGAGGTGAAGTAACTTGCCCCAGGTTGCACAGGTAGCATGTTATAGAGCCTGAGCTCCAAACCAAGCAGTCTGGCTCAGAGTTCTTCCTCTTTCCTGCTGTGCATCCTGTCTCAGCTACAGCTGCCATGGTCCTAGTGAGAGATGATGGGGGCTGGGACCAAGAGTGACTACAGAGAAGGAGGTAGGTGGGAGAAAAATCTATGAGGTCGAATGTCAGGAGATTGAGTGGTTGTGAGGGGAAGGGCCGAGAATTATCCGAGGTTTCTGATTGGAGTGACTGTGCTTATTATGCCATTTTTCTATTCATTGAGGTAGAGAACAGCAAAGGAAAGAGGTTTTGTCAGAAGAGAGATGAAGCAGGAAGATGAGTTCTAGTAAATACACGGATTGCAGTCCGGTGCCCCCCTACATCCTTAAAGGCCATCAGAATCCCCACTCTTCCACTTAAAAGCAGTCTGACCTTGTGCAGGTTAATTAACCTCTCTGAGCCACACTTTCATTCCTTGTGAATCCCCATTTATAATAATAAAATCTACCTCAGAGGCTGGTTTTGAGAATTAGAGGCAGTAAAAGTTGTGAAGTGCTTTTCATTGAGTCTGATACATACTAATGTTCAGTAAATACTGTTAAATGTAACAGCTGGTTTACTTGCCTCTCCTCCACTTTCCTTTGCTGAGGACTATGCCTTCTCCCACTCTTTATCTGCGCAGAATGCCCCTCCCTGCCTTTTCTGCCTGAGGACTGCCCATTTATTCTTCAGGACCCACATCAAATATTCTCCTCTGCTCTTTTCGAAAACCAGTTGATCTATCACCTATTAACCATATTATGTATATTTCTGCTATAGCCCTCAATACTTAGTTTATTTATATGGCATATTCCAGAAAGTATTTAAAGCAGCTCAGTATAATGAGAAAACATTAAAATAAATGGATGAGGAAACAAGGCAAAAAGAAGCTCGAGACTAGTAAAAACAAGAGAAAGTTATAAGTGGGGTGATCCTCGTAATCAGGGGGTCAAATCTGTATGTTAATTAAAGGTGCAAGTGACACATTTCCCGAGGTGTCCATACCAAGAGGCAGGACCTGGGCCATCCTGTGATCTGGTGTTGATGAGAGCAGGAAGGCAACATTAGATACCCAGGGCAAGCAGTGTTTTGTTTTTTAATTTTTTTTTTTTTTAATTTAAACACTAGAAAAAAAAGCGTATCTTTAGGGTCCTCATAAGGAACCAGTATCATATCCTTAACCTCTTTTCAGCACTGAGGATCGTAAGGCCATTTCTTAGCACATCCCTTACTAGGTCAAAGAAGGCTAAATCACAACTTAGAAAGGCATTCCAAAGCAGATAGACTATGTGGTTTAGGTGAATAGCTCTGCCTGTCTGCCTTACTTCAGAGCAAGATTTTTTGGCTTGTTTTAAGAAGTATCTGGACCATAGAGGAAAGGACGAGCTACAACTTCTGTAGGTAATCTCGATAAACTTGATTTTCCTCAGTTGAGCTTTTGGTAAGACTCATGCAAGAGTGAGTGCATGCCTCCCAGGCACAGTGCTGGTTATAACAGTAACAGTACAGGGGAAGGCCTGGCTCTTGCTTAGGAGGAGGAAGCAACAGCATGCAATCAAATGAGTAAGATAATTTCTAAGAACGTAATTAGGTGCTGAGAATGAACTAGATGGAATATGAGAGAGTAATGGGGCAGGGCTGTGGACAATTAGGTTAAAGTCAGGTGATCAAGTGTGACCTGTGAGCAATGATGTTTAAGGTAAGATCTGAAGGGGTCCCCTGTCTGAAGAGCCCAGGAAAGTACTCCAGGTAGAGGCAACAATGAGTACAAAGTCCTGAGGTGCAAGGCCACTGGGGCTGGATCCAGGTGGGCCAGGACGGGTGGGATATAAATGGAGGTAAGAGAAACAGAGCCTTGCAGGCCATGCAAAGGAGATCAGGTTTTCTTCTGTGGGCACTCAGAAGTGATCAGAGAGTTTCAAGCAGAAGAGTCAGTGATCTGATACATCTTTTGGATAATTCTGGGTTGCTGTGCAGTGGATGGATTCTAGGAAGGCAAGAATGGAAACAGGGAGGCCAACAAGAAGTATTCCAAGTGAGAGACGAGGCGGGCTTGGATTAGGATGATGACAGTGGAGAAGACTGAGGAGTGGGTGGCCTCCATATCTCCATCATCCTCCTGAAAAGGTCTTGGAGAAGTTCCAATACCTGTCTCTGGAGACCAGAGGAGGGCTGATGTCCTCTTACAAGTTTGAATGCCTGGCAAGATCCTGTGCCTTCATGTAATCCTTACATCTGGGTTTGCATGTCCAATTGGACTGGCAGCTCTTGGAGGAGAAACTCTTTATTTCCTGTACAAGGACACATGAGTTAATTGGAGGAACTGCCCTCCTCAAAGGGAAGGAGAGAGACACTATATTGTTACCTATAGATACTGAACTATATTATCACCAATACCATCATCTTTAGATGGACAAGTGGAAGTCCTGGGAAGTTAGTGGCTTACTGCCACACAGCTAGTTATTGGCAAAGCCATTCTCTCCCCACCCCACCCCCGTTGCTACCCCAGCATTTTGTCTAACTGAAAAACAGTTTATATGTTGTAGCTGTTAATTTAAACTATGTTGACAGTTTGTATTTTGTATGTGTTAATTTAAAGGGTGTTAAACAGTGTTAGTGACCTGATAGAAAGTATCTCATAAGCACTTTTTGCAGTACAGAGAGCATTAGGCATATATCTTGATATGCAAGAGCAACAGATGGGAAATGAGAAGAGTGGTAGGGAGCGGGATATGGCTGTACACTCCATTGAATAGAGCTGGTTGGTTTTGACAGTGTTTTGGATTTTTTTTTTTTAATTAGAAAGTGTAATGCATGGATAATATGCTTGTTAAAACTTGAAATAATGGTTTTTAACATGCCTGTGAACAATATGACAATAATGGAACGGCACTATGACTTTCTAATAATGTAATTGTGTATATGTTCCTCTGACTGCAGAGGTGACACTGCTCATCTGTAAGAGGAAGATAATGATACATACTTTATAGGGTTTTTCAAGGATAAAGTGTGATTAATATATGGAAGGCACTTCGAAGTTGCGTGACTATTTAATTGATTGTCCAAATCGGGACACTTTTCAGAGTGAAAGGAAATGAGGTACGGTCATCAAAGAGGAGTGTACAAACGCCAAGTGTCTGCTGCTGCCACTATTCCAATTTCAGTTGCCGATACAATGTTAGACATTTGTGGCCAAAGAGTTTGTTTGGCTTTTTTTTTTTTCCACTGCTGCCAGTGGATTTGCCCACTTTTCTCCCTCATCTGTGGTCCCAGCACAAGAGTTACTGAAGCAGTTCAAATATTAAATAATCTTTCTTTAGCCAAGATAAAAGGTATCTCAAAGCAAGATTGGAGTTTCAACCTTGACTTTATTAGGGCCATACTCTAAACATTTAAATAAATCTAGAGAAAAAGGATCTCAATGTTCATTTTCTGGCCTTTCTTTTTTTACTTTTTCATTCAATTTTGGTTTATGTCATTTACTTTCATTTCAGCATTTTATTTAGACTGGGCCTAAATATCTCCTGAGGGAGCCATATTTACATGGAAGAATCAAACTATCTTATTTATTCTTTCCACCTGTTGTGTCTTAGTTATCGTTGGCCTTAAAAGCTGTTTTAATGATTTTAAGCTTCCTGAAAGGAGGGGCTAGGTGTTATTTTACCAGGAGGAATGCAAGGCAATGGGATATACGTAATTCAACTTAATAACCCGTAAGTGGTCATGTAATGATGACTCTAAGAGGAATCTGCACACACGTTGTTTTTACACGGCCTTAACCTCTCCTCTTGTCAGTAGGTCAAGTCAAGCCAGTTTTTTTTTTCTTGTTAACACATCATAGATTTATTAAAGAACATGGATGACAATTTTTAATACAAAAAAAATAAAGAAAAATACCTCAAAATGACCAGTAAGCTCTCTACCCAGATAATGACTGTTGATATTATGAGTAAGAAAAATAGTACACATCAGGAAATTCAAGGAGAAATGCACCAAGTGACAAGTGAAAACCTTTCCCTCTTCACCTTCCACTGCTCATCCCACTCCCCAGTGGTAATTACTGTAAGGTGTTTTTTGTGTACCCTTCCAGGATGGTTTTTAAATGCCATAAAAGGCAAAAAACACCTTCTCTGGCATCAAACTCCTGAGTTCAAGTCCCAGTAAGGAGTAAGAAGTATTAATTTGGACAAGTAACTTTCAGTTCCTTCATTGGTAAATAGGGGTAATAATATCCACTTTATAGGGCTCTTGTGAGGATAACTTAGCATATTATAAGCAGTATGTATATGTTAGTTGGTGTGCCAGTATGCATATATAATGTTTTACACACATGTTTACATGTTCTTTTGAACTATATTTCCATAATTAATGATATATCTTTGAGTTTTTTCTAATACCTTTTGGAGCTCTTTCTACCTAATTGTTTTGTGATATTCTATTTGTTTTTTAGTTAATCCCCTTGTAAACAATTTTTGTTATTTTGTTTTTTACTCTTATAAATAGTATGACAGTGGAGTTATTTGTGTTGTCTTTGTACGCTAGTGGGAGTCATTTCTAGAAGACAGGTCAAGGTTATATGTATTTTTAATTTTAATACACATTGCTACATTGGTTTCCTAGTAGCCAACTGTTTTTTCCTCTGTAATCTTATCTGCAAGTATCCCTTCCTGTGGTTTTCAGTTTGGATCCAGAGTGTTTAGGAACACCAAGAAAAGCCAGTGATGGGTTTGTGTGTCTGCATAATTTCTTGCTAAACTGCCTTTTAGAAAGGAAACACTGATCCTCACTGTTAGATCACAAAATTGCTATTTCTTGAAAGCAGATGAGATTGGGAGCTGTGAGGTCTAGCAGATTGGGAGGCACATTTGACACTAGCTTAGCCCTAGGAGGAAGTTACATAATAGGCTAGGCTCTTATCACTGGTTATCAAGCCTTGACCTGTTCCTAAAGTAAGTGTTTGGGAACTTGGCTCACCATTATTGTCCAAATTGTTCTCTTTCCTTTTTTGAATATTTGCTCCAAAAGGGGATGAAAACTTGTTTTGTAATCAAGGGTTTAATAGCAGTTTAATAGAGAGGGTTTGAAAGCAGTGTTAGTCTGGGTTTGTGAGAGATTGTCCTTGCCACACTAAAATGAGAAAACAGTTAAGATGGCTGTGTCATCCAACCAGAGACTTGGAAATGGAGAGTTGGTACAGTGACTGTAAAGGAGTCATTTCTTCCAGCCTCTCTCTTTATGGAAAATTAGGCATTAAAATCTAACCCTTTAAAAGGACTTCTTGAGACCTATTTAGTGTCTTAAACAGTTTTGTATTTCTTTTAGGTAGACGGTGGCATATAAGGCAGGAAATGATCTAAAATGCATCCCAGTTTTTCGAGTAAATATTTCGTATCACCATGCATGTGTCATAACTGATTTGAAAGTGATTTTGAACGGCAGACATTTTGTAGGTGTAATTATGGCACGCATATAGCTGAATCCAGTAGGAAATCTTCCTACGAGCCTAAAATTAGGTGGAAACCATCATTCTCAGAGCAGGTATTAGGTATTTTGGTTTAAAGGCTTTTTCCCAGATGATTTTGATTCTCATAGTCAGTTAAGAACAACTAAGGAATGATATTGATAACATCACCAAAATAGTTTCTAAGCCATCGTCACTGTTTTTACAGATGGACCAAGGCCTGCCAGAATTAATATTAGCATTCAGATTGCTTACAGAGAGCTTCAAGCATGATAATAATTAAGAAGTCAATATATATAGTACATTGATGCGGTACCATTGAAAATAGCAATGCTTGTGTCACACTTGTTAGGAATCACCAGCAGCCGGCCATCTTTAAATTTAAAAAGAACAGAGGCTGTTTTCAAACTGGCAACTACCCTTTTGTTTCATTTTGTTGCTGTTGGAGCTGTGCTGTGTACTTTATATACATTATTTCCGTCATCCTCACCCCCAGAGAATTTCCTAGGCAGCAACTGCCTTTGCAGTTTAAGCTAGAAATACCATGACCTTACGGTATGAAGCTTGAGACAAGCAAATTTGTGAGAAATCATAACTGGGCAAAACTTTGTATGCATAATATATATCTACATCAGTATATAGATGTATCTATAGATAAATCTCCAACATTTACTTACTTTTTAACATTAAGTTGTGAATTAAATTTAACACGAAGATAAGAATAACATTTTTTTTTCTTTTTTTCTTTCCAACAATGAACAGGCATCGTGTGCCTTTGAATACTTTTATTTCCATAAAGTTTCACAGCAGTGCTATGAAGTGGATAGCTTTTTCTTTTTTCAATCTTTTTTTCTTTGGCCGCATCGTGCGGCATGTGGGATCTTAATTCCCCAACCAGGGATCAAACCCGCAACCTCTGCATTGGAAGGTGGAGTCTTAACCACTGGACCACCAGGGAAGTCCTGAAGTGGATAGTTTTATTCCCGTTTTTACAGATGAAGTTAAAAGTTGGTCACACACACAAAGCAAACACTGTGGACTAACCAGAACATTAGCCCCAGTTTTTGACTTCCGGCCCAGGGTCTGGCTGTGAAGAAATGCTCCATAGACAAAAGAGGGATAGGGCTGAGGTAGGAGAAAGGCCTGTGAGTGCCTGGACAGCGAATCCCCCGTGCTACCAGACCTCATCAGGCTGCATTCCTCCTTTAACCAGCCAGTGTTGGCTTTCCCCTGCCTTTTCCTAACCAAGTCTCTGATTAGCCCTAATCTGCCTTCCAGGACCTGTGATTGTAATCTCTGCTTTAATTCATGCCATTTTAGCCCCACTGGGTATGCTCTGGCAGCCTCCTAACTAGCCTCCCTGCCTGTGGGCGCTTCGCAGTTGCATTCCATTTTTATACACTGCCCTCAGCTTGATCCTCCTGAAAAGTGCTACGTATGAATCTTCAGCAACTCCAACTTGTTGCCTACCAGCAAAGTCCAGGTGTACCAGGAGGGCACTTACTAGTGTGGACTCCTAAAATCTGACCTCTAACTGCCTTTATGTCCCTGGGTCTTGACATTTGTCTTCATGTATGCAACCTTCCTAGTGTCCTAGAGTACTCACAGCCAGATCCAACCTTGCGTTCCCTGAGTCTGCCTTAGCTCACAGCTTTCTCCCTGCCTGGGAGGGGACGGTGGGGGAGGGAAACGACTTCAGCTTGCTTGCTTTCTAACGCCTTTATTGAGGTATAATTGATATACAAAGAGCTACACATATTGTGTACAATTTGATGCATTTGGACATACACAAACACCTATGATACCATCACCACAATCATAGCTTTCTTTCTTTTTCAAACAACAACTAACAGATTTTGAGAACCTATATGGGTCAAAAATAAAATAATATAAAAAATATTTTCCCGTCTTCCAGCCTGTCCTCCAGGTACCCAACATTATACTGCCCCAATTCCTTGGTAACCCCTTTTATTAGTTTCTTGTATATCATTCCAGGATACCTATGTGAATATAAACACATTAATATATATTCTTATTTACCCCCATTTTTACATGAAAAGAAACATGCCATAAAGATGATTCTTCACCTTGCTCTTTTAATAAGTTGTATTAAGTGGTCTCTCTCTCTCTCTCTCTCTCTCAGTACATGGATGTTTCCTCATTCTTTGGTTTTTTATAGCTTCATAGGGTTCCATCATATTCTTATACTAAAATGTATTTAATCCCTTGTTGATATACATGTCATATTGCACATGGGCAAGAATATCTGGGGTTTGAGGGTCAAAGAGTACATATTATTTGAAATTTCAATAGATACTGTTAAAATGCCTTTTAGCTTTTTTAACTGATGCTTTTCAAGTATCCAAAGAGCAGCTCAAAATCCTCTTTCCCTGTTCTCCTCAAGATAAAGGAAGCTCTCTTAATCTCCTGCTGTGTGTCTGTATCGCTCATTTAACAATTACAGCCTCCTCTGTGTATATGTTTTCCTATCTGTGTTACTTCAACTAAAGTGAAAGAGCTCAGGTCTTTACTTCATGTCCTCAGAACTTAGTCTGGTATCTATGGACACATCTGCTCATTGATCAAATGTTCATGTATTTTGTACAAGAAGAGAAATCTCTGCTATGGACCTGAAAATAAGATGGTTGTCTGCTAGTCCTTGTTAGTGTTTTATTGAGACAAAGCTCTCTGGAGGGCAGATGGTCCCAGGCAGGCACCACAAATCCAATTTAAAAATATTTATTGAGCATCAGAAATGTAAAGACACAGTGTGAGAGGCTGGAGAGGAAACAGAATGAACAAGACATAGGATGGGTCCTGATGAAACTTTTTCCCAAGTTTATTTGGCCTGTACAATGCTTTAAATTTTTTCAAAAATTTTTGTAATTGTGATGTTATATACATATATAAAAGTACACAGATCTTAAGTATACAGGTGAAATGATCACAAAATGTATTTGAAACATTTTTAGTTGGTCACCAAACTTTTAAAGATCTCTTGAAAAACCAGCTCTGGTAATAGCTTCCCTCTTTAGGTACTCACTCCTCAATTTCCCTAATCCCTATTCCCTGAATTCATTTACGTTTGAAATCCCTCGTCCTCAATAAAGTAGGGTGCCTGGGTATCTGGGAGGAAGATGGGGTTTCTTGGGGGCTTGGAAGATTAGAGATAAGAAGATTGAAAAGAAACTAAACAGCATCAATTGACCCCTGGACTGCTCATCCACTGAATGTTTACTTTAAAAAAAAAAATTTTAATATTATTGTTGTTATTATTGGCTGCATTGGGTCTTTGTTGCTGGGTCTTTGTTGCTGCACACGGGCTTTCTCTAGTTGTAGGTGGTTGGGGGGTGGGCAGGACTCTGTTGTGGAGCAAGGGCTCTAGGTGTGCAGGCTTCAGTAGTTGCAGCATGCGGGCTCAGTAGTTGTGGCACACGGGCTTAGTTGCTCCGAGGCATATGGGATCATCCTGGACCAGGGATCAAACCTGTGTCCCCTGCATTGGCAGGCGGATTCTTAACCACTGCGCCACCAGGGAAGTCCCTGAATGTTTACTTTTAACAAAGTTAAAACATTTTTAGAAAATCAGCTTCATATTCTGCATTTTAATCTCTTCAAGGGCTGTGTTTTATCTTAGTCTCAAATAACATTGTTGGTGGTTAAATACGGAAAGCATTAGTTTATATTTTAAAGTGTAAAATTAAAACACTTGATGAATCTGTAGCTTGAGCTGTCTGTCAAAGCCATGACTGAGAACAATACCCAATTCTAAAAATGTTTTTCTGATGTTGTCACAGAATAGATTTTAAAACTGGAGCCATCTGCCTTCCAAAGTTTATCTCTGCTACACCTGTGCTCAGAAATACTTCTGCCTACACACAGGAACTATTGTTTAAAGATTTTGCTGTTGATTCATCATCTAGCCTCTCCAGGAATTATTCACACTTTTAAAATTATTTTTTTTAATGCATTCACATGTAAAAAAGAAATCCTACAAAGTCATATAAAAATTAAATCCCTTCTCGTCCTCTATCTGCAATCTCTCTCACCAGAAACAGCCACTATTACCAGTTTCTTGTGGACCCTTCCAGTGAATACACAAACACATATATATGTGATGGGTGTACATACACACACAGCCTCCTCTTTTCTACACAAATGACAGCAAACTATGTGCGTCTCTGCACCTGTTTTGTTTTCATTTTATTTAACATATCTAAGGGGATTTTTTTTGTTATCAGTATAAACATCCACACTGTTCTTTTGGCTGCATATTATTACATTTAATGAATGTTTCATAATTTAATATCTCTTACTGGTGAAGGTTTAGGTTTGTAATCTTTCTACTACAAGCAGCACTGTTAAGAACATCCCTTTAGATTTATCTTTGTGCGTGGGTACACATGTATCTATAAGATGAATTCCTAGAACTGGAACAGTGGGGTCAAAAAGGTATGTGCCTTTTGAATATTGTCTTATTGCCCAGCTGCCCTGCAAAGAGTGTACCAGTTTGCATTCCATCAATGTGCATAAGTGCAATGTCTCAACACCCTTACCATCACTAATTATCAGGTCTTTGATCTTTGCCAATCTAATAATTGAAAATGATACCTTATTGTGATTTCCATTTGCGTTTCTCTTGTTATGATCCAGCATTATCTTGTCCAGGAAGAACACTAGCTCAGGGATGCCAGGCAGATCCACTGGGGCTCCACTTGTTACACATCATCATCACCTGCACTGCTTTTCTATTCCTTTTTCTCTTTTTCTTTTCCTTGGAACAAAAGTACGACAGACTTATTTAAAAATAAAAAAAGTCCTCATGGGGAAAGAAACATTGCAGATATAATAACTAAATTACACTTTAAAACAAAAACAAAAATCTGTACCTTTTTCTCTGACCCATCTCATTCTCTTTTCTGGCACTACATCTTTTAAATCTTCTTTTCTTTCTTTTCCTTTTACCAGTACCTCTTACTAGTCAGAGGCATGAACGCTTCAGACTTCCTTCTGTCTGAACAGGTTTTTCAAAAAAAAGTTCTCTGAGAGTTATTGGCTTATTTCCCTGGTAGTACCTGAAAATTATTTCTACTCAACAATCTGGCAGTAGAATGCCAGTTCTATGAGGGCAAGGCTTTTCTCTGCTATAACCCCAGCCCCTAAAACAGTGCTTGATACAAGAGACACTACATATATATATACACACATATCTATACACATGTATATATATTATAGTAAAACCTACCTAATATAAAATTTACCACTAATCATTTTAAATGTACAGCTCAGTGGCATTAAGTACATTTACATTTCAATAATTTTCTTTTGGACTAATGAATGAGTAGTGGTCCTGGTTATTTGTCCCTGAAAATTAATAAGAGCCAGACAGTGCTTTTAATTCACATTGTTCTTTCCTCCAGACGAAGTCATACGGAAGCGTCTCCTAATTGATGGAGATGGCGCAGGTGATGACCGGAGAATTAATCTGCTAGTGAAAAGTTTCATTAAATGGTGCAACTCTGGATCCCAGGAAGAGGGGTATTTCATTTTGCTGTTGTTTCTCTACTAATGTCCTGATGTGACTTTTTTTTTTTAGACCATATGAATAGCCCTGTTAATATTTCACATTTTCACTCACCTTATATGTCCAGTGGAGTCAATTCTCTGTTAGTCCAGAGTAGATTTTTCTGGCCTTCTCTTCAGAGGCCTGAATTATATTTATTAAAATGTGCAGAAGGCATAGTGGTAAGAAGCAATGAAGATTAAATTCAGACTCATTACTTTGGTCGCTTTTAAAAGCAGATACGTGTTTAGTAAGACAAAATAGCTAAATAAAATTTTCTCTTTTTTTAACATACTAATAAAAGTTGCTGCCAGGTTTTATATATTTGATGATTTTTTTCACCTAAAAATTTTTTTTATCATTTGAATTAGCTTTTCACATAAATAATTGTATAGAGTGAAAAAATAATGAGAACAGAAGTGTGAAGATAAAAACATTTTAAAAAGGATTTTAAACAAAATTCAACAAATAGTTGTTTGAATTAAGCTTATATTGCTAGGAACTACCATCTTTGCATTTGTAACTGATACAGTTTATAAATTCAAGTAAACCAAATTTGGAAAAAGAAGACATCAGGGACAAATATTCTAAATTTTTTGAAATAAAGAAAATGATTCTCTCAGAACCTGGTAAAATTTACTTAGCAAATCTGTGCCTGCATTATAATAACTCAGCTGGAAATCTACAAAAATCTTTATTCTCTTTCTCTTGCTTTTCCATTAGATACAGCCAGTACCAGCGTATGCTGAGCACACTGTCCCAATGTGAATTTTCAATGGGCAAAACTTTGCTGGTATATGATATGAATCTCAGAGAAATGGAAAATTATGAAAAAATTTACAAAGAAATAGGTAAGGAAACTTAAGTAATTATTGTTTCTATCTGTAATTTTAATTTTTATGGTCTAAGGGAAACAATATCTGCTAACATTTTTCTTTGGTTAGTGGTAAAATAATAACGTTAATAGAAAGAATGTATTCTAATATGGTATAGTACTTTGGGTTACAGCTATTTTTTAAATGTCAGCGTCTATTTTATTACCAATGAAACTTAATTTAAAAAAACAGATTTGAAATTGAAAATGATTGGAGATTGTACATGTTGTTATAACTATCTTTAAAAAAAAACACCTTTTATATAGAATGTAGCATTGCTGGAGCACATGAAAAAATTGCTGAGTGCAAAAAGCAAATTCTTCAAGCAAAACGAATTCGAAAAAATCGCCAAGGTAAGGGTTTTGTAGGATTTAGTGTGCAAATACTTTATTACTGACTAGTATTTTCGTGCAGTATTTAATGTTGGGAGGTGAAACCTTCAGCTAGAATCAACCTGAATTATAAAAAAGAATTAGGAGTCAAACTTAATTCTTTAAAACTATATTATTCTTTAAAATAGCAGAGAAGGAAGGTCATGCTGAAAAAAATTTTTGTTATTGTTAGCTTATATTGATTAAACAAGTATTTAAGTATTTGGTTTTTTTTACTGTGCTCAAACCCCTTTGCCTAAATAGTGTTATGGATAAGCAAAGGTAATTTATACAGGTACACTAGATTTAAGGATTTGCTTGTTTAGTCCATAACAACTATTTCAAAATAATTTTAATGGCAGGGGCATTGCTCCTCCTATAATGTAAATCGAAAGAAAGATAAAAAATATAATGTATAGTCACAGTTGTGACATATACATGAAAAACAAGAAGGATATAGAATAGAAAATGTTAATGGTTATTTTGAGGTAGTGGGGTTTTATGACCTAGGTTTTTGTCTTTTTTTTTAAACACTGAGCATGTATTATTTTGTAATCCAAAAAATTCTTATGAAAAATCACACTTATATTGAATTAATACACTGATTGCCAAACAATGAAAGTAAAATCTTTTTAATGAGCTAATGAAGATGATGTTTAAGTCTTTATTTGTAAAAGATTGTTTTTGAATTCAGTCTAAAATGCATATGGTCAGGATGCAGTGGCCAATTTAGAGCAAGATATAGCAACTTATTTAAGAATTAATGTCAATGCTAAAATCATTTAAAAATGCTTTACAGTGTTTTTGTTGATTAATGAGGCTTTTAAATAAATGCTGCCACATATCATTTCATAGGAAAACTTCACAGGAGATACATGACTTATCTACGAGGTTTCTAAGTTTATGAGTGAGAAGTGTCATTTGCTGTTGTCTAAGATCTGAAATTAATGGTAGGATATATATATATATATATATATAGTAGGATTATATATATATCTATATATAGTAGGATATACACCTTCCTGATCTTCTATTTGCTGGGCAAATAGTGAATAAGATCCTCTTCAGAATCAGTTCACTTGATGATCAATACTGACTTAAGTTCACTTGCACTTATGCTAGCCGTTTGTGTTCTGCCCAGGAACAGGTAAATGGAAAAACAGAGTGGGAGCTAAAATCCTTGTTCGGAATGCTTTTGAAGTCATATATCGTTACAGTTATAATTGAATCAAGGAAAACTGGTGATACTCTGTCCATCCTTCACTGTTTCCACTTCTTTATGTACTAGGAAAGTGATTAGGCGAGACTGGCTATGTTAGACATTTTGTTTTGATAACCAGGTTCAAAAACACCTTATTTTGGTAAATATTTTTATATCTTTCAGAATATGATGCATTGGCAAAGGTGATCCAGCGTCACCCAGACAGGCATGAGACATTAAAGTAAGTTTAGAGTTTTACTTTGAAAGGAACTAATCTTTATACATAAATGTTTACATACTAGTCTATGCATTCCATTTTTATGAGAATACACCATATGTTTCAAAAGGAGGGGTCAGATCTTCAATATTACAGATCATAATACTGCTTGATTAGATTTTTCCTGCCTCCAGCCTTACTGCCTAGAGTCCTAAAACAAATGCATATAATATGCATCAACACAGAAATAAATAGAATACGGTCTGCTCATGTAGGATACTAAATAGCGGTTAAAAAGAATTAACCAGATAACACTTTTTAAAGACAGATCTCAAAAACAATTAGTGAAAAGAAAAACAAGATGCATATAATGAATTTTAAATTATTTCTAAGTTTCTGAAATACATACAGAATAATGACCATTTATAAAAGTTAAAGCCCCCCCTCCCCCCAGATATTATATACTGGTACTGTATATTATTTAGAGACACAAATATATGCATTAAAAAGAATTAGGATGATATAGTGATTGCCTGAGCGGGGAATAGAGGAGGAAAAAAGGCCTGGCTCAGAGGACTGGCAGTAAAGTTCAAAAGGTATTTAAAAAAAAGAAGACTTGAAATAAGTATGACAAAATGTTAAAAGTTACCAACTCTTTGGGTTTGATATTCTATTATCAAGTTTTTTGATACTTTAAAAATTATCTAAAATTTAATTTTAATGAAAATTAGTGCGTATTGAGAAGTTAAGAAATAATCCTTAGTTTTGAAAGTCTCATAATGGAATGTTATAACTCTTTATCTTTTATTTCTCTTATTTAGTAACTAAAAAGTTAGATATTACTATGAATTCTGTTTCCCCAATTAGCAAAATTTAACATTTCATTTTTTTCAGGGAACTAGAGGCTCTGGGAAAAGAATTAGAGCATCTTTCACATATTAAAGAAAGTGTTGAAGATAAGGTATTTCATGTGATGTATGTTAGCCTTTGTGTTCTGTATAGGTTTATAGATCCATGTGTATTAATTTTTTTTTCTTATTAACACAGCTGGAATTGAGAAGGAAACAGTTTCACGTTCTTCTTAGTACCATCCATGAACTTCAGCAAACACTGGAAAGTAAGTAGCAAGAGTGGCAAAATGAATGTTTATGAAGATTTTCAGGTGATCAGAGGCATATCTTCCAAAATATACATCTTAAGGAGAGTGCACCTTCAATTTCAGAACAGGAGAGTAGCTAGATGACAGTAGAAGGTACTCATGTTGTTCAACTTTGTGATTATATGCAGAAAAGCCTGAATGTGTATTATTTGAATATGTTTCTAGCGGTTTAGAAATTAAGAGAAATTCAAGCATGATAGATCTGGAACTGTTCTTGGTTTATTATAATTTATTGCTATAAACTAACAGTTCAGGATCCAGGCAGGCAATAAGTAAGTGAAATAATCAATGCATAAACACATTTGTATTCTCACTAAACTAGGTGCTTTAGGGACCTGAAGACTTGCTCTTTGTATTGACTAAGGCCTATTTTTGTGTTATCTGATCTTCTGGTTGTTTGCAAAAACAGCCTAAGACCTACTTTTTTTTTTTTTTAAGTGAGGTCTGTCACATAAATTTTGAGTTTTGATTCAACTAATAACAACAACCAAAACAGGACTTTTAAAACCAAACCCACTTTTGTGGGTCAGTTACAGTCATAGGCTGCCATTATGCCACTTTTGCTTTAAATATATTCACTAATAAAGGATAAAAATATTTTCATGTATTCGTTACACATATAGTGTAAGCAAACTTGACTCAAGTTTTGTGTTTTTTTCTCCACTGCAGATGATGAAAAGCTCTCAGAGGTAGAAGAAGCTCAAGAAACAAGCATGGAAACCGACCCTAAACCATAGAGCAGCCGATCAGTCACCATTCCCAAGCATACTGAAGCCGCGACCTGATCTTAGTGTGTGCAGAATCTGTTGTGCTCTTGAGATATTTAAAGTTTTGGCAGTGGACTACTTTGCTGCTACATATTAATTCACAGCTTATTCATATTTCTTCACACAAAGGAAGATGACCTCATTGTTTTTGTTGAAATGCCTTTTTTATACTTGAAAGGTAGGAAGCAACATCCAAAAATGTTTAGTAAAATGTTTTCAAGCCAGGTATGTTTGTGCTCTTTGGTATTCTAGGTAGTTTTTAACTGGTAACATTGCTTTGCTCACAAAGTAAGTGGAAGTTAGTGAGAAGGTGGCATTTCTAGGATGTACATGAGGAAATGAGTCAGTTTCTGGAAACTGTTACCACTTTTGAAAATGAAGTCCATGAATAGGCTCTCAGGAGGGCTGTGAACTTGTGAGATTATGTACAAAATGTTTGTGGTGTATGCTTCTTGTGGGAGAGTTTCTGTGATGTTAAGAATCACTGGTGTAAGAGGTAATTACAAGATGCAAAGTAAATCAATAGCCATTACTCTCTAGATCTCTGTCCTTGATATTTGAGCAATGTGGTTGTTAAATGTTTTGTTGAAATGTTTTCTCTCTATTGTTTTGTTCTGTAGGAGTCATTTTCAAGTCTTGCAAAGAGGATTTCATGATCTTTGTAAAAAATTAAGCTAAGTCTGAATCACTTGTAATTTTCTTAAGTATTGAATAACATGTCTAATACTTGTTAGGTTCCATCCTGTTCCATTTATTGTAGTTAAGAAACATGACACTTTGCATGAATCATACCTTAATAATGTTACATTTTTGTAATTTTAATAAGAACTCTTATCTTTAGAAAGAAAGGTTTAAAGTTAGCTCAATAGTAGTCACAGTGAATGTGTCAAAATACCTTTAAGGGCTTCCTCCAATTTCATGTGGCATATCATGGGAGAAATTTCTCTGCCGAATTGCTATGCCCTGATAAATATTTCTCTTTTCCACTATTAATCAGAATTATGAAGCAAAAATTTGCTTATATTGACTCAGAATTAAAAATCAATTTTTCCAAAAGGATCTTTTTTTAAGGACTGTTGGGCAGAATATTTTTAACCCCACCTCACCCCACTGATTAAGAGAAGCTTATTCAGGATGATGTACCACAAGATAAGAATCCCTACGAACATAACTTTTGTGCAATCGGAAAGAAAATCAGAAGCAGCACCGGGTACATGGGAAACACACATTTTTCAGTTTATACTTCCTCATGGTTCTCTTGGATATCCTCTGGAACTGCTTGGAAGACTGAAGAATTTCATCCCCTAGAAACTCACACTGTTGAAGCTCAGCGTGTCTTTGGGCCAATAGCTTCATGGATTTATCTGTCACTGTTTCTATGAGGTCATCCACCTATGACAGCCAGATACAAAGAAATGAAGCCACGTGTTAGAAAGCCTTGTCCACACCCAAGGGAGTGCTGTTTTTCCTGAGAGTTGAGTTCAGGAATTGATGGACGTTTGCAAGTCCCAAAGTATTATTCTAATTCAAGTCATAACAAACAGAGCTTGAAAACATACATTTACCACCCAGCGGTAAAGACGATCTCATTTCTTCTCAAAAGAAGCCCATGTGTGTGCCCTCATTTTAACTGAATTCACTTAATATTTATTAGGCACACAGCATCGTCCTCGGTGCCCTCAGGAATGCTGTAGGCACTCTCGGATGCCCCCCACTAACCTGATTCCTTCATGCTAATCATTAGTTTCGTCCCACATCCGCGCTGTCTAGCAGGGCTGTGCATTCAGTGAAGCCTGGCCCTCTGATGCTTTTGAAACACCAAAGTAAAAGCCTTTGTCCACTACCTGCATTTGAAGCTTTCCTACTGTCAAATCTGATTTTCGGAGGATGTGTTCCATGCTATGTTTCTTTTTTTTTAAATGCTGAAAAGTGTGGTCTCTTTTTTGATGAATGCGGAACCTATCATAAAAATGCAAAAATACATCAGATTCAGAAGTGCCAACACGATTTCTCTGACGGTGCTTAAATGAACATTCTCACCCTTGGGACCTTCTCTTATAAACTGAACACTTGCCACATAACAACGTTGCGTTGGAGGCCGTATTCGTAGTATTCTCCACGCCCCATGTATCTCCTTTGTGCCCACAGTTCTCTTTGAAGAGATCTATAGGGTGCAGAGAAATGAGATTGTCTGGTTCTGAAAGAATATACAGTGTCAGGAAAAAAGCAGGTCATTCGTAAGGGGAAGAAGAAGAAATTGCCTCTGCAGCCACTGAGCACAGAGTGTGGGGCTGTTGTAGACCAGTGCCCCAGAAAGCTCATTATCACTGGATCCAGTTGTTAATTTGATCTCTTTTCTGCAGGTTTCCTTATTTTCGTGGCAGACATGTCTCCAAACATAAAAAGAAAGCTCTGGGTTCTTTTCGATGCATGCCTCACACTCTTCCCATGATCCCTGACTCGCTGGTTACAAGTACCTGTGCTATTGGAAAGCATTCCTAGGTCATGGCTCCTGGCTAACATGCCCTTTTTAGTCTTATTGGGTTTACTCTTCCTTCCCCCTGTGCTTTGTAATTAGCATTAGGAATATTGTGAGGCTTATACAAAGTAGGACATGGGACCACATCTGGGTCTTCCACTTTGCCTAAGTTTACAAATGAGCCTGCAGAACCTCCGCTCTGCCCTGCCAGCTCGCCCAGGCTCAAATGTCACTTGCAGAACCTTCCCTAATCCAACCAGAGTACAACTCCTCTTTTTTTCTCTCTCATAAAACCCAGTGTTGTTGTTCTTGTTGTTTTTTTATCTTAGCTTGGTAATTACTTAGTCAAATGCCTGGAAGGGTCAGGCAGGTTTTGTAAAACAGGCTGAGCTGGGGCTGGTATGAACTGGAGAGAACACACCTCCTGCAAAGGGGGCAGCCTCGCGCAGCTCCTGCTGTTGCCAGAGGAATTGTGGGCCCAGTGTTGCCAAGTCCTCCTATTTTTCAGAAGGAAGTTGAAAATCCAGATTTTTGTTTGAATTATTCTAATTTTTAAATGTGGGCAATTCAAATCTATATGCATATTTTAAAGGATTTTTTTTGTCTTGTTTTGTTTTTTTGATGTGGACCATTTTTAAAGTCTTTGTTGAATTTGTTACAATATTGCTTCTGTTTTATGTCTTGGTTTTTGGGCACCAGGCATGTGGGATTTTAGCTCCCTGACCAGGGATTGAATCCACACTCCCTGCATTGGAAGGTGAAGTCTTAACCACTGGACCACCAGGGAAGTCCCTCAAATATATTTTTGAGAACTGACAGTGCCACAGTTTAATGTCCTTCTCCTCTATCAAACTCTTAAGTTCCACAGAACCAGGACCAGGACTATTGGATCACCTTTATAGCCCCCAAACCTAGAAATTGCCCATCACATAAGAGGATTATGACAAATACAAACCTAGCTCATAAGAGGCAAAATTCAAAACTAATATTGGTGAGCTCTGTCAGTGATGCTCTAGAGCAGCACTGTCCAATAGAATTTCCCACAAAAATGGAAATGGTCTTTATCTGTACCGTCCAATACAACAGCCACTGGCCATATATGTTTACTGAGCACTTGAAATGTAGCTGGTGCAGCAAAGGGAATGGACTTTTACTTTACCTTAATTTTAATTAATGTAAATAGTCACACCTGGCTATTGGCTACCATATTGGACAGTACAATTAGTACCTAGCATAGTAACTAGGAGAAAGCACCCCAGAGCCAAGTCTTCCTGGGTTTGAAGCCTAGCTCTTCCAATTATCTGGGCCAATTACTTAACCTCTCATTGCCATCCCTAAAATAATATCCTATTTATTGTAGTAACATTGCTATATACCTTATAGGGCTGTTGTAAGGATTATCTGAGTTGGTATTTTTAAAGCACTTACAACAGGGCCTGGAACATAGTCAGCTTTAAGTAAATGCTTATATATAAAGTAATAATAGTATTTCAGGGTTCTATTAAAAAAATAGTCTGGGCAATTTAAGCTCAAACTTGATAAGTACAGATAAGTATAAGCTTTGGGTTGGAGAGTCCTACATCATCTAGTGCTGCAGTGTCTATATTATACATATGGCTGTTTGTATTTTAATTTTAATTACAAAATAAAATTTAAAATTCAGTTCCTCAGTTGCACCTGCCACATTCAAAGTCACACATACTCATGGCTACTATTTTGGACAAAGGTACACTTGCATCCTCGCAGAAGTTTGATGGGATTGGTCTGGAGAATTCCTCCCCACACAGCATGCATGATACGTCAGATGCTAATATACCAACTTGACATCTGAACAGCTGACAAAGTCAGTAGAAAGCTGAAAACTTCACTGTTGCCCAGACCGTAGCTGAAGCTGAACAGTTTCAGCTCAGAAACAGAGGAATCAGACCTGGAAACTCCACTTTCTATGCCCTAAATTCTGGGAGTGGAGACCCAAGGAGCAGTTTTAAATGCTTTATTATGAGGGATTTGCAGTGGGAAAAAAATTGGTTTTTACAGCTTCCGTAAACACTGACTTACTAGTAAGTCTTTTTTTTTTTTTTATTTTTTGGCACACGGGCTTAGTTGCTCCGTGGCATGTGGGATCTTCCTGGAGCTGGGATCGAACCCATGACCTCTGCATTGGCAGGCGGATTCTTAACCACTGCACCACCTAGGAAGCCCTACTAGTAAGTCTTTAGAGGCAAGTTTGAGCATTTTACCTTCTGCAGTCCTGTGGGAAGGGATGTCACAGATAGCCGCTTGGCGGTTCTCCTGGCTCGAAGGGGTGTACTTCCTTGGGTTATCTCCTCTGTCTCTGCTTCTACAATGTCAAGTTGTATAGTTGCTTGGAGAGAGGGGAGAAAACAGACAAACTTGAAGGATCACAATAATAAACATATGCTCCCTATTAGAAAGTCTCCTGCAAAGCCAGCATCACATGCTGTCTCAGTGGCTTTTTTCTTTGGGGTTAAAAATTAAAAATGGATGTGTTTTGCTGAAGCTTACACTTTCTTCAGAACATTTGCCTTTTCTTGTGGTCATGACCTCAGGGGTCACCAACCCGTGGTCCACAAGGTGGTTACTTGTCTTTGAGACTTCAGTTTTTCCCTCCGTTGCTTTTCCCTGTAACTCTTGTAGAATTCAAAAAAAAATAACCCTCTAGTGTGTAAGATGATCCCTTGAGTATTTGCTGCTGGTCGAAGCCAAGTTTAAATCTACTCTGCAGCAAAGTGGCACAAGGCTCAGTCATTCACATACCATCTTAATAGTTTTTTCCACATTCCAGGAGCCCCATGAACCCAACAGTCCTTAATATTTTTCTCTCCCTTCGATTCTTAACACAATAAATGTACTTATAAAGGAAACTTAAAACACTACCGTAAATCAAAAACCAGTATCATAAATATAGGCACTGAGACTAGTACAGTAAAACCAAAACCATGTTATTGCCTACAGAAGGAACGAATCTTTAGGTTACTCTCTTTTTTTATTAAAATAGAAAGAGGGCAGGAAATGAGACTTTTTCCTTGATGTAGTCAAAGGTTCGACAGGGGCTTTGGGAAAAAGGGGTCTGCAGCTTGTTCTGTGTTTCAGTGTCTTCATGCTGTGCACGGCACCCAAAATCAACGCATCTGCTTTAGATCCATTGATAACTATATCTGGGAGCTGCAGCTCCTTATCTCAGTGACTGGTGGCTCCACCTTCAAAGCAGATGCTCAACCCAAGGACCCTTCCTTCTCCCCTGCCCTCCACTGTCCAGCTCATCCCCAGATCTTGCAGCTTCTACCTAAGAATGCTTCTCCCACTATCTTACCATTCCCCCCTGCCACGACTGGTCCAAGCTAATATCATCCGTTGCCTGAATGAATGTAAGAGGCTGTTCATTGTTCCTCCTACATCTGTTCTTGCTCTCCTCCAATCCACGCTCTATCCAGCAGCCTGAGCTACCTTTAAAAAATGCCAATCAGATTATATAAATCACCAGCTTGAAAGTATCTGATGGTTTCTTATCACCCTTAGGAAAAGGTAAAAGTTCTTAACATGCTTACAAACACCCTTACCACCTTCCTCACCAGCCTCTCCTGGGCTGAATTACTTTCGTTTCTTAATTACGTCCAGTGCTCTCTTGATGCCGGGACTCGAACCTGCTCTCCGCTCTTCCTGGGAAACTCTTCTTCCCACTCTTTCCTCATCTAACTCCAGTCGTCCCTCAGATCTCAACTGAGTTGTGCCTTCCTCGGGGAGGCCCTTCCTGAGCCCCCTCCCCTAAATTAGCATCGATGATGTGTCCCCATAGTGCCCTCTGCTTCTACTTTGCATCACAGGTAATTCTCTTCATGGTGTTGGAAGGTCCCTCCATGCTGTAACTCCAGGAGGGCAGGGACCATGTCTGTTCTATCTGCCGCTCTGTCCCTAAGAGTGTGGCTGGCAGGTAATAATTATTTACTAAGTATTTGTTAACAGTATAACGAGGGTCAACAGGGATGAGTTGTCTGTCGGCCTCAGCGAGGGTCAGAATGTTGGAGCTGCGGCCCGAGGGACGGGCAAGTTTCTCGGAGAAATATTAGTGTAGAGATTTGTTATTCCAACTAAGATGAAAATAAGCCAAAGCGAGGGATGAGGGGGAAAATTTCAGTCCTCTGTTTTCTGCTGGACTCTCCAACTCCAGCCCCACCAGTAATAAAAGCATGTCTTCTTTGTCATTTGCAACAGAAACAGGCAGGTCAATCCATACCAGGTAATTGCTAGATGCTTGGATACTTGTATGAGCGGCTGCTTTTTCCAGAAGAGAGAGTTTGTTTGAAAGGGCAATCAGTCAGCTGGAAGCCATCATTTTTTTTTTTTTTTTTTCTGGAAAAAGTATCCACTAGGCTTGCAGCCTTATCCCTGTGTGAAATGTGAAGATATGTTTGAATTTCCTACATTCATCTAAGAACTCTATATGTTTCTGGATGCTGTGCTACAAAGGGCATTAGAAATCTTCAAAGGATATTTATGACAGTGAAGCTCTTCTGTATGATATTATAATGAGAGACACATTACATGATGGTTTTTTCAAACCCATAGAAGTGTGCGGGGCAAAGCATGAGCCCTAATGTAAACTACAGACTATAGTTATTAAGAATATGTTAATATCAGCTTTTCATCTGTAACAAATGTACCATACTAAGGCAAGATGTTAATAACAGAGGAGACTGTGAGGGTGGGGTAAGGAGAAAGGGGTATATGGGAACTACCTTTCTGTATTTTCTGCCCAATTTTTCTAGTAAACCTAAAATGGCCCTAAAAAATAAGGTCTATTCATCTTAAAAAGCTAAAGAGGAGAATGCAAATAGTAGTAGTATCGTTAGCCCACTCATTAGGGCCCCCCCAAAACAGCATTACCACGTTGCAAAAAAGACAAAGTTAACAGTTCAAACGCTGATTCTTCACAAAGCACATGGGAAGTAGGTATAATAAGATCAAACTTCCTTTATGACTTACCAATCATAAATTTTAAAAATGAAACTCTCACCCCACCCTCCTCTGTTGGAAGTAGCCATTTGAAAGTCTGCCTCACTCCTTTCTCCAGAAACAAAACAAAAAACCCCACTTTGGTTTGATTTTCTACACATGCATCTGTATTTAAATGAAAAGCAGCTTTAGACTGATGAGGCCATTATTTAATTGGACTGGGAGGGACCTCAAAAGTGATCTAATTCAGAGCTTTTCAAAATGTATGCACATACAAGACCCCTGAAGAGTCTTTCTAAAATGCAGATTCTGACTCAGTAGAGCTGGGTGGGGCCTGAGCTTCTGCATTTCAGAACAGCTCCCAGGAGATGCCACACTTTGGGTAGCAAGAAAAGCTGTTCTAATTTCATTTTTGCTCTTGGCCTTGACACTTAACCATATGTTGCCTTTGATTACCATTCTGTGAGAGCTTTCTCATTCTCGGTTTGGTGAATAACTTGGGCGATGGAAGCTCCTTGACATTTCTAGGAAGAAGACTCTGCGTGTTTGAAAGGAGGGCTTCCTTATGGTTAGTGGAACCCTCTCTGTGGACACTTGCTGGCTGGCTTCTGTACTTGTGTGACAGCATCCTCCCGAAAACAGTCTTCACTCTCTTCACCAAATTTCTTTTCTGATTTTGCTGGCTTTCATGAAATTCCATGTCACTCTCACTGGATGATTCCTCTTTGGGGACCAATATGTTTTGTTTTACTAAGTTGGTAGACACAGCTCTACGCCAACTGAACAAAAGAAAAATAATTTGTATCGAGGAAATTGAAGTTAGAAAATGAATCATTTAAATCATTAAAATCCACTGCAAATGTGAATAAATTATAATGTTCCAAAAAATAAATTTGAAGACCCAGAATCAAATCACAGAAAAATAAAGCCAAAGCAACTACTTGGTGTTTTGTTGCCAAACCCTAGAAGCGCATTCTGGCCACTAACTCACTTAATCCTCATAGCAGGGAGGTTTATATTATTAGCCTCATTTTACTAATGAGTAAACTGAGACATAGATTAACTTAAATTGACCAAGCACAGAATGCAGATTTTAATCTTGGTTTGTGATTATTAAATTATATTATTGGCAAATTGGCAATCTTATTTCAGTAATGGTTTGAGATAGTTTTTGCTGGATTCAGTGGTTCCAAGGCTACAGTGATGAGAGATGAGAGACTGCTAGGGTAGTCGGTAAAGAATATAGTCTCCAAGGTCCTATAAACACTGCGTTTACATAGGAAACTCATTTAGAGAGAATAATTCTAAATAATTCTAAGAGAATAATTCTAAATTCTAAATAATTCAAATTCTAAATGCATTATTTCCAAAATTCCAAATAGTCATATAGCATCTTCATCATTTTTGCATATTTTCGTAATTTTTGCATATTTTAGTAAATAGGTAACACAACAGACTTCTTTGTGCTAAACACTCATCTAAGTTCTTTCATATGTATTACATACTTTAATCCTCCTACTGTCCTCTCCACTTTACAAATGAGGACATTTAAAGTTGGAAAGATTAAATAACTTATGCCCAATCGGACCCCAAAATCTGTTGTCATCCTCTGTGCTAGGCAAATATCACCCAGTCCATGATACCCTTATTTAATCTAATATTCTTCCTCAATTAACTGTTTTTTTTTGTTAGTTTCATCCAAAGCAATACCCATAAAATCCCAGAGATTTAAAAAAAATTAACCTTTTTATTTCGAGATAATTGCAGTTTCAGTCGCAGTTGTGAGAAATAATAGAGGGAGGTTCTCTGTGTACTCTTTACCCAGTTTCCCCCAATGGTAACCTCCTGCAACACTGAAGTACATTATCACAGCTGAGATATTGACATTGATACTGTCAAGATGAAATACATTATCACAGCCGGGATATTGATATTGATACTGTCAAAATACCGAATATTTCCATCACCACCTGGATCCTTCATGTTTTATAGCCACACCCACTTCCCACTCACCCCCTTTTCCTTAAACCCTGCCAATCACTAAGCTGTCCTCCATGTGTATGATTTATATTCTTTCAAGAACATGATATAAATGGAATCATACAGCATACACTTGACCCTGAACAGCATGGGTCTGAACTGTGCAATTCTACTTATATGAAAATTTTTTTCAATAGTAAGTACTACATGATCCAAGTTCAGTTGAATCTGTGGCTGTGGAACCTTGGACACCAAGGAACTGCAGATATGGGGGACTGGCTCTAGTTTATACATGGATTTTTGACTGCCCATAGGGTTGGCATCCCTAACTCCTGCTTTGTTCAAAAGTCAACTGTAAAATCTTATGGGATTTACTTTCTTCATTCAGCATTGTTGTGTTTATCAATATTCTGTTCCTCTTTATTGCTGAGTAACATTCCTTGATGTGGATGTACCACATTTTGTCTAATCACTCACTCATTGCAAGACATTTGGGTGGTTTCCAATTTGGGGCCGTTATGAATAAAGCTACTATAAACATATGTGTGCAAGTTTTTGTGTGAACATAAGTCTTCATTTCTCTGGGTGAAATCCCAGGTTTTATAGTACATTATGTTGCATTATAATTATAATACATGTAATATAGATTTCTAATGAGGATATAAATAAATTCATAACTATTAAAAATGTTCTTCATGTACTACCTAAATTATGTCAAGTCCCACTAGTAGCAAAATATCCTCCAGAAAAACACTGTTCTCGATTGAATGCAAATCATTCAGTTTCTCTGTCATTATGCATGAAAAGTAGTTCAGCCCAAGTACAGGAGTGAAAATGTTTAACTCACGGACTTCCCTCGTGGTACAGTGGTTAAGAATCTGCCTGCCAATGCAGGGGACACGGGTTCGATGCCTTGGCCAGGAAGATCCCACACGCCATGGAGCAACTAATCCCGTGTGCCACAACTACTGAGCCTGCGCTTTAGAGCCCAAGAGCCACAACTACTGAAGCCCGTGCACCTAGAGCCTGTGCTCTGCAACAAGACACCTCAATGATAAGCCCGAGCACCTTAATGAAGAGTAGCCCCCACTAGCAGCAGCTGGAGGAAGCCCGCTCGCAGCAATGAGGACCCAAAGCAGCCAAAAATAAAGAAATTAATCTTTTTTTTAAAAAGGTTTATATAAAAGGTTTGGTTCAAACCAGCACCACACTTCCCAGCTATGTGATCTTGGACATGTTATTTAACGTCTATAAGCTTCAGTTTCCTCACCTGAAAACAGGTATGCTAGTCTCAGAAATGTACAAAGAAAATAATTTCTGTGCCTGGCACCTGATAAAACATTCAATAAAGGGTAGCTTTTATTACCATGTGGAACAGATCTGTGTGGAAAACATGTAAAAGGCAAGAATGGAGCACAAGGGAAGAGGTCAAAAGAAGGGAGCCCTCCTGGGCTAGCAGCCTCCTTTTTGGGACCAAGGACATAGACTTCTGCCAGTTGTACACACACACACACACACACACACACACACACACACACACACACACACACACACACACACACACACACACACACACACACACACACACACACACACACACACACACACACACACACACACACACACACACACACACACTCGCCAGGTGGTGCTATTCACATTCATTACAGCTGAGCAGTTACTATAATAACTCTCCAGCAGAGGGCAGTCAAGTGTCCTAAGGGAGGGGTGCCATGTTCTAATTTGCCCAAAGATCATTTATGGGCTAGGACTAACCTCCTCTGGACCACTATGAGAATCGTTTAATAAAGCCATCAATTTCTACTACCATAAATACACACACAGGAATACAATTCAGGAGGCTCAAGAACCCCCAAGGCCATCCATGCAACCCCTCAAGTAAAAAGCCCAGCTCTAAGCATTTTCTGAATTTCTTGAATGTGTCTCCCATTCCTATCCCCCCACCCTCATTCCCAATCTATGTATAACATAATTAACAAAGGTGATTTTGCTCCAGAGCCTAGGAATAGAATTGCTGCCATTGCTGTTATGAAAAGAATCCTTTCCTAAGCCTTTAAGCATCTTGGTTGGTTGCAAATTTACTTGGTTGTATTGGCTCTCTTTCTAACCCCTGTTTCTTATTGAAAGTGGCAATCTCTGCAACATTTCATTTTGCCCGTGGAAGTTCAGAAATCTGGTCTTTGATGCTTCAGGCCTTGTGAAAACACCTCATTTCTACTATCTGAGCTATTGCTCATGAACCTGGTAAGAAAGAAGGTCCCCTCCCCACCCCCCCAAAAAAAACTGGAAAATAACTCATCTCATTGACTTCATAAATTAAAGTGTATTATGTTTGGAGTATTTCATGCTTGTCTTCATGGTTTTGCTATTGTCAAGAAGTATCAGGTATAAGACAGTTTTTAGTTGACATTAAAGAGCATGCACGTGGGTGAAATACAATTAGTACCTATTTCAGCAGCCAAAATAGCTGGAAAAAGGAACAGAAAGCATTGATCATGGACTCATCTTGAAAAATGCACTACTGAATTTTCAAAATAATAGTATCTGCTGTCTAAAATTGTGAGACTGAAATAACAACTTACTACCTACTTATTTTAGTATCATATGACATTAAACCTCAAATTCAGGTAGAAAGGAAAGGTTTTCTCTGTTACAATGACGACTTTTCTAATCACAAAACGAGGCTTCCATCGTGGCACTAGGTTTTCCGATCCAATGTATAAACACCGTCTCCTCTCCCTCTAATCCACACAGAACCTTCATTTCTAAATGCAATGCTTAAAAACACATGCTACCTTTTCTAATCATCACAATGAATATTGTTTAATGCAAACCCCAAAGAATCTCACTCAAAAGAGAAGAAAATGAGTCCCGATTTCCTACCTCTCAATCCCTTTCCTTTTGAATGAGCCATCTTTCTTTCTGGGTTGCTGAAATCTTCGGTACTGGCCAACTCTTCCGTGAGCAATCTTAACGGGCTCTGGTGTATATAGGGGAGGGCGGTCCATTGCTATCAACTTCACCTGTCGCAGTTGTTTTGGATTTCTTTAGTTCTTGTGCTCACAAACTTCAAAACAAAACCATCCAGTGAGTGACTGAGGTGTTTTAACTTCTGGGCTGTTTGTGGTGAAGTATGTAGGAAATGTTTGGAATCGCTTCCTTATTCCCTTCCAGGCGTTAGAGACATCATTTGTTGAACCGGCCCTGTTTACCACTTTGTAGAGGTCACCAGTGATGCATTTGACAGGGCAGTGGGAAATTCCTGTTCCTGTTGTGGACTCCTGGGCAAGGCAGAGGCAGAACAGGTGACCTGACTGTCTAATCACTGCCATTTAGGTTGGTAATCAAATAATCACTCACCAACTGATTATCACATTCAGATATGCGTGTTTGAATTCCAAGCGGGAAGAACTAGAACCACTGATAGGAATTCCAATAATCCCAGATTTTCTTAGATTTTTCAAGCAGAGCTGATGAATAGGCTCTGTCCACTTTTTATTTGGCTTTCTCACAGTACACCCCAAGGGCTATTTTATTACATCTTGTGTTTTGTAGTGATCTCTCAAAACTCGTGGCTAAGTCGAGTCCGCAGCACCCCCCCCCCCCCCCCATTTTCTAGTTTGTTTCCTGAAGAGCGAATTCTGGCTGCGTTAGAACTTCTCACCACAAGGTGGCAGCAGACACTAGGATTTATTCCCATCCCTCTCTGGTGCTTTGAGTTTGCAGTCTGAACTAACTAGAAGATAAGAAGGAAAACTCTAGAAAAGTGTTGGGAGATACAAGAATCACTCTATTTGCTCTGTTTGTACTCATCAGTCACTTGGACCTGGCTTCTCAAACTTTCATGTGCACACAAATTACCTGGGGATCTTATTAAAATGCAGATTTTGATGCAGTAGTTCTGCCTGGTGAGGTCATTGGGCCAGAGAGCTCAACAAGATAAAAGAGTTAGGACTTAGGTGGCGCAGTGGTTAAGAATCTGCCTGCCAATGCAGGGCATGCAGGTTCGAGCCCTGCTCTGGGAAGATTCCACATACCACGGAGCAACTAAGCCTGTGCGCCACAACTATTGAGCCTGTGCTCTAGAGCCCGTGAACCACAGCTATTGAGCCTGTGTGCTGCAACTACTGAAGCCACGTGCCTAGAGCCTGTGCCCTGCAACAAGAGAAGCCACTACAATGAGAAGCCAGCACATCACAATGAAGAGTAGCCCCCGCTCTCAGCAACTAGAGAAAGCCTGTGTGCAGCAACAAAGACCCTACGCAGCCAATAAATAAAGCCCTGAGGTGGAAGGAGTCTGATGTCTTTGAAAACTTACAAGATGGTCAGCAAAGAGATGGATGTATCTGATGAGCTGGAGAGATAGGCAGGGCCAAATCTGCTGGATCCTACAGGACAGCTGAAAGATTTTGGTCTTGACCTTCAGAATAATGCAAAGTTATTAGGGCTTTTTTTTTTTTTTGGCCGCATCATGTGGCATGCAGGAGCTTAGTTTCCTGACCCAGGGCTTGAATCCGGGCTCCTGCAGTGGAAGCTTATAGTCTAACCACTGGACCACCAGGGAAGTCCCTATTAGGGTTTTTTAATCATTAAAATTAAAAAATGTATATATATAAAAATTTTCAATTGTGGGAAAATATACATCTTATAAAATTTACCATTTTTAAGTGTATAGTTCAGCCGCAGGAAGTACGTTCACCTTGTGCAACCATCACCACCACCATCTCCAGAACTTTTTTTATCTTGCAAAAGTGAAACTCTATACCCATTAAACAATAACTCCTAATAACTTTTCTGTCTCTACGAATTTTTTTTAATTGGAAAAGGTTATATTTTGGAGGAACTCACTAGGTAAAGTGATAGAATTCCAAAATCAAATCATGTGAAAATATACATCACAATTTCTTTGTACAATAGGTGAGAAAAATCTGCCATATAGAAGAGGCAAAGAAACAGGAAGGGCTAAGGAGAAGGGTTTGAGTGTAAATAGCATTTTTAATAGCAAACCCAGAAGTTAAGCAGAAAGCCTGTAGCTGTGTCTATTTGATTCATGCAACCACACATTTGGTAACTGAAGGGCAAAAATAAAACCAAATCAGATTTCTGCATTGTTTGCAGTAAATTTCACTAATTTGAAATCTGAATTTGAATAAAGAACCAACTCTTTTTAGTTCTTGGGGATAATGACTGAATTCAACAACAAAAAAAATGTTACTGCTACATCCAGTCCAAGAGATGGGTGCAATCTGTCTCTATGAATTTGATGATAGTTTTTAAGGAGTGAGGTCGAAACCTGGCCTCTGTGCACCAATGCCAGGTTGAATCTCGGAGACAGAGCTCGGGGTGGAGTATGAGAGAATAGCTTTCTTGCTTTGCCAGGCAAAGGAGGCCACAGCGGGGTAGTGCCCATAAGACTGTGTCCCATCCTGGAGGGGGTAGTGAGGAGTCTTATAGTGTTCAAGGGGCAGGGCGTGGTCAGCTCGAGGGCACTGTTCTGATTGGCTGGTGGTGAGGTAATTGGGAGTCAGCATCATCAACCTTCTCGTGCCAACTGGTCTGGAGTCTACATGCTTTTGGGCAGTGTAGGGTTAACTTCTCCCACCTGGTGAGGGTTTCAGTCTCTGCTAAACAGCTCAAACAGCATGGCTCAGAATATTCTCTATAGCTCTTGGGGAAGAGCTAAATGTCCTTGACTTTGTTTAATGGCTAAAGTGTTATTATTTTGTTTTGCTTGTTGTTTTCCTTTCTTTCTGCATTTTTTCACTCCTCTGATTAAATTTATTCTTTGACCAAAGTTTTTCTACAGACAAAAGGCAGGTGGAGAACGTGGGTGGGGGTCTATTCTGGGAAGGCTTCACAGGGTCCTGTTTGGTTACAGGAGCTAGTCAATACATATTTATTCTGGGCAATGAGATCCAGCGTTGAACAAAACAGCTGGAATCACTGTCCAGAATTTACCCTCTGGTGGAGGAGACAGATACCAAACTTGCTGATACATTGATACAGTTTTTCAGACACTGATAAAGAATGCTAGGAAAAAAACTAGGAAAACACTGTAGAAAGTGAGTGCTTCTGCCAGAGTGATTGAGAAAGACCTCTCAAAGAAGTGACATTTGAGGTGAGACATTTCACACTGAAAAGGACACAAACTGTGGTCAAATCGTGTTCCAAAGAAAAGTATTCCAAAGATGGAAAATGACCAGAGCAAAGGTTCTGAGGTGGGTGGCAACTAAGTCATGTCTGAGGGAAGGAAGGAGACCAAAGTAGTGGGAATATAGGTGACAAAGGAAGACAACATTAATGTTTGTGTTTTTAAAAAGATTGCTGTGCGAGGGTGGGAGAGGGGTGGCGTGTGGGAGATATGAATCGGGTGATTGGGATTGCCATATATGCATTACTAATTAGAAAAAAATATCAAATTATACACTTACATATATGCAATGTATTATATGTCAATTATATCTCAAAAGTCCTAAAAAATAAAATAAATAAAAATTTAAAAAAAAAATAAAGATTGCTGTGTGTCACTTGGAAAACACATTGGAGAGGAAAAAGTAGGGTGATTGGAGAGGAAAAAGTAGGGTGATTGAAGAGGCAACTGGTCCAGGAAGGAGATGCTGGTGGTTAGACGTAGAGTGAGATAGAAGTGTAGAGATTCAGGGAATATTTGGGAAGTATCATACTAAAATGAGCTGCATTTGCAGGGTGTTGAATAGACAGAGGTAGATATCAGACCAGGAAGTCAGCTTGTTCCAGTAGCTCAAGTCTGAGATTAGAGTGGTTTAACTAAATAGGGGGTAATGGCACTAGAGAGAAGTGCACGGATTCAAAAGTCCCCCATATAAGTCTACTTTTTTTTTTTTTTTAATATTTTCTTGGTTGCCACACTGTGCAGCATGTGGGATCTTAGCTCCTGGACCAGGGATGGAACCCGAGCCACTTGCATTGGAAGCACAGAGTCTTAGCCCCTGGGCTGCCAGGGAAGTCCAAGTCTACTTTTCTTTTCAACTGTCCTTCACCAGAAATGGTTTGGAGTCAAACCCATACGATCATTCCCTGGACATTTGTGAATGTACCTTTAGGAAGCCAGAGCAGGGCAAAGTCTGGTGAAAACACAATCTCCCTTGTTCTCGACAATATCCTTCTGTTGAACACATCTGAGATCACCTAAGCCTATTCAGGTAACCATAACAGCAGGTGGCTCCTATTGAGATAGCAATTGACGGAAACCACTAAGTCTAAGATTGTAAACATGAATGCTCCTGGGGCCAGGCAGGTAAATGCGAGAAGCTGTGGGGTGTAACAGGAAGTGGCGGTGACTGCGATGGACCAATCAAATGCTATTGAACTTCAAATTGTTAATCTTCGTGCATTTAAAAATGTGGCCTCCCTATTTAGCCATGGGTCACCTAGATGCTGGCCCCAGAGATCTTTTTTATGTAAAGATCTTTTTTATCTATTCAATCAGCCAGGTCTTTCCCATCCGTGGTCCCAAAGCTGATTCCCTGCCACCCCTCAAATTTTAACTTAAAGGTATTAACTTGCATTCTATTGGCTTTGGGCCAATTCCTATTTTTTGCGTATTATCTCGATCTTGTTTCGTACTAACCTCACCTAGTGATGTGTAAGTTCTCTGAAAACTTGGTAAGCAGAGATTCTGGGTCTTATTCCAAATCTGGGAGTGATAAACACATAGAACAAGGCAGGACGATGTGTCTCAGTGGAGTCATTTAAAAACTGAAAATGAATGAATCTAGTAAGCTGCAGAGTCCTCACTAATTCTGGCAACCCCAGATTTACCATGGTTTGGGAGGCCTTTGCATGTAGAGGAATATGAATTAGGGACTTTTTCTCTTTGCTCAAGCAAATCTTGTTACCTGAGCTTTGGTGCATTTGAGAGAAGAAGGTGTCACTTTACAGATTACCTAGCAAGAATTGTGCCCCAAGGAAGTGTACACTGGCGCCTAGAGACAGAATGTTTCACCAAGGACTCCTTACCAAGAGGGTGTCACTCCCTAGTGGTTGGTGAAGGCTCAGGCTGGAGCACAGTCTCTCTGAAGCGGCAAGAGGCTTTTCAAGAAATGATGCCCTTTTTTCATCTGCTTTTTGTGTTGGTTGCTGCCCCAGGTTGGTATCTATAACTTTAGACTCATATTCCATAGCCTTGAAATAATCATTTGGTTTGCTTTTACTGGCTTTACTAACTTTAACTCTTTAGAAGTTGTCAAGCGCTCTGGGCTGTGCCACACTGGAAAGTCGACATTTCAATCAAATGCCCTCTCAGATGCAGTTGAGATGTGTGTAAATTGGTGCAAGTTCTTTGGAGGGCAGTTTGGCAATATCTACCAGCGTTTGATGTCTGCAGAGTCTTAGAGGCAACATGTCACCTCTGGGAACTAATTCTATGGAAACACTCACAGAATGAGGTAAGGATATATGTAGGTTTATTTGTAACAGCAAACACTAGAGACAGCCTAGATGGCCATCAATAGAAGAGTAGATAAATGGTCCCACAGACATACTATGAGCACTGGAGCCATGGAAAGAAAGAGGCAGCTCTGTACATTTTGACGTGCCCGTAAAAACCGAATTCACACGGTATGGTGAGGTGTGCAGGATGTGAAGAGTACTATGGAGTGGAGACAGGATGTCCTAAAACTATGAACACAAGAAGATTCTTTAAAAAAAAATTATATTCACATGCAAGCAGGCATAGAAAGTTCTGGAAGAATATATACCAAAGATTTAACCGCGGGTATTTTTGGAGATTGGGAATGGAAGTAGTGATGGAGCACCAGAGATGGGGAGGAATAAGTGGGAGATTTAAAATTTTTTACTTTATATTATTTGATTTAAAAAAATGAGTATGTATTACATAAGTAAAAAAAAAAATCAAACCCAATAATTTAAAAATTAATTATCCAAATTTTGAATGCAGACTACCAAGACATTTGTATAAGTGATTTTTTTCCCTTCACTATTGCATGGATTTATTTCATAAAATAACTCAATTGATGAATTTAGCTATTTACCTTGGAATCAGTCACCTTTAGAACAGGATAAAAGACAAACTCATTATTGCCAACAAAAAGTCATGCAAAATATGTTTAATATTCTAAGAATAAATGATGGGTGTCTTGAAACTGAAAAATTTCTCTCAGTTAATTTCCAGCTTCTTAGTCAGCCATGATTTGATTTGATATTTCCAATAAAAATGAATAATGTTTGCAAAAAAAACAGTGAACTTCTATAGCTGTGCCGTGCAATATGGTAACCACCATCCACTCACGGTTATTAACCACGTGAACATGGCTAGTCTGAACGGAGATGTAGTTTAAGTGTAAAATACATACCGGATTTCGAAGACTTCAAGTGAATAAAAGAATGTAAAATATCTTATTCATGTTTAAAAATACTGATTATATGTTGAAATGATGATATTTTGAATCCACTGAGTTAAATAAAATATAATGCCAGAATTAATTTCACCTTAAAAAAACTTTTTTTAATAATATACAGTAATATACATTAGGTCGTATAGTCCTCGAAATTCTGTAAACAGAATTTTTCTTAAGGTATAGAACACTCTACTCGAATCCACTACATCTGTCTTTTTGAAATTGAAATAACAGATAAGTTGATCATATAAACTCAGCAGGTATGACATTTAGTTAAGTAAGGATATAATGAAGTCTAAGAAAGACTTTATTAATTTGTTCTTTTTTTGTGTGTGTTTTGCCTTTTTCTGTGTGTTTGGGTGATGATTTTATCTTAAATCTGGGATCATAAAATATAGACTCTCAGATGCATTTGATGTCCAAGATGTCTTGAATATTAAAAGATTTTACATAAAAATCTCCATTTTAGGATCCTCACAAAAAATAAGGCAATCTGGCAATTCAGCCCACATTCCCATATGAGTTCAGTAGTGGCTGAACTCTGTAGATGTTACTATAATAAATATATTTATACTTCAGTATTCAGCACTAGTGCAGTTAACTTACAGGGAATAAAAAACTATAAGAAAGATGGTCACATTACCATAATTATGTCATAGACCAGCTCTAGATAGCTTTAGAAACATTTCGATCATGAGACAGTTTCATAGCATAGAAATAAATCTATAGATAAAGGCACAACTAAAAGAGTTAATATCTGTCTTTACAGCATCACTGTATAAAAGGGCATATACTGTTCTATTTGAGGTTTAGCATATCATTACCCTTTGTTGAACTTCCTTCCTTGCAGGATGTATGCTTCTTTGGTTTGCAAAAGACTGAGCTTGGGAGGGGTGACAGGGCAATCAGTCAAACCAAAAAGAAAAAAAAAAAAGGAAAAAAAAATCCAAAGCCAAACTAGTCTCCTGAAGAAACAATAGCAAAGCTTGAAGTGACTTGATTATATAGATACATCACTGAAATGAGACAAGGTACGCTCTGGTTATGTAATCTTCAAATTGCTACCTGTCACTGAGTAATCTAAATGGGGTTGCACAGGCAGGATGGCAAAACGAATTCAAGTTACCCTTTGGGTGTGCACCTTCTGTTCCCTGGACAGGAGTCATCAACCAGAGGAAGACTTAAAGCATCTTCCTGTCTTCTTCCATTGTAAAGTGCAAAGAATAGCATTTGCATTTAAAAAAATTCAGCAAGCAAGATTTGTTGAAAAGCCTGATATTGTAGAAGCTGCTAGGGAGTAAGAAGGACACAGTCGCTGCCCCTGTGGGGCTCCCAAGGCAGAGGGAACCACACCATCAGAGCCATCCTGAGCTTAGGGCTGCATTTCTTGGGTAAGGGAGTTCTTGAGAACAATGTGCTTAACTGAAGCTTGAAAAGCCTATGTATCTTCAAATCAGGCTAAAGTATTAACTTATCAGGAAGCATCAGAGTGTGAAGAAAAGAAAACAGGTTTTAGAGTCAGAAAGTCTTTAAATCTGGCCTTAAATCTTAGCTGTCACCTCCAAGCTGCATTACTTTGGTTATCCAACTTCTGAGCCTCAGTTTCCTCATTGGTAGAATGAGGATGCTGACGACGATGGCATTTACTCCATGGGATAGTTATGAGAATCTAAGAGATAAAGTGTCCAGCCTGTGATAAGTATTCAGGAGAGGAGTGCTGTCAAATATGAATAGATTACTGACTTCTCATGGTAGTAGGAGGAAAACACTGAGGGGTTACTGCCAGAGATGGTGTTGGTCAGTGCAAGGGCCCTGGGGTAGACAGGCAGGGGTCAGGTCCAAATACTGCCTCTTCCAGCAGCATGACTTTCCTAGCTGTATTATATAGTCCAAACTTCAGTTGCCTCTTCTGTGAAATGGTGGTAATAATATTATCTTCCTTGTGAGTTTGTTTTGATGTTTAAATGATGTTAAAACCTGAGAGCAATGCTTGGCACATAGAAAGTGCTCAATAAATGTTAGCCCTTGTTAGCATGAGGCTGGCAGGATGGTGTGATGATCCTTTCATCTGAGGGTTGGTGATTCTCTTACTAGGAAGGCAGACACATTGAAAGTGGAACAGCTTGGTTAAGGGCGTGGACTTTGGTGCAAAAAGCATGAATTCACATCTTTCCTCTGTTCTTTGCTTGGTGACCTCTCTAAGCCTCAGTAACTTCATTTGTAAACTGGGCATACTAATAGTACCAATAACACTGGTTTTTTTTTTTTTCAAGGTTAAATGATTCAAATTAAACACTTGCAGTTGATACACAGTAAGTGCTTAGTACACGCAAGCTGTTAGTATTGCCTTAGACTCCATCATCGTTATGGACAGGGGTTCATGGTTTGACATAGAATGTCCAAAGACAAGCAGCCAACTTTTCAGTGGGTTTTGCTACTCAATAAAATCTTTGTTTTCTGTAACTTTACCAATGAGAAAAGCTTTAGAAACAAGAATTTCTCAACCCACCCTCATCAGGCCAGGCATGAAAAGGACATTAGTAACAGAACACACAAGGCTTTCATGTGAAGCTGAAGAAATCCAAGTTAGAGACTTGAAGGGTCATGGCCAAAGTCTTGGAGCCATTTCATAATGGACATGGACTTGAACTCAGTTCTCTTGTTGTTCAACCTCAGGGGATCCCTGAAGAGAGCAATTCAAAACCCAGTGTGAAACAACCATGGAAAACATACAGTAAGAGATTCGGGGTGACTGACTGGGGGAGGAAAAAAGACTTTATCCATTTTGAGGTGCTAGGCAATTTAAGCTAACGATTAAGAGCAGGAGTGCGAGTGTGGCGTCAGATGGCGTCCAGAGCTATTGTATTTCTCTCTGAAATGGCAATTCTCTCTTGGCCAAGCTGCGTAACCTCTATGAGCCTCAATTTCTACATCTGTAAAATGCATCCAATAATAATATCCATAGCAAAGATAGAATGAGCTATTTGTAAAGGGCTTAGGATAAACCATGACAAATTAGAGTAGGGAGAGGGCTGTAATCACGTTTGTTATTTGGAAGAAAAACATGGAAAAGTGGGCTGGATGAAGGGGAAGCCATTTGATACAACATACGCGAATTTTCTGTTCATGGAGGTTTTTAAGAAATCAGATCACTTTGCTTCCATGTTTTAAATACAAGATTTTTGTGTCTTTTTTAAAAAAAATGCTGATTCATATTGGGGATTATAGATCTAGACTATTCTGTCTACATCCTTAGGAAGCCAGTCATTCCCTCCATCATTCTGCATTTTAAAAAAATTTTAGTTATTCGCCACTGGAGTACCTAAGCTGGACTTTGAGACGGTGGCTCTCTACTCCCTGATAATCTATGCCAAGGACGACCGAGGGGCAACAGCATCACAGACCATTTTAATCCAGATCGCAGATGTGAACGAGCCACCCCTCTTCACTGGACCCCTTGCTCGGGGAGATCAATGTACAGAGCTCTTCTCTTGGGGTTGGAGGGACCCTGTGGGCAGATGTATATTGATACCGTGTCCTCTCATAGTGTCATGGCTATGAGAGTGATAAGGAGAATGATGATAACAAAAGTAGTGATACATGACTACCACTTACCGGGCACTACGTCGCAGGCATGGTGCTACCAGCATCAGATGGCTTGTTTATTTAACGCTGAGAGCACTGGAGGTACGTTCTATTTGCATTCCATTGTATAGATGAGTCAACAGACTTAGAAAGGTGAGGTAACTTGCTCCTTGTTAAAAATTATTCATTTATCTGTTTATTATGTGCTAAAATTATTCCTTTATTTGTGTAATGATTTAATGAACACTATGTCTATGTCACTGAGTTAGACGCTTCATCAAGGCAGGGATCAAGTCCTCTTTGTGCTCTCTCTTTTTCTGTCTCCCCGTCTCTATTTGATTTTCACCACGTATGAATCTCTTTTTCTCACTCTTGTCTCATTTATTCTCAACTCTGCCCTTTTCTAGGTAGTCAAATATTTAATACCTACATGCAGATGATCCATGTTCTTTAATGAAACCATAAGCATTTGAGGCTTAGATGTTGGGATGGTCACTGACTAGGGACAGTTACTCATCCTGCCTGCTCCTCAGTGTCCCCATTAGATAAACTGAGAGCTTAGTCTCTTCTTGATGAAACTTGCCTGAGTGAGTATGTTCAAAGACTAATCCTAGTGCCAGGCATACAGGAGGTGCTGAATACATGTTTATCTCCTTCCGTCCCCTTTTGCAAGCAGAGGGTGAACTCCTCAAGGGCAGATCCAAGGTCAACTCATGCACTTCTGACTTCTAAAGCAGTGAGCCTGCTGCCAGGTTGCTGGTGGACATGCCATGCACCTTTGCTTTACGGGGGGGGGGGGGGGGGGCCTGGCCAGTGTCCTGGCTAGGGTCCAAGCAGGGTGTGGACACCTTTGCTCCACAAATCCTGTCCCCTGGCAAAATGGTACAGCAGCTGCTCCGGCAGTGGGTCCTCTGCTCCAGCACTAAGGGTCTCCCTCTGCCCCAGTGTTCCTGATCCCCTGAGAGTGGTTTGACCAGTAAATTTGCAAGTTTATGGTCCCCAGTGTTTTAAAAAGGGATAGAAAGAGGGCAAACTTAAGGAAAGGACAGACATTAATCATCAGACAATAGTAACATATTAGCTGTGTAACCTTGAGTTAGTTACTCTTTCTAATCCTCAGTAAAGTGGAAATAATAGTCACCAATGATTTCGAATGCTTAGCAATTATAAGCACTCACGAAATACTCAACATCGCTATTGTTTAAATTTATAGACCTCATCGCTCCTTACCTGATGCATGATAGACACCATTGATCAAGTGTCTATTATGATTATGATGAATGGGAATCACCCTACAAAAGCATCTGTGCAGAACAAGCACAATGCCTTAGGTTTTACCTGAGACCCAGGATTGAATGAGCAGTTTCTGGGCTTATAATGGTGACACTCATTCAAGCACATCTGTTTTACATTTTCTGGCAGTTACTGAGATTTACATTCTAGAAGACACTGCCCCTGGCACAGTCATTTACAGAGCAGTGGCCAAGGATCTGGAGGATGCTGTTTTGGAGGTAATTTATGGTTTGGGGCAGAGACTGTCAGTGCCTGGTGGTTTTATGTGTGACTGCTTCACAAATAGAGCCACAGAGATAATCAGATCAATTAGCCCCACAATTCAGGTTCCAAACATACCTTTCGCCTCAATTATGAGGATATTTCAAGTGAGAGTGAATGAAGGCTGGGTTGTCGGAGTAATTGCTTCTCTTCTGGTGCATTCCTCTGCGTGCAGGCAGGCCCAGCCTAATCCTTAGGAAACTTTTGTCAAAAGATGCCAAGCATTTCATTTCATTCTTGCGGATTTTGGCTACACATACTGTTGAGAAACAGTACAACTTCCTGGCAGAATTAGTTTGTGTTTCAAAATGCTAGGCTGGTCCTCAGGCTTGATAATGCCCCAAGAATGCACTTATTTAGAATAGGTGTCCTCTAGGTATGGATAGCATGGGAGGGGGAGGAAACGGTGGATTTCGTGCCAAGAGGCTTGGATTTGAGCCCCCACTTTACTGCTGTAAGTCCTTTAACATGCCTGCTTCTGTGCTTCAGCTGTAAAACTGGGAAATGAATATCTGCTTTGTTTTCTCTCCTACTGCTTTCTCCCATGTTGTAATGGACTTAAAAGTAGTTTTTAAACTATAAAATATCTTGCAAATGACAGGATTTATATTACCATCTTAACATTTGATGCCGTATGGAATGGTTATAGCATTATTAGGCTGTAACATTTTTAGCTAGTGGGTTGATAGACAAGAATATCATGGCCTTTAATTTTTCATGTTGTGTGAGTTTTCTAAATTGGTGAAAAATTAGAGAATTGTTCATGTTGATGCTGTACTTTCAATATTTGCCATTTACTGGTTAATGCTACTGGGTCCTTATCCAAGGCAGCTTGACTTTTACAACATTTTCATCAAACAACAGACGGCCACTAATATCTGAGGCATTGTCCGTATGGTTTTTTAAGGTATTGAATACACTCAAGTAATTACAGGAACGAACACTGCCGTTGTCAAGCTCCCCCCACACATTTGTCTTCTTCTCCTCCCAAGAGCACAATACCACATCCAGGATGGAACTGGAAAGGTCACAACTTCCTTTACAAGATGCAATTAAGCCACCTAATCATGCATATTGCTCCAAACCAACATGTTCAAGATTACAGTATTGACTCCAGCACTGAGCAGCTCCAACCACGTGGGCATCAGATATCATGTCGCAGTTGCTCCCTTGGTGTTCTCCATGGCAGCTCACCCATCATGTTGACATTTTAGGGTGGAAAACACATCACAGTCCAGGAGAGCTTAGCTGTGACTTTAACATGCAATCACAGTGACTTACGAGCCAATTAATACAAGCAATTCATGTCAAATGAAAGACTCCCAAATGCTCACTCATGAGATGAGATGAAGTGCTTCTGGCCCTGACCCTATACTTTTCTCAGAAGAGACTTGGCTCCTGGGCCATATTTGGAAGTCTCACGCGATGTTCTTTGTGAATTTTACCGAACATGGAATGACATTTCAGTGTTGACACAGGCTGTGGAAACTTACATTTAGATCCACTCCTACACACATCCTTCTAACACAGGCGATCAGACCAGATGTGCTAGTCAAGCATTCATGACTGGGCGACAACTTTCATTTGCATTTGACGTCACATTGATTCAGAGAAAAACTGGTTCTAATCTGGGAAAGAGCGTACCCCTGTTTTGGAGTCTGATGTATCATGATAATAGTAGTGACATTAAAAACTAAGTGTTTATTAGGTGATAGGCACATACCTTATATCATTGAATCCCTATGTTAATCCCTGAAGTAGATGCTATTGTCTACTATGATATTAACAAATGGATCAATAAGCTAAAGTATTATGCCTTTAATTTATAGATGAGGACCATTAGGCTAATAGGATTAAGCAATTTGCCTAAAGAATAAGTAGTGTAGGTGAAACTCAAACCCATGATCATTTTGCTCTAAAGCCAATGTGTTTCTTCTCATACCACCAAAACCATACCAAAGTGTATTCCACAAAACACAAGTCCCACCAGATGCTCCAAGAGAAAAATAAAAGATCCTATGATCAAATGGTTTGTAAATGACATCTACTTATTTCCCCTGAATTCACATACAGAGCGTATTAAATGCCCTTAGGAGTTCTCTAATAGAGATGTTTGTTTAATCATATTTGTTCTTAATTATTTGCCCATAGCACTTTTTAAACGAAATGTAACACCTGTTAACATTTTATGTAATGCCTAACTAGCATCCCACAGGGTAGAAAAATTATACTAGATCCTCCTGTTAGACTGATAAAACATGACATACCTCTGGGGTTGTTATAATGATGAAATATGAAATTCCAGGTGAAGATCTGGCCCATAGTAATTAATGTAAAAGATGGATTCTATCCCTATCTAGACCCACTAAGTTCCAGGACTAAGATTTTTCATGCTGTACCACCATTGCTACTGTACATGTTCACAGGTCCCCGAAACTCTGGTTCATGGGTTGTTCTTAGAGATAGAAAAAGTAAGACTTCTTATCTTGAACAAACTGAAAATCAAAGACTTTTCTTGGACCCATCAGGACAAACCAGCACTCCAAAATCAGGACAAATTAGTGAATCCAGAAAGTTACAGCCAAGTTCTGCTCACCTGTAGCAGAAGTTCCTAGAGCCATGAGCAGGTATACTTAACATGGTACTTTTGATGAATTGCTGGAGGCTGAATGTGGACTACCATGAGACAAAGTGCTGGGTGCCACAGTCTTAGAGGGACCCTACATTTTCATAGTTTTTACCACCAGGAACTCCATTCATTAGGTTTTCACAGTGACGATTCAAAAAATATCACCTGTGTCTTGGGAAGAGCGAGCGAGCGAGAGAATCATCGTGAAATAAACCCACGGCATTCTCCGAACAAAGCCTACTCTCTTGGAGAAAAGCCTTTTCCTGAACCTTATCTCATCTGGGATACACACACAGACACACAGGCACCTAGGCAAATCATATTCAAAGTTCCAAAACCCAAAGACAAATTGACAGGAGCCATAGGAAAATAAACATCATACCTATAGAGGAACAAGTATGAGAACTACAACAGACTTCTTGTTAGAAACCATGGAAGCAAGAACAGTAAAGTGGAATCTTTTAAATGAAATTGTCCTTCTAAAGCTAAGGAGGAATAAAGAATTTTTCAGCCAAACAGAAACTGAAGAAATTGATTACCAGCATGCTCGACCTGCAAGAAATGTCAAAGGACTTTCATCAGCAAGAAGGAAAAATAATATGGGTACGAAACTTGGGTCTACATAAAGAAAGGAAGAGCATAAGAAAAGAAAGGGAAAATAATTTTCTATTTTTAACTCACTGGAAGATAATTTTATTTAACAGTAACAATGTAGTAGAAGATTAGAGCATATTGATAAGTGGAAATGAATGTCAGAAATATCACAAGTAGCAGGCGAGAGGATTGGGGATGCTCTGTTATAAGCCACCCATACTGTTTTTGCTACCGTCTCTAAAAAACATTATAGTGTCGTTCGAAGCTACATTTAGATTAGTTAAAAATGTACATTGGAGACTCTGAGGCAAAGACAAAAAAATTCAGAAGTGAAATTGATATGCTAACAGAGAAGACAGAATGGAATCTCTATGTTCAATCAAAACAAAGAGGGGAAAAGACAAAGGACAATTGCAGCAAATAGAAAACAGTTACAAATGTGGCAGATATTAATTCAGCTAATGCAAATGGTCTAAATGCATCAATTCAAAGACAGAGATTATCAGAGGGAATGGAAAAAACAAAAACAAAACCAAGGCCCACCTATATGATGTCTGCAAGAAACATAGTTTAAATATAAAAACTCAAATAGGCTAGTAAGTAAAGGGATGGAAAAAATATACCATGTTAACCCCAATCCCTGGAAAGCTGGGATAGCTATGTTAATTTCAAACAAAAAGTGGGGAGTAGGCAGCTAGGGAATGTCCAGAAAGGGCAGGGCGGCAATATCTGGGGTCCATCTAGGGATGATTAAAAAATAGCTACAGAGAGAAGATGCCCTTCTTTCCCACCCCATAGTAATGAGATCCCTGGGTGACTTGAAGCTGACCATACTCCTCCCTACAGAGGTCATTCCAGTGCTTCCATGGGTCTCCACTCTACCCCAACGCTCCCTGTCATACCCCACCCATATTACCATCCCCTCTCTCCCCCCACGTGACCATCTTAACCTTCCTGGTTCCATGGTGGTGGGAGTAGTGGTGGTAAGCGGGTTGCATGTGGCTTTCTCAAGTATTTATTATGTTGAAAGGCAGTTTCAGAAATCTACGTACATTATCTCTATTCAATTCTGCTTTAAGAATCCTACTTCCTGGGGCAGTGTAGATGCCTTTGACTGTCATGAACAAGAAGTAGAGGGGAGGGCGTTATTTGCTCAACATGTATTCTGTCATTTCGTTTCTTCATGGTGAAATAAACTTATTCCCTCACAGTCAGTTTTCAGAGTAACGTGTTGTGCCTTACTGTGTCTATCAAAACAGTTAATTAGCACCTTATAAAACTAAGCCCTGGCTTTGAGGACAAGCAATGGTGGGATAGTGGGAGAGATGAGAGTAGGGTTGAGGGTGAGAAGGATGAAAGATAAAATGGGACTATTTTCATGAAATAAGGTTTAATCGCTCTATTTCAAGGTAAATTATCTCATTCAAGGTATTCCGAAGTTAGTGACACATCTTAGAATATAGGTGTTGGATATATATTGTTATTTCATTAATAAACTTTTACTTTCTTTTGGGTATTATGTAATAGGATAACTATACGTAACTACAACTAATAACTTGCTGGAAAGATTTTTTTAAAAAATCCCAGTAAAGGATAATTTCTGGAAGTTTCATGGTAGCCCTTGAAAGATAAAGGGTACACCATTTAATGACAAAAAGAAACCTGTTTCTGTGGTTTTATTATTTTTCCCTCTTAGATAAAATATGTGCAATGAATCATTGTAGGCCACAGATTTTAGATGCAAATAAACACCATTTTCCATTCAGTCAAGTATATTGACTAAAAGCTGACGATGATCAGGTTTTGATGGTAAAGTGATATCTGGATAGTCTAAGAGGCATGATTAGTGATGGAATCATCAAGAGACTCAACAATTATCTGCAGTAGAGCTTATAATTATTGACCTGAGGATTTTAATTATATACTCCTATTTTATAACTCAGCCGTAAAAACAAACATGAAAAGGAGAAAAAGACGAGTCTACTGAGTTAGAAACCAGAATATGTAAATGTTGCTTTATAATTTGGGGTGGCAATTCTGATTTTAATGGCCTGTTTTTAAGTATAATCACTTTAGGGAAAAGGCCCATGTTTCCTTTGAATAGCATCTACACTTTCAAGTTTTTAAGTTTTATTTGTGTGTGGGGGACTCTCCTACACCTCAATAGCAAAAATCCCCTAATAACCCAATTTAAAAATGGGCTAAGGACTTGAACAGATATTTCTCCAAAGAAGACACACAAATGGCCAAAAGGTATATAAAAAGTGCTCAGTGTCACTAATCATCAGGGAAAGGCAAATCAAAAATATGAGCTATCACCTTACAATGGTCAGGATGGCTGTTATAAAACAACAACAACAACAAAAACCAAGCAAAAACAAAGACAGCCAGTGCTGGCAAGGATGTGGAGAAACTGCAAACCATGTACACTGTTGAGGGGGGTGCATGATGGTGCAGCCCCTATGTAAAACAGTATGGAGATGCCTCAAAAAATTAAAAGTAAACTACACGTGATCTAGCAATCCTACTTCTGGGTATGCATCCAAAAGACTTATTTCTGAGTTGTCCCAATGGCCTCATCTTCTACCTTAACCTCACCTTAAGAGTTCATCTCTTTGTGACACCAAGAGAAAGGGGGGCAAGGGTTAAATTCTTGACATTGTTGTCAAGTTCTGGTATGTGATGAAATATTTATTTTTGTCATACACTAGCTAAATGAATTTGAGAATCGAGGTAATTATCTGGGTTATTCAAGCTAAAGAACAATTTTGCATAGAATAGTATATAATTGGGGAAAAAATGATTTTAAGAAAAGCTTTAATTACCTCCACACGAAAGGCAGATGTTTGGAGAAAACCACAGTCATATTTTTAATAAATATTTTTTTCGGGTATTTACTTTGTAATTACACCACTTGCACCATTCTCCACAAGATGGCATGCAAGTTTGTAACATACTTTAAGCAGTAGTCACACTATTGCTAAATGATCTTGTAACAAGCAATAACATTGAATCACATCACACTATAACATTATTTTTTTGCCTTACAAATTGCAAATATATACATTCAAGCAGTGTTATCTGTAGGTAAAGAACATTGCCTTACAAAGATATGCATATTGAAATGTAATTATTTGAAGAATGTGTGAAAAGAGATCAGTAATTTAAGGCTGTTCATACAAGGCAAATAAAGATTTGGCCATGCCTAGCCTATTCAAAGTCCACGTTGTATTGAAGGTTCAAGATAAGACACAACAAACAAGTGTTCTGCTGTTCATGTTTGAAAAGACATTTTTATGAGGCTAAGAAAGGAATTACATAAAATAAAGTATTTGGGGGTTGGAAGATTTATTTTGTTATTTTAAAGTATGCTTGAAAACATTTCCTGGCACAACTGGGAAGCAGCATGTTGATTTATCTGAATATTACTGTGGTTCTTTACCTTTGTGGTGATACTACAGTCACTTGGGATGCCAGGTTCCCTCCGCAGACTAAATCAGAATCTCTGGAGATGGGATCCAGGCAACAGTGTTTTTTAAAAACTGCCCAGGCATTCTAGTGGTACCTTAGACGTCAAAGTTCTCTGACAGTACCTACCGTGACTGCCTTCTCATTTGCTTGTGGCAGATGTCACTAATTGAATGAGACACTTTTCCGACCCAAGCTCGCAGTCTGTCTCAGTAAAATGCTCTGGGTAACCCTTACCAGCCAATTCAGGGCTGAAATGACTCCTACTCGCCATCACAGTTATCAGAGAACACGGGACAGAGCGAACTGTTCCGTCGGAGGTGATGGGTTTCTTAACATGGTAACTAACTCTGCTTTCTAGCACGAGTCAGCCAAACAATTCAGCTGCTGTAATAAAGAAGTTTTAGAGACTGTAGGGGGTAGTATGCAAACTCCTCCCAGATCCCCTTGGATACCTTTATACCTTTTCTGTGTGATGCTCCCTGGCTCCTGACACCTTCAATGTGCTTTTGCTTCCTTCAGCAAGAGGAGGACTGTCCTTGGACTTTTCTTGCACTTCAAAGGGCAGGAAGCACCTGGGAATGTCCATCTCTCTGGGGTAGCCCTTAGCCACTGAGTGAGGGCCTGCGGGAGTAGGAACGCCCCATCTCCTTTTCTTTGAGTGGGGAAAACTCAGAGGCATGTGGTCCCCTGAGGAGCTCCCCTGTGGGATTGGCTGAAACTGCCCCTGTGGCTTTGGAGGTAGCAATTTGCTTGGCTTCCTCCCCTTCTCCATCCTGTTTCCCCCACTTCCACCTTGGTTTTCCTGGAGTATTTAATTAATAAATCTCTAGCACAGAAATTTTCACCTCTGAATCAGTTTCTAGGGAACCCCTAAGGACAGAGGCTAAAACCTCAGGCCACTGGACTCAAGGAGCATCTATATAAACCAGGCTTTAAATCATGCAGAGTTAACCCATCTGGCGGAAACATGTGAAAGAGCGTGTGTGGTCACTAAGTCTGCTTTCCAGCACGAGTTGACCCAACAATTGTTTTCAGCTCCTATAACAAAAAAAGTTTTAGAGACAGTATGAGATAATATCCATGCTCTTCCCAGAACCCCCTTGGATACCTTTGTACCTTTCAATCCATGAAAAATGTGGGACTTAAATAGACCACTGATGTGTGAGAAGAGGTAGGATGTGCTGTATCAATAGATCTCGGACGTGGCTGCACCGTAAAGCTATCCAAAGAGTTTTGAAAAATACAGATGCTCAGGTGACGCCCCCAGAGATTCTGATTTCATTAGTCTGGGATGTGGTCTGCACTGGCATGTTATTTATTTATTTATTTAATTTTATTTATTTATTTTAGGCTGTGCTGGGTCTTAGTTGTGGCATGCATGCAGGATCTAGTTTCCTGACCAGGGACCAAACCCAGTCCTCCTGCATTGGGAGCTCAGAGCCTTACCCACTGGACCACCAGGGAAGCCCCTGGCATGTTTAAAGTTCCCCAAGTGAATCCGCTGTGCAGGCTAGGTTGAGAATCACTTGAGAAGAACTGATTTTCGAGTACCTAAAGCTCACTCTGGTCAGCCCGTTAAAAATTCACATTCCCACACCTCCCTGACCTGCAGGTGTTCTGAATCAAGTAGGTCTGCATATCTAATGAATATTTCTGGAAATGTCATCCATTTATAAAAGTAGAGAGAACAGTGTAATGAATTCCCACTGAATCCCAGCTTCAACAGCTCGCGGATGAAGGTTCTTAGTGTGTAGGTGGTCCTTGAGTCACAGGCTGAGAAACATTGTAAGGTGGTTTGTAAAGTTAGCTTTTGAGATGCTTTGACTGCTACCAGGTGTATAATAAATACCTGGGTAAGTCCACTGGGAACATCTGGCTCGGGCAGGGATGGCAAATCTGTTTCAACTTGCCTACCCTCTCTGATGGGTAGAGAAGGATTCTGAGGCAGAGTCTAGGTTCAGCCAGCAAAGATACCATGATCAGGGCTTGATTAAAGGTCTCTAACTTTAGCGAGCCACTGGGACACTGTATTAGACATGGTTAATAACACTTTGTTTGAGAAAGAATGAGGGCTGTAATATTCCAGTGTAAGTGCATAGGTAGAAACTATTGCTCTTGTTTATAAAGTGAACGTAAGAGACTGCTCTAATAGGACTGAAATGCAAAGTTATACTAACGTAATTAATACTTAGTTTAGAACCATACCCATGTTTGCAGTTTGAAAATATTTTCTTGAAAATGTATCTCTTCTGTGAAAAGATTTTGTAGGTGATCTGTGATTACCCAGTATTTGTGCTTTAAAAACATGACAGAACATTTTGTTGTATAGCAAGCATGTAGCCCAGATCATACTTGTCTACTAATTTCCTTCAAGAAAACATCACTTTGGGACAAACTACCAAATTTGACAGAGTATTTCAGCAAAGAGCTCAGATTCTAATGTTAGATAGCCTAGGTTAAAGTTTAGGCTTTGCCACTTTTTGGCTTTGTAACCTTTTTAACCTCTTAACCTCTCTGTGCAAATCTCTTAACCTCTCTGTGTCTCAGTTTATTTGTAATGAGGTTAATAATAGGATCTACCTTGGGGCTGTTATGAAGATTCAATAAAGTCATACATTCAAAAGGCTTAGAATAGTGCTTGACAGATTATACTCAATAATACTAGATAATGTTAGAATTCTTCTTTGATAATAAACTCTCTGGGTTTTTCTCTTATCCTTCTGCCTACTCATTTTCTTTCCTGGTTCATCCTCCTCTGCTGGACTTCCAAATGTTACAGGTTTTTCTGGGCTTCATCTTAGTCTTCTCTTGACTTCTCTTCCTCCCCCCGCCCCTTATTTTCCTCAGTAAACAGTAACACTGAGTTACTGTCACTCTGTCTTCACCCACGTAGATTCTCTAATCCCCACCCTAAACATTTAAAAACAAGTTTAAATATAATGTTTTAAAAGTAGAAATTATACTACCTTTCTCCCGGAAGATAGTCTCCCTTGAGATGGACAGTATAACATTATGGTCCTGGGGTCAGAAAGACCTGGGTTTGAGGTTCAGCTTAACCACTGACTAGTTATGTGTTCTTGGACCATTTCCTTGACCTTTGTAAGCCTCAGCTTCTTCACCTGTAAGATGGGGCTGAGAAGAGTACCAATCTGTTAGCATCGTTTTAAGGATTAAATGAGATAGTTCAGGAAAAAATGCTGAGCACAGAATCTGGGTCAGAGTAATGGATTGCCATCACGGTTGGGTTTTTTGTGGTTGTTGTTGTTGTTGTTGTTGTTTTTTGGCTGCATTAGGTCTTTGTTGCTGCACGCAGGTTTTCTATAGGTGTGGCGAGCAGGGGCTACTCTTCATTACGGTGCACGGTCTTCTCATTGCGGTGGTTTCTCTTGTTGCAGAGCACAGGGCTCTAGGCCCATGGGCTTCAGCAGTTGTGGCACGTGGACTCGGTAGTTGTGGCTTAGTTGCTCCATGGCAAGTGGGATCTTCCCAGACCAGGCTCAAACCCCTGTCCCCTGCATTGGCAGGCGGATTCTTAACCACTGAGCCACCAGGGAAGTCCAATCACAGTTTTTATTAACACAGAAAAATCTAGAAGAATCCTGTCACTACTCTTGAAGCAAGGAGCCCCTAAATCTCTTTGCTGGGTTTGGCCTGCACTTTTGGGCTCTGACATTTCTAATTCCCAAGCTTCCCTGAGAGCAAATAGTCATGAACAAGCCTTTCAGAGAAAGGGAATAAAATGGATTTTGAAGATAAGTCCATCCAGAAGGACATAAATCTCCCCTTGCCGTACATCCCCCCTGTGAGCTGCTGTCATAATTCTGGACCTGGGAGTTAGGCTGCCATTGTTATTCTTATGGCTGAGATACTTCTTTACTTGTTGATGGTGTTATTATAGATAAAATGGGGAAAAATGAATCTAAGTTGCCTGGTCCCACAGAGAGTTAATTTCTCATCCCTTGGACTGCCTTCCTGTTCTGGGGATCGTTCATTTCGGTGGCTTTCCCAGTGATGGCCCCGGCTGCCTAGCAACCATCAGCTCCAACCTTCTCCGAACAACAGCAGGAGTTGTTCATATCAGTGCCATCATTTTTTTAAAAGGCTATCTCATTTTATGAAAAATTAAACCTCATAAAAATACAGCTTCCCACTATGCGTTTTTCCCAAACAATTGTTGACAACTTGGTAATACAGAAACTGAATTGAGAACTGCAAATTCTTGAGTGGTTACACACATAAATGTGGGTGTCTTTGACAAAATCATGTATTTTTATACATAACCAGTGCTTTTGAGCCCTCTCAAGTAATATAATGACCAGCCATCCTTCGTCCTTCCACCATGAAATGGACATCATTATTCCTGTGTTTGCCCTAAAAGTAAGTATGTGATGGATTTTCTTGCAATTCCTGAATGGTAATTTCTACAACATTGTTTTACAGAAAAAGCAGAACTCAATTTCATCTTATTTATATGTGTAGAAACAGATGGTATGAATTTAAATTAATCAGAACACCGTGATTCATCAGAAAATCAATAAATTAAAAGGTCACAAATTTCTCCAAATGATTTTTAGGCTGTTTTGCAATCCTTATGGGTTTAGTCTTCTCTATTAAATTATCTCTGGGTCTACACAATTATTAAGCCAGTAGTGCTCGGTATAATTAACTCCTGATATTAATCCTCCTGTGGATTTTTTTTCCTCAGCTTTTTCTAATCATTCTAGAAACCTTGACCTCACCTACCCTTGCTGGCCAAAAAAGACCCCCATTTTTCTTAGGGATGCCGTGTAGTGAGCAAAGAGGCATTATGAAAAACTCAGCTCTCACCCTGGAGGCAAGCCACTTGAATTTTCTAAGCCTCAGAATTCTTATCTGTGAAATAGGGAATAATATCAGTATCTATGGCAGAGCTGCAATCATTAAAGTACAATGTATTTGAAGCATTTAACAGCAAACTGGAAGACAGTATAAATGAAAGTCAAAGAAAAAAACAACTTAATAAAGTATTGCCTGTACCTACACACAAAATGAGATGAACAGACATCCCAATATTTCTGTTTTCCCCTTGCACAGCTCTCTGTCCCCTCAGCTCCCCTCCACCAAAAAAAATGTACCTCCAGCACCACCAAATGAACACAAAATAATCTCTAAGTTCTCATTAGACAGTCATCATGTTTTTCTAAATGTAACTCCTTTTTATTTAATTTTAGCTTTGGTTGGAGCATTGTAAGTCAGAAATGTTCAGATAACATACTAAACATATGCAATTAGGAAATCTATTTTGAGGGGCAGATGATCTGGCTTGAAGTCAGTAGAACGGAGCACAATTTTCTTATCATCTTCACTGGCAAACATTCCAGGAGCATCTTCTCATGTGCGGTGGGAGGGAGGAGGGTGGCCCAGAGCACAAAGAGGCTTCAGGCCTGGTTCTTGGAGGTGGGCGTAATCTGGCTACGTCAGTGTCTCTGCAATAGTTTGCTTTCTCTTTCCAATAAACAGTACTTCCTTTCCCCGGAGGGCTCTGGCTTCACAATCAACAGCATTGGAACAATTTCTACATCAGCAGTGTATGATTTTGAGAGTGAAGCTAGAAGGTAAATACTGCTACTGGCTTTTCATTTACTCAAAACGTCTGCCCTTTGGTTCACATTTCCCTTTTTGAGAGTGTTTCGCCCCATCTGGCCTCAATGTGCTCCCAGATGAAGATGCTTTTGGCATTGCCTTTGATATGAAATCATCATCTAAACTGTAATTGCACAATTACTGGTTTAGGTACTAGATGTGGCTATTTTGGCCCTTCTCTGCCTCACCCACTTTCTTCAGAGCCAAGCATCAAGGTGATTTCAGTGATGGCATTTGTGACCTGTTATAGAAGGTGGTGAGGACTTCTCCCTGGATGGCTGGGACACAGAATTCACTCATGATGTAATCCAGCAACTTTGAAAACTTAATGGACTTACATTTTCTCCTTATTTCCTCCACATCTGCTGAAGGGGATTGGTTCATAGTTATTATTTCTATTTTTATAATGGTTTTTATGACTATCTTTTCAGTCTCATGTTCTGCTCTACAGAAAAATGAAATGGACCTTTACACTGTTCCAATCAGCTTGCTCCTGAATCTCATAAGGACATTCTTCCCAACTATGAAAGTTGAGGACGGGATATATCCTGCATCTTAGCATCTTCAGTAAAACAGATTGAAAGTTCAGAGATGCGACGTGACTGAAGTCAGCAGGAGAAGAATACTCCTAAATTTGTATTATCGTTATATATTTGGGAGGTAGAAATTGCCAAAATCTTTATCCATTTCCTGCTACTCTCAAAATCCTCTGCCCCTATGTTTATTTGATTGCATAAATAACTCTGGGAATAATGGATAATGTCCATAAGAGTTTCCTTTTTTCTTTTGTTGGCCTGGCATAATCATGGAAAAATGATTATGCATAGTCAAGATATTTACAAATCTTCAATTCATTAACAAATGGGAGTAAAAGTCATTAATGTGAGTTTAAGAAATTAACTTTTTTTCTTGATGAGTGAAAACTAAAGCTTTCTTTTTTTTCAGTATCTTTGAAATCAGAGGAGCTGGCACTGAAAGACTGAAGCTCTGTTTGAAGAATCTGAATAAATAATTCTTTGGCTAAAAGCATGCAATGGATTTTCACTAAAATGCTACAGAGAGCACACCTACTCCTTAATTTTCCTCATGCCAGAGTTTCCAGGGTCACTGAGCAGACTTTTAAATGAGAGTAAAGGAAATTTTGGAAAGCCTCATTGGCAAGGGAATCTTACCAATTCCCTCTCTCACTCTCTCTTTACTCTTTTTAATATTTTTATTTATTTATTCTGTTGCACAGGGTCCTAGCTGTGGCAGGCGGGCTCCTCAGTTGTGGCTCACCAGCTCCTTAGTTGTGGCAAGAGAACTCCCAGCTGAGGCAGGTGTGTGGGATCTAGCTCCCCGACCAGGGATAGAACCCAGGCCCACTGCATTGGGAGCGTGGAGTCCTATTCACTGCACCACCAAGGAAGTCCCCAGTTCCCTCTCTTTAAAGCAGATGTAGGGGCCGTGAACTAGCTTGTTCAAATTCATATGAAAGAGTTAGCAAGGCTCATTTCTTCCTTATTCCTTTGCAATCAACTCTTCAGCATTTGGCTAGATCAAATGCAATCCTGCCCACACCTTATTCCTTCTCTTCCTGTAGTTAAGACTTCCCAGAATTATGAAAGAAATGTCTTTAAAGTGGATTGGCTTTATGATTTTTGTCAAGAGTTCTCTCAGAAATAATCATCTTTTTGTAGGAGAGGTTTTGAAATAAGAGGAAGATTGAGAACTGATGATTTTTAGGATAAATAGAAGGAAAATAGTAATTTTGGTCTCAGTTGTCAGTATATTTCAAGTTAAAATAGATTTTTTTTTTTTTCCTGGAAAGGTGACCATCAGTCCTGGTTTGCCCGGGAAGTTTCTAGGATGTGTGTGGGAGTTTCACTGCTGGACTGGATGGTCCTGGGCAAATTGGGAGCACTGGTGACTCTAGAACACAGTTTATGGGCATGAACTCATCTTTTCATCAGGATACATTCCATGCTTTCATTCTTCAAACCCATTAAATATCCCTGCTGAGATTAAAAACCCTTTAATCATTTACCCGGCCTAATATTCCCCCATAGTCATTATGTCGCTTTGAAGTGTTTTTTTACCACCTTCCCTTTTGCATTTGTCAATCAGTTTTCCACACTGAAAAGCCAATGTTTAAAGGTAAGCGTTGTTTGCTCTGCCACACGAAGGGCTTCCCCTGATTTTGTATGGTTGATGGGGATAACAGACTTTTCTAAGTTCCTGCCTGTCCTTTCAAGGGATTTGGCTAATTTGGTTCCATACAAAGTGTCAGCCATTTCCAACTGTTGAAAGAACTGGTTTGACGGATATTTGAACTAAATGAATCAACTGCTTTCACTGGTCAGTTAGGGCCCAATAGATTCTATTTCTGTGAAAGCCTGTCAGTTACCATAAAATCTCAGCTGTCTTTCCTGTGGCTGCCCTTTCAGTTTCTCACTAGTTATTAAAGTGGTGGATACTAGAGGACTGTTTGCTGCTGGGAATCTAAAGATTAACCTCACCAAGGTCAGCAATAAGCACCCCATTCTTACCTGCAGGTAAGGTAATACAATTGTATTCTGCTAATTTGGCCTTGGACGTTGAATATGAAAATGTAGTCTCTGAAATTCATTAGTGCAATTTCCATTAGAATGAAATGGTTTCTTTTCTCTTTTCCTTTCTTTCTTTCTTTCTTTTTTTTTTTTTTTGCTGAGAAGGAAAATCAGCAAGTCAGATGTAAACCACATCCTAAGATTGTGAAGAAAAGGCTTTCTTAACAACTGAAAGCAAAGTAGTTTTTTAAAGTATAAACTGTATTTAAATTGCAATAGATTTAGGTGTTATTTGTGCAATATATTCTTAGCAGCTGATGGGCTGGATTCTCTTGTACTGCCCTCAAGGAAAACCCTGGAGTTTATAAAAACAATATTGAGGGGACAACATTTTTAAGACCCTGGCTCTTACAATAGAGGGCTAAGAGCACAATGGTTAAGCATACAGTCTCTAAAGCCAGATAGGTTTGCGGTCAAATCCTCTCTTAGCCACTTTGGTATTTACTTCTGAAAGTTGCTTAATTTTTTAAAAATTGTTTCCACATCTGTAAAATGGTACCTACTTCCTGGGGCTGCTGTGAGGAATAAATGAGAAAACACATGAAAAGTGCTTAGCGTTGTGTCTTAACTCTAGGCAAGTGCTCAGTAAGTGGGTTAACACCATGGTCTGTAGTTTCCACCTGTATCACTGCTACCTCTAGCGCCTACTCCTCCACCACCGTAAGAGGTGGAAAATCATACACACTGAACAAACGCCACTCTGTCTTCTCTCTCTCTCTTTTTAAAAATTTATTTATTTATTTATTTATTTATTTTTATTTCTTCACTGGCTGCGTTGGGTCTTCGTTGCTGCACACGGGCTTTCTGTAGTTGCAGGGAGCTGGGGCTACCGTTTGTTGCGGTGCGCAGATTTCTCATTGCGGTCGCTTCTCTTGTGTGGCTCACGGGCTCTAGAGCGCAGGCTCAGTAGTTGTGGCGCATGGGCTTAGTTGCTCCGTGGTGTGTGGGATCTTCCTGGAGCAGGGATGGAACCCATGTCCCCTGCATTGGCAGGTGGATTCTTAACCACTGCGCCACCTAGGAAGTCCCAATCGTCTTCTCTTTTAAAACAAGATTATTCAATGTGGAAAACGCTATTTTGAGTGTTATCTCTATAAACTCAACTCTGCACAATCAAGTTGACATCACACTGGATAAGGAAATTCCAATGCGGAAAACGGTTGGAGTATGCCAGGTGACCGATGAAGATTACTCGGGAGACTTAACCTTTGAACTAGATCCATGGAATGCTTACTTTGCAGACGACAAAGGCAGGTGGAGACTGTTCTCAAATTCTCCCTCTTATTTCCTACTGTTATCATGTATATTATGTCTCCTCTGCAGGACTGAGTTCCTTGAGGGTAGATATCAGATCGTCTTCATTTTCAGAACCCCTACAAGAACCACAGGGTAGATGCTTAATATGCACGTGTGGTATAACTTTTGGCAAAATCTAGTTCTGTGTCCATTCTTGAGCTAACCTGTGGCTGCTACAGAATGATGACCTTAGCTCTCCACTCTGCTGACTTCCTAGCTCATCTTTTCAGACCCAAGTCACTCTTCTCTCTGCTCCATGTTCAAATTTTTGTGAGAGAGAATCTGTTGGGACTTTCTAGAGTCAATCATTCACTTCTTGCCCAATCAACTGTGGCTGAGACTGGGGGTGGGTGGTGGGTCAGAGTATGTGGAATGTAAGGCTTCTTCCAGGGCTGAGCAGAGAAGAAAGGTGCTGATCTTTAGCACATCTGCAGGGTTAAGCCATTGTAGCAGGTGCTGCAGGTGCCGTCTGGGTCTCTTCAGCCCTTAACGTTTTAGTGGCCTGACTTCCCACTGCCAGTATCTGCGTTTCTTTGCTTGAGGTGTTATTTGGCATCTGACATCTGCCTGCCCCTCCTCCACAAAGAGCAGGTTAGAAATGTTGGAAAAGTACTACCCATCCCCACAAGCTCTCAACCAATCACCAAAGAGAACTGGTGTATAAATACTCCAGCTCCTTGCCCTTGGAGGGATGATTTTGAGTGCATATTTTGTGCTGGCTTCCAGAGTTCCCCAGGAGTATTAAGCTCTAGTTGCCCCCAGTGATAACTTGCTTGATAATGAATGCACCTTTTTTTTTTTTTTATTGGCAGCCTTTTCTTTCCTGTTTCACTTCTCCCATGTCACAGTGCCCTGGATCTCCTCCCACATAAACTACTTGCACCCAAATGTTCATCTCAGGTTCTGCCCCTGGGGGCAACCCGATCAAGGCAGCCGTCATCCCCTCTAACCTGAATTACTGCATTGATCTCTTCACTGGGCTTCTGCCTTCCTCCTTCCCCGCTCCGATACTCTGAGCAAAGCAGCAAGAATGAATTTGTTTAAAAGCCAAACTGGATCTATGTAAAATTCTCCTGTAATTTTTCTTTGCACTTGGAATGCAATCCCAACTTCTTACCTCATCCCCAAGACCCTGTCTCCTCTGGCCACTGCCTCTCTCTCCAACCTCATCCTGTTCTTTGTCTCCCCTGGTCCGTTATACTGCAGCCAAATGACTAGGCTGACTGCCATGGGACCTCTGTCCTTGCATTTTTTTCAGGACCTTACCCTTAGACATTATTTTTAATCATGTCACACTTTTCATTTCCTTAATAATATATCTATTTGCATTTCTTTTCTTGTTTACACTTGTTTAGCATTGGCCTCTCAGCCCAGATTGCCAATTCCATAAAGGCAGGGATTTAACTGTTGTTCGTACAGTGCTCAAGACAGTTCCTGACACATAGTTGGCACTCCATAAATGCTTGTTGGAATTGAGCGAATGGATGGGTGGATGGATTGGGTGGAAGGGAGTCTGATGAGTTATGATCTCATTACTGTGTTTTCATGTATGATGTTCTCTCTGCTGGGGATGATCTCTACTTGCCACCATTTCCTTATCCTACATATCCCTCAAGGCCTAGAATAAGGACCACCCCTTCTAGAAAGTCCTACCTGTTCCCCTAAGCCGAAAACCATTTTGTTTTTGCTGCTTGCTAATAGAATATGATTAATGAGGGTATTTTGTGTCTACATTTGGAATCAGCTTCTCAATTCTAATGAGTGGGGCATAATTCGCACTTTATTTTTTCCATCACTATGTAATAGAGTCATTTTGAAAGTGACAGCATGAGCCAGTTTGCAGCAAGATGTGCTGTTCTGTTACAGAGCGTGGGACCGTGGTTACTGCTTCCCGCCTTGATGTAGAGAGAGAGCTGGATTTGCACATGCTCAGGCCTTCTCCATTAAGGCTTGTGACCATGACCAGTGGTGTGCGGCCATTCCAGTGACTGTCTACATCCGTGGCATTAATGACAATGCACCTTTCTGTGATCAATATCTGATTAGGTGAGCTGAGATGGGTGGGCAGGGTTAAAGATTTTGAGTGAATGGAAAACAGAGGCATCGCTATGTTTATTGGCTCAACTGGACACGTGGTTGATGATCATATTGACTCTTGTTTAATCTCGTATTCTGGTCCTCAGAAATGACGTGTTGAAATCTAGGTTTCCTGGATCTGACAGTAAATTGTTAAAAGCTTAAGTTTCGGAGTCACAGACCTGGCTTAGAATCCTGGTTCTATCACACATGAGCTCTGTGATCTTGGGCAATTTACTGAAACCCTTTGACCTTCAGTTTCTTTCTTTATAAAATGAGATAACTATAGTACTTACTCTTTAGGGTGGTTGTGAAGAATAAATGCGATAATTTATAAAACATTCTCAGCACAGTGCTGAGCATGTGGTGTGAATTTCATAAATGCTATTTATCAGTTTCATAATCCCTTATTTGGAAACTTTAGCACTGGTTATATTTCAAGATAAAGATTTTTGTTTTCGTGAATTTCAGAAAGGTAATATGGTGTGTCTACTGTATATTATGCAAGTACCCTCTATTCAAATCAATGAATAGCAATGCAGCGAAACATAGAAATACTCACACTAAGGGGGACAAAAAAAGATCTGGCAGGTCAGGTAAGGTCAGGCTTTGATGATCCCAATACATGAGGAGAAAATCCTGAGTTTTGGGTTTTTGGATTTTGGAATTCGGATAAGGGATTACGGGGTTGTATTTCTGGCAGTATGGCTATTTTTTTGTTATTTGAAACAGTCTCCAAACCTACATTTCTGTCACTTTTCTGTGTCTTCTCTCCCCCACTCCAACCAGTCTCTCAACTACACATCGAACAGCTGCCCTCCACCCCACCCCATGCCCTGCTTCCTAAGCTTTATTCCCAGCTATCTCATGAGAATTAAAACCTAGCTTCTGCTAATTACTACCCATGTGGTTTTGTTTGGGCTCCAATTCCTCTACCTTTCGAACGGAGATGATAATTGCACCTACCTCATAGCATTGGTTTAAGGATCAAATACAACAATGCTTGGAATTTGTTCCGTATAGGGGTTGGCAGACACTCAGTAAATGATACCTTCCTTTTCCTTTCCTTTCTCCTTCTTTTCCACCCCTCCCTTCCCTAGCATCATGGTTAATTAACCAAACACCTACCACATGCTGAACCCGGTGTTACAGTCCCTGGAGGTGACAGGAGTATTTGCTATGCTCCTTTGCTGTAAGGAGGTTGTGTCTTGTCAGGATGATACAATGAATACATATAAAAAATTAAAAATACAAGGTGATTTTAAATTAAATTATATGTGTTGTGCTTTCATTGCTAAAAGAAAAACATGTAGGACTAGAGTATCCAGGGGAGCTTCCTAAAGTGGTGAGATCTGTGTGAGTCTTTGAAGAATGACTAGGTTTTAGAGGTTGGAGGCTTAAAAGTGAGCATTTGGGGCAGACGAATCCAAGTGAAGAAATAGGTGATGAAAGTAAGCCCACTGTGAATATGGAATGGTAAGAATTGTGCTTCTTGACCATACCATTCCAATGTTCTAGACTGGAACAATTTCTGAGAATTATCTGGTTCCCACTCACTCCTTCTCCACTGAGGTGATGTCCCTGATAGACTTCCAAACGGGTACTCAGCTGGGTGTAGAAAAGAAATACTCCCAGAAAACAAAGTCAAACCAAATTCATAGCACCTTTTGGGAAATGCCTCCCAGATGATGCTCCAAAGCTGAAGTGTCTGTCCCAGGATAAGTAGAGCAGTCACACATGTGCATTAACCAAACTAGTGGATATTTATGGGAAAAGCATTACCTTTTAAAATTATTCACCTAAAGTGTTTTCTCCTTACAAAAGAAAACAGGTACATAGGCAAAGAGATAATTGCAAAAGATACAGTAGTTGCAAAACTCTTGTGTCATGACCTTGATGAACCTCCTGATATGATCCATTATGCTCCGAGCTTGAGGCCAGTTGGTTCTGGACAACTCTTTGAGCAAGTACCAACTGCTGAAAATTTCATCCAGGTGAGCACCAGGTGCTGCATCTGCAGGGAGTTTTCCCAAGGAGATGGATTCATCTCATGGCCACAGCATGGTTAGTGTTGGCAGACTCAGCAAGAGGAACCAGGACACAGTAGAGAGGAGTCTGCACTCCTCTGCTGTCTTACTGGAAGGCATTTGGACAAGTCCTTCATTATCTTGCTGCCGGCCATCATTTTCTCCTTCTTGTCATGAGCACAATATAATTCAGTTCCTATTTATCTGGGGAAATGAATCAGAGGCTAAAAATCATGTTGATTTCCTTAAAGATAAGTCTGCCTACATGTGTGATGATGGCCCATCCTCCTGGCATTGGGAGTGGTAAATCAACTCCTCCTTTCTCCACCCTCTTGAGATTGTAAACTTTCCACTAACAGAGGATGGACACAGTAAGCTGTTTTTTTTCTTTTTTCCCACCTTTGCAGGATGGAATTCTGCTTTGGGAGAATCCTTCTTCTAATTTCCATTGGTCTTTTTTTTTTTTCAAAGTACCAATTCCGGTTAGGTTGGCATAATTGTTCCTTAACCCAAACATTACCAAATACTCCTCCTCAGCCAGAAGACATGGCTGAGAAAGCCATTGATGATCTCTCTCATTTTTGGTCCAAACCCTAAATTTTCTGGAAAACTCTACAAGTTACAAGCTGAGATTTTGCATATGTTGTGAATTTGGAAGCTTAGGCACTGAGCCAAGAGGTTTCCTGTGTTGATATCCATTTTGAAATGTGATGCCAAACTGTCATATTAAACATGGAGTTTGATACTCTGGTTTCTCTTCAGATGGAATAAACCTTTCACCTTTTACTAAAAAAAAAAAAAAAAACGGAGTTTGGATAAAGATGGCAGTTTTATAAACAGGATGATAACTAACATTTGGGCCTTTGCATAAGCTTGCTCTGTTTCCGAACAACTCTCTCCACCCATCACCCACTTCTAATTAATTTCTACATTTTTATAATTATTCTTTGGGTCTTAAGTGTCACTTTTTCCTACAAGCTTTCTTTTACTATCATAACTGGCTTAGTTCTCCCTGCTATGAGCTTAGATTATAAGTTCAACTTCTGCTATCGAAACACATATTACACTCTGTTATAACTGCCTATTTAATTATTGGTCTTTTCTCATCAGACTATAGCTTTTCATGTTTCTGAGTGGTTTATTTCTGTGTTCCAGTACTTCCCATTGTGCTTGGTGCATAGTGGGTACTCAATATACTTGAATGAATGAATAGCATCTTATTAAATCAAATTTAAAAATGTAGTTATTCCCAAATACCTGGGTACTTGATGTCATGTTGACCCATTCCAATTAATGCCAACTGAGATTCTTGCCAATACTATTATGTTAAGATTGTCTTCATGTCTCTGCTGTGGAACCATATTGTTTATTGCTATTTCTCTTATACCTACAACTGCACTTGGCACTTAATTAGTACTCAGTAAATATTTTTAAAATGGTGAGTGACTTGTCCTAATAGGAGTAACTACATTTATTATAGTGCTTTATCACTTTCAAAGTACTTTCAAAATATTTTCTCTTTTTAAATATTTTGCCCAAGGTCATACAATTAGCATGCAATGAAGACAGGATACGACCCATGCCTGCCTTCTACTATGCCAGGATGCTTTATCCAAAAATCAGCTGCTCTGGAAGGAGACCAAAGATGGCCCTTTGTTCCACCAAAATGCTTACTTCTGTGTGTCAGTTTTGACCAATCTCAGGCATATTCTAATGCCATCGGTATTAAATGAAAATGGCCATACACTTGAATTTGCCAGAATAATTTCCTACTTAAAACATGTACATTAAACAAAAAAAAGTCCTTTTTTCCTGAGATAATGTTGTTCTACAAGGTTGCCAGAGAACTGGATTGTGAGGACCCAGAAATCGTTGCAGCTGGCCATATCTATGAAATGACAATTTCAGTATTTGATGGCTTCCGTACCTCCCATACAGGTAAGCTTGATCTACTTCATGGAGCAGTAAGTGCCTTTTCTTTAGATTCTTCATATTAGATTTTAAAATGTAAAAATTCATTATATTTGGAATAGTTTTGTTAAGTGAGACAAAGGAGGAAGGGGAGACTTAGATAGATTTGTGTTGGAAGTTATCATTAGATCTGGGAAGTGTTCTTCATCTCTTAGCAGCCCCTTAAGCAAAACACAATTCTTAAATGCAGCTCTGGCTAGAGATCCTTGGAGCTAGAGGTGGGATGTGTTGGGGATGTGTAGAGCGCAATCCTTACGTTTGCTACTTAAATGACTTTATGTCTAGTGTCTTAGTCCATTTCAGGCTATTATAATAAAATACTATAGACTGGGTGACTTATAAACAGCAGAATTTTTTTCTCACAGTTCTGGAGTCTGGCAAGTACATATGGAGGCACTGCCAGACTTGGTGTCTGTTGAAGGCCTGCTCTCTGTTCTTGGATGTTTGTCTTCTCGCTGTAACTTCACATGGCAAGAGGGACTCTTTGGGGTCTTGTTTATAAGAGAGCTAATCCCGTTCATGAGGGTTCCACCCTTATGACCCAATTACCTCCCAAAGACCCCTCCCGTCCTAATACCATCACAGTGGGAGAATAGATTTCAACACATGCATTTTAGAGGAACACAAATATTCAGTTTATACCATTTAGTAATGCCAAATATCTCTTATTTGGAAAGAGCCAGGTATTGGGTAGTCCCAACATACGGGTAATAGGATGATTTTTTTTTTGTATTTTATTTGAATTATTTTACATGATATAGGTAGAGGTTTTTGTTTGTTTTTTACAATTTGATATATTTTTTCTTATTAGTAATGTATACATGGCAATCCCAATCTCCCAACTCATGCCTCCCCCGCCTGCCCCTGCTTTCCCGGTAGAGCCATTTTTAATGCAAACTGTGGGACAATGCCAAGTTCTACAGCTGATTCCATTTGTAAAAGTGCAGAGTGGTCACCTCTCTCTGCCATTTGGCCTTCTCATAACAATTCCATCATTTTGGATCAGCCTGCGCTAGAACGGGACTTTTGTATGCTGAGATAAAGTCCACCCAGATTGCATGGTCATAAGTCCCTCGACATTTGTGGATTTTACAGCTGTGGTTTTGCTAACTGCAAAACACCCTCAGGCACAGGTTTAAATTGTGTGCTTTGGAGCCAGAGCAGAGTGCCTAGCTGGTGAGTGAGGTTAGCCAACCCCCTGACACCTGCTTCTCTCTGCTTATTGTTGTACAAATAAGAACACACATTAAGTGCCCCAAGGGGTCATTTATGTGTTCAACTACATATTACCACATTTTAAGAGTGAATTTGTAACTATAGAGGTAGTTGTAAAAATAGTTTAACAAAAATTTCTGGATACACCTATTATTAATGCCCAGTGTCTATTTTATGTGGAAAGTATGATAATAAGTGATCTAGGAGGTGATTGGCATCAAAGAAGTCCAAGAAGTGAGAACTGGGTAGAGGACACTGGGCTAGTAGTAGAATGTTGATATTTGGTAAGGCAGAGCCTAGAATAGGGGTGGTGTCTGGGTTTTACTTCTTGTGCCAACTCTAATCCTTTGGTGGTGGTTGCCTGGATCATTGAGTTGAGAATTGTGAGGATGCATTCGGAAGCAGTGCAAAGGGTACTGGGTTATGGAATTAGGCAGGTGGAATGATGGTGGCATCCATGTGTTTGCAACCAAAAGAAACTTATTGCTGAACTTTCAGCAGCTGGTCTAGAGATCTTTAAATCCCTCTTGATTTCCTGATATAAGAGTTTTAATAGGATTCAGTTTACAAATGTGATTTGTAGATTTCCATGACCCAACTATGTAGAGAAATAATCTATAGGGGACAGGGACACAGCATAACAACATGCCCCAAAGTTTTCTTGTGTTTTCTCTGTTCCCCACTGGTGGAGTTTCACTGGTTCATGCAAAAGCCTATAACATAGCCCAACTGACCTTCTAGGAAGAATGCTTTCTCCTGTAGCTACTCATCCTGACGGCCTAACTAATCAAAAAAGAATCTGCCCCTCTCACCAGATTTGAGCCTTTTTCCAATGTGGAGAGAAAAAAAAATCTCTCATGCTAATATATCCACATCCTCTCTGGTCCTCACACCCCAACATAGTCACAGCAACTGCTCATAAAGAATGCTTGTAACACCCCACATGTGGTTCAGTCTATTTTTATAGGCTAACCAATTAGCACAATTTTGAGTCTTTATGGATACAATAAAAATCATAGTATGGCAAAGCTATAAATGGCATCTGCTCTTGTAGCACATAAATGGAGTTTATTGAGGGAAATATAGAGGCTTGCACATAAATCACCTGTCTCCATGCAGCAGTGCTTCTTACCTTTTCTTGGTGATCATGCATACCTTTGAGATGCTGTTGAAAGCTGTAGCCCCTATGCCTAGAAAAATACACATAATAATATACACCAAAATATAAAGAATGCTACAGAGTCTCTAAAGTCAAGTTTCTGTGGGCCCCAGATTAAATTTTCTTGACACACATGGCATGGACTTTCAAGAGAGACAATATATAAGCATTTTTCAGAACATGGTTTCTATAAGATGATCAACTAGAGAAAAATCCCATGGTGAAATAAATTTGGGAAGCAAAGCATAGATGGAGATTCAAAATACAGAATATCAGAAATCCTAAGAAGTTTTGCCATAAGGAAACCTTCTAATATCTGTTTAGCTTGGCATTTGCCACATTCGAATGTCAGAGGAGACATTTTGGGAGATGTTGGCAGACTCAACTTGATCCAATACCTCTTAGTGACTTACTAGCTCTGTGACCTTTGACAAAGAACTTGACTCTGAACCTCAGTTTTCTCATCTGTAAAATGGAGACAGTCATACTAATGCTGAGTCAGTGCCTTGCATAGTAAATGTGAACTATTATTTCATTTTTAATGTTACAAGTTCCCCTGTTTAAAATTTGCTTGCTTTTTGTGTTTGACAAATTTCTTCTTTTTGACAACTTTCTGATAGGTTAGTTTGAGCTTGTTGGTATGGAAAATAGAATTCCTTTTCTATAACCTGCAATATACAGACATGTGGCTGAGACAAAGGTAATAACTGCATTTCACTAACATCTTATAGGGAAAAAACCTTCTTAGGCATGATCCCATTTTTTATACACTATGAAATAGAAGATTGAAGCTGATATTATTCCTTTTCATTGATAAAGAAGCTAGGCCTCTGAGAAGTTAAGCTAGTTCAAGGCCAAGCATATGCCATAGCCAATCCTTGGACATGGGTTTCTGAGTCTTTTTCCATTTCACCTCCTAGGAGATATTAAAAGCAGAATGTAGAATATCACATGTTGGGTTGAAAGTGACACCCAAACAAACTGTAAAGGAAGAGATTATACACATGAAAAAAAGAATAAGCTCTTCTGTGTAAAATATATAATTATAATACATTTATATATGATATATAAAAATGTGATATATATACACATATATATCACTATCATGTAACATAAAATATGGCATGCAGTACATTATATATCTTTGACTAACTGCTTTGGTTAGCACCAGAATTCATTTATGTGCCTTGAGAAAGCAGAGTCTGGGAACAGAGATCATTTGGGAGCAGAGAGAATCCTGTTGTAGTTTCAAGATCCTCCAATAAGCCTGCTTCTGGGGACTAGTGTGTAGAATACAACCACCACCACCACGAAGTGTTTATTTTCTATTTAATTTTTCAGTAACTGTGACGATCGTTGTAGAAATTGCTCCTGCCAATGATTTCGGTCCTGTATTCAAAGCTGCGCACTATTCATCCTCCGTTCCAGAAACATCAGGAAGTAAGAGGTCCCTGGCTTCTATGGTGTTAAAGCAGAGCATACACAAGGGAACTCCTCCCAGATCGCAGATGAGTGACTGGTGGCAAAGAGCGTGTGAGTTGGCAAAACACAAGCAGATGAGGAGCTCCAGACCTTCAGAGAAGTTCATTCTCATGAGTAATGCTCTCAGTGTATTATCCTGATGGTTCCCCAGAGGCTCCCTTAAATTTGATGGGAGATCTAGGTTTTTGTAATGGAAAAATACACGATATTAATTTTATTTTGTTGCTCTTCCCTCTTGCCTCTGAATTAGGTCTAAGTGTAAGAAGGTAGGGACAGTGGGGTTATCATCCATGTAATTTAAATCCTGCGAACATATGAGATCAGAATTCAGGTCCAGAGTTAAGATCTTGGTCAGGGTGTATCTCAGCCACGAGTTAGATACGAATTAGGACATATTCGCCAGCATAAACCAAGGCACATTAAATTTGGAAGGGATGGCAGAGGTAATACTTGTATTTTCTGTCATCCAAGAGAGGAACTCATCCCTTGCACAGCATCCCTGGACAGTGGGTCCTCCAGACTTGGTTTGAATACCTCAAAGGAATTTTCAGGAATTCCATGACCTGCTTATTAATAACCACCATTAAAAATAAAATTATATGCACTTAGTTACATAAATTATATTAAAAACAAAACTGGTAAATACTCAAAACTCAGCACTTCTTAATTATGTTACTATTATCTATACTCTTGATGTTATATACATCTGTTGGATATGCATGGGGAACTTGGTATAAATAATGGTGTGCTACTGCAACTCTCTTCCCAACTTAGCTTCATTATGTTGATAGCTTAAAGTTGACAGTGGTGGCAGTATTTACACCAGGGAAATAGGCAAATACTACACACAGGGGCTTGATTCATTAATTTTTTGATTACATAGCCTTAAAGTGATAGAGAAAATGTTATTAATGCAGATTAGACTTAAAAGTCTGTTGTGTCTGCAGCTATTCTTGTATCACAAAAACTGTGGAAATATTCTTCTAGAAATCAGTACCTATTATCCAATGAAGAAGTTATGCCCTTCACTGATGAACTAGTGAACCTCTAGACATTGTTTCACTTCCACCTTACTCTTTAACAAAGGAATACATCAAGTAACATTCATGTTGGAACTACCTTCATTTGTCAATTGATTGGCTACGGAAAGGAGAGTTTGGCAAAAATTTAAAAAAGCATTCCACAAGAATCAATTATCTTTATGGGAATTTACAGTAAAGAACATTGTCTATTTTGTTGTTATTTGTAAAATGTATGCTATACATCTTTTGTATCAGTAAAATTTATGATGAACTTAGTATTTTTGTGATTATACGTTTAAACACACACAAACACACACATACACATACTCTTTTATTTTTGCCCCCAGAGAGCTGGTAAACATTTGCCAGCATAACACTGGGTGGAACCCTCACTACTTCAAACCAGCTTATTTCCTTGGCAGACAAATACATTCATTAGACAGTTGTTCTGAGGCGAGGCAAGGAAATAAAAAACCCACGTATTTGGATTTCAGTTCTTTGTTTGCCTCACCATGCAGTTTTGGACAAGTTCTTAACCTTTCTGTAAAATAAATGCACACTATTTATATCCTAGTTCTGGAATGTAACACAGTTGAATCTTACAATATATGACCAAACCATTTCAGAAAAATTGCATGTAAATCGAATTATTGTAACAGGATCCGGGTTCCCCCCCATGGACTTTATTCTTTCAGAAGTACTCAGTATTGATTTCTCAGTAATGAGGAAGCCTCATTACTGTAATTTCTTTCCTGCCTTTGCATTCTCCCACTTCTGTGATGCTCTTCTAGCTCTAGGGGGTTCTAGAGTTAATGCAGCACTATTATGGGTCTTTATGCAGAAGTTTAATAGCTCATAATTTTCTAATTATCTCCTAGCTTATAAAATTGTAAATCTGGACCAGAGGGTCTGAGCATTGGCTTTGAGGGTCCCTGAGGGAAAGGACCCATAGCCTTCATGAGATCATCAAAGGGATTCCATGACCCTCCAAAGTTAATAACAATCAATCTAGATTTTAAAAAAGAGACTTGCATTTAAAACATAGACTATTTTAGGGCAGTTTAGGTATATAGCAAAATTGAGCAGAAGGTAAAGAGATTTCCTGTACCCCCTCTGCCCCCACACATGCATAGCCTCCTCCACTCTCAGCATCCCCCACCAGAGTGGTACATTTACTGCAGTTGATGAACCTGCATTGACACATCATTGTCACGCGAAGGCCAGAGTGTACATTAGAGTTTGCTCTTGGTGTTGTACTTTCCATGGGCTTGGACAAATGTATAACGACATGTTTCCACCATTTTGGTACCATACACAACAGTTTCTCTGTCCCAATAGTCTCCCATGCTCTGCCTATTCATTCTTCCCTTTACCCTAACCCCTGGAAACCTCTGCTCTTTTTAGCAGCTCTATAGTTTTGCCTTTTAAGGCTGGCATTTAAGAAAAGTGTTTTATGGGAATCAACTGTTTTATGTCAGTTTCTTCTCCAACTATCCAAAGTTGTCCTGAAATGCAATTTTATATTTTGAAGGTAAAACTTTCTAAATGTATTGAACACTTATATTTCCTCGTGGAAGATTTAATGCCTTATTGATAGCTGAGGAGAAGGATTTAGAATTTTCAATTATAGCACTGCCGGTTTGGAAGGACTGGAAAGATTCAACCTCTCTTTTACTATGAGAAAATTGGGGCTGGAGAGAGAATTGGGTTACACAGCTAGTGAGTGGCAGAGAGGATGGCTAAATGCAGACTTCCAAATTCCTGGTCTGGTTCTCTGTTTAGCATTCCAGGCTGCTTTTTTGAGGGGATGGATTTTGATGACTGAGGTCACACAAGTCTGAAAGCAAGTGCTGAGAATTCATACAAAGAGATCAGCGAGCCATTCCTACGTGTACTACTCTCCAAATAGCCGGCTATTGACCCACTGTACCAGAGAGAAGATTTCTAGGTCTTCATAAGAAAGCAACCTGATGTAGCAGAAATACCATGACTGTCGGAGGCAAACAGAACTGGATTCAAATTCTTTCTCTGCCACTGTCAGTTAAAATGATTCCCATAATCTGTGTGTGCCTTTGAGTTCTCATCTGTAGAATGGAGATTGTAAGAATTATGTCATGGAGTTGAGATAAGGACTAACTGATCATTGTAGGTATTTAAATCACATGATACATGCTAACAGTAGCCATGACAGCATCGCCAATAATAACAACAACAATAGTTAAAATAACCACTAACATTCATTGAGTGCCTACAATGTGCTAGAACCGTTTCCTTGCTTTTTAAAATCATCCCTTGATTTTCTCTACCATAGTAAATAAAATTAGGGGAGGGTTGGTGTTTTGAGGTGATGCCCATCAGAGAAGACAAAATCTTTACAACTGAGTGGCAATTTGCTTTAAAGAAGGAAATTGGAAAGTTAGTACTACTCTGAAAACAAACTCTCCTCAGAATATCAAATGTTTAGCCTATAGACCTTGAGGATATTAAAAATCGATTACTGTGGAGGTCTTTTATCATGCTGTGTTGATTAGCACAGAGGATCTGAGTGTGCCTTGAGGACTACATGAGGTTTTTCATCTTAAAAAAATGATGAGAGCTTATCACCTTTAAAGTGAAAATAAGTTTCTGATGGTATGTAATGAATACCTGAATCTCTCATTGACAAAAAGCTTCTGGAGGGAGGGAGGCATAGGTTAAAAAAAATTCCTTCATCAGAAATGACTGAAGAGGAAACACATGAAAATTAAATCACACTGGGTTGCAAATCACAAAGGAAAACATGTTTCATTTCCAATAGTTTTTTTGATGATGAAGTTTGGCAGAGTTACAGTTTCATAATTACTCTAGTTTAAACTTAGCTAAAGATGCTCAAGATAGCTTTTAGTTTTACTGAAAGGTTAATTTTATACCTACAGAAGAATAAGCTTCCCATTATGCTTTGCCAGGTGTTAAATGTGAAAATGGTACCATCTTTGCCCAGGAATGCAAGCTAGAGATGGCAGGTTTACCCTTAATCTATTTTACATGGTCCTGTATCAGTTATGACACCTTTTTCTTAATAGTGATGCTTTCACTATTAACAAACAATAGGTTGCACTTTTTATATTCTGGATTTGCCATAATGAAATATTAAGTCCCTTTTCACAAATGTGTTTTCTCTGCTCTTGGTATTCTGAATTGTGTTCATTGCCTGCTTAATGACACATTTTCAGAGACTGATGAATATTAGTAGAGGCAGTTGCAAACAGATAAAGAACTCCTGTGAAGTTCAAGAGGGTGGGGACAGCACGTGAAATGATTTCTTCGCCCTAATTCTCATTCTTGGTTACCAGCAACCCAAATGACCCAGATAATACATGTTGGTGAGCCTAGTCTTTGTGTGGTGGGATTTTACTAAATGGAGAAGGTCAGGTACTTTCCCTGGAGTTTATTATCCAGGCAGAAAGTGGTTGAGGGGTAAATCTATGGTATCAGTTATCTATAAATATGCAGTATAATGAAACCCACAAACAATTAGAGTAACGCAAGAGCAAACATTGATTCAGCCCATGAGTCTGAGAATTGGCTGGGCTGTACTTGCTCACAATTGTGCAAATTTGCTGGCTTTTTGCGCATCAAGCTTGGCTTCAGTGGGGGTGGCTAGATGATCTGCCTCCTCTCATCCTCCAACAGGCTGGTCTGAACAGTTCTCAGGGCAAAGGAAGAGGTGCAGGAGTGAGGCAAGCCTAGTCACACAAGTGCTTTGCAGGCCTCTGCTGGCGCAGGCTTGCTCGTGTCCCATTGGCCAAAACAAGTCACGTGGGAAGGCACTATAGGATTACAAAGTAGAGCATGAACATGAGGAGGGTAAAGAATCTGAGCCTATTAATGCAATCCATCTACCACACCCACGTTTCTTCTAGAAGATTATTTGGGAGAACTGCACACTGGATCTATAGCAACTAAATTTTAAAATGTGGGCTGCAGATTCAGCAAGCACAGATTTGAATCCTGACTCTACCTTCAGTAGCTCTGTGACCTTGGGCAAGTTAGTACCGCTGGGCTGCAGTTTCCTCATCTGTCAAATGGGGATGGTGATAGTACCTATAGCATAAGGCTGTTGAGAAGATTCAGTGAGTTAACGTGTATACATAATAGCTAATTCTTATGTAGCATTTACTATATATCAGGTGCTGTTGTGCGTGTTTCATATATTTTAACTCATTAATCCTCACAACAACTCTATGTGGCAGATACTGTTATTATTCCTATTTTGCAGATAAAGAATGGGAGGCCCAGAGAGGTTGTAAAACTTTCTAATGAGTTATAGCTAACGAGTGGCAGAGTTGAGATGTGGAGCCTGGTTTCGGAGTCTGGGCTGTGAATCATCTGATGCTAATCTTAGCGCAATGCCTGGTAGAAAGTAAACATGCAATACATGGAAGCTAATTATTATTTTTCTAAAGTTATTGTTAACTCATGTCATAGGACACATGCCATGTGGCTTAACGTGGACCATCTATAAATCTACCTTCCACCTTGGAGAGCTGAGCTTTCCAGACACGCTGCATTGTCTCAAAGGATTCAGGCTGACCCTTCAAGAAACTATAATACTATTCAGAAGGCAAAGACATGTTAGGCTTTTTCCAATGCTGTAGCTGCATGACAAGAATGAACATTCATAAACGTTACTGGCAGCTCTCTACAAAGTTGGAAGAGTGACCGCCGCTGGTGAAGACCACCCACCAGACTGTGTGGCGTACAAGATAACCACTGGTGACATGCAGGTTATACAAAGTTTCTGGATTCACCCTCTCCCTGGAATGATTGAACTTACCACACAGCCAGCCTATGAGACCGCGAAGCAATATAACCTCACTGTGGAAGGTGTGGACTGTGACAGATTTCATCTTGCACAGCCATGGCCCTGGTAAATAGAAAGCCCCAGGTTTTTTTTTAACATTAAAAAAAACGATTTTTTTATTTTGGCCGCATCACTCGGCATGTGGGATCTTAGTTCCCAGACCAGGGATTGAACCTGTGCCTCCTGCAGTGGAAGTGCAGAGTCTTAACCACCGGATTGCTAGGGAAGTCCCTAGAAAGCCCCAAGTTTTGATGTAATAGAGGTGTGTTAAGTTCTAATTTATTACAATTGAAATTGTCAAAATAATAACAATAATTCTCATGAGATTAAAGAATTATAATAGCAAATATATATCTAGCACTTGTACCAGTTCCTGTTCTAGGTACATTTTATCCATTGATGTAGTTAATCTTCACCTTTAGTCTTCAAGATAGACAATCTTATCATCATTTCTACTCTACAGATGAGGAAACTTAGGCACAGAGTTTGGGAAACTTATGTGAAGTTACTCAGGGTTTGTAGAACTGGACTCCTACCCAGGCTGCCTCTCATTAAGAGGTGCTGTTTACAATGAAGGTAGTTACCCAAGATGTGTTCTTTGACAACACAGTAGGAGGAAGTGTGGGGCCCTAAATTATTTTAGTAACATCAAAGGACTCTTGAAAGACCTCCAGAGTGAATACTGCTGTATGTGTTTTTAATGATGTTAAAGTTTTGTCATTAGAGAAGAGATAGAGGTAAGATTGAAGAATTTTAAGGTCCTCGTTTGGCCCGATGACTCAGTATACATTTCCTCTTCCCGCACAGAACCCCCTGGCTTGCTCCTTGTGTAGTGATTAGGCTTCCTGAGTGTGTCATTGTGAGGAAGACATCAGGTCCCCTCACATCAACAGTCAGAATGACTTTCCCAGAGGCTGTACTCCAGTCATGCAGACAGGATTAAGGAAGCTACCTATGAGAGTGATCTTTACACCTGAGTACGTGTGGTAGTCTTTCCTGCTGAAACTTATGAACTCCTAAAATTGTATAGGGTGCCATCACTTGCAGTTATCATCCACTTATTAGAAATGATAAGAGGGGAAAGCAGATACCAAAAAACAACTTCAAGTGATTCTTACAAAAAGAGTTTGTAATTTAACTAATGATAAGGCGGGAACTTGTTCATTCCCTCTTTCTTTTAACAAATATCTATTGTGTTTACTCTGTGCATGATATCCTGGGTTACAAAGAAGTGTAAGACATCATATATGCCTTTAGGTAGCTTCAATTTTTAACACACGCAAAGTTAAACCGTAGGTAGCAAGTTAATTGATGATATAGATAAATGTGACCTTTGAGTTCAGAAAAGGAAAATAGTTCTTTAGATCCCAAAGTATAGGAACCCACCATCACCATCACCACCCACCCTTTATTGAGAACCTAATAAAAGCCAAGACTATGCTACCTCATTTAGTCTCAATCCCATCCCATGAGGTAGCTACTGATACTCCTTTTTATAGGTAGAAGAGTTTCGTTTCCAAGGTTTCGAAGTTAAGCCACTTATCCAGGTTTACTCAGCTGGAAAGAGACAGAAGGATTAACTCTGGGCACTTAATCACTATCATGTGCCCTGAATCATCTCTCTGATCCATCAGCAAATCCTGTTGTCTCTACTTTCAAAACATATCCTGAATGCTTCCACTTCTCACCAACCCACAGCTGACACTCTGGTTGCGCCACCATTGTCCCTAACCTGGTCTCGTGCAGCAGCCTCCTAACTGGAATCTTCACTTCCACTTGTACTCTTTATAATCTGCTGTAATGTAGCAGCCAGAGCGATCCTCTCTAAAGACAATTCACCCTCTTCCTCAAAGCTCTCCATTGGCTTCCCGTCACACTCAGCAAAGCTCCAATGTCATTTCCAAGGTCTGCATTTCTCTGCATGATCTGGACCCTGGATCTTTGTGTTCAGCTCCTAGCTCTCTCTCTCTTACTTCAATCCAGCCACATGAACTTCTTGCAGTTCCTTCAACACACCAAAAATGTTTACACCTTGTAGACTGCCCAAGGCTGTAATGCTTGTCCTCCAGACAACCACATGACTCACATTCTTACCTTAATCATATTTCTGCCCAAAGGAAACTTGCTCACAAAGGTCTTTTCTGTTTGTGGAATTTTGAAGCAACCCATATGTTCATCATTAAGAGAATGAATCAGTAAAATATGGTAGATGCAAGGGATGGGATACTAAGAACCAAGAAGAAGTAGAAAATCTGTTCTATAAACAGCAACAAGGGAAAAGCAAGAAAATATGGCATTGAATGAGAAAGTAGGCAACAGGAAAGATCTATAGTACAATATCATTTATGCAAATCAAAATCATGTGACCAAACACTACATAGTCTGTGGGATACATACTTGCTTAAGAATATGTATCAAATATAGGAGAGAAGGGAGGAAATAGGAGAGAGTCAAGAAAGTAAGCCCTTCTTTGAACACTCCATTAAAACTGTTCCATCAACTATTCTCTGTCTCCTTAACCTGCAGAGCGCCAATTTCCATATGACATTGCCTACTATACTATTTTGTTGACTTGTTTATTGCTTTACCTCCTCCTTTAGAATATTGATTGCAATAGGAGAGACACTTTGATTTACCTTCGTATCTTCTGTGTCTAGATCAGTGCTTAGCACGTAGTGTTAAATAAATAGCCACGGATGGATAAAATGGTCCTCCCAACAATCCTAGGAATGGAGAGATTGAGATCTCCCTTTTACAGGTGAGCAAAGCGACATCAAGTCCCTTGTATCAAACAAAAGATCAGGCAGATGGAAGGCCCAAGGTTTTGACAAAGTGTTAGGATTCCAAGTCCTGTGCTGTTTCCATTACATCACAGCAATCTTCCTAAAATCATATTAAATAGAGCACAGAGCTGTATTCAATCTGTGGAAGCAGCATTAAAAACAAGTTTTTCCCCGGGAAGCTAGCTGTATTGTTAAAGCACTACAGAAAACATTTTTAAAAGGCGGTGCTTGCAAATATGAGCACACCAGAGATTCTCCTGTGAATGTTGCTGAGAAAGTTATTACTCATGTAAGAGGTGGGCAGATAACCTTTCTAGGCTGACTGGCATTTGATCACTGACATTTTAAAATCCTTGATATTTTGATCTTTTCCCATGTAAATCATGGTTCCCCAGTTTACGGTATTTTAATTAAGAAAAGGTTGATAACAGCCCCTGATTAAGGTCAGAGCATCCTTTGAAGTAATCATATTGTTACCAACAAATATATTGTGCTTGAGAGAATGGTGCAGAGGAGGCCCCTAAGTTGAGAAGGAGGAAGCAAACTTGGGCTATGTTTGCCATTAAACATAGAGATTTAAAAGATTCAAGGGAGTACAATTTTTAGAGGCATTATTCTTCACTTTCCTTTTCTTGCAATTTATATAACTCATGAGCTTTCCACAGGTTCTTCTAATAAGCCCCAAACTCTCGCTAAGGGCCACACCGAACGTCACAGATGACCCAGGAATAATAAGCCAACTGACTAGTTGATTGGCAGCGAGAACTTAAATCTGCCGAAACATTTCTTCAAACTCAAAATACCAGACTTTTTATTTAATAATTCTAAATGATCTGTCTCTACCCAGATGCTTCTGTCTGATTTTGTGTATAAATAGTCACATGACGTGGATGTGATGTTTCTTCCTCCCTCACTGCTGACAGGTCACGGTTGACATCTTAGACCAGAATGATGAAGCACCTGTCTGCACACCCTCTCTACACAAGGCAGTCATTTTTTACAATGTTGTTACTGGGACAAACGTGAACAGTTTCCTGCCACGACAGAGATTCACAAGATTTTGAAATGTGCTTTGAGATGGTTTCTGGTGGATAATTTTATTATTTCTTTTAATCATGAACATGTGTCAAGTTGATATAACCTCTGACATAAATAATACAATCTTAGAAATAACTATGTTTATAAAGATTAAACTCATATCTATGGCATTGTTTCCTCAAGGAACATTTTTCACTTCTATATGTCCTATCTAATTCTTCCTATGGTGGAACTATCCATGATTTCAATGTTGCTGGACAATGAAGAGAATTTGGACCTTCGAGATTAAGTTACAAGTGACTATGTCTGCTGTCCACGGTACTGGCTGAAAATAGCAGCCTTTTTTCCATGTGATGGTAATACAGAGCCACTAGGACAGAGGTTTTCTACTGTATTATTGTTGGATTTACACAGATCTGTACGTACATATGGAAGATCTTGGTACGTATGGAAGAAGTTTATTGAAGGCCAAATATGTTCTAGGAGGAGGGTACACGGTAGTGTACAAGACAGATACAGATCCTGTATTCATGGAACTCATGATTCATTAAACCACTAGTAACATCAACGATTATAAAATTATAAAATATGACAAGTTTCATAAGGGAAAACTACTGGGTATCATGAGAAGGTATAACAAGAAGTACTTAAAGTATGGAGGTCAGACCTGCTGTCATGTAGTTGAAAGAATGGGAGCGTGGACGTGAGTTAATGTTCCCAACTAATTGTAAAGGCTACTTCAATGTCTGCTCCTTTTGCTAGATGATAATCATGTAGGTGGAGACTGTGTGCATCTTGTTTACAACAGTGTCTCCAGGGCTATTGAGACTTGATTTGAAATTTAGTAGGAGCTCAATAGATATTTGTGGTCTGACTGGCCCATTTGATATTGATCCAGACTAAGCTGAAAGTGGGAATAAAATTCTCCAAGTGGGAGATAAAGGAAGGGAAAGCATTTAGGCAGAATAATTTGATAATAGTGTGAGGCTTGCTGATCACATATGGGGATCAGACCCATGATCTTAACCTTTAAAACAATTTTTTCCAGCCAACTGAATTTATTGCTTTCTTGATTTCATTTTTATTATAAGCCTGGTATAGGTATAAGGATTCAGAGAATAATAAAAATTCTATTTAGTTACACCTACTGTGTTTCAAAAGCTGTGTAAAGCAGCTTGAGAAAACCTTTTAACATATCTTAAAATACTTATAATTTTTGATTTACCCCTTTTAAAGGAAACGTGAACCATCATTTTGGATTTGACCCAACTCGGGGCTCAAATACTCCAAAATTAATTGTGAAGAATCCTTTTAACTTTGAATCTGGAGCTGAACTGCAGCAGCAGTACCATCTTGTAGTGCACATAATTGATGACAACCTGAAATACGGCAAAGCCACCAAGCCCAGGACAGGCACCGCTATTATAGATATTTATGTGACAAGGACTAATACACCACCTCCTCTAACCACCAGCTCTGAAGTAAGGAGTTATGGAATTTAATTTGGGTCTATGTGTGCAAAATGTCCTACTGCAAATTCAGGTTTCATCCAAAAAGGCTAAAAGGCTACTCAGGGCAGTACCTCCACCCATATGCCTTTTCACTTGGGCACCACCCCATCCAGCCACCAGGCCACAATTCAGAAAATACACTGGGTGCATGAGAGACAATTTGTGATCATTGCAGGTGCAGAATAGGGGACCCCTGAGCAACTGATTGTATCTGAATGCTCTGAAGTCCTGCCCACTAGAAAGGCCCACTCATCAATGAATTCTATCAAGTAAACACCTCTATAATTGGGCACTTTTAAACATTATTCTCTAGTGGCAGTGTTATTCACAGCAACAGACACCTACCCTGTGCTAGGCACTGTGTTCCAGGGCTTATATTTTTCATTTCATCTAATCTTTGATCTCATCCTATGAAACTGAACAGACCCTTCAGTATTTTGTTATTTCCAAAAACAGATAAGTAAAATCTCTGTATAACTCAAGAATGGTTTCTGAGTCACCCAAGGATAAAGTCTGTTCAGTAGACTTTACAGTTAGTGTATTTTACCATCTTCTATGCTTTAAGATAGAGGCATTTTTTTTAACAACATGGATGATAAATCTTTCCACCAGGATATTTGATTTTCAAGAACACACTGTTCTCTCACGTTGCACAAACGGGTTTACCCTGCATTGAGTAGATAATAGAGGCATACAAGCCTAAAAGAAACTCAGATACCATCTGGTTCAACTCCTTGATTTTACAGATGAGAAAATTGAGGTGAAAGAGGAGAGATGGTTTTGTTCAAGCTCGCAGAGCAGTCATTTGCATGCAATTCAAGTCTTTGGATGCTTAAATCGGTGCCTTCTCTAGGCATGTGTGTTTCTTAGTATCATCTGTGGTAGTTAAAAATTCTATATATCTGAGTCAATACCCCACTGTCTATAGGACCATGGCTCTATACTGATGCTATTATGTGTAAACAGATGTTCTCTGAAAACAGAGACTAATGCTCTGTTTGCTTTGAAATAATATATCCCAGCAAAGAAAAGTTCTCACCATTGTGTACACAGCTATCAACACATACAAATCCAGTGACTGGTATACTCCTTTCATCTTCACTCTGATGACTATTTTCTTTGCTGGGTTGGTTTCCTGGATATGCTTCCTGCTTTGGAGATACGGAAACATTATAAGATGCTACCATAAAATGGCCAACGAAGTCTCCAAGACCAAACCCAAGTATGCGATTTTTCTTTCTAAGCTTCTGTTATAAACAGTTGAAATCATTAGGGGTTTGATGATCTTACTCTAAAAGCTTCTGCCTAATTTTGCCAATTTTGAGGGGCACAGAGGAAAGCACTTGGGGGTACCAAACTTGATAGTCCCCTTCACCATTGCTCCAAACCTACTGTCAGAAACATTTGGAGACCCTTGTTTAAACAACAGCAGCAACGTACCCTCCGGTTCTACCTTAGAACATCTGAAACAGATTTTCTGTGAGAATATATTTTAAACAAATCAGTTTGTGAGCAGACATACCCAACAACTCCTCAGATTATTTTGATGCATGGGCAGTGGTTGACAACCACTGGGAACTAGCCTAGGGGCAGGTGATAAAGGCAGGCACCCTCTCCATACTTGTTTTGTATCTACGTGAAGCTGGGCAGAGAGGCCAAAGAAATGGATAGAAAACGAACCTGCTTTCATTGTGATCTGAAAATAGTTCTTCAGGGCGCAGAATGCCATGGCTTCAAAAATAGAGTTGAATATGAATTCTTATTAGCTAAGTAGAGACAATTTATGAGTCAGTGTGGGGGGGGAGTGACGGTTAATGAGACCCGTTTATTATTCCCCACACAGCATTTAAAAAAAAATGTGAGTGGGAGTGGGAAATAGTCGTGTGCTGTACAAAATGGAAATTCTTTTTTTTGCCACTTGTTATCATAGTGAAGCTGATGTTTTGTCAAATTTTCTTTTCCTACAGAGGAATAAAGTATATGGCAGGTAAGATACAGCTGGCTAGTTGTCACATGATTATTTTGAATTGTGTGATTTTAAAAAAGCCACTCTCCTGAGAACTGCCATTTATTTATTTATTGAACAGGAGTTAGAAATCAAAAGGAAAAGGTTGTCACTGGAAACAGAAATAAAAAACTGGAAGTGTTAACAGTAAGTACATTTTTGTGATTCTCTCCCCCGTGGAAGAGGACCACATTTTCTCTATAATTATGGCTCAGTGGAAAGTTCTTCCATATTAACATACAGTAAATCTAGTCAGGCATTGTAGAAAGGAGATACCATTCTTTCAATTCATCTGCTTCTGCTGAATTTCTGTGTATTAAGAAACTGAGATTTTCAGATCCAGTCTTAGAATCTGGCTCAGGTCAAAACTTGCTGTAAATATTTTACGTGTATTCAATAAAAACAACTCTCGACAAATGGAAACCCAGCTTTATCCACCATTTCTTAAAAATAAGATCTAGATTGGAAAATAGGTTATCTGTGTCATAGAGCTGAATATTTCTTCAACCGTGGAGTTTCTTAGTAGATGGTAAAATCTATAGCTACTCTCCTGTATTAGTTTCCTCGGGCTGCCATAACAACGTACCACAGACTGGGTGGCTTCCACAACAGAAATTTACTTTTTCTCAGTTCTAGAGCTTAGAAGTCCTAGGTGAAGGTGTTGGCAGGTTTTATGTCTCCCAAGCTCTCTCTCCTTGGCTCGCAGATGATGCCTCTTTCTATGTCCTCACCTTGCTCTTCCTCATCTGTGTCCTAATCTCTTGTTCTTTTAACAACATCAGTTATATTGGATTAAGCCCCACCCATATGAACTCATTTTACTTTAATTATCTCTTTAAGGTCCTATCTCCATATTCTGATGTCCTGGGGATTAGGGTTTGAACACGTGAAATTTGGGAGAACCTAATTCATCCAGGAACACCTCCCACCTCAGTGAGAGACTTCACATCAATACAAAGACCTGAGTTCAGGGAGGGCGTGGTGGGCAGACTGAGTGGGGACTGGGATGGGAGGAGACAAGAACAGCAAGGAGTTTTTGGAGCCTAGGTGGCTAGCCTTCTATACACTGGAAAGATGAGGTAATTTATAAGAAATCATCTGCTCAAAGTACTCAATATACACCAAAATTCAATACGATCAAAACGAATAAACTGACTTTATTGCTAACATTTTGTGCTTTTAAAAAGGAAACCATTGTGTATGAGACTGTGCTTGACAGAAAAGCCATTGATCCAGGTATGGTGCTTGAATATCTTTTGAGTTTAGCACATTTTGTCTATTTGGATGTGAAACCACGTGAACAAATTACTTATTCATTATGCTTTCATGAGACTCTGCCCTAAAGCAAACCATTCGAGGGCCAGGCAGGTAAAATAAATGACTGAAAGGGGCCACATAAGACAGTAAGTTCAAACATCAATGGCAGCTGGTGCTTGGGGGACGTGGCTATTACTCAGCTCCATCAAAGTATTGTATCCATTTTATGCCCATTGAAACAGAGGCTCAGAGAGGTTAGGGAATGTGTTTAGGGTCACACAGCTTTCTTTCCTTTCAAAGAAAGGAAGGAGAAAAGTTGGTGAAGCTTTTGGAACAGAGACTGAATCTTAACTGTGGTAGAACAGAGGCAGATGGATGGAGGTAGGTAGGCTCTTGGCTACAAGAGCAGTGAGGAGACTGTCATGTGCCTGCAGTGGGTGGAGGGTCTTGTACCAGACTTCTTGGTGGAGGAATGGCAGAGTGGCCTACAGCAGACCTCGAGACTCTTCTCCTGATTCTTCTTCTTCTTATTACTGAAAATAATAAAAGTTACTATATGCCATTTCTTGTTTCCATCTAAAAATTTTTTTAGTGTGTATTTAATAAACAACTATTTAGCACTTTCAATGTACCAGGATGGTTCTCAGAACTTTATAATTATTAACCTATTTATTTTTTTTGTTGTGTTAAATATACACAAAATTTACCATTTAAACTGTTTTTAAATGTACATTTCTGTGGTATTAAGTACCTTCACATTGTTGTGCAACCATCACCACCATCCATCTCCAGAACTTTTTCATTTTTCTCAACTGAAATTCATTAAACAGTAACTCTCCATTTCCTCCTCCCTCCCAGTCCCTGGTAATCACCATTTTCCTTTCCGTCTCTATGAATGACTATTCTAGCCACTTCCTACAAGTGGGATCATACAGTATTTGTCCTTTGTGATGGCTTTATTCACAAAGCATAACATCTTCAAGCTTCATCCATGTTGTAGCGTGTGCCAGAACTTCCTTCCTTTTTAAGGCTAAATAACATTCCATTGTATGTATGGATCTCATTTTATTTATCCGTCCACCCAGCAATGGGCACATGGATTGCTTCTACCTTCTGCTATTAATTCTATTAGGTAACCTATTTAATTTTAATATTATTCCTTGCACACAAAGATTTTATATTTACGCATTTGCAGACTTATTATAAGATGTTTCTAGGGCATTTCTAGGATTGAATCATAGTCCACATTTGTTGAATTCGTAGTATGATTCAAAACTCTTTTATATGAACTGTTCATCTCACTACTATTCGTGAAGTAGTGACTATGATTATTACCCTCCTTTTACAAATGAGAAAAGTGTGGCACAGAGACAGGTAACGTCCCCAGAATCACAGTGTAGTGAGAGGAAAGAGTCAGGACTAAAAGCCACACAGTCTGATACAGGAACCCTCCCACTAACATTAGTCAAGACCTCTCCTGCCAATGGCTTGGTAAAAACCAGCCCATTAACAAACACTGGGCCCTAGGTCGCTCCATTCGACAAAACAAAAACACGTGTATGTGGTCTAACAAAGACAGCAGGGATTGCAAATCACCTTTTGTCCCTTCAGCGTTTGGCTGATCATCGTTGCCTTTGCTTTTCTTAATGCTGAGGATATGGTGTGTTTAGACCCATGCGTTTGGCTTTATTTTGCACCAGGATGCTTGGTGTGTGACTCAGCAATTAGTTTCAGTTCCAACGTACACTAGTGAATAGTTGTACAGGTTTGTTGGCAGAGGGAGGGGTTTATGATGGAAATGCATCGTCTGCTCTAGCACGGGGTGGGCGAAAGAATCGCCTGGCGGAAGAATCACCTTTCAATTGATGGATTTTTGACAGGTGACTCAGCACACTGAATTGTCACATGACAGAGAAGAGAAACATTTTCAAATAAAAATAAGGTTAGCTGTTTGTGGTGGGAAGTACCATCATTTATCAAATGCTCTTGGGCATTGTTTTATTTATGGTGTCTAATGGAAGTGGAAGACGGCATGGCCCCCTACCCTAGGTGGTTAGTATTTAGAGCTCTGTAGCTGGACTCCCTGGGTTCAAATCTAGGTCTGCCACTTATACATGGTGTGGCCTTGGCAAGTTACTTAACATCTCTGTGCCCCAGTTTCCTCATCTGTAAAATGAGGCTCATAATATGTAATATCTCACAAGGATGATGAATGGGTTAATTGAATTAATATATAAAAACAGAGAGTCTGACAAATAGTAAATACTAAAGCAGTCAGCTATTATTATTGTTTTTATTAATTACACCCTAGTCAGCTAAGAAACAACAATTGGTTGACTTCCTACTCTATCAGGCCCTATTTACCCTGTTTATTTTCTCATGTATTATCCTTATGTCATTATTATTTCTATGAAGGATTGATTGACTAAAAACTCACACACCGTAAAAGGTGCACCACTTTAGGGACAATTAATAAAATAGTTTGCTATACTCTTTTTTAAAACTTTTGATTTTACAATAACTGCAGGCTAACAAGAAATTGCAAAAAAAAAAATGGTACAGAAAGGATTGTGTACCATTTTCATCACCTAGCTTCCTCCAAAGGCAACATCTTTCATAACCACAGCACCAAAACCTGGACATTGACGTTGGTATAATACAATTAACTAGATTGCAGCCTTTGCTCTGATTTGACCGGTTTTCACATGCACCTATTTTTCTATGTGTCTCTGTGAATAGTTTTATGACAGTTAATCACCTATATATTAGATTCAAAAACCACGACCACAGTCAAGATAAAGAACTGTTCCTTCACCCCAAAAGTGCTCTCTTGGGCTAAAGGGGCAACGTTTAATGCATGTGAAATCACATGCTGCTTCAAGTTTTGCTTCTAATTTTTCTTCTGGTAACAAAGCAAAACTTGAGAAGATGAGTAACTTGTCACTAGGCTGCTATACAGCAAATGCTCAATAAACACTTTGTGGGACGAATAAATGCTTTGTGACTTCATTATAATTCACTTTCTCTGTGTTTTGGGTCCTTCTCCCTACAGTCTCTGGGAACGTGTATAAATATAGCAGCAGAACAGGTGCAAGAAAGTGCAAGAAGCCCCCCAGGCACCAGGAGGGGTCCCTGACAAACATATACTCCCTCCCAGAGGCCCATCCTTCTGAGGCGTCTACATCCTTAAAAATTCCTGTGCACGGGTAGCGTTTTCCTGGGTCTCTGAATGATTGCTTTTTTGGGGTCTGTCACTATCGATGGGCACTTTACCCTTGGCTGTTAAAAATTAAATTGTAGATATGAGGCCAGCTGCTTTGCTTGTGTTTATAGCCTTCTGTAATCTTCCAATTCAGTGCTGAGTGAGGGCAGCAGGAGTGGTCAGCCTTGAGTCTCTGAATACGTTTTGCTGAAAACTAGCCACTAAATTGACACATGTTCCTTGTCTGACTTTGATGGGTGGGAGGTATGCTTGTGAGGACTGGAGGCCTTGTTTTGCTCACTGCAGTAGCCCTAGCGTGTGCTTGGCACCTAGTGGGGACGCCATGAATATTTGGTGAATAAATATCTTTGACTAAATGAATTCAGATCTCTTGCTTTTAATTTACATCACTTGTTGCTCCTGTGACCCATGGAACAGAAAGAGGAATTATCTTTGGAAAAGAACCTTTTTGGCTTCTGGAGGTCATAAAAAATGCAGGATTTTCCTCAGCATTTTTAAAAAGCACCATTGATCTTGCTTTTAATTTTCTTTTTATAGCGCTTTGGAGAATGACCACCTGAAAATTTTACTTATTAATCACTGGCCAAAGAAATGTTGGCATCCAGTCTTTTGAGAGCTATGTACTTAGACAAGTAGTTCTTAAATACCTAGGAGCTCTCTGGTCATCCTCCTTGGTTGTAGAAGACATAATAGCAGGAAACCAGAAGGATTGTTGATGGTACAGGGTAAATCTACACTCAACCCAAAACAGAGTTAAAGTTGGGATAATTTTTTTTTTAAAAAAAACAAAATGTTATTCAAAGTCAAACTGACCATGCGCCAAGAACTAAAGTGTATTTGAGTCAGAGGGTAAGGGGAACTTGGATAATCAGAAATATCAGCCTTGTTGTTTATACCCCTTTGCACGTGTACACATAGAATTTTTTCAGTCCAGCATCACTTCACTTCCCAACAAGAGAGCACCTGAAAATAAACAGGCTCATATTTTATGTGCCTAGCTCAGATGGGTTGATCCTCAGGAGGTGCTGGTGTGGGGCACAGCAGTGGATTTGAAGTCTGAAACTTGGACAAGTCATACCGCCTCTCAGAAGTTTGCTTTTCTTTGAGAAAATGTATACAGTCATTCTCGCCCCATTTCTATCTCATTGTTCTGTTGTGAGAAACAACATAAAACAGTTGAGATTCCATGTTTGGCAGCACTTTTTGAACAGTAAGCACTATTTAAGTGTAAAATAGGATTAGTTTCATTACGTCAAAATTGGCCGCTCAGAGAGCAGTGACTTGGAAGACAGAGACGGTCACTGCATGTTTCTAAGCTAACCTATGTTGGAATTGGTTGGTAATTAGCTTCACAACTTCTGTGAAAGGAATATACTGCCTTGTTCCAGATGGCACGATAATTCTTCACCAGGGGAGAGACCAAGGATTGTTTGGGAAAATGTTCTCCCCTCTCCAGCAAGGCTCTCACTGGATCAATTATGCTAAGATGGATGTAGATATGTGAGTCTCCATCTGCCATCACCTGAACTTTTGAGGGGAAAAAAAAACCATTTATAAACTTTCTTTTCAAAGTCTGCATTGGATCAATTAGTACTTACTCTGCCTGTACCCAAGTCAAGAAAAATTGGTAAGTGGTAAGTTGAGTGTTTACTTTCTTTTGTTGAGTTGCTTTGGGTCTCAGTTTCAGACATGGCCAAGGAAGAATGCCTGAGCTGGTGTTGACCATGGGGCAGTTGTTTGGGAGGAAGCTGAAGAGGGCTGCTCTCAGGGGCACGACTCTGGAATCTGACCTCTCTATGGGGTCAGAACCAATTTGCCTCCAAACTCTAGATGTTCTTTTCTCCTCCAGTTTGCTGAGGCTGCCATAACACATCGCCAATAAATGGTGGCTTGAAACAACAGAAATTTATTCTCTCACAGTTCTGGAAGCTACAATTCTAAAATCAAAGGGTTGTCAGGGCCACATTCCCTCTGGAGGCTCTAGAGGAGCATGCATTCCTTGCCTCTTCCAGCTTCTGGGGGCTGCCCTGGCCTTCCTGGGTTTGTGGCTGCGTACCTCTCCCCCCTGACTCTGCTTTACATTGTTTTCTCTTCTAGGTGTCAAAATGCTGTCAAATTTCCCTCTGCCTCGCTCTTATAAAGGACATTGATTATTGGATACAGGGCCCACACAGACAATCGGGGTTCATCTCCTCATCTCACCATCCTCAGCTTACACCTGGAAAGACATTTTCCAATAAGGTTCTGAGGATTAGGACACGGACAAATCTTTTTGGGGGTTATTATTCTACAAACTACAATAATTTTAAAAGTCTTTAATATGGAGTATATAAATCAATACACTCTTTCCGGTGAACAGTATGACTACTTTACCTGATTTAAAAAATATTCGAGTACCTACAGTGTACCAAGATTGTTTCAAGGCCTTTAATGAATAAACTCAGATGCCTGTGACCTGATAGTTTTACTGATTGGAATTTCCCTGTAAATATGCTTACAAAAGATCTACAAAAGGTTTTTTTTTAAGATGGTAGCTGATGGTCTCATTGAGTGTAAGAGAAAAACAACTGGAGTAACATTTAGTGCCCATTCATAAGGGATTGGTTGGAAAATCACATTGAGTTCATATTCATGTCATGGAATGTATGATGTAGCTATTAAAAGAATTAGACATGTGGATATGTAAAATACATTAAGTGATAGGGTTGGGCAAACTACAGAATTCTTCTTAGTATACATAACTAAAAATAAGCATCTGTATAGATACATATGTCAGTATACTCATAAACTTTAGGGGGGAGTGAGAAATCACAGGAAACTCTAGTGTTTATCTTTTTAGAGAAATTTGGGGGGAGGGAAATGCAGAGAATGAAGGAAGTATTTTATTTTTCATAGTTTTATGAACCATTGAATTTTCTAAATGTATACATGTGTTTATTTTTTAATAATGTAAATAGGTTTTATCTGGTGGTGAGAATTTAGGACATTCATTTCTTTTTTTGATACTTTGCTCTGGAGTTTTAAGAAGTCTGAGGCTTTTCTTTCCAATCAACTTGAAACTAGGTTCAGATCTTTCTACTGCCTGGGTTATTTTCTTCTTTGATTCGTATAATTATTGTTGCACTTCCATCTGCCTCTTTTCCTCCTTGTGAAATTGATTATTCTCCTGTTAGGTTCGCGGGATTTAGTAGCTAATCTCTTATCTTTTCCACTCATGACTTCTAACACATTGAATTATTGCTCTGCTGTTTCAGAGATTTCTTTCACTTGATTGTCTGAGTCACTAATTTGGGTCTCCCCAGTGACCACTCAATTTCAGCTCATCTACTGATTTGTAAAAGTTTTAAAGTCATATTTTTAGTTCCAGGAAGGGGTGTGTGTGTGTGTGTGTGTGTGTGCGCGTGTGTGCACGCGTGTGTGTGTAGGGCAGGTTTGCACACATGCACATTATTCATGGAATCTGTCATTTTATTATGTTTTTGTAGAAGTTGTACATTTCAGCAGAGATCTGTTCTGAGTGTTTTATATTTTCTGCCTCACGGTTCATGGTTCCCATAGGCTCTTGGGCCCCTTGGGCTTCTTGTCGTTTTTCCCTGTCTGCTTTGGGGCTGAGGTCCAGGTGCTATGGACTTTTCTGAGGCAGTGGTGGAGCCACTGCTGTCTCTCCTGGGTGGACTGACGGGACAGCAGGAGCAGGCATCAGACCTCTCCTGAAACAGGGCTTCCCTTGGCTTCTCAGTCCAGGGACACAGGACTTTCTTGCCAGACCCTCTCAGTGCTTCCACGGGTCTTTGGGAGTCAGGGAGACATAGCATCTCCTTACTGATTAATGTCCTATTCTCTCTGGTGGAGGTGGGGGGTGTCCAGTGAGTTTGAACTCCAGAAGTGGCATCTTCCCTTTCAGCTCCGTGCAAAGAGGCTCTCCTCTGCTGGTCCTATGGTTCTCTTCTGGTTTGAAAGGGAGAAAATCTTGGTCAACTTTCAATTACTTCCTTATGGGTTATCTACACACCACCTGGAGCTGCCCCACCCAGCCAAGCCCGGCCTTGAGCAAGACCCACAGCCAATCTACAGATGCAGGAGTCTGGCTCCAATGAGCAGAACTGCCCAGCTAAGGCCTAGATCAGCTATCCTTTAGACATGTGAACTACAACAAAAAATGAGACTTGCTCAAAGCCACTGGTTTGTTATACAGGAACAGCTAGCTAACTGATGCCAGAAAGGAGGTGGCATCCTGTCTTTCATATTTCTTTCTCTTTTTTAAAAAAAGTCCACAAATAAGTGTTGTTAAAAAAAAAAAAAGAAAAAAAACCCCAAAAAACTGAGACCAAAGAAAATATTTAGCAGGTGGAAAGAGAGAGCTGATGTAAATTGCACTAAGGTGAAGTTGTAGAACCTCGGAGTTAAAAATACTGGACTCTATTTTGCTTGAAGATGGGGGGCTGTGGCCAAAGTTCCATTCTATAGCCCCTGGCTCAAGAGAAGGGCCCAACAAAGCTTTATTCAATAAATTACCTCTGAAATATTCCCAGTCAAATCCTTATCTGAGAGACTAATTGAAAAGAATTTCCCCTACAATATTTCCAGTGCTGGTCCTAGGTCTTCTTAACTACCTTTATGACGGGGAACTCGCTACCCACCAGGCAACTCTTTCCTTTGGGGCACAACAATAATTATTAGAATTATTTTATGGATGCAGAGAGGAAATCTAGTTCACAGTGTGAAATCTAAATGAAATAATTCAAAACCATGAGTTTTTCCCTTGTTAAGAAGCCCCCTTGGATGAAATGGGCGTATTTTCACCAGCTGGCAAAGAAGCTACAATGGATAAAAACGTCTGCATCATAGCTTCCATTTAGCATCGTTACCTTCAATTCCATCCAGCTCCAGAATTACTCTCCTTCCTCTATAATAAATGGTTTACTTTCAGTTGGGAAAAGCAAAACGATCCCTTTCGGATTAAAATTACCTAGGAATGTAATTAATGGTATCTCAAATTGTTAGCTCATCTTAACTCTCTGAGGATGTCTTTAAATAGGAAAAATTGGCACTTTTATTGTGTTCTTGATGTATTAGTTCTTGTGTACTAGTACACACGGTTACGGGGCTAGTCCAGACACTCTGTTGGATGGAAAACATATTTAGTTTGTGTTTATTGCAGTGAAAAACAACATTAGATTTAAACAGTTCCTATTTAATGTTGCATGGTATCTTAACACCCACCAACCTGCCTGATTGTAGGTAAGGCTCAAGGACAATCAGTTGAGTTCTCTCTCACTCATCCTTTTAGAATAAGTCAATATGAAGGTCTCTATTCAATTTATGTTAAATGATCAGTAAAATATCTAATGCACAGTGTTTGAGAAAAGTCCTCACCCCTGACCTCAGGAACTCACCTAAGTCAGGGAGACAGACCCACCAGTTGTGACAACTGAAGGTGTCTTCAGACATTGCCAGACGGCTCTCAGAGGGCACAATATACCTGCCTAAGAACCACTGGTCTCAGAGTTCTGCCTGGGGAGGCAGCCTCCAGGTAAAGGACATGAAACCTTTAGCATGTTTCAAAACATTCCTTCTCTGTGGGCCTTGATCTCCAACCTGAGCTGCTTCCTCAGGAGAGAGGGGGCAATGGCTCTTTGAATTAATCATCACTGAACCAGAAGATGGGAGAGTCCCCTGTTTCCTCATTAACGAGGTTCAGTTCCCGACTGGCCTGCTGGTAGCTGTGCCAAATCTCAGAATCAGCCTCTGACTCCCACACCTTGGTCCTTGGAGAGCCCTCTCACCCCCAGGCAGCCTGTACGTGGGTGCTGGTTTGTGTTTACACACTGAGGGAGGCTGCGTTCCTAAGGCACTCTGATAGCACTAAGAGTCGGTTTTCTGTCTCTAGGACTAATTTGAACATGAGCAGGGCAAAGTCATTTACTCAAAAGCTCAAAAATTGGGTTTCATGGGAACCTTCAAAAATAATTAGCACCTAAATACTGTTTGAACATTCAGGATCATATATGAATGTATATATGTGTTCATAAACTTATTTAAGTTTTCACTTTTTCCCTTCTATCACAAATAATCCATTTCCACTGAAGAAAATTCAAAACTATAGATCAAGAATAGAGACAAATCATTTGTCATTTTAGTACCTAGGGATAATTATAGTTAATATTTTGAAAAATAATCTTCCAGATACTCCTTATAATATAAATAGATGAAATATGAATTTTATAATGAAAATAGGATCATATTGTGATAACTCTCTCTGTTCTCCTTATGATATAGGCTGAGCCTATATTTTCTGCATCGCCACTCTTTTTTTTGGTGATTCCTGACCCTTTATTTACAGCGAAACCTTCTGAGGGAGGGAGATTTGTCTTACGACCACCCTCACTGATTTTCGGAGGGGATAAAGGTTAGGATGGGGAGCTTTGCCGACCATGTTCTGCACCATCTCACTCACGCCCACAGGGTCCCCCCCTCCTCCTCCCCCCTCCCCTCCCCCTCCTCCCCCCTCCCCTCCCCCCAGCCAGCCTGGGGATGGAGGGCTAGCTCTGACTCACTTTGCAGCTTCGCCTGGAGAAATTGAAGGCTGAATCCTGAAGGAGATCTCCGCTGATAATATAAAGCTGTACAGAGGACTTCAAAATACCATCTCCAGCAGTCAGCTCCTCGCGCGTTAATGCCGCTTACATAATACCTATCCATCTATAGGATTTACAAGGGCATAGAAAGAAAACTTTTCTCACAAAATCAAACTTTTCCTGTCTTTTAAGGTCAAGTTTTAGAGAAAAATGCTTTGGGCTGACCTTGGGGAGCATATACGGACCCAGAGGGAAAGACTGGCCTGAGCGATGCCTACAGTTTCAGGGCGGCCCCTGGGGCTGCATGGCTCCAGCTGGGGGCTAGTAGTGGTTTGCTGTTCATTAGTCCTGTGACCTTGGGGCCAATCACTGCCTCTGTCTCGGCTTCCATCTCTTCTTCTGTACAAGTACTCCCCCCCCCCTTTTTTTTAAACACCAAATACTTGTTTGACTCTTACTTTGAGTCTGGTATATTCTGGTGCTGTGGATGGAGCAGTAAGTCCTCTGTGCCCTCCGGAGTTTGCTGCTTAAAGCTGAGCTGTCCACTGTGATAGCCATGAACCACATGTGGTTATTGTACACTTGAGATGTGGCTGGTCCCAACTGGGTTGTGCTGTAGGTATAAAATACACATGGGGTTTTGAAGACTTAACATGAAAAAAAAATGTGCAGTATACCTTCAATACTTTTTTTTTTTATATTGATGACAGGTTGAAATGGTAGCATTTTGGATATTGGGTTAAATAAAATGTATTAGTACAACTAATTTCATCTGCTTCGTTTCCACTTCTTAAAATGTGCTGCAAGAACATTTAAAATGACATCCATGCCTCCCATCACGGTTCTAATGGGCAGGGCTGGTCTAAAGGGGAGACAGGCAGTAAGATGCAGGGTCGACACGATTATGTCATTACAAGAGTGCCAGCACTTAGGAAGTACAGGGTCTTTGAGAGCAGCCAGGAGGGACATGTGACCTTGTCTGAGGGGTTCCCTGAAGGATGAGGGAGAGCGAGCCAGGTGAAGGGTGAGGTGGACGCTGGAGGAAAAGGATCTTCCTGGAGGGAAAGAACAGCAAATATGAATCAGCACGTCTGAGGAAGAGAAGGAGGGCTGGCGTGGCTGGAGTTCAGAGAGGAGAAGGGAGATGATGGAGAGCGGTGGGGGAGGTGCAGCACGGCCTTGCTGAAGATTTGGGTTGTGATGCCGAGGGATGGAGAGGAAGGCTGGGCAGGGGAATGGCATGATCACGCCTGAAAAAAGTCAAATTGCCATGGCTGGAAAATTGGGCCGAATCCTTCGGGAAATGGAGACAGTTATTTCCCTGGTGGTGTTTTCAGGTGAGTTCTTGCTAAGGTTTGTTCCAAGGAGGAGGAGTCATCATCCCTGACCTCAGAAACTCACCTGAGTCAGGGAGACAGACCCACACGAAGCTCCCTTCACAATGCAAGGGGGGTGGAGTTTTAGCAAGGCGTCTGGGAGAATTTGGGGAGCAGGATTTAAAAAAAATTTTTTTCCCCACATCATGTGGCATGTGGGATCTTAGTTCCCCAACCAGGGATCGAACCCGTGCCCCTGCATTGGAAGGATGGAGTCTTAACCACTGGACAACTAGGGAAGTCCTGGGGAGCAGGACTGACATGGAAGAGAGAAGGCTGGGCAGGATGTTCTTGGTAGTACAAGATAGCTTCCGTGTGGCAGTGTGCTGTCTTCATATTCTGGACTCTCTGTAGGTACACCGAGGGCGTTATCTCAATTGGTTTTTAAGCAACACTGTAAGCTAGGCGCTCTTATCTTCACTTCCTAGGTAACATTAAAGTTTGGGGGTGAAGTAACATGCCTGACCTTCACATAAATATTCAATAAACCCTGTTAATAACCAGTAGACCAAGAATTGGAATGTGGCTTGGTCTAATTCCAGAGGCTCCTGCTCTTCATATACGTAGAGAAATAGCAAGCTAATAACATACGGCTTTTTTTTTTTTTTAAGAGGCATTTTATTTTAGTTTTTTTCTCTTTTTTCTTTTATTGAAATATAATTGACATACAATAAACTACATATATTTAAAGGGTACAATTTGATATTTTTTTCTTATTAGCAATGAATATATGGCGATTCCAATCTCCCAATTCATCCCCCCCAACTCCCCCCCCCACTTCCCCCTCTTGGTGTCCATATGTTTGTTCTCTACATCTGGGTCTCTATATCTGCCTTGCAAGCTGGTTGATTTGTACCATTTTTCTATAGCCCACATATATGTGTTAATATACAATATTTGTTTTTCTCTTTCTGACTCACTTCACTCTGTATGACAGTCTCTAGGTCCATCCATGTCTCTACAAATGTCCCAATTTCATTCCTTTTTTTTTTAAGCTTTTTATTGGAATATAATTGCTTTACACTGTTGTGCCAGTTTTTTCTGTACAACAAAGTGAATCAGCTATATTTATGCATATATCCCTTCCCTCCCATGACTCCTTCCCATCCTCCCTATCCCAACCCTCTCAAGTCATCCCCCATCATAGAGTTGATCTCCCTGTATTAAGCAGCAGCTTCCCACTAGCTAGCTATTTTATATTTGGTGGTATACCTGCGTCAACGCTGCTCTCTCACTTCGTCCCGGCTTCCCATTTGCCCTCCCCGCCCACCCCTTGTCCTCAAGTCCGTTCTCTACATCTGCATAAGAGGCAACTTAAAACTGACATTTATCAAATGTTTAACATGTGCCAATCTGTGTGTGTCCAGTGGTTATGAGCACAGAAGCTATGACCAGACTTCCTGAGTTTAAATCTAGGCTCTGCCACATGACATCTCTGTGTCTCAGTCTTCCCATCTGCGAAATAGGGATGACAACAATAGTTCCTTCCTCAGGGTTGTGGTGAGGATTAAGAGACTTTATTCTTGCGATGGTGGTTGTTAAATAAAAAGCATCTTATTTAATTCTCACCATGACTCTCTTCTGTCCATCTTCCCGATGAGTTAAGCTTGTTGCCTAGTGACATGGAAACTAAGCGGCAGGGCTAGGATTCAAATCACGGTCTCCATGACTCCAGCGCCCTGTGTGTTGCTTCTTCAGTTGGGGCTGGAGCTGCAAGAATCCATGTTTCTGGTCTTTTCTCGGTGGCTGACTTCCACTGTCCCCACATCAGAGTGTTTACAAACAAGTCCAAAGTGCCCTTCCCATCTTTCCTCTTTTTGCCCATGTTCATCCCTTACTTTCCCCCTAAAAGTGGTGGGTGATGCTTTCACAAACCCTAACCTCCCAGCTAAAGCCACCCAAACTTTAATTTCTCTGTGCCTCCTTTATCTCTTTCCTGACATCACCACCTTAGTAGAACTGTTACCTGGGAAAGACTTGTGTGAAGTAAACTAGGGACAATTTGAGGGATGGAAAGACCTGGAATTCGAGCAGTGGTTCAGCTCAAGTCAATGCCAAGCTATAGCAGAGTCCAGAAGAAAGATAAGACCAGTTTTTTAAAAAATGAAGGTCTCATTCTGAAGCCGGTTATAACCTTGATCCTCTCCCCAGAAAATGAGGCAGCTTGAATGCAGAGTGGCAAGAATAGACTTTGGTTCATTTGCACATTTCCTGTAAAGGGCCAGAGAGGGAGGTATCTTAGGCTTTGTGGGCCACTGTCACAGTTCCCCGGCTCTGCCACTGCAGCTCAGAAGCAGTCACAGAAGACACATCAACAAGTGGGTGTGGCCACTCTAAAAATTTATGGGTGTTGGATTTTGAATTTCATATAATTTTCATGTGTCATGGAATAGTAATTTTCTTTTGATTGTTTTCATTCACTTAAAATGTAAAAACATACTCAGCTCATGGGCTGGATTTGGCATACGGGCCATCGCTTGGGAGCCGCTAGTCTACCCTGTGACAGGAGCAATGTGAACAAGTAGATACACCTTTCCCCGTGCACAGCTTACATGACATTTGAGTTTTCTCAGTGTGGGTTCCTTGGAACACACTTTAATATTTACCAAAAATGTTACCGATGCTCAAGAACGTTTGGGACAGACTGAGTTTGAGCAGCATTTCTTTACGGCAGGACTTCTCCGAGCTTTTAATGTGCTCACGTACTTTGTGAATTTCCAAGAGGGGACTATGACTAAGGAAACTGACAAGGCTGGACTTACTTGACTATAGAACCCTTTTACCAAACGGAACACTGTTCACAACTGGTGTTCCATGAAACACACTGTGAGGAGATGCTCTTCTCTTTTTAAATAAGAAAATGAAATCCCTTTCAAGGTCCCCCACGTGCTGAATGGAAAGATTAGTCGGAAGCTGAGGTCTGTCTCCTTCTAGGGTCACCACCTCTCTCCCAATGGCCAGGCCATGTTTGAGAATTACATTTACTCTTTTGCTACAAAGGTGGAAATGGTCCAGGGGTAGGTTCATTTAGGTATCTTCTAAAGCACATGGTGTTACTTCGTATTTGGTCATGTAAACCCTGGGTTGATTGCTTGCTTGTGTCTGTGGCTCTCAGTCCTCCCAAACTCACCCCACCATCAGCGGCTGGATTCATTTCCAATTTCACTCTTCTCACTTGTATAATTGCTGCTTTAATAATTAACTTCAAAGCCTGTCTGACCCTAAGCTCTTTGGGACTGCGGCTCCCAAATGCTAAAAGAAGCTAAAATGAGATGGGAAGAAGCTCCTACCCTTTAAAGCAAGGTGTGAGTTGTTTAAAAGCAAACATGAACACTAGGATTTAGTGGGACCGGTTTCGATTAGAATCAGAGAGCCTTTCAAGAAACTCATACAATATGAATGATTCTTGAGGCTTCAGGTGCTAAAAGACTTTAGAGTCATAGCTTAAGTGGGAGTTAGGGTTTAAAGTCAGCACATAACGCAAAAACTGTGTAGAGTCGAAATTACCCTTGAAAATCCTTTAAATCATCAATAAAGTGTCAAAAAAAAACAAAAACAAAAAACCCACGACTTTGTGTATACTCAGTAGTCTCTCTCTCTGTTTAAAAAGGTACAAAGTCTTTTTTTTCCCCATCCTCTCATGTTGTGTGTGTCTCTTGTTTCTTAGTTTAGCCCCAGATGAAGTATTGGCTTGCATTTAAGGGCCTTGCTATACAGAAACAATCTTGTCCTCTTTGGTGGTGGAATTTCCCGGAGAGATATGCACCTCTGATGTGGCCTGTTTGCCCTGAAATGTCTTATCATAAACGACATTAGATAAATCACACTGGAAAAAACGTGGTTTTATTTTTTGTCTGTTCTCCTTGGAGGGTCCCAGATTTCTTTTGAGTTTAAGTTCATCTATCACTATCATAGTGTCCTTGGCATTGTTGTGATGCTGTGTGCTCACAGACCCTGGCTGGATGCTTTACCTGCTACTGAAAAAAGATCCTGAAAAGGACATGGGTAAAATGTACGGATGAAGAATATTGATAAGGTCGAATTCAGCTGGAAGCATAAAAAGAAGGAAATAAGGTGAAATGAAGTGAAATAAATTTCTCATTAACCCTAGTCTCCACCCCATCCCCACACATACACAGGGAAGAGGGAAGGATGTTCTACTCTTAAAAGGTAAGTCTATTTCTTGTGAGATTCAACTCCAAGGTTTCTAACTCGAGTCCCCACTCTGATCCACATGCTATAGTATGTACATATCCTGCTTAGGGTCACCAAAGGGGGCACTTAGATGTGTCTGGAAACATCTTTGGAGCTGCAGCCAAGTGCTCCACCCCTGATCTATTGCCTCCATTTGGTATCAAAAGGTGTGATACGAGAATGATCTCAGGTATTGTCTCATGGATGATGCAGGATCTGAACAGAATTTTCAGAATAAGTAGAATCCAGGTGTGCTTAACATGGGCTGCATTCAAAAATGCCATTTCTGGAAGAGGGAACCTTTTAAAACAAAGGCATGGAAAAGACGTCCTCCAGGCAGGCACCTGCTCTAAATCAGCTTTATTTCCCTGGGATTGAAGAGCAGAGAAGATCTTTAATCATGTTTCCTGGAATAAATGACATTTCTAGGGGAGGGTGAAGATTTTTGCTTGGCTAGAACACAAGGTGTATAAAGATGATTCATGGGGGTAAAAAAGGTCAGATCACGGAAGGCCTTGAATACTGTTTGTGGGAGGCAGAATAATGGCCTTTGATGGTATCACCAACCCAATCTCTGGAAACTGTGAAAATGGTAGGTGACATGGCAAAGGGGAATGAATGTTACAGACACAGTCAGGGTTGCTAATAAACTGACCTTAACATGGAGATATTATCCTGGCTTATCTGGGCCAGCCCAGCATAATGACATGTCCTTGTGAGGGGAAGAGAGAGGCAGACGAGGGAGAACCAGAGAGATGGCAGTGTGAAGGCAGCCTGGGAAGGACTCAGTCTGATGTTGCTGGCTTTGAAGATGGGGAAAGGAGCTGCTGACCGAGGGATGGGGTGGCCTCTAGAAGCCGGAAAAGGCAACAAGACGCCTTCTTCCCTAGAACCTCCGGAAGAGATGCAGTTCTGCTGACACTTTGATTTTAGCTCAGGGAGACCCACTTCAGGTGTCTGACCTCCAGAACTGTAAGATAATAAATTTGTGGTGGTAAAAGCCATTAAGTTTGCAGTGAGTTGTTACAACAGCAATAGGAAACTGATGTACTGTCTCAGGAGAGGATGTACATCCTGTAAGGCAGAGCCTGGGATAAGACCAAGTTCTTATTAGTCACAGAATCTTGGGTAAATTACTTCACCCATTAGGGCAACTTCAGTGACTGGCACTTTCTGCAATGATGAAAATATTCTAGATCTGTACTGTTCGACGTGGTGGTCACTCGCCCCGTGTTGTCTGTCAGGCTCTTGAATCATGGCCAGTGTGACTGAGAAAGTGAATTTTTAATTTAATTTAAATTTAAATTCAAATAGCCTAGTGAGTAGCATAGTCAGAGCCTTGATTTTCACATATAAAGAGGAGTAATAACAGAACCTATCTCATAGGGCTATTTATTAATCAATATATTTTAGGTCATATAAGATAATGCTTGATCTGTGTTTAGTAGGAATAAAAGCATTTTGCACCCAGGTACGTGAGGATGTCTCGTTTTTTGGAGGGTTGGATTTAGGTCCTACTGCATTGAAAAACTGGGCAATCTGTCATGATCTTCCATGACTTTTCTCTTTAGTAGGCTGAATAAATTTGCTACGCTATCGACAGTTTTCTAATCTTTTAAGTAATATGTGAACTTCTTTCCTAATTATGTGCCACATTTCCAAATTTCTTTAAAGCGACATCAAGATCTGTCCGAGTTAATATTCGTGTTTGGCTGCCAGTCACAGGAGGCAGGCTGTCTGTGGCGTGGGTACCATCTCCGTGAGGTTCTCAGTCTTCCAGGCTCTTGGTCTTGTTCTGCTCCATCATCTCCCACACCTCATCTTCCTTTCCTTCCTGGGTACCTGCTGCACCTCTGGCCCCATATCCCTGTTCCAGGCAGGTGGGAAGAAGATAAGCATTTCATTTTGAGACTTTGCCTTTCTGTTCTGGGAGAAAAGCCCTCCCCAGGAGATTTCATTTCACTGACCAGAGACATGACATATGGATACCAGTAGGTGCTAAGTGTTCTGGGAAAGTACACACTGCACTCTTGAGCCTCTAGAGTAGAGGATGAGGACAGAGTTGGGTTAGGTATTGAGAAGTCAACCTACAGTATCTGACAGGGTGTTTAAACAATTAATTCAAGCAATAGCTACCACATAATTACTATGTATCTGAATACACCGAGTCTGATCTCTTTGAGCCTCAGTGTGTCCACCTCAAAAGAAGGACAATGCTCACCTGTTTAAGATACATGTGAAAGACTTTTGCAAACTATACAGTGATGGAAAATTCAAGGATAACGCTGATGCTGATTATTTTGAATGCCATGATTAAGTCTCTCACAATGGCCCCCGTGAATTGTTCAACTAGCTAGTTTGACTTGTCAGGGGCCAACATCGAGGCTGCATTCCTTCAAAGCAGAGCCAAACTGGGGATTCTTGTGCAAATGATTCATTGAGGAAACACCTCAGCAGAGACCTGTGAAGGAGGGAGAGGATAGGAAGGGAAAGAGGTACGGAGAGATGTAAACACAGGTGAGGTTCAGCCAGACTCCAGGAGGAGCTAGAGAGTTCTTAGAGCCAGGGGCCTGGGCTTTTATACGCCCATTTCAGTCAGTCATTGACCTTAGGCTGTCCTTGGGCACAGGGATCATACATCCCAGGCATCTTGAGACTAGGCAGGTCACCAGCCAAGGGCAAGTCTCTGGAGGCAGGCACATGTGGAAACATCAACAGCTAGTAACTACAGATGCTGGGGGACGGTGCAGGCCAGGTATAGAAAGATCTGGGGAGGTTGTCAACGGCATCTATTACAAGTGATCTGGACATGGAAAAACTGTTTACTATTATGAGTTTAGAGAGCCAGTCTCACCCTCATTTGTCAGAGAGTCATCTTCACCCATATTCTTTGCTTTTTCTTCTGTGATAAAAAACAAGATTCCATTAATGGAAATTTCGGAACAAAATTACTAAGTGCAATTACTAATTGCATCAGTAAGTTTATAATGTGCCCCATGGCAAGAATCCCCCTTTCCTGCTTGGCTTCTGTCCTGACCTGAAAGATCACGAGAAACTCAGGGAAATTTTTTTTCTTATTCATACAGTATTAGGGAATTGTTTGCACTTGGCATTTAAAAGAACTGGAGGAAATGGGAGTTAAAAGCAAGGAAGGCTTTCTGTAAATCCAGTGGGTCTATGAGGAGGGAGGGTGATCAGTTCATCTGAGAGTATAACTGGAACTGAACTCAAAGATAACCATAGTAATATGAATAATAGTTAACACTTTGGGAACACGTAGCTAGTCCAGACTTGTGGGAAGAACTTTACACACGTCTTCTCAATCTTCACAAATCTGTAAAGCAGGAAGCATTACTATCACCCCCACTTACAGATGAAGCGATTGAAGCTCAGAAAGGTGAAGTTACTTGCCCAAGGTCACACAGCTGGTAAGAGGCAGAGCTGGAACTTTAATTCAAGATCTGAATGATTGTTTTGCAGGCATCTGAGAGCCTGAAAATGAGAGACATGTGAGCCCCGGATGCCCTGGGAGCCCGAGGGCTCATTTCTTCACTAAGAATAGCCAGGATCTTATACATATTAGCCCATTTGACTCTTAAAACCTCACTATGATACAGTGGTCATTTTTTTTTTTTAAACAGGGTTGGCTTATGACAATTTAGGCAGACGCTCTAGAGGAAAGTTTTTTTCTCAATATAAAAAGAATTTAACCTTTTTGAAGGTCTGCCCATAGTTAAGTACTGTGTTGTGCATTTCAGAGGATATAAACATCAACTCTAACCTGAGTTTGCCTCCCATTTTCTTGTTCCTTAGATATTCTAGATAGGAGTTCTTCCTTCTTGATAGCACACTGCCAGCTGCTAGGGCCATGTTTCTCACTGAAAATTCAGGTGTTCCACCTTTATTTCTCATCATATGCCTGAATTTTAAGGTTTTAATAGAAGGCACTAGCAAAAGAGGTACAAACTCTGGGGCGAGGACTGAACTTGAACTTGTCTTAAGAAAAATATAAATTGAGACAGTAGTAAGTAGTAATTTCTGTCTCTCTCCACACACACATACACACATTCTGATCTAACTCTTCTCCTATATTAGTAGTCCCTTCAACTTATTAAATATTTATTGTTTCTTTATTGGATGTTACTTGTAGTTGCCTGGATATTTCCCTGCATGTAGACTCTTCAGAAACATTAATCTTCACATTTACCAAGATCAATAGCCTCAATGTTTGGGGCTTTGAAATGAAACATGACTCTATTGCTTACACTGAAAAAAAAGACTCACCTTCAAGAAAGGTAGAATTTAATTTCATTTGGCTGAGCCTGGGTATTGGAGGATTGCTGGAAATATTTTGGAAATTAGTTTTTGCTGATTTTCCGGGGAAGGAATACACATTCTCTAGGGCCATGTGTCACAGGCAAGAATTGATGCTTTTTGAAATGAAGACAAACAGAGCCATTCATCCTGGGCAAATCACAAGCAATCGTGCAGTTTCCAGCATTCAATTAGATTTGTCACAGGTTGGGTCTAGTAGGAAAAGAGTTTGTTATCCCCTGAAAGCCCTCCAAATGTGCTGGGTTTTGTGGATTGCTGTGTGTTCCTGAACTTCAGGCGTAGAGGCTGGTTGACGACTTGGTGTCACATAGTGGAAAATCAACCATCCCCCTGGCAGACCCCTGGAGGAGCGGGGACATCATGCCCCTTGTGATGAAGCAGACGGGCTCTAGACCCTGCCTGCCTGGGTTCAAACTCCAGCTCTACTAGCTGATTGTGGGGGTAGTTTAGCCCCTCTGATCCTGGGTTGTCTAATGATGAAACGGTGCAGAACCCTGCGGGGCCCTTCCACGTACAAGAGCCTTTCTGTGTCCCCCATTTCTTGCTTATAGGAGAAAGTTTTCAGCCTCCTAGACCTTCCCTGAATTCCAAGGGGCAGATTCAAACAGTTACTTATTAGAGGAGTGAAAGAAAGCAGAAAGAAACAATAGAGCACTGACAGGGCCTGGGCCTGGCTCTTCCTCCAGGGATGTGTAGGATGGTAACTTTAGTCTGAGCACAAGCATGTGGACCCCAGGCTGGCTGGGACCAGAAGACTGATGATGGATGTTCCCAGAGCACCACCAACCCATCCGAGGAGGGTTATACTCCCTGTCGCCCTCTCCCCAAATGCTGCCTCTAAAGCTTCTTCCTTCTTCCCTGAAACTCATCTGGGCAGTTTGAGTCTTTTGGGCATGAGCCACCCATTCTCCTTGCTTGGCCCTGCAATAAACCTTTCTGTGCTCTATACTCTGACATTTAGGTTTGTTGGGCCTCCCTGTGGACCGGGCATGTGAACTTGGGTTCGACAACAATAAGAATGACAAAAGGACCAACCTCATTGAGATTCTGTGAGCACATTAAATGAGACAGTGTGTATCAAGTATTTGGAATAGAAGCTGATCTATGGTAAACACTCAATAAATAGTTTCGTATTACCTGTTTTAACTATTAGTCTGTTAAACACTTGCCGTGTTTCCTACTGTATTTCCTGGGCCTGCTCTGGTACATGGCACTGAGTCAGCAATCAGGAAACATTGAGTGAATAAATGATTTGGACAGAGGGATGAATCTGAGGGACTAAAAGCCAAGTAACAACAACAATAATAATTGTGTACTCTTTGCGAGGCATGGTAAAGGCTTTTCGTCATTCACTGACTCATTCATTCCTTGGAATAACCCTGGGAAGAGGATACAATTATTATCATCCCACATTTTAAACTGAGACCTACAGGATATTTAAGCCACTCCCGCAAGGCCACCGACATAATAAATGCGGGAGCGATCTTTTCAACTCAGGTTTGTATGATTTCAGGGCTGGATTCCATTTTCAAGGCAATTGGCAGGCAATCATTGAGTCTCAGGTGTGAATAGGCCACACTTATTTTCAGGGTTTTCTGTCCTGCTCCTCCCCTCCCCCAGCTTTGGTCATCCTATTCTTTTTCCGGTAAATTCCAGTGTTAAATGCCTAGTTTTGTACACTTTCCCTTCACTGTCACACCTGTGTTTAGCTGCAGAGACATGACAGTCAAAATATTGGTGATGGTTTTGCAGTGGTAGCACCTGCTTCATATTTTTGCATAAAAACAAACCCTTTGCTGGAGATTATGCCCTGGGCACACAAGCAATGCACACGCTCCCAGTCACATTTGCAGGCAGGGTGCACTGCCTTCTCAGATGGTCTGAACAGACCAGGGACTCTACTGGGTGCTTCACGTGCTATATGTCTTATCTATGGTTGTGACAACAATCAAAAGCCAATGACAATAATTCTAACATTAACCAATGTTTTCAACAAATATTTCCCTGAGTACATCCTCTGTGCCAGGCACTGTTTGTGCTCAGGAGATGTGCAGGGCTGTAAGTGGAGGTTGCCCATAGCCAATGACTGACCAGCGCAGGGTTAGGGAAGCCCAGCTCCCTTGCTTTCAACAGGACAGACTCTGAGGTGTCATTTGCCCTCTGGGGGTCTCTAAGGGATCAGGCTGAGGCTGCACCTCTGCTTGATACTACAGCCTGGTGATAGCCTTTTCTCTTTCTTGCTTTCCCTGTTCCCTCCTCCAGTGCTCCTGGGAGCACTTCCTTAGTACATCACCTGCAAATGAATCCTTGTCTCAGGGTTTGGTTCTGGGGAATTTGACCTGCAATTAGTGATCTCCGGCATCATCTCATTGTTGAGTTATGCTGTCGTAAATGACACAAAATTCTTGAGGCAAGGAAATTCCAAAGGCCAGACACCCTGCTTGAGGCTGAGGGAGGAGAAAATTCAGGGTGGATCTCAACATTGCATCTTCCAAGCAAACTATTGCGGAGAGGCTGCTTATTTCGACCGTGAATCAGGAGGAAGGTGTGACATCTTGGTTTTGCCATTGGGCCATGAAGGCATCAGAGATGGAGAGGTGACTTCGCTATGGTAGAGAGGGACTAAGCTAAGAGCTTCAAGGGCTTCTGGGGGTCCCCACAAAACCCAGACTTATCCTACGATCAGGAACAACCCCATGAGGCCACAGTCCTTTCAATGGGTGAGACCAGCCTTTCTCAGAAGAGGCCGATTTCCCCCTGGGGAGGAGTAGCTTCAAAATAATGACGATAGTATTCTGGGCCTTGTAATGCTTCTTGTGCATATCTGTGTGTTGCCTAAAGGGCTTGTATTCTACCCCAAATAGCTTTTTACTTTTGAGTTGCTAAAGCAGATCACAGGCAGAGAGAGAGAGAGAGAGAAACCCTAAACCTTTCTTCTAACACAGCAACTTTACAGCTGAGGTATCTTAGAATTGAAAACATCACTGGTAATTGGCTGCCTGGAAGTTATCCCTGCCTTTAGTTCTTTATCCATCTTGTTCCAAGCCTTGTCTATCCCATAAGTAGTCATGTTTTCCAGGGTTTAGTCCCTGGCTGCAGGAGGCAGAATAATGGTCTCCAAAGATATCCACGTCCTAATTCTCAGAGCCAGGGATATGTTACCTTAATGGCAACGGGGTCTTTGCAGATGTGATTAAGTTAAGGATCTTGAGATGGCGAGATTTTTCCTGGATTATTTGAGTGGGTCCGATGTAAGCGCAAGGGTCCTGGTAAGTGAAAGAGGGGGGCAAGAAGGTCAGAGTCAGAGAACAAACTATGATGACAAAAGGAAAAAAGAGAAATTAGCGTCAGGCCACTGCCGGGAAGCTAAGGGATCAGAACGTTTCGAAGCCAGAAAAGGCAAGGGTCAGACAGATGCTCCCCTAGATCTTCCAGAATTAACACAGCTCTACCCACACCTTGATTTTAACCCTGTCAGGCTGATTTTGGACTTCTGACCTCAAGAACTGATAGTTGTGATAAACTTATGTTGCTTTAAGCCACCTTTGTTTTAGCAGCAATAGAGAACTCATAAACTGGCCTCCAGCTCTTCCTTTCCAGAGGGTCCTACCCACTTAAAGCCTCCTGACTTCAGTTTCTACCTGCATACCAAGGACTCCTTAACCTTTGCCTCCCTCTCACGGTGGAGGCATAGCTGCACCTGGGCTCCAGGCACCACCAACGCCAAGGGCACTCTTCATTACATGACTGGTTGGCCAGATTATTGATTTGATGAAATCACATTTCTAGCAATGTGTGTTGCGTGAGATGACTTCAATGGCTTTTGAGGTTTTGGGGGGTGTCTTTGGGGGAAGGACAACTTATTTGATTGCTTTTAAATTTCATGTGAATTGCAAGTTGTGAATGTCATGGAGCTTAATGAACACACGTGTGTGCTTCTTGGCCAGTTTGTTTCCAGTGAAGTGTTGGCTTCTATACACTAGGCTGCTCCCACTAGAAACCTGGGTATTTTCCTCAACTCCTTGCTCTTAGCCACCCTCCATAACCAGTGTCCAAGAATACCAAGTTCTAACAATTTCACCTTGTGAATATCGCTTGCATCTTTTCTCTCTTCTCCATCACTTTATCCTCCCCAGGTGAGGCCCTCGTGATTGCTCACCTGAATCACCAGTGTCTCCTATCTGACCTCCCTGTCCCAATCCTGCTCTCCACCAATCCATCTTCCCTTGCTGCCTGCGGGCAATGCAGATCTGATTTTGTTCCTTTTTCCTACAACTCTACAGTCTGTTCCCCCATTGTACTTAGACAAGTTCTAGATCCCCTAACAGGTCCTTGATGACCTGACCCTGATCGCTTATCCCCACCTAATGTACCTCTTAACTCAAGAACACACTTTTCCCACCCCATACCCTTCCTTCCCGCCTGGTCAGGTACTGTGTGCAGCTCCATTTTTTGTGCTTGTAGCTTTTCCCTGCCTCCTTGCCTGTGCTCCCACCATCCTCTCTTTCTTTGCCAACCTACTCCTCTTTATCCTTCTAGACAATGTCTGGGTCTTCCAAGAAGCAGATGCCGAGGTAGAATTAAACATTCAAGGATTTTTTTTTAAAGAGAAATACCCGAATGAAAAGAAATGGGGACGGAGCTGGAAAAGGCTCCCTCAAAGAAAAGAGACAGGGAGAGAAGGCTGAGTGGAAGCATCTGGACTGCTACCCTGCCTAAGAAAGGTTCAGCAGTCTCTGGAGAGTTCTTGAGCCAAAGTCAGCCTGTGGAGCAAAGCCTTGGTCTAGGTGCTGGGATGGAGTTCAGAACAGCAGCAGCCGCAGCCCTCAGTCAGCTTCCCTTCCTAGAGCAGAGGTCTGTCCACAAGGGGTGTTTGCATGGCCACCCCGCAGATCAAGATTGTGTCACCTCCTTCAGACTTGCTCTTTCTCTCCAGCCCCGTTTCTCTCTGCTGCCCTTTTAGCCTTAGGCGATTTACCTTTGCTAAAACACCATTTCCAGTGCATTATAATCCCTGGCTTATTTGTCTTCTCTATTAGATAGTAAGATCTTTCCAAACAAGGGCCTTATCTCAGTTGTCTTTCAATTCTTTGCTGTACCACAGCATGTGGCACACGTAGGGGTTTAAGAAAAAGCTCTGCACTCAGAGAGAGGTGCTACTGAATCAGGTTCGTTTTGCCTGACACCCAGCAAGCCAAGATGCTGAGGTTTATAGCAAAGAGAGGTTTTTCGCAAGGCAGCCAACGGTGGAGACCACAGAATAAATCTTAAACCCACCCACTAGAAAGCAAGGGGCTGGGGTGGGGTGGGGTATTTATGGAGTGAGGACTAAAGCAGCAGGGTGGGGCCGAGGCGTGCGGGGCGTGCGGAGCACGGGGAGGGTGGGGAAAGGTGATTGGAAAAAGGTGCCGGAGTCCTCATTCTGCGCAGGCGTAACTAGGCTACAGGCCTCTGCACGGGCAATTGGAGGCACTTAGCACGATCTGAGGGTGGAGTTTTCAGCCCTCTGATGTCAAAAGGTCACAGAGTGGACACAGGTGCATGCGCAGTTGGAGGATCAGTGGTCCTATCCAGGGTTAACCAGCTCAGCTAGAATTAGACACAGCTGACTCCAAGTTTCTGGAAAACAACTCAAGATGAAACTCTAGCTCAAGTCTCACCATGTTTCACCAACATTTTATCTAAATTCCCTTTTGAATCTGAAGGGTAGGTGTGTTGCCAGAGCTGCTCCAGGTCTTTGTTCAAAATCCACCAAACCGCACCTTTAGCAGGAATTAACATAAATCTCTAAGTCCAGAGATAAGAAAGGAAGCTACAAGGAAAAAAACCAGATGGAACCAGCTGGGACCAAGATGGCAAGGAATCTGACCTCCAACAGACTCTGAGTCGTATTAGATGCTGATTTTACTACATTAGCATAGTAAATGACACACCTACCGGTGGCCTTGACTGGACATTATGGATAAAAAGGGGGTGGCACCCTACTCCCTAGAAAAAGCCCTGGTCCTTCTCCATAGACTAATGCATGTGCCTCCCCATCAGTAGCCCCACTCCTCCTCCCTTTGTCTTTACTCTGTAAGATTAAATCCCTCTCGTCAATGGCGAGAAGGTGATCTTTGAACTTAGTTCCCACTTCTTCACTCTTTGCCCACTGAATAAAGCTTGTGCTGTGTCGATCTCAGCTCTGGTTTCATTATTTGCCTAGTAGAACCTAAAGGGAAAAGGAACCCTTCCCTGCTGAGGCAGAGAGCCTTGGCCAGGCTGGGCCTGAGCAGGGTCCCTTCTTATTTCCATTTACAAATAAAGAAAATGAAGCGTTGACACGTTAACTTGCCCAAGAACCCTGTGCTGTGAAAGGATGGGGCTGGAATTCAATTCCAGTGCTGGCTGCAGGCTCCACGTTCTAAACCCCTGGGATATCACCTGGCCATTGATGCCCATCAGACCTGGCTTAAATCATGGTGTGGCTCTGGACATTTTGCCCTAAGTTTCCTGGCCTATAAGATGGAGTTTATGCTATCAACTTCATAGGGTTTCTTTCAGGCCAACGTTTACAAAGTTTTTAGCATCACACTTGATATGTAGTGGCAATGCAGTCAGTAGACTCTATTTTTATTGTTGCAAAATAAACACAATAAATACAACTTCTCAGGGATATTATAGGTTCCATGGCAGTCAGACCTTTTTGTATATGTTACCAGAACCTTGCACGGTCATCCAAATATGTTATCTAGAGGTTGGATGATTGCACTTTTTGGTTGGATCCTCACTGAGCACTGCACTTACAATGAAGGGACTCCTGCAGCTGTATTTAATTTTCAGAAAGACAAGCACCTCATTCACTTGGAAACTTGCTTATATTCCATCCTTTTTCTCACTTTTTCTGAGCCAGCACAGTGTGGCCAATTTAGAGGGTCTTCTGAACTGGGATGCATATATTAAAAACATCATTCTCAGAAACCTTGGTGATGCTCAGTGTTCTCGAAAAACATCCCTCTTTGCAGTGGCTGGTTTGAATGTCCTAGACAATGGGAATTTGTTATCTTTTGGAGGGGAGTGTCTCTAAATCTAGCTGCCATATTTGTTGACGTCAAAGTTGTTCATAATACTCTCTAAGTCTGGGTTAGGCCGGGTGGTTCTAAGCTGCAAGTCTGCTGGTCCGTCAGGTAATTCTTCGTTATATATCTGTCATCATATCAGGACCAGTGGGCCAGCTGGGGCATTTTCCTCTCCTGGGTAATGCAGAGGTACAAGATAGCAAGCAGAAATCTGCTATGCCTCTTCAGGTCTGGGGTGGATTTTGGCACATGGCCTCTTCCACCTTCATGCCATTGGCCAAAGCAAGTCATATGGCCAAAGTCAAGGTGTAGGGAAATACACTCAGCTCACACCAAGGCCACAGAAAAACTGTACATGCAGGGAACCTGCCATTCTTTTTGCTTCATTTATTATGAAGTTCTGTTGTTAACATTTATGATTATTAGGTCTTCCTGATGAATTGAATAAATCAAATTTGTTCAATTATTATGAAGCATACCCCTTTATCTTTGGTAATATTCTTTATCTTGAAGTCTTTTTCATCTTCTATTAATATAGTTACTCTAGCCTTTTATGCGGTTGTTAGCACTGTATATATTTTTCCATCTATTTTAATCTATTTGTGCCTTTGTATTTAAAGTGCATCTCTTGTAGGCAGTATATATTGGATCTTAGCACCAATCAGAGAAAGCCAAATATGCTCCCCTAACAAATCACACAGGATGCCCTGCTCCTAGGCAGCCCTTCTCCAGCTTCCCTGTGCCAACAGCCTTCAGTCTGTGCATGCCTGAAGCCTTCCCTTTTTTCCACTACAGACCTTTTCATTCCTCTGCCTGCCAGTCACCTGCCATATGCAAATGATGGTGGCCAACTCCCTTGTATGGCAAGCTCTGAATACATAGTCTTTGTTTGCTCTCAGCTGGATGGGTTTTGGTGACTTCCAGAATATTACTATCCACACTTTTTTTCCTATGGGTATTTATTTATTATGTATATTTTATGATATGGACACTGTATTGTGTACTTTTGAGAATGTGCCAAGAAATAGCTTCTAAAAGATGATTTTTAAATGGCTGCATAATAATCCATGTCGTTGACCTATCCTCAGGTAACCATTGCTCTGCTGTTTGGACCTTTAGCCTCTCTTTGTTCATCTGTAAAATGGGAACACTAATAGCACTCCTGTAGGATAGCTGTGGGAATAAAATAAAATCTAATCCATGTAGCTTCTAGCAGAATTTCAGACACATGATAGACATGCCATAAATGTGAATTTTCCTGTCAGTGAAACAGGATGCTTCATGAGAAGGCTCCATCCCTCTCACTCTCCCACCCCTCCTTCTCATACCCTGCGTGCCTTTGCAGGACCCCAGTCTTCCCCACTGGGGTCAAAATAATTCCATTGCCCAGGGAAACAGTCTGCAAGTCAGAGATCAGCTTTCTTAGCTTCTCCCATAGCTAAGAGCTACTCAGACAGAGAGCTTGGTGGTGAGTAAATAAAAACCCCAATAGGGTCTCTTCCTGTTGACATGGCAACCTGACTACCAGCTGTCAGGCAGTGTTGTCAGGCTGTGCATTAGGGGACTTTACCACCCGTACCTGATCAACAGTTCTCAGCTGGGGAAGGGGAGTGGTAGATGTATAAAAGCCCTTGTGCTACGGGCTCCTTCAGCACGCACCCCCTTACCGCCAAGCTAATCATTCCCCCTTTGAAGCTTGATTTAGGATGCACTTCTTATTGTCCTCCCCCACCTCCAGCAGCTGCTTAACCCAAGTCTGCAAATAATATCTGCTTGAAGATCTTTTTGTCTTCAAGTTTCCGCCTGGCTGGCTTTCAAAAGCTTTCGCAACCCATGCTTCAGCCCTTTGCGGGCACATTCTGTTAGTAGAACTATAGGAAAACACAGTAGGCAAGAAACAGCCAGTTGTCAAAAACACACATGATTGGAAGACAGAAATCACTTCCCTAAGGAGCAAGCTGCTGCTCCAGAGTCAGAGACAAGGAGTTTGGAACCCAGTTACCCTGAACGCGCAGCGCAGTGGGGCCGAAGGTGTCTGATGCCATTAGATTCACCCTCTCTTTTATCCCTTCAACTTCAGATAAAGGGTCTGACTTCTTTCCTGGACAGCCAGACAGTTGTCTCAGGGTGGCTTTGTATAGTGGCACAGGTTGTACACTGCACAAAGCTGCCTGCCAGAGGGGCCCAATAGGGAGAGCCAGTCTGTGCATCACCCACCATTCTGGTGTGTGGTCCCAGAGTGGGAAGCGTTCCCAATTAGATAAAGGTTCTGAACAGGCTCACAGGGGCTCTGGTGAGGCTGTAATACTTTCCCAAACTCTATCATGGAGGAAAATGGGTTTGGGGGTAGGGGTGAGGGAGAAGAGGAAAGCTTTTTTGCCTGGCCCTCACATTTCCAAACGGCCTCGAGTTTAGACTTTTCTCATGAAGTCCAATGGAGTGTCTACATATAGCACAGGATTGGACCAATAGGATTGAACAAGTAATAGAGCCCACAATTTTTATAATGTGGTTTTGGGATGTTTCCACTTTCTGGTACAACAGGAGTCTCTAGGAGTGAAAGAGGTTTGAGCCACTCTGGAAGGCCTTGCTCTGCTCCCTAGGCCTGGATGGCCCAGCCTGGCTTCCATCCTGTGACATGGGTAGGGGTGTGGTTCAGTGTTGTTTCGCTCACAATGCATTACGAGGAACTTCCTCCTGTCTACTCTTTCCACTCTTTCTTTGACCCTTGGAACCAACACTACTGTTAAAGAAAAGAGGCCCAAAATGGAGTCACTGATGCTAAGCCACCACTCACCAAATCAAGACTTAATTCAGATCGGCTCTCTCTGAAATGAAATCTTAAACTAGTCAATCAGGAATTGCCCCATCAGCTTCAGTTAGGTCATCTGCCTAAAACACCCCTGCCAACCCATAAAAGAAAGTAACCCTGCCGTAACCCATCTTTTTTTTTCCACCTAGAATAACTTCCCTGCTCCCGCTTCCTTCTGCCTATAAAATCTCTTGCCTTTCTATCTGCTAGACTGGATCCTGCTAGATTCATGAATCACTGATGAAAAAAGTTAATGAGATCCTGAAAGATTACTCAGTTGAAGTCTGTTTTTTAACACTATCTACTTCACTGTGTTTAGGACAATCTGTTGAATTGATAACTTGGGCTTTTTCCCCAAGCATTTTCCCTTGATCCCCTTTCACAAGACTTTTTGTATCCTCTGCCCTGGGGTGGGGATGAAGGCGCGTGGGGATAGTGTGGACCTCAAGCCAAGAACAGGAGTTGTGGGCAAAAGTGCATGTCTTCCTGAAGCGCATCCCAGCTTCATAAAGACAAAGACTTTGTTTCCTTCACTCTGGAATCTTCATTGCCTGGCACCTAAAACGTTGGGTGATCAACTGTCCTAGTTTACCCAGAATTTTCCAAGTTGTAGTACTGAAAATCCCACATCCTGGGAAACTCCTCAATTCTAGGCAATCTGGGATGGTTGGTTACCTTACAAAGCTTTGCTGAACAAATGAATGGATAAATGGCTTTTGTCTTCCAAAAGTCCACACTCACCGAAGAGATTATGTTAAGTTTCTTTGAGGACAAGAGACTGGAGCAGGGATTGGACAGCTACTGGCCGTGTGCCAAAGCTGGGCCACTGCTTGGGTTTTTATTCATTTATTTATTTATTTATTTATTTGGGAGTGCTGGATCTTAGTTGCGGCACACCGGATCTAGTTCCCTGACCAGGGATGGAACCTGGGTCCCCTGCATTGAGAGCACGGAGTCTTAGCCACTGGACCACCAGGGATGTCCCCGCTGTCTGTTTTTTTAACATCCTGAGCACTAAGAATGGTTTTCCAAAATCCATTTTTAAAAAATCAAATGAAGAATAACATTTTGTGGCATATGTACATTTTGTGAAAATGAAATTTGAGAGTCCCTAAGTAAGGGGTCATGGGGATGAAGCCCCCTTCATCCCTTTATGCCTTGTCTAGGGCTGCTTTAGTGCTACAACAGAGCTGAGCAGTTGTGACTGAGATGACAAGGCCTGCGAAGCTTTAAGTATTTCCTATCTGGCCCTTTGCAGAAAATGTTTGCAGAGCCCTGGGATAGAAGGAGCTGTCTGGACTCAAGAAGAGACCAGAGTTGGAGGGTGAGAAATGTTGAGATGCTTCCAATGCAGAGTGGCAGTACCTCCCACGGCAGCCAGACACCAATGGGGTGGCCGTAATGAAGATACCCAGGCTCTTGGCTGTCACAGGATTTGTGCTCCCCCAGGAGCTGAGCACTTCCGAGAGTGAGAGGGACCATTGGCAGCGCAGACCGGGAAGAGGCTGGTGATGGCCGTGAGGATGGGAAGTTCGGGGCCCTTTCTCTAGCTTCTGGATACCAAGAAAGTCTCCTGGATTCTAGAGTGACTCTCAGAGAGGTAAATGCTCACTGGTGACTGAGATGGAATTTCTACCCAGCCTGGAAGGGGTCAGGCTTGGAAACTGAATTAAACTGAGTTTGATGAAAATAAAGAAATAGCAGTGTCTCCCATCTGAGCATGGGGGCTGAGACTGTCATGTTCTAGGGAGGATTCTGTCATAGGAGTTGAAGTGTTGGAGTCTGTACTGGAATCTGCGTTCCTGTGTTACCTAAGTGGTGCATCAAGCCCAGGAGGCAGGAAGGATGAGAAGCAGGACCCAGGAGAGAGAGGAGCACTTTCAATGTCCATAGGCTTGTGTGGCCTCCATCCCACAGGCACCAGTGCAAACCTGGCACATGGTTGGTGCTAAATAAATGCTTAATGAGTCACTATGCTTTCTGTCTCCCTTCTAGCCCTTCAGAATCTGCTAGACTCTGATGTGCATCATGTGTAGCTTAGTGTAAATTTAAGCAAATTGCTACCCCTCCTAGATATTTATGTTAAGCCTGATCTATAATAGTGGAATAAAAGCCAGTTCTCCACCTAATATTCACTTACATAATTAACTCCACTCAAATATCACTTTCCACTTAACACTAGTATAGATAGATGGTCAGATAGATCAATAGAAAGATAGCTATGTCTTTGACCACGTTGTCTACTTCTTTATCATTGCTTCTGCGTTATAAATGTCCTGCATTGCAAATATATTTATTTCATTTATAAAAATTAGCATTTCATGAAGTCAATGAAAATGATGTTGAATAAAACCACCAGAACCAAAAGCATAGCTCCTGAAAATGAGGACCTGGAAGCATGAAACCACACGATGCATGAAAAAAATATCTGCAAGATGCTTCAAAATACCTTGGTTTACTTATCTAAAAAAAAAAAAAAAGCCAATTCTCCACCTAAAGGGAGAGCAAATTAGTTGGGAGAGGGGTGACCCAGAGACCCTTCCAAGGCTCTTGAAAACAGAACCTCAGGAATTAAACCGACAGCTACTGTGGACTCATCAGGGGTCAGGGTCTAAGAAAAGCACTTTAAATGAATTGTCTGGAGTCCTCACAGAACTGCTGCAAGGTAAGTATTCTGACTGGACAGATGGTGAAAATGAAGTTCAGAGAGGTCAAAAAACAAGCTCAAAGTCACACAGCTACCGGTTAGCATTCTCAGTCTTCTAAGGCCCCAGTGGGAGGAGAGGTTTAACTACTTGGAAGGAAATGTTTAACCACAGTTTCCCAGAAGAGAAACAGGTTGCCAGGACTAGCTGCCTAGCCTTTTCTTCTGTGCACTGAATTTCTGAACAGCAGCCGTTACATAGCCGTGACAGACTCGATGCTGGAGGAAACATATTAAGCTTTTCTCCCAATTGTTTTCTCAGTTATTTGCAGCTGATTTTTTCATCAATCATCTCAGAAGAAACACAGATAAATCTCTGCTTCATTAGCTTCATCTGAAGCCTGGGGAAGTTTAGCCAGAGAACTGCATTATTTTGAATAATAAGCTTCTCTACCTTAGCATTTTCCTGTGTGTAAGAAAGTACCTGGATTAGATTCCTATGTCTGGCCCCCTTATTTATATACAGGAAAGTCTGTCTCACGTGGAGTCTAGTTCAGCGATATTCCCAGCAATGTAATGAGGTGCAAATGGAGGATTAATTCTTACCCCTGTTGCTAGACCTATTACAGAACAGACTTCCAGATCCAGTTATAAATTATAATGCAATATGACATATTCCCGAGTCTCACAACACCTTGAGGACTTGAAGAGATGATCTACCTGGGAGTTATTTAAATTTATTGCTTCTTCTTGTCATAATGCCAAATACCTCCTAATTGTTATTTAAGGATTTTTCCCCCCTGAATCCTTGTGCCAAAGTTCCCTGTGTTATCAGCTTATAGAAATAAAGAGCTTGTTTTCTGCTAGAGGGACAGAGGTTTCTCCCAGTGAGGGTGCATCTCAAAAGGAAGTTTGTAAGGGCCTTAATTTTTTGGTTTCAGGGTATTTCGGCATTCGTGGAATGCTGAAGACCCAGGCTTTAAAAATAAAAAAATTAAAATTTTTTTTCTGAGTATAACATGCAAAACAAACAAAACAAGTAATTGTAGACAATTTGAAAAAAATTAAAATATACTTGATGACACTATTCAGTTATAACAACTGTAAATATTGGGTTTGGCATATTTATACATGCAGGATTTTTTAGGTGCCAAGCACTATGCTAAGTATTTTTCATGGATCGACTTATTTAACACTTTCAGTCACCTTGGGAGATGAGTAATATCGATATTACTACCCACATCTTATAGATGAGAGACTGGGCACAGAGAGGTTAAGTAATTTGCAAGAGGCTGCCCAGAGGAAGTAAGAGGTAGATGTGGGATTTAGACCCACCCACGGGTCTGAAGCCAGATCTCAGACTCTTCCACACCATCCAGGGTTATATTTCCGTGTAGTTCAACAGACATTATATCAATGGCCATATGTATATGTTAATGTAGTTACATACACTGTATATATAGTTTAGTGTTCCTCCTTTTCGTCTACTTAACTTTAGTCATAAACATTGCCTTGTCATTAACTTGTTAAAAAAAAATTTTTTTTTAAGTTGTGGCAGGGTTGGTTGGTTATATTTGTAGAACATGTAAATTTGTACATTTGTAGAACACAAAATATTGATGTCTCATTTCATGTCATGTTCCAAAATAAATTCCAGATGGATTAAAGATGTTTCAAAATTCTAAAAAGGAAATTAAGAAAATGTAAGTAAATCAGGCTCACCAGAGCTCAAACTGAAGTCCAGCGGAAGCTCTGTGACCTGCTGGGTGAGTAAATTAACCTCTCTGAGCCTCTGCTTTTTAATCTGTAAAAACGGAAATGTTATCTAAATTAGAGGGATTTTTTAAAGGATTAAATGAAGAGTTTAGCATGTGCCTGGCACATAACATGCTTCCAGTAAATGCTAGATATTGTTGTTATATGTGGGGAAAGAAAAAATTTTTCCAAAATTTCAAGGGATAAACAGCTCCCACCCCCCACCCAAAAGATTGCCTCTTAATAACCCAAACTATCTAAATAAGCAGATCCCCCCAACCTCCACTCTATCATGATAAGAGAGGTTTGTTCTAATTGGTATCTAAGGAGGAATTGGTTTTATTCTTATCTGTGGCTCAGAGTGAGTTAAGTCGGCTTCAGATTAAGTTCAGAAATGCGAATGTTGTCTTCCTTCCTCTCAGCTTAGGTTTTTTCTTTATCATAGAATCACAAATGAGAGGTTTGGAGTATGAGTCTGCATATTTAGAAGAGGCACAATTGCAATTTCCATAACCAGTCTCCAATCTCCAAGGAAAAAAAGCTGGCATAATTGCTAAGCAGAAATGGTGGGTGAATTCTATTTCAGAGCTTCAGGTTCAATTTAGCCCAACCCACTCACCCAAATGAAGTCAGGGTTGTTTGCAATTCAGTATCAGGTCGTTGACACCTAAATATTTTTAATTTGTTTGACATTCTGGTTGGTAAATCTGCATGTAAACCCAGCTTTATGCTCCGCGTGTTTAGGTCTGGATGATAAAGTTGGACGGTGGCATTTCATCAGAAGATATGAAACAATATGTGGGAGATTAATGAAGCCGTTGGCACTTCCAAGAGATTCTAGAGCAACTATTTCAGCAACTGAAGCACTGTGTCCTTGGGTTAAAAATTACCTTTGAGAAATGCACAGTGTGAACAACAGACTGGCCACCAATCTGTTGATAGCCTGACAGCGTACTTGAAGAAGTAGGATAATCATTGTTAAGAGCAGAGTAATGTGACAACAATCTAAAATTTGTTGACTGTTATTAGTGTGACAAGATATGTAAGAAACAACCAGAAGCAAATTGGGATAGGTTTTGTTGAAAGCTGTTATTAGTGCAAACATTTATTTGATTGAGAAAACATGTATAGGAGGGGAGTATACACACACACACACATAATATACAAATAGATAAATAATTATAATAGATAAAAATATATCCCCCTACTCCCATGTTTTAGTTTTACGTTCTAAATTGGCATCCTTGGTTAACTAACTCAGTTGGGGACTCGTGTGGGCCCTTTAGGAATTTTGTGGTCTTATTTTTCCTGGGCTCAGATTTCTGTATGATCTTCACACCCTTGCTGAAGTTATTGGTTTCCTTCTCGGGAACAATGCAAGTCCTCCCTGTCACCTTTCCCTGAAGCAGTGTATCCCTTAATTATTTTGCAGAATTATAAAATGGCACTTGTTGCTTTAACAGTTACAAACACCAAGTACAATGGAAGACTATTAGAAAAACAGTTGGTGAGTACAGAGACAAAAACACGGCAAACATCCCCAAAGCAAATATCTAGCTTGTGCTTCTGCGGCAGACTCTGTGAGCGATCTCCCAGCATCCGTTCATCCCTTGTACTTTAGTAATAGAACCCGCCTGACTTTTTTTTGTCTTTCACTTCTTTTTAATTCCTATTTTTGGTCTTATGATTACAGGCAGACCTCCTTTTATTGCTCTTTGCTTTTTTTGCACTTTGCAGATACTACATTTTTAAAAATTTAAGTGTAGTTGATTTACAATGTTGTGTTAGTTTCAGGTGTACAGCAATGTGACATATATATATGTATATATGTTCTTTTTCAGATTCTTTCCATTGTAGGTTATTACAAGATATTGAGTATAGTTCCCTGTGCTATACAGTAGGACCTTGTTTACTTATTTTATATGTAGTAGTTTGTATCTGCTGATGCCAAACTCCTAGTTTATCCCTCCCCGCTCCCTTTCCCGTTTAGTAACATAAGTTTGTTTTCTATGTCTGTGAGTCCGTTTCTGTTTTGTAAATATGTTCGTTTGTATTTTTTTTTAGATTCCACATATAAGTGATATGATATTTGTCTTTCTCTGTCTGACTTACATCACTCAGTATGACAATCTCTAGGTCCATCCATTTCACTGCAAATGGCATTATTTCATTAGTTTTTTTATGGCTGAGTAATATTCTGTTGTGTATTTATACCACACCTTTATCCGTTCATCTGTTGATGGATATTTAGGTTGCTTCCATGACTTGGCTATTGTAAATAGTGCTGCTATGAACATAGGGGTGCATAAATATTTTTGAAATAGAGTTTTCTCCAGATATATATCCAGAAGTGGGATTGCTGGATCATATAGCAGCTCTATTTTTAGTTTTTTAAGGAATCTCCATACCGTGTTCCTTAGTGGCTGCACCAATTTACATTCCCACCAACAACATAGGAGGAGAACCTCTTGATTTTTAATTGGGCTCACGGCTTCCTGGAATAAAGGTTGCCTTTTTCCATCCTCCTTTTCAATTCAGTGTGGCTATGTGATAAACTCTGTCCAAATGGACACCAGGAAATGTCCTGGCTATGGCTCCTGGGATGTGCTCTTCAAGGCTGGGCACGTCTTCCTCCTTCCTGCTAGCTGCAATGAGGGTATGATGGTTCAAGCTCAAATGACTAACTTGGACTATGAGAAGAAAATGTCTGGGGCAGATGGCAGGTCAGCTCCCTGGTGACTCCCTAATGACTGGGCGGTGTCATGCTAGCCATGGGCTTCTCAGCAATGTGCTTCTCTCAAAAAAAGAGAAATACACATCTATCTTGCTTAAGCCATCCTTATTTTGGGGTTTCTGTCTCTTGCAGTTGAACTTATTCCTAACTGATATGCTCTGCTTCCTGCTCTTCTCCTTTCCCTCCTTTCGCTTGAACTGAACTGGTCCAAGTTTTTGCATGAGTTTGGAATTTCTTAATTTCTGCACTATTGGCATTTTGGGTTAGGTGATTCTTTGTTGTGAGGGGGTGTCCTGTGCATTGTAGGATGTTTAGCAGCAGCCCTGGACTCTACCACTAAATGCCAGTAGCTTCTGCGACCAAATATGTCTCCGGATGTTGCCAAACGCCCCCTGATGGGGATGGGGTGGAGAAGCGCCCCCAACTGAGTACCACTGGATTAATTCAAGCAGAAAGCTCTTCTCCTTGAATTTAGGAGATCTTGTAAAAGCTGAGTGTCTGGTTCCTTGATCTGTACCTCTGAGAAGTTTTGGGAACTCAGAGAAGCAGGCAGTGAGATGGCTAGAGATACATCCGGTGCCCAGAGGAGAGTCTCGCTGTGAACATGTCATTGGGCCTCCATTTCTTCCCTTATGAATCTGATGGGATTGCTAAAATCGTCGTCTCTCAGCCGATGAATATGACATTTTTTTGACCACAGGAAATTGCAAGAACATTACTTTGGATAAGTAATGTACAGAAAATACAAGATTAGGCAGAAGGTGTTACTCTCCCCTGATCCAATCAATTTGGGACGACTTTCCTTTCACTAAATAAACTCCTTGAAGACAGGAGTGTGTCTTATTCATGTCTGTAGCACTGGTGCCAGACACTAGGACGTATTCCGTGAATGTTTATAGAATAAATGAACGAATAAAAGAGTGAGTCAATGAACTGTCGTTCCAACCACCACATTGTAGGTCTTTGGTATGTTTCTCATAGACTTTAAAATGTTTTCAGTTTGTTACTTGGAAACGATTTTAATATTATAGAAGAACAGCACAGAGAACTCTTACACACCCTACACCCAGATCCACCAGCTATTCACATTTCATTGCAATGGCTTCGTTATTTGCTCTATGCTTTTTTTCTGAAACATTTGAGAATAAGTTGTATATACCATGCCCCTTTGACCCGAAATACTTCCATGTATATTTCCTAAAAAGAATATTCTATTCCAAAAACCTCAATAAAGTTAAAATATCAAAGAATTTGACATTGACAGATTTTCCTTAACCCATCAACTATTTTCCATTTTTGTTAATTGACTTATTACTGCCTTTTAAATTACTTTCCTTGGTACAGGATCCAGTTTAAGACCAGGTGTAACATTTAGCTGTTCTGCAAAATGCCATAAAGATATTAGGAAAAAACCAATAACAGTATCAATCGGGTCACTACCTAGGTGAAGCTTCCAAATGGTACCCTCCTTCCTCTTCTTTTCTCCTTCTCTATGGACTGCACTTTTGAGGACAGGCAGAAATAGCCTTTTTGGCTCACATCAGACCTTTAACTTTGGGAACCTCAGACAGGAGCTTTGCAGGGAGGTTGGGAGTTAACACACTGCAAACATGAAAATATGAGGTCTAAAAGTTAAATGAAAAGGGAGGTGTTTCTCCCCGTCCTCATAGCTGAAGTGGGATGTGGAGCCTTGTTAGTATAGCTGTGCACAGAGGACCTTCCAGCAGGCGACAGATGGAAAGGGCAGCTTCTCAGCTACTATGAGCTTTGGGTCACTCCCCCACTGGAATTTGTCCGAACAGAGCACAAAACCTAATCACAGACCCTTTCGGCTGAAGTGGTAGGACTTCCAGTACAAGGCTGAATAGAAGTGATAGGAGTGGGCATCCTTGCCTTGTTCTTGATCTTAGAGGAAAAGCTTTCAATTTTTCACTGCTGAGTATGATGTTAGCTATGGGCTTTTCATATATATATCCTTTATTATACTTTGTATTCCCTCTATTCCTAGTATGTTGAGGGCATTGAATTCCAATTCCAATACCCTCAACACTTTTTCTGAGTCTATTGATACGGTCAGGTGATTCTGATCCTTCATTTTGTTAATGTGCTCTATGACATTACATGATTTTCATATGTTGAACCATCCTTGTATCTCAGGGCTAAATCCCACTTAGTCATAGTGTGGGATCCTTTTAATGTGCTGTTGAATTAGCTTTGCTAATATCTGTTGAGGATTTTTATATATTTCAAAGTAATTCACTTTGTTGTACAGCAGAAACTAATACAACATTGTAAAGCAATTATACTCCAATAAAGATCTGAAAAACAATATTGGTCTGTAGTTTTCTTTTCTTGTGGTATCTTTCTCTGGCTTCGCTATCAGAGTAATGTTGACCTTATATAATGAGTTTGGAAAGCTCCCCCCTCTTCAATTTTGGGGAAAACTTTGGGAAGGAGTGGTATTAATTCTTCTTTAAACATTTGCTAGAGTTCACCAGTGAAACCATCTGGTCCTCGGCTTTTCTTTGTTGGGAAATTGCCCTGTATTTTTAATTTGCTAAATTTCACAACTCTTAATACCACTGTTAAGGGGAAGAAGGATGGAAGGTCTTCCTGAAGGAGATACTTATGCAAAGAATCTCTCTGTTTCTGTCTCTCTCTGTCTCTCTCTCTCTCTCTGTCTCAATAATTGGTAGCTATTGTCATTATAATCATCATGAAAGATGATGATTATTACTATTATTAAGAATAATACTGAGCTAGGAATACTGAGCAATCTTATCCGGGAACCCCAACTTTTGTATTGCTTTCTCTCCACATTTATCAATCACTTACAAATTTGTGCCAGGCCCTGGGCAAAAATGAAAAGGAGAAACTAAAAAATCTAGTGGAACAGACCAGCAAAAAAAAAAAAAATCAGACTATACAGACATAGATAGCATGGGAAAGATGCACTCAGGGGTGATGAGAGCCTGGAAGAGCAGTGCTGCAAGTGATGAAAGCTAGCTCCAACCAGCTCAAGCCAAAGCAGGAGCTCATTGGCTCACGTCATAGAGAGGTACAGGGTCGAGGGGGGCTGGCTTCATGGACCACTGCCCTTCAGCAAGGCTGGAGTCAGGAGCTCACACAAAGGCATCATGAAGCCATCACTCTGCATCTCTCAGCTCTTGGTCCTTCCACGGTGCTTTCATTCTCAGGCAGCTCTCTCCAGCTTACGTGCCAACGGCGTAGAAACCCTGGCTGAAAGAGAAGTCTTTTTGCTAACAAGTAATGACCGCATTGTCAGCAGTAACTCTTTGATAAGCTCTTTGGTAAGCTCTATGGGGGCTGATGGACCACCCAGTTCATTTTCCAAAGGGAAACGGAGGTATGGTCCTGAGAAGGGGGAATGGCCACTAGGTAAGCACAGACAGCAGATATACCCTCCCAAGTGGTGGAGAGGTGGCCAGTGAAGGCTTCTAGAACGTAGGGACCCCTGTTTAAAACCACGGAGTGTGTTTTGTTTGAAGAACAACAAACAAAAATCAAGAGGGCAGCACAGACTGCAGGAGGTAAAGCCAAGGAGACAGGAATGCTGCAGGAACACATTCAGAGAATGTCAGTTTTCCGAACGCTGTCACCTAGGTTTTCTTCTTTGAGCCTCCCTTGGACCACCTGAGTGGGAGAGACAACTCCAGTTTTCTCGCCTGTAAACCGTAGATAGTATGTCTGCTCCAGAATTGGTACCAGCAGCTCCCACTGTCATCAGGTCCGGGGTGCTCTGTCACCCTCGTTGGTTTCTCTTACCCTGTCCACACTTCTGTAAATGGTTCCTTTGTTAATGGCTCCTCAACTAGCCTGCTTGGGTGTGTTAGCTGTGCATGCGGGGGCTTTGATTGGTACCACAGCATGTCCAATAAGGGGTAGAGTGCAGTAGCACTGGTCCCCCAAACCAGGTGTTTCTCTGGGCAGAGGTCTGCCTCATCTCCTCCCAGCACATAGAAAGGGGTTGTCAAATTACAGTGACATGAGTCTTGCAGCGTGTTGGCCAAAAGTCAGCAGGAGGAAGGAATGAATTGCAGGCTATTTGTCACCAACAGGCTATCCAATCAAGCCCCTTCATGATTTGTAATACAAAGTAGGCTTCAACAGGAAACATTTCTTCTAGCTTCATCACTCCTTCCTCCTAATGATGTTTACTCTGCAAAATGCTTGTCATAATTTCCTTTTTTTTTTTTTTTGGCAACTGCATCCTCTTGTCAGTATTCTCTTTTGTGCCAAGAGTACAAACAGCCTCAGAGATTCCAACTTTTTCAGAAGAAATATGACTCTATTAATTACTCTCTGAAATGAGCCTTCTGAAACTCAGCTCTAGAATGAAATAAGAACCTGAGAAATATCACAGGAGGATGAATGAATGATTCTATCCAAATAGATCCTAGAAAGTCAAGGTCAGGACACTTTTCTGACAGCAGTATTCAGAGGCTACCGATTCTACCCATCCTTCCTTCCTTTTGTCTGTCCACCCAGTATATATTTCTCAGTTGCTAGAGAATTAGACTGGGCTCTAAAGAAATAATAGTGAGCAAGACAGACATGGTCTCTGCCCTCCTGGATCTTATGGTGCAAAGGGGCACTTGGAAAATTAAATAAATAGTCTCAGTGTAGTATGATCTGTTTTAAATAGGTAAAGGCACTCATCATATGAGCACATTATCAAGGGGACCTCGGGCAGTCTATTAGGGAGGGCCAGCACAGTATTCCTAGGAGAAGTGATGTTTAAACTAAACCTGGAGGTGAGGGGGGATTAACCAGGTGAGGGAGGAAGTGTGCACCAGGCAACAGGAACAGCATGGATGAAAGCTTCAAGGTGGGGGTTGCATGCAGACGGCTTTCTACATCTCATTACATGTCCAGTGGTATCAATACCTTGTCCAGCTGGTCTGCACTTGAATCTGGCTCTGACCTCGGTAGCCTCCAAATCCTTCAGCTCTGTTCTAGTTTGTCTTCAGTCCATATCCTTCTCACTTTTATCAGAGCACCTCCCCCCAAATACATCTGGTCAGATACACTTTGGCTCCAAGTCCCAACTCCTTAGGCTACCATTCAGGGCTGTTCATGTCTTGTCTGTAACCAGCCTTTGTGGTTTAAATCCTACTACACTCTCGACCCACTATTTTTGTCGCAGCTTTGAGCCTGGCTTCTGCGCCCTTGGTTGAGCTCTTTCTGTCACCTGCACTGTCCTCAGCCCCTTCACAGCAGGTAAAATCCTGATGGTATCCTCAAACGAGGCAGCTGAGAAGGATTGAAAAAGAGACTGCACACTTACATAGATGTAGGCAGGGTTGGGGCAAATGGGCATGAGATGGGACGGAACCCACAGCTGTCCATGACCACCTCCAGATCAGAAGGGGCGAGAGATGGAGTGTGACCAGACACAGAAGGAGAAAGGCATGCAGCTTTTGCTCCTCCACCTTCTCATCACCTCTGAGGTCACCGGCCTAATCCAACCAGAAGCCGGATAGCCAGGTTGCCTGTTTATGCCGTTCATACAGGTCAACTGTCCTGGACGCAGAGCAGGGGAGAAACGAGAGTGGAGAGACCTGGAGGGACCCACGGAGAACAAGCACAAGGCCCACCCCCTACGTCCACTGTGCATCTCAACCTTTTGAAATAACATCCATCAATCGAGACTCAGCATGGATGCCAGCTCACCCACGGCTCCTCCCACCTGTGCCCTTCTCAGCCCTCCAGCTGGAGGCACTTTCCCTCATCTCTGAATGTGCCAAGTGCTTTCTCAGCATCCCCGTCACAGTACTTCTCATTCTGAACCTCACTCCCCCATGACTTATATGCGTGGGTCTTAGGTTCGGTTCCCCCAAAGTGGACTTGGACGTGAGATTTTTGTGTCAAGGTGAATCCATTAGGAAGCGTTCCCAGGAAGAACTTCCTAGGGAGGTGGGAAGAAGGATGGGGAGGGAACCAAGCTAGGGTGTGACTCAGTGCCGCAGGGGAGGTAGGTCTGGGGTCAGTGCACAGCTGGCTTCAGAGTTGACCCCACCAGAGGCAAGGGGCCAATTAGATGGACTCCCACACAAGTCAGTCATTGGCAAAGGACTTCAAGAGTTCTCTGAGCTCTCAGGCAAATGGCTGCAGCAGCTTGTGATCAGACACTAACAAAGGGATGGAGGGCCGGACTGTTGAATGTGGATGTCCACTGGGATCTGATGTGGACAAAGTGGTAAAGGAATTGAAAGTGATTGGGTGAAGCACGGATAGGTCTTTTATTACACACATTTTCCATCCCTCCTTGGACAGCAAGCTTCTCTAGGGCGAGCACTGGAGTCTTTGTAATAACACATATATCTTTATAACATGAACATCAAGCACCAAGGCTGGCTTCGTGGATGTGACATATGCAATCACGTAGCGCTTAGAAGGATTCCATGCTTGGTTTAATGCTCTGCTGTCACCATTTTGAAATTCTTAATAATTATTGAGAATTCTTAATAATTAGTGCACAAATTAGGCATTTAAAATGTTTATCGAATGAAGGAATGAATGCCTGGCATTTGTTGTCGATAAATGCAGGTTAAGTGGGCATATCAGGAGGGACTACGTCTTCAACTTTAAAAACAAAGAAGAGGGAGTGGGGTCCTGCCACCTGACCCCCTCCCCTGCTTCCTCCAGTCTTCACACCTCTCTAGGCCCCGATGAAGTGTGGGTAGGACTTGTTTATTTCAAGCTGCTATTTATTTTTTTCTCTTCCTGTGCCATGGAAAATTCTTGGCATCATACAGCCTCAGGGCAACACTATTTTTATTTCCCCAGCAGAATAATTAAATTTAGGCTCAGTTGCTTTTCCCCAGCAGAGAGGCTGTGGGCAAAATGGGATGAAGAGCCTGCTGCCGAGGGCTGGTTGGGATGGGTTCCAGAGAGACTAGGCACCGTGATCTGAGACACATTTAGCAAAGGCTTTGCAAGGTCACTAAATCAGTCCTTTCTACTAAGCAGGACAACCACAAACACGTGTTAGAATCTTAGAGCTGGATGGAGCTGTAGGAATGATCTAGACCAGGGGTCAGCACACTCTAGGTCGAGGGCCAAATCTGGCCCTGCTGCCTGACTTTGTAAATTAAGTGTCACTGGACCGTAGCCATGGCCATTCATTTGCATATTGTCCATGGCTGCTTTCATGATACAACAGAGTGAAGATGCTGTTAACAGAGACCATATGGCCTGCAAGCCCAAACATATTTATTGTCCGGCCTTTTATAGGCAAAATGTGTTGACCACTGAGCTAGACAAGGAATGCTCACAATGTGGACGCTACTAGTCTTGCAGGATGCTCTATACAAAAGGATGCTATGGACAAATGTATTTGCAAAAGGCACGAAGCTTATCTCCCCTCTTGGAACTTCACAGACCACATCACCCGATTGCAGCAGCCCCTGTCCAGGCTGTGTCCACATGCGCTGCACACACTCTGCTTACTGCTTACTCTTGGCCCTTGTTCTGTGATTTGTTGTCTTTTCCTCCTGACTCAGGGAGCAGGCTGGAAGCCCTAGAGAATCAAGAATCAAGAAACCCCGGTTCATTCCCACACGGTCACCCAGAGATTAGCAGTGATTTCCATTCTTCACCTCTCCTCCCTTTCTTAGTTCAGGGAGGGGGTGGGTGGAGGGAATCCGGCGTGGACAGCTCATGAGCGATGAGCCCCATTTCTCTGCCATTTAACGTCTTCACTATTCCACACATGCTTTTCAGGGGGAATCAGAGCCCTTTCCTTGAAGACCAAAGTGTCAGAGAAATCGAAGTTCTCCTTTTCCCACTTTTAATTTCATTATTGATTTTCATTAAGCCCTCGGAGGCCCCCAGGACCTCCAGCTTTCTTTCCTTCAAAGAGAGAGATTTTGAGGAAGCAGCCCGTTCCAGGCTTTCACAGACCACTTGGGATGTGGCTGCCTTGCGACCAGATCAACCCTGTCCTGCTCCCAAGGCCTCCATCTCTCTCCCTGGTGAAAGGTCCAGAGCTTTCCCAGGAGTAACCTGTCCCGATGTGGGCTGCAAATTTCCTTGAGGTCAAAGCATACCTGAAGGTACAAAAGGACAAGAAACTATAATGAGAAGCAGATGAGGCCAGTGAAGTTACTTTGAATGTAAAGATAAATCATTGCACTTTGAAATGACTTTATCACATAAACAAAAATGTGCCTTTCGGACCTGGCTGAGGTCCCACAATTGATAAGACACAGAAGGGGCTGGAGCGCACTTGAGGCTCAGCTCCCAGATGATCACAGCTGGAGGGTGGTTCTGGGCTCTGAGCTCCTCCGTCTCGATGGGTTGTCTGCTCTGCGTGGGCTTCATTGGCCCCTAGACAATGGGGAAGCTTCGCTCTCTGCATCTTTGATCTTGAGAATATTTTCTGTATGGCTAACTTGCTGCTGCTGAGCTCAGTGAAAGCGAGAGCAACCTTAAACAGAGCGTAGATCTTCACACTTGTGAATTTTTAAAACTAGCCCAGTCTTTGTCATCAGAGCCAGTTTGCTCACCTACCATTAAAGCACATCATGTTTTCCTTTTTTTTCAACAAGACATTAGCCTGTGTCCAAGCAAATATCTTAATGGTCCCCTTTCCCACCTCTTCTGTTTGAGGACTCATTCATTCATTAATTTGTTCATTTCGTATTCATCAAGCACCTCCTATATTCTAGGTGCTGTTCCAGGTGTTGAGGATACCATACACGACAGGCAGGGCTCTTGCATTTAGAGATGTTTCTTACAGGCCAGTAAATGGCCACACAAATTGTGTGATTTGTGTTGCGCTTTCAAAACTCATGTAAAAAGCATAGCCACATGATTTTAATCTACAAAGCACTGAGAAATCATCAGCTTTTTTTCCCTCTTTCTTTCTCTTTTTTTCTCTAGGACACCTCTTGCTTACAGACGTTTAGCCCTCTGTGTATTGGGCTTATACCACAGACTGCCAAGGTCAAAGTCAGAAAAGAGGAGTAGAAGAGACAGGTTTTTTGTTTGTTTGTTTGTTTTTGCCACGCGGCATGTGGGATCTTAGTTCCCTGACCAGGGATTGAACCTGTGCTCCTTGCATTGGAAGCAGGGAAACGTAACCACTGGGCCACCGGGGGCGTCCCGAGACAGGTTTTTAAGTGATTAAATTTGTCCATATGCTTATGGCACTTGCTATAATTTTCTTTAAAACAAAAGTCCTGGTTAATACAAAAGATTAGTTCAGAATGGGAAGGAATTTGGGGAACGTATGGAAGGAAGGCGGGAAGAATCTGAGACCTGGAAGCAGAGGGGCAGGAGCAGAGCTGGGAAGAAAAGTCTGTGTTCTGCCCCCCACATCAGCATCCCCACTGCCCCGCCTAACAGGTATATGTAGGGAACCCCCCGCCGTCCCGGGGCTCTGCCGCCTTTTCTTCCCTTCTTCCATGGCCTCTCTCCTGCCATTTATACTTTCTTAAAGCAAAACCATGGGCTACAGGCCACACAGATTTTTAAATTCCATGACTTTTCCCCAAAGGAAGAAGTCCCTCCTTAAATGACATAGAAAATCAAGGGAAACCAAGTTACACTGTTACCGCTTTTTCCCTTAATGCATCTTGATTCCCTGTGGGTTCTGGACATGTGAGATGCAGCTGCTGCTTCCTCTCCCTCTTTCTTCTCTTCCTCCTCCCCCGCTTCCTCCTTGTTTTGGAGAACAACTTATTATAATCGGGTATAAGCTGTGAATCATGGCGATGCTCTCCTTTGGGTAGTTTTATATCCACTCTTGTCATCACAGGAAAGAGCCAGACTGTGGCCCAAGGTAGATGTGGATTGGAAGCCCCAGGCTCATCTGCCACTTATCACTCTGTGACCCTGGTAAGTCACTCGACCTCTCTAAATGTCATTCTCTTTGGCGGAATAGAGATCATAATTCCAATCTCTTAAAGTTGTTCAGGGAATTGAGCAAAGGACCATCTGGCAGTACCTGAGGATAGTAGATGCTCTGTTAGGGGCAGTCATGACAAAGAATAATGATAGTGACTATTTGTCTAGAATCAGACAAATTTGAATGGATATGAGACACGGACACAGGCCCACTTTGCATTCCTGAAGTATTTATATGCTGCCTTAAGTCTCACGGTGGCTTGTCTAAGAAAACAGGCCCCGGTATGATCCCACATTTATATCTGAAAAAATATGAGGCTCACTCAGAAAAGGTGGAGGGCTTTTTCAGGGCCCCACAGCTGGCGGTGGCAGAGCTGGGACCAGAGTCCGGCCCTCTGGACTGGTCCACTTCTCCAGCCCAGTGGTCCCTCCAGGGGCGTAGACCTCCCAGCCACACCATCTGAACACTTGTGCGAAGTGGGAGAAGTCAAGGCCACGAAGAGCCTCTAGTAAGTTACAGTTCACGTTTTGTCACCCAGTGAGCATGAAACGCTTCAGCGTCCCCTGTCCTTACATTCGGAATTGCGGCTGAAGTAGTGAGCACGTGGCATAGGAACGCGGTCCTCAAGTGTGCAGGAGTGGAAACCACGCAGGCCCTGCTTGACGCCAGGATTCGGTCATTTCAAACGGCACCCCACGAGGGAGCAAAGAGAAATCTGAATCCACGCGTCCTAGACTGAAATTGGAGGAAAGGAGGCTGGCCCAGGAAGTCTCTCAGGCCAGTTTGCTGGGTTACTTTCGCCCCTTGTCCGTGGGCTGGGTCAGCCTTTGCCGGCTTCAGCGAACCGGCCTTCCAGCTCCTTCGGAGCCCTTCTCTTAGCTCAGGATTCAGCTAAGGGCTCTCATGAGCTCTACCTGAAGGTCAGCTGATGTGCAGGACTCTTGTTGGTTTCCTTCCAGCCCTTTTCCCCTTTCTCACAAAGGACTATTTAAAGCACAATTCCTGAACTCATACTTGGGTGCCTTTTTAGATGTTAAAATAAAGAAAATTAGGGGTTTTAGGATTGGGTATGTTTCTGTCATGCTCACCAAATTGCAAGGGTGCTCACAGCTCTTGTACAGGGAGATCTGAACTATATTTAATCACAGGAAACCTTCCCAGGGAGGCTCAGGTTAGCTCCTTTTACATAGTGACAAGGCAAGCAATGTTTTGCTTGGGATAACAAAGGAGATTATTCCATTGGTTCCCATGTTTGCTGAGCCCATGCCTGAGAAACAAATAACATTGCCCTTCTTGTCCAAGTTATGGATTTTGTATTATAGGTTCTTATAATTTCTTCTGTCAGTCATTTCCTCCTCAGCTCCTCCCCCTTTCTTCTTTGAGGACCTGTCCATATACTTTACAGGGTCTGTTCCCCCAGGCCCTGCTGAGTGTGCACATGACTTGCATCCCTGATCACAGACGAATGGATCTGGAGTGATCCCTGCTTGAATCCAGCCAATCAGGTTCTCGCTCCTGGGGATTGGAATTGGGCTCCTGAGGTGATAGTGAATATTGGTTGAGCATTTAAAGAGGGAAGTAAAGTCAGCAATGGGAACAATGTGTTTTGCTTTTGGGCCAAGGATCAGAAAAGAAAAACTAGTCAAGAGGTAGAGATAAAGAGAGATAGGGGTAGAAATGAGGGAGAGGCTACATGCCAAGAGATGCGGAGTCAAGAAACCAATTCATTTAGGAGACACTAAGAGCAAAGCCTTGATTTTGCTTTCTAAATGTGGTTTCCAATATTTTGTGGACATCGATTGCATTCTCTGCACTTTCATTTTGTTATATGCTGCTGTCCTTTGTTGAGAAATACATCCCGTGAATTTTTCCTTCGTGTGTGTGTACGCGTGTGCACGTGTTTCCAGTGGACTTTGTTCCTTGCAACCAAGGGATCCCAGGACATGTTTGCATCCACAATCTCACCTGTGATGGCCAGTACCATTTTCAAGATGGAACCTTTGTTTGAAGTGTAGAACTCATGGTCCTGGGACTGGAACCAAGAGGTGAGGTTTCTGTGATCTAGTGTCTTCGCATAATGCTCATTGATTTATCTGTCACTGATGCGCCACGAGCTTCTGCTCTGTTTTCAGTCTTTGCATTGGGCTGCAATAGATTCTATAATTGATTTCCCCCTCAGAGGAGTGTGATTTCCCAGCTGGGATGGAGTTTCGAAAATCCTCTTGGGAGCCACAAGGGTTGGAATGGCTCCAAGATTCCTCCTCACACCATTGGGCGGGGTCTCTTTTTTCCTTCTCTGAAAGGTGTGAATTTGACCTTTTGATTGGTCACCAAGGTTGCCATATTCAGCTACTTGTGACTGAGATACAAAGGGCTTGGAGGGAGTGCAGCCCACAGATTCTATTTGAGGAATGCCAAATGGTTCTCCAGGACCCAGCTGGTACCACGCTTTCTCTCAGAGTGCCTGAAATGTGCGCAGTTATTTTTGTTGAATTATAATATTATTGCTCATGGCAATGTCTAATATTAAAACAAAATTAACAATGCCCACAGAGAGGGCAGACAACACTCCAACCTGCCCGCTGTGTGACTTTGGGAAAATCAAAACCTCTGTGCTTCGGTTTCCTCATCTGTGAGATGAAAATACTAACACCTACCTTAGAGGGTTATGATGGGAGTTGAGTTAATATTTGTAAAACCCCTAAAACAGTGCTGGGCACATGGGTTGAGTCCTGTTGAACACATTTCTCCTATTAAAAATGTAACAGAGGGTAAAGTCTGAGGCTTCCCCTGACATGGTCTGTAAACACTTGGGCTTAGATTGTCTAAGGTTTGGAAAGTAGGGAGGGCTGAGGAATCGGATGTTGGTGGATTTGGAACACTGCAGGATGAGATAACACTTCTGCAGACCAGGGGCGGAGGTCTCCCTTTGGTAAAGTTTCCTTAACATGTGCCTCTGAGGCTCACCGTGTTGGGCTAGGAAGAAAAGAGGAGATGAGGGAGGGAACTCAGGAAGCTACAATGATTTTATAAGGAATAAAAGTCTTGGTGAAAGTCTGTCTCAAAGATTCAGGCATTGACTGGTGTGTGTGTATAATCTAAACTCAGGAATACAGGGATAGCTATAGGGGCTGTGTGTCCTTAGGACATGCCCACTTTTCGGTCGTGTTTTCAAGGAGCTGTTGGTTAAACCTTGGCCAGAAATTACAAGGATGTTGGGATTTGGGGGTTTTAAGTCATATTTATTTAGGTATGAATCACATACAGTAAAATTCACCCTTTGTGGCATGCAGTCCTAAGGGTTTGACAAATGTGTGCTATCATGGAAGCTTCACCGCAATCAAGATATTAACATTTCCACCCCCCCTAAAAGTTCCCGTGTGCCCTTTTGTGGGCAAGTCCAGTTCCCGCCCTCCATCCTGGCAACCACCAATCTGTATCTTTTTTTACCCCCTATAGGTTTGCCTTTTGCAGAATGTCAGCAGAGCTTCTCTGACCTTTGATCCCAGGGCCAGTGATAACGGCTCTTTTAGCATCCTGTAGCCCTTATCACAATTATAATTATACTGTATGCAATTGATTGAAAACTGTTCACAGCCTATCTCTTCTGCTGGGCTTCTGCAGGCATGTCTGAGGCAGAGGGTGGCTGGTTCATGACTGCATCCTTAGCAGTACCATCAAGTAGACACTCAACACACATTGTTTGATGAGTGAATGAATGAGGGACTCAGTGACTATGAGGAGAGTGCACTAAAATACGACTGACACAGCAAAAGCAATGCAATATCCAGTGGTATCAAACCTATCATACTGTAAAGCCCCAGAGACTGTATTATTTAGACATTCCTGAAGAGTGTGCGGAAACTTTTGTAGTTACACTTGGTCTGAATACCAGCAATCAGAACCAACCGAGGCAACCCCAAGTGCGTGATCAGTACCTTCAGTTAATTTAAAATAAAACGAAAAAAACTTTAAATCATTTAACACTGTCTTTTTCCATTAAATTGTCTAACTATCTATTTAAAGCTGTTTATTGCATAATTTTTACACTCCATATATTTTGGAGCAAATCTGACATTATAGTGAGGCTTAACAGTAAGATCATGAAATCCTCAAAATCCAGCTTATTTTCTGTATGTTCGTCAAGTTCAGAAAGGAGGTCTTTGTATCTTGGTTTGGTTTCCTGTCCCTGTAAGAATAAAGAAGAAAAAGCAAAAAAACCCGAGTTCATCATGCCACTTTGGTTTCACAGACAATACACAGCAGGAAACATGTTATTAACAACATGTCACGTTGCTGCCAGTGTTACTCGTTGAGCACTGTGTGGAATCTTTGCATGGGTTGTCTCACTGAGTGCTCACAGTGACCTCATGCAATAGGTACTGTTGTTTTCCCACCCTACAGAGGCAGTGCCAGAGACTCAGTGACAAGGAAGTAATTTGTCCCAAGCTAGGCAGCTGTGAGTGTGGAACCAGGATTCATGGCATTGGCTACCTGATTCTGGAGCCCACACTCAATGGTCAAGAGAGGCTATATCTCTACAAATACAGAAACTGTTCTGTTTTCAGATTTTCAAATTACAATCTCTTTGTTATTGGAGGTATTCACTATGTGATCCACTGAGCATAAGATTATCCAGAATAAAATATGCTAAAAGGAAATATATGGTTTGGAAGATTGTTCAGCCCTAAGTCTGATCATAAATCGAACTCAAGTTCATAGTCCTCAGAAACAGATTGAGGAAAACATGTGAAAAGCACATAAATGGAGAAGCTTTTCAGTTCCAACCACAGCTTGTGAAATATCTTCCCAAGTGGCATCAAAAATGTTAAGGTCATTTGATTCACTGCGTTTAGTTCAATGCCAAACATTCACCCATGTGCTGACTGTAAAAAAAAAAAACTCATTGCAGCAATGACTAAGGCACTTTAGGAGTGATGATACGTTCCTTTTACAGGCTTAGACCTTTCGCATTTCTCTAGGCTGTTCCTCAAGGGGTCACACCTACCAGTGAGGGCGAAAGGACCTGTGTCTGCCTCCCTCCAGGAGAGCTGGAGACAAGACAGAGAGAGAAGCCTTTTACTAGTGTAAAGCACTCTGTTTGCTCAAAGGTCAGAGATGGCTGGAGGACTTCCTCCTCTCTTTTTGCTGCATATTTTAGATCATGGAGCTGACAGAGGTCCAGCCTTCTTGGGGCCTGACCTGCCACCTTGCTTTTTTATCCTATTAGCAGTGCTTTTAGGTGCTCAGTTTTATTACCTCTGATTGGCTATAGAGGCTAAGTCAGATCCCCCAAATTATGTTAGGCTTATGAGAAAGGACATATTCCTTTCAGACCCAGGCCTCAGCCAGAGGTCCGGCTCAGTTTCCGAGAGAACCCTGCATGAGGATTGAGGAGAAAGCCCAGTTATAGATGGAGACTCTTCTGCTGTATCTGCCTTAGGGACTCTCCAGGGGCAGGGCGGGGTGGTTTGGCCGAGACAGCATTCTGACACGCTGCTACGCATCTGCTCAGTGGAGGGAAGCTGTCACCACGGAGACTGAGGATGCCAGGGATGGGCCGTCCCCTCAAGTCCCCTGAGATCAGTCTCTGCTCTCATCTGGAGGAGAGGGCGGGATTGCACCGTGACCTGGCTGTGTCTGTTGCTGGAGATCCTTTCCCGGGTTTAGCCTATCCTGAGGGACACGAGGCTGAAGGTGTCTTTCCTGGTGACTTTGGTTTTACCTCTTTTCCTCTGATGTCCTTGGAGGGATGGTGAATCACGTCAGGATGATCCATCTACTAGGTCCTCCTTTTCGTATTTTTTAAACACTCACTGAGATTTTGCCAGAGACATGCAACATTCTCTTTCTCTCCAGGATCTGTCATTTCTTTTGGCCTCTGATACAAGCCAGTGATATAGGATTTGTTTTCCCACCCTCTTTGTAAAGACTTCACAAAACTTTGGATCTCTTGTCAAATTCTGCCTGATGTTTCTGGCTGAAAAAAATAGCTTTTCTTAAAAAAACATTTATTTCAAAAATGATGTGTGTTTAATATCGGACATTTAGAAAAAAAATAGGAGCCTGTAAAAATAACCCTTTACCCCATTACCCAAAGATAGCTAACTATTATTAACCTTTCTTTCCAGTAATTTTTCTGTCTCACACTGTAGTCGCTGTCTCTCTCTCTCTGTCACACACACACACACTCTATCTCTCTCTTTAACTTCATTATGGGATAATTGACAAATATAATTGCATATATTTAAAGTGCACACTGTGATGGTTTGATACACACGCATTGTGGAATGAGTACCAACATCAAGGTAACGATCACGTCCATCACCTCACGGAGTTAACGTGTGCGTGCGAGTGGGGTGAGAATGCTTAAGATCTACCTCGGTGACTTTCAAGTATGCAGTGCGTATAACTCACTGTAGTCACCATGCTGTGCATTAGAACCTCAGAACTTCCTATAACTGGACATTTGTACCCTTTGACCTATATCACGCCACTTTCCCCTCCCCCCAGCTCCTGGCAACCACCAATCTATTCACTGTTTCTATGAAACAGGCTTTAAAAAAAAATCACTTATATTTGTGGAATTTAAAAATAAAGCCAATTTCACACACCCTCTTTTGAAACAATCATAGATTGACGGGAAGTTGTACTCTTGACCCGGCATCCCCCAGCGGTTGGCACCTGATACAGCTGTAGTATGCTAAAACCATATGTATTTATATCTTAAAGGAACTGTAATACTTCTCTTTTAAATGTCTCAGCATACACATAGAACCTGAGGGACTGTTTCCTTTTACATTTTTTCTTGCTCAATCTACCATTAAATATTGGTGGTTTAGGTTCTGTGTGAGGCCCTCTTTTTTTCTTACGCATTTTCCCCAGACTAATATTTTCCGAAGTTTGAACACAGACTGCTGGTAGAATGTAAAGCAATTTTAGGTGAGGCAAGAATAAATATTAAATATGAATGAACAGTCATCTATATTTTTTACCACTTTCCACTTTTACCCACTGAATTTACATTCAGAACAGTGATCAAGTCTCCTATAATTTTATTTAAGTAGAGCGTAATCTTAAAATGTTCTAAGTAAATTACAATACAAGCTGTAGGCAGACATGGGAAATATATTGAAGACGGTATTCAAATAGCTGAGGTTTGGGAAAGATGCCTCTAGATGATTCAGGTCACTCTCTTCTGGTCACTTTTATAGATGTCTATCCTGACCTTCCTGCTCACATATCCTGTTGCTGTCAGAGTTTCTCCACTAAACATCTTAAACTTGACACATGCTAACAGAACCCATCACCTGCCCCCACCTCCCACCCCACCTCAAATCTACTTATTCTTCAGTCTTTCTCTTCCCTGGAAATGGGCCCACCACCCATTTCTTCCTGCAGTCAGAACTCAGGTAGCATTATTTGTTTCCCCTGTTCTTCAACCCTTATGGTCATCAGATCCTGTTCATTCTGCCTTCCATATCCATCTCATATTTGACGCCCTAATCCAAACCAATATCTTCTTTTGTTTGGATTTCTTTCCCCGCAGTTCCTCTCTTCTTCATCTCACTCCCCACCCCAACCGTAGTCTCATCTCCTACTGCAGCTGGTGTAATTTCTTTGACCTGGATTTAGAAACCTTCCCTGGCTTCCTCCTCCCTCAGGCTATGCCTCTGTAAGAAGTGGCTTCTCTCCATCTCCCCAGCCTCCTCTCCCACTGCTTCCTGCTTCCCTCCTTCTTTTCACCAATACTTACTGGACCTCGTAGGTCTTTGACATGCCTTATGCCAAGTCCTCTTCTTGGAACGCCAGCCCTCTCACCCCCCGCCCCCTCCCTGCTCACTCTTGGTCTCGTTCTTCAGATCTTAGCTATACCTTAATTTTCCGGGAGCTCTTTGTGACCACCAAGCCCAAGAGGGTCCCTCCGTCTTACTCTTTCTCTGCATGCTCTCCTGTTTCCGGTCCTTTGACTATGTCTAATTACTTTTCAGCACATCTCTCTACTCTGTTGTATTATTAGCTTGTTCACTGCATTAACCCCAGTGCTCAGCTCACTTCCTGGCATAGGGTAGGTGTTCAAGAAACATTTGTTGAATGAAACAACATAACGGGGCCGTGGATCTGGAGTTGCTGACTCTTTGGGCCAGCCATTACAGCGTGGCCGCCTGTTTCTTGGCGCCTGTTAATTCTCTTACCTCTGTGAAGTTCCTAAATTGGGTCTGTAGCAGATTTTTGGCCGTAGCTTTTCCAAGTTTACCATCAGGGTCAGAAGAGTTTCTGAAAATCAGAGTGGCGGTGGCGATGGCTTTTTCCAGATCTGAGCCCTTGTGTAGAGCTGTGAGAGAAGAAATGTACAACCGTGTAGCATGGGTTAGAAATGACCCTTCCCCAGACATGAGGCTCTACCTTCCAGGGGAAACTTAGGGAAGAAGGTTGGAAGGTGTGCGTCAACGGGATTCTGGCCTTGGGCTCTTTGCCACCTATCTAGGGGTGGGACATGGGGGTGTCTGATCCTGGATCTTTAAACAATGGAGGACAAAAGTCCTTTCAGTAGCAAATAGCATTAGTAGAATTAGGATGGGATTTACCACCTGCTTCGCATGTGACCTTGGGAAAACCTCTCTAAGCCTTGGTTTTCTGATGTGTAATTTCATTTAGTTAGTCAACAAATATTTATAGAGCATCTACTATGTGCTTGGCTCAGTCCCTGGCGTTAAGGATACCTCATTGAATAAGACAAAGTCCTGCTCTTGTGGAGTTTCTATTCTGTGTCAGATAGAGCATCACCACATGCTAGTGTGATAAAGGAGTATGACATCCGGGACAAGCCCTTTGATATCTTGATAGATAAGGAATTTCTTTGAATCATGCCCTAGTCACAGCGATCTCCCAGCTAGTTTCTCTAGTTTAAATTCTTTGAAAGGATGGTGCTAACTCAGTCCTTTCCAGTGGGTAGCACACAGTGAACTGTGAGAATTGCACAAAGTACAGTGGAGAAAATTTCTTATCCTCTCAGTTCTCTCAGTCTCCAATCCATCCCCTATTTTAGAACTTGTCCCAGTTTACAGTTATTATGTGTTGAATCATCTTTCTCTCCAACTAGAATGCAGGCTCCATGAGGTCAGAGATCATAGCTGCTCTCATCACTATATTCCCAGTGACCGGCACGAATACCTGCCCTGTAGAGTAGGTGCCGGTAAGTGCTGTTGAATGAATGAATAGGGAGAAAAGAAGAGAAAAACAAAAGCCAACAGCCTTCTGCCCAGGTAACGTGCAGCAATCGCAGCAATCGTGGATGCAAAGGAAGATGATCAGTCCGATATTTGTAACTTTTGTATCAAGCACTTACTCTGTTCCTGGTACTTTCTGAGCTGTTCAGCACATAGGAGTGACACAACCAGATGTGGCCTCTGCCCTCGTCTATCTAACAATCTAATAGGGTAATAAATGATAATCAAGAGGATATGTGTGTATACACATAGGTTTGTTTTATATATATTTGATAATTATTTATTTCTCGATATACATATACAATATGCATATTTGCAACTTGTGATGTATTAATAGAAGGCAAAGAAGGTATAACAGCTTACAGCTTGTGATTTGTTTTTTTATAATTTTATTTATTTATTATTTTTTGGGGGTACACCAAGTTCAATCATCTGTTTTTATACACATATCCCCGTATTGTGGCACACGGGCTTAGTTGCTCTGTGGCGTGTGGGATCTTCCTGGAGCAGAGATCGAACCCGTGTCCTCTGCATTGGCAGGCAGATTCTTAACCACTGCGCCACCTAGGAAGCCCTTGCGATATATTAATATAAGGCAAAGAAGGTGTTAATGTAAGGCAAAGAAGATATAACAGTCTTTCCACCTGCCCTTCTCCCCCATCTCTACCCCCTGGCAGTCACTAATCTGTTCCCCATCTTCATATGTTGTGGCATAACAAATGCTCTGTGAATGGAATCACACAGAAGTTCTCTGAGAATGGCTTTTTAAACTCAGCCTCATCCTGACCTCTGGCTCCTGCCTGCTAGTCCAGTGGCTGGCCCTCCCTCTAGCCTACTGTCCCAGACTCACAAAGTTCCCTGCTTCTTTGGATCCTATTTTTAGTTCTTTTCCCTCCCATCCTATCCACTTCTTCTCTTCACTTCTGCCACATCCTGAAACTCACATTTAAACTTGGGATTTTTTCCCTCCATTAACCAAGATTTTCCTGCTTATCAAAAACAAGGAGATAACATATTTTTTTCAGCTCACATCTCCCTTTCCTGAGGCGGGGGGATGGGGGGGTGTTTGAGGAGGTGGGGAGCTGTATGGTGGTAACCTTGAACTTAAGTGGCTAAAGAATAAACTCTGATTATAAATAGCCTTGTTTTTAAGAAGCAAATTGCTTAGAGGAAACACCTTAATTCCTTAGGAGGTAAATACCCCTTCTGTAACTTTTACCAGTTGATTGATTTATTAATAACTCAGAATAACTAGAGAGGGCTTTAGTATGGGGTGTTCTACTGGGTCTGAGACTTCTCGTGGGGGATAGTACCTCTTCCTCTCCTGGCAAGGACCCGGTGAATTTCCAAGCTGTGGGCGAGCTTGCAAATAATGACAGATAGCTTTCTTGTTGACTATGTGCCAGATACCTTTCAAACATAATCTTATTTAATGCTTCGTAAACCCAGAAAGGTAGGTACTATTTGTGTCTCAATGTTACATATTGGAAACTGACACACGGGGAGATTAAGAATCTTAAGGTCACATTGCTCTGGAGTGGCAGACGAAAGATTTGAAAGCCTGTCTGCCTTCAAAGGCCATAGAAAGATCTGCCACTTTGGCATAATTCCTTCGAAGAGCATCTCCACGGAGGCTGCGGAAGCAGATATTGCCCAGTCCTCTGACGAAGTTCAGGTCTGACTGCCCTCTAGATGGGGACTCCCCCTGGACTAGTCCACTTTTTCTTCTCCTGCATTCTTTCAAACGCAGCATGCATTTCCCCCGACTATAAAATAACGTATGCTCATGGGAAACACAGAACTAGAAAAAAATAAAAAATAAAAGCTCACAAGGAGCTCTGGTTACCCTACCGATACTGGTGGGACTTTGTGAGGCGTTTTGGTTTCCTCTTTTTGGGTTGGGTTCTTCCCTTAGTAGACGCAGCGTGTTGCCTCCTAATTCCTGCCCCGTCTGCCTCACAGAGTTGTGAGCGAATATGTGGAAGCATATTGTAAAGGGCGAAGTGCCACTAAACATGTAAAGGATTGATGTTTCGTTTTGGGCGTCTTTTATTGGCTCTCGTGCCTTCGGAATGGGGGAGTGGGAGACGGTGTTAAAGCAGGCGCTTCAAGTCCACCTCTCCTGCTAGTTCCTACCTCACTTTTTACGCTTTGATACTACTAAACTGTCCGTAGTTCCTTTCACACGCTGTCCTCCCAACAAGTACGTGTTGCCGGGCCCTGTCCTAGCTCTGGGGAGAGAGCAGTGAGCGACGTCCAGAGAGCATTCCTTGATTTCCTGGCGCTCGCGTTCTGGTGGACAGTAGCGGCGAACGCTTGTGGAGTCCATGCTCTGGATGCCAGCCACTCCTTTATGGGATGTAAGTGATTAGACTCATCTAATTCTTACGTCTGCTCTGCAAGGTGGGCTCTAGTATCATCTCCACTATATAGATGAGGAAACTGAAGCACAGAGAGGTTAAATAGCTTGCTCAAGGTCACATAGTCAGTCTGGTCCCTCACTGTGACACATGCTGCCTCTAGATGTTGTTTTTCAGGCAGTGTATCCTGTAGGATTCTTTCCCAAACCCTGGGACTGGGCAACATGTCCCTCCTTTATGCTTCTCTACTTCCCTAAATGGAAAGTTGTCATAACCCTCACGTTGAAACACCGTTTATCTGTCCCAAGTATCTTCTAGATCAGTGCTGTCCAAAAGAAATGTAACAGGAGCCCTAATTATTATGAAACTTTTTCTAAGTAGCCACATTAAAAAAGTAAAATGAAGCAGTTAAAATTATTTTAGAGATATATAATTTAACCCAATTTATCAAAATATCATTTTATCATGTGATCAAAATGAACAAGTTACTCAGATATGTTACACTTTTTTTCTACTAAGTCTCTTACGTCTGACATATATTTTACACTTACAGCACAATTGGATTTAAACTAACCACATTGCAAGTGTCCCACACCCACAGGTGGCTAGTGCCTACCACGTTGGACCGTGCAGCTCTAGACTGTATGTTCCCCGAGGGCAGTCACTGCCTCTTATTTGTCTTTGCATTCATTCCCCGGCCCTGGTGCATCGTAGGCCTTAGCATACGTGTGCTGAACGGAGCTGACTTGAACTTGAGAACAGTCCCTGCCTCTTTCTCTTCACCTGCCCTGGAACGTGGAAACCGAAACAAGAAGCATTTCATCTAGTGAGATCCCAACACTTTATTGTAGTAGAAATACAACCCTTAGGACGGCAATGCAGCAGAATCACCTCATTGTAGAACTTTTCCTAATTTTACTTATTTTTGCAAGTGAAGAAATGAAGACCCACAGGAGAAAAGTGGTTTGTCCAAGTTTGCGTCAGTCGTATGTGGCAGAAGTAAAAACTAGATCTCTGCTCTTTTCTTGCTAGATCAATAGTTTCCCCAATACTCTAGCACTTTTCAAACTTTTCCACTATAAAACTACTTTGGATGCTATAGGCAAATGTGTACTCAACCCCCATTTCTACCCACCTCCCCTAAGAGGTCAAGGGCATAAGCCCAAACGGCCAGAAGAGAAAATGTGGGTTGGTACAGACTTCTATTCCATGATCTGGCCCTGTTTGATTTCAATGAGTAACACTTAAAACTACCATTGAATAGAATACATTCTGGCAAAATGAGCCATATTTATCCTGTGTTTTCTTAAGGCATGGGAGTAACTGTGGCCCAGTGGTCTAATGTAAGGAGTCTCGTGCTAGGAATGTGTGTGTTTGTGTGTGTGTGTTTGCGCGCACACACGTGTGAACTGGTGGGCAGTGTGCGTGACAGAGAGTTACATACAATCCCCCCTCAGCCTCCCAGAGAGGGGTGTTATGAGAAATGTCATGGATATTTACCATGTCATGGACATGCTGTTTTGTCATCGACATTACCAAAAGTGCCTGAAATTGTGAAACAGAAATTATGCATCTCTTGTGATAGTGTAAAAATAATATTCTCATCAAGATGAAGAGTTATTTAAATAAAAATACAAAGCATCTCCTTTGGAGACATAGACCAGCCATCTAGGAGGGAAAATAACTGCAATGTAGTAGAATCCAGCTGTGCTTGTAACTCTATAAAGAAGGCACATGTTTTGGAATAAGATAATGATCTAAGTGTAAGAGTACATTATTTTCTTTTATTTTTATTTCCATGACCACATTGTTGGCTCTAAAGATATTTTACTTATAAAATGGACTTCTCAGGGCAAATATCTACACCTTGGGAGTTTGCCACACTGTGTTCTGCTCAATCAACAGAGGCAGTTGGGGACTGATTGCATCCTGAATACCACTGAACGTTCACGAGTCAGATGCTGACAGTCTTGCTCTGGACACACTGAGAATGCCGCCCATGGAGGGCCAACTGGCCATGGGTAGGATGAACACTGAATTAGGAGTCGGGGATCCACGCTCCTACTATAGCTGGGCCTTTAAATATGGGCGAGTTAATTCCTATCACTGGATCTTAGTCCCAAGTGTTTAAAAAGAACATCATAACTGTTTGATGATTCATCTACAAGTTTTCCTACATTGTTGGCATCCTTTGATGTCCTGTTATTTTTAACTCTTGGCATGCTCTCATGGTAGAGGAGAAGCACATACATCTCTGGCACCCCAGGCCTTACCTTTTATCGAAGCCAGTTGTTTGGATATTGAAATGCTGCCAACAAAATGAAAGAAACATAATGATTCTGGGAGTTTGGGTATTGATATCAACATCTAGAGTAGAGCAATACAATGATTTAAAGATTAATTTATTTTCAGTCAATCTGCCCGGAGCGTTCTGGTGGGGCAGCCATCTGTCTTTCAAAATCCTTTCTCCCCTCGTCACGTGGTAAAGAAGTGCAATACTTGGCAATGGCTGGCCTACATACCCTAGCCTTTTGTGTAGTCTTGTGACCGTGTGACGAGACGCCCTCCGGTGGAAAAGGAGCAGAAGAGAAGTGATCACCTTCCGTGCAGGCTCTTCCGTGCCCCCTCCTGTTTCCAGCCAATTAACACAGAAATTATCAGGAGTACTTTGGAAGCCACATCTTGAAGCCATGAGCCACACCAGCCTGGGTCCCTACATGGTGGCATGGACCCGGAACCCCCACTCTGAACGGTCACATGAAAAAGAAAGAGATACCTTCTTTTTCTGAAAATCACCAAGGGCTTGAAGTGTATTTGTTCCAGCCGCTTAACCCACCTAAGAATCTACGTACTGTGCTAAGGGGTGGGGACTCATCAGTGAATGATTGAGATGTCCCTGCACTCTTGGGGCTTAGAATCTAGTGCAGGAGACAGATGTTCAACAGGTGATTCAATACAGAGCAGTGGCTGAGCGCATACCCCGGGCCAGGAAGGACTAACCCAGTCTGCAGGTCAGGGTCATGGTATTTCATCTGAGCCAGATGAGTCATTAGGTGAAGAAGGTGAAAGAGTGTTCCAAGCAGAGGGCAGAGTGTGTGCTGGGCCCTGGAAGTGGGAGAGAGCATGGCAAGATTGAAGAGCCAGAGGAAGAACAGTGTGGCTGGAATGTGGAGAGGGAAGGAGGTAGTGGTGGAAGATGAGGCTGCAGTCAAGGGTCAGGACCAGAGCACGCTGAGTGAGCCTTAGCACGGACCCAGGTTGTTAACCCAAGGGCAGTGGGAAGGAAAGGGATGACATGACCAGATTTGTATTTGGGGAAGTTATTCTACCTGATATATGGGAAGGAGACTGGAAAGGGACCAGATGGAAGGCAGGGAGATGGACCTTGCTCCCTTATAAACAGCAAATCCACATTTGCTTGATATTTCAACCCCTAATGGCTGGAGCAGTTGGGAGAAAGCCAGTAAGAACAGTAGAACTTGGTCATATCTTTGACAGTTCTTTAAAGGGAACTTTTGGGTTCAAGACCTGGTTTGGGCACTTAGTCAAAAGATCGTGACCTCTGGGGGCCTCATTTTTCTTACTTGTAAAGTTAGGAAACTGGTCTCTATGACATCTTGGACCTTTTATGGTCTTCTCCATGAGCTACTCCTGATTTTCTAAAAACTGTGCACCCTTATTATCTCCTTCATAGGATAAATGATGTGCACTTTATCCTACATACAGTTTACACAAGGTACACTTGCAAATGGCTTGTGTTATTTTCTTTTGCCACGATCTCCTCCATCACAATGTAAGGCCCTTGACAGCAAGAGTTCTGCAGATTCTCCATATCTCCTACCCCCGGCCCAGCAGAATACCTGGCACCTGCTAAGTGTTCAAAAGTTTTTCTGAACTAAAGTAGGTCCCTTAAAGGGAATTACATAAGGAAGAATATTTTTCATGTATTAGCCGTAATTTCACACATTTGCATGATCCGAAACCATTTCTCTCTCTCATGGATAATTTGAAAGAATATGTCATACCGTTAAAATCATTACCAATTTTGATTTACAAATGTTTTTCAAGAGGCAATCAAAGACATTTGTGTTAATTATATCATCTTTTCAGTTTGCAATCAAAGCTGCAAATTTGTTCTCTTTAATTTTCCAGCTCAATTGAAAGTGGGATTGAGGTGGGTAATAGGCACCAAACTTACACTCTCTTGGCTACTAAGCTGTGGACATGAACGCTTTGACATACACCTGCAAGCTTAAGTGAAGCTCAGTAAAGGATAGCCAAGCGCCACTGACCTTTTGGGCATTTTCTCAGGTGTTAAAGTAGATGCTGGGGCTGCAGGACTGGGCTCCCGTTGGTCCTGGGTACTGTGCGTGCAGCCACACATACTCTGGGCTCCTGTTGTGTGTCGGCCCTTCCTAAGCAACAGTTACCAGCCTGCTGTTACTATTGTCATCCACTCCAGGACAATTATACAGTGGCCCTTGTAGAAGAGCGTTTCCCTAGTGTTATTCGTAGGGAGACAGTAAACCATTCAACATTTGAATGGTTTAAGGTGGTCAACAAACATTTGAGTGCCTGCTGTGGGCCAGGCACCCTACAAGGTACTGGGGACACAACAGTGAGAGAACTCAGACAGGGACCTTGATCTCAGGGAGCTTAGTGGGCAAGATGGATATTAATCAGGTAATCACACAAGAAGTCACCCCTGTGATAATACCATGAAAGGGGGATGCTATGAGATTGACATCAGTCAGGGAGGTCAGGGAGGCAGCCCTGGTGAGGAGAGAAGTGGGTAACAGGGCAAGGGATACACGTTGTAGGCAGATGGAACAGCCTGTGCTCAGTCCAGTGGCAGGAGGGAGTGTGGTGATCGGGAGGGACTGAAAGAAGGCCAGGATGGCTGGACCAGAGAGGCTGAGGGGGAGGGAGGCTCCAGGTAAGGATGAAGAGGAGGCACGGTAGCTAGACCACGCAGGAACTGGGAGACCATAGTAGGGAATTTTCACTTTATGTCAAGAGAACAGGAAACCATTTGTGTGTTTTCAGCAAGGAGGCTGATAAATTTAGATTTACATTTTGGAGACATCACTCTGGCTTCAGTGTGAATAGTGGTTTAGAGAAACAAACAGAGGAAAGTCAGGAAGACTGGTAGGGAGGCTATTTCACTTGTGTTAGCTTAGAGCTCGTACTGTAAAAGGTGGGGGATGTCAACTCAGTCAAATGAGTCCAGGTCAGGGAAGACATGACCAGCGATTACTTAGATCACTGGTGAGTTGATGGGTGAGAGGAGGTAGATCTCAGGAGAAGCTAAGAATAGTCATTGTCCCGGCTTCCAGTTAGCTCCAGGGACACAGCTGTCGTTACTGCATCACTGGTCACTGCTCTACCATATGGCCACGCCATTTGCTCATGGCCTGCTTCTCTTTATGGTTTTTTTCTCTCCTCCCTCTACCTCCTGTCTGATTTCCTTAGCATTTTTCGTTTAAATATGGGAGGGAGAGAGAGTTTGACTGGCCTCACTAATTACTGTTGCCCTGACTGCTCAGAGTGCTAATGGCAGCCTGCCCTATCGGTTGTTCGTTAACCTATGCAATTAGCTCCCTCCGATCGGGTGATGACCCTAAGCCGGCGTCACGGCCCACGTTAAAGCCGCCAGCTGGTTTCCTCAGCAGAGGGCTCTGAGTGGGTCTCTCAGAATCTGGATTTGTCCCAAACATGCCAGAGGATTCTGACACGGACTGTGTTGCAGAACTGTTGGCGGTGGTTAAAAAGAGCCTCCGGAGTAGTTTGAGTTCTGACTCTGCCCCTTACTAGGCTGTGTTACCTGGGATAAGACCTTTAAAGCGATGTCTTCCTCATCTGTAAAATCATACTGTCCTCATGAGAAGCACAGTGTCTGATATAGGAGGGGCAGTTAGTAAATAATAGTCACGGAGAAGATGACAGGGAGGTGACGCATCGTCGGGATCCTGGCAGGACACAGACTCTAACTCGGATGGCTCCAGAGACACCCATGACGGCATGACTCAGTGATCGTGGTTAGGAAAATAAACATGCTCGTCAAGGCACCCAGAGAGCAGAAATGACAGGAGGCATCACTCTCGTGCTGAAGCGGCAAGGAGAGGAAATTAGATGATGGAGCCCAGAGAGAGCTGGATTCTAGAAGCAGGGGCCGCTTGACAGACGCCGTGGTGGAAAGGAAGCAGCCATGGCTACAAATCAGGCAACCGGGGAGGGAGCAGGGAAGAAATACCCCATGTTCTGCTCTCCTGCCTGGGCCTCCCTTTGACCAAACCAATGAGGAAACCAGCAGGAAGGAAGCCTGGGAGGTGGAGTCTGAGGAATCAGCCTCCTGGGGCATAGAGAAGGGCAGAGACTGGACTAGGAGAAAACAAATGGGCAAGAGGCAGCATGATGGAGACTTCCCTGGTGGTCCAGTGGTTAAGACTTTGCCTTCCAATGCAGGGGGTGCAGGCACCATCCCTGGTCGGGGAGGAAAGATCCCACATGCCTTGCAGTCAAAAAACCAAAAACATAAAACAGAAACAATATGGTAAGAAATTCAATAAAGACTTTAAAAATGGTCCCTGATGATGGTGATGGTGGACGCTCTTGAAAATCAGGGTTTTTTTTATAACCTCCTCCTCAAGACTGAATCAAACTTAGGATCAAAAAGGGTAGCAGTCTCTACAGACAGTTCAGGTGATAATATATCATTTTTTTCCCTATACCACAATTTCACAATATCATGGAACATTTCAGCTATTTGCACATAGTGTCAAAGCATCTGGAAAAAAAAAAAAACATTAAAAATATACCTTGGCCAGTCTGACCCTTTGGCATATGAGGGTGGCTTTTGAGAGTGCTGAGGCATGTATCAGCTGGGGGAAAGGAAAGGTGTGGATGGCAGGCGGGGATTTGACAAACGACTCTATGTGGACTTATTGACAAGTGCACCGGACTACCTGCCACGAAGGCTGCAGCCCTGGGCCTCCGCAGGCTGAGTCAGCGCAAGATTAGCGTGTTATTAACGGCACAGAGGTTTGGTAAACTACTTGAGTGAGAAAAAAAATGTAATCACAGGAGAGCTTTTTTCACCATTTTTGCTCTCAAGCTTCGGTCCACTGCCCTGCTCCTTACTGAGCCCCAATTCAATAGTGGGTCACAGGAGTGAGGTTCCAAGACATTTGCCTTTGATGGTTTGGCTTACGCTTCCTTCGGGTGCTCACTTCTTCACTGGGGGCTCTGGAAGCTCAGCAACTCCATGGATTATGTTTTGGGGAGTCTGGGAACCTCTTGGATTATGCAAAATTTTTCATGTGTGTGTGCATTTTCCCGGCTGAAAGGGCTGCTGGAGTCTCTAAGTGTCTTATAACCACTGTAAGAGTCATGGTAGTAGGCAAATGCTGCCAGGGTGGTCGTGATGTTGCCTTTTTGAAAAGAACCCTCAGCCTCACCCCAAGAGGAACAGTGTGTGTGGGGCCTTAATTTCTCACTCAATGTGATTGTTAAAATTTGTGCAGTGAGTAACTGGTATTGTCCTAGGTGTGTGATCAGTGTGTGTGTATATATATATATATATATATATATATATATATATATATACATCCTCAACAACCATTAGAAATAGGAATCGTCATCATTTACAAGTGATAAAACTGAAGCTTAGAGGGGTTCGATGACTTTTCCAGAATCCTCTGGCTAATAAATGGATGAGCCTAGATTCAAACTTAAGGCTGGAGGGTTTCAATCTTCATGCTCTTTTTATTACACTTGGTTGCCTCTCACTGCACTATTTCATTATTAACCTTAGAGCTGCCGTTCTCGTTTCCTAAGCTGACACCCGACCCTCTATAAATCCTATAAGAAATCTTAGCAGAATTTTCTAGCCCGTATTAGCCTCTTCTTTCTCTCCATATCCCCAAAGCTCATTTTAGCTCTGTTCAAATGTCTCTGATCGTCTGCTTTGTGTTTATAATTAGCTGATGTCTCTCCTCCTCACTAGATTGTGAATGTTATAACAATAATAGTAATAAATAACTTTGATTAAAAACCTCCTAAGCACCAGATGTTGCGCTATGCGCTTCCCATGCAGCTCTTGGAACACTCTTTTGGAGGGATTATTATTATTGTTTTCGTTGTGCGATGCCTTACACAGATGAGGAGGTCAGGTCTTGCCTGAGAGCACACAGCTAATAAGAGCTGGGATCCAAGCAGGGGTCTTTCTGATTCCAAGAATCAGGCTCTCAACCACTGTCCCCTCAGCAGGGACTATGTCTTGATTATTTTTGTATCTGCCTCTCAGGGTCTAGCATCATGCCCAGGAAATGTTTATGAAATTGGACATCTGTTGACGACAGTGTGACCCAGAATCTGGAATGTGATATCCACTGGGGAAAGATGGGCATGTATCTGGTACTAGGAAGTCCAGAGTGTTCCACGCTCCCTCCCTGCTTTCAGAGGGACCTGAGAATGAAAAGGAATCCCCAAGGAGAGGGTGTCATGCCTGCTGAAATAAGGGATGACAAGGACAAGAGTGTGTTTTGCACACAGTAGGCCCTCAAAAATGATTCACTGGCATCTACCACAGTTTGTCTAGTTGACTATCTGGGTTGTTTCCAGTTTTGGGCCATTATGAATAAAGCTGCCATGGACATTTTCCCACAAGTATTTTTGTGTACATATGCAACTGTTGCTCAGGGTATATATCTGTGATTGGAATTGCTGGGTCATAGGGTAGATGATGTTTAATTTTCTTGGAAACTGCCCAATACTTTTCCTAAGAAATTGTTTCATTTTACACTTGCACCATAATGTGTGAGTTCCAGTTTTTCCACATCCTCACCAACACTTGGCATAGTCAGTCTTTTTAAGCTTTATGTCTTCTGGCCACACAGTATGCTTTTAATTTGCATTTCCTTGATGGCTCATGATATTAAGTGACTTTTCCGATGCGTACTGGCTGTTGGGTTATCTTTGGAATATTACTCATTAATAAAAAGAGAACAAACTACAAATACCCACAAAGCCACGTGCTGAACGAAGGAGCCAGACACAAAAAAAGAACATATATGCTGTATGATTCCATTTGTGTGAGGTTCAAGAACGAGAAAAACTAATCTATGGTGACGGAAGTTAAAATATAGGGTGGGGGAGTGAGTGGCACAAACTATTGGGTGTGAGATAGGCTTAAGGCTATATTGTGCGACACGGGAATTTAGCCCATGTTCTGTAACAACTGTAAATGGAAAGCAATCTTTAACAACTGTATAAAAGAATAAAACAAATTTTAAATAGATCATTGTTGATTAAAAAAATAAGAAAAACAGTGGTTACCCACTGAAAGGAAGAGTGGTTGTGAAATAGCATGAGGGGACTTCGGGGATAATGAAAATGTTTAATATCTTGATCTGGGAGGGGGGTCACATGGGTGCATACATACATAACAACATTTTACTTCAATAAAGTATATGAAGATGTTTGGGCTTCCCTGGTAGCTCAGTAGTTAAGAATCCACCTGCCAATGCAGGGGACATGGGTTCGATCCCCGGTCTGGGAAGATCCCACATGCTTCGGAGGGACTAAGCCCAAGCGCCACAACGACTGAGCCCACATGCTGCAACAGTGAAGCCCAAGCACCTACAGCCCATGCTCCACAACAAGAGAAGCCACCACAATGAGAAGCCCGTGCACTGCAAAGGAGAGTCGCCCCTGCTCGCCTCAACTAGAGAAAGACTGCGCGCAGCAATGAAGACCCAATACAGCCAAAAAAAAAAAAAAAAAATGTTTATTAAAATGTTTGGTAAATGAGTTATTTTGTGAAGGATGACATTCAGGAAGCTGGTACTCTGCCTGCACACACCACTGTGGCCCCCCAGCTAAGGGAAAGCTGACATTGACCCGCTGGTGCTCAGCTCTTATCTTTGAGCACAGTCACTTCTCCCACCAGGCAAGAATACCTCTTGGTCTTAGGAACTTACTCCTCCTACTAAATACATCTTCAATTCTATTAGTAAAGATGCTCCTTTTCCTTTCAATGGGATCTCAATAGAAATAATTTAGTTTACTGAGTTCTTGCTCAATTTTGTTGTCACAAACTCTGTTGAATAAACTACAGAGTTGGGCTCCAGGCACTGGGATAACGGGTATTGATTTTTTTTTCAAAGCCTAATCCAATTCTGTTATTCTACAACCAGCTCTGTTCTTTTTCTGCAGTAAAAGGAGACCAGAAACTTTCTTTCTTTCCTGCTGAGACAGTGTCATACGTCGCCAGGTGATCGCAATCTAACTTTGAGAGGGAAGCATCATTGCAGCCCCTGGCACTGGCCCTTCACTGATACTCCCCTTTTTCTTGGTTGATTTTGCCAAGCTGGTGCCAAAGGACTGTGAGACCTACTTCTATAGCTAGATCCTCTTTCGTGAGACGTAATTATAGGCCAGAAACACAAGGTGGTTCTGCTATAAATGTTATACGCCACCTCTGTATTCTATCATTTAATGAGTCTCTACTATGTTGTTGACAGGGTGCAAGGTGCATTTTTGTTTAATTTTAAAATTATGGTAAAATACACGTAAATAAAATGTACCATGTTAATCATTTAAAATGTACAGTTTAGAGGCATTAAGTATGTTCACACTGTTGTGCAGCCATCACCACCGTCCATCTCCAAAACTCTTTGCATCTCACAACATGAAACACTGTAACCGTTCTGCAAGAACCACCCACTTCCTCTCTCCCCACTATATGTACCCACCACCTTTGGTTTACCCATCCATCCATCCGTTAGTGGATACTTGGGGCTTCCACCTTTCAGCTGTTGTGAACCCTGCTATGAATATGGTGTGCAAATATATATGCGAATCCTTGTTTTCAACTCTTTTGGGTACATATCCAAGAGTGGAATTGCTGGAGCATATGGTAATTCCATTTTTAACTTTTTGAGGAGCCACCATTCTGTTTTCCATAGCAGCTGCACCATTTTACATTCTTACCAACGGTGCACAAGTGTTTCTATTTCTCCACATCCTTGCCAATACTGTATTTCTTTTCTCCCCCTCCCCACTTTTTTTGTTTGATAGTAGCCATGCTAATGAGGTGTTACCTCATTGAGGTTTTGGGTTACATTTCCCTAAGGATTAGTGATGTCAAACATCTTTTTATGTGTTTATTGGGTATTTGCATATTTTCTTTGGAGAAATTATTTCAGTTCTTTGCTCAATTTTAAATCAGGTTGTTGCTTTTCTTTTCTTTTCTTTTTTTTTGGAATTGTAGGAGTTCTTTATATATCCTAGGAAAGTTGTGTTTTTGAACATTATCTCATTTAACCCTCATAATAATATGGAATCAAAGTGTCACTAGCTCAACTTTATAGTTGAGGACCCTGCAACACACATAGAGAAATTAACTTGCAATTCATTCCCCAAATATTTATTGAGCCCTCACTATAAGTCTGACACTATTAAAAGTGATGAGGATGCAACAGTGGAAAAAACAAAACAAAGAGCCCTGCCCTCCTACAGCGTACATTCTAGCAGGGAGATACACAATAAGCAAGATACGTACATCAAATGCAGAGTACATTATGTTTAGAGAGCTTCCTTTAACCCTTTTCTAAGAGTAGATCTGCTGGCAACAGATTCTATTAGCAGGTATGGCGAGGGTACCTCAGTACCACCAGGTGGGGTAGAAGTCCAGGGTCCCACGTGGTCTCAACCGACACCATGCCAGGGAGGAGGACTCACTACAGCGGTTGGAGGATCAGTGTCCTAGCCTTCTTCTCAGTCTTCTCTGACACCACCTGATGTGCTGGTTGGGGCCCCTCATCACAGCCTGGAGAGGGCGGGAGTCTAGGTTCATCACTTGATCTTTGCTGGCGTGGGTGGGGGTGGGGCATAGATGTAATGGCGCTTGGCTGCAGTAGAGTAGTTATTTCCTGAACGTTTTCTGTCCGGCTAGGCTGTCTTTTTCCTGTCGCTTTGGCTACAGAGAGAGCAAGACTGTGTTGTGGCAGCAGCACTGCTCAGCTCAATAATTGGGAGTGTTCTGAGCCTTGGCTATTGTCCTGGTGAGGATCCTGGCCGTCCCCTCCCCTGTTTCCTTTACTCTTTTTATTTTCCACTTTTTTTATATTGAAGTATAGTTGATTTACCATGTTGTGTTCATTTCTGCTGTACAGCAAAGTGGCCTTTGGTGTGTCAGGTGGGTGGCACCCAGCCTGGGATGCTTGAGGCAAAAAGAAGCCCCAGGCTATTCAGTGCCTGCGATTTGAGTCCTGAGGTCCCTCACAGCCTTTCTCTCCTCCATCTTTTAGACTTGTGTTTGTTTTATGTATAACGTCCAGAGTTTTTAGTTGTACTTAGTAGAGGGTTAGGGAAAATATGTCTACTCCATCTTCCCAGAAATGGAAGTCCTGTGTAATTTTAGAAACATTATCTTATATAAATGCTTGCACTATAATCATGTTCAGGCTCTGAGAGCTTAAGTAACTTGCGCAAGAGCCTGTTTTTCGACCTGATACCTATAGCTTAGCCACCCTCATCATGCTTCTTTACCAATAACGGTACCCGCATTTACGGAAGTCCATCCCCGTCAGTATCCCAGTTGCTTCCACATACTGTTTATTTAGCCTCTCGAATAACTTTGGTATCTACACTTTGTTAACCTGCTCTGTATGCCCGTGCTGTTGTGAACTCATAATGGTCTGCATTGGGATGGTCCCGTCTTCACTAGGGGACCTTGCCACTAAACCCCTGTGGTGACGGCTAGCACACTCCCACAGTTGGTAGAGATTCAGGCTTCCAGAAAATACGGTGAGTACAGAGCAGAATTTGACCCTCACACACTGCATATTTTACGTGATATCTTTTTTGTTCTGTCTGTTTTTAATCAAAGGGTTCTTTTGGATTTGTTTTCCAGAAGCCAGCAGGCACTGGGGCCCTGAGCCTGTGGACAATGCAAGGGGCTCCCTTCTCAGACCCTTTTCCTCTCTTTGGTTGGTCATTGTTGGAAAAAACCACCTGATAAAAACAAAAATGCGGCTTTGCTGTGGGCTGGGCTGGGGAAGTTGCCAGCAGATGGCTTAAAGCATTTAACCGCCTGTCCGGATGTGGAAATTGAATTTCTGAATAACAATGCTCAACGTTCTATTGGCCTGGGCTTTACTTATCTTACAATGTCATGGGAGAACGAGCGAGAACCTTTCATTTTCCACTGGTGACTGTCATTTTGCAGGCCTTTCTGATGCCTGCTTGAGAGGCAGAAACTGGTTCTGGTGGTCACTGGAGCAGTCCGCGGCCCCTGTGTCAATAAAACACGCCAGGTAACCGCTGCGACGCGGCCAGCACACGTGTGTGTGGAATCAATGCTCATTATCCTGTCAATCAACACAGATAATTAAACAAGATGGTAAGCTTTGCGATTGCTAGGACTCCCCCACTCATGAAGAGGGTCTCTAGTCTCTTTGGCTAATCCTTGGGTTCTTAATTTAGGATTTTAATGCCCACGGGGAGAAGAAATCAGGCGAAAATGCTCAGCTCTAGAAAATATGCTTAAAGAGGTTTGACAGAGAGGATGGAGGAATTGCTCATGCTGGCGATGAAATGCTTGCATGCGTTTTCCCGAGATGGCAGCTTATGTGGGGAAAGGCTTGCTTTCAAAGTCATCTGAAAGTGTCTAACGATAAACGTTCAAACTTTTAATTTATTTTTGAATAACCATCGCATTTTCAGGCTCTAAAGCAAACGTATAAAAGGCACAGAGTGAACATTTCCTTGCTATGCCTCTGCCCCATTTCCTCAGGTTTTTTCTTCCCCCTTACAACCACCTTCATCTGCATTAGTTAGAAAGTCTGAACCTTTTTTTCTCTCAAAAAGTCCCATGCATGGTTCTCATACAGAATCGAGATTGTCTCACGTCCTTTAGGGGACCAGGCACAGAATAAATGAGGACATAAACCCTGAACTATAAAACCAGGGATCCGGAGCAGACGTGATAGAGTGATGTCTTCCTCTCTCTCTCCCTTGTGGGTCTTTCAGAGGCTGCGTGTCTGCTGCCTGATTTCTAACAAGCCACCTCCTGTGTTTCTGAGGGTGGGAGAGGGAGAAGTCACAGCACCGCTCAGCTCAGTAATTGGGAGTGTTCTGAGCCTTGGCTATTGTCCTGGTGAGGATCCTGGCCGTCCCCTCCCCTGTTTCCTTTACTCTTTTTATTTTACGCTTTTCTATATTGAAGGTATAGTTGATTTACAATGTTGTGTTAATTTCTGCCGTACAGCAAAGTGATTCAGTTTTATATATATATATATACACACACACACACACTTTTTTCATATTCTTTTCCATTATGGTTTATCCCAGGATACTGAATATAGTTCCTTGTGCTCTCCAGTAGGACCTTGTTGCTTATCCATTCTGTATATGATAGCTTATTTTTCTACTTCTGCCTTCCTCCAGGGAACTGGAGGGCTCAGCCTTCATTCAGACCTTTATTTTTTCTAAGTTTATGTCTCCAGCACATGACTTTTCAAACCCAGCAGAAGTTTTTTTCTAGGCTGCTGTCAGAGTTTGAGACTAATCTGCACTGAAGTAGTAAAATACAATATGATATAAATCTCCGCTGGTGCTTCTGTGTTGAAGGGAATGTGATTTAACCTGGAGAGACTTGCGTTCCCAGAATACTAGCAAGATCTATTTTCTTTTAGCACTTTTGTTTTACTCTATTTTGGATAACATTCTCACCATAGTGTGCATATGGGGTTTAAATATATGGTGTTGATAAAACTGTCCTTTTAAAACTTGAAACAGCTGGCAATATGTTTTCCTAGTGGCATGTTTGAAATTGGATGGGTACAAATAAAGATAATGAAGTTGTAAACAGAAATAGCCAGCAGAGATATTAATACACTGAAGAATCTATTTGGAGGGTTCTGATTTCCCTAACAAAATACCTTTCCTCCTGAGCTCTGACTTCGGGAAGTGGAGCATCAGCAAGTTGCCTTGAACTCCTTAGCACCTGTCATGATGATAAATTGTTACACGTCGTGTGTGCTTGAGCAAATCCCACTACCAATTTTAAGTTGCTAAGCCCTTGGTAGGATTCATGGAGCACAGAGTATACCTAAAAATAACACCAAATAAAAATGAGATGAAACCATCAGTTACCTCCACCTGACCATCACTGACACCACTGATCAGCAAGAATTCCAATCTCTTCATACACTCTGAGATTGCTTCTTTTCAAATATCTAATTTAGAACAAGTATTACTTTTAGAAGGAACACACGGGAACACGTTTTGGAACCATTTCTTTATAGGTGCATGAGTTAGAAGAGATTCTTACTTTATATATATATAAAGGTCAGTTTTCTTGATTACAGTACTTAATTAGAGTACTCAAGTGTTTAGGAGCTTCTATTCCAGATACACACACACACACACACACACACACACACACACACACACATAGAGATAAATGTAAATATAATCCATCCATCCATTTGTCTGTCCATCCATCCACCCATATACAGAGTCATTCATCATTTGATGTACCCTAACCAACACAGATTGGGTGCCAGCTGTGTACCAGGTGCTGTGTCAAGGGCTTAGGGCTATTTAAATGCACTGAAATTAATTGAAAGTAAAAATTCAGTTCCTTAGTCATACTGGTCCTATTGTAAGTGATTGATAGCCACGTGTGGCTAGAGGTTACCATGTTGGACAGTACAGAAGTTGAATGTCTTTATCATTGTGGACGTTGCTATTGGACAGCACTGCACTAGATTTTAAATTCTGTGTCAACGGAGAATGTTTCAACTTTGTTTATTGCTGTATTTTGGGTATCAAGCACATAGTATTTAGCATACAGGTACTCAATAAACACGAATCGATCGATTGGCTGTTTAATTGGCTGAGAGGCTGTTTTGTGAGGACAGTCAGCTCCACTTAGAAAATGAACTGAGGCCGCATAGCTATGTGTAGATACAAAACGTTCAAAACATCTCTCTTATATGTGTCTTTCTAAAAGCTAATTCTGCACTGTCTGTGCTATTTCAGATGGGAATGATCTGAAACATTTGAAGGATTTAATAGCTTTCATGTTTCCTTGGCAGTCCTTTCCCTGAATGGTTTCATGTTCCAGAATTTCCAAATGATTGTGACTAAGCAAGACGAGACATGTGCAGTTTTGCATGTTTGCAGCAATGGATGGAGTTGGTGCTCTTTCTAAAAGCCTCTAAGCATGAGGAAAGGCATAGCTATAAATTCAGAGAATATAAAATGTTTAGTAGTTATACATTGTCACTAAATGAAATAGCTTAAGTGTTTAAGAGCTTCTATTCCAGATCGTGGAAATCTGGATTAGAATCATGGCTTCACCACTTGAAACCAATAGCATAGAAGCCCTCATTTCTTTCCTGACATCACACCATAAGGTGAGTACTATTGTCACTCTCATTAAAGAAGAAAAAGGAAACCGAAGCAGAGAGGGGTTAAATTACTTCTCCAAGGTCACACAGCTAATAATTGTGGTGGAGTTGTGGGTTGAATCCAGGTAGCCTTATTCTAAGGTTAGTTTTCTTTTTTTTTTAATTTTATTTTTTAGATTAGTTATCTATTTTATACGTTAGTGTATATATGTCAACCCCAATCTCCCAATTCATCCCACCACACCCAGCCACCCTCGCTTCCCCCCTTGATGTCCATTCTTTTGTTCACTACATCTGTGTCTCTATTTCTGCCTTGCAAACAGGTTCATCTGTATCATTTTTCTAGATTCCACATATATGCGTTAATATACGATATTTGTTTTTCTCTTTCTGCCAAGGTCAGTTTTCTTAATTACAGTACTCCCATGTGTCTGATCTTGACTTTTTTTGTGCCTCAGTTTCCTCATCTGTAAAATAGGGATAATGTTACCTAGCTCACATGAATTGTTGCAAAGATAAAACTCTTGGACACAGTATCTGCCAGCTACTGTTGGAGTTGTTTTCTCTTAAAGGAAGGCATTCATTAAGAAAAACACCTGGGGATTTCCCTGGTGGTCCAGTGGTTAAGACTTTGCGCTCCCAGTGCAGGGAGCTCGGGTTCCATCCCTGGTCAGGGAACTAGATCCCACATGCCACAACTAAAGATTTCACATGCTGCAAATAAGATTCTGCATTCTGCAACTAAAGATTCCGCAGGCAACAACTAAGACCTGGTGCAGCCAAATAAATAAATAAATAAATATTAAAAAAAAAAACAATCTCATCACAAAGTAAATATATTTAAATAACAAAGTTACAGCAGTTTTCTTTTACCTATCAGACTGGCAAAAACTGAAAAGGAGATAATATCCTTATTTGGCTAGGGAAGAGTAAAAAGGTACTGCTGTACACTGCTGGTGGGAGTATAACTGACATAACATTCAAGAAAGGAATTGTAAATATCTAGGAAGATTAAGGATACACATATCTTTTAGCTCAAGAAATCCACTTCCATGAATTTATCTTTCAGACATTCTTGCAAATGTGCTCAAAGATATGTGTCCAAGAATATCAATTGCTGTGATGCTTGATGTAGCAGAAGATTGATCTAACAGTCTATGTGTCCTTTAGTAGACAATTGATTTCAGTAGAGAATAAACCAGGGGTTGGCATACTTTTTCTATAAAAGGCCAGATAATAAATGTTTTAATCTTAGTGGGCCACAAGGTCTCTGTCACAGTGTGAAAGCAGCCACAGACAATGTGAAAATGAATGGCGTGGCTGTGTTCCAATAACACCTGACTTACAAAAACAGGGGGCTGACTGGATTTGGCTGTGGACTATTATTTGCTCACTGTTGGTCTGGATGAATTCTGGCATGTCCATGCAAGGGAATGTTATGCAGCCATTAAAAGGAATATAGAGCAACGTCTGAGATATACTATTAAGTGGAAGAATCATGATTTGGCAAGCACCTACAGAGGATCTACCACGTGCCAGACACTATTCGCAGTGTTTTACGTGCATCAACATTCATATTCACGGTTACCCTATACGGTAGCCACGCCTACCATTACCCCTATTTTACAGATGAGAAGACAAAAGCAGGGGCACACTACAAACCCTGATAGACTTCCTACAACGAACACGTGGTGGAGCCAGGGTTCAAACCACAATTTGAAACCCGAGACCAGGGCAGTGTGCGGCTTCTCATGTACACAAGAAAGTGGGATTGTACCAGTATTTCTTAACCTATTTTTCATAACATCTTCTCTAAGGAAACTTTTCCTAATGCTCCCTGGCAATGAAAATTTTAATATCAAAGATATACAGTAGATCTTTATGTACTGTATTATGTGCACTTTATACATAAACAGTGAGATTTCTGCCGTCACGGAAACAGTTTTCACCCCTTTGGGGGCAATACTACCTCCTTGAGAATTAATGGATTATATACGTGTACTGACATCTTCATGGACCATCTCTGGAAGCATCCCTAAGAAACTGAGGACAATGGTTGCTTCTAGGTGTGCAGTCTGGGAGGCTCAGCAGGGGAAGACCTCTGATCCTCTAATTATATTACTTTCCAGCAAAAAAAAAAAAAAGAGAGAGAGAAAAGAAAGGTCTCCAAGTTGTAAAACAAGTAACCATGTCGTGGAGGAGGGAGAGGGCCCCCCAAGGGAGCGCCTGCTGAGCCCCCACTGTGTCCGGAGCTGGTGGTGGTTCTGGAGCGTTAATGACGCCTCTGAGACCCCGGGCAGCCCTTGGTTGCAGGAAGGCTGCCATTTTTTACATCTGGGGGGGGAGGGTTTGTTTGCCCAGCTTCAGTGGTTCACTTGACAGCCTCTCCTTCCCTTTCCCACACAAGAGGCTTCCAGGATTCTCTGTTCCTCACAAACAACTCCAAACTGGGAAAAAAGAAATGATTTTTAGTGAGTTCTTTAACCCCTCATTAGAATGCACCTAGCCCTGCCTTCGTCTCTCCTGGACCCCAGGAATCCCCTCTGAGAAATCCCCTCGTGACCACAAAGCACCCTCCCTGCTTATTCTTTGTTTCCCAACAAATGAAGCTTTTGTGGATCCAATAGTACATTTGGGGGAAGAAAAGGAGTCGTGGCAAAGGGAACTGGTTCATATCAGAAGCATCTTCTTCTAGGTTCTAAGCTTTGCTCTTTTGCACTAAACCACACCTCTGATCCGGTGTCAAAACTGTGTGTATCATGGAGACTCGGGGCCCCTAATGCTCTGGCTCAGCCATTAGGGACACTTTGGTGAATCAAGTGAGTGAAGAACAGCATTAGAAAACAAATGAAGTGCCATGGAGTGGGGCGGCATTGAATTTAGAGGAAAACAGAGAGCGTCTCGTGCGGTAAAGGTAAGATTTGTTTTGTGGAACCTTGAGTGTAGGGCTCTGTGTACTGGGACACATTCAAAATGTATTTATTGTTAAGAGTGCCTGCACCGTGGAGAGATGAGGCGTGTGCTTTGATGGGCTTTCTGGGATTGCCTGTATCTTCCACACAAATATCTCATCCCTCCAGGAATCCTTCATTCCATCCCTCTTTTTCATCTCCTCCATGGCTTATCAACATCTGCAATTTGCCTACTTGCTGCTTCTTGGGGGGTGAGTGGTGCAGAGGGGCAGGAATGAGGCAACGGATAGTTGTTGACCACTCCTGGCTTGCAGTCTCAGGGTGGTGCAACGTGAGTCAGTGAGTCACGGGGGCCAAGGGTTGCGGGCCCCATAGTGCAGGGAGCCCTTTCCGGGGGCCCCACTGTGAGCTATCTGTGAACATGCTGGAAACTTTTCAAAGGAGAGTTAAGATTCTTTTTCCTCTCTGGCGAGTCGATATGTTTTATCACCTTTAAGTTTGCTTATTTTATGAACAACCTTTACTATAATAGCTTGTATAACGTATCACATTATAGCTGTTCAACAAATATTTATTGAGTACCTAGTATATTCTAGGCACTGGTCCAGGTGTCGAGCACACAGGTGTGCACAGTCTAGTAAATCAAGTCCCAGCCCTTAGTGGAGTTTATATGCGAGCGGGCGAGACCTGAAGTACACGTAAACAAATGAATGCATAATGTAATTTCAGGTCTGTGTGTAATCTCTCCCCCTGGACTGGAAGCACGCAGAGGCAAGCATTGTATTTACCCAGCTGTTTCTCCAGCCGTGAGCTGGCCTGAAAGAAGGTTTGCTCCCTCAAGGATTCCATCTGTACACAATAAAGTATTTTAATTTACTGGAGCACTTGAGCAGGGAAGGTGATAAACACTGGTTCCCTGAGTGGAAGCGCTGTCAAAGTTGGTCTCTCAATACAGGAGCACTGAAAAGCCGTCAGTCGCCCCGCGTTAATGCTACAGGCTGGGTCATTTTCTCCTAGAAAAGTTAATGCTATTGACTGGAACAATCATCACTGTCAGCTACTGAGCACTCTGACAAGTCCAATCTGCTATGAAATTTGCTTACATTGTGTCATTTTCTTACTTACTGATGGGATGGTGTGGAAGGTAGAATAATGCTCCCCTCCCCGCCCCCAAGATGCCCACATTCTAATCCCTGGGATCTATGAATATGTTGTTTCACCGGCAAAGGGAACTAAGGTTGCTGATGGAATTAGCTTTGCTAATCAGTTGACTTTAATGTCAGGAGATGATCCTGGATTATCCAGGTTGGTCCAATGCGATCACAAACTTCCTTAAAAGTGGAAGAGAGAGGCCAAGAGAAGGTCAGAGTGATGCAGCGTGCAAAGAACTTCATCTGCTGTTACTGGCTCCGCAGATGGAGAAAGAGGGCCCTCAGCAACGGCTTCTAAAAGATGGAAGAGACAGGGAAGTGGGTTCTCTCCTGGGGCCTCCAGAAGGGAACAGGGTCCTGTCTACCCCTGGATTTTAGCCCAGTGACACCTCTGTTGGGTTTCGATCCTACGGAATAGTATGATAAAAAATTTGTGTTGTTTAAGCTACTAAGTTTGTGGTAATTCATTTCAGCAGTCAGAGAAAATAAATAGAGGGTGATATCCTTATCTCCCACTGAATGGAAGAGAGTCTGAGGCTCAGAGACATTGGGGCACTTTCCCAGGATCACACAGCCTGGTTTCAATGATGGAACCTATACAGGAATCCAGGTCTTTCTGACTAGGAGCCGATGCTTACACACTGCTGCTAGGAATCTACATGATCAATTAACACTGATAAAGCTAGTGACAACATCTACCAATGCCTGAAGATGTGACCCAGCTCTCAGCTCCTAGGACACAGATCTGGACCTCAGGTCTTGTTTGAGGCGACTGTGCTTAAAAACATGTTCCTCCTGAGTGTGGGTTGTGCCATGCTCCCAAGTTCTGTGGAAACATATGTCATCATTCACTGTGAAATTTTCATAGAAGGTCTAGGAGCTTCGAGAGAGTGAGATTAACAATGGACTTGTAAAAAAAGACAGCAACGCTCAGGCCAACGTGTAGGCTATGGAATGCATCACATTCTAGAAGGAACATGATGTTGGAGATCAATCAGAAGAGACCTGAGCGTCTGAAGAGACCGGGGAGAAAAGATCAGGAGAAATGTCAATTCACAGGCAAGAAGCAAAAATACTTGAAATAAGGAAAACTATTGAGTTTGTATTTTGCTTTTCTCTTGTTCACCACAGTGGCATGAAAGCAAGTAACGTCACATGAGATTGTTTCTAGGAAGTAGGGAGATGACTTAAAGTTCGCATGAGCCAGTGAGTCTAGTTCACAGCATAAGCCAATTAGATTCTCTTAAGCTCCAAGAGGTCACGTAATGAAAATATGAATAAAATAGCAGAGGCTCAAAGGCAAATCCTTTTTCAGCCACCAGGAAACCTGTGAGGCTTATTACAACCTCCTTCAAGTGTTTTGTTTGATAAACCAGGGGGCCTGCCCCTTTAAGGAAAATACTCAGCTGGACTTAACATATTATCCACAGAAACACAAGACTTCCTGGAAGTCTTCTAGTCTCATCTTGGCCTTTTAATGTCCAATGTCCATTATTCATGGAGGTCCAGGGGCGACTGGAGGAGCCCGGGCCATTCTTGGAAGCACAGGCTGCCAACAGGCTCTGAAGAGCATTTAGCTAATAAGCCCCCAAACCCAGCAAAGCCTCAGGCTTGAAGTCAAGCATGTTAAGAAATCATTCCTCATTCATCTGGACCTTTTGCACTCTTAATGACTTAATTAACTTCTTCAGTGAATTGAGTTTGATTTTATTCACGTTGGCAAATGATTCTGACAAAAGTATCCTTATAGCTATTAGGGACTCAGCATCCCTATGGAAGGTCAAGTGAAGCACTTGATGGGTTATTGTACCCAGACCATCAAGTCTGTTCTGGAATGTACCCCAGTTGGACAAAGCATATCTGGCTTAAAATGTAGTAGAACAGTGGGGTAGCATTGCTGTGGTTTAACATGGTTTAGAGCAAGTTGTTTTGGATGCAGAGACCTGGATTTGAATTTGGCATCTGCACACTTCCAGCTCAGTTACCTTGAGCTAAGGGGTTACTTGATCTTTAGGAATCTCAGTTTTCTCATCTGCTCAGTGGGTATAAAAATAGTACTGGATCTTTCATTAAATAGGAAAGTGGATATAAAGTGTGTGGCACAGTTCTCTGCGTAGACTAGATGCTCAGTAGAAAATAGCAATTAGTGAAGGTGCTCACAAGGATTTTGTCACTATCTAACTTCACTGCCCTTCCGTTTTCTAACCTGTTACATGGCAGTACTGCTAGCATCTATGTCATAGCGCTGTTGCGGTTAAATGCACAGTGCTTATTCGCTAAGGGGGTGGCACGTGGTAAGTGTTCGATAAATGTTAGTTGTTACTTGATAGTTGTTATTAAAAATTCTTATCTTTGGACAGCTAGATAAAAATCACATGGTGTATTAAAATTAAAGTCTTATTTATATGCTGGGTAGACTGGGAGTTAATGGGGAAAAAAAATCTCTTAGGAAAGGGACAAGTTGTCTTTTTCCTGGCATTACCTGCCTGTTATCTGAGTCTTTCAATCTTGAGTGTCAGCTCAAGATGCCAGGAGCTGTACTTTGCTCACCTCCTATGATTAAAAAGCCTTTGACTTACAAAATCTCAGGCTTGCGTAAGTGTGAAGTAGACATTCCATAGCCAACTCACATTTGTAGAATGCTCTACAGTTCATCAAGCTTTTCTGCACATGACCAGGTCGGTCTTGTCCCCATCCTATGAAGCAGGTTATCTGCATCCCCATTTTACATTCTAAGCAACAACAGTAACGATTATCGATCACTGATCACTGTCATAGGTGATTTTGATGCTCTGTGCTGTTTTCTCTTGGCCAGTCTCTATCTTCAGCCGCAGCTGTGGGGGATAGTTCCTGATCATGTTTGACAGTGACCTGCACCGTTTGTGGCTCCCCCCTTAGCCTTCCTCAAGGCCACTGTCCCCAGGAATGGGGGAGGGGAGGGCAGTGATAGCACTCATGTCAGTTTCCCTCCTCCCACCCACAGCCCACTGCCTGACAGCTGTTAGGACTCAAGGTCACAAGAACCTGCTCAGTTTATAGGCAATTGCAAGCTGGAAACATGGGAAAGTTATCAGCCCTCTAGGCAACTCTCAACCAGTTGAGGGGATAGAGGTTGGTAGGTAAATATTCCTGCTCCTGTTGCTTGCTGGAAAATTGCTGGAGCCATTCTGAAACTACTCAGAGATCCTGATGGAACTGAGCTCCTACTGCTCCTATCAGCAACCACTAATGTGCTCTTTCATCGGATTTTCCGCCTCTCCTGTCTCACTCTCCCACCTTGTCACTCCTGCTTCCTAGAATCACTTAGAACCCAGACTGAGATGCCAGAGGCTGTTCTGATGTCTTTACACGGCTTACCTTTTTCATCCTGATACCAACCCTAGGAGGCAGAGCTTGTCTTCATTGTAGAGACAGGGCAACTGAATGAATGAATGAATTTATCATCTTGCAAAGGCACTTACTAACCTGCCCACAATGCCCAATGATTGAAGGTGGTCCCTGGGTTGTAAACTCCCCTATGTTCCCAGGCTGAACCTGCCTTCAGTCCGTGGCTTCAGAGAAATCCCCGGGCTTTGCAGAAGGTGTGGAAGAAGACAAAGGACAGGCAAGTAGATGGCAGTGCAGGGATTCTAACCCAGGCAGAGGGATCTCAGAGCTCATCCTTTTTACTTGGATGCTTTACCTCTTCCCAAGGAAACGAAGGCTAGGAAGGTGAAGTCACATCCTGAAACACAGCTAGTGAGCCGAGAGGCTGCAATTCCAAATGAAGTCTGGTGGACACATAGGCCCAAAGTCTCTTACCACACTGATTACTCTCCTTTTAAAAAGACCAGATCTAACTGCTCTTTTCTTGAAACCAGAAGGAATAAAACCAGCTTAATGATATCCCCGTCAGGTTATAGCAGCATTTTATTGCAAATCTGCAGTGGACTCTGGAAGCATGTCTCTATCTGGACCAGGGCAGGTAGTGTTTTTTATTGATCAGAGCCCTGATGTACTTTGGGACTGTTAAGGTTGGTAAAAAGAACAGCTGGTTCTGAGGATTTCTCTACTTTGGAGAATTCACGACAGCATAAGAATCAAAGGCCGGTCCGTGCCCCTGGACAGTGCTGAAGAAAGCGGTCCAATCCAGCCACTGTCCCAGGAAATCAGAGGTGGATGCGGGGAGAACTTGTGCCAGTTCTCCTTCTCCCACTCCTAGTCCATCGTCTAACGGGGGTTAGGTCAAGGCTATTTCCTATCCCCAGGATGTCCTCCACTCTATCCTGTACCCACCGAGATCTTGTCAAAATGCTAATCTCATCGTGTCCCTCCTCTGTTTAAATCCTTCAATGCTTTCCCTTAGCTTCTTTAGGATAAAGACAGAATTCTTGATCATGGCCCCCAGGCAGGATTCCCCCCCCCCCACCCCCGCCCGGCCCGACACCCATTAGCAGCGACACTTCTCTCAAAGCCCCCCTCACACATTGTGCCCTACATATCCACCCTGTCTCCCGCCATCTGAGCGCTTTGCAGGGCTACTCTCTGCCTGGGATACTCTCCCTCCCACCTTGTCCTTGTGAAACTCTGTGCTGTCTTGAGGCAGATTCAAGCTCCTTGACGTCCCCCTAAGCAGTTTGAGTCCCTCTGATAAACGTTCTCATGGAATCCTGTGTCTTTGTTGCACACAGTGTAACTGAGGTATGATTATTTTACTGTCTGTCCCCTCAATAGAGTGTAAGCTTCCTGAGCTGGGGCATGTTTCTGCTTTTGCTATCATATCCCCAGTGCCTTGTATAGCAGTGCTTACATAGGAGGTCCTAGAATGATGGAATCAATGAAAGAACAGTCCTGGGCTCATAAAAAAAGGACAGGGTGAGAGACTGGAAAGACTGTGCACTTAACCTTTGTTCTCTCATTGTTCAAGCTCACCAGGTTCTACTGCTGTAATTCTCCATTATCCAGCCAGCACTGTATGCAATAACTTTATTAGGGTCAAAGAGATATCACAATACAGATTTATCCAACAGGATCTAGAAACGGTTTACACATATCACCTAAGACACATGGCTGTTTTGGGCTAAAATGTTTCCAACATCACAGATCACACAATGAGTTTATACATCAATAACGACTTCTATTCTGGAAATACAGACGCTCAGCTTGCCCTCCCTGTTGGGCCCTGGTGTTTCAATTGAGTTCAAACAAAGAAGCGAAGATTGACATTTTCTTGATAATGAATACTTGCTGGGGGATATTTAATGAGAAGACAGAGTGGTTCATGGAAGTCATTTTTAATTTATGAGTTACATTCAAATCAGACGTTGTAAGTTGAGCCGAGACTTGAGAATTTTTAATTGGATCTAGGACATATTAACTTGACAAATAAATAGGACTTAAAAGTGTCGCTGGTAGTGTGGGTGCCACAGAATATCCTTTATAAATTAATATATCAGCACAGTATCTTGACTATGGTGTCTGATACCTATGTCTCCATCATCCTAAGGAAACAAAACTCCATCAACACTCACGTTTATTGGGCCCATTGTTCATGGTCCATGGATAAAAGCCACAAAACACCATAGAAAGTTACAAGAATGTAAATATTTAGCTAACTAAATAGAATAAATATTGGGTAATTACCATCTACAGCACTGAACATCTACTAATCAGGGTAAAGAAAACCCCAAACCTTAGTTATAATGCATTCAGAATTGGATAAAGCCAGAGAGACAAGTTTGCAAGAATACAAAGTAGTGAATATATTTCTTTAAACGTCCATTTAACAAATTCGTGGTGCAAACTGGAAAATTTTCATAAATACAGTTCAGATGTTCATTTTGTGAGAAAATGCTTATTCATGCACTAAATATACGAGCATCGATTCATCAAAAAAAAAAATACACAGTAATTGTCTGAACCCAGTACTTAGGGATTCACAATCCTACAGGGCCTGCAACTAAAAAATAATAATGCATGCAGGTTGTGATGCACCAAAGTGTCTGAGAGAAATCAGGAAAACGCCTTTCGCATCAAAAAGCATAAGAAAACAACACTATTTAATTTACTTTATGCATATTACATACTAGAGACTTTAAGCTACAAAATGCTTCTACTATCTCAACACGCAGACAAAACGACCATAAAAGTATCTGTGTATATAACAAGGTACTCTCCAATTAGCCATCTATAATGAATAATATATCTCTCATGTCATCTCATCTCTAAGTACCATTCATCACGACCCAGGCCTTTCTGCTTTAATGAGGACTACAGATCTCTGCTTTACATTCAACACTCCCTGCATTAATAATTGATTGAAACTCTTAAAAAATTCGCCTGCCACTGACATGGAAGGTGGGGAGGCTATCTTCGGAAGAATGCCAGCATTACCTTGTTAAATCTGATTGGTAAAAGAAGCAGGGCCACCGGGCTGTTGGCCAAACTCATCCGAGGATGGCCCCAAACTCGCCTGCTGGCTGTACCCACTGCTCGACCCATAGCTGTCTTGGTTGTACCCTCCTTGGTTGTAGCCACTGGAGTGCTTCTCCATTGGATCTGAAAGATATCTCTGGCTCGAGGAATGCCAGCCGGTCTCCTTGAAAACAAACCAGATGTTTCCAGCCCAGAGGATAAAGTTTAAGAATCCAAAGACCTGAAGGAGAATCAAAGCAAAAGAGTTGATAGACTAGACAGAAACCCCAGAAAAATCTCACTTTCAGAAAAATCCCTCACAAAAGGTCACTTTTCACCTCAATATGGAGGCCTCATCCAATTTTGCATTTGCAGTCACTATTTCATTTAGAATATCTGACTTTTCTTTTTTTTTTTAGTTTTAATTTTTATTGTAATTACAGTAGTACTTTAATTCATACACACATGGATTTTACTTTTTTTTTTTTAGCTCTTTACTGGAATGTAATTGCTTATACTCTTGTACCAGCTTTTGAGGTACACCAAAGTGAATCAGCTGTATTTATACATATATATCCATATCCCCTCCCTCCTGCGACTCCCTCCCACCCTCCCTTTTCCTGGCCCTCTAAGGCATCACCCATCATCGAGTTGATCTCCCTTTGTTATACGGCAACTTCCCACTAGCTATCTATTTAACAGTTGGTAGTGTATATATGTCTATGCTACTCTCTCACTTCATCCCAGCTTCCCCTTCACCCCCCGCCCCCCCCCAACCCCGTGTCCTCCAGTCCAATCTCTGCATCTGCAGCCTTATTCTTGCCCTGTCACTGGGTTCATCAGTACCTTTTTTTTAGATCCCGTATATATGCGTTAGCATACGATATTTGTTTTTCTCTTTGTGGCTTACTTCACTCTGTATGACAGTCTCTAGGTCTATCCACCTCATTACATATAGCTCCATTTCATTCCTTTTTATGGCTAACATTCTATTGTATATATGTGCCACATCTTCTTTATCCATAGGATATCTGACTTTTAATGAAGGCTTACTACATGTTAGGGTTTTATGTATATCCACTCATTTAGGTAAAGAAGGTGCTATTATTATACTCATACTAAAGATGTGAAAACTGAGGTTCAGCAAAGATAAGGATCTCATTCAAGGTCGCAAAGTGTGGTTAATAGCAGACCTGGGACAAGCCCTGTTCCATCTGATTCTATAGACAGAGCCCCTACCTAATCCATCACGACCTCCCCAAGTGAGGTGACCTTCATGATGTGTAAGATATCTTCAGGAGACACAGGGTTGAGTATTTTCATTTTAATGATGGTGCATTAATTTATAAGGTTACTTTCGCTTCAACGCTAGAGTTACTACTTATCCATTTATTGAAATGATATAAATAAAATGAGTCAACCTAAAAATATGGAGTAAGCAATGGTACCAGTGGAGTGCAGACAAGCACGTGCAGGGTAGTGTATGTAGAGGTTGTGCCTCTTTGAACAGCTGTACTTTCTGAGCCTCTCACAGTCAGAACTGAATGTCCAAACCACACTCTGAATGAAGTTCAGGTGGCAGAGAGGTGTGAAATATTTTCTCAAGAACTGAATGTGAGACTTTCCTATGGAAACTCCTCTCACTCTCCAGAAGGGTGTCCTTGGTGAGCCAGAGGACCAGGTGTCACTTCCCTGGGGCCTGAGTGTTTGATGGAAGCAGAATTGATTGCTGCTGTAAGAGACCGAAATAGAACAGTTGTTCTGCAGCCTCTTCCACGGCAAACTGGATGACTGGGAATTAAGCAAGGCAGTCAGTTTTAACAGCCCCCTCTTGGAGAGAGACAACAATAGTGTGACACAAAGCTGTGATGACATTAAAGCATATTTAATAGCCACTCCAGCATGACGCTACCCAATCAAAATGCACGTGGGCAGTGGCCATAGCTCTGGAGTAGGCTTCTAGAAGTCCCCTGCAGTGTCAAAATAATTTCTCTCTTACTTGTTGGATGGTGGGATGCTTCAGAGCGCCCTGGGGGTGGGAGTGGCAGGCTAGGTAGTCAAGAGGAGGGATTTGGGGGCTTGGAACATGGGCTCCAAGCTTCAAGATTTTAGCAGCAAGGGGATCAGGGTGCACTGAGTCTAAGCCTTGGAGCCATCCCCGCTGGCTTTGGAATCTGAGTGGCCTGGCTCTGTGATTTTTTTGGTTTATGATTCTGGACAAGGCAGCTAGCCTCTGAACCTCAGCCTTTTTTAAATTCTATGAAATGAAGACAATTATTCCTTCTTTGGGGGACAGTTGTGAGGATTAAAGAGGATTGTGTAAAGCAGCTGGACAGTGCTGGACACGTTAGTAAAGGCTTACTGATGGCTAAGCTATGCTTTGAATCACTTCCTTAAATATTTCCATGAATTGTATTCAGTGGACTCTTGCTGGGGCATAAAGTGAAGCAGGGCTTTGACAGGGAGGCCGTATTCCTGAGGTGTCAAGAGCCAGAACTGAGCATCTAGTCTCCTAACCGATCTCCCTGAAGACTGGTTTATCCAGACCTCCCTCCTTCCCTTCCTCTCTCCCCTCTTCCCTCTTCCCATTCCATTCTTTAGCGTTGACTGAGATTTATTTCACATTATTTTGTGCCATACTCTAGGCTCCTTGCTGAGGGAGATACAAAACATAAATAAGGTACTTATAGTATAATAGCTGCATGAGCAGAATGAATTAGGTAATCACTGACACAACTCTAATTCACACACAAGGCCTTTTAACCATGCATACAATAACTAGGATGTTTTTCATCGAAGGGGAGTACTTGATTAAATTACACCTCTGAAAGTATAGGTCGATATATGAGGAGAAAAAATGATCACGGAATCTTTTCAGATACAAAGGGATGGCACTGCCCAGGACTATAATTTTATCTGTTTTCTATTCCTTGGTCTCTCCTTTTCCCTCATGTTACTTGCTTTCTAAAAAAGGGATGCTTGAGAAGAACCTAGAAATCAGGGAAATGCAACTTAAAAGTAAGAAGATAAACAAGGCATTGTTATGGGTCTATTTAGGAGTGGTGATGTCTTTACTGTCACCACAGAGGTATCACAGATCTCTTGCCGGGCACAGTTTAGGGGCACATGAGCCCTCGAATGTGTTCTTGACATTTTGTTGCAGCTGAAATCAGAGTAAGGATTTTGATTCTAGCCTAGATGTGGGACAACAGAAAGAGAGACTGAAAAAGACAGTGCATATCATGAGAAAGAATGGGGAGAGGAAATCTAGATTATCTGAGGACAATCAAGATTGCTTTGGTGAAGCTGGAGAAACAGAAGTAGAAACAATGGATGGTTCATCAGTTTCTGTTACTTGTGACCCAATCCTTACACCCCATATAGACACTGGTACCAGAAGTGGGATATGAAGAATGGATTTTAGGGATATGAAGACTGTTTTGCTTAAGCCAGTTTACATGGAGTTTTCTGCCACCAGGAACTGGAGAACACAGATATAGATCCAAAACTAGAACACCACCAGACCTGCCCTTCCACACAGGACATAATCTGCTTTCCATCCATTCCTCTTCTGATTTTTTCAGACATACGTCACGTTGTTTCTCATTCAAAATTTGCATCTCCTAGTCTAAACTTATTAGAGACAGTGGAAGCAGAATGAAATGGGCCGTGCAGGATGTCATAATTTACTAGAGGAACTAACAACCCCCTGAATGATTTTATCTTTGTTCTCTTAGATTCTGAGATCAGGGTTATAATAATTTTCATTAAGCACTGCCTGTAGACAAACTACAGAAGCAGTAGAATGCATTTTAATGCACACCTCAAAGTATTCATCCACAGGTGCGGCCAGAAATAAATGAAACTCACAGTGAGACCCTACTACATAGTTTATTTCAATGTTTATTATCGTATCACTAAGGCAAGATTCACAGTCAAACCACCAACAGCTGATTAGCCACCCTTTGCCCCTTCTTAAATGCCTTCTCAGATTAAATTCTAGAAAGCTGTAGAAACATAAGTTAACCCTGACGCAAAGGTCATTAACTTTTCAGGGTTGCTAAAGAATGTCAGTCCTTCGACACATACCATTGGGCCCTCTATTGTTTGGTAACTACTGCTTTTTGCTACCATGATAGCTTCTGTCTCTCAGATACAGTTTCTTTCTCTGGAATAACACACGTTCTTACACTCATGAAATAAGAATCCAGTTTAGTGGCTCTGCTATCTGTCAGGTGTTCTGTCTCGCTGTAAGAGCCATACACCTGATGATAACATGTGACTTTGTTCAACGAATATAGTTCAGCTTTTCTGAAGTTATCAAGCAACTAAACCAGGAGTGTGGAGCAGATTAAAAAAATTACCATAACTATTATAGGCGTTTTTTATACTTTGCATTTCTATCTGTACCCTACTGGGCCTGTGTATTTTTCTCTAGACAATCAACTGGGTGTATTCTAACCATGTGTGTCTTGAACAATGTTTTCTTCTCAGGAAACCTCTATGCCATTAAACATTCCTTATAACTTCTGGCAGACTTCAGCCTTAAAGTTCAGATTTTACATCTGCTTCTGGCTTAGAATTTCAACTTGACTGTCATCCAAGCAACAGCTGCCAGTACCCGCTGGGCTCTGATTAAGAGCTCTGTAACTGGCAGCATTAAAGTTCATGGGGTCTGACAATAGAAAACTTGAAGGCCAAAAGGATCATCTTGCCCGTGGAGTGAACTATCACCTTTTAGACTGGACTCGTTTCAGAGACAAAAATTCCCAAGAGACTCCTGAGATGTTTTTCTGATTGCCACGATTGGCAAACAAAGATTTGGGAGGTAAAGCATAGGGGGAAACATACCACAGAAGTGTTTAGGCTGGACATCACAGGGCTGTGGACAGCCATGCATTTGTTGGATGGCTGTTTGCAAGCTGACATCAGTAACAATACTTCTTTGGGATCCGTAGCCACCTTGACATCAGACAGTCCTTTTGCCCAAGCTGATGAACCCACCAACCACAAGAACGAAAAGGCTACAGTGACGATGAAGTCCTACAGAAACAAACAGAAAGATAAAACAGGAGGAGAACAGTGAATTCTAGAAGCAAATTGATCCATTTGCACAACTCTTTGGTTTGCCTTTTGGAAAATTCTAAGACCCCAGAGCATTGGAACCATGTTGAAAAACGAATAAAAGAATGTTTTGTGATATTATATTTATATTTCTAGAAAATAAATAATACTAGTAATGTTCATGGAGGTTTACTATGCTTCTGATGATGGGGCCTACTTCTCATAACCTTCCTGTGACTCAGAGATGGTGGCGGTGGGAGGCACCTCCGAGACGTCAGCAGATCATGTTCTAACATAGGACAATTGTTCAGATTTACTGTATTTATGCTTGACTACTATAAAGATGTTGTATCCTGTTTACCTAGGTAATAAAACACTGATCTGGAAAGAAAAATAGTAACTTTGACATAGCCACAGAAATAGACTTCTTTTTTTATTCTAAATGATAAGCGCCTCAAAGTAGAAAACTTGGCATCTGTTTCTTTTCTATCCAAGGCCGTGGTCCATCTCACTTACTCTGGTTAGCTTTCCCTCATGCTGTGACTGAATTACTTTTCATCAAGATCCCATGATCTGCACTGAAGGAATTTTTACACTCTAAAGATGCTGTTGTGGATGATATTTGTTAGGTGTGCCTTTTATGAGAATGTTCCAGAGGGCCCACTGCTAAGTGTGGCTGCGTCTTCTAAGCAATAGGTCTCTTTCCATCCAGGGGTCATTGCAAATTACGTAACTCACCAATTGACCATTTCATTGCTGGCTTTAGAAAATATAGGGCCAATTTGTTACCCCCTAATTTGTTTAAGAAGCCTGAGTATTTTAGCCTTATTCTTTGTTTTTTCTCTCTTTTTTAAGCTTTTTATTGGAATATAATTGCTTTACACTCTTGTACTAGTTTTTGAGGCACACCAAAGTGAATCAGCTGTATTTATATATATATCCCCATATCCCCTCCCTCCCCCGACTCCCTCCCACCCTCCCTGTCCTGGCCCTCTAAGGCATCACCCATCATCGAGTTGATCTCCCTTTGTTATACAGCAACTTCCCACTGGCTATCTATTTTACATTTGGTAGTGTAAATATGTCTATGCTACTCTCTCACTTGGTCCCAGCTTCCCCTTTGCCGCTCCACCCTCCCCACCCACCGCCAACCTCATGTCCTCAAGTCCATTCTCTGCATCTTTAGCCCTATTCTTAACTTTGTTTTATATACCTATCCTGCCTTTCCTGTCTTCTTTCCTTCTCATTTTTAATTAATTTCATCTTGAGTTTTATATGTCTTTCTAAGTCATCTGAAGTTGTTTCTGGAATGAGATGGAGGTATAAACAAACAGGCAAAGAAATACAGTGTCTACACTGTTTCAACATTAGTAAGAACATTTGGAATAAAGAAACTCAAGGGTTGGGGTTTGAATTAGAAATTGGAGGAACAGTTACAAATAAATAAGCCAGGTTGACTGTGTCAGATACAACTTTCTGTTCATGTTCAATCTGGTACCTTATTTCATTCATCCAATCCTACATTTATTTAGACAGTAATTTTTTTTTTAGGGGCAAATATATTTAGATAATGTTACGTTATTCTTATTTTATTTTTTATTGAAGTATAGTTGATTTACAATATTGTGTTAGTTTCAGATGTACAGCAAAGTAATTTGGTTATACTTTTTTTCACTCTTTTTCATTATAGTTTATTACAAGACATTGAATATAGTTCTTTGTGCTATACAGTAAATCCTTGTTGTTTATTGATTTTATATTTGGTAGTGTTCAGCTGTTAATCCCACACTCCCAATTTATCCCTAACAACCCCCCTACCCCCGCTTTCCCCTTTGGTAACCACAGTTTGTTTTCTATGTCTGTGAGTCTGCTTTACGAATAATTCGTACTATTTTTTAGATTCCACATATAAGGTATATCATATAATGTATATCTTTGTCTGGCTTACGCCACTTAGTATGATAATCTCTAGGTCCATCCATGTTGCTTCAAATAGCATTATTTCACTCTTTTTTATGGCTGAGTAATATATACACCATATCTTCTTTATTCATTCATCCGTTGGACACTCAGGCTGCTTCCATGTCAGACAGTATTTTTGAGTTATGCACCAGGTACTGAACAAGGTCTTACGGGGGTTTAAAATCGCAAAATACGGACTGTGCTCTCTTGAGATAACTATTTGTTAGCAGCCAGAGACACCCTATAACTCTGAGGCAGGAGCTGTCATTATCCACGCTCATCATAATTAGAAAGACTTTTTAAAAGGTTGTTAGGATGGGGAAATAATTAAGAACCGAGTCATCTGAAAACCTCTTTTGGAAATTGGAGAAAATAAGATCAAAGTTTTTACTTACTTATTAAAATATTAGTAATAATACCTAACTTTTATTGAGCACTTATGTGAAGTATTATTCCAAGTTTACATGTATTCATTCATTTTATCCTGACAACAGCACTATGAACTAGATGCTAATCCTGTCCCCATTTTACAGTTGAGGAAACCGAGGCACAGAGAGTTTAAATAAAATTCTCAGAGTCATGAGTTAGTGTGTGTGTGTGGGGCTGGGAGGCAGAATTCTAAGCCTGGCCATCTGCTTCCAGGACCTGTGAGTCTGACTATACTGCTTTTCATGTCTCCCTGAAGGAGCATTCACCGTTTTATTTAAAACAAGTGCATTGAGAAAGTTAAAAAGATTGAGGTCCTGCTTAAATTAAATATGCCAAAATAGTAATGAATCACTTTCCATCAACAACCGTGATGACTAAAGTCAGGATCTATGTCCTTGGAGTAAATATGTTATTTGGAGATCTAATCCAACCCTCTGCCCTCTAATAACATTTTATAAAGAGGGATGATATATTGTACTAAGGTATCTCTTGAGTTAAAAGCTCAGGTCTGTCATTAGATAGGCCTGGGACTGAATCCTGACTTTGCTACTTACTAGTTGTGTGTCCTTAGGCAATTTGCTGAACTATTAATACTTGAAGCCTCAATTTAACCCTCTGTAAGTTGGCATAATAACAGTATCTGTTTCATTGGATGGTTGTGAGGAGTGAAAATGTGTATGTTTGTCTATTTTCCCCAATATGATGTCAGCTCCATGAGGACAGGGGCTTTGTCTACCTTGCTTATTGCTGGGTCTTGGCAGAAAAGGTACCAGCAACATTTGCTGAGAAGGAATGAAAGAAAGAATAAACGAATATACAAGACGGTCCCAATCTGGTTCTATAAATTTTCGTATAGGAGTTTACTAGGTGGTAACGGAAGGATTAGAGACAACTTTTGTTTTATGTAAGCGTGTATATTTTTGAACATATTTTATAATTAGACCCAATAAAAACAGCATGGCAATGTGATCCAGGCACTGCCTGATTCTATCAATGGTTCTCCCAGACAGAGCTGCAGGTGGCCCTATTTATCCTTACAGCAGCACCAGGATTTATAATGAGACCAAATAATAAATATCATTAGAATTGAGTTTTCCCATCAAAGGTTTCAGAAAGCAGCCTCTAGTCAAGTTTTCTGTACCTAAGCAAAGTGTGACAAACGGGGCGACTATGTCAAAATTCTAGCTAGAGTATATTATAAATTAGCCTCAACTGTTTTTGGACTTCTGGTGTAAGCCTAAGTTTGAAGCTACATTCAGGGAGAGATATGGGAGCAAACCCCTGACCCCACTTTCCTCCCATCGTTTAATCTACCAAACCAGGTTCATTCTGCCCTAAAAGCTCATCAAGCCAAAACCCCGACAGGCCTAGGGCTGCAGCAAAGTAAAGATTTTTTCGCCACAGAGCCAAGCGCAGGACCAAAGAACAAGCCTCACACTCGCCTCCCAGAACCCACGCGGCTAGCGGCGGCCTGGGGCGGGGTATTTATAGGATGGGGAACCAGGCAGCTGGGCGGGCTGAGGCGTGGAGAGCGTGAGCGTGGTGGTGGGGAAAGGCGATTGGAAAGGGCGCAGAACCCTCCTTCTGCGCAGGCGTAACTGGGCTACAGGCCTCCGCACGTGGCGTTTTCGACCCTCTGACGTCAAAGGGTCACCTAGCGGACACCGGCGCATGCGCAGTTCAAGGGCTGTTGGTCCTATCCTGTCTTGACCAGCTCAGCTGGGACTAGACGCAGCTGACTCCAAGTTCCTTCTGTTTGGAGGACAGGCTAGTCTTAAAACAACCTTGATTAAGGAAGGCAGGTGAAATGGTTTAAACCCACGGGTTTCATTCCAATTGGCCAAACCCAACTGGAACCCCTTGTGATCCATGCAAGTCACCTCCTGGACACATAACATGGTGGAGAGGGCAGAGGGTCCATCAAAAGCCGTCCCAAGCTAGTGGCTGTCTTAGGAGACTGCTGCTCTCACCTTTCGTGCTGTCACATTTAGAGGGCTTCCTCTGTGCCAGGCACTTACGTCATTAACCTTATAGTCGAGGTACTTAGGTAAGCCCCACTTTTCTTAGGAGGAAACTGAAGCACAAACAGATCAAATACTTTCCTTATGATTAGGGCCTGGCTTGACTACTGTGCCGTATCATGAGCTTTATAAAAAGTTGGGAGAAAAGATGTTCTTTGGTGTGTTTTAGGTAGATAATTACCTAATGATGTTCTCTAAGTTTTAGTCCTTTGGTACAACCTGAACAATTTTGACTTTATCCACATACCTCCTGTGTTATTAACATTTCATTTAAGGCAAATTACCCTTTTTACATAAATAAGATTATCTCAGAAGGAAAATATATGTGTACCATAAACATTAAACCAACACAACTTGCCACAGATAGAAGAAAACTGCAAACATAAATGCTATACAGTGAAAACAAGATACCTTAAATTCTAGCTGGGGATGTTTGCACAAGGCCTTGGAGCCTAGGATCCCTGTTAAAAGGGAGATTCACAAGTGTTAGAAGGATATTAAAGAAATACTAGCATGACCTAATTAGAAGGCTTAAAGTTAAAATGAATGCAGAGTAACTTTCTCATTCATGTTATTTAATGTCATGTTAATGGTCCACCTAGAATCATCTTCTATACCAAGAGAGGTAAATGCCGTGTACTTGAGAAGTGACTGTCTTCTGATGGTGCAGTCAAGATTTCAATTGTTTACAAATGCTACCCCTTGTCTATCTGACAGAGATAGAATATGCATGGAAGAAACTCTAGACATAAATTTGTAACATTTACCGTTAGGTTATCATGCGGCACACAATAACCCACTGAAGATATCTTCTGGTAGGTTTGCTTGTGCTATTTCCTCCCATAGAGAGGTGAGGCTGACATTTGAAAGGTGCTTTAATGGTTGCCCCAAACTCTCACACTTAGGATGTATGTGGCCCTCATAAGACACCAAGAAGTAGTTAGAGGAGGCGTTACTAGCTCATTACCGTAGATGAAGAAATGGGGACCAAGAAGGCTGAATGATGTGCCCATGGTTCATTAAGTGGTTATAAACTGTGCTCTGAGCCATTGGTCTCACTCTGTTCTGAAGGAACACAGACACACTATCTGGTTGTGTTTCTGCAATATGTGTTAAGTATCTGCTCAGTGATCCAAGAAAACAGCTTCCTCAGCAGAGGGAGCAGCCTGGCTTCACGCTGCCTGGGTGGTTTGTTTCCATTTTGTTTGTTGGGTGTCTTTTTGTTGCCCATAATTCTCCCAATTTACTGTTAGCAAACTTATTTTTTACTAGAGTGAAATTTAATATACTAAAGATGCTTGTCCTGGATCACTCTGGGGCATACGAGAGTGAGTCATCAAGAGGTAACAGAAAACAGTATTTTAGAACCAGGTAAACCTGTCTCCATCTCTCCCTGATGGTGGCACACTGCAGCTCCACTGGATACTGGCAAACATAGTCAATTTCCCATTTCTGTCTATGGTAAGTATTTCCAGTATTTCAACTGCAATGACATTACCTCCCACTTGATGGGTTTGCTCTTTTTTCTGTTGCTGCTATCTACACCGAGAGCCTATACCAGAAACTGGGCAATCCAACGAGTCACCCTCCACCTCAGTGTAGCTGGATTCACTTTGCTAAGTCAGCTTTCAGGAATCCCAGAATGAAGTTGTGAATCAGGAAACACAGAAATCAAACAGCAAGATAGAAGGTCAGCTCATGGAAGAGCTTTGGACTTTTCAAAGGGAGAATCGCTAAGCAGTGGCTGGATGGGATAACGTTCTGGGTCCACTCACAGATTTATTTCATTATTTCATTTGAAACACATAAAAATGGCATCTGACTTCCAGAGAATGTCTAGTTTTTAACATGCTATGGTGGAAGATCATTTGATCTTCACAATAACTGCATGAGGGTGAAGATAATTACACCCATTTTACAGATTCAGGGAAGTTAAATGATGTGTCCAGATGGTCATAAGTAACTGAGATTTGAATTCAGGACATTGGGCTCCATCTTTAGTGAGCGGTTTTCCATTATGCCCAGGTGTTCTGAAGTTTGGGCTACCTAATTTTGGGAACACAGACATAGCAATAAATAACACTGAGCTACGTAGGAAGAAATGCTTTCTCCTTCACAGTTCTCTTATAATCTGAGTAGTAAAGGAGAAAGTCTCAGCTGGATGTTAATATGTCTCTAACACCTATTTAACAAATATTTAATACCTACCTATCAAAGAAAATTGGCCCCAGGCTCAGAGCCTTCAGGCAAACAGTGGTACCTGGCCAGAATACAGTACTCTTTATTTTTCCATTGATTTATTTCTATGTTTATAATGCTGGATTTCTATATCCAGGAGTGGTACAGGGTTTTCTTAAAAAAAAACCAAACTTTTATTGACGTTACCAAATAATTTAATTTAAAGAACAACAGTAAATAATTTGTGGCCCATGTGACAGAAGTGGGGCAGAGAATGCTTGAGGCTTGAAAAGACCTGCATGGCCCCATCTTGGGTTGGGAATAGAGTGTCTAACCCAGTGTTGTCTCATAGAAATGGAATGTGAGCTAGAGATGCGAGTCACATATGTAGTTTTCAGTTTCGTAGTAACCACATTAAAAAAAAAAAAGGAAAAAGATTGGTGTGATTAATTATATTAATACATTATATGTATTTATATAACATGACTCAATATATAAAATATTATCATCTCACATATTATAAAATTATAAATAAGACATTTTACTTTTTTGGTATTAAGTCTTTAAAATCTGGTGTGTAATTTATACCAGCACATCTTAGTTTGGTATCAACTACATTTCAAGCGTTGAGCAGTCACATGTGCTGTGGGCAGCAGAACTCCAAGCCACAGCCAACAAGTGGAAGCACATTTATGTTCAGGGTCCACTGAAAGGGATGCCCTTTGTCTTGTGTTGGGCCACTGATGTCACAGTTTTTCTTGGTACTTGAGCCTGAGATGGCCCTGCTAGCCATCTTCCAGCTTAGCTTTTACAAGGTTAGCACGCCTCTCGCAACCGTCCTGGCCTATAGGATTTCTTATGCAGGTTGATAGGATGGCCCAATACATTGCCCCAGGAGTCTGCTGGAGGTGTGAAGGCAGATCTGTGACCAAAGGGAGCCTTGGGTTTTTGGTACTGGCAGCCAAGGGAAGGGATGGGCCCACAGGAACAGCCCCACCAAGTGGGAGCTACCTTTCAGCTTAGATGTAGGGGAAAGTGTGACTTGACCCCTCTTTTAAGACATGTGTCAGGATGGTGACTGGTGAAATGGGATGACATATGGAGTCCCATTTTACAGATGGGATAAATTACTTAAACCCAGCTTGAAAGATGCAGAGCCAGGATTCGGACCCAGAGAGTTTGGCTCCAGAATCTGTGTTCTTCTTTTTATTTATTTATTTATTTTTTAGAATCTGTGTTCTTAATCTATTATAAAAGCACTCTGTTGCTTTTAGAGGCCCATGATTTTATTGACTCATAATAAAAATTAAGTTGTAGTATTAATAGTTATGGCTATCATTATAGAGCAGTTACTATGTAGCAGATACTCTGTATTCTGTGTATAACTCATTTAATTCTCATAATAACACTTTGAAATGGCTATTATTGACCCCACTTCACAGATGAGAAAGTCAGGCTCAGAAAGATTAAGTGAGTTGCTGGAGGTCTCAGAATCACTAAGTTGCTAAGCTTTGTTTGCGACCAAGGTTTGCTGAGCTTCAAAGTCTGCATCTCTCACCGGAAGGTGAACTTCATAATATTCCAAATCAGCTTTGATGGGGGGGCCCACCGTATGATGCTCAAGTTCTTTACACACTTTGCCTGTGTGTAGGCTTTACACGTTAAAGCCTTACCACAACCCTATGAAGTAGGGTTAGTTTTTCTATTTTACAGATGTAGGAGGAGGGGCTTAGAGAAGGTAAGCAATTAGAGGAATTGGGTACCAAACTGAGATCTGACTCCAAATCCCATTGATTCGTTCATTTGTCCATCATTGTACTTGTCTCCTTTCCCAATCATCTGTTCAATATTTATTATTTTCCCACTCTGGGCTGGGTACTGTTCTGAAAATGGAGTAGGGACGGAAATACCGGCCAGAGAAGATCTGTTCTTGGCCCTCAGGTGGTTTACATCTTTGCCTTCGTGCACTTTCTGGGTTGTTTTATGTTATTACTGTGAGATACACTATTGTCACACTGTCAGCTAATCAAGATTTTGCAGAAAGAAAGCTGCAGTGGATGGGGTTACAGGGCCTGGGTAATAATCGATCATCTGGTTCCACATGTGAAGAATCTGGCTGACGCTGGAGAATCAATGTAGGATTTCATTTCTTTTTCTCTTAAATTTGATTATGATTGACACACTGCACTTTTTCAGTCTGTTCCCTGAGAACTTTATCAATTGATTTGTGGTTGCTCAGCTGTGGAACTGAGGCCTCCTGTTTCTTCTTGTTTTAAACTTTTCTTATGAAAACAATTTTTAAAAAGATCCTCTGCATCTTTCCCTGTAGCTCAGTCATAGACAATTGATTTTATAATTTGGGTGCAAGAAGGAGGTGTTCTTGGCTGTTTGGCGATCTTGGAATGGATGCAAGGTCTTCAGTAGCTTGCTGCAATGCTGTTGTAAATCATAGGTTAAAAACACTCCTTACAACCTGCTCTGAATTCCAATCGATCCAGCCTAACCTTTTCATTACAAATAGCACAAACATTTCCAAACAAGTCCATAATAATATAGGAAAATTAATAACTGTTCAAAATAAATTAATAGTAGTAATAATATTACTGCTAGTAGCTGCTATTGATTTGGTGCTTACTATAAGCTAGGCACTGTGCTAAGAACTTTTCATACATTATTCTACTTAATCTTCACCAAGAATTTGTGAGGTGGGTCTTATATATAGGTTTTTAGGAAAGAAAGTATCACCTAGTAGTTCACGCTACAGTCTTTGGAATCAGGTAGCCCTGGGTTCAAATCTCAACTCTTTCTAAGCAGCTTTGGGACCCTATTAAGCCTCAATTTTCCCATCTGTAAAAAGGAGCAATAATAACATATATTTTCAGGCTTCCTTGGTGGTGCGGTGGTTAAGAATCTGCCTGCGAATGCAGAGGACATGGGTTCGAGCCCTGGTCCTGGAAGCTCCCACATGCCACAGAGCAACTAAGCCCAAGTGCCACAACTACTGAAACCTGTGCACCTAGAACCTGTGCTCCACAACAAGGGAAGCCACTGCAATGAGAAGCCTGTGCACTGTAACGAAGAGTAGCCCCCATTCGCCACAGCTAGAGAAAGCCTGCACGCAGCAATGAAGACCCAACGCAGCCAAAAATAAATAAATTAATATATAAATAAATTTATGAAAAAAATAACGTATATTTTCATAGGGTTTTTGCTAAGGATAAATAAGTTAATTCAATCAAATGATTTGCTTAGTGCCTGACACCTAGTAAGCCCTCAATGAACTTACACACACAAATGCATATGTAGGCAAATTCTATACGTAATAATTGAATATACAACAGTATAGAGAAATGTATTGGTATTAGTCAGTGGGTTTTGATGGTCAAATTAGGTGGTTTATTCATTTATTCAACAAATCTCTAGTAAGAACCGATTAGATGCCAGGTCTTAGGAATACAGTAGTTAATAAAAACAGACATGGTCCCAGTACACATTCTTTCGGAGGAGTGAAACCTTTACTCACATAACCACAGAAAAATGTGTATCACAAATGGCGATAATGGCTTTGCAGGAAAGGGACCTGGTGTTTTTAAAACAAACAAAAATGCACGTGGCACACTGGGCAGTCTAGAGGGACAGGGAAAGCTGCACAGATCTGACTGTATCCAGAATTCTTTTAGGTTTGTCCCTTGGGTGGTTTTCAAAGCAGACTCATGTTGAATAATAAACACACTGCAAAATGACTTATCTGGAAGGCCTACGAATTGGCGTGTAAAGGGAGTTTTGGCCTTCTCTATACTACCTGCTTAATCCATGCCCAAGAAGGATGCACGTTGACATTGGTCAGGACTAAGGGGGAAGTTTAAGTTGGTGGGGGGCAAGCTTTATTTATTGGGAATTTATTGGGGGGGAAGTTTATTGGGAATTTTGGTGGCCCACATGTCCACTGAGGCTATCAGCTTTCTGTACTTGCTTACCTGCAACTCTCTCCCTTTAAGAAAGCCAAGCAATAAACAGAGTGAGACCCAGGGGTGAAGAGATCTGGGATGGATCTGTTTACATATCTAAATATTGATAGAAGAATATTCCTGCCTTTCTGGACCCTTGCATTCTACAAGTTCGTAAGCCTAGGGAAACAACCAGGGTTGTTACTGTTTCCAGGTGAGTTGCTAGTTTATGCAGAAAATGACACTCTTTCCAAATAGTTGGATAATGGTTTTGATACACCTACCAAAAAGTACAGAAACAAGTAAGATGCCCAACTCTTAGACCAGAGGTGAGGCAACTGTTGAAACCAGTTTAGATATCTTAAAAATAATAGGGAAAAACCATATTTGTAGAGTTAGTCAAGGATGAATCTGGAAATTTGGAGACACTTATTGAGTATCTTACCAATCTTTTTCATTTTTAGGTATTATTTAGCATTTCCAAAATGCTTTGGGGCCTCCCATTGAACCAGCTAGATGAAAATGCTAAGGTTTAGACAATTAACCACCAGCTTTGTCTACCTGACATGAAACATCTGGGCACTGTAAACATATCTGGAAAATACCAGATGTCAGGCAGCATATATGAAGCATCTGGAGGAAATGCAGTATATAGGTGACGTGGTGGCAGGCTTCAAGTCAAATGCAGCCAGATTTGAACTTCATCACTCACATGTACCCTGGGCTACCATGTTCTTTTATTATGTGAACAAAACTACTCCATCACAGTTATATATATACACATGAGACTTGGGAGTCATATACATATATCACACACACACACACTTTTTAAAAAACACATGACACACAATTAGCTTTTTTCCTCCATACAATGCCAAACAGTAGAGACATGGATAGCTAAAACAGCAGGCAATCCAAAGTAATTTCTTAATTTGTCTAAATAAATTTAAGTTGCCCCCACCACCAACCTGTGTTAAAAATGGATGCGTTTTATAGGAAATTATTTCAAGTAAGCTACACTGAGAAACTGTGACTCAGAAAATGTAGCAGACCTTTTAGGGGCCACCTTCTCAACACTTTAGGTTCCTCTTTGAACTCTGCTCTGTGTCCTCTTGCTGTCACCTTCCCTGAAGCCGGAAAAAAAATGTGTATCTTCCTTCTCTGGAATTACATAATGTTAGAGTGGGAAGGAACTGCTGAGGAGATAAATCCAGGCTGTCAAAGACTCCTTTGAAAACATAATCCTATTATTAACTTACTATTCTACACTACTGATAGCTCCCTGATAAGACACGGAAGAGCTGATATGCATGGCTGGAAACAATAAAGAAAACCTAATCACATACTTAAAAATTCTCTGGGCTTCAGTGTTTACACCTGTAACATGGAACAGGTGTGCCTACCTTAAAGGATTGGGGTGAGGATTATAAATACAAACGTTAATCATGGAGACTGAAGTATTTTCATTGTTGCATTTATGGTTGGGATGATGATCTTGGTGAAGGTGATGGAACCTTCAAGAGACATGGCCTGATTTTGACAAGGTCAATGATATTTGACAATGAATTCAGCTGTAATAACTTACTTCCCACCCCCCCACTCTGTATTCTGAAGTTCTTTCAAGAATAGATTCACTCTGCAGAGGTTAAATTCATGTGGCCAAAATTTTGTATTTTGTTAATACAGTCTAAAGTTTGAGTCAGTGGTTCTTTTTGGCAACCACCGTGTGTGTGTGTGTGTGTGTGTGTGTGTGTGTGAATATTTAATCTGGTTCTGACACATGATAGAAAAGAACTGGTACTTGTGTTAAGACATGCAAGGCCATTTGAAGAAGAAGTGCTGCCTGGGAGAATAAGCCACTGCTATGATCGATGAGTGTGATGGTCATTGACACATTCTCAGAAGGCACATAGTATGTGCTATTTAAATTCTGCTCATATGTTAACCTCGTTCACTGGAATGTTAGTTCCTTGGGGACAGAACAGTCTTAACCTCCTGTGTCCCTGTGCCTAGCCAAACACCTGGCATGACTTCTCATCTATATCCACTGAATGCAAGAAGGAAAGAGACTTCACATTTGGCGGAGTCACTTGGAGTGGAAATCATTTGCATTTCAAAAATCTCACATTTTGTAAATTATTTCAAAGATATAAGAAACCCACTACACTGGCTGCCTATAAAAAAATTAAATGACTGGAAGAAAGGGATGGAAAGAAGGGTTTTGGAGGTTTGCTTTTATTATTTTTCTTTATATCTGTCCCCCCGTATACCCTTTTAAATAACTGGATTTGAAAACTTTAGCATAATTTTAGAATAGGCATATTTTATTGGATTTGACCTTCGGCAATTGTGAGAAACTTTCTGTTTAGGGCAATGATTATGATTATATTTCACACTTTCCTCCCACCGACTTTTTTTTTTTTTTTTTTGCAAGTGAGCAAGAGGTGTTAGCACAGCTAGGTTCATGAAAAGAGCTGCTATATTTCAAGCATTCCTTCTGCCTTCCTAGAATTGAAGACCCATTATTCTGTCATATATCAACCCATTTGTCAGCCTGCAACAGATGGTTAAAGCGAAGAACTTCTAAAATACCAACGAGGAAATTATCCTGCACTTCACCATCCACAGCTTAAATTCAGCCTGACTTCAGAAAATTCCTTCGCCACTTCTCCGCTCATCATACGAAGGGAAAGCGAGGGAAAATATTACATTTGAATTACAAATTAGAAGCCATTTCTCCAAAAGGCGGTTATTGGATTCATCGATGTTGGCTTCACTGTCAGCTGGGGAGAAGGCAGACCAAGTTTGAGTCTTGATCACACTGGTTCTCAGCTGGATAGCCTTTGGCAGTTTATTTGACCTTGTAGGTCTTTATTTCCTCAACTGAAACAGTAGACAGCTAATGGCCTTAGAGAGTTACTGTGAGGATGAAAAAAGAATGGCTAATCTGTGGACAATATCTTGCACAACTAGGTACCCAATAAGTGATAGGTGTTATTTTCACCATCGGTTCTTCCTCCTGTTCTTATCCCATTTCCTGTTAAGTCTATTCCAGATCAAAGATTCTGTGTCTCTGGCAGGCAAGATTTGAGCAGGTGCCTAAGGACAGAAGGAAGGCAAACAGGAAAAAGCGGCATGGTGTGGATGAGTCTGAGTGTGTATCTGTACGTCTGTCTGCAATGTGTGCTGCGTGCATCATGTAACTCATGGAAACACGGTGTTGTCATCTGGGGTGTGTGTGTGAGAATGAACAGGGAGACTCGTGGAATTGAAATACAATTGCCTTCTGCACGAATCCACGTTTTTTGCAAGCCTGAGGGGACCAGGGACTTCTGCCGAAACCCTCCCCCAAAGAGTCATCATATGTTTTCTTGGTTTTCGTTTTCAGTCTGGATGAAATAAATATTTGTGATTTGTACCCTGTCGAGGCATAAATATTAATGGAACCATAACTTATGTTTCTTGCTTTATTTAGCTGATTCCACTCATTTTTGTCAGTTCTATCATATTCCCAACATATAACTGTTAGAATGTAACACTCACAGATTTTTGCAGTGGGAGTTTTGGGGAGGATAGCTTCCTTTCCCCCAGTGCTATTCTTTTCTAAGTGCCAATGTGTATGATAAGAGAGAATGGCAGGCCTGAAAGCTGAGAAGCAAGGTGTGTCTGAGAGCAAGGCTTCTCCACTTTAGGTGCCACGGATCACCTGGGTATCTGGTTGAAATGCAGATTCTGATTCTTGTTCAGTAGCTCTGGGGTAGGTCTGAGAGTCTGTACTTCTAACAAGCTTCCAAACGATGCCAGGGGCTGCTGGTCCAGGGACAAACTGTGAGAAGCAGGGTCCTAGTCTATGTGGAAACTTCCTCCCTGAAAGCTGCCCAGTCCACGGCAGCATCCACTGCTCTCCATTCCTGCTCTCAAGGGCTTCCCCGTGCTATTTTGCACACAATGCCACCCTGTCTCATTTTCATACAGGTAGGTCTCATTTTCCCAATTCAACTTGAAGATCACTTTCTTCTTATTTTCTCTCTTCCAGCACTTATTAATTTCTATCTACCAGGCACTGGTGCTGAGTGTTAACCTCACTTAATTCTCAGTGATTAGGTAGGTACTATTATTACCATCAATTAACGAGTGAAGATACAGAGGCACAGGGAGGTGACATAAATTGCCCAAGGTCACCCAGCAAGCAAGTGGTAGGCGCAGGACATTAACACAGCTTGAGCCCAGAGCCTGGGCCATCAACCATTATGGCTTTGCGAAGATTATGTCTTGTGGAAACTATGTCAAATATATTTTTATAATTACTGCCACACCTAGTCCAGTAATATTTTTAATAGATATAAGCAGAGATATATTATAGAAATAAAGAAGAAACACATATACTCTTTTTTCATTTTTTTCCCCCCAAACTGACAGCTTAATGAAACCTGTGGAGCTGAGTATCAGGGGATTAGGACTAACATTATCTGATGGAAGTCCAATAACAGGCACTTAGCTAAAACTGCATATTATTAGAATCTGATCTCGAGTAGTTATGCTATGTGGGTACCATTTGACCTATGGTATATTAAAATCTGTTATAATGAGATCTCATTATATGCCATATTGTATCCTGTTGATGAGAGGAAGAAATGAGCTATTAAAAAGGAGAATGTTCTACATAAGATATTCTTAGTCACAAAGAGGGCCCGATTCCACACAAATTTGCAGAAATTAGTTGAAGATGTAATAATCTCATACCAGTTTGCAGAGCCGCCCCTGCTAAGTGCCACTCATAATATTCTTTTTTAAAAAGAAAAAAATCTTTTTCACTATTACAAAAATGAAGCAAAATAGAAAGTGGTTTTTTTGTTTGTTTTTGTTTTTTTTGAGCACAAAGAAAGCTACACCTTGTTTTGGAGGTAAGTAATGTAACATTGTGGTTCCAGATTTTAGGGACTACCCTCATTGCGTTATGCTCCGTGGCAAACAGTATTGAACTTAGTGGAAAACACCTAGGAAATAAACATTTTGCAAGTATTTTGTTTTGCTGATTTGGAGAGAATCTGAAAGCCAAATTATGGTACCTGTTAAAGTAACTGTGTGTAGCTTAAGGAAAAAGAAATAACTTAAAATGTGTTGGAAATATGAGAGTTGAATCAGGCACAATTAGTGATGGGGTCTAAGTTTTTTTTTGGAATGAGAAAAATCACCAAGAGTGGAAATAATCTTTGATAAACTATTCAAATCTCCCACACTGAGCGGTGTCCTTACTGTCGTGTATGTATAAGGTTGTGGGCTTGTGTTTGGGGGCCATGTGTGAAACATACAGATCTCTGAAACCTGGAATTGCTTCAGTTCGGGGAGATGCTCTCACTGAAGACCCAGAGGGAGCTGAGATGTACCATATTGCTGAGCTGATGCTTTTTGATTGGATGGTAGACTAAGTGCCTACAGGTTGGAAATGTTTTATGTTTCTATGTATCCTTCTTCTATGTGGGCACATGTTTTGTTAGTTTTTGCCTTATTTTTGCATTGATCATTGAATGATCATATGTCAAGTGCACTCTGCTATGTTATAGGCTTGGAATGGCCATCAGGTCTTTTTTGTTTGGTTGTTTGGTTTTGTTTTAGTGACAACTCCCTGCCCCTACCTTACCCAAAAGTTTCAAAAGAATGGTTCCCAACCTAGTGCTCCCTTAAAGCAATTTGTGAAGTGTTCATTTGGAATCGAGACTGGATGAGTCTTGTTTCTGGTTTAGTACATAGCTTTTCTGACCGTTTTCAAGAAAGTGGTAGAAACACACTCCTTGGAGGTTACTTCTTTACCATTTCCCCGTCTCCTTAGTTTTCATTCTTTAGAAGGTCTTAGAGAGCACAGGGGTTAATTACTGTAGTTCTGAAGTCAGTGCTGGATTCTTCATGGATGATCCACTGTGTGACTTTAGCCAAGATCCTTGAACCCTCTCAACCTCAGTTTTCCCATCTGTAAAATGGGGGGACAATAGCTATCTCCCAAGACTTTTGTAAGGATTAACTGAGATGTCACATATGAAACACTCATTACAGGATGCTTGACTTTTGATAACTCTTCAATAAATATTAACTGTTAGCATTATTCCTTCCAGGTGAACTAGATACAGGGCGGAATTGTTTAACAAGGGGACTTACCTGCAAGAACGAGTTCCCAGAGCAGATCACTGGTGGCAGAGGTGCAGCCTTTCAGGAAGTGAGATTGTGGATGCTGGATGCCAACCCACTTGACTGGAATGAGAGCCACCCACTGGCTCTCAGGACCAGAGGCTGACTGAGTGGTAACTAAGTCTAAGTAGTTTTGACAGCACTTTAATGAAAAGGCTGACATTGGCTTCGGCTTCTTGGATGCTCAGCAGCAGCTGCCCAGCTGAACTCCTCCCTCGGAGGCACCTGGACTGCACGGTGTGCCTGGCTCTTTGGGGTATTTCTTCCTATGTTATTCTGAGCACGACACTGCCTTTTAACTCCCCACAGGTCATGCCCGACTTAGGATTTGTACTGCTACGAGCAAAGAAGAGTTTAAAGTATTTTTCTGAGTCACATTTTCAGTTGCTCCAGGGCACTTAATTCCATGAATGTGGGAAAGAAATGCAATCTTTCCCACAGATATTGTTGTGTTTGCTAAACCACCTGCATTTTATTAATACACATATTTTCCACAAGACAAGGCGACCTTTTTCACAACGGCGAGTCTGTCCTAAAGAGGCTTTGATTAACTTTGCTCATAAAAAAGTAATGAAATAGAGACCTTTCTTTTTCTAACATTCACCAACTTCTTCATTTCTAAATACAAAATGGATGCGAGGACTAATTTCACCTCAGTCTCTCGAGAGCACCTACCTCCACTGGGTATGTATATATAATAGCTATTTATGAATTTAATACATGGGAAGACCTTGCAAATGAAAAATCTGAATTCATTTTTCATAATTTTAAATGGAACAGTCCTCCACCCCACCCTACTCCCGCCATGCTTGGCATTCAAAACTAAAGAAAAATACCAGTGTTCTTCCTTAAAATGATAGATATCAAGTGTTCCGTTTGTTTGTTTTTGTAGCTTGATTTGAGGAACCAACCTTAAAAAGAATTTGAATTTACTTATTCACTTCAAGTGAAAGCTAGGAAAACCAGCTAGATAATTCAGGACAATAAAAAAAAAAATAACAGAATAAACAAAAAACCAGTAAACATCATTGATCATTCATTTCCTTGCCACCATGTGTCAAGTGGGCTCCTAGACCCTAGAAATCTAGAAGTAGACAAAAGCAGAAAAAAAAGTCCCTGCTTTTGTACAGTGTGCTTTCTTGTGGAGGAGACAGACAATGAATAAGGTAAATAAATGAAGTATGTAGTGATGTGGATAGTGGTAAGTATGGTGGAGAAAAAATAATGCAGGGAAGAAGGAAAGGAAGGGAGGTGATGGGGAAGTGGGTGCTGAAATTCTAGCTGGGGTAGCCAGGGAAATCTTATTAAGAAGGGAGGTTTTGAGTAAAAGCTTGAAGGAAATAGGGGAACTGGCCATGTGGACATCTGGGTAGAACTTTCCAGGCAGAGAGAAGAGCAGGCACAAGAGCTCCGAGATGGGAGAGAGCCTGGTGGGTTTATGAATCCAGAAAAATGAAAGCTTGGATTAATCTACTTGAAATGCCTGGAACAGTGGTTCTATACCTTTTTGGCATCAGAGATCCTTTATTACAGATGTGATGACAAGTGCACACGTACTGCTCCAGGGAAATTAGACCTGGAGAAAGGATGAGGAGGGCAGGTAGGAGACTGTGGTCACACTGTCAAAAAGAAGTGACGGTAGTCTGGATTAGGGAAGTGGCAGCTGGATTTCAGCAAGAGACAATGAAATGGATTTAATGGAGTTTAGTGAGGGCTTTGACTTAGAGGTGGAGAGAAGGTGTCATAGGAAGTACCCAAGTTTCTGGCTGGGAAGATGGGAAGTTCATTTATTGGGTACCCAACTCTGAGAATCTATGATTCCAGGATATTTCACAAGACCAAATTCTACCAGCTCAGTACATTGACTTGGTGGACCTGCCCTGCTGAACTCAATAAGTGTTGGTGTGAAGGCGGGTCGGGCTCTAGGATGGTCATTTAATCAGGATACAGATTTGGGCTCTCTTTACCCCATTAAAATTACATGAAAAAAAGTACCACCACATTTCTAAATGTTAGGAAAACCTCTCATTTATTCATTTCAAAATCTTTTAGATGGGAGCTCTTCTGATGGTCAGGTCTATCACCTTAAGTTCTTAAGGGTTCTCTTTGAGAGCCCTTTTCTTGTTTATCCCTAAAATATGGGAGGTTTGTAAGGTCACAACTTCTCTTTTCACTCCCCTCTCTTCATATTCTCATCCACTATGATGACCTCTGAATTTCAGATCCACATCCTATTTCTTTGCTACTAGCCAAATACGGATGTCCTTATACTCCTCCCATTTAATTTGTTGGAAAAAGAAGTTCACGTCTCCTTCCCTCAGCCTACCTCTCCACCTGCAGGTAGCAGCTTGGCTGACAACAGAATCTCATGTTACACAGGGAAGCCTTCTGAAGCGCCCCTGCCCTGCTCCAACCCCGCTGCCTTCCTGTGGCACCGTGTGGGGTGGTGACTGCCAGCCCAGGCCCTGGATCAGACAGTGCTGGTTTCACTCCTGGCTCAGCCATTCACCAGCCATGATGACCTTGGGCCTCTCTTGAAATGGGAATAAAAACATTGCACTCATAGGATTTCTGTGAGCTTTAAATGAGGGATGCGTGCGAAGCCTTTGGTTTCATGCCTGGTACTCAAGAAAAGTTGCTCAAGGAAAAGCTGATGTGATGTGTAGACTCTTCTTATTGGTTCCTCATCAGACTACTTGTAATTGTCTGCTATTCAGCCCCCCTCCTCTATGACCAGCATGGTATTTAACTTAACACAAACTTTTAAAAAACACAGGTTTGCTCATACCCTTCTCTCACGGAAAACTTGCAATTGCGTAGCTCAGTGTATTAGAATTCATCCTGCCTTGGGAACATCTTTGGGGGGTGGGCAGGGGAGGAGGAAGGGTCGACGACCTTTTATAGAAGGTGAATCTTTGCTCCACAATCAGGCTCATCGCACCCCTAATGACCTCATGTCCTACTAATCCCCCACTTTTAAATACGCTCACCCTCCTCACACATACTCACGCTCACACACACACACCATCTTCTGCTCTCTTCTGTGTCTGGTCCTTCACTCTGTATCTCTCCTCATGGAAGAAGCTTCCCATTGTACTTACCCAGGGAAGCCAACTTTTGTTCCCCCCTCTGACCTGCTCCTCAAAAAAAAAGTCCCGAGTTTTCCAGCTGAAATCAATCCCTCGTTCGTCCTTTCTCCCTCATTTGCCTTCCCGTTATCACAGTCCTCCGCAGAGCGCACCAAAGAGCCCTAAAGCTAGGACTCTCTCTGATTCAACTTTCTCAAAACCTAGCACGATGTTCTGCACATAACGATTTCCCAATAACTGTTTGTTGAATTCAATTAGGAAGATTTCAGCTTGTAAAAGCTATATGTAAACATCCAGACAACATTTAAGCATTGCGTTTACCCAGCCACCTGCTGCTCCCCGGTTCACAGTTTACCTTACAACTGAGTGTGAGAATCCTATTTGCATAGCCATCTGTCTTCCACATTGCTAACAGGCCTGGATTTACCCAGCCTTTGCATCACTACACCTTACATTTAGTTCTCCCCACCAATGAGCCTTTGGGGTGAGACTTGCCACCTGACATAGTTTAGACCAGAGAAGAAAAACCAGTTCATCCAGTTTGACTCTCTGAGAAAACAGTATTGGTTAGGAGCAGAATGAATGTACAAACAGGTCACGGGTCTCTGAGGCACAGCTCTGTCCTGGTCAATATGTTTATCAATGATTGAGAAGAAGATTTAGATACCATGCTTTCCATGCATGGAATACTGCGATCTGGCCTGACATACTGTTAAACAGAAAGATAGCACAGTTTTAAGAAAATCAGACAGCTGCTTTTTGAAACCTGGAAAGTCATTCCAACTGAGAATTCCCTTCCTAACTCTGGGTGAGAGAAATGGCCAAGAACTTTCTAAAATTAGCACCAATTCCCTTATCTTTACAGAAATTACCATCTGGTGTTTGTTTCACGTACTCACAGAAAGCCAACTGGAATAGAATAAATGTTACTGGTATATCAACTACCAGTAACATTTTATTCTGAAAGGTCCACCTGATATCAAACTCACATACAAAGTTGTGAAATCTTTAAATCTATACAAGGGTGATGACTGCTGTCGATTTTGTGCCAAGGAGAATCTTTTTAATCTAGGGTAGGAAGAGGCAGTGCACTGTAGTTTCAGTTGGAGATTTCTCTACTGTGTCAGATGGACTAAAGAATAAAGGAAGTTCTTCTACCTAAAGTTAAAGACAGTAACTTTATTTTATCTTTTTTTTTTTTTTTTTTTGAGACAGTAACTTTATTGTCCCTAATATTTGCTCAAATATTATGACACTCTGGATCATAATAAAGTAGGTTTTTCTTTTCATAATCACTGCACTAAAAATTATAAACAATTGGTTCTTACTGAAAGAGAGTTTAGTATAAAGCAAAACATAAAGTTAACTTGAAGCCTCAATATCTTTCTTCCAAAGCCCAGGCTTTGAGAAATCACAAACCAAACTTCTTCTTTACTTTCCTCTTTAGCAAGTTTCTACCTAAGATCTTTCTGATCCCCCAACAAAGAATGCTTGCAGCTAAAGATAACTCTACCCACCGAAAAAGCTAGAGGCCCAGACCTTTTGTCATGTTCCACAGGCCTGGTGATTGAGTAAACTGACAACAGTCTGTTTGAATGTTATTTTTTCTCTCAAGCTTTTCCCTGCAATCCCAGCTAGGGTTAACCTTGCCCTTCTGTCTGTAGCCACAGTATGGCAGAAGCCCCAACTGTAGCTTGGAGCCATGAGAACCACATCTGGGAAAGGTTACTTTTATAAAAAAAGTTTTACTTTATACTGGAGTATAGTTGATTTACAATGTTGTGCTAGTTTCAGGTGTATAGCAAAGTGATTCAGTTATACACATACATACATCTATTCTTTTTCAGATTCTTTTCCCATATAGGTTATTACAAAACATTGAGTATAGTTCCCTGTGCTTTACAGTACGTCCTTTTGATTATTTACTTTATATATAGTAGTGTGTATCTGCTAATCTCAACCTCCTAATTTATTCCCCCCACACTCACTGGGAAAGGTTACTTTTATTTACAATCTCTAACTGGTTCCTATGCAGGGAGGACCCCTTGGTGACTGAGCAAGGCTAATGGGTGTGTGGATGCAAGCTGAGAGAGCTGCATGTTTGTGATAAAAAAGGGGAGGAGAGGGGGACTTCCCTGGTGGTGCAGTGGTTAAGAATCTGCCTTCCGACGCAGGGGAAACAGGTTTGATCTCTGGTCTGGGAAGATCCCACATGCCACAGAGCAACTAAGCCTGTGGGCCACAACTACTGAGGCCTGCACGCTGCATGCCTAGAGCCCATGCTCCGCAACAAGAGAAGCCACCACAATGAGAAGCCTGCACACCACAAGGAAGAGTAGCCCCCACTCGCCACAACTAGAGAAAGCCCGTGCACAGCAACAAAGATGCAACGCAGCCAATAAATAAATAAATAAATAAATAAATAAATAAATAAATACATGGGGGAGAAGGGGATCATGAAAGACGTGCCCTCTGGAAGGCTGGAGAGGCTGGTGGCGGGCGGCTCAAGAAGCAGAGGAGACAGGTGCTGCCTCAGCGCACCTGGCAGAGGGTGGGCATGAAATTGGGGCCTGGAATGAAGATCAAGCCTCTGACAAAGTTTTATTTATTTATTTGCGTTGACTTTTTGTCGTGTGACATGCAATGTAAACCTCTCCAGCAACTCACGCAACTTCCATACGTCTCATCCCTCGCTTGCGTGAGTGGTGGTGGGTTCTGTGAAGCATCGGCACCTGCTTCCTGGTGGGTTCTCAGGACATGTGGGCTGTGGCCAGGGTTTCCCATGAAAGTGCCCAGATGCTGTAGGCTTGGCCTGATGAAGGGTTTCATCTGTCCCCTGCCTCAAATATTTGAAAGCGCTCACTTTCACTCTCAAAAGTATATCTGTTTGGAGGATCACTTATAAAGTCACACAACATAGCTCTTATCTGAACGTACTCTGAAGACCAGACACATTTTATCTCTGAATTGCCTGTTTCCTGATCTCCACTTCTGAGATCATGGGCTCTCTCAGGGATAGGATACTGTCTTCATTAATTCATTCAACACTATGTACAGAGTTCTGGATTCCACACTGCAGGTGCTGGGATACCATGAAAAATAAGAAGTGGTTTCTGTGCTCAAAGATCTTATCGTATGATGCGGGAGACTGATATATCTGATATGTAACGGAACAATTACAAACCAGAGGGAGAAGCCTCGCCACGCGGTCTCTCTGCCTCAGCACTACCCACATTTTGGACCAGATAACTGTTTGTTGTGTTAGGGTGTCCTGTGCACCCTGGGATGTTTACAGCATCCTGAGCCTCTACCACTCGATGCCAGTAGCACCCCCTCCAGTAGTGACAACCCAAAATGTCCTCAGACGTTGCCAGATTTCATACCCACTGTAGGCGCTCCACCTCCCAGTCCCCACCACCGAGAGCCACCTCCTCCAGTAAGGCTAGTCTCAACGCATCCTGGCACGAGCACCCAACTCAGACTTGAGCAGAGTTTTAGAACTTCTTCAACACCCACTCAATCCTTAATAATTGCTTGATGAGTGAATGGAATGCATACTATCATGCTGCCCTTCAGGATTCTTGGAATGAGGTTTAGTAAGTCAGGGGGATGGTTAAGTATGAGGCCTCAGGCAGAATCTGGCCAGTGAATTTCACTCTGAATCGTCGGCACCAATATAGTTCCCAGAAACACCCTATATTGCCCCAAAGGGACTGGCTTCCTAAATGTCACAGTGCAGATTTCCTAGCAGTTATTTTCCTGTTAATAAATACTGAGTGTCAAGCACTTGGGCAAATATCAGGTGCATTAAATGCTAAATAGTCCTTATAAAGCCACATAAATATTTTAGATTTCATCAGCCACATCAGGGAAAGAAAAGAAGCCAGATTCTAAGAGGGAAAAAAAGAAGAGCCCTGACATTCAACTAACGGCTTTACCAAATGATGCACCCCCCTGGTAGCTTGAAACTTGCAGTGCATCTTGCAAGTAAATGTTCTTTGCAAAATATAGTTAAATCTGTTCCAACTTTGGTTGAGGCATTCATCCCCAAGTCGGCTATTGTTTTAATGTAAGAAGGACAAAAAAAAAAAAAAAAAATTCATGGTACAACCCACATATTCCTTTCACACAGCCTCTGCCCTGAATCAGACTGACATGAAATAATGGCACAGAGGGGCTGATTGGCAAGACGAGAACTTGATCCACATGTTGGTCTGTCTTCATGGACTTGGACGTACTGAACAATAATGGAGCTTTCCAGAACAAGCTACGTGACTCTAGGCAAGTGACAACTTCTCTGGGTAAGGCAGAGGGCATAGAAAGCAGTGATTTCAAAGCTACTCACAGGGCTTCCTAGGTGGTGCAGTGGTTAAGAATTTGTCTGCCAATGCAGAGGACACGTGTTTGATCCCTGCTCTAGGAAGATCCCACATGCCGCGGAGCAACTAAGCAGGTGCACAAAAAAAATAAAATAAAAGCTTCTCACAGCACTCATTAGGATTATATTTATAGTTTTACAGCCTTAAAGATTACTGGAATTCAGGGGTTCGCAGCATTAATTTTGATTTTTGGGGGTGGGGGAGAAATGTCAAACAAAAGCCAGTCTGTCAACAGTCCTGACATCCTTCCTTAATAGAGTGATGTCACAATTACAATGAGGTATCACCTCACGCCTGTCAGAATGGCCATCAGCAAAAAGTTCACAAACAATAAATGCTGGAGAGGGTGTGGAGACAGAGGAACCCTCCTACACTGTTGGTGGGAACGTAAATTGGTGCAAGTGCTATGGAGAACAGTATGGAGGTTCCTTAAAAGACTAAAAGTAGAGCTACCATATGATTCAGCAATCCCACTCCTGGGCATATATCTGGAGAAAACCATACTTTGAAAAGATACATGCACCCCAATGTTCACTGCAGCACTATTTACAATAGCCAAGACATGTAAGCAACCTAAACGTCCATTGACAGAAGCATGGATAAAGAAGATGTGGTGTATATACACAAGGGAATATTACTCAGCCATGAAAAGGAATGAAATAATGCTATTTGCAGCAACATGGATGGACCTAGAGATTATCATACTGAGTGAAGTAAGTCAGAAAGAGGAAGACAAATACATTACTCATATGTGGAATCTAAAAAAAATGATACAAATGAACTTATTTACAAAACAGAAACAGACTCACAGACTTCAGAAACAAACATGGTTACCGAAGGGGAAAGGTGGAGGGGAGGGATAAATTAGGAGTTTGGGATTTACATATACACGCTACTATACATAAAACAGATAATCTGCAAGGACCTACTGATAGCACAGGGAACTCTACTCAGTATTCTGTAATAACCTATATGGGAAAAGAATCTGAAAAAGAATGAATATATGTGTATGTATAACTGAATCACTTTGCTGTACACATGAAATTAATACAACATTGCAAATCACCTAATACTCCAATATAAAATAAAAATTAAATTAAAAAAATAGTGTATGTGACATCTGATGAAACCTCACAGAACAGAGTTCTGAGGTTGGCAGCCACAGAGAATAAACAGATGTGATGACTTGCTCAGTCCAAGCCAGCTTCCACCTCTCCTCTAGCTGGTTTGGAGTTGACCATTATGGGACCCATGGGCCGGAACACGATCCAGCTGGTAGCCTGGGGCTTTAGGTTAACACATCTCTGGGAATTCTCTGAAACCTCTTCCTTCTTCCAAGATAAATATTTCCAGCGACTGCACGGAGACCCACTGATGTTATTTAGAAGCTGCAATTAATAATACCCCCCACCCCCCACCCCCCCGCCCTGCTGCCAGGAATCAGTTGTCCTCCTAATCGCCAAACCATAATTTCTTTGCTGACTCCCCAGAGGTTCATTTCATTTGTAGCACTTGTAAAGCACACACAAAACCCAGCAGAAGAGCTGCTTCTCTGTTTTAATGTTGCTGGTAAGCTTAAAAAAATCTCCTTCTTCCGTTAATTCCTTCAAGAAGTGCCTCATTCTCAATATTTTTTAAAAATGGGGAAGCAGTCCTCGGAGGCTTCTGGGGGTCCAAGTTCATAAAGTGAATGTGCATAAAGGCAGCAGAATATCAAATGTTTATAATTACACCTTCCCGTGCACACGGTTCCTGGAGTGAAATCGGCTTTGATTTAGGCTGACTTAATAGAGCCTTTCTAATTTGAATCTACCCCTTCACTTCTACTCAGCTGTTGTTCAATTTTAGATGGGAAAAATGGGTTCCTATTTCCCACTTTCACAAACCAATAAGGATTCTGTAGGCCTAAACAAGAGTGATGAGATAGCATTTCATTTCTGACCTCTTTCCCTAATTTAAGAGCTTTGGGGAAGGAAAGTATTTCTGTTTTGGAGAGATAAACTATTAAATGAGAGGGCAAAGGAGGATGGAGAGACGCAGGCTTAGGTGATGCTGCCTAGCAGAATGCCTTACACAGAGTCAGCAGGCACTAACCTTTGTTCCAAGAACAATGCCTAAGACAGGAGAGAAGGCTGAATCATCTCAGGGCAATGAGGCAGTTAAGAGCACACACAAAGAAAGCATAGTTAGAAATGGAATTTTGATGAAAATGAAGGCCTGTCAGAGTAATTTGGTTCAATAGGTAGAAAAAAACCAACTGGAAAGATTTGGAGTTGAATTACAACAGAAAAACCCATTTGTTCTGTTAATCCAGGACCCATAGTAGCATGGAGAACTCTCAGATGGATGTGTGATTACTTCAAACTGACAGACAAGTGGATGTGGGGTTGGAATTCTAGTTAAAGGACCATGTACACCCACCTTAGAGCTTGGAGTTCATTCCTTTAATAAGCACTTACTGAATTCCTGCTCTGGCCCAGTTAGTGCTGGTTCTTCAGAGATAACAAACCCAGTCCTACCTTCAAGAAGCTCTTTTTCCAGTATAGGAAATTGATACACAAGCAGAAAACTGAAAATGTGACATTGTCCTGAGATCAGAGATGTGGACAGGGTCACCTTCTCCAGCCAGGAAAATTTTTTCTTCCACGGAATTTCGTTTGTTCCGGAGAAATAAACTGACTTATGTTCCACTCACCCCAGCAATCCATTCATATGTATTCTATTATCAAATTACTTTATATAAGCAAGAGTATAAAGTCTTGGTAAATTAGCTTTATTTTATTAGGCATATTAGAAAAGATGTTTCTTTTATTTTACAAGCATTTGGAAACAACCTGAATTCCGAAGATAGAATACTACCAGTTCTCGACTTCTTTGTGGAGAAAATTCACATCTGAGTCTTTAAGAAGATCGCTCTTACTCAACAGTAATTCTTTAACTTTCTGATTGCACATTTCCCAAATAATCTCCCACAAACACAAAGCAGATAGGTGTTGGTAACCAGTGGCTGAAAGGATGCTTCAGAAGTTTATAAATTTGAATTTGACTTGATGAAGCACAGTTCTAAATACCTTTTTTTTTTTGACCAGAAGGAAGGATTTATTACTTGCAGCAATATCTCTTTTAAATGAAAGGTATGAATTAAGGTCAAATTTCACATTTTCAGAGAGGAAGAAAGATGCTAGGGATGCTAGTGTACTAGATTTTGATTCCATTTCCCCCTTACAAAATGCCTAATCAGAACAAAGTACACGACAGAGATACCTTAAGATCCTTTGGTTGGGCAGATTCCCTGTACATTGTATGAGGGTGAGTCAAAAATTATCCGCACTCCAGTTATATTAAAACTTCTATCAATTCTACAGCCACAGTGTGGATAAGTTTTGACTCACCCTCGTAGCATGCACATCGTAGGCAGAATTTGAGAAGAGTTGGGTCCAACATTGTGAAACAGCAAGCTCAGTGTCTTCTGAGCTGAGGAACTGTCTTAACACAAACCACGCTGATTGAGATTTTTGAAATTCGGCTGAAGTGTAGCAGACCCAACGGATACCTCCAATATCTAGAGACCCAGATCTCGACAGTGAATACTCTATGTTTCTGGCAGTTCTTCCTGTGTCTCTCTTGGAATACACGTCTGCTGTGTGCAGCCAGTGCTAACCACAGGTCCTGGCACGCAGTAGGAACTCTCAACAAATACGTGTTGAAGGAATGCACACAACAGACCCTATCCTTGATGACCAGTTTGGAAGGCCATTTGTTTCACTTTCATACTGACTTCAGGGGACTATAGCTGTGTCAGAAATAGCCCTTGCCCTTCAGATATTTGATGTTTAGTCATGGAATCCAACAAAACAACATCTAACTCAAGTCCAAAGCAGTACTGTACAAAGAAAGATTTCCACGTGGAGGTATGGAAGTTTGAGGAGGGAGAACTCAGATATCATCTGGAGGAAGGATGTGGTTGAAGAAGAAATACTGCAGGGAACACACAGTGTTTGATCTGGGTCTTTGAGGATGAGTCAGATTTAGATGGGGGAGGAGAGGAGAACCTTCCAGGTGGCAAGTGCTCAGTAACTTTTACAGAGATAGGCCTACAGAGATTTACAGCATGTTTAGGGAAAGGCGAGTCATCCAGTTTGGTGAAAACATGGGATATAGTGAATGGTAGGAGATGGCTTTGGAGAGTAGGTGAAGGGTCATGGCTTAGGAGGGCTCTGAATGCTAAAGTGAGGAGAGAGAGTCTTTCTATGAGCCAGAGATGGCCCATGGCATAAACGCAGCTGTATTCAGAGTGATGGTCGGAAGAATGGGAGACAGGAGGTGGGGGACCACTTCATGAAGCCTCTCCACAAATATGACCTAATCCGAATCAATTCTCTCCTTTCCACAGCCCCTCCCCCTGCCTGTTTCCTATAACTTTGCCAATCCTCCAGGCCTGAGGGTTTCATAAAGCCCAGAACAGGGTTTTCAGCAGCCAGATCTTCTAATCAAGGACACGAATACCATATGGTTTGGTCTTGGTCTTTTCAATCCTGAATCAACAATTTACAGAATGAGCGGCGGGGGGAAGCGGGGGGCAGGCGGGCAGGCAGGCTGTGGGGTACAGCCTAATTGGAGGTTTGAAAGAAGCCACCAGCTTCATGCAGAAGCTCCTGGGAGGCCGACTGCAGCCGGCAGGGCTGGACACAGATGCCTGCTGGTCCTGCCGCTCCCCAGCCATCTGCTGGCTCGCCACACAAGAACTGCAGGCATGAGCGACACCCCAGGATGAAACTTAGAAAGCATTCCATTATTTTAAAAAATCATCACATGCAACTTCTGCATGTTTGTTTTCTTTTTCCATTTGTGGCCAGAGGAGCAGTTAATGATCTTGAATTTCACTTACTGAGCCTCAATGAGAAAGGAGACCGCCAGAGCTAAAGGTATGCAGAGCCCAGCTCTCAGGCCAGGCTTACGCGGCCATGCAGGTTCATGGCCGTCTTGGGGATTCTCCCTAGTAATTAAAGCCTGAGCTTCTGCATACTTAAACATGGCTTGAATTGAATTTTTGATGTCCCCTTAGTATCCCAAGTTTCAAAGCAAATGTTTCCGTGGCAGCCTCCTTAGAGCAAGTTGTTTTTATTTTTTCACCCTCAGAAGAAAATATTCTCTTTGTAGATCTTTTTGGGAGAGCTCTTCTCCAACCACATAAGACTGCAGGGTCTATGGTGGAATCAAAATTTGGAATCCAAATTTTTCACTCAGATCAGAGGTAATTGGTTAGGGATATATTTTATATGGACTTAAAATAGAAACTTCTGCTATAAAAGTCAAGAGAACAATCAATTTCTGGGTTTTGATCCTAAAGAAATCATTTAAAATACACGTCAAGATTGAAGCACAAGGCTGATCATCACAGCACTGCTTAAAAGAGAGAAATTCAAAGCCATACAAAATTCAAAATCCAACAATGAGACGTTGGTTAAATGTGGGAAAACATTCAGAAGTCTTTCTGAAACCTTGAAAATGTTACTAAAAGTAATTAAAGTATGCGGGCCGAGCAACTGGGTGCAGGATGTCCTGCTTGAGGACGTGGAGGAGCTAAGGGTGCTGGGCGTGGAGGCCATGGGGGCATAGGCTACTGAGGAAACAGAAAATTGACCCTCTCTGGGGGCGCAGCCCCTTCCTCACTTGCCCACCTCATGTCACCCTGTTTGGCCCCGGAGGATGACTGGTTAGCCAGAGACGGGTAAGATTCCTCAGAGGAGGAACAACCTAAGACAGGCACAGTCGTAGAGGGGCCAACAGGGGTGGGGCACAGACCCTTACTCCTTCTAAGAGAGGTCTCCTGCCCCCATGGCTGCGTTGCTTCCCACACTCAGCTCAGATCAGGACCCAGGAGGCAAACAGAGACCTGGCCAATAGCAGCTGCCGTCCTTCTGCTGTTCTGGCAAAACACCACTGCCCCCAATCATATGAGGCCTTTGTTTGGTTATTTCAAAGAAAAACCTTGATTGTGGGACGAAACTGGGAGTGTGAGAGCCTTATGCTATCTTGCTTCTGGAATGCCGAGAGCTCAATAAAAACAACGTGCGATGAAGCAGCGGGGCTCTTGATCCTGGAGGTCTTGAGTCCCCCGGTCCCATCTTTCTCTTAAATTTGTGTCTGTGTTTCTTTAAGCTTGCAGCACCCGTCATTCGCCTCGAGTCGCCGAGCTGGTCTCGGCAGTTAGATAGTTCATATCATCTCACAATAATGGAATATTATGCAGCCATTACAAATGGAAAGAACTAGAGTTAAATAATAATGAATATTAAAGTGCTGCCAGAGTTATTCTATCTTATTTTTTCTTGGTCTTATGAATAAATAGATAAACTGTTTTTAAGCATCTATTATGTGCTTAGCACCTAACCATCATACTAGACATTTGTTATTTAATCTTAGTAAATATTTTTTGACATATGGGTTCTTAGAACTTTTTTATACAGCAGGCAGAATTTATGTATAGGTCAAGATTATTTCATCTGGCAAGTATGAGAAACCCCAAACTAGCAAGCACAAAGGGAAATTCAGTAACTTATAAAAATGGATAGTCTAGAGTATGTCTGGTATGGCTAAATCCAGGTGCTCATTTTTTTTTTTTGGTCAAGTCACTCTGTCTCTACCTTTCTTTCTCTCCATATCTAGGATCTGCTTATTTCTGTTCAGCTTTATTCTTTTCACAGATTCCTTCTACTTTGTGGGCAATGTGACTACTATCAAATAGACTCACATCTTCCTAGCCTCGAAATTCCAGGGGAAGAACTTCACTCCACAGATAAATTCCAGAGGCAACCCTGACTGCCTGGCTTGAGTCACCTGACCATTTTACGTTACTGGGTGAGGCACCATGACCCATAGGTTAGCAGCACTGTATGAGTCTATGAAGGCAGCTGGCAGGCCAACAAAATGTCTAATATTATTTCCCCCTACACTCTAGCTCAAGCCATTCCCCTAGTCAAAAAGCCCTCCCTTCCATCCAGCGAGTCTCTACTCTCTGTCAAGTCTCACAGACTCCATAAACCTTTGACCACTCAAGCCAATAAATAGCACTAGCTCCTTTCCGTTGCTTCCTACATGATGTCTTTATCACCAGCACTAGAAAAACCCACTTCTCTTGTGCTTCTGTCATGATGTGTCTTTGTCCTGTCTCATTGACTCGACAGTCAGTTCCAGTACAGTGAGGACGTGGGTATTTCGTGCCACCACAAGCTCCCACAGGTCTTGCACACAGTGGATGCTGAACAGGCTGATAGACATTCTTGGATTTTCATTTTCTTACTTCCAGGTAAAAATGGGGTGGCAGCAGAGTACCATGGTGACGAGTGTCTCTGAAGCCTCATTCTCTGTGCATCACAGTACAAATTACTTAACCTCTGTAAATCTGATCCAACATCTGTAAAATGGGCACAATAACACCTGCCTTAAAGATGTTTGGAGAATTAAACAAGTTAACTACTATTTTATTTAAGTTCTGGCCTGTGGAAAGTGCTCAAGAGTAAATGGCAGCTCAAACAGTGGCATTTTATCCTTCTTTTCTCTAGCCTCAACTGCAATTTTTCTAAGTTGTTTTTCCATCAAAATTTCTTTTTTCTTCTGGTCTTGTAATTTCTAGACTTTCAATATCTACACACTTTTCTGCCTACAGGTGTGGCTAGTCAATTGGGTAGTGGACCCACTAGGCCATAAATAAAATTCATTGCAATTCAGGTTTAGCTGTTCTTAAGATAGTATATGAATCAATTAGATGTTTCTTCGACATTTCAGAACAACACGGAGACAGATTCCAAGTTGCAGGTCCCAGATAAGTAGGTGTTTGAGTGAAGGGGAGATCACAGCTTGGCCAAGCTCTCAGGTATTTTCAATTAACCATGTCGCTCATAAGGGATCCAAGCCAGTTTTACCTTGAGTCACATTTTCTGTGTTCCCTGGGCAAGTTTTGAAGTACTCCCTTGCATGGCTCTGTGGCTTTGATTAGAGTCCTGCTAATAAGCAATGGAAATGAAGATGCCCAGCTGGGAGAAAGGGCTAAGAGGGCTGCAAAAAAAAGCCAAGCTCTGGACTTGGTGCCAATTATTTGAAAGTTTAATGAACCGTGGGTATCAGTGCAAGACATTCTTGAACTGCTGAAAGCCACAGTGAATCCAAAGCTGCGTTCTTGTCTGCTTGTTCTGGAATCAAAGAAATAAACTTAGCAAAGAGTAAGGATATTTTTGCCATCATGGGGGTGAGGTGAGGTGGGCGATATGTCACCACTTTCAAAAAATAAGAGGAGGGTAAAAGTCTGAACATCGTTTCTCAGTTGGATGCCCCCAAACAATCAAATTTTCCAAGTTTCTTCCTGTTACAACACTGTGCTCTTCACACGCTGCTATTTTCAGACTTGCCAGCTGATAAGGGATTCAAGCTCCTGTTCTCTGGAGCCTGGCTTGTTTAATGGAACTGTGTTCTTTCCTCTCTTTCCCTAAACTATGAGGTCTGAGTGCCAGGGTGGAGGCGGGAGAGCTAACGGGAGAGAAACTGAGTGATGGGGACAAAGGGACCCCACCTTAGGGCTGACTGTATCTGTCTCTAATGACAGCGGCTTATGCTGAATTTGGAGGCTCTAAAAAACAACAAAAAAATTAATATATAAGAGCATTTGATGTCAACAGTGCAATAAGAAGCCTTCTAAAGCATTTCTTAAGATGAGAGTCAGTGGAGTTTGTACTTATCCACTTGTGTTTCAGCCAGGCAGCCCACTGAACTGTAATTAACTCTAGCTGCACGGACAGCACAGTATGGACACCAGGGTAGATGATGAAAACAGTGGCTTGCATTCATGAGCACCTGCTCTTGGTCTAACAGCTTTGTGTGCAATAACTCATTTAATCTGATTGATGACTTTACAGGTTGGGAATCACTGTTATCACTGTTTCACAGGTGAAGAAACACAAGTACAGAGAGGTTCTATACTCCGTCCAAAGTCACACAGGTGATAGACAGTGGTGCTGAGATTTGGACACAAGCAGTCTGGATATAGAGTCTGAATTCTTAACTACTGGTCCCCTACTGTCTTCCCATGACAGATATGGTCCTCAAGGGTCATAGGAATAAAGCAGGGGGCTTGAGGCCAGGAGCTAGGTCTTACTCTGCAATGTGTCCTTGGTGCCTAGCAGAGGGCCTGGGGCCCAGCGGGACTTACGCAGCCTTGACTGTTACTCTTGAATCCAAGGAAGAGCTTTGTCTTGTAATCAACAGGGAAACACCACATGAAATTTCGTTTGATTTAAAAATACAAAAACTAAAAACCAGTAATATCTGAGGGTACTATAGGGAAAACGAGTACAAGACAAATTATTTTTAAAAAACTATAGATAGTTATTAACTGAATAGGGAAATATCTCTGCTCCCTTTCTTCCCAACTTTATACTATTTTGCTGAAACGACTTGCAGCCCTGAGTTTAAACTAGCGCCCTGAGCTTCTTGGAAACATTTACACTGGCTCAAATTTCACAATGAGAGATGGAGTCAAGGGCAGTATAAAAGCGCCTGAAGTCTTCCGGGAAAATATGAGTTCTTTCAGGGTTAACATCTAAAATCGGTTAAAGAACTGGGGCTGGCCTCATTTTCCTCTCTAGTATGTCAGCTAGATCAGAAGACAGAGCTTTGGAGAAAAAGGCTACAAAACTGAGATGTTCAGATTGTGTGCGTGTGTGCGCGTGTGGGTGTGTGTCCTGGGGGCAGCTAGGAGAGGGAACACAAGAAAACAAAGGGCCTGAGGGAAGGCAAGAGGCAGTACTGAGTTTCACAGACCAAGAGAAATGAACACAGGGAGGGGCAGAGAGTCCTCCATAAGTGGAAGAATTCAGAAAAAAACCAAGTAACTTCTGAGCTCAGGTCAGACAGACCTAAATTTTTTCCAGGGCAAATCTCTTAAACCTCCTCAGCCTCAATTTCTGCATCTCAAGAATGGGAATTAAAATACCAAACTCAAAGGGTTTAAAGGATTTAAAGAGAAGAAACGTAAAAAGCGTGCAGTGCCTGGCACCCAGTAGGTGCTCAATAGCTGCTAGTTGTTGGTGTCATTCAAGGTCTCCCAACCTCAGCACTATTGCCGTTTTGAGCCGGATGGTTCTTATTTGCAGTGGTTCGTCCCGTGTGCCATGGACGGCTTAGCAGCATCCCTGGGCTCTATCCACGAGATGCCAGCGATACCCGCCCCCCAAGCAGCGAGAATCCAAAATGTCTCCAGACATTGCCAAATGTTCCCCCCGGCCCCCTGCCACTATTTGAGAACCACTGGTCTATCTGAGAAAGGCAGCATGGTTTCCTTTAAGTACCTTGGGTCCTGGAGCAGACACATTTCCCATTTCATGTTGTTTTAAATGCAAAAAGAATCACACAGGAAAGATACATTTGGGGCTTTGCCAGGTTTCCACTAGGTCCTGATTTTTCTAACTGAATGATAAGTTCGCTGGAATGAGAAGAAATATGGCAAAAATGGATGGGGTTCAGACAAACACTCTCTGCTAGCCTTCTGAAGGCACCGGCTCCAGCACAGGACAGGAAGAGCTCTGGGCCCCTGAAGAATCACACTAATTCCATAAGCAGTTCACTGCTTTTATTAAGGCCATCGGACTATAGCTCATCTCTTTGTTTAACTAGTTAATTGGAGAAAGATGGTATCAAATACGGCGGGGATTAACCCTCATCTAAATTGTAATTAAGAATCTGCTAAACATAAGAAAGCTGGAAAAGAGCTGAGGATGTAAAATCTGATCAAACGTGTAGACGGTGTGCTGGGAACATTTAAAATGCATTCATTTATCTGCCTTCATCTGTGGTGTCGATTCTGGAACAATGTATTTGTTGATGCAAAATATACAGCAGTTTAGATGAACAGTTCACCTAAGGCTTGGTCCACGCCCTTTTGTATTGCCAACACTTTTTGGTTCAAAGAGTGAGGAAGTAGAAACTACATACACCCCCCCCCCCCCCACCCACCGCCACAAGCCAGAGTGTCAGATTCTAATGGGTGTACCTACCCCTAACAAGACACACATTTTGAGGGCTTCAAATGATGTTATTCTTTTTTTGCACCAAATACATTATACTTGGGGAAGAACTTCAAAACTAATCTCCCCCATTTATCCTCTCATGAACCACCACATGCTCTGGAAATGTTTTTACCATCAGCCCAGCCCACCTGGGGAGGGAGTGCCTTGGCTTCTAGGTGGAGGTATACGCTGCCTCCTCTAGGTCACCAAAGCCTATCTACATAACCTCTAGCAGGTCATTTGTAGGAGAGTCATAATTATTAAATAATTTTCCTCACCAGGCTGGATGCTTTTAGTTCATCCATATATACACGTTGCTTGGCCTGTTGAAGATACTATTTAAGTGAAATACACTTAGACATGAAGTATAACATGATTAGAGGAGAGAGAAGAGAAAGGGAAGAAAGAGAAGAAAAGGGGAAAAGGGTGAGGAAGGAGAGGAGAGAGAAGGCGAGAGGTGAGAGAAAGGTTTCTCAGCAATTTCTGAACAGCGCAGAGACCGCAGCTCTGATTCCCATCTCTGATAAACAGCCAAGAAAGATATAGTTGACAACAGGGACCCGTGTTGGGTTCTCTGAGCATCCGTCTCTGTGCCTGCCCCCTGTTCTCCTCCCAGTGATGGTCTTAGTCCCTACTTGACAATCAGGAGCCTTCTTTTGTTTGGGGGTTAAAAATGCACCTTCAATCATCTTATAGAGTGGGGTTCCAGAAACAGAAAGGTTAACTGGATGGCTCAACCCAGCAACTGTGATCTTAGAAGCAGTCCTGAGTCAAGCTTGATCCTGTGGGACTTGGGGGGGAAGAAAGTGCCTGGGGTAGGGGGACTGGAGGAAAGTAGAATTGCGAGGGCTGCAGGCACTTAAAGGAAGGCGCCTGCAATCCCGCTTTAAAGGGCTAAGGTACTACCTAGTAATGGGCACGAGAAAAATTGAAATGAAGGATAACAACAGGGCTGTAATTACATACCATTAATCGACCACTTACTGGTGTGCCACTCCCTGTGCAAAGCGCTTTGCAGGCATTAACTTTCTTTTCTTCCAGCAGCCCTGTGACGTGTATTATTATTAGTTTCATTCTACAGATAAAGTTGTAGGCTTCCAACTGTTAAATAATAGGTTATACAGGGGGATTAAAATCCAGGACCCCAGAGTTTAGCCGCTACCCTCAAGATTACTGGCCTAAGAGTTCAAGTCCTTGTTCTGCCATTAACTTCTCTCACCACAGGCAAGGTCCCTAATCTCCCAAGGACTCATTTTCCAATGCCTGATGCTCGATAAACTGGAGTGAATCTGTAGAATGAGGCTGATTGTAATCGCTCCATTTCTCTCTCAGGATTGTTCTGAGTCTGGATGCAAAATATGAAAATATTAGGAATGCACCGGGCATAAAACAAATGTGAGCCACTACCACTGCGTGCCTGCGATGGGTAACCATCTCTAGCCCCATAAGCCACCTGGGGTCAACCTGGTCTCCAATGTGGGAAAAGGAGAGCTTGAACAACACAGCCCCTTCCTTTCCCACAAAATCTGAAAGTGAATACTGATTCTCCTTAACATTTAGAGTAGTTACTTTAAACCAAATCTCCCGTGACAGGGATTCACCAAAATGTAGGATGGTGTTTATTAGATACTCATTCTGAGAGCACTTTGTCAGCCCTGCAAGATGTTATTTTTTTAACCTACTTTACATGACTATTAAAAAAAACCCCTAAAGCCTCACATTGTCACTATTTGACATGAGATCTGAAAATGGTTCAGAACATGCCATCTCAGAAATCTAGGCAGGAGATTGGCTTTAAAACTGTACTCTGAGGAACATGACAAAATGATATAACCAGAGGTGACATTTCAATTCCACAATCATGCGCCATTCAGGTGGCCGCTTCTGCTTTCTGAGAACGGTATTTATTTCTCTGTGCAAAGGAGGCACTCACTGTAGTGATGTACGATAGCGGGCTGATTCTTCTGGCCTGATTGTCCCACTGTTGTGTCATTCAGCATCGTTGACAATTATGTTACCTCTAAAGATATGCAGATTCCCATTTTCACTTAAAGGTGGGCAATCTTGTCAAGCATATTCAGGGAAAGATACCTTAAAAAATAGCCAGTAATAACTTGGCTCCAGTCTGCCTGAAATTGCTCCCGACTGCTTGCAAATGTATAGGAATCAGGCCTGGTAATCTCTGATTTATAATAGCCATTGATCTTGGGCATTTTTAAAGCTTGTTTTCTATCACTGATATCCTCCGTGTGCAACAGAGATAAATGGCAGAACCCTCTAGGTATCCGAGCATCACAGATTCACAGCAGTCATTCTAGAACGCCAAATGGATTCCAAAGGCAAATTAAGAAAGAACCCTCTATGACAGTCAAATAAGCAGAAAACTCTAGGGGTTCACGGGTTTGGTTTCTCTATATCCAGAGCAAGAAAACCACAGGCGCTGTCCAGGTGTATAAACCAGTTTGTCCTACCCACCTACGCCCCTCAAAATTCGCAGCACATTGCCTATGAGGATTTTGGACCCTCTTGCGTGGCAGTTATGAATCTGGGCCCTGGGTTTGGAGAGGCCTGGGTTCAGACTCCACCCTCTGACTATTGGTGGTGTGACCTGGGAGAGTTAATTAGGTAACTTCTCCAAGCCTCGCGTTTCTCAGAAAAGTGGATAACGATACAAGCTACGGTTGCTGTGAGTGTGAAATCAACTCCACGTAGAGGAGGAAACGCTGTCAACACCAGTTGGTGTTACTGTTATTATTATCAACATCTCCACCATCCACACTGATCTTATCTACGCACGATGTGTCCTCTCACGTCCTAGAGGATTACAGAGAACCCCGAACTACAGAATAAAGGGAAACATGTGTTTTGCAAAAAACAAAGCAAAAACAACAAAAGAACAGTTAGTGACGAGAACAGAGAGAACAAGTAATAATCACTAGCCATCTTTCTGAATAAATAGGGTTGGCTTTAAAAAAGTACAATTATTGTTAGCTTAGTATTTGAAAGTTTTTTAGGTATGAACCACCTTCTTCAGACCCTGCTCACACTGTGGATTGGCCTGAACCTGCTAACTCACAGTTAAGGGTGGGTACCACAGCCCACCCCTCCTTCCCCCGTCACGGTCCCTTCCTGGTGGGATTAGAACTGGAAGGGTTTGCCGTTTGCAGCTGCAATGGCGTCATGCTGATCCTCTCCATTCATTCTGTCTCTGCGGCTCTTAGGATTCGGGCTCGCTTTTAAATTAACTTTTATCTGCTAAGTAATGAGCACATCAGTTTTTTAATATCACCGAAGTCTCACCTAGGAGCCTTTCTCTTTTTATTACTAGAATTATCTCCTCACTCTTCCCCTTCTTCCACGATGTAATAAAACAAAACCTACCCAGCATAGTACACAATTCGGGATTTCATTATATCCTGCTTGATGGGAAAGACTATTTACCCAGAGGTGAAATAGCATGGCTTCACAAGATTGCTTCGTATGAGAAGAACGTAGTTTTATATAACAAAATAGATCTTTTCCCACTTTATGGGCAAACTAGCTGAGTCAGTTTCTTCTCTCTGGAAGCCAGAGTACTTCCTCAGACTTTAGAATTCTGTGAGAGCGTCTACATCTATCCAGGAATGGATGCATGCATGTTAGTTTTATGGTACACACGTGTACACACACACACTCACGTGTGCGTGCGTGCATATCTCAACCTCTTTGGTGTATCTATCTGCACATCACGGGAAGGACAAGCCCAGGTAGGTGACACTGTTAAAGATATTTTAAAACCATTGGGGCTTCCTAGGTGGCGCAGTGGTTAAGAATCTGCCTGACAATGCAGAGGTCACGGGTTCGATCCCAGCTCCAGGAAGATCCCACATGCCATGGAGCAACTAAGCCCGTGTGCCAAAAAAAAAAAAAAAAATAAAACCATTAAGACCAGTTGCTCCAATTTGAGAGGGAAAAAAAAAAAAGACATCTGTCCGAAGGCTCAAGTTCTGCTGATTTGCTCTTCTTTTCCCACAACAACATACTGTAGTGCTATAAAACTGATCTTTCCCCAGTCCCTTCAAACTTATCATGACATTTTACAAATAGGGGTTTCTCCCAGTTACCCTTCAAAATGTGTTGATTTTAAGGTTCTGGTCTCTATAGAGATTAGACTAGAGACCTGTAAAATTTATTTCACTCACATAATACCTAAAAGAATTTGTAAAAACTGTGTTCCTATTTGTATAAAGTTGACATATAATTTTGTTTTTATTAAAAGTCTAAACAGTTGCAATAATGTAATTTCTGGCGTAAGGACTGATATTTAAAAATATACCCCATTGTATCAATTTTTAGATGAATTCAATGGAACTGTTATTTGATACTCTCTATTCCCCATTTAAAAATTATTAAACAAATTCCTCACTAACAGTTGGAAACTTTACATGTTCTTTTCATTCTCTTTCAACTTGTATTTCCATTATACTTCCCCCACCGAATCGCAGTCTCATATAACATTTTTCTATACTGTACAGCATTTATCGATCACCCTGTTATATTTCTTTGCAACAAAAATATGTATATAAATTTAAATTACTTTTTGATTACCCATGACCCTAATGCTTTAAGTATCAAAACTTTTTCTTTTGAGCTGGGTAATCATTAAAAATGTTATTAATGCACAACTGTCTAAAACAACGTAAATGTATTATAAATGTTAATAATTATGAAATTGTAAAAGTAAAAATTTTTTATTAGAAATGTATGGGACTGTTTTTTCTTCAATTAGTTTATGTATTTTCAAGGGACACATATTACTTAGTTCTAACATGGGATATGATTCAGCATAAATTCTATTTCCATTTTTCATTGTATAGATGAGAAGGCTTGCTCGCATAAATGAGTAAATGAGAATGGATGGGGTTTTGTTATAGCAATGCCATTAATTTCTCTGAATTCCTTCTGAGTACTATGTCCCAGACCACACAGTGATCTGTCATCAGAAATTATTTTTTAATGATCTATCAGCTGACCAGTAGATTAGAATTTTCTATTTTATGGAAAGGAAAAAAATTGGAAACCTTCTTATGTGCAAATGGATACATTACCCAGTCATTTGAATCACTCACTTTTCTCAGTACCAACACCAATATTTCTCAACCTAGCAATGTACCGTGTATGGGATGGAAAAGAAGGATGCTTTTATTTTATGAAAGGGGAATAGGTGATTAAGAAAGAAGCAGTAAGATATTTTCAGAAGCAGGGCATTCTCAGTAAGATAAATTTTAGGCAAATGTACATGTGAAGGCTGAGAAATTTAAACTGTATTTCCTTAAAGTTATCCCAGCTTACGTATCCCTCTGAGAGCTATTGTGTTCCCCTAGGTGTCTGTGTGTCCCTATTTGGACATGTTGAGCTACAGTCGTTTCACCCAAGTGAGCCCTTGAACCATTGTGGGAGGAAAAAGAAAGTGGGGGAGGGTTGGTGGTGGAAAGAGATAAGGTTGAGGTAGAGACAGAGATTGAGACAGAGGTTGGGGGGCGGGGGAGAGAGAGAGAGACTGAGATTCAGAGACAGAGAACTCCATCTTCAAACTAAATTATTCTATGACCAGTCTATCATATATTAAAAGAATAACACATTTCAAGGAACTACAAGTCATGTTGCCTAAAAAACCAGTGAGAAAAAATGGTCAACTAACTCCATAACCCTGGAATGATTCATAAATCTGCAGCAAGCCTCACTACTCTTTCCTTGATCTCATGAGATTTCCAAGCATTTATTTCAGAAGTGTTTCTAGCAACTCTTATAATACTTCTCCAGTGCAGGGGCACAAAAGAGTGACAAGCGTCATGTTTTCGTTTTAGATCTAAGATATCTGGACGAAAAAGAATGCGATTGCCTTTCAAATACCTGCCCTGAGGGCTCGGGTAACTCCAAAGCCCTTTAAGCACTGGGAAAAAGAAATCAGAAGGGACAGAAAAAGTTATTTCATAAAGATAACCACTTACGATGAGTGGACCCCGGTTGTTTTCTCGATACTTGTTCTGGAAGAAAATGTAAACGACGGTGGCAGCCAGGGAGTAGAGGAAGGCGAAGACGGCGACGGTGACAAAGAACTCTGCTGAAGACGAGGAGTCGCCAAGCAGGGCCACCTTCTGCCGCTCCTTCCCCTCACAGGTGGGCACCTCGAATGTCACCTGGTGTAACCTAAGGTACCAGAGATACCAGAGAGGAGAATCATTAAAATGCTATGGAGAGGACTTCCTAGGTGGCACAGTGGTAGAGAATCTGCCTGCCAATGCAGGGGACATGGGTTTGAGCCCTGCCCTGGGGAGATTCCACATGCCACGGAGCAACTAAGCCCGTGTGCCACAACTATGGAGCCTGTGCTCTAGAGCCCGTGAGCCACAACTACTGAGCCCATGTGCCGCAACTATTGAAGCCCACGCGCCTAGGGCCCGTGCTCCACAAGAGAAGCCACTACCGTGAGGAGACTGCACACCACAACGGAGTAGTCCCCGCTCCCAACAACTAGAGAAAGCCCATGTGTAGCAATGAAGACCCAACACAGCCAATAAATAAATTAAATAAATAAATAAAAATAAATTTATTAAAAAAAAATGGTATGGAGAAAAAAAACTCGATGGCATATATGAGATGTGATTTGGGACCTTCATGGCATGCCTCTGCGACAAGTTCATCAGAGACATTACAGAGATTGTAGCTGGACTCGTGAAAGTAGATACTGCAGTGAAACGCATTCCACTGGGCTTCACCGTAGCTGGTCACCTTAGAGAGAGGGGAGGTGGGGAGGGGAAAGCAAACCTTAAATGATGATGGATTAGACTATGACATCCTTCCCCTTATGTTCTCCAGTGCTTTCTCATTATACTCGGACCCACACCCTAACTCCTGAGCGTGACCCACCAGGTCCTGGCTTAGGGTCTTTTCACGGACTGTTCCCTTTTCCTCACTCTGTCCCCTGACTTTGCCCATGGCTGGTTCCTTCCTGGCATGCAGGTGACAGCTCAAAACATCATCTCCTGGGAGAGCCTTTTTCTGACTATTAGTCTGAAATAGCTCCTTCCCCTTAGCCATTTCTATCACATAGCCCTGTTCAACATCATTCACAGCGCCCATCACCAGCCACACTGCCTTGCTAATGTATCCAGTTACTTTTTTTTTTTTCCTGTCTCCACGTGATTTGAGATCTTGATTTTCTTCTCTCTAGATCCCGAATGCCTGACACTTGTTAGACACTCAGTAAACAGGACTTGGATAAGTGAACGAACATTCTTGATTCTGTAAGATGACTGATAGACCCCAGTTTGACAGAACTTTGAGAACTTCTATTTTAGAGCATAAGTTCTATCAGGACAGCATCCAGGCCCAATATGTTACTTAACAGAGAAAAATAAGATTTTGGAGGGCAGTACTTTCTGCTCAATAAATGACACCTAAGGAAGATGTGTTATATCCAGTACAATAGCTCATGCTGTGAACTTGGTGGTGATCTGTAATTCGATATAGGAGACAAAATTCAGCTTCTTCAGAAATAACTAAATTACTCCTTAAGTATTAGGGAGGCCCTTGGAAATAGACATGTACCACACTTAGCTCACCCATGAATGCTCAGTAAAGGACCACCTGGAAAATTATCTACAAAAGTAACAATGATGACAAAACCATTGATGAATCTGATACATTCCCAACATATGCTTAAGAAGTATTTCTCTTACTAAGCAAAACTTGATTCCTTTAAAACAGATTTTTGTGTGTAGGTTCTCTTACAATTTAGATAATAACAAAATGAGAAAACAGCAATACTAATAGCAACTAACATACTGGAGCATTTACGTGGCAGATACTGTGTTTTATATGTACTGTTTCATTTAATGCTCACAGCAGCCCTATGATGTAGGCATTTTATTGTCCCCTTCCCCTTTACACATGAAGAAACAGGCTTAGAAAAGATTAAGTGATTTGTGTGAAACCACAGAGCTAATAAATAGGGCCAGGGATTTTTTTTAACTTTACGTTAATCTGTTTCTGTTAAATAATGAGAATAGTGACTAGGATGAGTTTTTTAAAAAGTGGAGCCCATGGACAACTAGCATTGTAACTGTGGGTCTTGTTAAAAATGTATATGCCAGGATCTGTCCCACACCCGCTGAATTAAAATCTCTAGGGGTGTAGCCTAGTTGACAACCAAAACAGAAAACTCCAGTCCCCCTAAGTTCCTAATTTCTCAGAAACCTATTTTTTTCATTTACTGCTTGACTTGAGAAAAGTGTTTACATAGTCCACTTGATTTTACTTATTTATACTGAGACTCCTCCTCTTTCTTGTCAACCAGAAAAATGTATAGCTTCAGTAAAATTCAGGAAAACAGAAGCATCCATCATGGTTATACTGTAGAGACGCTTTCCTTCCCTTGTCAGAGATATTAAAACATTTCTCAATAGTTTAGTCTGTGGGAATGCTGAAAAATGAAATAGATTTAAAAGGTAATCATGCCAGGTATATTCTGACAGAGGTGATTTTCAAATAACGCAACCTTTTTTTTTTTAAACTATTTTGTAATATGTCATCCATTCAACACATTTTTAACAAGAAGCTCTGTAGTTCATGCAATGGCTAGATTCTGGGGTTAAAGTGGGAAACAAAGATAGATGGGCTGGTCCCTGCTCATGTTGAACTTCAAGTTTAGAGGGAAAAGATCACTTTTATGAGAGGAGTGCTAGGCCAGTCTGGGGGTGTGGCAGTCAAGGTAAGATTCCCCGTGGAAGTGATTTTTAAGCTGCAGCTTGAAAAGTGAATAGAAATTGTCCAGATCAAAAGTTGAGAAAAAAGCACAAAGAAATACAACTTCACATCCACTATGATGGCTACAATCAAAATGATTATAAAATTGGAACAATTAGAGTTAGTGAGATTAGAATGGAATAACAAGATAGGATTAGAATAATAAGTTTCAATTAGAAAGATGGGAACTTTCACACGTTGTTGGTGGAAGTGTGAATGGTGCAGCCACTTTGGAAAAACAGTGGCAATTCTTCAAGTGGTTAAACACAGAGTTATCACATGGTCCAGCAATTCCACTCCTAGATACGTATCCAAGAGAAATGATAACATTTGTCTGCACTAAACTTGTACTAGAATGTTCACATCAGCTTTATTCATAATAGCCAAAAGCGGAAACAACCCAAACATCTGTCAGTTGATGAATGGATAAATGAAATGTGGTGTAGCTGTAGGGTGAAATATTATGTCAATAAGTAGGAATGAAGTACTGACCTATGTTACAGCATAGAGGATCCTTGAAAATCTTATGCTAAGTGAAAGAAAGCCATCACAAAGGACCATACATTGTATGATTCCATGTATAGGAAATGTTCAGAATAGGCAAATTTATGGAGACAAAAACTAAGTTAGTGTTTGCCTGGGGCTGATGGGGGAGTATTGGGGATGATGGCTTAGTGGTACAGGATTTTTTTTGGGGGTAATGTGGTGATGGATGCACACTCTATAAATATATTAAGATCCACGCAACAGTACATTTTCAATGAATGAATTGTATGGTATGTGAATTATATTTCAAAAAAGCTGTTAAAAATTAGGGATGAAAGAGCATGTATCAAGATGCTGCAAAGGCAAGGAGCACAGCACATGGGAAAAGATGAAATATGACAAGGGACCTGAAACATGGCAGGAAAGGGGATGAGTGATGGAGGATGAGATGCAGAAGCATCCAGAGACCCTCACTGCGGGGTCTTGTGGGTCAGGTTACAGACTTGGGTCTTTATCTTTCTAATTTTATCTAATGATGACAACTTTTACAATTTATTCTCTTAACTTTCATACATAACACATAGTATGTTATGTGTATCATGTTGTACATTACATCCCTAGTACTTATTTATCTTATAACTGGAAATTTGTACCTTTCCCCTCCCCCACACCCCAGTAACTACAAATCTGATCGTTTTTCTATGAGTTTGTTTGTTTGTTTGTTTTTGAAGTGATTTGATATTTCTATACATTGCAAAATGATCTCCATATAAATCTAGTTACGACACCACCACACAAAGATATTACAGAGTTATTGGCTGTATTCCCACACTGTGCATTTCATACCTGTCACTCACTTATTTTGCAAGTTTGTACCTCTTAATCTCCCTCAGCTCTCTCTCTCTCCTCCCTCCACCCTCCTCTGCCTGGCAATCATCTGTTTGTTCTCTGCATCTATAACACAATTTCTGTTTTATGTTTGATCATTTGTTTTGTTTATTAGATTCCACATAGAAATGAATCACACAGTATTTGTCTTTGACCTATTTCATTAAGCATAACACCCTCTAGGTTCATCCATGTTGTCGAAAATGGCAAGATTTCATTCTTCTTTATGGCTAATATTCCACTATACACACACACACACACACACACACACACACACACACACACATCTTCTTTATCCTTTCATCTATTAATGCGCACTTAGGTTACTTCCATAGCTTGGCTATTGTAACTAATGATACAATGAACATAGGGGTGCATATATCTTTTCTACATAGTGTTTGTTTGTTTTTTTTTTTCCTTTGGATAAATACCCAGAAGTGGATCTTCGTCTGAAGACCATTGGGAAGATTTTCTTATAATAAACAACATGTAAAACAAAAATAGCAGGCAGAACCTCCTCACCTGTGGTAACTATTTAGAAACACGCACACTTGCTTCCCAGGCATCAGGATCAGCAATGCTTCCAAATGCCAGTTCCCTCAGCTCACACGTAAAGGCTGGGTGTGCAACTTTTGCATACTCTGAGAGCAGCAGGAAGGGGGAGAATAAAAAAAAATTTTTTTCTATGCAATCAGCTGAATATCAACATTTTCCTCGTTGCTAACTTGTATTGATTTACAGTAAATGTTAATGGTGCTTATCGGTGCAACGCAAAAAAAAAAAAAACACTAATGAATTTGCTGTGCTTATTAATACCAATGATCTATAGCTTGGTATTTAGCCCTCCAGCCACATGGGGCAAAAGCAGGAGCAAGAGAGGAAACAGAAGGGAAGCTCTATGCTGGTGCCTATTCCGTGGAAGGGAATAGGGACCGTTTATAAAGAAAGAGCACGTCAGCTCAAAACAGTCTGAACATGATGATTCATCTCCCTGAATATTCTGAATGCCAGGGCATGGCATCTATTACTAAACACATATTTTACCAGAAAGGTTCTTTTAGGCAACAGTTACATATATATGCAGAAATATATATGTTGTATTTTGGAGAGAGAAATTTTAGAGTCAGCATGTGGTTAGCAGCTGTAATAACTCTGAAAGCAAATATCATTCATTTAGAACCTAAACAAGGGGAAAACTGTTCTGTACGGACAGAGCATATCGGTTGATGGAATCTGGAAGCTGACGGGGCCGCCTCTGATCTTGTGAGGGACTAGTCAGGGAGCAATCGCTGAGCCTGCAAAAGGACCAAATCCAATTTGTTGATTTCAAATGTATAATTCCCTCCTTGGCTGGCCTGACTCAATCAAGAGGTAATTGAATTTCGTTGGGTTTTACTGCATTGTGTCTATCCACAAAAACACCTCCATGTGACAGTAGGTTCTTCTTTTTTCTTTTTAAAAATTTACCAACACTTAAAACACAGCCTTTTAAACATTTCACTCCTGCTTCAATTAAACTATAGGAACTGCTGGGCCATCCACAGTTTTCAGTTCTGTTCGTAGGGCTGGAAAAAATATTAAGCAAGTTGCTGTTGCTTTACTAATAAAAATATTCACACCACCACCACCACCAGTTTTCAACCTCCAGGCATTGTATTAGCTTCTTTACTGGCTTATGTTTCACTTAACGATCGTAACAACTTTCTCAGGAGGTACTGTCACCATTATACAGATGAGGAAACTGAGGCTTGAGGTGGGTAGTGAGCTTGCTGGAGGTCACGTGGGTAGTGGAGGGCAGAGGTGAGTCTGAATGCAAGCAGATGAGGAGGAGCTATGATAGCAACTGCCTCTCTGCTTCAAAAGTTACAGCATCCTTAGACTTCCAGCCAAATGTTTGTATAAAAGTGACTAAGCCAGCTTTCCCATGCCATCTAATCTAATGGTACACAGATAGTTTACACTGAATAAAATTCTAAACCAACATTCATTCTGCTTCCACCTTGAAGCACGTGCATTGTACAAGGTACCCAGCAATGATGAAGTTGAAGCCCTTTAGGCTGACCAACAGGAAGTCATTAAAAGGAAGCAACTGCCAAACACAGGGAGATCCACTCGATGATGGGTGATGACCTAGAGGGGTGGGATAGGGAGGGTGGGAGGGAGGCTCAAGAGGGAGGGGATATGGGGATATACGTATAACTACAGCCGAGGCGCTTTGTTGTACAGTGGAAACTGGCACAACAGTATAAACTATTATTTTCCAATAGAGATTGGAAATTAAAAAAAAAAAATCTTGTTGGTTTCTAAATTCTGTTCTGGGTTACTCTAACATTTGCTTTAGAAGCAAGCAGAGGGCAAACGCACCCGACTGGCTCATGTACTGAAATTGTGACCATCACAGCATCTGCGGTTCTTTATAGAAGGGGAGTAAAGGACAGCACAGATTCATCTTCACAGAGCACCGTACCATTAAGGGCATCTGGTAATAAGACTTTGGAAACTGCCGACAATATCTTTCACCGGGTGTGGAAAAAAGGCGGACTAAAGCTCCTAACAACACACCTGGGGGAGGTTCAGTGCAAGACAGTAATGACACGTCCTGGTGATCCCACCCAGGAGTAAATGTGGGAAGTGCTACGCTTTCGGGGAGCAAGCTGTTGCCACTGAGTTTCTGATGGCCAGGATTAAAGTGGCCGAGGGGAGATCTGAGGTCATTTGGCCAACTGTGGTGCTGAGTGCGATTCTCTTCCCCAGATAATTTTCTACAGCCCTTTTCAGTCTTTCACCAGCTGATAGAGACTCTAACCCTCTTGCTCCATTTCTTTCTCTCTTCCCTACAGGAAATACTGGCATTTGTCTGGTTTCAGATCGACTTTTCCTTTGCTAGTGTGTGTGCGTGTGTATAATAAGTGCATTTGTGTGTGCATTTACACACTCACAGACACCCCTACTTGCTCAGCCTGTATGATTCACAACGTAAATTACTATAAGATCCTGGGAGTTTATACACACCTTCACACACTACATCTCGTTTTTTTCTCCCCAGCAACCTTCTGCCTTTGACAGTCGAGGAAGCTGGAGCTCAGACATCTTGAAAGAATCACCAAAGATCAGCCGGTTGGTACAGAGAAGGCAAACTCCTCTATGCTCAAGTCCTTCATTCATTCAGGAGGGATTTATTGAGCCCTGTTTGCCAGGCATCAGAGAAGCTAAGATGAGAAGACAATGAGTTGTGAGGAAAGGAGTGGAGATTATGTAGGAGATTGAAAAGGGCAAGTCCCCTCTGACTGTCATTTCCCCTGGTTTTCTTGCTGAACCTGAAGCATGGCATTTGGTGACAGTACTTAGATTGTGAACATGAGTCCACCTCTGCTACCACTGGGTGCCCATCCCCATCTGACAACTTTATTGAGCACATGCTCAGCCAGGCACCAAGCCAAAGGCTTTCACATATAATCTCACTTAAACCTTCAAACCTGATAAAGTGGGTGCTATTTCCCTTCTTTTAGTGGTGAGGAAAGGGGGGAGCAGAGCGGTAACGCAACTTATTGAAACAAAAAACAGTCTATCCGGCCTCAAAGCTTTTACTCTTAACCTCCCACATGAAAAAAAAATGCTATTCTTTGTTTTTATTACTCACATATTTACTGACTTTCTACCCCATGTCAGTCTTTTCTGAGAGATTCTTGCAGTCGGCTCTCTCTCTTGCTCTCTCTCTCTCTTGCTCTCTCTCTCTCATTCTCTCCACTTCCGGTTGTTTCTCAACAGCAGAGTGGTCATGGGCTGAATGTCTGAATGTATGGGGTCTGTGATTATTTGTTCCACACTCTCCAGGCTCCTGGGCGATTTTCAAACTATTTCTGGAAACTCACACTTTGATTACAGCAAAGTTTCCCTTTATGCCACCAGCACCTCATAAGGCATATTTTTATGCTGTGGTCAAAATTTGGGGAGTGTCTGACTGCACAGAGCCTCAGATTTAGGATCTATTTGGGGTGGAAAAGGCAGAAGATGGGGACAAGGTGAGGACTGAGAAGCGTCTCAGGAAATATGCTGGTTGCGGTGAGAGCTGAGAGAGGGCTACAGCATCTGCCTGCAGGTTGCTAAAGCTGGACACAGGTTTGAAGTCCTCATCTTGCAAAGGAGACTAGAGACAGTTTGCTTGAGATGCAGGACTCACAGACTGGAAGTTGACAAGGATCTGTTTACCTGGAAGGACCTGGAAGGCCTCTGCTGACCAAAAGGGTCATCACTAGGCTCTAGCCAACGTCAAAGAAAGCAGAGATAGAAAACAATCCAGTCCACAGGTATCCTTCCAGGAGCACCTCAGGGTTTTTAATGATGCTGTTTGTTCCCAGGAAGGACCTGGAGGTGCTACCTATACTCCTGTCTGCTAGACCTGAGAGCTGACTTCCAGCTCCCTCATCTTCAGGTAAATGGCATTGTTTAGCAGCCAGAATCATTTTTCCAAATATTTTTGCTCTAACCTTGGTTGAGTCAAAACCAGCTTCATCTCTGAGACTCGCAACAAAAGCACATTAGGTATTCACTGAAAATATTTTCCTAAAAGAAGAAATCAAAACTAAGGGAAAGACAAAATGCTGTATTTCTGCTCTTAAACACGAGGGCATTTCTCCCTGATGTGATTATGTATTAAATGTACTAAAGCTTATTGTTTCCATGGGAGGAACTTTCCATTACTTTTCGTACTCCTCACTTTACCATTAGGGAAGGTAGTTTCTTTCTTAAGGAGAGTAATAATAAATATTTGGGAGAGGGAACTGAGCTAGACATTGGAAAATGCAATCAACGTTATTGCAAACAATACTCTTTCCTACACCATGCGCTGTGCTTGTTCATATGAGGACAAGGCTGGAAAATGACTGGCTCTCCTCCCAGGATGTGCACGTCATCTCCACAGGCCGCAAAGATGTTTATCCAATTTACTGAAAGTGCGTGATGCGAGAAGGATCTTTCAAATTTCATCCCTCCCCCCGAAAGTTTCCGTTTATATAGATAAACATTTCAAAGTCAAAAGGTAGACTCCAAGGTGATTAAAAAGGAATGGATCAGTGGAAGCCAGGGCATGGCCTGGAGTAGGACTGAAAGAAGAAAAACTGTGAAACGCACATAATGACTTGCGAAGAGGCACTGGCATTCTCAGTAATAATAAGCTCTGATTTATTAATTTTAGTTTCTTCAAATAGAACCTGAGTCATGGAGAACTCAGACTGCCTCTACATTGTCAAATTAAAATAGATAATGAGGTCATTATCTGTATATTTCAGGGAAAATCTTTCTTTTCCCCGTCTTGCTTGCCTTCCCTGAACTGTGGTGCTGTACTCAAGGGAATTATGAAGTAAACAAGTCTCAGAGGTTTTTTTTTTACACCTGAATGTCCAGGCAACTGCCTATCTCTGTCCATTTTATTTAGTTAGTGTAGAAATGCTTCGCAAATAAACAATTTTAAGGTTTTGACTAAAAGATGTTTATGACATTCAGAATACACACAGGTCACATGGGAGAGGACCACAGAAATCTGTCTGGGCTGACCTTTTGTTTAGAATTTAGGGCAAATCGATTGGATTCATTAACAGTCAAAATATGCTATGGACAAAAATTCAATCGATACAGAAATGATTAAAGGAGGAAAATGAAAGGTTCCTCACAATATCATTCAGTATTAACAACTTAAAAAATGGAACTCACACAAGGTCTTTAATCTGCTGTTTATTACCTAATGATATGACCGTATGACCATACTACCTAATAATATGACCTAAAAAATACCTCATTTTTTTGGAAGATCTACCTTATTCTTAACAGTCACATAACCTACCTATAGGATATGTGAATTATCATATTGTGTAGAATGTCCTATATTAGTGCACATTGCACAACAATTTTCTTAATGATCCCCCAGTGGTGGAAATCTTGAACCTTGAACACGTATCTTTGGATGTCTGCATGATTACTTTGGATAAATTTCTAGAAGCAGAACTGCTGGGGAAAGGAGTATATTAGGTAGGGTTCTCCAGGGAAACAGTACTAATAGCATACATATTATAAGGAATTTAAAGAATCTATTTTAAGGAATTAGCTCATGTGATTGTGGGGACTGACAAGTCTGAAATGCATAGGGCAGGTCAGCAGACTGGAGATCAGGTAAGAGTTGATGTTACAGATGTGAGTCCAAAGCCTGGAAAACCAGAATTTCTATATTGCAGTCTGAAGGCAGAATTCCCTTTCTTACAAGAAACCTCAGTTTTTGCTCAGCAGACCTTCAACTGATTAGAGGGGAGCCACTCACATTATGAGATAATAAAATGCATTGCTTTTACTGCAGCGCTTGCATGTAATCGGCAATTATGGTTACTACTACTAGGTGAATTGCAAACAGTTTCCAATGCACAAAATTCAAGGTGTAAGTCTAATTACTAAAGTTGAGTTTTCAAATCCAAATGCTTTCAAGGAGCAGAATTCCGAGACCTAGAAATACAACGCGTTCTATTACTATATTGTTCTGTCAAAAAGTCACCCTATTAAGCAGTTATTTGGTCATTTTCTGCTGCTGCCTGCTGTCATTTCATTCTTCACATAATAATGACCTCGTTGAATGTTCAAGATAGGGAAACTAACAGAACCCTTGCTGGGTAGGAAATTCAATATATCTGCCAGATGATAATAAAATAAGCAGAAATCGTTTATACATATAGAACAAAATGCAATCTCCTTTAAACCACTGAAAAGCTATTGCCCTGTCAAGAGGCTATGGAATTGTAAATTTCCAGTTCTTCAGTTGTTCATATTACCACAAATACACAAATTCTTTTTGGGAAAAAAAAAGTCTAAGGTACAAGGAAACACTGTTCATCTTAGTTAACTAAACACAGTTTGTTCAATATATTTATCAGCTCAGGATGGAAGAAGTGCTCTTCACTGTCAGCAAATATAATGTCACTCATGTTTCCGATGCTTTGCCAGCAACAGGGGATTAATCATGCTTTCTTCAAGTTGCATCTGGAACATGACATCTAAGAATTCATTTTCTGCACAGCAACCGGAAATCTCTTAGAAACATAAATCAGAGACATAAATCTCTTAGAAACATAAAACTGCATAAAGCTCTCCTCCAAGGCGTCCCCTCCCACTCAGGGCCATATCCAAACCCGTCATCATGGCCTACGAGGACTGACAGCATCTGGATCTTGCCCACTTTTTTACTAGCATCACGCCCACTTGCCACTTTCTCTTCCCGGAACACAACTGCCCCCCGCCCTCCAGGGCTTCTGAACTGGCCTCCATGCTGTCCATGGTCAGCTTCATCTCTCTATTCGGGTCTCAGCGCAAATGTCACCACCTCTGAGAGGCCTCCCTTGACTACCTAAAGTGTGTGTTCTACCCCTAGTCATTCTGTATCACATTATCCCATTTCACCGCTTAATTTATCTTGTTTATTGCTTTACTGCCTGTCTGAAGTTACCCTGCTAATTTGTGAACCTGTTTTGCCTGTCTCTCCCACTAGGTTCAAAGTATTATAGCATGAAGGCAGGGATCCTGCTTATTTTTGCTGCCTCTCTGTGACTGAGCACCAGGTCAAATCTAGTTTCTAGTAAAGATCCCATACATATTTGTTAAATGAAGAAGAAAGGAGGGATGAAAGGAAGGAAGGAATGGAGGGAAGAAGAAAAGGTAGAAAAAGAAAGGATAGATCTCATTAAATTCCTGGAAGAGTTATTTGTCTGGAAGCTGACGCTGCTCTTACCTTGCAGAAGAGTAGAAAGAGATGCCTCACGTGTTGTGTCAGAGGAAACCGAGACTCAGAGAGGGGCAGGCACTGGATCAAAGTCACACATGGCAAGAATCAAGACCTAAGCTCTCTGCTCCTAGATTGGGGGACCTTCCACTATGCTGAAATTCCTACGAGGAAGAAACCCTCTGGTGGTCCAGAGAGGCCATACCTGGACGCTGGAAGAACCAGAGTACTAGAAGCTCAAAATGGAAGCCATCCCCAGGGGTCTGGGGGCCTGCTGGAGAAGCCCGACAAAGAGCTCGCCCCTCCGGGGAGTCTCAGGCATCTCCCATCAACCCTGTGTGTCTAAGCCACACGTGTGCAGCTGCGTGCTGCCTTTGCCCCAGTGTCAGGACCAGGCTGCAGAATCACACTTCCAGCCTATCCCCCAATCATTCATTTATCCATCCAACCAAATCACACATGGCAACACTGCGCCAGGGATTATAGATATCAGAGTAAACAACATGCAGATGGTCACTGCTCTCACAGTCTTTGTTGCAAGAAGAGGCAGACAACTGAATAATCCGTTTCAATAAATGTTGATGAGGGTTAAGTCCAGGGGTTTAGAGGGGCCCTAAGCTTGTCTCGGCAACCAGAGGAGGCTTCCTGGGGGAGGTGATGCTTAAGTGACGCTTGGAGGGTGAACAGGGTATAATGGCTAGAGAGCTGGGTAAGGGAGTGCTCCAGGCCTAGAGGTGAGAAAGTGTGTACTCTGAGGTACTGTCTTATTTTATTTAAAATTAAAAATTTTTTTAAATTAATTAATTACTTTAATTTTTTTTGGTCTGCTTTGTTTGTTGCTATGTTTCTAGTACCTAAAACAATAGCCAATACACAGCGTATGGCAAATATTTGTTGGCTAAACAAACTTTTGGAAGCACAGTCTATGTAAATCTCTTTTAACAGACATAGCTAATTTAAAAATTAGGTACAATGGAAAGAGTTAAACAGAAGGTATTCAGAGACAGTGCAGAGTAAAGTAGCCTGTACAATGATGAGATGACCCTGAGGGCCACTTGCCAAAGAAGGGAGGTACTGTCTTCTTTTAGAAAATGCAAACAGGATTGCCATAGCCACTTCCGGCATTAATAGTGATGATCGTAATCCCTGCCTTTGCGCCAGCCACTGCGCTCTGTGCTTTACATCCCGTATTTCCTTTACCCTGTACCAGGGACCTCGGAGGTATAATCACCATTACCCCTACTCTACAGATGAGGAGACCGAGGCTGAGCACAGTCCTAAAAGGAATGAGCTGGCTTCCACCCCCACTGGTTCCAGCCTAATACAACTGGTCGGTCCAGAGAGACTCTTGCACAATGGAGTAGTCTCCACCTTGCCTCCCCCATGCATACGTTACGCTTCTTCAGCAGACTGGATGTCTTCTCAGCGATTCCCAGGGGCGCATCTGAGCCCGTTCCCTATCCACCTGCAGTGGGAGGAGCTGGGTAAAATTTTCAGAATGGTTGATGCATGAGACACTAGCTTGTTAAAAATTACTTGGCTGAAAAACTAATTTGCTACAGAATCAATTAACCTCAAACAGTCAAGGAGATTTTACCCCAACCGTTTTGCCACCATGTCTGAGGTTGAAGATGCTCCTCAACTGGAAGGTTGGTAAGAATGTAGATATGTGTGTGTGTGTGTGTGTGTGTGTGTGTGTGTGTGTGTGTGTTACAGTGTGGTACAGGGCTTGGTCCAGTGAAGCTAACACATTGGAAATATTTCAGAAGAGAAAAATCTATCTTTTAGCAAGATGATTAATGGGGGAATTGGCCTAAGGGAAATGGCTTTCTTGCATATTTGGTTCTGGTGGGAATGAACAGAGAGACCCTCAGGGCCACCCCACATCGTCCCCAGAAAAGAATTCTTAGGGACTGACGTGGTGACTTTGAAGACAGCATTGAGAATGAGACTCTGTCTTTCATGCTGCCCAGGGGAAGGCATGAGGGGCTTCCTCCCCTCACCCATCCTAGTCCACATACATGGTTGTGGTCTCAGGCCATCCTTCACTATGTCCTGCTTAATCCCTTCCTGCTTATCTAAGCCAGCCTCCTGAACTTCTGTCTCCAAGTAAGTCACCCCAATTTGGACCAATCTTCATGAAAGACCGTTGTATGCAACATCTAGCAAGGATTTTACCAGAAAGAGTTTGAATTTTTCAGTGAGGCCAGTGATACCAAGCTATTCGTTGAAGGGTCCAAAAAGTCTTCAAAAGGAAAATAGTATTTAGTCATTGGAAAGATTTCAAACAAAACAAAACCAAAAACCCTTCTCCTATGTATTTTTCTTCTTGATTCACAGAACGCTTAAATGGAAGAGAACAGAAGCTAAATGCAGCTTCTTCTTTGATAACTAGAAATCAAGGTCTGAACCATGGGAACATATGCTGCAAATAAGTCTTGCAAGTAATTTCATATTCAATACTTTTATTTAGGCTCCCTGGAAACACTTAACGTTTCTGAAAATTCTAGATCAGAACTCTTCAAACTGTGGTTCAAAGACCTCTGAGGATATCTGAAACCCTTCCAGGGAGTTCATGAGATCAAAACTATTTTCCCAATAATACTAAGATGTTATTTGCCATCTTCAATCTCATTCTCTTGTAAGTATATGGTGGAATTTTCCAGAAGGAAAACTGTTGTGGGATGCAGCCACTGTTCTGAGGGCTAATAAAATGCATATTTGCATATTTTTAATACATTTCTTAGCTTTGATTTCTAATATGGTAATCTTCTAAACATTCATAGACATACTCCAAACAAATGAAAAGCTCTTTGTGGTCCTTGATCATTTTTATGAATGTAGAGGGGTCTTGGGACTTAATGTTTGAGAATGGCTATTCTAAATGATGATTTTTTACTTTCCCCAAATTTCTCATTTTTCTTACGCCCGTTTTCGATATTCAAGTTATATGGGCATGCGTGGCCTGATACCGATTACCTATCATATGCACATCATTACACTAAGCAATCGTTTTTATCGTCATCAGCTAATGAGTGTGTAGAGTATGTAGCAGTTCCCTGTCCTTGGCAAATACTGAATAAAGGGCTCTAGTATCAGAACTGCAGATGACACTACCCAATCAGCCGACAGTCCATGCCTCACCCAGGGGGCATACGCCTTTACCTCAGATTATGAATGTTCCCTGGTCTTTGATGTTTCATTTCATCCTACCTCGAAAAGGTCTTTCAGGCTAGAGGTAGGAAAAAAGAGGTTAGACAGATGTTCCACTGTGATGATTACCCAATGCACCTGCTACCTGTCCATCCTTTATCTCATCCCTGAAAAGGAGTCACAGACTGAGAACTTAAGATGGAGACATTGTAACATGGGAGTAAGAGTTATTTATCTCAGCATCCCTATATAGTAGACATATGATGTTTCTGCTTACCCGGCACCTATTCTTCCTTTTCTGAATAGTTCCTTGATTTTCAGGTTTGAACATCAGATCCAGATCTGATTAACTGTCACGTTTCATCTTCCGGACTTAAAGACTTAAGACAGGCATATTGGATCCTACTCCAAAATAATGAGGCCAAATACAGAAGAAAACATGTTGAGAAGGAGAGAGAAAAAGATTCTAGTCCCCTAGATCTAGGGATTGCTGGACTGTGTTCCTAGCCCCCAGCACAGGGCCAAGCACATAGCAGGTGCTCAAAAATATTTATTGATTCAATTGATTTTAATCTAGTGTCTTTATAAATGACTGACACATCTCGATAAAAACAGGGGTCCATTTAATCCTTTATCCTGAAGGGCCATCAGTTGTAGAAATACCCACTGTCATCACAAAGTTTGCTAAAATCCATTTCTTCTCTCTTCTATTTAACCTCTCTTTCTATGCTACCTTGTATGACTTCTCCAGATTTTTATTTTCATTACAAGTGCCCTCTTGAGAAAGTAGTTGTTTTAAATCAGAATATGTTCCATGATTCAAAACCATCCTTTTCTGAAAGTACTTTTAGTTTTACATTTCTCTGTTTAGCTTCTCTGGGCTCCTAAATCTTGTGAAAGAAATTCCACATGTGGCCAACCCATGGTAACATTCATAGTCTGGTTATCAAGCCAAGGAACATGAACCAAAGTGGATTAGCACAGCGAGTGAGAAGAGAAAGACTTTTATAAAAGGAGAATTAGAAGGATTTAGTACTCCATAGATTTGACTCCTTCAATCAAGGAAAAATTAACATAAAGTCCAGATTTCCACCTGAGATCTACACAACTATCTCAGAATCCCACCTATATAAATATTCATGGGGTCTGGTGGCCTGTGATAACTCAGCTCAATAGAAAGGACTAGTCTATTCTAATGACCTGCAGATCGACTAGGCCAGTGTATTATAACTCTGCATCTTTTGTTGGTTGAATTTAATAAGAGATGTTAAGAAAAGCTTACCCAACCTAACTCCCATCCTCTATGGGATTAATGGAGCTTCTTTTTGAGAAATTTGAGATAAGATTTATCTCTTGCTTACCATCATGACTGAGCCCAAGAACACACACACACACACACACACACAAATTTGTCAGGACACTGACTAACCATTCCTCAAATCTTGCCTCTGCTTGGCTTGACTCTTTCTCCAGGTGGTGGGTAAGATGGCAACTTCACACCCACATCTCACCAGCTCAGTAGCCCTGATCACCAGAGGCCAACTTCCCTCTCTGCTCCAGTTGAAAAAATCCAAATTGGGTCATGTGTCCATCTCTAAAACAATTACTGAAGCCAAGAGGCTGGGTGCCCTAATTGGCGAGGCTGCAGTCAGGTGCTCAGTATGTGTGTAGCTGTGTGTGTAGCTGCTGTGTGTGTGTGTGTGTGTGTGTGTGTGTGTGCGCGCGCGCGCGCACGTAGTGGGTAAGAGGAGGTGGAGTCAAACTTCACATGACATTCATGAATGGGTTATTCACTGAAAGACAGAATTCCAGTACTAGAAAACAGAATAACACATATCTACTGTGTGAGTCTCTTCCCTAACAGAGCATGCCTGGGTTTTTGAAAAAAAATCTCTGTACCTCCAATGCCAAGTATGAAGCAGATGCTCAATACATATTTGCTGAATGAACATACAATTACATGCAATATTATATGTGCTTTACTCCTTAAAAAGGGCCAGCTCTCCAATGAGGATATTTTGCTGAGTTCACGCCCATTATGTTACAGGCCCCTTGCATCTTCCTCTCTCCCCATCCTTACCATGCACAGGCTCTTTTCTTTTTCTACACTTTTCCACATAATCTAAAAGTACTACTTAAAGTACTACTCAAGGATAGTTCCGCAATGAAGCCTTTTCTGAGGATTACACGCCTCACCATTTCCCCATCTCTGAGTTACCCGTGCTTCTCTTTTCTGCACTTAGCCCTTCATGAGTAAACAGTTGTTTAGCCGACCAGAGTCAGACTGCTCACATTCAAACCTCCACCATTTACTTGCTTTGTCACCTTAGCAAATTTCTTAATTTCCTTGTCTGCTAATTAGAGGAAACTAATCACAGTATCCACCTTTCAGCGTTGCTGCAAGGATTAAATGATATGATACACATAAACAGCTTGTTAGCATTGTGCCTGGTACAGAGTAAGTGCTCACTAAATACTGACTGTCATTATAGCTGATGGAATCAATAGCTGCGTGCTCTGTAGCAGACACAGGTGATGCCCTGCACCGGATTTCCTTGGCCTATCTGAGTTCAGGCAGCTGCTGGAGATGTTGATAAACCTCCCACCTTATGCTCTCTTCTCTGTCTGAGGGCCTCCCTTGGCCCAAGGAAGACTGTTCTGCTGCAAGTAGGGGCAGTCGGAAGTGTGTGTGTGGGGGAGGGGTGGGGGGGTTACCTCTCTTGAATGCAGCACTTGGGGATAAAAGCCCCAGCCTCCCTGGCCCCTGGCCTCAGGATTCTTGGGTGTGTTCCACACAGTTTCTCAGAGGATGCCAGTGGGTCCCAGTTGCCCATAGTGGTAAGCTGCTCACTAACGCAAATTCTTTTGGCTTTTTTTCCCGTCTCTGTCTCAGTTTCCTGTGCCTCTTGGGATCACCTCACACAGGAGCTCCCTGTGCCTGAGTCTTTCTCACAGGTCTGCCTTGGGGGGAACCCAAATTAAGACAGTTTCTGGCAGTTTCAGTTGTTAAAATTATTTCGCAGGGTACATTTACTTAAGGCAGGGATTGCATCCTTTTCCTTTTAATTGAGATGTAATTGACATATAACCTTGTATTAGTTTTAGGTGTACAACATAATGATTTCATTGATGTATATATTGCAAAATTATTACCATAGTAAGTTAACACCCATCACCACATATAGTCACAATTTTTCTTTCTTGTGGTGAAAACTTTTAAGATCTACTCTCTTAGTAAGTTTCAAATACAGAATACAGTACTGTTAACTACAGGTACCACACGGTACATTACATCCCCAGGTCTTATTCGTCTTATAACTGGAAATTTGTACCTTTTGACTGCCTTCATCCATTTCACCCAACCCCCTCACCTCTGTATGGCTTGCCATGTTTTGTGGACCTACACCCAAGAACTCCTTGCTGAATAACATATTGTGAGAAATTATTAGTGTTTAGATTTAAGACAAGGAAGTCCTATGATATTTCTCACCACAGCTGATGAGCTTCATTTTCTCTTTGTTTTCCTGTTAGGTTCAAGTTTGGGATACACAGGTATGAAAGCTTGGCCTCCTTTTGGAAAATTTAGCCTAGGAACTGTAACTTGTGAAAATGAGCCATAAACAGGGTTTATTTATGAAAATAACTTCACACTTCGTTTGGTGGATTTTACTTCGTTGAGGAATCACCCATCTATCTAGTGACTAGTACTAACATACAAAGATGCCAAAATACACCCTACAAACAACAGAGTTGTGTATTTTTTTTTAAGTAATGGAAAGCCTTCAAACTATGGAAGTGAAAGAATAGATGTCCTGGTGTAGAGGTGGATACAGAAGTGGGGAAAAGAGAAAAGGCCTTTGTTTTCCTTCTACTAAACAAATGGTGAGAATAAATTAGGAGTTTGGTCAGATGAGGTTTATTCTTTCTAATAAAATAGCTAGGCTCATGTTTATTTATGGCTTACAAACAACCTGCCATTTTCAGAAATGTTTTGGCAACTGTAGATTATATAAGGAATAAATAATGTTTAAAAAAGTGAAAAACATAAAGAAAGGTATACTAATAATGTGTAAGATTCGTATTGAAGACTGCATGGGTTAAATATTGCCGTGATAAGTCTGCATGAAAAATGAGGTTCAAACTCAGAGGCTTATAACACCCACCACCCACTCGTGCCCTTGTGCCTTCTGGCTGGCTGGAACAGCTCTGCCCCGTGTATTCGTGTTAACTCTGGTGCTCAGGATGAAGGGGGGCACATCTACCTGGAGGCCTTTTCTTGCTGATGGCAGAGGCACAGGAAGATAAACAGGACCATGCCATGCCTTTAAGGTCTCATCTCGAAAATGACATACCATTCTGTCCACCTTTCATTGGCCAAAGCAAGTCACCTGCCAAGCTCATCAATGGGCAGGGAAATATACTCTCTCTATGTGACCATGGTGACAAAAGGTGGCTTTGTAAAAACTGGTTTGGGGAAGGGGATAAAGAATTGTGACCCGTAAGTCTGTCTGTCATGGGGAATCGTATTAACGATCACACTGCTGTCTAATGTTCATTATGCCCCAGTCACCCTGTTCTTCAATTTACCAAACATCTTATCGCCTTTACCCTAATTATCCTCTCTGCTTGAAATTATTTTCCCTTACATTTCTTCCACTTCTATAATGCAAGCTCCATGAAGGCAATTTTTTGAGGGTCTATTTTGTTCACTGATGATGACTTCTCATCTCTCAGATGCCACCAGCTGCTTATATATTGGGATTTGAGTCCAAAAGTCTTATTGATCAAAATTCATTGTATATTCTTAATCCATTTGTCTATGTGATAACTTTGTTCAGCTGTTTCAACCCACAATGTGCTTAAGTAGCAGAGCATCAAGATATTGTTTTGGAAGGCCAGTAATCTGGATAAAATTTATTTACCAGAGGCTCTATTTTCCACAAGAGACTCAAGAGTCAAAGCTTAAAATATGTTGGGTTTATTGATCACCAAGGCTAAACACTCCAATGAAATGTTTTAGGATGCTGCAGCATAGCTGGTTAATTGCACAAGGTATTCCTTGCTGTAGGAAGAAATTACTTGTTCCTCTTAGGGGGCTCAGCCTATCCTGGGACATTTGAGGACTGAGTTAGCATCTCACATTTAGAAGGCAAATATTTATTCACTGTAGCATTAATTTCCACAGGTAATCTGAATTTATCACACAAAAGTATTTAAGGTTTAAATCCAGACACTTTCTAAGATTAGAAAATATCCTGATATCATAGAATCCTTTAAAGAGGAAACATTAAATTTTCTATCTTTAAGCATTCATTCATTAGGATTTCCCTGGTTGCCCAATAGTTAAGATTCCATGCTCCCAGTGCAGGGGGCCTGGGTTTGATCCCTGGTCACGGAACTAGATCCCTGGTCATGGAACTAGATCCCGCATGTATGCTGCAACTAAGACCACACATGTCACAACTAAAAGGTCCCGCATGCTGCAACTAAAGGTCCTGCATGCCGCAACTAAAGGAGCCCTCATGCCGCAACGAAGATCCCATGTACCACAACTAAGACCCTTCACAGCCGAATAAATAAATAAATGAATATTTAAAAAAATTCATTCATTTATTCATTCAGTAAACATTTCTAAGTACCCATTATGTACCAGACACTGTACCATACCTCAAAACACAAAGACAAATGCCTAAAGGAGTTTATACACTAGTGGGGACACAGACACATAAACAAATAATTACCACAGAATATGATCTTTGCTGGAAAGAAGATGTGTATAAGGTTCAATGGAACCTTCAGATAAATGCACCTCAAGGCTGAACTAGGGATTCAGGGAGATTTCCTAGTAGAGATGAAATCTAAGCCAACTCATGAAAAAGGAATAGGAAATTTACAAGGCTGGAAAAGGGTCAGAGCTGGGACAGGAAAGTGGGAAGAAGTTTGTAGACAAATGGCAAAGTGTGTAGATAGGTATACAGATGTATGAAAATAGCAAGTTTGGGGAACTACTAGTCACTCCACAAACTTACCATCTCAAAGAGATAATGACTGATCATGGTTTCTAGGGTTAAGTAACAGCTTTATTGAAATATAATTAACCATAATATAATACCACACAATTCATTCTTTTAAAGAGTACAATTCAGTGGTTTTTAGTATATTTATAGAGTTTAGTATATTCACAGAGCAACCTACACCACTGTCTCATTTCAGAACATCTTCATCAACCCCAAAAGAAGTCTCCTATCCACTAGCAGTCATACTCCATTCTCCCATTTCTTATCCCCTGGAAAGTACTAATACACTTTGTTTCTAGAAATTGGATATTCCAGATATTTCATACAAATAACATCATATGATAGTAGCATTTTGTGACTGGTTTTTTTACTTAGCATAATTTTTTTTTTGGGGGGGCTGCGCCATGTGGCACGTGGGATCTTAGTTTCCTGATCAGGGATCAAACCCGTGCCTCCTACAGTGGAATCGTGAAGTCTTAACCACTGGACCAGCAGGGAAGTCCCACTTAGCATAATGTTTTTAAGGTTCATCCACATTGTTGAACATTCCTTTTACATTGTTGAGTAATATTCCATGTATGGATATACCATATTTTGCTTATCCATTTATCAGCTGATGGATATTTGGGTTGTTTCCACTTTGACTGTTAAAAATAATGCTGCTAAGAACATTCTTGTATGGGTTTTTGTTTATATGTATGTTTTTACTTCTCTTAGGTATGCACCTAGGAGTGGAATTGTTGGATCACACGATTTAACATTGATATACTCATATGTTTAACATTTGGAGAAACTGTCAAACTGTTTTCTAAGGTGGCTGCACCATTTACGATCCCACTAACAATGTAGGAAATATCCAATTTTTTGTCATCCTTGTCAATGCTTGTAATTATCTGTCTTTTTTATTTTAGACATCTTAGTGGGATTTGATTTGCATTTCCCTAACGACTAGTGATGCTGAGCATACTTTCATGTGCTTATTCGATATTTGTATGTCTTCTTTGCATAAATGTTTATTCAAATCCTTTGCCCATTTAAAAACTGAGTTTTTTTTATTGTCAAATTGTTATAGTTCTTTATATATTCTGGATTCAAGTCTCTTTTTCAATATACATGATCTGCAAGAATTTTCTCCTATTCTGTGGGTTGTCTTTTCACTTTCTTGATAGTGTCCTTTGAAGCAGAAAGTTTTTTTTTTTATTTGATGTAATCCAATTTATCTATTATTTCTTTTGTTGCTTATGCTTTGGGTGCCATATTTGAAAAGCACTGCCTAACTCAAGATTGTATAGATTTACTCCTATGTCTCCTTTTAAAAGTTTTATAGTTTTTTTAAGCTTTTATATCATTTATGCTCCATTTTGATTTAATTTTTGGATGTGGTATGAGGTAGCAGTCCAATTTCATTTGCTTGCATGTTGATATTCATTTGTGCCTGTACCATTTGTTGAAAAGATTATTCTTTCTCCTTTAACAAGGCTGGCACTCTTGTTGAAAATCAACTGACCATAAAAGTAAAGGGTTATTTCTGCACTTAATTCTATGCCATTTGCTACATGTCCACCCTTATGCCAATACCACATTTTCTTGATTACCCTGATTTTTAAAAAAAAATGTCAGCTACATTACACTCCTGCCTTAATAAACTATTCAAGAGGCAAACAGACCCAAGGGGGGGAAATTAATCAATTCATTTTTTAAAATCTCAATTTAGTCATAATATAACAACTGAAAACCATTTTCAGAGTCAGTAGAAGGACTTACAGGTCATCATGTTCTACATAAAAAGCTACTTTATGCTGATAAATCTTTTCCCCTACCCACAAAAATTTCCTGGAAGTCACATTTTTAGAATCACATTATAAATCCTGCCTTTCATATGCATTTATTGAGAACCTGCCCTTTGTAAGTAGACTTCATCTAAATGCTTCAGAGAATAATTTCTAAAGTTAATAACCATGTTTGTAATTGTCTTAATGTATGTGTAGTGTATCCATTTTCCACATTAGTATTTTCTGTATTTTACTTTCTGCCACTTAGCTGTGCAACCTTAGGGAAGTTACATAATTTCTCTGACTCCTAGTTTCCTAATACTGAGAGTACCTCCTCTCATTGAGTTCCTATAAATATTAAATGAGAAATGCATGTAAAGATCTTAGTAGAGTGTCTGATACATAGGAGCACTTAAAAGGCTTAGACTATTAGCCTTTACTATTTTACTTTTACTATTAGAGTATTAGTAGGAGATGCACAATGTGTATCTGTTGACAAAATGTAATTTTCATGTATTAATTAAAGAAACTGGAAATGTACAATAATGCAATTCCTAGAGTTCTATGTCACTGAATAAGCTCAGTTTGTTTATTTTTCCTCCTACCTGTAACTTGGCCCCATATCCACATGAGAAAGAAAAGTGTTGACAGACATTCAGTTACCTTAATGTTCCCATCAACTCTAATTTCTGATTTAGTCATTATTTGATGACTTCTTCCAAGGTTGGTCCTTTCATCTTTCTAGAAAAAAGATGGCTTTCTAAGCAATTTAACAAGTAAAAAAACTCCTGAAATAGGTGGGCAACATGAATGATGAATAAACTGTTTGAAAGTGCTTGTCCAAATGTACTGTACTTGAATTTCAAGTCCAATCTATTAATAAATAAAAGTGTGCTAGTGTCTCATCTTTCCCAGTACCTATAAGGAAGTTTTGTTCCTTTAAGTAGTTTTCTGATTTGTATATTTTCCAAGGTAAATGGTACTGGACATTAGCTGTGCTTCAGTTGCCAAGCACTCGTTCTCCTTTCTCTTATTAATAGCACCTGATTTCTTTTAGGGAATCACATCTCTTGGGGGGTGGCATCTCTTCTACAAAAGGAACATTCCTGAGCCAAGAGGGCGGGTGTATGGCCCAGCTTAGACAACTAGATTATGTTTCTGGATTTTGGACCTTGAGTGGCCTTGTGTAAGAATGGGATGAGGGGTTGAATAGAATCATCCCTATAGCAATGCATGGATTCTACTGTGAATTAAAGCCACTGCTTAATTTCAAACATGTATGTGTCTCGAGCTGCCTCGTTTCCTGTATTTTTAAAAATTAATTAATTAATTAACCTAATGTCTGCATTGGTCTTCATTGTTGCATGCGGGCTTTCTCTAGTTGTGGTGAGCAGGGGCTACTCTTCCTTCTGGTGCGTGGGCTTCTCATTGCGGTGGCTTCTCTTGTTGCAGAGCATGGGCTCTAGGCTCTCCGGCTTCCGTAGTTGTGTGGCACATGGGCTCAACAGTTGTGGCTCACGGGCTCTAGAGTGCAGTAGTGTGGTGCATGGGCTTAGTTCTGCCACATGTGGGATCTCCCCGGAACAGGGCTCGAACTCACGTCCCCTGCATTGGCAGGTGGATTCTTAACCACTGTGCCATCAGGGAAGCCCCTCATTTCCTGTATTTTTTGAAGCTCAGTTCCTCAGCATTCCCTTTCATTATGTGAACTTCCCTAAACTTTCCAAGAAATTACTTCACTTGTTACTCAAAAGCAATTTCTGTTACTTGCAACCTCCCACACTCTGAGGGATACAAAGTGTGCCTCCATCCCTGCCCATTCCCAGACCACCCAAAAGAAGCAGGGCTACTTACAGTGAGTTTTCTGTATGCAAATGTTTGTTAATTCATTTAATCTCCCCAAAGACCCATCGTAAACTCCCCTGAAAGTGTCCCATTCCTTTTGAGTTTCAGAATCTCTTAAGTGTTCTGGAACTCTGCTCCAAAGGATTTGACTGAAACCATGTGTGATAGGAGGAAGTGATGTTGGATAATGATGGAGAAAACCACAAAATCCTTCTTTCCCCTCCATCCTTCAATTTTTCAATAAATATCTAATGAGGACAAACCTGCCCTGTCTTAGATGCTAGAAATACAAAAATGACTAGGACCGAGGAGTCTTGTCCCTTAGAGAGCCTAGAGTCTAGCAGGGGAGATAAGACACACAGAAATAGCAGTAATGCCAACAGAGACTGTGATAAAAGCTGCAATTGAGGTACAGATCAACGGCTACAGTAGCACAAAGGAGGGGAGATTAATTCAGGCTGGAAGGATTGGGGAAGATTTCAGGGGAGGAGATGAAACTTCCAGCCGACTAATCCTTCTGTTAAGTGCCCAGTGGCCAATTATCTCCAGGAAATGGAGTTTGCAAAATTAAGCCTGGCCTGCAGAGGTTCCTTTATTTTCTCTTAGCATGCCCTATTACAGTTTCCAAGGTTTATGCCTTCTTGGCCAGTATACTAAATTGCTTAGGACAGGACTGAGAACATAAGGATGTCCAACCTTGCTGGTCTGTGCCTAATATGTCTGGGGCCTGGTGTTTACATCCTTTTAGTCATTGGTACCAGGAGACAACTGACCACGGTCTGGATTGGGGCCAATGTATTTCTCAGCAGTCTTTAAATATGGTTTAAAATTAACTACCACCTCCCAGTAGCCACTTGGGCTTATTTTCGTCAAATGCGGACAGCAGCTCCACCAAGCCTGCAACTCGCTCTCAGCCGCCTTGAAAACAGATATGCCTTTCACATCCTTTTATTTCCACATCCTCCTTTCTTCTGCCCACATAATGCGGTCAACGCTCTTCTTCATTTTACCAGAGAAAGGATGCTGTGAATCAATCTGGGATGGACCATCGGTCTGACAGGACGGGCTTGCAAAACTTATTACTGCTCACAGCCATACTGGCAGGGGTTTTGTGTGAAATGTTCCTTTCACGCTGCTGACCTCGAAGACATGAGGAAGCAGGGTTATTTGGAATACAAAATGTTGTGTACCTAGGTGACAATGATTTCATCTATCTAGCCAGAGAGTATGTAATTTAAAGAGAGAAAGTCACTTTTTTTTTTAAAGTTCCCATTTTTTTAATTCAAGAGGACAATTAAATTTGATAAAGTAAGTAGCCCAGTGTCCCCTTTCACTCACCACAAAATTCACACTGTGGACAGTGTTTACATTAGTCTCCCATCAGACAGGAGCAAAGGAAGAAAATGGAAGGCCACTGCTTCTTGCAGAGTCCAGGGAGCAAGACTTTGTACGTCGTCCTTTTCTTGAACCCTGCTGTGTGAACACGTTAGGGACGGTGCTTCGGGGGCCCCCACTCCCAGAAGCTTCTTGGGGATGACATAACATTCCTACAGAATTCAGCAGAAAAAAGGAAACAGGGGCTTCAGTGGGAATTCTAATGCTGTCCTGATTCTCCCAGCCTCAGTGTCCTGAATTTCCAGCTTGGTTCAATGACCCCTGGGATGTCCTAAAGATCTTTTCATACTCGGGAAGGGGTGAAGGTAGAGAAGACAGAGGTCTTCAGCTCGATGATCCTTCATTTGTTCCTGGAGCTCAGTGGGAAAAAGTCACTTTTGACGTTTATCCGATAGGGCATAGGGGATTGCTGGGGCCCAATGAGCAAATACGTATTTGCTGTTATAGGTTGAATTGAGTCCTCCAGAAAAGATATGCTGAATTCTTAACCCCCAGTACCTCAGACTGTGACCTTATTTGGAAATAGGGTCATTGCAGGTGTAATTAATTAAAATGAGGCCTGCTGCAGTGGGATGAGCCCCTGATCTAATATGATTGCTGCCCTTGTGAGAAGATGGTCATGGGAAGACAGAGACACAGGGAGAAGGCCACGTGGTGACCACGGCGGAGACTGGGTTATGCGGCCGCAGCCAGGGAGTGCCAAGGATCACCAGCACACCTCCAGGAGCCAGGAAGAGGCCAGGAAGGGTTCCCCTAAGGTTTCAGAGAGAGCGTGGCCCTGCCGTCACTTTGATCTCAGGCTTCTAGACGCCAGAACTGTGAGATAATACATTTCTGCTGTTTTAAGCCATGCAGTTTGTGGCACTTTGTTAAGGAAGCCCTGGGAAACACATTTGCTTAGAACTCTCCTAGATTGTGTTTAATTGATACCCGAGACTCAGACATCCAGGTACACGGTCCACTTTACATCTACCACTTCCTCCTCACCACTCCCTGAGCATCTCCGAAGTTTCCCATATGCTTTGCCACCTCTGGGAGTGTGCTGCCTTCCTGGTACAGCCAGAACCCAGGACTCCGGGTCCGTGCAAAGTCTACCCACCGTTCAAAGTCAGCTCAGAGGGAAAACTCCCCTATCAATCCTAAGGGAGTGAGAATACCATTGTCCTCCAAAGTGGACTATTTGTACCAGCACTCTGCTTGCCATTTAGCTAGGTGACTGCATGTCTAGTTTCTCTCCATGTATTATAACTCTTTAAAAGTGGAGACTCAAAAATAAATAAAAAATAAAATTAAAAAAAGGGACTTCCCTGGTGGTCCAGTGGTTTAAGACTTTGTGCTTCCACTGCAGGGGACACAGGTTGGATACCTGATCGGGGAACTAAGATCCCTCTGTTTGGTTCTTTTTGTATGTCTGAGATGTTTGCTTCTCAAAGTACAGTCCTCAAACTAAGAGAGTAAGTTCAGAGAATCTCAGTCCCCATCACAGACCTGAATCAGCATCTGCACTGTAACAAGCACCTGTGAGATTGCATAGATAGTAAAACTTGAGAAACAGCCTCTAGAGGACCTTGACATACCAGCGACTATTTATTGAATGTATCCTTCACATCTGCTATTTAGCTGCTTTTACTTAAATTATTCCAAATTGGACATCTCGTCTATTAGCAATTCTTCGAGATAGGTATTATTACGCTATTACGCTATTACGTAGACGAGAACATTGGAAGGAAGCTAGATTAGAAATGCAGGGAGTAGTCCCACCCCTCTTCCCAGTTCAACACACCTCCCACGGCTTGGTCTACCCAGTGGTTTTTCAGGCAACATTGGTAGCTGTCCAGGGAGCTGGAATTTCAGGAGGACATCTGAGCACCTGTTGCCAACACAGGCCTCTTTTTTTGCTGATTTAACTCTCAGCTGATGAGCCCGTGTCTCTCTGGACAGGCCATCAAAAACAGATTCCATGGAAACACTCATTTTGGGAAATGCTGGGCATTACACAGCCCTCTTGAATATTAATAGCGTAAAGCCACCTCTTAAAGGCTTCATTCCATGACCTCGGTAAACACAGCTACTTAACTTGGTTTAACTCCGTTTTCCCTAAAGTTTATTTGACTCCAAATTAAGGTTGTGTAACAGTCATTAACATTCTTTGAAGGGCACTTTGGTTTAAAATGAGATGTTAATGACAAAGGGAGATTAAGAGAGAGATTCACTACATGGATTGCGTTTTAATTGAGAGAGAACAGAGAGACACAGAGACAGAGGGGAGAGAAAGAGAGAGAGAGAGACAGGGCTGGTGGAGGAGGGGGAGAGAAAGAGAGAGGGGGTGATTTCTCTCCTGTAGTTATTCTCTGAAGTGGAAGTTTTCTCACAATGAGATATTAGCAGGTGGCAAGAGCTAGGAAGCAGCATGAGCTCCTGAACCACTGGGAAGAATGGCTCATCTCTCTCTGCATTTTTTAATATCATAACATCCTCCCTAGAATCTCCTGTTCCATGATGTAACTCAAGACAAAGACCGTTGAGAAAATTAAGTAGGATGTTAACTCTGAAGCACAATGGGAAGATAAAGCGCCACATTAAATCATACTAACTCTTCAAAATGATCACCAAGGTCCTGAAGCTTGACCCATGGGGAGCACAGTATTGCAAAGTAGCAGGATAAAACCATGCAAAGGACATTAATTATCCATCAGGGGTTGCTGGGGAGAGGGAACAGGAAGGCTTATGTATTTGGCTACCAGAGGAAATCTCTTTTCAAGGATTCCTTTCCCCTTGAGATGAAGGACTTCATTAAGACCTTTCTCGCTTGGGGTGGACACTGGATCGTTCCAAGGGTAGGTGTACTTGGATTCCTGGGGCTGATGGAGAGCAGCTCCCAGTCCACAGAGCTTCTCAGGGTTCTGGCAAGTGATGCCCCCATTCTCTGGAGTTTTTATCAAGGCCAGGCATCCCTTTAATGCAAATCTAGGGCAGTGGTTGATCCCTGCCTGTGCGTTTACAATGGAAATGACAGGATGGGGTTTCCCAGGTATTTTCTTTGCAGAAATAAAGAGCAGATTCGAGGTTGGTTCTGGAAGTAGAGACACCCTCCTGAAGCTCCTCTCTGTGAGGAAATGGACACGATCACCTGAAACGCCTTTTGGATGATGCATGTGGCATCAGTCACACAAAGAGACATAAACAGGCAGATTGGAAGTGCTACATGGGTTTTCCACTCATGTCCATAGATATTTTTTTCACTGTGCCCTGTGAGCTCATTTCCCTGTATTATTAGCTGGTATTCTGCCTGGTGTCCCCTCCGTCCAGAATCCCTTGGCCCGCGTTTCTGCCTATTGAAACCTTACCCACTCTTCAAGGCCCCATTCAAATTTCTCCTCTACAGAGAAGGGTTTCCTGATTACCTCCAGGGGAACAAATGCTACTCTTCTGTGGTCTCTTCGGACCTTTCTTACAGCACTGGTCACATTTTGATTTCTACCATCATGGTGCCCATGGCTATCTCTGAGGTTCACCTCTGAAAACGGGCCTGGATTCTACATCACACTTGGCCCCCACCACATTGAGCTCACAGCCGATACTCAGTAAATGCCAGGTGAATGGTCCCTCAACGCTCCAAGAGACTGCAGTTGCCGGTAGGCAAAGTGTACCATTCAGCATCCTGATTTGGATGATACGGCTAGATGATATTCCCCTTACTTCTAGGCTTGTGCTTCTGTCTTTGTTTCCTGACCTGCCTCCAGACCAGTGTTGCCCAAATGCCAGTCATTCTCATCACTCTCCTGAGTCACAGCACATCTGTGGACCCCTCATGCCTCCATTTACTTCCTATCTTTCTTTAAATTGATTCCCCCTTTTCCTGACACTAACTCATTTGAAAAGCAGACCATTCACCTGGAATTAAAAGTCTAGTAACACTTGCCTTTAATAGAAGATAAACATACACATGAATACAATGAGAATAAAATCTTATTAAATTCATTCACCTGACAAATATTTATTGAGTATCCACTCTGTACCGGGCACTGTGCTAGGAGCTGGGATATGGCAATAAACAAGAGAGACATGGTCCCAGCTCTTTGGGCTTATCCTCTATCAGGGAACATTGAAAATGAACTGCCAAACAGTAAATATACCACAATAAAAGCTAGAAAGAAAATGAAGCAGAACAAAGAGATGGAGAGGAAGTAGGGTACTATTTAGATAAAGAGGTCAGGGAGGGCCTCTCTGAGGAGGTGATATTTGAGCAGAGACAGCGGAAGAGCAAATCGGGTAACCACGTGGAAGCAGAGGCTTAAAGAGCCCAGCTAAGAGGAAGCGTCGCCGTCCAGAGAAGGGAATCGCTCTTGAAGGCATCTGAAGGTCTCTGTGGAGGAAGATGTTATCGCAAGGCCTGGAGGAGGGGAGTGTGCCTGCAGTGTACAGAGGCGGGGGAGGGAGCACTAGGAAATGAGGTCAAAGACAGAAGCAAGAACAACAGCATGTCAAGCCTCGTGGACTAAGGCAATGACTCTGATTCATAAGGGGATGGCGATTCTAGAACATGCTATTGCACTCTGGGGAATAACGCCTTTCGTTCAGTGAAGACCTAAGGGAAGTCTCTTTTGGCCCTCTAACTAGAACATTGCCCTTGGTTCACAACCAAACCCTGCAGTCTGGAGTCTTGTTTCTAAGAGGTGGGAGCATTTCAGGGGACCCAATGCATTCATTGCCAACCCTTCTCTCTGGTTCCCTACACTCTGAACCCTGGCACACAGCAGACACGCCTTTGCCCTCCGTGGGATGAAGGAAACGTATACTGTTTCTGTCATCCAGATTCTGCCTCTCTGCTTTGGATCCTGCTACTCACCCACATCCTGCCAGAGAGAGCAAGGAAGGGAAATGTTATCAGCAAAGGCCACTGCCCTTGACTTCTCCTTGCAAAGCAGAGGTTCTCAGTGAGGGTTGTCCACCAGAACCACGTGGGGAGTTTTGTCAAGATACTGACACTGCCTGGGCCTCAGATGCAGAGATTTGGACTTACTTGGTTTGGTGTAAGACCTGGGCATCTGTGGTTTCAAAAGCTCCATGGGTGATTCTAATGTTTCTAATTCTCCAGGCAGAGAACCACTGCTTAAAGGGAAATAAGCATTTTCACCTCCGTTTTCACAGATGGAAAAATCAAGAATTACAGTTTTCTAGGATCGCATAAAAACTAGTATTTTGAAGTGATGTAGATACAAGGGTGGGCAGGGAATAGGAACACACTAGATGTGAGATTCCCTGTGCTAGGCGTAGAGTTTTAAAGAAAACATTATGTAAAGTGCTATGAAACAAACACGGATTCTGTCATAGTCAGTAACTGCAAAGATCTGGGGAAAGTGTTCAGATCAGAGGGAATGGCAAGTGCAAAGGCCCTGAGGCAGTATTGTTTTGGAGGAATTGCAAACCAGGGGAGAATGGTAAGAAATGAAGTCAGAGATGTTAATTTGATTCATTCCCTATTTATTACCTCAGCAAATGAGGTCCTTTTTCTTTATAAAATTTATCCTCCTTCATAAAGTCTATTTATCACATGCTACTCTCCAGATACATTCTGCATAGCTGGGATATCCTTCACCCTTTCTGGTTTACCATATCCTAGTCTAGATTCTCTATGTCCTTCAAAGTTGTATTCAATTGCCACCACCTTCAGGAAGCCTTCTGTGATCATTCCAGATGAAAACAATCCCTTTCCTCTGTAAACCACCAAAACATATTCCTTTACCCTTCTAATGGATAGTAGCTCTCTTTGTCTTATTTACCTCTCTTCCCCCCACCCCCTGCCCCACTCTAAGACTAGGTCCAGGTCTGAGTTCTCTGGGAGTCCTTTTCTCTTTGCTCAGTGCTAGCCTTGCATTATACACAAAACTAGGGCTCGAAAATGTTTATTGAAGAGTTAGTTATGTGCCTTCAATTCTCTTCAACAAGAACAGCAATCCAAACAACCTAAGCACATCCACACAATAATTAAAGCAACAAACAAAACTGTATTGGCTCTTGGCCTCTGAGTGCATTCTTGACTTTCTGACAATGGCTTCTGATCATTCACATTTGAAAGAATGTACTGCAAGTGAAACAAGACATAACCCAGACAGTTTCAGAAAAGCCAAGTCACTTGTTCACTAAGAAGGATCACAGTAGCCAGGAATGAAGACCACAAGGAAATGAGATGCCATCAGTTTAACCTATTTGAACAGTCACTTGGAAGTAGTGTAGAAGAGAACAGGAGGTCACAGGATGAAAAACAGAGAGAGTAGCATTGACATATATACACTACCAAATGTAAAACAGATAGCTAGTGGGAAGCTGCTGCATAGCACAGGGAGATCAACTAGTGACTGGTGACGACTTACAGGGGTGGGATAGGGAGGGTGGGAAGGAGTTGCAGGAGGGAGGGGATATGGGGATATATGTATAAATATAGCTGATTCACTATGTTGTACAGCAGAAACTGGCACAACAGTGTAAAGCAATTATACTCCAATAAGGAGCTTAAAAAAAAAAAGCCCCGTTGATATAGAGGGTGGGTTGGCTTGTTGTGATCAGTGGTGTGTCACTTTCTGTGTCACAACCTGATTTCTCCTATGCCTGTGGATTCTTCCAAAAGGATTCCCTTTCTGGGCAGGGACCCAACTATCCATTGATTGCCAAATCCAGTCTTATTTAAGAATGGTCTGCATTGTCCCTTTTTCACAAATGCTGAAACTGACCTGTGGCTCCTGGAGGCATCATGGCCTTGGGAGTGAGCGTTTCAGCCTTGGAGATGAATAGCTTGGGTTCCATTTCTAGCTCTGCCCACTTGATGAGTGATCCCAAGCAGTATTCAGTGGTAATAATAATAATTACCTTTTCATACAGCTGCTTTGAGGGTGGACTGAGTCCACATGTGTAAAACACTTAGGGCAGGACCACATATACAGCTAGCCTTCAGTACATGTTAACTCAGTATTCAGAGAGGTTAGGTCACTTGTCCAAGGTTGGCAGGTGGTAGGGCTGCGATTTGAATTTAGGTGTGTCCAAAGGAAAAACTAAGCAGTGATGAGCTAATGCAAATTGGAGTTGGCAATGCACTCGAAAGTGGAGAACTGCTCTAACTTTGCTCCTATGCTCACCTGAGCATCACTGAATGGCCAGGCCATTTCCTTAGTATCTTCCCTTTCTTGTTTGTCCACATTAGAACCCTCTGTTGGGCAAGCAGGCCTCCAGGCCTGGGACATAGCTAGCATCCTTCATAAACAAGGCTGTGTGTGCAAGGTGAAGTGGTGTGTCTATTACCTCCTTTGGATAGTTGTAATCAAGAATTCAGGAATATCAAGGCGTGAGTATTCTAGGCCTTATAGAATGATACAAGTGAGATAAAACTTATCAAGCAAAGATGAAGGTATGTCTCCTGATAAGTTTCCATTCACCCACATGTCTTGTTCCATCTCTCTCTTATAGAGAAGGAGGATGGGCTTAGTGGGAGAGAACATGGGTGATTCTTTGAGTACCTGTGATTTGGGACTTTGATTTTGATGAAATATATGCCACATGGTCCATAGGATCTCCCAAGATTCTGAAAGACCCTGGGGCCACGGCTGCACTTGCGAAATCAGCCTAAGGAGGCATTGTTCTCATGCTGTTTGCAGCCCTCCCTCCACAACCTGCATCAGGAAATCATTCCTTTCAGTATAAGCGTTTACTGGCATCCTCGCCACACTGCACTGCACTCATTCATTTCCCTATTTGCCTTCTTTTCTACATTATGAATGCTCAAGGGCAAGGATGTACTCAGCATACAACAATGATTAGGATCTCTGGCTTTGGGCTTGGGTATTCCCAGCCAGAGCCCTCTCTCTTCTGACCCTGTTCAGATAAATGAAACTGTGTCCTACAATGTCTATATTTTGGGGCAGTTTTAAGCTGGAATAGACTGGTGCCCCTGAAGCTGTAAAATGTGATGTGAACGCGCATGTTTCTAGGGAGAATTCACAGCTTCATCAGATCCTCAAATTGGGGGTGGGGAGGGAAGGGAACACGGCTCCAAAAGAAGTTAAGAACTTTTCCTTTAATTAAATAAACTACATTTATGAAGTAATTCTGGGTTCTTCAGAGCACTTTTCATAATAGAGAAAAAGTGGACGCTAAATCCTTGATTTCTATATTAGGAGAGTCCGTTTTTACATCCCTTTAATGCTTTTCCAGTGCAAATTTACTTAGTATATGATTTTTTTCTGCTTCTTAAAATATCTTTTCCTCCATGATCATCCACTGAGATCAAACTCGGGTACCAAGCACCCTGCGAAGCACTTGAAAGCACATGAACTCATTTAACCATTAGGGTGATTCTCCAAATAAGCCTTATTATCCCCCATTATACAGAAAAGGAAACTGAGACTTAGAGGTAAGATCAGTTCTAAAGCTGCCAATCTATGCTGAGAACCCCTATGCTATATTGTTCTCATCGTTGCTAGAGTCCTCAGCTTATGGATACAAGCTTGCCTAGTTCACTGTTTGGTTCCTAAACCATCTGCAACTAGAGATGTCAGAATTCTCCTTAAACATTCAGTCAATACATAGGTAGAAAGATCACTCTAAAGCCCACAGTCTATGTTCCTGTTGGCTCAGGACATTAACATCTCCCAACAAGTAGCTCTTGCTTTTACAAACAGACTTTGCAAGGAAGGTTAAATGATATCCCATACATAATACTACTCAAAGCCCTCATGAATATATATTACATTTTTAGGCAAAGAGAAAAAAGAATACTTTGATACATCAAGGATTCTAATGAAAACATAACCTACCTGTAAAACAAGAGATGTTACTTTCTAACACTTGGAAAGCCAAATGTATACCAAATTGATATTTAAAGAAAAAGAAAAAATTGACAGAAGAGTAAATAGAGCTAAGTGAGAGGCAGACTCTTTATGGCTTTTGAAACTCTGTGTCAACTACAAAACTGAGTTGTAGGCAGGAGGAAAGACCATGGTTTGGCATTAGGTACAGATGGATTTGAATCTAGCTCAACTACAAAATGAAGGTGAAACTTCACTATACTATAAGATTGTCAAAAGAAAACAATGTCAATACTGTATAGGTGGTCACTAAGCATTAATATTCCTTTTCCCTTCTTTAGAATTTCTTTTCTGACTTGGCATAAAGCAAGTGTAACTGTTTCCAGTGGGCAGTTCTTTAAACAGGAATTTGCCTCTGATACAACTGATGTCCCAGGGATACAGGACCTTGCTGATGAGTCATGAGGAGCCCTGGACCATGCTTTAGAACCAGTCTAAGAATCCAACTAATATTTCCAAAGCGTGTCCATCCAGAAAGAAGACCAATCCAGCATTAGCTGTCAAGGCTAAGGAAAGACCAGGAAAGAGACGCTCTGACATGGGATGTCCTTTTATAACTCATCCAAGATGGGTAGCATGAGTTAGTAACATCTTCTGGGTGTCTTTCTAAATAGCCAATGCTTTCACATCCTTTGAACAGCAAATCTAACTTCAGAAATTTTTATTGAAGAAATAACTATTAAAAAAAAACCTGTGCTGGCTATGTATAAAGGATGTTGATTGCAGAATGGTTTATTTTATCCAATTAATTGTTGAGGTAGTTGTTGATTGGAAACCAACTAATCGTTCACCTGTAGGAACTATTTAAATAAGTTGTGGTTCATCTGTATAAGAGAGGGGCCTGTGGTCATGAGGATGTGAAGAAAATGTAATTTAAATGTTCACAGTGCATTAAGTGTAAGCGTAAGTTAGAAAACATTATGTTCAGGTTGAGCCTATTTTGTGTGTGAAAACAGATTAACATGAATACACATACACACGCATAGACACACAAAATTTGGAAGATGAAAACACATTTCATATGTCTTCTCATCTGTGCACTTTTCTGAATTATTCGAATTCTCTACAACCACTTTTTGTTGGTTTGGTAATAAAAACAGAAGTCATTTAAAAAAATCTCTAAGACCGTGATCATTCACAATACACTTTCTAGGGTCTCAACCTTCCCTTTTTGTTTTCCCAGGCGCAAAGCACGTGGATGTGCCTCAATTTCTGCTAACAGGCAACCTGGGAAAAAGAACTCAGCTATATTTCCATTCTTCCATTTAAAGAAACATTGTGTTCATTATTCATACCCAGATGACTAAGAGAGAGAAACGAATGAGAGAGAAGAAGCAGATTACGGTGATGCGAGGCTTCAAGATAATAATTAGAACCATCCCACTTAGCACTGGCACAGCACCTCGCATCTTCAAAGTTGCCTCAGATATTACCTAATTAAGCAAAGCGAGGAGAACAATGACAAGAGTGGAGGATTTAATCTTAGAAGCACGAGGGGGCCTTCGGATATTGAGGAGATGAAATTAACAGAGGGGCAGTAACAAGACGGGCCAAATGAGAAATTCCGTGCAACGTCTGAGACATCAGAAGCTCAGAGAGGCTTGAGGGCTGAAAGCAAAAATCATAAACTGAAAAGATGGGGGGTGGGGTGCAGAAAGGAATGATGAAACTAGTAGAAAGCTGCTGGAAAATTTAACACCACCATATTGTTTCTTAGAACCCCACCTGATCAACCCATTTAATTATGCTTTGTAAATATTTGAACGCAGGATGATTCCTGTGACCCTGCGACTCAGATAATTCCAAAAGCCTTCATTTAAACACTGGGCCTGCCAATCAGAATGACGGACGACATTCAGCTCTGTAACAGGGAAAACATTAAACACACATCACAGATGCATGTTCTTGGGGGAGGCTTTAGAGCACTGCTGTCTCCTGTCCTGTGACCCAATTTAAATGCGCTGAGAAAACAAGCACATCAGAGGCTATCAAGAGAGCAAGTGTCAGGCACTGGAAGAGCAGAAGGTTATTTATTCATCAGGAGCTCGAGGAAACACTAAAACAGAAAAATGCTCGATCTGGGACTCCACAGGTCTTCGTGGGTCCAATTCTTATTAACACTGGTTTACATCCTCACTCAACTGCTGGTCCCCAGTGGATTTACCCTGCAATAAATATCAATGATTACAATTTAATAAGATCTGTGACCTGCTCTCTTGAAGTTAATCCAGGGTAGGAAGATGGGAGGTAGGATTTGCAGTGGGCCTAGGTGAGGGGAGGGAAATCCAGAAGAGGAAGTGGTAGGGGCCAAGGCCACGTACGTGCTGAGAAGCTGAAAGCCAAAGACAGGCGTTGTACAGCACTCTGGCAGGTACCATAGGCAGAGTTTTGCTCCATTTTCCATGAGTTTCCATGACTTACTCTGTCTCCTTCAGCAGGTTTAAGGACAGGCAGTGATATACTGTACATCCTGAAAACAGGCATCTCCACATCTGCTCTTTCTTTCTCTCCCCTCCAAAACATTCAAACCTGCAGTTAAAATACAGCTGCCAATTACCAAGCATGAGCTTCCTGCCCCAACAGTAATTCACATGTCAGAAGCCAGATGAGAAAAAGTCCAGTGCAATAAACACGCCTGTGTACTGTGATTATACATGTATGTCTTATTACCTATTTTTTTTTCTTTTGGTTTTGTTTTTAGGGCTTTACTGATCAAAAAGAATCAGATTCCTAGCTCTCTGCTTGGGATATTGTTCATTGCACTTCAATATCTGACTTGAAACAGTGAGGGCAGTGAGTGTGGAGGTATGGCCAGCTTATGTCATCGTAGTGGACACCAAGCACATTATGAGCATTTCAGCCGTGCTTGTGAATTAAATATAAAAGGCTTAATGCCTTACAGGGCATTGATTGAAAGGGGGCATTCAAAGGTGCCCGCTAGTCATAATCATGGTCTACTTTATCTTTTTTCCTCCCTCCCTCCCCTCTTCCTTCCTTCCTTCATCTATTTATTCATTCCTCATGCACAGCTACTAAAAATCTATGATGCTATATATCACCGGAGAGGATTCTGCCTAAGCCTTTGCTTTGCTTTGCCACTCATTTCACACTGGGTCTGCCTCTCTTCCACATATCCACTGGGAGCTGACTCTGAAGTATAAACTAATTTCACCATTTGTTTAAACAAGACGGCACTGGAAGATAAAAATCACGAAGCACATTCACAGAAATGGACACTGAAATGACTCCCGTGTGCTATACGGCTTTTGTGATTTGATCTACCGTTCCTCTGTCTTCCCCGGCGATTGACAGCTGGCCACAAGCCAAACGAAGGATGGCGGGAGAACCAGTTGCTTTCACAACCTGTGTTTTAGTTTCCTAGGGCTGCCACAACAAATTACCATTAACTGCGTGGCTTAAAAGAACAGAAATTTATTCTGTGGCAATTCTGAGGGCCAGAAATCAGAAGTCAGGTGTCAGCAGGGTGGGCTCCTTCTAGAGGCTCTGGGGAGAGTCTATGCCATGCTTCTCCCCTAGCTTCTGATGGCGGCTGGCAATTCTTAGCCTCCCTTGGCTAGCGGAGGCACCACTCCAATCTCTGCCTCTGTCTTCACAGGGCCTTCCCCTGTGTCTCTGTGCGCTCTCCTTTTCTGTACTTAATAAGGACACTTGTCATTGGATGTAGGGCCCACCCTAAATCTAGAATGATCTCACCTCAAGACCCTTAACTTATTACATCTGCAATGACCTTATTTCCAAATAAGGTCACATCCACAAGTACTGAGGGTTTGGACCTGCATATATTTGCTGGGGGGCACTATTCAACCCACTACACCTATTCTTGTCCTATTCTCCATACCACCCTCACATTACCAATGTTGAGAAAAAAAATCACAAGTAAGTCTTATGATATGCACAGTGATATACCGAAGGACACAACGTTCAGTCTTCTTTGGAAGCAAAGATTGGAAACATCCTAAATGTCCATCAACAGGAAACTGTGGTTAAATCAGTTTGGTTCACCTACACAATGGAATACCAGGCAGCTACTAAACAGAACAAAGTACGTTTTACATAAATTGAAATGGAAATACCTCCAAAATATGTTGTAAAGAGAATTAAGCAAATTATAGAATAAAATATATGTCACAAACCCATTCTGAAAAACAAGCTATAAACAACAAAGCCGCATGATCTTCCTTTGGAGGAATTTCTCTGTTCCTATGCCAGTTATGTGATGCTGAGGAGACGGGCTGCCAGTCACAGTCTCTTGATCCCCTTCCCTGCTGTAAAGAGGAATCAGATCTAGACAATTATAGTACCCTATTCTGATGACCATGGTGACAGGGATGGAGGTTGGCTGAAAATCAAGCTAGGCTGTCTTCAATAAGTGGTGCTGGGAAAATTGGACAGCAACATGTAAAAGAATGAAATTAGAACACATCCTAACACCATACACAAAAATAAACTCCAAATGGATTAAAGACCTACATGTAAGGCCAGACACTATAAAACTCCTAGAGGAAAACATAGGCAGAACACTCTATGACATACATCAAAGCAAGATCCTTTTGGACCCACCTCCTAGAATCATGGAAATAAAATCAAGAATAAACAAATGGGGCCTAATGAAACTTAAAAGCTTTGGCACAGCGAAAGAAACCAGCAACAAGACAAGAAGGCAACTCTCAGAGTGGGAGAAAATACTTGCCAATAAAGCAACTGACAAAGGATTAATCTCCAAAATATACAAGCAGCTCCTGCAGCTTAATACCAAAAAAGCAAAAAACCCAATCCACAAATGGGTGGAAGACCTAAATAGACATGTCTCCAAAGAAGACATACAGATGGTCAACAAACACATGAAAAGATGCTCAACATCACTAGTCATTAGAGAAATGCAAGTCAAAGCCACAATGAGGTATCACCTCACACTGGTCAGAATGGCCATCATCAAAAAATCTAGAAACAACAAATGCTGGAAGAGGGTGTGGAGAAAAGGGAACTCTCCTGCACTGTTGGTGGGAAATGTAAGTTGGTACAGCCACTATGGAAAACAGTTTGGAGGTTCCTTAAAAAACTAAAAACAGAACTACCATATGATCCAGTAATCCCACTCCTGGGCATATACCCAGAGAAAACCATAATCCAAAAAGAAACATGTACCATAATGTTCATTGCAGCACTATTTACAATAGCCAGGACATGGAAGCAACCTAAATGCCCATCAACAAATGAATGGATACAGAAGATGTGGCATATATATACAATGGAATATTACTCAGCTATAAAAAGGGATGAGATGGAGCTATATGTAATGAGGTGGATAGAACTACAGTCTGTCATACAGAGTGAAGTAAGTCAGAAAGAGAAGGACAAATATTGTATGCTAACTCACATATACGGAATCTAAAAATGGTACTGTTGGACTCAGTGACCAGAACAAGGATGCAGATACAGAGAATGGACTGGAGAACTCGAGGTATGGGAGGGGGCGGGGGGTGAAGGGGAAACTGAGACGAAGCAAGAGAGTAACACAGACATATATATACTACCAACTGTAAAATAGTCAGTGGGAAGTTGTTGTATAACAAAGGGAGTCCAACTCGAGGATGGAAGATGACTTTGAGGACTGGGGCGGGGAGGGTGGGGGGGGCTTGGGGGGGGGGCGTCAAGGAAGGGAGGGAAGATGGGGATATGTGTATAAAAACGGATGATTGAACCTGGTGTACCCCCCCAAAAAATAAATAAATAAATAAATAAATAAATAAAAAAAAAAAAAAAAAAAGGGATGAGATGGAGCTATATGTAATGAGGTGGATAGACCCAGAGTCTGTCATACAGAGTGAAGTAAGCCAGAAAGAGAAAAACAAATATTGTATGCTAACTCATATATACGGAATCTTAAAAAAAAAATGGTACTGATGAATCCAGAGACAGGACAAGAATAAGGATGCAGATGCAGAGAATGGACTGGAGGACACAGGGTTGGGGGGGGGGGGTTGGTGAAGGGGAAGCTGGGACGAAGTGAGAGAATAGCACAGACATACGTATACTACCAAGTGTAAAATAGGTAGCTAGTGGGAAGTTGCTGTATAACAAAGGGAGATCAACTCGATGATGGGTGATGCCTTAGAGGGCCGGGATGGGGAGGGTGGGGGGGAGTCACGGGAAGGAGGGGATATGGGGATATGTGTAAAAATACAGCTGATTCACTTTGGTGTACCTCATAAGCTGGTACAAGAGTGTAAAGCAATTATATTCCAATAAAGAGCTTAAAACAAAAAAATCAAGCTAGGCTGGTCAGAAGCCTTCCAAAGATTTTTAAACATTTTGATTTTGAGGAGAAAAAGTCTCTTGCCTTTTGTGCTTTATATTAGGTCTCTACAGCTGCTAGAACAAAGTACTACAGACACAGTGGCTTAAAAGAACACAAATTTATTATCTTATCATTATATACATCAGAAATATGACACGTCTCAAGGTGTCAGTAGAGCTGTGCTCCCTTCTGGGCAGTCTGAGGGGGGGAGATCCATTTCCTTGGCTTTTCCAGCTTCCAGGGGCATCCACTTCCTTGGCTCATGGCCGCACTCCTCCACCTTCAAATCCAGCGGCAGAGGCTTGAGTCCTCCTCACATTACATGTCTCTGATCTGGCTTCCACTGTCGCATCTGTTTCTCAGACTCTAACTCTTCCCTCTTTCACTTTTAAGGACCCTTGTGATTACTTTGTGCCCACTCAGATAATCCAGGATAATATTCCTATTTTAAGGTCAATTGATGAACACCTTTAATTCCATCTGCAATTTTAATTCTCCTTTGCCATGTTAGACCACACTGTTACAGGTTCTGGCGTCCACATTTTTGAATAGAGATGGGGCATTATTTTGTCTGGAATCTGGAGCAAGTCCAGGTCTGCAGGTAACTATCCTCCCCAACATCTGGGGGAAGCCAATTGCGGCGGGGGCGGGGGGGGGGGATGAGGAAGACACACAGAAAGAGGACATGCTGAGAGATGACAGAAAGAAAGACTACCCTGGATCTGGTCATTTTTAAAGCTAATTCACCTCAGTTAAGTGGAATCTAGAAGAAATGGTACAGATGAATCTATTTCCAGGGCAGGAATAGAGCTGCAGACATAGAGAACAGACATGTGGACATGGGGGTGGGGAAAGGGGAGGGTGGGACAAATTGGGAGATTAGGATTGACTATATGCACTACTATGTGTAAAATAGCTAGCTAGGAGGAACCTGCTCAGAGAACTCAGCTCGGTGTTCTGTGATGACCTAGATGGGTGGGATGAGCGGCGGGGAGAGGTCCAAGAGGGAGGGGATGTATGCATACATATAGCTGATTCACTTCCATGTAAAGCAGAAACTAACACAACATTGTAAAGCAATTATACTCCAATTTTAAAAAAGTATGATTATGTAAGCCAAGAGATTCCTCCTATTCTTCACAAATCTTTTGAATTGGGCTGGTCTCATTTACAATTTACAGAGTCCTGATTACTCTTGTGTGTGTGTGTAATCATCTATGTTTATATATGGCTAGAAAAACAGCAGAGAATAGAATTTGAGTGGTTGGTACATGGTAGCTTTTATTTTTATTTTTTTGGCAGAGCCACGCGGCATGTGGGATCTTTTAGTTCTCTGACCAGGGATGGAAACCATGCCCTCTGCAGTGGAAGCACAGAGTCTTAGCCACTGGACCGCCAGGGAAGTCCCGGTAGCTTTCATTTTTTTACTTATTTGTATTATTTGAATATTGTACAATGGGCAGCTATTACTTTTGTAATTTTAAAAAAGGAGTAAAAATAAGAGACTGTAACATAAAAGTAAGTTCATCCAGGGCTCCAAGGTCTAGTTAAAGAGCACAGTCCTCATAAGTTCCTCTTTCATTTGCTGCTTTTAAACGGTACCCGAGTCCATTAGAGAGTCCACAATTACAATAGGCTTTATCCTTTAAGAAAAGCTGTTTAGATGGGACCACAGATGATAAAAGGGCTATGCTCAGAGTGCAGACAAAGAACTTGCTCATTTCTGGAGGCCTGACATGTCCCTGTCCAGGTCCACATGGCAGGTCTTGAAAGCACAAGTCTGTCCTGGCTCTCTGTCTTGCCTCCTTGGACTATAAATACATGCATTACAGGAGTCCAAGTGAAAAGAAAAGGAGCAGAAGCACGTCTGCATTCCCCTTAGCAAAACAGAGAGAGGAAAGCAGCCTCGATGCCAGTGCATTACAAAATGGGAACAGCATAGTTTGTTACAATATTACAATTAAGAGATCTGAAGAATTCTTCTGCTGACCCAGTACCATGGGGGTTAGTATGCTGGATCCAAATCCCCTGGTCTTCATGTTACAAAGCCTGATAGACAGAGAATCCAACACGCAGGGGGCAGTTCAGTGTCCCTTTCTTAGAAGAGACCCCCTGAGCATCCCAGCCATGAGCAGAGGCATCAGGATCCACAGTTCTCAACACCAAGTGGGCATAAGAATCGCTCAGGAACCTTATGAACCAGCCAGATTCTCAGGCTCCATCTTCCAAAGATCTGGGATCTGGAGATCTGGGGCTAGACCCCAGAATCTGCATCCCAACAAGCACCTCACATAATCAGATGCAGGACCAAGACACACACAATACAGGACAAATTCTCTCTCTTTCTCTTTTTCTGTTGCACCTCCTGCTTTTAACTTCTTTAAGGTATCTCAGACTGAAAAGCAGAGGTTGCAGGATTCCTCACACATATTTCTGGCAGCAACTCTCTTCTCATATCCCAGACCAGGAAGAACTGCCATTGGAAGGTATTTCAATGAGTAACTATTATTGACCAAAAGTTTAAAAAAGCAATGAACCTCATACTCTATTGCAAGGAGAGTCAACAAAATTCACAGTCCCCTAGAGAGAAGAAATCAATTTTTCGAATATGTTAAATTCACCAGGCTGTAGGCAATTACTCAAATTTCAGGGCAAGAAAGAATCAAACCCCATTGATCAAACCTTTCTGGACTCATGTCAAGAAAGTGCAGTGGGCTGCATAACTTCAAAACCCTGTTTTCTGCCGAGATATCCTAGTCCTTATAAGACAGCTCCTGCATATTTCTGCTTTGTTTAGCTGGAGGGGTGGCTGTTCAGAGTGCTATCACCTCCTTTAAACCAGACATTGAAAATGGCACTCAAGTGTTTGCCCTCTGTGACTGAGCTGGACCTGACCTTATTAAGTACTAAATAAGTCAAAGCCAAACATTGCTTTTACTTTCCCATTATTCCTTTCATTCAGAATTGTCTGTTGAAACTAAAGAATGGAAAGTAGCAGAATGAAGTCATAGGGGACCTGGGTTTGATTTCAGGTCTTGCCTCTTTTAGCTTTCCTACCCCCAGTGTATCTGAGTCACCTTATGCAGCTCTGTGCCCCCTACACCCCCACTCCATAGCACTTACTATCTTCTAATTAGTGTATAATTTACTTATTTACTATTGCTACTGTTTATGTCAATCACTCCCTCAAGAATGGAAGCTCCAGGAAGCTGGAAATTTTTGTCAGTTTTGTGCATAGAATAATGCCTGAAACATATAAATGCCCTTAAGTGAGGGAAGGAAGGAGGAGTCTATAGTAGGAAAGAACAAAACCCTCATAGAAAGAAGCAGAAATAAGAGATGCAAACAGAATGTGTCTTGATGGTGGTAGATGTGTGTTGTCCAGTATGGCAGCCACTAGCCACACGAGGCTATGGAGAACTGCAAAAGCAGCTAGTCTGAATTGAGATTGGCTCTTGAAGACATAGAGCAAGAAGGAATATAAAAAGATCTCAGTAATTTTCTATATTGATTACATGTTGAAATGATAGTATTTTTGATATATTGAGTTAAATTACTAAAATTAATCTCACCAATCTTTTTGAACTTTCTTTAATTTGCTCCTAGAAAATTTAAAACGACATGTGACTCATATTCACGGCTCACACTATATTTCTATAGGTTAGTGCGATGTTGGAGTTTCTGAATCTCACCATTTCTTCTTCTTTTTCTGCTATCCTTACTTTTTAAACTAATTTTCGACGGATAGGAAATTTGCAAAAAATAGCATAAAGAGTTCATGTGTATCCTTCCTCCACGTTCCCCTAATGTTAACATAGGAATGTTTTTAACTAAACTATAGGCCTTATTCAAATTTCAGCCATTTTCCTCTTAATGTCCCTTTTTTGTTCCAGAGCACGATCCAGGATCCCATGTTGCATTTAATTATTACGCCTCTTTAGTCTCCTTCAATTGGCGACAGTTCCTAGTTTCTCCCAGTCTTGTGACTGTGGCACTTCTGATAATTACTAGTCAATTATTTCACAGAATGTCTCATTTTGGGTTTGCTTTTTTCCTCATGATTAGACTGAAGCTATGCATTTGTAGCAAGAAGGCCACAGAAGCAATTTTGTGATCCCAGTGCATCTTATCACGGGGTACATGATGTCAATGCTATCTTATTTCTGGTGATGTTAACCTTGGTTAAGGTGGTATCTGCTGGGTTTCTCCACTGTGAAGTTTAGTAATTTTCCCTTTGTAATTTATAAATATCTTAGGAGAGATATTTAAAATTATGCAAATATCCAGTTTCTTCTAGAACTTTCCTGCTCTGTTTTTAGCATCTGTCAGTGAGGATCCCATCATTTCTCAGGCGATTCTTCTTAGACCTGAGTGGCAGTGGCTATTTCTCCATTCCTCCTGCACTCCATCATTGATAGTACTTGCCTGGCAATGTTGGTATTTGAGTTTGCAGCTTCCTTGAAACTGGCCCATTATCTATGAAGCTGAGGTTCTTATAGTCCAGCACTTGTGAACTATCGTATATAACTATCGTATATAACAGCGTGTAGTTTACTGAGAATCTCAGTCATTGCATGTGATTCTCTTAAACGGCAACTCAATACAAATCCCAGTCCTCTCTTATTCTTGGGAGACGTTTATTTGACTGCCTCAGAAGAGCTCAGGTTCATCCATGCTGTTTTATCCTCCCATCTTGGTCACTATTCAGCTTCTGTACTTTCTCTCTTCAGAGAGTAGGCGAGGGGAGGAAGCAAAGCTGTAAAGCCTAGTGCTTTTTCATGAGTGAGGTATTTGGGCATAAGACTGGGACCTCCACTCATTAGTAAGTTTTGTCTGAACTACCTATTTACAATCAAGGAAAATGGAGCATGATTAAGACACACCTCCAATTTATAATCTGTTAATTACTTGGCTACCCAGGATAAAATTATAGGAGACAGTCTTGACCCCCCTTCATTTGCAACACTTCCATCACATCAGATGCTTAATAATTCTGAGATCTTTACCCACCTCTCAGCAGTACCACTGTCTAAGTCAGGCTGGCAGAGCTAGTGCTCTATACGACGCCCTGACGAATGAGTGGACATAGCAGATTTGAATGTGCTGCCCATAGAACATCCACCCGCATTAAAGACAGACCTATAAATTGGAAAGAGTATGGGTCTGAGGCAGCATGGAAGCTTTTAATTTTCACTTTTTAAGAGATACAGCTTTTAAGAGATGCAGCTCTTTTTAGGAGAGAGCTCTTTTGCAGTTGGAATGAAAATTCATTAATATCTAACTCAACATTTCAAAAGCGTGTTCTATGGAAGTCTAGTTACGTTATGTTAAAAAGATGTTATATTTTAAGACAAGGTTGTGTGATGAAATGAGTTAGGGAGATGCTGGGTTAACAGATATAAACAGATTTCTCTTCTGCGGGACTTTTCGGAGCCTTCGCTATTTCAATTTACACTGTGATGGGGGCCAGTAAATGGTGTTTCTCAACAGTATTTCAATGCTTTTTATCTCAGTCTTTCATTATTATTTATTTTTCTAGCCTTATTGAGATATAATTGATACATAATATTGTGTAAAATTAAGGTGTACAATGTGATGATTTGATATAGTTATATACTGCAAAATGATTAGCACAATAACGTTAACACCTCCATCACCTTGCATAATTACCTTTTTTTGTGTGTGTGGTGAGAATATTTAAGATTTTGGCAACTTTGAAGTGCACAATGCAGTACTGTTAACTATAGTTACCATGCTGTACATTAGATCCCCAGAACTTACTCATCTTACAAGTGAAAGTTTGTACCCTTTGACTACCATCTCCCCATTTACCTGACCCCACCCCCAGGTAACCACCCTCCTACTCTTTTTTTTTTTTTTTTTTTTTTTTTCATTTTAATGAGCTTTAATGGCAAATAGCCAAAACATCAGGCCTCTCCTCCTGCATGTTTTTTTATTTTATTTTTATTTTTTTGAGGTACACCAAGTTCAATCTTCTGTATTTATACACATATCCCCGTATTCCCTCCCTCCCTAGACTCCCCTCCACCCTCCCCGTCCCAGTCCTCTAAGGCATCATCCATCCTCGAGTTGAACTCCCTGTTATACAGCAACTTCCCACTGGCTATCTATTTTACAGTTGGTAGTATATATATGTCTATGCTACTCTCTACTTCGTCTCAGCTTCCCCTTCACCCCCTGTGCCCCCAAACCTCGAGTTCTCCAGTCTATTCTCTACTCTCTGTTTCTGAGTTTGGCTTTTTTAGATTCCACACTTAAGTGAGATTATATAGTATCTTTCCTTCTCTGTCTGACTTATTTCCCTTAGCATAATGCCCTTGAGGTTCACACATATTGTTGCAAATGGCAAGACTTCTTTCTTTTTTATGGCTGAATAATATTCCATTGCATGTATATTTATACATACATATCAGTATATGTGTGGTATAGAAATATGTGTGCACATATATATGAATGTGATGTACATATATTTTTTTCTTGCTCTATTCATTTGTTGATGTTTCCACGTCTTGGCTATTGTGGGTAATGGGGCAAAGAATATGGAAGGACAGATATCTCTTTGAGACAGTGTGAATCCTTTGAAGAGCATTTTATAAGACTAACGTTTCTCAAAAATCCTTTTGGGGATCACTGGTTAAACTTATCTACCTAGTGAGGCAAAGAGGTTTTCCTCAAAATATTTCAGAAAGGACATTTGGGAAATTTTGTGGCATGCAACTGGTAAATATTTGCTTTGGGGGCACATTGCTGAGAAGTAGGAATTGCAAACGTGAAAGAAGCATGTCTCCTCCATCAGCTATCTCAGGCCTGTCCCACTGCCTCCTCGGGGTACCAGGGTCCATGTCCAGCCAACAATTCCTTTCACAGATTTGCTCTACAAGGCTCAGTCAGGAAGAGGGGAAAAAACACAGAGTGAATGAGGGAGGAAAGGAAGAAAGGAAGGAGGATGAGAGAGAGGGAGAAAGGAAGGAAGGAGAGAGGGAAGAAGGAAGGAAGGAAGTAGGGTCTGAGGACACAAAGTATACAGGACTAATCTCTGTCCTGTGTTAATATCCAGAAAAAATGACAAGTTAAGCCCAGAACAACAGATGGAGGTGCATTCACAGACAAGTAGAGTTTTCAGCTCAGGGATGAAGTTTTTGGGGATGTGAAAATATAAAAATCAATAGAAAAGTCTACAAAGAAGGTCCCTCACAAGACATTACTATCATCGACTGAACTCCTCTCGCTGCTGGAATGCTGCTCACTGAAACTTAGAGCCAAGTGGAGTAATTTGCATAAGACACGAGCTACTGGGAACCAATAAAACCATGCTTTCCTAGTAGGGTGAGGGGAGGTTAAAATGTCTGTTTTGTATGTAAACCACATTACAATGTAAGCATGCTAATGTAGAAATGGCCTTCCCTCTGCGGATTAGCTGTTTTCTACAGATATGAAGCGTTTAATGTAGATGACTTTCAAGCTACAAATAGCAGACATACAAATAACCTGTGCATTCAAATGATTGGTTCTGCTCTATAACCAACCCTGCTTTGAAAAGCTCCTGGGCATTCCTTCCCCCATGGTGCCACCACCCTGATGGTGAGAAGATGGTCCTGTCTGATGCAAGATCCCTTACAGCATGTATTCTCTTCCCTCCAATGTCGTCGTGTAGATGTGTGGAAAGTGGGGGACAGATTAAGCGCCCAGGGGCATTTACAACCTCATTCCAAAATTAACTAGTTCTGTGTCCCCAGGCAAGGTATTAGGTTGAACCAATTGAAATTGTCATACGCCAAGCAAAATAGTGGCAATTTCATACGGTTCAACCTAACACCTAAGCCTCTGGGCCTTGGTTTTCTCATTTATAAATGAGATTAGTACTGTCTTTAATTGGGAAGATTACATGTGTGTCAAATACACAGCACAGTCCTAGAACAGCATGGGAGCTCAGGAAATGAGCTGTTATCACTGATTACGGAGCAAGTCCCACATTTTCTCTTCCTCCTTCCTTCCCAGTTCAGTTACTGTCTTTCACTCACACCTCATCTCTGTAAGTAAACTCCCTTTTCTACCTTTCACCTCTTTCTCAATCATTTCAGAAATCTCTCTCCGCTTTCCCGCTCTTTTTCTGTCCCTTCCCCCACAACCTTCTGTCCACCTGAGCCACAAAAGCACCTCGCCATAGCTGAGCGCAAGAGTAATGAGGGGGGCATACCCCTGTCAGTGAAAAGACAAACATTGAGAAATACTATTTGATGATAACAGAACCTTTGCGGTTAACCTCTATGGTCCTTGAAGATTCCCAGAGCAGTTTGCAGGATGTTCGCAGAAGTCTCTCCTACTTATTTTTCAGTTGCTAATTGAAAACTGCATCTCAGTTATGCATATATAGACATTCTTTTTTTTTAAATATTCTTTTCCATTAAGGTTTATCACAGGATATTAAATACAGTTCCCTGGGCTACACAGTAGGACCTTATTGCTTATCCATCCTGTATATAATAGTTTATATCTGCTAATCCCATTGTAAATCAACTATACTTAAACTAAAAAAATAAAATAAAATAAAAAGCTACCCTCCCAAAAATACTGGTTCTCTTCATACATGGATTTTCAAGATACTTTTTAAAGATGATCTTCAGTTCTGTAGCAGTCTCTTTTAATTAGCTTGCATCTGTGGTGTTCATTGTAAATGCATACTGTTGTAGCTCCACATGTGGCTTTAGTGGACTACCCTTGGAACCCAACGCTCCCTGCACTCCAAGAGGACGACTGACTCTTGGAGAAGAACTTTGGAAAAGCAAATCATTTGTAAATTTGGAGAAGGGCAGATTGTTAAAGTCCTGTAGAACAAAGGAGGAAGGTGCAGAGGACAGGATTATAGAATATGAGTGATGTTCCACTTTTTTTTTTGGCGAATTATGAATTCTAAGCTAAAGCACATTGGTGCTTAATACCTCTTTACAGGATGATATTTTGGGTGCTTCAGAAAGTTTCTGGAATATTGTTAACAAGATCTCCATAAAGCAAAGCATTTTTTCTTTGTTCTTAGCTTCAAGGGCTCTTCATCATAGAAACTTCTCTAAAGCTCGAATACCCACACCTACACATGGCCAAAACATACGCATCCATATGAGATTTTAAATGTTATCAACACATTATTTTACAAAATGTTTTCATTTCAAAATGTTTTCAGAAATCCCTGGCAGTCCAGTGGTTAAGACTTTGTGCTTCCACTGCAGGGGGCACGGGTTAGATCCCTGGTTAGGGAACTAAGATCCCGCATGCCGTGCGGTGTGGCCAAAAAAATAAACAAATTTAAAAAAGAAAGAAAAAGAAAAAAAAGTTGACTAAATCAACTCATTAAAAGGTCTCTCTGTTACAGATACTGTCTTCTTGATGGAGATTTGGGAATGTGCATACTATATAAGATTATTTTCACTGGATTCACAAATTAATATAGTATACTGTGTAGGACTTGGTAATCTTCTACAATCGACATTTCTGCTGGGCATAATCGCACCACTAAAAGCAATATTTTACTATTATACATTAATCAAAATACTATTGGTTTCTAAACAATCCGTCACTGTTTTCAGACTCATCACCTAATCTCAGCCACTGACTTCCCTTCAAGATTATCTGCATAATTATAACATTAGTCATTTTTGTTCTTGTCATTTTGTTAGTTTTAGGGTAAACTGTCACTTTCTCTACTCTTTAATTCAGTGCAAACAACTATCTTAAATTTTATGTTACAAAATAATACATTTTAAATACACTAAGATATACACGAGTAAGAGAACTAGATGACCAGACTTTACCCACTTAAAATCATGGCTTGCTACAAAACAGTAAGTTTAGAAAGTGGATTCAACAGATAAAAACTGGCACAAAAATAATTTACATTAAAATTCTGGAAAAACTTTGCTACTGTAACGTGAGCCAAGATATTTTGTCAACCTTTGAACTATGAAATGGCTTGGGTCAGCGCTGTCCAAAAGAAACATAATGCAAGCCACAATGGGAGACACAGGTTTCATTTTAAACTTTCTAGTAGCCCCATTGTAAAAGTAAAAATAAACAGGTAAAATTATTAATAATCGAAGTAATCTATTTAAACCAATATACCCCAAATATTACTATGTCAATGCTAATCAATATAAAATGTTATTAATGGATTTTTTAATGTTTCTTTTCATACTAGGTCTTTGAAATTGAGTATACATTTCACATTTTACAGCACATCTCCGTTCAGACTAGCCATATTCCAAGGGTTTGTGGCCACAGGTAGCTAGTGTATAACAGCACAAGTCTAGGTTTTTATCAATAAAGAGCTTTAGGTATTCGAATCAAACCTGATGCTAATCTCTCCTGTTTATCATGTAGCAGCTTTCGAACATCTATTATTCTCTAACACTATGCTAAACTCCATAGTGTTTTTTGAACAGCAGAACAGAAACAACAATATAGACAATCAACTCTGATTTAACACAGAATTTTCTACAACTAAGAATCCTGTCATCATACTCTGCTTTATCCAAAATAACATGTACTGCAATAAATACTGAGATAACAAAAGCTGATGAGGACAGCAAAGGGTTACATTTATTAAGCACTTGTCATGTGCCAGACATTGTTTACATGTGAGAACTTTGATTTACTTCTCACAATAACCCTACAAGGTGGGTATTATAATATGTGGAATCATAGACTCCTAACAGATGTCACCAACGTGAATAGCAATTCTCATCCTTCTGCAGTAAAATAATAGTGCTTGATATTTATTTAGAGCTTGCTATGTATGGCTCAGGCACTATATTAAGCAATTAACTGTCATTATTTCATTAAAATTCATAAAACCCTTACAAAATAGGGATTATTATTTCCATTTTGCAAATTAGGAAATAGATTCAGAGAGCTTAATTATCTCATACAAAGACTGTAGCCAATAAGTGGCACTAAATCTTTGCTCGTGCCACGCTGTACACTATAACGTATAGTCTATTTACAATGAACTCATTCGATAAAAGAAGGTGCCTTCTCTGTGGGCTCCCTTATGTACTTAGGAAGACAAGGCTTGCTTGCCAGAAATAACTGGAAATTATTTTGAGCACAGTCCAAACTGTATGGTTCTGATAATAAGTGAAGACAAGTTTAAAGAGCTGGAGGTTTCTGGAGCACAACTTAGAAGAGAAAATATTCTTTCTGGTTTTTAAATGTCCAAGTGGCACTTACATTAGGAACCCACAGGTACAGTCATTATAGTCTACAACTACATTCTTAATAAGCACTTGCAATTTGTTAGGCACTTTGTCTTTTGCAGAGCATCTGAACATACTCTGGCATATGTGATCTTTATAATCACTTTGTAAGAGGGGCAGGGAAGCTATACACTCATTTTATTGCTGAGGGAAAAAGAGATTGATTCTCCCAGAACTGCAGAGTATCTCCTCGGTTAAGGGGCCAAGTTCAAAGTCTGATCTTATAAATTTGAGTCTAGTGCTTTTCTCTCTCTGTCACTGTTTCCAAGAATCTGGTACTTGTAGCCCTAGTGGTTGTGATATGATTTTAGCCACATGCAGCCCGGCTCTTTATTTTCATAGTCTATTTATTTTTATGAATATTAGAAAACTATATAAATAGCAAACAAACCATTATTTCAGGGCTTTATTACTTAGGATGAGGTGACAGTATTTCAGTTACAAAAGTGAGTTTAACTACATGAAAACAGGAAGTAAATAACAGTCCAGGTGGGATGCACATTTGGTAAAACCCATGATCAAAATATGGGAAATTTTGCCTTATATAATGCCATATATTTCCTAACAGAAACCATCATTTGCAGTATCTATTACCTGATGCAGATTCCAATAGACAAATTATACATTTAATTTTTTGTTTGCTTATAAAAGAGCATGTAATACTAAATGGCAGATAGATAACGTTTTAACACCTTTAGCATTTCATTTGGACTTTACATAACAATTCTTCGTATTATTATCTTCTTTACTGGGCTGTGAACTCACTGAGGACAATGACTTCATCTAACTCATTTTTGTGGTCCTCAATGTGTTGAATTATTTACTTCAACTAGGTTAGTTTATTGGAAAGAAACAGCAACCCACCTAAATCACATTAAAAAAAAAAAAACAAACAGCATATTTTTGGAAGGGTACCTGTGGGCAGAACTAGAAAGTAAGAGGGACAGAGGCAGGTCTAGGGAGTGACAACTCACTCACATCTCCCTCTCGGGCCATGTACCCTGACAACGCCTCGAGATGTATTTATCTCTTTTGATCTGATACTTTCCTTTCTCCAAGTGGCTTCCTTTTTGATTCAGTTTCTGCTTCTTTATAGCTTTGGCTCAGAGAGAGCTCTCCATGGCCTCTCTGGCTTTGACTCATCTGCAGCTCCTTCCCTCCCTCCAGTTTCTTGGTGCAGATACCTCAAATAGGGAATCTGATTGGTCTACCATCGCTTTCTACAACAGGCCATTCATTTGTTTTAAAACAACTATTGCATCTAAGAGGTATCTCAACTTGACATGTCCAAAATGGAACACCTGATCCATGTCCCACCCACCAACATCCTCCCCATTCTTGGACCCCAAGCCTTGACGCCTTCTTTGCCTTGCCTTCGCCCCACATATTGCTTCTAGAAGCCAGTTCTGTGCACCATCTCTGTAAATATATCCCAAATCTTTCCAGTTTTCTCCCTCGTAATCACTAAAACCCTATTTAAGCCACTATTCTCTCTTGCCTAGATTAACTGAAAAATATATTTTGCACACAACAGTTAAAATAATCCTGAAAATATGTAAATCAGATCATGTTACTCCTTTCGTCTTAAGCAAAGGATTCCCACTGCATCCAGAACAAAATGCAAGTATGGCCCATGAGGCTCTGTCTCTTATTGGCCCCTGCATAACTCACTGTACCCCACTCTCCTTTTCATTCACTGTGTTCTCCCTGCACTATTCTTCTATCTATTCCTCTACTGCGCCAGGTTCCCTCCTGCATTTGCACCTGCTCTTACTTCTTCATGTTCCACCTGGATCCTTCCATAGTTCACCCTTCTTGTCATTCACCTCTCAGCTTAAATGTCCACTCATAAGAGGGACCTCCCTGACTACTCCATTACCTGCTATTATCCACCGTATCACTGTTTAATTTTTGTCATTGTGCCTATGTGACATGATCTTGGTCTCTGGCTTGTTTGTGTGTTTCTTTCCCCTGTTCTTTGCCCTCACTACGATGTTAAGTAAGCTCCAGGAGAAGAAAGACCCAATGTAACTTGCTCTCCACTTGATCTCCATCACCAAGAACAGTTCCTTGTACACAGTAAGCATTCAAAAACTGTGCTATATATCTGGAGAAAACCATAATTCGAAAAGATACGTGCACCCCAATGTTCACTGCAGCACTGTTTACAATAGCCAAGACATGGAAGCAACCTAAATATCCATTGACAGATAAATGGATAAAGATTGTATATACATATACAGTGGAATATTAGCCATAAAACAGAATGAAATAATGCCATTTGCAGCAACATGGATGGATCTAGAGATTATCATGCTAAGTGAAGTAAGTCAGACAAAGAGAAATATCATATGATACCACTTATATGTGGAATTTAAAAAAATGATACAAATGAATTTATTCACAAAATAGAAACAGACACAGACTTTGAAAACAAACTTATGGGGAAACATGGCTCAGAAGGAGAGATAACAGGAGTTTGGGATTAACATAAATACACTGCTATATAAAATAGATAATCAACAAGGACCTACTGCATAGCACAGGGAACTGGACTCAGTGTTCTGTAATGACTTACATGGGAAAAGAATCTGAAAAAGAGTGGACATATGATATATTTACAGCTGAATTACTTTGCTGTACACCTGAAACTAACACAATATTGTAAATCAACTCTACTCCAATATAAAAGAAAAATTAAATTAAAAAATGTGCTAAATGAATGAATGAGTCTTTGTTCCAGTAACATATACAGACTGTTGATCAACTAATAATTCAGTACCTACCCATCATCCAATGAGCTGAGATGGGTGGGGCCCCTAGGACCCAAACATGGCTAAGTATGGGCTGGAGCTGCAGCAGAGGGCAAGCCCTCTACACTCACCTGGTTCATACCTGGCATGCACTGACTGATCAAATGAGTAAATGGACAAGTTCAAAAGTTCAACAAGTCTCTAAGGGCTCCTGGTGATATACAGTGAGACTCTGAAAGATGAGCTGAGTATGCTTTGCTTTTTTTTTCGTCCTGTTTGTATTTCTCTTCCAGGAAGCATTATAAAAAGGGTTAGGGACACACTGTTTATTTGGCTAGCGGCATTTGGTTGAAAATTGAAATGATTTTTAAAACTCTAGAAACACAGTCATCCGGGCACTAGTGATGAGCCTGAGCTAGAAAGTAATTCACATCACATTTTCATTTAGTCTTGTGTAACATAAGGCATTTACATTCACTTTCTTCTATGGTGCTGTTTGTTCCAATATGGAATATTTATGCTTCATTTCTTTTTTAATCTGCATAAAGGAAATGTTAAACTTTGTCATTTTTTTTGAGAACATTCACTCTGCAGAGAGACTAAATTCCATCTCTAAAGACCATGGTAATCAGAGTAGTAATTTCAGGTTTTGAAATGGTAACGTTCAAGTCAGTCTAAGAGGATGACTTAAACTGACAAAAAATCATATTTAATGGTGCACCATTGACAGCATTTACTCTCTCGTAATCATTCAGGGTGACTGGTGAAAAGACCAGAGAAACCAGTCCTTTCTCATTTTGACAAGCAAGAAACTAAACACAGAGATATAAGTAAGACTAAATTCTTAAAAATTAACCCTGAAGACAAATTATTTTATGTTACTTTTGTATCTGCGAGAGACCAGGGGTTGGCAAACAAATTCTCTTTGCAATCACTATTGGGCAGACTGTTTCCAGTGCCAACATTTAATGAGGGTTTGTTAAGATGAGCACCATGGCATAAATTAATTTGATATATGAATTCTTAAAAAGTTCTATCACACTGTGTAAATATTAATTTGTCAATTTAGGCAATTTGTTCTAGACCTCCTTGTCGCTAGTAAAGATTAACAGGGCCTTAATTCCAATTATCTGCACTGTGACTCTGTGTGATGGTGATATTGGGGAAGGATTTCAGGGACATTAGTGCAAATTCCTGTATAATTGAGGACTTGCCGTGGGTCCTAACGAGCCATGTTATCTGTGTCTCAATTTCATCTATGTGGAGTGTTCTTTTAAAAGACTAAGCTTCATGGAAAGAGAACCTATTCTTTTTTCATTTTTAAATCTCCATCCTTGCCAGGCACCGTGCCTGGCCCAGAGTCAGTGTTGCATCGATTAGCAGAGCTCATCAGAGTGCCCTGAGGGGTGCTGATTCCAGGGATCAGATATAAAGAAAGATGAGTACACAGCTCTTCAAAAATTTTCGCCAAGGATACAAATGTCTAATATAACAACATGCCTATCGTCGCTAATAAAGTCACTATGTACCTGTATAGGATTCCATTATTGGGTAGAATGTGAAGAAACAGGCACCTTCATGTCCTCCTGGTGGGCATCTAAATTGATTTCTGGAGCAGAGTTTGGCAAAATCTCTCAAAATTTAAGGCTTATATACCTTTGGCCCCAGGCACTCACCTTACAAATGCAGTTATAAAACTATGTTAACTGCAGCAATGTTTGTAATGGTGAAAAACTAAAACAACCTAAATATCCATCAATGAGTGATTGGCTTAACAAATTATGGTACAGCTATGAGGCCAAAGAATGTAGTAGATCCATAAAAGCTGACGTGGGAGGATATTTACAATTAAAAAAAAAAAAGAATTAATTTGCAAATGATATTTACACCAAAATCAGTTTGTATAAAAATGAGTACAAAAAAAAAATAGAGTACATGCCAAGAAAAAGTCTGAAATGATACACATTGAAACTCTTGATAGTTATTCTCCCTGCGAAGTTACATTAAGGAGGATCCTGATATTCTACTTCATTAATTTTTGTACAATGGGATTTTTAGAACAGAAAAAATAAAGTGTTCCTTTTTCTAATATAAAAGAGATTTAAAAATGTGGTGATAGGGGTTGGGGTGGTGTGAATTGGGAGGTTGGGGTTGCCATATATACATTACTAATAAGAAAAAAAATCAAATTGTACACTAAATATATGCAGTTCATTGTATGTCAATTATATCTCAATAAAAGTTCTTAAAAAAATAAAAATGTGGTGATAAACAACAGAATGTAAGTGCCTTAGATGACGGAATATCAAATGGTGGAAGAAAGGGTAGAAAATGAATGCCCTGGTTCATTTATGTAGAGGTTGCTGAGCATAATTTTCAGCTAATTTCTAAAGAACCCTAGAGCTAATCAAGGACATCTCAGAAGAAGTCTGAACTCTTCACTTAAGGAAAAATGGTTCTCTGTGCTTTCCCCTTATTTCCGATGTCTCAGTGCTAGGCTTAAGGAGCATTATAACTAAAGCGCCTTGGCTGTGATCAAAGATGTTCAAGTCCCTCGATTGGTATCTGGGAAATCTCCACTCCCCAACTCCTGGTTCCCTCCACAGTCCACCCCTTTGCCAGGGAAACGAGAACCTGCTGAAGCACTAAACCCTTCGGTGTAACTGCATTCTTAGAAAACCCTGCCATTTATGGGACTCCTTAACAGTCTCCAAGTGACAGCTGCTACTTTGGCATAAAATCTTTCAAATTAAAAAGTGAAACATTCTACAAACAGTATGAGCAACAGCTTATTTCTTGTGAATTCTAGCCAGCTGCCAAAGGAAACAGGGTGATGATGATAGCTCCAGCCTGGGATTGTTTTGCCTTCAGAGTTTATTCCTGGAGCTGAGAAATCAACTGGAAAATAAATGCCAGTAATTCTGAGTCCCAAGGAACATAATGTCCCCAAGAACCATTCCCTACATCCCTCTTGCCTGCCCAGCTTGCCTGCTGGTGGAGAGGAGGCTCGAAGTCTAGGAGTGAGGGAAGAATCTCTGCTACGGTGGTGGTCTGTCAACTCAGGGACATCACTGCTGCTCCCCACGGCGGGATGGTGAAGAGCATGACCTTTGAGGGAAGCCAAACCCAGCTGTTCAAAGTCTGGTCCTGCCACTTATCAGCTGCGTGGCCTTGGGCAAGTTATTCAATCTCAGTGAGCTTTAGTTTTCTCCCTGTCAAGTGGAGTTCAGGGTAGCTATCTCACTGGGATGTTGTCAGCACTAAAGCATACAACGCGTGCGATGGGTTTTGTACAGCTCCTCACATATGGTCAAATGACCAACAGACAGTGGCTTCTGTTTGATGATAGTGATGCTGGTGCTGAAGACCTCCTTCATCACCTTCATCATCATCTCCACCATCATTCTTTGTTGTTAAAATAGAGGTTGGAGTTGTCGGTAAACAACTCCATTGAGACACCTATGGAAGTCACAAGACTTGGACAGGTTTCCAGGTTTGGCATTTACTAGTTTGTGTGACCTTGAATAAAGTGTTAAGTCTCTGTGTGCTGATCTGCAGAAAGTGAAAACAAAAAACAAAAACTCTAGCTCTGCCTCTGTTACAGTGCTGTTGTGACAGTCAAGGGGATAACGACCCTACCAATAATGGATACATATGTGTATATGTGTATACATACACACACATATACACACATATATAAAATATACTACTCCTTTTGATTTCTACCCTAATTGCTACTTGGCCTCGGGAGGAAAGGCAGCTAGCACTTCAGCCCCTTTTGGGGGGATATGCCTAGATGCATATTATGGAGGGGGCTTGGTAGTGAAATTGCTAGTTTGCCCATCACTACCAAGTTTAAATTATCATTCGCTTTTTCGTCACTTACTGTTTTTCATTCTGAGAGTAATGTATGTCACAAAGAAACCTTGGGAATAACAGGAAATAGAAACATCCATTTGCTTAGTCATGGTACTTTCCTTTTCCTATTTTATCCTGTTAAGGATCACAAATAAGGCAAGCGTTTGCTAAAGCCAAAGTGTAATCTCAATTAAAAAAAAAAATCTATGAATGTAAAAACACAAAATATCAGGCAATGGCAAATCGAAATTCTGCTTATTTTATTTATTTCTCCTTGGATCAGCAGTTCTCCAATTTCTGGGTGTCTAGGAATTATTTGGGGACTTTTTAAGTGTTGATACCGAGCCCCACCAGCAGTCATGCTGATGGGTAGGTCTGGGTTAGGAGCTTGGAATCTCCATTTTTAACAAGCTTTCTACATGATACGGTTGTGGGGGGTCCCTGAACCTGACTTGGAGAGACAGTCTAACGTCCTGACTCAAGTCCAGGCCTCTGAATTCACACAGCTGGATCCTGGAAGAGGAATTAGGAATGCAAATCCCAGCCTCACAGATGTTACTATTTGATGCCCCAGGCCCCCATGCATTTACTTCTGACTGCCCAGCATCTGGCAAGCAAGGCAGTTGAGCACTTGCCTCCTTTATATTTGACCTCATGGTCCTCAGAGAATTCAATTCCTCTTCTGGCTCACAAAATGCCATTCTCTCAGGGATGGGTGGGGCTGGGAAGCAGGGGACACACGGGTCTCCACTATTCATCTGACACCAGCTGGACCTCCTAAAGTATAGTGTGACTTCTGGCCACTGCTTGATAGCTCCAGGGGATTCGAAGAATGCTCCAACATTCTTCCCAAAGAGAAGGCAGCAGGGGTGGAGGTTAACAGGATGGAGCAGGCACCTAACATTTCCAAGGGACGTGCAGACAGATGTGAGTGGGATGGTTCCTTCTGACATTCCTGGGCTATTGCTATAGCTGAATCCCTTTATCATTTTCTAGGCTACTCAACCCCTGCCCCCCACCCTCTGCCTCCAATTCTAGAAAACAGCTGAAAGGAAGAACGAGTAGAATTTGTTTTTCCTAACTTTGAAAAAAGCGATGTTTGCACTCTTCTAGGGACTAGAGCTTCTCCCAGGTAATGAGGCTCGGCCCACCACACTGCCCCATGACTGCTCTCTAAAACGACGCACAGGGAGACTGAGAACTACATAAAAGGCTCACCCAGCATACACTGATTTAATCTCTGCTACTTGTCACCTCCCTGTGGGAACTCAACAGAAACAACAGCCTTGATTATATAACCTACAATTATTTTCAATAATGCCCAAATCCTGGTTTTAAAAGCCCTGCTCAGATTTTACCGAAATAGGACAAATATCAGAACAAGCCTCATGAGGCTGGAAGAAAAAGACATATAGAGTGATTCTGTTGACTTTTTACATGTTCTTCTGCTCTCTCTGAAGCAGCAGTGGCTGGGGCACTACCTGGGTTCCCAGTTCCCCGTAAAAGGAAAGTGTATCTCTGCTTTCATCAAATTAGAGGTCTAATTCTCTTAAGAAAGCATCAGTCCAATTTGCTCATTTTGTAGATGAGGAAACTGATGTTCAGAGAGGAATTCTGTGCTGGCCATTGTCTGTCCTCACTTCCATGACCTGCTCGTCCCCTGCTCTGCTTTGCTTCTCAGGGGCCTGATTTCCTTTCCAACTGGCTTTCAGTTAGGTTGGGCCAATGGGAAGCTCTTGTGGGAGGCTGGAGGGCAGGAGCAAGGGAGAAGCCAGAATATCTCTTCCCCTTTGGGTCACATGGCCAGCAGCAGCTGCTTCTCTACCTTGGTTCAGTGCTCCTCTGGACACCTCATCCACCCATGGTCCCAGCTTCTGTCACATGAGTGTCCCATCTGGTGCTCTCATAAGACCACACTTCCCTCTATGCCTCTTGCCCAGGGGTCAGTAAACTTTTCTTTTTAAGGAACCGATAGTAAATAATTCAGTCTTTATGGGCCAACAGGCAACACCAAGGATGTTTTGTAGGTACTTATACAACTACAATGTTTAAAGTGTAATCATTAAAAAGCATAAAAGCCATTCTTAGCTCATGGACAAGCAGGCTGTAGGCTGGCTGGATTTGGCTCAAGGGCTTAACTTTGCCATCCACGCTCCAGCTGCAGGGGTTGTGGTGAATTCCTGCAGTCACTAATCTCTGGATGACTTCCTGATCCACCATCCAAGCCCTGCCTCCCCAGCTCCCTATATTAACTTTTTAAAATTGAATCACTTGGCATGAAGTCTCCTTTCCTGACTGATATAGGCAGTGACTTGTTTCAAAGTACATTGCATGAAGTGGAATTATCATCCACTTCCTATATTTCTTATTGCCTTCAGAAATGCATTCACAAACACGTCTCGACGGAATCGTGTAAGTTTCCACTCAAGGTCAGTCAGCTGGCTGCCTACTTGTGTTTTGACTGTCCTGAATAGCATGCAGTGTGGAAAAACCAGTGACCCCTCCCAAGGGGTTGCCCACAGCTAACGCTGGAAACAAGAAAGTGAAAATATTAAAGTTGATTCCCAGACTGACCACATGCTACCCAGCATCATTGGCAAAAGTGATGGAAAGAGCTGGGAACAGATGACAAACCGGGCTGGGCTGTAGATGCAAATGTCCATGAGAGGTGAGGTATGGATGACCCTGCAAATCTGACATGCTACGTCCCACACAGTACCCTCCCCATTGCCTCCACTGTGTCTAAGCCCCCACGGTCTCTTCCCTGCACGGCTGCAGCTGCCTCCTAACCGGCCTCCCTGACTTCACCCCTGCCCCATGCTCCCTTAAGACTGTCTTCATAGTTGCAAGCCAGATCTTTTAAAAACATAAATTGCATAGCCCTGCTACTCAAAACCTCCAACGATTTCCCATCTCACTCAGTATAAAATCTCAATATGTCATGTTATCTAAGCAGACCCTGTGTGATCCAGCTGCTGTCCAGTTCTTCGAGCTCATCTCCTCCAACCCTCCCCCACCTCCTCCTTCTAACCTAGCAGCGCTGGTCTCCTCACTGGTTCGCAGACTCTCCGCAAGCTGAGACGACGTCGGGCCCCCCGGGCGCTGGCTCTTCTCTCTCCCTGGAATACACCCTCAGGGATCTCCGAGGAACGCAGCTGTCTCTTCCTCTCTCTTAATTCTCCCAGGTCTGTGCTCCACTGTCACTTCAGCAGAGAGATTTCCCCAACCAGCTAATCTAACACAGCACAGCTTCTCCCTGTGTCCCCTTCATCATCTTAATCTCCTCAGCATAGCCCGAGCTGTTCCCTCGGCTTAGATCATTCTTCCTCTCCTCTTTTGCTTGTTTTGTGTGTGTGTTTAAAATTTTTTTCTTTAATTTTACTGAAGTACAGTTGATTTACAATGTTGTGTTTAATTTCTGCTGTACAGCAAAGTGACTGAGTTATACATATATACATTCTTTTTCATATTCTTTTCCATTACGGTTTATCCCAGGATACGGAATACAGTTCCCAGTGCTCTGCACTAGGACCTTGTGGTTTATCCATCCTATGTATAACAGTTTACGTCTCCTAATCCCAAACTCCCAATCCTTCCCTCCCCCACTCCCTTTCCTCTCCTCTTGTGACTGGCTTAAATGCCATCTCCCCAGGGAGGTCCTTCTGGATCATCCTACATGAGCAGGTGTCCTTTAACCCTCTCCATCCCCACTTCACATTTCTGTAGAGTGTTCACCTTTTCTTATAAACCACCACTACCGTGTGTGGGGGGGTATATGAGTGTGTGTGCAAGTGTTCTTTGTCTAGCTCTTTACTGTCTTCCTCCCGTTCCCAAATGATTGTAAATTTCATGAGGGAAGAGGCTGTGTCTACTTCACCAACCAACACATATCAAGTGCCTCTATAGTTCAGGGCCTTGTACACTGTAAGCGCTCAATAAATGTTTACAGAGAGAAGGAATAAATGATCCAACATGAGATCAGTCACAGATCTAGGAGAGATGATTAAAGAGTATTAGCGGCCCCATTGCATTAGCGGCCATTGGTTGCTCACCCCTATCTCTCTGGTACTCACCATTTCTGTATGCAATGATGGCTTTCTAAAGCAAGCATCACCATCTCTGCCAGAAGGCTTCACGGGCTGCAAGTGCATGCTTGGTCTGCATGCAGTGCTGGGAAGTTAATGGCTATAGGAGCAGCTTTTGATGGCCAGCAGGAGTTGGTAGATAATTACCCCAGCTTCATCACCTGTCAGAAGTGAAGCATCTTATCCATGCTTTCCTAGAAGTGTCAGTTGCCCCAGGTGCCCACCGTGGTACCTTGCTCATTAATCCACTGTTCACTGGCTTTCCTCCCTTCTTTGTCTCACTACCCCACACTTTACTGGTATTTCCAGGGATCGCCTGCCAAGAAAACTACAAATCCTTGTCTCAGCATGTGCTTTTGGGAGAACGCAAACTAAGACATCCTTCTGTGGAATTCCCCACCACCGTCCTTTTGGAGAAGTGTTGCAACAAAAATGTTGCCGTCTAGCAGTTACTCAGGTAGCAAAGGAATCAGGGGGCTGAGGTGGTGTAAATGAGTTGGTCATTCTCTAATTGCTTAATTTAACCCATTTTATGGCAGCAGCCAGTGTGCCACATTTCCTGTGATCTCTGCAGACGTTCTCTGCAAATGATAGCGCCTCTCTTCATTGTACATATCTCCAAATGGGACAGTCTTTGGTCTACAACTGCCCTCTGTGCCAGTTCCTTGCACCAAATTCTATTGGTAAAATTAACGACAAGGAAGATACAATTCACTGAACACTTGATGTGCACCGGATTCAGCTGCACAAACAACTTGTATAACCTGATTGAACGGGACAACCATACTCTGAGGAAAGCACTCTTATTTCCTTCTTAGAGTAAGGAAACCTAGGCCCAGGCAGACTATAACTTTCCCGTCTGCTGGCTGGCAGACCTTGGATATGAAGCCAGGGGTGTGGCCAGAGAGCCACCATTAATCCTTTGGCTACATCATCTTCCAATCTCCCCAACTGTCTGCCCCAGGGAACCATCAGGTCTCATCATATCCAAAATTTATTTTAAGGCAAGACATTAAAATGAGATACAGTAGTTATAAAGTTTCTGAAATTTCAGCCAAAAAGAGTGAAACCCTCTGGTAATGAGAAACAATAAACACATACTCAGATGTAATTGCAAATGCAGCATTTCCTGAACAAGAGATATACAAAAGTTGCAGCTCTTAACATTTTATTTTCCCCAATTTGGCCCTTATGATTAAAAAAAAAAGTTTACCACCATTGCTCTAGGGTAAGGATCCTAGGGGAAAAATGCTTTCCCCCATGACAGAGCCAGCATTACCAGACAAAGGCCCCAAATCCACAGCTTTCCTGGCATTAACCGCTACCTGTCCCCATGTTCCAGATAGAAGTGGGCGAATCAGAGCAAGTGGCCAGAGTCATAGAGAGAACAGTGCTTCTACAGGCAGTGCCCGGCAAGCCGCCCCGGATTGCCTTTCCCTCAACACAGAAGACCCATCGTTGAGTTCTGTTTCAAGGCTCGCAAAGATTAGACTCAAGGGTCTCATTCTCCCATCCCGCTCACACCGAACAATCCCAGGAAGATCATGCCTATGCCACCAAGTGTTTCTGTTCTGTACTTTAGGAAGCTTTCATTTTTCCATGAGTTTAATGAGAAAAAAAAAAAAAAAATAGGCCCAATAAGAATACCTTCCAGAGCAACCCAAATAAGCGTCAAAGAGTTAAAGCAAGTCAATAAATGCGAAATCGTTAAATATGTACACTTCTTTTAATGTCTGCATATCGGGAGAGCAAGGCATGGGGAAGATCCCATTCTGGGTAAAATATAACATAATAAAGGGGTCATTTTGTTGTCTTGAGGGTAATTTTGCTAACTAACTAGACTATCTTCTTCAGCTCCATATTTTTAATTACCTCTTCTTGGTAATGAAAGTAAAAACAATACGCTAAAAGACTTACTGAGTGCCAGGCCTTCTTTTAACCATTTCCTATATATGATTCATTTACTACAACACCCCTATGAAATAGGTAACACTGTCTCTGTTTTCCAGATAAGGAACAGAGGTGGTAAGCAATAGTCTCAACAAAACACAGCAAGTAAGTTCCAGAGTGGGGATTTGAACCGAGGCAATCCATCTTTAGAGTTCAAGCTACATTATGTTGCTTCAGTAGATTCACAGTGTAAAAAGTCGTAAAGCTTACTGTAGGAAATCTGGAAAATGTGGACAGGTGTACAAAGAATATTTGATGCACTCATAATCTCACCACCTAGAATTAAATTAACATTTTGATGCAGTGATCATGACATAATCTCTATTAATATGACATAGATTTTGTTGTTATCCCAAGAGAAAGGCTGTGTGATTAATCACCAAATTTGGAGAATGTATTTGCGGTAGACTAACAAACTATAGAGTACATCCTAGACAAAAATTCATCTTGGGAACCTCATGGATCGCCTCCCAAATCTGAGTAATCATCTAATTTTCAGAAACTAAGGCTGAAGTACATGCTACAATGACTGTCAATTGGAAAAGACCTACCGCATATGCTGAGATACCATGGACAGAGAAAACCAACCATGGCTTCGAATTCCAAGCTTGAACTGAAAACCACTAAAGGAGATATCTGACCAAGCTGGTTTTCATATAAGCAACAGTGTACAACATGATTTAGAGTGAGAGGAAATAGGAATCTATCTATCTATCTATCTATCTATCTATCTATCTATCTATCTATCTATCATCTTCTATCATCTATCTATCTTTACCTCTTTCTACCTATCCATCCATCAATCCATCCATTCTCCCACCCACTTACCCACCCATCCATTCATCCATCTACTTTCTTTATTGTTGGTTATTCACACAATGGTAGTGTCTTAGGTTGAATTACCTGGAAGCAGACCCTGAGATGAAGATTTGAATGCAATTTGGTTTTGGAAGATTCATCTCTGGAAACACCAATAGGCTGGTGGAGAATTGAGACAGGAAAGGGAAAGCAGGTAGGAGAAGGTATGTTAATGACCATGCTTCCACTGTGGGAAGTGCCTGCTGGGTACTTCTGAGAGATGGGGTGGGACCTGGCGTAGAGCTGTACCCCACGAGAGGTGAGGCAGATAGGACACTTATCCTCCAACTCACATTTGCCATTGGATGAAGGCTGCTCCAGGAGACATTAACTCCCCAGCATTTCTGGCCTGCCTGGCATAGTGACCAAGCACGCTCCTGTGGCTAAAGAAAGCTCTTTAATAGCCATATGGACTTACAATAAAAAGTGTAGTGTGAACTGTGAGGGCCTGACAGGTATGGGCAATGGCAGTATGTGCTACAGCCAGCCAGTATGAAATCGAACACAACTGCAATCATTACATCTGTCTGTCTCTCTATCTCTCTATCTATCTATCCATCTATCTATCTATCATCGATCTATCTCTCTATCTATCCATCTATCTATCTATCTATCTATCTATCTATCTATCTATCTATCTATCTATCTCTCTATCTATCTCATCATCTATCTATCTATCTCTGTAAGTGTTATCTGAGGAAATGACTCTTTTGGTGTCTGCCTACCACATTTTATTTTAACTGATTCCCTATTTTTGGACACATAAATTGTTTCTAATTTTGAAGGACTCAGAATAATTCAACAATAAATACATTTGCACACACTTCTTTCCCTATAGCTCTAGTTATTTCTTTAGGATAAATTAATCAAGGGCAATTCTGTTAATTACCTACAGCAGGGATTATTAATCTCATATCTATAAGAATGCTTGAAATTGACAGAAAACTAATATTTTTTCTATCCTGACGGGAGTCTCCAGACATGAAAGTTACACAACAACTTAATTTATTTTTATGATGAATCTGCTGTTATTCTCTGTATTCAGTTGTTCTCAAATGATGGAAGATTTTTACACCTTTATTATGGAACCCTTTATTACTGTCTAGCCAAGGTGGCAAGTTTATCACCATGCCATCAAATGAGCTGATTACTTTCAAGCAGCCAGAGGTAAACACCTTCTCGATAAGAAGGTCATTAACAACCTTGCTCTCTTTCTTCACAAACATCATCTCATGTAGGCTTAAGGGAGAATGCTTCCTTAGCATTTTGCATTGTATTTGTCTGAGGGAAGACAAACCAAACTCTATTTCCCATCCTCCAACAGGCTGGCATGCTTTCTTTCCTACTGAAACATCTCATGAAATTCCTTAATGACCACCATTCATTCCATCCACTGGCCTTTTAGTTTTCACTCCTTGACTTCTTTGAAGTGCTGAGTGGCATCACTCATGCCTGACGTATCCCTACCTTCCGTGAAGCCTACACGTGCCTGGTTGTCCCCCCCCCCCCCCACCTTTTCCTTTTGGCTCTTCTTGGTCTCCCTCAGTCACTGCTCTCCTTCTTCATTTCTTCAGAGTGTGGGCATCTCCCCTAGCTTAGCCCTGTGTGCCCACTCTTCCATCTCTCCTGATGACCTCTCTTCTTCTAGGACTTATTTTTCACTCCATGAAGATGACTCGTGAAGCCCCATTTCCAGGCTTCCCCTATCTCTTCTTACATGGGGTTCAAGCATGAAACTTCTTGAAAGAAAACACCTCAAACTTGGCAAGATCAAATCCAGATTTATCTTCTCCACTTTAAAATGGTTTCCTTTATTATTCTCTCTTTATCTCCTTTAACTCCTTCTCTCTATTCCATCACTTGGGAGTTCAACGTCTTTTAAAATCTTGCCCAAAGTCATCTTTCCAACCTAATCACTTTACTCCATCATCATTTTTGGCTCTACTCAGCATGTTTCAAACAACCTGAACATTACTTTCTTCAGTTTTTATTCCAATTAGTAGATTATATTATAGAACACATGAAATCCAAAAGTTTGGATGTGATTTTCTATGTGATGCTGACCAAATTTCTCTCAGCTCAGTCCTCTCAATAGGAACCACAGAAGCCCCTTCACAGAGATGGTGCAGTAATTATGTAGTACACTCTGAGTCTTCAAAACTAACCTTTGCCATGAAAACTTTTACTCCCATAGCCCCCAAACTCTCCACTCTGACCTCCTCTATCTTTCATGTGACAGGCATCAAGTATAAATGCAAAGTGTTAGCTGGCATTCCTCAAGTAGGCCTCCTCCATATGTGTTAAATTTCTTAAAATAAGAAACTCTACTTCACATTTTTGTGTATAAAGTGCTAAAAATATTGAACCCAGAATCGCCCCCCCCCAAATTATCAAATGAGTTTTCTATTAAAGTAGCACATCATAGTAGATGAGAAAAAGTTAAATACTCCTTGTTCATTTCAATCACAGACCAAAAGGCAGGTCAGGTAGCAAATGTTTTATTCCCACAGTAAAAGGATATATTGCTGAATTAAATTCCTTCTGATAGAAGTGTGCATCAAAAATGCACACATGCCGTGGTGTGAAGGAGTTGCAATTTGAGCATATTTATTAGAAGCAGCACACGAATATTTTGTAAATTATCTAACATTTTATAATTGACATTATCTCACATGTGATAATCTGATAAGGAAGTTGAGTAGCTTCCTTTGATCTGTCATTTACAGACTCATTGCTTTTGTTCAAATGACTTGGCATTAGAGTTTACCGTCTTCCCTGTGTTTGCAATAAATGAAATAATCAGAAGCTGCTGAATGCTCTTGCTTTATGTCTAAGATTATAATCGTCATTGACATTAGCTTGTAAAATTTTAGAATAACTTTTTGATGATTTCCATCACCGACATCTTGCTAACTCAACTTCTTCTGAAACAAATGACTCCAGAATAATCTGTATCAATTCTAGATGTGGTCTCGTACTATTGAAATCTTCCCCAAGAAGACAGTGGCACCGCATTTTAAAGTATCCAAATGCACGATTGAAATTGCAACTCTTTGGAATGGAATGTGATTCTCTTAGAGGGATATTAGTGGGACAAAAACGCATGACATTCTGTGGGAGGAGATAGGCTATTGACTTCTTTAGTAGACAGTAAATTCTGTACAGATGTGGTACGCAGAGTGACAAAAGCTTTCTTGCTTTTTTCTAGAACGGTGCTTTTTAAATTGCTTCTAGGAGACCTAGGGTTCTGAGGAGCTATTACCAGGGCTGTAGAGCAGGGGGTGGGCAGTATGTGTGGCAGGAAGAGGGCTGAGGAAGATCAGCTGGATGCTTCAAGCCTCCTTCCTCTTCGTGTTCAACTTTTTCATTGACTTCTATCTGTTACAGAGAGCTTCAGAGCAAGACAGGATATGGAAGGAAAGTCCTGCTACTAAAAAGGAAGTGGTGCATAATTTGTGTTTCAGAACCCAAATAAAAATCTTTCAAATGAGCAGGGCCACGATCCTTATAGATGGCAGTGAATATTTTTATCCAACTTCTCCAGTTGCTTTTAATTCGGCCAGTAATATGTCTTAGGAAGAAGATGAAGATGCCCAAGGCTGGACAATGTTTGCGGGAAAGGCCTTTTCAAGCTGTCCGCTTAGCTAAGGACGACATAAAGTTAAATATCACCCTGTTCTCCACCCCCACCCCAACCACGGCACTGGTTTCCCACCTACCCAGGTTTCTTGACTACTGTCTTTTAGTTTGAGGGACAAAGAGACCCGTGCTCAATGCTCAGTGACCTGTTGCTCTTCAAATATTAAGGGATTGACCTTCAAGTCATCTGCTTCTACCTTATCTCTTGGTGGGAAATCCTTGTAGAAAGTAATGCAGACCTTACAACGTCATGAATAATGTTACTAAGCATCCCACCGCTGTTGCTCAGCCAGTGGCAGTTCTCCTCTGCTCTCCTCGACCCCCTGTGTTGATCAACAATCATGCGTTGGCTTGGCCATTCCACACAAAAGGCAAGGAGCTCCTCCAGAACCTTCAGACTTGTCAAGCATCCCCACCCCCATTTCCACTAGCATAAGAAGCTCTTATTACTAAAATACCAGGCATTCTATGCTTCATATTTCTCTGCTTCGGACTCTCTTATTAGTTATTTAGGAGAGTATCTACTTGAGCAGAGGTGTTTGCAACATTTAGTACTATACAACTCTTAAAAACCATTTAATACGTTGGTATACATGCCACGTCTGTGTGACTCATTGGCTTGTGAACAGACAGGCAATGTTTTGGACTAGGAAAAGTTCACTAAATCAACATACTAAGGATGTGTTTCATGATATACAAATCTTCCGAGACACTCAGTGAGAAAGGGTTTCTGTGGTCCAATATATTTGGGGAAACATTGTGTTCTTGGTGATTGCAAATGTGTATTAGAAGGGCAAAGTATTAAGAAGTACTTCTTAAACTTATTTTACTGTATCATTTTAAAATTCTCCCGGCCTCGCTCCCTCTTCCCTTCCCTCTCCCCCTCCTACTCTCTATCCCTTTCTTCTTACTTTCTTCCCCCTTTCCTTTCTTTTTAGAAACATTAAATCTCTATGGCTCCATGGGAAAGATTTTGGAAAACACTGTACTTGCCTGCTTAAGAAAAATTTTTAGGGGCTACTTTCTACTTTTCTCTGTAATTCCAGAGGCAGCACTGTATCTGGCACAAAATGAATATTCAACAAATGTTTGCTATATGGAAGTGCACACAGGAGAGTATATTAGTTAGACGCCAAAATATTGTGTTGAAAGTTGTTTTCAAAAATTACACCAGTTATTTGGTACCAAGTGTTTGGTAATTTTACAGAAACAAATTATTTAAAATTTGAATTCAATTAATCCACTTTGGGTACATGGATCAGAATCACAAGGTGTCTGATTTGGGACAAGTCCTGACAGGTATTTAGGCATCATTTTATAGACAGGTCTAATCTTTCACAGTGAGTTTATAAAGAGGTTGAAAGAGTTATTTCAAGCAACTTAAGTATAGGAACAGAGATGTGAGTTCTGGGCTTAACCCAAGTGGGTTCAAACACTGACTCTGCTGCTTACGGGCTAAGGGAAAGTGGGCAAATGCCTCTGTGCCCAGTTTCTTCATTTGAAAATGGTGATGGTACTTGTACTCCCCTCAAAAGGTCATTCTGGTGATGTAATGAGATTAAACAGGTAAAAAGCTAAGCACAATGGCACATGGAAACAATATTAGCTGTTAATATCATTAAACACAGTATCAACCAGGATTGCATAAGTCGATGTGAAATGAGAGGTGACTACACAATTCGAGAGAGAATCTGGGAGAGATTATGATTAGAAATATGGACAGGGAGGAAGGAATTGGATAACTGAGGTCTCCATATTGATAGACCCCAATACTGTGCCATTTGTTGCAATTTTGGGGAGGGGAGGAGAGTTCATTCTGGTTTGAAGGTCCAACTCCCAGGGAATAACTTTTCCTAGGGTAGGGTGTTGGGTGGGCATTTTACTTGTTTGGGCATTTTGCGGGCTCCAAGAGAAGCCTTACTTTTCAACCCAGAAGTCCCTGGGAGATTGGATTTTTTTTAGAAACCACAGAAGGAAGAAAATGCTCTGCCTCTTTGTGGAGGGGCACCACTCCCTACCTGAACGGGTAGGCAAACGCTACGTCAATGCTGAGGTTACTTTCCGTCTTGTTGAGGCAGTCCACACTCAGCCGCAGGCCTCCGGAATAGCCACCGCATGTTGCAAATGCAAAGATTGCAAAAAGCTGGGGAGAACAAAGAAACAAAAGAGAAGGCAGCTATTAGGATGGTGTTGATCTCAGGAGAGCTGTTGACAGGAGTTTAGCATCTGCACTGAGGGAAGTTAGGGCATCTTCTAAAGTGTGGCATCATATTTAGTTCAGGCTGGAATGAAGGCAGGGTGATGATGGGGAATGGGGTGGTGGGGTTTGAAAAAATTGTCTGGAAAGTTGGAGTAATTTTGCTTGCAGAAAAATTAAACACAAGGACAAAATATCTGTGTTTGAGACCAAATATCTGAGGCTGTCATGCCTCAGAAGGTAGAGATGTAATCTCACATCAAAAGCTCTGGAAAGCTACAACCAGGGATTCATGATGGATATCTCCAGGCGGGAAGAATTGGGGATGTTTCCTTCCTTGCTTCTTTTTGTGTACCTGTATTTTCTGCAATAAACATGTTTTGTCTTCTGGAATACTATAGATTAAAAAAGTGCATAGTCAGAGAATTTTAGAGTTGATGGGTGGAGGAGGAAGGTGAATATCTAAGGTGTGCTATTCCAGAGCATAAGATCTCAGTATATGACAGCCTCGACACCCCCTTGGTGGTTATATCTGTGTTACTTGCTTTTTCTGAGTCCACTATTAAAAGGTTCAACTAGTTACTAACTAATGTCATAGTCCAGGGGTCCCCAACCCCCAGGCTGTGGACCAGTTGTTTACTTTCTCAAAGAACCAGCTTTTAGTTTCATTGATCTTTCCTATTGTTTTTGAGTCTCTAATTATCACTTTGATCTCTGTTATTTCCTTTCTTCTACTAACTTTGGGCTTCATTCTTCTTTTCCTACATTACATCTACTTCCTGTAGGTGTAATTTTAGGTTGTTTGAGATTTTTCTTGTTTCCTGAGGTAGGCCTGTATCACTATAAAGTTCCCTCTTAGATCCACCTTTGATGTGTCGCACGGATTTAGCAAGGGTATGTTTCCATTTTCATTCATCTCCAAGTATTTTCTGATTTCCTCTTTAACTTCTTCAGTGATCCATTGGTCAGAAGAAGTGTGTTTGGTAGCATGTTGTTTAGCCTTTAAGTCTTTGTGTTTTTCACAGTTTTCTTCTTGTAATTGAGAGTCTAGTCTTATACCATTGTGGTCAGAAAAAATGCTTGATATGATTTCAGTCTTCTTAAATTTACAGAGACTCATTTTGTGGTCTAACATGTGATCTCTCCTGGAGAATGTTCTAAGGGCATTTGAGAAAAATGTGTATCCTGCTCTTTTGGGGTGGAATATTCTGTATTTATACATTAAGTCAATGTGATATAATATGTCATTTAAAGCTAATGTCTCCTTATTGATTTTCTGTCTGGATGATCTACCCATTGATGTACGCGGGTGTTAAAGTCCCCTACTATTATTGTATTACTATCAATTTCTCCTTTTATGTCTGTTAATATTTGCTTTATGTTGGATTGATCTTTTTTTATTATTATGTAATGCCTTTCTTTGTCCCTTTTTACAGTCTTTGTTTTAAAGTCTATTTCATCTGATACAGGCATTGATACCCCATCCATTTGCATAGAATATCTTTTCCCATTCCTTCACTTTCTGTGTGTGTATTTAACTCTGAAGTGGCTTTGAGGCCCAGCTGAGACTGTAGTGGGTGCCCTGGTGTGTGGGGCTGAACCTCTGGAGCAGGAGCCACCTTGGAGGGGCGCCAGTGCCAGCTGGGGATGCCTGCTGGGTGGAGCTGCTTTGGAGGAGCGAGCTGGGGCAGGCGGGTTGGGTGGGGTAGGTCCTCAGGGAAGCACCAGGCTGGTGCGCACTGTGATAGCTAAGTCGATGGACAGTGATGGAAATGGTACATGCCAGTGTCGGGCCTGCCAGGTGGAAGGAAAGCTTGTAAAAAATGGCATCTGCCACTGCTTTTGTCCCTGGAGAAAGCGCCACCAGATCTCTGCTCCTCCAGCACATACCCTAAATCTAGTCAATGAATCTCTTTCTCTTATGACACAGGCGTTTTTTAAGCTGCTGTCTCTGCAATGGGACTTGGAGCAAATGAGTGTGTTTGCGTGCTCTTCAAGAACAGAGTCTCAGTTTCCCACAGTCCTCTGGCTTTCAAAGCCAGATGTTATAGAGGCTCATCTTCCTGGTACAGGTCCCTCAGGCTGGGGAGCCCAATGTGGGGCTTGAACCCCTCGCTCCTCAGGAGAACCTGCCATGGCTGTGATATCCCTCCCACTGTGGGTAGGTTCTGACTAGACCACGTCTCTGTTCCTTCTGCCCATCTCAATGTGGCCTTTTCCTTACATCCTTAGTTTTAGAAAACCTGTTCTGCTAGTCTTCAGGTCGTTCTCAGAGATAGTTGTTCTACATGTAGTTGTAGTTTTAGTGTGTCCATGGGAGGAGGTGAGCTCAGGCTCTTCCTACTCTGCCATCTCGATCCAGAATCCACCAAGTTACCAGTTCTTAAGATCAGCATTTTCAAATAGAAACAACTTGACCAAATGATATAGTAGATGTAGTGAAAGCAAAATGTGCTTATATGTGTTAATGTGTGTAAAGCATTTAGAACAGATCCTGGCACAAGAAAAAGCACTCAGTTAAGTGTTAAGAGTTATTACTGTAAATAAATGTGGATGAACTTTTTGGTAAGACCTTGCAGGACATAAAATAGGAAATTTAGACCCACTCCCTGGCTAAATCTATATGACCATCAGTCCCAGTGAACCAACGTCCAAGCACTCTGGAAAAACTGATCTTTTTTGCTTTGTTTGCTTTTCTTCCTGGTTTATACTACCGATGGGACTTGAGGGGGCATTTAGAAGGTACTCCAACCCACTGTGAAATCTGGGGATGATACACACAGAACACCAAGGCCGAAGGGAATCAGATCTTTATCCCTGTGGTGTGATGTGCTCATGACCAAATGCTCTTTCTGTCAGCCTTTAGTACAGGTAGGAGCAAGGAGAACATGATTTTAACTGCTCAATGCTTACATCTAGGTTTCATCCTACTATCCTGGACGTCTCAGCCCTTAGTGCCGTGTCATGATAGCACCTCTGGTATGATCTCTTCCAGAAGGAAGAATGGAGTCATGGGGCCCAAAGCCCTGTGACATCAGTGGAGATAGCCCTTTCCTCACCAGAACAACAGAGATATCCTCTGTATCTTCCCAAATCACTGAGAGAATAAAACGAGATGGAGTATGTATTTACATGTAGCCCCCTCTCAATTCATGCAGAGATCTGCATGGTATTTACACACGTGCACTCCTCTGGGCAAGAGTTCTACGAGTGTAGTCAACACCTGTATATGTAAAGGTTAGGAGGCATTACCTGTTGTTGCCATAAATCATGTACTATGGGTTAGGTATGTGCCCAGCACTTAACATACATGATCATTTTTCCTCCTGACAACAACAGTGTGTGTGTGTGTGTGTGTGTGTGTGTGTGTGAAGCTCAATATTACTATATTAAAAATGTGGCAAAATAGCATAATGGTTTCAAACAGCTGTATTCTTAAAAAATTCCCTGAAACATTAAAATGTAGTGGTTTAGAGGTAAAGAGCCCAAAGACAAATCCTTTACATTCAGTGCTTAATGGCCACAAAGAAACTGCCTTTGGCTTTTCATCTTATATTAAAGTGCTTTACATACAGTAAGATATTACTAACACTACCATGCAGAGAACTTAAGATGGAATGATTATTAAGTATTTAAATTATGTATTTAGCTCAATATGTTTGAACTAAAAGAAGGAAGGCATCAGAGTATTGAAATCACACACACCACTGTCTTCTTTACTATTGATCTCTGAAAACATAAGATGTTGTACTTGAGTCAAATATGATACCTATGGGCTTTCTGGTTACCTTCCCTTCCCCACAGTGCTCATTGTTTAAAGAGAAATGGTACTGTGTGACTGATATCAAACACACGGGTTTGGTGAAGATTAAACAGATAATGTCTGTGTAACATTGGAAGAGTCAAATCCTGCTGAGTGAATAACACATTGCAGGGATGGTTGATTCCATACTTGAGAGAGTGAAATTAGCTCCTTCAGAGTATATCAGCTAGGGATCTGGTTCTGTAATTAGAATACATCAGGACAGCGTGGAGAGAGGGAAATGGAAGCTCTTTGTGGACTCAAAATTCTCTTGTTGTTGCAGAAAAATGTAGAGTTGGAGGGAACTTTGGAAATTCTCTTATGATTCCCTTCCTAAAAGGCTGCCCAGCTACTCCACCCTCGGTGGTACAGGGGAGCAGTTCTAGAGTCAGGCAGACATGAGCTTGAGTCCAATTCCTAGCTGTCTGACACTGAGCGAGTTATTTTAACTTCTCCAAACCTCAGTCCTAAATCCACTAAATCAGGACTAATTCAGTGGCTTATTTAGCAGCTGTTTAATGGTGTATTTACCAGGTGCCAGATGGTGGGGACAGAAAAGTAAAAAAGTCAGAGAAAAGACAAAGTAGGTCCCTGCCTGCTCTGGAGCTTAATGTTGGATGGGGATTGGGACAGAACTAAAAGAACCTACAAATAAAATAATTACAAATTGCGTTCAGTGTTGGGAGGGGAACCTCTGCCAGACAGGGTGTTACACCCGAGGATGTCACATTTACACTAAGACCTTGAGGATGAAGGAGAGCAAGCCACGGGTGACGAAGGGTGGGGTGGAGGGACGAGTTCTGGGCAGAGGGCACAGCTCAAGTGAAAGCTCCGAGGGAGGAAAGGCTTGACAAGTTCAAGGATCCCGTGGAAGGTCAATGTGGCAGTTGGCCAGTGAACGAGGTTGAGAGTAATTTAGTGCACGTGATTTTGTGTACATTAGCTGATGCGAAGCATCAGGCTCAGAGCCCTCAATAAACTATTAAAATCTCCCCTCCTCTTCCTTCTCCTCAACCCCCTCCCACCACCACACTAGTGAAGAAATTGAGAACTAGAGAAGAAAATTCACTTGTTCCAACTCAGCTAGAGCAGAGCTGGAACTAGAATCCTGGTCTGTAGACTCCCTCAGTCAGCAGTCCTCTAATTAGCTCTAGAATAACGGGGAGAACATATTTTTGGCCACATGGATAGAAGGATTGTCAAATGGTCCAGGCTTCTTTGCCCAGAAATGCACCACAGGGCTTTAGTGGCCTGAGGTTTTCCATGTGCCCCATTAGTGTCTCACATATTGCAAAGCCCACTGCCAAGGAGGATGGGTACTTTGCTCTCTCTTTCTCCTTTCCTTCTTTCTTTCCTTTTCTCCCTTCCTTTCTTCCTTCCCTCTTCTCCTCCCTACCACTTCCTCTTTTCACCATTAATGGGGTAGAAGATTTTAGAAGAAGAATCTTGGAAGATGCTATAAAGAGACATAAACTTCCTCAGCTTTACAAGTGTTGCTCAGAGAGGTCTTCAATACTAGCAAGAGGACAGCTTGTGTGTCTTGTAGATGCTTGGCTCTATGAGACTAACGCTAATTCCTGAGACAGACAATATCCCCTCCTGGGAGATGGAAGAGATGGGAAAACTTTGTGGTATGCAGCCAGGAAGGAATGAGAACTGGGGGTGGGTCCTGGAAGGCTCAGGAGGGAGAAGAGCCTGTGTGTGAGGTATAGACAGAGATGAGACAGAAGAATGCAAGGGAAAAATTTCCACCTGAGGCCAACTCTCTAACAACTGTACACGACTTGATGACAGACATAAAGACACTGTGTTTGTGTGTGTGCAAGTGCACATGTGTGATTTTCTCTAAGCTCTGGGCTCTGTGTTCATCCTAAGCCAAACCTGTGCCTTCCTTCTGGTAATGCAATGTACTCACTCACCATCCTAGACATCAAGGGTACAGCCCAGCGGCAGAAGTCCATCTACCCAAAACAAGTGAAATTATAAAAGCTTTCTCTTTAGTCAGAATGGACATCAACAAAAAGTCTACAAATAACAAATGTTGGAGAGGGTGTGTAGAAAAAGGAACCTTTCTACACTGTTGGTGGGAATGTAAATTGATGCAGCCACTATAAAGAACAGTATTGAGGCTCCTTAAAAAACTAAAAATAGAGTTACCATATGATTCAGAGATCCCACTCCTGGGTAGATATCTGAATAAAACCAAAATTTGAAAAGATACACACCTTCCAACGTTTATAGCAGCACTATTTACAATAGCCAAGGCAGGGAAGCAACTTAAGTGTCCATCGACAGATGAGTGGACAAAGAAGATGTGGACTATTACTCAGCCATAAAAAAGAATGAAATAATGCCATTGGCAGCAACATGGATGGACTGAGAGATTGTCATACTAAGTGAAGTAAGTCAGAAAGAGAAAGACAAATACCATGTGATATGTGCTTATATGTGGTATATAAAAAATGATACAAAACAGAAATAGACTCACAAACATAGAAAATGAACTTATGGTTACCAAAGGGGAAGGGGGGGGGATAAATCAGGAATTTGGGATTAAAATATTCACATTACTATATATAAAACAGATAACCAACAAGGACCTACTGTATAGCACAGGAAACTCTACTCAGTATCTTGTAATAACCTATAATGAAAAAGAATCCAAAAAAGAATCACTTTGCTGTACACTTGAAACTAACACAACATTGTAAATCAACTATATTTCAAGAAAAAATAAAAAAGAAGAAAAAGTCCTGTGTTGCTATCTGTCCTCAAGGTCCCAATTCTCCTCAAACAGAGCAGACTCCTCACCCTCCAGCGCACTCTCAGGTAATCAATATCATAACCACTGGCCCAGTCGCTCACTTCCCTTGAGTTCAGGAGACTGAAATAAATCTCCTGTGATGAACTCGCATTTCACTACTGTCTGGGATGATCTACGGCTCTGTTCCTAACAACAAAAATTACTCTCTAAATGGATGAAATTAGCCAGCAGAGACTTCCCTTGCATGCAGCCTGATTAGGAATACATTCAGGTGAAAGAGAACAGAAGCATTGCCTTGCACTTTCTGGCTTAATAAGCATCCACAAACCAAAATCCCCCACAGCAGGAATATCTTCACACAGTTAACAATACCAAAGGTCCTCCCCTGGAAAGAGGTCAAGCCTCTCCTTCCCGCGAATTAATCGAACCATACAGGGAATATCAGTGAAAGGTGCTATTAATCCTTCCAGTTAATTTGCAAGGCATAGTTGAAAGCACTAGGTTGGAGGAGGACAGGAAATCAGGCTGATTAATGGCTCTCATGGGGATTGTGGTCTGCAGCGAAGTCAGGGAGGGGACATCTTCCAGGGCCTGATACACAACCTCGGGCATGAAAGATGCCTTGGAAGAAATAAGTGAGAGTAAGGAGCCTGGCTGGAAAGAGATTGGGAGATTGGGACCAAACATTGGTACTTCTCTTACTACCAAGCTGTGTGTGCTGACAATCAGATCTCCAGAGGATAAAGCTTTGATTTATAGCATTTGCCAATTTCCATGGTATAAATACTCCCATCATGGCCAATTCCAAGCTACCAACACAACACCTCTGAACTTTGACTGGGAAGAGAGCTGCACAGTCCGCTGTGCTCTAGCACACCACTGCCACCAAAGGAATTTCCCTGACTCTTCCCTGGAGCAAGAACCACGGACTGATTTCATTGATTCACTCCTCTTATTTCGTATTCACTCTTATTTCATATCTCATATTTTCTCTTATTTCATATCACTCACCTTGGGCTTCTTTCACTGATTCACTTCAATTACTCGTTTATTTATTCATTTATCCCTTCAATCACTTATTATTCACGTACTGATTTAACTACTCTAGGAGAGGCCACTGATGCTCTGCTTAGATCCCCGCAGCCCACCCCAGAGGCCACCTGCATTTTCGGGGGACAGTCCTCATACACATCAAAGACTCCTCCCCAAACACAAGTCTCTCTGCTGAGGGCTTTCTCAGGCAGCAGGAATGCAGCCTGTGACGGGGGCACGGTGCAAGTCTCTGGGAGTCAATTCCCTGGCCGCTTCCAAACAAACTGGTGGATAAACCTGCAGTGCCCTTGTCTGTCTGTGGGGAAATTTTGAGGTGTGTTCAGTACAGTTTTTCCCAATGGGATTAAGTTCCTGTTGCTCACAGCAACAGCTGCTCATAGATGACTCCCTTGGTGGGAGTTTTCCTTTTTCTGTCTCATTTCCCCACTCATCATTGTGCTTCCTGGCATCACCTGTCAGGTCACCTGGTTGAGCCTAATTTCTTGCATTTTCAAAAAGCAGGTCTCAGGATCTGCTTTTGGGGAAAGCAACTCAGACAGTTACCAAACACTGACCCAGCACCGATTACTCTCCAGACACTAAAATAGCCCTAGGACTATTAGGACTGTATTAATGAAAGGACAAGTACCACCCAGTACCACCTTAGCTCACGCCCCTCAGCTTCTAGCTTGCTGCAGCCCTCTCCAAATAAGCTGAGCTCCTTTGCAAACAGAAGGTCTTCTCGGACTACGTTGTCTAGAGGGGGGCTCCTGACTCCAGCCCACCCCCACCCTGACTCCCATTATTCCCTGCTGCTGTTGTTGCTTACCTGAGCTGATATTTAAAAATCTGTATTTGTCTGGCATAGCGTATTCAACTGTTTATGTTTTGTCTGACCACTTCCCCAAGGAAAGGTAATACCATTGTCTTTGTTTACTGATGAATCTCAGCCCTTGCCAAGAAGTAGGTGCTCCCTGAACACCTGTTGACTAAATATGTACATATATTCCACTCCCCCACCTCCCGGGAACTTGCTGTCTATTGGGGGATGTGGACAAGTGGACGAACAGGAGGAGTGACAGTGCTTTACAGTGGTGGCGGTCACTGGAGCACGCTAGAGGAAAATGTGCATGCTTGCAGAGGGGTGGAGGGAACATGAGGAGAGGAGGGGAGTATGGAGGAATGAAGAGCTAAGCAGACACCAGGCAAGCATGCCAGGTTTAGCCAGGTAAGAGGGAGAAAATGAGTGTTCTAGGCAGAGGGAGCAGCAAGTCAAAGACACTCAGGTGAGCAAGTGAGCCACATCTGAGCCGTGCAGTTGGCAGGACAGGAGCAGACACTGTAAGATGGGAAGAAAGTGGTGACTCCACTCAGGAGGCAGCAGGGACGTGTCAGGTCTGGTCTAGCAAGGATCTGAAAACTATGGCCCCTGGGCCATGTCCAGCCACATCCATTCATTCACGTATGGTCTACAGATGCTTTCAGGTTACAGTGATAGAGCTGAGTCCTGACAATAATGACCCTATGGTCCAAAAAGGCAAACCTATTTAGTATCTGGTCCTTACAGAAATAGTCCGTCAGCGTGATGAAAGCTTTTAGGAGGCGGTTAGGTTTTTGGCATGACAAATCTGCATTCCAGAAACACCACTCTGGCTACAGTGGAGAGTGTGGCTGGAGAGAGGGCAGGGCTGCTGCTGGAAGAGGAGCATCGTCTTATCCCCCAGTCTGCAGAAGCTCTGCCAGCAGGACCACACCTCAGTTCTCTTTGTACCCCTGTTGTGCCAAACATGGTAGGTGACTCACAAATGCTCTCAAGTGAATGAACGTACGAACGAAAGAGCAAGTGAAGATGAGAGGACGAAGGGACTGAAAACAAGTACCCTGGCACCGAAGCCCCGCACAATAAAACATTGTGATGGTGATGACAATGGTGATGATGGCAGTAAAAAAAATCAACACATTTGATTCTCTGCGTCAGTCTCTTCAGTAAACACATTACTTACACGAGCTCACTGAATCCTCTCAACAACCTCCTAATGAGGAAACATAACCCCTCATTTTACACATGAGGAAACTGGGTCAAATGGCACACCAAGATCACATGAGTGATTGGTACGTGAAGCAGTCATGGTTTGGACTCGGATCCACCTTTCTCTAAAGTTTATCTTCCTTCTTCCCGACTCTCCCAGGACTGTGAAGTGCACCTCCCTCGGCTGGAGCAGACCATGGAAAGACTAATGTCAATTATGGGCTAGTTAAGGCTTCCTCTGTCACATCAATGCTTAGAAAGCCAAGTACGGACTAAATGAAGCATCTGTAAGACAAAGCCCTGATCATCCAAATGGATGCCAGTGGTAGCTGGTGGATCCCGCCTCAGCCTCACAAGCCTTCGCTCTGCAGTATCATAGGCCATCGTGGGGAAGGACTTAGCATCTGGTACGACAGGAACACTGGAGAAGCCTGCCAGGAGTAGTTCTACCAACTACATTTGACAAGCCCCTCCTCCTAATTGTCAGCCATCCACCGACTGGGGGAAGGTGGTTTCTCACTTTCACTCCTATCCATCATTCAATAGCTTACAGCTTAAAGAGAACCAGTTCCTGCCCCTCCATCCCCTCTGACGGACCCCTCTTGTTCCTTCTCCTTTTATAATTTGTCTTGGGCTGATAAGCCATTGGTCCTTAGCACCCCTGAGAAGCATTTCTGGGAACACAGTTGTTTAAAGGAGCTGATCACTCACTAGCAGCCCTGGAAAAGTGAGGAATACATACTGTGAGGATATTTTCCGGTGCAGAAAGAACGTTTGGTTAACTGTGACTTCCCTCATATCCCATGGGCTGCCCAGGAGGCCCTCAGCTGACTGATGAACACCTCTAAAACTTAATGTCCCATTTCTACTCATTTGGGTCCAATTCTTCTTTCTTTCAATGTTTCTTCTCTTGCTGATAATTGGATTTTTCCAAAGAAATTGACCAAGCACCTACTGGGGCCATCAGTTTATGGTTACTGCCAACACTCTGACCCAGAAGGTTTTTGAGAACAGCCCTGTAAAATCTCAGATGAGACCTTCCTGTGAAGATAAAAACTGCAGGTTGTCCCTGGAAGACAATATAATTTTATCTTATTTGGAGGCACTGAAAACCATGGTCGAAAAGCTCTTCCCCATAGAGCTGTATGTTTTTTCTTGTCACTGTATATAACTATCTGTGTTCTTAACTAGCTCCAATATCTTCCATACTGCTTTCCATTTCAGCCTACCTGTCAAAAATTGGATACTGTGCCCTTCTAGCTGGTTTGTGATTTATATGAAATCTTCCCAAGCAAAGGCAGCCTCATAAAATTGGTACTTCATACTAGCGCCTGAGGAATTCTGACCAGGCCCTGCAGAAGGAGAAGCCCAAATTACTTATACAGCATAAACAGTTTCTGTTTTCATTTTCTTAAACCTGTAGCCTGGAGAGGGATCACTTAGTAATATATTTGGGCACAGGTAACAGAAAGCTTCATACATAGTGGCTTAAACTAAGAGCACTTTGTTTTTCATACAAAATGAAAAGTCCAGAACTAAGTGGCCGCTGGTATGATGATGTCTGAGTCAACAACTCTTTGTTTCCTATGGTCTCAGCCTCATCACCAAAAAAAATGGTTGCTGCATTTCCATGGATATCCTTAGCTGCACAGGAGCCTGGGAAGTGAATATTTGGCTTTCCTGGGCTGCGGAGGGGAGGTAGGCAATGGTAAAAGGGCTGGGAATGGTTATTTTTTTTTTAAACTTTTAAGTTAACAATGTCTTGTTAGTTTCAGGTGTACAGTAAAGTGATTCAGTTATACATATACATGTACCTATTCTTTTTCAAATCCTTTTCCCATTTAGATTGTTAGGTAATATCGAGCAGAGTAGGGCTGGGAGTGGTTATTCAATCAGCCAAACTGAATAAGCCAGTCTGCTCCAGAAATTTACTGGGAGAAAGAGGCAGAAGTAAAATAAGCATTCATGGCATTTTATAAAAGCAAGATCGCACAGTCAAGCCCACTCAGCATCTAGTCATTTCCTTTTCCCTGGACAGTGCCTAGAAAGCCCTGTGCCTTATGTGCTAAATTTAACACTTCCCCACCAAGTGAAATGTAAATTTCTGCTTGAATTTTATTTTCCAACATAAAGCCTGGCACAAATCTTTAAAGTAAAATGCATGACTGAAATAGTAAAAATAAATTGGAAACAACGTTTACGCCTATTAAAAAAAAGCAAATAAATTTTGAAGTAGTCAATCAATGGACTATCATGCAATAGTTACAAAGTATGAAAAGCAGTATAGAAAGTTATAGATGATTTTATGTAAAGCAAAAAAAAAAAAAAGGCAAATTGCCAAGTATGACATACGTGCATTGCATTTTTGTAAGAAGTATTTATACATATATACATTTTTAATGGACTTGAAAAGGTCTAGAAAGACTGTACTGAAATATTATCAGTTGTTAACATTAAGGAGTGAATTTTGGAAGCAGAATTTCATTTTAAAATTATTTTTGTATTGTTTCAATTTCTTCCAATAAGCATGTACAACTTTTGTAACTAAAAAAAAAGATTTTATTAAAACAAACATCGATAGCCAGTGGGAAGCTGCTGCATAACACAGGGAGGTCGACTCGATGATGGGTGATGACTTAGAGGGCTGGGATAGGGAGGGTGGGAGGGAGTCGCGCGAGGGAGGGGATGTGGGGATATATGTATAAGTACAGCTGATTCACTTTGTTGTACAGCAGACACTGGCACAACAGTGTAAAGCAATTATATTCCAATAAAAAGCTTAAAAAAAAAAAAACCAAACCAACCAAACAAAAAAAACCCCTTATCGTTACCAAAGGGGAGAGGGAGGGTGAGATGGACAAATTAGGAGTATGGGATTAACAGATACAAACTACTATGCTTAAAAGAGATAAACAACAAGGACTTACTGTACAGCACAGGGAATTATATTCAGTATCTTGTAATAACCTATAATGGAAAATAATCTGAAAAAATATAACTGAATTACTTTGTTGTACACCTGAAATAAACACAATATGGTAAATCAACTATACTTCAATTTTTAAAAAATCTTGTTAAAATTGCAAATTTAGACAATCTCTGGGTAACCTGAGCAAAGTAAATTCAGACCTGTCATTAGATAGCTGTGCTGCTTTTAACTTACATTTCGATGAAAAAATGTAAAATCAAATAAAACCACTCCCTTTCAGAATTATCTTCATAATATCTTCAAATTATTTACATTTGGGGGGGCAATATAAGAATGGGGAGAGAAAGGGTTATTATGGGATTATATAAAATCATGTGTGTGAAACTTGAAAATTGTAAATAAAGTGCAATAGAATTTAAAGAATCTTTCATTCAATAAAAAATGTTAAAAATTAATTTATAGAGAATGTAAATGGCATCATATTTTTGACTTGTTCATTTATTAAAATATTTTGGCAAAGTCACTGTTTACAATCAAGGTAAGACTATTTCAAAATATACCGGGGAATATATGCTTACATATAAGTGTCAGTCTTTAGTTGAGTAAAAGTGTAACTTATCTTTCGTCAGGTTCAGTGATGGTCATTGTTTTTACAGGAATCCACTCCCATTCTCTCATACCCATCATAATGGAATAATAAGAAAAAATAAAAATTCCACAGAACTTCTCACCTAGAACTGAAGACATTTCTCTGACATCTGATTTAAGAGTCTTATGAATTACTTTCTTGCCTTGTAGTGTTTTTGAATTTGACATTTTTTCTGGAGAAATTTGATCTTAGATCACTGAAGAAAATCATTGATATATATCTTAACTGCACACTTTTGCTTGATAGGAAAATTAGAGTAAGATAAAGGCATGGAACACAGCCACTGTTTTGTAATTTAATAACACGTATAGAACATGCTGGCATGAACCACTCCTTGTCAGAAGCCATGCTTTCATGATAATGTAGAATGTTTAGAATGTCTTTAAAAACTAAAGTCACAATCCTTTAACTCCATCTTTTAAAAAAGACTAGGCTTTAGTTACCATGTCTATAAATAGAAAGTAAAAGTCGAGTTGGGATTCTATTCTGGATGAATTCAGGGTATTTCATGTGTCTTCTTTAAAATTTGAACACTTCATGAACTAGCATTATATTTATGTCCATAAAGCAAATTAGAGTAACACAGGATTATTTGGGGGAAAAATACTGATCCACAACTAGCTGGCCACATTCAATTAATTCTTTTCATTAGACTGCGTGGCTCAGAGAAGTTTCTCTCATTTTGTCTCCTTTAAAAAAAAAATTAAAACAAAAAGAATTTTGTCTTAAATGCAGCTTCACTTTAATAAAAGACAAGTACATGGTCCCATGAAAAGAACAGGAGGAGCTGGTTTTTTTGTTTGTTTTTCATTTTTGTGCTTGTGGCTATATTACAAATAAATAAAATCCAGGGTTTACCACCTACAAGCCAGGAACATGAACAGGCATCATATTTAAGCTCATGAACTAAGAGGCAGAAACCAAGAATGAGTCATAAAACCATTTATTGTCAGAAGAATTTTAAAACATGCAAATAACTATGTAGAGAGATTCAAAAGCCTTTCTATATTCTACTTGCTTTGCATATCTCACGGGCAAGTTGCATCTCTCCATTGTTCATACTTGAAGACATTTGTGAAGTTCTGATTGTTCTGATTCTTGACCTGGGAATCAATGTCTGAACCTCCCAAACATAATTAGTCATCAGAACACCTCTGGAGTAACAGGGAACTTGCTACCATGTGTTATTTTGATTATGTGATGGAAAAGAAGCAACCCTGACACAGGCAGTTAAAAGGCAGCATATATTCATTTGAAAAATACCCCCAACACTAGAGAAGTTCTAGAGAAAGTTTGAAGTATACTCTAAAGTAACATTTTCTGATTATAATTCTAGTCATAACACAACTGCTGCTGCAATTTAGGGAGCTTCTATTTGTGTCCAGCAAAACTTGTCTTTAATGGCTGTAATGGGCTTCACAGACATTATATCTCATTAAAATCTCATAACTCTGTGAAGTAGCTATCATCAACACCCCCCTTTCAGAGCTGGGTAAACCATGGCTTAGAGGGGTTAGGTGATGCATCCAAGGCCACACAGATAGAGAATGACAGTTCGAATACATGAGTTCTTAGCTATACTAAAAGGGACAGTTAATCATAAAATCTAAGTGGTCACTGTTTGAGGACACTCGTGAACAAATTCATTTTTAAAAAACTAGTAAATGAAAAGGAAGCATCCACCTTTTATCTTGCCTTTTCTTTAAGAATGCTACTAGTAAGCGATCTAATAATAGAGGAGAGGATGTTTCCTTTCATAGAACTATTCACCTAATAATGAAGAAGGAATAATAGAATTAGAATATCACCATTTTGCAACCTGTTATGGACTGAATATTTGTGCCCCACCTATTTACATGCTGAACCCCTAACCTCTAGTGTGGCTGTATCCGGGGATGATGCCTCTAAGGAATTAATTCAAGTTACATGAGGTTAAGAGTGGGGCCCTGGTCCCATAGCATTAGTGTTCTTTTATTACTGTTATTTTTTTATTGAAGTATAGTTGGTTTACAATGTTGTGCCAATCTCTGCTGTACAGCAAAGTGACTCAGTTATACACATACATACATTCTTTTTTTAATATTCTTTTCCATTATGGTTTGTTCCAGGACACTGGATATAGTTCCCTGTGCTATACAGTAGGACCTTGTTGTTTATCCATTCTAAATGTAATAGTTTGCATCTACTAACCCCAAAATCCCAGTCCGTCCCTTTTCCTCCACACCGCCCACCCCCACCATGCAACAAGTCTGTTCTCTATGTCTGGGAGTCTGTTTCTGTTTTGTAGATAGGTTCATCTGTGCCATATTTTAGATTCCACATATAAGTGACATCATATGGTATTTGTCTGAAACTAGAGATTGTCATACTAAGTAAGTCAGAAAGAGAAAGGATTAGTGTTCTTAAAAGAAGAAACCCAGAGCTTGCTCCCTCTCTCTGTCTCTCTCTCTGTGTGTACTGACCAAGGAAAGGCCATTGTGAGCACACTGCAAGGTAGAAGCCACCTACAAGCCAAGAGAAGAGGCCTCAGAATGAAACCTACCTTGTAAGCACATTAATCTTGGACTTGTCAGCCTCCACAACTGTGAGAAATAAATTTCTAATTTTTAAGCCACCCAGTCTGTGGTACTTTGTTATGGCAGCCCAAGCTAAGACACAACGCTTAACACTAATCTAAGCACTGATGACTGATAACACGAAAAGAGAGACAGCCAGATATTATGTGCCTCTAATGGAAGAAGATATTACCAATTTTGAGGTAGTCTTTGCAAAAAAAGAAAAAGAAAAAGAAAAGAAAAAAAAACCCACCTTAATTTGATCAAATCTCTATGTCCAACTGCCAATTTACAAAAAATACAGAAGAGAGAGAGAGACGTGTAAAATGATATCACAAGGGTGAAATCAGCAAAATCCAGAATGTGAGAAACTCTGTAGGTGGAAAACACCTTGTTTGTTCAAGAATAACAACAATAAGCTATGAAAATGTACAGATAATGAAACAGAGGAGAAGGGGAGACTGAGAGAGAAGAGCTTATAGATGAAAGGTCTTAACAGATATATCAAAAATCCAGATTTCAGAAAACTAAAAAAAAAAAAAAATCATGAGATTAAGAGAGGTATTTGGGAATTTACAGATATTTGATGACACTGACTTACTGTTCATTTGTAAGATATGCGAAATGATGTTATAGTATTTTTGTTTTTAGTACCTTTGAGAGATATACACCAATTTATTACAGGAGAAATGACTTGATGCTTGGGGAGTATAAAAGGAATAACGTTAGTTATGAGTTGATTATTGCTGGAGCGATGAGGAAATAGAGGCTCATTATATTATTCTGTGTTTCTTTATATGTTTGAAATTTTCCACCATTAAAAATTTTTACAAACTGAGATCATATTATAAACCAATCTAGATACACATGTCCATATATAGTCAAAATCCAACAGTTTTAAAAATTTAATATATATGTGAACAGTTTTCAAGGATTTTTAAAAAAGGATATTCAAGAATAATCTTAAAACTTTTGAGAGGATTACTTTTTAAAGTAAGGATGTCTCATTCTGTTTTATTATTATAATATTGCAGGACTTAGAGGAAAATATATTCTCTTTTAACACAAATTTTCTCTCTTAATAATCTTTTATCGATCGTTCCAAGAACCCATTAAGTTCTGCCTGATTATGAGAGAGCAGCCTTTTCTCATTATGTTTTAATGAGATGAAAGATCACCATCGCCTACAGGACTATACATTCCATGTAAAGGACATTATTTCCTAGACAATAAGACAAAAATTCCCACCATCATTCAATAATGTCTTTCTATTGATTAAATTCAAGAGGTAATAAAATATATCAAATTACTTAATATTTAATAGATTGGCTTTAGTTTCTGAGGACTAATGTTGTTCAGGGCAGCTCATAGAGACCATAACCATAAGCACAGACATAAATATTATCCCAGCTCCAGCACTGCAGAAGAGACTGCAAATACATAGCCATTCAGTGACGGTGGAACTAAAAGACAGAGTGACCTTTTCTAAACATTTTAGCTTCTGTCTCCCAAGTTAAACTTAAACCACTTCTTAACACATCTAGCAAGGTTAAAATACCACCAGAGAATCATCTTATTTGTTCAGGGGACTCAAAGACGAGTAGGCAAAAAAAAAAAAAAAAAAAGTGACAATTCTAAAAGAAGGGATTTGCATGGGGTCTAGAAAATTGGAAGATGTGGAAATAGAAATGTAAGTGGAGACTGCCTTGCAAATAGAAATGCCCAATAAAAATGCATTTAAAGAATGTGAGGAAAGCTGGTTAAAAAGTATAAAGCAATTTTATTCCAATAAAGAGCTTAAAAAAAAAAAGAATGTGAGGGATAATTCTTCCTCTGGGACAGCAGTCCCCAGTCTTTTTGGCACCAGGGGCCGGTTTCGTGGAAGACAATTTTTCCATGGGAGGGGGAGAAATGGGGGTGGTTCAGGCGGTAATGCGAGCGATGGGGAGTGCCAGATGAAGTTTCACCCCCTTGCCCGCTACTCACCTCCTGCTGTGTGGCCCAGTTCCTAATAGGCTGTGGACTGGTACCCGGGGGTGAGGAACCCCTGCTCTAAGAGACACGAAGTAGTCACTGCATGGGGCTCCAGGAATTATGCTGAGTTGGAAAGGAGGGAAATTGGGAGGTCCTACATAGAAGGATCTTAATTTTCTTAGCAGGTGGATAAATGAAATCAAATAATGAACAGAAGAGAAGGAGGAGATTAGGAATTTGAGGAACTAGGAAAAAAAAGCTCGAATACCTACTGAAGAGGTGGAAAGAAATGAACTAAAAATGAAACAAGAACTACAAAAGTGCATGATGCCATTATGCTATTTGCCTTGCTTGGCTGGAAGCCCTCTGATGGCAAGGGCTGTCTCTTGGTTATCTTCACATCCCCCATACTGCAGAAGTGCTCTCATCATGTCTGTAAATTAATTCAGACATGTAATTTGTGCAAGTACACCCAGAGCACACCTCTAAGACCTGTCAGATACACACAGAAGTAAACTAAAAAGCAGAACAGAATAGTAGAGCCAGAGTTCTTTGATGAAGGTAAACAAAAACCAACATGCCAGAACTGTCGTCGGGGTAAACACAACACTTAGCTCATAGAGGGTGTTTCATAGTAATTTGTTGAACTAATGGAAATACGTCCCTTTTCTCCCTCCAAACAGGGCAGGACCCACAAGTTTATATCAAAGTACTTAGGAGTGGTCCACTAGAAGTGGTTCAAATTAGATTCTAGAAGGAAACAAGTAGCACTAGAAGTAGAAGAAAAGCCATCCACATAAAATTTGAAATAAGGGAAAGAAAGCAAAAACAATATGACAAAAATAGATCAAGAAGAGTGATAATAATTGAATGACAACATTCCAAGGTGTGAGATCATCCTGGAAGTTGGAAGAAGATAAACCTGTTTTGGGGAAAATGTGACTAGTATTTGATTTCAGTTTACTCTTTGGGAAGCTACTGAAGACGATGGACTTACTTTACAGGAAAATTCTCATCTCCACATTTATTTAAACATTATCATACAGATTCAGTGCAGAGGCTCCCTAATAAACCACGTCCAGTGATCCAAAGACCTCAGGCTGAGAACCACTGCTCTTAAAGAGAAGCACAACTTTTCAGGTGCCACAGCTGGTAGCAGACCATCTACACCTCCTACTAAAACCTGGCCCTCACGTTCTTCCGACAGTTACTGTTCAGGCAAGTACTCTTTCCAAGGGACCCGCTCCCCCCCGCCCCCTTCCCTTGCCAACTGAGGTTTCTGATTCCACTTCTTCCAAACTTCCCTAACACTATGTCACTTTCTTTAGAATTATGTCCTTATCTCATTCCATATGCAATGGAACTCTGTCTCTTATGAAAATCCTGGTTGTGGATTTTTTTTTTTTTTTTGAGCCAGAATGCTTCTTACAAGGGGCTTAACCTGAAAGCAAATCACGTCACTGAAATGGTAAACCACACAATGTTCCACAGTAAAGTGTAAAGCCAGCGGCTTTCTCTTGCTCCCTCAACTACAGAGGAAAATGGCAAAAGCCTTCTGGGAAACCTGCTGGCAGATGGGAGACCTCAGTGACTCTGTGTGGCATGGAATTGATCTCTAATGGAATAACCCGGTCTCTAAGGAATGTGGTTAGCAGCGGCTGTGGCAGCTGAACTTGTCTGTCTGCAGAGCAGAGGAGCCTGGCAGGAATAATGGACCATGACCTCCACTTACTTCCCTGATGGCCCTGGGTCTGGACGCCGCCCACCAGCACACTTCCCCTTACAGGAAACCGAAAGGTGTCCCCGAGAGGCTGATGGGAGAGTGTCAAACCTTATGGTGTTTGACTTCCTTATCAGAGATTGGTTGGAAATGCATATTTTAATACACACTGAAGTATGCAAAGAATACTCTTTCCCAGTCTAGTGTGTTCATTTCTTCCCAGTCATGATAGATGTGAGAGGATACCATCATTTGAAAGAGATACGTCTCAGCTCATTTTCCATCAATGCACAGTTTAGTAAGGGCACCTCCCTGACCTCTGTTATCAGTGACTCTAGAAAGCTGGTTCCCTACAATCTGGAAATAAAGTGTAACTCAGTGACCTAATAAGTATAAATTCACAGCACTGAATTTGAGGTTTTATTTGATACATGGCTCTTCTTGGAACAATCTTTTCTCCAAGGCAATTTTATCAGATGTCTGTGGATGTTTTCCTTAAAATTTAAAAAAAAATTCTAAATATAAATATTTATTGTCTGCCTACTAAGTGCCAGGTGTGTAGGTGCTGGAGATGGATAGAGACAGAGATAGATACAGAAACATATTGATGCAGTTCTCTTGGAGCTTAAACTCTGGTGGGAGCAACATGCAGTAAATGAATAAACCAATATAAAATTGTGATAAAAGAAATGAAGGTATGAGCTGGTACAGCAATGGAATAACAGTGGGGCTTTCTTAGGTAATAAGGTGAACAGGGAAGCCTTCTTTGAGGAGGGAACACTCAGGCCCACAAGACTAAAAGGAGCTAGCCATGGAAAGAGTGATAGATGGATGAAGGGAGAATTTGGGAAGAAGATTCCAAGAAGGGCAAGAGCCTGGCATATTCAAGGAATGAAATGAAGCTATTGCAGTTACACTGGGCAAGGAGAGCAATAGCATAAGATGAAGCTTCAGGCAGGACCAGCAAGGTCCTCAGAAGGAGTTTGGATTTACCATATGACATCTGCTTGTTATTTATTTTCAAGTCACATTATAAGAATTATTATTAATAAAATACTCATAACCGAGAGTAACTAATGTGTAAGGAGCATTTCCTACATGCCAGACCTGGATATAGTGCTTGGCATGTGTTATCTCAAATGACCATCTCAATGTGCCTGCAGAGTGGGTACTATCCTGGTTCTGCAATGGGGAAACTGAGGCTCGTAACATGGTGATTTTTCTAATATTACACAGTGAGTACATGGTAGAGCCAGGGGTCAAAACCCTGACTGTCTGATTTGAATTCTTAGCCAAATCCAGTAACACTCTCCTTCTTTTGAACTTCAGCCATACCTTGAAGCTTTCAAAGACAAGCAGAACCTGCCCCTGGATGAGAAAATGGAGGGACCTGGGCTCTTTTGATCTCACTGAGTCTTAACACTGTATCTGGCAGATGCTGGGATGGAATCCAAAATCCTAAGGGAACCAGTGGTCTGTGGGGAGAGGATTACAAGCAGTGTTTTGACACAAGCCCAGGAAAAGGCCAGAACAAAGATGTAAGAAGGTGTCAGACGTGCTTAAGTAAAAGGAGGAAGTTGCCGCGTATGGCTTTTATCCGTTGATGTGTTTATGTTCCTTGGGAAGAAATGGTCGACAAATGCCAGAGGGAAGTAGAAAGAGCTGGGTAATGTAGAGCTTGCTTCATAGGAAGCTGATCTCCTTAATGATTATGATTATTGTAATGTTCTCATTTCTTAATGCTACAAGTTCAACGGAACATTGGAAATGAAACAACAAACCCATTTACCTGGTATGGCATTAAAACCCAGGGCTTAATGAGTATTGAAAGGCTATGTTCCTAAAAGATGACTCCTAGAACCCACGGGAACAGCCTCCTTTGAGATATGCTCCATCTCAGCCCATGGTACCTCCTTCTGTCCCATCACGAAAGTGTAAACCTGAGTCTTCCTGTATTCCTCCTTCATCTCATCCATTCAAACAGTCCCCTGGCTTTGTTGGTTCTGCATTCTTAATATTGATCAGAGCTTCTCTATTCACTTGCTACTGCTTTGACCTAGGCCACCATCACCACTGGCCCAGAGTAATGATGTGGTCTCCCCTCAGCTGCACCTGCCTCCAACCTTGTCCCTGGACATCCAGGCTCCATTCTGCTCCAAGGGCCATCTTTCCAGAATCCAAGTTGAACTACCTTGCCTCCTTTTCGCATTTATCACCATTGAATGGCCCTCGTTGCCTACCTGATCAAGTGTGACTTCCTTAGCATGGCACGCAAGGCCTTCTGTCTTCAGGTCCCTGCCTCCCTGCCTCTCTGGCCTCATCTCTCATTACTTTCTAGGAAGAACAAATGACTTACTACCCACCCCACCAAGTTATTAGCCATTCTTTGCCTATAAGCCCTCACCTATGTGTCTGTCTTTTCCTAGAGTGATCATCTGTGTTTTAAGACTCTGTTCAAGTGCCACTTTCTCTATGAAGCTATTCTTATATCACTCCTTTATAACTTGGTGGTAGACAGAATAATGACCCCCCCACCCCCCAAAAATATCCGTGTACTCATCTCCTACCATGTAATTATCTTACACAGTAAAAGGGACTTGGCAAATTAAATTAGGGACCCTGAGATGGGGAGATAATGGTGGATTATCTAGGTGGGCTCAATGCAAGCACGAGGGTCCTTATAAGAGGGAGACAGATAGGTCAGAGTCAGAGAAGAAGATATGACGACAGAAGCAGAGGTGAGACAGGGAGAGAGAGAGCAAATTTACAGATGGCTAAACCAAGTTACTGGCTTTGAAGATAGAAGAAGGGGTCATAAGGAATGCAAGAGCTTCTAGAAATTGCAAAAAGGCAAAGAAAAATGATTCTCCCCTGGAGCCTCCAGAAGGAATGCAGCCCCAATGACACCTTGATTTTAAGATTTCTCACCTCCAGAACTCTTAGATAAACTTCTGTTGTTTTGTGACAAAGTTTATGGTAATTGCGGCCACAGGAAACCAATACACATTCCCTGTCCTTCCTTCCCTCTACCACAAGGGAAAATTGACCCCTCTGTCTTTAAGCTTCTATTGGACCCTTTATACTTTATAATTTACATACCTTCTTCTCCTAATAAGAATATAAATGCTTAAAGGCAGTAACCACATCTCTTCCATATTTATGCAAGAGCACAGGGCTAGAACATACACAGCCATTCATTCATTCATTTATTTGTTCACTCATCTTCTCAAATATACACTATTTATTGAGTGTTTAGCATGCACCAAACACTGCTATGTTCAGTAAATGCACTGAAGAGCAAAAACAGAGGCTTCCTGACTTCAAGGAGCTTATAGTTTGATGGAAGAGTGGACATCAATTAAATCATCCCCCAAAAGAATATGAGTTGACTGAAGGAGGTAAAAAGTGGATGAAAGGTACTCAGGGTGGGCAGAGGGAACGGAACACACAAAGGCTCTGTGGGAAGATGGAGCATTTGAGGAGCTGAGCTGGATGAAGGCCAGCAGGAGGGCAGGATCTGGAGCGGCAGGCAGGGGCTGGATGCCACAGGGGTGTGGCTTCCCTTACAGATTCTGACCTCTCACTTAACACTGAAGATTTATTGGAAAGTTTTAAGCAGGGGACTGGATGAGCAGCCTTGAACTGAGAAATGATCACTCTTGTTATTACGTGGAGAATGCTTGGAGAATGGTGTGGGTGGGCAGAAGAGGGAAAAACGATGAGACCTTTTATGGGAAATTGCAAGAGAATAAGGGAAAGCAAGAGAGGTGAGACTGGAGATGGAGAGAACCACACAGATGAAGGGATATTCTGGAGGCAAAATTGACAGGATTTAGTGCTCAGTTGGATGTTGGTGGGCTAGTGAGGCGTCAAGGATAGATTTTTTGAATGAGGGAAAGCAGCATGTTCCTAGAGCTTGGGAGCAGAGAAATCAGAGTTGAGTACTGGATAGGTTGCAAAAATGGGTGAAATTCTTTGCAGCTACTCCCATTAAGAGGTAGAGTCTATTTTTCCAACTCTTGAATTTGTGGTGGCCTTGTGACTTGCCTTGAGCAATAGACTGTGAGGAAAGTGACATTCTGTGAGTTTCAAACTTAAGTCTTAAAAGGGCTTGCAGCTTTCATGCTCACTCTTGGAACCTCAAGACTGCCATAAGAACAAACCCAAGCTAGCCTCCTAGATGATGAGGAGTAAGTTGCCCAGTCATTGCCATTTTCCCAAGTGAGAGATAGTTCAGATAACCTCTAGAAAGAGAACCATCTTATTAACTAGAAAATGACCACAGATGCATCATGAGTGAGCCGGTCAAAACCAGCAGACATATTACTTAGCTGAGCTCAGGCCAACTTGTTGAGCCACAGAATCATGAGCTACATAAACAGTGTGGACTGAAGCCATGAAGTTTTGGCATGGTTTGTTATGCAGCAAAAACTAACTGATACATAAACTCAGAGAGAGAGAGAAAAGCAGAGGGCAGTGCTATCTAGGTAAATAACAAATTCAAGGAAGACCTTATGCCACTTTATTAACATAACAATTCAATGACCTTATCATATATCAAAAACAAACTTTTAGGGCCCCAAATACCCTGACTTTCACAAAAGGTGCATGCACAACTAGGATTAGGAGTAGACAAGGTAAGAAGAAAATTAACTGAGGGTCTCAAAAGGAGAGAACAAGTCATAAGAAGTTTGTAGAAATTTCCCCATTTAGAGTAAACAAAGGCAAGACCGGCAAGTCAATACCAAATTTGTTGTGATTAGTAATACCCAAAGCATCAGCCAGAAGTAAGGTAATTATGTAACCTTCCACATGCCAGGCAAGAACAGTCAAGGCACTGGAGACTCCCCCCCTTCCTGGACCAATACTTGCTAAATATTCAATGTGCTCCTAACAGGGTTTGTGCTCTGTGGACCTGTGTAATTCTTCAGGGGACCTTTTCCCTCTTTCTAAGGTAATGCAAATTACAATTTGCTCCACTGACACTTCTGACCCTTTATTAAGGGCAGGAGTTTAATGACTTATTCTGCAAGTTCTTTTCACTTCTTCCTGTTTTCTGCTAATAAAGTCAGTTTGTTAGATGTTGGGGCACTTGAAGCTCTCTTCAATCTTATTTTGGCCGAATTTATTTTAGTGGATGCAAGAAACTTCACTGAAGCACTTATTTAAATGAGCCTTCTGTGCTTCTTGTGTTGTGCGTATTGGTGAGTTCTCACACGTCCTTAAGTTCTTAGGGGAAAAACAATGACCTATTAGGACTTTAAGGAAGAAAAATGAAATAAAAAAAGGATCACTCTAAGTGGAAATATCAGTTCAAGACAACGAAGTTACTACAATAAAAAACCTAACTGGAACTGAAAACTATCCTTGGCAAGTCAGAGTTTATACAAAGAGAAAACACCAAGGGGTTTACCAGGAAGATGGTTCTTGCCCTGGGAGGGGGAAAACAACAGCGCTCAGGCATGGATCCGAGCCTCAGATGACTCCCGGAGAGGTGCTGTGAGGCAAGCTAGAGAAGGCATTCTTAGCTCGGAGAATGATGACCCCAGATAAAGAGAAAGGAGCAAAGGCCCAGGGCAGTAAGCGCACTGACTTAACCCCCAGCTGGGCTGGCCGTGCAACACAGCCCAGGGGAGCCCATTGTTGAGGTGCCCCTCCGCAGAGAGGGGATCTTCCCTGGGTCCACTACTTCTGGCAGAAATTACAAGGCAGTTTTTGTTGGTATTTGCATTTGGTCCTCATTCAGGGTGGACAGCTCCGATCTTATAACAGCTGAGAGGTGTCTCAGGATGGATTTGAGGAAAAGGACTTCAAGGAAGGGGAAAACAAACAAACAAAACCAAAGAGACTAGTGGCTACCAGAGGGGAGAGGGAAAGAGGGAGGGCAAGGTAGGGGTAGGGGATTTAAGATACAAACTACTATGTATAAAATAGATAAGCAACAAGGATATATTGTACAGAGCAGGGAATTACAGCCATTATCTTGTAATAACTTTTAATGGATTATAATCTGGAAAAACACTGAATCACATGCTATACACCTGAAACTAATATAATATTATAAATCAACTACACTTCCATAACAAATAAAAACATAAAGAGATAAATAAAACAAAGAAACACATGAACAACAACAAAAAAAACAAAGAGAAATTGGCTGGCTGGAGAGTGGGTTCACCTGAGGAGTCTTAAAGGTACTGATGGAATAGAATGTTCCTGCTGAGAAAGCAAATTCTACACGACTGTCACATTCATTCAACAAGCATTTACTGGGGGTCTACTCTCTGCCAAGCACCATGACTCAGAGACGGGGGAGTGACAGCAAAAAGAACAGGGCCTTGATGGTTGACGTCTATGTCAGAGTAAAAAATTTAATGGGAACAGGATAAACAATTGACATTTAGCATTGAGATCATTGAAGATACACACACACAGCTGTATATAAAGCAAAATGAGAGGAAATATGAGGGCATGTTTTTTGAGGTTTAGTACAACAAACTTACTGTGCGAGTAAATATACAAATCAGTTGGTGAATTCAGCAGAGCGTGGCTGTACCAACTTTCCACAAGAATTTACTACGCTACAGTAATTAACAATTTTTTTAAAAGAGGGAATAAAAAACAGTAACCCAACAAGTACAGTGAGTAGGGTTTTTTTTTAAGAACTTCTACTGTGTTTGCAAATTATAAAATATTATTTTCAAACACCATCAGGTCCCCCCCCTTTTTTTTAACTATGGAGGGAGCACTTAATATGAGATCTACCCTCTTAATAAAATTTTAAGTGTACAATATAGTTGACTAAGTTACAATGTTGTACAGCAAGTCTACAGAACTTACTCCCCTAACTTGACTAAAACCTTTTGCCCAGGTCTCTCTACTCTTGATATGTTCTGATTTTTAGCTCCAACCCATTTGTGCATGGCAGACACCAAGACTCACTGTGATGAACTATATATAGCTCTTAGCTTTGAGGACCTGGAGGAACGAGGCTAAAGAAAGATGCTTTCAGAACATTAATGTCTTTAAAATTGTGATTACAGGGAAAACTGCCCTTCAGTCACACTGTATTATTTATGAATGAATTTCTTTTTAACTGACAATCTTAACTTATGCTTAAGTTGACACATTTATGGATAAATACCTGCCTGGCCAGAACTATGGAGTCAAATACATTAGAAAATCATGTGCAGGGACTTCCTTGGTGGCACAGTGCTTAAGAATCCACCTGCCAATGCAGGGGACACGTGTTTGATCTCTGGGCAGGGAAGATCCCACAGCCGCGTAGCACTAAGCCCACGTGCCACAACTACTGAGCCTGCGCTCTAGAGCCCGCGAGCCACAACTACTGAGCCCAAGTGCCACAACTACTGAAGCCTGTGTGCACCTAGAGCCTGTGCTCCGCAACAAGAGAAGCCACTGCAATGAGAAGCCTGCACACCACAATGAAGAGTAGCCCCCACTTGCCACAACTAGAGAAAGCCCACCCGCAGCAACGAAGACCCAACGCAGCCAAAAATAAATAAAATAAATTAATTAAAAAAAAAGAAAACCATGTGTACTATGTATTTAGCTGTTTGTACTGCCATCAAGGTTGGCTGCATATACCAGGTGTTTACTAATGTTTCCTGAATCTTACATTCCGTATGTAGTCGGGGGGAAAAGGTAGCACTGCATGTCTGAATAACAAAGACGTGACCGATTATGACAGCAGAAAATTTCATTATTTCATTAGAGAAATAATTGCAAGCTGAGTTTGAACACTGTAATGTGAATTTTAACCTCAATGTAATAAGATGAGGAAATTAACGAGGCTGTTCTGGAGTCCAGAGGTGGCCATGGCACCGTGGAGCCCCGCTGTGTTCTAATCCTGCTGGAAGAGTTAGCATAATAGTTAGATCCACTTCTAATATTTTTCTCTTTTAATATATTCCATCTAATGTTTTCACTGATAGAATGTAGCACTGTTTGTGGACTAGCGAGAGAGTAAGAAGTAGGGATGTTAGAACTTCGAGGTATATTTGGATGTTTAGCTGGTAGAATTCACTAGGGTATATAATTCCAATTTTGAGTCAGTAAGAATAAACTGTTCCTAAATTTTAATCAGAAGGTGTTGAGACAGCAGTATTAGGAATAAAATGCTTAAAAAGCCCATTCTAAAACTTAAAGTTGCTTTGGAAAATTCCGTATGTTCCAAATGTTTTGAAGCTGATGTTCTATGCCTCATAAATTCCATTTGCCATTGTCTTATTTATTCCATTTTCATTCTCAGCACCATCATATTTAGATAACGGTAAGAGCTTAAACCCAAAATAACTTCCATAAGTCCCCACACTGCAGACCAATAACCTAGAGCCCTTATCTTTATTTTATGAGGCTTTGTAGAGATGGTCCAATAGGAGCGATTCTGTGGTAGAGTCCATGTTGGATTCGGGGTGACAGGGTCTTTGCATCATCATTTACCAGTGGTAAACCTCTGGTCAATTGAAAATGGTTTTTCTGAGCCTTGATAGAAAAGTCAATAAACAACTCATCTATTTGTTCCCTGGAGTTACTGTTAGTATCACATGGAATGATGTATAACTGTTAAGTTTTAGGAAGATGGAAAGGTGGTACCATTGGTCACCAAGTCTCGAACCAATTTAAGTTTTCCCAACAGGCTGACTCTTCATTTTAAAGAAAACCTAAAGAAAAAATTCATAAATGTGAAAAATAGTTATGTGCACGTTCTCTAAAACTTTTCTGGAGGTTTCCCTTGATAAATCTACTGTTTAATTCAATTTATAAAAATACGGTTTGAAAGAATAGCCCATTCCCTCCACCTGATTTATTTAACAGCTCTGCCCACTATCTAACATTTTCTTTTGGTGTTTATCACCCGTCTCCATCCTGCTGAGTAACATGTAACACTACTGCATCTCCAGTGCCTAGGAAACTTCCTTGCACTTAGTAGAATCTTAATAAATGTTTGTTGAATGCATAAATAAATGAATGAATGCAATGATAAGACATACATGCTAAATTAAGTTAAACAACACTTCCACATTAAAAGCAGGTTTTTCTTTATTGCAATGAATCTATAATTTCATAATTATGTCATAATACAGATAATTTGAGAGTAATGACTTGAAATTTCATACAACAACCAATAATAATAATTACAATCTAGTTAGTGTAGTACTATAAGCCACATGCTTATATACACTATTGAGAACCTCACAACAGCACCTCCCCCAATGGCGAGAATTCTTTCCTCACTTCACAGATGTAAGTCACGTAATTAAAAGTCACACAGCTAGCGGGGAATGGGACCCAGAATTTGAAACCGAGGTCTGGATGGATCATTCCACAGAGATAGTTCCTCCCGAAAGAGGATTAATTAAATGTAAAAATTAAATGTGATTTAATGTTTGTCTGACAATGTCTTTACTGCATCCTTGTTCTGGATAAATACTTTAGGAAGGATATTCAATGTTAATCTGACAGTCATTTTTCCCTTGGTGTTTAAAGACATTGTTACACTATATATTTTAGCATTTATTGCTGTTCTGAGAAGTCTACTTTTAATCAGAGCATCATTTTAAATAAATTCCCCAGGTGATTCTGATGTAGGTGGTCCATGGACCACACCAGAAAAAACAATTCTGGAGATAAAAGAGACTCAGAGCTTCTACAGAACATTCCTTCCCAACAGCTCCAGGCTCTTCTGTGGGGCAACCCTTGATTCCATTCATGAGGAGGGTTGAAGTCATCCCATTGAAAATACAGAGCAAAACAAATCTGGAGAAATCAAACAACTGGTCAGTTAGCATCACAACCAGAGCTGGAAGTCCAGTCTTTTAACTTGTTCTAGAGCTGACCTTGTGAAACTGAACGGTGCATGTGAATCATATGGAGATTACCTAAACGTGGATTCCAATACTCAGTAGGTCTGGGGTGGAACTGGAAAGTCTATGTTTCTAACAAGCTCCCAAGAGATGCCAGTGCTGCTGGTTCTCATTCCATCCTTTGAACAGGAAGCTGTAGAAGCAGCTGGTTGTCCCCCTTGAAATACGCTCAAGGATGAAGCATACTGAAGGACACAACACTCCTGATCCCACAAGCTCCGATTTACTTCAGGAAGGATCACTGTATTTCTTACTCAGACGAGCATTAAAATAACCCTCTCTGTCCTCATTCTACAGTATTTTCCAGAATATGAACCAAATGAGGAATGTCCTAATCAGCCTTTCACAGATTATCATTGTGTTTAAGAGCCTAGGCTTGGGGTCCAACACACCTAACTACAGTCTCATAATCACCATTCACAAAATGTGTGACCTTGGATAAGCGGCTCAGGCTCTCTCTGTCTCCTCTTCCCCACCCCGAAAATACTAATAGTGATCCCTCAGGATGCTGTTGGGAAGGTTCAGACTGTGTGAGCTGCAGAGCACAGTGCCTGGGAAACAGTAAGTACTGTCTAAACGTCAGCTCTGTGAACTCTTAGCATCATGTTGTGTGACCATCATGCCAATATTCCTAGACTTATGAAAGGAGTCCACACCCTTCAGGATTTGATGGGCTCTAATTCTTCCCTCTTTGAACTCCCTCAAAGAGTTATTATGAGGATTAAATGAATTAATATGCATGAAACACTTGGAGCCGTGCCTGTCACATAATGAGTATCCGCGATGGCTTAGCTTTTATTTTTAGCACTTACTACAATGATAATTAAGTCACTTTTGAGAGATTTTTAAATTGCCTCTTCCCCCATTAGACTGCAAGTCTTAGGAGAGCCGGGATGACATCTGTTTTAGGCCCCTCTGTACCCCACATCTTAACACTGCGCCTGGCACACAGCTGCTGCTCAATAAATATGGTAGAAACATAAATGACTGAGTGTGTGAACAAATGAATGAGTGAATAATTGGGAAAACATTCGCACCTTCCTGAAGAGATCCACGGAGGGGAGAAAAAGGCTTGAGAAACACTGTCTTACAGTGTAGAGGCCGCGGGAGAGAGAGACGGCAACCATATTGGGAAACTGGTCTCGGGGAGGGTTAGAGGGGGTGTCTTCCAGATTCCTCGGAGGATGAGGAATTTGTAAACACCACTCAGAGTAAAGAGGTGAGTCTAGGGAAAGGAGACCCGGAGAGGACTGCCAGCAGATAATGCTCCTGGAAAAAATATGGGCTAATCGAGTTTTCGGATCAAATGTGCTGGAGATGTGTTGAAGTAAATCAAATATGAGAAATGAGAAACCTTTGAATCTCCTGTATCAGGGGCTAATGAGAAACTCAGGGTGGGCAGCAAGAGGCTTTCCCTGAGCTTTGGTCCTCAGGGAGGAAAAAATAAAATTGGGATTTGTCAATTCGCTGAAGCAGCTTTTGGGATCATGTGGAGAGAAGAGGGTTAATAGTAGGTCAGAGGTCATGTCAACCCCCCTCTTCCCAACCCCTCACAATGAATGGATTATGCCTGCACAGATGGCGGGCAGAGGGTTCTGAGGAAGTAGAAAGGGGAATACAGAGGCATTCCTTGAGCTGAGCTGACCATAGGGAATTGCTTTATCCACATTGTATTTGGTTTTATTATAGTTAATCGTCAGTGAAGACACTCTGTCTCTGCAATTTACAATATGGACATAAATCTCCCCTTGAGATGGAATTACCCATCAAACCATTTCTAGACTACTTCAGATCCATCCCATAACTGCAGTTATGTTCTTGGTAGACTGGAGAAACATCCCCCCTCACCTCGTGCATGAATATCAAGGGCACTGAGCGAAAACTGACAGCAGAATGAACTTTGATTATACAGGGAAGGAAATAATGATACTATTGTCTAGGTCCATGTGGTCTCAAAAGGGTTTTCTCCTATCATTTATGAAAGCAATCCTCTCCAGAACTCTGGGGAGGGGACCCATTATTTCCATTTTACAGATGAAGAGACTGAGGCCCAGAGAAGGCTAGTGGATCGCCTAAGACCATGCATACTTTAAGTAGCAGACCCAGGATCTGAATCTACTTCCTCTCATTCTAAGTTCAGTTCTTCAAGACAATCCAGGCAGAAGACAGCTTTCTTGATGGGCATTCTGCCAGGCAATATACTTGGAATGCCTCTTATTTTGGCAAAAGTGACAGGGGTCTCAATGGTGACAGATACCTTTTAAAAGTTCATCAGAGGATCAAGGATGTGGGCCCAGGTAGTGTTGGAGTCACTCTCCTAGGAAAGCCCCTCATTGATCCAAGCTTAGGAGCACGTGCGATGAGCAGCTGTCTTTGATGTTTTCTCCGTGTCCATGACTCTCTTAAGATCCACCCTGGAGCTCAATGTCTCCTGTAGCCTCTAATGAGGCTGAAATACGGTTCAACTAACCCCAAACGTTCTTGGGTGTACTCAATTCAAAAACTAGGGTCCGATCTCAGGCGCTCAGGCATCTGGCGATAACCCAGAACACTTACATTTCTGGTAAATGCCAGGTCCATAAACTGGCCTTTCTCCATTTGAGATGGTTCTTCAGCTCATTGGGCTGGAAGAGCATTGCGCTCTGCTCTTATCATCCTTCTGTACTGAAGACACCATAAGGCCGGGAGAAACGCAACTCACCTTCTGGGGCTTCAATTTTCTGACTTAAAGAAACGAAGGTTTAATGTTTTACTGTCACCAGCAAGAGGTCAGATGGTTTGAGGATGTCATCTCTTCTTGCTGGGATGTTGACTCATACAGCAGGTACATCTTTCTTCAAAGCCCGCGCCCCAGCCACTCTGCTGGTCTGACCTCTAGGGCTTCCCGTGGCTTCTGCGACACATCACTCCACATTCCTTGAACTACTGCGGATGGGAATGAGGAAGGGATGCTGTTGTTTTCTATTTGCACTAAGAATGCAAAACCGCCCAGCTAACAAATGTTGAGTAAGGAGCCAAGCCTGTGGATCTCCATCCACTGCTACACTGCTGTTATTTCCAGCACAGCCTCAAAGAGAAAGAGGGTGCTTTAAACACACTTACTTGTGTTTTCTCATTAAACTTGATAACTCTGTCGAAAACCACTGGATTTTTGAGTCAGGAATCTGAGTGTGAATCTAAGCTCTATCCATTATTAGTTGCAAGAATTTCAGCATATAACAATTCTAAATGTCCATTTCTTCATCTGTTAAAAATTATAATATTTTTCTATTGCCTCATTTGTTGATTGCTGGAATCAAACGAGCCCATGTAAAACAAGTGAACTTGGTAAAGTGTTATACAGAAGTAAGGGATATAATAGTAAAAAAAATATTCTGAATAAATGAACAAGTGAATGAACACCCAAAGTGAACCCGATAACGCCAGTTAGATCTAATTCCTACTACCAGTGAAAATCTCCTTTCCTCTAGGCACCCTCTCTGTCTACTCTTCTAGCCTCTTCACTTTTCTGTCCTGTTGTAGCTTCATCCCTTTCTTTCCTCTCCCAACATCGGACAAGAGTGAGAATAGCCTATCAAATCTGAGGATGACCGGGAGCGGTAAGTAATGCTTAGAAGGCACAACCACAAGACGTCCCCCGGCTCCCCACCTCCGGACCACTCCATTTCAGCCACACAGGAATCACATCAGTAGATAACTGGATTCACTCGCATTCCTTCACTGACCATGAACCAAAAGCACATATTTCCTGCAAATGTCTTACTAGAACAGTTCAATTATGCTTTTAAAACGACACAACCTGAGCCACGAAAGAGAAACTAGGTTTAGATGAGAAAATGGAAAATGAAGACATTTAGTTCTGGGAGCGCAGATACAATGTCTATCTGGTTCATCGCCGTATCTCCCACGCCTTGCATGGTACCTGGCACATGGTAGGCATCCTTAAATATTTGCTGAATGCAAGAATAGCCTGGTGAAGTCAACACTCCAAGCCTTCCCTCAAATCTGCCCTCAGTTAAAACAAAATATTTTTTGGTCTCAACCATTCAATTTCATAGGAAGGCAAATTGAATGTCATAGGTTTTGAAAAATTATATCCCTTTTCTTCCGTTATTCAAAGCTAGATAAAGATATATGGGTTCATCACTGAGAGGTGGATCTTAGTATGGTGACTTGAAAAGTCCTCACAGTAATCATCTATGTTGGGCACAAATGTTCTTAAAGCCGTATTTTACCAGAAATAAAGCAAGTCTAAAATATTTGTCATATCTTTGCCAGAAAGCCTACACGGAGACAATGTGTGGTAATTTGGGAGGATTTAAAGATTCTGTAAGCAGGGCTAAAGTCACATGGGGACTATCAATAGAAGCCTTTACCCCCAACCTGCCAGTCCTCCCAAAAAACCCTAATGACATGATTACTCACTTATATTTGGCCAACCCAAAGCTCCACAGTGAACTGATTGCCCTGTGTTGGGAATAAGCTTTCCAGAAGCCGTAGTGGAATACATTTGAAGTTGCCCAGGAACCATTTTCCATTAAGAATTTTGGCTAGAATCTGTTCAAAAATGATCACTGTAAAATATATTAATTATGCAGATCCATTAGTCTGCAGAGTAGAGAGACTGAGGTGTTTCCATTTTCCACTCATCCCTAATCTTTAAACATTTAAAGGCACACCAATGACCAAGAGCCTCTTCTAGAGGACTGAATACTTCGCGTGCTCCTTTCAGGCTCAAAATCCTCCCTGCTTCCGTTTTCTTAGACAAGTATGGAACAGGACCACCAGCTCTGTCTGTACACCAGCTTTAGAATGTTTGATGACAGATTCGAGCCTCGTCCAGCACTCATTATGTCTTAACACCAGATGCTTCCTCCATACTTAATAGATCATTTTTAAGCTCTTAAGGATCAACATGATTAAGTACACACATATCCACAGCCAAAGAAAAGGCAGAAGGAAACGTAGGTAAGATGAAACACAAGCTCTACTGTGACTTATTTTGGATTTGGCCACCTCTTAGAAGAAAGCTCTACCTTGTAGATGGAAACTGACATATGACAGGCTTTACAAAATTGTCTCTAAGTTTGGTTTCAAGGGATACGCCTACATTTGATGAACGCTGTGGATGAATACAACATATTTCTTTAAAGTAAAAGTGCTCATTTGATGTCTGTTAATACATTTAAAACTCTCAGAAATGCTGTTGGAAAAAAGCAGATTGATTTAAATTTCTTTATCCTGACTGGCTCTAATACCACGCTCTCTGATTAAACCACCCAATTATTATTTTTTAAGAGCAAGAAAAAGAGGTAATAGAGGATCAATAAGTCACCAACCTTGCCTCTGACAAAAATGACTATCATTTTGGAAACATATCTTATTGAGTATTGCACTCTGAATTCTTTTAATAAATACGGTGTCTACACCAGGAATCACTGCTATCACTATTAGATGCAGCAGACCACACCAAGAAGTCAATATTGTGTCAACACTTCAAAACTGGACTCTCAATCCTCCCAATTTGGGATGGGTTGTTTTTGCTGGTTTGTTTGTTCATTTGTGTTTTTAGATCCCTTTGGTTTTGGGTGAAATAGAGCAAGAGTGTTCTAAGCTAGGTTCTCTCTTCTAGCAACATTTTCATCACTCACGATCCTTTCTCAGTGAGGGAACCAAATGCAGCATTTCACAGGCTCACCTCACAACGGGTGTGCCCTGCCTCTAGTCCGAAAACTGCCAGTGGAGGAGAAATTTCAAACATATTGATTCTATGTCAGTTGCATTTTCCTCCTAAAAGATCCAGTTGAACTGTATTGGCTTAAATGGGTTTCAAATGGGGAGTTCAGTGCTCAGATGCAAAAGAATGCATCTGGGGCCTCTGAATTTCAACTTTGTCATGCTTCTCAGCAAGCTTATGGGCAGCTGTTTTCATTTTTTTAATTACCCAGGTGGTACAGACACTTTGCAATAGTCTACCTAAAGGGCCACCTCAGCGCTTTTCAGCTGGTCACAAAGTGCAAGAAAATCATGCAAGGGGTAAGTAAAAAAAAAAAAAAAAGGTGAGAATTCTACAAATTCTCCACAAATACATCAATCCAGTAGCAACTGCTTTTTATATTTTGCATCAGTGACAAACCACATACCTTGAGGTATTGAAACATGTTGTTAATCATCACATCTTTATTTTGACTCTATGTTTGCAAGTTTGAAAACCAAGGGATGATTTCTTGTGATCAACATAAAAAAAAGCTCCCTTAATTTTGCCACTTCTGCATATAGCTCTCCCTAGCCTGGCTCCCTTTTGATACATCCATATTTTTGTAGTTGAATGAAAATACAATACACATTCTCCAATTACAAACACATAATTAACTTGGAGTCACAAAAGCAGAGTCGGAGAAGAAGGAGGCTCTGCAGCTTCAGAGGTGGAAAAAGCACTAATGAAAATTTGGTATAAAAACTATGGTGTGCTTTTGTAAGCCCCTGCAAATCACTGCAGACTAGGACTTGGCTGTAGATTGTACTGATGAAGGGAAGCCCTGGAGGAAGGGAGAGAAGAAGAGCTTGACCCTGGAATAAGCCTGCGTGGCTCTGAGTTACATCACTGTGTTGCCTCAAACAAATTGCACACTTATCCTCTGTCTCCGTCTTCGTATCTGTAAAACGGGGAGGTAATGTTATCCCCCTCCTGGGATGGCTGTGAAGATTCAAGGAAACAAGCCCCGTAAAATGCTTAGCACAGCGCCAGGCATACAGTAGGCACGTACTGAATGGGAACGACGACTGCATCCCTCATCTTGCGAAAAAGGGTAAGTGGTCTCATTGTGAAATCAAAATTCCCTTTGTTATTCTCCCCAACATGGCACAGATTTTTATTCCTTGGAAGAGATTATGACCGTTTGGGGGGCAATGGCAGTCTGGACTTTTCCAGAGGGATGCTTTTAAGACAGGCACGTTAACCTAAGTCACACAGGAGGTCTTGACCTCTTCAAGATACAGATGCCCCGTTGTCCTTCCCATGTCAGTGGGTGCAAGCCTGCTGGGAGCTCTAACAGTTTTGTAAACGGGCAACCTAGAGGACAAGACAGATGCTTTCACCTGCAGGGTGTCACCTCCCCCCGCCCCCCTTCTGCATTCATTGCTATTACTAAACAGCTTCAGAGGATGACCAACTCCGTTTACGGCTAATGACTGTGTACATAACCTGTTAACGACCACCATGTAAAGGGAACAATGACAAAAATATCACGGGATGTTGGGGAAGTGGGTGTTGAGGAGACGTAGACAGATGTTTAATGCTGTTGAGTTTACTTAGCAGCAAATGCCAACAGCCCAGGGACGAAAGTTTTCTTTTTTCAACAAACTATAAGCTAAGGAACACTTGGTTCCAGTGAGGGTTTATGGCATCTAAGGCTGTTATTAGGAACATGCTTCTTGTGACCAGCAAGAGGCAATGTAAGTTCACATGGGTTCGGAAGATTTTTTTAAAATGTATAAAAGCTTATGACTATACATTTAGATGAATATTTAAAATGTAGTCTTATTTTGAAAAATTTTTATTGGAGGATTTTTGAGGCTGAGCTCGATTAACCAAAATTCAAAACTCTGTCAGAATAATTAGTTTCATTCCAGCTTGCAAAGGGTGTGTGGCGGCAGGAAGCCCAAAAGAAGCAGACATGAGGACCACATTCCTAGATTCCTAGACACAGGTATTTCCATGAGCTGCCCCTAGATGTCTTCAGGATCTGAATCATGGCTCTTAAGAAAAGAGTCTATGCCTAAGAGGTCTAGGCACACATGATGTTCCCAACTTCACTTTCAAAATCTCTGACAAGTAGATAGTCAGACCACCTCTTGCTTCTTATTGAATGGTGCCTTTAATTTTCATTATAAATATATTCTCTAATCTATTTCACCATGGAAAAGTATGCATATTTGTTGATTGTGTAACAAAAAGAGAAGATAAAAGCCTCAGTTTGTTTCCATTAGAGCAATTACTTAATCATCTTATCATCTCTCTCTAGGATAATTATATTAATAGTCTTTCTCTCAGACTTCTGAATTAACAGCAAAGAAGTCAGATCCTCTAACATTCTCTAGAAAAACAGATAGAAAAATAGCAGTTAACCAGGTAATGCCTTTACAAATCATAACTAGCAGTGAGGAGCAGATCATGGTTTTGCACTAGTTTGAATTTAATAACAGCAACTTTTCTCTTGATCAGTGTCAGATATAGAAACATGAGAGCCAGGGCTGGGCATTTGACAGATGGTGGCACAAATACACGGTGCAAAGAGAGACAGAAGAGAAGCAACAGCCACTTGTGATTAGATCTTTTCACAGAATTCTAGGCATTTACTTTCATGATCTGAACACTTTTCATAAATTCAGTTCTTTTAAAGGTGCATGTACCTCATCTTACAGGAAACCCATCTCATGCATTCTACCCTGGTTTAAGACCTCATGAAATTAGCACACCCCTTTCTGGTACAGCACACAATATTTGGTAGCTCTTCATGGAGTTTAAGAAATTCTTGCTCTGACACCGAGGAAGAAACTTTAATTAAAAATGGTATGCAGGTTGTGGCACAATGAATATACTTAAGACATTAAACACTCCCGGTGGGAGGCAGAATGACATTACATTTTTATGAAACCAAATATAAGTTTGCTTAAATAGTTTCTGTACTATGTTCATCAAAGAAACCCGGCACATCCTTCCCAACTAAGGTAAGCATCACACTACTCCACGGCAGAGCTCCTTGGCTTAAACAGAGGAAGACAAGCAAGCAAAGTAAGAAAAAAAGAGACACTATCACTAAAGATTTCAAAAAATGATATTTGGAAAGATAAGTGACTGTACAGTCCAAATCTACACACACACACACACACACACACACACAGCCCCCCCAGCCAGCTGTAAATCAAGAGAGATATAAACTTACCGGAGCAAATATCACCATACACATTTACAAAAGAATTGATAATCCAACTTCCCTCTCCTGAAAGAAAATAGAGGCTGTCTCATACTAAAAATCAAGCTTCTCTGTCCACAGCACCAGCCACTGGTCCCTCTTTTTATGAAGCAAAGGAGGAGATCAAGAAAATCAATGAGGAGGGTAAGTGAGATGTTATACCAATCAGGTAGCAGCTTCTGCCTTATTTGCAGAGAGATGGCAAAACGGTCATATTATTAGACAGTGACAACCCACAGCCGAAGTACAGCAACCTGATACTTCCCTCTGGTGAAATGCTGCCTGCTTTGTGGGAGGTGGTTACCATCCCACACTTGGCTCTTTGCTCCCAACTGCAAGTGCAGGACCGGCTGCTTTGTGCAAGCCGGCTGCATCACCCAGGGAGCACCATCTCCCCCTTGACTCCGCGAGCCCCCTCCTCCCTTCACTCAGTGCTTAAAAACAAACTGGGAATCAAAAGGAGCCAGGATTTTGTGTGTCCGGGGTGCGTGGGGGAAATGGTGGTTTTAGAGAATCCTTATGAATAGATTTGCATAGATTAAGGAAACGTGTATATGTTTGCTTAAAAAATATTGCCCTCATTTTTATGGAAATGCCTGGATATGATGCCTGATACCATGTGGGAAATTCATACAGCACCCATAAGTACTCACTAAGGTGATGGTACCCGAAGACAGGCTTTTCTGGTTCTGGCAACTGGGGAAGGGACGAATTATGAGTTGGTTGCTTACTCGTCCCAGGAGTGTGACTTAAAGTCTCCCCAGCAAAATCTGAGAATCAAAAAGGTTTCAGAGGTTTCAGTGCCACCTGGGCTGCTTTGTCTACACAGGGGCCTCTGCAGGAGGGAGGTGAGCTTGACAAGTTCGAGGGGCCGAAAGCATGGCATCCTGAGGCAGTGCGTTTTGGAGGGATTGATGCTGAATTCATAGACAGGGAGCCCACAGGTTAGATGCCCTCTGCACACTGGCTTCCTGAGGTTCCCTTCTCTCTGAGATCTACCCCGTAGCAGAGGAGGAAGAAACCCACACGCCTCTTCCCTTCACATTCACCATCAGGACCCCACTAGGGACAGGAAGAGTGTTAGGATGGCCCAGGTGTCTCTGCTTTATCTTCTGCGCGGTCGGTGATGGCCCAACGGAAACTCACTTTGGCTGGCCAGGCTTTTTATTGGTGGTTGTTAATTCAGACTCTGTCCTAAGCCTTTCTTTGGGTCCCTCCCCCTGTCTCTGACTCACACAGACACCAGCACGGCAACCCCAGTCGTTTCCATCACCACCTCCCTCCTCCCCTTCTTTCTCCTCCAAACACGCAGTAACAACTCGGGAACCAAACAAACCAACCAAACCTGGCGAGGAGTCAGGCCACCCAGGTTCCAGCCCCAGCCTTCCACTGACTCGTCATTGACTTGGGAAACACCTTAGGGTCTCTGAGCCTCAGTTTGTGCTCTGTGAAATGGGCGCACTAACATCTCTTAGAACTGCTGGTGGAGAGGAGGAAAGTGAGTAAAAAAATGGCTAAGGCAGTGCTTTCAATACACATACCACCTGGGCTCAGCATCCTTCAGCCGCCTGTTTCCTCCTCCTCCTGTGATGTGCCTGCTCCTCACACATCCCCCTCCAGGAGACTCAGGAGAGCTTCACCCTGTACGCGGCCCCTTTGAAATTCTGATTGGAATCTCATTCCCGCCACACACCCTCACCTCCACTCTCCCCACTGCCACTCCTCACTTGCTAGTTGAAAACTCACTGCATTTCAAGGAGAGAAGTTACTCAAGGGAGTAAATTAAGCAAATGAACACAGTTGAAGCAAGAAAAAAAAAAAAAAAAAGGCTGAGAACCACCAGGCATTTGCAGTAGCTTTCAGTAAGCGTTTGTGGAATAAATGAATGAAAGACTGACTGACTGAAATCAGATCCCTGTGCTAAAGCCACAGTTTCTGCCAGGCCGCTGGTGACCGGCAGTGTTAGAGCTGAGTTAAAGAGTTGCAGTTCCAGCCACACACCTGTAGGGCAGAAGCACACATAACAGTTTCTTTGGGGCAGGGGGAGAGTGAGCCATTTTTATCAGGGGTTGGAATAATAAGAGCCCCATTTTTAGTAAAAGAAAAGCAGTTTTGTCTCCCGCATAATAATGCCAAACATTTCTTGACCATTTGCTTGTGTCAGCACAAGCAACGTTTTCTGTTTGTTTGTTTGTATAAGTGTGTTATCGTAGGTTTTGGGCCTCCCCAAACCATGAAGAGTTACGATTTTCATTCCAGTTTCCTGAAGAGGAAACCAAGACCCAACGAGTTAAGTAACTTACCCAAAGGCACACAGTCAATAATGGGTAGAGCCAAGATCCGAACTCAGTTGGACACCAGGCACCAAGCTGGTAACCTCTCTGTTCTAGATGCCACAACACGGCACTTACACTTGTATTAACTCAGCCTCCAGGCTGCACATAACCCACATATGGCGCCAAGGGCCCTGAAACAACTCCACAGTTCTCCCCAGTGCTGGCACTCACACCGCAGACACTGGGAAGCCCAGGTGTAGGAAGGCAGTCTACCAGGCTGTCACAGCCCCCGCCCGGGCTCGGCTGTGTACTGTGTGGACTTGACCTTATTTAAGCCCCTGGAAGATGGGCGGCGCGAGGCTCACTCCCGGGATTGTCAATGGCCTGCTCAGTGACCCTGGGCGTGTCCCTTCATTTGTCCATCTTTCAGGTTTTCTCATGTTAAACGGAAGGGTTTCCAGTGAATGATCTCTAAAAGGCGTTTGGGGTCAACTTTGACTAGATAAGTTTCTAAGACTAATGGTTTGATTCTATTTGGCTGCTGGGGTCAGCTGTTCCTACCTCCCACTTTGTTCAAGAGAAGGCGTTGTTAACATTCTCTCCGGCTCCCCTGCTGCCCCCTCCCTCCCCTCATCTCTCACGGGGGCCACTGCGATAGAACCCCCTGCCCCAGATCTCCCTGCCTTTACTCTTATCCCGATAAAGCATTCGCCGTATGTGATCCAGACTGAGCTATTTAGAGTATAAATTAGATCGTACCACTCATCTGAGAAAACATATTTGCATTGTCGTCCAGTAGGTTTCAAGTAAAACTCAAACCCTTTACTGTGTCTTCAAAGCCTTAGGTGACCTTGCTCCCATCTGCCTTTTTGTTTTTATCTAATTCCAACTCTCTTCCTACCTCCTCTTCAGCCACACAGCCTTTTATACGAGAGTGAGTCAAAAATTATCTGCACTCTGGTTATATTAAAACTTCTGCTGGCCGTACTGTCTTATCAGTGCTTTCCGTTCAAGGCTACTGTCTCCCCAGTCACTGCTGTGCAGGTGAGAATGTGTTACATCAGTTCATTTGTACTGCAGTGCAAGCAAAACTGGATGCCCTACTTGTGATTTGCACGAAAGAAGAGCAGCATTCAATGATTCTTTTTTTGTGGACTGAGGGTGTGCACATCCACACACTTCTGCCCACAGTGTCAACACTCTGCAAAAACTTCGTTTTGAGGCGTTAAAGCATCCTCCCTATAGTCCTGATCTTGCTCCATTGGACTTTCACCTGTTTGGTCCCCTGAAAGCAGCCCTGCAAGGACGAAGATTCACTTCTGATAAAGAAGTGAAGACAGCGGTACATTTGTGGCTCACAGCTCAGCCTAAAACATTTTTTAACGAGGGAATTTGAAAGCTTGTTGACAGATGGACAAAGTGTATTGAAAAGCAAGGAGATTATGTCAAAAAACAATGTATTTTTCTTTTCTAAAAGTTAATTAAAATAAATTCTACAGCCAGAGTGAGGATAATTTTTGACTCACCCTCGTACCTTCCCACTTGCTATTTCTTCTGCCTGGAACATTCTTTCCTCAGATCTTTGCCTGCTCTCTTCCTTCATCATTGGATCCTCAGCTCTACTCTCCACTCTTTAGAGGATCCTTCCCTGACCACTAGACCTAAAAACACCCTCTCTCTCTCCAGTCACTCCCTTTCACATTATCTTGTATTTCGTTGTTGTTAGGGTGGTGATGGTGGTGGTGGTGGTGGTGGTGGTGGTGGTGTGTGTATGTGAGATGTGGGGGTTTTGTACTTATTGTCTATTCTGTTCTTATTTACTTGTTTGTTTATTATCTTCTTCCACTAGGATATAGCCTCTGGGAAAGTAGGGAGTCTGTTTGTTTTGCATAACACCGTATCCTCAGTGTTTAAGAGAGTGCTTGGCACATAGTAGATGCTTAATAACATCTCATGAATGAATTAATCAATCAATGTGAGAACAAGTTACGCTTGAGACAGAGGCAAAGAAACCTGCTTCTCAAAAAAGTGTAGGCTTGAAACGCAGCGCAGGTGAACAAAGGTGATTGATTCACTCATATTAATGGACACAGACTGTTTGTACCTTCTCATTTAGGAAACTTCTCGAAAGGCTGTGGAGTTCTGCATCGTGTTGATTTAAGGGGAGGCCATGTCAAAGAGAGAGGAGAGCTCCTTTTGTAAACCATACCGATCAGATGTTCTATAGAAGCTTGGGTGCCCAGGGTTCAGTTTATCTAGACCCATACAGATGTCTGGATATTTGTTACCAGAGAGCAAATAGTCTTGTCAGCCAGCCACTTAGACTGTCCTTCCTTCTATTCTAGCAGACAATTCAGACAGTCGTCTACCACTCTGTAACATGCCATTGGAACTGACAAGAATAAAGCAATATGCCATTGTTTGATGGTTCTTGTTTGGAAAAAATGATATTAGCATTGTCACTAGTGCCTTCAAAATAACATTTACCCATTATTAGACTATTAAAAATAGTACAGTGTTCTCAAACTTGGGTATTTATAGAGAAGGTTAAATAGATGAAAATAATCTGTGATTCTCTGAAAACATCATTAGCAATGCTAATTTCCAATACGGTCGGATCTTTAACTCTGATCTTTCAACTGAGCTTGGCCTTCAGACAACTTCAAATGAATTTTTGTTTCTAAACAGAAATGCTTGACTCCCCTTTGCTGGACACACCTCCTGGTAGATGCAATAGTTCCTTTCTCTTACAGCTTCTATTTCCAAACATCTGGCTTCTCACAAGGGGTCCTTTCAGGCCTGTCTGCTTCGGGTTGGGCCAGTGGGAGGTCTGGCTTTCTAAGCATTCAGCAAACAAGAGGAAAATTCCAGTACCACGAGGATCTCCTCATCCATCGCTGTATGGGAGGAAGGTAGTTCAGGACAAGAAGAGTACTCTGGCCACACTAATAAATGACTGAGGACGTTGGCCAAGTTTCTTCCATTTTGCTCCCAAAACAATTTCAACTCTTTCAAGCTACAGTAATGAGAACACTTACATTCAATCTACTTATGGAACAACCTTGAAATCTTTAATGGTGCCTTCCTTACTCTAAGTGCAAAAAGCTCCTAGCAGGAGTAAAATGCAATTTATTCTGATGTGGACAGGTAAATAGGGTCAGGGCAGAACTTTCTAGACCTCTTGTTTTTTATTTCTCTGGAAAGAGAAAGAGTGTTTCCCTCCAACTCCGTCTATTTTCTTTTTCAAAGACCTAATGAGATAAAATAATATCAATAACATTTGAGCATTTATTACATCATTAGCTTTCCTCAGGAGAGTTCAAGGCTGGCAAACAGAAGTTGAACACAGAGGAGACGTTTGTGGAAACAAGAGAAGCTAAGAAATATAGTGGAACAAGGTCTGAGGAGAGTTTGGATGTTGAGGTGGAAACGTAGCCCTGCCTGGGAGGAAAAGGGAGACAAATGACAGTGAAAATAGCAAGTGAAACAGACTTAGAAAACAAACTTATGGTGACCAAAGGAGAAAGGCGGGGGGAGGGATAAATTAGGAATTTAGGATGAACAGGTACACACTGCTATATATAAAATAGATAACCAACAAGGACCTATTGTATAGCACAGGGAACTACAGTCAATATCTTGTAATAACCTGTAATGGAAAAAAATCTGAATAAGCATATATGTATATACATATATATACACACATACATACATATAAAACTGAATCATTTTGCTGTACATCTTAAACACTGTAAATCAACTCTACTTCAATAAAAATAAATAAAAAATAATAAAACAAAAAACTAGCAAGTGAAAAATGGTTGACACATTTGCTGAAGACCATGAGTCTTCTAAGCAGGATCGCACCTTATCCATCCCTGTATCCTCCAGAACAAATCGCCTGACGCAGAGCAGCCCAGCAAAGACAATTCACTGAATGGGGGAGGAAGGAAGCATCGGGGGGCAGAATGTATACGGTGACGTGCACGACCTTCCGGGCAGACACTGTGCTGGACAGCTTCTATTTGTCCCTCCAGCTCCCCTTTCCCACCCACTCTGTGTCTCAGGCTGACCTAATTAGACCACATCAAGGAGCTCCCATCTCCTGAGGCTTCCCAATGGAGGCACAGCCAATGGGAAGTACTGCCAGGAGGTCAGAGGGCAAGAGGGGACTGAGGTCTGGGTACTTATTCTCTCGGTCCCTCCTAATGGGCTTTTAAGTTGGTTGTGTCTCTCTAGCAAAGGCCACATGTGCTGTGAAGCTGCCTTCTCTACATACTTTCTCTGTCTCTCTTTCTCTCTCTCTGTCTGCACCCCTCCCCCTGCCCCCCGCCCCCCGGATCCTCCAGGCCTGGGGTGGTAACAGCTCCTCTCAGTTGCTCTCCTCAAGGTGCTGCATGGGCACCATCCCTTTTTTGCTTTACTTCAGTCCTACCTACTCATTTTTAACAAGCCCCCTCCCCCTTAAAAAAAAAAAAACAACTCCCCTTAATCACCCAGTGTGAGAGTGCCAGGTCATTCCTACCTGGAGCCTGACTATACACACAGGTGGATGTGACTTCCAGTTCTGTCCCTTACTCCATGTAGTCTTTTCACTTGCCATCACCTATAAGATCGAGTACTTGCAAACTACTGCATGCACAGTGTAAGTACAGAGCAAACGTACGGCATCTAACAGTGTGGGGGACAGTTATACTCTTGATAGTGATACTCTTTGCCAGCTCCTGTTTGCTTTATGGAGATGATGCCTGGCTCTTTCATTTCTCCTCTAGAGGGAAGAGATTGTCAGCTGTGGGAAAGAAAAGCACAGCCCATGCCCTGTTCAGAAAGACTTAGCAGATTTTCCTCACTTGAATATGAGGGAGTTATAAGAATGACACTGAGGCATAAGGCTTAAAGTAAATAAGTATTTGTTGAAAATGGTTTTGAATGCTGGCATTTCTGAATATTCATAGCATATACACGGGTCTATCTACCCTGTCTACAGAGCAGGTCTTTGGAGAGTTGCTTCCTTCTGACACTTCGTGGAGGGCAGTCTAGGGATTCCCCAATATCCATCCATGATCTCCTGGACCTCAGGCAATAAGTCCAGAATTATTATAAGCTGGGTAATTTCTGATTTTATTCCTGCTCTAATTAAATATTTCAAGCCAATGGAGGGATTGAGCACCTTTAGAAACTCCCTCGAGATGCCAGAAGAACTAACTCTGGAGAGAAGGAGACTCGGGTTTCATATATCACAGCTAAAGCCTACTTGGGGCTCATGTTTTCAGTAGGGAAGAACAATCCTCAAACCCACATTATTCCCCCAAAATGAAAGGACAGTTATTCATTAGTCTAACATTTCAGTTGAACAATTGTTCATGGAGTGAGTGCTATATGCCAGCACGTGCTAAGTTCAGCGGATTCAGTGGTGAAAAAGATAAACATGGTTCCTGCCCATCAGGTTCTTAGGATCCTTCAGATTTATCTGCATAAGTCAGGAAGCTACCAGGACTTGGTGTATAACTAGTGCTCAAAACATATTTGTTTAATGATTGAATGAATAGTGCTGAATTACTCTGAGGTACTTCTAAATTATAAAGGTAAACACACGAATATATTGGCCTAGCCTCACATCTAAAATATAACCACAGAATAAATATTGCTGTTAAATTCTTATATGTACCCAAGTATAGATAGCACATTCAAACGACCAGATCATCTCAGCTCACAGTATAATTATAAGGATAATCTTTGATATCATAGCTTTCAAGCTAGATGCCAGGAATTCCATGTAGCTGCTCTTTGGCACAAAATGGAGGTGAGAAGATGGTGCAGAGTTTCCACACCCTTCTCTGCTCCAGCCCCTCCACTCCACTCCACTGTTTGCTATTCCATATCCCAGGCTTCTACATATGGTGGTATAAGAACAGAAAGTTTTACATCTTAAGCAAAAAGGCATGGAGAATCACCGATGCAATGGAGGAATCTGGCAATTGTCATTTCTTTTTCTTCTCTTCTTTTTTTCTTTTTAGCTCTAATAAACCCTCTAAACCTAGATCTTAATTATGATTTAAAAAAATTTTTTTATTTGAGTATAGTTGATTTACAACATTGTGTTAGTTTCAGGTGTACAGCAAAGTGAATCAGTTATACATATACATATATCACTCTTTTTTTAAGATTCTTTTCCCATATAGTCCATTACAGAGTACTTAGTAGAGTTCCCCGTACTGTACAGCAGGTTCTCATTAGTAATCTGTTTTATACATAGTAGTGTGTATATGTCAATCCCAATCTCCCAATTTATCCCTCCCCACCCTTATCCCCTGGTAACCATAAGTTTGTTTTCTACATCTCTGACTCTACTTCTGTTTTGTAAATAAGCTCATTTGTACCCTTTTTTTTTAGATTCCACATATAAGCAATATCATATGATATCTGTCTTTCTGTGTCTGCCTTACTTCACTCAGTCTGACAATCTTTAGGTCCATCCACGTTGCTATAAATGGCACTCTTTTGTTCTTTTCTATGGCTGAGTAATATTCCACTGTATATATGTACCATATCTTCTTTATCCATTCCTGTTGGGCAGTTGTCATTTCTTGCAGTGGGTCTTTGTGATACAAACAATGATGCTAATGTTTATTGTTGGGTATTAGCCTAAGCTCTGTTCATGCACTACCTCATCTAATTATCATTCAACCCTGTGATCTAGAATCTATTGCTATTTTCATTTTACAAATAAGGAAACTAATGTTTAGCGCAGTTCAGAACTTGCCCAAATCTGCACAGCTAAAAAGTGTTAGAGCTAGGGTTTGAACCTCGGTTGTCTCACTCAAAAGTCCTGGTTGTAAATCTCATTACCAGCCTTGCTAATGTGTGCAATTTTAGCATATACGTACAAGGTGGGTAGCTGACCGCTACTTCTCTAATTGAGTTTACACTTAGTGGAAAACAAAAGTGATGAGGTATTTCAATGGCGTAATTTCTGATGATAATACCTGCTATTCTGCTGTAGAGGGTTAAAAGTGGTCTCACCAGAAACCTCTAGACAGTAGAATCATTCTTCCTGCTAATCTTGCATAGCACCCAATAGTGCTTTGCATATAGGAGGTACTAAATATGTCTTTGCTAAATCAAGACGAGAAAATGAATGAACTTTCTTAAGCCCACATTCATAATTCTAATCAGAAACAGCAAAGACCTGGCTCTCTGTTTTCCTATCGTTATTTTTTATAATAATAGAGAGAGCTCTGTCGGCTTACAAGTTTGGCTGTTCCTGACACGTATTTCTTAAAGCCTGGTGTGGAACCGCAAGATGAATAGCTGTTGCTATGATTAAGGATTAAGACTTTATATCAGAAAGAATCCCTAAGGTCCATTTTTCATATGAATCTTGTTGGTAATGTAATAAGAGGGAGGGAAGGAAAACATGGAGACCATTTTCAATAATCTTGCCCAGTACACTGAGAAATGAATAGTAAATCAGATCACGAGCTACGTGACTTCACTGATGGGCTCCCCATGAAGACAGGAGTCAGGGCCAAGTGTGTACACTTGTGGGCCCCTTTTAGCCTTTCTAAACTTCAGTTTCTTCACCTGTAACTTGGGAATGGTAATGCTGATGCTAATGTGTTATAAATAACACAGGGAAGGAAGCCTGATGGTAATTATAACCACACAAGTATCTTCCACCACCTCTCCAGCTAACGCTTGAGGCAAGAGAGATTTAAGAATCAAATGCTTGCAAAATGGCTTTCTGGTTTTCCTTTTCTTCCCAACAAACATGCCTCCAAAACCCACACCAAATTTCAGCTCTTAATAAAAAAAGGGCGTTGGTAGGAAAGAGAATGAGGTCTGTGCCCACCCCATGCAGTTTACAAAATGTAGAATTTGTCACATGAGAGTGTATTTATGGAGCTCCAAGGACACTAGTCGTAGCCTATTTGGTTATGATTCCATCTGAAACTACTGTCCCCACTCTCTTCTCACCTTCCCATCCCAGGGATGCGATTGGTTACGATGCGGTGTAGCAAGAGAATGGGGTCCGTCAAAGAGACCTGGGGCGCTATTTTAACTTAAGGGCTTACGAAAGCTTTGAAAAACCTCTCTCTTTGGCCTGAGTATGTCTTCTACCAGAGGCGTCTCTGGATTCCTATGATATGGGATTTGGCCATTTAGCTTAAAGCAAATTAAGTCTTTGTTGGCCAATTCACTCGGCCAATAAAGTCTCTTACAATTTTACAAACCCCAAAGATCCCTCCTATCTGGGGATGCTTCCTGCATTCTTAATTTATATTTTCCGCAAATCCTTGGATTCAAGACTACCAAGAAAGATGCTGCAGCCTTGGTTATCTCACAGGGCAGCTGTGATGCCAACATAAGACATCTTTGGTGAAAATACGCTGAGAATTGAAATTTACAATACTAAACAGAGTTCCTGTTAGTGTCTTGCTCAGTGTCTACCTCCATGCAACCATCCCTCCTGTGTTAGTTGATTATTTATTATTTCAGGCCTGCTTAGAATGGTTCAACATGCCATGTGCACTTACACAGAGGGAAACCAGTTTTCTTTTTCAGCTGTGCATCTATTTTTAAAATAGACTGTTTCACCAATGTCTCCCTTAAAATGTTAGTTCCTTTGTAAACCATCCCCGAGTTGTTAAAGGATACAAATTAAGAGAGTGAAGCTGAAGAACAGGACATGCTGATATTTCCAGAATGTCACTTATCTCAACTCTAAGCACAGTCCTTTTCCTCCTACCCCATGGAAGTGTGGGCACAGAAACTCCCTGTAAGGGACTAGAAACACTTGTTCTGACATTAGCTGTAGTAGTATAAGGGAAGTCAGCCTTACATTCTGTTCAGAAAAAAAAGGAGTCCACCCTTCTGTTAGGACAGCACGATGCTCTGGGACATGGATCCTGGGGAGAAAAAGCCACTGAGAAGGACGAATCTCAAAACTGCCTGCACCTCTGGATCACCTGAGCAGCTCAGATGAAACCCAAATTATCAGTTCCAAACTCAGATCTCCTGCATCAGAAACCACAAGGGTCCCCACCTCATTCTCCCCAGTGGGAATTTTTTTAAGAATCTTTTGTTTTGTTTTGTTTTGATGTGGATCATTTTTAAAGTCTTTATTGAATTTGTCACAATATTGCTTCTGTTTTATGTTTTCCTTTTTTTGGCTGTGAGGCATGTGGGATTTTAGCTCCCGGACCAGGGATTGAACCTGCACCCCCTGTATTGGAAGGTGAAGTCTTAAGCACTGGACCACCAGGGAAGTCCCCACAGTGGGAATTTGATAGAGCACAGGTGTTAGTGACCCCCTGCACAGTGGATGAGGCCAGTGCTTGGAGTAAATTATAGTCAACACAGGACTTCCCTGGTGGCACAGTGGTTAAGAATCCACCTGCCAAAGCAGGGGACATGGGTTTAAGCCCTGGTCTGGGAAGATCCATGTGGCATGGAGCAACTAAGCCCGTGCACCACAATTACTGAGCCTGTGCTCTAGAGCCTGCAATCCACAACTACTGAGCCTGTGTGCCGCAACTACGGAAGCCCACGTGCCTAGAGCCTGTGCTCAGCAACAAGAGAAGCCACCGTAATGAGGAGCCCGCACACCACAATGTGGAGTAGCCCCAGCTCGCTGCAACCAGAGAAAGCCCATGTGCAGCAATGAAGACCCAACACAATTTTTAAATAAATTTAAAAGAAAAAAAATTATAGTTAACACAGCCATGATGCTTCTCACACAAGCTTCTCTTTTCAGCTGTTTGCTTAAACGCCTCTGCCCCTTTGCTTGTGCTGTTCCCGCCAATAAAACGCCTCCACTTTTCCTCTTGGATAACTACAACCCTGCCTGCCCTTCAAAGACCAGAGCCATTGCCTCTGCTATCCATTTTAGTTGGCTTTTTCATTTATAGTCCTTCTTTCCTTTGGTCTGACTCACAGTTTACCATCTTGATGTTTGTCTCTCCCTCTGAATCCAACATTTTGCAAGTGCTAGGTGCTCAATAAATGCCTATTAAATGGACGGACAGGCTACTTCTAAATAAAGAGATTTCAAGCTTCTTCCCTATAATTTAGCTTCAGACCCTGAGCATACGATGGTGCAAGGGATATCTTGTTCCTCTTTATACAATTTCAAAATTCTGTTAGTTCATTCAGTGTTATAGACTCCTAGTCTTGTCCTCCCCATTCTTCATAAAAGCCCAATACTGTCTGATTGCAATGAGGGCTCAAATAACGTTGAGTGGTGCAGGTGAGTTGACAAATCCACTAGTCAGTGAACTAGCTTTACTGAAGTCAGAGAAAGAAATAGAGAAGCACTGTTGACACTGCTGAGAGGGGCAACCGCTTCACAAATCACCCTCCACTTTCAAAAGCAAATCTCCATGTCTTCTTTGTCAAAAAGCCTCTTTCCCTGTTGGCAATTTGTTGTGTGGTTTGGTGTGTGAACTCCTACTCATACTTCAAAACCCAGCTCACTTGTCACCCCTTTGGTGAAGATGAAAAGGAGTAAGGAGCTGACATTTGTGGAGCACTTACTCTTTCCCAGGCACTGTGTGGGGCACTTATGTGCTTTTATTTTATTCTCCCAACAACACTTCAAGGCAGGCATTAGCCCCATTCTCCAAAAGAGAAAAGTGAGGCTAAGCAAAAACCTAGCTAATATGTGATGAAATCAATATTTGAATCTAAGTTTTGCCTTCTATATCATACTTTATATAATAAGCTTTGACTTTCTATGTTCTTACTCAGGGTTATAATTAAACCCTCGTAATAAACTTGTTAGTTGGATGTTATCAACCATATTTTAAAGACACAGAGAGACCTAGGGGGTCTTTTCCTGCCTCCATTGTCTCTTCCTCCATAGTGGCTGACATGTCTCAGTTATGGTATTTGTCTTAATATTTCACAATTATGTGCTTATATTTCTATCTTCCAAACAGGAATATAGTTTCCATGTGGACAGGGTTTCTATCACTGTGTGTGTGTGTGTGTGTGTGTGTGTGTGTGTGTGTGTATGTACACACATGTGCATGCACATACATCTCCAGAGTAGGAGTAAATGAATGAATGTGTGGAACGAATGAACGAACCCAGCCTGCATCCTAAATTATCATGTAAAAATAAGCCAGTGCTTTGGAAAAGTCCATAATTTATGTGACAAACTAACCTTTGGCAAAACAGGGTTATGGAATGCTTAATGTCCTTAGCACAGTGAGCCCATCGAGAATATATTTTATTTATTCATTCAGGTCACTCATATCTTTACCTCTTTGACACCTGATAATGTGCTCTGGATTTAATGTGCTTTGGATTCCCAGATCTGGCTCTTGTCTTTCCTTGGACAGAGGTTAGACCAAGAAAAGAAGCAGCCAAAGGACATGTCACCAAGCTTCTGTACACTAAAGGCCATGCCCCTTACTCAAGTTAAAGGCCTCTTGGTCCTTACACAGAGCATAATTACCCTTATCCTACAAGTAATCTTAATAAAGTGGGTTTTTCTAAGATGACAGCGTATTAGAAGAAGCCAAGTAAAATGGAACAAACTCTCAGAGGCAGGCACATTTAGAGCTCATGGGAGTGAAAGAGAGCACAGAAACAATAAAAAGGGCATAAATGAGAACTTGAAAGCATAACATTCTCAGAATATTTTATGTAAAGGCAAAGAAACCCTACTTTGCTCCACAAAGCTCTGAAGATGTCATTGCCTTATGGCAAAGAACAATATTGTCAAAAACTATGTTATGTTCAAATGGTTTTTATCAACTCTATTTTAAAACACAAGGACATGAACAACTTATACTTTAAAAGAATGACTTCTGTTCAAAATAGTAACAATCTTGTTTTAAAAAAAGGAGCTAAAATTTTGGTTCTTAAATGAGCAAACCTCCAACTACTGGAAATCATAGCGATTAAGAAAGAATTGTGCCCTGGGGATTCCAGAGATTTCTAAAGCATTGCAGACCTGAGACGGTGCCAGCCCTGATAATATGCAGAGTGTGCAGAAGTGCTAAGAATAATTAGATATCTCATGGCTAAATTCCACTTGTGATCCAAGGCCACTGGATATATCTCAGAGAACTACTCTGCTTTGGCAATTTCAGGATCTTTCCACTGTTACCTGCATACACTACAGAACAGAAGGCTATATTGATTGATTTGTGATATGCAAATTATGGGTCCAATTCTCTCAGTATAGCGAGTAATGCAGCGGTTGATCTTATTCTCACTGTGGCTTCCCTTACTGTGTTTTTGCTTTCAATCACTGCTTATTGCACCGCCAATGTTATAGCTACTGACATGAAATAACAAAGTCACAGAGGAAAAGGGAAAAAAGCCCACAGCCCTAACTTGTCAACACATCAGCTCTTTGCATTTTTAAAATATGTCGTCCAGTTCTTGTTCATATGTGTGGTATATCGATGCAAAAAAGTGATGCTCTTATTCCTTTCACCCACACTCACTCAGTGAGACTTTGCAGCTCTTCTTATGTAAGAAGTGGAGTCCATTTCTGCACTGCTTGAATCTGGGCTCACTGATAAATTGCTTCGGCCAATAGAATGTGGCAGAAGTGAAGTTGTGCCTCTTCTTAGCCTAAGTCTCAACTTATCTTGCAGTTTCCACTTTCTTTCTTGGAAGTTTTCCAAGCAAGCATGTGAATAATGCTGGGATATCCTGATGAATGATATGGAAAAGACCCCTGGTTAGTCACTCCTATTGCCCAGAGAACTGCCAGTTGACCACTAAATATGGCCATGAGGTTGTTCTAGCCTAGTGAGGCTTTGGCTGACTTAATAGGTGACTACAGACACAAGAGCAAGCCCAGATGGTCACCAGCAGGCCCGTTTATCCACAGATCAATGAGAAATAATAAATGCCTACTGTTTTAAGCACTGAGTTTTATGTGGTTTGTTACATGGCAATAGCTGACAAAATACGCATGCATAATCGTTGACCTAGTAGTAATCATACGTCATGCTTTTTAATGGTGCTCTGATATGTCATACAATGGATATACAAAACTTATTTAAATATTCCCTCTATTGCTGTATATTTAAATTGTCTACAATGACTTAAGAGAGGCAATGATGTAGGGCGATGGGCACATGTTATTGGTCTTCTAATTTGCTATAATGGCTCACAGAGCTCAGGGAAACACTTCACTTGCTATTACAGGTTTATAATAAAGGATATTATTAAGGATGCAGATGAACAGCCAGATGAAGAGGTACGCAGGGCAAAGTCTGGGAAGACCCTGAGCACAGGAGCTTCTATCCCTGTGGAGCTGCAGTATGCTGCCCTGCTAGCATGTGGATGCAGTCACAAACCCAGGAGTTCTTTAAACCCCATCATTTAGGGATTTTTATGAAGGTTTCATCACACAGGCGTGATGGATTATTAACTCAACCTTTAGTCCTTTTCCAGTCACTGGAGATTGGGGAGTAGGGCTGAAAGTTTTAAGCTGATCATCAAGAATTGGTATTCCTGGCGGCCCCCATCCTGAAGCTATCTTGGGGCCTGCCAAGACGCCTCGTTAGAACAAGATACATTCTTATCAATCAGGATATTGCAAGGGATTTAGGAGCTCCATGTGAGACAGTCCTATCAGCCCATCACTCAGACATTTACAAAGTTTTAGCATCTCTGTGCAAGGAACTGGGGGTGAAGACCAAAATATTTCTTGTGTTATCATAATATCACACGTTAAATATAAATAAGCAGATAGACAGCAACGGATCTGAGGAAACCAGTGCTTAGAGGGAATTATGGGTTTAGTCAGCTCCCATTTCATCTATTCAGCATTTATTGAGATGAGAAGTGCTGCAAAAATCAGTGTCCTACAACAGTAAAACTGTCCTGGACCTTGTAAATCAGAAAGCAGCAGTCTGGTGGTTTCCAAACACCGGTGCCTGGCGAGAGCTAAGTGGGTATACGAGAGTTAGCCAATGAACTGATGTAACATACAGATTCTCAAGAGCTGCAAAGCCAGAGATTCTGAGGCGGCAGATCTGGAGCTGGGCCTGAGGATCTGTATAAGATTCTGCTGTGCAGCCAGTTTGGGGAACCACAGCCTTGTTATCCAGCCCCTTCTCATTTTTCAGGTGGAAGACCATGACCAAGAAAGATGATGTAAGCTCACATCCCCTGAGGTAGTCAAAAGCTGGCTGGGCTGGGACTGGAACCCACGTCATGGGACTTTCGAGCCACCATTCCATGTGGCCTGCAACTGGCAGAGTAATCCTGAGTTCATCAAAGGACAGAAATCTGCTGACACCCTTGTTCCAAGCACTTACTTTTCTTCCCAAGGCCACCCTTACCTCATTCTCGTTGGTACATAAGTTATACACTGGGGCAATGATTAATGTGAATATATCTTTTTTTCTTCACTGAGAACATGTCCTTTGAACTGTAACCAAAGTAACTGACTTTCAGACAAGTTGAAATATACCAAGAACTGGTTTATCTTATATATTAATACAGAGCTCAGTTTTAGCTTCCAAAAAAAAGCAGTAAATAAAATAAAGATAACAGATTCTTTTAAATTTTATTGTCTCCTTGAAGCTTTGTAATACTTTTTTTTTAAGATAAAGAGCTTATTGCTCCATATAACTCATCCTTTCAAACAAATAGCAGGAGATTTGTTTTGTCTTCCAAATTCGAGGTTTAGGAAGATGTTCTTTTGTCATGTTATTTCTTTAAGAAATGCAGCTGTCAAGATAGATATCACAACAAGAATATTTATTTTGGTAGACCTGGAAGGATTGATTTAAAGTTATTTAAAAATTATTCTAAATTAACTTGGAAGTTGAATTCCAGCTCAAAGCAAGTCAAATTATTTACAGAGACAAGAAGAAAATTTCCATCCCAACTTAATTATCTGCAAAGTCTTACACTCTATGAGGTTTAGCAATGAAAGTAATTCCTAGTATAATGATGAAAAGCCTGACACTTGAGAAGACAAGTGTTTGAATGCTTCTCTACTTAGAGGCGAGTGACCTTGGAAAATAACTCAGCTTCTCTGAGCCTTAACATCTTCATCCATATAATGGGGATAATTATAGCACACTTTTTTTTGAAAGCTCAACATTTACCACATACCATTATTTCATCTATTACTTATAATAACTCTGATGTATTATCCCCATTTTATAGATGCAGATACTGAGGCTTGGAGGGGTTAACTCATGTAGGTCACACAGGCAGTGAAGGATGAAGCCTGAATTTGAAACTAGGCAGGCTGATTCTGCAACCTAAGCTTGCAGCAACTAAGCTAGAGTGAATAGGTCTTTGTGAAGTTGCTACAGGGAATAAATAAGATATTCTCTACCAAGTGCTTGGAAATAGTAAAAGCTCAAAACCAGTGGTTCTAATACCATTACTGGCAGAGGAGTACCTTGGATGGATTACTTAGGCGGGGAGCCCTCTGCTAGAGCTGTAAGCTAACTTCATGTGTGCCATTAATGATTCCTTTTGCATATACCCATGATAACATATTAACTTACCCCTGCTTCTTTTCATTCTCTTTCAAATTCTCTCTATTATGGTCTAAACATGCAGAAAAGTATTCACTGAATCCCACCATTCAGATGACTACTCTTTCGAGGAAGAGTAGATTCTTCTGGTCTTTTCTCTATGCAAATGAATATTCGCTCATTTTTTTTTTTTAAACCAAAATGTGGCTTACTCTACACATAGGGTTTAATCTTGCCTTCTCTTCCTGATAATTATATTCTAAGTATTTCCCCCATTGCACGTACTGGTCTGTGAAAACAGGATTTTTCAATGGCACGAACAGTGGAGAGAGGTAGACAGACTCTGCCCTTTCCCTCTCCTCCCTCCTAAGAGGATGGGGATAATGTGATTGGGATCCTGCACACAAGTGAGTAAGAAAGATCACTGTGCTAAATATTCACACCCAGAGCTCTTACTTTCTCCTTGGCTCCCTCCTTTAATTTGGCTGAAGGAGGAAGATAAACCATCATTTACACTTTTTCCTTTGTTTTCTTCTCACTGGATAGAGGGTGGTGTAATGAGACTTGGCTTTGGATTTATGAAGAGTGGGAGAGAAAATTCTCCTGTGTAAGCATAATGTCTAGTATACCTTACGGACATGCCTCCACTCTCCAAAGTGTCCCATATTGTCAAAGGGACTATTAACATTGTGTACATTTTTTAAAAATTAATTAATTAATTAATTAATTTAATTGGCTGTGCTGGGTCTTCATTGCTGCACACGGGCTTTCTCTAGTTGATGCAAGTGGAGGCTACTCTTCATTGTGGTGCGCAGGCTCCTCATTGTAGTGGCTTCTCTTTTTGTGGAGCATGGGCTCTAGGTGCGTGGGCTTCAACAGCTGCAGCACATGGGCTCAATAGTTGTGGCTCACGGGTTCTAGAGCACAGGCTCAATAGTTGTGGTGCATGGGCTTAGTTGCTCCGCGGCATGTGGGATCTTCCCAGGATTGGCAGGCAGATTCTTAACCACTGTGCCACCTAGGAAGTCCAACATTGTGTACATTTTTAATGTTTGTTAATAGAGGGATTAGAAACCTGTCCTGGGGCACTGGTATGTTAAACTCAGGCAATTCAAGTTTTCCTTTTTTTAAAAAAAATAAATACGGATTCTGGATACTATAGTTTTCTTACCTGATACAAACACATCTGAGGTAATAATAATAAAATAATCATAATAAAATTGGAGTGATAAGTACCTCTTTGCATCTCTCTCAACTGCTGACCCTGGGTGTAATAAACAAAATTCTGATGGCTCTCAAATTTCCCCACAGGGATACATATCCTGTGTAATCCTCTCACCTTGTACGTGAATGAGACCTGTATGGAGGATGGAACAGCACTCCAGTGATTGTTACATAGATGGCAAAGGTGAAGAAATTTTGCAAATATAATTAAGGTTCCTAATCAGTTGACTTAAGGTCCCCAATCAAGCTGATTAATTTGATTAAGTTAATCAAAGGAAGTCATCCCAGATGGGTCTGATCTAATCATGTGAGCCCTTTAAAAGAAGTTCTAAAGGTCAGAGAAAGAAGACACAAAGATCTGAAAAAGCAGACAAGAAGAAACAAACTGTGGTGTTGTAGAGATGGCCATATGACAGACAAAGACAGCTGCCTGCAGAGTTTAGGGCCTCAGTCCTAAACAACTGCAAGGAGCGGAATTCTGCCAACAATTAAAGAGCTTGAGAGAGGACCCGGGGCCTCAGAAGAGTTTGCAGCCCCAATTTCAGCCTGAGCAGATAACCCAGCTAACCGCTGCCCCATGGGAACTGTGAGATAATAAATGTGTTGCTTTCGGTCTCTAAGTTTGTTATAATTATCACACAGTAATGGAAAATGAATGCACCAGGTAACAACTGATCTGCTTTCTTTCACCAGATATTAGTTTGCATTTTCTAGATTTTTTAAATTAATGGAATCATTCAGCATATACTTTTTTTTCTCTTTGGTTTGGATTTTCACTCAGCATAATAATTTTTCAGATTCACTCATTTTGTTGTATATTAGTAGTTAGTTTCTTTCTATTCAGTGTAAGGATACACCACATTTTGTCTATACAATAATGGACATTTACGTAGTTTCCAGTTTTTTGGCAATTACAAATAAAACCACGTCTTGTGTGGACATATGTTTTCATTTCTCTTATTTTAATTTGAATTTTCTTGATTAATGCTAAGAATGATTATTTTTTCCTATTTTATTGCCTCTGAGTGTCCTCTCCTGTGAATTGCCTCTAACTATCTTCTGCCATTTTTCTATTGGGTTATTTTGTATTTTTTTCCTCACTGATTTGTAAGAGTTTTTGATATATTATGAACGCAAATTCTTTGTTTATCGTTATACATGTTGAAATTGTCTTTTCCAAGTTGACTACTGTCTTTTGACTTTAATATATCATTTGTCATATAAAATTTAAATTTTAATAAAGTCTAAGTAATTTATCTTAAAAATGTTTGTTTTTATTACTTGTTTTAAGAAACCCCTCCCAGGCCTGTTATAAAGATGTTTTCCTAATTTTTTTTTTAATCATAGTTTTAGAGTTTTGTTTTTCCAGTTAGCATCGTTAATCCTTTTGGAGTTTATTTTAGTATGAAGGGAGGTAGGGGCACAAATTACTTTTTCAATAAAGGAAGCCAATTTTCTTAACTCTACTTATCAAATAGTTCACCCTTCTTCCCTGATTTTCAATGTCAGATATAGCAATTCTCATATGTGCATGGATCTATTTTCCAGCTTTCTATTCTGATGCACTGGTGTATTTGATTATTAATGAACCAATATGATACTGTGTTAATTATAATGTCTTTGCAATCAGCTTCATATGACATTTATGACATTTCCTCCTCTTTCATCTTCTCTTTCAGAATTATCTTGGCCTTTCCTGGATTTTACTTCTTCAGATAAAGTGGAGAATAAATTTATCTAAAAACATTTGATGCATTTTTTTTTGAATTGCACTGAATTTATAGACCAATTTGGAAAAATTTGCATCTTTACAATATTGAGTCTTCTCACCCATGGGCATTTTTTTTTATCTAACCAATTTTTCTTGTCTTCTTTTAGATGTCTTAATAAAACTTTGCATTTTTTTCCCATAAAGATCTTACACTTCCTTTGTTAGATTTATTCCTATGTAGATACGGTCCTAAAATTCTATGCAAACCATCATAGCTATTTCCTTAGGAAAGTTTTATTATGAAGAAACTGGAATTTCACCAAGTGAACTACTTTCAACAGAGAAAATGAACCTACTCCTAGTATTGTTTATAAGCTGATGTCTACAATGATATTTCCTATCTTATGTTTAGAGAGTAGAGTGTTGTGATCCCTCATGTGAAAGTTTCATACGCCTTTCCTGGAAAATCATCTTCTACAGTCAGTATTCAAGTATGGATATCCTATAGTATCTCTGACCCTCTTAATGGAGACAGCAGCTACTAGGCCCCAGATCCCACTGCAATCAGGACATGTGGGGACCAAGGTTGCTAATCTCAACTTTTCAAAAAAAGCTGGCAATCCAATATGAAATTTTGACTTTTAAACACTGGCAAATAATTTAAAAAAAAAAACAAAAAACACTAAACATTATATGGGACAAACGCTCAGGCTTGAGACCTGATATGACACAAGGGCTGCCAGTTTTCAACCCTAGGGGTAGCTCTGTCACCAAGAGATTCTCAGTTTAGCCATCCCCCTCCCCTTGCACTACACTCCTTGAGCCCATCAGGGTGGGCAGGGCAGGAAACACTTTCTAGCTGTAAGTATGTGACATCACAGAGTATGATATTAGAGTGGAATATTAGACTTTGTCTAGTCCTACTTCCGTTTTAGTGACTATAGCAATTTTGAGGCTAAGGCAGGGAAATACCTGGTCCAGATCAACCCAGTGACCTAGAGGCAAGGCCAGACCTAGAACTCAGGTGGGCTGAGTCCATATTCAGTAGGCTTACCATTACTTTCACTGTCTGATTATTTACAGAGCCTTCGAGGGCCAGGCTGTGACCCTTCCCACAAGGCCTCAAATAAATGAGTTTATTTGACAGGTGAGATACTACCGAGATCCTCTTCCTTTTCAGGATGCATGGGGAGGAACTCTAGACAAAGTGGGAAAAATGTATAGGTACATAAATGTTGCCCTTCAAGATGAAATTAAAAATGCATACAAACTATTGAGGTTCTATTAATCCAAATACTCCATTAAATCTTAGTAGCTCATGGGCTTAAAATCTGGGCAGTTGTAACAAGACTTTCCAGATTATCAGGTGGGAAGACTGAGAAAAGCAATAACGTTCATACCTTATGCATGTTTTGATGCATACCCTGTGTGTGAGTATGTGTATGTAGCTACACATAAACACACTCATATACAATAGAATGAACTACAACATAAGGCCAAGCTTCTTACTACATATAGCGTGTGAACTGAAATGTAATAATACAACACAGGTGAAGCACCCTAAAAGCACAGGTTACAGTAAGACGTAGTAAAATAATTAGAAAATGGTGACTTTTAAGTGTTTATTCTTTTTTAATATAACCAATTCTATGTCTATATGGTTTTATTTTTTAAAATGACCATGTTTAACAACAGCTCACAAAGTCCTTGAAAACCATTGGCTCTTGGGAGCCAGGACAAGCCTGCTGCACACATCACTGAGTTTAGGAAATATTCACTGCTCAGAGAAAGAAGTACTTTACTACCACACTGTAAGTTAGAAAGTGGTATATTTCAAAATATACACATACGCTTCAGGGGAAGACTTAAGCATGAACATTTTGCTTAAATAACATCATTGATGTGCAAATGATATTGGCTGAATTAATATATATCTAACCTGAAAAGCTGCCATTTATACAGTCAGTCAGCAATCAGACTCTCATACTTTCCACCCCAAATACATTTTCTTTTAACTTAAAATAAAAAAAACAGAAAAAAAAAAAAACTCACCAACAGGTGGATTTGATCTTGATTGTTTCAAAATATGCAGTGGATAAATTTTCCAGCTTTTCATTAGTGGTGGGTGGTTTTGAAAGTTTCTATAATCACCTTGAATATTCATAAATTTCTACATTGCAGTAGTGAAGGGGCACATATAGGTTTTTTGTGTCTGTTTTTTCCCAGCATTGCTGACATCTTACCATCATTGTTCCCATGATGAAGGCACTGGTGGATTTCCCATGCAAAGTCTCTTTTTACATTTCTTTCAGTTCAGTAGACTTAGAACCCAGACTGAGGGGAAATATTCACAGCCTAATAAAACTCCAAAGAGTAAGGAGTTCATCAGATGTGTTTCTATTGTGTGTGAGTTTTTTAAAAAAGATACTGAATGTTTAATGTTTTTAAGAAAAAAGAAACACAAAACTAATTACTGTCAACTATATTTCAAGTTTTCAGCTACTCAGCCAGCAGAAAGCTGTTATTAAACCACTGTAAGCCTCCTTTGTTCTTCTTCCCACATAAGAATCACTATTTTATTCACAATATTGGCTTCATAACAGAGGCTGTCAATCAAAATACTCAAGTTACCACCTGAAAAACAACCATGGGTCTTTGTTTTTATTTCAGAGGTATATATGTTTTTTCCTCTTGGTGTTTCTTATTCTCACTTCCAATTGTCATTTAAAAAAATAAATGGAAAAGTCTCCTTATTGGATGATACTGCAGCTCCTTGCTTTTAAAAGATCGTTTGGGTAGTTCTATTTTTAGTTTTTTAAGGAAACTCCAAACTGTTTTCCATAGTGGCTGTACCAACTTACATTCCCACCAACAGTGCAGGACGGTTCCCTCTTCTCCACACCCTCTCCAACATTTATTGTTTCTAGATGTTTTGATGATGGCCATTCTGACCACTGTGAGGTGATACCTCATTGTGGCTTTGACTTGCATTTCTCTAATGATTAGTGATGTTGAGCATATGATCCAGTAATCCCACTCCTGGGCATATACCCAGAGAATACCATAATCCAAAAAGAAACATGTACCGTAATGTTCACTGAAGCACTATTTACAATAGCCAGGACATGGAAGCAACCTAAATGCCCATCAACAGATGAATGGATAAAGAAGATGTGGCACATATATACAATGGAATATTACTCAGCCATAAAAAGGAATGAAATGGAGCTATAGGTAATGAGGTGGATAGACCTAGAGTCTGTCATACAGAGTGAAGTAAGCCAGAAACAGAAAAACAAATACTGTATGCTAACTCATATATACAGAATCTAAAAAAAAAAAAGTGGTACCGATGAACCCAGTGACAGGGCAAGAATAAGGATGCAGATGCAGAGAATGGACTGGAGGACATGGGATTGGGGGGGATGAGGGGCTAAGGGGAAGCTGGGATGAAGTGAGAGAGTAGCATAGACATATATACACTACCAACTGTTAAATAGATAGCCAGTGGGAAGTTGCTGTATAACACAGGGAGATCAACTTGATGATGGGTGATGCTTTAGAGAGCCAGGACAGGGAGAGTGGGAGGGAGTGGCGGGAGGGAGGGGATATGGGGATATATGCATAAATGCAGCTGATTCACTTTGGTATACGTCAAAAGCTGTTACAAGAGTGTAAAGCAATTATATTCCAATAAAGAGCTTAAAAAAAAAAAAAGAAAGAAAAAGATCGTTTCGGGACTTCCCTGGTGGTGCAGTGGTTAAGAATCTGCCTGCCGACGCAGGGGAAACAGGTTCGATCCCTGGTCCGGGAAGATCCCACGTGTCATGGAGCAACTAAGCCCGTGCGTCACAACTACTGGGCCTGCGCTCTACAGCCCGCAAGCCACAACTAATGAGCCCATGTGCTGCCACTCCTGAAGCCCACACGCATAGAGCCCATGCTCCGCAACAAGAGAAGCCACCGCAATGAGAATCCTGGGCACCGCAATGAAGAGTAGCCCTTGCTCGCCACAACTAGAGAAAGCCCGTGCAGAGCAATGAAGACCCAATGCAGCCAATAAATAAATAAATAAATAAAAGATCGTTTCTTTTGTTAATGTTCAACTCCCCATAACTTCCATAGCGCTAGAACTTTTAGCATCTGGGCAGCATGGAAAAGAGTTGGTGGGATCTTTCTTCCCAGTCCCTTCGTTGCTCTTTCCCAAGCAGCAGTCACCATAAGCGGCAGCTGCGAGCAACTTCCATGTAACGACATACAGGAAGACAAGAGCTCAAGGTGATTAAAACAGGTGATTAAGCCAGAAGCATCCCCAGTACTGCTATCTGAAGTTCTAGCTTAGCGTAGCTGGTCTCTGCTGAAGTGGTACGTGGGGCTCTGTTTGTTCCAGGCATCTTGTCTTAATTTTTTTCCTCATCACCTATGTCAATGAAGGAACATTAAATGGCTTTAGCCTAACTAGCAAAACTTAATTTTCGATCTCGCTTTACTGGTGGACCAAATAAGTCATTACATAAGCCTGCAGGGACTCCTTCTTAGACTTTGTTCTCAATCATTTACTCATTATTTAAATTAAGACCAAACAAACCCAAACTTTTACCTGTGACAGCTACCCTCTGAGCCTTTGGCAAGTTGTGGCAGAAATACAAGTGGTCTTTACAGTTCAAGTCACCTACAGTCAAGACATGGTGACTCATGGAATATGATAGAAGGTAATCTACACAATTAAAGAGAGATTAAAGACATGCTGTACCTTATTTCAAATTTGCTTTGTGATGAGAGAATGCTTGCTTAATGAGGAAGGTTATTTTACGGCTTCTAACAAGTGAGCAAGCCAATGTCATTTTGTCAGTGTTATCTAATTTAACTATGAAAAGGATGAAGCATAATAGTACACTGATTTGCAGCATTTTCTAATTGCCATGCTTCAAATGAGATAAGATAATGACATGGACACTTGGAACCCTAAAGGCACTAATAATATAAAATTCTCTACCAAAAAAATGCAGAGAGCAAGTTTGGATATTGATCTCTTGTTAAAGCTGTCCATCATGACTCCGGTTAACTACGTAAGACACAAATCTGATTCCATTCTCTATTCTAGAAATGCTTCTGTGATACTTGGCAATCTTTAGGTTAAAGTTAAAAATGTTTATAGGATTGCTGATACCAGGATTCTGCCTAAATCTTTAGCCTCACCTTCTACTACTGCCCAGCCCCCAATTCCCTTGCTTCAGTCTTACTTAATAATACTGGTGATTCCTAAGAACAACATACAGTCTGATGTCTCTAAACCTTTGCAGCACTGTCCCCAGTTCCCAAAACAAAACTCATACCTGTACCTCAACCCTAAAATACACTCTCCAAGTGTGCCTTTTTAAAGACTTCTGTCCATATCTCCATTACTTACATACTATGCTTATGTCTTGACCCCTCTACTTCGCAGCTACACTATATGCTTCTCTAAGTCAATGTCCCCTTCTTGTCTCTGTATGTCCACACTTGGTGCAAGGCCTATGCTCCAGAAAACTGCATTGAATAAATGGGTGAATGTACCAAACGTGGGTTTTTCAGTCTGCATTTAATTAGATTGGAGCTTCAGAAGATTCTGATTTTTTCCCCCAGTTTTGTGGGGGGTTTGATTTTATTATTTTTAATTGAAGTATAGTTGATTACAATATTGTGTTAGTTTCAGGTGTACTGCATAGTCATTCAGTATTTTTGCAGATTATAATCCATTATAAGTTATTACAAGACAATGGGTTTAATTCCCTGTGCTATACAGTATATCCTTGTTACTTATCTATTTTATATATAACACCAAGAAAATGTGGTATATATATATACAATGGAATATTTAAAAAATTACTTAGCTATAAAAAGGAATGAAACACTGCCATTTGCAGCAATGTGGATGGACCTAGAGAATATTTTGCTTAGAGAAATAAGTCAGAGAAGGACAAATACTATGTGATATCACTTATTTGCAGAATCTAAAAATTAATACAAATGAATGTATATGCAAAACAGAAACAGACTCACTGACACAGAAAACAAACTTGTGGTTATCAAAGGGGAGAAGGAAGGGGGGGAGGGATAAATTAGTGGTATGGGATTAACAGAAGATTCTGCCTTAAAATCAACAGAGAGAGATCTCCAGTACAAAACTCTCCTCATATTCAACTATCTCTGTACTTATTGTCCTCCCTTGAAAGTTACAAAGACACACCAATCTCAGCATGTGCAAGACACTGTTCCTTTTTTTTTTAAAGATTTATTTTTACTATTTATTTTATTTTTGGCTACATTGGGTCTTCATTGCTGCATGGGAGCTTTCTCCAGTTGCGGTGAGCAGCGGCTACTCTTTGCTGCGGTGCCCAGGTTTCTCATTGCAGTGGCTTCTCTTGTTGCAGAGCACACGCTCTAGGCACGCAGGCTTCAGTCGTTGTGGCTCATGGGCTCAGTAGTTGTGGCTCGCAGGCTCTAGAGCACAGGCTCAGTAGTTGCGGTGCACGGGCTTAGCTGCTCTGTGGCATGTTGGATTTTCCAGGACCAGGGATTGAACCCATGTCCCCTGCATTGGCAGGCAGATTCTTAACCACTGTGCCACCAGGGAAGCCCTGTCTTTGCTTGTCTGTTGCCAGAACCGATGTTATTCCAATGGTCCTTACATAAGTTGCCCAAGTCAGAAAAGTTAGGGTCCACAAATTACAGATCTCACTGTGAAGTTCACTGATTTTCCTCCTATCCATCTCTCCAGTCTCTCTATCTTTCTCCATCTCTCCTTCCAATGCCCTAGCCTGATCCAGCAACCCACTCATGCCTAGACTATTGCAATAGGCTCCTAATTCACTTTCTTGTATTCATTCCATTCCTGGATCACATACGCCGTCCCCACTGTAATCAGCATGGTATTTCAGAATGCAAATCTGACAATGTTAGCACATGACTTAAACCTCTTCAATAGCCTCCTATTGATTTTAGGAAAAAGATCAAAATCCTTAACAGAGCTTTTGGACACGGTCTTCCCTGACTCTGTCGTATCACTACAGCCTCACCTCACTCCATTATCACCTCTTCTGTTTCCTTCAATCTCATCAGCTTTACAGCTGTTTAAATAGACCAGGTCCACTCTGTTTTTGGCATCTGTGCACACGCTTTTCACATCTCCTAGAAGGTTCCTCTGCTGTGTCCCACCTTCTGCTTGTCGTTATTCTTCTGATCTCAGCTCCAAAATTACCTCCTCAGAAGGCTTCCCTGCTCTCCCACACTTGGTCGTGTCACCCTATTATATGCACGTAGAACACCACTTTCTTGTATTATTCACTTGTAACTGTGTATTTGTTCATTAGTGCAATCATGTGATCATGCCCAGCCTTCCCATTACATACAACTATTGGGGTTCTGCCTGGTTTATCCACCATTATATCCCCCACTGCCCAGCGTGGAGCCCGGCACACAGCGTGTGCTCTCTAAGTATTTGCTGAATGACTAAATGAATGGATCTAAGAGTCATGGGCCTGCAGAAGGATGTGCTCCACCTCAGTTTGTTTATGGGGAACCCGAGGCTCACCTCCTTTTCAAGCCTTCCCACCTCTGATCTCAGCTTTCCTAAACGTTAATTCTCCACCCACCCCCACACACACCTTTAGATTAGCCATTTGCTGTTCTCTTTCCTCAGGATTTGGCTCGAAGCTTTTCTGACTCAGCTTCCACCCTGCATCAGTTGGGGTTCTTCCTTGCAAGAAGCAGAAGCTGACTGTGGCTGATTAAGCAGAAAACAAGTTTGTTACAGGATAGTGGGTAGCTAACAGAATTATTGGGAGGTTTAGAGAACTGGGCTTACTGCCAAATTCCCAGGAACAATGTCCCAAATCATGTTCTAGAGCTAGCCTGATGAGAGGAACGCTGCTCCCCCGGCACCAGGACTATCGAACGAGCTACTTTCAACACTGCAGCCTCATTACAGATGCGACACACATGCCAGGAGCTCACCCCTGCCCGCACTGCCCTCAACACCGGGACCTCACTGCTGCCCTTCCCCAGCGAAACGGACTCCACAGTGAGACTTTCCCCTCTGATTGCTCATTTCTCAACTAAAGTCTAGCGGGAGTGAATCTGTTTGGTGGAGAATTGTTATATGCCTCTGTGTTTTAGCTGCAAAGGAGGCTGGAAGTGAGTTTTTGGGCTCCCACATTGGGGAGGTGGGAACCATTAAGTGGGCAAATTCTGTAAACCTAACAGGGGATTTAAAAGATGCTAGGCAGCCAGAAAACATGACTGACGCCCTTGCCGTAAAACATGGCCAAAATTTTGGCATCTTGTTCAATCTCTCTTTGGTGATGAGTCTACGTTAATGTACTTTGTCCGTTACAGCCGAACTGATAACACATAAAGAAATTAGCCTGCTATGCTAAGACAGGTAGGACCCAGCCCCTGAAAGATTTTTAAAACCAATTGTAAACTACCCTAGAAATCTCTATTTGAGATAGTTGAATGCAGCATTTCAGAGCACAAATCCTGGAATCCAATGGTTTAAGTATGAAACCCCACTTAATCATTTCATTAAGTGCATGACTTTGGTGGACATGTTATCAGAGGCTATAACAACAAGTACCATGATCTGCTTTTGCAGTATCTAGCCCATATCTGGCACAGAGAAAATAGTCACTAATTATTTGTTGAACAAATAAATGGATAAATAACTGCATAAATGAGTGACTTCTGGGCGAACCAGGTTGATCAAGGTCAAGCTGGGCTTAGAAACAACCTCCAATACCCAGTGGCTTAAAGCAATGAAGTTTTCTTTCTTGCTGCCTGTCCACTAAGGGTTAGACAGGGCTCTACGCTATGTCATCCTTATTCCAGGATGTAAGTGAATCGAGTTTCCACCACCTGGAACATTGCTGAGGCACAGAGAAAGAGAGCATGGGGAACTGTGCTCTGGCTCTCAGAGCTTCCACCCATAAGTAACACGTATCGCTTCCACTCATATTTAACAAATAAATTATACAGGTATACTTAATCCCAAGGGGGTAGAACAGCGCTTAAAGGGGGAGCTGAAAATATGTGATGAACAGCAAAAATGATGGCCTCAGATTTTCTGAATCTCAGTTTCCTCATCTATAAAATAAGGTCGAAAGGATGCTGTGATGAACGAGTGTGAAACTACATCACCCTGGTCCTCATTTTACATCTTCATAAGGGTAAGACAGCAGAGCCCAGGGATCTGTGACAGCATGGAGTCAAAGACAGCGGCCAACTTGCTGAAATCTGAAAGTGGAACTCAGAATGAGTGGATGTAATGTAACAAGATAGGATCTTAAAGCATCAGCCTCTGTGCTTTTCTTCCCTTCCTTGACTATGACCCTTCATCCTGTCAGTCAGAAGCACCACATTACCTCAAGGAGAACTGGTGTGGTTATAGCAGAAATGTAGAGAGAACAAAAACATTGATGTTCAGTGTTTCTGAATTCCAAAATATGTTCTTGAAGCCCACATCAGAAACAATAGCTTTGAAACTATGGCTTTTGATATACACGGAATGTTGTTGAGAGAAGAAAGGGCTTTTGAGAATCAAAATGGAAGCCTCTGAGGAATGAAGGAAGGAGATTGGGTTTATGCTGTGATCTTATCAGAACAAGAAGAAAGAAAGCTGCAGTTTGATCCACCTGTAGGGAGACAAGACAAGGGTCACTCAGCCCCAGGAGGTAGATAAGAGAGGAAGAGAGCAGAGGGGCTCAAAATCCTGAGGGACATTGGCAGAGTCACAGAGGAGAGACTTCGTGAAGAGGAGTAGAGGGTAGAGTCAGCATGGAGACTGCAGAGGCTCTCTGTGGGCAGCAAGGGGAGGCCAAGTCAAAGCCTATGAACTTCCATGTCGCCTTTCTGAAAAGTCCAGTTAGCCAGTTTGCTCAAGATGCCTGTGACTCATTCAATAGGAAGATGCCCTTAGGATGTCCAGCATCTTTGCTAACCCCAATCCAAGAGGACATTCTTAGCCCCTTCCAATGGACCTGGGTACTCTACCTTCTGAAAGACAGGCCATCAACATCAACATGGTGTCACTAATGGGGGGACCTAAGCATCTGTACTTGGGTGGGAAAACAGAGACTCGCACTCTGGGTTATGGTCTAACATCCTTTCAATTTACCCCATTTGTTTTGCTCCCCAACAGGATTAGACTGCACCTCTGGATCCACCTCTCGAAAGAATGATTTCTGCATGTGTATTTCCTTTTTTCTTTTTCTCTTGAGCAAAGGCAACTTTGGGAAATGATATAAGATTATGTATAAGTAAGGCATTTCACTTGTAAGTTGTTAAAGCTGACAAATAAGTTAACAGCTAACACACTGAGCACTTACTATACATCAGGCCCTACTGAGCACTTTAAGTGGAATATTTTACAACAGTACTGTCTCCATTTTACAGAGGAGAAGACTGAAGGCAAGAGAGCTAAATGTCAAACACATAGCTAGGATGATCTGAACCTAGACAACCTGATCTCAGCATCCAGAGGTTTCACTACGAAACTACACTGCCTTTTCACCATACAGGCATAAGTTGCTCATCATTCCTGCTACCCTTCATTCATTCAAGCATTTTCTGAGAGCTTGCTGTAAATCAGACCCTCTATTAATCACAGAGATAAAGAAGCCAGCTGGGCACAGCATCACTACTCTTGAACCACTCCTGGTCTGTGCTGCAATGGGTTATGACTGCCCAGCCATAAACGGTTCAGGTGACTGTTCTGTGGAAAGCCAAGATGCAACAGAAATAACTCTGTGTATGCTTTACCCAGGGACATGTGTGACCCTCAATAAGTAAATAAATCATTTAAACTGCTAGTGCTTCAGTCCTCCAATTTTAAGATCCTGGGACTAGGACAGGTGGACTGTGAGTCGAGGTATCATATACTCCAAGAAAACTCAGAGGCGAGCTAACATTCCTTGGACTCCCAATTATTCAACAAGGACTGATCTTTAACAATTCAAAGGGCATCAAACCACTTTTACAAGCAGTAAAAATATGTAGACTGGAACTTATGTTCTGGTCCTGACTTCTAACTGTTATGGAGTTCAAAGTGGGGCACCAAAGCTAACAGAACACACTCCCGCTATCAAGGAGCTTGGCACCAAAGGGAAGAGAGGAGAATCCTGTTATTCTAATGAGACCTGCTTGTGAGATTGCCCAGCTCCAAATTCTACACTCAATACAGCGTTCCTTTTTCTTCTCTACTTTTTGCATCCTTGTTTCTTTCTGCCCCACGGTCTACCTGCCTTGCACATCTCTGTCTTCCTTTTCCCTTTGAGAGGCAGGGGTGTGCTCTGGAAAGAAAACAAGAGCACGGCTGGGCTCTGCGCTGTGCTAGTGGAATGACCTTGGACATAAAGCTAAGCCACTGTCAATCTTGGGCTCTGAATCCATCCAACGGAACCACCGCCTGCCTCCTAGAGTTTCTTGGAAGATTAAAAATAATATATCCCCTGGACCTGGCAGAGTGAGGAATACAAATGAAGCACCTAGAAAAGTTCCTGGTACAGATGAAGTACTGGACACCTAGCCCATGCTGATGCAGTAAAATACTTGATTTCTGCCTTCCTTTTTCTCTTTCTCACCCCAAACCTATGTTTTTTTCCATAGCAAAAGGAATAAATCTCACTGAAACCCGATGGATATTGGTCCTGACCAGTACACAGAATATTGGTAGTGTAAACAAAAAAAACTACACTCTTAACCCACATACCTCAAGACTCAGATGTTATATGAATCCTAGTATTGGTTTCCAAAATTTTTTCCAGCAAGGACACGGGCTTTGGAGTCAGACTGCCAGTGCCCAAATCCCAGCTCTGCCACCTACTTGCAGTGTGATCCTGGGCAAGAGATTCAACTTCCCCGGCCCCTAGTTTTCTCTCTATACCTGATTATGTCTAACACGTGGTGGTGATGTGAAGATTAAATAAGAAGTGCTGATCACAAGTGCTCTTCACGGAGTAGACACCCAATAAGTGCTATTATTATGATCACTGTTATTATTTTGGTATTATTGTTGAACTCAACATATTGAAATGTTCTCCAGTAACAAGGAATTCAAGCTACAGTAAACCAAGTTTTGTGGATTCTGTCACTTAATGCTCTCTTCAAATTCATTTATTCTTTTTTATCTCTTAGCCCCAGCCACCTGCATCTCCCACCCAGGATCTCGCAGGAAGGAGCCTCCTAACCATTCTCTCTGCTGACGGACAGCCTTGGTCTCTCCAAACCCCTCAGCACATGGCAGCCTGGAGGAGCCACCTCAAAGGTTAACCTGATCTGTTCACTCTCTTGCTCAACACCTTTTATCTGCTTCTGACTGCTCTTAAGATAAAGTCCTGGCTTTCACAGGGTCCTGAACTTAGCTAAACTCAACACTAAACATAGCCTCCTCCATCCTTTATGATCTGCACTTGCAGAACTATTTTCACTTCCTTGGGTGGGTACCACACTCTTGCCTTCAGTGCTCTGCATTTGATGTTCACTCCTGCCCTACCTCTGCATTTGCTACCACCTTTCTATCAGTTGATAGGCTATTTCTTCCGGGATGGTTTCCTTAACCCTTGTTGCATACCATCCATGTGATCCACAGTTTTGGGTATTTCTTCCGTTAGACTACTGATCACACTTGTTGCATTCTGAAGACCCCCCATAGATGGTTATGGACAGAGACTGGGCCTCTCTTGTTCATCATTGTATGTCAACCACATTTCTCAACCGGGATGGGGAGGGACGGCCATCACCTGGGCTGCAGTAGCTATGGTAGGAGCCACTAATACCAAAGGCAATATATCCTTTTCCTTAGGAATGTCAACAAATAATGGCGTGGCTTACTGCCTACTCCTCTTTCATGACACATGACACCTGGTAGGTCTGCAAAAAATATTTGTTGAATGAGGGACTAAATAAATGCTAGGATGTTTGTCGACACTGCTCGCTGGTAATTTATGATTACAAAGAATTAGAGCAATTCTTCTCCCTTCTGCAGATTTTTAAATTCCAGCTTGAGAGGGCAGATTAATCTTGCCTTACCCCCAAGGTTTAGATGAAATGCGTTAAATACATGAAGCAGATGCTCTATTTAAAAGAACCACGTGACTTTCTTTTAATAAAAAGGAGGGCTCCTTCAATTTTAAAAAAAAGAATAAATATCTGCCTTAAATATTGATACTCCAAATTGTGATTTTAAAAAATACTAAAAATAAATTAATGAAATAAAAATGTCTTATGAAGCAGATGATCACAGAAGTTATTGCAGAACCAGAGCCCCTGTAGTAGATAAAAAAGTATGTAATTAAAATATCATTAAAATGATAGGTTTATGAAAGCTGTGATATGACCCAGTTCTAAGAAAAATCAGAAAGATACAGCCTAAAACATTCCAGTGAAACCCTGAGGCAGAGATTTAAGATAATTGGTTTTCTTTTAAATAAGGGATCCTGTCTCAAAAACTTTTTTTCATGATTTTCCTCAATATATCCTATATACTTCATGTGTGACTATTATCATTGTTGCAGTCCTTTGTTAAGAAATCTATTTTACTATCATTCTATTCACTGTAATTTCCTTAGTAACAGGCTGCTCTCTTTTTCTCTTAAAAACTATTAAAATGTCATTCACATCACATTCTAGATGTGGATCCAGCTATTCCCAATAGCTGTTCAAAAAACATAATCACCATAATTACTGTTGACATCTAATTAACATTCAGCTTCCTTTCTACAGCATCTACAGCTGGACAAACCATCTATTCCAGGATAAAAACTAATGCTCTGTTGTCTCTTCTTCAAAAAATAAAACAAACCAGGGTGCTATGCACCTGGGCTCAGTGTTTTTGTTCTCCCTATAAATGGTACGTGGAGGGGGGACAGCTACCAGGAACACCTTTCTAAATATTACCAACTGATAAATTGGACCTGGTCATAAGAAATTAAATCCATCCAACGGCTTATGGGATGGCTGAGGTTAAGCTGCAATGTGAAAGTTGTGCTAGATTAAGCAAGACTCCCAGAGTTGCGGTCTTTTGATGAGGTCTTCCTTGATCATCTTCCTTTCTATCCAGCTTACTTCACCCTCACTCCCCTCTTCTTTGTGCTCTCTGCATAATCCATCTTGGACTCCTTCCAGCTTCCAACATCATGTTCTCTCTCACCTCTGGGACATCAACCATGCTACTCCTCTGTCTTCCTCCATTAGTGTGATGGTTCAGGGTGCGGGTCTAATACCAGATCGTTAAGTTTCAAATCTCAGCTCTCTGTACCACAAGCAGTATGACCTTGAGCAAGTTAGCTTAGCCTCTGGGTACCCATTTGGTTTTCTCATTTGTTAAATGGCGACAGTGTCCAACAAAGGTACGCATTTCGTGGGACTATTTGGAGGATCAAATGGCTTAATATGTACATTCTAGAATATACATATAGCTGTTTACTGTTTTTGTCTTTTCTCCTGGCCAGAGGCTTCTGGTCTCATATTTGAGGCCATTTTTCCTTCATATTAAGAGACAGTTTAGGTCTCCAAGCCATGTGCTCACTCCCATGTCCCCCTGTATTTCCACATTGGCATTACCATCACACTTGCAATGACTATGTCAAGAGCACCATGCTTAACTCAACACATACTGTTTGAGCTGCCACTCAGTGCCAGGCACAAAGGGATAGAGCAACGAATGAAAAAGATAAAAGGCCCTTGCTCTAGTGGGATCCACATGCTGGTAAGTGCCTGGAAATAGGAAATAATTGCTCAAACTAAGAAAACAAATTCAGAGGTTAAATATTACAGAGAAAAATGCAACAGTATAATGAGATAAGGTATGACTGAGGGGATACACTATCTTTGGTTGGGTGGTTTCTGAAAACATGACGTGCGAATTGAGCCATGTTTGACCAAAAAGAACTAGCCATATACAGACCAGTGGGAAGAGAGCTCCAGGCAGGGGGAAGAGCTAAAGCAAAGGCTTGAAGGTGGGACTGAGCCAAAACTTGTGGCCCTACTGCTTCCCTCTCCTTCAGTGAATGCACAGTCCACACCCCACCCACTTCCTCCATCTTGCAGTTATCAGAATGGGAGGGACCCTCCTCGGCTATGCCTACAAACAGCCTGGTCCTTTCTCCTGCTAAGGGGAACCTGCCAGAGGGGTTAATGCATAAAAAAAAATGATGAAAGGACAGAGTTTCTAGAATCCTTCAGTGCTTTGATCATCACGGACAAAAATATTACAAAATACATTTTTATTTTTGAGATGGGAACTGGAATTCATGTTGGAACTCGATCCTGTGATTTTTAGCATCTAGAGCAGTGGTTTTCAACTGAGGGAGATTCTGTACCCTTTAAACACTCCGGGAAACTTGACAATGTGTGAAGACATGTTTGCTTGTCACAACTTAGTGGGGAGCGCTACTGGTGTCCAGAAGTTAAGTTGCTAAGCATCTCATAATGCACAGGACGCCCTCCCCCCCAACAAAGAATTATTCAGCCCCAAATGCCAATATTACCTGATCTAGAAAGTGGTCTTCTTCAAACCCCTTTCCCTGCTTCCAACTGCATCTTTAACCAGGACAGTAGGGCCTCCTTTCTCTGCAATTAGTCCTCTTCCTTCACAAGCAGAACTGCTTGATTACGTGAAGTTAAGGATGAACAGCAGGCGCCTCTTTGTTTCAAGGGAGCAATGCGCGTCTCTGAGGATCAGCACACTGGAGAATACTGTCTTCTCTGGTGTCTCCCTTGCCAAGGATACTGCTTTCTTCATCTTCTACTGACCAAGAATTCTTGGACTTTCAGAGAGACTGATCTAGGGATGGCAAATAGGGCTCACCCTGCACTACAACTCTGATCGATTGGTAGTGGCTATTTGGAGCACCATTTTGATTCCCATAAGGGTTCCCATGGCCACATTCAGACGTGCAAAAAGGTGCAAGCAACTAGTGATGTCTGCTATGAATGCAGGCACAGTACCAGAGATGTGCTATCCCTTCCTGACAGAACACCTAAGTCTTTATTCTGTCATTGACTTGATCCCGCAGTTTGTTTTCTGCTCTGGGCTAGATGCAGGACCCTCTACAAAGTTCACAGTTCATGATGTTCAAATTTTGCACAGACAACCTAGGTAAGCTGGTGAGCAGATAATGATGCTTTATTTCATGCCCCACCCCCCACCCCCCAGCTATTTGTCCTTAAGCCAGTTCAACTGGGACATGGTGGGAGGTAGCAAGGCTTGAGCTCCAATGGCCCATGATTGGAGTAGCACTTCCTGGCCTCACTTTGGTACAGTTTCACTTTGTGGTAAACACCAGGAGCATCATCATCCTTTTCTTCTTACTTCTAATTGACCATAGCAATGGCATACTCTTAACCGAATGGCTCTTATCAAGCATTTATTTGATTCCCAGCCTGTGTGTTGAATGCACACCTACAATCCCACTCAATGGCAAATCCAATCATCTTCTTTGCTGCTTGCTTTGCCTTTACTTGCAGCACCCCCTCCCAGACTTCCTCATAATACCTTTATGAGTACATGCATTCCATCTTTCTATCTCTCTTCCTTTATCCACCTGCATTATAGGTTTTAAAGCACTGTAGGCTTTATAAACGTATGCCTCTTAAGCTGGAATCTCTTCGTCATCAGCATCATAATTAAACCTTCTGTGTGTATCACATTTAGTTCTTGTACCCTGACCTTGCCTCTGCCATTGGTCACTCTACCACCAATTTTGTTTTCTTCTGGACAACCCCAGAGGATCTTTCATCACAATATATCATGCCATACTATCCTGCTGGAGCTCTTACACACATTGCCCTATTCCTTCTCCTCGAGACATATGAAGAGAGTCTAAGCCCACTTTACATAACATTTCTTCCTTTTGGGTTTATTTTTTGACCACTCTGCTTCCACTTCCCCTTCCTATAGCATTTTATTTTAGGGAATTATTAAAATATTTTTTGGGGGGAGGAATTACCTTATTTTATTTGGGGGAGCTACCTCTCCTGCATTTTGTTCAATTCAATGATCACTTAATCTAGTATCTGTCTGTGGGGCTTTAAAATATATCCAGAGATTCCTTGACATGTCTACTTTTGAACAGTGGAGTGGCATTCTTCTCCCCTTAAGTAGGGACTAAACTCAGTGACTCTTCAAAGGAGTAGAATGTTGCAATGATGATGGTGGGTGACTTTCCAATCTATCTCCAAGAAGGTACTGGGGCTTCTTCTTTGAGCTCTCTCAGAAGGGTAAGGCCAACTACCAGGGTCGTGAGGACATGAGCAGGGAAGTCCATGTAACAGGAAATGAGGTGTTCTGCTAACAGACAGCTTCAGCTCGCCGTTTGTATGAGTAAGCTATCTTGGAAGTAAACCACCCAGCCCTCCAGGTAATGGCAGCCCTGGCTGACATTTTTAATTTGTTTGTTTGTTTGTTTGTTTATTGGCAGCACTGCATGGCAAGCAGGATCTTAGTTCCCCAACCAGGGATCAAACCCGTGCCCCCTGCAATGGAAGCATGGAGTCTTAACCATTGGACTACCAGGGAAGTCCCCTGGCTAATATCTTGACTGTGGCTTCATGTAAAACTACAAGTCAGATCTTTTCAGCTAAGTCATTTCTGGATGCTGACCTGCAGAAATTGTTTAAGATAATAAGAACTTGCTATTATTTTGAGCCTTTAAGTTTTGGGGTAATTTGTTATGCAGCAGTAGATAACTAATACATTGTATCTCATTGAGAAAACAAGCTATTGCTATGTAAGAGCCCCCAAATCATGTTTGCATATAAATATCAGCATTCTTTTCCTCACACATCTATGGGTTAGGTGCAATGGCTTGGTTGATCTTGGCTGAGCTCACTCATTTCTCTACAGAATTTGTTGGGAGTTGGCTCAGCTATATGGCTCTGCTTCAAGTGACTCTCATTCCCACTGAACAATAAAGTCACTGTCTTCTCATGGAAGTAGCAGAGGCACAAAAGAACAAGCAGAAATACGGGAAATCTTTCAAGGCCTAGACTAGGAATTGACACATTTCACTCCTACCTCATTCAATTGGCCAAAGCAAGTTACACACTTGAATACAAAGTCAAGACACAAAAATATCTACAGTTCAGTGAAATGAACTAAAAAGTCTCTTGGCAATGACTGTGGATGTATAATTCTGTTACTTGGGAGGAGGTAAAGTGTTGACATGATAATCTAGTCTACTACAGTGAGATCTTCAATGCTCTAGGCATTGTGACCAAAGTTAAACTAATCAGACAGCCTCCTTATGGGTTCTGTGTCTCTAACTGAATGATGCAAAGTTGGAGACCCTTCTTCTAACATTTTGCATCTCATTCATTCTAGCTTTAGGTCCTGGAGAGCTTTTCCTACCATAAAGGCAGTCATATGTTCCTGCTTCCTTGCCCTAGAAATGTCTTCATTTCTGCATATTTCCTAGCCTGGGTCTCATTCAAACATTCCTCATGGGATGTGTTCTTGATTCCTGCCTCAATTAGTTGCCATCATCTGACAGATCCCTCTGAAAGAATACTCTAAAGTGGTCAGATTCAAATATAGTTGTTCATGCATGTTTGAAGCAGCAGAGAGTAAAGAGAGCACATCTTTGTCATAGAGACCAGGCTTTTGTTAATAGAGCCCAAGATGCCATTTGCTTTTACTGACCACTCAAAATCTTTTCACAAGGCACTGCTCCTAAGACACTTCCCCCTACTCTATTTATGCAGTCACTTTGTCACTGTCTGAAACGAAGAGTTCTTCTTGATTTGGTAGCCGACTTCATTTACATACAGTGAGGAACAATCAAAGTTGGGCTGAGTCATGCTCCCAAAAGCCAAACTGGTCACTTGATCATTTTGTATCCTAGGTTTTTCTAAGAAAGTTTTCATCTTCCTCTTCATCTTCATAACACCCTCTTGGAACAGTGAAAAGCTTCTTCCTCCTCTGTCCATCTCCAAGGATAATTGGAGATTCTGTTTTCCGTTATGTTATGAGTATGTTACATACTCCCAAATAATTTCTTTGCTGAAGCTATCTGAATGCCTAGCTCAATGTCACTTTTTACTTACTTCAAAGACAATTCTTAGAAAACAGAAAAGAAGAGAATTAATATCTCTTGAACATTGGTCATGGGCTTTATTACTTTTTTTTTTTGAGGAAGAGCTCATCTTCCTCAGAAGAGAAAAGGGTTTTTGTAAAGAAGATAACTGACTTGTCCAAAGTTCTATGGCTAGCCATGACAGAGCGTGGATTGAAACCCAAGTCTACCTAATTCCCAAGTTGACAGTCTTTTTTCTACACCATGCTCGATGGCCTAATATTGACTTGGCTTCTGATGTCAAGGATCTTTAGAACTAATAAGACCTTAGGAATTGCTGAAAGCCATGACTTCCTAACTGTGATAATCTGGGACCAAGAGTTCCTCAAAGGTGCTGCAGAAGCTGCCAGAAGAGGAGAATGGAGGGGTAATTGGAGGAGGGAAAAAGAAAGGAAGACATAAGTGAAATGCAGGCCCAAGCACTTTGGGCCCCTCCATTCTACTTCAACCAGAGTAGCTCGATTTCTATCTGTTTCATACATCAGAGTTTCAACTAAGAATTTCTTAAAGGGTTCCACTGCATTAAAAAGTTTAAAAACTATCAATTTAATCAACTCTCTCATTTTCCAGATCCATGACTGGAGAGAGGTTAAGTAGTGGGCTCCAGGTCTCAGTAAATAGTAGTGCCAAGACTACTCCCAGATACCCTGTCACCCAACAAAACACTTCCTCTTCTCTCCCTTCTTTAAAGCCTCTTAGAGCTAACCTACTCTACCATATTTTCATGTCAATGTCCTGAAGGATTCAGACTGCTCCCTTATTCTATTACTAGAGAATCATAAGCAGGGAGTTCTCACAGAAAACAAAGTAAAACACAGGTAGGAAATATTTAAATTTTACTGTTTGTCTTTTTGTCAGATTTTCAGTACTGATGGTCCCTGAGCTGGAGGAAGAACTCAGCCCCCCATCACACATCTTTTCAAACTAAAGAACTGACAACCCAGAGACTTACTCAGGAGTGTTTTTGATGGGTTAAGAAAAAAGGATACTGTCAATCTGGGAACTGAAGATGTTGGTTGGAAACAGGTGATACCTGAACTAATATTGTTTCTGAAAGGGAAGCTGATTTAGGATTTCTCGGGAAGGAGTGATTGAAAACTTCTCCCGCACCCTCTCCCTCTAGACGTGGGATATTGACCTGCCCACAGAGCTGGTTTTATAATTTTCTTCCTCGGGTTTCTATAAAACCCATTTTTTCACAAAGGGAGCTCTCGAAGTTTCATCTTTAGGCTAATAGCTTTTCTTGGAAGAAAGATCTTGAGGAGTCTTGTGATATGATGAATCACTGAACTGAAGGGCAGAGAGTCCTTTCATGGAGAGGGCACGCCAGCCCCAGAATTAATTAATTGTGGAGCTGACGTCATACAAGGGACTGTTCAATGTGTGGGTGTAATCACCCCAAGAGGGCAAATACGCAGCCAGCAACAGCTGGTCTCTGTCTGGGCAGGAGTTCAACTGTAGATGGCTGGTTATGCTTGAGTGGTTATTATTAGGTTATTCTTAAGTAATAGCTAACTTTATTAGGCTGCTTACTATGGGCCGGGAATGCTCTCAATGCTTTCCATATTTTCACTCATTAAATCCTTATAAAGGATGAGGAAACTGGATATTGAATAGGAGAGATGCTCATCTTTACAATTAAGAAACGTTTTTTTAATCCCAAGGGATGATTTTGTACCTACTAAATAAGAAAAAGAGAAGATAGAAGAAAATTTGAAGTACAATATCCAATGCAGATAAAGTTATAATGGTAAAGTTAAATATATTAAAGAGATAATGTGTACATAATATATAATATAATGTCTATACATTACACACCAATAATACTAATTTATATATACCAATACTTGGTATATATTAAGCATGCAATACTTGTTATCTATTATTGCTAGTTAATACTATTATTACTTCACATGTAATGGAAAGACAACACTTATGAGCTGTGTGATCTTAGGGAACCTGATTAGCCTCTCTGATTCTCTGAATCTCATCACCTCCATTCAAAAACAGGCATAATTTATAGTACCTACCACACAGTGTTGTTGTGAAGTTCAGAAAAAATAATGTGTGTAAAGTGCTTAGCACACAATAACCATTCAACAAACAGAAACTAGCCAATTTGTTACTGTTATTATTATTATTGCATATATTTTGCCAGCTGCACTGAAAATGTGTGTGACCCTTCTGGAAAAACACTATGATAAATTCACATCCTAAGAGTCATAAAGAGGCTATTTCCACCTCTGGAAATTTACTATAAGGAAATAATTCAACAGAGTAAAGAAGCCACATGCAAATTGCCTTTGGTAACATTATGTTCAATAATCCTGTGTTTAGGCAAAGAAAGATGGACATCCAACAACTCTCTGAATAACATGGAAACTGGAGCCAGAAACCAGCATCCAGTATGATTTTCCCCTCAAGCATCAAAACTGTTTAATAATCAGCAGTCAAGCCCTGAAGCAATTCTGATTTAAACCTATTATTACCCACCATGTGTAGTTTATAATAGTGCACTGCTTTTCATATGGTGGTGTAAACTAGTAGATCCATATCTTAATGAATGTGCCTATTTAAACTGAAGATTTTTTAAAATAAACTGCCTCATAATTATGAGATAACTGTAAACTTTATCTGATGCTAAAGCTAAGAAATGCTCTAGTGGTTAATATTGGCTTTTGGTCAAAGCATTGTTTAAAGCATGGTTACTTAAGACATTTTTATTTCTTTGAACATATTTCTGTTTCCCTCAGAGCTAAAATCCTGGAGAAGAGATTCTGAACAGAGTGAGACTTGGTATTTCAGCTTTCTTTGGTTAGATCTTGGCAGTGTGGCCTATTCAACATATTTACCGCCCAGGGAAACCTGGGCAGCATTTTCTCTTTAGAAGAAAGCTGAATGGCTTCTTTGGTCCAAAAAGATTGTAAATGATTTGCTTTACAGGTAACAGATTTCACCATGATTTTTTTTTTAATTGTGAATGCAATTGCCCAATTTTTAAGAAAGCAAGAACAAAAAGTTAAGTACACTTAGAATCTCATTCAATATTGTCCTCAGGGATCAAACCAGGAGATCCTTAATGTGAATGTAGTTTTCCAATTTTTCTATTAATAATCCCTTTGACAGAGTCAAAATGAGATTTAATTCAGACCAAATTCTGGGTTAGAATTAGTAGAGTTAAAAACTAGACTCCAGGGACTTCCCTGGTGGCACAGTGGTTAAGAATCCACCTACAAATGGCGGGGACACGGGTTCAATCCCTGGTCCAGGAAGATCCCACATGTCACGGAGCAAGCCTGTGTGCCACAACTACTGAGTGTGTGCTCTAGAGCCTGAGAGCCACAACTATTGAGCCCGTGTGTCACAGCTACTGAAGCCCACGTGCCTAGAGCCTATGCTCCACAACAAGAGAAGCCACCACACTGAGAAGCCTGAGTACCACAACGAGGCGTAGCCCCCACTCTCTGCAACTAGAGAAAGCCCATCCCATGCACATCAAAAGAAGACCCAATGCTGCCAATAAATAAATAAAATAAATAAATAAACAAAAACAATACTAGACTCCAACATCAAATTAAGTAAAAAGGAAGAACAAGCAGAAAACAGAATTACAAAATGTGTTATAGTTAAGGAAAAAGGCTGAGTTTTAAAAGACTTGTTCAAGGTCACTTGAGACTTTTTCCAAAGCTCATATGATCACCAAGCATATATTTATTTTTTACCTACTACGTGTTGGTGCTATGATCAGGGGAAAAGTATTGGCTAAGATGAGACACAATCATGACTTTGGGGAGATTACATTCTGACAGGAGACACAGATATAAAAATAATGATTAGGCAAATAATTAATTAGCATTATGCCAGATGCAATGAAGGAAAAGCACACTATGACTTGAAGGAGTATGCCAAGAGACCTGATGGGATCTGGGAGGTCAAAAAAGATTTCCCCGAGGAGGAGATATTTATGTAAGGACATGAATGATGAAAAGGAAAATTTTATTTATATACACTTTTAGATGGGTGTTAAAATTATGCCTACTTAGAAAATATTTATACTATGTATATAACAGACAAAAAGTAGTAACATTAATACGTAAAGAACTTTCAAAAATCGATGAAAAAAAAAGAAAATGTCCTGTACCAAATAAACAAAGGCTATGAAATAAAAAACCCTCCATCAATAAGGAGATAGCAATGGCGTACCATTTATTATTCATTAAATTAGCAAACATAAAGAAATTTGTCAATATTTCCATGAAAATGTGAGGAAATAGTCACTCTCTAACATTAATGAAAGGAGTAAATATAAAATGTGCAGCCACTTTGGAAACATGTATACTCCGTAACTCAATAACTGCACTTAGCACTTAAGTTGGGAAAACACTCACATAACACGCAGAAGGAAACACGCATGAGACTATTTATTGTAGCCTTATGAGAGAGAGAGAGAGAGAGAGAGAGAGAAAGGAGAGAAAGAGAGAAAGAGAGAAAGAAAAAGAAAGAAAGAAAGAGAAAGAAAAGAAAGAAAGAGAGAGAAAGAAAGAAAGAGAGAGAAAGAAAGAAAGAGAGAGAAAGAAAGAAAGAGAAAGAAAGAAAGAACGAAAAAGAGAAAGAAAAAGAAAGAAAAAGAAAGACAAGAAAGAGGGAGGGAGGGAAGGAGGGAAGGAAGGAAGGAAGGAAACCATTTAACAGTAAGGAGAGGAATAAAATAAATGTTGGTGTATTTAATCCTGTTCAATTTCACACAGCTTTTCCAGTGAACAGTTTATGTCTATATGTAACAAAATAATAAATGTCCAAGACATATTTTTCAGTGATTTATAGTTGAGTCCAGCTGCAGAACAATGCATACAGAATCATTTATGCTAAAGACTCCCACTCATACCATTTAGCTTTCCAGGGCCAAATGCATATAGAAAAGCATAAAAAATGTCTAGAAGAATCAAAATATTCTCACTATAGAGCTTGCCTCTGAGGAAGGAAGCCAGATGGGAAGTGACATGTGAATCAAGAAAAACTGGAGATTTACCTATGATATTTTAACATAGTTTTTTTTTGCAAGAATAATTCATTCAAACATTACTTGTGTTAAGAAAAGCTAATAAAGAGAAAATGCTGCTGACTGAGTGACAGCGTTAAGAAAATGGAGGCCTCGTTCATCATCACTTTCCAGAAAAAGAAGAGTTTCCATCTGGGCTGGATATTACAGCTGCGCCATCAGGCACCTGAGGTATAACTGAATTCCTGGGACCATGATGAACAGACCCCTTTCCATTTGTTCAGCACTTGCCATTTTCAAAGTTCTTCCCCCATACATTATCTTCCCAGATTCTCACAGCAGCCATATTAAGGATGCAGCTCTATTCCCCAGATGATGCTCAAGACCACAGGGAAGACAACAGATTCCCCAAACACCATAAACAGGTACACGCAGACGCACAAGGCCATTTCCTCAAGGATCACAAAGAGCCTTATTTTAGGGGTTCGTCTGTGTATATGGCCAATCCCTCTGGTTGGGCAAATGTGGGATGGAAAAACAGCAATTTGGAGAGTCTGTATACAATAATGCAACCTGAGAATCTATTCCATTTTTACCTCTGAAACCAGGGAGCACTATCACGTCTGAAAGCTTGACTCTTACGGCCTGGAATTAGGCAATCTAATATTCCACTTTGAGTATACTAATGCAGGACCTTGAAGGAGGGACGTGTGGTGCCATTACTGGGACTGATTCTTGTGTCTTCTCTTCTCTACGATAAATATATCATTATACAAATATGAATTATTGATAGGGCATTATAGTTAGGCAATAGAGTTGCTAGTCCTAATGGAGTTGGACTGATAGCATGAGCTCACACTTAGAAGGCTCTGCCCATCGCTCACATCTGATAAGAAGCGGTACCCCAGCTTAGGGAAGAGTAACAGACATGGTGGTCAAGGACCACCAAAGCCAGGCCTACCTGAATTATTATTTTGCTTCTGTTATTTTTCAGCCATGAGACTTTGGGCACATAAAATTACTTTTATAAGTTTCAGTTTCCTCATCTGTAAAATGGGGTTAACAGAGGAGTTCAAGCAGACCCTGAACCCATTCATCTGGGTTCACATCTCAGCTTTGCCACTCTCTTCCTGTGAGTTCTGACAAGCTACTTAATATTTTCTTTGGCCTCACTTTTCTCATCTTTATGAGAGGTAATAACTGTACTCACCTCATAAGGTTGTTCTGAGAATTAAGCCAGTATGTATTTATACACAGACATACACACACACACACACACACACACACACACACACCCCTAATGTGTGCATAGCACCTGAATTCTCATAGGTATTAGCAATTATTATCATTGCCCTAACATAGTATACAGCACATAGTAAGTCCCCAACAAATGGTAGTGGGTGCTAATGGTGCTATTGATAATACTAACCTTCAGAAAGAGAATTTTTCAAATTCAGATAAATATGAGGCCAGACTCCTCCATCCAGGGAGTGGTGCAAAGTGGTACTCAATAGATACCTGTTATCTGAATGACTAACAGATACAGATGTCCTCAGGAAGCCAAAATAAATGCCTATATGAAATGGAGAGTAACAAAGACACACGGGTGCCAGTTTTATGGACTTCCCAGGTCACAGTGAGGCAGAGTCTGCAGTGGCCTAGGATGGGCCCCAAGGAGGGACTGGAAGGACAGGTGGGAGGTAGGCACTCGGTCAGACCACTTTTAAGCCTGGCTAGAACGCTCAATAGAGATGGAGAGGATTCTAGGAAGATCCATCCCTGATGTTTTTTTCCCATAAATAGGCCAAAAGCTTATTATTAGAAGCAGCTAGGTTGGGATGAAGTTCAGTACATCTAATTTTAATATAATTAATTAATCCACTCAAAAAATATTGAGGACTTACTATGGCCCAGCACTATCCTCAGCACTGAGCATACACCCGGGAGCACGGTAGACATGATGCTGAGCTTCACGGGATGACGGTTTAAGGGGAAACACAAGAAAGGGGGCAAAGGACTCTGGAGGAGCACGGTGAACTGTGGACAGGTCATGAAACCCAGGGAGGACGAGGGCTTGGGTGAGTAGCCGGGAGAAGTTAGAGGTGAGCATTCCAGGCAGAGCAGACACTGTGAGAGAAGGTGCTGGGGAGAGGTGCGTTTTTAAGAGAATTCACTAAAACATCAGGTTGGAGCCAGAGCAGCACTAGGAATATATGAAAGGATGAGGACTCTGAGGTCTAGAGCATTAAAACATTTTTCCCACGTTCACACAACAGGATGCTTGCCCACGACTGTCCGACCACAACACTGCTCTGTCTCCTCTTACATGGTCCTGTTGGCATTGCATTCCCACGATGGCAAATGAGATACATGTCCTCAGAAAGCAATCACCAGTGACACCATATCCTCTTTCGGGGATCAGCCCAGGTGCCTTTCTTTTAGGTGTAAAGTCTCATCTATCTCTAACCTTTCAGTTACTTGGATCAAAACCCATCACACTTGAATTTCAGTCATTCATCCCTTTCCGGGTTTCCTGCCTTTGAGGTATTTAACAGCCACCTGGGTACCATTTGGAGAACATATTCTTGCTACTCTGATTTGTTAAATGCACCATCAAGAGAAAGGCCTGATTGAAATTCTATCTGGTTCTGTTCAATCTTTTGACTAAAATTCAAAATTGGGCTGCAAAACATATTTGTTGATGATGATCTTTAGAGAGAGAACTATTTCCCTGTTGCCAATTTGTGTGCAGGGTGGAAAATGCTGAGATATCACATGTTTTTCTCTTCATGATGCTAGGACAACATTAACTCTGCTATGAAAAGATGGATGTCATTAGAGCTTGGTCCAGTTTAAAGGCTTTCATAGGTTCCTAATGGAAAGTGAAATAATACTGTGGAAGCAGAATAGAGCCCAGAGTGTGCTTGCTATTAACTGTAATGATAGTTCTTAATTAGTGAGCACCCCCTAGGTTTCCAAGAGCTTTTACGTACACATCAACAGCTATCATAACACCGACCCTGCCAAATCGGAATTATCAGCCCCATTTTACATATGAGAACAGTGAGGGGAAAAGAATGGAAGTCATGTGCCAAATAAAAGCGGCATAGGCAGAATTTTCACTTTGGTCTGAAAAGATATTAGATGTTTTTAATCTGACTAGCACCCGTGTTCCCCTTTTTTCATTGACAGCATGTTGGTTTTCCTTTGGGAATCCCCGTCTACTGAATTCTCAATCCACACAATTCACGAGGAGCTGTTGGGATGCCCTGGCTGCAGGGTGGCACATCACAGCCACCTGACCAATGAGGGTACTCTATTTCCCAGTCACTGTGATTGGCTCAGGGATGGACACATGACTGAAGTGAGCCGATCAGAGCCAAAGAGCATCAGTCTCACAGAGTTGCCTGGAACCAAATGATAGGAAAGACACTCTTTCTGTTAAGTATCTAAACTGGGATGATGTAAGCCCAGGATCATCAATAGCCACCTTAGGGGGAGCTTGCCTAAGAACAGAGTCAACCTGATAACATCAATTGGACTGGGTCCCAGGCACGATGAGCCTAACGCTCTTCTCTTTCTTCTCTTTTTTATGCTTAAGATATGCTTTAGTTATTTGGAGCCCCCAAAAAATTTTGTCTGAAAACAAACAAACAAATTTTTGTCTGAAAATGGAGTCCAAACTCATATTCCATCCATTTAACGCTATGTTTCTCCATGTGCTATGCACAAGGGGAGCTCAATGAAACATATTCTTTTATCCCTAATTTCTCTGACAGCAGCTCCAAACGGACCACCACTCTTACTCTTGCTGATTATAATTTGATAAAAATAAAAGCCCAGTTGTAGCCAAAATTCTAAATCTCCTCATACAAAGGCCAAAAAGACCTAATTTCAGAGGTCAGGACCACTGTTTTATTACAATATAATAAAAGCCACATCTCCCTACCCCCTTTTTCTATTTATGGGAATTTGTGTTGTGTGAGCAGGTATCAATGAATAGCTTTGGGAATCTAACATTACATTTCTGGGTATAAATCTAATAACTCCTGGGACCTCACGGGGCTCAGTCTCTCCACAGCTGCTGTTTAAATGCACTATCTAAAAAAATATACATATAGCTTAAAAAGTAACTCCAAACTTGAATATTAAATGGCATCCAGTTCATAATGCACAGTATGGTGGATGCTGTGATATGCCACCCAGATAGCCTTCAGGAAGAAGGGATCTATTAACCCGAGCTGTGGGTCATGCCGCCGACAGACAGCACCCAGCTCGCAGCCCCTTCAGGGATGGGCTCAGAGGAAGAGGGCCTCCTTGCCCAGCGTCCTCTCCCTCCTTTCTGGGACAACCCACATTCAATGGCTGACTGCTGGTGGGGACAGCTCTGAAGAATCATCCTGCCTTCAGAACTCCTGCAGGCTCAGCTGAAGTCTTTCTCTGACTACACTGTGGCTCATCTTCTTCTGCCCGATCCTGCTTCCTCTCCCCAGGTGTTGACCCAAGTCCTCGCTGATAAACGTCCTGAGTACTCATCTCTGACTCAGGGTCAGCTTCTTGGGAAACTCAACCTTTCACACACAGTGGTATATCCATCCCCAAGATGTTTCCCTCCCCTCCATCTCTCGCACCCCACAGCTACTTCCCAGCTCTCATTTCAAACCCCCAGCTCCCTCCACAGCCCCTGCCCCTTTCTTCATGTTTCCCCTGCTCCCCCTCCTGGCCCAGCTCTTTGATAAACTTGGCCTATTTGACTATGATTGTGTTCCTATATGCTTTCCCATGCTGTCTTTCTCTACCCGCACTCCAGATTCTGAAGCTGGGTTAGTAAACAGCAGTCTTTGGCTGGATGAGAAAGACTTAGGAGAGTACATTCAAAGTTGTTCCAATCACATAGGATCACAGCAATGCTAAAGTTCTCTTAACATAGCGGTGAACTTAAGTATGGAAAGGGGCAGAGGCTGCGGTGACAAGATCGTGAAGTTGAACTTGCCAATGGAAAATTCTAAAGGTTAAGAGGTGTAAAGCCCATCTATGAGAAAATCACAGATTTGTACACTTCCTTCTAAATATTTTGGAGTTCTAACATAAATGGGTGGTAAAAAAAAAATTTAATTTATTTTAAAAAATAGTGATTGAAAAAAATAACATCGTCTACTTGGATCAAGGTAGTATCAATACATGGATATAATGAAAATTGCAAAGGCGGTATGCAAATAGCTAAATGAGAGGAAACTCTTCTTAGGGCGCTGTTGTGGGGATCAGGTCAAATCATTATGTGAGCATCATGCTGTGTGTGAGTGGCAGACATTTGTTTTGCTCTGCGAAACAGTGCACAATCTATTAAAGGATAGTCTCGATTTAGAGAGGTGGCAGTTTTCCTAAGAGGACTACCAGGCCAAATACAACCTGACCCCAGAGAAATGGGATTCTTGAGGGGTAAGACAATTTGTTTTCGAAAATCCTAATTATCTGGAAAGGAGAGTGGAGGCCAGTTGGCAGGGTCCCTGCTGTCTCGTCGAGGTTCTCCTGTGGCCCGAGGCTCACCATCAGCTGTGGATGCACACAGTGTCCTCCGCGGCACAGCCTGATGCGCTAACCTCTGGCAGCCTCACGCTGCGTTCTGCAAGACCAGCCTCCAGCGCCCAGCATGCTGACCCTGGCTGGCTGTCCAGCCACATCCCTTAAGGCTGAGCCCAGGTCAGTCACCCAGAACGAAGGCTCCTCTGAACACAGTGAGTCACAGTCAGATTTGCATGTTAAGAAAAAAAAAGAAAGGAAGAAAGGAAGTAAATATAATCCAACTCTGCTCTTACTCTCATAGAAGATAATTACAACCAAACAAGAAAATTAAATGTCAAAGTGCCAGACTATATTATAATTAAACAAACACAAAGCAGGTTTCAGGAACATTAAGAATGCCATCGAAAAGATTCCAACAAAGCCTGTTAACGAGGAAGGCAGATACCTTGTCATTACTCCAGAACTCGGCACTGCCCCATGCCTTCTAAGATGGCAGGCAGCAATGGAACATGTGGACTCCTACAGGGGAGAAGTTCATTTCTTTATTTTGGGGGTGAGACAATCAGGCTCAGTAGCTAAGGCAGAAGCCATGGAGTCAATTAAAACAGGGTTCAAATGCCACTCAGCCACTCAGCATAGGCACACTCTTTGCCTCCATTTCTTACCTATAAAATAAAGATGAATAACAGGCAGTTATGAGAAATGTGGGAAGCCATCTACCATGGAGCCTCATTTGCAATAAGTGCTCTGCACATGTTAGCTGTGTGTTACCACAATAATTACTATAGACCATAGACCTGATATATTAAAGGGACCAAAAGGTACTGAAAAAGATGAAATAAAGGTGAATGACCTTCTAGCTAGTTACGATTCCCAAGATTCAATTTGGCATTCATCTGGCGTGGTCTTGATAGGGCTAATGTGTGGTCTTGAGTCGCTCAGCTTTGATAGTCTACACAAGACTTTTAGCTCTGCGAGGTTAAGAACCATCTTTGTTTTTTCTCCATAGAGTGACTTACATATAGCATGGGCTTCAAAAGAGTTGTTGACAGACTCCATTAAAGAGCATTAAACAGCATATCATGTAGGTTTCCCCAAACTTGCAATAGAGGGTTTTCTCCTATTTGGCCTCATAGAAAGTCTAGCCACATATTCCCAGTCCTCAGCCACTACCTCACTTGAAAACATTTTCTAGATGCTTTTTGGAAAGATATAAATTAGTGGTAGCAGAGAGGAGAGCTAGAGCTGCTATTAATGTTACAGCCAAATTATCAGTTTATGTTTCCTGAAAGTGAAGGGAAGAGTTCTAAAAGAAATTTCCAGTTTACTGGATGATTTCATTTCCATACTTCCATTTGATTTTGACAAAAATTCTCAAAGAGTTTAAGCCAATGATCCTCAAATTGTGGGACACATCCTTAGAATGAGAGGCAATATTAGGTGATACACAATATTAAATGACATTGAACCACACTATAAAAAATTATTCCCCTTTCCATTATTTTTCAGTATTCCTTATTACACCCAGGAGAAAATCTCAGTTCAGTGCTAGCACATCTTTAAAACCTCCATAATACTTACTAACAACCTCCAAGAGAGAAATGGAAGGAGAGAAGAAGGGAGAGAAGGCAATGGAAGGATGAGGGGAACATATGATTGTCACCTTCAAAGCACTGAGCAGTATTTAGGAAGATTTTAATACTACTTTCTTCTTCACAGAGTTATCTACTCAAAGAAGAATACCAAATACATACTAAGTAAATAATACTACAGGAGGTATCAGTATAATGTAAAAACTGAAGAAGTGGTTTTAAATGAATAAAGTTCATATTTGCGTCAAGTCATAAAGCTGTAAGTGTGAGAGCTGGGGCCAAGGATGTCCTCTCAAATATAAATCTTGTGCTCTTCCCACCTCAAGAATGCCTTCTAAATTAGCAGGTCATTTCAAGGATAAGTGTGAGTAGAGGTTAAGAGCATTCCTCTGTAGTTAGGAAGATCTGAAGTTGAATCCAGTTTCAATGCCAATAGCTATGCTTCATTGGACAAGTTACTTAACATCTCTAATCCTCAGTCTCTATCTTTTAGAAAAAGGGATAATAATAGCACCTAAATCACAGGGTTTTTAAGGTGTTTGAATGAGCAAAACCAGTATCAACCATTTAGCACAGTCTACGCACATAGGAACTCCATAAATTTCTACTAAAAAATATTGATTACATAGCTGGAGGCATCACACTTCCTTGTTTATACCATATTACAAACTATATTACAAAGCTACAGTCATCAAAACAGTATGGTACAGGCATAAAAACAGACACATATACCAATGGAACAGAATCAAGAGCCCAGAAATAAACTCATGCATATACAGTCAGAAAATCTTTGACAAGGGCACCAAGAACACACAATGAGAAAAGGATAGTATCTTCAATAAATGGTGTTAGGGAAACTGGATCTCCACATGCAAAGGAATGAAACTGGATTCCTATCTTCATTTAAAAAAAAATTAACTCAAAATGGATTAAAAACTTAAATGTAAGACCTGAAATGGTAAAAATACTAAAAGAAAACATAGGGAAAAACCACCCTGGCATTGGTCTTGGCAATGACTTTTTAGATATGATACCCAAAGCACAGGCAACAAAAACAAAAACTAAAAAGTGGGATTACATCAAACTGAAAAACTTCAGCACAGCAATAGAAATGACCAATGAAATGAAAAAGCAACCTAAGGAATGGCAGAAAATATCTGCAAACCATGTATATGATAACGAGTTACCATTCAAAATACATAAAGAATTCCTACAACTCAATGGCAAAACCCCAAATAACCCAATTAAAAAATGGGCAAAGAACCTGAGCAGATATTTTTCCAAAGAAGACATATAAATGGCCAACAGGTACATGAAAAGGTGCTCAACATCACTAATCATCAGGGAAATGCAGATCAAAACCACAATGAGATGTCACCTCACATCTGTTAGGATGCATATTACCAAAAACTACAAGAGGTAACAAGTGCTGGGTGGGATGTGGAGAAAAGTAAACCTTTGTACATTATGGGTGGGAATGTAAACTGGTACAGCCATTATGGAAAACAGCATGGAGGTTCCTCAAGAAATTAAAAATAGAATTACCATATGATCCTGCAATCTCAGTTCTAATGTATTTCCAAAGAAAATGAAATCTCTATCTCAAAGAGACATCTGCACTCCAGTGTTCACTGTCACATTATTAACAATAATGCTACAATAGCCAAGATATAGAAATAATCAAAGTATCCATCAACAGAGAAATGAATACAGAAAATGTGATATATACATATATACACACATATATAAAAACACGTGTGTGTGTCTGTATGTGTGTGTATGTGTGTGTGTGTGTATATATATATATATATATATATATATATATAGCCACAATAAAGAAGGAAATTATTTAGCCATAAGAAAGAAGGAAATCTTGCCATTTGCAACAATATGCATGAACCTGGAGGACACTGTGCTAAGTGAAATAAGCCAGACACAAACAGGCAAATGCTGTGAGATCTCACTTGCAAATGGAACCTGAAGAAGTTGAACTCAGAGAACCAGAGAGTAGAAGGGTGGTTTCCAGAGGCTCAACAAAGGATGCTCTATTTAGAAGTAAAAGATAATATTTTGCAGAATGTAGATTAGGATACAACAAATTTAGATACAACAAATATTAGGAATGTTTATGAAGCACGGACTCTGGGCTGCCCTCTCCACTAGGTGCTGAGGATATAGCAATAAAAAAAGAGAGACGCAGGCCCTGCCTTCACAGCGCTGCAATGAAATGTTCTCAGACTCTAGCCCTGAAGTCACACAGTCTTCCTAGCACTGTTTAGGAAAAAGCATAGCTGGAAAGGAGCAACTGAGTAGGCATTAGGTAACTGGAGTTCAGATCCAGCACTGATTGCCTTCAAACGATGTGATCCTTTGTATTCACATGGATACAACAATGTCATTAGTTGATTAATCTGAGCTTCACAAATATTAAGCATTTACATAATGCTTAGTCACAATTATTGTCGTAGCTATATTTCACCATACTATACTTTAATATTCTTTATATTACTTCATGTTTTTATTTTAATAAACTTATTTTCCAAAAGAAACCCTCTATCACCATCATAATTAAAAACTGGTATCTTATGACACCACAAGTCATCTGTAAAGAACAAACATTTTACTAAACTTTAATAAAATTGTATTGCCAACTCTCTATTAAACTGTTATAGAGGAGAAAGACAGGAAGCCAAGACATGCTTCTCTGTGTTGCAGGGAGGAGGGCTGTCACGCTGTATGGTTGGAGTCCTACTAGGGTAACTCATGGCCTCTTCCACCCCTCGTGCTGCTCCAGGAGAGCTGGACTGACTTACCTGCTTAATAAATGTGGAAAGGATAAAGCAAAATCTTGGTTCAGATCCACTTCTTTCTCTTGGGAGCTACTGAGTCTCATGCTAAGTTGTTTTCCTCAGTTAACCCTTCAATGGCCGCCATGTACTTCCTACTCCTCAATTTTATGATCAATTCGTTCAGAACGCCATTGGGTAAAAGGTGGGCTATTTTATCAGAACCAAAAGAGAACTGAATGTTAAAGTCATCAGAGAAAGTTGATAGGAAACTCTATAATGGATGAGTAAGGCCAGCAACTCCCTAGCTCTCTGATAAATCTGTACTTCCCTGAAAGTAAGAGGTCCAGATGTTTAGTATCTCCCAGTGTGAAGGTCACAGCACCATCTACAAAATATCTGTCTAAAGAATTAAGCCTGAAGCTAATCAAGTCTCTGGTTCTAGCTGTCAGCCTATGGAAATACAGAAAATAGAAGAACCTACTCAGTGATACATAAAAATGCAACCAGCAATCCAGAATGTTGGAAATTCTTCAAAACAAGCAAACAAACAAAAAATAAAAACACTCCTTTTTCCAATAAATAAATGACAGGAGAAGGGGAAGAGGTGAGAACATAAAAACCAGCTGAGGGGGAAGATGGGAGCAGGCATTGTTTCCATTATTCCTCATGCAAAGGACAACTACAAACCTTGGAAGTTTTATGGAAAACACATATAAGAAGATTCTGAAAGGGGGAAAGGAAAAGGCAAGCTGTCTAGGGAGCTTGGAACTGAAGAAACAACGTGGCGGTGAGTTCCCTGGGTTTACTTTTTGCCTCTTTTATCCCAGACACAGAGGTGAAGAAACCAGCACTCTGAAAACACCAAGGGGTGCAGACAAAATGTTCCTACTCAGTTTAGAAAAAAGGGCCGGGAGAAGGGCAGATTCTCCCTTGTCTCATGACACTCCAAATCCCTGCTTTAATGGGCTTCCTCTGATACTGCTCTGGGAGGGGTGGGGGAGGAGAAGGCTGACTCTTCATTGCCAGGTAGGAGGAGAAGTCCAGGTCCCCCACCGGGCCTCCAATGACATATAAGGAGCAGAAGGGGTACTTAGTGTTGGTGGGAGTGGGAAATCCAGGCTCTGCCTAGGTCTCTGATGGTCCTCCCTGGCCTGGAGGATTAGGAGTGTCTAGTTACTGCTCTCTCCGCTGACACCAGGCGAGTGGGGCACAGGTGCAACACTACTAGGCTTCAGCAGGGATGGAAATCCAGGCTCCTTAGGTGGCTTCTGAGACTCTGCAGGTGAGGGTGAGGCTTTGTTACTGCCCAACAGGCAGGGAAGTCCTGGCTACTTACACAGCCTTCTCCCATCACCATGGTCAGGGGTGGGGAGCAGGTGGTTAGGGTTCCTTATTACAGCCTGGTGAATTTGGAGGTCCAGCCATCCCACTTGACCTTTGCTGGCTGGGGGGAAGGTGGGGACCACAGTTGTTTTCAGTGGTATTTGGCTGGTATAGAATAGCTATTGTCTAAAAGTTTTCTGTCTTGCTAGATTGAGCACAGCCTCAAGGCTTTGTGGGGCTAAAAACAAAAGATCTAACACTCATGTCACTGGAGTCCCAGAAGGAGAGAATAAAGAAATGGCGCTGAAAAAGTGCTCAAAAGAATTATGGCTGTAAATTTAGCCAGAGACATAAACTTGTGTGATCAGTATATGACTATACTATTCTCTCTTTTGTGTGTGCTTGCAAAATTCCATAATAGTTTTAAAGAGAGAAAGAAGTTGAAAGTGAATACCTTTTCCACTCCATGATTTAATGATATTTAATACTACGACTTGGGGCAACATAAAATCACATCACAGAATACTGTATTAGACACCCAGTTATATTACTAATATTATAAATATCTGTAATTTATATACAAAAACACATATGGAGCTATTCTGTGTTGAAAATATTCTACTAGACTGTGTAATGTTTCTTTATAAAATGTTTGATTTTATAATCTTATTGTAAATGCAATATGGACCCATAGATCAACCCTAAAGAATCATAACTTGAACTTTTTATTATTTACTTTCTGAACCAATACTAATGAGACCTTTTAGTGCAGTTAATTTGTTTAATATTTTGTGCCTATTTATTCTAACAGTCCAAGTTTCTTATTTTCCTCCAATTTCCATTATACTTGTTTATTAAAGATTCAACTTGGCAGTAAGGGAAAAAAATTACAAAACATAGAACATTCTGTATAATAACTCTACAGTGTTCTGCTAAGTATAAAACCATGTAATTATGTTTTTGTCTAATAACATAGATTCCAATTTTCTGGAGCACTGTGACTTCATGAAGCAGGGTTTTTTAAAGTATCCAAAATGTATCTCACTTGGTTTCCTTTATCCTTGCTATTTGATTTCTTTAAAAAATTTTTTTCATCTTTTATTTTTATAGTACACTAAAACAAAGACTTTAACTCAAAATACGTGATTTCATTAAAGATGATAGGTTGGCATTACCTTACTGAAATCTGCTATTGTCCTGAAGCCATTTTATTGTACCTTTCCAGGCTGTCAGTTTCACTTAAACCTGATAATTATACTTATAAAATAAGACTTCTTTTCTTACCTGAAAGTGACTTCTAACATGTGAGCAAGTTGCCCTTTAAACCTAGAATTGTTAACTTTGTTTAAGCTTCAGGAAACTAGAGAACCACTGGCTAAAAAGTTGGAAATAAAATGCCACATTCTGTAGAGAGATCTCAGTAAGAAAACATTTTTCTGATGCTTAAATATTTATTTTTCATGTGCTCTTTGCTAAATGTTTAAGTCATTGAACAGGAGATGTTTTTCAAAAATGTTACCTCTAGTATATAGAATCAGAATCTATAAACTCTATCAACATATATTAGTCCTGGTTTTTCTTTAACCTTTTTAGTGACAATTTAAAAATGAACTATCACCTCAACTCAGAGCTAAGTAAGTTGTAGTTGGTAAGAGGGGATATTTAAGAGGGAATAGTAAGGAAAAAAGTTAGCTGAAGGCATGGCTTTGTGAAAAACACTAAAATGAGAATATAATACTGACATGACTCTGCATTTATTATGTTCCAGGAGCTATGTTATACACTAGGTATATAATAGCAAATAAGACAAGTAGGGTCTTTGTTTTTGTAAAGCTTACACTGTAGCAGTCAATAAGCTAAGAAATAATTTCAGACGGTAACTAGTTGCGTGAATCCAATATAAGGGAAGTGATAGAAAGAGAAGGAGGATGTATGTAGCTACTTTAGATGAGATGATGAAGAAAGGTCACCCCCTTTCCAACTATGCCTACAAATCATATAGAAAAAGCCACATGGCATCAGTCCACTTTCATCCCAGCATGAAATGGGCACCTTTAAGTTTCAGGATAATATTTGGGATATGTACCAATTCTGTTTTCAGACTTCTATAGAGGATTATGAAGTTACATTAAAAGAAAGTGTCCAATAGATTCTTTATTGGTGCACAAGACAGCTTGTCAATATGTTAAAAAAAAAAAAAAACCTACCTAAAGGATAATCAAAAGATTAAAAAAATCCCAGATATAGGCAGAGTCAATCCTTTCAGAACACTCTCAAGGGTCTGGTTTTTCTAAATGAAATCTTGCCAAGTGTTTTAAAATATCATTGGGCTAGATTTGGGGAAAGCTTCTCCCATAGGACAGAGAACTCAGAGGATAAAGGAGGATTAACACATCCACTTGATGTTGACATCTACAAATGCACCACTCGTCTACACCACTCCTGCATCTCTCTAGCCACTTGCTGATTACGTGGGCTTTAACAAGCCAGAAAGAATGTGACTAATCCACAAGGACGAAGCCACACAAACCACTTCTGAATTTTATTCTCTGCTTCAGACAGCAAGATTCAAACAAGCTAACGTGAAGGAGTTCACCCACAACAAGGCTCACGGGACGTGTAAAGGACCAGGACAAGGTCTGAGTTTCTGAATCTCTGGATACTGTGGATGGGGAAGGAAAATCTGCTTAGTTTTCACTGGCCTGAATCAGTCTCAGAATTTCATACAATGATAAAGAAATAAGAAGGGAGTCTAAAAAATGCTTTCAAGTGATAAGTAAAATGTGGTACTAGATGACTGAGAAATATCCCAGTTATGAGCAAATTAAAAAGATGACATAGAAGGCCCTGAGAGCAATATCTCTCTCGTTCGCCTTCACACCAACAGGTAGTAATTTATTAAATAACAACATCCACAAAAAGGCAGCAGAATGGAAAAAGAGGTCAGACCTTAGGGAGTTTGAACACCTGGTTCCAAATTTCAGAGGAATGGAGGGTGTGTTCAGTGGAAAAAGACAAGAAATGAAATGTTTTAAGAAAAGTAAATGATCAAGAAATATCACATAGGTCAGGTTATTTGGCAATAAGCACTTAATTGCTTTAATTTCTCAACTGACTTTATACTGCCGCACGTACAGCATTTCTTTTCCATCTATTCCTCCCTGTACAAGTGTGCAAGAGGCTGTCCCTCTTTGCACACTTATCCTCGACCCCACCTTGCAGACTGCCTTAGTCAGCTTTGGCTGCCAGAATACCACACACTGGGGGGTTTAAACAACAGAAATTTACTTTCTCACAATTCTAGAGGCTCGAAGTCCAAGAGAACGGGTGAGGAGGGTTGGTTCCTCCTGAGGCCTCTCCCCGTGGCTTGCAGATGACTGTCCTCTTGTTGCCTCATCGTGTGGTCGCCCACTGTGCACGGACACCCTTGGCATCTTTCTCTTCTTGTAAGGACACCAGTCATATTGGGTTTGGACTCCTTCTAATGGCTCATTTAATTCAGTCAACTCTTTAAAGACCTTATTTCCAAATACAGTTACATTCTGAGTTACTGGGGGTTGAGACATCAACACGTGAATTTGCGGGGACAAAATTCAGCCCACAACACACACCACAAGCATGGGTGCATTTTTTCCCCCTAATCTTGAAAATAACAGCATCCTCACACAAAATTTCCTTCTCAGCTCTAAGAAACCCTCCTTCTCAGGTCTGGTTTGAATATCTATCAATGAGTAGTCATCATTTTCTCACTACAATCCCTGCAGGAAATCTTTGCAATCTATTTGAAGCAACACCATGTAAATAAAACAGCTCTTGCCAAAGCTATTGATAAAGTTCTCTGGCCACATTCAAGGACCATTTTTCCATCCTACTTCCCCTGGTTTATTCTGTAGCACCGGACACTGTTACCACTGCCTCCTCCTGGAAATACATTCCTTCCTTTGGGACGGTGACTTCCCATGCCAAAGGACTCCTCACTCTTCCGGTCTGCTCTGTTCTCACTTTCCTTAAGAAAACTCTGCCCTTTTCACTTCAACCATCACCTTCTACACAGGTGGCCCTGAAGTGAACATCTCTAGACCTGAACTACCTCTGAGCGTGACTCTCTTACATTCAATGCTAGGCTCTGCCTCTGCAATTGTTTTAACGCACACACACTAGTCTATATAAAAATAGGTAACCAACAAGGACGTACTGTATAGCACAGAGACCTCTACTCAATATTCTGTAATAACCTAAATGAGAAAAGAATCTGAAAGGAATGAATGTATGTATCTGTGTAACTGAATCACTTTGCTGTACACATGAAACGAATACAACATTGTAAATCAACTACACTCCAATACAGTTTTTTAAAAAAATCTGCAAAATCACAGTCCTCTTTCCCTCAAACCAGTGCCCTTTCCAGCACTCTCTTTGCTTCTGTGCAGGATGCTCAGGCTTGAAGCCTGGCATTATCTTGGTCGTTCATGAATGTATCCTACAAGTGTTTGGAGAGCCCTGCTGGGAAGTATACACTGTGCTAAGCAACGCAGACACCAGGTGAATGAAAGAGGCACAGTGCTTAGCCTTGCACCTGCTCCTGGTCTAGCCATCCCTCCCTTTTATGCCCCACAGCTTGTCATTAATTTCCATAGATCCTTCCTTCCTTCTACACGCCACTCAGACCTATCTCTTCTTTTTACCGTTCCTTGCCGTCAAAACCCACATCTTGTTTCTCATGACATCATTTTTATCCCACTCAGTGGATATGATTATCTCCAAACTGATCCTACACCTCTAATCTCTACCTGATTTGACCTTCCCCACCCAGTCTCTCCAGGATATCACTACAATGACCACTGGTGTGGTCACTGTCACCCCCGGCAGAAATTTTTCAGTGAGTATACTGGCCCTCTGAAACACAAAATCCCAACTCCAGAGCTGGGAAAGCTGGACAGAGAAGACAGATTTGAATTTCCGCTTTGCCATTTCCAGGCTTGGTGTCCCCAAGCAAGTCATTTATCCTCCCCACGCCTGTCTCTCAACGGAAACGTCAGGCTCCAGACTGCTACCGAGCTCACAGGGTTGATCTGAAGGACACCGGTATGTACTGTTACTGCTGCCACTGCCACCACCTGCTGTAAAAGCTGACGCTTGGGAAGCATGTCGTGTGCCAGGCCCTGCACCGTGATTACTGCTCACTATTCAGTATCTCACTTAATCCTCACTCTGTACACTCTCTGTGTGACCTTGGGCAAGTTTCTTAACCACTCCATGGCTTGGGTGTTTTTTATTTTCAAAAGGGGGCGTTGTAAGGAGCAAATGTGATAATACATGCAAGGGTCAGTGCCTGGCACAGAGTAAGTTGTCACCAATGGTCCTATGACTCCACCTCAGCATCACTCATTGTAACTCCTGGATAGAGATTCTAAAACCATGTGTGTTACAAGTGTTTCCATCTCCTAGTTCCTAGCCTAGACTGAGGAGCTGTGAGCAAGAAGGACCTGTGTCTTCTATGCACCCTGTTTTATGAACAGGAGCAAACAGCACATAGAAAGCACAATAAACCCTTGCTCAGTGAATGACAACGAATGATTTACCAGGTGACAATATTATCTATAAAGGTGCACACTCTTTACTTGAAAATGTGATCCAGAAGTTTCTGAGAGCGACCTTTTTTTGGTTTATATCATACTTGGCCTTTATCCTTTCATAGCACAGTGAAGGTACTCTTTTCTAGCCCTATAATTGTAGTGATAAAGACTGTCTAAATTTATCCAAGACAATAAATATTCCTCTTCTCACCCCACCCCCTGATAAAATTAGCATTTTAGAAGAAAAAGAAATCTGTAGGGAAAAAAAGAAAACTCTCAATTTTATCCCAGGAAAGTCTTGAAAAGATTTAAATTCTACTTGAATTCAATACATAATCAGAGATTATATATGGGTTAATGAGTGCCAGGAGTAAAACTAATTAAGATTCTGCCTCGTTTGCAGAAAATAAAATGGATTCAGCATAATTGTCTCCCAAATCTTTTATTGATATAATTACTAAATGCAAATATTTATGAATTATACAGACAATGTTCGGTATCATTTAAAATAGCAAAGGGCTGTTGCTGCAACAAAAGAAATCAGGGAACAGAACATCAAAAGCTTCTCACAGATCATTTGCTCACCATGTTTATGTGAGAAATAATCCGAAAATGGGGCATGTCCTTATTATAGACTCATCACACTGAAGTGGTGCCAAGGGTCAAAACGTTTGCATTGCTTTGCAGCTAAATAGAAAATGTAATAAAAGAACAATTTCATCCAGAAGATAGGTAGGTAGGTAGGTAGGTAGATAGATTATAAATAGATAGACAGTTATATAGATATAGGCAGGGTTTTTTTTCTTTTTTTCCCCCTAGATAACAGTTTTTCCTCAAATTAATGAAAAGAGAACTGTATATGTTTCTTTCCTCTTTTAGTATCCTTTGCAGAAAATACACCCTGATGATATTTTTGAAAGCAAATTGCAAGGCTGACATACTTTTCAGGAACTCTTCAGTTTTATTTCCCCACATTAAATTTTAATCAGCCAAATTTAAAATTAAATTTCCCATACAAACCTCTATTTGGACACCTAAAGTGTAAAAGAGAGATTAGCAGAGCTGCTAGGGTTGAACCTCCCTTTGAGGCAGGAGCGCTGAGTTCCACCACTGCCTCTCCCACACAACCCCCAGTCAGGAAGCCTCCCCGTGGAATCCTGACATCCACAGAACTCTGTTTGAATACCTCTGGACTAGATGACTGTAGACCAATCTGAGCTCTAAATTTTATTTTTTTTTAGGACATTCTGGTCATTGAACACACAGGGTGTCACTTGGTGGAATCTGCGAGATAAATTATAAATTGTACAGTAGAACTTTCGTCCCTTGGCAAGTATGCTGTGCTTCAGCTCACATTTGCTGGGTGGGAAGCCACAGCCCTCTGCTGGCACGTGTTTACTTTGCAGTCAGCTAACCTCTAAATATTTTCTGTAATGACTGATCTTAAGCTATCACTCCCCCTTCATGTACTTGTGCCGATGGTTTTCTAGAAGCGCCAAAGTAAACCTTTGCATTTACCCTTACTTCTCTGATCTCATTTCACTTGGCCCTTGTTTCAGTTTATCCAGGTCACTTGAGATTATAATTCAGCCACCTAATGTATTCATTTATCCTCCAAGCTAATGTCATTTACAAGATTGATGAAAGTAACTTCTTTAAAGTAGAGCATCCCAGGCGCCATCTCATGCCCACAGAATCATAATCTCCACCATTAGATCCAAGCAGCTCTAATCTCCCCCACGTGCCGCTGCTAATTCAAATGTTTGCGAACCACCCCTTGAGGTCTTAATACAAGTCGTTGGTGGCAGTGCATGGGTCAGGACCAAGGACAGAGATCATCTGCACTCTGGTTGCTTTTAACCTATAGTTTCTGTTTCACAGCTCTACCAATGAAGAATTCACTGACTCTATATTATCCAAGCTGACAACAAGAATTCCTTGAGGGATTTCTCCAAACACCTTACTTACATCTAGACATAACCATTCAAAATGCTTTTTGATCTAACCTTAATTTTTTAAAGACACAGTGAAGTTTATACTTTCCAGTGTACCTTCATCCTTCTCTATACGTTCATAAGCCATCTCTCTATTGGATTATCTAGAATTTGCCACTGGATAAGCTCCTGAATCTATAAGTTGTACCATCTACTCACCTCTCCCATCCCTTTTTAAAAAGCATCACCAATATCCAAACAAACTGGGAAGCTCGCTTATTACTTCACACAAAAGTACAATTCATCTAGAAGAGACAAATGGACTCACCCAGATTTCTGCCACTTCACCCTCTATGCAGATGCGATATCCTTAGCAGTGGTGTGTTTTACACTTCTAGACTGATGGCCACTCTTTTTGACAGAGAAAACGGGGAAAAGGACAGGAGCTGAGTATGGGAAAGCTTTTGCAGATGGTAACTCCAATATTATTATTCATCAGTGGTATTTATTAACATTTTCTCATCCTTTCAAATCTGGGAACCTGCTTCTTTGGGGATAAGTGTGCCAACAGTAGTAATAAGGTAGTGGTGATAAATTTCCCTTAATACTTAATGCTCCTTCTATCACGCACAATTTTCATAATTGGTGCAGGCAATGATTCTACAGAGGAGATTACAGAAACAGAGAAGAAGGAAATACTATTATGTGAGACTTAAAGCATTTTCACTGTTACCTACTAGTCTGGATGTTACATAAAAGCAAAGACTGTCTTATTGAGGGCCGTATTCTGAGTGTCTAGACATTAAATGACACTGAGTGGGGTTCAAATCATACTTGAATAAGTAAATAAATGATTACATGAGTACGAAGCAGCTCATCTTGTTTAATCCCTACAACAGCCCCAGGAGTTAGGAACCATCTTCTACGCTCTAGATGAGGGAAATGAGGCTCAGAAAGGGTAAGTGACCTGCTGAAGGTCATAGAGTCAGTGTAAGAGCAACAACCCAAGCCCATGTATTTCAGCTGCCAGATCTCGAATACACCTCATCTGTCTCTAAGCCATGGTTTCAAGGGAACTGAATTTGCTTTGCTTTTCAGTCACCTACCATCTATAGTCCCTGAGAAAGTCTCAGAAACTTCCAGAGCCTCAGTAGTCATACTCAAAAGAAAGGAAAAAATGTTGTTGGCTCTGCTTATCTTTTCTTTTTAACACTCAAAGGAGAAGATGTGTAGTTAAACATGAGAATATATTATTGGTATCGTTAATATTATTATTATTATTACTATTTCTCTGATCTTCCTTAGAAAAAAAGTAGCTAAATAGCCAAACATCAAAGAGCTGATATTTTCTCCTATAACACAGATGGCATGTTATAGGAGAAACACAACTATAAGATGGAAAAATTCTTACATTGCAGCACCAGCTAGCAATAAAACAACTAATAATTAAGGGAAATGATGCTGGCTTCCAATATTTTAAGTACACAAGAACATTACTCTGGATGGTATAAAAACCTAACGTTGAATTTCCTACATGGTGATTAGTTGCATATGAATACTACAGAAATTGTTGTGTCATACTCACTGCAACCCAGTCTCCATATTCAGGGAACTGTTTGGAATTCAGGTAATTCTACCAGTGCTAACAGTCACTTTCCTCGGGAATCATTCAGATAATGGCTTTGGCTCTTCATGAAAATTTGTCTTATTGCTTGTTTAGCAAGAGGGTGAAGGTATAGAGCAATCTTTAGAATCAATGGACTGAAAGGAATAGATTTCAGAAAGTAGAATCAGTACATAGTGAAGACACATTCCTCCAGGCTCCCATACCAAAATCCATGGATGCTCAAGTCCCTTATATAAACTGGCGCAGTGTTTGCATATAGCCTATGCTTCTGTATACTTAAATCATCTCTACATTATTTATAATATCTAACACGATGTAAATAGTATGTAAATAGTGGTAAATACAATGTAAATACTATTTAAATAGTCACCTGACCACAACAAATTCAAGTTTTGATTATTGGAACTTTCTGGAATTTTTTTCAAAGATATTGACCCAAGGTTGGTTGAATCCAGAATTTATTCAACGAATATGGAGGGGGCTCATGTGCCAAGCAAGGGGGAGAGAGCCACACGGTGGGTTTGGAGATGTAGCCTGTGTCTGGATAATGTTGGGTCCTGTGGGCCAAACTTAAAAAGATGTTGGATTTTATTTTTAATGAAATGGAAAATCATTAGAGGGTTCAAGGATAAGTGACATGTTTTGATTTTGTTTTTAAAATAATTAATATGACTGCTTTGCATAGAACAGAGTTGGGACAGAGGCAAGAAGTAAAGCTAGGAGAAGAGATAAGAAGTCATTGCAATGGTCCAGTTAAGATAGGATGGCTTCTGTGTGGTTGACGTGTAGGAGGTGAGACATGGTCAGAATCAGGTATAGGTTGAAGGCACTACTGAAAGAATTTGCTGGTGGACCAGATGTGAGGTGTGAGTGGAAGACTGTAAGATGTCTCTAAGATTTTTGGCTAAAGTAACTGGATGAAAGGGGATATGGTTACAAAAATAGGGATGGCCAGGATTTGGAGGAATAATCAAATTTTGTTTTGTAAGTATTAATTTTAAGATGCCTATTATAACTCTACATAGAGATTTCACATGGCAGTTAGATATATAAGTCTGGATTTTAGAAGAGGGGTAGGAACTGGGATGTATATTTGAAATCTGATGAAACTAGCTCTTAATTCCTGATTCATAAATCCCCATGACTGTTAATTCCCATTTTTTGAGTCTGCTTCTTTGTATTTTCACTGAATCTACAAGTTATCTCATAATCTTCAAATAAAGTCTCCACCTTGTGCCCCCTTACATTTATGAAATTAAGTTTTTGTTGCTTGCAACCAAAGACCCTGATGCATATAATTATCACTATTGTCTCCATTCTGCAAATATGAACATTGAAGTTCAGAGACATTAAGAAACTTGAGTAAAATCACAAAGATAGTCACAAAGAGCTGGAACTTGAAGCCAGGTGTGTTTGTATGATAACCACCTCTCTAAAGTCAGCTGCTGCCTGCATGGTTTCCTTAGCAAGAAGTCTTCAAAGGCCTGGAGCCAACAGTGCTGTTCAAAGGACTTCCTGGTGGTGAGGAGGGGCTAGAGAGAGGCACAACTTCAAACAGAAAAGAGCATCTCTCTGGGAGAGCCAGCAGTTGCCAATCTGAAATTTCAAGAGGCATCTCAAAGCCACAGAGTTTGCTTTTTCTCCTTTGGTATAACACCGTGATTTTTACACTGAGCCTCTCTTGCAAAGTGCAAACAACCTAAATTTGGGGTGAATTTTCCTAACAGCAGAGTTAATTGAGAGGGGGGGAAAGCTATTTTTCTGTGGCCAGGTATAGACATTCCACTTACATTCAAATACTCAGAGCTGGGTATACTCTCTCGCTGGGAGAATCTGATAAAATTCATCTACATGAAGTAGAAGATAAGGTCCTATGGGTTTCTTATTGAAGGTCAGCCTCTCATTAGGTTACTACCTAGAAGAAGAAGGGTGCTTCTCTTGTTCACTCACGTGCTCCTCAGAGCCCAGTACAGTGCCTGGTACTCAGCATTTTAACGTGTATATGTTGAAGAAAAACATGGAAAATATTTGCATTTCTTAATACAAAACAGAAGGCTTTACAGATTCTTAGTATCATAAAAATTAATGGAAGGACATTAAATGGTACTACAGGAATTTTATTTGAGATTCTTAAGGAAGGAGATGTAGATCGTAAAGTGCTTACTACCTTCAGTGGTTCTAATGTCAGATTGCCTGGGCTACCATCCTAGATCAGCCAGAAACTCGTCAGGCCAGGCTCCAAGTACAAATAGAGATTCCAGAGAGGCTAGTAAGAGGCCGCCTAAAGCGGGAGGGATCTTTGCGTCTCTGATGGGAAAGCATACCATGGGACCAGGGAACAGGGAAGGAGTAAGAGCTGTAGGGCAGCAGTAGAGCTGAGGGCTGTTCCCCTCTCCCCAGGCACAACCAGGGACAGAGTTACGACACAGGACCCAAACCCTGCCAAAGCCAAGAAAGCCCATTCCAACACCAGAGAAATAAGAAACAGGGGGGGAGAAAAGATGGCGGCAAAGTAGGGGGACGTGGAATGCATCCCTCTCCACAGATGCATTGGGAACGCACCAAAAGATGCAATAATTCCCAGAGAGAACCAGCTGAACACCAGCAGACGACCTCGGACACCAGAAAGGACCGCAAGGATCCCAACATAACCAGTAGGGAGGCATCTACGACGGCTCAAAGAGGGTGAAGCGGCTGAGCTGTGGCAGACGGGAGGGAGTGAGAAACACACGGAGTGTCTGCACCACAGCTCAGCGTTCCTGGACTGAGACGTCAATTTACAGCTGAACAGAGGGTCCAGGAGCAGGAGCGTGGGAACTGGATACCTGGTTCAGGGTGAGAAAAATTGTTGCCAGTAAAGAGACGGACCGAGAGGACAGGAGGGAAGAGGTCCGCAGTGAGGAGTGCCTGCCCCTGAGAGCTGCCCGGCCACGATGGCAGCTGGATGCTGCTGGCTCACGGGCGGGGGGGAGGAGCCGTGGGCATAGCCTCTCTCTCTCTTTCGGCGCCTGCAGCGGGCAGTGGAGGGACCCCTGTGGAGCACCTAAGGCACTCAGGGATAACAGGGACCCTCAGGCCCTCGGGCAGGGCTACTTAAAGCCCCTTGGAATGCCGGCAGCAGGGAGGCTGCTGAGAAAAAAGAAGCCCGGAGAGAGGCCCAACTCTGAGATATTCTGTTTATACCTGAGCCGCTGGCATCCCTCTGCAACAGGCACCACCCGAGCTGCCCGAGCCACCGTGACCCAGGCAGCGTGCCACTGCTCACTCACTCCCAGGGGAAGGAGCCACTATTGTACCCTCCCCCTCCCCACACACCAATGCTTACAGACGAACAATAAAGGAAGCTATGCTGGTCACAGAATAACACAAAAAACCTAAGGTGAGTAGAAGGACACTTACAGCTGAGACTCTAAGGAAACAGAAATATTATTATCAATTCTATTGAACTGGTCCATTCTGGGATCAGCTCTAGTTATTTTTTGGTTTTGTTTTTTCTTTTTTTATTAATTACAATCTCAGTTCTAAGGGATCTACAAGTTTTATAACATTTTTTATTCTATTTTTATTTTTAGCCTTTTTATATACTTCTATTTCTAGCTAAGTTTTTTGCAGTACGGACTATATATCTCTCCTACCTTCTATTCATCTCTATCTTTTATACATTTCTATTCCCTTCTTTTTATTTGCATATTTCCAGTCACACTATGCTCTTCTGTTCCCCTGTCTTTCATCCATTTTTAGCTTATTTTATCTTAACATACTTATAAGCAACACTATCGATCTGCTCAGACTCCTTGCTCTAATCTCCAGATGACACACCACCTTGGTATTTAATATTAGGTTTTTGTCTTTATCTTAGGTCTTAGTACAATTGTCTAATTTCATTCTGAGAATCTCCATTCTGTCTGGTGGTACTCTAGCTCTTTTTTATATTTGATCCTAGCTTTCAATATCTCCCTGGATCTGTGTTTGTATGTGTAAGGTGTTATTTGTTTGTTTCTCTGATTTTGCTTTAGTTTCTGTTTTGGTTTTCAATTTCTGCTGGTTTTCTCTTTGAATATCTGATAGCATACTGGGGTTCTTCTGTCAGATCTTTCTAGTGCCTTACGTCCTAATGGATTCAGTAATTGTGTGTCTTATACATGTATGTGTTTCCTAGACTTAGTATTTGTTTGACCCAACACTCGGCCATTAGTCTGGGGCTTGGACAGTCTTCTATAAACACCTCTATCTCCAGGACAAGCAACCCCAAAAGTTTGGACAACCATGAGGAAACAAAGAAACGCCATGCAGGCAAAGGAGCAGGAAAAAAACCTACAAGAACAAATAAATGAAGAGGAAATAGGAAAAATGCCTGAAAAAGAATTCAGAGTAATGATAGTAAAAATGATACAAGATCTTGATAACAAAATAGAGAAAGGACAAGAAACAGTTCATAAGAACTCAGAAGAACTAAGGAACAAACAAACAACAATGGATAACAAAGTAAATGGAATTAAAAATACTCTAGATAGTATAACCAGCAGAATAACTGAGGCAGAAGAACGAATAAGTGAGTTGGAAGATAGAATGGGGGAAATAACTGCCACAGAGAAGGAAAAAGAAAAAAGAATAAAAAGAATAGAAGACAGTCTCAGACACCTCAGTGATAACATTAAGCGTACCAACATTCGAATCATAGGCATCCCAGAAGAAGAAGAAAAAAAGAAAGGATCTGAGAAAATATTTGAAGAGGTTATAGTGGAAAACTTCCCCAACATGGGAAAGGAAATAATTCACCAAGTCCAAGAAGCACAGAGAGTCCCATACAGAATAAACCCAAGGAGAAATACACCAAGGCACATATTAATCAAACTAATGACAATTAAACACAAAGAAAAAATATTAAAAGCAGCAAGAGAAAAGCAACAAATAACATATAAGGGAAAACCCATAAGGATAACAGCTGACCTTTCCACAGAAACTCTGCAGGCCAGAAGGGAATGGCAGGATATACTGAAAGTCCTGAAAGAGAGAAACCTACAGCCAAGAATACTCTACCCAGCAAGAATCTCATTCAGATTTGAGGGAGAAATCAAAAGCTTTCCAAACAAGCAAAAGTTAAGAGAATTCAGCACCACCAAACCAGCCTTACAACAAGTGCTAAAGGAACTTCTCTAAGGAGGAAACACAAGAAAAGGAAAACACCTACAAATACAAACCCAAAACAATTCAGAAAATGGTCATTGGAACACACATGTCAATAATCACCTTAAATGTAAACGGATTAAATGCTCCAACCAAAAGACACAGACTGGCTGAATGGAGACAAAAACAAGACCCTTCTATATGCTGCCTACAAGAAACTCACTTCAGACCAAGGGATACATATAGACTGAAAGTAAAGGGATGGAAAAAGATATTCCATGCAAATGGAAGCCAAAAGAAAGCTGGAGTAGCAATACTCATATCAGACAAATCAGACTTGAAAGTAAAGACTATTACAAGAGACAAGGAAGGACACTACATAATGATCAAGGGATCCATCCAAGAAGAACATATCACAGTGGTAAATATCTATGCCCCCAATATAGGAGCACCTCAATACATAAGGCAAATGCTAACAGCTATAAAAGGGGACATCGACAGGAACACAATAATAGTGGGAGACTTGAACACCCCACTTACATCAATGGACAGATCATCCAAACAGAAAATCAATAAAGACACACAAGCTTTAAATGACACATTCGACCATCTCGACTTAATGGATATTTATAGGACATTCCATCCAAAAACGACAGACTACACTTTCTTCTCAAGTGCACACGGAACATTTTCCAGGATAGATCACATCTTGGGTCACAAATCAAACCTCAGCACATTCAAGAAAACTGAAATCATATCAAGCATCTTTTCAGACCACAATGCCATGAAACTACATATCAATTACAGGAGAAAAACTGTAAAAAATACAAGCACATGGAGGCTAAACAATTCACTATTAAACAACCAAGAAATCATTAAAGAAATCAAAGAGGAAATCAAAAAATATCTAGAAACAAATGACAACGAAAACACAACAACCCAAAACCTATGGGATGCAGCAAAAGCAGTTCTAAGAGGGAAGTTTATAGCAATACAGTCCTACCTTAAGAAACAAGAAAATTATCAAATAAACAACCTAACCTTACACCTAAAACAACTAGAGAAAGAAGAACAAAGAAACCCCCAAGTGAGCAGAAGGAAAGAAATCATAAAGATCAGAGCAGAAATAAATGAAAAAGAAAGGAAGGAAGCAATAGCAAAAATTAATAAAACTAAAAGCTGGTTCTTAGAGAAGATTAACAAAATTGATAAACCATTAGCCAGACTCATTAAGAAAAAGAGGGAGAAGATGCAAATCAACAGGATTAGAAATGAAAAAGGAGAAGTAACAACGGACACCTCAGAAATACAAAAGATCATGAGAGACTACTACAAGCAACTATATGCCAACACATTGGATAACCTGGAAGAAATGGATACATTCTTAGAAAAATACAATCTTCCAAGACTGAACCAGGAAGAAATAGAAACTATGAACAGACCAATCACAAGTATGGAAATTGAGGCAGTGATTAAAAATCTCCCAACAAACAAAAGGCCAGGGCCAGATGGATTCACAGGCGAATTCTATCACACATTTCGAGAAGAGTTAACACCTATCCTTCTCAAACTCTTCCAAAATATAGCAGAAGGAGGAACACTCCCAAACTCATTCTACGAGGCCACCATCACCCTGATACCAAAACCAGGAAAAGATGTCACACAAAAAAGAAAACTACAGACCAATATCACTGATGAATATAGATGCAAAAATCCTCAACAAAATACTAGCTAACAGAATCCAACAGCACATTAAAAAGATCATACACCATGATCGAGTGGGGTTTATCCCTGGGATGCAAGGATTCTTCAATATACGCAAATCAATCAATGTGATACACCATATCAACAAATTGAAGGATAAAAACCATTTGATAATCTCAATAGATGCAGAAAAAGCTTTTGACAAAATTCAACATCCATTTATGATAAAAGCTCTCCAGAAAATGCGCACAGAAGGAAATTACCTCAACATAATAAAAGCCATATATGAAAAACCAAAAGCCAACATCATTCTAAATGGGGAAAAACTGAAAGAATTCCCTCTTAGAACAGGAACAAGACAAGGGTGTCCACTCTCACCATTATTATTCAACATAGTTTTGGAAGTTTTAGCCACAGCAATCAGAGAAGAAAAAGAAATAAAAGGAATACAAATTGGAAAAGAAGAAGTAAAATTGTCACTCTTTACAGATGACATGACATTATACATAGAAAACCCTAAAGACTCTACCAGAAAACTGCTAGCACTCATTGATGAGTTTAGTAAAGTAGCAGGATACAAAATTAATGCACAGAAATCTCTTGCATTCCTATACACTAACAACGGAAAAGCAGAAAGAGAAATTAAGGAACCGCTCCCATTTACCATTGCAACAAAAAGAATAAAATACCTAGGTATAAACCCATCTAAGGAGGCAAAAGACCTGTATGCAGAAAACTTTAAGACACTGATGAAAGAAATCAAAGGCGACACAAACAGATGGAGGGACATACCATGTTCCTGGACTGGAATAATCAACATAGTGAAAATGACTGTACTACCCAAAGCAATTTACAGATTCAATGCAATCCCGATCAAATTACCAATGACATTTTTCACAGAACTAGAGCAAGAAATCTTATGATTTGTATGGAAATGCAAAAGACCCCAAATAGCCAAAGCAATCTTGAGAAGGAAAAATGGAGTTGGTGGAATCAGGCTTCCTGACTTCAAACTATACTACAAGGTCACAGTGATCAAGACAGTATGGTACTGGCACAAAAATAGAAAGGAAGATCAATGGAATAGAATAGAGAACTCAGAGGTAAGCCCAAACACATATGGACACCTTATCTTTGACAAAGGTGGCACGAATATACAATGGAAAAAAGACAGCCTCTTCAATAAGTGGTGCTGAGAAAATTGGACAGCTACATGTAAAAGAATGAAATTAGAACACATCCTAACACCATTCACAAAAATAAACTCCAAATGGATTAAAGACCTACATGTAAGGCCAGACACTATAAAACTCCTAGAGGAAAACAGGCAGAACACTCTATGACATCCATCAAAGCAAGATCCTTTTTGACTCACCTCCTAGAATCACGGAAATAAAATCAAGAATAAACAAATGGGACCTCATGAAACTTAAAAGCTTTGGCACAGCGAAAGAAACCACAAACAAGACAAGAAGGCAACCCTCAGAATGGGAAAAAATAGTTGCCAACGAAACAACGGACAAAGGATTAACCTCCAAAATATACAAGCAGCTCATGAAGCTTAATACCAAAAAAGCAAATAACCCAATCCACAAATGGGTGGAAGACCTAAATAGATATTTCTTCAAAGAAGACATACAGATGGCCAACAAACACATGAAAAGATATTCAACATCACTCATCATCAGAGAAATGCAAGTCAAAGCCACAATGAGGTATCACCTCACACCAGTCAGAATGGCCATCATCACAAAATCTGGAAACAACAAATGCTGGAGAGGGTGTGGAGAAAAGGGAACTCTCCTGCACTGTTGGTGGGAATGTAAGTTGGTACAGCCACTATGGAAAACAGTTTGGAGGTTCCTTAAAAAACTACAAATAGAACTTCCATATGATCCAGTCATCCCACTCCTGGGCATATACCCAAAGAAAACCATAATCCAAAAAGAAACATGTACCGTAATGTTCATTGCAGTACTATTTACAATAGCCAGGACATGGAAGCAATCTAAATGCCCATCAACAGATGACTGGATAAAGAAGATGTGGCAAAGATATACAATGGAATATTACTCAACTATAAAAAGGAATGAGATGGAGCTATATGTAATGAGGTGGATAGAGCTAGAGTCTGTCATACAGAGTGAAGTAAGTCAGAAAGAGAAAGACAAATATTGTATGCTAACTCATATATACGGAATCTAAAAATGGTACTGATGAACTCAGTGACAAGACAAGAATAAGGACGCAGATGCAGAGAATGGACTGGAGAACTTGAGATTTGGGAGGGCGGGGGGGCAAAGGGGAAGCTGGGACGAAGTGAGAGAGTAGCATAGACATATATATACTACCAGCTGTAAAATAGATAGCCAGTGGGAAGTTGCTGTATAACAAAGGGAATTCAACTCGATGATGGATGATGCCTTAGAGGACTGGGACGGGGAGGGTGGGGGGGAGTCAAGGGAGAGAGGGAATACGGGGATATAGATATAAATACAGATCATTGACCTTGGTGTACCTCAAAAACTGGTACAAGAGTGTAAAGCAATTATATTCCAATAAAAAAATAATAAAAAAAATAGAAATAAGAAACAGGGCTCCGATGCCTGGGCGAAGTCACAAAGATTTGTATAATGACAGTTACTATTTGCAGGGCACTTTTTAGTGAAAAGCACTGTTTTAAGCATTTTTTTACATTAAATCAGTTTGGTCTTATAACAACTCAATGAGGGTATATTTTATTATTACTTCTGCTTTGCTTACTTCTACTGATTTCCTTGCTTTGTTTCATTTGCCTTAATCTATTGAGAAAATCCTTCTTTTTCCATCTCTAAAACTGCTTATGGGTTTGTATCGGGACAGATATATTTCATATTCAGTGAACATTAATGAGGTACCTGATATGTAGACATGGGGACTAGAAAGGTGGGTGAGACCACCAGCTCTCACAGTCTCATGAGGAGAGGGGCAGTGCCGACAATGACAAATGTCCTGAGTCCCTTGAGAGCACAGCGAAACGAGGAGGGCACTGACCCAGTCCTGGGAATTCAGGGAAGACGCCCGTCACCTATTGACCTTGAACTAATTGTTTCACCTGTCTCTCAGTTTTATTCCCCCATCAGCAACAGAGATAATGATAACAGAACTGTAATAAGGTTATTCTGAGGATTAAATGAGATAATGTTAGTAAAGCACTTAGGATAGTGTCTAACACACGGTAAGTGTTTCATAAATGCCATGCGATGGTTGTATTCCTTGAACAAAGTTCCAAAGAACCCCAGAGAGGTTAGCCAGACGAGCAGGGTGATGAATGCACTCTTAATGCCTTGTGATTCCAGTGCTGTTTAGTCAAACAAGTGGAACCAAGCTTCTTCAGCAGGCCCTGTGCCAGCTGCTAGGAATACGCTGAGCACTGCAGTTCACGGAGCTTACCGATTTCTACGAAAGGCTAAGTTCATGGAGCTTACCGATTTCTACGAAAGGCAGACAACAAACAAAAAAGTTACAAGTGTGGAAAGTACTACGGAAGAGAAGGACGAGGCATGACAGGACTAACAATGCCATGTCGTACTCCTTAAGGAGACAGGCTTGAGCTGAGACCAAGGATGGGTAGGAGGGAATCTAGAGTCCCAAGGCTGGGTGGCATGCAGAGACGATCACAGGCCAAAGAGCCACATCATACCATATCATACCCAGCAGAGGGTCACAGCTTTGACAAGTGCTGTTAACGCAGATGGACAGCCCTGAGAGAATGAAGGCAATAAGGAAATGACCTTCGTGGAGGGCAGGGCACTTTCCTTGAGGAAGCGGTCTTCCAGGGTTACAACGTGGTAGATGAGTCAAACTTATCCAGGTGGAGAGCCAGGGAAAGAGAGAGGTCCAGGCATAGGGAAGAACATTTGCAAAGGTCCCGTGCTCAGGAAGTGGCCTGAGCAAGGGGCTGGGGAGGTCAGAACATGCAGAGGCAAGGGAGGATGGGAGGAAATGGAGGATGTAAAGTGAAGTAGAACCTTGGAGGAGATGTTAAGAATCTTAAGATTCCTGAAAGCAGTAGTGACTTGTTTCAGATTTTATGCAGGTGAGTAGCTTGCTCAAAATTGCATTTTTAAAGAATCATGGATGATGAGTGTAGAGTGGATTGGGGAGTGGGGCCAGGGAAGATGAGTGTAGAATGGATTGGGAAGTGGGGCCAGGGAAGATCTGGGACAACCAGTGGGAAAGGTATTATCAACGGCTGTTATCTTAGCTCTGGAAATCTGAATGATCTGGGAGACGGGCGCTTTGGGCCTGCAGTAAATGCCGGTCTCAGAGCCACAGGTTTTGAAGCCGCACAAACCTTGGGTAAAATTCTAAGACCTCTTGTCCTATAAATCTGCATTTGTGAGCTTTTGCCTCCTTACTTGCAACCGGCGAAGTCATACCCACTCTGCAGTTTTACTGTGAAGGTCACGTTAGATAATGGATATAAAAACACTCAACAAATATTGATGGTGGTTATTATAAACATGTATGTCCCTAGCTTATAAAGCATTCTGTCTCAAGATGCTAATGATCATTCCTGAAAAATTTTCTAGACTGAGAAGACATCTGAAAGAGAGTAGTGGCAAAAACAAGTACTGATATAGAATTTACTATGTGCCAGGCATCTTTCTAAGCACTTAGCACACATTAATATAATTCCCACAATAACATGTGTTATGTACATTACCTGCCTCTATTCTTCACTCCTCCCTGCAGCCACTCCCTTTGCCGTATGACTTTTACTGAAGGGGTAGAGTATATTTCTCTGCCATTTGAGTTTGGGCTTGGCCATGTGACTTGCTTTGGCCATTTGAGTTTGGGCTTGGCCATGTGGCTTGCTTTGGTCAACACGACAAGGCAGAAGTAACGCTGTGCCAATTCCAAGCCTATGTCTTAATAGGCCTCATATGCTTCTTTTTAGGAGTTTGCCGTCACCATGAGAAATGGACCCTCTGCTAGTCTGCTGGTCCAGGGAGGAGCACACCCTCACCTGCAGCGTGGAGTGGAACCAGTCGAACTGACCTTAGCTCAGCTTGATCCACTGACCTCCAACATTCTCTTATGTATACAGCTCAACCCCTGAGTTGTAGGGTAGCCTGTTAAGCAGCACTTTTATGATAGCTGCTAACGGATGCACTCTATAAGATCGGTGTTATTATTAGTGCTCATTTTACAAATGAGGAAACTGAAGCATAGAGTAGTTGAGAAACTTGCTGAAGTTCTCACAGTGATTCAGAACCCAGGCAGCCTGGCTTCAGAATCTGTGTTCTTACCTTTCCTACATACAACCTCATAAGAAAGCCAAATCCTTTAAATTTAAAGTGAATTTGAATAAAATAATTTTCAGTTGGTCTTTCTAAACATAACACATAAAATAGTCAATAAGGACCTATTATATAGCACCGGGAATGCTACTCAATATTCAGTAATAACCTATATGGGAAAAGAATCTAAAAAACAATAGATATATGTAAATGTATAACTGAATCACTTGGTTGTACCCCCTGAAATTAACATGACATTGTAAATTAACTATACTCCAATATAAAATAAAAATTAAAAAAATAAACATAACACAAAGCATGAAGCAAATAAGGGAAAACCAAGGATCTGACAACACTCTACCTTTCTGCATTAAAATCCACACAAAAAATTAGATCTCTCCATGCTAAGACAATGCCTCCTCATGGATTCCCATCATATCATCACCCGCAGCATTAACAAGCCTGCTTCAGTCACCTAGCTGGATGCATTGACAGCTTAGAGTGACATAAAACGTTTACACGTGGAGGAGGTGGTTTGCTTCGAGGGGAGCTGAGCTGAGGAGGGCTGGAGTCACCAGTGAGTCAGGCAGGAGTGTGACTGTGGAGGGCCTGAATCATCCAACTGATCTGTCCCTATCATGATCCAACTCCAGGCTAATCCTCAAATCTCCACTCCAGTGCTGCAGGAACAAGGGCTCTAGAATTCATCATGAATGTCTAATAAGCCTGGGATGTGCTGCTTAAACCACAGGAGGCTCTCAAGGCCAAAGTCAGAGGTTCCATTTTAACAGGTAGCCCATGGCATTCCTAACTCTAGGCAGCCTCACGAAGTCTCCCTCACTGTCAAGGAAGATAAGGACGACCCAGCGTATTCCTGGGAGGATACATCTCAACCCCTGTGGGTTGACAGCAATCTCTTATTAACAATCTATTTGTGCTTTTCCTCCTCAATTATATGTTTCCTCAAGATGGAGACTATCTTGTGGATTTCTATTTCACCCACTGCACCTTGTATACAGTAGGTGTTAATAAATGTTTGCTCAATTAACAAATAAATGTACAGAGAAAAGGAGAAATGGTTTTAAAAGGGCACCATGAATCAGGCCTCCCTGTTTATCACTGTATCACCAGTGCCTAGCACAACGCCTGGCCCTTGGTAATGAAAGAGTAAACAGTCCGCACTGGGAGGCAGAGAACCTGGCTTGGAGTTGATCGCTAGACTGAAGTGTCTTGAAAAGATGCCCCATTGATTCTACAAAGCTAGCTGCCTAGAGCATCTTTGGGGTCTTGTTAATCAACTTCCCCTTGTTCCATTAGCTCCCCAGCTGCCTTCCATAAATTCTCTGCTTAATTCACTTATCTGGAGTTAAAATCTGTTGCTTGCAACCATAGAACCCTAATGGATAAATAGGCGTTTTTCTCAAAATGTGGTCCATGGACCCCTTGCATCTCTAAGCCATGGAGCTTAAAGATACGGATCCATAGGCCTTACCTTAGACCTCTGTATCAGAATTTCCAGTAGACTCTTTCTATTTGACAATCTCCTCGGGAGATTCTTCTGCAAGCTTCAAGAACAACGGGATGGATGACACTAAAACTACAATCTTATGAGGCAAACAGCAGCTCCTTGCCAACACCTGCATGTCTTGATGCAAGGTTCCTCACCACCTCTGTCAGTATATTTCATCCTCTCTCCTCCCAGCTCTCCTCACTCCAGCTTCACTGACATCATTTCCACCCCAGGACCTTCATTCTTGCTCTCTCCTCCATCTGGAAGCCCCTCCTCCAAGTCTTTGCCCAGCTGGCTCCTGCCTTTCATTCAGGTCAATTCCAATGCCACCTCCTCAGAGAGCACATTTCATATCACCTGAACCACACTGCCCCTCACCCTCCACACTGTCTATCATAGCATCTTAGCAGCTATCAGTATCCAAATCGGTCATCATTCGCTTGGTCCCTTGTTTTACTTCACCCCTACTTAGAATGTAAGTTGCATGACCACGCAGATGAGCTTCTTCTTGTCTCTGCAGTATTCCCAGTGCCTAGAACTTTACTTATCACACAGCAAGTTCTTAGTTCAAGTTCAAATTATTGTTGAATAAAGGAAACCTTGAATATTAGATAATCTTTGAACACTATGCTACATAGGATATTACTCTAAAACTGGCCTGGGATTAACAAAACCAACTGTCACAGCTACCTTTAGAAATTTGTCATCTCAGTTAATATTTCTCAGTATAGCATCCACTGCTTCCAACTTTGATCTCTGTTGCCTAATAGTGGGGAAAAAAAAAAAAAAAACCACACTGTTTCTATTTTAAATTTACTCAGCTAAGAAAAACCGTAAATTTCCTTAAAACAACAAATAACCAAGAATTCTTGTTTCTTGGGGCATTAGAGGAAAGCAAGCCAGCTGAAACAATTTCCCCACTACTGGACACTCACACATTTGATTTGAAAAGCACACCTGCCCTCTACTGGAAGTATGTTTTATTGCAGCTTGAACTCAAACTGTCAAACCCATTAGGCACAGAATGTCCTGTTATCCCTGAAACCAGATGAACTAAGCAGATGAAAAGAGCAAGATCTGCAACAAATAAACGAGCAGTACTCATGGAGCCTACCTATTCTGAGGGTTAAATTCACCAAGACCAAGTGAGTGGATCACTCAGAATTCTAGCCTATGAGATACTGAGCATATGTCTTCCTATAAAACCAACAAATATGAGGGATAACTGGTCACTTTAGGACAATCTAAGAAACAATTAGGATTAAGTATAAGAGGGAAAAAATATGCAAGAAGGAAGCAAAGTGTCTCAGAAGGGGCACATATTCAAGAAAGTGAGGATTTGACCTCAGGTAACCTCAGGGGGGTCAAATTCCTCATTGGTGAAAAAAGGAGGGATTAAGAGGTGCCCATGAGCAGCTGTGCCTTGATGAGAGGTCAAGAAATCACTCCCTGATGGGCTCTGGGGCCGCTTCAAGCTACAGACATGGTTCAGCCCACACACTGCTGGTGCAACTCTTAACCACGAGAGGCAAAGCCTCTCCAAGTTGCTCCAGTGTGTCTGTCTCATGATGTCAGTACTGAGTGCAAGTGTCATTTCTATTTAGCACATGGATGGTTTTCTAACAGCCAGCCTGCTTCCTGCATCATGTGACCTGCCTGGCCCCTGCAGCACCTGACTTTATACCTTCGCCTGATGCCTTCAGGATGCTCTGCATAATGGTGCAACACCTCTGCTCTTCACCCCAAAGCATGTGTGCAAGTGCACATGCACGCACACACACATGCACACACACACACATACACACACATGCACATGCACACACATGCGCACACGTGCACACACATGTGCACACACATGCACACATATACACACCTGAGTGCACACACATGCACTCACACACACGTGCACGCACATGCGCACACACACAGCTTTAGCAATATGGGCTTTCTTTCTCCCTCTATCATGATAGAATCTGAAGTTGTCATTTGCCAAAAAAAAAAAAAAATGAACAAGACAGAACTCCCCTATTCCCTGTCTCCCATCCCCAGCAAAGACTTTGTAGTAGATTTAATGAGAATGAGAAACTAGGGTGATACAGGTCCTTATTGTAAGGGAAAAAATCTCCATGTCCGCTCAAAAGTTAATAAGTGTGTGTGTGTGTGTGTGTGTGTGTGTGTGTGTGTGTAGGAGGGGACTAACCTACAAATTTTCCCTTCTCCTTAATATTTGGATGTACTAAGTATAATTGTAAATGTGGAAGGTGTCTTCTGATAATTAAGATTCCTTTCCTATGATGCTGTGGAAGGGATACTGAAATGGAAAATCATGATGTGTTGGCTCTTCTTACCATTTCAGCATGAAGGGACTGCAAAAGACCTGCCTTTTAGAAATATAATGCCAGGGTATTAAGAATAGCTTACAGCTTGTAAGCTTTCATTAGCTTAAATATAATTGGACAAACTCAATGGCTTATTCCAATTTTTTGCATTTTACCTTTATGAGAAAGACAAGAAAAAGAACCAGAATGAAACTAAAAGACAAATATCAAAAGGAAGGCAAAACAGCATCAATTTGGTACCCAAGACAGGTACAGCTAATTCACTCACGCTCTGCCACCGACCGGGCAAAGAGAATTGCTTAAAATGAGGCAGAAGTTCCTTCAGTTCTCAGACCAACAGAGAGGTCCGAGTAGATTCAGCAATAGTGTACTTACAGAAGGAATCTGGCAGGTGTGGAATTCAGGCACAAAAACAGATCTTCATAAACCATCTCTAATCGTTTCAGCCTGCTGAAATTCAAACTGGAAATGCTGGAATTTATCCACAGCAACCAGAAGAAAATGTTTTTCAACCACACATTTGCATTTCTTTATTGCTGAATCACACCTTTAATCTACTACCTACTAGTCTGACAGAATAATTGTCAGTTAAGATAGTGCTTTAAAGAAATGGATTATTTAGGGCCACCGAGAAACCTTAAAATAATTAACAAACCAAATGACATTAGGTACTTACAATGTCCTGTTTTGTGTTAATTACATTCAATTTTTCTCAGTAATTCTCTGAAATAAGTACTAGTATTATTCTTATTCTATACATGAGGTAACAGAGATCTAGATAGTTTTAGCATTGTATGTCTGAACAAGAGAATGTTTTCCTCACAAAATTATTCCTGAAGTAAAAAGGAAGAGCGTTACATGTATATCATCACAAAATCTCTCAAACCACAGGGTACTCCATCACCAAGTGCCACCCGGGGAAGGCACAACAATTCTGAAGTGACCTCAATCAATCCTACTTTGGACGCTTATTAAGGCAAGCTGACAGAATTGGTCAAAGAGAGGCAAAGAAATTTAATACATATTTCATCATACTTTCTAAATACAAGTATAAGGAACAAATACTATTAAAATAACCTCTCAAAATCATGTTTAGAACTAAAATGGTAAGGAGTTACATACCGAAGTATATAAAAATAATTGATCTATAAGAAGAATGAAAAAATAATAATATGTGAAAGTCTATTTGTGACTTTGGTAAAAACTGCAGTAATAGGATCATAGAAAGATTTAGAAGTTCTATATTTAAAAAGTGAAGATCTCTTAAAACCATATTAGATGACTCAAAGATGGCTTTAGTGATGAAAACAAAATTGACTCATGAATAGAGTTCAAATAAAATAGTTTCAGGAAATGACACAGTTGACAAAGGCGATATTTCAAAATTAATATATTAGGATATAAGTCTTTTAAAAACATATGAATTTGTCCCTCCACTTCCCACCTTTCTCTCCCAGGAGGTAATCTAGGTAGACCACTCCAGTGGGCTCCCTTGGGCTCTGGTTTAGGTTGAATTCGGCCAGTGGGAGCCCAGCAGGAGATCAGAGGATGCGGAAGAGCACGAGAGTGACTGATTCCTCAGCCTTGCTCCCTGCAAGGGCCCCTTGAACAAGTTATGCCCCTCACTGGAGGTCGTCACTCTCCCATGACATCTCCCTTTTTCCAGATTCCACAGGTGCTCCTTCCAGCATCTCCCTGGGCTTATGATGAGAACCTCTCTGGGCTTATGATGAGAACCTCTCTGGGCTTATGATGAGAACCTCTCTGCTGCTACAAATCCCAGGCAACTGCCCTGCCCCATGCGGTCCCCCTAACCCAACTACACTCTTATTAATACTCCCTTTATAATGAACCCTCTTCTTTGACTCTGCACCTGTTTCCCACTGGGATCTGAATACATTAAAGAAGGAATTAAGCTAAATAGCAATATGATAATATTTAATATTATAATTACATATTAACTATGTCCTCTGTATTTCAAAAAGTTTATGCATTGAAGTCAATCAAAATAAATCTGGGGGGACTTTCCTATTAGGAAGAAAAGCAGAGCTTCTAAAATGAGGACCCAGGGCTTTCTGATTTGTGAGGTCACATGTCTGCCTCCTTACAAATCATAACATAGGGAAGGAAAAAGGAGGGGCTGCAGACAACTGGACAATTGGGTCAAATGGAAAACGGTGTATTCCATTCTCTAAAGGGCTGTTGATATTTTGGGTCTTTTTTTTTTTTTAAATGCCAGACTTGTTATTATAAGCACATTCTGTTGAACACAAGAAGTTTGGTTACTACCTTTTATCAAAGTGTCAGGAGGGCAGATTTTAAAGGGAGCTAGATAATATGAGAGAACATTCTTCCCATCCACAGAGTCTTTGAAATTGATTGCAAATGAATCGCTTCTGAACAGCACAGGAGCAAGCTGAGAGCTTTCCTAATGATGTACATCTGTGAGGCTTCACTTGGGGTTTGGCTGCATTTACATCACTATAAACTCTGCAATTACAGCTCCAGCCGTTTCCGGCACTGACACAAAGAATACGAATTGCAACAGCAGGTTTCCTGGCTTGGATTTCTGCCAGGAGCCTGAGTCACCGTCCCAGACATCTGTAGCGCATTAAACTGTACTCTTGTTATCTCTCAACACTGAACAATGGCCTAAAGCTCTGACAAAACGAATGGCTGAAGCCTTTTCGAGAAACCCTCTAACATGAGGCTGTGAATCAAGAGCCTGTACAAAAACTTTAGGGTCCTTTACGCTGTAGAAGAAAAGCCAAAATAGTGCTGCTCTGATTTTTGATTGTCTGATCTCTATTTAAACTTCATGGATTTAGATGGTCTGAACTGCAGACTGAATATCTGTGTCCCCCCAAAACTCATATTTTAAATCCTCATTTCCAATGTGATGGTATTTGGAGGTGGGGTCTTTGGGAGGTGCTGAGGTTATGAATGGGATTGATGCCCTTAAAAAGAGACCCCAGAGAGCTTCCCTACCCCTTCTGCCCTGTGAGGACACAGCAAGAAGATGGTCCTCTATCAACCAGGAAGCAGACTCCGAATGTGTCCATACCTGGATCTGGGATTTCCCAGAATCCAGAACCATGAGAAATAAATTTCTATTGTTTATGAGTCACCCAGTCTATGGCCTTTTTGTGACAGCAGCCTGAATGGACTAAGACAGAAGAAAAGTCAAAATATAGCCGAGGTGATTTTTGATAGTCTGAACTTTATTTCAACTTAGTGAGCTTTGATGGTCTGAGAAACAGTAACTGTGCTGGAAAAACAACAAAAAAGTCTGGCTGATCATAGTCCTCCGGAGAAGGAGTTCAGGCCAGTTGCGCAAAGAGGGATAGAAACAGTATCTTCAAACCACGTTCCCACTCTGGCTCCAACTCCCCATCTTCCCAGCTGCCCCTGGGAACCAAGCCACCATCATTTTGGAGAGAAAACTGCCAACTCTTCATCGCTTACTTGTCTTCTGATTTGTGGCTCTCCTAGCGTCCATTCCCCACACAGCAGCCACACTGATCTTTTATCAATATAAATTCGGGCATGGTTTTTCCCACTTTAAACCATGCACTGGGGACTTCCCTGGTGGTGCAGTGGTTAAGAATCCGCCTGCCAATGCAAGGGACACGGGTTCAACCCCTGGTCTGGGACAATCCCACATGCCATGGAGCAACTAAGCCCATGTGCTGCAATTGCTGAACCTGTGCTCTAGAGCCTGCAAGCCACAACTACTGAGTCCACGTGCCACAACTACTGAAGCCTGTGTACCTAGAGCCTGTGCTCTGAAACAAGAGAAGCCACTGCAATGAGAAGCCTGTGCACCGCAATGAAGAGTAGCCCCCGCTCACTGCAACTAGAGAAAGCCTGTGTGCAGCAATGCAGCCAAAAATAAATAAATAATAAATAAATGAATCTTTAAAAACAAAACCATGCAATGGCATGCCACTTCTCCTACAATGATACCTAAGGTCCAAGGCCACCATATTCTCTAAGCCCTGTCCTTCTCTCCAGGTTCGACTCCAACCTCTCTCCTTATCGCTTTTCCTACTCCAGCTGTTTTTCTGTTCCTTAAACTTGCCAAGCTTGTCCTTTCCTCTGGGCCTTTGCACAGCCATCTCTCTCTGCCAGGAATGCTTTCTCCAATTACCCATGGCTGGCTCCTTCGGATCTTAACTCACCTGTCACCTCCTTGGAGAAGCCTTTCCTTATCATCCTTATTTTATTTTATTCATAACACATTTAAAAGCACATGAATAATGAGGTTTACAACAAATAACTTTATACTCGTAAATTCTACAGCTTAGAAGAAATGGACCAATTCTCCAAAAACAATAAACTACCAAAACTCAATCAACATGAAATACACAATCTGGAGAGCACTATAACCATTAAAGAAATTGAATTTGTAGTTAAAGAGCTTCCAATAAAGAAATCTAGTCCCACATAGTTTTACTAGAAATTCTACCAAACATTTAAAAGGTAATTAACACCAATTTTACATGATCTCTTCCAGGAAACAGAACACTTTTCAACTCATTTTATGAGGCCAGTATCCCCCTGACAAAGACATCACAGAATTAAAAACTTCAGACCAATATCTCTCATGAGTTTATGCATAAATCTTCAACAAAACATTAGCAAACTTTGTCCAACAATGTTGATAAAGAATTATACACCACGTCAAGTGTATACCTGGTCATCACTCGGTCACTGGTCATGACTAAGTGTGCACCTAGAATTTATTCTAGGTACACAAATTTGGTTCATCACTCAAAATTCAATCAATGTGACTCATCACATCAACAAACTAAACAAATAAAATCGTATGATCATATCAGTCAGTGCAGAGAAAACATCTGACAAAATCCAACAGCCATTCGTGATTAAAAACTCTAGGTAAGCTAGGACTAAAGAGGAACTTGCTCAGGTTGGTAAAGAATATCTGCAATAATCAATGCAGCATGGTATAGAAGAAAGAATACATGACTAAACCAATGCAACTGATTATAGAGAGCCCAGAAAGAGACCTGCATCAATAGAGTCAATTGATTTTGACAAAGGAACAAAGGCAATTCAATGAAGAAAGAACAGCATTTTGCAACAAATGGTGCTAGAAGAAATACATCCTTATATGCAAGAAAAAAAATCTAAACATGGACCTTACAACTTTCACAAAATTAATTTGAGTGAATCATTCTTCTAAATATAAAATGTAAAACTATAATACTTCCAGAAGATAAGAGAAAATCTAGTTGATCTTGGATTTGGTAAAAACTTAGATACAAGACCAAAAGCACAATCCATGAAAGGAAATAACAGATAAATTGGACTTCATTAAAAGTTTAAAACTTTTGCTCTGCAAAAGACACAATAAAATGAAAAGTCATGCCACAGAATAGAACGTATTTGGAAAACATTACCTGATAATGAACTTGTATCCAAGATATATAAAGAACTCTGAAAACTCAACAATAAAAAACCAAACAACCCAATTAAAAATGGGCAAAAGTCCTGACCAGACATCTCACAGATGGCAAAAAAGCATATAAAAAGATGGTCAACATCAAATGTCAGTAGGGAATGACACATTAAAGCAACAGATACCACTACACACACGAGTGGTTAAAATTCAGACATTCACAACCCCAAATGCTGATGAGGATGGGTAGCAACAGGAACTCTCATTCACTGATGGTGGGAATACAAAATGCAACAATCACCCTAGAACACAGGTGGGCAATTTCTCACAAAGCCGAACCCAGACTATCATCCAATCCAGCAACTGTGTCCCAACTCACGCCAATGAGTTGAAATGTACATTTACATCAAAACCACCCACAAATGTTTATAGCAACCTTATTCGTAACTGCCAGAAACTGAAAGAAACCAGGATATCCTTCAATAGTTGAACTGATAAACTGTGGTACTGACACATGATGGAATATTATTCAGCAATAAAAAGAAAGGAGCTCTCAAGCCAGAAAAGACATGGGAGAACCTTAAATGTACGTTGGGAAGTGAAAGAAGCCAGTTTGGAGAGAAATTAAACATATTGTATAATTTCAGAGACAGCAAAAAGATCAATGGCTGTCAGCGATCCTGGGGGGGAGGAAGAGAGGGACAAATAGATGAAGCAGGGGTCTTTAGGGTGGTGAAACTATTCTGTATGCTACTGTGAAGGTGTGCACATGACACTGTGCCTTTGACAAAACTCATAAAACTGCAATAGAGTGAACCCTAACATAAACTATGGACTTCAGTTAGTAATGATATATCAATAGAGGTTTAACTGTAACAAATGTACCACATGAATGCATGATATGAATAATATGGGAAATTGTGTACAGAGGAGAAGGGGGCATATGGAAACCCTCTACACTATCTGGTCAACTGTTCTGTAAACCTAATACTGCTTTATAAATAAAGCCTATTAATTAAAAAATTAATGGTAGAATCTACGTAGCGGGTATGTGGGTGTTCACTGACGCTGTCTCAACCTTGCCTTATGTTTGAAACATTTGATAATAAAATAGAGAGGAAAAAAACTTACGGTCACACAAAACCTTCACACAAAACCTACACACAAACGTACGTTCCTAACAGCCATGAACTGAAAACAGCCTAGATACTCTCTAGTGAGTGAATTCTTAGACAAACTGGGCTTCTCCTATACCATGGGCTACTAACTCATCAATTAAAAGGACTAAATATTGATACACAGAACAACCGGGATCAATCTGAAGGGAATTACCCTGAGTGAAGAAAGCCAGACCCCAATGGTTACATACTGCAAGATTCCATTTATATAATATTCTTTAAAAAAGAAAATAAATATAGAAAAAGAGAACAGATTACTGGTTGCCAGGGGTTCAGGACAAGATAGGAGAGGGCGGGGAATATAGTTATAAAAGGCAACACAAGAGATCCTTGATCCTTTCTATCTTAACTGGATACCTGAGCCGGCACGTGATAAAATCACATAGGAGTGTAGATAGACAGACACGTGTACAAGTAAAACTGGGGAGATCTTAAAAAGATAGGTGAACTGTATCAATGTCACTATGCTGGTTGTGATTTTGTACTATAATCCTGCTGCTGGAAGGCAGTTTTATTCTGGAACAGGAGCTGAGCTCCCAATAAGAGCCCTGCACTGTCTAACATCTGGGATATAAATTTCTTACACCTGCACGTGAATCTACAATTACCTCAACAAAAATTCAATTAAAAAATTGAACACACTACACAATTTGTTAATTTGCTTCCTGTCTGTCTCTTCCCAGCAGAAAGCAAGCACCACGTGAGCAGGGACGTTGCCTGTCATGTTCACTGCTGTATCCCCATCACAGCTCCCTGGGATTTAGTAGGTGCTTCATAAAATGTGCTTAATAAATGGCAGTGACAACATGTTAGCATGAAACGACTGTTATGATAGAGGCATTATTCCACTCATTCACTTACTCATTACAGAAGCTTACTGAGTGCTACCCAAGCACCTGACAGTGTAACAGATAACAGAGATGAGGCCAAGAAAAGTCATCATCTTCAGGGAATTAAAAGCACAAGCAAGAGGCAAGGATTCTAGAAGAGGGACGGTCTGCTTGACCTTAAACCATCAGTAATGCCTCTACTAGGGGAGAAAGGAGAGTACCCCAACATTCACTGGCTTGGTCACCCACTTTGGACACTGATGGAGCTGCAGTGCAGAGAAAGAGTTGAAGGAGGCAAGGGAAGCCAGAAAGTGAGTTGGCATGTGGTGGGACTGCTGGATTCTGAGATGTCCCTGCCTCTGGGAGAAGATGATCACTGGTCCCTGCAGTGTCACCGTGTGTGCACCGGCTGTGTGCCCTTGGGCTAACTACTCAGGCGCCTTGAGCTGCAATTCTTCTCAGGTATGGATGGAATTAATAACACGACCCCCCTGTGAGTTTAACTCTTAGATTAGGGTCTGGCCCATGGTTATCTAAGGGCTCTTACACATCAGGCTGCTGATGGTGATAAGCTCCCATCTGAATCCTCTGAAAAGCACTTAGAAGGCATTTGAGTCCAAAGGCCGCCAGATTTCCTACTTGGAGATTTACTCTACTGCCACCAACTTGACTCCTCATTTGAAGATGTCCCAAAAAATAGAAGAGAAGAGATGACCAAGAAAGCCAGACACCCCCACCCCCAGGTACTTCCTTTGGTATCTTGAGGGGACGAGACATCTAGACTTCCCAGCACTTATGACTTGCCTTCTCACGAGCATTCTCACAGGGCAGTGAGTGGAGAAGAAGCCGGACTGGTCCGCCACGAGGCCAAATGTCAGAAGAGAGTTTTCAAGGGGTTTACTGGAGGCCAGGTTTCTTTTTTAAAAACTGAACAGACTTTTATTTCTTAGAGCAATTTTAGGTTTACATAAAAATTGACCCTCTCTCTACCACCCCCTTCACCATAAAACACATTTCCCCCTTTATTAACATCTTGCACTGGTGTTGACTACATCCTTTGGCACACCAGGCAAACAGCATTCACTCCCTTCTCACCAGATTCTCCCCTGTAGCAACAACGTCCAAGCCATAGGCTTTCCAGGTGGGCCACCTTCCCTTGAAATTGAGCTATTATCTTTGCTGTTCTACAGTCTCCCAAGGTTAACTTTCTGAACGTAAAGAGTCAAAACCAATTCCTGATGGAGGTCTTAAAAATGTTTGGTCTGCCTGTGTCCCCTGTTCCAGCTTGCACAAGGCTCTTACATGCCAGAAGAGAAGATGTATTAGCTATTCTGAATTCCACAGCTAAACCATTTGTAATTATATACTCCTGCCCTGGTCATTAAAACAGCTGTGAGCCAAAAATACTTTATAGCACCTGACTGAAATAGCACAGATTATTCCTTTAAAAAAATTAATAATAACCCTGTTCAAACTCCAAGAAGTTTTATGTGGTCCACCACCAGGTGTCACCAATTTCTCTATTACTACAGACCATCGCTTCATTCTTAATAGTTTGTTTAGAAAATCTCTTAGTGAAACATTTCAGCTTTTAAAACAATTCCCCTTTGCACAGAATATGAACAAACACATAAAAATGAGTTAGCTGGAAAAGACAAAATTTAGTTGCAGATTAAATTTTATACCTGTCTTTGGGCAAGTGACTGCTATGAACGAAAAAGAGGTAATCTGATAGCAAATCAGACATTCCCCCTTCAGTCTGAGCCATCACTTCCGTGCCTGGCTTCCCTTGAAATTGAGCTAGTATCTTTGCTGTTCCGATTCAAAGATGACACCAGGCTGAGTTGGGGGCAGTAGGAACTTAGTACTTCTCAAGTTTCTGAAAAGTCCAAAGAGAGAGTGTAACCAATGAAGAGCTCACCAGACTTGAAAGTTTCCTTAATTTGAATTCAGCAAAGGAAGGTTAAAATAGACTTAAAGATGAGGGGAAAAAACTGTTTTTGAGAAAGTATGAATTTCAATCTGCTGTTTATAGGATGTGGCTTATTACTCTAAGGCAGTGGTTCTCAGCCAGGGAGGATTTTGTCTCCTAAGGGAGAATGGCCATATCTGGAAACACTTTTGGAAACGGTGGTAGGGAAGGTTCCACTGGCACCTGTGAGTCGAAGGATGCTGCTAAACATCCAACAGGGCACAAAGGCATCTCGGCAGTAAAGGATTACGTGGCCTAACATGTCAGTAGGGCCAATGGTGCGAAACTCTGCTCTTGCATGATCCAGACTCCAGGAAGGACCCTGGAGTCAAACGGACTGAGTTCAAATCCTCAGTGTATTACCTGATAGCAGAGTGATTTCAGGTGAGTTATGAAACCTTTCTGGGCTTTGATCTCTTGTTTATAAAATAGGGATGATGAAACCTACATCCCAGGGAAATGAGAGAAGCAGGCTGGCACATCATAAGGGCTCAATAAATGTTCATCTCCTTTTCATAATTATTATTAAGGTTAAGGCCTTAAGATGTATACATCTCTTTTCTCTTGCATCCTCCTTCCCGTCTTTCTTCCTCCAATAAATATACTGAAGGGGTACTCTGAGCACCGTACTGAACTAAGTCCTGCGGATCCAACAGGAAATGGGACAGACATGTTTTGACCCTCGTGGAGTTTACACTCCAGGGTGAGAAACAGTCATTAAATGATCAGTTACTTTATGAGCCTAACCCAGGTGAGCTGGCCAAAGCCACGTGGGGATCAAACGTGAGGGCAGGAATGGGAGGTAACCATCAAGGAACACTTTCCTGCAGAAGGGAGGTCGGAGCTTCATGTGAAGAATGAGTCAGAGTCATGAGCAAAGAGAAAGCTATGCCCTGAGAACCAAAAGCCTCAAGCTTCCAAGGCAAGGAGGAATGAGACTCCGGGAAGTCCGATTAGAAGACGCCGTCTTCTTCCCTTGCTCACACTGGTCTTGCTCGGTTTGAAACTTTTTATTCTAGATCTATATGTTAGATGTGATTTGAAAGAGAACACACCCCAGAGAGGATGGAAGCACAGCCCTCAAGATTGCCCACCAACTAAAGGTAACTTCAGGATTCACAGAGCACCTATTTGTTACCTCATCAGTGTTTTCTATTCATCCTCTGTTTCGCCAATTAGAAAGTACATGCCAGATAGAAACATTGGCTTAAGCCTCTTTCAAACCCTCAGCTTCTAGGACCTAATTCTGTTACTTCCAGCTGTGTAACTTTAGAAAAGTCTCTTGACCTCTCTGGTTGCCATTTTCTCATAAAGGAAGTGGGAAAGTGTATTACCCAGAGCTTCTGGGAACAGTTTCAGGCCCTGTAAAGAAGTTTTTTCAAGCTCCCCAGGTAAAAATGCGCACCTGGGTTTATAATGGAGCCCCAGACCCCTTCAAGACTGCTGGCTTGTCTCAGGGCTCCTGATGGAATGCGCTTCAGAGAGTGGGTGCAAATGTATGTGGACATATAAGAAGAGGGGTTTATGGTATATGATCACTATTTCTGTTCTTACTAGAAGAGGAGGAAAAAGGGTGGAATAAACCAAACAATTTGGCAGGATGAACTGGAGCATTGGTTAGAAAATTCTTGAAGAATTCTTAGAACTACACTTGCTCATAGCATCTAATAATTATGTGATTATGCTGTATGATCTAAAAGTTGTTCTGCCTGTCTCAGCTGCCTGAGCAGTCTCAGCAGAATTCTGAAACATTAGCCTGGGAAATGTCTCTAGAGATCTTTTAATCCTAGAATGGCAACAGGTTTCAATTTCACTTGTAAACTCTGTCCAGTTAGGAAGTCTCCCTGGATTAGTGTGCAGAGAAGGATCCTGAAGCTGCGTCCAGATTTAAGGGACAAATAATGTGATGATAGTTTAGTAATGTCTGTCGTGGGAACAGCATGCACATAATGGTGCTTGTGGTATATGTGTTGGGTATTTTGGATCTTTATCTAGACCAATACCCTCCTTACAATGAGGATGAAGAATCAGAGAGTTCAGTGACCTGTACAAAGTATGATTTAGGTCTACTGGACAACATTAGTGACCTCTATTATTGTTAGGTTTTTTTCTGTCTGAAAAAAGTTTCATTTTAGAAAACTGTTTCTTCCTCATCTGGTGGAGCTAGCTATTATATGCCTCTATGGTACAGTGGGATATGCATAGTTAGATTCCCTGAGTTCAAATATCAGCTCACCTAAAGATGTAGTACATATATACAATGGAATACTACTCAGTCATCAAAAAGAATGAAATAATGCCATTTGCAGCAATATGGACAGACCAAGAGGTAATCACACTAAGCGAAGCATTAACAAGTCAGAAAGAGAAAGACAAATACTATATATCACTTATATGTGGAATCTAAAATACAAATCAACATACGTATGAAATAAAAATAGATTCACAGACATAGAGAACAGATTTGTGGTTGCCAATGGGGTGGGGAAGGGAGGGAAGGAATGAGAATTTGGGATTAGCAGAGGCACACTATTATACATAGGATGGGTAGACAACAAGGTCCTACTGTATAGCACAGGGAACTATATTCAATATCTGGACAAATCATAATGGAAAAGAACAAGAAAAAGAATATATCTATATAATTACATATATATATATATATATTTAAATAACTGAGTCACTTTGCTGCACCAAGAACTTAATACAACATTGAAAATCAACTATACTTCAATAAAATTTTTAAAAAATCAGCTCACCAATTACAAGCTATACTACCTTGAACAAATTAGTCTGTTTGTACCTCAATTACCTCATCTGTAAAATAGACATAATGGTACTAATAATAATTCTTCTTTCACAGGGCTCGTGGAGAGACTAAATGAACTAATACATGTGGATAAAGTATTAAACTGATTAATGTAAAAACACTTTTTAAGTGTTCACCGTCTCCTCTTTTATCCCTAGCTTTGTTAGAGCATTTATCTAAGGGTTGAAACGTACACAGAGGGCAGCGGTCTCTCTTTCTGAGGTCTCAAGCATGAAGAATTATGGAAGCCTGGACCTGGTTGTGATCATTGTGGCTGCATGTGGTGAGCCTCTGTCTACAAATACAGGGAAGAACAGCCAAGAGATGGAGAAAGATCCCCAAGACATCATTTGAAATCCGGGGACTAGCCATATCTCATGCGAGAATCTGAACCCAGATTTTAAAGAATTTTTTGTTTGTTCATTTGTTTGGCCTAAGCCAGTTGGAAGAATGTTTTTAACACTCACAATTAGAAGTATCCTCACTGCTCCATGAGGGACATTTAACTCTTATGTAAAGGTCTGTTCCTGAAGTCGTGTGTTTCAGAAGAATGCACCAAAAGGACCTGGAGGAGACTGACGAGTCCCACCAGCAAGGACTGACAGGGCCCCAGGACTGCTTTTCCACAGGGTACGTGGGTTGGATAAAAGGCTCCTGAGGGCTGAGCAACACTGTAAAGCCTAGAAAGGGTCACTGAGCTTCCTGACAACACCAAGCACAGCCGAGCTGACACGTGTCAGATCACAGGATTCTCTCAGCTCAGCCAGCCCAAATTGATGCTAAAATCTCTGCCCAGATGTCCGTAGCCCTGCGATCAAGGTGTTACATGTCCCCCCTGCAGGCCATCTGATTTCAGAAGACTGTGCTGTTACTTCCCTGCTCTAATAAGGCGAAGGTAAGAGAGGGGGATGCTTGGCCAACCAAGGATTACCCTTGTGGGTAAAACTCAGAGGTGCCTGGACAGCTTGTTTCTAAGTCAAGCAGCAGCCTTGTCTTGATCCTGAAAGTCCTGGGTCAGATAAAGAAATTGGTCTCATTCTTGATAGATTCTAGACACCTGAGCTTTAATTGAGGCGTTTGGACATTTTGGCAAAGACAAATATGTCATAGGGTAACCATATAGTTTATTGTCCAAAGACACTTTAGTGAGTGAAAAGAAACACTGTGAACTGCGCCAGGCCCCAGGGGTGAACCAGGTCGGTCCTAAGACTTGTGATCCATCTCACTAGTCAGGAAGTACATTCCTCTCCTCAAGCAATGTGCTGTATTACATTTGGAGATTCGATCTGACTCAAGAAAGAATTGGCTTAAAAACAAATTCATTCCATTTTCTTCCAAATTATAACATCATGATGACTTGGGTAAAGGTAAGCCGAGCAGGTCGGTTAAAGGATTAGATGCTTTTAGATATATTCATATATTTTAGATCCTGTGTTCAAATCCTGGCTTGACCACTAAATGGCTGTGCCATTTTGGGTAAGGTAAGTTACCTCTCTGTGCCTCAGTTTTCTCATCTGTAAAACAGGCCTAAGAAGAGTAGCTACCTCATTGGGTTATTGTGATAATTAAATTATAAGGTAGGATAAGTGATTAGTGGCTAATACATAGTAAACTTTTAATTCTTATTAGCTATTATTTTTAATATTAAAATAACCCTCAACTGTGAATTGCGAGCTCTGGAGCCAGTTTGCTGAATAGTCCAAGTCTTTCATTTATTTGCTTGAACTGGCAGTGTATTTTTCTGTATTTCAACAAGCTCATCGATAATAATGATTGCTTTTGCACTCAGGACCTGAGGACTGGCCCTACTTTCCAGAAGTGGGATAGCTGAGATCATCTGCAGGTTGGACTGGACTTACAGACTGTAGTCAAATCATTCAAATAAGAAATATAATATGCAGCTACTACAGCACGTCTTATTTGATAAATGTTGGAGATGTGGCAGTAAATTTGAGAAAACAGGTCTTGGCCTCTTGTGGATATTATAATAAGTAAAAGGTAGAAAAAGAGTAAAGCCATCTAATACTCGTGTCTACACACAAGCTGCTAACAAACATGGCAGGTTCATTTAATGATAGCGGATTCAGACACCAGCTCTCAGTAACTCAGTTCTTCAGAGGTCACATCAATCCTCTGGTCATATGCTGGTTTGCATGACCACAGCGCACAAGCCTCCACAGCTTTCCTGCTCAGCCCTGGAGCACTGCATCCTTCCCAGGACTGCTGGCTACTATTCTTAGTCACCAGCAATTTTGCTTGTATACTCATCCTCTTGTCCATTTAAAAAACACATGATTGTGAGTCAAAGCCAGAGAGAACAGGCATGTTAGGGGAAGTGGGGCCGGGAGCTCTCAACCCAGTGATTAAGTTTTTAGAGCATGCTGGTACATTATGAATTCTTCCTTTTAAACATAGACCAGGTTCATCTGATATGAAATGGGCTGACTCAGGCGAGGAACGCTAAACAGGTCACCTAATTGTGGTGAAATGTGCTGCCTGAATAAAAGATTCTGGACGGACCCAAAGAGGGAGAGGATGGCTCTGAGCTTCTAGAACCTGGGGATAAAGGGGAAAGTAAGAAGGAACTCTCTTTCTGCTTCTATCACAGTTTTTCTGAGGGTATGTATTTTTTTTATGGCTTAGTATTGAACATCTTGAATGATATAACTGGTCTTATGACAGATGAGATTTGTAGACTTTCATAAAAGTAATGCTAACACCTAGTGATGGGCCCACTGAAATCTATTTTAGATTCAGTCATATGTGACAGTCTACATTTGAATAACATTTCACAATTTATATCCTATTCATTTGTTAACAATATTTAGTTTGCCCTCCTTTTTCCATCCGGGCCTCTCCTGGTCCTTTTCACATACTGCCCTTTTCAAAGCAAATTTCTTGACCTATTACATACATACAGAAAAGTGCAAAGAAGCTCAATGAGTTTTTACAGAGTAAACACATCTATCAACTCAGTTCTTAGATCAACAAAAAGAATATTATTATCAGAACCCCATAAGTTCCATCCTACCCTCTTCCCAGCCAAGTTAGCTACTGCCTTGACTTCCAAGACCATAGATTATCTTTAAAATTGAATTACCTACTATATTCTCTTTTGTATCTGGTTTCGTTTTATTTTTCGTGTGAAATTCATCCATGTTGTGTGAACTCATAGTCTGATCATTCTTCTTGCTGTAAGTAGTTCAGTGTATAAATAACCATAATGGACTTGCCTACCATGCTACTGATGAACATGTGTGGTTTTACAAATAGTCTGTTATGAACACATTTATTTGTATCTTTTGGGGAACATACACTTAAGAATTGCTTGGCTATATAAGTTACATTATATATAATAATATATAGTATTATATGTATTGTATATAATATATATTATATACAATTACATATTGCAGATATATGATACTCCTATATATATTCCACATGAACCTACATATATGTTTACTTTAGTAGGTACTACTAAGTAGTTATCCAAAGTTACATCCATTGACATCCCCAACCAGCAGTGTAAGAAAGCTCTCATTCTTCCATAACCTTGTTATCACTTAGTATTGTTTTGTTCATTTTTGTCATGTTGGTGGGGGTGCGTTTCCTCTTATAGTGTGTATATTTATCTCCATTCGTCATAGCCAGTGGCTACTTTTCCCTCCCAATTTGCACAAATGATCACAACTTTAACATAGCTAGTAATTAATATATGTCTAGTCACTAAGAAAGAAAACAAAATGCTAAAAATAAAATGTCAGTGGTTCATTCTATTTCAAGAAGGAATTCAGTCTTCTAATGGATTGAGAAAACATTACTATTAATTTTGGTAAAATTTAGGAATGGGGAAATGGATCTGATGGCCATTTAAATCCATGATATTTCCTTATTACACATCCTAAAACCAGTCCAATGTAAACTTAACTAGCAAGAGTTCAAGCACAACCGTTCAATTACTTCCATGAGTTACGGAATCCAATTCTTGCCAAGAACTTCTCCCTTCTTCTGAAGATCTCAAAGTTATTAACAACCACAACACCTTTTCTGGGTGCTATTTAACAGAGAGAGACACCGATAGGGGATGAAGAAGACACGGATTCAGGGGCATCATTATGAGAATGTGAAGACCAAGGACCAGAATCTAGGCCTCCAGGCTTTCAGTTTCATTGTGAGAGGAGATCATCTTCAGGACAAGACTGGCCACTCAGTGATCTGGAGTAAACAAAATGAAATCCCAACCAGCGACCTTCTGAAGTTTCTTTTAATCCACAAGAAATGGTGATATCCTTTGGAATCTCAGCATAATCCCATTTGTATGAAGGAGACTTTCACAACATTGACATGGTCTAACAATTGCTCCTGATAGCTGATAATAGAAGAATAAAGTCATTCCATTACAATGGAATTTGGTTCATTCAACACTCCCAAATATGTACCCTGAGAAATAAGTTCTATGTGAGGTCCCATACACCAACCTCCGTCTCTGCTACCTGTAGAGTGATGGGTAAAAGCTCACTGTTTGCAGTCGGACAGTTCTGTCCAAAGTCCTGTGGATTCAGTGGGACCTCTAACATATCCCTTAACTTTTCAGGGCCTCATTTTTCTCATCAAAATCATTGTTTCTACTACCAAGAGGTGCTGTATCAGAGATCACACATGTGCAGCAGAACTGTAATTTGAGTTCTTAATCTCTTCTTTTACTCTGCCTGCCTCATCTCCATTCAGGTGGGGAGACATGGGTCACCGTTTGTCCTCAGAAGTGGGCCAATGAATAAAAATGAGAATTTCTCAGCTTCTGGTTCCATCTCAGACACACAGGGCTACGGAGACAAAATGAATCTCCTCTTACAGCCCCGAGAACTCCAGAGCCTTAAAGTGTTGTGGGGATGGGACCTGCAAAATTTCCCCTGGGTCTTGAGGGGGAAGTGGTGGCTGAGGAGGAGAGGTAAGTGGACCTGCACCAGGTCCTGTTACGGGCACAACGAGCGAAGTGTCAGATGCCAGCTGTGTGGACACTTTCCACGGGGAATAATGGGAGGACTGGACTTCATCTCACCAGGTTGTCTGAGCCAGAAGTCTAATGGGGACCAGTCAGCATGGGCAGGCTGTCTGGTCTCTGTTTGCAGGTTTATAAAGATCTGATTAAATGAATTTACATTGAGTGTACGAAGCCAGCAGAAGGCCTGCAGGTTCCGACAGGTGGACACCCATTCCCTGCTGTCAGCAGGTTGGCACCTGAGTATGATCTCCTGGGCTTATATCCTCCCTGGGTCAAAAGGAGGGATAAATTGGAGGGAGGATGATTTTGACCATGATTGAATTCCAAATCTGAACTAACTAACACATTTTGGAATCATACCTTTCTTCGAAGTAAGTGGATTATATTCTGATCACTAGGTAGATCGTGGGCTCAAATTATTTTATTAAAGAAACTGTTATGTTTCTTGTATACCACAAGTGAATGATGCTGAGAATTCACACCTATTACATGTGAAAAAAATGGCTGGTACTAATGGTCATTACGTATACTATTATCTGGGAGATCTAATTAACATCCTGTCTCTTGTCACCCAAGAATTAAGTTGTAATTGCAGTGGCTGTTCTGCTATGCTATAAATAATTTCTACTAATACTGTACAAGCAGAGAATTATTCAGCTTCTAACCTGCTAGGAGGACTTTTTGGCTATCGGGATATAAATGCAGACAACCCACCAGATGGCCTCATTAAAAGAAAATCTGATTTGTATACAGCATTCTTCACCATTATCAACCTGAGTTGATATCACTGAGATAACATGGGAAGAAAATGATTTGAGAGAATCAGAATCGCACAACACGTGTTTCCTGAGTCCACGGGAAGCCATGTGCCTCTCACTTGTGATACTTGTTGTGCTCTCTCTTGAGGTCCATGGAGAACAGCCAGTTACCCATCACCATCTGGCCCGGCTAATTCTGGGTGGCTGCAGCTGCAACCCAGTGTCTGGTAATCAGAGCTCCAGGTTCTCTCCATACTAAATAGCTCCTAGCTCAAGGGCCAGCAGATTCACTACAGGCAGCCTCCCTCTCTAGCAAGAGATCCAGATTTCAAGGCACCAAAGAGCCAACCTTATCATTCATAAACTCAACATCATATGCTTTCTGTCTCTCCTCCCAGGCGTCCCTATTGCACTTTCAGGACCAATCACCTGGACCACACATCTCACCTGGAAAGGACCTCTTACATGGACTCCTGCAGTAGGTCCTATAACTGCTCTCTCTGTTCTGATTTTCCATTCTATAATCTACCCAATGCCAGTTCTAGGTTAATCATTCAAAAGTCCAGGTCAAGCCACATCACTCCCCAGCTCACAAACTTTAATATTTCCATGTTAGCTACAGGAGAAATGCAAACTTCCTGGCTTAGCATTCAAGGATCTTATCATCTGATCCCAGCCTTAGGAAGCAATACAATGTAATGGCTGAGGTCACTGATACTGATTCAAAGCTCAGATCTATTACACCCTTAACACCCTTTTATCAAGTTAGTTACTCTCTCAGTTTACTCATCTTAAAATGAGATTAATGATACTCAACTGTGGTGGGGATTAAGTCCAATCAAAGTAACTTGCTTAGTACCTTTACACTGAAAATACTCTCTGGAGGCAGGTGATTGTTATAATAATTACTAGTAATATTTTAGTAGTATTACTTCTTGTTATTGGCCAATATTCCAGCCACAAAGGACTACCTATTGAGGCAGTATATTGTAAGTGGTTAAACATTAGGATTTTGCAATCAGATTGGGCCCAAACAATGAGTCTGCTATCTGCTGTGTGACTTGAGCAAATTATTTAACTTTCCTGGGCCTCACTGTCCTCCTCAGTAAAATGCAAATAATACCTGTCTCATGTGAAGGTGTTCTGAGTATTAAATGAGACAATGCATGTGAAAAACTTCACATAATTCTTGGAACAAAGTAAGTGCTGAAGAAAACTCAAGCATTATTTCCTGTCCTATTTTGAACTTACTTTAAGATAATCTCTTTGAATGCACCTTCTTTCATCTTTTGCTTTTGCTTCCCACCCCACCCCCCCATCCTAGAACCACCCTTCTCTTTATTTATAACTCACCAAGTCCTATAGTCTTTAAATCCAGATCAAATACTCAAATGTTTCCTCCTCCAAGAAGCCTTTCCTGCTGCCTTAGCAGGAAATCACATCTCAGGAATAAGTTACTCTGTGCGTATAAAGGAGTACTTTCCAACAGAACTGGGGCATTCTGGTGTGGACAGAGAATGTTGCCTGCTATTTCAGTAAACAAAGAATGATGCCTGTCATTCCCCCTCAACAAACCATCAGCCACTGGAGCCGCCCCAACAGTGTACCCAGGATGGAGAAAAACAGGATACTGGCCCTAGATAGTTAAGATGCACATCAAAGAAATAATTTCAAAGAGCCAAGACTCATTGAGATGTCTGTTTTTTTTCTGATTAGCAGTAATCTTTTGATGTTTGACTACAAGTCTTTATTTTTTTTCCCCCAGCAAAAACTCCTGTATATCCTGGTTCCTCCCTTACCTCTTAGGAACAGTTCCTCAGAGCGATCTGAGAGGCTGTCTCCTGGGCCACAGTCTTCAGTAAGGTCCAGAAATAAAACATAATGGTCAACTTTTAGGTTGGGCATTTTTTTTAGTTGACACTGAACTGTGTATATTTTATCTCAACAATTATCAAGTTCAAGGATGGAGGCTTAATCAATTTCATCTTTCCATCACCTCCACAGGAGGAGTTCAGTAAATGCTCATGGAACTGACTAAGTTTTATCCAGTTCCCATCTGTTTTGCCAAAGGACACAGAAGCTTGAAAACTAAAACCACAAAGTGAAGAGAGAAATGGTGCACTGTCCATTGCAAAGTGAGCATCGCTAATCCTTGAGTCAATCTGTAGTATTCCATTTAGCCCTTTCTTATTTCCTCTGGAGCCAGCTTTTGAGCACTTTGCCCTCAAGAGAAAGCTTGCTGAGGATTCAAAAGCTCTGTTGTTGCTTCAAAAGGAACCAGTGTCAAAAGCTCTGCCCTCACAAATGGCACAGTGGCTCTGCAGCTAAGAGTCCTGCTACTTTGAATTCTATTGATGTGCTTCAACTGCTCTTTCTGTTTGAGCCTTTCCTGGATCTTGAAAAAGAGGCCTCTTTGCAGTTTACGGCCTTATCTTCTGCTCCTTTCTTTGCAGCGCCCACCTGAGCAGCTCTTACTGGATCATCCCCAGTGAATGGCCTCTTCCCGTTCCTTAAGGGGATGATGATGCAGGAGAAATGCCCCGTGGACAGACGGTCTTTACTGTGACTTTGCAGCCTTTTCCAGAAAAGATCACTCTTAAGGAGCAAATGAGTCTTAGACAGGGACTTGTAAATCTCTTTACATCTGTGTATATTCATCTCCGTGACAAGCTTCTCAAGGGCAGGGGAGATGTTGGGATTGAGAGAAAAGGGCTTGGCATTTGGCCCCACACAGATCTAAGCTGTAACACTTTTCAAAGGCTGAGTGTCATGGGCAAGTGACTTGGCTCTTGACACTTTAGTTTTTCCTTTGTAACATGGGGACAGAGTCACCTACCTCACAGAATCATTGTGGGGAGTCAAGACCTAAAGACCTATACAAAAAAGCCTTTATATGATCAGTAATGTAATACTTTTAAATACACTTATATTTGTGGAGGCAGTACAGACCAGTGGTCAAGCACACAGATTCTGGGGGGGGGGGGACAGGCGGATGTGGATCCAAGCTCTCTTTTATTCACTTCAAACTAGATGACCTCAGGACCGTGCTTCTCCTCCCTGACTTTGTTTCCTCATCTAGAAAGTGGAAACACCACCACTTACTTGAAAATCTATGGGAAATCAATGAGTTAGAGAAAATAAAGTGCCTACCACAGTTACCAGTCCATATGTGGTGCTCAAAAGTATATGCCCATCTCCTCTGTTTATATGTGCTTATATCCTTGGCATCTATACAAATGTTTGTGGGTGATATCACGGGAACCCTATATTCCTCCAAGCACTGAATGCAGAGAATTGCTGTGAACTTCTCCAAGGTGTCGGGGCTCCTACTATCCCTCTATTAGGAATAATGTCCTAGCCTTCTGGCCAAACAGGGACATTGCAAGGCAACCTCTCTCCCCACTGACTGTTGTCACAGACCTCACTGGGTGAATAACAAGGTGGACCCCCTTGGGGACAGGAACAGTCACAACTTCAACCTCCTTAGAGCTGAGAACTGCAAATTCCCTGGCAGCCAGCCTGACGGGGCTGCTTTTCAGCTGCCCCCTTCAAGGGAAACTTCAGGACGCTCACTGGGAGCTTTCTAATGTAGGGCACAAGGAAACCTTCTGCTGATTTTATTTAAGGGGAGTTTTCTTCGTGTTCAGACTGGCTACCCACGTGGAGACGTGTGTGTAAACACAGAGTACTGCCATGCATATACAAAGGGCTAGAAATTTAAACTCTTCTCCCTAAAAGGGAGGCAGAGAGTTTCTCCCATTCTAGGTGATAAAGCATAAGCACGTACTGTGTGCTAAGCAATGAACTGGGTATTCGAATGACAGACAAAATGAAGCACAACTGGCATTTTTAAGAAATCAGCAAACTTGCAGGACATCTGGACACACACACTGCTCATCCTTCAGGGGCCTACAATTTGCTGCTCCTTTCCCTATGCCCACAACTTGACTTTCATAATCTTTATAACAGTAATCACATTAATCTGTTCCAGAAACAGAAATGGATTCTTAATGGAAATATGTGACCCTCACAATTGTCAACAAAGCAAGATTAGAGAGATTATAAAGCACACTTTCCTCTGATCTCTTCGCCAGGACCCTTATTTTCTACAATAAAATATGTTTTACTTATATACTAAGATGATAAAGAAAAGTGTTACTATATTTATAGGTCAGAAATTGACTAAGCCCCCTGAAGGCATATTTTGACAAAATGAAAAGGCTATAAAATAATGACATTAAAAAAAAATAAGTCCAAAATATGTAAAATCTTTCCTATAATTGAAAGAAATTTCTGATGGGTATAAACTTGCAAATGCAGTCCAAGTAATTAGGTTATTCTGAGTTAAGAATCCAATCCACATCCAGCATGTTTAGCCAAGCAATGCCCTTTGTTCTCCCAACTTTTCCTCAATACGTGTTTTCTAGCACTGCTACTGCTCCTGGCTTTTGGATTATAATTTCTTTGAAATGGCAGGAATTTCCGGAAAACCAAGTACTGCATCCTCATTTTACAGAGGGGGAAACTGACAACAAGGTCACAAAGTAAAGCACAACACTACGATCAAAGTTTTCTGTCTCTCAAAGTGATGCCATTTCCATGCAGAAAGTTAGTAAAACATTAGCAATTGCAATTCCTGAAATGTATGGATGAGCTGTTAGAGTTTCTAAAAGCTCTGTTACACCAGTTATTAATGGTCCATTCACTCACTCAGTCATTCACTAGACATCTCCTAAATTACTGCTACATGCCAGGCAATTCTCTAAGTTCTGTGGACACAGATCAGGGACCTACAGCTGAACCCTGCCTTCCTGGTCCAGAGGTGCAAAAATATAGAATAAGTTCTTGGTCCTCAAAGTTCTCTGTATTATTTTCTTTTTAATAAGGTGTGCCTTTATTACAGTGCTCCACTAGAAAATTTGAATATAGTCTTCTTCAGTTTAGTCTGCAAATATCTACTGGAAGGATTAGGAATATTTTCAAAGTATATGGTGGCCATACATGAGATTGTTTTCCCTCCTGTTTTACCTTGACATCCTTTTTCAATAACTAAGCCTAGCTGTTTTGACTTCTCATTGACTTATTAACTCCACTTTAAGCATTTATAATCAGGAAATAATAAAGAATGTACACAAATATGTATATCTGAAGATGTTCACAACAGCATTCTTTATAAGATAGCAAAAGGGAAAACCTAATTTTCCAATAATTAAAGACTGATTAAATAAACTCTGATACAGTGCTATGTTATATAGTACTATGTCATTAGTAAAATGAATCTTTTACAGAAATTCCTAATGGTATAAAAATTTTTCACAATACATGAAAAAATAAGGTTATAAAATAATATTTATAGTCTAATTCCAATTATGTAGAACATATATAAAAGTAGGCCTTATCCTTGGGTGTTGTAATTATGAGTGATGTTTATTTTCCACTTTTTGTTTTTCTGTATATTCCAAATTTTAACAAGTCATTTAATTAATCAGAAAAAAGCCGTCATTTAAATTTAAAATGTTATTACATATAAAATAAGTTATAAGGATGTATTGTACAACATGGGGAATATAGCCAATATTTTATAATAACCCTAAACAGAATATAACCTTTAAAAATTGTGAATCACTATATTGTACACATGTAACATATAATATTGTACAGCAACTGTACTTCAATAAAAATTTTTTTAAATGATGACAATGTTTTCTATAATAAAAGTTATTTTTATAATAAAAATTTTTAAGTTATAAGGAAATGTATTCCTTTCTTATTTAGTGACTGAATTATGTGCCAGTGTTTATTTGGGATCTTCTGTAGATAAATAATAAGTGCCTTTCAAATATTTTTCCTTATTGATCTCAAGAGACTGGCAAACTACTCAAAATGTAGTGACAGAAATAACATGACCTTACAGAATTAAGTAGTTTTTCTACATCCCAAATTCACATCTGTGAAAATGTATTATTTAAAATCTCTTGAATGGCTACAAGTTTTGACTCAGCAGAACGCTGACAGAACTCTCCAGTGTTATACCCACGAAATAAGGGCAATTTCAAACGGAAATTCTTCCACATTAATTTCTCACCACACAAGTAAGGGAAAGGATTAAATTCATATAACATATTAAGATATCTATTCATATCTTACTTTTCACATGAACTTGTACGTGACAATTCAATTGGTTCTGAGAAGACAGTGCAAACTTTTCAAGAAGACCTGGATTAGAATCATGAAGACTTTGGGGTAATAACACAAAATTTAATCTCTGAATGTTTACGAGTCTGGGCTAGATAAAACATTAGGTCAACTTTTCTTCAAGTGAAATGTTTCCCAAATTAGGAAGATATTTGTTCACTCACCCCTTCATTCATTTATTCATTCAACAGATACATGATAACACTATTTGGTACTCTGCTTGGCCCTGAGTATACCTTAGTCATTAAAACAGAGTTTCTGCCCTTATGAAGTTTCTAACTTTGCAAGAGAGACAGACAATGAGCAAAAGAATAACCCAAGAATCCTATGATGTCTACTCTGCTCAGTGCTGTAAAAGAAACAAATGTGGTACTGATATAGAATTTATCAAGGTGAAGTGACATCTACTGAGACTGTTATGGAAGCACTTGCAAGGGAAAGAGATCTAAATGGAAATCTGAACGATGGGATGTGGCCAGCCCTGGGGAGAGTGGAGGAAAGAGCATTTCAGGAACAGGGACAAGAAGGAGTCCTAAGACAGGAAAGAAGTTGCCCTTTTCAACGAACTGGGATGAGGCTCGTGGCTCAGGAGTGGAGACCTCTGGGGAGCTCAGTACAGCAGACCTGGGTGAGGCAAGGCCACTCAGGGAGAGGCAGGATCCAGGACACAGGTGGACAGAACAGTAATGAGCAGGCCCGGAACCTCTTTCAGGAAGGAAGGAGAAAAAGACATATGTGAACATGGGTAAGTTATCTAAATGGGTTTTACTACAGGAAATTGAAAGAAATGGGTTCCCTCTTCTCTGGAAGTAGGAAATGTGTGTCTGCTGTCAGGGAAGGCAGAGACGGATGTGGCTGAACTTCAAGACGTGGCCCAGTTTGAAACAGTCCCCCAAAAGAACAGCAGAGAGAAGGAAGAGAGAGCTGACTAAGGAAACAGAGAGCTTGCTGGGCAGCACCTAGATCCCAGCTGTAAAAGGCTGTGAATTTATAGTTTTAATAACAGCAAATTAAGTCTTTGACCAAGCAGGTTACAGAAAAGCAAGTACAGTCAATCTTACATATGTAAAAATCATGTGCATGTATATTTGGGCGCTGAGGCAAAGAAAATCCTAGGTGGAATTTCATCAACATGTCAAACACTATCCACTTACAGGGTGAGTGAATTTGATGTATGCTTTACTCTCTGTTGTTTGAATTATTCTGTATGACTCACTTCAGTGTCAGATTTATTTCCTATTTGCACAGCATTGGAATTTATGATATTAGCAATGGGAGGATTTAGAGAACCATGGAATTTTAGATCTGAAAGGGACCACCTTGTCCTACCTTCTTCTTTTAAAAATGAGGAAAGTAAAAAAAAAAAAAATTTTTTTTAAATAAATAAATAACATAAAAATGAGGAAAGTGAGGCCTGGAAAGAGGAAGGCTTTTTTTTTTTTTTAAAGTCTTATAAGGATTAAACTGCAGCGAAAAATGCATCTCAGCCCTCCTAACTGCCACACAATGCTCTTTCCTATGCTAAGTTTAGATAGAGTATTAAATTGAAAATAATGCATAGAAAGCTGGCTTTAACATGGTGTTGAAGGTATTTTTTAGATAAAGATATATCCTGTGTAATATTTCAAAGTATGCATATATATGAATATGTGTATATATTTGTACATATATATGTACACACATACATACACATAGCTTTAAATTCAGATTGCATTACCTACATCACCTATTTTATCTTTGAGTTACAGATGCCATATTGGGCACTTCCATGGAAAAGTCTATCAGATTTCCTTCACCACCATTTTCCCCACTGTCAGCCAGTGGTTTTCAGAGATACAGATGAAATTTCTCAAACTAACAACTGAGATTCTTTTATGAATATAATTACATCTCATTTCTTCTCAGAGTAAGATGTTAAGGGGAAATCCAGAAGTTAATTAAAAACACAAAGAAAGCAAAAAAGTTTTTTAAAGGAAATTAAGCAACAGAACAACAAAAATACGACCACCTTCTCTTAGCTTCTGCTCACACATGCACACTCCACTTTACACATGTGATTTTTGGCAGAATGTGGGAAGGACACCTGCATTAAATGATGTGTGTGTGTGTGTTCTGGATGGCCTTGAGCTAGCTAGGCAAGAGAGTGCAGGGAACAGCCCACCAGCAGCCCCTCTAATACATTGGTCTGAACATGCTGACCTCAGCATTTGAAGCAAGACACTCTCATGGTCTGAGCTGGTCCCATGGGCTCCTTCCCTGATTTTTCCAGAAAAACCAGCCCTCCCAACATTCATGCCATGTGCATCAGGTAGGGCTCCCCTGCTGTTCTGAGGCCTCAGCCAATCAGTGCCCCACAGCAGCCTCAGGACTGGCTCAGTGCTCGGCACATGAATCCATCAGAGCCAATAGGGCAGCATGAACCTTATGTTAAGACCTTAGAGCAAGAGTAGACATTTTTTCCAGTGGACTTGGACCCGAGAAGCCATAGGCTGGGGCTGTCATAGCCATCTTGACAACATGAGGTAGAACCTGTCTGACACAGAAAGCAAGCGTATGGTGACCAAAGAGGAAAAGGCCAGGTTGGGGGGGGAAGCAGAATAATTAGGAGTTTGGGATTAGCAGATACAAACTACTATATATGAAACAGATAAACAACAAGGTCCTACAGTAGGGCACAGCGAACTATATCTGATATCCTATGATAAACCATAATAGAAAATGATATAACAAAGAATGTATCCATATGTATAACTGAAAGAATTATATGCTGAGAACTAAAAACATTAATAAAGGAAATTGAAGATGATTCAAAGAAATGGAAGGATTGGGGCTTCCTAGGTGGTGCAGTGGTTAAGAATCCGCCTGCCAATGCAGGGGACACAGGTTCAATCACAGCTCCAGGAAGATACCACATGCCATGGAGCAAATAAGCCCATGTGCCATAACTATTGAGCCTGTGCTTTAGAGCCTGTGAGCCACAACTATTGAGCCCATGTGCTGCAGCTACTGAAGCCCACATGCCTAGAGCCTGTGCTCCTCAAGAAGAGAAGCCACCACAATGAGGAGCCCGTGCACCACAACAAAGAGTAGCCCCCACTCACTGCAACTAGAGAAAGCCTGTGTGCAGCAACAAAGACCCAAGACAGCCAATAAATAAATAAATAAATAAATAAATAAATAAATAAATAAATTTATAAAAAAGAAAGAAATGGAAAGGTATCCTATGCGCCTGGATTAGAAGAATTAATATTATTATAATGGCCATACTACCCAAGCAATCTACAGATTTAATCTGATCCCTATCAAACTACCCATGACTTTTTTTCACAGAATTAGAACAAATAATCCTAAAATTTATATGGAACCACCAAAGATCCAGAATTGCCAAAGCACTCCTGAGGAAAAAGCACAGAACAGGAGATATAACTCTCCAGACTTCAGACAATATTTCAAAGCTATAGTAATCAAAACAGTGTGGTACTGGCACAAAAAACAGAAATATGGATCAGTGGAACAGAACAGAGAGCCCATGGTCAGAGGCAAGAATATACAACAGAAAAAAAACAGTCTCCTTGGCAAGTGGTGTCGGGAAAGTTGGACAGCATATAAATTAATGAAGTTAGAACACACCCTCACACTATACCAAAAATAAACTCAAAATGGCTTAAAGACTTAAGTGTAAGACATGACACCATAAAACCCCTAGAAGAGAACACAGGCAAAATATTCTCTGACATAAAGTGTACCAATGTTTTCTTAGTTCTACTACTTCTTGTGTTTAATGGATACTCAGGCCGTCACTCTTTCTCTTCCTTAATATCTTCTAATATTGTTGAAGATAATCTTCCTTTTTTCTTTGTCCTTCAAAGCCCTTTACTTTGGTAAAAATCCTTATTCATTATTTTTCCCTAATGTGAGCCATGAACTATGTCCTTCTCAAGTCTGATATCAGATCTCTGTTAGTCCCTTAATACCAACTGCAATTAGACCAGAGACTAGCTTTTTCTTGAAAGTGAACTTTTTAAATAGACTCCCCCTAGGAATCTTATCAACACAGGGTGTCTCACTTCATCTCAATGTGTGACCTCTTTTAAGAGAATTTAATATATGAAAATCAAAATTTACAGAACTTGCAAATTGAAGGCTGATTATCTTCATGAGAAAGGATTTTCATGAAGAATTTCTTCAACTTAAAATTATTTGGCAGAAAGGGTGAGGTGAGATGACAGGGAAAGGAAAGACTGCAAAATTGCCAGCTAGAGGCTGAGGAAGTTGCTAATTAAAGGGCAAAGAGAAAGAAGGATGAAACATTTCTGAAATTATATGCCAGTCAATAAGAAAACATGAATAATTAGTATACAACTTCTGGGGAAATAAACATATTAAGGAATGAAGGAATCAAAGTGAACTTGACACTTTGTTAATGTATTAGTAACCATTTTAAAAAGGGTGTATCTGGAAGAAAACTGATTTCAATAGAAACCTCTTGTTTAAGAAGATGGTGAGGGTGGTGGGGTAATGCAGTAGCTATGAACTTGGGTTTGGAAGTCAGACTGCCTGGGTTTGAATCCTGGCTGATTCTTGTAACTTGTGTGTGACCCTGGGTGAATCACTCAACCTCAGAGCCTCTCCTCACCTGTAACACGGATACAGTAACAATATCTCCTCCTTTGTTTTACTGGGAAAGCTAAGTTGAATAAAACACTATCCAATGCTGGATAAAGCATAAGACTACTTTAAATTCGCAAAGGGATCATAATGAGAAACTTCACCCAAAAGAGATGCTTTCACTTAGCACAGATCCTAGAACAGACTAAGTATTCGATACACAACAACTCATTATTATTATTGCCGAAGAATGTCCTCCAGTTATTCTGCCTTCAACGGAGGGTGTACATTTTCCATTTCAGGAGAGTGAGCACAATAAAAAAGAAGGCAGTTGAAAAGAATAGCCTCCCTCCCTTCCCTAGATTAACTGAATGAATTTGCCTTCCTCAAGTCGAAACCAAGTTGATGTCAAACCCTGATTAGAACTACCTGTCCCCCAAGTGCAGTTTTCCTTTTGTATGGAATCCATCTGAAGTTGGGCTGAAAGAACTTAATCCTTTTCAAGGATGAGAGAGAGAGAGTGCTTTGATGGGCTTCTTTGCATTTTGAAGTCATAATCAAGCACATTGAGTTCCCCGCTACTTTGATCTTTACCATTATAATGAACTCCCTGGCAAATTTTAATGGGCCATCTACAAATTAACTTTATACTGTTTTTCATCATTGGTGAATCTGATAGACAGAGGTCAGGTATAAGTGGAAGTCCCCAGGAAAATGTCGGTCTGCTCTGCCAGCGAGAGACTAACAGGTGTCAGGAAAGAAGCCACCTGACTCCATGCAGCATCTATTCATAATGGCAGCCTATTTACTATTTCTAGAGTGACGAATACAGAATTGCTTTAAATTCAAACATACTGAAAGGGAGCATATTGAGAAACCTCACTAAAGAGTGATGCTTTCTTCCCTGCCCCAAAGGTTTGCCCCTTGGGGCTGCAGCAAGCTGGCACCTGATATTGAATCCACACTTCAAATCAAGAAGCCTGACATTCAGTTATGAGATGAATAAGACAGCAGTCCTTGCCTCCAAGAGTTTCCAAAGGATAAAGAAGGTACAAGTGTTACTTTTATAAGATGCTGTAAAAGGAAACATGCTTTGAGAATCTAAAGGCTCTCAGGATTTTCAGGGGAACCTGAAAAGCTGTCTGGGATGGAGACGTGGCATCTGAACTGGGCCTTGAACGTTGGGTGTGATGCTGGCAGGTGGAGATGCAGAAACTGGGGTGAAGAGTGTATTCTGGTTGCAGAGGCTGGTATGGGAAGTTGTGAAAATGACCAGTCTTCCTAGTGAGCCCAGATAGAGGGATTTCCTGGGAGACAGAATTAGACCTGGGAAAGTCCATGGCAAACTGGGATGGACTGTCATTTTAAGAGAAACAAGAAGGACCGGAGTTGGCTCTGAGAGCAATAGCTCAATTGCACAAGAGCAGTTTCTGTAAGGTGGTGTGTGGGTGCTTGTTAAAAAGAACAATTCGTAAGCCCTGCCCTTGATTTACTAAGTCAGAACGTCTGGTGGTGGGGCCCAGCTGTACTGTTTTAAGCAAGTTCTCCAGGTGATTATTAATCACAATATAGTTTGAGAACTGACAGAAAACATAGGGTTTAGGTAAGGAAAATATCTAAGACACAAATCTCATATACTCCCTACTTAAATATTCAAGTTTTCAAATGTGTAGGTACAAGGAATACTCTTTTTCCTGTCATCATGCATGTCGGTTATCAACCTCTACGTAGCAAATTAGCTCAAAAATTAGCGACTTAAAATAACAAACATCTACTATTTCACATACTTTCTGGGTTGGGAACCCAGCAATGCTGAGCTGGATGGTTCTGGCTCAGGGTGTGTCAGGAGATTGCAGTCAAACTGTCAGCTTGGGGTAGAAGCATCTCAAGGCTCAGCTCAGGCTGGAGAATACTTTTTCAAGGTCATTCATGTGATTTTTTGCAGGCCTCGTTCCCCCTCTGGCTGTTGGCTGGAGGTTTCAGTTTCCAGCCTCCTGGGCCTCTCCACTGGGCAGACCAACTCAGCGGAGTGCAGGAAGGGACCACACAAAGATGTGAACACCAGGAGATGGGGTCATTGGGAACTGTCTTGGAGACCAGCTAGTACATAATGTCATTCCAAAACTGGACCCATTATATACCTCTGGAAACTGAGGCTCAGAAAGAATATAAAACTTTCCCCATTGCTCTATAGGTAATGTGGCAGGATCAGGATCTGTCTTATACTTAAACTTATTTTTCTTTTTTCTGGCTGCGCCACATGGCTTGCAGGATTTTAGTTCCCTAACCAGGGATTGAACCTAGGCCCTAGGCTGTAAGAGCGATAAGTCCTAACCACTGGACCACCAGGGAATTCCCTTTTTTAAAAAAATTATTTCCCCCTGATCCTTAACTTGTGTAAAATCTTGTAATCACTATCGTAGTCTTCTTCACAAGAATCATTTAATAAAAATTATCATATGAAATTATTTACTAAGACACTAATTTGTCTTATCGTTAAACATAATTATACATTTTATATTAAATAACTTAATAAAATTAAATAACATAAATGTAACTTTCAGAAAGCCCAACCCTTCATTACCAATCCTCTCATTTTCTTCCAGTGAGACACACATGATGTTTTCATTTTTAAAAAGTGGGGGGAGAGGGGGTGTGAAAATTGTGATACTTATAGTCCCAAGAGGAAGAAAATGTGGAGTGTTTTGCATGAGTCATTCATACAATTCTCACTTGTGGTATTTTTAAATCATAGAATTCCAACTGGGAAGCTCTGAGAGAGACAAAATCATTTAACAAGAAATGAAAGGTTGTAGCATGCCCTGCAACTTAAAGGATCAACTGCCTTGTAAGTTATGACGTTTCTCTGGCCTGGTCTTTCTTTTGCCCTTAGAAATTCTGACATTATTTAAAGAGAAAAACTACACCCAATTGACCAGTAACTTAAAATTTCTTTGACACACACACTTTTCTTACTCAAGGTGAATGATTCTCAAGGTGATTGAAGGTCTTACTGTTGTTCGGGGAGCTAGGCTGGCATTGGTTATGCCTTTCCCTCTCAGTTCCCAAATGCTTTCTCCTATAACAGAACCCACTTGCAGAAAAGGATCTGCTAGCAGCCATTTACAACGCAATATAAAATGAACCCAGCTGTTACTTGTTCCAAGAAAATTTGCCATTCAAATGTTATCACTAACTGTGGAATGAACAGCTTTTTTTGAACAGTCCTAGAATAAGAAAAGGAGCGAAGAAACGCCGAAAGCACTCACTCGAGAATTCATGTGATGCTTCAAGGTAAAGTTGGTGCAAGTTTTTATGTTGGATCAGTTCTACAGCCCTTAGCAACAGTAGACTTTTGTTCCTTAGCTGCCCAGAATTACCCACTAAGAGGATTTCATTAACTACATAGGATCTCATTGGGCCATGAACCCTACAGCCCTTAACCCCCACAGTAGATCATGATGGCCAATGTCTCTAGATAACTCAGCTTTCTCTTGGTAAAACTCAAAAGGACCATTCGGCTTTATAGGAGATGACCGGGTAACACCAAACAATGGCGTAGCTTTTTTCAAAACCTCACCCAAAATTGCTGGCAGAGTCTAAATGATCATGTCTGTGAAGTGAAAATGGATTTTTTTAAAAAGGAAGACTAGAAGAAACTAAAGTTCTCGTTCAATGCTTTTTCATAACTGTTTATAGTAGCTCGCCTTTGCTGAGTACTTATCCTAAGTATTTACATGCATTTGAAAATTTCATGGTGACAATAACTGTATGAGGTAAGTATATTAATCCCAATTTTACAGATAAGATCAAAAAACTTTCCCCCACGTGGAAGTAACTGAGTTCAAATTTGAACGTGAATCTGTTGGACTCCACTGGATAAATTACCTTCTGTGTGTATAGAGTTTAGCAGGCATGATCACACACATGTCTCATACTATTTGAAAAATCTGGGAAATAAGCTAAGCAGGTACCACTCACACATAGAAGTGGTTTGCCCAGGATCTTAACAGCTAGTACACGGCAGAGTCAGGACCAGAATCAAGGTCTTTTTTTTTTTTTTTTAGCTCTTTATGAGAATCAAGGTCTTTTGATGAATAAACTCAGGCCTCCCTCCCTCTATGTCACCCTGCTTGAAAGGGAAATGTGCACACAGGACACCATGAAAACAGCAGTGATGTTTATAAGATAAGGTCATACAGAGCATTTTATTCTCAGATTTTTTTCTGAGTTCAGAAGTGCAGGGTAGAATATTTTCAAAGCCAGTATTTCTATATGAAAGTTTTGCAACTTTTTATACCTGATAATCTTCACCTCTGAAAACATACGCTTCTGAAAGTGAATTCTTTATTGTACTCGCTGTTAATTTCTAAGTTTAGGATGAAAACTGTTACATTTATATTTAGAAAAAAAATATTTTTAAAGGAATATTTAAAGACAAGAAGATAAATTATGCACATTTATTCAATGTGGCTGTTGAATATTACTGATGCTTTATTTCAGTAATGAAAATCAATACATTAAAATTTTTGGTAAAAAAGTATCTTTTACTGAAGAATGTAATATATGCATAGACAATCTGAAGACTATTGAAAGAAAGTGGTGCAGAGGATTGCATCATAAACATGGGGTCAGGTCCGATAAGATTTAATTCTGTTCCAACAACTTACAGTCCTGTGGCTTTGGACATAATGTTCAAATAACAGGAAGAGATTCCTGCTGCAAAGCCTAGCTTATGTTGGGAAACACCAGCCTAACTCATTAGGGCAGACAGGGAAACCATGAGTCTCCCAAAAGAGAAGAAGAAATTTCTTCCATGAAAGCTCAAATAAGTAAAAGGAACAATCTGAGAAGAAAGGGTAAAATTTCAACAGGGGAAAAATGATGAAATGAGGGATGCTGATGAGGAATGGCATTCCAGGTGGGAAAACGACTAATTCATTTATTCCTACATCCATCCCTTTAGGAAATACCTGAGTGCCTACCATGAGACAGGCACAGCTCTAGGTAATGGAATTATAGAAGTATAGTTCACGGACAGGCTCATTCTCATGAAGCATACATTCCAGTGAAGCCTGTGGTAACAGTCAATGTTAGAGTGAAATTAATTCATTAGACAGACAACAGGTGAACAGATGCTGCAGAAGACAAGATGGGAACTTGACAAAATCCAGAAGCGTCAAAAAGTTACACAAATTCATGTCATAAGCATCCATCTGCTAGTTACTGCTACGCTTCTATGGAGAATTTTCTAAAATAGTTCAATTCTCCTCCTTAAATCCTATGTATTTAAGCATAAGCCTGCAGCAATAAACTTGGAAGAGTTGTATGTATTACAATATGTCATTTCCAGAAGATTCATATCACAGCCTCAGGACAGAAAGTCATTTACTTTGGTGAAGGAATACTGTAGGAAATTTTAATTGTTGATACACTTCAGAACAGAAACAAATCTATCAAACTAGTGAATATTGGTATATGCATCAAATTCATTATGAGATGGTAAACCATGTCCTCTACTCATTTCTACCCTACCAGTCCAACTTAAAAAAAAAAAAAGCTAAATCCTTGTAATGGAAACCTTTTCTAGATTGTGTTCTATGGCTCGAGCTGTCTCTTAAGTAAGCCAACAGTAACAAACATGCCTTTCTAAGTATGCATATTTTAAAAGAATTGCTCAAAATTCACAACACTTTTGAGGGCCCACTCTACATTAGCTACTGTGCTAATCAGCACATTTCATATCTAAAGATCATTCAAAACATTATATCAATATCCAGATTTATTTCTCCAACTTGTCACAGTAACACTACTGAAAAAAAAAAGGCTATGTTTACGAAACACCAGATTCGTAAGAGATAAAGAAGGAAAGGTCAGTATATACTCCGAGTTTTCCAATGAGGGAGTGGAGGCTCAGAAAGTGACTTGTTTAAGGTCACGCAGAGGAACAGAGATTAAAGCCTGGATTTTCAAATCCAGTTCTCTTGTCACTAAATCATATTTCACTGCATTTAACAGAACTATTTCCAACCCTGCACAGCTTCCTTTGCCAATATGCTTTTTTAAAAATAGGGTCTAACCACAGTAACATCCCTATCTTTGAATAGGTTCCCTGGAAGCAGAGCCTGAGACAGGGACTGGAGTGCTCTTCATTTACTGGGGAGGTGCTCTCTGGAAACAGCAGAGAGCAGAGGAGAGAGCTGGGGAAGGGGCTGCTCAAGGATGTGGTGTCAGCCAGAGGCCACCTCCAGTCTGACCCCGCCAGGTGCTCTCAAGTGTGAATTGTACCAGATGTGGTCCCACCCTGAGGCAAGGGACCCAGTGTTTTGTGTACCCCAGTATTAGACTGTTACCAGCTGGGGCAGATTTCCCCTGGGGCAGAGAATAAGTTCCTAGTTTTGGTGGCTGTCATTCAGCCAAAGGCAATTTTCTGGATAAGGGACAGCTGTGACCTGTTAGCAATCAACGTTTACCACAGCTGAGAGAGGAAGAGGGCTGTAGACGAGCCTGGTAAAGCGGATTTGGGCAGGGGACCATCAGAGCCCAATTATTTTATCCTCAAAGCATACCTGAATGCTGGCATCGAATACCAACACCGTGCAACATTTGTTTTTAAACCAAAGCATCTGACTCAGCAGATCCATTCTGACGTTACCTTAGAATGAAGATAGATGGATGGATGGTGGATGGATGGATGACTGGATGGATGGATGGAACTGAGAGAGAGAGAGGGAGGGGGGGAAGACAGAGAGAGAGAATGAGAAAGGGAGGGAGAGAGAGGGAGAGGGAGAGGAAGAGGGAGAGAATGTACCTTCTAGAATTCACACTCAGAACTCAGAACACAAGTAGCATTTTAAAAGGGGGTTCTGGGTAACAAATTGTATAAAATGTCACTTGCCAAAGTACAATTTACAAGGCATCACTTGGAGGTGAGTCATATTCCCTCCTTCTTCCATTCCCCATTTCTGTACCCCAACCAGCTCTTCTGTGAAGAGTTCTTCTGAAACTAGCAGGGAAACTTGGAGCAGTAATCAAAAATATATCCCAATCACTCTGGAGCACCACAAGTAAAAAACATATCCCAATTCTGCAATCAAGGACACATCATTTGCTGCTAATTTGAATACCAAGCACCTCTAATGATTAATGAATTCAACAATGCCACATTCAAAACATAGAAGAGCCTCTTCCTGGTACACAGGTCTGAAGATGAGTGTCCCCAACATCTAAGTGGCGGTCACCACCCACAGAGACACCTCATTTGTGCTCACTTCTCAATTATTGTGAAACTACTAACACCATTCTCCTGGAAGTTTGTGATTCAGCACTGATTACCAACTGCCTTGGGATTCTGCTTTCATATAAAAGTTGCATTTTCTCGTACTTGAAAAAAGTCACTCTCAGTGAAGTAGAGATAGTGACCCTTTTCTCCCCACTTACTGCCCCATCTGGAAGAGTCTCCCTCCCTTCAACACTGGCTAGCCTCTGTATACTATGTGGTCCTGCTCCTTTCCCCAGATCTGGTGATAGGACCCTAGCTGAGCCACGCCACAGGTGAGGCTGAGTCAGCCATTCTCCATCTCTGGAGAATTTGTATAAGAGTAACAGTGTTGGATGCTCGCACTATATGGTTAGAATCAGGCAGGGGGCAGATGACGTCTTCCTTAAATACAAAAAACAAAGCAAGATATTGACAGTAAAATCAGAGAAGTGGAGTCAAGATACAAAGCAGATGAAACAAGGGCCCAGCACTATGATAGGGAAGAATTCTTCGCAGCTTTTCCACCTCCCAGCTTTTCCTTTCCTCTCCCTCTCTCTCTCATGAAGTCTGACTAATCTTGCTTTTTGATAACCCAGATTCCTTCCAATACATCCTTTTTATCCCCCTAAGCCAGTTTGAATGAGTTCCCATTCCTTGCAACCAAATGCTTTCTGCTTAATGATCTCTGATGAGTCAGAATGGATATATTTTATATATATATATAAACTCAGCCAAAGCAAAGTGGAGAATTCAGCAACTATTTGAAAAATATCTGTTGTGTATCTGTGTCAGATACTGGTAATCCCCCAAGTTCCACTCTCTTCCTCTTCTTTAGTAACAGTTCTGTTGGAGGTAACAACACACCCAGCTACAAACTACATTTCCCAGCCTCTTCATAAGTAGCAAGGTGACACCTTATAGCCAATGAGTGTTCTAGGCTGGCCTCCAGCATCTCCCACTGGGATGAACCTGCAGTTGCCAATGGTGGAAACATTTTAAATAATTTGTTCTCTATTGCCTTCCATTCCCTGTCCCATTTCTCCACCCCCTTACCAGTGTTTGCTGGTATTACTTGCCAAATAAACTAATGTCATCCTTACCTCAGAATCTGCTTTTGGGGAACTCAAACTAAGTCAGGAGTTACTTTCCATGAAGCCACCCTGAGTAATGGGGTCTGGGAGCCAAAAGGTTACTATTTCCCCCTTTTGTCTCGAAGGTACTTAGTTTTGAGATGCCTTGTGTGATGCTCGCTCAGGAAGCCCTATGAGTTACTTGTTATGTCTCTTTCCCTATCCCTGTTTCATTTCCCTGGTCCCTCATTCCTACTCCCTAGGATCACTTCCCAGTAAATTACTCTCATAGATGCTACTTTTGACTTAGGTGTTGCTCTCAAGGGAACCCAAAGACACTGCAAAACCAGGACACTTGGGCAAACTCAAAAATTCCATACTATCTATGGGTGACTAAAATGGGGGCAAGAAGGGTGTGGAGACACACGGATTTGCTCATTTCCAGGTCTTGTTTGTAGGGCTGACACCACAATCGTGATGCAACTGTACAACTGATGCTCTCTTAATCTGATTACAATGCTCTTCTTCCTCTTAAATGTACACTTGCATGCGAATTGTACCACTCATATGGCCACTGTCAAAACATTACCAGACTACCCTGCTAATCATGGAATAAATGTCTCAACATGATTTCTTGATAACTAAACCTTAAAGAAATTAATTTTTTTGCATCACATGATATTGAACAATCTGTGTCGCTTTTAGCCTGCTTCCCAAATAAAATGCACATCCTCATTAAAAAATAGTAACTATTATTATGAGATATTCTTGTGCTAACAAATTAGTACACACTTTAACAACTGTCATCTTGCTTCATATCAGAGGGTAAATAGAAAAGGTTATTAGTTTGTTCTATCATTTTATTTCAATCTATAAAGTGGATATATAAATGTATAAAATTCATGAACACAAGGAAATGCATAAAATGCATGAAAAGCATAAACTAAAGAACTGTAAAGTTGGGAAAATTCAGGGTCTGATAAATTTCTAAAAGCTGGCTTAAAAACTCCCTGCCACCGACTGTATGATGTGTGTTGAAAAATCAATGTAAAATCGAATGTTTTAAAGAACAGAGACACAATGAATATATTCCATGACATAGTAGCCAGTCCTTATTAAGTTTTTTGCTGAAGTTTAGCATATCACCCTTGAAAAACAGATAGATGGGCTAATTCTCTGCACATGGGCTGTCCAACATGGTAACCACTAACCATTTAAATTTAAATTAATTATAAATAAATTAAATTAAAAATCTGGTTGCTCAGTTTCAAGTGATTCATAGTCACACGTGGCGACTGCGGCCTTGGACAGTGAAGAACATTCCCATTATTGTGGAACGTTCTATTCTAGATACATATTCAGAATCCTCCCCCATTATTCTGATTCCTTAAACTACAATGAAACTGCACTTTTTATGAATTCTTTGAGATTACACTGGTTGACTGAGAAATTCAGTTCTTTGGGACTTAGCACTGTATTACTAACTTATCCTACATTGCTGCTAGGAGCCACGGCCTCCATTCCCATTACGGCTTTGGTCTAAGACAGAGACCCTATATTTTTATGCTTCCTAGGTATGTAGTGAAAATAAATTTTTATTTTATCTGAGAGTAGGCAACAGGGACCCTTGAAGTCACTAATTTCATCGTTTCAAAAACAAAGCCAGGGTTAATTTCTGAACACCAAAGTTCCCATTCACCTATCAGTCAAATGGCTCCTGAGAACTTTCTGTGCAAGAGGAACCGGGCCAGGTCCCTGGGGGCACGGACACAAAGTCTCCAGGGTGCCAGGACTCTGTGCTTCAGTGGGAACAAGCTGGAGACTGTGGGCTACATCCAGAGGTCAGCCATGCTTTGTGTATTCTGCACAGGAAGGGCCTCCTGCTGTTTGAGAAACAGGAGACAGTTCCCACATTAAAACCCCCCAAGGAGAGCACCAGAATTCTCATTGCTGTTTTTCAATAAAAGTAGAACTATCTAGACACTTTAGGCCTATGCTCCCGCTTAGTAACAACTGGCTGGAGTGGAAGCAGCTGCTTCTACAGGCAGAGATGCCACCACCTCTGGTCACCAGTGTTGCCTCTTAGCATAGCGTGCTTCCTGCTTGCTCACACTTTAGCAGACCTGGTTTGCATTCTGGCCCCAACATTGACCAGCCAGGTGGCCTTGGGCATGCTCCCCAGGTTCTTCCAAGGCAGGCTAACTAATATGGGAGAGGAAACTGAGCATCATCCAAAACAAAGCAATAATACAAAAGGTTTTACAAGCTCAAGGATCTTCGCATTTTTACAAGCAGATGGGGATCAGTTAAATGGTGGTGGAGACGTTCTAGACAAACTGAAAAGGCAGGGAGCAACCGGTTTCTGGCTCTGTTTGAGTATTTTCCATTCTTTGCCTAGATCACTGTGGTGCTACAATTTGTTTCTACAAATCAGAATTGCTTTCACAATTCAAAGCAAATAACCATGCTTTATTTCATGTATTGTTTTATCAAGTGAATTCATAAGAAATGCCTTCTTAAAAAGTACTTGCCTTTGAACTGCAAAGAGAACTCAAGAATTTTGCTCTGCCCGCCCGCAAGAGAACTCCCCACCTCACTGAGACAAATAAGTAGGTTCAGTCAAACCACCACCTTGGTGGATTTTGCCCACTGGTCTGGCTAAATGGTTGGGCCTGTCCCTCAGTTGGGTTCACTTAGGGCTACAGACAGCAGCCCTGTTGGCTGGGATGGTTCTTCTCATAGGCATCTGGTCTCTGGGAGAGAATGGGAACTCTTCTTCCTCTACAACTGTTAGGTGAAGCACACAAGGTCTTTTTGAAGCACCGAAGACCTGGGTTCAAATCCCAGCTCTTCTGTTGTCAACTACACACACTTAAACCCTACACACTTAAACTTGTTTTCCTAATCTTCAGATTTCTTGCCTAAAGAAGGGGAAATAATGATGCATGTCTTGTAGTAGAGCTGCTAGAATTAAATGGCATACTTGTTGAAAGCATTTCACACAGGGCCTGGAGCTCCGTAAGTATACAATGCATGTTAACAACTGTTATTTTAATTCAGAGAGGCCAAGGTGGCCCAAAATAGCCTCCTGTGAGGCAGAGGCAGAATGCATCCATAATGTTATCTTTGTTAATAGCAAGTGTGGCCAGGAATGTGATCCAAGAAAGAAAGGAAGTGCCCTTGGCATCAGGCAGCTGCTGAATTCATTTTATTTTATGGATAGGGCTTTCTACAGTCACGAGCCAGATACCCCCCAGGATTCCTCAGATGACGCAATGACACCCCATCCACTCTGCCTTCCCCTCAAGAGTTATTAAAGTTCCAAGTGCCTCAAACCCGAAGAAGGTATGGCATGAGTCCGTATGCGTGAGTCACCACATACATATACATGAGCTTCACATTTCAGAAAGGTACTGAGTATGGACCAATGCTTAGGAGTATCGTTTAAGGTAAAATAATAAGTTACTTATGATAAATAAGTTTAATATTAAAAATATAAATAAATGCAAGTTGGATGATAAATTTATATTATAAAATTATATTCTTAAAGATTCATGACATAGTTAACTTTGGTATGCTAAAAATTACATAAATCTATTCTTATATAATGATTCAGAGAGAGGAAGACTCAGTATTTGCCTCTCTACTCAAGTCAGAATACAGCAATCTAAATAATTTCCAAATGATGGAGGAGCACAACGGCCTAGAAAGATTAAGGCAGCAGCTTATAGAAAAGTCCACGTGACCAGCATCGTGAATGCAGCAGCCTCAACCACTGCTTCACAAATCCGTTCTGTCCATTAAAATGTTTCCAAATGAAAATGAGAATATAAACAATCCTCTGAAAAAAATACACAATCTCACTGCAAAATTAAAGAAGTACAAATTTAATCAAGATTACAGTTTCATCTATGAAACTGGAAAACCTTTTAACTGGTAATGCCCACGGTGGAACCACCTCTGTTGGAGGGCAGTCTGGCATTTGCTTCAAATACCTTAAAAATGCATAACCTTTTGAACCAGAAATTCTACATCTGGAAGCTAAGTAAACAATAACAGAGTAAGCATTTATCTTTAAGAAGGGACTCCTTGCAGGTTTTAAAAATAATATCCATTTAAAAACTATTAAAATTAGAGACTAGTTATTTCTAGTACAGGCATACGGTATAATAGTACACAGCCATCAAAATTGTGAAGAAAGATTTTATCTAGCAGCAAAGCAGATGACAAAGTAGTGTCTATTCTAAGAACTCATTAGTTATGGGTTGCAGTGTGTCCCTCCAAGATTCAAATGTTGAAATCCTTACTTTTAGTACCTAAGAATGTGACCTTATTTGGGAATCGGGTCATTGCAGATGTAATTAGTTAAGATGAAGTCACACTGGCATTGGGTGGGCTCTAATCCAATATGACTTCTGTCATATAAAAAGGGATATTTGGGGAGAGAAAAAAGATGGCGGCGAAGTAGAGGGACGTGGAGTGCATCCCTCTCCACAGATGCATTGGGAATGCACGGAAGGACGCAGTCATTCCCACAGAGAACCAGCTGAACACCAGCAGACGGCCTCGGACACAGGAAAGGGCTGCGGAGAACCTGACATAGCCGGTAGGGAGGCATCTACGACGGCTCAAAGAGGGTGAAGCGGCGGAGCTGTGGCAGACGGGAGGGAGTGAGAAACACACGGAGGGCCCGCAGCGCAGCTCAGCGTTCCCGGACTGAGACGTCGATCCGCGGCTGAATGGAGGGTCCAGGAGCGGGAGCATGGGAACCGGAGAGCTGGTTCAGGGGGAGAAACATTGTTGCCGGTAGGGTGACGGGCCGAGAGGACAGGAGGGAGGAGGTCCGCGGAGAGGAGTGCCCGTCCCTGAGAGCTGCCCGGCCATGATGGTGGCTGGAGGCTGCAGGCTCACGGGCGGGGGGGAGGAGCCGCGCGTAGCCTCTCTCTCTCTTTCGGAGCCTCTGCAACAGGCGGTGGAGAGACGCCCGTGGGCCACCTAAGGCGTTCAGGGATAACAAGTACCCTCAGGCGCTTGGGCGGGGCTAGATTAAAACCCCTTGCAACGCCAGCAGCAGGGAGGCTGCCGAGAAAAAAAAAAAAAAAAAAACAACAACAGCAACAACAACAACAAAAAAACCCGAGAGAGGCCCAACTCTAAGACTTTCTGTTTACGCCTGAGCCACCAGCGTCCCTCTGCAACAGGCACCTCCAAGCCCAACTGAAACAACAGTGCGCCACTGCTCACTCACTCCCAGGAGAAGGAGCCACTATTGTACCCTCTCCCTCCCCACACACCGAGGCTTACAGACAAACAATAAAGGAACCTCGGCTGGTCACAGAATAATGCAAAAAAAACCCAAGGCAAGGAGAAGGACACTTACAGCTGAGACGCTAAGGAAACAGAAATAGTAGTATCAATACCTACTGAACTGGTCCATTCTGGGATCAGTTCTGGATTTTTTTTTTTTTTCTTTTTCTTTCTCTCTCTTTTTTTTTTTTCTTTATTAAATACGATCTTAGCCTTAAGGGATCTACAAGTTTTATAACATAATTTTTTAATGATATTTTTTATTCTTTTTTTTTTTTTTGCCTTTTTATATACTTCTATTTCTAGCTAAGTTTTTGGTAGTACAGACAATATATCTCTCATACTTTCCTTTCATCCCTATCTTTTATACATTTCTATTCCTTTCTTTTTAATTGCATATTTCCAACTACATTACGCTCTTCTGTTCCCCCTTCTTCCAGCCTTTTAAGTTTATTTTATCTTAACATACTTATAAGCAACACTATAGGTCTGCTTAGACTCCTTGCTCTATTCTCCAGATGATGCACTGCCTTGGTATTTAATATTAGGCTTTTGTCTTTATCTTAGTTCTTAGTACAGTTGTCTAATTACATTGTGAGAATCTACATTCTCTCTGGTGGTACTCTAGCTCTTTTCTATATTTGATCCTAGCTTACAAAATCTCCCTGGATTAATGTTTGTATGTGTAAGGTGTTATTTGTTTGTTTGTTTGCTTTTCCTTTTGTCTCTGATTTGTTCTGTTTCAATTGTCAATTTCTGTTGGGTTTCTCTTTGAATATCTGATAGCACACTGAGGTTCTGTCAGGTCTTTCTAGAGCCTTATGTCCTAATGGATTCAGTAATTGTGTGTCTTATACATGTATGTGTTTCCTAGACTTAATATTTGTTTAATCCAACACTTGGACATTACTCTGAGGCTTGGACAGTCTTCTATAAACACCTCTATCGCCAGAACAAGCAACCCCAAAAGTTTAGACAACCATGAGGAAACAAAGAAACACCATGCAGGCAAAGGAGCAGGAAAAAAACCCACAAGACCAAATAAATGAGGAGGAAATAGGAAAAATGCCTGAAAAAGAATTTAGAGTAATGATAGTAAAAATGATACAAAATCTTGATAACAAAATAGAGAAAGTACAAGAAACAGTTCATAAGAACTCAGAAAAACAAACAGCAATGGATAACAAAATAACGGAAATTAAAAATACTCTAGATGCTATAACCAGCAGAATGACTGAGGCAGAAGAACAAATAAGTGAGTTGGAAGATAGAATGGGGGAAATAAATGCCACAGAGCAGGAAAAAGAAAAAAGAATAAAAAGAATAGAAGACAGTCTCAGAGACCTCAGTGATAACATTAAGCGTACCAACATTCGAATTATAGGCATCCCAGAAGAAGAAGAAAAAAAGAAAGGATCTGAGAAAATATTTGAAGAGGTTATAGTGGAAAACTTCCCCAACATGGGAAAGGAAATAATTCACCAAGTCCAAGAAGCACAGAGAGTCCCATACAGAATAAACCCAAGGAGAAATACACCAAGACACATATTAATCAAACTAATGACAATTAAATACAAAGAAAAAATATTAAAAGCAGCAAGAGAAAAGCAACAAATAACATATAAGGGATAACCCATAAGGATAACAGCTGACCTTTCTACAGAAACTCTGCAGGCCAGAAGGGAATGGCAGGATATACTGAGAGTCCTGAAAGAGAGAACCCTACAGCCAAGAATACTCTACCCAGCAAGAATCTCATTCAGATTTGAGGGAGAAATCAAAAGCTTTCCAAACAAGCAAAAGTTAAGAGAATTCAGCACCACCAAACCAGCCTTACAACAAGTGCTAAAGGAACTTCTCTAAGGAGGAAACACAAGAAAAGGAAAACACCTACAAATACAAACCCAAAACAATTAAGAAAATGGTCATTGGAACACACATGTCAATAATCACCTTAAATGTAAACGGATTAAATGCTCCAACCAAAAGACACAGACTGGCTGAATGGAGACAAAAACAAGACCCTTCTATATGCTGCCTACAAGAAACTCACTTCAGACCAAGGGACACATATAGACTGAAAGTAAAGGGATGGAAAAAGATATTCCATGCAAATGGAAGTCAAAAGAAAGCTGGAGTAGCAATACTCATATCAGACAAATCAGACTTGAAAGTAAAGACTATTACAAGAGACAAGGAAGGACACTACATAATGATCAAGGGATCCATTCAAGAAGAACATATCACAATGGTAAATATCTATGCCCCCAATATAGGAGCACCTCAATACATAAGGCAAATGCTAACAGCTATAAAAGGGGACATCGACAGTAACACAATAATAGTGGGAGACTTGAACACCCCACTTACATCAATGGACAGATCATCCAAACAGAAAATCAATAAAGACACACAAGCTTTAAAGGACACATTAGACCATCTCAACTTAATTGATATTTATAGGACATTCCATCCAAAAACGACAGACTACACTTTCTTTTCAAGTGCACACGGAACATTTTCCAGGATAGATCACATCTTGGGTCACAAATCAAACCTCAGCAAATTCAAGAAAACTGAAATCATATCAAGCATCTTCTCAGACCACAATGCCATGAAACTACATATCAATTACAGGAAAAAAACTGTAAAAAATACAAACACATGGAGGCTAAACAATTCACTCTTAAACAACCAAGAAATCATTAAAGAAATCAAAGAGGAAATCAAAAAATATCTAGAAACAAACGACAATGAAAACACAACAACCCAAAACCTATGGGACGCAGCAAAAGCAGTTCTAAGAGGGAAGTTTATAGCAATACAGTCCTACCTTAAGAAACAAGAAAATTATCAAATAAACAACCTAACCTTACACCTAAAACAACTAGAGAAAGAAGAACAAAGAAACCCCCAAGTGAGCAGAAGGAAAGAAATCATAAAGATCAGAGCAGAAATAAATGAAAAAGAAAGGAAGGAAACCATAGCAAAAATTAATAAAACTAAAAGCTGGTTCTTAGAGAAGATTAACAAAATTGATAAACCATTAGCCAGACTCATCAAGAAAAAGAGGGAGAAGATGCAAATCAACAGAATTAGAAATGAAAAAGGAGAAGTAACAACGGACACCTCAGAAATACAAAACATCATGAGAGACTACTGCAAGCAACTATATGCCAATACATTGGGTAACCTGGAAGAAATGGATACATTCTTAGAAAAATACAATCCTCCAAGACTGAACCAGGAAGAAATAGAAACCATGCACAGACCAATCACAAGTACGGAAATTGAGGCAGTGATTAAAAATCTCCCAACAAACAAAAGCCCAGGACCAGATGGGTTCACGGGCGAATTCTATCACACATTTCGAGAAGAGTTAACACCTATCCTTCTCAAACTCTTCCAAAATATTGCAGAAGGCGGAACATTCCCAAACTCATTCTACGAGGCTACCATCACCCTGATACCAAAACCAGGCAAAGATGTCACAAAAAAAGAAAACTACAGACCAATATCACTGATGAATATAGATGCAAAAATCCTCAACAAAATACTAGCTAACAGATTCCAACAGCACATTAAAAAAATCATACACCATGATCAAGTGGGGTTTATCCCTGGGATGCAAGGATTCTTCAATATACGCAAATCAATCAACGTGATACATCATATCAACAACTTGAAGGATAAAAATCATATGATCATCTCAATAGACGCAGAAAAAGCTTTTGACAAAGTTCAGCATCCATTTATGATAAAAGCTCTCCAGAAAATAGGCATAGAAGGAAATTACCTCAACATAATAAAAGCCATATATGAAAAACCAAAAGCCAACATCGTTCTCAATGGGGAAAAACTGGAAGCATTCCCTCTTAGAACAGGAACAAGACAAGGGTGTCCACTCTCACCATTATTATTCAACATAGTTTTGGAAGTTTTAGCCACAGCAATCAGAGAAGAAAAAGAAATCAAAGGAATACAAATTGGAAAAGAAGAAGTCAAATTGTCACTCTTTGCAGATGACATGATATTATATATAGAAAACCCTAAAGACTCTACCAGAAAACTGCTAGAACTCATTGATGAGTTTAGTAAAGTAGCAGGATACAAAATTAATGCACAGAAATCTCTTGCATTCCTATACACTAACAACGGAAGAGCAGAAAGAGAAATTAAGGAAACTCTCCCATTCACCATTGCAACAAAAAGAATAAAATACCTAGGAATAAACCCATCTAAGGAGGCAAAAGATCTGTATGCAGAAAACTTTAAGACATTGATGAAAGAAATCAAAGATGACACAAACAGATGGAGGGACATACCATGTTCCTGGATTGGAAGAATCAATATCGTGAAAATGACTGTACTACCCAAAGCAATTTACAGATTCAATGCAATCCTGATCAAATTACCAATGGCATTTTTCACAGAACTAAAGCAAGAAATCTTACGATTTGTATGGAAACGCAAAAGACCCCGAATAGCCAAAGCAATCTTGAGAAGGAAAAATGGAGTTGGTGGAAACAGGCTTCCTGACTTCAAACTATACTACAAGGCCATAGTGATCAAGACAGTATGGTACTGGCACAAAAAGAGAAAGGAAGATCAATGGAATAGAATAGAGAACTCAGAAGTAAGCCCAAGCACCTTATCTTTGACAAAGGAGGCACAAATATACAATGGAAAAAAGACAGCCTCTTCAATAAGTGGTGCTGGGAAAATTGGACAGCAACATGCAAAAGAATGAAATTAGAACACTTCCTAACACCATACACAAAAATAAACTCAAGATGGATTAAAGACCTACATGTAAGGCCAGACACTATAAAACTCCTAGAGGAAAACATAGGCAGAACACTCTATGACATACATCAAAGCAAGATCCTTTTGGACCCACCTCCTAGAATCATGGAAATAAAATCAAGAATAAAGAAATGGGACCTCATGAAACTTAAAAGCTTTTGCACAGCGAAAGAAACCATAAACAAGACTAAAAGCCAACCCTCAGAATGGGAAAAAATAATTGCCTATGAAACAACGGACAAAGGATTAACCTCCAAAATATACAAGCAGCTCATGAAGCTTAATACCAAAAAAGCAAATAACCCAATCCACAAATGGGCAGAAGACCTAAATAGACATTTCTCCAAAGAAGACATACAGATGGGCAACAAACACATGAAAAGATGCTCAACTTCACTCATCATCAGAGAAATGCAAGTCAAAGCCACAATGAGGTATCACCTCACACCGATCAGAATGGCCATCATCACAAAATCTGGAAACAACAAATGTTAGAGAGGGTGTGGAGAAAAGGGAACTCTCCTGCACTGTTGGTGGGACTGTAAGTTGGTACAGCCACTATGGAAAACAATTTGGAGGTTCCTTAAAAAACTACAAATAGAACTACCATATGATCCAGTAATCCCACTACTGGGCATATACCCAAAGAAAACCATAATCCCAAAAGAAACTTGTACCATAATGTTTATTGCAGCACTATTTACAATAGCCAGGACATGGAAGCAACCTAAATGCCCATCAACAAATGAATGGATACAGAAGATGTGGCATATATACACAATGGAATATTACTCAGCTATAAAAAGGGATGAGATGGAGCTATATGTCATGAGGTGGATAGAACTACAATCTGTCATACAGAGTGAAGTAAGTCAGAAAGAGAAGGACAAATATTGTATGCTAACTCATATACGGAATCTAAAAATGGTACTGATGAACTCAGGGACAAGAACAAGGACGCAGATACAGGGAATGGACTGGAGAACTCGAGGTATGGGAGGGGGCGGGGGGTGAAGGGGAAACTGAGACGAAGTGAGAGTAGCACAGACATATATATACTACCAACTGTAAAATAGATAGTCAGTGGGAAGTTGTTGTATAACAAAGGGAGTCCAACTCGAGGATGGAAGATGCCTTAGAGGACTGGGGGGGGGGACTCGAGGTGGGGGGAGTCAAGGAAGGGAGGGAATACGGGGATATGTGTATAAAAACAGATGATTGAACTTGGTGTACCCCCCAAAAAATAAAAAAAAATAAAAAAAATAAAAAGGGATATTTGGATACAGATATACACACAGGGAGAACACCATGTGAAGACAGAGGCAGAAATTCAGGCAATACATTACCTACAAGTTAAGGAACACCAAAGATTGACAGCAAGCTACCAGAAACTAGGAGAAAGGTATAGAACAGATTCTCCTTCCTGGCCTTCAGAAGGAACCAACTCTGCCCACACCTTGATCTCAGACCTCTGGTCTCCAGAACTATGAGACAATAAATTTCTGTTGTTAAAGCTACCTAGTTTGTTGTGCTGTTATGGCAGCCCTAGCAATCTAACACATCATTTTTTTTTTTCAGGGAAAAAAGGAATACCAACATGTCTGAAAAAATACTTTTCGAAATATTCACCTTAGTTGTCTCCCAGTGGAAGGACATTGGGTGATTTTGATGGTTTACTAACTTTTGCTTATATTTTGTGATTTTAAATTACTAAACAAATAACTTAAGCATAAAAATGGCTGTAAAGGGACTTCCCTGGTGGCTCAGTGGGTAAGACTCCATGCTTCCAATGCAGGGGGCCCAGGTTCGATTCCTGGTCGGGGAACTAGCCCCCACATGCGTGCCACAACTAAAGATCCCACGTGCCACAACTAAGACATGGCGCAGCCTAAATAAATAAACAAATAAAATAATTTTTAAAATGACTGTAAACAGCAAGTCAAAAGAAATCTACCCCCCAATACACAAATACTTGGCATGTTTAGATCACAGCAGATATGGGAGAGGCAGGAGGTCAAACAGCCGTGGCTTGAAATCTTGTCTTGGTCACCTATCAGCTCTGTAGCTTTGGGCAAGTGGACCTTATAAGGCCAATGTGAGATGTGAATGAAATTGTGTATATAATGTACATACCACTGATTTAGGACAGCCTGGCACATAACAAGAGCTCATTTATTTACAGTCATTTAGTGAACTCCCACTATTTGTGGGGGCTTTGTCTTTCTTTAAAATAAAGAAGTATGTTATTCCTTTCAGAAAAGCTTCACAAATTCATGGTCATCTAGCCAAAGCCTGCAGACAGCCTGGGGATCCAATGTGTCTGGGACACTGACTGAGGACTTGATGACCCAATCTAATCATTCTCTCCTTGCCAACCACACCTGCCAGATCGTATTGTCCCATTTGAATTCATTTGGCTTAGGTATCTGCTCTTTACGGCCTTTAGTACAAAGAATGCACGTGTGTGTGTATGAGGGGGGTGGGGGGGACACAAGAATACCTAGGAACACCTAGAGAAACAAAAAGCCTCTTGTGAAATTTTCCAGAATTTCACAAATTCTTGAGAAATTTGCATTGACAGTAAAACATATTCTAGGGGAACGAAGGAAAGGAAATAAAAATGTATTGAGTACTTGCTAAGTGCCTTTACTCTTTGCAAGTGTTATCTCATTTAACCAACACAATAATTCTTCCTGCTAATCATTATTATTTCTACTCTTATGTAAATGAAAGGCCCTGAGGGGTTAAGTAAGGTGCCCAAGGTCACATAGCTTGTCAGTGGTGGAGCTGACAGTCAAACCCAGTTATTCTTTCTGTTAACAAATGAGGGAAATGTAATGAAGAAAGCCAGCTATTAAAAAGAAAACAAAAAGGAGCCAGCAATTTAAAATAATAATAGGACTTCCCTGGTGGCACAGTGGTTAAGACTCTGACTTCCAATGCAGGGGACACAGGTTCAAGCCCTGGTCCGGGAAGATCCCACATGCCGCGGAGCAACTATGCCCGTGCGCCACAACTACTGAGCCCACACACACACCACAACGAAGAACAGCCCCTGCTCGCCCCAACTAGAGAAAGCCCACCCATATCAACGAAGACCCAATGCAGCCAAAAAATAAAAATAAATAAATTTTAAAAAATAATAATAAAATAATAATAAAAGTATGAACAATATGTATACTTCAAATTCATCATTCTTGCTAATAAGCAGTCTTTTCCCCTGAATACCTAGTTTAACGCCACAATTTCACACGTATTCACATATTGTTCTTTTTTAACCAATGAAGCAAGTCATCTAAAACATTTCAAATACATAATCATGTTTTGCTTTCAATTGCTTCATAAATAGAATCTGTGATGTGATTCTGACGACAAAAGTTCTTCTACACAGTCTAGTCAATGATTATGAAACATAAAAATATGCCTTCTCCCTTTCCTCAAACATCTCAGCTGTAGATGAAAACTAAAGGTAACATATCAGGCATTGCTTCTAGAGTAAAGAGTCCCCAGATACCTGAGCTTTAGTTTTCTAGATCTGGGAACATTCAATATTTATTGAGCCCTGTGATGGGAACTTTCATATGTGTTGGCCCATTTTGTTTCACAAGTCTGTGTTCTAGATGTTATCCTCACTTTACAGTTCAAGAAGTTGAGAGTTGGGGACAGAAAGGGTTTGTCCAAGGTTTTCAGTCATGAATTCATTTTTAACATGTAAACATATCTTTTAGTAAAATCCCTGAGGAACATGAGATTCAGTAAGGTTGATCTGCCCTTGAACACACTCAAGGTCTCTGGTTGAACCCAAGTTAATGTGGTTCTAAAGCCAGCACACTCCAAATCACAGTCACAATCTCTACTCTTCAAGCCACTCCTTTTCTAGTTTAAATATCTCTCAGGAGTTCCATTCTGCACTCATAGGATGGATTTGTGCCTAGTAATATTCTGGTATCACTTTTTCCTCTAATCTAACACTTCTACCTTCTCAATTCTTCTAGATCTCCGCTTCAGGAAGGGTTCCATGGGTAATGCCAACTGTCTATCGAGTGCAGGCAAAGCCATCAGGTGAATTAAGGGCATGAAAGCACAGCCAGGCAGTCTCATGGTAGACCAGAAGGATGTGTGAGCACTTCTTATTAAAGCCATAGGGGGTATGTCTTCTTATTTAGCACATAAATTCTTTGAAGTAACAAATCCAAAGGATGACACCTCACACACACACACACACACACACACACACACACGCGCGCGTGAACACACACATGCACGCACACACACAATGGGCAGACAAAATTCATTTGCTCTTCCTGTATCCATGATGGAATTAATCTCTTTGACTCAAGTAATTTATCAGGCATACAAAAAGAATTTACGGATCATTATCTTGCTAAATATCCACAGCTTTTCTGAATTCTACAGAACTCTTTACAGGCATGTTTCAACAAACACATTCCTGAATCTGAATTTCTTTATACAATGGATCAGTGAATAAAGATTTTGTTAGAAGAGATACACAGATCAGTCAAATTTTCTCAGGGGTTAGGAGTATTTTTGAGATGGAAAAAGGTCCCTGAGAAGGTCTGGACATCCTTAGTCATTACGGGGATGAGCATTTACATTTTTCTTTGTGCTCTGACAACATAAGATAGTAGAAAGGGACTAGGATGAGGAATAAGAAGACATGAATTTAAGAGGAAATTATATATACATTGTCCCCACTGTTTTCATTGGGGAAATCATTTAACTTCAAGATCTAGAGGTAATGAGTGATCACCATTAATGGGAGGTAACATAGAAAAATGACTAAGATCAAGGGGTCTGGCATCTAGCTGCCTGGGTTCAAGTCCTGACTCTCTTACACGTCTGCTGTATGATTTTAAGCAAGCTGATTGCCCTCTCCAGGCCTCAGTTTCCTCACATAGAAAAAGGGTTATTATTTGGTCCTTCAAAAGCAATTGTGAGATCAAGTGAAATAACACAGGTAGAGCACTCAGGTTAAGTGCTGTTTCCGTGTGTTAGTGTTACTACTACTTGTGTATATTTTATGATCATCTCACAATAAAGAGAGAAGAATGGAAATAAAAAACAATATGGTGATAACATATTGAGCAAACTTGAGGTTTATACAGTCCTAGGGATTTCTGGAATGCTTAACTGTATTTATAGGTAGCATGTTATCGTCTTTAACAACCTCTTCCTTAGTTACAGCCAGGGAGCCTCAGTCTAAACCAGACGCTCTGCTGGGGAGCTGATGAACAGTGTCTCACTGAATCCTCATAGCAACCCAAAGATGGGGCTCTCATGACGTTCATTTGATGGCTTCAGACCCGAGGACCAGCAGGATCATGTAATCTGCTCAGTGTCCCACAGCTGGAATGAAGAGCCAGCCCTCCAGCAAAAGGCTCATTCCAAAGCCCAGGCTCCTTCAAGGCCCACGCTACCTTCCAGGTTTTTCACAGGATTCTTGCTTGTCAACCAATTCCTCTCTTCCCCTTCCTGAAACAGACAGGACCCATCACACCAGGCAAGCCAATGACTCTTCCATGAGTAAACACTCAGGATAAAACATTTCATTAGCATAGGGATATTAAATTAAAACCAAACCAAAAAACAAAAAAAAAAGCCAACAAAACCCATTCATTCATGTTTTTCTCCTTTCTGCCATGTTAATAAACACAAGATAACAGATGCACTAATTAATGCAGTCTCCTAACATTGAGGGCCAGTGTTGAATTAACCTACCAATACACGAACAAAGATGGAGTACGTGTTGTTTGGGGTTCACGAATGGGCTGTCTCATGACTAGGGAAAAACCCCACCGTTATTTTCAGAAAGAGACTTTTCAACTGATGAACAAGCAGCACAAGCTGGTAGAGCCCATGTGCTGAAGGGGCAAAGGCGCACCCCCTCCAGATCACATTATCAGTGTGGAGCCCCTCAATGGCCCCTCATCAGAGCAAATTCCAAGAAGGTTGCTCTCCAAATCTCAAAGATGCAACATCTTCTCCTTGAGAAAACAACCAGTGCTACCTTCCTTGTTCACCAGACATGTACACCTCTCCCTGTCCCTAAAGTGTCCTGGACTTAAAGAACTGTCCCTCCCCCGGCTCCAGCTGAAAGAACAGTCTAGGGGGCATGTTTTGAATCTCATGACCCTTTGTATTCAGGCCACAAGTGACAGGATTCGCAGTGAACCTCTGGCCCAGGGCAGCCAATCCATAGCCTGATAGGGCCTGGGGCTGACAGTTGTGTCCCAACTGAATAGATTATCTCCTGGGTCAATCGTATTCCTTCTCTTAGGATGTGAGGTGAGAATCACACAAAGGATGAGCTCAACAGGCAGCAGGAAGGGAACACACCAAGAGGGCAGTGGGACAACAGCCAAGGCACCAGGCTGGCAGCACTCTTGCTAAGGTGTTGCCTTGAACCTGAGGCCTGTGCCAGTCCTCACGCGTTTATTTCCCTATTTCCCTAAGAGTTCTTTCTCCTCCCGTGCTGTGCAATGGGCATGCTTGCAGCTGCCCTCTTTCCTTGACAGCTGAGTCAGAAGTTACTGTCCTCCACAACCAAGACTGACAGCTAAACCTCTGTTTCCGTGGGAGGCCCTGCAATTCCTCTTCACAATGGAGATCATGAAAGGTGACTGACACCCCATCCAATGTGTTTGCAAGGATTCATTTATTCATTCTCTATTCCCTTTCCTCCCTCCTTTTCTCCCTAACTTCCTTCAACCAATACTTACAAAGCACCTACTGCTTGGATGTTTTGGGGTTTTTTTTGAAGTATAGTTGATTTACAACGTTGTGTTAATTTCTGCTATACAGCAAAGTGATTCAGTTATACATATATATACATTCTTTTTTATATTCTTTTCCATTATGGTTTATCTCAGGATATTGCATATAATCAACTGCCTGGTTCCTATATTCAATTGCCTGAGTATTCTGGTGGGACTTCTGAATGCCCCTGGAGGTATTCCTACCATGTGTCAAGCACTGTGTTAGGTGCTTAGAATGTACTGATGAACAAGACAAGCAGGATCCTTGTTTTACACAGCCTTTAGTCTGGTTGAGGAGCTAAAATGTTAAAAAAAAAAAAAAAAAGTCACTAAAAAGTGTGTCCTGGGAGCCATCAGGAGGCTGTCTTCACCTAGAGGGACCTCCCTACTCAGAGAGACCCTCCCAAAAGAAGTGACATCTAAACTGACACCTGAAAAGACAAGAAGCATTTGACAGCTAAAAGGGGTTCAGTGAAAAGAGAGAATGTGTGTTCTAAGCACAGGAAAGGGCAGTGCAAAAGTTCATCAGCCCAGCAAGAAACCATCACCAGGCCCCCCATCTAATAAATAGGAAATGTGTACAGAGCAAGAAACAGGCTTTTAGTAAAAGAGCTAAACGTGGGGAAGGTGGTCTTCCTCCAAGTTTTTATGATGCAGTTTCAACAGGCAGCATGATTCTCTCTTGTGGGTTCCAAAGAGACTGGGGCAAAGGCTATAGGATGGAGAGTGGTTGAGAGGGCTCAGCCCTGCAGGGAGCAGAGATCACTTCACACCTCCACCTTCACCAATTATTTCATGATATCCAGAGTCACCCAGACTGGAAAATTGCTCCTTTATCACCACCATCATCATGATCACAATTATCTTTTACTTTTGCAGGACAATTTAGTAGTTCACAAAGTGTTCTGCAAGCTTGCTCTTACGTAAGATTTCCAAAACTATGAGAAGGTAGGCAAGGGGTATTGTCCCCAAATTTCAGTGAGGAAGTGAGGTTCTCACAGGATGGCTAAGCTAAAGGAACCAATGAGAATAATTACATATACAGTCAAGGTCAAAGACATGCCTGCAGAAGGTAAAGATTCAAAGGAAAGTCATGGTTCTGTAGATATATTCCTTAGAGGCTTTTAAAATTTTTTTATATTACCATAAGACTATTTTTCTTACCTGGATTAGGAAGACATGTGAATCCTCTGGGGAAAAGAGCACTAAGGGTGATGTTTCTGCTTGAGCATGAGTGCAGGGATCTTCTCCTATTTTTTATTTGTGTGGCTCCCAAGGGCCTACTGTACCTGGGTATTAGGGTGTGGTTTACACCTGGGAGAATTCAGTTGGATACACGTCACTTTTTCAAGAATTAGCAATGGCTATTTCAGAACAATCAGGAAAATTGCCTCCCCACACCGCAACAAAAAAATAAATCCTGAGAACTAAATTGCTGAAATTCTTGTATTAGACCTCTTCCTTTAGGTCCAACACTGGCCTCTCTGGAATGTTCCTTGAATGCAACTATTCCAAGAAGCAATTCTCTGGAGAGTCAAAACTGCTATGGTAAAAAAAAAAAAAATCCCTGGTAGCATGGTAAAAGGGGTGAGGGGCTTAAAAGAGGCACACGCAAGTGTGAATATAAATTTTCTAGGTCAGAATTTTGCCAAGACTCTAACTTGCAAGAGGTTGCCATAATGTTGTAAATTACTCTCCGGTAGATTTCTACTTCCTCTTTCTTCATCATTCCCAGAATCACTCAAATAGTTATTGTCACAATCATAATCATCACCACCTTCACAATCATTTGTTGAGCACTTTTTATCGCCCAGGCACTGTGCAAGGTGGTTTCTGTGACTTAGGTCATTGATGACCACCCTTTGAAGTAGCAACCATTGATATTGTCAGTCCCATTTTTTTTTTTTTTGACAAATTATTCAACCGTTTATCATACATAAGACTGCAAGACTATAATACAAAGGGGGGTTCTTTTTCATTTAACGTTACAATATACACAGCAAGTCCGGACCAGATCTTACAATCTGCACACAGGTATTTAACCTTTTCCATGCCGTTTATGTTTACAATGCACAGAAGTCCTGTAACCAAACCGTGTAGTAAAGCACACAAAACTGGACTGTAACATAACACAGTATGCAGAAGCACTGGATTTGATGACTTCCTTTATGTAAATAGCGGTTTAAAAACTGCTTTTGTTTTTTTTTTTGGTGCTTGCTAAGATGTGGCAACCAGCACAGAAAAAAATGACCTGACCCACGTGTCTTCACCTAATACTCCTCAACAGCAGTAACTACTGAATTCCAGTCCCATTTTATAGATGAGAAAAATGATACCTAATAAAGTTAAATAAATTGCCCAAGTCACCAAGCTAGTGAAAGAATAAAACTGGGATTCAAATCCATAAACAGTATTTTGTCTTTTTTTTTCTGTACTCGTGGGACCAAATACCAATTATCTCAATGAAACTCAGAAAAGCATGAAGGGACAAATCCATTAGCCCACTGAGGAGTTGCTCTTTTATGAAAAGTGTATGTATTGATTCATATTCCAGTTGCACATGATTTTTGTCACTAATTGAGAGGCTAGAAGTTATAATTAAATCCAAATTCATGTAGCTTTGAAATTACATCACACCCTCAAAGGCAGATTGCTGCTCATAATTTAAACAAGCTGTATGTTAGAACGCCTGTCTTGTGTGTGCTTAGAAAAAAACAGTTGTCTGACTCATGCACAGGTATTTTTAAGAAAATAGAAAAAAAGACCCATAAAAGAAGATTAAATTATTGGTTTTATAATCAAATTTTTTTCCTACGTATTTTAAATGAAAAGATACTGATTTTTAATTTGAACCTACTCTATCTTGGTTAATTAATAACCAACAGAAAATAAAAGAATATCAAAGATAATTGATGTCTGTTGAGTTAGTCTCTAAATATAAACACTCCTTGGCATTTTCAGAAAAGACCTGAAATACACATCAGAGTGGGTGAGGTAAACACTGCAAAATAGGATAGCATCTGCCTTTTAATGTTTCTTTGAGAATTAAGGATAAGGGATGGCAGGTGCCTGCCACACTGAAGGAAGCAGAAGAGTGTAGCATTTAAGAGAATACAGTTTGGAGTGAGAATGCTCAAATCTTGGCTTTGCCGTTTTCTACAATTTTGTCCTTGATGAGTTATAAACATTCCTTGAATTCCATGGTGAAATGGGAATGTAAGCCATACAGATTCAATACATTCATACATCATCATGTACGGAAAGCAATGGAATATAATGCCTCTTCTGAAGCCTGCATGACAGAGGTAGCTACTGTACTTCTTAAGGGTTTAAAATGATAACTAATTATATTATATTATATTACATTACATTATAATATGCTTACTGTGTTATTATCAATAACATGATGAGAAATGCTACTGATGTCAAGCAAGCAGTAGGATGTCTGGAAAACATAGATCAGAATTTAGATTCAGGAATGAAGATTATGGAAGCAGATGCCTCCATTTAAGTCAAGGAGCTCTATACCTCGTACATCAGACATGCTGCATCTCTGGATTAGCTGGCCTCCTTCGGGAAGGCAGAAAAGAAAGGCAGAATGGAGATATGAGTCCAGGGGTTGTAGCAGAAACAGTATAGCCAAATGGGGGATGGATGTCAAAGAATAAGAATTAGAGGAATCAAGAAAGTTGCCCCAACAGTTGCCTCCGTCTAGAGGGACGGAGTCTGGACTGGCCAGTCCAGCAAATATCATTTGAGGGAGCTCAAGTCCCTCTGATGCCCTTACATGCGCACCAGTTCTAGTCCTAGACAATTTGGACCTGTTGGGGTCCCCACATTCCATTACACATAAATGCACAGTTGCAAATCCAGAGCCTTGTAAATAGTAGAGAGAAGAAAGAATGTATTAACAAAAATGTTTTAAAAGGAAAAGGAAAAAAAGCAGCCCAAAATTCTATTGGCAAAGAAATGAAGTAGCAAAATAAAAGTGATCAGTAGAAGGTAGGATGCTATACCAACTTAATAAGTTTGAGAAGTAAGGTAAATTCAATTAAAAAAAATTTTTTGCCATCTCTAAATGATGGTTTAAGGCATTTTTGTGGACCTATTTTATTATCGGGGAATAGATGAAACAGACCACCAGAGTCAGTGCTGTGTCCTGAATTGTGGTTTTGACCCAAAAGATAGTGAAAAGTCCTCTGACCTCATTTAACTAGAGATTAAGGATTTGGGAGTTTTGCCACAAGGTCTTTGAAATTGGCTAAAGCTTTTTCCATGAAGGCTTGACTTTTATATGTTCTTTAAACTTTAAATCTACTGTATCCAGGAGCCCTTCCTAAGCAAAGAACACATCAATAAAGTGCATTTTCCCCCCAAGGCAATAAATCTCAAAGTGGACAATGTTTTTAGAAGTAATTCTGCTTCGTATGGTCAATCCATAGGAAATCATTTTAAATATGAGGGTTTTTTTTAATTACTCATGTGCACAACTGTGGACAAGTGATGTGCCTGTGATTTTTCCTGCAAACCACAGCTTTCCTTTACCCTCTCCTCTCCCCACTGAACCTCGATTACACCCTTTGGGAAAAATATCAATTTTAACAGTTCAGAGGTATACATCTATGCTTATACAAATTACACACACACACATACACACATTCACACACAAAACTATATTTTCTGCTTTTAGTTTTACAAAAACACTATATGCTATACATTAGTCTGAAATCTGACTGAATACATTTTCCATGTGTTGATTAAAAGAAGGAAAACTGAAAACCGCTTTTTTCCATATAACAATTTCATCAAATACTAAGACTGAAACTCATTTTTTCTGTACTTAATAATTTTATCGAACACAATTACATACACTGACCTGACCTTCACAGCAATGCATAGTAATTCAACTCATCTTTTTAATGACAGTATAATATTTCAAAGCATGCATGAATCATACGTTAATGATTTTCCTGTCAATGGACTTACTAATTGTTTCCAGTTCTTTCCTCTACAAACGATGTTGCAGTAGATAGCCTTGAACAGAGATATTTACACATATTTTTACTTCTACAGGATAAATACTAAAAAATAAAAAGAACTGTAGTTCAAAGACTTTCAAGACTGCCAACTTCAAAGCTGTTCCCCCAAGAACAGGAGACATGGGGGTGTTTTAGTGCTCTGTCATGCTCAATTTACACTTTTTGCTGATCACTACTGTTTACCATGAAAGGCACCTGTGGGGAACACAGAAACAGAACAAATTTCCTGCCATGGAAGAGCTAGAGCTCTCTCTCGTCACTATCTCCCACAGAAAACAGAGACCTCGGAGAGGCTCTTCACGCACAGGACGCACAGGACGCACAGAAGAGTTACTTTCCTTTCTCCACTTTGATTAACTTTCTCAAACCGTCCATCTTCCTGCTCACATCTCTCGACCTTAGCTCTTTCAAAAGGCAGTGATCAGCGAACTTATCTGACATTTTAAGGTTTTACTGGTCCCTTATTCAGGTTCTCTCCCACAAATGAGAGGCTCATCACTGATTTATAAGCAAAATCCCTTCTTCCTTAGAGTCTTAAAGGCCCAGAAGAGAGAGAAGAAATCAACTATACATAAATTTTAAAAAATGTTTTAAATGTAATAAGTTCTCCCTTCCCCCACCCCCATCTCTCTCTCACACACACACCAAGAAAAAACAACTATAAGGCAGTGTGATAAGTTCTCATGAATGAATGAATGGATAAGATGTAATGGAAGCCCAAAGAGTGGGGTGAATCATTCAGTTTGGGGTGGAGGAAAGGGGAAGAAGCAAATATGAGAGAAATCTTCACTGAGGAGGTAATATTTAAGCTGAGGGTAAAAGACAAACATCTGTTCTCGGCTTGGGCTGTGAGGGCATTCCATACGGTATGAACAAGAATAACAAGAGCCTTAAGGTAAAAAAGTGCTTTGGAGTTTGGGGGGCTGCTTGTATAGCTTAGAGTGGTAGTCCTCTAACTTTAATGTGCATAAAAGTTATCCAGAGAGCTTGTTTAAAATGCAGGTTCCTGAGCACCCACCTTCCATAAATTTTTTTTTGATGTCTATAAATCTGCATTGAAGAAAATTCATCCAGGTTTACAACAGTTTGAAATATATTTGTAAAGGCTGTTTGGGGGGGTTAGTGTTGGGGGGGGGCATGAAATAAGATTGTACCAGGACTGAAGGGGATACAAACTAATATTTCAGGTGAATGACAGTGACAGTGGGAAAAGATAAGAGATTATGTCAGAAATGATGTCAGGTCTTTGAATTTTGTTTTGAGAGTCAATGGCTTGACAATGGAGCTTTTACACTGAGCAAAAAAATCACTCTTCCGCAGAGAATGTTTATTGCACGGCTGAATGAATGAATGTGGACAGAACTCTGAGAAAGTCAGCTGAAAGCTGCCCAGACTGTGAGTCCTGCTTGCTTTAACCTGGCTCTGAGGAAAACAGTTTTAGAACTGCTCTCCCCAAACCACTAGTTCAAGCCTTCCAAATGCTGTCCTGATGTGATGTCCAGTTGATATATTCGTGCATTTTTACGCAGGTTTACAAACAAGGCAAACGTGTTTACCCTGTAGATGATCCATGTAAGCACATACCACAGTCGTGTTGCCAAAGCCGGATACTGGCCCTTGGAGCTAAGATCTGGGAGGACAGAACATGCTCTTACATAATTTCCCAGCTAGTCAGTGATAGGGCCTGTGATTAATGCTACATGACGGGCTTTGAACTTTCTGTTCAGATAGGTTCGCTTGCCTTTCAGAGCTCCTAGCAAGAGAGAATGTGTGACCCGCAGATTTCACTGTGAATAACCATCATCCAAGCCAGAAACACTAACATTGCTCTGTGGCCCCGTGGGTAACTGTTTCTGCGGCTCACCCCCCTGCCAATAGATAAGTTGCCCTAGGATTACCAAGTTGTTTTTTAAGGGGACAGAACCGAAGAGTAATATAACTTCCTAAAGCCCAGTCGCTGAAGCAAGCTCCACAAAGAAGGCTGGGAGGTTCTAGAAGAAATCTGAAAAGCCCTCGAGAGCAGCCAGAGTAGAGAAACTCTGAGATGGGAGGAAGGAGTCCCGCTCTCGACGCCAGCATCTTTCACAGCCTCGCAGCTTCTCTCTCGCTAGAGCTCGGGCGGCGGAGCTGGGATCACAGTGCTTCCAGCATCCCGGGCGGGGCGGAGAGCTGCCCCCGTGCTCACCAACTTTCCCAGCTTGGCCAAGCCCTCCCCGCTACTCCGCTCAGCCCCGCATCCCTCCTCTCACTCCCTCACCCCCGCAATAATCCAGGTGAGCAGTCAGAGCCCAGCGGCAGCTCCTCCATCTGCTACCCTCCAGGTCTCCCCAGAAGGCTTCTTTCCCCAGCCCCTGCGCGCGTGCAAGCGCCGAGGTGAGATGCCACCTTGTCAAAGCGCCTCCAAAAATTCGTCCACGCTCCCGCCTCCAAGCCAGGTCCCTCCATCCTGTCCCCGCCATCCCGGAACGGCACCTGGGGAGTGGGGAGGATTGAAGGAAGCGGCTTTTGCATCCCAGGCTTGGAGCAGAACCGAGCAGACAGCACCCCACCCGACCTCTCCTCACCTGCCGGTTCACTGCCTGGGTCCCCTCCCCGCACACGCACCGCTACTCACCAATTCCAGGGCTCGCAGGAAGGCAAGGGGCTCCTTCAGCGCCCGGAAGGTGCCTGCTGAGGCCAGCTGTGGATCAAGGAGGCAGGAGAGAGAAAGAGACAACGTGAGGAAGGGGCTGGGGACGCGGCATCCGGAGCCCGGAGGTCCCGCGGCATCGCCCGCGCTGCCCAGTCGGTCTTACCTGGCTGACGGGGTCCATAGCTCGCCTCGCTCGGGCCTGTCACCCAGCGGTGTCTTTGAAAATGAAGTTCGAGGGCCACCACCGTCCTCGTCCTTAGGGCCAGAAGCCCCCTTTCGGAAAGAGCCGGAAGAGCGAGGCCGGGGAGAGCGGGGCGCCCGGCGCGGGCTCGCGGACGCTGGGCTCTGGAAGCCTGCGCGCGGGTGCGGCGAGCGCAGCGGGCGAGGGTGGGAGGGGCGGGCGGGGAGGGGAGCGGCGGCGGCGGCGCGGGAGGAGGGGGGAGGGGAGGGGGGGAGGGGGAGGGAGGGGGGCCCGCCCGGAGGCCCGGGGGAGGCTGCCATTGGCCAGCTGCGGGGTCCGGAGGGGAGAACCAGGAGGTGGGCGAGGCCCAACCGCGACCTTGGGGTCGGCGGCGCCGCGCGCGCCCGCGCTTTCAGGCTCCAGGGCAACTTTGGGGCAGCAGGTTTGCTGGGAGGCAGGATGGCACTCTCAGTAAGACGCTCCCCTGCCCGAGGACGGGGTTTCCAGGTGAGAGAGAGGCCACCCACACCTTACGTGGGGAGGTGTGTGCGTTCTGGTGACTTCTGCACACCAGCGAAAGACTCCTGACTTGGTCATTCCCCTGAAGCCTTCATGGAAGGTTCTCCATGTGGCCAAGAAGTGCCGGGTGCTGGGACACCGCAAGGAACAGGATGAACACTGCCCATTCCCTCAGGGCTAGGCAGAGGGTCAGGTCGGGGGAAGGGGGCTACGGGGGAGAGGGGAAACCAATGACTCATGACTGAAGATGTGGGACAGTGTGCCAGGCAGGTAGTCCCATGGCCACTGTGAGGTTAGGAGTGAATTATAATGCCCATTTTTTAAAGGAGAAAATAATAAAGTAGAAAATAGACTTCCTGAGGCTGAATTAGCCCACGTAACATAGCTCATAAGGGGCTAAACAGGGATTGGAATTTAAGTTCCTTTAAAACTCATGCTGTTTCTACTGCTATCTTTTGCCTAAGATACAACCGTCGTGACACTCCCCAAATCCATCATAAATAGGACTGAGTCCCCTCCACCCCAACTCATACTCTCTTCCCCCCTTAGTCCGCCAAGCTTGCCCCAAATAGTAAATAACAACAAAACAATTGAGTCTTTCTGTGAATCAGAAATTGTATTAAAGGCTTTATAAACATTACTTCATTAAATATTAAGAAAACTCCCATGGGTTGGTAGTACTATTATTCTCATTTTAGAGATGACGGATTTGAGGGTCATAGAAGGGGCGTGCAGAGAATGAAGCAGAGTTGAATTCAAAATAGAAAAGGAGGAGGAAGAGGAGTCTTCAGCACTCTTAGCCATTCTACCACGTAGTTGATATGTCCCCTTCCTTCTCACTCCCTTTGGACTGGATTCCATGTATGAAGTGGTCTCCCAGCAACACAGATAGCCCATCTGTTTACTACAAAGATTTGCCAAAAAGGTTTGGAGGTGGGGGGAGGTGGGGGGAGGGGAATAATTAATATTCAGGAGTTGGGGGAAAAGATGGAAAAGAATAGTTTGCAGTCTGAGAAGGGGAGGCAGCAGGCCAAAACTGGGTAAGAAAGAGCATCCAGCGTAGATACCCCCTGCCCAGGATTTTGTTGGAGAAAGACTAGAAAGTTAGTGAGTCAGAACTCCGAAGGGCTAGTTGCACCATCTGCAGCCAGCCAGTTTTGTTCCTACTGCTCTTCCTACATGCAGATAGAGTCTAAAACAATTAGAAACAAGTTGTTTCAAAAATAAGCCATTATGCAACTGCAAATACTTAGTGTGTATCCTGCAATTTTTGTATATGATTGTGTGTGCGAGGTTATTGAACTTCCTCAAGACAGGTTTTAAAAAATCTGTCGAATGGAGCCAACTACATCAATTTAGCTGGTTGTTATGAAGACTCAGAGAGATTTCGTAGATCACATACCTTGGGCAGAGTGGCACCTCCTAATCTCTCCATGTTTAGTTGAATTTCTGCCTGCTAACACTTCTATGGAAGCAAAGATGGAGGCTCAGAGGCCCACGTCAGAGGCGTGGTCGGCTGTGGCACTGTCTCGTCACTCTCTGCAGTGCCCCTCCACTATATACCCTTGCCCTTTAGAACTTAGGAGTTGCTCCGTTACTTGCTTTGGTCAGTGGCTGTGGGCTGAAGTGATGAATGAATTTCTGAGCAGATGTTTCAAGAGCCCCTTCATGATTTGCCGTCTTGTGAATTCCTTCTACCATGATAACACAATGTACAACATTACACAGAGGCTACTCGTTCAGCCTGGTTCTTGGCATAAGATTGATGTAGAGTAGAGCTGCAGCTGAACCTTGATAGACGTGGAGCTGAGCAAGAAATGAATTTGGAGTTGTAAGCGACTGAGGTGTTGAAGTCTGTTGTTGCTACAAATACAGCATCACCTAGGCTGATTGATACAGGAGTTCACACAGCTAGTAAGTAGCTGAACCAAGATTCCACCCTGTGTGACTTCACTGTCCTTGAATCCTTGCTCTTTCCATCGTAGTCAACTAGCTTATGAGGTGTAACACCTCCTGCATATGTTTAATAATGATAATTATCATAATAGCTTATATCAATTCAGTTCTCGCTGCATGCCAGCCACTGTGCTCAGTGCTTTAAATGCATCATCTAAGCGTCACTGCCATCCCCTCTTTTATGGATAATATATCCAGGTTAGAAAGGCTAAGTAATGTGCCCCAGGTCACCTAAACATTTGTATCCCTTTCGACAGAAAGATTGATTTATTTAAACTACCACCCACTTGCGTTTCATTTGAGCTGAGAACTTGGTGAGGATGAAGTGTGATTACTGAGCCTATTCCCCCAGGCCTCTCTTCACACCCAACTTTCCTCCTTGCTAATATGGTGGCAAATTTTCCAAGTCCTCCAAACACCATGTGAAAGGAGCCAGAATTGTGGCAAATGGCAATGTAGTCGCTTAGACAACAATTGCACATTGTCAGAGGATGCTTCTCACGTTCCAGAAATGTATGAGCTGCCAACAGCTGCATCACCGAAATAAACCAGAGTTCCATACCCCATTTGCAATGTTAAATACTTTGTAGACTTTGGGGCCAGAACCTCTGTATTCAGACCTGGAAATAACATTAGGTTCCTTAAAAAACTGGGCTGGGAGTGGTAGGAGGGATGATAAAGCACTACCACAATATTACTCTCAGTGACTGAGGGGTGACCCCTTCTCTTCTGCCCCGTGATGATGAAAGATAATTTTCCTCTTACTATAGCAAACCTCTCAAAATGATTCAGCAATCTTGTTAACTTTGGTGGAGAATAAAGGATCCATTTTTTGTGCCCTATGCTGATTATATAAATCAAATAGCTTCCAAATTCTTCTTTCCTTTTCAGCCAGGAACTTATTATTACGAAGATTTCCTTTGACACGTCAAGGCAGTACATTCATTTATTTGCTGCAGTGGTTTCAATAAAGGGCAATGGGGGCCCTTCCCTCCCCTGGGAGACATTTGGCAATGATCTGAGACATTTGAGGTTGTCACAGCTGGGGAGGGGGGTTCAGTGCTACTGGCACCTACTGGCATCTAGAGGGTAGAGGCCAATGATGTTGTTCAACATCCTACAATGCAGAAGACAGCTGCCTGAAACAAAGAATCAAACGGAAAATGTCAATAGTTGCCAAGGCTGAAAAACCTTGACTTATTCATAAGTACTGCCTGCCAATATGTGTTAGTATTGCTCTGTAAACTGTAAACAGCTTGACAAAATTCCTGAATTCACAGAGCTTACCTTGTAGTGGGATATACTATAAGCCCAATTTGTTCAGGCTCCAATATTTGGTAAGACAAGAAACTAAACAAAATTCAACAAACCATTTTGCATCTCAAAGAGGGTTAATCTTGAATCAAAACTACTACCAAAGAACAAAGTACCAAGCTGCTATAGACAGACTTGAGTTATTCAGACAATTAAATCTCAGTCTCAGAGAATAATATACCTGGGTTTCATCTTCCTATATCTCTTGTGGCAAAAAGGAAAAAATAATTTAAAATTTTATCCATAGCAGCTTAATACAGGAGGAAATATGACCTACACATTATGATATTTAAAATACTGGAAGTACTAATGAGTGAAAGTCATTTGAAACGTTACATCTTTCACCCTCCGCTCATACTACTAACCTGATCTTTCCAAATCTTTTCTTAGCTAGTTAGGGTGAAAGCAAAACCCAGTAGTATGTTTGTGTAATATTTGTTTGTGTGTTTGGTTTGCATGGAGTCGCAGGACAGGAGATGGTGTAGAAACATTTTCAAGATCTCTAACTTTATAATAAATATAGCATTATCTCTCCACCCAATGATCAGGTTGCGCCCTGTTTCAGTCTTAAACGGCTGCAATAACAGATAAGGATGTGTGTTTTTGTTTGCCTTAAATCTTTGTCATAAAATAAGATTCCATAGGCTTCCTACAGAGTTTTTAGCATTCAAATAGGATAGTGTTCTATAGGATGCAATCAGAACTGATACAAAATTTCAAGGGTGGATGGCCAAGGTGAATTCACATCACAAAATGCTTTCACTATTTCTACTTCCATCTTTGTTTTAAACAAAAGAGATCTGTGTCATTATGACCAGGCTTTAGTATGTGCACATTAGAGGACCAAAACTCATGTCAAAGGATTCATCACTGACCCCAGGGAAGAATAGTAACAGTCATCATAAGAATGACCCTTGAAACGTGTTCAGTAGTAAATAGTTGCTGGACAGACTGCTAAGCACCCCCATAGGCTATAACTCATTTAATATCCTCATCGACGATTAAGTGTAGACTGCTGCTTCTTGTGCAGACAAGAAAACACAGGCTCAAAGAAATTAAAAATCTCAGCTAAGTTTTCATGGGTAGTAAACAGCAGAGTCATGATTTTTCTCGCACCCTCATAACTTTCCAAGAAAAAGAGGATATGCAGTTTCCATTGCAAATTTGAAAAAGTCACAAGCTTTAGGCAAAAATATTTTTCTTGCTGAAATATAAACAAAATTCCTCTGCAGGAAGAAAGTAAAGATGGGCACCATTGTCTACTACCACTACTATGACTACTAATACTGTCATTACATGAACACAGGTAGAAAATACCCTCCCCTCTCAAAGGCTCAATCATTCTGATTATTTTTGTCGTTCATCATTAGCTGTGTTTTCCAAAATGCTCATCATTCTTGGTGTTCTCCTTGGATCCCTTCCCTGTTTTCACAGACTCATGGATCACAACAGCACTGTTATTCTCATACCACCCACTGCAATTTTTGAATGAGGAAAATGGAGCCCAAGGAATGGACACATTTTGCCTAAGGTCTTCCCCAGGCAAGAGTCCAGCGTAACGGGTGATGACACAAGTTCTGGAATCAGATTGACTGAGTTCATCATACCCTGGCTTGATCCCTTCCTAGGTGTGTGATCTTGAGCATGTAAGTCCCTTAAACTCTTGGCACTCAGTTTCCTTATCTATAAAATGGAGTTAATAACTATACCACCCACATCACTTTGTAAGAAAGAATAGATGAGTTAACACAAGTTAAGTCTCAGAAGAATCTAATACAGAAAGCTGCTAAAAGGCAGAGAAATGTGACCTACGCCATTGGTAAGGAGATGGTCTATGATATTTGCACCCCTAGTAGTATTGCACAACCACTACTTACAATAAATAGTTTAGAAAAATTTTTCTTCTATTTCCCTTCTTTTTTTCAGAATTCTTATTACTTTTTCCCCAAAATACTTTTCCCTTTTTGGTTGGTAAGAATATTGAGTCATTCAAAACATTTTTAGGGGGGAAGCCTCCTGATAGATCTCCTAAAAAATAACAGTTCAATATGAAAGTTTTTTATTTCTTTGATGTGTATAAGTAGAGCTTTGGCAGGGATTTTTATGATTTTCTTAAAAAGTTTTACTTGGCAGTGTTTGCAATCTCTAATAATTTTATTCTTGTTTTAGGAAAGAAATATATATAAAAAACTTACAGATGATAAAGATAGGAAAGATCAGATGGAGTCTATCATATCTTTAATAAAAGCATGTAATCCAAATTGTACTGCGTCCTTTTCATTTTAATAAATTCTCCAGATGGTCTTTAGACCTTGTGTTGCAATATGGCAAAATGGCTTTTGCATCTGCTCTAAACGAGGCAAAAGAAAACCTTACCCTGTTCAGCGATTATAAGAGCACACTTACTTATTCCTTCCTAATCTAAACCTTTAAGTAAAGAACAAATTAAGTCAAATATGAGACATCGGAAAATTGACTCCTTTGGTCCTTCATGGTCATTTTCTTTGCTGGCCTAGGTTCTTCCACAGGGCTTGACAGCTGTGTGAGGACCCTGCTGGAGCCACTCACAGAGAGAAGAACAAATCCAACACCTAAAATTAGGTTTTACTAAATTATATTGCACTACACTTTTACACCTGCTTGGCAAATAATACCCAGAAGAAAGGTACAATTACATAGGTTTTTTGCCAGAAATAGAAGACAGGTTTAAAGAAAAACACTAAAAAAGAGAGAAGGAAGGAAGCAAGAAAAAAAGGATGAGACATAGAGGAAGAGGAGACAGAAAATGAAAGAATCCTTTCCCAAACCATGGTCAGCAGATATCATCAACAGCATCATTGTAAGTTACTTCTGTTGAGAGTTTGCTATGTGCCAGGCACTATGATAAGCTCCTTAGAACACTATGAGTTAGTTATTATCCATATTTCATGAATAATGAAACAAGCATGGACAAATGAATTGCTTGCCCAAATTTATACAGCAAAATGGAAGCGAAGCCAAGTTTGAAGCCAGTAATTCTTGAGAGTTTGAACTATTTTATACCGTCTAATTATCCAAAGTATAAAATATGCATTTCTCAGACTGCAACTGGAAACTGGAGATATTGATGAGCCTTTTATTTAGTTACCAACCCCAATTACCTAATTAAATATTAGGGAACTGATCACCCACATCCTCATCTTTTTTTTTTTTTTTTTAGTAAATTGTGGTAAGAACACATGGATATTCAGCCTTCCCAACACCATTTGTTGAAGAGACTGTCCTTTCTCGATGTTAGCTTGGCAATCTTGTTGAAGATCTATTAAACGTACATACCTGTGTTTATTTCTGGGCTCTCTATTTTCCATTGGTCTACATCTGCCTGTATGTGGGTACCAGCTGCTTTAATTGCTGTAACCTTCTCATATATTTTGACATCAGGAAGCGTGATACCTTCAGCTTTGTTCTTCTTTCTAAAGATTGTTTTGGTTATTTAAGGTCTTTGTGGTTCCATATGAATTTAAAAGTTTTTTTCTGTTTCTGAGAAAAATGCTCTTGGGATTTGAATAGAGATTGTGTTGATTGTAGCTTGACTGCTTTGGGTGCTGTGGACATTTTTAACCTTGTTAAGGATTCTAATCCTCGAACATGGATGTCTTTCCATTTGTTTATGTCTTCTTTGATTTCTTTCATCAGCGTTTTATAATTTTCACTTAACCTCCTTGGTTAAGTTTATTCCTGTGTATTCCACATTCTCAATCTTTATATGTCCTTTTAGCTTAAATCTTACTAGTAATGATTTTTGGAACATCATTTTTTGTCAAGAAAAGCATTGTTCTCATTTATTTTCAAGATATCCAAAGGATATCTTGTTTTACCTTAGTTTTATAGGATGTTAAATGCTAATGAGGTGACAGGAACATGTCTGATTTTTAAAAAAATTACTTGCACTATTGATTCATGAAAAGACACAGAGGAACCTTACATGTATATTTAAACATTGGAAGCCAATCTGAAAAGGCTACATACTGTATGAGTACAGCTATGTGACATTCTGAAAAAGACAAAACTATGGAGACAGCGAAAACAAGAGTGGTTTCCAGAGGTTAGGGTGGAGGAAGGGATGAATGGGTGGCACACAGGATTTTTAAGGCAATGAAAATGCTCCGAATGATGCCACTGAGCATACATGCATAATGATGGATACATGTCATTATACATTTCTCCAAGCCCATGTACTATGTCACACCAGAGGGACCATAATGTAAACCGGACAGTTGGGTGATTATGATGTGTCAGTATAGCTTCATCAGTTGTAAAAATTGTATCCCTCAGGTAGTGGAAGTTGATAAGGGAGGAGGCTATGCTTGTTGGGGGAGGGCAGGAGACATTAGAAATCTCTGTGCCTTCTACTCAGTTTTGCTGTGAACTTAAAACTGCTCTAAAAAACTAAAGTCTTAATTTTAAAATATGATAGAGCTAGCAATCGTAGGTTGACACCCTGAAGTTAAAAAAAAAAATGTTAATCACTACTTGGTGCTGTTATTTCTCTAGCCAAAGATAATTAAAGTTAAAAATAAATAAAATGTCTTTCATCACTCAATTCAAATGGCATCGATTTGGGGAAAGCTTCTAGATTTCCACCATCGTTAGTCATATGCTGATTAGAACTGGTCATTCTTATCTCAGTGTTCCTTGTACTTTGAAATGTTTCCTTTACCACTTATAATCCTCTGGTTTTGTTATAGTCATTTTAATTTAGTGTCTGCTGTCAACATAAAATCCTTACCTAATGTTCCAGACACGTTAGGTGCTCCTGTCATGTGCTCTCATAACATCCTGTACTTCTGTGTAACAATTATGCTTAAATTTACTTTTTCAGTGTGTATCTTCCCACTAGACTGTGTAAGCTCCACATGGGCAGAACCTTGGCTGCCTTTCTGCTAACTGTATCTCCACTCCCACAGGAAATCCGGCACAGAATAGGCTCACAGCAAATGTTCGTCTGATGAATAAATGATCTCCTTAAAGGTAGAAAAGGTGGCTTCCTCATATTTGTAGCCCTTTCATTGCTAAACATAGTGTCTGGCACCTATTAGGGGATCAATAAATGTAGAATGCTATAAACTGGGTTTGAATGGGATGAGCTTAGATTTTCAGTTCTCTGAAGGGCAGTAGTTGGGAATTTTTACTCAAGAAGGTCCTTAAAAAAGGCTTATCTAGCAGTGGTCCCATCAGCAAATATTTTTAATTCCTTTGTATCTGAGAAAGGATCATCAGAAATAATAATTTAAAATATGAGCCATAAAGAGATGGCTGTTACGTAAATTCTAAGATGGGCTTTCCATATTTTAAAAGCAGTTGTGTGAATATTCATTTCAACTTGAACCCTCACTCCTTTCCATGGTCAAGCATTGGTGGGGAAAATCCATCATTAGTTAATTTCCTTGTTCATAAGCAAATCATACCTTTATATTATTAGGAAAATAGAATTTATGTTTATATTATAATTGGGCACTAGATACATGGGATACTTAAATATATAAATGGATTCTTAGTCACTTATTATTATTAAAGTTATTTAAAAAATCTTTTTACAAATGTTTCATATAAGTAAAACTGCCTAGAAATGGAAGATTGACCCTGTGAAGACATTTCAAAAAATAGTATACTGGGGACATTCACTTTGAGTGCTAAACAACTCCGTTCAGCTCCCCCATATGAAAACAGGTTCAATATTAAGTTCTCTAAATTTTCAAAATATTCCATATTTTCCATGAATATTTTTATACAAACAGAATCAATCACAATCAAACACATGCCTTGTACGTATCAAGAGTGGACTGATTGATGTGACCAGCAGTCTACCACATGAAGGGGGGATTTGCTCAATGTCACCCAGGTCTCTCCTTTTGCTGCCTCGAGGTCATGTTATCACTGACAGGCACCTTCCTCTTCATAAAGGCTCTTTGGGGACTCTTTCGCCTCACTTATGACTTGGCATGTAAAGTCACGAGTTAAATTCTGTGCTCATTTTATCTGTTTGTTTGCGTGAAGGATGATTATTCCACGGGTGAAATCATGAATATTCAAGTGACAGGAAACCTGAATTTGCGAAACCATTTCTGAAATTATTAACCATATCAGAATATTTTTGCTGAAATGGATGATACTGAACAAATTGCCAGGTTTTGTTTTGCTTTGTTTCCCTTCCCTTGATCCTTTTAAAATTTATTTGATGGGCTGGGGGGACGTTCCCTCTGGCTCCTAAAACAAACCTCAGGCATGACTGGATTGCTTCTTAATAAAATGTTAGATGGTCACTGAAAATCGTCTTGGTTCTGAACTGTAGACTTCCCAGTCCCATATAATCATCAAAATGGCAAAACTGAGTGAAAGTTCACTCTTCTATGCCCCGGCCAGGACCTCATGCAGGTGAGCAGCCTGCACATGGTGGAGGATGGAGTGGTTTGCTGCTGCTTCCTTTTTCTGGCTCCACCTCTTCCCCTTGTAAACATCTTTCTGACAGAAACACACAGGGGTCAGTGCAGCCCGAATGCTCTTACTTGACTGTCATTGTTATAAATTGCCTTTATTTTCTTTCAGCCTGAAAGGTTTTCTTTTCTGCAAAATGACACTCCCAGTGCCTGTTGGGGACCACTCACCTGGCCCCCCTTGACCCGAGGCACGCGCCCCCGCCTTAGCTGGTCATGTCCTCCTTCTGAAGCTGCTTAGGAATCTGGCAGTCCCTGCACGCACTCTTTTGTTGGGGTCCGGTGGACACTCCAGGAAAGCCCTGTGACAGCGCCCTTAAACGCAGCCCAGGTTTGGTCCACGGGAAAAACTTAAGAATCCTTTTCCCCGACAAACTTTGATACAGCAGGTCCCCCACAGTTTCCACCACTGGTTTTGACTCCCCCACCATTAGCTAACCCAGGATATTTCTCAGATGGGAGCCAGACATCACCTCACTTTTTCCAACTGCTGGGGACACCCACTGAGCTCCATATTCCTGTCTGTATATTTTCAGTGAGCTCAGTGCACTTCTGTAGGGACATCTGTTCTTCACGCAGCCCAGGAGAGCCCAGGGCCACATCATGATTTCACGGACGCCAGGAGGTTTTGCCTTCATGGGCCTTTTCTCTCCAAAAACATTAACAATTGTATTTTATGACTCTGTTGGTGCAAGGATGAATATAATCCAGTGTGGATTATGTTTCTTTTTCTGACTGATTTTAAAATAAATAACACCATCTTCATGGTTCCTAGGCATTGTGCCTCTTGAGCAGGGTGGGGGAGCCAGCCTGCAAAGATGGAGCCAGTATATGGAACAAGTGAGACTCAGGGGGATGCTGTAACACCACAACTTCATATTTGTTTTTTTTCCTATTAACCTACAGGGTACCAGGCACTATGGTAACAAACACAACAGACACCTGATCGTTTCAACATTTGCATGTAGCACTTAAAAAAAAAATGACATAAAGATAGAATGATAAGGCTAATGGTGCTAAAAAAAAAAAAAAGCGAAAGAAAAAAGAAATCACAAATGCTTGAATTTGTTTCTGTGATAAATTCTCCTCTTTTCCAGACCACACACCCCTTGGGGGAACGTGGGTAATGTTTGGTTCGGGGAGCAGTAGCCATGTTTCACGTAGTTAGTGAGGACAGCAGCATCTCTGTTCACCTGGATGGGGGTCCACCTGGTTTGAATCTCTGCAACACCTGTGAACTTTGGCAAGGTTTGCTAGATTTTGTGATTCTAGCTCCATTTCTTCATTTGTAACAAAGGTTTAGAAGAGATGGTCTCTAATGTGCCTGCTGCTCTGTAGCAAGTAAAGGAAGCAAGGAAAAATGTATTTTTAAATACAGATGAATCTGATTTAAATCCATTCAGTGGACATAGACTATAACTAAATATTGTGTCCTCAAACAAATGAAACATCCATTCATTCAGCAGTTGTTTATTGAATGTCTGCTTAACACAAACACAACGCTAAGTATTGGGTTACAAGAATGACTACAACAGGCATTGTCCCAGCAGTGCAGATGGAGCGTGAAAGTCTGGTGATCAAATACATCGTCCTGTTCTCCACATGTTAGTGTATGGAACATCATGGAAGCCAAGATTTTTATTACTGGCTGAAAAATAAAAACAGTCTTGCATTGTTTCTTAGGATTAAAAAGTTTTTGTTTTTTGAAAAACAGAAAGGGCACCTTTTGAAGTTAAAGAATGTCATTGGAAACCAAACTGCCACAATACCCTGCACACTTGAAAACGCATTTAAATTATTTCGATGAATTTGAATGGCTTCTGTGTTTTCCTTCTAGGAAGAAATGTGTTCCGTCAACAAGCGAATAATGTGTCTTGCACTCTACTGAATTTTAAATATTTTAATATTTTGTGTCAGACAACAAGGGTTATTCTCAAAGGGTAGAACTGAGTTTTTCATGTTGAATATCTAAGTACCACTTATAGCTAACATCACAGAAAAAAAAATGCTAGACCCTATTTAGTATTCAGTTCTGCAGACGTAAGAAAAAAACACACATACTCCTGCTACGTGCTGATAGGGGTTGTTTCAGCTTATAATAAAATTAATTTTCACTTAGAGCACTTTTTCTCTTAAAGGCTGAAAGAATTTGAGTGCATGCTTAAGGGATATGCATCTCTAGCTGGAATAATTTTTTTCAAAAAGGTTAATAAGTCAAGAGTGACTTTCTCACGTATTATTATTTTGCTTCAATTTAAGCATCATGTTGATCATGTATCTGCTAATCTTTCCATATTTCTTCCACAGATTACTGAACTCCTTCACCTTTTCATCTACTCACTATCAGATCAAAACACTACCCATATTTTTCTCAATTTATGGAACTCCTGGGTCATTTACCCTCAAACAACAAATCCTAACTATAAATTATGAAGGATGTAGAGTTTTATATGCACTAATCACAAGAAGAGACAGAATAGCAGGGTCACTGGAGCCTGGCTTTGGATACAGGAAGATCTGTACTCTGGTCTTAGATGATGTGTAAAAGCTGTGTGACTTTGGGAAAAATTACTGAATAGCTCTTTGTGTTAGTTGCCTTGTCTATAAGACTGGGATATATTAATAGAAAATATACCTCATGTGGTTACTTGAACATGTGACAGTTTGAAACATGGCCCCCCAATTTTTGAACACTTTTCTCACCAAGGAGTAGAGTCAGTGTCCCCTCCTATTTAATCTGGGCTTTATGGTCACTTCATCAATAGAATACATGGTATCACATTCTGGAGCCTTAAGAAACTAGTAGCTCCACTTACTAACTCTTGGGATGCTTGTTCTAGGAACCAATCCACCCAGCCATGGTGAGAAGAGGTCCTAGAAACCCATGGAGAGGAGTGGGGTCTCCTTGCCCTTGACCATGACTGAGCATTCGGCTGGCAGCCAGCACTAACTTGCCAGCCGTGTAGTAACACATCCTGAAAGTAGATTCTCCAACCCCAGTGAAGCTGCCCCATCAGACATAACACGAAACAGACATGAGCCTTCTCTGTTGACTGCTGACTGAGCTCAAAATTCTGGAACTAAGTAAGTAATTGTGGTGGTTTTAAGTCACTGTGTTTTAGAATGGTTTGTTAAGCAGCGATTTTGATTGGAACAAAGATCACATGAGATACTATAGTAAAGTGCTCGCAGAATTCCAGCACACAGTCATCACTTAAAAATATGATCTGGGAAAAAAATTTGAAAAGGCAATTAAACTTGGACTTCAATATTCCAGAGAATGTTAAGGCTAAGAATGAAGGAATCTTAGAGACCATCTAGGTGAGAGATGACCAGTTGGTGGTCCAAATGGCTGACAGGTGTATTGTGTTTGCTCAGTATGTTTGTGCTGAATAGTGAATGCTTGACTAAAAATATATAAGTGAAACAGTTTTATAAAATCATACCTACACCAATTACATGTGAAGCACTCTGATATTTTCTCTTCTGTATTTTTAATATTGGTTGCAACCACTAACATGGTTTTGTGACCCACTTTAAATGCTGATCTAAAGTATTTAGAAGTATAGCTGTAAAAATCCTATAGTTCCATATTTTAAAACAGTGATAGAGAATGCTACTGTAAGTCATTAGGTTGGTTTTTAACAGGCTAAAATTTATTCATCAAAATTAATTTAAAGTAGTCTGTTAGGAAGGCAATGCAGTTATTCATAGGATGCTGTAGTTTTTAAAACATTCAGGTTTTTTGGGGGGGGAGGGGTGCTAGGCATTGTTTCCTTTAGCGCTTATAGAGCAATCGTGTTGTTTTAGTTATACCACGCTTTTATTTTTTTACTGTAAATTTATTATCTAAATTGAGTGACTGGCTTATTCACCATACTTGACTCTAAATGGCCTTTGACTGCTGTTAAAATTTAAATTTATCTTTAAAAGGTGGTGATTTGGCACCTGCTAGGTTGTTCAAAACAATGTGCCCTAACTAACTCCAAAAAATGACTTATTAAATGTTTTCTGTGACTTGAAATAACTATAGGATGACTTGGAAGGAACCTTTCTTTATCTGCATATATAAATTTTGATGATATGCCCAGTCTGTGACCTGCATGTTTGACCATATGCTAGAGCGTATGAAAATGTATGACTTTGTCCAGTTCTTCAAAGCATACATCCTTATTCTGGTTATTGATGCATTTTTAGGAACGTTTTCTATAGCTTTGTGGTGGGAAAAGTTTGCATATCCACATTTACAAAAAAGATGGAGAGAGGGCAGTTTTCCTTAAGGCACATTGCAACACCATTTCTCACTGAAAAAGAAAACCAAATGAATTCTTTTTGACAGCTTTGTGCTGCACTCAAAAGATATTAAAGACACATATTTTCATCCTATATTCTAAAATTATCGAAATAAATACTACATAAATGGAATTCTAATTCAATATAATAGATCACAAAACATGGCTTAAGGATAAAAAAGGATATTTTATTGTATATGATAAATATGTATTATAAAATAATATAAGCTCTTGGTTTAAAAGAAATCTTTATAAAATGGCATTAAATGAAGAGTCTCAGTCTCTAGAGGAAAATCACAGTTAATCATTTCTTCCATATCCTGGGAACAGTTAGAACATATAACATTTTTATGCAAATGGAATGCACAGTACTCAAATTGTTCTTTCTCTTGCCTTTTTTAATTTAAAATTTATCTTGCGGATCTTTCACATCAGAGCAAATATGCTTGCCTCATTATTTTCAATAGCTACATGTTACTTCATGGTATGTGAAGTGAGAGACTCTCTCATCCCACTAACTGAGGCAAGGAAGACATTCAGTCATCTTTATTTTTCTTCAATTCAACTTAATTTTATGTTAGGATTCTGTTCCCCTGGGTGGTCCAAACTTAATATCTTCCCAGTCTGGGTCTGGCATTTAGCTGAGTTCCATGAGGTTTATATAGAACAGAGGTCATGGCTGCAGAGTCTTGTCCTTGGTTGTTGACGTTCCACGCTGACGGATGCTGAGGTGTATTGCTATTTGTCCCATCTGGTCCCCCATCACTCACCTGTGTAGGACTCTGATGATCATCTCCGGCTCTCACCCCGGTCCCATTAGATCCTTTGGTTTTTGTTTTGTTTTTTTTTTTTTTTTGGCACACGGGCTTATAGTTGCTCCATGGCATGTGGGATCTTCCTGGAGCAAGGCTCGAACCCATGTCCTCTGCATTGGTAGGCGGATTCTTAACCACTGCGCCACCTAGGAAGCCCCCATTAGATCCTTTGGATCTCCATCCAGTGTCGGTGTCACCTTCACACACAGGAGATTATTGTGCCATGCGGTGACTTGGGGGAGATCTTGCAAGTGCTCTCAGACCCATCTTTTAATTACACCAGGCAGCCATTCCGTCCCTACTCTTTTAACACTATGTCAGGATACTCTCAAAATGGGGGGAGGGGTGGGTCAGGAGAGGGCTTGGTCATTTCTAGGCATCTACCTAAGAAGCAAATTTTCTTTTCTCTCAGTCTAAGGAAAATAATCCGTAGCTTTTGTTACTTCCCACCCCTGGATTCAGCCTTCACTGGAAGCTCCTTTCCCATGCACGTATGTGATCCCCTTCTTACTCCTTCGTTTCCCCAAGTCAGGAAGTTTTTAGTCTATGGGGGCAGATAGGTAAATTTCTCTTATTTACTGCACAAGCTTCTAAATATCAAGGTAAAGGCTTTTAAAACTTTTTGAAACTCAAAAGCCCAACATTTTCTACTTATTTGATGCCTGCATTCTGCTCTGCCCTGTGATGCCTGAAGCAAGGCATGCAATACACCAGCGAGAAAAGAAATTCAGGCAAATGGCCCTCCCTAAACAGCTAATATTACCAAATATTATCTCATATATGTGTGTATATCCTATTTATGACTCTTTATCGTTAGTACTTTATGTTGTTTCCATATGTTGTCATTGTTACAAGCTACAGTAAATGTCCTTGCCCACATAGCTTGAAAATTTATGTGCAGATATTGACAATAAAAATCCTAGCGTTGGAATTCCTGGAAAAAAATGGGCAAGGGCAAGTATATTGTAAATATTAATGCATATCACCACATCTCCTTTCCAGAAAGGTTACAAGACCACAATCTTGTATAGAAATGCCTGTTTCTCCATAGCATCATCCACTAGGTTTTTATTACGTTTAAATTTTTTCCAGATGGATAGCTGAAAATATTATCTCTTTATTTTCTGATTTTCCATGTCTTTAATTAAAAGATTGAACATACTCTTACTGATGTTCCAGCCTTTTCTGCATCTTGTGTTCCCTCAATTGCTTATTTTTTCCTATTTATTTTTAAAAAATTTTATTGAAACGTAGTTGATTTACAATGTTGTATTTAATTTCTGCTATACAGCAAAGTGACCCAGTTGTACATATATATATATATTCTTTTCATATTCTTTTCCATTATGGTTTATCCCAGGATATTGACTATAGCTCCCTGCGCTCTACAGTAGGACCTTGTTGTTTATCCATCATATGTATGTTTGCATCCCCTCGATTGTTTACTGACATGAAAAGATGGTGTTAAATAATCCTAAAGTGATTTCAATAGAATTTTTCTCAAGAGTTATATGTTGATTGATTAAATGATTTTTGTTTTTGGGAGGCGGATAGTATAGAATTTAAGGCCACTGCTACTTCTCAGTCTTCACTGCATTTGACAGCAACCGAATAACTACTAACAAAATAAATCTGAAGGTGAAAAACCGAGTCACCAACTCAGAGGCAATAATTATGCTCTAGCAATGTTATAATATCTCCACTCTGCAGACACAGAGCTAGTTCTCATCAAAATGGCATCCTGTCCAGTGGTCACATGATAACAGTCGTGCAAGACAGCCAGCAAAGCCAGTGAATGGTCCTTGAGCATGTGTAATTATGCAAAGATTCCAATAACTAATTAGCACAATAGATTTTGGTCTCAATTCAAGTGTTGCAGAACATCCATTTCACATGTCCCATGTTGTCACTGCCTCAAAGAATTTCCACTATAGTAGCCTTGCTCCCAGTAAGAATTCCACAGAGAAGCTAAGACACAGGAGAACGTTAGGAGCAATGAATGAGGACTGATTGCCAGCTGTGTGATTAATTTTTCAACACCTGAATCATGTGACACCTAAAATATCTGACTTCTCCCTCTTCAGATCTTCTCCATGTCCATTTCTTATGTTTTCTATTTCATACCTACCTATATCTTAACCAAATCAGCATCCTCTCTTCCAGCTAGAAAGCGCCTTACAATCTGATTAACTCCTTACAACCACCACCCTTCCCCTTTATCTCGATAATAATTGCTACCGTGCCCTAAGCCACACTATGTGCCAGGCAACTCTGCTAGGTCATTATCATTACCCCATTTTATAAACGGAGCCTGACACTCAGAGAGGTTGGTAAACTTGCCCAGAGTCAACAGCTGATAAATTGCAGAATCAGCAGTAGCAGGTTTTGAGGTCTGATATATTCTGCAAGGGGAAGGGAAGGAGATTAATATGAGCTGCAGCATTTCTCAGAACAGACTTTGCTGGAATTGCTACTTAATAGCTAGCAATGCCAAAGCCTCTCTGTACATTATTTTGCCTGTGAGAAGTTAGCTGTCCCTTCAGTGCTCTGACTAGTTCTGTTTAATCCCATTTGAAGATTATAAGGATGGGTAAGGAAGCCTGTGGTATATGATCCTTAGACAGCTTTTCAAACACGGAGAAAGATGCTAGATTCCTGACTCCTCACCTCATTTTTTGGCCCCATTTTCCTCATGGAAATGGCTGTAGATGGAGCCCTTCCTCTGCTGCCTTCTCCTTCTTGGTTCCCCTCCCCCACAGTCTTATGACCCTTCATCTAACCATAGTTAGGCTTATTCATGGAAAGAGCTTGGAAAAATGGCTTTCCGTCAAGAGGCAGAAAGGAAAGGGATAGGATTTGGGGAGAATGGTTGGAAGGAGAATTAACCCCGTGGAAGGTGCCCAGAAGTAGTTCAAATGTTGGACTTAGATGTGGATGATGGAGCCCTTTGAAAATATCTCAAGAAGACAACAATTTGGGGAAAACATTGCTCTTGAGGTAAATGTAAATTTGGCAGCCTTTGGGGTAGCACCTTGGCTGGACTGTCACACTCCACAGCCAGTGGCCTTAGCCACAAAATTCCACACTTCATATTTCAGCCCCAAGCAAGCCTAATGGTCAAGTCCCTCATTATCTTTATCAGAAGAAAACATATATTACATTTAGAATGGATAAGCAACAAGGTCCTAATGTATAGCACAGGGAACTATAGTCACTATCCTTTTATAAACCATAATGGAAAAGTATTAAAAAGAAAAGAATGTATATATGTGTATAACTGAGTCACTTTGCTGTATAGCAGAGATTGGCACAACATTGTAAATCAACTATACTTCAATAACAAAAGAGAAGTAAATATAAAATTTTATTTTCAGGAATTTTCAGACAGGGATACTAGCTCTCCTACTACCTGAAGACTTTAGACTGCAGCAGCGACTGGTTTAATTTAAATTCCTCATTTTACAAAACCTAAGTATCATAAAGGGAAAACAGCTTATCCAGGACCACACAGAAAAAGACTACTCATGTTATAATTTCAGACTAATATTTAGAAGAGAGTTCCAGTTCAACATTCGTGATCCATTTTAATATGTAAATGTTGCTGAGAAGAATTTTTTCCCTTGTCACAGCTCACATTGAACTCAGCACGATGCCAATGACAACTAATCTCGTTGTCTGCGTTGTCACTTAGTCGTTACAGCAACACTGGGAAGAAGGAAGTTGTACGAATCCCCATTTTATAGGTGAGAAAATAAAGGCTGAGAGATTTGAAATCATTTGTCAGTTGCTAATATACAGAATCTTATCCAAGTTTTCAAATTCCGAAAGTCAAGCATCCTCTTAGCTACTGAGACGTGCTGAGCCCCTAGACGGCATTTGAAATCGTTAAAGGGAATTAAGGGTCCGACCTCAGAGGGCTTGCCCACGCTCTTCCTTCCACCTGGAACACTCTTTCCCTAAATATCCCACAAGGTTTACACTCACTGATCGCAAGTCTCTGCTCAAATGTCACCATATCAGTGAGGACTTTTCCAACCACTTTGTATAAAATACCGACCCACTGTGCACCCACACATCTCATCCCCTTCACCCTGCCTCATTTTTCTACATAGAATTTATCATGGGACATATTCTGTACGTACTTCTGCATTGAATCCATCTTTCCTCACTAGAAATGTCATCTTTGTGAGGTTGGGAACATGGATCTGTTCCCTGGATCTCCAGTAGCTGGAAGAGTGCCTGGCACACAATAGATGCTCACAAAATATTTGTAGCATGAATGAGTGAGTGAATGAAAGAATCAAACAAGTTCAGTTACATCTCCCTCATCAGCCTCATATGGTATCTATCTGAAGCAGCTAGGGGACTCCAGGAAGTCTGATTTAAAAGGTGTCTGATTTTCTTTAAAAAAAAAATTCAGTTGAATAAAAGAATATTTAACTGTTGTCAGTATTAAAACATATGAGGGCATCCATTTTTTCTTCAAGCACTGACAGCTGGGAGAAGAATGTACACACGTCTGCTCTCCTTGTCTGTCCTTGTGTTCTCTTCCTCCTTGCATAGCTCTGTGTATTTAAATCATTGGAAATACTCATTCTGAGAAATGTAGAAGCAGCATTTTTTTCCCTTTTCATAAGCCAACACTTATTCTCAGTGGGTAACATTTAGCAATGAAGTGTTTTTTGACTCTAGCACTTATCAGTGTTTCTGAAATATACAGTATAATTAAATTACTCAGAGGTGGTACTTTAATCAGGAGCAAATTTAATGAATATTCAAGCTGTTCATTGTTAGGAAATGAAAAAAGTTGTAGGAATATTTTCATTACAGCCTCAAAAGTCATCCAGAAGAGGGTGCTAATGTTCTTTATGAAGTACACACACACACTTACACACACAGGCACACACACACAGAGTCAACAAAGCTTTCTTATATAACTGATCAACTGAAAGTAACTATATGCATTGAACATTAAGTAGAGAATTTATAAACACAGGCAGTTCAAAAGTCAGAATCATTACCTAATGATAGCCCTAAAGTTTTAAAAAATTGGGACACTTTATAAAATCTACCTCAGTTTTTGTCTACTTAGTTAACAGTTAACCACATCACCACCAAAAATAGCATATTTTCTATCACCAAAAATGCCCACCAGAGTTAATACTGTGATATTTCATTAAACCATTTACCTCTATCAAAGCTAAAAGAAGATGAACAAAAGAAAAATATATTTTGGCTAAAATTTCATATTATAGCCGGTGATATCTTTTAAGTAAAAAATAATACTTTTTATTTGCTTATTACATATTCTTTGTTCAAAGGCTTTTCTGTTGAGGGTAGATAAAGATGACTACCAGTTATTGCTTAACTCTGATTCCAGAAAAATCATGTTATAGTTTCTGGTTATCTACTCCAAAGGAAAACAGAGTTTTAACATTGACATCTTTTTTGGTTCACTTACTCAAGAATAAAATTTCAGGAAGGACGAAGTTTCTGTGAAGTAAGTAAATCTCAAAATTCTTTTCTACTTGTGCTTTGGAGATGTGATTTGAAGATAGCCACGGCAAAAACCCCTTTCACTTATGTTTCAAATGTGCCCTAATTTCTCTTCCTTCTCCAAGGTTTTCTGAGCTCCTGCCTTTTAGTTCAAGCAATTTGTATTTTGATTATTTCTTTGAAGCAGAACAGTCATGTGAACTGTAAGTTTTCTATGGGTAAAATAAATGCAAATAAGAGGAGCTTTTGATATCTGCCTAAATGAGTTACTTAGAATTCAAATAAGAAAAGCCATTCCAACAGGGAAAGCTACTTTTATATCCCACTACTAGCTTCCAGGTGTAGCAGCCTTGAGAGGATATAAGCATTACACAAAGCTCAGTAGGTGGATGGTCTTAAATGACGTTCCCATTTGTAAACCTTGTAGAACAGGACTCTGACTGGAAGGAAGCAATGCCTCTGCGCGAAAGAGGAGTCCGTTTAGTCATTCACACACAAAATGCTTGTGCCATTTTCAAGCCAACATTGACTAGGCAGCCAAAGCAGAGGAACTCAGGCAGATGGGGGAGTTAGGAGAACAGAGCAGACACCGAACAGGCCTCTGACACTAACGTCTGTCCTTATGCTGAAAGCCGTTACAGCAACTCCCCTGAATTCATCAGCTAAGGGTGAGCTGGGTCCATCACTTGACTTTTGTTCGGAGATCCATTCTCTGCCCTTCTCTCCTCTGCTGTGTATTAGAGGACACTACATTTCCCAGGATCTCTCGCTTTCTGCTTTTAGATGGGTTTAGCTAATGGAAGACTCTGGGTGGAAGTGTGGAGGGCTTGTTTTATCTTTATTATCTCCTCTTTACCTATTTAAACATTTTAAAATATACTTATTTAAATCCTCTTTTAGATAGTTCTATTATTTCCTGTTCTTAATGTATAAATATTTCTTTCTGTTGCACCATCTTATCCTCTGTCCCAGTAATTCACTTCCTTCCATGGTTTGAATCTTCACCTGGGGGCTCATCTTCTGTTGAGACTTACTTCCTTGGCATCCTGGGTTCCCTGAGCTGTGGAATTTTCCCTGTTGGGTGATGTTGGCTTTGCCTCTTCTGAGAGTCCATGAGTTTCACTCCTTCTGCGTCCATTTTTATGTTGATTTCTCAATTAGGAGCTTTTGCTCCACACTGATTGCATGAATTAGAACCTGCTCACTCATGTGATGATGGGTTTGAATTTCCTGGGGTTACTTTTTTCTAAACTCAACCCTGGATATAAGACAAGCTTCCTTGCTGCTTCCCCCACCTGGTAGGGGTGGAGTCCACCCATCCCAGTAACTCCTGGCTTATTGCAGGTATCGCAGCTCTAGTTCTCTGTATGAATAGTGTCTGTGTCCCAGACTTCCTTCTCCGCACAGGCATCCAAGCCCCCAGATGCAGCTATTAGGGCCTACACCTGCTTCTCGTAAAGCTCCAATACATTTTCACTTAAGTTCCTTCCCACCTCTCTGATTTTGAGTTTGCTTTGCATTTCTGAAAGTGGGTATTTCTATCTTCTGGTTTGGAATTTGTATGTGTATTCACCTATCTTTTACTTTTTTATGTAACATTTTATGAATTCAGAGCCTAATTGGGGAGGGGTCCTTTCCTTAGTTTTATTCCCCATATTGACTTCACTGAAAGAAAAAAAAAGCTTGATAATGATAGAAAGTTTCTTTCTTAGAGTGTGGTATATGCCATCTCAGGATCTCCTGGAGGGGGTGGAGGTAGAGACCATTACCAGAAAGAAGATACTATTCCTCCTAGCTTATCATGAATCCACAAGGAGTCCATGAAATTATGCAAAAGATTTATTTCCCCATCAGATAATTAATTCATTTGGTATGTTTTTGGCTGGAGTCAACTAAAATTGGCTTAAACAATGAGGAAGATTTATTTTCTTATCTATCCAAGAGCTAAAAAGAGGGCCATTTCAGAGTCGGTTAACTGAGTGGCTTGACCTCATTATTGCTCCAGCTCAAATTCTTCTTGTATCTCTCGCATGGTCACGCGATGACAGCAGCAGTTCCAGGCGTGTCAACGTGAATATATATCAACATGGAGGAAAGGGGAGAAGAGAATTTACTTCTTTCATAGGCCTCTCTTTTTAAGGAAAAGAAAGAATTTCTAGAAGTCCCCATGGTGTAACCCTCATCTCTAGTTGGTTAGAGATGTGTCATATGCCTGTTCTCAAACCGATCCTGGGCAAGGGAGATGGAGTTACCACCAATGGCAGAGACCTCAAATTAGCCTCATTCTGGGATTGGTGATGAGGCCAGGCTTCCCCGATGTACAAGGAAGCCCCACGACTGAGTGGTATCAGGAATCTCTTACCTCGGAGGGCAGGAAGTAGCTCCTGGGCACGGTCAGGTTGCTCAGAGTCAGCCTTAGGAGAGCATCAGGAGGTCCAGTCTCTGGGCTCCTTTCCTCCTATGTCTGCCATCCCCGTTTCCTCCCCCAACCGCAGCCCCTGCGAGGGCACAAGCCACCTTCAACACCACCACTGTTTCGGTCTCTGTCCTGTAAGAGTGAAGCTGGAACCTCATAATCGGTACCCCCTTACAGCCATGGAAAGCCGAGAGGTTTTTAACATCTTCAGGCTGAACCATGCATGAGCTAAATGGGAGCCATACTCACCCCTGTCCTGCTTTAGAACTTGGTCTTCAGAAGTTCCATGGCATTCTCTAGAGGTGCACGCGTGGGCATCACTGGATGGGGACAGTATAAAGTCTCATGGCTTAGGGGGAACTACGGCTGCAGGGACGTGAGCTGGTAACATGCTGGTATGGAGTGAACAGGGTTTCCATCTGGTATAAGCTGGAGTCCCAGCTGGCACAGGCTGCATGGGCTGCATTATGAATAATGGGACATTCCCTCATGAAGGCTCCGTGCGGGACGGCAGTGACTCCAGGACACTGCGGGTCATGGGCCTTGCAACATGTCCTTTATAATGATCCTCCTCTTGGTTCACTCACTGGGCTTGTGACGGGTTATAGACAATGGCCTCTGGGACGAGTGCCCCAGGGTGAGGTCACTTGTATTTATCCATCACCTCACTTATTTCCCCACCTCCAGACACACATCCACACCGTCTCTGTCCCTCTACACAAAAGACCTGTGTCTTCTTTTATTTCCTCCTAGACTTCAGGGGACCATACCTCCAGAGCAAACATCATAAGCCATAGGAAAAGTTGTTTCTGTCTTTCCATGACTGCAGGGAAAGCTGCCTTTAACGCTGTATACGTGGTGAGGGAAAACATTTGTTTTTCTCTTCGAGTGTAGACTAGGGAGGTGAGTGTTCTGTTACAATGGGATGAGTGCTTCTAATACAAAAAAGTGAAAAATATAAAAGAGCTATGTTTTCAGATTAAAGTAGATTGACCATTTTTATCCTGCTAAATAGGTAAATTCTTCTCATGCCAGTATTGATCGCTTTGCATGTTATGGCCTCAATGTGTTTTATATATATGTATATATTTTTTATTTAAAAAAAACAGTAAAAAAACAACTCATGGAGGGTGAGGAGGCAAGACATAAAGGAATAAAAGGGACCCAGAAGATCAGATAACCTGCCCCATCTCACATATGACCCCAGCCTAATTAAACTGAATCTCCTTAGCCCAATAGGGATAGAAAGAAAGAAATGAGATTGTCAGGGGCCTAAGTCCATCTCATAACATTTTTCTATCTTTGAAGCATCAAACTGTTGCTTGACAATGGTTCGGACAGCTGCATAGCACCTGTCACACTTTCCCAGTCAAGGGGGAGGGAAGGTAGATTTGAAGGAACAGTGCCAGAGTATTAGACAAAAATGTCAGCAAAGACAGGTATTGAGTCCACAGCTATAGAGAGAGCTGGAAAAGACGCACCACAACTTACATTCAACGGACGAGAGCCTGCACCTCACGGCCTAATTAGTGGTCAGCCCCATAAGGAGGCAGAGTTTGTTTCCCTTCATTCTCTGAAACAGTATTGCTCAAGCTTGCTTTTGATCACACCTAAAATCCTTAACTCTAAACTTTTTGAAAGTTCAAACTAAAGGAACTATTATGATTAAAAACATAACAAAGCAGTGATAATTTTAGAATCTAGTCTTTAAAGATACGGTGGCTTCTTCCAAGATACAAAATATTGAATTATCCTCTGCTGCACTTCAAAACTCACTGTTAGGAAATAACATCCTCACTTCTTTGCTCTCTGAAATCATGCCTTTAGGGCTCTGTTTTGTTTCACTTTGATCCCTATTAAATACAAATAACCTCTAAGAATGTTGAAACATATAAGCTCCATCAGTCACTAAAATTAAGTGAGTAAATGTCAGATCTCTTTTTATTGGAAATCACAGAATTCATTTAATAGTACTACAAAACCGCTGGTACTTAAAGCTCCCTGCTTTATAGCTGCCTTTGTGTTTAACCTAACACAGAGGCTGTTTTATTTTGTGTTTCTGTATGCCCTGCCACGGGTTTCTCATGTTTAAAAATCACTCAAAAGTTATACCTCCGTACATGGGAGGTATGGGGGGGCAGGTAAGGGGAGATGGACAGTGGGAAAAGAAGGAACTGCTGAGGAGAAAAAGGGGCAACGCCAATGAGGCTTCCCTATGGCAGATGGAAACTGACTCACAGGAAAAAAATGTGAATTATTTGTTTACATTGAGTTTTTTCCTTCCTTAAAATGAAATAGAGTGACTTCGGGTCAGGACAAGATGGCGTAGATGAGTGTCTCCCTGCTCCTCCCCACTCTACAGAAATATAAACCCCGGAAACAGCACAAGAGACAATCAAGGAGAATGCTGAAAGGCTGTAAGAGGAAGGTGAGATGGTTTCCTCAGGACTTAAGGGACAAAATAGTGGCAGGGTGTCCCCAACTGGGGTAGATGACCTGGACCCATGGTGTCCCAATCCCTGACCTAACAAGGGAAGGCAGACAGGTAGGGTCATTCTTCTCCCAGTGGAAAAGGAGTCATGCTTGCAACATCAAGCATAAACCAAGCAGACCAAAATAACACCACAAAGGCTCTGAAAATTAAATTGCCATTGAAGCCACAGCCCACAATGTAAGCCAAGACCTATAAGTGAAACCTAAACAGGGGACTGCCTGTTAAAATGGAAGATTTAGATACAACCTAGAGTCTCCTGACATAATTGACAAAATGACCACAATACAACCTGAAATCATGTCGTACCAAGAACCAAGAAAATCACAACTCGAATGAGAAAAGGCAATGAACGGGTGGCAACATCCACGGACGTGAATCAGATATTGGATTATCGGACCAGAATTTTAGCGCAGTCATCATAAAAATGATTCAGCCATCAATATAAAGTCTCTTGAAACAGATGGAAAAATAGTTTCAGCAAGGAAATAAAATTAATTATTTTTAAAAACACATGGAAATTATAGAACTCAAAAATACATCACCAATGAATCGCTCACTGGTTGGGAGCAAGAGTAGAGTAGAGATGGCAGAGGATAAAAGCGGTGAACTTGAGGACACAGTAGAATTCACCCAATCTGCATAAGAGAGAAACTAGACTGAAAAAACAAATAGGCAAAGTGTAGAAGGATCACTCTGTATTATTTCTTACAGTTACACGTTAACCTACAATTATATTGATAAAAACTTTGTTAAGAAAGGAAATAGCTTTTCACTATCACATTAATAATTGAAATCTTTACTGCTGCATTTAACTGTCTCCTGGAACATGTACAAAACAACATCTTTTATGAGAAACAAGCGATCAGCACAGGCCGACTGGCCCTGAGCAGAACATACTGCACTCTGTTAACAAGAACGCTGCCTACAGCAAGTCATCGTTTGAATAGATGTTGAAAAATATATTTCGGAGCTTAGAAAGTTGACTTTTCTCATCTAACAGTTCCGCAGAGGGGCAGCTCCAGAGTTTCTATAGAGCTGGGCCTTCTTAGAGGCAACCCTTATTCATTGTATAAATTGGGGAGGGCTAAGCTACTAAAAGACTACATCAGAATATGACTCCTATTCTTCTGTCTTGGCCCTAAAACAGTGCAGGGCAGAAGTTCTTGGTTAGGATGCCTGTTCTGCAGTCCTAAACCTTCCCTCCTGTGGTACCCAAAGATCTAGCCACAGTCTCCAACCAAGCTTTTGTCAGAAATCAAGTTGACATTTTGATCTTTATTTGTACTTGCCTGGGTTCTATTTCTCAAGTGTGTCTAAACTTAGATAAAGAAGAAAAGGGCTTGAGGTCAGCTATGTGATTGGAAAGGGGAATGGCCATGCCAGTGGCAACAGTGCTATAGGTTGTACCACAAACACTTGGGAAAAGCGGCGTATGGAGATGGGAGAGAAGACGTGCAGCCTGCAGAACTAGTCCTGGTGCTCCTGCCATTGATATCAGTTTCATGTAGCATTACCCTTTTCAGTTTCCTTAATGATCCGTACAAACGGTATGATATTTCCAATCAGATTTAAGTTGGAGGAAGGCATATTCCATGTAGAGTGAATAACATGTTTAAGGATGCAGAATCAATTGCACAGATATTTTTAGGGATTTAAAAGTGTTCTAGGTGGAATGTAACGGTGGCAATAGCATCAATATGGGGCAGAGGCAAAAAATAATAGAAGCACCAGGGCCTGGGTGGTGGGGATGTAGGGTCTGGACCATAAAGGGCCTTGTGTGCTGTGCAAAGGAACGTGATCCTTATCTTGGAGTCGACAGGGAACTGATGGTGTATTTACTTTCTGCTTCTCTGAGATGAAGAAAAGAGAATTTAAATTTGTATCTCTCCTCAGGGTTTAGAGATTCGTCTTCTAACTACACACTAGATTTATGATAATGCTCACTTTCATACCATGCCTCTCAGAGAGCTAGCATATTGGTTTTTAAATTCCAGTGGGTTTAGGAATCAGGTGAGTTCTCTGTTAACCATGGTGATCCCTGGACCCCACCCTCAAAGAGCCTGGTTGAGTTGCTCTTGAGTGGGCTCTGGGAAGCTGGGTTCATTCTGAGAGCCCAGGTCTTTGGATTATACTCTGAGGAGGACTGTAAATGGTTACAATTTAAAGAAAATTCCTATTCCTCCTGTCCTGTGAACAAAGGATCTGAAAGTACTTTCAGATGGAATTAGCCATGTTGGTCCCAGCCTCCACTAGAGGGTAGTATATATCAGAATTTTGAGTTTTGAACAAAACGTGTTTAAATTGTGTGATTTTGTTGTTGTTGTTGGTTTGGGGTGTTTTTTGTTTGTTTGAGGATCAGAGGGTTTAGCACTTTTTCTTCGATGTGAATTCTTTTCCACATGGAAATGTTAAAAGGAAAAGCATTCTTTGGAAAAGTGCTTTTCCCTCTTTAGTTTTTTTTTTTTTTTCCTAGTTAAATCCAATGACTTGCTCAGGTTAAAATAGCTCCTCAATTGCTAATGCATTGTCACTCTGGGTGATGCAGTTATAGGATGCTCGTGATAATACCTCCCCTATTTTACAGATGAGGGACATGAGCCCTAGGAAGAAACTAGCTCAAGGCCTCCACAGTTAGCAGTGGAGTTGGAAATAGACCCCAGGTGGCCTGACCATCAGTTCAACATCATTTTCCATAAGTCATCTTACAAAAAGTTTAGATTATTTTAGGAGTACTGGGGATGGAGAAACCAATACCGCATTATCAAACTTTAGTTCTTTTAGCTACAGTTCTAATAAGAGTCAGAGCCTGAAATACTCATTTGAAACAGCCTTGAGAGCTGTATGAAGTAACCCTACTGAATGACTTTACAAATCTGATGTCTCCTCTCTAGATGAAGCTCCCCATTTCTCCTTTTCTTTTTTTCAACTGGGTTAGACCAGTTCTGAGTTATAACTCTTTGATTTCTGTCTTTTCATCTTGTGCACATGGTTTTGTTGTTGTTGTTTTTTAAATGGTGGAAGCTTCTAAGTAAAGACAAAATGAATTAGGACTTAAAAATAGCAAGTGAGCCTTGTCAAATAAGGGAAATGGGTATAAATGCTCCAGTAAATCAGCCAGTTTATATTTTAAGTGGTCTTGGCTTTGATAAAGAAACCTGTGCAAAAGGGTTGCACACTCTCTCTCCTTCTCTGTCTGTCTGTCTGTCTCTCCTTTTTTTTTTCTTTTCTGACATGGGGCATTTGCTTCACTGAATGGCTTAGCGTCTGGTGAAGCCATGTGCTTTTTTTTGGCATGGTTCTCACCTCCATGAAAAGAAAAAAATGGCTTTTTCTTGGAAGGATGTTGCCCACTTTCGATCTAGGTCCTAGTATTTGGCCAGCCCAGCAATGGTATTATGGTATTATCCTCATGAGGAAGTAGAAGTAGTGTTACTTCCTTGGTGCGATGGGAATGGTTTCCTGAGATGGAAGATTTAACAATTTAATTAGGGTATAAGAAGGCGTCACTAGGCAGTAACCTAACATTTCCCCCTTTTTAATGGGAAACCACCAGTCATTTCATGCCCTTTAAAATGGTATCTCCTAAGCATCTCACTTATATGAAACCCTAAATTCCCAAGGTGTAAACCAGCCTTACTATCATAATAAAAACTAAATTTGTCAAGTTCCTAGTAAGTGTCAAGCAATGGGCTAAGAATTTAATCCATCAGATCATATTTATCCCCCATAACAACCTTATGGGGTAGTTCCTGTTATTATCCCCATTTTACAGATGATGAAACTGAGACTCACATGGACTAAGGAATGAATATTAAAAAACTAGAAGTAGAGGAGTCTTTACTTAAATTAAGGCAGTCAAAGTTCAAATGCCTGTACTTCACCACTCTGCTATCCCATGTTTAATTTACATACAGCCTCTAGGATGGCAGCACAGAGAGAAATGTATCCAGTGAATGGCTTTGTGCAGAACCCCATTTAAAGTTGAAACATGATGGGACTTCCCTGGCAGTCCAGTGCTTAGAACTCCATGCTTCCACTGCCAAGGGCCCAGGATTGATCTCTGGTGGGGGAACTAAGATCCCACAGGCCATGTGGTGTGGCAAAAGAAAAAGAAACAAAGTTGAAATATGATGTGTATCTATCTTCTCTTTAAGGTTAAGGTGTTCTTAGCAGGGGGAAAGGTGAATTATTGGCCACACCTCAGCCAGTAAGAATAGCCTGCAAAAGCTGAGATAGGGTTAATGTCTAGGATAAAATTCAAGCCAGACCTGATTTTCATGCTCTATTTACTGTAGCAGACTGGAGTCCTTCCTTCAGAATCTCTGAAAACAGAAAGAATAAATAGCAAATATATTAAAAGGACCAGAACCTAGACATGCGGTACATATTCACATTAGAGATGGGTGTTATTTCAGATATATCTTAAATTACAGTCTGGGGGCATCTGGGTATGTGCCTCAATTCACGAGTCTAAAGCTCCATCTTTACAAGATTATCCAGAGCGCTCACTGAAACCTGCAAGTGGGGAAAGAAAAGCACTGAAAGGAAAGAGAAACACTGAAATTCCTACTCCAAGGAGGCAGTGAGGTATTGGCCCAGGTATGTACTGGGTGGTCCAGGTACCACAGGTAGTATCTGAGATGATGCAAGATGGTACATGAATACATTTTTATTTATACATTTATAACATTTTATAGAGAAATGTTAATAGTTGCATAGTAATTAAATAACATAATACAATTATGTATAACAATACCTTTATAACATTTTATAGAGAAATGTTGATAGTTGTGTATTAATTAAATGAGTTTTGGGGGGAAAACCTAGCATCTAAAACCAGTGGTTTTTATGGATAGTTCTTATGATGCATCTGTGTTTTAAGGAGTGAGCAAACAAATTTGATTCAAACAAAATATTAAGTGAATAATATTAATAGTGATAGACAGATATGGGAAGAATTTTGAAAGTGTTATACAAGAGGGAGTGAAGTTTGGGAAACTTTAGTATAGGAGAATCAGCATATGATTAAGGCTCTAGATACGTGGGTCCAATTTCTGGTTCTGAAATGGATCAACGATATGACTATGGATAAGCCATTTCACACCTCTAATCCAGAGTAGCTTTGATGATAAAATGAGAGATTTAGACCAGATCAGGGAGGCCCTCCCAGGGACCATGGACCCATTAAAGACTTTGGCATTACCACAGAGGATCTGAGAACTCAAGGACTCAATAAGCACTGACTTGGGATTGAATCCATACATCTTACTGATAAACATATGACTGGTTTACAAAAACACATAGATGCTGTCATGATTACTTATGAATTTAATTAACTTGAACTAATTTAAGTGAAAGCTCTACGTGAATGCATAGGTACTTGAACTACATGCACATTCTCCAACAAACAGATGCTAAAAGTACAATTGATATGTTTGATATCGTCATACATCCATGCAGATTTTCCCTATTAATATAGTTTAAACTTCCATACTGTGGAAAAATTGCAACTGTGCACAACACAGAAAGGTGGCCCAAGAGATCACGAACAGAAGCTAATTAGTTCGCCTGTTACGTGGTAGTGCTGAGGGGAAAATACCCTCATTTGATCTTTACCTGACCTAGAATATCTGCACACAGAAAAGCCACACACATCCTGATGACCTTACATACGCAGACCAATTGCAAAAAAAGTAGATTTGTAGATAACTGTTTCTGATAGAAATTACCTCAATGATGACAATGGTAATAATGATTGAATTGCACCTGCTTATTTAGTATATAATGTGTGTGTGTATACGTCAGATGCTGTGCTTAGTACTTTATGCATCTCTAATCTTCCGGTTTCCCTGAAAACTAAGTATGAATACCCCTCATTTGTTGTTGATGAGACTGAAAGTCAGAGAGGTTGAGGTTTTTGCCCAAGTCTGCAAATCCATAAGGTGCCAATACCACGATTCAACTCCAGGAACTCTGGTTCCAAATGTCACCTATTTCCACCATGCTATCCTGTTCTGATATAATGAAAGGGGAGAACTCTAAACAGACATAGGCATAGGAGAAAGAGCTGTCAGCATATGTTCAGCAGAATTTTCTTTGAAGGAAGATAAAGGCTCTGAGATTAAAAGAAGAGATGATGCTATCATATAAGACTCACTGGTGGTCACAGTTAGGATTAGGCCAGAATTGAGAGTGAAGTAAATTTTCACAGCTAATGGCCCATCACTATATCTCCTGTCAGTTATTGAAAAGGTTTTCTCAAAAGTTAAGCTACTGAGATAATAACAGGATTCTGATGACTGCCTCCATACGTATAGAACTGTTCAGACTTATATTTTCTGCAGCATCAATTGGCATCTTCCAACAACCTGGCAATTTGAGGGACTAAAGTGATGTCAAAAGCTTATGGCTGATTGCTTGAATTAAACATTATAACCATAGTATTTCCACAGTTGTTCTATGTCAAGGAAATGCCTATGAGACAAGCCCAGTGGGAAAGGAGTTAAATAAGATTCTGACTACGTGATCATCTGCAGAATGGCTTGGGACATGGTTATTTGCACTCCGGCTACAGTGAATAGGAAAGAAAGGAAACTCATTCATCCTTTCATTCAAAACATATTTGATGAGTTCCTGTCATGTAGAGATGACTAATTACTAAAGAATGCCAGAAAATGATATAAAAAATCAGAGTCTGAGAATTCCCGATCTTTATCCATCATCTATCATCAAGACAGATTTTCTAATTAGAAGTGCATGATTCCTTCTGGCCACTGTTGTGTATACATAACAGTGATTTACGATACTATAGTTGTCAGAAAACTGGACGAAGAGCCAGGGAGAAGTGATTAAGTCCTAATTTTCCTGCTTAACCGGCTACGAGATCTTGGATAAATCAAAGAAACTCTCTGGGATTCAGTATATATGGAGATAAGATCATGTCAAGTCAAAGAGAAATCTAAAGCAATGATCCTTTCCTCCATCTCATAGAAACTATTTCCTCTCCTCCAAAACTATATGAGAGAATTCCAGGATTCAGAGACACTCATGAAATAACATCACTCCAAGATGTGTGAAATCAAGATATTATCTGGTGTCCTGCCAGGGTCTCAGGTGGGCAGGAAGCAGTTTTACTTTTTCCTATGCAACTCCTGGAGTAGCCACTTGGTGGCGCCAGATGGCCTATGTTTGTTTTTTTTGCAACCAAAAACTTCCAGAAACATTTTTTTCCATACTTATAAGGCTCCCAGGGAGTTTTCTCCTCTTTGGTATTTATAAATATTTTCAGTCAGGGTTTAATCCATAAAAAGGTATTAAAGGGGAGATCTGGAAATCTTGAGCATGAAGTAAACTGAGGGAAAAATAAAGGAGAAATGAAACTAAGGAGAAAGGTAGAGGAAGGAAACAAATGTGATACCCAGCAAAGTGTCACGAATGTCAGATTCAGAAACACATTCAAGTAATTACCTTTAATCATAAGTTAAAGAGGTGGTATGGTCACTCGCAGCACCAACACTCTCATCTATAAAATGAAGATAATGAGTCCTTATCTGCCTTAAGGGAAAGACGATGGGATGGTTTAGGCTAGCTTCCAGTTCCAGGACCACAGTTTCTGTTAAAGAGACTGATTAAATTGATACCCCACTTACCTATCAGGATCCTCTCTCCCCACCACGGTAGGAGGATTCTAAGCAGAATGGGTTTATCTGGCCAAGATGGCAGTTACATGTTCAGGTTCAGAGAGTCTTCATAAACCCCATGTTCACTGTGCCTCCATCACCCAAGCCATCTCATGTCCTTGGTGACCTATGACACCAGCCTCCTAGATGGCCTCCCCTCTCCCTGCCTTCCTTTCTGTAACCCATTCCGCATCCCGCTGCCTGAGTAAATTAAGACATGCACTCTCCTCCTTCAAACCCTTCGATGGCCACCCATGACATTTAGAGTAAAATCCAAACTCCTTCCTGTGGATGCCAAGGTCCTACATGATCTGGTGTCTGCCTGCCCATGGCAGACAGTGCTGGTTGACTATCCAATAGCATATTAATGTTCTTTCTTATGAGCAGAAACCTGATGCCGTGACAGCATGAGCTCAGTCATAAACTCTCAACTCCCTGGATTCATGTGAGTTAGGCGTGGCCAGACAATCCTTTTCTAGCTAATGAAATATGAGGGGAAGACTTCTGGTGAGGTCCTTCTGGAAAGCTTTCTTCCCCCATCATTTTAGAAAAGGACAAATTCAGCATGCATGGGACTTCTACCCTTCACCCGTCTTCTTCCTGCCTTGATTAGGAATGGAATACCCGCAGAGAGAGAGACTATTTTATAACCATGAGGATAAAGCCTACATGATCAATCTAGGCAAACGATAAAGGTATCTTGAGGCCCTGATAGCATAGAATGTGATACCAGCTTGGACCGCCTACCTCTAGATTTTTTCTTATGTGATAAAAATACACTTATTTCGGTTAAGTGACAGTTGTCCAGTTTTTGTTTCAAGTTGCCAAAAATAATTTTATGTAATATTCTCTCTGATTTTATCTTTTACATTTCCCCCTGACTCATCCCACTTGGTACAGATGTGCTGTGCTGTGCTCCCAGATCTTCCCTTTCAAACAGAAAGGGCTATTTTCCTACCTTTTAGGAAGATTGACAGCATTCACTTCTTAGACTTAGAGGATTGCCTTGTTTGAAGAGGAGAGCCATCTTTCCCAAAGTTTCGCCCTCTTTCTGAGGCAGCCTACATACAATGTCTAAGAGACTTAAGGATGGAAATCCCAGCGCCATCCCTTCTCCAAAGGAGACAACCATGAAGGACTCTTCCAAATTCAGAGTTATTGTGGGGTTGGATGAGGCCTTTCTTGAGACTGTGTCATAGCCCAGCTACTCTCTCTTTCCAACATTGGTTCTTCCCTTTCCTTCCCTTTTAAAGGTATTGATCCCCAAAGTACTCCCTAATAAACCTCCTGCATGGTTTTTGGGGGTATTTTTTTGTTTTTGTTTTGTTTTGCAACCTATATATTTTATTAATCCTCCTACATGTTAATCACCATTTAGGAGTCTTCTCAGGGAGCCTAACTCTCAAAGGACCTGTGTCCCTTCCAGGCTCAAGCACTAAAACCTCCCTGTGCTCTTCTGGAGCCTCTTCCCTTCCTGTGAGGAGTGTGGAGTCCAGGTTTGAGAAGGAGGGGACACAGGATTGCTGAGTCACTGCATGGAGTATAGCAGCCAGAGGGAGTGCTTGTCTACAGCAAATTTTGAGTCATCAAGAAATACATTTTTCTGTGTTAAACCACTGAGATTTGGGAGTTGTTACCAATGCCTAAAGCTAGCCTAGCCTGTTACAGGGTTTCGACTACACAAATGCAACAAAAACTTTCCAGCACTATTTTTGAAAGGCCTTTTGCTTGTCAAGATAAAAATAATGTGGTCTCTTTTCAGCCACCTATAGACTCCCCCTTACATATCGCGTTTAAAAAAAAATCACAGGACAGAAGTCAGGAGGCATTTTGTAAGAGATGAGAACCATTTTAAAATTTGAAATAAACCCTTTTCCTCAAAATCAAGGCATAACACCAGTTCTTACCTCCTCTGGACCAGTCTTTCTAAATTTTCATGATATTGTTCTATTCTTAGGTTCTGCCATTTATCACCTTTCTTTTGGGTTTGGCTGAGCCACGAATCATCTGGAAATTTTGCAGTACACTGTTTCAGGACCTGACCCAGCCAAGGCCTTGCTTATAGCTGTTCATTGCTAGTCCCTTTTTTAGGAAGAATACTTTAGATAAAGGTTCTTCTCTAAAATGGCAGAAGCTGGACACAAAACTTCCATTAAACAAGAAGTTTACAGTAAGGAACCATGCTCTGCTTAGCACTTTGCAAGAAACTATTGGGTATGGTCTCTTGCACAGAGGCATATAAGATATTCTTCTGCTGCTGCTCTGACTGCCGCCTTAACTACTGCCATCAGCTGCCGCTTACTGGTCTTCAGCAATGTGCTTGGCTCTGTGCTGACCTCTTTAGAGATGTTACTAAATGTGGTTATCCTGTCACCCCTTCATGGTACAAATTCAAACCCACACCCCTTGCATTGGAAGGTGAACTCTTAACCACTGGACCGCCAGAGAAGTCCCCAAGTTCTTATTCCTATTTTACAAGCAAGGAAACTGAGACTTAGAAAAGACAAACTTTCCTCAAATTCTGCAGCTACATAACATTAACACCAGGATTCGAAACTGGTTTTTCTGATTAAGAGCACATGCATTTAACCACAGAACTCCGCTGACTGCCATGTGGGGAAAGAAGAGAGTCATAAATGCAGGGCAAGAAGAGAGTCATAAATGCAGGGCTGAGATATTCCTCCCGTCAGCCCGTCTGTTTACCTCCTGGCTGCTTTGTACTTTGCTTAGGATCCTAGAAGTTGCAACACAGGAGATACTTTTTCAGTTTGGAAGGATTCATTTTATTACTTTTTATATAAATTTATTTATTTATTTATTGGCTGCATTGGGTCTTTGTTGACGCACGTGGGCTTTCGCTAGTTGCGGAGAGTGGAGGCTCCTCTTCGTTGCGGCACGCGGGCTTATTGCGATGGCTTCTCTTGTTTCGGAGCACAGGCTGTAGGCACGTGGGCTTCAGTAGTTGTGGCACGCGGGCTCAGTAGTTGTGGCTTGTGGTCTCTAGAGCACAGGCTCAATAGCTGTGGCACACGGACTTAGTTGCTCCGCAGCATGTGGGATCTTCCCGGACCAAGGATTGAACCCATGTCCCTTGCATTGGCAAGTGGAATTTTAACCACTGCACCACCAGGGAAATCCCTGGAAGGATTCATTTTAAATAAAAAAAGAGTAGTTCGAGATCCCTTTAAAAGGTCATTTTAAAGCTAGTACAAGTGAGTTTTCCCCTTGATTTCAGTGTTAAATCGCTCTTGCAAGGAGTCCCTGAAAGTTTTTTTCCTCCCACCAGCCAGATTTTGGCTGACAGATTACATCTTTGCCTGAGAAAATGCCACCAGACTAAACCCCGCCACATCCGCGCTCCTTTGTGCCAGTGATGTGTTTTCAGGGATGAGGATGCAGCCAGTGAGCATGTCCAGAGAGGGTAAGGGGGGGTCATACAGGCCATCTGCATGGCTCTCCAGCTCGCTGGGCTGCTTTGAGATCCTCCCTGGGACATCCTTTACACTGGGGTACTATCCACCAGGCACTGAAGAAGCATCTCCCCTTTCTATAAGACACTCTCTGTCGGGGACTGCTGTTCATGTGTATCTTCCTTAAATGGCCACCGAAGCTACAGAGAAGACAGAGACCTGTAAGACTGAATTTGGGTGGTGTCAAGTGGATGGTAACGTCTGCTACATTATACAGCCAGCTGTTCAGCTCTTGCAGCTGAAAGCAAAACGTCTTCATGTGCTGCAGGGGCGATTCTGTTCCCTGCTTTCCTTTCCTGGGAGGCTGCGCTTCAGCATCTGGCTCCAGGAATTCCCGTCCATCCAACCTAGCCCTCAAGGAGGAACGTGTCTCAGTGGTCCAGAGGAGACCCCCAGGGCCTAGCTGCTCACCACACTGCCTTCCCCTGCGGCGTCCCTTGCATGGCTGAAGGGAAGCAGGATTAAACCAGTGTTTCCTAAAATATATTCAATTCTTTCTCATAACAATTGTTGATTCACAATGAATATAAGCATATCGAATAGCTACTCAATCCCACGGCTCCTTTTTCTTCTCTCTCTAGGCGAAATCTCTTTTAATGTCTTTACATTCTCTTTCTAGGTGAAATCATCCAGTCCTGTGGATTTAAACACCATTGAAAGTCTTGACTTCCCAAATTACAGTACGTCCCCTACATATGAACCTTCAAGTTGCAAACTTTCAAAGATGCGAACATGAGTTCACATGTCCAATCGCGTAATTTAGTTCATTTGTCTGGCATACATTGTCACATGTGTTCATCCTCTACAAGTGGTTGTGCTTTTGCGGACTTTACAGTCCTGTATAGAGTACAGTGGTACAGTATCTATATTTCAAGCCCAGGATGTCCGTAAAAGCAGCAGTATATAGCCGATTGTGTTAGTTGGGTTCCTAAGCTAACTTTGTTCGACTTACGAACAAATTGGACTTAGAAATACACTCTTGGGTATATTAACACATATATGTGGAATATAGAAAAACGGTACAAATCAACCGGTTTGCAAGGCAGAAATAGACACAGAGGTAGAGAATAAACATATGGACACCAAGTGGGGAAAGCGGGGAGGGTTGGGGGGGAATGAATTGGGAGATTGGGATACCAAATTGTACACTCTAAATATATGCAGTTTATTGTGCGTTAACTGTATTGCAATAAAAATTCTTAAAAAAAAAAAAAAAAGAAAGAAACAGGCTCTTGGAATGGAACTCACTTGTATGCAGGGGAATTACTGTATATGTCAAGTTTAACCTTCTCCCTGGAACACTAAACTTGTTTACCCCAGTGCCTGTTTGACAGCATCGCTTGTAGTTATCACAGGCCTTCAAACTAAAGATATTTAATTCCAATTTCTTCACTTCTTCCCCTTGCATTTTATTTGTGTATCTTCCAGTCTTTCCCATATTCTGTCAATCAAATCAGAAGCCAAGTGCATTGGTCAGAGTCCAATCAAGAGAGAGAAACCACACCAGTGATTTGAACAGAGAATTGTTCAAATACAAAGAATTGTTAACTAGGTGTAGAGTTGTTAACCACATAATTGACAAAACCAAAGAACACTAAGTTATTATAGAAGTGATTGTTGAAGGAACAGCCACCAGCTGGAGAACCAAGAGAAAAGGTCAGAGTTCATTGAAATTAGAGGTGAACAGACATAGAGAACAAATGTATGGACACCAGGGGGGGAAGAGGGTAGGATGGATTGGGAAATTGGGATTGATGTATATACACTATGTATGAAGTGGATGGCCAGTGAGTGCCTACTATATAGCAGAGGGTAAAAAACAAAACAAAACAAGGTATGATCTATTTGTAGGACATATATTAAGTTAACCTTAAAAATGCATTCCACTAAAAAGGAATGAAATGGAGCTATATGTAATGAGGTGGATAGACCTAGAGTCTGTCATACAGAGTGAAGTAAGCCAGAAGGAGAAAAAAAAATACTGTATGCTAACTCACATATACGGAATCTAAAAAAAAAAAAAAAAAAAAAAATGGTACTGATGAGCCCAGTGACAGGGCAAGAATAAGGATGCAGATGCAGAGAATGGACTGGAGGACACGGGGTTGGGGGAGCAGGGGGCAAAGGAGAAGCTGGGATGAAGTGAGAGAGTAGCATAGACATATATACACTACCAACTGTAAAACAGATAGCCAGTGGGAAGCTGCTGTATAACAAAGGCAGATCAACTCGATGATGGGTGATCCCTTAGAGCACCAGGACAGGGAGAGCAGGAGGGAGTCACGGGAGGCAAGGGATATGGGGATATGTGTATAAATACAGCTGATTCACTTTGGTGTACGTCAAAAGCTGGTACAAGAGTGTAAAGCAATTATATTCCAATAAAGAGCTTTAAAAAAAATGCATTCCAATATACATTAGGTCCAGACAAATACTGCTTGATTACACTTCTACGAGGTACCTAGAATAGTCAAATTCATAGTCAGAAAGTACACTGGTAGATGCCAGGGGCCGGGGGTGGGGGATGGGAAAGGGGAATGGGGAGTTAGTGTTCGATGGGGACAGAGTTTCAGTTTAGGAAGGTGAAAAATCGGGAGCTGGATGATGGTGAGAGCTGCACAACAATGTGAATGTACTTCGTGCCACTGTAGTGCACAGTTAAATAGGGTTAAATAGTATGTTTTATATTACATGACTTCTGCAATCAAAAAAGGTTAAAAAAAAATTAGAGGTGAAGCTTAGACATCTGAGGAAACAGTGCCAGTTGGCACTGGTGTCTCTGAGAGGAGGGCGATGAGGCTGGCTCTGTGAGCGTCGGAAAACTGCCACCTGGGTTAGCCTCTGCCATGGGCAGGAAGAGCTTCTGCTGGTGGGAATATAAATTGGTACAACTAGCATGTACCATACTGGTACAGCCAGTATGGCGGTTCCTTAAAAAACCAGAAACAGAACTACCATATGACCCAGCAATCCCACTACTGAGCACATACGCTGAGAAAACCATAAGTCCAAAAAGAAACATGTACCACAGTGTTCACTGCAGCACTATTTACAATAGCCAGGACATGGAGGCAACCTAAATGCCCATCAACAGATGAATGGATAAAGAAGATATGGCACATATATACAATGGAATATTATTCAGCATAAAAAGGAATGAAATTGAGTTATTTATAGTGAGGTGGATGGACCTGGAGTCTGTCATACAGAGCGAAGTAAGCCAGAAAGAAAAAGACAAATACCGTATGCTAACTCATATATATGGAATCTTAAAAAATGGTACGGATGAACCCAGTGACAAGGCAAGAATAAGATGCAGATGTAGAGAACGGACTTGAGGACACAGGGTGGGGGGTGAAGGGGAAGCTGGGACGAAGTGAGAGAGTAGCACTGACATATATACACTATCAAATGTAAAATAGATAGCTAGTGGGAAGCTGCTGCATTACACAGGGAGATCAACTCCATGACTGGTGATAACAGAAGGGTGGGATAGGGAGGGTGGGAAGGAGTTGCGGGAGGGAGGGGATATACGTATAAATACAGCTGATTCACTTTGTTGTACAGCAGAAACTGGCACAACAGTGTAAAGCAGTGGTACTCCAATAAGGAGCATTAAAAAAAAAAAAAGAAAGAAAGAATTTGGAGGCTGCAGCGACTTTTATGGGAGCAGAAAGCCTACAGGAAGGACCCAGGCCCTTCTCTTTCCTCCTGCTTTTCCGTCTCTCTGTCACACTCGCTATTAGCAGAGCCTGACAGGGAGCAGCTGGGAAAGCAGAGAGGTGGTTTGTACGTCCCAGCCCCAGCACCACAGGGAGTGTAGAAGGGCAACCTTCAACCTGGGAGAGACAATAACTTAATAATCAACCTATCAGTTATTAGCCACTTGATAATTCAATTATCCTTAGTTCTTTCTGTTTAACTACAGCAGCAAATCCACCAGGAAGTCCTAATATTACTCTCTCCAAAAGAATCTTTAGTTTTGTTGACTTTTTTCCTTATTCTCCAACATGAAGTTGATCTAACGTTCCATAACCCCTAACCTTGACCATGGTAATATCTGTCTTACTGTATTTCTACATTTCACTCTTGCTCTCTTCCAAATTACTTATTCATTAAAGCAAGGTTTATTGGGCACCTGTTATGCACCAGGCACGGACCCAGGCGCTTTGATTACAACAGTGAACAAAACAGATGAAGCCCTGTCCTCGTAGAGCTTTCATCTGTCACTCATGTCGACACAAAGCAGCAAGGTGGCTCTATTAAAATAGACTTTGTGCTTAAAACCCTTCAGAGGCTTTTCTGTTTCAAACAGAACAAAAGCCAAACTCTCTTTATGAAGTATAAAGCCCGGTATGATCTGATGACCTACCACCTCTCCAGACTCCGTGTTCTCCCTCTTCTTCTCTGTGCTTTGAACACACTGGCCAAATTTCAGTTTCTTGGACAGGCCAAAATTTTAAGTAAACATCTTCCTTGTTAGACATATGTCTCCCCTGTTAGACTGAAAGTTTCATGAGAGCAGGATCAGTGTCTATAGTTTAGCAAATAGTGCCAGGTACTCTATAAATGTTTGTAGAATGAATTAATCAATTAAAAGCTCCAGGAAATCAATTTAATGTTGTTTAACCCAGCAATACCCAAACTTATTTGGCTACAGGATCATTCTTATAATACCTCTCAACTTTCCTGAAGAACTTGTGTTTTGTTAATACACATTGGGGAACATAAGCTTTCAGCTGGATCCTCTCTGGCCCCTTGTTTAACTCCAGTAGAAAACACCTTTCGGCCACAGAGTACTTAGAGTCAAGTTTTACTCTCTCAAGATGCAAACAGAAAAGGATTTATGGGTCCTTTTTCTGAGACCCCAGGAGGCATCTTACATTGGAGACAAAGCTTTAGTCATTGAGTTCTAAAAAGATTGGATTCCAGGGCCAACTCTCATCTGTACAGTGAAGATTACAATTCTGACATTTCAGAATTGTTGGAAGGGTATAATGCAATAAAACACACAAAGCACCTGGTATAACAGGTAGCACAGAGTAGATTCTCAATAAATATTAACTCCCACACTTTCACCTATTCCCTTTTGTCTATCTGGTGAGAAATAAATAGCTAACAGTCTGCAGAGAATAATGGAGAAATACAGGCAGCATAACCTTGGCAAGGATTTTATTAACTAGTAGTGGACAGGATTCTCAACTAATGCATTTTTATAATTTTTCATCTGTATCATTTGCTCAGCTCTCCAGTAAATATAAGACATGGTCCTGCCCTTGAGAATTTTAAAACTAATTGGGGAAAAACAACTAACCCAAAAGAAATGACTTGAGTGATAAAGATGCTAGTAATAGGAAATGAGAGATATAAGAAAGGAGGCATGAGGGTTGACATATCTGAGGTTCTTTCATAAAGGCATGGATTTGTGATTTCTTTTAGGAAACCCCCTGTACTGAGCAGTTTAACAAAAGCTTTTGGATGGAGTTGGGGAACTCCACCCCCAGATAAAGTGAGATTCTGATTTAACGTGTCCTTCTAAGATCACGGCACATATTAAGGCGTCTGTCCTCGTAAATCCTCAACTAAAGAAAGATCCAAACTACTTTCTAAAACCTGATTTCTCAGCAGAGTACTTCACTGCAGACCCTGGTGAAAACATTGGGTAATGATTACCCAATCATTAGTTAAATCCATGTCACCTGTTCGCCTGCCTTCACTAATCATGGTCGTTTCAAGTGTTGCCACAAAAGCATTGCTTGTCCTCAAAGCGGCACCTCGCGGAAGCTATAGGACGTTCACCTGAGTCATTTTCCAGGAACTTGGACTCAGCTGTGTCTAGCGCTGGCTGACCTTGTTAAGCCAAGAGAGGACCCCTGACCCTCCAACTGGGCATGCGCCAGTGTCCACTCCGTGACCTTTTGACGTCAGAGGGCAGAAAACTCCACCCTCAGATCGTGCGGAGACAGTGCAGAGGCCTGCAGCCTAGTTACGCCTGCGCAGAAGGCTCCTGCGCCTTTTTTCCAATCGCCTTTCCCCACGTGCCCCCACGCCTCGGGTCGCCCCGCCCCTCATCCTATAAATACCCCACGCCCATTGTTTTCCAGCGTTTTACCTTGCGGGCGGGCGGGTGGTTTGGGGTTCGTTTTTCTCTGTTTTTGTCTCTCTTCCTACTAAACCTCCTTTTTTGCTGTAGTCGTCGGGGTCTCAGCATTTGAGTTTAGTGAGTGCCGGACGAAGCGAAGCTGGTTCCGTAACTCTGGGAAGTGAAATGGTCAGGCTAATTTTTCTTCACGAAAACTGAAAGTCGCTTTAACTCTCAAAAGTCTCTGTCCTCTACCAAGGGAAATGGAAACTAAAGAGAAAAAAATAATAACAGGACTACCCTGTGGAGGGAGAGGGCTGGAAGGGATTCAACAGAATACTATTTCTGCAAAAGGCCGTCACCGCGGGTCTCCTCGGAGAAAGCCGTGAAGTGAAGGAAGGCCCTGTGGTCCCCGTCCCACAAGCCTAATTTGTGAAAGTAAATGAGATTAGAGTTCGGGGAGGCAGCTGAAGGGTGGCTGTGAGAGTTTGTTGCACGCCGAGTGTGAGGTATCAGTGAAGCTCACAGGAAGACCTTAAATATGAAGTTAGGTTACGAAGAGTGATGTTCCTCAACAATTAGGATAAAATGTAAACCGGGCTTTTAAAATGGGGTCTGCTGAACTTTATAACTTATCGAGGGGACACGGGTGAGGGAGAGTGGGCAAGTCAGATGTCCTGCACCCTTCTGTCAGCCCAAGCAGCTCCAGTCTGGCTTCTTACTGTCTTAATTCTGTGTCTGCAAAATGTATTCACTGCTTTAAAAAGATAGTTACAGTACTAGGTGATTCGAGGATTCTCCAGATTCTAAGTGTGAATTTATAGAACTGGGAGTGTTTCCAGTGCAAAACAAACCCTGTTTAAAGTTCTCCTAACGGTGGCTACTTTCTGGGATTACGGCTTTTCTGTGAGGTGGCACTTTTTTTCCACATTGCATTTCTTAACTTTCCTGTGACCCTACTGACTTTACTACAGCTTTCAGTATTACGAAGGCAGAAATTTTTCTGTTAAAGGCAGTCTAATGAAGAGAGAAAATCGTACATGGTATTTGTCAAACAAAATTCTAGCTTAATGAATTGGCTAATGATTCGTCTTTAACATTGAATTTTTGTAGGAACATGTGTTGGTCATACAAACACTTGAGAATCCACAAAACAGTATGTTGGTGAGAGGCATCCGCTAAAACACCCATCAGATATTTACTAAAAAAACCCAAAGGAAGGACATAACAGGAAGATGGAAAGAAACAAAGGTTGAAAAGTGAAATAAGAGGGAGGGGGGAAAAAAAGGGAAAGCAAAGATAGAAACAGCTTATAGAAAATCAAGATGGCTTTTTTTTTTTTTTTTTTTTTTTTACTAAAACCTGCGTGGTTTTACCTTCCTCTCGTCCTCATTCTTCAGCTATTCTCCTATTGCTCAGTCTTCTGAACAGCTGATTAAAAGGGCAGGAGTGGCGATTGTGAAAATGACTAAAAAGCAAAGGAAAAGAGAATTGAGAATAAGGTTTGTAGGAACCCAGCCCAACCAAGTCTACTTTACTTGCAACAAACATTATTTAGACCAACCTTGCAAAACTCTGATCCTGAGATACAGAGGAAAGAGGGAATCCAAAGGCAGGAACTTGTATTAAATGACTTTCATCAACAATCTATTTCGCTTAGATAGGATGAAATTTCTTTTAGGCCTGATCGGTCCTAATTTCCATGAGGATTTAGCTTTGAGCTAGATTACTTGCACCTGGAGGAAAGGAATCACTAAAAATAGCCTTTTCATTCTCAGTGCCCAGTGCATAGTTAGTGCAGCTGAATTAAATAAAATTACTTAACTAATGCTGACCAGAGATATAAAAGTAAAGAAAATGATTTTCATTAGTGAATCAGGTACAACTGAACTGAATCTCTAATTACTCAAATGGTTTCCACAATGATGTTTGACTGCTTTTCTCTTAGTAAAAACAGTGTCCAGTTAGGGAAAAAAATGTTAGCTAATACGAGTTCTGTGGAGTTTTCTAAGCCCCATTTAATTGGAAAATCTGAATGATCAAAGAAATATCAAACACCCATCATCAAGCACAGGATTTTAGGTAGCACTGAGCAAGACCAACACCATCTATGTCTGATGAAACTTCCAGTCAATAGAGATGATGGATATTAAATAATTACCTAATCATTTGATTAAATTATAATGAATGCTACAGTGGAGGAAGGCAATGTGGCTAAATCCCCTAATAAGGGAGAAATAGCACCAAAAGGGTCTGAGAGAATGATAGAGGCCTATCAGATTATGAGAAGCTGTCCCTAGCTGTATTTTGTTTTAAACTGGACCCCTAAATTACTCAAGTTTCCGTCGCAAGCCCTGGATTGTACATTAAAGTTGTCAGTGTCTTGCACTTGTGGCATAGCTGATTCTAGGGTAAAAGGACTCGTCCATTCTAAATTTTCTTCCATTGTTTACTTTTTCCTGACTTTTCAATTATAAAATGCTACGTAGATTTCCAGACCAGATATGTATTTTTTTAATGACGGCTGAGTTCAGGTTTTTAAACTGTTATTGAAGGAATAAAGTAAACCTTAGAGAATGGAGGACAATAATGATCAAATTATGGTCTGTGAATGTAATATGGTGGTGTTACCGAGTCCAAGCTCCTATTTCTTGCCTCAGGACTGGCCAGTAGTAAGTCAAGAGACAAGAGGCAAGGAAGAGAAACTTTATTCAGAAAGCCAGCAAACTGAGAAGACAGGCGACTAAGGTCCTAAAGAACCATCTTTACTAGGAGTAGAGTTTAGGCTTCCTTTATGCTAAGGGAAAAGGGTAAGCACATGGTTCAAGATCAAAGGGTAAAGGCGGATTGCCATCTTCTTGGAGCCACTTGGGATTCAAGGGAAGCATAATATTTCCTTGTTCTTGCTCACATGGGCTAGATCACAAGGATCCTGTAAAACTTTAGGTTGTTATTTTCACATTACCATTCTCACCTTTGCTTATTTGCAAGGTTTCTGGGCTGAAAGCAAACTTCTCTACAATACTAATAGCTACAACTAACTCGGGAGGTGGGATGGAAACTTGGTTAAGGGAACTCAAGCTTTTTGGGCACAAGCAACATTTCTCTAATGTTTAACTCTTGACATGCAGAGCTAAAGTAATAGAATACATACCCTAAAGAATGAGGGAGACAGTCAACATGGTATTCGTTCTCTTTCCTCTGCAGTGTTACCTTTAAAGAAAAAGTTTTTGGTCAACCTTTGTGGGGAAATAGTAGCCTAAATAAGGGTAAATATTTCCTCATTGAAGACTTTCTGAGCCTTTACTATTCTAATTCATGTTTCTTACTAAACTACTATATACCAATCTCAGGCTGAGCCCAGGGGTATAGAATGACTGTGAAAGACATAGTCCCTGACCTCATGTAGCAACATGGTTTGTGAGTCTCCACAAGGGAAATAGCCTTTGCAGGACTTCCCAGGATGACCTGAGTGCAGAATACTTTTTCAGCAGAGCATCTCACAGGACATTATTTGAGAAATGCTTGCTAGTCCTATCTAGAAGAATCAGTACTAGGCATCCCTCAAACACTTAGATTGAGTTTTATGGAAACATACTTTAGAAAATGCCAGACAAGACCTTGTTTCCAGGAGGACAAACCAGATGACATGTGGTAGGATGCCCTTTTAGCTAATGAAGAAGCAGCATCATTACAACACCATATGTGCCCCAGAGTGAGAAATGGTAACTCCTTCTGTGCTGGATTTGACAGCAGCACTAGGGAGTTCTCAGGATAAGCGTAGAAACCCACATCTTTCCTCATACCAACTCTGGAGACAGATCAGTTAATGTTTCTCAAGTAATTTAAAACCCCATGCCAGTTTTGCAATAATTAGGTCCTGGTATGGTGTCTATTTGGATGCAGTTTTAATTCGGAGAAGGGTATCACTCTAGATGTGAGGCTAATTTAAGACAACCGTCTCTGTCCTCTGAAAACAAATCTATGTGTGGAAGTTGATGACTGTCAGAGTGTGTGTGTGTAAAGCTAATGAAACACTTTTATCTTCTGGCCACCTCTAACCCAAGATTTCCTCTGAAGTGTTCTTCCAGGAGAACAAATACCAAATTGGCATTGCCTACATAACTGAAGAAAATGGCATCTTGCTGGGGTAGAGCAGTGGAAAGGGCTGCGTAGTTTTCTTATTTTAGTTCCGTTAAAGTTCATCATGCTTGATGGTGGGTTTTTGAATAGAAGTTTTTCCCTTAAAGTACTGAAGACAGTAATCAGGCAGATTTCCTGATATTAGAATTGAGACCAGATGACAACTTGTCTTTCAATTCTAGCATCAGTTTTCCTTTCTGATGAACTATGTTTTCAAGAGTTTTACTTCTACATCCTCATGATTCACACTACATTGAGTTACAGGTATTGTTTTGTGATTTTATTTAGAGGGATCAAAAAATGGTTTATTTCAGATAAATCCATATAAGGAAGATGGATTAAGTGCATGAAAGGTATTTAAGAATGCTTATTCAATTGTTGAATCTTATTAGTGACAAATGTTACCTATGAGTCATTTTCTCTTTGATGATGCCATAAGTCATCAAGCCAAAGATGAAATCCTGCTGCTCTGGTTCCTGACTTCAAATATACTTTTAAGAGAGTTAGTATTTTTTGGAAACTCACCCTATCTTTATTATTAAAATCTAATAGACATATAATTAAGGTGATAAAATGATACAGTGTACTATAAGAAACTGAGTGCTTCAGGCTGCCCTCAGTTTACTAACAGCCTGTTAGATTTGCCTGTTTTTAAACTTCCTAAAAGCAAATTAATATTTTCAAACAATATGACAGGAGAAACCAGACCAGAACACACATAGGAAAATTAATATTGAGTTGGATCCTTAAATGCATGTCAGGCTGACATGTGTCCTGGTACACGCCATTGAATAAAAACACGTAAGATATGTGGAGACTTCATCATCTCTACCTCATGCAGCACCCAGTAAATTCTGCATTTTTATTAACAAAAATCTTGGTTACAAGAATAACACTTACACAAAAATTAAACATCATTCTTTTAACAGAAAATGTTGCACATTGTCCACCGGACCTAGTACCTGATACTGGAAAATCAGTAACTAAACTTTCTCTCTTTCTCCCTGAGAACCTAGTGCTTTTCTTTATTAATGCATGTCATTCTGTCTTCATTCTGTTCTCTTCTGCAGAATTGTTTTCTCTGCTTCTCTGTTGCAATCAGAGCAAGACGATAGCTATAAATATAATTCCAGCCACAGCCCTGGATGTGACTTCTAATTCCTGTTCTCAACCGTAATTTTAATTGGGCTAATCTGATTGGCTCAGCTCAGAGCAGGTGCCTACTTCTAGTGGCATCAGCTTGACCAGGATCAGTGCTCTTCACACAAGGAGAGGCATGGTATGCAAAATGATGGGCATGTCCGTTACACTTTGCATTCCTTTATTAATTGAAATTTAAATGCATCTCTATGTCGCATTCAAAGTTTTAGCTCCAACAACGCAAACTTCAAATGATTAAAATAAATCACATAAAACCTAAATATTGTGATTTTTCTATTGAAAGGAATTTATAAATATTCATTGGAGAAATCTTACCATAGCTTTTGTCTTAAACTGCTCATTAAACTTTAGGGCACATAAGAATCCCCCATAATTTTAAAAAGGATTCCTCTGCCCTACCTCCAAAAGTCTAAAGAAGTCTGGGGAGAAATCAAGATTTGAAAACATGCTCTTACTTGGTGATTCAGTTGTAAATGGGCCACAGTTTGAGAAACATGAATCTAGAGTAAATGAAAGAAGGAACTGGGGGTAAGAATTTGAGAGAATGGGCCTTCAGTGGAAGGGAGAACAGAAGAAAACCAGTCATGTATTATTTCTGGGGAATCCTTTCCTTGCTATAAATTTTCTTAACCACCAGGAGAACCATCAAACCCTTATTCCTGAACAAAACTTTCCCAGTGGATTCTCACCACTATACTTAACGTGCTCCTGGGGCTTGTGGTCAGACTTGTCCAGTTACTCCCATGAAAGGGTGTGCCACATCTCATTTCGGAGGAGTTTCTTACCAAGGTAGAAAGCACATTATGTACCTCTGCCAGGCTGGGAACAGAGCTATTGCCCATACAGGCTGCGAACACGAAGGCAGCTTTGTGATCAGACAGAGCTCAGTTCTCCTTAGAGATCCCATGAATGAAAATCATACAGCTTCTCTCTTCAAGCATCTGTCGAGGGAAGAACATACAAGCTCCACAAAGGGGCTACAGACAGGAGCTTGCACTCAGAAGTGTGCCGATCATTTCCTTGTTGTGCAGGAGTCGACTTTAGCAATGAGAGGAACTTAACAGCAACTGCAAAATTCCAGAGGCAGGCCCCGCGCCGTGAGTGAGGAGGAACACACCACACTGAGGGTGGTTCCGTTTCTTTCATTTTAGGTATAGGTGGTAAGTGAAAAGGTAGAGACTTTTTCTGGAAGGTTTGTTCAGAGAGGCTTTAATTTCATTGATTTTAGTGATTGATTTGTCTATTCAAATACATGGTGAACATAATAAAGCACAGTTTCACTAGGTTGTATTGGGAACTATGCTCAGTGCTAGGGATGCAAAACTGACATGGATGCAAAACTGGATGCAAAACTGACATGGTCCCTGTCTATGAAGAAGGAAGGTGAGGAAGACAATAGTCAGATATAACAGAAAATTACAAGTGGGGTAAATGCTGTGAATGGTGTTGTGGGAGGCACGGAAATGGGAAAATGCTGTGAAAGAGCAGTAGGGTAACGGTTGGAGTAACCAGCTGAAGAATAGCCAGAAGGAAAAGTGTTAGCAAAGGTCTTGGGATAGAGGATGTGGGGAGTCATCCAGGTAATTCAAGAAGTTGATGAACACTCCTGACAGAGAGGAGAGATCAAGGTGTTGCTTTGGGTTGAGAAATGTGCCCTTATTTGGAAATTGGGTGATTGCAGGTGTAACTGGCTAGGATGAGCTCAGACTGGAGCAGGGTTGTTGGTTCATCCAATGTGACCAGTGTCATCAGATGAGGAAACAGATACAGAGAAAATGGCCATGTGAAGACAGGCAGAGATTAGAGTTGTGCTGTAGCGAGGCAGGGAACACCTGGACGCCCCAGACGGTGAAAAAGCAAGGAAGGATGTTCCCTACAGGCTTCACAGGGCACATGGCCCTGCCAACACTTTGATTTCAGACTTGTAGCCTCCAGAACTGTGGGAGAATAAATGTATGTTGTTGTAAGCCTTCCAGTTTGTGGTAGCTTGTATGGCAGCCCCAGGAAACGAGCACATGCAGTATGACTGGTGTTTAACCAGTTGGAGCACAGATCAGGCCAGAGTACACAGGGCCTGGGAGATCTTGTTAAAGGTCTTTCTCTTAAAAATAAGGGAGAGTTAAATGTTTTGGAGCAATGAGGCAATAATGACTGGGTACTGTCTGAGAGGACTGATGTGCCTTTTTGTTCAGCTGAATTGTTCTTTGGTAAATGAATTAGAAAGATGTGAGAATGAGTTAGCCAACAACACTGCAAATCACTGATCTTTCAAAGCAACCACCCAAATAGATCAGGTTTTTTTCTTCAAACTACCCCAGATTATAGGAATCAAGCTTTGTTTTCACTGATAATGGACACCTGAAACCGATGCTTCCAAATCATGTTGCGTGGAACACTAGTTCTGAGAAACACATTTTAGAAAATCTTCCATGGTCCAAGAAGAGCTGGAAATAGTAAGTTTCTTAGTGTTTCCTTCTGCTTACAGAGTCATAATGTATATTAACATGTTGAAGTCTCTGGGAAGTTCTACAGTAAAGAAAGAGTTGAACCCCAATTCCCAAATATGTTTGATCACGAAATGCCCTTGGGTCAAACCAAAACCAGAGATAGGCGAGACGACCTGTTAACATCTTAATGAATTCACTTTTGGACATGCGGCGAGGTTTTTAAAAATATTGTCATGCTTTCAACCCACTTTTGGAACCAGGGAATTCCACCCAATCCTGAGTTTAAAGCTTGCCTCTCCTATGACTCTCTTCCCTGACTATGTGGCCTGCTGGGGGAATAGCTGCTTACAATCTGTGAAGCTCAAATCTCCCTTCCCCTTCTCTTCTCCCATCTGAGCCTCATTTGAGGAATCTACCCTCAAGCAATTCTACAAGCAAGAGGGTGGGGAAAAAAAATGTCTGAATGAAAGGAATTGTAATGCTTTTTCAAATGGCGTGTTCAAGTGCAATTTGAGATGGGTAGCCTCAAACTTCAAAATGTTGGCCCTCATAACCAAGACAGATAATGCTGTACCCAGAAAGGATTCTAGGAGTCATGTCGTACAAAATGCTCATTTTGCTCATAAATAAAGGCATAGATAGCTAGAGACGGCACCAAAGCCACACAGCTGATGGGATAGCCCAGCTCCGGAAGGAGGTCAGAGGTGTTTACTCCTGGCCCACGTTCCCATGAAATATGTCTTCTGAGGCTTTTTAACAAACTCAAACTCCTGACAGCATTTGATCCCAACGTTCATAGCTAATATAAAGATCACGAAAACAATGTAACGCATTCAAGAATCTCCGCACATACCTTCTCTGAGTGATGCTAATCAATGCAGAAGACCAATTCAATGAAACAGGAAAGAGAATTTTTTCACATAGTAAAAATAATACCCTATAAAGTTTTATGTTCTAGTCATCCGTGTACCACATAAGTGACTTCATTTGTTATCACAAAATAACCCCTTTGACACTTTCATATATTCATTATAAGTTTTCTATTCTTGGTGAAGGAGTTTTTTCCTTTAAACAAAATGTTAAGAAAATGACTCTGAAAATACCTGCTTTCGGTTTATCTTTCCTCTCCTTCCCTTCTGCAATCTCTAGCTGCAGATAGAAAGTATCTTCCAATCAGTACCACCCATTTAAGAGAGGAGAGTCATGTTTTGCTGTCTCTGCTCTTTTTAGCATCCAGACTGTTAAAGATCCTTATCAATGCATTTATGGAAGTTGATTTCAGCTCATTCTGTCATTGCTGCCCCACACGGATACATGTTTACGTTCCTGATTCAGCACCTAAGCAACAGCCTTTCAGACAAGGTGATGGGCCACAGCAGAAAGGAAGATGCGTCCCTGCAGATGGTGCTGCCTGGGCATGAGCTTCAGCTGGGAAACACGCACAGGCGTCTCTCCGGGTGGGCTGTCTCATAGACACACAGAGCAGCAGTATTCATGCAACACAGCCCCTTCACACAAACCTGCTTCTCCACCTGCACCCCACTGAAGAAAGGGCGATTTGTTCTAATAGCGGAGTATAGCCAGGCTAAGAGAACCAGAGACAATAGTTCAGTAACCATTTCTCCTTTCTCGGGAATTTTAAGGATCATTTTGGCTCTATGCAATTTTCTCCTTTAGTAGCTAGTTTTAGAACCTAACCACACACACAATGTATACTTCCAGATGGAATTGCACCGAGTTAAACAGGAGTGGTACCACCTGGACACATCTAGATTTACTCATGCCCATCTGCCTCCTACTGGCGCATTTTGCTTCTTCTGTTAAGGCAGAACATTGGTATCATCCCTCTGGGCCAAACTTAAAAGCACATCCAGATCCTAATGTTCGCTTATCTCAGAAAACAGATAAATCTTCCAAAAGGCTTGGAGCTTCCTTTCAAATGCTGCCACACCCATGGCAATAAACACCTTGAAGTCAGAGTCAGTATTCCTTTCTGTAATTCAGGTAGCAGCCCGGTGGAAAACAAGACTGAAAAATTTTAAAAAAAACAAGAATCTAAATCATGGTCCCACCACTTATTTGCGAAGAGTCCTTGGATAAATTTCTTCATTATTCTGAGCATGTTTCCCCATTTGTAAAATGAAAATACTCAAAATAGTGATAATAATTATAAAAAGAATGATAATATTTACTCAAAATATTGTTGGAAAAGCAACTGAAGCTTCATGAAGTATCTTTTTAGTTGTGGGCACATCGAAGCTCTCAGCATGTACATTTTCCCTTCCTGTCTCTGGCTCCTTTGAACTTCAGCTTCAACCCAAGGTAACTGCAGAAATTAAAAGCCAGCTGTGTAGCTAAAAGAAAGTTATCTGTCATCCAGAGTTGGTGTAATATCTAGAGTTAAGTACAGTATCATTAAAGCAATGCATTGGGGAAAAATACAGAATAGACAACAAGTGGACCCCTCAGAATGGCATAGTGGGGGCTACCTATGTCCATGAATAAGAGCTTAAGAAAATTAAAATATTCAGTCCAGCATATAGGCCATATCAATTCCACTATTACCTACAGATAGAAGAATCATGGGGCTATTGGACAGATCCAGGGGACAATTAAATGCAGTGGTTGACAGCATGGATTTAGAGTCAAATACAACTATGTTCCAGTCCCAACTCTGCCACATACTGTGACCGCTTTAAGCAATCTCTCTGAGTGAGTTTTCTCATCTGTAGAAAGGGGGCAATGTAACAGTGTTTAATTTATGGAGTTGTCTTCGGGAGTTATATTGTAATGAATACATATTGCTCTGCACAGTATCAACCAAGTAGCAGGTGTTCAATAAATGCTATCAATAATTATTGCTGTTCATGATATTTTTCTTTTGAAACACTTCAGGTCAGGTTGGATTCACTTGTAATCAGAGCTTCAGCCTTTCAATGCCTTCAAATGCATAACAGGAACCCAATGCTTGGGGACAGAAACAAAAGAAAATCCTCCTCTCTGGTGAATGCTCCCTCCTCCATTAAACAGTCAGGAAATTATATGGTGACTCAGTAGTAGGGCAGGACAAACCCGAACTATTTCTAGCCATTAGGAAACATACAGTAAGATGAAGGCCATGCTCTACAGCCATCACACATGAGGGATGAGTTTTGTGAAGCAAGCTTACTTTAGCCAAGTTGCCAGCTTTTCTTCTAGAGCAAAACAAAGACACTTAGCTGTGTAACCAGTGGAGAAGTTTTTGTCTTTGTCCTAGCCAATTGGCTGATATGACAGCTGAAATAATAGCACTTTTTAGATATCTAAAAAAGATAGGAAATCTAAATCTGTTATATGGCGAGTCATGGAAAAGAAATCCAGCAGATGTATCCATAGTTTCGTGGGTAAAAGCAATTTTTTCAGAAGGATCCCTTTCGAATTTTTTCTTTCCTTCATGGGAACATTGACAGCAAATTGTTAATCATCATGGCGCAAAGATGAAACCTCAGCCCCAGTCTAGAGCAGTGCAGGGGTTTAGCAAGTGAGACCAGTGTGATGTGAGATGAAAACGAAGGGAAATGATTATTACGTTCCTGCTTTGTGTGAATACCAGTTGGGAAAAGAATATTTGGGAGAAAAGTCCAATGAATGAGGTCAAAAACTCAAATGAATAGCTCTTGCTCATCCTGGACTGGATGTACCAGGAGTGAATAGCTGAAAATATTTTAATAATTTTACATTATTTTTAAGTAGCAGGTATATATGGATATTCAGCATATGTTTGTGTGTATGTGTGTGTATACATATAATCGGACATCGAGGAGGCTAATTTGAAGTCCTAAAGGTACTGAAGTACTGTGAAATTACAGAATCTATAAAATCCAAACAAGAGTGCCTCTGGGTTGGTTTTATACACAAATGTTAAGACATCTTTATTCACAACCAGCAAAAGCTAGAACAACCCAAACATTTTCCAGCCTGTGAGTGGATCAACAAAATGTAGCATATCCATACTGTGGAATACTACACAGTAATAAAAAGGGACAAATTAATAAAACAGACAACAGGGACGAATCTGAGAAGCTTTATGCTAAGTGAAAGAAGCCAGAATCAACAGGCTGTGTACTCTAGGAATACACTTATCTGACTTTCTGGAATAGAGAGAAAAACTGATCAATGGGGCCAGGGGTGGGGTTAGGGATTGTCTACAAAGCAGCATGAGAATTTGGGGAGATGTTCTATATCATGATTATGGTGATGGCTATGAAAGCTCATAGAACCATGCACTAACAAGGATAAATTTATCTACCTAAATTCTACCTCAAAAATTTTAAACCTCTTTACCTGCTCTCTGACCAGGCTGTAAATCACTTCCGCTGGCCTCAGTGCATAACCGTAAGCACCGGTGGAAGCAGAAACAATTGCCCACCTGAGACCCTTAGAGTCCCCAAGCTCCAAGCCCCAGCTGGATGCTTCTGGTCCTCATGTCGGGCTTCTTCCCAGCTTCAGCAGGCTAGTGACTCAACTCAGATGCTGCCCAGATTCTTGGGCGCACTCTTCCCTGAGACTTCTCCTTGTCTCTGTATATCAAAAAGTAGCAGCAGGGGAACCAACCTCCCACATCGGCCCACATTTCTAGACTCCTGCCAGGCTTTAGGCACTGCAAGTGCCCCTTGTTTGAAACAGTAGAAAAACTATTGCAGAAGATTAGCTTCTTTGCTGGAGTTCTTCCAGAATAAATCAAAGGAAGAAAACTAGACCAGAATTAGGGCTCAGGTGCGTGAGAGACTAATTCTCAAGGCTTCCCAATGAAAAGTGCATTGATTAGGTACTTACTCGGGGTTAAGTAACAGGAATCAACTTGAGGTAGAGTGGTAATATTACATCTCAATGTATTAGTCTGTGCTCTGTGTATATTTCTTTCCGCTTCTAGAATGCCAAGGATATTGTTTTCCTTCTCCTAGTTCACACAAAGGCAAAGGCTGAAAAATGCCACAGACCTAAGCATGAGGCAGAATATTAATTAGACATAATTGACATAACGTTATTAGTTTCAGGTATACATGATTTGCTATTTGTATGTATTGCAAAATAATCACCACAAGTCTAGTTAGCATTCATTCCCACACAATTACTATTGTTTTTCTTGTGATGAAATTCTAAAATTTACTCAGCAACTTTCAATATGCAATATAGTATTATTAACTACAGTCACCATGATGTACTTTATATCCGCAAGACTTATTTTGTAATTAGAACTTTATCTTTTGACAACATTCACTCATTTTGTCCACCCCCCCACCCACTGTTTCTAGCAACCAAAAACCTCTTCTCTGTATCTATGAGTTAATTTTTTGTGTGGTTGGTTTGTTTTTAAGATTCCACATAAGTGAGATCTTGCAGTATTTGTCTCTCTCTGATTTATTTCACTTAGCATAATGCCCTTAAGATTCATTCATTTTATCACAAATGGCTAGATTTCCTGTTTTTATGGCTGAATAATACTCCATTGTGTGTGTATTTATATTTTCTTTACCTAGTCATCTGTCAGACACTTAGGTTGCTTCCATATCTTGGGTATTGTAGATATACCAATGAACATAGGGGTGCATACATCTTTTTGAATTATTGGTCTTGTTTCCTTCAGATAAATTCCCAGAAGTGGGATTGCTGGATCATATGGCAACTCTATTTTTAGTCTTTTGAGGAACCTCCATACTGTTCTCCATAGTGGCTGCAACAATTTACACTCCCACTAACAGTACACAAGTGTTCCCTTTTCTCATCCTCCCCAGAGTTTGTTACTCATCTTTTTGATAATAGCCATTCTAATAGGTGAGGTGTATGTCATTATGGTTTTGATTTGCATTTCCCTGATTAGTGATGTTGAGGCAAAACTATTTAAAAGTAGTTTTTATCGGCTAGTCGAATTGAGATGTGCTATAAGTGAAAAATACATACTGCATATTTTGAAAACTTGGTAGAAAAAAGAAAATAACTCAATTTTTATATTGATTTTCATGTTGAAAGGGTAATCTTTTGGATACATTGAGTTAAAATATATTTTAAAAGTTTCTCTTTGTACTTTTTAATGTGGCTCTAGAAAGTTTTTAATTGCCTATGAAATTTAAATTTTGAACTTTAAAATCCCATTATAATGTGAAATTTTGTGAGTCACGTATTTCTGTTTGATAGCACAGCTTTATAACCTTGGTAAATGACTGAAGTTGTTTCCTCTTCTGTATAATTGTTGTAAGGATCAAAACTAATAAAGGTTAAGAACTTAGCATCATGTCTATCATTGGGAACTTTCAAAAGTGGTTGCTCTAATTAATACAAAACAATAGATTTAAGTACTTACGCTCATACTGTACAGGGCTTTCAAGAAATGTCAAATTATTAAATGATTATAATATAGAGAAATAAGTTTTGGTAGAGCCAGATTGGAGAGTTTAATTACCTTTCTTTGTAATTCATTAAAGGCAAATTCCTTCAAAAGGCTTTGTAGGCAAGTCAGAGTTGTCACCCAAAGGGAGTCGTAGAGGGGGACGGGTGTCACATGGAAGGGCTTTATTTGAGGAAGAAAGTATACTCTCTAGAGCTGGCAAAATTGAAGCACTAAGTGCTTCTAGGAACAGTAGGGACCTGACTCCCACTCTGTGAACCACCCACAGGTCACAGAGCCCTGAGAGGAAAAAACTGCATAAACCAGCAAAAGTTGGGTAGAGTTCAGAGTCATGGAGGAACCTGAGTCCCAAGCTTTGCACAGAGAAAGCATGGAGATCAAGCTGACAGCCCTAGAAGAGTGACCCTGAGGGATGGAGGACCAGGGACCCTTCCCAATACTTCTGGACTAAATAAATCCAAACACTCCTACATCATTTCAAAGTAGAAAAGGAAACACATGCACACAGGCAAGTGCCTGAACTGATTTAGAAAACTAAAGGATACGGTATTCCATGCATCTCAAGTGCTGTCTTACATACTCATGGTGGATTCCCATATACAATTTTGTATACTCATGGGAAGACACGTTGGTGTGACATGTTTGCGGGTCTCATCATTCATTGTCTCCTGAAATGTGGTAGAAACCAGAGGGAGTTTCAATTTATTGTGTCACTTTTCCATAGGGTTTGAGGACAGTGAAACTTATGCAGTGCTTTAATAATAATAATGATAATAATAAAAAATACCATTTGAGGAAAAAAGCCCACAGTAAAAGCTTTGTCAGTAATGTTTCCAGGACCTTCCTAGACTTGGATAAGAACTTGTTTGCTATTCTCCTTAGGGTTCTAGATGTCCTCAGATATTGGGTCTATAGCTGCTGACTGAAAAGGACATGCCTTTCACTGGTCACACCCTGAGTGGCCCCACTGATCAGGGCGTTGCTGCTTGGAATGGGAAGGGCTGGGCCATTGGCTTCATAAGTTCTCCTTAAGGCACAGAATATAGTCAAGCTCTGGCTTTCGTGGTCAGTCATTCAGGTAGCTCAGGGCATCAGTTGCTGGGCCATCTGCCCAGGAACGGTCTGCAGGAGTGAGCTCCATGTTTCTGCTGTGTCACCATGAGGCTCTCGCCATACTGGTCCAGGGCTAGACACCTGACTCAAACAAGGGCAATCTGATTCTTGTCTCCCAGTAATTTGATGGGAACGAAAAGTGTTGGTCCCAGGTAGCCCCAGACATGCACACTTAGAACTTTGAGGCAGCAGAGAAAACTAGAAAGTGGAAAGAAAAGATGGATGCTGAGTGAGAAATGGGGCAATTACAATATCAGTCCTGATGCTGTGCCAAGTTTCAGTCTCTGCCCATGGCCCTGTGGTCTTTGGGTTCCATGAGGCACGCCTGTACCTTGTAAGAATTGCCCTCATTTTGCTCAAATTAAAATCATTTGGTTTCAGTTGCTTACAATAAAAGAGTCCTAAGGAAGGAAGGAAAAGACTCACCTACTCACAGCTTAAATAAGTGACCCTTGAAGGCAGAGGTTAGGAGTGCCAGCACTGTATTTAGTGGAAAATCTATATAGAAATTGTAGTTAACCTTGGTGTCTGAGGTTCCTCTGAATCCACAGTTGCACATTCACTGATTTAACCAACTGCAGATCGTGTAATACTGTAGTATTTACTATTGAAAAAATCCATTTACAAGTGGACCTGCACAGTTCAAACCTCTGTTGTTCAAGGGTCAACTGTAATCCTCACTTGGGAGGGTCCATAAATAGAGGAAAAGATTTGTCTGTGACTTTTCACATATAATAAGGGATCATGATACATTTCTTCCCTGCCAAATTATTAACTTATAGGAAAGACCAGAAATATTTGTTAGAAAATTTTGGCAGTATGATTGTTATCATGTTCTGACAACCCAGTGTAGACTATCTGTTACCAAGTCCGAGCTCCTACTGCTCACAGGCCAGGCCAGTCAATCAAGAGACAAGGTGTTGGGGGAAGGAATAGCGACTTCATTCAGAAAGCCAGCAGACGGAGAAAATGGTGGAGTAGTGTCCCAAAGAACCATTTTGCCTCAGTTCGGGTGCTAGTTTCTTTTATAGAACAAAGAGGGGAAAGTGAGGAGGTAAGGTTTAAAAAAAAAAAAGGTGGGGGGTAAGTTGTTGCAAATACTTCCTGGTTCTGGCCAGACTCTGAAGGGGATGTGTTCATTTCTTCTTTCCTATAGCCATTCACAGGGGGGGACCTGGTCAGGGTGTTTCCTATAAGCTAAACAAAGGTATTTTAGCTTATCGCTTAGGCATGGGAGGCAGGGTTCCTGGAGATGGACCATTAGGTGTACTTTAAGCTATAGGCAATATCCCTTTAGTGATTAACTTATAGCAAAAGCAATAGAATACAAAGGTTAAAGTAAAAGAAACAGATCCAATATGGGGTCAGATTTGTTCTTCCCTATTACGTATCCAGTCCACTCTCAGCATCCTTTAGCCACACTGGCAGCTAGAGGTGATGCTAACAGCACCCTAGTTTCCTCTGTATCTTGTACAGACTAACTGCGTCTGACTTTTCAGCCTCAGACAAGATATAATAATCTGCACTATTACTGTCAGGAAACAGAAGAGGGCACCCTAAGAATATTTAAGTAGCAGCAAACAGTAGCTCCAACACACTTTAAAGTACTACAATCAATGTTTTTTCTTAAGCATAGGAAAGCAAAGCATGGTCAGTTTTGCAACTAAGATTATTCCACAGAGCTCCATGACTGAGGGATAAAGAGCAGGAATGCCCAAAATCATCTCTGAGAAATAAGGCAAGGCCTAAAATAAAACTTAATACCTGTCAAGCATGGTAGATTCCCAAATAACCTAATTGAATTGTCACATTGGTTTAGTGAAAAAGGATGCTCAGAGTTATTGTTTAATGAGAATGAAGAAGGAAATAATAAAACTTTTATGGAGCAATTTCTATATGCCAAACGTATGTCTATGAACATTATTTCATATTCTGCAGCAACTCCGAGGTAGGCGCTCAATCCCCTTCCCCCCAGCCCTCCAGTAACTAAGGGATCGTTTTCACTAGCCCCTCTTTGGGCTGATTCAAATTGTCTCCTCCATAAGGATAGATCTGAAATAAACAGGAAGATTATTTAAGAAAACCTACAGTGAATTAAGTGGATTGAGAAACAAAGAGGAAGGAGAGAGATGAAGATAAAAAGAAGGAAGGATAGGACCAGGGAGGTGGAGAAAAAGAAGGTGGGGGGAGAAATGGAGAAGAGGGAGAGAGGAGACAGAGCAGAGCAACAAAGGGAAAGAGAAGGTGGGAGGGGAGATGGTGGGGGTGGGGGCGGAGGGGGGGGAGAGCTTCTCCTGGGCCTTCAAAAAGGCCTTCATAAATCTGCGTGACCAACCTCCCTTTATTCTCATACACACAAACTGCCCAAATACACGTATTTCGGAGGCCCCAGCGTGGCACCAGACAAGGCCCACAAAGGCTCCAGTGTCCACGCCTAGCAGTGAATGTTTAGGAGGGAGCCAGATGCAGCTACTAGAAGTGGAACCGTCAAGGGAGGGCATTGATTGAGCAGGCTCAGCAAGCAGCCTTCACAGAAAGGCTTACTCGTCTCCAGCTGTTCATTCGTTAATGAATACGAGATATTGACTCAAGGATGGTCCCACAGGTGTTCAGGAAAACAATCTCATTTCAAACCAGTCAATTGTACAGAGCCGGAGGTTAGGTGGGTGGGGTAGGCAGAGTCCTTTACCGTCCCCCCTCTGCCTCTCCCCAGAGCCACAGGATAAGCTAGGCCTTTGGATCCAGATACTTACTGCCCTTTTTTTTCTAGGTTGGGGGTGGGGGTGGGGATGTCCTGAAATAAAGACAAAGGGGCACATCTGTTCCCCTCTTTCTAAACACTTTAGGACAGGGACAAATTGAGTCCCAAGTTTTGGCAATTGTGGTAGGTCAACACCCCCCACTCCTTTTTTAAAAAATTAACTCCTGTGAACTTATTTCAAAGTATATTTGAAGAAAAATAAACTTGCACACAAAGCCCTCACTATAGATATTTTTAAAAAATTATAATAGCACAAGTTTTGTGTCGATATGGCTATAAATATTGAGACCAGGGTGTTAATGGCTGCAATTTGAGAAAAACGGATTTAAAGCAGATCAACTTCAACGTGTTGGAAAAATGAATGGGTGGGTGGATGGATGGATGGATGGGGTGGGGGCAGATGTGAGATGAATCAGGAGGGTTGGATAAACGGGTGGATGGATGGGTGGTTGGACAGCTGGATAGTTGGATGTGGAATAAGTATGTGATATAAGATGTTCCCTTAGCTTAATTATTTGTCCATGCAAAGTGGGTGCTATCTGAAGGGAAATGGAAGTGGAAAGGAGTGTGTCTGATTCTTGTCCAGTGCACATTGACAAATAGGGGTGGGGTAATCCTTTCACAAGTGAGGTGGAAACCTATGTTAATTGAAATGTTTATTTTCCTTATAACCCTCAGGATCTCACCAAAATTGTTAAGAGTATGGGCTCTGGAGTCAGACTTTCCTTGTTAACTTCTAGCTCTTGCGTTCTGTTGACCTTGGGCAAGTTGCCTTACCTCAGTGCCCATGTACCCTCAGCTATAGGACGAGCCCAGTCTTAGAACCTGCTCTGAAGTGCTGTTGTGAAGTTTGGCAAATAAAGGCATCCAAAACAATCAGCCTATACAATCCAAATTGACATGAATTGATGGATGGTTTTGTTTTGCTGGTATTAGATTCATGTTGAGTATAATAAAATGAAAAGATATTTGCATGTTTTATTTCCCTTGTCAGTTTGAATCTTTCAGTTTCAGGTCAGCATGGTTATTGATTTTGTTATGATGTTTCCATTTTAACAATGAAGTTATTTTTCATCTCTAATCATTAGTTCGAAAAGCCATTCAATTTAACTGTGTATCCCCAAATACAGTATTGCATTTTTAGATAGCTGTCTAATGAAAAGTGTAATTTGACTTATATACTACTTTTAAAATAACTTTTTTTTTTTGGCAGACAGCCCCTAAAATAGTTCCCAACCACCCCTACTTGTTCCCATGCATTTGTGTAATCCCTTCCTCTTAGATGTGGAGTAAGGGACTCATATCTAATGAATAGAATGTGGCAAAAGTGACGGAATAGATCACTTCTGTGATGAGGCTATAAAAGACTCCAGTTTCCATCCCTCTTTCTCTCTTTCCCTCTGAGTCATAGCTCTGGGGAAAGCAAGCTGTGGTGTCGTGAGTAGCCTCATGGAGAGGTTCACATGGCAGGAGCTGGTCTTTCGGGCCAGTAGCCCATGAGACCTGCCAACCAATGAGTAAACGATAGTGGAAGCAGGTCCTCCTCCAGTTAAGCCTTGAAGTGACTACAGCCCTGTTTATACTGTGATAACAGCTTTGTGAGAGACCGTGAGTCAGAGTCCTTGCCTCAGAGAAACTGTGGGATAGTGTTTGTTGTTTTAAGTTGCTAAATTTGGGGGTAGTTTGTTATGCAGCAACAGAGAACTAATACGTTACCAAAATTTAAGAACCTATAGAACCTTCAAGAAACTGTATTAAGTCACTAAGGTTCTTCTACCTATTGTGCATATCAGCTTTGGCCATTAACTCAACCTTTCTGAATTCTATTTCCTCATCCATAATATGGGAATAATAAACCCCACAACCCCACAAAATTGTTCATTTATTTAACCTTTGCCCTGTTTGCTCCATTCCATGAAGGTGGAAAGGGAGGACCTTTGTGAGATTGCAGAATTTAAATACCAGTTTCTGAAATGGGGATTTTGTCTTGAGAAAACTAAATCTAGACTAATGTGCTCAACCTGACTTTGAGTCCAAACAGAAATTCAAGTCCAAACTAAGTCCAACTCAACTGTCACCTCCTCAAAGAGGTCTACCCAAATGACCTGGCAGGAAGTAGCTCCTCTCTTATCTCTTCATTGCCTTTAGCAGTTAGGGAATTTATTACATTTATTTCTTTTCCTCTCCTCCCTCAAGAAAGTTAATATTTTAAGGGCAGGGACCTCTCTGCCTGGTTCATGGCTAGAATATTGCCAATATGCACTAGGTGTTCAATATCTTTATTGCCTGCCTGACATGGCAGGGGGGAAGTGTGCTTTCTGCCTTTATCATCCTGCCAAGAAAGAGTCACTGAGCCTTTAGGGTAAAGGACCTGATGAAAAATAAAGAAATCGTAATGTTCAATTCAGTATTTTTCTGGTTTTCATAGAATTCAGTATTGATTATAGTAGAGAGGCTCTAAAAACTGTTGCAAAATCTCTAGCCCAGAAAGGTTTAGGAAGTGAGAGATGGACCAAAAGATTTGAGGCCCTTTTACCTACTAGCAATACCCTTAGGAACACTTATGTTTCAAGGGGGGAAATTACCTGTTTTCCTTTCTCTGTCATTGTTAATATTTGCTTAGGAAATAGACCCATTCCTGGTTCATAGGTGGCTATGTACCTGTGTTCAGAACTTGTAATTGAGAGAATGAGAGCTTAACTTCAGAAATTCTTGTTTGGAAGGTGTTCATTTTCTTCTACTGAACCTCCATTTATCCTCTTCCTAGAATATATCCTTTGTTTAGTGAGCAGGTATGTGCATTCGTGTGTGTGTGTGTGTGTGTGTGTGTGTGTATTTGAGGGTTGGATAGCTTTGAAACAAAGAATGAAGGGGAAACATGGGTATACTCACATTTTTAAGAGTACCATAGTTGAAAAGTATTTCCCTGTAACATTCTTGAAAAAGTCTATCACTTATGTCACTCCATTCAAGGCCCTGAAAGGATAACATGCAGTTGTATTAAATAAATTGCTTTAGAAAGATGTTTAGAAAATAAATAACAGCTCTATATTCAGCTCTTCTTCATCTCAGGGACTTCAGTGAGTCTTTAGCCTTCATTTAGTTTACCTTCAAAAGTAAACATCACAAGATGAAAAATTAAATTTGTGTTTTCATAGAGGTGGGAAAGGGGGAGGGGGAGCTGTTTTCCTTTACTTAACCCTTCTTCCCTCAGGCCTGATTTTAAGGAGGAATCAGGAGCTGAATAAAGACAATATGTTCCAAATTGCCAATCACATCCATCTCTGTGTGGGCTGCTTAAAACATGCAAACGGCTCTGAAAAATGTCTCTCATCCTACAAAGATAAATGAAGGTATGCATCGCCATCAATTGCAGTGGAAGTCGAAGGAGGACAGAAAGCGTTGATAAACGAGGAATCTTTGCCTTTCCCCATAGACAAACATTCTGTAAGGAAACACTGGGGTTGATGGATGACATCAGCCTCCCGACTGTCTGCACATCTGTAACCTCCACTGCAACCCATCCTCCCTAGCACTGCCAGGCAAATCTTCCTAAAGGATAACTTTGTTTACTTTACTCTCATGCTCAGACATCTTCACTGGCTCCCTATTGTCCATTAAGGAAATAAAGCACCACTTTTTTACCACAGTGTTCAAGGCTCCAATCAGCCTGGCCATCCTTATTACCCACAGCTTCTCAATGTATTGCTTATATACCAGCCAAAGTCAACTGCGAGGGATCCTTATTACCTGAGTAGGTATCAGAATCTCTGTAGTGATGATGTTCCAAAAGGGAATCAAAACTCTAAGTTTTATGACCTCTTCATGGCCAATCTGTGAAAGTCAAGTATGAAGTGAAAGAGGTCAGTCATCTTATGTTACCATACAATTGTCAAAAGTATTACACACGTACACACTGCAGCCTTGATCCATTGTTTAAGACAGCAAATTGCTGTGATTATAATTGACGGATTGTAACATAGAAACTTATTTGATAGTTTCTATTTCATTTTTGAGTTAAATTCCCAATCAAATTTTTTTCCATTTTTTTTTAGGGACGTTTGGTTCCCACTTGAAGTGAATTCCCTTTAATGACATAGAAATTTCCTTTGGTCCTTGCTCCTATGTCAAAATATTCCATACTTTTCTATTCTTGCTGACGTGCACATCTTCCTTATCCTTCCAGGTACAACTTGGATACTAATTCTAAAAATCTTTCCTAACCTTTAATAAAAAGGAAGCTTTCTTCTCTAAATAACCAGTAGATTTTGTTCGTAGCAGCTACAGAATATTTCAGATGTTGCCTTGAGGTATAGATGCATGACTACATAGGCTAGGCCAAGGATAGGTTCGTTCATTCATTCAGCTAGTACTTCTTGAACTCTTTATGTATGATTCAGTGCTCTGGGGTTGGTGGGGAAATAATGTTGTAAACCACATCTATATAAAATTCTATTTATCAAACAAAGGGCAAACAAGAAAGTAAAAATTTACATTTCCTTTCTATGGGCTTTCCAAAAATGAAAGGAATAGTTACAAACGTGCATGTCACTTAAAGGGAGATGTGCTGCTTTCCACTGTGGACCTCTGTGCAAAAGGAAAAGGTGGGGGATAACGGCTCTCCCCTGCAGGGGACCCTCACTCTGGCCAGCTCCCCTCTTGTCTTGCTCCCACTGCATGGTGGCTGATGATCTGCTGCTCAGCCTCTGGCCAAAAAACAGAATTCGGCAGCTGGTGCTCTGATGGAGTGGAGTCAGATGGAGCCACAGGCGCTGTCCCTGGTGAATCCTATAATTAGTTTGGGTTAGATTCTGCAGAATTGGAAAGCTGTTCCTCAGACTAACATTGGCCAGTAATTCGCAAGTTGCTGCAAGTTTGTGTCCAAGATCCTTCAAGGAGAGGATAGAGAAGGTGGTTCTTGGCTGGCATCTCTGTAACACTGATCAGCACTCCATGTCAACCTTTGTAGAAAATCCAGAATTTAAAATGTCAAAGAATGGAGTTTAGCGGTCATGAATCACTCAGTGACTGCTGAGCCCAATCATGTGATGCGGGTTCATCAAGTGGCCTCAGTGTCATGATGAGGACTGTGATGAGATGAGCTGGAGATTGCACACCCCTTTTCAAAGGGTTCAAGTTCATATTTATTATAAACGTGTGTGCTTCACATAATTTGGGGTTTGTTGTGGCCTAGGGATGCCAGTTTGCAAATCCTAATTTAGGAAAACAATCTTTATTTTAAAATTATTTTTAGTTCCTGCCTTCCTTCTTTCCTCCCTCTGATACTTGCTGCTGAGGCACCTTCCCAGTCTCCCTTTGTACTGAGAGCAGGGTCCTTTTTCCTTATGACAAATATCCAGTTCTTCTACTAAAGCGAAGGGGAAGGTGGATATGTTATCCTGGAGTTTTAAATTTTGAACTCCAAGCTCGTGTGCGTGCTTGGAACCAGCGTTGGGACTACAAACTGATTCTTGTGAGTCTACTAACATGATAGGAAATGTGTAGTCCATGGTTAAGGCTGTTGTGGCCTCGATGGCAGGCTGAAGCTGGAAGCTTGGCTCAACGCCCAGGGTGTGTCTCTAGCTGCCTTTGGGGAGGCGACTGCCAAAAAGATAAGCCTGGGTCAGCATCCAGGCTCCTGTTCACAAGGAGGGAGCTTCTGAAGGGGGAAGCCACAGGACACCTCTTTCCTCTGTCTTTCCCAGGATAAAGTGTTACAAAAGTTTAAGCAGTTTTTCACTGAAGGTTTCAGGGGACTTTATCAAAGCTTGCTGAGAGATGAGGAGGATGGAGGGAGAAAAGAAATATGGGATGCTGTGACAATTATTCCTTTCCTTGCGCTGCACACGGGTACTCTGTCATGTTAGCTGTCTTTAATCAGGTTCTTGGCTGTACATTGCAACCACCCGGAAAGCTTAAGCATATTGATAGCTGGGTCCTAACTCCTAGAAATTCCAACATGATGGGCTTGAGAGAGCCTGAACATCAGGATTTTTAATATGATTCCAATGTGCAGCCAAGGTTGAGAAACACTAGCCTTGACTTTGAGAGGGGTGTGTGTGTGTGTGTCTGTGTGTGTGGAGGGTGGCCTCTGGGTGCTCCATTCACTTACTGCCTTTCCTTCCTGACTTCCCACAGCGTTTTCTGTAACCTATTCATTTCTCTCTAGTACATGTCCCCTGTACTACATAAATAAACAAAATCCAGCCCCCTTTTTGGACACCTTATGTATAGCAAAACTGGCAGGCCTAGGCATCCCTTGAGTGTTAAATTTTCAAGAAAAAGAAAAACAAGTATCATATTAATGCAAGTACGTGGAATCTGAAAAAATTGGTATAGACGATCTTATTTTCAAAGCAGAAATACAGACACAGGGAACAAATGTATGGATACCAAGGGGGACGAGGGGGGTGCGATGAATTGGGAGATTGGGATTAACATATATACACTATTGATACTCTGTATAAAATAGATAACTAATGAGAACCTACTGTATAGCCCATGGAACTCTACTTAATGCTCTATGGTGACCTAAATGGGAAGGAAACCCAAAAAAGAGGGGCTACATGTATAGTTGACTTCACTTTGCTGTACAGTAGAAACTAACACAACATTGTAAAGCAACTATACTGCAATAAAAATTTTAAAATAAAACATTTTAAATCCATGGTTGAGTAGGAAAGGACACAGGGAAGCTTTTGGCGTGAAGGAAATGTTCTCTGTTTTGATTTGGTGGTGATCCCTTGGGTACAATTGTCAAAACATTTGTTAAAATTCATGAACTCCGCGCTTAAAATGGGTGAATACTTCAGTATCTCAATTAAAGTTGAATTTTTACAAAGAGAAAAAAACTTCTGATTCAGTTTTAGATTGTGCAGCATCTAAATGCTTGCCACCGAATGTCCTAAATATAATTGTAATCACTGCATAATATGTTATCACGTACATGTGATCATTTATTAAAATAGTCTTCTACACTTATCCATTTTGGTTACTTCACATTCTGTGATACTACAAATGAAGTCACCTTATTTAAATATGTTTGTCTTCTCTGATTATTTCCTTAGTGGATCTTCTTAGCAGTAAAAATTATTGGTGCGAAGATAATAAACATTTTTAAGGTTCTTGGTACACATGGCCAAACCACTTTTCAAAGGGGTTGTACTTACTTACAAAACCAACCAAGATGATATTCTCTAATTCTTTCTTTGTTGCTGAGAAGGGTGCATTTCAATTGCCTGGCATAATTTAAACAAAATTCAATTAAGGCCTGTATTGTAGGTTGTACCATTCAATAACAAGTATTAAACATGTTGTAATATTAATGAGCATTTTTGTACATTCCAAAAGAGCTACATTTTATTTGTTCACTTAAGACTTCATTAGTTTACTATACCCTTTGAATCAGTAAAGATCTTTATAAAGGAAATTATGAAGATGAAAATAAATGTAACAAAATGGAATATACTTGTGGATTATAAACCAGGTCATACTGCAGGACATACTGCAGAAGAGTCATCTAGAGAGATTTTGAACAATATAGGTTCCTGGATTCCTTCTGTAGAAAACTTATTAGATTTGATCTAGAGTCTGAGCATCTATATTTTAGCAGAGGCTGCCCAGGTACGAGCAGTCCATTTAGGCTTGGGTACCACTGTAATATGTTATTATGCAGAAGACCTCCATGATTCTCACATACATATATATATATCATCATCCTTCTCAAAACTTGACACCTCTTCCTTATAGCTAACAATGCAAGAATTATTTGACCATGATGCTCCTTTTAAAATTATAATGGATTGATGGAGCATCAAATGCTTATGATTTAAAATTCATGACAGGATTAAAGTAAAATATTCTTGCAGAGGAAATAATTGTGACAAGAAACAATGAACATGTGACTTCTGTTTCATATAGAACAAAATATAATGTCACAAATATGTTAGAATTATAAGGCATAAGATACATAACAAAGACCAGAGATCATTAATAGGGTGGTTATACCAGTCTAGGGTGAGCTGGCAAGTGTGTCTCAAGCATTAATTTACAGATTAATAGCATTGATGAATTGGGTACAGCTTTAATGTTCCTTTTGATCTTGGGAATGGTGGCCCATTTCCCAAGGCAGTTACCTCTTTTTATTATGATACACTTACATCTGTTTGCGTGTGTGTGCACGCATATTAGAGAAACTTTGGAGGAAAAAACCAATATTGTTGTCTTTAGAATACCTCTATGCTACAGAGAGCACTAGTACCAAGAAATGTAGTTTGGGAATGCTAACTGAATTAGGGCATGTACTGTTGCAAAGGGAAATACATCCAAACTAATTCATGCAACAGAGAGGTTTAAGGAAACAATAGAAGAACATATCACACGAACCAGAAATGATAGCAAATCACAAGTGGCACATTGTAGGCCTTTGCTAAGTTTTGGTTGTTGAGTTGGTGAATGCATTTCTCTATAGACACCTGGAAATCAAAATACCAAGCTGCCTAAGGTTTCAGATTTACAGTCTATCTCAGGAGAGAAATGAGCAAATGAACTCCAAGATTCTGGGTGGAATGAGCTATTAAGTATTAGGCCAACAAATGGGAACAGCATTTGGAAGACTATTTAAAAACACAGAAGAGTGAGATAAAGTGGCAAACAGTGATCTCTGTGTGATTTTTGAATGCAGACACACAAAATGGCTCCCAGCAGTGCACCCTGTTTTTCATTTAGACACTATTGTTTGAATTTCAAGTGGAAAGGAAGACTTCTGTCAGAAGTACATACTGGTGAATAATTCAGGAATAATAAAGTTTTTTTTTTTTTACAACACTTTCTCTTTAAAAGGATATAATTTTTTCTCTGAGTATAAGTAATCATTCTAAAAATATCTAGTGAAAACCTCTTGCATCTCAAATCTACCACTCCCAGAAATAATCACTAGTAATCATTCGATGTATGTATATACATACATTCTGTGGGCACGTAGATTTAGTATTGATGGGCTAATACCATGTAAGTATTCTATAATTTGCTTTTTTCACTTGACATATTGTTGACACCATATCAATAAACAGATATGACTGCAAAATTGTCCATCCTACAGATGGACTATAGTTTGACCACCAGCCTTTTCAGGGACATTGCTTTTCCTCCTGAATTTTGCTATTATAAATATCTGCACAATAAATAGCAATGCATATACATTTATCTCCTTGTATTCTTGGGTAATTCTTAAAAGTGGGATTTCTGGATTGGTATCCAATTCATTTGTGCCCAAGTCAGTGTAGCAGGCAGAGCAATGTGTCCCCACCTCAAAGATGTTTACATCCTAATTCCTAGAACCTGTAAAAATGTTAGGTTACATGGCAAGGAGGAATTAAGGTTGCTAATCAGATAAATGTTTGAAAGGGGAGATTATCCTGGATTATTTGGATGGGCCCAAGGTAATCAGGAAGCAAAAGAGAAAGTCAGAAGAAATATGACTACAGAAGAGAGGTAGAGAGAGATGCAACTCTGTTAGCTTTAAAAAGATGAAGGAAGGGACCATAAGTCAAGGAATGTGGGCGGCCTGTAGCTGGAAAGGGCAAGAAAGTGGATTCGCCCCTAGAGCTTCCAGAAAGAAACACAGCCCTGCCAACATCTTGATTTTTGGGGAGACCTATGTCATACCTGTAACCTACAGAACTGTAAGGTGATAAATTTGTGTTTTAATCCACTAAATTTGTGTTGATTTTCTATAGCAACAATAGAAAGCTAATGCAATCTACTCCCAGATCAACAGAGTCAGCATCATTTCGCAACTGGATTTTATTTTGTGTTCTACTTTAGGGTGAAAGGATGGTTTCAGGGATCTCGTGATCCCATGGACTGTGGGCCACCTCAAAAGCGGCCTTAAGTATCATAAAGGGATGAGATTTGAGAGGCTCATAAATATAACTTTCCAAATCTCACACAGCTAGTTGATGGTGACAATTATAACCCATGTCTCTGGGTTTCAGTCCGTTGCCTTCTCCCCCATCATGTGTCCCCAGCCCCCAGCTATGGCAGACAGCAGATGGCTTTGGTAAACTGTCAACAACAACTCCCTTGGTCCTTACCTTCCTGTACTAGGAGCCGAAAAAGCCTCTGAGCTCCCTTGCATGTGACATGACGTGGCCTTGTTCTGGCCAGTGAATGGAAGATGGCCAGCACACTCTCCTTTATCATTTTTCCCATCATGATTAAAGAGACAAAGGCTAGATCTCCAACACCCAACTTCCAATAATTAGAGAAAGACCACAAGAATATCAGAGATGCTGGGTCCTTGGGTCAGATGTCTTGTTATATAAGAGAAATAAACTATTTGCTTAAGCTACTGTTAATTATTTATCCTGTGATCTGTTGCCAAAGCATTCCTACTAGATAGATTCCCTTTCTATTCTTACTCACACTCTACCCTCTTCCAATCTAATTCTATCCATCCTCAGTCAACCTCCCTCATGAAGCTTCCTTTTCATAAAGACTCATGAAAATGTACACCTCCTCCCAACCTCTCCAGCACCATCCAAGCCAGGTGGTTAGTATTTGATGTTGTATATTTTTCTGACTGCTTCATCCTTGGCTGCTCTATAGAGCAGTGCTGTCCAATGGAACTTTCTGCCATGAGGGGAATTTCTGTATCTGTGCAGTCCGATATGGTACTCACTAGCCACATGTGGTCACTGGGCACTTGCAATGTGGCTAGTGTGACTGAGGGAACTAAAATTTTATTTTGTCTCATTTTAAAAAGTTACATGTGGCAAGTGGCTACTATGTTGGTCAGCCCAGCCCCAGAAGGACAGTTCCTTAAAGGAAACCACATACACTTTTTTGCTCTAGCAGAGGGGTAGAGAATAAGCACATAATAAATAGTTCTTAGATGGCCTTTAATTACTCCACATCACCCACAGCTGAAGGGTAAATCATGATGGTCAAACATACCCATTTTTCAGGAAAATCTGGAAATTGGAATACTTGGCTGAAAACATCAGCTTTTTAAAATTAACTAATTTTTTATTTATTGGGTGCATTGGGTCTTCCTTGCTGTGCGTGGGCTTTCTGTAGTTGCAGAGAGAGGGGGCTGCTCTTGTTGTGGAGCACAGGCTCTAGGCATGCAGGCTTCAGCAGTTGTGGCATGTGGGCTCAGCTGTGGCTAGTGGGCTCAGCTGTGGCTAGTGGGCTCTAGAGTGTAGGCTCAGTAGTTATGGTGCACGGGCTTAGTTGCTCTGTGGCATGTGGGATCTTCCCAGCCTGGGCTCGAAACTGTGTCCCCTGCATAGACAGGCAGATTCTTAACCACTGCACCACCAGGGAAGCTCTGAAAACATCAGAGTTTTAAATGTTGGTAATTAATTCAAAATGTAAGAGAAAATAGCTATGGGTAACACACATGAAAGACATATGTTGGCCAAATGTGGCCAGAGGCCCACTAGTTTGAAGCCTGTGACCCAAAAGATAAATTCCAGATTTTCCCCAACGTGGGCGACCTGCTGGCATCCCAGCCTGGACTCCTGCTCTTCCTCCCCAGTGGCTCTAGCCTGGGATCGCCTGTGGTTCACCGAACACATCCTACACTCGTATGCCTTGATGCCTTTGCTTCCGCCATTCTCGTTGCTTCTACAACGCCCTCCCCTATGCATACCTCAAATACCCTTGTCTTCATAAGAAAATCCCATTTATTCCTTAGGGTTCAGCTCAGTCATCTTTCCTTCTATAAAGTCTTCTCTGAATCTGCACAAAACCAAACGTCTAATATAGCCCGTTGCACAGACAGCTGCTATTTGATATCTGCTATGATGTTAGTTGCTTACCAAGCAGCTTTAGTAATAATTACTGCCAGTTTCCAAGCACTGGGTTAGGTGACTTGTATAACTAACTGTACTAAGGGATTTATATAACTTACTACCTGTTCTCCCCAGGGTTAAATAAGTCTCAATTTCTACTTCCTCCCCTTGAAAGAATAGGTAATGATAGTAACTACCTCCTAAGCTGGTGAAGAATAAAAGAGACACTGCATGTCCAGTGCCTAGTACAGTGTCTGGGGCACAGTAACCTCTCAGTTTGCCCTCTTGGTCATCTCTTACCCTGGATAGAGTACGGCCATACGGTTATGTCATCTGACTTAAATCTTAAGTCAGACCATCCAACTAACTTAAGATCCAAATTTGGTGGACAATCCATGCAACTATTTTAACCTGAAATAGCAAGTAGATAAAACAATGCTGTTTATAAAAAAATTTTCCAAAGCCACAAGGGTGTTAAAGCAGAGATTTAAACTAGGGTCTATTTGAAATTGACGCCCAACAAAGGTAAAGCCCTGGAGATGGGCTAATCACCTTTTTACCAGGCTGGGAAAGGGATTAAAAGCAGGATTGGCTACGGGATTTAGCAAGGGTTACTTTTCCAGAGCAGGGACCAAGTCCAGATGTCCTGACTGCAGCTCTGTCTTCTATTCTAGCCAGAGGCCTCTCCCTGCCTAAAAAGCAGTTTGCATTCAGGACCACACTAAAGGAGGGTTGGAGCTTCTGAGTAGCCTTTGTATTTCCTTAAGACACAGTGTTTTGGAATAACAGCCTGGAGCAGACCCGAGGATCATCCTGCACGGCTCTGAGGCTCTGAAGATGCCACAGGGCACGGCTGCCCTCCGTGACAGCCGGGCCAAAGGGGAAGGGCTGTGGGCCTGAATTCAAAGACACAAGCAGGCCTCCCGGGAGACTCAGCCCAGCTCTTCTTTGTTTCTTCCTGGGCCTTTGAAAAACCTGGAATATCCAGAAAGATCTGTTCCATGTCAAAAAGGGCAGGCCCTCTGCCTCCCAGAAGAATACCTTCATTTCTTAGAAGAATAGCGTTCATAAGGCTGTGAGGCCTTCGGCTTCCAAGAATTCTTGAGTGGTAGAAAGTCACAATAAATCCTTTTTTATTTCGTTGGGGGGAGGGGAAATGGATTTATTTTTTTATTGTGGTAAAAATGCTTAACACGAGATCTACTCTTAAATTTTAAGTGCACAGCACAGCATTGTTAATACAGGCACGATGTTGTAATACTGCATATCTCTAGAACTGATTCATCTTGTGTGATTGAAACTTTATACCTTTTAAGAAGCAACTTTTCATTCCCCCTTCCCCGTAGCCCCTGGCAACCACCATTCTACTGGTCCTATGCGTTTGACTATTTTAGATACTTCATATAAGTGGAATTATGCAGTATTTTCTTTCTGTGACTGGCTAATTTTGCTTAGTATAATATCCTCCAGGACCATCCAGGTTGTCACATATGGCAGGATTTCTTTCTTTTTCAAGGCTAATGATACTCCATTGTGTGTCTATACCAATTTTTTTTTAACCTGGTCGCCTGTCAATGGACATTTAGGTTGTTTCTATAGCATGGTTATTATGAATAATGCTACAGTGAACATGGGAGGGCTAATATCTCTTCAAGATTCTGATTTCAATTCTTGTGGATATATACGCAGGAGTGGGAGTGCTGGACAATATGGTAGTACTATTTTTAATTCGAGGAACCTAGATACTGTTTTCCCAAATGAGCACAACATTTTATATTTCCACCAACCAAGTACAAGAGTTCCAATTTCTCTACACTTACCTTTGGTTTTTTGATAATTGCCATCCTCACAGGTGTGAGATGATACCTCACTGTGATTTTGGTTTGCATTTCCCTGATGATTAGTGATGTTGAGCATCTTTTCATCTGTCTGTTGGCCATTTGTATGCTTCTTTAGAGAAATGTCTATTCAAGTCCTTTGCCAATATTGTAAAATGAGTTGTCATGCTATTCAATTACAGGAGCTCCTTATTTTTTTGGATATTAACCCCTTGCCCAGATATGTGGCTTGCAAATATTTTCTCCCTTTCCATAGGTTCCATTTTCACTCCATTGATTGTTTCCTTTGCTATGCAGAAGGTTTGCAGTTGGATGTAGTCCCATTTACCTATTTTTGCTTTTGTTGCCTGTGCTCTTGATATCGTATTCCCCAAAAAATCATTGCCTAGGTTGTTATCATGGAACTTTACCCAGGTTTTCTTTTAAGAATTTTATCAAAAATGGAAACACAACATATCAAAACTTACAGGCTACCAGCAAAAGCAGTTCTAAGAGAAAAGCGATAAATACCTACACTAAAAAAAAGATCTTAATTTTACCTCTCTAGAAACTGGAAAAAGGAGAGTAAACTAATCCCACAGTTAGCAGAAGGAAAGCAGTAATGAAGATTAGAACAAAAATAAATGAAATAGAGACTAGAAAAACAGGAAAATGAACAAAACTAAGGCTTGGTTCTTGAAAGATAAAATTGGTAAATGCATAGTTGTAAGGAAAACAAAGACTCAAAATAAAAATTAAATGAGACATTACAACTGATGCCACAGAAATAAAAAGGATTATAAGGGTCTGCCATGAACAATACACACGAACAAATTTGTTAACCTAGAAGAAATGGATAAATTCCTAGAAACATAAACCCGACTGAGACTGAATCATAAAGAAATGGAAAATCTGAACAGACCAATGACAAGTAAAAAGATTGAATCAGTAATCAAAAACCTGCCAACAAAGAAAAGCCCAGGACCAGATGGCTGCTCTGGTGAATTCCACCAAACATTTAAAGAAGACCAGGAGAGAATACACCCTCCACCAAATGCCCAGAGGAATCTGAGCATAATCACACCCCCACTTTAATAATTCTGTCATTTCCAGATAAAACCATTTACACCCAATGTCAGTCTTATCGCCCTGAACTTTGCAGAATAGGGTTCTCATGCTGACAGATCCTACAGAAGAGAGCTGGGTGCTTTGGTGCAGGACTTCCATGGTTAACAGCTGGGAGAGAGACCCCAGGAGCCCTGGCTCAGAGGCCCACGTGCCGTTCAGAGTTCTGCCTAGAGAGATGAAAAAGGTAACCACAGTTCCCAAGAGCTGAAAGTTTTTTGCTCAAAGTCTGAAAACTCTCTGCTTTGAGAAACAGACATCTGACAGGAGCTGCAAAGTCGGCAAATCTAATTTTAGACTACCTAGGGAAAAAAAATAGGATCCCAAATTCAGCTGTAATGGCTTTGAGGAGAATTCAGAGGGTCTGGCAAACACAAGTGTGTATATGAACTGTGATTAGGAAGGCAGCTCCTTCTGAGAGCAGCCCAGACCTTGCAGGGCCTCTTTTACCTCCACTCGGATTCACAGCAAACCAGAACTAAAGGGAACTTGGACTGTCACATCTACCTTCTCATTTCACACATGAGCAAGCCAAAGACAGCAAAGAAACCACTTTGCAAAGAGACACCATTTGGCATAGACATTTGCCTGTCAGCTAGTGGGTACCTTTTTTCCCCTCTAAAGCAACAGGTAGCATGAATCTGCTTCTCTGGCCTTTGGTGATCTAGAAACGTGAACTCTACAAATCTACTAAATGGCCTGACATTGAAAAAGTCTGATCAACTTTCCCAGGGAAGAATCACTCCACATGAAGTGCTGAAATTCCTGATGGTATCTCTCATCAAGCTTTATTGATCAGCCAGCATTAGTTGAAAAGGAATATTAATTCATCCATCAATTTTCATCCAAATGCTGTGCTTGGGGGTAGCAGATACCTTTTACCTTGTATGTTCAACTAGCGGCAATACCCTTTCTCTGAGAAATACTGCTCTCCATATCTCCAAAGGGCCTCTGCACACCCACCCCCAGGCATATTTGTATCATGTGACTGTTTCCCTGCTCACAGTTGATTGGGCCATGGGTGATACCTAACTCAAACTGGACCAATCAAATGAGCTTTCTATGGATTTTGAAACCTGAGCGATTTAGGGAATTAGCCAGTCATCTGAGCTGGTCTCTCAAATGAAGAAAGTACAATCTGGACAGTTGTAAGGAAGTCTTAGCGATGAACATGGAAAAGCAAAGAAAGCTAGTGGAAGGGAGAATAGTGAGAAATGAAAGAATGAGAGAGAGAGAGAGAGAGAGAGGAGGGAGTAACGAAGGAAGAAACAGAAGGATGGAAGGAGACAGAGCCAGAGGCAAAGACACAAAGAGGCTGAGGGCCAGGGAGCGAGAGATATGAGATTAAAAACTGCCTGTTTCAAATTTCTTTTTCAAGTCATTTAAGAGGCCCAGCTGCTCTGGAGTTCCATGTTCTCACAACGTTAACACAGTGTTCTCTCAATAATTCCCCCTTTTATAATTGGAGCTTTTGTTGTTTTCTGTTAATTGCAACGAAGAGTTTTAACTCTAAACAGCTTGGCACTCATTCAAACAGCAGTGCTAGTGAAAAAGCAAAAAGAAAAAGAGTACAAGCCAACAAGTGACACATGATGGATTATGACATATTTGGAGACTACTTAGGCTGCTTCATATCCATTCAAACACTACCTAATCAGGTTAATAAAACCTTCGCCATCAAAAGCAATTTAACTCAGCTCTGCCACTGGGAATGTCAAATAAAAATTCTTTTTGCTAGAACTATATGATGGGTTGAGCAAGTTAATATATCCAAGTTTGAAGGAAATAGAATGGAGATAGCTAAAGGGAGCTGCATGCTTCGTTAACATACTAGAGCCCAGCCAGAGGTACTGAAGGCTTCTCTGAGAAAGTACCTTTGGAAACCAAAGTGGGAAGTAGGGGAAGTCAGTGGGTCCCAGCCAGGTAGGGGGCAGATGAATGGGGATTAGCCCACTGCATCATCACTGTATGCTGTGTATGGTGTCTTCTGGCCACACTGTGTACTATTTACAGGCACTCCCTTGGACACAACCTTTGCATCATTGATGCCTGAACACATCATGCAGCTTCATGCATCCATCCATCTGTTTCTACCTTGCCTTTTCCCCATGATGCTCATAACTTACTCCTCCATAGATCAACTCCGGTGCACCTTCCAAGGCTCTGCTTGAAACATTGCCCCCTCTGGTGCCTTCGCCAGCCCACCCTGGTCAAATCGTGTCACCTTTCCCTCTGTTGTCTCTGTTGCATTCAGCATTGATGTCTGTCTGTCATCTGCTGGGCCCAGTTCTAGATGTTGGCAACAGAGCAAGAAGCAAAACCCTTGCTTCACTGGTGCCTGTATTCTACTTTGGGAGACAGTAGGCACATAAGCAAATAAATGTATAGTTTTCACTACTGATGAATGCTATGAAAAAAGCTGTGTCAGGTAGTGACTGATGGGGAAAGGAATGGGATCCCATTCTAGTAATTTTCCTATGTTTGATCTAGCTGTCTCTGTGACTGTTGCACTAACGATGAGCTCTGAGAAGATCTTTGCCAGGTACACAGCGAGTGCTCAGTAAATTCATAATAAATATTGGAGACATCGAGGCCACAAATTCAGTGTTTCACAGCCAGTGCTGCTCCAGGTTTTACAGACAGTAAGTGAGCTAGAGAGTTAACCAATTTCTCAGTGAATGACTGAAAATTATTTTGTTCCCTGAAAAATGTAAGTATCATATTTGTCTCTGACTTCACCCAGGAATGTAATTAACCAGAAAGCTCTCAGTACTGGTACCAAACATCAATATTCCATTTCTCAGTTTCATAAATAGCTGTGTAGACTTGGCCCCACATTCCACTTTCACTGGCTTCAATTATTTAATGCCATGTTTCCCGTCCAAAACCGGCTGTTTATTATCTATGTGTCTCACATGAGTTTCTCAGCCACCAACTCAACGAGGTTGTAATTTTCAGTCCAGTACATTGGCATTTGTTGTCTGACTTCCATTCCAAATACTGGTTGATATGGCTGTGGGGAACCTTGAGGGGCCGAACTACTTGGCTGGAATAGTATACATTTTGTTGAACACGAATGTCCAACTCATTTCTGATTACAGGCATGAGGATGGAAGTATAGAAGATGCTTGGTAAGTTGGAGCATAGCATTAAAGAAGGCAGAGTCCTAGATTTGGAAGGCAGCAAAGGGCATAGGCTTTGGGACTGGCTAGACCTCGGTTTGAATTGCTATCCTGCAACTTATTATTAAGGTGTTCTTAGACAAACCAATCCAGGTTCCTCCTTTCAAAATGAGGAAAATAATGCCTCCTTTGCAGTGTGGCTGCAACAATCAACTACTGTGTCTGCAAAACACGTAGTGGAGTAACTCGCACATAATACGCACCTATAACATTATCAGTAGACATCGATCGAAGTGGACGATATTGTTAGAAGGAAATCTACACTCAGTAGAGTCTCCCTCAAGATCATATCTCAAAACTGAATGTGTCCAGGCACAGACAGCATAATATACAGTTACACTCTTGGTATCAAAGTAGACAGATGTATTCAAGAACACAATGCGGGACCACAGAGCCTAGGGACATATTACTTAACCTTGCAGTGAGTGCCTATCTCCTCATCTATAAAATGGAAATAGTCATGGTACCTGCTTCATAGGATTATTGTGAGGTTGAGTGAATACATTCAAGTCACTAAGCACAGGAATCAGTAACAGCAACTGCTAGTTGCAGTGACACCAGTATCAGAAGTAGGAACTTAAAGTTACTTAGCTCCCCTGCTCCTTCAGGTTCTTGCTGGAAATGAAGGAAGTGAATGCAGGGATTCTGATGCTAAATTGAGGTGAAGCTAGGTTTATTGCTTCCCTCGGTTTGGCACTGCTAGAGAAACCTCAAGTGACTTATTTGTTCTCTGTTGAAATGACCTGACCACTTTGCACTACTCAGAACTTGCTGGGTGGGTAATGTCCTCATCTCAGCTTGATGGGCAATTATTTGAAGGCAGGGACAATGTTCATTTTATATTCCTTCTATCACCAGACTGAAAAAACTTGATTTTATCTGCTCCATCTAAATAGGATGCCCAACAATATTTACTTTTGGTTAGAACAGAAAGAGACAGAGACAGAAGAAATGACAGAAGTGAAATTTTGTCATTCTGGAAGAATTTACTCTGACACCCTAGCTTTTTTCACAATGTAAAAAGCTTTGTACAGACTTACCATCTTCCAACATGAAAAGCTCAGCATTTCTATGATGAACCTATACCATAAGTAAACTTCATTTTAATATTTTTTTAAAAACGTTAATTTTTTTAACATTTTAAATCTTTCATTGATTATTTAAAAAAATCTTTTTGGAACACTTACTAAAACAATATTATAAACCCACCATTTCTTCTTTAATTATAACGGGCTAATTCAAGTCATAGAATTGAGCCACTGACAAATTCAATGTTCTATTTTTTAATTTATCTTAAACATCTGACAAAGCACACTCTTCTTTTTCATAGATTCTTCACCTTTTTTGTTGATGTCAACAGGCCTAGCTATTTTACTAAGACACTCTTTTATTAATTTCTTCTCAGTTGTTACTCCCTGTAGTAGTAGGAGGCATAAAGAGAAATCTCCATTGGTGTGTGGATATTGGGAAGCCAACTAGACTCACTCATTAGCCAAGAGACTCACCCTGCTCTAGTAGAGTCCTTTGGTGGCAAGCAACAGAAATTAACTCTGCCAACATGAAAGAGAAAAAGGAATTTCCTTAGAAGGATGACGAGATCACAGAGCAAAAAGGAAAAACCCGTGAGTCAAGTGGTTGAGACAGAGACCTAATGCCCCCCACAAATCCTAAAATATTTGCTAGCTGGCCTTTTACAGAAAAAGTTTGGTGATCCCTACTCAAAATAAGGGAAATGGGTGGATAGTATTTCCAGGATATCGAGACGGGGCTAGATCTTCCTTAATCACTTTCCATCCTTATATCTCTTATTTCAGGTTTCGAATTCCTAGGAGAGAGAGTCCAACTGATTGAACTTGGGTCACATGCCCAGACCCTTCTCAGGCTTCCTTGACTGACATTCCCTCTATGGCAGTATCCAATGGCAGTATCCAACACAGTGAGGAACAGTGCCTCAAAGCAAACCCAAGAGCTCTTACCGAAGAATGGAGAATAGGTGCCAGGCAGGCAAAAACAACAGATGTACGGTACACACACTCCCACACAGCAGCCGTGCGGCAATTCAGACTCGTGCTTCAGTAAAATGAAAATATATGCACACACGCTACAAGTCAGGGAGCTTCAGGTTGCTCACAAATAGTCAAAAACAGACATGGTAACTTTGAATTCCAAGGGTCTAATATATTCCATTTCTCCTAGTCCCAAAGGCATTAGAAATAGCTCCTAAGGGTAAGACCAAACAGCACTGAACAGGCCTGACACTGATAAGCAAATCATGTCACCTCCTGAGACTCGGTTTCCCCAACCTTCCCTGCCTATCTAGCATAGCTGGAGTAAGGTTCAGAGTCAGGTATGGAATGGGTGCTCCTTAAATATTTGTAAAATTGTTGAGGATCTCATATGAATAAAGGCCATCATGTATGGAAAATCATTAGACAAAATAAGGCATGATTAAAAATCTGAAGCAAGTCATTTATAGCAGCGTTTGACTCTAAATGCAGTATGCTACACTTCACACATTCTTTGCTTGTCAATCATTTCTTTCTATAGCCTGTAAGTGTCAAGACTTTCTCTCCCTCCCCAAACCCCAAACATAGCCTCATCTCTGGTGAGTGTGGTCCACCAGGGTAACATGGTAAACTTGGACACCAATCCAACTTGCAGGATACAAGGAAATAATACTGACTTCAAGATACTTTGTGCCTTCTTGGAAGTAGACAATGCTTCAAGCTCAGTTCATTGGAAGAGGTTTTCATAAAACTTTGCACACACTAGACTCCTGAATAGCACGACCTCCTTCAAGATGCCCACCAGGTCAGCATCACTTCTATCACCATAGCAACCCACTTTCGCATTATTCAGTGATGGTCGTTAATCTGATTTTGTATTCCTCACCGGAACTCCTAAGACCCTGGTATGTGCAGCCCCAAGGCTAATCAGTGCTTTAGATCCATCTAGTAATAATAACCACCACAAATCCCTAACATTGTACCAAGCGTTGTGTTAAGACTATCCTATGTTTCACTTACTTGTTACAAGGTACTTAGCACCATTTAACAAATGGGAAAACAAGACCAAGAGATATGTAAGGTCACACAGGTTGTAAGTGCTGGCACTTGGATTCAAGTCTAGAATGGCTCACAGGAGTCCTATCGGGGACAGTGTTTCATCATATAAGTCATCAGCAGTATCAAAGAAAAGGAGAGCACTAATGTTATGTAGAATAAATATAGAAAGAACACTAGGAAAGAATAAATATGGAAAGCAATAAAGCATTCCAATGGGAATCACTTTCCTTTTACCTTAATCATAAAATAAGATGAGAAAGCATCAACTCTAGATAGAGAAATGCAGAAAGTTATAATTATGTACCACCCCGACATGTAGACTCAACAGGCCAGGGTGAAGTATGTTAGACATCTGTGTTGCATGCTTCTGCTTTAAGCTAGGTGTTCAGTAAAACTGACCCAAGGCCTGGACTGCTAGTAACTACTTTTTATTTAATCACTTCTTAACACAATGTTCTTGGGTTCTGAATAAAGGAAGGAAGCAAGAAAGGTAGGAGAAGGTCTACCCATTGACTCCTTCACAAACGGGGTGACTTCATCTGTCTGAAAACTGTGTCCTACCCTCAGGTCAATGGTGTATGGGTAGGACGGGTAAATTGAATAGGGATATTCAGGAGGAAATGGAAAGGGCTTGATCCTGACCTAAAAAGAAAACCACTTACCCAGCCACTCACAGGCATGGCATGATTGAGCTTGGCGGCAGAGCGATGGCCTGGGTTGGGAGCTTTTTACCCTATCTATGCCGGAAGGTATTTAGAAGCATGGGTCTGCACTCTTATGACTTTTAAATTTCTCTAGCCCATATCTTGATTCTCTAGCCAACTGCCTTCTTGATAGTTCCATTTGAATGTCAAATTCAACATGCCACAACAGTGTATTTTTATTTCCTTTACAAACTTGTTCCAGTTTCCTCATTTCTATAATCAGCAGAACCACCCTTCTAATTGCTCAAGCCAGAAGTCTTGGAATCCTGTCTAATTATAAAGATTCTCTGAATGAATACTGTCAGTTTTACCTCCAACATATATCTTGAATTCATCAAATCCCCACTATTTCTACTGCTTATCCCTGAATTAAGCTATCATCAACTTTCTGGCCCTCTGCAGTAGCTTCCTCTTTCCATTTTTGACACTTACCGACCCAGCAGCAAGAGACCTTTGTGAAGCATAATATCTGATCCCATCATTCTCCTGCTTAAAAGTCTTCCGTCACTTTCCATGGCTCAGAATCAAAGCAAAACCCTTCATAGTTTACATGTTTTTTAAGTCATGTGCATGCCCTCTCTCTCTTCCTCAGAATCCTTTAGGCACACTTGTCTTCCTCGAGTTGCTTTTTGCTTGGGACTTGCCTGTGCACCCCTTTATCTGCTGGTCTGACTTGATCCCACCCTCCAGTCTCAATTTCCTATACCAGGAAGGTTTACTGATTCAGCTCTTCCTGTTTCTTTCTCTCATGATGTCCTGTTCCTCTCCTTTCCAGCACTTATTACAGAGATATTAACAGTTTGCTTTCTTGTTTAATATGTCTCCCCTGTCAGGCTGCAAGCTCCACGGAGATGGGGGGAATACCAACTGTCTGATTTACCACTGATCTCCAGCCTTGAACACAGTGCCTAACACATACTAGACACTCAATAAATGTTAAATGAGTAAATAATGAATGACCCAAATCTACTTTTGATTTTTTATGGCTTCTACTGTCTCATTTATGGTCTCACCAATTTGTTTCCTCCCATATGCTTAGAGATTGACAGTTCGGAAAGCCCTTTCATTGTCTTTCTCTTATCTGTGAAGAAAACAGGAAAGATAGGCTTATCCTTTCGATAAAACTGGAAAAAAATAAGGTTCATTTTGTTTAAGGGATTTGCTTAAGAACAGCAAGTACGTGGCAGAACCAAAACTGGAACCCAAAATTTCCAACCTTTCCTTTAACCCTCTTAAGCCTCATTAAGTGCCTTGACTTGTCTCTCCTAAGTGGTAAATGCTTATCGGCAAAGAATTAAAAATACAACAAAATACAAGAAAAAGATATTCAAATAGAGATAGGAAAAAGCATAAGTCCTACTTAGTCTCATTTGCTTTGTTTGTCTTTTCAGGTAACAAGCAAATAAGGCTCATTTATGCATTCTGCTCCAAGCAAAGCTAGACAGAAAAGCCTATCTCTGGAATTCAGAATTGAAAACTCTTTTCAGGTTTTATAAAGATTTACTACAAGTGAGGCATTACAGTGGGTAATAAAGCTAGCTTCATTGACTACAGCAATGATGAAAAGTAATTAAAAGCTGTGGCCATACTAGATTTTAATTAGTGTAATGCACATGTCTAAAATGCAGGCATATCCATTCATTATTCTGAGAGTTCCATATTCTCAAAAGCATTAATGTGCAAAGTATATCCCGACAGAATGGCTACATATAATGGATTATTTTAAACATGGACATTATTTTAAATTTTGGCTGAGGACAGTAAATATCTTTAATGAAATATCATTTTTAATGAAAAGTTTGTTATCATAGAGCCACATTCGTCCCCTTTTTCCTCCATTAGTTTTCTCCGAAAGCAACTTATCCCTTCCCAATTTGTAGAAAAGAACATCAGCTCTGTGTCTGAGCATCGCTCTTCAAATATCACAATTGAACCATTTATTTTTATCTTTGAAATTAAAATCATGTGCAAAACAAGGTGCCTCCTCCCCAGTCACACTTCTTGACTCTTCCAAGGATAATCTAATCCACAAAAATATTTTAGTTCAAAAATGTGTGAATGGAATTATCTGGTTTAATTACCCGTAACGATTGAATTATCAAATGCAGTTTGTCTGTAAAGACGGATGCCAACAATTTCTTCCAGCCTTGTCATATCAATCCTCCCCTTGGAACCTATTCTCTCTCCTTGAATTTAAGCTGGGCCCGCAAGTTGCTTGGACCAAGAGAAGGTAGCAGAAGTGGCACAGTGAATTCTGAAAAATGAGGCCTTAGGACTATTGGCAGCTTTCAGCTTTGTTCTTTTTGGATCTAGGTCCCATGTCAAGGAACTCAGGTGATGCTACTAAACGATGTTGGGAGAGAGAGAGGTCCAGCCAGCCCCAGCCATTGCTGCCATCCCTGCTGAGGTACCAGACACAGGAGTGAATCTTAGATCTACCAGTTCTCACTGAGTTCTCAGGTCAATGAAGCCACATGTGTGACCTCAGCCAACACCACACAAAATAGGGACAAGCTGTACCCACTTACCATGCTCTAACTTCAGAATCATTAGAAAAAAAATAGTTAACAGTTTTAAGCCACTATATTTAAAGGTGGTTGTTTATGCACCTGAAACACCAAGATAACCATATTTATCTCTGTTCCATGTAGACATAAGCTGAGTTGTTCAGTTCAATACACATTTATTGAACAACTATGAGTGCTACAGATAGAACGATGACTAATACATGGTTCTAATCATTAGATAGCTTCTTGTCTAAAGGAGGATACAGAAGTAGAATCGCAGAATGTTTGAAGGGCTGACACGGAGCTGTGCAGTTGAGGACTATGATGGCCAACCTACTAAATCAGAGAAGGCTATGGGAGGAAACAGTTGAGCTGAGTCTTGAAGAATAAGTAAAAACCAGATGTAAAAAGAACAGAGGTTCTAGAAAAAGCAATTTAGAAGAGCTGTGGGCAGTGGGGGGTGTTGGGGTAGGAGGCACAGTAGGGGAACTAAAAGAAGTTGGGTATGTGTAGAATGTGACAGGAAACTGGGAGTAATGGGAGGGAAGCCTGAGGAAGATACGGAACGTGGTTAACCTCATGCCATAATAGGGGCTTGGCCTATTCAGCGTATGGGATAGACTGTACATTGGACATGGATCAGGACTAATTTTTAAAGGGAGTCATCAGGATACATACATTAATGGGATCCACATCTCTCATTGTAACAGCCTGGACTCTTAGTTGTAGTAGAATCTCAATTCAAAGTGCATTCAGTGAAAAGAAAACAAAAAACAAAAAACAAACTGCATTCAGTGAAACAGAATATATGTATATTTTTTGGATTAAGTGTCAGTGAAGGAAACTGAGGCAGCTTACAGATTGGAAGAAGAGCTGGAGAAACCTGGGACTCAAAGAACAGAACCAGAAACCCCAAATCACCAGGACATAATCAACAGCCGCAAGACACACTCATTTACCACCTCTTAATCTCCCCCCGAGGGGCAACTACTGAAAACCCTTTAGCTGTTTCTTCTGCTTATTTCCCTATATTTCTTAAAAATAAAATGCCTAAACTTCTTTTTCTTGAATTCTCAAATTTAGACATTGTCCACTCATTTCCTCTTTAGGTAGACGACGTTAGTTCTATTACATTCCATTTCCCTTACCTCTACTCCTTTTTGTATAATTACATCACAATTTTTGATTAACTACACATCAGTGCTTTTAATATTATGACTATGTAAATATTTCTCACTGCTCAGTGAAGTAGTGTACCATCATTGCATTTAATCTCTTATCCCACTTTTGTCTCATCTGGAGTTAAAATTGACTGCTTTTTATTGCTCCGTTTTATGTAAATCAATGAAATCTTTCCACACCTTGTAATAACTCTTCAAAACCCTTCTCAATACATTTTTTTTTTCAATGACAAACTTAGAATCTCTTAGTTTCAATAGTTTCTTGAAGACATTTCCCTTTGTGCCCTCAGTTCTGCTTTAATCTACACCACCATCTCTCTAGCACTACTTGAACTCCAGGATTTCTCTTAGCTAACATTCTGGAAGTTTCCTTAACTTGGGTTTGGAGCTCCTCTTCTCTGGATTCCATTCCTCTAGTTTAGTCCATTCTTCCATTTTGCCAGAACAAAGAAAAAAGGTGCATTGAAGGTAATTATTTTGGAATATGGAAGCCTTAAAAGTGTCCCCCTACCAACTGCCCCCTACCCCGCCATCCTTATACTTGATTGATAGCTTAGAAGGCATAAAATTCAAGGTCGACAACAACTTTGCCAGAATTTTGGAGCTATTCTTTCGTTCTCTCTTAACTCTCCCTGATGCCTTTCTGATTACTGTTTTGTTTTTAATGTGAAGCGTACCCCCACCCACTCTGGATAAGTTGATGGTCTTCTTTTCATACCTGGCCTTCTGAAATGTCATTTTGACACCTCAGCATAAGCCTGCTTGTTGCCATTGTAATGTATACCTACTGGGGTCTTTGAATCTGGAGACTCATGTTTTCCAGTCCTTGAAAATTTCGTAACCTTCTTTTTTTTTACTGCCCAAAGTTTAGGCAGTGAATTTTGTGCTTTAATTGGTCACTTTGTTGCCTGTTGCTTTCTACTGCACTTTAACTGTCTCATATGTGCTCATGTTGTCCTCCTACATTGTAAGTTTCCTCACTCTAAGAACCATCACAGTATCTTCTCTGGGCCTCTCAGTGGATGGCATATTCTATAGTAAAGATACTTGTTTAGTGGCATGGTACTAACTTACTTTAAAAACCTAGGTAGACCAGGGTCTTCCTAGGTGGTGCAGTGGTTAAGAATCTGCCTGGCAATGCAGGGGCAACGGGTTCGATCCCTGCCCCAGGAAGATCCCACATGCCGCGGAGCAACTACGCCTGTGTGCCACAACTATTGAGCCTGAGCTTTAGAGCCCGGGAGCCACAACTATTGAGCCCATGTGCTGCAACGACTGAGGCCCATGCGCCTAGAGTCCGTGCTCTGCAACAAGAGAAGCCACGGCGATGAGGAGCCCGCTCACCACAATGAAGAGTAGCCCCCACTCACCGCAACTAAAGAAAGCCCGCACACAGAAAACAAACAAACAAACAAACAAAAAACTAGGTAGACCAGTGTTGCCCAGTCATTTCACCCAACTTATGTAAACTCTATTTCTTTTTTTTTTTTTTTTGAGATTAAAATCTAGGTGTGTTTTACTCCAAAGTAGGGAGTAAAACTTTGTAGCCGATACTGACATTTCCCTGTCCATACCCTCTCAGCATTTGCCTCCACATCAGAGGTTACTATAGTAGGTGAAATAGTGTCCTCTCTAAATTCATGTCCACCTGGAACTTCAGAATGTGACCCTATTTGGAAATAAAGTTTTTGCAGATGTAGTTAGCTAAGGATTGAGATGCGACCATACTAAATTAGGGTTGGCCCTAAATCCAATGGCCAGCATCCTCACAAGTAGAGGAGAGGACACACAGAGACACAGAAAAGGCAATCTGACAGTGGAGGCAGAGATTGGAGTGATGTGTCCTCAAGCCAAGGATGCCTACTGTTGCCAGCAACCGCCTGAAGCTAAGGGAGAGGAACAGAAGGGTTTCTTCCTCAGCCTTCAGAGGGAACCAGTCCTGTCCACACCTTGATTTTAGACTTCTGGCCTCCTGAACTGTGAGAAAATTTCTGTCTTATTAAACCACCCAGTTTTGTGATAATTTGTTGCAGGAGCCCTAGGAAATAAACAGTTACTTAATGTGGACCTCTGTGACTTTATCCATGAGTGGTTTCTTCTTTTCTGGCCATGGGATCCCTATGGCTTACATGTGAACAAGCCAAATATCCCTGGAAGCTACCCTCAAAAAGTGGGGTCCCAAGTCTGAAGCCTCTTTGGTTCATTTCCATCAGGGACCATTCTTTTTATCTTGTGGAGGGTCTTAGACATAGAGGTCTTGGGACCTATGGGTACAATTGCTCCTCATACTAACTTTCAAAAACATATTCCTGTTTTCAGTCACTACCTGACTGCCACTATCTGAAAAACCAGGTGTCTTCAGTGCCTGAGTTTTCGTAAAGTTCTTCAGTGCAATCTGACACCTGAATAAATGATCATTTACCATGCCTACATCTGCCTTCCGTCTTCATATGTTTTGGGAGTTATATTTTTAATTTAATCAAAGATGTTTTAATCTAAGATAGAGTTTGTATACCTGTATTCCTTGAAATTCTGGGGGCGATTTTCAAAAGGAGGAAGTTGACTTTACATAAAGTAAATAAGTGGTAAAAGCAACTGATTTATAAGGAGGTGATTTTTACATTAAATAGAAATATATCAAAACTAAAAATTGGAGCAATTTAAATAAAATCTTGTTCCTGTCTTGCTGCTTTTTGCGTGTAAACTTATGATCATAAGGTCTCAGAGGGGCAGGGAACCCACACACTCCCATTATTTTCCATACTACTCTTAGCTATTTGATAAATATTATATAAGGTAAATTAAGAACAGATTAAAAAAACCCACACATGCCTATAATTCTCCTCCAGGTTTAAGCATTGCCAGAGCATCATTTACACTGCCACTTTTGCAAACCTGATTTTCCCATTTATTTCTTATCCAAGGGGACTTCTGCAATTTGCAAAGTGGAAAGCTGACTTCATCTCCTTGTTTCAGAACAAAACTCTGTAACTTTTCAGGAAACAGCCACTGTCTCATATGTTAAGTCCAAACTATCAGTGACTCAATCCTCTATAAAAAGCAATTCACACCTCCCTCCACCCCTCTCAGAGTCCACAAACAAGAAAAGCTTCTGAAAATGAAAAAAATTTCATGGCTTTTCAAGATGATCAGATAAGGAATGGCATGAGCACAATGCATGGGGCCTGATTCCCAGGGAGAGCGGACAAGCCAGCAGTCAGAGAAAGGCAGCCAAAGAGACGTCCAGGAGAGAAAGCAACCTGTATCGCTTACATTTGGCAATCACTAAATAAGTGTCCCCTTCTTGAAGAGTCTCAGAGTCTATGAAAGGCTCTGAGAAGTCCTGTAGTAAATAAAAATGGCTCAATTTGGTTTAATTAAGGGATTCCAAAATGTATTTGAGAATAAAACCTTTTTTTTCAAAATGATAATAAACCACTCCAAGACTTGGTTTCTTCTTCTGTAAAATAAAGATGAGTATCTAGTTCAAAAGAACATTTTAAGTATTTAATAAGATAGTTTTAAAAATAGTATTTAACCAATGCCTGGTTGATAAAAAGCCTTCAATAAATTTTAAATATAGTAGTTTGTTGAATTATAGTTTAATTGTGGTAGTTATGAGTTTTATTGTTTAATAATAACAATAATATAATATCTCACAGAATATGCCCTGGGAAATGCTATATGAGAAGTATGTCAATATTTGCACACCACAATCAATGACACTTGGTAAGTGAGCAATTCGGATACTATTGCAAAGCTCTCACTCGATCTAAGGTTTCAATATGTCCCCTGAACTCCTCTGACTTGGTTTAAGCATGTTATTTATGCTACTGGATTCTGCTCATTTTCACATCTGACCTGGGTATCAGAGGAGTCATGAAATCATTACAGTGGGACTTCGGGGATACAACGTGGATGTGTGGAAAGAACATCAACTTTGGAGCCTGAACATATCTGGGCCCAGATCCTAGGTCTACTCTTCCCTCTCTGTGTGGTCATAGATAGTTTCCTTAACCTTTCTGGGCCTTAACTTTCTCTGCTAGAAAATGAGAAAAGCTATTCTCGTTGATCAAGTGCTTGGGTAGATGAACTGGGATCATTGGTGGAAAGTGAATGACTTAGTGCCTGCCCTAGGAGATTAATTCCTGCTCAGTTTCTTGTACATTCTGGCCTTCGTGTTACTTATGTTGATGGCCTCTACTGTGCCGCTGGAATCCAGAAGCTCAGTCTTGCTGATTACACAGAAGGATATCAAGTGTCTGTTGACTACACCTCTCCCTGCCCTCATGTCACCTCCCCAGCTGGTGTGTACTGAGCTCAACCCCATAGGGCATTATCTATGAGGATCCAAGTGTTAAAATCTCACTGCCTTAACACAACCCCGTGGTGACTGTACCATTTGCAGAGGCAGGCCAATAAGGGAGAGGGCTGGGGACAACGGGGCCTTTTTGCACAACAGGGAAAGTTTATATTCTAATTGACTCCAAGCCTAAGACTTTTATATACAAGCCTTGTCTCATTTGACATACATAACAGCCCCATAAAGTAGATGTATCATTTTTTATTATCCTCTTTGTACAGAAGGAGAAACAACTTCAGAACTGGTTTAGGATTTCCCCAAGGTCATATTATGCAATGGAGTTAGTGCTAGAATCAAGTCTTTTGAACCTACATAATCCATACTAATAATTAACTGCTGTGACAAGGACCACCTCGAACTGTTCAAGCCCTTTGTTTGCATATCACCTTTCATCCTGAAAAAAATCTCTGGGGAAAAGAGAACATTATCTCCCTTTCATGGAAGAAGAAACAGGGGCAGCTGGAAAGTGGCAGAGCCAGAATATGAACTGAGGTCTGTTTGACTCCAAGGCCTTTGTCCTGCCCACTAAATTTGGCAAACTCCAGATAGAACCCTTGGATCCTGTTAACTGCATAGAGGCCTTCAGTAGCAATGCTCCAGTAAACTAGTGTCCAGGGCTGCAAAGGAGCTTTGATGAATACTTACTGTATACACACATCTTGTTGGCTGTTCTCTAAATGCGGGTTTTGCGGTGCCTGGGAAGACTGGCAGAGTGAACAAGATTTCATCACGTTGCAAAGATCTGCCAGAGGCTGAGTCAGCGTTTGCCCAGCCCTCTTGGTTTTCTGGGTTCCACCCTCAGCCTCTGTTGATCCTGCTGTGCCCACCCTTGCACAGGATACTCTGTGTGCTGGGCTGCTTTGATTCTTTCCTTCATTTTTTTCAGACCAAAAAATAGGCAATGGGTGGTAACAGCGAACATTTCTGGAGAATTTACCATGAGGCAGGCACCATGCAAAACTCTTTACCTTCATTATTCTGTTTCACATACCTGTCTTCAGGGAGCTACTCTCTTATCAGCCTGGTTTTGTCAACGAGAAAAGTGACTCGGGGATGCCGTTGTAACTTGCACAAGGTCACACAGTGTGTACATGGTAGGGGCACGATTTAAAGCTTGTCAGTCTAACGGCAAACTTCGGCCCTTCTGCCATTTTGCTCAACTGCCTCTTCTGTAGAGAGAATGAAAAACAATATCACATTAGAAACCAACCCACAAGAAACAGCAGCTGCCTTGTCATTTATCCCCAAACACTGATTCCAGTAAAACTAGAGAGCGGGGCCAAGAGCAGTTTAGATGACTTTGGAAGCATACACTAGAAGTGAAATTGACAATGTTTTGGGGTTTACTTTTTTTTTTTTTTTTTACCAAGTTTTACCTCTAAAGACTCCCATCTGTAGGTCTTCTTGTGGATTACAACAACCCAGGGGAGATGCTACAGACACATCCATCAAACACTGTGTCTTAAGTTCTTAAAAGGCTCACTCTCAGGCTGCCCAGAGAAAATGAGTAAATAATCCACCTGGCAAAGGGTAATCGCTTCGCTTATGTGAGGATCCTATATATATTTCTTACTGGATTACCTTGGTTTTGGAGTGTATTTGTTTTTTATTGCTGATATAACAAATTATCACAAACTTGGCTTAAAACAACACAAACGTAGTGTCTTGTAGTTCTGGAGGTCAGAACTCTGAAGTGGGTCTCACTGAGCTAAAATCAAGGTGTCATCAGGGCTGCATTGCCTTCTGAAGCTCTAGGGAGAATCCATTTTTTCTGCCCTTTTCAGATTCTAGAGGCTGCCCACATTCCTTGGCTGTGGCTCCTTCCTCCACCTGCAAAGCCAACAATTACCAGTTGTATCTTTCTCATCCTGCATCAGTCTGATTCTGATTCTACCACCTCTGTCTTCCACATTTAAGGACCTTGTTAATGTCACCTGGTTCACTAACTTTAATTCCACCTACAAACTGAATTCACCTTTGCCATAAAAAAACATAATCACAAGAAATTAGGACCTGGGCATCTCTGAGGGCCAACCTTCTGCCTATCACACAGAGCTGTTTGTAAATTATGTCTTTGGATGGAATCCTTCAGCAGTGAGTGTAGGTGAAAACAGAAATGAGAACCTAAAGCGAGAAAGATACTGATTTCAAGGAGATGTGATGTAAACTTTTCATTAGCAGCATCTTTTATTTGCAGGAGTATTTCATGCATACAAAGCATTGTTGTACATTAACTCATCAATCTGCATTGCAAAACTCTAAGGTGGTCACTACCATAGCACTTTAGGTGTGAAAGAATCCAAGGCCCAGAGGCAACACAGGAGCTGTGGCCAAGCTGGGTGCAGACCCAAGACATAGGACCCCATGACCCACTCTCTGCCTATTATACACAACTACTGCGAAGAAAGGTTCCCATCTTGCAAAGTGCATTTATTGACAAAGGCCACTGCCTGCTGGGACCAAAAGTGCTGATTAAAGCATATCTTGTAGACTCAGGGCATATGGGAACAGATACTCAGGGCATCTTCAACTGGAACGTCCCCAGGTCCAGCTTTCCAGGCTCATCTCATGGACGAGCTGCTAAGACAGCAGGCTTCCCCTGGTTTCTTAACTTCCCTGAATAGTGAGACAAGTCTGTTCTCTCCGGGAACTGGGTATCAAGGAGTCTGCAGCCCCAATTCCCTTTTTCTATCTGCCAGTAAAGTTCAAACATCCCAGTCTTTGCATTTGCTACTGCCTGTGGAAGGTAGGGAGACCAGCCTAACTTCCAGTTTTTAAGATGGGAAAGTCCTGGAGAAACCAAGATGTGCTGGTCACCCTAATAGGAGAAAAGAAAAAAAAAAAATATATATATATATATATATATACTTTAAATCCTGAATTGGACCCTGGTGTTATTTCTAAAATACCCATGGACTCTATTAATTGGTAAATCTTTACTGATGTTAAAGTGAATATGTGTGGCTTCTCCTCAGATATATGAGTCAAAATCCAGCTCTACTACTTACTAGCTGTGTAACCTTGGATAAGATGCTAAACTGTTCTGGCCCTCACTTTCCTTGTCTGTGAAACGAGCATGGCAGTTTTTCCATCCTAAAGTCAATGTGAAGATTGAATAAGACAACACATGTACGTTTCCTATAGCACCAGGCTCTGAGTGATCAGTAGTAATTACTACCTAGCTAATTGGTTCAGTAAACATTTTAAAATTCCCCAATAAGAGTGGGCAGGGCAACATGGTGCTGGGATTGTGACTACCTAGTCATCCAAGTCTTTGTTCAGATTCCAACTTCTTTATTCCTTAAAGGATGACTGACACGTTTTTACCTTCACTGAGCCTCTTCTGTAGGAGAGAATGATACTATCACCCTCAAAATGTTCTTTTTTTAAGAAATAGATGATATTTAGGTCTGAGCACACATCCTGGCATATTATAAATACTCAATAAGGGATGGATGTTATTACTTATGATAGTATATTAGGACTTCTTACTTGCAACTGAAAAAACCAAAGTGGGGATTTTATTGGCTTATGGCTTTAAAAATCCAGGGATAGAGTGGGCTCGAATTATGCTGGACTTTCTGGATACAAATAATAACATCACCAAGAATCTCTCTGTCTGTCTTGGCACCATTTCTTCGTGGTGTTGACTTCACTCTCAAACTTCCCATATGATGGAAGGAGCCTAGAAAACCCTACAGAAAGACAACTGCTTCCAATAGTTCCAACACAATTTGGGGGTTGACTATCGCTGAACTCATGTGACTTGGGTGCCTGTCCCAGAGGCATCATTGTGGCTAGGGTAATGGAATATGCTGATTGGCCAGGCCTGGGTCAAATGACCATCTCTGGACCAGAAGGAAGTGGATTCAAATGGCCAGTTCCACGTGGACTAGGAGGGGTGAATGGGGGTTCCCAAGTAAAATTAGAAGAAAGTGGAATGGATCCTGGGCAGGCAAAAGGTAGTTATTCTTCACCATTGCATTATCATCACAGTATTATTTGAATTTTTTTCAAAGTCAATCCTGGCCAAGGAATAAAGGCTATCAAACTGCCACCTAATGTGGCACCTGAAAAAACTTCTCATGCAGTACAGTTTTTGGCAATCTGGTTCTCTGTGCTGGCTTGAGTTTCTTTCTTAGTGGGTAATGTTAAAGCCTACCAAAGAGCTGGACTGTGGTCGTTTGAACATGTGTGCATCAATTGCTTGACATTCCACCTTTCAAGATTTGGAGCTTAATTCCACTCCTCTCGAAAAAAAGATTGGACTTAATGAATCACTGCAAATGAATAGAATATGGGAGGAGTGATGGTGTGTGACTTCTGAGCTAGGTCATAAAAGGTACTGCAGCTTCCTCGTGGCTCTCTTTCTTGACAGTTTTGGGGGGTGATGAGCTGCCATGTTTTGAAGACACTGGAGCCATCCTGGGGAAAGTTCCATGTAGTGAAGAATGAAAGCTTCTTGTCAACAACCAGTGAGAAATGAAGGCCTCCGTAAACACCCAAGACAGTGCACCATGTTGGAAGCAGGTCCTCCAGTTCCAGTCCAGACTTTATGCCTGCAGCACCAGCCCTCATCCTGACTCAGGAGAGACTCTGAGCCAGAACCACCCAGCCAAGCCTCTCCCTGACCCTCAGAAACTATGGGAAATTACAAGTGTGTTACTGTAAACCGCTAATGGTTAAGGTAACTTGTTACGCAGAAATAGATAACTAATACAAGGACACCAGACTAAAGAGAATCTGAGTAATAGCATGGGGTAAGTATTAGAAGCTTCTAAGTTTTAGGAGATGTGAGTCTGTGTTTTGGATCTGAAATTAAACATCAATATCTTTGCACCAACGACTTAATTTCTCTGAGCTTTAGTTTCTCCTGATGTGAACGGGGAAAACAGTACATCACTGCATATTTCACAGGGACTCGTGATGATCCAACTATATAATGTAGGCATCTCTTAAGATAATAAAACAAACTTTGCAATTACCTTATTAATTTCATATCATCATACCACAATGTGGGAAAAAAACTTTAATTCTATACAGAATTGGGGATTTTAGGATGGTGAGGGACTTCGATGTGTAGTTCATTCCCTTGTGTTTTTGGCATTTAAGATTTGTCTTTCAGTCACAAGGTCCAAGAAAGTTAAATGAATAGTGCAGGGTCACAGAAAAGCAAAAGGGGAATGCAAGGCGGAGAAAAAAAGTCACATGTCAATCAGTTTTAATCCTTCATCCTCTCCTGGGTTGGCTTCTCCTTAAAGTAGACTCTGAGGCAAAGTTGAGCATGTAAGTTTCTTTTTTTAAGAATGGTGCTTGGGGCAAACCCCTGTTGAGGGGAAGGAAGCAGGACTGGGCAGACGGAGACGTGGCGCTGCCACACAGGTCCAATGCCAGCCTGGGCTGACCCCCCAGGAAACTGTGGCATCAAAATGGCCCATCAAAGCCGCCCTGCATTGGGCTGACTTGGCCCAGCCTTTATAGAGTCACCTTGATCCGTCACTGAGGGACGCTCATGACCTTGGGGAAGGCAGCTCTCTGCCGCTGAGGCACGTCCTAAGGGAGCCGATGAGAGAAGGCTGTCTGCCAAGGGCACTTTCAGCAGCTGCAGCAACAGCTTGCAGGGGGACCTGGGTGGCTCGTCGCGGTGTTCACCGCACTCATGATACATGTGCCTGGCACCTCACAGGCAATTAATAACCAGGAGCCACTAGCTGGCTCTGGCTCCGGGCCACTTTGTGCAGCATTGCTGTGATCTCTGTCTGTAACCATGAGGGAGCGCCACTCCCTGCAGCCTCAAACTGCGGGAAGCCCAAACTGAAACCAATGGACACAGAGGGAGCCTCAGGAAACCCACACAATCAGAGGAGACTGCCCTCTCAATGCCCCAATGTTTACTGGGCGGCGCGTCTTGTTCTTAACGGGCCATCGCTAGGAGCTCTAGACCATGCAGGGACCTTGCCGGAATGTCTGGGATCTGGTGCAGAACAGGAAGCACGAGTGTGTGTGCTGCCAGGCATTGTTTCCTTCCCCAGATTTTCTTCCTTGGTCTTCAGTTGGTACAGAGCTCTCTACTAGCAGCAGCTGACCTCGCCAATGACCGTCTACGGTCCGAGCCAATAAAACGGGTGACTGTTCTCGCTGGAGGTGTGGGGCTGTCCATCGGGAAAGTCTCAGCCAGCTTCTCCAACGCAGGCAAGGACAAGCCTGCAAATCCTCAGCCGCCACGCTGTACAGGAGAAATCAGGTCAAATGAATATCACAGGGAGCCCTGAAGGAAAAGAGAAATGACCAGAGCTGAGCCTTGGGAAAACGTGGAAAGGGAGGAGGGCTGATTTTTCTTCCCTGGGAATGGAGGGTTTATGAGCATATTACACTTAGGAGCTGATTAACTCTCCTTTCCTTCTGCCTCTCTCAGGTGTTGCCAGGAATTTATGGGCAGAGTCTGAGTGATCATCATTTTATAACGACCGAGGGGCAGCTGTGAGCACACCACCACAGCAGGGACTTTCATTCACTTACTCATTCAGCAAGTGTGCCGCACTAGGCATAGGGCTACGGCAGGAGACAGACGACAGTCCATTTTCTTAGCCACAGACTGTGATGTTATAGGGCCTGTATCTTGCACCTGAAGTTTGCCCCCGCCACCCCCCACCACGTTACAGCATTGACCTCAAATCGCTAATCATCACCACCGTATCATCTCCATCTCTCCACCTCTCACCATGGGTCTCCTCCCCCTCCCCATTTTACTTTTTGTTGTTTACAGAAGCTAAAACCCCAAGGTTTGTTGCATGTCAGATTTACTATAGAAAAATAGGCAGCCTTGGAATTCCTAAGAAATGAAAATACCTACATCGCACACTTGTTGGAATCGTGGAATTATAGACCCTCAGCATTGGAAGAGACCTAACATGCCATGAGATCCAGTCCTCCCTCTCTCCTTCTACCCTGGCTCCTGCTTCATTTCTTTAACCAATGTTTTCCTTGAGGGTCACCCAGCTGCTCACCACTATTGTTTATCAGGAGCCCAGTTCATTTTTGTACAGATCTGAGTGACATAATTGTATTATTTACACTCAGCTAAAATTGATTTGCTGTCTCACAGCCTACCTCCACAGTCTGCCTCCCTCTTCCTTCCAACCTCTCCTCCGAGTGTCCCCCTTTCTGCTTAGGCTCCTGGCTTCCTTTCAGATCCTTGGAGGTACCAAATTCTTTCCACCTTTATTGTTCCCTCTGCTTGATGTGCGTATCCCTTCTGTTCATCTGGCTGTGACGAAGGCATCCTTTAGGTCTCAATTTAAATGTCACTTCCTCAGGAAAACCTTTCATGAATCTTACAATTAGATTAAAATACTGTGTCTTGTGGCTCTCTCCTTTCACTTTGTTAGATGGGTAGGCGAGTAGAATGGGTAGTGCTTTTTATTCATGGCTTTTTTGTTTTAGCACTTAAAAACAACATTTATCATCACACCTTTTCTGAGAATTGGGAATCTGAGAGTGACTTGGCTTGATTGTCCTGGCTCAGGGTCTCTTATGAGGTTGCAGTCAAGCCATCGCTTGGGGCTGTAGTTATCTAAGGCTGCATCATAGTTATAAAATATGCTTTCAAGAGCACTCATGTGCTTATTGGCAGACCTCTTCCCATTGCTGGCTGTGACAGAGGCCTCTGTCTCTCTTCATTTAGGCTTCTCCATACTCATGGCTTTTGATTCCATCTTTGGGGCTTTACTACATAGGCTTGGTTCCACTTCTTTATGAGATCCCTTCCATCATTTGCAGAATGAGTTTATGCCCTGTCTGACTTTTTTGCAGTCTAAACATCCTCAGCTCCTTCTGTCTTTGATTGCAGATCAAAGCATCAGCATGACCTCTGTGTTGTCCATAAGACACCTCTCATAGTTATATTTGATTCAAGCTGGTTTTGAACAGAATGGACTTTAATGCATGGGAGGAAAAGAATCCTTGACAAAGGCCAGCTGTGAATGAAAGGAGCAAGGGATGGAAATGACAGGAAATCAATATAGTAATATTGCCAGAAGCAGCTAAGTATAGAAAAGACTCATATTTATATTATTTATACCATTCTTGCAAATACCTAAAGATGTTTTACCAACCAGCCATTTCCCCAGGAGGTCTAAAGTTCCTCCTGATAGGGGGGTGAGTCTATATGTAAAACTGACTACTCTAAATAATAATGGCTTAAAGCCTTTTCTAACTTCTTTACTTTTAATATTTGTAAAAAGTGTTGAAATCATAATGCCTAGGTCTTCCTCCTGTCTCCTACCCTTCTTTAGATCTAGAATCTTGCTTGAAAGAACCATTTCATCTCTGAGAGTCAATTTCCTCATCTGTTAAAAAGAGGATGGTAGCCCCTGTGTCAGTTGCCCCTAAAAGATCAAATATATAAAGCAAAAATGCTTTGCAAGCTGTGATGCACCATACAAATACAAGATATTTTTAGGGAGATGATCTTACTTAGGGAATAAGATGAAACATTTTAAGTGAACCACCACATTTTAAATGAATGTCACTGGGAAGGATTTAATGTGACCTCTAAGCAGGTTCCATCTCACAAATGGGATAATGAGGGATATTTCTAGGGCTGTTGATTTGGTTTCAGAAGGCAGCCAGTGTGTGGTAAGATCAGCAAGAAAGATTCTCCGATGGTCAATTCCAGTTTATGGAGACAAACATCTCACACCAAAAAGTGTGACTTTTCCTAACACACACACAATCAGATTTTGGGCAGAAAAATCCTTCAAAGAGTTGTGCTATTTCCATGTTGACATGAAAAGCTCTCCTTTCTATAGTTCAAGGGGAAAAATGGATATAAAATGATCTTTGGGCAGTTAAATTTAGTGCTTCAAAACAAGCTTTTGAAATCAGATAGACAAGGATTCCAATCCTAGCTCTGTATCATATAAGTCGTATCATCTTTGTAATGTCAATTGTTTAAGCCTAATTTTCCTCATCTGAAAAGATAACTACATATTTCTGTCTGTCTATATATATATATATCTACATACAGTGCCTGGCATATCGTAGGAGCTCAATAAATTAAAGTGGCTTTTTTGGTTTGTTTGAGACACAGCTAAGGAAGTATCACAGGCAATTACAAATACTGCAGTGTAAAGTGATTTTTGCTGCAAATATCCAACTCAAGTTATCCTGGAAAAGAGTCGAGATCAAAAAGTTTAAAACAATGACGGGAAGCATTTTTAACCTGTAATATGAAGTCATAGATATCATTTGTCAAAGCTGCCCTCAAATACACTCTGGAATCAGTGCCTTACCAGATTTTAACCCATGGTGATGTTCCTGAAGCTACTGAGATACTCTGCAGAAAAATGATGCTGGAAACATGCAGTGTGCCCCACCCCCATCTCCCCTTGGGCTGTCGACCTAACACAGAATCCCAGGACTCTAACAGGCCTCTCCACTTCCCTCTCCCCACTTATCCATTCCCGCAGGGCAGACAAAGCAATCCCCTTAATACACTGGCTAGATCATGTTACCTTCATTTCCACCCACCCTGCCACGTTGTTTGAAATCCTGCTATGACTTTTCCTTACATTTAAAATACAGTTCAAACTCCCTGCCACAGCCCATGAGGTCTGTCTGACTTTCTCACCTCTCCAAACTCATTCTGTGCTGGGGTTCCCATTGCTTTCTGTGCTCTAGACACCTCAGATTTAGAACAACACTAAGACAAAAACAAGAGTTCCTCTCTACCTGGAGCATTCCCCTTCCCCATCTTCATCCTACCCTGATCCCCAAAGTTCAAGTCACTATTTAAATGTCCCCTACTTCAGCAAGGCTTTCTCTAACAAGCTTATCTAAGATAGCACCCAATCCCTCACTCTATCAAGGCACTTCGTGTCTGTCTTAAACACTTGTTACAAGCTGTCATCATTTTATTTATTTACACATTCATTGGCTTTTGGTCTAGCTCCCCTTACTAAATATAAGCTCCATGAAAACAGGAACCAGCTCTTGAATCCAGAACACTGAGCATCTTGTGGTGTTTGGAATATAGAAAAACACCTAACGAAAATCGTTGTGTAACTAACTGAATAATTAAATCCAAGTTTCACCTGTTTTCCTTAACGGCAGGTCCCTGAAGACAACAGCCTGGCAGATTGATCACCGCTTGGTGGTGTTTATTCACTCAATGTTTATTCACTTGAGAGAAAACACTTGCACCTCACAGATGAGCTCTCTTGGCAAATTAAAAGAAAAATTGAAGTTGCGCATGTGGTCCACGGATTGCTACTGGAAATTCTCAAAGTTAACCCTGGTGCGGTCAGATTAAGTCCCTTCTCCCCCAGTTTAGCTAGGAATTCAGAGGAAGGGGCGGGTCTAGGTTTTGGGGTGTGAAGCTTATGTAGAGGGGGGTGTGGTATCCATGGAGGCACGCCATTCACATTTACCTTCCAGAGAAACTGCTGCAGGGGTCAAGGTCGCTCACAGTCTTCAGCTGCAGCACCTTTAGACCCCCTGGCACATCCTTGCTGAGGCCTTACTTCCCTCTGGCTGTTTTAGCCAGTGACTGAGCAAAAGAGAGGTTCCCAAACCTGTCCATTTCTGCTTGATGCCACACTCCTTTGAGGAGTAACCTTGTTCAAGGAGCCTTGGCCTGGCCAAGGCTTTCTTTCCTTTTTTGGTTTTTTTTTTTATAGATTTATTTATTTAATTTTGGCTGCATTGGGTCTCTGTTGCTGTGCTTGCTGTCTGGGGGCTTCCTCTAGTTGCTACTAGTGGGGGCTACTCCTCACTGCGGTGCTCAGGCTTCTCACTGTGGTGGCTTCTCTTGCTGTGGAGCATAGGCTCTAGGCGTGCGGGCTTCAGTAGTTGTGGCACGAGGGCTTCAGTAGTTGTCACAGGCTTTAGAGTGCAGGCTCTGTTGTTGTGGCACACGGGCTTAATTGTTCTGCAGCATGTGGGATCTTCCTGGCCCAGGGCTTGAACCCTTGTCCCCTGCATTAGGGGGTGGATTCTTAACCACTGTGCCACCAGGGAAGTCCCTGAATACAGATTTAAATGCACATCTTTGTAAGTAATCTGCATGGAAATGGAGATCCCTTAGGCTGAAACTTCATTAGCACCATAGCAAAGCCTCCTCTGGCAGAGGTTTCAGATCAAGGCTTCCCAAGCCTGGGTGTACATTAGAATCACTGGGGAGCTTTAAAAATACTGATACTTGTTTCCCACCTGCGTCTGGAGTGTGGCTTTGGCATCAAGGTGATTGAAAGCTGAAAGGGTGATTCTGCTGTTAGCCAAAGTTGAATGCTACAGCTCTTCTTGGATGCCTGGAGGGGCAGCTGACCATAAGCATTTCCAGTTCCCGGATTTACTTGTTTTGAAGATAAGACAAGACTCTGCGGCAGTGGTGCTTCCCCTCAGCAGCAATGTGGTGCCAAGCAAGACCCATACTTTGTGAAGTTTTCTGCACAGACCTGGAAAGCTGGAGTTGCCTTACCTATTTCACCGACTCAGAGGAAACGATGAGTATTGCAGCACTTTTAAAATCACTTTTGAGCTATTAATGACGGTGATGCAATGTGAATCTTGCCAGAATACAAGTGTCTCCATAAGCGTGGTGTGGGAATAAGGATGTCAGCTAGAGATATATAAAACTTCCTGATCACTTTACTCATTGAGAATGTTTACTGCTTTGGAGGCAGAGATTATCTTGTGTATTTGGAGGTACTAGTCAGTAATAGGTAATGACAGCACATTACAAGAAGGCAATTAGTTTTTGCTAAAATGAACTAGACTGGTATTAATTTCTCTTGGGTATTTGAATCCGATTCTCTTGGAGGTGCTGGTTTAAAATGCGGGTGCCTGAGCCCATGTAAGATATTCAAAATAAGGATGGGGGAAGGTGAGGGATGGGGGAAGAGTCTGCATTTTTAATAAACGCTCCAGGTAATTCTTAAGCAAACCAAGGTGCCACCTCACTTCTTCGGTGCTTGGAGCCTAGTTAAAATGAGAGTGCCCTCCATTTCCTTGTGAAAAATTCATTCATCACAAACCTATTTTAGTACCAAATCCAGCCCACTTGAAAGGACCACTTGATTGCAAATTATCTATCAAGAACAGAATTTATTTTGCACATTAAGTGAAAATAATTTTGAAATGGGTTTAAGAATGCAGTTGATACAAAAATAAACACTCAGCAAACATATTGTGCTATTTAAGAATATAAATCTAAAATTCTTCAATCTGTAGCATTGATCCAGAAGAATCAGGAAACTAATGGAATAACTCTTTTTATCGCTCCCTAGCACTTGACACAATAAACTTAATTCCTGTTTTCACCATTTCTCACATGGATATTGAAACATCTTCCTAACTGGGTGCTGCCTAAGTCTTCCCTGCCTTCTACACCTAATAGGCCCATCCCAGTACAGCGGGCTGATCTTTCTGGAATACCGTAGTATTCTCTGCTTCATTGCCTTCAACGCCTCACTGCTTCAATCTTTGTTACTCAAAGTGTAGTCTGTGGCCCAGAAGCCCTGGCATCACCACAGAGCTTGTTAGAAATGCAGACTCCCCAGAGGTATTGAATCAGAAGCTACATTCTAGCAAGCTTCCCAGATGATGTGCATGTTATTACAACATGAGGAGCCTTAGTCTACAGCATAAGGTACAAGCTTAGCTTGGTAGGCCCAGCCCCTTGTGGTTTGGCCCCTGCTCCCCCCTCAAGCTCTGCCCCATGCCTCACTTCCTTCTACCTTCAGCAACTGCAGGCCATCCACAGTTCTGCAAATGCTCTCTGCTCTTCCACTCCCACTTTTGCACTTGCTGTTCCCACTGCCTGGCACTTGCCGGGGTATTCCTCCTCTGTGAAGTCCCCCTTGACCTCCCCAAGGGAGTTAGGGCCTTTTCCCTCAGACATTCTTCTGTATCCGCTGTACGACCTGCTGTTGTTATTGTTGGTCATCGGTTTACTTTCCTAGGTCATGACCATTTTATGTTGAATCCTCGTACCCTTTGCCTTGTGCTGTCTCTGCTGTAGAAATGAGACTCGATCAACACTAGATGAATTGAGCGGAACACAGGAAAGAAGTTGCTCAGGGACTCGGTGACTTTGAAGATCAGGGTCCACGGCATATGGTTATGTGATGCAACCTAGGGTGTGACGATCACCCGCTTGTGTTGTGCAGTGAACCACCATACGTGGCAGCTCTGATACACATGAAGCTTGGTCTCCGTACTAGTTAAGTGTCAGTGATGACAAATGATAGAAACTGTTCCAGTTTCTCGGCTAGCTTATGCCAAGAATGGGAACGTATTCTGAGAATAAAGGAATGACTTGGGGAATATAACCAGAATTTATGAAACCATTCTGGAACCAGAAATTCAAAAACTTTCATGTTTTCCTTTGCATGCTAGTATTTGTCTTCTAGACCCAGACAGATTTTATTTGTTCCTTGTTGCATACAAATGTAAGGCCACCCCATGGCCCCCTGGTTTAGGTATTACTGGTTCAGCCAATCACAAGGATACAGATGGGGCATACAGAATTGCTAGGGAAGATAATCTGATTGGCTCCGCTTGGGTTAGTGTTAATCCACTGACTAACCAGCTGTGTCTTGGGAAAGGGCTTGTACAGTTCAAATATAACTACTAGAGGCGTATTTCTGTGGATATGTGCATGGCAGTGTCCCCTGAAAGATGGAATCATACTCCAATGAAATGGTGTTCCTTATAGTGTAATTATGTAACAGACTGTCTTTGCCTGCTTAATACTAGTAGTACTAAGGAGGTAGGGGCCATAGGTTCCATCCCCACATGAGCAAAGGAGATTGGCCTGGCTGTTCACCAAATATCACACTGAGCCTTAAGTTATTGTCTCTATAATGCTTTAGTTAAGAGTCTCCCTTCGCTCCTTTCCTGTGCAGCTTCCACAATATAGTTTGTGGAGGGAGAAGGGATGAAAACTGAGGAGTAACGGACTGATGGACCCCCTGATGGACTCTGACTTCACTGAGGGCAGGAAATGTATCTTATTTCATCTTTGTCTTCCTTTTCCCTCTCGGGAACTAAAACCCTTCATGGGCCATATGCATCTTCTAGTGGTTTGAATTAAAATGGACTGGACCAAGCCATTTTCACTCCAGACACAGAGTTTGATTAGAACAGTATTGAAAGCAATGTGTAAACAGCATGACATGAATTGTTGACTATGAAACAATTACGTTATAAACTTTGATTTAGTGGCTTCTTAATGAATGGGACCTTACTTTACTATGAATGTAATCATGGTTTTGGATTCAGGTATACTGGGGTTTATATTGACTTTGCCAGGTACTGGCTTTGTCTCCAGGCAAATTACTTAACCCATCCAAACCTCATTTTCATCATCTTTAAAATGGAGATGATAATAATACCTACCTTGTAGGATGCTTGTGAGGATGGAATGGGAAAATGGGTATATCGTGTACATGGCACAGCGCTTAGCATGTAATGAACATTCAACAATTAACTATTATTGTTTCTACATACTTATTTCAAACATTGGGTAGCTATGGGAAACTTTGCCAAGACTCTAGGTACCCACATGAGGGGGGTTAATGTTTCTGGGTTACATCATAATCCCAAAGCATCCATATGATGGCTTGGATACAATAATAACACTTCAAACCTAACTAATTTGCCACTAGGGAGCTTAAGAAAGATAACACTTAATGAGAAAACGTACAGCCAATCTTCATGTGTTAGTTCTAAAGCCTGCCCAATTCCCAAGGGACAAAACATCCAAGTCAATATTAAAGGGTTTTAGAAGCTAAAAACATTGCAGAATAAAAGCTAATGGCAGAAAAACAAATTTTCTCTTTCAACATGCCCCAAGCATCTCCCTCCTTGTCTAATCTCCTCTAAATCACCTTGACTAAAACCTTGCCACTGTTTAGGTCAGGAAATAAATACCATCCCTTCTAATTAGAAACTCTGGCATTCCAGAAATCTTGACCAAGATCTCTTGGCTTCTTTTTTAGCGTCTATCAGCTAAAAGGTCCTCAGTGCATTCTTCAGTCATTTCAATTATGTCTCCAAAATAGATGCTCCAATTGCCAGTGGGGCTGTCTAAAACCAGAAAGCTGCAGTCTGAATGATTTTCTTAATAAATAATCAGGAGGCAGAGAGAGAACTTGCCAAACCGAAAGAAAACTCAGTGACAGCTGGTCCGATATTCTGTAAGCAAGTTCTGTCTAGAGATTCAAAGTAAATTGGATTGGGTCAATGCACTGAAGGTATATAAAATATGAACCAGCCAAGTATAACATAAACTGAAATATTTCTAGCTCTTTCCCCCATCCATTCATTCATTTGTGTTTTGTTTGTTTCCTCTATAAGACCTCAAGCTCCATGGGGCAGAAACCACAGTGCATCATTTAACTACTGTGAACCCACTACCTAGTACAATGCCTGGCATATAATAGGCACTCAAGAATGTGTTGGTTAAATATGAATTATTTTGTGTTAATGGGAATAGAAGTTCGTCACAGGTGTGTTCTCTGGGAGCCGATATTGAGTCAGAGTTCGGGGTACAAGATTTTTATTGGGGATCAACACAACTGAAAAGAAGGGAGAGGTCCAGGTTAGGCAGAAACAGAAGCCAGACTGTGTTGCACGTCTAACAAGACTCGCCAACTTGGTAGAGAATCTTTGGAGCCAGTTTTGCCTATCAGAGTGTCTTGATCACCAAGATGGTAGTCTTTTATATCACCAACTTGCTGAGTCACTACCTGCAGGCTTCCCCACGACCTCAGGTAGAGAAGCTCTCTGCAGCTGAGGGCAGCCTTGAAAGAGCTGAAATCTAGAGTCTGTCTGCTAATCCCATTCTCCCACAACTAGACCCCCAAGTCCTTCCTTGAAGGAGTAGCCGGGTGGTACATCTTCGTGTATGCCACAGTCTGCTACTTTTCTCTGCAGAGAATAAGGCTCCCTTTTGGCTGAACATATTAATGAATCTCCAGATGGGAAAAGAGAGCAATAATGAATCTTCAGATGTGTAAGACAGATCCCGAACTGAATTTAGAGGTTGACTCAGAGAGCGGTGAACTTTTCTTTATCATAAAGTAGGATGCTGTTTCTCATTGCTGGAGGTGGGTGAGTAAAGAATGGATGAAAAGAGAAAGTCAAGAAATTGAGCGGAAGACTGATGCTTGATATCTGAATTAGCAGACATGGTTAAAGAATTTAAGCCCTGAAACACAAATACTTAGTTTTAAATTATCTGCCTACAAAGCTACAGCCTCACTTCCCCTCTCAGTGACTCTTACTCTGTTCCTTTATTTAAAAACTGTGCTTCCCATCTGCATTTATCTGTTTAGTCCATTGGGGTACATTGACAAGGTCAAGCACATTTTAGCTTAAAACACACATACACAATATATTAGTGTTAAGGATGTACAGCAGAGATAGAGCCAGAAAACATGGAGAAGATACCCACCAAATAGAGACCCTTACAAGTCTATGAAAATGAACGTATCAAGGTAACAGAATTGGAGCAGCCCCAACTGAACCTGGCAATGACCCAATCTGATGAGGCTCTGTTTTCTGAGCCTTCCAGACTCACACACTTGAAGGCTCCTCCCTTCCAATGTGTGAGTCCAGGAGACATTGATCCATGTGATAGGTTCACCTCAGACAACTAACCAAGCTTCAAACCCAGCACTGACTGAATGAACACACAGGAGCACCCATAGCTGTGTCTGCCTTTCAGTGACTGCCCTTGTAGGGTTCCTAGTCTGGGCGTGTCCTCCATGCCCACGGACACCCCCAAAGGGATTTCATGGCAATCAGGAGAAGAGAACTGAGTTTCATATGTGGGTCACACACAACAGAGAGAAAAATACGTCTGGGGAAGGTTAAACATCCATGGAGAGCAGGAAATTTCATCATGGGGCCTTCCCCTTCTTCCTTTTCTTTACCCAACTCTTTACAAATACAAAAACCATTCTTAACGAAGTGAGAGAGTAGCAATGACAGATAAACACTACCAAATGTAAAGTAGATGGCTAGTGGGAAGCTGCTGCAGAGCACAGGGAGATCAACTCGATGATTGGTGACAACCTAGAGGGGTGGGATGGGGAGGGTGGAAGGGAGGCTCAAGAGGGAGGGGATATGAGGATATAAGTATAAATACAGCTGATTCACTTTGTTGTACAGTGGAAAATGGCACAATATTGTAAAGCAATTATATGCCAATAAAGATCTTAAAAAAAACAAAAAAACATGCTTAGATCACAAGCTACAGGCCTGTGGCTACATTGGGCCTTGGGGCTGTTTTTTGTTGACCCTAAGCTTCCCTGGTTTAAAGCATTACGTGGTTACAGGATAAATTTGCTGATTCCTATGATAAAAGAGTAACTTATAAGATTTAAAATAACTGTATATGATGGTAGAGCTGAGAGACAGTACCTACAAAAGGACACACTTGGCCTCCTTCCCAAGGCTGGGGTTGAGACCTCACTGGAGAAGGTATAGTAGCAGCTCACTAGATGGTAGGAAAGTCACCTGGTTTGTTGGCTGGGCAAGCAGGAAGCAACTCTTGGGGTAAGGTGGGGTGGAGCTGGTAACCGGGCACGTAAGCTTGCAGGAGGAGCTGGGAGGCGGGGCAGGAAATCTGGCAGTCAGTGTCCTATTGAAAGGACCATGGGAAGGTGAGGCTAACTAGGGCTCTTAGGTCACTGAGGAACCCACGTTCTGGGCTCCCCACAGGGACAGATCCCCACCAGATGTCCTGTCCATACCAGCGGCTGCCGGTGCCACCGTTGGAACCAGCGGGAGAGCCTGTTTCCTCCTGAAATGTCCCTCCCGTGCCCTCTACTGAGAAAGCTTAACATTGTGCTCATTGTAAAAGAGAAATGCTTAAAAAAATTCCATCCATTATGGCAGAACAGGTACCGAAGGGTGAATTGGGAGCTGAGAGGCAATACAGGGATAACTGGCATGTGTGTCATTTTTCATAATCCCTATAATCACCCAGGGAGGAAGAGAAAAATTACTCATAGTTTATAGCTGAGGAAGCTGAGGTTCAACTAAATAATGTTTCCAGAGTCACACATGTAGGAAAATTCAAACCCAAGGAGACTGATTCCAGAGCCTGTGTTCTCACAGCTACTAGTACACTGTGCCGTTGCTCAGGTATATTTACATGCATGTGTATTGCCTCATATGTGTGTGTGTGCATAGTATATACATATCATTGGTTAGTTCGTTGTCAATTGAAGTTACCTCTTTTTTTTTTTTTAGACGAGGTGGGTGTACCCATGAAGCCCTTAAAAATTGTCTCCAAAATGCAGCAAAGTAATATGCACCTGGCCAGCCAACTTGGCCCTGGTCCCTCTTTCTTCATGTGTTTGATGTTGCCCATGGCTGGCAACACCCCAGGAAATATTTAGAGACCAGAATAGAGGATCACATCACCATTCCTTTTTTCTCTTTAAGTCTCAAGAAGCTTTTATTGCACCTTTGGTCAAAGATGTTGAGATGCTGAACATAAAAAGTATCACCTCTTTGAAACGCTTCACTTTTCTAGCGCTTCAAGGAGCAATGAAAGAATGCTTTTAAAATGCCGATCACAGACACGTCGATATTTTTATTTAATTTTATTACTGTGACAAATATTCAACGTACTAAAGAACATGAGATGGGTTTCCTGGAGTTTGAGCACCTCTGAGCTTTGGTCTAAAGTCTCATTCATCACTATCACTTGGCCCTTGGACACTCTTATCCTGTTTTGCAAAGCTCATGAAATGATCATTTCCTTACTTACTAAGTGCCTCTCCCTCATGAATCTTGCTTTACAAATACCAATATAAGCTGAAAACAGCCCTTGGGAAATAACATTTATGGGGCATAAAGTGAATGTCAAGGTCCCTCGATTCCCATGGCCACTTTTTTGTTCTGACATTTGTATTAAATAGGCATTTGTAGACATGGGGTTTCTTTTTCTGAATTTGCTGGGACTGGGTTCTCTTCTACCTTAATAAAACTGATCTGTTTTTACATAAGAACATCTGTATAAAAACAGTTTTAATTAGTTTTAAAACTTAGGTGAAAATGGCTTTATAAATGTAACGCATGCATATTGCCAAAAATGAAAACAATGCAGAAAAGTATAAAAAAAAAAAATCCAACCACATTTTTACTACTCAGAGTCAGCCATGGTTAACATTGTGGGGTGTTTCCTTTCAGGCTTTTTCTTTCTAGGTGTGAAGGTTTAGCACAGTAGTGATGAAGCTCTCAATATAGTTTAGATTCTGCTTTTCTACAAAGGAGTTTTGTTTTACCTCCTCTGAACCTTTATATTGGAATATAATATACACATAGAAAAAGTGCTTAGTGCATGCATGTGCAAGCTGATGCATTTGCACAGGCCTAACATGCCCATGTGACCATCACCTAGGCCAAGAAACAAAAGGTCTTTAGCATCCTCCCATCCCCAGCCCAGCTGATGCCCTGCAGTTGCTACCCTGCCCCAGGAGCAACCGGGATCCTTATCTCCATCCCCATAGATGACTTCGGCCCATTTAACAACTTTATATAGATGGAACCATGCAGTGCGTACTTTTTTTGTTCAACAATTTGTGTGTGAGGTCACCCATGATGTGTAGTAGCCCTAAGTTCCTTCTCATTACTGTATACAAGAACTTTTAAAAAATATGTGGGTGAGAAGAGTGAGGTTGTGTATCCTAGTTCAGGAAACTGACCTCTGTCATCTCCCAGTGAGACAGTGTTATTCAGAATTATTTCTCTGAAGAGCATCAGAGTGATTTTTTTATTAGAGTGAAGGGCTAAAATGAAAAAGTATGGAAGGTAACTTCCATGACGACCTCCAAAGATTATGTACTGTGTATATTTCCAAGACTCCAAGAGTCCCTATGTCAGAGAGAGTTTTCTTTCTTAGAAAGATGCGTTAAAAGCAGGCTGTATAAAACATTGGGAGTAGATAGAGCAAATTAATGAACTCCCAAGAACTTCCTTTATTCTGGTATTTCTAGGGTGTGCTCACAACTCAGAGATTTGTCAGTTCATGAGACGGTTCATTTCGTGATCAGTTAGAGCAGCAGGGCTACTCAGAGTGTGGTCCTCAACTGGCAACATCAGCTTCATCACAGAGCTTGTAAGAAATGCAAATTCTTGAGCCCCATCCTAGACCTGCAGATCCAGAATCTCTAGGTACGGGGCCCAGAAATCTGGATTTTAATGAGCCCTCCAGGTGATTGTGAAGCTGGTTGAAATTTGAGAAGCCCTGTTTTTGAGCAGGAGAGGGCAGTGGTAAAGAGCCTGGATTTTGAAGCTGAGGTGGGGTGGGTTTAAATTCCATTTCTGCCATTTAAAGTGCAGGATCCTGGGCAAATTTCTTAACCTGCTTTGTTATGTATAAAGTGAGATCATTATTCCTACTTCATAGGGTTCCAGTGAATTTCAAAGACAATGCACATGAAACGCTCGCCACAATGCACATGAAACGCTCGCCACAATGCTTAGCAAGGGGTCCTTTATGCCAGGCTTGAGTTTCTTGAGGGTTCCTATTTGGGCTTTCAGGTTTCCACCCCCTGACTGAACCCTAGATGGACAAAATGGGCCAAACTTAGCTGATTCTGGGGGTTTGGGGTCAAAGATGTGAGAATTTGTCTTTGCTCACTGTTTGACCTGTGAACGTCAAGGGCAGGTGAATAAGGAAGTGGGGCAGCCAACTTCTGCTGTATCCGCAGAGATGGAGATACAGCAGGAGTGTTGGAAAAGAAAAAAAAATGAAGCTGAGGTGCAGAAATGAGAGGAAATGAGAGACCATCTGGCCTCAGAAAGACAGAGTAGATGTTTGATTTCTCAGCCCAGCCTCTCTAGAGGTCAGACAGTAATTAACACCACTGTGTTCCATAAATTGCTCCTGGACCCTTGTGCTATAACCCCCTTCATGTTTCAGCTAATTGGGGGTGGGGGGTGGGGGCGGGGGGGGGGTGGGGGGAGATGTGTTACTTGTAACAGAAAATAAACCTTGACTAAGACAAAGTACAATTTCAACCTTGTCTCAATAAAAGGCCCACTGCTACCACTATCCGAACCACCACCTGCCAGCGGGGAGGTCTTACCTGGTACATTGCTCCTGATGCTTCTATCTTCTTGCATCAGCATCTTGAAAATAGAGCATCTCTGGCCAGCTGCACTAATAATCACAGCAGGGGGAATATTTACATGTTCAACATAACTGCCTGGAAGAATGAAGATGGAGATAAGGTTGTCTGTGCTTCATAAATAGTCCATAATCCTCTCTTACAATAATGAGAGACATTTATCCCCTGGAGTCTAATAATATCAAAGTGGCAGATAAGTCTGATCATTAGGCTATGTTTGATGACTTTCTTTTACTAGTACCAGCGCAGGGGGTTGGGGTGGGGAATCCTTTTCTTAAAGTTGCTGATTATTTAGAGATGTAGCAAATACTTGCAACAAATCTGGGTCCTATATCTGATTCACCTCTTCCCTAACCTGATTGCCAGCTAACAGAACAGCACTTGGGCTCCTACTTGGGCTTGCTTAGGCAGAGGTGAAATTGGGTTTTAGCCAACTTTACAGGCAGGTATTCATGATACCTACAGACTAGGAATTGAATGGAAAATGGAAAGAAGCTCCTCTCCCAACCCCACCATCTGTGGGCTCCTTGAGAGCAAGGATCCAGACTCTCTATTTAGAGTCCAGCAGAGTGCCTGGATTACTCAAGGAGACTCTCCGTGGAGCTGGTGACATATGATGTGGTTAATTTTCTCTTTGCCTTGCAGGGGGTAGGAATAAAATTAACAAAATATGACTATTAAACTCTCTGGGCCCCACCAAAGAAATTAGACATAAAAAGGCAATGAAATGTGTAATATTTTCAAGATCCTTCTAAACAATTCTTTTGTTCAGAAATTATGCTTAACGGCCATTGAATGTTTCCATTAAGGGAAGAAGTGATCCAAGTGGAATTTAGCCAAGGCCATTATTGCCTAAAATTTCTGCTCTTGATAAAGTGATAAAAATGGGGGTCAGAGATGGGGTGGCCTGCTCACCCTCTGGTGTCCTAATCCACCTGATTGTCCAAGTGACTTAGGAGTAGCGAGAAGAAGGGGCATTCAAAACAATCACATGGGGAGACTGGGATTGCCATACATTCTTAGAAGAAAAAATCAAATGGTATGCTTTACATATATGCAGTTTATTGTATGTCAATCGTATCTCAATAAAAGTTCTTAAAGAAAACAAAACAATCACACCTTCATTACAGGGCAGACGACGGTGGCCGTAATAGCTCTATGATGATTTTCATACAGAAGACGATTTGGAGACAGAACAAAGATGCAATGAAAATAATCTTTTAGAATGCTTGATTAATATCTATCTTGTCTATTTCTGCATGTTCTGTCATAGTGTTTGAAAGAATCAAATTAAGCCTCATCCATGGAGTAGAGTTTTGTTTTATTAAGTTTTAAAACATTTCTTCATTTTCGCATTCATTTGTTCTACTAATTCTTTACAAAGTATCTACTTCAACATCCTCATTACACAGGTTAAAAAAAACTTGAGGTCAAGGAAGATAAAGCAGCCAGCCTCCTCCAAACTAGCAAATGTCAGAGACATAACCCTAACCCCATCTTCCTAATTCTTGGGCACTGGTGGTTTTTCCTTGCGTCATAGTTCTACTTCAGGCTGACCCTTGCTCTGTCAAAGATATGATTAATACAGCTTTAAAGAATCCTGCAAATAAGGTTGTTCAAGTGATCGAAATGTTCTTTGAGAGGTAGGATATTATACACCAGGTGCCTTCTTCACCATGTCTGAGTCATTCTCTAGATGTAGGTTAAGCCCTGGACCAACAAATTTCCTTACTTCCAACACAGAAACAGGGCCATGTCCCAGGAAGAAAAGCTGGATGTGGGCCTAAGGGCCTTGATCATCAACCATAAAACTGAAACTACACCAAAGAAACAATTTTATAACAAGAAGGTGCCTGTTGTTAAACTTTCTAGAAAGTTAAGAATTACATATTTTTAAATTTTTTTGCCCCAGGAAAACTGTTTGTCTTATCTTAAACATAGTTTACACTTCTTTCATACATATTGTTTTTAGTTCTATTTTCTCAGTATCCTTTGGGGATTTTCCCCTGACTCTGCCCTTAGTCACAGGGTCCAGAGTCCCGGACCACAACTTAGATGGAGGTCCCAAGAACTGATGACAAATCAGGTCTCTCCCTCCAGGACTTTGAATTGTGGACAGCCACACACATGAGGTAGCTGAGACTGAATGACCTGACGGAAAAGTTCTGGAGAGACTATTAATGAGTTCCTGCCACCAAGACCACTGAAAATGCTTGTTCCTTTCTGTCCCAGTGCCTAGGTCTTCAGCTCTTCCTTTAATATACTAGGGTTGTCCAGTAACCATCTTACTTGTCTGTCTCTTTATGTGTCTATTGCTTAAGTCACTATACGCGATTGCTGTTGCTTGCAATCAAGGAATGCCAGTCTTGCTCAACTACTGAATAGGGATGTGATCCTGAGCAATTCGCTTCCCCTCTCTGGGCCTCAATATTCTTATCAATATAATAGGCATGATAAATTGGATTGGATGGTCTCTATACAGGAGCAAATAAGGGAGTATGCATGAAGTGATGAACCCAAATTTTAAAAAGAACCCCTATTTTAAGCTTTGTGCTAAGCCCAAAGCATATGATGAATGAGATACAGATGAATGTTAAGACTCCATTCTATCCTTCTGGGCATCTGATTTTGTATGTAACTAGCATAATAGCGCCAGTATTTCCAAACTTCCCCTACTGAAATAAGGAATTCTATTGTATGGAGATGATGAGGAACCACAAAAGGATTCATAGAGTGAAATACCTTGAGTGTAGGTATTTCCTGTAAGCAGCCTCTTGGTCCCTATTAGCCTTCCTGGCACCCCTGATGGAAGGATGGGAACACTGTCTCTGACTTGACGCCTCTGGAGACAGTGAATTTTAACCTTGAGCAGCTCCCATCATGCGTCTCAAAGCCTTGAACCCTCACTGGTCAGTGCTTGGCTCAGACAGGGCAGCTGTCAGCGGGTTGGCCCTATTTAATCCTGGCATTGATGCTCATGATGTCGTACAGGTGTGTAGGTCTCACACACAGCTATGTACTCAATCTGAATTTAAGAAAGAAAAACAGTAGAAGATGCTACCTCATCACTTGCCTCCAAGTTGGTCTTTTTTACTTTTCTTTAGCAAACCCCACATGACAGCCACTATGGGTATATGGGTAAAAGTAGCAAGATGGATGGATCCTCCTTTGAAAATGTGGTTGATAAGCCCCCCCCACAGACACACATCTGAACCGTCACAGATCTTCAGACTTAAGAGGGAGAATCTATAAGCTTAAGCTTTCTTTTCTGAATCAATAGGATGAGTCAAGATGTATGAAACACCACATTTTACATATCTTATCTCCTTTAAACTTGCAAGAATCCAGTAAGGTAAGCATTATCCTGGTTTTTTAGTTGGGGAATCTGAGACAGTATCTACCGCGAGGCAAAGTCAAGATTTGAATCCACGCTGTCTGACTTCAACCTCTTGGCTTATCTTAACCACTCTATTTTTCTGCCTTTTGCCTTTTCCTTTGGTAATGGGAAGGGGTGGGGGAAGGAAATTGCTAAATAACAGGAGATAAGATAAATAACTGTACTTTTATGCTCTATTTGGCATGATTATGTAAGATTCATTACTAATAAACACTGGAAACATTCCTATCTGCATTTAAGCATAAATGTTAGCCTGGGGAACTGAGATCTTGGTAAGGCCATCTTAAGAAATAATAGGCACTTGACTTTGTCTCCCATTTCTGCACCTTTAGACATTCAGCTCTCAATTATCCATAGTAACACTTTGAATTCCAGTTTCACCCCAACACTCAGGGATGAGTTTCTCTCGTCCTCCTTTCCCTCAAGGTACAAATTCTATTTAATACTGAATCGTGAAAAAAACAACAGAATAGCAAGCAATACACTCCTGCTAAATCCTATTATGCATTACAAAGGTGAACAAAAAGATTGTGAGCAACTGATTCTCTGCTAGTCAATCATATTGGCAGAAAAAATAATCATTCAGACCTCCCAGTGAAAATAACATGAGTACACAAGTACAGCTGGAAAAAGTCCTTCAGTGTTAGTAGCAAACTTGCTATTGGGTTTTCTTGAGACTTTCTATCATGGATCTAATTTTCTTCATATATTATAATTATTACCACTTAGCATCAACTGTGTGCCAAGCAGTGTGCAGAATTGTATATGAATGCCACTGTGTTTAAGAAAATAAAGAGAGGTAGATAGATAACAAATGCTTCTATTACCCTAGGAAATTGAGGCATAGATATTTGCTTAAATAAACGGTACAGTCAAGGCTCAAACCCAGGAAAGTCTAATTTCAAAGCCTATATTCCTAAGCCCTGTGCTAGATGACTTCCACTCTTTCAAGAAAAGAAGCATTTCTAAGTTTAGAAATCATTCCACCGATTGGTTCAATGTCATACACTTTACAAATATTCCACCTCCCTCACTCCTACTTATCAAGCAATAGAGGAAACGTATAAAAATATCCAGTCACATTTGTCAAACATGATCTGTTTTTCATGAGTGCAGTAGAGACTCAGTAGATTTCCACTGATATCAGCTGGGGAAATAATCAATTCCACTGCAAACTCACCTTGTACTTAATGTCATTCATTTGCCCTTGCAGATGATTTAATAGACTTTCTGGGGACCTGAGTGTTCATACTATAAAAGGCCGACATTGAGAAATGTAAGAATGTGCTAGGAAGCTGAGACTTTGTGAAAGTAAGTAGAATCTCTTTATTCCTGTGTGAACTAGATGACTTAATTAATAGGGCATAGTATTAGGGACTTCAGTTGGACCTAGGGTACTGAGGGGCATGAGCTCTTGAGTAAGCAAGGGACAGAGCTTCACAAAAAGGCTGAGATTTCAGCCCAAGCTCTATCTTTCATTTCTTCAGGATATAAAGTGTTTTCTCTCTCTTCCCATGCATTAGTGTCACAGCAGATGCAAAACAGCTAGACCATAGTGAAGAACCTCAGCAGGGACATTGTCTCCACAGGTGACCCGACTACTTGATATTTGGTCAATTACCTCCACTCCACAGAACGTAGCTTAGATTTTCCTTCTATGCATTTGAAAAAAGCGAAAGTAACCATCTCGACATCTGTCAAATCAGGAAGACTTTTTTACTCAAATGAAATAGTATCTATTACAGAAAACAACAAAATCAACAAAAATAAAGCAGCAGAAAAGCATGATATGCTTCAGCAGTGCTAAGTCCCAGTTTGGGATCGTCTTCAGTGACTCTTGGTGCACCATCGTCCATCCCTTTTTTTTTTTTTTGCCATTGGCTGCTGTGTTGGTAACTGAGTCAATTATTCAACTATTAAAAAATTGCGCAGAAGGGGAGTTGTGAGACAGGTTCTGATAATACAAATAGATAATGCTCACCTTGACTCCAATAATTTATTCAGATCTCCAATGTCTTCAGAATTGAAAAGCTATCATTAAAATGACCCTAAAGGGACTTCTTGGATTAGCTATGTAGAGCTGAGGGTGCAAGAAAATTTAATGAACTATTATCCCAGAGAGTGATAAGACCTTCCTAAGGGAGAAGAGAGCAAATAGTATTTTATCCCTGGTAGAACTGTTGTGGGGAGAGGAATCCGTGAAAACATGGATTCAGGTAAACCAGCCAGACATTTAACAAAATTTTAACGGCTGCATGTAAGCTGCCAGGAGAGATGAGAGTCCTAGGAAGTCTCGACCATGGAGAAATTCTGCCCGCATTCACAACTCTTTCCCACAGGCTTTCACTAAATGCTTGAGGGTGTGACGCTGAGGACTGGGAGTGGTGAGAGCCAGCTGACAGAAATTCTTTCAAGGGATCCCAGACTTTGAACAAGTTGTACTTGAGTGGCCCTCCAAAGGCCGAGGGAAAGGCAGAAGGGCCAAGAGAAACCCCCCAAGTACACAGCACTGAGAGCAGAGAGACCTTCCCAGAAATCAGAATGCTCAGGCTGTGAAGCAGAGAGAGGTCCAAGAAGTCTTCGGGGACTCAGATCTCAAGCCCCTCTGCAGGGAAAAGCCTTCGGGTGAACCGCATCTAACTAAAGTTATGTCAAAGCTAAATGTAGATTAGACGGACTCAGCTCCCGATATGGTTAGCCCCACAGAATAAGGAACATACTCTTTTCAGGAGACAGATAATATTTACTTATATCTCTGCTGGTCTTTTACACATAGTATGTAGGACACAATAAAAAAAAAAAAAGTGAGACTTCTGAAGAAGCAACAGCATGTGACCTATGGTCAAATAAGAAACAAGCAGTAGACAAAGACTCAGAGATGACCCAAAGTTAGTACTGTGAGAGCAAATTTAAAATAATGATGAAAATAGATGAAAGATCTAGAAGAAATAGTGGACAATGTGTGTGAACAGATGGGGAATTTTAGCAGCAACTATAAAGAGAACCAAATTGAAATGCTAGAAATTAAAAAAAAAAAGTCAGTAGAAAATTCATTTGGGTTTAACAGAAGACTAAATACAAGAAATGCAGGGATCAGCAAGCTTCAAGATAGGTCAAGAAAAGTTACCTACACCAACCAAAAGAGAAAAAGAATGCAAAACATGTAACAAAGCATCAGCAATCTGTGAATCACTATCAAAGATGGTTTACCATATTATAACTGGGTCCCAGAAAAAGCAGAGAGAGAGAGAGAGAATAGGACAGAAAAAATATATGAAGATTGATGAACATCAACCCACAAATCTAGTCACCAGGATAAATGAAAAGATACCCATTACCAGACACAGAGAGGTCAAAGTGCTAAAAAACAAAAATAAAGAAAAAATTTTTAAAGAAGCCAAAGCAAGAAAAAGAAATATTACATGTTGGGGAACAATAATATAAATTATAGGTGACTTCTTATCAAAAAGAATAGAGACAGAAGACAATAAAACACTAAAGTACTGAAAGAACAAACAGTCAAATATGCTATATTTAATGAAAATATTCTTCAAAAATGAAGGTAAAATAAGGAGACTAAATAAAGATGCTGTTATATTCAGACATATAAAAGTTGAGAATTCATTTTCAGCATGCCTGTATAATACGAATGCTAAAAGAAATTCTTCCAGCTGAAAAGAAATATTAGATGGAAAGCCTGAATCTTTGGGAAGGAACAGAGAGCATCAGAAACAATAAATATGTAGGTAAACATAAAGACCTTTTTATAACCTATAGATACATCTACTATAATACCTTTCTTTAAAAATTTTTTCCTGTTTAAGAAATAATATTCTATGGGGCTTATAGAATATGCAGAAGTAGAATATGAAAACAAGAAGACAAAAGATGAGAAGTAGAAGTGGAAGAGTATTGTAATGTACCACATCATGAAGTAGTTCCATATTATTTGAAGGTTGATAGCACTAAGTTAAAAATAAACATTCTGGCCTCTAGAGCTATCCCTGAAAAAATACATAAAGATATAAAACTAGAGAATTTTAAAAAGAGATAAAATTCTAAAACCATTTCTATTCATCCAAAAACAGAAAGGAGAAACACACACACACACACACACACACACATACATACAAGGGTCAAATAGAAAACAAATACAAAGATGGTAGCCTTCAACCCAACTATATCAATAATTACATAACATGTAAACAGATTATATTCTTCAATTAAAAGTGAGAAGTTAGTCAGTATGGCCATCATCAAAAAATCTAAAAACAATAAATGCTGGAGAGGGTGTGGAGAAAAGGGAATCCTCCTACACTGTTGGTGGGAATGTAAATTGGTACAGCCACTATAGAAAACAGTATGGAGGTTCCTTAAAAAACTACAAATAGAACTACCATATGACACAGCAATCCCACTACTTGGCATATACCCTGAGAAAACCATAATCCAAAAAGAAACATGTACCACAGTGTTCACTGCAGTACTACTTACCGTAGCCAGGACATGGAAGCAACCTAAATGCCCATCAACTGATGAATGGATAAAGAAGATGTGGCATATACACAACAGAATATTACTCAGCCATAAAAAGGAATGAAATTGAGTTATTTGCAGTGAGGTGGATGGACCAGAGCGAAGTAATCCAGAAAAAGAAAAACAAATATCATATGCTAACTCATATATATGGAATCTAAAAAAAATGGTACTGATGAAACCAGTGACAGGGCAAGAATAAAGATGCAGATGTAGAGAATGGACTTGAGGACACGAGGTGGGGTGGGGGGGGTGGCAAAGGGGAAGCTGGGATGAACTGAGAGAGTAGCACTGACGTATATATACTACCAAATGTAAAATAGATTGCTAGTGGGAAGCTGCTGCATAACACAGGGAGATCAACTTAATGATTGGTGATTTAGAGGGAATGGCATAGGAAGGGTGGAAAGGAGTCTTGGGAGGGAGGGGATATGGGAATATATGTATAAATAGAGCTGATTCACTTTGTTGTACAGCAGAAACTGGCACAACAGTGTAAACCAATTATACTGCAATAAAGAGCTTAAAAAAAAAAAAGACAACCATATACAATAAACTGTAAAAAAAAAAAAAAGTGAGTGGTTATCAGACTGGATTTTGAAATGATGTTTAGAAGAAGCACCACTTTAAATATGATGACACAGACAGGCTGAAAATACAAGGGTGGAGAAGATAGACTATGCAAACATTTAGCATAAGAAAGCTGTAAGGACTACATTAGTGTCAGACAAGGTAAACTTCAAGAAAAGAGTATTACCAGACATAAGAGGGCAAATTATCTAATTAAAAAGGGTCTACTCATCAAAAAGTCATAAACCTCCTAAATGTATATGCATCCAATTCCAAGATTTAAAACATACAAAGCAAAATCTGACATAACTAAAATAGACAGTTGCTGTCTCATCAATTAATAGAACACAAAGACCAGAAAAAGGCCCAGTAAGCATAGAGAAAACTTGAACAATTCTTTCAACCAACTTTATCTGATAAATATTTCTAAAACACTATATCCAACAACTGCAGAATATGTATGATTTTCAAATGCACACGGCACACGCGTTGTAAAATATATTGACTTGTTTTATGACCCAGCTTACGACCCAGTTGTAAGACTGAAATTCTCTTTACCACAACAATATTGTTAAAATTATTAACAATAAGATGCTCAGAAAACTCATATCTGGAAATTAAACAACACCGTTATAAATAATCCATGGATCAAAATGGAAATCTCAAGGGAAATTAAAATATATTTTCCAGTGAAGTAAAATGAAAACACAGTAAATCAAAATTTGTGGAGTACAGCAAAAGTAGTGCTTATAGTGGAATATATAGTTTTCCAATGCCTATGTTAGTAAATAAGAAAGCTCTAAAAGCAACGAAGTTTCCGTCTTCAGAAGCTAGTAAAAAGGACAGATTAAACCCAAATATAAGTAGAAGGCTTAACTAATCCAATTCTATCATCTTTCAGATGAAGAAACTGACACCCGACGTTAAGTAATTCACATGAGGTCGCACAACTAATCAAGAATGAAAGCAAATCTTTTAAAAACCCATTTCCTACAGATGATGCACCTTGTCTCATACCTCAGCCTTCTGTTCTTCCATCTTTGCTTCATGTGATTTAAAATTCTTCCTTTAAAGAACCCTGTTTCTTCCTGTAATGGGCCGCAGAACCCCTCTAGCTATCTTCGGGAAGTGAGGAAACTGGGCTTTCTTGTAGCAGTCTGGGGTTGTGACCAAACTCACAGATGCACTTCTGCTGAGGAGCTGTCACCCCACTAAGTTCTGAAATGAAAGCCTTGCTACAGGCCTTAGACCAGAGGCCAGATAGGAAAAACTCTATTTTCTTTCTTTCTTCTGATTTCGGTCACGATGAAGCTGCTAGTGACCTAGAATGGAAAGCAGGGACTTTTACTACTTCCCTTTCAGCTTCGAAACCCAGCACAGCATCCTAAGCTATAACTGGGGAGTCTGTGGGCCCAGCACTCGTTCACTCTTCTCTTGAGGGCAGCCCCCAATCTTTCCCCTGAATAATCCCCTCGATGCACTTAGAGTCCACCCTATTTATTTAGCCGCGACGATGGGCATGCAGGATCCTAACCCAGGCCCCCTCAGTGGAAGCGGAGTGTTAACCACTGGACCGCCAGGGAAGTCCAAGTCCACCCTGTGTATGTAGTACTGATTTTAACTCATCTCTAGCAAGTTACTGAACCTGACCTATTTGAGCATTTTATCACCTCCACGCTCAGTCGGACCACTGAGATTGGATCGGCAATGGGCACATAACCCAATATGAGACTTTAAGGCACAATCTGGGTTCCTTTGGCTGGGCTGATGTCTTGTTGAAGGATAGAGGCATAGTTTTTCTTTTTGCTAAACTTAGAAATGTTAAAATGTAAGCTTGCAGCTTCCATGGGCTATATGTGAAAGGATTTTACGTGAGAGTGAGTGACACTAACGGAGGAAAGCTGAGCTGAGAGCAGAAGAAAGATGCTGGCACTCGCTAACACTGCTAGTACTCTGAATCGAGCATAAATATTTCCTTTTATTTTTAAACTGGTTTTTTTTATGTTGCATTTTTAAAAAACATATGCAACTGAAAGAGTCCCAACTGATGAAAAGCCCCAAAAAAGACGACGTCTTAGAGACATGTAAATTTCTAGACAGCACTCAAACTCTAGAGACACATGAACCAGCTCTGCTCCAAAGAGAGTGTGTGCCCTGCCCAAACCCCAGCCAGTGGGCCTGGCTTAGGCACTGGATGTAAAGGCAGCCAATGAGCTGGAATAACTGGATTCTTGCTGTCGCCAATTTTAATTAGAAAATTCAGAAAGAAACGAGATGGTGCGTGTTCTGGAATGAATGTTTGTGTCCCCTCAAGGCAGGTAAAATTTAACACTACCCTTCAATGTGATGGTATTAGAAGATGGGACCTTTGGGAGGTAACTAGGATGAGATGAGGTCTTGAGGACTGAGCCCTCTTGAATGGGATTAGTGCACTTATAGGAATCACAAGACAGCTGCTTCACTGCTTTCTTTCCACCCTGTGAGGATACAACAAGAAGTCAGCCACTGGCTGTCTCCAAACCGGAAAAGGGTTCTCACCAGAACTCAGCTATGCTGGCACTGAGCTCAGACTTTCAGCCTCCTGAACTGTGAGAAATCGATGTTTATAAGCTATTCAGTCTATGGTGCTTTGTTTTGTTTTTCTCGTAGCAGCCTGAACTGACTAATATTGCTGGAACTAGGAACTAAAGCTTAAAGTACTAAATAGTTCTTTTCTAAAGATGAAGGTGTAAGGCAGATTTAGTCCTCTAAGGTAGAATTAGGATGCAAGAGTCATGGTAACTCCAAGTTATGAAGCAGCAGTATCCGTAAGGAAGCACAAGTCATGAAATACAGAAAACACATTCAGAGAAGAGGGAAGGAGTAGGTAAGTCAAGGGTGTAAGACAAAGAGAAAATTAGCAAAAATAATAGAAGACCATGTGGTCCATGAGAGAGAGAAATAAGATCTGAGATAATACTAATTGTCTTTCAATTTCCACTTCTCACCAGACCTAGCTTGTTTCCAGTAGTCCTTGGTTTTTGGATTCTACTAGTCGTAAGGGCTCTGGCTTCCTGTGGTCCTATATTCTCAGCTCAGGTCCTGTGCCTACTAACTTTGCGATCTTGAGCGAGTAATTTAAAATTCAGTATGACGCCATTTCCAGTGGGATAATGATGGTACAACTTCACTGGATTGTTGTAAAGATAAACTAACTTGTAAGGGTCTTAGCATAGTAATTGGCACACAGTAAGGAATCAATGGGAGCTTTTTTCACTCATATTATTGTTTTTTATTATTCATTCAAATATATGTTGAGAATCTAATATTGATAGTCCTCTACACACTGGGGATACAGTGATGAATGAAAACAAGACCCCTGTCCCATGGAAAATAAAACTAAACAAAGCATCTAAGCCATGGAGGTTACATGTTATCTTTTCTGTCTCATTTGTTATCCTCCAAACATGCCCTTATGGTAGTTCACTACTCACCTTATTTAAATTGTCTTCTTCAAGGCTGTATCCCCTGTATCCAAAAATGTGTAACCAAAACCAGCAGCCTGGTAGAATGGAGACATTAGGAATCTAGGGACATGCATCTGCATCTAAAATGTCTCCTTTTGAAATTTTCTCAAACTTTCCATACCCTAGCTTGCTCACACAGGAAATAAGCAATACATGAAAAATAAGTCATGGAGAATTTTTTTTACCTCATTGGAAGAAAGATACTAGTTAGATTCAAGAAATTATAGTTATTTATCCATGATACCATCAGCAATGTTTCTACCATTCATGGTTTAAAACTCCAAAGCGCACACATTTAACAAAATTGGTGAAGGAGATCAACTCGATGATGGGTGATGCCTTAGAGGGCCAGGACAGGGAGGGTGGGATAGAGTTGCAGGAGAGAGGGGATATGGGGATATATGTATAAATACAGCTGATTCACTTTGGTGTACCTCAAAAGCTGGTACAAGAGTGTAAAGCAATTATATTCCAATAAAAAGCTTAATAAATAAATAAATGCTGATTAAAAAAAAAGAAAATTTGTGGAGTATAATAACAGGAGCTCAGGGTCCAAAAATATTACTTTTCTTAATAATCTTGATTAAGAAGTCAGATACCCAAAGGTTGACACATCAGGAAAAATAACAAAAAACAAAAAAAATCTCAGGTGGGGTATGTAGACAGAGAAATCTGATCCTTCTTGTACTCAAAAATTGTTATTCTCCTGTCCTTATTTTTGATGAGCTGATCAAAATCAGAAGTTGTGTTTCTGCCAGAAAATCAATCATTGAAAAATTGTGACTCAGATCTCAAGAGCCAAAGAGAATTGTGCCTATTGTGACCTTTAGTTTTATATTCCATTTCATTAACTTATGTCTGAAAAGAATGAATGAGAAATCAACAGCAAGTCTAGACTGAGTTCCAGCATCGGTCATAAATGTGGAAAATAATGTGCCTGACTGCTCTTGTTCTATAACCATGCATCATCAAAGCCCCGTAAATGGGCATGTCAGACAGCAGGTTCACTAGACGGAGGAGAGTTGCTGAGACTCCATGGGAGCAGACAGTACCCCATAGTCGATAGGTCACAAAGTACCATTTCCCAGTGGAGACGAGCATCCAGCCTGGGTCAGGAGAAGTCAGTGTGATTCCTGGCTGCCATTGGCTCCTCTTGCTTAGGGACAAGTCACATTACCTGCTAAGTCTCTATTCCTCCTTTGTAGGTTGAGTTATAATACCTACTAGTTGTGAGGTTGAGCATCAGAATGAGAAGGTAAATATATCCGGAAAACAGTAATTCCGTAGTGAGTATATGTTGAATGAACTAAGATAAAAATGGGTTGGAAAACATTGTAAAAAGGCAAGATATTTGAGTCAGCTGAGTAGTTTCCATAAGAGACTTCAAAAATCGTGCTAAAATAATCTATTATATATTATAGCCATGGTATTAATTTCTTGTTGGGCTTTATACAAATTCCCTAGCAACTATGCCTCAATTTCCCATATGAGCAATAGATGAAAATGATAGGATGCAGTCACATGTATATACACACACATACAAAATATACACACATGAGTACTAACTTTCTTTTAAAATTCCTATATTTAGTCATTGACTCAACCATTTAACAGATACTTTTTTTAACTTCTACTGCCTGCCCAGCACTGTGCTAGCCACAAAAGACAAAGCAACCAGACCCAAAGCTTACCCCTCATGGAGTTTACATCGTAGTCTGTTTGAACAAATGAATTGAACACCATGTGATGGCTGGTGACGGGGGAAGTACATGGGTTGTATGCGACTACAACAGGAGCCCTTGCCCTACTACATATTTGACTAAGAAAATCCCTCAAACTCAAACATTTCAGTGCTCTGGCTTTTCTAGGTAAGAGTTAATACCATCACCAAAGACTAACAGTCTCCTTGAGCTCAGCTGTCTGCCGTGGCTGCGAGTCAGAAGCGACATCTCTCACCGCAGGTGACACTGGCTGTCAGAAACAATTGCATCTTTAAGAAAGGATGAAGAAAATTCCCCCTCATGCTCTTAAGCGAGTGTGCCAGGTGTCATTGTTATGCAAGAGGGGACTTTTCAAATCAGCAGCTATAGCAGAGCTCAGAACAGCATAGAAAGCAGCAGACCCATCCATCAGGTGGCTGGCAAGCCTCCCTTCTGGAAGAATGTATGTTCTGCCCCAGAGAGGGAATGAGCCCTATTTGTATCCAGTAGTACACAGATCTTTCTTACAGGTTTATGTGTAGAATTTTACTGTTTTGCCTGCCTACAATTCACCAACCCCCATCTTTAGTAAAATACTCGAACTGTCTGGAGGAAATCACTCTTTCCTCTCCTAACATGACATAATTTGTAGGAGAACCGGGCACAGGCCTAGCTCCTGGAGCACCCTATCCTCTTAACCAGAGTGATGGCTGGAGAAATGGGGATGTAACCTAGGCCAAGCCAGTATCTTCAATCAAAACTAACCCCAGTACTTTGCTTTGGGGGAGCGGGGGGAGGAAATAAGGCATTCACGTTCTGAACCTAAAACTGAATATAAATCTGGACTTACTTGCAGCCTTCTTGTCACCCCATTAGGAAAGTGCATTTTCAGTTTGTTAAGGAACCCCCATACTGTCCTCCATAATGGTTGTACCAATTTACATTCCCACCAATAGTGTAGGAGGGTTCCCTTTTCTCCACACCCTCTCCAGCATGTATTGGAATAGAACTACCATATGATCCAGCAATCCCACTCCTGGGCATATATCTGGAGAAAACCACAATAGGGAAAGATACACACACCCCAATGTTCATTGCAGCACTATTTACAATATTTACAAGACGTGGAAGCAACCTAAATATCCATCTACAGAGGAGCGGATGAAGATGTGGTATATGGATACAATGGAATATCACTCAGCCATAAAAAAAGAATAAAATAATGTGATTTGCAGCAACGTGGATGGACCTAGGGATTATCATACGAAGTGAAGTAAGTCAGACAAAGACAAATATCACGTGATATCACTGATATGTGGAATCTAAAACAATGATACAAATGAACTTGTTTACAAAACAGAAATAGACTGACAGACTTCGAATACAAACATGATGACTAAAGGGGAAAGGTGGGGGGAGGGATTACTTAGGAGTCTGGCGTTAATATACACACATTACTATTTATAAAATAGATAGTCAACAAGGACCTACTGTATAGCACAGGGAACTCTACTCAATATTCTGTAATAATGTATATGGAAAATTATCTGAAAAAGAATGGATACATATATATAACCGAATTGCTTTTCTGTACAACTGAAACTAATACAACATCTTAAATCATTGTAAAAATGTGTATAATCAGAGGGCCTTATCACACAGGGCTGTTGGGAAGATTAAATGAGATAATACAGGTAAAGAGCTTGGGAACAGAAGAAAGGCTTAACAACTTTAGCCATCATTAAAATACACAAATGTGCAACTGAAACTAATACAACATTATAAATCAACTATAATCTAATATATAATAAAATTAAATTACAAAAAAGAATGGAGCCAACAGGGAAGAACAAAGAGTAGCCAAAAGAAGCAGAGAGAGAACCTGGATCCTCATGAAATAATTTTCAGCTTGGAGCCCATCGTGCCTGAAACAGAACTCATCTTTTTTTTTTTAACGAATTAGAATTGAAATTTTCATTGCTTGCATTTGAGAAAATTATGATGGGGGTCTGGATGGTACGTATCCAATGACTACTAAGGCGAATGCTCCGGGTTATAGGATGGTTTGAATTGTTTTATCCACCTTCTTTCTACACCAACCAGCAGTTACGAGATAGCTGAATTCGTACCCAGAGTTGTATGATTCCACAGTCCAGATACATAACTGTTCTGTTAGACTTGTCTTTCTATCAATTAATGTAGTTAGTCATCCTACCCAAGGACATTTGTATTTTAAAAATTGACATTTAGTTAAGAATTACAAATCCCAAAGGGATGCATCCTTTTAACAGTATTTGTCAGATGACTGAAATGTCTTCCCTTCCTCTCTCCTTACTGTTTATTGCTAAATCAAAATTTACCTGAAAAATCTTAAAAGAAACATTATAAAGTAGCTTTCCAAATCATCCCACAGTCAGAACTTCATCTCTCCCTCTTACGTCTAGCCAAATATTTACAAAATCGCTGGATTTCAGGCATACAGCTCAGGAATCGAATTAGTAAATGATCCTTAGCTTCTAGTTTAATGTAGATAAGTCTTACAAAGAAAGGTAGTGCTGAAATATCAGGGGCTTGTAGAAACCCCTGACTGTACTTAGGCTGGGCTGGAGCCCTCCATCCCTATGCTGGAGTCAAGAAATCAGTCAGAGCCTTCTGATTGCCCATAATGGGTATAGAATACCAGACTGTTGAAACACATAGCCTCTGAAGTTAGACAGCCCTCGGGTTAAATACTAGCTCAGAAAACTAATAGTAGTGCAACTTTGGACAAGTTACTTAACCTTCTAAGCCTTGATGTCCTCTTCAGTAAAACGAGTATAATTATAGGGCCTTATCACATAGGGCTGTTGGGAAGATTAAATGAGGTAGTGTAGGTAAAGAGCTTGGGGACAGAAGACAGGCTTAACTTTAGCTGTCATTAAATTACACAAATTATGCTTAAAGCCTTGAAGGAGTCCTCATTCATCAGAGTGCTATATTTCACTGCATTTGAGCCTTTAGAAGAGACAGGAAGACTCTAAGAACTGACTTCCATGGCCCATTGGTATGAAACTAGAACTTTTTTCTCCACTGTCTTTTTCTGCACTGGAGTAGATCACCAGCAGGGGATCCTTTACAGCCAGGGAAAGGCCAGACCCCTCCAATGTTTGGAGGCTCTTATGTACAAAACACCAACACATGGTCCTAAACGACAGTGATGTGCTTATGAATATATACAATTGTTTACATTAACAATTCACAGTGTACTTCAGGCCATGTGGTCTAGTAACAGGGCAGTAGCAAGCAAGGCTGAAAGATAAGTCTTTCTATCTTGTCACTGTGACTCCATAAATATATGGTAACCTGATCTTCACATAATTTTAAGTCACCCTCGTGCTTCACTTTTCCTACCCCATGCTGGGCCCATATCACCGGAAATGGAATTGGTGTATAAAGGAAAAATATTGTAATATCACTAATCAACCATTTATTAGTTAACTATAGAAAGCCATACATCTGATTTTTTCCTTCCTTTTTAAAATATGTTTTGTGACATTTAAAATTTAGCACGAGATAGAAAATACAATACAAAGAAAACTGTGTACTTATTCCCCAGAGTAAGAAATAAAACATTACTAATACTTTCATGACATTTTTTAAAAAGTGGGTCTACTTGAATTACAGAAAAATAGAAGGCATATTTAATTCATTCCCTCATAATTCCATAATCCATTGAGAGCACATCTTCATATGAAGGCAACAAGGGTTTTGTCTACCTCTTTGGAGACCAGAAGGCTTCCCGGCTCCCCAGACAATACCCCTCTTCTCCAGATCTCCCTCTGTTCCCCGGGACTTAAGAAACATCCTGAGCCTCCTTCCTCCCACACTATGGAAACTGCAGCCTGAAACACTGCAGTGTGAGTATTGATCCAACGGCAATCTCTCAAGCCACAGCAGATCCTAGTGGGACCTGGCTGAAAATGGCAAATCATCCAACGATAAGACCAAACTTAGAATTTAGGTGCCATTCAGGTCTGAGCTTCTATCCATAAATTCCCTGTGTCCCCTTTGGACTTTTCATAAAGCACAGTGTGTCAGCTACTACTACAAAAACAACTTTGACCTGCAAGATTAACCTGAAAAGGCATATTTTTGAGGCTGGATTAGACATGATCCCCACCTCTGGCTTTTAGGAATGAATATCAGTCATTAGGTATTGAAGTTGTTTGACAACATCTTAGTCGTACTCAAGCTTTCATCTCAGCCAAAGGATAAGAAATGAGTACAGAAATGAACTTCAGAGTAAGTACTTAGGTGGACAAAACTATAGTGATATTCAAGATGCCACTGGGCTTTGTGGTCTTTAGGTCTTGCTGGGTGGACCACACTTACTGAGAACCTACTGAGCACTTTATTGCGTGCTATCTGATACATCAACAGAAATGGAAAACTTTGTTAATCTTGTTTTATTTTTAACCACAGTTTTCAGCCTATTCAGCTGGCATTTGAAAGTGTGCAATAACATCTGTGAAATTGCTTTACAAACTCAACATCTCCATGCCCAAGCAAGGAATTTTCATTGTTACAAAAAGCAATTTTTGTTGACTTCTGTATGGCAAACCATCTTGGATCATTCAAGGCAAAAGTCCCATGACCAACAAAGAGGAGGAAGGTGATATGACTTGTGAGCCCTGGGGAAGCCAGTGAAGCATATGTCTATCTTCTGGGATATACATTTCCAAAAACACAACCTCAAATATGATTGTCAATGAGTCTGTGCCTTGCCGAAAGTCCCTAAAGCAACATACACTGCTAAAAGGGATGACAAATCGCCTTCCATGATGATTTGCCTACAAATTAGTTTCTTTGTAATAAACAATTGGTTGTATGTAAAGGTACTTAAGATGATGGTACCTTGTTAGCATCTAGCCTCTTCAATTTCACACTTGTTTATTTAACACCTAATCTGTCCCTGTCAGAGTACTAGGCACTGCTGGGGAGGCAGCTATGAAAAACACATTCCTCAAAGCTAAATAAGCTATTTTAATACAGTTGACCCTTGAACAACATGGGTTTGAACTGTGCAGGTCCACTTATACATGGATTTTTTTTTCAATAAATCTGTACAATAGTATTACATCATCCAACAGTTGGTTGAATCTGAGGATGAACAACTGCCACACGGTAGGCTGACTGTAAAGTCATACGTGGAATTCTGACTGTGAGGAGGGTCATCACCCCTCACCCCAGAGTTATTCAAGGGTCAACTGTAGTTACATCCTAAACCAAGAACGCAAATAGCTATTACTCAGCCAGAGATATCCTGAAAGTTATTAGGGATTCCAAGGATGAAGAGATTATGCAGTTGAGGGCTTAAAAAAAAAACACGAAACAAACAAAAAACCCAAAAAATTCATTAAGTTTATTTATATGATGTAGACCTTGAAGGCTGGGGAGGGTGTTGACAGGTGACGATGAAAGAGAAAGACGTTACAACTAGAAAGAACATGAGCGAGACAGATTTGAGGTGTGGAATACTTTTAGGAAAACAGCTAGTAGTCCATTTTAATTACATCACAGATATCCAGTGGGGGAAAAAATGGAAAATGATGGAAACAGCAGTAGGGACTTCCCTGGTGGTCCAGTGTAAAGACTCTACACTTCCACTGCAAGGGGCACAGATTTGATCCCCAGTTGGGGAAAAAAATCTCACATGCTATGCAACATGGACAAAGAAAAAAGGGTGAATTTCTGTACAACAGAGACTGGCACAACATTATAAATCAACTATATTTCAATTAAAAAAATTGAAAACAGCAGTAATTGAATAATAGTGACAGTGAGCACAATAGCTAACATATATTAACCTGGGCATCATTCTAAGTTCTTTCTATTTAATAATCATAGACTAGGGGAGGACATCAGCACATTTATACATGAGGTAGATACAGTCATCCCTTGCTATCATGGAAGGATTGGTTCCAAGGTCCCCAAGGGTACCAAAATCCATGGATGCTCAAGTCCTTTATATTATAAAATGGGGTAGTATTTGCATCTAACCTAGGCACATCTTTTCCCATAATTAAATCATCTCTATATTACTTATAATACCCAATACGGTATAAACACTGTGTGTATAGCTCCTGGGATGTGGCAAATTCAAGTTTGGCTTTTTGGAAATTTCTGTAATTAGGAAACATGCGTATTTTCCATCTGCAGTTGGTTGAATCTGTGGATGTAGAACCCGTGGATAGGGAGGGCCAACTGTGCCTTCTTTCTTTGTGTCAATTTGCTAATATGAATTTAGTAGACCTTGTTGATTCACACACTGATGCCTCTCACTGAAGGGCGAAGAGAGACGGAAGAATGAGGCAGGCCACTCCAAATTAGTAGGCAGCAGGTTTTAACAAGTAAGGGAACTTACTTACAAGCTTTGTTTCGGGTGTCACAAGTGAGTGATCGCTGCACCCACCTGCCAGTCTTAAAAGTTCATATAGAGGCCTTAATGGGGTTCAGTCACATAAACCATCCTGATAGTCTCAACTACCCCTTACTCTCTCAAGGCTGTGTCCTTGAAAATGGCTCCCACTATGGGAAGGGTGGGCAGAGCTTTCCGTCCAAGGACATGGGAGGGGGTGAGGAGCCTCTGATTGTCTCGGGTCAATCAGTGGTCACATCCTCATGTTTATGTCCACCAACACACCTGGAAAAAAAAAAAAGGGCATATACATTTAGACCCACCAGTTCCCCTTTAAGAAATTTACTGTAAGGCAGGAGTCACACAAGTGCAGAGAGAGATGTGTACAAAAATGTTCCCTGCAGCACTATGTACAAAATCAAAGATTTGGAATCAAAATCGCCCAACTGTAGGTAACTGAGTAAACAATTCTTGGAATATTATCCAAGCATGAAAAATTATAAAATATATGAATTGAACTTTAAAGAACTTTCCAAATAGATGATGAGAGTGAAACAGAAGATCTGTTAATAATTTGTAAAACAAGTGTGTTTTCTTTTTGGATATTAAAACAAATTCTGAAGGATATAAACAAAATTCCTAAAACAATTAAATATTGGATATTTTGTATAAGCTGGATATTTATTTTCTCCTTTATCATAATCATACATTATTTTTATAACATAGAGATTTAAAATATAAAGACAATAATATAAAAAATGAATTTGTGCTTTTAAGCAGATAATTCTCACTCTCCATGTTTCCCTGTTAGCTTATCTAAAGGATCTTAGGGCTTCCATGGATTTTGGGATCTCTATCACAGGGGGCAAAGCAGCTCTCAGACCTTTAACTTAATAGGAGGGACTCTGAATTCACAGATCAGGTCAACTACATCTTTTCATATTCTTAAAATTGTGTGAGCACTATGTACAGGTGACACAAGATTAGATGAGGGGGAACATGGTCACGAATAATTTTGATGGACTCTGAGAACCAGGAAGTATTTTGAAAGATGTTGGCTGGACCGAAAGACTTTCAGACTGGGGAGACCTGGAAAACACAGCAAATAAACCGCGGGAGGACTTGAGAATGCTCCTTATTTTAAATGCATTATTTTTATTTAATTTTTACCACAAGTGGATGAACTAAATACTATTATAACTAATCTTATAGATGAAGAAACTAAAGCTCAGATCATGTAAATTGCCAAATGTCCCTCAACAGGAGGAAGTTGGAGCTTGCATACGAGGCAAGCATGTAGAAATGATGAAGAAGTAGATTTCAGTTTAAGCCCAGGGAAGCACAAGTAGGAAATGGGCCTCTACTCTATGTAGCGAACTCCACACCCTTGGTGACAATCAGGTTCAGCTTAGATTCCTATCAGGCAATGATTCAGAGGAGGAGACTATATCACTGTTGGTAGGTGCACCATTTGAACATACGGTTCCTTACAGTCCTGAGAATTCTGTCATCTGGCCTCCCTGTGCCAATAATAAAATTAGGTGTCCTCCTGACATTCAGACAAAAAGAGTTCAGAGCCTCCCTTAGGGGCCTGAAATTCTAAGAATTGACAAAGGAACACTTTCCACATATTTCTCCTTTCTCCTCACTACTATAATGTTCTTTCTTTTTCTTTTTATTCTTATTGTCCCTTGCCCAAATTGCCTTATTGCATATCTGCTTCCTTTCCCCATCCATCTTCCCCCACCCATCCTGTCTCACACTCTATAGGAGACATCCTGTGATGATTTCATTTTTCCCTTTTCGGTACCCTTTTTAGACACTTTCAATCAATATATAGCAGCAAGGATGCAGGAAACAGCATACAATGGGAGAAATAATGTCATCAAATACTGTTAGAACAGTGTTCAGAGCTTCTTTGTTCCTGGAACTCAAAGCAAAGTTCTACTGTTTTCTCCCAGCCAGTGTCCCAAAGCCATTCTTACAATGCTAGAGCAGAAATAGTGATCAAGGCCTGCTGAGATCTTACTGTTTAAAAAAAAAAGACAAAGGGGCAACTGGAACCAAAAAGGAAGCAAAGTGACTCACAACCTTCCCTCAGATCTTCTCTACAGAAACAAGAGCTCAGGGTGGTCCTTGCTCCATCCATCCATTCATTCATTTCTTTATCAACTGTTAACTGACCATCTATCAATTATGTAACATATTCCACACCAAAGGAACCAAGTAAGACTTGGAAGAACAAAGATGAACAGAGAGGTTGCAGGAGGAAAATAGCCTCCAATAATAAATTCAAAGATAAATAAATGCCACGGGAAAATCCATTGTAGACAAGTTGACATTTGTGGCCACTGTCTGTTAGCCATAACAGACATCGTAACATGATAGAGAGTCATAACACGGATTCATTCAATCCTTCCGACTCTGCAAGAAAAATCTTCTGAATCCCCGTTTATAGATGAATTATATGAGATTCAAAGAGGCTAAAAGACAAAACAAAATACCCGTAAGGTCACACAGCCCAGAGGTGAAGTGAAAGAGGATGTATGTCTATGCTGTAGGGAAATTTGTTTTCACCACTTTTGAGAGGTAAATTCCAACAATACTCTCGTCCCCCTCCCCCCGCCCCGTTTGCTGCCTTGAGGAAGCAGAAAGGCAAGATGAGAAATAAGGGCAGGATGGAGAGCCAAAGAAGAAGAGAACATGGACCATTCCTGGTTTCCCAGTCCTACAGCCCCTCCATCACATGCAGCGATGCAGATACTAACACCACCATGCTTGTGACCTCTCCTACTCACTGCATCGTGTTTCTCTTCCTTGAGTATCTTTCCTAAGTACTTACATCCTGTCAATAGAGGCAAATTTGGACTGAAGCTCTGATTTTCATCAAATCCATGTTTAGACTATTCCTGATTGTTTCAGTTCAGAGTGACACTCTTTTCAGAACCAAAATTCTAATAGATCCTACTAAATCCTGTCATTGGAAGGACCTTGAACATGTACACAAACAAAGCTTGTCTAACAACTCCACCTGAAAAGCCCAGAAAATAAGAGACCTTGTTTTCCATGTCTTGATTTCCTGTTTTACAGCACGCCTGGGGGCAGAGATTTAAAAAAAAAAAAAACCTTCCCTGAAAGATACAATTGAGAACAGTTGGAAAAAATTGATAGTAGAACGTGAGTGAAGCTCTGTGGCAGCTAAATACAGTTGGCCAAGACTAACATTCTTTTTTTTTAAACTGAAGTATAGTTGATTTACAATGTTGTGTTAGTTACTGCTGTACAGCAAAGTGATTCAGTTATACATTCCTTTCTTTAAATATTCTTTTAAAAATATTTTAAATATTCTTTTCCATTATGGTTTATCACGGGATATTGAATATAGTTCTCTGTGCTATACAGTAGGACCTTACTGTATATGCATTCGCTATATGAAAGCTTCCAAGATGTAACATTCTTAGGGGATGGTTTCAGGCTTGTTCAAGCAAAGCCATGTACAGGAGGCACTGGATAGGACTGTTGGAGTCTCCAATCTGGAGGCTTGACTGACAGCAGGAATGGGAACCAATCTAAGCCTTGTCAATGCCATTGCTGAGCTCTGTCAGATCCAGCCTATTAAGCTGTAATGGGGACTTGAAGTCTCAGCCAAGGGAGGGACCGCAGAGTGAAACGGCGATGAGGCCAGTTCCAGGCTGATGAGCATTTCTCCCCAGGGTTTTTGGTTTTGTTTCTAAATAATCCAGAGAATTGTGAACTTGGAGGAATTTGCGTTCAGGAGTGGGGAAGAAAATACTAATGGCCTGGTCAATAGAAAATGCAGAACTGGAGAACAGTTTCCGAGTACTGAAAGAATATTTTGTTCCATTTTTTGGTGCTAATGCAATGGAACAGCTACTGAGACGAGACACTTTTTCAGCTGAATTTGCATTATTAATATTCTCGCCAAAACTTAAGTTTTAGACAATCAAGAAAACAATAAATCAAGCCCTGATTTGTAGCCTCTGCCAATTTCTGTGGTGGACATACTGCCAGCATGTCCTCTTTCAAGCTACCAACGTGACGTCCTGGAGGTGGAATAGAAAGAGGTGACACCTTACATAACCTGTAGGGACGACCGAGGCCATGCAGCAATTAGGAAATGAAGTTTTGAGTACTTACTGCTTTTGCTCTTAATTCAACTTATTTAATTTTAAGTTTACATAATTTAGATTTTAATAAAGGCTTTGTTTAACAACGAGCTTTAAAAACTCCTGAAAATTTAGCAACCGGCTCTGGCAAGGAATTATGAGCCAATTCCGGAACAGCAACTATTCCCTCTTGCACTAGTAACTTTCTCATTATACTGAGAATTTTCATTATATACTTTGCAAAATCTAATATTACAGCATTTATTTTGTACTTTGTTGTCTGTTTCCCATACATCCATGGAGCAGACCCCCCACAGGAGGAGCAACCTTGCCGTCTTTCATTGGATTGTATTCCCAGCACCTGAAATAGCCCTGGTGCTATAATGCTCAGTACGTACCTACCAGAGGCTGAATAAATAGAGAATATATAATAACTGCCAATTACTGTGAAAAAGACAAATAAACCAATAGAGTCTGGTTTAGGGAACTAGCAGACATTTTAGGTGAAGAAATTCATAAGGCCATAAGCATAAGACAAGATGATCAACTTCAGCTAGAATTAAGAAAATGTCTTTATTACAATTAGTATACACCCTGCCCACAGCTGGGGACTGTTTCTCACCACACCTTCTCATTTGAACATTCTGCTTATTTTAAAAGAGTGATGCTCAAGTGTGTGTGTCTGCAAGAGATTCTGACTCAGGAGGCCCGTGACTGTATTTTTTAACAAGTACCTTAGATAACTCTGATTCTGGTAATTCGAGGAGCTCTTCTTTGAGAAGCACAGCTAAGCGATGATGCAGTGTTTTTAACCCTGGCTGAGCTTAAGCTTTAACTGGGAGAGGAGGGGCAGAAGAGAGGAAGAAGGGACTGGAGGGATGGGGAGGAGGGGTGGGGGGAGAGAGTGGGGAAAGGGAGGGGAGAAGGAAGGTATTAAAAACAGAGACACACCCTTGAAGAAGAATCTCAGCCTTTGGCCATGTCTGCCCCCATCTCTGCACTGGAATTGTTCTTGCAAATATATCAATAATTTCTAAAAAAAAAAAAGTAGAGACACATGGCCTTCATTGCTTCTTCTCATACACATTCATTGAAAAATTTTCCCTGAGCTTGTTGGGTCAATTGTGTGTGTGTGTGTGTGGTTCTTTGCCCCCGGTGAAATCTAAAGCCTAACATATAGCCAGAGTCTAACCCATAAGAAAACAGCTCTACTTAGCAATACTTCTTGTTTTATCTCTGTAAATGTAAATACTACTTAAAGAATGTTTATTGAGCTAAAGAATTATAAAGCCACGTGTCTTAGAAAATGTATTTCCGATTTTTCACCATTTAGGCTGACCTGTTCCGTTGTCCATTCTGAAATATGTCTACACTTGAAACATGCAAATGGGTATGTCTTCAGCTTTGTAGCAACAGTTGCCTATGATTCTTGTGAGTGTGTACTGCCTAGGATGGAATCCTGGATCTGCCCCACGCCAGCCCTGTGATCCTGAAGAGATTCTCTATCTCCTCATGCCTCAGTTTCTCTCAGGGTTGCTGTGAGGGTTAAGCAACTCAACACGTATGAAGTTCTTACAACAGTACCTGGAAAGGAATGAGGGCTCTGTTAGTATTGCTGTTAGGTCATCAATCAGCAGGATAGCCATAGCTCCATAAATGCATATTCTCAGAGGAGAGAAGGCTGATTAAAGAAGAAGAACCAACCGATGATTTTTTTTAATTGCATCAGCATCTGCACTCTCTAGCCCGTGCTCTCTTGAAAATAACCGTGATTGAGCATTTAGATAAACCACATGGTGGGTTGCATAGGTTCTCAGCAACTCTGCAAAATAGTGCTACTCTCTTCAGGTCTTCCAATGAGATGAACTTCAGGTGATCTTTTATTATTTCAGAACCAGCCAAGAAAGTTTCAAGTGGCAGCCAGCACCATCTTTCAAATGACTTCTCAGAAATGGGTGAAATGACTTTGTTTTCACTTCAAAGCATTCACTAGGGAATGCAAGAAGGTTTGAAAAGGGAACCAGGGTCACCAAAAGAAATTCTAAAGGCCTTTGACATGGCACTGCTGTGATGATCCTGGAGACCATTGATCAAATTCTCCTGTATTCCCCCAAAGCCCTAGGGCTTTTGATAGTTCAGTTTACAAAGCAAAATAGTGACATGGTTTATCCTATGCAATATAGTTTGGCTTCAAATAGATTTTGTACTTTATAGAAATAGTCTTGTACTAGATGTATTTATGCTACATTGTTGTTTTCTTTTTTTTTTTTTGCCAAAATTGTTTTTGAGAATCACCTTGCTGATTCATATGACTAGTTTATTTCAATCATATTTACTTTCCCTTTGTATGAATTGACTAAAACTTATTAGTTGTTTTCTTTTTGTTGGCTATTTGGGTTGATGTCCAGTGTTTGGTTATTACAGCCAATACTCATATAATCTTTCAAAGAAGGTAAAGGATAGTGTTGCTCTGAGTTCACTGCCTGGAAATTATTCTAGCAGGGCGGGGTGCTAAGATATGGGGCCTAGCAGTTCTAATACAATTTGCAAGTCTTGATAAGATGTTTAAGTCGAGGGAAGAAAAGTTCTCCTGCTTTCTGTCATCCCGTCATGTGCATTTTATTCATTCATGTAAGAATTCATCAATTCATCCATTCAACAAACATGTCAAGTGCCAACTGTATGCCAGCACTAGGCTCTACTTCCTGCTGTAAAATAGCAAATCATCTAATAAAGGAGAAAGACCAAAAGAATCACAATTCTCTGTCACCAAGTCCTCTGCTCTTTGACCAACCCCAGTATTTCTCTGGAGTGAAACAGATGAGAACTGGAGTTCACAGATGAGAAAATCAAGGCAGAAAGAAGGAAAGCACTTTTTCCGGGGTCACACAGATGAAGTTGTGGGTCATTTAAAATACCAACGAAATATACTAACTTCAATGATAAAATTTCCATAGAGAAGTAACTCTAGAGATGTGGTCCTCAGACCCAGGCATCGGAAACTTTTAGGCATTTGTTAAGACTGAATTTCTAGGAAAGGCCAAGACTTCACTATTTTAGCAAGCTTCCCAGGAGATTCTCATACTCATAAGTTTGGGCACTGATTCTGGAGAATTTGTATGTACTATTCCATTGCTGGAAATCAATTTCTTTTAATAGTGTGTAGGGAAAATAGCTCAGGTTATTCTTTTATTTAAAGGAAGAAATGAACAAGCCAAGTAAACCCCTAGAGACCTTCCTTTCTTCCATTTTTTGTGGGTTTTTTTGTTTGTTTTCTTTCTCTAGTCTTTTTTAAAAATCCTACAATAAAAATGGCTTTCTTTCATTCCTTTGTTTTGGTATTGCCTCAGTACAATTTTTTACTCCAACTATATCTTGAGAAAGAAGAACAGAAGGCAGCAAAGTGATAAAAAGAAGAAACCTTACCCAGGTTGCTTAGAAATAGATCTTCTCAGCCTTGAGGATTGCAAGTAACATCTCTGCCAATGGCTCCCATTTCAGCTCCCTTTAAGAGCGCTTATCCAGAGTTCTAGGTATCGCTCAGCCTGGAACATCTCAGTCAGTCAAGCACAGTCTAAGTCTAGCCAGACTGCCCAGAGAAGAGGTTTGTGTTTTTTTTTCTTCTCTTAATCACCTCTGAGCCTCCTGGGTGGCGCAGCTCCAGCTGCAATGGTGCTCACACCCAGGCAATGCAGGCAGAGATAAATGTACCAGGCCACCGGCTCCGTAACTCAGTCAGTGACAGAATACAAACCACAGAGCAAGAAGGCTTACCTGACTTGCAATTTGTTGGTCAGAAGTCTCTCTTTCTAAGTCATACACTCTTTTAGCAACAGCAGTATTTCTGTCTGGTTTGTAGAAGAAAACATGAAGTCACAAAAAGGGGAAGAAATGTATCCAGGGTCACCATAGATGGACGTGATAAGTCATTTAAAGGATCAGTGACTTAATACAAGGAGGTTAGTACTTGGGAATCGGAGCCAGGAAGTAGAAGAAGCATCTGATCTAGCACCTTTATTTTGAAGATGAGTTAACTGCAGTCCAGATAGGGTAAGAATACAATCCAAGGTCACACAGAGACTGGAACCCCTAGTCTCTGAAGGGTCAACACTTTTTCCACTAAGCTGATGACTCTTAACCCTGACTGTGCATTATAATTACCAGGAGGAGCTTAAAATCAAAAGAAACAAACAATAACATAAAGACACTGCTTCTCTGGACCCAGAACCAGGGATTCTAATCAGTTCCTCTTGACTGGGCATCAGTGTTTTTTGAAATCTCACCAGGTGACTCTAATAGGAAGAATTATCCAGCCCCCAAACTCAGTAGGACCAAGGTTGAGAAACCCTGCTCCATGTAACCTTAGTTTCCTCATCTGTAAAATGGGGGGGGGGGGGGGTGATAAGTAATATGCCTGATAGAATTAGTGTGAAGACTAGATGAAATATGACATATAAAGCAATTGGCATATAGAAAATATTCAGTGCTAGTTATTGAAACAAACCCCTTTTATGTATTGATGCCAACCTGTAATTTCAATGTCAAAGATTTTGATAAGGAATATTGAGAGGGGGCTTCCTTAAATGTAGAAGTTGGAGCTAGTGTATGCAGTGGATAAGGCAGGGAGTAGGGTGAGGTGCAGTTGCCCCAGGTGCAGGCAAGAAGGGGGTACGTTGTCGGCGGGCAACTGTGAAAGAATAATAATCTAGATGAAAATGAGTCTTTAATTATCACCAAGTATCAGAGCTTCTGAACAATGTCAGGGATCAAACAGTTCTTCCCCACCCCTGGGGTGTATCACTCCCATCACCGACACCACATCTTGCCACTGGATGGAACAGCTTATCAAGAACCAGGCACTATTATCTCATTTAATAATTTTAGCAGCAAACTATGAGGAAGGTATTCATGTTATCCCCATTTTATGGATAAGAAAACTGAGAACCAAAGAAGGTTATCCATGTGCCCACAATCACACAGCTAGTAGGTGGTAGAGAGCTGAGACCTGAACCCAGAAGTCAAGCCTCAAGGTCTATGTTCACCCTCACAGATCCAGAGGGCCTTCAGTTATACACCACTGACCACCACAAATTACAGCTGAGAAAATCTTTTGAGGAACTATATCTCAATTCCCCGAATACATTAGGCATCTTTCTATCAGAAAATAGAACAGCTTCAACGTTGACTAAATTTCCCTATAATACTAATATTAGAAAAATGTAACAATGTGGCTAGCTGTCAGGTTCCCAGAGTAACAAGCCTGTAGCCATGACTCCGTTGACCAGTTATCTGCAGCAGCAGACACAGAGCGAGCACCTGAATAAATGTTTGTTGACAGAATAAATGTCTGCTGAGTTCAGGTAGAGAAATGCTCAAAGTTCTGGCTTGTACAGATGTTTTCACTTGCTTGTGGGCATCTGCCACACAGATCCCTGGGTTTTCCCCAGATGTTTGGAGGACACTTAACCTGAGGTTGGTTTGTTTCAGTGTGAGTAAACATGTGCTCTGGCTTCTTTTGTGCTGAATGATGGTTTCATAGGGTCTAATTTCACAGATAAAAAGCAGTATCGATCATTCTATTTTAGGACTGGGTACAGCAATTTTGGAGCAGAAATCGGCCCAGTGTAACTCCAGGGAGGAATAACTCAGTTTCCCATGGAAATATTCTGCTTCTAAATTTGCTCCTGAAGAAAACTAGGGAAACCACATGTGTGAGTCAGGCAAGGTTGTAACCACGAGCTCTAAACTAACTAAATGGCAAACGAGGTTATGAAGCAAAGGGTTAAATCTGGGAAACTGATTCATCAGAGCTGTGCAGTGATCATTCATACCATTTCCCCACAAGATGGAATAAAAGGAGATCAGTTGAAAGGGCTTACCTCTTTACCCATAGAGAGCTGATCAATGAAAATACCATTTATCTGATATTTCAAAGAGATGTGCAGCACCATTGCAGTGTATTTTCAGATAGCAGAAGTGCCAAAATTTCACTTTAATCATTCTTTCCCAAAACTCTTTAAAATGTGTCACCCATTTTCCTACCATCCAAAAAAATAAAAGGCCCACAGCATTTTTGTGCTGATTTGGGACTTACATAATGATAATTAGTTATAGGACCGTGCATAACCAAACACACTCTCCAGGGTTGCTGACTCATTTTCCCCTTAAACTTACATGAAATGGCTCCAGCCTACTGTTGTTTGAGCTCATCTACCTTTACTGTTTGTGTCACTTCCCCTGATGCCCATGGGCTTATTTCTGGTGGTCTTGCCTTCTGGTCTATTCTTCTTGCCTCTGCTCTTCCTTTGAAGTCTGGGAATCCAGATGACTAAGCCTGTTAGATCTGTTCTGACGATAAGAGTGAACAGGTTCTAAATGAACTAGTGGAGGGCTCTCCTATGAGCAAGGGGAGGAATTATGTTGCCTTGATGACTATTTTCACTCCTGAGCCTTCGTTGGCCCCAGGCAAATGAGATCAAATCAACCTCAGGTTAGTCTGCTTTTACTGTATTTTGTAAACAAAATTAATCTTGTCATTTATCCTTAAAAAATAAAACATTTAGGTCAAATTATTATGCTTCTGAGTTTTACATTCAGCACTGAATTATAAACACAGAACATTCTTGACCTGTTGAGGCAGGTATTCTTATTCCATGTTTTCAAATGATGACTCAAGGGGTTAACCAATTTGCTGAGAGCAGGCAAAGGGCTAGATCTAGAGCACAGATGTTCAAAGTTGGCTGTGTATTAGAACACTCATCCCAGATGAATTATATTAGCACCTCTGGACAGTGCGGTCCGTGCTCAGCATTGTTTAAAAACTGCCCAGGTACCATGTTCAATAGCATCAAAATGTATCAAATACCAAAGAACAAATCTAACAAAAGATTGCAAGACTATTTATAACTAAAAACTATAAAACACTATACAAGAAAACTTAAGTAAATATACCATGTACATGAATAGGAAAAAGATAATATATTCTAAAGTTGTCAAGTCTCCCAAACTGATCAATGTATTTAATGCAGTCCCAATCAAAATTGCAACAGTTTTTTGTATGTGTAGAAATTGAAAAGTTGATGCTAAAGTTATAAAGAAATGCAAAGAGCCAAGTGTAACTGAAACTATCTTGAAGAACGAGTCTGTAGGACTTACACTCAGACTCATAATAGGTCTTGTTATCTATCAGAGTGAAGCTAGTGTGGTATTGGTGCAAGGACACACAGATAGAAAGATGGAACAGAATAGAGTCCTGAAACAGACCCACACATGTATGGTCACCTGATTCACAGCAAAGGAAGAAGAGTGAGTTGGGAAGGTAAAGGAAGCTGGAGCAATTGGATATCCAAATGGGAAAAAGAAATTGTATCTTGACCCTTACATTGTACTATATACAAATGCTGATTCCAAATGGATTTCATGTTGAAATGAAAAAAGTAAAATAATGAAACTTTTAGGAGAAAAAAAAAATATTTATGACCATGGAGTAGAGAAAAATTTTGTGAAGTGACTCTAAAAGCACTAGCCATAAAGAAAAATGTGATAAATCAGGCTATATTAAAATTAAGAACTTTCTTCATCAACCCAGAGCAATAAGAAAGTCTGAAAGTAAGCCCTAGAGTGAAAGAAGATATTTACAATACATAAACCCATCAGTGAATCATATCCAGAATGTACATGTATTAAGAACCCTCACAAATCAGGGAGAAACAGACAGAAAACCCAACAGGAAACTGGGCAAAAGACTAGAGCAGTAAATTTGAAACAGTGGTTCTATAGAGAATCAGTAAGCATAGGAAAATGTACTCAACTTCATGATTCATCAGGGAAGTGCACCTTAAAACTACAAAGCAATATGACTACTTACTTACCAAAAAAAAAGGTGAAAATGACAAAGACACTAAACATTAAGTGTAGATGAGGACCTGGAGCAACCAGACTCTTCTACAGGACAGGTGGGTATGGACAATGGTACAATTGCTTTGGAAAGCTGCTTGGCAAATCTCGTAAAGATAAACTTACACGTGCCCTATGACTGAGAAATTCCACATCCCAATAGAAATGTCCCTGTGCACACCAAAAGACATGTCCAAGAATATTCACAACAGTACTAATCAAAACAACCAAAAAACAAGAGGAACCAGCTGCCCTTGAAGATTACATAAATTTTACATTCACACAAAGGAACAAAATAAACAATGAGTATGAACATATGAACACTCCACACAGTACCTCAAACCTAGTATTGAGTGAAAGAAGCCAGACAGCAGCGTATATTCTGATAATTCCAATGAGTAAATTTCCAAAACAGCCAAAACTCGTCTGGAAGTCTAGAAAGTGTTTCCTCTTTGTCATGGGTAGTAACTGGAAAGGGGCATAGGAGGAGCTTCTGAGATGTTGATGATGTTCTGTTTCTTAATATGTGTCCACCAAGCTGTACACTAATGATGTGGACAGTTCTCTGTATGCTTCTTATATCCAGTAGAAATTAAAATGCACAGAAACTCTCGTGGTGAGTCTGATATATAGGCAGTTGAAAATTATCTATCTAGAGCTCAGAAAAGATTTCTTCCCTTCCTTAATTCCTTCCCTCCCCAGATTCACCCTCACAAGTCTTCCTCTCCCTAACTCTCTGGCCCCAAAATGTCGAGCACTGTTCTAGGTACAAAGCATACAGAGAGGAAGTACCTATTATCTCTGCCTTCAAGAAGCTAAATGTTGTCTATAACTTCAGCCTGCCACTTGACAATAAGATTCACCTGTCTACACGGCAGTTGTTACAAGGTGAAGTTAGTACTAATTCCAACTGCAAGAAAAAGCCCCGTGACCTTCCTAAATAATTACAGTGCTAGTGCGCAGGAAATGACCATGTTACGGGCAGGCTCAATTGCAGCAGAAATTAATTAATCACCTAGGATTGCATTGGGTGCCGTTTGACCCCAGGTGTAACAGAATTAGCAGAATAATGGGCTGAGTTGCTGGCACAAGAGATCTAGAACCCCTTGATGCGTCAGTTGCATGTGGTATAAGAAGCATTCTACTCCCCATGGGACAGTCCACCTCCCAGTCAACACCACCTGCTTTCCTGAACAATATGATCTTCCTCATTCTCTTCGTCTGTCTTTTGCAAGCAGACTATGAAAGTTAGGCTTTCTTCCATTTATTATTTCTTCTACCTCTCTCAACACTCTCGCCCTGAAATCAATCAATCAATCAATCAATAAGCAAGCAAGCAATGTTTCTGCAGAATCTAGACTCTGTATTCCCAGATTACGTCTACATGCTCCTATCTTTGTCCTCAGGCACTTCCAATAACCAAGGCGGTGGCTGACACAGAAAGAACCTGGCTATTGATTACTTGACCATGGTCATTATTCCAAGGTTTGGCTTTATAAACAAACAAAAGATGATCTAACCTTGGCCTGAATCCTGCCTTGAGTTCATACTGCCTCTGACAGCTGCAACCAGAAAGTCTAAATACTTCAGTGGCAAAAGGCCCTGAGAGGTTACCAACGTCTTCACCTTTGGGCACAAATTCTCTCCTGCCTATATCTCCTCTCTAACCTAGATAAACCATCCTGACAAGAACACTTACAATGTTTCCCATATAGGGCTGTTCCTTATTTCACTGATTCCTCTTCACCTTCCAGGTCCCAGACTATATGTTACTTTCTAGGGCAGCCCTCCCAAACCCTTCTGGAATAGTTTCGGTCCCCAGATTAAAAACTTTCACAGAATCATATAATTTTCCTTCAAACCACTTAGTTCAGTTGCAACTAATCAATTTTTGTGATTATTTGTCTCATTCACTGAGTATCTCTAGCACTTTGCACAATGCCTGCCTCACAATAGATGCTCAGTAAATACTGTTGAGTAAATGACTGAAAGAATGAACAATGAATGAATGTGAGCCTCCTGAAGAATGTAGACCACTTTGGGAGATTGTTTTCCTTCTCTAACATTATTTTCTCTTGCTGTAGATAAAGTACATCCTCTCTTGCTCTGTCCTTAGTAGAGAGGAAGAGCAAACAGGTGGCTGGCAACTCCCACGTCCGAGCCCTTCATATAATCATAAATCATGACATAGATACTTATTCTGAGGTTTCTGTCTTGATGATTGTCTCTGAAGGAGACCTAGGTCATGGTGTCAAACTCCAAAAAAAAAAAAAAAGGAGGAGTAAGGAATACAGTCATCTATATCCTCTGTTCATTGGCATTAGATGAGTACTTGGGACCCGGGTGTATCTGAGACTTTTCTTGAGATCTTGACTAAGTCCTTCACACTCTCTACTTTTAAGTTTCTTCTCCACAAATCATGAAACTCTACTGGATCAAATGAAGGGTACCCTGTACGTATGTAGCTCTATACCTTTCTTTGTTCATCCATTCAGTAGTGGGGTTTTTTTTTTGTTTATTTTGTTTTTTATTTATTTTATTGGCTCTGTTGGATATTTTTTGCTGTGCACGGGCTTTCTTTTTAGTTGCGGTGAGTGGGGGCTACTCTTCATTGTGGTGCACGGGCTCCTCATTGCCGTGGCTTCTCTTGCTGCGGAGCATGGGCTCTAGGCATGTGGGCTTCAGTAGTTGCAGCACATGGGCTCAATAGTTGTGGCTCACAGGCTCTAGAGCACAGGCTCAGTAGTTGTGGTGCATGGGCTTAGTTGCTCCAAGGCATGTGGGATCTTCCTGAAGCAGGGATCAAACCCGTGTCCCCTGCATTGGCAGGTGGATTCTCAACCACTGCGCCACCTAGGAAGCCCAATTCAGTAGTGTTTTTAAGAGAATAGAATGTACTTAGTCTGCACTAGGCTGTAGAGACCTACCAGTGATCTAGAGAAGCAGGGTCCTGTCTTGAAGTGATCCAGTGAAGACTGGGGAGAAGAGGGTGGTTAGGAAAGTCTTTCTGGTATAGGAGTTGCCTATGTCAGTGATTCGGCACAATCATAATCAGCTGCTGGGCTTGTTAAAGTGCAGATTGCTGGACCCTATCCCCAGCTTCCGATGGCTGCAGGTGGGCCTGAGTTCTGCATTTTTAACAAGTTTCCGGGTGATTCTGAAGCTACTGATCTGGGCACCACACGTTTAGGGCCACTGACCTGATGAAATGGAATATTAAGTTAGAACACAGTTAGACTTAATAAATATTTGGATGGATAAATGAATGGATGGATCAATCAGCCAATCAGGGCAAAACCATCACTATATCATAGTGATGATTAAAGGAGGCCATAAAGATAACTTTACAGTTTTTTGTTTTTTGTTTTAATTGCAAAGCCGTGAAAGGCTCTGCCCCTCCTCTCCCTGTGGTCTCTCACATGACTCAACACTAACAAAAACGGTATGACTGAAATTTGTCAAGCTGCTTTTCCCCTACTTATGCCTTGCTCTATCTGGAGTTTCAATGGGCATTGCCGCCTCTGGAGTGTAATTCAGGCTGACTCATTTCCCCAGTCACTGATAGAAAGGTCAGCATGGCTCCAATTCACAGCTGAAGGCCTCTCAGGAGCTACTGATCACGAGTTGCACATCAGAGAGATAACCAGCTCCATTTGTGTTCTTTCTCGGCCGTCCGGCCAAGAGTCTAGCAGGTCAGTTGAATGAAAGGTTAAAAACTCATATTGGCATGGATCTGTGGATGATATATGCAGTCAGCAGCAGAGAAAATTACACTAGCCCAACAGAGAGTGCTTAAGTGCATAAGCTTTGTTTATATCCAGACAGACGTACATAAGTCCTGATTGTGTCACCTAAGAGTTACACAATCAACACTCTAATCCTCGATTCCTTCACGTATAAGACAGGCATAACAGTAATAACTAACTCACAGGATTGTTGCACACAATGTGCATAATGTGTTTGGCACAAAACTGACCTCATATTAACCATTTAACACATTTTAGCCAGCATTATTATTCAGTGGCTTCTCAAACTTTCTTCATCAGATCTGTTAATGCTTCTATATATTACCCTTTTTTTTTTACATTATCTTTTGTAAATAATAAACTTAGACTCAGCATATACCCTTCAATTACCTTTAGACTGAATCTGTAGGAGGAATTTCAGGATTTTCAATTCTGAGCCAAAGAATGGAGTGATTCCTAGGCAGCTAAATTCTCTTTGCCACACGCTATAAAGATTCCTACACTAGACCAACATTCATTCCCTGTTAAAGGCATCAAGAAGAGAGCTGGAGAAGAGACAGCTATCTTCCTGAAAATCAGCTTTCAGAGGTAAAGATGGACTTCTTCCAGTTCCCCTCTCCTTGTCCTCCAAAATTCTTGATTATAGCTGGATTTCCTGGGATATGAACAAGTGAATGAGAAACATTCTGTATCAGTGTGGGGATCAAACACTTGGTTTCTAGTCCTCCCTCCCCCACTACAAGCTGTGTGATCCTAGAAAACTTACTTATCCTCTCTGTTTCTCTTGTTCCATCATTCTACAAATAATAATCTTACTAATAATTATTGTGAGGATTAAATCGGTCAATGCATTTTCCTTACCTGAAAAGGACTAAGTGCTACATAAATGTCAGGTATATGAATTCTTAGCATCTTATCCTGTTGCATGACCCTCATTTTAAAATCGCTGGGTTTGTTGAAGGTGTTCATACACTTCAGAATTGGAATGGTTTCAATCATATCCCCTTTCAACCTCCTCTTTTTACTATAAAAGTCCTAATCCTTTTAGAGAGTCCACATTTCTTTCATTCCTTTGAATGGTGTAGTCGCCTGGCAATTTTTCCTACAGCTGCCTCTTCAGTCTTTCTGGCAACACTAAATGAGACCTTTCGAAGGCAGGCTTTTCATCTACCCTGCCAAATGCAGGGCCTTGTCCATAATAGGCACTCGATAAATATTTGTTGAATAGATGAATGAATAAAGGCAGCCAAGACATTCAAAAGTAATCATGGCATTAAGCTAAAAATAAGGGCATCTTTGTTCCTCTGTAGACATGCAGTGGGGCTAAATTACCACATCCCTTTCAAAGAATTGTTCCAAATCAGTCACTCATGAGGAATTGTACAAAGCCCTATTAATCATAATGCTATTACAAAACACAAGGGTGGGAAAGGGGACATCTCCTCTGCATTAAACATCTTTTGGTTCTTATTCTGGCCCTAAATCCACATCATCTAGACAGAGCCAAGATCAAAGAGAAAACACCTCAGCTCTCATCTCCAGGTGTCTTATTTGACTAAAACTTGGCAGAAACCCAACTATAGTCTTGAACCCTGTGGACTGCTAGTGAGCTTTTAAAAAGATAAATTAGATTATTTTACTCCCCTCCTAATTAAAACTATCCAATGACATTCTGTGACACTTAAAACCTGAACTCTTTACCACGGTCTAAAAGGCCCTATGTCACCTGGGTCTTGCCTATCTTCTTACTCACTCAGCATTTTCTCACAGAGCTGTCTCCTCACCCTACCACCACACACTCTGTCTTTTAAGACAGACTTGTTCTGTGAAGGGGCAGATAGTACATATGTTAGACTCTGGGGACCATGCCATCTCTGTGACAACTACTCAACTTTTCCATTGTTATATGAGAGCATCTATAGAATGTATATAAATTCACGAGGGTGCCTGTGTTCCAAGCAAATTTTATTTACAAAAACAGGTGGTCATCTGGATTTGGCCCATGTTCCATAATTTGCCAACCTCGTCCCTAAGATAAGACCCCTTCCATAACTTGCTACCCCCATATCCTCCTTTAGTTTTTGTCACATAGTCTCACATTTGTTTGTTACTCATCTGGTTCAGTCACTAGAATATGAGCTTCATGGAGGATGGGACCTTTGTTTTCTGGACAGCCATGTCTCCAGCACCTAGGACAGTTCCTAGCATCGCCTGTGTGTTTAGTAACAATGTGTTGAATGAAGGGCACCTCCTATCTCTTTTGCTGTCACTCGCTACTCCGACCTTCCTTCAGTTCTCAGGCCACTCCAGGCTCATTCTTGTCTCCTAGCCTTGCAGTTGCCTTTGTTCTCTGCCTTAGTATCCTTCCCCCTTATCTTTACACATCTACCTCCTCCAGGAGTAGCCTTTCCCGATCATGCAAAATAAAGTTTCCCAGGAGCCTCAGCCACTCTTGTCTTATTTTCTTACTAAAACTTACTAAGAACTGGAATTATTTTTTACTTGATTCTTAAAATTCTCCTGCATGAATCCAGAAAGATTCTCAGCTTCTTTTAAAGCCTAGAAAAGTGTGTGACACAGAGGAGGTTTTCAATAAATATGTGTCTAGAACAGTGGTTTTCAAACTTAAATGTGTGTGAATCACCTAAGTATCTTATTAAAATGCAGATTCTGAGTTAGTAGGTCCAGGGTGGGGGGTGTCTTGAAATTCTGCATGTCTAACAAGCTTCCAGAAGATGCTGATCCTGATGTCCATGGATCGCTCCTTGAGCAGGGAGAATCTAGTGAATATTTTTTACTGCTTCACCTACAGGGCAGGAAGTGGACTGTAAGCTGAGGATCCTTGGAAAAAACATTAGAGATGTTTGCTAGCCTGCCAAAGATCAAAGCAAAAGACCAATCCCATCCTTAAAAGGCACATCCAACGCAAAATGATAAGGAAAGATTTTCCTGAGTCACTGAAGTGGTTTTGGCATCAGACATCAGGTCTTCAATGAATAGGAATTGGCAACATTTCCTATATTAAATTCACCTTGAAAATGCTGCATCACCCATGGGGAACCGAAATGAATCTATCTTCATTCCCTGTTAAGTTATGTCTCCCTTTCTTTCAATCACTCTGTTACACGCGTTAGGGAGTTACCTGCTCTACACCTCAGTGTGGTAACCCTGAGAGACCTCATGTTTCTGTAGAAGCATGGACCATGTTGGTCGTGTAATACGGTGGTGGCTTGACCTAAAGGAGGACTTCCCACATCAAAACTGAAGCACAATGTATCCAACCAGGGAAACACAATATGGCAGAGTGATTAAGAGCTGTTGGTCTGCAGTCTGATTACCACTTAATCTCTGTGTGACCTGGAGCACAGTTCCTATGCTTTTAATGCCTCAGTTTCTTGTCCTTACATGGGACGTAATAGTACCTGATTCATAGCATAGTTGTGATAATTAAGGGAGGCAATTCCTATAAAGAAACTTGGTATAGTTCATGGCATGTGTACATATTAATGAATATTAGCTAAAATTTTTATTCTGGTCCACCACAGAATATTGCTATCATACTTATTGAAAGTTATGTTTTAGAACGCAGCAGTTGCAATTCGGGGTGTATACTAAAAGGAAATAAAAACGAAAGTGTGACTAGGTATATGTGTTCCCATGTTTATCACAGCACTGTTTACAACAGCCAAGTTGTGGAAACAACCCAGAATGCCCATTAACAGACTAATGGATAAAAGAGATGAGATACAAAAAAACAGATACCATATACTAACGCATATATGTGAAATCTAGAAAAATGGTACAGATGAACCAGTGTGCAAGGCAGAAATAGACACAGACGAAGAGAAAAAAACGTACGGACACCAAGGGGGGAAGGAGGTGGTGGGAAGAATTGGAAGATTGGGATTGACATATGTACACTAATATGTATAAAATGGACAACTAATGAGAACCTGCTATATAACACAGGGAACTCCACTTAGCTGTACAGTAGAAGCTAACATAACATTGTAAAACAACTATACCCCCATTTAAAAAAAAGGTGAGATATATATACACACAATGGAAGATTATTCAGTCATGAGAAAGGAGGATATTTTGCCATTCGTAGTAACATGGATGGGCCTTGAGCATATTTTGCTGAGTGAGATAAGTCAGACAAAGAAAGACAAGTACTGTATGATATCACTTATATGTGAAATCTAAAAAAGTCGAAACAAAACAATACAACAGCGACAACAAAAACCAGAGAGTGAAATGCTGGTTACCAGGGGATGGAGGCCAGGGGGATAAGACTGATGGTATTTAAGGGTACAAACTTGTAACAAGCACTAAATAAGGCATATAGATCTAATGCACAGTATATTGAATATAGACAATGATATTGCTTTGCAAGTATGTAATGTGATAAATATCATTATTACAACAACCATATTATAATATATAAATGTGTCAAAGTAACATGCTGTACACCTTAAATTTACAGAATATTGTGTGCAGAATATATCCAATTTAAAAAAAGAATTTGTAATTGGCTCTGAAAACAATATTCAACACAGTCATTCTAACACTAATAATGAAGACATGGAATGTTTACTCTGTACCAGACAACATATTAAGTGCTGCTTTGTCTCATTTAATACTGAAAATAAATCTATAAAGTAGATATGGTCCCTCCACTTTGCAGAGGGGGGAAACTGAGGCTGAGGATAGTGAAAAGGTTTGTAAAAGATCACTCAACTAGTAGGGTGGGAGTAAATATTTGAGCCCAGGTCTGGCTGACCGCAGGGCTCCAGTGATTTTATACTACCTTGCTAGTTATATCATTCATATAAGTATAGACTTGTATGTCTTGGCTCCTGAACAGGAAATATTTCCATCACAATGTCAACTCTTGGGGTGGTTTGCTCTTCTATAAATGAGAGTTCTGTTTGATGATCATCAGATATACTTCCAGTTCTAGCAACCTAACGTGCCGAGTTCTATTCTGATGGATTTTATTAGTTTACTTTCCATTTGTTTAATGCTTGCCATTGTAGGTATGTCCTGTTTGACATAGCTTTGGCCCAATGAACATCATCATGTCTTCAAGGCTCCGAGATGCTCCTTGATGGCTATGCTGTCCCTTATGTTCTAGTTTGTGGTTGCCAATGATAGCAACCATCTCAAATTTTAGTGTGTAAAACAATAGCAGACTCTGAGTCAGGAATTTGAAAAGGGCATAATAGGGACAGCTCTTCTATGCTGATAATATCTGCAGCCCTAGTTGAAAATACTTTAGGAGTAGGACATGACTGTATTGTCTAGAACCTGGAGTCATCTAGCTGTATCTTCACTCGCTTGCCTGGCACTTGGGCCAGAATGACTCATAGGCTGGGATCCACTGGGACCATGAACTGCAGCTACACATGGGCTTTCCTTGTGGCATGGGCTCCTCCCAGCATGGCAGCTCAGTTCTCTAAGACAGTACCGCAAGTGGGAGCATCTGCAGAACAAGTGTTCACTTGAGGCTTCAGACTCCTCTTTGGTGTCACTTCCTCTGTATTCTGTGGTAAAAGTGGATCACTAAGAAATGCCCAGATTCAAGGGGAGAGGAATTAGATGCTACCTCTTGATGGGGGGAAAGCAAGGTCACAAGGCTGAAGAACATGTGGAATGGGAGATATTGTTGTGTTGATTTTTGGAAAATACAATCTGTTATGATCTTGAACTTCACATTTTCCCTATTTTATCATATTGCAAACACCTTGCAAGAGGCTAATAATTTGAGGCTTCCCTGCTAGTCTCAAATGATCTGGCAGTGAGGAGAAAAAGATCTTGAACTCTCCCAGAAAAAAAATGAGCCTCTGTATGGAGCACGCCTTAATTCATGAGCAATAGTATTTAATGGAGGCTTTTGGAATTATCAAGAGGTCTTAGGTTACTGGTGGTGGCCAAGGATGTCATAAGTGAAAAAAAAATCCATATGACAGAACATTAATAAATAACTCTACCATTTATCTGCATCATCACAGCTACTCTTAATGTGGGTATGTATAATCCTCATAAACCCAATGAGGTAAATAATATTCCAAGTTCTCTATAATAAGAGGAAAATTGAAGATTGGAAATCTTAGGTAAAAATTCAAATTTCACCCAGATAAGAAGTGGTAGAGCAAAGATTCAGGCCCGACTCTTTCAGGCAACCACAGACATTCAATGACACCCAGTGATGGTCCTTGGACACCAGTTAGTCTCAAACTCTTTTTTTTCTTTCAGTCAGGACTCTTTCTGTTTCAGGTGACAAAAACATAATCAACATTGGCTTATGTAAGTAGAAAGTCGGGCCAGTTACAGGAGCTTCCGACATGGCTGGATCCAGGAGCTCCAACTGTGTCCTTGTGAGTCTGTCCCCCTCCAACTCTTGGTTCTCCTTCCTTCTCTTTTGGTTTCATTCTTAACTGGCCACCACCAGTTACAGGTCTATATCCTAGCATTCGAGCAAAGCCAACAGGTATCTAATTTCTTTATTAATTTAAGAAAGCCTCTCTAATTTCTTATTTGGATTACAGTCTAACTGATCTCAGCTGGATCACAGATCCATTTCTAAATCAATCACCTGTGAGCTGGGAGATGAAATAAGATGACTGGCCACATCTAAATCAGACCTTCACCAGCAATATGGACTGTGCATGGTGGAGGAGTGGTTTCCCAAAGGAATATCAGGGTGAAGGATCAAATGGCAAAGTAATGGACATCGGGCGGGCAAAAACATCAGGTGCTGACTACATCCACATTTTGCAGATGGATAATCTTATAGCTGGAAGACTGATCCTTATTCCATTTTTATGAGTTCCTTCCCTCTGGCTCCCAGTGTTCTATTATTGCATCTGTGCCTCCTTCCTTAGGGGAAAAGAGTTGACAAATTTATACACACTACGTTGTGAGTCACTCAATCACCAAGAATGCTTGCATTCTAGTTTCTATAATAAGCATTCACTTATTTGACTGGTATCTATTGAGCATTCGCTATATGAAAAGCCTATGCTAGGTAAGCACTGAAGATGCAGAAGTGAAATAAGACAGGTCTGACTTACATAGATTTCAGTATGTATTAATATTGTAATGGAAAAAACAAACTATACTTTCATTTTTTAAATGTTGAGGTCATCAGGTAAAAGGCAAATAGGTGTTGTCAAGTTGGAGGAGTTCAGAAGTATTGCTTGGAGCTGCTTTCTGTCCTCCAACCCCTCAGAGATTTGATTCAATCAGTGTGGATATTAAGGCCCAGGAATCTGAATTTTTATAAAGCATTCCCAGGAAATTTTGATGAAGATGGTTCAGGGACCTTACTTTGAATCCCATTGGCTTAACTCAAAGGAATTATTCTCTAATGACTATCTGTCTAGAATAGAAAAATCTCTGAATTTCTGCAAAAAACAGAAACCTTGGAACAAGAACACCTTTCCCTTCTAAAGCATACTGCCTACATAGCGTTGAATCCAGTCTTTTCATAAAGCATCCACCCCTGCTTCCTTTGTGTTGGGATTTACAAGGTGGATAAATGATGCTGTCAGGTCCCTGCCCATCATACCAATCTCTTCACATCAAAGACTACTTACTGTGACACCTGAGCCTCTGTCTGAGGGCTTTTTGTCTGGCCATGGGAGCACGCTTCACCCAGACGTGTCCAAGTGGAAGCCTGGAGAATAAATGCCCTTAAGGCTGCCCTTGACCAATGTCAGTTGGGGAGTTGGTAAATACATACCCCAGCTTCCTTCTTCTTCACTGGAGTAATCCATTGTTATGCATCGCCTCTCAGAATCCCCCAAAAGTATTAAGCTCCAGTTGTCCACCGTGGTAACTGGCTTGTAAAAGTTTCTTCCAGTGGCTTTCTTCCCTATTTCTCTACTGTTTCCTTTATAAATGGGCACACTCTAATCCCTATCTGAGTCATCTTCTTGGGAAGCCCTAAGCAAACATCCACATATGTCTAATTGTAAAATTCCTGTGCTGTGCTTCCATTGTTGTTAGGGATATTAAGTGCTGACAGTTGCCTTCAGATTACATCAAAGAAGAGGTTCCAGTTAAGAGTCTGAAGGAATCAAGCCAAGCCTAAAATTACAATGAATTCCTCAATTTCTGACACACAAACTAGTACACATGCCCTCAGCTATCAAGCAGAAGATGGAGACCTTAATACTATTATTACTACTTTCACCATTAACTCTGGAAAAAAAAGCATTCATCCCAAATCATGCTAAACAGTTATTCCAAAGAAGGATGTGGGGAAGGAACAGACTGATATTAAAATGTTATTGTACTAAAATAGTCATTGAAAGTGCAAAAGAGTATGTTTATTATGCAGAATGCATCCGATCATGATTAGATGTTTGGCAGAATAGAAACTAGGAAGGAGTGGAAAAAGCCAAGCAAAAACCAGCCAGACCCAAAGATTTACTCAAAATTGAAAAGATAGAAAACGGACGCTTGGGATTTGAATGCTGGTGAATAACTGGTGTCTCTGTTCTTTATCTACTTTCAAACGGTAACAAGTCATTCTAATGATAATTGCAGAATGTCTGTTTTTGGCAATCTGATGGCCATAGAGATCATCCCATTTTGTATTCTATTGATTACTGCCCCCCAAACTGATCCATGGGCTTTTAGAAGAATCTGAGAATAAACAGTAACATCATGCTTTATTCCCTGACATAAAGAGAAAAAGAAAAGAAAAATACTTGTTGAATGAATGAACGTGTAAGTAATAAGACAAAATCTTAAGTTGCGAGGATAAGCTTACACACACACACACACACACACACACACACATACATACAAACATACAGGGGAGGGGCTAGATGCACTCTTCAGACAAACATTCAGAATATCTGCTTCTGTTCTTGCTAGAACCACCAGGGAGGGAGCAGTTTAAAAAACTGTTTTCAATTCTACAGTCCAGGCATCCATTGGGTCATAGAGGAAAATACACAGTTGAACAGCTCCTGAAAACAATTGTGCTGTATTTTTTTTTTCTGATAATTTCAGATAATGCTACTCTTCTGAAACCATTTATTAGGTATTTTCAGAAATCATATCATTAAATCCCTTCTTCTACATCTAATGGTAATAAAACCAACTGTTTCTGTTAGAATTCTTAGTTTGAAAGCAAGAGAAATTGATTGGATCTGTTTAACTTGAGCATGAAGTCAGTCATTGGAGGTTCTGGGGGAAGTGTTCAAATTTAAGGGAAAGGCTGAAAGAACCAGACAGAGAAAAGGCTACCAGGAACCAGTGATGCTCTGAGAATACTGGCAGCAAGAAAAAACTGACAAACACATCAGCCACCAGAGATGGCATGAATCATCTCCAACTGCTTTTTGTAGCCTTCATGTCACGCCATTAAAGATTTAGAATACTAGGAAAGAAAGAAAATTGGCCCAGCTTGGGTTAGAGGTCTACCTCTTGGCAAGGGAAGAGTCGTACACCAGGAATGAGAATTCTACTAAAATGGCATGAAATGGAGGAGAACTCATTCCCCAAAAGAAAATTAGGTACTGGAACCAGAAGAAGGGGGCTATAGAGCTAGGGCTAGAGGTATTGATACATGATTAATGAGATAACAAGTTTGTTTTTATATAAAAAAATAAAAAGACCATTCTTAGAGCTTTGTCTCACTATTTCATCTTGCTATTTTTCTGCCTTGTCCAAAATACTTCTTTACAGCCCTAATACTTATCACAGTAACATTAGAATTTTTTGAAAGATGTCACTTTTGGAAGACACCCCTCTCTTACCACTAGCTGGCTTTTGGCCCAACCCCCGAAGCATCACTATTCTGTCTCATTTATCCTTCCAAACTCTAAACACTGAGTAAGCTTGCCAAACTGTTCAACTTCTGCACACTGTGGCCTTAAAGACTCAAGTTTGAGGCATGAATTGTGAATCTGAGTTCGAATTCATGACCAACTGCTACATGCTAGAAATTTGACTTTATATTCCCTGTGTTAGGTATTTTCCATTTATATTCACCTTTGTGCGGGTAAACCCTACAGCATAAAACAAAAAATAATGACGGTAATACGACAGCCTTTGAAAGTCCAGTGGTATATATTCCGAAAACTTTGAAAACCACCAAATTCTCAAGTATATCTCTTTGAACTATATTTTTCCCCACAAAATGTAGCAAAGCATAGCAGAGAAACTATAAATAATCCCCTCGGTCTTTAATGATTCTATAAATATGGGACTAAAGTCATTTACACAGCCATTAGAATAAATACTGGCTGCAGCACTCACTGAACCAATCTCACAAATCACTTGTTCTTTCTTTTCTAATAATGCAGAGATCTGACTCACTGCCGCATATAACATCTCCTCCTCCGTGTCTTCAATACATGGAATTTCCAGATAAGAACTCCCAATTGTGTAAAACTCTTCACGGCTACCACAAATGCTGGAAGGAGGAGGGCTCTGGAGTTTGACTTCCCAGGTTCAAATCCAGGCTCCACCACTTAGTACCATGTGAACTGGGCAAGACCTCTCCTGAGTAAGCCTTGCTTCCCTCACGTGGAAAACAGTGTTGCGACAGTTCACTTTAAGTACTTCGTTAAGTGTCTGGTACTTCATAAATGCTCAATATGCATTAGCTACTTTTTTAAAAGGCTTTAAAATAATTATATGAGGAAAGCAATTGCTTCTGTAACAGTGAAGAGAGAACAGCCAAGCCTTAAACCTTAAAATACATATGCGGGGTTTTCAGTGAGGCTCATTTACCAGCTAGGTGACTCTTCCCACACACACCTCACATGTGTGTCCTAGAAAAATTAAAAATTTCTTTATAGTATCGACCTTCAGGGTCCCTTACAAATAACTGAAATCCTAAATCCGTACGCACCCACGATCTAAGGCAGAGTTGACAAAAAATTGGGGAATAAAATCGTAAACTTTTGGGAGGAACGTCCCTGAAGTACCATCTGGCTTTGTGAAGAGACAAAAATATATTAGTGTCTGAAACACAGTAATTTAAAACATAGCTGAGCTACAGGACACTGTACAATGAAATTACATAATCCTCTGAATGACTTATTAGAACCTCAGGATTAACACCAGACCAACAAGATAGTTCAGCTCGCTGAATCAGCAAGCATCCCATAACGATAATGTAGAGTGTCCCAGGAAACACATCAGAGTTTCCGAAATGGAGGCAGAGCCTAAAAAATGTCAAAGTCCCATGATTTTCTGTCATCCTCAGAGAGGTGGCTTTAAAATATCATGGGAAACATTTTCATGGTAAAGTCAGTATTACTGCTAATACCATAGTAAAAGCACTAACTGATGACAGCTATTTGGTGGCAAGAATTTCCCATTAATTTCCACGGTACATATTCTCCCAAGCTTCTGATAGAAAAGTATAAATGTGAACTTAAACACAGAGCCTATCTCTATACAGAATTTGCATCAATAGAATGTGGTACAGTTTATAAATGGCTTTAGAGAAGATATGTGACTCCAATCAAATAAGGAACAAGAAGATGTTGAATAAATATTCCTCTCAAGGACTCCTCTCAGCCCAAGATGCCCAGGAGATTTATCTAGTAGGAAATTTACTAGTAAGCGCTTTACCTCTTTGGCAACACTACAGAAGAATAGCTTTCCAGCCGTGGAGCTTTGCTTGATCTAGTGCTGGGCCTTGCCACGCTGCCTTGGGTCTCAATGGTCCCCGGATACCTCTGTCCTACATCCAGTTGTCATAGCACCAAAACGTACTAGCATTACTTCTTCACTCCTTGGGGTTACCCATTCTCCTTGTAGCAGATCTTAATTAAAATACAAATACTCCCGGGAGGAGACAACACATTACTCTTGCCTTAGTGTGAATTAATTCAAAGTAACCAAATCCCATTAACACATGCGGAAAATGCACAGAACGTCTATTTGTGCTATAGAAGGGATGGCAGTGCCACTGTAAAGCAAAATGGATGCGGTAAAGATAGTTAGGTGGACACAAAGAAAATGCTGTTTCACTCAGATGCCAAATTTCCAAATTGTGATAGGTGAGATTATTTTCAGCAAATATTTACTTCCCTACTTTGAGTGGAACACTTCCTGCCCCACTGACTTTGGGCCTGGTCATGTGACTCATTCCATCTGATAGAATGTGGACATGAAGTTAGTATACCATATGTTAGCATGCTTTGATTTTCCCTCTTGCACTCCTGCCATTCATCATAAGAAGGAACATCCCCAGGTAGGCACAGATCCAGGGAGGATGAATCAAACTGAACACAACCCATCACCGTGAGTGAGCTAAGCCCTATCAACCCACAGCACAACACGGAACCACTCCAGCTGACGCTTAGGCCCATGGGCAAGAAAAATAAGTACTTATTATTGTAAGCCATTGAGTTGGGTGATTTTTTTATGCAGCATTACTGCACAATAGATGACAGAATAATAGCAAGAGCTAATATCAATTGAGCTCTCCCACTGTGCCAGGCACTGAACCAAGGACTTAACATTCATGATTTTTAAAAAATTCTTAAAAACCTGGAGGGGTAGCGATGATTCTCCTGTGTAAGAAGTTAAGGGAGTAGCCTGAAGACACAATTAGCAAGTGGTACAATCAAGATTCAAATCCAGGGCAATCTGATTCTAGTGTCTAGTCATCTGCTACACCACCTTTCTAAGTAATCATGTATGTCAGGGTTGAAGGGTCAAGACCGCATTTTTCTACTGGTCTTGAGTTCATTTGTCTTACATTAATAATCCTTTATTATATACCTACTAAATACTAAGCATTGAGTCTTGCATACAGTAAGCACTCACTGCTTAAATGTTCGGTGTATATTATTACTTTTATCATGTGAATATGCGAAAAAAATGCAAACAGACGAGATCTTAAAACAACAAAAGTAGAAAACAATGTGGTTCTATGAGTAATATAGTTGATGTAATTGAAGAAAGAAACCACTTCTAGTTGTTTATGTTAAATGATTGATTGCCACCAAATAAAATCTCAGATTTAATTTCATTATCAGACAAAATAAATTCATCTGAAACCTAGAGAAAAGTTATATTCTAATTTTATCACCTTTCTCACTGACAGATTTTATATTCTAAATTATTTCTTAGGTCCTAAGCTTGTTTAAAAAACCCCAGAAGACAGTACTTCCTAGGTGGCACAGTGGTAAAGAATCTGCCTGCCAACACAGGGGACACGGGTTCGAGCCCTGCTCTGGGAAGATTCCACATGCCATGGAGCAACTAAGCCCGTGCACCACAATTATTGAGCCCATATGCCGCAACTATTGAAGCCCATGCACCTAGGGCTCGTGCTCCACAACAAGAGAAGTCACTGCAATGAGGAGCCTGCGCACCACAATGAAGAGTAGCCCCTGCTTGCAGCAACTAGAGAAAGCCCGTGTGCAGCAACGAAGACCCAATGCAGCCAATAAATAAAATAAATTAATAAATTAATTAATTAAAAAAAAAACCAGAAAACAAAAAACTCCCACAACAACATATAATCTCCTCAATCATCAATCTCTGTCTCTCTTTCTCTTGCTTCTAACATGAGGAGGAATTGTATGGAGACCAGAATATTTCTACATAGGAAAAACTGTCAATATACCAAAGCACTACTCTAGGGTGTGCAAGGAAGACATTCTTCATAAAATTTTTCAGAGCTTTTAAGAGTTAGAAAGGACAAAATACTTCTTGAATAACTACTAGTTATCAGGCACTAATATAAATTCTGGGAATCTTAACACTAATAAAATATCTCTGCTTTACATTTAAGAAAATCACAAAAAGTACTCACAATGTCCCTGGTCACATGGCCAGGCATAGTCAACGGTCTTGAGACTTAGAATCAAAATTTCCCTAATGTAGCAAATAAAGCATCTTGTTTTGCCAGAACCAGAAAAGTGATAAAGGTTGATCTGGGCTTGGAGCCAAATATGCCAACATTTGCAAAGGTCATTGAGGTAAAGTAAATGAACGAAGGTGGCCAGGGGTAAAACCCCTGAAGAGGACTGTGACAAGATGGAGAGCACAAACCCTGTGGCCTTCCCTGCTGATTGCCCAGCACAGGGCATTCCTGAAACCCTTTCTCTTGCTAACAGAATGCTGAGTTTGTTCAGATCCCTAGGGGATAAATCAGAATTGATGTAAACAAGTGATGATAGCCTTGCTACCCTTTGCTAGTAACTAGGGGTGGACATGTGACCCAGCATCTGGCCAATGAAACGCAGAGAAAGACTTTGAGGTGGCTTCTTAGAAATCTTTCCCTTCCTTAAAAAAGAGATAAATGGGAATGAGTGTTCCCTTGAATGACCCCTTTCTCTTCTTACTGCTAAGATAGCAAAGAAGAAACCCAACACACTGAGAATGGCAGAAAAGATGGAAAGATACCATTGTTAAAACTCTTGAATGAAGCCGCAAAACCCCCCTTCAGGTTCCTTAAGCAAGCAATAGTTGTCCTTGTTGTTTAAGCCTCTATTACTTGCAGCAGAATGTATCCCTAACGGCTTTATGTCCCAGCTACAGAGGCAGTTGGTATTCAGCTCCTGCTGACTACTGATTACGGGAATGTGGGCCCACTGTTGCCACGTCTTCCATTAAGTAGAAATCTGGATTTTTGAAAAATGTGAGATCATTCACTTTTAAAATACTGGCAACTACATCAAATTAGCAAAAAAATTATGCATACCAAACAAAGTATACCATCAAGCCAGTTCTGAGAACTATAATTCTGCAATTCTTGAGCACTCTGTGTAGCAAGTTTGTAAACTCTGTCTTAAATTAACTACCCCTTTTTCAGTTTGCTCCTATAGGAAACTCAAAAAAGGATCATCAAAAAGCAATTATGATGTAAGCACTAAATCCTGCAGATATAAGAGGCCAGATTTGCTTTCCTAGACTCAAGAAGAAAAGGAACAGCTTCTCCATACAATTCTAGTCTTGGATTTAAAAGGAAAGTTGAATTATAAGGTCATAGAGAGGACTGAATCTGTTCAGACATTTCAGTGGGTCTGTTTTCCAAATTGATTTGTCATCCTTTTGATAAGATCTCAGAAACTGATTGCAGAGGTACTTGGAGCTCAAGCGTCACGTAACCCATCAAAAGAAAAACAAAAAACTCTTTCTATGTCAATAATCAAACCAGGGACTGGCTGCTAATCTCAGGTTTACTGTGTGGCTTCAGATACTGTCCCAGGGCTGGAATAAAAATAGCAGCAATGCTACTAACCGCAACAGTAACAGCAATGGCCCCCATCCAATCTAAGCGCTGAAATAGATCTCTGTTCTCATGTTGGGAACGTGTGCTTCCCCTGCCCCTTGTGGGAGCAATGGAACTGTAAATTCCATGGTCTTGCCTACCGTATACACGCAAGGGAAAGCACATGACCCAGACATGGCCAGTCGTCTTCCAGTCCCCGACAGTACCATTTAATTCCCAAATTTAACTGTGCCTGAAAAATGTTCACCCCTCGGACATTCCAATTAAGTAAGCCAATGAATTCCCGGAGAATGATTGCTAAAGAGTCAGAACACAAAGTAGCCATGCGCTGAGGTGATGGAGCGATTACATGTGAACTACATTTCACTGCTTAGGATGGGTGGAAGGACAATTTGAATTCAAATGCCTATCAGAGAATTCTCAACGGAAGGACAAGGAGCACTGTTAGGAACCAAAACAAAAGGAACCAAAACAAAAAGAAGTTATACAGTACATAGAAATGACATAAGATCATGAAAAAAAAAAAAAAAACCTCAGCTCCCTATTCTGGAGGTGACTCTCTTGAATTGTCTTCTTTTTCCTTCTGTTTTCCCCTACTCCCTCCAAACGTGGTGTGTATTGGGCAGATCACCAGCACCCAGTGGAGGGTGAGCTGAAGACAGGCCTCTTGCAGGCCTTAGGAGACCTGTGTCTTTCTTAAGCCTTTTTCCTTGCTGACTGTTAACGAATTATTTCAGTGTCGAGGAGGAATGACCATCTCATTCATTTTGAACCCAGGTGTTCGGGTAAGGTAGATTTTGTTCAAAGTCTCAGCTCTGCCCTGAAGCAGCTGTGATTCTTAGATAAGTTACTTAAACTCAAAGAGTCTCAGTCTTCTCAACAGTAATGTAGGTTCTGGTGAGCATTACACAAGCTGTTGTGTGTAAGAACACACAGCACAGTGCCTTGCACGTTGCATGAGTTCACATCAAGAGTTTTGGGTTGCTCAGTCCTTTCTTTCTCCATTATTTCTTTTTGTCCTCAGACTCTGAACCTCTTGGCTTCCTTTTCCTGTTATTTCTCTCTTTATCAAAGTTTCTGTAACCATACTTCTTTTGTTTCCCTCCCAGAATAGGGCATGTTGGAGAACACAGAGTGGCGTTCCATAAATCCTCTGCCCCCACACATGCCTTGAGCGCCCATGTTCTGTCTGCAACCTCATCCTTGATGTCTCCACTTAGATCTCCAGTAGGCATCTGGCATTTAACACAGCCAAAATAGGACTCTAGATTTCCTTCATAGCCCCAAGACTTGTCTTCCCTTAGTCTTCCCCAGCTGAGAAAACCGCTCCACCATCTACCTAGTGCCCAACTGTGTTTGCTCTTCTCTTTATCCCCCATATCCAAACCAGCAGCAAGTCTTACTGGTCCTACCTCCTAGATGCATAATGACCCCATCTTCTTCCATTACTACCAATGCTATCACCTTAGTTCAAGTCACCATCACCTCTTGCCTGGTCTCCTAGCACCTCAACTAGTCCATCATTGAGCTCCGAGTTGGCCTAAATTGATGACCATGGGAAAATTCTGATAAAGACAAACATGATTTCCAACATCAGTAGTGTTTTCCCTTGGACACCTTGAAGATCATACTCAACCAAGAAGAATTCCCTGCAAGCTAGAAAAGTCAAAGCACTATGTAATGAATTTTCTCAATGCAGGACAAAGTCCAGAAATTCTTGAGAATGAGGAATCTCAGTGTCATGCTGGAGACATTTGAGCTGACATAACCTGGCACCAGGTCACACATATTCTTTCAAGCTTAGCCATTCTTTCTATGGCTATTTTCCCACCCCTGTAACACTAGGAGGGAGACCTGGCTTCTTAAGCTCTTGAGAAGTTCACGGGAACCTGGTGAATTAATTAGACTCTTGTGCAGTTCAATCAATCACTGCCCAAAGCAGTGAAAAGAAAAGTAGTAATTAAGCTCAGGTTTCTAATGCTCAAGCAAAACAAGAACATCTAGGCTACCGGGTTACTAGACACAGAATTTTGACAATTATAGCTACCCTTTAGGAACAATAGTATTCAGTGGAGCCATATGAAATTGCCATCTTTGTAGGTCAAAGTGGTTGAATAATAGCAATGTGTATTATTTAACCTAATAATAACTAATGTTTATTCATTGTTTACTATGTGGTAGGAAATATATCAAGTGCTTTATATGCAACATATGAAAGGGCTTAACACAAAGAGATTAATAATTACCGGCAATAATTATAGTAGTTAATAATATATCACACAATCCCACAATAATCCTACAGAGTGTTATTACCTCATTTTGTAGATCAGGAGACTGAGAGTGAGAGAAGGCTAAGTGACTTGCCCAAATCTGACCTACTGATAAATGGCTGAGTCAGAAATATTGACAGGTCTCTCAGAAGCTAAATGCCATGAGTTACTGCCTTCTTTAGTACCTACTATGTACTGGGCACTTAGAATATACTATTCCTTCTTTTTTTAATATTCTATTTATTTATTTTTGGCTGCATCGGGTCTTAGTTGTGGCAGGCAGTATCTTTTTTTTTTTTTTTTTTTTACGAATCTATGTGTTCTTTATTAGGGTGCTCACAAGAATGACACATTAGCTCTGTCCTTCTGATGTGACAGAGAATACGTACATCTGACCCACATCATGGCAGGAAAACAGGCAGGGGTGGGGGCTCTCAGAGCTGGTACCAAGTGTCCACTGAAGAAATCTCCATTCACCAAAGCAAGGATGTTTCCTTGGATTCCATCATCTCTGCTGCAGCTTCCAGTTAGTTCTCCATGACTGGCCCAGAGTCCTCCATTCCAGAAACTCTTGCCACACCTTCAAGACCTAGGTCAACTGTCCCATGTCTCACTCACTGAGGTGCTCTGGAATTCTGCAGCATATCTCTTTGGTATGCTGCTACCCTGCCACCCTCAGGGGCGTAGGTAGGAGTTGGGGGGGAACATATTACCAAAAGCAAACAGCAGGGGTACATCAGCAATTGACACTTGGGACATACACCCAACAACTTCACGGAATACATGCTTCCTCCCCAAATGATACATAATGCCCTGGAGAGCAAAGGAAACCCCTTGATTATTCAAACATGATCCTGTATGCCAGGCACAAGGGATAGTGTCTACTTCCATCGTGCCGTGCACAGTAGGAAGTTTGCACCTGAAAGCTGGAACCAAATCTCTACCTTGACTTTTCCCTGCCTTTGAATGGTGTCAACCACCCTGCTTCCATCTGTTCTGGGCATGAGTTCATTTTCCTAACGGGAGGATAAGATGGCAGAGTAAGAGTGCAAGGGGAGATTACGGCAGAGGCTGGGAAGGGGATGACAACCTATAAAACAAGATAAAAACAATACAAAAATACGAAAACTAGATTGAGCACTACAATATTTTATAATAATAGAAGGTGGCTGGAAATACTAGATGCTAACAGACAATATGATACATAACCCTGGGGCAGGAGTCAACGGGAATTGTGGCGGACACCACCTCTTTAGACTAAGAGCTTTTCAATGGACTGCTGGATGGACTGGATCTGCTTCTTCAGTTGTGAGCCTTCTTTGATGGTGACAGAACAGGCGATGACAGGCCTGGAGACCCCACAGGCTCGCCCCAGGGCCTGCTTGGAGTGCACAAACACATAGGGCACATTCTTGTCCTCACACAGCAGTGGGAGGTGCAGGATGATCTCCAGGGGCTCAGCGTCTGCAGCCATCACAATGAACTCAGAGATGCCTCTGTTGAGGGTTTTGGTGGCCTCATTGGCTCCTTTTCGAAGCTGCTTGTAGTTACATGACTGCTGAACGAGGTCCAATAGTTTCTTGGTGAGGTGGGCATCTGCAAGAGGGTAGGCCTTCGGATTTACATCAGCCTCAGTCATGGCTCGGGTTCTGCGGTATCTTCACTTCTCAAGGAGAACAGACGACGTCAGAGCGCGAGGCTTCACCGCTGCAGAAAGTCGGAGGCAAGAAGTCAGGCAGTATCTTCTTTGTGGCATGTTGGATCTTTCGTTGCAGCATGTAGGCTCCTCTCTAGTTGTGGCGTGCAGGCTTAATTGTCCCACAGCATGTGAGATTTTAGTTCCCCGACCAGGGATCGAACTAGAGTCCCCAGCATTGCAAGGTGGGTTCTTTACCACTGGGCCACCAGGGATGTCCCTAGAATATACTATTTCTAATTTTTATAAAAATGTATGACAAGTAAAGATCATCCGCATTTTAAACAGAAGGTGATGGAGACTCCAAGAGGTTAGGCAGTCTAAATCCAGACAGTACACAGCATAGCTGTGATTTAAACTCAGGCCTGTCTGATTCTACAGCACTTACTTTTTTTCAGTATGCCAAACTGCCTTTCATACATGGAAGAAATTGTTTGGGGCATGGGGGATACACACACACATACGCACACATGCATACAGATGTGCTTATGTGTACACATAAATAATGCGTGGGGGGTGGGTTTGTCAAGATGAATCAGCTGGATTTATAACAAAAGAAACCCATTTCCTCTCGCTTCTGTACTCCCAAGAGTACAATGTCCAGGCTAATCAATGTGGCACTCAGGAGAGAAAGCTAAAACCCTGCGCCCCAAGTTTGTCGTGGATAAAGATGCTGCTGGTGACTTCCTGCTCCCCAGTGAACTTCCAAGCCCTTCACTCTCGCTTGGAAACCTTCCTGCCTCCTCCACCTCCCCTCAGGGAAACAAAGCCAGCAATGTGTGTGGAATGACTCACCGAAACGCTGTAAAAAAAATGAACAGATCTTTCCGAGGCTGTCAGCCAACACTGAGAAATTTGGTACAGACCGTCAACCACATAGAACTCTCTATTAGATGATGGGAATGAGTCAACTCTCGGGAGCCTTAAAGCTTTTATTTCAATTAGTCCCAATAATGTAAAGCAAAGGCTTTTAAACCACTAGAATTCAACAAGCTGCCCACATCTTCCCATAAATACTCCACCTCCACTTTCCCCCTGCTTCCCTTTCCACAAACACAAGAGAACGCCGAAGCCCGAGGCTGGCCTCTGATGAGAATCAATTTCTCTCTACTCACGTGTTGGCTAAAGTCAAGAGTTGCCAGCATTCTCATCCTGCGAGCCACAATCTTTTCCATAAGATCACCCTAGGTGAAGAACTCAGAAGACTGGAATTAGGAATCACCCCTGACATCAAAAAAGGATGCAGTTTTCTCTGAATAGTTCTTTACATCCTGGATAAGCATAGGATAAATTATCCATTATGTGAAGACATTTGCACATTTGCTCCTTGAATTTATCATAACATTGAGGTAAAGAGCATGCCTCTGAAATCAGATCTGGGTTCAAATTCTGCCTCTAGCACATACTAGCTGTGTAGACACAGGTGGTTTTCGTAAAAGCACCTCACCTCAATTCTCTCGCCTGTCACGTGGGACATCATATTAGTTCCTAGTTCGTGATTTTTGTAAAGACCAAATGAAATATAAAGCTTGTGAAGTGTTTTAGAACAATGTCTGGCACATAATAAGTGCTCAACAGGGGTGGTATAGTATCTTATCGTCCAGATGTTAAACAATAATCTTTGTTGTAAGGAAGAGAAATCCAGTTTCAACAGGTTACAGCCAAAAGTCACATAAAACAAAGATAAAAATAATACCATGTAAATTTGTTGACTCACATAACTTACAAATCTCCGGAATTGTTCGGTTCAGTCAGACGTAGCTGGGTCCAGAAGCTCAGCTTATATCACTACGGATCAGAGTAATCACAAGCAGCTTATTTTTACCCTTGGAAACTGAATCCTTTCCCACTAGGTCCACAGAAAGTCCTAGGCCTGGCATACAGTGAGCTACAATGCTTATCTAATCATCTCTAAACTAATTGTCCTGGCTCTTATTGACCACACCAGAGTCATCTGTCTGAGCCCAGGGGCAGTGGGAGGGAGCAAACCCCACCTGAACTCCATGGTCTGAGAGTGCAGGAAAAATGAGCCTCCAAAATAAAATCGCGATGCCGTTGCCAGATGAAGGAGGGATGGGGCCAGAAAGGCAAAGGTATCATATGGTCACTCAAGTCCCCAGGAGTCAAAACAGGCTTGAGATATAAAGTCAAGTCAGACAAGTTTCTTGTGATTCATCATGTAGGAATCAGAGAACTTTGAGGATGACAAGAATCTCTTTTTTTTTCTAAAAGCCATTCTCCATTTTGAATCCATTCTCAATGCACTAGCTCAAGTAAATCATCTTTAGACCATTTTAAATTCTTTTCAAGGCTGCTGTAATATGGCCACATATAGATTGACAGTTCCCAGGTCAGTTAAAATCACTTAAAAATGTACGAACATCTGGAGACAGCTTCCCTTGTATATATAACAGAAAGGTTGTAGCCTGTATCTCTAAGTAGGTATTGTTATCACCATTTTACAGATGAGGAAACGGACGTTGGGAAGCTTTGAGTGAATTGCCAAAGCCATGCAGGTGTGAACACCGCCTGGTTTTGTCTCCAGTCCAAATCTGTCAGACTCCGAAGTTGACACTTTCTCTGTGATAACTGACCATGGTGCTTTTCAGCGACAGCCATGAGTACTTCCTCCCCCTTTTGGCTCTGTTTCATGTTTGAAATGCTTTGTCAAAGAGGTGGCATAATCCTGAATGAATCTGAGACTCTCCACACACAAGCAATCTTTTTGTAATGACACCGAATACAGGAGAAAAGGCCATTTCAGTAGAGTGGAGGCTTTGCCACTTCTGAAAAAAACAGTCACCCTTTTCAAACTGGAATGTTTCACTCTCCATCTCAGCTCAAGGACAGGTGCTCTTAAAACATCACAGGAAAATCCTCTCATCCATTTTGAGTCAGGCAAGTGTGAGAGAGCAGACATTCTCCATTCCACAAAGAGCCTGTCCTACATTTCTTGTACTCATGTCACTGTGGAAATTCCAGCTCTCACAACAACATGGGCAGAGATTGTGTAGGAGGGAAATACATCTTGCTATAACAACTGTTTTGTAGTTGTTGTTGAAGGATTTTATGTTTATTTCTTTTTTTTTTTTGAGTTGACTGGCACAGTGGTCATGGGTCCCTCTTGCATTGATGACCAGGTGTGGGATGTTTCTGGGAAATTTACAAGCGAGAGGAATTCCTGATTCAGGAGATTGTCAGAGACGATAGTTCAGCTGAGACAACTGCTTTCCTTGAACTGTAACTCAGATTATTTTATATTACTCACGAGGTTTCCTGCCACATAATTCCTCATTGATGTTCTCATTTCAGATGTAGGAATCTTTAAAGCTGGATTTCCTGCCTCCAGAAGAACCGAAGAACATTCTAGGATGTGTCAGCCATCCTGTGAGGCTGAGGCCAGGCACCATCCATCCATTTCTTCATTCGCTTTTTTTCTAGAGCTCCTAGCTGCAGGACTGCCCACGGCCAGTCCTCCATATGGTGACAGGTGTGGCAGAAAGGCTGCTGGGCATGGTGACCCTAATGGTTACCTTGACTGCTTCTTTGCCAACAACTTGTCAGAGATGGAATGGACTGGACCCTGGGGAGTACGCACATGGAAGCTGAGATTATGAAATAACTGTTCAAAAAAATGCTACATGTATTTTGTTCAAAATGTGTGTCAGGCAGTGCAAAGATACACATACACAGACACACACCAGATACATAGATAGTCCACCAAGTTAGAATTAATAGTAAAAATATCAACACAATCGGCCTATAGATTTTTTTTTAAGCTCTTTACTGGAATATAATTGCTTTACACTTTTGTACCAGTTTTTGCTGTACAACAAAGTGAGTCAGCTGTATTTATACATATATCCCCATATCCCCTCCCTTCCGCAACTCCCTCCCGCCCTCCCTATCCCACCCCTCTAAATCATCACCAGTCATGGAGTTGATCTCCCTGTGTTATGCAGCAGCTTCCCACTAGCTATCTACTTTACATTTGGTAGTGTATATATGTCAATGCTACTCTCTCACTTCATCCCAGCTTCCCCATCGTCCCCACCCCACGTCTTCATGTCTGCTCTCTGCATCTGCATCTTTATTCTTGCCTTGTCACATCAGTACCATTTTTTTTTTAGATTCCATATATATGAATTAGCATACAGTATTTGTTTTTCTCTTTCTGGCTTACTAGATTTTTCTATCAAGCCTGCAACTAACATGAGAACCAAAAATAAATTGAAATTTCCATTCTTTTGCCATTTCAAAGCAGGCCATGAAGTACAGAAACTGACTTTCTAAAATCTGGGGTGCTCAGTGCATAGCTGTATGTATGTCTGTGTCAGCTGCTCAATAGGCAATTGTTAAGTGAGAGAAAGAACTACTTAGATAGCTGTGTGATTCCTTGGCATTTAGTGACTTCTGATATTTCTGGAATGTGCAAGAAATGTTTAATGTTTAAGAGTTTCTTAGTTCCCTTAGCAGCAGTCCACAAGACAAAGACTAGAGCTAAGTAACTTCAAAGGTGACTCCAGGAAGTACCAGTAAGGAGAGGAAGTGAAATACGGCTAGAGGGGATGAGAGATGGGGGAAGCTAGTAAAGGGTGCTTTAACAAACAGTTACCGCCCTGCAGAACTAAAGCTCAGTGCCCCCAGGGGCATCGGAGAAGCAGTGTAACCTCAGAATCCTGAGGTATTTATTCAACTGCTCCCATCCTTTACTGATTGAGTTCTGTTCCTGGAGGCATTACCTCCCCAGCGCTCTGGTCTATCCTATCTGTGAACCAGACATGCCCCCCTGGCCAGAGAAAGACCTCGGAGCATTGCAAGTTCTTGAGGTGGTTTGACATCACACATGTGAGAACGGTGCATGCGATGTGTACCTGCAATGTATCTGCAGCCAACAGCCTCCAAAATGAATGACTCCACATACCAGTGCCCTTTTTGGTATTTATACTCTTGTGTAATCCTCTTCCTTTGAGTATGGTGTGGACCTAATGACTCAATTCTAAGGAAGAGAATATGGCAAAAGTGATGGGATGCCACTTCCAGGAAGAGGTTACCAAAAAACTGTCTTGCTCACCCTGACTCTCTCTTGTGGGAAAAGTGAGCAGCCTTTCTGTGAGCTACCCCATGGGGAGGCCCGTGTGATATGGCCTTCACACCAATAGCCCACAAGGGATGAAGCCTGCTGACAATCGTGGGAGTGAGCTTGGAAGTAGATCCAGTTTTGAGAGGACTGCAGCCCAGACTGACAGCTTGACTACAATCTGGGAGGGAGGGACCCTGAGCCAGAGGCACCTGATTCAGTCACACCTAGATTCCTGACCTACAGAAACTGTGAGATGACAAACATTTGTTGGTTTCAGCAGCTAAATTCTGGGATATTTGTTACACAGCAATATGTAACTAATACAGCTGCACTATAAAGACTTTTCTACCACTTTCTAATGACAAAGAGCTTCAGAAGAGTATTAATTTTGTTGTTGTTGTGTTTGTTTTTACTGCTACAGTAAAGCTGTAGGCAAACTGCCTACAGCTTTCAGAAGACTTTCAGAGGAAGAATTTAAACAGGTCAATGGAGTACTTGCCCAGCTTTCTGTAATTTTTTTTTTTTATTGATTTAATTGGGCCTAACTTTCCATCCAGAACAATGATTCACTTATTAGACACAGTAACTGAAGTTATAATCTGAACAAATATATTTGAACTAAAATCTGTTACAGCCAAATGAGAATCAATTAACTTTACACAATTGATTCCTGACTCTTACATTTAGTATGTGTTTGTCAAAGCTATTGAGTGAAACCCTGAGCCCTGCTACTCTTATTCTTGAAAAACTAAAGCTAGGAAACCAGTCTTTAAAAGACATAAAGTCTGGATATATATTATATTGAAATACAGTTTGGAAAGTTGTATATTTGAGAGCCTAGAGATTTGTTTCTTAACTTGGCATGGAGCCATCATATAACACTTCAATTTCATTTCAGAATTGCACTTCCTACCTTGTCCTCAAGGGTAGTTAGTAAGACAAGTTATCTTATTAAGAAATGTACCTATTTTTGAATACCTTCTTTTGACTCCAGTGGTGAAGGGATACCCACCCTAGGGTTATGGGGATGACCAAAGACATGACACCCAATACTGGACAGATGAAATTGACAGCAGTTTATTAGTCACCTTTGTTCGGTAGTCTGGGGGAGGAGAATACCATGTGCCACCCAGGGCCACTTGGGGGCTGTGCTTGGGGACGGAGTGAATAGTCAGGGACCACGGGAGGCAGGCTCTATACAATCAAGAAGCTGGGGTGACCTTGGTTTCTATGAGAGGATGTAGTTGGCTAGTTGGAAAAATTCCACGGACTGGCAGGGAATTGAAACCCTCTACTCAGGAGAAGAAAGAACTGCATTTTTGTCCATTTGATAAGAAGCCGAGTAGACCCTTTCCATGGAGCAAAGAGGGGCCATTAGAGACTCTCCTGATTTCACCAGATATCAAGGAAGAGCTTTATGTTAATTTTGTCTCACATTACAATACCTTTGGGACATGTCCCCACAAAGGACCCAGAAGTCTCTGTTCACAGTTCCTCGTGAGATGTTGATGCGATAAACAGGCTGTATAAGATGTTAGATTTAAGCAAGACAATAAGATTTACACGCACTTTACTTGAAGATAGGCCAAATACCAAAGGACGTACATATTCCTTTTACAAATCCCCTGCTCTCATTCCTTTTTTTTTTTGGTTTATAAAACTTGCTTGATTTTTATGATTTTACCAAAGACATTCAAAGTCACAAAGCCATCCCTCAAGGTTGCAGATGACATTAAAGACTATGATTTGAAGACTGGACCCACAATTTCAGCACCGCAGGGAACAAGGCAGGAGGCTGCATCTGCCTCCTCACGTTCACGGTCACAACTGCCTCTGCAGGCAGGCGACCACTCTGTTGTGTGCCCCCAACAGTGAGACTGCTCGGCTCATTCTGGTATCCAAGGCCAATTGGGAAAATGAAGAATTCAAAAAGAGCAGTTCTGGAAATTTCCTGGCTATTGCCAAGCAGTAGATTTGATAGGGAATAAAGGTATAGACAATTCCTTTCGGCAAGTTTCTGTTCCCTTCCTAGTCCTGATAACATCAGTTACAATCTTGCTCTAAGAAAGGTCGTGTCCTTAATTGGGGTAAAGCACCCCTTGATTATTAGTCAAGGAAACAGACCCAGAAGAGTTAAAGTTGCTTGAAGATCCTACAGATGGTTAGTGGCTTTTAAAGGGTCTGTTCTTCAGGACACTGGGTAGCATGTTAAGAGGAACAAGGCATGGGTGTTGGAGTAAATGTCATCGGAGTTGGAATCCCAGCTCTCCTGCCCACCCATAATGCCACACTGAGCACATGATTTGAAGTCTTTGAACCTCAGTTTCCTCACTGGTATGGAAAGTTGGACATAGTACAATGCCTGATATGCAGATTGTGTCTATATTCACATACTTATATTTTTATTTTCATTGACGTAAAATGACAGTAAAGTGCCTGTGATGAACACAGTTGGGGCACATTTTGATGCCTGGGATGTGTGACTCTAAATTCCTGAGCTCTTTGCACTGTGCACACGGTTTCTCCCCGAAGAGTAACCATACCACCAATCAAATCTCTCAGAATGTTTTAGCATCTACAAGGTCACAGAGAGAGATGGCATCACCAGGAAAACGTACTGGCAATATATTAGGAGCTGGAAATTTGTACTTTTTTCGCCAGTAACACTGACACGCTTTTCAACTCTTTGAGAAACACTCCCAAGGTGATAAATGAATACTTATTTTGTCTGTAAGTGTATCTAAAGCTAGAAAGCAAAGATAGATGATAAATTAATGGGTAGATAGGTTGTAATAGATCTGTAATCATCTGAGTTCAGAAGTCTTTTGCTGTCATCATAGCACTTTACAGTTTGCAATGCCTCTTCATAGAATTTAAAAAATTCATTCCATGAATAATTATTCCATGTCTACTATGCCTGTCATGTGCCAGGCACTGTTCTAGGTGCCAAGAATATGGCAGTAGACCAAATAAGGCAAAATACCCTACCCTCATTCAGCTTAAATCTCAGTGGACAGGCTTTAAACAAGTGAGGAATTAAATTCTGTTATCAAACAGGTGATGGATGATAAATACTATGTTGGAAACTGAAGCAGGGAAAGAAGGTAAGAGGGTCTGAGGGTGGGGTTTGTGATTTGAAATATGGTGATCTGAGAAGATGATATTTAAGCAAAGACTGGAAAGAGTTGAAAGATCAGAGGTGTTTCTGATATTGGCAACAGCTAGTGCAAAGGTCCTGGGGCAGAAGTGGAGCTGTACACTTGTTGTGTTCCATGAAAAGCAAGGAGGCCAATGTGGATGAGGAAAGTGGCCATGGATGGAAAGCCAGGGCAGACTGTGAGGGACTTAGAGGCCATGGTGAGGACTTCAGCTCCTGCTCCAAGTGAGATGGGAGGGTTAGGACATGGAAGTGGCATGGTCCAGTGTATGTTTTAAAGGATCACTCTGGTTGCTGGGTTGGGAATAGATTGGGAGATGCAGAATGGAAGGTGGGAGAACTGGGTAAGGGCCCAGGGCAGAATGCAAGTGAGAGATAACATTAGTTTCGATCACGATGGGAAGAGTAGAACCGGTGAGAAGGAATGTGATCTAGAAATATTTTAAAGGTAGAACGAACAGGATGTGCTGAGATGAGAAGAATAAAGGGAAGAGATGAGTTGAAGGTGACTCTGAGGGTTTTGGCCAGAGCAACTAGAAGGAGCAAACAACATCTCTAACTGTGATGAGAGGAAGGTGTCCATGAGGTGCGGTGGGGAGTTAGGAGTCTGTGGACGTGCTAAGTTTAAAACTCCTATTAGACAATCCAGTGGAGGGTTTAAGGAAACAGCTGTTAGCAGTCTGGATTTCAGCAAAGAGGGCCAGACAAAAGATTTCCATTTGAAGACTAGGGCCTGAGCTCTGGGGCTTCCAGTGTTTGGGTGGGAGGTGAGGAGGAACCAGTGCTCACAGGCTCACCTGCATCATCTTCATGACCCACAGAGCTTGTGTTCTCACCAGAATGTGTTCTGCCTGGAGCCTCCATTTCTCTGCAGGGAGCAGGGAGGGCCCGCATAGGAACACTGGTTGGTGAGGAACACTTCTTAGGCAAGACAGAGACAAATGAGAAGGCATCTATGTTAGTGTCCTGCAGCCTGTGGCCAAGCCAGCCAAACTTAGCTCCCCTTCACTTCAGGCAGAGCAGAGGGAAAGGGACTTGTTTATTTGGGGCTTGGGGACAAGAAGGAAGCCGCCCCCATTCTCCCACTCCTGCACTCAGGACTGCTGCGGAAAGCACTGGGTATTTTTCCACTGGAGGAATGCTCAGAGTGGATGTGGTGATAAAACTCCTCCTTGAAGATGACTCAGCTGCTCTGGTCTTCTGCCAACGTCCTGTTCAAGGGAGTTGAAGGAGGCTTCAGACAGGGAGGCTGGACCGCCTGCATCAGGAACGTCCTAGGGTGAGGAAGTCCACCTTTTACATCCCCTCCCCCAGACATCTGTGTAAACACCGCTCCTGTTTCTCCAGTGAACATTGGCTGCCAGGGACACAGAATGCCATCTTAGAGGCGAGGAAAGACGGCATGGAGAAGTAGTTAGCTGACACATCCAAGGTCCTTCTGAGCTGTGCTCTGGACCCCTGTGCTTTTGGCCCTTTTGAGCAGAACCAATTCCTCCTGGTGCCTTCCCTCAGGGATCTGATACCAGGAACTCAGAGCTCCTTTTCTTTGCCTTCCTTCCCTGTTAGAGAATAACAGGAGCTTTTTACTAATGGCTCAGCTGCAACTCTTTTGTAAGGACACAAGCTTGGGGGGAAAAGTGCAAAGTACACTTCTGGATAAGTCTTCACCTTTGCAAAGCTACCCACGATGTAGAATAGGCTTGAAGCCCCAAACCTGCCTGTGTTTGAAACTCAAAACATTGGTAGCATGACATTGCTTATTTTCCGGGGAGAGAAAAACCCAAGTATTATGTCAAAAATCTCTGTTTAGCTTGATACTTTGTTCACCACTTGATCTCAGCTCCCCAGTGTATATCATTGCTGCCATAAATACAGAGGTTCTCCCAGGTAAGAGCATCTGTCATTGGAAACTGCAGGGAATGAAGAGCCTCTCGGCTATGTCTTCCCACCTTCTCTGTCCCTGCCAGGGCCCTGAGCTACACTATTCTCACATCTAGAGTAAAGAATGATTTTTTTACCCCAGATGGGAACAATGTTTCTGTATTTATAAATCCCAGAGACTCAGACACATCTGCTCATATTTATACCGATTCTGCTGCGGCTGTAAAATTGCATATGCTATTTTGATGAAACTTTATCTTAATTTCATTACCAGCCTCAGTAATGATGTGATAATTGCCTGATTTCCAAGTAACTGGGCAAAAATGATATTGAGGGTTTTTTTTTTTTCAGTTTCTCTTTTTAGACTCATGACTTTAATAAAAAATTAGGTTATTTTACCTTCCCAATTGGAAGTCAAAGTAATACATTTTCAAGCTGCCCATGTGTCTATACTTTGAGGGGAAAATGGTTGACTTCACCTTTAAGAGGGGGTCATTGATGGTCTTGGTGATGGTTCAACTCAGGCACAGAGAGCCCATCCAAGTCCATCTGATGCATGAAGCATGAGAAAGAGCCCAAGATTTTGCATCAGATCTGGGGCAGCAGTCAAGTGCCTTCACTAACTAGTGAGTCATGTTACCTTAGGCCAATAAATCTAAGAACTTCTCTGAGCCTTACTTTTCTCATCTAGAAAACGGGCTTTAAAAAAAATTTCCACCTCCTGTGAGTCTTAGCAATTACATATATCCGGTGCGTAGGATGATATCTAGCCATTTAAGTGCCTGATAGATGATAGCTCTTAATATTTTTACTATCACCTTCCAAACCGGTGCATATTCTGTTGTATCCAAACTGCTTGATGTGTCGTGGCGAGAGATTTTACTCGGTCTATCTGATTGAGACAAGACACTGTTTTACTGATTGCACTACACTTCCCTTGTTGGAATAGGAAACTAGGACTACCATGTCGCATAACCTCACTCCAGAGTGCGCCATTCACATTTCAGTCCATGTGAATATCTTCCCTTCGAGTTAAGCATTGCAAACCCTGGAGGAACTTACCCCAGAACTCAGCAGTCTACATAGATCCCAATAGAGCCCTCTTGCCATTCAGGCTGACCCAGTCCTGCTGGCAGGCTCTGGAACCACGGAATCATGATGCTGCTACTGTGTGGATTTGTAAGTACCCACTGCCAAGGCATCTTCTGTTGCCGTACCTTACTCACCAGGCTGGATTCCTTGGATATGGCCTTGGTTGAAATCAACCTGAGTCTGTTATAACCCATTGGACATCTTCCTTAAGGCCATCTGTGGTGGAGGCAAGTCCTACATCCTACAGACAGACTGGTTATCTCTAGCTCCAGTTCTGCCAAGTCTGTCCTACTTTTCAGGTCCAAATATGCATTAGCAGCTATACATGCATAACACTTCTTTTGGTTTCAATTTAGACAAAACTGGGAAATAAGCACCTTGAATTCTAGTGTAGTTCTTCCACAAATCAAAGGCATGATTTTAGACAAGTATTGCAAACTGCAAACTAATCACAAAGTCCTTTTTGTCTGCGGGCACGCTCGTGTGCCATGTGACTTTGCATCCCATCCCGTTCCATTCTGTCCCATCAAGAGGTATAAGCTCTTTCTTCACCCCTTGAAGCCAACCTTGGCTAAGTAATGTGTTTCAGACAATGGAACATTAGCAAATACATGCAAGCAGAGGTTTGAAAAGTGCTTGCACACTGGGCTTTGCTCTCTCTGGTTGCTGAGACCCATTCTGCCATATGTGAGAAAGTTCAGGCTCGCCTGCTTGATGATGCTTGAGTTTAAGCCTATAGCCAGACTGTGAATGAATGATGTCCCACTAGACTAACCAGCTTCCAAACACAAGAAACGTGAATGAGACTATTTATCTGGTCTTAGTCAAGTTCACCCAGACCAGAAAACCCACCCAGGCGACCCACAAAATCATGAGCAAATACATGATTGTTGTTTTAAGCCAATTGATGTTGGGGAAAGGTTGTAAGCAGATACAGCCAACTGATACAGTAAGTCAGTTTAGAAAATGAAAATATTGAAGTTGATCAATGCTGGTAAGCGCAAGGCACAGGAACCACCATCCTCCTAACCCAAGACCACAGAGCGCATGTGAACAGTACACTTGTTCACTGGGCCCAGAAATATTAATAGAATGCTTCCCATTCCAACCCTCCAGTAGTTAACACCTAATTGACAGTGTCAGCAGTGGGATGACACCCATTTGTCAGCTTTGTTCCAAACCAGTAATTCCCAACCCTGACCAATCACCACAATCACCTGGAGAGAGGAACAGAACATCAGATTGTCTGGTTCTACTTTGTTGGAATCACATTCAGTAGTTTTGGGTCAGCCTGGGACTGTGCATTGGTTGAAAGCTGTCCAGGTGATTCTGATCATGAGGCAGGTTTGGGAACGTAGACTGAATCATTCCTTTGGTGTTTTCCAACTCTATTCTTTGATTATTCTTAGAAAAGCATTTTTCCTAGTATTAGATTTGACTAGATAATAACAATATCTTCTACCCCTCAGTAATTCTATGCAAATATACATATGAATCTTCAAATGAGTTACCCACATCGCTTAGAGTACACGGGGTTCTCCTCGAATATTCTTCTTTCAGTATGCAATAAGCCAGAAAGAGAAGACCCTCTTAGGCTTTCAGAGGCAGGGGAGAGAGAGCTTCCCAGATTCAGGGAAAGGGAATTAACTGGTTTCTCACCTGGAGGCATAAACAATGGTTCTGGAAGAGTTCACAGTATTATCAAGTAGGCAATGAATCCATACACGAGCTTCCTAACAATGATCTAGCATTTGAAATAGTTGCAGTTACCTGCAAACCAAGGCTTTGCCAGACGAGAATATTGAACGACAACCATGAACTCCCAGGATTGATAATGATATGTAATATTTATTAAGCTTCTACTGTGGGCCAAGCAGTGGGCCAAGACCTTTAGCATCATCTCACTGGCTCGTCTCAATAACTGCATGAAATGGGTACTTTTATTATCCTCATTTAGTGAATGAAGGAAGCAGAAGTAACTTACCAAGAATCACATAGCTAGCAGAGCCAGGCGGGGTACCCATAGATCTGACTCTCCCATTCCACACCAGTGTGCTATACAACCTCCTGATGACGCCACCGGTAAAGCAAACAAACACAAACAAGTTCCTGAAAGACATTTTTCTAAAACAACTATGATAATGTTAAATCCAATTAAAAAACCACGCAAATAAAATGAAGCCCTGGTTCTTTCTCCTTACATTTTCTCATCAAAATTCACAATCCCATTATGTGTATTGCTCCCTTTGTTCCAGTTTCTGCTTACAAAGAAGTCTTGATTGACAACTTCTTGGAAGTCACTGTAATTTAATCTACTTACCTTCTCTTTAATCATTTTACATTGTTTCCTCTCTCAACTGTTTCTATACAAAGGGAGAAAAATAGCACTTTTCTTTTGCTTTTTCTGCCTTGTTCTATTTGGAAAATCTTGGACGACTTCGTATGTTTTTCTTTACTTTTCCAAATTCCACCATTTCCAGGAAGAAAGTCATACATTCTAAAGGATGAAAAGCAGGGGAGCTTGGCTCCAATTACTAGTTTTTCAAACGGGAATGGAAACAGCACTAAAGGTACAGGAATATTTCCACTCATGATAGGTTTACTGGAACATTTGGTCTACTGGAGGAGAGAGGCATAAAGTAGATAATCGAATTGATAAATCTACAGAGGCACTGAGAGTGTGAAAAAGAGCTACAGAGTGTAATAAAAATGTATAACAGGGGAGTTGGCCTCATCAGGAAGGCCAGAGAAGCTTTCTGAGGAAGAGACCCTTGAGCTAAGTTAACTAAAAGAGGAAAAGGCTAGAGGCACGAATGTGCTAGAGAGAGAGAGAAAATAGCTCATGCAAGGGCCCTGTGGGGAGTAGGGTTTAAAAGAAGACCAGAGTGCGGACTTCCCTGGCGGTCCAGTGGTTAAGACTTCACCTTCCAATGCAGGGGGTATAGGTTTGATCCCTGGCTGGGGAGCTAAGATCCCACATGCCTCGCAGCCACAAAACCAAAACAAAACAAACAAGAAAAAACAAAAAAACAGAAGCAATATTGTAATAAATTCAATAAAGACTTTTAAAAATGGTCCTCATCAAATAAATAAATAAATAAATAAATAAGATGATCAGAGTGGTTCCAGCAGAAAATGAGGAGGTGAGCATGCTATGGCTGAAGAAGAAGACAAAGAGACAGACAGCCGTGCTGGACATGGAGACCGGGATGTGGATTTTGTATTTTCTCTCCAGAACAATGAACTTATTGAAAGATAATAACTCAGAGAGGATGGTTCCCTCAGATTTGCCTTGTGCCAAGATCCCTCTAGCTGTAGTGATTTATAAAACAGTTTCCCGTAGAAAGACCTTGCTCATCATCGTGACTTTTGGCACACCGAAGCAAGTCTCAGACAATTTTTTTTTTCCAGTAGACAGAGATCTTGCCTTAAGTGGAATGATCTCAGGAAGCTTGGTTCTCAAAATCCTTGCTTTTGAGTTGAGCAGTGAAGGAATATCCCCAAATACCACATCATTAACAAAGAAGACAGCATCCTAAATTCCCAAGAGCTAAGATGATCTTAGCCCAGATTCGTCTTTCAATTGCTTGCAGTGATCAAGACTCTTTGGAAATCATCATGACCATCAGCAGCATCTCTACATTTAACAGCTCTTCCAGAGTTTATGAAACACTTTCACAAATATTACTTGAAATGAATAATTATAAGCTACACTTGAGAACTACTCAAGTACACCAAACTGCCCTAATTTAATCCTTACCCGTATCTTCTGGGTAGATAGGGAATACTTACGCTCATTTTAGAGCTAAGGAATCAGAAATGCAGAGAGATGCAGTGAATTACTGAAGGTAATTCAGCTTACAACTGACCAGCCTGGGGCTTGACCCCAGGTCTGCTGACTTCTGCTTTGAAACTTCACGACTGTATATGTCAGCATTTTGTGGACTGCCTTGACTTAACTCTTGCTTTTACCATTTACTAACCATGTGAACCTGGGCAGGTTTTTAACTTTTTTGAGGTTCAGTTTCCTGATCTATAAATGTGGATAATAATAGAACAAATTAAAAGAGCTATAGAAACCAAATAAGTTAATAACACATAGCACACCCAGAACAGCTTAATATGTAGTAAAGGCTCAATGAATCTTAGTTATTATTATTATTCTACAATACCTGCTATTTTGGGTGGGGCAGAAAAATGCCTGAAAAGAATAAAAATTATCTTAAAATGGCTAAAATTTATCAGGCAGATTTTCTTAGCATTTAAAGTGTTTACAATGAGGTAGGCATCATTATTACTGTGTTTTTTATTGAGGAAGAAGCTGAGATTAAAAGTAACTTAAAGCCCCTAAGCTAACATGTGGCAGTGCCAATATTTGGAGCCAGCTTAATATGACCTCCAAGGCAGCAGGCCTGGAAACCTTATTGGCCTGCCTGAAAGCACCTAGATCTATTGAGATGACTACTAAAATGAGAAGACCCAGGTGGCAAAGGCAGCACAAAGGAACCAGGAACTGAAAGTTGGGGGAAAAGAAGCTTGTTGGAAATGGATTTTCCTTCTCACTAGCTGAGTAACCTGAGAAAGTTTTTAAAGGCTGAGAATTTTAAGGACATACACATCTATAAGGGAAGAACAGGATGCTAATGAAAACATAAAATACCTTTGTCAATGAGACAGTGGACATTTTTGGGTGAAATGAACAAGCTAAAGCTTAGAAAGTAAGGCCTAAAGGCTTCCCAGCTAAGAAAAACTAAACAGAATGTTTCCTGTTGAAGGGATTATCTGGTGATTTAATATGGAATTGATTTTGTTTGTTTCCAATGCATATTTTTTATGTCTTTCCTTCTTAAAACCCTTTCTTGCTATTCACCCTGGCCGGCTGCATGCCTCAGGTTAGAAGGTTTAATTACTAGTACTTGTTCAATAAGATTGCTTTTGTTCCCAAGTCTGTGTCAAACAATGCTAGTCACGCTTTTGTTTTTCAACTGTTTGATTTTATTTTGTTTTTTAAATACATCTGTATTGGAGTATAATCGCTTCGCAATGTTGTGTTTACTCCCACTTTTTTAAACGAATAAGTAATACAAAATCTCTTTGAGGAGCAAACAGCACATTCATTTGACTGAAGAATGAAAATCTGATCTCCCACACTGAGATCTGATTGTTCTCTGGGCCACCCGAAGCTGAGAGATGGTCTATGGGATTCCTGTCCGTGCCCCTCGATTTTAGGATCATTTCCAGTTTCCTCTCCACGGAGTCACCAAATTTAAGATTGAGTCACAGTCCTGTGAGCCTCTCTTTATGGTGGGAAATGATCACTGTCAATACTGAGCAAAATAATCAGATAAGAATCAACAAACCACTGGCCCTGTTGGGGGAGTGGAGAGTCTTTATGCATTTTTAATGCGGTTTCCCCATGTGGTCAAGATAGATTTAAAAAATATATTGGGATGGGAATACAAATGAATATTGTATGTTTTCCCATTTAGAGCTTTCCTGAAGACCATATTATATGCAGGCAATAGTATCAGGTCCCATTCCCTTTATTTGACCATAATCCTATTTTGCCCTTAAGTGTTACTTACCTTACTGTGAAGTATAAATAAATGAGTATAATAAATTAGCAGGCATTTCCTAAAACCCTGTAAATAATTCTAAATTATGCTGTTATAATACTTTAGCAGAAAATGCTTGGTTCTTTCAAAAAGATCTTATACATGTCCATGTCTGAGCACATTTACCATCTATTCTGTAATTGATAGAAGGTAAGACCATCTCAGTTTTACATAAAACACATGATCTTCCTTATATAAAGACAAAGCTAAAGACCCATTAGTGTCTCAAGACATACGCATTAAATTTTCTCCCACTAGTAGTTACAAGTCACAAAGATATTTTAAAGTTCCTATTTTCTTTAATCCCTCTAAAAACGATGTGAACTGCCATGACAAATAGCATGCATTTTCCGATGGTGAACCAAGGTTAAGAGGGCAGTGAATGGTCATGAAGGCTCATTCTTTTTCCATGTGAACCTTATCAACCAGTCAAAGTGTCAAATTCAAGTTTTGACCTCATTAGAACTCATTAGCTGAGAATCATAACTCTATAGACAAAGCCCTTCTTGCAATCTAAGAAAAACCCTGGATGTCTCTTATCCTACCCGGTAATTACCAGTTGCTAATTTGGGTCCTATGCATGTAAAAATAAAAAAGGATGAATTTGAGTGAGGCTAAATATAGAAACCAACATCCAGATTCTATTGTATTCGAACCCCACATGACTCAACCAACTCCCATAGGTTAACAACCAGTCTAATTTTAAAACTGTAGAGACTTTATAGCTGTAAAAAGTATTTCCTAATTAGGTAAGGAATTTGCCCGTCATTCTCCACTCTTGGTAGTTCCCATAAGATAGTCATTTACATTTTGAACTCAACGTTCAGATTGAAACTCCCAGAGTTTCCAGTTTTGTTCCAAGCCCCATTTGACTTCCAAGAAATGTGCCTAATTGTTTTAGATGTGGTGCAATCACTAAATCAGGGTGGGAACTGAGGTGGAATTTCCAGTAAGCAGAGATTAAGCTACAACGACAAGACTTAACTGTCACTCATAATGACCAAATCTCAAAAGCATGATAAATGATAGAACCTAATGTAATTACCATTTGTTCTTTGGCGACAGTAAAAATTATTATAAATTATGCAGATAAGGAATTCATCATAGGGAAGGTGCCAAAAATCGAAGTCTGTGATGTTAAGTAATGTTGACTCAAGGCTTTGTGGAAATTAAAATTATAGAGCAAGAGAATAACACTTGCCCTAATACTTAGTACAAATGAAGTATCCTGTCTTGTTTGAATATCTCTAGTCTTATATAGTCTACAATCATTGTTCACTGGTGCAGTGCAAAGAGATACTAAAAAATTTGCAAAAATTTCCTTCAAAACAATTGATGAGGTATTTATTCAGTGCCTGCTATGCAAAAAGCCTTGCATTAAGCTCTACTTCATAGGGCCATTTTGGTCTCATTGGAATTCAAAGTTGTGCTGCCAGCCCATTTCTTAGAGTGCTAAGAGTGGAAAATAACATCTCTTCCCTTATCCCAACAAAATTTCTCATAAATTCTTGATGTTTCAGCTTTCCAAATTCAGAAGGATTTGTTAAAAACTTTTCTTTTACCTTATCAAAATCTGAAGTCCCAGCTTGTGCGTTAGTGAAGGAGATGTTTGCCTTCAAGTTCAGTGAGTTTTCCCTTCCACAAGACAGCTTCTCCTAAAGTTGTGGCAATGGAACTGATCATGAAGACCAGCACTGTGATGGATCTAGGAGTCATGGGGCAAGCAAGCTCTGATAAGGAGTAACAAGGCATTGTGAGGAGGAGAGAAGCCTAAGGGTGACACTATTAGAGAGTGTAGGATAATCAGAGAGAAGCAACAGTAGCACAGGAAGTCTTAAGAACTGGGATTCTCCTTCAAGGAAAGACCGCTACAAATGAAATGATGACACCAATGACTAGTACTACCAGCATTTTTGAATGCGTAATGTCCCAGGAATTGTACTAAGCCTCTTACATGCATTATCTCATTAAATCCTCAACACAACAACCATTCTCTACTTCCCATTTTTCAGTTAAGAAAACTGAGCTGTAGAGAGGTTGATAAACTTGCCGAAGGACACACACAGCTGAAAAGCGGCAGAGCCAAGGATTCAAACCTAAGTCGGCCTCCAGAGTTCAAATTCTTATTCACTGCATTCTACTCCCTCACAAATACAGACTGCACAAACCTGAGGGCTGGCAGTACTTGGATCATGACAGTACAGGGGTGTGGATTTAGTCTCCACTCAGTAAATAGCACCTCAAGTAGCCCAAGTCAAAACCTAGGCGCAATCCCTGAATAACCCTATTCTTTTACCCCCAGCTTCCAATTCATCTTATCAGTTCTACCTCCACAGTGTATCCCAAGTCTGGCCACCATGCTCCAGCTCCACTGTGTGGTCCTGAACTCCAGAAGCCATCATCTCTTCCCTAGACTACCTCGATAGACTCTAAAGGGTCTCCTTTCTTTCACTCTCAACTCCCTACTCATTCTGGCAGAGCAATAGTTTTTTAAAGTAAATCACATTAGGACAGTACCCTGTTTAGAATTCTCCAATGGCTTCCCATTACTTATGGAATAAAATCCCAAATTCTTCCCACAGTCTGGCACGTCCTTCAGCATCTACTCTGTCTACTTCATATTCATCTTCAATAACTCTTATCCCATTCCACTTTAATCCTGTTACAGTAGTCTTTCTGTTCCTTGAAGGTGCCAAGATGGGTTCCATACTGGGGCCATTGCTCCTCCCTCTAAGTGCACTTTTCCTCCACATCTTCTCCAGACAGGCTCTTCTTTGTCACTCAGCTTCCAGTTCAAGCATCACTTCCTTCATGAATTCTTCTCTGAACCCCCCCAACTCTCATTGCCCCGCTCCTCCTAGACACCTTGTTTTTGTTTCTTCCTAGAACTTACCACTACTGATAGTATGCCATTCATTACATATTTATTATCTGCCCCTCCCCATTTCAAATACAATTTCTATGACAGTAGGATCCTAGTCTGTCTTTTCCCCTCCATTTTCCAACACTAAGAACACTACGTGGAAAATATCAGTTGCTCACAAAATGCTAAAGATTGTATGACTGAATGAATAAATGAACGGAGAAAGTAAGGCTCAGAGAAATTAAGCGGGACTTAATCTATGGTTCCTTGGCCAGTACAAGGTGAAGCCAGGTCCAGAAAGCTAAGGCTCAGGAAGTGCTGAGGTCTTGAAGTGCTAGGGAACAAAGAGCTCGAGGGGTCAGGGGAGAGTTGGTATTTGAGTTAAGCCTTAAGGAGAGTAGGATTTTGAAGTGAAGTCATTGAGAGTGGGGCAATCTGAGAAAAGGGAACAGTGTGGGCAAAGGCAGAGAGGTGGAGAGGTTCAGGGCTAGCATTTTCCCCCACAAGAACAAAATACCAACTGGGCTGAGATAAGCAAAGAGGAAGAGGTTGACACATCAGCCTCCCACTCTGCAGCCTTCAAGCTTGTGGGAGAGTTTTTGCAAATGACACTAGAGTTAAGAGATTCTTAACGGTACCTTTTTATTTTGTAGCTCATCTATTGCCGTGCCCAGCCTACTTCTATCCTGCCTCTGTTATGAAGCTTTCACACAATTCAGATTTAATTACCACCAAGTTGCTTGAGACCCTGACAACACAGTTCCAGCAAAACTTGGTGATGGGTGGGAAGGAGTGGGCGTCAAGAGATGTGGGTTCTTAACTTACCTCGGGACCTCGAGCAGGTGTTCTCACCTCAGTATATCTCAGTTTACTCACCTGGTGAGATCTAGCTACATGTTACATTTCTAAAACTCTTTAGTTTGATGTAGAGAGTTGGTTACCACTCACTGAGCCCTCCAGTCATTCACTTGTCTGTTCACGCATGCAATGATTAGGGGTTGTCTTATGAAGCATGTATTCGTTTCTTAGGGCTGCTATAATATAGTACTACAAATTGCGTGGCTTAAACCAATAGGAATTTACTTCCTCGTGTTTCTGGAGGCCAGAAGTCCTAAGTCAGGGTGTTGATAGGACCACACTTCCTCCAGTGCTCTAAAGGAAAATCCTTGCTTGCCTCTCGTAGCTTCTGATGGCTCCAGGCATTCCTTGGCTTGTTGCAGCAGAATTCCAATCTCTGCCTCTATCTCCACACGGCCTTTTTCTCTGCGTGTTTTTCTGTGTCCTTCCTTGGCTCAAACCTGCTTCCATCACTTCCTCAGTGTGTGACTTTGAACATGGTACTAAATGTAATCATCTAGGATTGTCCAGAAGATTAAATGAGATTATATATATATATATCCCTTTGGCATATGACTGGCACACTACAAAGCAGAGTGAAAGTAGTTAACTGGGAAATTAAAATCCAAAAAACTTACCGTAGAGAAAATGGGCTTGAATTACCCAGACTTTATTCTCTGCAGTGATTGCATGATCCAGATCAATGTTCAGTTGCCAACTTAATGACATCCAAACAGACAAAGGCAGGGTTTAAGGTTCATTCAATACCCTTTTACTTTGTAATGGGCAATTTCAGGTTCTCCCAGCACTGCTGGAAAGATGTAGTTAATATAATAGATTTCTTGGTGTAAGAAGCCTATTATGCTTAAAACAATCATTTTTATTCCTTGAAATCTTGACAAAAGAAACAAGAATCCAGTTTGTAGAGATTTTTGCCCTTAAGCTTGCATGGTTTATATACAGAACCTCAAGGAATGCATACCCTGATCACCATAGCCCAGAGACTTTCTGTAGCTGAAGCGCTGCATTTTCCTTCTAAGATACAGGACCTGGTCTCTGCTTCCTTCTCCAGCCTTGTTATTCCTGCACCCATTCAGTAGCTATCCTGGAGCAACAAGCCTGATCTACTTTGTGCCGTGCAATCTTTTAGATACTGGGCACACTTCCAATAACTCACCAAGTTTCTCGAATAGAGATTTTTCTGGAACTTTTGAGTTCTGTCACAGAATCCCAAGGAACCAGACCATGGCCTCTTTAGACTATTATAGGACACGATCTCTCAAGATACAGGCCAAACGAGACAGACATGTTCTGTCTCTTCTGAAAAATTACACATTCACAACATTCATCCAGAGGAGGGAGAGTAGGGAGGGGTTTCTGAAAGTGGACTGGAGAAAGCTGTGGTTCTGGAACTTATCAATCTTTCCCCAGGTGTTTCAGGTTTCAGGTCTGGTCTGTGTCTCTGTCCTTGTTATAGCCCCTAAGATCCTGCCGTTGGAGCAAAAGCCTTAATTTATATCACCCCATAGCTCTGGAGACCAAGGTTAGAGCACGGCCCTGGGACTTTTCCATCACCTTCATTTGATTCCGCCTCCATAATGATGGCAGCAACTGTGTCTGTCTTGTCTATCATCACGCCTGCCTACTGGGATACGGTCAGTGTTCAGCAAGTGTTCTTTGTGAAAAGAAGAGAGGAAGTACAAAAGGAAAGGAAGGAAAAAAAGAAAGAAGGGAAGGATTATATCAAATACTCATGACAGCTATATTCCTTGCACAACTGCAGCTTCCTAGCTGTCTGCCCTGTTGATGTTATCTTCTTCTCCTAGCTAGTACTTTCTCCTTCCAGTTACAGCTTACCATGGTCTAACCCTGTTAGGACCTCTCTACTTAACCTTACACCTTGACTCCTACTAATTACCTCCTTCTCTCTCTGTCTCCCAGTTCAAACTCCCAAGAGATATCACATTGGCTCATTCTCTCTTTTCTATTTTTTAACCCTGCCGCCTCAGAGATCGTTAGTCATTAATGGCTTGACTCAGTTTATGTCAGATGCTCACCCTTAGGCCAATCAGCTGTGGTTAGATTTATTAGGCAATTTGTAAGATATAATATTTACTTTATAAACATTTTCCAAAGAGAAATGCAAAGCTTCCAAGATGACTCCACTCAGTGGCACACCAATTTTTAGCAGCAGTAGCTCATTACCACGTTGGCCAATATATTTTAAAAAGACAGATACATCTGAGACCAAAATCATCTTATTAGAATGCCAGTGAAGTCAAGAAAACACATCATCCATATAGCTTAGGAGACTAAGCCTGACTCATTCCAAGAAAACTGGCCCAATGGGAGTGCCTATAAAATCCTTCTCTGTTCCTCCACTGGCCACTTTGCATTATGTCCACGTCAGCGAATTATTTTTGCACAATGAAAGCACCCATATAGGAAAATTTTCCAAATGTGAATATGCTCACTCCCATTTGAGGAGAACTTTATTGGCTTCTTTATTTCACAGAGTGCAACTTACACCATTTTCCCTGTTGCTCCAGCCATGGGCACCAGTGGAGAGAGCAAGGCATGAAATAAATTGTCAGTTTCGAAGGCATCATTGCCCTTTGGATAATAAAAAGGCCTAACGTTGGGACAAAATTGGAAAAAAAATGAATTTTTCTAATTTTTAGATGCTGAGATATGTGTCTAAGTGGAGAATTTGTGACATTTAAGGGATCAACAAAGCTGAAATGATGCAATGATGATGGTCCTTTTGTAATAATACCAGAATCTGTGCTTAGCACGCACTGCATCCAACTCTCCAAACCTCCCTTAAGCTTACAAATGACATTTCATTATTTTAAAGCAATCAAGTATCCCCAGAGGATTTCACCAGAAACCCAAATATAATTACATAAACACACAGGCTTCTTAACTATGCATGTTGTATGCCAATGCAGAAAAATACATCTTATGTACAATACAGAAAAAGTAAAGGTTTATAACATGCATTTTAACGTCTTATGAATAACAGTATTAGAATTAGAGTTGGATACATATACCTTAGCAAAAAAAAAAAAAAAAAAAAGAATATGCACAGAGCTTACAATTAGACCTTTACTGTGGTTGGAATTAACTAAGAGTACCCTCTCTTCATTTAAATGAAGTTTACTGTTTTATTTAGTCTTCATTTCAGTAATATACTTATTCAAATCCTAGAAAAAGGCTAACTTCATCAACACTAGGCAATACAAGGGCCCGAGGATATAGCAAGTCTTTTATTTATTCATTAGATTTATATAACATCTCTTTTCCAAAGAGCTCCAGGCACCATAGAGAATGTTTAACTGATGTTAGACCGAGGTTTCGTGGAAATGAGAAGTGGAATTGTGTCTCTAAGGAGAAGTGGCAAAAGAGCAGAGAAAACAAGAAGCAAGAGGGAGAGGAAATGAAGAAGCTTATGATCGGGGGAGGACAGAGCTGTCTTTAAAAATGCCAGAATGAAAATGTGAGGTCCCAGTGCTGGCTCTCTATAGTTAGTTCAGACAACGCTATGGTGACAGAAGTTCTCCTTCTATGAAGGAACACATTGGAATCTCTTTCTTAGAATGACACATATAGATTAAGCTTCTAGGAATCTCATTTTTAACAGACGTTAAATTCACAAGCTATATGCTGATAAAATTTCAAATCTAGTAATATTTATGTTAACACATTTTAATATGTGCTTACTTAATGAATAAACTTCCATCCTACTTCTTCCAGGTCCAATGGGACCAAGTTCTTCTCACACCATTTAGAAAGTTCATGCCATTTAGAAAGTACTGAAAGTCAGAAAGGAGAATGGATTGACAGTGGCAGAGTTCCTATTTCATAGATTGTAATAGTTGGAGTTAAGTGAAAACTCTAGTGTGGCATGCTCCCCACATGTGGCATGCTCCTTCCTGGGCCAGGGAGAGGTAGGGGGAACTTGGGAGGAGATTCTTCACATAGAAGTGCCATTGTACTCCTTTGATGACATTTAATCTCTGCAAAGCTTAGTGAGTAGTAGATCTAGCCAGGCTCATGCCAATTTCAACAGTAAAGAGAAAGTAAGGGAGTGGTTTATGATGCAATGATGGGAAATAGGTAGCATTTAAAAATTTTTATTTGTGAGAAAAACAGGTGATGGAATAGTTTACACGTTTACACCCTTGTTGATATTAAACATTATTTATTAAAGCACTGATAATTACTTGCTTTAAAAATTAGACACTGACATTTCAACAAATTACATGTAAATAATTAAGTCTAGTGCTGATGAAGAGGAATCAGAAAGGATAGATCCTGGGATTTTTCCTTTAACTTTGAGAGCCTGGCTAGTGGAAGATAAAAAAAGTACGAGGATGTACTTATTCCCAGACAAATATTTCTTTCAGAACCATTTTGGGAACCACCGAGAGACCAGTGCTTTTCTCTTGAACTAGCATTTGGGGTCAGTTTCATTTTGTGCAATGCACTATTTGTTGGCTGGCTACGTTGTGCTTGGAGTGAAGGCATGCCCCAGCTCACAAGGCTTGAAATATTAGTGATGCTAGAGAGAAGCTTCATATGCCATACTATAAAATATTTTTCCAGGGTTCTTTCTTTCTTTCTTTCTTTTTTTTTTTTTTTTTGTGTATTTTGAAACCAGCTCTGTTATCAGAACATTTTGAGAAACCAGTAAAATAAGAATCTTCGCTCTCCATGTGCATTTTTTGAGTGGTAGAACAAATTGTGTGACAAATTTTTATTCCCATTCTTTTAGAAAACAAATTTATCTCTAGGGGCTCTCTGGAGAAAACGTACGTTTTACTTCACAGATCAATAAGTGAATTCCAAATCAGAAGAATGAGTTAGTAATGGTTTATTTATTGTCATTCAAGAAACACTTGTCCAGTTCATGATCTGCCAACTTATTGACTCAACAAAATAAATGTTTAAGAATATCAATGCAGAATGGAATGCAGGTAACTGAAATGAAAGTAAGAAACTTTAGGTCTTGCCTCTTCCTTAAAAAGAAACTTAAAACCAAGTCCTTATAACCAAAAGCGTCCTTTAGAAAGCTGGATTAGGCTAAAGTTAGCATCGTATTACCTAAACTCCGGCATTTAGGCTCTCTGTTCCAGGTGTGTGAATCTTGTAAAAGTAGCAGAAAAGCAGAAGGAATGAAGTGTCCTGTGACAGATTCTCCCTGCCCCAGCAGTGATGTGCCCTGAGTCCTGGCTCTCTGCAGTTGCCCGTCTCTCATGATCCGTTGCCCAGATCATACCCCCACAACCTTCATAGGTTCCACAAACTTCTGATGCTCTTCCAGGACATTTCCTTTTGCTTAAGATAGGATGCCCAGCTTTGGTTTCTGTTGCCTAAAACCAGGAAACTTGGCCAAATATGTGTGAAATGGTCACCTGATATTTTGTTTATTTCCAAAGAATAAGATGTCTAGAGGAGAGGATGCTTTAATTTGGTGGGCTTCCCTACAGTGCTTCTTGGGAGTATTACCTACCTGAGGTTGTGTGAGTCAGAGGAAAAGAGTAGCTTATTTATTTACTGACAAGTATTACTCTGGAGAGTGGTCAGTGAAGAGCATGAGAAGGCCGTTGGATGTCCTTCACTCAAGCAGCCATCCTCCTCCTCAGTGATTTCTGACTGGCTTGCCTCTTTCAGTCCAAACTGCATCCAGGAAACCAAAGCCAGCTGATCATGGTTTAAAGAGATCAAAACTTATTTCTCCAAAGCATTTCCTCAGGAATATCCAAATCTAGGTTGTGATGGATAGATTGAGAACTAAGGAATGGAGTTTCTTGATTTTTGTCCATTAAATTTGAAAAAAAGAGAGATGTGACAAAATGAGAGGCCTTAAATACAATTGTGATGCTTCTGTATTTCTTGACAGTTAAAATGGTGTCACTTTACCCTCCCGTGATATGTGGAGGGAAAAACAGAATGTCAAATTATATAACATATAATTAGAAATATTTAACTCCAGTAAAATGGTTGGTGTCTCTCTGGGGGGATTTAAAGACATTTTACACACTTGTTTTAAAAAATGCAATCCTGAGAGTATTTTCAGATCATGCAGTGATATAAGTGTTTACACAGGTCAAAGATTCTGTTTTTCATTTTAACTGCTCTTATTTTTCCCCTTTATTTCCTTTTTAATTTGTTGGTGGACACTTTTTTCTTAACTAGAATTCCACCTGGACTTCCCTTTCTTTTTGAGTGGAGTCAAATTCAGAGAACATTGCTTCCACATTCCTAGGTTGTTCTTCGTTGCCTCTTACCTGCAATTGATCTCAATAGAGACTTAATTAGCCATTTACAAGCCAACATGCTAAGAGTTCTAATTAATGGTGGCTTGCCTATCAAGTTAATATCCTTGCAAATTATCTCCTTCTAGAAATTATTACCATTTGCAGATGCAAATCCATTATTTATTATGTAGGGGCCTTAACAGACATTAATTTTAAACATCAAACAGAGATGTCTCTAACCGTGAGAGGGTAAGCTCCAAAGTCAGAATGTAAGATGAAAAATGTGTGTAGTCAAATTTACCCCCTTGACAAGCCCTTCAGTGGCACTACATTGGAGATCAACGTTCTGGAGTCCATCAAGGCTACACACCCACACAGGCCACCCTTTTCTCTTGAACAGCATTGCATTGGCATTTATGAGACATGTTGAACAAAAAAATGATTACGTTTAAACACTGGAATCCCATTAAGCATGGCAAGGTGCCCACCCTGCGAGATAAACAGAAACAGTAGATTTCCATCACATCTCAAGCTCAATCCAGGGGAGGCATACTGATGGAATATGGCTTGGATTTCCTGCATTATTTAAATTGTTCACTTTTTCTATCACCTCCTTCCTACACACCACCTTTCTTTCTTTTTGCCAAGCCTAAACAGATGAATTTAAGTAAGTTAAATAGGTACAGGATATGATACCACTGTAATATATTTTTAATCAACAATGGTACTGATAGTTTCATGGCTGAACTTTGGCTCTCAGAGGTTTCCCTAGTTTTATATTTGTATTATTTCTTTCATTAATAAAACCTATACTCTAATTTTAAATTTCCTACCAAGAGCCTACATGTCAAAGTTTCAGAAGCAGTCCAAAGAACTTTACTTGAAACCAATTGGGATGGATAGATACCCAACGGAATGTCCATGATCTGAGGTCTGCCAAGTACTCACTCAGGAGAACCCCAAAGTTACTTGAGAAACTTATTTTCAAGACTGGTAAGTCATCTGCAGCTGGAAACGTTCCCTTTGTCTTTTTCTTCCAGAGATTTATGAGACCCTGGAATTCCTGTAGGTTCTCAAGAAAACGTTTATTGAGTGGAAAAGGAGGACAGGGAGAGAGGGAGGGAAAGAAGAAGGGATGAAGGAAAGAGGAAGAGGGAGAGAGTGACGAGAGAAGGAAACAAAGAAGGGAAGGAGTTAGTGAGTTTGGGGGCTGGTTCTGCACACGTGGAACTCTATGATGATGGGCAACTTACACTTCCTCTTTGGTTCTCAGCGCATAGACAGAAGTAAAATACCTGGCAAGTATGGAGTCAGTAAATGGGAGGTCGACCTGCTGAGCAGTTATCACTGAGCCATATTTAGCATTCTGACGGTTTTGAAAACCTCACATATCTGCTCTATCCATAAAAGGTAAATTTATAAATGTTTATGTCTGCCGACTAAAGAGTTGGCCAGCAAGTAGTTGTGTTGTCATGAAGAGTCTGCCCACAAAGACCATCACAAAGCATGCAAAGTCTTCTGAAAGACCATCAGAAGACTCTGCCCTCATGAGTGAAGAGCACATAGTCAGGAAACAGTGATGTAACAAAAACCTATGAAATCATCACTAATGTTACCGAACACAAATTCGTGTGCTCGAGGCACAGTGAGGCCAAACAAACTGAAACATCAGAGTTTGGAACAAAGAAAGGTTTATTGCAGGGCCATGCAAGGAGAGGAGAGGCGAGGCTCGTGACCCAAAAAATCCCTAATGCCTTGAAGGGTTTCAGCAAAGTATTTTTAAAGGCAAGGTGAGGGAGGGGTGTGGTTAGTTGCAAACTTCTTGGTGTCAGAATCCTTTGTTCTTGTAGCTCTCCATGCAGGTCAGGTCATGACATTCCTGTAAACCTCTGATAAAACAAATGTTATTCTCTGTTCTGGAACTTTTTATCTCTATATGAATGGACTCTTAAAGGTCAGAGCCTTGAGAATAGGCTATCCCGTATATTTCAGGCTGTAGGCAACATTCTTTTACAAAAGGTGCAGACCCAGCATGACTAAGCACAGGCAACAAAGCAAGAAGTTGAAAGTGAAAAGAAATAGATGTAATATGGATTCAGATTTGTTCTCCCCTGTTACGTGAATAGAGCTGTCACTTGCTCCCATGTGCCACACATGTGGTAGTCATCCTCACTTCGCTCAGTGAGGGAAGTGTAACTATTCTCATTTTCCAGATATGGAAATGGAATTTGGAGAAGTTGAGTAACTTCCCCAAGGTCACATAGGTGATAAGTGCTAGAGCCCACACTGCATCTCCTTCCCCTTACAGCACCACATCCAGGCATTTTCTCCCACACCATCCTCACAACTCCTTGGAAGCCAGCAGATTAACTCTACAGAAAATACTCCATCATGAGAAGGAGATTGTTTATTGGAGAAACAGCACTAGTAAAGAGACTGAGCATAGTTGTAGGTGCTGAAAGAAAGAGCTAAGCATAATACAAGTGCACTCATTCCCAGGTGTCCTTGGAGGACTTTTGTTTTTACAATATAAAGCTCTGGCAAGTAATACTGAAGGATCCTGTACACACAGGTCCTTGAATACATATTATGTGCCAGGCACCATTCTGTATACTCTTATGGGTAGTAACTCACTTCATCCTTACAGTTAACTCTTTGGAGCAGGTACTGAAGCTTGGAATGTCAATATAACCTGTAAGTAAAGGATAGAGCCGGTATTGAAACAAAAGTCATCTGGCTCCAATGCCTTTGCTCTAAATAGCAGTATGGGTTGGTCTGATGTTTGTTTTCCCCTGCCAGGTCTGCCTCAATGGCCTGGTGGGGAGATGGGACAGCACAACACAGGCATTATTGCCAGGACTTCCTGAGGATGCTGATGTGGAAGTCAGAAAAGCCGGGACCTGCCGTCTTCCCTCCTCTGAGCCTGGATTACTTCATCAGTAAATTGTGGCTGATCATGCCCAGTTACACTACTTCCTTGAGGATGATCATGTACACAAAAACTCAGTGACAGGGACTTCCCTGGTGGTGCAGTGGTTGAGAATCCGCCTGCCAGTGCAGGGGACATGGGTTCAAGCCCTGGTCCGGGAAGATCCCACATGCCGCGGAGCAACTAAGCCCGTGCGCCACAACTACTGAGCCTGCATTCTAGGGCCTGAGAGCCACAACTACTGAGCCCATGTGCCACAACTACTGAAGCCTGCTCACAGCAATGAAGACTCAACGCAGCCAAAAAAAACTCCCAAATAAACAAAACCAAACCTCAATAAGAAACATAAAATGTAATTATTAAAGCACAGGTGCCCCAATCAGACTGCCTAGGTTGGAATCCTGGCTCTATAATTTAGCGGCTGTGTGACCTTGCATAAGTTACTTAACCTCTCTGTGCCTCAGTTTCCTTACCTCCAAATAGTATCTACTCATAGGATTGTTTATAAATCATACATTCAGCAGCTGGGGAGTAGGAAGCACTTGAGTATCATTATTCACTGTGAAGGAGATTTATACATTTAGGAAGGGAGTACCATCATTATTTCATATATAAGTCAAGTTTCAATCAACAGTGTAGCAGTGCCTGTTGTTACTCGAAGCCCTGTTGCTTTTTCCAAAAGCACTTGAAGCTGAAATAATTGAGAGAAACAGTGTGAGGAGGAACACAGTTTGAAGGTCTGGCAGAGGTAGAGGTGGGAAGGGGGCCTTTCATCTGCTCTCTGCTTTGCTGCCTAAAAGAAAACTGCTTCAAACGTGTCCTCTACTGGTTGACATCCACTGTTTTCAAAGCCAAGTTTACATCTTGTCTGGCTTATCTTAACAAGTTCATGGTGTCCCTCTTGGTACAATAAAGAGATGGCAGCCTCTGGGTTCCCCCCAAAATGCACTGAACTGTTAGAAAAACATTTGTAGTGTAAGAGCAGTAGGACATTATGAGAAAAGGTGGGGGGCCAAGGGGGAAGAGGGCTCTACAATCATCTCCTCTTTATTTAGAAACAGCACTCCAAATTTCTTCAATAAATAATCCCTTTCCCACTCACGGTCAATATGGTTTGGGTGGAGTGAACATTACTCACCACTTCTTCCTTGATTGAGGGGCAAGAATTGACCCAGGACTGGCCCATCAGTATATTCCATCCCCCTGGTGACTGAGACTAGTCCAGGGGTAGGCACTTGAGCCAAGTTAAACCAATGAGAATCAGCTCTGGAACATTTTTTGATAAAATTAGCAAAAAGAGTTTCTTCTTTCTGCTGAGGTCACTAGCTGGATGAAATAGAAAGTTGGATTGGCAGCCATCATGCCACCAGTTTAGGGACAACCTCATCGAAAATGGAGCCAAGCAAGAAGGACCACATGTGAGCTAGACCTATCTCTGGACTTCTTAGTTACATTCTTAGTTACAGGATCAGTAAATTCTCTTCTGCTTTGTCTCTCTCTTTGTCTCTCTTCCTCTCTCTATTTCTCTCCCTTTCTTTCTTGATTCTGGTTGGCATTCTTGTCACAGTGATGTGTGTTCTCAATTTCACCTCATGTCTAGCTCCAGCCTTCCCAGGATTATAGAAAGGCTGCATTTCTCTGTGGGATCTGCAGCTCCATTCAAAAAATTCAAACACAAGACGTCAAAACGATTGAAAGACTAGCCAACAGCTTAAGCAGAATCTCATTTTCCTGGAGGGATCAGTTCTCCAAATTAATAAAAATATCCATGTCTACATTGTGGAACACAAACTCATTTTCCCAGGTTTATAAACCTCCGGATAGATACCCGACTCTATTAAAATGCTGATGGCTTTTATGTAGCTACACTGAAAAGGGGGAAAACAGATGCTTCCCTATGTGATAAGCTCGTGGGGTCCTTGCATCCCATTCATCACTTCAGAGGCAACACAAGGAACACTGAGAGTGTTGGAGAAGTGAGGGGAACAACAAAGGATCTTTTTGAATCAGTTCACTGTTCAAGCTGAAGTAGGAAAACAGTAAGCCAAGTTTTCATTGTGTCCATCTCGCCTATCTCATCTTTCAGATGGAGAATACAAACCAAGTTAGATTTGAAACCTGATTGAGGAGAGAAGAAACTACACATCGCTTCCTAGGAGTCAGCGCCCCGTTGGACATTCCTAACAAAATAACCATAGCTTCTGAGTAATGTGCAGCATTGTGACTTTTATAGATGTCCAGTACTATTATTTATCTTTACAGATTATATTTTAAGTTCTGGGGTGATTGGCATACAATTACAACACTTAAAAAGGAAAAGAGCAAGGTTTTACTTGGAAAATTATTGATTTTGAATTTTCTGCTTTGGCTTGATATCAGACATTAATTTCATTCGTTCATTCAGTATATATTTCTTGAGCATTTACCACATGCCCAACACGGTTCCAGGTCCTGGAATATAGCAGAGGCCAATACAGTCAAGGCCCCCGTCCAAGGGGAATTCACCTCCTAGGTGGAGACACATCTGAAACAGGCAAGCCCTACAAATAATCACGAATGAAAGTATAAGGTAACTTCAGAGAGTGTAAGAGCTTTGATAAATAGAGCGTCAAGACAGTGACTGGGGGGGGTGGGTGGCATCTTTCTATATTTAGTGATTAGGTGATGTCCCCCCCAGGCAAGTGAGAGAGGGGGGGCCCAGTTTGAGAAACAGCAAGTATAAGTGTCTGGATTTAGCCAAATAAAATATAGGACACCCAGTTAAAAGTGATTTTCAGATAAACAACAAATACTTTTTATACTTCTAGTAGCAAAGGAGATTTTTAAGTGTAGTAACTCTAAAAGGACAAAGGCTCAGAAGCAGGACTAAGCTTGGTATAATTAGCAGGGCTGGGATGGCTGAAGCTTGGGGGAGGGAGGAGGAGAGTGATGGGAACATGAGGTTGAAAACTCGAAGTAATCAAGGTGAGGTGCTGGGGTCTCAGTGTTAACGTGATGGAAAGTCGTTGGAGGGCTTTACAGGGTGAATGGCCTAATCTGACTTGCAGTTTTAAATAATGGAGGAGGCTAGGTTGTGGCAGATGGGAACACGGAAGCAGGGAGCCAGGCAGAGGCTACTGCACTGGTCCAGTTGTGAGATGGTGTGTCCTCAGTCTGAGGGGTTAGCAGTGGAGAAGAGGGGTGACCTGCATGTGTCAGGGGTTTTCGTTGTAAGCACTAGAAACGGACTGGCATCTTTAGGACCAAAGGGAGTTTGGGTGGGTGTTAGGGGAGGAATATGTGTGAAGGCTGAAGAAATAAGCTCTGCAGATGTTTGGACACTAAAGAAATACAGGCAACAGGAACCAGCCAAGGTCATACAGTAAAAATAGCACAGGTGCCAGCAGCTGGCCTTGACCCTACAAATCTGCATTCTCCATGCGGTCACCTCCCTGTGAATATGTTTGCACTTGCCCTGCATCTTCACATTGTTTCCTTAAGATTTTAAGGCTCTGAATGGCCAGCCCAGTCACAGGCCTGTACCTAGGCTGCCAGGGGCAGGGAGGGGAATTCTTGGCCTCCTTTGGGTTCTGTAGGAGAAGACTGGGGGGGTCTGTTTCCTATCATGATTCAGTCTCATGATTTACCCCAAGTAGGAATCGTGTCCTAATTGGGTAGTTCCAAAAATGGCCAATATCAACTACATGGATGGTTACTCTTCAGGATAGAAAAGTGACCAAAACATCATAATTCTTGGAACTGTCTGCAGTTTATCAAAAAACAAAGATGACAACGGTGAGATGGATATTTTTAATAAAGCTAAACACCAGCACTTATGTCCAAAAGTATCACCTTGTGAATAGGTAAGGGAGGAAATAAGACTTCTTAGTAGCACACACACAAAAAAAGGATGGGCGACTTTAATGGCTGGTAGGCATAATCCGAGTCAACAGTGAGCTGTGGCTGACAAATCAGCATAAATCCCCATAGAAACAGAACCAAGAGATGAGGAACCTGGGACGAAAAACACCGCCGAGGCTCTCTGTTCAATTCACGGTTGACCCAGGTATTTTTCCAGAGTTAATTTCTGACTGAAATGAATGATCTTAATATTCTGACCATCACTGAGCTCCCATTCTTTCTGGGAATAGGAAGCTAAAAAATGAAGTTGAAACCTTACAAAGAAGTCAATATTTTAGGCTCTATAGTCAGACCTGAATTGGACAAGTGATTTGTGATTTAACCTGTGTCTTAGGTGTTTTTGTTTTTTGTTTTTGATTGAAATTTAGTTGATTTTCAATATTATATCAGTTTCAGGTGGGAAACATAGTGATTTAATAATTTTATAGATTACACGCGATACAAAGTTATTATAAAATATTGTTTTTATTTCCTGGGCTATATATTACATCCCTGTGACTTATTAGTTTTATAACTGGTAGTTTGTACCTCTTAATCACCATCACTTGTTTCACCCACCCTCCCACTCTTCCCCTCTGGTAACCACTAGTTTGTTTGCCATTTTGTTTTGGTTTTTAGATTCCACATGTAAGTAAAAACATACAGCGTTTGTCATTCTCTGACTTATTTCTCTAAGCATAATACCCTCTGGGTCTGTGCATGCTGTCACAAATGGCAAGATTTAATTCTTTCTGGCTAATATTCCATTGTGAGTGTGTGTGTGTGTGTGTGTGTGTGTGTGTGTGTGTGTTTATATATAATCACAATTTTTATCCATTCATCTGCTGATGGGAAGCACTTAGGTTGCGTCCATATCTTGGCTATTGTAAGTAATGCTGCTATGAATATTGGGGTGCATACATCTTTTTTAATTAGTATCTTCTTCAGCTAAATACCCAGGAGTAGAATTGCTAGATTGTATCCAATTTAAAAATGGGCAGAGGACCTGTATAGGCATACAGATATGCCTACACAAAGAAGGCATACAGATAGCCACCATCCACATGAAAAGATGCTCAACCTCACGAATCATCAGGGGATGCAAATCAAAACCACTCTGTAGGATTTCCCTGACGGTCCAGTGGTTAAGAATTCTCCTTCCAATGCAGAGGGTGCAGGTTCAGTCTGTGGTCAGGGAGCTAAGATCCCACATGCCTGGTAGCCAAAAAACCAAAACATAAAACAGAAGAAATATTGTAACAAATTCAATAATGACTTTAACAATGGTCCACATCAAAAAAAAAAAAAAAAGCTTAAAACAAAAACAACAAAAAACCCCCACTATGTGATATCTCATACCTTTCAGGATGGCTATGGTGAGAAAAACAAGAAACAACAAGAGTTGGCAAGGATGTGGAGAAAACAGAACCCTGTTGGTGGGAATGTAAATTAGTGCAGCCACTATGGAAAACAGTATGGAGGTTCCTCAAAGAATTAAACATAGAACTATCTAAGTCTTAGGTTAAAGGAAGACCCAAACTGATAATGTAAGACCTAAGTGAGATAATACATGGAAATTAAGGTCTGGTGCCTAGCAAGTAGTAAGTGTTCAATAATGTCCGTTACTGCTTTCACAAAGAATGTTTTGCAGCTTCTAATAGCTAGTTGGACCTACATAGGCCAATTAATATGTATTCACTGAGTTGAAATATCTGCTTAGATTTGCCTGGGGAAAGAAAAGGAGATTTGAAAACAAACACATTCACAAAGGAAGGCACCTGAATGCCCCAATGTTAAAGCATTTCTCATCTCAGTACAAGGGTCTCTTTGCATTGACAGACTATTACTCAAAATTTATTTATCCAAATCATTGTTTCTGTGATTATAACACAATTGCTCAAAACTCTACAAACATCCAAACTGGATGTAGGCACAATCAAGTGGATGTTGTATGCATGAGCATTGACCTTGGCTCTGGGGCATATGCCACCGATTTCCACTTGCCCTTTTCAGCCAGCTGCCTAGAAATCTAGAATCAAATAATCATAAATAAAATTCGCAGTCTGTCCTTACATGTTCTACTCATGAGAGTTTTAGAGGACAAAGTGGAAAAGTGGTTGTTAAATTTGATGCAACAAGGAATGTTTTATAGAGGGGAAATGCACCCAGTTACATCAAAACCAGAATATTGACAGCAGAAGTCATCATTTTCATCTACCGTCATGTATATTGTTTATATATTCTGCTTGATACTTTATACAAATATTTCAAATAAATCCTTAACTTTATAACAGTTGGACAATGCTTGTCATTCATCTGACACTTCAGTTTTTCATGAAAGAGAAAAATTAATCAGTAGAGCAGCTGGAAAGGAAGGCAGTAGGGAAGCTTTTTGAGCTTGGGAGCAGCAGGCATTCATGGGGAATATAAAACAAGAGGCATTAAATTCTAGGTCAAAGCTCCATAAAGTATATACATTGCCACCTCCAAAATTGATTTTTAATAAGCCACAAGCAAGGGCATACTTGACTTGGCTGTATTTTCTATGAGCTATCATGTAAACCATCTCTAATATCAAGTTTCTTTTTATCATCTACATTCAGCCAGGACTTATACTCTTCTCTGCAGGGCACTTTGATAGAGTCAATAAATTGAATTTCCAGCCAGCATTGGTAAGGAACAATCAGAAATCAGATCTAGGAAAGGCTACATTGCTATTCAGCTCCACGTCAGAGATGCAGTGGGAAGGAGCTTTTTATTTTGTTTTGTTTGTTTTAATGTTTCCAGTGAATGATAAGGCATTTTACCTGCATTCAGTTTATTTACCTCTGAACTACAGCCCTCCTGTTATTTTGGTCACTGGCTTCTTAATGATGACTCATTTGTCCTGAATATAATTTAGTTCTTTCTTTATTCATTTACTCATTCATTCATTCAGTACGGATTTGAGGACAAGATGATAACAGAGAGTATGCTGTGTGCTGGACAGACACAGAATAGACCCTGACTTGCAGCAGTTCTTAGAAACTGAATGCTTTAAAATTAAATACTATACTCATGATTTTATATCCCCTGGACCTGAATATTCCCACGGCTTTAGTCATTGAGTGGTTCTGTGGGCTGGAAGTCTGAAGCCATGTTTGTAGTGTCAAATCTGTCATTACTCTCCCTAGGACCTTAGATAAATCAATGAGCTCATTTAGACTTCAACATCTTCATCTCTAAAATGAGTAGGTGGGATGAGAGATTCTCTATATTCTCTCATGATTTCAAATTGGTTCATGTTTCTGGTGCAAATCTTTTATAGGACTTGTCCAAGCCCTTCCAGCTAGGGAGTGGATAGGAGAAACTGAAAAATAAGCCTTCTGTCATTATCTACTATGCCAGAGGCAGCATCTTGGGAGGGGACTGATAAAATACAGCCACAGACCTAAGTTTTTGGTGAGGAAGGTGTTCCGTTTGCTTGTTTGTTTTGTTGAATTAATTGTCAGTACATAAATACTGGGAGATTTAATAAAACATGGATTCATGGCTTCCCTTACAAAATAAGAACCTAGAGATAGAGTTACATTCCCATATGTCAATAATTGACAAGAGATTATTAGCAGCAATTCCTTCAAGTGATCTGTTGAGGCAAGTTTGCTGCACCCTCACTACTCCCTATTGTCTTACACAGAACTTTTCCTCCTCCTCTATGTTACTTCCCTTGTCCTTAAGGCAATGAGTTTGCAAACCCTATACTGAAAACTGTAAATGCATATGTGAGTTTGTGTGTGTGCATGAGGATGTGGGAGTGAAGAGGAAGGGAATATATTTTCATATGGAATTTACGACTATTGTATCTGAAATAAGAAGAGAGCTAGGGGAAAAAATATGGGTAGGTTTTATCTCCAGCTAAAAAGTAATTAAAGTTTTGGACTTAACATCTTTGAATCAACAGAACAGAAATGGAAATGCCATTCAGAACTTAGTTATCATTTAAATTATTCGCCAGCTTAGCTTTATAGATATTTCTGCTTTGATTTGTCCAATCCAATAACCACAATACGCGTAGAGAGACTTTCAGATAAAATCCACACTACAAAGGTAGAAAGCTTGATTGTGAGAAATGATAGATGTCTCATTGTTTGAGATTGTTTTCTTTAATGTCTGCCTTTGTAAAAAGGATCACACAACTAAAGTGATCATTTTTAATCTCCTTAAATACTTTAAACAGATTATCTTGCTAGCAGCTCAGGTTGGTTAATTAAAGAAGGAAATAAGGAAAATAGTCTCATCTCATTTTAGTTCTGTAATTCTTTTTTTTTAAGTGCAAGCCATTTTCTTTATAGTTTTATTTAGTATTTCACTCCTGGTTGATAACAGCGTGACCTAGTATTTATTTTCTTTCGGTCTTCCATCTTTTTTTATCTCAGTGAAAGATAAAGTAGTTAATTAAATGTTTATATTAAAGATAGTGTGTTTAAGAGAAGAAATCACTTTCTTCTCATCTGAGTATGCTCCCTTCTGGACACTTTTCATTATTGTTCAAATTAAACAGTCATCATTAATTGCACCTCATTCTTCTATTTTTTTGGCCTCTCTCAATAAAAAAAATTTCTCATCTTATTCTCCACCACCCAATGTCCCAATGATGTTCAGTCTTTCCTGTCTTTGAATCCACTAAAGGAATTAAGATTAAAAGATTATCAATTAGCAAACTTTTTTTGTTTTTAATTTTTTTTGACGCGAAGAACCTAGGAAAGGCACAAATTGCGCAGTGCTTCTTTCTATATACAAGGGGAAAAAATTTAAGGCAAAAACACCCCTCTATTTGTATGAAAATCAGTCATTTGAATTCAGTGCAACCCTTCTCAAGATTATGATTTCTACTTTGATGCTGAGAATTTCTACAAATGTTATGCAAGGTCTTAAAATATCCTTGGTCTTTCCTCTGACAGCTTGTTGTTGTTCTGCATCATTTACTGCTTTCAAACAAAGTTTTTTAAAGAGATGGCAGTTTTTCCAAGGAAAAATGACAGTGCTTGTAAGACTTTTTTCCCTTATCCATAGATAAGAAAGGTATAATTTTGAGATTGAGTTTCTTTCCTCTGGCATCTGCAAGATGAGTTGCCCACAATATGCAATTATGTGGCTCAAGGCAAATAATTGCACACGTATAGCAGACTCAGGCTGACTGGAGAAAAGACATTTCATGAAAAGCTACCTGATGCATAATTCAAGCACATGAGGACATTGAAAAGAATTCTAGAAAGTATGACTATTTCTATTCCACCTTTGCTGAACACTCCTGCCTTTCCTCTCTATCAATTTGTTTGCTCTTCCCTTCATCATCATGAAGAAGAATGCCTGGAGCAAATTAAGATCCATTGGCCATGGGAAAAAAAAGTGTTCTCAGGCTTTTGGGTACCATTCATTTCCGTCCATTCTGGTATTTAAATTCAAGGGATACTTTTATTTTCAAAGTAAAAGCAAAAAGAAAAGGAAGCAAATTACCAAAGCCAAAAAAAAAAAAAAATCATTAAGATAATTGATAAAAATATAATGCATACAAAAAATAAACAAATATATACACAAAATCAATGTGATTTCCAAAATACTAAGTATCCAGAGTTTTATTTGATGCAAAGGACCCATGTTTAGGTCTAATTTTTACATGGTATTCCTTCTAGTTATTTAATGGTATTAGCTTTTTTCATTGTATTATTCAACAAGTTAGATTATATAAGTGAATATCTGTTAAAATCATGTTTTTAAGTTAAATTTTGACTATCTTTGTTGATTCTTTTTCCAAAACCATCAAATGCTTGTGATTTTTTCTTTTTTTTTTTTGGAAGTAGCAGTGCTGGTATTTATGCAAAATGTGTGTGACTGCAAAATACTTTCTTTTAACTACTTAATTTTAGTGACTCTCAAGCTGTTTTGTCAAGTTGTTTCTTTTTTTTTTTAATTTCAGCTTTAGTGAGGTATAATTGGTACTTAAAACTGTAAGATATTTAAAGTGTACATCTTGTAATATGTATACATTGTGAAATCTAGTTCGTTAACACATTCATCACCCCACGTATTTATCTTTTTGTGTGTGTATGAGAACATTTATTTTAAGTTCCATTCTCTTAGGTCATTTCAATTACACAATACAGTGTTATCAACTATAGTCACCATGTTTTGCATTAGATCCTTAGACCTTATTCATCTTGTAGCTGAAAGTTTGTACCTTTTACTGACCTGTCTCTATGTCACCCACACCCAGCCCTTGGCGACCTCTTTTCTACTCTGTGTTCTGAGTTATTTTGGGGGGGGGGGTTTGTTTTTCCTAAAGATCCCACATACGAGTAATACCAAGCAGTATTTTTCTTTCTCTGTCTGGCTTATTTCACTTAGCATAATGTCCTCAAGTTTCATCCATGTTGTCACTAATGGCAAGATTTCCTTCTTTCTCATGGCTGAATTTATATATATATAATATATGTGTATATATACATATATTATGTATATATATATATCATCTTTATCCATTCATCTGCATTATGCTTATTATGATTTTAATGGGTACATATTTTACTCATATTTTCTTCTCCATAAGCAAATATTTGGAAACAATCTTTGGAACTTGATTGAAGACAGTCAGTCTGTGTAACTGAGAACCTACTCTGTGCTGGCTGTCTGTGTGAATCAGATACAATGACTAATACGCAAGCCTCTAGTTTCCTTAGTATCAACTTTTCTGATCCTTGTGAGTTATACTCTATCCATATTTCTTTCTTCCTTCCTTCCTACCAATATTTATTGAGTACCTACTATGAGTTAGGATGTGAACAAAAAAAATCCTTGCATTCATGAAACTTTCATTCCAATGGGGAGAGAGAGACATAAAATTCATAAATATTTGTATGATGCCAGGTAAAATGTGTGATTTTTTTTTAAATGTGTGATTTTTTAAAAAAATGGAGTCCTATGATAAAGAATGAGGGGGCTGCTAGTCAGATAACTTGTGGAAGACTTCATCTTGGCCATGAAAAAAAGGAAAATAGGGATTGATGGCAGGAAATTTAAAAAGAGGAGGGAAAAAACCTTTTATCAATTATATAAACATGTCAAGATGAAGGAGAATATTACATTGTAGGTGGTATAGAAAAGCACCTCCAAAGCACCTTTTTCATGAATGTGGATCCAAGCAAAATTATAAGTGGTATACATGTTCAACAATTTATTTAACCAAATTATTTTTTTCAATATTTATTTATTTATTTGGCTGCACTGGGTCTTAGTTGCGGCATGCGGGATCTTTAGTTGCAGCATTCGGGCTCTTAGTTGTGGCATGTGGGTTCTAGTTCTCTGATCAGGGATCAAGCCCTGGCCCTCTGCACTGGGAGCACAGAGTCTTAACCATTGGACCACCAGGAAAGTCCTATTTTACAAAATTATTAAGGGCCTATTTTGTATAAGGCACTGTCCAAGGCCCTGGAAACAGCCGCAAACAAAACCAAGCCCTTTGCTGTAGAGCAGAGTTACTGTGTACAGCTGCTCAGGCTGTGTACTGCACAATTCTCAGGAGCACATTCACATGGACCATGATGTGCGTTCCCTGGGACTGTGCACCACAGCAGCTCTGATCTAATTGTCATATACATGCTAGTGAGGGGCAGACAAAGCACAAACAAATAAAAATATCACACGGAAGTACCCTGGGGGGAAAAATTAAGCAAGACAAGAAGGATAAAAAGATTTAGGGGAGCTATATCAGATTTTGCAGTCAGATCAAAATTCCCTGACAAGGTAATATTTGGGAGGGAGCCACCAGGATATCTGGGGGTGGGGGCAAGTACTCTAGGGAGAAGGTGCAGATTTTCTGGAGAAGAAGGTGTATTCGAGGAATGTCCAGGAATCTGGCGCGGCTCAACCAGAGTGAATGAGGAGGGTCAAGGTGGAAGGCAAAGGTGGAGAGAGACCTAACAGGAAGCTGGCTTGTGCATAGTCTGTGAGGACAGTGGCAAGAATTTGATTTTTACTCTGAAGAAGATGGAAATCCATGAGCAGCCTTTGAACAGAGGGGTGATTTGATCTGACTCATGTATTATCAGAATCATTACAGCTTTTGCTTTAACAAAGAGTGCTAGAGGTGCAAGGGCAGAAACCAGGAGACCATGGCAATAGGAAACCACTGAAATAATACCCATGAGAGATGTTCACGGCTGGGGCCACAAGAGATTGTAAGTGGTTGAATTCTCATACATTTGGAGGGAACAGTAGCATTTGCTAATGGATTAGAGAGAGAACAGAAGAGACAGGGAGGAGCCCAGTGGGACTCCAAGGTTTTTCTCCTGAGCAACTGAAAAAAATGGAGTCCTATTTACTGAGATGGGAGCGATGGTCTGAAGGAAAACAGGAGTTCTGATTCAGCTCTGTTGAGTTTGAGACGCCTATGAGAAATTCAAGTGGAAATGTCACATAAGCAGTTGGATGTGTGACTATGGAATTCAGGGGAGATGTTGGGACTGGAGATGTAAGTTGGGAGTTGCTGGTATAGCGTGAACATGAAGCCTTGGGACTAGACAGAATCACTCAGAGTAATTGTTACCAGGGCTGGCTATAGTCACCTGGGGAGCTTTCAGAAAGTATGAGGACAGAGCCCTGCCCCAGACTAAATAAATCAAAACCTCTGAGGGGGACGTCAAGGCACCAATATTTTAAAAAATCTTCCCAAGTGATTTTAAAGGGCAGCCGGGGTTGAGAACCATTGACCTACAGAGTCAATGAAGAGAGGGAGGGATGCCTAGGAAGTAAGCCCTGGAAGGCTCTGGATTTCATAAATCAGGAAGGTGAGAAGGGGCCAGCACAGGAGCCCGACACCAAGACAAATGAAATGTAGAACAGGGGTTAGAAAACTCTCTGTGAAGAAGCAGATGGGCAAAGACATTTTTGGTTTTGCTGCAAAAAAAAAAAAATACAGACTAATACAGACTAGCATTGCCCTCATGAATTCTGTTGTTGTAACATGAAAGCAGCCTTAGCATGTAAAGAAACGAGTGTGGCACCTATGTGCCAATAAAACTTTATTTACGAGGGCAGCTAGTGGGCCACATGTGGCCCACAGACTGTAGTTTGCCAGCCTCGGGTGTAGAGCATCACAGGATTATTTTAGTGATCTCCTAGTCATATTGCCATGGTGAGCTGGTGAGGTGAGAATAAGAAAGGATCCCTTATTGTGGCATGTGTGTCCTCTTCGGGGACACTCGTAAAGATATCGAAGCCATTGGAAGAGCTGTCTCTGGAGAATGTGGGCACTTATTTAGTATTTCAAGAAATTTTTTCATTGACTCTGTTGTGTCTAATGTACTGCCTATAGGTTGGATTCAATAATCGGTTTGGCTTTCCATAATTTCACAAAAGCCTTTTTCAAATAAGACACAGCACAGTGAGAAAATACATAATTCAAAGTGGATCTGTGAACTCACCAGTTAGTGTTTTCCCTTTAATGTTGCATATACTGATACTTTCAACATAGAGAGAGGGTACATTTTTCTCTCGAGAGCGCCTGTTTGGGGTTTCCCTGGAGAAGTCTGATTACATTCTCCTCACTACACTTGCTAAAATGAGGCCAAATGTACCGCGTCTTACTATAGCACATCCCAGACCCTCAGGAGTACACACATATTACCAGTGTCAGAACCAGCAGCCTCTGGAAGACTGAGAGGATCCCACTGAAAGTATAGCTTCCCACTCAAAGGAAAAAAATCACAGCGGAAGTGATGTTTTGGTGACCCAGAGCGCTGCTTTCACGCCGTTAGTGGTTAAACTATGATTATCATGCTGATTTACAGCTTCACAGGACCTCTAACGCAAATACTTCAAAGGGGTTTGGAAACCCAAACAAGCCTTATTATACCTCTGTGGCTAAAAAGCATGCAGTCTACAGAGACATGAAGGAAACAGCAGCAAAGCCGGCATAAGTAAGAGAGTGGTCAGAGAGGAGGACAGGTAGAAGAAAATTCTAGGAGGAGAATTCCAGAAATCTGGCCCACTCTAGATACAACTAAGGTGCCATGCTGGTTTGAGTGCTAGAATTCCATAGGTGGCCTGGAGACTCCTGCACAAGGTCGTGAGAGGAATTGTAAGGCTACAACCAGAATTGGCTAATTAAAAGTATGCAAAGCAGGTAATTGAGTCACAACTCTTCATCAATACGCAGGTGGGTAAAATCAAGCAAGGCTTGGATTCCCCATCAATCAGCATTTATTGAGCACCTACTGTGTGCCAGCCCTCATTTGGGTTATACTATTAAATGGTTTTCTTTTTAATTAATTAATTTATTCATTTATTTATTTATTGGCTGTGTTGGGTCTTCGTTGCTGCACACAGGCTTTCTCTAGTTGTGGTGAGCAGGGGCTACTCTTCATTGTAGTGTGCAGGCTTCTCATTTTGGTGGCTTCTCTCATTGCAGAGCACAGGCTCTAGGTGCATGGGCTTCTGTAGTTGCAGCACGTGGGCTCAGTAGTTGTGGCTCACAGGCTCCAGAGTGCAGGCTCAATAGTTGTGGCACATGGGCTTAGTTGCTCTGCGGCATGTGGGATCTTCCCGGAGCAGGGCTCGAACCCGTGTCCCCTGCATTGGCAGGTGGATTCTTAACCACTGTGCCACCTAGGACGTCCTATTAAGTGTTGATATTAAAACAGAATGAAGAAGAGGACTTCCAGTTCTGAGGAAGATGGAGTAGACCCACTCCATCCAGGCTCTCCTTCCAACTAAAAATCCCTAGATATAATATAATAAGCAGCATAAGAAAACTCTGAAAAATGGAAAGAAGGAGGTAGACTGCTTAGGAATCTTTAAAATTGAAGAATGACACAGGAGTTATTTCCCTGGGCATCTCACACATGCAGGACAGGGAGCTTCAGAAGCCTTCAGCTCTGTACCGCCAAACTATAGAACCTACAAAGCTTCAGAAAAAGCCTGTTCTCCCCAACCAAAGGATGAGAAATAGAGTAGACTAACAACAGAAAACCTTTCTGGAAATGCCCACCCTACACCAAACAAAAACCTCCTCAAGCCTAACCCATCCCAGGGCCCAAGCAAGGGGCATTCTAATTCCCCCACCCAAGTGGTATATTTGAGGCCAAGTGGGGAGCTGTCTTGTTGTCTCCCAACTGGCCTGGTGGAAGTAGGCAGCTCTCAAATTCCCCTGCAAGGTGGTATCAACAACCCAAGCAGGGAGCCTGGTTCTGACTCCTATCTTGCCCGTTCTTAAGCTTCATATAAATGAAAATAAAGAGGGCGTATTCTTTTTTGTCTGGCTTCTTTTATGTAGCAAAAATTTTTGAGATTTATCTAAGCAGTTGTATACATCAGTAGTTAGCTCATTTTTTATTAGTGAATAGTATTTCATTGTATGGATAGACACAATTAGTTTAGTCATTCCTCTGTGGATGGGCATTTGCTTTGTTTCCAGTTTGGTGCTACTATTAAAAGCTACCGTGAACATTCTTGTACAATCTTTGTGTGGATACAACTGACTGATTTGATCCTATAGACAACATTCCAGCTATATATATCTGTCTGCTGGGGGTTTCATTTACTTTAACCATCTCTTAATTACAATAACCAGATAATTTGTAAATTTTATATCATTTCATGCTGTTTAAAATCAAGCTCAAAAGGGAGAAAAAGAATGGGAGAATTAGGAGGTATGAGCCCAGTGTGGTTAAAAGCTATTTTAGCTCAAACTAATTATATAAAATAGACATTTGTATTTCATTTAGTCAACCCACTTACTCAGTCTAAGTAGCAACACGTTACAATGGATGGAGTTCCATCCTTGCTGCCAATGGGCTCACAGCTAAGTTACTTGATAGTTTAATATAAAAGTTAAACTGTTTAATTTGAGGGAGTTTGGGGGTTGGGGGACATCTCACTGAATTCTCAGTTTCTGGATATTATTCTTGCGTGAACCTTTTCTGAAGTTGGAAGTGATGAAATTTCATGCAGAGCAAGAAAACAGATAAGCTTTTAAGATCAACAAACCAAAGGGAGTGGTAAGAATTGAAATGGTCTCCATTGTTGGAAAAGCACAAGTTGATATTACATGATGCATAGAATGTCAATTAATCTTCACTGATGGGCAATTCCTAAGGTATTCTATTCTCTCCTCCATGAAAGAAAGAAAGAGAGTGGTAGACAAGTCATTTTCAAAATAGACCCAATGACATAGAGAATCCATTCCTCCTAACAATTTAAAATCTAGCTTTTAATTTAAGGCTAAGCCTTATAAAAATGTATTTCAAAGTAGAAACTCGAATGCCTGGCAACTGTAATTCAAGAAGGAAAAAAAGTCTTTTAAACACATATTAGAGAAGTGAATCCCAGCAATAACATTATCCCAATTTCTATCTTCATTCACAATTTTCAGTCACATCCCTGCACCCACCCCCACCCCTAAGGACCCATTATGCTTCCATTATAGCTAATGGACTAGATTCAGAGTTTGCCTGGCAAACATATCAGACAGGAACACGGATGCCTTTTCTTCTCTGGAAGGCTTGGTACACATTTCCATCTACGATGGTGTTGAAGGTCCTGCAAGAAACAAAAGGCCTCCTGTTAGATGCTGCTAAGTGCTAGTCATTTTTATTAAGGAAGACATGGTCCAGCAGTCAAAGTCCTACAGAAAGGAGTCTAAACAAAATGGGCGGCATTTCTAAAACCTTAAGACTGATTAGGCTGATTCTCAAGGGATCCCTGTAGGAGGAACTTAAATTATCTTGTTTCTGAGAAACTCTGCGGACTCAAGTCCTCAACTGCTTTGTTCTGACCTTCACAATATGCCTTTCTATGGATATGATGAATCTCTGTGTGGTAAATTCATTTGAATTACAAAAAGTCTTGATCAACTAAATTAAAAATAGTGGTTGCTTCCCTCTTGTGCATCCTGCAAGCTGCCTTTTGCCCATTAGCTAGTAATGGTTTCCCTTTCATTTTGCATGGTTTGCAGTCTGGGAGATCTCTCTGGGTCCTCTCCGCACTCTGTTCCTATGTTCTGCTTTTGGACCTCCAAGTGATTTGTTGCTTCTTTGTTTGGTAGGAAAGGAAATTCCCGAGTTGTCACAGTGGAAAAAGTACCCCGTATCAGACAGGAATACGGATGCCATTTCTTCCTGTGTAAAACCTTTAAGTACCACTTGGGCACAACATCTTAGGACATCTTAGGACCATGACAATCATTTTATATCATATCATCAATCATTACTAATCTACCCATGAAGGAATGATATAGTAGTAAGTTCCCTGAGCTCCCAAGTCGATTACAGGTGCTGTAACTGATTCTTTCTTTGAAATCTCACATATCTATCATGTTTCCTGTTACTAGAGGTAAGACATCCCTTAAACCTCTTTTCTAAGCCAAATGTAGTTTAAAGGCCACCTGACATTCAATTCCAAGTGCCAAAGCCAGATACAGTTATTCTAGCCTGTAAGAATCTCCTACTTCCTTTATGCTTGTAACATCTAACAAAGGACAGGCCAATGCAAACTTCAAACTGAACCTCAAACTCAGAGAGCCCCATGATATCCTGTCCTAGCCTGCCTGCCGAGCTTGAGATCAGGACCCGCACGGCTCCTGAAGACTGACTCAGGACCACGTGCTTGACTCCTGCCTCTGAATCAGGTTCTGTTATACCCATTGTTTCCCCAGATAGAAATGCAATCTTTTATTTTATTTCTACCATGTATCAATTACTATTGAGCTATGTACAAGACAAACACTATACCTGTCTTCACAGATCTTACATTCTGGTGGGAGAGAAAGAATATAATAAATAATAATTCAACAATATACTTCTGGATTACAATAAGTGCTATGAGGAAAAAAAACAGGATGATCTGATACAAGATAGTGGCAGAGCCCCTACTATAAATAAAGTAGTCAGACAAGATCATGGGTTGTTTTGAGGAGCAAGTATAAGGGCTAACACCTTATAAATGTTTTATTGTTATTTTATTGACATAGGCTGATATTTGGGCATTCATCAGACAGAGTTATTAGGAAACAGATGACACACTTAAGTGGGGGTAATGGGGAGAGTTTAATGAGAGACTACAGAGTTGTGAGTGGGATTAAGGAAAGCCAAGAAGGGTTAGTGATGATCTCCCTACCACATCTAAGCATGAAGGCACAAGGAAAGAGAAGAGTTTTGGGAACTTAGAATGGGTTGCTATAGTTGTAAGAGAGATGCTCAACAGAAGTTATGGCTTAAAAGAAAATTTTTTAAAAAATACAGCTGGATCATGTCCTGGCAGAAATAAAGACTTCAAACTCACTCTCCTTCTCGTTTTCAACTTTCCCCAGTGCCCCATAATTAATGAAATCCAGCCAGAGGCCAAAGGGCAGGAGATCCTAGATGTTGTGGTCCATGGAGATCAGCCTCCCAGGGCATAAAGCCAAGTGGGGAAGGATGGAAATATATATGGAGGACCAATGGAACATAATCATCGTGAGGTAGAATGAGCCAGGTTGATGTTGCTAGACTGTGATCTGCTGCTGTTGTTGAAACATCAATTAAAGTAAATGTGCCCACCAACAGATGAATGGATAAAGAAGATGTGGCACATATATACAATGGAATATTACTCAGCCATAAAAAAGGAATGAAATTGAATTATTTGTAATGAGGTGGATGGACCTAGAGACTGTCATACAGAGCAAAGTAAGCCAGAAAGAGAAAAACAAATACCGTGTGCTAACTCATATATATGGAATCTAAAAAAATGGTACTGATGAACCCAGTGGCAGGGCAAGAATAAAGATGCCGATGTAGAGAACGGACTGGAGGACACTGGGTTGGCGGGTGGGGGGTGGGCGGAGGGGCGAAGGGGAAGCTGGGATGAAGTGAGAGAGTAGCATTGACATATGTACACTACCAAATGTAAAATAGATAGCTAGTGGGAAGTTGCTGCATAACATAGGGAGATCAACTCCATGATGGGTGATGCCTTAGAGGGCCAGGATAGGGAGAGTGGGAGGGAGGGGATATGGGGATATATGTATAAATACAACTGATTTACTTTGGTGTACCTCAAAAACTGGCACAAGAGTGTAAAGCAATTATATTCCAATAAAGAGCTTTAAAAAATAAAAAAAAAATTTTTTAAAGTAAATGTGCATAGAATACTATGCTGTCTTTAAAAGTGATTATTTTAAAATGTCATGACATCTACATCTATTTATATTCATTATGTTATTATATAGTTCTAAGTATATAACTTTATGTAGTAGCCGTATCTATATATTTATATTTGGATTGTTACTCCAAGTAAAGTGGCTTGGTTTGGAGACTGGGGACCTAAAACTATATAAACATGACAAATCAAAAAAGAAGTAAACATGCAGCAGAAGAATGATAGAAATCAAATACAACTAATGCACACTATAAAACTGTCCGGGAAGTCAGAATTTTCATGCTATAGGACCACCAAGACTGTCTGCCCTACAAGAAGCTAAGTAATCTTTGTAACTCAGTAACTAGTCTTTCCCATGAAGTGTCATTCTACAGCAAATCCTGTTATAATGAAATTGCAGCGTGCAATATTTTCAAAAAATCAAGGCATCCTGACAATTACCACAACAGCCAGCATTCTAAATAAGAGGGCACCAACCATTTGAATGACTGTTTGAGACATTCAAGATGACAAGCTTTGGTAGCTTAAGCTCTGGTTTATCCTGGATTAAATGAAAATTGCCTCCTGGCTGGTCTTGCATAAATTTGGATCGCAGGTAATATGTGACAAGATGAATTTTCCTTTTGAATCAAATCACTCGTCACCCTTCAGTCCACCTTCAATTACTCGTGCTATCTTTAGCATTCAAGAAATATTTCTGTTTATACAACAAATTGTGGGAAACTATTTTGGGGCTAGATTGGAATTTTCTCATGCTGAAAATATGCCCTGAATTTCAAATTCATACATTTATGGTTTATTTCAATTCACGTCAGCTCTACTGCTTAGCGAACATTTATCGAATGCATACTCTGTTTAAACAAAACAAAACAAAAAATGCCCCTAATTCACCCAATGTGTATCACACTTTTGTGACATTTGTGTTTATAGCCCTGTATCAGTTTACCTATATTCTCTTTATTCAGTATTACTCTGATTAACAATTAATACTAGAATTTCTTTCCTTGTGGATATTGATATAGCATCACCACCTATTTGCCTGGCCGCTTGATCGATGTGTTTCACCTCTTGGTCACCAGTTAGAACACCTTAGAGTCATCCATACATCTTTTTCTGTAGGTTTTGCCAACATGCGTTGACCATGGCTGGCTTACTTACATACTTACTTACACTGATTATTTAAAATAAGAAGTATAATGGTAACATTGCAAACTAGCATGGTTGAGATCCTGCAAGTTGAATCTGCTCATGTTATGACTCCACTGTGCTGTGCTAGGTACCATGGAGACACAAAGATGAGCCTTGTGCAGTTCCTGGATTAAAGATGATCCCACTCTGATATGGGAGGAAGATGGTACAGACTAAAGCACAAGGAAGAAGGTGGTGAATATCTACAGCAGAACAGAGGAAGAGGTTAAATCTGAGGACAATCCTAGCGGCTAAAGGGAGGAAGTGGCATTTGAGCAGGGCCAGAAAAGATAGGTAGGATGTTAGGGGGAGTAAGTGGAGGGTAAGATACGTCCAGACAGAGCAAACATAAGCAAACTCTCGGAGCTGGGAAAGGGCAGAAGCGTTCAGGGAATGAGAAGATGCTGGAAGTTTCTACTGCTGGGGTGAAGAGAGGGAGCGTGTTGCCAAGGGGCGAGAGGAAGACGAGTAGGATAAAACCAATCTGGGTGTGATGCCGAGCTCTGCCTCTTATGTGACCTTGGACACTGTACTCAACCTTGTTAAGGCTCCCGGGCCTCATTTTTGGAATAGGGACAATAACACTGTCTCACAGGATGGTTGTGAGGATTAAATGAGCTAAGGTGGCCATTGCATGTTAATACCCTTCCCTCATACCTCATTTTTCTTCTGAAATCACTGTGCCTCCAGACAGCAAAAGAAGAATTTAATACTGATTTATTTTTAATGTAAAATAACAGTCAATGTCTACTGAGTGCTCAGTGTATTCCATATGCATCCTCTCCGTGAGTTGTGTTCTACTATCATACCCATTTTGCAGATGAGGAAACGGGGGTTTATAGAGATGAAGCGAATGTCCCAAGACTATTAAGCAGTAGAACAGGCATTTTGAGCTGAGCAGTCTGGCTCCATGGCCCCTGTTCTTCAACACCCCACTGACTTCTGCCCTGTTAAAGTCCATCCATTTATTCAACAGAAATCCATTCAACACATAGTATATGTCAGGCCCTGTCAGTGAACCCAAGAGACAAAGATCTCTGGCCTCACAAGCCTCTGGACTTTACAGGAAGAAGGCCAATAAACAAATAAGCAATGTCTTGGAAGGTGGTAAGTGCCATGGAAAGCCGGAGCAGACAGTAGGGATGTAGGCGGGGTTGCAGTGTTCAAATACGATGGCCTTAGGGAAGGTTACTCAGCCAAGGTGACAGTGAGAAAAACTTGAAGGAAGTCAGCCTGGGAGACTACATACAAGGGTTCTGAGTGGCGAGCAGGCTGGGCACCTTGTGGAAAGAGCAAGGAGGTCGCTGTGGCTGGAGTGGGGTGAGTGAGGAGAAGGCGGCCAGCCAAATCTTGGAAGGCCCTATGGGCCCTGTAAGGACTTTGGCTTTTCTAAGAATCAGCTAGGAGCCATGGGTGGGTTCTGAGCAGAGGAAGGACGCGATCTCGTGTTGTAACAGCATCCATCTGCCTGTGCTTTTGAGGCTTGGGGAGTCACTGGCAGGTACTGCAGCCACCCAGGCAAAATGAAGACTGAAGAGAGCACGGATGGCAATCGCACTGGAAAAAGTGACAAGGGTCACAAGATGTATCACGATGGTGGAGCCAGGAGGGTTGGCTAATGGGTTAAGTGTGGGGTGTGAGAGAAAAGTGGAGTCTGCCCATGAAGCCAAGGGCTTTTTTGGAACCTCCATAACCAGACTGCTTCCTGGTGCTCCAGTCATCACGTGTTCAGCCCTGCTAACCAGCTTACTCCACCAAGACAGGGAAACCTGCTCTCCTAGAACTCTCACTTTGCAGTAATAACCTGGAGACAGTGAAAATAAGGCTAAGAGGAACACAGGTGTGACAGTGTAGAGCGCTGATAGCAACAGCAACGTGCCGAGTTTTTGCTGCCTTATTGCTCCCAAATAGAACAATAGAAGTGTGTCTTCAGGCCCCCTGGCACACACAAAGCTATTCAGTCTGAGATGGAAGTGGGATCCACTGATAGAATGTGGAACGTGGAATATCTATCTGGGGAGTTTTGCTACCAGTTTTGCTTTAATTACTCTACATTTTTTTAAGCTGCAGAAAATAATCAAGGCTTACCTAGTCAGCCCAGCTTTCCCTCTGTGTCTGCAAAAAAACCACTTCCTTCCACCTAATCTCTCCTCCTCCTTCTCTACTCAAACGCGTGCACGTTCTCCTTGAGGAGAATCCTGGGTTTCTGTACACAAGCATGCGGTCACATGTTCTTAGTACCTACATATATCACATGAGGAGTGATGCCATTTTTAGACCAGGGGCTTTCACACAGATCATTAAAGGGGACTGTATATACCATCAGCCCTGGGTATCCACAGGGGTATTGATTCCAGAACCCCCACCCCATACCAAGATCTCCAGCTGCTCAAGTTCCTAACATGAATGGCTGGTACAGTCAGCCTTCTGTACCTGTGGTTCCGTATCTGCTGACGTGGAGGGCAGCTGTGCAGGGCGTGGTTCTCCCAGTTACCTGCTGTTTCCTCTAAGCCAAGTTCCTTAGCCTAGAAGGACTCTTCGCCTTATTTGTATCACGGGGCCATTGATAACACCAACCTCTTGGGGTTTTTATAAAGACTGAAAGAAAACATGTAAATCTTTTAACTCAGGACCTGGCACCTGAAAAGTCCTTAATAAATAGTCTTTGCCATTTTAGTATGACTGTGGTTATGTTTGTGGTTGCCTTTATTAATAAGCTTAATTGGATGCCCTAATTATGCAGGTGCTAAATAAGTATTAATCCTTTCTCTTTCTCTCTTGACAACATGGGGATCAGAATCTTCCAAAACACACAGGCCTCTTGAGGCCTAGACTTGGAGCTGGCCCACCATCTCTTCTACCACATTCTGTTTGCCAGAGGCAGTCACGGACAACTATTGGCCATGCAATGAGTGTGGGTACAGGGGAGAGGAGGTATGAAGGATTGAGGCCATTTTGCAACCGACAGCAGTTAATTACACATTAATTTACGCAAGTCAATGCCTGCGTGGAAAGGAGAGGGCATCAGCCCCTAACCCAAGCTGGTCAACCTGGGTTGTGCTCAGGCTGGGTCACCCTGCTACAAACTTAGGGCAGACTGATGGCCAACCATGAGGGTTATTCTTATCCTTCCTAATGACGGAAAAGTGGAGTTTTCAGCTACTTTCGGGCAGCATCCCTGACCAACCTTCACCACCATCTCAGAGAACTCCACTCCACAGAGGTGATCTTGAACAGTTGGATGCAGATCCCACTGTTGTAAGCTGATCCTATTTCCCCAGAGCCCTGTTAAGTTTGTCTCATCCTTTCTGATTGATTTTGGCAGGATCTGTGAGTCTCTGCTGTCCACTAACACTTAGCTCCCAGATTTCTCTGATCCCAGCCTCTCTGACAAGCTGACCTGTAAATGATTTGTCAACAAACACTTCCATTTATTGGAGGTGTTTATTTGTGAAGCAACTTAGTGACAAATCCTTGCTTTAGTCACCTCTCTGCTCTGAAAAATGGGATTTTTTTTTTTAGTGAAAGTAGCCCTGGACATTCTCCTTGGTAGATGCAGAAATCAGAATAATTGCCTGAGCAGTGTTTCCACTGAGGTTTCACCTAGAATCAAAATGTCATCCTTAAACCAACAATTAAGTGACTGATTGAATGGTCCCTTAAGTGAATGTGCAGAAACCACCTTCCAAGTAGACTAACTAGGCGGTCTCCTTACAAAATATAATTTCAGGGCTAGGGAAAATACATCCATCCATCTGCTCAGTGATAGCTGAAATTGACAGCACAGCCTCTTTCACATAATTAAATAAAGGCTTAAATTGTAAATATCCCTGTTGGCTCTAACCCAGAGTCTTGCATTCATATTAATGATATAATATGATTCAATAGGAAGATAGATCAAGAGATGGACTGATATTCTATCATCTATTTCTTTATTCACCAAATATATTCTGAGCACCTACTATGTGCTCAGGTCCTTTCTTTCCTCTACCTTTTTTCTTTAAAAAAAAAAAAAATCCTTTCCATCTTGTTCCTTCTTCCTTTCTTCTTTCCTTTCATTTATTTTCTTTTCAATTCGAAGTGTCATAATGATGTTAGTTCCAGCCCACAGTGCAGAACTCTCATCCTTTAGGAAGGACAAGAAAAGATGTCATCTGGTGAGCTAGTTAGGCCTAATGTGGAAAGCATGTCTTTTTATTCTGATGCTTTGACATCTAGGGTCCTTGCTGACACTGGAAGGGACTGACCCTTCCCAGAGTTAGTTAATTCCTAGAGAAAGCAAACAACTCCCCAAGACTGCACCTGTTATATGGAAACCAACTATCCAGCACCCATACTCCCCGACCACCTCCTTTATCCAGCTCTTACCTTCTAGGCTGATATCCCCTTGTCCTAATCTCCCCAGGCCAGGTAACAGGCAACTAAGGTCGGCCCCTGTGCCACAGAGTCTACTAAAAGTATTCAAACTAGCCAATCCTAAGCCTGTTTACCCTGCCGTATACATTTCTTTCTGCAGAAATTACAGTAAGGAGTCTCTCCACATCCCCCCACCCCCTTCTGCCTGCTAACTGACCCTGGTGCTTCCCTATTGCAGCCCTTTCTGGAAATGATGTGCTTCCTGGTTCTAGGCATCTGTGAGATTGGAAAATTTCTTCCTTCATGACTCTCATTTTTGTGTCTACATGTCTTACCACATCAAATCCCAACTGTGTTTTAAAAACTCTTAACATCTGGAGTCGAACAGAAGGTGAGAAGTGTCAACCTTTCCATCTCCCAGATCCTCTTCCCACGCCCACACACGAGTCAGCTCTCATCACTACATATGAAAAAAATGGGTCCAGCGGATACCTACGAGTGACAAGGAAAATAGCCAAAGCAAGGGATGCATTAAAAGATTCTCAGTACCCAACACCTGAGTTGCCTAAGCTTCCAGCCCCCGGGAGAGGAAGAGTGCCTGCGTTTCCATGCCAGGCATAAAGCAGTGATGTGCTGAGTGTCAGTTCATATTCTCTCTTCAGTGAAAGGTTTAGAGATAGAAAATTGAACAAGACATGTCCCTGCCCTGAAGGGGGTCACCTGCTGGTGCGGGAGAGGCACAGTACATGAGATAACCGCTGTCAGCATGTTACTGCTTTGCACAGCTCTCAGGGGAGCTGCCAGTACAGGTGGAATTTGCACTGGATCTTGAAGGATGAGCAGGAGATTACTTGAAGAAGGTCAGGTTGGAGATCGTAGATAGGGAGTATTATTTCTTTGCAAGAATAAAAAGTGTGGGAAAGAGTTTGTTTTTAGAAACCTGGTAGTGTTTCTGTGGTTTTTACATTTTTCCTTAGCTTGTATTTTTTCTATCAGCCACTCTGCCTCGTCGGCAAATTGCAAAAGTAGAGCAGAATTGCGGCATTGCAGTGTGTCAGTCTCAGGAGATAAGTCATCTCTTGGGATTGTGAGTTTGCAGATGTTGGGGAAGATCCTTCCCTCTTTCCAGAGCTCAGACCCTGTCTCAAGCGTCTGGGGTGGCGGGGTGGGGTGGGGGTGGGGATGCGGTTAGGCAAGAGGGAGAAAGCAAAGTGGTTTGCCTGTGTCTGGCCCTTAAAGGGCCACTTGAAATAATACCAAGAACAGAAAAATGAGCTGGTGAATTTTTAGCAGCAGATTTACACTCCACCGTTACTAGCCTTGATTCTTCAGCAAACTGTTACGTGTCCAACCCAAAATATTGGGTGGGAGTGCAGGGGTAGCATTCTCAAGATGCCAGCTATTAAGCACAGCAGTCATATTTTTTGCAGTGGCCCAGATCTTTGACACTCAGTGATGTTCACCACTTCCCAAATTCCAAAGGTTTGCAAAACATAGCCCTCTTAACAGACTTAAGGCACTCCATTACGTTCAAATTGCCCCACTCTGTCCAGACCCAAACTACTCCTTTCCAAAGGAAATGACTCTTGAGAATTTGAAGAGCCTCAATTATTCTAAATCACTCTGCAAAGCAAGCACAAAATTAATCGGGGCTCCTGTGTTTGGCATCAGTCAGGAATGCAGCAGAGAATGCCATAAATAAAAACACAGAGTCTGACTGTTGGCCAAACCTCAGGGAAGTCTGTTTTCAACTGGGTAAAAGAAAGCCATGCCAACCTTTCAACACATTCTTCTGTGAGAGGAAAAACTAGAAAATGTCTCAAATAAACAAACAAAGCCCTGATTAGTGGAGTTGCCCCATCACTATTAACCCAGTAACAGAGACACTGGCTTATTTTCTTAAAATGTTAAATAATCATCCTTATTTCCTGCTATTGGGTCAGCAGTATTTCCAGCTAAACAATAGTCGAGGTTTAGGGTCTTTTCATGCACGTGACCACCACAGGGCTAAAACACATTTGGTCCTTTGTTGGCACTTGTTTCCTTGTTAATGCTTTATATTCAAGTGTGCTTTAAATGGAAGAGAACTTGGAGATCTCCTTTGCAGAGGAGAGAAACACACACACACACACACACACACATGAAAAAAAAACATTCAGAAGATAAATCATCCTCCTAAGCTTTTACCAAGCATCTATTATGTGTGAGACACTCTGATAAAAGCTTTCTACGGCAACTCTTGAGTTCTCACAACAACCCTATGAAGGAAGGCCTTTTGTTGCCCCCATTTTATATATGGGAAATCTACACAGCTAAGGAATCCATCCAGGATGAGACCGCTCAGAGGAGAGGAACAGGGATTCAAGCCAAGTTCCTCTGCCCTCCAGCTGCAGGGCTGGACCACACTGGGTGTTGGGGTAGGATAGGTGATAGGACCAGGATGCATGGTGGGCCAGAATGAGGACCCAGCCCTTTCAAGTCCCTTTACTTCTCCTCATACAAGGCTGGCTAGCAGAGACACAGGACAAGAATGTGCACCCTTTACTTTCAACCCAGCTCAGAGGATGAGCTTCCTGGGGAAGATACTATGTTCCTTCCAACTGTATACCCAACACCTATTACAGTCAGGCCTTTGGTTGTGGATCATTGCATAGAGGAATGAATGAATTTAACCAAAAGTCATGTTCCCTTTGACACTTCTCAAGTTTCAGGTAAACAACACAAACAAGCATTAGAGATAAAAATCTCAGATACAATTTGGCTTCCAAAAGTATCCACTTAAAAAGCAGAGTCATTTCGAACTGTCATCAGTGTTCCACCCATCCTGACATGTATATTAGGCAGCAGGTGGACCAAAGGAGCTCAGGGTAATTATAGGGCTGTCCTGGACAAGATGCTTGAATTTAAGTGAGATTCAACCCCACTAGGGACAGATTCCTGGCCTCTGTCTCAGATGTAATTCAGTTGAGGTAGAGAGGGGAGAATTGCAGCTGAAAATGCAAGGGAACATATTCAAAGGAGTTCTTTATTTCTCAAGGAAAACTACATGAAAAAATACATAAAAGGTAAAGTTGATTATTTAATAGCTTTCAAAAATAATTCCATAAGTAAGAGTTCTCATTAATTTTATATACTCAGTCTATTTTGTTTATTTGCAAAACCATAGCCACTCAATCCCCAAACACACATTGTATCAGACTAACTAGGGGTCATTTCCTTTACCCAGTCTTGTGGACATATTCATAAAGAGCTGTTTTCTGGAAGAAAGTGAGGGGGGTGGACGAATTAAGAACAGGGCAACTGAAATCAGTCTTTGAATCTTTGCCCTACCACTTAGCAACTGTGGGACTTGGGCAAAGATTTTATATCTTTGTGCCTTACTTTCCTTAGCTGTACATGGGGATAATAAAGAGAGTACTCAACAACCCAATCCCATAAGGATGCCCTGAGGATTGAATAAAATGATACACGCAGGGCTTATAACGCAATGCCTGACCCACAGTAAATTCTCCGGGAAGGTTAAACATCATTATTGATTTTCTGTTATTATTAATTTACTTTATTTCCTTAGATCTCATTTGGAATAATGTGAGTCGAGAGGGGTCTACCATTCAAAAGTTAGCTTTGATAATAACGCTGTCACCTTATTTGCCAGCTTAATCTCAGAGATGCAAGTACCATTTCCACAGCCCATGTAAGATGTTATCGCCAGATGCTCCATATAAATGTACTTGAGTTGTCTGGGGATAAACTGAAGAAATCAAACGAAAATGATCTTACCTAAATATAGGAATAATGAAAGTGATCAATTAGGATGACCTATTTTGTATTGGAATTTTATGTAATTTCGAATCCTCACCACCTTGAAGCATAGATATTATTGTTCTACTTTGTTTTATTTATTTTTTGGCCACGTGCCCTATGGCATGCAGGATCTTTGCTCCTCGACCAGGGACTGAACTGATGACCCCTGAAGTGAAAGCACAGAGTCCTAACCACTGGACTGCCAGGGAATCCCCTTATTATTCTATTTTATAAATGTAAACTCTGAGGCTGGGACAGGTTAAGTATTCTGTACCAAGTCACATATCTAGAAAGTGACTGAGATGGGTTTTGGATCCTGCTTTTTCTGACCAAAGCACACATTATATTACATATACACACCTCTCTAAGAGAGAGGTTCTCAGCCCTGAGGGCTCTGGGGAGACTTTAAAACTATCAATACTCAGGATTCATCCAAAACAATTGAATCACCTCCAAGGGTGGGGGGGGAGGGAAAATAGGCATCTGTAATTTACAAAGCTTTCCAGGTTGTTCTACTGTGCTGACAGGTCTGAGAACCACTTATCTAGACTCTGCTCTCTTCTGAAATGTGTAAAATAAAAATTAACCTAAAGCAGCATCGTCCCCATTATCTATTCCATTAATGAGCTTGAAGCAGCTGAAATGAAGACTCATCTGCATTGTTTACTCAATGAATTAATTTTCCCTGTTTAGAAAGTCATCCATCCAAATTTGGATGAAGACTCTCACATCACTTACTGTTTCTCGATTATGAGCCATACAATCATTTCTGGGGTTTTTCAAATTCAAGATGTATTTTTTGAGAGCCCCCTTCGTGTCCTTATTGTTAGTTATGAGAGACGTAAAGAAAAATGAGCCACTGTTCTTCTCATGGAGCTGGTGATCATTATTACAACATATACCTATAGAGCATTTTATTGATACTGGGCGTTGTAAAGCCATCAGGGATACAGTGACAAACAATGTACACGTAACTGCTATCCCCTTGGAACTTATAGGCTGGTACAGAGATAAACATGTAAATTGGTAATAAGTAGGTAAATAAATATGTAATTACCAATTATGGCAAAAGTTATGAAGAAATAAACAGAGAGGGTCTCTTTTAGTTTGGGTGGTCAGGAAGAGTGTCCATGCAACAGCTTCAAAATCGTAAGTCTCTTTGAGAGTTGTCTAGTGTATTCCTAATAGTTAATTTTATACCAGCAGATACACCCAGTATATCCTCTCTTACATCTGACTTCTTTCCCTCAGCATAATGTTTCTGAGATGCACCATGTTGTTGAGGGCATCAACAGTTCATTTCAGAGTGTTGCTAAGCAGAATTCGATCGTATGAGTATACCCTTGGTGTTAAAGAATCACTGAATTCGACCGTTGCTTCTTTAAGGGCAGGAACGATGCCTAATACACTTATCGTATTTTCCAAAACATTTGGGACCCAATATTGCGCTTAGTAGGTATTATTCAACACATATTAGCTGATTGGATGAATTCTGATGCTCAAGGTTAATACCTATTGTTCTCTCTCCAATGTCCTTACCCGCAATATTCATGTGACTCTTCTTTAAAAAAAATAAAGTAGATGTTAATTTGAGCCAACAGAAGACAGGAGTGACAGCACTGTCACACTAGGCAAATGACTCATTTGAGGGTAAGGCAAGGAATCCCGTCAGCAGCAGTGAACCTGTTTATTCTGAGGATTCTTTAAAATCACATGTGTCTAATGCAGGCAGACATTGCCTCATTCATGAACATGTCCATGGCTGGTTCTTGATTCTTTAGCTGTGATGTTAATTAACTACGCAAAACTCAGATGCATTGAGAGGTACGGATAATACTGTAAGTTTCTGGGAAGACAGGGCTTGCCTTTACTGGTCTCTGCCTCCATTAGAGCCTGAGTCATAGCATCTAGGATCTAGTAGGTGCTCAACAGAGGTTTCTGGAGTTGAACTGAAGGTAGACAAATTGCTTTAATACCAAATATGAATGTTTGCAGTGTGCTTATCCATAATAATTAGTTCGGGAACGTTCAAAGAAACCCTTAACCAGCCTGCATTTTAATGCAGGGCACACTTCTGAGCTGAGACTGATGTTCTCCATAATGACTCCCCTGAAACCAGACTAACATTTAAAATAGTTAGTGTGCCAGAAGCAGTCTGGGAAATGTCAGTGTGGTTTGTTCTTGCGAGCTAGTCTAAATGAAGAAAACAAGCTCCCTTTAATAAACTGAAGCTTTATACAGACTGCAGAAACTTATTAAAATGAAGGGAAATGGGCTTGACTAAACTAAAAGGCTTAGCCATATTATTGCCTTTTAAAATGTACTCATTAATTATAGGCTAAAACCATCAAGAGTGATTCCATTATGATAAGAGACAGCTAGAAGAGAGTTGTTGAGTGTTTTGAGCTCCTGAAGTCAGAATTAGGTCTGCCACGTCCTACCTGAGACCTAGGGCAATCCACCTAACCTCTCTGACCCTTACTTCCCTGACCTACAAAGAGGTGATAATATTAACAACCTCACTGGGCTGTGCTCTGATTGAATTATATAGCGTGTTGTATAATGTCTTTAGACAAGTTGTAGACAGAAGGTCAGTACATCTGCATCATCTTAAGAGCTTATTAGGAATGCAGAATCTTAAATCCAACCCCAGACCTATTGAATCGGAAACTCCATTTTAGCAAGATCCCCAGCTGACTCGCGTGCATATTAAAGTGTGAGAAATGTGGATCTTAAGTATTTACACAGGCCAGGCACACTGTAAATGCTCCATAAATATTTGCTATTATTATTGTATGGAAAAGTTTAGAAATATAAATAAAAAAGAATTTCACCCTCTCCCCAAAGATAGATGCATTTCCTTACCATATTGTACATATCTTTCATCTTCTTAGAATTGTTTCACCATTGCAAAGATCAATAAACAGCATTTTAATATACAGCATTCAGTGTAAACACTGACTTTCTTAATTGTGACGATCATTTGTAAAACAAGTAAACATTGATCACCTAAAAAGCAGGTTAGATTTCTTTATGGACTACAAACACATGGCTTCATCAGAATTGGCAGGCTGATGTTAACATGAAATTATTAATTGACCTTTCTTCTTCCTCACAACCGCACACAGGTACATTGGTTTTAAATGGATTCTTCACACTCTGGAAGTGTGGGTATCACCTTCCACACCGATAATTGACAGAATAGATGAAACATAACAGAACAAATGGTAAAAATTTAAGAGATGATCATTTCTATTTTCCATGAGCCTATTTTAACAAAGATTGGAAACAATGTGTTTTGGGTGGGGGAGCTTTCTTTGTGGATTTTTGCCCCCTCTGCATCACTAGCTTGTGTGTGCTGTCTGAAAACCTCTAAGAGAAATAAGTAGTTCACCATTTGTCTTTAAGAATCCTCCAACTCCCCTGAGTAGGGGCTGGGAGCATAGCAAGGACAATGGATTTCTTATGAATTTCAAATGAAAAGTACAAACCACTGAACTTTCGCAAGGCATGAAGTTGGCCCCAAAGCAAATGGGCTGAAGATGTCAGGCTGGAAAAAGTTAATACACTGGAGTCTCTTCTAAGAACAGTCAAGTCATTTTAAATTCTAATGCAACGTTTCTGTACAGTTCTTCCACAACCGTAGCTGAACTGAAACAGAAGAAATATGAGGCATTTATTACAATGGAAGCTTTATAAAAGCAGACTCAGATGTTTGTCCTCCTGGTCTCATGCTGACCTGAGCTGTTATCTCACTCTGCCTGCACTGAGAATGCTTTCTGCTCTCCTCACAGTTAGTTGCTGGACTGTTATCTGATCATCCAATTGAGAGAATACAATTTGTCTTCAGTGACCACTCCCTACACACACGCTCACGGGGGCACACGTTCTCCCTTCTGGGTCCTTTCACCTCACATTTAACAAATTTGCTTCCATGGGGCCCTCAGCTTGCCCCGAGCCCTTCTTATAGAGATAATGCATCAAATAACGTGATTCACATCACAATATCTGTATCAGATAACATCTATTTTTAAAAAATTTGGAGATGTTGAAGGCATATACAAAAGGCACAAAGAATAGGCCTTTTCTACAAAACATACTCCAGAGACTTCCAATCTCAGAGAATAAACGCACATTCTGGCCCTCCAGCCTTCCGTGAGATGCTTTCTTTCCCCACCTCCCACCGATCTGGTCCTCCCCTCCCCACTCAGCCACTCCTGCCTCCCCGGGTCAGGGCCCGGAACAATAGCACAAAATGTTCTGTTTGCCTTTAATACTCTCCTCTTAAATATCTGTGTGACGCCTTCCCCTGATTTCTTCAGGTCCCTCTGAAATGTCTCCTTGTCAGAAAGGCCTTTCCTGACAATCCTGAACGAAACAGCTCTCTCTCCCCCACCCCAGGCTCAGCATCTCATATCCCCTTCCTCTGCTTTGTTTTTCTCCATTGCACCGATCATATACAGTATATATTTAGTTGTGTACTTAAACATTGTCTGGTTGTCGTAACTAAAACGTTAGGTCCAGGAAGTCAGGGATTTTGTCTGTTTTTTTCCCTGCTATAATTCCCAAAATCTAGAAAAGAACCTGAGACACAATAGGAGCTCAATGAATAACTGTAATGAATGAATGATTTCAACTTTTTTCTGTGACCACCATCCAGCTCAAGAAGATTATAAATACATATAATATAAATAACATAAAATTATGTATGTGTGTGAAGTCACCCATGTAACCTTCCCAGTTTCAGGCAGCTTCCTCTCTCCTGGAAGTAATCACTATCTTGAATTTGGTGCTTATCAACTCCTTGCATTTCTTTATCTTACATATATATGTATTCTCAGGCAGCACATAACATTAAGCAGTTGTACTCTATACTATAGCATAGCATAACAACATGGCATAGTAGACTATTAAAGTATAACATAATCTGGGGGACTTCCTACGTGGCCCAGTGGTTAAGAATCTGCCTCCCAATGCAGGGCACACGGGTTCGAGCCCTGCTCCAGGAAGATCCCACGTGCCACAGAGCAGCTAAGCCCGTGCGCCACAACTACTGAGCCTGCACTCTGAGCCCTTGAGCCACAACTACTGAAGCCCACACACCTAGAGCCCCTGCTCCGCAACAGGAGAAGCCATGGCAATGAGGAGCCTGTGCAGCGCAGCGAAGAGTAGCCCCCGCTTGCCGCAGCTAGAGAAAGCCCGTGTGCAGCAACGAAGACCCAACACAGCCAAAAATAAATAAATAATAACATGATCTGGTATAATCATATAGAAAAGAAGAGCAGTTCTCAAACTTTGATTCTTATCAGAATTATCAGGGGAGCTGTACAAAAATCACAGTCCCTCCAGGAGTTTTATCTGGAAATCCTTGGGGGTGGGACCTCAGCAGTTTCTTTCAAGCTCCCGGCTGCTTCCAATGGCAGCCAGGTTGGAGGCCCAGTGGTATTGCCCACAACTGAGAGTGGAGCTCAGGAGTCAGGCTCAGCCTGCCAGGGGTGCAGTCCTGCCCCCAAACCTCTCCAGAGTTTCTAAAGTTCGCCACACACCGCACTCCACCACCCCAGGTGGAGCAGCACACACAATCCCTTCTCAGAGATATAGACCCCCTTCAACTAACCTCTCTTTGGCATTTTTCTGAAATACTCAACTCAGTCATTTTAATATGGTCTGCCATCAAAGTCATTGGCAATCTACACCCCCCCACCCCAAAAATGGTCAATTCCTTGCTTCAGAACACTCATTGGTGTCTCTGAATTTGTAAAAACTTTATTGAAATACAATATATAAATCATCATTGTATGGCCTGATGAATTTTCACAAATTGAACACATGCAGAACAAGCACCTAGATCAAGAAACAACATTTCCAGCCCCCAGGGCCCCTCTCAGATCTCCTCCAGGCTCTGCCCTCCCAAGAGCAACAACTCACTTGCCGTTGAATAATGGATTAATTTCCCCTGTTTTTTTAAAATTTATTTTTATTGGAGTATAATTACTTTACAATGTTGTGTTAGTTTCTACTGTACAGCAAAATGAATCAGCTATACATATACATATATCCCCTCTTTTTTGCATTTCCTCCCCATTTAGGTCACCACAGTGCATTAAGTAGAGTTCCCTGTGCTATACAGTATGTTCTCATTAGTTGTCTATTTTATACATAGTATCAAGTGTATATGTGTCAACCCCAATCTCCCAATTCCTCCCAATCCCTCTTTCCCCCTTGATATCTGTACATTTGTTCTCTAAGTCTGTGTCTCTATTTCTGCTTTGCAAATAAGATCATCTATACCATTTTTCTAGATTCCACATACACACATTAATATACCACACTGGTTTTTCTCTTACTTCAGTCTGTATTACACTTTCTAGGTGCATCCAAATCTCTACAAATGACCCAAATTCATTCCTTTTTATGGCTAATATTCCATTGTATATATGTGCCACATCTTCTTTATCCATTCCTCTGTGGATGGACATTTAGGTTGCTTCCATGTCCTGGCTGTTGTAAACAGTGCTGCTATTGCTTTTTTTTTTCCTTCATTTTTATCCTGCTTTATTCAGATATCACTGACATATAAATTATTACATTATGATGTACAATTTGTTGATTAGATACATTAATTTTTTCAAAATGATTACCACTATGAAATTAGCTAAAAACCTCTACTCTGTTACATAATTAACACTTCTTTTTGTGGTGACAATATTTAAGATCTCTTCTCTTGGCAACATTCAAAGATACAACACATCATTGTTAGTTATAACATCATCATGCTGTACAAATTAAATGCTTGAATTTAATCTTGTAACTGGAAGTTTCTCCCCTTGGCCAGCATCTCCCATTTCCTTTAGCTCTGTGGTACCCACCATTCTACTCTCTGCTTCTACGATTGCTGCTATTGTTTTGATTTTAGACTCTCTTGTACTGTTTAGTTTGGGGTTTGGGAGTTTTTGTTGTTTTTTTTTTTTGCTTTGCTTGTATGTATTAATTTTATCATTATCTTTCTAAACTTTCAAGTCTTTTATAAATAGTGTAGTTCAGAGACACCAGAAGAGTCATTTCTGTGCCTAATTTCCCCTGTTTTTGTACTTCACAGAAATAAAATGATAAAATATATACTCTTTTGCCTGGTTCCTTCATGTGACATAATGCAAAACGTATTACTTCTTAATATCCTTTAGGTTAAAAAAAAATGTATAAAAAGGAAAACCATGCAGGAAAGAAAGCAAAAGGCACTAATTATAAATAATGTATCTGATTCACTACCCGGAAAAATCGAAGAACCCATGTAAAATGTTCTACAGTAATTTATTTCTTAAAAGACAGTTAGCCATTTTTCTTTAAAGAATAGAGAAACTTTTAGATTGCCTATTTTACCAACTCATTCATAGACCTGTCAGTGTGCTTTTGCATAATGTATATTACTTAGAAAACAGTATGAATATAGATTGTAAAGGCAGTGTTAGAAAGGCAGGTGAGGCCAACTTTGTGTGCCCTGTTAATAGATTATAATTAGTCCACAATCTAAATTCATGTTTATTTCATCTGGGGGTGTATGCTTTCGGGGATAGATGTGAACTAATACTGATCATTTTAACCTAACAAAACCATTAGTCTGAAATGCATCTTGATTCATTTATTCAACACATTTTGAGCACTAGTAACATAATGACCAAATAGAAACTTTGTCCCTCCCCTAATGGATCATACAGTCTGGTGTTAAATCAAAGAATCACACAAAGAAATTTAAACTTAATGCTAATGGCTGAGTGAAGGCAAGCACAGCCCTATGAGAGTATATCAAAAGCGTGGACTGACTTGATTGGGAGAGTCAGAGACAGTTTTCCCAAGGAAGCAATCGCGGAGCTGGTAATTCAAAAGCCGGATAACAGAAGAATGGTGCTGGAACTTCAAACAGCCTTGAAAATTTATCAACTACATATACAGAAACTGAGCACAATATCTCAAGGTTCTATTTGCCTACAGTATTCTTCATTATCCTCACTAGTATCCACCACACACACACACACACACACGATTTGCTGTCTAGCTCTTATGCAAGCTCAGGTGTCAGCTGCAATTTCTCTTTCTTAGGGAAGAAGTTCCTGGATGGTCTTTATGCACCTAGAGTAGGTCAAGGTCCCCAGTGTCATGCTATTATTCTTCCCATCTTCTCTGTAGCATCTGTGATAGATTTTTTTCCCCCTTTGTTTGTAAGGAATAATATGAGATTATCTGTGCTTCATACAATGCCTTGCACACCGTGAATATGCAACAAACAGTAGCTCTTAGTGCATTTCATGTGTATAATCTCTGCAAAAACACTCCAGGCTCTATGAGGGCAGGAACTATGTGTCATGTTTTCTCCAGTAACCCCGGCACTTGGCAGAGTGCTGGGCACAAGTAGGCCAGGACAGCACAGTGCTAAGTGTGAAGGCAACAGTGCTAGCAGTGTGACCTTGGGCAATTTGTTCAGGTTCTCTTGTCTACGTGTCTCATCGGAAACTAGACTCCATGAGAAAACCTATCTCATAGGCTTGTGAGTGTCAAATGAGTTCAGGTTTATAAATTGGAAGGAATTATCCTTAGGGATTCAATAACTACCACCATTCCACTCTGCCTCCTTTAATGCTATGCTAATTTACTGTCAGAATCCAAGAAAATGAGAACTGAAACCTGCAACACCAGTTCACCCAGGGCCGCTTCGTGCAACCTGGGCCCCCCTCAGCTGAGTTAACTGAGCTTCGGGGTTGAACCATGAACCTCAGCAGGACTCACATGGAAAAAACTTAAATTGAGAGCCTCATGGAAAAAACTTCTACTTCTTTAAGAAAGTTGCTGTATTGACGTATACTTGATTTACAATGTTGTGTTAATTTCTACTGTACAGCAAAGTGATTTGTTTATACATATATAGATACATTCTTTTTCATATTCTTTTCCATTATGGTTTATCCCAGAATAGTGAATACAGTTCCCCTTGCTCTACAGGAGGACTTTGTTGTTTATCCATTCTACACATGATAGTTTTTATAAGAACTTCTACTTTTAAACACTTTTCTTTCTCACCTTTCACTTTACAAGCTGGTTCCTTTCCACCTTACACATGGCTTCATGTTCTTCAATTTCAAATGAATTCCAGGATTTTATATCTGAAGAGAAGCTGAGGCATCATCTACTCCAGCATCAGTGACTTACTTATGAAGCAACTGAAGCCCAGAGACAAAAAGTGAGGGGAGCAAGGGGCTACCATGAAGCAACAGCAGGTCAGGGATGAACAGGCACATTCCTTGACTCCAAAAACAGTGTTCTTTCTAACACACCATACATGCCCTCATTGCTTTGGTTAATGTTGTATCAATCTTCATTTTTAGAACAAACCAGAGGAACTTGACTACAGTGGAATCAAAGGCATGATAATAGTGTCTTGGTATTTACCCAAGTGAAAATTGTAGCACAGGTAATAAATACGCAAAACAATGATAATTTATACACATTGACCACATTAAGAGCTAACATTTATTGCATACTATGATGTGTCATTGTGTGAAGCACAAGGAATATATTAAGTGATGTTATCCTTAGAAAAATAGGGAACAAGAGATGAATATTACTATTATAAGTTTCACTCCACCTAGAGGGGTTAAATGACCTGGCTAAGTTCACACAGTTTATAAGAGCTAAGATTTGAACTAGATGAGTCTACTCCAGAGCAGGGCTGTCCAGTAGAAATATAATGCAAGCCATATAATACAATTTTAAATTTTCTACTAACTATATTTAAAGGTAAAAAGAAACAGGTGAAATTAATTTTAATGATATTTTCTACTTAACCCGATATATCCAAAATATTGTCATTTCAATATACAATCGATGTAATGATTATTAATGAGATATTTAACACTCCTTTTAATCATACAAAGTTTTGAAATCCAGTGTATTTTGCACTTAGAGCACATCTCCATTTGAATGCTAAATTTCCAGCAGAAATACTTCATTTATATTTAGATTTCATACAACCCACAGATGAAAATTAAGATAAACATACCCAAAATTGTTCCAAGCATACTTAAAGGTTTCTGATGCCTGAACTGGACATCCACTTTTTAACTGAAGTTTAATTTGATACCAAATAAAATTAAACATTCAGTTCTTCAGTTCCTGTAGTCACATGTCAAGTACTCAGTGACTGCAGCTGGAGTATCGGCCAGCACAGCTCCCGAGCCCACGTCCAAACCATTACTCACTCTGCTGCCTTCATCACTACACTGGCATTGTCATCCTGCTGTAAATCCATGTCTACAGAATCCAGAAAAAAATGAAACTTGGATTCTACACTGGCTTACCCAGGGCCATTTCATGCATGTTCGGCCCGCCTCAGCTGAGTTAACTGAGGCTTGGAGTAGACCCATAAACTCATCAAGACTCACTTGGAAAGGGCCTGAATTAATAACCCAATGCAGTCCTTAAGGGTAGAGTCTCAGCAGAAGCAAAGTGTATGTAGTACTGAAACGAATCTCTCTATGAAGACACTAATCCATGGGACTTCTGAAGCAAAGAGAAGACTTACTAGAAAAAAGAGAAGCCGTAATTGTCTCTGGGGTTCAGGGACCCAATGGATCACCTCTGCCCTTTCAATTTGAGAGCATTTTTAATTAGTTGGAAATTGTACGTTCTGACTATTTCAGTGTAAAAATTCCAACACGGTGAGAAGGAAGTCTGGAAACATTAGCTATTACTCACAAAGCACTTAACTTATCACACAAATCACCCAGAACCTCAGAGAATTGCTTCTCTAATTTGTGTTTGTATTTTTCATTTAATAAACACTTATTGAGAAGATATATGTGCTAAACACTTTGCACATACTCTCTCATGGAAATCTTCACTACAACCCCATAAGGAACAAGCTGTTATTATTCCCAGTTTACAGAGAATGGAATTGAGGCTGTCTTTCTGTAGATCTAGAGCTATGCTATGCTGATGTATACAAAGCACATAGGTTAAAAAAAAAAAAAAGCATGATGCACTGAAGGAATCAAAGGAAACTGGGTATCCCCAGAGGGAAGAAGCTCAGAATAAGTACTATGAGGGTCAGATCTTCTGCTAAGCTAAGCTGTTTGAATTTATCTTAAGAAAATGAGAAACTACTAGGGGATTTTTGAAAAGAAGAATGATAGGATGTTATTATTGTTTTATAGCATATCAGCTAAAAATCTTTTTTGCTTTTGAAAGCAAAAGAAAATCCAATCCAAACTGGAAACATTAAAAAATATTTATTAGTTCATGTCATCAAGCAGCTCAACAGGCTTCAGGTAAGTTTTGACCTAGGTGCTCAAAAAAGTGTTACCAGGACTCAGTTTCTCTCTTTCCATTTCTTAACTCTAATCCTCATTGCTGGATCTATTTTGGGCAGGTTCACTCCATGTGCTCCCAACATAAACGTCAACACTTCTCACAATATATGATTCCTTATCTACATCCAGTGGGAGGGAGAGTGCCTGCTTCTCTAGGAGCTTACAAGAAATGTCTTTAGTTGAACCTCTACCCTGATCTGGTGTTGTGCTCACTCCTTGCATAGGCAAGGGGAACGATCCTTCAATTGGCATAGGCCTGGGTCACAAGACCTACACCTGGAGCTGGAGGTGGAATCAACTTTCCCCAGATACACTCAACTAAGATTGGAGCAGTCCCAGAAGAAGTTCAGAATCCTGGCTTAAATTGCCATTTTTGCTCTTAAGGAAACTAAAAGCGGTTGGCTGCTCTATGCCCCCTGATGACGCCAGGCAAAGGGTGGTGCCTCTAGATGCTTGATGCCATGGTCAAAGCTTCATGTTTTGATATAACTTAAAAGGAGAATTTATTTATTTTTTATTTATTTATTTATTTATTTATTTGTGTGGTGAGAACATTTTTATTCTGAAAAAATATAAATTTGTAAGGTGATGGATGTGTTAATTAATGAAATGGGGAGAATCTTTTCACAATGTATACATACAACAAATCATCACAACGTAAACTTTAAATATCTTACAATTTTATGGGTCAGTTATACCTATATTCCTACAGAAGGTTTTCCTTTAAAAAAGAAAAGAATTTCACTAAATGATACTGTGGTTGGTTAACTAATAGTCCAATAAAGGACAGAGGAAGGGAAGAAGTAGTACAAAGCAAAGGGAAAATAGGTTGGATGTGGTTTTGTCACTTGTACTAGTAAGGAGAAGAAATTTATCAATCTCCCCTCAAAATTGTAGCCATGGGACTTCCCTGGTGGTCCAGTAGTTAAGACTTCACCTCCCAATGCAGGCAGTGCTGGTTTGATCCCTGGTAGGGGAGCTGAGATCCCACATGCCTTGTGGCCACAAAACCAAAAACATAAAACAGAAGTAATATTGTAACAAATTCAATAAAGACTTTAAAAATGGTCCACATCAAAAAAATCTTAAAAAAAAATTTTAGCCATGGCCAAAGGAGACATTTCATCATTCTCATCACCATAATTTATTGGCCCTTTTCTATTGACAGTAACAATCTCTGTAATGAGAACTCATGGCAAAATGAACTACCATGCTTGGCTCTTATAAGGAGCAATAAATTTCAACAGGAAAAAAAGCATCTTTCTGTAAAACAAAAGCAGCAAATGTCTCCAACTAGGGAAGTTAGCTCTGAAAAAGAATTAGAGAAATTAAAGATTGAGTTTCAGGCTGTGAATTATATGTTTTATTTTCTAGGACTGATTTTTGCTGATTAATTAGAGTGATTCCTTATTAAACACTTCCCCCAAGGGATTCAGTAAATTTTTACTGTACTTTCTTTTATCTTTCTCAACAAATAAATTATATTTCCTTGGGGTATTATTTCTACTTTTATGCCCTAACATTTTTCATAAATAGATGCTTATAGAAACTGGTAGTTAATAAAACAGATTCAAATGAAATCTTGACAGAAGAGTTTCTAGTAGGATCCAAATTCTCTTGGACGGAGAAGTTTAAAAGAAAAAAAGCTGTTTTATGAACTTTTAAAAGTTCTAATATTATATTTTTGTTTCTGCCCTCATGCAAAGTAAAATAGAGGAATCAAGACACAAGGGCAAAATAAACAGATTGCACCATATTTCATTGCACCTTGATGCTAAGAACATCTGCTTGATGAAGCTATAAAATTCATACTTAAATCCCACTGGACTGGAGCATAGCCTGATGAGGACAGGGATGTTTCTGCTTGTTTCCACCATATCAATGTCTTGCCTGTAATAGAAGTTTAAGAAATTTGTTGAGCAAATAAATTTAAGATGAGGAAACTGATTTCTGTGGGTCAATTGAATATGCAAGTTTTAAAGCTATGAGAGGATTACTATTATGACATGGGTCTCTTAACTTACCCCAACCCAATGTTCTATTATCTAATTAGAATGATTATGGTAAAAGATAACCTGCCTGGACATACTGCTATATCCCCAGAATCATTTCCCCTCCTGCCTTCCCATTAGCTCCCAATTTTCATTGGAGAGGCACAGGATCTTTAAAAATCTGACTCCATTCACAACTCTAGTAGCACATGACCTAAGTTAAGCTGATCAGTGCGGTCCACTTTCTAGCTGCACTGATTGGTTCAGAGAAGACATGTGACCTAAGCCGATTCAATTAGACTGACTCTCTGAACTTCAACACGAAATATTCTTGCATATCTTTTCTTTCTTTAGATAGAATGGAGTGTCTGTGTGAATCCTAGAACTCCTGCAGGGATGTGCAGAATAAGGCCTGCGCCTGATGCAGTCAGCCTTGTCATCATGTTGGAAGCCAGAGAGATGAAAAAGCAGATTCGCCTGGAGGGTATAACTAAGAGATTTAAGGGAAGAAGAACCAGAGTCCATTGTAAATCTCTAGATCAAGCCACACCTAAAATTTTGATTTATCTTCCAATGTTCTGCTATGTGAAACAACACATATCACCTTATCATCTGAGTTGAACTTGGGAGGGAAAAAGAGCTATGGTCAACTTGATGATATTCGTAGAGCTCTTACCAGGTACAGGTACAGTGATAAGCACTTAACATACAATATTTTATTTAATCTTTATAACATCTGTAAGAAGTAGTAGTTACATTACCCCATTTTACAGATGATGAAACGAAGGCTCCAAAAGAGTTAAATGATGTGCCCAAGATCACAGAGCTATTAAGTGGTAAATTCTGGGTCTAGAGCCCACCCGATCTAAAATCCCTAAAACCACACTGTCTCCTTTCAGACCCTCCTTCCTGCTTAGAGCTTTTTAACTAGTATTTCTCCCTGCTTAATTAAGAAGATTGTGCCTGTCATTTGTGTCTCAGATCAGATAACAACTCTGAAGTGGCCTCCCCTGATCATCTAATCTAAAGTAGGATCCCCCCAGGAACTCTGTATCCCATCACCCTGTTTGTTTCCTTCAGTATATTCTTCTCATTTGGTATTTATTCCCCACTAGAACATAAACTCCATGAAGGCAGAACTCTTGAAACTTGTTTACTCCTGTATTTTCAGTGCCTTGCCTAGATTTTGGCATGGGACAGGTACTCAATACATGTTTAATATTGTTGAATGAATAAATATCTCAATTAATTAGAAATGATTATGATTATTTAGATAATAATCTCACTTCCATTAATATACATTAACGAAATAAAACAGAAATGGAGAGAAATAGAGAGGAGATATGCTTTAGAGCCCTTGGAGGCCGTGATCTCTGGTAGATTTTTTTTGCTGTGGCTCTTAAGCGTCTTGATGAGTCAGCCTGGCTACATTCATCTGTGAATAGCCAAGTTATCATTTTAAATGTCCTCTGTACCCAGTCATATGCCTGGCTGCCCAAACAGCTATTTAAGGGAAGAGGGGAAGGAGGTGACTCCAGGCTCTGTGTGATTCATGGGCACAGGGAGACTGAAGGGAAGGAAAGTGGAATGAAAATGAGGGCTGAACAAGATCAGCTCTTGGCCAGGGCTGTGTAAACTCTGAGGGCCTCTCTTTAGCATGCTGCTTCCTCAAACCCACTTCTGCTAGAGCACTCTCAGAAAAGCTTCCAGCCTGCAGCTGTGCCCTGCCACACGTCCCCTAAGCCCACCCAACTTCAGAACTGCTGTGATGGACAGTTCCATGTATAGCGCCAATGGCCCACCTCAAGGTCATGCCTGGGGAAGTCTAGCCATTTTATTGCCTCAGAAGGTGAAATGGCCCCAAAACGTGGAACACGTCTCGTGTCCAAGACTCAATCCTCAACCAGTAGAGGGTGGAAGTCAGAAGGGCCCCAGTCTTCCATTCTCTGACAATTTGTCCAAATTTTCCTCAGAGAGTCCTCAGTGGGATTGAGCTCTAGTTGCCAACAGTGTGAAGCAGTTTAATAATGTCAGCTTTATTGGCTTTTTCCCTCTCTGTATCACTCTTCCTTTTTCACTGTGTTTTCTGGTATCTCCTCCCAAATAAACTACTTGTATCCAAGTCCTTGTCACAGGATTCGATTTCAGGGAAGATTTTGAGCAAATACAAAAAAATTCTCCCAGATGTGTGTGAATGCAAACAGGAGACCTCTCTGGTGGAAAAATTACAAAAAGGAAAAAGACACCTTTTCCTTTGGGCCGACATAGACCCACCCTGCCATAAGCAGAACTTGTATTTTAGCCCACCTGGTCTGTCTCCCAAGGCAGATGATTTTGTGCAGCCCCCACAATGCACAACTTCACATGGCCTCCCTACCCTAGTCTCTTTCTGTATCTCCTCAGATGTAGCAAAAACATTTCTAAGGTTTATCAACCTTTATCAAATTCCAAAGTGACCATATGTCCCCCAATCCAATTTTTCCCATAGTAAATCTACTATGTATGAATATGTATGTTTAAACCTTTTCTTCTAGACAACAATAACAATTATAGTAAAAGTTATACATGTTTAGGTTCTGTTTACAAATTGCTCTACCATACATTACCTCACAGGTTCATCACATGCGGATATTGTTCCCATTGTACAGATGAGAATATTGAGACTCAGAGAATAACTAACTTGCCCAAAGCAAAACTAGCTAGTCATCTAGGACATGATTAACCAAATTTTTTAACAGCCAGGCTTATGATTCCAAATCTTAAAACCTTTCCACCAGCACTTGTTGGCAGCCTTGACAAGCTGCTCGTGAGACAACCAGATATTTTTAGAACTTGAATATTGTTTTTTTACTCTACTGAGTTCTATAAATTTCCTACTGATTTACAAAGTAATTTTGAGGTGCAAGGATCTGGCATGTAAAACTCTATATATTTTTTCACTGAATGGATGAATGATTGAAAGGATGATTAAGGGGAGAATGGAAATTCTACCTTATTGATTCCCTAATATTTGCAAATTAAAACCCAAATGGTTAATTTATGACAACTACCATTTACCAAGAGACTCAAATATGTAAAAAAAAAAAAAAAGGTATCCATTCTTTTCTTAAAAAACATACGTAGATACTTGTATGTGTACAACAATCACTTTGCTCTACACCTGTAACTAACATATCATTGTTAATTAACTATACTCCAATATACAGTAAAAATTTTTTAAAAATTCCAGACCAGAACTGTAATCTTTCCAGTTATTAACATCAAGACTTTGAACAATCCACCTCACAGGGTTGCAGTGAGAATTAAATGAGATAATATTTTCCCCATTGTCTAGGGCAATTTCAGGAACATAGTAGACTCTCAGCAATGAGATGTTTTAATTAATTAACATATATTAAGTGCCTGCTCTATGCCAGTTACTGTGCAAGCCACAGGGGGAACTAGTAGAAGACAGTCTCTGCCCTCAATGAGCCCACAGGCTGTGGCCGAGCTGTGTTTACAAAGCAGAAAGTAGAGTTGAAATGCTCTTGAGTTCAGAATGTTCCCTGGCCACGTGCTACAGTAAACGTGCCCCTCGTTGCCTTGTCACTCTGCTGTGAGTTCCAGGAAAATCACTTAGCTACTGTTTTGTTCAGGGTTGTGCATGAATCATGATTTGTGCTAGGTTTCTCTGTCCCTTTCTCATTTTGGACCAGTCTGTATTTATCAAAGCCAACTGACTCAGGAAAGAACGGGGACTCAGAATCAAACAGCTAGAGAATTTCCCACACTTGCGAGCTGTGGACTCTCAGAAGAGGAATGTGGGCTAAAGGGACAGAGCCAGAGGTCCCGAGTTTTAACTAGTTCCTTCTCATGGCTAATATAGACAGCAAGTATTATTTTTAGTTCATGGGCTTAGCTGTGAAAAAGAGATAGAGAGATACTACAAAGCCAAATAAACAAAAACAAACAAAAATCCCTTTTTTCTTTATCTTCCTGCAGTCCACTTGGTTCTAACTCAGAGTCCACACCTCCTGGCTAACTGGTGGAGGATGAGCTGTTAGAGCATTTCCTTCCTAGAGTTGATGGACAACCTAGAGGCTATGCAACATCACAACCTCAGGGAAGTCTCTCTGATCATGAACTTTAACCTGTCCTAGTTACCCCTGAGAGTCCACAGTGCCTCCAGCCCTCACCATCCCTCCAGTTCTGATGGCACTACTTCCTCAGGGCCACACTTGGGGCCTGGGGTTTCCAGCGACGCCAAGCACTCATTCCTCTTGGCAGCCTGGACATCTTCCAAGGCTACTTCCAGGGACAGCTCAAATCTCTACTGCTTAGAGCAGGCACACACGCACACATACACCCCTCTGTCTCCCCAAATCCCTTTTTCATCCAAAGTAAACATTTTCTTCCTTTCTACTCCTGTTTCCCATAGAAACTCCCCTCTCTCTTCCCTCCTTGCCAGAAAGAAATCTAACATCGTCTATTCAATGGACATAAACATTTTTTTATTCTTAAAATTTTAATTTTATTGGAGGATAATTGATTTACAATGTGTTAATTTCAGGTGTGCTTTTCTTTCTTTCTTTTTTAAAGATTATTTATTTATTTGCTTATTTATTTTTGGCTGCACTGGGTCTTGTTGCTGCAAGTGGGCTTTCTCTAGTTGTGGCGAACAGGGGCTACTCATTGTGGTGTGCAGGCTTCTCAGTGCGATGGCTTCTCTTGTTGCAGAGCTGGGCTCTAGGCACGCGGGCTTCAGTAGTTGTGGCACATGGGCTTAGTTGCTCCACAGCATGTGAGATCTCCCTGGACAAGGGATTGAACCTGTGTCCCCTACATTGGCAGGCAGATTCTTAACCACTGCGCCACCAGGGAAATCCCTGGACATAGACTTTTGAGATCAAAATCTCAAAAGGGAACTGTCCCCTCTCCTTTCTCTCATTGCTGCTAACCTTCCCAGAGGCAAGAGAGCAAGCCATGCTACCTACTTGGGTGAGGAAAGGGAAGAGAAACACACATGGGAAAACCAAGCAAATTAACATGTCTATAGATCATTATTCCACAGCTCTGTGCTACTTGAGTTTCAATGCAGCAAGCAAGTAGTCAAATAGGGTTTTGACTAGCTAAATGTTTGATATAGTATATCAAAGGAGGGGAACCATCTCATAATAGCATGTGTTTAGAGATAATTAGAAGTTAGACATAAAAGGAAATTGCTGCTGCAATGTGTGTATTTGAGCAGAATTGATTATGATGAGGTGTGAGAAAGATGAGGCTTGCACGGAAGTATAGCAAGCCATCCAATGCCTTTCCCTAGAGAGACTGACTTGGCATCCAACAGCACACAAGGGGAAAAGATACAGTTACAATAGCCATCGCTCACTGGGCATGTACTATATGCCAGTAACTCTACAATATTATCATGTTTAAACTTCACCAAAAGGTGAAACGTGAGCTCCATGTGGGAAAGGATTTTGTTTCTTTCACTGCTACACCCCACAGCCATAAACAGTGCCTGGCACATAACAGGTGTTCCATATGTATTTGTTAAAAGAATGAGTAAATTGAATTATCTCCATTTTATAGATTAAAAACAGATTTGTTGGGGGGGGGGTGTGATCACATACTAAAAGAAATAAATTTGGACCTAGATCAGTTTAGCACCAAAGATCCTAAATCCTGGAAATTGATCAAGAAAAATAATTCAAATTATGAAAATCAGAAATGAAAGAGGAGACATCTTTATAGAAATAAAAAGAATTGTAAAGAAATAGTATCAGGGAAAACTATCTGCCAAGAAATCAGATAACCTAGGTGAAATGGACAAATTTCTAGAAAGATACAAACTACTGAAAAAGACTCACTCAAAAAGAAACGGGAAACTTGAAAAGACACATAACAAGTAAAGAGATTGAATTAGTAATTCTAAAACTTCCTCTAAAAAGAAGCCCAGGCCAAGATGGTTTTGCTAGTCCATTTTCCTAAACATTTAAAGAATTAATAACAATTCGTCACAAACTCTTCCAAAAAATGGAAGAGGAGGGAACACTTTCCAGCCATTACAACCCATGACATGAGACTGTGTACACAACTCCACAGAACCCAAAATAGCTATGAAGACAACCTCCGAGCTACTCGAAGCTCCAGGAGAGTGAAAACTGAAGTGAGTTTTTATGATCTGGATCATAGAGCATACGGTGTCTCAACATGGAACATCTATCCAGACACTTCATGACAGTCCAAGAGGGTGTAACTAAGACTGTGGAAATCTGCGTGTCAGGACTTAGATGGCAAGCGTGGCAGATTTTAGGTACCTATTTACCCTGCATCACAAGTGGCCTGCTGTGATGTATAATAAAGTGGTCCTCCAATGGGTGCATAACATAATCCAAATAATGGTGCAGGCAGAGCAGGTCCAAAAGAACCAAAGGGCTGTGGAGCGTGAGAATCACATCCAAATTTAAATCATGCAGCCTTGATGGTTCAAGGTAGAGAATCTGGAAAGCCTGTGGTGGGGGTAGCGTATTGGGGGAGGAGATAACCTGAGAGTATTCAGTGTGGGGGCCATGGCTGCACCCGCCAGCTCTCCCTTCAGTGAAGGACTCATTGCCCCAGCTGCCAGGAGGGGGATCAGCACACAGCCTTCAGCTGTCAGTCCCTTCAAAGATGGCCTTGGCTACAGGGATCACCTCTTTTTTCTGAGGCAGCCCATATCCAAAAGCCAATATAAAAGAGATAGCCAGGAGTACAGTATAACAACCTGGCCACCTTAGCCCTACTTGAGACAACATAGTAGGGTCTTTCTAACCCCAGAGCTCCTTGGACAGTTGGTGGTGGAACCTGTTGTTGGGCCCGCTTTGCAGCTCAGTTTCTCTATCTGCTTCCTTCGGCTTCATTCCCCTCCCTTCCACAAGTGTCAGTCTTAAGGATGCTCCTTAGATAAACCTCCTCCATGAGGACTTCTTTCTCAACAGCTACTTCCCGAGAACCCAATGCTTGACACTCCTTTAAAATTCTTGTCCCTGACGCAATCCCTGATCACTCTTGTATCATTTTTTGGTATCATCTGTTGACTGTCCTCTTTAATGTCTAACTCCAGGGATGGCATTTTCCTTACGGGGGGAAACATATGCTTGACTTGGAGAAGTATGAGGCTTTGGAGCTTCAGTTTATTTGTTTCATTAGCTTGTTAGCTTCTCTTTCTTATGCCTAGAGCATTGTAAGGGAGGAAAAAGCTTTCCACTACCTTCTGAGAGTTCCTAGGTGGGCTGGAAAATTAAACTGACAAAGACAGATTGACAGGAGAAAAGCAGACATTTATGTTACATAAGTTTTACATGGATATGAGAGCCTTCAAAATAAAACGAAGACCTGAAGAAACAGTTCAACCTGAGACTTTTATGCTAGGTTTGATGAAGAGTGAACCATTGTGGAGAAACATGATAGGTCACAGAGTATGAAGTAAGCGGAGTAAACTGGGGGAAGCTTAGTAAGACCTGTTTTGAATCTTCGCAGCATCCCTTTGTCTATGGAGATAAGGATGCTTGTTTCTTTTGGGGGGTAGGGGAGGCGCCCCTCACACAAGTGTTTTACGACCTGCTTCAGGAGGGGGACGGTCAGAGCAGCCTGCCTACTGCTGCCATTTTCTCAAACTCCTTCACCCTATAATATTCCATGTGCTGAGCTACCATATTTGGGGGCAGCATGTCTGGAACCCCATCAACATCAAGCCAACTTTATTCTTTCTCTTTGAAATCTTTATAGAAGGAAGCATTCTCTGTCGTTCACTTCCCCGCAAGTGATTGAACTCATGTGAGCAGTTTCAACCCTGTTCCTCCCCCTCTGCCCCTGGTTTGGTTTATGTGTCTAGATTCACCCGGAATACAGCAGTCAACGGTCGATAAGCCCCTAGTGTGTACACACTGTAGGCAAGAGAAGCAGAAACAGCCACGCCATCCAGAGGCTCTCAGTACCTCGTGTCTACCCCTCAGATGTTACCACCTCAGTCCCTCTGCCCAGTTCCAGTGGACAGTATTGGCTTCTCTTTAGTCAGAAATACCAGAAAATTAACAGACACCCATGCAGGAGCCATTGACCAATGATTAAGTGATGGTAGTCGGTGTATAAAGTCACGAGCACCCACAGCTCTCAGTGGGAACCTTCTGAGGCATATTTGCCACACCATTTCCCAGAGTTCCACAGCAGGATGCAACTCCAGGAGCTCTCCAGCGGTTGCTAGATGCTACCTATCTCGTGATAACACAGCAAGATGTCACTGCCTTCTCTTCCCTCTCTTGTTTCCTCGCTGCTCTACGGGTTCCATCACCTCCCAGATAAACTACTGACACTGGAATCTTTGCTTCGAGATCTGCTTCTTAGGAAACAAAATTAAGGCTTGTGTCATTCCTGACCATGAAGAATTTGTAATCTATTAAAGACTCAGTTTACACACAATGTAACATAGACATGCATGCAGGTTTCCAATGACCCAAAGAGAATCTTTGGGTTCATCCAAGCTTTCTTTGAAATCAAATAAATAATAAATTGAAAATTCACCTTAGCTGTTGAGCATAACGGCTGTCTGTGGCTCCCATAGGGGGTTGTGAGCTAATCCCATCAAAGCCTGTCCCTCTTGCTGAGAGAGCACAGCCCTCCTCCTGTCCCCTCCACCCTTTCCCACCAGGGGCTATGTCACCATTAGCACCTCACTGATGGCAGATTCAGCAACTAGAGAAATAGAGAAAGGCTTGTTCTGAGAACCAAGAACACTGTTCCTGCTTTGGTCTCAGAATCAAAGAGAGGTTTCAGTGTCAGAAGATATGATGGAATTGATAAACCTTTCTTTCAGAGTTTAAGAAAAAGTCTCTTTCAGCTCCAGTTCCTTCTGAATAGCCAGGAAGGACACACACACACACACACACACACACACACACACACACACACACACACACAGAGTAAGAAAGATGTTCATTGTCCAGAAGTCTGGAGAGTAAGGAAAATCATCAAAATAATACACTAATATTTAACCTTTTTGAATATTTACCATGTACCTACCACTCTCCTTAAATCAAACCTAAGCATTAGGCTTTTTATCCCCATTTTATAGGTGAGAAAACTGAGCCTTGGAAAATGTAGTAACTTGCTCACATATTGAGGAAGAAAATAAATATAAGCTCCATGAGAATAGGGACTGTATCTTATTCATGATTGCATACTTTTAGCACACAGTTTAGTGCATAATTATTGTTAGATAAATGTTCATTGGATGTTGGATGAATGCTGAAACTCTATCCTGAGGACCAAATATTCAATATCAAAGGAATCATGTAGAGTGGGGGTAGCAAATATTTTCTGTAAAGGACCAGACAGCAAATATTTCAGGCTTTGCAAGCCATAAGGTCTCTGTTATAACTACTTGGCTCTACCACTGCAGTGGGAATGCAGCCATAGACAACACACAAGCAAATGTGCATGGCTGTGTTCCAATAAAACTTTATTTACAAAACTGCTAGAGGGCCGGATTTGGCCCACTGGCTGTCCTTTGCTAACTGCTCATCTAGGACTTTACTCCTCAAAAGTAGGGTCTGTGGACCAGCAGCATAGGCCAGAAATGCAGTGTGAGCCCCGTCCCAGACCTGCTAAATGAGAATCTAAATTCTAAAATTAATAAGAGTCCCAGGGATTCATACGCTGAGGAACATTTGAGAAGCACCGCTTTAAGAGATTTGCATAGCGTTGACTATCAACCAGAATGATTTATGAGTTTTCAAATAAACTTTTATTTCCATTCAACATTGCCTGAGTATCATTACAGCAGAAATTTGCTTGGTTTGTTGTGACCAGGTTCACACCGTTTATTCTTCCTGACGAGTGAAGAGAGGAATGTGAAAAGCTAGGGAGGATCTGCTTTAAGGATTACAAAACTGGAACAGATCACCAAATCTGGACAGTCGAATTCAGTGCAACTCACAAGTCATCACACCACTCCACAGAACCCCCCACGCCTTCTTTTCCTTGCCTCCCACAAAATAGAAACAGCTTCTACTGAACTGGACCAATCAGCCCTGAAACTGATTGCTCAGATGTGTACAAATAATTTAGGTGTCTTTGCCATCACAGGTCATTAAATGCCCACCAAGTGCACAGCTGTTTCCATAAATGTCATGCTCAGAGCCTTGAAAATAAATGAATATCTCTCTCCAAGGACTGAAATGCCTGCTCGTTAAACTTACTAATCATTTTATCTTCTAAGATGAATCCATAGTAGAAAAGACAAAGGAGGGAGCATGTGGGCTTGAAAATACTGTCATAGTCCAAAAACAATTGGCAGACGGTTCCGTCTCTTCATAACCACAGGAGCCTGAGCAAGGCACTTGAGTCCTCAGAACTAGGGAAAAACAGGCATTCAAATCACCAGATCCTATTTTCTCAGTACCTGTAAACATTTCACTGGCTTATAACATCTGACCCAGCAGTTATAGTACTAGGAGTACATTCTATAAAATTTTCATATAAGTCTGCAAAAGTTCATACCGACATATATTCACCCAGTGTTATTTTAATAGTAAGCTTGAAAGCAATCTAACTGTTTAGCTCTATGGCGAAATATTCATTACATGTTCAATAAATTGTGGGAGAGCTGACTATGTTATAGTATGCAATGGTTCAAAAAGCATTGGACCCATTTGCACTGATGTGAGAATATAATTGCTGTACTGTTAATTGAAAAAATAAAATGCAAAACATTGCCATATTTCATTGATTTTAAAATGGGCATTTTTCACATTTCACATGATTGTAAAATATCGTATAACTGATGGTGTCTTATAGTTGTTATTGGCCAGGGAACAGTCTTGATGGTGTTCTATACAATCATCACAGATTGTATGATCAGTGGCATCTTAGATTTAATGCAGTATGCAAAAAGCACCACATACATATGTGAGTGGATGTGTTCGTGTATGTTTCTTTTGTGCTATGTATATATATACACACACATATTTACAGTATATATATGTATGTATATATATATGTACTTTGAGATATATATATCAAAGCATAGCATTGAAAAATGCCTAGAAATATGCATACCAAATGAACAGCCATCACTTTGAAGGGGGAGAATTAAGCCAACAGGGCTGGGGAGTGAGAGGAGAGAGGTATTTTTGCTTTTCAGATTTTATACTTTTTACGCTTTTTGTATCGTATCGACAGTGAACATATTTTATTTTGCAAATCATGAAAGGCAGGTGACAATAATAATGTCTTCATTCTTGTTTCATGAGACTGCAGTGACAAATGTTATCATACCAAAGTACTGGCCGTAGAGCTGTGTGGCTGTTCTGCTTTCCTTTCTCATCTACAGAGACCAGGCGTAAGAGACAGAAATTGGAGACATTTACTACTGCCACCTTTTTTATTTCATCTCTAGTGCAACATTTATCCTGTGCAAAAATAAGACAGGACGGCCCATGGCAACAGGAGAAGCCAATCTTCGGCTCACTGGGATATCACTTCCGATCACAAATGTGTCATGAGGCATTCACTCATGAGGCAAATCAGCAAGGAAATGTCAAAACATCAGGAAATTGTGAGTAAATAGACTCAGACGCTTTGGTGCAAACTTGCTGAGAGCAGAGGCTGTGGTTTCCATATGCTTCTACAGACGCCACCGGTAGAAGCCCTCATGAATATTAACCACTTATCCATTTCAGGGTGAATGATGGTGGCACAGCCAAGCACTCCAGGCCAACTGGTGAGGGAGGGCCTGGCCTTTAGGTGGGAAGGACTGAAGGGAAGATGGTCCAGTTTGGCAATTTGAAGGCTTTCTCTGGGAGCCAGAGAAACAATGCCCTAAGCAGAGCAATTTTCTCAAAGAGGGATGTTCCATCACTTATGATAAAACTTAGGACCATGCTTTGCAAACTGTGTAGTATCCTGTCCCTTCCTACTGTGTAGGTAGGTGTGTACATCTCAGGACAGGGTCTGTAAGTTTAGCTCCCTAGGACCTTGTGCTGCACTGTAACCAGGGCCGAGCCCACTATAACAGGCACCAGGCAGGTTTTCTTTCTTCTGCAAAATTCACAGAGCAAATTTGCCTCTTTAAAAGTATGGGACTATTTCAGGTTTGCCCTTGAGGGTCTGCAGGGTGAGTTAACCTCAAGTGATCTATAGACAGAGAAGTCCACATGGAAAACTGGAGCCAAAAAACAAGAGCAAAAAGTGTGTGCACTTAATGAAACAAGACTGACGTGTATTGATAATTGCTGAAGCTGGGTGATGGGTGTTTGGAGACTTTTCACTCTACTTTTATGTATGTTTGACTCTTCCATAATTAAAGGTTAAGTGAAGGAAAAATAACTGGGGGCCTCCTGAAGAGGAGTGCTGAATTTCTACATCAATAGGAGGCTGATATGACAGCAACAATCTTGTCATTATATTCTCAATTTCCTTACCTGAAAAAATGGAGATATCAACTCACTGGGTTGTGACAAAGGAAGAAATGAATGTAAAATTCCCAGCACTGAGCCTGAAAGTTTGCTACTATTACTAAAATAAAATAAGATAAAAATACATTTAAAATATCAACTATTGACAATGATTGTATTTTAATGATAGAAACATTTTTACTTGCTTTTTTTTTTAACTTTATTTTCCCCATATCGAGCATGTATACCATTACAATTAGGAACCAATGAAATAATATGTACTTGAAACTAATGTTAGCTCATCTCTGCCCATATACATAGGCGTCTGAAAAACTTGGACTACAAAACATTCCAAAACATTCCTAATATTGTAATTTCAAATCCTCCCTGTCTGAAGTTTAAAGGCTTTTTCAACAATAACTTTGGTTTAAATTTCCTTAAAGAGCGATGAGAGACTAGCATTGACATACATACACTACCAGATGTAAAACAGAAGACGAGTGGAAAGCAACTGCATAACACAGGGACATCAACTCGATGACTGGTGATGACCTAGAGGGGTGAGATAAGGAGGGTGGGAGGGAGGCTCAAGAGGGAGGGGATATGGGGATATATGTATAAATACAGCTGATTGACTTTGTTGTACAGCAGCGGAAACAAGGACAACAGTGTAAACCAATTATACTCTAATAAAGATCTGGAAAAAAGATACAAAGAAAATGTAACATACATATTGGAATATATATAATGGAATACATATAATAGAATACTCCTTGGTCATAAATAAGAAGGAAATCTTGCATTTGCAATAACTTCGATTGGCCTTGATGGCATTATGCTAAGTGAAATAATTCAGACAAATACTGTACTCTCATGTAGATGTGGAATGTGAAAAGAATAAATAAAACCAAACTCATAGAAAAAAAAAAAAGAGCAACGGAAAAAAAAAAAAAAACCCTGAATTATAACATACCCATCTCTTTCTACCTATTGGCTCCAAAAAAGCATTTAAATTAGCTGCTGGCTATTCCTGTGTAAAAATAGTTTATGATTTTACTTGACAAGTGATGGGTTCCAGTAGCTCACCCTGCAGTTCCCGAGGGATAAACATGAAGTATCCTCCTACTGTCAAAGAAGCCAGATTGCTGTTGGGTTTTTTGCCTAAAATGTATGTACCATGTGCCTGTTGCTTCTGCTTTTATTTGCAACATAAAATAAATAGAAGACTCTGACTTCCAGGAGTTTTCAGTGTTGATGCTGTTATGAAATGGTCTTATACACTGTATCAGTTATCAGTTTTCACAGTGATGCTACATAGCTAGGTGAAATTGACACAGCAACATCACTTCCTTGAGAGTGGTAGAATATTTCATGTTTTCCCCAGGGTAACTACAAGGTTAGCTACTGTAACCCTCAAACTTCTATAGGTAGAGAAAATTTAGATGGAAAACTCAGCAGGCTACAATAACAAGCATTGGTTTAGCTCCTAACTCTGCAGGGTACCATAGATCAGGCTGGGCTTGGCTGATCTGAGTTGGACTCATGCTCATTCACATGTCCAGGGTTGGTTGACTGTGGGCTGCTTCAGGCTAGCCTTGGCTGAAACAAAGGTGCCAGGGGCTCTGCTCTGCTCCAAATGATTTTGTCCTCCAGGCTCTCCTAGATGTAATCTCCTGATGAGAGAAGAGCAAGAACAAGCAAAAGTGCTCAAGTGCTTTTTATTCCCTCATCATTTTATTCAAAATACGTCTTATATTCCCACCCCCCCCTTTTTTTTTCCAAGTGCTTTTTAAAGCATCTGTTGTGCCATGCCTGCTAACACCCCCATGGCTAAAGCAAGTGACTAAGACAGCCCAGGTTCAGACATGAGGAAATAGATTCTGCCTCTTTAGTGAAAGGAATTGAAAAGTCACATGGCAAAAGCTGAGGCTACAAGAGTGTTAAAAATGCAATAATAATAATGCAATTGACATATAAAATTACATAATAAGAACTAGCATTTCTCTGTGATGTTGTATATTTTGCAAAGCATTGTTATGTATCTTCTTATACCTAAATACATCCCTAAGGACTGAAGAGGGTTAATTCTTTTAGGCAGGCAGCTATAAGTTGTTTCAAAGCTGAAACTTATTTTTACTTCTGTTATATTATACCCTAATTTGTACATCTATGCTATGATAGTTTGAAGTTCAATTTTAGAGATCAGTGAGTAAAATTGCCTCTTTGCTTTTGGCACATGTGGTTTGTGGTTGCCTGATAAACACCCATTCACCTTTCAAAACCCATCTATTACATCACCTCCTCTAGGAAGCCTCTCGTCTCTCCAGATTAATCATGCCCTGCTCTGATCTATCTTTGTGCCTGTACTTGAGCCTGCTTTCACCCTTATCTATTGGTTTGAGCTGTGATCTGCCTCTCTGTGAGCCTGAGCCCATTGAGGGTCACAGGTTCTGGGATTAGGCTACCAGACTTCAAAACCCAGGGCTACCATTTTTTTCATGTGGGACCTTGGACAGCTTGGACAACTTACACAACTTGGGCTAATGTATCTCCTTTTTCTCGTCTGTACAATAGGAATAACAATTGTAATTGCTTAAAAGGGATATTGACAGAATTCAATCAGTATTAAACATTTAGTAAAACACCTGGCATGGACTACTCAATAATGTTAGCTATTGTTAACTATAGTCTTCTTATCCTTAGTGCTATTTAGTTGACTTTATACCACCTGGGGAGTAAATTTACAACACTGGGTCTTGACAAAGTACCACTAGAACCTTTTCGTTGTTTTTAAAATATTTATTTATTTATTTATTTGGCTGCGTCAGGTCTTGGTTGTGGCACATGACATCTTCATTATGGCATGCGGGATCTTTACTTGTGGCGTGTGTGATCTTTTAGTTGCAGCATGCAAACTCTTAGTGGCAATCATGTGGGATTTAGTTCCCCGACTAGAGATCTAGCCCAGTCCCCCTGCCTTCGGAGCATGGAGTCTTAGCCACTGGACCACCAGGGAAGTCCCCCCCTAGATTCTTGAAACCTAAAATGGTCTTTACAATTCTATTGTTCAGATCACAAGTACGAATGATATTGTAATCAACACCTGAAGGAGAAGGGGGGCAGAAAATTAATAGCTGGGCCAAGGAATAAGCCTCTCAAGACCACCTGGTTCTGACCCTAATACATAACTCCATGAAGATAAAGAAAATAAAATACAGGAGGATCAAAATATACCCTATTAATATTCATCTTTACAGATCTCATTTCTAGGTATTGTTTTTCTCTTCCTCTGAGCAGAAGGTTCACTTCAGTCATTTCAATAAGCTCTGCCGTCGCCAAAAACCAAATAATAAGATGAGGTAGGGACAACGGGAAATTAAATGAAATGGCATAACCCATCCCTGAGGCCAGAAGAAGCAATGAAACAGAATGGCATGAGCCAGCCCTAAGTCCACAATTTGAATGATGCATTTACTTTGAGATGTCTCATCTTCAAAATGGGTGAGTGGAGGATTAGAGGAATTGAACAGATGGCATCTTGATAAATTAAATTAATGCTCTGGAAAGGAGGGAGGAGACCTTGTCTGCAAAATTCAGGAAGCACTTCTAGATGAGGAAAGCATATGCTGTATTTTGATGCATCTGAAGATTAATTTAAATGTTTGTGTCATCAACATTGTTTCAGCATATTGGGGGGGGAATGAATCTTAACAAATAGAAAAACACACTCTCGCTGTGAATTCACTGAGTCATAGTGCTACCGAGTAGTAAATTGAAAAGATGTACTTGGTATATAAATAAAAATCATGCTATTGCTTATCAAAGAAACTGACTTTGTAGAATCATGTAATTGGGATTTTCAATAGGTAAAAATATATACATAATAAAAGTAAAATACACAAATAGTACAAAAGGATCTACAGTGAAAACTGAGTCATGCTCCTGACTCTAATTCTCATTCCTCAAGGGAAACACTATCACCAGTTTCTTATGTAGCCTTTCATTTCTTACATACACTTATATATTCTAATAACTGTATTACTGCTTGAGAGAATTGAAGCTTTTTTTAAAATTTATACCTTCCAATATTCACATTAAAAAAAGAAAGCTGGTTTAAGCAAAAAATAATAATAAATAATAAAGTAAATAATAAATATAAATAAATAAATAATAAAAATAATAAAGTAAAAAGTAAAAAATTATCAGCTCATGGGAATATACCCCCGGATGGGGGGGTAAATCTAACAGCTTCCAACACAGCTTGAGGTCTTGGCTATTCATTCTCTTCCTCGTTTTGGGGCTCTGTTCTCCACAGGCTGCCTCCAATTTTAGATTTCATGCAGTGAGAAAATAGTGGTCGGCAGTTCTGACCCCACCTTCAAATTTAGCAAAACGAAAAAGAGTCCTTCTCTTCTCCAGCTATTAAAGGAAAAGTCTGAAGCTTAATTCTTATGCATCCAAATTGTCTCATACCCATCCCTGAACCAATCACTGTGCCAGGAGGAATGTCCTTTCACCCCAGAAGCACACACAACCCCCTCGTCTGCCCCTGCACCCACAAAGCACATACTCTAAGAGTGAGGGAAGCTGCATTGCCCAGAGGAAAACTAGGGTGCCATTATCAGAAAAAGGATGAATTGATGGCAGGCAGATGGGATTCACAGAGTTCACAGCACTTAACCAATTAGGAGAAAGACAGGAGTAAGGTATCTCTTGCTTTGCAATAGAAACTAGTTGTATCAAAGATTGGAAGACTATATCCTCCTCTTATAATACCACATAGTTGTTTATTTTCAAATCTTATTTCTTATTACAAGATAAACATCAATTGGACAAGGAGTATAAGCTATCTGTCTAAAAGCCAGTCCAATGTTCCTATTTTCTATAATACTGACTTGGATTCAATAGTACAATAATTCAGATTTTGGTTACTTTCCAATTGCTTTCAGAATCATTCCCAGCAAACACATGATGATAGCTTTATATTTTTCTCCCTTTCAGGAAATCCATTATTGGAAGACTTCTTAGCCGCTAAAACTAGCAGTTAAATTTTTCCATCACCCAGATAACATAAACATACACACTAAAGCCTATCGGAAATAAAAAAGATGAAAGGATACAGGTGACTTTTATCAAATTAGGGAAATAACAGGTGAGACTCAAATAGAAGAGGTAAACCAGTAGTTAATACAAGGCAAAATATCTCTTCCTTAAATGTACATTTCAAGTGACCTATAAGACTGATGTTTACAATCAAAAAACTATTCACTATCATTGAGAATATATTGCTTTTAACCTCAAGACTGCAGTAGATTTAGGCAGGAATAGAGATCACTTAGTCTAGTGATGTGGACGTGTGACAGAGCAGATCATTGGGAGGAGAATTAACTCAGGTACTGGCTTAAAATACAGACTGTTGGGCATGACCAAGACCTAATGAGCTAACGATCTGCAGGTGGGATCTGAGACCCCGAATATTAATTAGCTCAATTGGTGATGCTTATGAAGACTACACTTGAAAAAAAATGTTGATAATCTAACCCCTTCATTTTATAAACAGGGCCATTGAAGTGCAGAAAGGGGAAATGACTGAGTAGATGGCAGGGCTAGGGCTAAACCCATGTGTCTTGATTGCCCTACTCTTAACCTCTTCTCTTACTTTCTACCTTCCTGTACATCCGTTTCCATCGGGTCATTGAGAATGAATCTGGCTGACCAGATTGTCCAAGCTGGTGTGAAATTCTATTAGAAAGATATCTGGTGGAGTAATTACCATATTAATGGTCTTTGTCCCTTAGAGGCTTCATTTTCCTGACTGCCCAAAGCATCTGTCTGGTTTAATGCTTAGTTAGTTGGTTCTTAAAGAAAATTGTTCCAGATGAGGAATGGTGTATCCCTTGGTCAAAAATCCACATATTCCAAAGATACAAGATGGGACTCATTCAAGTTCAGGGTACACTGTATCTGAAATGGGTCCACCTCACAATACAGTTGATTCCTTTTGTGTTCCTTACAATAAAAGTGAAGAGAAACTGAGGAAACTGTTAAGTTAAAACCTAGATTATATTTTTCCTTACTGCCTTAGGTCTTATTTCACCATACCTGGATAATTTAGTTGACCTGGTGTTTCCAACTGGAATTAAGCAGCCTCCACAACCTTTTAACTTCCAATGGGTGAGATTTTGTCTTCCTTCCTTCTACTGTGACTGATTCAACTTTGTAACCTCTGCATCCAGCATAAAACCTAGTACATAATACCACAGCATTATGTAGAGGTTACATGCCACAGAGAAGGAGGAAGGGCCACTGGTGCACTGGTGTTTAACGACTGGTTCCCTAGGAGAAAAAAGTACCCTCTGATCTGCAGCTTTTGCTTATTTCTGAGGTGTAAATAGCCAACCATCACCGATTCCAAGCTACCAATGTGGTATCACTGAATACAGAGTTGCAAAAAGATATGCCGTGACACACCCTTACACAGTATTTCCACCACAGAGATTTAATATACAAAATGACTTCAAGAGCAAGGATAAGGTAGAAAGTACCCCAATGCTTAGGAAGTGAAGAGTTGGTGTTTTTATTACCTTTGTTTTATTGCAATTTATTTAGTCAAAAGTTTGTGTAATTTAATTTTTAGTAATGGCTGCATTTCACAACTGGTGCTCAACTTTCCTGAACATTTAACAGTTGGCTCTTGTGAACCGGTATGATTTGACTTCAGTTGCCACTGGCAAAGGCTCTCGGATCAAAAAGATGAGCATCTGAGTCCTGACCCCTTCAACTGCTAGCTCTGAGACTGAGCAAATTGACTTCACCTCCTCGTGCCTCACTTTCCTTATCTGTATAATGGAATACAAGCAGTAAATATGTCATAGGTGGTATGAAGAATAGGTGAGAAAGTGTGTGTAAAATTAGTGAAATTTTGCAAGAGTTCAACTAATATCAGTTTTTAGTAATAATAATAATTATTATTATTATAAAAAATGCTGACAGTGGTGAATGGATGGAGTCATAGATGCATGGATGGACAGATCCTTTTCAAGCGGGAGTAGAAAAGCCTCTTTGGGTGCAAAAATATATAGAAATAAAACTGAGCTGTGTTCACCCACAAAATGTCTCTGAGGAGGAAATGAAATCCTCCACTCTGAACTGCTGGGTGGATTTAATCAGCTCCTCTGCTTTCTGTGGAGCAACAGGCCTACTATTATACACCAAGAGACACAACATCACTGCTATTAGCAGTGTCAGCAGCCACTGAAAAAGCAGGCAAAGGAGAGCCTGCTATGCTCTCCTAACCTCCCCCGGGGAGCACAAGCGTTAAATCCCATCCTTCAGAGCTCATTTCTGCGTGGCCAGGGCCTCTTCTCTCCGGAAAAGGGCTGAGTCTGTCTTTTTCAACATCACACCTCAGCTAATAGCAAGTGGCATTGTTTCCTTTCCGGCTACTGCCTCACTTCTAAGACCACCTAAGGAAACATCTCTCGCCGGCTCACGGCGGACCGATCCCAGCAGGCTGGACAGCGCCTATGCAATTTTCTCACACTCAGATGGGAAGTCTGACATATTAAGAACTGTGTTTCCTCTCAAACTGCGTAAAGCCCGTTCCATTCAGAATAACCTCATTCTCCCTGCTCCAGTTAAAGCTTCAGGTTACCTTCACATGCCAAGAGAGAGGAGAAAAGAGGGGGCTGACAACTGTGGTTCCTGGATTGCCCGTGAAGTAGTGTCTCAGAAAAACCAGAAGTGGAAGCCCTGTTACCATCAAACTCAGCTTTTCTAAATCAAACCCCCAAGTGGTGGTGCAACAGCAGTGAAAATAGGTGACCTGCAAAGAGGCCTTTGACAAAAGTCGGCATCAGTTAGGTTGAGAATATTGACCTCCTGGCTCTAAGTCTAGAGCTTTTTTGCATTGAATCAAGCTGCCTTTGGGTGGGGGAGGGGATGGGAGTTTGCGGAGCGGTGGGAGGGGGGGTATTTCTTGACATATAAATAATGCCCTTGCTTTTTGCATTTAAAAATCAAGTCAGACATTGAGAGTATCTATGTGTTTGACTGGGGAAACAAATCTAGTTCTGTTCTAAATACTTTAAAGCAAGGAAGACATATTTTTCAGTACCTATAACAGGACTGGTAAACAAACAAAAAGTTCCATCAAAGGACAATAATAGAATATGGAGATTGGAAACAGAAGGAACATCTTTAACATGGAAAAATTACCTACTAAAAGCCTAGAGCAAGGACTTTCCTGGTAGCGCCGGGTTTAAGAAGCTGCCTGCCAGTGCAGGGGACATGGGTTCAATCTCTGGGCCAGGAATATCCCACATTTCACGAAGAAACTAAGCCCGTGCACCACAGCTACTGAGCCTGCGCTCTGGGGCCAGTGAGCCACAATGATTGAGCCCACTTGCCACAACTACTGAAGCCCACATGCCTCGAGCCCGTGCTCTGCAGCAGGAGAAGCCACTGCAATGAGCAGCCCACGCACCACAACAAAGAGCAGCTCCTGCTCTCTGCAACTAGAGAAAGCCCGCGCACAGCAACGAAGACCCAATGAAGCCAATAAATAAATTAATTATTTACTTTTTTAAAAAAGTATAAGGTTTAGAAAGGAAAAGATGGAACTGTCATTGACGAATTATAAAATTCAGAAAGCTCAAAATCATCTTCAAATTATTAGAATGAGAGTTTAAGAAAGGCAATTGAATATAAAATCAGTACACAAAAATAACTCTATACACCTGCATCAAAGCTTTAGAAAACTGATTTTGTAAGTCTTCATTTATAACCTTTTTATGATCCTGGAAAGTAAAGCTAAAACAATTGCTACCATGTTAACAGATGGGAATATTCTAGACTGGAAGTTAGTCGCTTCTCTCCAAAACTACCTGCAAATTAAATGCTAATCCAATCTGAAATCTTTTTTAAACTAATTTGGTATTCAAAAGCCACCGTATCAGGGAACAGGGAACAGGGCTAGAAACGCCCATGATGGCAGTGAAGCAATTAGGAGAATGAGCTTTGGAGTCAGAACAAAACGGCTGTGTGTTCTGGGGCCAGTTACTTCAACTCTCTGCGTTTGTTTTCTTGTTCATAAATTGGGGAAAATAGTAACCACTTGTAGATTTGGGGGTTGGAAGCGCATCATGAAATCATGAATATAAAGTGCTAGTCTGGTCTAGTACTTTGTTTATAATGAGCACTTAAAATAATAGCTGTTATATTATTAATAATACATTATCACGACCGTGAATTGACCCCTATGTTGCACCAATCATGCTATGCACATAGTTTCATTTAATCCTCCCAACAGCCATGCACGTGTTTGATGAGCCGGGCTAAGCACTTTTCATGGTGTGTGTGCTGGGAAACACGTCGTGTGTGTACAGGAACTAGAGGGCACATTCAGATTTGAAGAGACATTAGTAAAGATGTTATTTACAAAGAGGAAGGTGAGCCTGAAGCAGCCAGGGGAAGGAAGGGTCACGAGAACATGGAGAGCACTCTATGAAGAGAGTCAACTAAGGGGAGCTGTGGTCTTTCTGGGGGAGCGACCTAGAAGGGAAGGAGCTGGAAATCAATATCCTGACCTCATGCTCCTCTGGCCCTCAGGTCTCCTCCTGGCTCCCCCACTGGTCAAGCAGAATCCACAGCGTTCGGGAGTCCATTGATGTAGTCCATATGGTCAGCCTTCCAGGCACAGAATGGAGGAGAAAAGGATGAAGAGAAAATTTGAAAGGAATTGGTGCTGTCTTACACACATGACTGTTTGCAACAGCCCCGAGGGATGTGGACTGCTCTTATCCCAGTTCCCCGTGAGGAAACTGGAGCCTAGAGAGATTGACAGCGGGCATGTGATGGAGACGGGGTCTGCGTCTAGACAGTCTCAATCCTGAGCCATGCAGCTCACCACTAGAGTGAAGCTAATGGCTCCCACAGGGGTGAAGAGACTATCTCATCAGGTGAAAAGCTGGACCGATATCGAAAGAAAGGGCTAGCGTTTCCCCGTTCTGCCTGACTCCAAATGCCACATTCCACCCATAATGCCTTCTGAGCGCCCGTGACATAGTGACCCATGAGAGGCAAAGACTTGGCACTTTCCCTCATAATAACAAAGCAGAGAAATGAAGACGCAGATAGTACCAACTGAAGTTCTCAACTGGTTGTCACCTGAGGCAAGGGGGTAGCCATCCTTAGAAAGCAACCGTCTTCACGGAATGAACGCTGACATGGAAAAGAGCAAGGAGTGGGCCAGTATTTGCCAACCTGCATTTTGCAAACCCCCAGGGGTCACTGGAGGTATTTGGAAGGTTTATATTGTTAGAGATGTTGGGGTATTATCTGCATTCGTTTTGACTTTTTAAGGCCATAAAATCAAATAATGAGGTAAAGATTTTTCCATGAAACAAAACAAAACAGGATACTCTGAGGACTTGCAGCCCTTATCAGCACTTTTAAGTTCTGTGGTCACTTTTCACTCAGCTAAATGCTGTTGACTAACTTAGGGGCTTCACAGGTACAAGCTTTGGTTGGTTTTTTATTATCGTTTATTCACATATTGCTTACTTTATACCCTTACTAGACAGAATAAAGATAGGAAGCAAGAGAAAAGCAAGAAATTCATGATCATGGAAAGAACAAATCTACAATTCTCCCCTCAAGTTGGTACCTTCTAGGTTGGTACCTTCATTCATCTGATGGGAATTGTTAAACCACACGTGTTAGGGTGACCCTATTGCCTTAACATGCCTTGCTCAATAAGAGAACTTCAGTGGGTGATTAGAGTTAATTTGGCTTTTGATTTATTAGAGATGATAATGACTACCCATAGGATGGTTTATTTGCAGAGAAACGTTGCAAATAGAAGCCCTGAAATTTTTTATTAACTTGCCACTTGGAAACAAAACAGCAAAGCATTAAAAATACACCAGTAAACTTTGCAGTGAAAAATCCAAGCCTTCCAAACAATCGAGTCATGAAGCCATTTTTAAAAATCTATTTCTGATGCTGTAACACCTGTTAAATCCCAATCTCTATTTTAATAACCATTCAACCCTCAAACTAAGATATGATGTTCTTTTAAAATGTATTTTTGTTCCAGAATTAAATCAAAGTAGATAAACTAGTGTCTGTCCTTCTTTAAAGGAGAAAAGTTGTATTTCTTTTCACATATAAAGTGATTACTAATGATGATCATTTAAAATTTTATTTTATTACATAATACAGACCTAAATTTAAAAAAATAAAATCACTTCTTTGTTATAGTCCTTGAAAGAAATAATGAAGTTATTTATTAACCTGAAAGGGGATTCACGGAGCATCCCTGTGTGTCGTAGGCATTTGCTGCTTTTTCCACTCCGCATCATTTCCTTTTCCTCTGGCAACGTTTCCTGGAAACTCCTTTGAGAACTACCACCTCCCAGTCACAGCCCCATATGGTTTAGGTGACACTGACCTGACTCCCCGACTTATTGATGAGCACCTTGACCCAGACAATGTACAATGCCCACAGCAAGTGATTGGTTCAGAACTAGGCCATGACCCAAACTGGGCTAATGACTTTTATTTGAACCCATAGAATAAAGAGGCTCGCTTTTGGCTGGAGCCGCTGAGATGGAAGAATCTAAGACTGGAATTCTCTTTTCATTGCATGAGAAGAAAGCAACGCAGAGAAAAGCAGAGCCAGGTGATGGATGGAGACAGATTCCTAATGACGTGTGAGCCCCTGAATCCAGCTGTTACTGTACTCAGTTGGATTTTCGCTCCTGGACTTCTCAGTTATATCAACCAATAACTTGATAGATGAACTTGAGCAATAACTTTATTTCTCTGGACTTCAAGGTCCTCATCAGTAAAACAAAGGCATTGGACTAGACGACTGCCTAAGATCTCTTTCAAATCTTACACATTTTGATATTGTGACTGACCATGTATTAGTGACTTCTTTGCTATAATTCTTAAATAGACCCAATTTCAATTGACAGAATAAGTGGTGCTGATCATCCCTGCCCTCTTCATGGATAAAAAAGGTAACTCGTACAGTAGTTGTAATTGTAGGGGCCTTGAGAAGTCATCTAGTCCTTCTTCTGAGTCTCTGATCGAAACTGAAAACATACAAAAATTATTTTATACATAGTATCTTCATTTTGGTGGGGCTCAAGGGCAAATGTCTGAGTTAACTTAATCAAAGATGTCATTTACAACCTCTGTCATGATCCTTAGTATTCCTGCCCCTGTTTTGATGAATAAATCTGGCAGTTACCCATTTTGATTTCACATGTATTTGATGAAATTCTCCCTGTACAATTTAGTAAATGCAATGAAAAAGCCTTTTTATGTAATCCCACATAGTTTCATAATACTTTGACAGACAGCATCTATATCCCCTGCTAATTATTTTCCCCATAAGGCAGAGTATTATACTTCCTAGAAGATGTTTTACAGGTAGGAAAGCTTTTGAAAATATATAATATTTTGACCTTTTGAGATAAGATATTTGTTGTGAAATAGTCCTTTTTATTACTCGGGTGTCATTCAAAATAAAATAATACGTTTAGACATGTTGCAGCAACTTACTTGCTATTACTCAAATCTTACCCTCTAATTAGAAGGAGAAATATGAAGCCTCATCAGTGCGTAATTTAACAAACTCAATGTCATGAAATTACCATATTTTATTCTTGCCTAGCACCAAAATTTGTGGATATGGAGGAAAAATGTTCACTTCTAAAATACAAGATGTGACATAACAAAAGCATGCTTAAGAGGTGAGATTACAGGTTCAGGCTAATCAAAGGTTTTGGATGAGTTCCAAAAGGCACATTTTAAAGTACGACTCCATCTCCATACCCTGTCTGCTTTGGGATGCAGTAGAAAAAGATATGAAGTCATTTAGGGAGAGAGAGAAAGCTCTGAAAACCAGAACTTTGTAGAGCACTGATGGAAATGATAATGGAGCAATGAGGAGTCCAGGGAGAATTCTCCAGGGAATTAGAAGTTCACCTCCAGGTAGAAAAACACATACTGCGGACTTCCCTGGTGGCGCAGTGGTTAAGAATCCGCCTGCCAATGCAGGGCACATGGGTTTGAGCTCTTGTCCCAGAAGATGCCACATGCCACAGAGCAACTAAGCCTGCGAGCACGACTACTGAAGCCCACACGCCTAGAGCCCGTGCTCCGCAACAAGAGAAGCCGCCACAATGAGAAGCCCGCGCACCGCAACGAAGAGTATAGCCACCCACTCACCACAACTAGAGAAAGCCTGTGTGTAGCAATGAAGACCCAACACAGCCAAAAATAAATAAATTTAAAAAATAAAAATAAATAAGAAAATAAGAACGGTAAAAACCAAACCAAAACAAACCCCACTATTAAAAAAAAAGATAAGAAAAACAATACCCATGAAACTGGCATTGGATGCCCTACACTGGAATCCAAGTTTACGTTGCTCTGTCATCTCTCTAGCCACCATCTACTTATTGTACCTGGACTAGGGTGGGATAGAGGCTTTACAAGACAACCCTAAAATTATATCAGTGTAATAAAGTCAAGGTAATTTCTCATTCCCATCACAATCCCATCTGCACGTTCCTGTTGGAGAAACAGACTCCTCCGTTATGTCATTCCATTGTGCGGCTCCACCCTCCTCTAGGCCCTCAGGGTCCTCTTCGCTCAGCCAGCAGGGGGGAAAAGAGGACCTAGACACTTAGCAATGGCATAAATCCTTCTCTACACATTCTATTGGCCAGAACTCACTCATACATCTACATCCAAGCGAAAAGGAAGCAGGGAGGTATAATCGAACTGTGTATAAGGAGGAAAAGGGAAAGGTTTTGGTGAACATGTCATAGTCTCTGCTGCTTTCCCTCTCTCCCTCCCTCTCTTCCTTGCTTTCTCCCTCCCTCTCTCATCTTTGCAGAAGTCATACTGCAAAGCAGGAAGGCAGAGTTAAATATGCCCTCTGGTCAGACTACCAGGATTCAAATGCAAGTTCTGCTCTTAGTAGCTATGTGATCTTGAGAAATCATGGAGCTTTCTGTGCTTACTCTTCTGTACAACAAGAATACATGAAAGTACTTACGCATAGCATCCTTGTGAATATCACATAAATTAATGCCTGTACAGAACTTGGAATGTGCCTGGCACTTAGTTATTTCTCAATGTCTGTTATTAGTCAGACTTCCAGCTTGCAATAGAAAAAAAAAAAAAATCTTGGTGACTTAAGCAAAAGAGAATTTATGAGAGGACCTTGCAGGCTGCAGAAACTGGCTAAGAAAACAAGCCCAAAGCAAGCAACTTCTGGAACCAGAGGCATCTGGAATCAGAGGGGTTCTCCCAGTAGGAACAGGTCCATTCAGACATCCACAGGCCACCTGTGCTGCTAAGAAGATGATTTCCTCCAAATCCACCACACCCTACAGCACTTATTCAAACTTCGAGTGCCGTAAAGGATTGGCTGATTGGCCAAGCTGAAGTCAAACGCCTGCTCCTGAACTTGCCAGAACAGAAATAAAGGGAATTTGGGCCCGCCTGCTTTCCAGTTCCCAAGAATGCACACAATGACACATTTCTAAGAAGAGGAAAAGTTTTAATAGTTATAGTACCTTCTCAAGGTTGGATGCTGAACAACTAAATAAATAAATAAATATTCATTATAAGACCCATCTCCCCACCCATCCGTCCACTCACCTACCTACCCAGCTAACCACCCAGCCATCCACCCATCCAGCCAACCACCTGCCCAGACATCCATTCACCCACCCATCCACCCATCTAGTCATCCGTCCATCAACTCAACCAGCCAGCCAGCCATCAATCCATCTATCCACACATAGATACATATATATTTGACAAACACACATCATCAGATTTCAGTCACGTTCTTTATATCCAAGTGCCCGTAAAAAAAATGAGTCTTTCAGTGGAAGATTTTTATGGACCTAATTCTCCCCAAGGCTTATGTCTCCCCGAGCAGTAGATGAAAAATATTGCAGACTGAAAAGAATTGACTTGATAGAATTAGGGCCCCTGCCTAAATGCCGAACATAGTATAAAAGAGTGACTCTAGCCTCAGGGTGAACAGAATCTTATGTTTCACAAGGCAAGATATTTACCACGATGGCAGGACAAAATGGCCTCGGTCAAATCTGAAATCCAGGATGCAACTAAAACAAGAATGTCACTTTCAAATTCAGAGCCAAAATTCACATTAAAGGCAAACAGTGTTTATGAATTCTATTTAAAATTCTCTTTACAGAACCGGATTAGAGTTGCCATTGATACCAAGCTTCTATTCTACCTAAGACATATTTAGTGCTTTGAGCAGAGTTTAAGGCTTTCTTCTGGAACTAATAACCTCATTTAATTTGCAATTTCTATGTTAGAATTGACGTACTCAAAATAAAAGAAAAAAATTACATTTTCTTCAATGAAATTCAAAATTAGCCCTTGGGTTCTCCAACTATGACAGCCCCCACAAAAGATTCTGTATTTTAAGGGAGTTAATAGTCTTGGCATTTTAATGCCATGTTTTTGAGGACTTAAAACTCACTCACCAAAATGCACTATAATGCGATTGTAATAGACACCTTCTCGTGTCTGCCTCCCACATGTTAATGGTTGGGTACAGGGCACCATACTAGATATTTACATAGATCAGATCATTTTGCCCTCTCAACAACCTATGATGTAGGCTTTATTGCTTGCATTTTATGTATGGGGAAATTGAGACTTGTAACATCAACTAGCTTTCTCAACTTCACATACGTATAAATGATGAAATCAAACCCAGTCACTTGATTCTAGAACCCAGGTTCAACCAGCACATAGCCTTACAGATCCATTTGCCATCTCTCTCATTCAGACTGACTCATTGGCAGCCGTGCTTGGTATATGTGGCCCCATCATCTTGATTACTAGTATTCAGGTTAGATGCCTCATCTCAGGACTGACTGGGGTAATTCTGGATATCTGGAATTGAGATGAAGAGATTTGCATTTGTTTAAATAGCGTTTGGTGAAACAAGGATTTAATGGCAGCCTCAATAGTAACAGCAATATTGGAGACACCTCTTCCCAGATTTTTTATAGACACAATTATTTCAATACTTAAGGAAATCTGTAGAATCTGATAAATTAGACAATGCTACTGAAACCTGTATCTGTTATATGCTTCACTGTTATGCTTGTAATCGACATTTTTAAACACTTCACTTAACTCATGTTAGCAGTCCCAAAGGCACCCTATTTGTGGGTTATCATTCTGAATAAAGCACTGGTAGTTAACTGACTGTTTTCTCTTAGGGTCCCCTCTTAATGTGCTTTTTTCTTTATTATAGAACTTCTAAATGGCTTCCTAATATTTATACATTGTTTAAATAGTATATGTTTAAATATTATAAGCATTATGTCAGCCAAATAACACCCATGTTCTTGTTGGCTTTTCAGGAGTTCAAATTCCTCTTAAGCGCAGTTGCATCTCTTCCTTGGAGTTCTGGGATTTGCCCTCATATCTATACAATGCATTTCTCAGTGTGCTTAAGATTGCTGGAATTACTATTTACAATAGCCAAGACATGGATGTGACCTAAATGGATAAAGAAGATGTGGCACATATATACAATGGAATACTACTCAGCCATAAAAAGGAATGAAATTGAGTTATTTCTAATGAGGTGGATAGACATAGAGACTGTCATACAGAGCAAAGTAAGCCAGAAAGAGAAAAACAAATACGGTATGCTAACTCATATATATGGAATCTGGGAAAATCTTACTGATGAACCTGGTGACAGGGGAGGAATAAAGATACAGATATAGAGAACAGACTTGAGGACACAGAGCGGGGAGGGGAAGCTGGAACATAGTGAGAGAGTAGCATTGACATATATACACTACCAACTGTAAAACAGATAGCTAGTGGGAAGATGCTACATAGCACAGGGAGATCAGCTGGTGCTTTGTGACAAATCTAGAGGGGTAGAATGGGGAAGGTGGGTGGGAGGGAGGCTCAGGTGGGAGGGGATATGGGGATATATGTATAAATATAGCTGATTCATTTTGTTGTACAGCAGAAACTAACACAACATTGTAAAGCAATTATACTCCAATAAATATGTATAAAAAAATACAAACCATGGACTTCCCTGATGGCACAGTGGTTAAGAATCCACCTGCCAATGCAGGGGACACATTCAAGCCCTGATCCAAGACGATCCCACGTGCCACAGAACAACTAAGCCTGTGTGCCACAACTACTGAGCTCTCATGCCACAACTACAGAAGCCCATGTGCCTAGAGCCCATGCTCTGCAACAAGAGAAGCCACCACAATGAGAAGCTCGTGCACTGCAACAGAGTAACCCCCAGTCACTGCAACCAGAGAAAGCCAGCATACAGCAGTGAAGACCCAACGCAGCCAAAAATAAATTAATTAATGAAAACAAAAATACAAGTCATATTCAATAACAGCAAAAAGATAGCTGGAATTGCTTTCTGTTGTTTGCAACCCCGAGTGTCCTGATCCAATAAGAATTAGGTGAGGAGCCCAATATTTATCTAATGTTTACTACCTGTTAGGATATTAACGTAAGTTTACTAATTTAATTCTCATGGTAACCCTGGAAGTATCTGATGTAAACATTTAAGTGATTTGAAGTAGTCAAGATGTTGGCTGTGGTCTGCTGAGCGCCAGAGCCCAAGCACTTTCTCCTATATCGTGCTGTAAACCACCTCAGAAGTAATAAGAGGAAAGAAAGAAAAAACTCAGAAACTCAGAAATGTCACTCAAAAGCTAAACTTCAACATTTGTGAATTATGAGGGCACAAATAAAATATGATGAGAGTTGCTTGCTTCTAAAATACATCACTGCCCCCTCTAAAGCATTAAATAGTAAGTGCCTATTTCTTTATGAGCCTGTGTACCCAGGGTTTATAAAAGCCTACACAGTTACTGTCATAACTTGTACAAAGCAAGAACAAAGAACAACGCCCATCCTTCTGAGAAATGTAGGCAATAAACAAGAAATGAACAAAGAATGAAGAAAAGAAGACACAACTACAGGTAAAACTACAATGTATATAAAGTGATACAGTTATATTGTTTTCAGTTATATTGATGTTTATTTTACTTTAGCTCTTTGCCCACAAGGAAGAGACTCAGACCAAGTTACAGAAAGAGAGTTAATGGCCAGTCAGGTAGACAGGGATCTTAAACAGAAACCCAGGGGTGAATGGGCCTCAGAAAGGTAAGACGGAAAGCCAAAGCATCTCGAGAGACCTGGGAAGCGGACTTGGGCAGATCTTCCCACCAATGTTCCATCTAGCATACGACTTGACTTCTCTTTGTCCTGCCCTTGTGTATTTCTGCTTCTCTCACTGCTGACTAGCTTCCTTGCCCACTTCTCTCTGTTTCTCTCTACCTCATCGCTTCTGTTGTTCTCGGCTTCTACTCGCTCGTGACTTCCATGTACTTAGAGCTTCTCCTACATACTTAGTTTCATCATGGCCCCAGCTCCTCTACCTGGTACCTTTCAACGCTTCCTCACCCGGGACAATTACAGCCTAGTGGGCTCCATGCTTCCCTATTCAAAGTCCTGGAGCTAGAATCTGACTGCCTGAGCTCATCTTTACTCAGACAGAAGTTTTGTTTGTTTGTTTGTGGGCTTTTTTGCCAGGCCTTCTCATATGGAGTTGCCCAGGCCGTGGGTTGGCTGTTATGCTAATCCCTCATCCAAAGAACTCTGGGGTGTGTGTGTGTGTGTGTGTGTGTGTGTGTGTGTGTGTGTGTGAGAGAGAGAGAGAGAGAGAGAGAGGGTGGGGGGAGTGGTGGAGCCAGGATACAGTATAAATATCATCCTGGCCTAAGGCTACCCCCTCATCAGTGGCAGTGGTGGGAAAAGCTGTGGCAGACACCAGGACAGATTGCTTAATCTGGGTTTTTGCCTGAAGTCTCTGTGTATTAATAAAACAACAGGTAATATGTGTCAGCCCCTTCTGTGCGCTTGGCACTATTCTAAATGCCTTTCGTGCACTGTGAATGGCTAATCATAACATTATGAAGTCAGCCCCCATTTTGAAGTAATATTCCATTTACAGATAGAGAAACTGAGGCACAGACAGCGTGCACTCTTAGCCCCTACGTAGATTAGGGGTCATTACGGGAGCTGACATTCGTAAAGTGGAATAGGATGAAGTGATTGCTTGTTTGAGGTATTTCTAATCCCTGATAAGATTTGAGGATTTTTTTAAGCCCCTAAACAAACAGACAATCAAAAAGCCAAGAATGGAGGGTGTTCCACAGTTGGTGAGGTGATGCTCTCAGCATACTACTCAAGATCCAAATAAACTATCTGACCGCACGGATTGTCTGGAGAAGGGTCTTCTTTCCGAAAGGCGGTTGGGAAAATGGACTTAGGAAAATGGAGCTGTAATTGACAAGGACACTCAGGTCTTGCTCTTCTAACCTGGATCCTTGGTTATAAAGAGGGAACAATGGGAAAAGCCAGTTCAGATTCCACCTGCCCTGAAGATGTGCTAAGTTTGCCTCCTCCAAGAAGACTTCCCAGATTATTGCAGGATCTCTCCTGCCTTGGAATTCTCATTGCCCTTATTCTGTGGCTAATACCATAATATGCTCCAGAAAAGAGAAAAGGAAGGAATAATCGTGGCTCCAAAGTCTGAGCTACTTTGTAGCAGCTTCAGCTGTGACGGCAGCAGGGGCCACGGCAGCTGCTGACACATCAGCATTAGCAATTTGGGCAGATGCCCAAAGCCAAAAGCAGACCTGTGTCTGGGGCTTTTTTTAGTCCTCGCGCAGTGCTGCTGTGTTCTCTTCCTCCTGGTGCTCCTATGTCTCTCTTTTCTCTTTGGAGGGCCTGGTCCTGGGTTCTGAGGACGCCGGCAGATCTGTGTGACCTGGTCAAAGACCATGCTGTCTGGGTGAGTCCGCTCAGCGATCAGAGGGAAGGGAAGAAAAACACAGCCAGGAAACAAACTGCCAAATGAACTGAAAGGAAACAGGAGGATATCACGGGACCACGGCGGCCATGGTCACTGTGCATTTGGCGATGGACGTACCGCAAAGGGAAGGGTTAAAGGAGACAGCCTCCCTCTCGCGCCTCAGCAGATGCCTCCTGTGGCGAATGGGCTGTCTCTCATCCTCTTGAACACAGTCTGCTGATGGCTTTCAGGCTGCACCAAACCCTTGATAAAAAGAAATGTGCAATTATGTTCAAAATCCATCCTCCTTCCCTGCCAGCAAATAGCTACTACTCTATTTCCATCAACTGCAATTCTTCTATCAGGGAAATGCCTAGGAGGCTTTTTTTCCTTTCTCTCAAACTTCAGAGTATTTTTTTTTTTTATATTTGCGTGCCTATGTTTTCAAGGAACAAATTCCCTGCAGAAGCAAAGTCACACACCTTATCACGTCTGTTGAACAGTTGTCTATCAGTTATAGAACTGAAAAATGTGAAGACGTCAACGTGGAGCCACTGTGTCTGTAATGCGTGTGTGTGTGTGTGTGTGTGTGTGCGCGCGCGCGCGCGCGCGCGCGCGCGCGCGTGTGTGTGTGTGTGTGTGTGTGTGTGTGTGTTTAAGACTGAATTTTCTTTCTGTGCGGGAGTATTTCTGTATTTTAGAGAAGAACTGCTGAGATCCAATAAGTTTTTTGTTTTTGTTTTAACAGCACAGTGGTATTCTCTTTGGAGGAAAAATATTTTTTAAGTTATTAAAAAATAGACACCTACATGTCTTTGCTTAGTCCAGTGTTTCTCAGCCTCAGCACGTTGCTGTTTTGGGCCAGATAACTCTTTGTTTGAGGGATGGTCCTATGCATTGTAGGATATTTAACCGCATCCAGGACTCTACCCACTAAATATCAGTTCAACTCTTCCCCAACCCCCCAACAAATTGTGACAACTAAACAGTGTCTCCAGACATGACCTAGTATTCCCAAGGGGACAAAAGCACCCTTGATAGAGGACCACTGACAGTATAAAGGCACAGAGCTTTTACACAAGAGGCACTCAATGCAGGAATCTAATTGTGGGCAGACAAAAGTGTTTCTCTCTGCTCTTGAGGAGAAGGCAGAGCATCTAAACTTGGCCTTTTTGGCTAACCTGGTCTGGCCACAGCTTACCTGTCAATTTGGATCTTAAACCATACATCCCCTGCTTTCCTGGCTCCAGCCACACTCCCCTCTGCACGGGGTGTAGCACAAGCTGGTGCCTCTATGTGGAAGGACCTTCCCTCATTTACTTTGCACAGTAACTCCTGTTTACCCTTCAGAGCTCCCTCAAGTGGCACTTCCTCAGGGAAATGACCGTGAGGTCCTCCCTTATTGGATTTCACCCTTTCTTACAAGCCCCTCTCCACACCTCATGTCTCTCCTTCGTAGCTCTAGTCATGGTTGAAATTTTCTATTTGTCTGTGGATTTTTGATGGATGTCTCTCTGCCCCACTAGTCTGTAAGCACCGTGAGGGCAGGGGCCGGGACCAGGTATGTTCTGGTCTTTCATTCTTGTGTTTTCATCTCTGCTACCCAGCATCCAGCACAGTTTCTAGATCACCTTGAGGTATAACGTATTTCAATCAATGAATAAATGATTAAACGACTCAAAGGACTGTTTCTGAACAGACTATTTCAAATACCCTACTTCCTTGTTCTGGTCAGTAAAGAGATTTGAATTCAAATAGATGCTGATATCAAAAAAAGATGTCCTTTTATTTTAAAATCTTTAATTAGCTTAGTTCATTCAATCGATCCCTCAAAGATGTAGGAAATAGCAAGAATATGCATATGATAATTTGGATTGGAATTAGCTAAATCAGAAGCACCCACAACTGTGGGTTCAAAATTGAGTGCATCAGGGTCACCTGGAAGGCTTTTGGAAGCAGATCGAATTGCTGAGCCCTGCCTCCAGAATTTCTATCAGCAGGTCTGGGGTGCGGCCTGCTAATTTGCACTTCTAACAAGTCTCCAGGTGATGCTGAGAATTCCGTTGGAGTTGCACCATTTGAGAACCACTGTCCTAGAACAAGCAGAAGATTGTGGAAGTGCGGACTTCTCTTAGGGGTGGCTTTTCTGGAAAACAAAAAAAACCAAAAACCAAACAAAACCCCCCAAAACAACCAGAAGGACAAAAACTATTCTAATAACTGTTTTACTGGAAATTGAGGTTCAGAACCGTGAAATGACTGGCCATGACCACACAACTAGCTAGTTAGCCATAGAGTCAAGATGCAGATGTTTTCTGTTGGCAAAGCCTGTGTTTTTTTCTCTCACACCCACGTGTCTCCAAGTTGCCTAATGAATAGAATTGCTGAAGGCACGTGTTAAATATACAGGTGAACCTCCTGATGAATCAGGTTTGGGAAACACTGCACTGGCTTTACTTCGTGCCTCCCACTCAGAGACACGCTCTGGGGCTGGGGCTTCCTCCAGCCCCATCTTCTTCCGGAGCCGCCCCTGGCCTGCTCCATCACTCAGCTGTGACACCCACAACCTACTTGGTACTTCAGCTGGGATCTTTCCAGAGATAAGCAAGCCTGTGTGGGAGTTATGCAAAGCTACAAGGTAAAAGGAGCTGTTTTAATTTTTCTGAGCATCGAGTTTTATTTCTTCGTGAGCAATTTAAGACATTAAAAACAGAGCTATTATAGACTGTAACTGTGCGTGCGTGTGTCTGCACACACGCGTGTGTGTCTGCTTGCAGTGAACTCATTTCCCATCATACAACCCTTCTTTTCTGTTGTTTGGGTGATCTCTGCTGTTGGGGTAATTTGGTGACAAGTTTGAATGCATTTTGGCTCAATACATGAGAGGATTTTTATAGCATCTAGGAAAACAGTGAGGACATCCAAGGATAATTTACTCTTAATCAGGGGTTTGTAGGCCACTTTCATTCCTGAAAAGCAGATAAAAAGCAAATCAGATGTAGTACCTAATTTCAAGAAGTTACAGTTCAGTGGGGTTCGGGTTGCCCGATAAAATACAGGAAGCCCAGTTAAATTTTGATGTCAGATAAGTGTATTCCAGGCAATACTTAGATATACCTATACTAAACAATTATTTATTATTTAAATAAATTCAAATTTAACTAGATATCCTGCTTCTCCCCACCCACATCTAGCAATCCTAAGTGGGGCAAGAAAGTGAGTATCCGTGCGAGTATAATACAATTCCAATATTGATTAGACATTGAAAATTACTTCGTTGGAACTGCAAAGGAAGTGATTTCAAAGGAAGCAGAGGCCACATCTGATGGCTAAACAAAAGGAATATGATGCAGGGGCTAAAACAGGAGTTGAGCCTTAAAGAATAAGCAAGATTTGGAGGAAGCAAGACATGGGAGGGTGTCCCAAGTAGAAGGAAAAAATAGGAGAGAGGAAAATATAGAGGAAATTTAGTTCACCGGAGTATAGATTCTGTGTCAAGCATGTAAAGCTGAAAAGGGGTGAAGCCAGAGTGCAGAGGCAAAGGCATTTGGATTCATCAGCTTCATAGGTATGAGGGAAAATCTGATGGTTTCATAGGATCTGGGCTTCAAAGGTTAATCTGCTAAGGGTCTATGGAATGGGCTAGAAAGAGAAGATCAATTAGAAGCCTATTCCAATGATCTGTGTCAGCTTTTTCCTCTGAGTCACAGCTCTTTAGTGGGTTGTCAAATCAAGTTAATTGTTCATGACCAGCACTTTTAAGGAATGAAACAAACAAAAGAAATCAGAAATTCCAGTATATATCAGCAGTCATCACATTTAAGTGTCGCTTTCATAAATATTTGCTTGGCGTGTGTGTGTGTGCGCCTGATGGGGCATGACAGAAGATGTGCTTCTTACAGAGACACGGTCCAAAATCTTTGAAGGTCCACGTTCTACGCAGAGGATAGGTCAGTTGGTTTCTTTGCCTTGTGCATGCCATCTTCTAAAGAGCCTATTCTCTGCCACTGACTTTGGTTCAATGTGCTGTGTGATTCCTAGCTCAGACCAGGGTGAACGTCTGACCCAAGAGCAACCATTATATAGACTGGAGCTGAGCCAATCATCCCATCCACTTCTGGTCCCTATGTGACCAGACTGCTGTTTCTGACCCTTGGATGTCTGTGTGATTGCCTATTTTGTCTGTGTGTGTTTATTTGCAATAAATTTCCTTTTTTCTTAGGCAAGCTTGAGCAGGTCCAATTCCTTGTTACCAACTGGTCTCTCACTAAGGCAGACTACTTGGGCAATGATGATGCTGATCAGTAAGTATTTATGGTGGAAGTAGAGGGAAGGAGATGTACTAAGAGGACCTGAGAGCTGAATAATAATAGTAAGTTATTATTTATTTGATACCTCTGTGTGCCCAGAACAGCAGGATAGATAATCCACTTGTTGTGACCACCATAAATGTGAATCCTGCCCACCACTCTACAAGTTCTATACTTTTACAGATTTAGGGACTGAGTCTCCAAGAGATTAGGGAAACAGTCCTGGTCGCCTTGCTAGTCAGTGACAACAGGGACTTGCCCAGGGCTCATCATCTTCCATTCTTAGTGTTGACATCCCTTGATGTGACCAGTGAAGGGCAAACAGAAAGCCCGGATGGTAAGACCCCCAGCCCCAGGGACCATGAAAGGAGCCCAAACTCTAGCTCTGTCACTCTTCCCCTTTTCATTTCTTTCAAATTACATTCCGACAGCCGTCCATCAATCCTGCAGCAGGATACTGTTGCCATACAACCCCAAATGAAGTGGAAATGCCTATTATACAGTTCATGTGACAACCATCAAGCCACACAATGCAGATTTACCAAAAAAAATGAAAAACAGTCTTTAGAAGTGATTTGTCTTCTCCGGTTGCTGGTTTCGGTGCTACACCAGCTCCACGTGGAAGATTAACAAGGCCCATCCGCAGGTGCATGACGGTCTGACGCTTCAGCCCTCACATCTGCTCTTGGTCTGATGAGCAGCGTGGCCACCGCCACCCATTCTGACCGCAGCTACAGGAGGACCCAGGGTTGCTGTGTTCTATCTTTCTGCAGCAAACCTTGAATGGGCCTTTCTCCTTCAGGATGTAATCCACTTCCTTAGTACGACGCTTAGGTGCCTCCGGAACCTAAAACTGACCTGAAATGTAAGAACGCTCGACTTACATTCAATAGCCCATCCATGCATCTGTGTGTTTGTGTATGTATTCGCGCAGAGGACATTTACTGTGTCCCTACCATGTGGCATCCCTTTTCTAGCCACTGGGTGTTCTGAAAGTAATAATAATAATAATTGGGATTGTGATGGCTAATATTTATCAACTGCCTGACACAGGCCAGGTACTACACTAAGCAATTTATTTGCACTAACCAATGTGGTGTTTATAAGTATAGGAAGTGGGTACTATGATCATCCGTGTTACGATTAAGGAACCCAGACCTGAACGAGGGTGTCAATCTTCCTAGGGGTCACACAGTTAACAAACGGCAGACAAGATTCCAGCTCAGATCTTTCTAACTCCAGAATCTAAATATTGAGCAGTTGTTCCCCACTGTATCTCCAGAATGAGATCTAGATAGTTCCTGTCCACAAGTAGCTTACTCCCTAGAAGGACAAATAGGTGTGTAAATGTAATGACATGCACATGAAAACTATGATGGTGGGCGTATGGAAAGAAAGGCTCAATCTCATCTAATTGGTTGACTGGTTCTCCCCAGGGACCAGCAGCAACGTTTTACTCTCTGCCTTTGCTTACGGACTTTTCCCTGCCCAGAGTCCCCACCCAACTTCTCTCAATTTGTCCAATCATTCTACTTTAAGGCAGGTGATATCTTTCCTTACCTCTGGCAGACTTAGCTAATCAGACACGAAGCTCTTTCCTGCGTAATGTGTACATACCTCAGGATTCTTCTCCTTACAGCCTTCAGGGCAGCTGTCCGTAATAAGAGTTGGCACATAAATATAGTTTGTCTCTCAATGCTAGTCTACCTTGATTCATGTCAACAATGAGGAAGTGGAGGCTTGGAGAGTGGGGGGTTCCCCAAGACAGACCTAGGTCTAGAAGCCGGGCATCCTCCCTCCCGACCCAGGACTCATCCTCCGGCCCCACCCCTCCCCATTCTTAGCCTGGCCCTGTCACCTATTCCCCATCACGAGAACTGATGATCCGTGAAACCCAAGTACAGAGAGAGGGAGAAAAGAAGTAAAATGCCAATTACTCAATCCCGACAGACTGGGTGCCTGCTTGCAAGCTGCACGGGGATACACCTACGGAAAATGTCTTTAATTAGAGCCAGATTCCGATGAAAGGTTGGCAGTGTCTCTGAAATGCTTGTTTGCGTTTACGTGCACAGAACACTATGCATGTATATCATTTCCACGCCGTATTTGAGTTGAGGAATATTAAATATTTATTCTCTATCAGTTACTGAGTGACATACAGCTCAGCTTTCCTATTTACCAACACGACTCATTTATTTAGCCCATGGCTGCTGTTCCAGTGGAAGGTTGGCAATCTCACTCTCAGCAGATCCTTAGGTACTTAAAGAAAATGTCAACTTGCGAAGGAAGGCATAGAAATCATATACCTGTAAGATAAAGTGAAGGCGTGCCTACTCCTGGTCGTCTAATCCCGTGGTGTGATAGGAAGGGCCCTTAGCATCCGGAAGATTGAGGTTTGTGCCAAAATTCTGTTCCTGCCACCTACATGATCTTGGACAAGTTAATTAACCTCTCTGATTCTTTCTTTTTTTATTTTTTTTGTTTTTTGGGGGTACACCAAGTTCAATCATCTGTTTTTATACACATATCCCCGTATTCCCTCCCTTCCTTGACTCCCCCCCACCTCGAGTCCCCCCCACCCTCCCCGCCCCAGTCCTCTAAGGCATCTTCCATCCTCGAGCTGGACTCCCTTTGTTATACAACAACTTCCCACTGACTATCTATTTTACAGTTGGTAGTATATATATGTCTGTGCTACTCTCTCGCTTCGTCTCAGTTTCCCCTTCACCCCCCACCCCCCCCATACCTCGAGTTCTCCAGTCCATTCTCTGTATCTGCGTCCTTGTTCTTGTCACTGTAACCTCTCTGATTCTTGTTCCTCTTCTCTCTCAGGGAGGCAATATTGATGTGAGATGAGAGGGACTATATGGCATCTGACATTTTAATTTTCTTGCTGAAAATATTATCTTTTTGCCTACTTTATGTAAGGTAGCAGTAGCCAGCAATTAAGTGCTTACTACATTCTAGGCCATAAGGGCCCCTGCATCGTGGGGTCCCTGTACATGTGTTAGTTTGAGCTTCCTCACTACAGTAGTGTTTGGGTCCCCAGGGTGAGCATCTTGAGAGGCAGTGCAAGTCAATGTGACCTGACCTGGAAGTCACATAGCATCACTTGTGCCACAATTGATTGGCTACAGCAGTCATGAGCCCACCCAGGTACAAAAAGAGAGAAACAGGCTCCACCAAGGCTAGAAAAATGACAACATTCTCTTTGTGGAAGAATGTGTGGGACTAGAAATATCACTGGAGAATCTTGCTGCAGAATATGTGTCATGAGGGCAAGAAACGATGGATGTTTTGTTCCCTATGCGGTTCCTTGTCTAGGAGAGAATTGACTCCTAGGAACACAGTGCATTTTTGTGGCATCAATGAAAGAATGCCAGTTTCTAAGAACTGTGACTTGTCAAATGCCTTGTTTTATGGAAGATGAAACTGAGACCCCCCTGAAAAGAACAAATTTGTGCAAAGGCCAAGCTCGGACTAAATCTGACATTCCTGCTTCCAGTCTCATGTTCTTTCCACATCCCAAGTTCTGCCTATCTTGGATGAAGGTACTGGGAACATCTGAGAGTAAAAAACCACATTGTGATTCAATGTCTGGCAATAATGACCAATTTTGGAGCTCCCGGAGAGCTTCTGGAAGTAACAACCCTTCTCCCAACAAAATATCAGCACTATAAATTGCTACTTGTTAAGAAACTTGTGGGCGTGCACCATATTCATAGAAATAACTGGAAACTGAGAGAACAATTATTATAGGATTGATCGCCCATGGCTGACCCCAATGAGATTTGGATGGTCCTATATTGGGAGGTACCAATGGACCAAATGATGTGATATTTTTTAGAAGAACCATTGCTTGCCCTCTGAATCAGATTTGAAGCAATTTGAGCCAAAAACTGCATGGGATTGCTGGTGGAATTTTTTGTAGCTCCTGTGAAATATATGTTTAGAAAGTAACTGCTAGGCTCTTTGAGACGTTTTAGTGTCCTGGTTTCAGAAGACTGCACAGTGTTTATGTCATCCAATTAAATTAGTTTATTAGGTTAGTGTTAGATGATACTGTTAAATATCACCTAGAGCTTGAAGACAGTAAGTCAGAGGTCAGAGCAATGCCCACAACAGTCGCCATTTAGAGTACTAGTAGGATGAAAGATAAACAAGGCAAAAACTCGTGCACAACAGCAGAATAGTGGTTAAACACGTCGACTCTTCCACCAAGTTCCCTGGACTCAAATCGTCCCTCCATTACCCATGACTGTTTGAATTTTGCAAGTTGCTTAAAATTCCTGTCCCATGGTTTCTATAATGGAGATGATCATAGCGTACCCCCGTGGTGTTATCTGAAGATCATGAAAAGTCACAAATATAAAGTATTTAGGGCAGTGCTTGGGATACACAAATGGCTATGTGAATGTTAGTTGTGATTATTATTACGTGAAGAAGTCATCCATCTAAACATCTGATCACCTCCCAGCAAAGATTTGTAGTAAAGCTGAGACACAAACTCCAAAGCCCTGTACCCACCCTCTATGCCTTGACATCCTCCACTAAGAAGACACTTTTTTGCCTTTCCAGGGAGCTGTATTTGCAGTTATCATTCGTTGAAAAGTTATCCATCATCTGGTGTGATAGACCCTTTTCCTACAGACATTGGCAGACGGGGAGGAGCAGATGTTGAACTTCCAAGAACCAATGTCTGAGGTTCACTGAGCTGAGAAGTTCCCCTAAAATGAGTCTGTGGGGGACAGGAGGCCAGGAAGCAGCCCATGGGACCCCCAGACTGGAAAGAGTTAAAGCATGGTGGGCGGTGTGGGCCATCCGCCTCTGCTTAAGAAAGGAAGAGGCTTATGACTCTTGCTTCACCCCTGGTGGCGGCTGGGTAGACGATGCTCTCTTTGTTTGCCCCATGATCTCCACGTACATAGAGGGAGGGCCCACCTGCCCTGACTTCTTTGCTAAGTCCTCCTTTACCTGGGGACTCTGCTGAGAGTCCAAGTGTCACTTCTTGCCTGTTCCTACAGAATCACTTCCAGAGGTGGGGAGGGGGACGTCAAGCCTTGACACTGAGCAGAAATCTGAGTTGTCAGACCCGTGTTCCTTTCCCGAAAAATTTGGGTACAATGGAATATTACTCAGGTCTAAAAAAGAATGAAATGATGCCATTTGCAGCAACATGGCTGGACCTAGAATATACTACGCTTAGTGAAAGAAGTCAGAAAAAGACAAATACTATATGATATCACTTCTATGTGGCGTCTAGAAAGTAATACAAAGGAATGTATTTGCAAAACAGACTCACAGATATAGAAAACAAACTTCTGGTTACCAAAGGGGAGAGGGAATGAGGGAGGGACAAATTAAGGGCATGGGATTAACAGATACAAGCTACTATATATCAGAAAGATAAGCAACAAGGATTTACTGCACAGCACAGGGAACTATACCCAGTATCTTGCAATAACCTATAATGGAATTTAATCTGCCAAAATACTGACTCATGATGCTGCACACCTGAAACTAACACAATATTTTAAATCAAATATATGAGGGTAAGTCAAAAATTATCCACACTCTGGCTGTAGAATTTATAGAAGTTTTAATATAACCAGAGTGTGGATAATTTTTGATTCACCCTTGTACTTCAATTAAAAAAAAAAAAAAGGTTCAACATTTAAAAAGAAAATCACTGAGCTTTCTTACCTGCTAAGTCCTTCACTGTATTCTCTTAACAACCTCATGAAGTAGGTACAATGGGTGTACCCATTTCATAGATAAGAAAACAATGGCTCGAGGAAGTTAACTTGCCTAAAGTAACACAAGAAGAACAAAGCTGAGATTCAGAGCGAGGTCTGCCCAATTCCAAAGCCCATGTTATCAAGACGTGGGTGAAACTGTACCCATAAATCAGAATCCTTATTGTGACCCGGATGCTCTAGCCTCCTCTTTCCTCTCTGACCTCTTGCCTCTCCCTCCTTCACTCCAATCCAGCATGACTGGCCACCTCATTATTCCATGAAGATGCCAGGCCCAGCCTTGCCTCAGGCCATGTCTCTAGCTGTTCTCTAGCTGGAACCTTTGTCCCCCCAGATATCTGCTTCCCTCATGTTCCCATCTTCAGAGCATGATGGGAATTTTTTTGGTTTTTTAATATTTTATGTATGTATGTATGTATTTTGTTATTATTTTTGGCTGTGTTGGGTCTTAGTTGTGGCATGCAGGATCTTTTGTTGTGGCTCATGGGCCCTTCACTGCAGCACACGGGCTACTTTCTAGTTGTGGAGTGCAGGTTTTCCTCTCTCTGGTTGTGGTGCTCAGGCTGCAGGGCATGTGAGCTATGTAGTTTGCAGCACGTGGGCTCTCTCGATGTGTGGGAGCTCAGTAGTTGTGGTGCTCAGGCTTAGTTGCCCCATGACATGTGGGATCTTAGTTCCCTGACCAGGGATCGAACCCACGTCTCCTGCATTGAAAGGTGGATTCTTTACCACTGGACCACCAGGAAAGTCCCTGATGGGAATTATTTTGAACTGTTCAATACTGCAAACTGCCTCCTCATCCTCCACCAACCCTGACCTCCTTAGCGAGCTCAATTTTTTCTCTTTTCCAAACACGTAACTTCCTCCCACACTGTGTAATTTACTTATTTACAGATGTATTGTTTTTCTGTTTCTTCACCTAAAATGTAAGCCCAGTGAGTGTAGGGATCCTTATTTGGTTCACCGATGGTCCTGAATACCTGTAACAGGACCTGGCACATAGTAGGTGCTCAATAAATAGTTGTCAAGTGGAATGAATAGCTCTCCCCTACATGTACATTTGCCTTTATTCAACCTTTCTCTCTTCTTATCCTTAGAAGTTTTCACATGCCTGAATTATGTTCCACAAAAATCTTGCAGATATCTCTGAGTATTTGGAACCTGATTACATTATATTGACATTTACATGTAGCATTTTCCTTCACAGTCTTTCAGGTTTCCTTCCTTCCTTCCCTCCCTCCTTTCCTTCCTTCCTTCCTTCCTTCCAAGATTTTACAAGCTGTCTACCATATGCCTGACACCCTATCACTTTCTGGGGATGAGGTGATGAAGGCATCACGATCTTTGACCTCTAGAAGAGCACTAACTGCCTTAGGTCAGATGCACCAGAGGAGACCCCAAGACCAGGATTCATTTGCAAGTGATTTCTTCCATGCTCTTGGGAGAAACCAGTGAAGGAATAGGGGAATCAGGACAGGGGATGGGGAGAAAGCCAATCACAGGGGCCATTTCAGACAAAATCTCAGCCTCAGACTGGTCATGCCAGAGAGGGCTAGACTCTAAATTACCTCTCAGAGTTTGTCCCTGCCGGAGGCGGGAGAGCTGGGCTTTCACACCCCACACCAGTTAGTCCTGGGCTAAAGGACGCCCTGGAGGATGCTTCCACCTCTGTACCTGAAGCAGCTCTGGTAGCACCAGGCCAGAGAGAGCAGGTGCAGGCTCACCCAGCAGACGTGGGAGGGGCCCAGGTGATGGGGACCCCAGGGCACCTGGGTGGGACATACACAGTGGCCACTCCCCTTCGTTGTCTTCAACATTCCCTTTGGAACTTGACTGCTGTCTCTTTGGTTCTTTACACTATTCCCCCACCCACCACCATCCCCACCCCCATGTCTTCCAGGTGTCTTCCGTCCCCCACATAGGTACATTTATTGAGCACCTATAACAGACCAAGCCCTGTGCCAGGGGTTGAACGTGGAGTTCACAGCCCGCTGCTGCTTGTAGAACAATGCCACGTATCTTCACCACGGGAATGGCTGTAGCCAAAATCACCCCCATTTGACATTTGTTCTGTTGAATGCTTTCCCCAGCTAGAGGACTTTCAATTACCTTTCTTTTTTTCTCTCTAGATAGCTGGTATTTATTAAGCATTGTATAGCTTATTTAATTCTCACTGGAACACAATGGCATATGTACAATTTTCCTCATTCTACAAACAAGGTGAATGGGGTTCAGAGAGTGTAAGTGTTTCGGAGCTTTAAACGGAGCAGCTGGGGTACCAACCCAGGTCAGAATCACCCCACCATCCATGCCCCCTTTTTTCTCTCTCTGGGAGAACATGGGATAGAAGGAGGAAGACGGGTCTTAGGTGGGGGCGCTCTGGCCAGGACTTCGATCCACCTTCTCCGGGTAGTCAGGGAGTTAGAAGAAGCCCTTTCTCTTCTGTCTCTGGCTTGTGGCTTTCTGGTCTTGGGTGGTCATAATCTGGTTTCAGACAACTATGAAATTGATTGCCTTTCTTTAAAATATATTTGATTTCATTGTGTCAGATCCTGAGCTTCTATTAGGGTATTTAGAATTCCTCAAAAGTTTTATGTCACCTACAGATTTGTTCAGTAACAAGTTATTGAGAAAACTATCAATAGAGTTGTATTTATACACAGTTGTATTTATACATATCTATACATAGACATCGGTTGGCACATGTGCGATTAAATAGCACTTCTGGAAGCAAGTGCTTCATCTACTCTACCTACCTGTACTATTGTCCTCGTCCATTTTTTTTCTTTTCTTTTTAGCTTTGTGACAACATTTGTCACACTGATTTGATACAATCCAGATGTGCTGTGTCTATATTATTCTCCTGACTTTCCAGACTTGTGACCGTCATAGAATTTAATGGGGAAAAAAAGAAAAACAGCCTTGTATTTAGGAAAGCTTGTTTCAAGTACTGAATCTATCTCATGTCACATGTTACCTGAGCAAAACTCTCTGAATCTCACTTTTCTTGCTTATAAAATGGGAGGAAAAAATAAGACTATCTCATAGGGATGTTATAAGTGTCTGATAAGTACATTAAAAGTGACCAATTAATGGTCACTTAATTTATTAATTTCCTAGACTGCTCCCATTTTTAAGAAAAAGGAAAGGAAGTTATAGATTTGCCTCTTTATCCATAAAGAACTATACTATATCAGTTATCTATTGCTACAATAGGTACAGTAACAAACAACCTCAAACCTTCATTGGTATATAGTGAAGTAACATTTATTTATGCTGATAAATCTACAGGTCAATGAGGTGGTTTTGCTGACCTTGGCTGGGATCAACTGATCTAAGCTGGGTTCACTTATGTCTGAGGTCAGCTGGCGAGTTAGCTGGGGCTGGCTGGTCTAGGATGGCCTCTCCTGCAAGCGGTCTCTCCTCCTCCAGCAGGCTAGCCTGAGTTTGTCCCCACTGCATAGGTCCAAGAGAGAGAATAAAAGCACGGAAGGTGTTTTGAAAGCCCAAGCTCAGAAAGAGTATACCATTAGTCTGCCACATACTATTGGCTAGAGCAAGATACAGAACAGCCCATATTCAAGAGGTAAGGAATTTGAACTCCATCTCTTAATGGGAAGTGTTGCAAAGTCACATTGCAAAGGCAATAGGTACAAGGAGACCATTAGTGGGAGTCAAAAATGCAATCAACCTATCAGAGGTACTTTCATTTTTCCTTCTTCATACATGTCCTCTTCCTGGCATACAAGGCCTTCACTGCTCTGTCTCCACCTTGCTGATATGATGCTTTGGCCTTTACTCTTCAACATGAGCCTTCTACTCTGAGCAGCTCAAGCTCTGAACTTTGTCTCAGTGGCTCCCAGGAGCAGCATAATTCTCCTCCCTCTCACCCATCCAAGCCCTACTCATCCTTCTAGTCTTGGTTCAAATCTTCCTTCCTTCCTATAACCATCCCAGACTTCTCTTGACCCCTCCCTACCCTGAACTCTGGTTAATACCTGCAAATCACTCAGGTCGATCTACAAGTTAATAAAAGTTGGATGCAGTCAGGAAATTTAAAAAGTCCACTGGCCAACCCTAGAAGATGGCAGAGAAGGAAGCTCACGTAGGGAAGCAGCATATAATATTTTGACAAAGTGTCAGCAGTTGGACCAACTTGGGTTGAATCCCTACTCACACACGTACAAGCTGTGTGACTTTGGACAAGTTACTCAAACTCTCTGAACCTAAAATATATCATCTGTTCAATGAAATACTATATCATAGAATTTTCTTGGGGATTAAAGAAGATAATGTACAGAAAGCACTCAGCACAGTGCCTGACACATAGTGTTCAGTGAATGCTAGCTACAGCTATAAGTGCCGCTTATGTTAGTAATTTATTCGTCTCCTACCTTTCCCCTGATACCTTTATCTGCAGGAGGTAAGCCAAAGTCACCAAGCCACTCATTGCCTTTTTATTTTGACTACCCTCGTGAGTTACACTAGAGAGAACCTCCACTTATTTGATTAAAGTGTTATTCAAAATGTCAAGATTTACTAGTTGGGAATGGGAGAAATCAAATGCACTCTTGTGGTATTATATTTAGTCATCTTGGCTGGTTTAATCACACTGAATTGGGCTCCAAACGCCAATCTAACCTTAGCTATTTGGCAAGATTAGTCACAATGATTGATCGCCTCCTGAGATGTGAGTCTTTTCACGTAGCTCCTAAGATGAGCAACCTTTTCCTGGGATAATCTGTTTTCCTCCAAAAGATTGCCACTTTCAGATGATTAGAAGCACATCAGTGTTCTGAACCAAAGAAATTTGTTTAAAACTTTATAATATGCAACATGTTTAGCTTAAATCCAGGAGAGAGTAAAAATGATACACAGACTTTCTGATCAGCTAGAATTGAATTGTATGCTCAACAGGGCCAATGGTCAAGATCATATTACCAAGTGATATGTATGCAATGATAGCACAGGGACTTCCCTGGTGGCACAGTGGTTAAGAATCCACCTGCCAATGCAGGAGACACAGGTTCAAGCCCTAGTCCGGGAATATCCCCCGTGTTGCAGAACAACTAAGCCTGTGCACCACAACTACTGAGTCTGCGCTCTAGACGCCGCAAGCCACAACTACTGTGCCTGCATGCCATAGCTACTGAAGCCTGTGCCCCTAGAGCCCATGCTCTGCAACAAGAGAAGCCACCACAGTGAGAAGCCTGAGCACCACAATGAAGACCCAATGCAGCCAAAAAAACAAAAGCAAAACAGCACAGTGCCTGGCAAGCAGCAGACCATCAGTTCACACATTTGGGATGGATGGTTGGATGGATGGGTGGATGAACAAATGAACTATACTACAATAAAACCCAAAATTTCTAATGAAAACAATATTACAGGTCTTAAGCCACTCTGAATCCTTTAATGATCAAAGCAGGATATTAATTAATTTACTAAAATCCCCAGTTTACCAGGCCAGTGGCTCTCTCAAGAAAAGGAAATCAGATTATATTATAAATACTGTAATTACCTTAACAATCTTCCTTTGGGGATTTTTTTCCCCTTCTAATCTATACTACACATCGCCTCTAAATTAATCTTCTTGGAATTTAATCTTTTATTAATTTATTCCTAACACCACCTATCATTTCTTTCTCTCTCCTACTTCTTCAACTCATTCATCAAAGATTTCAATTAGACAGTAATAACATTCTATTTAAGGCTGATATTTCCATTTCAATGGGAGTAGGTAATGCCCAAAGTAGAAATGTCTTAGAAAAGTACTGTTTTCCCAGAATGACAAGTATCCCTCACAAACAATATATTTACCCTCTCGCTCTCTTTTTTATTGCAAACTGTTTAAACAATTAGGAATCTCCCAGGAGCAAAAAGCATCATCCTGCAGGCTGAGATCCTCCTATGGCATGTGGCAAAAAAAACAGACATGAGCAACGATTTTGCAAATAGAAAATTAGACTGATAACTGACTCTCTTAGAAAGCTAAACTTTTGCACTACCCTGGTAGATTAGCTTATTCTACTAAGACCTTATGAAATAATTAGTATCCACTTTCCAGAATATGTTTATAACAATGATAACAATAACACCTACTGTTTATCAAATACTTCTCTGCCTGTCAGCCACTATGCTAATGGTTCTACATCTGTTTACTGAATCCTCACTTCTCTATGGAATAGTTATTGTTATCATTGCAGTTTCATAGACGAAGAAGCTGAAGCTCAGAAACGTTGAGTAATCTGCCCAAGGTCATCCACATAGCAAGGAGCGGAACAGAATTCAAAAAGAAGCTCTCTGACACTATTGCCTGCTCTCTTAATCCCTGGCTATATTGACCTCATATATTTCCTCTAAATGGCAGGAAGCTGGAAAGAGAAATGGCATGAATATTTCAACATTTCTTTCTTGATCCCTTCTTTAAAGACGGAAGGCCACTGCCCTGGGCCCCGTTAACCACTCTGATCAATAGATCAATGAGTGTGGACAAAGGAGAAAGGGAATGAATGCAAACATTTTAGCAGTGAACATATATCCGGTCCTGTGCTCAGTGTTTTCCAATTATGTCTTTTAACCAACACACCAGCACTGCTCTTAACACAGTACCTGCCACAGAGTAAGTACCCACTAAATATGTGTTGAATCGGAGAGCCTAACAAATATTTCAAAGTAGAGGGCATCAGATGACACATCCCGGAGCACCTCAATAGCTAATTCTTTGTTCCTTTCCACAAAAGTTGTAGGGACTGAACCTCCTGATCAGGAGACCTGTGAAAATACACTTCGTGAACATGGACTGTTTAGATGGAAAAAAAATAATGTAAAAAGTGAATATATTTTTCAGACTGTAGACATGGCTTAGGCTTCCCTCTATAAACCGCCAGAAATAATGGCCCAAAGTTTGTTAGTTAAAATATGAAGGGTGAGTGGGCTCTGCGACAGGGTCCAGAGTCAGATTTCATGGGTTAGTTGTCAAAGCAGGGGTTCCAGAGTTCAGAGCAGGTGGCTAGAGTTGTCCCACGGACACGGAGAGATGAAGGGGTCCCCACTCTAGGGAGAGAGTTCAGACACAAGATCCAGACTTCTCACAGCTCGTCTAACCCAGTTGGCAATGGATAAAAACATGAAGCAGCCTTCTGCAAGACAGAGCAGGTCAGCTGACCATTCCATTCCCTGCCCCACATTAATGGCAAAACGCTCCTCCCACCTGCCTGCCCTCTCATCCCTACCCCTTTCTTTTAATCCTCCATGTATTTGAGAGTGATGGATGGAGAAAGAGAACCAGAAGCAGCCATCTCTATTTATAGCTTATTTTTTTCCCAGCAAACCTTAGGATAATAACAATAGCTACCAAGAGAACGACGCCAAAAATGTGAAGGCCTTTGAAAATCAAATCCAGGAGAGAAGCAATGTCCCCCATTTTACAGATGAGAAAATGGAGGCTCAGAGGATGTAAGTAACTTGCTTGAGGTCATATTGTGGACGGCAGAGCTGGAATTTGAGTTCAGATCTCTCTCTCCAAAATGTATACTCTGATTCAGTGTAAAGAGGATAAAATAGAAAGCTTTCCAAAATATGTGTTCAATTTGGAACTCAAAACAGATCTTATGGAGAGGTGGTGATAAAAATCAAGGAACAAGATTGATTATGGACATTCTGCTTTGGCAAGCACTTCAACACTAAAATAGCTGGAGCTAAAACAACAGATCGGGGTGTGGAGCTTGTGGGGTGGCACCAAACAGATTGTTTAAAGAACCTTGTTAAAGGAAACTACTATCTATTTATAGAGCACCGAAGGTGGAAAGGGCGGGAAAAAACCCTATATCACACAATCTACCGTGGTGGTGTTAAACTCCTTGAATATTTTGGAACTGGAGGTTTAAATTATTTGTAAAATAAGTTAAACCAGAAGAGTATTTACCTAGCAGAAGAAAAATGTCACCAGCCAGAGTCGTCTTCTTCTTGGTGGTCATGACCTCCTGCAATTATTAATATGAAGAGAACAAAACTAGAAACATTATTTGCCAAGCCATGTGAGTCCTAAGAAATATTTTGTCCCCATAAGAGCCACACACACACACACACACACACACACACACACACACACACACGAAAACACACAGGCGAAGGCAATAATGCAACCACTCAAGCCCAGTTCAAAGGAAGAATCTTCAATAAACTTCTGAGTAGATTGAAACCCTCTCTAAAATAAAGGAAGACTTGAGAAATTGTCACAGGATGCAGAGAACTTGGGCGCATTACTAGAGATGTGGGAGGTATAATAACTAAATGCAGTGGAAATTCCCAAATGGAATCCCAGAAGAGAAAGAGGACCTTAATGGAAAAACTGGCAAGATCCAAATAAAGTCTGGAGATTGGTTAATAATGAGCCAATGTCATACATTTTCTCAGTTTTGGCAGCTATACCATGGTCACATACAATGGGAAAAAATAGGTGAGGGGTATATGGAAACCACCTGTCACTATCTTTGCAACTTTTCTGTAAATCTATAATTAGCGCAAAATAAAAATTTACCTTAAAGTACCCGTTAGAGCCCACTGCAATATTTTTGCAATGGTCTCCCAAGTCAGTGTTCTCTTCCTCTGTCACCATAGCAACCTGCATCCTGTGACAAGTGAGGGGGTCACAAGAGAGGAGGAAGAAGCAAACAGGCAAGTGTGACCTTGGTCCCTAATCAAGGGACTTTGCCCATAGAGGACTCCTCCAGCAAGTTTGTTTTCTATTGTTGATACTTGGTATCTTGGGATATTTAACACCTGCCTACAAACATGGGAAATATTCCAGTTTGTGCTCCTGATTGTTTTGGCATTTAAGGCTATTGCTTAGTTTGTAAGTGTTGTGCCTGATTTCAAGAATCAACAGCCATAAAAATGTTCCTATACCGTAAATGTACAAATCCCATAGGAAGAAGGGCTGAACTTTCTAAGAAAAAGACAATGGGGAAGACCCCAACCTTAGATATGGCGATCTCAAAAGTTAGAAAGCTATTATGATGTCCAACTTGGAAATCAAAGAGAAAAAAAATGACTGGCTAAATTCTAATTCTTTGAGGGAGAGGAGGAAAGATGCAAAAATCTCTCACAATGAGGAAAAATCCGGAAAGTATTCAGGACATTGGATGCTGTCTTCTGATAATTCTGTCATTTAACATCGACTAGTTACTTACTAAATTCTCACTATGTGCTAGTTGGATTCATGTATATACATGATTCTTTTCACTTAAAGAGTGATTAACAGTTTTTAGAAAAAGTGTCTATAATAAACTGCCCAACAGAGGCATCATATTTGCTGAAACGTAGGTGATTCCCCAAAATGGGAGATAAAACCAAAAACTATGATGCATGCTGAATTCAGCATACACTGAGGAAAGTATGTAAACTTTACCATGTGATAGACACGTTACTTTTGATTTTAAATGTAATGAGACAGAGAATATTGTATGACTTTTTTGTAATATGCCTGGAATAGAGAGGGTGCACTCCATCATAATATATACAGTCATCCACGTAGATGGGTTGCAGAAGCGCTCTTGGGTACCAAAATGCATGGATACTCAAGTCTCTTATGTAAACTGGTGTGGTGCAGTCAGCCCTCTGGATCCATGATGTGAAACCCCAGGATGTGGCGGGCAGAGTGCATATATTGTATATGTATATTTGTATATATACCCATATAAATATATACACAGAGACACACACAGACACACATAGATATAGATGATATAGATCTAGATATAGATGTATATATATCTTCCTCGACTTACAGTGGGGTTAGGTCCTTGTAAATCCATCATAAATTGAAAATATTAGTTGAAAATGCATTTAATACACTTAACCTACAGAACATCATAGCTTAGCCCAACCTACCGTAAACATTCTTCAGAACACTTACATTAGCCTACACTTGGGCAAAATCATTTAACATAAAGCCTCTTCTATAATAAAGTGGTGAATATATCATGTAATTTATTGAATACTGTACTGAAAATGGAAAACAGAATGGTTGGGTACAGAGTGGTTGTACATGTATTGGTTGTTTACCCTGGTGATTGTGTGACTGACAGTGGCTGCAGTCATAGTATCAGCAGGGAGCAGGTACCATACATCACTAGCCCAGGAAAAGATCCAAATTCCAAGTACAGTTTCTACTGAATGCATATCTCACTGGCATCATGGTAAGGTTGAAACATCGTGAGTTGAACCATTGTAAGTCAGGGACCATCTGTGTGTGTGTGGCATGGGGGTGGGGGGGCTGGTAATTTTACTATCACTCTTACTACAAATCAATGAAGAGTATAATCTAAAGACTAAATAGCCCACTTCTCTACTGCAAGCCGAAGAATGAAGTCTATCAGTTTGATATTATCTCAGTTTGAAATATTAAATAAATGAAATTTTTTTTTTCGAAAAAGAAAGAAGGAAAGAAATCAAGTAAAAGAAAGAGGGAGAGAAGGAGGAAAGAGGCAAGGGAAGAGGGGGGGAGGGAGGGAAGAAGGGGGGGGAGGGAGGGAAGAACAGGTTTAAAAACAGATACTGCGAGGGGCTTAATTGAATACACCAGCATTTCTTCTCCCACTCAAAATGCTGACGTTCGAGAAACGCTCTTACAGTTTTAAGACGCTTTCTAAGAAGGAAGAAAACTAACAGCTTTGTCTACTTGGTCCTTGTCACGGTAACCCTTCCACTAGTCTCGTTGGAATGGCCATCCTGAGGGAGAGCTTGAGGAAGGTGACAGCCCAGCCGTACTCTTTTCTTGGGGTTTCTTGTTATTTTTAGTTATAAGATGCTGGTTCTGAAGATCAGAAGATTGTCAGTAGGACCTAGGCCAGCCTTCCAGGTAACTCTGGCCAGGAATGACATGCATGGACAGCTGTGGCCTTAAATCACCTTCTCCCCCTCTGTTATTGGCTTCATTTTATTGGATTAAAAAAAGAAGTATAAGTATCATATGTACTTATCATAACAAGACACACAAAAGATAATAATATACCCTTCCCTTCAAGCATCCTCCCTGTACCCTCTTGGTAACCAAGCCAATGTTAACAGGTTAGTAGGTAGTTACTATTAACCATGTTATATATTAACATGGTTAATAGTAACTAGTTACTAGTAGTTACCCATTAACGTGGTATCTGTGCTCATTCAAACATGTGAAAACATAGATGCTCACAAATAGGTTTTGGACATAGTATTTTATAAAAATGGGATCATATCCCTCACTCTTCTCTGAAGCATGTTTTTTCATTTGACAATTACATCACAAACATCCCTCTAGGCCAATACATAGAGATCTAATGTACTCTTTTTTTTTTTTTTAATTTACAGCTATGTTGTGCTTCATAGTATAAATCTGTCATAATTTAGTCAACTGGCCCTCTATTGGTGGACTTGGTTTCTTGTTTTGTTTTCCATTACCACATTACAATAAATATCTACATCTACCTCTATATATTTATATATTAGATATCTACAGGTTTATGTAAATGGATATACATAGATGCTTTATTTCTGTAAGAAGGATACCTCAAATGAGATTATTGGCTCAAGGAAGCAATTCACTTTGCAATCCAGATGTAGAGGCAATTATAACCACAAGTAACGATTGTCCCTCTTTTATTATCTGGGACCCCTTGAGGGTCATATAGTAACATAAACAATGATCAGCAGAATTCAAAGTGAATTTTTTGGCACAATACCCTTCACATTACAGGACAAAGCAAAGTCCCCAACTGAGCTTGATGGAAAGAGCTTCTCACAGAGAATTCACAAACTAAAGTGTGATGGTAACTTCACTGGGCCCTTCATCATGACCTATTCTCATCACCATGACGATTTCTTAGTAAAGTGAGTAGGTAAAGCTGTTTCTAATAGTATCTTAGTCAGGGTGCTTGTCTCCTCCTTAAAATGCTAAATTTACCCATCACTAGTTAACTCCTATTTTGAAGAATCAAAGGTACCTAAATATTTTTAAAAAGTGAGACTGGATCCTTCTTTTGAGGGGAGCAGAGGTCGTGGCAGCCTTTGGAAACAACAGCAGTTTTCTAAACATTTAGGGACAATACAAACAACAGAGGGAGAGCCAGTTTTGTCTGCAGGGTGATAAAGCACTCTTGGATCTCAGGAAAGCTTGCTAGGGAAAAGGGAGAAGTTCATTTTCTTAAATTGGAGCCTAGTTGACATACTAGATTTCTTATAATGAATAATAATTCCTTTATGATTATTAATGTTTTACTTCAACAGAAGCCTTGGCACAGAGATGGCTATGAAAATGGATCTTGAGGGCTTTAAACACCCAGCAGAGTAGAATTTGTACTGTGAAAGCCCTCCCACTTCTGCTCAGTGTAGTAGAAACTCTGTGGACTAGAACTCAAGAGAACTAGGAAACACTGAGCAAGTCATGTAAATTTCATCCCCTTACTGCAAAATGGGACTAATACTGCCCTCTGCCCCCTGAGCTAACACCTCACTAACATACCTGCAAGAACATTGAAGACAAACATAGAGGTTGAGAATGTAGACTCTGGCGTCGTCCAACCTCTGTGGATTTCCTGGTTCCTCCTGGGTAATTTTGATCCCATTTCTAGCCCTCTGAGATTCAGCTTCCAAAAAGGGGACTCATATACCTACTTTGATGGCTGATTTAAGAATGAGATGGGATCAAGCCTTGAAAATTGCAAGCACATTGCCTGGTACCTAGTGAGGTCTCCATAAATACAAGCTATTATTTGTAAAGTGCTACTCGAATGTGCTAGTCCTTTTAGGAAGCTATAGATTTTTTTTTCTGAGGTTACTTAAGCATTTCTTTCCATTAAGTAGCTGCTTTTCTTCCTCTCCTGAGCCCTCTGTTCTTGCCAAGACCCAGTGGCTCTGTCTCTGAGAGATAAATAGGGTCCTCGGGGCTAGACTCAAGGCTGCAGAAAAGGGTTGAGAACATGAGATCCAGCTCGTGGCTTGATTGGAAGTCAGTGATCAGGAACCCCTGGGCCCCTCTGCAGGCCGCAGTGTAAACTACATTAGCTCCTGACTGCTCTGCATCCCAGAACAAACCAAGAGGTCAAAGAGCCACAGATAACGGCCCGATAGAAGCAGAGAAATGTCCTTTGATCCACTCTCAGATCATGTCAAAGAGGCAGCTGAGGAATCAGTAAGTAATTCCCCTGGCTTGGCCTTTCACTAGCTGCCCTGTTAACTTGCTTTCTACATGTTGCCCTCAGGGTCAGGAAGTAGAGATTATTTCTCTGAATCCGCCATCCCAGGACAGGAATGGAGAAATTTGTGTGTCCCTGGGCTGAGGCAGGATCATTTGACACTCTCTCTAGGGTAAGGGGTCACCCTGGCCTTATGCATAGATAAGGAGGGCTGTTCAAAATAATTATCATAGGAGAAGGTCAGATGGCCCCTGTAACATGGTGATAAATCAGAGAACTTGGAGACCCCCTTTGGAGGTACACAGTCTCCAGACTCTACAAATAGTAATATTTATTGTCCAATATTAAATTTTCCTTTTCTGCTTTAGAATTCTCTTCCTTAAGTCTGTTAAGTACCACAGCCTGGTTGTCATTATGGTTTGAAGAGCTAAGAGGTCATGCTTGGAGGGAATAAAACAAAGAGGGAAACACACCACAAGATGACAAAATTTACCCCTGTTGCCCTAAAAATGTCTGGAACAAAGAGCGACTTAGGGGTGCCATGAGGCCTCCGAGACAGATTTCAGCATGCCCCCAAAATTACCTGAGAAGGGGATTGTGGTCTATTGAGAGTTGGCTCAGCATATCGTCTTGTTGGTTTTCAACAGAAGGGTAACTCCTGAAGGCTGGAGAACTATAGGTCATCTGAGTTACATAATCATCATAATAGTGACCTCAGCAGCTGCCCATTCTTGACCACCAGCAGATGCTACGCCAAGGACATCAATGCTGATGGGAGGCAAGTGGTATTAAAGCTGCTTTACAGGTGAGGATCTGAGGCTCACGCCACTTATCTGAGGCCCTGTCGTAGGGATGTGGTCATCTGGGATTCAGATCAAGATCTGTGCACCTCCAAATACTTGACTTTTAAACACATAGGCAGTATCTTGTAAGATATCAAACCAGAGTTTTATATCCATCCCCACCTTTGCCAGGATCTCTTGCCAATGATGCAGCCAGACTCCCTGCCTTAAAACTCCAAGCAGAACGTAGCAGAGGGGGTGACATTTATTGACTATGGACTCCTGCCGGCTATGACCGTAGAGATGCCCAGAGCAGTGTGTAAAGGGAGGGGCCGTGGCAGGGCAGCCACCATAGTGGGTGGGGATGCCCCATGGAAACAGTCAGTTGCGCTCCCCTTATCAAGGCTGGGAATGATACGTGGAATTCATCTACTACAGCCACCCATAGAATTTTCTGGCAAGAACGGCATTATTCTGTGTCTGTAATTGCCTCGTGTGGCTATGGAGCACCTGAAATATGACTAGTGAGCTGAGGAACTAAATTTTCATTTTATCTCTGTTAATTTTAATTGAAATAGCCATACATGACCAGAACAGTGGACAGTGCGGGTGTAGACCGTCTCTTTGCTGCCCAGCATGGTTCTGTCAAAATTGTGAGTCAGGCAGCTGGATCCCTATTTTCATGTTTACATTCATGAAAATTGGTATCATTTCTAGAAGGGACTCTGAGGTCAGACTGCCTGAGATTGAATCCTGGCTCTTCCATTTACTGCCTGTGTAACCTCTCTGTGCCTCAGTTTCCTCATCTGTAAAATGGAGATTACAAATCGCAACTGCTTCATAGGGTTATTGTGAGGATTAAATCATTTAGGATTTTGAAAGTACTTTTTACGTAGTACCCAGCATAGAGTAAAATGATAAGGATACAGAAATGAACAAGAGCTATTCCCTACCCTCAAGAAGCTTTTGTACCACTGCTGTGCCTTTAGGATTTTTATTTATTCCACTGCCCCCAATCCAGTGTCTAAATAGTATGCATAGACCAGCAGTATGAATCTAAATAGCTTGTACAGATCAGCATATTTGCTCTGTGTGTGTGTGTGTGTGTGTGTATGTATAGCACCTGGCACGTGGTAGACACTCACTAAATAGCAGCAATTTTTCTCTTATTAAATGATGTTTTGTGACCTGCAGGAGCTAGAATGGACCAAACTTTTGTACAATCTTGGCCTGTTGTACACTGGACTCACCAGCAGTACAAGCAGGCGGTACCATGACAGGGTTTTCTTTTTGGCTTCTCTTCCTTTGGCCATAGTTCAGAGGCTTCATGAGATTTGGGACTGTGAGGGCCCTGGGGGTAGTGCATGGGCCCCAAACCCAGAAGTCCATCAGGGGCCTTACAATCATCCTTTGTTTCGCCTAATCGAGTAATACCTACTAGGGTTGTTTTTCTTTTCTCCCCCGAGATCCACTGACTATCTCCTGAGCACTGAACACTTATTTTCCTTGGGGAACCACTCCTTCCCATTGCTGTTCACATCCCTCATGGGTGCGTCCGACTCTAAGAGGAAGCGTGTGATTATGCATCAGCCAATCAGAGTGCTTGTGCCCTTAGCCAAGGTGACGGAGCATAAGCAGCATTTGGCCCAAATCAACCCAAGGAGGTTCAAGTCAAAACTTTCGGAGGACTCTTGGGAAGAAAGAACACGTCTTTCCAAAGAACTTCAACTGAAAGGACAATGTCTGGAGTTGCCAGAGGAGATTACACGGAGAAGGCCTGACCTGGAGTAAAAGCAACACAAAGCAAAGCAGAACTAGAGACAAAGGGACTGAATCTGGATGACATCTCTTAAGCTCTGGGACAACCATGCTTGAAGCTCTATGGCTGGACTTGAGGTGTGTGAGCCAATCACATCCCCTTCTGTGTTTCAACCAGTGTGAGCTGAGTGTCAGATTCTTGTAACCAAAGTAGGATATTCCCTCTGCCATTTCTTCAATGTAAGAGGGTTGCTCCTAGCAACTCTGTAGGAGTAGAGGTCAGATGACCTGCACTCTCCTTCCCTTGGTAACAGCCTCGACGTTCTTATCATAAAAGACCAAATGGCAGAAGCCACTCACACGCTCATGGCAGCAATTTTAAGGGTGTCCTGTGTGAGACTGACCCTAAGAAGGGATTCTAAAAAGGGCCTTGCTTATGTAATTGAAATTCTTAAAATAACTGCAGATGGAGTTGGAGAATTCCGCTGGGGCTCCAGACTGCCTAATCTGGGATGGAGGGGTCAGAGATTCTCCGTGAATGAAAAATTGGCTGACAGCAAAATAGGCTAAGAACAAAATCATCGCGTACCCTCCGCAGAGCAGAAGAGTGGGTCGGGACTCCAAGTGGCAAATGCGTGACTTTGCATTTATTTAATGACTTCTCAAAAACACCTCTAACAGCACAGGAGGAGAGATGACCCATTTTGGGGTCTGGAATCAATAGACTAATAAAAGCAATCCTTAAAAATAGCTTTCCCTTCTTAAAATATATTTCCCATTGAGCAGGAGCCAGAAGAAAATTTTTATCCGGGCCCTGACTCATTTTTCTATGGACTGAAATAGAGTGAGACCGAAGCCTTGGCGTATGAGGCCATTATCCACCTGGATATTGTACACACGGGTTCCGTTCCTGGGTGCATACTCCAGTCCGGGTTTCCCAGCTCTCCCTGGTCAGCCACTCCTCCTCCCTCAGGTGGGGAAGGGGGCCAGGCCTTCCAGGCTCCCAGACTTCACTTCACCAAGAGGGATGCATCTGCTCTTCTTATCCTGTTTCCATCAAACTGAAACCTGGAACCGAGAGTAAGAAGCAGGGTCTGAAGTGCCAAGAATGACAACTTGGAAGAGGGCAGGGAAGTCCTCCGGAGGAGTGGTAGCTTAGATTATCCTGGAGCTGATTGGAGAGAAGAGGGAAGAAACTGATCTTCAGGACAAAGCAAACCCTTCAGGACAGGCGGTCATCCGTGGACAGTGTCATTTTCTTGGTCTCGGGTATTTCCTCATTCTGACTCCCTCAGAATGACACCGTCATTAAGACCCTCTCCTGGTGTTTTTTCCCCAGGGAGTCTCTTTCCTGCATACGTGGAAGAAAATATCTTTCTTCCATTTTTGTCCAGCATCTCCTGTACAAGTAATAATCTGGGATCTGTCCCATCTCCTCCATCCATGTATTTTAGGAATGAGAATTCCCTGAGGGGTGTTTCTCAAAGGAAGGACATGTACGCTTTGCACCAATAGGCGCCTGACAAAAACACATATTCCAGAAACACTACAGACCTGATACATCAAAAACTTAGGAGATGGAGCCCAGAAATTTCCACCTTTAAGACTGTTTCCAGGCATCAATTACGCACACTAAAATTTGAACCCCACGGCCCAGTGGTAAGGGCAGATGTTTTGAGCTGCCACAGACAGGTGCAGAGTAGGGCCTTCTATCCCTGTAAGCCCTCTGATCTCCAGGGGAAGGCCCCACTTGAAGGTGTGATGTTCAAACTTGATAGAGGGGAGAAGTAAAAAAGAACAGAAGTAGTGTCATCCTGCATTTTCCTCCCCACCTCACTGTCAAAGCAATAGGTCCTATGTTCTCTAGTTCATGGGGAGAGTCTTACCTTGAAAATTCCAGAAGTTTCAAGCTCCTTCCTAAATTCAACTCAAAGTAATTTTCCATGAGATCTGTGGTTAATGCTGTTTTATGGACTTTGGAGGTTTGGCTGTCCCTCATGCCACCAGAGATGGCAGTGTGCTGTAAAACTTATTTTATCACAGACCATAACCTGCGTTTGTGGTAATAGGGACGGTGGTTATTTTACAGCTCTACCTTCTGAGCTCTGAGGCTGAATAATGCCCGTGGGAGGGACAAAGAGAAAATGAAACACTTGTTTCCAGGTTTCTTAACTGGAATTTGGAAAGGTTGGGAAGTAGGGACCAGAAGTTATCAATGGGAAATGGAGTATAAAATTATCATCAATTGCAAATTGAACCAAAGGGGCTTTCTAAGGAGCAGACAAGATAAGGTGAGAGCTGTCCATAATGGTATTTGAAGCAAAATAAAGTTGCTAAAATCATGACTGACCCCACAAGGTCAAATATCTTTCTTGAGGAGCCCTCCATTAAAGTGAGATTTAGAAAACCAAACCAAAAGGGAAGTCTTGAGGTCTGTTCTTGTTGGTAGTAGCTATATCCATCAGGAGTAGGGAGGGGGAAAATTAGGTGATGATTGTGATAAAATCTAACAGTTACATTTCTTGGGCCTTACTTCTTAATCCTTGGAAGCGTCCTATGAAGTAAATACCATAGCAAAGGAAACTTGGGCCTGAAACATTAAGTAACTCGCCCAAGACACATCTTTGTCAGGTTATTGCAGTAAAGGATTTGACTCAAATCTTTTAACGATAGCCTTTCTATTGACCGGGATCCAAGCAACAAACAAGAAGCAATCTTAGAACCTTATGTGCCCTACAGTGGCATATGGAGGTATCTAACAGCACAAGTTCACATCAAGACCCTCAGGCACTTGTTTGGAAACAAATGAAAGAAAGCATGTGAAACCCGTAGTGTCTTCATAGATGAAGCAGGCACCCCAAAAACGAGCATCGTCGTATCCATCCTCTGTATTATCTTCAACAACATTTGTCATTATGACCGTTACCATTATCCCCCAAATAGGACAAATTTTAAAGGTTACTTGATCTTAGACTTCTTTAAAGCTAACAATAAAACTCTAAATTAAAAATGCAATAGCAAAACAGGTTGTGAGTAGATTCAACTGCTCTAGGCAATTTCTACATAGTTGAATGTGAGCTAGAGAGTCACAGAGTTGGGATTTGAACCCAGGTCCATCTGATTCCAGTGTCCGCATAGATCTTTCCATATGCCATTCTGTAATTTGCCCTTGAGCCTCTGCTCACATGGTTCTCCCTGCCCAGAAAACCCCTCCTGTCCTCCTTCTCCTTTTAGAAAGGCATCACCTTAAAACCTTTCTGGCACTATCATGGAGACATAGATCCATATAAAGATTCTCCCCAGATCACACTGTTTTGTACATTTTGCATCTTTCAGATACATTGGACTATAACCCACTGTCAACTGTTTTTCTAGTTCCACATACTATTCCATATCCTTGCCTCTAGGTGTTCCTCATAGCTGATCCTGTAACTATAGGCTTAGAGCTCTATCCTCAGACCTTCCAGAGGACATTATCATTTTTTATTGCCTATATTTCCAACTAGACTGTGAGCTTCTTGCACTTGAAAAACTGGATTCATGTGACTGCATTCTCAGGATCTAGCCCAGAATCTGGGACATAATAGGGGTTCAATAAAGGGTACAATATAGGTGTGTTCATTAAACCAATGAAAAAAATAATTGAACTCTAAAGTCGAGAGTTACTTAACAAGCATTAGTAGAAGTCCCCATATACCTGCCATAAATATATGGTAAGGATTATCAACCCCTCCCCCCAAATCTAACTTAAATGACGAGTGATGCTGGGCCCATTGGTTAAAAACACATCCACATTTCAATTAGCAGAATCAAAGTGCCTTTGAGGTCCTGGAATGCACTTTCAGGGCGCATACACCAGAACTCTTGGCTCACTGCAAGGTTTCACATATAATTCTTGTCACTTAGCATCCCCAGGCTTGAAAATTGGCACATGCTGAAAGGAATCTCTGGGGTAAGAGAAAATCCTGATTCCCTGATATGTTCCAACAGGGACAGAAGGATTGCAGTTTCATTTCCTGCCAATTTCTAAATTATGAATATTTTGCTATGATTATAAGTAAGTGAGACCAGCCTACCCAGGGAATCAAATAATCCAGGAACATGAAAACATAGATTATTGTTTTCCTTTCCTTTTCCTCTCAAGTTGATTTGTTTTGCCTTTGCAAAAGAAAATAAGGTCAGGTGGCAGGAAAATTACTTTGGGAAATTTAAATCTACAAAATCATAGCGAGAGGAGAATTGTTCTCGCTTACTCAATCACACCATCCAAATGCATAAGTCTGCTCTGGTTTCCCTGGAATTATGGACAAATTATTTGATTGGATTAAGTTCTCTTTTATGTTAAAAAAAAAAACCACCCTGCTTGACAGCCCCACCCCACCCCCCCACCCCCACACACTTACCCCACTAATGCCTCTCCAGATTAGGTAAACTCTTTAGGAACTGGCTCTTTGAAATATTAATAGTAAAATATAGACTATTTTAAAAGAATTCCTAGTTCAGAACAATAATAGAGGTGAGAACAGACTTCCTTTTAAGTTTCTAGAGTAAAATATAAAAGCTTAGATTTTGTGGCATCTTTTCGTAGTAATCCGAAACACGGTTTTGTTATGTTAATGAAACATTACTGTTTGAGGACTCACTACATTTTCCTTTTATACAAAAGCACTTTCAGAATCCAGACAGATTAGGTTAGGGCAAGACTACCTTTCCCATCACCATTTTATAAGCAAATCTTCCCAACCTCCAGCATATGTTAGTTGAATTAATGAGAGCAATAAACAAAGAAACCAAGATTAGCAATGAACGCACTCAGTGAAAAACTTCGTCTTCCTCTGAAGCCTTCTCTCTTTCTTTGTCATTTGAATCTTACGCCTAAATATAGGATGAGAATGCTTTCTTGTATACTTCCCTTTATGTTTCAGTCTCGTTCACAGACTTTCTGACTCACCCCTATTCATGATCAAACACAAATTTCACAAAAGGTTTAATTGCATCTAGACTTCAATAAATATTCTATTTGGAAATCTGCAAATAAGACTATAGGAAGGTGGGGGAATCTTTTTGTTATGCAAATACAAGCTAGTGGCCACTCTCTCTGAAAGCTGTTTAGCCGAGCCCTGAAACAGCAATGTCTGAATGGCTTTTTCTTTCCTTTTTTTTTCTTCCAGGAATGTCAACCTCATTACAAGTCTGGTTATAACATCCTTATTTCGTGGTCATTTGGCAAATAAGTCTTCCTCAAATGAATTTTGATAAAACGTGTAATGATAACTTCATAGGTTTTTGTAAACTATCTCAAGTTCTTTTTTCCGGGATGAAGGTTAAAATCTTGATATCAAGGAATTTTTGCAGAAGCTGCTCTGATGGGACCTGTCCTATCTGCGGCGGGCAAGTGCTGTTCACCTCTCTTCTTTGAGTTCTTCCATGGAGTTGATTACAAATTCATGTGTAAAGTTGACAATAGCTTTCATGTCCTGAACAGGTGCCAGCTATTGTGCTAAGCATTTTAGATGCATGAATTTGATTCACCTTCATAAAATCCCTATGCGTTATTGATACTTTTATTGCCACTTTTAAGGTTGAAGAATTGAGGATCAAAGAACTATCTTTTTTGGGTCACACAGCTACTAGAACCAGAATTTGAACTCAAGTCTGTCTGATCCCAAAGGTACACTCACACCCTTTGTGCAAAATTTAGCATTTTAGATTCTTGGTTTGAGTTTCTTTTTTCTTTTTAGAAACAACTGTTAGTAAAACAGGTGGTACGGAGACATGTTATACCCAGTGAATCATGTTTGTAAGAATTCCAAAAACAATATACAGACCATGGCAACAGCAAAGGTAATAATGAGGTCAAAAAAACCAAATATTTGACTGTGAAACTATATCAATAATAATGGAATATAAGGTTGATGTGGAGATGTTAAAAATTTTCTTTTATCACCTAAATGCCAGTTAACCCGGGCAAACCTGGGGGTAAACACAAACTCTTAGCAGGCTACAATTTCTCTTATTTTTTAAGCTAGTCACTCCTATGAGAGATTAATTTTAAAGTCACATATTTTATATCATGAATTTGGGCACAGTTTGAACATTTATCACTTTCATCACCCAACTAGAAAATTGTCAGCAGGGAAGTGAAGACTCAGTTGCCCTCAGTAACCTTGAATACATCATGGAGCCCCATGATGAAGTTAGTCCAGGATGCAGCCATTCCCCCTGCCTGTGAAGTCCCCAGAGGCCATGCATATGCATGGGTGGGGAGAAAATGATGACTCATTTTTATGTGATTACTCAACCTACTGCCTGAAGGCATGATCACACAAGTAAGGTTTTCCCTTTTCCACACATTTTCTGAAGTAATCAAAGAGGTTATGGCCACTGCATGGTAAATGTGCTGTTTTACTGGCTGACAGGTCAAACAACTTGGTGACTCATAGGAGTCTCATTTTGTTGTGCCGAATAGATAATAATGGGAAGAGAGATAAAGCCTTATGACTTAGGTCTAACTTTTTGCTGTCTCTTCACTATGAGTTGACTTTGAGTGCAGGATATTCTTTAAACATTTACTGCATTTCCAATGATGAGTTGTCTGAAATGGAGACTGATTTTCACCAGTCCAAGGAAAGTCTGTATACTGGTCTTTTTATACTATGAAGTCATGCCTTGCAAGGAAAAGGTAGACAGGCATCTCTATGACAGTTGACATGCCTGTTTAAATACACTCCAAGGTTCCTCTTAGAGTTCTAGCCAACGCTTCCAGCTTCACAACTCTGCCCCTGTCCACTTAACACTCCTCCTTATGTTCATACACCTTCTAAAAATGTAAAAATAAATCAAGATATCAGAATGGGTGAAGAAGGGGTGTTATTAAATCTACACTGAAAGAACACAACACCCACTTCCTCCAAGATCTGTTTTGTAGCTCTGATGCTGACTCTCATAGTGTGCCGTGGGTTTCCAATGCTACGTTGCCTGTCTCTTAAGGGGCAAGAGGTTTCTCACTGGCCTTAGTGAACTATGCCCCTCTTCCCACTTCCAAAAGCTAGAACCTAGCCTTGTCATTTGGAATAAAAGTTTTATCATAGTTACCAACAGCATCACCATCTCCACTGGTATTTATCAGAAGCTAACTACACTTTGTTCTGGGCATAACACAAGCATTAACTCATTATATCTTTGAAAGATATTGCCAAGAAAAGTGCCGGAATTCCAAATAAATACAACTGATGGAGAGAGACCCACTCTTAAGAAACAACTACAGCAGTTCAGCTGGATTCTTGGTTGCAAGACAGCCATGGATCTGAGTGCCTGAGCCACTTGGTGAAAAGTGGTAGCTTGGGTTTTGTTCTTGCAGGGAGAAAGGCAAGCTTCTGGCTCACTTCCATCTCCACCTCAAGAAGAGGGCATATTAATCAGGTTTATCAGATAATATATGCCAGTTGAAGCATGTTAATGAGCAAGCAGATCACTGTGCATCAAAGCTCTGTGGCAGCCTCGTATATCTCTTCTGTTTTCTTCTTTCATGTAACTGAGGTGAATGGATTTAGGCCTGCATTCTTAGGGCAGGGACTTCTCTCTCTCTCTTTTTGCAGGCATGCCTAATTGTACCTAATTGTTATTTCAGTTTCCTGTACCTTGCAACCAGTCAGAAAGTGATAAAACATCAAAATATGAATTCTGGATGGTGAAGGCAGAGATTTTGCTTAGATACAAAGCCTAAAATGTATGTTTTACTCAAGTATTTTCAGGGTTCTGTGTGTGGGGTGGGAATTTCTTAGCCCTGTCCCAGTTATCATCATAATGGAATTGTGATTTTCATCTGCAATTGTTCCTTGTATATTTTTCCCAAGAGCCACACAGATAAGGACCTAGTGGGAATATACTAAGCCTTGTCATAATGTAACTCTAGATTCTTATAGAAGTCCATGGCTCCTCACGGTAAATTGTTAGGTACAACTTGTAAGTGAAAAATAATAGTAGATCAGCATCTCCATAAATGTTCTTTTAGAACCAGACTGGGCAGAAGTTCTTATTGATGAAAGAAACAAGAGAAGAGTAATGGCATTCTTATGGGCAAGGGGCTGGAATAATGGACTCTACTGTAGAAGAGTTAGTGTCACCCTGAGAAGAATAGGAAGAGGGACACTCTCATGAGCAGAGCCCAGGCTTTAATCTATGAATTTTCCTTTTGCTAATGGCATGTGGATGACTAGACCCAGTTTAAAGCATTTCCCCCAGTAGGTTAGCCTCTATTGACCTGTGACCCAGATGATAGTATCTATCCCCATAATCAGGACCCATCCTTACATTTTTGCTTACTTTCCCTTCATTCATCAAGCCTCTCTCAACCTGTTTTCTTTACCCACTGTCTTCCTCCAGGAGATTAGCTATTCAAAAGATCCGTGTGTTTTAGGGTAGCCTAAATTGAAGGAATTTACCATTTTCAGTTGTTTAAAAACAAACTTGTTAATGTGAAAATACCATGATGTCAGTCATTCCTATTTACAATCTGCTAAAAGCCTCCCAGTTTAAAGCCAGCACTGTTTGTGAAACCAATTAAATATAACCAGACAATCAACCCAGAAAATTATTTTGAGAAGGTAAAGATATAATGGTAGCAGCATATAGCAAACTAGAGAACTGGGCTAATTAGAGGAATTATCTACCTAATATCTCATATGGAAACAGCTATGCTGGTATTTTTTTCCCCCTTTTATTTCCTGGCATGTCACTGTATCCCAGAGTCAATGCAAAAGACTCGATCCTTCACTTTGTCCATGTAAACACCAGCATCAAGCATTTCAATCTATACCACATCTAGCTCCTACTTCTATTAAAAGAAATTGTATACATAAGAAATGTGATTACCCTTGTGAATAATTGGTTTTCAGAATTCAAGTTAAATATTGATTGTAAAATACATTGTTCCATTTTTCTTTATCATCTTCTTAACTAATAAGGTGGTTTTCCAAGACCAATTCCTGTAAGTAGTAGTACTTATCATTCCAAAACATTTTGTTTTGTTGCCTGGAGTAGAAGAAAATGATTTTTTATGGCTTGATTCTATTATTTTAGTCTTATGATTATCCTTTAATTCCATCTTAATCCACTTCATTTCACTTTAGCAAGAATTATTATATGATAAAGAATAATGATGAAGAGCAGCTTTTGCAAACAAAATAAACCATTTTCTAAGTCCCTGAAAATACTATCTAAAACAAGACAGGGATCAATTAAGTAAATATTGAAAAGCAAATATTCTATTTTTCAAGGATCTATTTCTGGATTATGTGATTTTTTTGTTCCATTTTTATTGATATAGTTGACATACATCACTGTATAAGTTTAAGGGGTATGGTAAAATGATCTCCTTACATACATCATGAAATGATTACCACAATAGTTTTAGTGACCATCCATCATCCCCATTTGTATATAGATATAAAAAGAAAAAAAATGGTTTTCCTGATGATGAGAAGTCTTAGAATTTATTCTCTTAACAACTTTCATATATAGCATATAACAATGTTGACTATATTTATCATGTTATACATTACATTCCTAATACTTACTTATCTTAAAACTGGAAGTTTGTACCTTTTGACTACCTGAATCCAATTTCCCCTCCTCCCATACCCTGCCTCTGGTAACCACAAATCTGATCTATTTTTAAAATGAGTTTGTTTATTTGTTTTGTTTTGAGGTATAATTGACCTATAACAGTATGTTAGTTTCTGGCACACAATATAGTGACTTCATATTTCTATACAACAACCTGTATCTATGACTCTGTTTTGTTACATTTGTTCATTCGTTCTGTTTTTTAGATTCCACAAATGAGTGAATTCATACAGCATTTGTCTTTTTCTGACTTATTTCACTTAGTGCAATACCCTCTAGGTCCATCCATGTTGTAGCAAATGGCAAGATTTCATTCTTTTTATGGCTGAGTAATATTCCATTGTATCTATGCACTACATTTTCTTTATTCAGTCATCTATTGATGGGTACTTTGGTTGCTTCCTTATTTTGGCTATTGTAAATAATTCTGCAATGAACATAGGGGTGCATAGAATCTTTCCGAACTAGTGTTTCTGTTTTCTTCAGATAAGTACCCAGGAGTGGAATTGCTGGGTGGTATGGTAGTCCTATTTTTAATTTTTTGAAGAACTTCCATACCGTTTTCCATAGTGGCTACACCAATTTACATTCCCACTAACAGTGTGCAAGTGTTCCCTTTTCTCCACATCCTCGCCAACTCTTGTTATTTGTTGTCTTTTTGATAACAGCCATTGTGACAGGTTTGACATTGTGGTTTTGATTTGCGGTTCTCTGAAGGTTAGTGATGTTGAGCATCTTTTCATGTGCCTGTTGTCCATCTGTATGTCTTCTTTGGAAAAAATGTCTTTTCAGGTCCTCTGCCCATTTTTTTTTAATCTTTTTTTTTTAATGTTGAGTTGTATTCATTCTCTCTATATTTGGATATTAACCCCTTATCAGACATATCATTTGCAAATGTCTTCTCCCATTCAGTAGGTGGCCTTTTCATTTTGCTGCTAGTTTCCCTCTCTGTGCAAATCTTTTACTTTGATGTAGTCCCATTTATTTATTTTTGCTTTTGTTTCCCTTGCCTGAGGAGACATACTCCCCCAAATATTGCTAAGGTCGATGTCAAAGTGCACATTGTCTATGTTTTCTTCTAGGAGTTTTATGGTTTCATTTACATTAAGTCTTTAATCTAGTCTCAGTTTATTTTTGGATATGATATGAGAAAGTTGGGCTATTTGAGTTTTTAATGTTGTTTTTCCTTCCAATTATGTGTGTCCAATTTCTAATGACCAATTTCTAAGTCCATCTCCCACCAGTTGAAAAAAATGTTTAAACCTAAAATCTGTTGAAAAATACTTTTCTTATAATATTAAATTTAATTTTCTTGTCATCCCAAGGGAAATGAGTACTACTATGCCTCATTTTACAGATGAGGAAACTGAGTATGAGTCATCAAATAATTATATGAGAATACTCTGCTATTAAGTAGCAAAGGCAGAACTGCCTGGGTCGAGAGCCCAAGCATTTAACTTGACTTTAGGCATATCGTAATGTTCATATTTACCCTTTTTGGTGTTTGCAAGCTATTCTTAAATTTAAAAAAATAAAAGAAATATTGATTGGATGAGATGATTACATCTAGATAATATGAAATTTATTGTGAGATTTTAAAAATATACATATTTAATTTGGCCAAACTATCCCCTAGTAACAAACTCAGAAAAACATTAAGATGGGCATTAAACTCAGTTTTATTTGATTCAAACATGTTATATGAGTGACATAAAGAAGTGATTGTTTTTCGCCAAAGTGTCTATTGATTGCCAGCAAGTCAACTATTCCTTCATCCTTGTGACTTTTTACGCAATCACAGCAAACAATTCAGGGGAGAATTAGATCTAGAAATAATCAAGGTCCAGATTATAAAACCCTGGTTTAGTGTCTCAGTCATCTCCATTTCCTCTAGATTTTGCTGGGATTTAAAAAATTCAATGTTATAACTTCTACTTTCATGATGCAGTCTCCAGATGGCTGACTAAAATTTATTCCATCACCTTAAGGTTATTCAAGTTTCCTACAAAGCAGAACTGGAGGTGGGGGGCAAGCATGCAAGCACCTAAAATAGCTTGTTTGAGGATATAAATACTTATGTGTATCAGAATCTATGGTAGAATTGTATTTTTCAAAAGAAGAATATGGATGTCAACAAAAAGCAGACAAATGTTAAGAGCCTTTGGATGTATTCTGGGGTTCTTTTCTTCCTTCTTCATCAAAATTTGCATCTAGGAAAGCCACAACTCCTGGTTTAGATGCCTAAGGAGTTCAGGTTGGCATATCTTACCTTCAGCAGTAGCAAAGAGTTATAATATCTCCAAAGACACTAAATGGACTTTCAGCTAAGGTAAAAAATATCTTTGAAAAGATGTACATTTTAAAAGTCAGCAATGCACACATTTTGAAAAAAATTATAAAAGTTTTTCCAGAAAAATCTGTTTAAGTCTCTGAACACTCATGGTTGTACTGAGAAGAGTGTTAGATTTATCTAAGCAATGTCATATTTAACACCCAAATCATAGGTTTATATGATTAATACAGTAGATACTGAGTTTATGTTTTAATGAGTATAAATGGAAAAAAAAAAACCTCCCAAAACTCAAAAAAAATTGTAAAAATACAAAACTAAAATTTACTACAATGATTGAGAAATTCCAAATGGTTCCAAAGATAGAGTTCATGATCACTCTTCTTCCAATGCCTAATGTGATGATATTTAAATGCCTTATCTTGCTTAAAAAATATCTAATTAATAAACGGCTTTCTTACCTTTTACTCCTCCACAAATCACCACATGCTCCCTAGCTAACAATTCATTTCTTTGTGTCCTAAACATGAACCCCCCCCCCCCAAATTTGGCCAAATGGATTATTATTTAAACTCTTTTTTCCTCAATCCCCCTTTTCCTACCCACACACCACCTCCATAACACTCTGTACCTTACTTATTCCTTTGTCCTATCACTATGGCTTTGCAAGTCACTCTTTCCTCTTATAATACCTTCCCTTTTCATCATCCAGGCACATGGTTCCTTTCTTTAAAATTCAGCTGTCTTTTTTGAGAAATATATAATTCTCTTCCATTCCCAGTTGCTTCATTCAACCAAGCTTTTAGCAGTTTGCTAACTTGAATTTGTTGATATGTTGCCTTGAAATAAGTGCTGTCAGTCTTTTTCACATTTGTGTTGTATCTCCCATAGGAGATTATAGACTCTTTAAGAGAATGTCTTCTAAAAATTCCACCTGCCCCAAGCACTTAGAATAATGTTCACTCAGTAAAAAGGTGCTAAATAAAGGTTGATTGATTTATTGGCCTACTATATTCAACATTCCAGGGAAAGCAATAAAACATGGAACATCTTTTACTTTGAACATTTTACTTCTTTAGAAAAAATTTAAAGGTAAGAACTGCCAAATGTAACACTTTCCACGTAACTGGATTACTTATTTTATTTTTTAGCTCTTTATTGGAATATAATTGCTTTATACTCTTGTACCAGTTTTTGAGGTATACCAAAGTGAATCAGCTGTGTTTATATATATATCCTCATATCCCCTCCCTCCCATGACTCCCTCCCACCCTCCCTGTCCTGGCCTCCTAAGGCATCACCCATCATCGAGTTGATCTCCCTTTGTTACATAGCAACTTCAGATTACTTATTTTAAAATGATACAGGATGCATGGGCACAAAAGTTTTGTTCTTGAGGTGAGTATGGTGGCGAAGTTGAGTATAAGCCATGCATATATTACTTAATTTAGAAAATTAAACAGAATTGTTGGAATTAATGTGGAGCTAGATGTTGTTCTAAATTCATTTTTTGGTCTCAGACTAGCTAGAAAACTTCTTTGAACATCAAAGCCTACAGGAAAACTCATGGTAAATTTTGAAATACATGAAGACACATGTGATATAAACTTTAAATTCACACTACATTTTAACAATAACTCCCACGAGTATCTACGAATAATTAGAGCAGTGAAAATACATAAATGTAGGGATGGGGTGAGGGCCAAGCGAGTTCTCTGGATAGCCTAAGATCAAAGGGTAAAGGGTATTGGTTTGTTTTCAACCCATCTGCGGGTCGCTGATTAGATTCAGCACGCTGGCCAGCTCCCCCGTGCGCTGGGTTTATTGGCTTAAGTGAAAGGAGCAAAGGGAAGGAAGGCACCATCTGCTGCTTTGAATTAATAGATAACGGAGAAGCAGGAAGGAAGACAGCGCGACCGAGTAAACGCATTAGATGTTGATGCACTCAGTTTTTAGAGGTCTTTGTCTAATCTTGGGGTCCCCAATCCTCCACCCAGATCTTCCAGGGAGCCAGAATGGAGGAAGGCTGAGCAACCAGAAACACTTCTGTTTCTATGGTAGGCTCACCTTAGCATAAAGTATTACCAGTTCTTGGAATTGAAGAATGCAGAGTGGGCAGGGGCGGGGGGTTCTACTTAAATAGTTGAGCTGCATGGTCGATACACCAATCTGCTCAAAATTTGATTCACTTGTGGTTTAATGAGAGTAGGCGTATGTAAATGCTGGCGTCAGAGTTTACACAGGTGGGACAAATAGGCTGCGCAGCCCCACTGCCCCCGTGCCCCGATGTCGCCGACTTCCTCTTAGTGAGACCTTTGAATTTAGTGTCTCCAACAACCTACTCTTCGCTGACAAAAAGTCACCACTGGTTTCTCTATTTCCTTCTCCCCCAAGAACTTTTTGTCCGCGGGAGGGGGAGAGAGGTCGAAGCCAGGAGAGCTGGGCATCAAGAAGGAAATTGTCCACAAAGGGATGGGAGTGAGGAGGGCGGGAAAGCATTAGGGTCAGTACGGAAGCTCTGAGACTTTGGGGACGCTCCGCGCTCTCCCCGCTCCAGCCCTCTGCAGCCACCCTTTACGCCGCGGACACGGGAGAGTTAAGCCAATAAACACGTAAGCGCCGCTCCCTCCCCAATCGGCAAGATGCCTCTCCGGCTCTAGGCTGCATCGACAGCTTGCAACACTCGGCATCTTTACTGGAGGCGCCTCCTTCAGCGGCTGCAGATGGCATCCGGCTGCGGGCTCGGGGCTCGCAACTGACTCTCCCGCTTGCCCACCTCGGGTCCACGGGCGCACCTCGCCCTTCCCCTCCTCCCCTCGTGCTCCTGGGTCTGAGCCCAGCTCTCGAACGCCGGGCGGAGGAAGCAGTAGCGGCGGCCGAGGCTGAGCAGCAGCGCGCTCGCTCCCTGATTTGGGGAGAAGCGGCCATCCGGGAGAACCGAACCCCTAGCTGCCTCCAGCGCCCCCCACCTTTTGCACCCCAAGCCAGGGGCTCCAGGGACCCCCCTCCCCAGGCGCCACCATGCTGGACCCTTCATCCAGCGAAGAGGAATCGGATGAGATCGTGGAGGAGGAGAGCGGCAAGGAGGTGCTCGGCTCGGCCGCGTCCGGCGCGCGCCTGTCTCCCAGCCGCACCAGCGAGGGCTCGGGCGGCGGCGCCGGGCTGGGGGGCGGCGGCGGTGCCGGCGCCGGGGCCGGGGTGGGCGCCGGCGGCGGCGGGGGCAGTGGCGCGAGCAGCGGCGGCGGGGCCGGGGGGTTGCAGCCCAGCAGCCGCGCCGGTGGCGGCCGGCCCTCCAGCCCCAGCCCGTCGGTGGTGAGCGAGAAGGAGAAGGAGGAGTTGGAGCGGCTGCAGAAGGAGGAAGAGGAGAGGAAGAAGAGGCTGCAGCTCTATGTGTTCGTGATGCGCTGCATCGCCTACCCCTTCAACGCCAAGCAGCCCACCGACATGGCTCGCCGGCAGCAGAAGGTAGGTGTGCCTGGGAGGCCCAGGGAGCAGCGCCGGGACGTCGCCAGGCGGGCGGGGCGAACAATGGGCGCTGGCGGCGCAGCTGGCGAGGAGGAGCAGGAGGAGGAGGAGACCGCGCCCCGGGGAAGTGGTTACGAGGCCCCCTCTCCGCGGCCGGGCCCAGCCCAGCGCAGCCCAGCCCCGAGCGCGCCAGGAGCTGCCCCGGACCGGCAACGGGCCTGGAGCGCCGCGTCCAGTGCCCGCGCCTCCCTGTCGCGGAGCAAGGCGGGCAAGTCCCGCTCTGCGGCCCGGGAGGCTCGGAGATTCGCAGCCCGCGGCGCCCAGAGAGGCCTGGCTCGCTTGCAGGGCTCCCAGCACTCCACAGAGGCGGGCGGCTGCGCTCAACTCGCGGCCCGCCCTCCTGGGCGTGCGCGGGGCGGGCGGGGGCGCCCGGCAGGTGGGGGCTCCGGTGAGCCGCGAATAGAGCGCCTCCGAGCCGCGCTCAGGCTAACCCGGGCAGAGAGCAACCTCTGGGGCAGGCGGGAGAAGGTGAGCCCGGCAGGCGAAGCTTCCCTTGACACTGCGAAGGGCACCCTCCTCCCTCCGCCCGGGTCAGCTGATCACCGATTAGGCTTGCCTCGGGGGTCCTTGGACACAGCATCTCTCTGGCTAGGCTTCCCTCCAGTCTCCCTTCCCCTTGCTCACTGACCCCAGAGCAGGGGCACGCCGTCTGGTCCTTCTCCCCGGGTCAGCCCCTCTGCCTTCCTCCCTTTGACCCCCTTCTTTCCCCAAGGTGACTTCGCCGCCACCTTCTGGCTCTCCGAGGCCCTCCAAGCCCTGCTGCTGCGGGCTTCATAAAGTGCAGCTGGAAAAAGCCTCGCAATTATAAGCATCAAAAGCTTTTTGTGTCTGAGGCTGGGGCAAGGCTGAGGCGGCTCAGGGCTGCCTTTGATGTGAAAAAAGTGCCTATTTCTATCAGCTGTTCTTCAGCCAGAGGAAGGAGCGGTTAGTTAATGCAGGTCAAGGGCGGTGGACCAGAAGAGAAGGGGTCAGGGTTGGAGTGAGTTAGTGAAGAAAGTCAGCATCCCGTTCCGTCTCTTTTAGATAAATCTGCAGCAGCTGAACTAACAGGAAAACAAGTGAAGCCCCCAGAGGGGCGGTTAAAACCAGCTCTAGCCCCATGGAGGTTAGGAAACCAGTTTCTTAAAATAGTGAATTTCTCAGTTGCTGCCATTTAAGACTGAATGATAGGTAATAATATGTTGCCTGTCGTGGAGTGTTAGGTTTTCCTGTATTTATCCACCCTTATCTTGAGTGAGCACAGATTTTTCTGTTTGTTTTGCTTGTATATGTACACACACCACCCAGAGCTGATGATTTATATCAGCTATCACCAGCTTGAGTATCCATTTTATTAAAAATAAAACATTTCCTGGTTGAGAAAGAGCAGGTGGGCTACACACTCCACTCTCAACCCCCCATCAGTGGTCCCTTGATTTTTCAACGTGTATTTAGAACTACAGTAGAGCAGAAGTATTCTCAGAACAGTAAAAGTTTTGGGCTATTCTTTTAAGGTTGGGTCTTGGGTCCACAGGGCCTGATATTTCAAGTTTCAGGTTGGAATTATTTTGGTAATTGTGTCTTTATAGCTGGGGCAATTCCATCTCCAAAATTTATCCCATTAATGACAGCACCCACTAAAGATGTCCTGTTCCTTTGGCCATGAAAACTGTTGTCACTTAAAGGGAAGTTTGTTTTCTAACTTTTCTTTGTCAGTCACAAGGCTCTATAGGCTCTGTCCTTCAAGTGAGGCTGAAATCCAGCACCAGAATGGGAAAGAAATCCATTCTCATAAAGACCCAATTCTTCTAAACAGAACCTTCAGCCACCTGAGAAGGATCGTTATGAGGCTTGTTTTTCTGTTCTGATCTGGTTTGTTTTACCTGGATCCATTCAAAGCTGTGGCTTTAAGGGGCAAGTGAGTTCTGTTTTTATATATGACCTTAATATCAGAGGGACTCCAGGGCAGATTGATAACACTGGCATTTGGTCAAACTATTTTTAGTTGTTGCAGCAGACTAAATACACATCCTGGCAAAGCTGCCTCAGGGCTGTTGTCTATTGGGAAGCTGAATATCTATCTCTTTATTACAAAAGAAAACAAGCTCTCCCCATCACTATATCTTTCCGTGTTTAGTGACTTTCTGGAAAAAGCTGCTCTGCTATTTTTCTCCAAGCAAAAACCTTGAACTTTGATTTTTGGGTTTTTTTAAAGGAGCAATCATTGAAAGTAACTAAAAGTTTGCATAATCATTGTGGTAAAATTTAAAGTGAACAAATAAAATTGATGACTTCGTCTTGGAGATATAAAAACTAGTTGTAAACATGAGTTTGTAGTAGAATAGAAATGGATGAACTAGAAAAAGAGGAAAAATGAAGTAAAGAAAGGGAATAGCGTGACATTGGGCTGGGGGCAGAGAGAGAACTGCGTATAAAAAAGAATTGGTGAATTGGGGAAAAGAAAAGATCATATTGTCAAATCATCATGCTGGATACCTTAAAGTTACCTGGTGTTCTATGGCAATTACATCTCAATAAAGTCGGGGGGAAAAGATCATATTGTACAGAGTTTAATAGACTTTATGAAACCAAATAGTCTACGTCATAACACTGGCTACCATATTTAAAGTACCTACTATGTGCAAGGCACTTAGCTTAGGTCATTTTTTAAAAAATAGACTTTTTTTTTTAGGAGAGTTTTAGATTTACTGAAAAATTGAGAAAATAGTAGGGTTCCCATACAACCAAGACACAGTTTTCCCTATAGTTATCTTGCAACAGTATGGTACCTGTGTTATAATTAAAGAACCAATAGTGATACATTATTGTTAACTAAAATCTACAGTTTATTTAAATTTCTTTAGTTTTTACCTAACATCCTATTTCTGTTTTAGATCATTTTAAGTTCTTCTCACAATGTAGGAATTACCATCCTCATTTTTTGAAGAGAAAACTGAGACTCAGAGAGGTTTTGTAATTTGCCTAAAGCACTATGTAGACAGGTGAAAGGGTGGGAATTTAGGTGTGGGGTTCTCTGATTTCAAATCCTATCTTTTGAATATACAGCACTGGCCAGGAATATTCTAAAATGAGAAATAGAAGGCTAGCCTCCTGACAACATGTTTGGTGTACTTCCTTACTCAGGATTATTTCTAATTGAGTAGAGAGAGGGTTGCCCCTCCCACTTTGGGCACCTATCAAATAGTCAACACGGGCAAAATAATGGTTTAAGCACTACATAAAGAGTATGAAGGAGAGAGATGGCCTGTTAACTGGTAACTCTGAACAGCAGACTGCTGTCAGTCTTCCTATGTGGCTTGAGCTGGAAAAATGTATTTTAGCTCAGAAGAACAATTAGGAAGGAGTAGAGGGAAAAAGTGCCATTGCTAGATCGTTAGATCATTCTGATAGTTCATTACTTTGGTTTCCCTTTTACTGGGAAAGAAAATGCCTAAGCTTTCTAACCATCTTCCCAGTTAAAAGAAGGGACTTGAAGCAGACCACAGGAAAACATATTGTTACCAGAGTTCATGTGCCCAAGGCACAGTGAGGCCAAATAAACCAAACATCGGAGTTTGGAGCAGAGAAAGGTTTCTCGCAGGGCCAAACGAGGAGAATGGGTGGCTCACACTCAAAAACTGAAATCTCTGATGGTTTGGGGGGAGGTTTTTATAGGTAGAATTTGGGGTGAGGGCCAACGGGTGTGTGACTTTCTTCTCATTGATTGGTGGTGAGATAACAGGGCGATGCTCCAGGAATCTTGCACTCAGTCTGAAGTTGGCATTCTCCACCTGGGTGGGGGCCTTAGTTCTGCAAAAGAGCAAAGATAGTGTTATGTGTATTCCTTGAGGAGGAACCAGGACCCTGACCCAGGGCTGCATTTTTGTTTCTTGACTGCTCCTCCCTTGTCTCTGTATCCCCTTCCTTGCCTGATTAGCAACTGTTAGAATCTGCCCTTTGGAACTTAGGGAAGGTCATGGAGGTTAAATGAAGCCTATCTCCTACAAACAAGAAACAGGGGACGAGGAAAGGATTTGTACCCGGGAGCCCCACAGGATCTTGCTTGGTTTCAATATTTCATCATTTTAAGGTATATTTTCCTTGCACTATTGTGAGTCTAAATATAACATGCTGGTAATGATAATTTATGACTACAACAAAAACCTAGACATCAGGCTGTCACAATGTATGTTTCAGCAGCTGATAAATGACAGTTTGAAAAACAATTCTGAGCTTTTTTTTTTTTCTTCTTTTATCAGAATGCTAGAGTGAATACCTAGAAGTTGGCATGGCAGAGCTGTACCATATGTTTCTAAGTTATGTAGTAATGGTGATGCGTGGCTACCTCATGTGAATTAGCTACTTATAGATGTTCCTGAGGGAATGTAAAAGCAGGCACTGTAAACAGTTCTGTGTAATGCATAGATTGACATGACTAGTTTTTTTTGTTTTTTGTTTTTAAGTTAGCGAGGAACTATTCATCATGCCTGGGTTACAGATGTCCAAAGTGAATATTATGTGTGCATATGTAGGTGTGTATACATGTGTGTCTGTATGTATATGATGAGAGAAAGGGGCAGCCCTAAAGTTGTGTCTCTTCCGTATGAATTCTTCATTCAAGAGGACTGATGACCAGACCAAATATGTTGTAAATTCAAGTTACTCATTTGCATGTGATTCAACTTATATTTTGCCCTAAAATGATGGCTAAGGTTGAGTCACCATTAGCCAGAGAAATTCCATCTTTATTCATTAACTTCTTTGACTTTGTTGTTTGCTTATGACTCAAAAGCCCATAACTTTCATAAAATTTAAGACCTAGTGCTGGGGAACTAGATGTGTGTGTGTGTGTGTATTTTAAATCAATACTAGTGATTCATCCATTCAGATATGCTTTGAGGCACTTGGGTGAGCTCCACTACTCAAAATTCTGAAGGGTTGCTTTGTCAACGCAACATACAATTTGCATTTTAAAAAATAAAATATTCTCACCTTTTGAGAAAAATAAATGACTGTTCAACCCAGATTCCTTCAAAAAGAATTAAATGTTTTTCTCTTCTTTAGGGAAAGAATTGGATTCTTTAAATATGCTTTTTGGCATTTCCCCTCCAATCTGCTTCGTGCAGTGGGCAGGAACTGTTATGCACTGGTACTAGTGGAGACATTTGGAAGATGCAGAATACCAAAAAAGTAATAAGAGAAGTTCTTGCCTCATTACACACTTGGAATAGCCTTTGCTTCCCTAAAACTGGACTGAAGAACAAGGGAAATTAAATGTTTCATTCCTGAAAAATTGCACTGTGTAAAATGGGAAAACTCAAATGATTCCAAGGTCTTTTTCCTGCAAAAGCAAATTGAATACATGACCATAGGCTATCACATTGAAATATAACCAGTATTTGGGGCTGGGTGTCTGTACAACTTAAGTTGGAATGATCAAGAGAGTTCTACTAACTTAAACCTAAGTTCGAAAAAAAAGACCAGTTCTCTCTCAGGCTTCGTGGCAGAACCAGAAGATAGCTTTGAATATGCTTCTGACTTAATTCTAGTTTGGAAGATATCAAATCAATTGAGAATAAGATAGTATTTATTTATTTATTTATTTATTTTTAATTTATACGATAGTATTTAATTGTAAGATGCTGATTACAAATACTAAAGTAGGAGAGGGGGAGAGAGAGTGTGTAGGCATGCACACAAACACACACACAGACAGGATTGGATATAATACTAGGGAAAATCTTCACGGAGGAAGTAGACTAGGGTTAGTGAAGTCTAAAACTCGGTGCTGAATTGAATCTCAGAGTCAGCATTTTGGGTGAAGTATAAAAGAATAGCTTTATTGCTTTGCCAGGCAAAGGGGGACACAGTGGGCTCATCTTAACAAAACTGTGTGTCCCAACCTGGGGGAGTTTGGTGAGGAGTTTTATAGCAATTGTTCAAGGGTGGGGTTGCTAATAAGGATCAGGGTGTGTGTAGGGCCTGTATTCCTTTAATCTGGCCTCAGGTGGTCTCCTGATCTCTTTAGAATGAAGCATGCTTAGTTAACATCTTTCATTTGTTGGGAGTTCTAGTTCTGCAAAAGAGTTCAAAGATATTGTTATGTGTATCCCATGAGGAAGCACCTTGACCCTGCCCCATGGCTACACCATTGTTTCTTGACTGCTCCTCCCATGTCTGTGCATCCACTCCCTTCCCTGATTAGCAAATGTTTGAACCTGCCCTTAAGGAACTCAGGGAAGATCATGGAGGCTGAAACCTATTTCCTACAAACAAAGAAACAGGGGACACAGAAAGGCTTCCTTGCTCAGGAGCCCCACAGGATCCTGCTTGGTTTCACTGGGTCTTAAAGAATTTGAATGATTTGTGTAAGTATAAAGAGAGACAGGTATTCCAGTTTGGAGAAGGGCATGATGTAGCAGGAATGTGAAAAGGAGTCATTGCTTCTGGGACTAGTAGTCCCATTCTTTTGCTTTCAAGTGACAGAAACCCAACTGAAGTGGCTATATCAATAAGAAAATAAGGGGGAGGGAAAAGGTTTGCTGGTGCATGTAACTGAAAAATCCAGTGCAGGGTGATTGACTGCAGGCATGGCTGGATCTAGGAGTTCAAATGACTTCCTTGGCAGAATAAAGAAGGCTGGCTGATGAGGAGAAAAGTTATGTACTGAAATCTGTGTTTGAGCTCAAACTCTACCATTAATAAACCACTGGTTGCAGGAAAGTCATTGTCTGTCTTGGGGGTAATTTCTTCATCTGCCTTTTGAAGAGGGGATGGGAAAGCCTAAAATAATCACTACTGTCACCTCTGCATATAATAGTTGATACTTCTTTCTGGGCAATGAGATTACTCATTATGAAGACATAATTTCATTCAAACTTGTATTTGGTATGTTTTCACATGACAAAATAAAGCATTGTCTTCAAAGAATCTGAGACAGAGATGAAGTTAGAGTTCACTTTATCTTACTGTCTACATTTTTAGATGAGGAGGTGAGATCTTAAAAGATTACAAGGCTACAGACCACACAGGAGATTCAGCCTATGGGAAGAAACTGACCCAACAATATTTTGTTTTGTCTACAATGTATTTTTCAGACTTTCAAATTAGTTCTTAATGTTTAAAACTTTCAAGATATTTTGTGTAAAAATTTATATTTCTGGCTTCTCTTATAATCGGAAGATGTAGCAAAGCTGAGCCTGAGTTTTTATGAGTCTGCAAAAAGCAATAGAAATAAGACTACCGGACATCACTTAAATAATGGAATGTTAATCACTTTTAACTAAAATTATGCTTGTTCTAAAGGAATATCATATATATATGGTTGGTAGGACACTAGCTATCTGGTTCTTACCAACACCGTCTCTTCTTGCCATTGCTGCTCAGATACTGATGGTCTGACCCTGGCCTCTGTAATGCATCCAAGAAAAGGATCTGGAATTTGGAACTCTGTGTTCCCTGTCTCTGGCAAGAGTTCCTCTGTTGGGATCAGATTTATAGTTCTGCAGAATTGGAGGGCTGACAATCAGAATTACCTTATTATTTTTTCATTCGTCCAAGCATATGACAATTACTTCTCTTTAGCAGGTAAAGAAAAGAGGTTAAAATCGGTCAGTGGTTTAAAGTCTGGCCATTGCTTTCGACATATGATGGATAGTGAAGGACAGTGGTTAAGAGCATAAACTCTGAAACTTGAATGCCTAGGTTTGCTTTCTTGGGTGAACCCCAAACTGGCTCTGTGATTCGGGGCAACTTACTTAAACTCTCTGTGGCTCAGATTACTCATCAGTAGAGTGGGGATAGTAATGGTACCTCCATCACTGAGTTCTTGTGAAAATTGAGATAATGCAGTAAAGCTCTTAGAACAATGCCTGGCATGTGCTAAGTGGTATGTAAGTGCTTGTGCTTGTTATTGCTAAGTTGATATGTGCAATTTTGTGTTATTTCTAGCTGTGAAAGGACTGTATGTGAAGTTCTGACCATAGGAAGCCTTATTTTCACTGTTGCTATCATCATCATGACCACATCCTTACTGACATGATAATCAGACCCAGAAGTCAATGGTTACCATTAGGGTATCATCTACAGAATAGATGGAGTTGAGGGTACAATACATGCCTATTCCTCCTCGTTGAGACACTTCATTAACTCTGCAGGCCATCAGTCTCTGGTTCAAATCCCTGGCAGCTATGTGACCTTGGGTGCATTATCCAATCTCTTTAAGTCTTAGTTTTCCTCATCTGTAAAATGGGGGGAAATAATAGTGAGGATTCCAAGAAAAAATTATCTTAATTGCTTAACAAGTCCTTAGTATGTGGTAAATGTTGAACAAATATTACCAGTGATAGTAATAACAGTATTCTTGCATTTTTGTCCACCAGATGCCCCCATGCTCTTTCAGACTACAGTGCCTTTGCTCATGGTCTTATGTTAGAACATCTTTCTCACTTGTCTTCACTTGATCTGCTCTTGTTTGTCCCTTAATTAGGTCAGGTGTTGCTTCCTTCAAGAAACCTTGCCCAAACCTTTATATTGGGCTACATGCTCCCTTAATTCCCTAGTCTATTTCCACTGTTCCTCCTACATTATGTTTCAGTGACCTGTTCTGTGAGTGCCTCTCTCCCACTAGACTGTACGAATCCCAAAGACAGGGACCACATTTTATTCCTCTTTGATTCCCCAACCCCTAAAATAGTGCCTGAAACATAATAGGTGCTTGTAAACGTTGACTGTTGAAATTCTGCAGTGATGCTTTATTTCCTAGGAAGTTTCTAAGGAGAGACCCTTAAATACAGTCTGCTTCTATCATGGAGACACAACTTACGTACTTTTACAAAAGCTTCTTAGTGGAAAACATGGAGGGTAAGCCAGTTACCCCATGGTTCCAAAATAATTTATGTTGCAGAAACATACCATCAGTCACCTCCCAGCCTCGTTTATTTATACCAACAACTGATAAATTTCTACATTATAGAAGAAACGCTTCTTTCAAAGACCATAAGCAATTAGGAATTTCCTGCAATGAGTGAATCTCAGTTGAACTTGAATCACCATAGTGCATGTTTAAGTGACCAAACCTTAATCCAAGGTGAGAACTAAATCTCCATATTGGGCATATGTTTTATTTGACTTAATTCTTTCTGAAGAAAAGAAAATAATGAGCAGTCAATAGCACTAGTGAAAGGCTGTTGAAAATATTATCAATCTCAATATTACCAAAGTTATATAATAGAATCTAAGTTCTGCATATTTAGACATAATTAAATATGCTTCTTTTCCCTACTTTGATTCTCTTATGGGATTTTGGCACTATTTTCTCTCTCATTATTACATGTCTAAAGTCCCTTCCGACTGTAGTTAGATATAAATAAATAATAACTATAGTGCTATCACATATTGGATGTGGTAATAAGAATATAAGATGGGTGTGAAATATCTATAAGGTAAAACTGCTTAAGTACAGATTTTTCTGATGCCTTTCCCTAGTTAAAGGGAAAATTATCTTTTCTAAGCCATTCCTTTTATTTTTTTTTTTTAATTTTTTTTATTTTTTGGGGGTACACCAGGTTCATTCCTTTCATTTTAACAAACAGAGCAAACATTTGAGAGGTTTGAAAAATACATTGAATTATCAAGCCCCCAAGTGTTCCAAGCTTCTGGCTACACTTCTAAAATTAAGAGCTATGGAATAAACTGATAATATCTGAAAGTCTTCTACAGCCTGTGGGAGGAAAATATCAACCTGCCACATGGTGTTTTTCAGGACCACTCCATGCAGTAGGAAAGTTCTGAGATACATGCAGTTAAACTTCTTTTTTCAATCCCTAAGTTTTCAGGGAGCACATGCTAAGTCTCAAACCCTCCAGGGGCTGTAGTGCTTTCAGAAAGACAATGGGATTTTGGCATGTATGCATGATGGTACAGAGTCGCTAATGTGCCGCTTAAGAAAGCGAAAGGAAAACATTGAAAATTCTTGCAAATAATTATGCCTTCTGTTGCCCATGCAGAAGAACAGCCTTTTGGTGTGGATGGTAGGCATAGAGTTGTTTAAGTAAATGAGTTAAAATATATCTTGAATGTCTCCTTTGGCGATTTTTCTGACAAGTACAGCAACTGTTGTCTATAAGGCAGCGTGTCACAACATACTGTGTTCAAAACAGTTCTCAGGGGCTCTTCCATATTCAATTTTTGTTTGTTACACATCATCAGACGACATTGTTTTGAACCACTTCTACATACAAGAAACTCACTAAATCCTGTAGGCAAAATATGAAAAAACATTTTAGACAGCTTTCCTCATCTCTAAGAACCTATCAATCTGCTTGAGAAGTTGAGGTACCTCAACGTTGAACAGAGCTCATAGTGTAAGGCAGGATACGGTGAGTGTCTGAATCTTAAATATTAGTGTTTTTCAGGTCTCCATCCTTGACTGTCTTTATGGGTTGATTATGTCTCCCCCAAATCCATACGTTGAAGTCCTAACCTCCAGTACCGCAGAATGGAACCTTATTTGGAAATAAGGTCTTTGCAGATGTAATTAATTAAGATGAGGTCATTAGGGTGGAGTATAATCCATTAAAACTGGTGTCCTTATTGAAAGGGGAAATTTGGACATAGTGACAAGCACACAGGGAGAACACCATGTGAAGAGGAAGGCAGAGGTTGCAGTGATTCTTCTACAGGCAAGGAGCACCAAAGATGGCCAGAAGCTAGGGGACCAGCATGGAGTGTATGCTTCCTTACAGCCCTCAGAAGGAGCTGACCCTGCTAACAGCTGTAAGATAATTCATTTCTGTTGTTTAAGCCACCTAGTTTGTGGTTCTCTGTCACAGCAGCCCTAGCAAACTAATACAGCCCTCTTCTCATCTCTGTCCCATCTCTCAGCAACGTGGTGATGGCTTTGGCTACTAACATCTCTACACTTCTCAGATCTGGAGCTCTCACCTGACCGCAAATCCATACATCAGTGCTGCTGAAGCGGTGGTCTCAGACTGGTACAATCGGTGACTTTTGTCATGGCTCCACAGTGAGATAAGGAACTTGCACTAGAAAGTCAATCAACTCACTGCTTTCTTCAAGAAGGTCTTGCTACAAAAAAATTGTCAGCTGAATTGAACCAATTAGTGATGGAGTTGATGTGATTTCCAATACGAGCACTTTATCTTGGTGCAGACCGGTAATGAGCAGATCACACATGACACAAGTCTACACACTACATTTGGAAGAGCATTGACTTCCATCACATCTCCTCTAGGATGTCCTCAGACCACTCAGGGGTAGAACTTCTCACCAGGACTCTCTCTGCCTCTGGTTTCTAACTCAATGAAGATACATTTCTCGTCTTACAGTTCTGGTGTTCCTATATAACCAAGCTATTCAAGGCTGAAGTGTACAACTCCAAATCTTCACTGTCAGTCATCCTGTCCTTGCCACCAGATGATGCACCCATCCTGTTGCTGTTCCTCCTAATAAAGTTTTCATCTCTTTCTCCTCCTCTTCATCACTGGTGCCCTGCCTTGGGCCCTCATGATTGCCTGCTTGGACTTTTGTAATAACCTTTTAACTGTTCTCTCTACTTGCTTTCTTGCCCTCATTCCATCCAGCTACCAGAGTGATCATTCCCAAGCAGCAATCCAGTCCTGACCTTTCCCTGCTCAGAATGCTTCTGCAGCTTTCTGTTGCCTACACAGGATAAACTCTAAACTCATTTGTGTGGCATAGTTGGATCCTTCCTCCCCATCCAGTCTCAACTCCTGCAATTTTGCACACACTCTTGGCTTCAGCCTATATTAAGCCCTTAAGATCCCTGCATTGTCACATGCTCTTTTGTGCCACAGTGTCTTTGCACTTCCTCCGGCTTGAAAAGCCCTTCCTATCTTGCCTGTCACACTCCTAGGTAGACAGTGGCACCCAGGCATTAAAAAGGACAGTGACAAATAGTGACTATTTATTGGATGTTTACTCTGTATACTCACTGTTCTATAAATTTATAAGCTTTATCTTACTTATTCCTGATAAGATGGGTACTAACCCTCTTAATGCTACAGATGAGGAAACCAAGAGGCAAAGTAGTTAAGAAACTTTTCTTAGGTCACACATTTAGTAAGAGGTAGAGCTGGGTTGGAGTCCAGGTGGTCTGACTCTAGCTGGCATTCTTAACCTTGTGCTATTTTAATTATATTATGGCATTAGGCACATCTTACTTCAATGTACACCTGTTTCTCCTGACTCTACAGAGATGATTTCATTTAGTATTCCCCAGTGTCTGCTAGATGGTGCATACCCAGGATAGGTGCTCAGTAAATCGTTGATGCATGAATTTATGATGGTTGAATTCATGACTATTTAGAGTAATAATTGTTCCCTACCATTTATCGCAAATTCACTGAGATCATCTCATTTCTTCTTTAAAACAACTTTTTGCATAGGTGGAGTATCTATTTTAAATCCCTGTTTTAGAGTGGGAATGGGATCAGAGATGTACTACTGACTGCACAGACTCATAGAATACCAACCTGGGCCTCCTGAATGCGCCTAGGGCCCTCCTACCGCAGAATTGGTATTGGAGTCACGTTAAGTATAGCCAGGGCCATTGCAGACTTTTGAGAGTCATAGTAACTCACGTTTTTCGAAAGTCTCATGGCAAATACATTAAAATGTACCTCACATCCATCATCCACTTATCTTTTTTATTATGAAAAAACTGGAAAGGATTTTTTCAGTCTTTTGAAACTGTCTATATGACTTGGTTAATAAATGACTATGATTTCTTAGGAATCACAGTATCTTCATAGGAACCCTGGCAAACTGAAAAAAACCAACGTCACCAATTGTTATTAACTGTAGTGACATTTTATGAGCTCTAAATTTAACAATGAATGAAGTTGACATGCGTTTGGAAGTCACTTAACTAAACATTTTTTAATTTTGATTTTCCATTTTCAGTTTTACGTTTTGGAGGCAATACATTTCGTTTGAGATCTCCGACTTTTTTAGGCCCCTGGAAAGTTTTGAGACTCTGGTCACCATGTCTCTATTGCTTAACAGGTAAAATAGCCTTTGACCAGGCTTGGTGGAGGAAGTGGCATTTGAATTAAGTCTCAAGATGACTGAGAAGATCAAAGAATGGGGATGTGATATATCTTGGGGGGAATGAAAGATACTTTCATGTATTCAGAGATGAGATACTGCAAAGCAAGTCTGAGGACCTCTGAGCAAATAGGATTGTACAAGATTCCAATACTGGAGGTGAAAAGAAATAAGAACAAAGGTTCGTTCATGACTGTGAATGAACAACACCACTATGAAGGGGTAGGGCGGCGGCTGGGTGACTTTACCCTGTAGGCCATGGAGAACCACTGAAAATTCCGAGCACAGCAAAGCCATGACCCCTACAGTGTTATAAGGAGATTCATCTAAGCACAGTGTGTGGAGAGTACGGAGAAGGGAGGTGTGTAAGTGTCTTCACAGTGTGAGAAAAGGTCATGTATTAGGCTTGAATGTTTTAGCTAACACAGATCATCTTTATATTTTTGTGGGAAAATTTGTAGAAAATCTCAGAAAATTAATGCCTGTACGTAGAAGTGTCTTAAATCACTAGTTCAAAGACATCCCATTAGGACAATTGTTGACCCTTCTCTGCATATTATTAGAGTAATTTTTATGTATTTGTCATAATGTGTGGGGTAGGAGTGTTCATTTCTGTTCTTACAAATCTTAAAACTAAGCAAGGTGCCTGCCCTTTAAATTATATTGAATTTCAGGGACCAGCATCTGATACCTTCCTGTGGAGGTGTAGAAACACTTCTGCATGACATCGGGGAGAACATAATGACTCTTAGACAAAGATCGTAGGGCTGCACCTGGTGTCATTTCAGAAAATGTACATGTAATTCATTACAGGGTCCAGTGGACCTAAAGCGTTCGCATGGAGCTTAATCTGGCCCCGAGATTTGCTTGAGCCCCATAATAAGCCTGGGTTTATATCAAGCCTATAGGAGGGCAGTGGAGGGGGCCTGGCTGGTGGTATAGCTATGGGATCTGGAGAGAACACTTCTAAGAGTGCCCAGCCAGACTAGGAGAGATGTTTGGATTTGTCCCTACCACCATGTGACACTATCCCCAAAACTGACCTAGGTTTGCACAGGCATCTAGAGGGGTAAGGTACATTCATACTCCCTGCCCTTCCTCACTCCTCCTCAAATGGAAAGATTCTGATCATCATGTAGGATTCCAGAAAAGTTATTAAACTACATTTGTTAGTGGTCAGAGTCACTTAGATTAAAAGGGAAGCACAAGGTTCCCAAGAGTCTTTCTCTTCTCACACATTGTTGGGTACCATTCTCATGTCTCCCTTTCATGTGTTATTAGAGATGGTAGAATTTGGTTGTAGGTATAGGGGTAAAGAAAGGTTGTATGCTCCAGCCAAGTCTTCCAAAGTTCTAACAATAAAGAGGGATTTCATTTTCCATGCCATTGCTATCTGTGTGTGTAACTCTCCTGAGAAGACAGGTGGCATTTGTCTAAGATAAGACTCAGGTATTCCTGGGTCACCAGGTCATTACATCATCTTAGAGGCTTCCGAACACTACATTAATTACTGGAGGATCACAGACGGCTTCCTGGAGGAGGTTGCATTGCAGGTGAGGAATAGGTAGTATTTGAATATGGGGAGGCAGGAGAATAGGTATTCTAGGGAGAACATGAACAAAGACACAGAAGCCACACAAAGCTAGAACAAAGAGCACATACAAGGCATAAAATTGGAAAGGTAGGTTGGGACCAGGTAGTGGTAAACACTGGATAGTAGTAGAGTTTGTGTGTTGTTCTTTATTTGATAGGCGGTTGGGAGCCTTTAAAAATGACCTGTACCCCAGAGTAGCTCCAATGGAAGTACCACTAAACTGAGGCCTACGGCCCATCACAGATCGTGCAGACATTTCTAAGTGATTGCCAAACGGTGGGTAATTGGCCTTGACCTTGTCTTGAGGTGATATGTTTTCCCATAAGGTAGTTAAAGCTTCAAATTTTCCAAAGAATATTGTCAACACAAGCAGAATGCCTTATTTGCAAAGGACCTGATTTGCTCCAGCATTTTTCCATGCCCAGGTTAGAAACAATTTCCTATGAGCTTTGACAGTGGCCCCATATCATTTGCCAGCTCTCCTGTTTGCCTGGCAATGGAGAAAAGAAAAGGGTTTCTTTCTACTATCTACTTGCCACAGGCAGCCTAGGTACTTCTGTGCGTTTGATTCAGCATTATAGGCCTTCAAAGGAAACAGAGACTGGTTAAGATTTGTACTCATTTTAATTAAGCAGAATCACATTTCTCCTATACCCCCACCCCGCCGAAGCAACAGTTCCAAACAATTCTGAATCTGTTGTTTGAGCCAACGAGCTTTTCACATTTTCCCTTCCATTTCTATGTGCTGAGAGCTCAGAGCTGTCTTTTAGTCAATACTCAATTAGGATTTGAGTCGGAAGGCTGCGTTGGGCTCTTTACAGGGGGCCAAATCGTAGTCACTTGCTCTCACCCTGTTTGGGTGCAGAAAACCATCTGTTTTCACTAAAGAAATAAATGTAGGTCTGCTGCAGCATAAGTTAAATATTCTGCTAAATTAAGTGTCCGTTTACTTCTCATGACCTGGCAATAAACAACCATGTTTGGAAAGACTGGACGGGAAAGAAAACCATGTTTAATATTCTACATATTGTATACACCAAAATTTAGGGTGATTTAGGATCCAGAACATTTTCCTCTTCTCCACTCACAGTAAGAACTCTGTGTACTTCTGTTTTGTGTACTCATCCAAATGCTTTTATATAAGGATTTCTCTAATCACTATCCTCTGGCATATTCTTTGTTTCTGGTAAAATCTGTTACTCAGTATTATCTGTCATTGAGCTATGGTTTTGGGACAAAAACAATTCACTCCTAGGATTTACAGTAAAAATCTTAAAAGTTTTTTTTTTTTTTTTACAAATATGATAGCAGCAAAGATATTTAGAGAATGCAATAATTTATTTTGATTTTAGTTCCAACAAATTTACCTGCCTACTTAAAATGCCAGATCCTTGGGGACAACAGCAATATGAGACATTTAGGTTAATTTGGGTGAAAATTTACGCTTATTCCATGACCCCAAACTCATTTAAGCAAAACATATCATTAAAGTGATGTGGATAATCCCCCAAATTATCTAGTGAGTTTAATCAATATGATCAGCCAATTGAGAGGATTCAAATGAAACTTCTAATTTTACCTGGTAAATACCAAAAATTGTTATTTTTAGTGGACAGTATTGGTCACCTACTTGTTATTCATGACCCAATGCCTAACAGAATTTTTTTTTTTTTCAGTAATTATTTTTCCCCATCCCTAGCTTCAGGAATAGGTACAGATTTGTCCAAGCCAATCAGCACGTGGCGCTGTACTGGAAATACAGTTGGTTCACAGGTGACCACATGACCTAAGTTGATCCAATCAGACTAAAGGGAAGGACTTGTATTCCCTGCTTGGGAGAAGTTTTACTCCTCCTCTCCTGATGGACATGCCAAGGAAGCATGCACCATCGTTGCTACCGGCAGCCATGTTAGAACCATGATAAATGGGATCATTTCCTTAATTTCTCTTTCTGATCTTTTGTTGTTAGTGTATAGCAATGCAACAGATTTCTATGTATTAATTTTGTATCCTGCAACTTTCCTGAATTCATTGATAAATTTTGGTAGTTTTCTGGTAGTATCTTAAGATGTTCTATGTATAGTTTCATATCATCTGCAAATAGTGACAGTTTTACTTCTTTTCCAGTTCAGATTCCTTTTATTTCTTTTTCTTTTCTGATTGCCATGGCTAGGACTTTTATGTTGAATGAAATTGGTGATAGTGGGCATCCTTGTCTTGTTGCAGATCTTAGAGGAAAATACTTTCAGCTTTTCACCGTTGAGTATGAGGTTAGGTGTGGGTTTGTCATATATGGACTTTATTATGTTGAGGTATATTACCTCTGTGCCTACTTTCTAGAGAGTATTTTATCATAAGTGGATGATGAATTTTATCAGAAGCTTTTTCTGCATCTAGTGAGATCATATGGTTTTTATTCTTCAATTTGTTAATGTGGTATATCACACTGATTGATTTGATGATATTGAAAAATCATTTCATCCCTGGGATAAATCCCACTTAATTATGCTGTGTGATCCTTTTAATGTATTGTTGGATTCAGTTTGCTAGCATTTTGTTGATGATTTTTGCGTCTATGTTCATCAGTGATATTGGCCTGTAATTTTCTTTTTTGAGGTATCTTTATCTGGTTTTGGTATCAGGGTGATGGTGGCTTCAGAGAATGAGTTTGGAAGTGTTCCTTGCTCTGCATTGTTTGGAAGAGTTTCAGAAGGATAAGTGTTAACTCTTCTCTAAATGTTTGGTAGAATTCGCCTGCAAAGCCATCTGGTCGTGGACTTTTGTTTGTTGGGAGTTTTTAAATCATAGATTCAACTTCAGTACTTGTAATTCGCCTGTTCATATTTTCTATTTCTTCCTGGTTCTCTTGGGAGATTGTACCTTTCTAGGAATTTGTCCATTTCTTCTAGGTTGTCCATTTTATTGGCATATAGTTTCCTGTGGTCCTTTGTATTACTGTGGTGTTGGTTGTAACATCTTTTTCATTTCTAATCTTATTGATTTGGGCCCTCTCCCTTTTTTTCTTGATGAATCTGGCTAAAGATTGGTGGGAATATAAATTGGTATAGCCACTATGGAGAACAGTATGGAGGTTCCTTTAAAAGCTAAAAATAGAGTTACCATATGATCCTGCAATCCCACCCCTGGACATATATTTGGAGAAAATTATAATTTGAAAAGATACATGCACCCCAATGTTCATTGCAACACTATTTACAATAGCCAAGACATGGAAGCAACCTAAAGGTCCATCAACAGATGAATGGATAAAGATGTGGCATGGAGGTGTGTGTGTGTGTGTGTGTGTATACAAACATGAATCACTTTGCTGTACACCTGAAACTAACACAACATTGTAAATCAACTATACTTCCATAAAAAAATAAAAAGAACCACAAGGAGACCCAATTTAGGCTGAAACCAAGGCTAAAAATAGTAAAATAGTTGAGATATGGAAATAACTTGAGTTTCTAATGCTAGTAATAGGCCACAACATTAAGTCAGACCTGGAGTCTACATTTCATCTGGACTTCCAATAAGGTAGCAAATTCTCTTGTTCTGTAAGTAATTTTGAGTTACGGACAAAACTAGTGTATCCATGCTCTATTTTTCTTCAAAACGGGAATTCTGGGACTCAAATTTTCAGGGCTTAACTCTCAGATTTATTTTGCATATTTAGATTCAGGTGTAGATAGAAATAGAATCCTATTTACCATGTGAGAAGCAAAACAAGAATTATTTCCTTCTAATTCCACATATATTTTGGCCAAAAAAGTTTGTTGATGAGATCTAAATCATGTCTGACCACAGGGTTAGCATTTATAATAACTAAAATGATAATGTGAATTCAATGAAATAGTCTTCCTTAGTCTGACTTCAGTTGACTAGTTTACATATTTTTCTGTAAACAAAAGGAAAACATGTTTATTGCAGAAAAATCAAATAATATGGAAATACATAAAGTAAAACTAAAAGTAATCCCCTTATCCCACCACCCGAAGACATCCACTCTACACATAAAACATTTATATTACCTACATGGAGACACAGAGAAGGAGATCAATATTTTGTATATACACTTCATATATATGTTTTGCAACCTACTCTTTTGCAGGACAGTATGTAACGAAAACCTCTCCATGTCAGTAAATATAAAATATGTCTTCTAAACAGCTTGTAGCAATCCAGTTTATGGATGAACCATAATTTATTCAACCAGTTATCTATTCATTTCTGTTTCTTACTACTATATGCGTTCTGCAGTGAGTATCTTTGTGTACGAATCTTTCCACACGTCTCCAAATGTGCATTAACCAAGACTCTCTATTCCCTCTGCAAAGCAAAAGTACTCAGGGCTAATAAGCTGCCCTCTAATACACATCTGCCCCTATCAGCTGAGATAGTTGCTCATCAAGAGTAATTGTGCTTCCCAAACATAGTTAGGCTAGTTTCAGTAGTTATTGTAATTCCATAATTCAATTAAATGTTATATAACTTAATGAGATATAATTGCAAAAACAAAAGATAGTCTTTATTTTAACCAAGTTGATTGCTCCAGGAAGTTTCAATTACATCTGATTATGTCATTAAATTCTAGTTGGGCAAAGCTACAGTATAGTTTTGGTGGAAAAGTCATAAATATCTAAAGGATTTTTTGATCAGATTGCTTTGCAAGTTCTTTAAATTTTACTCTTCTTTAAAGAAATAAAAACTGGAAATCATCATCTATTTATTATGCATATTAATGAGGATGTGAAACCTCTGTATTAAGGCCAAGTTGTAACCATATATCAAGAAATCAGCAAATGAATAATTATAAATTTTAAGTAAAATTAGGTATTGTTACCTTATGTGTAATGATTCTCTACTTAACTTTTAACTTTTAAAAAGTTAAAAGAAAAACTAACACTCCATCTCCATTTAAATTTCACTATTACTTATCTTTTTGGGGAAGAATTTATCATTTACAATGGGCAAGTATTTTCAGGCTCAGGGTAGGCGCCTCATATTGGGAAGAAGTTAAGGAAAATGGAGAAACATTTTCTTATGACTACACAATCCCATCCAACCAAAAGATGTGTATAATCTTTTGTAAACTACGCTTTTCTCAACCTGGTCGTATTTCTCACCCATGTCCATGAACGAAAGCAACATAAAAAACTTCTAAGATCGCTGTTAATAATGTGCTTCCTGGTGTCCATATTCCTGGACAGTAGAGAACACCCAATACGAAAGGCATTTCCCAGAATCCCCTTTGTCATTAATGAGTATTCTCCCTCAGAAAGGTGTGATCTGGGGGCCTCCTAGGTGGCGCAGTGGTTAAGAATCTGCCTGACAATGCAGAGGTCACGGGTTCGATCCCAGCTCCAGGAAGATCCCACATGCCACGGAGCAACTAAGCCTGTGTGCCAAAAAAAAAAAAAAAAAAAAAAGGTGTGATCTGAAGCTTAAAATTACACACCTCATATTTAGAGACTCTGCAATAAGATTCTCCGCACCAAAAAAGATGAATGTTCCTGCCACCAGGTACATCGATTGCTTGCTGTGACCTTCACAGGGCAGACCTATGAAAGGAACATGCAGAGAAGCTTAATTGTTTTAACAGAGTGATTAGTAATTTTATTCTATCAGTTCCAACCACATAGATTCTATCTCTCAATTCACATAATTAAAGAAGTGTTGAACTTGTGGGTTGGAGTTGTTGACCAGCAAGTCACTTTTAAAGCTTTCTGAGCTGAGATTTCTGTGTTTTAGTCATTCCAAATCCAAATAAACCATTTTTTTCCTTTTTCTTTTCTTTTCTTTTTTTTTGTTAAACTAATGGCCTGAAAATGCTGAAATGCACGCCGTGGAGTAGATTGAGCATAAAATGAAACTAAGAAGAGAGGATTCAGTGTTTCCTTTTACTTATTTGGTCATATATATTTTAGATGCCCTATCACCAAATATTACTATATTCTTGACAATAGGCTATAAATACTGAAAAACAGTGTGATTGAGTATGATGGAATCCATTCTGGCTTGACCTGGTAGAATTATATTTTATTTTCTGGAGGTTCTTTTTTTTTTTTCTTTTTTTTTTTAAGTCTGCCTAAAGAAAAATGTGGCAAAAGTGGCAGTGATCACAGTGATATTTTCTCCTGTTGGTTCTGGTATTCATTTAAGGATTCAGTTCATTCCCTTTGTGCAAAATTAATATGTCAAGTTTGAGATATAAAGCATTTGAATCAGTGCTTAGGTAGGCTTCCTAGGGCTTACAGCTTATTTACATATCACTGGAGAATTGGGAAAAAAGGTGCCAGAAATTTTTATCAGTCCAGTGTCTTTTACTTTTTAAAATAAAAGAATAATTGAAAATTGAAAATTCAGTAACGTAGCTCTTATCTGTTATTTCAAGTTTGTAGTTATTTATGCGTTCATCCTATGCTACATAGACAAGTGGAAGAGTAACTAACATATAAAATGCTGAGTGAAAAATGCCAGGAGGAAGAGACAGAGATGGTTCATGACTTGTGAAAGCTCCCAGAAGGAGGTGGCTTCTAACCTGAGTCCTGAACTATTGCTGTGATTTTTTTAAAAAGTGGAAATGATGGGTCAGCTTAAGCAAAGTCATAAAGGTAAAGAAGTGCAGGACATTTTTGAAGAACTGAGGTAATACTGTTTGGCTGGAGAGTGGAATATGCTTCAGGAAATTCAAAGTGAAATGAGGCCTAACTGGGAACAGATCATGGTGAACCTCAAAAATCAGGCCAGTAAATTTGGACTTATTTTGTATACAGGGAGAGATGAGTTACTGAAGATTTTTAAGTAAAGGAAAATATGCTTCCATGAGTTTTTTTGGAGAAGTCGTTGGGGTGTGGATGAGGAAAGATTAGAGAAAGGGGGTCAAGCTAAATAGGAATAGGTAACAATCTCTTGATGGGGCCATTATGAATTGAACTTGACTCCTGGCAGAGGAAAAAGAAAGAAAGCATGGATGCAAAAGTCATCTCAAAGGCAGTGCTGATGGCATTTTGTAACAGGAAGCAGTGAGGCAAGAATATTTTGTCATATCAAAAGGCAAAGTAGTTATCAGCAAAGTGATCGAAGACTACTAGGGTCACGTCACAATGACTCAGGAGCCTAACAGAATAGGCTCTGACTGGCCAAAGAGGGGCAGTTAACCATTAGTAAGGATAATACCTGCAATGGTTTGAAACCCATCACATTTATTCAAATCCCTAAGTTTATAATAATACTAAGAAGGAGCACTCATCTCATTGGCCATTTCTGGAGGATGCTAGGAAACTATTATATTTTGCAAACTATTAAAGGAAAAGCATCACGCATTTATCCTCTCTTTCATTATGACTACTTCAGGCCAACCAGATAAGGGAGGGTTTTTCCTTAGGGCATGTCAAGTAATGTAGGAAGAAGGAATGACAGAATTGCAGTCCCTAATGAATTGATGGGTCTAGGTAAAAGCCTAAGTACTGACAAAATAAAAAGAGAAATAACTAGACATTACATATCATTACGTATGGAAGCGCAGCACCCTGCCTGTGGAGTACCAGAAAATTGAACCTGAAGGTGATCCGTCATCTAGGTCCAACTATCACAGTACAGGAAATACAAGTAAGAGAGGAACATGCCCCATGACAAATGGGGATGAAATCAGGAAGATGTGGGCTGTCAGAGACTCCCGAGAATAAAACACCGGGTCTCTTCAACAACAACAAAATCGCAGGGAAAGATAGATTGTAGAGAGAAAGAGAAAGGGAGGAGGAAGGGGAAGAGGAGGAAACACTGATAGAGATTTAAAGGACATATCAACCAATTACATTAAATACTTCAGGGCAGTAGGGGTTAAATGGAGTTTAGAAATCTAAATTCTCAAAGCGCATTCTTGGTAATTCTGATGCTAATAACAGCCATGGAAATCATTATCTTACTAATGTGGATGGAATCAAGCATTTTCCTTGTCTTTCCTCATAAGTGCATCTTAGGTCAAGATATTGAATGCTTATTCTGGGCTTTATAGTTAACATTTACAAGTATAATCTCATTTGATCTTCAAAACCACCCTATGAAATGTATGGTAATTATCTCCTTTTTAGAGGTAATGGGTCTGAGACTCAGAGCTAAAGTAACTTGCTCCAGATCAATATCTGGTAAGTTGCAAATTCCTTTTGAATGGCTATATTTTTGGCTGGCCAACTTCTGAACACTTCTATTTGGGGGAAACTGTAACAATGTGAGTCTTGGGATATGGGGCTCAGTTTTCTCTGATAGAAACTCAAGAGGCGATCTGACAAGGCCTAAAAATCTGACCTAAGATTGACCAGTATGATGGGAGTTTCCTTCTGAGTGTGGAACAGTAGAAGCAAAGGAACAGGAACCCTTTCAACTCCAGTCCACCCGTAGTGTTTGCATCCTGTGTCCAATGGGAGTAAAAGCAGAATGAAAAGCCCCACCGTGTGATGGTGAATGTTGGTGGCTGTTTCCAAGCCGATCTGCCTCTTTTCTCAGTAGCTTAGGTTTGGTTCCTGCCTGTTTTCCAAACCCATTCTGCCTTCCTGAAGACCCTGAGGCCTACCCAATTGTTTTCCACTAAGTTTCTTTTGCTGTTACATTAACTAGAATTAGCTTCGCTTGTTTGCATTCAAGAATCTTGATTAGCTTGGCCGGAAGTGTGACCACAAGTTTGAAACTGAGCCTGTCACTTTGCCACTTAATTACAGCAGACTAACAGACAGTGGTCAGCTATTTGCCTGGTTTATATATTATATTAAGAATCCGTTTTCTCCTTTGCATTTGGATGTTAAAGAATCCACCCTTGAGACCTTTAAGTCTCTAGTCTTCAGCTAGCTCAGAGGCCATGATAACTATGGGTACGTGTGACTTCCTTAAATTTGTATTCACACTTAGAGTATTTGCTCTTACCCTCCAGGTTTGGCTCCTGTGTGTCCTTGGCTTTGACAGGTGTGCCCTGGGGCTTCGAAGAGGTGCTCCTCAGTGTAAAAGGAAAGGCAGAAAGAATGGGGGAATCTTTTCGTGAATTGAACATTTAAGAAAAACAAACAAACAAACAACCCATAGGAATAGGCAATCAATGTCGAAAAGGAGGGTATCATCCACCCGAATCCAAATCAGATTTTCCTTTCATTTCCTTTCAGGGACATTCCAGCCTGAATTCTTGTTCTAAACAAGATGGTTTTATGGTTTCATATTTTCCCTTCTGTTACAGTTATCAAGCCTAAGACTTCTCTTGTTGGTCAGCCCAATGTTTTAAATTTGGTGACCTACGTTTGTGCTAATGGGTGACACGCATGATTGCTAACTTTATCAGAAGAGGTCTAATCTTAACCTGATGATTTGGCACTATTCTCCCACCCCACCCCCACCCCACCCCACCCCACCCCACCCCCACCCCCACCTTTTCCTAAACAGGTACAGGCTCAGTGAAAGACTTTTAACAAGAGCATACTAGTAACATTTACTCTTACATATAAAATGTCAACATTTAGCTCTGGATTATGCAATTTGAATTAAGGTTTTAAATTTTATGTAGTTGCCAAGAGCCTAGATTTTTGGAAAAGAGTACCTATGAAGCCCAAGGGTAATGTCTTATTTTAAAGGAAAAGAGTATTGACCTTTGTACATTCTTAAGCTCTGGTAGAAACTTTTGATTTTCTTCTGACATCTATTCTCCTCTTCTTCCTAATAATGGGGCCTTATTTTTTACGTGGAAGACAAAATAAACATACTTGTCAGTCCTCCTGTTGTAGTTAGATATGGCATTGGGACTAAGTTCTGGTCAATGGGATAAAAGCACAGGTGTCTGAGTGACTTCCAGGAAGTGTCATTTTTAAAAAGCAGCCTCTCTCTTCCTCCTTTTTCATTCTTCCTACTGGTTAGATAGCAGACCTGATGGCTGGAGCTTGGGCAGCCATATTGTACCATAAAGCAGAAGTTTTGTTTTGAAAATTGTGGAGAAACAAAATGGAAGTTACTGGGGCCCAGATGAGGTTGAGTCCAACTCTGTACTGCTTTCCTCCATCTTCAGTTTGCATGTGTATGTGTCCCAGTACACACATACCAACTGCTGTCTTGTTTACATCACTATTATTTGGGGATATTTTATAATTCACTTGTGTTTCTGTTCGAAATACAAATGTGAGATATCATCTGTCTTTAACATAAAAGCTCAGATATTTCTATTTCTTGACTGAGAGTTTTCATTATTTATTCATGTCACTAATAATGTGAGATACATGTGGTTTTAACAATAAACAGAGTAAGGAAATAATGTGGAATTAATTGTTTTCTGTTTAATAGTGATTATTAATAATCACTGAGATGATTATTTCCCTTTAATACTTGGAAGATTAATTCACTTTCACTTTAAATTGCATCATTTGTCTCAAGGGAAAGATCATTCTTGATAGAATGACCTGTTAATGTTTTCATAATTCAAGAAAAGATGGGAAATTAATTATCCATTGAAACATAGCAGAAAAAACATTTCGTCATACCAGAGTCTGATAGTGATGCTAAACTTTATGGTTTAACCATCATTTTTATTTTAAACATACTGGTCGTGTGCTTTATAAAATAGCATGCCTTTCAGTGGCAAGGAAAACCATTAACTCACAACCGGGCTCATTGGGTATGGTTCTAAGAACCTTGGTTAAGCAGCACGGATGTTTGCACTTCGCACACAGGTATGGCTAATCTTGTGCGTCATGAAGGCGAGTGTAAAAATTTTTAATTACCATAATTCTAAACAAAGTCTATGTCTGTAGAGTGAGATGGTGGCTGTGTATCATTATCGGAAGTCATGAAGTCTAGATTCCTGGCTCTCCAATCCTTTGTTTTTGACCTTGGGAAAGTTACTTTCCTTCTCTGAGCATCAATTTCCTTACCTATAAAATGAGGCTAAGTACTGCCATGGAAGAATTTTTATAAGAAATCAATTAAATGAGATAACCTAGGCAGTGCACCTATTCTAGTGGTAGGCACATAAGTGATGTAATAAAAAGCACTTATGATTATTGTTTTTGTTAATATCATGATGAAGATGATTAAATGGATAATGGAGGTGATCATGCAGAAAATTAAACTTGTAGTCTTACTGTGAAATTAAAAACAGTATTAGCTTGATCTGTGTATTGGACAGATTTACTGCAGAAAATCCTCCGTAGTGGGTAAGAATACAGGCTCTGGAACCGGGCTACTTGGGTTCCAATCTCATCTTTACTATAATTACTTGACCTTCCTGTGCTTCAGTTTACTCATCTGAAAAACAGAGATGATAGTACCTACCTAATTGTGTTCCTGTGCAAATTAGTTGAGACAATATTTGTAAAGCTCTTAGAACAATGGCTTGGCCCTGGTAAGTGCTGTATTAATGTCAGCTCTTGTTATTGCCAAGTAGATGAATGAACACTTTCCTCTCTTGAGCAGTGATGAATGAGGTCCATGTAGATTTTGTCTTCTCTATAAACTATCCCAGATGTCTTGGATTGTTTCAGTGAGGATTATCTGTCTTGGGTGTGGGTTTAAATGATTTCTTCATGATTGGTTTTCATCTGAGGATATAGGTTGTCTAAATCTACTCTTGTGGCTAAAGTCCATAAATAGGAGAACTGTCATGGAAATATTTTTAGTAAGTGAACAATGGTCTTCTCTTACAGGAAATAATTTTTCTCAATCCTCATTTGAAAGGGGAAAGAACCATAAGGCAGAGTGAAATAACATATTGACTTATTTGGGAGACAACATTATGGGCAGACGTGGTTTCAAAGTGCCTTCTGAGGGAAGTCCTGGTATTACAAGGGGATGCCAGATAACTATAGAATTTTCTTTTTTTTTTAATTAATTTTTATTTTATATTGGAGTATAGTTGATTTACAATGTTGTGTTAATTTCAGTCATACAGCTAAATGATTGTCATATATATACATATATCCATTTTTCAGATTCTTTTCCCATATAGGTTATTACAGAATATTGAGTGGAGTTCCCTGTGCTATACAGTAGGTCCTTGTTGATTATTTTGTATATAGTAGTGTGTTTATGTTAATCCCAAATTCCTAATTTATCCCATATTTCACCTTTGGTAACCACAAGCTTGTTTTCTAAGTCTGTGACTCTGTTTCTGTTTTGTAAATAAGTTCGTTTGTATCTTTTTTTTTTTTTAGATTCCACATGTAAGTGGTATCATAAGATATTTGTTTTTCTCTGTCTACTTACTTCACTTAGTATGATAATCTCTAGATCCATCCATGTTGCTGCAAATGGCATTATTTCATTCCTTTGTATGACTGAGTCATATTCCATTGTATAAGTATACACATCTTTTTTATCCATCCCTCTGTCGATAGTTGTTTAGGTTGCCTCCATGTCTTGGCTATTGTAAATAGTGCTGCAATGAACATTGGGGTGCATATATCTTTTTGAATTATGGTTTTCTCCAGATATATGCCTAAGAGTGGGATTGCTGGATCATATAGTAGTTCCAATAGAATTTTCCATCTTATTCCATTTTTTTCTTTTTTATTACAGTTTATCACAAGATATTGAATACAGTTCCCTGTGCTATACAGTAGGGCCTTGTTGTTTATCCATTCTATATATAATAGTTTGCATCTGCTAATTCCAAACTCCCAATCCATCCCTCCTCCACCCCCTTATACCCTTAGCAAACACAAATCTGTTCTGTGTCTGTGAGTCTGTTTCTGTTTGGTAGATAAGTTCATTTGTGTCATATTTTATAACAGATTCCACATTTAAGTGATATCATATGGTATTTGTCTTTCTCTTTCTGACTTACTTCACTTAGTATGATAATCTCTAGGTCCATCCATGTAGCTGCAAGTGTGATTATTTCATTCTTTTTCATGGCTGAGTAGTATTCCATTGTGTATATGTACCACATCTTCTTTATGCATTCATCTGTTGATGGACATTTATGTTGTTTCCATGTCATGTCTATTGTAAATAGTGCTGCAGTGAACTATTTCACTACATGTATCTTTTTGAATTATGGTTTTCTCTGGATATATGCCCAGAAGTCAGATTGCTGGATGATATGGTAGTGCTATTAGAATTTTCTATCTTATTCCATTTTTATATGAATTATTTTATGGCTTTCAAACCCAAGTGTCAAAATGAGTATCCAGGAAATAAGGATTTCTCCCTCTCCAGGGAGATATTTTTGAGACAAACCCATATAGTATACCATGTTTTTTTGTTTTGTTTTCATTTTGTTTTTCTATTGCAGAAAACTTTTCACAAGTTGTTTTATTTACATTGCCAACTTTTAAAAGGCTATCAGACTAAAGTTAACTGGATAATAAACTAGGCAGAAATCACTTTACAAGAAGAGAAAGCCCCAAATGCCACTTTCTATAGAGAACCCACAGTTGAGTTTTATTCAGAGCATATTACAGAAAAAGAAAACACTCTTGATTATACTAGAGGAAACTCAGCCATAGGTTTGGAATCTGTACTCAAACTATATGTGCAATGAGAACAGTATTCTGCTGACACAATTGATCAGGCTGCATGTGCCGCTCTGAGGAATGCCCCGTGAGAATCTGGGCTAGTGGGCTTCCTTTTGTTTGTTTTGGACTAAAAGGTTTTCCTTCTTCTCTTACTTACTAGATGATAAGTTTTCCTCTCAATGTTGCGTGTGCTGGTTGGTGCCTAACCATGGTTTTAGATGAGACTCAGAGGAGATATTTCTCAGCAATAAGGGTTGTTAAAGAATAGAATGTATTACAGGGAGGAATGTAAGCATCTCCTTTACTGCCTGGAGATGGGGAGTAGAGTAAATTAGGTCCCTTTTGCTCAAAAGTGAATGGACTTTTAGATGAATGAATACTAAGTCTGTCTGGTTCTTGGAGACACCAAGATGAGTACTACAAGACAGGATTTCGATTGACTGATTCTATTGTGATTTCCTGACTTGGTCCATATATCCTAAAGGATTGGCAGTGATGCAGAAAATTAGATATGCAAACAAGAATCTGCATCATTTGGACCCAGAATTCACCATATACCTTAGATAATTGCCAGTCCTTAATTTTGACTATTAATTATTTCTTATGAGCTAGTTCTGCTGGTTAAAGATTCACATTAAAGTATAAAAACTTTTTATGAAAAGTATTATTTCCTCAGCTTTAATTTACCAACCACCTCCAGGGACCCAGGCTGTTTATTAATTATTTCCCATCTGTACATGTGAGGGGGCACACACTTCAAGTCACACACACAAAGCATACACATACAAAAACATACACCATATTTTGTTTCCTAAGAAAGAATTCTCAAAAAGTAGACGTGTGACTGATAGGAAAACTAAGTTCTCACGTATATGATTAAAATTATCATGGCAATCTGGCTGTCATGTTAAACCATGCATTTCAGAGCTATAATTGTCTTCTCATTACTAAATCCTGTGGAAATAATTGTTGTACACTGTCTCATCTCTTTGAATGTAATGCCATTTAATAATATCATGTTAGATTTATGTGTCTGTCCCAGGAAGAACGCGATGTTTCATAGACAATTTCACTTTATACCCAAATACCTTATAAGTTAGAAACGATGGGTGGATATTATCCCCATTGAAGGGGCTGGAACATTGAAGGCTGAGAGAGTTAAATAAGAACTTGTGAGGCCCAGGCTAAAGGCAATAATCATGAGAATAATTAGTTTTCTGTAGTCCACGAAGCAATGCATGTGCATTATCTAATTTAATCCTTATTCAAGACCTTGTCTGGATTCACTCACGATGTCCTCCTCAGTTTGGTCCAGCTCCGTGTATCCCCTAGCGAGCTCACCATCCGTTCCCGTCCCCCTGCACATATGCTCAGCCCCTCCTCACTCTCCTAATTTCAGATGTTGGAATCACCGTGCACCTAGTCACCCAAGCTAGAAACTTCAGTGGTTACACTTGAATGGGTCTCCCTTGCATCGCATGCGTTATCATTCATCACAGTCATTCCGTGGTTATCTGCTCAGTGTTCTGTGTAGCTTTCTTCCTAGTGACAACGCCTCAGCCACAAACTCAGTTCACGCTTTGGCCTTAGTTCTTGCCACCCTCGTTTCTCTCCGTGAGTGTGTGTGCTTCAAAACCTCTTATAATTAGTCTTTTCCCTCTCATGCAGGCCCTCTCCAACCCATTCTTCACCCCTCTGTGTACATCCTGTGATACTCCCTTCAGGGTGAGTCTTAGCTCCTCTGCAAGGTATCCACTCCCTTCATGGTCGAGCCCCCTCTACCGCTCCCTTCTCACCACTTCTTGTCTCATATTTTGGACTCCAGAACCGTGAATCCACTGTGGCCTCTCACACTTGGAATGCTATTTCTCTTCTCTTGGTCTTTGCTAATATCTCTGCTTAAAGGACTCTGACCATTTCCTCCCTCCCCCCGAAATAACATCTTCGTAAGCAAAGCTTTCCTGGACTGGTGTTGAAGGTCATCCTTCCCCACAACTGAATTAGCATCTCCCATCTGTGTCCTCATCATCCTCTGAATGTATCTCTGTTATTGAATTTGCCAGTTAATTATAATTATCTATGTTTATTTTGTACTCATTTGCCCATCCCAGACCATGTGTTAGTTCCTCCAGGGAAGGGGCATTATCTTACCTTTATATTTAGAGGGCCTGCCCAGTGCCTGGAGCAAAACAGGTGTTCCAAAGTATTAGAGCTGGGAGGCATCCCATTTTATATGTTGGACATCTGATGCCCAGATTTCTCAAGTGACTTGTCTATTAATTTTAGGGCAGCTTTGGTCCAGGACTCACAGACAAGCCATTCCTTCTACATCCAAGATGATGATGATGGTGATTAATGAACACTGGCTATGCCCTAAGTACTTTTCTAAGTGTGTTCTAAATGTTAACTCAGTTAATTACCCTAACAAAGGTGTGGGGTAAATTGTCTTATTATTCCAGAGAGGTTAAGTGACTTTCATAGCATTCACGGAACTAGAAATTAGCAGAATCAGGATTTGAACAATCTTAACCTTGTTGAAAATCTAAAGATTATAGACTTTCTGCCCCCCAAACGCTCATACCTACACACAATTTTGCACGTAGTTTTAGGAGTTTCATAGATTCCTTAAGGGCCATTTAAGAATCCCTTGTTTAAGGACCTCAGCTAAATGACCCTAACACTGGATTGTCCTACCTTTATAGCATCTCAAAGCTTTTATGTCTTCAAAGTATGGTGTCTTTTATACCTCTTCCCTGCTGCTTCCTGACTTTGACTTTTTAATTTACCTTCTATAAACCAAGTGCTTTCTCTTTATAACGTTTTCAATTGTGTTGCCCGCCTCTGTGGAACCAGGAAACCCATCTCCAAGCCTCCTCATTCCATTACCCGTTGATCCGTGAGGAAAGCAATACATTCAACAAATGAAACCACCCCCCTGGGCTGATCTCCGGGTGTCCCACAAGTCCCCGTGTTTTTGCAACTCTGCACAGGTGCCGGGTGCTCAGAACTTACTCCTCAATAACATGCTTAGGGCGCATGTGAATTTCTCATATATCAGAAGGGGACATCGTAAAAGTTTTCCTGAAAGCTAGTCCATGCATGTAAAGCCAGTCCTTGCTGTCAGCTTTAGCATGTCCTCTTTGGAGGCTGTTTCACTAATGCTTAATTAATCCACATTTAGTCACATCAGAAGAAGGACATTATACATTAGTTCAGGGCTCACTCTGTGGCAGGAGTTTGACTGTGATACATTGTATCTAGTGATCACAATTTTTCTGCAGGTTGTAGTTGAAGAAACTGAGACCCAAAGAGGATACGTTTTTCGCCCCAAGTTGACTCAGTTCCTAAATTGTAAACAGAGATTTGTATTTGACAAAGTCCATATTCCCTGCTTCATGATAGCCTGTGGCCTTCCCGTGTTAATAAATATCTATTACTTGGCCATAGCCTCATATTCTGACCCTGAGTGGCTGGATAATTTATTGTGAAACATGATATAAGGCAGCTCACAAGAGCAAAAGGAAACAACTTATAAAGAGGCTGGAACATTGAGTAGCCCAAGCCATGAATCAGAGACTGTTCTACATTGCTTCTGGAATGTACATCCAGTGTGTAAAGCTACCCTGGAAATAAACCCTGATTGGGTCACATGTCTAGACCCTCGTTAGCATTCACACGGCTCTATCAGTGCAACTGGGAGGAACTGGCGAGTCTTTCCTCCTCTTTTCTTTTTGAACTGATTTTCACGGAGCTGTTGTAAGTGTCCTGGGAGATTGTTGATGCTGCAGTTCTATCCACTTACCCTTTGTGGTGAGGCCAGAGGGAGCAAAGGGTGTTCTCTGTGTGGGTTGGGGAACTGAAACGTGTAGGAGGAAAGAGCCCTAACTTTGCAGTCAGAAGTGAGTTTTGAATCCCAGCTTGGTCACATACAAGCTGTGTGATCTTGCGCAAGTTACTTAACTTCTCTGAAGCCTCAACTTCATCATGTCTAAAATGAGAATAAGACTATCGCCTTCACAGAGATTACTATAAACATAAATGTATGTAAATTCCCTGACACATGGAATGTGATAGAAATGATCAATATTAATGTTATTGTTTTTGTCCTACCTGAAGGAGGCGCTTTAGTGCCTCTTAGATACTAAGAAGTGGTGTGAGGCATCCGCCTTCCTCCTGAAAAGTTACCTACAAAAATATTTAACAAATTCTGGCTGAGCAGCAAGGCGTCTACACTGCCATGAATTTGAGCAGAGAAATTGTTTCCTCTGGCCCTCCTGGGAGGAACAAATATGTCCTTCATCAAAAGGTCTCAGGCTTTATCTCAAAATCTTACTAGTTTAAAGTTCTTCAGAAGCTTCTCCATGGCCTTCAGGATGACACTCCAGTTTGCAAGCATGGCAAACAACGCTTCTTTATAATCTGAGTCTGGCTTCTCCAGCCTTGCTCCCAAATGTACTCTTTACTTCAGCCCCATCAAGAGACTCAGGGTTCCAAAGATGCACACCTCTTTCTCATCTTATGGCTTTGCACATGCTGTCCACTCTGACTAGGATGTCCTTGCTCTTATACATACACACATGCATGTATTCTGTATATATGCACATCTACACATATGTATATGTACACATGTGCAGCACATGTGTTTTATATATACACATGTACACATGTGCACATCTGTACATGCATATGCATGTACACGCATATTTTATATACATATACATGCATATATATATATACACACACACACACATACACACACAGATGGGCTAATTGCAACTCAACCTTGAAAACTCAGGTTATATTTACCTCCTTAACAAGATTTTTCCTTAAACCTGCATCCTGGCTAGTCAAAAGGCCTTCCTTTGGGATCCCTTTGAATCCAGGATTTTCCTTCATCCTCATCTTATTTTTATTGCTTGTGTCTCCCACCAGGCTGTGTGCTCTTGAGGGACAGGGCACTGTCTCTGTTGCCTCAGTTTCTGGTACACAACAGATACTCAATAAATATTCGAATGAAAAGAAGGAAGGCAAAAAGGAAGAAATGGTGCAAGGAATATTTTAGTTTAAGTTTTTGATTATTCGGGTCTGAATATGCCTGATAATTTAGTAGGTTCCTGGAGATCGGGGGAAATGCCTGATTGATCTTTGAATCCCATGCATCTAGACCAGTTGTTCTGAAACTTAGATGCACATCGGATTCACCCAGGAGCTCTAAAAGATCCAGAAGTCAAGGCATCAGTACATTATACAATCTCCCCAGAGGATTCAGTGTGTATCCAAGGGTAAAGAAACACTGGATTTTATCAGAAGGTGCTCAACAAATGTACAGTGACTGAATCATCCAGTCAAAAGTCTCACCTGTCTAATAGATACAGGAGGACAGGAGAAGAGTGGAGAGGAAGGGGCAGAGAGAAGGGCACCGTTAGTTTTTGATTGAGTCACTTGATGGGTTTGACTCTCCCTCTCTTTCATTTCTAATTTTGTTGGCACTGAGAAGTCTAGGTTCAGGATAAGGAAGCTGAGTTCCCCTGAGATGTTGTGAGTATATCTTGATAAGCATCACAGTAAATGGAAGGATGTCTGAGGGGTCCTCCAATCAACACTACACAACTCACCTTTGCCTCTTCTATGACTTTCCATTGTGAGGTCCACACAGCTGCGCTCCCACATAGTAAGACAGCCTGCAGAGTTCAGGATTACAAAGTGTGTGAGTGTGATGATAAAGGAAACTGATGTTTAATTTACAGAACCCCATAGATTGTCATAAAGCACAAACAAATCACAGACTCAAGAAGGAAAAGTAACCAGGAGAATGTGTCTGGGTGTCATTTTACAGACATGATACAAGAAAACTGAATTTTGGAGATTATGTGACCACATGAATCTAAGTAGGTTTTTCGAAAATTTAACTGAAGTGTGGAATTTTCTGAGTTTGACACACCACTCTTTTTACCATTTCCTGATTGTTTTAATTTGCTTCAGGGTAGCGTGCAATATCATTTCTTTCTGTTTATACTTCAAAATAGTATGTAATGGGGAAAGGTAACTTGACTATCTTGTATATCTTCATTTATTTCCAAGAAACTAAAAAAAAAAAAAATGTGGTTTAACTTCCATTTTCCAAGTGAAAACCTACCACTAGAGTATTGTTTCTTATAAAATGGATTTGTATTTTGCAAAGATTTAGAAAAATTCCAAATATAATTATATAAAGGACTCTGCATTATCATATTTTATGGTTTATATTTTGAACAATGAACCTGGCTCCCCTCTTCCATATTATCCCCTCTTACAGGCAAATGGAAAATGGAAGTCAAGTTTCTGTATCTGAACTCTGATGGTAGGCTGGATTATGATACTACTCTCTGCTCCCTGGATGTATTTCTGTGAGGGCATTGTCATTGGGAGAACATGGCAGCCTTAGTTTTCCCAAATGCCAAAGAAGCCTTTTACCTACCCCGTTAGCTCATCCTCTATAACTTGGCTGGACTTAAAATCAAATTCAATTTTGATGCTTGCAGGAGAAGTGGAGAGATGGGGGCGGGCAAAGGAAATATGATAATAATACTTATCCTACTGGTGAGTGTTTGGTGAGACCAGAGTAGGTCCAGCCAAATTGGACGCAAGATTATCGGATGCAAGCCTCACTGTAACCCTGTAAAGTGAGGTCAGGGCCCTGATGTTTCAGATGAAGGAGCAGAAGCGTGGAGAAGATAGGTGATTTGTCCGTGGTTGTAGCTGGTGAGAGGTCTGACATCAAAGGTGGTGTCCTAAACTACTGTGCTTCTGCCTCACTTTGTCACTGAAGAAGGGTTAACTACTCCTCGTTGATTTAGAGGAACTCAGGAGACCCGATTTTCCATCACCACTGTGGGGTGGCCTCGGCGATCACTTCTCTTCCTTTCTCGTCTATAAAATGATGGCATCTGCTCAAATGGGTTAGACTGTTCTTTTAAGTGTGAGTAGCCTGCTACTGAATATCCCATCTCCATCCAGTTGGAAATGGCAGTTGTCTTAGGGATGTTGGGCAGGGCCAATTGAAAGCTAGCAACTTGCCCTGAGCTGCAGAGATGCCCAAAGGGAATGCTTCCACATGGGAAACAGGTTGTCATCATAGGCTGTGTCCAGGAGAGCATTTCTCCATGTTTTACCAAACTTCACACTGCCAAGGATTCCTCAAACATCCAAATTTGTTGAAAACATGAAGACTTCTTTTACCTACACCCATGATTCTTTTTTCTTCTTACAAAAACCTGTGACAGAGAACTTAGAAACTTAGAAATTACAATTAAAACAGCAAAAGTGTGAATTATCGCTAATCACTAGTACCTTTTTTCTGTGCATTATAAATGTACGAATGTATATTTTTGCAGAACAAAATTATTCTATATACATGGTTGATGATCTGATTTTTTTCGCACAATTGTTTTTACTAATTGAAATAATTTTCTCAAAAACAATCTTGTGCAGAACCCTAATAGATAGACAGACAACAATGGAGATGCTCTCTTTGTGGGGAAGGGGTGTGGAAGGAGGGGAGTGAAACCTAGCTCAGCTCCAGCTTCTGTCTCCCTTATGCCCCCATGAGGGATCCTGAAGCACTCCAGGGCAAAGCCCAGAGCTTAGATAATGGATACCTTTTCCAGGATAAGAATTGCATTAAAGGGTACTAGTAGCCACAGTTGTTGCAGCTATCATCTGTTAAAAATCTAAGAATAGTAGGAAAATCCGTGCTCTCTTCTCCCAGGCTAGAAAAGTAGCCTGGACCTCTCCCAAAGACCCGACCACTAAAAGAGAACGGGGGACAGAAAGAAAGTACCTTGTGGCTTCCCTACTCTCCTAATTTTAGACACGGAAACGTATTTGAAACACTCCCTACCTAGAAGAAGCAGTTCCTCCAAAAATGAACAAGAAGAAGTTGTTGGTTGTTGTTGTTGTTTGAAGGAAGCGGAGGGGCTCTTCATTCCTTCCAAGCAAGGCTAGATCCGTAGCCAGCAAAAGCAGATGGCCCCTTCTGCTCTGCCCTTTAGTTTTATGACTGTGAGACTGGGAGATTTTTCAGCACTTGGAATAGTTGGCTTCATCCATCACACCAGGCAACGCCTCCGCTTGTCTTTTTACATTTAGGTTCTATAGCTACGGACTAAGTGCAGCTTCGCGCTTTCACATCAGAAGCTCTTGATGAGCTATGTGAGGAGAGACAGAGTTAAATAGATTCATCCCCTCTCTCCATTTCTTAGTCCTGCTGATCACAAGTGTGCTTCCAGCTGGAATGTATGGTGCTGGGTGAAAAGTCGGCTCTGAAGTTTATCCTCTATAATGTCTTCTGGTGGAATGAAACCACCTTCCTGGTGACATTTGATGCTGTCATAAGTAGCAAAAGCATCTTTATCTCGAAATGTTCCCTGAGGTCCAAGCACTGGATTTCTGGACTCTGTTTTAAGTTTGGCATATTTTATGGTGTGGCCTTAGGCAAGTCATTTAAGCTCTCTATTCCTCTAGGGTCACAGTGCCACCTCCCGGATCCCCTAAAGCTTAGCATAAAGCACTTCTGTAAGAGATCTGCATGGATTTGGTGGTTCTCAACCCTACGTGCACATTAGGACCTCTTGGGATATTTTTGAACTACCAGTACCTAGCTCCAGTGATTCTGAAGTATAGCCAGAATTTAGAAATACTAGCCATGACAAACCCATTCAGAATTACTCTCAGCTTTCTGCATTTGTTCTGTTTTTACAACTCAACCCAACAGGTCTCTTTTTTTTTTTTTTTTCTGCCCAATGGCTTACCTATTGGCAATGAACTGTAAGCTTCTTAAGGGAAGAGGAAGATGAGTAATCAATCTTTGTATTCGCATTGTATCTTGATGAGAGGGAATATGGTTTCAAACACTAGCTGCGAGACAGCCATGCAGTCTTGGGCAAGACGCTTCACTCTTGTGCATCTATTTCCTTACTTGTTTCCTATGGCTGAGAATACAAATACCTATGCTGCACCACGATCTTGAGGCTTAGTGAAATTATTCATGTTAGGCTCGTAGCACATAGTAAGTAGTCAGCTCAGATCAGCTTTGTCATAAATGTTTGCTGAGCTTAATGCCTTTTGTGTAGTGATTTTTCCTTTGTGGCATTCACTCAACCAAAAATGTTTTCTGCACTTCCTACTGTAGTCCTAGTTATTTGGGAGAGTATGATCACAGAATTTACATTCTAGAAGATCATATCTATGACCTTCTAAAATTTTTACAAATACCTGTGTTTTCTTATGCCTGGATCATATGAGACCCTGAAGGTTAAGAGGAATTAAGTGATTTATTTAAGGCCTCATAGTAATCTGGTGATGGAGCCATGCCTACAATCCAGGTTTTCAGACTTGAACCCGATGCTCTTTCCAAAGAACTTGATTCCCTACTCAGGGACTGTGACAATGGGACTTTTGTCATAGAAGCAGCCTCATGCAGCGGATAAGATGGTAGACTGCCCAGGTGTAACTAGTGACTCTGTCACTTATGAATTGTGGGACTTTGGAAAAGTTATCTTACCTCTCTGACTTTCAGTTTCCTCATCTGGAAAATGAAGATAATATTTACTTCAATGAGTTTTTGCGAGGACTAAGTATATACAAAGTGCTGCCCACTATATATTTTATGTCACATATAGCACACACTAGATGTTAGCTATTTTGATGCTTATTATTATATCTATGGTTAAAAGTGAGTAGGTGCTATTAAAAAGCTGCCCAGGACTTTAGGGAGGTTCCATGCCCTGCCACCCTTAAAATGGTGGGGTTCTGTTAACAAGCACATATCCTGGTTATCATCTTCGAAATGTACATACTTGTCTACAACAGTATGTCTAGGAAACACAACGGGGTTCTGACATTTTTTGTGCATAGGAAGGGATAAATCCTCCCCAGCAAATTGGAATTGTTCCACAGACAGCAGTTGGTAAAGTCCACAATTTGAGGATATGTGAGGATTTTTACATCCATTTATAGAAAGATTGACTGGATAAGAGAAATGTCCTGTGGCATCTCTTGCCTGGGCTTGGACAAGATCATCTCTTGTGTGTGTTTGTTTTCCGAATGGAAGGATAATCTAATCTAGTCTCCACAGAACATGTGGAGTCTCATCTTGGGAGAGAAAGGTCCAGGTCCGGCACACCCCATCAGTCAGTGTAACAGCTTTAGCATCACTGAAAAGGCCATGTATTGAAAGATTTCTTAAATCATGACCGTGCACTTACAGGACCAGTTTCCTGTAGGGAGACTTTGTTTATGACTCACTGGGGTTGCTGGGTTTCTAATTAATTTAGCTTCTAGCACTCAACATAGCCATTCTCCTTCCACCTTGTTTTTCCTGTATTTACTCTTCCAGGAAAAAGTGAGGAGGGGACAACAGCACAACCATTGTCAACATTTCCCTCCTTGGTGTACCAATTTGGCTGATAAACGTATCCAAGGGGGAAAAGATGGCTAGCAGACGATTGTGATTAAAGTGGACTAGGAGAAAGCTTTTAACTCAGATGGGGGTACATGTTCTCTTTTATGTTGAAAATGATCCTAATTTGTAAAAATGTCAGAACCTAAAGGAGCAACCTGGGTGACTTGCTGTGGGCTAGAGGAGAATGATTTTCAAAGATAATGAGTGTGAGTTGGGTCTTTCAACAGGACCCAGGAGGTGCCAGACCTCCCCCTGGGCCAGGATGATGTGAAGATGCTGATGGTCTTCTGTAATGGAACGTTTCAATGCCATGTGATAGGTGCCTTAACAGAGCTAAGCACAGGATGTTATAGGAGCAAAGAGAGGATGACCCACCCACCTAGTGGTGGCAGACAGAAGAAAGGGATAAAATTTGAGCAGAAGAGATGCTGCTGTTTATTGACAACAGGTCGCCCATTGGGTGGGGATAGCTCCTGCATCAAGTGGAGAGTCAAAACAACATTTCCTCCAACTTCTCTAGTCTTCATCTTGCATTCTTCTCAAAATGACTATTTTTTGGTCCTCTATCAAAGAGATGGCTGTCAAAAATGAATAGAGTACTCATTAATATTGAGTATAAAGCCCAGAGAGCTAATACGAACGCCACAAAACCTTGACTCGCTCATTATTCTTGGCCCAGAACCCAAGAACCAAGAGTGTCTAGTAAGTTGTAGGCCTTTGGTAAGTAGTCTGTGGGCTGCTGCACTTTGAGTTTTACCAAAGTGTTTTCGCATCATCCATTCATTCAGTCTTTGCAATAACATATGACAGGGGGGAACTTATAATACTAGTCTCATTTTTTCCCCCTGGGAAACCAAGGTTTCAGAAGGTGAAAAGCCTGCATACTTCATTTGAAGTATAGTTGATTTACAATGTTGTGTTAGTTTCTGGTGTACGCCAAAGTGATTCAGTTATGCATATTTATATATATTTCTTTTCATATAATTTTCCATTATGATTTATTACAGGATATTGAATATAGTTCCCTGTGCTATGCAGTAGGACCTTGTTGTTTATCCATGCTATAGATAATAGTTTATAGATAATAGTCTGCTAATCCCAAACTCCCAATCCATCCCTCCCCCACCACTCCCTCCCCCTTGGCAACCACAAGTCAGTTGTTTATGTCTGTGAGTCTGTTTCTATTTCATAGGTAAGTTCATTTGTGTTATATTTTAGATTCCACACGTGATATCATATGGTATTTGTTTTTCTCTTTCTGACTGACTTCACTTAGTATGATAATCTCTAGGCCCATTCATGTAGCTGCAAGGGACATTATTTCATTCTTTTTTATGGCTGAGTAGTATCCATTGTGTATACGTCCCACACCTTCTTTATGCATTCATCTGTTGATGGACATTTATGTTATTTCCACATCGTGGCTATTGTAAATAGAAGCCCGCACACTTTAAAACCGTTAGCATCAGGCCCCTAAGTCTTGATGTGCCATCCTTTTCATGAATCCTCAGACTTTTTTGCTTGTGTAATCAGCCCTAGACTGTGCACCTTTACATGGCCGTCAAATTCAGTTGCCTACAGGAACTGTACATATAAGGTAAAAGATGAAAGTAAGCTAAATGGAATGCAGTTGGGAGTGGTGGGGACTGTGATAGAAGGGAGCATGTGTATATCAACTAAAGGAAACCAAAACCAAATTCTTTTTTTTTTTTTTTTTTTTTCTGAACCAGTCATCTGTTTATTTTTTTTTGGAAAGCATGTCTGCCAGTTTGGGCCAACATCTTTGGCCCCCACAAGGCTGGGGGCCCTGAGGACAGAGACCACCCTGAGCCCGTGGACAAGCAGAGAACAGCCGCCCAGACTCAGGGCCACTAACAGTAAAACAAAAAGTAACAAAACTGAATCTGTGGCTTATTCTCCCAAGCTTCGAAAGGTAGCAGTCCGGGCTATAAAAGTCTAGAAGCATTGTGTAAGAAGTGTTATATCTACAGCAAATACATCTTGTAAAAACTCAATCAATTATATATATATATAGATATATATAAACTCGTAACATCTAATAACATCGGAACCTGCGTGCAGGGCCGGCCCCCCCTGAAACTGCCTCCCTGCCTGGAACATAGGGCAATTAGAAGAAGTCGTATGAAAATACCAGGTTGCTTTGAAGTCTAAAAAAAGAAATCTCCTAAAGAAAAATCCTATAGGAATCTACTTCTCCTGCCAAAGAAGGCCAAAGGAAATAAACTATTCTCAGGAATCATCCCAACCTAGGAACGAGCCTTTAGGGTGCCGGGGGCTGGCCCCGGCCTTGGGGTGTGGGCTGGACGCACCCTCAGCGATCCCCCTAAACGAGGCATAAACCTTCTCACTGTTAATAAGTTAAAACTGAAACCTCTGCTGTGCGGCCGGCTGAACCCTAGGAGCCTGGGGAGCGACGGGGACGCGGGCTCCGGGGGCTGATACATAGCTTTACAGATACACAGATCCACGGACAATTGTTGAAACAAACCTGTGGCGCCAGAAAAGCCCCCCCATCCTCTGCTGGCTTTTGCGTTTGTCTCCACAGCGAATCCCCCGGGGGGCCTCCCCCGCCCAGGGCACCCCCGCCCCTGCACCCTCACGCGTCCTTCTTCCACATAGACACACACATATATATATATGTATGTGTGTATCACACACACAGCATCTATTTATATAAATGTACACTCATTTCTGGAATAGCCCTTTCGGATAGACATTAAAGGCTCCCGCCTTCAGGTCCCCGTAATTTCAGTCTCTGAGGGGCAGGGTGGGACGTGGGGAGGCCTGGAGGTGGCGGGCTGCTGGCACTCACCCCAGGCGCAAGGTGCCACGTGGGTGGGAGGTGCGCCACATGGGGCCTTCCCTGTAGGCTCAGCTTGGGCCCTTGGAGGGGCCTCAGCCCCCTCTGGACACCAGAGCCCCGCCCACCCGATGCTCCCTGTGGGGTGGCAGTGTGGGGCAAGGGAGCTTGGGGAGGGGCCCAGCTCCCTGCCCTGAGGAGCCCCTTACATTCTATGTTTGGTCCCCTGGTGCTGCCGGCCCAGGTGGCCAGGAGGTCACTGTGCAGCAGGGCAGGCACCCCACCCCAGGGACCCCAGAGCGCACACGCGTGCGCGCACACACACGTGAAGTTGTCTGTCCATCCGTCCTCCGTTCCAGGTCTTGGGCCCGGGCCAAGAAACACAGGGAGGCCGAAGCAAACATTCCCGTTTAATTGTAGGATCGCGTTCATAAGTAGCCAATTTGCAACCTCAACAGAAAAAGTAAAATATAAAATATGTCCTAAGCAGGATTATTAAGTAGGAGAGAGAATTTGAAAAACCTGTTGATATGTATTTACATGTTATTAAAAGCATACTAATTCGGCTTTCCAACGGTAAACATATCATTAAATTAAATGGAATATTAAAAGGTTACTAATATGTGAGAGAAACCTAGATCTAATCCTTATGTTATATAAGGCTCCTCTGTATCCATTTGCCCTTTGGTGCAAATTCTGGTAATTTATGTTAAAAAACAAAAAGCTTTTAGGGCAAAGGTAGGATTATCACAATGACCAGCTGGTTATTTGCTCAGTTCCTTGATGATAATTCCATCCTTCGGCCCAGTTGCTTTACAATACTTTCCTTGACCTGATGGGAACTGTTTTATGAAGACCACCCAACCCTGATTAGGCCACTACACATCTGATGGCCTGACACAGTGATAGCGTAGAAAGAGCACTGTAATTGCTATCTGGAGACCAGATTTGAGCCCCAGCTCCATGGCTTACCAAAGTGTGACCTCACCCTGACCCATGCAATATGTCCGTGGCTCTCCATCGGGCATGGGGCATACAACTCCCTTAGGACCCACTGAAAATGTGGTTGGATGGGGGGTTGGTTGTGACAACGACTCGTCAGAGCTTTTGGCATTTAATGGGTGGCAGCCCCGGATGGCTACACGTCCTGCAGTACATCAGACGGTCCCACGCAGTGAGGCAGCGTCCTGGCCAAAACTTGTAAGTTCCCTCTTTGAGAAACAGTGCTCGGGCAATTTGTTTACCTTCTGTGAACCTCATCTGTGAAATATCCTACTGAGCTTATAGGATTATTATGAAGATCAAATGAGATAATATATGTGAAAGTGCTTTGTAAGCCCTAAAGCATTGTATGCATGAGAGGTATTATAGTGATTATGCTGAGTGGCAAAGGCAAAGCGCTTTACAACAAATTGTGAACCATACAGATCTATAACCTCCATCTTTTTCTTTTTTTTACACGGCTTCATCTGAACCATCTGGGCCAAAATGGTCATCCTGATTCTTTAAGGTTTTCTGGCCCTCTGTACCCTTAAAAAAAGGAAAAACAAACAAGAAACAAACCTCAGTTACAAGATTGATTGATTGATTGATTGATTTTTAAACTTTACTCATTTATTTTTGGCCGTATTGGGTCTTTGTTGCTGCACGCAGGCTTTCTTTAGTTGTGGTGAGCAGGGGCTACTCCTTCTGTGGTGCGCGGGCTTCTCATTGCAGTGGCTTCTCGTTGCGGAGCATGGGCTCTAGGCGCATGGGCTGTGGTATGTGGGCTCAGTAGTTGTGGTGCGCAGGCTCAGTAGTTGTGGCACACAGACTTAGTTGCTTCTCGGCATGTGGTATCTTCCCAGACCAGGGATCGAACCCATGTCCCCTGCATTGTCAGGCGGATTCTTAGCACTGTGTCACCAGGGAAGTTCCTAGATGTATTTATTTTTGAAAGTACCAACTATGGTGGTCATTTACCAGTATGTAATTTAATATCAAAGCTACTCAAAAGAATAGTTTCCCAATTACGAAAAATCTACGATTAGAAAAGTCTATATAACACACACAGTGTAACTGCTGGATGTATGAATTTAGAGTCGAAAGGCATCCAGTTTGAGCTGTGACCCCCCACCACATCTTTCCTGGCTCTGATTCATGGCAAATTAAGTCACTTTTCTAATCTTCAATTATCTGTAAAATAGGGAGTAAAATGCATACCTTGTGGGTGTTGTGAGTGTTAAATGATATGTCTTTGGCGTAATGAGTGTTTCTAGTAAAAACTTACTTGCATATTGTCCAGCCCCCAATATCTGCTTGAAGAGTGGCTATCCTATTGCAGTTTCACACCTCATCACCAGTGAAAGCATTCATGTTATTTTCAGACTTCTTGGAAAGATATGCTTAGGGACTATAATGTATTTCCACTTACAGGATGGAGAGATGCCTTCATAGGACTAGGGGAGAATCAAGCAATAGCCCCCACCTTGCCCTGCAATATTTTATCTTCTATATTGTCTGCCATCACATCATCTACTGGAAGGGCAGGATGTCACATCAAACCTCCCATCACAACCATTAATAGGCAGTCAGTTGACGTGACATTCTTGGCGCCCAACAACAGCTTAGGTGTATTTTTAAATATTCCGTCTGGCAGCTCAGGAAAAAAAAAAAAAGAACTGAATAGGCAGCAACCAACAGATTTCTTTCCAACAACGATTCCCTCCGTACAACCTGTCCACCCCTTTCGAGGAAGAACTAAGTTGAGAGATGCTGTACCAAAATAGCAGAGAGTGGCCTTGTTACCTAGCAACCATGCCTAAGGATGGGTGCTAGACGTGCCCACTAATTACCCGATCAAGGAGACCCTCCCTCAGAGTGTGGCTTCAACAGTGAGCAAAAGCATCTGGGTTTCAGTGACTCCTGTGAAAGAATAAGATGATGTGAAAGCCTCTCTTTCAGCTGCCAGGAAGCTATTGGGATTCTAAGGCCCAGGAAGGGATGCCATTTAAGGATTTGAAGTAGCATAGTCCCAGGTTACTTTCATCAGACCACTTCCTGCCCTTCTTGCATGAAACCAATTTTTCCCCCCAGCTTTATTGAGGTCTGATTGGCAAATAAGAATTGTATACATTTAGACTGTAGAACATGGTTTTTTTAAGGTGTACCATGTGATGATGTATGTCATGACATGATTACTACTGTCAAGTTAATTAACATACCCATTGCCTCAGTTACTCTGTGTGTGTGTGTGTGTGTGTGTGTGTGTGTGTGTGTGTGTTGAAAACACTTAAGATCTACTCTCTTAGCAAATTTCAAGTATAAAACACAGTATTATTAGTTATAGTCAGCATTTGATCTCCTGAATTTATCCATCTTATCACAGTTTTTACCCTTTGATCAACATCTCCCCATTTTCCCTACACCGCCATGACACCATTTAAAGAAAATCTTTCCTTTTGAAATAATTGTAGATTCACATACGGTTGTAAGAAATAATACAGAGAGGTCCTATATGCGCTTCACCCAGTTCCTCCCAGGGGTAACATCTCAAACAGCAATGGTACAACATCATAACCATGAAATTAGTACAAGCCATCAACCTTATTCAAATCTCATCAGTGTTACATACACCAAGACACCAATTTTAAGAAAAATATAAACTTAGTGCAACAAAGTCTCCTTTTAAAAAATCTTTCTTGATAACTCTGATCAGTTGAACAAAGTGGTCTTGGAAAGTTTCAGTAGCTCCCCAAGAATCTGACGCTCCTCTACGTCCTCTGTCCATCACCTGAGTCAGAATTCTTGCGGTGGAGTAAAGAGCAGTGTCTCTAGTTCGCGTTAGGATTTAGAATCAGGTACGGTAGCCCATATTTCAGTTACTTATAAGCCCCCAGCCTGTGTATAGTTGGGAGACTGAAGTTTGAATTCTTTGAGATCAGAATCACAGCGATCTGGTTGTCACCCTGGGCTACTCCCCTAATGCTTTAAATGCTGCTCAAACCTCCCAGCTCACGTGTATGATGCTATGTGTGTTGGACTGAGGGCTGAGGGTAGAAGGAGGGCTGTGACTACACGTGTAAGTAAAGGAAAACCTCCATGCCTGGAAAGCTGCTTCCTCCCTGGGCAGGGCCAGGCAGAGCTGTTTGCAACGTCTGAAGCTGTTTTCTGTAGCCAACAGGGATTATATTGAAGGCTGCATGGAAAAGATTTAAACTTTGAAGCCTGAATTACTGGACTTTAAATCTTTTCCCCATTGTTGACCAGCTGTGCAACAAATAACCTTAACTCTCTGAGCCTCACTGTCCTTATCTATAGGAAACTGGAGATGCACCTAACAATTCCTGCTTCATAAGGCAGTTACGACCTTTAAATGATGGAAAGCAGTGGTTCCCAAGCTTGAGCGTGCACTGGAATCAGCTGGAGGGCTTGTCGTAACAGATAGCTGGATCCCACCCCAGAGTTTCCGATTCCCGAGGCTTTGGGTGAGACCTGATCATATACTACATTCCAACAAGTTCCCAGGTGTTGCTGCTCCTGGTTTGGGGATCACACAGTGGAAAGCCTTGTGATCCCTGTGTGATCACACTTTGCAAACCCTTACTATGAGGCACATAGTGCCTAATAACATACCTGACCCTTGGTATTCACCCAGCGGTAGAGATTTCCCCTCCAAGCCAATAAGGATTGAGGTGCCCTCTCTGAAAAGAAACCCTGGGACTTCCTAGGTGATGCAGTGGTTAAGAATCCGCCTGCCAATGCAGGGGACACAAGTTTGATCCCTGCTCCAGGAAGATCCCACATGCCGCAGAGCAACTAAGCCCATGCGCCACAACTGTTGAGCCTGTGCTCTAGAGCCCGTGAGCTGCAACTACTGAAGCCCATGAGCCTATAGCGCATGCTCCGCAACAAGAGAAGCCCGCACACCGCAATGAAGAGTAGCCCCTGATCACCGCAACTAGAAAAAGCCCATGTGCAGCAATGAAAACCCAACACAGCAAAAAATAAATAGGTAGATAGATAGATAAATAAGTTTAAAAAGAACCCCCAAAACCTGAGTTCTCTGGCTTTCCTGAAACTGACTCCCTGGTTAACATCTAAACAGCAATGTAAAACAAAAGACTGGGAAATTATTAAGTGTATTGGACAAGGATAGCCAGCCAATTTTGATGTTTCCCAGTTTAAACGTGATTTCCCCCCTAAAAGCAGATTTAGGGTGAGAGGTTTCATGCTGGATGTATGTGCACGTGTATGTGTTTGCAAGCACACATGTAGGCACACTTCTTAGCTTTCTGTGTGCGAGCTTCACCCCCAACACACAGTATTTTCACCAGGCAGGCTCAGCTTACGTGCTATTTTTTTTGGCTTGAGGATGTGGGAGAGGGAAGACGGAAGAAACAAGTGTTCTTAGAAGAACTGCAAAGAACCTCTTATCAGAGAAGAGAATTAAAATATTTCAGTCCCTGGGCTCCTCTAAGTACACCAAATTATATCAGTTCTTGATAGAATAAACTGCAGGCTATGGAATTATCTTCTTTTTTTCTTTTTTTAAAAAACACTGATGTCTTTCACTTGTGCTGTGAGCAATATAAAGAAAATCACTCTAAATGTTATTTTCTTTGCCACCACGGATTTTTATTTATTTATTTATTTATTTATTTATTTATTTATTTATTTATTTTTGGTAAGAAAGGGAACCCCAGGTATGAACCTGAGGGATTATTTTAATAATCTTCGGTGCCCTGGTTGTTCTGCCACTGTGGGCAACCCTTCATTTTGTTTTTTAGCTCAGCCTGCAGACTTGTACGTGCTCTGACTTCCAACATTGGAGAGAACTCTCTCACAGCCTCAGAGAATTCGATTTATTGCCATAGCCTCAAACTTGACTTCCAGATTCAAGGTGCTGTCAAACCCACTGCTGCCACACCCACTGCTGCCACATATAGTATAATCGACTCCATTTTAGCAGATATTAAGTGCTGACTATTCATGCTTTAAACAAATACCAGTAACTTTAGCTTTCAGTCAAATATCTGGCTAGGTTTTGAAATATATGTAGCTTTGAAAGATATTGCTGGTCTTTTGAGATTCTAGCAACAGGTACCGAAACACCAGTGGCAAAATGTTTCAGGATCGGGAGATCTGAATGGCCATCGTGATCTCAGCCTTCGATGTCAGCTCAGATTTGGTTCTTTGTCCAAGCCCGACTAATCTGAGATTATTTCAGGTCATTTCCCCCTTGTGCCTTATGTAATGTCTGCAAAGAGAAGTCAGATGGAGGAGAACAGCAGGAGCCATGGCGGAAAAACATGGGCAGGATTCCCTTATGCTGTCGTGCGTCTTATCAACCTGCAATCCCCTAAGGTCCAGCAGGGATGGAATTGACCGGAGTCCTGATCCCAATCAGTTCATTCCTAGGAAAGGAAACCAGCAGGAACTGAAATAGTAATTGCTTTCCTTTAGTCAAAGAAATCATGGATGAAACGATTAAACAGATTAAGGCTTACTTACCTCCTACAGAGGACCAGGATAAATGTAGTCTGGCTTTCTGATAGAACTATAACTGCCAGTCAAAGGATTAAGCCTTTAGGGGGTGGATAGGGGAGGTAGCCTTAAAATGTATTCAAATTTGCAAACTACAGCTGTGTATTTTAATCCTGGAGCTACACATGGATCTCCGCCCTCTTTGGAGTCTGCTGTTTGGTTAGCTACAGGCTCTCTGCTCCCGACCACTTTTCTTACATTAAAAAAAAAAAGAATATTTTAAAAACTCACTTAAAAATAGTGTTTCATTGACTCACCCAAAGGGGAAATATAATTAAAGATAACCATTTGCATTACCCTCAGTGAGGAGGAACTTTGCAAGTGTGATTACCTTGGAATATATGAGTCTGGTTATTTTATCAGAAATACAGCATTGTATATCAATTCTTTCCCCCAGCCACTTCTGGATTTCATCTTTACAAAGAGGCTGTTTTTCCATTTAGCTATTCAGCTGAGGACTGAGTGTAGGTTTTTCATTTTAGCAACACAAACATGCCTGTTGGTTTAAGTCACACCAGCTGTATTAATACAGCTGCAAAATGCACATTCTGTTTTCTCATTAGCTGTCATCCAATTGTCTGCACCTATTAATTTTTTGAAAAGGTAATACATATCTCTAGAGAAACCACCAGAATGTGGCAGAATAAATGAAAGTCCATTTCTCATGTAGTAACAGAAATTAAGCATTTGCAGGTTTCTGACTATCTTTAGTCAAGGTTCTGGGTCCCTTATGTCAACCTTGACATCTGGGTTTTATTCTGCAAACCCAATTTCTCCCCACCATTTTCCTGCCTGAAAACCAAAGTCCCATCAGCCAAGACTGTGTTGCCTGATGCTTCTATATCTAATGAACAAACTAATGCATCAACTACTATATATTGAACTTTCCATCCTCCCATCCATCCATCCATCCGTTAATTCATCTATTTGACGAGGGCCTTCTCAGTCTCATGCTTGGTGTTCAAGACACTGCCTATGAATAATCAGCCTTCATTTCCTGCCCTCTCAGAGCTTACAATCCAACTTGGAAGACAAATTTTGAATAAGTAATTAGACATTTGAGGAAAGCTGCAAAAGAGACTGGCAAGGGAGATGTGGTGGGCAGAATTACAGGAGTGACCCCCCAGAGGGTCTCTCTGGGGGTCATTCCTGTAATTTCCTCTGCTTTGCGTGTGGGTGGAAACTGTGAATATAATATCGTTATTTTGATTGTCAGATTTATATGGCAAAAGGGAATTTATTCCAGTGGGCCTAATCTAATTACATGAGCCCTTTAAAAACAAGGCGTTTTCTCTGGCTGGTGGACAGAAGGGGGAGTCAGATTGCAAACCTGAGAAGGATTAGCTGCAGCATTACTGGCTTGAAGAGGGGGGTGGCCTCATGAAGAATATTGGTGGCCTCTAGAAGCTGAGAGCAGCCCCTGGCTGACAGCCAGCAAGGAAACAGAGACCTCATTCCTACAGCTGCAAGGAACAGGATTCTGCCAACAGCTTGAATGAGCTGGGAAATGAATTCCTCCCCACAGCTTCCAGATAAAAGTCCAGCCCTACAGACATCTTGCATTCAGCCCTGGGAGACTGCTAGGGGGTGAATCCTTTCTACCATAAAAAGATATATTGAGATCCTAACTCCTAGTCCCTTGCTAGTTGGTGTGTAAAACGCAGCAACGTTGCTCCACATCCTCTCCAACACCGGTCGCCTGTCTTTTTTTAATTTTAGCAATTCAAATAGGTGTCTTTGACTCACCTATCTGAAGTATTTATTGTAGTGTAATTTGCATTTTCCCGATGGCTAAGGATGTTGAACATTTCTTCATAAACTTATTAGCCACTCTTGCATCTTCATTTATGAGGTGTCTGTTCAAGGCTTTTGCCTATTTTTTCCCTTTTTTCTTCTTTTTAAAATTTATTTTATTGAAGTATAGTTGATTTACAATGTGGTAATTTCTGTTGTACAGCAAAGTGACTCAGTTATACATATATATACATTCTTTTTCATATTCTTTTCCATTATGATTTATTACAGGTTATTGAATGTAGGTCCCTGTGCTATACAATACGACCTTGTTGTTTATTCTTTCTATATGTAATAGTTTGCATCTGCTAATCCCAAACTCCCAATTCATCTCTCCCGACCCCTCACCCCCCAGCAACCACAAGTCTGATCTCTGTGTCTGTCTGTTTCTGTTTCATAGGTAAGTTCATTTATGTCATATTTTAGATTCCACACATAAGTTATATGATATTTTTTCCTCTTTCTGACTTACTTCATTTAGTATGATAATCTCTAGGTCCATCCATGTAGCTGCACATGGGATTATTTCATTCTTTTTTATGGCTGGGTAGTATTCCACTGTGTATATGTACCACATTTTCTTTATCCATTCATCTGTTGATGGACATTTAGGTTGCTTCCATGTCTTGGCTATTGTAAATAGTGCTGCTATGAACAAAGGGGTGCATGTATCTTTTCAAATTGTAGTTTTCTCCAATATATGCCCAGGATGAGGGGGACTGCTGGATCATTTGGCAACTCCATTTTTAGTTTTTTGAGGAACCTCTATACTGTTTTCCATAGTGGCTGCACCAATTTACATTCCCACCAATAGTGTAGGAGGTCTTTTGCCTATTTTAGAAGTTGGGTTGTTTGACTTTTTATTATTGAGTGTAGGAGTGCTTCCTTCCCTTGGCCTTTCTTGAGATTTTGATACAATATATGGAGTGTGGGTCCCCAGATGACTCTGAAATCCAGACAAGTTTGAGGAAGATATGAGTTTGCTAAGACTTCAACTCTTTGCAGCAACCCTAAGTTGAGATTTTCTCATCCAGAGGCTTGCTTGGTGATTATTTTAAAGTAAGAAAAACATTTGAAAAATGATTCTCAGCATGTTGTTTTCTTCTCAGTCTGGACTTGGCATTGAATTTTAATGTAAAACTTCAGCTGGAAATTCCTAGCTTGGACACAGTCACTTAAAGCCAATGTGGGTTGTATACAAGGTATTAGTGTCATTATTAAAGCACCCACTGGCAGCAGCATTCTAAAGCACATCCTGTTTTTCCTCCCTCAGTAGGAAAGGTGGTAATGTTGGCATTTGTATGTGGAAGCCTATGTGCAATTTGCATTCTTTTCGAAGTAAAAGTGGTTTGGAAACCACTTGAGCTTTGTGTTAACATTCATATTGTATAAATCTGTCTAGCGGACAGCCTTCTTGACCCCCAATGTTAGGCTTATACTCAATAATTCCTTGATCCTTCATACTGATTCACAGAGTATAATTGAACAAGCTTCCTACTTAAGGACCCCTCTTTACCCTCAGAAGAAAATATTAAACAGTGGCTTCCATCTAATTATTTAATAAGCCCTAGACATTTTTTCTTTAAAGGAAACTCTAGACTTGGAGATTGTTTTGACCTGTGGTTCATGGTTCTAAGGGACTAAAGGGCTAAAGAATCACAGTATTCAAGAAATCAAAAACTTTCTACAAGCTTAGGCATCTGAAAATGTGTCGGCATATTATTTTTCTTTTTCAGGGAGCCCTACGGCCTTAATAAGCTAATACAGATATAGCAGGTAGATTGCATCTCATATGAAAATGCCTATTGATGTGGTTTCCCGGAGGGTCCCACAGAGGCCCTTCCCTATTCCTTAGGAAAGTGGGATGCAGTTGACTGGTGATGCCCACCATCCCTGAGCAAGAAAGTACCTTTCTCAATACTGTGTACTTGACCTTTCAAGATATGAGGTTCTGAAGTTAGCCAGAGAGCAAAAGCAAACAAATTATGCAGTGTCTGTTATCCCGATGTTTAGAAAGGCTCCTCAGTCAACTTTTGATTCTCCATGTAAGGAAGAAGAGATATTTTAAATCCTAGGGAAGAAAGATGTTCAAATTTTCAGAGACTCCAGATGATCTCTGTTCCAGGGGCCTCATCTGTCTTCGTTTTTGTTTCTTGGCCTTGGACATTTTCATGTTATTCCCACTAGGTCAAGGTTGAGAAAGGCCAAGAAAAGTTCACCCCAGATCCTTCACTTCATTTACAACTCTGGTTGGAACATTTTGATAAGGAGAGGGTGAAGGAAACCTGGGCTTTGGCAACGCTTCTGGGTAATTCATAGGTTTCCTGTCACTGGAGTCTGTGGGGATTTGAAAGCTGGCGGGATCAGCACAAGATCCTGAAATGTGAAAGAAGTGATGAGTATGTGTCAGCTCTGTTTGAATTACTCCAGGAGAAATGGCACTTTTAAAAGCCTCCTGTGAAAAAACTGGAGGCTTTCTTTTTTTAAGTTAATTTTTTATTGAAGTATAATTCATTTACAATGTTGTGTTAGTTTCAGGTGTACAGCAAAGTGATTCAATTATGTAAGTATATATAATACATGTATATATATATATATATAATATATATACTTTTTCAGATTCTTTTCCCATATAGGTTATTACAAAATATTGAGTATAGTTCCCTGTGCTGTACAGTAGGTCCTTGTTGATTATTTTATCTATAGTACTGTGTATATGTTATTCCCAAATTCCTAATTCATCCTTCCCCTTTAGTAACCGTAAATTTATTTTCTATCTTTGTGAGTCTGTTTTTGTTTTGTAAATATGTTCATTTGTATCATTTTTTTAGATTCGACATATGTGATATCATATGATACTTGTCTTTCTCTGTCTGACTTACTTCACTTAGTATGATAATCTCCAGGTCCATCCACATAGCTGCAAATGCCATTATTTCACTCTTTTTTTATGCTGAGTAATATTCCATTGAATATATGTAGCGCATCTTCTTTATCCGTTTATCTGTTGATGGACATTTAGATTGCTTCCATGTCTTTCTTGGCTATGGTAAATAGTGCTGCAGTGAACATTGGGGTGAGTGTATCCTTTTGAATTACATTTTTCTCTGGATATATGCCCAGGAGGAGGAGCTGCTGAATCATATGGTAGCTCTATTTTTGGTTAATGTGAGGCTTTCTGAATGCACAGTTTCATACTGTTCTACACTAAGTCAGGTTGCTGCAAAGATAGCAGGGTCATCTTACCCAGCAGTGCTGGGAAGTTTTCATTTAGCCATGTCTGATTTCTAATTTTATTTTTTTAACTTGCCATCAATGGGAAATTTCATGCTTTTTCTTACCCTGGAGTATTGCATTTGCTCTAAGTGACTGTCCTAGGCTGTGAGAGATTTTTTGGTTTTTTTTTTATTAAGTTCTCAACTCTAATTTCTATACAGTGCTTTGAAATGAGATCATTTTAACCCATTACTTTTGTGGGAGAGACTAATAAATACCTACCTTTGTAAACAAATTTATTTGATGATGGGTAGGAGTGGGTAGCAGGGGACAATCTCTAAGTCCAGAATGTATTCAGTTCCTTGGTGACTGTATCCAAAGCCTGCAGCTAGATTACCATTTTCCTAAAGAGGCAGAAAGCGTTGAAATGGGAAAGGGGTTTTTGCCATCACACGTACATATATATTGAGGTCTTGGTGTATGAAACACATTTTTTTCATCCTTTTGGCCCTATCTATTGTCTTATAAATATACTAAGTATTCATAGTAAGGTGGGGTCAGAGTGTTTATCATGCAGTTCTTAATTTAAAGCTTTATAAAAATATATCCATCTCCTGTGATCATCTCCGTGAGACCCGGATGGGTGGAGAAAAATTGATCTCCCTTCCAGCTCAAATTGGAAAATGAAATGAGAAATTGACAAAAAAAAAATTAAAATTTTTAACTCTTCAAGATCCCCCACACCATCATGAAAAGATTAATTTGAAGGTTTCAAAGACAGTCCATAGCTGTTTTAATTCAAGCAGAAAGTTTACTTCCTGCTGATCTCTCCTTTTTTCAGTGAATTTGCACACTTGAAGAAGACAGAAGGCCCTAGAGACAGAAAGAGAGAGACATACAGAAAGAGAGAAAACACAGGCACACGCACAGAGCGGGAAAAATGCCATATCCTTAAAAGCCATATCAGTTGTTTTATCTCAGCTTACTTAGAAATTCAAAAAGGCAGAAGCAAGAAGCAACATAGTGACCAATCTTTCATAGAAACATGAAATAGGAGTGTACGACACCAGCCTTGTAACTTTCTATGTGCCCTGTTATTGTTATGTAAATAGTATTGAAGTATAAAGGACATACAGAAAATCACACAGATCTGGCATGTACACATATACATTCCGCACGCAGTTTAAAAAACAACCACCATGTTACCTGTCCCCTGGCAGCCTCTTCCAGCCCCCTCCCAGTCACTGCTCCCATGGAGGGTCACCACTATTCTGATTTCTAACACCATGGATTAGTTTTGCCTGGTTTTGAACTTTATATGAACGGAATCATAGGGTGATGCTTCTGGTTTGTTTCACCCAGTAATTCGTGGGCGAGGTGCGTCCATGTTTTTGCATGTAAAGTAGCGGATTCATTTTCATTCTGTGTATAGTTCATTGACTATCCCACAGTTTTGCACCCATTCTCCTGGCGATGTTTAGCTGTTGGCAGTTTGAGACGATTGTAATTTGTGTGGCAGTGATCAAGCTGGTACACATCTTTTGGTGAATATGTGCATACGTATTTTGTCTCCATTTGTCTTCGGAACTGCAGTCTCCTAGAAATCTAAGAAACAGAAATTTAAGTTTTTTAAAAATCTGTACACACCTGCAAGAGAAGGACAGAACAGTTTGAAAGGGATTTGACAGACTCCGCTAAGGGAGGGGCCAAAAAGAAGACAGAAGTCAGCAAAACCTGTTTTGTGAGGTGTGTGTCTCTGCAGAGCCCACAGAATTGAGTTCGCTTTTAAAATGTGAAAATTTGTTTAGTGATTCACATCATCAACTAATTGCTTTGATTTTTAAAGCAATGAAAACAGTTGAAGGAGGAAGAGAGTTGGGTACTCCCTGTGCTCAACAATTAAGTTACATGCAGTTAACCCCTAATGATTGCAGAGCCCACAGAACAGACTCCAGCCTCATTTGAAACCTGTTCTCGCGGTAACAAATGCACGTTTGCGTTTTCCGAATATGGCTTGTGAGTTTGGACGGCAAATTTGTGAACAACCATAGTTAGTTAGGTTCTCCATGGTGTAAATTCTTCCTGAGATTTTGATTAGAGATTTTGGAAAGTTAGAAATCTGTGCTATCCATGTAAAAATACAGGTTTAGAAGAATTGTTAAAATAAAATGAAATTTTCTACATTGGTTACATTTTAAATGATAATATTGTAGATAAATTGGCTTAGATATAGTATTAAAATTAACTTCATCTATTTCTATTTATTTTATTAGGACACTAGAAAGTTTAAAATTACGTATGTGGCTGACATTACATTTCTTATGGTGTGTTTAGACCTTTCCATTACCTTCCAAAGACTGGTGGTTTGGCCCAGAGAAAAATGAGCTTGGCAGGATTGAAGAAATACATTTTCCAGATATGCTTACTTTCTTCCTTCTTATTTATTTATTTATTTATTTATTCTTTAATTGAAGTATAGTTGATTTACAATGTTGTGCTATTTTATGCAAATTAACAAAGTGACTCAGTGATACACATATATCCATTCTTTTCATGTTCTTTTCCATTATGGTTTATCCCAGGATATTGAATATATTTCCCTGTGCTTTACAGGAGGACCTTTTTGTTATTATATGTGCTTAGTTTCTAAGTGCTGTTTTCTACGTCTACGTACAGATTCCGTGGCGTTTGTGGGCTCAGTTCAATTGCAACTATCTTTTATTTTGTTCTTTCATAGTTTCTATCATAAAATGATTACACATGTAGTAAGTGTGCAGTGTTAAGAGAGACGTGTTATATAGCTATGTCTCTTGTTGAAGGGAGAAGCCCCACATATTTTATTCATTCATTCATTCATTCAGTAAGGATTTATTGAGCTTCTGTGTGCTGGTGACTAGGCAGAGCGTGGGGGATTTAGTGATGAGCCAAGCACAGCCTCTGTTGGAAAAAAGCTTTGAGTCAAATAGAAGAGAGAGACAAGAAAACAAAGTGGGTGTATGGAAAGTAGAGATCTGGGGGGAATAGGGAGGTATGATGCAGTATGACCTGCTGAGATAACACAAAATATTAATACATATTGGTCCCTTCCTCTGCTAGTTCCCATCACAGAGCCCCTGAAACCTGCAATTTCCTAAGTGATGATAGTGTCATTTCTTCCAATGGGGAGACCTGGAGTGGGTTCCTGGATGGCTCTTGGCGGAAGGCTGGTCACCAGAAAGACTGAGCCATGATTAGAAACTTGGAATTTTCAGCCCTGCCTCCCATTCTCTTGAGAGGGAAAAGGGCTGAAAGTGGAGTTAATGATTGATCATGCCTACGTGATGAAGCCTTCATAAAAATCCCCAAGATATGGGGTTAGGAGAGTGAACACGTGGTGACGCTGGTGTCCAGAGAAGGATGGAGGCGCCACACCCCTTCCCACACATCTTGCCCTACACATCTCTTCCATCCGGATGCTCATCTGTATCCTTTATCATATGCTTTTATGATAAATGGGCAAACCATGAGTAAGCATCTGCCTGAGTTCTCTGAGCTGCTGGAGCAAAGTCATGGAACCCTAGGAATAGGTCATGGAAGCCTCTGATTTATAGCTGATGGGTCAGAAGCATAGGTAACAACCTGGACTTGCAATTGGAATCTGAAGAGACGGACGGAGGCTATCCAGTTAGTCTGAGCCCTTAACCTGTGGAGTCTGATGCTGTCTCCAGGTAGATAGTGTCAGAATTGAGTTAAATCGTGGAGAATTGCTTGGTGTGGGGAAGGTAACGCCCCTCAACACCTCATGTGTGTTGGAATTGGGTGTTAGAATCAAAATACCTACTTTTGACCAGAGGTCTTCTATTCCCATGCTTCCCTCCCCAGACACAAGCCTGTTTCATTTCTACCAGGAAGTCAGAGGATCAGAAGGTGAGCAACCAAGCGTGTTCTGGAAGGGGGTTCCTATGCACACATAAGTTAGTTGCTGGCAGACCCATGCCTTTAGCTGATATCTTGGGGCGCTGTTTCAAATGGAGTGATGGAGAATGCACTCAATCTCTCATGATTCAGAAAGGTGTCCAACATCAGTTTTGTAAAAGCGCACGCGTATATTCTTTCCCACGATGGAGAGCATATTTCGAACCACTTCATTGCTCCTGTGAGTGATGTGCATGATGCCTGAGAACCACCTAGACAGCATGTGTGGCCTGAGGCAGCAAATGGCACTTGTTTTCTCTGCTTCCTTTAAAATGAGGTTGCGTGCGTATCTGAAGCTGAGACTTGTGTGGTTGCATCTTTACATTGACTCCGAATGTAAAAGATGGCTATTTGTTACTCATGGGCTAGCAGAAAGGAATCATTTCTTAAGGGTGACCGTTTCTGAGTTCAAACTTGAGCGCTAATACTCACGAGCTTATTAATCTTGGGCATCTTAGCTAGCTTGTCTGGGCATCACCACCTCACAGTGGAAGGACAACTTACAGATGAAGGCGAGAGGGGTTTTTTTTTTTTTTTTTAAGATTTTTTTTGGACTTTTTAAAGTCTTTATTGAATTTGTTATAATAATGCTTCTGTTTTATGTTTTCCTTTTTTGGCCACGAGGTGTGTGGGATCTTAGCTCCGCAACCAGTGATTGAACCCACACCCCCTGTTTTGGAAGGTGAAGTCTTAACCACTGGACTGCCAGGGAATTCCCCAAAAGGGCTTTTAAAAAAAAAAAAAAAACCTGACATTTAACAGGGACATTTCCGATTTTACCAATAAAATTATTCTCGTATAAAATGTTCTCACGCAGAAAGGTATATAAAAATACGTTTAAAATCACCTGTATTCCCAGCACCAAAGAAAACTAAGTTAACATTTTTGTGTATTTCCTTCCATTTGTTTTTGGATACCATTTTTTCAACACTGAAGTCATACTATATTTACATAATAAGGACTTACCCTGACTTTTTCATTTGACATTATTGTGTAAATATTTTTCAAATGAAATTAAGTAAATGTTATTGCATAAAAATATTTTCAGATGAAAAAATTTTAACATTTTGATTTCATATATAATTTTTCACAGGGGAATATATGTAATACACTGGAGGACTTTTAGGTAATTCAGAGACATTTAAGCTCTTGAAGATATTTAAGTAAATAAAAGGCAATTTTAGAAATTTAGAGCAACATAAGTTGTATAGTATTTTAAAAATTTAATTCAAACTCCAACATAATGTATCTTTTGATTTAAGATTGTAAATTAATTTGCTTAAACTATGACACAGAGATAATGAATGTCCTCATTTGGGGGAGAAATACTTTCTAACAAAAATCAACTCAGTTATGACTATTTAATAATCACTAGTCCTTGCCCTATGAAAGAATCGTGAGTTATCAGTTACAGTGCTTGGACAAAAACATTAGATGGCTTACCTGCGAGAGAGGCTTCAGGAAGAGTTGGGTGAGCCATCGATGGGCTTTGAAGGATGAATGGAATTGAACTGAGTGTCTGTAACGCAGAGCTTTTGACAGTCACGTGGTATATCCCTTCATCTACAAATACGGATTCTTGTGATCCTTTTAATACAAATAAATGTGAATCCATACTGACAAATGCACGCATCTTCTCAAAGCTTGCAGGATGGACAGCATGTACTTCTGAGAGAGGTAAATGCCAAGCGGCTAAGTCTAGTGGTGATTATGCAACGCACAGCACTGAAACAGGCCTGCGGGAGAGGCTGGTTTCGAAGATTTCTCATAAGATTGGAGGAGTGGGTGGGATAAGTGGAAACTAGAGGAGAGAGCAATTAGGTCAAAATATTAAGTTACTCCCTCAGTGAAATATCAAAGATGTTGTGAAGTGTTTGACTTGATTCATTTCAGTATGTTTTACAACCAACTCTTTATGGAATGTACATCTCTGACTTTCAGCTTTTGTTGAGTCTTCAGCCTCCTTGAAAGCTTGATGAAAGCTAAGGACGCACTCCCCCACCCCCCACATGGACAAAACCGATTGTATGCATTTACATCTCAATATACACTTTTTAACTTGCAATGTCATAGGTTCCAGGTGAAGAGGGGCTGATTTAGAAACAGCGTATGGTTGCATCACATACTATTCCCCTATTGTGAGTTGCTTTCCCCCTTTCGATTCCTTTGGGTTTTGAATCAGGCTCATTAGAAATGGAGGGAGAGAGGAGAGTTGGGCTTGACTGTGCACCTCTCCTTTCCCCGACCCCAGCTCTGTGCTTGGTATTGAAGACACACTGGGGTCCTGAGTCCTCACAATAAACCTGAGTGGGTGACATCTCCACTTAAGGACTCATCGTGGAGAATGGTTTTTATCCTATTTAGAAATATTCAGATGGGGTAAAAATGATGATTCCTAAAACTGCACATGATAAAATTTGATATTGCCTACAAATTGATGGGAAATAACATCTTCTTGACAACATATAGGTTTTGCAGAAGTTGGCCCGGGAAAATGAGCTTTGGTAGCAGTCATGGCCAAGGAGAAAATTCACTGTGGCTAAGAACTCTTTGAAGTGATTGTGAAAAAAAAAATCTGATAAAAGAAGCAAATGTTTTATGAAGCTTCTAAAGAAATGATCTCACCCCTATGACTATCATTCTGATAAAATAAAACTGAAAATGGAAAAATTGGAGGTGATTCACTTGCGCTGGATAGAAATTTGATTAAGGAATTAAATTGGCTTAATGTCATTTACCTGAGAAACGATTGCCTTGATGAAGATTCTCCGGTGTTGATTTAAATCTGATTAATATTTGTAATCACAATATTCGTGGCATTGAATTGGCGGGGTTAAACTTTGGGTTCAAAATGTTCCCCGATAGCATCATTTTATGCAACAATACCCCATGAACACACCTGTTTCGAAAGTGCAAGAATTGATTGCTGTTCCAGAAGTTAAAGGCCCATTGAAATAATTCTTAATTTTGGAGCCCTTGATTTGAAAAAACGGATCACTTTTGGGCTGCAGCCTTTGCTGTCTCAATTGAAGACTGTAAATGTTAGAGAGGAAATAATTATTCCAGCATCTTATTCAGGAAGAGCTGCAGATTCCTCGTCTGAGCAAGGACAGTTTCTGAATTAGTGTCCTCTGAATTAGTGCCTTTTCAACTGGAAACAGCTCTCTCTAAACTATGTGTTTGTTCTCATGCTTTTAAAAAAAAATTGCATTTGGTTGCAATTGGGGTTAATATTAGTCCAATTTGACTCTGCTTTGATCACTAAACTCAGTGATAGGCCCTGCCATTTTCTGGTTGTATGGCCTTAAACAGGGTACTTAATCTCGAGAATCTTGTTTCCTCCCCCATAAAAGGGAGCAGGAACACTCACACCGTAGGAGCATGGTGAGAATTAAGTGAGAGGAAGGCTTTAATACTTTGGTTTAAAGAGATGCTCCAATTGCAGTCTTCACTCTCGGCACTACCATTAGTGTCTATGCTCGTGACCTAATCACTCCAGCTGTTTGGTTTGAATGATTTGTTCCCCAATTAGGATGGACATTTTCCGAGACGAGGGTTAGGCTCTCTTCCTTTATTAGTTCTCTATGTTCCTTCTTATCAGTCATCAGAGTCCTGGCAAAAAAAAAAAAAAAAAAACCAGCTGGCTCACCCAGACAGGGTAATTGAGGTGTGCTGAATGAAGGGGTCACTTAGAGAAGAGTAAGCGGAAAAAAGGAAACCCACAAGGGATGAAGGAGCAGGGAGACCGGAGTGCTCATAGCACGAAGACGCAGGGGAGGAGGGCCACCCACCCAACAAGAGCTTTAGGCAGACAAGTACCAAACTGCTATCTGACAGGAAGGAGGCCCCTGGGGTAAATACCCTAACCTCTCTCTCATCCCACCCTCTGATCTCTTGCTGGTGCCTCTCACTGGCTGAGGCTAACAGAAAGCCAGGAGGCAAGGAAGGTGATTAACACCATGTCAACATCCCTAACACAAAGTGGGGAGGAGAAAGGAGATAAATGGATCTGAGAAGTAAACTGCTCTGGGCTCAGTCCTTTCATATAGCTGCTTTACATACAACGGGTGCCAATACATGTTTATGGGAGGGGAGGAAAGGAAAGGAAAACTGATGGAAGGTGGTTCATAAAATGTTGAACGTTCATCTTTAATGTAGATTGAGAAAGATTCTTCCTCATGGTGTAGTAGTTTGGAGGTAAGGTTTGGAATTCCACCAACCCCAGTTTGAATCATGCCTTTCCGCCTTCCTAACTATAGGATTGAGGGCAGTTACTAAATGACTCAGCCTCACTTTCTTCCTTTGGGAAAGAAAGATGAGGTTAATATCTACTCCATAGGCTGCTTCTGAGGAGTAAATGAGATGATGTATATAGTACACCTGGCACAGAAAAATGCTGAAAACATGTTAGCAAGTGAATTCTCAGTATTAGGGGCAATTTTGCCCTTCAGGCATCACTCTGCAACATCAAGAGATGTTTTTGGTTATAACAGCCGAGGAGGTGCTCTTGGCATCTAGTGGTAGAAGCCAAATATCCTACTAAACCTTCTTTGCCCACGACAGCCCTCCATGACAAAGAATTATCTGACCCCAAATGTCAGTAGTTGCAAGGTTCAGCAATCCTGGCCTAGAAGGTTTTCATCTCTGTATGTCCATCTTTGGGCCTCTGTGTTGATACTGGTTCTTAAGACCCATGCTTACTACTTTCTTGTTCACTCTTAATAAAGTTGAGATTTCTGTCCTCCTCCTTCCATAAAAAGATGAGATGATATTATGTATATAGCACTTCAACACTCAGTGATTTTGTCCTTCCCTACGTTAAGTGAATAAATAAATAATAGATAAAATAAGTGAAAAATAGGAATCACTCTGATATGTTATAACTTGAACTACAACTACCCAATATTAAAGCAGTTATGTCAAATTCACATTATAGACTTGTAAGGCAGCAACAATACAGAGCTATTTCTAGGGCATTTCAAATCACCAGGGAGCAGTCTGTTGGAACACATTGTTATTTCTGAGCTGAAATCTCCGGTGAGGCTCTTTCCTATAGGAAACAAAAGCCACAGACTTGTAAAACTAATGAATCTGAAATAGACGAGTGGAATTAAACATTAACTTAAATAAGGGCCACCCTTAAACCTAGTTTGATTGTGTTATTTTCTCTGTCCCTTTCCTCTCTCCTTCAGCTCAGTGCCATTCTATCCAGAGTTGTTGCCCCTGGCAACAGTAGACTTTCCCCTGGAAAAAGTTGAGGTTATTAAAGCAGAATGCCCCTCAACCTCAAGATGGCTCTGGGGCTTCACTCTTTGTTTCATTTCCTCCATCTCAAAGGAAGAGCGGTCCTCTCCTTCATTCCTCAGTTTTCACTCCAGTCCTCAGCTAGGGAAAAACAAGCATAAAACCTGCCGTGGGATGAAGCACGCACCACGGAAGCAAGCAAATGAATAAGTACCAGGGCTGTAGAAGCAGCAGGGGCCACGACAGAAAACAGAACCAGTCCTCCTTCGGCAATCTGATCAAGGAAGGCCTCTTTGAGGAGATTACATATAAGGCAGGGCAAGAAGGAAGAGAAGGGGCTTTCCAAGTGCACGATGGGGGAAGGGCCTCTAGAAAAGGACTGGCATGTGCAAAGGCTCCCAGGCAGGAAAGAGTCGGGTGTGTTCAGGGAATAAATTGAGAGCATAAGGGATAAGATCAGCTGGAGAAGACAGCAGGATCTGTGAGGAGCTTGAAATTATTCTGAAAGCAGTGGCAAAATGAAAGTATTTGAAACTGGGTAGTGACTTAATATGTGTTAATGTGTAGCATGTTTTTTTTAATGGGCTGAGAGCATTTTATACATAGATGATAACTCTAATATACCCATGTTGTGAGGTAAGACCTATGATTATACCCATTTTACAGATGAGAAAACAGGCCTGGGTAGCTTAAGAAGCTGAAGGTCATATAGCCTTACACCAGGGTTTCTCAATCTCACCACTGCAGACAGGTGGGGCAGGGGCTAGAGTGTTGATTATGTGATGTTTAATAGTAACCCTGCCCTCTCCCCGCCAGATGCTAGTAGCAACTTTCTTTCTCTTCCTGGTTGTGACAACCAAAAGCATATCCAAACTTTGTTAGATGTCCCTTAGCGGGCAGGGGAACAAAATCTTCCCCCCAGGTTGAAAATCCCTGCTTTAGAGAAAGAGCAAAAACACCTGTAATCCCATCACCCAGTCATGACTCCATTGATGTCTTCTGGGCTCCTCTTTAAGTTTTCCCTTCATTTGCTTCAAAACATCATTCTTGCCAATGTCAGGCACTTCTGAGCAATGGTTCCCTCCTTCCCCAGCTCGTGGATACTCAAACCCCATGGACCTACCCGCTCATAAACTACCCAGCAAGAGTAGTGATATGAAGTTGCGTGACTCAGCTCTCCTTGGCATTTAAACAGACTTGGAAGGTGGAAAGATGGGATGTTCTGGAGGAGGCCACCGCTGTCTGCCTCACAGCCACTCTCTGTTGATGAGAGTGACCCTGGGGCAGTGCCACCAACTCAGTACTAGTGCATCCCAGCAAAGCTGGATATGGCTGGTGAAGATCTAGTTTGGGGACACAGAAGAGTCTAGTCCTTGGGGACACACAAGGACCCAAGAATGGTAGGAAAGAGAAGGATAGAAAAATGGAAAAAATGGAAGAAAACGATATACCATTGTGAGTTAGCTTCAGATTCTTGCTTTGAAAAGTGTGAAGGTCTGACATTTTGAGTGTCACTTAACAAGTGTCCATAAGTATTTGTTGGTTTGTTCAGTATCTGGAATGTCATGGGGGTGTCTTGATCCCTTTTCATTTTGAAACCATCCTCTTCACCCAAGGTATCTAACTCTACCCCCAGCAAAGTACATCAGTTAAAGACTTGCTGATTCATTCAATGAAAATATGTGGCTGTCTTATCATGGGCTGGGAAGCACCTTCTCTGTCCTTGTGGAGTTTAAAGTGTAGTAGAGGAGAAAGCAACCCATCAAAGAATCACACGAATAAATGTCAAATGACAACTCTGACCACCACTCTGAAGGGGAAGGTGCTTGGTGCCTGTTAGGAGGACCAGTGGGTTTGACCTAGTCTTGGAATGAGGAGAGTAGAAAACTTCTCCGCGGATATGAAGGCTGTTTAGAGATACGATGAATGAGTAGAAGTGAATTAAGTGAAGTTAGAGACGCGGGAGGCGCTCCAGGCAGGGAGTAAAGCATGTGCAAAGGCCCAGCAGACTGGATGACTTTACCTCAAGAAGCCCAGGATCATGTGTTTTACAGGCATGTGGGTTTGAATGTGTGCGTGTGGGTTTTAATGTGGCATCACTGGCCACTGCCCACACTGCACACTAGGTTACAACCAACATTTCACTCAAGTTCATGTGTTCTGTAGTTTAATGATATTTAATGTCCACGTATGTGTATTATTTGCTTATACAGAATAGGCTTTTGCTGTTTAGCTCAGCTCTGGAAGCGAATATCTCATTCTTTGTCTTTATGAAGGCCTCACTGAGTAGAAACCAGAAAATAACGTGTTAATACAAGCAACGTGAGACCAAAGAGTGATGCCTACAGGACTGTCCAACAAAACAAATCACTATAAAGAGAGGAAAAGCAGGATCCAAGAGAATCTAGACAGGCCAGATGATCAAAATTAGAAGTAGTATGACATTGTAGAAAGAACGTACATTTTAAGGTCAGAATCACCCAGATTCAAAACTCAGCTTCACTCCCCATGCAACTCTGAACAAATTGCTTCACTGGTCTAAGCCTATTTTCTTATCTGTAAAACAGAGCAATGACACCTACTTCATAGGATTACTGTGAGGAGTAAGGATGATTTGTGAAAAACACCTGGCACGTTGTTGGTGAAAAGTAAATGGTTGCTACCATTATTATGATTCATGGGATAAAGCTGGGTTTTAAGCACTGAACCACAGATTTCATTTAGAGCTTCCTGGCATCTGTGGCAAAACAGGAGATGTACATGATTGATAGTGTCAATGAAGTAAAAGCATAGACATTCCTTGGGCAAGATTATCTTGAAAGTTAAGCATGAAAGGAACCACTTACCCAGGTCTTCACTGAGACGTCACTGAGTAATAGAGAAGAGAATTTTTTTTAACATTATTCCCACAACAACATAAATTCTATGCATTTATCCCTTCTTTAGTATTTCAGAGTAAGCCAAAGTCATAAAGCTAAAGAGTGTTTGTTGGCAGGAATTGTTTTTAAATCAGCCTTATATCTGCCAAAAGATTCTCGCGTTGGTGGCATTTACTAAGTAGATCATCTATTCTTTTATTGTTTTATAGGCACACATTAAAGTAGTGTTCATGGAGCACTCTCCCTGGGTTAAGCCTCCACGTACATCTTAGAGGCATGTGTTATAACGCCCATATTACAGATAAGGAAGTTAGGGCTCACATCCAAGATTAGTCACGGAGATGGATCTAGGACTTGAACCAAGGTCCATGTAATTCATTCGATTCCATTCTAATCTTGGACCCTAGCCTGCCACCTTAGCAAAGATGGCTAGGCTACGTGTTTCCCCTGACAAAGGGCTTCGTATAAAAATAGGAAGAAAATTAAATTCGGGGCTCTAGGTGTAAAATTGTTTTATTACTAAGACATCAAAGAAGGATGTTTTATAAATGAGTTTTCTGGGAGCGATGTTTTAATCTTTTTGTTGTTATTGTTCTGGTTTATTCCAAATCATTTAACTAAAACGGCACAGATTAAAAAGGATATTAACAAACACATTCAGCAAGATCATGGCAGTGCAATATATGCACCAAATTGCCTGGATGGCTCTATTTTGAACTCTGGGTATTCAAAACAAGCAGAAGTAAATGAACTTGTTTATATTAATGAGGAAAATGCAAATCTACAAGTTGTAACCTAAACGTAATTCTATATTTAATCCGGTTAATTCATGTCCAATAAACACACTCAAAGTTAACTGGCATTTAAAATATTTACCCAGTTAATTATATTTCCATTTATCTACAGGATTTGGAGTGAAAACAGAATAAATTAGTTATAGTCGTATATTAAACTCAAATGATGAGTGCCTGCGGAGGGAGTGGTACCCCTGAATCACAGAAGGAGTTTCACTTTGGATAAAGACCTTAATACTACAAGCGTCTGACATTTTCTTCTCTCAGAAGAATGATGACAAGGAGGATGATTCTCTAGAACTGTGAAGAGTCTAAGATTTTACTCTACTTGCAAACAAACACGTTAACCTGCCAGAGAATCATAGATGCTGGCAGATGACACAGAACTCCTGTGGCAGGGACCAAGCATTCAAGGCACAGCAAGGGGCCTGCACTTCCTTCCTGTTTACACTGGCTCCCCCTGTTCCCCAGGCCCCATGGGGCCATAGGGAGGAGCCCAGGTAGTTGCTGCATATTCAGTGGGTCGCATCCTAGCTGAGGAACACTGAGTTTAGGAGACTCCGATTTTATATGAGTGCTGCTAGCAAACCTGCCCAATTTTTGTCCTGGAGGGAGACTATTATCTGTATAATCCTGGTCAGAAACAAATCTTCCTCCGCCCTGTAGAGAAAGCCTACCTCTTCCAAAAATGTTTGCTATATAAGCAAACTTGAAATGGTGGTCCAGAGGAAAAGCTGTCACAAGAATTTTAGCAACGCCATGAGGATTATTCCCATTGTGACGATGATGGTGGGATGATGGTGGTGGCGGTGGTGGGGGAGGCTTACATTCATTGGCTTCCATTTCCCAGACATTGGGCCAAGCCCGTTCAGTACATAATCTCCTTCAGCCCTCATTACAACCCTAGAAGTAAACAGTATATGATCTACATTTTTACATAAACACAGTAGCGACTCAGAGGTTTAGCAACTTTCTCAGGGTCACATACACAGAAACAAAGCCAACTCTTTTTTTTTTATGTTTATTTTATTCTTTAAAAAATTTTTTTTCATCTTTATTGGAGTATAATTGCTTTACAGTATTGTGTTAGTTTCTGCTGTACTACAAAGTGAATCAGCTCTATGTATACATATATCCCCATATCCCCTCCCTCTTGAGCCTCCCTCCCACCCTCCCTGTCCCACCCCTCTAGCTCGTCACAGAGCACCAAGCTGATTTCCCCGTGTTCTGCAGCAGCTTCCCACGAGCCTTCTATTCTACTTTTGATAATGGATATATGTCAGTGCTACTCTCTCACTGTGTCCCAGCTTCCCCTTCCCCCCGTGTCCTCAAGTCCATTCTCTACATCTGCATCTCTATTCCTGCCCTGCCACTAGGTTCATCAGTACCATTTTTCTAGATTCCGTATATATGTGTTAGCATATGGTATTTGTTTTTCTCTTTCTGATTTACTTCACTCTGTATGACAGACTCTAGGTCCATCCACCTCGCTACAAATAACTCAATTTTGTTCCTTTTAATGGCTGAGTAGTATTCCATTGTATATATGTGCCACATCTTTATCCATTGATCTGTCAATGACATTTAAGTTGCTTCCATGTCCTGCAAAGCCAACTCTTGAATGGAGGTCTCTTTAACTCCCGAGTCTGTGGAATTAAGGAATCCTGATGTTATCTTGCTGCCTTACAAAATATACTTATACCTAAATATTTGCCATATAGGAAACAAGTTGCTATATAAAATAGCAAGAATTTAGATTGGGTCTGTAAAGGTGTAATCATTTTTGTTAGCGGGATGTCAAGAGAGTTTTTCACAAGTGAACTTATTAGGAGAGTAAGTGACAGAACCCAGTTTTCAACCTAGGAAGTCTGTCCGCAGAGTTGGAACACTTCACCATGAGGCTGGGTGATCAACAGTGGACAGATGAACCCTGATTTACAAAAGCCAGAGTTCACAGTTGACTCTGGGCAACCACCCACTTTTTTGATGTTTTAACCTTCTATTTAAGAAACTGACAGGCCCTCAAAGCATGGGGGTAAAGTGTTGTCAGTAACGGTGTACTACCTGCGCATCACTGGTCTTCTCTTGGAGACCATGGGCTATTTAGAAACACATGAGCCACACGGGCTATCCAGAGCTGGACCATCGCAGTAGGATGCTGGAACATGACAAGCAGCAAAGAATTACCCAGTGGTTCTATAGGATAGCACCATCAGTGGCTGGTGAGGTTAACGCCAAAATATCTTACAACGTCTACAGAGACTTGTGGATTCTCCATCAGCACCTGAGAGATTCTGAAACTGTAAGAGCCAGGACAGGTTTGTTCATTTGTTCATTCATTCATTCATTCAACAGATTCTTAAAGAGAGTCTATTATGTGTGAGATTTTTGTTTCTAGTCTGGTGTAAATACTGACAAGCAAGACTGTTACTAGAATACAAAGTGATACAGTCTATAAAGGAAATATGTAGAAAGTTTAATGGGAGAAGACAGGAAAAAGTAGCTAACACATCCCATAGACATTGTAGGGAGCTTCACATGGGTAACACTTGGGCTGAGCTTCAAAACAATGGGTAGAAATTTGATATCTCTGTTTACGTTCTTCTTTTCACTTATCTCAGTTTGTAATGTTTAATTTATTCAACCCTTACTTGTATATTGTCTGTCTCCCATGTCTGTCCTTCCCACTTTTGTATTCACAGTCCCAAGAATAGTGCCAGAAACAGGATAGATGCTCAGTATTTATTGAATGAATGAATAAGTGTTAAACATTAAATCTTCAAGCTAGTGTGCAAAACTTACATGTGTGCATTTTGTAGTCCAGAAGATTCTTTTGCTGTAAGAAACTTTCAGGAAACCTTTAAATTTGCCTTCATGGCAATATCTCTCTTCCATACCAAATAGGAGGCGAAGTGGAATGAGAGTTGATTGCTTCATTCATGCCTCAGGAAATATTTTTTGAGCATCTACTATATGCAAAGTGCTGGATGTTAACTGGTCATAGAGAAGCCACAAACTTGATCTCTATTCCTGAGAAATCAAACATAGCCATGGGACACAGTTTGTGGGCACACTGTATAAGAAAGAACAAAATAAAGAGGCGTAGCTGAAGAAAAAAAAAAAAATGAAGAGTATGGAGGTAAAAGGCTATTTCTTAGACTTTCCTGGCAGAGAACCTCAGCATCTCAAATTTTGGTTTTCTGGGAGGGAGACTTTTGGGTTGGATAATATAGATCAACTCTGTACATAATTCATCCCACCACACTCTTTCTCATCCCTATCTTCCTTCTATTTTTCTCTTGGGATAAAGGAAAAAGTATGCAGTTGATGAAATTATAAATAGAAGTATGTGTACAGTTTTAAGAAAAATAAGTTATGCTTAGAAATATCCTACTGTATATGTAATTAGTAGGTAATTACTAAATAGTGAATTATTGAAAACTAGTGGTTTCATAGCAATGGGTTGTTTACCAAAAGAATTTGTCACACATCTTTTCAATTCCAACAGTCCCTACATTTATTCGAATTTTATTTTTTTCTCTGCAGGCACTAAAGCAGGCAAGTTGATTAAGTAGTCTAGCGTATTCTCAAGTATGCTGATCCTGAGAGTGGTTATAAAATATTTATGCAGGTCATTTAAGTTGAATCAGAAATGGTTTCCAATCAGAATGAAATCATCTCTTAGCTTAAGCAAATGATACCAGCATTAAAAAAAAAAAAAAGTTGCAGCTATGTCCGGGCTGAGACACTCTGCTATAGGCCTCCCTCGGGGTGGGGGGAATGTAAGGTCTCTTTAACCCAGCCTTTGTATTCTTATGTAACTCCTTCCTTCCTCTTTCTCTTAAGTTGACCAAGTGTGAATTGCTGCCCTTAGGGAGCTCAAGGAAAGGAAATGTTGAGGTTGCTCTTTTAAAATCTAAATAATTTAATAGCTTCCCTGGAGATTTTACTCTCCTGTATAAAACCCGCACTAGTTCCCCATTGCTTATATGATCAAGTTCAAGCTTTTTAGCACATGATTCATGACCATCATGATCTGGCCCTTCCTCACACCTCACCATCTAATATTTAGCCGCTTAGAGTTTTACCACCATCATGATTTCTGTACCCTTGTCCACGCTCTTCCCTCTATCTGGGATGCCTATTCCCGTTTTCTTTACTTGACCGTTTCCCACTTGTCTTTCAAAAACCAGCTCCCCTTTCACACCCTGCAGGGAGTCTCCTCCCCAACTCCCCCACTGCACTGATTTGGCTAAGAGCCCCCGTGTGCTCCTTAATACCAGTGGTAGACAGAAGCATCTGTTGAAACCATCTCTGCACATCTGCAACGCCCAATAGGCTAAAAGCTCTACAAGGGCCAGAATGTGTTTCATTTCATCTTTGTGCATCAATGTCTGGTACTTTGTAGGTACTCAATGAACGTTTGTTGAGTGAATAAATGAATGAATGAGGGCCTGTGAAGAAGAACTTGAGATGGGAAGTCAATGAGGCAGAGAAGACCTTGAGAATGCAGTTCTAGGGAAGCAAGAAGACAGGTGTGAGGGATGCAGCCAATGCAGAGAGGAGGAAATGCATGTATTTGTTGAATCAGTGTTTATTGTTAGCATCATATGCTAACATAGGAGGTGGAGTGATGGACAAGATCAGTAAGGACTCTATTTCATAGAGCTTGCTTCTAGGGCATAAGCCTAGATTATCACACACACACACACACACACACACACACACACACACACACAAGTGCTTTAAGGAAATGAATAAGGGGCAGGTGATGAAAGGGTGGTAGGGGGAGAGATTTAGATGGGATGGTTAGAGCAAGCCTCTTTGAGAAGATTTTGGAGATGACACCTAAAAATGGCAGGATGGGGAGCCAGGCTTGCAAGAGCTCTGAGAGAATGTTCTCGTGCCTGCAAAGGCCTTAAGGTTGGACAAATTCAAGATTTTGAGAAAGAGAAGGTCTATCATTGTATAGAAGTCAGGGAATTGGGGGGCCTGAGTTCAGAAGGAAGATGATGAGTAAAAATAAGGGTGGCCTGTGGGTAACTCGGAAACCAAAGACTCAGAAGCCTGCAGAGAAAGGACCCCTCAGGGCTCGTGAGGCCCTGGCAGGGAGGAAGGGTCTGAAAGAGAGTCTCCCACAGGCTAAAGACTGGCCCCCACATTCTGTAAACTGATGTGCAGGAGGAGAAGGTAGAAATTAGATTTGGGGAAATTCTTTACCTACACCGCTGATACCACAACATTCATTGGAAAGGACTCTCAGATTCTTTGCCACTTGTCCCTCTTTTGTAAACACAAACCACAGATTTTCTAGCCCATAAAAATGTATCAACAGGGCCCTAGCTTCCCTAGGGAGGGACAGGTAATGGCACAGGGACATTAGCAATGGTTTCCGCGCTGACCAGCATAAATGCAGCAGCAATAACAGCTCATATCAATGACAATTTATGTTAAGCAGCTCACAGCACAGGGTTAACACAGGGACTCTGGAGTCACACTCCTTGAATTCAAATACTACATCTTACACTTCTCAACTATGTGGCTTTTGGCACGTTACCAAGTGTGTGTGCCTTCATTTGCTCCTCTGTAAAATGGGTAGAAGAGGAGATAACAAGGCACATCCTGTGGGCCATTGTGAGGCGTGTTTAGGTAGTAAAGAAGAAGTACTTAGAATAGCACTTCTTACATACTGATGTAAAGGCAAGTTTCCGTCACTAATTTACTTAAACATCACAAACACCTTATCAGGTGGGTAAGGTTGCTGTCACCAGTCTACATATGAGAAAACGTTAGAGGTTTTGTGTCATTTGCCAAGGTGTCAGAGCTAGTTGGTGGCATAGCTGGGATTTGAACTCAGACTGATTTCAGAGTCCAAGCTCTAAATCATCACTCTATCATACTTTTTGTTTAGAGTTATCAACTGGGTTGGAAACTTACCCATTTATTCATGCTTTTATTTTGGCAGGTTTTGAGTGTAGGTTTTATTTGTTTTTGTGGGGCATTAAGAGAAGAGGGGCATAATTAGATAGAATTGGAATTCCTGCTCTTCAAAAGCTTATCCGTGGTGTTATTTACAGTTTATAATAACGATTCTGAGAAACAAAGTCATCAAACACACGTGTGTATACACACACACGCACACACCCCTCATCCACAGATGGCTTCATTTTTTTATTTTCTCTGAAATCTATAAATGTATCTAGTAAAATTCTCTAAAAACCAGATTAACTGCCCTCAGAAAATAACCCTGTCCCTAAGCCATGTGAGACAACCAAGTTTGTTCTGTAGGGAGGGTCAGCGTGAGTCGAGGGAAAGGCCCCCGGTTATTTGGTGCAGTCATTTTCGAGCGGTGGTTTGTGTCAAAAGGTCTGTGTGCTGGTTTAACAGTCATGCTGGCAAATGAGAAAGGATGCTTAATGGGACGGTCTGCTGCATATATTAGCTCCAGCCTCTTCCATAATTCTTAATTCAGTTCATGGATAAATTTGATCAGCAGCAGCACCACTGAAACTGATCCTGTATATTCAGGTCTGTGTTGGATTCTTTCCAAGAAGACTCACTCACAGAGAATGCCAAAAGGACCCTGCTTCATATAAATAAGCTTCTATTTCACCTTTAATAGCAGCACTGACCCCAAGGAGACCATGGAGGAAAGGTTCCAATTAATAGACCTGTTCTAAGAAATCAAATAAGCAGTGATTCTATGGTCTACACTATATTAAATTTTGTGTATTATATTCCCCCAGCATTGCATGTGCTTGTTGTCACTTGGCATTCACAAGTTCTTGCAACGTTGGTTTGAAAACTGAGCAAAGTAGGGACAGAACTAATTTGTAGGGGAAAAAAGTACTTCCAAACACTTCTTAAGCAGATAACGTTTAGGTATTTTTTTTTTAAGTCACTTGGCTACTGATTTTTTTTTTTAAGGTACATGTATGTTTTAATTTTATTTACCTCTCATGTCTTTCTAGCTTATATTTACTGAGTTGCTGAGTACCCAGTGCTTTAACTGAGTACTTTAAATGTATCAACTCATTTAATCTTTTTTTTTAATTGAAGGGTAATTGCTTTACAATGTTGTGTTTCTGCTGTACGTTGAAGCATGTCAGCTATATGTATACATATATCCCCTCCCTCCTGCACCTCCCTCCTTCTCCATCCCATCTAGGTCATCACAGAGCACCAAGCTGAGCTCCCTGTGCTATACAGCAGGTTCCCAGTAGCTAGCTATTTTACACATGGTACTGTATTTATCTCAAACCTAATCTCCCAATTCATCTCACCCTTCTCTTCCCCTGCATGTCCACACGTCCATTCTCTACTTCTGCATTTCTATTCCTGCCCTGCAGATATGTTCATCTGTACCATTTTTCTAGATTCCACATATATGCGTTAATATGCTATATTTGTTTTTCTCTTTCTGACTCACCAAAGAAGACACACAGATGGCCAAGAGGCACATGAAAAGCTGCTCAACATCACTAATTATTAGAGAAATGCAAATCAAAACTACAATGAGGTATCACCCCACACTGGTCAGAATGGCCATCATCAAAAAATCTACAAACAATAAATGCTGGAGAGGGTGCGGAGAAAAGGGAACCCTCTTACACTGTTGGTGGGAACGTAAATTGATAACAGCCACCGTGGAGAATAGTGTGGAGGTTCCTTAAAAAACTAAAGATAGAACTATCCACCCATTTAATCCTTACACATCCCTGTGCCGTTGCTGTTACTGTTATTCCTGTTTTACAGATGAAGAGACTAGGGCACAGGAAAATAGGTGACAGAGCTGGGCTTCCAATCCAGGTAGCTGGACTTCAGAATCCATGCTCTAAATCTCTATCCTATACTGCCTCCCAAAAGGAGGTTTTCAATAAATATTTGTTAAATAAATAAATTATCGTGTGAGCTGTAGTTGGGAGAACTTACAAAGGGCCTGTGGCAGAGGACGTGGATTTTAAAAATTAAAGAGTACACTTTTTATTCACATGCATTGATTACCTTACAATATTTTACTTAAAGAAAAAAATGTGTCTCTACAGAGGATCTGTCTTTTCATACCTCCTGAATTTGGGATGAGTGACGTTCCCTGAGAATGCTGTGAGTCAGCATCTTTTCGGCATGAACTATAGTTTACATTCTCATCTGCCCCAAAGGCCCATCCAAACAACTGGTGTGAGAGTGTGAATCTCCGGCAGCTTCATTGTAAGAACCTTGACATTTAAAACAACAACAAGGACCATTTATTGAGTGCTTGCTCTGTGCCAGACATGTGCCCAGCACTTAATGTGCATTATTTCACATAATCTTTACAAATTGTTTCCATTTAAAGGATGGAAAACAGCCTCCGAGAAGTGAAATAACTTGTTTAAGATTTAGAAAGGGATGTTGCCGGAAGTCTTTGATCCCAGCTTATGCCCTCAGCGCCCATGCCGTGCTGCCCAGTGCCTATTCTGATACCTTCTCTATTTTCCCTGCTCTGCCTAGTCCAGTACCTGGTGCCATGGCCAGATCCTAGTACCTGCTGATGATGGAAAGATCCATTGGTTACTTGAGTGACGGATGAAAGTTCAACAGTTGTCTCTAGAGTGGTGCTTCTCATATGTTAGTCTGTATATGAATCACCTGGGGATCTTGTTTTTTGTTTGTTTTTTAATTTAATTTTTATGTTATATTGGAGTATAGTTGATTTACAATCTTGTGTTAGTTTCAGGTGTACAGCTAAGTGATTCAGATATATATTTCTTTTTCAGATTGTTTTCCCATATAAGTTATTTCAGAATACTGAGTAGAGTTCCCTGTTCTGTACGGTAGGCCCCTGTTGATTAACTATTTTATATATAGTAGTGTGTATATGTGAATCCCCAGCTTCTAATTTATCCTCCCTCCCCCCACATCCTCCCCCTCCACCCCACCACTGGCAACCTTAAGTCTGCTTTTGAAGTCTGTGAGTCTGTTTCTGTTTTGCAAATAAGTTCATTTGTATTATTATTTTTTAGGTGCTACATATAAGTGATATTTGATATGATATGATATCAAATATGATATATTTGTCTTTCTCTGCCTGACTTCATTTAGTATGATAATCTCTAGGTCCATCCATGTTGCTGCAAATGGCATTATTTCATTCTTTTTTATGGCTGAGTAATATTCCATTGTATATATGTACCACATCTTCTTTATCCATTCATCTGTTGATGGATTTAGGTTGCTTCCACGTCTTGGCTATTGTAAATCGTGCTGCAGTGAACACTGGGGTGCATGCATCTTTTCAAATTATGGTTTTCTCTGGGTATATGCCCAGGAGTGGGATTGCTGGATCATATGGTAGTTCTATTTTTAGTTTTTTAAGGAACTTCCATACTGCTCTCCATAGTGGTCATACCAATTTATATTCCCACCAACAGTGTAGGAGGATTTCCTTTTCTCCACACCCTTTCCAGCATTTATTGTTTGTAGACTTTTTGATGATGGCCATTCTGACCGGTGTGAGGTGATACCTCATGTGCTTTTTGGTCATTGGCACGTCTTCTTTAGAGAAACGTCTGTTTAGATATCCTACCCATTTTTTTTTATTGGGTTGTTTGTTTTTTGATATTCAGCTGCCTCAGCTGTTTGTATATTTTGGAAATTAATCCCTTGTCGGTTTCTTCGTTTGCAAATATTTTCTCCCATTCTGAGGGTTGTCTGAGATCTTGTTAAAATGCAGCATCTGATTCAGTAGATTTCAGGTAGGCATGAGACTCTGCATTTCTAACAAATTTCCAGTAATGCTGGTGCTACGGGCCCATCAACCACACTTTGCATTACAAGGCTACAACCTGAGCTGTCCAGTATGGTAGCCACGAGCTATGGTATGGTTATTTCGATTTAAAACAACTAAAATTAAATACAAAATTGAAGTTCAGCTTCCCACGAGCACTAGCCACATCTCTCAAGTGCTAAGTAGCCACATGTGGCTGTAGTCTACCATATTGGACAAGTAGATATAGAGCACTTCCATCATCACAAAAAGTCCTGTGGGACTGCCCTGCTGGAGAAGGTCCTGTTGGTATAGAAACATAATCTGCTTTAAGAATCCCAAATACATTCAAGTTTCATTTTATTGGTCTGAAAAAGTATTTTCTTATCTTCTCTTATGTTATGCCCCCCATATATCAGATACCCAAATCTTTGATGCTAAATAAAACTATTGTACAAAGAATACTGATAAATATATTTTCATTATTTTGCTCAAGATCCAACACATGTTCTTGGGGGGAAAAAGACACTGTTTTTGAAATAACAAACCACGGGACTGTCACGTCTCCAAAAGCACCAGAACTTTATTGAAAATCTTCTAATTAGACTTGGAAAACATAGGAGCATGCATCTGCAAAACCAGCACTCTCTGGTCCTTTTTAGTCACAGTTATGACTTACATTGTCAAAGACGAAGCTTCCATGCCTTGGGGTCTAGAGGTCATGGTCACTGTCAACAGAGTGAGGAAAATCATTTCTGTCCATTGACAATATCCTAAAGAACTATTTTGTCCAAACCTCTCATTTTACGGCTGGGTAAACAAAGGCACAAAAGGAGATGTAAATTTCAATAAGTGCTAGTCAGAGCTGGTCTTAGGTGCAGGGTGATATTTGCAGAAATGATGTGAATCTAGCTGTCCCCACCTTCCCACGTCCCCGTTCCCCCTGGATAATCTCCTTTTGAATAACACATTGATCACTGAAGAACATTTTTATTTCCCATTTCTTTGTATTAGGTCAAAGATATACACGGAGACATTAGATTTGGAAACAAATTTTCCAGATGGAAACAAATAGAGCTACAACATTTAGAAAGTAATTTCTTTTTGTATCAGTGGTACCTAGTCATTTTAGGAATTCAGAAATTACAGATAATAAAAAAGAATAAAATTTAAATCACCTGTAGCAGTTATTCAGCGATATTACTATGAATTTGGTGACTGTAGCCTTCTTATTTTTCTGTGTGAGATTGGTAAACATATACATCACATACTCTTTTGCAATATCATGAACATGTCCCCAAATCATTTCATAAGATTCTGGATCATTTCTAGTGGCTGAAGTAATATTTCATGGTATGCTAGCATCAAAACATCCTTTTGAACCACAATAGTTCAACATTTATATTACTTCTCCCTTTTCTTTCTTTTAAACCACCCTGTGGTTTGTAGGAGTAATTGCCATAATTTTCTTTATGATAAGTTCCTGAAAATGCAACTACTTGGTCAAATGTTTTTGAAGATTTTAAGCCTTCTGTTAACAAAGTTTCAAAGTCTGCTCCAAAATACTTCTATTCCTGGATCCAAGAGAAAATATATAAAAGTAAACTCCCTGAGGATATGGGTTCTGGCTATTTTATTTCAGACCATCTATAGAACCTAGAATAGTACCTAGTAGGCCCTTGATAAATATTTATTAGCCCAGAGCCTGGCACATAATGATGGTTGATAAATGTTAATTATAGTATACTTTCTTTGAAGTTACCATTATTCTCACTGTTCACACATTCTCACTGCATGACAATGTTTTTATAGGTTTATTTGGAATGATATCTAAAAATAAACATAACACTGAAACGCCAACCTAATCCCTTTTGTATTCTCCTGTGGGTCAATTTCCTTTGCTGAATATCTTTGGAACATGTTCAGTGTAGAGCTGGTTTCTGCCTTTTTTTTTTTTTTTTTGCCAGTTTGTTTGTGAAACTTTGTGTTGTCACTTGATGTCGACTCAGGCTCAAAGAATACGACTCACTGAGGCAAATTCGACTGAGCAAAATACTATTGAGTTTATGAAAAACAGAGAAAATGATCACAGGCATACCTTCTCCAGTATTAGTGCTTTTTTGTGGGTGTCTACTGGTTGGACTCGCATTATCTTCCCCTTTTCCAGGGAATGTAGCAGAGTTATTTAAAGCATTGGCTGTCGGTTGGAACTTGGGCCCACCATCCCAGCTCTGTGACTTTGTGCAAACACAGCATTGTAAATCAACTATACTCCCATAAAATTAAAATTTTTTTAAAGGTAAAAAAGGTGAAAACTAATAATGCAAACAAAATTACCCAGCCTCCGTAACTCTGGCTTTCCTCACTTGTAATAGCGGTGCCTATTCCTCCAAGTTGTCAAGAAGAGCTCCGAAGACAGTAGACATAAAACTCTTAGCACCAAGTCTACATCAGAATGAATACCCAGTAAACAGTGGCCATTGATCCTAGAACTTCATTGCCACCAGTGATAGAGCATTGAATATATGTCCAGTATTACGTTCCCTTGGTTCTAGCTCATGGACATGACATTGGCTTTCAAATTCTGAGATTGGTGCATTAGATTTTGCTGAGCTTACCACTTGGGAAAATCTTGCAGCAGATTTTTATTGAGCCCATTTTCAACTAAAAGAAAATAAGACCCAAGTTGCATAGCAAATACTTCCAGCACTCCAGATATTCCAGAAAACTGTTGGAACTGGAACTCTAACCAAAACATCTCCATTCTTTTGTGTTTTGTTGGTTTTTTACTTAACTAATTTATTTCCGGCTGCATTGAGTCTTTGTTGCTGCACTCAGGCTTTCTCTAGTTGTGGTGAGCAGGGGCTATTCTTCGTTGCGGTGCATGAGCTTCTCACTGTAGTGGCTTCTCTTGTTGTGGAGCATGGGCTCTGGGGTATGCAGGCTTCAGTCATTGCAGCATGTGGGTTCAGTAGTTGTGGCTCATGGGCTCTGGAGCACAGGCTCAGTAGTTGTGGGGCACGGACTTAGTTCCTCCACAGTGTATGGGATCTTCCTGGACCAGGGATCAAACCTGTCAGTGGCAGGTGGATTCTTAACCACTGCGCCACCAGGGAAGTCTCAGCATCTCCATTCTTAATTCAAAATATCAGGCTGCTTCATGATAACCATGCAGAAGGTACTGCTGATGATAATGGCCATCACAGTGCTGAGGAAGGCGTGCCCAAAATGAGGGCTGAGTTTTGGCTGGGAAGCATGCATTTATACATAGCATCTCATTTCATCCTCACAACCACCACAGACCTAAGTGCTATTATTCCCAGAAGCTGAGAGAATTTATTAATTCGTCCAGCATCACATAGCTGGGAACTGTAGAATTGTGACCAGAAACCAGTTCTATCTAAAGTGAAAACCTGTGCTCTTACCTACCACAGTCTGCGTTGTAAAACCAACCATTTGGAAGCTAGTCCCTGCTCTCAGCAGAAGGCAGTGAGGTTGGCACAAAAACAGAAATATAGATCAATGGAACAGGATAGAAAGCCCAGAGATAAACCCATGCACCCATGGTCAACTAATCTGTGACAAAGGAGGCAAGGATATACAGTGGAGAAAAGACAGTCTCTTCAATAAGTGGTGCTGGGAAAACTGGACAGCTACATGTAAAAGAATGAAATTAGAACACTCCCTAACACCATGCACAAAAATAAACTCAAAATGGATTACAGACCTACATGTAAGGCCAGACACTATGAAACTCTTAGAGGAAAACATAGGAAGAACACTCTATGACATAAATCACAGCAAGATCTTTTTTGACCCACCTCCTAGAGTAATGGAAATAAAAACAAAAACAAATGGGACCTAATAAAACTTAAAAGCTTTTGCACAGCAAAGGAAACTATAAACAACATGAAAAGACAACCCTCAGAATGGGAGAAAATATTTGTAAACAAATCAACAGACAAAGGATTAATCTCCAAATTATATAAACTGTTCATGCAGCTCAATATGAAAAAAACAAACAACCCAGTCAAAAAACGGGTGGAAGACCTAAATAGGCATTTCTCCAAAGAAGACATGCAGATGGCCAAGAGGCACATGAAAAGCTGTTCAACATCACTAATTATTAGAGAAATGCAAATCAAAACTACAATGAGGTATCACCTCACACCGGTTAGAATGGGCATCATCAGAAAATCTAGAAACAATAAATGCTGGAGAGGGTGTGGAGAAAAGGGAATGGAACCCTCTTGGTGTTGGTGGGAATGTAAATTGATACAGCCACTATGGAGAACAGTATGGAGGTTCCTTGAAAAACTAAAAATAGAGTTACCATATGACCCAGCAATCGCCCTACTGGGCATATACCCAGAGAACACCATAATCCAAAAAGACACATGCACCCCAATGTTCATGTGCAGCAGTGTTTACAATAGCCAGGTCACAGAAGCAACCAAAGTGTCTGTCAACATACTAATGGATAAAGAAGACATGGTACATATAAACAATGGAATATTACTCAGCCGTAAAAGGGAATGAAATTGGGTCATTTATAGTGACGTGAATGGACCTAAACACTGTTATACAGAGTGAAGTCAGAAAGAGAAAAACAAATATTGTATATTAATGCATATATGCGGAATCTAGAAAAATGGTGCAGATCAACTGGTTTGCAAGGCAGAAATAGAGACACAGATGTAGAGAACAAATGTATGGACACCAAGAGGGGAAAGAAGGGGTTGGGGAGTGGAGGGGATTGGGGTGGGATGAATTAGGAGATTGGGATTGATGTATATATATTAATATGTATAAAATAGATTAATAAGAAAAAATCAAATTATACACTTTAAATGTATGCAGTTTAATGTATGTCAGTTAGATCTCAATAAAACTCTTTTTAAAAGGAAAAAAACAAGTCAGTGAGGTCGTTTTTTTTTTCCTGATCATTGAAAAGACTGCCAAATCACCAGGATTGAATGTGTAGCCTAGACCAATATTAGAACCTAAACTGTTTCCTATTTTTATTGCTATTTAAGATCAGTGAAAAAATACCCTAACCCACTAGCCTTTCAAATCTGAAGTTCACTGGAATTTATTTTCTAAGTCTTCTTAGAAAAAGAGCTGAGTGAAATCCTACTTTCCTTTGTAAGAAGAGATTTATTTTGCCTGTATTCATTAGCTCTCCGGTTGAGCACACAGAGAGAAACAAGACAGCAGATTATTCAAATAAACAAGTCATCTGATTGAAAACACACTGATAACCTCGTTATTGAGGGGAAGCCCTGTCTGCTGGAAAGTCTCTTTAGCAACAAGTCATGTCATTGAATCAGGAGCTAGAACAGGGACCAAAGGACACGTGTAATAGCTTTGCAGAATTTAAAAATGCAGCTGTATGGGTCTCCCAGGTCATTCTGATAGATCTTTAAAATGCATGGGTTGAAGGCATGAACCTTTTTTCTTGTTTTGAAGTATAATTGACCTACAACACGATATTAGTTCCAGATGCACACCATAGTGATTTGGTATTTCTATACATTACAAAATGATCACCACAATAATTCTGGTTGCCATCTGTCCCCATCCAAATTTATTACAATATTATTGGCTGTATTCCCCATGATATACATTTCATCCCTGTGACATACTTATTTTGTAAGTGGAAGTTTGTTCTTCTTTATTTCCCTCACCTATTTCACTGATCCACCCCACCCCCACCCCCCACCCCATTCTCCTCCCTTCTGGCAACCACCTATTTATTTCTGAATCTCTGAGTCTGTTTCTGATTTATGTGTGTTCATTTGTTTTGTTTCTCAGTTCCACATATAAGTGAAATCATATGGTATTTGTCTTTCTCTGACTTATTTCACTTAGCATAATACCCTCTAGGTCATTCCATGTTGTTGCAAATGGCAAGATTTCATCCTTTTTATGGCTAAGTAATATTCCGATGGATGGATGGATGGACAGACGGACAGACAGACAGCTACCACATCTTCTTTATCCATTTATCCATTGATGGACACTTAGGTTGCTACTGTGTCTTGGCTATGGTAAATAATGCTACAGTGAACATAGGGGTGCATATATTTTTTCAAACTAATGTTTCTATTTTTGTTGGAAAAATACCCAGAAGTGGAATTGCTGGATTACATGATAGGTCTATTTTTAATTTTTTGAGGAAACTTCACGTACTATTTTCCATAACAGCTGTACCAATTTGCATTCCCACTAACAGTGCACAAGGGATCCCTTTCCTCCACATCCTCGCCAACACTTGTTTTTGTTGTCTTTTTGTTAGTAGCCATTCTGACAGGTGCAAGGTGATGTCTCACTGTGGTTTTAATTTGCATTTTCCTCCTGGGAATGTTTTGTTGGGAATGTTTTCATGTGGCTGTTGGTCATCTGCATGAGTTCTTAGGAAAAATGTCTATTTAGGTCCTCTGATTATTTTTAAATTAAGTGTTTTTTTAAAAAGTTGAGTTGTATGAGTTTTTGTATATTTTGAATATTAACCCCTTATCAGATACATCATTTGCAAATATCTTCTCCCACTCAGTAGGCTAGCTTTTTGTTTTGTTGATAGTTTTTTTGTTTGTTTGTTTGTTTTCTGTTCAAAAACTTCTTAGTTTGATGTGGTACCATTTGTTTATTTTTGCTTTTGTTTTCCTTGCCTCAGGTAACAGAGCCAGAAAAAAAATATTGCTAAGACCAATGTCAAAGAGTGCAATGCCTATAGTTTTCCTAGGAGTTTTATGGTTTTCAGGTTTTATAGTTAAGTCTTTAATCCATTTTGAGTTTATTTTTGTATATGGTATGAGAAAGTAGTCCAGTTTGATTCTTTTGCATGTAGCTGTCCAGTTTTCTAACATTGTTTATTGAAGAAGCTGTCTTTTTCTCATTGTATATTCTTGCCTCCTTTGTCATAGATTAATTATCATGTTAGCATGAGTTTACTTCTGGGCTCTGTATTCTGTTTCTTTGATCTACATGTCTCTTTTTGTGGCAGTACCATACTGTTTTGATTACTGTAGCTTTGTAGTATAGTTTGAAATCAGGGACCTTTGTTCTTTCTCAAAATTGTTTTGGCTATTCAGGGTCTTTTGTGTTTACAAACAAATTTTATTTGTCCTAGTTCTGTGTAAAATGCCATAGGGATTTTGATAGGGAACACACTGAATCTGAAGATTGCCTTGGGGGTGTGTGGTCATTTTAACTATATTAACTATTCCAATTAATGAACATAGTATATCTTTCCATTTGTTTGTGTGGTTTTCACTTTCTTTTATCAGTGTCTTATAGTTTTCAGAGTACCGGTCTTTTACTTCCTCGGTTAGGATTATTCCTAGATATTTTATTCTTTTTGATGCAATTGTAAATGGAATTGTTTTCTTAATTTATTTTTGTGATAATTCATCATTAGTGTATAGAAAGCATCTGACTTCTGTATGTTAATTTCATATTCTGCAACTTTAGTGAATTCATTTATTCAAATAGCTTTTTGGTAGCAGCTTTAGGATTTTCTATATATACTATCATGTTCTGAAAATAGTGTCCGTTTTACTTCTTCCTTTTCAATTTAAAGTCTTTTCTTTCTTTCTTTCTTTTTTTTTTTTTTTTTGTCACATTGCTGTGGGCAGGACTTCCAATACTATGTTGTATAAAAGTGGCAAAAGTGGGTATCCTTATCTTGTTCCTGATCTTAGAGGCAATGCTTTCAATTTTACATCATTGGGTATGATGTTGGCTGTGTGCTTGCACAGATGGCCTTCATGTATTGAGGCTTTGTTGAGTTTTTATTATACATGGATATTGAATTTTGTCAAAAGGTTTTCTGTAACTATTGAGATGATCATATGATTTTTATTTTTCAGTTTGGTAATGTGATGTTTCACATTGGTTTGAGCATATTGAGTCACCTTTGCATCTCTGGAATACATCCCACTTAATTATGGTATATGGTCGTTTTAATGAATTGTTGACTTTGCTAATATTTTGTTGAGGATTTTTACATCTATGATCATCAGTGATGTTGATCTCTAATTTTCTTTTTTTGTGTGGTGTCTTAGTCTGGTTTTGTTATCAGTGTGATGCTGTCCTTGTAGAATGAGTTTGGCAGCATTCTTCAGTTTTTTGAAATAGTTTGAGAGGGCTGGGTGTTAACACTTATTTAAATGTTTGGTAGAATTCACCTGTGAAGGCACCTGGTCCTGGACTTTTGTTTGTTGGGAATTTTTTTTTTTTATTATTGATTCAGTTTTATTGCTGATAATTGGTCTGTTCATATTTTTTATTTCTTCCTGATTCAGTCTTGTGAGCTTGTATGTTTCTAGGAATTTATCCATTTCTTCTAGGTCATCCATTTTATTGGTATACAGTTGTTGGTAGTAATCTCCGATGATCCTTTGTATTTCTGTGGTGTTGGTTGTAACTACTCTTTCATTTCTGATTTTATTTACTTGGGATCTCTCAATTTTTTTTTATGAGTCTGGCTAAAGTCATCAATTTTATTTGTCTTTTCAAAGAACCAAACTTACTTTCATTAATCTTTTCTCTTGTTTCTTTTAGCCTCTATCTCATTTATTTCTGCTCTGATTTTTATGATTTATTTCCTTCTGCTAACTGATTTTTGTTCTTCTTTTCCTCGTTCCTTTAGGTGTAAGATTAGGTTTTTTATTTGAGTTTTTCTTGTTTCCGGCATGAATCATTTAAGTGGATATTGACAAATGAGTAACTTTCTATAAGTCACCAACTTTCTGGGTATCCCCCTAATAAAGTACATGCTTGTCTCAACTTCCTCTTAACTCAGTTCTCATCTAAGGAAACCCAGGGATAAAGAAGCTGCATAATGCAGTCACATAAGCAGAACCTGAGAGAAAGCTAGAGAACGGATACGTGTGGTAAAAAGTGCTGTCATTGTGCCCTGATATTTTGCCCAAGAGCCTCTTATTTTTCATTCATGTACTTCATAAACAAAATAAGAGAGGGAACTAGTGAGGAAAGGTATTGCATTCTCTGCCCTTCAGTAATTTCAGAGTTGACTGTGTGTGTCACATACCATGTCATTCAAAGGAGCCTTGAGGGACACCTGACCTAGTTGAGCAGCCGTGCCTTTAATAAAACTGCCAAAATAAGTTATGGAATTTCTTACACAACTGTGAGATTCCCTCAAAGACACACTGAAGGTTACTTCAATTTTAATATTTCGAGCATAACGTGGATAGTAGTGACTGGAGAGCTGGGTTGCGCGGTGATGATGATGGTTGGTGGTGGTGATGGTGGTGGTTATGGTAGTGGTGGTGATGGTGATGCCTAACATTTTGATATACTTACTATGTGTCAGGGACAGAGTTACAATGTTATATATTAGCTCATTTAGTCTTTAAAACAATCATAATGAAGATACTAAGAGTATACCTACTTTACAAATAAACTGAGGCTTAGAAAAGCCAAGTTCTTTTCCTAAGACCACATAGCTACTGGGCGATGCATCCAGAATTCAAACTCAGTCTGATTCCAAAATGAAGATCTTTAATCACTATATCTGTGGTCTCCAAACTTTTTGGAACACATACTCCATCAGTAAAACATGTTGATGATACCCCTTTTATATTTATTTATTAATCACTGATACTGTACTAATATACTATATACTTAATAAAAATATGAATTATAAATCAAGAAGGATGAATGAAATAATATTTGATTTTGTTATATTTATCAGTGGTACAAAAGTACTTTTGATATCATGAAAAGATAATTATAATTGATGTTTTGATGAAAGTTATATGCTTGAATATGTGTTTTTGAAGGTTTTTTTTAATGCTTTCTGAATTCGTAGCTCAAAGGTTCAGTTCTGAGTTTTTTTCAGTGCTTGGTCATAGCTGGAAATGATGCATTAGAAAGATCCATAGATTTAAATGGAAGATGGGCATCACTGGATGTAATTCTGAAATTAAGATATCCATTTTTCAGTTCTTCCCACCAATTGTGCAGATTTTTGTTGAAATCCACCTAGTAAATTATCTTTTCCAATGTCAATCTATTGTTGTTCTGCAAATATTGCATCTTTATACATTTTTTAATTTGTTTAAAACTTACTAAAACTCTTAGTTCAAAACTTCTGAATACGGATTAATCAGGCTTAAAGTTTTGTTTCCAATATTTTAAAGAGATTTTTAGAGATACATCAAATATATGGATGCATCCTGACGTCACACAATAAAGGAATCATTTCCCAAAACATTATTTGCTTTCAAATTGCTCTCTCCGTAGCATCATGTTTTTAGAGTTTGCTTTATGTCCAAGATGCTTGGTGTTTATATGTCTTGCTAATTGTGATGGTTGCAAGACAGCGTTAGCTAATGTCTCAAGATAGTATCCATGGGACGTAGTTCACTGTCGATGATGATTATCTGCATATCAAATATTTTTCTCATAATTTTGCATTGGGGAGGGCCTGGCTCTAGATAGATTTGAAGAGCTCACCTTTGTTTGTAATTCCTTTTTTTTTTTTTTAATAAATTTATTTATTTATTTTATTTATTTATTGGCTGCGTTGGGTCTTCGTTGCTGCACATGGGATTTCTCTAGTTGCTGCGTGCGGGGGCTACTCTTCATTGTGGTGTGCAGTCTCCTCACTGTAGTGGCTTCTCTTGTTGTGGAGCATGGGTCCTAGGCACGTGGGCTTCAATAGTTGCGGCACATGGGCTCAGTAGTTGTGGCTCACGGGCTCTAGAGCACAGGCTCAATAGTTGTGGTGCATGGGCTTAGTTGCTCCATGGCATGTGGAATATTCCCAGGGCAGGGCTCGAACCCATGTCCTGTGCCTTGGCAGGCGGATTCTTTACCACTGCGCCACCTAGGAAGTCCCTGTTTGTAATTCTTAATAGGCTGATGAGGAGTAAGAGGGGAAGTTTTGGTTCTGCCATTTTCTTACTTATTTGCGCTGATTTTATGTTTATTAATGTAACCGCCTTAGGCAGGGATGGGAGGTGGGAAGCCGATGGGCCTTTAATGGTGTTACATTACATTCTTTTCTGGGGTTCTTTCAGTTTGGGGAATGGCCAAAAATCTTACCATATAGGAACTGGGTGAACACTGCAGTTGTAAAAGAAGACTATTTTGATGTGAACAGCAACAACAAAAATTTCTGGATGACAAAAGCAAGGCTCAAAGTGTGTGACATTTATAACCCAGTTTTTCAAAATATTCAAAGTACAATACGAGCAAATGAAACTCCTGGTGTTAGGAAGTTGAGTCCCAGCATTATCATGGTGGGGAAGTTAAATTGCTATAAATAGCCCTGGTCACTGACATTCCCTGCCTCTGCCCCGAACGCCACTACCACCAGAATTAGATCACTCATGAACTTTTAGAAAAACTGTATGGAAATTATGGAAATATCAAATGTATATATGTAAGCAGAGACGTTAGTGTCATGGACCCTCATGCACCCATCCCTCAGCTTATTAACTATCACTTCACGGTCAGTCTATTTCATCTATATTCCCCATGCCTCCCTATTGAATTATTTTGAAGCAAATCCCAGACATAATATCATTACACCCATACATATTTTAGTATGAATCTCCAAAATATAAGGACCTGTTTTTGTAAACATAACCCATGGTACCATTATTACACTGGATCAGTTAACTTCCCTGAGGTCTCACAAATATTTTTAGTTTGTTCACTCAAATCAGATTCCAAATGAGGTCCACACATGGTAATTGATTGATAGGACACTTGTGTATCTTTTAATCTATAGGTTTTTAAAGTTGTTGTTGTTGTTAATTTGCTTGCAATTTTTTGCGGATGATACCACGTCATTTGTCTTGAAGAGTCTCCCATAGTCTGGATTTTGCTGATTGCACCCCTTCATACTATTTAACATGGTCATCTGCAAGCGCCATAAACTGGTAGTAAGATCCAGTGGATTGTCACATTAAAACTTGATCCTTTTACAAGAATACCTCAAAGGCAGTATTTGCATTTCCATGAGTACTCACATAATAACTAGTTCTCTCCATTCTGGGATCTTAATAGCCCTCGGTGACAATTACCTAGATCCATTATTATGGGGGGTTGCACAGGTGATACTCTTTTTTTTTTTTTTTCCACATACTATTTGGAGCAAGTCTATAAAGAGAAAATTTCCTTTATCAGTTGTTTGTTTAGTCTGAGGTACAGATCACACAAGAAAGGCAAAAAAAATGCTTGACAGTTTCTCTTTATAGTATTGAGATAATAGGTTGGTTCCTTAGCATCCTTGGAAGGTAACCAGTTATGGTTTTTGTTCTGTTTTGTTTTGTTTGAGTACTGTTATGATTTGAACATACTTTACATGACTTTCTGTGTAGTCATTATTTTTATCGATTCTCAAATCATCTTTGGCCAGTGGGAGCCTCTTCTAACTGGTTCCTGAATCCTTTTAACAAGATCCCAGCAGTCTTTGATAGCTTCCTTAATTTCTGGGAAGATAAGAGTCTTCATGTACATTACATGCCTCAGACAGGGAATCAGCAGAGGAACCCTGGAAATTTTCATGGGAAATGGTATTCAGAGATCACAATCTAGAAAACATTTTTATTTTAAGCTTTGGTTTATCTTCCATTTTTTAAGTATAAAGAATGAGTGTGTGTGTGTTTCTCTCGCTTTCCCTTAGATAAATGGTACTATATTATACATACATTTCTCTGTCTACTGTTTTTTCTGTTAACAATATATACTGGAGTTTACTCCATGTCAGTATCTAAAACTATTCTCCATTCCTTTCTTATAATTATACAGTACTCCATTGCATGGTGATACAATAGTTTATTCAATGAGTCCCCAGTAATGGACATTTGCTATTATAAGTAATACTTCAATGAATAGCTTTGCATATATATTTTCTTAAACTTGTCTCATCTAACTTTATAATCATACCTAATTGGTTTAGTACATTGCCTGAGGTCACACAACTGATAACTGATAAGTTGTGACTCACACCCCATCTTGTTGTCTAGCTCCCAAACCCAGGTTTTTATTTGCTCTCTTTATTATCCCAGAATAACTAAAACATTTGGCCCAGAATTATATCAATTCAGTGTTGAGATACTGCGGATCGGAAGCTCAAAGTTTACTTAGACTTTGATCAATAAAAATAAAGGAGAAAAGACTATTAGGTGGTAAATGCAGAGTTTTAGGAAGGAGACAATTTTCAAAACTTGGGTCCTTAGAGATAAAAATAGAAGTTCTTGATGGTGGAGAAACTTGGGGTGCACCACGCCCAACTGTGCTTGAAACTAAGTCAACATTTTGCTGGGGCACAGAGCAGAGCACAAATGAGACTCCCCCAGTCACGTGGGTCACCTTTGTTCAAGGAAAGCCACATACTCTTTGTTGTTTGTTTTCTCTTTGGAACCACAGGAATATTCTGGAAGGATGGGAGATGGTGCTATTAGCAAGATAACAGTCTAGACTATATTCAAAATTCCTGGAATGCACTGCTTAAGCACCAAAGGCAGTTTCTTTGGCTATTTTTCCTCCTGTCCAGGGTTATATAATACAACTCTGTATGTCCTACCAGAGAAAGAAATTTGGCTGTCCTTCACAGCCGAATTTGACCAATGAAGACATTTTTTTTCCCTTTGGAGACTATATGGAAAATTATAAGTCAGAATTTACCTCTTATTATACACTGAGTAAAATGCTGGACATGAACTCATACCATCCATTGGGTATTGTGAGGGTCAACCTGAATAGTAGCTCCAGAGGGCAAACTTACCATTGACTCCTCAGTGCTTAGAACAGTGCTTGACACAGAGTGATGCTCTATAAATAACTGTTTGAATAAACGAACGAATAGATGGAGGAATGAACTTGGGCTCCAGACATTTGGTCAGTGTTGATGTTAAGCTTTAAGGATGCCCCATTAGTCTGCCTTGTCCAAAAATTACCAAGAGGGGGAAATGCTTTTTTCTCTCTCACCCTTCTTCTTTTTCTTCCTCCCACCTTTGGACATCCTCTCCTTTTTCCAGAGTCTGTCCTCCAGAATGACGCTTCTCTTCTTCTCTACCCTCACCAAAAGTGAAGATTTCTTAGTAGAGCAGATGTCAGCATTGTATTGGTAGGAGATTGGGGGAGACTAGAGGGAGGTGAGGGATACTAGGGTATGATTGATTAGAAATTGATATTCAGGCTTTCCTAAAAGAGCTTCTTAGAACTGAAAAACAAAACCAAAACTCAATCAAATCTGGGGACCAAAAGAAAGTAAGAAACTTCAGTGCAGTGGAGGATGTAAAACCTATTCTGGTCTCTTATTATTGATTTCTAAAATCAAAGAGGCAAACTTCCAGAAGGTGGTCTCTGAGATGCTAAGACTTGGGCTGCCTGGCCTCTGTATCACCTCTGCCATCTTGCGGTCTGCTTGGCTTTGTGTATGGCTTCCATGGGACACCTGGGATCACTCCCACTGCTGTCCGCCCCCCTGCCCCCCAACACAGCATGTCCTGGTTCCCAAGAGTAGTTTCCTCTGCACTCCAGAATTTACCTTGCTCTTTCCAGAAGCCTTGTCTCACATTGCCCCTCTTTCTATTTCTGCTCCAGGATTCTCAGCTCCCCACACTGGGTATCCAGGGTGTCATTTTCCATTCATCCTGGTATATCAGAGGCCCATGAGGCGGACCCAACATTATTTTGCTCTTCTCTGAGTTTCCACATCTAACTACAAAGCTGCTTGTTCTTTGAAAGGAGGAGGTTTGTGTAGGAATGGCTTCTGTATTTCTAAATGGAAGTATGTTAATGCATGCATGTCCTGACATACCCGCAAGTGTTTCCTACCTGCAGATTCGCTGCTCTGGTGTGGGCAGCAGCCAACTCAGCTGCCACAGGGCTGGTGGCTTCGGGTGCTGTGAGCCCTCAGGGCAGTGAACACTCCTGAGGGAGACGGTGGAGTCTACCCTGGGACAAGCCCCCTGGTTATGGGTTATGTGCGTAGGTAAGCATGTGTCCTCTCATCCAAGGTGGCCTGTCTCCAAGTCCATCCTTTATGTTAATATTATAATAAATGCAAAGAGGAAGGGGATGAGGGAGTTCAGACAAAGGGGCTCTAGCTTAGGGAGTGGGAGGGGCCGTCAGAGAGGGATGACTTAGCATTTTGACAGACAAGTAAGGTTTAGCCAAGTGAAGAAAGTGTAGGAAGAAGAAAGAAGGAAAGGCTCTTCAATGGCAGTAATAGCCAAAAAAAAAAAAAATACATCAGTACATCAGTGGAGTTGTGAGGACTTACAGAAAAATGAAATTCGACTCATTGGTGCCCATAGGGGCAATGTTCTAGACACAGCATAAAAGCATATTGTTCCCCAATTGCAGACAAATATTACAATGGGTAAGAAAAGCAAGTTTCCTTAAAGAGATTGCAGTAATATTCCATGCAGTCTACCCACGTGCTTACCCGCGCATGAAATCAACACTGCTTGTCCGTTAGGAAAAGTAGCCTTACTCAAATTGCAGGAAGTTTACCCTCTCAGCTGCTTCCAGAAGGAACCCACACTGTTTCTCTGTCGGATAGAACAAGGGTAATTACATCACTGATGCCTTTAAATTATCAGTAACAAAATCTTGGGGGAGGGAATTGAGCCAATGAGAAATATCATTTTAATAAACCAGAACTCATTTGTGAATGTGGAAAGGCCGTCGGAAACCTCTTTGCAATCCAGCTGGTTCATGTTGCAACAAGGCCTTGGACCACAGAACTCAGGAACACCGATGGCTTTTTCCTCTTTGCTGCTCTGAATCTCAGGACAAGGTTGAGTAGGAGGATTTTCTGTTCTTGCTTGTGCAGGCGTAGGGCTGCATTGTGCGTGCTGCTATATTTGGGTCTTTACAGAAAACCTGCAAGTGTGTGTGTGTGTGTGGTGTTTAATTAACCTAGTTTATTTTTTAGAGCAGTTTTAGATTTACAGAAAAATTGGGTGGAAAGTACAGGTTTCCCACGTACTTGGCATCCCCCCTTCCCTCAGCACAGTCTCCCGTTATGAGCATCTTGCATTAGTGTGGGACATTGGTTACAACTGATGAACCAATATTGATACGATATTATTAACCAAAGTTCATCATTTATGTTAGTGTTTGCACCTGTGTTTTTAGTGTTTCCCAGCTTCGGAAAACTCCCAACTTGGTCCTATTTCTTCCCTCTGCCACTCTACATAATGATGGAGATTGTTAGAACCAATTAAGATCTCCACATCCCTCCAAATAGCCTCGCAGCCTGAACGGTGACTGCTGAGCCAGTGAACATTGTCTCACTGTCCGTGACCAACAGGACAAAGCTCTTGTCTGCATCTGTTTCAGTGACGCCCCCAGTACCAGTTTGCGAGGTGTTCCATTGAAGAGTCTCCTATAACCTATATGTAGACTGCATTCAGATTTTTTTCAGCTTTTTCTCTGGAAATGATTGCTACTGATAAGCTCACTATTAAACCTCATAAGACTCAGGATGGTATTTAGTGATTTCGTGATTTCACGTGTTGCCAGGCTGGTCTTTGCAATCTGGGCTCCAGCCAAGTGGAGCTATCTGGCGTTCCATTTCCAGCGGGCGGTTGTGACTTTATTTTTGCATCGTCCTGTTGTGCACCCTGGATGCTTGTGCTGAAAGTGCCTCTATTGTTTTTTTTAGGCAACACAGTTTAAATTATACATTGACAGAAGAAATTCTTACTGTGTCCCCGCAAACAGGCCCCACATTTTCTCATCTCTCTCTCTCGTCTCTCCTTCTGTACCCTCGTCCTGGAATGCTCTTTTCATTCATTCTCCCACTTTCTGTCCCTGCTTCCTCTTCTCCCCTCTATTCCTATCTCTGCCAACTGAGATTCGAGATACTATTTAAGACCCTCCTCTCCTTAGACGTCATGTAGCTTGTGTGACACCTTGTCCTGGTGCTTCGCTGGACCTGAGAACTCATGACTGTTGCCTGATCCTGTGTGCTCTCAAATCATGTCAGGTTTGACATCTCATGAAGGAAACACTTCAGTGGTTTTTGCCCATCCTACTTTGAATTAAATCCCAGCTCCTCGCTTCAGCACACAAGACCCTACACCATGTTCTGTTCCATGCTTCCCTCTCCAAGATCATCGCCTACCACTCTCCTCCTGGCTGCCTTCCTGGTAGCACTAATAGCTGGTCAAGGGTGGTGATTCACTAGATCACTCTGATCAGGTCTCAGAGTGTGGTCCACATACCCTTGGGGGTCTGCAGGATGATTTTCCTAATAATACTAAGACACTATTTGCTTTTTTGCCCCAGTGTGTTGACCTGTGCACTAATAGTGCAAAAGCCATGGTGCATGAAACTGCTAGTGCATTAGCACAAAACAAGACAGTGGTGCCAAACCATACTAGTCATTGTCTTCCTTACTGCCACTTACTCGCTGTTTAAAAACTGCTAGACTCACTGGATACTCTTCTTGATGAAGCAGTAGACATTATTAATTGCATTAAAATTTGACCCTGAGTACACCCTTGTAATATTCTGTAAAATGAAGTGGTAAATATACATAAAGCACTTAGGCTGCATAACAAAGGCAGTGGTTATCTCCTGGAAAGGGACTTGCGTCACTGAGTTGCCAATGAACCAGCCTTTTTTTTTTTTTTTTTTTGGTAATGGAGCATCAATTTTACTTGAAAAAAAACTGAGAAAAAGAAAAGAAACACTGAGGTTATGCAAATTTAGGTGTTTAGCCAATGTTTGCTAGAAAATGAGTGGAGATAGCCTATTACTTCAAGAAAAGCAATTGAGAGTATTTTTGGCCAGTGATAAAATCTGAGCTTTCCATCCACCACTGTAGCTTGACAGTTGCCCAACATCTAAATGCTTTTTTGGTGATGCCAGTATGATAGTAAATAACATGCTTTTTGATATATTGTGTAATGAAATATATCAATATTTGAAATATTTTCGTAACTCAATAAACTATTTCCCTACAACCAATGTATGATACTTTTTAAAACCATGCATGGATAAATGATTCATTCAAAGAGCAAGCTAGAACAATCAATTGTGATAGAGTACGGAAAGGTCACTGATGAGGTTTCCAAATTTACATTGCAACTAACTTTTAAGAAAGTACCAGTAGTTGAGCTCTGGTACAGTATCAAAGATAATCCACATCTCTCTCAAAGGGCTATTAAAATATCCCTTCCTGTTCCAATAGCGTATCTGTGAGAGGCCAGATTTTCCACACCTGCTTCAACCAAAACAGCCTATTAAAACAGATTGAATGCAGAAACAGATATGAGAATCTGGCTGTCTTCTATTAATTTTTAAAAGAGATTTGCAATACTGTATCATGTTGCCAGTCATTTCACTAAGTTTTGTTTTAGAAAATATAGTTATTTTCTTAAAGTGTTATTTAGGTTAACATGTAGGAAATATATTGTTTTTGATGAATTCATCAATATTTTAAGCTCAGTTTTAATTTCTATTAATAGATGTAAATTGCATAAACAAAAGCTCTTTGGAGTCGTCAATAAATTTTCAAAGTGTAAAGAAACTTGAAACCAAAATATCTGAGATCTGTGGCAACTAAGGCAACTCCCCATGAGTTCTTCGGGTCTAAAAATCCGTACTTGACCACCTGTCAGAAGATTCTAGGTGAAACACTGCCTGAGTGCTTCCAAATTGGAAAAATATAATCTTATTCTTTAAAAACCAAAAGTGTTGCATTCAAGGAAAGGACATTTGATCCAACTTTTAAGAGCTTTGCAGTGTGCAGACAGCCTTCCTCCTCTTCGCCTCCACCTGTACTGTATCCTTTACCTCCTCTCATCCCACCTTTAATCCAACCAGTAGTCTGACTCATTCTCTAAATTCATTTTTCCTATTTTTTTCCTCTTCCACTAAATAACTATTTTCTGAGAGAATTGCAGCTTAGCCAGTGTTTAATTTCTGTTCCCAAGGCCACTTTCCCTGGGTCATAGTTGTTCCTTGTCTTCTGCCCAAATAGGTCTTTACCCATAACATGGTTGGTTGGTCTATTATTTAATGATCGAAAACTTCAGAGTTAGTTTTTAAGGTAGTAATTAATTTAGACATTCAGCTGCTGCCCTAAAATTTTTTGGAAAAGAGTAAGAACTTTTATATATATCACATTAAAAATTTTTTTTTCTAAAGAAGCACTTTTAAAAATGTGGTAGATGTATGTGAGATAATAGCACGTATCTAGATTATGTGCTATTACATAAAGCACATTTATGCTACAGCTGGTACATAAAGCCTGTGATTTCACAGGTATTTTTGCTTAGAACAAGGTCAGTTACAAAATGACGTTATTTGAAATATATTCAGTACAAAATTTAAAGTAAATAGTAGTACGGTTGATATAGAGAGAGAGCATACTCATGAAAGCATTACTTGAATGGTTGAATTTTGGGAAATCACATTCCAAAGAGAAAGCTAGGGTTACAGCCCCATCATAACTTCTCCCTTCTCATCATAACTTCTCCCATCTTCAATACTTTTGCCCTTTCAACTTCCTTTTCAGAATTATTGTCATATTTTTCTGTGATGAAGCCTTTCAAATTGATTTATTTCCTCAAGCAAAATGAATAAAACTCACATAAAGCACCTTTTTCCAGGGTATGTTGTGTAAGTGTACAAAATATAGAAGGTGATAAAAATTTTATGTAAATAAGTAAATACTTGGTTAGGATGATATGACTTTTAATTTTCCTAAAGGCAAGACTTCATTAAGGGTAGAAAATATTTTAGTCTGGTTGTAGGAAGAGATTTTATTTATGAATAAAATTAATGGACACATATAAATTTTGATAACCTTCTAGGAAAGGAAATTAAATAAACATTGCTCTCTCATCTCTCTAGACTAACTTAACCTTTTACAGTACTTATGGACATTTTTGCCAGTTTTCTCCCTTTCTTTTTTTTCATATGGTAAATTGAACTTTATGAAAATGTAAAACTTTTGCTCTTCGAAAAATACTGTTAAGTAAAGATAAGCCATAGGTCAGAAGGAAAATATTCACAATACATATATCTGACAAAGAAATTGTATCCAAAATATATAAAGAGCTCTTACAACTTAATAATAAGATAACGGAATTAAAAAATTTTGCCAGTTTTCGATAATGAAATAATTTCTTTTTTAAAAAAGGAAAAGCATAGCTCACATTAATAGATGGTACCATACAGTGCTCACCTTATACTTAAGAGAAGGACTTCATGTGTATGTGTAATTGGAACATCACTTAACACCCCAAACAATTTTCTACTACCTTTTCCCTATGCTTAGAATGCTACCATTGTAGAGTCATTCTTTCTGGGTCACCGCTGCTTCTTTCCCTTTGCATAACACAGTTGCTGCTGTCATAGGAGGCACATTAACTAATGAGCACCTTAGGAAGTATGCTTTCTTTCTCGCCTAGAGAAAGTCACATGTATCCATTAGGAAAGCATTTGGCTGCAAGTAAGAGAAAACACACAATGACTGGAACAAATATCAATTCATCTTTTTCTCGCTAATGAGGCCAGAGATGGGTGTTTATAAACATGTGTGCAGCTCCTCAAAAATATAAGTACCAACATCACCCTTCCTGCATGGTCACATAATAGACACCTCAGCTCTAGACAATATGTTTGTATTCTCAGCAGAAGAGGGAGGCAGCAAGAAAGGAAAAGGTTATACTAACAGATAGGTTCCTTTTTATATGAGAATTTCATTCAAAAGCTTTTCCAGAAGACCCTCAATAGCTTTCTGCTTCTGTCACATGGCTACCCATAGCTGCAAGCGTGACAGGAAAACAGTATTTGACTTTTAGGCCTCTAAAATGGGAAGGACAATAGGGGGTAAATGTAATTTCAAATGACTGAATAAACAAGAAACAAGGAGCATTGAAAAGGGAAAAGATTGAAAGGGGAAAGCAAAAACTAAATCCTAACGATCACACTCTTTTTTTTTTTTTAAGATTTATTATTTTATTTATTTATTTATTTTTGGCTGCATTGTCTTCATTGCTCTGTGTGGGCTTTCTTTAGTTGCGGCGAGCAGGGGCTACTCTTCATTGCAGTGCACGGGCTTCTCAGTGCAGTGGCTTCTCTTGTTGCAGAGCACGGGCTCAGTAGTTGTAGCACATGGGCTCAGTAGCTGTGGCTCAAGGGCTCTAGAGTACAGCCTCAGTAGTTGTGGCACGTGGGCTTAGTTACTCCGTGGCATATGGGATTTTCCTGAACCAGTGTCCCCTGCATTGGCAGGCAAATTCTTAACCACTGCTCCACCAGAGAAGCCCCCATAACAATCATATTTCTTATCTTTGTTTATTCATTGAGTCCTTACTCTGTGTCATATACTATGCTGTATGTACCTTACATATATTATTTCATCTAGTTCTCATAAAAGCCCTACAAGGTAGATAAGATTATCTCCTATTTACAGAGGGAAAAACGAAAGTTAACTATGTGCCCAAGAACTTGTATTCAAGTCGGGATTTGACCTGAGCTTGCTCTCACTTCGACATCGCCTCTCCTGAGACCAGCACTCAGAATGTGTGGTTTTCTCTTCTCTGTGGATCCCATTTTACACTTCTTCAGAATGCTGCAGTAGATTACAAACTGCTTGAAATGCAGTGGGAATTTTCAGGCCTTGTTTAATGAGGTGGATTGAACCAAGAATGCTTGAATAGTTCTAGCAAACGCTGCTGCAGCACTTTTCCTCTGCAATAATTACCTTTCATCGTTTCAGGTTTTTTGCTCTTGGAACTCATTACTTCAATTCTGAATTCTGATCTGATGCACAAGTGGTTTCTGGAGGATTCTGTTTGTAAGCGGCTCATAGAAGCCTGTTTGTCTATTTAGAGTTGTACTGTCAGCTACTCTAGGGCAATTATCTTGGTGTGCAAGGTCAGCTTCAGGATTCAATCCTATCTAGGTCAGTTACTTTTACCCAGAGATAGATTCTGTCCTAAGGGTCGGTTCTTAGACTGGTTATTTATGGGAGTTCCTAAGAGATTTTCATTCACTCATACAGTCAGCGAAAGGATGCTGGGGAATCAAGGTGAATATGATCTCTGACTCTACTGTAAGAAAACTGAGAACTTTGCTTGTGCCTTGGTCATTGTATGTCTTCAGAGCTTAACACTGTGCCTGGGATATGATAAACACTCAGTAAGCTTATGTATTCATTCAACACATATTTGGTTAGAGCCCATTATGTGCCAGGCACTAGAACCACAGCAGTAAACAAGACAGATGTGATTCTTGTACCTGTGAAACAGATGCTCTTATGGGGAGATAGACAATGAAAAGTAAGCAGAATTGTAAAACAAGGACACAAGGCTCAACTGTCCATCAATAGGAGAATGGATAAATAGTGGTAGAGTCATACCATGTTATACTACTCAGCAATGAGGATGAGCAAGCTATCGCTACCCCCAGTCAAGTGCCAGACTCTCGTAATGCTTGGTTGTACTGACATCAAGTTCAAAAACAGACAAAATCAATCTGTGATGATAGACGTCAGGTCACCTTTGGAGAGGGGCAATGCCTTTGGGGCCGTGCAGGAGCTTCTGGGGTCCAGGCATGTTGTTTATCACGATAAGAGGATTGGTTCCATGGGAAATTTCACTTTATGAAGATTTCTCACGCTCTGTGCTTATGAGGTATATTTTTCTACATGCAGGTTATGATCCAATCAAATTTATCTTAGAAAAAGGTAAATGCTGACTGTGATGATGGCTGTGGAGGAAATGCATAGGGTCTAGGGCAAGTGGATAGAGAGTAGTTTGGGGGAGCATCATGGTAGGCGGGGTGGTCTGGGGAGACCAACCTGGGAGATGCTGGGGAGGCTGAGTCCTCAGGGTGAGAAGTTGGGGAGAGCATGGGGAGAGCATCCCACGCAGGCGGAGCGGCCAGTGCAAAGGCTCCTGGGCAAGAAAGGTTAGGGTGAATCTGAGAAGAAAAGAGGCCAGTGTGGCCGGAACAGAATCAGTGGAGGGCAGAGTGGGACGAGACAAAGCCAGGAGTGGACAGCGGCCACATCAGGCGGGGCTCTGGGACATTTAGTCTATGGTCTGCCCCTTATCATTGGACTCTTCTTTTGTTCCAGACAGTGTGCTAAGATCCTTGGCTACATCATCCCATTTCCTATTCATCTTCCCAGCAACCCTAGGAAGTAGGTTTTATAATCCCCATTTTGTACATAAAGAACCAAGGCTTCAGGAAAATAACTTTCCCAAGGTCACCCACTTTGGGAATGAGTGGTATCACTAGGATCTGAACTCACATCCCTTTGACCCCAAGCCCACATTCTCAACTCCTGACTCCCGAATCCGCCTCTGAGCACTGGTGTTTAAGTAAAGAACTGCTTCACAGCGTGATGCATGTACTCTTAGGGTTGTGAACAAAGTCCTGAGCAAGTAGAAAACTTCACCTGGGGAAGTCTGGAAAGGAGCACCTGGGCTGGATTTTGAGGATGCATGTGGAATTTTCCTCCAGGCATGCTTTCTGAAGGGAACAGTGTGGGCAGACTCCAAGATGAGGATGAATGATCACAGCAACTGATGTTCATTGAGAATTCATGCTATGCCAGGTTTTGCAATGACTATTTTAATTTTACATATCCCAATCCATGCTGACAACAATCCTATGAGGTCACTATTGGCCCCATTTTACAGATGAAAAAACTGAGGTCAGTCATTTGCCTAATGACACATAGCTAGTGAGCTGACTAAATAGACACTATGCTTATTTAATTAGTGGTGAGAAAAGTAGGGAACGTGGATGGGCAGGTGTCAAGCCCAGACATAAACAAAGCTCCGCTACTAAAATCTGTGTCCCTAACTCTCCTGCTTGGAGCTTGGGGTATCCAGGGAAGTAGGGAGTGTTTCGTTGAGCTTCATGACATTGGTTCTCTGAGCTTGAATGTTCCTGGAGGCCTTCTCTTTTTGAGAGTTTTTTTTTTTTAACCATCCCATTTGTGGTAATTTTTTAAAATTTTTATTTTATCTCAGTGTGTAGTTAATTTACAATGTTGGGTTAGTTTCAGGTGTACAGCAAAGTGATTCAGTTATACATATACATATATCTATTCTTTCCCAAATTTCTTTTTGAGAGTTTTATGGTCTGTAATCTCTCTCCTCTGAAACCCTATCCATATTTTTGTGCATTTTTGATATGCCGTTCCTCATCTAGACTGCAGGGTCCTTGAGGTCAATCCCTTACTTCTTTTGATTCCCTGGTACCTAGCCTTGGCCAGTGAGTTGAGACATCCAGTGTATTTTGTTGACTTCAGGGCCTGGGGCAGAGCCAGGCAGGCAGTAGGTGCTCTGTAAATATTTGTTAAATAAATGATCACCAGGCTTATTTAACAAAAAGTTAGAGTGACAATGGATTTGGCCTGGGTCAACAGTCTTTATCCTTCAGATGGTGTGCACCTCATTTTATTTCAAATTACTTATGCGCTTAAGGCAAGGTTTATTGGTCTCCCTTCCCTCTCTTGCCCCATCACCCCACTCCATCCCACCCCCCAAATCATGCAGAGTTGGTATGAATCCAGACTTGGAAGGAATTCTGAGCAAGAAATTCTGTAAGATGCTTCTGATGGTTGTATACTGTAAAGGTTTGAGACTTAAATCCGCCTGCTTAAAAGAAATTCATGTGATGATGTCATTTTTATGAGCAAATCAACTGCTGCCTAATATTTCAGTGTAAATGATTTCAAGCACATACAAAATAACTATGATTTTCTGTATAACTCCACTGATAACTAATATTCTTGGGTCCCAATAGGAAAGCTCAAGTGGCTTAGAAGTGAGTTCATTCCATGCTCTAGGCCCACGCTGTACAGTATGGTAGCCACTAGCCACATGTGGCTGCTGAGCACTTGCAACGCAGTTATTTTGTTTGTTTGTTTTATAAATTTATTATTTCTTGGCTGCATTGGGTTTTCATTGCTGCACGCAGGCTTTCTCTAGTTGCAGCGAGTGGGGGCTACTCTTCATTGTGGTGTGTGGGTTTCTCATCACAGGGACTTCTCTTGTGGAGCACTGGCTCTAGGCATGTAGGCTTCAGTACTTGTAGCATAGGGTCTCAGTAGTTGTGGCACATGGGCTTAATTGTTCCATGACATGTGGGATCTTCCCAGACCAGGGCTTGAATCCATGTCCCCTGCATTGGCAGGTGGATTCTTAACCACTGTGCCACCAGGGAAGTCCAATGTGGTTTTTTTTTTTTTTTTAATGTATTTATTTATTTTATTGGCTGTGTTGGGTCTTCTTTGCTGCACACGGGCTTTTTCTAGTTGCAGTGAGCGGGGGCTACTCTTCCATATGGTGTGTGGGCTTCTCACTGTGGTGGCCTCTCTTGTTGCAGAGCACGGGCTCTAGGCATGTGGGCTTCAGTAGTTGCAGCACATGGGCTCAGTAGTTGTGGCTCACGGGCTCTAGAGAGCAGGCTCAACAGTTGTGGTGCACGGGCTTAGTTGCTCCGTGGCATGCGGTATCTTCCTGGGGCAGGGATCGAACCCATGTCCCCTGCATTGGCAGGCGGATTCTTACTCACTACACCACCTAGGAAGTCCCAATGTGGTTATTTTGAATTGAGATGTACTTTAAGTGTAAAGTACACCAGATTCAAAGACATAGTGTAAACAAAGAATGTAAAATATTTCATTAGTAATGTCTCTAATGATTACATATCGACATGATAACATCTTGACATGTAAGGTCTAATAAAGTATATTAAAATTCATTTCACCTGCTTTTAACTTTTTTACATGTGACTAGAAAATGTAAATTTACTAGAAAATATAAAATTATACTGATATTGGCAATGGTGCTCTAGAACAAAACAAATGTGGATCTGAGACAAAATAACTCCTCTATATCTGCCCCCAAAGTCACTATTCCTCACTTCTCCCAACGTACAAAAATTAGCTAAAGCACCCCAGGTTTCATCTATGTCTGTTCTCAAAAATGTGTTTTGATTTGTTTCCTGATGGAGTCAAAACTCACGCCAGGCTTCACTCTCTTGTAACTTTAAGCTTTATTTTCTACTAGCAAGCCTTGTATTGACTCTAATGATGATAACCCTCTGCATGTATATTCAAACTCATAATTTTAAAAAAAGAACTCATATTCTGTCATTGAAGAGTTATAACTATCCCAAGGTAGCGAGCAATTAGGATTGTCACCATTTTCCAGGTGAGAAAACAGGATGAGATAACATTTATTTATTTAAACCCGGCCCTATTCTGAAAAGGCTTTTAAGTCTGTGGCCAATTGGGAGAACATAAGTGGCTTTTCCAAGATGACATAATGGTCGATAGAACCGGGCCTGGAATGATCTTCCTCTTTCTACTAGAGCAGCAGTTCTCAGACACAGTGTCCCATGGTGAATTAGGAAGTGTGACTTTGTATAAATAATGGTTAAAAGAGTAAAGTTTTTGGCTGACTTTCTTTTTAGATAAATTAGAACTCATGAAAGGATATTCAAAAATAATTTATCTTCCATATACTTCATTCCTTCTTTCATTCAACCTGAATGCCTGCCATGTATTAAAGCACGAAGTTGGCCCTGGGGAAACATCAGTGAACAAAATAGCAAGGAAGGACAGATCATCTAACAAATTTGATCATAACTAACAAGTAGTTAGAATAAATAATGTGCCCTGGAATAACGTAGCAGGAAGACATAGGCTAGAGTCTGGGAAAGGCTTCGTAAGTCAGTACTGTTCATGCTGAGACTGAAGGACAGTGGGACACAGCCAGATAAGGGATAGAGGAGGAAGAATAAATAGGAATCTTTCAGGAATGCTTTCCTAAGTGGGGAATTAAGGCAGGCTTGATGACACAGAGAATTACACATAACCTACTGCCCAAATTATCTATGCCACATCCTAAAAGTGTATCTTGGACCTAAGTATCACCTTTCATTGATCGTGAACGTAACAGTAGAGTTTGAAAACCTTTGTTTATTGCCATGCTACACTTAGCAGGGTATTTTCCCCTGAGCTTTATTGAGATATTATTGAAATACAACATATACACGTTTAAGTTGGACAATGTGACAATTTGCTACGTGTATATATTATGAAATCTAACCACAATAAGGTTAGTGAACACTGCCATACCTTCACATAATTACCATTTTTCTCTTGTGGTGATAGCAGGTAAGATTTGTCTTTTCACAACTTTCAAGTATTTAATAGTGTTGTTAATTTTAGTCTCTATGCTATACATATTAGAATCCCCAGAACTTTCTCACGTTATAGCTGGAAGTTTGCACGCTTGGACCCCATTTCCCCTACCTGCAACCCCCAGTAACCACTATTCTATTCACTCTTTTTATGAGTTCAGACTTTTTAGATTCCACCTATAAGTGAGAACATACAGTGTTTGTCTTTGTCTGACTTATTTCACTTAGCTTAATGCCCTCAAGGTCCACACATGTTGCTGTAAAAGGCAGGATTAGCTTTTTTATGGCTGAATAATATTCCAGTGTGTGTGTCTGTGTGTATATAATAATATTCCAATGTGTGTGCATTATATATATATGTGTGTGTATATATGTACATGTGGATTTATATTTGTGTGTTTGGTGTTGTGTGTGTGTGTATACACATGTAAATCACATTTGCTTTATCCATTCATCCATTGATGGGCAGGTAGGTTGTTTCCATGTTCTGGCTATTGTAAATAATACTGCAATGAACATGGGAGTGTAGACATCTCTTCCTTTCCTGGTGATGTATACCTAGAAGTGGGATTGCTAGATAGTTCTGTTTTTAATTTCTTGAGGAACAATAGTGGCTGCACCAATTTACATTACTACCGACAGTTCATAGGGTTCTCTTTTCTTGACACTTTTGCCAATACCTGTATTTTGTCTTTTTGATGATAGCTACTCTAGCAGGTGTGAGGTGATAGATCATTTTGGTTTTGGCATTTCCTTCGTGATTAGTAAAATTGAGCACCTTTTCATGTACTTGTTGGCCATTTGTATATCTTCTTTGAAAAATTATTCAAGTCCTCTGCCCATTTTTTAATCTTTTTTCTATTGAGGTATATGAGTTCCTTACATATTTTGGATATTAACCCCTTATCAGGTAGGTGGTTTGCAAATATTTTCTCCCATTCCATAGGTTGCATTTTCATTTTGCTGATTGTTTCTTTTGCAATGTGGAAGCTTTTGAGTTTCATGTAGTCCCACCTGTTTATTTTCGCTTTTACTCCTTGTGCTTTTAGTATCATCTCCAAAAAATCATTGCTAAGACCAACGTCAAGGAGCTTTTACTCTACATTTTCCTCTAGTAGTCTTAATGTTTCAGGTCTTACATTTAAGTCTTTAACCTATTTTGAATTAATTTTTGTGAGTGGTGTAAGGCAGGAGTGCAGTTTCATTCTTACGCATGTAAATATTCAGTTTTCCAACATCATTTATTGAAGAGACTATTCTTTCCCCACTGAATATTTTTAGCTCCCTTGTCAAATATTGGTTGGCCATATACGCGTGGGTTAATTTCTGGGTTCGCAATTTTGTTCCATTAATCTATGTGTCTGTTTTTATGTCAGTACCTTACTGTTTTGATTATTATATCTTTGTAAAGCAGGGTATTTCAGACCACCTGAGAGGCCTGTGCAATGGTGTGTTGAAAAACCATCCCCTCAAAAAACAAAAACAAAACAAAAACAAAAAACCCAAAAGAATCCAACCCTGATTTGTAGCATTTGCCAATTTCTGTGGTGTAAACACTCCCACCTTGGTCGATATCTAGCTTCCAATAAAAAGTCATTGAATGCAAAATTTGGAAGAAATGTGTGGTAGCACCCCAGTATATATCATTTCCACCATACAAATACAATAGATGTAAGTGACCTCAAAAACTCAGATAATGGTCAAACGTGATAAAATAATCAGGAAGCATTGAATTTTGAGTGTGTCTTACTCTTGTTTTTAATATAATTTAGCTATAATTTATATTAATTTTTAGAAATGGCTGTGTTTAACAACTGCCTCACAGAATTCCTGCAAACAGGTTGGCTCCCACGTGCCAGTACACACCACCCCCAGCACATCAATAGGCCTTCATTGTAAAGTAACCGTGGTGCTTGTCTAGAGCAAGTTCTCACCATCCCCTCCTTCTCTGTTTCTTACAGATCAGCAAACAGCAGCTGCAGACAGTCAAGGACCGGTTTCAGGCTTTTCTCAATGGGGAAACCCAAATCGTGGCTGACGAAGCCTTTATGAACGCTGTCCAGAGTTACTACGAGGTAAGATTCACCGGGAAGAGGAATGCCAAGACGGCTCAAACCTGAAGCCCAGGGTTTCTGAGCTACTGGTCAGTGAGAATAGCAGCCTTGGCCTTCTATGGAGCCATCCCTCCTGAGGCCAAGGGGTTGGTGATTGGTTACAATTTTAAGGAAAACAGTGTTTTGTTCTGGGGGCAGTGGGGTAGAGAAGCTGCTGTTTCCTGACTGAATTGTTATACCAGGCAGAGTGGTGAGTGCTTTACATACCATTTCTTGTTTAATCTTGACAACAGTCTTTGAGTTAGGTCCTGGTGTTATTCCCATTTCACTGATGAAGAGACTGAGGCTCAGAGAAGTTAGGTTAATTACTCAAGGTCACACAGCTGTTACAATGCCACAAGCTAACACTTGAACGGACTTGGAAGCATTTTCCCACCCCTTACTTTCTAAAGGACGGTAATATCTCCAAAGGATGTTGCCTTCACTAGCTTCCTTGTTTCCATTAAAATGGTGCTCTGAGTTCTTTTCTGCAAGTTAGAACACCATCCAAAATGCAGTACTATTCTCAGATGGAAACCTAGAAGTGAGAGACTATATCCTAGGTATATATCATAAGTAAAATTTCACCTCTAGACCTCAGAGGTTTATCAGTAAAGTGAAGTTGAAATTCCACTCCTATTTTTAAATTTTGTAGTTATTCTTCCAAAATGTGCACATTGGCTATCATTGTACATCATTAATGATGGCAACATACCATATCTTCCTATTGGTAATGTTTACCTCACATGCATATCATTTGGTCTTTGGAAGACATTTAACTTTATATTAATCTATTTTCATCTGAACAAGATATTCTCTGTATTTGGCATCCTGTGCCCCAAATGTCTTACCTATTGTCAAGGCTAGATTAAAACCATTAGAAGCCAACCCCAAGCATGAAAAAATTGATGGTATCCTGCCATATGCAATTCAACCTAATAACAATAAATTGTAAAGTAAGTGTTAGGAAATCCAACAAATTTCTGATTTTCCCCCTATGGGTTTGCTTTGCTGATGTTCTTCCTTCCTTCCTTTTTTCACTTATTAGGTAGAAAATTATTTTGAAACAGAAACATAGGTGCTCCCACTTCGCTGATGCTCCAAGCACATGCTTCTTCTGCCCGTTGGGTGCTCCATTTCTCAGTAGATGTTTTAAAAATGTTAGTTGATTGATTGGGTAAAAACTCTCCTTCCTCTTGCTTAAAGCACTTGACTCCTTTCATGGAGAGAGGGGAGCAAGACTGCAATTAGATCTTCTGAAAATATTATTGATTGGTTTGCTAATTAGCCTTTAATAGTAAACAGCCTTTGTCTCTGTGATGTTTGCTGAGTCCATCCACAGACTTATCTTGTTCACCACTTCCTCAGTGAATTTCTATTTGGATCTGATTTAGATATCTGGTTTGCTTTTATACATGTCAAATTTAAATGGTTTCTCATTTTACGAGTAGTATTAATGATTGCCAATAAGGGTCAAACTTAGTGCTTTATCTGATGTGACACATTTTTTGGTTGGATTTAAGGGAGAGTGGACATGAGGTCTGCAATCACAATGGTGGTATAGAAGTGAATAACCTAAATATATTTAACAAAGGTTCTGTTTAAAAACCGCCAGGGAATGAAATTAATGTTTTCCTCTTTTGCCAAAATCTGAAAGCCAGTTGAGACCAGGCAGACCCTCAATAGTTCTCCATGTTTAGAGTCAGTCACCAGTTTGTAAATTTGTAGATTGCAGATCTTAATTAGAAGGCTCATTTGACTAATGATATAAATTACAAGAAAGTACCATTTCTATCTATTAATTAAATTTGAAAATTAATAGTCATCAACTTGCTAATGAGTCTCTGGAAATTACTGTGATATCTATAGTGATCCTGATATTTTCCTCTATGGAAGCTAGTTTATCTGAAAGAGCTTCCTTTCGGTCTGGTGAGAATACAGACATTAAGAAATTGCTGAATATTTAATATTAAGATCTGAGTAACAGGAAATAACATGGGGTATTAATTATTTACCGTATTCATTAGTAAAGCTTGAGAGAGTCTTAAGATTCAGGTTTCCTGGGAAGCCTAATCCTCTGAACCAAAGGTCCCCAGTCAAGGGATCGGGACTAATACTTCACTTGGAAGCACCCCAAGTTCATTACACATCCCTTTGTCTCTCTCCCTCCACTCTGGGCCAGGGGACAAACTGGTGCCTCTTCCTCTGCCCTCCTCTGGCATCCAGCGGATTCCCTGGCATTATCTGTCCCGGTCAGGACTCTTTTTGGATGACAGGTACAGACACCTAGGTCAAACTGGCTTAAGCCAAAAAATGAGATGTGTTTGTTCAAGCAACTTAAGAGTCCAGGGATAGATCCGGCTTTTTAGCTGTGGCTGGATCCAGAGACTCCAAAGATGCCAGCAGGATGGGGATCTCTCTCCCACACCTCGGCTTTGTTCTTCCCTGGTTGGCTGCATTCTTGGGCAGGTTCTTTCTACGTGGGCAGCCCTGGAGGTTCGCATCCTACCAGCTTAGCATCTCCAGGGGCAAAGAGAGTACTTCTTTGCTGAGAGTCCCAGCAAGAGGCCCCAGGTGACTTGGTTGGACCGATATGAGACGTGTGTCCTTTCTTGAGCTAATCAGTACAGATGGGGGGTGACACAGACCAGGGATCAGGCCCAGGACAGATACCACCTCTGGAGCCAGAGTGCAGGCTCAGTCCCACTGGCACCATTTGTGTTGAAAATGGCCTGGTTTCCCATCAAGAAACTGGGGTGCTTTTGAACAGAAGGAGGAGGAATGTGTACTCAACAGGTGAAACCAACAGATACTCTCCTTCTGAATTCTCAGCCCCCACCCCTCACACACACACCCCACCCCACCATACTAACACCGACACATCCCAATTTACCAGTGATAAGACAATTAAAAAAAAAAAAAACCAAAATTTTTCTCCAAAAGTTCTGAGATTACTATAGTCAGTTACTAAAGTCAGTTGCAAGCAATGGCATTGTTTTGCTAAGACGGTAATGGTGTGTCAGCCTGCTAGAGTAGTAAAGAGCAGTTTTATTTTTAAATACAGGAAGTGGGGAGCCACTGTCCTTTTGCCATCTGTGTCCACCCACATCCAGACCAGTCTGACCCCAGCTGGTCAGCATTCACTGCAAGCTGGTCAGGCCTGGAAGCAGCGCTGGGCCAGGAGAGAGAGAAACCAAGATTCCCTATGGCTCTCGCAAGCATGCATGTTCATTTTGTTCTTCCCTGGGTGGCTCTGATGGGCAAAGTGGATCAAACAGGGCAGGAGATTAATCCTTTCATGTCTTTCATGATGGCTTTGAGGGCTGGGCACCAAGGTGGATGCTCTGAGATCTGACCCAGCAACTTCATCCTGTTCCCACAGTCACAGTCCTAAGGCATCAGAGAGCCCACCTGTCTCTCTAGGACCCCCATATTTTTTCTAACTCTCAGCTCTCTGAGGACAAATTGTGAAATGTAAGTCCTCCCACCCTCCATCCTCACCCCCCTCCCCCCATCTCCCTGGTTAATTTTGGTTCCTTCACATGCTGGTCCTGACATCAGAGAAAAGAGGTGGATGGAAAGGTCTTACAGAACCTTCCTCCCTGAGATCCTGCCTGGAAGGAAACATGAGGGCGGGAGGGGGGTGGGATCTGATGGCAAGAGGGAGTGTAGAATAAGGTGGAAGACAAACCAACATTCATTTTAGAACACAACAGCTGATATCTGGACTTCAGCCAGCACCACGGCTATGACTGCCTTTTGTTTTGTTTCACTTTGTTTTCAGCTGATCTTCTCTGACAAAGCCCCAGTTAGTTTTTGTCCAACTAGATCTGAAGGGTGTATCAGACACAGTTCTTCCATTGCTAGCAACAGAAACTGTAGCTCACTTAAGTCCTAATAATAACAACAGCAGTAACAACAACTGTTAGTTTGTTATTAAAGGAAAGAAGCAACCTAAAGAAAAGATGGAAACCAGGACAGCTTAGCCTCAGGAAGTTGGGTTGCAGGAGATCATGCAAACCCCATCATTGGTATGAATCTACTCCAACCCCATTCCATCCTTGGGCCACCTGCTCTGAATCTGAACCCCAGAAGGGGAAATCTGATCGCCAAGCTCAGGTCCCAACCTACCACTTGGCAAAGGAAGCACACAGTCCTGAGATCAACAGTCCCACTGAAACTGTGTGCAGTGACAAAGGCGTTCTCGGACTAAGGTGCTGTCGTGAGAAGGGTCTGGACAGTTGGTAGGCAAGAACTGCAGGTGGTCTTTGCACAGGGTGACATGTGCGCGTTCATCTTTATGACTGACCTGTGTTTTAATCTAAGAAAAGTAGATGTCAGGTCGCACCTGGCTATTTTTCTGAAACAAAGCTATACACTTTGCAATAAGCAAAACCACTATAATTCCTCAACAGCCTTGAGACAGATATGTCCCTAGGAAAAGAGTTATCAGCCATTCTAAAGGCATTCATTCTTGTGAAAAAAGCCACGCAAGGAAGGACAGGGCAGAGGGCCGAGTGGTTAAGAGAATGAGTTCAGTGTCCAAAAGATGTGGGGGTGAATTCTGGTTCTGTTGCACACGGGCTGTGGGACCTCAGCCACGTCTGAGCCTCAGTTTCTTCATCTGTAGTGGGATCTTCCTTGCATAATTGTCAAGATTAAACTGCATAAACGCGCACACACACTCAGACACACAACCTCACTGTAACTCTAGCAACTGGAAAGTGCCACTATGAATATATGAAGGTTAGAGGGGAAGAGTGGTGGTGCAGTGCCCACGTGCTGTATAGAAATAAATGATAGAGGTGAGTTGAAAGTTATATTGGTGTTGGCCAAAAAGTTCGTTCAGGGTTTTCTGTAACATCTTATGGAAAAACATGAACGAACTTTTTGGTCAACCCGATAGCATCAATCTGCTCCCTAGTGAGGGGCCTAGACGTTGGGTCCGGAAGGTAGAAGGTCAAGGCAGGGGAAAAGGGCATAGGAAGGGGAAAGGGAATTACTTTTGTTCCTGATCTACCACCACTGACCACAGGTCATGGCCCCAGATGTGCTTCCTAAGTTTGTCCATCATCCCCTTACTTTCTGGTGAAGAATATCTTTACGATCCAAAGCTGCTTTTTCTTCTAGAAGTTAACATGCACCTTGCCTCAGTGAAGGTAAAATTTGTAATTTTTCCATGTAGAAAGGGGTGTTTTAAATGACTGTGAAAGTCAAACATGCCAATTATAAAATTAGACAATGTAGGGGAAAATGTAAACGAAATAGTTAGAAAAATACCTATAATTCCATCATTCTAGACAACCACTATTAAATTTTGGTATATGTCTTTCCAGGTATTTTTTGATGTGTCTATACACATAAAGGCAGCTCCTTGATTTCCATGTTAAGATGGGAAATGACAAAAATATTAATAACCCACTTGTTTCATTTCACAGTTGTTTTCAATCTTTTCTGCTTCTGCCAAAGTCACACATATGATATATTCTCATCAGTAAAATGTTTTCTTATACCTGTGATGTTCTCAATCAAGGGTTTTTCTCCTGTGCCCTAGCTCCACTTCACCCCTCCCATTGGAAGTCTCTGGTTTAACAGTATACCATGGACATCTTTTGATGTTAAAGAAAAAAAAATGTTATGTTTTTTCATGGCTGCGTAATACCCAATTCAAAAATAATAGCTAACTTTTATTACATTCTTATAGCAGGCACCATGCTCACCAAGTCCTCACCCAAATCCTACATGGGAGGGTAGTTGTGGTTCCCATTTGAAAGATGATAAAACTGAGGCCCAGAAAGACGAAGTAAGCTGCTCAGCTGACAAAGCTAGCAGCTGGTGGAACCAGGATTTGATCCCAGGTCGTCTGACACTAGAGCCCGCTGCTCCCATTATGCGTGTGCCGTTCGTTAGTAATATTCATTTGTAACCTGGTTGTTATAGGTTTTAAAAATCTTATTTACTTTAGCGTCTAGGTATTTTTCTTATTTATGTTGAAATGATTTGCTTTTGCCGAGCAGGAAAGGATCCGTCTTGTGTTCTCAGCCTGTCTGTAAAGAAGCAGGAGCTGGGCGTGTGGTCATTAAGTACTGATGTGCTTGTGTGTTTCTAAAGCAACCTTGAGGTTGCTTGGCTCTGGCGACGGAGCGAAGGACTGATGGATGCGGTCGAGCTGCTGAATTGACTGCCCTGCCCCATTCCATATTTATTTGTTTATCTGCCCTTTCCCATTATGACCTGTCTGGGAGGTGGCGGAGGAGTGGGGAGGATTTATGGATGTGCCGCATAGAGCTGCGCCTGGAGTTGAAGTCTCTCGCAACAGCCACCAAAACATGAAACAGAAAACAAAACCCAAAATACCAGATAGGGCTCCCGGTACAAATGAGTTTCAGGGGTCGTTTTAGAGACACGCAAGCACGTCACTGCCCTTCTGACAGACTGAGAAGCCAAGGCAGATGATGTGCCCTGAAAATTCGTTTTCCGCTGCTGCTCTCTCTCCCTGTGGCAGTCTTGTCGCCTTTCGGCACTTGGCCGTCACCTCCATCTTCCGCCTCCTTCCTCTATGCTCTTGACATTCCACTCAGCTCCTTTCGTACTGGTACCTGGCAGTCATCCCTTACCTGTGGACAGATGGAGCCCTCCACTTTTCAGAGTCCTTTCAGTCTGATCCTCTTCAAAGAAGGCTGGCTGGGTGAACCCCATGTGATGGCAAAGGAGAGAGGGGTTGACAGAAGTTAAGTGACTTGTCTAAAGCCATCCACTCGTAGTTCAGCAGATATGTATTGAGTGGCTACTGTGTACAAAGCAAGGGACTACTGGAAGCAGACAATGTGCGCAGGATCCAGGGGTCACGAGTTATGGATGCCACCTGGGACCAGTGCGCCAATATCCTCATTTCTTAGCGCCTGTGGTCAGGTCTCATGGAAAATGTAGCCACAGTCCATTGTTTTAAGAGACGGGTATATTGTGTTTGCTGAGTTCTCCTTTCGCTTCGTTTCCCCATCCAGATATGATCTCCGCAGGGTCTCTGCTTTGAGATGTCTGCTTTGTTCAGGTTGTTCATTCGCTGATTTCCTCATTCAACAGAGCACCAGCTATACGCCAGGCACTGTCTTAGGCACTCAGAAGAAGTAGTAGGTAAAAAGCAGATACAACTCCTGCCTTCCTGGGATTTATAGTCTAGCTGGAGCCTCAGATATTAACTAAATAGTCACAGAGACGAATGACAAATGGCAGCTGTGGAAGGGCTTTGGGGGAAAGGAATATGGTGCTGAGAGCTTATAATGGTGGTCAGCTCCAGGTTTACGGGACACTGATATAGACAAATGGGAGGACCGTGTGGCTTCATTCTTGATTGAATGTTTCTAAGTCACCTCTGATATTTGTTAGCGGTGACAACAAAGAATTAGCCCCTTTGTGTCCCCACCACCATCATCACTCGCCTGTGATCATAAGCAGTCTCTCAGCTGGCCCCCTGTCTGTTGTCTTGGCCCTCTTCGGGTCTATTTTCCACATTAAAGCCAAAGAATGTGAACTTGATTGTGTCATGTCCTAGCTTAAAGCCTTTAATGGCTTCCCAGTGCCCTTCAAATGGACACTAATTTTCTTAATGGGGCCTCCCATGCCCTTAGCCATCTGGCCCCTTCTGCCCATCTTATACTGGTCCTTCTCGCTGCCACAGCCATACTGGCTTCTCCTTATTTCCTTGGATCCTCATTGTGTTTACATATATTGTTCCTTCTTTCACTCTTTTCCTACCTACCTTTCATATTTCATGTCTAAGAAGTTCTCCTCCAGGAAGGCTTTCCTGACTGCATATTGGAATATATTCCTGGCTACCCATGAACCTGTGTACTTTCGCTTGGTTAGCGTTTGTCCCAGATTGTGATGATATTTGTATGGGATGATTAGGACGATGTCATGGAGGCATGAGGGCTGGATCAGCAGCTGTTTTGCCCTCTGCTGTAACCCTGGCCCCTGGCCCCTGAAAAGACAAGCTCAAAATCTATAGTTCAACTCCCTCAGTGTACAGATAGGAAACTAGAGGATCAGAGAGAGGAGGTAACTTACCCAAGGTCACACAGCAACTTAGTGGCAGAGCTGGCCTGGGACCATGGTTTACAGGTCTTGTCACAATGTTATATTGCCTCTGTAGAAACTTCCTCTTCTGCTTCACAACTTCGATGTTCTTTGAGATCTAGATCTATAACTAGACACAGTGCGTTGGTTAGATGGAGAAGCTACCTGCATTAAGCATTACAGATTTTGGGGTGAATTCCTTAGCTCATTAAAGCTTATAAGGCCTGAGGATTCATTTGAAATTTTTTTTCTATAATTGATTTTTAAATGAACTCCAAGATCTCAGCTGAGTACCAGTTCCCAGGCGCAGCGGAACAGGCCATGGCCTCCAGCCTGTGAAGCAAACCCTCAGCCCCTCTTCTTTCTAAATTAGGTCACTCAATTGACAATCAGTGGAGCCCACCTTTCTAATATCTCTCCATCCCAAGGAAGGCTTTGTGATGAAGCAGGAGGCAATGAGATGCCCCTCAAGCACTTGCCTACCAAGGACATTCTCTGAAATCTGACAGGGGAGTGAACATTTATTTGTTCTGCCTCTGAAAGGCTATTTATGCACCTGCTGAAGTGTGACCAGGACACAGCTCGGAAGTCAGATGTTTCCTCTCTGAATGAGAAGCGGCAGCTTCATTGCCTTGTATGACATCCTAGAACCGTGCAGCTTGTATAAGCTCCCGAATGGTGGGCACTGGAGTGAAAGCAGGCTATTCTTTTTTTTTTTTTTTTTTTCTTTAAGAACTTTTATTGAGGTACAGTTGACATACAATAAACTGCATATATTTAAAGTGTACAATTTGATATTTTTTTCTTATTAGTAATGTATATATGGCAATCCCAATCTCCCAATTCATCCCCTCCCACCCCTCCAGAAACCAGACTATTCTTAATGGCTGCTTCCTCCCAGGATCCAGGCAGCACCAGCAAAACAACCAAGGGTTCTCCCACCAGGCAGGTGAGACCTGCAGGAAAGGGAGGAATCCGGTGAAGTCAAAATACCATGCGTTTAGAGTCAGTTAGTTTGAGTTACCAAGAGCAAGTCGCTTCCCCTCTGTGGAGTCGTGGTTTTTCCACCTACACAACGGATCGAGTGTATGCCTGCCTTCCTTGTTATTCACTCTCACAGAGCCAGGCTCAACTCTAGAGATGGATGATATTTGGGGAAACAGGAAGGGCACAGTCCTTGCCCACGGAGAGGTTACATTTGAGGAGGGGAGACAGACATTAAATACGTATTTACCTAATCCTTGTTCAATTTTAATTGTGGTGAGTATCACTGAGAGGCTAAAATGAGATGTAAATAGTGGACTCTGTACTGTGTAAAGTGCTATGTACCAGACACGCCGGCTACTTTACGTATAAAAATAATCACCACCGCCACAGCAACCCATATGGCATTAATATGGGCTACTTTTTAAAGTGCTTGTTATATATTAACTCATCTAATCCTCATTGAAAAACACCTGTGATATAGAGAATACTATATAGGAAACTGACGTACACAGAGGTTTATTTACTGAAAGAAATGTGGCCACTAAGTGGCAGAGAAAGGCCCCAGGCAGTCTGAGCAATTGAGTCTCTATCCTATAGGCTGCCTCTCGGGATATGAGTGTCTCATTTCATCCTTGCAACAACCTAGTAAGTATCACTGTTATTCCCATTTTCCAGATTTGGACACAAAAGCAAAACATGGAAGGGCCTTCTCGGAGTTCCCACAGCTAGGAGGCATGGGGGCAGAATGTGACCCACACCCGTGCCTCCGGGCATGCCTGGCGGGGGGCGGGGGGGCTTCCTCCCCGGCGGTCTCCTGACGTGTGTCCTGCCGCCCTGCTCTCGCTCAGGTGTTCCTGAAGAGCGACCGCGTGGCCCGCATGGTGCAGAGCGGGGGCTGCTCGGCCAACGACTCGCGAGAGGTCTTCAAGAAGCACATCGAGAAGCGCGTGCGCAGCCTGCCCGAGATCGACGGCCTCAGCAAGGAGACGGTGCTGAGCTCCTGGATGGCCAAGTTTGATGCCATTTACCGCGGGGAGGAGGACCCCAGGAAGCAGCAGGCCCGGATGACGGCCAGCGCCGCCTCCGAGCTGATTCTGAGCAAAGAGCAACTCTACGAGATGTTCCAGAACATTCTGGGGATCAAGAAGTTCGAACATCAGCTCCTGTACAATGCCTGCCAGGTAAGGTGTCTGTTACTTGGGCCCAGAGCTGTGCGTACAGCAGGGCCACGTGACCACTTATGGCGAGCCCTAGGCATTTCTTGATTTAAAAAAAAAAATTTATGACATTTTATAGCTGCATTGGTAAACGTTGAATCTAATCTAGGCTCAAATATATTCAGGTTTTTCTTCTGATTTTTAAAAGAAATGAAAACATTTTGTGAGCTCCTAAAAATGTCGTGGACCCTAGGTGTTGTGTGTATTGTGTCTAAGGGGTAGATTGGCTCATGTGCGGAAAGTGCTAGAAGATCAAAATGTGGGTTTTGTTTTTTATTTTTTTTAAGAGTCTTTGCTTTCAAAATAGGTGGTATTTACCAGTCAAAGGGCTTGTGCTTCCTCAGCTGGGGAGACAGTTGGACTTGGCACCTGGTCATCAAGTGAAATTATTTAAAACAGAAAGCTTCCAGAAGGCCTGAGTTTGTCACACCCATATATTAGTCACATTATAAATTTCTGAGTGGATCTGAGATGGCTAGCTGAGGCTCCGCTCAGGCCCACCCCAAAACGCACTTATATTTTCTCTGGATCAAAGTTTGGGGGCATGAGGTACCCTAGATCTTCATTTCCTGCAAACCTTTCCTGTTATATTCCTTTATTCACCAAATGTTTATTATGTGCCTACTTTGCAGCCTTTGCAGATTTTATTGAGTGTTGCTTGGGGGCATTTTTAAAAGGCAAATTTCCTGCCCCCAGCCCTAGATTCTGGTTCTGCATTCTCAGGGTAGGGCCCAGGAATATGCATTTTTAAACGAGGGCCTGCCTGGTAATTCTGCTGCCCTTTGCCTTTTAAGAACCATTATAGAAATTCACCTGTGCCCTGGTTTCCCTGCATCAACTCTGCCCCTAAAGTTGATTAAAGACACTGTAGTGTATTGGCTAAGAGTTGTTCCTTGCTCAAAATCCAGCAGACCTAGGTAAATCTTAATATGACCCCTCACTAGCTTTGAGGCCTTGGGAGTTAAGTAACCTCCCCACACGTGAGCTTGGGATGCATTTGTTATAAGAATTCATGTGTATAAAGGCCACAGTACATGGGACACTTTATAAATGGTAGCAGTTACAGTATATTATAGTCTATTGGAAGAGGCAAAAGGTCAACAGACAGCATCAGAACAGTGCTATAAATTTTTTTAAAAATTTTTATTGGAGTGTAGTTGATTTACAATGTTGTGTTACTTTCTGCTGTACAGTGAAGTGAATCACTTATACATATACCTATATCCACTCTTTTTTAGATTCTTTTCCCATACAAGTCATTACAGAGTATTGGGTACAGTTCCCTGTGCTATACAGTAGGTCCTTTTTAGTTATCTATTTTATATATAGTCGTGTGTATATGTCAATCCCAATCTCCCAATTTCTCTCTCCCCCCTTTCCCCTTGGTAACCATAAGTTTGTTTTCTACATCTGTGACTCTATTTCTGTGTTGTAAGTAAGTTTATTTACATCTTTTTTTTTTTTTTTAGATTCCACATATAAGCAATATCATATGATATTTGTCTTTCTCTGTGTGACTTACTTCATTTATTATGAGAATCTCTGGGCCCACCCATGTTGCTGCAAATGGCATTTCATTCTTTCTTATGGCTGAGTAATATTCCACTGTATATAAGTGAATGTTTAACATAAGAACTTCAGGATTTTGAGGCTTCCTTCTTCCTGCCTCCATGGCTACCCCTTAATTCAAGGCACCCGCATCTCTAACCTGGATGGCCAGTATCCACCCAACTGGTAACCCTGCCTCCCTTCTTGCCCCATGATAATGCACCCGCCGCGTACCAGCTCAAGTGATCTTTTAAGACTCTAAATTGGATCATGCCACTTCTGTGCCTAAAACCTTCCAGGGGCATCCCATCACCCCTAGAATGACATCCCAACTCATCACTAAGGCTTGAGACAGAGCTGGAATCAGCCCCGATCATACCACTTTCCCCACATGCTTACTCACTGGCCTTCTTTCTGTTTCCCCAACACATCAGATTGGTTCTGGGCCTTTGCATTTGCTCTTCCCTCAATTTAGAATGCTCTTTGCCAAGACTTTGGCGTGACTGGCACAGCTTCAATGTCAGCTTCTCCAAGACCTTTTCCAAGACCACCCCATCTAAAATTCTCCTTTGCCTCACACCTTACCAAGTCACTCTCTTTCCCATTCTCCTGTGCTGTTTTTCTCAAAGCCTTTAGCACTCTTTTCCATTTCTTGTTCATCTGTTTTTCTCTGTTTGTTATCTGTCTCACCCTCCCCGCCCATCCTTCACCAAAGTGTTGGCCTCATCAGGGTGGCAGTTCATCTCTGCCTTATTTGCTAATATTTCCAATGCATGAAACAAATCTTGGCACAAAGTGGGTGTTCAATAAATGCCTATCAAATTAATAAATGGATGATGGCAAGTTGTTTTAACTGGTTAGTAGGGTCTTATCAACCATTATAGCTCACCCAGAAATTTCCATATGTTTTAGTAAATAGGAATCTGTTTAGCATTTCATAATATAATGTATACATTACATCCAAAGGAATTCCTGACATTGTACTTTCTTCTCAGCCCACTTCAGTTAGGAACGCTGATTGCCTACCTGAGGGTAGAGAGTTTCTGTGATGGGTCAGAAAGCATCTTGGAATTCTCACATATGTCTCAATATGAAATTAAATTTAATTATTCTTTTAATTAAAATAGTACTGCATCCCATGTGGCACTTATAGAATGCAGTAAACAGGTGGCATTACCATCCATCACCACCATCTTCTCTACCGTAAGAAGATGGGTTGTCATAGCTTCGAAAAGATTGACAATCACCCACTTGGGTGATAAGTATTATTCACAATTACAGAGTTAGTCAAGTGTTCCTAAACCTGCTACGCATAAAGTGATTCTAGGGGGTAATTTTTCTTCTTCTTGCAACAGCTAGCTTATTGTGCAAATAGTCTGTTCTTGCTCAGACTTCAGCATCATTGGGATGAATCCATTGCTGTGCCATTTCTTAGCTCGGTGGCTTTGAACTTGTTGAATAGGGTTAAGTGGCAGAACCTTATTTTGCTCTTTTCTCATAAAAAAATGAATTCATTCAACTCATATTTTCAGCACCTTTTTTATGAGTTAGAAAAAATATAGTAATAGAAAATAATGTCCTCTCTCCCCAAAATAGTGATTGTCCCCTTAGTTAAAAGAGAATTATAACAAAGATAAAGGGAAGTACTTCTGAGGTCAGGAGTAATTAAGGCATTTAGTATTCTATTCTGTACTCACATCTACATCTGATTATTTCTGCAGTGGTTCACCTCAGTAGAAATTAGGACAAAGAGCACATGGAAAAGAAAAAAACACAAATTAATTCCTAATATATGATTATTTTTATTTTTAAGCCTTTAGTAATCTGAGTTATATAATTGTATTGACAAACACCAGAAGTATTTGAAAAGAAGTATACCATTGGTGATAATAATACATTACAAATGTTATAGAAATGGGTATTCTCATAACTTACTGGTGGAATAATTTATGGTGGTAAACTTTCTGTAGAGTAATCTGTTAATTTGCAGCAAAACATCTTTATAGTGGGCAAGCCATTTAACCTAGCGCTCTCCCTCTAGGAATTTGTCATAAGTAGACACTTAGAGATGTGTGCAAGAGTATTAGGTCCAAAGATGATCGTTGCAGCATTTTACATGACAGTGTAAAAAATGGAAGCAACTTTAATTCCCAGCAATACGTGATTAATTAACTAGATTTTGACTTACCCATATGAGAGAATACTCTTCAGCCAGTAAAAATAGTTGAAGATTACCACATGGGGAAATGTTCCTTAGGTATTTCTAAGAGGAAAACCATATATGAACCAGAGTGTGAAGACATAATCCCACTTTTATGGGAAAAGTACTGGATGGATAAAAAATAAAAACAGTGCTTATCTTTAGGGATAGCATTATGGTTGATTTTTAAGGTTTTCGTTTGTGCTTTTTGATGTTTCCAAACTTTCTGCCTTAAGCATATAAGTTTTTTGTAAATAGAAATAAATAGCAAAAATCTCAACAAAGAAACTATCAAAACAATGGGATAAGAAGAAAATTATCTCAGCATTGTATTCTAGACTTCAGCCATTAATATATTGCCTTGATGATTTTTGCCATTTCCAAGTACTGCCTGTGTGATTATTTATTTAATATTCCTAATTAAGCCAACTTCTAACTCACTTTTTAAGCGTATCTTTATCCTTAGAAGTAATACATCTGAAATCACAGCTTTGGTAGATTAGATTTTTTTAAATAACATGCATTAAAGTGAAACAAAATGATTAAAATAGAAGCTCTTCGTCAGTCTGCCCCTTACATCATCTCACACCATCAGTGATGCAGGAGGCATGGCTATGGTGACCAGTGCCTTGAAATACTCATGTTGGTGGGATAGATCCCTCTGAGCTATCCCTGGAAATAGTCCCAGACTGACCAGAACAGATTTCACCTGAAGTCTTTACTTCTCATGCCCTGCAATCAGGTTTCAGAAATTATGGATTTATTCACTCGCATTTTCATACATTACACTCAGCTCTGCAGAACTCTGTCCACTCAAAGGAGCAAAGATAAAGAACTGAAAACCATATGACTTACATTTGTACCCTACTTGTATTGTTTTTTGTTTTGTTTTATATTTTCTGGTCCTCTCCTTACAAGACAGAGCAATTTGTAGGTGTTTCCAAATCTGGAAATATGCGCAGTTCCTTGTATGCGTATTACATTTTAGGGGAAAGTGTAATTTGATTTCTGGTGCAGCTTTCTGATGGTTCATGTGATCTCTCTATGAGGTGCAGCTAGGAACTGCAGTTTTCATCTCAAATGAGAAATGATGTTTAACAAAGAGTGATGATATCAGTTATGTATCAGCTGTCTGTGTAACATGAAACGCGTCTATCAAACTATTTTTTAAAAAGGAGGCTTAATAAGTGTCTGCATATTTATGCATGGAATTTTTAGAGCCGATTGTGTTTATGTGAGATGGCATGGTTCTGTCTCATAGAAGAGTTTGCTCACATTCAGCATAATCATCCTTGGAAGCCCTTTAATGGAGTCTGTGTTGTTTTTATTTTCCTGAACCCTTGAGAGGAAGCAGTCAATCATGTAGCTATTTGAGCATTTGAGTTGAGTTCTAAACTTCACTCAAAAAGCATAGGATAACCTCTTTGAGAATGGGTGTTATCATCTGAGAAGTGAAACTAACACAGACCTGCTTTCCATTTTCATAAAATGCAGAGATGATGGTGATGATGATGATGTATTTTAGAAGTTTAAAGAATTCAAAGCACCGTTTTTCCTCGTTCCCTTTAGTGGCCTCTCCATCTGGAGTTGACTTAATGCGCAGTTAGGTGTACCAGATGCCTGTAGCTTCCTACCCTCTCCTTTATGAGTTGTCTTTAATTGCTTTGTTCTGAAATGTGTGGGCATTTCCCATTGAAAAACACCTCTGAGATGCTTTTATTTTCATATATTTTAAAATGAAAATAAATCCTTCTTAGGGAAGCAACCCAGCTAATTTCCAAGCGGATATGGGTCAGTACAAGCTAAGAAAGTTGGTTGTTTCTTCATGTTTCAATTCCATGTTTTGAGAACAGCATTTCTGGTTGTGCCCTTACTGCTCTCACCCGTTTCTCCTGGAAGCATCAGTAGTATCACCGTAACCTTTTCCTCAGCCGTCATTTGTGCCTCGTGGACAGCAGGGAGGCACACTCCAACTGACTGAAGACGACAGTATTCTCTTCACTTATCTTTGAAATTCTAGAGACTGGTAATCCAGAAGACTTGACTAGAGACACATAGAATATAATTTCCCAAGCTATAAACATCTTTGCATTTACAGTATTAAATTCTGCACCATTACTGAACTACTAACTTTCTTAACACTTCCTTTCCTTTCCTTCCATCCATCAACAGTGTGGCCTTTGATGATGTGGTTATCTTATTACACAGGGCTCTCCTCCTTGGACTTGATTAACACTTGGCAGCTCTTCAAATAGTTTATTAGACTCTGAGGGGAAACCTCAAATTATCAGCTTTCAACTGTGACCCGGATTACTGAATTATATCTATACCTCACTGTAGACTCTTCATCTCTATAATAAGTAGGTATTTATTTTCTAATCTGGAAGTTTCCAGAAGCTCTGTTGTCTCAGAATTTGCTTCCTGGTCAGGCTGTATTTCTTAATCACTTTTCTTGGCTCTCTGGCACCAGTACATTTCTTTGTACATAATCGTCTTTCAATAAATATCTGTTGAGGAAATGTTTTAAAATCTGAGGGTGTGGACATGGCAGTCTGGTATTAAACACTTTTATTTAGCAACGTACTTTATTCATAAATTCATTCATTCATTCAACGTTGTTTTAAGTACCTGCTGTACACTAACCACCACATGTCAGATACTGGGATAAAGCCTAAAGGTTCCTATGTTTTCATAGATGAGCCCATGTTCTCCCCCTCGACTGTCTTCCTCCTTGTTCACCACAACACAACTCCCAGTGAATTTGTGGCTTTTTCCTGCTCAGAGTATTGTATTCGTTTTCATTGTATTGCTATGTAAAAATTACCACAAACGTAGTGGCTTGAGAGAACACCCATGTATTTTCTGTTTTCATAGATCAGAAGTCTGGCATTACTTAGCTGGGTTCTCTGCTCCGGGACTCCTAAGGCTGGAGTTCAGGATCTGACTGGGCTGTGTTCTCCTCTGTAGGCTCAACAGGGAAGGAACCATTTGCCTGATCCCTCATCCTACTGATGAATCTCATATCCTTGCAGCTATAGAAATCTTCAAGGCCAGCAACAGATAGAGAGGACATCTCTGGTACTTCAAGTCTTCAATTTCTAGACCCTCTTTTAAAAGAGCGTCTTAATCAACAACCCTGGTTGTTAGTCCCATCCAGGATAATCACCCTTTTCTGTTAAAATCAATGGGTTAAGCACTTAAAGAACTGCTGCAAGGTCTCTTCACTCTTGTCATATGTTATTGATTAGAAGCAAGTCATAAGAGTCTCCCACCCTCAAGGGGAGGTGAGTAGGGTGTGACTCACTGGGGATCATCATAGGGTTTCTTTAAAAACACACACACACACACACACACACACACATTTATTTATTTATTTATCTTTGGCTGCATCAGGTGTTAGTTGCAGCATGCAGACTCCTTGTTGCAGTGCATGAGCTTCTCTCGCTAGTTGCGGCTCGCAGGCTCCAGAGTGCGTGGGCTCAGTCGTTGCAGTGCGCAGCCTCTCTAGTTGGGGTGCACGGGCTCCAGAGGGTGTTGGCTCTGTAGTTACAGCACACAGGCTCTCTAGTTGTGGCCTGAGTGCTCAGTAGTTGCAACACAGCATCTGAGGGCTTCTGCCACAAGTGTTCTTCCCCTCATCCCAATGTTCTTCATAGTTCTCCTTCCAGTGTCAATTTAAATATAATCTTTTAAGAGAAGCCCTCCCTGTCATCCTGCCTGAAATAGGCTTCTCCTTGTTTTGGGTTTGTTTGTCTTCTGTAAAAGTAGCTTGTTTATTACCATCATAGAACTTCACACAATCTGAAATTACCTTGCCTACTATTTGTTCTCTTATTGTCTATCTCCCCGTCTTGATTATCTCTTTAAGAGCAAGGACCATGTCTGTTGTGTTCACTGCTATATGGCCAATACTTATCACAATCCTAGGCACACAATACATGTTCAGCTAAATATTGACTAAATTAGTAAATGCAGAGGCCAAGGCACTTATGGTCTCCTGAGGCTAAAATGCCCACATTCCACAAGGGTGTGTGTTTGGTCCTCTGTTTCTCATGAGGCACAGTGCAGCAATGTCAGGCAAAGGGCAGGCATGGCAATCTCAGACCTAAATCAATCTGCCGATTCTCACAGTATGTCTCTAGTCATAAACTTTCCCTCTGGTCACTCTCAGCCTGTTTCTCCCATCACAGGGCTGGAGGAAGTGGTACAGAAATTAAATCTTGTCTTTCCAAAGTCATGCGCTGCCTCTAACAGTCATTAGATATTTGATGGACTGCTGGTTTTCAATGACTTTGTTTGCCAGATGTACTTTAACTTCAGCATCCTTGGGATATGGAAAGAGATCAAGATGTATCCACCACATGAACGTGTTCTCTCTGTTAGCAGGAGCAAAATTAGAGGGCATTAAAGATGTGGAGGGCACAGGGCCAGATAGCAATATTTCATTTTCCAGAGCAGCAATTTTCTGATGACCCCATCATGACTCTTCACGATGGAGTCATCAGAAAATTCTTACTTCTCTATCAGTTTTTCCTGGAACACACGGCCAGATAATTCTATCTAACTGTGCCTACTATTATATAGAGATGGACTGCAATGGAAGATTGAAATTGAGAGGCAGTGGGAAACCTGCATCTGAGGAACAAGGAATTGGGTATTTTCTATGCAGGCTTCAAAACTGCTATAGACATTTTAGAAAGCTCTTCCCTTTGTCAAAATGGAATTATAAATATACTCTTTTATTCAAAGTCCTTTTTAAAGCACTGAACCACAAAATTGTAATCAGAGGTGTTAAAGAGATGTACTTTCAGGAAAGGACATGCAGAAATAGTATTTTCTACTTTTGCCACCTTTCGCCCAATGATGGAAGCTTTTATGAACCATCTAACACAGCTATGCAAAGGGAGATACTTTACAAGCCTTCTGACATACTTCACCAACCCAGACTCCCCATGCTCATTATTTGAATTTACCTTCTTCTCCTCCTATGATTCAAACCTACAATTAGCAGAAACTTGGGTAATAGAGGGTGGTGCACTGATTAAATTTGGTCTTTAACCTTTTTTGTTTTAACCCTTTCTGAAAACATACATAAAATATCATAGTTCTGTTTCCTGCACAGCTTGTGAGTGATTCTGCATGTCTTTCATGCTGGACTTTTATGCAGGGGAGGCCTCCCATCTATGTCCTGACCTCCACTTGAATAGTAATAAATGTCTACCAAGTATGAAGCCTTGACCACATGCCATGCACTAAGCCTAGTACTTTACATATATTATCACATTTAATCCTTATAATCAGCCTGTAAGCTAGATATTTTTACACACATTTTAATAAGCAACTTGAAAAAGAGAGAGAGAAAGAAATTAGACACGTTTTCCAAGGTCAAAGAGCCAGTCAGCAGCAAAATATGGATTTGAACTCAGGGTTGTATGACTTTAAAATCAGCTCTTTCATGCAGTTGCTGAAAATAGTGGTGATTTTCCATTGATATAGAAGGTTCTGGAGAGTAAGTAGGAAGTTTATCAATCCTGCCTTTATTCTAGGAAGACAGGTATGTATGTGTTGTACTTAATCTTTTAGGAGTCTCTTTTTATATAGCCTGTTCTTTTTTCCCCTAGAATTTGTTGGAGGAAAAGAAAGGTTAGCTGAGGCTCAGTTCTGTGTGGGTTTTTTTGTTTTCTTTAAATTTGTATTAGAGTAGAGTTGATTTAGAATGTTGTGTTAGTTTCAGGTCTACAGCAAAATGAGTCAGTTATATATATACCCACTCTTTTTCAGATTCTTTTCCCATATAGGTCATTATAGAGTATTGAGTAGAGTTCCCTGTGCTGTACAGTAGGTCCTTATTAGTCATCTATTTTATATATATTGCAATGTTGTGTATATGTCAATCCCAATCTCCCAATTTATCCCTCCCCACTCCCTTTTGCTTTACCAGGGGGTGATCGTAAATTTGTGTTCTACATCTGTGACTCTGTATATTTTCTAACTAGGATTTCAGTGGCTGTGTCTTTATTCAGTGGTGACTGGTAAGGTTTATGCTTGCTTCACTCATTTAGGTCCTACTATAGCAGTACAAGTATTTCCTGATTTCATTTTTTAAAACATATTTCTCTGTAGAATGAGAATAACAACAGAATGTGTTTTACTGCGTTTATTGTGATGCTGTGATAAGGTGATGAGCTTGGTATACACACATTTTTAAAACTTTTAAACTATCATTTTTATTATCACTTATTACTGCCACTCAAGCCAAGATTTTGTCCATGATTAGGGTTGGTCTTTATAGAATTTCACAGCTAAAACCTTCAGCATAGTTCTAATTTAACTCTCATATTGGATAGAAATTAAACATTGAACACCACAGGTTGAAAAAGTTACAGAGATTTGGGGTTGCTTTTTGGCTCTGCTGCTTACTATGCGTTCATGAGCCACTCATTTAACCTCTCTGAGCATCACCTTTTGCATAAATAAAATGAGAATAATGATGGTACCCACCTAGTAAGGGGGTTGATGCCACTTATCATTAGCCACCATTAATGAGTCTAATTCCTGTGTCTTAGGAAAGTTCCATTCTATTGAATAATGATATTTAGGATTGGGCTGGTTCTCTGGAATCAATTCTTGAAATCGAAGAATCAAATCACACTAAGGAAAAATCTGAAGAAGCATAACACAAGATCCTTGCCTTCAAGAACTATTCAACTTAGTTGAAGGAACAAAACTAATACACAAGCAAAATCCAACCACAATACAAAGTCAATATGTGACAAAGTAGTCAGTTGTAATGTATAGGGGCAGCATGTTATGGTAGATATAACATGTTTATAGACACATCTGGGTATGAGTCAGATTCAGTTGCTATTATTCAGTTACTTATTATCTGTTTAAGTTCATTAACATTTCTATAAAGCAAGGATATTACTAGCCACCAGGTAGAAATAAGAGCCTGCCTCGTGCTAGAGATTCAGTAAACAGTAGCCTGAGTTGGTCACGGTAGTTAATGGCAATGGTGATACGGCAGTGGGAGTAGTGTTACAGGGATGTAAGCTTCAAAGCTGGAGGACTTTGGAAATTTCAGATAACAGTGGGATTTGATTGGTCAGGAGCCACTCCATAGAAGGAGTACTAGTTGAGTTGGGTTTGAATGATGAGGATATGGTTTAGGTTGAATGAAGAGAGATTATCTGAGATGTCTACTATCCTTTTTTGTCCAGTGACAGACAAGAGAAGAGAAGAAATTATATCATAAAGATAATGTGGCTGATTAAATAATTAGTCCAAATTCCTCACTCACCTGTGTTTAGAATTAAACATCCTGCCATTCTTTATAGGTTTCAGTAAATTTATCCACCTCTTAACTTTGGGCCCAGCCATCACATTGACTTTGTCAGTAGGCTATTAGCAGAGTTGAAAAGCAGAGGACTTGAAATGTGCTTATGTATGTGGTTTTTCTGCCATTGCATTTTGGTGATCTTCCAAGAGAAGAACATGCCTCAGGTTCACCCCTGAACACTCCTCCAAACTTGCCCTTAGTATAATACACATGGAACAGAGCTGAACTGAACTGAACCCACAGTTTGGAACCAAGCCCAACCAACCCTCAGTCTAAAGCCATCCACAGTCTAAAGCTTAAGCCAAGCCTATTCTAGATCAGCAGAATCCCAGGCCACCTTACAGACCCATGAACATGACAACAAACATTGACTTATGTAAGTTACTGAGTTTGGGGGTGATTTGTTATGCAGCATTATTGTGGCAATAGCTGACTAGTACAAATGACATTTGAAATAAGTATGCTTTATAAGTAACAGATCATTAGTAAGATATATTATATACTGTATAACTGTTTCTTGTAGAACCTCAGGTATAGTGGGGTTTTATATTAACTACTAACTTTTCTTTACTATTTCAACTGCTTAATCCAGAATCTCCTCTTTTGCCTCTTTCATTTGCTGTTTTTACCCTGAGTTGAACTTTTCAAGAGTTTACTGATGTGCTGGCTTCCTAGTGTCAATGCTAATGTGCTAACTTTAAAAGCCTCCTTCTGTAAACTTGGAAAGAAGATAGGCTGACTGGGGAATGTAGTTGAGAAATAAAGTTGTGTGATTTTACTGATTATCCAAGGGTGAGGGTAGAGTCTCAATAGTTTTGGGAACTGAACAACTGAACAGGAAGTCTGAAACCCCCGTTTATTAAAGGCAAGGCAGCTTAACAAGGATTATTAGAAATCTGAAAAGCCCTTGCCATTTAAGAGGTTTATTTATTTTACTGTTGCCATGATGCTGTATCCATTGCCAGTGGCCACATAACAATGCTGAAACTCGATAGGTTAAAAGAGTGAGCGTTTATTACTGCTCACAAGTCTGCAAATGAGCTGGGTGGCTTCTCTGGTCTTGGGCTCACTTTTGTACTTATTATCTGCTGTGGGTCTGGTGGGAAGTTTTGTCCTTTGTGGGGTGAGTTGACCATAGATGGGTTAGGATGACTTTGGCTGGGATGACTTGGTTATCCTCCATGAGGTCCCACTCCCTGGACTTCTTCATGTGGCTGCTAGATGGGGTGCCAAACGAGAGGATGGAAGAGGACAAAGCCTCTGGAAGTCTTGGTTCAGCACTGTCGCTTCTCTTGGCCAAAGTGAGTCACAGGTTCAGCCAAGAATCAAGAGGAGGAGAACCAGACTCCATCTCTTGATGGGAGGAGCTGCAAAATCACATTCCAGATGGTGTGGCTACAATCAGAGTGAAGGGTCATGGCCACCTTTGAATCTCCCACAGCTATTGTTGTCATCATTGTTACCAACACGCCCTAGTATTCAGCTGTTTAGACCAACATGTGTCCAGCATGTTGTACCCATTACTTTTAATGAATACAGTAATAATATTTTTATTGCTATAGTCAAAATAGGGGCCATACGTAACAGGGAATTAAGCCTGGAGGCCTTTGACCTTTACTATTGAAATGCGAAGCAAAATTTTTAAATGCGGAAGTATTTTTGTCCTCAGGAAACTATTAGCAAATGTAGAAAGATAAGTTCAATACAGTTTTCAATTAGCAGTTGGGGGAGTCCTCAGCTTTTTAGCATCATTTCAAATGCTTTTCAGAGAAAGGGACATATTTTCTCTTCTGATGCTTTTGTCGTTGAGAAGCATTAGTTGCTTCATGATGTTGTTCTGAGATAAACAGGCATTGCTTTTCCATCTTAAAACACTGTCTTGATTAGAGTAAAATCAGCAAAACCTCATAAAACAGTGAGGTGAGAGTGAAATTAGGTGTGTAAGACCGGATGCACCTTTAGTGATAAAACATTGAATCATGCATTTATTCAACATGAACTGAGTGTCTGTCATGTGCGAGATGTAGGAACTGAGGATACAGCAGTGAAAGTGACAGGCGAGATTCCTGGCCTCGTGAAGCTGACGTTTAATGGGCAAGACAGGGCCCACGACAGGGCTTAATTCCTGTCTGTGTGCACAGGAATTAAGCTGTCTCACCAACAACACATTCATCCTCAGCCCACAAGAAGAGGGAAAGAGGGAGTGGTAGGCAAGCTGCTTCTTTTTATGATGTAACCTAGAAGTCCTGTTCAACTCCACTCCAATTCCATTGGGAGAGCTTAGTCACATGACCACATGTCCTTACAAAGAAGTGTGACGAGTGTAGTTTCTAGCCGGGCACGCACATGCTCAAGTAGAACTTTGTGGGGATTGGAGGCTTCGAGTCTCGGTAAGAAGAAAGTGAGCATGGATACTAGGGCGTGCCTAGCAATCTCCACCACTTTGACAGATTCTTTCCTTATTTTTAAGTAATTTTGAAGACATGTGAAATGATACAAAATAGAATATACCCACACCTTCATACTCATTACCCAAGTTAAAAGTGAATCTTATTAGTAAAGTTGAAGTCTCAGTCTCTCATCCTGCCCCGAACAGAGTAATCATTTTCTGCTATTGCAGGCATTTCTTAATACTTTCATTTTATATATATGTATATATATATAAATATATATATATATACATATATATATATATCTCCACCCAGCCATCCTTAGTAGGTCTCTTTCCATGCATTTCTAAATACTTTCATTAGATAGATAGATACAGATATAGATATCCATCCTTAGTAGGTCTTTAGTAATTTTTTGGCACTGCATTTTGGGCTCATCATTATGTTGAGAGATTCATTCATATTGATGCGTGTGGCTCTATTTATTCATATTCTAGATGATAGTCCATTATGTATATGTTGTTTACTCAATAAAGAAATTCCTTTTTGTTATCTCGACGATGTTTTGAATATTCTTATACATGTTTCCTTGTACGCATGTATGAGAATTTCTCCAGGGAACACCCCTAGAAGGATAATTTACTAGGACATGAGGTAATTGCATCTTAAAGTTATTAGATATTACCAAATAATGCTTCAATCATTTGCACATTGTCTTGAACAACACAAAAGCAGTTACTGTACTTTTTTACAAATATCCACAGTCCAAAAGCAAAATTTTATTTTAATGAAGGAACTTGACCTCTCCATGTTGCTTTTGGAGGATAAGACTGAGCAATTCCATCCTTGGTACATACCCAAGAGAAATTAGTATATTTGTCCACCAAAAGATACTGCCAAGAATATTTATGGAAGCTTTTGCCAGTAGCCAAAAACTGGGAACAACCCAAATATCCATCAACAGTAGAACTGATACACAAACTACTGCATATTTATACAATACAGTATATTTATACTCAAGCAATTTTAAAAAAAGAACACTGGTACATTCAGCAAAAAAGATATATTTCACAGACATTTTATTGAGAGAATATATCCCAATCCAAAAGAGTCTATATTCTATGATTTCATTTATATGAAATTCAAGATCAGGAAAAACTCATCTGTGGTGACAGAAATTGGAACAGTGATTGCATCAGCAAAGTGGGGAGGGGGAACTGGATAGGTATTGATTTGAAGAGACTCAAATGCTAGAAATGTTCTCTATCTGTAGCATCCAAAATGGCAGCCACTAGCCTCATTAAATATCTTAAATTCACTTCTTCATTCCCAGTAGCTGCATTTCAGGTGCCCAGTAGCCACGTGTGGCCTGTGGTTGCCAAAATGGACAGTGCAGACAGGACATTTCCATCATCACACCAAGTTCTTTTGAATGGCATTATTCCATATCTTGAGTTGGGTGGTGTTTACATGGTGCACATATGTGAAAATTAACTGTGCTGTGCCCTTGAAATTTGCACTTTACAATATGTGTGCCTCACAAACAAAACATGCTTCAAAATAAATATGTTATACTTCATAAGATAAGAGGAAAGAGAGCAAGAAAGGAAAGAGAAAAAAAAAACAAAATCAAAGAACTATAAATATGGACTTTTCAAATTTGAATTTTGAAATTAAGATGTGACATGAACTCAGGAGAAAAAAGCACAAGAGCTCTGCACAAAAACATCAAGTAAAACTTTTATCATGGAGGTTATTTCTCATTAATGTTAATTAGGCTCCTTCTGGGTTTGCAGGTTTTGCAAATTATCAAACCAAAAATAAAAACCTTAGGCTCAGCTCTCAGGCAAGTTTCCTCAAATTCTGAAGCTTCCATGGTTGCTCTTCTGGTGTCGTTGCCTTTGTGACATTTCTATGTAACTAATCTATGTTACTAATTAGATTCCATCATGAAGCATGGTTTCAATCATTTTCTGTCCAACACCGGCATCTTTGTTTGTGGAGAGATGCATCATCCCCCAACCGACCACGAATGCATGCGGAGTAATGAGTTAGAGTGGTCTGATTTCCTTTTTATGAAAGTTAATTGGAAGCGTAACTTTAATCTTTGTCACAGAAACCTGATTAACCCATTGTCTGTCTTACCTTTGCAATAAAGAATTCCTTTCAACATATATTTGGTTTTAGATTATCAAGAAGCATAAAAGAGAAACAGTCTGAGAATTGCAGGTCAAAATAGTCTCACACTGGAGATAAACACATGTCCTCCATCATGTGTTCGAACAGAGCAGAATGAATCAGAGCTGTGTGGCCTTGGGCAAATCCTTACCGTCTCTGAGCCTCAGTTTTCCTCACTTTGCCTTCTCTGACTCTGCCAGGAAGAGTTGTCTCCCTTCTAATTTTTCCCAGCACAGGACGTGGCGACCAGGGGAGCAGCACAGAGCACAGTGATCCGGTAATTTAGTACCACGCACATTGTCTCCCTCTATGAGACTGTGCGCATCTGGGAATTGTGAAGTATATCTTTGTTTCCTTAGCACCTAGGCCACTGCCTGGCCTGCAGGATATCTCAAAAAAGATTTGTTGAATAATTGAGTCGGTGAGTGAATGAATGAAAGAATGAGTGAATGAACGCTATATTATATATTGCCGTGTGTAACACATCACCCCAAAACTTAGTGGCTTGAAACAACACACATTTATTATCTCATAATTCCGGTGGGTCAGGAAGCTGGGCATAGCTTAGCTGGGTCTTCTTTTCCTCACAGGCTACAGTCAAGGTATTGGCTAAAGCTACAGTCCTCCCAACGAGGGCTGGATCTGCTTCCAAACTCACTCCATGGTTGCTGGAAGGATTCGGTTCCTTGCGGGCTATTGGACTGTGCCTTTCCGACATGGGACTGGGACTTCCCAGTAAGGCAGCTTGCACCAGCAAGAGAGAGAGGTAGTTAGGAAGACAGAGTTTGCTATAATTTTTATAACCTAATCACCGAATTGACATACCATAGCTTTTGCTGTGTTTCATTTGTTAGAACCGAGTTACTAGGTTCAGACCCCACGCAACAGGGAGAGATTCCACAAGCATGTGAGTATCGAGGTGGGGATCCTTGGGGGCCATGTCAGAAGCCGCCTCCCACAGATGCCTACTTCACAAGACTACGGGAAAGTTCAGAATGAGACAATGTCTGTGAAAGATACCATATGCTTGCTGCTTGCTTTCCCATGACTGTTCTTTTTCCTAGAATGAACTTCCCCATGTCCTACTCTTATTTCATGTTTTAGCTTAAGTGCCCCCACCTCTGAGGGGCCTTCACTGAACATAGAAGTATGATATTTGAGCCATTCTTTTAACCCAGCACCAGATTTTTTTTTTTCCCCTTTCTGGCACAAATTGCCATCCAGAATTATTTCACTTGTTGTCAGTCTCCTCCATGAAAAAGTAAGCTCCGTGAGAACAGGATCCCTGTGTGTCTGATCTCTCCTCTCTCACCAGTGCCTCACACATGCTAGGCCTCAGGAACCATGTGTTGAAAAAGAAACTGTATTTTTAGATCCCATTACAGTGTGTTTGTGTTGTAAAATTAGCACCAGTTGGAATCATCATCCTTCAAATAGTTTTCAGGGACTTGGAATAGAGCCGTCCTATGGAAGGGTCTCTGCTGAGATTTGAGATTATGCATTCCAACAAGGCCAGCCCTCTTTGGGGTGTAAGTTTTTTTGTTTGTTTCTTTTGTTTTGGCCGCACCACGCGGCACGTGAGACCTTAGTTCCCCAACCAGGGATCGAACCCATGCCCCCCTGCCATGGAAGTGTGGAGTCTTAACCACTGGACCTCCAAGGAAGTCCCTAGGATATAAGTTATTAATAAACTGCAATGACAAATTTGGCTTACTAATTTGAGAGTTAAGAAAATGTGGAGGCACTATCATACAAATGATAGTGGCATTTGTGTTTGCTCTTTGTCACCTGCCTTCCCTGCCCTCTCCTCCAAGCTTCATACCTTTAAAGTAGCCAACAGCCTTGCACCCCCGTGCCATCACTCGCAGCTCTGCCCCTGGCCTCAGCAGTAAGGGCTACATTGTCCAGTTCTGTAAAAGCCCCTATTGATTGAGTAATAACTACATGCCAGGCATTGTACTAAAAATTTTACATGTGTTCTTCCCAATTCTCACCATAACTTTTATGCAGGAGACTGAAGTACAAATAAGTTAAAATAAAAAAATTAGGGCAACCAGACTTTTCAGGCCAAGCTAATTCCATCACCACCACCCACTCACCAAGCCCTCTCCCCTTCCCAAGGCATATTAGAAAAGACTGAAGATGGGAGTCAGCAGGAGGTCTGGGTTCTGGTCCTGGTGATCACGTTACCTTGAGTACATCACTTATACACCTCTGTCAAATATGATCATCTCTTCGAAGGAGGGCTGTTAGCAGTTCAGCTCAGGCTTTGCCCACGTGTATCAGGCTGTCAGAAGCCTGGATCCAAATGGACATCTCATACCCGTGTCAAATTCCCCTTCCTTTCCAAGCCTCTGCACTGAAGTGTTTAATGAGCCAGACTATAGATTTTTCTGTAATGTTACCAGAAGACATGAGGCTGGTGTAGAACTCAGTGGCAACTGTGGCAGTTTGGGATGGAAGACAGAACGAGGTATCTTGAGGAGAGAGATGTCTTGTTTCTCCTGTAGTGTCTAGACTTCAGGCCGGCTCAGCCCCTGGGGATACCCTTAGCAAGGGTAGTCAGCAGATCCTCGAGGCAGAATGTTGTTTGGTCCTAATGTGGCTTGGTGTCCAAGATAACCATGTGTGGTGACAGATAAACATGGTGCCTGTAGCATGCACAGGCTTTATGGGTGCATTGGCTGACGATAGGGACCCAGGTGTGGGGAACGGGTTTAAGAGGGTGAGGGAAACTCAGTATTGGGCTAGAGTATTATTGGCATTCTTGTGGGGGTTGCCCTGTGCATTGCAGAGTGTTTAACAGCATCCCTGTTTACTCCCGAGATGCCAATAGTTCATACACTCCTCCATTTGTGACAACCAAAAACATTTTTGTTGTCATAAATGTGGGACACTAAGCCGCATTAGGACCGATTTTTAGTACAATGACTGGCATTTCCAAATATCCCACAGGGGAGGGGAAAAATCACCATCAGCTGAAAACTGCTGGACCATCAGTAGAGACGTGGTATGGTCAGGACTGGCTAGATAGGTTGTAGTAACAAACCACTCCAACATCTCAGTGGCTAGAAAAAGCAAGAATCTGTTTCTTGCTCATGCTGTATGACAGCTGTAGAGTAACAGAAGGACTCTGGACTTTACAGTTACTCAGAGGCTCAGGCTGATGGAGTAGCCAGCATTTCCAGTGTCACGGGTGTCATGACAGAGAGGATAGAGAACTTTTGTGAGTCTCAAACCAGCAATTAAATGCTTCATCCCAGAAGTTTCACACCACTCGCTCTCACAACCCTGGGGTTATGGCTAGATTCACAAACCACAAGGAGACCAGGAAGTCTAGCCTTACCATGAGTCCAGCAGAGAGAAGAACTAGAAATATTTAGCAAGTAGCATTAATGACCATTAGAGATGCAAAGGAGGTCCCATTTCCTTGACCTAGAATGAGAAAGTGTTAAAGGCAGAATATACAAGGTTAGCCAGTATTTCCAGAAAACAACGACAAGAATAGCTGTGATGTAATAATAACAGCAATTTAGATCGTGCTTATTATGTATCAGATAATCTAATGTGCTGAGTCCTTCCTTTCATTTTATAGATTGTGAAACTGAGACACGGAATGCTTAAGTAACTTGCTTAGAATCACAGAGCTAGTAAGTAGCAGGACTGAGATTTGATCGCAGGTCTCTCTGACATTAAAGACTGAGCACTTAAACCCCACTTTACAAATCAATGTGGCTGTTGTGCAGACCACTTTCTCTCATTACGGGGCTGAATGAACAAGTTGTCTCTCCAGTAAGTAACCTGCTCTGCACCTTTGTGGTTTCAGTTGGAGTTGTGATTGGGGTATGTTTGCAAACTTGGTCCATCCTTCCATTCCTTGATCATTTTTCTTAAAGAATCCCACTGTCTTAGAGCACTTGGAAGAGAGCCATCAGTCACTCCAAAATTGGGTAATCATGCTCAGAATGATTCCAGATACTCAGAGACAGCACTGAGTCCCACATCGATTTGGGTACTGAGAAAACAGACTCCTACACTGTCAGAAAATGAGCTCCACAGTGTGAATACTTGAGGATGCTGTAACCACCCCACTCAAATATACCTAGTGTTTCTAGATCCCAGATGCTAAGGCCAGAGGGCTAATTACAAAAGCTAGTAGCTATACCAATGACTAACATTTATGCTAGGGAAGGTTACAAGCATGCATTGTCTTATGCAGATAAATATGCTTAATATTACCAGTTTTTGTTTTAAAATCGGCTTTAATAGATTAATAGGTTACTTGAGGGCACACATATTTTTGAGTCTTTGGTATGTAATGTATATTGTCCGTCACCAAGAGCTTATACAGTAGTATTGGGGAGGAAGAAATTTTCCAGTATTACCATGTTTTGGATACGAGAAGACTAAAGCTGAGAGAAATGAACGATCGGGTTTTTGGAGGGATTTCAGATTTGATTCCAGATGTCAAGCATTTACCCATTCTAGTGGTTGTGTGAAACTGCTTAGCGTTTTAAATCTACACACACCTCTTCCATGCTCCTAAGACAAGCTTACAAAATTTATTTCTAAGAGAAAGGGGAATAAAAGACAGAGATTGATGTCATTTTCTTTTCCCCTTGGCCCAAGGGGAAAATTCATCATATCTAAATACAAACATTCAGACTTTCCCAAGCAGCCTTCAGAATGAGAGAACTCAACCATTTACTCAAGGTATTATCATTGAAAGAAACTTCAGATTTGGATATGAAATGACACTGGGTCCAAAGGCTCCTTTAAGTTCAAACTCCAGTTTCCAATGCCCTATGTGAGGGGGCTGTTAAAGATCTTTGGTAATAATTATTGTTGAGAGAGAAAGTTAAAGGAATGAGGATGTAGTAGGCAAAAGAAACGCCGAGACACGACTCTTAGTATCTTCCAAAGAATTTAAATGAATTTATTTAAGGAAAAAGTGAGCTGAGCGTTAGATTTAAGAAAGACTTCCCTAATTAAGTTGGAAACAGATTGTTAAAGGTAATGAGGAGCATATAGCATCTCTCTTCCTACCAGATTCTGAGAAGAGAGCAATCCCTGCCACGGCAAAGAGCCAGTACAGCGCAGAGAGCCTGGACTTTGCAGACAGTTGCTTCTGGATTTGAATTCCAGCCCCTGTCGCTCACCAGCTGTGTGACTTTGAGTGGGGACGTCACCTTACAAAGCCTCAATTTCCCCACCTGTGCAAAAGCAGAACAGTAAAATATGCTCTTCCGACCTTGTAGGATTATATGTGTAACTGAAAAATATCATGTTTCAGTGGCCATTTATAAATTGACAGGAGCTACGCAGACACAAGTTCAACCAAAATTGAGCTCATGGTGTTTCTTAAAACCTACCCTGCTCCTGAAATTTACAGAGAAAGAACAAGACCACCAATCAGAATGTTCTCATTTTAGTTTCACTCCAGGTACAAGTGAACTAAGTATTTGGGGAGAAGCTTTATTGGGATTTCCATTTTCTGTGTCCAGTGTCCGCTAGATGAATCACAGGCTCCCAGGACTGAGATAACAGCGTTCGCTTCTAAATAAATGTTAGTCTTGTCCCTCAAGACAATGGATATAAAAGGCCTCCATGGTGTTCTCATTCAGAGTTGTGTTAGTATTATTGTTTACAAAACCTTTCCCTAATGGGAAATCGTGTAGGAAGCCCCACATCTCTGCAGGTGCCACTTAAACAGGGCATTGGCCACTTTCCCAGACAGCTGTTGAAAAGAACAATGTCTCTTTTGTTGAAGAGGTTGCCCATTTTAGAGTCTGTGACTATTGCTATGGAGATGACTGTGAAGTCAGAGAAAAACTAGGTACTAGGATTTTCAAATCAACGTTTCTCTCCAGATTGTCCACCAACTGAAACTGTTCTCGAGGATTAGTTTCGCCTGTTCTAAACTTCCTGTAAGTGAATTATTAAATGTAAATCTAACTCTGTGTGTATTTCTCCTCTTGCGTCTGCCTTCTTTTTCTCAACTATGCATCCATGAGATGTATTTTTATTGTTGCAGGTAACTAAGAGTAGTTCATGCTCCTTCATTCCAGTATGTGAACACACCAAAATTTATCCATCCTACTCTTGATGAACATTTGGCTTATTTCCAGTGTGGAGATACTGTGAATAAAACTCTTCTGAATACTCTTAGACATGCTATTTGATGGGTGTTAGAATCAATTTTGGGGTAGATACTTAGAAGTGGAATTTGGAATCATGAGACAAATAGATATGCAGTCATCCTTCGGTATCCATGGGGTACTGGTTCCAGGACCCGCTGTGGATGCCAACATCCCCGGATGCTCCAGTCTCCTGATTGGCCCACAGTACCGCAGGTTCTGCTTCTGGTTGGTTGAATCCACGGGTGCAGTACCATGGATACAGAGGGCCAACTGTACAGATATTCAGATGTTCTTCCTCAGTAGATACTGTGTCAGACTGTTTTCCAGAGTAGTTTTACCAATAAACTGCTATCAGCAACGTAAGAGAATCTGGGTGCTTCACATTTTTACGCACAGATAGGCCTTATCTATGCCATCTTAAAGCAATGACTTCTTAAAAAAGAGTTGCCTGTTAAAACCTGTATAATTCCACACAACTCTCCCAAATCCCTGCCCATACCAGATAAAACCAAAAATAGAGCAAGAACTTGACTCTCTGGTGGATGGTTCTTCTGGTCTTACTGTGACATTATAAAAGAAAGGGAATTTTTGTTTGAGGGTGTACTGGTTGCTAGCAAAAATGTAAAGGAAGCAGAAGGGTTAATTACTTTGAGCTAAATATTGTTTTTACTTTCTTTTGCCAGAATCCTGTATTGTTTATCACTAGCCATTGATTGCTGCACTTAACGGGTCACTTGAAAATATTGCACATCTCCTGCATAACTAGAAACTGAGCGATCCTGGGTCCCTGTAATTAAGGATAAAGCAAGTTCGCCTTCCTAGTAGAATATATCTCATGTCGTAAGATAATTCTGTGTCTCCTTCTGTGAAGGCCAGGTCAATAGTTCCTGCCAGCAGTAGGCAATACTCCATCCCTCTGACATCTGTGGCTAAGGCCTGGTCTACTGGGTACCTCGGGATTGTTTTTGTTGAGTCTGAGGCATATGACTCTTTCATTTCATCTAGAGCCAGAGTTATATTTCATATCGGATACAGGAGAGTCAAGAGTTTCAGTTTGGGCAGAGAGGTATAAATGCATTTTGCCATGAAGCGCTATGAAGGAAATTAGTATAATTACTCTTCCAAATGGATGAATTCAGAAGCCCCTCTGTGGACCCAAAGTGGCCATTTCTTTCCTGTCCCCCTACCAGGGTGGATCTATGCCGGGTGGGAGTCACCAAAAATAGCTGCAGAGAAAGCCACTGCCCATCGACAGCAACTTGCTGCACCACCCTTCAGTTATCTAAGGATGGAGCTTAAAGATATCCACATGGCTCCTTCCTCAGCCTGTTTCTCAACCCTGTCCCTTCCTTCTTCTGGGCCTTTTGTCAGAGTTGCCTCCTTCCTGAGAGACGTTAACCTGTCTTTAAAATGGGAAATGGTGATTATATCTCCTGGTAAGGCAGTGAGTATCACGCAAAGTCCTATAGACCAGCTCTGCCACTGCTGCTGAGATTCCAATGGTCTGTCTTTGGGAGGGTGACACCCCCAGAGCGTCAACTGAGGAACAGGGACTAATGGCCCGTTTTTAGCAGCTGGCCCAAACTTAATCACCAGGCCTTACCCGCAGTGTGAACTAAGTAGTGATAATGGCAAACACACCAGTTCTTCCTATATGCCAGGTGGCATCTAAGCATTTTGCACATATTAACTCCTTTAACCATCATCCAACCCTGCGAGGTGGGTGCGGTTATCATCTCTGTTTCACAGTTGAGGAAGCGGAGGCACAGAGTTGTTAAAACTTGTCCAAGGTCGCACAGCTAGTTCGTGCTAGAGTTTGGGTGCAAACCCGGTGGATCTGGCTCTGCTACACTATACTTTCCCTTTGAACACTGATGGAAGAATTTACCCGGGTTCCAGGTTATTGTTATGTCTGTTCTCACAGAGAAAAGTCTAGACCTGCACTGTCCAATGCAGGAGCCGCTAGTGATATGTTGCTATCAAATTTAAAATTAATTAGAATTTACTAAAAACAAAAACTCCGCTCCTTGGTCACACTAGCCCTATTCCACATGCTCGTCAGCCACGTGGGGCTATGGGCTACCATCTTAGCACAGACGTGGAACATTTCCATCAACGAGGACATCTCTGTTAGAATTTAGATTTGGAATAAGGCAAGCACGATGGAGAAGTCCAGGTCAGGTGTTGAGAACAAGATCGGGAACTCAGATGCTGGCAGTCCAGGAGATGGGAAAGGAGGCAAGGCGGACAGATGCAGCCTTCCAGCTGGCCTGCAGGGCAGCCAGCCTCGCGGGGAGCATGTAGCTTCCTGGCTCACAGCAGTGTCGGCAGCCACGTGGGCCTGGGGTTCAAACCCGGGCTCAGTCAGGAACTCAGTGTGTGACTCAGGAGAGTGACTTCACTTCTCTGTGTTTCCCTTGTCCTGTGTGTTTCACCTTATCCTGAGGATAGTTGAGGGGCTGTTGCAGGTTTTCAGCAGTGGGGAGGTGTGATGAGATTTGCCTTTTAGGAAGGTGTCTTTTGGAGGTTTCGTGGAGATGGCTGGTGAAAGAGAGATGTCAGTCAGGGAAATAAGTTAGGGTGCTGGTGCCCACAGGTGGGCCCTTGGACTGGTGACAGTTCTTGGCAGAATTGTCACTGAGGCATCGAGAAATGAGGAAAGTAACGACTGTGTGTGTGTGTGTGTGTGTGTGTGTGTGACCATGTAGGTGAAAATTCCACTGTTTCACTTGTACTTTCTTCAGAAGCCCTTATCATTCAGAAACTACTGCTTTTCTACTTTTTTGATGTTAAAATGCTTTTGTTTGTGAAATAATGCTTATAGTATCATAGTAGGTGGTAGGGGGGTTTTGGGGGGTTTTTTTATTTGTTTTTTTGGTATCCTTACTAGACAAGACAAAATGTATGTCAATGCCTTCGTTTGTTTTTAAGTTATTATTTCCTAGTCTGTGAAGTCCCCAAATCTGAGAACTGCTGAGTTAGACAGTTTGGCGGTGGTGCCCAGGTGAGACTGATGAGTTCTTAGGGGAAGGAGGAGGTGCGTTTCAGAGCAAATGCGATAAGCCAGAGACGAGTGGATGGAAAAAAATCAAGGGGTGGGGAGTAAAGAAAAGAGGATGATTTCCAAAGTGTCTGTGGTTTCTCCCTGTGTGTGTGTGGAGCAGGGCGAGCGAGGATTGACCTGAAGTCCTGCAGACATGCCTTCACTTCCATGTCACCCCTGTTCCTTGGGAGCTCCTAGCCATCCATCCTGAGCACACGCACATCAAGGTGACGTGCATGCAGGGGAACAGTTGGCCCCCATCCCATGGCACCAGAAAACCACAGACAGGGCGCCCTTGGACACAGCAGGACTCAAATGAGGCCACCTGACCTGTGATACCCTCCACCCCGTGCCCTTCCTCTGCCCTGGGGAGAAAAGGCTCTCTACAGCACCTCCGTGAATCTTGCCTTTCTGTAAGACAGTGGCTACCTGCCCCTGGGCCTCTCAGACAGAGCCTGCAGAGGAGGAAAGGGCACTGCCTGGCTCCCGGGCAGCAGACTTCTTGTATTTTAAGCAGCATATGCAAATTAAATTAGCAAGGGTTCCACTTCATCTCCTGAGCAGCTCAGCCGCACTCCCCAATAATTCCCAAGCCAAACTGACCCAGTTTGAAATTAAAATCAGGTTTATTTTTAGAGAGATATATTTTCCCCTTGCCTCAATCTCAGTGGATGTTTTTTCTGTTTGGCCTGAAAAACATCCGAGTACATTATCCCCAGACCTGCTGAGCCCTTCTGACAGCCACTTGACAGATAAAAGGCCTCGTGGAGTTGAGCTCATGTATATTCAGATGGCGGAGGCAAGCCCCTCACCCTGTGCTGCCAAAGGAGGGCTGTGTACACTGGGTCCCTTTTTCTCCACCTGTCTGCCAATCTTAAGGCTGGCATCAGGGTCCCTTGAACTGGCAAAATCTAAGCGTTTAAGGTGATTTAGAGCCTGGTCACAGTCTGGTACAGCAGAGTCTACTGGCATTCATTGGAGACCTATAACATCTCCTCTTGATAAAAATTACCTCTTTGCAGCCAAGTCCAAGAACATTTTTCATCCCAGCTGAAGGCTCTGTACTTTGCCTTATAGTACTTTCTACAAGGAATTGTTCACAGAATTGTGTGGTTAACATCTGGCTCTTTTCTTAAAAGTGGAATCTCCCAGCCACCTCTGACGTGCCCAGCAGCATCCCCAGAGCCTAGTACTATGACAGGTTCTTAGCAGTGAGTGAGGTTAGCTGCTAGACCAGTGGCTCTCAGATGGGAGCAGTTTGGACATCTATCTCCTCCAACCCCTCCCAGATATTTTCAGTATTTGGAGACATTTGGGGTTCAGCTAGGGGAAGGTGTGCTACTGGAATTGGGTAGAGGCTAAAGGCCATGATGGTGGTAAACATCCCACTGGCACAGGACAGGTCCCACCACAGAATATTACCAGCCCCAAATGTCATTAGTGCTGAGCTTGAGGACCCGGTGCTGGATAAATCCGTTCATGTGTGGTTCCACCTGAGCTGAGCAGGCCTGCTCTCTCCATGATTAGCAGCACAGGAGTTTTGGAGTAAGACAGAGTCAGGGTCCACCTCTCACAAGCCAGCTGACTTTGCACAATTTCCTTGACCTCCCTGAGCCTAATTTCTGCGTCTGTAAACTGAGAATAAAAACATTACCTCCTTTATACCACTTTTGTGTGTATGCGAGATTGACATGAGGTAATTCCTCTAAAGCTTATAGAACCATACCGGACACATGGTAACTTTTCAATAAATGCTTATCATTCTTATTATCATTATTTTTCTTCTTCTTGTTACCTTTTTTTTTTTCCTGTTACTTTTTAAACAGAGAAGTCTGGATTTAGCTCTTACATGTCAGGATAAGCTACACTGGGCTGTAGTAACAAACAGCCCCTAAATCTCAGTGGCTTCAAAGACAAGGGCTTCTTTTTCTTTTTCTTTTCTTTTAAGTTTTTTGTATTTTTTTTATTGAAGTATAGTTGATTTACAATGTTGTGCCAATCTCTGCTGTACAGCAAAGTGACTCAGTTACACACATATAGACATTCTTTTTTTGAATATTCTTTTCCATTGTGGTTTATCACAAGATATTGAATATAGTTCCCTGTGCTCTACAGTAGGACCTTGTTGTTTATCCATTCTATGTATAATAGTTAGCATCTGCTAATCCCAGACTCCCTATTTTTCTCTTATGTTACGTGTCATCCACAGGTGGTCAGGGGAGCTCTGTTCATAATAATTACTCATTGATCCCGGTCAATGGTGCAGCCCCAGGTTCAAATGATGTCCCCACTGTGCCAGAGCAAAAGAAAGCTCTGGTGGGTCTTGAGCCAGCAAATAAAGCTCCCACCCTGAAAAGGACAGACATATAGCACATGGGTTCACAACTCATTGGCCATGCCCAGTCACATAACCCCACCCAGTCCCGCAAGTTTTAGGAAGTTGACTCCTATCATGTTAGCTTAGGTACGGAGCTGAATAGGTTTCATTCAAAGGACAAATGACCAGCACAGACCACTGGCATATGGTAGGATGAACTTTTTCTTTTGATGATGGCTGCATTTTTCAGGATGTGTATTTTCCAGGAAAATACCACGCTTATTTACAGATTATCCAATTATATTTAACAAATACTTGCTGAAGGTGGGCATTGTGCTAGGCACTGGGTATATAATGGTAAGCAAAAACAGAATATCCTTGTACCTGTGTACCTTACAGACCTTCAGGGGAAACCAAGATTAAGGATCTCACCAATGAGTTTGTAGTATTAAATTGAGATAAAAACTCTAAAGAAATAGGTCTCTGTGGGGGAATCTGGTATAGCTTAGGGGATCAGGGGTAGCTTGTGTTAACTGATCTTTGAGTTTGGTATGTAAAGGCTGAGCAACATTCACTAAGTGAAGTAGAGGGTGAATGAGAAAATTGTAGGACAGGGGAAACAGTATATGCAAAGGCCCTGGGCCAGGGGAAGGACTAAAAGTATGAGGGGTCTGTTGGCAAGAGTAGGTTAGAGGAGAGGCATGGTGGCTGGTGGAGCTGGAGAGGCAGGCAGGGACCAGGCCATGAAGATCCCAGGCGAGACCTGTTTAGGATCTGATTCTTTATCTGCACTATAAGCTGAAGCCTTTGAAGGACTTAATGCAAGGGGTTGGCATAGGAACCCAGAAAACATGCCCATGAACTCTGAACTTACCAAGGAATCCTTGTGTTTGGAAGGGCCCTGATTCCTTTCCCTCACCAGCAATGTTCTGAAATCACAGGTCCTTACTTTACCAGCAGCATTTAAGGTAAACACTCTGAGCCTCTCTCCAAACCTGAATCCCAGAGCCACCTTCTATACAGCTAATGTGTCACTTTCTTTGTACTTCTCACGCTCAAGGAGGCCACCCGCAGACTATGGAAAGGAAATGACATAGCCTCATAGCAGTGCAACTGCCTACAGGGAGCAGAACATTGCTAATGCAGCTGACAATAGGCTGTTTCCTCCTGGAAATGTGGGTTGCACTCAGGCTGTCAGACAGGGAGGGTTGGATGTGTCACCTCCTTAGCCTTGGAGAATTAGAGTTTCCAGATCTCCTGCCAAAACTGTTGTGAGTCACTGAGCCCACCCAGTCTCACATCTATGTCTTTACATAGATGTGAAGAATAGAGCAACGGTTACTCAACTTGGAAGCATCCAGGATTCTCAAACTAGCATTCTAGGAATTTCACCTGGCTATAGTAGAGGAGAGAGTCTGGCTGTTGCCCTTCAGACTTGGACAGAAAAACAGCAAGCTCTCTGGTCATTTTCCTTTGGGTTGAAAGATGCAGTTTGGAAACTGTATAAGGGTAGAAATTGCTTAACCTTTGCCCCCTCAGTAAAAAGTTCTGGTTTATAGTGGGTCCTCAAACATTTAAATAGATTGTTTGCAATGCATGATTTGTTCATGAACATAGCCATCATTTATGGAGAAGCTGCAATAAGCCAGATACTGTGCTGGGCGCTGGGAATGAGATAGATGTGAACAGAACACATGCGTTTTTAGTTCTATAGAGCTTTCGTTCTGGTGAAAGAAGATGGACAATAAACATGTAAATAATTAAATAAGATAATTGTGGATGGTAATAAGTGTTATAAATAAGATAAAAGAAGACTATGGGATGGAGTGTCAGGGAGAGGAGGAATGATTTCTTTAGCTGGAGTGGCCAGGAGAAGAGTCACACTAAGAGGTGACATTTGGCCCAAGAACTAAATCATGAGAAAGAGGCAGCCATGAGTTGTGTAGAAACAAGTTTCCAGGTGGAGGGAACAGCAAGGACAAAGTGACTGTGAGGTGTCTTAGGAGCGTGGAAGACAGAAAGGTGGTAAAAAATGTCAGAGGTTGGGCAAGACCCAGATCTTATAGGGTCTACTAGTCTATGATTATGAGTTTGGATTGTGTTATATCTGCAGCAGGATACCATTGGTGAACTTTAAGCAGAGCAGTAATTAGATTTCATGTATGCCTTGAGAACACTCTATTTTGTGGAAACTAAGCTGAAGGGTGAGCAAGCATGGACATAGGGAAACCAGGGGGCAACCTGAGCAGTTGTCGCATGAGAGATGATGGTGGTTTGGAGATGCTGAGAAGCTGTCAGATTCAGCAGAAAGTACAGATATAGGACCAGAAAGAATGACTGCTAGACTAAATATGGAATGTGAGGGAAAAGAGGATGATCCCCAGGTTTTAACATGTGAGCAATGGGATGGTTGTAAGTGTTGTTAAAGATGAGAAAAGAGCAGGTTTGGGGGTAGGTGCAGTCAAGGTTTCTCTTTTGTGCAAGTTAACTTTGATACTTCTTTTAGGTATCCAAGTGCACATGTTTAGGAGACATAGACATATGTATGGAGCACCGGGCTGCAGATGCAATTGAGGTATTCACTTGTGTAATAAATACCAAATATCACAAAACTAATATGCGTCGTTACCAGAACATTCGACATTTCTCTTTTCTTTCATTCAACAAATAATATGTTTACTATGACAACGTGTGATTTTGTATTGAACTCTAGCAGATATAGTCTCATTTTGGTTTATGAGGGACAAGTAATACAGCTCTTCATTGATTGTTTCATCTGTCTAGTCTTCAGTGTAATGGGTCTAGCGAAAGAGAGGGGAATGAATTGGAGATATTGGCACATAGAAGAAGAAAGGCACAAAATCAATCAGTTTCAGTGGGTCGATTTTCCATGGCTGTTTCTACAAGAGTAAATTGCCCCTGCCACTGAGAAATTCTGAAACAACCTGAGATTGAAGAGCTGGCTTGGATGCCTGCACTGTGGACTTCACCAGTCTTGTAATTATCTGTCTGTCTGGAGTTGATCTGATGAGCCATTAATATTTCTAGAATCTGAATTGGTACCATCAGGAAATTAGAAAAATGGGGTCATTTGGTCCGTGAATGCTAGATTTTCAGACTTTGTGATGCTTTGACTCTCTGCAAAACACAAACTAATTCAGCCAAAAAAAGTCAGTCAAGCTAAGTGATAGTAGATAGTCAAAGCAAGTAGGTGACGAGGGACCAATATACTCTTCAGCTAATTGTTCTTATAACCTGCAAGTCTGATGTAAAAGATAAAGATCATGTCATCTTTCTGCCCCAATTTTGTCATTTTTAGAGATTTGATTTTGATATAGACAAGTGCTAGAAAATAGCAGTAAAAGTCTTCTTGTTTGGGTGACAGTATCTAATGTAATGGCACCTTCAGAAAATGGCAAAGTGCTTTGATCTGTCAGACTGTGTAGCAAGCAAATGATACAGAGTATTCCAAGTCTGCATAAAGATCTGGCTCACATTTTAAAAACTGTCATTCAGGAACCTGGACCCTAAGCTTTCTGGATTTTTCCAGAAATTCTCCAATCATTCTCTAGTGGCTCTAGATTTACAATACTATAAATTGAAATGTCGTCTTGTGCCTTGCAATCTATTGTTCTCTCATCTGTGAACAAGAGATACATATGAATTTGCATTATCTGATAGTATTATAAATGCTACACTGAATTTTAAATTACTAAGCAGAATGTCTTAGTATTTCATTTTAAAAGACCTTATATATGTGCAAGTAGCATTTCTATTTAATGTGCATATGTTAATATGTGGCAAGGATTCCTAACACTCAAGAAGACTGTCTTTTACTGGAAATCAGCATAGTTATGGTCTTTTGTGACTTGAATGTAATTTAATGCCTAATTCCTGTATTTATCGAATTTCTTTTAGCCACAGTATTCTAAGGAAGAAAAACAAGCTCCCCAAAACATATCAAAAACACAATAGCCATTCAGTGAATGTTGAATGAATACATACCTCAAAACATTTTATATGTTATTCATAATTATAATAGTAGTAGTTAACCCTTGCTCAGTTTTATAGTATCTCAGGCTCCAGGCTCAGTACTTTACAGAGATTGTCAATTTAGTATTCAGAAAAATGTTATTATCTTGATTTTAAAGATGGGAAAATTGAGCTATAGAGAAGGTTAAAGTAACTTGTCCGAGGGCCAACAGCTGAGTAGAAATGAGACGCATGCAGAGGGCATTCAGAGCCTAATAAATATTGTAGACATGGGCTAAACCGAAGACATTAATTTCATGACACAGATCTATCATATATGTAAAAGAATATATGGGATGTGTAAAGAAGAATAAAATGACCGCCTAACACGTAGCTTAAGAAATGCATTTCACCCTTTTTGTTTAACTTTTTACTCTGGAGATTCTCTCACACGTGCTAAAGTTAGAGTAGTATAGGAAGCCCCCGTGAAGCTCAGCTTGTATCACCTGTCACTAAACGAGTTAGGGTCTTCCATGTTTCATCTGTGTCCCACCTCAACCTCTACCCTTAGACTATTTTGAAGCAAGTTTCAGACATCTTATCATTTGTATATATATGTCTTTAAAAGATAGGAGCTCTTTAGAAAGTAATTATCGTAGCCACAGAACCCTTATCACACCTTCAACACATTTACAAATGTTCTGTATCATGTAATATCAAATGGGATCCCATTTTCCTATTTCTTTTTGTGTAGGCACCTCAGCTTTTTTTATCGTTTGTTTGAATTGCTCTGTGAATGAGGTTTATACATTGTGAATGGGTGCTATATCCCTCAAGTCCCTTTTTAATCTATAAGTAAAAACTTTACTTTTTTAAATAAAAGCTTTGCTGACCCCAGTAAAAATCAATAAGGATATTTTGCATCAGCAAAAACTTGAAATGACAAAAATATTGAGCTCTTGGGCGTCTTCTCTTTAAGACTCTAGGCTAACCATCTCTGTTTCTACCTGTGAATTTTCTCAAATACTGATTTTTTTAAAATTTGTGTTTTCTACCGATTTGATTGGTGTCTTTGAACCACTTGATATTTTGCAAGCAGGCTTCTCTTTTTTTGTCTTAGGACTCTCTTGCTTTGCACAAAGCAGTCTCCTCCCCCTCCCTCATTCCTTCCCTTTGCATTTGGGATTAGCCCTGCACTGATTGGATTTCCTAGAATTTCTTCTGGCCTCCATCTCACCACAGCTAAACAGCAGTTCCAAAGCAGTGTGTGTGTGGGGGGGGGCAAAGCTCCCTTGTTAGGCCCCTGAAATTAGCCAAATGGGGATTCTAGTTCCTCAAACGATCTCTCCAAAATTAGGAATTTGGGTGTTGCAAAAAAAAAAAAATGGGGCACGAGAGGATGGTCATGTCCCTGGTCTCAGGTGAGTCCCTGGGACTGGGCACCAAGTGAGGGTCCTTGGCTTCACAGAGGAAGGAACTCAAGAGCAAGCTGAGGTACAGTGAAAGCAGATTTGTTCAGGGAGATACACACGCCATAGACCATCTCAGTAGCTGAGACGCCAAGGTACAGGGCTGTCATGGTGGCTGTGCGCGTGTCATTTAGCATATGCTAATGTATTACAATGAGAGTATAATGAGGCTCAGGGTCTACTGGGAGTCGAATCTTCTGCCATTTTAGGCCAAGTTGGTTCCAGCCAGTTTATGTCATGTTCTCCAAGTCTATGTCATTCTTTTAAAGGTTGAGCCCAGCACCCTTCCCTCCTGTCTCATGGGTAGTATAGGGTAGCAAAATGAACAATTAATTAAACATGATATTAAGCTATTTAATATTGTACATGCAATTCCTTCATTATGAGAAGGATTTTAAAATTCAACTACTGTACTTTGTAACAGCGAAGTTAAAAGAAACTTCCAAAGTTTCTTTGTTTGCTTGCTGTAACTGTACCAACTAACTGTGACCTCACGTATGCATCAGTGTTGAAGAGCTTTTTGGTATAGGACAGGTTTTTGGTGGTCCCCAGCTTCTTAACTTAGTAGTTGGATGAGCATTAGTTACCTCATCTGTACAATGGGACTAATAAAAATACACAAACGCTTTGGTTGATGTAACCAAAGGTGAAGGTTTTGGACGGAAATGTAGAATTTAGAGAATCAAAGAAATAGCTATCAGCTAGATTCAGAAAAGAGAGAAAGCCAGGTGGCTATAGGGATCTAAGTAACAGGACCTAATGAAAAGTCCCCGCAGGTCACAACCCTTGAGAAGAATCAGCTCTAAAGAAAGATTCTAGGTCCCTGGGGCATAGTAGGGGTTAGGGTTGGGTCACCGTATCCTTCCTTGACAAGGCTCCTGAGTTGACAGGTCCCAGCATGACTGAACAGTGAGAAAGAGGTCGTTCTCCCTCCTCCCCCACCCCCTGAGGAAATTGTGGTCCTTTACCAGGAGAAAGAGGGTTGGTGTAGTTAGGGGACAAAATTGACAGTAAGGAAACAAATGCTCATCACATGAACTTGCAGAGTTTTAATGAGGATGAAAGAAGATAACACAGATAAAATTCACAGTGTCTGGCATTGGTAACAGCTCAGTCAGTGGCGGCCACTGTTATTATTACAATATAAAGGAGAAAATGAACGACAGTTCAGCCGTGATGCAAGCCTGTACAATCATTAGCAATTCCTTCACTATGAGAAGGTCCTGACATTATAACTCTAGAATTCTCAGAGTTGACCTGGTTTGATGTTGGATCATTTACATCCATTAACTTCATGACCTTCAGTCTTAACCTTTCTGGCCAATTCCTCCTGGTACAAAATGCTGGTGATAATACTGAGTTATGTCAGAGAACTGCTGTGGAGCACAATTTCTGACCAGTTGTCAAGGACTCCAGTGGAGTTAAAAGAATTGAGGCAAGTTGTATACAATCATAGTTTACATATTTTTTAGTGTCTTTTATTTATACCATACCTTCATTCAAAAAAAGATTTTTGACTATTCATATTTTGTGTAAATAACAATGATTCAACTCTTAACTAATCAAGTTAAGGATGCAAATTGGTAAAATGAAATTCAGAGGTGAGCAACAAGGTTTCCATTTTAATTCGTCACCTAAGAAACATGGATATAACCCAAATAGGAAGATAAACAAAGGGCAGAATCACTGAATAAATACAATATACAATAAACATTTGAAAAAAGTTTCAATATTGTCCGTAAGCAAAGAAATGCATTTTTTTTTTTTCAATTTTTTACTCTACTACAAGCTGATAACATCATTCTCAAAAATTTTTTAAAAAGAAAAATCTTTGCATAGGTCATGTGCATGTATTAGGAATTCTTTTATGAGAGTGAAAAGAAAGGATTTGTGATTTTTCTTCCAATTGTCTTATATTCTAAGTTACTTATCTGGGATCTAATTGGAAAATCATTAAAAATTAGGGTCACTAATCATTTAAATCTTCCTCTTAACAGACAAGAGCAATAGTGTTTCTGTCCTTCATAATTAATGTAATGAATACTAATTTTTACTTACTATACTAACTAGATTTGTGTGTGTGTGTGTGTGTATCTATGTGTGACTTTTGGTATCAATAGAACAAACATTTATAATACTCTCTCTAGCTTGCGTAATTATTTGAAAGTATAGACCTCATCTCAGAGACTAAGTCCAAATATAGTGTCCTGCAAGCCCAGGAAGATACAATTAAAGTTTACATTATAAATAGGTAGGATCAATATGCCAAGAACTCTGTAAAATTTAAAGGTAAGTATTTTCAGGTTGAATCTCTAAATTCTAAGACAAGCCAGAAGAAAAGCCTGGGTATGTATGAGGCTATAATGCAGAGTTATTAATTAGGATGTAGAGTATAAGGTTGTTCTATATAAACACTTAAAACTTTAGAATAAAAGCTGAGAGATAAAAGATTATTAAGTGACACTAGTGTGCATATTTCAGAACTGTTCAATATCATCAATAGTTAATCATTTTGAGTAGGCTACTGGAGAGGGATGGTGAATATATTTTTTCCTAAGACATAATAGTGTAAGTCTCAATTTTTTTTTTTTTTTTTTTTTTTGAGAAGAGAAAAACATTTTATTTTATTTTTTTTTTTTATTATTTTATTTTATTTTTTTTGGGGGTACACCAGGTTCAATCAACTGTTTTTATACACATATCCCCATATTCCCTCCCTTCCTTGACGCCCCCCCCTCGATTCCCCCCCACCCTCCCTGCCCCAGTCCTCTAAGGCATCTTCCATCCTCGAGTTGGACTCCCTTTGTTATACAACAACTTCCCACTGACTATTTTACAGTTGGTAGTATATATATGTCTGTACTACTCTCCCGCTTCTTCTCAGTTTCCCCTTCACCCCCCACCCCCTCCCATACCTCGAGTTCTCCAGTCCATTCTCTGTATCTGCTTCCCTGTTCTTGTCACTGAGTTCATCAGTACCATTTTTAGATTCCGTATATGTGAGTTAGCATACAATATTTGTCTTTCTCTTTCTGACTTACTTCACTCTGTATGACAGATTGTAGTTCTATCCACCTCATTACATATAGCTCCATCTCATCCCTTTTTATAGCTGAGTAATATTCCATTGTATATATATGCCACATCTTCTGTATCCATTCATTTGTTGATGGGCATTTAGGTTGCTTCCATGTCCTGGCTATTGTAAAGAGTGCTGCAATAAACATTATGGTACAAGTTTCTTTTGGGATTATGGTTTTCTTTGGGTATATGCCCAGGAGTGGGATTACTGGATCATATGGTAGTTCTATTTGTAGTTTCTTAAGGAACCTCCAAATTGTTTTCCATAGTGGCTGTACCAACTTACAGTCCCACCAACAGTGCAGAAGAGTTCCCTTTTCTCCACACCCTCTCCAACATTTGTTGTTTCCAGACTTTGTGATGATGGCCATTCTGATTGGTGTGAGGTGATACCTCATTGTGGCTTTGACTTGCATTTCTCTGATGATTAGTGATGTTGAGCATCTTTTCATGTGTTTGTTGGCCATCTGTATGTCTTCTTTGGAGAAATGTCTATTTAGGTCTTCTGCCCATTTGTGGATTGGGTTATTTGCTTTTTTGGTATGAAGCTGCATGAGCTGCTTGTATATTTTGGAGGTTAATCCTTTGTCCGTTGTTTCATAGGCAATTATTTTTTCCCATTCTGAGGGTTGCCTTTTAGTCTTGTTTATGGTTTCTTTTGCTGTGCAAAAGCTTTTCAGTTTCATGAGGTCCCATTCGTTTATTCTTGATTTTATTTCCATGATTCTAGGAGGTGGGTCAAAAAGGATGTTGCTTTGATGTATGTCAAAGAGTGTTCTGCCTATGTTTTCCTCTAGGAGTTTGATAGTGTCTGGCCTTCCATGTAGGTCTTTAATCCATTTGGAGTTTATTTTTGTGTATGGTGTTAGGAAGTGTTCTAATTTCATTCTTTTACATGTTGCTGTCCAATTTTCCCAGCACCACTTATTGAAGAGGCTGTCTTTTTTCCATTGTATACTCTTGCCTCCTTTGTCAAAGATAAGGTGCCCATATGTGTTTGGGCTTACTTCTGAGTTCTCTATTCTGTTCCATTGATCTTCCTTTCTATTTTTGTGCCAGTACCATACTGTCTTGATCACTATGGCCTTGTAGTATAGTTTGAAGTCAGGAAGCCTGATTCCACCCACTCCATTTTTCCTTCTCAAGATTGCTTTGGCTATTCGGGGTCTTTTGCGTTTCCATACAAATCGTAAGATTTCTTGCTCTAGTTCTGTGAAAAATGCCATTGGTAATCTGATCGGGATTGCATTAAATCTGTAAATTGCTTTGGGTAGTACAGTCATTTTCACAATGTTGATTCTTCCAATCCAGGAACATGGTATATCCCTCCATCTGTTTATGTCATCTTTGATTTCTTTCATCAATGTCTTAAAGTTTTCTGCATACAGATCTTTTGCCTCCTTAGGCAGGTTTATTCCTAGGTATTTTATTCTTTTGGTTGCAATGGTGAATGGGAGAGTTTCCTTAATTTCTCTTTCTGCTCTTCCGTTGTTAGTGTATAGGAATGCAAGAGATTTCTGTGCATTAATTTTGTATCCTGCTACTTTACTAAACTCATCAATTAGTGCTAGCAGTTTTCTGGTAGAGTCTTTAGGGTTTTCTATATATAGTATCATGTCATCTGCAAAGAGTGATAATTTTACTTCTTCTTTTCCTATTTGGATTCCTTTAATTTCTTTTTCTTCTCTGATTGCTGTGGCTAACACTTCCAAAACTATGTTGAATAACAGTGGTGAGAGTGGACACCCTTGTCTTGTTCCTGTTCTTAGAGGGAATTCTTCCAGTTTTTCTCCATTGAGAACAATGTTGGCTTTTGGTTTGTCATATATGGCTTTTATGATGTTGAGGTAATTTCCTTCTATGCCCATTTTCTGGAGAGCTTTTATCATAAATGGATGTTGAACTTTGTCAAAAGCTTTTTCTGCATCTATTGAAATGATCATATGGTTTTTATCCTTCAATTTGTTGATATGATGTATCACGTTGATTGATTTGCGTATATTGAAGAATCCTTGCATCCCAGGGATAAACCCCACTTGATCGTGGTGTATGATTTTTTTAATGTGCTGTTGCAGTCTGTTAGCTAGTATTTTGTTGAGGATTTTTGCATCTATATTCATCAGTGATATTGGTCTGTAGTTTTCTTTTTTTGTGACATCTTTGCCTGGTTTTGGTATCAGGGTGATGGTAGCCTCATAGAATGAGTTTGGGAGTGCTCCGCCTTCTGCAATATTTTGGAAGAGTTTGAGAAGGATAGGTGTTAACTCTTCTCGAAATGTTTGATAGAATTCGCCTGTGAATCCATCTGGTCCTGGGCTTTTGTGTGTTGGGAGATTTTTAATCACTGCCTCAATTTCTGTACTTGTGATTGGTCTGTTCATGGTTTCTATTTCTTCCTGGTTCAGTCTTGGAAGATTGTATTTTTCTAAGAATGTATCCATTTCTTCCAGGTTATCCAATTGATTGGCATATAGTTGCTTGTAGTAGTCTCTCATGATGTTTTGTATTTCTGAGGTGTCCGTTGTGACTTCTCCTTTTTCATTTCTAATTCTGTTGATTTGCATCTTCTCCCTCTTTTTCTTGATGAGTCTGGCTAATGGTTTATCAATTTTGTTAATCTTCTCAAAGAACCAGCTTTTAGTTTTATTTATTTTTCTTATGGTTTCTTTCCTTTCTTTTTCATTTATTTCTGCTCTGATCTTTACGATTTCTTTCCTTCTGCTCATTTTGGGGTTTCTTTGTTCTTCTTTCTCTAGTTGTTTGAGGTGTAAGGTTAGGTTGTTTATTCGATCATTTTCTTGTTTCTTAAGGTAGGACTGTATTGCTATAAACTTCCCTCTTAGAACTGCTTTTGCTGCGTCCCATAGGTTTTGGGTTGTTGTGTTTTCGTTGTCATTTGTTTCTAGATACTTTTTGATTTCCTCTTTGATTTCTGTAGTGATTCCTTGGTTGTTTAAGAGTGAATTGTTTAGCCTCCATGTGTTTGTATTTTTTGCAGTTTTTTTCCTGTAATTGATATCTAGTCTCATGGCGTTGTGGTCTGAGAAGATGCTTGATATGATTTCAATTTTCTTGAATTTGCTGAGGTTTGATTTGTGACCCAAGATGTGATCTATCCTGGAAAATGTTCCGTGTGCACTTGAGAAGAACGTGTAGTCTGTCGTTTTTGGATGGAATGTCCTATAAATATCAATTAAGTCGAGATGGTCTAATGTGTCATTTAAAGCTTGTGTGTCTTTATTTATTTTCTGTTTGGATGATCTGTCCATTGATGTAAGTGGGGTGTTCAAGTCTCCCACTATAATTGTGTTACTGTCGATGTCCCCTTTTATAGCTGTTAGCATTTGCCTTATGTATTGAGGTGCTCCTATATTGGGGGCATAGATATTTACTATTGTGATATGTTCTTCTTGGATGGATCCCTTGATCATTATGTAGTGCCCTTCCTTGTCTCTTTTAATAGTCTTTACTTTCAAGTCTAATTTGTCTGATATGAGTATTGCTACTCCAGCTTTCTTTTGACTTCCATTTGCATGGAATATCTTTTTCCATCCCTTCACTTTCAGTCTATATGTATCCCTTGGTCTGAAGTGGGTTTCTTGTAGGCAGCATATAGAAGGGTCTTGTTTTTGTATCCATTCAGCCAGTCTGTGTCTTTTGGTTGGAGCATTTAATCCATTTACATTTAAAGTGATTATTGACATGTGTGTTCCAATTACCATTTTCTTAATTGTTTTGGGTTTGTATTTGTAGGTGTTTTCCTTTTCTTGTGTTTCCTACTTAGAGAAGTTCCTTTAGCACTTGTTGTAAGGCTGGTTTGGTGGTGCTGAATTCTCTTAACTTTTGCTTGTCTGGAAAGCTTTTGATTTCTCCCTCAAATCTGAATGAGATTCTTGCTGGGTAAAGTATTCTTGGCTGTAGGTTTCTCTCTTTCAGGACTTTCAGTATATCCTGCCATTCCCTTCTGGCCTGCAGAGTTTCTGTAGAAAGGTCAGCTGTTATCCTGATGGGTTTTCCCTTATATGTTGTTTGTTGCTTTTCTCTTGCTGCTTTTAATATTTTTTCTTTGTGTTGAATTGTCGTTAGTTTGATTAATATGTGTCTTGGTGTATTTCTCCTTGGGTTTATTCTGTATGGGACTCTCTGTGCTTCTTGGACTTGGTTCATTATTTCCTTTCCCATGTTGGGGAAGTTTTCCACTAGAACCTCTTCAAATATTTTCACAGACCCTTTCTTGTTTTCTTCTTCTTCTGGGATGCCTATAATTCGAATGTTGGTACGTTTAAGGTTATCACTGAGGTCTCTGAGGCTGTCTTCTAGTCTTTTTATTTTTTTATCTTTTTCCTGCTCTGTGGCGTTTATTTCTTCCATTCTATCTTCCAACTCACTTATTCGTTCTTCTGCCTCAGTCATTCTGCTGGTTATAGCATCTAGAGTATTTTTAATTTCAGTTATTTTGTTATCCATTGCTGTTTGTTTTTCTGAGTTCTTATGAACTGTTTCTTGTACTTTCTCTAATTTGTTATCGAGATTTTGTATCATTTTTACTATCATTACTCTAAATTCCTTTTCAGGCATTTTTCCTATTTCCTCCTCATTTATTTGGTCTTGTGGGTTTTTTTCCTGCTCCTTTGCCTGCATGGTGTTTCTTTGTTTCCTCATGGTTGTCCAAGCTTTTGGGGTTGCTTGTCCTGGTGATAGAGGTGTTTATAGAAGACTGTCCAAGCCTCAGAGTAATGTCCAAGTATTGGATTAGACGAATATTCAGTCGGCTATGTCAGGTTCTCCGCAGCCCTTTCTGGTGTCCGAGGCCGTCTGCTGGTGTTCAGCTGGTTCTCTGTGGGAATGACTGCGTCCTTCCGTGCATTCCCAATGCATCTGTGGAGAGGGATGCACTCCACGTCTCTCTACTTCGCCGCCATCTTTTTCTCCTCAATTTTTTAATAAGTAACTCTCAGAAGCAGAAGTAGACAAGAAAAACCCCCAGGCAGCAAGACTGTTTTAGACCTCAGAAGCTATGGGTCCTCAGGAGGCCCAGCTGAAAGGGAGCCTCCACTGGCTTGTTCCTGTCTTGTGCACTCACACTGGCATCCTTGGTTTGCAAGGAAAAAACCATTGGCTCTTAAGAGCAGCTCCGTTTCCAGAACATGCTGGTCGTTAAACAAAGCCTCAGAAATGCATTTTTTAAAGAGTTATTTATTTTATTTTTGGTTGCGTCGGGTCTTAGTTGTGTCACGCGGGATCTTCTTTAAAATATGTGGGATCTTTCGTTGCATTGTGGGCTTCTCTGTAGTTGTGGGGTGCAGGCTTTCTCATCGCTAGTTGTGGCGTGCAGGCTCCAGGGTGCATGGGCTTTGCAGTTTGTGGCATGTGGGCTCTCTAGGTGAGGTGCGCAAGTAGTGGCGTGCAGGCTTAGTTGCCTCGCTGCGTGTGGGATCTTAGTTCCCTGACCAGGGATCAAACCTGTGTCCCCTGCATTGAAAGGTGGATTCTTTACCACTGGACCACCAGGGAAGTCCCAAGAAATGCATTTTTAATAGCAGTGTCTGATTTTTCACCTATCATATTGGCAACAGGAAAATATAATGACTACTAATACCTAGTGTTGCCAAGGGTACAGGGGACTGGCACCCTCACATCTTGCTGTTAGGAATATAAATTGGCACAGCCTTTTTAGAGGGCAAATAAGATGATATCTGTTAAAATTAAATCATAAATACCATTTGACCCAATAATGCCACTTCTAGTAATCTGCCTTACAAAGGATTCATATATGGGATCAAATAATTATTTACATGAATATGCATTGTTTTTAATAGCTAAAAACTAGAAACAACCAAAATGCCATCATTTGAGGAATTGTGTCAAGTCTTGACATAACCATACAATTGAAAGTGTTTGCAGTTGTTAAAGAATTAAGTGTATCTATCTTCTGAAATGGAAAGATATCTCAAATACATTTTAAAGTTGCAAAACATGGATCATGTCGTCCCATTTTGTCACTGTGTGTTTTTAGATATTTTGGAAAGACTGAAAAGCTGCAGCTCAGGAACATGTTGGTGTTTTTCAGTTGCTATTGAGCATCCACCATGGGCTTAATGAAGTCACAGAAGAAAATGAGACTGAATTCCTTGGACTTAGACTTTCAGTTATAATAGGAAGGAAATAACAGGGATGCATGTGGCTGTTAGAATCTAAGGCAACCCTATGAATACATAATACAGTCAATCAATAAATAGCAAACACTTTGCAAAGCTGGTACAAACCAAGAGAACAATCAAGATATTCCAAGCTGCTAGGAAGGTTGACATGGGGGAAAGTCCTGGAATTCAATCCCACTGACCAGCTGTGTGACCCTGGACAGTCTCTTCAGCCCTCCTTATCTCAGCTTCCTTGTAGATAATATGACCAAGCCGGCCCAGCTAATCGCCTGTGCTAGCTAATGGCTTCTGGTCCAGAAAGTCACCATAAGACAAGAATTTGAAACTGTCTCAGGAGATTTAGGGAGACTTAAGGGGGAGTCCATAAATTGCATTCGAGAGGTCCATGAATTCAGTAGGGGAAAAAAAATTACATCTTTATTTTTACTAACCTTTACCTGAAACTTAGCATATAATTCAATTATAAATGCAGACAACCAACTATAATGATATGAACAGCTACTTGCATATCATCTTCGTAGTTGCTGCAGATGCCTTGAAATACTGTTTATACTCATCACTCCATCAAAATTACTGTGGATAATAGATTTGTTGCTCGATCTTGTTATTTAATGAGTTATTAAAGAAGCACATCTATTAAAAATGATGTTTCAAATTGTTTTGATATGTGTATATCAACATAATTAGTTGTCTTGGTAATCCTGCATAACTTATTGTATGAATTTTATAACATATGATGAGAAGGGGTCTATAGAGTTCACCAGTCTGTGCCAAGGTGTTAGTGGCCCAAAAGAAATGAAGAACCTCCACCTTGTTTCTTATTTGTTTTCCTGCTGCAGCTGAAACCAGAGACTGGCTTCCTGGTAGGGGCACAAATCTCAGAAAGGTAGCAGTTCGCAGGGGGATCTCGACAGTGTGAAGGAGTAGGCACAGAGGAAATGATAAGTCAGAAATTGAAAGAAGCGATAAGCAGGGGTAGGCAGCAGTGATAAGTTGGGTTAGGCAGGAAGTGTTTCATTTCCTCTTTGCCCTGATAATTAACTTCATTAAAGTTCATCCTGTTATTTCCTGTTCTTTATCACTTCATGAAGAAATTGCCCAAAGACAAGTTCACAGATGTGATGGGAAGGGGCAGAGATGGAAAGTCCAATGGTCTAGAATTTAGATTACTGATTCTCAAACCTAGCTGTACATAGATTTTTTTTTTTTAATTTTTGGCCGCACCACAAGGCATGTGGGATCTTAGTTCCCCGACCAGGGATTGAACCCGCGCCCCCTGCATTGGAAGCATGAGTTTTAACCACTGGACCGCCAGGGAAGTCCCTGTACATAGATTTTTAAAACATATCAATGGGAGGGAGTAGGGGGTAAGGTATGTTACTGACTAGAAGAGGCATGAGGAAGCTCCCTAGATGGCTGGCTGTGTTTCCTGTCTTGATCTGGTGGTGGTTAAATGGATATATCTATGCATGAAAATTTATTGAGCTATACATTTAAGATTTGTGCATTTATTTTTTAACTTTTTAAAAAATAGCAATTCCCGGGCCCCACCATTAAAAAGTCTAATTCAATTGATCTGAAGTAGAGCCCAGAAATCAGTGTTTCTTTTGTTACTGTTTATTTTATCATTATTTTATTTATTATTAAAGTATAGGTGATTTACAATGTTGTGTTAGTTTCACGTACATAGTGAAGTGATTCAGTTATACATACATGTATATTTTTTTCACATTCTTTTCCCTTATAGGTTATTATAAAATATGGAGTATACTTCCCTGTGCTATACAGTAGGTCCTTGTTGGTTATCTATTTTATATACAGTAATGTGTATATATTAATCTCAAACTCCTAATCGATTCCTCCCCACCATCCTACCTTTCTACTTTGGTAACGGTAAGTTTGTTTTCTATGTCTGTGGGTCTATTTCTGTTTTGTATATAAGTTCGTTTGTGTCATATTTCAGATTCCATAGGTAAGTGATACCCTATGGTATTTGTCTTTCTCTGTCTGGCTTACTTCACTTGGTGTGATAATCTCTAGGTCCATCCATGTTGCTGCAAATGGCATTATTTCATTCTTTTTTATGGCTGAGTAATAGTCCATTGTATATATGTACCACATCTTTTTTATCCACTAATCTGTCGATGGACACTTAAGTTGCTTCCATGTCTTGGCTATTGTAACAAGTGCTGCAGTGAACATTGGGGTGCCTGTATCTTTTCGAATTATGGTTTTCTCCAGATATGGGTATTTCTTTAAAAACTTCCCCTGCCCCCATGCAGTTGATTCTAATATGCGACTAAGATTGAGAACCACCTAGAAGTTTCACAGGATGAAATCATTCATTCAATCATTAAGTCCAGGAATATTTGAGAGCTATTGAGGAATGAGGCTAGGGAGAAAGAGAATCTCTCTTCTTGAGAATCTTTATGAAGTGAAATAAAGTAATAATTAGCACTATTGATGTCAGCACAGAACCTATGGGTTCTTCAGCTTCACTGGTCATCCTCAGAGTCACCCAGTGAGCTTGTTGAAAATAAGGTTCCCAGGCTGCACCCCAGAGATTCTGATTCAGTAGGTCTGAACTGGGACCTAAGGAATGTGCTTAACGAACAATAAATAACACGAGGTCTGGCACCTAGTAGGGGAAAAACAGATAGTTATTGAATGTATGAGTTACTGGGCCAAGTGCTTCATGTACTGTATCTCCTTTAATAATAAGAAGCAACCCTCTGCTGGTACGCATTACATAAAACTCAGTTCTACAAAGAAGGACACCGCAATTTGGAGACAAACAACTTGTCTGGGGTCCAGTAGCTAATCAGGGAGTAGGGATTCAAGCACGTCTCGTAATGACTTCACGTCTAAACGTTCATAAAAACTGTAGTTTTGTTTTGTTTCTCTTCCTGGAGGGACAGTGTTACAGGATTAGAACAGGAGGGAGTGACCTGATTCGTCAGACTATTGCTTGAACACATCCCTCTGTTTGAGCGGGAGCTGGAGATACCCTCATTAAAGTCAGCCAGTATCAACTAGAAGATGTTGGAACACAGAATCTGGAAGCTCTGAGTTAGGTCTTGCAAGAACTTCAAACGCCTTTGCAGTGAAAGGGAAGGTGTCCTGGCATCAGAGTGCCATTCCTCACATCCCACAGAGCTTTCTTCTGGGAGGGAGCCCTGGCAGAGAGAGGTCGTTAGCTAATTGTTCTGTCTGCACTTGCTTTCAGCTCTACTCCCAGGCCCCCGAAAATCGAAAAGTGCTTACTACGCCCCTGCCCCTTTCTTTATCCTGCGCGGCTACTGTAGATGCCACAGCCGCTCAGCTTTCTGCTTTATCATTGATCCAACAGTGGAGGCAATTACAGCAGGGTCACCAGCGACTCAACTGGGTTTCTCTTTCATTGTGTCTGATTAGGCTCCATCCTAATGAAGACGGGGAAGGGAGTTGAATTTTCCTACAGTGGGTGGTGCCGGGGTGGGGGGAGGGGGTTTTCTATATGCTGCAGCTCAGCCTTTGGCTCTTTTCAGTGCTTTTGCCTTCTCCAAATAGATAGCTCTCTTGTGACAAGGAAGCAGTGTGTGAGCGAGGGGGCTCTGGGGCCAGGATGGCTGGGTTTAAATCGCCACTTACAGTGTCCTTGGGAAAGATGCCTGATCTCCAGCTACTTCACTTTCCTCATTTGTGAAATGGAGATGATAATAAGAATATCCACATTAGATCATGAAGATTAAATAAGATTTTACATACACAGTACTTAACACAGTAATGGACGCAAAATAGTAAAGATACATATACACACACTGCATGTGTACACTGGCAGTATATATGTATATACATGCATACCAGTACACACAAAAATATTATTATTTTTTTTCTTGGCGATTTTTTCCTTCCTCTCCCCACTTCAATGTTTTCCCTCTGTTCCAAACTCTCGGTATACCGGTCTTGTTCAATACAAATATAGTACAAACTGTATACATTATTTTAAAATTTTAGTAGTCACACTAAAAGTAAAAATAAGCAGGTAAAATTAATTTCACTGATATTGTTAATTTTACCCCATATATGCAAAACATTATTTTTTCAACAATACATAATATAAAAATTGTTAACAAGATGTTTTACTTATTTTTTTAACTAAGTCTTTGAAATCCAGAATGTATTTTGCTATTACTGCACAACTCAAGTCAGACTAAGCCTTATTTCAAGTGCTCATTAGCCACATGGGGCTGGAGGCTAATGTATTTGACAGCATAGCTTATCCCATCACCCTCCTTTACGGAAAATTACCAATTCAGTATTTCTCCTTCAGGGCTCATTATCAGCTTTGATTTTTTCATTCATTCAGGAAGTGTTTATTAAGTGCCTACTACATTTCAGACAGGTGTTGAGTGTCATGGATACACAGTGACGTAGTTTCCTGTTATGGAGTGAATTGTATTTCCCAAAAACACATGTCGAAAGTACTAACCCTCAGTGAATGTGACCTTATTTGAAGATAGAGGCTGTACAGAGGGAATCCATTTAAAATGGAAGTCACTAGGGTGGTCCCTAATGCAGTATGACTGGTGTCCTTATAATAAGGGGGAATTTGGACAGACATACAGAGTGAATGGCAGGTGAAGACAGACTTCTGTTGAAAGCAGAATGGATTGGAGGGGAGTCAGGCAGGTGGCCTCTTAAGCCTCTCTGGTTGGAAATCAGGAGCTACTGAGGAAAGAAGAGTGAGCAGGGGGAGATAGGTGTTTGTGGGCAAAGGAGAAGAATTCTTTAGCGTGGCCAGCTGCCTATAAGGATGCTCCTTGGAATCGCAAGTGACCTCACGCCAGCCATTGTTACCTTTCCAGATTTAGAGCATGTGACACAAATAGGGAAAGAATCCTGCAAAGCTATCTTCAAATTAAGGAGGGAAACACAGCAAAGCGGGCCGATTTTATTAATTTCTCCCTAGAGCACCCTTCTGTCTTACAGGAATATTACTATAGACTATTTTAATACCAATCTGGAATCACGAACATCAGCAAAGTGTAGACATGCTGGGCTTGGTTAATGTATGGGGGTTTTCTCTTCTCTTGAACCTTCTACTTTGCTGACTCCATTAGGAGTTATTTCCCTATACTGCGCTTTCCAAAAGAGGTACAGTGAGGAGGGGAAAGGGATCTTTCCAAGCTGCAGTTTGTATATTGATTAAAATGTTGTCTATTGGGCTTCCCTGGTGGCACAGTGGTTAAGAATCCACCTGCTGTTACAGGGGACACGGGTTCAAGCCCTGGTCTGCGAAGATCCCACATGCCTCGGAGCAGCTAAACCCGTGAGCCACAATGACTGAGCCCATGTGCCACAACTATTGAAGCACGCGCCTAGAGCCCGTGCTCCACAACAAGAGAAGCCACCACAATGAGAAACCGTCGCACCGCAACAAAGAGTAGCCCCTGCGCACCACAACTACAGAAAGCCTCCACACAGCTACGAAAACCCAATGCAGCCAATAAATTTTAAAAAAATAAAATTAAAAAAAACTATTTTAAAAATCTACAGAGCTCCTACAAATTCTGTAAAAAACAGCACTTCAAGTATTATTTGATATTGGATCCTTCAGTGCTGGCTAAAACTTGATGGCACCATTTTAGAAGTTCAAGAGTGCTACGTCTGGCAGGTATCAGCTTTGTACTAGAGGAGGAAACCATCCTCAATAATTCCATTGTCATTAATGATAACTTGAATTTCCATGTAACAAATCCATCATCATTAGCACTAAGTGCAATTCAGAGCAGACAGATGCAAGAACGCCTGCCAGATGAAAGGAAGAACAAATTAGGGATCTTAGTTAGAGGCAAAAAAAAGTGAAGAAAGAAAACAGTGGTTGAAATACATAGAACCCCAATAGATACCAGCTAATTTCCTTAGGTATCATTAAAGCCTGTGAGTCAAAGGGAAAATAGAATGAGCCAAATCAAAGTGAAATGTACACTCACATGAGTATAGCACTGACAGGCATCTCGCAGCTACAATTTACCAGGAGTGGTTGGTAGAACAGAGTCAGAGAGCAGAGAAGGAATATTCTCTGAGAGTAAAGAATGAAGTTACTCTTTATCAGGCCGAGAGAAACGTCCCTATACAAGGAATCCATGGTATCATAACATCCAATTTTATTGTCTGCGACACAAGTATAATGATGTAAAATTTTCTTTGTTTAATTTTCCTGTTTATTGCCTCTTTCCCCACTAGAATATTAGCTCCAAGCAAGTAGAGACCTCATTTAAGTCATTCAGTGCTGTGTCTCCAGGGCCTAAAATCTTGCTGAGGTGGTGTAGGTGTCCAATAAATGGATAAAGGGAATGAATGAAGTCCGAGTTCAGCCCTACAGCACAATGACCTGGCGTCGCACAGCTAAAAATTCTTGTGTTGCCGGGAACTCATTTGTGGATGCCCCCTTCTAGATGAGGGGACTGCAGAGGGATGCACTTTGCTCTAACAGTGGGTCAGCTGGATTGAACACTGTGTTATATACACCGCTGGCTCATTGGGCGTCTTGCTCATCTTTCAGAATTTCACCTTTGGCAGCAAAGGGGAACTACGACCTGGCGCTTCATCTCAATGTGATTTGTCTGCTTTTCAACTTGAAGTCACACATCATGTGACTTTGCCAGGCTCCTATAGCTATGCCACCTCACCCTAGGAGCCACTGGTTCAAATCTATCTAGAGCCCCATGATTCATTCTGACTCCCTCCCGAGGGTCTGTCACTTCTAAGATTTCCCTCTTCAACTTGCCATTAATCCTGCTGAAGAAAAAACTGGTGTCAGAACTCAATTTCAGCTTCCTGGTGGGACAGGCCAACTGTCAGCAATCTTTGAGGGCTGTAGAAGGATGTTCACAGGAGCTTTCTCGCATCCACACAGCCATTTCCAGCGATGCACTCTAATGCCCATTCCCTATGCTGGGAGTCAAAAAAGGGCCACTCATTTCCCTTAAATGAACTACAGAACCCTTCTCCATGCCCGCTGAGGAGTCCCTCCCTGGATCAAGTGACTTCTGATAGAAAAGTGTTTGGAGTCCCTTAAGTAGTTTAATACATTTTCAAAATTCATTAAGTTGAGTGACTCAGTGTGTGAGGTGTGAACCTTCTCAGCCAGGTTCTATAGATTTACCAAAAAGTTGAATCAGGATGTTTACACATGTATTCATTTAAAGCACAAGCTCACCTCATACCTTGTAAATAATTCTGCTGTCAAAAATCTCACAAGCTTTAAACATGTTTGTTACTTAAGGGAGCTCATCTCTACAAAAAGGTTTGTGTGAGCAGAAAGCTGACATAGTCATAGAGTGACTGAGAGCATGGGCTCTGGGGCCGGGATGTCTCAGCTCAATTCCACTTACTGGCTAAGTCATCCTGGTCCCATGACTTCACTTCTCTGTGCCTCAATTTCTCCATCTGTGAAATAGAGCTAAGGGTGGTACCCACTGCACAGATTCATTGCTAGAATTAAATGAGAAAATTCACTTAAGGTACTCTAAATGTACATTAATTTAAAGCTTCGAAACATGTAACTCCTCAGTTGCACTAGCCACACTTCCAGTGTTCAGTAGTTATGTGTGACTAACAGCTACCATCTTGAACAACGCAGATAAAACATTTCCATCATCTTAGAAAATTCTGTTGGACAGAGATTGCCAGAAACAGACTGAAAATCATCCCAGTAACTCCTGCTTTTGCTTCCATCTAGTCACCACATACTTCCGAGTCCATATTTTTCATGTGTGTTCCCTTCCCTCTGGTCTCATCCCCACCAAACCATTTATTTCATTTTTTTTATTTAAGTATAGTTGGTTTACAGTGTTGTGTTAATCACTGCTGTTCAGCAAAGTGATTCAGTTATATACGTATATATATATTTCTTTCCATATTCTTTTCCATTGTGGTTTATCATAGGATGTTGAGTATAGTTCTTGGTGCTATACAGCAGGACCTTGTCGTTTATCCATTGTATGTATAAAAGCTTATATCTGCTAACTCCAACCTCCCACTCCATCCCTCCCCCCAACCCCTTCTGTCTTGACAACCAGCAGTCTGTTCTCTGTGTCCATGATTCTGTTTCAGAGATATGTTCATTTGTGTGACATTTTAGAGTCCACATATAAGTGATATCATATGGTAGTTGTCTTTCTCTGACTGACTTCACTTAGCATGATAGTCTCTAGCTGCATCCATGTTGCTGCAAATGGCTCTTTATTTCTTGATGATACAGCTCAACTGGTCTCCCCACATCTTTCCTCCTCTGTGTCATCCTGGGGGGCTTCCCCAAGCGGAGCCCCACTGCGTTTTCTTCATTCCTCTTCTCCCCGGCTCAGCCCATTGCTTTGTAACTGGCCGCTTGGGCCTTGGTCTTCATGGACCTTTATTGGCAGAGACCACGTTTTATTTATTTTTGTGTCTCCCACCGTCCTCAGCATGTGCTAGGCATTTGAATGTTTGCATGAATGAATGATTTGGTGAGTAAATGAACAAACCTCCCTCTGCTGGGGAACAGGAGGCTGTATCCAGTTCTTAGTCATGTTACAAGGCGCCCTTCTCTGAACTTCTGTGCCCCAAGGCAGTGCCTCCAGGTATGAGCCTGTATGCGTCTTCCAGTGAAATCAGATGACAAGCAGGGCATCTTTTCCAAGGATCACTTTGCCCTCGGGCTTTTCAGACAGACGCCCCAGCGGTCTCATGGTCCCCTGGCAGAGGCCAGCAGATAGCTTTCCATCTGTGTTCTACTCATCCCTGTGCCTTTAAATGGGATCGCTCTGGACCCCTATCCTGGGATTTTTTACCCTGAACCCCCACTCCCTGTAACTACCAACACTAATAATAATAACTTTTCCCCCAAACAGCTGCTCTCTCTTGTCCTAGAAGAATATTATGAGTAAGACTGTAGTTTCTGGGATCCAGGCTTCCCATACTGCCTTCACCACTTCCTAGCTGTGTAGCCTTGGGGAAGTCATTTAGAAATTCTGTGCTGCATTTTCCCAGCCATAAGCTGAGGATAGTAACGGTGCAACCCTTCTAGTGTTGCTGTGAGAAGTAGGGGAGGCACGGCATGCGAAGCGCAAGTACATTGCCGGGGGCACGGTAAGAACTAAATAGAGGTGATAGTGTTAGTCCTAGAATTCCCACTTTATTGGCACCAGTGAGTCATAGGATGGGCTCCCCAATTCCTTCCTTTAAAAATGCAAAAATCATCCCTAATAGGAGCGAGCCACTCTGAAGGACTGAGGTATGATCATTGCAATGAGAACCAAAGTTGATGAAGGAGCACTTCCTGTGCACCAGACCCTGTGCCTAAGACCTGACCTGCTGTGTCTAATGTAATCCCTGAGGGAATCTCAGAGAGAGAGCAGCCAAGAGGGACACCACAGTGCCTTTCTACGACCTAGTCTCCAAGTCACAGATCATCGCTTCTGCTGAATTCTCTTCCTTAGAAGTGGGTCATCGAGTCCCACTTCTAACAGAAGGAGAGTTAGGCTCCACCTCTTGGAGCGGAGACCACCGAAGACTTTGTATACACATTTTTTCAAACTACCACAGACATAAGTTGTATTTCTTACTCTAGGCAGTGGTCTAAAAAGTTGGAAAGTCACGGCTCTAGGTTGACTGCGTTATCTCATTTATCAGATAGGAATCGTGGATGCACAGTAAGGTAGAGCGAGAAGACCCATGGAGATCATACACACCTTTAGAGTAAGAGGTTGGCAAACTTTTTCTGTAACTCGTCAGTTAGTAAATATTTTAGGCTTTGCTGGCCATATGGTCTTTTTTGCAACCACTCAACTCTGCTTCAGTAGTGCCAAAGTAGCCATAGACAGTATGTAAAGGAAAAAGTGTATCTGGTCCCAATAAAACTGTATTTATAAAAACAGTCCACTTCCACTGGCCAGATGTGGCCCGGCCCATAGACTATAGTTTGTCAACCCCTGCCCTACACAATATTGATCAACCCTGGTTTTACAGTAGACTCAAGAGAATTTTTTCTTAATGACCCATGTCTAGACCACAGCTCAGTTCAATTACATCCAAATCTTTGGGAGTGAGAACCCAGATATCAGTATTTCTTTCAAAATCCCCCCAGGTGATGCCAAAGAACACGCAGAGTTAAAAAGAACCCCTGATACTGGAGGTGATCATCCTACTTGAGGAAATAGAGGCTCGGCAGGGTGAAAAAAGGAGCCCTGAGTCACACCTGCACTGGATGGCAGTGCCGGGACCCACTCACACTCACCAGGGAGGAGGGTCCCAGGAGCTGCGTTTGAGTAGGTATTCACGCGTTGGAACCTGTGTACGGGATGCTGCCTGTGCAGGAGATACCTGGGGAGGACAGAGGCCTGGCCTCTCACAGGTGGCCTTCCAGAACAGCGATGCTACCAGTGAGGAGGTGTGAAGGCACTTGAGTGTAAAGTGTGCGGCCTGCATTCATCACTTAGTGACTTTGGGCCAGTAAATTCACCTCCCCGCTTCCCTCTTCCCTCATCTGTGACATAAGAGCAAGCATTATTGAACATTTATTGTACTAGGCAATGTGCTAAGCGCTTTAGATACTTTCTCTCTCCCAGCCATTAGAAGAGCCCCCGAGGCACGTGACACCAGGGTGCGCACTTGTGAAAAAGAGGAAACTAAGGATTAAAATATTGAAGTAACTAGCCCGGGGTCCCATAGCTAGGAAGTAATCGAGCCAAGATTCAAATTTAAGTCTTTGTGTCTCCAAAGCTTGTGTCCTTGTCTCCAAAGCTTGTGACTGTAGCTCTCAAAGTTATCGTAAAGATCAAATCAGATAATCTGTAAAAATGTGTTATACATTTTAAAGCCCTATTCATAGGTCAGGCATCGTTATAGAAGGCTTATTTCCACATTCAAGGGCATCAGTGGGAGGTGCTCTGGACATGTAATCCATCAGGATGTCCTCCTGTGCGCACAGCCCTGCTCTGGTCGGTCGGCCCCATGCCCCCTGATTGATGTGGGTTCCTCTCTGGGCCACTGCACAGGTAGAGACAGAGGTGCAACCCCATCTTCACAGTGCAGTACTAGTGAGCAGAGGCCGTTCTGCCTCTAGCTCGGTCTCTCTCTTCCCTCTCCTTCCGCAGAAACCTTCACTGTCTGATAGGCTTTTTAACCCCCCGTCTCTATATCATTTTGGACGATCTGTTAAATAAGTGAATTGGTTCCCTTTGCCAACAGGCCTTCCTCTTGCTGGGTCACCTCTTCTCTAAGCAAGGTTGAGACTTGGTCTACTAGGCTACGGCAGGGCCTACTACGGTCGGTCTGTCTGTCTGTCTGTATTGGTCAGGGCCACTTAGGAGACAGAAACCAGTCCAGTTATTTGAACAGAGAAAATTTAATATAAAGGATGCTTAACTATCTAAAAAGTTGTTAGATAAGTAGCTATCAAGGTCAAAAGAGAATTGTAAGGTATCAGAGAGGTAGCAGTGGCAGGCAGCAGCCACCACCCTTAGAGCTGAGGGGATTAAGAGCGTGGATTGGAATTATTCACACTTAGAAGCTGAAGGAAGAGGGGCACACAGAGCTGAACCCGGACCTCGTAGGAGGGTGCCGGGCACTGACGCTGGTGTCTCTGAGCTCAGAGGCAGGACCCTGGGAGGCTGGTACCCAGACCTCTGGGAGGGGATGCTGGGTTCCCTGAGGTTGGTTCTGCACGTGGTGAAAACGCTGCACACACAATTCAGCTGCTGCTGCGAGAAGACTGCTGCTGTGAGGAGGAAGGCGTTTTGCTGAGGTACAGCTCACACCAAAGGAAGCAAACAGGAAGGAGCAAGTCCCTGCTGCCTCTTCCCCCCTGCTGCCTTCTCTAAGTGCCCTCTGTTGTCAGAGCCTAACGTGGAGCAGCCGGCAAAGCAGGAAGAAAAGGTTTGCAGACTCTCAGCCTCAGCATCATACAAACACGTGTTGAGAAGCTGCTCTGCGGCCAGCATGACGCTGGGTGCTGGGGATGCACCTGATGAGAGTGGCAGATGCTGGCCCTGTCTTTGCAGTATGTAGCTTACAACGTAGGGTGAGACATGGGCAGTAAGAAAAAGTGCACAGATGAGTGCACAGAGTAATCATGGCTTGTCAGAGTGACCGGAAAGGAAATGAACAGATCAATGTGATAAAGAGTCATGGGTAAGAGGTAATGAGCTCTGCTTCAGATAAAGTGGTCAGGAGGACATTTCTGAGGAAGTGAATTTAAGGTGAGACCTGAAGGATGGAGAGGAACCAGCATGGAAATAGAAAGGGACTAAGTATTCCTGACAGGGAAGAGAAGGTGTGGGGGTTCAGGGATGGGGAAAAACTTGATGTTCAAGAAATGGGAAAAAAAATAAAAAGGCCAATGTTCAACATCACTAATCATCAGGGAAATGCATATCAAAGCCACAATGAGATATCGCCTCATACCTGTCAGAATGGCTGTTATCAAAAAGAACACAAATAACAAATGTTGGCAAGGATGTGAATAAAAGGGAAACCTCTTACACTGTTGGTGGGAATGTAAATTGGTTCAGCTGCTAGGGAAAATATGAATAGTATGAAGTTCCCTCAAAAAAATGAAAATTGAGCTATCATACGATCCCACAATTCCACTCCTGGGTATTTATCCCAAGAAAATGAAAACATTAATTCAGGAAGACATATGCATCCCATTGTTCACAGCAGCACTATTTACAATAGTCAAGACATGGAAACGACCTAAGTATTCATCAACAGAAGAATGGATAAAGAAGATGTGGTGTATATATATACAATGCAATATTAGATGAACGTGAAGGGTATTATACTTGGTGAAATAAGTCAGACAGAGAAAGATAAATACTGTATGTTTTCATTTATATGTGGAATCTAAAAACAAAACAAAACAATCGAACAAATAAAATAGACTCACAGGTACAGACAACAAACTAGTGGTTACCAGAGGGAAGAGCAGTGGGGGGAGGGCTGAAATAGGCAAAGGGGATTAAGAGGTACAAGCTACCAGTTATCAAGTAAATAAGTTACAAGGATATCATGTATGGCACAGGAAATATAATCAATATTTTATAATAGCTTTATATGAAGTGTAATTATAAAAATGTCAAATTACTAGATTGTACACCTGAAACTAATATAGTGTTGTAAGTCAACTCTACTTAAGTGAAAATAAAGAATATATATATTAAAAAAGAAGGTAGTGAGGGGAGAGACTCACTCAAGATGATATTAGAGAGATGAGTAGAGGTCAGGTCATCTGTTGAGAAGCCATGATTATTCTGGAAACAAGTAAGAAAAGACACTGATGTTTCAAAATATGACCATGACATGACCTCCTTTACATTATAAAGATGTCAACTCTCCCTAAGTTAGTTTATAAATAGAATGTAATACTAATAAAAGCACCAATGGATTTTGTTGTTTAAATGGAAAAAACTCCCTCACTTCAGCTGTGTTTGGAGCTGTAGTATAGGGGACAAGAATCAAAGCTGGGAGACCAGGTAGAATGCTAGTGAACCGTCTTGGTGAGCAGTGATGGTGGCTTGGAATAAGATGGTGACATGCATCCTTATTCATCTTATAACTGAGCATTTGTACCCTTTTACCAGCCTCTCCTGTTTCCCCACCTCCCTGCCCCCAGCAAAGATCTAATGTGTAACATGATGACTATAATTGATAATATTTTAATATATAAGTGAAATTTGCTAAGTCAGCAGAACTCAAGTGTTCTCAGAAAAAAAAAGGTATATATGTGAGGTGATAGGTGTGTTAGTTAACTTGATGGTAGGAATTCTTTCACAGTATATACATATATCAGATCATCACATTGTACACTTGAAATATTTTCATTTTGTTTTGATAATTTTATTTGCCAGTAATACCTCAAGTAAAAAGAATAATGCTATCCTTCAAGAATATGGTTATAGGATCAGGCTTATGTTTGCAGTAGGACAACAGGATGTGGGCTAATTGGTTCCAACCCATTTCCAGAATGCTGGAACAATATATAGGTTTTATCTCTTGGGCCAATAAATAGGTTTTTCCCTGAGCCTACTCTGATCAAGTGGTAGTTGTGAGGGTGAGGGATTCTGTGGCTCAGTGGGGAAGAGTGCAGAGATGAGTTAGTGATGTCTGCTGTGGTGCGGCAGAAACACGTGGTACTAAGTATGCCAGGTACTTGCTTTCTCTGGATCAGATTGTTCCCTTCTACTGAGCGGTACTTATACTTGGTTGAACATGAGAATTTGCTTGGAGGTGGGCCAAAAACGTAGGGAGTAGAACTCTGTCCTCTAGAAATCCTGATCCAAAGATTTGGGGTGAGTTCTGAGCGTATGTGTGTGTGTATTTTTTTCAAACTCTCGGGCAGTCTGGTGCACACCAGCGTTTGAGGACCCAGTCGAAAATACCATCATTGACAGATTTCATAGACAGTGGGGTTGAGAATTTCAGATGATGGATTCTGACTGACAGTGTTTATAAAAGAAAATCCCAGGGACTTCCTAGGTGGCACAGTAGGTAAGAATCCACCTGCCAATGCAGGGGACACGGGTTCGATCCCTGCCCCAGGAAGATACCACATGCCGCAGAGCAACCAAGCCCATGCGCCACAACGATTGAGCCTGCGCTCTAGAACCCGTGAGCCACAACTATTGAGCCCATGTGCTGCAACTACTGAAGTGTATGCGCCCAGAGCCTGTGCTCTGCAACAAGAGAGGCCACTGCAATGAGAAGCCCACGCACCACAATGAAGAGTAGCCCCCACTCGCTGCAACTAGAGAAAGCCCGTGTGCAGCAACGAAGACCCAACACAGCCAATAAAATAAATAAACAAACAAACAAACAAACATATCACTAAAAATTGCAAAAAGCCCCATTAAGTAAACAAGAAAAAAGAAAAAAAAAGAAAATCCCTGTGTATCTGGACTTCCATATACATTTCGTAAGAGAAGTCCACGTTTTCAAAAGGAGCGTACCATCTATTCATTCACTGTCTTAACCCAGGGGCTTTCAGGAGAGGAAATACCACTGGCTATTGTTGGAAGAATCATTTTTGAGGTGTGTTTTACTCTGTGTGCAGGTGAATATGCATTTAAGAAATTCTGTGACAAGGCAGATGGGATATTCTCTGTGTGTGTGTGTGTGTGTGTGTGTGTGTGTGTGTGTGTGTGTGTCTGTCTATCTCAGACTCATGCAGTAATCCAGCCTGGACCATGAATTGAGGTATCCAAGCTGTAGCCCTAAGGTCCAGGGCCCAGCAAAGTTGATAGGTGCAAGTAGAATTTGGTGGGTGGAGGTTGGCTTACCACGATGCTGCAGTGAATAGAGAGGTAGCCCAGGTGCTTCTTTTTAATTTATCCAGAGAAGATGAGAATGGCCCTAGAGCTGCTGTATTTTATTGCCGAGTCAGGCACTGAAGTCCCCTGTGGCTCAGTTTCAGCCTCCCAGTCTATAAAGAAAGGCACCCACTATTCACTTTGGAGGAATTTTATGAGGAAGAAAGTGTAAAGCTCTGTATGGCTGCCATGATGGCAAAGAAGGTCTACTCCTGTGTGTAGTCACTCGCCTGTTTAATGAGCATCTACTATGCTCCAGGTCTGCTCTAAGGATGAGCGCTGTAGCAATGGAGAACAGACACTGGTCCTGCTCCCACAGGGCAATGGGAGAGTATCTCAGGGAGGATTTGTGATGGCAGCTAATGTTCATGGTATGTTTCCAAATAATGTTCATAGGAAATCATTCAAATTTCCAGGTCATTCATCCTGATCCTTCCAGCATCATATCATCAGTAAAATTCACCATTAGTGTCTTCTTAAACAGATATATAGCAGTAAGAATATTTGGGTAGGAAGCAACTTAAACTGATTCCAGCTAACTTAAACAACAGTGATTTTTTTCTACAGGGATGGTTAAGGGACAATGATGAGACCTGGGGACTGACAGGAAAAGCAGATGCTACTGGGCACTGTCTTCAAGGTGCCATCATCTGAGTGACTCAGCTCCAACTGAATTCTGTGCTCAGATTCCTCTGCTTGAGATTAAGACTCTCAGGAGAAGGTCTGATTGGCTTTCTTGGGTTTTCTGCCCGTGTTTTGGCCTGGGTAGAAGAGTGGGGACAGTGGGTAGGAAGGTTGTACCTTGCTTGAGAAAGGTACAACCATCCCTCCAGAGCAAGAAGGAACTAGGGAATGGCAGTTCACTGAAAGAGAAGCAGTGCACATTAGCAAGAGAAAAGGAAACCAGTGTAGGACGAGCAAAATCCCAAAGATGGCCACCCTAGATGCTCTGATCTGTGTCATGCAGAGGTAAGGTGGTGGTTTGAGAAATTCAAGAGGTTGATGTCACAATGACAGATGGGTTTATAGAACAGAAGCCACACCTCCATGCCCAGCCCCAAATGAGTTTTCTCATTTTAAAAATACCTAGCGGTGTACGCCTGATTTCAGAATGTCACTGACAATGGAAGGACTGGCTGCTCTCTGTGAGCACACTCTCGTAAATGGCGGGGATTACTTCCAACAACTCCTCTGATCCTTTGGTTCTGTACTTCCTTTTCACTTCCTGACTTCTGATCCTCAGAAACCCTGAGGATTAAACCTTTACGCAATTTACTTAACAGAGTCATAAATATACATCATTCCTCAACTTTCTCTGAATCTAGCATCACCCCCATGGCGCCCTCTCAATTCAGTGGCCCTGCCTCAGGCCACAGCCTTCTCATTGCAGGTCCTTCTATCTCAGACTTCCTTGATCCCCGCCTCTCATCCTGTTTTGCTCTCTTGGTTCTTCTCCTTTTCTCTGGTTGCTCCTTCTCTGACTCCTTTGTGGCCTCCTCTTGGCCCCTTGTCATAAATTGAATGTGTCCCCCCAAAATTCATATGTTGAAATCCAACCCTCAATGTGATGGTTTCTGGAAGCAGGGCCTCTAGGAGATGATTAGAGGAGATTGGGCGCTTTCAGGGTGGTATGGCCGTAGACTCTAGGAGATGATTAGGTCATGGGAGTGGAGTCCTCATGAATGGGATTAGTGCCCTTATGAAAGAGACCCCGGAGAGATCCCTTGCTCCTTCTGCCATGTGAGGATTCAGGGAGATGATGGCCATCTGTGAGCCAGGAATTGGGTTCCTACCAGACAGGGAATGTGCCAACACCTTGATCTTGACTGTGAGAAATAAATTTCTATTGTTTATAAGTTGCCAATTTATGGTAATTTTTATAGCAGCCTGAACAAAGTCCCTCCTAAATGTAGCTCTTCCCATGGTTCTTACATGGACTTTTACTCTCTTTACATATCATCTTTCAGCCTTAGTGACCTTCCTTTCAATGATATCAACTGTCTTTTCCATTCAGGTGATGCTCAATTCCCTGCACTTTGCTTCAGTCTCTCCATTATTCCCTATTCTCATATTTCTAACTCATTTTCCCAGTATCCTTAACAATGCACATCCAAAATGAGCTCAGCACTCACCTCAACACACCAGTTCCTTCTTCTAATTTTCCAATTTCCGATGTCCTACTAAAATAAAAGATGAAATGAAAACCTCAGGAAGCTAAAATAAAAACCTCAAAATGTTACTGCCCAGTTTATTGCTACTTCTGCTAGTCTGGTTCAGACCCTGCGAACTTGAGTCTGTAATACTGCAGTCACATGCTAGTTCTGCTCTGTCTTGGAGCACTCTTCCTTCTTTTCCATCTGGTGTGGTTTCTTATGTCCAAACTGAGATATGATTTGGTTATGTTACCCCCTGCCTCAAAAACCTTCTAAAATCTTCCCCTGTTTAAAGCAGAGGTCATGATTTCAGATGTTGACAGAATTAATAGAAATGAGTGATGTGAGTCTGGTAGAAGAAAATTCAACTTTATTTTTCATGAGCCTCAGTGTAAGAACAAAATAATACAACCATGCATTGTCTTGGAGATTATGATTCTCTACCATAAGAAAAAATTGACAAGCACAACTTCTTTTTTCCCTTGATGAGTTGTGAAACAATAGGGAATGGTGGGGACTGTGGCCAACTGGAGAATAAATACCTCACCGAGCAGAGACAGCTGCTCATCAGCTTCAGCTCCAGCAGGATCATAGGCCCATTGTGGACAGACCTTCTTTTAAGAGAAGCTACAAACCTTGATTAAAAAAGTATATTGCACAGGACAATCAAAGCACATCTTTACTCCAAACATAGCAAACAGGTACCTATTTGGGATTCTGGTCTAAAGAAAAATCAGTACTCTACCCAGCTAAAATGCTTGCTACTCTTTTTGACTAGTTTGCCCTGTGGTCAAACCAGACTACTTGTCATCCCTCTCAATTTGCTTTGAGTTTTCCTACCATCATACTTCACCTATGCTACTTCCTCCACCTGGAATGTCCTCTCATATCCTCTCTCATTGCCACCTCTTGAAATTTCACCCATACTGCCCATCTTAGGAACTGCTTCTTCCTAGAAGCTTTTCCAGTTATTAAAAGAGAAATGTATCTGCTGGCAAAGATGACCCAAGAAGCTATTAGCACATTTGCGTGAGTTGATTTATCAACCAGAAGCAGAAGCTAAGGCTTTGAAAGATTCAGACAGGGGTCTGATAAATTTTGGTGACTTGGCAGAAAGAAACTCTGTAATATCAAGTACACTTGTGTCTTAACCCCCGCCCCGCCCCCACCCGCCCTGAGAATGATGGAGAATTGACTGCATTTTATAAAGCAGCAATTCAGTTATCACTCATGGAGCCCTAGGGCACTGACATTCAAGTGAAGGTCTTGGCTAACACCCAACTTATATTTCTGGGCATCAGTTTTCTTCTCCTTCCACACTTTTACAGCAGTTGGAGGTCATTATCTCAAGATGACATTCTATCCTCTTGGCATTATCTCTTAATTATGTTTACATTATGATTTCAAAGTTCATTGTATACAGTCTCTTTAGAGTCACATTTCCTATTATAGGGAAAGTGTTTATAAGCCACCTAAGGTAATAACAGAAAAAAAAAAAAAAGGGAATGGAGGAATGCATTTTTTTTCAGCTCAGGTGCAGCAGGGAAAAATTAATTGCATGGTTTTGCATAGAGAACACACTTTACTGCTTGGATGAAATCTAACATTAGCCCTTCCTGATCCAAGATGTATTCATTGTTAGGACTAGAAAGTTTTTCTACAAATAAATATCACTAAAACTCTTGAAAGCTGTTAAATCACAGCCTAGTAACAAACGAAGTCAAACGATAAATCATTTCTCACACTTATTCACACTCTGGAAAGGTATTTTTCCCCCCAGTCTGGGACTCATTTAGAGAAAATTGCTGACAGTTTCATTTCTCCTCCTCTTCTCTTCCCACATCACCTCTCACTGCTGCCATGGACTCCTTGGGGACAGTGGGTTACAGGACCCCCAGTTCCTTCTGACACTAGAGACATTTGGAGGGCTTCGTGATGCGTTGTGTGGGCTGTTCACAGAAGGGGCAGCAGAGTGACACGGAGCCTCTGAGCATGGCAAGTTCTCAAATAGCCTGAGAAAAGCCTTTTCAAACCTGAAAGCTTCCTTACGTGTTAGGTGACAAGAGAAGATGACAGACTAGGCCAGGAAGATGCTTACAGATGGCGGGAGCAAGAACAAGGCGGGATGAGAGTCTTAGAGGAGTGGCCAGCTAGTCAAGCACCAGGGCAGTACAGACAGAAGGCGCCGTCTAGAGGTTAAGGCCTGGGTCTGCCTCCACCTTCCTGTTGGCATGGCACACGGATGGCACTCCATAAGTAGCGGATGACCTGAAAAAGAATCATTATACAGCAGTGACACCTCTCATTACTGGTCGCTTCCAGTCAATTCATTAGCCACAGCAAGGCTGACAGGTGGAGACTGTTATACCCATTTGAGAGATGAAGGACTGAGACCACAAATTCAGTTATCTCAGTGGTTCTCAATTGAGGTAACTTTGCCCCCCCGCCCAGGGAACACTGGTCAACAACTGGAGACACTTTTGGTTATCACAAGTTAGGGAGGAGTGCCCCTGGTTTCTGTGGGCAGAGGCCAGGGATGCTAAACATCCTACAATGCACAGGACAGACACCACAACAAAGAACTATTCATTGCAAAATGTTAGTAGTGCTGAGAGTGATAAATCTTGATGAACTGATGGAAAATTTTGATGAAATCCTGATCTGGGCTTCCAGACGTATCCTCCTGACCACAGTACTTTTCCACCACAGGTCTATAATGTGGCTGCACACTTAGCCCAGTGCCTACTCCCTGAATAGTTGTTGAAAGAATGCATAATGGGATTAGATGTATGATTTACTTTGGGAGCTTTTCTTTACCTTTGTGGACCTCGATTTCTTCAACTGTAAAATGGGTACGACGTATTTCAGTCCCACTCACTTCACAGCACTGCTCTGGCCACCTACTGCACAGTTGTTACCCAGGGGAGATAGTATCTTTAAAAGTTCTTCATAAATCCTTAAAAAAAAAAAAGGAGAGGGGATTTTTTATTAAGAAGAGATTTTTAACCTTAGTTGTGTTAAAGTGGAAACAACAAAAAAAAAGTGAAAGGTAAGCAGGAAGCAGCAATAATGTACAATGTTGAAATTTACGGACAAGATTTCAAAATACACGAAAGCTAATATTAACAGAAAGGTGAAGTAGCCATGATGCTCACCCCTGAAAATTGCAAGTGTTCAAGCCAATCCATCCTGGTCCTAAATGCCTGGTACCCTGGGGTCTCACGGGCCTCCTTTTCTGGTTATGTACCTTCTTGTCATTTAATTAAAAACAAGAAGAAATTCCTTTCATTGGCAGCACGTAAGTGCTTTTTCTTAGAATTTCTTAACAGTCTCCCCCAAAAAATGCCCCTGGCATTTGGAATATTGATTGAAATCATTTCTGCTTGAGTCAGATGGCACTTTGCAGTATTTCCTGCCCCATTTGGGACTTGTTCACGAATTCCCTGAGGAGGTCAGTATGAACTTACAAACCTATAAACTAATGTTGAGAGCAGTGCGCAGGGAATTTTAGCCATTTTAAATTGTTCACTGACATCAGCCCTTCAGAAAAACAAGAACAGATGGGAGAGATTTGCCACCCCCCCGTGGGTCCTCCTCATCCCTAATCTACACAAACAAGACTGTTGATCCCTCTTCCCTGCCATAAACAAAGCTCCTTGTGCTGTTTGACGCTGCAAGCCTTTGGCCTTAAAGGAAGCAACCCACTCCTGATGGCAGTTCCCAGCCTCTGGTGACAGCTGCTGCAGCCGTGCTGCTTGGTGGCAACCCTCAGCCATCACCATTATCACAATTATGTTATTAAGAACTAGCATGAGGCCAGCATCTTCTGGGCATTCCTGTATGAAGAGAAGCATGAAACCAAAGGGCATGTGTAGTGATGACAAGTTCTCTGGTCCCTGATGGCTTAAAATACATTCCTGCCTAATTACCCATTGCATTCTGGGATGCTCCCTAAGTGAAACATGTTATCAAAATGCATAATGTTAAGTAAATGGCCACGAGGAAATACACACTAAAATACAAATGAGTTGGACTTCAGTTAAACAAAATAGGTGAGGTACCATCATGAAATGTATTCCATAAACAGGGCATTCAAAGCGGCAAACTTGGAAAGAATGGAAATGATAAATCCTCAAGCATATGCCATTATGAAACCAAAGGTTGTTATTTGCCTCTGCTTGTCTTCAGACTAATCACTTTTTTTCTTACATCATGACTTACAATGTACATTAACTCCACTGGCAAAAAAAAAAAAAAAAAAAACTTCAGAAATTCTAGGGAAATATCTCTCAGATTCACAGTTAACACATAATTGTGTTTTGTTTGGGACCAAAGACGTCTGGCTGCCCACTGAGGTCAGCTGATTCGTTGATTCCCTCCCTGACCTGACTTTCTGAAATAACTTTGAATAAATATTCTCTTTATTGTTCCTTTCCCTCCCTAGGAAGGCACGGATATTTTATGCTTCTAAAGTGTTATATCGAGAAAAGTAAAATAGTCTTTTGTTTGCCAAAAACATAGGTTTCTTTTTTTATTTTCATTCACTGGCATGTAGTTAACTTACTCTCTTAGCATGACTCTTCACTTGCAGTCTCCTTCACTGCCACGATCTAGCCATGTGAATGAGTCACTTCACATTCTAGACTTCAGTCCACTAACCTCTAAGCTGAAATGTTACTATTAGGTTACTTTTAAGCCCCCCCTCACTTCTCTTCTAAACAGTAGAATCATTAATCCCACTTATTTGATTTATATGGTGTGTTCATACTCCACCAAATGCTTCCATAGAAAGTCTGTTAGCTGTTTGTTTCTTTGATTATACCTTCCTTTATTCTTGACCACTTGTGCCAGGGCTGTGTGTGTGTGTGTGTGTGTGTGTGTGTGTCACTGTTCAAGTATATATTAGCAGGCCAAGTTGATTACCTGTGAGATCTGGTTAGCTTTATTCTGCTCCGTAAACACATCATGCCTTCATGGCCATATTACATACTATTAATTATGAAAACTGAACAACGGAAGTCATCATAAAAGCAAAAAAGTCTTCTCTACTTATACATTTTTAAAGCTTGTTTTTAAAGAAGGGGTATTAAATATTATGTTTTGTAAAATAATATTTTTAAAAATCAGAAAACCACAGAGAAGGGAACAGCCCCTGGAATGTTCCGTGTTAGTTATCTGTCGCTACATAACAAGCTACCCCTAAATTTTGACTTAACGGAGCAACCGATTTTGTTATCTCTCAGGATTCTATGGGTTGGCTGGGTTTAGAAGGATGGTTCTTCTGTTCTGTGTGTTACCGGCTAGGATTGCATTGAGCTGGAACATTGAAGGTGGCTTACTCATGTGGCTTGCAGTTAGTACTGATGGTCTTTACAGAGGGCTCTAATTCTCCTCTCATGTGTGTTGGGCTTTGCGTTGCACAGCAGCTGGGCACCAAAAGACAGGAAGTAGAAGTTTCCAGTCCACTTAAGCCTTAGGTTCAGAACTTCCAGAACATAATGAGCTACAGCCTGTTGATCACAGCCAATGACAAAGCCAGCCGAAAATCAATGGAGGGGAAATAGAGTCCACCTCCTGATACCAGGAGTGAAACAAGCCTACAAGGAGAAGGAAATGGAGGCCATGTTTGGAGACCATTTGATGTCTGTATGTTCACTACTTCTCTTTCCTTATGCAAGCACGTGGATAGATTTCAGTGCCAAGTATAGATTTTTGTAAGTACCATGCAGTTGTTTTTAGCAGCAGAATCCTTTTTTCGAATGAAATGTTTCATAGATTAAAGTCTAAAGCTGCTGTGCCTGAAGTGAGGGCGGAAAGTCTGGAGCTCCACCCTTGGCCTGTATGTGGTCCCTGAGGGACCTACAGGGAACCCCAGGACTCAGTAAGTCACAACTTGGAAATCACTGACTAAAGGATGGTGGATAAAACACATATAAGTACCATCATTCCCTCCAATCTATCCTCTTCAAACTAATAATCGGGGAAGGGGGAGTGAGGAGAGGAGATAATTACAAAATAATGTAAGTTGGATAATAGATAGGCAAGAAGTAAATAATTTAGCACCCCCAAAGAAACATAATCCTAAACCAGCAATAAGGAAATCTGAGCACCCTAGAATATATATCCTGAAATGGCTCAGGAATTACTGCCAATATGTATCTCTGAAAGTGAGGGTTTAAGAAGGAGCAAAAAATAAGGATTGGTTGAAAATCAAAGAAGCATTTTGCTGTCCTCAGAATTCTAGCCACATTCCTCCTGGAAGAAGATTGAAGGGGATAAAACACAGGGTCTCTGGACAGGGTACATCAGGCACAGTTGAGAGTCTAGATGACATAGTGAAAGGGGATTAAGTGGACAGATGTAAATTGGATGTTGTGATCCTAGGCTTTCTTCTGCTGCATAGCAACCAGATACTGATAATTAGGCCTTCATCCTCCAGGCAGGAGACAGGAAGCATCTTCTCTGGGGAACCGGAAGCACTCAGTAGGGCACATCAGGAGATAGTGACATTGGAGATTTCCCCCAAATAAAGCACCCGGATCATCTGAAGTGAGCTCCGAGTCAAAAGCTCCTTCAAGTTGTCAATACTTCCAACTAGATTTTTAATTTGCCACTCCCTTCTTTAAAATGACCAGAAACCAAAGTTTACCAGACACTAGAGAAAATCCTCTAACAAGAAAAATACAGCCCAAAAGGAAAATCAGAGACAACTAGAAAATCAGAGAAAACATAGAACACAAGGAAGAAGAAAATGTCAACAGATGCTAACATCCTTGGTGGGATCAGTGAAAATACTGTATTTGTGGAACAAGAACAGTGTATTACAAAAAAAAAAAAAAAAATTGGAAAAAAATTACTCTTGGAAATAAAAACTTTAATAGCAGCAATTAAAAAATCAACAGAATTAGAAGATAAATTGAGAAAATCTTTTAAAATGGGAAGCAAAGACTTAAAGAGATTTTTTTTTTTTTAAGTAGAGAAGAAAACATAAGAAAATAAGAGAATCAGTTCAAGAGGTCCAGCATCAGGATGACAGTTCCAGAAATAGAGACCAGAGAAAATGAAGGTGAGGAAGTCATCAGTGAGAGAATTTCAAGGAAGTTTCACACAACCGAAGGAGAGGTGGTCCGAACTGAAAGGTCCCACTGAGTGCCCCGCAGAATGGATGAAAACAGACCCACACCACAACCCTCAGACTGAAACTTAAGGACATCAGGAACGAAGAAGAATCTTCAAGCTTCTGGAGGTTGGGACAAGAATAGGTTTAAGTAACAAAGAGTAATTTAAATAATTCTGAGTTTTTTGACAGCAGCACTGGAAGCTAGAAGGCAAGGGAGTGAAGTCTTCAAATTTCTTCATATTAATGTTTCCAATCTAGAAAGCTACATACCCAAACTATCGATCAGGTTTGAGGAAAGAAAATGGTATTTTCAGACATGAACAGTTTCCAAAAAATTTATGTTCCATGCATCATTTCCTAGAAAGCTACTGAAGGGAGTATTCCACCGAAACAGGGAAGTAACCCAAGAAAGAGGAATACTTAAGACAAAGGAAAAAGAGCCAACACAGGACAGAAGAAAAGTAAAGGGAATCCTCCCTCCTCAGATGATTGAGAAGGGAGAACCCCAGGATGAAATCTTTGGATCACCTGCAGAAGACAACCAGTCCTGATTAGAGAAGATCAGAAAGTTCAAAGAAAGATGTCTTCAGGAAGATGAAATTGATGGAATAAGTGATGAGTCTGAACATCTTAAGAGGAAAGTTGCGCTCAGAGAAGAGTTTGGGATTGAATTCATAAAAATATCAAGCAGTACACTTACTGTTATTTTTATTCCTTGATATTCTTTGGAATGTCCTCCTGTAACAAGTCAGTTCATTAGAAGGCCACACATCTGGACAATCCACTCTCAGTTTCTTTGGAAACCATCATAGAACTAACCTTAATACCACTGGCTTTTTATTGAGGATGAATGTAAGAAATGGCCTTCAGAGGACTGCACCTACATTGTTTGTGAAACCACTCTGACTGACACCAGCAGTTATGAAGTTCAGTGTCTTCTTTGCAAATCGTCCAGTAACAGGTTCCTCTCGAGAGTTCAGAACTGGTACTTTTGAAATCTCTTATGAAAACAAAGTAATTCACCATATTCCTCATTTTTCCTTTGGTTACAGGAAATCTAGTGTCCTGTTTTTGCTCAATTTCAGTATGTTTCCTGAACCTAGGCTTTTGAGTGAAATGACCTTTCCCAGTTTCTCAACTGATTCTTGTCCTATAGAGGTTAGTTGCATCCCTGCCTTGTTGGAAACGACTTAATTCTCTTCTGGAAGCAAAGTAGATGTATTGTAAATTATAAGGAAATGAATAGATGAATTACCATCCAAGGAGCCCTGGTTCCTTTTATGGGAGAATGATATTAGAAAACAAGGTATGGGCACTGGATGTGCTCATTGCTGCTGGGGAAAGAAGGATTTTTTTTTTTTTTGCTCCAGGTCTTAGTTGCAACATGTGAACTTCTTAGTTGTGGCATTGTATGCAGGATCTAGTTCCCCTACCAGGGGCCGAACCCAGGCCCCCTGCGTTGAGAGCGCAGAGTCTTAACCACTGGACTACCAGGGCAGTCCCTCTGTGGTTAGTATTTGTGGAAAGAAGCAGATGAGGAAGGAAAGAATGAACTGCCTCTGTTATAATCTTTTTTTAGAAACTTTTTTTTTCCCAGAGAGCCAGATCTCCTAAATAAGAATTATGAAATGTTAAACTAGTTTCCTGAACTCTCAGCTTCCGACTCTGAGCTTTCAGCTTAGTGAGGGATTTCTAGTTTGGAAATCCTGTGACTTGCTGGACGGTAACAGTTTTCAGAGATGATTTTGGAAGCAGTAACATTTAAAGTGAAAAAACAGTGCTTGCAGAGGAAGTGTGCATGGCTCATGAAGAGCTAGCATCTCCAGTGCTCAGGGCTTCCTCACAAAGATTCTCAATTAAGCTCTTTTAGGATTTAAGTGTCTCACATAACTGAGAATGAGCGTGTCCATCCTGGCATTTTCTGGTCGTTTAGTGATTCACTGGCTTCCTAGAGGTGTAAGTTCCCTAGGCTAAAGTAGAATAAACAGTGAGAAAAATAGCTCCTGCACTTATCTTTAATGTCAAAAAAAGACAGCGTTCTTTTCTTCATTCCAGAAATACTTTTATTGTGGTATCAAGGCACAGCCACAAAATCTGTGGACTGTGAAATAGGATTTCAATTATTAAAGAAGGAAGCCTCTCCCCTTTCTGAACTGACTTCATCCCATGTGCTGCCCAAAATAGCTCACTCTTGTAACTTCTGATTATTCTCTTATTGCCTTTGAATTCATTAGTTAATAAGGCAACCCTGCAATAAATACTTTTTTAATTCCTCTACAGGTGCAGACATGGTGTGTTTCTTTTTTTTTAATTTTAATTTTTTTTATTTATTTATTATCTTTGGGGGGGTACACCAAGTTCAATCATCTGTTTTTATACACATATCCCCGTATTCCCTCCCTTCCTTGACTCCCCCCCCCTCGAGTCCCCCCCACCCTCCCCGTCCCAGTCCTCTAAGGCATCTTCCATCCTCAAGTTGGACTCCCTTTGGTGTGTTTCTTTTGATATGATTTTTTTCCCCAAGTAAGGTCCTCTGGGGAAAAATAAAAGGCCCGAAGTGTCATTCTTCCCTCTGTTCCATCTACACCCAGCATTCCTTGTTCCTCTAGACCTACTGCATATGTCATTCTGGAACAGAATTTAGAATAAAGCAGAGGAATATTGGAGATGATATAGATGTATTGAAGCCATTGCATCAGTGAATGAAGAAACAGAATTTTTCAAAACAGGGTTTTGTAGGAGACTCTGAAAGAGACAAATCCATGTGAATTTGGTCACGTGGGTTTATCAGACAACAAAAATCTTGCCCAATATTTATTCTTTCTTCAGTGTTCAGAGATCAGGAGAGAAACCAGATATAGTTCCTACCTTCCAAAGTTTCTGGTCTCATAGGATCATTAGATATGTATGCAAATAATAACATTAATACTAAGTTCTGTGTTGGTAAATGCTGTGAGGGGGTCACCGGGAGTGCTCCACACAGAAGGCTCATTCCCTTCTTTCTGTCCTCAAGAATTTATTAAACCCCTAACAGTCCAGCTCTGTGCCAGTGTCTGACGTTATCATGTGAGCGCAAACCATAGGACTTACAGTCAAATGGAGAAACAGACATCGATCAGCAGTTATGCGAACGGATGTACAGTTGCAAACTAACCTGGGTTCTCTGATGATGAGTGTGTGGTTTTCTGAGAGCCTTTGGGAAAGGAGTCTGAAAGACAGGATGTGGTGGAAACCCTGCCCTACAGAGGAAAGATGGCTGGGATTGCCTTAGGGTAGAGGCTGTAGGAGCATTGTTGACAGAGCAACAGCACATCTGAGGTGGGCTCTGCAGCTCGGGAGATCCTAGTCATGCAGAGTTGCATGTTCATGAGGGAGACCTTCTTTAGAAGCTCCCTGTCTCCCAACCACACCTTGCTTCCTATCTCTGGGTCTCCATTCCAGAGCCTCCCGTTGCTAGGCTTCCCTGAACCAGCATCCACCCTCCAGGACAACATTCTGGCAAGATGGCTGTAGCTCAGCCGTCTTCCCCTATGTGCACTTGGTTCATAAGAAACCCATGCATCTTTGCCATATCAAATGATCATAGCAAAAATAGGCCACACGTGCACACCACTACCACCCAGCCATCTTCCTGCAGTTCTCTTTGTGTCTTAGATCTGCCTAACTAGACATCAATCAGCCCGTTGGTTGCAAGGGAAACATCCAACAGGAAAAATGACGTGCCCTTCTTGCAGGCACCCCAGTCTCTCCAAATTATTTTCTTAAAGGAGAAGTAGCAGGTGGCCCCCCAGGGAGCATAGAGACAAGCCATCGCAATGCCCCCAGACCAATATCCCAGGAGCCCTGATAGTCCTGTTTCTTTCTGATCATTCCCTCTCCTCTCCTTTCCCAGTCTTCTGCTTCCATAGTCATGGGGACAAGGTTGGTGGGGAGGGTGTTGGGAGCATGAGCTGGGGAGGGGGGCAGGTGTAGCAAGTCAGGCTGGACAGCCCCTCATAAGCCCGTGGAGGGTGTGAATGTTTCCCTAAAGTCTGTGTCTCCAGTTACGGAGCCACAGAAACAGTCCCCATCAGCACCCATGGCAGGTATTTCCTTGGGTCATCAAGTGTCTTATTTGCAGTTTTGTTCACATAGAAATTGTATGTGAAATTATGCACACATTTACGCTTCAAGGAAACTTTAACAAGGGAGGGGCAGTGTAAGCCCGAACCCAGGATCTCAACTGCCCCCTCACTGTGAGGCTTCTCAGAGAAGACAGACTGAGACTGACTTAAGATATTCTTTGGTAAAATGAATTCATTGCAAGCTCTTTCTTCTGCACAAGATTAGTGTGGTTTCTCATTGTAGTGGAAGACTCTCCAGAAACACAGATGTTAGAATCAAGCAGTAATTTTTTTTTTCTTCCTTAGGATGTAGTGACATTGGGAAACCTAAAAGGACTACTGAAAGTGGAATTTAGTGAGGAAGGAGGGCAAAATCTTTGGCCTGATTGGAAAAGAAGTGGGGTTTTTCCACTTTTATCTTAAAAGTGAGGGTAAGATTAAAGGGATTGAAGGATCACATGCCTAGATACGGTCCTCCTCACCCAGGCTTCCATCCTATCCCAGGTTTTCCAGTTCTTTGGTTCTGATTCAGTTCTGGGAAGCATCTCAGGCTTTTAAATCAAGGAGAGGTAGCTGTATGTTTGGGTGACCCTTTCCCTCTGAGCAACAGATTGGGGTCCTGGTTTGTGAGTATGGTACAATCCCTGTGCGCTAGGCAGAGTGTTAGAGAAAGTAACGTGTTCCGGGGACCCCGCTGCAGGTTTCCCCTGCAACAAGGAAGCCTGTGGCAGGAACATGCACCGAACACAGTGGGGCCGCTAGCCTCAGAACTCTCTCACTCAAGGTTCCAGTGGTGGACACCCAACCCCCGCCCCCCAGCCCTGTCTTACACATACTGCAATGCAATAACCTCTCATGCAGTGTACCGCAGATACCTGCCGGGATCACTTTTGCAAGCCTCGCACCTTCTCGAACACATTTTTTCACCAGTGTGAACTGCCAAAATTCCCATTCTTATCTCTTTCTTCCCTGAATTATTTCAGATCTCAGCCCAGCTGGTCATATTGGGAAGAGTTTAACAGCTAGAGGATTAACATGATGAAGTGAAGCCTCCATGTCCGTTTAGCCGTGTTTTCTGTGTCCCCATAATCGTATGTTGTCAGAGCAAACAGCTTGCTTGCCCGAGGTCAGTGTCTACAGGAGGGCTTCTCAACCTCAGCAGTGCTGACATTTGGGGCTGGATAATTCTTTGTTGTCGGGGCTGTCCTGTGCATTGTAGGATGTTTAGCAGAATCCGTGGTCGCTTACACCCTAGATGCCAGTAGCACTTTCTCCTTCAATCATGACAACCAAAAATGTCTCTAGGCTTTACCAAATGTCCCCTGGGGTGGGGGGGGCAAAATTCCCCCCCCCCCCCCCCCCGACCACCTCCACCTGATTAAGAAGCAAATCTAAACTCTTTCGGGGAAGCTTGTGGTTAAGGAGAGACTTGATACCTTCATCTCATACTCTAAGACAGCTAATAGTACGGTTTAGCTGAGGTTCGTCTCCTGAATTTCTGTAGCCCTGCTTTTCTGATCAGAAACTGAAGGTTGCCATGAAATTAACTGCTTCAGAAAGGTTTGCAGAGGGAGGTATAGCTCCAGTCTTTGGCTCTTCCCCAGTGCTGGCCAGTATAAATTGCCAGAGCTTGTTGACTTGGAGATTAATTATTAATGGTAGGGAAGCTTATGAATTTTTCAGAATTTTTTCCTCGTTGGGCGCTGCCATCTGACTTCCTATCAGCTGCCTAGGATCCCTTCCAACTGTCCTACATCAAAGCCACAGGCTGTCACCCAGGGCGTTATCTTGTTCCGTGCAGGCTGGCTGCATATGTTGACTCTAAATTTTTTAATCAGCCATTTTCCAACTCAACTGCACATGTCAAACTGTAGAGACAGAATCCATTAAGCACCGTCTGAAACCAGCAGGGGCCTGTGGCACCGTGATTTAATATCACTAAGGCAGAATTTCACAGTAAGAAATTAGAGGAGCATGTTTTGCTAAAACGTCAGCAAAATGCCTGCAGGACTTAAAGGAGGTAAAAGCCTATCAACAACAATAATATTAATAATAATCTCTGTACAGTCCTTTCAGCTTTCTGAAGGATTTTTGTATCTATTTCAGTATCTAATTTTCTCCAAATGCTACACTTTTACATTTTGCTCTTTTTTTGTTGTTAGGTTTTTAAAAGGTGTTTATTTTAGAGAAAACTGACTTATAAAAACATGCCATTTATTCCAAGTCATGAAAATGGAACGTTTAGACCTTTTATTTTCATAAAAAAATTTTAATTGAGGTATAGTTGATTTTCAATATTTTATAAGTTTCAGGTGTACAGCATAGTGGTTCACAACTTTTAAAGGTTATACTCCATTTATAGTTGTTATAAAATATTGGCTGTATTCTCTGTGCTATACAATCTCTCCATTTTTTTTTACTCAAAAATAAAACTCACTTGAAAATCATTTGTTTCACTTCATGTTAAAACCATTTCTCAAAAATGTGTTTTTCCACTCTGCTGCTTTAGAATACAGTAAACATCTTGCTGAAAGGCATCGTTTTTCGAATCAATTCTGTGTCCAGGAATGCTAGCATGAAAAGGGCACGGCAGTGACCTGATGCATATATTTGGTATTGCTTTTTAAAAACAACCCGCATTGTGAACTTTCTTTCTTTGTTCTTTTTTTAAAGGTGGTTAAATGAGGTCCTTGACTAAATTTTTGTTTCCTTTGAGATTTTACAGTAATTTGAGAGGTGGGGGAAAATTTGCTGCAATCAATATAAATTTTTTTTCTCTAAAAGTCCTACAAGACTTTCCCTTTGCTAAGAAAATTCAACTTAGGTGTTTTTGCAAATGTGAAAGGGCGGCATCAGCAAATGGACTATCTAATCATAAAAACTGTTTCACAGAAGATTAGTCTTGCATCTCAAGTGCCAATAAAATTTCAAGAGACATGAAATTATCTGTCTTGATGGTGGTCTACCACTCAAAGTATTTCTTAGCCTGGACAATTTTGAGTGCGTTAGAAATAAATTGGATTATGAGACCCTAGGGCCATCTTGATTTGAACCTCTCCAGTGCCAAAGTGTATTTCAATCAGTACTGTTTTAATTTATACTGGTTAAAATATTGTTTATTTGAGGCTTCTCTCTCAGAGAAGAGTACTTCTTTAATTTCCCTCCTGTAAGCCACAGCCATATTTGTCTTTCACAATGCAAATTTAATTATGTTACACCATGTTCATGTGCATTAATTTGAAACAATGTAGAATTGTCCACACAGGTCAGGTAAAATAGAGAATCAAGCAATGTCCAGATATTCAACATGGACTTTGTATTATAAGCACTTTAACTAGAATCCATAGTAGCTTTTTGTGGCAGAGACGGTGATGCTCACAAAATATTTTATGTCTTCATTTACATTTTCTAGCTTCCGTTGCAGCTAGGTTACGACCACGTGACTGGTTCCAGCAGATGGGCTATGAGTTGTCCAGGCTCTGTGGTCCCCATCACAGTGAGCCTGGAAGCCACATGTTGAGATGGCAGGGTCACAAAATGGTGGCGCTTCCGTCTGTCTGGGTCCCTGAGTGATTTTGTGGAACGTTGACACCCGTCATCCACATTGGGCATGTAGGGTGAGCAAGAAATAAACCATTGTTGTCTTAAGACAGCAGTGAGATTTTTAGGGTTAATTTGTTACCATGGAATAAATGAGCCTCTCCTGATGAATTCGTTCCCCTTTTCAAATTTACTTTTCAGTATTGACTTATATTTCCTTTTTATTTTTTTCCTGTGTTGGGTCTTTGCTGCTGCGCGCAGGCTTTCTCTAGTTGTGGTGAGCAGGGGCTACTCTCTGTTGTGGTGCATGGGCTTCTCCGTGCAGTGGCTTCTCTTGTTGCAGAGCACAGGCTCTAGGCGTGCAATCTTCGATCTTCAGTAGTTGCAGCACACCGGCTCAGTAGTTGTGGCTCTCGAGCTTAGTTGCTCCTCGGCACGTGGGATCTTCCCAGACCAGGGCTCGAACCTGTTTCCCCTGCATTGGCAGGAGGATTCTTAACCACTGTGCCATCAGGGAAATCCTCCTTACATTTGCAGTATAGCAGTATATCACATGTGTTAGACTGGATGATACCCTCATGCCTTTGCTCACCTTTAGCACATGATACAGACTATTGGAAGCAGGAAGCGGTCAGTAAGTGCAGACAGTGTAATTTGGGTGGAGTTTTTTGGTCATTTCTCCCATCTGCTGGAAAATTTGGAATGTCACTCTTTTTTAATACTACCTCTTCCTCTTGCCCACAGATGCTTTTAACTAATAAAAAATATATCTACTTGGTTATGGATTTGATAGCAGGAGCGAACAGTTTCTTTGACAGGTCTTAATGAGGTAAAACACACCCATTATAAATATTTTTGGCTTTGAACAATAGTATCACCAAGGTAGACACACTCTTCAGGGCAGGCAAAATGAGATAATGATATATGTGGGTAGACTTATGAATAGACCCAATTTCTACCAGGAACTTGTATAATGATCAGCCTGGGACTAGGAATTAAGCATGTCTTGTATTTGTGACACACTACTCAGAGGAAACAGAGGTGCTTGTGACAGTTCTCACATCCCCTGAAAATTATACTACTTCACCTCAATTTTAATTGAAGGGCACTCTACTCTTGAGAGCTCTGAGTGTTTCCTGCTGCTTGAGATCTCTGTTGCACACAAGCATGTACACACATGGGCGTGCGCGCACGCACACACACACACTCACCTGCATGCACATACATATTCACTAAATCCGTAATTGCAGAAGCTGGAAAACTCGATTTCATTTTGACCTTGTGAATAACTTCTACTGCATTATCAATATTTGAAAATGAAGTTCATGTCCTCTTAAAATAGTGAGCAGGTTTCACAAAAGCATTTGATTTTGTTAGGGTGTAGAGGTATTTTAGACATCATTGGATGTTTTCTGGATTTCCTGTTGGGTGCATTATCTTTGCCAGTCATAAATTGCTTTTCACTATGATTCAAAGCTGCTGAGATATCAGAATGATTCAACATCACAAAAAGGCATTTTCTTCCCTATCCTATTCATGTCAAAAATCTCCTGTGGCTCATTTTGAAGTGATCATTTTCCATCGAATCAGCTGCCTGAATAGAATTTCAGAAATTACTAAAAGCTAAATTCAAAATTAATGGCAATAAAAATAATAATTAACCCTTATTTTTTTGGTTTTGAAAGAATCCTGAAAGTTATTCCCACTGAGTGTTAAAAGCTTGCACTCTGGATTCAGACAGAACTGAATTCATATCCCAGTTCTCCCACTTCTTTGAGATGTTACTTTGATCAATCTGAGCCTCAGTTTTCTCATCTGTAAAGTGGTGTTGATTGTAATTGTGATAGTAATAATCTCAAGGATTAAACATGACAATGAATGAAGATTCGGTACGAGGCCAGGCTGTAGTATATACTCAATGTTCAATATATGTTGGCTCTCATGTGGACCATAAACTCATAGAAGGCAAGTTCTGTGTTTCTACTTTCACATTTCATAGCACAATGCTTGATATAAAACAAGTGTGTAGTGAATATTTTTTAAATGGTGAGTTGAGTATTAATACTCCCAGTTTCCAGATGAGGAAACTGTGCTCCCAGAGTTAAACTGGTTTGGACCTCTGTTACTGACACCACCTTAGTCACTCTGTCCCTTATCAATTTCAGTTATACATTCAACAAGGATTTAATAACTTTAAACCATGTGCATTCAGATTTCTATTTTGGTCATGATTTGAGCACGTATTAAGTGTCAGACACCACGCTAAGTGCTTCAACAAGCTTGTATCATTAATTCATCAAAAACTGCCCTGCCAAGTGGACATTATTATCTCCATCTCAAAGTTAATTCTGCAGATATACTTCTTGCATACCTACCATGCATCAGTCTCTGGAGATTTTATAGTGAACCAGACAGACATGGTCCCTGTCATCAAGGCATTTGTAGTCTTGCAGAGAACACGAACTGGAGCAAATAATGCACATGTGATGAAAGTGATAAAAGAGGAGGTTCAAGATGTTGTGGGGACATTGAGGAGGTGACCTTGAAGGATCCTGGGGTTAATGAGTTCAGCCAGATGAAGACAGCAGAGGAAGGCAGGGCAGGAGCATTGGCCTGGGCCACAAACAGATATGTCCTGTTTGAGAACCTAGAAGCAGCACAGAATGGCCTGGGCCTGGAGGGCAAGACAAAGCAGTGGGAGAAAAGGCTAGAAAGCGTGCAGGAGCCAGATGGCAATGCTCCATCAGCTTTTTTTTTTTTTTTTAATTTTTATTTTATGTTAGAGTATAGTTGGTTAACAATGTTGTGTTAGTTTCAGGTGTACAGCAAAGTGATTCAGTTATACATGTATGTATTGTTTTTCAAATTCTTTTCCCATCGAGGTTGTTACAGAGTATTGAGTAGAGTTCCCGGTGCTCTACAATAGGTCCTTGATGGTTATATATTTTAAGTTTAGTAGTGTGTATATGTCAATCTCAAAAGCCCAATTTATACCTTCCCTCCACCACGTTTCCCCTTTGGTAATCATAAATTTGTTTTCTGAGTCTGTGAGTCTGTTTCTGTTTTGTAAATAAGCTCGTTTGTATTATTTTTTCTTAGATTCCGCATATAAGCGATATCATATGATATTTGTCTTTGTCTGACTTACTTCACTTAGTATGATAATCTCCAGGTCCATCCATGTTGCTGCAAATGGCATTATTTCATTCTTTCTCATGGCTGAGTAATAATCCATTGTATAAATGTACCATATCTTCTTTATCCATACCTCTGCCGATGGACATTTAGGATGCTTCCATGTCCTGGCTATTGTAAACAGTGCTGCAGTGAACACTGGGGTACAGGTATCTTTTTGAATTAAGGTTTTCTCAGAGTATATGCCCACTAGTGGAATTGCTGGGTCATATGGGTAGCTCTATTTTAGTTTCTTAAGGAACCTCCATACTGTTCTCCATAGTGGCTGTACCAATTTACATTCCCACCAACAGTATAGCAGGGTTCCCTTTTCTCCACACCATCTCCAGCGTGTAGACTTTTTGATGATGGCCATTCTGACTGGTGTGAGGTGATATCTCATAGTTTTGATTTGCGTTTCTCTAATTATTAGCGATGTTGAGCATCTTTTCTTGTGCCTCTTGCCCATCTCTATGTCTTCTTTGGAGAAATGTCTACTTAGATTTTCTGCTCGTTTTTTTATTGGATTGGGTTGTTTTTTTTTATATTGAGCTGCATGAGCTGTTTGTAGATTTTGCAGATTAATCCCTTATCAGTCGCATCATTTGCAAATATTTTCTCCCATTCTGTGGGTTGTCTTTTGTGTATGGTTTCCTTTGCTGTGCAAAAGTTTTTTATTTTGATTAGGTCCTATTTGTTTGTTTTTGTTATTTCCATTACTGTAGGAGACTGATCAAAAAAATATTGCTGCAATTTATGTTAAGAGTGTTCTCCTCTAGGAGTTTTGTAGTATCAGGTCTTACATTTAGGTCTTTAATCCATTTTGAGTTTTTTTTTTTCTTTCTTTCTTTCTATTTTTTTTTTTTTTTTGGTTTTTTTTTTTTTTTTTTTTTGCTGTATGATGTTAAACAATGCTCTAATTTCATTCTTTTACACGTAGCTGTCCAGCGTTCCCAGCACCATTTATTGAAGAGACTGTCTTTTCTCCATTGTATAGTCTTGCCTCCTTTGTCATAGATTAATTGACCATAGGTGTGTGGGTTTATCTCTGGGCTTTCTATCCTGTTCCATTGACCTATATTTCTATTTTTATGCCAGCACCATACTGTCTGTGTGTCTGTAGCCTTGTATGTAGTATAGTCTGCTTTGACAAGGATCGCGGACCCTTGATGCCAAGGGAAATGGAGCGTTACTGTAGGGTCTTAAGCGGGAGAGTAGTGTGAGCACCTTCCACCCAGAAGAGCAGAATGCGCTGCGGAGCATGGGTCCCATCCTCGCGCTCAGAGTGTGGTTCTCAGCATCGGCATCCTGCGGGAAGGGCACATTCTTCGTCCTTACCCCAGACCTACTGAATCGGAGCTCTCCGGGGGTGAGGCCCACCACTCTGTGTTTTAATAAGTTCTCTGGTTGATTCTCACCATAGTTGGAGAACCACTGGCTTTTGGTAAACATTCTTAATCTTTGCTGCACAATGGAATCACCTGAACCATTAGAAAAGAAAAGGAAGAGCTGATACGTAGGCCCCAACCCAGATGTCTGATTTAGTTGGTCTGGGTGCAGCCTGGGTATCAGGATTGTCTTGCATGTACCCCAGATGATTCTAGTGTACAGCCAGGTTGAGAAGTGCTGTGTCAGGGAGGATGAAGGCACACAGGCCAGTGCTCCACAGTGGAGACAGTGGCATCCTGCCCTGGGGAAGTGGACACACACAGAATAGATGGATGCAAGAAATACTGAAGATGTGACTTCACAGTTAAGAAGGAATAAACCAAGCTAGTCCCAAGCACAAAACCACTTCTTCCACACCCGGAGCTTCAGCAGCCACATGTCCGCCCTGAAAGACAGGGCCCACTCTCTTCTCTGAGTGGCTTCAGTTTCTTGCATCCTCAGGATAGGGCAGGTGAATTGGACCATCTCCCAGGCCCAGCTGTGAAGATCATTAAGCTGATCCGTGAAAAAGCACAGCTGTGTCCTTCACGCTGGATAAAAACCATAGTCTCTGGCCCCAATAGCACTAAATCACAGCCTTGACTGCTTGGCCCCACATCATATCCGAGGCATCATGCTCAGTGCTTTATGAGTACTGTCTTCTTTTATCCTTATGACAAGCCTCTGCTGTTGGCTGTTGTTATGATTAGGACTCTCACTTTGCAGATAAATCGGCAGACGCACAGAGTATCTCGTCCTGGGTCACAGAGCTGGTACACGGCAGAGCAAAGATTTGAGCCCAGATCTGTGTTCCCTGGGTTCCCGACCATGGTGCCCTACAGCTATTCTGTTGGGAAGGGAGATCTGAAACATGTGACACGGAGGAGGTTGTGATGCTAGACTGGCCAGCATTGCCTACAAGAGCAAGTCAGTACGTGGCCGAAGCCATCAAGGGGGGCTTTCCTGAAGAGCGCAGGTCTGAAACCAGACCCCAGATGATAGGTCACGTTTGAAATGGTAGAGAGCAGAGGGGAGGTCATTGCAGGACTGGGGCGGGCCTGAGGGAAGGCTGGTTGCGCACTGCAGGATCATCAGGGAATGGATTGGTTTTCCATCCAGGGTATTTTTGTGTATTTATTTGCTGCTCACTCAGAGAGTTACTGCATTTGGAGCTCCTGGGTTATATTTACTGCGTCGCCAGAAGCCAGCGAAGTTATAAAACGGGTGACTCAGATGCAGAGAATGTTCTCATTGGCTGGCAAACTCTGGGAGCTAAACCTTGCCTTTTGCAGTCAAGGAGAAGTGCGTCCTTCAGAATGGAGACTTTGACCTACTCAAGGTCTTCCCTTGGAGAGGAAATAAGGCATGGTAAAGAAAGACACTAGTGATCTTATTTTAACTCTTCCACAAATGGTGTGGCATCTCCTTGGGTGATTTTTACAAAAACAATATATTTGTGTGTGCACAGGACATCAAACTCCACAAGTAACCCTGAAAAAGAGCCCCAGTAAAGATTCACATCAGAGGCACGTCTGCAGACTTCATCAGATTCACCACCAGTGATATTAATAGAAGTAATAATAAGCCCAAAATATGTCAAACCCCTAGAGTGTGGAAATGTCTATTATGATGATCATTACAGTAGTCTGCTGAGGGTTTTATTTTAGAGCTCCAGGTACAGATGCTCAGAGAGGTTGAGTGCCCTGGCCCTGGTCACACAGTGACTATGTGACAAAGGTAGGGTTTGAGCTTAAGGTTTTCTGATTCTAAAATCGATGCTCTTATTTTCTCAGGATTATCCCCTCTGTGCAGGGTCAGCTATCTCTGCAACTACCGGCAAACCACTTCATCTTTGAAAGTTTGGTTTCCTACCTGAGAGCAGGGGAAACCCGTTCTGCCGCTTTCATTGTGACTAGAATCGGAATTTGTGTAAGGATAAAATATATAGGCTGCAGGATGCCAAGTGCTGATAGCTGCTAAGATTGACAGAGAGTGACTGCATGCCAGGCACTCAGCGAAGCATCATACACGTGCCCCTCATTTAACCTCTCATCAATCCTGTGAGGGAGGTGTTCTCGTTATCATTCCCACTGTGTGGTTAAGAGAGGTGAAAAAATTAAAAGTGAAGACATGGAGGGGTCAAATAACGTGTTCCAGGTTGCTCGGCTTCAAAGTGGAAAGGCAACGATTGATCCTAGACAAGAGAGGTCTGACCCCGTTCTGCAGCCTCCACATTAGAGGTGGACAGAGGGCAGGCAGGCGGAAAGAGACAGGAGGACAGGAGTGTGGAGGCTTCAGCCAGGCACTGAATGCAGTAACGTTGCCAACGTCCAAAGATCAGTGCGTTCCTGAGGCAGGAGGGGCACCCACATCGCCTGGTTGGGAACCAATGCAGTCCTGGCTGTAACTTTCCAGACTGCAGTGCTCCAGGAAGGCAGCATCGGCTGGTGCAGTTTTTCTCTGAATGAGGATGGCAAACACAGAGCAGGACTTCACTGGTGGTCCAGTGGTTAAGATTCCACTCTCCCAATGCAGGGGGCCTGGGTTCAATTCCTGATCAGGGAACTAGATCCTGCATGCCGCAACTAAAAAGATCCCGCATGCTGCAACTAAGACCTGGTGCAGTCAAATAAATTTAATACACACACACGGCTGCAGAGGACAGACAGGGGGAGGAGGACCATGCCAGCTGATGGGAGTGCTTTATGGGAGGCGCCTCTGCCCTCCTCCACAGTCCCTCTTGGCAGCCTCCTCCGCAAGACATGAATCTCTGGACACTGAGAGACCAGGCTGGGAAGCAGAGAGGAAACAAGGGGAACAGATGGAGCTAAACCCAGGTCAGCAGGTGGCGTGCACCGCAGCTGCTGACAGGCACACCTGCCTCAGTCCCCCGTAGGCCGGAGATAAGGATGCTTTATCAGCAGTGTGACTGTTTATAGGCCAGCCAAGTTCAGTCTTTACCTATTTCTGTGGAAAGTGGTACTTCCAGGACGCAGCCACTAAGCAGCAAGACATAGCATAGAAGTGAGCAGGCTGGGAACTCTTCCATCTCTCTCACTGATGGTGGTGTGACTGTGGGCGGGTCACTTTCCTTCTGGGTCACAGTTAATGAACTGAGTCCTTTAGTTGGCCAGGCAGTCATCAGAGCCCACTCCATATTCAGCACCAGACTAGGTGCTGGGGATGCAGAGATGAGTGAAGTCACATGCACCTGCCCTCACAGAGCTTACAGTCTAGTAGGTGGACATCATGTAATCACATGATTGGATGTGAAATTATAATTTCAATAAATGCTAATAAAGGAAAGATGCATAGTGCCTAGAGAACATATGACAGGAGGAACTCACCAAGTCTAGAGGAGTCAGAGAAGTGTTTGCTGCAAAACTGAAGGGTGAAGGGGGTTAGGGTTAGGGTTTCCAGTCAAGGGGGAGACAAGGGAGAGTGTTCCAGGTGTTCCAGGTGTGGGGGACAGTACGTTCAAAGATCTGGCAGCAGGAGAAAGTAAATCATTGCAGATGCCCCCAGCGGGAGACCCCATGGAGCGGACTGAGTGGGAATGTGGTGTCCGACAGGCCACAGAGCTCAGCAGGGCCTCCATCGCGACCTGAGGTCACAGCGTCATCTCTAAATCTCCTTCCAGCTGCAGTTCTGGATCATGTCAGTGTAGTCCTGAGGCTGAACTTGGTCCATTTGCTCTGAGGCTGAGGCCTAGAGATTGGTCCAGAAAGCAGAACAGTTACTCAAACAATGCATCACATAATCTGCCTGTTTCCATTTTCTGCATATTTGAATCACATCCTCTCTTTGCCTGATCACGGGCTACCTTGTGGCAGTAACAGTGATGACTTTGGATGAGCCCAGAGTTGGACCGGCCTCCATAGCATCATAATGTGTGAGCCCCAGAGAACTGAGGCATCCCTAGGGAAAGCCGGTACCCGAGGATGTCTCCCAGGTACACTGTCAAGGCCCATCCTCCAGGGCTTTGGGGCTGATGAAGAGGCTACACACCTGGCCCTGGGATGATGTCTCCATCACCCCAGAGGTGAGATGGGGAATTCCCGGATGGGTCCCTTTTCACTGAGATACAGACCTATTTGCATAGTGGGGGTGCTTCCTCTCTGCCTCCTTCTCTTCTTTCCCCCCACAAATTCTGTCCATGGACATGAGAAAAGTGAAGCACATGGGAGAATTGCCTAGGTGAGCATGGCCGAAAATGTGTTGGAGTGTTCAAACATATTACCCACGTGGTCAGATGTTTGTGAAGTGTGGGCCCACATGAGCTTGCCTTCATGTAGAATTTCCCGCTAATGTGTCTTGTGGCTTCTCCAGGAAGGGGAGAGTGGGAGCAGACAGAACCCTTTCTCATGGAGGATCTGCAGGACTAGGCTTCCCCAGAATATAACTTTGAGAAATGGTCCTCTAGGCTTTTCAGAGATTCCTGGAATATAATTACTTAGGGTTTGTCATTTATCAGATGAAGGGGTTGTGGGCAGAGAGGTCGTGACTTTGGCCCAAGGTCCCCCAGCTAAGAGCAAATTGTGACCAAAACACAGGCTCCTCCCGTCCACGCCAGGGCTCGCCCGTACCCCAGCCTCGTTTCTTTCATAAATTGCAAAGGGCAGGGAGGGGAGTTAATATCTGATGAGTGCCCACCCTCAAAAGGGATAATTCTAGAAACTAGTAGGTAAGCTTTAGGACCTGCTATGTGCCAGCACCACGCTAGGTGCTGTGTACACATAATCATCCCGCTCCATCCTTCTATCAGCACACTGAGGTAGGTGTCTTATCTTCTCCCCATTTTACAGACAAGAAAACTGAGGCTTAGAGAGGTTCAGCCACCTGTTTGATCCCTTTGAGAAGGAAAATTGCAGAGCCAAGATTCTAACCCCAGTCAGTGTGACTTCCTTTGAAGCACATGGTCTCATTCAGTCCTCTCGATATCCATGCAAGATAAAGTGGTCCCCCCTCTGCAGTCAAAGAAACTGAGACTCAGAGAGGTTAAAAGGCGTGACGAGGTCCTGCAACCAGGGCGTGGGATAGCTGGGTGCAGACTCCGCACTGCAGGGTCCTCCACCACGCCGTGCTCCTGCCAGTGCACGCTAACCGGACGGCAGTGCTGCTCTGAGTTCTGATGTCTGCATTGACTGAAGGGGCGCGGCCATGAATGGAGAGAATCTCAGACCTCAGGATCAGCTTGAACCTGTAGCTTAGGTGATACGTGTCTGCACTTACCTGAGCTGGGCTCTCCATCACTTTAAAAGAAAAGCCCAAGGAAGTAGTTCCCTTTGCTTGACTGGAGAATCATGATAACCACACTGCCTCTGTTTGACCTCTGCTAGTAGGAAGATTATTTGGCTAATTAGGTAAAAAGCCTTCATGCACATGTACATATTTTAACCCTAATGAGCTGTCAACGGAAAAGGTTTGCCCTTGGCCTAATTCACTGGCAGATCTTTCCTTTACTCAGTGGAAAAGACCAGCGAGGTAAGTAGAACCTTGTTTCCATGGAAGCTCACTCTCTGGCTTTTTCTTTCCAGCTCTTGAAAGGTAATTACTTGATTTCTCTCTGTTTTGAGGAGTTTCATACAACGGGGCTGTCAAGCCTTTTGATGAAGGGTGGCCTTCTCTCTCACGCGAGGCTATTTTAGGGAGCTTTGGTTGCATTTCTGTTTTCATCTTTCCTTCAGATCATTAGCTCTCAGGCAGCAGCGTCTGCCTTCTGGTCACTCCCACTAATTAAAGTCTAACAGAGCAAAGGACTTGACCCTGGAGAAAGCAGGATACATGAGAAGCCAAGGACATTTGTCCAGAGATGGAAGTCCTCATCACCTTCCTTTCCGGGCACAGACTCTCAGACGGGGACCCCACATGCACAACAGGGAGCGACTCTAGCCCACCTGGCACCTCCTCATCTGAGTCTTTGATGCCCCATTGTGGTCCATGTCACAAATACAGCCAGCACGGGCTATTCTAATAACACAAGCAGCAGCCACCGTTTCCTGAGGGTTTGCTGCGTGCCAAGCACTGGGCTGAATGCTTTGTATCTGTGGTCTCAGTGAATCCCCGTGACAGCCTCGGGTAGACTTATTACCCTGATGATTCAGATGAGGAGGTCTGAGCACAGAGAGATTAGGGAACTTGCCCCAGGTCACACCGCTACTAGGTGGCAAAGCCAGGATGAGGACATGCCCACTGCTGTCATTTCTTAGGGAGGGTTCTGGCACTGCTACAGCCTCCCCAGAAGAAATGGTCATGACAGGAAACAGAGGGTAGCCCGCACTAGTGGCTCTTTATATTAAATTGAACAAAGTAGGAGTGCGGAGTTAACTGTCAGGGCCAAATTAGAAAACCAAAACAACAAACTAAAGAAGAAAGTCAACATAAAGCAGAACAAGGGAGTTCCAGTTTGAGGCAGAACCAACTCCATTTCAGATGGCTCACGCCACTTTACCACGTACCTGAACCTTACGGCGACTCAAGTACCTCGTCTGTAAAATGGGGGTGATGATGGTACCTTCCTCACAGAGGTGTTTCACATGGGGAATTTCCCACACTACTCTTTGCAATACTTGTTTTCAGTGAAATAATTGTGTCAAAGACAAGGTTAAACAGAAGTAAATAGGCTTTTTTACTGTAGAATTTCTTTAAATCCTAATTATGCTAATATGTATTATAAATTTTCAGGAGGAAGCCATGTTTCCTGACCCCAGCATCTTTTTCCTGGGAGAATGCACATGAACATCTATTTCTTGGGACCTAGAAAAGGCTTAATATAGCTTATACAGTACCTGGTCTTGAAATAGGCATCAGTAAATTCTAACCCTCCTCTGGGTTGTGACCAAATTATTCAAATAACCATACCTGTTCTTGTTAGATTTAAGCTCCATGGAGGTAGGGACTGGGTCTGTCTAGTTCCTTTCTGATTCCCAGTATCTTGCGTAGCAAGACTTTCCATAAGAATTTGATGAATGAATGAGTAAAGGAACCAATGAGTGAATGAACAAAGCTTCTTGTAGACCTTGCCTGCTCGTCTTCATTGCCAGCATTCTCTGCCCTTTGGTGAGGTCAGTGGGAGAATTCAGACACCTCTGAGAAATTTCATAATGGGGATGGTTCTGTTGGGTTGTTTTTTCTTTTCAGTTTTAACATCTGTAAGCACCACATCTTCTGACAGAACCCCCAGCTTTAGCCCCTAACCAAATCATTTTGCTTCTTTTCAGTGAAGCAGTCAGATGTTCTCCTTGCATTTGTGTTTTGAACGAGACATTTCTGAGTATTCCCAGTTGGTTTGCACCTGGGTATGAAGAAATCTTGGGCTTCCAAGGGAGCAGAATAAAAAGAGTTCATGGGAGCTTAAAAACAACACTGAGGATACCCACGCGTTTCCCACGTGTGCCTATTGGCAAGTGGTGATGGGTGGACCACTGGTCAGTGATGTGGCTACTCTCTGGTGGTTCTCGATTTATTTAGAACCGGATTTCCAACTCATGTCCTCTGTGCATTGTGCAAAAAATAAAAATTTAAGGTAAATAATAGTTGAGTTGGTCAAAGTCTGGCAGATTTCCTTACACCAGAACTTCTCAGAGACTTCGCGCATTTTGACACAGCACTTTCCAAAGTATCTAACCATTCCTTTGGAGGCCTTCTGAGTCATCTAATAAGGTTGTTGTTCAGCAGAACACCCTTTGAGAAATGCTACCTTAGAATATATGGCCAAAAGTTGCATTCCAATTTTTATGATCTAGAGAATAGTCCTGCCCATCACAACTGTGGAAAAGAGAAAAGGTGACTCCTGAATTGAACAGGGTGATAAAAATGCAGATCGTAAAGCCAGATAGATTTTTATGTTTAGTAAAACAAACCCAGGAAGGCTATTCATGATGCTTTAAAAAATATAACCATAAATTGTCCAATGTTCTTATTGACATCCTATTAGAAGTAACTTATTTCCTATACCATTTCATAGCATAGCTGAAATTTTTTTTTAAGCTTGGAGCTGGGTTTTCATTTTCAAATTTCTGAATAAATTTTCATACTTTTCAAATTTCTGAATAAAAATGGCTTTTAAAAGAAAGGGACTTAGAAAACACACATATTTCTTAAGCTACTTTTTGTTGTGAGTTAATACGTTCTGAAAAGAAGAATGGAGCACATCCCATTTGAATGTCACTGTTCTCTACTTATTGAACATTTCTGTGAATAAAATAATTTATCAGTTACTGAACAGAGCATATGCAATTACAGTTTGAAGTATAACCCTAGGCTCGCTTGGAAATAAAAAGAGAACTTCAATTCCTAGAGCAGGGGTCAGTAACTATGGCCTGCCACATGCTGTACATAAAATTTTATTGGAACACAGCAGTGCTCATTCATTTACATGTTGTCTGTATCTGTTTTCACACTTCATTGGAAGAGTTGAGTCATTGCAACAGAGATTTTTATGGCCTTCAAAGCTTAGAATGTTAATTATGTGGCCCTTTACAGAAATATTTGCCAGTATCTTTCACAGATTAATGGAAAGATGGGGGAGGGGTGATGGAGATTACATAACCAACCCCTTTATTCTATAGATGGGAAAATTGACATCAGAGAAGTTAGGAAATTGTCTACCCATCAGAGAAGACAAAGACAGATTTCACCTTAGGTATCAACACCAGCTGAGAGGTTGCCGCCATCTGGAGTACTGGCTGAGGTCTCAGGTCTCAGAGAGAAAGGATGCTATAATTGACGAATCGTCCGTGGCCCGGGGGTGGGAGAGCAGCAGGATATGTGCCGTGTAGGCGCTGTGGGTGGAAACTATGTCTGCTCCATACGTTACTAATAGTTATGTTACTGTTTCCTTCCTTGTATGTCTGCCCTGTAAACGCGTTCTTCGTTGGACCCCAAAACAGGAGTGCTGCATCAGGCCCTCATTAGAAGCAGCGCTGCCTAGAAGTTCAGAAGTGATTCTTGTCCCAGTTCATTTCGATGTCTTTCTTAGCAAAAGCCTGCCTACCACACTCTGCCTAAAAGGATTTAACTTGGGATTTCCCTCAAACTGGATTTGTCTGTCACACGATTCTTAAGTTTTAGTGAAGTAGGTCCATGGGGGCACAGAGTAGGGGTGTAAAATGGAAAAGCCTGAGTTTCTTGGCTTTTGTCACCTATACTGAAAGTCTCCTTGTTTGTACTTTTGTGCAGCTGGACAATCCAGATGAGCAAGCTGCCCAGATCAGACGAGAGCTGGATGGACGCCTCCAGATGGCAGACCAGATAGCCAGGGTAAGGAAACCCTGGGGCATTTGCTGGGGGACCAGACCGAAGTCCCACAGGAAACACACAGATGATCAAGGGTCATGGGAAGATAAAACTGAGAATCAGAGAGGAAGGAAGATGAGGACAGTCACCTGATTGGGTCCTCAGCTCTCCTTTCTCAGGCAACTCTCCTAGAGACTGCGCATGCATTTCCTGTCCTCCAGTCAGTACTCAAATCCAGCCTCACCTTTCTTCCGAGTCCTGGAATTATATTTCCATCTGTCTGTTGAGCATTTCCACTTGGATAGTTCCCCGCATTTCAAGTTGGATATGCTTGAAATCTTACTCCTTATCTTCATCCTCCCATCAGGTACACATACCTACATTTACTCCTCTTCACAGGGCCTATGTCTAATTACTTTGGATGAAACTTCCTAGTCATTGTCAATTTCTCCTTCCTTGCCCCAAAACACTCCACGCTCATTCTGCCGTCCGGCTCATTGATTCTACTTCCCAAATGTGGGTCACATCCCTTTACTGTTTTCCAGCACCACTGCTAGTGCTTTGATTCCAGGCCTTCATCTACCCATTAGGAGGCTGTTGTAAGATCCTGTCCATCCTGCACACAAGCATCATTCTAAACCTCATATATGAACATCTCAAAACAGAGCCTCAGAATCCTTCAGTAGAATCCTCCATTGTCCCCAGAACAAAATCTCACTTCTTTAGAATGATATATTCAAAGCTCTTAATCCACAGACCATATCCTTCCTTACTAGCCTCACCTCCCACAACTTTCCCACCAGAATTCCCCATTCCAGCTACACAGAATGCCTCCTTCTGAATAATCCAGGCCCTTTCCAGCTTCAGTGCCTTTGCACCCACTCGCGTTTCAACCTGGAATGACCTTTCTCCTCTCCTCCACTTAGCACGCTCTCCTACTCAGCCTTCGGTCCTCAACTTAAAACCCCTACTTTAAGAGCTGAGCTCATCCTCCCCACTTCTGTGCTTTCTTCTTGCTGTATGTAAACCTTTATTACAGCAGTTCATTGAATGGTGACTGTTCACTCCTGTGTCTGAGTCTCCCAGTAGATGGGATTGCTCCAGGGCTGGGATGCCTTCTTATTGATGACTGTGAGCCTGTCTCCTATTCTTACTGTTCTACCATTTGTGTTAGTATTAACAGTAGTCATGCTAGTGGTATTTATTGAGTACTGACTCTATGTCAAGTTTGTTAAATGCTTTGCTTATACCATGTCACTCAATCCTCCGAACAGTTCTGTAAGGACATTTCAGTTATTCTTGTTTTAGAGATGGAAAAATCTAGGCTGAACATGATAGGTACTAGTTAAGAGGCTACACTGGACCCTTAACTCAAGTCCAAGCCTCAGGGCTGCAACAGGGTGAGGTCCTCACCCTAGGGTGGGAGTGGGGGGAATGCATTCACAAAGCATATAATATTTTAATGCAGAACTTTAAAAAAATCACATTCACTGCAGAAATGTCAGTGAGGAACAATATATCAGCATGTTAGATGATAGGATCCTGTTGGCTCCTACAGTAGCCACAGGCCACGGGTGCGTGTGAGGGTGGGGCTGTGGGGACAGGGAGGGAGGATGCTCACAGAGTAGAGCTTGGCGTTCAACCTTCCTCTCTATGGAAAGGAGTGTCTCGGGATTTGTACACATGGAAGAGAAACCAAAGAGAGATTCCGAGAAACAGGAAAATCCCCTTCCGTGTGTAAGCAGTTTTACTGAAATGTTTTGCATCTTGTTTTTGGACACCTTCAAAGTTTATAGTTGAGTCAGTCTGGTGGCTAAAAATAGCATGCAGTTATTTGGCTAAAGGTAGTGTAAAGGCTCTTATGTTTGAAAATCCTGCTTAATGTGGGAGTAAACATCAATAAGCCTTTAGAATGTACTTCCCTGAATTCAGGGTCTCCTCAGAAGATTATCCAGAAAATAGAGGTCTTTTGGTCCCTGCCCTGCCCTTAGGCAACTAATACATCCCCAACTAATAAGTATTCATGCCACTTAAAGAAAATTTTACACACACACACACACACACACACACACTTCTAAAACAAGCTCGTGGCACCTTTATTTTAGTTGTCTTGTGTACTTTGAGTATGGTAATTTAGGAAACCTGTGTAGGCTAATTTTAATTTTTAGAAGACTATGGGTGAACAACTGTTACATAGTGAGCCAAGCTGCTCATTTTTGAGCAATAGATCAAAGAACTCTCCCTGGCCCACACTCCTGGATATTCTGATACCAGATAGGATATTATTGATAACTTAGAGCTAGACCTTCTTGGACAATGAAATAGGCAACTAAAGTGAATCTTGGTCATTATTTACAGAGAATGGAGAATAATTGCAGAGTATATGGAGGATATATTTAAACATTCAGGAGGATTTCTATGAGAGTCTGCCCACTATTATCTTCTGCTCTCCTAGAAACTGTCTTCTTTGTGCAATAGTCATTCGTGCCCACGGCCCCCTTGCCATAGTTACTTGGTCCTGAAAGTGAGCTCCTCACCCAAGTGGAAAACCAGTCACAGCTCCCAGCCTGCCCCGGCCATGAGTGATTGGTCCAGAAATGGATGCAGCTAAAGCAATGAACCCCTTCCCTGGGACCTGTTGACTGTGGGCCAACAGAGCTGTGTCTTCCAGTGGTAGAAAGTTGTCTGCAGCCATGTTTGATTCTTCCATGCAGGGAAAAGAAGATAAAAGAGTGAAGTCAACATACAGAGATAAACAGAGACAGAATATACTGAGATCCTCAGGATGTTCAAGCTCTTGGATATGCTTCTTCTTGACCCTCAGCTGTAGCACTGTCTTTCCCTCGATTTAGTTGGATTCCAAGAAAAGTAAATTCTCCTTTTGCTTAAACCAGCCTGGCTAATAATACTAAGGAAGAGTGAGAAATATCTGATCTACTAAAAATTAAATATCAAGTTCTCAGAAACAGACTAGTTCATGAAAAGATATTGAAACAAAGCACCCCTGCTTATCTTCTTTCAGCATGCCCTGATTTTTCTATTTCCGGCATCACAGTGAATTTTATTGAGGGTGTGCAATTCAACCCATATGGCTGAATGTCAACTCCTGTAAATATCATAACCAGAAATTCCTGGAGATAGATGTCATCCATCATACATAATTCACTCTGTTCTCTGAATTATAAGATGGATAGAGTGTCTGGATTGCAAATTAGAAGCACCAACTCAAGGAAGCTTTTAAAAGAGGGGACTGATTCTAGGATCAAGGAATGTCTCACAGAGCTCATGGGCAAGGTACAGCTGAAACCGAGGAAGGGAGTGGAGCCCGAGGCTACCAAGTGGTCAGGCCTCCCCCCTCTTCTCTTGAGTCTGTGTGTCCCATTCCTTGTTCCTTCTTTCTCTGCAAACCATCTTTCTTTGCTTCTCAGATGGGAAACATGGCAATTCCACAGGTCTCCATGTTTCCAGTGTGGCCAAATAGGAAATCATTCAGCCAATCAGCCTCTCTCTCAGATCTTTCTCCCTATCTCCTCTTTCCCCTTGTCTCACTACCCCCTTCACACTCATAGTTTCAAGAGTCAGGCCTCTGGTTGACCCAGCTTAGTTCAAGGGCCAACCCCTGGAGCAGTCAACCAAACCACGGTGGAAAGGGGGGAGGGTCTCAGTGAACACGTGGGGCTGGATATACATCACTGAGGGTGCGGGTGGTACAATACCTATAAGGTAGAGCTGGGGTGGTCGTTGGGGATTGGGAGCCACGCTAAGAGGTGTACAAAATAACCATTGCTCACGTGGGGTGTCCTGTATGCCCAACTCCCTTCTAAGCGTTTTACGTTTGAGAACCTACCTAACCCTGCAACACCTTTATGAGAAAGATGCTATTATTATCCTCATTTCATAGAGGAGACTGAAACACAGAGATTAGAGGCCTTGGCCAAGGTCATTCAGTGACCAGAACCTCGTCTCTTAACCAGTATGCACACCACCGTTACAAAATGCCTTCCCAAGCACAGGGCCTCATTTCCCTATCGCCTCAATCCAAGGATCCAACATGCCCTTCACCCAGGCTGTCACCCTTCCACATCCTGACCTTTCTCTCTGCTAATCAGTCCTTTATTGATTTGCACTGGCTGTGCAATTTTACATAAACTTTCACTTAGACCTGTGACCAACAATCCTGGGAGTTACGATAATTCTCCCCAATTTAGGCCCATCAAAGAGACTGTGCTATACCAAAGTTCCCCCAGCGACTGAGTAGAAAGCTGAGTGCTTTCATTCCAAGTTTCACGTCCTTTCTTCTGAGTACTCAGATGACAGGCAGGAAGTCACACCAGGACAAGGCTGCCCCCAGCTCCTCCCTCCCTCAGATTGCCCCTCCAGGAAACCGCGCTCTCTATTCCGCAAGAACTTGCTGTGCTTTCCCGTCCATTTACCCAGAAGCCCACATGAAGCAGGAGCAGCAAGCAGCGTGGGCTCCTGGAATTCTGAATCCCTTCTACTGTGATTTCCTCGGAATCTGGGGCAGAGGTGGTAGGGACGCTGGTGGTTCTGCCAGCAGCATTCTCATCCTCCCAGGCTTGTGCAAGGCAGGTGTTTGTCCTTTCTTACGAGAAAAGGGAGGCACGTGCGGGGTGGCTTTCCTCTACCCGCACCCCTACCCGGCAATCTATGAATTCAGTCCCACCAACATCCAGCGAATCATCAGACAGAACAGCCTGCGAGATCCGTCACTGTGAGCATCACACACGCCGCCTCAAAAGTCCCGTGAAGCGGTCTGAATGCCTCTTTAAGATTCTGGCAGAGAAGGCTTCTTAATCCCTGCTCAAACATTGTCCCACACCCTCTCATGTTGACCTTAAAGGGTCCCCAAATTTCACCCAGGAATGGAGTCTAAGTTATGTGAGTCGTGTGGTTAGACGTTGACACTGGAGCTTAAACAGGCAGCTTGTGGTATGAGTGCTGCTGTGATGTTTGCCAGTTCTTCTGGCCACACTTTGGGGTAAAATTCCAAAGTTCCCGAGCCAATTGTATAAGACAAATACTACCGCTCTTGTAGTATTAGAGGCAGAGGTCTGGGAGTGAAACACTATTGGTGTTTTAAGCTATCGTCTCAATGTGGAGTTGCCATTTAAACCTGTTCTCTGCAGAGCAGAATAACCGTCTCATACCACGGTCCCATTGCAGATATTAATGATGTACCTGGGTGAGAAATGACATCCCAATATTTCCCTGATGGAAAAGTTCTGCTCCATACATTGCCAAAAATCAGATAAAAGTGGAATCCTCTCCTACCAGAGAATGATTCCCCCCAACCCCAACTTACAAATGAACATTATTGTACCTGGCATCTATCTGGAGTCATAAAGTAGCACAGTGTTCAAGCACATAGTAGAAGGTTAGTTCAATTTTTTGCCTGAAAGAATGTGTATAGAGGGCATCTCCGTGACTCCGGCCTTTGTCAGGTCGCTAAGAACCAGGGGAGTCTGAGTTCAAAGAAAAATGTAAATGCCAAGGAGGTTCCTTCAAGGGACCTAGTTGATAAAAGCTGAGAAAGTCAAACTAAGCCACTCAAGGACAGCTTGGAGTAAAAGGACCAATCCAGGAAACTATAATACCTGCGCCCAGATGCCTTCTAGTATCTGTGAGGCTGGTTTCGACCCATGACTGCCAAGACCTTCTTTCTCTCCTGTAACGCTCACCCTTGCCCCATCACTCCCTGCGCTTTACCGCTCTCCCACCGTCACGCCGTGCACGCCGACTGGTACTGGAGGAATGGCCGCTGCCGTGGAGACCGTGGCTGTCGCCAGCACTCTGCCGCGTGCTGTGAGCTGGGCGGAGAGGTGCGTGGAGGGTGCGCCTTGCTGAGGGGCCCGCAGGGTTCACCTTCAGCCCTATCCTATGGGCTCTGGGGTTCAAACTCAATTCTGCTGATTGTGGATGGAACTTCGATGCCTCGTTCTTGTCCAAAAAATGGGACTAAATAACCGCATCAGCCTCACTGGGTTGTTGGAAGGATTAAAGAAGGTAAAGCATATGAAGTGCCTGGTGTCGTGCCCAGTACACCGTTAACACCCGTACATGCCAGCTAACATTGCTATCTTGACTGTACTCACTGACACTAATGTTGATCCTGTTGTTATTAGAGTGGTGGTAGAAGCATGGTGCCTGATATAACTGGGTGTGTGTATACGTATATGGGCATGAGCACACATGTATACGTGTACGTGTATACACACGCACACACGCATGGTCAGTGGTCAGAAGTATTAACGTTTCTTATCATCTCTTACTCTTCACAATAACTCTATGAGGTTTATCATTCACATTTCAAATATAAAAACTGCAGTTCGGACAGGAAGAAACCCGTCTAAAGTCATACGAGTGGCAGGCCCGGGATTCAAAGACAAGTCTGTTTCAGCAGTGTGGACTCAATAAGCTGTCCTGCTGCCCCGCTCTACCCTGCGCATGCCTCTCTTCCTTCATGTGTCACGTGGTGTCGGATCGGTCACTTTCTGGTATTCCCCCCAACCTTGGACACCTATGTCTCAGCTGACTCTTTCATCCGCAGTGACCGTCATACCATCTGACATGTGCTAGGAGCCGAGGAAGGGTCTTGAGAGATAGCACAGACTAGGTGTGACACTGTCGGCAAGCTCCATGTCTAGGGAGTGTCTTTCTGCCACAGCCTTCCTTCTGATCATCCACAATACGTCATTTGTGCCTTCGGGGTCTAAGGATTCTTTATCTGATTGAGGGGGGTACCCTTGCTAGCTTTTACATGTGGATAAAAATGCAAAGACAGAAAAGCAAAGCAAATGACTGGCAGAGCTGTTAGCCCTTTCAAATGCTTTTTTTCAAGATGTTTCCCAAATCCCTCAGAGTGGCCAAGCATCCGTAACTCCGGTAGGAATTGTCCTTGGGAGCCCTTCCCCATGTGGAATGTTATCCCGAAGCCAAAATAAATGGCTGGCAGAGAATTTCTGTGGAAGACTTCGTCCACCCGTGTGCTATGTCTTTCATAAAGCAATACGAATAAACAATCCTTTTGTCAAGGCTAATTTCCTTTTATGCTTGGGAACGTAGCAGTCGAGGTGGACAAGTACATTTTCCTTATTTTGGCACAACTTCAGCTTTGAAATATGTTTATAACGGGTCTGCTGCTGAAGACTGCCCTTCAGAATCTCAGCCCAGATTGACGCAATGCTGTTCCTTCTCAAGTCTTAAGCACTCAGAGCAGAAAAATGGCCTTGTTTTCCCTTGCAGACTTCAGTTTTATGAGCCTCTTTTTATGATGTCATTAGGAACTATCCAGGTTCTGGGAGGAGTGATCATTCTTTGGATTTTTCCAGTATTCTGCTGCAGAAAGTTTGCTGGTTGCCAGCTCTGGGCCAGAGTGGTGGTGTCTGTAACCACTAGGTCTTCTTCCGAAACTTGAAGACTGTGGAGTTAAAAGGCCTTGAGTGAATCCCAGAGGTGGGTGTGATGAAGGGACCGCACTTGATAGTAAGGCTGATTGGCAGGAAAGAACCCACGTCACAGACACGATGGTTTTTCTCTCCATCTCCATGGCAACTGCAGGCCCAGCAGCTGCCAGTGAAAATCAAAGATACACTTACCCATCTCCCCCAATATCCCATAGAGTTATAAGGTTTGGGCCCCAGTACAAGGAAGAAAGAGGTCAGTGTCACAGCCTTCAGGCTGTTAGTATGTAACCTTTGCAGCTTGGCAGCCTCTAACGTGCGTTAACTTACCTCATTCTTCTCTTCACTCATAAGAAGGGCCATGTTCAAAAGGAGATGGGGAAATATTTTGTGACCACATCCAGTGATACAGACCTTCTTGGAGTCATGGTTGCCTATTATGTTTTTCTTGGAAAAGAGCAAATACCAGTGGCCCTGTCTCAGCCAACTCAACCCAGTGTCAAACGCATCCTCATCATTCAGACTCTCAGCCCAAGGGTCACCTCCTCTGGAAAGCCACCCCTGATTCCTTAAGGAAGAGATCATTTCTTACCTACTTCCACCAAGCATCTACCTTGATGTTTCCTTATAGACCTTTCTCTCTACTAGCTGTCAGCTCCAGAACAGTCCACATCCTTTCATCATGATCTCCCCATGCCTAGCACTGTGCCAGGCACAGTTTGGATTGCAGTAAATATTTCCTAAGTGATGATGGCCCAGGAGCCCAGGGCCTTTGTCATAAAGGATACCCAGAATTTTGAGGCTCACCGCTGTCCTCTGATTGAGCCCATGATAAAAAGCAAGCCCACTGTGCAAAAGTTTCGAAGGTGTGAGTCTTGCATTGCATTATTATGAGGTTCTGCCCAGCTCATCAACCTGTTTTCTCATTTCCAAGGCATCCGTCCTGGTTCTCCTGTCACATTCACCCACAGCGTGTTTAGAAGCGTGGGCTGAGTCCAACCTTAAAGTGGGAAGTGATTATACCAAGAGGTTCTAGGAGGAACCGGTGGCTGAAGATTGCTGGCTGGATTTTAGACACCTGTACTCATTTATCAATACATGGGAAAGCAGAATCTGGGTGTCCTTCCAGAACGTAATTCATCATCTGCCCACCTCCTCCTCATAGCTGAGCTTTAGCTGCATTGATGTTTAATATGGACATTTTGACGAGCCATCTATTCTTTCACTCAGCTCCTATGTAATGAGTACTTCCCATGTCCCAAGCTTTATACTAGACAACAAGGATTCTCCAGGGGTATCAAAATAGGCGTGGTCCTGCCTTGTGGCCCAGCAGGAAAGAGACATTAAATACATTTCATAATTGCTTCATTAATTATAATTATAATAAATATTACCAAGAAAGTGAACTAGGTATTATTTTAAAAGTACAGAAGGGGGATCCAACCTAGCGAAGGAAAGTTTTGAGGCTGAAATGTGGAAGATGGCAAGATGGCTGAGAGTTATCGGGAGGCAGGTGGAAAGGGGAACACTTTTGATGGCCTCCAGGTAAGAAGAAGACTGGCTTAGCACAAAGACATCTCTAAGCTGCATATAGAGGATCCACTGTGTGAATCTCAGTGAAGTTTCTGTGCCGGCAAAGGAAGAAGTACCTTTCTAGCTAATTCGTGGGTTGGGGGAATTATTGAAAGGACAATAAGAGAATCTCAGGGATCTAAAATGCAAGAGGAACAACTTGGCTTTGTTAGAATTAGAAAACAATAAAAGTCAAAGTTCCTCTCTGTGACTCTAGATAGCAGCTTCTTCTCTTCCTTCTGTCCCTCCTTCCTTCCTCCTTCCCTCTCTCTGTTTCATTCCCCGTCTCTTTCTATCTCCCCATCTCTTTCTCTCTGTCGAGTTCTTACTCTGCTTTCACTTGGTCCAATATAGACAATATGGCAACCACTCAAGAGTCTGTCTTTATGATTTTACTGTTTCAGTTCCACCACTGACTGCAATCTCAGTATCTCTCAGTTCAATTGCTTGAGAGGTTAAATCCAGTTGATTACTGACCATTTAGCAGAATTAGCTGGATGCCTTTAGGTCAGGTGCCCACATGTAAGACGTCTTATTTTTCTGCCCACCCAGAATTGGCAGCCCGATTCATGTTCTGTGTGACCCAGGTGGAGTTGTACCCTGAGCCACAGGGACGGAGGAAGTAACTCAGGCATAAGCAATTCAACATGATATCACTGGCCATGGAAAGTGATTCAGGGTATGCACATAAGTCAGACTTCGGGTGAGGATTCTGAGGTAAAAGATGCTCCATCTTCTGTGAGCATTACAAGAGGAGATGTTCATTCTTCCTATAGATAGTGTGGTGTGGTAGTGTGAGTTACAGGTCTTTAGCAACATTTTCATGACATTAAGAGGAGCCAGACTGAGCGTGAAGCTAGCCCAGAAGGACCCTAACCAAGTTTTGGAGGAAAAACTCAGTTATAATGTTGTTATCTGACTCCTCATCCAGCCTTTCCTGAAGCTGGACATTTCAAACCAATACATTCCTTTCACTGTTTTTTTTTTTTTTTTTCTTAAGCTCTTTATTGGAATTGAATTGCTTTACACTGTTGTGCCAGTTTTTGCTGTACAACAAAGTGAATCACCTGTATTTATACATATATCCCTATATCCCCTCCCTCCCATGACTCCCTGTTTAAGCCAGTTCAAGTTGGATTTTTCTGTCACTTGCGGGGTGGGGGGGAAAAGACTGATTTGATTTGCCCATCACCTGCTCAGTCATGGAGCTGGGCTGCAGAGAGCGCATTCATGTTTCAAGTAGGAAATGATTCTTTGAGAAGGTTATTGGTCCAAAGTGTATTCACTTGAGGCACTGGACAGCTCAGAGGTACAAAGAAACAAATAGCCTGGCTAAAGCATGTCGCCATTACAGTTGAACTGGTGAGAAAGGAAGAAATGCAGAGTGTACTACTGATAACTGAGTTGCTTTATCTTCTCTTCTAAGGAATTTTTATCATGTTTTTCACCACTTCATTAATTTTTTTCAATTTTTCTTGAAAACAGTTAACTCTTCTTCTTAGAAATAGCCACAGGCTGTGTTTGAAACATCTCAAATGAGCTCCTTTTGAATTATTCATGTGAGAAAATCTCTATAGATATCCAGAAATAGGGTATCTTTCTGTCTCCTCAACTTAAAAACAACTGGCTGCATTTTGCTAAAAAGAAAAACTGTTTGAATTGAAACCAGATCTGAAAAACATCACCCCATTTTTCTTTCCATAAATCAGATTTGCTGGAGAAAACTGGGGGTAGAAAATAGAACTATAATAAAACATTTGCCTCTTTCTTACTATATGTTTATGTATGTGTTTCTTACCTGTTAAGAGCTTGGAAATAACTAGAAGGCAGGCAGCCGTCTCCTCAACCCGGCTGACCATTTGTCTAGCACGATGGCACCATGCCTGGGCAAATTTCACTAGTGATAGATGTCATCAGAGCTCTGCACTGTATTTACTCCTCCGCTTATTCCTTTCTTTTTCTTTACAAGGAACGCAAATTTCCCAAGTTTGTATCCAAAGAAATGGAAAACATGTACATTGAGGAGCTGAAGTCATCCGTCAACCTGCTCATGGCTAATTTAGAGAGCATGCCGGTGTCCAAAGGCGGCGAGTTCAAGCTTCAGAAACTCAAACGCAGCCACAACGCTTCCATCATCGACATGGGCGAGGAGAGTGAGAACCAGCTCTCCAAGTCAGACGTCGTGCTGTCTTTCTCCTTGGAGGTAAAAGCCCTAGACCCTTGCAAGTTTCCTGGCATCACAGGCAGGACATGGGAGATGAGATGCATCACAATCAGCTTGATTTTCTCCTTGCACCCCAGGAGCAGCTATTAAAACAACAGCTTACTAAGCGCAGGTCAGCTCATCAGCAAGTGATTTCCCATCTCCAGGAGCCCATCTTTTTCCTTAGGAAGTGCAATCTTAAGAACCACCTACTAAATTTAATGTTGGATTACTTTCCCGTAAAGTAGTGCTTAATGGTTTTAAAAATACCTAGTGCCAATTAGAAAGTTTAACATTTTGGCAACTTGTGTCATGAAAAAAGCAATCTAGCATCATTTCATGGTGGGTAGTCGGTTTTCTCTCCCATTCTCGATTCCACTGGCCTCCCTGTAGAAAGTCCCTTGTTGCAGTGGAGACTTTTTAGGTTGTCTCATCACCCCAGGAAAGAACCCCTGTGGACGATAATTGTGGCAGAAGGCTCAACACGTCAATATTTCTCTGTAACTTTGACTCACATGTTTGTTTTTCATACATATAATCTAAGGAATGGATCTGATCTATGAGGGTGAGTCAAAAATTATCCACACTCTGGTTATATTAAACTTCTGTAAATTCTGCAGCCGGCGTGCAGAGAATTTTTGACTCACCCTCGTAACTACATCAGATTTATTGAAAACTGGTTCAATATGCACATTCCCTGCACCACGTGGAACTGTTGACTCAGATATCTAGAGGATGAGAATATAAAATGGCTCAGTCACTTTAGAAAATAATTTGGTGGCTTCTCAAAAAGTTGAACATAAAATTACCATGTGATCCAACAATTCCACTCTTAGATTATCTACCCAAGAGAAGTGAAAACACATGTCCCCACAAAGACTTGCTTACAAATGTTTATAGCGGCATTATTCATCATAGCCAAAAATGGAAATAGCCTAAATATCTATCAACTGGTGAATGAATAGACAAAATGTGGTTTATCCACGTAATAGAATACTCTTCACCACTTTAAAGGAACAAGCTACTGATACATGCTTTGATTTAGATGAACCTCCAAAACATTATGCCTCATGAAAGAAGCCAGACACATATTATTTGATTCCATTGATATGAAATGTCCAGAAAAGGCAAATATCCAGAAGCAGAAGGTAGGTTAGTGTTGCCTGGGGCAGGAGGTAGAAGTGGACATAAAGGACCTTAATGGGGGAGATAAAAATGTTCTGAAACTGATTTATGATGGTGGTTGCACAGCCTAGTAAATTTATTTAAATCACTGTATTGTACACTTGAAATGGGTGAATTATATGATATGTAAAATATACCTCAATAAAATTGTCAGGAATAAAATCTCTAGGTGGAGTATAGTCCCGGAGCGTGCCTTTAATCACTACCCAGGTACTTCTTACACACTTCAAAGTTTAAGAACCATTCACAGCGTACGAAAGCTCAAAACCCCACAAGATTTTATGATAATCCAGGATTTAGGAAAACCAAGAGAATAGCTCAGATTTCTATAGATTTAATTAAAATTTATAAAGACTAAATTAATATTCTGGAACATCATTAAGGCTTGCTGTGAATTAACTGCAGGTAATTTGTTTTACTGTGCTCAGTGCGGACTGAGTCACATCACAGTGTTTTCAACATGTATTTTGCAGGTGGAAGAGGCCGTAGTCCATTAAATATAGAGCGCTTGGTGTGTGAAAAACATCAGTGTCATTTCACACAAACTTCCTTTTTTTTTTTAATACTGCCACCTGAGATACTGAATGCTTTTTCTTAGGTGTCTTTGAATTTGATTATTGCCAATTAAAGGTGACAATTTATTCCCTACTGCCTCTTGTCTTCCTGCTGAAAGGTGGAGGGAACGTGGTTTCTTGATTTTCATGAAGCTTTTAAATCTGTAATTTTCTAATTCTTTATCAGTACTCAGTATTATACAGCTGATGATCTAAAATATAGATGTGAGTGAGTCCCCAACCATACTTCCACGTGTACGTGACTGAAACAGGCTGTAACTTGTAAGTACGAGTACCAAATGAAATGCCCTAGGGTTCCCAAATACTTTTTAATTAGAACACTAAATTGCACATCATACTAAACCAGCCGGCAAAAGGCATTGAGTATCTATTTGTGAATGTGTTTTGGCAGACACAGGGAGGGGGGTGAAAAGAGGGAGAGAGAGGCCTGTGATAGCATCAGGGCAGACGAGGTTTGAATTTGCAGGTTGATATAAGATATATTTTATGTAATTATAGAACTGCATGGTTAGAAGGGACAGCAGAGAATAGTTACCTAGAGCAAGAGGACTGAGGTCCAGGATTACGAGTGGCCTTGGGTGCGTGGAGTGCTCTGATGAAAAACAATAGGTGTTTGTAGAATCCTTCACCGTCATTCACTCAGTGAATCCTCACAACAGTCTTTCAAGGGATTCGCAGATGTGGAAACAAAGCCTCGGAGTGGTTAAGAAGCTTGCAAATGAGTATACAGCTAGTGAAGATGCGGATTTGGAATTTGAGCTCCGATCTTCAACACTGCAAAAATTCTCATCTTCTTCCAGTGCTTCTCACTTCTTAACAATTATTGGTTCTTTCCACCTGGTGTAAAGGTTTTCAGTTACATACATCATCTCATTTGATCCTCACACAATGGCCGTGGAAGGAGAGAGAGCACGTATCATTATCCCCACTCTACAGATGAGGAAACTGAGGCTCGGAAGATGTGAAAGAAAAGTGGGGTGACTTCAAGGTCGAGGTTTGTCCCACATCACATGAGTAGTGCACTGGCTCCTGGACCAGCAGCCTCAGTATCCACATCATCAGGGAGATGGTCAGCAGGGAGAAGTCTTACACACACACACTGCTGTATGTAAAACAGATAACCAGCAAGGGCCTGCTCCGCAGCACACCGACTCTACTCAACACTCTGCGATGGCCGATATGAGAAAAGAGTCTAAAAAACAATGAATATGTGTATAACTGAATCACGTTGCAGTACACCTGAAACTAACACAGCACTGTAAATCAACTATACTCCAATAAAATTTTTTTAAAAAAAAGGAAAAGAAATGAAAAGTCTTGGGCTCTGCCCCAGACCTGCTTGTCAGGAACTCGGGACAGGGAGGTCAGCAGTGTCTGGTTTAACCAGCCTTCCAGGCAATTCTGATTCATACTAAGTTTGAGAACCCCTGGGCTATTAAGCAGCAAAAGTGACTTGTGAGCCCTAATTCAGTGCCAACACTATTGTACTTCCTTGAATCAAGCCCATTAAAGAAGCATACATTTTTTTGCATACCCACATCCTTCACCTTGTATAATGCCGTTACCTCTTTTGGAGTACAATCCAGTGATTTTTTTTAATATACCTTGGTCTTTGTAGATCTCTGATGCAAGTCATTTGTTTCTGATTTTTAAATCAGTATCTCTGTCCTCTCCTCCCCTTTTATCCCCTCCTCTCTTCTCCCTTCTCTCTGACAAGTGGCAGCACCTACCACTAAATATGAAGATAGCAGGTGATTGAATGGAGTCTGAGGGTAGTGGTGGGAAATGCCAAGAATTGTAAATGATATAATTTGGTCCATCAAAACACCAGCCTTTTCCTCAGGATAGACAGAGAGTATGCAACTGCAGGCTTTTTTCTTTTTTCTTTTTGACCCAACAATGTTGGCCTGCACAGAGTTTGTATACTTTGTTTTTCCCTTTTAAAATTATTGTTAGAATTTCAAAATCAGATTTCTGACTTTGATTCTGATTCGGATTTCCATTTTCCAATAGGAGAAATTGGAGTATTTGGCAACTCTGGACTGGGGTAAAACAAGGCAACAACGGGCTGTAGCTGAGTAGCAACTGCTCCCTTTAAATGGAGTGCTCCAGTTTGCCACAGTCCCCACTACTCTCTATTGTATATCTGCCTCTCATGCTGATTGGTACTTGCCCTTTGTCTTAGCACTTGTGTTACCACATATTTTATTGCAAAGATGAAAGTGAATTCCTTGGCCTATGTCTCCATCAAGTTCTAAGTTAAAAGCTACACTATACATTTTTTTAAATAGGAGAGTCTATTTCTTGTGGAAATGAAAAATCATCTTATGTGTTTAACACAGAAAAGAGTGGACCATTTCACATAACCTGTCTGGCTCCTATGAGCATCTGAGTTAATGAACCTTGTCTTTTCATCTGGGAGGCAATAAGATACACTATGAAGAATTGTATCTCCATGCTGGACTTGTCCCAGCCTGGCTGGTGGAAACCTGATAGAAGCCATCAGATACCCGCTGGGTTTTTTGTAACTTCTTACGTATATATTTTCCTCTGGGGAATGCTGCCCACAGACTTTGGCAATAACCTCTGCTGTGTGTGACTCTGTTTCCAGGTAGTGATCATGGAAGTCCAAGGCCTCAAATCCTTAGCTCCAAATCGCATTGTGTATTGCACGATGGAGGTGGAAGGAGGAGAGAAACTACAGACCGACCAGGCCGAGGCTTCGAAACCAACGTAAGTTATGTTTCTGCATGATTCATCTTCCAGAAGGTTCTTATTGGCACCATTTTGGCCAACTCCAGGTTAAAGGTTTGGTTCCCCGAGAAGGTTATATGAGACATGCACCTTGTTTATTTTCCAAACAAAATGACTATACTGCATTTTTATGTGACAGCCTTAATAAGGATTCCAACTCCTTCAGAGAGGAGAACAGAAGGAAATGTAGGACAATCTCCTTCCTGGAGACTCTGTGTATTCACTGTGGGGAGTTTAGTCACAACCTGCAACCTTCAATAGAACGTGCAAGAGAGTCTGATAGAAATTTATTTCATTATATTTACTAAATAATATTTCGTTTATGGAATATGCAGGATTGGTTTTTTTCCTCAAAATCTTTCTTTCTGTGCCACAGTTATGAATATATCAGCAAAGCGGTACATTACATTAGGCACAATCTATTAATTTATTAGGTCAACGCATATTTGTTAAATGCTCACCATGCCTGTGTGAAGGGCACTGTTGAACAGTGGAAAGGAAGATAGTCCTCTGTAGCCCTACAGAGCTTATGGTTGAGTGGAGGAGCAGAAAAATAATCATACATATTTATAGTTACAAATAGATATGAATGCTGAGAAAGAAAGAGTGCTTTGTGAGGGGAACCTGAACCAGTTTGCTGAGACAGAATCAGAGTAGGCCTTCATGAAGAGTTATAAGATATTTGGTCTAATACTATAAAAGTTGAGCAAAGGGGCTGGGAGTAGAAAGAACATTCTAGGCAGAGTCAGCTTGTGCAAAGGCCCTGTGGTCAGCAGAGCCCCTGTGGCAAGGAGGCATTGAAAGAAGGTCAGTGGGGCTGGAGTCCAAAGAACAAGTTACACTATAAGCTGCCAGTGAGGCAGGAAGGGCCACACCCTGAGGGACCTTGCTAGGCCCTGGAGAAGAAGGATGGGCATATATGATTAGACATGTGTTTTGAGAAGGTTACTCTGAGCGCAGTGGAGGGGCCAGAGTCGATGCAGGGGATCAGTTAGCATCCTGTTGCATTGGTTCCCAGGAGCGATGATGATTTACTTATTTGGGTCAATAGACTCTCAGTCTGCAAAAATTCTTGAGAGATCACTGCTCTCGTCCCTCCCTCCCCACTGCCTCTCTTGTTTTCTTTTCTATCTCAATTAAGCCAGCCTAGGCTAATGAGCATCTTTTTGTTGTTGTTGTTAATTCAGAAGAAAGTCCTAAAAAGGATAACCCCTGACGGCAACTCACTGCCTCTCCTCCCTCAAAGCACTATGAGCTGTTTGGCAGAACATGAATAACGTAGCAGGATGTTCAAGCAAAATAGTTCAAAGAAAGCACTGAATGTTTCCCTGACTAGAGAAAAATCTGAGGGCATTGTATGCCTTCAAGTGGGTCTTTGCCTGAGTAAGCAAAGGCCTCAGATGCTCCGAGCTGGGTGAAATTAACGAGTGCATGGAGGAGGAAATGGAAACCAAAGCAACTTGTCACACACCATCCTTCCTCCCTTTTTGTAAACTTCATTTCAAACTGAAAATGAATGCAATCTCTTCTTGACCACCATTGGTAAAATCCCACTTCTTCCCCCACTGCCACCATCGCCCGACCATAGTCAATGCTATTATGTTGTTGCATTATTTACATGTGCCTCTGAAAAATGTGTCATGTAGGGGGAGGAAAAACCTCTTTGGTGTTTATGCTACCCTTTTAAGATGTCGAGCCCAATATGGTATCATATGTTAGAGAAGGAAGGAGAAAGCTCTGATTATTCTAACAGGCTGTTGTTTCATATGGGTTATTTTAACTCAAAATGTGATTCATATAGGTTTATTGGGTTTAAGGGTTTCAGTTGCCAGAGTAAGTGATGAGCTGGTTTTCACGTGCATATGAATGTTTAAAACGGAGTTTCAGATTGCAAATAAATATGGAATGCTTTGGTCGACCTACTTGAAATGCTCATATCTTGCATATACATTTACTCATTTCCATGCACATGCATTATGATGTCCGTATGAATATACCTCACGCTGAAGCACTTTGCTCTTCTAGCCAGGAGTATAATTTTTTTATTCCTCTTTAGTCGGTGAGTGGGTGGGTATTACCAAAACCCCACAGAGGGCTTGTTTGTTTGTTTAATACAGTAAGAATGCAGCCTTCATAACTAGCATCAAGTCAAATCAGTCAGTAGTGGCTGCCTAGTGTGCTATGTTGAGAAGGGTTCTGAAGCCAAATCTATATTCAGAGGAAAATAATGCATGATCGACTTGTAAAGTACAAGTGCTTTGCAAGAGTACGAGTGCCCTGTATTTGCCATTTCTAGGCTATGTCAAGGAGATATACCCAGAGTGTGAAATCTACCAGAGTTCATGCCTCTTCCTTTCTTCTTTCTCTGTCAATTCTCTTTATAGTCTCCACTCATCTGCCTTCTAAAGCCACAGTTCTTTTTCCACTTCTCCTCTTTGTCTTTTTCTTTGTCATAGTTCACTGCTAACACTTCTCTGCCTCCAGTTTTGTCTGGTAGGATGCATGAGCCTGTGTGTGCAGGTGCATTTCCTTCCTCCCTCTCATGTTTGGACTTACTCAGAATCCTCTCCATCATTTCTTTTCTTTGAAACTGATATTTCTTCTCCTTTTCCTCCCGGCTTCTACGCACAGTTTTTCCCATTACTAATCTCTAGCTGTCATCTCTGCTACTTGATTTTGATTATCCCAAAAAGTACCCTTTGGAGGGTCATCATTCATCTGTCCTAATAACTCCACTTCATCATCTGACAAATTTAGCCTTTTTCCTGCCCTTTTTATCTTCCAATTCTCATCTTTGACTATTCCTACAGCCAGCCGATGCCCATGCTTTAGTGATACATTCTAAAACCAAGATTCCATTTAAGCCTCTTTTATTTACTACTTATAAATTCTCTCATTGCTGCTACCAAGTATTTTACCCGGTAACTGGAACTCTAATAACTTATCCCTACTATGTATCTACAAGGAATCTGGCTTTTTTTTTCCCCCCAAGTACAGTCACAAGTGCAGGAGTGCACTCCATGACCCAGTTTGTCCAAGAGTGTTTTCGAGAACTCTAACATATAGAATACCCCAGGGAAAACAAGGACGGGGAAAGTGTTCTCATGGTCCAGTGAGGTTGGGAAATGCGAGACATTACATTTCTTTCTGAATTATTCATGGCATACATTCGCCTTTTAAAGGCTTTGAAGATTTATCATAGAAAATAAACCTTTTTAGCTTTGTTTATTCTTGAGTTTCCCAAACTTTTTTCAACTACCACCTATTAGCATCCCTGGAAAATGCTGCCCTGTATTGTTCAAACCTAGCAATGGAGGGTCCAAGCTCTCTCTCACCTCCTTTCTCAAGGTCACCTCTTTACTTACAACCAGGGTCCTGCCCCCAAGTGGTCATTTTGAATTAGGTGCATAATATAAGAAGGCCATATTCATGAGTGAAATACATTTTGTGGTTGAAAAAAATGGACTTGTGGAGGGGGGCAGGGGAGCCTCTTATCCTTCATCTTATCAATCTCTTTGCTACACATGGGTTCTTTTTTTTTTAAGTGTACAACCTGATTTTTTGTTTCTTGTTAGTAATGTATATATGGCAATCCCAATCTCCCAATTCATCCCACCCCACCGCCATGTTGGTTATTTTCAAGCAGACTGTGTATCCTTTCAAAACTGTTGTTGTCCTTTCCTGGGTTTTTAACATAGGAAGCCAGAATATATGATCAAATTTTTTTCATGAGATATATTTACTTTTTAAAATATTGCCTCCATTTGCAACATGCCATTTCTGCTTCTGGTGGGGAACCATTGAGGGTGCTGAGGCAGGGCAGCAGTAATTGAAATCCTGGTTTTCGATGAGCAATTTCAGGAAGGCATGGAGATGGAGAAGGGAAAGTCTTTGCATATTCAAGAACCCAGGTATATTTGTCCACCTCCTATGAAATAAGGTGGAGGAATTTCTTACCATAAGGCAGTTTTCCTTTTTTTTTAAATTTTTATTGAAATATAGTTGATTTGCAATGTTATGTTAGTTTCAGGTGTACAGCAAAGTAATTCATTATACATATATATATTCTTTTTTAATATTCTCTTCCATTATAGCTTTTTACAAGATATTGAGTATAGTTCCCTGTGCTATACAGTTAGTCTTTGTTGGTTATCTGTTTTATATATAGTAGTTTGTATCTGTTAATTCCAAACTCTTAATTTATCCTTCCCATCTCCTTCCCCTTTCATAACTGTAAGTTTGTTTTCTATGTCTGTGAGTCTGTTTCTGTTTAGTAAATACAGTAAGTCCCCTACATACAAACGAGTTCTGTTCCAAGAGCGCATTCATAAGTCCAATTTGTTCATAAGTCCAAAACAGCCTAGGTACCCAAGTAAAGCAATCAGCTATATAGTACTGTACTGTAATAGGTTTATAATATGTTTCACACAAATAATACATAAAAATAAACACAAATAATAAACATTTTTGATCTTACAGTTCAATACCTCGAAAAGTACAGTACAGTACCAGCTACACCTCTACCACTTTTATGCTTGCTTTTGGACATCCTGAGCTTGAAATAAAGATACTGTACCACCGTACTTTATACAGTGCTGTACAGTAAAGTACACAAAAGCACAACCACTTGTAGAGGTTGTACGCAGATTGTAAACAATGAATTAACTTATGTGATTGGACATGGGAACACATGTTCACATATTTGAAAGTTTGTAACTTGAAGGTTTGTATGTAGGAGTCATATTTTAGATTCCACCCATAAGTGATATCATATGGTATTTGTCGTTCTCTTTCTGACACTCTTCCCTTAGTATGATCATCTCTAGATCCATCTATGTTGCTGCAAATGGCATTATTTCATTCTTTTTTATGGCTGAGTAATATGCCATTGTATATATGTACCACATCTTCTTTATCCATTCCTCTGTTGATGGACATTTAGGTTGCTTCCATATCTTGGCTATTGTAAACAGTGCTGCTATGAACATTGGGGTGCATGTATCTTTTTGAATTAGGGTTTTCCCCAGATATATGCCCCCAGAGTGGGATTGCTGGATCATATGGTAGCTCTATTTGTAGTGTTTTTAAGGAACCTCCATACTGTTCTCCATAGTGGCTGTACCATTTACATTCCCACCAACAGTGCAGGAGGGTTCCCTGTTCTCCGCACCCTCTCCAGCATTTATTACTTGTAGACTTTTGGATAATGGCCAGTCTAACCAGTGTGAAGTGATACCTCATTGTGGTTTTGATTTTCATTTCTCTAATCATTAGTGATGTTGAGCATCTTTTCAAATGCTTTTTAGCCATATGTATGTTTTATTTGGAGAAATATCTTTTTAGATCTTCAAAGGCAGTGTTTTTCAAAGGGTGGCACTGTTACTCTGCTGATAAGGGAGATCGTGTTAGATATTAGCAAGACGTGGCATTGAGTAACATCAAATCATGTGAGAAGAAAGTTATTCCTCCATGTATTTTTCAGTTCTTCCAATCAAATCAAGGAGAATTTTTCAATTGGTTCTGGTGAATCTTTAACGCCCGCACCGGCCTCACACGCAGAGCCTTCAGCAGTTAAGAGCCTCTAGTTAGAATTTAATAGCACTGTTTAGATCCCATTTGACCAAAAATGTTTTCTGTGTGCTGGGCTTTGGAATGGTTTAAATGGGAACAGATTATCTTTCCTGGATGGCTTCACTGAAATTTGGGTGTAAGGGAAAGATATGGGAGGTAGACATTTACGTTCTCTTAACAAGTGTACTTGGGGTGCTCTCCTTATGTCCAGCTGGTGCTGGGGCTACGGCCATGAATAACATAGATTAAGCCTTAGCCTCATAGACCCTACATTCTAGTAAAGGACACAGACAACAAACAAATGAACAAATGAATATACAAGATAATAACAGATTGTAATTTCTGTTACCTTCCATTCATGGCTAGTGACATATGTTTTCCTTTTTAAAGAATTATAGTAACATTTAGAAAGTGAATTAATTTAAAGAAAAATATTAAGTAAATAATAGCACAGGTGGTACCTAGATATGATAAAAAAATAATCATGAAACTATCTTGTGTTGGTATGTGGAAATGGCAAAGATTGGGAAGATTATACACAAATTCATTTGGGAGAAAGGATGTAAGGAAACCTGATACATTCCCTGAGTACAAGATATCCTCCCAATGACTGTCTTTCTCAGTGGATTTGTACAGTGCATGTTACCCTCCAATGAAAGTGTGTCCTGAGGACTCAATACGAGAGAAATTTAAGTAATTTTGCTGCAAAGAAAGGCAGTTTGAGTTAGCAGCCCAATATTGTGCTCACTTCTCTGAAATTATACACTTCTGAGTTGAAACCAAGGGTGCCGCTTGGTATTTGATTATGTAACAACTTTATTAATCTCTGATAAACCATGGGCTTTGTGATATATAGATTTCATTACTGTCAGGAATTTGAAAATACAGTGAAACCATTTCCTGCCATTTTCCAAGAGAATAAGAAAATAAAAGACCCTAACTGGTAAATCTCGCTAATAGCCCTAGCATTTTCTAATGGCATCTTATCTGATGACAACATATTTAAAAAAAAAAACAAGAATAAAACACAGTGACTTGCTGTGACATTTTTCTTCTGTGAAATATATTATTTGTCCTAATGGTATAATTCAGAGTGGCCCAGGCTTATTATACCCAAATTATTTCATAGAAATACAGTTCCATTAAATCGCCCCCGCGTTAAATCAGTTACAAAGTCAGAAAAGGAAGTCGTGCCCTCTAATTTCTTGCCTCATGTATCCTCTTCTTAACCGTACTTCCTCAATTTAGCTAAAAATGTTTTCTGTGTAGTTGGAATGGTTTAAATGGAAACAGAGTGCATTTCCTGAACAGCCCCTTTGAAATTTAGGAATAAGGGAATGATATGAAGGGTAGGCGCTTACACTCCCTCAACAAACGTACGTGGGGTGCTCTACTTGTGACCAGCTAGTACTGGGGCTACAGCCATGAATAACAGGTCAAGCCTAGGCCTCATGGAGCATATATTCTAGTAAAGGACACAGGCAAGAAACAAAGGAACAAATAAATATCCAAGATAATAGCAGAATGTAATTTGATTCTGTAAGAAATGAACAGGCTGCTACAGTAAAAAATAATAATAATAATAATAATAATGGGGTTGTAGGTTACTCAGGTAGCCTAGGAGGCCCACTCAGAGTAGGAAATGTGTGACTTAATACCTGAAGGATGAGAAGGATCCAGCCATTAGAAGAGCTGGAAAAGCATTTCTGGCATGAGGAACAGCATGAGCAAAGGCTGTGAGGTAGGATGTGTTCCCAAAGTGAGAAAAAGAGCAGTGGGACTAGAGATTAGTCAGCAAGGGGGAATGTGCTACACGAAGAGTCAAAGAGCAAGACAGGACCAGGCGACTCAGGGCCTTCTAGGCACATGAAGGGTTTGAACTTCATTCCAAGACCCTGGAGAAACCACTGGCAGATTTTAAGCCAGGGAGGGTGTGATTAGATTTCCATCTTGAAACCTGAAGCCTCTTTACAGCCCAGAGTAAACTTGAAAGGACAGGTGTATTGAAACGACGGATGTGGCACACATACTGTTTGCCAGGCATTACTGTAAAGCAGGAGATAATACACATGTGGCCCTTGATGTTATAGAGCCTGCAGGAAAGCTGGCTGGAAACATCCGAGCGCCTGGGCACAGAGTGTTCAGTTCTTGAGGAGCCACTATAGCTATTGAGAACCGTAAAACCCCCACATGGACAAAGGAGGGAGGCCTCTGGAGAATCAGCTTCTTTCTTGTCCACCTTTCTTAAAACTCCAGCTCAAGGTCAGAGTGATACTGAGTGAGAACTTGGATACCATTTCTCTCGTTTCTCCTTCCTGAGAAAAAGGCTTAGCTTCACTCAGAGTTAATTAAATCATAAATGGTAAAGGCCAAGGCTGACCCAGAAATTCAGTTCTGCTAGGCTCCCTGAAGGTGTGTGGGTTGGGAGGAAGCACAAGTCTAATCACAGTTTGGGATGCTCCGTGACGGCGAAGCCGGGTCCAAAAGCCGCAGCTTGGGTTGAAAGCCAATTTGTGTTTGCTTGTGAGCTGGAGGGTGAAAGTCGGCTGGCTGCTGAAACAAGAATCAGAAGGGTAGCCGGTAGAAGGAGACAGGATGCTAGAGAACAAGCTTTGCAGAAGGTGCTCCGAGTACTGCATCCGCCTCCATCCCCAGATAGCCCCCCTCTCCTGTGTAGCTCACCAGGCTTTCCGGCTTCACCACGTCCTCGTAAGTGGTATCCATGACTCCTTCTCCCTCAAGAGTTGTGCAGTTTTTTCCATCCAGCTGACCCTGAGAAGAGCCAGCAAGGCAGACCTTAAAGCAGAATTTTCAGGCATTGCAAGTAACATCAAGCTGGTGAAATTTCTAGAGTTGATAGGCGTTCCAGAATCGGATAATTGAGTGGTACCTGGAGTTTGGCAGTTAGACAGTGACGCTCTGTCCAAATGTGAGACATCCATGAAAGCTCTGATTTCATGAGGAGTCCAACATGGGGTGGGTATGAAACAAGGAAGTATTTTTTAATAGTCCTTGAAGGTGTAAGTGACAGTAGGTCCATTTCCTGTCTAGTTCAGCTCCTTGAGTGCCTTACATGAGCTTACTTGCCAATTACATCTGATGGTGACGTGATCTGAGAACTGGACGGATTACCCATCATCGTTCAGTGGAGATCCAATTCAATACATGTCTCCCCATGTATGAAAAGCCACTGTCGTTGTTATTTATTGATCAGGGCAAATATAAGATGGAATGTCATATTGTCACTTACCTGTAGTAATGAGAGACAGCCCAGAAACCCTAAATTCTCACTAATAAGAAAACAAGAGAGGCTTGGTTTAGATTCATCGATGCATGGAAGCAGTACAGTGTTGTGGTCAAGAACACAGAATGGGAAGGTAGAGTGCTGGGTCAGAATCTCAACTCTGTGAGATTCTGACCCAGCAGGTCACCTAACTCTTTGTGCCTCATTTTCCACATTCTTGACTAAATTAAATGGATTAACATGTATAAAGCACTTAAAACAGTGCCTGTCACATAGGAATCCTGTTGGTTATTATCATGGCTTCATTCTTGTTTGGAGGGAGAAGGGAGAGATGGCGGGATAAACATGACCTGAGTCTAAAATAATAGTCACTAACATTGATCCAGCACTTTCTATGGGCCAGGTGCTACACTAAGTACTTCATAGTCAATGTCTTATTTAATGCCATACTGAAACTATAATACAGGTACTATTGTTATTCCCATTTTACTGATGGAACTACTGAGATTCAGAGAGGTTAAGTGACTTGGTCAAAGTTGCACAGATAATACATAGCTAAGCCAGGAGCCAAACCCAAAGTCTGTACTTTTAACTCATTGTGCTACCCCACCTTTCTGGAAGAAATCACTCCCCTAAAAGAAAGCATTTTAGTTAGCATTAACTACTCAGCAAAACTATCTCACAGGGCTCATTTCCTTTCCATAAACTCAGTTATTTTGTGGGTTAGATCACTGACCCTATTTAATCGGTGACGAATGTGCTGTGGCACAGGTGTTCCACGTCAGTGCAGATGCTCAGCTCAGTCGGCTGGAATTCAGCCTGTAGGCAGCCACACTGTGGGGTGCTGTGTGTACAAGTCTGCAAAGATGAGCCAGAGGTGCTTACAGAATTCCGGGAGAGACACTAATGATCACCGTCCTGCCTCAGGGAAATCATTATCAATAACAATTGCTCCTACCATGTATTAAAATATCCTAGGCACCAGGCACTGAGCCACCTGGTACTGAGCCAAAGGTAGAGGCACACAGAACTGGGTGTGAATCCCAGCTCCACCACTCACCCACTGGTCACGCTGGGCAAGTGGATGCTCCTCCTTGAGCTTCAGTTTCTTCTGATTTGAAATGGAGGCAGTAATACATCCTACCGCATGGACTTAGTGTTGAAAAATGATATCCCAGCTAAGGGCTGAGTCCAATGAATGGCGTATGGTAACCTCTTGAGAAATATTGCTAATACCGGAAACCTACTGTAATATCACTGAATCCCATGTGGTAGTGTTAAGAAATAGATACTCACTTTCCCCTCATTACATATTAAAAAAAAAAAAAAAGCTCAGAAAAGTTAGGAAGGCTGCCCTAAAATCCTATAACTCCCGACACCCAGGTTGTATGATTCCAGGCACACAGAAAGCAAAAAGCCAAGTCAGCCAAAGGAGAAAGGGCAGTATTGCCAGAATCCTTTCCAGAGCAAGAGGACAGACCGTCAGCATAGGCTGCCAGCCATTTAATGATACAGGACCTGGTTCCCAGAGGGGAGAGGAATGGAAAAGGGCAGTGGCCTCCTTGAGTCCCCATCCAGACTCAACACATTAAAGCATCTCGCCCGCTACCACCTGGATCTCCACGAGCCCATTCTTCCAGCTTCTTTCTGGATCAGAGCCTGTGTTCAAGAGAGGTAGAGTGCTGCTGAGATCATATTTTCTACATGTTCCTATTTGTTTTATGGCAAAACCCCGTGTGCCGTGATATATAGATCATCTCACTGCAGGGATGCCAAGGAGTATGGGGCCTCCGAGGAAGACAGATGCTCTTCTTGGCATGATGCCAATCATCAGGGTGTTTGGATGCCTCTGGGGCTCTCTGGTGCTTAAGCTCTGGAATCCTTCAAAGCTCCCTAGGTTCGTGGGTAAGGACGTAAAAGCTCTCACCCCACCCCATAGCTTCTGGTTCACAGGGTTTGGGGTGGAACTGCTGTTTCAGAAAGCCTTCAATAGATGGAACCTTGTTGGAAACTTTGTAGTGATTATAAAAGTAAGGTTCAGCACAGGCATCAGAGCAAAAGCTTTGGGTCCAATAATCCTAGTCTGGACCCCAGTTGTGCCACTGACATTGTTATAGTGGGTAAGTTACTAAATCCTTCTGAACCTCAATGGAGCCAGGATGGAGGGGAAAACAGCACAGGCCATCCAAGTCAGGTGGTGTTGAACCAAAGAAGCTTAAGATACTTTCTCTCTCAATTAGATGTCCTTTTGAAGTTTCCCTTGGAATGGGTTCCTTTATATTGTTGGGGAGGGGGAAACCCACCCCACCCCCGGCACCCCTCTTGAGTTCTTTTGGCTGGTCTAATAATTAAATTGACACAAGACAGATTAACAGGAAAAAACTTAAATTCATGCACACAGAGGTCTCTTAAAAATAGGACCCACAAAATGACCAAACTAGGCTACTTATATATCGTTTATAGACAAATAATTACCTGTGAAGATTTAACAAAGGGGTTTTTGCTAGGGGTAGGGGACTAATGAAGTAACAAAGTTTGTTTATATAGTTTTCTTAGCCTTGAATCCTCTAGCTCTGGTGATAAGGATGCTTTCTATCCTCCTGGTGTAGCGAAGATACTTTCACATAGGAGATTTACATCCTGCTATCCGGGGGAAAGAGGGGGTCAGAGTGCTTTTTATATCATTTCCCCCTACTGGCTGTTTTCCAAGTAACTCTAATGCAAAATAATCAATACGCCATTACGGCGTATCTTGGGGCAGCCTGCTCTCAACCCAAACAGTATATAGATTCCTTACACATACCTGGAAAAATCTAAATATCAGGCTAGTTTTCGTATAATGCCTTACATGTAATAGATGGTCAGTAAATCTTGATTGACTCAGATCTAAGCCTTAATGGCAAATGGTGAAGGACTCTGGTGAAGGACACTTTTTAGCAAAGCTAAAAAGTGGGTCCACAGGACGGTCTTGGACACTTCTTTAGAATACTCATGGCCATAATGATAATTGTGGTGGAGATTTCTCCACTCAGACGAGTGCTCATATCCAAAAGAATAGAACTGACTACAAAATACCCAAAAGAACAGAAAAAAGACTGAAAAATAAAGTGAACCCATTTTTTGAGTTCTTCCTGACACTAAACCCGTTACTTTTCAAGTAATGAACAAAATATACACCAGCTACATACACACACCCTGCAAGGAATCACTAGGGACATCACAGGTTAAACTAGAGATATGGAAATTCGAGGATATCTTGACATTTAACAAATAGGCTGCCATGCAATCCAATGAAGGCAGGGTTCTGCGGTCCTGGATATTTTTTTCTTCTGTAAATTTACTAGAGAGATAGAAGGAATAAAGAGACCTCTTGTCTACCATTACTTCACATATCAGCTAGTAAAGTAGAGCTGCAATATCAATATTTGAGGACTATTAGGAAAGAGGAATTAGAGGCAGGAATCTCAGTGCCTGAAGTCCCAGTTCTGCCCTGCCAGGCATTGTCACCCGATTTTGCTCCCTGCCTCGTCAGATCACACAAACTATCTACTCCAGCAGAATTAGGTGATTTCCTGTTGACCCAAATGTATCAAGATCTGAGACCTGGAAAATGCTTCTCTTTCTCACTTTGCTACTTTAGAGAGACCTCAAACAAAACAAATCTCAAAACCAGCCTGGTCCCTGAAAATGGCAGCCTCTGGAAGAACTCGTGCTCTTTTGGTCATTTGTGATCCGAATTCATCCTGTGGGCCTGCTACTTGATGATCCCACAAATAGTAGTTAGTTGGGGAGAATCAGATCACAGGGAGAGGAGCACAAGACACCTTTCACCATACTCCTTTGTTCATTCATTTGGCCCTTCCTTCCGTTATCTCATTTACGCGAGTGGCTTCTATATGCTAAACCTTGTGCAAGGTGCTGGGGATGCAGCAGTGAATAAAAGAAGCAGAACTCCTGCCATTGTGGTACCCACCACCTAATGGGACAAACAGTAGACAAGGCCATTGTAAATCATCGAGTAGAGAGGCATCAAAGTTTGGCTTTGGCCTTACTGTTTAGTCAAAATGTATGTTGCTTTGCTTCATCCTTGCCTTTGGAAGGCCTAATAGTCAAGTGATATTTCAAAGTCATTTCTAGCTTCTCTGCACTTACGCACAGTCAGTGGTCACATAATCACATAATCATTGTAGCCAAGCAGTGTGACGATATCTGTAATGCAAGTAAGGTATATCATTCTGTTTTATTGTTAATATCTGAATATTCATTTTGAAATATGTGAGCATTCCAAATGTACATTAGAGTCAAAGTATATGTGCTTTATATGTTGAAATTCTCTCAGTCAGTGGATATATATATACACACACCCCCAACACACATTTATTATCAAAATGTCAACATAAGTAATAAATGACCATTAAAACTTTAATTTTTATGGAAAAAACAGTCAAAATTTTCAAACAGTTAAGTAGATGAGTATTAAAAGAATATAACTTGGTATCTTTAGGATGAATATTACATTCCATTTGAGCCAAGAGATCTTTGTAAACTTTAAATAATAGTACAAGGCAGGAAAAAAATGATCAGGCTATAGCATAATTCTAATCTTTGGGTAGACCCATTTCCGGTACTATAGCATTCATCACGTTATACAAAATAAGATAAAGCTTACATTAATCTGTTGCTATCTGCAAGGACAGACACTTAATAATTTGCTTTCACTGTTAAGCTCTCCCCACACTGGCAGAGCTGGCCTCAAAATACTCCACCTCTTCACCAAGCTCAAGGCAAAGTAAACATCTGTTTGATGTCCATCTTTAAATGTGCCATATAGCAGCATCGAGGGGAAGTGTTGAGACCATAGTGCTAAGAAATTATTGTTCCTACAACACAATAACAGAAGTTTGAATTTTGACTATTAAAACTATAATAATAGAATTATATAATAACTAAATTGTTTGTTTTTGCTAAAGTATTGCTCTCCTGAATTTTATTCCTCTCAGAAATAGAGGATAATATTTTTAGATAAATGATTAAATCTGTTAGCATCTCTTTGTTTTTTTAAATTTTATTGGAGTATAGTTGATCTACAATGTTGTGTTAGTTTCTGCTGTACAACAAAGTGAATTAGTTATACATATACATGTATCCACTCTTTTTCAGATTCTTTTCCCATGTAGGTCATGACAGAGTATTGAGTAGAGTTCCCTGTGCTGTACGGTAGATTCTTATTAGTTATCTGTTTCATGTATAGTAGTGTGTATGTGTCAATCCCAGTCTCCCAATTTATCCCTCCCCCCCTTCCCCCATGGTAACCATAAGTTTGTTTTCTACATCTGTGACTCTATTTCTGTCTTGTAAATAAGTTCATTTGTACCATTTTTTAAGATTCCACATGTAAGCGATATTGTATGATATTTGTGTTTGTCTGACCTACTTTACTCATGATGACAAATCTCTAGGTCCACCCATGTCACTGCAAATGGCATTATTTCGTTCTTTTTTATGGCTAAGTAATATTACGTTGTATGTATGTACTATATCTTCTTTAGTAATTCATCTGTCAAAATTTAGGTTGTTTCCATGTTCTGGCTATTGTAAATAGTGCTGCAATGAACATTGGGGTGCGTGTATCTTTTTGAATTGTGGTTTTTCTCTGGATATATGCCCAGGAGTGGGATTGCTGGATCATATGGTAGCTCTATGTTTATAATTCCTCTGATTCTCGTATCCTCAGGAGCTTTTGTGATATCAGTACTCAGCTTTAGCCCAATATTTGTTTGTAACCCTCAGTCCATTTAGCGTTTAGCCAGAATGTGGGTTCAGGGCCCCTCCAGCTCTGCTGTGAAGGAAAGATGCAGAGGGATTCAGTGGAGACTAACCAAGTTGGGAAGAAGCAGCTGTTTGAAATAGGTTGGTCAGAAAGTGTCCGCAGGTATCTTCTTGAACAAGGAGCCGGTCAGACAAAGAGCATGCCAGGCAGAGGGGATGGAAGGTTCAGGGACCTAAGAAGGAAGCTGGCATGTTTGAAGGGCAGATAAAAAGCCAGAGGAGCTGGAACAGAGCGAGGGGGAAGGGGGAATAGAAGTGGGTCAGCAAGGATGGCTGCAGGCAGATCCTACAGGGTCTGGAGGCCAAGGAAGCTAGTTTGGATTTTAAGCCTGAAAGTAACCTGATGGTATTTATGTATTTAAAAGATTCTTTCAGCTGCTGTGTGGCGAGTGAGTTCATGGGCCATCGTGGACGCAGGGCCACCAGCTGGGAGGCTGTTGCAGTCATGTGGGAGATGATGGCGGGCTGGTGGCGGCCCAGGAACAGGAGTGAAAGGAACAGGTTCAAGGAGATGTGGCATATGTACACAATGGAATAGTTTTCAGCCATAAAAAAGAATGAAACCTTGCCATTTGCAGCAAGGTGGATGGACCTAGAGATTATTATGCTTAGTGAAATGGCGGAGAAAGACAAATACCGTATGATATCACTTCTGTGTGGAATCTAAAAAATAATACAAATGAATCTATATGGAAAAACAGACTCAGACATAGAAAACAAACATACGGTTACCAAAGGGAAGGGCGGGGAGGAAATTAGGAGTACGGATGGGATTAACAGGTACAAACTCACAGGGAACTATATTCAATATCTTATAAAAACCTTATGATAACCTGGAATATAATCTGTGGAAAAAAACACTGAGTCCCTTTGCTGTACCCCTGAAACTAATACAATATTGTAATCAACTATACTTCCATTTTTTAAAAAATGCATTGGGACCTCAAATGAAGATTCTCCTCATATGCGTTTTCTACTCTTTTCCAAGGGGGTACTATGCCCTCGGGCAGTTGCATTCTAGCCCTTGCCATCACTCGGTCCTCTCCTGATTGTAATTGTTTATTACCCCCTAAACCAGGCTTTGTGCACATTACTTGCCGGTTTGTATGTTGTGGTTCCGACGCCTTGGGGAATGACCTTGAGTGAGTTGCAGTCAGCACGCGGCTCTTAGAGCCTCCTGGGTCATGAATGTACAGCTGGGACCTAGGACGGTCGGTTCCCTAGCTGGGTCCTTTATTCTCTGCAAGCATTACGCTACAGCTGTGCCAAATCTGTTTTCTCCACATTAGCAAAGACATGACTTTTACAGAACGTTACATGCTGACATTAGGGTGACATTGACACCAAACCAAAAAAGAAAATTAACTCCTTCACTTACCCCTCAAGGTCACATACCCCGCTTGGGTTAAAAGTCAGATTGCACTGCGCTTGTAGCCATACTTGCTGCTAGTAGGGAGGTATGAAGGTGAAAAGATTTCAAGAAATAACCTGTAATGTCACTGAGTGTCACTGAGCAAGGGAACTGTTCTCTGTAAATAATGTAAGTGTTGGGTACTTGAAGTCTTTCATGAAGGTCGTGTTTAATTATATTTAAGTAAATCAGGCTTGACTCCAGCTCCACAGTGGAATCTTAGACCTAGGACTCTCCTAACAGATGCAGCTGCTGAAAAATGTGAGCAGGAAATACATATTTGGTACATAAACTTCAAATCATATTTTCTTAGTATCTATTTCGTATAAAGCACCGTGTTTGGTCTTATTATTGGCTCCATTTTAAAAATTAAATTTGATGTTTCAGATCAGAAAATTCATATGTTGCCCCAAAATTGAGGGAAAGTGTAAGGAGACATTTTACTCATGACCCCAGTATCCATCAAGAATGAATATAAATGTTTTGGTGGTTTTTTCCAGTTTGCTGCTCTGTGTCTTTGAGTGTGTGTACGCACGCCCCACAGATACAGGCACGTGATATAACCCTGTATGGAAATCTCTATACTCAGCTACAATTGTTTCTTTTGGAGAAGTTCCTAGAAAAAAAAGGTTCATAGCTAGTTATTTCCTGTGTACCGGTGAGTAGGGCAACCACCTTTCCCAGTTTGCCCAGGACTTGCCAGTCTTAGCACTGAAAGCCCTGTGCCCTGGGGCACATTGGGATGGTTGGCCGCCCTGTTCAAGTGAACCCAGAGTTTCAACCCCCGTCGTCCTGTATGGAAGGTGATGGGGCGAGGGGACGGCTGACGGTCGCTTGCTGAGTTTATTTGTTGGGAGCCCTCCGCTTCCGCCATCAGGATGCTGTCTTTGTCTCCGGCAGCTTCAGAAAATTCCTGGCAGCATTTAAATTTGAGCCTGAAATTAAGATGTGGTTCAGCTGTTTGTATACAAACAGCAAACAAGTCATTGTGCTCCAATGAAGGTCCTTCTCCGGCCTCACTGAGCAATCTCAGTTTGCTCCATTTGTCTGGATACATAAAAAGGCTCACAATTAGAATTATTATATAAACAGTAGAGTGATACTTCATGTAACTAAGCAAGCAGATTACATTGTGGTGTTTACACATTGAGGTGAGAACAATTAATGTCTTAGTTATATTTGTGCAGGATCTTGAGCGAGTAAAGCATCAGAAGAAAACAGAGTCACAGATTAAATTATATGGGGAGAGTAGATGCATGTGAAACAAACACAGCTCATTGTTGGAATTTTCCAGGTCTTCTGCAATAACAATAGAAGTCCTGTTTTAAATAGAGTCTTGGGGTTAGTTCCTTACCATTTTTTTTTTAACCTACCGGGATTAGGACACAACATCCACAGTGCATGTGTTAAGTTCAGGTGAAAATGTGTCTGCCAAACAAGTCATAGAACCAAGGTTAATGCCACTGGCTTTATTTAAAGCAACCTAAGACCAGCTACCAACTTCATTACCTAACACCTCAATTTTTTCTAGGATCTAGGAAGAAGGATTCTATATAGAAAATATATATGGAGAAAAAAAGATATTTTTCCTCTATATAAGTATATAGAGAAAAAGCAAATAATATAAATATAAATTGAGATATAGATATAATTTGAGGAAAGGATTCTCTCTTTCTTTTGGCTTTTCTTATGTCTTTTTAAAAAGTAAACTAAGAAAAAGATTTGACCCATATTTGAAATGGAAGATATTCAGGCACTTAAGAAATAAGATGAGAAACCTACATAGCCTTGAGGACACTCTAAATAGAGAGGCCGTTAATAGGGCTTAATTCTAAACCTAGGTTGCCAGGGTGACTAAAACCATGTCTTTTGAAATTGACATCAAACACCTTGTTAAAAAGTGGAGATAAATCACAGAAAACTCCAGACCAGCAGTATTTGCAGTGATATTTTAGATCCAAAGTGCTGATTAGAAGTACATACTTTCTCTGCATGAGGTTAAAGCTAATCAAGGGACAAGTGATTAAAATTTCTTCCTAGGATTACTTATTTTAAAAAAGAAAATGAGAAAGTGCAGATGCAAAAATATTGTCACTTCAGCCAAAACAAAGACTATGGTTTGGTGTGGCTCTACTGTCTGGCTCTTTCAGATCTCTAGATCCACTTTGCATCCTGATTTACTCTGTTTATTCTGCCATGATTCATACCTGTTCCCTTATTTATTCAATAAGTAGTCATTTATATAAAATACGAACCAGACACTGCTCTAGGCACTAAGGTACAACAATGAACAAGACAGTCCTTGCAGTCAAAGAACTTACCTTTTAGTGGGAGGAGACATAAAATAAGTATGTAAACAAGATCATTTAAAACAGCAGGGAGCACTATGAAAAAATGAAACGGGGTGATATGAGGAGGAATGACTGGATGGGGGGAAATTCCCTTTAGATTGGTCAGGAAATCCCCTCCTGAGGAGGAGCCCTTCGAGTTGAGAATTCAATGTCAAGGAGTCTGTCACCTGGAGAGCAAGCAGAAGAATATTTCAGAAAGAGGAAAGAATCGGTTTGAAGTCCCCGAGGTGGGAATAGCTTATGATGGTCATGGAACAGAAAGAAGAGCCTTGTATCTGGAGTACGTGAGCAAGGAGGACAGTCACAAAAGAGGTAGGCGAGGGCCAGATCAGGTAGATGGAGCCTTGTGGGCCATGAAAGCACTTTGGGTTTCATTTTAACAGCCACAGCAAGCCATTGGAAAGGTGTGAGCAGAGGATGGCCACCCTGCCAGATACTCTGTGGGTGATGGGTTGGAGGGAGAAACAGAACACTAAATAGCTTTGTAATATTCTAAGTTGAGTGACGGCTTCCTTGGGTGTTTAATTATTATACTTCAGAAATTACGTATGGGTATACTATTTGGCAGTAAAATGACATGCTGATGCATGCTATAACACTGATAAGCCTCAAAAACATGGTAAGTAAAAGAAGCCAGACGCAAAGAACCCCATGTTGTATGATCCCATTTACATGACATGTCCAGAAAAGACAAATTGATGGAGACAGAAAGTAGACTAGTGGCTGCCTCAGACTGCAGGCGGGAGTGTGATTGGCTGCACACAGGCACGAAGAATCTTTTGTGGGTAATGGTTATATTGTAAAATTGGGTTACAGCAGTGGTTGCTATAATGTTGTAAATGTACTAAAAATCATCAAATTGTACACTTAAAACAGATGAATTTTGTGGTATGTAAATTAGACCTCAATAAGGCTGTTATTTAAAAATTATCAGAAGAAAAAGAATTCCATATATGTTCTTCTGTTTTTTAAAGAGCAAAGGACTTCCCTGGTGGTCCAGTGGTTAAGACTCTGCGCTTCCATTGCAGGGGGCACGGGTTCAATCCCTGGTTGGGAACTAAGATCCCGCATGGTGCAGTGCAGCCAAAAAAAAAAAGAGCAGACACTGGCAAACTAGTGGGAAGCCTACTGCTGCTGTCCTGGCAAGAGGTGCTGGTGGCTTAGACTGGATTGACAGTGAAGAAAAAGAGACATGCTTTGGAGGATGATACAAGAAGGCTGTGGTTACATTAAATGTGTGCGTGTGTGGAAGTAATGGGAGAGGTACATCCAGGATCACATCTCTGTTTGGGGTTTGAGCAGCCAGACAGTCATGGTGCTGCTTCCTGAAAGGCAGAGGAGCAGCTAGCTCATTCACCTGTCACCACACCTGCTAAGGTCACCATCCATATGAAGCCTGGTGCTAGTAATGAGTAAATTTTGCGCGCACACACACATATTTAGTCAAATATAGAGGATTTGGAGTTGTTCTTATATTAACAGATTCTCTTGTGCTTCTATATGGTTTGTGTTTTGTTTTTTTCTTTTTTGTATCTGGAAGAAAATGATTGCTTCCTGGCCAGTATGCATGGGGAATTGCATCTCATCTGCATCCTGCCATAGCAATGTCATGGCCCCAAGCGAGTGAATGCCGCTCAAGCCGTGTTCTCTGTCGCAGCAGCACAAGCTAGCACAGCACGATACTCCTCCACATGTACCAGGGAGGGTTTCTTTCCAATCTGGTTATGCCCATGGGAGCAAGTCACACAGCAGAACACCTTCCTAATTTGTGAGTCTGGACAGAGGAGGAAGAACACTCCACTTCATCTACAATAGAGAAGACCTAAATATTTAGACATGATGAGCATGAAAGATGTTACCTGCAGAAACTTCCTCTAGGCCAGGGATGGATCAACTGATTTATGAACACGTTGTTTACCCTGGGGTTTCTCAATTAGAATTTCATATGACAGTTCGAGGCTGAATATATTTGAGATGTCAAATAATAATGGCTTTACAAGGAGAGGGAGAATCCTGTTTCTTCCCCGTGGTGTTAAAAGCATGAACTATGGGTGGCACAGTTCGAAGGAGGGAGGGAGGGGACTGAATGCAGGCTGGAGGGATCTTCTGTGATCAAAACTAAATTATGAAGAAACTCACAGGTTAGAGCCCTCCATCTCAATAGATCGTTTAAACAACAGCTTAAATGGTGAACGTAAGTAATGTATTTATATATAATTTTTAAATTCCATTTCACCATGTAATTTAAAGGAAAAACATCAAATAATGGTTTGTTTTAAAGATGGTTGGGTTATTCTGAGAGCACTACTCTGTTTAGTCATTTCTGTAGTTATGGCATCAAGATAGTTGATGTCTTTTTAAAATCCCTCGGTTTGAAAATTTCAGTTCTATAAACAGGCCATAAAGTAGGTCTTATTTGCTTTCTAACAAATAAGGCAGAACAGCTTGCCCATGGGGATTTAAATCATAATTTACATTTAGGTTTATTTTTATAGCAGGCCATAAGTACGATTTGCAAAGCTGGATAAAACTAAGGCACTAGAAAATTAAAAAGAGAGATTTATTTTTCCCCTTAAAATTGAGCTCAGTTGTAATTTAAAACTAACTGCTTTAATTATACAGAATAACTGGATTAGGCAGAGGTTTGCATAGTTTGTCGGAATCAGAATGTGACAGTTCGTGTTTGCTGTTGTGTTCTGTTGCTAGCAGGAGGTGCACACACACGTACACACGCACAAAGCAGAGAGAAGATAGAATATAACATGGACACGATTCAGAGGAATTAAGGACTTAACGTTATGTAAAAATAAATCCTCGTACATACATATTAATGACGAGGCTTCATAGAAAAATGTATGCCAAATTTGGCTTTGAGAAGAATTAGGACATATATCTACTTGTAAGTCACCCTCCCTTTTTCAAATCCAACATATTTTTAACATTCACTGCAGTTAAATATACAGTGTCTGGTACTGGCTCTATCATCCTAAAACTACAGTCATTCCTGACCACCCTCATACCATAGCTGCATACCACCAGCACTATTATTTTATTTTATTTTTTTTAAATCTATCCTATTCTTGAACTTAGATTTTAAAGGCGATCTTTTCCGGTCTGATTGTAAATAGAGAGTAGCCAGAAAAATAACTTCAGTGAAAACACAGCAGTGTCAGTGAATTTTAGTTTGATTCTGTCCCCTGCAGAAGGAGGCTCCAAGTGTCAACATACTGCCATCTCTTTTAAACGACAGAGGAGGAGCAACTTTAAGATGTTCTCCTGCCACACTGAGACAGTCTTGCCGAGGTGATCAGAAGCAAGGGAAGAGAATGACTGTCTCACGTGGCCGTTTGTCGCCCCACCTCCGTGCCACCTAAAATCATCTCCAGGATACTAGGTCTGCATTTGGAGAAGCACAGTACTCAATCTCTATTTGTTGAAGCGTTCACCTGTACTCTGAATTTCTTGGGTGGTTTTCCTAGACCATCCTGTGACTTCTTTTCTGCTTAGTAAATCTTCCCTGCCGGCTTGCAAAGTGTAGTGCCTGAGAAACAGTGCGTGATTTTGTTGAAGGTGGACAGTCATGACAAAAGAAGGGAAACATTTTCCTCCACGGCTAACTCTGTCTCTTGAATTATCTGAATAAAACATCAAATGGAAGCATTAATTCTTGATGGGGACACCAAAGAAAGCGCCATACGGAAGGAAACATTTGAAACAGGCCCTTGATTTTCTCTGAATGTTATTTTGATATACATTAGCATTTTATTATAGCCTTGAAAAAGATGAGATCACAATTATTGAAGTTCCCAGGCCACAAATAAATAAAATGAATAATTCATTCATCTGATAAATTTCAGTTGCGTATCCAATGTGTAAAACACTACTAGAGGCCAAAGATGAATAAGTGAAAGCAAAGACCTTACCCTTAGGATGCACACACACTTGCAAGGAGGGAAGTCATGTATATTCATAATGAATATGAAATAGAAAGGAGGTAACCCATAGATTCCTTCTTTTTGGAAAAACCAAAGATGTTCATGGCAGAGATGGCTTTTGAAATGGCCTTTGAATTTGGCTATGAAGTGCTTGGAAGTTCAGGACTGTGGTGGGAACATAGGTTCTAAGAAGGCATAAAAGGAAAAAGAGAAGAGAATGAAATCTATAAATATAGGTTGAGTCAAAGGCAAAAAATCTTGAAAATTAAGCTAAGGGAAGGGAACTTCAAGACACCAGAACATTTGGAAGAGACAATATGAAAACTGGACAAAGAATGCTCGTGAGCTGCCATCAGTGTGACCCAGCTCCAGCAGTTACCTGGTTTTGGGCATCCCCCTTGTAAGTTTCCAACTCTGGAAAGAAGGGATCTGATTGGCTCAGCCAGAGTCAGGTGCTCATCCCTAAATCAGTCAGCTATGGCCAGGAGGGCAAGTTCATGTACCACAGACATGGCTACTGGAGGCCAAACCAGTACATGGAGGAGGGGCCGAGAGAAAGGATTATCGTCAGCTGGAAACTCATGTACACCCACCTCAGAACAATTCTGTGTAGTAGGCATTGTCATCCCCATTTTACAACTAAGTAAAACTGAGACTCAGTACCATTAGGTAACTTGCCTTGTGGGGTGGAGAGAACCTTGAAAATACAAAGGAAAGAAGTTAAACCAATCTATCGCTGAATTCTCAGTTGACCAGGAAGTAAGTTCATCTGAAAAGAGAGGGGCAACTTAATGTCTCAACAAGAGATTTTTTTAGAGAGATTCTTTAAGAGGCTGGAAAATTTAGGAATAGTTTTCTTTAAAAAAAAAAAATTACCAGTCCTAGTTTAAGTGGTTCTTTGCACAGCTGTATACTTAGCAAAGAACAAGTTATTTGTATTTTTGAATTCCTCTTTCTTGGAGACAGATGGATGGTCTGATGCCATTCTCAAACAGCAGGAGTTGGGAAGGGTATGCAGGTACACTAGGATGGGGATAGGCAGAAAGGGAGGGAAAGACAGGTTAAGGAACCAGATGTTGTCTCCTACCCAGTCAGTCAGAGACAGCCCCATCAGTCCTCTTACTGACTTGTGTAACTCCTAGAACTACCTAAAATTTCCACACCACTGGATGGAAGTGAAAGATGTGGGCTAGGGTTTCTCAACCTCAGCACTATTGACATTTGGGAGCAGTTCATTTTTGGTTACAGGAGGTTACCCTGTGCATTGTAGGATGTTTATCAGTATCCCTGGACTCCCAGAAGTGCTAAAATATTCTTAAAAGTTATAAGAGGAAGAAAAGAATAGGATAAAATCTATAAAAAATAAGCTGAATAGGTGCCAGTAATATCATCACACCTGGTTGTGACAACCAAAAAATGTCAACAGACACTTGCCAAATATTTCCTAGAAGGGGGAGGGTAAAATTACCCCCAACTGAGTACCATTGATTTAACTAATAGTCCTTTTTATCTGTGATATCAAAGCGTTTTATTTCCACTGACTGAAATAGTAGTTTAAGAAAAGAATCGTTCAGCTGTGGGAAGTCACAGTTTGTGTTCATTGGCCTTGCGGGCAGTATCATCAATGAACAACTATATTGAAGGGTCTGGTTGCCTGGCGGTTAACTCAAAAAAATGGCCAGTCTGAGATCTAACCCTCTTCATATTCTTGTCAAATAGGGACCAAGGTACAGCTAGCAAGTAAGGAAGCTGGGAATTGATTGTAAATCAATTTAGGGCTTTATTCTTGAGTCCTGGTATCTTCTTACATGCTGAAAATAAGTAGAAATCCATTCCAGTCTAGTCCATTTCCTGATGGTGTCCAGGGATGGAACCTGATTAAATTGATTCCATCAGAGGACATGGAAGGATTGTGTTTCAGTATTAATTAAATACTAGGGAGTTATCAGCCACTAATAAGGACTAATCCAGTGGCGCTTTCCATTCAAAACTCACCTCCCTGCCCCTCTGTCTCCCTAGTCTCAGTTTCAGGTTCTCCAAAGCATGAGACCTGGAATGGCTGGGCTTTGACTTTGTGCCTTTGTCTGGCACGGTCAGCTCTGGACAGAGCCTTGTGGCCTAGATGTGACCACAGGAGCCCCAAGTCCACCTCACATAGAGGAGACTCCTCCTAGAGAAGGGAGATGGAAGTTTCTTGAGATACACTTACCTCTTCTATCCCTCTTATGCTTTTGTATAAAGCAGAATCAAGGTCCATTTTCTTAAAAAAACAACCAAGGTGCATTTTTAAATTACACATGAATGTTAGCACTAGTTACAGTTCCTCTTAATTATCAATGAACTCCACTTGTTGAAGTAACAAGGTAATTAAGAACGCAAGGGACCTGGTGCATTGTTGAACATTTCCACATCGGCTGAAGTATTTCTGCAACAAATAGAAATGTGCTTGGGAACAGGGGATTGAAAATCCACCGTGGCTGAGTGTTAGCCGAGCTCTCCTTGGAAGGCCGCTAGCGCCAGAATTGGGGAAGCATTCACGGCCTGGGATTGCCATCTAGTGGCTAAATCCTACCATAACTTCCTTTTTTTCCCCTGGGCTTCAGGAATCCTTTATTTGTGTCTTATTGCTGAACAAATGATAAAACAGGCCGGTGTATTCTTGAAGCCCAGCTCGGGGATAAACAACAAAGAACTCTGTAACAAGAAGGAACTAGGATCCCTAAAAATACCAGGACAACCTAATGCTTGGCCCTTTTCCTTTTATTAAACACTTTCGTATTTCATCCTTCATCAAGGAAATAGTAGCTGTCTACCTTTAAAGTCCTAGCTAAAATAGGAAAGCCTACAATTACCACGTTCTGGGAGACACATCAGACGTGCATATGCATCTAGGCCTGATCGTTTCGCTTTTGGAAGACGTTTCATATCCCAGGGGGGAAAAACCTTAAAAACAAATGTCTGGAGCACAAGTAACAGTACGACTCTGTCTTGTGCCCTGGGGTATATCCACAGCACCAAGAACTCATCCAGTCACATAGTCGAAATGTAATAAATACTTGTTGAGAGTGGGGGGGTATGCAGAAGTCAGGTACATATAACTCCAGCTCATCTGTCTTCTACACCCAGACTCTCTGAGACATGGGAGGGCCTACTTAGCCCTGGGCCAGGTTCCCTGAGGATACACACCAGCTCCAAACCAAAACCAACACAGGGGAACCAATTTAAGAAACTGCAGGGTCCGGGTGACTGCAGAAGGAGAGAGAGATGAGGGCAGGCTGGAATGATCGGGAAAGGTGCATGAGCCCCAGTGGGATTTGTGGAAGAGAGGAATGAGGAGCCTTTACTGGTGGAGAAAGCAGCCTTAGGAAAGGGCTAATTTCATTTTTTTATTGGTATACAATTGATTTACAATGTTGTGTTAGTTTCTGCTGTACAGCAAAGTGATCCAGTTTCATATACAGTAAAACCTTGGTTTGCGAGCATAATTCATTCTGGAAACATGCTTGTAATCCACAGCACTTGTATAGCAAAGCACATTTCCCCATAAGAAATAATGGAAGCTCAGTGGTTCGTTCCACAACCCAAAAATATTCATATAAAAATGATTGCAATACAGTAACATAATACAAAATGATAAAGAAAATATAAAGAAAAATAAACAAATTTACCTGCACTTACCTTTTAAAACCTTCGTGGCTGGTGTGAGGGAGACAGAGAGGGGAGGGTTATTGTGTAGGACGACTTTCACTGTCACTAATGGAATCACTGCTATCTATTGGCTCAATGGAATCTTTTTGTTTTCGTGCAGCTTTAACAAGGAACCTATCCAATGACACTTGTTTTTGCCTCCTTTTGAGGATTTCGCGGAAATGTGACATTGCATTGTTGTTAAAGAGGTTCATTGCTTGCACTGCTACAGCCTTATTTGGGCGGTGCTTTTCTACAAAATTTTGCACTGTTTCCCACATTTTACACATCTCCCTAATCTCATTTGAAGTGAGGGATTCCTCTGCCTTTTTCTCCTCCTCCTCTGCAGACGAGATCTCCTCCATAACCTCCTGCAGTTGCTCTCAATGCAGATGCATCAGTTGGTCGGTGGTCAGCTCCACTGGCTCAGGTGTGATCGTGTGACGTTCGGCATCGCGTACTCTCGTGTTGCAAGACATTGTTCGTTTATCAAGTTAAAATTTACTAGAAATGTTTGCTCATCTTGCAGAACACTTGCAGGACAAGTTACTCGCAATCCAAGGTTTTACTATATATATGTGTGTGTGTGTGTGTGTGTGTATATATATGCAAGAATATATATATATTCTTTTTCAGATTCTTTCCCATTATGGTTTATCACAGGATATTGAATATAGTCCCCTGTGCTCTACAGTAGGACCTTATTGTTTATCTGTATCATTCTATGCATAGTACTTTGCATCTGCTAGTCCCAAACTGCCGATCCATCCCGCCCCCTTAGGAGAGGTTTAGAAGCGAGGGGGACTAGTGAACTTGGGGGGAGTGAGGTCACTGTTAGGAGTGAGGAAAGGGGAGTTCAGGTCATTGAGATTCTGCCAACCCAGCGCGCATCTTCACGCTTTGAAGGCTGCGGTTCTGCTCCACCTGGGTGCACCCACAGCTCTTAACTTCCTGTAAGCCACTCTTTGTACTTAATGGCAGCCACTTTTTGCACCTCTGCTACCTACCTTCCCTTCAAGTAAAGGTCCTCTGGATGCAGGAATGGCCCCAGCTGGGTTCCAGAATGTTACATTCAAAGTCCTCTTCCAGAAAACTCTGTGCCCGCCCCCCCCCCCCCCCCCCATCCAGAGATTTGTCTGTACTTTGTATTCACACGGGAGTTGGGAGAATCTCCAACATCTGGGGCGGAAATGAAATGACAGAAACAAAGATGCTGGACCCAGAAAGGAATGTTAAGTTCCTCCAACCCAGCCCCCTCACTGTACAGATGCGAGAGCTGATCAGAGAGTGTGGAGCTTGCTCGGAGTTGTGCGGGACTCCAGCAGGGGCTGGAACCCAGGCCTCCAAACTCTCCATCCTGTGCTCCTTCTAATTTGCCGCCCTACATCCTGAGAGAGGCACAGGGAGCTGGGATTCCTCTTCTATTCTGGAATTCCTGCTCCGTCTGGAGGCTGCCCTGGCAGGTTGCGGGGCCGGCACTGCGAGGAGAGAGGGCTGTTGGCTTCAGCGGGTGCCGCCCTTTGTTGGATCCCAGTTTCGCTTCCCAACAATAGGCCATGTGTTTCTAAAAAGATGACTCTGAAGTCAAGCTGTCTGGGCTGGAATCTCAGCTTCACTCCTCACTAGTCTGGCCACCTGCAAGTGGATTCTCTGATGTTTTGAGCCCCGTTTCCTGCTCTGAATGTGGCAGAGATAATGGTACCGCTCTGTAAGGCTGCTGCCTGGATGAAACAAGACCCTGGGTGTAAAGTGTTCCGCGCAGTGGCCAGTGAGTGTTCCGTCAGTGCTAACTTACTATTATTGTTGCTGTTCTTTCGTCGAATGACCTTGATCCACTTGCTTAAAGACTGTAAATGTCAGTGTCTGTAAAATGGGAGTGAAAGCTCCACCTTACAATGACAGGGGTACTGATTTAATGAGATCCTGCAGGCAAAGTGCTTCGCACAGACCAGACACATAGTAGGCCCTCAGTCAAGGTCTTTCACAAGTGAGCCATTCGACAGTCCTAAATGGTAGCAGCCCCTCATTCCTACCTGCCATGCCTGCCCTGCAAAGAGGAGAGGACCGAGTCTGTCTCGCTAAGTGATTCTCTTTTCAATCGGTTTAAACAACACCTAACAATATAAACATCCCAGTTCCCCAAGAGTAAAAAAACAATCAATAGCACCCAATAAATAATGAATGCCTTTTTGTACATCAATAACAGTGCAATGCTCCAACCACACAGAACAATCCTTCTACCACCAAACATGCCCAGCAAATAAAGGCAACAAAAAATCCATAATCATAACCTCAGGCCAAGAGAGGCGTCCTTAAGCAGTCTCTGTCCACAAATAGTGTATTGATGAGCTCTGACAAGAGCGGTCACTGGGGGAAGGGCATAAAATACTGCGTACGGAATAGTAGCTAAATGTCTCCTCTCATTAGGGAGACGGTAATGCTTCAAAAAACAAAAACCAAAAAAGATAGGGCACCAAAACGTTTTTTCAAATCGTTGTAAGTTCTCAGTATTCCAAAGAGGCAGAAGGGACAGATGCAGGGGTCAGAAATCGCCCAGAAGCACTGGCTTTTCTGATTGCTGTCATCTCTGTGATGGGGGCAGAGGGGGCGTGGGAGCTGGAGAAAGCCTCCCCTCCCCTAAGCCTCGACCTGAAAATGTCCCACGTTAGAGACGTATTACTTTGAATGCAGGCCGTGCTTTTCCAGCTGGAACACGCGTGGAACCCAACGTTACAGAGTTTAGCAGAGTTCTTCCTCTCATATCAGCTTGCTGGTAAAATCGGAAACATTTTTATATTGGAACCAAAAGAAAAAAAAAGCATGTTATGGGGTAGAATGCAAAATGCATCGGGTTTTTTAAATCAGTGACTCCGAATAAGTGCTTGCAGAGTAGTGTTTTAGCCCTCCTAGGGCTGCCAGGCTCCTAGGAGTTCAAGTTTACCCTTTATTGACCTCCACCATTAAAAAGAACTGAACTGAAACACCAGGTCTCTTGGGATCCCACTTAGGCTGTACATACCTTTGTGGGGAAATGAAGGTTAGACCACAGGTCAGCAGACTTTTTAGTGAAGGAGCATCTAGCGAATACTTCAGTTTTGCAAGCCACTTAGGCCTTTGTCACAACTACTCAACTGTGCCTTTCTCATAACAAAGCAGTCACACATGATGTGTAAGTGAATGGGCGTGGATGTGCCCCAGTAAAGCTCTGTTTACAAAACCAAGCAGCCGGTCTGGTTTGGCCTATGGGATATAGTTTGGTGATCCCTGGGTTAGACCATTCCTAGTCATTGTTAGCTAAGTAGCTTAGATTATTGTACAACTAATCTAGAAGGTGTGCTCCATGAGAACAGGGACCTTTCCTATCTAGTACTCCAGTTACCTACTGCAGTGCCTGGCCTGCTGGGGGCCAATAAATGAGTTGAATGAATACATAAAGGAAATTTGGGGTTTTCAGACGAATCTGTATTCTATTAAGAACCTGAAGGACTAGAATTCATAGCAAGCAGGTTTGATGAAGAATTAAAGTTCTCAAGAAATGTCCAAATGATGGAGTGGTGTGGACCCAGTTTGAAGAGCAAAACATCAGACTCTGATCATGGGGCTGCAGGCATCTGAAAGGAAAAGGTGGATGAAACGTGGGAAGAAGGAAATGAGAATGGAACAGGCAGGTAAAGAACTACAGGTAGATGGGATTTTGCTTTACTTCTGCTGTTGCAGTTAACAGAACTCTGTAATAGGCTTAGACTAAAAAAGGATTTCATCATTTCATTTAACTGAAGAGTCTCAGGCAGTAGGCATAGCTTGATGCAGATGCTCAAATGATGTCAGCAGGTGTTTCTCCTTCCCTCAACTCTGTCCCTGTGGAGTGTCTTCATTCTCAGGCAGCCTCTTTCCTCATGGAAGCAAATTGGTTGCTGCCAGTCATTCGTGGGTTACATTCGATGCATGTAGTAATCCACAAGGAAAAAGCATCTTCTCCCCTGTGTTTTAGCCAAAGTCTTACATCTGACTCTTTCTCAATCAGCCACGTCAAAGATCCACCCCTGAACCAGTCATCCTAGCCTAGGAAATGCAGTGTCAAGAATGGCCACCTCTCAATTCAGGAGTGGGGTCAGCGTCACTCAAAATATATGAGCCAAGGTCAGGGAGAGGTGGTTTCCGAGGAAGAATTAGAGTCCTGTAACTAGAAGCAGGGGCAAGAATGTGGAGCAGGAAAAAATAATACATGTCCATGAACTTCACCTAGTTCACTAAATTTCTCTGGGCCAACTCTGCCTGCCCTGTGATAGCTCATTCATCACACCAAACCTACAAATTTCTACCCTTTGTCCAGCAGCCTAAGTCAGCCATCCTCCGTAACGGCCATCCCTTCTCTGTGAAAGTGCAGGACAGATTCCATGTGGGTTAGATTCTGTAACAGAGCTCCCGAACAGCCTTCTCCTCTGAAGGATTTTCAGTACTTCCCTTCCCTGTATACGCCCTCCGCCCATCCATATTTTATCTATTCTTAAGACGCATTCTGGCTGCACCCACCCCCACTGTGATGGACTCCCAAATCACTGCCACCACATCAATCTTACTCTCCTCTGAACCACAGTATTCATTACCTCTGTTACCTATTTATTAGCTGACTGTATTCTGCCTTGGGACATTTCTTGAACTATATTAAATTGTTTATTCCTCAGTGCAGTTCTTTAATTGTTCAGGTAATTACTCCATTCTTCAAATGAACTAGGACAAAAACTGGGAACGGGACATCTTTGTGGTACTTCAGAACTTAACCTTGAGATGTGCAAAGAGTAGATTACCAATTATTGTTTTCCAAGAGATTGATCGCACATTTTTTTCCAGGGTGACAGGTTATCATAAAATCATAAAATTTAAGATGTCATCTTTTTCTCTAAGACTTTTTCCAGGATTAGAACATTTGAATTTTAAAAAAATATAGTTTTAATTTTAAAACATCCCAAAGTGTATTCAAACAATTTTAGTAAAATGTGGACCTAACAGTATACAGATAGACCACAGCTCATGATAAACACCTGTGGAATTAGACACTCAGAAGCTGCCCTCAGCCTTGGCGAAGCCCTGGACATCTTACCTGTAAAACAGAAGTAGTCATATCTGCATCATAGGGCTGTTGCATGGGTTCTTGGACCTGCTGTCTATACAATGCTGAGCATCGTGTCTAAGACATAGTAGTTAAATGTTGTTGATGGTGAACCGTAAGGTAAACGACAGGCTTTGGGTGATTAAAAAGAAAAAATGTTGTCGACAGTGTACAAAATATGTGGAATTGCAGACAAGATGTGCTGTAACGTGATCCATGATTACAGATAGAGCACTGGCTAACCAAGGTCCTCCGTGATAGTTGGATGAGACTTCGGACTTTGGGGAGAGCTTCTGGGACAGCATGAATGTATTTTGCCTGTGGGAAGGTCTGGAATTTTAGAGGCCCAGGGACATAAGGTCATGGATTGAATGTTTGTGTCTCCAAATTCAGACACTGAAGCCCTAATCCCCCACGTGATAGTATTTGGAGGTAAGACCTCTGGGAGGGAGGGAGGTCATGAAGGTGCTGCCCTCATAAATGGAATTCGTGTCCTTATAAAAGAGACACAGCAGCGACGATCTCTCTCTGCCGTGTGAGGACATAACCAGGAAGAGATCTCTCACCAGACTCTGAATCCGCTGGTTCTGGGACTTCACAGCCTCCAGAAGAGCCAAACAAAATAAATGTTTGTTGTTAAGTCACCCAGTCTAGGGTATTTGTTAGAGCAGCCCAAGCTGACTACGACACTGACAGTATGCAAAAATGTAGAGTGACGTACAAATGTGCTGTAATGTGAACCACTATTACAGATAAATATTAGCCACTCTGAGGTCCCTGGACACGACCGTCAGATTGCCACCTGACTCCTCATGGTAAGGTATGGGTGTGTCAGTCATGTCAACCATCCTGCGACACCACGCCTGTAGGAAGGGCTAAGTCACATGTCAGTCACTCACTGTGTCACGTAATGATTCTTTGGCATTTTTTTCCTCACCCTTCCTCAGAACATAGCTCTGCTTTTGCCACACTCTATGAAGGGGAAGAGAAAGTTTCAACGCCCTGAACATCACCAATGTCTGTGCCTGACATAAGACAGAAGAAAAAGAAAAAAAATCCATCTGATCCAGACAGCTCTGCATTTCACATTAGGGACACATGTTGAGTTTTTAATGATGCAAATAATTCATAAAATTTTACAAGCAATCATGATGGATAATGAAATTATCACCCCCCCCCCCCCCCCCGCTTAAAGTGATGAAATTAATGACCACAATGCCATAAATTTTCTTGGATGATTGATGGAGGGAATAAACCTGATTTTATTGTGCTCATAATGAACTGCCAGGGCCTAAGCTACAGATCGGAGGGAGGGAGGGTGTTTGCAGGCAGAGGAAAAAGACTTCTGTGGGGGGATGTGCTCTGGAGCTTAACAGAAGAGCAGTGTGGTATTGATTCTGCTCTCCTCCCTCATGGGCAGGGAGGTGCAGCTGTGCGGCAGTGTGCACTCAGGAGGGCATGAAGTCGTCTTCCTATGTATGTAAATCTGGAAGCTGGGAGGGGAGGGTTTAGGACACAAATGGATGCTGGGAATTCTGATTTTGAACAGATTTGCTTATCGCAACATTTTACTCAGAGACAAATGTCTTTCCCCTGCTCCCTCCATTCCCCTCCTCCTCCCCCCCCCGTCTTCCTCCCCCCTTCCTCCCCCTCTTCCTCCCCCCCCCCCCCCCACCCCTTCCTCCTTTTTCTTCTCTCTCTCCCCCCACACATACCCCTGGGGCTGGTCTCATAATCTGTTGGTTGCTGAGTATTTCCCACAATATTATGAAGCCATCCCATTAATGCAGACCATTCTTTGTTCAACCACATCCATTCTCCAGGAATCGGGTGTACGTTCGGGTCTCAGACATGCGTCCTGCATCAAGCCTTCTTGACTGTGGCTGACCTCCTCCCACTCAGACATGGGATAGTCAGCATTCATTCAACTCAGGTTCAAATCTGAGTGTAATGAATGAGATGATTCGTGTAAAAGTCCCTAGAACAGCGTCTGGCACGTAATCAGCTCTCAGTCAGAGCTGTATTGTTACCATCACCATTTGCTGGGGAGTGGGAGAGTCACACATAACTTCCCACTAAGCGTCACTATTGTAGTCACTCTTACAAAATCGTCCTTCCCCGAGCCACTATTTCAGCGTGCCCGTTAACAGCTCGCAAGCTAGAACATATGTGTGGTCAGCATCTCAAGGAGACTGAGTAATTATTCTTTCCTTCCTTCGAGGGACACCTAATATTGAGGGGAAATCTGTGGTTGGGAGACCAGGGCCTGTCTGCTTGTTCATCTTTGTGAATCTTAAAGTGTTTGCTGTAGGCCTGTTTGCTGTTCATGTAGCACTCTGCTAAAGACCAGAGACTCCACAGTAGTTCACAAATATAGCCAAGCAGCAAAATCACCAAGGAGGATTGTTAAAAATAAACGCTCCTGGGTAGGCTCCTCTTTATATAAATGTTTGCATAGTTGATATTGGGGCCTGGAAATCTCTATTTTAGTACCTCACCCATCCTCCCTCCAACTCATGATTTTGAGTCCTTTATCTTATGGCGTCTAAACTATCACGTGCTCCTTGGCCTGTCCATACACAAATCTATTGTGTACGTTCTTGCCCAATTAGCATCCTAAATTACAAACCAGCCAAGATTTACTGAGGACTCTCAGTGGTACCTGCCACCGGGCTGAGCCCTCAGCATTCATTGTCTCATTTAACCCTCTTAACACCCCAAAGAGGTAGACATTGTTTTATGGTCCCATTTACAGATGGGAAATTGGAGGCTCAGAGGGATTAGGAGACTTACCCAAGGTCACACAGCTGATTAGTGGTCTGCCACATCTGTATCTACGTCGATGCCTGACAACAAGAAACCAAGATGTGTCTGATTTCAGAGCTCCAGCTCCTAAGTGCTACGTAATAATGATTACATCATTATGTACACATTATGTTAACACATTATTGACTGGGGGGATTTTTTGCAGAAACTGATGCCTCTGGCCATAATGTGTCTCTGGTCAAAAATGTGTTAATACCTACACAATAATCATTACATCCCTTCCCTGGAAATATTTTAACTCTAAAATAATAAGTAAAATAAAAAATAAAATAAGTACACAATCAAAAATAATATTGGATTACACCTCTCTTAAATTTGACCTTTGTCCACTAGTTGATGGCGATTTGATTCAACTTTTATCCATTTTTTTATACATTTTTACAGGATGGTCTGGAGGAGTCCTTTTAGTGTGTTTAATATTATGTGCACAAGAGTCCCAAAGTAAATGTAGCTAGGCCCTGTGGAGGACCCCTGTGGTCAGCACAAGGAGAGCCAGGTTTGACTGGGTGTCAGTATACCATGGACTGGGTGAGTGGTGGTGATATTTCTCTGCAACTGAGACGTGTCACTTTTCCAGAACAACTCTCTGGCTCCACATCGGGCCTGTGCCTCTGCACTTGGTCTCAAGAGCAATTTCCCTGATGCTCTCAGACAATACCTCAGTCCTTACTGAAAGGCATTCGGCCAGCTGGCCCATTCACCATGTCCCGTTGAGACTCCTGGCATTCATGACCACTCCCAGTGGTTTCTCACAAATATGAAACAAAGAGAAAAAAGAACACATCCACCAGCCAGTCCCTGGGGGAAGAGACAAGCACGGCTCCCAGGTGTCCTCAGGGATCCCTCTCTGTGGGATGGTGGGAACCCAGCCCAGGAAAGCAAAACCAGCAACAGCTCCCATAATCCCCTCTCTCAAAGGCGGTGGCTGGCTGCTTGGAGGGCAGCCGAAGCTCTGAGTGGCCATCCCTGAACCCCAAAGTGCGGCTTCTGTGTGCCCACCACAGCTTGGGGGCCCACTCGGACAGAGCCACAAATGTTGGGGGCGCTCAAGGGTTGCAGAGGTTGGCTTAATGCCCACCACTTTCCATGTGGGAGGCTTCATCTGGAATGCCTTTGATGTGGCTAGGGCTTCCCCTGGGAGCACTTGACCGCAAGTGGCGTGAGAGACACTGGCTGCCTGCCTTGGCCTTAGGAGGTGTCGACCCTCTTGCTCCTTAGGAGACTTAGACAATGCCTGTGACAGCCTTCATCAGCACACTTGGGCCTGAGTCCAGTTCTTGCACTGTGGAGAGGCTGCCTCAGTTGACACTGGCAAACGGGAGATTGTTTTATGAGGACCTATGAGCTGGGAACTGTTTTTTCAAACTAACAAGGTCATTAGGCGGGTGTTTACTGAGTGACTGCAATAGACTTTTTAATAATATGAAAGGACTATGAGATGCGTCTGAGCTCTCCAATATGTGCTATTTTAACTGAGGGCTCTGGACCAATCTATACGATGTAGTGTAGAACCAGGATGATGTGATTAAACACCAGATAAAGGCACTGTATCAGTTATCTGTTGCTGTGTAACAACCTGTCTCAAAACTCAATGGCATAAAATCACAGTCATTTGTTTCATTCACTCATCTACTAATTGGTTGGGAGTTGGCTGGTTCATGTCAGGCTGTGGCTGGGTGGCTCTGCTTCAAGCTATGAGTCCGGTTGGCCTTGGCTCCTCCCTCTGGGTTGGGCTCAGGCCTGCTTCATGTAGACCATTGTGGGATCCAGGTTGAAAGGTCCACAGCTTCCTGGAGGAAGTCCTGCTCATGGTGATGATAGAGGCTCAGGAGAATAAGCACAACCACTCAAGCACATTTCAAGCCTTTGTGTCCATCACATTTACCCCATTGCCCCAGGAAAGTCACCTGGGTAATTTCAAAGTCAAATTTTGGGATTACACACTCTGCCCAGAAGGAGACCAAAGCAAGTAGTCACATGGACAAACCCAACACCAATGGGGAAGGAAGAAAGCTTTTCTCCTGGAGAAGGTGTGAAACAGTAAATCTCTTTGAATAATACTCTGATATACCCCCCAGGGTCAAGAAAAGGCCAGAGAAGGATGATAAGCAGGGTAGGGGTGAGGGGAAGTGTTTCAGGCACTTTGAGGGAAGGAAGTCTTGGGACAGTGAGAGTAAGCTCGCAGCTTACTCCTTTGCCATAGCTACCCAAAACATCAGCCTAATTCAAGTCCCAATTTTGTTTTGCCCAGGCTGAGAAAACACAAAAGCCACTGCTCAGATGGTTTTGAAAACACTTGCAAAGTCAGCTCACATCTTCATGTTTGGTTCTAGTGCTGGCACTTGGACTAAGTTGTTGTGTATCTCTGAGATGTCTTGAATAATTATGGAGAGATTATAGATGACCAGGCTGGGTAGCATTTTCTCATCTAATTCTAAGAAGAGGATGCTAAGAGGGAAGCATTATTAATATCCCCATTTTACAGGAAAGAAAATAGAGGCCACAAGACATTCAGTCACCTGCTTAAAGTCACTTGGGTAGACAGTGGCACAGCTGTGTGTAGAAGCAGGCTGCTAGACTCCCAAGCCTACTCTCTTAATCCTGAACTCCCCGGAGAAGGGGAGCTGCCCTTTGTTGAGAATTTACAGTGTATCAGTGCTTCTTTCACGTAACTGGGGGACAGGCAGGTAGGAGGTCCTGTAAGGTAGATACTGTTAATGTGCCCGTTTTATAGACATGAAAATGAGATGTGAGAGGCTAATAAATTGTCTGAGATAATAAAGCTGTTAAATGATAAAAAAAATTAAACAGCCTGACTCCAAAATTCATCCCCACTGCACCAGCTTCCTCATTTGTAAATGAGGGGCTTGGCCACAGTGACCTTCAGGGCTCCTGTTAACTCAGAGTCTGTTGCTCTCTCTCTCCCAGTTGTTTTTCCTCATTTGGTTCATGCTCTTAGTAGAACTGGCTGGAATGCAGAGGGGTTTGCAATGCATTTTGTAATTCACCTGGCCAGGTTTCCTGACAGCTTTAGCCTCTCTGACTGTATACCCATGAGCCTTTTGGAGGCTGTAAGGTATCCTAAGGCAGGTTGAAGTTCTAAAGACACAATCAACTATAGCGCCGCCCAGTTGTTTATGAGAATTACAGGTTGAAAGCCTAATAACCAGCTCAGGTTACAAGAGCAATTATACGAAGAAGCCCAGTGTGAGAAATTACATAGGAGTTGGCTGGCTGAGTCACAGAGAGGAGAAAGTGAGTGAACACATTTCTAGCAACCTCCTGCAAGCGCCTTTTTGATGTCCACCATGCAACGAACAGTTCCTTTTTTGTAAGAATCCCTAGGACCTTGGAATAAACAGATGAATAGAGGAAGGCAGCTAGGTGATGGAGATGCAGGAGAACCTCAGATTGGGGACATAGCCAGTATTTCCAATGACAAAAACTCACCCTCTTTCATAATGACAGAGGATATCTTTAGGCCAGGCTATAAACTCCATTGCAGAGAAGGCAGCCCTGACACTCAAGCCATGCAAGGTGCGGTCATCTGTATGATTTAGCCCATGACAGCTCCTCCCCACCCCACCCCAGCCCCACAAACCCCATGACGCCCAACCCCAGGCCTGCCCCACCCCACCGCACCAGCACCGCATACCACCCCGTCCACCCTAATCCCACACCATTCTCTTACTTAGCTCCAACCTTGGGTTTCCCATTTAGATTTTCTTTCTGGCCATCTCTATATTTTCTTATGAGTCAGCCTCCAATGAACAATATAATCTAAGCAGTAACAGCTAGGATCTTGACAGGTCCAGGCTCTAATGGATTTCTGGTTTCCAGCTTGGCATGTAAAGAGCCTGGAAGGCGTGATTTTTTTTTTCCTCACGACAAGAAAAAGGCTGAACAAATGGAAAATTAGCAACTCTTCTTAGATCCATCAGAGACTTTTCGGTCACAGGGCAGACCGCTGCCCCCAGATTTAGAGAGAGCGACAGATACAGAGAATCATAGCCCACTGGAGCGGAAGACCGAGAGAAGAAACTGCTCCTGGAGCCGTCGGGGTTCCGTTTACCCAGCACATCACTTTCAACAAAAGTGATGAAAAGACAAAAAACACAGTTTGAAGAGACAGAGCAAGCATCAGAACCAGACTGAGATATGGCAGAGATGTTGGAATTATCAGACCGGGAATTTAATCAGTTATGATTAATATGCTAAGGTCTCTAATGGCAAAAAGAAAAAAGAAAGAAAGAAAAAGAAGACAACATACGAGAACAGAAGGGTATTAGAACAGAAAGATGAAAACTCTAAGAAGGAATCAAGAGAAAATGCTAGAAATCAAATACCCAGGCTCTTGTCTTTAGGACAAAAAAGAATCAACATATTAGCCTCCCTAAACCTATTATAGAGGTAAGTAAATTGAGACCCTACCAGTGGTTTGTCCAAGGTCACATAGCTAATGAGAAAATTAGGATTGATACACAGATCTCCTGTATTTGATCTCCTCTGGCCTTTATTGAATAGGCATTTATCGAGTGCTGCTTCTGCACTGGGCAGAGCTGAACATTGGCCTACAACAGTGATGGGCGTGGTCCCTGCCCGTATAACGCTTATAGTATTGAATTCTCCTGTGCTTCCTCTTTAACCATGCCAAACAATGCAAGTCCATGAGAATCCAACATGGTTCAATTTTGCTTTCAACTTGAATCTCATCTCCAAATGTGCATGTGTATGTGGAGAAAGTAACAATTCATTGGATTCATCCTTTCAGTACATGCTTGTTGGACATGGGCCACGTGGCAGACACTGCACTAGATTCTGGGGACACAGCCATCCTCGGACATAGCAGGGAAGCAGATACAGATCCCTGCCCTCGGGGAGTTTACATTCTAGCAGGAAGAGACAAACAAGAAAACAAAGGAGTACCAGTAATAATTGCTTCTTGGTAAAGTTCTAACTGGCCACTCTCTGTAAATACTCTGTGTAAACTACCCACCCTCTCCCTGGCACTCCTAACCTTTCTTTTCCGTGTGGTTGGCAGTTCCTTTGACTAAGTTGGAAAAGCCTTAGAGGAACAGATGTGAGTGGAAAATGGTAAAGCTGAGGTTTGGACACATTTGATTTCCAATTCTGGGAGAGGAGCTATTCCAGTGGAAATGTCAGGTAGGCAAATTGAAGCCTCCATCCCTCCGCCTCCCGGACAACCCAGTTTCTACAAAGCAAATGCCTCATTTATGTAGATAAGAGGTAGTTCAGCTTTTCTAGTACATGAAAGGCCCCGAATCACATCCTATCAATTAGTTTGCGTGAAACACACTGCGATGGTACAATTGATTCACTTGATGTAGAATATCATGCCAGCTGCCTGAAAGGCAGGCCAAAAGATTTTAATGTAGTTGTCTCCAGGCAATAATTAACTTTCCCTCTTAGCAACGGGACCAAGGGACTTTCATTCCATGAAATGACACTTCTCCCTTGTTAAAGCCTGCAGTTAATTTTATGAACCGCACCAATCTAACATCCAGCTCACATGAGCCATATACCTTGAATAAATGCAAATCCAGTCTCCGTGGCATGAATGATGGCCTTATGCTGAGCATCACCATGGCAACTAATGACATCATCCCCCAACACCAAACTGCACACAATCAAATTCTCCAAGGGTCCTTATTTGCCTAAAGTGGATGCGTTCTTGGCTTACTCACATACGCATTGGTAAATACCACTCTGCTGTCAAAGGTTTGCCGTGGCTGTGTACTGTCGTTTGGGGAGGTATATTCCCTTTGTGGCAAATGTTGTTTTTTGTTCATGAGGGGGTTGGGAGAAATTCTAATGAAATTACTGTGTGTATTTGATTAGCAACATTTGTTGATAACATATGGTCTGAGGAGGCTTCCGCAAATACGAGGCTTTAAATAGTAAACAGAGATGTGACTGCAAGGGAGCAGATGCTCTCCAAACACACAGTAGAAAGTTGCTTTGCCCGTAGATTTCTCCCTTCCTCCACCCAAGCACATCCCTCTCCCTTATTTTCTCCCTCAGGTCAAAGTATTCACTTTCAAAGCAGTGGCGCTATGGAACAGATTCGGAGAAATAATGTGCTGTGACTATAAAAGTCATCTCCACCCTCCCCCAAATATGAATTATCTGCAACTCTTGTTTATTATTTGATGTTAATAATGATGTAGTGTGACTGAATGAGTCAGCCAGCTCAAGTGGATCTGGAAGCAGCATTTGGGCACCACATGTCTGAAATGCTGTGATACACAATCCCCAGTTTTCCAGTGCACCAGGAGTGCTAGCAAGAGCTCCAGGAAGAATTCAGAGCAGCACACTGAATCGCCATGGGCTGAGCTCTCCTTGTAAGTGCACATTTACAGTTTATCTTTGTGGATGCGCTCTGGTGAACATACTTCTAATCTGCTAATGAAAACAAAAGTTCTCCCATTAGACTCAGCCGGAGATTTAACTGTGTATGTAACAGGGGTCAACAAACATTTTCAGTAAAGGACCAGAAAATAAATAATTTAGGCTTGTTGGCTATAAGGTCTCTGTCGTAACTGCTCACCTCTGCTTTTGAAGTGCAGAAGGCGATTTGTAAATAGAGGAGCATAGCTGTGTCCTAATAAAACTTTATCGATGGGCATTGAAATTTGAATTTCATGTAATTTTCATATGTCCCAAAATATTCATCTTCTTTTGATTGTTTTCAGCCACTTAAAAATGCAAAAACCATTTTTACCTCATCAGCCCTGCGTAAGCAGATAGGCAGCCAGGCTTGAACCACAGACCGTAACTTACCAACCCCTGGTCTGTAACTCTAAAATGGAAGACTTACTTTTTTTTGATGCTTTCCGCGTGCTGGGTATTGAGCTTAACACTGTAAACACAAATAGCTTATCGCCTACTTATCCTGCCGTTGACCCTCTGAGGCCGGTGCTGTTCTTATCCCCAGTTACAGATGTGAAAGCTAAGCTCCAGCTCACACCTAACAACTGTTATCATTTCTGGATGTGACATCACCCTAAGAAGAATGTAACATCCGTAAGGGCAGCGCTGATACCTCATTCATCTTTGGGCCCACAGCAGCACCTAATGCAGTGATTTGCACGTGGTAGACATTCAGAAAGTGTTTTCTAAATGCAGGGCAAAGTAGAGGTCTGAGCGCTCAGCAGTGGATATCAGAGCTTCATCCAGCACCAAGTGCTCATGTCGGTTCATCAGCTGGACTGTTCTTCTCTTTGTTCTCCACCCTCTTGCGAAAGCTATTTGCTTTGGAATGAACACACGTGTGTCAATACGTGTTCCTTCACTTTTGGAGATGCCACTATCGGGGATTGCATTTCCATAGTCTGTGCTTGTGTTGCTTCTGGTTGAAAAGACCAAAAGTGATAACAGTAGTTCCTTTTGTAACTTGGTGGTGCTTTCCAGCATTATACCGTTGGCATCCACATTGCTTCCAGCCCTTGGCCTCATGAGCTAACCACTCCTTGAGCTTCAAAGACCTGTGCCCTGCTCCTCAGAGTGCTGTCCTTGCTGCTGTGTTTTCTGGGTTCCCTCTTCATGCTGCCAGCCACTGGGGGAGAGTTGGTGTGCTCTGACGAAACATCTAATCCTCAAGGAGATAAGCCCTCACTTTGGCTTGAAGGAGGCAGTCACACTCTTGGATATTTCCTGTGTGGCATCTCTCCACAATCCCCTGAATCTGGTGACATGACTATTCTGAGTTTGTCACATCTTCCTAGTGATTGAACAAGTATTTTTTGTGTGCCAGGCTCTGTGCTTGGTATAATAGATCGAAACAAACAAACAAAAAACCCAAAAAACACTATGCTCCTTGCCCCAGGGTATTCACCATCTAGAGAGAGAGCCAGATACACACACAGATAATTGTCAAGCTACTCTCTAATACTGGGTTATGAGTTATGCAGAAGCAGTAAAGCTCTGTGGTTTAATGCATGGGCTTTGGGGTCAGAAACTCTGAGTTTGAAGCCCAGCTCTGTGATAGCCTGAAACCCTGGCCCAGTTGCTTAACCTCTCCAATTTCTAGTTTCTCCATTGATAAAGTGGGGATGACCACAGGATATACCTTACAGAACTGTCAGAAGGATTAAATGAGATAACCCATGAAAAGCACTCAGCCCAGGGCCTGGCAGACCATAAGCACTCAATAACTGGTGACTACTTTTGGTGCTTTTGTGAGCTCGCTGTACAGTGTGACTATAGCAGCAGATATGGTAAGATCAGCGAAGTGAGACACGTCACCCACTTGACTTTATGTACCTTGTGTTCAGAGAGAAGTTAGTTAACCCTCCCAACTGCTGCTAACCATAAATACTGTCAACCTCTGGTCTTTTCAAATCAAGGTGGAATTTTATTTCAGTCCTGGTAAACTTTTAAGAAGAGGTATTCGTCTTAATAGCCACAGTCAACGCTCAGCAAAGGAGAAGAAATGAGCAGATAAGAATGCGACAATGAGAAATAGATTCGTGAATCAATGTGTAGCTCCACCAAAAGGCCCAGGTCCCACCGTGGACTGATTGGCCTGCAGGTTACGTAGCGCTCTGTGACATGTATCGAGCATGTGAAAGAAATCCAGGGCAGCCCAGAGTCCCATCCGTTTTGAAACAGAACTCTCCATCTGAGCTACAGGGATAATGGATGCTAACTGGATCCAGACATGGAGGAACAAGTTGGTGGCCTTTGGGAGCGAGGCAGCATGGAGGCACGGTTAAGAGTTTGGGTTGTGGACTCGGACTGCCATTTGCTCCCTGTGACCTTGGACACATTACTAACCTCTCTGAGCCTCAGTTTCCTCGTCTGTAACTGTGAGGGTAATAGTTATAAGCATTTCACAGGATGGCCAAGAGGGCTCAAAAAGATAAAATACAGGTATGACCTTCTAACGTTTTGGAGATAGGAATGTGTGACTAGCGCATAGGAAGCTCTGGATAAATATTGGCTATCTTTGTTATAGTCGGGTCTTTCCACGGCTGGAAAAAAAACAGAGTGGACATTCTCATGATTTTTTTTTCCAAAGAGGAGAGTGGCAGGGGAAGTGCTGATACGTAAATCTGCTTGGGGCTCCTGTGAAGAGGAAGCATTGACACAAAGAAGCCGGGAGTGGTTTTCACAGCGTCCTGTGACTGTGGCGACCTCCCCTGCGTGGCCCATCCTCTGGCCGCACTAAACAGACTGGGTGGTCTCGCGCTCAGAGCCTGACTCATGAGCTTGTGACCCCTGCGGCTGCACAGGCCCCACACTCAGACCACTTGATTTCGTGCTCTGCCTTGCTGTCTTGAAATTCGTAATTATTTTCTCTTTGCCCTTGAGTCAGTTAAGTGGGGTCTGATGGAATGATGAGCATGTGTGTGAGCGGAGGAAATACTCAGAGAAAAGAAAACACTGTATTTTAGTCTCTTTCATGGCACTTTCCCCTGCTTTTTAAAGAAGGAGCCTGCATTTTCATTTTGCACTGGGCCCTGAATATGACATCGCTGGTCCTGATTAGACTGGGGACTTTCTCTTTGTGTCTGCTCCACTGGGCCAGGTCACCATTTTGAAAACTGGCCGATGAACTGGGATTCAGTAGTGACCTAGCAACTTGAGGTGAGCCAGGGGGCATGGGTAGGAAGCCAGGAGCACAGCTGCAGGCCTGGCAGAAAGGAAAAGCAAGTCACTGTCCAAATGGATAGGGGTTGCCAGGGCAGCCTCCAACGGCTTGAACTCCATCTAGCTGATGGGGTCTCAGAGACCTCGCCCTGCCCCACGGTCTGTCATGTTGAAGGCATTGTGAGCTGAGCATCCTTGGGTAGCGGTGGGGGTTCAGGCAGACTGGGTTCGTGCCTACTGAACAGGCCAGAAAATCCCTACAAACCAGTTTCAAGGACACGGTCACAGGGATCCAGTGTGGGGAATCCCCAGGGACCTGGGACCAAGGTCTCTTTGTGACTTAGTGTCAGAGCATCTCATTCCAGAACTCTCTTGGTTTCCAGCAGGAATCTTCTTTATCTGCACGATCAAGCATGATAAATGCCCAGAGAGATTCATAGCACAATTAACCATAAATAATAATGATCAAGTTTTTTGCCAAAATTGTTAATCATTAATAATATGTTATTGATAATCAAAACAATAATAGCAGCAAGAGCTGTAAACTGAGAATTAAAGAGATTTGGGTTCCAGCCCAACTTGATCACAATTCACTGGAATAAAATGGATACGATCTTGAGGTTCTTCTCAGTTTTCTCATCTGTGAAATGGGCACCATATGAACTGTTTTACCTTTTACTTGTGTAGTAGAAAGAGCAAAGTCCATCTTGCTTGCCCAGCAAAGGGTTGGATACTTAGTAGGTGCTTAATAAGTATGTGTTGAATGGATAGCCCAACGTATCAGTGATCATCACTGTTACTAGAATACAACTTATATATCCTCATTTGGGGAAAGGAAGGTAGCCAAAGTTTGGGGGGCTCTTATCCGGTTGCAAGCCTGCTGCTATTTACTCTTTATAACTCTTCTGTGAAATGGTATTATTTTATAGCTCAGAAAACTGAGATTCAGGGACATTAATTAACTTGCCCCAAGTCCTACAGTTAGTGACTCATCGGGATTTGAACTAAGAATGTTGGGTTCAGAATGTTATGCCTTGTCCCATCACCTTTGCTAGAGCAAAGGCTCCCTTATCTTAGGAACTTGCTGCAGTGACCAGAATTAGGAGCTTCCATCTGTACGTCTCACATCTTGCTGTTGTGTTTGAAACCTGTCTCGCGTCCTCTTCGCGTCCGCCCCCTTTCTCTCTTGTGGCTGCTGTGCTTTCTCAGTGGCTCTTGCACGCTTGGATGCCTGTGGAGGTGGGCATCCCCTTATTTCCTTCTGGTGTTCTCGTATCAACTCTCTAGAGCCCTCATGTCTTTGAGTTTAGTTAATAGGATTTATTCGATTGAGTGCAGCCATGAGACTAGAAGTCAGGGTTCCACTGTTTACAAAAGAGGAAATACAAACAGCCAATGAACACAGAGTAAAACAGTCAACCCTGCTCTTAATCAAAGAAATGTCCATGAGAGCGACAGTGACTAAATCGATGAGAAGAAAAAGTGAACAGGAACAGGGACACGCAGAGTGGGCAAGAAGCCATATGATTTGTACCCTCCTTCCCAGATGGTGGGAGGACCATCACCACCTGTGTAGAAAGCACTTGGGGAATAGGTGTTCCAAGCCTTGAAAGTGACCATCAGTGAGCACAGTTCCTGCAGCCCTGTCAGACCACCATCGTGTTTGCTGGTAAATGAAGGAAGAAATGGTCTTCCATCTAACTCTCTACTTCCCAAGGAAAGAAACAGAGATAAAATTAAAAAGTAATGTCCAGCCCAATCTCAATAATAGAACAATGGTTAAATAAATTATGATGCATCCATTAGATATAATATTATAGTCATTAAAAGTAATATTTAATGAATGATTTGCAATATGGAAATTGGCCATTATATAGGCAAAAGGAAAAAACATTTCTGTACGAAATTATATCTATTCCTGTTTCCTAGTTCTGTAAAAGAATATATATTTGTATACTTTATTTATTCAACAAATATTTATTGTGTCTTCTTTGTGCTAAGTACTGGGTATGCAATATAAACAAAACACACAGCCTGTGTACTTATGGAGCTTACAGACTATTAGAGGATTCAGCTATTAAACAATCACATGGGTAAATCAATCATTACAAATCCAGTGATTGTGAGGACAGAAAATTAAACAGTATGTTCAAGAGAGTTTAACACTGGAAACAGATTAAGACTGAAGATCAAAGGACATGTTCTCCTGGAAAGTGTTATTTAAGCTGAGCCCTGAAGAGGTAGCCGGGTGAAGAGTAGGGTGGGGAGAAGAATGGCCAGCAGAGGGGATCGTGCATGCAGCCGCCGTGAGGTAGCACAGTCAGGGGCCCCGTGAGCCTCACGTGGATGAGTGGGAGACCCAGTGCAAGGGAGCAGATGCCATGAAGGGCTTAGGGCAGGGGCTCAGATGCAATCCAGTTGACACTTCCTGAAGATCAAGCTGATTTCGGGCCCAGCATGAATGGAGATGGCTGTGTAAGAGTCATGCTGAGTGAATGAAAAGGTCACATATGAGGAGCCCATCAGGGCCTCCTGTCAGCCCAGACTGGCACTCTACCCAGATGCTAGGTAAGCCAGGCTCTCCTCTGGGGAGATCTGCTGGGATTCCCAGAGACCAGTGAGTGGGGAAGGCTGTTTCCCACATCACGTCCTTCCAGCTTCCATTCCTCTTTAACAGGGCTAGTCTCCGACCACTGCTCTATTCAACATATCTTTGAATGCCAGTGGTAATGGGGCTCCCTCCCCACTACTATTGAGGGCTCATTGTAAAGTCAGGTGTTAGCTCCGGCCAAATGAAGCCCCATCTCAAAATCTAGAAGAGCAGTTTCCAAGAACTAGGGATTCAAAGGCTGCAAGGAAATGTTAGTGGTTACCTTGAAATCCTTTGTAGGGACAGCTAATGCATGGGGCAAAGTTCTCACCAACTCAATTTCATGCTAATTCCAAGTGATTCCTTCTAGTGCTCTGTGAAGACCCCTGGCAACTTTCTGAGCATCTGTCTTGCATTTGCCTAACAAGTTAATTAACACTTTTTTGTCATTCTGGCAGCTTGGGAGGGGAGGGGAGGGGGATGTGACAGCCACCTATGCCTCGGGTTAACCCTGCATTCACCTAACCCAGGAAGAAGGTGGGGCTGAGTTTAGTGTTGTTGAGGCTGAGGTCTCTGCTCTGACCTCTCTGATTCTGTCTGCAGCTGGGGTACCCAGGGTGACTTCTCTACGACCCACGCACTACCCGCTGTGAAGGTAAAGCTGTTCACAGAGAGCACAGGAGTATTGGCCTTGGAAGACAAGGAGCTGGGACGGGTAAGTGCTCCCCATCACAAGGATTCTCCATCACAAGAAGCTCTGGAGAGCAGGTGTCCCCAGGTCCCAAGGGGCAGTATTGCCGATTGGCTGTGTGACCTTGGGCAAGTTCCCCAACCTCGCTAAACCTGGTTCCCCTCTTTAAAGCTGTATGCTTTGCAGAAGATAGGTTAGGAGTTCTCAACACCGTGAGACCCAGACACCCTTGAGAACAAAGATGTGCAATACTCTTTCTATCTTAAAGCAAAATTATTAGATAATTTAAGAAACCAACACAGTCTTAAAACCTAGCAATCTTAAAATCAACACAATGATGTAATATAAAGGAGAAATAAAAGGGAATCAACTAATAATATAATAATTTCAAAATGTAAAGATTCAAGCACAACTGTACTGAAGACCTAAGGAAGGAGTCTTTACTTTTCCCATATGGAGAATCACTGTGCAGGTGACAAAATCCATCCCCTGCAGAGGGCGGGGGCTCAAAAACCCAAGTATCTGTAACTTATTGAAACAGTAAACCAATCTTGGTAACAAAGTTTCCTTGATTTCCCTGGAAAAGTTGCAAACACACTTAGCGTGTATATGTAAAAAGATTTAGGATGGAAACTCAGTTAATTATCAGCAGTTTTTTCTCCCTCCATTTATATCTGCTGGGAATATTCAAATATCAGGTGGGTTGTAGGACCATTCCTCATCAGTGGTGAGGAGTAGCTCACATGCTGAAGGATGTTGAATATTCCCGGGCCTCACCCGTTCAATACCAGCAGAGCCCAGCACCAATTATTTTGTCAACCAAAAATGTCCCCCAAATTTCTGAAACATCTCCAGGGGTGGTACCAATCCCTTTGAGTACCACTTAGATAATAATTGTTATCTGAATAATTTCTTTTGTGAATAATTTCTTCTCACATCTCAGCTATTGACCCTTCACCAAACAGCCAGTGTTTTCAGAACACAGGTTGGATTTGTTCCTTGCTAGCTTAAAACGCTTCCATGACTGCATACCGCTCATAATAAAATCTGAACTCTGTAGCACAGCCCACGAAGACTCGGGTGATCTGGCTTCTGCCCACCTCCCCAGCCTCATTTACGGTCGCCTTTCCCCAGTCCAGTTTGCACCAGTATCACTGGTCAAATTTGAGTCCCTCTGATAAACCAAACTCTTTTCTCTTCTCAGGAGGCTTTCTCTCTGCCTGGAGCAGCACTCTCCCCACCGCCCAGCTCTTCCAAAGGCTACTTGCTTGTCTATAGAAATGCCCCCTGCTCCTCGGAGAGCCCTTTGCTGACTGCCCGCCCTCCTTCGTTTACTCTGTTCATATCCTCCACTGAACTTATCACCAGTAAGACAGAATTTACAGAAATTTTGGCTTCTGTCTCCCACACTGGACTGTAAAAACTCCACAGGGATAGAAACCTGTTTTTTCCTTTTTAAGAAATTAAAGTGTAGTCCATTTACAATATTTTATTGATTTCAGGTATACAACATAGTGATTCAATATTTTTATAGATTAGACCCCATTTACAGGTATTATAAAATAGTGGCTGTGTGCCTTGTGTTACACAATATATCCTTGTGTCTTATTTATATTATACACAGTGGTTTGTAACTCTTAGTCCCCTACCCCCTTTTTGCCCCTGTTCCCATTCCTCTTCCCTTTGCAGGGGAGTTACCATGACCGTGAAACTTAAAATTATTTTGTTCACCACCTTATACCCATACCCAGAGCCCAGCACATAGACTTAATAAATTTCATTTCTATTGGTTGAATGCGTAATCCCTTCTGAAGACTGTGTGACATTAGCCAAGATAGTTAACCTCTCTGAGCCTCTGATGCCTCATCTGTGGAATAATGACAGAGTGCCTCGAGGCAAACACGCAGGTACACACACTGAAGAATACCAGCAGGAACACATTAACCATGCTTTCTTTTTCCTTCCTTTCTATTTTCAATTCCTTAATCTGGCTTTCATCTCTAGAACTGACCTGGAATCATATTACTAGGGCCTGGACCACAGGTGGAAGTAAAAAAAAAGGTAGATCAGGCGAATAGCAAAAAGAGTGCCCCCCATCCACCCCCAGACACACACAAAGAAAGGGGATGAAAGAAAAGAGGTTTACCCATTTCCTTTGAGAAATGGCAAATATTCATTTCTGTCCCTAGGGAAAGAGAGACACACGGAGTGGGGGAAGGACGCTGCCTTTTCTTTTTCTTCAAACTTTTCTTTTTCCAGACTTGAATCAGGAATCTTGAGCGTTTCAGAGACCTAGGATATTAGTGTTAGAAGAGGCAAGTCCGGGAACCATCAACCTGAGTCCAGTCTGAGGGTCTCGGGAGCCCCTTGAAATGGTTTACAAATGTTGGGGGGGAGGGGCACATGTGCATTTTTCTGGACTTGCTAACCCAGAGCATTGACCAGCTTCTCAAAGCTGTTTCTGCTTGAAAAAGTCAAAGCCGTTTACGCCGTAGATGAGAAAACCGGCTGCTGTGGAAGGCAGGACCTGTGCGCAGTCGCACGTTTCCCACGGGCCAGGCCGCTGTCCCGAGGGCTCTGCGCAGCCCCTCCTGGTTCTTCACCTGAACCCTGTGAGGAAGGTCCGGCCATCCCTCCGGCTGGACAGACCAGCACACCGGGGCCCAGAGGAGTTGCCAGGAAGGACGTCACCTCCTCGCTAGGGCTGTTTTTAACCGCTCCACGTTGTCCCTCTGCAAAAATAAAACTCTTGGCTCTGCTGTTGGGGTGAAGGCCACGGGCCTGCCACAGCTCCTCACAGCTGTTAATCTTGTAACAAATCATACTCTCCTCCAGTCTCATTCCATACTCCCCCAGACACTAGTTTATACCTCCTTCCTGCGAGAGGACGCCTTGCAGTGGGGCCGGCCTGCCTGGCCCTTGCGCTGGTGGAGCGGGCGCCCTCTGCTGGCAGCACCTCCAACAGGCAGCAGCTGGGTGACAAAAGTGCTCTTTTTTAAAATGATTCCTTGGGCCCCTTGGGAAAGGGTTTCTATGCACTGATTCTTCCTAAGTTTAGCAGGTCACAGCCACATTCAAGATTCCAGTGCCGTGTTCACTCACACAACAGTATTTAGTTTGTTGCATTTTTATTTTATGTTTCATTTTTATTAACCTTTTGAACTGAAAAATAACTCATGCATATAGTAAAAAATAATCAAAATGGATATATAGTGAAAACTGATGATCCCACTCACCTGACTGTAGTATCTTTAACAGAGAAAAACCTTGTTTTCAATTTATTGTGTATTCTTCCCCAGATATTCTGTGCGTGTACAAGAATAACATGTACAAGCATATTTGTATATAACCCTCTTAAATAAGAAAGAGAACACAGTTGGAAGTTACTGTATACATACTGCTCTGCACTTTGCTTGAAATATCAGGATATTTGGAGATTAGTCTGTATCAGCCCATACTGACTTCCCTCTTGTTTTCTACATACACTGTGTAGATGTGTCATAATTTATTTAGATTGTTTCCAGTCTTTGGCTGTAAATAACGCTTCTGTGAATAACCTTATTTCTTTGCACATACATGAGTGTGTGTATATATATAGTATAAATTTTTAAAAAATATCTTGCTGAATGAAATCTGAATTTTGACGGATACTACCATATTGTCCCCTAAAGTAGGGGTCCTCAACCCCTGGGCCACGGACCAGTACCAGCCCGCAGCCTGTTATGGACCGGGCCGCACAGCAGGAGGTGAGCGGCAGGAGAGCAGGCTTCCTCTGCCCCTCCCCGTCACGTGCATCACCAGCCTGAACCATCCCCTCCCACCCACCCCCACTCCCCCACACCCATCCATGGAAAACTTGTCTTCCACAAAACCAGTCCCTGGTGCCAAAGAAGCTGGGGACTGCTGCCCGAAAGAGGATACACCAATTTATAATTCCACAAAAGGCCTGAAAGACTAACAGTTTGCCCACACTCTTGACAACACTGCAATACTGTCAAACTTGTATTCATCAAGTAGGATCACGGGCCCACTGGGTCTGGTCGTTTGTGCTATACACAGAGCAAACGGGAATAATGACAGACAAAAATCGTTAACTGCACAGAGTGTAGGAATAGAGACATAAAACCAGGGATTACAGTGCAGTGTGGTGAGTGCCCTGCTAGAGAAAGGACACCTGGGAAGCACACAGCAAGGGGACATAATCCCTCCTGGGGGCGTACATAGTTAAGGAGAGACAGCGGCTGAGTGTTGGAGGGGCTCAGCCAGGTAAAGGCTCAGGGTAAAGCCGTCCCCCAGAAGGACCTGCCGGAATGCCCAGGTGACTAAGAGAAGCGGGGACCGGCTGGCATGCAGCTCACTGCTCGGGATGGGCTGTGTTCCCACATCAGCCTCACCACATCAAAGCACAGCACACAGGGGCCTCGGCTGAGAGGACAGAGCGCTGGATTAGCAGCCTGGAAGGTCCAGACGAGGTGCGTGGGCTGCGCGGACTCATGTGCGCAGATAAGGACCCTCATGATTCAGCGGGCTGACACTTACAGAGGAGTCGGTGGCCCGTCGGGCACGTGGTACGGTGGGAATGAAGATGGAGGAGGACTGCGATGACCTCATTGCTCCACCCGCCTGAGAGAGGAGGTCTCCCCGGGGAGCGGCCACGTGAGGGAAGAGGCCCTCGTGGAGCGGCCAGCAGTGAGCCACGGCCATTTGCGTGGGCGTGTGGGCACCATCCTGCCCGGGGGAAGCGCGCCCGGGAGCCCTGTGGTGGATGGCCTGTTAAGGAGCTCCAGGTGCCCAGAGCGCCGCACCTACTTTGCTTTTGCCAAATGAGCGAGAACAGGAGGCGGCCCTGGGCCTTACCTGCTGCTGCTCAGGCCCTGGTGGGGTTTCTCTTACCAGCTCCTCCCCTTCCTTGTTTCCCAGCGCATCCCCCCCCCCCCCCCCCCGCCGCCACCTCTCAGGCCAAGCGAGCAGAGCAGAGCGGAGAAGGTCAGCTTCACCGAGAGAGGCAGCCCTCTTCTCCATCTCCCACAGTCTGGGCTCTCAGGATACGGAACATGATACAAGGTGACCTAGAGGGACAGGTGTTATCTCGAGGGATAACACGAGAGGTCTCCACAACCCACTGGCACCTTGACGTACTCATTTCCTTCCGGGCTTCTACAGCATATCACTATTCACCAGTGCCGGTTAAGTGAACGGATACATTTTACGATATAATGTCAATGAAGTTAACCCTCACAAAATGAGCAAATGGCCAAAAAGATTATTACGGAAGAGCTATGACCTGAAGATAATACTGGTATTGCAAGCCTGGCAAGCAACGTGAAAATGGTGGAGGTGATGTCAGTCCTGCTGACAAGGAGGTCTGCCGGCCATGTCATGAGATGAAAACAATGCTGGTACCCTCAGGAGGAGCTGTCGATGAAAACGTTATGAAATTATCTACAAGTCCACTTGAACCACAGATTCACGTCCAGTATCATCAACAATGAGCCTTGCCTTACATCTATATGGTACCTTAACATACAGCGAATAATAGTACAAAGCCATTGCAATTAGCAAGACATTTAAAAATAGACTTTTTTTGAGAATTCCCTGGTGGTCCAGTGGTTAGGAGTCCGCTGCAGGGGACTGCAGGGGACATGGGTTCAATCCCTGGTCAGGGAGCTAAGATCCCACAAGCTGTGCAATAAGGCCAGAAAAACAATAATGAATTTTGAAAAAATAAAAATAGCTTTTTATCTTTAACCCATCTTTTAAAAACTATATTTGTGTATGTTTTATGATATATGTAATGTATATTAATACAGAGTAAATATACATTATGTAAAAGGTATATGGATATATATTTGATATTTATACATTTATATTGATATATTTTATATTACTAGTGATCTACTTACAGATATTTGGCTCATTGCTCAAAAATATTTTACTGAAACAGGGCATGATCAAAAAAGAGTCGGCATCCTCTGATTTGAAAAAGCAGGCCTTCTTGTATTTTAATCATGTCATTAGACCTTGAGAAGACTCAAATGTTAGGTTTAGCAAGAATATACAAGTTTGTTTTTCATCAGAGAGAGGGAATTTAGTGGAAAAAAGAGGGTAGGGCCTGGAATCAGAAGGGGTCAAAAATCAGCGCAAGCCAGGCATGTCAGGCTGATTTCGTTTTCCTGCCACGATCTCCTCCTCTTCTCAAAGCTCTTGTTCCATAATCACACAGGAAGCCATGTGCATCTACCCTCCAAGCGCAGGCCAAGCTTGCCTGATGGTAGTGAGGCCAACACAGCATCTAGAAGGCTGGAGCGTCCACCTCTGAGACTCTGAGCCCCTCCGTTCGCCCTGCAGAGGTGAAAGAAGCCCAGGAAAGGAGTCTGCCTTCCCCAAAACAAAGGCTTTGAAAACCGACCCAAAACTGCGTGCACCAAACCAGGGCGTGCTGCTGCCGCAGAAGCACAGCTTAGCAGGCCCAGCTTTGCTTGTGCCTTTTTTTAGTTCATGTTCCCTTCATTTAGGGGATTTTCCAGATATTTCACTCCTCCTGGAATGCACATTCCCTAGACCCCACGGGGCTCCTGAGAGAGAACTCTCTTGTCGCATCATGAAAAAGTGGAGTTACTGGAGAAGGGGGTCCCCTTCTGGGTTCACTTACAGCATCTGTGACAACGAGAACTGGGGCAGAAGACCCGAGTCACAGCGCCGACTCTGAAGCACCCTGGGCAAAGGCATTTCCGAAGAGCCAATCCTTCTTCAAGCAGCATGTGCTTCCCTCTGGGCCAGAACAGAGTCGGGTGCTGTGTGATAAGATGTCAGGTCCAGGTGCAATCAGGTTGAAATGTGGGACTCAAAGCACGTCCCTTGTCATCTCTAAGTCTCACATTTCTCATCAAATACAATCCCTTCCATCTTCCCCTGCAGCCTCAGAAGGATTTCTCTTCCTGAGATAGGGGAAGAAATCCTGAAGAATGGAAAAAAGAGTAGACCAGAAGTTCTCTCTAATATAGAAGGGTATTTCTTCCTTGTATACATCCATCTTCTCATTTGAGGAGAGTAATGTGTGGAGTGCCTTCTCAATTCTGAGTTGCTTTAGCACTTCTGAACCTTAGAAAAGTATGAAAGCAGGATCACAGGGATCGTGATCCCTACTCTTATAGAATTAGCCAGGGGGGGAGAGAGGAGAGCAAAGAATGCTACTTCTGTCCTCAGGCCACGCTGCTTGGCACCAGCCAGCTGTGCTTGGTGGGTGGAGACTTGGATCTGAGTCTGATGCTTAGGCCGCCACTTCATTTGACCGCCTTCCCACTGGCTGTGGGACGTGGATGAGACCCTCAGTTCTCAGCAGCAAAGCGTCTCATCGTGAAAACATGCCCGTAACAGTGTTCTGTTTTCCGGCTAAGATGGTTGTCCTTTCTCCCTGCAGGTTATTCTCCATCCCACCCCCAACAGCCCCAAACAGTCAGAGTGGCACAAAATGACAGTCTCCAAAAACTGCCCCGATCAAGACCTCAAAATCAAACTTGCTGTCCGAATGGATAAGCCTCAAAACATGAAGCATTCTGGGTAAGTGTTCCTCCTCCAAGTGGTAATTTTGCACACACCCCATTCATTTCTTAAAACATTTTTTTAAAAAAAAGAAGCTGATCTTCAGAGAATACCATGGAAGAAAATATAAAGAAATATGAGAGATTATTAAAGTACAACTTTGATATTACCATATAAGCTTCCTCAATTCTTAAGATAACTCTTGTTTGCATTTGCTAAACCGTCAAGGTAAAGTTATTGCCTTCTCCTTTTCTAATAGAATTTCCAGTACAATTCAAAACCTTCCTAGACCCAGTGCTGGGTGATTCTGGTTTAGGACGTTTTACTGGCTTCACATACCTTCTTAAAGGCATCCAGGTCTTTCAGACTCTCGGAATCATCCACTTACACCTTCATTAACAACCACGTCCAGGAGGTGTGAGCAGTTGCCGTAGGCAACCTTCAAACAATCAATTCACGTTGAAGCAGTTTCAGTGTTTAGTGTGGCATTTAAATTAACTAAAATGTAGAAAATTTATGATTGTCTTTGGTTGCTTAAGGTTTGAGAGGAATGACCAATCGAGTAATTTCAAGTAGGATAAAAAGAATAGGGAAGATGTAGTTTTATTTTACAGATCCAACCGACAGTTTGTACAGGAAGTGTTTATTGACAACTGGGTATATGCTGAGCCATGTCCTATTAAACTAAATTGCTTGGACCCCACTATCTCAAAAATCTGACCACTTAGAAAGGTGTTAGGCTATTTAACTCTGACTGGGGGAATGTTTAACCAATGGAAGGGAATGGGTCATTTTCCAAGGATTCTGCAGGTACCATTTACCAACCAGCTATCATTCTGCTTAACTCTTCCAGTTAGAGAATGTCTCATTAATCTCTTTGGGGGTGTATGTGTTTGTGAGAGGGCTTCAAGTGATAAAACTGACATGAAAAATGAAGCTTGGTTTTGTGCTACAGATTTGGGGAATTCAGGAACCCAATATCAGGGACTGATTAAGACAGATTTAAACAGAAGCCCATGAGAGGTCCAGGGGGGCGTGGTCAGGATAGAAGGTGCATATCCCAGCAGCTGAGGAGACCATAGCAGCACGTGGTCAGAGTGAAGAGCAGCACCCTGGCCTTGGTGCCTCTGAGTTCTAGGGAACAAAGAAGGCTCAAGTTTCGATTGAAAGATAGATGCTTACCTGTCAGGGTATTGGAGGGGGTCAGGCATGGAGAACTCCGGAGGAAGCAAAGGTCTCCCACGAACTAGAGACAAGGCACTGAACCTGAGCTCTGGCTTAGATTTGGGGAATTTCCATGGCATTGTCTTGAGGCCAAACTATTCCTAGAGTTTGAGATGGGATTTTTGGCAAAGCTCTCTGCCTGTGGCCATGCAAAGGCTACAGGGGAGTGAGCCAGGCCTCCGCTATACACTCTATTTTCAGCCGTCCACGATGAAGGGCTTCACCTCAATTAAATTAGCATCTCATGAAAATGTTTGTGAAATGTTTCTAAGGTCAGCTTTTCCTCCTCCTTATCATATTCCTGGCATATATTCCCAAAATGTGAAATGGGATTTCTCCCTAATATCTCTTCCTCTTCAATATAAACATCCTAGTTTCAACACAACGTGTTTGAGGATTCTGTTAGGTTCCTGTAGCACCCAGGAGCAAATTTTGTGTCTTTAGCAAAAGCCTTGGCTCATAAATACTTGGTAAATATTTGCTATAGGAATGAGAGCATCAATGAGCAGGATGGAGGGAAAGAGGGAGAAATGAGAAGGGTAAAGCAGACAAAAAATAGAGAAAAATATGAATGAATATATCTGTCCTTCAACCTGCTTTTTAAAAAAACTTCCTTAAAAAGAGTAGTAGCTCAGCCCACCTTCTAGACCCCTTTGAAGCTCTATATTAGGAGTTTTACAAACATTGCATCATTAAATCCCCATGGTAAGCACTTGACACTGGTATTACTTCCCTTATTGGGCAGATTCCCATTTCCTATGTTCTTTTCATTTCTCTAAGCAATCTGGATGAAGTAATTTTTCTCTTGATTCATTTGTAAAATTATTAACATATTTCAGGCCATCCTGACCCTGTAGATGATGGGAGAGATCTATAACTCACTTCTGATGGGCTCACAGCTATTTCATTTTATTAGGCTGCCATTTAAAAACTACCCCTGCCAGGAAATATACCAAGAGGGCCTAGAGCAGCTCTGAAAAGTGGACTTAAAAGCACTGTCAGACCCACTGTGGCCTAAATCAGGGGTGGACAACCTTAGCTACCCAAGAGATGATTCAATGAAAATAAAAATGTTGTGAACTACATTTTTTTTTCCATTTAAACTTAAAATAGCTTTATGAAGCCCTATTATATGGGGCAGGAGGCTGGAAATGTCAGAACAGCATCACAGCTTAGAGAATGAGAGGGAGAAAGGAACCTTTAAGAATCACCTCTAAGGTTATAAATTGTATCTACTTCAATGTGTATTAAAACCTAAAGGAAATCTCGGAATTACTGTGACTTACTCCTTGTTGGTGGGCTGTGCTTCCTGGAATGAGCCACTGGGCCATTCAGAATAACTTTCTTTATTGAATAGAAACATGTCAGTGAGAAAATCAACACTGGCTTTTGGCCTTAAGACATGCGTATCGGGGATATTTCAGCAAGAGCAGCTCCTCGGTGGCTTTCTAATTTTTCATCTTTTATTGCCATGTGGTGTTTTCGAGTTCACGAAGTCCATTCACATGCATTATCTGAAACAGCTTCCTGGGGATTAGGTATTATCATCCCTCCATCTTAATAAGTGGCCTCTCCCTTCACCCAGTTGCTCAGAGTGAGATCCTTGGAGTCATCTCTGACATTTCTCCCTCTCTCTCACCCTTCATCTCATCCATCATCAAGTTGTCGTCACTGCACCTTCACGGTAAATCTAGAGTTCAGCCTCTCATCACCACCTCCACATCACCATTCGAATCCAGGCCTCCCTCGTTCTCCCCCTCACTTGTTGCACTTGCCTAGTAAGCAGTCCCTCCTCTGCTGTCCTTGCCCCCCTATAAGCTATTTTACACTCTGAAGCCAGAGTAATTTTTTTTAAACACAAGTCAGGTCCTGCCCCTTGAATGCTGGAAAATCTCCAGTGATTCCCCATCTCATTCAGAGTAAAAGTCAGTGTTGTTTCCATGGCTACAAGGCCCTCTGATAAGGACTCCACTACTATCTGACCTTGATCGTGGCTCCAGCCTCACTGGCCTCCTTGCTCTTCCCCAAAGACTTCATGTGTCCCCCCCACCTCAGGGCCCTTGTTCCCGCTGCTGCTTCTGCCTTGGACGCCCCTTCTCCCCCACCCAGATGTCCACCTGGCTCACCTTGATTTCTGCACGTCTCAGCCCCCTATCAGAATGCCTTTCCTGGCCCACCTGTGTCCCCTCTCTCTCTCTCTCTCTCTCTCTGCTTTGTTTTCTCCAGAGCATTTATAGTCATCTCACGTATGAGCTATTCATTATTCTGTTGTCTGTCTTCACTGCTGCCCTTTGAGTTCCTTGTCAACAGGGACATTTGTCTTCTTTGTTCAAAGAAGCTAGTACAGGACCAGGCATATAGTAAAAGTCCAGTAAGTTAGTTGTTGTATAAATGAATGTAAATGAATGAATCTCCACTTTACAGAGAGGGGAATTGAGGCTTAGAGTGATGAACACACTTGCCCAAGTCAGAGTAAGCATCGGAGCCAGGTCTAGAATTGTGTTATGTCTTCCTATTTGAAATGAAAGAAAGCAACTTAACTGAGGACCTGAAATGTGAATAAAATACAGAGCTTCCCATGGCTCCACTTGGAAATCATTCTGTGAACCACAGTCCACCAAGAAAAAGTTATTTACAGCAATTCTGATTCTCCATGTATGTTTTAAAAACCTTAAAGGGAATACAGCTTGTAAGTCTTAGTCATGCTTCTTAAAATCCCCCTTTCCTCTTCCATCTCTTAGCCATGCTGCTGCTCTAGACTTCTTATTCTTCAAAACCATCACACTCCTCTCTCCTCCCTGTACATCTCCAAGACACTACTCATATTGGCACAGACTCTCAAACAGAGCTACCTAGACCGACCTAATTGAATATTTTTAGGATTACACTTTCTTTCCCTCATTGGCTTATTTTCCCTAAATGTCAACTAGATCAAGTTAGCTGATAGTGTTGTTTAAATCTTCTGAACCCTTACTGATTTTCTGTAAATTATTGAGATATAGGTATTGAAATCTGACTGTAATTGTAGATTTGTTTCTGCTTAGCAGTTCTGTCCATCTTTACATCATATATTTTGAAGCTCTGTTATTAGATGCATAAACATTTAAAATTACTATATCTTCTTGCTGAATTGATCCCTCTTTCATTATAAAATGACCCTCTTTATCCCTGGTAATAAAGGGCCCTGAAATTTATTTTGCACGGCAGTAATAAATACAGCCACTCCAGATTTTTAAAAAACTAATGTTAGCATCGTAAATCCTTTTCCATCCTTTTATTTTTTTTCCTATTTGTGTCTTTAGATTTAAAGTGCATTTCTTTCAGGGAGCATAGGGTTAGGTCTACTGAGTACTCACTATGTGCCAGTTACCGTGCTAACAACTTGACATGTATCAGCTCCATCCGTCCTCACAGCAACCAAATGAAATAGATGCTATGCTCTCCCCATTTTACCGCTGATTAAACTGAGGCAGGGAGCAGCTAAGTTGGAGGACAGCTAATAGCAGGGCCAGAATGCCCACCTAGGTATCTCTGCCTTGAGTTTGAGATGTAACCCCTCAGCTAAACTTCGGCTCGCCGCACTAGAATGTTGACCTATCTGTTCATAAATCCACATTTCCACGTGTCTGGATGGCCTGAGGAGATAGTTGAGGGCCACCAGTGCCCACACAGGTAGATCAGTCTATGGAATGAGGAGGTGGAGTGGGGAAGCTACCTGTATGTCTGCAATGACAGAAGTCCATCTGCTCCAGGTACTTTTCATTCTGCCTAAGGAGCTTGCTTCAACCTAAGAAAATATAGAGCCAGAGCTGACTAGACAGAAACTGCATTGTAGCTCTCAGTTTTTCTTGCTTTTGCCATCTTCTGGTAGGTGCCAAATTAGCAATACGTTCTGAGGAAAGCCTCAGAGGGAAGGCCCTTCTTTCATGCAAACCAAATGATACTTTGCAAAGGAGGATTGTTCACTGTTCTCTGATCCCGCTCAGCTTTCCCATTCACAAGCCTTCAACCACAAGTCCTCTCTGTTTGATTGGAATAGCCATTCATGTTCTTAGTTCAGTAAAGAAACCAAAGTTTGTCATCTGTACGAGGAAGAATAGCATGCAGGAGAGGGCATTCTAGAACCAGACTGTTCTGGGTATAAATTCTGGCCATGTCATTCACCAGCTTGGAGCCCTGGAGAAATTACTTGAACTTTCTGAACTTCAGTTTCCTCAACTGTAAAATAGGGGTGATAACATAATGACATGCCGAGTAATAATTGCTTACTTTGTGTCAGATATTGTTCTAAGCACTTTATATTTCATTAGCTTCTTTTATCCTCACAGTGCTTGAAGTAGGTACCATTATTATTATCCCCATTGTACAGATGAGAAAACTGAGGTAGAGATAAGGTTAGTAACTTGCCCAAGGTCACATAGGAACCTAGTCAACATGGCTCCAGATTCAACTTCTTAACCCTTCCAGGTGGGTATAACAAATTCACATAAAGTACCTGGCACAGCACAGAAGACTAGTAAGACTTCACTAAGCAGTAGCTAGTATTTTTAGTATGAAGGAAAAATTAATGATTCCATATGAATTACATTCTGCAGGTTCAAGTGAACTCCTTTTCCTACTTCCATTCTCATCAGTTAAAACAATAAACACTTTACATGTAGAAGCTGTGTTTGTTGTTTTGAATGTCTTTATGGGGATTCAAGTTAAGAAGGAAGAAAAATTGGTAGTAGCTGCCAGGAAAGTATGAGACTTACGGCCTTACTAGTCATTACTAAAAATACAAAATTTTTTGCCCATTGTCTTTATTTATCTTTTATTTCATCTATTTCCCTATGTACACACGTCCAAGGGGATTTCTTGTCACATACTTAGCTATTATATAACTACTAGTAATGATATGCTTACCTCTGTACACAGATATTTTATACTAAGGCTGACATTTATTGTGCATCTACTTCTTGCCGTGCCTCGTGCTTATACTTCACAAACATCTCATTTAATCCCCACAACAACCCTACAAGAGAGGAATCATTCCTGTCCCTGTTTTCCAGAGCACCAAGTGGTTCAGCATCTCGTTCAACATCTCAGATTAACCCCTGGAACTGGAACACTATACTCTTTTTTTTTTTTTTAATTTTATTTATTTATTATTTTTTGGGGGGTACACCAAGTTCAATCATCTGTTTTTATACACATATCCCCGTATTCCCTCCCTTCCTTGACTCCCCCCCCCCCCTCGAGTCCCTCCCACCCTCCCCGCCCCAGTCCTCTAAGGCATCTTCCATCCTCGAGTTGGACTCCCTTTGTTATACAACGACTTCCCACTGACTATCTATTTTACAGTTGGTAGTATATATATGTCTGTGCTACTCTCTCGCTTCGTCTCCGCTTCCCCTTCACCCCTCACCCCCTCCCAAACCTCGAGTTCTGCAGTCCATTCTCTGTATCTGCATCCTTGTTCTTGTCACTGAGATCATCAGTACCATTTTTAGATTCGGTATATGTGAGTTAGCATACAATATTTGTCCTTCTCTTTCTGACTTACTTCACTCTGTATGACAGACTCTAGGTCTATCCACCTCATGACATATAGCTCCATCTCATCCCTTTTTATAGCTGAGTAATATTCCATTGTATATATATGCCACATCTTCTGTATCCATTCATTTGTTGATGGGCATTTAGGTTGCTTCCATGTCCTGGCTATTGTAAATAGTGCTGCAATAAACATTATGGTACAAGTTTCTTTTGGGATTAGGGTTTTCTTTGGGTATATGCCCAGTAGTGGGATTACTGGATCATATGGTAGTTCTATTTGTAGTTTTTTAAGGAACCTCCAAATTGTTTTCCATTGGAACACTATACTCTTAATCGGTACAAACCAATAACCCTGTCCCTCCTTAGACCTTACTGAGGCTTCCTGTTATGTCCATTTCTGCCACTGATACATTTATATATTATTTCAAGACGGTTAAGAGCACTGTCCAGGGCAGCTAGGTGATTCACGTAACCAGAGCTAACCATGTTAGCCTCGGGGCTGATGAACTTACCAGCCGTCCAGCCATTTGCACAGCCTCAGCCTCAGTCAAGCCACCATTCTCTCTCTGTTGTCTGCACCACTGTAACCATCTCCTCAATGGTTTCCCTGCCTTCTCTCTTGCCTTTTCCAACTACAGGACATTAACCACTCAGCAGCCACTGGGATCATCTTAAATAGAAATATAATTGTATCACTCCCCTGCTTAAACGTTTCTGTACTTTCCCATCCTTCTGTAGACTGGGTGTATTCCTAATCTCATTTACCCATTAAAAGATCACCGTGTCTGCTGTGTAATGAAAGGAGTTAGAGTGAAAGCAGGGAGACCAGATAGGAGCCTGTTTCCGTGGTCCGGGGAGAGATGATAGTAGCTCGAATGGGGAGTAGCAGTGGAGATAGAAATAGATGGGATACATTTTGGGAGGGAAAAAAAAAACCCAAAAGAATTTGGTGGTGGCTGTAATGTTTGAAACTCTCATTAGAAAATTTTATAAAGGTGGCTCTGGTTTCCCAAGAACATGGCATTCAAAACTAACTGAAATATAACAAATGTATATTGACCACTTACCATATATGAAAAGCTGTGCTAGGAATTTAGAAAGGAGAATTTAGAAACAAAACAAGTTTCCTTCCTTCAAGGGACTCACAGTCCAATAGGAACAATACCTATGAAAATAAATAAACTACCAGCAGAATTACCTACAGGGCCCAGGAGGTGATGACATCAAGGTAAGGATTCAAACTTAGGGAGAATATGAATTCTAACATAAGGAGTGGGGAGAAGGCATTCCAGGCACCATAACATGTACAAAGTTATGTGGATGTGAAACTTTATGGTGTGGTTAGAAATTATAGGTAATATAAGGTGTACAGAAGCTAAGCTTAGAGAGTGAAGCACATCCGGAAAGCAAAGCCATTTTTAGGCCAGGTCAGGATGCTCCATTTTGTTTCTATAGGCTAAGTTTCCCTGGGTATATTCTTACCACTGATGGTACACAAGGTTGTTAGTGGTATACAGACAAGTATATATTAGTTAAGCAGTTACTTATGTATTTTAATGTGTTATATACTATAAAATTAGTATATCAAAGCTACAGGGTAAAGTTTCCTTTCAAAATAAATTTATTCATATTAAATCAGTCAATTTGAAGAAAAAAGGCAAGTAAATCATACAGTAGATGGACCGACTTGGGATAAAGCATAGAAGTGCAAGGTGAGTGGTCAGAGTTGGTGGGCTCCCCTTGTGTCAACAGGGGAGACTCACTGAAGGAGTTTCAGCAGGGAAATTCATGCTGGAATGTGCAGATGGTAGGATCTGTCTCATGGCCAGGAGGAGAATGAAACTCCTTCTGATGAAACCAATTAAGAGCTTCGTCTGTGATTGGCCATGGCGGTAAAATGTGGGCTGGCACTGAAAGAGTGGAGGTGTGAGCAGAGTGAGGAACTTTGCAGGAGGTAAACATCAAGCACCCTTGACAATTGAGGAATACGCATGAGGAAGCAGAAGGACCCCGATGATTCAGATTTCTGGCTCGCAGGTCTGAGTGTACTTTGGCCACCAGCCACTCATATGAGCCCCTGAAGTTTGTCAAACAGGGTACATTTTAATTAGGTGCATTCTTCATTGTGTTCCAAAGCAGAAATTCTGTCTGATTCCAGGTGAGGTGGGGATTTGGAAGTTGTCCGGTTGGTTTTTGATAGCATGTAAAGCCAGTTTGGGAACTCGAGGATTTGAGTATGACCAGACAGATCTCTCTTCACTTCGTCCAGTAGAGCTTGAAAACCACCAGCCTCCCTTCCTTGATCAATGCCGGTTCAACATCTATCAGTCCCCAGGCCAATGGGAAAATTCATGAATGAATTAGTAACACTGAGCACAAAATCTCCAGACAGTTTTGAAGTGTGCCTTTGTCATTCTCAACCTTCTTTTAACAAAATTCTTTCTGCATAAAGATTAATTCCCATCAACAGAAGAGCATTTGGGGGAGGGGGAGGGGTGTAGAGAGAGCTTTCTAGGTGGACTTGAAACTTCCTTTCTGTAATGTAGCTACATTTGCTGGAATTACAGCAGAAGCAAACAAGGTTTGCTTTATAAGCTGAAGGTTTTCCTGAGTGAGACTTGAGGTGAAAGAGTTGGAGCTGTGAGATTTAGCACTCTTTTTTTCTCCCTTGTGCAACAGCTTTCAGGAGTTTCCCTACCTACAAGACTTTTAGCACATCAACAAATTAAGGCACAATGTAACATACTCCAAGGTGTTTTCTGGAATCAGTCAAGGTTCTATGTCAAGTCTGATGATGGGCCACAACTCCTCCTAGAAGCGAAAGTAAACTCTGCCCGCTGTTCCTTATCCTCAACCCACAGCTCCAGAATCTGCTTTCTGTTCCTGAGCCCTGTGAATGGCCTTGTTTGTGAGTGCTCAGCTTCATGGTAAAGTGAATTAAACAGTGCACTCGCTGAAGCATTAATGCACCTCTGGTCCTTTTGCTTTCCTTTAGGTATTTATGGGCCATCGGTAAGAATGTCTGGAAGAGATGGAAGAAGAGATTTTTTGTCTTGGTGCAGGTAACTCTTCAACTCTAATATCAGTCTTAAGAGCCATTATTTTTAAAGATTTGATAGGATTAATTAATGTTTTTAATTGGTATAACTTACCTAAAGTGCACAAAGCTCAAGGTTTTGACTCAGTGAATTTCTATACGTTATATATCCATGCAACCACCTTTCAGAGGGATACAGAATATTCCCAGTACCCAGAGTGCTCCCTTCTGCTCCTTTTCCTCTTTTTACATCACTTTAAAATTCTAAAAATTACCACATGCTCATTATTGTTTACTTCTAACAATGCAGCAATATATGAGAAAGCTGGGAGCAGGGAACTCCCACCCCTGCCATAGATGGAGGAGCCCAGGGAGGGACCCAGCATGCGCCTGATTAGGCCAATAGGGACATTAACATTGTTTTAGAAGAATCTGCTGTTTCTAAAAGCACTGAGATAGTCATCATGAGAAAAGCCAGAATGGAGTTGGACTGTTTACATCTTCCTCCTGGTTTGATATGTTTGATTTTGAATTACCTGTGGAAGAACATTCCAGTCTTCTTGATGTCTGAGGCTTCTAGACCCCCAATGATTATGTTTGACCCTCTAAATACGTCTTTCCACGTAGGCTTTTCTTAATAATCAAACTCTTCATGTTGTCCATCACCTTGCTCTTTTTGGTTTTGAACACAAATCATTGTAGACATTGTTTCACGATTGCACGTATAGCTCAGATTCTCATACCTATGGAATTTTCCTTTTTGGTGTACTTTGGGCTTCCCCATTTGGGACTGTTATTAACCAGGCACCAAGGAGCATCTCTGTCTATATAGAGGCAGGTGTAGATACAGATATTGATATTAATAATACATTAGTAATACATAAATAATATCATTGCTCTCTTTAGTGTTTCTTTAAGAAAAAAAAAATTCCAGGAATAGTGATACATGTCCTTGACAGTCTCCCCCTCCTTTTTCTTTTCTTTTTTTTGGTTTGTTTGCTTTTTGCATCAGGATTTTTCAGTTTACAAAGGGATTTGCCATTGCCTCTTTTTAATTTGCAGGCTCCACCAGAGCATGTAAACAGTAATTCAGTTTGCCGAAAATTAATTTATTCTGTACTCTGAGAGATGTCACAAAGTGAGTCAGCTTGTAACTTAGTGACTAAAGGTGTTTGCTGGTTACAGTGTTGGCTGCCAGCATTGACTCCCATTTTGAGCACTACCAATCCTGAAGCCTCACAATAAAGCAGCTGCCTCTTAGGTCTAAATAGCCTGGAAACTTCCACCAATCCTGAGCTTCTAAGCCCAAAACGTCTATGGACCTACTCAAGCCTCTGCTGTGCCTCTAAGGCAAACTGCATCTATCTGGCCATAAGCAAGAGATAATCTTTGCTTTCATGATTGCTGTGGGGTACAACAGAACCTTAAAATAAATGAACCAAAGGAAAACTTTGGAATTATTCCCAACCATCCAAATAAGCCACAGCTAAGTGATGGAAGACATTTCATCCTGAGATACATTTCCTTAGAATATTAGCTAACCAACGTTTTTTGAGTACCTATTTTGTGAAGGGTCATAGAGAAGAACTAGGAGATCTGGTCTCTCACTTCCAGAAGAGTGTCTCTTAGAATTCTTTATAGGCAAATAGCAGAAACAAACTCAAGGTAATTAAGGTTTAAAAAAAGTGTATTAGAATGCTCTTATGGGGCTTCCTTGGTGGTGCAGTGGTTAAGAATCCGCCTGCCAATGCAGGGGACACAGGTTCCAGCTCTAGTCTGGGAAGATCACACATGCTGCAGAGCAACTAAGACTGTGTGCCACAACTATTGAACCTGTGCTCTAGAGCCCACGAGCAACAACCACTGAGCCCACGTGCCACAACTACTGAAGCCCAAGCACCTAGAGCCCATGCTCTGCAACACGAGAAGCCATCTCACTGAGAAGCCCATGCACCGCAATGAAGAGTAGCCCCCGCTCCGCAACTAGAGAAAACCCATGCGCAGCAATGAAGACACAAGCAGACAAAAATAAAATAAATTTATATTTAAAAAAAAGACATGTTCCCCTAAAAAGAAAAAAAAGAAGAAGAAGAAGGCACTTGTGGTAGTTCATGGGATTGTTGATGAAAGCTAGTACCCAAAGTAGTTCCAGAAATCCAGGTGGTGGAAACCACGGCCAGTGTCATTGACATGGCTGTGAGACAAAATCAGCTGTGACCATCTTCCATCTTTGCATTGCCACTTGAGGACCAAATTTGAGAGAAGGAATTGGATTGGTCCAGCTTGTGTCACACCAACTTTTCAAGGGGCAGGCCATGGCACTTTGATTGACGGTGCCGCTGAGCTGTCTCCAGTGCAAAAGCAGGATGCCGTCCCCAGAAAGAGAAACGGGTGCTGAGCAGACAGAAACAGCTGGTGTCCACTCTAAAGAGAGCACGTAAGTGGGAGAGACGAGATGCACTGGAAGATGCAGTGCTGGGTTGTGGGTGATTCTCCCCTTTGCGTGCTTCGTGCTTGGCAGAGCAGCGCCCCTTAGAATCACTGTGGTCGGGCCGCCCTCAGTAGACTGTGTGCTGTTTCAGGGTCAGTTCTGTTTCTGATTCATCTAGCTGTGCTTCCCTCTTTACCCTGAGATACACACACACACACACACACACACACACACACACACACACCCACACCCACCCACCCACCCTCCAGCTCAGTGTCTGGCGTGGCCATTCAGGACGTGTTTGGTGGAAGAAAGAAGGAAAAGGAAGAGAGAGAAAAAGAACCAGGCAGTGCTTCGGGTGGTTCTGAGAAAGGAAAGGTCGTGTGACCTGGAGAGTGGCTGATGACACCTTCCCAGAGGAAGCAGGATGGTGGCCTCGTCATGGAATGTGGAGTCTCTCCTCCCGCTGAGGTAGCCAGTTGCTGGACACAAGACTTTTCTCTGACACTCTTTGAAGTGATGAAGTACGTAGGAGATGTGGCTGACTTCTTGCTTTGGGAGAGATTTTAGGGGAGAAAAAACTCTTCAGAAAAAAGGAATTGTGCTGAAAATATGAATGAAGCCATGTCTATACAATATGTACTGAACCCAAAAGAAGAGAATGATTGTTCTAGGCTGTGTGATTGGAACACAGACGTTTTAGGGCCTTCACACTGAGCCTTCCACCAAGAGAAGATAAGAATCACTCAGTAGCTAAAAGCAAGCTCTGTGCTCACTTCTGAAAGTCAGAGAAGGGCATCCAAAGCCCGTCTGAAGCTCAGCATCTTTCTTACGAGGCTTTCATGAGATGTTTCATGCAGGTGTGATTCTTATTCACTTTAAAGAGCCCTTGAGGGGCTTTGGGTACGTGGATCCCCAAATTAAACTTTCTGTTTCAATCTAAATCCAATGCCTTCCTTAATACCTTCTGTGGCCTACAGAGGTGATATGACAGCCCCACCATCACAAAGGTACCAGGGAAGCCAGGAGAAGAACTCAGGTCTTCTGTTTCCATTTTTGTCCTGTTCACTACAACAATGTCTACAAGCAGTTTTGGTGGCCTACCTAGAAAATATTGCATCTCTTTTAGATTCTTCTCATTTTTTTCATTTCTGCTGTTTAAGTGATCACACTTACAGGTACTCTATCAAAAGAAAACAGAAAAACGTAAGCCCTTGAAACAACCCCAATGCCAACAGAGTTGCAGGAGAGACGTTCAAGGCCCTCAGTCCTGGCCCAATTCAGAGAAAGCAGAAATATCCCCAGCTGCTTGAAGAGAAACATGACAGCGCAAGCAGTGACCATGGGCTTCAGCAGCTGCGTGTGGTGTTGAATCCAGTCCTACGTACAAAGGCTGTTTGGTTTCTTTTTAGCCACCATACCCTTCCACTGAAACTCAAAATGCACACGCGAAAACAGGAGAACCAGTCTGGTCAAATACGCGGAAGGGTGAGGGAGCTGGGGGAGGAAACACATCCCCCCACACACATCCTGCCCTGAACTCCCTGGGAGCCTCCGAGGCATCTCTGTGGGACAGTATGAAACCACCACGCAGGGAGCACACCTGCCCAACTGACTTACTGAATGTGCCTTTCTCTTCAGACGTTCGGTCTCATGGAGTGCTTTCTATAGAGAGCTGGGAACACATCATTTCCAACATGATTAGGAATTCCATTAGATTTAATACAAGGAATACTATCTGAAAAGCCGAAAGAGAACACATCCAGTCTCTTCAAAGTTCATCTCCCCTCCCACCCCGGCTATCTGTATCTGTGTCTGGGTCTGTCTGTCTGTCTCTCTCTCTTTCTCTCTCACACACACAGAGTTTACATTTTTGTCTATAATGCAGAACTATTAAATTCTCTCTTAGTGAGATTTCCTTTTAGAGCTACTACCTTGGGATACCAAAGATAGGTTATAAATAGGCTTCCTACTAACCAGGGACAAAGGCCCCCCTTTGAGGAGTGTTGAGCCAAAGCAGCAGTTTCCGTGTTTAAGGATCGAGGCTAAAAGGATGATGGATGTGGCTGGAGTCTGTCCCACCAGCTCTGAAGGGAAGGAAGCAGTCTCAGGGTGTTTCTGTGCCAGAGACTTCAGCGTTGCTGCCCATTGTTCTCCAAGTATGGTCCTGGGACTGCCTGTGCTGGGTATTGTTTAAAATGCAGAGGGACTTCCCTGGCAGTTCAGTGGTTAAGACTTCGAGCTCCCAACACAAGGGTCACGGGTTTGATCCCTGGTCGGGGAACTAAGAACCCACATGCCATAGGGTGCTGCCTAAAATAATTAAAAATAAATGAATAAAATGCAGATCCCAAGGACCATCCAGAAGCCTCTGATGCACAGAAGACTCTGAGATGGAGCTCAGGAATCTGTATGCTTCACAAGCAGCCCAGGAGATACAGACGCAGGTGGTCCAGAGATCGCCTTTGGAGAAACACTGCCTCAGAGGTCATTGTCCCTTTTCAACTGAAGTCTCCCATTCCTTTCAGACCACACCCTTTCAGAGTTTATGTTCTCCAAGGATCTGAGCATCAGAGTAGCTAAAAAGATGATTATGTGCAAGTGGCGTGACCATGTCTCTCAGCTGAGTTCCTTGAAATTCCAGTGTATGCCCTGTGAACACGGCCGCAGACCCAGACATGAGGATTAAGGGGAGATGGGTTCCCAGCACCCTGAGTCAAGATGTTGCTGGGTAAACTCATTCTAAACCCCACAGGCCAGGGTAAGGAGCAAATACACTGGTGACCATTGTTAGGACCTGCGACCAAACGAGTGCTAAGGATGAAGGTGCCAGTTCCATGGAGCCCCACCCTGAGCTCCCCACCTTGGGTGTGGAAGGGGAGGAGTGAGGAAGCCAGCTCATCATCCCCACCAGGTTAGAAGCCTCACCTCTGTCATCTTTTTGTTTGAAGATATTTTTCTTCCATGCCCCGATGATTTCTTATTAAAATCAGTTTTTGATTGGTCTTCAGCCAGAGTATGTCTGAGATACTTGTCCCTTTTAACATCATTCTATGGTTCCTCTAATAAAGCTAATAATTGTATTTATATGACCTCTCAGAGTTTACAAGGTGGTCAGCAAGCTGGTCCTCACAACCTTTCTGTGCTATAGTGAGGACAAGTCTTACCCCCATTTTGCACTGGAGGAAAGTGAGGCTGAGGCTTGTTAAATGACTTGCCCAAGGTCAGTGGCTCCTAGGCAGCCAGTGTGATGCCAGACACTTAGATGGGACTGTGCTCAAAGAGGTTTATGCAGATACCATGTCCTAGAACTCACTCACCTTCCATCAGTTAGAGCCAATGTGGTCCCTAAATCATATCCTGTTTCTGATTCCCTGGAGATAATATAACGCCCCAAATTCTGACTGTTCCAGCTTTCAAAAAAATCTAAATCTGAATGAGATAAGATATTGTCTAATAGTATAAAAAAAACCTCATAATACAACAGTTGTCACCCAGTAAACAATGTTACCTATGAAAGTGAATTGTAAGACATATAAGGAGGTGAATGATTGATAACTGAAGGAATGTTCTTTCTTCCCACTCAGCTTCACAGTTGACCTAAAGGGCATTTATATTTATATTCTGTTTGTAAATGACAACAGTCAACCTGAATTACCTTAAGTTTTAGAAGAGGAAGAATTATATTGGTTAATTAAATTACTAATTAAATAGTTTTCTAGCATGGCTAGGTCCAGAGCTGAAACAAGGTCATCAAGACTCAGTCTCTCTGTCTATACCATCTCTTGACCGTTCTTTCCTCTAAGCTGACTTTACCCTCAGGCAAGCTCTCTCCGTGCAGCAGACTCTGGAAGGTCAAGGCTGAAAACAGTTTAGCAGCTCCCAAATCCTTGCTATTCCCTCCCACTTCAAGCTCTCTAAACAATCTGAGGTTCCCTCCAATCTTGCAATAATTAGAAATATTCAAAAATAAGTCATGTCTTTTCTCCTCCTTTTTTTCCTAAAGTAAGTTGCCAAATTCCAGATTTAAAATGGTACTAATGAACCAATTTGAGTTTTTTTTGAGCCTGAAGTTTGTCTGGAACAACTTCAACAGTATTACCAGAAGGGGGCAGCAGCGTACAGCGCTCCAAGAAGCAAGGACCAGAAATAGATAAAGGAAAAGTCAAAACGCCCCAAGCATGTAGTAATAGTAAATGCCTGAATCTTGAAATAACACCCTTCTGTTGTGATATTTCTCTGATCTCAAGTAAGTGTCTGCAACCCTCTATTTGGCTAACCATCACATTAACGAATATAGCATCTCTATGTTACCAGAGAGGTAAAAAATCATTGCAGTACTGTTCCAGCAATATCTGTGTTCACTGTCATACCAGGGGTCTTGGGAGATCAGTTGTCCGTGGGATCAGTAATGGACTGGCGTAACATGTGTAAATTTGGGTTGGAGGAAACCTCCTCATTGGATTGTGCAGACTCATTTTTCTGGAACCAGGCAGATTCAATTAGTGAATGCCCATTACGTGGTGTATCTTGCTCATGGCAAGAGGAATATAACCAAGATGTGTGACTCCTAGGCATGCCTTCAAAGGATTTATAATCTAGTAGGCAAATACACCTGCTCAGCTACTTTGTATTAGAATGTTAGTGCCAAATGCAAGGAAACTGCTTACGTAAATGCATATATTGAGAATTTGCTAGGTGAGTGTCCCACACAATGTGAAAAGCCCTTCACTGCTCAGTTAATCCTTCAGCCACAATAAGACACGGGTAAAATACAAATGAGGACTCTGAGTTATATATATGACAGCTTATGAGAGCTGGGATGGAGCCCTGGGCCTCTGTGACCCCCACCCAAAGCTTGCACTCTTAATTCTCCTTTTTAGAAGAGGGTGTTATGGGTGGTTCTGCTTATTACAAAGCATAATACCTGTCCACTTATAAACATACTCTTAGTGGCTTTATGTTTCCCTTGGAGCCCATCAAGACCTTGCAATATAAGGAACAGATTCTGCAAACTATATGCGTGATTAAGAAACCCAAGTCGGGCAGAAAGTTTTCATCAGGAACCGACAGAGGGCAGCAATAGATAAACCAACCAGTAAAACATTCTCCCGTGGACTCCCTTTATCTCACCGCTGGGACCTTCAGGCTGAGGACTGTGGGAGATGTATGCAGGGTTTGAGAGCGCCAATTTCTTACCATTAAAAAAAAGAAAAGACAAATTTGACCCATGGAAAAGGAGATAAAAAATGTCCCCTGCCAGGATCAAAGTTCACTTAGTAAATGTCTGTTTTAATAAAGGGAACTAAGAGATGAGAGATGTGGCACTCTTTCGCCAAGACATTTGACATCCACGGATGGTAACTATGCCCCTGAGCTTTTAGCCCGAAGCCTGAAGGGTGCTCGCTCTCCCAGGGGCTCCTTGCAGACAACCCAGATGTAAAAATACTAGGTATCCACGCTGGCTCTAGATGCAGCGTGGCGACAGGGTCCTGAAGGCCGGCCTGCAGCTACGGAGCTGGTGCCCAGACTGACATGGGTGGATGCCCGTGTGGGTCGTGAGGGCTACACCAGTGACAACAGCCACGCCATCGGGGGCTGAGGATGGCTTTCCCGTGACTGGCACCTAGAGATCAAGCTCTCATTGCTTGTGACAGCATGTCACTCCTGAGCGTGTCTGAGATGAAGGGAAGACTTTTCAAAGCGACCGAAAGCACTCCTTCAGTGGGAAGGGGGAGGGAGGGATGAGATGTGCAGCTCAGCGCTGAGAACTGGCCTGCAAAAAGTAAAATACCAAAAGAAAGGGGGGCATAAATAAGTAGAAGTCTAGTCCCTAACTTCTGGCTGAAAGGCCTGTTGTCGAGACTGAAAGCTTGCAGTCTCAGCCAGAGTTAGGGCCATAGTCATATTAGGTAGGAACTATAAAATTGCTGCTGTGCAACTAGTTTTGACCTACCCAAATGTCAATTTCATGTAGCTGAGCCCAATTAAAATAGCAGCAGTAATGATAATAGCTAACTTTTATCAAGCCTTTCCTAAGCATCAGGAAAAAATTCCAGATGCATCCCACATGTGAATTCATTCAGTCCGCACAATGAGCCAGTGAGAAGGTAGGTACTAGGATTATATCCATCTACAGATGAGGTAACAGGACCAGAGAATTCTCTTAATGTGCTCCAAGTCACACAGACAGGAGGTGGAAAAAACTCAATTTGAACCCAGATCCTGAGTGCAGGGCCTTGGGGGAAAGGACAAGCGTGAACAGGGAAGGTTTTTTCAAGGAAAATGGGCTCTCGGGAACCAACCTCACAATCTGTGCTTTTCCTTTTCAGGTGAGTCAGTACACATTTGCCATGTGCAGTTACCGGGAGAAGAAAGCGGAGCCTCAGGAACTTCTCCAACTGGATGGCTATACTGTGGACTACACGGACCCTCAGCCAGGTACCCCCAACCGCCAGGCCGCGAACCCGCAAAACTCTCCCCTTTTCCAAATGAACGGTCAACTAGCATTTGCCGGACACTTCCTCCATGTTGGATGCTAAGCCAAGTTACTAGGGTGTCGTAGCTGACCACGGCAGCCACAGTCCCCGATCTTAAGGAGCTTCCATCCTGGCTGAGTGAATGCCATTCCAATCAAGGGCTTTGTTGTGACTCACGGGATCCTCATAAAACCAAATGAAAACAATGCATTTTTCTTTTACGATGCTGTGCCTACATCAAATTTTCACTCCACCCTAAAATGTTCAAAGGAAATTCCTGAAAAATAAGTCCTACATGTACAGCAAGGACTCTGTGTGTATGTGTGTGTGTGTGTCTTGTTCACCAGTGATGTGTGAGCTAGGCAGGTATTGCATCTCCATATCCAAGTTAACCTGCCCTGGACATCCACATTTGCTAACTACAATTCAAAGGTAGCTGATGGTACTTGAAAAGAAAGTCCTCCCTAAATTTTTTTTTTCCTAAAAAGACACAAATCCACAGCATAGACATCCAAGCTCCTCAGCCTTATGTAACTAAGAGAACCACACAAATGGTAGTATTTCTCATAAGTTCTACATTGCATAAGTTCCACATCCTGCCCCCTCACACCTCTCCCCCCACCCATTTTATCTGTTTCCCCAGAAAAAAAATGAATAGAAATCCGCCTCAAGGAACCTTCAAAATGGGGGTGGGGGGTGCGAAATCATTTCAGCATATTAATGAGCAACAGGCACCAACAGCCCTCTCCCAGAGAAGTTTATTTTTATGCCAAATCTGCACAAGGCAAGCATTTCCAACCATACTGCATTATTTGGCCCAAAACCTTTTTTTCTACTCCCATATTGCTCTTCCACATGCAACAAAATACACATAAAGGAAAAACAGAGTCTGAGAGAAGATGGGGTGTTAACCTGGAAAGGTGTGGCTGGGAAAACCTTTGGTCCAGCCCACTTAGGAAAATTAGCAGCGGGATTCGGAATCCCAAGCCCGCCCCCTTGGACTTCCGCAGATACTTAGCATCCTGCCACAGCGTGAGGATACAGAGCTGACCACAGAAGACATAAGTTAAAGGCTCTACCTGGAAATCCCTCTAATTAATAGAACCTATGAGTTTGAACCAATTTCATGCAACAGCTCATGAAGCCCCTCTGTTAAGAAACCAGCCCTCGTGGTATCCTGTGATGGTCTGTGTTCTTCTGAAACCACTGAGTTCCCCTCAGAGAATAGAGTCCCTCTTTTCTAAGACCTACATTTTCAAGTGGAGCTCAGGGACCAATATGAGAAGGAAAAACAATTCCATCTTTGACACTGCCTTCCTTTAAGCCAGTTTACTATTCCTTTCCTCTACATGATGGCATTTGGATTTTACCGCAGTCTATCAAGTACATGGGACCAGGGTTATCATCTTATTTTGTAAAGGAAGAAAAACAGCTGGGACTTGGGGTCTAACCCATCTCAACCTTTGGCACCTGCGGTAAAACACAGCTCTGTGTACAGCTATAGCAAAGCTAGAGTTGTTATTTTATCATACAAAAGCAGAATTCTCTTCCTACAGCAGGGAGGGCAGGAGCGGGGAGAAAGCTGTTCTAGCTACATGCGAAAGGAGTAACTGTGCATGTGTATTATAAAAGCTGCTTTTTTTCGCATTGATCCCATGGGATATAATATATAAATTCCTTTACCAAGGATGTAAATGGAAAGTAAAGTGATTATGTTCTTGAGAATAATAAGCAGAGTCTTCTCTGCCTTTCCATGTGCCAAGTCCTAGTTATTTTCGAAGCAACGTTTGATTGAAAATGGAGATTCACATACTCCCAATTGTCACGAGAAAAGTCTAACCCAGAATTTCTTAAAGAGTGCATGTGAAAAAATAGTAGTTCCTGGACCCCAAACCTAACCAAGAACCAGAAAGGGTAGGGCAGAATTCTCCTACTTAAATAAGCGCTAGGGGATTTTCATGTACAGTAAGGTTTGCCAGCTGGGGATCGGGGTGAGGCACAGTTAGCCAGTGTCCTCAGAGATCTGAGGACTCTCTCCTGCCTTCCCGCTCCCTGAAAGGTGAGTGTGCACCTGGAGCAGGACTTCTGGGACCATCTGTCCCCCCTCCTCTTGGTTTTATCCTGGTTGTCAATGGAACCAGCTGGTGGAGATGTTGATGGGGCGGGTAGCTTGTAGCACGGACATCCTTGCCTTTGTACTAGTCTGAGATCCAGCGGTCACCCAAACACAATGACTTGCTCTAAATCAACTCTACCTGTTTAGGGTCCTTGAAAGACTGGTTTGGGGAACTGGTAAATAACTGTAAGTAAGTTTTACATTCAGCCTCCTCATTTTAACCAAAAGATGAAAACACTACGGTATACCTCTCCCTGTGTATGGTTCAGAGAGTAGGCAACAGTCTCTCAATTCCTATTACATTGAGTAATTAAGTCTTCAGATAAAAGGATATTCATTCAGAATAATTCAGTGGCACAATTTAAACAACTAAATTAAATCTCTGACAACTCAACTTTACCATCATAAATAGACTACATCCATGTGTGTTGTTGGAACGGCAAGCCCTAGCTGGGGAGCTGGCCAACATTCCTTGCCTGGTCTGCCTCTATCCGTTCCCAGACGTGTCCTCTTGTTCTTGACAGGTCAGTACCTGTGGAGTATTCCACAGAGAGCCCAGACACTGTCACACTTTGCATTTTGCAAATTCCATCCCGGGAATTGCTGCCTTGCCTAAGACTGCTGCTGGGAGCACGTGTTGATGTTCACATTGCCTTCTCCTTCCTTGGTTTTCTCTCGGCTGGTTTCTCTGCTCTCTCCTCACTCTCATTGGTGTGTCCTTGGTCTCCCAGGCTTTCTGAAAAAGCTCTGCTGCTCTCCGCTGCTGTCACTGTCTTTTGCTTTTGCAGCTTTACATGTTTCTCTTTGGTCCCGCTCACTCCACAATTCGGCTTCACTCTGTTGTTCATAGCTCATCCTCTGAGAGCGGTCACTGTGTGACAGATGTGCTGTGCAGGCTCTGCAGCAGTCATCAGCTCTGGAGTCAGACAGCCCGGCTTAGAAGCCCAGCTCTGATGATTACAGCTCCACGTTGTGTTCATGGGATAGTTATCTCCTTCTCCGTGACTCAGTTTCCTCATTTATGCAGCGGGAATAATAGTACGTACTTCCCAGGGCTGTTGGGAGGATTAAATACAAATCTGAACACTTAGCATCTTTCCATCTCGACCTCTCTGCTTCCTGAGGCAGACCCGTGAACTGACTGTCTGACTGTGGCTCCAGGAGCACAGTGTCCCTGTTCCTAACTGTGGGCTCTGGCAGACGGGAGGTGGTGGGGCAAGGAAAAGGACCCATCCAGTGATGTCTAGCCTGCAGTTCACCTGCGTTATCATAGTAGCTTATCCCGAAGGTTATCGTGAGACTAGACTACAGGCGCTCTACTGACCCGCTCTTCCTTTAGCTCCTTGATCCCCACTTTTCGGGAATTAAAGCATCCCTCAAAGCTCTCCTTCCTCTCTCCCCCTGCAGAATTTCCCTTCTTGTGGTTCTATCCATTCGTTGCACCAGGTTTTCCCAGCTTGCTAACTGTACATCATCCTATCCAAATCACACAGTTTAAAACTCTGTAAGAAATGAACTGAAATATTCCTTCATAATCATAACCACCAAAAAGCTTTTATTAAAAATGCTGCCCCACTAGACCCTTCATATAAAGAAGGCACTATTTTTTGTTCTAGACTCCCTGGCAGTTCTAAGTGCAAAACTACCAACACACACTCACTCTTGTGGAATGGACATTAGAATTAATATTGTCAGCACAGTGGAGAAGTCTCAACGTCACCAGAAATCTTTTCCAGTGCAAATGTCAAACAGGTTAGAGACTGGGCCTTGTTGGAAGTTTAGGGATGCTAATCACCCCACTTACTCCTCTCTCATCTTTAAACTGATAATTGATAGCGGTGGGAAGGGGAGGAATGATGCGGAACCTGGTGCAGATATGAAGCTTTATTTATGGACAGAGAGGCCCAATGACCCCCAAATACAGGCTTTTGGAGTATGTTGCCAGACACAAGGTCACTCTCTCTAAATGTTAACCTATGGGACAGAATGGGTCTGTAGAGCATTGATTCATCCAGCTTGTATTTGTTGTGCACCTGCTGTATGCCATGCCCTGTTCTAGGTACCAGGGAAGCATCAGTGAACAAAAGAGACGAAAACTCCTTGTCTTTAGGAAGTAAAGTAAATTGTATAGGAGGAGATAAGAGCTATGGATAAAAATAACGCAAGAGAAGTGAGTAAAGAGAGGTAGAGATCACAGAAGCCCTGAACAAGCATGTGACATCTGAGCAAAGATACAAAGGAGGTGAGGTTGTGATGCATGCAGATACGTGGAGGAAGAGTTCCAGACAGAGGCAATAGCACGTGCAAAGGTCCTGAGGTGAGAATTTACCTGGAATGTTCAAGGAGCAGCAAGAGGCCAGCATGGGCACTATGACCTGGGTGCATACAGGTGCACACGGGAGAGTAGTAGGAGAGGAGAGTAGAAGAAGTTGAGGGTCAATGCATGTGGGGCTTTGCAGGCCTTATCAGAACCTAGACTCTTCCTCTGAGTGAAATGCAGAGCTGTGGTAGGTTTTGAGCAGAGTTGTGGCATGACCTGACTCTTGTGCTGCACCGATTATTCTGGCTCCCCTCTGGAGAATCAAGTATAGAGAGTGAAGATGGAGGCAGACAGATCAGATAGATAGGGGAGGCTATTAGAATAATCCAGGTGAGAGATGAACGTGGCTGAATTCGGGGTGGCAGCACTGGAGAAGGAAGAAGGGGTCAAATTCTGTTCTAACATCCTGAATGTAGAGCCTTCAGACTTTCATTGGAATGGGCAGTGAGAGAAAATCAGGGGTCAAAAACAACCTGAGGCTGTGGACTTGAGCACCCAGAAGGATGAGCTCAGCTTTACTGAGATGGAGATGAGGTTTGGGAGAAAGACCAGGAGTTTAGTGTTGGATGTGATAAGTTTGGGGTTTCTTTCAAATAGCCACGTGGAGAAGTCAAGAAAACCACTGGATGTTCAGGTCTGCTGTTCAGGGGAGAGGTCCAGGGTAGAGCTAGAGACCATGAGCATATGCATGGTATTTGAGTGGATGGCATCACTGGTGATTGGGTGTGGACAAAGAGGAGAAGAGGTCCAAGGACAGACGAGCAGGGTGCTCCCACAGTTAAAGGTCAGGAGGAGGAGGCAGAGGAGGAGGAACCAGAAAGCAAGGCTGAGAAGCAGCAGCCAGGGAAGGAGGAGGCAAATCAGATGACCTGGAGCCAAGTGAAGAAAGCCTTTCAGAGAGAATGGAGTGATGGACGGAATAAAGTGAGGCCTTTAAACTGATCATTGGGCTCAGCGTCCAGCAAGTCATTGGTGCCCTTGACAAGTTTCAGTGGGGCAGCAGCCTGATCAGGAGGGCTTTAAGGCAGCCCACTAAGAGGAGAGAGACCCTTGCTACTTGAAGTGTGGTCCTCCAACCGGCACCATGAGCATCATCTGGGAGCTTATTAGAAATGCAGGATCTCAGGTTCTGGCCCCACTTACGCTGAATCAGAAGCTGCATCTTAGCAAGTTGCACAGAGGATTCACATGCACACCAGAACTGAGAAGCCCTGGTAGAGATCCCCCTTACATTGTAAAGAGAAGGAACGGTAGGGCAGTAGCTGAAGGGAGAGGTGGGGTCAAGGGATGTGTTTGTTGTCGTTGTTCAGTTTGTTTGTTTTTAAAGATGTGGAAAATAACTATGTTTTTAGACGGATGTTTACCCAGCCGTTAGGCAGCTCCATTGGCAACTCTGTCTCCAACCACATGAAGAAGGAGGGAGACAAGCGCCAGGCTCCAAGAGCCAGGCTCAGAATGCCCCTTGAACATCCTGACCCTACTTTGTGGCCGAGTGGGTATCAGATTTCCCACCCTATAGTCAGATAAATTGCTCCTCCCTTCTCCAGCCCAAGAAAAAGCACAGAAACTTCCTCTCTCAGAACTTAGTCCTGCCAAGAACGCTGCAGCTCAACGTATTAGTTTTCCTTCCCTTTTAACCCAGGTTTGGAGGGTGGCCGAGCCTTCTTCAATGCTGTCAAAGAAGGAGACACCGTGATATTTGCGAGTGGTGATGAGCAGGACCGCATCCTCTGGGTCCAAGCCATGTACCGGGCCACTGGGCAGTCACACAAGCCTGTGCCCCCAACCCAGGTCCAGAAGCTCAACGCCAAGGGAGGAAGCGTGCCTCAGCTGGACGCCCCCATCTCCCAATTTTGTAAGTAAATATGCCATTTGTTAAAAATAGCTCTGTAAAGCCAGTCTTCCAAAGTTGAGTTAGAAAATCTAGTTGCTTTAATATTAAGGATTCACAAAATCATGTTTGCTAAAAAGAAAAAATAGTGATTTCAGAGGGGGAAAGGTGGGGCAAAAATGTTAGATGAAAGTAATTTTAAAGTGCAATACTTGACATTTCCCCCCAAGGACGAAACAAAGAAAAATATATTTTAGATGGGTTTTTATCTCTTTGTTTCGGTGAGAGTTTAGAATTCATAGCCAAACATGTATTTGTTTGAGTCCTTCAAAGACGGTAGATTATATTGTCCTCGCCTCATTTCTTCCTATTAAAAGTAATTGTAAAATAGGGCTTGATTTGAAATAAATTTAAATCTGCAACTTAGAACCATTTAAAAATAAATGATGACATTATCACATGCAGTGGGAAATAAAAAAAAGAAGAAACAACCACGGTACCTAAAATCCCGTTCTGAGCTAAAATACGAGAACCCAAAAATGAAACTTCCTCCTTAAACAGCCCCAGTTCATATTCCAGTCTCTTCCCCTCTTACCTCCGCATCTGCTTTAATTTCTTGCCCCTTTGCCATGCCTTCTTGTTACCTAGGATGGTTTTTATCTTGCAACACTTCAGACACACAGGGTCAGATGAAAGACAGCATACACTTTTGGAGATGCTTATTGAAACAAAAAAAAATGTAAGCACTGGAAACATAAAGCACCAAATAAAATCATGTATTTTTTATCAAACATTAACCCCAAATAGAGATGTTTGCCTTACCATGAATAACAGGTCAACTAGAGATCGCTCAGGTACAAGTCCTTTTTAGCAATAATCATGGTGAGTCCTGACTTTAGCATGGAAGCCATTCATGCAGTGTAGTTCACTGAGCAGCCATCTAGATCAGCAATCCCCAGCTTCTTTGCCACCAGGGACCGATTTCGTGGAAGACAGTTATTCCACGGACCGGGGCAGGTGGGTTGGTGCAGGTGGTAATGCGAGCGGTGGGGAGCGGTGGGGAGCCGCAGATGAAGATTCGCTCGCTCGCCCGCTGCTCACCTCCTGCTGTGCGGCCCGGTTGCTAACAGGTCCACGGCCCAGGGCTTGGGGACCCCTGGTCTGGGTGATGAGACATATTGATGAGGAAGACAGGTGAGATCTCTGCTCTCAGGATGCCTGCATCCCAGTGGGGAAATCTAGGCAGTAAACAATTTAAAAAATAAGATAGATTCAGACCCAGGAAATACCGTAGAGAATGTCATGCAGTGGTGACTGAGTGGGGAGAGGGACTATAAGTCAGATGATCTGAACTTAAGCCAAGATGATAGGGAGTCGGCCCCACAAATATCTGTGGAAAGAGAATTACAGCAAAAGGGAAAGCAAGTGTGAAGGTCCCTCATGGGAAACTTGACCGTGCCCACAGTGCTTTCACACAGTCGCTCCTCTGTTGCTCTTAAAATATGGATCAAATAGTTTTGTAGCTACAGCAGCTAAATAGAGACGATTCTCTTTTCAGTGAATTCCACTGCCATACCTGTTTCTATCTAACAAGACTATGTTCTTAAACCTTGTAACAGCTTTGCTGATGGGGAGAAGCTCTTTTTGGATGTCAAAAACTACCCATCGGGTGCCCCCAGGGATTCCTGTCCAGGATGGCTTTTTAAAGGAAGATGCAGTCCCTGTGGGACTTTATAAATAATCACACAATCGTGTGGGTTTCCACACAGAAAACCCTGAAAGAATAAGGAAGAAGTTGAGGAGGGACTCGGGGAGGAGGGACAGCCTTTCTGACCGTGACCACCACCAAGTGCCCTACTCTCTTTTTTTCCTCTAACATTTGTGGCATTTAACTTTATTTGAGAGCAAAAAAGAAAGAAAGCAGCATCTGTTTGTAAATGATTTAGTCATTGGTTGAAATAAAGCATCCCCAGTATTTATTTAATTAAAAACATTCCTCTGTAATGGAATCCTTTTATTCACCTTGCCCGACAGGCTCCTTTTAAATAAATTTTGAAACAACACATCCTATTATATTCCTCCGAGATGGAATTTTCTGTGTATCGGAAAAAATACATAATTATAACCACCATCCAAATCAACTTCATAAAACACGTATCACAGGTAATATTTGGAAAATCCTGGTTTTATTTCCAAATAATTTCCATTTCTTCTGAAGTCATTTCACCTTACATTCAGCATCTCTGTTCTGTCATCTGCCCGGATTAAGATATTACTACTGGTTCATGATGAGACCCCCTTTTTTCTCTCTAGTGTAGGAAGGAGGGTAGACATGCAGGGGTAAAATTAAATAGAGACCAGGCACTGCTTTTAAAAAGGAGCTTACTCATGGAAGCTGTTGCAGAGGCGATGGATGTCTCTGCATGGAAATATACAACAGCTCTCGATTTAGATCTCCCTCCATGGGTAGGATTCCTTTAGCTGTGAAATTAGAATCTAGTCATTAGGCATCAGCCAGAAGATTCGGTGGAGTACATGCAAGCTTGCTGTGAGTCAGTATCCTGGTAGACAGAGGGAACCTTTGTTAAATGAAGTATCCAAAGCAAAACTCTTAAGGGCTCAAATTTGGGGGTGGGGTGAGTAATATCATCCCTAGAGAGCGTGTGAGGTAGGCTGAGAGATGAGTGAGAAGGTCAGATAATTCCTGCCTCTAGGATTTACCAGTACCTGGTGGTAGAGCCTCTTCCGACCTGTTGTCTCCTTAATCACTGCCCAGGAACACGGGTTCTTTAGAGAGTATGAGGCCTACCACACCTACCAGGTTCTATAAGAAGCTTCTACCACCAGGTTCTATCCCCTTCAGCCATGCAGATCGTGCCCTGCAGGAGGCACTTTTCCCATAGACTAAAATGTGAACGGCATCTCTTGAGTTGTGCAGTGCCCACCCTGCACAACTGTACACCATGACCCTGCAATCAATGACAATCTTTATGTGGAGCTTCAACCCACTAGCATTATTAAACCCAATAATCCCATAGTACTTTACTACCCCTGAAACAGAGCCTCAGCTGCTCCAGACTCTATCCATTGCTAGTTTAGGCACTTAATAAAAACTGCAGCCAGAGTACCAGGAAGTGAGGCTCTCCTCCCATACCTTAGAAATCAGCCTCAGAATCCAGTCAGGATTTAACCACCCCACGCTTCTGCACCTGATTGATTGCAGTTAGGGAGATTTAAAACCCATGAGAAAGATCCACACAGGAGCCAAGAATTTTACAGTCTGTGGTGTCAATGAGTAGTTGTGCAGAACAACCAAAAAAATGGCTGGGGGGTGGGGGGGTGTATCATAATTTTTAGTGGAGTCTGCCAGAGAATGGTGGTTACCCAGCAGTTACCTCAAAGCTGCATTTCAACTGTTGAATTCAAACCCTAACTATTAAACAGATCAGGCTTTATATTAACTCAGTCAAACTTACAGTGTTTATTCATGCTTAGAGTAACTCATCTAGTTTTGCCAAAAGTTGCCTTGTTTTAGCAATGGAAGTCCTGTGTCCTGGAAACCCTTTAGTCCTGGGCAAACTGGGACAGGTTGGTCACCTGGTACTGCAAAGCAAGATTATAGAAAAATGAAAAACATTTACACCATAGTAATAAATACCAAACTTTGATCCTTCACTGACATTTGGTTCTCAATCTGTACCTCGATTTATTTTAATTGTCACATCACAGACATTAAGTCAATCACAGACTCTCGAACAAAAGGAGTAAAAACAATCAAGTATTGCATTTTAAAAAGATTTCCTTGATTCCAGAAGGTAAGGGTCATTGTGAAATACTGAATTCTGTACACAACTCTTATCAAATCCCTGTTTTTGAATATTTGCTCAAAGTATTTGCTGTCCTTGCAAGTGAAAGATTTCTAAGAACAACTTTTCGAAGCGTTAACTTTGTGATCACTTTGTTAGTATTTACATGGCAAAGGGAGGCCACAGCGAAGGGGGAGAGGTTTTTTGGATAGAGAGAAATAAACACTCCAGTCTTGTCATGTCGCTGTCTGCTCAAGGGAAACTTGAGAATGGAGCATTTTACGGTTTGGGATACGTGAGCGTAATTGTGAGCTTATTTGGGTCTCTCTAAATTCAGTTGAACAGACTTCTGGGTGCAGATTTTATTTTTTGTGATTTCAAAAGCCCAACTTCAAAATGAAAAGACATGTCTAAGAAAGAGTGGAGTGGAGTATTTGTGTGGAATTGGAAAAACTGAAGAAAAAAAATAGATCCTGCTATTCATTAGTTTGTATATGACTCTACAATGACTATGGGAGGGTTCCACCAAACGTTTAAACCTTTTTGTTCTTTTGTGGTTTTTCTGATGTGTGTTGTTGTTGATTTAATTTTTCTCTCCTTTTTTTTTTTTTTTTTTTTTTTGGTTAAAACTTGAAAAAATTAAGTCAGTAACTAGCTATACAACATTTTAAAACAGATACTTATAATTTTCCAGTTTTTTAAGACCAGTGTTGCTTACCTTGGAAATGACCCCCAAATCTGTAGTTGAGTGTTGCCACAGTTTATTATAGCAAGTGGCCTCTCATTGAAACACCTGATCCCTGTCCAATCTGTGTTAGAGGAACAGTAAAAAAAATCAGTACCTCCATTCTGAAGAGTGGGGGTGGGGGGAGGGGGTATTGTAACCTTTGCTGTTTGGTCAATGATTATGTGATATATCACTTGCAGTGAGTCTTTTTCTCAACTAATAACTGTTGATCACATCATAGATCCCTAAAGTGGGATGTTTTTGAGAACTGTTCAGATTTGGTACCACCTGAACAGTCTTCAACAATTAGGGGGGATCTTGGTTACTGTTGGTTTGGGGGGGTTGACTTTGGTTTTTTGTTTTGTTTCGTTTCATTTAAGTTTTCTTGTTCAATCTTTGCTCAAACCCAAGAACTTTAGCTGCTAGGTTAGAACTCCTGTCTGCTTTCCTGAGCCTTGTTGCTAGTCTTTATGTTATTCTGGTTTGTTCCTTCTTACCCTGCTAACTTCTAGCTGGACTGAAGGGTAAGTGTTCCCCTATAGCTAGCACAGCTCAGATAATCAGACTAGATTATCTGACACCTGCAATGTGCTTCCTCCCTCTCCTCTGAAATCTTCCTCATGTCTAGACTTTGTAGTAACACTTTTCATGTTATTTTCCTGACCTTAGGTTTGAAATGTAAGCTTCCATACTGGAACTAGGATGCATGCGATGTGTGCATAATTGCCTCCTCTCCTTGGCTTTCATATTGGCATCAAATGATCCTCTGAGTAAAGCCAACCATTAACATCTCCTAATTTTTTTTTGTTCCAAGACTATTAATGAACATCACAACGAAATGGCAAATACTGCCTTTGTTTCGTGGAATTCACAAGCTACCTGACTGCTTAATGCCTGAAAACAGATCATTTTGCACTCTGATGATGTGTCGTTGTTGTTGTTGATTTTCCTTTCCCATTCCAAAGGTTAGAATGGTCAGCGAACCAATGGTGTGGTAACCATGACGATTAGAAAGGTGGGGTAGGAAACCCAAAGATGTTAACTGAGCAAGACTGCAAGAAATTGCAGAACACAGTTTATAAAGTAAATGCATTATCTGAACAGGAAAGAATTCGTTCTACCTGGCTTGAGGGTGTGCTCTAAGACCCACTAGAGGGTTAATTTTGAAAAGAGATATAATACATGCAACTGCCGCACACAAAATCAGGAAATTAAGGACACAATTGAGTTCATGTAGCTTATTCACAGAAGCTTCAGATTCACAAGCTCACAATGTGAGGGAGGGTTTTGACCTCTGGTCTCAAACACCTCTCTGCTGCTCTCCCAAGACCAATGACAGCAATAACTTTTTTGGCATCATTTGTATTTATATGCATTTTTCTAAAAATACATCTGTAAGAGAAAAACAGCAACTTTAAAACTTAGAAACATCCTTCTCTTCCCTGTTTGAGTTATGAATAAAAGAGCGTACACAGTTCCTTTATTCACAGAGGAAAAAAGCTGTCCACCAAACATGTGTTGAGGGAAAACTCGACATTAGAGGGAGCTAGAAAAATTGGTCAAGAGAGCAGGCAAATATGTACCTGAGTTTTCTGAATGCTGCCTTAGAAGCTGTAGGTCACATCATTTCTCCTGACCATTTAATGATAGTCCTTTCTTCTTTTCGTTTCTTTCTTTAATTTGCTTTCTTTCCCCCCTTTCTTTCTTTTTTCTTTTCTTTTGCATAAATGTACCCTTGGCTAGCAGACAGATTTTTTTCTTACCACTTCAAACAGATACTTAATTTAACTTTCCTTTCCTTTCCATGTCTGATGAGGCATTTTTAAAAGCTTACCATAGAATGTGAACTTAGTGGGAATTTAGGATTTTGCTATACTTTTTTTTTAAAGACTTAAAAGAAAGGATGGATGAATAGATGACTGAATGAATTTTGTTCTAGTGAATTCATGTGTATTTGCACAATGCATTGCTCTCCTGGTAGACTTCCAGATAGTTGTTTGCCTTAATTCCTTGCTGTGGTTTTGTCTCGGGAGATTTTTGCTGTATCTTCTTGTATTGTCAACTTGCAGTTGCTACATTGCAGGAATGAAATCAGAGAATGATTCAATATTAATTTGCATGACCCCAAACCACACTGTAAATCGCTTACCTTCTCACTGTAAAGTAAGTGACTTTTTAAAAGAGTAGACTCTCACAATTAGGTCCAAAATTTTCCAAATACCATAATAGGATCTCAATAGATCATTTTAAGTGAAGGGTCACTTCTTTGTTAACTACTTCAGACACATTGAACATATTATTCACTAATCGACTAAGTATTTTCATGACCTATAGTGATATATAGGAAGATACATTATTAATTAGTCAACTATAGAAAATTTGTGTTTGCTTGTGTTGCAGGGACATAAAAATATTATCAAGTACTGTGTAAGTTAATTGAAAATGTAATAACTACAGCAGGGAAAATTACAAATCATTTGTTTTGAGATCATTGACAAAAAATTCTGATATGATTTTTACTCGAAGCATTTGCCTTATGAAGAGTTATAAAGGTGAACATTGAAATAAACATCCCATGTTTATCCCCTTGGGTGTATCGCCGGAGATTTCTGCAAAATGCGGTGTGCCCCTTGGTAGCTTCAGAAGAAGCCATCCTCTCTTGGCTATACATGTTAGCTTGCTTGAGTCAAAGGGACCATGAAAAAATTAAGTTGTTTCTCAAGGGCAGCAGGCAGGGGAGGACCAGTCTTTTGCTTGCTGTGCGGAGCTCAAGCAGGGCACAACATCCCCTGGTTACTCGATCATGCCAGGAAAAACTCTTCTAGAAAAATCCATGAACAGCCAGCTGCCATCAATCATTGTCATTTCTTTATTTCATGTCTTCTGATGAGGTTGACTACTGTCATTGTTCGTTACTGTCCAAACCATACATTCACTCTTGTACTGTCAAGCAGATATGACAAGCACGCAGATATCCATATAAGAAAGATACAAAGTCACCTTTTAATGTGCACTCTGTGTTCACAATGACTTTGTAGTTACATTAGCTATTCTCTCGCCTCTAGCATCCATCAGGAGTAGCAACAGCCAGAACTGTGCTCTAAATTTCAGTGATAAAACAGCTACCTCTAGTTTATTATAAAAGGGATTCATTAGAGGAAGGAGCCGCTCTCGGACAATTTATTAACAACACAAGCGTAGTTATTTTCAACAGCAGAATTTTTCCCCCAGCCTATAAAAAGTTCTAAAATGTAATATTACAAAATAAAAAGAGAGAGTTGACCTTTGTATTCATTCCCTGAGCTGCTGGGGTAATAGAAAAATCTCAATAAAATGAAAATTGGCGAGCTATATTATTCCCCCACCTCAAGAAAATTCCATTTGGTAAACCTTATTGCACACTTATCTAAAATTTTTTGTATCGCAAAGATCACATAAATATGCTTGCTATTAAGAGGAGATCATGAAAAAATATGATACGTGCTTTCCCATTGTGAGGGAGAAAAAGCAAATCAAGCATGAAATGAACCCAAACATCATGATCAGTTAAAGAACAAAATAAACGATAGGATGGTCGATTAGGAACATCACTTGAAATTTAAGTAGATTAAATGAGAGTATGAAAACCACATAATGGTATCACTTTAAGAACCATTATCTTCCCAACATTCCTTAAATGGCAAACTAAAATAATTTCCGAGCAAACTTGGGGTAAAGATTTTCATTAGTTTCCACTTGAAAGCATACCTGCCTTCCCTAAGTCTGTGTGTCCATCAGCCTGCTTCTGTGTCATGGATAACCACTGATATAGTTCTTTTAAGTTTATAAGTGTAGTTCAGGTACCAATATCAGCTTTATTCACCTAAGTTTAATCTGAAGTCAGTCTCCTATGCCCATGCTATAAAGGACTTCAAAAACTTTCTGTGATGAAAGCCCAGAAGTGAAACAAGGAGCATTGTTTGGAAGATGTGTTGAATTATGCCCTAGCTCCAGAGCCTATGAAATTACATAGCCCATTTTCAGTATATCTGAAGCCCTTGCAAACCAAGAAGGACTTAGCAACTATTCAGCCAGATCTGAAAAAGGTAAAGATTGAAGTCAATTCTTAAAATGCAGTCAATTCTTGACTTCTTAAATAATGAAAAAAATACACATATTCATGAAAAAGAACATTGGAATGTGTCTCCCAAAGCAAGAGGTAATCCAAACATCATTAGAGTTTTAAGCTTCTGTTTTACCCTAATTCTAATTTTGCTGTTTTGCTTAGCCTACTATTTAAATTCATTTGCACTCCCTTGACACATGCCAAACATTGGCAAAGGAATTGATCCCAAGGTGTCCTGAATCCAGGAACTGACTTTCTCATCTTTTTGCTCTGGGCTATTTTCCACTTGCTAATGTCAACATTGGAGTTTTCTTTTTCTCTCATCAACCAATTCCAATTGTTTGTACAGGGTGAAATGCGATTGCAAGGAGCATTTAGTTTTTAATGTTCAGCACTGTAGAAGAACAGACTGGGACAGTGCAAGGATGACTCGATGGTGTTGCTTGAGAAGCACCCACAAGTTCTTTGAAACAGAATTTGGAACAGCTGGACCACTGCACTGTTTTATTTTAAAATAGACAACATATGTAATGCATATGGTCCTAGACATGTATGGAGACACAGGCAGACAATCTGAATGGTATCCAAAGACACCTGCACCTAGAATTCTGTTTCCTTTTATAAGATTTTTTTTCCCCCTAAGAGCACATGTTCCCACTTTGGGATTTGCAAGATGCCATCTGAATCCCCATGTGTGTGACTCCTTAATAAAGTCGATGGGAAGTTTCCTGGGATGGTGTCAGAGTAAGTCAGTTAATAAACACCTCTTAAGGACCTGGCTCCTCTGGGAGCTGGCAGGGGAAATAACAGATCAGAAACTTACCCTCAAGGAACATATTGCCTACCAGGGGATTTAAGTGTGTGTTCTGACCACAGGAAAATTGGAACATCACTCGGCAAACACAGAGAAAGAGAATAAGAATTAATTATACAGGGGCAGAGGAGAAGCGTAAAGCAGAGAGCTTGGGAAGGACTCCCAGCTTCCTAGAAACACTATGGTTTAAGAAGCAACCTGTAACTAACATTAGCAATCAAAGTAGAGACAGCCTTGGCTCACTAAGAATATTAAACAAACTGGCTTTGGGAGCGCTAAGAAGCCTGCCCGATCACTCATGGCTGAGGTTTATTGAGCATTTAGTATCTGCTAGGTGTCTAGGTGCTTTACAGGTTCTGCTTATCAGATCCTGTCAGCAGCCCCCTCTGAGGGTAGACTCAAACACGATTCTCAACTTACAAATGAGGAAAATGAGACTAAGAAACACTAATCAACTTCCTCATATCGCATCCCCTATAACAGCAGCGCTAGCCTCAGATTCAGTCTTTGTGACCCTCTAAGCCCACCCACTTAACCACCTGCTGTCCTAGCTCAGATAAACTACTCCCATTGGATTTAGTGTATCAACATTTCCTAAAATCAAGAAAGAGAAAATACTTGTTGAGAGAGTACATTTATTTATTTCAGTGAGATACATTCATTATTTTAACGTATGTTTCAAGTGCCCACTGTATACCAGGTACTGTTTTAGGTGCTGGGAACACAGCAGAGAACAAAAATTTCAAAACCCCTGCTTGGATGGAGCTTCAAAATCACATCATGGACACCTTAAAATAGCATTCCGGGCCTACCACGCCTCTTTTCTTTTTTTTTTTTTAGCTGAATATAATAAGTTCAATGAAACTCTCAGAAATTTCATGGGAGCCAGCCACCCTGTTAATCACTCTTGAGTTGTTGGAACCATTAAGATAATGAACCTAATTCTGAGTAAATGATGGTTTTGTGTAGGCAAAATCCAGGGGCTGCTCGTTTTACTTGCTGGAAATTCCCACTGCATTAAGCTGCATCCCACGTGCATGAAAGGTGTGAAGGGCCCTGAAGGATGATTAAATGACAGTGACGGCAGAAAAGGAACTAAAAGTTCGGGTCATTGGACACACGAGGAAAGTGAAGCTCAGACAGATGTACACGTCAGACAGTATCCCACACCTATTTAAAAACGGAGCTCACAGGAGCATTGAGGCCTCCTAAATCAGTCCCAGGCTCAGTCACCATGTAAACTGACAGAGGAGAGAAGAAAGAAGGGAAAAAGGAATTTTTATGTCGATAGGGTTACTTTCAGAAAAGGAAAGCAGGCGGATTTTAAGCATATTTTAAAGCCTGCTTTAAAATGTAAGTAAAAATGAAATTGTTCTTTGATGAAGTCTAAGCCAAGAATTAGCGTGGTGAAGCTGTCTTGTGATGATGGATGGGGGAGGCAGGAGGTGGGGGAGGGCTCTGTATCCAGGTCTCCACGGAGGAGCCAAGTTCTCTTTTCAGATCCGTTTCCTGAGTGGGCAGCCATGCAAAATAGTTCATCGCAAAGTTTTCAAGAGGTTCAGCAAATAGAATAAGAGACTTGAAACGTGGGCCGTATTTTTAACAGCTACAAAAGAGCCCTCTTCTCTCCAGCTAAATGACCGTTTGCACCATCATAATTGAAGAACAATAAGACAGCAGAGCCAAACTGGGCAACTAAAGGGCCCGACCCATTTGTCAGCTTGCCACCTCTTCTGGGAAACCTGAGAGCAAGAAGCTGGTGCTAGGCAAAGTGCCTCGTCTATCGACTAGAATCGGGAGGCACGGAATGAGTGAGGCTTTTTATGAGGATGAAATAGAACGATCAGTGTGTGTACCCCACTGTTAGTGTCTCCTGGGACTGACAGGATGGGGGCAATTGGGCAGGACTGTCCTAAGGGATGGAGCAGTACCACGTGGTTTACAAGAGGGCCATCCTGCAGGGGGGACACCTAAAGTTGAAGCAGGTTTAAGACACTTGCCTTGAGCAAGAGAGACACACACACCCTTACACTCACACGCACCCTTACACACACACACACACACACACACACACACACACACACGCACACACTAGAAGCAGCTAGCTTTTTTCCCAGTACCAACTTCCTGGCCACCTCTCTTTCTAGCCATCTGAGTCAAAGGAGAATTATAGCTTGGAGACTAAATTACCAAACAAAAGACTCCTCCTAGATAAAGCACTTAACCTCAAATTGAAAGCACTTTCCTGAAGACAAATCTGAGGCAATTAACCCAGCAAAGAGGATTCTTTCAGATTCTCCAATATAATTCCTGCTCATGTGATATCCCTTCCAAAATCGTGTGTTTCATCCTTTTAATAGAGCGATTTGGCTATTAAAACACACATTCTTTGACTTGCCTTCTGGAAACCATTGCTTCTGTATGTCTTGGGCATAAACAACACATCCTATTCAAACATTGACCACTTACTGCTTCTATGAAAGATGACCGAAGATTTAAAACCCAACAAGAAGAGGGCATACATCTGACACACCACATGTTTAGGTTGGAATGATCCACAAAATTAATAATGAGGAAAAATCATCTTAATCTCACACTGCAACTATAACCCCCATTTTCAGCCATCCACCAAGAAGGGAGGGAAAAAAACTGCCTGAGATGAAGGCCACGTTTGAAAATGTTATTCAAACACCCTCTCAAGTCAGAAATCCATTTTCCCTGTGTCCTGACAGCATTGCTGGTCCCTGGCAGGTGCCTGTATTCCAGTAGAATGTTACACGCAAGGGGATGAATAAACTCTTGCTTGATTTAAGATTCTTTTTCTTCACAGCATTTCAGGAGAGTAAGTAAATATGAGACGGAGTGAGCTGATTCCTTTCTTGTCTAGGACCTTTATTCCCTTGTCTTTGGGATTTGCTTGGTCTCACTCGAGTCGAATTCTCTGAGTTATTTTGCCGATTGAATATAGACTATTTTAGTTACACATATTGAGATTAATTAGTTAGCCCTTAGGAGGTTTTGCCTACAGCCTTCACCATGTAAGGAAAAGTGTGAATACATCGAGGCTATCACTTCACAATAAATGGTAGATCATAGCTCTTGCTGAGTATATTTGTTTGTCTTTCATAAGCTTTGCTAACTGAGTAAGCACACTCTAAGGCAACGTCCTTGGCTATGACAAACCAAATTCCCGTTGAACTTATTCTCCAGGTTTCAATGAAAATCTTCTGTATGATTTTGTTTTAATTTTGGAGGATGGGGACGCAAACCTTTTGTGCAACCAAATTGGCCACGGGGATTTGGAAGGGGAGGATACAAATATTGTTACTTTGCTGAAAATCAGCATAACCCTTTTTTCCAGACAATCCCAATAATTGTAGAGAAATTGCTCTAGACATAACCACTGGAATGGCAGAATCTATTAAAAACCTAAAAGCTAAATAGGCTTTTACAAGCAAAGATCCGATCTGCTTTCAGTGTTTGGTGAAAAACAGGCGAAGTTACGGTCGTGTGCTTAGTTTTTCAAGAACAACATAAATGCACTGGAGTTGTGATCATTTGATAAACATGTTGATGCCAATATATTTGTGCCGAAATGCAATAAACTCACCAGTAAGTGATGCAAGTTGACAATGGGAGGTAAAAAGAGTATCTCGGGGATGTTGGTGGGAGGCAACAGGGAAACAGCTAGTGTTCGTAATGCCTAGTGAATTCCTGTGTATTTGAAATGTCAAAGAAAATGTGATGTGTTTCTCTAAATTGTGTCTCTCTCTACATGTATAAATGAACAGACGCAGATAGAGCTCAAAAACATGGCATGGATGAATTTATCTCTTCCAACCCCTGTAACTTTGACCACGCTTCCCTCTTTGAGATGGTGCAACGTCTTACTTTGGATCACAGACTTAATGATTCCTATTCTTGCCTGGCAAGTATATTCTTTGGTCTACAGCAATTGAAACGTGATAACATTTTGAAAAATGAAATATTTCTCTACCTTTATGTCAGAAGCTCTTTTCTCTGCTGCAGAGCCCCTTTAACAATTATAAATGTGTTCTTGATTTCTTGGGTTGAGAGAGTTTTACTTCCCAAAGAGAGAAGACAGAGCGGGAGGAAGTTATCAGTAGAGACAGATCCAATTCCCCAGCCTCCCTCTCTGAGCTTCCCCCTTTTCAGCTGCTACATGAGAAATATTCTCAAGAGGGTAATCGAGTTTGGCACCTGCTTGTGGAGAACTTGTAAAAATTGCCTCGGTTTCTTAGATTTTAAGATCCCCCTCCCACCCCACCCCAGATAATAAGACCCTGTGCTCCTGTCTCAGAAATGAATGGGTCCTTTTTATTTACATTTTTAAAGATCAAAATGATTTGTGAATAACATTCACTTCCCTTTTCATAAGGTAATTGGGTTTGGGGTTGTTTATTTGCGTGGCTTTTTTTTTTTCTACATAGTATTCAAAGCATTTTTCATCCTTTAGGGGAATTTTTTTGTGGTGCTTTGGATGTTCAGAAGTCCAGCAAGAGCATGAACATTTCTTGAAATCCTGTTTTAAGCCTAGATTTAAATCATTTAAATTTAAGGAACTGCTATTACGTGTTTATTAGATTTATGAAGATACATTTGGGGCTTTATACTATCAAATTCAAAAGCCTAAAAGAGACCTAATTTATTTCTTTCTACAACCCAGAAATTATTACTTCATTTCTTAAAGATAAAGGCTATTAATCCCACTTTATAGATGGGAAAGGTGAGGGGAAAGGATGAAATGGCTTTACACAGAGGAAAAGCCTTATCCCTGACTCCACATACCAAGGTTAATGTATCTGTATATAATTAATATTATATGATTAAGGTTAAAATATTATTGATATTAACATAAATATAATGACAGTCTTGGTTTTTTTCTCTAAACGACATGACTATGCCCTAAATCTGTTCTGATTTCTGTTTTAAATTCCTTTTTTTGTTCTGTGCCAGAAGCCAGAATATTAAAACTGGTAGATAAAATAGTCTAGAAAACAGAAGTGAGATTATGTGGAGTAATTTATTAATCTTCCTCTCATAAAAGATTCATTGATTATCTCAGGTTTAGAATCACTTCATCAGAAGTCTGAACTTTGCCAAATTGGAAAGGAATACATCATTTTGACTTTAAAAAAAAAAAAAAAAGCTTACCTTGCATTGCAAGGCAATTTTTCTCAAATGTGTTTCCTACGATTATGTCATTATTCATGTAATTATAAATTGCATTCCTAAAACTTGTAAGAATATGCCTCTGAACTTAAATAATTTCCTTTTATGTATAATTCCTAGCCTCTTGAGGAATTTTTTTGAGGCATATTATTTTCAAGACTTTTTTCAAATCATAATTTCTTAAAACAATTTTGTTTTTCACTAAGAAATTCATCCCTAAGGAGTGAATGCCCTCTAAAAAATTAAACCAGAAATGAAATTTTAAAGCTTGCTTCCTATTAGTCTTATATAGGCCTAAAAATCCAAAATTAATTATGAATAGCATAGATTAGTTTCCTTCCCCATTTGTATACCTGTATCTATTAATCATCATCCCCAAATTTCAGAAAATAACAGCCATTAAAAAGACCTTATCTCCTGCCTCTATATATTCCATTTTCTCATTATTACAATCTTTTTTTTCAGTTAGTTTTGGAGACCGACCAGCAGGGATACATAAATTTTTCTGTGTCTTCGACTGAGTTCCTAATTGATATTTCTTCAACTCTTTTCAAAGCAGCTATTTTGGCATCTACAAAAGACTTGGTGTCATCTGAGTCGTAGAAAATATATTTTAATCTTTCACAGCAGTGTTGTTTCTAAGATTTAGCATTTGGGGTAGCAGATGGAGTGGCAAAGAAGTTGCCTATAGGGGCAGCCCACTGCCTCGACTACTCTCCCGCCCTCTGCAGTAACTTATAATCTGAAATAGGAAAGATGCCGTCTTCGGTTGGATGCATTGCTGAGCCGCATGTTGTCAATCGAAGATTCCCCGGATCGCTCATACGAGAGGAGAGAGCTGAAGGGGCCCCCTCGCTGCAATCCTGTGGCCTTTACCTGCCTCCCGGTCACGTTCTCCTTTTGCCTTTCCGCTCCCAAGACGGAGTGATATTCAAAAGATGACTCCGAGAAGACCCTCAAAGTAGAATTAAATTTATATTTAAGACAGTCCTAAATTCCCGGCTTACAAAGTACCACCTCGGTTGGTTTATTTCTTGCTTCAGAAATGTACCCAAACTGAAAGAAGTGATTGGATTTCAGGCTTGTCCCAAGGGTGACTTCGAGCGGCAAGTCATTTAGCCTTTCAGAGCCTCTCTTTAGTGCGTGACAGAGGCAGCAGTTTCTACCTCATTGTGCCTCCCAATCTGCTCTGAATCAGAAATTCCATCTAGGTCCTCTTTTAGAGTAGTTTTGTGTGGTCCTGTAGCAAGAAAATACATAATAAAACAAATAACTGCCAGGGAAAAAATAAAACAAAACCCTCAGCCAGGGCACAGGAAGCTCCTCTCGGTTTCATTGAATCCTATATGATTCACAACTTGAAAGCTTAAAGTCATGGTGTTCTCCTTGGAAAGTTCTGTTATTATCTTCATTTTAAAATTTAAAAAATTTTTGTCTTCCAAAGTGAAAGGATTTATGAAGTCCTGGCATGTATATAGACCAATCCTAGCATTTGTTAGTGCTCCAGAGGATTAAAAAAAAACCTAGAAGACTTGGAGTAAGACAGAGCTGGGTTTGAGTCCTGCCCATTTTGTATTATTTGTGAGCTCTCATTTCCATTTCCTCATCTATGAAATGAAGATAAACCTGCTCTGTCACTTCTCAAGGTTGCTCAACTGAAAGTTCTTTGTCAAGGGTAAAGCACTATGCCAATTTAAGACATTAATGTTATTATTTTCTCTTATCAGTAACCAAGACTTTCCCCTGCTCCCACTCCAACACTCTTTTAAGGTGTACAGTTCAGTGTTAAAGCAGTGGGTGAGACTCTCTTTCTGGAACCATGCCCTCTGCTCATCCAGACGGCATCACTTACTAGCTGTGGGATGCTAGGGAAATTCCATGTCCTCCCTGAGCTCAGATTTCCCATCCATCAAACAAGGGTAGCAGCGCCTCCCTCACAGGGCTACTGTGAGGACTAAGCCCGATGGTAGCACACACAGCGTTTGGCAAAGTGGCTGACACTCAATCAGCCATCAGAAAGTGTTAGCGCCGGCCGTTTTTAACCCCCTTCTCCAGTCACCCCCCACCTCTAATAGCTGTCCCCCCAAAACACCCAACCTATATTTAAAAGGAAGTCTCTCCTTTATTCCCCAAACAGGGCTGGTTCAGTCCTGGCCAGGTGTTTGTGCTAGACGAGTATTGCGCCCGAAATGGAGTCCGAGGGTGTCACCGACATCTCTGCTACCTCAGAGACTTGCTTGAAAGGGCAGAAAATGGCGCCATGATTGACCCCACCCTCCTTCACTACAGCTTTGCCTTCTGCGCATCCCATGTCCACGGGAACAGGTAAGCACGTGTCCAGAAGTATTCCTTTAAAAAAAAATTTTTTTAGGGCACTGGCAGTGGTTTATGACTGGTCCTGCTTTTAGGGTCACCTCTAACTGTATCTGTTTCCACTCCCTCAGTAGTACAGACGTGGGCGCAACACACACACACACCAGCCACACACACACACCAGCCACACAAACACAAAAAACACACAGGTCTGAATTTCTTCTCCTTTCAAGAGACTTAACAGAAATGGCAAACAGGACCTCGAGAGGGGTCTCTGAAGGTAGAACAATCTAGGCTCAAATCCTGGCTTCTGCATTTACTCGCCCTGACCCTGGATGGTAATTAAACCCTCTCTGCCACGGTTTTCTCATCTGTAAAACAGGGATGATAGTGTCCCCATGGGGCTGTCAAGAGGATGCAGGCGGATATGAAGGCTTCAGCACAGTGCCTGGAACATGGCAAGGGCTACAGAAATATTTGTTCTCCTTCATTCCATAAATATTTAATGGTTACTTGCTGAGGGTCGGGTACTCCGCTGCACCTTCAGCGTACACGGTGAGCGAACACCAGACACCAAACAAAGGCAGAGTTATATAGAGATTGGTTCTCTAAGAAAAAGGAATAAAATTCCATGGTAGCATTTAATAAAGGAACACGACTCAGATGAGGTGGCAGGATGGCAGGGAGAACCTGCCTGAGGAAGCGATGCTTGGGCTGAGCACTGAAGTAGGAGTTGAGTGGTTCCGGGGAAAAGGAACAGCGTGTACAAATGCTTTGCTGAGGAAACTCAAGAGCTGAAACAAGCTTGGTGATGCTGGAAGGCATAGATAATCATGACAGAGTTTAACTGCAGAGCTGGGAAGAACTTGAGAGATCACAGTGTAATCAACCCCCTCAGTTTATAGGTTTTAGAGACAGGACAAGAACATCAGTTCTCCTAACTCCATACTAAGTACTTTCTTTCTTTAGACATTGCCCAGCTCCTGGAGGAAAAGTTCCATGTTCTGAATAATGCAAAGCAGCAAATAATTTAAGAACATTACCATTTGGCTCTGGAGACGTGGAATAAATTTCCACACTGCCACAGCCCGTTTACTATCCCTGGGTACGTAGCCTCACATTACTATAAAGACATGCCTACATTACCCTGGGAACCCCAACCAATAGCCAGGAAAGGCACACCCAGGGAAAACTAGATAGCTTCAGAAATCCAGCCTGTGATGAAAACATTGCTGCTCTGTAGAAATTCATATGTGGGAGAATCCAGAATTGACTGTATTTTCTTTTAAATCAGAGCTGTATCAGTCACCTTCATCTTTGCAAGCTACACAGCTCTGAAATATCTGCAGGGTTAGTTCTGTGCTTTTCCTCTCTCTAGCACTGGTAGATTTTATGAGATGCAACTTCAACATTTAGAGCTGGATAACAATAGCATTGTAGGTTTGAATATTTAACAGGCAACAAGATTTTCATCACCTCCCATTGTTGTAAGGTTTGCTAGCCCAGCACATGACCTTTCATTTGCATAAAAGATATTCATGAAAACTCTGATACCTGAGGACTATCTCTGCATAATTCTGCTTTTTATAAATATGTACACTTTGATGACTATCTGTTACAGCCTCTTGGACTGAATTCTTTAAAGAGAGAGAGAGAAGTTGTATTATATTCTCTGGGTTGTCACACTGTATTCTACATATGTTACTGAATAAGGAAGTGTTATAAAATAATGAAGTGTTTTTGTAAACTCCCTGGTAAACATCATCATGAATTATGATACACATTGTCTGGATTTCATATTGTAAGACTGCCACTTGATTCACAGTTAGGTTTATACATCTTGTCATGGAAACAGTTTTGGATTTCTTATTTTCTTTTCAGTTCTGATTTTCCTTATGCAAGTTTGCATCTTTTTTTTTTTTTTTTTTTTTGCTTATTATTTTAGTTTGAATGCATTTGCTCTTGCTGTTTGATACATCCTTCTTTTTCTTTCTTTTGTTTGTGCGTGTGTGTGTGCTCTTGGTCCTCCCGTGCATGCCCCATGCGACCACCCCTCTCCCAAGTCAACAAATGCATGCGTACCTTAGTGGGCTGCCACCAGATACAGACCCCGAAGGGAGCAAAACTCCCTCCCCATCTGAACCAGAGGCTAAAAAAGATACCAAAAAGGAATCCAAAAAAAGAAAAAATCCCAAAACCCAGGCAAACCCAGAGCCCAAAAGGTAAGAAGTTATGTGTGTATTGGCTGGTGTTTTGTTACGTCTGTGACCTTCCCCTTCCCCCCACCCCCCATCTATGCCGCAACCTCTACCTCAGCAAACAGCAAGCTTTGTGATTCCTGAAGTCTCTGTTCAAAGGTGCACTTTTTTAAAAACATCCTAGCAATGGACAAACATACCGTGTATTAGGACTGAATTCGAGTCAGGTATTTAGGGACCCTTAAAACGTGTTCGTATTGAAAAAAACTAATTGAGCAACATGTAAACAGAATCATGAGTCAGATTGCTTTTCTTAGGGGTATCTAGTTAGGGGCCTGGTACCTTACCAAGTCATTCATAATAAATAACCCGCACTTTGTAATTTTCAAGTTATGGCTAAGGAGCAAATAAAATGGGTTGGCATAAGATGGGTTTGTACATTTATAGTAGGTCCATCATTTTTAGCAAACCCTCATGAAAGAAATCCACCTTCAAATAATGGTTTATAGTAAAGACACAAAGTAATGTCTATCACTAAATTAATGACAGTAGAATCGTTTATACGATGAGGTCACTTTGAAAGCACTTTTAAGTTCTAAAATTTATGTTTATCCTCTCTTGTTTCCTGTGTCCTTTGGGGATGCTCTCTTTGTGAATTGGTAAAATGGAACATTGGTGGCTTTTATTCCCTTTTAAAATAAATGTACAGTTATTTCCTATGTTATCCTTATGTCCTTCTTCACCTGCCCTATCTCACCCCAAATTAATATGGACATTTTAAAGTTTTGTTTTTGAGGTTTTAAAGTAGATATTCTGACCCTGGCATTGCCAAACAATGCAAAGTTCACAAGGAGGTATGCTCTATGTTTCAGTATGAATTTATTCACTTGAATATTTCTAAGTCCTAAAATATATACAGTTCACTTGTAGGCAGACCACATGAAAATGACAATTTTCACTTCCTAGAGAATGTTGCAGGCTGTCAATCAATGTATGCAAGTCCAATAGTGAAGGTCAAAGAAAGCCCCAATTCCATGGGGACACCCATCTTCTGAACTTGCAGTATACAAGAATGGAGGTAGAGTGGCATTTTGTGTTTCCCTGTGAGGGTCAGACTGCAAGAGAGAAGTAGCTTGCAGCTACTAAAAAAGTGCATTGAGTGTTGTTAGGTGCCTGAAGGATACCACTCTGGCTGCTGTCCAAGGTGCTGCCTTTGGCATGATCAGCATTAAAGCAGAGCAGAGAGCAAACGGCCACACTTGCTGGAGCCTAACCTATCCCTGTGCCTTGAAAAACTACCAAAAGGGATTGTGAAGTGGTACTTTGAGACTTATATACATAAGGGTCTATGTTTGCATTGCATTTTTTAAGGAAGAAGAAATCATAATATTAAATATAGTTGTGTGGAATTCTGTAGTTTACCAAATACTTTCATACATTCTATCTCATTTGCTATAACATTTTCAAGTTAGCTACTTTTACACCCATTTTGCAGGTGATGAAACTGAATGTCTGTAAATTGAGGTGACAAACCCAGATATTGAGTCCAAAGCTCTTCCTCTTTGCACTATGTCATTGCTGTATGTAGATTCTAAAGATTGGAGTATTCGAGCCTGTTCTGCATAAATCTAGGATTATCATATCTCATTTCTGTGCCTCAGTTTTCTCATCTGCAAAATGAGCACATAGAATCATAGCATCTGTAATATCCCATCAACCTCTAAAATTATCTTCTATGGGTTATAATAACAAGTAAAATAGTCCATTGTTAGACTTCATAAAGTTTAATTAAAATAAGGATAATTGCCGCCATTTAATAAGCATTTGCTGTATACCAAGCACTGTGTGAAGTGCTGTTTACACACATTAACTCATTTATCCTTATTGCATCACTGTGAGATCTGTATTATTATTCCCCTCCCCTAACAGATGAGGAGTTTGAGGCTCAGATAAATTCAGTCACTTTCTCCATAGCAAATATGTGTGTGGGCCTAACTCAAACATGAGTATTCCGAATTTGGAGCTTGGATCTGTAACCTCTTTGCCTTACTACCTGCCCAGCACTAGCATTCGTGTATGCTGTGAGATGCAAATTCAGCCATTTGATATGAGTTTCAACATTTCTAGGTGAGATACTGTAGCAGCCATCTGAGTTCAAGACTTTTCTATTTTTATCCTAAAGGTGTCCAAAATCAGTTTGACCCACCTGGTAATTTTGACCTTGGGGAAAAAAGTCAGAGTGTATCTGGAGGTTTAGGCCACCTAAAAGAAGAGTCTCCTTTGAACACCAATTAACAGCCTTATGGTACTGGAAACGGAAACAAAAACATTTTCCTACCTCTTTTACCAGGATGCATGCTCTTTGTGTGTAGAGAGGTTATCTATTCTTTGACCCACAGTAAGAAGGAACTCATAACTCATGGAAACAAATTGGCCTTTAAATGAATTTAACTGAACTATAGAGCCCATTCATTCCTATTGTCATCTCACATGCAACTTTAGATTAGGTGAAAACTAGCTTTTTACCTAATTATTAATTTTTTACCTGTTAATAGCTCAGCAGCCCCATAGGTGGAGGCAAAGCCCGGCCACTGCAGCTGGACATCATTAGTGATCACTCAGGTGCTGGTGACGGAGTTTATCCCACCTTCTCTGAAAGCCTGTGCCCCATCTCTCTGAAACACTAGGCCTAGCTGAATCCAAAACATCGAATCCAAAACAGACAAATCTGCTCAATCAGGAAGATGTTTGCTGTTCATAATCCAGGTGGTGGAAGATACGGAGCCATCAGCATGTTTGGGATTGTTTAGAATAGTGGTTCTCTTCCCCCAGGAATACTTGGCAATGTCTGGAGACCTTTTTTTTAATATTTATTTATTTATCTGGCTGCATCAGGTCTCAGTTGCGGCACGTGGAACCTTCACTGTGGCATGTGGGATCTTTCATTGCAGTGCGCGGGCTCTTCGTTATGGCAGGCGGGCTTCTCTCTAGTGCGGGTCTCTCTAGTTGTGGTGTGCAGGCTCTAGAGTGCACAGGCTTAGCTGCCTCACAGCATGTGGAATCTTAGTTCCCTGACCAGGGATCGAACCCACTTCTGCTGCATTGGAAGGCTTATTCTTAATCACTGGACCACCAGGGACGTCCCTGGAGACATTTTTGATTGTCACACTGGGGAAGGCTGGTGCTTTTGCCATCTGATGGGTAGAGGCCTGGGATGTCTCTAAATATCCTATAACGCAGAGGGCAGCCCCTTGCAAACAAAACTCAAAACATCAAACTTCCAGATGATGGGATGAAATTTCTCCTTTTTACTTGGATTTTGTTTTCTTTTACACAGACGTATTCTGGGTCTAAAGCATGACACTGATTTTCAGCTTGCGCAGGGGTTGTCACACTCTAGTGTGGATGTAAATCACATGGGGGGTTTGTTAAAAGGGAGACTGTGAGGTCCCATCCTCAAATAATTTGATTCATCAAGTCTTAGATGGAGCCAGGCATCTGCCCTTTTAATCCGGTTCCTCCCCAGGTGTTTCTAAGGCATTTGGTCTTCAGATCCTGTTTATTCAAGGCCTTGGTGGTCTAACTTGTCTGCACATTGGAATCACTTAAAGAGCCTAGAAAATGCTGATGCCTTAGCCCCAGCTGCAGAGGTTCTGATTTAGTTAGTCTAGGATATGGCCTAAGTACCATGGTTTTAAAATCTTATATGTAGCAACATTTAAGAACCACTGATTGAGGGAATGTTAGTTTGGACTAGCTCTTTAAAGCTGAACCCATTTTCTCAAAGAGAAGGGAAAGAAAAGGAAAATGTGAGTATGTTCAGCTGGTTGCACTTGGCGATCATCAGATCCACAGATGTAAATCGCTATATCTTCTAATTTTTAAATCAGCTCCTAAGGTTGCAGTACTTAATTTTCACCATAATATTTTTAGTATTCTTTCTAGATGACATTTAGATTAACATCACTTTGGTCACTGTCCCACAGTGACAAGGCAATCAGACAGCTCCGATGATTGCAAGTTGCGTCAATGTTCCTTGGATCCCTTTATTATTGGGATTGGAAATTTTTCTCATTTACATTATTATTTAACATTTCTTGAATGCCAGTGCTGCTCTTCACATATGGCCTGCGGAGAAAGTACATTGTATCAGCAATTAACAAATCCATAATGCCAACCGCCCCAATCCAAAGTAAGCTGCATAGATTAATGAGTCTGTAAGCAGATGTAAGAGGGCATGAGTCCTAAAAATCTCTGAAAATGTATCCAAGGATTCTTCTGGGAGATGTATTTGGAGCCAGGGTGCTGCTTGTGTGCAGAGACCATGCGATCCCTGTGGCTTAAATTTGAGTAACTGAACACTCAGATGGAACTCCCTTTTTCTCCTCTGTTACTCCATCAGGTTCCCTAAGTCAGTAAGTGGTTCCATCCACCCAGTTGCCCAAAATAAAACCTTGGGAGCTGTCCTTGACGTCTCCTCCCTCAGCATATCCCAAGGATTCAGTTACCATGCCCTGTCAGTGCCCTTAAATCTCTCTCAAGTCCATCTACTTCTCCTTCTCTTTTATGCCACTGCCAGAGTTCAGGTCTCTATCGTCTCTCTCCTGGACCACAGCAATTGCTTTATTGACCATGTCCTTACCTCCAGTGTGGGTCCCTCACTCCCAGTCCATGTCACCTAATGGTTTCCTTTATTTCTCTTTTGGGAATGCCTATCTGGAAGTAAATGAGTCATTTTATATCTGTATATTTTTTCCTCCTTCTCCAGTTTCTCCTTGCCTTCCTCCCTTTCTCTCTCTCTCTGGGTTACACACACATACACCCATCATGACATCATGTCTGATGCTTTGTAACTCTCCCTCCCCAAAAGGTAGAGAAAAGACTGTAGCAGGGTGGTTCTGTTTTACCAGCCTGTGAATACAGCAGTCTGGTTGCGGGCAGGCATGGATGGGGGTTGACAATGACATTCACATTCTTGGTCTCATGTTACACACAGACACAGGCATTATTGCACTTGTGGACAGGAGCACGTGGCTGGGTGGCCTCCCAACTCTGAGCAGATGGTGTTGGCCTTATGCGTGACTCTGTCATGCTCTCTGAATCCTAAAGAACCAGCTTCACCTAATTGGAAGCACTTCTAAGAAGGAGAGGGGAAGAAGTCTAAACACATTTCAAGTAAAATTCTGCATCCTAAGAAAAATTCCCTTTAGAGCTTATATTCTTACTTTTAACCCATGTGACTCTCTCCCTGGTGGAAATTTGTCCCGTGGCAATAGCATATTTTCCACTGCAGACACAAAATCTGATGAAATGAGCTGAATCATCTATCCCATTGGTGCAATCTTTCTGGCCCATAACAAACCATCCAAATAATGCTCATTTTCCTTCTAAAATTCCACCAGTGTGTCCTCATGCTGTGGTTATTAGTTCATTGTTGTAAAAACATATTTTCAGATGTCACACCCTTTTCAGGGTAGACATGATACCCAGAAGCTACACGTATTACTGCTCTGAACACCCAGAAGTCTATACATAAGGTCATAGGGTGTTCAGGGTGGAATTAAAAACCTAATTATCTATGTTTGTCTAGAAATAAAGAAACCCACCTCTTCACTTAGCGCTCAAAAAGAAAAATCTATGTACACAAATTTTGGATATTGGTCCTTTTGGGGAAAGAAATATGTACTTTCCTGCGATGCTACATTTTATACCATTTCTCTAACCATCTGTTGGGTTCTTGCTTCGTTCAGTACCTGGGCAGAGCCTGAACCACTTTGACTCATGTGCTTGTGCCAATAGCATCCACATTCTGTGAGACTGTTCAGAGGGAGAGACTTCTTCATCACTCCCATCCTTCTAAGAGAGTGAAGACACCTTCTGATGTTGTTGGGTTATAGCTACATGTTTAGAGAAGCAGTAAACAAGTCAGAAAAGACCTGACTTGTGTATTTTTGCCCTCTCCTAGCCTCTTTTTCAAACTGAGTAAAGCCAACCTCAAGAAGCTTCAAGGCGCATTTGTAACATTGTAGAAACTGCTTGTTGTTGCTCCCTGTCTTACTCTTTGTGATACAAACACTTTGATATATTTGTTTTAGCAGCGTGTCTGAGCCCCAGGGCATCAGGGCATAATTAGAAAAGGGCGCGGGCTGGAGGGAAAGGAGAAGGAAAGGATAAGTCTGGGCTTTCATAATGAAGCAGTGACTATGGGACGTGAGAGTCCTAATTACAATTTATAATTAACCTAGAGATTATACAAACCCTCCAGATGAGCAAGTGGGGATGTCTCCTTTTGAGATGACAATGCTTTGCTGCAGTCCTGAACGTATAGCTATTAACCACTTGAAAGAGACAAAGGACAATATTCAACACTAGGATTAAATTCAGAAGTATCATTCTAAAAGTTGTAAGGATTAAGAATTGCTAGAAGAAGTCAATTTGAAAAAAAAGAGAGAGAATGAGAGAAGTTGAGAGATTGTGTTTGGTCTAAACATTCCATTTGGGGACCATTACAAGGAACGGCTACTAAAATATTCGATTCCACTCTGACCCTTTCAGCGCTCATGTTTCCGGGCTGGAACAATTTTCTAGCAAGTAGGATTCCGTTATCATGCTTGTTTAAGGACAGTTTCATGGATCCGTAATGCGGTCTGCAGGCATGCATCCATTTGGAGAGAGAGAATATATCATGTTTACGGTGCCTGCACCGGCATATGTGGACATTTGCATTTGGAGAGAAAGTATATTCCCTCTTCAGCTGGAGTTTTACCCCTTGTTGGTAGTGATTGGAGCTTAAAGCTGGCTGTATGCAGAGAGGTGGACCAGACACTCTTTCCTCTTTTGTTGAATTCACACATTTCTTTTTACACTGGATTCTACACTTGATCACCAGATAGATGCAATGGCAGAAGACATCTATCACTGTATGCTTTGAATTAATGTAGTAACCTGACCTTCTTGAAAAGATAACCTTACCTTCCAAACAGAGACTCTGTGGCCCGGCTTTCAACATACTATGGAGAACACTGTTAGCAGGATAATTAAATGGCAGAACTCTGGGTGCCCACCTGCGTATTATGTAGCAAGAATTTAACGACCTCAGAGAGGTCAATTCACTTTCACAAAACACAATGTAGCTTGAATTCTTTGGCTCAAATGTTCCTACTTAATTTCAGATATCAAAATAAAGTGTTTCGCATTAAAAGCCTCGTGCTTAATCATACTGGATTTATCCTACAATAGACATTAATTAACAAGCCCTTGCTCAGAAACAGTTGGGGAAAGGGAGAAGGATTTGCATAAGTAGTCCTAAAGTGTGGGCAGCCGGGTTAGGGTCATTTTAATCTGACAAAAAAAGAAAAAAAAAAGAAGAAACAGAAAAACACAACTCTAGATGTATTATTATTTGTGACATGGCTCAAGATGGGAGGCTGTGAGGAGAGTGAAGATGACAGAACTGGTGCTAACCACTGTGACAAGAACTTGAAGAGCAGCCGACGTGACATCTTTCCTATCGTGCTGCCGAAAATGTCAACTTTGTGAAGGACAGTGAGAAAATGGTTTGCCGAAAACTTGAAAGGTGGATTCCAGAGATGCCTGCTGTGTCAGATGCAATATAGTCTGCCGTGGCCCGAGAGACCCACTTCAGGCTCTGATGTTGGCCTGCAGGTGGGAGAGCTTCCAGCCTTCGACATGGCTCCAAAAATGGCTGCACTTGACCTGCATATTGTCTCAAGTTTGCGGGATCATGATATACAAGAAGTGAGTGGTTAGCCAGTGTGCAGTTAGGTAGAACCAGTGACCAGGGACTACGTTTCCTTGTCGTGTGTGTGTGTGTGTGTGTGTGTGTGTGTGTGTGTGTGTGTGTGTGTGTTTCTAAAGCTAGGTTCAAAGGCATCAATGCTTCTACTAAAATTGGGAGCCTGGGAAAGCAGGGGAAGTGTGCTTGATGAACTTATATCAGTTACAGAGAAGTAACCAAAACTACCTCTGGATAATTTAAGCAAAAGGGAGTTTATGGGGATGATGCCAGGAGCCTCAAAGAAAGGGAAGGGAAACTGGAATCAAGGCAGCAACAGAAAAGTAGGAAACAGGATCAAAGCAGTGGTCCAGTCCTTACCTGCATGTTAGAGTAACCTAGGGAGCTTCAACCTGACAATGTGTCAGCCCAGCTACAGACACATTGAATCAGAGCTTAAGGGTAGGACCTCTCAAAGCTCTCTCCTGGTTCTAATATACAGTCATAGGTTAAGAACTACCAACCTAGGAGGACAAGCTGGGCAGGGCACAGCTGCTGGGATGAGCAGACTCCACCTGTTTCTTTTATCCTTGCACCATCTATTTGATGTGAAGGTTCCAGGGAAGAGTGTCCAATTGGCTGCGTGTAGTTCATTGTCCAGCTTAGGTGTACAGTGACCACCCAAGGGAGGAGCTGGCCTGTAGGAAGCCTTCAGCATTGACAGCAGGAGAGTAGGCACCTTAATTTACATACAGTGCAGCAAAGGTCATTCCTCTAAAGGAAACTTGAGTGCCCCCAGCAAGTGGCAGTGGACCCTAAGAAGTGCAGAACCACCAGCAGAAAATGTACCAGTCAGGATACAGGAGGACAGAGGATTCAGGCTGCTAGACACGTGTTCTGAGTAAAGACATCTCACCCTGGGATTTGCTAGGTAGGAGTTTAAAAAATCCAGCTTCAGCCCTCCTCTTCGCTCATTCTTCGTGATTCCTTAAGTGTTAGAAGTATTGAGAAAGGAACAAGATGCAGAGCCAGTTTTATGACAATTATAGAATCACCCCCAAATGTTTCCAGAACAGAGATACAAAAGCATGGCTTCTAAGAGACACCAATACAGTTCTTCTATTTATTTTGCAGCCAGCACTGCTTGGAATGGCACCTTGGAAACAGTGCAAATGGCGTTTTTGGAAGGGGTTGCTAGCTTCGTAAGTGGACCATGTACTTCTCAGAGAAGATCTCTTGTTCCAAATTCACTCAATCCAAGGGAAATTGGGAACCCTAGATCCAGAAATACCCTTTCATGCATTCAGCCACCCACCAAATATTTTCTTGCTCTAAGGCAGAGGTTCTCAAAGTAAGGTTTCCCGAACCAGCAGTACCAGAGAACTTGTCCGAAATGCCAGTGCTCAGGCGCCACCCCAGATCTACTGAATCAGACACTCCGAGGTGCCTCAGCAGTCTGAGTTGTCACAAGCTTTCCGGGTGATTCTGAGGCAGGCTCAGGTGGCCACTGTTCTAGGGAAAGCATTTTATAGCTTCTGTGAGAACATTGCTCCCTGTATATTAAAGCAGGATTTTTCAGTTGGTTGATCCAAAGAAATCTACCTAAATGTGTACAATTAACACTGACAAATTTTAGGGGTCAGTGGAAAAGAAATCGATGTTTGACAGAATTTTCAATAATAACTATGAGAAATCAAACCCCCCACAAAGGATATTTTTGCTTTTTAACTGATAGAGTGACAACCTGCGATCTTGGACAAATTATATTTTTCCTACACATCTTTCCCTCAGTTTGTAAAATAACATCCCCTGTTACCAGTATCATTTCAGAGCCATTCTGGCAATTACAAATAAATGTGCATTGGGCGTCTCAATTGTGATGTGTTTTATCACCTGTTTTTGTTGGTGAACTCTGCACTGTGTGTCTTACAGACTCAGATTGGTTTGTTTCATTTATTTTAAAATGAAACTATTCACACTGACATACACGATTAAGCAGCAGATTTAAAAACAGATGACAATAATTTTTAGTTGTTTACCTTTCTTGAATAGGGAGATTAGCAGTGTTCACAAAGTAGTCCAAGGAGACGTGGAGGCTGCCATGTGATACCTTTAATAATTACAAACCCGAAGCATCAGAACAAAAGGGGGAAAAATCATCAGATTTTATAATGCCCTTTGTAGTGAGAATTATAAGAAAGCCAGGCACACGTTAATGTTCAGTTTTTATCATTTCAAACATGAATCTAAGAGCTGCCTTCTAATTGCCTAATTGCCTTAGAAGGCTTGTTGGGTAAGGAAGGAATGATTTTCTTCACAGAGAGGTTTATTTCCTAATAATGGACACAGTCATCTCTGGGCTGCCTATGTTAAATGGTTTTCAGGCTTTTCCCTGTGATCTATAAACTCCTCTCTGAATTGTACCTTATATTTAATAGCATTTTTCTCTGGCTTAATTCCCTGCTAAGAAACTAAATGCTTAAAATGGCTCTACTTCCCCCATATCGACTGTGTGCATATGCACACACGCCAATTGTATAAACGTGTGTTCAGTGCCTTAGCAAGCTGAATTTTGTGTAAACAAAATCCAAAAGCCACAGCTAAAGGAAGTTGTAGATTATAACAGGAACACGCGACGTGACTACAGAAAGTGTCACATGTATTTTGTGGGGCCAATGAATTCATCCTGAGATTTAACTACAGATTTGTGGGCATTTCGTGTTTAAATAATTTTTAAATTTCATAAGTTAACCTTTGAAATTTTTCCTAAAAATCGGAAAATAAGGGCACATGTATAGATTCCAACAGCCTACCTGTTATTTACCATTTTGGCTTTAAGTTGAGGAGGGTGGGAAGAAATGGCCTGTATAGGATTTTTACTGTTTTGAGGTATTTTCTACAAAATATGGGAGGGGAAGTTTTTTCTTTTTTCAAGTAGGGCATTTTTAGTACTTAAAAAAGAAGAGAAGCTGACCAATAAACCCCTAACAGGAGGTACACTGCTATCATTTGCCAAGTCTTTTGTGCAGTCAGACTGGTCTAGTATTCAGGATTTTCCCAACTGCTGCTGGATCCTTGAGAAGGCCTATAAATAAGACCATTTGTTTGGTCTCAAGATGACTTGCATTTGCAAACTGAAGAATGTTCCAATAGAAGTTTCATGGTGACGCACCAATCTGCAAACTGGCTCAGCCAGTAGTCAAAACAAGTCACTACAAGATCTGGGGAGCTGAAGACTTTGAATGGGTCAGATTAACCTACGTCTAATTTGGCACAGATAAATTTGGGCTATAAATATGCAGCCTTCCTTTGTATTTTCAACTTGAATGGGCCAAAAGAAATAAGTAAAATGTGTGTGACTTATTGGTGATTCAGAAACATGAGAATACTGTGATTAAACTGAAATTCACTTATTTATGCCAGGGTCATTCTTTGTATTAAATGAGCAATAGCTTGCTAAGATTGAAAAATAGCCTATGTGATTTGTGCTTTTTTCCACCTTTATTGAGATATTGACATACACCATATGTAAGTTAAAGTTGTACAGTGTGGATGATTTGATACGTATATTGTAAAATGATTACCACAATAAGGTTAGTTAACACCTACATCCCTTCATAGAATTACCATGTGTGTGTGTTGATAACATTTAAGATCTACTCTCTTGACAGCTTTCAAGTAAATAATACCGTACTGTTAACTATAGTCACCATATGATATATTAGATCCCCAGAATTTATTCCTCTTATAGCTGGAAGTTTGTACCCTTTGACCAACATCTCCCCATTTCACCCACTCCCCAGCCCCTGGCAACAACCATTCTACTCCCTATTTCTGAGTTCTGCTTCTTTAGATACCACATATAAGTGATATGTGTTTATCATACACATATCATTGTTTATCTTACTCTGTCTCATTTATTTCACTTAGCGTAATGCCCTCAAGGTCCATCCATGTTGTCACAAAAGGCAGGATTGCCTTTTTTGTGGCTGAATAATATTCCACTCTGTTTATATCCTTTATCCGTTCCATTCATCTGTCAATATATAATATTGCCAACAAACAACTTAGGATGTTTCCCTGTCTTGGCTGTTGTAAGTAATGCTGCGATTAACATGGGGGGGTGCAGGTATATCTTCAAGATAGTGATTTCCTTTTTTTTTTTTTTCAGATTTATTCCCAGAAGTGGGGTTGCTAGATCATATGGCAGTTTTATTTTTAATTTTTGAGAAACCTGCATTCTGTTTTCCATAGTGGCTGTACCAGTTTACATTCTCACCAACAGTGCACGAGGGTTTGTTTTTCTCCGCAGCCTCACCAGTACTTATTTGTTGTCTTTTTGTTTTGAGAACAGCCATTCTCAAAGTATGGAGTGATATCTCATAGCAGTTTTGATTTGTATTTCCTTGATGATTAATGATGTGGAGCATCATTTCATGTACCTGATGGCCATTTGTATGTCTTCTTTGGAAAAATGTCTATGTCCTCTGCCTATTTTTAATCCAGTTGTTTGGAGGGGTTTGCTATTTTTTTATGAGTTCCTTCTATATTTTGAATATTAACCCCTTAACAGATAGTTGGTTTGCAAATATTTTCTCTCATTCCATAGGTTGTCTTTACATTTTGCTGTGCAGAAGCTTTTTAGTTTGCGAAAGTGTCACTTTTTTGTCTCGTCTATTTTGCTTTGTTGTTTGTGTTTTTGGTGTCATATTCAAAAAAATCATTGCCAAGACCAATGTCAAAGAACTTTTCCTCTGTATTTCCTTCCAGGATTTTTACAGCTTCAGGTATTACATTTAAGTCTTTAATCCATTTCGAGTTCTTTTTTGTGAATGTTCAAAGATAAGGGTCCAGTTTCATTCTTTTGCATGTGGATATCCCGTTTTCCCAATGCCATTTACTGAAGAAACTAACCTTTCTCCATTGAGTATTCTTGGCTCCCTTGTCAAATATTAGTTGACCATATATGCGAGGGTTTATTTCTACACTCTCAACTCTGTTCCATTGGTCTATATGTTTGTTTTTATGACAGTACCATACTGCTTTTTTTGTTTGTTTGTCTGTTTGTTTTAATTATTTATTTAATTGGCTGTGTTGGGTCTTTTTTGCTGTGCGTGGGCTTTCTTTCAGTTGCAGTGAGTGGGGGCTACTCTTCATTGTGGTGTGCGGGCTCCTCATTGCCATGGCTTCTCTTGTTGCGGAGCACAGGCTCTAGGCATGTGGGCTTCAGTAGTTGCAGCACATGGGCTCAATAGTTGTGGCTCACAGGCTCTAAAGTACAGGCTCAATAGTTGTGGCGCACAGGCTTAGTTGCTCCGCAGCACGTAGGATCTTCCTGGAGCAGGGATCCAACCCGTGTCCCCTGCATTGGCAGGTGGATTCTTAACCACTGCACCACCTAGGAAGACCCTACCATACTGTTTTGATTACTACAGGTTTGTAATATAGTTTGAATTCAGGAATTGTGATGCCTTCAACTTTGTTCTTTCTCAGGATTGCTTTGGTTATTTGGGGCTTTTGTGATTCCTTACAAATTTTAGGATTTTTTTTCTATTTCTGTGGGAAAAAAAAATCCCATTGGAATTTTGAAAGGGATTGCATAGAATTTATAGATGGCTTTGTGTAGTATGGACATATTAACAATATTAATTCTTCCAATCCATGTACACAAGATATCGTTCCATTTACTTGAGTTTTCTTCAATTTCTTTCATCAAGGTTCTTGTAATTTCTACGATGTCTTGTAATTTGTTCTTTAGTTAATATATGAGTGGTTACATCTGTAATTGTAAGTTGGAAAGTGAGTCATTTAACAGCATTTACCTCTGGGAGGGATAGACACTTATAGGACATCTGGTTTTCGTAAGAGTTTGTGTGTATAATTCAGGAGTCCCAAACCTAAGTGCCTACAAGAGAAACAGGTAATGTAAATTAGAGGTGTGGACCAGGAAAGGAAGAAGCTGCTTTTGTTGCCCCTTGCAACAAAGTGCCAGTTGTTTCAAAATTTCCAGAGAATTGTATTACAAAACTTTCCTAATTTAAAAAAATGTTGGCAAGCAGTTCAGAATTTCAAAAGGCTGTGAGCCAAACAGAACAGGTCTAGAAGCTGGCTTTAACCTGCAAGCCTCCCCTTTGTACATTTTACCGTTTCACAATAAATGAGCGACAGCTCTGCAAATGTCTCCAAATGATAGCCTCAAAATACTCCATCCCCTCTAGTCGCCAGCACTGAAAAGCAGGACTTCTCCTAAGGTCACATTGATCACTGTAGTTGTTCTTCTAAAATGGACAGTTTCCTCCTGCTAGAGATTTGATTTGATGGTGTCAGCATATGAGGTTCCCATCACCTCATGACATGTCTTCTTTCAGGCCTGATGGAATTGGAACTGTGACTGTTGAAGAAAAGGAACGTTTTGAAGAAATCAAAGAGAGACTCCGAGTTTTGTTGGAAAATCAGATTACACATTTTAGGTAAGGATCTGGGGTTAAAGGGCTTTTTAGAAATATGAGACTGGGGAGGGGCAAATTAAGAGTTTGATTTGGTAAAACTGTATATCTATTAGAGATACACTGGATATTCAGAAATAGCTGAATGAGGACCTACTGTATAGCACACAGAACTATACTCAATATTTTGTAGTAACCTATAAGTGAAAAGAATCTGAGAAATTATATGTGTATGTATATTTATGTGTGTGTGTATAACTGAATCACTTTGCTCTACACCTGAAACTAACACAACATTGTAAACCAACTATACTTTAGTAAAAAAATAAAAGAGAAATAGTTGAATGAATAAGCCAACCAAGACAGGAATCCCCAATATCCAGGAGACTTGGAAATCTTAAGTGTATTTTGTTTCCACTTAAAAGAACAAAGCCCTCTTTGTGTAAGCTGACCCTGGTCATCAGTCTATCTAAAAAATCTACTAAAATGTTGAATTTGATGCTTCTTCAAGGTTTTCAAATACAACAGTGAAAAATCCTGTGAATCAGTTCTCATAGACAGGAAAGGAAGGCAGTGGTACCCAGAAGAGCATCTCCACTTTCCCCATTACCTGGAAACAGGACTAGTGGGCTATGTGGGGAAAGGAAGAATCTTGGATGAGCCTTGACAGTCTCACTTCCCTATAGCTTGAGACAGCCAGAGGGTCTGGGCTTGAGCCTTACACCACACAGCCCACTTCTCCCTTAGAGTAAATTCGATATTTTTAATGCTGCACTGGTGGTTCCGAATCAGAGATCTTGGAATAGGAACTCATCAATAGTAAGAGCATTTATAATAGCGTAGTAAATAGTTCCTATTTATTAAATGCTTCCTGTGTACCAGATAGAGAACTAGAGACTGGATAAGCATGAACTCATTTTTTTTTTATTCTCAGGACAGTTTTTTAAGGTAGTTATTATAATTCCCATTGAAACAAGGAGTAAACTGAGGCTGAGAGAGGTTAAGTAACTTGCCCCAGGCCACTCATCCAGCAAATGGAAGAAGTGACATACATACATAGGATAGTCTGGGTTTCAGTAGCCTGTCCTGCTCCTTTTGTACCATGAGGAAGAGTGTCTTGAAAGGCGTATGATAGCCTGACATAGTCACTAGAACTGTTAGTGGTACCTGACCTAGTTCTATCTGTGCCATCGAAACCTTCCTGGATGAAGCTTTACTGGTCATACACTCTATGCAAGGTACATTGCCAATAACAAAAGATCAAATAACAATTAAAAACTATAGTCAAGGAAGAACAATTAGAATCATGAATTTGCTCAAAATACACTCCCATATTTCCTGTCTTAATCCTTTGGGGATTTAGGTAAGTGTGTTTGAAGTTTAGCCTGTTTCAACTAGTATTTTTGAATGCTGTTCTCAATGATTTTATATATAAGGTCACATTTGAGCCAACAAATGGTTCTCCTTCACAATAGAAATCTAAACAGAACCTATGTCATCACTGGAAATATTCTTTTCTGCTGCAGACATTTGCAGGGTCTCTCTTTAGTCATTATTCACACATACATATATATACATTATATACACACATATATGGTGTGAATTCAGATTAGCATAACACAACGTGACAAAATAAAAAGCATTTTCTGTTCCTCAGAGAGAGTTGCCATAGGAATTAAGTTACAGCATATTTCATGCTAAAATGTTATCGATTCGGGCAACCTGAACATTTTTCTGTCTTTTTTAGGTATTGCTTTCCATTTGGCCGACCTGAAGGTGCTTTGAAAGCTACCCTCTCACTCTTGGAAAGGGTAAGAGTGACAGTAAAAGACAGATGATATATACACAGAGACACGAACATCATTGTAATGAAATATTGTGGTTGAATGACATAGTTTGTAATGTCTAAAGGGTTTGTTTACCATTCATCAAATATCAGAATAAATATGAAGAAATTGCCAAAATTCTAGATATTTTATCTCCGGACTCTCAAATAATTAGAATATATTGAAGACGTGCTCCTTGCCCTTCCATGATTCATGGACAGGCTTTGGATTCCTAACTATGCACTGGAATTTTTAATTTTCCCTTTAACAATGGTACTTGATCCGTATTAAGTTACAAACAGGGACTCACAACTAATTTTAAATTGAATTCTTTAAGTATAAGTGAGTAACACATCTCGTTGAACCATCTTAAGAACCTAGTTTTTCCACCTATAGGTCTTGATGAAAGATATTGTAACCCCAGTGCCACAAGAGGAGGTAAAAACAGTCATCCGTAAATGTCTAGAGCAGGCTGCTTTAGTCAACTATTCTCGGCTATCAGAGTATGCCAAAATCGAAGGTAAGGCCCCCTTCTGCCCCCAATTTTTAATTTAAATTTTGATATGCCTCCCTGGGGAAGTCTCTCTCTTTTCTGACGGGCACCAGAAAACAATGGCCCATCTCTGTATGTTAAGCTGAAACTTGAAATGTGATAGCTTCCTCAGCTGTGGCCACATAAATGAATGCAAGAACAAGAGCTCAGGAAACAGTCTTTGTAGGGAAGGGTATTGAATATAGGATGTTATATGGAGTCTGTGTTGGCCCTGCCTTTGCTCTGTGGCTGATGTTTTTCTATGAAAGAGTTCTGTAGGATGACTACCTTCTTTAAATAGAGGAGAACAAAAGAGTTTGTTGTCCACAGTTGATAGCACTGGAAGTAAAACAAGAATAAAGCAACATCAAGATTTTGCTTAACTCCTTCTTTCCCCTTGAACATATCTTGTCTCTTGGTAGCGTTGCAAACTTGATGGCAGGTTAGTGTCCGGCTCTCTCCGATGACTCCTGGTTTGCTTTAGATCTTGTTCAGTCTTGTTACTCCAAACCTAGGATGGTTGCTATCACTGCCCTGGTCACTAATGACCAAGTAATCGCCCAAAGGCACTTTGAGTCCACTCTACTTGAGAAGATACGGTTCTTTGGGACCTGTTCATTTGCAAAGATATTAATCACTTTTCATTGTTACCCTGTTGGCTGCTATAGGGTGATTTGAAAACCACACCAAACTTGACTCATGGTGTAAGTGTATAAATGTGGAAGTTCTGTGTGCAAAACTCAGTGTGTCCGCATTCTGGAATCCGGTGTTCTCTCATGTGCACCACCCAGCTGAAACCAGCAAATACCCACTGTCTGCCTCCAGAACATGACTGGGGAAAAAAAAAAATAAGAGAGACCTAATCAACTACCAAAACCCTGTCACTTACCCTGCCAAAGTCGTTGTTTCCTTAGAGAATTAGGTTAAGATCATGTCAAATTTGCAGTGTTCTGTACATTCCATGTCCTCCCTCTTTCAATTTTGTCTGTCTGACAATGCAAATTGTGTACCAGTGGTAATGAATTTGTTGTTATGCATCCAGGGAGAAACACTTAAGAATTGGGCACTAAAAGGATGTTTCATCAACTCTTGACTTGGTAATGAGTGACAAAAATAGAGGAACAAGATCGCTAAAGCACTATATTAGCAAATAATGATTCCAGCATTTATCTTCCCAGGACATAATGATTGGTTATATTTGTTAAAGTCAACCAGGTACCTAGTAATTCTAGGAAAGGCCAGAGATGGGATGGGATCAAGAAACGTTCGGTTGCCATGTCTGCTGCCTCGTACGTAGGTCTTGGTCTAGCTATAACTAGTCTTTTGGTAAGATCTGCTCTCTTCTTTCAGATAAATATATGCAAAAATAAACTTTAAGATCTGTAAGTAAAAATGCATTCATTTCCAAAGTAGATCAGCTGGTCTGTAATTTCCTTTTGTGCCTCAATTCTTCTTGATTGTGTTAATTATCTTCTGCACTGTGACTTTTAGGTCTGGGGATTCTTTGAAGAAACCAATCTTTTTTTTTCCAACTCTCTTTTCAGAGAAGTACCTCATTCCGCACTACCTGCTCTCTTCCGCTTCTCTCCTTCCTTGTCCGTGATTGGCTCAGCCACTTTTTGACGTTAACCTCTGCAAAAGTGGCTGTGACACCAATTTCAAAGCATGCTGGGATTGTTAATTCAGACAACCCAACATCCTCTGGCTGCATGTATCAGGTTTTCTTTCATGAACATAGTCCACCACAGGCTGAGACGTGGCAGCTTTAAAGACGTTCCTACCAGACAGCTTTCTTTTACAAGGTTCTGATCCTACCCCCAGAAAAGAAATCTTGCATTTTTGACATTTGAGCTTCTCTGCGACCATTAACAGCTTAGCTCCCTGAGAATGTTGGAAAGAAGTTGCAGTAATATTACTGGAGACTATGTTTATGAAGAAATACCTCAAGAGCCTTAGATACTAAAGTCTGAAATCCTTAGTATCTTGGAGCCTTCAGTCAATGAAATTCTGTTTCCCTTTATCCATGATGTTTTCGGTCATTGTATTCTTGCAAATAATTCTAAAGAGACGTGTAAAATCATGGTCACAATCTCTCTCGTGACTCACGGCATGCTGAATGGTTAATCCAGTAGATCTCCAATTTTGAAACTCCTTTTTCTTTTATCCTGTGTTTATCCCAAAATATTCTGTGGCTATTTTCCTTTGAGCTAATGTAACGTTTTCCTCTAACCTATGACCTTTGACCTCTTGACCTCTGACCTAAGCCTCTTGCATGCCCAAATCCTCTTTTATAGGGAAAAAGAGAGAAATGTATGAGCATCCTGTCTTCTGCTTGGCCTCCCAAGTGATGGATTTAACCATTCGTGAGTACCTACCACCTCCTCGCCATGCTGTCTTCACTCTTTCCGTTTTCATTATTTCAAGAAAATGCAGATCCAAACCAACTCACTCTCCTTGCTTCAAGTTTTTTAGCGTTGGCTTGTCTGTTGATTCTGTCTGTGACGCCCAGTGTGAGAAGTCCAGTCATTTTTTATCAGCCTAACACAGGTTAGACGATTAAGCCATTTGTGTGTGATAAACTCGGATTTGTCTGTAAGTGTTTCAGTTACTCTCTGTCTGTGACCTGAATGCATTTTTACTTTGCTTGTGTGTAACCCCGTTTGTAAAGTGCTTGTCACTGGTACACAATCAGAAGGTAGCAGCCAGGCGGGGAGCAGTGCGTCAGGTGCCAGGTAAAGGACAGTTGGGGCAAACCCGTGCTTTCTTTTCCGTGTTTAAGATGTCAAACTATTGTGGGTAGATCACACCGGGTGGTCCATTCTCTGTAAAAATTAGATCTGATATGCCTCATGTCTGTTCTCGCACAAGCTGGGGAGCTTTTCCTTGTTCTTTCTGGAGATTTGGACTTGTCCTCGTCCTCTAAGCTCTGGCTAGAACATAGGACTTAATTGTCACTCGGAGAGTTCATGTATGTGTCATAGCTTGATTTCCCATTAAAATTAATTTTACTAATTTTCTATTTGTGCAGCATTTTCCACCTCTGTGAAGGAGCCTTTTTTGCTGCCCCCCCCCCCCCACTTCCGGGCGGTGGGAACTCAAGGGCAACTTTTTCTTTCCAAGATCATGTATCACACATAAGTGGGGGGCATTTTGGTTCACTTGCTCATTAATCCTGCATATGTGTTCTTGTTTCCCTCTCTCTCTTCTCTCCTTGTCGTGCTTTCTCTTTCAAATAGAGAATCAAAAGGACGCAGGTGAACCAATTGTATATGCATTATAAACTATCAGGACTGTTGAATTATATTTAGTTTTTGTTTCTGTTTTTGTTTTTTAATAGCTCCTTAACGTATGTACTCCCAAAGACTGATGTGGAGTTGCAATGATACTTAAGGAGTTAATTTGTGCTGTCTAACCACATCTCATGCCCACTAGGTGTTGACCTGTATAGAGCAGAATTTCTTGTAAAGGCATAAGCTTTGAAGGAACAGAACTCTGGTTGGCTGTGGCACTTCATGTCATCTCTGGTTTCAGGATTCCAGTGATTTGGCCTCGTGTTTTTTTTCTTTTTTAAGTGAATGAAGCAAACGAATCTTCCTTTTTGTGTTTCATTTCTTTTTCCTGTTTTCCGCCCTATTGAGAAGTTTGTGTTCTTTGATGAATGTTTATTGGCCAAGGCAGAGAGGAGCTGTGTCCATGTTGGTCTCGTGTGTATCACGTGATGAGGCAGGATGCACGCACAGGTGGCTCAGTAGGGGACGTTGCTAGAAGTTTCACGAGAGGAAAGCCCTTAACCGTGTTCTGGCCTTGGCAGTTTTCTTCTTGTTTGGTCCCCAAATTTCTGAGTATATTTTGAGGAAAGCTCAAACTTAAAACTTTAATAAATATATAGTGTAGATCATGGTTTTACGGTCTAAAGGATTCTCCAAAGATAATTATCATTTGATCAGAGTTCAATGTATATCAAATCAAGTCAGAAAGCATTTTTGAGCACATGCCATGCACCAGGCTAGCAATAAGTATTTGAAGACTCACAAGCCTGTGTTCAAGGCATACAAGCTCTTCTCTCCCTGGAAGGGAAGGTGTTCATTCATTCATTCATTCATTCATTCGTTAGACAAGGCTTAATGGGAGCCCACCACGTGCCAGGTACAGTGGCAAAAGCCAGGGACAGCTTACCCTTGTGGAGCATAAGTGTCAATGGGTACATAAGGGTAAATTACAAATTCAGTATGCAGCAACACCGATCGGTAGAGTTGTGTGTAAGAGGGCCTCGTCAGAAAGCCACGGAAGTCTTCACACTAATGGCAAGCCTGAACGTCATCTTGAAAGATGAAATAGAATCAGTGGAAAGGAGATGGGGTTGGAACGTAGAGAGGCATCATAGATAAAGGGAGTAACATGTGCCAGTACATAAACCTGTAGAGTTCATCGAAATAGCTAAAGCTTATTCAGTGTGTATTACATGCCGGGTGCAGCATGCCAGGACTTTATACTTATCACTCACGTAATCCTCAAAGTCCATCATGCGTCAGCTGCTACTGCTGTTCCCATTTTAGAGGTGAGCAAACTGAGATATGCAGAGGCTAAATAACACGCCCCTAGAAGATCAAGTGAAGCTAGAGTCTTCTTAAGAGTAAGCAAAGCCAGCATCTGAAGCCAGGTAGAGGCCACACTCTGAACTAGTCTGTAATTTAGTGTAGTTGCACAACAGGGTGAAATGATGGCAGGAGTGCCTGCTGATGATGGCAACAGAGGCAGGAGGCAAGCTCTCCAAGGCTTTTACGTGCCTTCATCATACAGAGTTCAGACTGTCTCTCGTGGTCCAAAGGTTCGTCACCTGGACCAATATGAACTTTCGCGTACACACAGATTTTTCACGAGAGAAATCCCACATGTCTCACTTCCAAAGGAGATAGAGAACCACTGAAAGCTCTTTAAGCAAGGGGACGGCTTGGCAATTTGCACTCCGGAAAAACCATACTGGTGGGGATGAAGAGAAAGGATTGAGGAGGAGGAAGAGAGTAAAACTGGACCTAAAAGTTAAGGTCGAAGCAGAGTTGGGTGTGAAGCTTGCTACCTCCAAGGCCTCTTCTAGGCAAAGTAGATCTCAGTCATAATCAAAATCATAATCACGTCTTTCCTGATCTTTACATCTTTTTTCTTTCCCTCCCCCTCCCTTTTCAATTTCCTTAGAGAGAACAAAGCCTGAGTACATGGATAGGTATGCAGAACTAACTGTGTGGAGGTGGCAGGGCACAGCTGGACTTACCTGTACAAATTGGGGTGGAATACAGACAGCTGCAGAGTCCTTCCGTCAGGCTGTGCTTTGCGAGGCTCCAGGACTCTGCAGATGGCATTTTGGTGGACTTATGCTTCCTGTCTGGTAGCATTATTAGAAATTAAATGTTTAGTTTAATTGCAGTATCTCCAAACAAAAAGATGTAAAAGGCTGTTACTCTACGAAAGAAAAGCTGTGACTCCTACAAATGAATTCAATTATTTTAACTACATTTCCATTTAAACCGTCACACATTCTGAACCCAGCAAGCTCTGAGAAAGTCTACACTCCTATTGCTGTTTTGCCTCAGTTTTTGGCTAAATACTTGCATAATTTTCTGAGCATCAGAGCAATTCTGTTGGAACTCGAAATAAAACAATTTTTCCTTCAAATATGGCAAGGATTTGCAAAATTAGATAGACAGACAGACAGGTAGCTAGCCCACCCATGGGCCCAAATACTGTGCTAAGGACTTTACACGGAGGATGATTAATTCTTGACCTTAATCCCATAGAGAAGGCTTGATTACTGCCCTTGCTACAGATGAGAAGGCTGAGATTTGGAAAGGATAAATGACATTTTCCAGCAGGATTTGAACCCAGATCATTCTAAATTTAATTTCCAACATCATGCTTTTGTTTGTTTGTTTGTGTCTCTCTCCGCCATGAAGGCTTTCCAGCTGATGTGATGGGCAATTGGATAATGCCCTTTCACTCAGTGGAAAAGGTATTCAAAAATACTTACACCTTTTAATCCAGGAAAACCACCACAAAACAGAACAGTCCTTTCTGGGACCAGTTAATTGTTGAAATCTTTCCCCTGTGAAATCTTTCTGAGGGCAGTTGAGATTCCCTGAGATTGCCAAAGAACTGAGGATTTTTCTTTTCTCCCAAGTGACAGAAACCTTCTAGAGCACGTCAAATCCATCCAAAAGATTTCCAAGCAGATTCTGTAGTGTTGAGGTTCTGTATCTTTTCCTTACTCCATCAAACTTCTTATAGGTCCAGGTGCATTTGAAAGAAAAAAAAGATACAAGCAAGCGTGTGATACTCACCACACACAGTTATGGAGACACCCACTCAAGAAACCAATGAGGGCAAATCCCATCTCAGCAAGATCCAAGCCATCCTAAAATCCTAAAACGAGGACGATCTCATGCTTCGTATCTTATATACCAGGGACTAAATGTTTCTCTCTTCATCCTTCTTGTTTCAGTGATACGTAAATCAGGGTTTCCAAGCCAAAATTATTCTGTAGACTAGTAGCTCATCTATACTGTATAAAAAATGAGGAGGGCAAGGAGCAACGTGTTTCAAACACTCTCACCAAGGAAGACCTTGGAGGAAGAGAGGATGCGTTAAAAATATGCCATGAATCAATAGATATGAAAGTAATGTCTCTTCTACCAGAAAAAAAAAAAAAAAAAAGACACGCTGCCGATCACAATCGTGACAACTGTCATTTATGGAGAATTTAGGATGTGCTAAATAGATACGTGCATATCTCATTTAATTTTCACGACAATTCTATGAGATAAGTATTTTTACCATATTTCATTGAATCTAAAAGCCATCAATTATAGGATGCACCATTAATTTATGTACTCCTAAGAATAAAATAATGCTGCCAACTAAACTGACACGCCATCAAATGTAAGATGCATCCAATTTCAGAAATGTTAAAATGTGCCTCTGACAGTCCATGAAATAAGAAATCACTTTGTCGTCTGCAGAAATACAGAGAATTAGAAATAGATGTTGGGCAACTGGGCCCAAGGTCACACAGCTGGTTAGTTGTAGAAACAGAGTTTGAACATGAGCCTAATTCCATAGCCCACACTTCAGCTTCTGTACTATGAAATGATTGTGATTGTTAGTGATAAAATTGTAAGACCAAAAAGGAGTTTCTCAATCACTGAATCCCAAACCTTCATTTGACAGATGGGGAAACCAAGGCCTAGAGAAAAGCCAATTTCAAAATAAGATGGCCAGTGAATGACTCTAGTCTGGGGTCTGGGGTACTGCACACTATCTAGGACGGACACACACACACACACACACACACACACACACACACACCCTCCACCCCACCACCAGGCTGCCTTATCTTTCAGCCAAGAGATAATGGCCCCACTTACAATTGAATAACTGGCCTCGTTTCCATTATGACAGCTCAGGCCGTCCATCATCCACACACTAGAATCCTAAACATACAGTTCCAAGGAAACAGGATCCCGGGAGCAGCCTGAGCACTCAGGATCTGTTACACCAAAAATTTAAATCACTGTCTTGGCTCCAATGACTTCCTTAACCTCTTTAAGTCTCACTGTTTTCTGTCAAAGGGCTTAATAGTGATTCCTCTTCCCAAAGGATTGTTGCCAAGATTAAAACACATATTCCAAACAAAGCTCTTAACACAGTGCCTGGCAGATAGTAAGCACTCAGTACGGTCTATCTATGTGTCTATCTATCTATAGAGATATGACTTTATATATGTTATTATTATAAACATAAAATGGTATGTTATTATTTGTGTATTGTCATTTAAAAGGAAACCTCCAAATCCAAATGTGCAACGTAGACATATTATTTGACTTCGGAAATGGAATATAAAACAATGCTTCTCAAAATTCGATGTTTATACGGATCTCTGGGGATCTTGTTAAGGCACAGATTCTGACGTGGTAGGTCAGGGGCGTGGCCTGGAAATCTGACAGACTCAGGTGATGCTGAAGCTGCGGACGCCGGGGTTGCAGTTTGAATGTTAGTGGAATGTAGGAGGCAGCTGATTTATCTCTTTATCATACATTTCAAAATAAAGCATTGCAATAGAGTTCCGTATGTATTTGATAAACCGCCACTAAGTTCCAGGAGCTGTGCCAGGCATGAGGGGAGGGAGCAATGAGGAAAAGCAGCCGAGGTCCCTGCCCTCAAAGAGCTCCCAATACACTGGAGAACACAGGCATAAAACAAGTAATTTCATCCGGTGACTGTGTTGTCAAGGGAGGTACAAGATACTGCAGGAACGCAGCACATGGGGAGTTTACCTAGGCCAGGTCTTTGACCCTGTGGCAGGGAGGGGGATGTCACAGAGGTCAAGGGCTGCTTCCCCAAGACCTGTCAGGGATGCTCCTAGTCCTTGATGAAGTGTTTCCCTCTGCTCATCACCCTTCCAGATGCCCCAAGATCCTGTCCCAGAGAGCTTGTGGGTGTATATGTGAAAGTTGATTTAGGAGCTGGGTGAATATGTAATAGTACTATTAAAGCAGCATTCTTGCCAGAGCCAGTGTTCAAAAACATCAACAACAACTTTAAATAGCTTAAGCAAGAAAAGGTCTTTTTTGGCCTGTGTAGCTAGGAAATGCATGGAGGGATTGGACTCAGAAATAAAGACTTGTAGTGTGTTTTGATCCCTCCAACTGCTGACAGGCTTCTTTAATGTGACTGGAGGTCATACTAGGAGGGGTTGAGAGCATAGCAGCAGATAACACCAGCTTTTTATCCTAGTCGATGACCCTGGAGGAAAAAGAGCTTTCCTCTCTGTGAAACTGTATACAATTCCAGAGAACGGCCTCATTGGCCCAGCTTGGGTCACATGTTAATCCCTGAGCCAATCATAATATCCTTGATGGTGCTGGGATGCTATGGTTGGCCTGGCGTGGCTCACACGACTGTCCCTGTAGGGTTAATTGCTTGCCATTCCCACTAGAGCCACATGGAGTGGAGGAGAGTCAGTTCTGAGCAAGGCGACTGCACGCACAAGAACAACAGATGTCTGCTACTGTGTCTATGCAGAATTAAGTTTACTTTTATTAGGTGCAGCAGCTCAGTCTCAAGGACAAAGACTGACTTGGGATACCAAGATACCAAATTGGAGAAAAAAAGTATCATAATAGCATTCATTATCTCTTTCTTGTGGATATAATTTAATTTAAATACAAAGACATTTAATTATCTTAAATCATTTTTTCATGGCATTAAGACACCTGAAGTTCTCTGGTTTGGAAGTTTAAGTTATTATAATGTTTACCATTCAGCAATTCAGCTTAATGCATTTGTTAAGTAACCAGAGGTTTTGTGTAAGAGATAAAAGTTTCTGTATAGTTTTTAGGCACATTACAACCACAGAGGATTTGGTTTTCCACGAAAGCACACCATTGGGCAGGAGCCACTGAGGATTACCTTCCACCAATATCTTAGGACCTGCCCTGGGCCACGTACTGTTCTAGCCCCTAGAAATAAAGAATTCACCGGGCTTAGCGGAAGACGAACATGCATGTAATTGGCTATTATTAAGGGACCATGAGTGCTCAAGTAGAGGCATCAACAGAGGAGCTGATGAAGGCATAATGCTTGTTGGTGGAGGCGGGGGCCGCTCTTAAAGGCTTCTGAGCAGGAGTAGGACAGGTTCAGATGTGTGCTTTCTGGAGATCAGTACAGATGCTGCACGATCAATGAGCCTCAGGGGACGGAAGGAACGAAAGCCTGACTTGGAGTCTTTGGCAACAGTTGAGGTGGAGATGATGAGACTTGAGTTGCATGTCTACCCCCTCAGCAACAGTGTGGGCACATGATCTCGTACAGTAGGAGATAACATCAAGAGACACATTAGAGAGAGATTGGACAGGCCATGCTGCCCATGTCCTTATGGGGAAGAGACAAAGATGGTTGCAATGAAAAGAGTAGAGAAAATAACCTATGATTCATCCACTGGTCTTTATTACCATATGCTTTATACTGTCCTAAAGATGGAATCTTCTGAAAGGGAGTGATGAAGATACAGGGAATCAAGTGTATATGATGGCCTGCCTCACTAAGGGAAGTATGTTGAATTATAACCCTGCGCTAAATGTGTGGTCCGTGGAGCCATTGTTTCAGGGAAGCAGAGTACTCTGGAAAGCACGATGTGGCTATCTGCTTGGCTCTCTGTTCCTACTCTAGCTTTTATCCACCCCATCTCCAAATCCTAGTGAATTGCTCCAGGCTAGTTATTTTTGGTAATAGCGTAATACAAACACTGGCATCTTCAGCAACACATAAATAGGTTGGAACTTGGTCGTAAGTGGGCTTTCCATCAACCATATCCATCTTTCATACGGTATTTCAGGGACTGGCAATTCGCTTGCTGGAACAGAGACGGTCAGGTTATTTAAGGGCTAATTGGAGAGTCTCACTCCTGGATGCCTCTCTTCCTTGGCTTAGCTGAGCATGCAGAGGAATTCTCTTTTTATTTTTCCGCAGTCACATTTAACTCCCTCTCTGGAAGCCAAGCAGATTTAATTGTGTAAACATGAGCAATGGTAATTGGGTAAATGAAGTTGGAAACCAAGGTATGATGTTTTTGTTTTGCTCTGTGAGGGGAAAAAAATAGGGAGCTTGTTTTTCTATGGTGGCAAACCTCACTGTCAGAATTCTGGACAGACAGTTGGCAGGAGGGAATCCCTTTACGAATTTTCATCGAGACCCAATGAGCTGAAATATATCTGCTGCCTCACTGGTTATGGTTCAGCCTGGGGACATTTCATTGTTTTATAAAGCACCATATCAAGTGGTTTACACAGGTTCTGAATTCTGGAGAAGAATAAATGAGGAGTTTCCCTAAGAATTGCACACTCAGGTAATACACATTTATTCAAAGATATACCAGAAGGAGGTCTTACCAGAGCTGCACCCAACTTTCTGCCCAGCTGCAGTTGGAAAACCAGATTTTAACAAACATAAAATATAGAGTACCTTTTTACAAACGAGATTAGTAGTTGCCTTCCTTTATATAGCTGTCATTTAAAACTGATTTTTTAAAAATTCTATTTACATACAATCTTTCCCAAACAAAAGATTTAAGTAAGAGGAGACTGGGGAATAGATTTTTTTTTTTTTTTTTTTTTTAGTCCTTCATTTAAAACCTTGAGGTGATCCCCCAAGAAAAGAATGACATCAACTTTTGCTTTTAAGGGATGCTTTGCCAAAATATTGCATTGTATTTATCCTTATTTCTCATATTTTTTATTATGGCTGCTAGAATTGCGTTTCCTCTAAGCCTGCAGTAAAATTCATTTTCCCAATTTAAACATTCAAGCAAACCAAGAAGCAAACTTGGCAATGGAATATGTCCCCCTCACCATACAGATTGCTTCATAAACGAAAACCATTAGAAAGGACCAGGTCCTGGGTTAATGAGACACTCATTAAGGAGAGAGAATTGCAGAAGCTGATAGTGCTCCGCGCCTGTGTTGAAGGAGAGGCTATTGTTATAGGATGTTTGCTGTGCTGATATTGTAAACCACATGACAGATGGGTCAAGTGCTGATTACCGTATTCTAACATTTGGAATAGCAAGTAACATATTTGATAAGCTGGCAAGTTTTTATATATGATTCAACCCACAATATAAAAGCCATGAGAATTCCAAATTGAAAATAATTAAATGAGCTGGAAACAATCAGATACCACACATTTCCCCCCCCCCCAAATGACAGATTTTGACATGTTGAAATTCCACAAAGGGAGCAAGAATATTCCCTAGCTCACTTGAACTAATAACGGCCCTTCATCTGTTTTTGCAAAGCAATTAATTTCTGCCTTCTCACAATGTGGAGATAACAGTGAACGTTTGTAGACACCTGAAGCTTTGCTGAGATCCGTCCCATGCACTGTTTTGTGTGTTCTTATCAGCAACCCTGCAGAATACACACAAAAAAGATGTTAATATTCTCAATTTATAGAGGAGGAAGCTGAAGCACAGAGAGGCTTAAGTAGAAGGTACAAGGTTACATAGGAAGTGAAGCAGCATCCTGAGGACGAGAAGCCAGATCTTCCAGCCATGTCGACATCAAGTGTTATTTCTGGTCACCCAGAAGGAAGAAACAGCTATTAATGCATAGGTGTTCTTTATTGTACAAAAAGTCCATCTTCTTTCGGTCAATGATGCCGCCACCATCATTCATGTGTATCCCTCTGGATGAAGGCATCCAGGATTTGCACTCCGCCTCTGAGTGTCTCAGCACGGTGGTGCTGATGACGCTGGTAAGAGTCCCGTCCCTCATCAAACAGTGGCATACCTCTGTAACGTCACCTCCACGCCGAGGAAGCAACAGCTCTCCATTCGTGTTTGATCATTTTTGCTTGTTTGGTTGTTCTTTTCAGAGTTTGTCATCCTACTTGTCACCCTTTGTGATAGTCACTTTGTCTCTTTACTTTTTTTTTTTTTTTTTTTTTTTTTACCGTCTCTCTTCACCTACCCGAGCAGCTCCCCCGCCACCACCTGGGCCTCCTCCACCCACCCAAACGCAGACCAGCATGTTATATCAGAGGCTCAAAGGCATGCCTAGGCCAAAATCAAGTACTGTAAACGTCTACCTTTCCTTTATTCGACAGCTTCCTAGTTTAGTTTGCTTTTTTGTTCATTTCTCTGGAAATTTTGTTTAGCATACTAACCTGAGGCTCAGACTCTCGAGTTTGACACCGTAGGTTTTGAGAGACTCAAAAAGAGAGTATTTATTTCCCAATGTCCACATTTTTTTCTTTGTCTAGCTCTGTCTGACATATGCAACATTTTCAAACCTCAATGTCAGCACAAAATAACATTGTTGCATAACATTTTGCATGATGATTTTTTTTCTATGTTATGAGCTTCAATTCTGTTGTATGAAATGTTTACTAAGTATATTGTATTTTTAGTTCCCCTTCATCAGTGCTCCAGCTAGTACAAGATTGGGTGATAGGAATATTGCAGTACGTTTCCACATATCTCAGACAGCAGATGTGACCCCCAAAAATCATTTTAAGCACAAATTTCTCCTTGACATGACCAAGAAAAAAATCATTTCTAAACACAAATTTCTCCTTGACCTCTGTTGGCGGGGGCGGGGAGGGGGGAGGAGGGGCTAGAGGATTTTGCACAATGTTTTCTTTAAAGACAACATCTTAAGGAAGTTGCTTTTAGTACCATTTTTACTAGCTAGTGAGTTAGTAATGCAAGTGAAGAGGAAAATAGAGTCGCGTCTCAATAAAGTAGCTTGATCTACAGATAATGGAACTGCAGCTGATTGATGATAAATGAAAGTCTGGCTACATGGGTTCATTGGAAGATCAAACTAGATTCAAGGATACTTTACCTGCTGCCTTTAAATGGTTGCATGGTAAAGCAAAATTGCAAAAGGTTTTATTAAACATACTGTCTGTATATATACATCAGGCTTACACATATCTGCGTGCATGTGTACACACACAGAAAGACTGCGTGCACATGTACACTTTATGTGTATCTATGGATATATATGGTAGTGAATCTAAGAGCACTGCATATTAAAACAAATCTTCAGGTGGTCCTAGCTTACGCATCTTGGATTTCTCCAAACAAAAATCATTCACAGCTTTTAAATAAAAGTACATAAAAATATTGATGGGAATTATTTCCATTTCTACATTGTGTGTCATGGACAGCTAGAATTCCCCTAGATTTGGTGAGTGTTCCACCCAAAAGGACAATATTCTCTATTTTGAAAGTAAGAGATTTCAAAGATGTGCCCCAAGTGGGATTTCCTACAGATTTGTATTAACGTGCAGCCTTGTCTGGTTACTAGAAAATGTGTGTAAGTGTGTGATGTGTGTATGTAGGTGTATGTGTCGAATGGGTAATAAGCATAGAATGAGGAATTTGCAAATTGATGTGTAAATGTGAATATCACCTAATAAAAAAAATAGTAGCCAATGCATATTTACTATCAAAATGCAAATACCTCACTCTACACATATTACCCCAACATATATACACAGTATGTTTGTAGAAATGCCTGAAAGTCTACTTATGAAATTATGATGGTCCATTTATGAAATTATAAACAGACCAGGCACCCCAAAAGCGTGAAAATCAATGTTGTCGCTCATTCTTTCTCCAGATATTTATTGCTCTGGACCAGGCAATGAGCTGTCAGCCCCTAAACTCTGCACATCTCCTGACTCTGAGTATTGGAGGTTCTCTGCCTAAGCTGTATACTTATTTCCCCACAGTTCCCACCTTCATGCCCTAACCTTGTATATAGCCACATTTCCACCCGAGCCTAGCAGAGACAATGGAGCATTCCATTGGCCTGAGTCCAGAAAGCCCAGATTCACACCAGTCATCAGACCCTGTTGGAGCAAAACTTTCAACACCTCAATCTCACCCAGCCACATCCATCACTCTTAGGTCCCGTTGGCTGGACCCCTCCTTTTGCATAGCGTTTCACAGAATTTTTCTTTTTTGTTGTTCAATCATAAATTACTAATCATCCGACATGTTCATTGCCTATTTAACAAATACACAAAGGAAAAATTATGAGGAGCTGCTTGGTGTTTTTTGTTTGTTTGATTTTTTAGCAGTCTCCTACGATTCTGTTTATGCCCCCGCCCCCAACACACACACACAAGCCAAACCAACAACAACAAACCAACCCTTCTTGTGAAGTAATGAGTAATCTTCTCTAGTGGGAAGAATCCTGAAGCCAAAACATATCTGCTTCAGATGAGAACATTAAAACAAGTTTCAGCAGTCCTTTTGTGCACATATATATCCTCCTCGTGGAATCATCCTGAAGGGCGCTGACTCAGAATCAAGGCTTGAAGAGGTCTAAGCATGAAAGACAAGTTCCCCTGTGAATTTAGACTGGTTGAATTCAGGCTATTTCATTGGCTAAAAAACCCTTTATGTTTCAAATATTACTCTATTTCCCCGCAGGAAAATATATATATAATTTTTGATAGCATAATAACATCGCCAAACATTCATGAATTTAGCCTATAAAAGATACAGCAGAAACCAGGTACAACAGAAATCAGTTTGTTCTTGTCTGACAAAAGCCCTTTCAACACAATAGAAACTAAAAGAAAAAACTGGAGTACATTGTTGCCACCTAACTGATAAAATTTCAGTTGTACCAACCAGTGGCGCAAACCACTTCCTTCAATAATCTACACCCATACTCTTTTAAAAATTCTATCCTGCCTTCTGCCTAATGGCCCAGAAATGTCCATTAATTCTCAGTCTCTTCCCTGGACAATGTAAAACAGCCAGGCCTTTGAATCTGCTTTTTTCCAATACCTGTTAAACATTGCAGACCTAGAATGAAAAACAATGCTGTAGTGTCACATATTTAGGGAGAAATTCAGGAAAAAAACGTAGCAGCAGTCAAGACTAAGCTTCTGTTACATCTTCCCACCTCAGGTAGCAGGAACACTGTCTAGAGAGGGATAGAAGATAGTCCATTTATGCTGTCTTTAAAGAACATGTGTACAAAATGTCACTAAATTCAAAATGGGCTGTCATAGTCTTAATATAGCTTAATAAGCAACTTGGAAGCTGGAGCACTGCTTTTTCTTAATATGTATTATAATAATGATGGTGATAATAAAATGGCTTTATGGTTTGCTCACTCCTAATTATGTGGCACTTAACATTTGCATGAAACTTTCCAAAAAATGGGTAACTCTTTGAAATTTCTTATCCACTAGTTCTAATGGCCACAAAACTAGCCCACCGCTTTCGCTGAATTTTAACACCAATTCTTGTACTACAGAAAATGTAGGCCGGTTAATCACTCCTGCCAAAAAGCTGGAAGACACAATACGTCTTGCTGAACTAGTCATTGAAGTCCTTCAACAGAACGAGGAACACCATGCAGAGGTAAGCGGGTGTGGTGGGCAACCTCTCTTGTTCCTTAGATGATGTTGCAGAACTGATTCTACCAGCGACTTTGTAAATGAGATGCCTTAACACCCATTTTCTTTTAACTGGCCTTGTAAAGAGAATGAAAGTGGCAGTTGTGCAAGGAGGAGCCTTTGCAAGGCTGTTTAAAACAACCAAAAAGTGGTTGCGTGATGTACGTTTCAGCTTGAGTTTTGAGATGTATCTAGCAACAAGCCAAAGAGGTGAGTAGATCTTCAAGATAATTATTCAAGCAGCATATGGTTATTGTCAGGAACACATGAAATACTTTTTGGTCTTTTGTGGTTGTTTCTGTTGCTACCACTGTTGTTTGGATTTATTTTATTTGGTGTGTGGATCGAGGACCGTCTTTTTTGAATTTATCTCTGTTAACTTAGTCTGCTCGCCCTGGAGTCTTCATTTGTTAATCTCAGATGATCTGGGTAGCTGAACGCAGTGACAGAAACAAATTATTCTGTGTTGTTCAACTTGTCGATTTTCCAACATACATCGAAATAGATACAGCTTACTATTTTTTTTTTTTACAAACCACTGTCAAAATGAGTATTTTGATAATCATTATACACCCAGGGATTTCAAGGCTAACTAAATCCCAAACCTGTAAGGACTTAAACAACCCAACCCTTCCAAGAAAAACTTCCAAGATTTCATGACAATCAGACTGTTCTATCACTGCTTGTTTCAAAACTGAGATTTAAAATCATCTCTCTTAAAATAGCCTTTTTGAAAACTGTACCATGCGCCCTCTTCCCCTCCAGGCAAATCTACGGCAAAAGGGGAAAAAAAGAGGGCATCAATAAAAGTAATGTTAAAAGCACCTAAAATGATCATACCCATGGCTAAGTGAAAATTGACAGTATAGTTAAATAATACATAATACACCATAAACCAATCGTCCCGACTAATGCCTGATTGCATATTTAAATTTCCTCCCTGTTTTTCTACTGTTCCGTTCAATCTTGGCTGATCGTGGCAGGGGAAAGAGGTATGTGACCAAAACGAATGAGTCAGCCACCCGCTGTCATAGTCTGTGCATGCCCTCCCGGTACCATGTCTTCTACCGGGACTTTCCCCGGGGCCCCTGCTTCCTAACACTGACCCGAGGAATGTAACGGCAATTTCCGGCGGACTGCTTGTGAGATGGGTGGCCCTCCACGGCAGGGTAAACGTGGGGGATTCTCTCGTGCGTGCATGAAGAAACTGACACACTTAACAAAGACTGCAGTTACATCCCAACACGTGCCTCCTACCTGCCTTCATTCTGTCCCCTTAGCCTGTCGTAGTTCCTGTGTCCGTCTGTACTTACCTTTACTCCTGCAGATGAGCACCGAGTGCGGTCACCAGTAGCTAGCCAGAGTGATACTAATCTTCCTCTACCGCTGTCTGTATGTCAACCGTACATACAGTATTTATATAGAGAGAGAGTGCCAAAGAATCGTGGTTTCCCCCCAAACCCTCTCTGAGAATGGGGTGAAGACCCCTTGAGGCAGGTACAGCTAACGCCTGCAGCACCCAGCAAATGCACAGCCAGGAGCAAGAAGAGGGCGAAATCGACACCCTCCAAACCTAGAAACCTAGGACTCACCTTCAGACATAAAATTAAGTTGGGCTAGAATTTTTTTCTACTCTAGCCTATACAATGTTCTTTTCAGATTAGGGGCACCTGGGGTTCAAGCGATGCTAGGTGTGTTCTTTCCGGGTGTCCACAAAATCATCTCCAGAGGCGTGGAGGGGTCTGGCCAGTCCTCCCCTGATGTGGGTGTTGAGGCTTTTCCCAAGATGTCAGGCCAAATTTTTGAAGACACGGATACGAAGAAGATGGTTTTCCTCGCTTACAGTTGTTCTTTAAGTGAAGAAGAACATGGACATATATGTTTGATTTAATTAAGTTATTTTCTGAGGCTGCTGCAGTCTGAGAAAGGAAGAGATTTTCCCAAATTACTCAAAGAGGTAGTGAGGAAAAGCTAATATTCCAAATAAGGCATTTTTTTTTCACTTTTCCAGAAAGCCCTTTTTCACTACGTGCTAATTACCGTCTTAAACTGCCCTCATAACCATCATCACAAAAATATTTTAATCTTACATATTCAAAAGCCATTCATAAATAGGGTAGAAATAAATTCAATTCTTTTCTTGTTTATTAACTTTAGAGGTTAGGAATGTCCTATATAGGAAAAGAATTTGAGAAAGAATAGATACATGTATAACTGGAAAAAAGAGAAGCTAGGAATGAAACCTTCAGCATACTTTAGAATTTGGAGACCCACTTTGCTTTTAAATAAATGTACAGGATTATATCCCAATCAGTCGTTCTACCCAGTCACAAAACCTCATTACTCAATCAGTCAAAAACTACCTATCTGCTGTCAGTGCTTTTTTGATGGACGAGGAGACATCAGGCAGTCTTAGCCTTCAGGTGATGGAAGGCAGAGTGGCCAGGAGTTCAGGCTCTGAGGCTGAGTTTGAAGTCCAGCTTTGCCACTTTCTTGCTCCATGATCTCAGCCTAGTTACTTAACCCCTCTTACCCTGTAAATTGGAGATAGTCATAGAATGGATCTCAGATGGTCATTAGGATGGAAGGCCAATAGTAAAGCATCTGGTGTTATGCCAGGCACATAGTAAGCACTCAGCAAAGCTTGGCTATTGTATTATTAGGCATATATCACTAACAAAGCAAAATATATGAATATGTAATCATAAAAAGGGCAAAATCTACATGGAAAGTACCAAATGAATGATACCGACAGAATATGTTGGAAGGAGGCTGGGTTTGAAAGGTAAATGGCCCAGAAAGGCATCAGAATTGCTGAGGACTTCCCTGGTGTCCAGTGGTTAAGACTCCACACTTCCACTGCAGGGGGCCCGGGTTTGATCCGTGGTCAGGGAAGATCCGACATGCCGTGCAGAGCAGCCAAAATTAAATACATAAAATGTAAAAAGCTTAAGGCATCTTTGGGAAATAAAGGTAGAGATATTAAAAACAAAAAAAACCTTGAAAACAATTCCTGCTGCCCAGGTCTTACTCCAGCTCAATTAATTGGGATCTCGTAGGGAGGGGCTGAGTACTGGTAATTTTTAAAACTGCCCAGCTGATTTCACAGTAAAGCCCAGTCAGGAGCCTCTGGGCTGTAACCAAAGGAGTAGAGTTTGCCCTGGCATGCTGAGGACGAGGTTTTGCTGCCAGAAGGGTGAAGGATGAACTTTGTTTTCTACTGACCAGTACGCACGGCCGTGTTCTCTGGGTGCTCGATAAACTCTAGAGAATCACTGAGTCCTCAGCATGGATCTTGGCTGCGGGGTTGTGCTGCTTGGTGGCTCCACCACACAAATAAAAGTGGCAAGTAGAATTGCCTCCCCCACAAAAATCAACCGTCCTTAAAGCTGTGTTGAATTCCAATATAAAGTCATTAAATGTTTCAGGAGAAAAAAAATCCACCCACTAAGCACATGTCATGTATATATACACAGGCAGTATATGGTAGCAGTTATCCCTAGTGTCTCTAAATTACAGCTGAAGTCTGCTCTCAGGGCCTAAGGTATGTGCACACACGCACACACCTGCACACACGCACGCAGGAATTATGCCTGCATGTGCTGTCTTCACTTGCCCAACCTCTCTCTCTATGTATACGTATGTATATGTATATATGTATTGTACACAGAGGGGTACATATATACATGTAGTTTGTGTACCCAATATAGAGTGTGTTCAGTGTGGTTGGCTAGACCCCTAAAGTGTACATCGTTGCCTTTACATAATGAAAAGCACTGGGTAAGTATTTGGAAGCCAAAGGACAACTCCTCCTTGTCTTTGGAAAAGATTTCGGAAGACTTTAGACACCCACAGACATTGAGTTAGCTCATGTACAAAAATAGCATTGACCTGTAAGGAGCAAGTATAAAATAAATATAATTGCTGTTGTTGTTGTTTTATTTTAAACCTTTGCCTTGCCCAGCCTAGACACACAGAGTCTCTTCATTTGATTAAAATTATGATATGGCTTTTTGGTGATTACTGCCCTTGCCTGAATCCTTTTCTCCTTCTCAGAGAGTCAGGTTCGATTACGAGGTTCTGAAAGAATCAGCTTGGGTGTAGAAAAATAAATTTGGACTTCACTTCTCTGACAACCTCCCCTATTTAAATTCTCTTCCTTCACTAGACTTCAGTGGCAATAATTCACACCACAGTAGTCAGAGTTCTTGGAGGGCTGCCTGTCTGTATGATCATTCAGGTGACATCTATATGTAATTTCTCAGTCATTTATCAGACTAACAAGGGAGCAAATGTTCTGTAGATAGTAGAAACTTGGTGCTTCTATGGCCTCTGGTTTGCAACTTTTCAATAAAGCTGGTAAGAACCAGATCTAAGGTTGGGCTGAGAAATTTTTAATTGCAGGCATTTAGGATTCGATTTTTGTTTTGTTTCATTTCGTGGGTTTTCTTTTCTTTTCTTTTCTTTTTTCCTTGTCATCCTAGAGCAAAATTGTGTCTGGGAAGGCAATTCAGTCTCCCCAGTAACTATTTTCTTTGACTCACCCTGAAGGTGTAAAGTGGAACAAATAACTAAAGAATAAGTACCAGCCAATATTTGGTGTGCCTTTGTGAATTGTGCAAATATCCTGCATCAGGGCTGAGTCAGCCCTGCACATAGAGTTGGGGGGTAAGAGTGGGACCCCAGCAAGTTTCAGTATTTAGAAGATCCCTGCCTAGAAGGCAGAGGCTAGGAGAGCTCTGGGGGCAAGACAGAGGGTTTCTTCCTCTGCTGGATTTAGGCAGGTAGTCAGTGCAACAAGCCCCAAGCCCCAGGGCTCTCATCCCCAGATCGGAAAACTACAATAAAACCTCACTGATTCAGACCCAACCGTTCGTAATTTGTGACAATTCAGTTGTAGATGTGGCGCTTTTAATTTCTCTTAAGTGAAATGTATGACAGGATCTCAACTTTCTCTGGAAATTTTAAAGGCTCTTTTTCCAAGTTTCATCCCAGGATCTCTGAAATTAAAGCTTCCTTCTCTTTGACTTCAATTGATAGCTCAATTTATCCATACTTTTACATTTGTCATACATTTATGTGATAATCAATACCTTTTACTTGGGTGTCCAGGTACAGACTGCATTGGAAAGCAGCAAAATGATAGTTCATTTTTAGAAAGCCCAGTAATTTAGGTTTTTTTGCTGACAGACTAGCATCTCTCCTCTCCCATTACTCTGAATCAGTGAGGTTATACTGTAAATTAAAATGGAAACAGCAGGTGTCTATTTCCAGCCAAGCTGACCTTGCAGAATGGTCCATGACTTGATTTTTTCCATTTAATTTGCAAACCAGCCACATGTTGATAAAGGAGAAGTAAGTAAAATGAAATCTCATGAAAGAAGAGAGGTGGACCCCTATTCTGCCTCCTGGTGGCTGTTAGAATATCCCCAAATAACTAATAGATCACAGAAGAGCTTGGCCATTGAACAAACTCTTTCATTTATGGAATTACTTCCATAATCATCTTTCATGTTTCCAAATGCCTTCCCATCTTTTTTTCGGCGAATGCTCCGGAAGGTGTTTCCCCTGTAAATACTTTACGGCACTGGGTGTGGAAGTGGGGCAATAGAACAGGCTGGCATTGTTTTGTTTTTCTGCTCTCTTTGAAATCAGCGAAAGAAAAAAAGGGGAGGGGGGCCTGTTGACACCGCCACTCATTCTGCATGCTCCCTGCCAGAAATGATTAGTCAACATGCATGCGTGCCTTTGAATTGCATTCACATCTGGCCCATCTGATGTGAATGTCACCTCTGAGACCCTGCACAATGATTTCCAAGGACCCACGTGCATGAAAATGAGTTACTTCACTGATATTTTTGGTTTTCAATGTACATATGTGTCCAACCCTCAGAAAAGTAAGTCCTAATCTTACCGAATGTCTCCTAACTTAAAACCTGATCTTTCCTACAGACAGGATGCAAAACCAGAGGCTCCGTGCTTAGAGAGATTTTAACTCAAAAGTCTGTCGCAATTGCAACAATGGTTTCCTTCGCCCTGGCATGAAATAGGAGTAACATTTCCAATGTGTAGGGAAACACGAGTTGCTGAGCTTGTATGAGACCACAGACAATTAAGCCCCAGATGGGTAGATATAAGTAAATAATTGCCAATTTTCAAGTTAGACCAGCAGAAAACCCATAAACACAGTGAAGAAACTCCCAAATTCTAATATTTTAGAGCAAGAACCAGCCAACGAGAGTGATAAAGAGCATGGCTCAGAACATACTGAGTTATTGTAAATTGAACAGAAGTTCCACGCCCGTCATTTCTACGGCTACATCTTCTGACCAGGAGGTCAGAATAAAGACTTTCTAAGGCAGGCTTGGAATCATGAAAAGCATTTCCTTGGGACACATAGAGGCCCAGGGGTATTCAAAAAAGCTGTTCTCTTTACAATAAAATTATCAAACCCTGCTGGATGCACAATCAATCTTGAACAGCCAGGGCTTAACTTCACATCTGAAGTCGGAGACAGAAGCCCCTCACCTCTTTGTCTGTTGTTTCTCTGCCACGTTTCAAAGGCCTTTGCATGGTGGTCAGACTTGATGGTGGAACACGCCGAGACCTTCCTGTCACTCTTTGCAGTGGACATGGATGCAGCATTGGAGGTGCAGCCCCCAGACACGTGGGACAGTTTTCCACTGTTTCAGCTGCTGAATGATTTTCTCCGGACAGATTGTATGTATCATCTTTGACTGTTTGACTTTCTGGGCAGATAAACAGATTGCTAAAATGTCTTTATGCCAGGCAGACTACAGGTTGCACATAGCTCTTCATAGTTTTATGATTACTTAAAAAAACAAACTTACAGCTGATGAAATTCCCTTTCTTCCAACAAGCGTCCTATTTCAGGGAAGCCCTCTCTTGACTAGGCAGAAGAACCCAAGAGCAGTGAGAAAGTGCAGCCTGTGCCTGTGGGTTTTATGTGCTCTTGCACAAGCTAATTAAATTGACCGCTACACATTTTGAATTTTTATAAAAGATGCTTTCTCAATGAAAAACAATTTCTTGCTAAGTAACATCCCAAGCATTTCAGAGTACCTTACAGCAACACATAGCCATACGATAGACCTTCCTCTCCAGGGAGAGTGATGACAGAAGAGTGGGGTACAGAATGTTCTTCCTGGTAATGTAAGGGGAAGAAAGGGAGGAGGGGCAAAGAAAACCTGGGGGGGAAAAAAAGTATCAATTGTTGGCTTTGTTGTTCTTTAAGGGGTTAAGGGGGCTTTATTTTTTTCTTTTTCCTTTTTTAGAAGAGTGACACAAGTGGGTAAAAGGCTTTTGAATTCCGTTTTCCTTCCACACAGATTGAAGCATGATGTCGCTCATGTACTTTTTTCTTTTCTCCTTCTCCTTCTGCCTCTCCTCCTCCTTCTGCCTCTCCTCCTTTTCCTCTTCCTCCTCCTCCTTCTTTCTGGCTTTTTTTAGAAATGATATATTTAACATAGAAGACAGTCGTCTCTGTGTGTACGTTGTATGCTGATAAAGCAACTGTGGATTCTTACGGAGCTTTTGCTTATCTGTTCTAGCTAATTTGTGCAATGGAAAATTTCACAAACACCTGCAAGACCTGTTTGCCCCACTTGTGGTTAGATATGTGGATTTGATGGAGTCCTCAATTGCACAATCCATTCACAGGGGCTTTGAGCGGGAGTCATGGGAACCAGTCAAGTAAGGAAACCTCTTTTGATACCATCGGAGTTTGGGTGCACATGGCTGGAGAGTCATACAGAAATGGATTAATGGTGTCTTATGGTTTGCATTGTTCATATGGACAGAGAGCAAACACCATATTCCCAACTGTGATGCTTATAGTTATCCAAAAGGGGGGGGAGGATGAGAAATGTTTTATCAAATGGAATCTTCTGTTTGTTGCACAAGGTGACTAAGCAATACGGGATGTAAGCCTGGCTGTGATATTTGAACTGTGTATCTTACTCCAGTGGTTTTATCCCTAGGAATTGATGTTTCCCAAAGTGTGTTCCATAGGGGTCTAGGCAAGGGGTCAGCAAACTTTTTCTGTAAGAGGCCAGATAGTAAATATTTAGTTTTCAAGCCACACAATCTCTGTCAAGTCTCAACTCTACAGTGTAGCACAAAAGCAGCAATAGACAATAGGTAAATGAACAAGAGAGGCTGTGTTCCCCTAAAACCTTGCTTCCAAAGCAGCAAGCTGGCCTGTGGGCCAGAGTTTGTCATTTCCTGGTCTAGGCTTTTGAGACGCTCCTCAAGAAAAGGACCCTGTGGCCAGATATGTTTAGGAAACCTTGTCCTCCACTCTTCCACCCCACACCCTTGTCTCCTGGAGAGCCTCAAAGCGCGCCAGCATATTTCAAAACTTGGAGAATATAGTCATACAGAAACTCGTTTGACTCTGCTTAATCTAGAGTTTCCTAAATGTATTTGACCACTTTTTTTTTTTCAACAAGAAATCTATCCTGTAGGACCAATTACAAGAAATCCTATAGGTTGTGAATTGGCTATTTCCATAATTGCTTGGCAAATAGATCCTATTTGAAATGTGTGGCAGATTCGGTGCCACCTCCATTCTCCAGCAGGGAGAAGGGCTGTCACTCAAGGCCACCAGAAGGTCAGTCTCAGACTCCCCTTTCCGAAGAAGTGGAGAACTCCTAGGTGGAAAGAATTTTCTGGTATGGTTTGAAAAGCTCCAATAAAGTCAATAATAGCTTTGCTCTCTTAGAATCCCTTTTTTTTTTTCCTGTAGGAAAAGCAGTTTGTTCTTTCTGATCCTTTACATCTGGGGGGTGTGGCAACCAGCGTGGAGCAAAGTGGGGTTTGCATAGCACACTGTCAGGTACTCCCGAACAAATATTCAGGAGACTTTTCTCAGTTTGGAAGCCTTGACTTGCGCCCTGTCTTTAAGCAGTTTTCTGAATGGAGACCCTCCTTCTAATATTACACTGAATCAGATTCTGAGTCATAAAGGAATCAGTGCAAAATAACTCAGCCCACCCCTCTTTCCACATCTGAGCCGCAAGAGAAGTTTCTCGACTTGCCCTACTGAGCAGGTTAATAGGCAGTAGCTCTTCATTTGCAAGTTCCAAGATATCCAAATTGTAGCTTGTAATTCTCAGGATTATAACAGTCTCTTAATGTGGCCCTGCTGACTTTCAACTCATGAGAATAGAACCGGGACCCTTGATGATAAAGTATAAACAAGTGATAGTATTTTTTTCCAAATGCTCACTCGAATCAAGACAGTTGTCCTGTGCAGAACCGTTGTGAAAAAGGAAAAGGTTAAAATGAGTAATATTCGCATTTCAAAAATAGCAGTGGTCTTGAAATAGCATGTGCTTACTTGGGTTTAAATGTGGAGGCTACGACCACCAACATGCGGGAGGGAATGATGGGTGTCCTTAGCTGTTTCTTAAAGGGCCCTAGAGGTGGGGCCTTGTTCTCCAGCTACTAGCCAGAAGGCAAGGGCTTGAAACTCTGTAACTGTCTTCTCATCCGTAAAACCAATTTTTAAAAAGTCTGTACTCAGTGTCTGAGACTTGTCATGAAGCTCTGCGATAATGTCACTGAAGTCATTTTATAGCCTGTTAAATTTGTCAGCAACCAAGCCCATGACTGCTTTTCCTCCTGAACTATCACATATTCTTGGTCAGTCAGTAGAAAAGGTTTTCACAATGGGGAGTCTTAGTCTGGGAATGTTTTCAGAGGGTTTTTCTTTTAAGGAGTGAAAAAAACTAAAATATGAACTCTCGGATTAGTAATCTGAAAATCAGCAAAGGATTGATTGTGTGTGACTAACAAACTGAGAATATTTTACAGGGTTGTGTTTCTATCGTAAGTAGCTTTTTGCTGTCCCAGACTGTGCTGTGGGCTCGTGAATATGACTGTGGTTTGTTTAATTCATACTAAATAGTACGTGCTTTTCAGAGTAGGCTGGAGGTATTGGAAAATGCCAACTAAAACATAAGCTAAATTAAAATTGTTTGAAATCACGTACATTTTATTAGCTGATTTGTAAACAGAACAGGGATGCCGTGGGACAGATTTGCAGAACGGCCGGCACAAAGTGAAAGGTATAAAAAAATTGGGAACACGCTTATGTGATAGGAAGGAACAAATCTCTCTACTTCTTACCATGTAAAGAGAAAGTATGAACTTCTATTCGACCGCTGGATAGAGGGTTGATAAAGAAGCAGAGATTCTTTTTTTTTCCAAGTAAAGAATGATCTTTGTGGAATGTTTTTCAACAAGTTTACTCAAAAATAAGCAGCTGACTGAGATAAATAGATTCAGTTTGCTGAGTCTTCTCTAATTTTGTCAGATGATCCCACAATACACACACACACACACCCCCCACAGCCTTTCTCTCAAACAATTCTTATATTCACATAGTTCTGTTCTTCTCCTTTTCAAAAGTCATGATTATAGATAACCTGATTATAGGTAAAATGACTGAAAAATGCATTGCAGAGCTTACTTCAAGAAAAACTGGCATAGTTGATCCTTGAACAGCACGGGGTTTGAATGGCACAGGTGCACTTATATGTGGACTTTTTTCAGTAGTAAATATGACAGTCCTACATGATCAGAGATTGGTTGAATCCACAGATGTGGAACTGAGGATAAGGAGGGACCACAGGTACAAGGGCTAAATATAAAGTTATATGTGAGTTTTTAACTGTGCAGGATTCAGTGCCCCTAAGCCCATGTTGTTCAAGAGTTAGCAAAATATTTAAAATGTTAAAGAAAAGCAGAACTCGGACAAGGAAATGCTACCAATATACCAAAGTTGCTAGAAACAGAGGTTAACTATCCTTTATTCTTCAGATTTTTTTATTTCAAAATATGGTCTCGTGAAAGAAGATAGAGATATCGTCATTTGGGTTTGATACAACCAAAGTTATTGGATAGAAAGGGTAAAACGACTGAGTCCTTGTTGCTTGCTGCCTTCCGCTAAGAGGGTGGCCTTCCATCCCTGCAAGGCGAGAGAAGAGAAGCGGCATCTCTGTTTCCATGAAGCCAGATGATGGTCACAGTGTGAACCTCTAGGCGTTGGTGGACAGCGTCGTCTCATAGCTGCTAACCACAGCTGAAGGTAGTCGGCCTCTTGAGGCCAAGCCCAGGCGGGAGCCCGTGGCCCTCTCAGGGGTGTCCATCAGGACACATCATAGGGCCACCACCCGCAGCTGAGACGCTTGTTCAGCACGCTCCCAACAGCCCTGAATATGAGCCTTTGGTCCTACGTAGTAGATGAACCACATTTCTACCAGGTCTTTAGAGTTGGTTGGTTGCTAGTCGAGTCACCTTGGCCTATGCGTAAGAAAACTTACAAAGCGTCTAATCCAAAGCTCGCCAAGTCTCGAGACCCCTCTGTCCTACTCTTTCCTTAGCAGTTCTCTCTCAGTTTCTACCTGAACACTTCCAGGCGCAAGTAATCCACGCTTCACAGTTGCCCATTGAAGTTCAGGATGATTCTGAACTGTAGAACTCAACACTTCTTCTTGATATATGCACACTGAAAAATTTGGGTTTCTCATTTATCAAGATGCACTTTCTCCCTCTCTGCCTGAGACAGACATATGAAAAGTATGTTTGAAATAAGGTCTTTTCCCAGATTGTCAAAGATATCAATATCTTAATGATAATAAAATGTCAGACCAAAGATACCTTAGCAATACGTAGGTGGCCCGGTATGAAATAGCCACACATCAGACTAGCAGTCAGAACTCTTAACTCTGCCAGTAATTTGCTGAGTGACCTCGGGCAAGTCAGATGACCTTCCTGAGCCTCCGTATCCTCCTTTGTAAAACGAGAACTTTGAATACCCAAGACTTTCCAACACTAACATTCTAGAAAGTGTGATTTTCCATGTTCACTCCATACACACGTTTAATCAGCACTGCCTCCCTAACACCACGAACAGGGCCTGGGACAGGTGTTCAATAAATATTTATTGATTAGCTGACATTTATTAAGAACCCTATACAGGCTGAAAAGTGTAAGAGTACCACAAGAAGACTATAAAGAAGAGAAGAAAGCGAAGAAAAGATACATTGCCCACTAGAGGAGAAAGTGAGAAAGAGATACATGGTCCTGATCGGATATTTTCATCTGGTTGGGTCTGAGCAACACACACACAAGAAAAATGACTTTAAATATTTACCACTGTACAGATGTACAAAGAACATAAGGAAGAGTCATGAGAGCATAGGTGGAAGAGAAGGAACAGAAGACTTTGAGAAAAGACCCAAACAAAGACTCCACTGGGGAGTCATAAAGGAATAGCTTGGAGAGTTTTTCAAAAGGGGTAGGGGTGCTGGGCCAAAGTAAAATTAGGGGGAAGGATAAGGTAGGCGATAGGAACAGTGAGGGCTTTGTTTGGGCCAGCATGGATTACAAATGAGACAAGCCGTAAGGTTGGAGAGAGAGTGGGGAGGTTCTAAAATCCCGTGAAGTTTAGAACTTTATTCACTACGTCACGCACTCTAAACAGGGGCTTACAGTTCCCAAAGGTGGTGGAAATTGGTTCTTGTTTGGGGCATGGGGTGCAACAACAAAAAAATCTCACTCTTGGTGTGTGTGTGTGTGTGTATGCACAGGTGTCTATACAGTACATAAACAGACATCCAGCATATTGGTGGTATTAAACTTTCATGGGGAAGGCAGTTGGGGGATCTGGTGGTGATCGTAAATAAAAGCTTGAGAAACACCCCTCTAAACTCTAGAAAGAGATCAAAGAGAGCCCCATTCCCCTAAGTAAGAATTAGACCTAAGAGTAAGCCAGGAGAGAGGTTTTAGTGTTCAGAGCACCAAGACAAGATGTACCACGTATATTCATGCACCAAATGGCTCATGAAGTGGGAGGCATTCTGTGTCTTAAATCGAACCCCATCCATAAATCTAAAGCAGAAGACTTTGAGAAAAGACCCAACCATAGCCTCTCTGCACAGAGACGCAACCTTATTAGAATGAACCCTGGCAGTAAGGAATGACTCTACCATCCGTAGAGATGAGGAGACATGCACACATCTGTACCTTTCATCCATGAGAGAGAGAGAGCAGGTGAGAATTTTTTAACCCAGTGCTCCGGGAATGGGTCCTTTGATATGATGGGAGGTACCCTTTTTCAGCAGTCCCCAAAATGAATGAGTCTAATTTTTAACATTATCCGTTGTTAGGGTTGCAATTTACACTTATTACACTATCCAGAGATACCCAGTTATGACTTGCACGGAGAGGCATGCTGGACTTGTTTTTAGGTATTTGCTAAAGGGCCCTCTAAAATAATAATTTCTCATACCCAGTAGCAGCTCCAGGAGCCTGATCTGACCTGAGTGCTACAGGACAATCCTCCCTTTTCACATGTATATCAGTCACCTATAATGCTTGGAATTGCCTCTTTGATTATTAATATGTTATTAATAGCCAAATGAGTTAATAACATCAGTAATACACTATTATTTTGCTAAAAGCAGAAATATCAAGCATGTTTCTTCAGTCTTTTAAAAGTATCTCATGATACTATGTCACAGGAAGATGTTTCTGTGAGTCCAGTGCAGCAGTCCAGCTAAAATGTCTTATTTTACAAATACAGTATGTTTTGATTAATATAAGTACTTTTTAAATTTTCATGTGTAAAACGAAGCTCATTTCTAATTTGTGTGCCCACCATCCGCTAATATGTTTAAATTAAGTTGCTTTTGCATACATTTGTATGTTATTCATTCCTAGCTACTTCTAATTTGCTCAGAATTGACATTTTAACTTTCCAGGCTGCCATCTCAAAAGATCTCCTAATTCCTTGATCAATATTCAGTGTGTGTATCATTTAATGATCACATTTGCTTATATAGGCTTACACATGTCTCAGTGGAAATCGCCAACGGTTTTGTTACATAGCAGTGTTTAAGACTGAGAACCACCAGGGACTGAATTCAAAGGCAGATTCCCCAGTTAAATAGAGAAACATGAAAAGAAAAGTTCCATTTTCCCTTCCACTTAATAGTCAGCGTTAACTAATCTTCTCTTGACCGTTCCCAGGAGAGTGCCCTTTCATCCCAAGTAGAGAAGTATAATTGGCTTTCCCCAAATGCGAAGTGTAAAGGATGAACCTGTGAGACACCTGTTTCCCTTAAGGGAGAGAATGCCAGGTTGGCGATTTTGCATCCTAGGTTTTTCCATCTACCAGCCGGAGCTATATTCCCATCATGAAAGGGTAGCTCGTTTCTAAAGAGAGGTGTACAGACTGTCTCCAGAATGCAAAATTTTGGGCGTATCAGGAGTCTTGCCCCCCTGAGCAAGCCCAGAGGCAGCTCCAGCCTTTGCAAGAGCTGTGTTAGTCAAATACAGCTTGCCCGGGGCAGAGCTGCTTTGGCAAAACTTGCTCTTCTTCTGCAAGATCCAAAAAGAAAACCTCAACTTCTTTGCCAAAATGCTGTCAACTTCACTTAAACAGGAAGGCTCCTCTCAGATGCAGAGTTAGGCTGGGCTCCACTGTGCCAGTGACTTTGGCTGGATGGAACACCCTTGAAATGCCACTACAGAATCACGTAGTGCCAGCTGGTTGAGCAGTATATGACACAGCCCCTCCAAGGAGATGTGGTTGATTTGCTTTGAGGTTTTTGTTTTGTTTTATTTTCTCTCTTTAGTCATAAAGCCATCTATCTCTCTTTCATTACATCAGTTGATCAATCTTTGTTCAAAAAGCAAAACCTGATATGAGGTCACAGTTTTTAACTATTAATTTTTAACTTACATTTTAACTTCTTACAGAAAATACAAAACTTGAGTAATATTCACAAGCTGAACACATCCATGTTACAATCACACAGATCAAGAAACAGAACATCACCAGCCCCGCCTCCCCCCCTCAGCAAGCCCCCATCACCCTTTCTTCCAGTCTCTATCTCACTTTCAAGGGTAATTACTTAAAACAGCCACATTTTAAATCCACTTGTGGTCAAAGAATTTACCATAAGAGCTGAATTTGGGGTTTCTTTTCTTTTCTTTTTTTTTTTTTTTTGCGTGTGAACATGTCTCCACGTTAACTGGACTTAGTTTTGGGAGGGCATGTTTCCATTTTCAAGTGTTCTATAAAAATTATGCAAAGCTAATCATTCTTCCTGATGCGATGCCTTCATCTTCGCCATCAGCTCGCTGCTCCGTCACGTATACACCTGTCTTCAGAAGTAGCGGTTGGAGAGAATTCCATTTCTGTCCATGACCGTCATGTATGCATTCCAGTGCATGAATTTCCTGCTACATCTTGCATCTACTATCTGACCTAAGAAATGTGCCTTCATCAAAAATAATTTGTAAATAAGAGTGAGAAAAAGTGCTCCACCCTTTCTATCAGTTCTAGCTACTTCCCTGCAGCCCTAGCCACAGCAACGCCAGGAACTCCATGAGCTTCAGGTTCTTTGTATGAGGCAAGGTCTAGACCCTCTCGGCAATGGATTTGGAAACTGAAGGCCCCTCACGAAGGCGTTGAAATACCATGATCATTGTATATAGGGGTCCATGAGTGTCCACGCTTTTCAGTTGCTCTGTGGTTAATTTTTTTCCGTTAACTTCTATCATTTCTCTCTGAACACTGAGGAGCACCACAGCTCCCCATCCATAAGCTGCTTTCTGAAATGTGTCGCTTAAGTTTCTGTTGTTGTCTTGCTGTGGACTCAGCCAGTTTATTTACAACTGTCGTGTGCTTCTGCCACATCTGCATTGTCACTGTGATGTTATTTTTTTCTTTCTGTCTGTTTCTTCCACAGGAGTTTAACCAGTAATCTACCCAATGTGAACCTACCCAATGTGAACCTTCCCAAAGTACCAAATCTACCAGTTAACATCCCTCTAGGCATCCCACAAATGCCTACTTTTTCGGCACCGTCATGGATGGCTGCTATATATGATGCTGAGTGTGTATTCAGTTCACATTAGATCTAATTTAAATTTAAGTGATCTTGGCATGGATATGTATTGTTTATTTCTCTACATCCTATATAACAGAGATGGAGATAGATAATTAGACATATTTTGCTGATCATACAGAGACAATATTGTTTATTTCTGGCATGCAGCGTGTTTGTAAGACGTTTGCTATATATACAGCACTAACAATTTGTCTTACGCCCACTGAATGTTTGAGGACTATGTTTCACTTCCTGAATTCCTTTGCAAAAGGCTTCTTCCCATGTTTTGGTTTTTTTGTTGCTGCTGTTATTTTTTTGTTTTTGTTTTTTAACGCAGGTGACATGACTTTCAGAGTTAATCATCCAAAAATAATCCAGGAAACCTCTTTGCTGGGTTGGCTGGTCATTTCTGGCTTGATCCAAATCAAAGAGGAAAGCACACCTACCTAGAAGCTGGTTTGGGGTGTTGTTGTTTTTTTTTTAATAAAAAATTCCTAGAGACTGCCTAAACCATAAAGCGTATTTCTGATGTCAGCAAACGGCAGGCTATAGTAACACTACCTTCAGGGCTAAGTGAAAAGTTCTGAATGGATCGAGCCTTAGTAATGTAAATGTTACATAAAGATACATTCCAAGGTCATAATACAGTTTGGAGCATTGAGATCTAGGTAGCAAGAAGATCTCTACATTTGAGAATGCAATGCAGTTAAATTTGGGGGTAGCCATGTCATCTGTGGTCTCCGTGTAGGGCCGTTCTCTGCACTCATCCATGCAGATGCCAGCAGGGTCTGGCGTTTGTGTTCCTTGGAGGTCAGGCCACCCTTTGAAAGCCAGCAGTTTGGAGGGTGGATGCTGAGAAGCCATCTCTCCTAGCTTAGAATCCTCTCTCCTTCTTTCCTTAGCAAGAGGAAGATCCAGCACCCCGAAATACTACCTCAGGGAAATTAAATTAGAACCACATGCATGATTTAATAAGTGAAAGAAGGTTTAGCGATTCTATACCCTCCTTTGATCCTTTTCTTAGACCATAGCTAATTATAGGCCAGATAAGCTTTTTCTTGAAAGAATAAATTGGCACATTTTCAAAGGGAAGTGTTATTATCAAAGGAATAAAAAATGATCTGAAACTGGCAGTGATGTTTTGAAATCTCAAAATCACATTTGTCAAGATGGCCCTCCACATTTTTATTTCTGCAGTAATCCAGGTAGAGAACATAACTTTAAAATGACTGTTCTACTTGGCTCCTCCAAAACTGCCTAATAGTTTTAAAAACCTGTATTTTAAAATTTTTCTGATTTTCTTTTAAAGACAAATTAAAACCTCCAAAATTTGTATCTGGAAAAAAAAAAAACTTCTACAAAAAAATCCCATAAATCATATTCATGCTAAGATGACTATATGAAAAGTTAGATTAGGTAGTACCTGTTAAAATTTTAAAAATAAATATCCAAAAGCTTCTCTTACCTCCTTCTGTGCATGCTCTGTGACATTGTTTTTGAAAAGATATGAATCAAGACATTGTAATAAAGCAGATAATGGTCTCCATTCAATTAATTAAGGCATGAGTGGGAACACATTTTGGTAACTGCTCAGCAATCAAAATAATCTTGGTGCTATTGCCTTAACATTAACAGTTTATCTTAAAAATAAAAAGAAAATATTCTTTTCCTCATGTCAAAACTTAATAATACGCTCTTCAAAGGAAAAAAAAAAAAAACCCTAGAAGAATTTTTTGAAACTCTGAAACCAGATGGGTGTCAAAATGTTGTTGTAATAAATACCAATTATTGCATTCATATGTACTTAATGATTTAAAACATACAACCATGCAGTTCCAAAACGGGGTTTAGACTAGACAAAGTTGGGGTTTCTTTTTCCCAAGCATAGGATGGGATAGGGGGAAGGCTGAACTTTTACGGGGAAACGATGCATTCCCCTACTTTTGAGCAATGCCTACTACCGTATCTGAAAAGAAGGCGTAGATTCTCAGTCACCCACCAGGAAATGCCTGATTCTATATCTTTTCATAATTTCAGTTTCCTCCTTTGCCACCTTTCATTTTAAGGACGTGTTTTCATGTTACCTGCTCCTTCGTGTCAGATACATCTACGTACTGACCTCAGACTGGTCTGTCCTTGAGAACGTTACCCTGTTGGTCCAGGCCGTGGGCTCCCTCCTGGCATGTTGGGAGCCTGCTCCCTCCTCCCCCACCCCGCCCCCCCGCAGTAGCTGTGTATGCATTTATGCAACTAGCTATGTTTCTCTCTCTGAAGCATTAATTCAATGCAGCTGGCATCTGTCACAGTAGAAACACCCACTCTCATCTGTATCTATAGACGATGTCAGAACTGGTGGTAATGCATGGTATGTTGGACATCTTATAAATTGCCGTGTTAGCATTAGTGGTATGCGAGGAAGGGGGTGGGGTGGCCACCCCACAGAGCTCCCAAGGGGATTGTTACAAAAGGGACAGCCAGCCAGGAAAGGGCAAGAGGGCGAGAGGTGGAGCATTTCCTGTACGCGGGCTTCCCGTCGATGCCCCAGGTAAAAGCTTCTCAGACGTCATTGTACAGAAAGGAATCAAGACCGATTTCTCCATCTGTACAGAGGACTGGGTAAGATGGTGCAACGGTACGAGAGCTCAGGGTTCGAGCCCTAAAGCTTTGGAAATATCCCTTGTCCACTCACCTCCCCCCACAACCCACCTTGTCCTGGGGCTGCCTACGCCAAGGGCTGGTCTGTGCAAATTGGAATAATAACCACACTGGACGAGAATCTTGGATTCAAGGGATCCAGGTGTACTCGGTTTGATTTGAGTCAGCCCAGTTTCTTTCCAGCTCTTCAAGAGAGAAAGCGGGTCCTCGCTCACCACTCTGTTAGCACTGTCCTTTTACAACTGAAAGTCTTGTGCAGTCTCCAAGAGGCTTCCACTCTGGAGGGGAGCCAGGGCAATGCATGAAACCCTGAATTCTAATAACTGCATGTTGCCATGTAGTTATTATCCGTGGAGACCTACTTCTCCCTCTGGTTCGTGGCCTTCATCTGAATCATCACATGTGTTAATGTGGTTATTACAAGAAGGCTGATTTTTACCATACATTGTTCTAGTTATGGGGCAACACCTTCCTCAGATTTCTCACTGGTCTGGAATAATTGGCCGCACAGAGCCCCCTAAGTCATGTATGGTAAAACTCAAAATCTGCTGGTGGAGAGCGCCCCCACCTCCACCGCCAACACGCGTCGTTTTGTATGTTGAAGCCGTTGTTTGCCTTAAGCCTTCTGGCCCCCAACTGTTCTTGTGTCAGCTTTTGCAGGCCCCTAGGCCAGTGGGTAACTCTTGTTTTCTCATTTTTGTCCTGCCAGTAACGGATCAGGCACTTCGGAAGATCTGTTCTGGAAACTCGATGCCCTTCAGACCTTCATTCGGGACTTGCACTGGCCCGAAGAAGAGTTTGGAAAGCACCTGGAACAACGGCTGAAGCTGATGGCAAGTGACATGATTGAATCTTGTGTGAAAAGGTGAGCATAGGTGACTGGACCGGTTCTGCACCTCTTCCCCACTGTGCGCTGACTCCGGGAGGGGTGGGTGGCCGGCCGTCCTTACAACTGACCGTAATCTGGAGCGTTTCGAAGAAGGTGGTTGCCTGTCAAAGTCAGCTGGAGGGGTGGCCACTTCATTGTAACTTCTGTTCACCTGTCCCACTTCTGTCCCAAACCCAACAAAAGATAGCACAAAATATGGCTGCCAGTTTGTTCACGTAGCTCCATGAGGAAAGGGTCCTACTTGGCTCTGTATCCCCAAAACCCATAAGTGTCTGGCACAAAATATTTAGTTGCTAGGTGTTTGTTAAATGTATGAGTGTATGCGTGGGTGGATAGCTGGATGGACAAAAGAGAAGCTCCTACGATTCTAGAGCCAGTGTGTTGGGTACAGGTAGCAGGCGTCTCTTGACTTCCCAGCAGTGTGGGCAGGACCTCCACAACATCACTCACTCTCTGTATGTGAACTGAGCGCGTACTCTGTGCCAACTATGAGTTGTCTTGGCCACAATCTGCCTAGATAGCAACAAAGGGGCATGAGACCTTAAATGTGCATTTTGATTTCCAACACATTGCCAGTTTTGTCACCACAGCATGTAGGGTGGAGGGCAGAATGCTTCATTTGACCTTTCTAAGTAGACTTTCCTGAGAAATAAGAAGAGAATGAGGACAGTACGCAGCCATTCACCAAAAATTGTTTGGGCTTCTCCTGTATGCCGGGCCCAGTGCTAAGTTCTTGGCACATCAGGAAGGATGGGAGATCACTTCCCTTCCCTCGTGGAGTATCTGTATCTGAACATCAGACACAGAAACGAAATTCGTCTGATTTGACATCATTACCAGCACCCTGTCTGTCCCCAGACACACATCCAAGTTCCGTTTCCAGTTCATAGCTGTTCCACTATTTTTCCTCATTCAAATCCCCTGAAATCCCCCAAGCAGCACAGACTACTCAGGATCTCCAGATGTTGTGTAGTTTAGTTGATATATCAGTTGTGTGTGATGGGGGCTGGGTTTGGCTGACAGCGATCCGAGTTCATTATTTTGTATCTTGGAAGAAGAAGAGAGGAGTAATAGCATCAAAACTGGAAACCAAAAGGGCAAAAGCACAGCACAGTCCCAGGTAGGGGAGCATCTTGGCAGAAACTGGGAAAGGAGCCGTGTGCTACGGGGGATCTCGGCAGGTGTTGATGGCACTTCTGGAAGCTGAAAAGTCCTGGCGATTCAGATTTTGTGTTTTGCTCTTTTCTTCCCAGTCTTAGAACCAAAGGCAGGCCTATTTCTCAAACCAAAGGTCAAAATATTTCCTTAGGGGTTTGAATTCCACAATTTCCTCCATGGTTTGTATCAAATTTAGGAAAAGCAAGCCTTTCCCTATGGCCAAACCATCCCACCAAAAACTTACTGCAGGGCAGTTTCCCTGTGGTGAAAAGTTCTCCCTTGATCTGTACTAGTGGCTACAATGCAGTAGCGTGAAGCCTTACTAGCTTCTGATCTGTGCACACAAGGGTACAGAAAGCCGTGTATGCCCTTCTCAAGGAAGCCTTCTGAGTAGGGAGTAAGAAATAGGGAGATGCTGGGAGGAAAAGGGAAGACATAGGGATGTGAAAGGTAGACACTGACTCTGTTTTCTCCCTTACCACGTGTCTTGGCTTGTGGAAGCTTAGTTCCCCGACCAGGGACTGAACCCGCCGTGCCCTCGGCAGTGAAAGCTCGGTGTCCTAACCACTGGACCACCAGGGAATTCCCCTTACCGCGTGTCTTTTTGGGTCAGTCACCTCCAAGAGTGTGAGCTACTGAAAGGCAGGGAGTGTATCTTGCTCATTTTGAACTCCTCACCCTCCCCAGGTCCCCGCCTCATGCCTGGCACATAATGGCTGCTAAGTAAGCTTTCATGAACCGACGTTGGTCAGTTGCACGTGTACACCTGGCAGTGGACACACAAATTCCCTGATGTCCTTTTAGGAGGCCCCTGACAAAAGCAGATCAGGGCAAGCAGAAGGGCAGAGGTCATCCCCAGACCTCCAGATTCAGAAGGTAAAATGTGAAGAAGTCCTTGGATGTTGTAAGACATAGAATCTACCTTAGTAGAGCCTAGAAAGTTTGCTTTCCTCTTTGGGACAGAATAAAAGAGCCTTGTTCTAGAAGGACAAGGACATTATTTCAAAGCTGCAGATATGCAATGCCCAAAAGTCAATCAGGTGCTCATTTCCAAGTTTCTCAGCAATTGAAAGTATTCATTTGTTGGACCTGATGGAGGCTCTGGCCTAGTCCATCTCAGGTCCTGTGCTCCACACAAAATAAGGCACCCTAACTGCCCTCCAAGAGTCAGTGGATTAAGTGACCTCTCCATTCTTGGCTTTTCTGTCCCTCTCAGTCATATTAATTTTGCATTCAGCGTCCTCTTTTCACAGCCGCACACTCCAAGGGCTATGAACAGCTCTCCTGTGAAAACAGAAGACGATTACTTCATTGTAAGGAGTGATTTAGCATTTCCATTTCTCAAATTGGGCCGGAACTGGCACACAAGCCTCCAAAGATCAGCACAGGGACCTGTCCAAGTTAGTCCCCATCAGGCCCCCTTTTCACAAAACCCGAGAGTGATGTATTTTCAACGTAGCTTAAAATGACCATCATGATTGGAAAGCCTCTTCAGTGCACCGCGTCTTTGGGAGCCAAGATGCATTTATCTTTAACATGATCATATAATATATAGGAGTGTTTTAAGGGCTTTTTTTTTTTTTTTTAAGTTTTTTTCTTAAGAACTGGGCTTCCAACCTTAGAAATTATACTTGGCTTCCCTGCATGCACCCAGGGTGTGTTAGCAAGCTGGCATCCTTTTCTGAGCTAACTAGCTGTGTGGTCCTCCCTATGCACTGTTAGAAAACTGCTACAAATACCTCTTAAAGCAGTGCTTTCCTGGTGGCTGCATGGTCCCTAGAACCTGACCGTGAACAGTGCTGAAAAGATGCACTGGATGAAAGGTGCTTTAATAAAGCCACTTAGTAACCAGGTGCTTTTCTTTAAAGACATTTCATGATGTGACCCACTTCTCTGAAACCTTTTAAAGTCTAACTGGTCCCCTTTACAATGCTGATATCAAGGATTAAATCTCACCCCTGTATTACCAGCTGGCCGTGTTGGACTAGGTTTTTCCTGGGTGCAGGTAGCACGTTGATGGGATCATAATTTGGCCTGTGTCAAAATTAGGTCACCTTAAGTGTCCACTGTTGCACGGGTCTTGAAATGGTAAGTATATGATGACATTTTTACTTATAAAAATGACACATTCTTATTACAGAATAATATATCGACATTGCAGAAACACACAGGCAAACATAGTGGCAGTCCCCAGGACCACTCCTCTTAATTTCGCTCTCCTCCCCAAAGGTGGCCATCTTATTTTTTTAGTCTTTAAAGCTATATAATAAGCTTGTTGGATTTATGTTTACATCCCTCTCTTTCAAAACCGCAAAGGAAAAAAAAGAGAGCAATAAATGTCATTTCAGATATTCCCCCAGTAAAATTTTTGGAGATTAGAAGCTGCTTTTGGGGGGAGGGGTTTTGCTGGTTTTTTAATGAAGTGATTCAAGGTAGTCAGTTGCCAGTGTGAGAGAACTTATATGTGCTATAATGCTATAATTGGGCTTTTGTTCATTCATTCATCCTGCTGCAATTAGGGTTCTCCATAGCATGTAAACTATAGACAGAAATATGCCAAGCTACAGGTGTTCCATGTTCTGCAGAGAAAGGAAGGGTTTACGTGGCTGTCTCTGTGAATAGGCCTTCCTTAGCTGGGAAAGTCATTTTAAAAAGAACACATGTGAAGTCATTGTCGATTGAAACTGATTACAGCCTTCAATTTTCTCTTTCACTGACCTCTCAGAAAATGTCTCCTCCACCTGCTGCCATCTGAATGCTGAATTGGTCTTTTCCTACTTTGTTTTAATAGAACCAGGATTGCATTTGAAGTTAAGCTGCAAAAAACCAGTCGATCAACAGATTTTCGAGTCCCACAGTCAATATGCACCATGTTTAATGTTATGGTTGATGCCAAAGCTCAATCAACAAAACTTTGCAGCATGGAAATGGGCCAAGAGGTAAAAAAAAAAAAAAAATACAGATTTTCTTTCCCCCCCTCCATTGATCATGCAGCAGAAAACTTCACAAATTCCTTCCATCTACACTAGTCTGCTCGTTTCAGAAATATACTCTAACATTTGTGGATTAAGCCACGGATGAATGTTTGGTATCTATTTGTTAAGTAAATTTCTAAGGAATGTGCTGATGACTATGCCAGTCACTTGGAAGTGATTCTTGGCTGGGGTTAGGGTGGCCATAAAGTTCCTTTGAGTTAGAGGAAGTTTGATGACCTTATTTATTAGGCTGGCATCTCCAACAGATCTGTTTGCCAGGATGCAAGTCATTTTCACATTGCAAGCACATTTTATCACTTTGAACATCTGGACAGCAGGAGAGAGCTCTTCCTAGCATCCTGCAGCTTCCAGGATGTATAATGTTAGATCACCCTGCTACCCAGTCCCCAGCCAGCAGGCTTTGAATTTCCAAGAAATCGCAGGCTTTCAGTTCTCCTTAGATTGAGATGATTGTGAATCTTCCCTGACCAAAAGTTTAGTCCTTTGCTAAGTTTCCAATTCCAAAGTGGTATTTAAAATGTAAAGAAGAAAGAAACAGCAACTTGGGCTTGATTAAAGACTGTCATGATCATTTTTCTCTGATGGCCTTAAGCCAGCCAGATATTCATATACCAATTTAGAATTAATTCAGAAACATTTCTGGCAACTCTCATGTTGTTGCCAATTGGCATAAATTGCTCCTAAATCAGATCTTTCGATACCAGCCTTATATGCTCAGAATTTTTACTAAATTATATTTGCTCCTTATTCGTTATTTATTTTCTCTTTCGGCACCTTCCATTTTTAAATGTGGGTTGGTGGTATTCTCTTCCTGGCAAGATCATCTCTAACCTTCTTTCCCCTCCAAGTCAGCTTCCTCAGCCATCCCTGTTAGCTGCTGCTCCTAATTGATTTTCTTGCTGGGCGCCTTGCCCCAGGGTCTATGTTCTAAGCACGGGGGTCAAATGCAGGGTGCCAGTGGTTCTCTTTCCTGGGTCCGTTTGCTGCACGAGAATGATCTGGTGCGGGAGTTCTCAAACTTCAGTGTCTATCAGAGCTGAATATCCAGAGAGCTTCTTAAAACCCAGAATGTTGGGTCTCATTCCACGGGTTTCGAATAGGTCTGGGGTGTGGTCCAAGAATTTGCATTTCTGACAAATTTCCCAGGGGTGCTGCTGCTGCTGGCTGGTCTGGAGACCATGTTTTGAGAACCACTGGTCTGGAGGCTCAGTATCCAAAAAGAGTTAAGGAGAAGAAGTGAGGTACCAAGGACAGGCTCCTGAGGAAGGCGTGGGTTGGGTGCCCAGACCCTGGGTCTCTTGCCCTGGCTGTGCTGCAGACTGGAGCTGGCCGAGTCACTCAGCCTCTTCAGACCTCAGTTTCCTCATCTGTAAAATGATAGCACTATTCTAGTTTGATTCAGGCTGTTTTTAGCTGTAGACTCAGTTCTTCAAACCTTACCAAGAAGGCCAGCATATGACATGAATAAAATTAGAGCTGTTCCAGATGAAATGAGAAGCAGGAATTCAAGGAAGAGGGGGCCCAGAGCCCAAGCCACCACGTTCCTCTTCACCTCTGCATTTCTTCACTGCCCACCAGACACCCACCCACCCACGCTTCTCTGGGGGACTCTGAACAATCTCTTAGGCTTCCCAGAGCCCTCTGCAAAAACCTTGTTTTTAGTGATCTATAAGTTCATTAAAATCCCTTTGAATTCACACTTTCCAGAGTCCCATCCCTTTAAAATTTTTCTCCTTTGAGCTTCTTTTTTTCAAATTGAAATATAATTCACAGGCCATAAAATTCGCCCTTTTAAAGGGTACAGTTCAATCATTTTTAGTATAATCACGAAGTTGTGCAACCATCACCACAGTCAATTGGTAGGACATTTTCATCACCCTAAAAAGAAACCCAGACCCATTAATAGTAATTCCCTCCTGAGCCCTAGATGAGCACCACTCTACTTGCTGTCTCTAAGAATTTGCCTATTCCAAGCATTTCACATCAGTGGACTCTCAGGTGTAGCCTTTGGTGTCTGATTTCTTTCACATGGCATAATGTTTTCAAGATTCATCCATGTTGTTGCATGCATTGGTACTTCCTTTTTATAGCTAAATAATATTCTGTTACATGGATATACCACATTTTGTTTATCACTTCATCACTTGATGGACACTTGAGTTGCTTCTGCTTTTTAGCTACTACGAGTAATGCTGCCATGAACATTCCTGTAGTGCACGTTTTCATATGGACCTATGTCTTCACCTTTCTTGGATATATACGTAAGAGTGAAATTGCTGGGTCATATGGTAACTCTGTGTTTAACTTTTGAGGAATGGCCAAACTGTTTTGCAAAGTGGCTGCACCATTTTACATTCCCATCAGCAATGTATGAGAAATCCTATTTCTCCACATCTTAGCCAATATTTCTTATTATCTATCTTTTTTGGTATCACCATCCCAGTGTGTGTAAAATGATATCTCATTATGGTTTTGGTTTGCAGCGATGTTGACCATCTTTTCATGGGCTTATTGACCACTTGTGTATCTTCTTTGAAGAAATGTCTATTTATTCAAATCCTTTGCTCATTTTAAAAATTGGGTTGTCCTTTATTGTTTAGTTATGAGAGTTCTTTATATATTTTGGATACTGGACCATTATCCTGTATATGATTTGCAACTATTTTCTTGCCTTCCGTGGGTTGGTTTTTTGTTGTTGTTATTTTTCTTTTTTCTTTTTTTTTTTTTTTTCATTTTCTTGGTAGTATTTAAAGCACAATAGTTTTTTGAAGTTTTATGGAGTCCAGTTTATCTAATTCCCCTCATAGCTGCTTGAGATGCCCATTTTAACTGATTTTCACAACAATGACACCATGCAGGGTAGGGAAGGGTTGTTTCACTAGGATTGGCCTCCCTTCCCCCTTGAGAGCTTTCACAGCCCCTCTTCAGATTGACTCAATGGTAGCTGTGATTATAGAACTCCTCCATACTTGGCCAGATGGCTAAACAATCTTTTCAGACAATCAAGTCACTGTGATCTTTTCTTTTTGAACTGGGGTTTGGGGAGGGTAGTAGGAGTAGGGAGGAAGAGTGGAGTCGGGGGAGTTGTCAGAAACCCTACTGAAAATCTGATGAAATGTATGAAGCCATTTCCCAGAAAAAAAATACTTTTGTACAATTTCACCATACATTTTCAGGGCCTTGTCAGGCCAAACTATAGACCCTGGTTGGAGATAGATGACTAGAAATAACGAGTAGATTTTCTCACAGTGGACCCTGTCACTGATCTTTACCACTAATCACTTCTGTGCTGGAGCAGAATGACCTTGGCTTAATCTTGAAGTCTTGGTTTTCTAGAATAAACTGTCCAGTGGCTTAATAACTACATCATATGGACTCTATACCTTAGCTATCAAACTATGTGACCTTGAGCAAGTCACTTACTGTCATAACCTTGCTGTCATTTGTCAAATCAGAGATGTAGCATGTGACACATAACCTTTGAAAGGTATGTAGCTTGTCAAAATTGGTGATAAAGCTTCCTAATTTCTGGATGTAAGAGTAGAAAGTCGTCTTGGGTATTCCCAAATGGTAACATTTTTGAGGCTAAACTACTTTCTGGACATTGTTCTATTTGGTATAGTAAAAAAAAGACGTCATGTATTTACTCCTAAATGATTCAATGTGGTTTTGTTTTTTTTAATGAAAACAATAACTGAGACTCATAAATGTTTTTTCCCAATTTCCTAGAACTAGTGCATACACATCCCAGGCTAAATGATCTTTCTTAAGGGCCCATGCAATACTGTATTCTAGTCTGTGATTCTTATCTGAAGCCTGTCAGTTTCCCAAGCCATGCTAGAGAGACCTGCTATACCATTTCTCCTTAATATAATTGAATCAGAGACCCCTAAGTGACCAGCTTGTGAGAAATGGTCTGAGGCCTCTTCTGACCTTGGAATACCAAGTGACTGAGAACAGTGAGAGTGAAGGCAGACATCACTGTCTGTAAATATACACATCCTTCAAGGAGTTTGCTCTGTGGCTGTGACCTTGACTAGAACTTTATTGGCAAGTCTTATGCAAATAGTCTCAGTTTTTCTCACCTTGTAGAATGGGGATATTCATCTCCAATGTAAAACTGAATTGTTAAAGTGAGATTGGCCAAGGATGGCTGGAAACATGATATCGGGAGGAGAGAAGCCCAGTGTTTTTAAGTGGTTTTTCATTTCATGAATATTGGATAGTAAGCTCATATGATACATCTGGTTACTAATACCTGCTTCCACCTGGATTCCAACTCCCTTAAGGTATTTTGGACTAGATACCGACCAGGTGATACAGTATTCTCCAATTTTAAGATCACTTCCTGAATTTCATCGTTGGGATAAAGTCTCATTTAAAGGCAGCTGTTGAAACATTTGTTAACCATACTTTTCCATCTTAAATATTTATTTTTTCATTAAAATTTGTGAAACACCAATAGAGAGGAAATTGTGTATTAAATAGTTTCTCACTTGGTCTAGTGTGTTTTCATCTCATTTCCAAGGTCAGATGGTCTTAACAGAAAGACAACATACACACAATCTGTTCCATGACAAGGCAAAATGTGCAGCACAGGAAGTCAAGTGGAATAATTCTCACGAAGTGATTGTGAATTTGCTGCAACTTAGCTCGTCAGAAGCAAAAGTAAAGTCTCCAAAGCTTCCACGCCAGTGAAGATCAGTAGTTCCCTTGCTATTGTCATGATTTAGTGCCCCGGAATATAACTTAGGAATATTGTTATTATTATTAGGGTCAAGTCAATCTAAGAAGGCCAACGGAGAGGATTGGAAAATGCAAAAATAGGAAGGATCCCTTTTGGTACCCATATTAGGATGCAGAGAGAATTGGGTAGTTCCTCTGCCTGCAAGAAATTTTATGACCAGATAATCTAGTTAGGTGGATGGTAATTAAAAGATGCCCCCAGCAGTATTTACATCTCTTCCTGGAGCTTCACATCTGCTTGGAGCAGTGTATCTCCCAAGAAAGAGCAGAGAGAAGGCGGAGTACTTACTATTTCTCCAGAAAAGCAAGTCAGTCTCATAAGTCTCAGGAGAATCTGGTAAAAGGAATTCATGTATCTTGTAATTACTTGAATAGGAATGGGGGCAGCTTTGATACGTACCCCTTTGCTACATGTGAATCGGGGTAGATATTACCCTGCCTTACTACCTTTCCCAAAGTAGGTTTTATTTAATTCAGATTATAGTTTACATACAATAAAGTGTATAGATTTTAGATGCATTTAGAGCAATGTATATACACATGTAACCACTATACTAATCAATTAGTAACTGTAGTAGTAATTCTGCCAGATAGCACTTCTGAGTTTCTAAACCATGTTTCCACGTGCGGTTTCATGCCTTTGTTAGGTGAATATGATTTCTACATTCACAACAGGGATAATTCTAGCCCCACTGAGGAGATGAGGAGGTAGACCAATAGAGATGAACATGCCCAAGTTTTCTCTGGAAATAAGAGACAGATTAATCATTTTTTTCATAAGTAGAAATGACGAAAAGTAGAGAGGAGTAGAGATCATAATATTCCCCTAGAGAGAAAGGGAGAAACCATGGGACTACCTGGAGAGTAGTCAGGGCCATATGTGGCATGGGGATGTTGAAGGCAGGAAGAGGTTCCCACAAACCACCATGTCTCCATATACTTTAGTTTGGATTCCTTGGAGAATGAAAAGGTTTGAGGTTCCCCCACTTCTGAAGAGAAGGCCTATTTGTCTTTCGACAAAGAATGACATTGTTAAGTCTTCAGAGCTAGAGCCTCAGCCCTTCTTGGTGCGTAGAGAATGACTGCTCTTGGCTTTGTTTGCCATTTCAGCCAAGTGTTTCGAGAGATTGTTTCTATTCTCAGTGATGTTCTTGGCTTGGTTAGAAGCCCCTCATTTCATATTTCATATTATATTGTTTTGCCTGCAACTAGCTTTTCTGAGTTATTAAACCTCAGAATTAATTTAATAAAGGTGAATCATTTCTAGCAATTCCAAAGAACATCTAGCGGAGCGAGGCAGTTACATGAGAAGAGAAAGTAAGCTGTGATTCTGGATCTCATCTCGAGACCTAAAAATGCCTTTGGAGCCCTGTCAGTCCTCCTGAAATTCGCTTGCTCTGACATCTTTCTTTGTGTTTCTAGCACAGAATTCTGCAGATAGTTTTTGCATTTACCTTGAGGTTTATGCCACTGACTAGCAGTAGAGTCAACATGGGTCCTGAGTCATCGGGACCACATAACATGGGCCATTCATTTTATTATTTTCCTCTAATCAACTACAAGGAGAAACTAAAATGAGATGACTGATCTCTCCCTCCCCTTATCTTCTCCTTTTTGACCTTGAACAAGTAATAATATTTGAATTGCCATTGTAGTTGACAGAATCTTTTCACATCTACACCCTCAGTTTGATCTTCAAAACAGATTTATGAGTCTGAGAACAGGACTGGAAGGAAAGGACTTAGCCCTGTTTTTTGTATAATAGTAATAATCAAGATTATTATTATTATTAAACAGACCTGCTAAATATCTTCATACAGGGTTTGCCTTGTATCCTTTCCAAAATCAGTCATTTGTGCTGGCTTCTCCCCTTTATCATTTGTCCTGGGTGGTAGTATTATCTGTTTTTTTACAGATGAGGAAACCGAGCCATATTTTCTTAGACATCATGACTCCCTAAGTTTGCACTGGGACTTTATCTAGGTCTTCCAATTACAATCAAAATTCACCTATGACTTTAAGTGAATTAACCTAATTCACATCCCTTTGCTCCCTTTCAATAATTCTGATGGCCAGTGATGAGAATATCAAACCACATTACTATGGCTCATATTTCTGTATGTTTTCATAACTTTTTGGATGGTTTAATTTTGATTTTTCACATGTGTCTTTTTGTCCTAATTTTTATTTGCACTGTTCCTTTTTCTTTTCTGTTCCTAATTAATCATCCTTCTGAAAGTTTGCTAAAGAGTGGGTAAGTGCGTTTTCCTTTCCAAATAGCAATGTTTTGCATTGTTATTTTTTATTAAGGAAATATGGAATAATTCAAGTGGATACTAAAATGATCTAATAAATGTCAAGGAGCTGGCATACAGTATCTTCTGTTGAAATCGCTTTTCCTTTTTTCCTGGCATTTACAGCAGATTTTTGTTTGTGTGGGGGTTTGTTTTTGCATTACTATTTAAGTTTAATTGACAGCGGCAGTTTGAGAAATGAAAAACTTAGCAGCCGTCTCAGGAGAGGCTCTAACCCTGGGTCTGCTTCTCCACAAATGAAGAGACAGAGTAACTACCGCAAGGGTTCATAAAGAGACACTTTGCCATCACACTGAGTCAGCACCTGGAGACAGAACCGGGGAGCCCTGAGGCAGTAACCCAAAGGATCTGATGGTTTGAGAACGGTTTTTGCAAAGTCAGTCAGTGTCTTGGTCAGTTCTCTTCGGAATTTGTGTCTCCCTAAGTCACATGGTCCAGCAGTTTCCCCAAAGATAATGTTCATCCTCTGTACTAAATTATTATTACCTTGTTTGTAAGACCCAGATCATCACACTGCCAGACTGGCCGTTAAGCCATCCATGCATGCTGTTTGTAAATGTGTTTGTGTCTACACATATCAAAGCCAACAAAAGCTTTGGGTAAAGGACAATGTGCCTGGTAATTTTTTTAAGAGCTTCTGATCTTTCTTTGTCAAAGACCTGGAGTCAGAATCTTACAGCTGCTTCTGGGACTATGGAAATAAACTGGGTCTGCCGGCCAGGATTTATTTATAAATTGTGTTGTCTAAAAATTACGACGGATGCGATGCCGTCACCTCCCAAGCATGCTAATATTTGTCTTTCTGTGTTCTTTAGCATCAGTACCATTCAAAAATAGACGAACTAATTGAAGAAACTGTTAAAGAAATGATAACACTCTTGGTTGCAAAGGTAACCTTCAGCTTCAGGTGAAATGTTTCATTGTAAACATTGCTTTGTCATGTCTGCATTTCCATTAAAATGTAACACGTTAAAAAGTTGCACTGGGTACTTGTATTTCTCAGGAAACAAGATTGTACGTCACCCAGCCGCAGCTCCAAATGATTTTTCTGATGATTGCGAGCCGTGTGAAGATGAATTGATGAAGTGGCATATGTCACCTTAATAAGAATTTGTCCCCAAATGTTGCACTAGGTTATGCGGGAAATATTTGTTTTGTGTTTCAGCCCTGACAAAGTTAGGTTTTTAAAAACAGAAAGTTAAACGGTAATAAGGAATTCTGCCATCATGAAAACCCCCTTTCCCCTAGTTTCACATGCAGTGAGAGTCAGTAAAACATAAAAGTCAGATAAAGCTATTTCAGTCACCCTCATGAATTATAGAATTTTAACTAAGTAATGCTGAATGGGAAGACATTTATATTTGCCAGTGCTAAACTTCTGTTTCCCCCAAATTACTGATAAAATACAAATAAAAATAGATTGGATTAAATGTAGTGCTAATATGTAACGTAAAAACTGCTTTGCGCAGTTTTGGATTTTGAAAAGTGCATTTAATATTATCGCATGCTATATGCAACTCAATAATATTTTGTCACTTTGCACTTCTGTAACACTCTATATTTGCAATCACATAATAATGAAGAGAAAGCCGAATAAGTCAAATATTTCTATGTAAAGGCAGCCTATTTCTTTCCCCAAAGACGGGAACCAAATAATAGAACTTAAAAAGGAGCAAGAGCTTATTGCTGGTCTCTGGACGGTTGGGAAAAGTTGCTCTTTATTGTGGATGATCATAGTTTGAAATAATCATTCTTTTTCCTTTTTTGCTGTTTTACTAGTTCGTTACAATCCTGGAAGGAGTGCTGGCAAAATTATCCAGATATGACGAGGGGACTTTGTTTTCTTCTTTTTTGTCGTTTACCGTAAGTAAAGAGATTCTTTCTTCCCTGGTTTTTGTTCTAGTTGGGGTTTGGGTTTGGGGTGCGGTGCTGTTGTCATTTTGGTTTGGGTTTGGGTATATATGTTAATTGCAGTCAACTACCAATGTATAATAATAACATAGGAAAATAAGCTGAACATTTCATAACAACAGGTAATTCAAAATCATTTCTATTTAATTTGTGAATATATAATATGCATGTATGTATATACATGTACACAGACACACACATGTATGTCTCTGTATGTATGTATCCAAAGAGAGAGTTGCCATTCCGTGCTCACCTTAGCTGTCTCAGGGAGATCACTTAATGTTTCTAGGCTACCAGTCCCTGAAAATGAGGAAAATTAATTTTAGAGGTTACCAGTGGAGCCCTACAAGTCAGATAGAGCATGTAAATAAGTTTTATTTGGTCCTCACTGCATCAGGTACACTTTTCTATACTGAATTAGTTGCCCACATTTAAGAATCGAGAGGATTCAGAGGTGTCAGTATTCCAGGGCTTCTTCGTGAAGTGGACGGTCAGCAGCCCTGGGTCTGCAAGTACGCATAGCAACTGTCTGCTGGAGCTCAGTCGGGTCATCCCCACAGACCTGACATGTGTTTGCCAGTTTCCTGTAGCCCCTCTGCTGGCTCTTTGGCTCGTTCCCATACCTGGCTGCGCTTGGGGACACTGGAGTTTACAACCTCTGGAGCAGATGATCCAATCTGTACAGATTCTGCAAAGCTCTAATTCTGTGCCAGAACTGGGCATGCACATAGAAGTGAGTTAGGTCGTGGAAGGATGGCCGCCTAATTCACTGTAGGTAAGTGATCAATGGAGATAGTCACTCTAAATGGGCTGCCTCGGGGGCCCGGTTCTCCCATCCTTCTGTGCTAGGCAGGCACGCAGCTGTGTGCTTTCTTGCCATTTCTGGTTGCAGGGTTCTTGCTGGCTCTGAGACCAGCTGTCTTCCTCTAACACCACCATAAGAAAGGCAGTCAGTTTGGATAGGATCTGCTATCTATAGGTCTTTAAAACACCCTTACTATCTATGGGTCTTTAAAACATCTCTTCTGGGAGGTGAAGAATCTCCTAGAAAGGCATTGAATGCCAAGGCAAAGCCCAGCATGGGCCAGGGAGTAGCATATCATCATCTTTGGAATCCAGCAGAACCAGGTTCAAATCCCAGTACCTATATTAACCAGCTCTGTGATCTACAGTAGGTGTCTCATCCTCTCTGAGCCTGAGTTTGGTTTTGGTTTGGGTTTGTAGGAGGCGTGCCATTGTGTCCTTTTGTTTTTGACTTATGTCTGTGCATGTTAATTGTGGTCAACCACCAGTGCTGTATGGGAGTGGGGGGTAGATAATTTCTTCCATAATGAGCTGTTGTGAGGATAATAATATGCGTGGAAGCACTTAGCATAGTCCTAACACACAGTAGGCCTCAATAAATGGCAGCTGTTATTAATAAAAGACAGCTAAGATGCTTATTATACAATGCAACCATACATGCACACAAGTTCTTCCCAAATATACCTTACTTTGGTCTTTCCCTAACCCACACATTAGATTTCCTGGGAATTAAGGGAAATGTAGACAGAAAACATTTAAGACAATTTTTAGATTGTTTGTGTATGCACAATATCTGCATGCCCAGCTTGTTTTGACATGCATCTCTGAACCTCCCAAGTATGAGGATTGAACTCAGGCCTGAAAGTGTCATCGCCTTGGTCTCTGGAATTTGTTGGCAAAGGCAGGGTGGAAAGAGGATGGTGAGAATAGGAATTCTATCAGATTCACTCAGTAGAACCACCCGTAATGTGTCACAGCTGAAAGGAAACCTATCCAACCCACTTCTTTGACAACAGGAGAAAAAAAAAAAAAACCCCAAGGCCCAGAGAGGGGGAGTAATCTGTCTAAGGTCACACAGCAATGGGAAGAATGGGGACAGGAACCCAGGTCTTCTGCCAGCTTCTCCCCACCACTGAACAGCTTCCTGGAGAGAGTGGGATTCAGCTGGCAATTGCCTGGCACTAGAAGGCAGATGGGCAAATGAGTGGGGAAGATTCATAAAGAAGGATTCAGGGCACATGAGTGGGAAATATGAGATAATCTTTCATTCCTCAGTGAAGTCATGAAAACGGTGAAAAAGGCAGAATTGAATGCAGCATTTCTGGAAAACATTCCCCTGATATCCACAAAATATACCACTTTCTTTGAGTCTTCGTTTTGAGCAACTGTTTTTACTGCACTGGATGTGAACCAGTGCAAACCAGAAAAGCCCCTCTGCTCTTCACTGAGTAGAATTCAGTCCACCAAGGGCCCCACCCGAATTCCCCGACTTACCAGGGGAGCTCGTGAGAGGTGGGGGTGGGGGTGGTGCTATCAAGGACGGGGGGCCGGGGAGGTTCTCACGGGAGGATTAGAAACAAAGAAGACCTAGCGTAGCCCATGCAGGAGTTTTCAGGCTAAAACTCGCATCCTATCATCTCCCTTTTCGGAGACATTTTGCAGCCACACAGCCTGCCTCGTGAAGTCCCCGTAACCACGGAACACTTCAGGGCTGTTGCTGGGCCTGTGACTTCCCTTCCTTCGTGACACTTCTCCCACGTACTTGGCTACCCCAAGGCCAAAAGCACCCACTTAGCATTTGCAGCCCATGTTCTCATCCCTGCTGGTGTTCCAGTGTTGGAGAAGGCGAGCTGCGTTGAGAGGTGGCAGGAGTTTCTCCACACGTGGATCCTGAGCTCCTGCCCAAATTCTAAAGGGTCTTTGAAGACGTCCTGCGGCCCAGTGGTGGTCATCACCCCCGAGCAGGGTGGAGATCTAAGGGCTGAGCGGAGGCAGCAGGTGTTGCGGAAAGAGCCTTGAAATCGAGGATGAGAGAACCAGCTGTGAGTCCTGGGACCCCAGACAAAGGCATAGAGATGGTGCCGACACCCTGGCAGGATTTCCTTAACTCTGCTCCCGTTTCTGATTCAATTCTTCAAGGATTACGGTGCACTTACCACGTCCCCACCTCCGCGGGGCTGCCAAGCCTGAGCCATGTGCTCTGCCCCCCAGAAAGCTGACAAGTACCGACAAATATGCCACCCTTTCCCCCTCTTTCTCCCGCTGAGCGCCTCCTTTCCTGGGTGGGCTTGATTTCGTGGTCCAAGCCAGACATTTTGGAAAACGTCTGCAGTGGCACAGAGCAGGCAGGAATATTTATTTCTCGTCTCCATCTGCATTGCTTCCTCTCTTGGAGAGGAGCTGGGGGGAGGAGGGAGGAGGAGATGTGGCTTCTCCGTGCCAGCCCGAGAGGCGCCCAAGCACACCCCTCCTCTCCTCCGTCCCTAGCCCCTGCAGCAGTAGCAGCCGGGGATTTAGGGAGGCAGGCGCCTTTCGAACTTTTGAAAGATCAGCCCAGTTGGAAGTCGCAGTTAGCATCTCTCCGCCCATTTCCCCCGACTGCAAGATGTGCTTTTGTGTGGGTTGCCTGCTTGGACGAGTCCCTGTCTTTGTGGGTAGCCTCGCGCTGTTCTTTTAGGAGGCCAAGAAGGGGGACAAGCAGGTGTCCAGGTCCCCCTCCCAGCAAGTTAAAATCCTTTCCTCGGTCCTATCCAGGTGTTACTAAACACTCTGTTTCTGGAATCCTTTTCTTTGTTTGTTTGTTTGTTCATTCATTCACCCAGCATATATTTGCAGAGCACCTATGGGTCGTGGATTGTGCCTGATGCTAGAGACCCAGCAGTGAGTAAGGACGACATGTTCTCTGTCCTTTTGGAGCGTACATTTAGGAAAGGAGACAGAATTTTGGAAGGGAAGAAAATTATAGAGTGGAGGCACTGCTGTACAGACATCAAACTGGAGACAGAGAGAAAGTGGGGTTGGGGGGAGCATTCCTTCAGCTGATGGTCCTGGACAGTCTCTCCAAGCAGGAGGGGGCCAAAACTTAAAGGGACCAGCCGTGGGTAAAGAGGAGGGGAGAATCTTCTGGACAAAACAGCAGCTACAGTGGCCACGTGGCAGGAAAGCAGGAGGCATTTTTGCAGGATATTTTGAAAGCAGCACAAACTGGATTCAGGGATTGAGTGGATGTTGAGGCTAAAGATTCAGCTGGAGGGGACGAAGGTGGAAGGCTCGAGAACTGTGACGTACGGAGAGCTCAGCTGAGCCAAATAAGTCCTGAGAGTCAATGGGGTACAGTTAAAAAAGACATCGTGGAGCGAGGAGACCTGGGATGGGACCCCAGCTCTGCCTGTCATCAAGGAGCTGTGTGACCTGGAACACGGGACCACCCTTTGGCTTTTAGTTCCCCTCCATGCAATCTGATGATGGCTATGTTAGAGGAATTCCGAAGTCCAAAATAGCTACAAGAGCTTCAGCTCCTATCCTTGAAGCACTTGCTAAGTGCCTGGCACAGGGCTGAGTGCTTTATATATATTTTTTCTCGTTGAATCCTCCGAACAATCCCACTCCAACAAGGCTCTCTTGCAGGTGATGAAACGGAGGCTCTGAGAGGTTAAGCCCTCCAGCTCGACCAGCCTCCTCCCTCCCTCTAAACTCTGGAGCCTCCAAGGAACAGGGAGGATGTAGGAGGCACCTACCCCCACCCTCGGCAGACAGAACAATTATATCAAATTCCCTGAAGCCCCCTAGAATTCACCCAGTATCCCTCCTGTCAACTACATCCATTTGAGATGGTCACAACATAGCATGGAAGCCACTCGGGTCAGGGAGGATAAAGCCCATGTTAGGGCTGTCGGGAGCCCAAAGCCTACGGTGTGTTCCATCTCCTAGGTCTCAAATTACCCTCATTCACCCATTTTTCCCTTTTGCCAGCATTTTCTTTTGCCTCTTAGAAATGAAGCGAAGTAGACATGTTCTCTTCCCGCTAGAATCCAAGAGCAGGGCTGATGTCAGTGTAGATCAGGCAGCAGCACGGACTGCTTTGGTGCAGAGCTCTTGATGGCAGGCCGGAAAACAAGACGGCTGCCTTGGTCAAAGGCCAGAAGTGGATCGAGGGAATTCACTTCTGTCCACGGAACATTGTGGTTGGGAAGCAGTTCAAGTGGTAGAGCGGGGTGGGCGTTCATATTGATTCGTTAGTGTTAGCCCTGATGGCGTTCCATTTTTGCTTCGGCCTCAGGGAATGCCCAGCATGGGAGAAATGGCTTTTTACAGTGTGGGCTGGTGATGGCAGTGTAGACATAGAGGTCTTGGTTCACCCTCAGAGGGTAACCTCATCAAATTATCAGCTGCTGGATTCATGTGATTCAAGGTATTTGGCTTCTGCACTTCAGAGTGGAGGTGCCTGCCTTGGACAGAAGCACCAAGCACAGTAGTAAAAGCTTCCCTGTATTGAATACACTATGTGCCAGGCACTGTGCTAAGTGCTTTACATGCATTGTCTCATCTGAGCCTCACAGTCATCCTATGTAATAGAGATGATGATTATCCCCATTTTACAGATGCGGGAAGTTGAGTAATGTGTCCAAAGTCGCACAGCTACTGAGACTCCAGCTTAGATTTACTGCTTTATTATCCTCAGAATGTTAGTCCCCATAGAAGCACAGAAACCCATGGATGAAGTCAGTTAGTGATTCTTCCAAGAACCATCCACCACCTGTAATCATTCCTGAAGGAAAGTCATCTATTTTTCACATCTTATTGGCAAAAACATTTTATAATTTACCCACCAGCCCATCAGTTTTACACTAAAACCAAAGGAATAGACATTCAAAATCTCCCCACTTCTGTTATGCTTTGCAGATAATCTCTCATTTTATGCTATCCCATTCAACACATGCCTATGGAGTACCTACTATGTGCTGGGCACTGGGAGCTTAGCAGTGAATGAGAGGGACAATGCCTTTTATTGTACATTCTCATGGGGGAGACATAGCCTCAACAAGTAACTTACAAGCATGGCAGTTATTCAGAAAGAGAGAAATAGCTGATGCAATGGGACCATGGCCCAAAGTGACCCAATCTCATCTGGGAGGCCATGGAGGAGAGGCATTTGACCTGAGATCTAATAGAGAAATAAAATTTCACCTGGCAAAGAAGAAAATAAAGAATGTTCCAAGGTACAAAGACTTGGAAAAGAAAGGAGAGGTCTAATACATTCTGGAAACTGGCAGTCCATTGTGACTCAGGGCAAGGCCAGAGCAAAAGGAGGGAAATAACGGGGATGGAGTGAGGAAGCTGGCCTGGTCATGAAGGACCTTGCCAGTGGTTATGGAATTTTAGGGTTTACATGGGAACGTAAAGAGACCAGCTACCTGCTACAAGCTGGAGTTGTGTTTGTGGTCTTCTAATTTTGAAGCTTCGAGCCAGCAGTGGAAGGCAAGACTTATGTTGTCTAACGTATTTTGTTCACATGGACCAAACAAAAACACTGTGCCCTGAAACACTCAGGAACTGTAAAGCACTGACCTGCCATGTCTTCTACAGACTTCTTTCATCAGCTGCTTCCCAGTGTTTCAGAGCTTGACATCCACTGTGGGGTCTATGACAGATAATTTTATCACCTAGTAGGACATCATCCTCATTTCCAGTTCGTGCCTTGAAAACACAGCTGACAATTAACATACCTGCTGTCCAAGGCAACCCTTCAGAAGCTTTCAGAAGAAGAAAAAAAGAAGCGTCCAAAGTTAACCATTTCCCTTAATATTCTTTAGTAAACTGATGAGTATCATTCAAAATGAACATAAGATAGACACAGTATTTTCTTTAGACTGTGAGATGCTGAACGACAGGGTCATAGAAGTGTCAGCTGTGAAAGAAGTACCTAACAAACACGTACGTGGCTTCAAACAGAAAATAATTGTTCTGAAATTAAAAGACAGAGATTCTGACCTGACCTCCAAGCCACATGCAGTGGGAAGCTTATCGCCAGAAAGGTAGAGGGAGAGATGTGATTGTGAAGCCCAGAGTTACAGGAACGTGAGTAAGTCGTTGAACATTTGTGAGTGTCAGTTTCTTCATCTGTAGAGTGGGGATGTTAATACCTACTTCAGGGAGTCAAGGGGACGTTGGCTTTGCATGGCCCCTCGCATGTTGTGGGGACCTCATAAATAGCCATTCTTAACCTTCCTTCAGCTTAAACCTGTAGGAAGGTTGAAATGACCCTAGTACTTTTAAGCAACAATTTTCTCACCGGTTCAGTCCTTAGCATAGCATCATTTCTCCTAAGCAACCCAAACTGTTATCTGTAACAAGATCAACCAAACTCTCTTATAACTTCTACTTCAGCACATTCTCATATTCAAAAATTGGACTCATCAAACATATTTTCCACTAAGTTTAGTGTACTTTTATCATTTTGTGCTTTAATTCTTCAAGGACTTTTCATGCACACATCGTCTCTAGACTGCCTCTCTATTAATCAAAACAATTGCTTAACCAGAATTGAATATCCCATTCTCTGAGCATATGTTAAATTGGATCAGGCTTATTTCAACATACACCAAGGTTACTTGCTTGTCTAGTTCTGCCCCTTACCAGAATATAATCTTGGGCAGATTAACGAACTTCTCACCTGAGTTTACTGACCTCTAAAATGGGAATAATAATAAGACCTATACTATGTGGTATTGTTAGAAATAAATAGGAAAAATGTTATATACCTGCAATGGGATACGTATTCAGTACTTGTTTTAACATGTTAGGATGGCAGTTGTTGCTGTGGTTATGTCACTAAGTCTTGAGAATTAGAATCAGTAACTCAGTCAGCCACCATGGTTCAAATGACTGCTCTATGTAAATTATTGAGCTAGAGTTGTAGATTGGGAAAGACTTTTTAAAAAAATGACCTTATCTCTGTTATCTGGAAGTTGCTATCCAGAGTACATACCACAGAAGCAAACTTTTGAGATTTTCCAATCCAGTGTTTCCAGTGATGTGCTCAGTTCCTACGTGCTCTTGAGAGCCAGTTCTTTGCAGCTCTTTTCAGTGTCCACATTCAGTGATGTCCTGTTGGTAGCTTGAAATGGACCAGAGTTGACGTATTTGCACCACGGACATTGGCAAACTCTATCAAACAAGGCTGTTGCTTCTCCTCCTTCTTTCACTTCCTCCTCTCCTTCTCCTCCTCCTTTTTATTCTTCTTCTCCTTCTTTTTGACAGCCTTTCTCCTAGCATATCATTGAGTGTTTTCCAAGCATAGGATATATACCACATGTTACCTGGGAGGATATTAGATGCAGCAAATCAGTATTAAACAACACCAAATTGTGAGAGGGTTCTTTCTTTTTTAATTTATTTTCCTCCTTCTCCTTCTATCAAGGAGAAAGTTTCTTTTGAGCGCTCATCTGCCTCTCGCGTCTCTAAAATTTCAAATCTTCATGTCTAATGAAGAGAAAGAGAAAGAGAGAGTGAACAGGCCTTAAGCTCAGCAGCCTCCGCAGGCAACCCTGTCTACCTAGGAAGTAATCACTTCATTGCATAATATTTATGTTGTATTTATTTTTATGCTTACCTTATTGAGAGTGATATTGAGTTTCCATTGATGGTAGTGATACCAAGTTTCTTTTTATAATTAAGCATTTTAAAAAGTGAGCCAATTTAAAGGAGAATATTAAGGAAATAAGGAAATACAGTACAGATGGCACATGGGCAATAGCCCAAATCAGGAAGGTGGTATTGATGCCAGAAGTTTGGAAAGTTGTGATACATTCTAGCCACCCCATTCTGCAGTTGTGTAAACTGAGGCCAGGGAAGGAAAATGACTTGAACAGCTCATTCCATCCCAGAACCCAGGCCTCCTATCTAATCCACGTGTTTGTCTTCCCCACTCTTTACCTGAGCTGGGGGTGGGGGGCACGGTGCAGGAAGAAGGAGAAAAACCTCTCCACTCTGTAGCAGACCTAGGCTGGCTACAGGAGACAAGTTGTTGCCGGCAGCGATGTACACAGTCTATACCTTCGAGTTCAGGCTGAGGCAGCTGTGGGGTGAAGGGGCGGGCAGCAGGGGTGACAGGTGGTCGCTTCATGCAGAAACATTACTCTTCAGTAACGATGGTACAGGCCTTAATGGCTCAGCACCAAGGCTACGTGGAAGCAGGGACACAGGTAGGACATGGCCCTTGGCCTCTTCCAGCTTGCGTTCAGTTGGGCTTCTTAGTGTTGAGAGATGTTTATCAGGCAAAGCAAAACCCGGAAATGCCAGAGGTGGCCAAGGGCCCCCCACTCATAATCGAATAAAAATAAGCCTTCGTGCCTGCTTGGAGATTTTACAAGATTAAAACTCTCCGAGTTTCTCCTAAAATGAAAGGCTGCTGTGTAAACAGGCAAATGGAAGAGCAGCTCAGCATCCTTCCGAGGGTACAAACCTTGGAGTCCCAGCAGACCCACGGTCACGTACCAACATCATGATGCCGCCCGCTTCGGGCCTTGCAGGAGGTCAGTAAACCTCTGTGAGCCTCAGTTTCCTCATCTGTAAATGGTGATATCATCGGGCGCCCCCCCCCCCCCGCCCCGCCGCCTTCCCCTGTGAGGGTTAATTACTAATAAATCGCTTAGCCTCGTGCCAGGCAAATAATAAGCAGGCAACCACTGTTAAATCTCAGCAACATTCAAAGGGTGGGTTTGGAGGAGCCCTTGAGCCTTGCAGAAATCCTCTCTGGGAATGAAGGGTTGGGACAGAAATGGGGGAGAGTGGAAGGAAAAACAGGTCTACTTCAATCGGGCATCTGTTCGGAAGCCCCAGGGGGGGAAGAGAGATGAGAACGTACACTTCCTGGACCCAGTCTCGGAGCACAGTACCCTGAGCAACAGGAGACGCGAACAATTCTCCTCGTTAATGAGTCTGCGGCTCCTAATCGGCGCATGGAACAGAATGCTTTTGCTTAATAGAGATCATTTCCCTGCCTCTTGCCCGCGTCCCCAGCAGTGCCCGCAGCTCTGTGTTTAATGAAAGGTGGGAACTTTGAGTCGTGTGGTGGGACGGGCTGGAGGAGGCATTATTACACTCATCACTATGATAATAGTTTAATCACAATCAATATGTATGAACATGCACAGAAGCCGTGCAGTCAACCAGCAGCCCTGCAACTCATGTTTTTGCCTAAGGATGCTTTCTAGGAAAGCCTCGGTTCTCCCCCACCTTTCCCCAGCCCCTCTGAAGCTCTACAGTGGTCCTCAGAGGTCGTTTCAGAATATCCATGATGGTTACATCCACCATTACACGTGAGGTCTTATTGTGGTCATAGGTGAATAGCATCATAAAGTAACACTTTTTGCTTTTCAGAGTATTTCCATAAGCCATCGTCTGGAATTTATCTTCAGACTTTGGTAAATTATCTTGTGAAAAAGGTAGGGCAGGGTAAGGGGCAGCAAAATACAGTAGTGAATCCTTTGAAGTCAGATCCATTTGGGTTCAGGTCCCAGCTCTACCCCTTCTTAGCTGTGTTCCCTGGGGGAAGCAGCTTAACCTCTCTGAGCCACACGTTCCTTCATTTGTAAAATGAGGAGACAAGTATCAGGTATTAAGTATTTCTATGTCTATGAGAAAACTGAACAATTTGCTGTTCCCAAGTTCACATAGCCAATCATTGAAAGAACAGTAGTGAGAGTCCAGACTTAGAATCCAATATTCTCTTTCTATTATCGGAACAAATGTTAACACTGGTTCCATTTATAGGCAATTTAGAGAAATTCTATTTTAAAACATTTTGATGCTTAGCTCTTTTCTTTCAAATGTGAATCACATTCTGAAAGCCAGCGATTATCTTTCTGAGCAACGGCCACCTGATGACCGACCCATTAAAAAGTTTTGGTATCACAGTTCCCACATCTGTAAAAACCGCATTGATAAAACCTGGCCTTCCTGAAAAGGAAAGCGAGGGAAGATGGCCTCACAGTGAATGTGCATCTATGCGGCACGTACATGGTGCTGACACGGGCGTAGCGCTTCACAGTTGGCCAGGAACACCCTTGATCTTCAGCAAGCATCGGAAACATTTCAGCCCCTCTGGTGGCAGAGCTCTGGGAATCCGTCACGCTGTCTATGACTCCAGATCTACTTCAAGGGTTGTGTTTTCCTCTAGTGCTCAGAGAGTGTTGGAAGGGGCTTTCACTGTAATTGTCACTTGGCCCCAAGCAAGAGCCACCGAGGTTTGCTCAACTGCTCACCCGCACACACAGTCCCAGTACATCCACCCACGGGCACATTCTGTCTCCCCCAAGCCGTCAGTCCCTCGGTTGGCACTTACAATTTATTCCTCTTCCCAAGATGCACTGAGAGCATCCAGATTATGTATTGAGGGGAGTTCTGCTACATTTTGCTTCTCAGAATCATGATTTCAGTCAAGCAAAAACCTTGAAGAAGTTACCCTGGAGAAGATACATTCTTCTCGCAAATGCTAGAATGCTGAAAATTCTATCACTGGTTTTGTTCTTTTTGCGGTATTTTTTTAATGAAAGAAATATACATCCGTGGTTAAAATATGAGTAGTACAGAAACACAGTAATTATTTTTTAAAAAGCAAGAGTTCTCTGTCCCATCCCTTTCCACTCAGCGCCTTACCCCAGAAGGGGTCCTTGCAAACAAGTTTGTTTGTTTTTTATCTTCCTTGCTCTAGGTACTGTTTTTATACTGCAGTTTCTTGCTTTATCGATCACAGAGATGATTTGCCTCCCTGCTGTAGAACAGTAGGTACTCACTTCACCCTCTCCACTTTCCATGCCCTGCTCCCCCCATCCTGTTACAATTACATCAGTATTACTGGTCCTCTCTTGGCGTCCTTATCACTTTACATAATACCCATCCACCTTTAGTTCTTGTTTCATCCAGAGGATGAGGCTCTTGACAATCCATGTCCTCTTCCAACTGATCTCTTGTTCTAACATGGAAGTTGAATGACACGCCTCTTCACTCTTATCACTAAAAAATGTAATAACCTATATTTATGAACGTCTCTTGAGTCTAGACCAGCACTGTCCAAGAGAACTTTCTCCAATGATGGAGATAGTCTGTATCTGAACTGTCTAATATGGTAACCACCAGCCACCTGTACTTGAAATGTGGCTAGTTCAACTGAACAGTTGGATTTTTAATTGCATTTTGTTTTCATTTATTTCAATTTAAATAGCCACTTGCAGCTGTCTGATAGTGCAGGGCCAGACCAAGCTTAATATACAAGTTTGACTACCTAGAACAACGCGATTTTCCAGTGGAAATGATACTAATAGCTGACACATAGTTCTGACTTACTATATGCCCCAGGAACTATTCTAGAAACTCACTTATTAACCCAGCAGCTCTATGAAGAGTGCTATTATCCCCATTTTATACATGAGGAAAGTGAGGCATGGGAAAGTGAAGTCAGTTAGTAACTGGTGGAGCGAAAATTTGGCCACACAGCATCCAACCCCGGAGTCTGTGCTCTCAACCATTTCCCTGCACTGCCTCTAATCCCCGATAGAAATGACCGCATCCTTTTTTGGGGTATTTCCAAACCTGCTGATTACTGACGTGCTCTTGGTCTGAGTGATGCTTCTCACAGGGGCTGTGTGCCTTTAGATGGAAACCCTGCCCGTTCTACTCCTGCCACACACACACACACACACACACACACAAAAGAGAGCATGAAAACTGGAGGCTGAGGAAAAATAGGGGCAAATGTAGGCACCCAGGGCAAATTAGCTGATTTTGCTAATAGAAGAGAAAGACCTGCAATTCCAACAGCAGTAACAGCAGCTAGCACATACTGAGGACTTGGCCATGTCCTTTATTCTGCCATGTGTATCGTCTTCATTAATCTTCACAACAGCACAGAGAGGTACAGATGACGAGACTGCCTCTCGAAGGTACTGGGAATATTAAATGAGGTGGTTCATGAGAAACACTGAAAACCGTGCCTGGCACGGGGTAAATAAGCAACACGTGCTGCCTATTAGAATCCTGATATTTCATTGCCAAGTCCACGCACTGGTCCCTGCTACATTGTCTGGTACCTGTGTGAATTGTCTTTATTTACCTCTGTTGTTTTTTTCCCTTTTCCTGTTACTATGGTTTTTCCTGGAGCCTCATGTCCAGAACTCTTATTAGTACTAAAATATTAATAGCCTTTTGTTTTACCACTAGGGTATTTATGAACTTTTCAAGGTGTGGGAAGTGTTTCCTATTCCACATCCTTCCTAGCACCTGCCTCAGGCACCATCTAAAAGCTGTATTTCTAGAAGGAATCAGGAAAAAACACTTAGCTCTGTGCCCTATTATAATAGGTAAGACAGGAGGCCAACAGGTTAGACAAGTAGTCAGTCAACTAGTTAATGGTCATATTAAGATGAAAAATTTACATTTTATGATTCTTCTCCCACCCCCACCCCAGTGGCTTCCACTTAAGCAAATTCTAGTCCAGAGGTCAGAAAATTTCTTCTGCGAAGAGCCAGATAGTAAATATTTTTTATTTTATAAGCCACTTAGTCTCTGTCATGGTGACTCAACCTCCACCCTTGTAGCATGAAAGCAGCTACCGACAAGATGTAAATGAATGGACGTGGCTGTGTTCCAGTAAAGCTTTATTGATGGACGTGGAAATGTCAATTTCCCGTAATTTTCACATGTCAGGAAATAGGATTCTTCTTTTGATTTCCTTTCTTTTAAAAATGTGAAAACCGTTCTTAGCTCATGGACCACACAAAAACAGGCAGCAGTCTAGATTTGACCCCCCAGGCCAGAGTTTGCCAACCCTTTTCCTAGTCTGTAAACTATAGATGAGAGTACACTTGGTGCAGTCAACTCCCAGGTGACCACAAGTGACTTAAACACTAGTTACAATAGCAGCGAATACTTCTTGAGCTCTTACTGCGCACCAGCCATTGCACTGATCACTTAACATGATGTCCACCTGTTCAGCCTCACAAGATCCGGCTAAAGAAGATACTGTTGTATTCTCATTTTGCAGATGAGATTGTAGAAGCTGTAGGAAGTTAAAATTTTTTTCCTAAGCTCATTTAACTAGTAAGTAATGGAGCATTAGTCAAACCAAGGTCTGTCTGACGCAGAGTCCCTATATGTCACATAAGTAGGCTTCCCTTCTCCCAGTTCCCAGGTGATCATTGGGTAAGAAAGAGCTTTACAATGACACATCATTTTCACAATATCAACAACTTGATGTCCTGAAAAGACTCTTAATAACCAGACCTGCGCTTGGACACCAACTCCAGCACTTACTGGTTTACCTCTGGAGAGTTCCTTAACGTCTCTGAACCTCACTGTCCTCAACTGTGAAGTGGTGGAATGAGCCTTCTAATGTTCTACAGAGATGAATAATTGAGTTAGTTATACATAAGATGTCTAGCTCAGTGCCCCATACATATGTGCCCAATAAATATCATTAAGAATCAGGTAAGAATCAGGTGACTCAGTGTTTTTATAGCCAGAAGACCCAGGAATGCCCAAATCCTGTCCTAGACCATCAGCAACCTCCCAAAAGCATCCTCCAGGGAAATACATGCAGTGGATAAAATTGGGGAAATAGGAGACCAAGTAATACCTTCTTGAATATCTTGGTTATCTATTGCTGCATAACACACTATGGCAAAGTTAGTAGCCTAAAACAGTCTGTTGATTTTGTGCACAATTTTGTGGGTCAGAAATCCAGGAAGAGTTTGGCTAGGGGAGTCTTTGATTCCATGTCGTACTGACAGGGGTCAGTTGCTTGGCTGGGCTGGGGCTGAATGTCTGATAGTTTGATGTGTCTCCACGTGCCTATTTCTCCCCTATATGGGGTCTCATCTGGCTAAGCTTCTCCACGTGACTTGGGCTTCTGACGGCATGGGAATCTCAGCACAGCTGTACAGTGGCAGCTGACTTTCAAGGGTGCAGAAGCAGAGCTGCCGGCACCCTCCAAGACTAGGCTCAGGACTGATGTGGTGCCACCTCCGGCCTATCCTCTTAGTCACCACAGTCACGGGCGAACCCAGACTCAAGAGGGATGGAGGAATAACAGACCCCACCTCTCAGTGGGAGTGGCACACCTGTATAGGGAACAAAATAATTGATGGCAAGCATCTTTTTTTTTTTTAAGTTGCTCTGGTGAATTTTTTTTAATTTTTTTAAATTTAATGTTTTCATCTTTGTTGGAGTATAATTGCTTTACAGTATTGTGTTAGTTTCTGCCGTACAACAAAGTGAATCAGCTATATGTGTACCTATATCTTTGACAACAAGCTACCATATTGCAAACTGGGCTTTGGGTCCATATTACAATGCAGAGAACTCTACAGAGCCCTGCTGGTCTCCAGGGATCTCCTTGTTAAGAGCTCAGCCCTAAGGAGCCAAGGAGAAATAGAACAGAGAGAGGATCTAGACCACAGCCTGGTACAGGGCCAGCAAAGCAGAGAAGAAGTAAGATGGCTGGGCCTCTTACCGCAGGATTAGTCACGTGCTTCATGAAGCACTCTAACCGTGGAACAGAACCACCATACTCAGTGCGCAGATATTGAAGGTTTAACAGCCCCACCCGCTAGCAAACACAGCCCAGCCTGTGCCCTGGAACTGGAACTATCAAATCAGCCTCTTGGATGTGAAAGGAAAAGAGAACATGAAAATAACAGCCAACGTTTATTGAACACGTACTGCGTGCCAGGCCCTGTGCAGAGGTTTTCACATGTACTGACTCAGTTGGTGATGGTGACGCACTGTATGAATTTAATATATGTCAAATGCTTAGAATAGTGTCCTGCACATGTTCAACACTTAAGAAATGTCTTTTTATTTTATTAATCTGTACAACCACCCCATGTGGAGGAAATATTGTCATTATCTCTATTTTCCAAGAAGGAAACTGATGCTTAGAGAAGTTCATTACCTGGCCCACAGCTGGTGGCTGATCGAACTAGATGTCAGCCCAGATGTCTGACTCCTGGCCTTGAGCTCTTACCTCTGCGCTGACTCAGTGCAGGGAAACAAGAGACCCTTTAAGCTCGTCTCATAGAAGCAACAAATGCCATCTGCTTTTGAATTGATAGTGCCTGGTCACACTTTTCTTAAATGATTCTTTAAGAGTATTAGAGTTGGAATACCAACTTCAAGAAAGCACAAGAAACCTGTGTCCTGGGTACAGGGTAAAGAAGTTACTGAGAAGTTCTTTCTTTCAACACATTTTTAAAAAATTTTTATTTTGGAGTATAGTTGATTTACAATGTTGTATTAGCTTCAGGTATACAGTAAAGTGATTTAGTTATACATTTATCTATTCTTTTTCAGATTCTTTTCCCACATAGGCCATTACAGAGTGTTGAGTAGGGTTCCCTGTGCTGTACAGTAGGTCCTTGTTGGTTATCTCTTTTATGTATAGTAGTCAACACATTTGTACTGAGCCCCTGTTATATACCAGGCAGTGTAGATATTGAGGAGAGAAAAAGAAGTTCTTATTCCCCATGGAGCCTACGTTCCAGACATGAGGCTGGTGACAGATGATAAAATTCAACTCAGAAAGATAAAATCGTTTTGTTGATGGTTGTGGCACTAAGTAGCATGTTGACATACTGAACTGCCTCAACTCTCAAAAAAAAAACAAAAAACAATCCAGATCTCAAAGCTCGCCTGGGTTAGAGAAATGGAGCAAGTAGCAAAATAGTATCATGATACTTGCAGCGGAAATTTCACAAGCCAAACATTGAAGTTACTGTTGCCGGTCCCTGGAAAGATGGTGTGGTCGGCAGTTTATAGGCAAAGACAGAGAAATCAGCTCCAGGCTCTCGTGAGGTCAAACAGACAGGGGTGGAGTCAGCTTGTGCAGAGAATAAATCGTTTGCTTGGTTGGGTTTTGTCTTCTTTTTTTTTTTTTTAAGAGACCACAGGGAGAAAGGAGAGCTCAGGCAGTCACTAATGCAGTGGTATCTGTTCAGACTTCTTTTTTCTTCCATCTTTGCCTCTTACCCACCAGATTTCTGTTTGCAAAAAGGGCCTAATCCACTTTTTTTTTCTTGTCCGTGCATTGATTTAGTAGTATCAAACCCTGAGGTCCTCGTGGTCTGCACCTGGGTTGCTTTTTCCCCTAATGAAGCAAGAGAAGTAGTTTAAGCCCCTGCCGTGCTTCCTATCAAAGCTACACAATGATTAACTCAGGTCCCCTTATTAGGACCAGGCAGAAGAAAATCCCTTAGTCATCAGCATTGTGAAAATCCCGGAATGGTGAGCGTTCAATGAAAAGATTACCTTTGGGCACCTGAAAAATAATGGAGGAGCTCAATAGAGTAACCATTAAGCCTGTCTACACACGCTAAGTCAGGTGGAGGGTCGAGGTAATTAGCTGGGACATTCAAAGCCAGAGAAACTGTTTGGGACCTTCTGCCCAGACTGATTTGGCGCAGATCATTATTCAAATCTCTCAAACATTTTTCCTGGAGAAGCCATTTTCGATTGTGTCTACACACACAAAGAAACAAGACTTAAATATGACTGGTTCCTAAAAGTGGTTTGGTAGGTTTTCCTCTTTTGAACTGAACGGTAGGCAGCTTAGGGGATGGGAGGTTCGAAGCTATAACTTACTAGCTGTGTGACTTTAAGCCAAGTTGCTTCCTTCCCCTTAGCCTCAGTTTTGTCAACTGTAAAATGGAAATGTTAATAAGGCCCCTTTTCCAGAGGTGGTTGTGAGGATTCAGTATAACAAATGCAATCTTCCTGCCTGGTCACCTGGCAAGTTGGAAGCACTTGAGAAATGTTACTTATAGTTACAAGTTGTTGGCTGGACGTGACTTATTCTGGGTGTTTGGAGAGACCTCATTTAGACATCATCCAAGGAAGGAGCTAGAAATCCAGGAGCAACTGCCTTCATCTACAACCCCTGATGCAGTGCCTAGGGCCTAAGAACTGGTCTTTGCTGCAGGTCTGTGAAAATACGAACAGGTCACTCACTGACAGCTCGTTCTCCCACCGTTATGCTTGATCTCCATCAGCTTCTCCTAGTTTGTGTCTCTCTTTCAAACCTCCCTTCCCAAAACTGGCTCTCTCTGGTCGAGGGGTGGAGGTGGGGTGTTCACGGATACTGCTAGAGAAGGGACATTCTTTTGTCCCACCAGAGGGGATGGTGAGAACGCAGGGAGACTCAGGAAATGGAAGTCTGGCTGAAGTCACACTTCTTGTCTCTCCCTTGAGGGCAATTGAGTCCCTGCAGAGACAGGATGCCAGACCAGGTGTCTGGGGCAAACCTCTCCCCCTCAGCCTTTTCTCCTTGGCTTTGTACCTGAGAGCAGTAGGGGTGTGTGATTGATTTTACAGAGCACCCTGGCTTGGGGAACAGCCCTCTCACTCCTGCCCTGGCTCAGGCAGCCTGAGGAAGGAAGCAGAGGTCTTTGCTTTGCCTCAGTGTTCTGCAGAGAAGTCCAGCGTATGTGGTGTTCACAAAATTGGCAGGATGTTTGCCAGACTGAGAACCAGCTTAGATACCTGCTGGTAACCTGGGGAGATTCCAGCATCCTTTTTATGGCAAGAAATTGCCCATGGGCGAAAAGTGAGCAGTGAAACTGTCACCATGGCCAGCAGGACAAGGAGCAGGTGCTTTATCTACACCAGTAAACCCGTATTGCCAGTAAGAAGAGGTATATTTAGTCGCTTTGACCATGTCCCTAGCTCTGTTCTGCGCCCTTAGATGGATTACCTCATTCAGTCCTCTCCATATTCCTTTAGGAATATTATAATTGTCCCATTTGCAGAGGAGGCTCAGAAGTTCATTAAGTTGGTTAAAGTCACCAAGTAGAAAATGTCAAAGCCCGATTTCTAACCCTGCCAACCCTCAGCCCATCCTTTTAGCCACTTCACCAAGAAGATGTCTTTTAAAATTAAAAAAGAAAAGAAAATTACATACACACACTGTTGACAACCATTGATGGGGAAAAATGCCTAATGAGAAAATGTTATAAAATAGGTAGTGCTTTTTAAGAAGTGTGTATTTTATTCATCAAAACAACATGTACATGTAAGGGGAAATAGTCCCGTGTAGGTTACAAGGTCTGTTGTTTTATTTGATCTAGACACGGTGCCTGGTGTGCGCTTGGATTTTCTGCTCCTCTGCAATATTTCCAAACCCTTAGTGTGTTGGGAGGATCTGGTCCTTCCTCTCTACTTAGAGTATAGCTGGCTAAAAACATAGTCAGTCCTGTGGATCCTTGAAAGAAACGTGATGCTTGAAGGTAGCACTGTTCACATTAGGCAGGGGAGGGTTCTAGGGACCAGAGTTCTGATCCTGGTTTTATCAGTTTATTCATTCTGCTATATCTCATGTTGTAAAAAAAAAACAAAAACAAAAACAAAAAAACACAGAACTGATGACAGTTTTCTACCTCTCAAGGAGATGAGCAACAGAGAACAGGAAACAGCCTTAGCAGTCCGCTCTCACGTAGGGAAAGTCTCACACCGGAGCATCCTACATACCTCCTGCTTGAGCTCCTCCAGCAAGGAGTTCTTTTTTTTTTACCCCATAGATTTATTTATTTATTGGCTGCATTGGGTCTTCATTGCTGCGCGTGGGCTTTCTCTAGTTGTGGCAAGTGGAGGCTACTCTTCGTTGCGGTGTGCTGGCTTCTCATTGCGGTAGCTTCTCTTCTCGCAGAGCTCGGGCTCTAGGCGCCAGTGGTTGTGGCTCGCAGCCTCTAGAGCACAGGCTCAGTAGTTGTGGCTCACAGGCTTAGTTGCTCCGCAGCGTGTGGGATCTTCCCGGACCAAGGATCAAACCCGTGTCTCCTGCACTGGCAGGTGGATTCTTAACCACTTTGCCACCAGGGAAGTCCCCAGCAAGGAGTTCTTGATCACCAGAGATAGCCAGTGCTTGACTGGACTGAGATCGATGTTTGCACCTTCTTCTGGAGCCCCGTTGTGTTACTCATTCATCCGGTTCTGTGCGCTAGAACCACAGTGACTAAGTTCCGTCCTTCTACGTTGAAGGTCCTTGCTTACCTACGTGAAGGTTTTCATTTCATTTGCCCTTAGCCCTCCCTTCTCCAGGCAAGATGCCTTCTCCTTCGCTTTTCTGGTAGAAGACACTTCCAGACTACCCTGTGTCCTCAACATCTTTCTTTAAGTTCAATGGCCAGAACCAAAAAATGATACACCGCATCTTTCTAAATAACAATAGGACCACAATCTGAGCTGTTTTTTTCCTGTTATATATGGGATGGGAGAAAGGTCAGTAAGACTAAGTGCAAGTCAGCAGTTACCAGATTTAAAAAAAGACCAACAAACTGAAGACTGGTGCATGTAGGAGAGGGGATGGTGTTCGGTAGAGCTGGCCTTATCTTCCCAAACTGCTTTGAAAGGAGTAGACTTTGGTGTCGTTTTCTGGGTTGAAACTGCATGTTGGTGGTAAGAGTGGGCGTATTTAAAGGTTGATCATTTCAGCTGTAGCAAAACTCCTACCAACTGCCAGGCACTAACTCTACGGAGTGAAGGAGGCAATTTGTAGCTGAGAAGGATTATCTTGTCAGCACCTGCCCTGACCACTGATGCTTAAAGACCTCATACTTCCGACCACTGGTGAGAAGCTCACGAGTTCCAAAGGACAAAGTGGGGCTGGGGAGACCCTCACGTGAGCCTGGGCTTCTCTGTCTTCTGGCTCAGATCGTGATGACATAAATTCATAAATCCTGTGGGGTTTAGTGTTCTCAATAGTAAATAGATACGATTAATAGCCACCCTTTTGCAAGGTGGCTTTAGAGAAGAAACAGTGCATGAACGTGCTTTGCAAAGTGAAAAACATCCTACAAATGTTATATCTTCCTGTACGTAGAGGAGATTTGAAAGGAAAACCACCTTCTTGCTCAAACTAAATTCTAGAACAGGAATAAAGAGGAAAGATTTCGGATTGAGGATCATCTAGTAAAATGTTAATTATGCAAATTCTGGAAAGCTTTCCTTGCACCCCCCTATTGGCGCAGAGCAGTTTCCCTCACTCACCGTGCTTTGCAGGTGTCCAGCTTTATGTGTCACCATGTTGGCTTTCAGACTAACTCAGGCAGTGGCTTCTTGATCTGGTCTGCTTATTCCTCAACCATGCTAATGTCAGCACTGGTCACTATTTTTTTCTCCTTCCTTCTTTCGGCAAATTTTCCCTGGGTGCCCTTTCTAAGCCAGGTATCAAGTGAGTCACTGGAGAGACAGACCTGGGCAAGATATGACATTTTGTGGGAGACAGACATTGCACAAAAATTGCTGAATTGTGATTCCAGTCAGGGCTGCAAAGAAAAAAAGGCCGGGTTCTACAAGAATCTGTAACAGGAGACTCTAGGAACCATCTTGGGTGCTGGCGATGATTCCAGGAGATAGAATGCACTGCCCTCTCAATAATTAGCCAATTGATGTGAGTTCAGCGCTTTAAAGTTTATGAAACACTTTCTCATACATTTTGACACTTGACTGGGCTCTCAGCCCTACAGAGTACACAGTGTTATCATCACCCTGTTCTAGAAATCGAGAAACCCAGGCAAAGAGACTCGGGTGATGATCCCAAGGTCAACTAGTTCTGTCACTTACGGAACTTTTCACTCTAAATCCTGGGCTCTTTCCAGCCTCCCCATTGGCTCACTGACTTCTCTTTCTTGAGATCTGACATTTTGAAAAGTGGCTTTGAGAAAACAGCAACAGGGAAAAACACTCCCCCGGATACTTTCTTGGGAGACGTGGGGGTAGAGGTCGTGACTCCTGATGTTGGTCTCAGCCAGGTGGCGAGAGGCAGCCCACCTGAGATGTGAAAAGACATCCTGAGTGCTTGGCGTGCGTCGCAGTCTTTGTAGTTGCCAACAAAGCTGAAAAGCTTCCTCTGACCTCAAATGTAGTCCCTCGGTCTTGCCTGTGCTCGTGGAACATGTGTGATCCAAGTCAAAATGAAACACAGAAGATATCAGACCTCCTCGCTCAGGGTTTACTCCTCCAACCCAGAACCCCCCCAGATCTGCTTGTGAATGGATCCTCGCAGCCCCCGTGTGTTCCATGCTCGCTCCGTCCCAGGACTCTATGCGTTCACCCTTGTATCAGCCCACTGCAACAGGCACCTAAGGGCAGCTGCATTTTGCAGATGAGGTAACTGAGGCTCAGAGAGATGAAGTCGCTTGTGCCAGGTCACACAGCTTGTAAGTCGTCCAGCCAGGATTTGAACCTAGATCTGACTCCAAATTCCATGCTCAAACACCATACATACTCCACCACACTCTCTCCCCCAGAACTGAAAAGAAATGTCACACCCCACTTCCCGCATGTTCCTTCTGGAGTTTGTAGTATTTAAAACCAGGAGACACAACAACAGCCTTGGGACAGTTTGGAAAGGCTCTGGTACCCTCCCAACCCCAACCCGCGGACACTCATCCCCCTCTGGGTTAAGGGTACCCACCCACCACATCCGCTTCTTTTGAAGAGAATTACCAGAAACTGAGAACTCAGAGATTCAATTACGACAAACCTGTGGCCAGGTTATACAAAGACCCCAAGGTACAAGAAGTGACAGTGGACTTAATTGCTTTTCTAGACTGCTGAGCCCTCCACTCATCGGTCTGGGTTTAGCTACAGTCATTTTTCTCCGTTTTAAAGGGAGGGAGGAAAATGGAAATCTCCCACACCAGCTACAGAATCTAGTGAAACTTTGCTGTCTTTCTCTCTTTCCTCCCTCTCCTTCCCTTCCTCCCTCCCTCCCCTCCCTCTTTCTCTCTCTCTCTCTCTGTCTCTCTCTCTCCAAAGCGGTGGGTCTGGCTTGCGGAAAAAACTAGCAAACAGATTTTATTTTTTTAGTACCTTCTCTGTTTCCTGGTCAGCTCCGTCTGCCAGCATATTGTTTTCACTCTGATGCTGATACAGCATTGAGCTGTGAACAGTTAAACACCAGCCTCACTTCCATCCTCTTCTTTCCTCCTTAGGTGAAGGCAGCTTCCAAATATGTGGATGTACCTGTGAGTATTTGAAAACCATTTTTGTGGGCTGTTTTGGCTTTCGTGAGAATTTTCACGGTGCTCCTTTCATTAGTTGCCAATAAATTGCATAGTCCTGACCTGAATCACCAGAAGAAAGGAAGCCAAGAATATTTCATGGTAACAGTTTTGAGATTAGAAGAGGGTATGATTTCCTTCAACGGGAAAAGAGATCCTATTTGAGGGTAAACCCAGTTCACTTTCATTTCCGTTTTCATTGGTTTCTCTGGTATATTTCATTCTGTCATCATCCGGCTCCCCTCCCCTCCTGCATGCGCACCTTGGGAGTAGGGCCTTGAGCTAGAAATTCGCACAAGGGTGCCAGTATTTTTTTTAAAACAAATAAATTCGGAATTTGTTCATTTTGGGGTCAATTCTGCAATTGTTTTAAGGAAACCTCACAAAACTGCTTATAATTAGTGCAGACCTCATTAATGAAGAGAGCTCTCCAAGTTCACAGATAAAGCACTCAAAGTTGCCCAAAATTTACATTTAAATTGAGGTTAAGTACTACACATGAATGCTAGAGTGTGGGATTACCTGTGATAAACCAGGTTACATTTATAGACAGACTTTGCCCTGCCTATTAGCAAAATAAAATTGGAGAGATTTAAATATATTCCAGTAAAGAAGAAAAGAAAATGATTCTGTTTCTCCATTTCTAACAAAAGAGGTGTAAGTCTGTTATAAAATATTAAATTTAGAGAGCTTATCTCAACAGCCACCAAGGGTCTTGTACTGAGGGTTTCTGATTCCGAACGTGGTTAAGTACCCTCCTTGTTCAAATACTTATTTGTTAAAATTTGTTTTTTTGTAAAAGGATTTATATTAACATTTAAATTCATTTCCCCAGGAAGCTAAGTGTGTAATGGTTTATTGGCTTATTTCTCAAAGGATGGCAAAATGGAAAGTTGGAGTGAGCTTCGCATTAGCATATATTTTGTTTGTTTAATGAAAGAATGTACAATCAATAATTATGCTTTGAATTTATATAATACTTCTCATCAGGGGACCTCTGGCTCCTTCACGTAGATAGTCCTTATAATGGAGACGAGAAAAAGCTCACGTACCTGGAGCAAGGAGAGAAGTTAAGCAATTTATTTTCCCAAGCCCCAGAGTAGAAACTTTCAGTTCACAGGGAGCAGACTACTCAAATCCTCTGAGCCTGGCTCTCCACCCTTAAAAGAGAGATGATAATGCCCGCATCGCAGATTCGCTGTGTGGATGAAATGGCACATATATGGGGCACTCAGCACTGAGCCTGGCCCTCACTAGGTATCTCCGTGGCAGGAGCAGGGCCCTTGGGTTGAGAGAGGGGACAGGGGGTGCTCTGCTCTATTGCACAGGGTGGAAGGGGGGGTGGATTTGCTGACATCTACCTTGCCTTCCACTGGGCTTCAACAGTAATAGAAATGGAAATTCTAGTCCCCAACCCAAAGACCTGGTAGCTGAGGTCTGTTTTCTGTTACACCTCAAAGCAGAGGGGAGATCTCACCAGTGAGGTTTAAACAGGTGACCCGTAGGCAAGACCCAAGTACTTGGGGGAAAAAGTGATCTGGCAATTGGTTCTATCAACTGAAATTATTGAGGAGGTCAAATTCTTGGGGGTCAGTCAAAAAGTCAAGTATTGGCAGTGTCATTTGGTTCATTCTACTTCCTGCCAGCCAGGCTCAGATTTATTGTAAAGAGGAGGGGGAAAAATGGCCTCTACATCAACGTGAAAGGGAACAAAACGCAGTGAGCCCAGTTTCCTCCCTCCAGGGAGACAGAAGAAAATGATGCCGCATGTCCCAAGATGAGGTACCTTTCCCACCGATGATCTACAATACCATAGTAACAGTATCTGTAGCCAAGCCTTATAAAGCAGCCACTGTGTGTCAGGTGCTACCTGAAGGACTTTACACTTAATCCTCACAACAGTCTACTTTAAGATGAGGACACTGCGGCGCAGAGAGGTTAACTTGCTCAGGGTCCCACAGTTGGTAAGGAGCAGAGCTGAGACTTAAACCAATGCCCTTAAACACTATGTCATCTGCAAGATGATTTCCTTTCAGACATCTTTATCTGGATAATGAAGAAATTTTTGCAGTGAGTATTAGAAGAAATACGATTGGTACATCAAATGTGCTTTTTCACTATGATTTCACCAATTAGTATGCCTTGGGACAGAGCTAAACTTTAAAATTAAGTTCATTAAAGTATTTTTGTAGCAAATAATATTATAATAAATGTTTTAATAAATAAACCTGTAGAAAATAATAGTACAAAATACACGTGTACTACCTGTACGTTGTTCACATAGAGTAAATAATAGTCACCATTTACTTCTCAAAACACCCCCGTGAGGGGAGTAATGTGATCACCCTGTTTCATAGCTGAGGAAACGAAGGCACAGGAAGGTTAAGTGGCTGCCAAGGTCACCTGACAAGTAAATGCGAGCGTGAAGGTTCCCGTGCTCACAGTTTGATATATAGAGCCTGCCAGCCCTGGCGCGCAAGAGTCAGTTGCGTGTGTTTCCAATTTTGCCTTCAGCACGTTGGTAGCTCAAAGTCAGCCATGGTGGGAGTGTTTACACCACAGGAGTAGGCAAGCACTGCAGGTCAAGGTTTGTTTTCCTGTTTCATTGTTTCTGTTTTGAAGAGCTGGTTGACCAGCTCAGCAGCAAGTATCACCTGTTAGATCAGTGGTCCCCCAAAACAGAATGCGCAGAGGTGATACTTGGCAAGGTTTTTTTGGTTTGTTTTTATTGTTGTTGTTGTTGTTTAATAGAGATTCCCAGCCCCTTGCCTCCAGAGATTCTGATTTCATTCTGGGGTGAAGCCTGGAAATCTCTTTCTAGAAAAGCTGTCTACCTGATTCTGATAGTGCACGTTTGGGAACCTGTGAGTCTTGACCTTGGTTGTATATTGGAAACATCTGGGGAGGTTTTACAAGTATTAGCATGAGGTTGCTTGCCAACTTAAAGCTGAATCTCTGGGTATGGGATCTAGGCATCCGTTTTTTTTGCCATTTGTTTTTTGCTTTCTAGGCATCAGGTTTTTTGTTTTTTGTTTTTTTTTTTTAAAGCTTCCCATATCCTTCTCATTTGCAGCCAGGCTTAAGAATCATTGGATAAAATCAACTTTCCAGTTGCTTCTAGCTCTGAAGACTGTGAGTTGACCTCTGTTGCCCTGTGAGGTGTATTGGTTTAGTTCCTTGTGGGGACTAGTATTTAGTTACCTTAGAGGTTTGTCTCTTAATTATCTACACTAAGAGAGAGAAGCACTGTTACCAGTCATTCAAAACATTGCATAATCCCCAAAGCATATCTCTTTGTCTTAGATGGAGTATTCGACCCTTCAGTACAGAGCAGATTTGCATTCCTAATTAGGGTTTGCTTAGGATGCTGGAAATTTGAATTCCTTTTCCTCAAGCTCAGAAATATCCTGAGAGAAGCGAGCTACGATTAAAATGTCCTGTTTCTTCCAAGCCACCAAGTGGCTTCTTCACCAATTATGTCTTACATGGATGGAGTTAAGTATACAGAGATTTATATAGTCATTGTTTGTTTAATTATTTTCTAACATCTATATCCTGTGCCATCAGTCTGTCCAAGCAGTGTTTAAAATAAACAATGTAATTGTGAGATATTAAAAACCGTCACCTAAAGTCTGCTCCATTGTGACTAGATAGCCGTGTGGTATAAAGTTTCATTTCTCTAATAGCATCAGTTGTTTATTCAAGAATATTTTGCATCTATAACTACACGTTGCTTGTTGGTGGACAGTTTTTATTTTAACCATTTTAGTTGAAAACCTAAGAATGCATTGCACAGCCTTCCCTGCCTTTTTCAATAGGGAACTGACAGTACTTGAAGCTTTTCCCTATGACCAAGGATCACCGTTGTGACTATGTCTTTCCCCAGTGGCCCCGCTCCCCTGAGGACCTCCCAAGGTATAGGGGCTCCTGCCCTTCATAGGCCTGCACCTCAGGGAAGCTGAGTCTACATGTCTGGTGCTCAGTTTGGCAGCCTTTTTCCTCAAGCTCAGGGTATCAGGAAAAGTGATAACTTTAATCAGCACACCTGTTTCAAATAAGTCCCCTCATCCCCCCTTCCTGGTCCCCCAAAGGATGGAAAGCAGACTTGTTGGAATTGGATATAAAGCTGGTTACAAAGGAAGATGGTTGTGAGTGGGCAACCAGAGGACTCTATTATGAGAAAACACATTTTCATGCAGAGACTTTGTCATTTTTATTTTGATGTTGGTTTCTCTGAAGCCGCTTTTCTCTTCTTGGTTCCAAAGTAGATTCCAAAGGTAGGTGAGGTCATGAAGTGATATAATCTTCGGGGGGAGGGGGAAGAATCATAGTGGCTCATGTCTAGCAATTTATGGCCTTTGAGGCATTTTAACTTCCATTATTTTAGCTGATGATCCTAACGAACCTTGAAGGTAAGTAGGGGAGCTGTTATTAATCCCATTTTACAGATGGTGTACCCAAGGCCCAGAGAAATTGAAATGATTTTCACAAGCTCCAATGTGTGGAGGATCCAGTAAAAATATATGTAGTGCGACTGAGAAGTCTAAAGAAGGAGATGGATGGGCCTTATTCATTCATGATTTTGTTCATTCAGCAAACATTTACTGAGCACCGACTATGTGCCAGGCATCATTTATGTGCTGAGGATACAGTAGAAAATAAAACACAGTCAAAAGATAGAGACTCGTGGAGTTTTTTAACTACCTGGGTGAGCTGAACCACACCGATTTCTTTTTTCAAAGTTTTTAAAACATAAATGAAATGCCCCTTTGAGGTTGGTAATTTAGTGAAAAGAGGAGTGATGAAAATAACCGTTACTGTAGATCAGTGTTGTGGTTACAAATAGGTCTGCTGAATTTGGCTTTGAATCTTAGCTCTGAGGTGGCTGCATGTGTCCAGGAAAAGGCTGTATCTACCACAAGCGTCACCAGGGAAGAAATGGAAACAATAATAATAAGTTTCTCAAGTGCCCCAGGTAGGGGTCCCCATCCCTACTGAGGATGCCCTGTGATGTGCGGCTGCCAAGGGGAAAGGAGGAGAGAGGTGCCAGTTTAGAACTGATAGCTATCACTAACATCTCATTGGAGAACCTCTATTGTTTCGTATCATAAAACTGCAACAATTATAGGACCATCACACAACCTGCTCAATCCATTCGCTGAAAATTGCTTGAAAGTGTAACAGTTGACTACTGTGGCTTTGAGTTGTCCTCATTGTTTTTCAAATTAATACCTTGTCATTGTTTCAGCAGGTGTTAAGAAATGTTACTAGCATCCCAGGGGCCAAGCATTGGCCCTTTGCTTGATAATTGTTTGCTTTGTATCAGGAAAAAAAAATACAGTCCTACTGTTTCCAAACCTTCCTCATTTTCACCCTGGAAATTACACAGAAGTGTTAACTAACTTCAATTTGCAGTGCCTGACAGTCACGTCTTGTAGAGAAATGATACTTTGTGATCTAAGGTAAATCACAGTAATGAAAACTAATCTTTTTAGTTATTAGCAAACATACATATCGACTGTGGAAATTTAAGGGGTTTGTGGCAGCTCTCCTAATGACCCGTATTACAGTGTTTTAATAGGTTTCTTTGGAGATAACTTTGATTGCGACATCTCAAGCAGTGTGCATTCTTAGTTTCTTTTTTTTTTTTTTTCCTTACAATAAGTAGTTTTGTAACTACTGGATGAACCACCTGCTTACCTTTCCGGAAAATCTAATTTATTTAAAAATCAAATCCTTCCCCCTCCCCATCTTTTTTGAATCCTTGGACGCTAAAGCTGTACCTCGGACTACAAGGGAAGCAAAGACCTTTGGTTGAATGTCTCATCTGAGTAAACTGTTAAGGAAATACTCACCACATACTCAGGTTAAACGACCCCCCAAAATACGACTTGGGTAGGACGGGACAGAGATTGAAATACAATTTCTTTACTTGGCACTTCCTCAATTTTTTAAAAACCGGATTGGGGAAGGCTATCACCTTTCTAATATTATATTAAGGACAGACAGTGGAAGACAGACTATATTTGAGTATTTTTCAATGGCGGTTTCAATCCAAAGAAAAACCAGAGAATGTCTGTGGGTTATCTGATGAAGATTTATCCATTAGAGTATCTTTGCCAGAAAAAAAAATTAATAGTAGGGGAAAAAAACCCAAAAAACTGTACAACCCTGTAATCCCAACTCCCTTCTTGCCAGGTTGGATTTCTGGAAAGAGCAGGAGGTTTGAATATCAGTTTCAGTTCCTGGAATATCCATCCAGGCCGTGGATAGCGATACTGTATAGTATGGATACTGGATAGGATGGATGCTGTATACGATGGATAGCTTCCAGCTGCAGTGGAGAGCGTCAAACTCCAGCAGAAGCTCTGGGGGGCAGGATGGGGCGAGCTGGGAGGGTAAAATGCATGGGTAGTCAAGAAAGAGTCACTGTCTGAGAATTCCATTTTCATGTTCTCCTGTTTCTCTGCAGAAACCCGGGATGGATGTGGCCGATGCCTACGTGACTTTCGTCCGCCACTCTCAGGATGTCCTTCGTGATAAGGTCAATGAGGAGATGTATATAGAAAGGTTATTTGATGTAAGTAAATGCCTTCTCCTCCTTGAAGGCCAAGGAGGAGACCCTCCAAAATGTGACAAAATAAGAGACAGGAGGATAAGTCACATTTTGAGAAAATGGATTGGTCCTGATGCAAACAAAATCTTTTCCTCCCCCTCTGCCTTAGGCTCTTATCTGTCGTGTGTCTGTTCCCAACCCACCCTGGCGTGGCCGTGTCTCAGTCCCAATCTGTGTGATACGTAGGACGGCACACAGCCTCGCGCGAACAGGCTCATCCCTGCACGAAGCTTGAGAGGCGGCGGCTTCCTCTAACTGGCAAAGACCTTCCGCGGTCATGGTTCCCCTCCTTGCAATCTGGCCCTGCTTTAGGGAGATGTTCCCTGCCATCCGGGAGGCTGAGGCTAGCTCCCTCTCCTGAGGGTGGTACCTCCCTGCCACCAGCTGTGGCGTGCAGCTGTGCAGGAAATGTACCGTTCTCGCTTCAAAGATGATTCTGTTTCTGGAAGACTAGAAATCTGCAGCTAGCCTTGGGTTTTGGCAAACACTTATGTTAGTTACCTGGTCATTTGCTGTTCTAAACCTAGGTGCCCCTTCTCAACGCTCCCCCCACCCACCTGAAAATTTGGAAGAAACGGCAGCTTACAAAGACCAGGTACATCAGGCTACCAGACCCGGGTTGAACTTCAGAAAACAAATTTCTGAAGGTTAATAGTTATCGAGCAAACTTACTTCCTCTGTGACTACCAAAGCAAACCGCTGAGGCAAAAAGCAAAAACAAACAAACAAACAAAAAAAAAAAACGAATCTGCTTCTGTCTCAAATCTCCTGCCTCTTTCAGGCCAAAGCAAATGGGGTTGCCTAATGTAGCCAGATATTTTGTTTCAAGTTGCCACCGAATTTGCCAGTGTAGACCCGGCCGGAGTGCATGGAAGCCGACGTACTTGTCTCCGTGTGGCTCTAATTGTACAGCCTACTTCTGTCTCGTGAAGCGTGAGCTCCTCCTGTCCAGGTTTCCGTATTTTTAGTGCCAGCTCGAACATTAATGTTTTGGTCTACTATGGAATCCGTGTTTCTATATTTTTTCTGTGATTGTGTTCAGCAATTTACATCGAGTTTGTGTGTGTGTGTGTGTGTTTTTGTTCCATGGCTAAATGAGCTCATTGTTGGCACCGCTTAAGAATCTGCAGCTCCTGACTTTTCTATGCTTTGTCTTCCAGCTCATTTGCTTTCCTCGTGTGTTGAAAAAGCCCCTGTCGTTTTTTTTTTTTTTTCTCTTTTCTAATCATCCCCTCTCTGTGCTCAATATAGCTCTTTCCTCTGCATCACCTTTCTTTGAGAAAACCCTTCTTACTTTTTAATTCCCACCCGTCCCCTCTCGGATTAAAATGGAACTTATCTCTCATGTCAAATGTTTTATCACATTATATCAAGTGGCATGAATTAGAATCAAATAATCTTCCTGTGTACATCTTCTAGCATGGCCCACATCCACTGAGAATGCCTCATACATGCATAAAGCTCACCAGCGGGTCCTCTCCCTCCTCTGCATGCGTGCCTTTATGAAAGTACCGAGCCTAGAATGTCTGGGGCCCAGTCGCCCAGCCAATAGGCATTGAAAACAGGCAGGCAGCACCCTCGGGTCTGCAGTTCGGAGTGTGGATGCTCTGCCCATCTCCGCTGAATGAAATTCCAAGCCACAAATGTTCACGAAGCCTGTGGGTTGTTCTTTTCAATGCCTAGGTTGCCTTCTCTTTTTTTCTTCTTTGATCAGTACCTTCTGATTCTCAATTTTGTGTGGCCGTCGCGTGCGTGTGCGTGCGTGTTGCTGTGTGCACGTGTGTGAATCACCTGGTGCTCCCCAAAACTTTGAAACATCTAGTACGGAATTTGACATTTAATCTGCAGTTTAGCCTATCGTTTCATTGACAAATAACCCACCCTTCCCTCTTGATTTTTCTCTCATTAGAAGTACAAGGGAGAAAATTTTTTTTAAAAGTAGCTTTGTTGAAGGCAGCAAGGCAAATTGTCCTTCTCTGGGGCTTTTTTAAAGGGCAGGTGCAACTGGGTGTTTATTTAAAAAGTGAGAGTGTAGCTTTGGCTAGCACAGATGGTAAACGGGACTTGCACGACTGTTGAAGAACACAGGCAAATTCAAGCCCTCTGGTCATCTGTGTGAATTAATAATGAAAAGAAACATCACTAAGAATATGTTTTTCAGGATGCAAATTATGTTCAGAGTCATTCAGAAATTCACGAGCATGTCAAGTCCCTCATGGAATTCCACTGACCAGCATACAATGCCATCCGGAACATCATCAGAATCCCCACAGTTTAGTCTCCTCTTGTCCCAATTATGTTTTTCCAAGGGCGTCTCAATGACACTTCCATGAATATCTAATTTTAAAACTTAACCATTACAGCCGTTCACTGAACATCACTCCCAGCAGCTTCTTTAGAGAGAACGAACTTCTTTGCCATTTACTTCCCTACTTTCCAAATAACCTGCTCCCCTAATTTACAGAATATTGGTGCTAGGCAACCTAACTGATGCTGTGCAAAAAAAGTTCTTGAATCTGTCATGGATTTAAAACATTTGTCATTCGATAAAACCCAGAGCTTCTCAAAAAGCTTCATTACCATGCAGCCCTGGTAATTTAATTCAGTACTTACTGTTTTTCTATAATCTAGCAGCAAAACATCAGATTACCAACATGTTTGATTATTTTCGGCTTCTGTTTCCTCAAGCAGGGTGTTTATTTCTTTGCATATAGGCTCTCGAAGGCCCTCGTGTCCACCAAGCTAAACAAGGGAAGCGAAATATTAAGGCAAAAGGGTGTCTGTGAAACCTCCCACCCTACATTTCTTGCTACAATGAATTTATCCTTTCAACTTCATTCCTAATGATAGTGGTCCTGGGGCGGGTTTCTAAACAATTGGCAGAAAGCGTTTGAGAAAAACTTGTTGATCTGAGAGGTTTCTGTTCCAAATTGTTGCATTTTGATAAATGGCAAAAATGAATAATAGAACATTAGCATTTTGAATGAGGAAAAATATATGTCTCTCCGAGATTGTTTGCTGTTTGGAGGTTGTTGATTTTGACTGTTGTGTCATTCTCTGGTTTTTAGTTCCTGCTGGCATCTGTCATTCAGAGGCCTGTTCTCGGAGATCCTGTTGTGTTTTTAATGGTGTTCCAAAGTCTCAGTTTGACTTACCTGAGAAGTCCCTTAAGTTCCTGCTATTCAGGATTATTCCTTTTTTGGGGGGGGTGGGGGCTTTCTGAGTATATCTTGTGGAAAAGGCTGGATGGCATCATTGTGTGTCTGTATCTGAGAATATTTGGAGTAATAGCTGGTCATTTAAGGAGTACATCTTCCATTTTAACCAGGTCCCTGTCTCCGTGTTCTCTCTCTGTCTCAGCTGGGTTTTTCTTTGCCTCGTCACTGTACTTCTGGCTGGAATTGGGTGCTTGTGGGAGATTATCGGCATAGCATTTGGGGCTCTATATTTAATGTTCTGCATTTTTATCTATTTTATTGCGTAACTTAAGAGCAGCTTTCCAAGTTCTTCTTCATCACATTTTTTTAAACAAGTGTTTTCTAGGTTGATTGAAGAAATACAGTCATATATAAGCTTGTCTCATCGGGTCTTTTTAATGCAGTGAAAGTTTCCCTGTGTATTAATAATTGATTTACGTAGTCCTCCTATAAAATGCTAGCAACCTTGTTAGTCATGCACCTCAGAAAAAGCTAACTGGTTCACAATTAAGTGGTTTTCTTGGTATTTCAGATATGCAGCTGTACATTTTTTCTTCTGCATTTCTGTAATTTTTTCCTAAAAAATGGCAAGCCATTGTAAACTGGTCTCAGTTGCTACAATATAGTATTTATAATATTTTGAAACAAAGTACTCAGAGGTGTAGAGCAAGAGAATATGCCAATGCGTACAATAGCAAGGAATCCAAATTATATTAAAGACGCTGAATTCTTGAAAGAGAATCCGATTGCTGTCACACTCAAGTGAGAGCTTTGCCTCTTTCAAGATTATTGCTGACTTTTAAAGAAAATATAAAACATGGAGATGAATAATCTCCATATTCCTAAAGCAGCGGCTGAAAAGGAAAGCAGAGCCCAAGAAATAATTCGAAGACAGTGATTTAAAGCTTGAGTGTCCATAAATCATGCAGATAGCTTCTCCCCCCTTCTCTGGTGATTAATTCACCATCTTCCCTGAAACAGAAACATGCTTTGTGAAATTAGAGATCAGATCATCAAGAGAAGCACCTAAGATTTCAAGGTCTAAACAAAAATTAATTTATTTTCTTTCCTCCTTGTACTTCTTGAAGACACAGACTGAGAAGAAAATCAGGATTAAAAGAGATGTGCTTAGGGTGAATTCATCTACTTAAACCTCACAGGCTCGGAGATGAGTGATTAAAAAGCCATCTCGAACTTGGATGGCATCCACATTGGGGATGATGCTGTATCCGTCCTGGCTTCCTTCAGGCCCCCGTGTTACTGTGAACCAGGCCCGGGGAACATTTGACTGGAGATGATACATGGATTATATAGGTCAATTATACACTTAATCTGCCTTCTGGAGGATTAAGTATTTGCAGATTGACTCTGCATTTGGCTTCTCCGTGGCAGTTATCAGATCAGGAAAGGGCCCCTCACCAAACCGCCTCGTAAGCTCTTAATCAGGCCGTGCGGTCAGGTTCGCACGGGGCTGCTGCTGCGTGTTCTCTGCCTTGCACAGGTTTTAATTTGCTGTTCCATTATCAAATTGTGTATTTGTCCACTTTACATGTCAGCACAGTAATTGAGTGTGAATACGTCCCTTTAAAGGGGTAATTTGAAAAATGAAACCTCTGCCTATTAAAATATATTTGCTGTATTTATATAAGACGCCACAGATAGCCTGATTTTTCATAACCTGATTAAATTACAGAAGCACTACCCATGTGAACGTATATCAATCAAAGTAGAAGCCATCCTGCTCAAGGAAGTAAGTACAGAAGAACAGGCAGCAAGGAAAGCGTTATGTTATTCGGTGGTATCTGTGAGGTATATGGCCAACTGTCCAGCTGAGGGAAATTACTTCCAAAAGTACAAAAGTGGGGAGAAGTACACAAGAGTCACCAATATAATAGGTTGCAGTTCTAAGGGCTGATTAAAGAAAATCAGACATGTGGCATTCAAGACACTGAGACAGTGAGTTATCTCCTCTTTAGGCAAGAAGCAGATATGGCTCTCCCTTCATGGGGCTCTTGTGTAGTAAGCACAGGCCTTACTTCTGGAGCGTTCAGACTTCACCCTTGATCCTTACAAGCTGGCTGACCTCGGACAAGGTATTTAATCTCTGAGAGCTTTGGCTGATTCATCTATATAACAGAGATAACAATAAGCAGAACCTTCTTGTGGAGTCGTTGTGAGGGTGAAGCGCCGTGTGCTCCTGCCGTGTGCTCCTGCCAGCTTCGGGCTGAGGCAGCATTTGGTAAGTGTCAGCCGCCGCCGCCGCCGCCACCACCACCACCATCGTCACACCATCATCACTGAAACGGAAAGGCTTTTCCCAGGCATCTTTTTTTCTTGTTAAACAAAATCCTGTCTCCGTGCTAAGGTGCTGTAAGAATCTTACTGTCACTTTCAGGCATGAACTCCAAGCTTGCTTAGAATTACATGACGTACAGCAGCCCGGTACCTTTTTGCTTTTGGTAAAAATGTAGTTCTGAAACAGGCAAAAGAGTGATGGTCAGGGCTGGGGCTTTGAAGTAAGCCAGACAGGAGAAGGGATCCTGGTTTTGCCACTTCTGAGCTGTTTAACTTCGCGTGAATCAGTTAACCTCTCTGAGCCTCAGTTTTCTCAGCTGGGAAGAAACTGACTTCTTATAGTTGTTGTGAGGACTAAATAACACGACGGATATAGCTGGGGTAGTTAAAATTTGACAAGTCTTTTTATCATCATCCTCTTCTCGTAGAACTATTTGTTCCTTCCAGTGACATTGAAATGACCTAGAGCTAGCCCCTAAACAAAACCACAGTGCATTGGCAAATAAATCAGAATTGACCTTCTGAACTTGAGGAGTTTGGGGGCAGAGGGGAGGAGTGATTAATACCTTTTATTATTACAGATGAAATAAATGTACATTGTAGACACTTAGAAAATATAGCTAAACAAAAATAGGACAACGTGACGTGTCCAGGCAGGCAGAGATTATTCTTTGAGTGTTTATTCTTTGGCTCTTCTTCTATGTGCTTATATACATGGTGTACTTTTAACCAAAATAAGTGAGCAAAAATTGCTGTTTTTAAGTTAATAGTCTTGATTTCCCATGTAAGTGTTCATCTAATATACTGTCCATATTCAAAATTTCCCACTTGTCCCCAAAATATTCTTTACAGTTGGTTTGTGCAACCCAGGCTCCAGTGCAGGGCCACACGTTGTAACTGGTTGTGATGCACTTTCAATTTCTTTTTACCAGCTCTGGCCCTTTTTTCATGATCCTGACTTAAAGGGACCGCCGTGCCAATTGTTCTGCAGACTGGAGGAGTTTATTACTATCTAAACATAGAACTGATTTGAGGAGGAAAAAAAATATCTAGCTGAATTCAACCAAGTAGCTCTTTTGGACATAATTAGTAACTCAGCATAATTCAACCAGGGTTTTTTTTAAGCTGTTCTCTGCATGTAAGGAAAATTTCTGAAGCTAGTTAAAAAAAAAAAAGAAAAAAGACTAAACAGCAAGAAATCCACAGAGGTCAGGGAACAAATTGGCCGTATGAATAGCTACAGGGATTTTATTTCATGTACTAAGGCACAGATATCTGAGCTGGATAGGTAAATCTGAGGTCCTGGTCCAGTATTTCTTATCTTACTGTAACTGCTTTTGTGAAATCTTGGACTAGGAACTTTGACTCCCTCCCTACCCACCCCCACCTTAGATCATTAGGAAGGTTTCTTTGTTAATTATGCTAGGATTTTCCCTGAGGTTATCAATCTGAAATTAAGCCCTTCAAATCAGTCTGAAGCTGAGCTTTCAATACTCTTCAGATCAAACTTTAATTGAACTATGACCTCGACCCTATCATCCTCAATTATGCGGCTAAAGAACATTTTCTCCAGGCTACTAGCATATCTTTCAGAATCCGTGTGATTATATATAGGGACAGGAAAACAAATCCGAAATGTACCAGGAAAGGCAGTTAGCAAAGGAGAAACAATTGAATTTTTTTTTCCACCTAATTGTGAATCTCAAGGTAAATTCTGGGGGTTAAGCCATGTCCTGGGCCATGTATCATTCCCCATGAGTGTCATTTCTCAAGCAGAATGTGGAAACTGGACACAGAGTCAGAGGGAAATGAGAAGTGGAAAGCCTGTCCTTTGCACCTTGATTTGTAACAGTATAAGGAATATAAAATACACACACACACACACACACACACACACACACACACACACACACACACACACACACACACATATCATTAGGGTTTGGGTTCTTACACGTGAACCTCAGACTCAGGACCTTTCCAAGCTGGAATTATAAAACAATCCACGTTCAGCTTCGTGACTTTTATCCTCCAGTGCCCTTTCAAGACTCAATGTCTTCATGATTTCCCTACTTCCCGTCATGTAAATCTGCTTTTAGCAGATGTGCTATTTCCTCCTCTCTTAAGGTGAAGAAGACTCAGTGCTGGCCTTGGTGGGATATTTGCAATCTTAATAAAATATAAAGCCAAAAGAATGAGGCACTCATAATGGAAGTTTTTGATCTTTGGCATGACAGAAAGCAAACTCTCCTAGGATGGGAGGGGATGGAAAGAAGAGTGTTTCCATGCCTCTGATGCCCTATTGCAATGAATCTCATATTCAGATATGCATCCTCTTGCCCCATGACCGTCACAATAACGAGTAAGTGATAACAATTCATTATTTTGCTTTTGGAGTCTTAGGTGTAGAAACACATTTCTATTCCACATGGACAGGCATTTCTTCACGCCTGGGCAAAATGAGGTTTCAACAGTCCTGCCTGCAGGAAAGATAAGGGGGCACTAATGGATTTCGATTATTTGGGTTAATTGTATCAAATGGGTTGTTACTATCTAAAAGGAAGTGTTTTTTGTTTTTGCTTTTGTTTTTTTAGTGTCATCCTTACAGGTTTATATTTCAGGGGCATGTCATCAAGTAGTTTTTCTAATGTAGATGCTGTTCCTAAAGCCATTCACAGAAATAGGTCTCGTTTACTTTCAGGCAAACCTGACATAAAACCAGTCTTGAATTTTCTCCGGAGCTTGTGTGCTAAGTGTCTGTATCAGAACAGCTTTCTGTGTTCCAGGAGACATTTGGTGAATACAGTTAATTTGTTTTCTTTTCCAGTGGAGAATGTTCCAATAATCCTTCTAAGAAGCCAGGCTGATTGCTCTGTTACATTAAGGTCACAGTATCCTTGCTAATGTGACCCACACAATACTTTTGTGTCTTAGAAAAGGTTTGTTTTTTTCTTATGGCAGACTTATGGCATGGAGGCAGTGAGTGACAGACTTACACACACACATACACGCACGCGCACACACACACACACACACACACACACATGCACAACACACGCACGCACACAGGAGCCAAGGCACATTTTGTGAAACAAATATTATCACACTGCGTTGCAAGATACGAGATGTACTAAATCTTCAAACACTTCCCATTATTTAATCAAGTAACTGTTTCCCTCCTTGCCAGGCTCAGTAGAGGCTACTATCAAAGAATTTCACTGTCTGTTCATGTCTAAAGTCATAATCACTTGCCCTAAAAATTTGTAATGAATGAATTTAAAATATCATCTAGGTTCTTATTATTCAAAATGTGGTCCGTGGACCCTCAGCATCGGCCTCCCCTGGGAGTGCAGAAGCTCAGCCCTAACCCCAGCCGAAACGGATCAGAATCCACATTTTTTTTTAGCTCTTTATTGGAATATAATTGCTTTACACCCCTGTACCAGCTTTTGAGGTACACCAAAGTCAGTCAGCTGTATTTATACACATACGTTTTAACAAGATCCTCTGTTGATCCAAAGGCACAGTAAAGTTTGAGAAGTACTGGGTAAGATCAATGACTCTCTTCTATGCGTGTGACTCACGGTAAGAAGCACATTTTACATTGCAGCCCGGTATGTACACACACACACACACACACACACACACACACACACAGAGCAAAAGTTTATGAAACAATATTTACCCTCTATGTGATGCAGTCTAATATTTTCTATTCCATCTTTGAAAAATCTTGGTGGTAACCCATGAAACGAGTTCATCACACGTTGTATGATATGTAGGTTGTAATAAGTCCCAACCCTCAGAGAGCAGTTTCTCAGCCTCGGCACTACTGACAGTTGAAGTCATGGGGCCGCCAGCCTGTGTACTGAAGACTGTTGAGCAGGACCGCTGGCTTCTACCCACTAGATGCCAATAGCAACCGCTTCTCAGCTTTAAGGACCAAAAATGTCTCCAGACGTTCCCTAATGTCCCCCGGCGGGGGCGGGGGTGGGAGGCGGGGAGCAAATCACTCCTGTTTGAGAACCACTGGCCCGCGTGAACCAGAAAAGAGGTTACTGCTACACGCATACAAGGGAGCCCCACCTCTACGTGTGTCACATGTCCCTCTGCCACCACCGACACACACATTTGATGAGTATGTGTAGCATCAACAACAAAGTGCCCACTTGTCAACGGAGCAGGTGGCTTGGGAGCTGTGCCTGTCTTGGAGGTAGATTATGTTTGGGGGGCTTCATGCAATGATAGGACAAGCTTGTGAGACATCAAGGACTCTTCACCCCTCTCACCGTGTCTCCCCAGAGGAGCCCCACTTAGAGCCATGGGAGGGATTGGGAGCAGTGTGTTAGATCAGCCATACGGATTCCCACTTGCGCCTGCCTCAGTTGCTTTGTTTTGCTTTTTATAATTCCACCAGGACCTTGGTTTAAAAAAAAAAAAATTGCTTCTACTAGGTGGCTACAAGTTATTTTTGTGTGTCCAAAAACCTGAAAAGAAGGCTCAGATTGAATACTTCCTTCATTCCAAATTCCCAGTTCAGAAGAGAACAGTTAACCGCCTCCTGTTCTGTTAAACTCCTGCCGAGCTGACTAAAAATCCAGTTTATGGGAGTCTAGCGATTGGCCACCAGTATGAATATTCCTGTATCAGAAGGCTTATAATGATGGCTCTCTCTGCCACATCGGGCTGCCTTGACTGCCTTTGGCAGAATTTTTCCCTCTAACCATCCCTGGACTAATGCCTGTTACACCAACAAACCTCCAGGTCTGGCCCAGGATGGGATTATTATTAATTACCAGATCTTCATGCCAACCAGGATATAAAAGCCCCTCTCATATTTTGTGTAAAAAAAAATTTTTTTAAGAACAAATAATGTGTAAAGTAAGCAGAGTTAAATTCATGAATTTTCTCGTGCAATTCTCAAAGTCTTTTTTTATTTCTGTTTGTCTTTTTTAAAATTTTTAAAATTTTTTCTACAATTCACAGTTATTACAAAATATTAGTCACATTCCCCATGTTGCCTGTCTTTCACCCTTTGTAAGGAAGAGAACCATCTCTTCCTTTTGTTCAGAAAATTCATTATTTGGCCTAGGGACCCATCCTGTTAAAGACCCAGCTATTAAGTGCCTCACTAGTTTGGGGAGTACCAGTCCAGTGTTTTTCACCCAGAGGTGATGTCACCCGCCAGGGGCCATTCAGCATTGTCTGGAGACATTGTTGGTTGTCACCAGTGGGAAGGTGGTATTAGCATCTACTGAGCACAGGCCAGGGATGCTGCTCAGCATCCTCTGATGCACAGGACAGCCCCCACGACAAAGAATTATCGAGCTCAAAGCGTCAATAGTTTAAAAATCCTCTGTCTTTAATGATATGGGCAATTGGAGTTTAAATGTTGGTATAAATCATGAGCATTATCTGTAGATCATTTTCTCACCAAGGGATTCCAATTTCTGTCTCTAAAGAATACTATACTTAGGAGATTTATCAGAAACTAGTCTCTAAAATCCTTTTGACAAGCTTCATCCAAAGACATCTTTTTAGGGTCTAAAAAATAAAAACCGAGGAATCATTAACACCTACCTTTCTCAGCTTGAACTTAACACTCATCCACGTGTAATTCCCATGAAACGTCAGTACTTCAATAAAAACTCCCATCTTGTCAGTTAAATGAATCAACACAGCTTCCTTCTACTAGAAAGTGCCCTTTCGAGTTTTTAAGGAACTGGCTCTTTTACATGAAGCAGACATTAAGAGCGTAGGCTTTGTAGTATGACAGCCCCAAGGTCAGTTTCTGGGTCTGCCATGTACTGGCTGTGTGACTTTGGGTTATTTACTTAACCTTATCAAGCCTCAATCTCCCCCTCTGTAAAAATGAGGATAAAAACAGTGCGTAGCTCTTTGGATTCGGACAATTAACTGAAGCAATGCATAAACCATAAAGATGCTTGGAGCACAGGGATTACTCCACAAATGTCCGTTGTCGTTGCTGTCTCCATCAGTAGTGGTAATAACCTGAAAGCCAGTGCACATCCTTGCCTAACGCCAAGGCAGGCTTCACAGCAGAGAGAAAAAAAGTAGTGATATGTTCCATACCAACAGGAATTTTAAAAGCCAGAAATGAAATGGTCAGAGAATATAATAGCAAGTATCAAGGAGCCCAGCTGTGCTGCAGGATCCCTAAAGAAAATCTTTTTTTTATTGACGTATAGTTGATTTACACTGTTGTGTTAGTTTCTAATGTAACGTGATTCAGTTATATAGAGAGAGAATTTTCAAATTCTTTTCCATGATAGTTTGTTATAAGATATTGAATATAGTTCTCTGCGTTGTACAGTAGGACCTTGTTGTTTATCTGTTTTGTGTACAGTAGTGTGTATCTGCTAATCCCAAACTCCTAACTTATCCCTCCCTGTTCCCTTTCCCCTTGGGTCGCCATAAGATTGTTTTCTACGTCTGTGAGTCTGTTTCTGTTTTGCAGATAGGTCCATTTGTATCATATTTTAGATTCCACACGTAAGTGATATCGTATGATATTCGTCTCTACCTGACTGACTTCACTTAGTATGAGAATCTCTAGGTCCATCCATGTTACTGCAAATGGCATTATTTCATTCTTTTTTATGGCTGAGTAATATTCCATTGTGTATATGTACAACATCTTCTTTATTCATTCCTCTGTCGATGGACTCTTAGGTTGCTTCCAAGTCTTGGCTATTGTAAACAGTGCTGTTATGAACTTCGGGGTACATGTATCTTTTCGAGTTAGTTTTCTCCAGATATATGCCCAGCAGTGGGATTGCTGGATCGTATGGTAACTCTATTTTTAGTTTTTTAAGGAACCTCCATACTGTTTTCCATAATGGCTGCACCAATTTACATTCCTACCGACAGTGTAGGAGGGTTTCCTTAAGAAAATCTGCTTTAAAATAGAGCAAAGTCCCACTAGGATGGAGCCTCTGAGATAGTACCCCAGAGGAGGCAGCCCTGGGCAGACGTTTAGGATTTGGGAAAGAGAAAGAGATAGGATTCTACGTTCAGGCACTATGCAGGGAGTCATTATCGCTTCCTCTGGGAGCGTTCCTGACTCACCAACAAGCTTCATCAGCCTCAGCAGGGCTTCTCTTTGCAGAGGTCCTTTCAGAACTTAAACAAGTGATGGCTTCACCCATGTTATCATGACTCCAATCTATTCATCTGGATGTTTGTTTTGTAGGCATTTAGCTGCTCCATAATCTTAAGGGCTAAAATCTTTTTGTATTAATAGGTATTGTTTTGTCTTTTAATATGTGCCTCTTAACCAGGGATGTACATCGGAATTACTTATGTATTTTTGTAATCCATACTTTATTCATACTTTTTTAGTTTTACTTAATGTCCTTTTTCTGTTGCAGGATCCAGTTGATAATATCCCATTATATGTAGTTGTGTGTCACGTTAGGCTTCTCTTTGATAACATTGGAGATTTTGAGGAATCTTGGTCAGATATATTGTAGGATACCCCTCTGTTAATTATCTGATATTTTTATCATAATTAGATGAAGCTCTGGGATTTGGGGATTATATATAGTTTTTATTTTTAAAATGTATTCATCCCAGCTCTATGCCACAGATTCTGAGTCAGTGGATCTAAGATGGAGCTCAGGCATCTGCTTATTTAAACAAGTCCAGGGGTTTAATCCGATCAAGAATCATTGATTTAGAGCAGTGTTTCTCCACTGTGGATGATTTTGTCCACCCAGAGTTTATCTGGAAATGGAGACATTTTTGACAGTCACAACTCAGGGCCGGGCGGGGAGGGATGCTACCAACATCTAATCGGTAGATGGTAAACAGGACCCTGCCCAGGACAGCCCCCCACTACAAAGAATGACCTGGCCCCAAGTTTCAACAGCAGTAAGGTTGAAAAATCCTGATTTAGTCAAAAGACACGTTTAGTTCTATTATTTCTATTCATGCCTTTCCTTGTTTGTGTCCAACAAAACAACTTCATAACCTTTTTATTTTTATGTCTATAGCAACCATGCAAAGAGATAGGAGAACATACTATTATTTCCATTTTTTTAAAGATTTATTTTATTATTTATTGTTTATTTTTGGCTGCACTGGGTCTTCGCTGCTGCATGCGGGCTTTTCTCTAGTTGTGGCGAGTGGGGGCTACTCTTCATTGCGGTGCTCCGGTTTCTCATGGTGGTGGCTTCTCTTGTTGCAGGGCATGGGTTCTAGGCGCACAGGCTTCAGTAGTTGTGGCGCATGGGCTCAGTAGTTGTGGCTCTCAGGCTCTAATGCTCAGGTTCAGTAGTTGTGGCACACGGGCTTCGTTGTTCCACGGCATGTGGGATCTTCCCAGCCCAGGGATCGAACCCCTGTCTCCTGCATTGGCAGGCAGATTCTTAACCCCTGCGCCACCAGGGAAGCTCTATTTCCATTTTTAAGACAGGAACCTAAGGTCCAAAAAGAGCTTGCCCAGGACCCCAAGGCCCCAGGGACACCCTCTCTTGAAGCTGTGGCTTTTCATCCCCCCCTGCTCTGAGGGCAGCAATATCATCCGTCTTACTCACCCTTGCGTCCCCCGTGTTCTGGCACAAGCGAACCCTCCGTAACTGTGTTAAATAGACACCGATGAATCCCTAGCCTATCTCGCGGACCTTGTCAAGGATATTTTCTATTCCAGTTCTAACTCAAAAATAGTAATTAAATCCTTTAAGTGAGAGACTTTTGCAGTTGTCACCTGATTTTTTTAGAAGCCTTGCCTGTGTAATGTTCTGGTTAATTTCATGGGGAATGAATTGCTTTGGCCCATTTGGTTTTTCGGTTAATTTGAAGATTTATTGGAAGCCCTTTTCTCTTTCAACCCCTACTTTTGAAATACTTTCTAAAACGTCTTAGTTCTGTTTTCTGCCTTCCTGAGCATTTGAAACAGAATCTAATTCTCTGGGTCAAGATCTTTCAGGGCTCTGGCTTTACCCTACTTAACCCCAAATGACACTATCCAGTCATGAAGATGTAAAAAGAGTGACTTATCCAGTATTGCCCTACTAATAACTTCCCCGACTCCAAATACAGTGCTCCTTCTCTCATACCCCATGCCTTAGGACGACGGGGCTGAAATGTTTGTTAGCCCAAAACACATTTTCAAAACTGCTCTTTTGAGTCAATCCCAAAGAGGACTTTTGGAGGGAGGGGAAAGGACAGCTTTCTCCTAAAAGGCAAAAGAAGGAGAAAGAGTCCCATTAATTGAGGGGTTTGGTGACTGGCCATTTAATAATTACGATAAAATTTATTTAGACTTTCTTTCATGTATATCTCCTGACTGTACATTGGCAGTAACCATGTCATCTTGTTGAAGGTGCTGTTTCAGTCCTCTTAGCAGCCCTAGGAGGTGGGCACCTAATGACTCCCATTTTACAGCTCTTAAGGCTGATGAGAGCCAGTATTTGTGGGGTACCATCACCATAGCAGGTACTGTCCTAGGCATTTAAATGTAAACATGCATGGAACTCTCATAACTTTTTGTGAGGCAGGTATGTTGCAGATAAAGCAGTTGAGTCACTGAGAGGTAAATTGACTTCACTAAATTCCGAAGCTGATCAATTGTAGATTAAATTCCTATCTTTCTGATGCAGAGCAGACACCGAACCATAATGTCTTCCCAAAACACCTATGCTCTTCGAATACGTGCCCCCATCTCCCGCGCCAGTGAGTGCTCTCCCTCCCACAGTCACCCACCAGGGACGTTACTGTAACAGAGTCACTATTTCCTGCTTGGTACCACAGCAGTACTCAAGACAGAAAATGCAATGGTGACTCCCCTGGTAGAAAGTGGCTTCTTAGTCACAGCTTGTCCACTAACAATGATGGGAGTTGCATAGCTAATCAGGCAGACCCTCCTTAGTGAAAACTCAGCCCTGCCTCCTCCTGAACATGAGGACTTTGCCACCAGCCTTGAGTTCCACCAACACCAGCAGATCCTAGACCTAAAGGAGGGCGATCCCAGGAAGTGCTGCTGTACCCACTTCAGGGTGAAACCCCATCCTCAGTGGAGCGGGACCACAGCACAGTGGGGAAGCTTGCATACCATATGTGCTGCAAAAACCACTTCTACCTAGGCCCAACTAAGGGGTGGGTTTCAGCTTTCAGTCTGTATCTCCCTCTGTGTTCTGTCTACGATCTATTATCCCATAAGAATAAAGTTTTGTGGTTTAGTTAGGATGGGGCGGGGGGGGGGGGGGAGCGGAATGATGGTAACACAATACTATTACATCCCAGACAGTTGATAAATGGTTTAGGGTAGCAGCTTAAGTTCCTTAAGCAAATCTTGACACAGTGGTATAATTCAACAACAATGCCCAAGATTTTTCTTGGAGGCCCTGTGGACTCTTTTAACCTACCCACATAGCTACGTTTTCAATGGCACTGTGAAGTTTCCCAGATCAGCAATGCTTTACAGGAGGGGAAAAGTAATCCAGAATTATAGAATAACATGGTTATACAATCCATGCCTAATACAAATGTAGTTGCAACTAAATCATTATGTGGTTATTATCCAATAATGCCTAAGATGTCAGCAATGTGAAAGTTTGTGATCGGGTTTCACCAAAGTCCTTCCTTGACTTATTTCCAGCCAAAGATTACAATAAACAGTGTGACAGGGTGATAAAAGAGGAAGGAAGGAGGAAGGGAAGGGAGGGAGGGAAGGAAAGAAAGAAGGAAGAAAGGGAGGGAGGGAGGAAGAAAGGGCAGGATTTTTTTTTTCTCCTGAAGTTTTAAAGAGCTTACCAGATAGATTGTCAGCTGTCAGCCAACCCTTGAAAGTAACAGATGACTTCGCCACTGAAAAGTTGTCTCCATGCATTGTTTCTAAAAAGTTTGTTTATTCAAAATATGTCTGCTTTGGGTATTCAGTTTCCTAAGTGAGTGCTGGCTCAGGGGTAGCAGCTGAGGTCAGCACTGTGCACTGTTTACTGAAGCTCGCTCCTGCCTGTGGTTTCTGGGACTCACCGACTAGTGGTGACCACGACACAGGAGGATGTGAATGTGGACGTGCTAGAATTCCTTTCAAGCCTCCCCACTTGGCTTACAGAGAATTAGAGACACGGAGGCCTGTTTGCACATTAGAAATAAATTTGGGCATTCAGCTTAAAGAACTCACTAACGGTAAGAGGCACAAAGACATGCATTCTGTGTTTAGCTCAGTCTTTGTAAGCCTGGCCAGGCAAGGGGGGGTCTATCAAAAGAAATATGTAAATAATGCAACCTGCTTTACAAAGAAAAAGAGAACGAAATTAATCCAAGACATCCGTGGCGTAAGACTATTTTCTGCCCTCAGCTTTTCTTTTTATAACTTGAGACACACAGCCTAACAGTCCAGCGCAAACAATATCGTGCTCAAAAAAAAATAAATAAACCCTGACCTGGGGCACCCTTCGGTCCCTAGGAAAGAACTCCAAACCGAGTCTTCAGCCTCCCGCACAATATTATTATTAAATCTAACGTGGTCATAGCCAAATCCTCGGCTTGGGCACAATCCCCCATTCTCCCTCCTTTTGGGGGGGAAAAGAGGGGAAAGCATTGGGAGGGGCCAGGGAACCAAGCCAATCAAAGTTAAAATAAAGTCTCTTTCTAGCAAGACTACTGTCTATAACATGTTGTTCCTTATAGAAAGTGGGATATGGTGGCATTTGCTTGATTAACTTGCTCGACAAAAGTGACAGCTGCTGTGGGTGCCTGCGGATAAGCTGCACGGCGCAGTTCCGCCTTTGTACATCTGTCAGCAAAAAGGGAAGAATAAAGAGTGAAAAGAGACAAATTGGTCCCAAAAGACACTCCATTCAACTTAGGAGGTTTGCCCCATTCAGGCACTCGCTGTGCGCCTCAAGTACTGAGAGCTTATTCAATTTCATTCACTCTTTCGAATGAACCCACAAGTGTTTAATTTCTTATTCTGTCGCCTCAAAAAAAGGAAGGGGGGGGTGGAGAAGGGGAGGGAGCCTTGTGGACGGAAAGCATTAATGGCACGCGGAGGGATCCAGCCTGCACATATTGACTCATGGCTAATTTACGGTTTAACTCTATGTGCTCAGGTCCTAGACCCATCTGAATGCTTCCGCAGGGGACCCGACGCAGCCTTCTTGTCTCCTTCCTGGTGGACCCAAAACCATCTGGAGACATTGAGGGCCCCCAGCCGGGTCGAGTAAGTGTCTTCTGCAAGGACAGTGGTCCGAATATGAGGTTTATGCCATTTCCAGAGATGGGGGTGATGGGCTCCCCAGCATGAGGTTTGGGTTAGTGATCTGGCAAATGTGAGGTTTTCTTCCTCCCCTCCCAGAAAGGTTAAAAAAAAAAAAAAAAAAGTAAAGTCACACTCAGTGAGAAGTAGTGAGAAGAGAATATGGGTTCCAGAGATTAAACATAAAGCAAGAGGAAAGGGCGCCATTGGGAAGCAGAGCCCAGCTGTACATGGTGGAAACATGTGTTCACTTTTTAAAAGCAGCACTTTGTCTTTCTTTTCTTCATCTCTGGGCCCTGGGCATCAGAACCTGTCTTCTGATCTCCTTTATAGGGGCAGTCACCACACACCCCTAAATATTTCCTCCTAGGAGTTCGAGACGTGTTCACTGGTTCCCCGACCCTCTTTTCTCCTGCCTTCATGCCGCTGCCTTCTCTTTGGAACCCAGCGTTCCTGAACCAGCACCTGAGTATTGTTTCATTAACTGCTTTTTGGAAACTCAATGCCATCTCTGGCTCCTAAAAATATCATACCCCTTCCTTATGAAAAATCGTTCCCCATAGAGCCTAGGTTCACTAGGGCAGACATGGATCTAATTTTAAAACTGCTTAGAAGACTTTGGAAAAGGGTTCTGCACCCATATGTACAGTTTTTGGCTTTTGTTGTCTTGGAATCCCGGGAGCTCTGGACTGTGTCTCCTTGGGTGGTATATGAGTATCCTATCATCTTCTGCCTGGAAACTAGCTATGTGGTTGGACCAACAGCATCCCATTTACCTATTTACCTGAATGCCTTCCGTGGAATAACATGGAAGTTATGTGAATGTACAGATCGTGGTTTTGTTTGTTTGTTTTTATATTGAGAGTAGGGACTAAAACAACCTCAGCTCAGAAAAAAAAACAACTCCCTGAAGTCAATGCGAATTTTCCTGCCTCAGAACTTCAACTTTGACTCACAAAACTCTCATGAGTCATGACTCGAGAGAAAGTTTAATATGTGCAAATTATGAAATTAGCCCCTAATGTGATCAACCAACCCTGTTTTAAAAAGGCAAAGTTGGCACTCTGCTGTATCTTTCCGTTCGGTACATGAGTTACAATCCTTATTTTAGAGTATGAGTTCTATAATCATTTCTATATGGTATGCAAATTTCTTATTCAATTGCTTACGTCAATCTGCTTGTGAATTAATGCAGTTAACTCTCGATGCACTTCCCGTACCTAAGAAGCAATCAGGGGTGGGCAGATGCCGTTCGTGAATAATCTGATCTCAGTTCCTAGGCTGAATCTCTCTCCTCCCTCTGAGGTCCTTGTATGCATATCAGGGAATAGTTTTCAGATAAATTATTCACCCTTCTCACATGGATAATAGGTGGTAGGATGTGCCACCAAAACTAGAATTTCATTTTCGACATAATTGAGCTTTAAGTGATTGAGATGACTTGAAAGTGTGAATTTGGATTGTAACTATACATTTTCTCAAAACAGTAGGTTCCTTTGAGAAGACAGAGGCTAAAGGCATGGGGGTCCATTTTCTCAATGCACAGGGAGGCCCAGGACTAAATCCCCAACATATCCAGAGGAAAATAGGCCCCAGAAAAAGGTATTGTTAACCGTGGTGAGTCTGTTAATGTCCAAACTGCACACCTGCCCTGGGCAGCCCAGGCGGCAGACGAGGCCCAGTTAGAAGCTGATTGGGGATTAATCACGTTGGGCTTATTTACATCTCGTGGAGAAAGAGTCTGAGAAAATCCAGATACGTAAGAGAGCTTTTTCTTTTTCCCTTAAATATCACAGTTTGCTGAAAGTTAGGTATCAGCTTCTGACATTTGAAAAAGAAAAAAACCCCCAAAAAACTTCTCTAGTTAACAAAAGTCCCATACACGAGAGTGTCCTGATTTGCTGTGATAGGGCCTGCTGGTCAGCCAGAGGGTGTTAGAACAGCTGGTGTTGGGCCCATGTCCCGTCTTTCATTCAGGGCTTCACCACTAGTTACATTTGTATTCAGTTACTCAGACGTCCAGCAGTTTCAGAAGTCACTGTGTACAGGCAAGCACAGATCTAATTTTGTTACCTAAATTGGATTCTTTCTTTCAGGACAGCAGGGCTTTGGAGACCAATCAAAAGAGAGAGGGGAAAGGTATATTTTGCTATTTGGGTATCTCAAGTTCAAAGGTGGGAGGATTTTGCAGGCAGTCAGGCCTCATTCCTGACTTCACTTGATATTAAATAGGGCCTGGAGTTATAGGGGAAAAAATATGTATCTGGGGAGCTCACAAGGCTTCAGGATCTCTGGAGAGTCAGAAGTAGGAGAAATAGAATGAACATTAAAAGCCGATTTATTACATAGGGATTACATTTCCTTGTCTCTCTCTTTCATGGAGAATGAAGTCATATAAATATGGTGCTATTGAAGTGTAAAACGGGATTTAAAACGTATTTCTTGAGGTGGTTAGGCGATTTAAATGAGTTTAATCCATATACACTGCTTCGAATAGTGCCTGACACATAAAAAGCGCTCACCAAATGTTTCCTCTCATTCATTTTGCTGTTGTTACTCTTCACTATTATTAGTAATGTCACTATAGAATTTTTTTTCCAAAGTGGATTCAATGGGACATAAGTACCCTGAAAGCCACTCCTAGGTGGTCCTATAGTCAAATACATTTGGAAACTAGGAAGCAAAGTTCAATGGGTTTCTTTACTGCAGGACTTGTCAGAGCACTTAATATGTTAATGTAACCCTGTGACTCTGAATCGCCAGTAGTATTCAGACAGAGTATACAGTATGCATCTATGCATCACAAACACATCCACAAACCAGGGAAAATGCAAAACTGGAAAATGTTATGCTAGTATCCCTTTTATTTCCTTTTAAAAACTTGCGATTAAATCCCTCAGGGTAGTCGTTTTGTCCTGTCTGCATTTAGCCTCACTGATAGGCTAAAATAGCCAATGTTCCCCAGTTAGAGCCTCCCATTTTCCTCCTCCCAAACTTTGGAGATGAGAGCTGGAGGCCCAAGTGGGGAACACAACTTTCCGTGCAGCTGGGAGGCTGCTGGTCTTTGATGCACACGTGGTCTTTTCTTGTTATTGGGCATTGTGTGTCTTCATGATGTTTTTGAAGGTGTCCCACAGCCTCCAATCCATAAACTTCAGAACCACCTTGACTTCGAAAGGTGAAAAGGCCTTACTCAAAATTTCAAAACAAGTTCTTGGATCTTGGACAAAGAGAGGAGTAGCCTCCCTCTGGAGCTTTCCAGTCCAAGTATATGTCAGCGTTTAAATAAATAAAAAGACACAAACTCTTTGGATTGGTTCAGCTGGACTGGGAGCCTTGAGATAAGAGGTCACTGGTGTGAGTTACTATGGTAATTGAGTAGTATCAGCACTAGTTTTGCTCACATGGGCATTAAAGCACATAATAATAGGCAAACAACAGTGGTTAAAGCAAGCAGGTAGGATTACTATGTTCTTTTGTCAGAAGTATATAATGTCTTGTAGTCAGTTTTAAAGACTTCTCAACCCTCAAATCCACCCCACCATCACCTGCTGAGTAATTTTGTATGCTTAATCTCCTGCCCTCAACTCCCAGATCTCTGCTAATTTGAGGCAAATGGGTATTTCTGACATGAAATAGGGCAGCCAGGAAGCTCTGACCTAGAAAACCCGCATTCTGAAGCACCGAGAAAAAACAGTCTTTCACCAATGTTGTTCAGGCTCTTTTGAATGACGAGGGGGGAAAAATAGCTTTCACTGCAAGGGGAGGTTGCAGCCGCCCAAGGACGGGGTTTTGCAGAACAAGAAAAAAAAAGAAAGGAAGAAAGAAAAAAGAAAGAAAGAAAGAGAAACTTGCCGCACATCCCCACTCCCAACTTCCCCCATAAAACTTGTCACTTCGCATTGCCATCCGCTACCCCAACAATAATCGCTCCGTGCCTATTGCTAATTGCAAGCACAGCTGAGGCCCAGCGGGGGGCCCTTGCACAGTCTCAGGCCTTTATACGAGGCTCAATCTGTTGTATGGCACTTGTTCACACACAAAAAAACTACCAGCAAAGGCAGAAAGAGGCAGAGTCACAGGTTTCTTGTAATCCCTCCGCCTCCCCGCTGACAGCCCAGCCCTAGAAGCATTCCTGGTTTTGTCCTCCGCTTTACAAAATCTGAAGTGACCTTAAGCTACAAGCATGTCAGCTTTTGAATGTCGAGTTGCCGGCTTCTTCAGGTGCATTAAGGAGCAGGGGGCGGGTTGGGGGGGGGGGGCTACATCTGGCTTCTGCGTGTCTGTTTGCAGCACCCCTGGGGCGAGCTGTGGCTTCCTGTAACATGTAAAATATGAGTGTGAACTCAGGGTTCATGGCAAGGAACAGGAGGTCATGTCTCCATTCAGTTCTAAGTAAAGACGCTGGGAGTTTGCAGATGTTTTTCTGTATGTGTAATGACACTACCCCCTCCCCAGCCACCGAGCAACCGAGCGCCGTCTTTTGATAAAATGTGCCACAATCAGTGTGCTACTTGCAGATTTATTCATATCAATTTTTGCAATTTATATATTCAGAGACAAGATTGCTATTTCGGCAACTTTATGTTGGATGTCATACGTTTGCGTCTAGAGAAAGAGGGGAAAGGAGTATGGGGCGGGGATGGTGGGCAGAGGAAGAAAAGAAATTAAGTCTGTTCCTCAGGCCACCAGCTGGGGTGTTGTCAAGGAGACAAAGCATCCAACGGGAGGGTCTGTGTCCCCCTTTTGCCCAGCGGTCACTTCCTGCCCAGGCTTGGAGGTGGGAAATCTACAGCTTCTGGCCCAGAAGAAGGCCCTTTGATGGCTACTGTGAGGAGGAGTGGGGTTGGACGTTTGGGGGTGAAAGTCCCCTCAGTCGATAAAGCCCAGGCCACCCAAAGAAAAGTCTGCCCATCCTCCCTCAGGGTCAAGGACAGGCCCAAGAAGGTCTTTGGCACGGGCCTCCATGTGGGCCTGGCGGGGGCCACCCAGCCCTGCCTATCCACCTTGCCACCCCCTAAGGTGAGAAAGGAGTTAAGCCCTCTGTGCAATGCCCAGTTGCAGAAAGGTCTGTTTCCAGCCCAAAGCCTCATACTGTACTTTCACCAAAGGAAGACATTGGTTGAGCAAACACGGAGATTAATCCGCCTTAGCCTGGGGAATAAACGCCCCTCAGTGGGGCAGTGTTAATTGCCGAGCTGGGCGCAAAGATCATTTGGAGGCATTTAGGCAATACATGATTTTTATTAGTATACCTGTTCCACGTAGGAGTTATTTCTCAGCAAAGGGCAAAAGCTTTGCCTGCCTCAAATTATTAGCCTAATTCTACTTAATCGTTTCCTGAAATAAGGGCTTCCTGAACACGCCTTCCAAACCTTACTAAGTCTGTTGCGGGGTGGGGGCGTGATTCTGGGTGGGGGAGCCGCTGCCCTTTTGGGCAGAGGGCACCGGGGTCTCAGGGCTGAGTGCTGCTTGAGCTAATCTGTGTGTGGCGCGTCAGGGGGCGGGAAAAGGACGGGGGAGTCTCCGTGAAAACACATGAGGCGACGCGTCACGAGGTGTGAAAGATGCATCCTTTCTTGTTGTTTGGACCCGGTCCTCTATGAGGATTCTCAGTTCTCATCTCTGGGCTTCATTTAATTCTCTTTCACAGATTTAGAAATGTTGGCCCCGTGGCATGTTTTAAATAAACCCAATAAGTGACTGAGCAAATGCTACCAGATATGTTCTTTGCTCTGCACAGTCGCCGAACTCGGCCTTGAGAAATTGCCTCAGCCCTGGGATTAAATGAAATGCCTCTGCTCCTCGTGCACATAAATTTTTGGCTTTTTGTGAAACACAGTTGGGTGTTCCAGATTAGAATCTGTACCTTGCCACCGAGCCGGGCTTTCTTTCGCAAAGTTTCCTCTTCAGGAGGGGGAGCGATTTTGCATTTCTCTTTTTGTTTTGATTGTGGTGAAACAAGCATCACTTACGTTGATCAGGTTTACCATTTCAAAGGGTACAGTTCAGTAGTGTTAAGTGCATTCACACCATTGTGCAACCCATCTCTAGAACATTTTTCACCTTGCAAAACTGAAACTATAGCCATTAAAGACTAACTCCCCATTTCCCCTCTCCCCAGCCGCTGGCAACCACCATTCTTTGTTCTATGAAGCTGACTATTCTAGACATCTTATGTAAGTGGAATCATATAGTATTTGTCTTTTTTCACAAGCTTATTAGCAGAATATCCTCAGGTTTCCTCCATGTTATAGTGTGTGACAGGATTTCCTCCCTTTTTAAGGCTGAATAATGTTCCATCGTGTGTAGATACCATCTTTCGTTTATCCATTCCTCTGTCAATAGACACTTGGGTTGCTTCTGCCTTTTGGCTATTGCAAATATTGCTGCTCTGAACATGGTGTGCAAATATCTCTTCGAGATCCTGCTTTCCATTTCTTTGCATCTGTACTCACAAGTGGAATTGCTGGCTCTTCATCTTTTTATAATAGCGCGTACTCAGGTGGTGGAAATGGTGGAAGAACAGTATCTGAGTGTAAGTTGAGATTGCATTCACAGTAGAAAATTCACTTCAGTGCCTCTGCTTTCCCATCCTATGCCCTCCTGTCTTTAGGAAAGCATCTATCAGTTGATCTTTGACTTAGTTTTCTCATTCAGAGATGGTAAATTTCCAGCAAGCCTTTTGGATACTATTGCATCTCCTTGCAGGTGACCGCCCACCATACTGAGACATACTGGGCAGGACTCAAGGGGATTTGAGCCTTGTGGGGTTTCATACAGTCTGATTGATTCGGAAGCGACAAACTTGTTTCTGGTCTGGCTTTGGGTAGCTTGGAAAGCTTACTGAGATTGTCAACAAGTTCATCAAACCATTAAAAAAACAAACAAACAAAAACAAAAAGCAGAGAATGTGCCTTCCAGAGAGAGAGAGACCCGGTGAATAGCCTTATATTGTATAAGCTAAGCTTTGAATTAAACTCTCCTGCTTGATTTACATTCAGAAAGGATCCTTCAGGACTCTTACTTCCTTGCATTTTCTCCCAGGCAACTAATAGTGATAGGATTGACTTACTTAGAAGGCTGCAGTGCATTAAGTCAGGAGTCCAACTACAGAGTCTTCATTTTTGGTCATCCATTTGAAATGCTGTTGCTAAAGACGCTTGTTGCCGGGTACTTCTCCATATTTCCTATTTCTCCAGGTTTAGAGAGTTGAAATTTGGTCTTGAATAGATAACTGCTTTTTTTTTTTTAGTAAAAGAATATTAAGGTATCATTTAGGCTCTTTCTAAGGAGGTTTAAAAATAAAATTGCTCCCAAATGTGAAATTCTATACACGTTCCTATAGAAGAAGCAAAAATTTTAAGCAGTAGCAATTTAAATCGAAGTTTTAAAAAATTATTGTTTCGTTTGCACTATCTCTTCCTTATGAGCAGAAGCTAAAGGCAAAGAGTAGTGGGTGCTCTTCACACCAGGTTGTAGATAAGGATAGTCTCTGGAACCCTGGTTTCGTCAAGGTGCCTCAGTCATCCCCCTCAGTCTGGATTGCATCAGACTTTCGGGGGATGCTATCAGAGTTTGGAACCTTGAAAAGCCACAGCACTAAGACAGCATCATAAAGATTTCAATGAAATGGTTTTTAGGCAGCCAGAGAATTACAGAGGTTTTAAAAAAAAAAACCACCCTCAACTAAAAAGGACACTTGGGACAGCCTGAAATGTCATTCTGATTATCTGTACCCTCTGATTTTGGTGTCCGGTTATTTTTGGTGTCTCTGTGCTTTTAGCTGGGCGTCCTGAAGCTGTGACTGGAAATACCCATTTCTAGGAGCCATTGTTTTGGTGAATCGAATCCTGAATTACAGTAACACTCAAGGAAGTCAAAAGATTGCATCTTTTAACTACGTATCCATTTTTTAAAGTACTCAGATGATATGTCCTCTTAGAAAGCATATCTCCCTTGGGGAACTCTGACAAACCTTGCAACTTGCGTGCAGTCCTTTAGTGCATGCCCACTTGACACAGATGTCTTGAACATGCTAGAGTGTCTCTGTCGAGTCCTCTCTGAATCTGGATTAGAACACCACATACAACCAGATCCCTGGTGATCCTTTGCCCTAAAGAGATCCCTGAGGCTGTGGAATTGCGGCTCAGGCTAACGAAGCTGTGGGGACTTTGGTAGGAGCATGGAGAAACCCTTGATGCAGTTTTTCACATGCTCTTAAATTACCCAAATTGTAAGGAAGAAATATGCATTGAAAGTTTCAAATGGAAAAGATTTCATTACAGTATTTCAATACAGCCATTTAAATAGTTTGTGGGGTTTTTTTTTTCCCTGCCTAATAATAACCCACTTTTGTCACAAAAAGCAAAATGAAGAACTTAGTCACGTGGGTGTGGTCAAAGTATTATCTTCCTCTTTGACTCCTTGCCAACAAACAAAATGTCTTTTCATCATTAGACGGTCCAGGCAAGGTGCTGAGGCAATTTCTCTGATGTGTGGCTGTGTCGAGTTGGGGAAAGGGTACTTTCCAAAGAAAAGATAAAAATCTCCCAGGTTTCACTGTGTTTCTTCAGTCCAGAAATACAGGTTGGTTACCAAGAGGTTACAAATTACCTGTTTGCTCACATCTTTTTCAAAGAATGGGAGCTACTCAGAAAGCTTTGCACAACCCCTAAATAGCTCGCAGTTAGGGAGATACTATTTCTTATTCGTGAAGCAGGGTAGGATAGCAAGGCTGCAATAGTAACACCTAACACTTAGTATGTGCCTGGTGCTACTGTAAACACACCACACACATTAACTCATTTAATCCCCACAACAACCCTAAGCGGTTTTTATTATCATCCCCATTTAACAGATGAGAAAACTGAGGCACAGGGAGGTTAAAGGGATTTATCAAGATTTAAACACAGGAAGGCCTGATTCAAGTCTATTCTCCTAGCCACTAGGCTGTACTGCCTCCCACCTTCTTGAGTCCAGCCAGGCTCCATCTCTTGCTAGCTGCTAGACCACTTTACTTCTCTGAGCCTCAGTTTCCTCATCTCCGAAGTGAGACTATAGACGATAATTATTTAGACTTTAGCCATGAACTGCCCAGGCATTTAGAGCTTTGCCTGCCTGGCATATATAGCATGAACATGCCAGTTTCAAAGGAAATATATATTTGCAAATAAGCCAGCCGTAGAACTCAGATCCTTGTGAATTTTGACTATCATTCATGCTTTGGATATATTTGACTGAGTCAGAGTTTTTAATCAAAGAAAGTGTATGAAGATGTGTGTTTGTGCATGGTGTGGCTGTTGGTCCTTAGGTCAAATACCAAATTTTCTAAAAGAGCCCATTTTCACCATATTGGACTAAATATTACCTTCTGTTGTAGGCATGGGGCAAAATGTGTTCAGAATGTGTGTATATATGCGTGTATTTTGCTACAAGTGACACACTACAGTATGCATGTTAGACTTCAATAAAATTTTTCTTTAAAGAAAAAAGCAACACAGGAAGAACTAAGTTTTGCACTGGACTATTTTCATTGGATTTGTGACTCTGCCTAAAATTGTTTCTCTTCTAGCACTTTCTGATGACATCTTTAAGTAAACATGAAATTGAATTTCCCCAAGGCTCTATTTTCTTCTCCCTGTTCACAGAAAATGTTAAAACTTATAGTGGATAATTTTTTGGAACTGAAATTTTTATCATTACTTTTGTCTCTCCAAAACTCTGTTAGGAAAATTCAATCCATTGTGACAAAGGCAATATTTCCAGTTGTATTTCTCATTGAAAACTCAGACTGCCCGCAGTGAGAATTTTCTTTTAGTAGCAATTGCTGAGTTGCCAACCTAAGAGAAAGTAAGAAGAGACTAGGTAGGGCTACGGGGAAAATTAAAAATACGTTGATGCAAACACAACATTGTAAATCAACTATTCTCCAATAAAAAATTTTTTAATTTAAAAAAACTATATAGTTGGAAAAATATATACATATTCAAAGGATAAACCAAATGGGGTAAAATATTAACAACAGATGAATCTGGGTAAAGGGTATATGGATGTCATGTATACTATCTTTATTTTTCAAACTTTTGTAAGTTTTAAAGTATTCCTAAGTAAAAGGAATATACATATTACATAATAAATATACTTTCTGTTTAATAAAAAAAACACATTGATGCTAGCTAAGAAATGATTCCAACTTTTTCGAATCATTTCCCTTAAGAGTCAGCGGTGATTGTCTGTCATCCATCAGTTCTTCGAAGCTGTTGAGTGGTTTTCCGTGGGAAAACCCCCGACTCCCCCCACTCTGCCTAGCAACTTTCTAAGCTCATAAAAAGCAGAATCTTTTCAACTCCAGGCCAAGCTTGGCTCTGAGGGTGACAGAGCCAACAACATTATCCTACCCACACACTTCTCCTTTAAGAAGTTCAGAGCTGAATGACTTTGCTGAAAAGGCACCTGGAAACTAGAGCTGTTTCTATATAAACAAGCCATTGCTTTTTAAAATTATTGAGCTGAATATGATAGCTCATACAGATGTCATGGTAAATAACTAACTTGAAGACTGTCCCACCACTTACTAGTTGTGTGACCACAGGCTACTTATTTAACTTACCTATGCCCCTTTTTCTCATCTGCAAAACAGGGCTGTTAATAATACTGATGCTCTATTGTTTGTTTTGTTTTTTAATTTTATCTTTTTTTTTTATTGAAGTGCAGTTGATTTACAATGTTGTATTAATTTCTGCTCTACAGCCAAGTGACTCAGTTATACATATATATACATTCTTCTTTATATTCTTTTCCGTTATGGTTTATCCCAGGATATTGAATATAGTTCCCTCTGCTATGCAGTAGGACCTTGTTGTCCATCCATTCTATATGTAATAGTTTGCATCTACCAACCCCAAACTCCCAGTCCATCCTCCCCTTATTGATACTCTTAAGAGTTCAGCTCGATGATAAAATTATATAATGCTTGTAGAATAGCGCGCACAGTGCTTGTACATTGTAAGGACTCAGTATTCAATGAGTAGGTAACTATTTTTATTAATTTTGTGTGCATGTGTGTGTGTGTGTGTGTGTTTGTGTGTATTAGGAACCCTGTACAAAATAGCACTTTGTTAAAAACTGTGGACTCTATAATCAAGTCTTACAGAATGGTATGCTCTGATGGGCAGTTGTGTAAGTTATGCGGATGTGTACCCTTATAATTAGTGAGTATGGAAACACACTGAGTAGTTCTGTCTCCTTTTCAGCCTCTATTCCTTGTTTTCATTGCCACTCAAGTATGCGATGTGGCTGGATTTGAAAACAAATGACTCATTAACAGTAAGGTTCCTTTGGGACATTGAATTAATATCAAGATGGGGAATTTAGAAAAGATCATCTAGGTGGCCATAATGGTAGAGGCATAAAGGCAGCAGCAATCACTGCAGTGACACTGTATCCTGCTGATAGGGGAGTAGCCACATCCAAGTCAAAGTCCATTTTCTGGGACCCCTATATTGTCCCGTGACATGTGAATTATTCATCCTATCTCACAATCCTGCAGCACTTCCCGAGGAATAAATTCCCAGGGCAACAGTGAACCCAAGGGCAGGGACCAGGGAGAGGTGAATAAATCACTTCTCAGTTGCAGAATTTAAGGAGGAGCCAAAAAATATAGTAATCAAGATAAATATTTTCATATGTTTTAAACAATCAAAATGAATGAAAAAAATCCATGATGAGCAAGATACTCAAATATTAAAGACAGCATCCGATCCTGTACTTGCAAAAGTACTCACTTTCCTCACCCTCATCCTAGCTGTAGTGCAGCGATCCCCAATCTTTTTTGACACGAGGAAGAGAGTGTTTCCAGGGACGCGGCGGAAGGGCACGGTTCAGGCAGTAATGCGAGCGATGGGGAGTGGCAGGCGAAGCTTCGCTCGCGCACCTGCGGTTCACCTCCTGCTGTGCGGCCCAGGAGGTTGGGGACCCCTGCGGTAGTGAACCCCCACATTACAGAAGAGACGTGTTACGTATAAAGAATCTTCTGCCTGAAGTCAGTGTAGTGGCAGGGCAGAACGTGTGACCTGAGTATATCTGCATGTTAATTTCTACTAGAAATGGTTCAAGAAAATTCTTCTGTATTGTCTATGAAAAGGATGCCTGTTATGTTTTTGAGAGTAATAAGAACAATAGTGGCTACATTTTATTGAGTGCTTACTATGTGACAGTCACTTTGCTAGGCACTTTACATCATTATCTCTTTTAACGCTCCCCGTAATCCTATGAAGTAGGTACTGGTATTAACCCCAAGAGGAGACTAGGGGTCAGAGAGTTAAGGAGCTTGCTTGAGTTTATCCAGCTAATAAGTAGCCAACCCAAGCTGAAGCTGTAATTTATCCACCCAGGGTTTGAAAAATCATTCCTTATTTGTCTGAATCTTTTGAATCCAATATTTAAATCTAGGTCAATATGGTTTAAAATGTGTATAATGCACCCAGGATGGTTTTATAGGTTTGGGTAATGATCTAACACACAACAGCTTTACAGTGGAATTGCTTTGCTAAGAGCTAGGCATGAGTCTGTAAGACTTATTCGTATGATTCCAGATATATTCCATTAGGAATAATTTTTTCCACCACCGCATGGCTTTCTCTGGTCATTCGCTCTGCTTTGTTTCTTGTTTTGTGGCACTTCTTGGGTTGAAAAAGAGAGAGAAAAAAGAGGAAAGAGATGATGGTAATGGTGATGATGATGAAGGTGTTAGTGATGACAATTGTGATGCTGCTGCTGCTGCTGCTGGTCGTCATGGTAGCAGCTAGCATTTATCGAGGCCTTATTATGTGCCAAGTACTGTGATGTGCGCTTTATTAGCATTAATTCATTTAGCATCAAAAAGCCTATGAAAGGCTGATTAATTCCCATTTTCTGATCGAGAAAATGAGTCTCTGAGAATATAAGTAACTTGCCCAAGATCACAAACCAAGGTGAAAAACAGGTAAGGTCTGTGCCCCTAACAACATTGTTGAAGGAAGGAGAGAAGGAAAGAAGAAAGGAAAAGAATTAATGGCAAAGTTTTAGATCAGCCTTCCAGGTTCTCTCTCTCCTTTTTTTTTTTTTGGCATTCAGTTTTATTTGTTATTTTTCAATTGAAGTATAGTTGATTTATAATGTCAGGATATTCAATAAGTTCCCAGCTTTCCAAGGACCCTATTATCCTGCAGGCCATAAGCTGTGATGGGTGTCTTTTTGGCTTCCAATTCTAAAACCTTCACAGAATTACGCCAGAGAACATACTTTAGAGGTGCCCAGGGTACTGGGGATTTCATTTCTCTAGGGATTCTTTAGAATTAAAGTAACCTTATGTAGGAAGTTTCCAATTAATATACCTGAATTAAGGGGAGGCAGCAAAGGAGTCATGATTATACTTAGTATATGTCATCAGCTCACAATTTTTATTTCTAAGGGTTTAGAGTACATTTTACCAAAATTTTAGTGCCCAGGTGTCAGGGTATCTCTGGAAAAGGCATATCTGAGCCAAAGACAGAACAAAAGTGGGGAGAACTTAAATGTTTTATGAACTTCTTCTTTTGAAGAATCATAACAAATCTGCTGTATTAGCATTGATCTCAAACAAAGCAGACCTGATTAATAAGCACTGTGAACTGTGACAGGGAAAAGCAGGAACAACCAGACACCCAGTAATATGCTGATAAAATGTTATAACAACTGGCCTTCTGGAAGGGAGAATGCCCCGGTTTGTGGCATTTGCCAATTTCCATAGAGTAAAAATTCCCACTAAGGCCTATTTCTAGCTATCAGATACCCCTGAATGTAGAGTTGAGAAGAGATACACAAGATCATCTCTCACGCCCAGTGCACTAGTACATCATCCTAGGGAGGAGTCATTAGATGATTGGAAAGCTGCCACTTCTGGACTCACTGGCTGTGTGACCTTGGACAAGTCACTTCACCTCTCTGGGCCTTTGTTTCCTCCTCTACAAAGGATGAGATCTGTGGAAGATCCCTTTCACCTCTTACGTTTTAAAGTTCTAGAAAGCAGTGACTCCTGCTTTCTCCGACATCCAAGTGCCTTTAAGCGCCTTTCTGGAAAACCAAGTTAGCACTGTGCTTCATCCAAAAGTGCCTCCAATTTCATCTACTGAGCATAAGGTTTGGAAAGGAGTGACTTACTCCCTTTTGCCTCTTTAAATGTGTAGCCAATGGGGCATCATACATTTTTTACACTTCTTTTGCTAGATGTGAGATCCAGGAGGAAAAGCATGGATGTTCCAGGGCTTTCTTGTTCTCCTGGGGTGGGAATTTGTGAGTGTGATACACTTATCCACCCATCGCTACATGCATTTCCTACCTCCCTACCCTTTCAGCAGCAGAGAAAGAGTATTGATAGTAGTCTACCTTTCTCTTTTTATTTTTTACTATCCGAAGGCCATTTACAAGCATGCGAATTATTCAGTACTTATATAAAATGGGGGGTGGAGGGAGTTTGTTATTTTTTTCCCCTGAAAGGTGGCATATCTCTCAGCAAAGAGAAAAAGGCATGTTGCACAAGGCTTGCTGGCAGTGATAGAAGCCAGCGCCGGTTTGCCTGTTGTCACAGCCAAAGCAAAATGCCACCTCTGCCTAGAAGCCAGAGTGCCACATTCCTCTTTTGTGTCCTTGAGGTGCACCTGTCATGGGGTCCTGGTCTTGTAGGTTTGGCCGGGAGGTCACCCAGGTTCCTTTGAAGGTCGTTTTCCCCCCCAGGAGGTGGGAGTGGGGGGTAGCGGACATTGCTCACGACCCTCAAAATAGATTATTGGACCCCCCAGCTTGCATGTCAGATAAAGCCAGTCAGTGTGGAATTTGAGGCCTGGGGTAAACACAGAGGGCCCCCCAGTTGCTGAGCATAAAGTAGGGCTGCTGAGACACCCATGACCTAGTCATATTCTTGTCCCCAGCCCCTTAACAAACCCAGATGCAGTGGCAGCAAGAGCTCCAGAATCTCAAGGCAGGAGGTGCCAAAAAAACCCCCAAATAATCACAACCCCCCCCCCCAAAAAAAAAAAGTTTCAGTAGAATGTTCTCACTCCTAGAGGGGAAAACCTGTCCACGCCTGAAGCAGCTTGACCAGGGCAGACCCCCTCCCTACGTGGAGTGAACTGCAGAAAATCCCCACCCCCCACCCCGCCTGCTCCCTTGGGGAGGGACAGAAGGTTCCCTAAACTGACAGTTTCGCCTCCATGATCTTTAAAAGAGCAGAAGTTGGCTGTGAGGCTGCAGTGCTGCCTTGATTGGGGTAGTGTGGTCTCTGTGTGCGGCTGGGCTCCAAGGAGAGCCACAATTGGCTCCGAGGAGGAAAGAGCCTAGAAACGAAAGATTGCAAAGAGGGCTTCTGAACACCATGGCTGAGACTGTGTCGTTTCTTGCAAGGTGAAACTTGGCAGTTCTACCTTGCAAGTAAAAACCCAAATTAATTTTTTTTTTAAAGAAATTAAGTCAGAAACAAGGCTTCGGAAAAACTGTGAGTGTTAGGCATAAACTGATTTTGGATGATCTCTAGGTGAGAAAGGGTGGAGTTACCATCAGAAACATGTTTTTATTTGTGCTTTTCAAATTTCCACTGGTGTGCGTGTGCGCGAGTGCGTGTGCGTGTTGGTTAGCAGGCGAGGATGCAGCGTTTCAATTTTCTAACCACTTTTTTTTTTACCTCTTTTCTGTGCACAGTTCATATACATGCCCTATAAATAAATATATAGGTCCATCCACACCTTTTCATTTTATTTGTAAATTGTTTGGTATAAGCGGCAATGCGTAATGAAACCTGGTGAAGTTTAAAAGATTAGATTTTTTTTTTCGTACTGACACTTCATAACACTGTTCATATGTCTCTGAGTGAGATTTATGAATATATGAGCAGTACTGCAAAATTATACCGCACCAGAGACTCCCTGCACCACAGGGGTGGCAGTCTAAAGTGACACAGCTTCAAGCATTTTTCACAGACAAGAAGCAAAATTTAACCCCCTTAAGGGGAAGTATGATTTCAACAGCTTGAAATGAGCTCATTTGTAGATGTTTTTTTTCTCTCATCTTCCATAATTTTTTGGTGTTAAGATTAAAACAGATTGCACAGCCAACGTAAGGCCACATAAGCTGCCCAGAGTATAATTTGGCCCTTAAAGAGAAACCCCTTCTTCATTGTCTTTATCCAAATACTCCATTAGAGTAAGTGAAGGTAAAGTTTGCCCTAAATTCCTAAGGCTCTCAGCCCGATTCCCAGAATTGTCCTAAGCAGACAGGGGCTGGATTTTTTCAAAAGGTAAGTAGCAGGTGGCATCGATTGGTTCAGTGGAGAAGCCCCCGTCTTCCTGGACACCGGAGACAGTGGCATTAGGACACAAACAGTGACTTAAATCTCAACCGAGTGAAATGAACCAACAAAAAGGAGAATCAGAAGAGCAAACGATGGTCTTTATGAATTGATTGTATACGAGGTGTGTACAGTGGAAGAGTTCTGTTTTCGGTTCCAAGTCCAAACCGATCTCTTTTCGGCTGATCTGGTACCTTGTGATTTTTGTGTCAATTACTGTTCATGATCTCTGTGCTCTCAAATTCTCTTTAACCATTTTGTTTTCCTCTTGGAACAGAGCAGGGTGCTCACGCGTGGCCTGTTCCCTCTCTGCTCTTTAAATGCCCCATGATGTGTTGGCTGGAGAACTTTTGTCTCTTTTTTCAGCAATGGTACAACAGCTCCATGAACGTGATCTGTACCTGGCTGACGGACCGGATGGACTTACAGCTTCACATTTATCAGTTGAAAACACTAATTAGGATGGTAAAGGTAAAAGAAAACATAATGATTCTCCTTTGCACATAGCTCACTGAAATACATTTCATTGGCAAGCTGCAGAACTTCCTTTACATAAAGAATATTAGCTTACGTATAAAACAAGATGATTCCTAAAACAGTATCTCAGGCAAGAAAAACTGATGAAATCACTTTGGGATGCCTGGTTAATTTATTACTCAGGCATCAAAGGGAAACTTGATAAAAAGGAATTTGATATTTTATCCAGACTGGAAAAATTCTTTATGTATTTGCCATGCAAACATACTGCAGGGGCCATTGTGCCCTTTGCATTAGACTTTCAAAAGCTGGCTTTCGGGTACCACTATGCTAATGACATCTATTACCAATTTCATTTATAGTTTAATTAAATAAAATTTTGCCACAATTAATTTCATAGAAATATTTACCTCTGGCTCTTTCTACATATATCCTGTGATTATTATCAGGATGCAAATCAATATTGTTCTTGTAGCTAACTGAAGTAGTTTCTCTTACAATGCGTGTATACAATCAAATGTAAAGGATCACGAAGGTGAGGTAACATACCCTGAACGTAGCTTTTTTCCCCTGTTCTTGTGTGTGTGCCTTGGACTAATGATAATTATTTCAGCGTGAAATCTCAGTGGTTTACGTGAAATAATAAGATCACAGAAGGGGGTAAATACGTTTTTGATCATTTCAGTTTCCATTTGATGCCTCACCATAGAGGGTTTTAAAACATTCGTATGCAAAAATCTCATTCAAAGCACAAAGTCTCTTTAAAAATATTTTAATAATAAAACAGAGCTGAATTTCTATTTCTCAACAGTTTGCCAAAAGTCCCCCCCCACACACACACACCCTGCTATCCCACCCCGCCCCATTTCTTAGTCTCTTTTGGATTAGCACCGTTTCGTTGAAGGCACTCCTCTACCCCAGTGCTGACTTAAAACCAATTACTGTTCCGTTGAGTGTAATTAAGGAGAATTATTATCACATGCGTTTGATCTCACAAAGAGTCCTCCCAGGGAAGGTTACAGACAGCAGTGTACTGCAGCTCTTAAAAAAGAAATGTATGCACTTGGACTCTACGTTTACATTTCACTTCCTTAAGGCAACCTCCCTAACCATTGCCTGACCCCTTGAATTCCATTTTCTGGCTATAAATACTCTTTAGGGGAAGTTTTTCTGTTTGACCCTTCCCGGGTAGACCTAAAAAGAAGACATGAATTTTAGTATGTTAGAATATCTTCCCATTACTGATATTTTCAGATTTTTGTTGAGACTGTTACAATCAGCAATATTTTATTAAGAAAAAAATATAAGTCAGAGAGGAGGTTTCTTCTTAGCCTCTGCCAAAAACAACACAGACATAAGCCACAGGGAAGGGACCCAGAAATGTCCCTGCCAAAGGATCTCCTTCACTTTTGCCAAAAGTGGGGCCAGCTTAACCAGAGCCACAACACAGAGGGATGAAGCAGAATTCACCACCTCTTCACTAAGTACATTACCCAGGGGCCTCTCCTCCAAGGCAAACTTCCAATGATAATTGGCTTTCTTTCCTGCTTCTACATCCACTCAGTTTATTCATCCATTCATTCATTATCCAGCAAGCATTCATTCATCCACCCAACCGAGAACAAATATTGGTTGAGCCCCTACTTGTATATTACAAGATGGAGTGTGTTTTTAAGAAATGACTGTATGTGGTCCCTGCCGTGAGACATTCAGAGTCTGGCTGGGAAACACACTGCTCTGAAATTTGACTAGAGGGGAGAATTTTGAGGTGATTTCTACCTTTCTTTTTCCCATCATATTCTGTCAGTCAATTCTGAGTGACTGAAAAGTGCAGAAAACTCAACTAAATCATCTGGATATCTGGTCTCCACCAGACCTAGTGTTTTACTCAGCCTCCTCCCCTTCCCCCTCCAGGTGAAGACACAGTTCCGATAGCTACCTAGCCTTGCAACCTGATCCATAGTTAGGACGACCTTTGAATTTAGTATCGAAACCAGATTGCTTTTAAGAAAGAAAGAAGGTGCTACAGATAATCACACTGGGACCATAGATGTAAACTGGCAAAGGGAACACATGGTCATCCTATCCATAATCTTTTATTATTGGACATCGCTGAGCTGAACAGCATTCACTAGTTAACGCTGCAGTCATTGCCACATGTGACCTTCAGGAGTGGTTGACATGGTGGTTGACACTAGGACTGCATCAGATGGACTCCAAAAACCAAAAATCGTAATGCGAGTGGCGTTGAAGTATGTTACTGTTCCTTCTTTTGACCCCTTAGCAAGTTTCCCATATCAAGAGGAGAAACAAACAGCAGAATCAGTAGCTGAAATGATATGCAGTGTGATGAGGAGAGTTGTAGTTAGAGAGGGACCTTTTTCCAAAAAAATGTTTTGTGAAGTAGGCAACAGCCAGTTGCTTCTGGTCACGTTCAATTAACGCGAAGGGATTCCTAGAAAAACAGTCCCTGGGATACCTCAGGAAATCCAAGAGAAATCGCCCGAAGGAACAAAGAAAGAACTGGTGGTACAGCAATACCAAACCATTGTTCTTGAAAAAGAGCCAGATTTCTTCCCTGAGACCATGAAGTTGTGAACAGAATAGATGCACTTCTCTCCCAAGGAGACAAGGAATGGATCACATGCCTGCAACATATTGACGAGGCATTAACGCTCCATCTTCCCTGTAATTGTCGCTGCCCGTGGTCGGTTTCATATACCGACATGCATATGTCTGTCCTGTGAAGGAGACAGAGGGATACGCAGTTACAAGCCTCAAAAATACCAAAGACCAGACTGCAGCACAAATCACAAAATACCATAATCACTTGATCCATTATTTATGTGTTATAGCCTCTCACACTGTCTATCATAGGATATGATACTAACCTAAGAGAAAGAACCAGACCAAAAAAACATTTTTAAAAAGGGAACCAAAACAATCATGGAACACTTCCCTTTACAGAACTGAATAAACACAAGCTTATGTTCTTTGCTTTGTCTCATCTAATACAGTTTATCCTGTCACCATTTCTCATTTTCTGTCATTCAACAAAATCTCAGTTTTCAGTACAAGTGAAATCTAAGCATGGTGGCTTTTCATGTGACAGTGCATGAAGTGTGGTACTTAGCCGAGGTCAGCGTTCTCACCCCCACACTTGCCTTGTACCCTGTTTATGGAGATGCGATGGCCCTCATCACTGCATCTTTTCCCTCCTTAGAAAACCTATAGAGATTTCCGATTGCAAGGAGTCCTGGACTCAACCTTAAACAGCAAGACCTACGAAACCATCCGGAACCGTCTCACTGTGGAGGAGGCCACAGCATCCGTGAGCGAGGGCGGGGGTCTGCAGGGGATCAGCATGAAGGACAGCGACGAGGAGGACGAAGAGGACGATTAGAACGCTCCGGCCCAGAGGCCACTAGGACAGAGTCTTGTAATCAATGCATGTCCTTAGTCTGTTAGTTAACCCCATTAGGGAATTTTCTGTCAACTACCATGCCCATGAGATGTGTACCGATACAATTGCCATTTTAGCTACGTGGTACCAAGATTAGCAAACGACCTTCGACTCCACAGTTTCCTGAATCTGTGTCTGTATGTTTACAAGCAATATGGAGCACCATTCTTTAAATACCATTTATGGAGAATACATAGCTCAATTGCTAGGTGTATCCCTGTTATCCGCAGAGTTCAGTGATGCTTCATTAATGTGCTGTGTGTGCGTCGACGGTAAATGGATGTGAGGGCGAGTACGCCAAGTGCTTTGTTTCCTGTATGTGGATGCCAGTTACTTAAAGGAGTACAATAAATGAATTTAACTAAGACACCTAGATCTGCTTTGATTTTTGAAAAACAAAAGGCAAGTCTCCAATAACCAACTTTTGGTTCTTTCTGTTCCCCTAAAACTGAAAAATGAACCCTCAGTGTCCTTGTTAACCCATCCTTTCATTTATCCAGATAGCTACCCAAAAAAGGATGACTGTATACCAATGGATTGATCCTCCTAATTGCCACGGCAAGGGCGATCCTGTCCTAACATCCAGCACAGTTCAGAGCGACTGTCTTCTATCAAAGTTCATCCTATTAAATGTTATGTTTTGCTTTTATGTTTCGATAACCGTGTATGTAAAAAAAAAAAAAAAAAGACCTGAATATTTAAATTATGACCCTAGACTATAAATGTGTTTATAATAAGATATGGATATTTCCTTCCGTAGATTGTAACCATAATTTAAAATATTTTGTTCCACACTGTTTTTTATATCTGTCATGTACATTGCATTTTGATCTGTAACTGCAAGACCCTGGGGTCCTCTGCAGAGCTCTTTCTTTCTGTGTAAAGTAGTAGATCCATCTTGCTTTTGCCTTATCTAAAGCCTACAGTTATGAAAGTGTGGAAAACTGTGGCTTCTCAATAAATAACTATTCAAATGTCCCAAGAATACTTTGGAGTCTTTTTTTTTTCCCTCTGTCTCCTTTGAAAACCAGAACCGAAACACACAAACCAGGAAGACGGGGGAAAGAGGAGGGAAGGGATCATTTTCATAGAGTGTTCTTGAAACTGTTGGAGCGGGTAGTTTTCAAATGCCTGTCTCCACGAGAAACCGTCTAGAATTCCATCAATTCAGACTCCACTAATTCAGAATGTGTGGGCATTTGGACGTGTTGGGCTGATTACACTTGCATTATAGGATAAATAAGGGTTTGCTGAGCAAGGGAGTAGTGTAAACGAGAGAAATGTTTCTCCTGTATGAAGAGAAGGCCAACAAACTGTTTTTAAGCACCACTTTAACAGCAGTGTTTGCATTCAAACAAAGCGTGTGCCAATTATATATGATTCTTATATATTTGTTAAAGCATTTTACAAGATTCTCTGAGATATACTCTTCTTGCTACCCAGTCCTTGTCAGCCATATAATCACCTAAGTTTGAAAGAAGTCAAACATTTTGGTAGCCTTACCTGTTTTATTTGTGTCTGCCACTAAATCAAGCTGACCTTTCCTTGAGGCTGACTGCAGTTTTAGAGAAATGACTGCCTTTTCAATAGGACCAGGCAGAAGGCTCACCAGTTGGTCTCGACAGACCAACCCCTCTAAATAGCATGTCTCACTCTGTTTAATCCTTGAGGTCTGCAGGGACAAATCACTAGTGCTTCCTGCCCTTATACTTAGAAGAACTCCCATTTATTGAGCAACTATTTTATGCCAATAGTTGCCATTACTGGGCAACTATTTTATTATCAAATGTATTTATTTTATACATTCTGCATGTCTTGCCGCATTCAAATCTCACAAAAACCGTAAAAGGAGAGGACTGTTATTATCCTCATTATAGATGAGGAAACTGGGATCAGAAAGGCTAAGGTAACGTGCCCCACAGTTACACAACTCCATGCAGAAACGTTACTCTGGAGACGCTAGCATAGAACTGTTCAGACAAATGATGGGGATATAGCATCAGGTGGGGAAAATCTTTGATCACCCAACAGCACAAAGTTAAGTCAGTATGGCAAAACTAGAATTGTGTAAGATATGTTTGTATCAGTGATATTTTGAGTTGCAGAACTGAAGCATATTTCTGGCAACAATTAAAAACAACTCAAAAATGCACAAGAGAAAGCATAGCCCAGTGTATAGGAGTTGGAAAAAGGAAGAAAATGCTCAGGAGCCTGGAGGAGTGAGATAGCGAAGCGAAAGCCATGAAGAGAAGCAAGTTAGAAAAGAGCTTAAACCAAGGTGTTTTTTTTTTTTTTTTCTCTTAAGTTTCCTTCAAAAGGAGCATTTGCCCCAGCCTAGCACTGAGGGTCCTGTTGGATACCATCCCCCCACGGGGTGACCCTGGAGGGAGGGCTGTGGAGAAGCAAATGACATCAGAAGAGCTCAGAGACCAAAAACTGACCAAGTTCAAGTCTCAGGTTATCCTTGCCACAAACCCAAAACTGAGAAGGAGATTGTTTGAGGACCCTGAGCTTTCTTTCTTGTTTATTCCTTTGGGATGTAATCTGAAGGTTTCCTTTTTTAAAAAATTAAAATACAATATACCTGCAAAAGAGTGCACACTTTCTAAGCATACAGCTCAATGATTTGTGAAAGTGAACACGCTCTTTGAATCACCACCAGGTCAAGCACTAGAACACAATGAACACGGCAGAGACACCATGCCTGTGCCCCTTGCCAGTCCTCCCCCAACCTTAGGGATAACCACTAGCCACAGGTAACCATAACCCTGGTTTCTCATTGCATCGGTTAAATTGAAACCCTCATGCATTAGACTCACAGTTCATATTCTTTTATGTCTGGCTTCTTTTTGCTCTGCTTTATAGTCATGGTGTAGCTGTGGTTCATTTCTTCCCGGTGCTCTATGGTCTTCCAATGTATGACTATCCCACAATTGTTTTTATCCATGTTAACATCTTGTTTTTAGTTTGGGGCTGTTAGGAATCATACTGCTATGAATTTCTTTGTATCGTGGTACACTCGCTGGGTCAGAGGGTAAGGATAATGTTGCTCACTCTTAGGAAATACTGCCAGTTTTCCACAGAGCAAGAACAAAGTTACACTCTTACCGGCAAAGGATCAAAACCCCTGACAACAGTAGGTATTGCCCTTGACGGTACTAAGTATTGTCGCTATTTTTACTTTTCGACATTCTGGTAAGTGGTGCCGCGGTTTATAATTGTAGTGCAGTGATTACACAAATGGAGTTGATTGCCTTTTAACACACGTATTGGCAGGTTGGGTAGCCTCTCTTGTGACGTGCATGTTTAAACTTTTTTCCCTTTTCTTAAAAGAGGAAAAATCTAGAGTTATTTGGAGACTGGTAGGGAAGAGGCCGTAGGAAAAAGTTCCAGATGGATGGTGAGATATTGCATTGAATGTAGAGGGAGATGTTAACCTGATAGAAAAGCACTCAGTATATTAACAGTCAGTCCACAAAGAGTTGAGTCCATGCTGGCCAGGCACTGTAGAAACACCCAGGCACTCTCTCTAACCCATTCCCTCTCATTAGCCAGTGGGACCTTTCCAAAAGGTAATTGTGATCTTGTCCATCCTCCAGTTGAAAGAATTTAGTGGCTCCCCTTGCTAATAGAATGAAAGCCCAAATTCCTTAAGGTGACATACAAGGTCATATATGATCTGATCCTCAGCTACCCCTCCAGCCTCCTCTGCTAACTCTACTCCTCTCTCTCTAGGTTACAGCTACCCTGCCATCTTTCACTTCCTGTGCACCATGGTGCTTCCCACCTGGGCCCCTCCCTCTAAGCGCTTCATCTCTTCCTTCATATCCCAGCTAAATAAATTTGACTTCCCCAGGGAAGCCCTTCCAAACCCTGCCCTCAGTCCAGTATCCATTTTCCTGGTATGATGCTCTCTACTTCTCTTTCATACTGTTCATCACACTATTCATGGAGGGGTTATTTGCATCATTTCATCTTTCATGTAGCTCTTCTCCACTTCAGGAGGATGTGATCTGTGGCAGCTTCCCTACCGTATCCTTATTGTACTCATTCAATATATGATCGCTAAATGAAGGGTGAAAGTACAAAAATGTAAATCATCAGATTACTGTTCCCTTAGAACCTTTAGTCTAGCTGGTATGACTCTTCAGAAGACTTCTATAGACTAAATACTGTAAGATTCAGAGGAGGGAGAAAGAAAGGAAGGCTTCCTGGAGGAGGCGGCCTTGAAGAGCCCATAGAGAGGACAGGAAAAGACATGGACCAAAGCAGAGGGAGGTGAGGGGATGTACTACTTGGTTGAAGCTGTTTTTCTCTCTGATGGATTCCCAGTGCATGTAGTAAGCCCTCAACAAATACATGTTGACCTAAGACATTAATGAACATGCTTGGTGTGTTAGGGGAGCCTGGCTTCATGGAAAGATTTAGGCAGGGGGTTTCAAGAGATTAAGATGGGAAGGTTGGGAAGAGTGGATTAAGGTTTCAAAGCAGGACATCTAGTTTCATTTGGTTTGGGTTTATTGGTCTGCATAACAAAGAGCTAACTAGGATTTTTATTTTTTCAAAATATTTAAAGAAAATTTTTAAGTTAAAAAAATCAAATAGAGCAGAATTCTATGAAACAAGAAGTTGAAGCCTCTCCCTTCCCCAACCCATTTCCCCAAAGTAGCCATTGCTAACAGATGGGCATATATTCTTCCAAATATGTTCAAATTATATATAAGTATATTGGATATATATTTATATATATATAATACATATATCCAATATCCAGTTGGATATATTTATATTTTTATATATTTATATATATATATATATTTAAAAATATATTTTCACAAATGGGATTCAGCCTGAGCCTACTAAGGCAAATCATATTTTTCATGTATCAGTTAAGGATCATTTCCATGTCTGCACATATAGATTTTCTGAATTACTTTTAATGGTTGTGCTGTATTTAAGGAGATTGTCTAATCAAACTAAAAATCCAGTATGAAATGTAGGATGGATCAAAACATAATGGTAGAAATGAGCCATCTGTGGAAGTGACCTAAGAGACTGTTTGAAATGTGACTCAAGAATTTCTGAAACACCCCCCATTCAACCCCCATCTAACTGCACTGTATTCTCATGATTTTTTTATGTGTCTGTGTCCCCGCTAGACTGCCAGCTTCTTGAGGTCAGGGACTATGCATCTATGTGTGTGTGCCAGTCTGGTGCCTGGCATATAGGCACTCAATCGATGTTGGTTGAATGAGCAAGCATCAGAGACGCACACCTGAGTGTGATCACGACCAGGAAGGTATAAAGTAAATGTATTGCAGTATCCTCTGTCTATAGAGAATTATTAAAAAAAGTGAAGACTCTCAATAGCTTTAGGAGAACCATGCCCCTCATTGTTAACATGACCTGAATTTCTGGTGCAGGCATGAAGAGTCATGCTGCCGTAAATTTGCGATTCTGTGAGAATTTTAGGAAATCAACCAACCGACAAGGGTTGTGTCATTGTTTCAGCATAAATTTTAAGAAGTTCATTTTATTTAAACTTTAAAATCCAAAATAAGGGTGGCCGATTTCCATCAGCACATGATTAACAAATCTGAAATGAAATCAAATTATGCACAATTTTGCCATTCTGGGTAAACAAATTTTTAAAAATCAATATTCATCTTTTATTTAAGGGTGTTTTTCTTCTTCATCTAAATACTAAAATTATCATCTGTTTTCCTTCTTATGAAACTATGCATTTCATCTAAAGTTGTAAATCTGCCTTTGTTGTAACTAAGCAAAGAAGGAGAAAAGGGCCGATGAGGGTGCCATCAGCCCACAGAGTCCTCTTCCCCTGACGACAGTACCTTGAAGGTCAAAGAAAAACACTACACAACAAGTTAATCACAGCCACCAGCTAACAGAGGAATAAAAAGATCGCAATTACTACAAATAAGAGGAATGCAAAGGCAACACAAAGCCAAGAGTACCCAAAGAAAAATTTTTCTTATTTCCTAAGAATTGACGATGTGATCTCAAAAAGCAATTGTAAACATGGTTAAGTTGGCATATTTCCCTCCGTCCATCAGAAACAAGTTGGCTTGGTTCCTGGGTAGTGAATACAATTGCAAAGAACAAACAAGGCTTTGCTTAAACCTCCAAGCAGGAGACATGTGATTGAAGATAGGATGAATTTCAGAGAAAGTGTTGGAAATTTTGGAACGCACTTAAAAGAAAACCAAAGGCAACATAAGAAGACAGAATACTGCCAGTATTCGGTGCAAAGATAAGTACAGTTTAGGTGGAAGCTATGACCAGGTTTCAAATTCAGATGTCACTATATGAATGTCACTGTATCATTGCCCTGAACTAGGCACCTCACTCAGTCTCCCTAATCAACCCCTGAACAGGGCTTTAAACACAATACATTCCTCCACAGTGTTCTTTAGTGCAATTACTTTCATTTTAAATAAAAACCACCCTTCCAAAAAAATCAAACATCAAGATTATAGACTAAAAATTCCAGAGCATATGGAGAGTATTGACATCGCAATGTATTTGGAAAGTTTGAACTCTTCAGAGGACGCTTTAATTAAACGACAGTCTCTAGTTTTGTGATACTACAAGTTGAACTCCTATGAAATAATTTTTGGCAGGATGGGGAGATGTCTTTCTCTCCAAAACTCAGAATAGTTCCGATAAAATAATTCTGGAGGGATTAACCTAGACTAACGATCTCCCAGTCAAGGAAATGGGTTTCTTCTTAACATTGAAAGAAGTAAAACCATTCCTGATCCATTTCTTCTCCAACTTTTAGTCAAATCAATTCTTATCTTTCATTGATTCTAAGACAAATTTCTTTTTCATTTTTCACATCTCTGAAATTGGAATGCATCTTTCCACTGTAAAAGAAAAAAAAAATAAGCTCACATTGCATCTACCCCCTGCCACCACCCCACCTCTGTAACAAACTGCTGTACACACAGTATTAATATGTCTTTGGAGAACGCATGGAAAAGGAGGTGTCTGTCCCAGGGAAGAGCCTCCCACACAGTGAGCTAAGGGCAAGGGCAGAACTAGGAGCTGACTCAGGAGTGGATGAGAAACAAGTGCCCATTGGTGCCCAGTATGTAAGAAAAAGATGATCCTTGAGATGGGGGGGAACCCAGATCCTGTTATTACAAAGGATGGGCATTCAAACTACTCTATTTAATGTGGAAGTAAAGGTGAAGGCAGGGGCTGCAGGATCTGTAGACCCTTGGGTGACAGGTATAGCACGAAGGAGTAACAGGTGGAGATAAGAGCACAGGTTCAGGTTCTGGACTCAGGCTGACCATGGTACACATTTCAGATAATTGGTAGTAATACCTGCCATGTGACCTCAGGCAAAGTACTGAATTTCCCTAGGCTGCAGTTTTCTCATCTGTAGAAGAGAAATAACCAGAATAATATCCTAAGCATGATCTATTGTTACAAGCCTGTGAAAAGAAGGACCCAAGGACACAGCAGCATTAGAGCACCTTCACTGCAGCTGCAGGTTAGACCAAGGGCATCCAGGGACAGGGCAGTTGCCCAGCAACAGCAGCAGTCCAAGCAGAGCTGTCCCTGGGGGCTCTTTTGGCTGTGCCTCACCTCACTTGTCGCTTGGCTCCTGACTGAGCCTGTTTCCCCAGCCTTCAGTGGATTCTATGAGTTATTCTATAAACTGCTTTTCTGCTGTCAGCTTCTGTTGCTGGCAACCAAGAGCACTGAGTGATATAGGAGGGATTCTGGGGAGGGGGATGTATTTTTCAATGCATGCTGTTTTATGTTTGATTCTTTTAACCATGTGCATTTATTATTTTTTCAAATTAAAAGTGTTTTCAAGGAGTGTGGTTTAAATAAATCTACTGTTTACAGTGTCTCAACAGAGCATCATCCGGACAAGAAAAGTGTGGAGTTGAAGTATAGTACTAGTAGCAGGTGCAGGATGGAAGGTTAAATATTACCCTCTAAGCTTTACTCATGTCCTCTTACAGGGGAGAGAGTCTGAACCTGAAGTGTTTGGCTAGAATTCAGGAGGTCCATGAACTTCAACAAGAGAGAAAAAAGAAAAAAAAAAAAAGAGGCAGCAAACCACAGTGGCACTTGCATTGTCTGTGACTTTGTCACCAAGAGAAATCACAGATGTTTTCATATCACATTACAGTTGTTGCAGTATCTCAAAATATCATTTACACTCATCAGTACTTCTAAATTTCCTTAGGATTACACCTGCCACCAGATCTTATTTAATGCATTGAAAGGAAGCATATATATCACTGTGCCACACATTTATTTTTTGAAAATTTTGACAACTGTATATCAATACCGTTGGTCTCCTTTGGAATTGTACCTATTTTATGCATTTTAAAGCATTATACTGAGAAGGCATCCATAGTCTTACCAGACTGGCAGAGGGGTCTATGGTTTATGTACTCTACACACTCTCTCTCTCTCTCTCTCTCAGACACACACACACACACACTCACACACAGAAAAGTTGAAAATTTCTGCCAAAGCTCTTCATCTTTTGCCTCCCCATCCCACTCCTTGCTTTATCCATTGTCTCTCTTCCTAATTTCCTTACCTATAAAATGGGGACAGTGTCTTTTTTCTTTTTTATACAAACCTTATAAGCTGTAGAGTTTTAATTCCTTGAAAGAAAGCCAAACCATCAAACTGGCCGAAACAATTTGACAAATGATAGCCTACAGGTGACTGAGGACATCAGTAGGTCATGTTTTTGTGTTTCTAGATAGGATGAGCTAATGGTTAAGAACAGCGGGTGTGAGATCCCATGTTGGCTAGCTCTGAGTTCAGCTCTGCCACTCACCTTAGGCTAATCACCGATACCCGCTGTCTCATTTACTTCGTCTGAAGATGAGGATACGCAGTCCACTTGCTTTATAGAGTCACACTGTTTATGCAATAGGAACAGTAACTGGTCATAATCACTAAGCTCACAGGACCCGGTGCACAGTAAGAAACCACAGTAAGTGGTTGCCACTGGGGCAAGAGATCAGACAGAGATTTAGGTGGAAGGGAGACTTGATTTTCATTGCACACTGTATTACGTTGCTTGAACTCAGTAAGTGTTAGCAATGATTTTGATTTCATCCAAAATTCCATTCAGTCTGGAAACACAACACTCTGATCTACTAATAACCTCCTGAGTGATCAATATTTATTTACTGCTTTACGTGCCCTACGTGAAAACTTAATCTAATCTGCAAACAAATCAAAGGAGAATTCTTCCTATACTTGATTATGCTAAATAAGCATGTGCTCCAGTTTAACGAGAGGGATAGAGACTTCCTTGCTACGGCTCTCCTTTCACTCCGCAAGCAAGCCCTTATTTATAGAATGTTAAGTTTCTCCTGTACAGAACTTTGTACCACCTCCACTTCCACCCCCAGGGGACCTATGGAGGTGTGGGTGGGACAGAGCAGGAGCTCTAAAGTAAATCTTTATTCTGAAATTAAAATAAATATCTTCTCAATATCCAAGGAAAAGTCAGGGAAGGCTTCCTTCTCTTCAATTAACAACTAGGTAGCTTTTTAAATATTAGTCAGGAGAATAAAAGCACCAGTATACATTCCCAAACCACAGAGGATGAAAAGTCAGTCAGCCTTTGAACTATGGCCAGTAACTCAGTATCTTGATCTGTGCGGAGCATCCTTGATCTGTGCGGACCGTGGAGAAGAGGTCTGTGTTTTTAAAAACCAGCATGAGGTCTGTCCTGTCCTTAGGCACTAACTACTCGTGGGAAAAAAATACATGTGGTACAAAATGCAAGGCTGCAAGCTGAGTTCAAGGGTGTACATGGCAGAAATGTAATGAAAAGAACATAATTCTTTTAGGCTTTCGATTCATCAACAAACCAGGTGTGCTTGCTGTCCAGGTGGTGAGTATGAGTGACAGCAGTGGCCAAAACTGAATGAGAGATGCCCCTGCCCTCCAGGGGTACACAGACCATGGGACTTAGCATAGATTTGCGCTCAAAGGAATGTTCAAGAAGGAGTGGCAGTAAGAAGGACAGCATCTTAAGACATGAGTTTTCAAAATTGCCAAAACCATAGGGATGCTGTCAGCAAAATGCAGACTATGAATGAAAACTGAACAGAAAACAACAACAAACAACAACAACAAAAAACACCTGATTTTTTTTCAAGAAATAAATTATGAGGGAAAGGAAGAGAGAGATGGAGAGAAATCTGTAAATTGAAAGAGACTGAAAAGGCATAACAACGAATTATAATGTACAGACCTATTTGAATCATAATTTAAGCCAAGGATTACTTAAAATTCTGACATTTATTAAAAAATTGGAAATTGGAATGCTGGGTATTTGATGATAAAAGAAATTATTGTTAATATTTTAGGTGATGGTAGTGAAGTTATTTATGGAGGACAAAAGTAGTATGTCTGGGACTTGCTTTAGAATAATATGAGGGCGGGGATATGTGTATAAAAACAGATGATTGAACCTGGTGTACCCCCCCCAAAAAAAAAAAAAAAAAGAATAATATGAGGGGGTGAGTATGGGGATGTACCTGAATCAGGGCTGGCCATGGATTGGTCTTATTGAGGCCAAGTATATGGGTTCCTTATATTATTCTGTACTTTTTGCGTGTATGTTGAAAACTTCTCATATTAAGATTTGGTTATTTTTTAATCACTAGGAAAGATTCAGTAGAAATCAGAGAGGTAATGAAAAACATGCAGTTCTCTGGCTACAGGGAAGCTCAAGTTCAGCATGAAAATCTAGCTCTTGGGAGTAAATAATCCTCCTTGCACCCTCTCTCTTATTTGTGTGGCATGGGCAGGACTGCTCTTCTCATTTCTAGTACTTCCTTTCCCTGGAGATTCTGATTCTCTTTCTGTGCAAGGTGAGAGATGTGAACTGGTCCAGCTGCCTTTGGGAGGGAGGCAGACCACATTAGCGTCATTAGCCCAAGGCTCCTTGGGGCTGGACCTTCAACTACAGGTCAGCACCCAAATGCAGGACCTAGGGGTGAGCTGGCCTGGGAAGGGACAGAGGTCTAGAAGATGTAGAGGAGCAGCAGCTCACTCTTTGACTGGTGGCTTCTGAAGAGCAAGGGCGTGAGGAGGCTTCTCAGGAAATCCTCAAAACCTAAAGCAAACTGGAACCATTTGGATGCCCGCAAATATGTGACACTGTCCCCCCCCCCCATTTCTCTGGATGGTTCTTTCTCTGGGACATCCTTTCGCATATTTCTTCTTCTCTTCTGTCACCCCAGTCTGTACCAGCATTCCTGCATTCCAAATTCTCCATAATTTGGCACCTGAGTCTGCCCTGGGCAAGAACATATAGGCAGAAATAGCAATGAGATACCATTTGGGGATTTATCAAATTGGTAGGAATTTTTTTAAATGACAATGCCCAGTGTTAGTGAAGGTGCTGGGAAAGAGGCATTGTATCCCCTCTTGGAAGGGCAATTTGTCACTTGGTATCTAAAGCTTTAAAAATGTGCATATCTTTTGCCACAGTAATTCTGCTTCTGGGAATTTGTCCTACAGGAATTAGCTATGCACAAAATTAATGTGTGAGAATGTTCCTGATGGAACTATTACAAAAAACAAAAATTGTGAACAACCTAAATATCCAACGACAAAGGACTATTTAACTCGGGTTAAAGTCAGAGAGTGGAGTACTACAGAGATATTAAAATTGTGTCTTAGTTGCATATTTAAAACACAGGGAAATATTGATACTATATTAAATGGAAAAGCAGATTATAAAACAGTATATATCATATGATGTGAACCATGTAAATGCAGAGAAAGAATATATGCCAAAGTATTGTCTGTGGTTTCTGAGTAATAGGATTATGTACAATTTTAATACGCTTCTTTGTAATTCTCTGATTTTCCCAACATTTTTCCACTGCTTACACCTTAAATCAGAAAAAAATAACCCCACCTCACTTTATTTACAAAAAGAAGTAAAACAAGTACAGAGCAGAATAAGAAAGTTTGTTGCTCTTTTCTCCCATCTTTCCACCGATCAGACTGAAGGACCGCAGTTATGAATAACAACAGTTACTGCAATAAGCAAATATTCACTGAGGGCTTTCCTTTGGCCAGTCATGGCTACTGAGCTCTCTGTGCCTTTTCTCATTTGCTCCTCACCACTCTGTGATCAAGTAAGTGTTCATCTCCTGCCCAAGGTGGGCAACCTGGGCTTGCAGAGGTGTTTAACAACTGTCTGCAGACCCACAGCTCACAGATGAGCCAGGCTTCTGATTCCAGAACCTACTCTGGTTCCAAGACACTCAGCCCTCCAAACCCCAGAAAGGAGTTTCATGTTGTGTCTTAATATCCTAAGAAATGCCATTCTCCATCCAGACCAGAATTCTGTCTCTAGAAAAAAGCACCAGACAATACATTGCTGAAGGAGGAGTCTACCCACCCATCATGGAAATGCCTCCAGAAACCTGGTATTTCTGAATTCATTCTGTGGCCTCTGTTGGAGTGAGAAGTTTTAAATTTTTTAACTTCACAGTCAGGGAGTTCTTTGGGTGTGTTTTTTGTTTGTTTTTGACTTTTCCCCTCGAACTCTGCCCTCTTTGAGAATCTTGGACCACCCTAGCCATGGCCATTGTCCTTTCTCCATGTCTGGGCCCCTCGCCTGGTTTACAGAAAGTCCTGATGCACGCCTATTGGCTGAATGAAGGAATGTAAGTGGCATGAGGGCAGGGATTGTGTCTGTCTTGGTAGGCACCAGAGCCCTGGTGTCCAGATGGTAGGTACCCAGTACAGAAAGTCTCAGGATAGGTGTATGGCTAACTAACGAGTGGATCACATCACCTTGGGTCTTATCTTGTCTCACTCTTTCACAACCAGGGAATTTTTATCTTTTTAGTCTATCTAAATTAGAGTACCAGCTCTTACATCCTCACCCTCACCTTAATTGCTTTAGTTGTAGGTTCTTTATATCTTTCTTTTTAACATTTTTTTTAATTTTTTATTTTTTTTTTTAAATTTTATTGGAGTATAGTTGATTTACAATGTTGTGTTAGTTTCAGGTGTACAGCAAAGTGAATCAGTTATACATATACCCACTTTTTAAGATTCTTTTCCCATTACAGAGTATTGAGTAGAGTTCCCTAGAGATTGTCATACTGAGTGAAGTAAATCAGACAAAGACAAATATCATATCACTTATATGTGGAATCTTAAAAAAAAGGGGGTACAAATGAACTTATTTACAAAACAAGTAGAGTGACAGAAAACACAATTATCAGGGGTAAGGTGTAGGGAGGAGGGATAAATTGGGAGATTGGTATTGATATATATATACTACTATATATGAAATAGTTAACTAATAAGGACCTACTGTATAGCACAGGGAATTCTACTTGATATCTTTCTTAAAGTGCTGAGATGAGATTTGCAACCATTGCCACTGGCAGAATTCACCTTGCCTTTGCACAAAGGGATTGTCAAGTATTTGATTTCTGTGTCCCAAGGCTTTTTCCTGCTAAAATAAACTTCCCCATCCTCTCCCAAAGCAGAACTGCTAGTTCTACTAACTGGGTCACTTGCCAGGGAGCCAAGATTCTTTTTTCCTCTGGTCTTGTCTAGGGCCAAGACCCAGTGAGTTGAGCTCTAAGGACTTGCCAAGGCTTTCTATTAATGCCAGTTCCTACAAACATCCCATACTCCATCCTCCCACCTTCAGCCAGATCTCCATCTCCCAGTACAATCTGCCAGGTTGTGTCTCTGGAAAGTTTGAGGCAATTCCTGGCCACAGGTTCTCTACCTGTTTCACCTGCAGCAGAGGGTACAGGTCCAAGTTCAAAGCTGCCACCCCTGTGCTGAGGTCTTGGGTGAGAAGAATGCTTCAGATGAGCTCCCCTGATTAAGCATTCTTGAGCCCATTGCAGGTTCCCTGAAACTGGATCCACTGCCCAGGCTCCAAAGACAATTGTGTTAGAAGTCTGGATGCAGCTTGTTTTTCAGTCTGTGTGAGAGGCCAATTAATTGATGTGGTTGTCTGGTCCAGAGGGAGAAATTCAAGTACATTACACAAGAGGCAGGTAAGGAGCAGTATCTCTTTGGGAAACTGGGGGAGGAGGGCATATCAGACAAATGTAGGCTGATTATTCACTTATTTAACAGATATAGAGATATTATAAGAGATACATTAAAATGTGAACAAATAAGTGTATTTAACAGATATATAGAAGTATAACAAACATAGGAAATGTTTAAATAATAAGTGTGCACAGCTTAAAAAATATTCACAAACCAGAACTCAGATCAGAAAACAAACCCTTACCAGCACCCCAGAAGCCCTGTGTGCCCAAATTCTGCCTACTTTGAACTTTAAATGAAATCATGCTGTGTGTAGTCTTTTGTATCTGGCTGCTTTGGTCAATATTATGTTTGTGAAACTCATTGATGCTGTTTAGTGTAGCAGTGGTTTGTTGATTCTTATTGATGTATAGTATTTCATTTTGTGAACATACCGCTTGATTTATTTATGGATTCCACACTTGGTGGTTATTCAGAAAATTTCTAATGTAGGACTATTACAGATAGCGCTGCCATGAATATTCTAGTGCCTCTCTTTTGGTGAACTTAAGTACATGTTTCTGTTGGGTATATACTTAGGAGTGGAATGGCTGAGTTATAAGGAATGCAAATATTCAACTTTAATTTATTCTGCCAAGCAATTTTCCAAACTGTCCCAATTTACACTCCACCAGCCAGTTCAAGCTAATTGTTTAGCTGGGTGGTTTTTTGTTTGTTTGTTTGTTTTGTTGTGTTTTTTTGGCATGGTCCTAAGGATATGGGTGCTGAAAACAACAATCTCTTGCCAGTTATGTGACCTTGGACATGTTATCTGTATAATGGGCACATTGATTGTATATGCTGACTTCACAGGACAGAACTGAGAACCGACTAGAGTGGGTATTTAGCTAGTACTGTGCCTGGCACGTAAGAGGCCCTTGGTAATAAGTAATCATCTACTGATTGCCACCCTAGCTAAACCCCCAAAGAAGAAGGGTCTGTGTGTGGGAGGGAGACAGGGATGGCAGGAGAAAGAGATCAATTCACTCTTGGTGGAGCTCTACTCAGCATTTTTGCAGTTCCCATTTTTTACTTTATCTAAGCCAAACTGCAAACTCCAGGGGTGAGCATGCAGAAGATGCAAATCCACCTAGGTGAGGAGAAGATGGGATTCGGCTGAACTAGTGAGAACTTAAGAAGCCTGGGCAGGAAAGAACTCTTCCGTTCTCACGCATACCTGGGACGTTCCTAGCAAAGCCAAACCAAACCAAACCAACCAAACAGAACTGAGGGACTCGCTTGTAAAGCGATCACAACATTTTGGGTTCTTACCCAATAGGCCATCCAACTCAGACCTACTCTGCCTGCAAACTTCCAGAAGTTTGGGTGAACCTGGAATCAGTTCCTCTAACCCTTTTGGCCCCTCCAGTCCCTCCTTTTCATTGCCGGCTTAACTCCAGCTCTTAGCACTTAACGCTAATACCTCTGGGCAGGCTCCACCGCGGAGTTTAACTAGCTGCCAAGTTAAATAACGCGGACGATCCTAAGCCGTCTTCCCAGGGAGTTAGAACTCGACAGCACCCGAACCACGGCAGGGTCTGTCACTCACCAAAAATACCTTTTTAGGACATATATATATTTCATATATATATTATGCTCACATATATATGTACATGGTGTGTGAAATGTATGTAAAATATATCATAATTGATCTTTGTAAACTATTGTTTCCTTTGGGTTGCACATCAAAATCGCGTGGCAAGAAGAAAAGGCATTTGCGAGAAGACTACCTCCCCCCACTACGCCTCGGGAAATGACACGTCCGCTGGCAATTTGCTGCGTGCAGGTATTGGATCAGAGTTCTCATTAAACGGCATTTTTAGGTGAAGGGTTGTCAATAGCAGTGAATATGTATACATATACACACAGTATGTATATATATGCATATAGTTGCGCGGGTGTGGTTATATACGCCTCTAAAGCAGAGAGGACAGCGTACAAAACTTGCTCGCGTAGGGACTGCAGATCTGCTCTTTGGGGAGATTCCCTCTGGCCTAGGAGAGCGCTCACTGCCCAGATTTGCAAAGACGCGATGAAAGTCCTCTGGTGTGATCGCGGAGGGGGTTGGGAGGGTTCTGGAAATCGTGATAGGTTTGCACCACCGTCCCCCTCCCTCCTTGGCTGCAAAGCCGGCTGCCCCTGATTTATAGGCGCCTCTCCTATTCGAGGGTGAAAACCAGTCTGTGGGTGCACTGAGATTTGCAAACCAGTCCCCGAATGCGAGGGGCGCTGCGAAACAGCCGGGTGCAGTGGGATCGGCGCTCCGCCACCCTGGCTGTGGGCGCCGCAGCATCCCCGAGGACGCGGGCAGATGCAGACGGCTCTGGCCCATCTGTCCCTGGAGGCCCGGGCCCAAGACTGTGCTCGCGCGCTGCTCGCGGGGACCCGGAACCTGGGAGCTCTCCGGGCGCGCCCGGCCTCGCCTGGCCGGGGTATCTGGGGCTCTTTGTCTCCCGGCCGCACTAATCCTGCTAACCGCGCACGGAAGGCGGAGGCCCCTGCGCCTTGGACAAGCCCGCCACTGGCAAGCCGGTTCGAATGTTTTCAATAAAATGCTTCCTGGGGGGGGGAAATAAAAAAGAGGATCGCAGAAGAATTTCTCTTCAGAAGTTAATCTATTTTCAGCGGTTAAGCGCAGCACCATGTAAATCAGATCCTAAATGTCCCTTTAGAAAGAAAGAAGGAAGGAAGGAAGGGAAGAAAGGAGGGAGGGAAGGAAGGAGGGAGACTTCTTAAACCGTAAACTTTGTTTGGTTTGGGTTCGTTGGTTTGGTTTGGTTTCGGTTTTTTGTTTGTTTCCAAACGAGTTGAGGAGCAGCGGGGAGGAAGAATATCAGATCTGCCCAGAGTGTGTCTCCCCAAACTCAGCAGCCTCGAGCGAGCCGTCTGCCCCCAAACTACTCAAGTCCCTGGGGAGATGCCCCAGGACGCTATATCATGTACTGCAACCTATATAATCGGGTGAGGAAATAATAATAGTATTTAAAGTAACAGTGCCTCTTGTCATCTAGAACCAACAGATACAAGCCACCAGGGCTGGAATTGCAACACCTTTTTGGAGTAGAAATGCTTGCCTTTCCCCTCTGCGATCCCAGAAGTAGTGCAAACGTATGAGCTTTTGCTCCAGAAAGGGACTTTCCTCTGTGGTTGTCTGCACCCCGGGAAGGCGTCTGCTAAGTAATTCATTCTAAAGTGAGGGCGATTTCTGGCGTTGAAAAAAAAATTTAAACAAAAGTCATCCTTACAGTGTTCGGGTTAGTGACCATAAAAAGGCCCGAGGGAGGGGGCAGAGGAGGAGGACTCTAGCCGTGCCAGTCATATTTAATATGCTTCCCACAAGAGAAGCCTCTGCAAAATCAATAGACAGCCGCCAGCTGTGCTTAAACCTGCGATTTCAATTAAAACACTGCGCTCCAGTCCTTGGTTGAGCCTGGATCCGCAATCAGTGGTGTGCTAGCGGCTTGGCCCGGGTGCGACGTCCCACGGCCGCAGATCCCCGAGGTCGCGGTCCGGGTCAGACCCAGCGGAGCTGCAGAGCACCAGGCTTTGGCACCCCTCTCTGCAGCGTGGGAAGAGCACAGGCCGCCGAGGGGCGTCAGGCTTAACTCTGGCAGTGTTTCCCCACCGCGGCCGAGCTGTGGAGGCCCCAGCGTGGGCCAGATGGGCCGAGAGGAAAGCGTCTGGCTTTCGGCTGAGGCGCCCAGAAGGAGGTGGGCCTGAAGCCGAGGCCGCAGGACAGAGAAGGACCCCACAATGCGTCCAGGGCTGGTAGGCCTAGCGCTATGGGCTGCAGCCCGTGCTGTCCAGCAAGGCCGGCAGCCACAGGCCTGGGTGCCCCGGGATGGCCGGCGCCCAACCTCGTCGTGCGGCCCCTGGGGCGGAGCGCGTGCTCAGCAAGGCCTAATGGGCCTCGCTTGGGCCGCGGCCGCGTGCCTCCAGGTCAGGTGCCTCGCTTGGGCCTGCAACTCCAAGGCACTGTCACCTCCAAAGTGGCCCTTGTATAATAGTCTGGATTGGGAGAGAGCCTGGGATTTCTAATCTATCACAATGTATTTCTAAATCTTTGCTCACTTCTATCAGAAAACCAGTGCTTGAAAGGACAAGACTTCTTTAGAGAGTGAGGTTTTGGAAACTTTGTCATAAGTGGATCCACATCCCTGAAATATCCTTGCAGCCTCCTATTGCCATTCATGTGGAGTTACTTTGGATGTTTCCCCCTCACTGAGAATGGGTAGGTAGAAAAAAGTTATCCATATTCTGGCAGAACACCTCCGACAACTCCCTAAAATTGTCAAATCTTAATACTGTCCCCTCCTCCTCTTTTAAAAGCATTTCAGCCTTGGGGGATAAAAGATGCTGCGGTTGAGAATGAATTTGGAGGGTTGGGGGCAGCAAATCGAAATCTCAGCACTCCTCCGAGTGCCACGTTTCCCCAGTCCTCTATTATTCTGCCTGAAATCATCTCGTTTACAGAAAATATTTGTTTGCACTATTAGTTGGTACTGGAGTTAATTACTCAATGTGTTAACGTGAAGTAATATGTATAAAAGTAGGATCAGTGTTTATTGTGTGGGTGAGCTGTTGAGCGGTGCTTGAATAAACTGCAATTAGGGTTAGATAGAGATTAATTAACATGTGAGTGGCAAGGTGTAAAATAGTTTCCAACCCTCCACTTCAATATAATCTGCAGGCGAGGGAAGGAGAAGTTTGTGGAAGCTAATTAAATACTTTCATAAAAGCCAGTGTATTCACCCAACATTTGGAAAGAGAGGCACATTAGGGGCAACTTGTTTTTACCCAAATGTTTTCTTTCTGTGGAGGTAGCACTCCTTTGTGACGCCGGGGAGAGAGAGGTGGCTTATGCAGCTACAAAAAGCGCTAGGGATGGCAAGGCAGGTTCATGGGAAGCCTTTGGAAGCCTTTCAGCCTGATGGAGCTTTCAAACCAGCAGATCTTTCGAGCTGCTGCCGAGATCAACAATTACCCAATTTGGAAAGGGGGTTGGGGTGCAGTGCTGATGGCTGAACGGGATCCACAGGAAAGTCGGGATAGAAATTCGGGTTTTGAGCCCCTGCGGGTGTATTGATACTGTTTCAATGTCGGGGTGAGTTGCTGGTTTGTTTCCTGTCTGGTGGGGGTGGGGGTTCATCTGTCTTGTTTTCACATTACCGTAGGGATAGGGGTATACTGAGTCTGCATTCTGCCTCTCTGAACATCTAAATTAAATGGGCTGTATGGAAATGTTCTCCAGAGGAGCTAGTCTCTTTCTTGCGTTGAAATCTGAAAGTTGGGTGGGGTGGGGAGGTGTTGGGGAACAGATTCAAGACTGCTGAATTTAGGGGTAGTTTTCCAAGATTGGCAACGTGGAAAAATTAACCCACGGCCGTTGCCATCTAGGCCACTTTTCCTCGGAGACCTCTCTCTTTGTTCCCTTTCTTAGCTTCCCAAGTACACTTTTCCTTTCCTTTACCTGCCACATCAATAGCCTGTCTGCAGTTACACGTCAGAGGGGGAGTGGGTAGAAGAGAGAAGTTATGAAGGGGGAAAAGGAGTGGTTTGCTTGCATCTAAAATTAGACCTTTCCTGTCTTTTTTCCTGATGGTTTTCCTGGGATATTTTGCAGCAGAGAGGCCTGGCATGGGGTACTCAGCCCCTCGAGACCTGTTCTTGAGTGAAAAAGGAGAGGCTTTTCTTCCCCCCAGCACTTTCTTGGGCTCCACAAGATCGTACGTCTTTGGAGATGGAATTCACTATCAAACTCTCAACTCTGTTTGCTCATATTATACCCACCGTAATCCTTTGAAACTGTAGTTGCGGCTACAAAGCTCGTGATCTTGCAAAAGCCGGCTGGCAAGATATAATTGTCCCGCAAACAAAACCCTCCAAAAGTTTTTTTTTTTTAAACCGCTGCATCCCCCTCCCCCTTTCCTAGACCTAATTCTCTGCCTAGCTCTCTTGCTAGCCGCTACCCCCCTCCCCATAAGAACCCTCAGCCTCGATCACTTTTGTTGTCGCCAAGAGCACCCGGCCTGTTGAAAGTGCTGGAGCGTCTTTGAGCAGTTTGTTGTGATACGCAGGTGGAATGGTCTGCAAACAGATGAATTCAGCCCCTCCAAACCGAGCGCGGATCGCGCTGCTTTTGTGCGCGAGGCACAAAACGCTGAATTCCTCCGAACTTACTTGGGGCCTGCCTAGAAAAGGGCCTTTTCTTCCCTCTGCGTGTACCTCTGGCCACACTGAGTCTCTGCCCGCCCCCCTTCAGTCCTCCTCCCTCTCCCCTCTGATAATCCTTCTCTTTATTTTAGAAAAACACAAAACCCGGTTCCACGCGGTGCTTTAGTGGCTAAAAGTGAAAGAGCTGCCTTGGCAGAATTCAGCTCTATGAATCACTTCGGAAAATTGGTTCGACTGAATGGCCTTAGGAGGAAAAACGTTTTAATAGGATCCAGGGGAGGTTCTGCTGTTTCAATCTGCTCCTTAAACAGGTGGAGATTGGACCTTCTCAATTATACAAACAGTAAGTACCCATCAGCGGGGAGAACTGCCCTCCGAATCCTCCTCGCACGCAGCCCGAAACCAGCAGCGGAGCCGGCTTTGCCTCAAAAACCCGATCACAAATCAGCGATTCTGATCGATTAAGATCTCAAACAATCCTCCAGCTCCCGGTGCAGTCTCCCCCAGCCGCAGGCAGAGAGCCGGCCGGAGAGGGGGAGGCGCACCCCCCAGGCGCCGAAGCCCCCGGGATCTGAGCGCGCGGCCTTGCTCTTCCGGACGCTATGGGGTCGTCCTTAGGCTGCGGGAGCTCTCCCCCGACCTCCGACGCCAGCCAAGGCGAGCTCGTTGTTTTTGCATAAATTAATATTTCCCCATTAACAACTTCCCCCCTCCAAACGCGGCGCCCGCGTCCATGCGCCACATCCTAATGAGGTAATTATCATTTGCGCGTGTTCGGGGCTGGCGCCGGCTCCGTGGGTAAATGGCAGTTTATTAGCACGATGCCCAGCTCGGCTGCAGAGGGCTAAGGGATACTTCGGCTACTAGACGGACACCCAGGGGCCCTTTGGGGCGGCGCGATCGGGACCTCCTGCCCTCTCCGCGTCCCCCAAACCTGTAGGCCCCCGAAGTTGTGAATCACTCACGGAACTCTGCCTGGGTTTGGGCTCCCCCCCCCCTTTTTTTTTTCCACCGGCAAAACCATCACGATTCCTCCCCCTCCCCCTCCCGTCTCTTCCCTCCTTCCCGATTCGCGAACCGCTTGCACTTTCCCGAGGGGAGCGCGGGCGCCAGTTGCCTCCTTTTAAAGTTTGAGGGGCGGTGGCGGCGGCGGCCGGCAGGCGCGGTGGAACACAGGGGCCGCTACAGGAGCCGCGCCGCCGCCCATGTCATTCCACTTCAAGTGACTTCATGTGATGTCAGCTGAATGTAAAAGACAGTGATCTCACGCGGAGGGGAAGATGTTTGCCATCAAAATGTGACAGAGGAGACAGGCTGCATGGCTCGGAACGCATCTCCTTGGCGGTGGGGGAAAGAGGTAAATGCGAGGTGGCTCTCCTGGTCCTCTTTAACTTTGCCCCTTCACTATCCAGCTCCCAGCACGCGTGGCGGAGGCCAGGGTCCAGGGAGCGGCTCAAGGGGGTTAATTTGAGGCTCTTTTCTTTCTTTCTTTTTCTCCCTCTCTCTCTCTCCTCTGTAAACCCTCCCCCTTTCTCCCCCTTTCACAGTCCCGGGGCAGGGGCTGGTGGGTTCCTTTGCGGACCGGGTTAATGGGCGGTAATTGGGTACCCTTGGGTGCACTTTGTTCTGCCCCTGTTCATTTGAATGCAAATGGGTGACCTGGACCCGACAAGGTGCTTATCAAATTGCGGTCTCCCTCCCTGCCTTTTCCGGAATACAGACTTAGAGGAGAGAGGCTGCGCCCTGGCCCAGTCCGCTACGGCTCGGCTCAGCGCGCCATGGCAAGCTCGGCTTCCCTGGAGACCATGGTGCCCCCGGCCTGCCCGCGCGCGGGAGCGTCGCCGGCCACTTCCAAGACGCTGGCCTTCTCCATCGAGCGCATCATGGCTAAGACGTCGGAGCCCCGTGCGCCCTTTGAGCCCCGGCCGGGGGCACTGGAGGCGGACGGCGGCCAGGGCAAGAAATTGCTCAACCTCTGCTCGCCGCTGCCCTGTATGATCCCCCTCCAGCCCCTAGGCTACGAGGTGCCGTCCAAGACGCTGCTCAGTTACTCTGAGCTCTGGAAAAGCAGCCTCCGGGCGGGTGGCGGCGGTGGTGGAGGAGGAGGAGGCGGCGGCGGCGGCGGCGGCGGGGGGGCCCCGGTGTGCGGCGCCAGCGGCTTGTGCAAAACCAACTGTGGCGTGTGCTGCAAGGCCGAGCTGGGCCTGGCGCCGTCTGCGCTACCCGCGGGCAGGGTCATCAAGCCGCAGGTCATCAACCAGGCGGTGGGGCTCCCGGCCAGCGGCTCGCTCTACTACTTCAACTACCTGGACTCTGCCGCGTACCCGCCGTCTGAGCTCCTCGGCGGCCACCTCTTCCCGTCCGGCCTCCTCAACGCACAGGCCCCCGCTGCCCTGGCTGCGCACCCCAAGCTCTTTCTGCTGGAGAATGCCAAGTTGGCCGGCCTGGCCGCGGACAAGTTTCCCCATCCAGCCCCCTATACCCATAAGGAGCGCTTGCCTGCGCCGCTGGAGCAGGTGCTGAAGGAGAACTCAGCCCTGACCGCCGAACGCGGCGGTGTCAAGGGCCACAGCAAGCTGCCCGGGGGCTCGGCGGACGGCAAGCCCAAAAACTTCACCTGCGAGGTGTGCGGCAAGGTGAGGCCCGGGGTCCGCGGGGGCCGGGAGGGGTGAGCAGCGGCGGCTGCTTCCTTGGGGGCAGCCTGGACGGCCCCCTTTCTCGAATATGAGAGCTCCCCAGTAGCTATCTACTCGAACTGGGGGCACAGTTGGGCCTCAGTTTCCTGTTCTGTAAAATGGGAATGCCTTTGTCAGCGGCCACACAGGACTGGCACGAGCAGTGGGTTGGGAAGCTCTTTGCAAAATGAAAAGGGCGCTGGTTTCCGAAGGGGGGTTTTGGTTGGGGGAGGTAGGCTGTGCCCTCCCCAGGCTGACTCTGGTGTCTCGGACAGACACGCCACAAGGCCCCCTTGTGTGCTTCCGTAGGTATTTAACGCTCACTATAACCTCACCCGCCACATGCCGGTCCACACCGGAGCCAGACCGTTCGTGTGCAAAGTCTGCGGCAAAGGCTTCCGCCAGGCCAGCACGCTCTGCAGACACAAAATTATCCATACCCAGGTACGTGGCCCCCGGGTCCGACCCGACCCGTACCCAACACGCGGAGACTGAGCGACGGCGTTGGGGAGAGGATGACCCAGGGATCCCCTAATAACTCCCACCAGGGGCCCCTGTCCCTTCAAGGTGCCCCTTCCAGGTGCCCCCAAGGTGGCTTCTCCCAGCCGGGCCTCGGCCCTTACGGTGCGCACGCCCCTCTCCGCAGGAAAAGCCGCACAAATGCAACCAGTGCGGCAAAGCCTTCAACCGCAGCTCCACGCTCAACACACACATTCGCATCCATGCGGGCTACAAGCCCTTCGTCTGTGAATTTTGCGGCAAAGGCTTTCACCAAAAAGGTAACGTGCGGGCCAAGGCCCTCTCCTCACCTCCCCTCAGGACTCGGCAGGTCACCGCTAGCGGGAAGGCAAAGAAGGATCCGCAGAGAGGGAGCGCGAGAGTCGTAGGCTCTGGCGCAGGATTTCTTTGGAATCGGGTTGTGCAGGGTTTGGGTGGGAGCTCTCCAGGCCCGGTTAGCAGACCTCACTGGACTCAGGCTGGTTGCACGCGGAGACTCCAAATTTGGGAGGTGGGAAGGAAGGAAGGGACAGAAGGAAAGGAAGTAGGAGAAATACAAGGTATTGCCCTATAGAGAAAGCATCCCTTTGTAGCCGGGACTCTCTTTTGAAATGGAAAAAAAAAAAAAAATCAAGGCGTAATCCACCTCGTGGGAACAGTTGGGCTGGGGGAAACCGCTACTGTCTCCAGCACTCCGCTTGGATTTTTCAAGGCACTTTCGGATCTCCAAGTGGTAGTTAGGGGACCAGAGGGAGTAACTTTAAAAATAGGAGGAAAAATAATAATAAGGGACGAAGCCCGGGTTCATGCGAATTTCTTCGAGCGAGGCAGCGGCCGGGAGAAGGACCCCATGCTTCTCTGGGCAGCGCAAAAGTTTCCGGGCCGGCGGAGCACAGCGGGAGGGACGCCGCGCGGGCCTCAGGCCCCGGCGGGGCTGGGACGCGGGGCGGCTACGCGGGACTCGGCCCTCCATCCTGTAGGGAGAGCCCCGGGCTTGACGCGTACGAAGTTTGACAACTTCTTCACTTGGAGAGGTCGCGCCCGCCTAGCCAAGCGTCGCCTTTTCGCGCGGGCACCTGAGCCAACCCCGGGACACCCGGCCCCTCCCCGTCCCATTTCATTCCCCCCCCACCCCCCTTTTTTGTTTTTGGTCTCCTGTAGGGAACTACAAGAACCACAAGCTGACCCACAGCGGCGAGAAGCAGTACAAATGCACCATCTGCAACAAGGCCTTCCACCAGGTCTACAACCTGACCTTCCACATGCACACCCACAACGACAAGAAGCCTTTCACGTGCGCCACTTGCGGCAAAGGGTTTTGCAGAAACTTTGACTTAAAGAAACACGTGCGCAAACTCCACGACAGCGTGGGCCCCGCCGCGCCCTCCACAAAGGACCTGACTCGGACAGTGCAGAGCTGAGAGCTACTGCCTCGCCCTCCCTTCCAGCCCTATCCAACCCCCAAACAGATCACACGTATAAACTTATTTCTAAAATTAAAAGAAAGGAGGAAAAAAAAAAAAGCTATAGCAGAAAGGCTAAAATCTATTTATCGAAACCAGCATATTTTTGGAAAGCTAAACGTTTCCTCGATGACTGGCAGCAAACGCCTGGCTCCCACCTTTGTATATTCGGGAAACTTATTTAAACCCAGTGCGCCGAAACGTATTTAATTCCAGGCCTCGGCTTCTCCTCGGGCGGCGGGTTTTAACCCCAGCCTGTCACGTGAACCTCCCGGAAGAGCGCGGCGCCCCCAGCCATCTTTATACAGCCATGTAAATTCTCCTGTACACATGAACACGGAATATATACATATATAACTCAATAAACAATCATTAGTGCGTCTCTTCTTCCTCCCCCCCCCCACCCCCGCCGCGAGTCAGCTCAGCCATCCCAAAGAATGAAAAGCAAATAGTCGTTTATAGCGTTTCCTGGCCCGAATGCGACTTCCTCTGGGGCACTGGGACCAGGGTGAGGCCAAACCGGTGCTCTTGCGGCGCTAATGTGTTCAGAGCCCCCAGGAACCAGGGCGCAAAGGCCTACAGCGGCCCCCACGTTGTACCAAGTTTTTATTTGGTAACTGTTCTGACCAGGGAATTCTGGGTGTTGCCTTATCTTGGGTGAGAATATTTTACATGGAAGGGGTTAAAAGTGGCTGGGTGTCGGAGAGCCGGTTTTGGGTGCAGGTGCTAGAGCAGAGAGCCTCGCCACGCCGCAGCGGGGTAAACGGCCGGGGCGCTTCTGGGCACATCCCCTTCTTTGGGTGACCTAAGAGGAGCCACCCTTCCACCCAACGGTTCCTGGCGGCGAGAGCTGGAGGCCAAGGGTCCCAGCCCGTCCGGAGCTCTGGGGCTCCTCGGCCCGCGCTGAGGTCCGCGGCCGGCCTCCGGGTGCCGTGCGCCCTGCCGCGGGAGGGCGCACCCGGGCTCCCGCAGCTCGCAGCCGCCGCCCCGGGCGTCCTGATTACCGCGCAGTTAGCCCATTTCCTGAATAGCTATCTCCGCCGCCGAGCACGCTGATGAAATGATCTCACGCTTGCTTTCTAAGTAATGACCCAAATTAAGAGAGAAAACAGAGACCCTTCAAACAGCATTACATTAATCATCTAATCATTCCCAGGAGGGGGCCGGCCGCCGCCGCCGCCCCGTTTGATCCGAATCTGGATAATCAAGAGCTCGGATTACTGGCTCGGCGCGCCGGGCCTTCTCCTCCCGCTCCCCCACCCCTAATATTCGCGCCGCGATTCAGCCCACGTTTTCTGGAACAATGTTCCCCAGCGCCCGGAGGAAATGTAGCGCGGGGCCGGGGAGTGCGCTTCCACGCAGCCTCGCCATTGCTAGGGTTAGGGCGGCGGCATCTGGGCGCCGATCCCACGCGGATTTCCACTGCAGGTGGAGGCCGTTTGGAGGGAAAGACCGTTAATGCAAAGGGAAACCCCCAAGCAACTCTGAAAGTGACTTGAGTGAAAATTATCCCAACGCCCGGTATACAGTAGGCGCTCAGTGCTGCTTGCGCCAGGGGCTCCCATAATCAAAGAAGCTCGCATTTCCCGAGCGCTTGCTCCACGCCACTCAAAGCACATTCTTTCGAATGTTCACAGCCCGCAAGCTGGGGATGATTATTCCCACCTTGTGGACGGACAGAGAAAGTGAGGCCGAGATAAAAGCTAAAGGACATGCCTAGGGTCACAGGACTAGGTAGGGTCAGAGTTCGAAGTCTAGGCTTTTAGAAAACCCAAACTGCCTTCAGTCCTCGTCGATGGAGTAGCAATATCCCGATTGCGACTGGCGAAAAGACGTTCGGCTGCTGCTGGGTGGAAGCTCTGTCCAGGGCACAGCCAAAGGTTGGATCCCCACCCTCCGCGCAATTCGCAGACCCATTGCGCGGGGAAGGAGAATTGTCGATTTTGTTTGCACAGAGGACAGCGACAGCTTCCTCAGGCTGTCGCGGGGGTATTTTTAGTACCTCCGATTCAGAAATAGGAACGTGTACATTAGAATTCCATTTCCTGAAAGGAGAGCGTCCTCGTTTTTTTTTTTTTTTTTTTGTATTCCTCTCCCCCTCCCAAGTCTGGGAAGACGCAGCCAGGGGAGGGGGGCGAGGAAGCGAGGAGGAATTTAAATGTTAGCTTGTTCTGGCTGCATTTCGCTGAGGAGAGATTGGGACCTAGAGGGATATGCAGATTTAACTCCGAAATCTCGGTGGATGCCACAAACCCCAGGAAACCCCACAATGGGCGAGGAGGACTTGGCGGCTAAAGATATGGAAATAGCGCCTTGCTCTTCCCAGACATCTATCCCAAGGGGGCTTGCGGGCTGGTTTGAGGAGTGCGCTCCTTTCCTAGTTATCTTACTAGGTTTTATTAGCCCCGCCTCATACACACACACCCCTCCCCCGTTTCTGGGAGCTCTTGGGTGCCCTCCGACAGTTGTCTCAACCAAAAATCCTTTACTTCTTGCATCTCTGAAAGGATACTTGGCAGATGCGCTTCTTGGAGACCAGACAATGGCCAGGGCAAGCCCACCTTCTTCCTAAACAGTTCCAGAACTTTGGGCAAGGGGCAGACATCACAAAATGTAGTGCAAGAGCATCCTCTTACAGCCTCCTTAGACAACTGCGTTAAAAAGTTGGCCTACATATGGGAATCGTGATTCAGTTCTCCTCTTTCCCCTTAAGAAGAAAAGATAAATAAAAGATAGATGGGACACTCCCATCCAGGGAAATAACTTTCTAACCATCAAGTGAGAGAACTTTCTTTGAGGAAATTCTTCTGTAATGTTTTCACAGGAGAAAGACTAAAAGGGTTGCCCATCTCATAAACTGGAGAAATTTATTTCCAGGTGACAGTTCTGAAGAGGGTTGAAGATCCTATTCTTGCAAACGACAGCAAATGAAATACAACTAAAGCATGGAGCAGGAGGTACTTCTCTCTTGGACTGCTCATCTCTCTCTGCCGTCGGGGAGAGGTAAGGAACCATGACTCTGAGCTGAGCCTGAGCAGAGTTACTTGAATACTCCAACCTCCTTGAGGTTGTTTCCTTGTAACTTGATTGTTATTTAACCTTCACACCAGCGCCTGTCAATCGCTCTCACCTGAGAAGGTGTTAGTTCACATCTGGCGGTAATTGTAGATAAACAGAGCTCTTCCGTTTCTATAAGACTTAGCTCTGCTTTTCTCAGGTTTGAAGTCCCTCCTTCTCCGTTTAAGATGTCGGCTTCCTTCAGTTGTGGGATTCAAGGAAGGATTCCTTCACCTGAAAAGCAGTGCGAAGAGAAAAGGAATCTTCTGTCTGAATGACGAAACACCTTTCAGAGCCAGTGCAGGTTCTGACGCCAACGCTAAGCCGTTGTAAGTAACCGTCCTCACTGGGATCCTTCTTAGTTATTCCCTGTGCATCGGAATTGATGGGTGAAAGGCTCTGTTTTCTGATTTTTCCCCCTCTTATTATTAAACTGTTTGCATGACTTGTGGTTTCCATTATTAACAAATGACTTAAACAAGGTAGTCATCAGCCACATATTAATATTTTAACCTTGATTAAATTGAAGAGGCCGCCCTTAAAAAAATATTTTAAAAAAATCAAATTGCGGGGGAGGGGAATCCTGTCACAGACACAAAAAAGACTCCAATTATCTTTTCCCCTACAAGATGTTTGTTCTGTCCATGACTGCTCACACTTCAGCAATCTTGCCAGCAAGACTCAAAAAAAAAAAAAAAAAAAAAACCCAACCCTCCTTCTTCCAAAGCCACAGCCTTGTACATAACAGATTGTACAGTCCTATTGCCTTAGGCGGGTAAGAGGTTCCTCTCTGCAAAGAGCGACACAGAGAAGTTGCCAGCATCCAGACGCATTTTGGGGGGCACTGTGCTCACTCTTGCCTTGGCTGCAGAAGTGTGTCTGTAAGGTCCCCGTTTTGCTGTTTGGCTCACAGGAGGATAGGGAGCCGCTTGAGCCAGGCCCAGGAATCACAGTAACAAGGCATCCAGGTGTGCTGGTGGTGAATGAGCTGGGGGGAGGGGAGGGGGCGAATAACTGGGGGGTGGGGGCGCTGCTGCCAAAGACAGGACAGGAGTCTTGAGAAAACGCTGGGAAATAAACAACCTCAAGGCAGCTGCGTTGCCCTTTTCCCTGCACTTCCCTCTCAAACGTCTGAGCAACCAGTTTGCTCCTAGAAACATGTTAATTGCCAACGGAGCTCATTAAGGCATGCACATGCAAAACACAGCAAGAAAGATTAAATGGACAAAAGCGCAATAATGAACTGTCAACAATCGGGCCCATCTACGCGACCAGGATCACTCAAGAATGAGGCATTTAGAGGCAACAAAGGATTGTCTGGGACAGGAAGAAAAGACGACCTAGACTTTTGTTTAGTCAACACAATTGATTACAAATGAGAGATTAACAGGATAGCTTCAGATTTTTTTAAAAAGAGGCAGAAAAGAAAAGTCCAATTAAGTCCACCGAATGTTAACTACATTGCGTTCCATGCCTAGCCCCAAAGAAATTCTCATTAAACCATCCCTGGCGATCCCTTTTGGAAAGTAATTTGTCTCCCTGATGGAGCAGAGAAAGAGAATCGTGTAAAAGAAAGCGTTAGTTCTTGGCACAATGAGCTTAGGAGACACACTAGAAAGAGCCAAAGGGGGAGTTAATGAGCATCTGACAAACTGCTTGGATTCAGGCCTAGAGAACAGCGATGAAAAGATGAAATTGGCCAACAACTATTCTTTATATCAAACATAAAAAGGCCAATCTGAAATGGGGCTGCTCAAAACTGGTTGAAAGTACATAGCCCAAGAAAAGGGAGCCACGGCCAGGCCCCTTGGTGGACACTGGACAGAAAGAGACAGAACTCAACTGGCCAAGAGCTAGGAAACAGGCAGAAAGGTGGCAAACTCCAGCCGCCAGCCCCACACCTATGCTGGTGCTGATCTGAAGCTCTTGGTGCCCACCGCCTGTCCTCTGGATGTTTCTTTCATGAGCGAAAATTGTATCAGGCTAGCCTTTGAGGATTCCTTAAAAGTTCTGATAACTTGATCATTAGCCCCTGGCATTCTTCAAACTATTCCTCTTTCTTCTAGAGCCATAGAGCCCTCCCACCGCACCAGGGGTACCGTATGTCACTAATTCACATTCAGTTCTTCTACTCTCCTTCCTAGTGACCATTCAAAACTCTCACCCCTAGGTGACTGCCTTCCTAAATCTGCACAGAGCACAGAGGTGGCGAGGAAATGAAGACATTCATCTTTGTGGACACAGGTGATGGAGTATTTAAATTATTTCCCATGGTTTATCTGGCTTTAAGAGACCACCTCACTTTAATGTTTTCGTTTTTGAACAAAGCCGGTCAATGTATTTATTTGTCTCTTTGAGACACATATTATATCTTAATTAAACATAAACATCCAGGCACCTTAACAGCAAGTGTTTGGGTTTTTTTCACACTCAGTGTTCAGTAAAGACAGGTAAAGAGAATCTAGTGGTGTGATGGGGTTTTCAACTTAGTCCACCAGCTAAAGAACCCAGAACAAATTCTGTGGTTTCTTAATGCCTCATTTATTCCATCTTTGACATGGGATCGGTGCTATCTCAGATACTAGAGTGCAGTACTGAAATCTTGTTTCTAGGTTTTGTATTCTTACTCTCAAATCCTTGGTAACAGCTATCACATTTCTGAGGGCTTGGCTTGCACCTCAGGCTTTGCTCATGCTTCATGGAAAAAATATACTGGTGCCTAGAAGTAAAGAATGGGGAAGAAAAAGTATACCAATTCAAAATAAAAACAGTCATTTAAGATTAAAGACTAGTTCTGGTCTTCAGAGCACAGAGGTGTTATACAATCTAGAAAGGTGGATTTCAGGAAATAGGGGAGAAAACGAGACTCTTCTATTGTAGATCAGTCTGAGTCTGATATAATTCGGTTTTTATCAAGGCAGTCTGTCACGGTCATGTGACCTGGCACATACTCTCTGCTGTTTCTCTCCTTTCTTCAGTGTTTTTCAGTCCTGGGTCATTTTTGGAGCTCTCTTTCCTCCAAGAGTTTCAATGTCTTCATTTTGCCCCCCAGAGTGGGTGGTGGTGAATTGCCTTGGAAAGAATAACATTATTTATAAGGAGAAAGTCAAGTGAGTGGTTAGGAGCCCGGGGTCTGGCACCAGAACAGCTGAGTTCAAATCCTAGCTTAGGTACTTATCAGGGAAAACTACCTTGTCTCTGTTTCTGCATCTGCAAAATAGGCATAATTCCTATCACGCCTGAAAACTAATAAAATGTGTGTCAATTATACCTCAAAAAGAAAACCAAAAAAACAAAACAAAACAAAACAAAACAAAAAACAACAGAATATCTCACAGGGCTGTTGTGAGGCTTAAATGAATTAACATGTATAATTAGAACTTAGAATAGCACCTGGCACGTACATAGGACGTATTCCAGAAGTTAGCGATGATTATTAGAAAAACTCAAGTAGTAAAACTTGAATACGGCACTTTATAAAGAAACTTTACCTATGTTTTCTTATTGACTCCTCATTACATATTCATTAGGTAGGTTTTCTTAGCCCCATTTTAAAGAGGGGCAAACCAAGTCGCTGAGAGGTATGACACCCTTTAATTCACACAACTAGAAGGCTGTGGAGGGGGGACTCCTACTCAGATGATGCTGTCTGACTATGGGTCATGGTTCTAACAGGAAAGTGCACAAGAATGACATCACAGCTTTGCTAAAAAGGCACCTGAACCCCATTTACTGAAGATGCTGGGTCAACAGATTTGTTCTGTAGCCCGGGAATCTGCGTTTTAACCTGAAGCAGTTGGTTCCCCACTACACTTTAAGAAACTGATTTAGCGCCTGTGTTCTTTCCACCTCACAACGACGCTGCCTTTAAAAAATGAAATAACACCATCAGCTCTTCATACATTAATTAATATTCTTGATCATTCATTCAACAAATACGATGTGAACACCTCCAATGTGTCAGACGCTATGCCGGGTGCTGCAGTTACAAGGAAGAGAAGAGCACAGCCTCTGCCCCAGAGTGTATAACAGAGTAGGGGAGAAAAATCACGTACGATAAAAATCCCCATGTGATACTTGGTTATGAAGATGAAATTGGGCATTCACTCCAGTCTGGGGTGGGGTGTGTAGTGGACATCTGTTATTTTTCCCTGCTGATCATCATTCCCGCGTCTGGTAACAACATCCAACACCTCCTTTCGAGATGCCACCCCTCCCCCACTCTCCGTCCATATGGTTAGGGTGGGGCTCGTCCAGCCCTTCACGGTGGGCATGTGACCCAGGCCTGGCCAATCAGAGCACAGCACCGTAGGGGCCTCGGTGACTGGCTCAGGACTGGCCACCTGACCCACACCGGGCAATAAAAGTTCTGCCCAGGCTTTAGGCGGAAGTAGAAGCCTTTCTCCTTGGGGTTCGTGGGTGGGTTGAGCATTCGCCCGGGGCTCTGGTGTATGCATTTTTTTGTTACAATGTTCGGGAAGATTTTCCAGTGCTGAAAGTTCGAGGTGGAGAAGGAGAGGAATGGAAAGGCGGCTCGGAAGACCCCATTGGACTCTCGTGTGATGGAGGCCTGAGGCTCACGTGGACTCCATAGCAATTTGCTCTAACGTGGAGTCTCCCTGCTCTCGCCCTGCGACTCTTTACGGACACTGGGCGAAGGAAAGGGAGGTCTGAGATGCCTCGCTAGAGGAAGTCCTGCCTGAGTTGAGTCTTCAAAGAGCAGGAGGTGTTAGCAACGCAAGAAATGAAGGCAGAGCTCTCTCAAGCAGCCTCTGTGAAGGCCCCGAGGTGAAAGAAAGACGGTGAGTTGATGCAGCTAGATGGGGTTGAGGATGGCTGGGTTTCCTATCAGGAGGTGTGGTGGCTTTGAGGCTTAGCTCTGCTTTCTGAGCAGATGTGAGACTCTGGGCTACAGGCTTGTCTTCTCTAAACCTCAGATTTCTCCTGTGCGAAACGGGCACAGTAATAACATGCCGCGCTCCGAGTTGCTACGATTCAGTGCAGCTGGGCTAGTCAGACGCCTGATCCGTTTCAGGTGTTGAGATAAAACGATGGAGCGGAAGCTGAGGCCCCTTGAGAGGGAGGGACTCGTCGGCCTTCTAAATTTCCCGCGTCGTCCAGGGGCGTGGTCTGCTGGAGCTAGAGCTGTCTTAGGGCAGAGATGGGTACGCTAGCACCCTGTCCTGCCTATTTCAGAGGAAAGCAGGGAATATAGATGAAATATCACAGACTTTGGCGTCCCATAGACCAACCGATTCTGGCACTCACGAGCTGTGTGACCGTGGGTGCTGCAGCTTGACATTGAGACCCAGGTGCCTCAACTTTAAATTCGATAACAGTCACAGGGTTGTTAGAAGGACTTTAAATGAGATAATATGGGTAAAGTGCCTGGCGCATAGTTAACATGCAAAAATTATAGCTGTTTACTCTGACTGCTGCTTACTGCTACTACAGTTATTACTGTTCACATTCAAGATCCTTGGTGCAACGTTCTTTAGCAAGTAAAGTGCTGTGAGCACTACAGGATGAAGAATTGTTTGCTTTGTCCACTGCCATGTACCCAAATGCTTGGCACATAGTAGGTACACTAAAATTAAGAGCTGGATATTAGCTTCCACTCCTCCCCACGGGCAAGGAGGTTGCCCCGCTCAGTTTTCTGGGCAGCCCCTGGCATTCCCATCTTGTAGCAGTTCAGCCGTAAAACAAATATTTACTGAAGGCCCGTTATGCACCGGGCGTTGTGGTGGAGATACAGCTGTGAACAAGACAGACTTTGACCTTGTGGATCTTAACAGCCTAATGGTGGGACGCAGGTGATGAACACACCAAGAAACAAATTCAGATGATGGTAAACACCAGGAAAGATATCAAACAATGTGACCTGATAGGACATATGTGGGAGAAGGCTACTTGAAATAAGTGGTTGGTACCAGTCTAGGTAAAATCCAAGTCCCTGATGCACCCAAGAACTAAGAGAAGCATCAACACAACTCAGGTTGACCCCTGGAATTAATCCACTTGGACTTAATCACAAAGCGTCTCTTCCCCCACAGCTCCTAATTCCCCATTGATGGGTCCAGCTCAGATCTGCTTGGGACTCAGAAAAAGGTTTTCCAAGGTATGCTACAGAAAAGTAAAAGCGCCCCTGGGCAGGGGGTGCTATAGGCCGTTGACCCACATACCGTTTTCCCACTGAATGGCACGATAATTGATCAAAGTAAAAAAATTTATAGAAAGAGATACTGCTGCCATGTTTTTAAAGCATGCGTTTCCCAGCCAAGTCTCCAGATGGAATCACCGAAGCAACACATCCTTGACTTAAATGTGACTGTTTAACAGTTATATTGGGTAGGCCATATTTTTCCACAAGGAGGTGGTTGCTTGTCTTAGGAACTTGAGACTCTTAACAGACTTTTGGGTGAGAGCTTTCCAGGATACCACTCTTTTTCTCTCACTTCCTGAAGTCACAGAAGTCAGAGACCTAGCTGTAGTGTCAGGAGAGGAGAGTAATAGAGTGAACTGTTACACAGCTTACGGAGTGATGAGGTTCGTAGCATGTCTTCGGGCCGATGACTGCCGCTGACGAACAGTTCCTAGGCACAAGCGTGGTTCGTTGTTTGTTTCTGCCTGACCACTGTCTGCGTTCCCTCCTGATTATCAGCCTTCTGGCTCTGCTTTGAGGGGGCTGCCCTTCCCCAACGAACACAGATCGTTGGAGTTGTGAAGAAGGCGCCCTATGACGTGTCCAGCCGCCAAAGGACAGGCATGGAGCATAAGCTAAATCACTTAGATGCTTTCTTTGGAATTCAACCCTTGAGCAGAGGGATAAGACTACAAATAACTGGGACTCATTCATTCCAAGGAGACTGTGGATCAGCCCGTGACATACCCTGAGTTGCCCTAATTCCTGCCCTTCCAAACCTGTGATTAGAACCTTCCCTTTATTCTGTTAGCTCCCCCATAACCTTCTGATGAAGTAATTTTACGCATAAATTAGCCAGAGTTCTTTTCTGTAGTTTACAACGAAAGATACTGACTAGTACAGTAACCTTCTCTTCCCAGGACCCACTCTGTCCTTGTCATCTTTAGAAACAGAACATCGGAAGTTCAAGGTTGCTTATTCCTGCCCATCATTTTTATCGTCTACCTAAATCCCTTCTTCTGGTTACGAGAATCTTTCAGTAGACATGGCCTACTTAGCGACAGTGAGAAAAGTTTGGAAGGAAGAAAACTCTGTAACCCTATCCACACCTCACATTTATATACGGAATAAAAATGTCTTCAGAGGTGGAGCTGAGGCTGAGCCAAGCTACTCAGGGAAGAGAAAAGTTAAAAATACAGCACTACCATGATACGATTTAGCGTGGTTTTGCTTAGAGCTCTAAGGGAGGTAAATGGGGAGATGCTGATCAAAGGGTACGAACTTCCAGTTAGAAGTTTAATAAGCTTTGGGGATCTAATAGCATTGTGAGTATAATTAACAATACTGTATTTTATACTTGAAGGTTGCTAAGAGAGTAAATCTTAAATGTCACCACAAAAAGGAAATGGTAATTATGTGACATGATGGAGGTGTCAGTGAACACTATAGTGGTAATCTTTTCACAAAATATGTGTATCAAATCAACATGTACATTTTAAACTGACACAATGTTATGTATCAATTATATCTCAATAAAGCTTGGGGGAAAAATGAAAAAATACTCCCCCCCCCACCCAAATAAAGAAGAATGGGCTTTTAGAATATAATCTGGTTATTTTTTTTCCAGTACTGCCATGATGTAGGAACAATTTAAGTGTAGTCTACTGAAAAAGAAGACATCTCAACATAGACTTTAGGAAGATACTGGCTGAGGTCAAGCAGTGCATTGGGAGAAGGCTGGCTTTCCTTCCTGAGGGTCTGAGCCTACAAGTTTGTGCTTTGTTTATTGAAGAACACAGATCCTAAAACCTGGTGGACATAAAAGCCAAGAAATTTCTCAATATCTATCATTTGTCCCTTTCCCAAAATCAATATAATTTCACCCAAACTCCTATTCAATAAGGTGGTCAATAAAAATAGGAAATCAGGGAAACAAATAGAAGGAAGGTCCACTAGCTACTGGGGTTCCTGAAAAGGGATTGCATGTGACAGACGCTGAATTTCCCAGTAGCTAAAGGGAAGGACAGTGGGTTATATTATGCTGACGTTCTTCAGGAGACACCAGAAAACAAATAGAACAACTTCCTTGATCAGATTTTTGTTGTAGATTTGAAGTTCTCTCTACAGTTTTGAATATTGTGAAGTCTGTGCTCATAAGCCCGCCTATAGGTTAGCACCAGCTGGGTTGTGTAGTAATAACTAGAAGGTACCAGCCAACTTCTGTTGTGGTATAGAGTTCACAGAGGAAGAAATGAGGGAAGTCAAAGCCTTCTGACTTGTGGCTAATTCATGAAAATGCATGACTTTTAGATATATTGTCCTCTTGGTCGGAATTTTCTCTCCTATAAATTTCTCACACATTATACGTCTCTGATAAAATGTGCAGGTTTTCTCTGGGGAGGAGAGCAGAGCGGAGTTGGATGTCTTGAGTGAGCCAGTATAAACGTGGGATTTAAGCTGTAGGCCTAAGATTAATCTGAAGAAGATGCGGGGTCTCAACGGTTTTCTCTCAAATCTATAAAATTGACACAAGACCGCTGACGATCTACTGCAAAAGAATATTGCGTTGGAAACAGAATGCACTGATGTTTGCAATTGCATCCCTCGAGGCGTGCTTTGCAGAACTCACAAGTGGAAGCTCTATGCTTAAAGTACTCCTCACATCACTTCTGCTTAGAGCATGGGAAATCAATAGCTTTGGAAGCCAGTGTTATACATTCCATCCTCTGGGAAAATAGATGTCAGAGTGTTTGCTAGAGAGAAGAGATTTTCATTTCCCTGAGAGTTGTGTTCTTTTTTTTTTTTTTAATGGCGGCTGATTTCCTGTTCGGTTTGCTTTCCCACATCTGGTAGTTTGTACCTGCTGTTCCTGTTCTCAACCTATAGAGCGGCCTCCTCTCCTCTGTCACGCTTCTAGTTGCTGGCTTCTGCTCATCCTTGGAGCATAGCTTGCTTTGGAAAGGAAGGAGTTATGTAATACGGACTCTCTAGTAGCACTTGGGGTGGGTTTGGTCTCCAAAGAGGCTTATCCTTGGAAAGAGCCCTAGCTCCCCTCACTCCACCTCATTATCCTTCATGGGCTTTCTCTGGTCTTCTCCCTCTCATTCACTCCACATTTCGTCCCTTCCTTTCCTTCATAGTACTTAATACAAGTCATATATTTTCCTTTCTTGTTTGCTCCCCAAGTACACTGGGAAGACCACAGCGTGGGGCCACATCGTCACCCGTGCGTGTCCGGTGCTCAGCTCCACGATCATCAAATCTCGGTCTGAATGAAGTTAGGTACTTCCTCCTTAAAAAAAAAAAAATCGAGTGTTGAAAAGCATATACAAAGTTCAGAAGATAACTTGCTGGTTCCACTTTCTCTCAAGCTGGGGCAGAAACTTAAATCAGCAGCATGTATGTTCTGTCGTGAGGACGAGCACTTGTTTGGCATTTACTATGCACAGGGAGTTTTATGAACACCATTTTTAATTCTCTCAAACCTTCAAGGTACATACGCTTTCATTTTGGGGAAAAGGAAGCTCCCAAAGCCTGCAGTGGGGCCCAGCTGTTAGGAGCCGAGTAGGCGTTGATGGTGGAGCCGGCTCACTCTGTGCCCTTCCCACCTTCCCAGGAAGTCTCCCCTCCTGGACGTGGCCCAATTCTATGCCCCTTCAAAGCTCAGTTCAACACGGCTTCCTTCCTCCAAATGCCCCATTCAGAAATCTTGTAGCTTTTTGTCTGTAGTTCTCCTATGATGTCTGACGTTTTTCTACCTTGGGTCACCAATTTCTTCTTCAGATCGCTTCCCCAGGGCTGACCCATCCAGGCTGGGTTGCCTGTGGCTACAGTCTCATCCTGTGTCGTGCTCTCCTTCATGCTTTAGGGACTCGCTGTACGGGTGTCTTTCTGGTCTTGCAGCAATCCACATCCTTTTATGTGTCAGATGCTTGACTATGCAGTTCCCTCTGCCTGGTGCCCTCTTTTCCCCAACATGATATTTAGCTCCTCTGTCCCTTTGAAGGCTCACCTCCAATATCACCTCCTCGGAGACGTCTTCCTTGAAGCCCAAACCCATTCTCCTTGCCCCATCTAGCATCATGCGAGGACCTGGGTTTTGTTTTCAGCATAATCACAACTAGCAGTAATTCTTGTGAGCTGGTTTACTTGCTTGTCTTTCTTTCCTGCTCTGATCTGAGCTCCAGAGAGGGCAGGGACCATGTTTCCCATGTTTTTTGCACATTGCCAGCATCCACATGTCTGGACTAGCGCAGTGTCTGGCCCACAGTTGGTGCTCAGTAACTATTTGTTGCAAAATATCAAATCATGTCAGTCCTCTGCTCAAAACCCTCAAATGCTTTAGCATTTACCACTTGGAGTAAAAGCCTTGCTCTGACTTTCAAGGTCCCCGCCCCCATCCCCTTGAATTGGTGTCCCAGAGCTCATCTGCCTTTTTCCCCTCACTCTCTCCAGCTCCACTGGCCTTCTTGATGTTTCCCACACATGCCAAGCATACTCCTGCCTCAGGACCTTTGCACTTGCTGGGTTTACCTCTGAAACCCCTTTTTCCATGCCTTATCTCTTTCTCCCTTCAGGTCTTTGCTCACATTTTGCTCTCTGAGGAAGCCCTTCCCTACTTACCAATTTGAAATGTGAAAATTGCCTTTACACATCCACAGACTCACACTCACTCACACTCATTCCCTCTTCCCCTTTCCTGCTTCATTCGTTGTCTGTCTGCCCCTACTAGAGTGTGGGCTCCAATAGGGCAGGGATTTTTATATATTTTCTTCATTGCTGCATTCCTTGGATCCCAGAGTGGCACCTAACACATAATAGGTGCTTAGTAAATATGGAGTGAAGGGCTGTCTTGGCTTTTCTCATCTGTCCCATTGTTCTTCATGGCCCTCAGGGTTCTAGCAAACCTTCATTGCCTGTCACTTCAAAGAACGAATTAATCTGTTCCCAGATACTAAATATGGTCCCTTCAAAGAGTGTACGAGACATATTTGGATAAACTAAGACTGCAGTAATACTGCAAAGCCTTAACTTTCTGCTGTCATTGGTGAGTCCAGCTAATCATTAATGAAACAAAATGATGTCTTTACTTGCCATCTTTTTTTCTCCCTTCCCCAGCATCTCTCCTGGCTTCCTCTCTGCAGACTCACAGTTTCTTTTCATTGTAGACCATCTCTGGGCTGAGAAGCTGACTTCTAAGGATGGGGCAGTTCTAGCAATGAATTGGGGTGTACAGACTTTCAGTTTAGCTCTACTCTTCAGAGAGAACAGAAAAGCAGTCAGAAGAGTTGAGGGTGGATTTATGAAGCGTTTTCCAACCTTATTTATCCAAAGCTAAAAGCTGCAGTTCAAGGGTGACCTTAATTAGCCTGGCTTTCTAGTCACTGCAGGTCACAAGGTGTGGGTTGGTGCCTGCTTCTCTACCAGCGGGCTGTACGGCTCACACGGACCGTACGAAGTGAAGTAGTCTGAGTATTTTGTTTTTGTTTGTTTTGAGAAGTAGACCTTCCTTTTAGGGTATAAAATGTTTTCCTTTTGCAAAGCACTTGGGACCCTTTCCTGCCTGTGTTCTTCTCTGCCGGGGTTCACTTTCGTCCCTGGGTGGTTCTTCTCTGCTCTGCCAGCATCTTGAGCTGCTCACCACCATAGCACTTGGCAGCCTCTGCTTCACCCCCCGCCTTCCTCACCTCTGGCCACCCTCATTTACAAGCTTCTTGAGCACAGGGAGAGTAGGGGTCTCAAAAAAGAGCTCATTGGAAAAATTAATGAGAATATAATTTGTTCTCCTCTTTTCATTCGTGATACGGCTGGCTCACTTCTATTTGATCTAAATGTGACTCACATTCTAACTGCTCTTCTCAGATGATTGATGAAGTAAAAAGTCTCGTTTTAACTCTTTAAGAAGTTTAGGCAAAAATATTTTCAGAATCCTAACTTATCTCATGACCTTGTTTTTTTTTTTTTTTTTTTTTTTTTAAACAGTTACATCTTAGCACAGTTTAAATGCTTCTGATGGAGGCCTGGTTGGAAATCCCTTCTTTTGCATAGTTTACAAAGTATGAAAATTCATGAAAAAATTTTAAGGGTTAAAAAGCCATGAATTTTCGTAAAAACTCATCTTGCGTTAATCAAAAATGCCCTTACTTAAGCCACATAATTTCTAAATCCTGCTTCAGAATTTGCTTCTGTGCTGTAGCACTTAGACTGATCAATTTTCAGAAGTTGTAGGAGAGAAAATAAATTCTGTCTCCAAACGATGTTTATAATCTCAAATCTAAATTAAAACATGTCGATTCCACAGCAATAGTCACTATGGAAATAGAAACATATAGGCCTCGATTCTAAATCAAGAGCGTGTTTAGCTGGGTGGTATATATTTTCCATCATGTTTTTGAAAAATCTGTTACAGTGTATGCATTTTCAAAGGCTTGGATTTGATAAGCTTCTAAGAAATTGTACATGTGTGGGTCACATTAGAATTAAATGTACTTTGTACACTTTTCAAATGTGATTTATAATGTGTTATCCCTGTTAATGAAAATCCGTGTTGAATTATTAGACTTATTTTATGGGATTTTAAAAAATAATAAATATATTTGAAATCCATGGAAGCTTCTGTCACAGGCAGATATGCCTACACATTATCTCCATTCAAATTCTACTAAAATTCAAATCTTGTATTAAGAATACTAACAGGTATAGAATGGATTTTAAAGAGTTTAAATAGAATTGCCACTTATGTCTCAATTTACAGCTAATTATCAAGCTTTATTTAGTTTTAGAAACTGTTTAAAAATATATTTGCTAGTTTAAAAAATTGTCAGCTTTAAAAAAAAAGCCCAAAGGTAATAATAGAAATAATTTATTCTGAAGGTATATCATGCAAAAAAAAAAAAAAGGCTTATTTAGAAGCTTTAGAAGTTAAAAAAGCTTTTTTCCCTATGTTCAGCTGAATAAATGTTCATCCTTTTCAACTTTTTCTAGTAATTAGTCAACAAATATTCCTTCAGCCAGTATCTGCATACCTACTACGTGCTAGGTGATGTTCTAATGTTGAATGTCACTTCTCAAATAACAAGAAACAAACATATGCTGTGATCATTTTGCTTTAAATAGAGTACACCAAGCATGTAACTCCTTTTACATAAAATACATAATTTTTCTCATTTAAAAATTACATCATTCCTTTCTTTCAAGGAGCTCAAGATATTTTTAGAGTCAGAATAACTATCTTCACATTACTCTCCTGAACTTAATGAAAACCAAGTCCTACATACCTTTTCCTGCACCAGCCATGCCTTTCTAAAAATTACAAACAGAAGTAGTGATTATACACTCCTCGGTGAAGACAGAGTGATACAGCACTTCTGCCTGTTCCTTGCCCATGTAATCTCTCATCAATTGCAGAATGGGGGTGGCCTAGCGTCCCCTTTCCCACAAAAAGATCTCTTGTCAAAATTCAGTCTTTCTCTCTCTCTCCCTCTTCAAGCGTTAGATTAGATCCACATCTCTCCCTCTGCTGATACTTAACCTCAGGAATCACTGCGCGGTACCATGTAATGAAATAGGTTAGCCCATCTTGTGTTTGTGTTCAGAACTTGAGCCATTTGGACATCTTTTAAGTGTATGGCTTATCCCATCATTAGCCAGAATGCTGAGATCTTTCTCAGTAGCAGCTGACACCTTATAGTCACGCCTCCAAATGTTTTGGGGTTGATGACATGTGAAATTCAGACGTGTGAGGGTTTTTACCCCCTTGTTCTAATAGTTAACCTAGGCATCAATGTTTTTGTCGATGTTTTCTGCTCTCTGTTCAGCCTTAGCCTGTTGGATAGAGTACCCCTAAACTTCTCAGAGACTTACAACGTTAGTGTTTTTCTCTGATCCCATATCAACTTGCACACTTACTTTAGGTTTTTTGAGCTAAAATGACCAGCTGTTTTGGAGTCACAAAGATCCACTCTTAGTTTAAGCTCACAAATTACTTAATAAATAATAGATATGAATTTTAGTCTAAAATTCTGAAAACGTAATGTATCAGTAATGTATCCTTTAAAGAGCTCTTAGCTGCAAGTAACATGCAAGTGGCTTAAATGATAAGGGATTTGATCATTTCAGGTTGTAAGAAGTAGGAGCTTCAGGTCTGTTTCTGTGTGATTGGCTTAGATTGGTCCTTCTCTTTGTGAAGTTTTCCTTGAGGCTGGTAGAAAATCCAGGGGTCCCAGCCTCATGTGCAGCTCTTGCAGTGTCCAAATGAACAATCTTCTGTCTCAGGAGCAGGAGAACTTCTCCCCAAAACCCTCCTTACTGGCTTACTCTCCTACCTCGTTGGCCAGAATTTTATCACATGTTCATTCCTAACCAATCAATGTCAGGGAGAAAGGGATTAGCATGACTTGCTGAGATAAAATGGAGTATGTCACCTGGAACTGCTAAGTGGGGAGGGGCAGCTTCCGTGAAGTGCTTGAGGCTTGGTAAAAGTTGACATCTGAATAAAATCAAGTTACAGTTAAGAAATGGGTAGAGGAAGCAATGTTATAAATGTTAGCTAGCCAGCCAAATTCACAAAGTCAGAGTGGCATTTTAGAACTAATGATTTGCCCCAGGTGAGCAAAAGGAAGGCTGAGTGTGATATATTTATCTTTTGGATCATGGGATTTTTTAATCCATGCCTCAGCACATTAAAAACAGTGGGTACAGATAAATTTATTTAATGTTGGAAACTCCCACCTAATACAAAGATAGAATTTGTCTTAAAAGAAATTTAGCAGTGTATACAATGTGCTTTCTAAGTTAGCAATTAAAACTGACAACAGAAATAAAGAATTTACTAACCTCTGTGTCCAAAGTTCAAAATATTATCAGTGGAGAGAATTAATTAGCTGAAGTCATCTGAATACATTTTGTAATTTGTTTTCCTCTAATTTGATTTGACATTTATATTAAACCCAGATTTTGAAAAAAAAAATGTTTTTGATGCTACTTGGCATATCTTTGTACTACATTATGTGTTGCTGTAGAATTTACAAGATCAACATTTAGATGTCACCAGAGAGACATACATCCATGTACTGTGATAGACATTATCAGGCACTCCCAAAGTAGCAGCAGCTATTTACATTGAACTTAAATAGACAACTATGGAAATGTCAGGAAGCATTACATTTTTGGAAGTTGGAAACATTGAAGAGAATTAGGCTTTTCGTTTTTGATTTGCATTCAAGTGACCAAAAAGTGTCTTTTGTGTTAGAATGATTCTGGACGGGCAGAGCAGATACTAGGTAGCTAGACATCTCAAACCATGCATCACAGACCTGTAGAGCATCATGAAATCAACTTAAGGGGTCATCACCACCATTCTTTTTACCTTCTATTATTTAGTTAAAAAAAAAAAAAAAACCCAGAAAATGTGAGAGAGTATTATGCATAGCTGGAGTAAGAGTAGATCCATTTCATTTGAACTTAATCTTTTATTATGGAAAAGTTCAAGCATGTACAAAAGTGGAGAGAATAGTATAATGAACCCACATATGTTCATCACCCAGATCCAACAGTTGTCAAGATTCGTGCCATACCAGTTTCCTCTCTTTTTTGGCCGATGATATTTTAAAGTGAATCCCAGACATTACTTCATTTTAGTCTCATATATTTCAGGATGTATATATTTTTTAAGTATGTGCATTTTCTTTCAAAACCACAATGTAATTGTTATCAATCCTGATAAAATTAACAATATCATGTAACAGCCAATCTCCAAAATACCCAAATATCCTAATTTCCCCTATGAACTCTTTTTAAAAAATTTTTTTATTGGAGTATAATTGATTTGCAATGTTGTGTTAGTTTCAAGTGCACAGTAAAATCAATCATTTATACATATACATATTATCTACTCTTTTTTTAGATTCTTTTCCCATATAGGTCATTACAGAGTATTGAGTGGAGTTCCCTGTGCTATACAGTAGGTCCTTATTAGTTATCTATTTTACATATAGTGCTGTGTATCTGTCAATCCCAATCTCCCAGTTTATCCCTCCCCCAGCCTTACCCCCTGGTACCCATAAGTTTGTTTTGAACATCTGTAACTCTATTTCTGTTTTTGTACCATTTTTTTTTTAGGTTCTGCATGTAAGCAATAACATATATTTGTCTTTCTGTGGCTAACTTACTTCACTCAAGATGACAATCTCTAGGTCCATATGCGTTGCTGGAAATGGCATTATTTTGTTCCTTTTTATGGATGAGTAATATTCCATTGTGTATATGTACCACATCTTCTTTATCCATTCTTCTGTTGATGAACATTTAGGTTGCTTACATGTCTTGGCTATTGTAAATAGTGCTGCAGTGAACATTGGGGTGCATCTATCTTTTTGAATTACAGTTTTCTCTGAATATATGCCCAGGAGTGGGATTGCTGGATCATATGGTAGGTCTGTGTTTAGTTTTTTAAGGAATCTCGATATTGTTCTCCATAATGGTTGTACCCATTTACATTCCCACCAACAGTGTAGGAGGGTTCCCTTTTCTCCACACCCTCTCCAGCGCTTATTGTTTGTAGATTTTTTTGATGATGGCCATTCTGGCCAGTGTGAGGTGATACTTAATTGTAGTTTTGATTTACATTTCTCTGATACTGATGTTGAGCATCTTTTCATGTGCTTTTTGGCTATCTGTATGTCTTCTTTGGAGAAATGTTATTTCGATCTTACGCCCATTTTTTGATTGGGTTGTTTGTTTTTTAATATTGAGCTGCATGAGCTGTTTGTATATTTTGGAGGTCAGTCCCTTGTCGGTTGCTTCGTTTGCAAATATTTTCTCCCATTCTGTGCGTTGTCTGTTTTGTTTTTGGTTTCCTTTGCTGTGCAAATGCTTTTGAATTTAATTAGGTCCCATTTGTTTATTTTTGTTTTTATTTTCATTACTCTAGGAGGTGGGTCAGAAAAGATATTGCTACGATTTATGTCGGAGAGTGTTCTGCCTATGTTTTTCTCTAAGAGTTTTATAGTATCCAGTCTTACATTTAGATCTTTGATCCATTTTGAGTTTATCTCTGTGCATGGTGTTAGTGTTCTAATTTCATTCTTTTACATGTAGCTGTCCAGTTTTCCCAGCACCACTTATTGAAGAGGCTGTCTTTTCTCCATTGTATATTCTTGCCTCCTTCATCATAGACTAGGTGAACTCTTTTTTAAAAAATCTTTTTACGGTGGGTTTATTTGAAATGTAAAACTTTTATTTATCTGTCTATCAGTGGTAAGTCACAATGTGAAAAAAATTTCTTAATGTGGGTTGCGATCAAAAACATTCTGGAAAGTTATTGTTGAGCGCATTGACATATTTTTGTTGGGAACTCAAGAGCAAGCTTTTCTTTTTGTAGACAGGCAGTTTCTATACATGCCAAAAGATAGCATAACGTTAAAATTTCAGCCATCATTTGCTTGTTTCTTCTATGTGGAGCTTTGAACATGCTTTGGCTCTTTCTTTTTCCAAATGAAGTATCATAAGTTTCTTATTTTATGAATACACGAGCTATTCATTCTAAGAGGCTATTGATCTGACTGTTAGTGGGAAGTGATTAAGTAACTCAGACTAGAGGAGACGCAGCCTCAAGTTTGCAGTCTCATTCTCAAGCAATGGATTTAGAGCCTTATTTACCACTAAAACAAAACCAAACCAAAACCAAAACCATTATTTGGGGCAAGGTGGCAAGGTCAAGTGTTTAGTTATGTGATATATTATTCTCTTCACCTTTCTCTAGGTCAACAAATTAGAAAACAGCGAGAAAAAAATATTTTTTTTCCAGCTATTGTGTTCTCAAAGGCCCATTGAAATGTTAGCATTCTACCTTTCCAGCCACAGGACTTTGGCATATGCTGTTTCATTTATCAAGAGGAATTAACTTCTGTACCACTGTTGCTTCTCCTAGTTTTTTTTCTTTCCTTCCTTTAAATCTCAGTCTCCCCTTCCCCAGAAAAATCTTCCATGACCTTCTAAAGTCATATTCCTCCATTATGTGCTTAAACCACCTTGGGCCATCCTTTTGTAGGACTTACTAGCGCTGTGGTTTACATTTCTTTGTTTTGGTAATCCATCTGGTATCTCTTTCCCTTCCTCGTCTGTCAGCTCCACGAGAGTGGGGATTGTCCTTGCTCATCACTGTAGTCCGAGTACATAACACAGTTGAGCTCAGCACAAGTTTGGTGAGTGAATGACATGCTGACTAATGGACTGAGTGCTGTCACCATAAAGCAGTTAATTATGCAGGCTGAAAACATCTTTATAATTAAGCATCCTTGTCTGTCTTTCAACTTTCAGTTTTTTCCTGGAGTTTGAAAGAAGTAGGGCAGGGGTAATTTAATAGGTGCCATCTTCAGCCTCTGTTGTTTTTTATGATGTCTAAAAGAATATAATGATTTTTAAAAGAAGAATAATGATTTTAGCAGGACAGCTTTTGTACATTGTGAAAGGTGCTTACAGGCAGTGACTGTTTTGCGAGGCTTCAGGAGAATGTAATGATTTCAAATACGTTGTAAAAATGTGTAAGGTCAGTCCTAGTTATTGAGGAATTTCCCGTAGTTCTCAAAGCTACAAATTACACTAGAGAAATGATGAGCGGTGTGGAATCATTGGATACAGTCCATGAGACTTAGCCAGGTAGACAAGCCTGTTCACAGCTTGCCCCAGGCACCTCTCTAGTCACAATTACTGCCACTACTTGCCTCAGTCTAACTGCTCCAACAGTATGTATTTATTTGTTCTTAAAATATGCCAGACAGTTTCAGGCTTTCCTCTGTTAGTTTTGCTCTGAACACCAATCCTATCCCAATTCACTCAGCTAATTTCCTTATATGTGCTTTCAAATGTACATATTCTTTTCATAAATTACCTATGAAATATTAAAGTGTTGCATATAAAGATGAGGTCCCCTTGGACAACTTACTTGCTTTTGTGCCCTCCAGCATACAAAAACATGATTTCCTTGTGAGACGTGTAGTAATCCTGTGTGTACACTCTTTTAATAGAAATGATACAGTGAATAGTGCTGCATATTGCCTTTTTCACTTATAAGTGTGTCTTGGAGAGGTATCCATGTTGTTATATGTGCATCTATCTCATGCCTTTTAATGGTCGTATATTATCCCATTATATGAATAGATAGTGAGCTTTTCCCCATTTCTCTACTGAAGAGAACCAGGTTGTTCCTAATCTTTCTAAAACTACAAACCAAGCTTCAGGCAGCATTCCTATATATGCCTCTTTGCCCAACCGTATGAATGTTTCTCTAGAATATAACTGGAAACGTTGGGTCCGAGGGCGTGTGAATGTGGGGCTTTTATAGATACTGCAGAATTGCCCTGCAAAGTGGCTCTCCTCTTTATGCTCATAGCAGCGGCGTATGAGAGGACATTTCGCCCATATTTTTACCAACACTGAATGAGGTCAAAATTTATTAATTTTTCCAACCTGATGGGTGAGGAATGGTGTCTTGGCCTAATTCACATTTCCAGGATTATCCCTGAGACTTGGCATTATTTGCTGCCTGGGGTGGCGGCTGTCATCTCCTCTTCTGTGCCTCTTTTGCTCCGGGCTGCCCTGTCTGGCTGCTGCTTGTTTGGGCCCTGGTTCCGTGCTGTGGCTTCTCTGCTCTCTGTGGCTCTTTGTTGGTTTTTCCTCCCTTTTTTTGAGCAGGGTTATATAGGTATTAACTCCTTTCTCTTTCACTTTATTCAAATAATATTCCTCAAGCACCTGCTAGGTGCCAGGCACTGCAGTAGGGGCCGATGATAGGGTGGTGACAGGACAAGAGTCTCTGCCATTAGGGAGCTTGCATTTCAGTGGGAGAAAGAGACAGCATATAAAGGGTAAGCAGTACAATGTCATGTCCTGTGACGATAAGGCGGACGAGATGATGGAGGTTATGGGCATAAGGGAGAGTCTTATTTCGGAGAAGATGGTCAGGAAGGCCTCTACTAAGAGGTGAGATTTGAGCAAAGACCTGAATGAAGTGAGGGAGAGAAGAATCTTCCTAGGAGAAGTATCAACAAGTGCAGAAGCACCGAGGTGAGAGTAAAGATGGGGAAGGAAGTTGGTGTTGCTGGAGCTCAGAGGTCAAGGGGCAGAATGTAGGAAATGATGTTGAAAAGGTCAGATGCAGATCGTGGAGGACTTGGAGGTCCACGATAAAGGCTCTTTTATTTTATTTCCAGGGTAAGGGCATGCCTTGGAGGTTTGTGGCTGGAACAGTGTCATTTAGTGGAAAGAGGGACAAGTGTGGGAGTGTGCAGAACAGTCAGGTGGGTATTGCCGTCGTCCAAGAAAGGTGTCTGGGATCACGGTGATGGAGGTAGCAAGGAGGGGTCAGAGGTGGGACATATTTTGGGGGTGGAGCCAGCATGACTTGCTGATGAATTATATGTATGTGGTGGGCTCGGGAAAAATAAGAGTTGTAGGTTTACATGTTTCTCTAGCTTGTAAGACCCACTTTATTTTTAATTTATTTTTTAATTATTTTTTAATTATTTTAAAATTATTTTTGGCTGTTTGGGTCTTTGTTGCTGCTCATGGACTTTCTCTAGTTGTGAGTGGGGACTGCTCTTCATTGTGGTGCTTGGGCTTCTTAGTGCAGTAGCTTCTTTTGTTGCAGAGCACGGGCTCTAGGCACACGGGCTTCAATAGTTGTGGCTCACAGGCCCACTAGTTGTGGCTCACAGGCTCAGTAGTTGTGGCACACGGGCTTAGCTGCTTCGCAGCATGTGGAGTCTTCCCAGACCAGGGATCGAATCCGTGTCCCCTGCATTGGGAGGCAGATTCTTAACTACTGCGGCACCAGGGAAGTCCTGGACATGTTAAATTTGATGTGTTTATTAGATATCCAAGCGTTGAGTGGCCTTAAACTAAAAAATATCAGAACTGAGAATGTATATTTGGTAGTTGTCCCCTTAGGAGAGCATATTTAACACCACAGACTGGGTGTTATTCCGGAAGGAATAGTTAGAGAGGGAAATAGGGTCAGAGACAGAGCTGAGGGCCACTCCAGTATGTAGGAGGCAGGGTCTAGGAAGGAGAAGCCAGTAGACAAGATTGTAAGTGTTCCAGAGACCAAGAAAAGAAGCACTTTAGGAATGAGGGAGGGACTTGTCATATGCTGTTAAAGGATTGAGAAAGATGCGTGTTTAGGACACACGTTGGACTTAGAAGACAAGACGTTGGCGACCTCTACTTGAGAAGTCTCAGTGGAGAGAGGGGGGGAGAAAATCAGAGGTGAGGAAGTGCAGATTGCCCTCATTTACAAATATTGGATACAGCGAGAGAGCTGTCACCATTGCCTCTCTGCTATCTTAAAGCTGGAAGTGTCTTGGCTAATTTCTCCTCTTCTACTCAGAGCTGCTTTGAATGTAGCGCTGGTTTCTTTCTCTCTCCCGGCTTCTTTAGCTCCCCACGGCCATCACCCCCGTTTCCCAGACTGTGTTTGAAGTCCTACCTTGATCTTCTTACAACCCTCCACTTCATCTGTGTCTACAGCTGACTCCCCCGCAGACAAGAGGCTCTGGGGCAGCCTCGCTGTTGTTCTGCATTCATAATCCCTAGGTCATTCTGGGTCTCAGTAATAAATACTTGTTGAATTGAACTTCACTTCCAGTTCTCTTTTAAAAGGGAGGATGAGATTCAGGAAGCTTTGTTCTAGTTAGAGAAGAGTCTGAATTTGATGAGCGTGGTAGGGGGAGTGAATGAAGACAATAAATTCCATTAGATGAGCAGGCAGCTACATAGTTGATACAAACAGCAGCACCATTCCTCATGGCATTGACACTGCTGTAACAGCAGAGTAGGACACGTCAAGGACCTGGTGTATCTATTTTTTTTTTTAAATTTAATTTTGAATGAAGGTTAATACGAAGGTCTTTGCTCAGCGCCTTTCACTAGTGAGTGACAATGATGTTAATTCCATTTTGGACTCAACCTATGAAGTTTATGAAGTTGAAATACATGATTTGTGAAAGCAGTGTTTCCTTTCAACCTAATTTTAACTGGTAATTGCTTCTCTGTGGTTCCTCTGGAGAACCTGTAGGTGTGGGAGTGGAAATAGGGGAGAAAGAGAAACTAAGAGTGCTGAGTCCCCAGGTATAATAAGAAGGGAACCCCTGATGTGACTTAGACAGTCACTTAATGTCACAGTGCTTCCGTTTCACCATCTGTAATTTGATAATTAATAGTATTTGTCTGTAATGTACTTTTCCTATAAAAGAAGCTTTGTTACCACCAAGTATGAGCGTTGCTTCCAATAATTAGTAAGATGTTCTGAGGAAAGACAAACCTTTGATTTCAGTATCTAACTTCTTTTTATCTTGTACCATAAGAAAAGCAATGCCAAATTATTTTATCTGGCTTGTGGCCTCATGCTGTTGCATCTGTAATAAATGTGCTCATCAAGTGTACCTTAATGAAGAGTCTGGTCAAAATGCAAGTCCTAGTTTTAGTATTGATGCAACATATTTATTGAGCATCTAATATCTCCTAGGCATTGTCCTTGGACTTGAGTTTCTAAAAATGAACATGCATCTAAATACAACTCTGAGGAGAAAACAATATTCTCCTCTGCTCTCAAAAACTTACCTTCTGAAGTATTGTGTTGGAAGTACGTATGAAATGTCTATTAACTATTTAAGTCCCCCCCCATTCAGTAATTATTCTCTTCATTGTTAAATATTAGAGTGGATTTTTTTAAATGCTTATAAATCTACTTGATTCAGGGAATTGCAGTGACTCTGAGGAATTGTCTAGTTTAATGCTTCTCAGTAAAATATCATGCAAGACCAATATGAAACTTTGAAGCTTCTAGCAGTTACTTTAGAAAAAGTAAAAAGAAACAGGTGAAATTAATTTTAATAATGTTTAACCCAATATGTTGAAAATATCATTTCAATATGTCATCAATACAAAAATGATTAACAGGCTACATTATTTTGTTCATACTGTCTTTGAAATCCAATGTGTATTTTACACTTACAGCACATCTCCATTTGGATGCTAAATTTTCATTGGAAATTCTTGATTTCTATCTAGATTTCATAAAACTTACCTTTGAAAGTTGTTACAAATTAAAATTTTTTCCAATAATGAAATGAAATTTTTCTCAGGGGCACTAGCTGCATTTTAAATGCTCAGTGGCCACGTGTGGTTAGTGGCTGCCGTATTGGGCAGTGCAGACATAGAACATTTCCACCATTGCAGAGAGCTGTGTTGTACCACGCAGGTCTAATTCAACCTGCTGAGGGAACTGAGTGGCAGTTACTGGCAGACCTGGGACTAGAATGTTGCTTGTAAGGAATTTCATAGACATAAAACCACCGCTGGGAACACCAACCTTTCAAAAGAAAGGCGGTCGAATGAATTTGAACGCATGGAGAATGACGCATTGTTTACCTGTTGATAGGAAAGGTTTCTAAAAGGAATTAACCTGCTTCTATATGCTTGATTCTCACAAATAACAGGATTTAAATCAACGCGCTCATACATGGAAGTATTCAGGATATGTATAGTGGGGATTAATTTTTATTGTGGCAACACGTATGTTAACATAAAATTTGCCATTTTAACCTTTTCTAAAAAAGTGGCTGTTTCAGGGGCTTTAAGCACATTCACATTGTTGTGAAACCATCATTTCCATGTGTCTCTGGAACTTTTTCATCTTCCCAAACTGAAACTCTGTGCCCTTTAAACACTGACTCTGCATCTCCCTGGCAACCACCATTCTACTTTGTCTCTGTGAATTTGGTTACTCTATGTACCTTATGTAAGTGGAATCATACAATAATTGTCTTTTTCTGTCTGGCTGATTTTACTTAATGTCTTCAAGGATCATCCATGTTGTAGCATGTGTCAGAATTTCCTTCCCGAATAATATTCTATTTTATGGATATACCATATTTCAAAATTAAGGTATAATTGACTTATAACATTGTGTAAATTTAAGGTGTACGTGTTGAGTTGATACATTTATGAATTGCCTTATGAGTACCACTGTAGCTTTAGCTAACAACTTTATCATGTCACGTAACTATCACTTTTTTTGTGTGGTGAGAACATTTGAGATCTAGGCGCTTGGCGATTTTGAAGTATTTGGTGCTATATTGTAAACTATAATCAATGTGCTGTGCATTAGATCTCCAGAACTCATTCACCTTTCAGTTACAAGTTTGTCCTCTTTCACATTTCCCCAATTCCCCCACTCCCCAGCCTCTGATAACCACCATATTTTACTCTCTCTTTCTATGAGTTTGGCTTTTGAAAGACCTCACATAGAAGTGATATCATACAGTATTTGTCTTTCTCTGTCCATTCCTATCACAAATGGCAGGATTTCCTTTCTTCTTAGGGCTAAATAATATTCCAGTGTATGGATACCGCGTTTTCTTTATCCATTCATGTGTTGCTGGGCACTTAGGTTGTTTCCTGTCTTGGTTATTGTGAATAATGCTGCAGTGAACAGAGGAGTGTAGATATCTTTTTGATATTCTGTTTTCATTTCCTTTGGCTATGTACCCAGAAACGGGATTGCTGGATCCTGTGGTGGTGGTTGTATTTTTAATTTGGGGACCCTCCAAACTGTTTTCCATAGTGGCTGAACCAACTTACATTCTCAGCAACAATCTACCAGGGTTCTCTTTTTTCCACATTCTCCGCAACATTTTTTTTGTTTGTTTTTCTTGATAGTAGCCCTTCTAACAGGTGTGCAGTGATATCTCATTTTTGGTTTTGATTCTCTGATGACTAGTGATGTTGACCACTTTTTAAGTACTTGTTGGCCATTTGGATATTATCTTTGGAAAAATGTCTATTCAATTTCTCTGTTCATTGTTTTTATTTTATTTTTGTTGGACAAAAGAGTATCGTTTGAATATATTTAGTATTCAATATATCTCAATATACAGATCAAATCGATTGGACTTCGAACTTCAGAATAAAATTAGAGACACAGGTTGAGAGAGGAATATTTGGAGGAAGAATAATACTGACGATGGTAACTCTGGTTCTATTTGGTAACATACGTAACATTTCATTTCAAAAAAACAGTATTTCTTCAGTTACTCTAGCAACTGTGTTTGGTTCTGTGTTTTCGTTCAGATTAAGTAAGTGAAGGTTCTTGGTGTGAAGCACATGAGTGTTTTAGGGGAGAGAGAAGCATGTCCACACTTTACTAGAAATTCCAATTTTCCCGTTGTTATACTATGAGGCTGTTTCTTCTTTGAACACATTAAGGTCATCCATTAGTTCAAGTTTTTATTTAGTTACACTAGGAAGTGTGCTGTTTTCCAAAGTGAATGAATATAAGCTTCCAAAATTTCAAATCATCCAGCTGTCTTTTTGTTCCTAGGTAGAAGCACTGGCCAAGCTCCAGTAGCAAAGCACAAATAATAAAGACTGATAATATGAATTATCAAAATCACCTTAGATCTCCAAACAGAGGTTGATAAAGTAAAACAGCCACCAGAACAATGTTAATTAGTGAGCTTTTTAAATTGCATTACTTATTTTTGTTGTCAGTGTTGTTATTATTGAGTTGGATATTAACCCCTTATCCATTATATGGCCTGCAAATATTTTCTTCCATGCTATAGTTTGCCTTTTCATTTTGTTTATTCTTTTGCTGTGCAGAAGCTTTTTAGTTTGATGTAGTCACACATTTTTTGTTTTGTTTTGGTTTGGTTTTTGGGTTTTGTTTTGTTTTTTGTCTTTGGGGTTTTTTGTTTGTTTTGCTTTTGTTGCTTTGTGCTTTTGGTATTGTATCCAAAAAATCATTGCCAAGACCAATGTCAAGGAGATTTTTCTTTATGTTTTTGTCTAGGAGTTTTACCTCATCAGGTCTTACGTTTAGGTCTTCAATACATTTTGAGTTAATTTTTGTGACTGGTGTAAGATTGAGGTCCAATCTCATTTTTGTGCATGTGCTTATTCAGTTTTCTCAACACCATTTGCTGAAAAGAGTATCCTTTCCCCAGGAGTGTTTGTGGCTCCCCTATGAAATATTAGTTGATTGTATATATGGGGATTTATTTCTGGGCTCTTGATTTTTTTCCTTTGGTCTATGTGTCTTTTTTTATGCCAGTACTATACTGTTTTAATTACTATAGCTTTGTAGTATAGTTTGAAATCAAAAAGTATGATACTTCTGGCTTTCTTCTTCTTTCTTGGGAATGCTTTGGCTATTTGGGGTCTTTTTGTGGTTCCATAGAAACTTCAGCATTGTTGGCTCTATTTCTGTGAAAAATGCCATTGGAATTTTGATAAGGATTGCCTTGAATCTATAGATGGCTTTAGGTAGTATAGACATTTTAACAATATTAATTTTTCTGATGCATTAACATGGGATATCCTTCCATTTATTTGTGTCTTCTTCAGTTTCTTTCACCAAAATCTTGTAGTTTTCATTGTTCAGTATTTTACTTCCTTGGCTGAATTTATTCCTGAATATCTTACTATTTTTGATGCTGTTGTAAATAAGATAACCTTTATTTCTTTTTCAGATATTTCAACATTAGTGTACAGAAATATAGCTAATTTCTGTATGTTGATTTTTATATCCTGCATTTATTGATTACTGACTTCACAGATCTAACAGCTTTTTGGCTGAGTCTTTAGGAATATATATACATCTATATATAGATAGATACAGTTATATATATATAAATTATAATTTTATATATGATATTTTATATATATGATATTTTTAATCATATCATCTACAAATAAGGACAGTTTTACTTATTCATTTCTGATTTGTGTGCCTTTTATTTTTTGTCTTGCCACATTGCTCTAGCTAGGACTTTAGTACTGTGTTGAATTAGAGTGGTGAGAGAGAGCATTGTTTTCTTCTTGCTGGTCTTAGACAAAAAGCTTTGTCTTTCACCATTGAGTGTGGTGTTAGCTGTGGGTTTGTCATATATGGCCTTTGTTATGTTGAGGTGTGTTCCTTCTATACCCAGTGTGTTGAGGATTTTTAATCAGGAAAGGATGTTGTTTTGTAAAATGCTTTTTCTGCATCTGTTGAGATGATCATATAGTTTTTAATCTGTCGTTCCATTAATGTGGTATTGATATATCACATTTATTGATGTGTTTGTTGAACCATCCCTGTATCCCAGGGATAAATCCCACTTGTTCAGGGTGTATGATCCTTTTAATGTGTTGTTGAATTCAGTTTGCTAATATTTTATTGAGAATTTTTGCATCAGGGATATTGGTCTATAATTTTGGGTTTTTTGTTTGTTTTGTTTTCATAGTGTCCTTATCCGGCTTTGCTGTCAGGGTAATGCTGGCCTTGTAAAATGAGTTTAGGAATGTTTCCTCCTCTTATGTTTTTTTTTGGAAGAGTTTGAGAGGGATTTACCTTAATTCTTATTTAAATATGTGGTGGAATTCACCAGTGAAGCCATCTCACCCTGGGCTTTTCTGTGTTGGGAGGCTTTTGATTACTGATTCAATTTCCTTATTATTGGTTTGTTCTGATTTTCTATTCATGATTCAGTCTTGGTAGGTTGTATGTTTCTAGGTATTTATCCATTTCTTATACATTATCCAATATGTTGGCATGTAATGGCTCATAGTAGTCTCTTAGGATCCTGTGTATTTCTGTGATATCAGTTTCAATGTCTTGTCTTTCATTTCTGTAGTTATTTATTTGAGCCTTCTCTTTTCCCCCCTTAAAATTAGTGTAGATAAAGGATTGTCCATTTTGTTTATTATTGCAAATAAATAGTTTTTAGTTTTATTGACCTTTTTCTATTTTAGATACTTTCACTCTAATCTTTGGTATTTCCTTCCTTCGGCTAACTGTGGGCTTTGTTCTCCTTTTTCTAGTTCATTGAGGTATAAAGTTAGGTTGTTTGAGATTTTTACATTTTCTACATATATTCATTTATCTCTATAAATATCCCTCTAGAACTGCTTTTGCAGCATCTCATAGGTTTTGGTGTATAGTTTGTATTTTCATTTGTTCTGAGTTTTGTTTTTTTTTTTTTTTTTTTTTCATTTCTCCTTTGATTTCTTCTTTGACCCATTGGTTATTCAGGAGTGTGTTGTTTAGTTTCTACATGCATTTAAATTTTCCCGCTTTCTTCTTGTTGTTGATTTCTAATTTTATTCCACTGTGATTAGAAAAGATACTTGGTATGATTTCATTTTCTTAAATTTGTTTAGATTTCTTTTGTGGCCTATCAAATGACCAGTGCTGGAGAATGTTCTGGGTGCCCTGAGAAGAATGTGTATTCTGATGCTATTGGATGGAATGTTCTAGAAACGTCTCTTAGCTTCATTTGGTCTGATGTATGTTTCAAGTCTAATGCTTCTGTGTTAATTTTCTGTCTGGATGACCTATCCATTGCTGAAAGTGGGGTACTGAAGTCCCCTACTATTATTGTGTTCTTGTGTATTTCTCCCTTCAGATCTGTTATTATTTGCTTAATATTTAGGTGCTCCAGTGTTGGGTGCATATATTTTTATAATTTATATATCTTCTTGATGAATGGGTCCCTTTATCATTATATAATGTCCTTCTTTAACTCTTATTACTCTTTTTGGCTTAAAGTCTGTTTTGCCTGATAGAAGTATAACTCTCCCCACTTTCTTTTCTATACCACATTTTGTTTATTCATTGAAACGATGGTGAACATTTGGGTTTGTACCTTTCAGCTATTGGGAATAATGCTGCTGTGAACACTGATGTACAAGTATCTGTTGAAGTAAGGAGGATATTTTTCTGCATTCTTTATCATAAATCTGTCCATTAAACTTACACAGTTTCCAAATTAGCAGTGGAGATGTTGCTTCACTGGACAACCCAACTCAAGATCTATGAATAGAGGGCGAAAAGTCTCTGTTCTAGGCATATTTTCTGAGAAACTATGAAATCTGCTTTGCTTTTTCCATTGAGAAGACATTTTAGATGTTCATACTATGTTAGACATTAGCAGCATCTGAAGATCATGTATCCTTTTTTATTTGTTTCACTACCTTCAACTTCCTGCTCTCATTGACCCCTCCAAAATGTAAATTCTACGAGGACAGGTGGGTTTTTGTTTTGTTTTTTGTTTATTTTGTGTGGGTTTTTTTTTTTTTTTTTTTTTTGGCTGTTTTGCTTACTGCTGTATTCTTGGTGCTTAGAACTGTGGCTACTACACAGTAGGCAGTCAATATGATCTAATGAATGAATGAATGATGCTCAAATAGTATCACCTTTGTGTTTACTGGATATCACTTTAAAAGGCTCTAGATTTGGCTTCTTTTGAATAACTCAGTATTTGTTTTACTGGGGTAGAGCATTCTAGTACAAGGATATGTTTGTAACTGTTACAGACCTTAGAAGTGGTTGGAGACCAAAGATAGACTAGACAAAATTATAAATGGAAATGTCTCCTTCTAATTTGGTTGTATTGTCTCTAAAGTGGTATTGTGTAAAACATCAGAAAAATTTCTACATTGATAACCTAGACTTATTAAGGAGTAATAAAAAATCCTTCATAACAATGGAGGTTAAATGAAACCAGTTATCATCAAAATGAGAGAAACAAACTAAATCATCCCTACTTTCTAAAATAAGAACACATCATTGTTTCCTCTTTGCAACTGTTTATTGATTTGTACTGTGGTCAGGCTACTACTTTAGCAGAGTCTCAGTCTCCGTCTCTGTCTGAGACACAAATTAGAGTTTTTAAAATAGCAAAACTTTAAGACATTATTACAATGTAGGGGACCCAGTCCTTTCTCTTGTGAGCAAGGAAACTTGACTCTGAGAGGTAAGATGATGTCTGGAAGCATTTTTTTAGCCTCTGTCTTTGTTGGACTCGTTTTCCTTGTCTTGGATTTTAGTAAGGTTATAACCTCAGTTCCAGGTAGAAAGGAGGATCACAATGCCAGGTGTCAAATCCACAAATCAGTCCTCTCCTTAAGTGCTGGTTTGACATGTCCCCATGTTTGTCCCAGAAAACCCTAAACGTTCTCTTATTAGCAATAGGGAATTAAATTTCCTGTGTAGAAAATATACTTCTAAATTATGAGAAACAAACAAAAACACCACCAAAGAGAGAGAGAGGCTTTTTTGTTCCGACTTGAAGCTTTCTCAAACTAATTTCTCTCCTCTTCCCCTTCTCCGTATTTTCCACAGACTTTATTTTACTGTTTGAATTCACCATCTAGTTACTACCTTCTCTGGAGAAATTTTGGTCAGCAACTTAAAAAAAAAAATCTTACTATCCTAATTAAAGTGCAAGAGGTCAAAATAGACTACTGAAATGAAGAGTGTTTTACGCCATGTAGGTATTATGTTTGGGCAATTCTTGAAAAGGGGGAAGAACTCTTCAGAGAAATTTAAAAGTTTATTTTGTTTTAAACAGGAGACTTTCTTTAAAAAAAGAAAACAATGTGAATTGGCTTAGAGTAATAAGACAATAGATGGAGGAAAAGAATGTATTTTGTAGATAAGCCAAATTCACGGCCTGGTGCATGAAACTTAACACAGTAAAACCTACCTTACAGTGGGTTTAAAGTTTAGTATCTTCCTCCCGCCTAAAATGGGTGATTGCTTACCTGGGTTTTTTCCATACTCCTTCCCCACTCTACTCCCAACGTGTCTCCCGTTGTCTCAGAAGTGACAAAATAACCTCCAAATAAGTTTAATTTTCAATCAAAAGGGAGGATGAGGCAGAGAAGGTAAAATGGTAGACTGTTAAAGAGTATTTTAATTCTCATCAAAGTCTTAAGCTAGCAAGTTAAAACACCTTGTACACAAGGCAGAGGAGAAGCTGTCCGTTGGACATCACTTTCATTCACACTGCTCCCTACGCATGGGAAGGACCAGATGTCTGGTTTCCAGACTATTAGGCTTTTTTCTGAATACTTAGTAAAATTAATTTTTGGAAGTTTGGAGAAAAACTGCAGCTCCTTCTGATCTTTAGCATTTTCTAGTTTAATAATATCATACACTAGAAGTGTTTCAGCAGAAAATGAGCTTTGACTATTTATGCATTTGCAGCAATCCAAGAAAGGCTGTGAGAAATTCTTGGAACAAGCTTTGTTTTGAGAACCCCATTATTCTAAAAAAAAAAAATACAAATTCATAGTTTTCATAAAGACTAGTGGGTACAATGCAATGTATGGTAAGGTCACTGAATAGAGAGGAAAAGGTCTCAATAGATGACATTTCTTTTTCCTTGTCTGATTCCTACTAATTATGTACAAAATATACATTAGATATGGTATTTCTCCCCTCTTTACAGAAAACAATAGTTGGAAATTCCTATGTAAAGCTAATTTGCCATGAGGAATATAACGCCCTTTAATGGGTTATCCAGGTCCCTTTGGGAGGTTTTTTTTTAAAAAAAATCCATACACCATGTGGTACAATCTGTTCCAGTCTACAAGGAGGGGACTGGGGGAAAGCTCTGTGGGGGCCAGGAATAAAGTCCTTACTGGGAGTTTTTGAGGTACTAACTAGAAATGAGGGAAATGGTACAGCTGAAGCCTAGAAATACCTTCCCTTCTGCTCTAAATCATAACCCAGGGTACATTAATCTTATGCTTTAAAAAAAAAAAAAGATTTAGCAAATTAGTCTATTTAGGGGAGGAAAAACCTGAACCTTTCCTGAGATGGTTAAATAGCTATTCACTTTGTATTTTAATCTAACCTACTGGTGATTTAATTTACAGAACTCAAAGGAAGCGTAACGCTCAAATATTGAGGACGTTCATGTATCAACCACTGTTTAATTTTGGAATGTGCCTACTTGCTTGACACAATATTTTACCATCTCAACAAATGTTTAGCCTTTTTTTTCACTTGACTAAAGAGAAATAAGTTTCACATTGCTTTATTCACCTTCTTATGTGCATATGCTGGGAAAGACTGGATGTTAAAAAAAAAAAACAAAAAAAAACTTCCTCATGTTCTCTCTACTACATCTAAATCTGTTTACCAATTCAAAGCTGCTAAAAAGCCCTGCATTCTCCTGCTAAATCAACTGGATGGCTAGAAACCAAACTGTAATATAACAGAAAAAAAAATATATCAATTTATTTTCGTGACAGAACATTCTTGAGAAGGTATAAAATTGTTCTGGTCCCTATGCCAGTTTTCTTTTTTCTTCCATTCTCTGTCTTCCTTTTTCAAGAGCTTTCAGCTTTTAAGCCAAAAGCTCCTTTTTATAGTTATATAACAGTTCTAATATTTTGCGACATTTTGTATTGTGACACTATAGATGAAATTGTCATCGGACTGACACTCTGCGCTGTTTATTCCTTAATTACAACTGTTAGCACTGTGGAGCAGTGCACTCATCTGCCAGCGCATATTATGAAAACAACGTTATTGTTACCCACACCAACACCCACTCAACAGGATATTTCCAAGATGGTAGTTGAAAGGAACTTATCAGCACAACGCACTTTTTTTTTTTTTGCTTGTCCTATTGTCGTCTTATAAAACCACAAACCAGTTTGAAATTGAAAAATCTTTCATTGTGGTGTGGTGTTGATTCCCTTTACTGAGCAGAAGCTGCTTTTACAATTAGAAAAATTAGAATTTTTTTTTGAGCACTCCAGCAGTGGTGGGTTGAGGAATCTCAGAGCTGTTTTGGGTTGTGACCCAAAGCTTTCTGACTGACAGTTGTTTGAGAAATATCGAAAATAGAAGGGAGAGGGAAGGGCAGATTTAAAGATGAAAAGATGAGAGAGGAATTACTTGTATTCACAGGGTTGGGAGTCTTTAAATAACCAAGTCAAAATCCAGTGACCATTCTCTAATAGGTATCCTTTTCCAGAACCCAGTCTGAACCCTCCTGAAACTGGCTACTTATTGAAATGGTTGCTAGTTTAGTTCTTTCTTCCAGAATTTTTACAGGTTCAATTATCTATGAGGGACAAAATCCTATGAATCTATTTCCTGATCAGTATTAATATACTAAAGCAGTTGTCACTGTCTTTTCATTTGTTAAAAAACTAAAAGAGTGAGCAAACAACCACTTGGATCCTGAGCCCTATCCTCATAATAAAATAACTGAAAAGTGAAGATTCCAGAAAATGTGAAATCAGAACAACTGATGTTCACTGTTTAGATGAGAATGACAGTAAATGATTTAGAAAAAAAACAAACAGCACACAACACTCATTCAGCAACTTATTTAATTGATGGTCCCATCTCTCAACATCAGCTTTCAGCACTTATGTGGGTTTGGTAGAAAGCAAATCCATGAGACTGAAAGAGTGGTGGGTCTCCCCATGATGACATGAAGGTTCCAAGTAGACCCTCAAACCTTCATTGTCATTGAGGAAGTACTGAGACAGCGTGAACGTGTCTGACTCCTACAGTTCCCGCAGCGACCTGCATATTCTTTAATATTCAGCTATACCAAACAGGTTTTGAAATAGTATGCGAAGAAACTATTGCTGCTCCTCCTTTTGTATGGTATTTTCTGCTTCACTTGGATTTTCAGCACCAGTGGGATATGGTGCTCTTCCTAAAAGAAACTGTTCCCATTTGGGAATATATTCTTCTACTGATGCCCAGTAAAGCGTCTGGAAAAAAAAAAACCCAACATCCAAAAGTAAAAAATCGTTTCAAGCAATTGAACTTGGCTCTTCGTAAGAGTCTAAATGTTTATTCACTTAAGTGTGTGTGTGCGTGTACACACACACACTCACATATATACGTAGAATGCACTTCCTTTACAGAATATTTTATGTTAATTTTAGAAAAAAAATCTGGCTACTTACTAGTGTTAATTTTCAAATTTCTCAGTAAAACCAGAGCCTGGCAGAATTACAGCTTTTACAATTTTATTGTGATTTTACACGCCCTCTTGTGGCCAATCTTGTGATTATTACCAGTAGTATCACTTATGGCTACACAGTCATTAAAATGTTTTGCTTAATGTTTCCAATCCCATACCAAATGATTCCCCATACTAAAATTATCACAATGAAATGATTCAACATGAACAACTGCTTTAGAATCAACAGAAAAAGATGTGACCTGGATGAGATCAGGAACGGAAATAGAAGGAGGATGTTATATGATTCAGGTGAACTGACCCCTTAATTGTAGGGAGAAAAACATTAAAAATAGGCATCCGCTATATCTTTTAGGAGAGCACTTGATATGGCAAATTGTAACTTCTTCCCACTTTTTTTTTTTTGGATAATGACAAAATAATAGCAACATCATCTTGCTATTTTTAATTCCAATAACTTGGACATTGAGATGCTGTGCTCCCGCAGTCTGTAAGCTATAGAAACTGACACTGCCTTGCTGTATTGTGTCTGTGAGCTTGGATGGGTTCTCGGTTGAGGGCCCTAAGGAGGCCAAAGCCAAGTAAGCTGCCAGAAGCTCTGTGTCATAGGGCATTTTATATGAGATTGTCACTGTCATCTCATTTTGGGAAATTGAGCCAGAGTTAGATAGCACTGGGGACACATAATTATTCACTCTGAGCATTAAAAAGGTATGGGGGAAGGGGGAGTTCCCTGGCAGTCCAGTGGTTAGGACATGGCGCTTCCACTGTAGGGGCCACGGGTTCCATCCCTGGTCGGGGAGCTAAGATCCTGCATGCCATGTGGCCAAAATATAAATAAAATAAAATGCTAAAAAGAAGAAGGTATGGGGGTTCTGAAAGCTGAAAATGGTGAGGGATTCCATATATCTATGCATCTATGCATGTGGTCTGAGAAGTAGCCCGACATACTTAAAATAAAGGTCATCCTGCTGTGCGAGACTAGCTAAGAAAAACACCAAGCGAGGCCTGTGGTTGGGTGTTTCTCCACCATTCACAGTTGGATTAACCCGTATTGTATGGGCCCTGTACAGGCCAGAGTAAGGTATTGGAAAATTCAACAAAGACAAAGACATGCCCAAGGCACAACTTTGTACAGGAGTTTTTTCTATCCTTGATCACTGCCTTTTCTTATTACTCTAGATGACACAGAAAATTGCGGGGCACATTCTCAACCTTTAATTTTTAAGTCTGTTCACATCCCTGGTTAGGCAGCAAGCAAAACTATTGAAAAAAGGTCATTAAAAATATAAAATCAAACTATTCTATATGTAGCAAATTCCCTTTCAGCACACATACATTCATATACCAAATATGGTTTATTTTTGCCAACCGTCTTCTCAATCTGTTCTTGAATTGAGCAAAATCAAACAGACAAAAGCCACACTCTGCTGCATGATAATATGCATTTAAATAGCATTGGTTGCATTTTTGGTGAAGAGACTGAGCTGCTACTTCTAACATCAGCCAACAGGAAAAGCATTTTGGTTAGGCTGTCATCTTAAGATTTAGTGCATATTGTCTGTTAGGATTTCACAAGAGAGTTGTTTCTAAGTGGCTCGGTGAAAAGACACAAGGTCTTGATAAAATTTTCACTTGATATAAAAATGTTTTTAAAACCAAGATACTTACGGATTACGTACAAAGCATGGTAATGTGGACATAGATCAGTCAGACATCTTGTTTATTTTACTGAATGAAGGAATCTGGGAAATACGCACAGCCACTTAAAATGCGCTACTAACAGAAGAGGGTCTCTCCTTTTTTGTTGTTGTTGTTTTTTGAGGGTCTCTTCTTTTACATTTGTTCCTTAAGAGTCTCACCTCAAGAGAAGCCACCTCAGGAGGTGGAACTGGATGAATCTGGGTCTGTAGAGACATCTCTGCTGCTTCTATATCCTGTAACAGATAGAAACACTTTCAAAACAAAATGTATTTAAATAACACACACAAGGGGCACCTGTGATAGCAATACCTATATCCCAGATCTCTCGTTTCAGCTCTCCTCTGGATACACGGTCTGAACTGCTGGAGAGACACTGACAGAGAACCGATCATTGCTTAATGAACTGGTTTCAAATAGAGAGTGCAGGGTTTCTTGTTTTAAAATAAAAGGCAGGGGGTGGGGGGGGTGCTCCTGAGTTCTGCCTTTTTCATTTTAAGTAGTTAGTAAATGCCAATAATTCCTGGAAAAAGAACTTCCTCTAATACTGCTCAGAGTACTAACTTAGCTTTAAAATCCTTTAAAAACAGCCACATGGATAAAATAGTCAAATATTCAGATACTAAAAACAGTCAGATACTCAGACCCACGCTAGGCTAACCCACAGAGTGAAGAGTTCTCGTCTGTCCAGATCACACATGTGGTATATTAATGACACACATTTCATTTGTGTGATATTCCATCTTAAAATTTTATACCTAGGCAAATATTCCCTGTATTTAAAAGCTCCATGAGATACCTGCAGACTTTGCAACAAGAACCTTTCACTATACTATCTAGATTTCTAATACCAGCTTTTTAAGCCATTCTCAAAGGCAAGTCTTATTGCTAGGCAGTATATCCTTCAGCTGATGGCATCAAGCACCATGCCTTACTTTGTAGCTGAACGTGGAGATGTTTGTGTTTTCTCTTATGGCTGTAGATACATGAGCATTTAAGGTTGATTCATACTATGGTAAAGATTTTATCTAGATCCATACATAGAGTTCACGGCCAGAAACGTAAGACTTTGCAAGTTGTTAGAGAAATATTTGAGCCCTGTTTAGTAAATACTCCCCAAATCAGCACCTATGGTGTCTTGTGCATCCTTAGGTTTGTCAAGTTCATGGGCTGTTGGTTGAAGGTCATGTGAATGTTGTCTCTCCTTTGAGCTTAGTGAGCTGATAGAAAAGAGGAAGTTCTTTGATCCACATACAAGCACTAGAGCGATCTAAGTACAGGGCTGTTGGACAGACGGAGAGCGATGGAAAAGGGCGTGGGAGTGGGGTGTGAAGAAGCCAACGCTGAACAGGAGAAAAGAGGGAGCAGATGGCAGCGGCGGGAGCAAGGGATGGGTGTGAAATGGAAAAGGGAAAAACAGGAAATTCCCTAAAGGAACTCCCCAAAGTTGCACAACCATGCTTGCACCTGCTGTCTAGAGGAAGGTGACTTGAAGGGGAAAGACAACCATTTAGGGATTAAAAGCCCATCTATGAGCAGGTCTATCCCATACCAGAAGTTCAAGGCCAAGAATGAGGCTTAAAGAGCCTTCGATGCAGATGATACAGCAGATATGGGAGACTGACTATTCTGATTACACTGAGATTTAACCAGGGCCCGGAAGAACCACTTTTTCTTCCAGAAATCAAACAATAAAAATCATAACTCCAATTTTACCATTATTCTAAGTGCAGTTACAAAGTTATCTTAACTGGGAGATCTGGGTGCCACTAGCATCAACAGGCAAGATTACACATTTTTCTTAAAGATCAGAAAATAAGGATACTGAATATCTCGTAGAAAAGAGCAGACTTGCAATGCAAAGGGCAGACAGGAGGGAAGCGTGGCCTAGAAAGGCAGGTCTAAGCCTCACCTGACTGTCATCTCTGCAGCATTTCCACAAGGGATCATCACCCCTGCAGAGAACGTCTTCCTTAGCTTAAGTCCTGTTTCACTTCCTTACATGTTTTGCTTACCTCTTGGACTCCTTCTCCTTGGCTGGTTCCTTTTTCTCTCGTTAATCCGCAGTGTGGGCTTCTTGAAATCTGGGACATCTGTCCCCATATTTTTCCTTTTTCTCCCTCCAAGATGGTCCCTGATCTAGCGTCAGTTATTACTGTAGAGGGACGGCTGACTTTGCCTCCTAGCCCTTACTTCTCAACCTGATAGAACTAAACTCCTCTTTTCCCACTGAACGGATTGACTGTATAGTAGTGGGAATTCTATCCACTCAGATGCCTATGCTGTGTCCTCTAACTCCAACTCTTCTTATTCCTGCCTTTTAAAAATTCAAAGCTCCCTATATTGTTCCCTCAGGATATCTCCTCGAGGCTTTCCATGTCATTCTCAATGCTGTGCCCTTACAAGTACACTGATTCATTCAAAAATTACTTAACACTTGTACTCACGCCTAGACCATATCTCACTGTAATCCATACCTAACATGGAACTGATTAGTTTTGCTAAAGCTACCTTAAATGTGTCCTCCCCTAGATTAAAAAAAAAAATTGTACCCACAACAAAGAGGACCAAGTACACCTTCCTTAGCCTGACTCAAAATCTCGACAGTTTGACCCCAGCCTCCTATAGCAAGTTAAATCCTAATACTTCCATATAAGAACCTTTCTTTTCACTATATACTGCCTAAAGGTAAGAACTGTGTCTCATATACAACCTTTAAACATCCGAGAATCTAACAAAGTGCAGGCTATGTACTAAGTACTTAAATATACATTAAATAAACACAGACTGAGGTGCCAAAGTTTCCTGAGTATAAACCAAAAACTTGAAAAAAAATTTTTTTAAAGGCACCCAAGGGGGTAGGAGGAGAAAATTAAAAAAGAGGAGAGGAAGAGAGACTAGCTGACCAGCTTTACCTGACTGTACCTTGTCTTGTTGTATAGATTTGTCACAAGACCATTTAAAATTTTATATAGCTATAGAACAAATGAAAAAGCAATCCCTCCAAGCTGAAAATAGAATGAAACAAATCTGCTATCTAGTTGGTGGCATAACCACACAGAGAAGTATATCAAGTGGTCTTAGAACACCATATTTTGACTGAATTTCCCTAGTGAGATACACCCTATGGTCAAAAAGGATTGTAGAAAATATCTTACTGAAAACAATTCTCAGTAATCACATGGGAGGCGACAGTGCTGTCTGTATCACTGGATAAAGTACATCAGTAGTTATATTGGTAATGGAAAATTCTTTGGGAACAGATTTTTGGTTTGAGAAAAAGATGTTAGAGGTATAAGATCCATGATTTTTTAGGTTAAAAGTCTTGCAAACTGGAATTCTGGAATTTCTGATATGAGCTCTTGATGTATTTTATCTTAAAAAAAAGTTGCAATAAATTTGAGAATAAATAGGAATAAAAGCTGAAATGGATTGAAACATTTCAGATCCCAGACATCTCAGAAACAAACAAAAAAACAACCAAAACCAACAACACCTAACTGGTCACTTTTGGAGGATACTAGAGAACCAACCAATTATTTTGGAAACTAAATAGAGAGAATCAAGCATTCATCATGCCTTTTCTTCTATGAAATATACCTCAGTGTAACCAAATAATTGATGATAGGAAGTTTCTCTTAATATAAATAATCAGCAGTTGAATGAGAAGGAATAAAAGAATTGGAATATTGCTTTTTGCAACCCCTAATGAATATACTTAGGCAATGATCATCAATGACTGCTAACATTCCAGAAAAAGAGAGCCTGGCATTATGAAAGTGTTCTTTCCCAAAACACAGAACTTGAAGCTGATCAGGCCTCTGTAATCTGCACTGTTAGTGGAGTATTCCTTAGCCTCATGTGGCTGCTGACGGCTCGAAATGTACAAGTCTGAATTAAGATGTTCTGTAAGCATACAGTATACACTGAATTTTGAATTTCTGGTAAGAAAAAATATAAAATATTAACTTTTTATAGCAATTACCTTTGGAATATTTTATGTTTGAAATTTTAATAATATTTAATCTGTTTAGGTTGACGTTACTGAAAGTAGTTCCTAGGAAATTTAAAATGACATATGTGGCTTGAATTATATTTCTGTTGCACAGCACTACTTAGATTTTTCAATTATAGGAATGAGGGGGAACAGAGGAACATGTTAAATGGGTACCTCGGTGATGGAATTAGCAATATCCGGAAACTCGACAGGATAAATGACCCAGTTCCTTTAACAAATATATTAAGGGGGGAGGGGGAGGGCAGGGAGTACTTTTAGAAATTTAGAAGACCTATGAATCAATTACAAATTGGATTTTATTTGGAACCTGATTGGATATTTGAGGATTTATTGTTAATTTCTTAGGTTGATACTGATATTTTGATTTTGCTTAAAACAGTGCTTATCTTTTAGTGATAAATATTGAAATATAGAAAGAGGTGTACTGAAATATTTACAGCGGAAACAATGCAGTGTCTGAGGATTAGCTTCAAAATGATCTGAGATGGTGGCGGGGAGGAGTATAGACAAAACAAGACTGGCTGTGTTCTGATAATGATTGCATCTGGGGGATAAGTGCATGGAAACATTCTTCTGTTCCTTCTTTTACACAGGTGTGAAATTTGTATAGCAATTAAAAAACAAGTTTCCCGTGTGGGCGATGGTATAAATGTTACTCTATGGCATGAATCTCTCATCTGCTGTAGGATGCTCCCATTCGTCCTCACTCTGGAGTGTGTGCATCTTCCTCACAAGAGGAGGTTTGTTACCCCAAAATCGCCTTTTTGGGTTAAACTAAATTTTGTGAAGGGAAAGGTGAGAGAGATGACAGTTTATATCATGGAAGTATTTGTGGAAATAAAATCGTCTCTGTCTTCTAAATCCATTATGTTTATCTTACATTTCATTGTATTAATACTAATGGAAAAAATCACTGAGCCTGTTTTCAAAGTCCACTGTCTTCTATATTTACTGACTAAACCTTCCCTGTGAGTTTTCTTCACTACTTATATTCATATTCTTTTACTAATATGTTTGATGAGCTTAGTCTCTTATTGCTCCCCTTTTAAAATCGTGCTTTGATATTTTTGCTACTTTATGTTTTCAAATGCAATTAGAGAAATTTTTTGTTGGGATTTTATTAAATCTAAAAACTCTGTGACAACTGGCTTAGAAACATAATAGTCTCCCCTGTCAGGATTAAGGCATGTCTTCATTTAAGTTTTCTCTTAAAGCTCCCACTGGAGTATAATAATTATCTTTATACCAGCCATGCAGATCCCTCATTAAAAGCATTCCCAAGTATGTATTTTATAATTTTATTGCTAATGTGAATGTGATCTCTATTCCAGCTATATATACAGGATTGCTATTATTTTGCATATATTTACATTTTATCCATTAATTTTACTCAACTCATAATGTACTAGTTTTGAAACAACTGGCTTCTCTAAGTATAAAACCATATCATTGAAAGATGCTGGTGTTACATCTTTCTTTCTGAAAGTTAAAGCTCATGCCCTTTTAGTGTTTATGATATTGTTCAGAACATATGGATAAGGTCAAATAATGGACAGTGATACGGTCATGCTTATTTTGTTACCATCTTATAGGAATGCTGCCGGGTTTCAATGGCACCATTTTCAAGTCCACTCCATACTTAAGTACCTATTCCTGCTATAACTTAACCTGTTCTTGACAAGGGGTAATAGGGGTAGTTACGTTATGGTTTCCTTATCTCTATATTAAGGGATTAGCCTAGAGCATTGTTTTCACAGTTCCTTAGAGCCACAGCAGTGCAGTCAAGGAAGGGCTGAATGGATAGGGCTTTGGGCCAAAGCAGGTCCATTTTTATCTATTTTACATCTTTGGAAAAAGAAAGTTTTTATGCTAAAAAAAACCAAAAAAAGACCTTTAGATGAGAATCTAAGCTATGTGCTTTTAAAAGTCTCTCCCAACTCAAACTGTGTAATCAAGTCCTATTTATTTTACTTTCACAACTTCTATGAGAGAACTACTAAAATTATATCCAAAGTTAAAAGAAAATAATATGCGGGAAAGAAGGACAAAAAATTTGCATGTCCAATTATTCAAAGTATGTTTAAAAAAAAAAAAACGGGGAAAAACTATCTCTAACAGCAAGCAGTGTATCTTGGATGTAAGAGATAACTGAAAAATGTTTATAAAAAGACTGAAAGGAAATATACAAGAATATACTAATTTTAAAAGGGCAGATGATATAGAAGGTATTCTTTTTCATCTTTGCTCTTTCAAGTTTTTTTACAGTAAGAATGTATTGCTTTGATAATTAAGGAAAAAAACACCATACCATACTGGTTTCTAATGACCATGAAATGAGGTTCATTATCATCCTTCTAGATATGACAGTGATTTCTTAGCTATCCTTAAATTCAGTGTCTCCATTCTTGAAATCACTTTGCATCTAAATAGTAAATGAATCTTTCTTAAAGACCCATTCATATGTTTCTTATATGTCTCTCTCTCTCTCTCTCTCTCTTTTTGGCTCACTTTCAATACTATATTATCTCTACGTACCAAGTCTCAACTTCTTCATTTGGTCTCACAATACATATTCAGCCTTGTTTCCTGTGACTTCCCAAGCTAGTTAGCTTAAGATCCCATGAACATTAGTAAGGCCATTCATTCTTCTTCTGGTCTTGGATCTTGCTTAAGAATTCAATGGAATGCCTTCCATCTGCCTACTGAAACGCAGCTCCAGCTTAGCTGCCTCTCTGAGGCCTCATAGAATATTCTAGCTCTCGAAGAGTTTTTACACCTACTCCTAAAGTGCTGAGTATTCCACATAACTTAATTAATGTTTGATCATACAAGGTCTCTATTTTGTGTGTGACAACTCTGTCATCAACTGAGCCTGTGAGCTACTTGATCTAAAGAACTCTAACTTATACTTACTTTGTTATCCTCACTTTCTGCCCAGAACGAGCTCAATAGCAGGGACCCTCCGGATATTCATCAAATACTTGCTCATTAAAAGGGAGACACTTAATATTACCTGCACTTGCTGTAATAAGTAGCAATCAAGCCTTCAAGATGTCTAATTTAGATTTTCTGACTTTTCAGAGCAAATTCTAGATTATCCTATACATTTCCACTTAGAAATAAATATCGCAAACACCATTGGGCAAGTAAGACATATGGCAATATAGAATGCTTTGGTAGCACTATGGCTGTGACTTAAATTACTGTGGATCAAACTGCCAGAAGCTGAGAAGATAACTGAATTTTCCTCTTCCTTTATCCTCTAGTGAGGACAGAAGAGAACTACATCATGCCTATCGATGAAAATATTTAACAATAAAAACTGAAAACACTGCTTTATAACTTAAATAATATTGCCTTACTACCAAATGTTTTAGTCATAGGATCTCTTGGAAGCTTCAATGGAAGCAAACTTTAGGGTTTTAATTATGGATGAAGCCATACAATTCTGGAAGCAAAGTATAGCAAGCAGCCAAAAATGTTACACATATGATTTTACTCCAAATGGGCACACTGGCCAAATGGTGAGGCCCTGCGCAATCACATACTTTGACCACCTCCTCCATCACCATCAAAAGAGATCTGGGAAATCTGTTATCTGAGATATGGATTCTGTGTGTTGACTGCGGCCCCAGTAGGGCAAAATCAGAGTTTTTCAAATACATGATAGGTGCTTTACCGTGTTTCAGGATCTCCCTGCAAATGAAAGAAGATGGAAGATAGAAGCTATGTCTTGTATTTATTACGTTTGCACAAAGGTGACCTTAAAATTCTTCCTGTAGTGATTGATTTTTCATTAGCCTAAGCAAACTTCAAGCTTTTTCATTTAAAAAAAATGAGAATCTGTGCTTCTTGTCCAGTTAACATGGGTTTAAAAAATAGTATATCATTAATTCTTTTTGTAACTCAAAACAAATTATATAGGTCAGAGGTATGAAACTGACTCAAAACCTGTTTGCAAAAGTGGGAAAAATATATTTAATTTAGATAATCTTACCTTTAAAAGACTAAGGTTCCTTTGTAAAGCAGTCTCAGCTGCTTGCATCTGAGGTGCCTTTTCCTTGTTTTGATCTCCAAGTTTATTCTCCATTTGTTGAAGTAACATTAATCTTTGTGATACTCTAGAGAAAATGAAGATTATATAAAGTTTTAAAAAAGAAACATTTTATTGCTTGACCAACATATTGATAAATAACTCATTTTTAATTGCACCTCACTTGCAGTTCAACCCATTTTGAAAACCAATTACTATGTCACTTAATAAGACTGAAAAACTTAGGTAGTTCAGTAAGTCCTAAGTCTTGTTAAAATTATTTTTATTTTCATATTTACGTTTTTCATATTACATTTTCATATTTCTGTTTTTTTAACCTCTCTGGTCTTTTGAAATTGTTAGAGTGTTGAAAAATACTTAGTAAATGCAAACTGTAATACATATTCCTTTGTACACATATTTATATATACCTCCCCACACATACATTGATATAACTTGCTATACGAAACCTTCTGCTTAACACTTCAGTACCCCTGAATCTTATGTTACACATTTAGAATTGTGCTAAACTTCCATATGTTTGAAGAAGCAATAAAAATATTTTTTTCCTCTTTTTCCAAGAGAAAGATGATGGTTCCATATATGAGTGAGAGGCTGTGTTTACACATGCATACTCACAACAAGGTAAAACAGTAATTGAAGACAGATGTAGAGAGTTGTAAGTAAATTATCAAACTGCTTTGTTATATATATAGTGGACTTTAAAAGTTTCTCCCTGGTTATAGGCTCATTTTACAAGGTTTTGGTCTTTTAAATGATCAGATGAGAAAAAATACACAAATGGTACACCTAACAGTCTAATCATTTCCCAGATAGTTGAGGAGATTTTCAAGAAACACTGTGTTGCATAGGGCTGTTCTTGTGGGTAGAACTAAAACCTCAGGTCTTTGAACAGTCATTTTTGTAAGAAAAATACCTTAGAAGGCCATGGCAGAGAACCTGGTAATTAAAGAAAAGGAAAATATGAGAGCTCACAGACAGAGTTTAGAGAAGGGTTAATACTAAATATAAGTGCAGGACTGGCCATATAATTTGCAGGGTCCCGTGCAAAATGAAAATTTTGCTCCTTGGCAAAAAATTATTTGGAGCCCCTTGTTAACAAAAAATTACTGGGAATTTCAAGACAGTGAAGTCAGAGCAATAAATCAAGGGCAGGGCCTGTGACTGACTACCTTGAGAGCCAGCCCTTGGTAAGAGGCTTAGAGAAGTTCATTAAATACCAATGTGGAGCACAGAAAGGTTAAGAGGGAGAATGAATTTATCTAGATATTGGTAAGAAGTAGTAAGAAGACATAAAACAATTAGACCTTTTAATCTTTGTTATTCTTGAGGGATAATGACATTCCTTAACACCAAAATCTCTCAAGTGTCAGAAGATTAAAATGACACACTTACAGATTTTTAAGTCTTCCTGTGCACACAGTTTCACTCATAAAGCCCAGCAGTTTATACACTGAGATTAGCCTTTATAAAAAACTTACATTTCTTCATGTCTTTTAGAAAGGTGAATTTCTTGAGCAAAGAGGGACGTCATCTTTAATCAAGGCTGCCTTTATAAGCCTTCTGCTAAATAATAAGAACATTTGAAGTTATTTCTACCACGTCCTCAGCTTTGTGACATCTGATCATTCAGCATCTCAACCCACTGGTTCTCTCAGAAGGGAAAAACATAACTTGAGCTATAATAGTGTGCAAAGTGAAAGAATGCATTTAAAAACACTTTCACTCACAAGGCATAGTTTTCCATATGCCAGATGCATCCCAGAACACTATGACACAGGTAAAGGCAGCATATTTCCCCTCTTTCTTTCCCCCTACACTTTAATCAAAATTCAAAACAAACAAGCAGCTGGTACTATGAACATTTTATTGAATCAACAGAAAGAAAAAAAATCCACTGTGTAAAATTCAACAGAGGAAAACCATCCCTTAGACACATAGGCAAACAAGTATGAGAACCAACTGAAAACTCATGGTCTTTCCTTTATTGGAAGCCTGCCCAGTTCTGCCATCTCTCTTCCAAACAGGAAAGTATTTTTCATGCTTCACCGCGGAGAAAAGCACAATTACGTCCTTTCAACTTACCCTGGTTTCTCTAGAGTCTCACTTAGGGAGTTCAGAAGAACCCATTTTCACAAAACATTTTATACGATGAGCACGCTCACCTTGGTGGAAGTACCTGGGCTGATACAGACAGAGGTCTAGCGAACTACTTGGAAGACTGTGAGTCTGAAGGCAGATCATCTAGTTGGGTGCAAGAGCTGAAGGTGGCTGCCCAAAGGGAGAATGCAGTTTGAGCTGTAATAATGTTACTTAAAAAACAGGAATGAAAATTTCTTCTTGGAATGGAGCACTGGCTTTCCTAAGTTTTACTTAATTAAGACTGTCTGCTCACCGCCTGAGTGTCCAGCACCGATTTAAAAAAAAAAAAAAATTGAGCCCTTCCTTCAGCACACACACACACAGGGAGCGTAGGACGCTGAGCGCAGCGGAGGGAAGTGGAAACACTGTCCTGCCCTCATCGGGTTTCCTCCTTCAGGGCGCCGCTCTGTTTTCAGCACCGCGGACAGCAATTCCTCGCAGGCTCGCCCTGAGGGGGTCGAGTTACAGGTACTTTCCGAGGAAATCACTGCGGGCCAGTCCTCGCTGCCTTCCTCCCAGTTTCGTCAAGGAAATCCCGGGAAGTGAGTCCAAGGTAACTTCTTTTCTGTTGCGGCCACCATCAGCACCTCAGACCAACCCTGAGACAACGTCTGCCTTTTGAACTGAAGATCCGCAGCTTCTCGGAGTCGTCGGCCCACCGACCATGCCAAACCCCGCTTACACGGGAAGGACTCGGGAACTTTCTTCATCACCCCGCCTCCTCCCCCTCAACAGTATCCTCCCCACCAGAGCGCAGCCGTCCTTCGTCCTGCGGACACTCGGGGCACTCACCCGCGGGCCGTCTTGCGGTGGGGCCGCACTCCCCGAGCCCCACACTGACCTCTTCCGGGAAGGCGCCGCCGACCGTGCGATGTCAGGTCCCGGCGCAGACCTGGGCGTGGTCACGCCGCCATCTTTGCGCAAGCGCCGTGTGAGGTGATGTCATCACGTCCTTATAAAAGGGGGGCGCCCGGCACCACATGCCAGTGAATTGACCGCGCTGAGGAGGGGAAGGCTGGCGGGGGACTTCAGGAACCCGGTGGAAAATCCGTTTGGTGGTAGCTTAATTTCAGGCCCTTTTTAAATAGCACCTGCGTGTGCTGAGAAGACTTCAGAGAGTGAAAATGGTTTCTTAAAAGCCAGACCATCACAGTAGAATGTGAAAAGGGGAAAAACACTTAAAAGTCCAAAGTGTTTCAGTGGACTTTGCAGTCGTTTCCACAGTGCCTGTGGAAGAGCTTCGCCCTGGGCGTCTGATGCTGAGCCTGGCAGCAGAGCTCTGCCTGCTTGTGGGGCAGCCCCCCCGCCCCATAGAGAAGATTACGCTGCTCTTTCACCTCTTGAGGAATGTGTGTATCCGTCGTTGTATTTGCGTGGATAATCTCATTCACTGAATCCCCACAACGTCTGGTGTGGTAGATGCCATTCTCCTAATCAGACAGGCGAGGAAACAAGCTTGGTCATTTACTCAAGTCGTAGCTTGAAGCCAGCAGAGCCTCAGTTAGATTTCCCGCAGCTCTCAGGACAAACATTTGGGAATAATCTCTTAGTGTTGTAAAGTGCATTCTTTTTTTTTTTTTTTAAGAACATTTATTGAGATAATAATTGACATAACAATAAACTGCATGGATTTAAAGTATACAATTTGATATTTTTTTCCTATTAGTAATGTATATATGGCAATCCCAGTCTCGCAATGCATCCCACCCCAGCGCCCCCGTTTCCCCACTTGCTGTCGATATATTCTCTGCAACTGTGTTTCTGTTTCTTCCTTGCCAACCGATTGCCTTACCATTTTTCTATATTTTGCATATATGCGTTAATATACGATATTTGTTTTTCTCACTTAGTAAAGTGCATTCTTAAACATCCTTTTTTCCCCTTGAAATAACTTTGTGAGTTCCATGGTAGCATCTTTAATTACAGAGGAAGAAATTGAGGTTCAAGATGGGGGTAATGTTTTCTTCCTGAAGGTTACTGAGTTGGTAAAGGGCAAAGAGCGAGGACTCCAATCTAGGTATTAATTTTCTTTTTTCCTTCCTGAATATCTACGTGAAGCTTAGCTCCTGCTTCAGGACTGCTGCACTTCTATGTTTTCTTTGCTTGGAAAGCCCCTTCCTCAGCTAATGACACAGGCTCAGTTTCTCATCTTTCCATGCTGCTTTCTCTATGAAGCATTCCCTGAACCTCCAGTATATAAGATCTCACGTCTGTCTCTTCACTATTCATACTCCTTCTCTTGTTCTGCTTTTCTCCAGAACACAGCATCATTCAATGTATTTTATAATCACTTGTTCATTTGTTTACCAGTGCACCCAGACTAGAATTTGAACTTCCTTTTAATAGATATTTTTATTCCTTTTATTTGCTGAGCAACAAGAATTGCCTAACTATATGTGCTCAGTAGGTATTTTTGAATGAATAGATGAAATAATTCCCCCTTTTGAAATTCTGTCATAATTAAGAGAGCTCTGTTTTCAGTTGCTAGGACTTTAGATTTAGCTGTTTCACAGTGTTACTTAGTAAAGATAAAAAATAGACCTCTGACTGGTCATGTGTTCTAGGAATGAAATGGAGCTTTTGTGCAGTTACAAGGCATTCTTGTTTATCTTTTATGGAAGGTAACAAATAAGGATTTTTCTTACATTGGTAATGGGTTGAAGTAGGGAACTGGGAGATGGCCCATTAAAGCTCCTGGATGTTGCTTACGACAGGCTTTGCTCATCTCCCTTCTCTATGTGCATTTGCATCCTGACCCAGTTGGGACAAACCCAGTATTTTATAATATCCCATAGAAGTATTTACTCCCTATCTAAAGACCTGCTGTGATAGCTCCCCTCCTCCTGACATCACCCATGGTTGATCCTTTCTGAGACACCTGGCTGGGGAGGAAGGATCTCTGGCAGTTGTGCAGACTAGCTACTAATGTACAGCTTCTGTATTTATTAGGTAAGTTTAGGTACTTTCTGGAGTGAGGTATTCGTGGTCTACCATGAAGGTTATCGTAACCTGCTAAGTATCACCTGGCCCATAATGAGGCCTTCTCTAAATACGTAATGAAGTTATTACCAGTATTTCCTAACCCTAGACTAGTTCTTTGGACTAACATGCTATAATTGTCCCCTTAGCCTTATTATTTAGAAAGTATTATGTCATTTAGTTATAAAGATGTGTTTATTAAACATCTGTAAGATGTAGTCTGTGCCCTCAAGAGCCTAGAGTCTGGCTGGGCTCTTAAGGTATATGCAGAAAGCTAGAGGATGACAGTTGACAATATAAAATTGGCTCATACCCATTGAGTGCATGTTCTGTACAGGCACTTTCCATGAATTACCTCTTCTAACCCTCATAACAACCTATGAGCAATGATGCTTAACTCTTACTGTCCCCATGTTCATAGCTGAGAAAACTGAGGCTTAGTTTTGAGTAACTTAAATGACTGACTTAAGATCACACTGCTAGTAAATGAACTCCAGCTTGTTTGATGTTAGTATTCTAAATAATTACATATACTGTATTGAGAATGTGTAATTAAAATGTATCATGCAGATTAGAAGAGTGCTAGAAAAGACAAGAGAGACCACTGCAGGTTGGGGTCGTCTAGATGTCATCTTGGGAGACTGAGGAAGAGTTTGAAAAAAGAGTGAGATCTGGAGGTCGGTTTGGTTATTGGGTGTATCAGGTAGCATGTGAGTGTGGTGTGAAATCATCTGTGTGAAGGAAGCAGTGGGCACAGGAGTGTGTGCTTGAGAACACATCTGGGGTGAGGGCCAGTAGAAAGGAAGCGTTGAGAAGAGTGTTTTCTCATCTCCCCAAACTTCGCAGGTTTCATTTCTGGTACCGGAGAATGTGAAGATAGAGGACTGACTAATAAAGAAAAGGAGTTATTGGAGATGAGACTGGTGAGTAGAGAGTAGAAATGAAGACAGAAAAGGAAGGCTTGAGGATGAAAGAGGAAGGACAAGCTTTAGAGTAAGAATTCAGAGAATTGCAGAATCCTTGACAATTTCAAAGACTCTGCATTACTAACAGTAAATTCTGTTATGGTTTGTATAGAGGCCATTTTTTTAGATTTCTTTTGGGTTTACTCTGTGTAGTCAAATATTAAGAAAATAAAGATCTCATGACTGAAATGGAGTTAGTTTTTCTTCCTGTTTCGGAAAGTTCCAGACAAAATTTGGTGAAGTGGATCCACTTGCCTGTATTTCTGCTTTTCTTCACTTTGAAATAAAATCATTACAATTTTACCATTTTCCATAGTTGTAGGCTGTCCATTTTATAATGGAAAAATATTCTGCGCTCCAAACAGATCTGAAATGCTTTAAATTGGCCCCTGATGGGTTTTGGCAAGAGAGAATTTACAACCAGATACCCCTTTTGGATCTTCCGTCAGTGACTCAGCTATCAGTCTAGGTCCAATCAGATACAACTCTGCAATCGAGAAATCGTAATCACAGCTGGTGCCTACACTGTAGACATTCTTGGCTGGGAGAACAAGGCCATGCTGACAAAACTGTGCTCAATCCTAGAGGTTTCCAGTGAACATTCGCATATGCCTTTTCCCTCTGGGGGGCAAATTAAAAATCTCACCAGTTCTGAAATTCACTTGAGGAAACATTAGAATTTTAAAGTTGACAGCACAGATGATAATTCTTAGCAAATCATTTGTACATTGTGTACATAGAAATATATATTTACTCATTACTTCCTAAATTTTAGTAATTCAAAGCTCACACCAGCGTTCTGTCTTAAACTGACACGCTTGCAGCTGTGTATAATTTAAAGGCTTTTGTTTCAGTCCTAATTTCCCAGTGGCTTTTAATTCATTCACTAGTTTCACTAGAACTTTTGACTTGGGTTTTTCTTTCTTTCTTTTTTTCTTTTTCTTTTTTTTTCCAGTGAAAAGCAACTTAGTGTTTTTATTTTTAAAGCAAAATAAAAATCTAAAGCATGCAATCCCTTCACTTTTCAAGCTAGGGACCAGGAACATAAAATTCTATTCAATAAAGATATCATGATAGTGAAAATGTAACATCTGTAAAGAGGTCTCATTTTACTTATCTATTTTTGTTGAAGCAGAAGAATTAAAAGTAAGAAATGACTCTGGAACTTGAAAGCAGGAAACCTTTTCTGAATTTTTAAAGAAGAATAAACATTTCTAGGTTTTTAAAAATCAATGTTGTAGTCCCAACCTGAGGACTGGAACCACACGCAGCATTGAAGTCCTTTCTATTCCTCACTCTTGATGAAAAAAAAAACCAAAACAAAACCCTGTTTCTTTCTCTGAAATGTGGGGGTGCAGTGGAAGGGTCATATTTTCTTTTGTCTATTTCCATGATGTCATATCTCTTGTGTTCTTTAGGGTAGCAGGACTGAAGTGTTTAGAGTTGTGCTACATTTTCATGGCTTGGACATTTAGTATCAAGGAGCTAGTGGACCGAATGACATTTAGACAGGATCTGGATCATGTTAGTGAACCAGAGGCTGCCCCACTCTAGGAACAGTAAGGCAGAAGAACCCTGTCTGATATTCTTTGCAGGCAGTTCTATTTGAAACTCCCCCAAAGCAATGTTTTGTGACTGCCATTCTTATCTATCTTGACCCCCTCTTTTTTGTTTCCTCTTGATGAAATTTTTTATTCTTTCTTTTAAAATTTTTGTTGGAATATAGTTGATTTATAATGATGTGTCAGTTTCAGGTGTACAGCAAAGTAAATCAGTTATACATACACATGTATCCACTCTTTTTTAGATTCTTTTCCTATATAGGCCATTACAGAGTATTGAGTAGAGTTCTAACTTGGATTTTTCTTGAAGCAGGAATTTTCTCTTTCATAGCCTTCCTGGCTGTTTATTTTCTCCATTTTCCCCCTGTTTTGCTCTTATAAATCCTGTGACAGCTTTATCATTAGTCCACTATTGAGTAAGCAATTAAAAACTTTCTTGTGACTTCGCTTGTGGCACAGCGGTTAAGAATCCGGCTGTCAATGCAGGGGACATGGGTTCGATCCCTGGCCTGGGAAGATCCCACATGCTGTGGAGCAACTAAGCCCATGCGCCACAACTACTGAGCCTGTGCTCTAGAGCCCTCAAGCCACAGCTACTGAGCCCAAGTGCTGCAACTGTTGAAGCCCACGTGCCTAAAGCCTGTGCTCTGCAACAAGAGAAGCCACCTCAATGAGAAGCCCGTGCACCACAACAAAGAGTAGTCCCTTCTCGTCATAACTAGAGAAAAGCGCGTGCACAGCAGTGAAGACCCAACAAAGCCAATAAATAAATTAATTTAAAAAAACTTTCTTAAATGCATACTTGACCACTTGAAAAGCATTGTATTCTGCCAGTCCCATCTTTTTGTAATGCTGTGCCACTGTGCTTATCAAAAACATTCAAGGCTCTTTGCACTAGCTAGTTTTTCATCATTATTGTTTGCTCAGTGCATCCACTTGAAAACTTGTATGTACTTTGCTTTGAAAAAACAAAAATTGCAATTATACTGTATTGCAACTTGTTAGTTTTGGGATATAATGATCTGTAAAAATGTCAGAAAAGGCTGTTTTGGTTTAGTGTGTTTGGTACAGATAATTAAAAAACAGCAATAACAACAAAACCCATATGAGAATAGCATGAGAAAATGTTTACCTAATTAAAAAAAAAAATTTCATGTGAATACATTTCTTCTTTTGCTAGAGTATCAGGTCTTATTTTCCAATCTGGTTTATTTTTCTCTTAATTATCCCTTTGATATTATTGCTTTTCTGCATCTATTGAGATGATAATATGGTTTTTATTCTTCAGTTTGTTAATGTGATGTGTCACATTGATTTATGTATATTGAAGAATCCTTGTATCCCTGGGATAAATCCCACTTGATCATGGTATATGATCCTTTTAATATGATGTTGAATTTGATTTGCTAGTATTTTGTTGAGAATTTTTGCACCTATGTTCATCAGTGATATCAGTCTGTAAATTTATTTATTTATTTATTTATTTGTGTGTGTGGTATCTTTGGCTTTGGTATCAGGGTGATGGTGGCCTCATAGAATGAGCTTGGGAGTGCTCCTTCCTCCGCAATTTTTTTTTTTTAATTTTATTTATTTATTATTTTTGGGGGGTACACCAAGTTCAATCAACTGTTTCCATACACACATCCCTGTATTCCCTCCCCTCCTCGACTCCCCCCCCCTCGAGTCCCCCCCATCCTCCCCGCCCCAGTCCCCCAAGGCATCCTCCATCCTCGAGTTGAACTCCCTCTGCCATACAACAACTTCCCACCGACTATCCATTTTACAGTTGGTAGTATACATAAGTCTGTGCCACTCTCTCACCTTGTCCCAGCCTCCCCCTCACCCCCCGCCCCCTCCCAAACCTCGAGCTCTCCAGTCCATTCTCTGCACCTGCCTCCTTGTTCTTGTCACTGAGTTCATCAGCACCACCTTCAGATTCCATATATGTGAGTTAGCATACAATATTTGTCTTTCTCTTTCTGACTTCACTCTGTATGACACACTGTAATTCTATCCACCTCATTACATATAGCTCCATCTCATCCCTTTTTTTTTTATACACATATCCCCATACATCCCTTTTCATAGCTGAGTAATATTCCATTGTATATATATGCCACATCTTCTTTATCCATTCATTTGCTGATGGGCATTTAGGTTGCTTCCATGTCCTGGCTATTGTAAATAGTGCTGCAATAAACATTATGGTACAAGTTTCTTTTGGGTTTATGGTTTTCTTTGGGTATATGCCCAGTAGTAGGATTACTGGATCATATGGTAGTTCTATTTGTAGTTTCTTAAGGAACCTCCAAATTGTTTTCCATAGTGGCTGTACGAACTTACACTCCCACCAACAGTGCAGGAGAGTTCCCTTTTCTCCACACCCTCTCCAACATTTGTTGTTTCCAGATTTTGTGGTGATGGCCATTCTGATCAGTGTGAGGTGATACCTCATTGTGGCTTTGACTTGCATTTCTCTGATGATTAGTGATGTTGAGCAACTTTTCATGTGTTTGTTGGCCATCTGTATGTCTTCTTTGGAGAAATGTCTATTTAGGTCTTCTGCCCATTTGTGGATTGGGTTATTTGCTTTTTTGGTATGAAGCTGCATGAGCTGCTTGTATATTTTGGAGGTTAATCCTTTGTCCGTTGTTTCATAGGCAATTATTTTTTCCCATTCTGAGGGTTGGCTTTTAGTCTTGTTTATGGTTTCTTTTGCTGTGCAAAAGCTTTTAAGTTTCATGAGGTCCCATTCGTTTATTCTTGATTTTATTTCCATGATTCTAGGAGGTGGGTCAAAAAGGATGTTGCTTTGATGGATGTCATAGAGTGTTCTGCCTATGTTTTCCTCGAGGAGTTTTATAGTGTCTGGCCTTCCATGTAGGTCTTTAATCCATTTGGAGTTTATTTTTGTGTATGGTGTTAGGAAGTGTTCTAATTTCATTCTTTTACATGTTGCTGTCCAATTTTCCCAGCACCACTTATTGAAGAGGCTGTCTTTTTTCCATTGTATATTCTTGCCTCCTTTGTCAAAGATAAGGTGCCCATATGTGTTTGGGCTTAATTCTGAGTTCTGTATTCTATTCCATTGATCTTCCTTTCTATTTTTGTGCCAGTACCATACTATCTTGATCACTATGGCCTTGTAGTATAGTTTGAAGTCAGGAAGGCTGATTCCACCAACTCCATTTTTCCTTCTCAAGATTGCTTTGGCTATTCTGGGTCTTTTGCGTTTCCATACAAATCGTAAGATTTCTTGCTCTAGTTCTGTGTTTTCCTCTGCAATTTTTTGGAAGAATTTCAGAAGAATAGGTGTTAACTCTTCTCTAAATATTTGATAGAATAGGCCTGTGAAGCCATCTGATCCTGGACTTTTGTTTGTTGGAAATTTTTAAATTACAGTTTAAATTTCAGTACTTATGATTGGTCTGTTCATATTTTCTGTTTCTTCCTGGTTCAGTCTTGGAAGTTTGTACCTCTCTAAGAATTTGTCCATGTCTTCTGGGTTGTCCATTTTATTGGCATATAGTTGCTTGTAGTAGTCTCTTATGAGCCTTTGTATTTCTGTGGTGTCGGTTGTAACTTCCCCTTTTTCATTTCTAATTTTATTGATTTAAGCTGTCTCCCTTTTTTCCCTGATGAGTCTAGCTAAAGGTTTATCAATTTTGTTTATCTTTTCAAAGAATAGCTTTTAGTTTTATTGATCTTTTCTATTGTTTTCTTTGTCTCTATTTCATGTATTTCTGCTCTTATCTTTATTTCTTCTACTAACTTTGGGTTTCATTTCTTCTTTCTCTAATTGCTTTATGTGAAGGTTAGATGGTGTTGCTTTTCAGTAATGACTTTCTTAAATTGAAAGCTGAGCAATTTGCTGATGTTTTATTCATACAGAGTGTCTCAGTTTTGGATATGAATGCCACTTCTAACATAAGGATACTTGGGATTTGGCTAATTTTCATGAATCAAATTTTCCAGATATAAAAATGAAACAATTCCTTAATATCTTTATATACAAGTCTGCTTTTCTTGGACTCTGAAAAAAATACAAATAGGAGGCCATAGAAATAAACTAGAAATTAATTTTATTTAAGTTTTTAATGTATTTCCCCAAGTCCAAATGTGTATTAGTTGCTCATTGATTTGTTTATACATCAGAAATAATGTTTTAATTAGGTTAAATGTGAGCCTCACTTTTTAGTTAACCTAAAATATTTGCAGCTGGTAGAAATGTTAATAGTACTTTGCAAAATCGGATAGATATCCTTTTACAGTTTTGTTGTTTGAAGATTGATATGAAATAGGGGTTAAATATGTTGGCTCACATGCCTAAAATTTTGAAGAAGAGTAACAGAGGGGAAAAGAAATAGATTCTTTTTAACTCTAGATGGCAGTTAAACACAGCTAACAAAGACCAACTTGTTTGAAATACAGAAATACAGAAGTAATAAAACACACACACCTTCTGTTCTACCATCCAGTTAATTATATTCTCAAAATGATTTCTTGGATTGATATTACTAAACAAACATGTATAAAATGTAATTACCCACAAATGAAATAAATAGTGTAGGCCTGTAATTGCAAGATTTTTTTCAGCTGGTAATTATGGCATACACCTGTGCAATGGTATAGTGCCTGTATTTTATTTTGCCATTTTAACTAACATTTAATTCAGTGTAGTTCTGTTTTATGTACAACCTACTTACCAATATCAATTCAAACCATATGCCATTGGGAAAACTATTACATATTTAATGTCTTGAAAATTTTTAATATAAGCAAAGCCTATATTCATAAGAACTGTATTCCATAAAAGTCCACTCCAAAATCTGGCACAGATACCCAAGCATGTTCATTTGAGATCACTTTTTTTGCTGTGCATTTAAAAATGCTCTTTTTTACCTGTAAGTATTTAATTCACAGTGTTAGCTTATTGCTTTTAAGGTATTAAAGTTATGTTTCTGGTAATATTTATAAGGGAAAGGAAAAGCTTGTCAGATCATACTTTGTTCTCGTGTCATGGTCTCAGCTCTTTGAATAGACTGTCTTTCTGTAGACGTAGAGTGTGACTATCTCTGGTTTAAGATTACTGTACATTGATATGGTGTCTAGCAAATAGAACAAAAAGGACTTCAAGTAGACCAGATTAGTCTAATCTGATTGGTCAGGTGGCTTAGAAAAGGAAAGGGTGTGATATCTTTAAAAACTTTCATTGATTGCAGATTTTCTATGGAATAGCTAAATCCTTTTTAGAGGACTTATTTGATTGACTTTCATTTCTTGCATGTAGCAGTTTATGTCCTGGGTTTATTTCCAAACAGTGGATCAATGCATAGGCAGTAGCTGACGACCAGGGCAAAGGGCCTGCCTGTGAGCCCCCATGCCATATGCTAACAGTTCCAAAACCTTGTAGGCCTTGTACTCAGGGCACCGGTGAAGTTGTTTTGCCTCTCAGCCACAAAGGTATGGAGGTGCAAAGTAGCCTACTGGAAGCTAGATCTTGAACGTCTCAGATCCTGGAATTAGCACTTGCTTTTTGGGTCGGTAGAATAAATGTTAAGTAGGCTTTCTAATAAAAGATGTGATTCTACTGTAGAGAGTTCCAGTGCCCTTGGAGTTATTTCCCTAGACTCCAGACTCCTGTAGCAGATGTTGGTTTCTAATATTTTCTTGATGAATGCTTGCTGAATATAACTTGGCAACATGATAAATGCTTTGTTTCTTTTCCTCTTTTAAAGCAATGTAAGAAGAGTCCTATGTTACTCAAAAACCGAAGTAAAAGAATTTACCCATTTATTTTAGAAAAGTTTCTGCTAGAATTTTATAGTGATTGATGTGATTGCTGCTCATGTTTCCTTGTATGAATATAAAGTTGCAAGAGATTCTGATTCTTTCAATAGAAGACAGAAATTTGGAACTTAATATGACATTTTCCAATTTTCGAATAAAAAACAACTCGCATGTGCACATAGATACCAGTGGGCTGATGGTTTGCAGCCTTCAGTGTGTACCACTTTCATTTTGTAAGCTAATTTTTTAATAACATGTTCTAAAATGTATTAATTTAGATCTTTTAGTTCTGGTTGTCATCTAATCATACTTTTTTGAGGTTACAGTTCAGTTCTCTTAAAATTAGGTTTTGGGATCTTTCTAAAAGTCTTCAATTTCGTTTTCCCTGTCATTCTCTTGAGTAATATATACAGATATCTGCTCCCATCCTTTGCATTTTGATCCTTCCTAATTTCACTTTCAGAGAATAGCCTTCAATCAGGTTTTGGAAGGTAGGTAACTTGCACAGGTAGGTAGGTAGCACAGTAGGCAGCACAGGCCACCTACTTTGGGTCCAAAAATGCAAGTACTAAAGGCTAGCGCAGGATAGCATCCTCATTAGTTTTCTTCTACTTTTTTCCCTTTCTACAGTCTTCTCTACAGTCACAGTGATTTTTTTTTTCTTGCAAACATAAATCAGAACTCGTAACTCTCCTCCTCAAACCCCAAGGTGGTTTTTCATTGTCCTTCGAGGAAAATCCATGCTTCTTTCCATGGCCCTGCTTGATCAGGCTCTGGTAAGGTTACCAGTGTTCTCATCTCTTATCAGATTCTCCTTCCATTACTCCACTCTTGCTAATGCCCACCAAGCTTAGTCCCACGTCAAGAACTTTTGCACTCAAAGTTCTCCCTGCCTGGAACATCTTCCACAAAGCTTTGCATGTTCTTCACCTGTCACTCCCTTGAGAGAGTCCTTTTTTGCCCACCTTGTCAAAAATAATCCCTTTCGCCATCATTTTCTGTCGTCTTAACTTACTATTTTTATAGTACTTCCCTCTCCCTGATATATATTTGCATACATATGTGCATAGACACACAGATATACACATATACATATGTACCTGATATATTTGCTTATTTATTGTTTTTCTTGCCCAGTACTATATATATATATATTTTTTTTTTTTTCCCCAAGTGAAAAAATTTATTTTACTAAAGAAAACAAGATGTCACAATGCAGAAACCCTGTGACAACTGATATCCCAGTTAGGAGAGGAAAAGGCCTCTCAAATCACTGTCACCTCCTGGTTGTGTAGTCCCCACACCACCATCTCTCAGTAAGACTAGGACTCCTAGGCCAGTTGATTCCAAGTCCCTTTGAATAGAAAAACCTTCTCTCCTTCGCCTAACAGAATATAAATTTCATGAGAGCAGGATCCTAATCTGTCTTGCTGACTGCTTGTATCTTTAATACCTAGAACAGCACCTCGCCCTATTCTGCATAACAGGATTGTCAAATAAATGACTAAATAAGGTCTAGGTAGCCACTTTGGTATTGACTGATAGAAGAACGATCTCAGGTTTGGAAAGGGCTGCAGAAGCAAAGTTAGGAAGACGTGGCAAGTTGTGAGGCAGGTACTTCCGTGCTGTATATTTGATATAGTTGAGTTGCTCATCATTGTAGCCGCTGATCCTAATAGGTTTTTTTTTCTTTTCAATTTCAGAAATTTGACTTTCTGTACTATATGATAGAATTAAAAAATGGTATGTTAAACATGCTTTGTACAGCTACATTCTTCTAAGTGATTTACTAAATTCGTGGTGTGATTTTGCATGTGGAGTACTATAATAATATAAAATCTATTAGAAGGTTATCCTTTCTGAATCTACCCTCTCATGTTAACATTTGATGTTCACAATAAAATCCTGGAGTGTGTTTTATAGTAATATTTTGAATTGCTGTCAGATAACTAAGGAGTCAAAGAAATATAATTAAATAATTATTTGTATAGTGTTTTCTTAGCATATCAGTATATATGAGTTCTTGGTAGAGAAGTAATTCACAGTAGACACAACATAGAAAGTATGTTCAGTTGTTAGTGTATTTCAGCATTGTTGAAATAAAGATTTTCTTGTAATTTTTGTTATAATCTAGTTTTGCACATGAACTTTTATCTATTTGTGTAAGACACATTTTCTGACAGGTGGGAATGCTTTTAATTTTTTTTAAGCTCACCATTTTGCTTTCATTAATAGTTTAAACATAGTCTGTTGAGAGTACTTATGGGACTTTACAGAAAGTTCTGTGAAGAAAAAAACTATTTTATATAAATTTATTTGTCTGCCAACTTTGCTATACAGAAATATATCCATATAAAAGTTTTACCTTGACTAAGAAGTCGATCTTAAACAAAACAGGTATAAAAAAAGATATAAAAGTAGTCAACTCATCTTCCTATCCCAGACATTATAGAAATTTTAACCCAATTTATGTTGTGAATAAACCTAAAAAGTTTGACGTTTACAACTGAAAAGCCCCAGAACCTCGCACTTACATTTGCTAGAGAGGCAGTGTGGTGAAACGGCTGTGTTTCCAAATTGGAACATGTTGATTCTAGCTGTGAATTTCCTACTTAAAGAACTGAGTTTCATCATTGGCCAGAAAGGGAAAATATTACCGTCTTTCTCAACTTCACAGGACACGTGAGGGCCAAATGAAATAACGCATATGAAAGTATTTTCAGAATTGAGACACTGTGACATGTAAGATTTTTTTTTTAGAACTTTTATTGAGATACAGTTAACATACAATAAACTGCATATATTTAGAGCGTACAGTTTGGTATCCCAATCTCCCAGTTCATTCCCCCTCAACCCTCCCCGCTTTCCCCACTTGGTGTCCCTATGTTTGTTCTCTACATCTGTGTCTCTGTTTCTGCCTTGCAAACCGGTTGATTTGTACAATTTTTCTATAGTCCGCATATATGTGTTAATATATGGTATTTGTTTTTCTCTTTCTGACTCACTTCACTCTGTATGACAGTCTCCAAGTCAATTCATGTCTCTAGAAATGTCCCAGTTTCCTTGCTTTTTACAGCTGAGTACTATTCCGTTGTATATATGTACCACATCTTTTGTATCCATTCCTCTGTTGATGGACATTTAGGTTGTTTCTATGTCCTGGCTATTGTAAATAGTGCTGCAATGAACATTGGAGTGCATGCGTCTTTTTGAATTATGGTGTTCTCTGGGTATATGCCCAGCAATGGGATTGCTGGGTCACATGGTAACTCTATTTTTAGTTTTGCAAGGAACCTCCATACTGTTCTCCACAGTGGCTGTATCAATTTACATTCCCACCAGCAGTGCAAGAGCGTTCCCTTTTCTCCACACCCTCTCCAGCATCTACTGTTTGTAGATTTTCCGGTTATGCCCATTCTGACCGGTGTGAGGTGATACCTCATTGTCGTTTTGATTTGCGTCTCTCTAATAATGAGTGATGTTGAGCAGCTTTTCATATGCCTCTTGGCCATCCGTATGTCGTCTTTGGAGAAATGCCTGTTTAGGTCTTCTGCCCATTTTTGGATTGGGTTGCTTGTTTTTTTGATATTGAGCTGGATGAACTGTTTATGTATTTTGGAGATTAGTCCTTTGTCTGTCGATTCGTTTGCAAATATTTTCTCCCATTCTGAGGGTTATCTTTTCGTCTTGCTTATAGTTTCCTTTGCTGTGCAGAAGCTTTGAAGTTTCACTAGGTCCCACTTATTTAGTTTTGTTTTTATTTCCATTACTCTAGGGGGTAGATCAAAAAAGATCTTGCTGTTATTTATGTCAAAGAGTGTTCTTCCTATGTTTTCCTCTAGCAGTTCTATAATGTCTGGCCTTACATTTAGGCCTTTAATCCATGTGGAGTTTATTTTTGTGTATGGTGTTAGGGTGTGTTCTAATCTCATTCTTTTACGTGTAGCTGTCCAGTTTTCCCAGCACCACTTACTGAAGAGGCTGCCTTTTCTCCATTGTATATCCTTGCCTCCTTTGTCATAGATTAGTTGACCATAGTTTATCTCTGGGCTTTCTATCCTGTTCCATTGATCCATATTTCTGTTTTTGTGCCAGTACCATACTGTCTTGATCACTGTAGCCTTGTAGTATAGCCTGAAGTCAGGAAGCCTGATTCCCCCAACTCCGTCTTTCCTTCTCAAGATTGCTTTGGCTATTCGGGGTCTTTTGCGTTTCCATACAAATTGTAAAATTTCTTGTTCTAGTTCTGTGAAAAATGCCATTGGTAATTTGATGGGGATTGCATTGAATCTGTAAATTGCTTTGGGTAGTATAGTCATTTTCACTATGTTGATTCTTCCAATCCAAGAACATGGTATGTCCCTCCATCTGTTTGTATCGTCTTTGATTTCTTTCATTAGTGTCTTATAGTTTTCTGAGTACAGATCTTTTACCTCCTTGGTTAGGTTTATTCCTAGGTATTTTATTCTTTTTGTTGCAATGGTGAATGGGATTGTTCCCTTAATTTCTCTTTCTGATCTTTCATTGTTAGTGTATAGAAATGCAAGAGATTTCTGTGTGTTAATTTTGTATCCTGCAACTTTACCGAATTCATTGATTAGCTCGAGTAGTTTTCTGGTGGCATCTTTAGGATTTTCTATGTATAATATCATGTCCTCTGCAAAGAGTGACAATTTTACTTCTTTTCCAATTTGGATTCCTTTTATTTCTTTTTCTTCTCTGATTGCTGTGGCAAGGACTTCCAAAACTATGTTGAATAGTAGTGGTGAGAGTGGACATCCTTGTCTTGTTCCTGATCTTAGAGGGAATGCTTTCAGTTTTTCACCATTGAGAATGGTGTTTGCTGTGGCTTTGTCGTGTATGGCCTTTATTATGTTGAGGTAGGTTCCCTCTGTGCCCACCTTCTGGAGAGTTTTTATCTTAAATGGGTTTTTATCTTGAATGGGTGTTGAATTTTGTCAAAAGCTTTTTCTGCATCTACTGATGATCATGTGGTTTTTATCCTTCAGTTTGCTAATATGGTGTATCACATTGATTGATTTGCATATATTGAAGAATCCTTGCATTCCAGGGATAAACCCCACTTGATCATGGTGGATGATCCTTTGAATGTGTTGTTGGATTCTGTTGGCTAGTATTTTGTTGAGGATTTTAGCATCTAAATTCATCAGTGATATTGGTCTGTAGTTTTCTTTTTTTGTGACATCTTTGTCTGGTTTTGGTATCAGGGTGATGGTGGCCTCATAAAATGAGTTTGGGAGTGTTCCTTCTGCAATGTTTTGGAAGTGTTTGAGAAGGATGGGTGTTAGCTCTTCTCTAACTGTTTGATAAAGTTCACCTGTGAATCCATCTGGTCCTGGACTTTTGCTTGTGGGGAGATTTTTAATCACAGTTTCAATTTCATTACTTGTGATTGGTCTGTTCATATTTTCTGTTTCTTCCTGATTTGCTCTTGGAAGGTTGTACCTTTCTAAGAATCTGTCCATTTCATCCAGGTTGTCCATTTTATTGGCATACAGTTGCTTGTAGTAGTCTCTTATGGTGCTTTTTATTTCTGTGGTGTCTGTTGTAACTTCTCCTATTTCCTTTCTAATTTTATTGACATGTAAGATTTTCATTTTTGAGTGGCATTCATGGTAAAGCAGATCTATTTTATTAGTCTGTATCACCCATAGTCTTGTCACGTGTGCTAAAATATTTATTATAATTTGTGTAATTTAGAATGTGATTCTATCCCATGGACTAAGGTTTCCTTCATAGCAAGGCTCTGGTGTATTTTAGTTCTGATTTATTCTTTGAATTTCCAGTTCACAGATTTTCAAAAATAATATTTTCTCTCATCTCTGAAATAATGACCTGAAAAGAATGATAAACTTATTTAGTATGTGAATAAAGATATACACTTATTTAATGTAGAAATGTAAAATTTTTACAATAAATCTTAAAATAGTATCCTGAGCTTTTTATTTTTTATTAGGCTTTGTGAACTAACTTCCCCATGCTTTTTAGATTCAAAAAAAACCAGTACCCACTTTTAATTGTGAAACTTATAAAAATTAATTCTCAAAAGTCACTGATAAGTAAATAATCTAAACTTAATTTTAAAATATTTTTGAACCCATAGAGTAAAGTTCCCCAGGAGAGTAGAATTAACAAATATATTGGACTTTGAGGTTTTTCTTGGAAGCACAAAATTATAATACTCTTTAATCCCTAGATGAATGAAAAAAATTCAGTTATTTCTGACTTACTGTTTAAAAGAGAGTTGTACTATTTGTATTTAAATTTTGCAGTCATTCCTAGAGACACTTTTAAGTAGAGTGAGCCTTATCCAAAGCTGTGCAAGAAAATTCTGTTCTATCTTTCAGAATATGTATGTTTTCATGAAGAAAATTGAGAAAAGTGACTTGACTCAGAAGAATAGTCTGTTTCATAGTCTTTCTTTGACAGTAATATGATTTTTTTTGTTTTTCTGTTTGCTTTTCTCTTTTTTATTATTTTTAATTAAAAAATATTTTATCAGAGTATAGTTGATTTACAGTGTTGTGTTAGTTTCAGGTGTACAGCAAAGTGAGTCAAGTATACACGTAACCATTCTTTCTCAGATGCTTTACACATATAGGTTATTACAGAATATTGAGTAGAATTCCCTGTGCTTTATAGTGTGTCCTTGTTGGTTATGTATTTTAAATATAGTAGTGTGTATATTTTAATCCCAACCTGCCAATGTATCCCTACTCCCCTCCTTTCCCCTTTGGTAACGATAGGTTTGTTTTCTAAGTCTGTGAGTCTGCTTTTGCTTTGTATGTTCATTTGTATCATGTTTTTTTTAGATTCTTTGTATAAGTGATATCATATGATATTTGTCTTTCTCTGTCTGACTTCACTTAATATGATAATCTCTAGGTCCATCCATGTTGCTAAAAATGGCGTTATTTCATTCTTTTTATGACTGAGTAATATTCCTTTGGATATATGTTCCACATCTCCTTTATTCATTCCTCTGTTGATGGACATTTAGGTTGCTTCCATATCTTGGCTATTATAAATAGTGATGCAGTGAACATTGGAGTGCAGGTATCTATTCAAACTATAGTTTTATCTGAATGTATGCCCAGGAGTGGGATTGCTGGATCATGTGGTAGTTTATGTTTATTTTTTTACAGAACCTTCGTACGGTTCTCCATAGTGGCTGTACCAATTTACATTCCCACCAACAGTGTAGAAGGGTTCCCTTTTCTCCACACGCTCTCCAGCATTTATTGTTTGTAGACTTTAAAAAAATTTTTATTTATTTATTTATTTATTTATTTATTGGCTGCATTGGGTCTTTGTTGCTGCATGCGGGGTTTCTCTAGTTGTGGCAAGGGGGGACTACTCTTCGTTGCAGTGTGTGGGCTTCTTGTGGTGGCTTCTCTTTGCAGAGCATGGGCTCTAGGCTTGTGGGCTTCAGTAGTTGTGGCACACGGGCTCAGTAGCTGTGGCTCGCAGGGTCTAGAGCACAGGCTCAGTAGTTGTGGCACATGGGCTTAGTTGCTCCGCGGCATGTGGGATCTACCTGGACCAGGGATTGAACCCGTGCCCCCTGCATTGGCAGGTGGATTGTTAACCATTGCGTCATCAGGGAAGTCCCTAGACTTTCTGAGGATGGCCATTCTGACTGGTGTGAAGGGATACCTCGTAGTTTGATTTGCCTTTCTCTAATAAATAGTGATGTTGAGCATCTTTTCATGTCCTTTTTTGGCCATCTGTGTGTCTGCTTTGGAGAAATGTCTATTTAGATTTTTCTGCCCTTTTTTAAATTGGGTTATTTGTTTGTTTGTTTTGATATTGAGCTGCATGAGCTGTTAGTATATCTTGTAGATTAATCCCTTGTTGGTCGCTTCATTTACAAATATTTTTTCCCATCCTGAGGTTGTCTTTTTGTTTTGTTTATGGTTTCCTTTGCTGTCCAAAAGCTTTTCCATTTAATTAGGTCCCATTTGTTTATTTTTGTTTTTATTTTCATTACTCTAGGAGGTGGATCAAAGAAGATCTTGCTGTGATTTATGTCAAAGAATGCCTATGTTTTTCCTTGAAGAGTTTTATAGTATCTGGCATTACATTTAGGTCTTTAATCCATTTTGAGTTTATTTTTGTGTATGGTGTTAGCAAGTGTTCTAATTTCATTCTTTTACATGTATTTGTCCAGCTTTCCCAGCACCACTTATTGAGAAGACTGTGTTTTCTCCATTGTATAGTCTTGCCTCCTTTGTCATCGATTAGGTGACCGTAGGAGTGTGGGTTTATTGCTGGACTTTCTATCCTGTTCCATTGATCTATATTTGTTTTTGTGCCAGTACCATGCTGTTTTGATGACTGTAGCTTTGTACTATAGTCTGAAGTCAGGTAGTCTCACTCCTCCAGCTCTGTTTTTCTTTTTCAAGATTGCTTTGGTTATTTTTGTGTTTCCATACAAATTTTAAGATTTTTTGTTCTAATTCTGTGAGAAGTGCCATTGGTAATTTGATAGGCATTGCATTGAATTTGTAGATTGCTTTGGGTAATATATTTTGACATTATTGATTCCTCCAATCCAAGAACATGGTATATCTCTCCATCTATTTGTGTCATCTTTGATTTCTTTCATCAGTATCTTATAGTTTTCTGAGTACAGGTCTTTTGCCTCCTTAGGTACGTTTATTGCTAGGTATTTTATTCTTTTTCATGTGTTGGTAAATGGGATTGTTTCCTTAATGTCTCTTTCTGATCTTTTATTGTTAGTGTATAGGAATGCAAGAGATTTCTGTGTATTAGTTTTGTATTCTGCAACTTTACCCAATTTTCTGATGAGCTCTCATAGTTTTCTGATAGCATCTTTAGGATTTTCTATGTATGGTGTCATGTCATCTGTAAACAGTGACAGCTTTACTTCTTCTTTTGCAATTTGGATTCCTTTTATGTCTTTTTCTTCTCTGAATGCCATGGCCAGGACTTCCAAAACATGTTGATTAAAAGTGATGAGAATGGACATACTTGCCTTTTTCCTGATCTTAGAGGGAATGCTTTCAGCTTTTCACCCTTGAGAATGATGTTAGCTGTGGGTTTGTCATATATGGCCTTTATTTGTTAAGGTAAGTTCCCTCTGTGCCCACTTTCTGGAGAGTTTTTTTTTTTTTTATCATAAATAGGTGTTGAATTTTGTCAAAAGCTTTTGCTGCATCTATTGAGATTATCATATGGTTTTTATTCTTCAGTTTGTTAATGTGGTGTATCACAGTGATTGGTTTGTGTATTTTGTAGAATCCTAGCATCCCTGGCATAAATCCCGCTTGATAATGGTGTATGATCCTTTTAATGTGTTGTTGGATTCAGTTTGCTAGTATTCTGTTGAGTTTGTGTCTATGTTCATTGGTGATATTGGCCTATAACTTTCTTCTTTGTGGTATTTCTGTCTGGTTTTGGTATCAGGGTGATGGTGGCCTCATAGAATGAGCTTGGGAGTGTGCCTTCCTCTGCAGTTTTTTTGGAAGAGGTTCAGAAGTGTTACCTCTTCTCTAAATGTTTAATAGAATTTGCTTGTGCAGCCATCTGGCCTTGGACTTTTGTTTGTTGGAAGTTTCAAAATCACAGTTTTGATTTCAGTACTTGTGATTGGTCTGTTCATATTTTGTGTTTCTTCTTGGCTCAGTCTTGGAAGGTTGTACCTTTCTAAGAATTTGTCCATTTCTTCTAGGTTGTCCATTTTATTGGCATATAGTTGCTTGTAGCAGTCTCTTGTGATCCTTTATATTTCTGTGGTATACATTGTAACTTCTCCTTTTTCATTTCTAATTTTATTGATTTGAGCTGTCTCCCTTTTTTCCTGATGAGTCTAGCTAAAGGTTTATCAATTTTGATTATCTTCTCAAAGAACCAGCTTTTAGTTTCATTGTTTCTATTGTTTCTGTTGTCTCTATTTCATTTATTTCTAATCTGATTTTTATGATTTCTTTCCTTCTACTAATTTTGGGCTTTGTTTGTTCTTTCTCTAGTTGCTTTAGATGTACTGTTAGGTTGTTTATTTGAGATTTTTTTGTTTTCTGAGGTAAGAGTGTATTGCTGTAAACTTCCCACTTAGGACTGTTTTAGCTGCGTCCCATAGGTTTGGGAACATTGTGTTTTCGTTGTCATTTGTCTCTTTTTTTTTTTTCCATTTCCTCTTTGATTTCTTCAGTGATACATTGGTTGTTTAGTAACATATTATTGAGCCTCCACGTTTCCATTTTTTACAGTTTTTTTTTTCCCTGTAATTGATTTCTAATCTCAAAGCATTGTGGTTGTAAAAGTTACTTGATATGATTTCAGCTTTTTAAAATTTACTGAGGTTTGATATGTGGACCAAGATGTGATCTATTCTGGACAATGTTGCATGTGCACTAGAGAAGAGAGTGTATTTTGCTTTCGGGTGAAGTATTCTATAAATATCAATTAAGTCCATCTTGTTTAATGTATCATTTAAGGCCTGTATTTCCTTATTGATTTTCTGTCTGTGTGGTCTGTTCACTGATAAAAGTTGGGTGTTAACGTCCCCCACTATCAGCAATCAGGGAGTCAAGATGGCGGCGTGGGAAGATGCGGAGATCGCATCTCTCCACAAATAGAACAGCTACCGGATGCCAGCGGGGGACCTGAGGCCCAAGCAGACCGCAGGAACCCCGCAGCAACCAGCTTGTGGGATCTTGATACACAATCCCAGTGTCATGCCTGCGTTCCTGAGGTGGGAGCTCTGAAGCCAAAACATTGGACTAACAGGGAAACCCAGTTCCCAGGAAATATCCTTTACCGTGAGGTCTCCCAGAGGTTCTCAGCTTAACACCAAGACCCAGCAGGAATACAGTCCCACCCATCCAAAGTGGGGGGAAAATGAGACAACAAAAAAATATGCCACAGATGAAGGAACAAGGTAAAAATACACAAGACCAAATAAATAAAGAGGAAATAGGAAAATTGACTGAAAAAGAATTCAGAGTTATGATAGTAAAGATGATCCAAAATCTACAAGAAACAGTTAAAAAGGAATCAGAAAAACTAAAGAGCAAACAAACAGTACTAGATAACAAAATATCCAAAATTAAAAATACTCTAGATGGTATAAACAGCAGAATAACTGAGGCAGAAGAACGAATAAGTGAGTAGAAGATAGAATGGGGGAAATAACTGCCACAGAACGTGAAAAAGAAAAAAGAGTAAAAAGAATGGAAGACAGTCTTAGAGACCTTGGTGATAACATTAAGCACACCAACATTTGAATCATAGGCATCCCAGAAGAAGAAGAAAAAAAGAAAGGGTCTGAGAAAATATTTGAAGAGGTTATAGTGGAAAACTTCCCCAGCATGGGAAAGGAAACAATTCATCAAGTCCAAGAAGCGCAGAGAGTCCCAACAGAATAAACCCAAGGAGAAATACACTGAGGCACATATTAATCAAACTAATGACAATTAAACACAAAAAATATTAAAAGCAGCAAGAGAAAAGCAACAAATAACATATAAGGGAAAACCCATAAGGATAACAGCTGATCTTTCTACAGAAACTCTGCAGGCCAGAAGGGAGTGGCAGGATATATTGAAAGTCCTGAGAGAGAAAAACCTACAGCCAAGAATACTCTACCCAGCAAGAATCTCATTCAGATTCAATGGAGAAATCAAAAGCTTTCCAGACAAGCAAAAGTTAAAGAGAATTCAGCACCACCAAACCAGTCTTTCAACAATTGCTAAAGGAACTTTTCTAAGCAGGAAACACAGGAGGAGGAAAAGACCTACAAAAACAAACCCCAAACAATTAAGAAAATGGTAATAGGAACATACATGTCAATAATCCCCTTAAATGTAAGTGGATTAAATGCTCCAACCAAAAGACACAGACTGGTTGAATGGATACAAAAACAAGATCCTTATATATGCTGTCTACAAGAAACCCACTTCAGACCAAAGGACCCATATAGACTAAAAGTAAAGAGATGAAAAAAGATATTCCATGCAAATGGAAACCAAAAGAAAGCTGGAGTAGCAATACTCATATCACACAAATTAGACTTTAAAATAAAGACTATTACAAGAGACAAGGAAGAACACTACATAATGATCAAGGGATCCATCCAAGAAGAAGATATAACAATTGTAAATATCTATGCACCCAATATAGGAGCACCTCAGTACATAAGGCAAATGCTAACAGCCATAAAAGGAGACATCAACAGTAACACAATAATAGCAGGAGACTTTAACACCTCACTTACAACAATGGACAGATCATCCAAACAGAAAATAAATAAGGACACAAAAGCTTTAAATGACACATTAGACCATCTCGACTTAATTGATATTTATAGGACATTGCATCCAAAAACGACAGAATACACTTTCTTCTCAAGTGCACATGGAACATTCTCCAGGATAGATCACATCTTGGGTCACAAATCAAGCCTTGGTAAATTCAAAAAAATTGAATTCGTATCAAGCATTTTCTCTGACCACAATGCCATGAGACTAGATATCAATTACCTGAAAAAATCAGTAAAAAATACAGCCACATGGAAACTAAACAATACACTTTTAAACAACCAAGAAATCACTAAAGAAATCAAAGAAGAAATTAAAAAATACCTAGAAACAAATGACAATGAAAACACAACAACCCAAAACTTATGGGATGCAGCAAAAGCAGTTCTAAGAGGAAAGTTTATAGCAATACAGTCCTACCTCAAGAAACAAGAAAAATATCAAATAAACAACCTAACCTTACACCTAAAACAACTAGAGAAAGAAGAACAAAAAAAAACCCAAAGTGAGCAGAAGGAAATAAATCATAAAGATCAGATCAGAAATAAATGAAAAAGAAATGAAGGAAACAGTAGCAAAGATCAATAAAACTAAAAGCTGGTTCTTTGAGAAGATAAACAAAATTGATAAACCATTAGCCAAACTTAGGAAAAAAAGGGAGAAGATGCAAATCAACAGAAATAGAAATGAAAAAGGAGAAGTAACAATGGACACTGCAGAAATACAAAAGATCATGAGAGACTACTACAAGCAACTGTATGCCAATAAATTGGTTAACCTGGAAGAAATGGACAGATTCTTAGAAAAGTACAATCTTCCAAAACTGAACCAGGAAGAAATAGAACATGTGAACAGACCAATCACAAGTACGGAAATCGAAACTGTGATTAAAAATCTCCCAACAAACAAAAGCCCAGGGCCAGATGGCTTCACAGGAGAATTCTATCAAACATTTAGAGAAGAGCTAACACCTATCCTTCTCAAACTCTTCCAAATTATAGCAAAAGGAGGAACACTCTCAAACTCATTCTATGAAGCCACCATCACCCTGATACCAAAACCATGCAAAGATGTCACAAAAAAAGAAAGTTATAGGCCAATATCCCTGATGAATATAGATGCAAAAATCCTCAACAAAAATACTAGCCAACAGAATCCAACAACACATTCAAAGGATCATCCACCATGATCAAGTGGGGTTTATCCCTGGAATGCAAGGATTCTTCAGTATACCCAAATCAATCAATGTGATACACCATATTAACAAATTGAAAGATAAAAAACATACGATCATCTCAATAGATGCAGAAAAAGCTTTTGACAAAATTCAACACCCATTTATGATAAAAAAAAAACTCTCCAGAAAATGGGCATAGAAGGAATAAAAGCCATGTATGACAAACCAAGAGCCAACATCATCCTTAATGGTGAAAAACTGAAAGCATTCCCTCTAAGATCAGGAACAAGACAGGGGTGTCCACTGTCACCATTATTATTCAACATAGTTTTGGAAGTGTTAGCCACAGCAATCAGGGAAGAAAATGAAATAAAAGGAATCCAAATTGGAAAAGAAGAAGTAAAATTGTCACTCTTCGCAGATGACATGATATTATACATAGAAAACCCTAAAGACTCTACCAGAAAGCTGCTATCAATAATCGATGAATTTAGTAAAGTAGCAGAATACAAAGTTAACACACAGAAATCTCTTGCATGCCTATACACTAACAATGAAAGAACAGAAAGAGAAATTAAGGAAACTCTCCCATTTACCATTGCAACAAAAAGAATAAAATACCTAGGAATAAATCTGCCTAAGGAGGCAAAAGACCTGTATGCAGGAAAGTATAAGACACTGATGAAAGAAATCAAAGATGATACAGACAGATGGAAGGACATACCATGTTATTGGATTGGAAGAATCAATATTGTGAAAATGACTGTACTACCCAAAGCAATGTACAGATTCAACGCAATCCCTACAAATTACCAACAGCATTTTTCACAGAATTAGAACAAGAAATCTTACAATTTGTATGGAAACGCAAAAGACCCAGAATAGCCAAAGCAATCTCGAGAAGGGAAGATGGAGTTGGTGGAATTAGGCTTCCTGGCTTCAAACTATACTATAAGGCCACAGTGATCAAGACAGTATGGTAATGGCACAAAAATAGAAAGGAAGATCAATGGAACAGCATAGAGAACTCAGAGGTAAGCCCAAGCACATATGGGCACCTTATCTTTGACAAAGGAGGCAAGAATATACAAGGGAAAGAGACAGCCTCTTCAATAAGTGGTGCTGGGAAAATTGGACAGCAACATGTAAAAGAATGAAATTAGAACACTTCCTAACACCATACACAAAAATAAACTCCAAATGGATTAAAGACCTACATGGAAGGCCAGACACTATAAAACTCCTTGAGGAAAACAGGCAGAACACTCTATGACATCCATCAAAGCAAGATCCTTTTTGACCTACCTCCTAGAATCATGGAAATAAAATCAAGAATAAGCAAATGGGACCTCATGAAACTTAAAAGCTTTTGCACAGCGAAAGAATCCATCAACAAGACAAGAAGACAACCCTCAGAATGGGAGAAAATACTTGCCAATGAAGCAACAGACAAAGGATTAATCTCCAAAGTATACAAGCAGCTCATACAGCTTAATACTAAAAAAACAGATAATCCAATCCACAAATGGGCAGAAGACCTAAATAGACATTTCTCCAAAGAAGACATACAGAAGGCCAACAAACACATGAAAAGATGCTCAACATCACTAATTATTAGAGAAATGCAGGTCAAAGCCACAATGAGGTATCACCTCACACCAGTCAGAATGGCCGTCATCAAAAAATCTAGAGACAATAAATGTTGGAGAGGATGTGGAGAAAAGGGAACTCTCCTGTACTGTTGGTGGGAATGTAAGCTGGTGCAGCCACTATGGAAGACAGTTTGGAGGTTCCTTAAAAAATTACAAACAGAACTACCATATGATCCAGCAATCCCACTCCTGGGCATATACCCAGAGAAAACCATAATCCAAAAAGAAACAAGTAGCATAATGTTCATTGCAGCACTATTTACAATAGCCAGGACATGGTAACAACCTAGATGCCCATCAACAGATGAATGGATGAAGAAGATGTGGCATATATATACAATGGAATATTACTCAGCCATAAGAAGGAATGAAATTGAACTATATGTCATGAGGTGGATAGACCTAGAGTCTGTCACACAGAGTGAAGTAAGCCAGAAAGAGAATCCCGTGCAACCTATTGGGATATTCCAACAAAAAATCCAGCTCAGATATTCTTAAGCAATGTGAGAATTTTGTCCCAAGAAAAGGTGTCTTTTTTTTTTTTTTTAAGAAGAATAGTATACATTTACTTGATAAGGCAAGCTTAATTTTGTGAGGGAAAGGTGGCACATCTATGTATGTTTAATTTTGAGTATACATTACATGCATGGTTTAGCTTTAATTTATCTTTCTTTACTAGGACCGTGTTAATGTAGTATACTTGAATAATACAGTATTATTTGAAAAATATGGCCATGTTATGAGTTACAGCCAAGGTGAGAAAAGGTGTCTTAATAAATAATAAATACTAAGTTCAGTTTAAGTTTACATGATTACTGTGGATCTTTCCACGAAAAATGATGTTTCATACCTAGTATCCTATTATAACAGCTCATCCCATATTATTTTTAAAAATATCAATTTTGAACCATTTATAGGGTTCATGAGTCATGAAAATGTTAAATATTGGGATATATATTTTAATTTATTCTTAAAAATACCAAGAGTTCAAACAAATACTCATTATTTACTTATTCTAATTATTTATTCCTATTCATTCAATAAAGCTTTGGCAGAGGAAACAGATGATCTTACATATACAGTGAGGCACTCTGAAATAATGTGCTTTATGGGCTTTAAGAATCTGGTTAAAAAAAAAAAACAGGAAATGTCTCTAATTTATGGCCACTTCTTCACAATAAGATAGTGAGTGGCTGAAGAGGCTGGGTGGGTCTAGGGTGAGGAACGTGATGGTTGGTGGTGACAGTGATAGATTGAAAGTAGTGAGAGAGATAGGAGATACATGTCAACCAAGGAAAAAGGAATTATAACTATTTATGTAAGTTTATAGGGTTTGGGGCTTGAGACAGGGCACTGTAGCTAGAGAGAGAAACCATGTTCATCTTTTTCATAGTGCTATACAGTCTTCTGCCCTTGGTGTTTGACATTAATAAATTGAAGCCTTTGATTTCACTTTGCTGAAATGATGAAGCTTTTTCTTTTTTTCTTTTTTTAAATAAGTTTGATAATTTTAAGGAAATGCTTGATTGGATTTTTTAAATTAATTAATTAATTTATTGGCTGCCCTGGGTCTTTGTTGCTGGGCGCGGGCTTTCTCTAGTTGCGGTGAGCGGGGGCTACTCTCCGTTGCGGTGCGCAGGCTTCTCATCCTGGTGGCTTCTCTTGCTACGGAGCACGGGCTCTAGGCGGCACACGGGCTTCAGTAGTTGTGGTTTGTGGGCTCTAGAGCACAGGCTCAGTAGTTGTGGCTCATGGGCTTAGTTGCTCCCTGGCATGTGGAATCTTCCAGGCCCAGGGCTCGAACCCGTGTCTCCTGCATTGGCAGGTGGATTCTTAACCACTGTGCCACCAGGGAAGTCCCTGAAGCTTTTTCTTAAAAAGATAAAAACTTCCTTGGAACGCAACCATCGGAAGTGAAATATTCAAGCTTTAGGACATTGTGTTTATTTGTCCATGCCCTGCTTCTGCCACTCTTGTCTGTGGGCAGGAGGGTATATGGGTTGCTCTCACTGGCCATCTTCATCCCCATCCGTATCCCTTGGATCTAATTTGATGCGGTGAGCTTCCTTATCAGTGAAGGAAATTCCTCAGGATTACTTTTTTTTTTTTTTAAATTAATTTTATTTATTATTTTTTTGGGAGTACACCAAGTTCAGTCATCTGTTTTTATACACATATCCCCGTATTCCCTCCCTTCCTTGACTCCCCCCCCACCCTCCCTGCCCGAGTCCTCTAAGGCATCTTCCATCCTGGAGTTGGACTCCCTTGGTTATACAACAACTTCCCACTGACTATCTATTTTACAACAACTTCCCACTGACTATCTATTTTACAGTTGGTAGGATTACCTTTTAATTGGGCAAGCTAAGGTAGTTGACTTTGTATCTCATGGTTGAAACAAAGTCTGCTAAGCAATTTTAAAAAACGAAGGCAAGCTTATAGGGTAGTATAAAGGCTAGTATTCACTGACTTTCCCAAGAACTTTAAGTGCATCATCTCTTTCACTGCTCACAGCAGTCTGATGAGGAAAACATTCATTTCTCTCTCTTACAGATAAGAAAATGGTACTTAGAAGCGAAGTCACTTGCTTCAAATCACCCAGTAAATTACTGGGGATTTCTCCTTGGTGCAGTGGCAGAATTGACTAGAACCTTTGGCTGTTTGATGCCATAGTCCTCATTCTTTAACATTTTTTCCCTTATGGGAAAATGCTTCCTAAGTTCCAATCACAAATTCAGTGTAGAATAAACAGGATTTTGTGAGCACAGTCTGTAAGTTAGGGAAACGGATGGTTATAGGTTTTATTTGTTTGTTCACATTGATGCACAAGTGCCTTTTCACTTTTTCCCTAAAATTCGTCTCTACTAAAGTGCCAAATAAGTATTTTTAAACAAATTAAAGAACTAATTTTTAAGGTTAAATTGTAATCTTCACCTCATCTGACTTGAAATGCCTCTGCCAGCAACTTTCAGTTCTCTACGGAGTGTAAGCAATATCTAGCCTGTGGTAGACATTTAGAAAATGCCTATGGAGTGAATTCTCACAGGATGCCAACGGTACCTACAACTTAGGGTATGCTGCTAAGCTTTGCGAGGCCCATTGGCTATTGTCACAGAGCCTGACTTTACGCCTTGTAGAAGTGGAGTGTGGGGAAGGGAAGATAATGTTTATTGGCCAGTCTCTGTAAAAGACAAATGATTTCAAATGACCACAAATCAGATAAAGTTAACTTCCCATTTTCCAATTTTTGAGCAACATAATATAATTATTAGAATCAGATAAACTGTCTTCGCTGCCAACCTTCATCATCACAAAAGCCAATTTTACCTTGTTGGTTCCCAACTTCTGGTTCCTATCATTTTCCAGTGCCTTTATCCTATTTCACCAACAGAGGCAGAAATATAAAACTAGTGTTGTTAATCTTGTCTCTGATTAGTAGTGGTTAGTAGCGACTTATTTCTAAATCTTAATGTTCTCAGTGGTCTAACTTAACGGTTAGAAAATGGGGTTTTGGACCAGTGGCTTTTTGTACTCGTTTCTTTGCCCCATTCTTGGTAGCAGAAATGAAGTTTCCTTGTCCCTTAGGTTTATATTCTGGAGAGTAAGAGCCGTGGAGTAGAGAATTGATTTGTTCATTATTTTGAACAGTCATAACTCCTGATTCTTAGGCTGAGAAGTAGTTCAGGATGTGGGAACCCCTTTTGCCCCGTGCTGGCTTCCCAGTATTTTAATGATGGAAGACCAGTATAAATACTTTTGCTGCTGCTTTTGGTTGATGGTTTACCAGTCTGAGATGGAAGACGGGCTCAAAATTCATGTGTAACTGCTCATAGGATCCAGGCAAGTTAGAATGAGATGGGCAGACATAACGTAATGGGACAGATGCAGACTCTGCTGAACTGGAGAGGACATGCATCACCTAAAAGGGCCAACAGCTTGTTGAGACCAAGTGAGAACATGAGCTCAGTGTTGTCACACCACTGAAAATTTTGAACAGAGCTCGTAATCTGAATCTTAATGTAAAAGTTTTCATTTTTTAGATGTTGGAAACTAAGAAGAATTTAAAAAATTGTGGCCTAAATATATCTGCAGAGTGAATAAGATCTACAGATCAACAATTTGTGACCTCTTGTGTACTCTGATACAGAGTATTAAGTCCCCATGGGTGTAATCTGAGGAAGACTAGGATTATATCATTAGAGAGATTAATTCCTTTGTGCCGGTTTGGTCTTTCTTTTAGATACCGCTGGAAAAGGTTAATGCACTGTTTCTTAAATTCCCAGTTATGTATGGAGAGTGAACTATCAGTTGTTTATCTTTGTGGAAAGAAAAGTTGGAGCCCTGGTGATCAAGAGTTGAATTCCTGATGTGGGGCCTCTAAAAGTTCAGAGAATGGTGGACCCAAGCTGCTGAGTGTGGGGCTCCTGTTTGGAAGTGGCAAAATTCCTCACAAGTAGAAGCAATTGTAGAGATCCTGTATATGTATTTCATAGATCCTCCCAAAGTCTTGCCAAGAGATATCCTTCATCCTACACAGTAAATATTAAGAGGGAGAACTTGCTACAAATCTAGTTGATACACTGTAGAAAATAATAATTCTGCTTAATAACTCAGAAGACTCATAAAGCGAATAAAGTTGGATTCAGCATGCAGGTAAAACATCACTGTTTACTCCTTAAAGGAGGAAGAACTCAGAAAAGACACTTCTTTCTGGTTTTCTGCATGTGTAAAGATGACTCCTGATAATCATTTTACGACCATGAACGCTAAGACCAAGGGTCTGTGGGTATAAATGTTATCTATTAAGAGAAACGAGTAAGCAGATTTTATTGGTTGTAGATATCTTCATAGAAGTGCTCAGCACTAATGAGTACATCAAAAACCATACTTTATTTTATGTATAGCAATACAATTTACATATTAAATAACACTATAATAGAATGATTTGATATAGTTTTAAACAGAAGAAAAAAGGGAAAAATTTCAGATTACAAAACCCCTCCCCCGAACAAATTAAAAAAAAACAACCCAAACAGCACTTTTTCCAAATGGGTCAATACAACAGATGTATTCAGTGACTAATTATGTCTAATTCCTATTGCACAAATGGTCAATAAAATTAAAAAAGAAAACCCAACTTTCACAATCACTGCCTCAAAGAAATAACACATGTTGGATTCTTTTGGAATGCGAAGATGATTCTTGCTACTTCAATACACAGAAAGTTGAATTCACATATCCACCACAAAGGAAGAAAAGAAAAAAAAAAAACTATGACAGAGTTGAAACTAGAAAAAAATTAGCTTTATATGAAAATATAAAATTCTATGATTATATACCATAGATACAAAGTTCCCAGAAGATGCCTATCCAAGCAACAAAATATTTACAGTTTTAATGATTTTAGCTATTTCAAAATGAACTGAAAGAAACATGAATCAACACGAAGGCTGAATTTTTTTTTTTTTTTTTTTAGAAATAATGGCTGCTTGCTAGTTTCAAATGTCCTAACAAAAAAGGAGTCGCTACCCCAAATGTTGGAGAGTTGCGACATTTTATAAAATCGGCTGTCTCCTTTTCTGGAGATGTTTACTTTTTAAAACTCAAGATATTTTTCTTGAAATTAATTATCCTCTGTAGAAAATGCTTCCCTTTGCAAATACTTAACAAAAATACTAAAAACAGTTTAACAGCTAAGACAAAGTAGAGGCCAAATATCATTATTACAATTCCTTCCTGTTTGTAGCATGCCTTCTTTCTAGCGATAAGTAAAGTCAATAGTGAATGCTGAATGGCAACTAAGGGCAAGCGCAAAGGGGTAAGTGAAATTACAGCTGCTTAAAAAAAAAAAGCAGGCATTTTCCCTTCATATAAAAATTCACTGGCACCATTTGAACATAAACTTTAGGACATAGGAGTTGAAAATGCATTTTCCGGTATAACTGCTAAACTCTTAAGACAAACGACATTTTGATTATTATGTCTTAAATTATGGTGAGTTTGGGTTTCTTTTTTTAATTTTTTGCTTGGAATTAGTAGTATGTATCTTTGGTAAATTGGTATCTATATTTTAATTTTTAAGTACAGTATATATGCATTTAAGAAAAAATTCATAACAAGGCAGTTGTGCTGTGTCATTATAAAATAATTAAGGTTATTTGTTGATTTCAGTATGTCACTCTGGGCTAAAAACTCCAACAGCCAGACCTTAAATGCCATCCCCTTCTCTGACCTTGCTGGACTTTTCAACTTGAAATAGACTCTGAAAGCTCCAAGGCATAAAAATTAGGAAAACCAATTCACCTAATCTTAATCATCTTGAATTTCAGAAGATAACTTTTTTTTTTTAAATATAGAGGTCGATATCGTGGCTTTTAGATGAGAAAAATTTAAAAAAGAGTTCTCTTGATGGCAATAAGGTGTGTTTTTCCTGATGTCCAGCATGGCCACATGTTCTGATCTTTGCTATTCAATTTTGAACGACGTGTGCATTCTGCTTACTTAGAGCTGAATTCATACACCCCCCCCATGCTTATTTTTATAACATAGCACAGATTAATTTGCAATAGCTATTTCCTTTCCTCCTGAGTGCAAGTGGTAATAGCCTTGTTATGTAGTTAAGCAGTCTCAAAGCAAACACCATCTTTGCCTCTGGAAAGATGCAAGCATGTATTTGCCAGTAACAAATGAAGAATGATAGTGAGGATACAGCCTCTGCTCAAAGTGAGCAACTGCTGAATATAACTCCTCAGTGAGGTGTGTTTGGACCACTTTGGCAAGATGGGCAAATAGCAGTTGCTCATAGTGCAGTGCGTTGGGATTTGTAGACTTTGGTTCAAGCCTGCCACAGACACACAGTTGCTCGCAGAGAACTTCTAAGCCATCCTCGTAATATTTCTGTTGTATTTACTAGCTGTCTCTCTCTTTTATCATGATTCTGATACTCATGGAAGAGATGGTCACAGAATTGGAGGGTATGCATCTCCATGAACTGGGCCCTCTGTAATAGCACAGAAGGGAATACCGGCCATGTGTCTTCCAACCAATGTTTACTTCTGTTAAGAAAAAAATGACAGAGTGGCCACGAACCCCACTTGAACGTTACTTCTGGAAGTCAGGTCCACTGTGCCATCTACTGAGAAGATGTAGCTCAGGTCAATACTGTGTACAACTGAAGTAAGCTACTTCATGGACTACAGCGATCGAGCTCTTGTCTTGATGTGAAACCTTTCCCTTCCGGACTTCCCCCAGCCATCCGGCAGTTGTGTTCCTGTGTTTAAGCTTTTCCCCTTGAGTTCCTTCTGTCACCTCTGATGGGAGCAGAGGGGCAATAATGGTGTTTGTGTCCTCTAGCACATATAAGCTAGCAAACTTGGCTCACCTGTACGCCTTTTCTCAACCTAGCCTACACAGTTTGTGAACAGTGGACTATCCTGTGTGGCTGACTCTGTGTGCTGAAAAGACGAGGTCGATCCTGGCAGGTTACGCAGTTCATGAAAACTCCGCTGACTTGGCCTATGTGTGAGAAATCCTGGGCTAGTCCTGTAGCCTTTCTCTCCTTAGCAGCTTTGGTCCTTCAGCTCCACTCTGACAAACTTCATATGACAGCCAACTCAAGATAATCTCAGGGCTGATTACATGCATGTTTTAATGCCTAGCCAGATAGTATGAGAATAGCCAGTGTGGACTTCCTGTTTGAAGTTTATGGACATAAAAAATAAGCAAAACCCTTTTCTTCTTAACAGGCCCAGTTCTGATGATGGTTTCACTTCTGACAGACGCCATCCCTCAAAAGCAAATATGTAGTAGAAGAAACAGATCTCAGTAAGTAGCTTATTTTTCTAACTGGACTGAAATTTCTTCTTAATGCTCCTAGTTTTCCCATGATGTACGGCAGGGTGAACGTGACTCCGAGAAATTACTTGCTTGGGCTCTGTGTCATGATGAGCAGTCTCTGTTACTGAAGTGCATCTGTTCTTGAGGCAAAACTGCACAAACGCATACAAAGCTGTCTCCTACTTGTAAAAACTCTTTGAATATGTTACTGTCACCTTTCACTTAAGATTCTAATTTTCTCTCTGCAAATCAGATTTATCCATGTGTGGGAATCTAGGTAGTCCCAAGACTTTTGCTAATACAGTATTTTCACTTTAGTCCTAAGTAGAAGAATGGGTGTCATTATGAGATTTATCATGAAACATTTGGCAAAAAAGGAAAGAAAAGAATGTAAGAATGTTAACTGTATAGGTAGTTTTTATTAGATTGCTATATGAGTAATAGGAATATTTTAGAGGACTAGTTTCAAAATTACACACCTGCAAAGATTTTCATTATTCCACCTGCCGTGAGGTATGGTGTTATAAACCATGAAGCACTGATGGAGATTCACTAAAGGGTTTCTTAACTGGAGTTACGTAAAATATTGCCATCTCTCTTTGGTAAAAGATGGCCCTGATTTGGGGGTATAGCTATTTCAGAGAGTCAAAATGGAAATAACACACGCTGTCCACATAGCTACTGTGAAAACTGTAATACAGAGATATCCTTTATTTTGACACAATTGGGCATTTTTTTTTAAGCTATGAATATAACTTTGTAACTAATAAGTGACGTTCACATGAAACAACTCTTGAACCTTCTAATTTCTTAATGGATATCTTCACCATCATAAACGGAACTCTTTCAAGGCCATGAGGTTGACAGACCTTCAGAGGAGCTCCCCCACACCTGCTATTCTTGAAGAGAAAACAATGCTCACCCACTCCATTAAAATACAGAAGGCAGACAGTATTGAACAGTGCCTTAAAAGAATAGGAGAGGAGGACTGAGGAAAAGTACAGCATTGCCTGCTAGTAGAATGCAACTGTTTTAGCAATAATAATTAAAAAACTCAAGATTCACGGTCATAACAAAGACCTTCACTGTACTGAATTCAAAAGTAGCATGTATGCTGTCATGGAATGTCACATCAGGGTTCGCTTTAGTATTAGATTATAGGCAGTAACACTGATCAGATAGTGCAAACTAGGTAAAACCGCGTTTCACTGTGTGAAATGAACAGAGGTGCAAATGCTCAGTAGGATACCATTAAGACATAAAATGGCAAAAAATAAATATCAAAACTTTTATCAGTGTAAAAAAGTAACTGGGTTATTGTATAACCTAGAGTCTGGCAAAAAAGGCCTCAAAAAAGTTCTCAGTCTTCAGAAGTTTTACAAAGTAAGCGCCCTTTCAGCATTCCAATCACACTAGAGATTCCATGCTCTCGGCGGGGTCCGATTCATCTGCAATGAGAACAGCACCATTTTTGTCCACTGTCATGGGACCATTTCCATTTTCTTTAGTGCTGACCAAGCTGAGCATTGCTTTGTAGACAAACTGGTATTGTTCCTGGAAAACAAGAGGGAGACAGTTTTTCAGCCAAAGGACAGTTTAATCATGTATTTCATCTCAGGTGCAAATACTGACTAAAAATGTAATTGTGAAGAATATACTAGAGAAACAGGAATATATGTCTATCCTATTTAAGACACTTAAAAAAAAAAATCTCTTGATTCCTTTATAATTGAGACCCACACCTTCTTCATGTCCTTTTGATCTCTGTTACCTTGGAATGAATTCTCAGCGTTGACAGTCCACTAAGATAATAGGAAATCCATATTTTATACTCAGAGAATACTATATTCTAGAAAGCAGAGCTTCTGAACCTCAGCACTTCTGACATGTGGGCCGGGCAATCCTCCATTGCGGAGGGCCATCTGAGGATGCTCAGCAGCCTCCCTGGGCTCTGCTCACTTCATCCCCAGTTGGGACAACCAGAAAAGGTCTCCAGGTGTTACCCAACATCCCCTAGGGGGCAAAATCACCCCCACTTGAGAACCGCTGTTGTAAAGGACGAGGCTGAGCTTCAAATGATGTTGCACAGGTTTCACAGATAAGCAGAGTACTTACGATGTCTGTGAATACTCCAGGCCTCATCAGATTGATCATTTTTGCAACCTGGAAAACATCCACAGCATTTTCATTCTCCAGTTGCTGCGACAAGGTGGTAAGGGCACACAGCATTCCTGCGGAAACTGCGCCATACCTTGGGGAGGCAAAAAAAAGAAAAAGAAACAAAAAGGTATTTCAGATTCTCTAAAGGACTGAATATATTGGAATGAAATTACCATCATCTATTTCCATAAAAGCTAGGTAGACTGTGCTGATAGCTACTGTAGAACACAAAAATGAATGAAAAGCTGGACCAGGGAGAGATTTAGAGGTTAGCATAAAGGTGACATTTGTTTATGAATGTGACATCTCAGACTGGCTTACCAGATGTTTGGCTTGATGTCTAATATGAAGTGAGAAGTTCAAAATTACACTTGGGAGAGCTGTAAGAAGATTGGATATGGGGGACAAGCTGGGTGATATAATAGGAAAAATAATTTGAGAAATTTAACTGGAGGCTATGAGACAAGTAGAAAGTGGTGAAAGCTTCTGGAAAAAAATTCTAACAGTCCCGAACGGCTAAATTGAACTTCCAGAATGTGAGTGAAAATGGGAATATATGGCTCAAAATGCAGTCAGAGGATGCTCAAAATGAGTTTCATATTTAGTAATTATTTTTGGCACTGAAGTGGAACTCTCCAAATATGAGCACCTTCTATAAAATTCTTGGAAAAATATGGTTCTCTTTGCTTCACACACAGGCACACAAAAGGCTTAGAAGCGTAGTAGACTTTTTCATCAGGCCAGGCTGGCATCTTTGGTTTTCACGGGAACCTGTTCATGATGGCACATAGATTCCACGTTAGTGATGAGAAAACAGAGAGACTGAATGAATTGTTCAAGGTGGTGTCGCTGGTCGCTGGCCAGAAATGAGACTACTATTTAGATGCCCCGTGTCCACTGTTCTGTTCAAAACTATTAAACATGCACTTTCTAAATTTATTCTTACGTGAAATTAAAACACAAATAAGGCTGACATCTCCCTAACCGCCACCCCAACTTCAGAGGTAATCTAAGGGAAGAATTGTTACATACTTAGGTACAGCCTTCCCAGATTCAGGAATATCAGTACGTATTAACGACTCATGATTTCATCCTCTGCACGAATACCAGATGTCCTCCTTTCCCCGTGGACGGACATTAAGGTTGTTTGTACCTTGTGCACACAGCAGAGTTCCACAGAGGAGCGCCTTACCGTGAGAAGAGCTAGGTCACAGGTGTGCCCATTTTCAGTTTTACAGATACTGCCATATTTCTCTCCCAAGTGGTTGTCAGCTGTCTGTAACTCCTCTCAGCCAGAAGATAACTTGTTTCTCCTCCTCATTTTAAAGTTTGGCCTTTGCCAATCTGATGGGTGAGAACAATTTCTTACTGTTGCTTTAATTTGCATTTCCTTGATTACCAGGGGAGTTGAATATCTTTCTGTGTTTACTGACCATCTGTATTTCCTTTTCTGAAATTGCCTGTTAATATCCTGTGGTCATTTTTCTATTAGGTATGTCTCTTTCAAATGAATTTCTAGGAGTTATTTTATGGTATCGGTAGTACATGTTGCAAGGATTTTTTCCAGTCTCTAGTTTCTCTTAATACTGCTTTGTGGTTGTTTCTGTTATGCTGAAGTGTCGTTTAGATGTAATCAGAGTTATCAATCTTTTATTTTTAGCTTTTTGGGAATCTTGTTTGAGAATGCTTTCTTTACCCCAGTATTTAAAAAATATTCCCCTACATTTTCTACTTTATTTTTTACATTTAATTGTTTAATTCATTGGAATCTTACTCTTGTTTTGATTTAAGGTAGGTGTCTGAATGATCAAGACACCAATCCCAGTGGCTCAAAAGTCTTCCCTGTTCAGTGGCTGCTTCAGATGGAGCATGTGATTAGAATATTGATCCTCACCTAAATACAGAATCACAAAGCCAGTAACTTCTTAATATATCTGGCCATCCAAATGTACCTTGAGAACTATCCTTCCATGCTCCATAAACACATTCAAGCTTTTCTGACTCTTTTCCATCTCACACACTCTTCCTTCCACCCTCCACTTATGGGACTGCCGCTTTCTACACTGACAGATGAGCTGAGTTCACTGTTGTTGGGCTGCACCCTCCAGGCCTGCAGGCCTTGTACCTGCCCAGCCTCAAGACCGAAGAAAGAGCCTGAGTCAGCAACAGAGACGTTGATGGTTTAAGCAAGGTCCTGGGGCGACACCCCGCCAGGTGCAGCAGACAGCTGCCTTTTATTTTTTTTCCTTCATTTAAAAAATGTCTGGCTGCGTTGGGTCTTCATTGCTGCGCACAGGCTTTCTCGAGTTGCGGCGAGCAGGGTCTGCTCTTCGTTGCTGTGCGCGAGCTTCTCATTGCGGTGGCTTCTCTTGTCACAGAGCATAGGCTCTGGGTGCACGAGCTTCAGCAGTTGTGGTGAACCGGCTTAACTGCTCCGCGGCATGTGGGATCTTCCCGGACCAGGGATGGATCAGACCCGTGTCCTGTGCATTGGCAGGTGGATTCCTAACCACTGCGCCACCAGAGAAGTCCCTGAGCTGCCTTTCTGACGTGCTAAATTCTCATATATACGGGACTATTTTCTGAGCTCTCTATTGTGGCTCTTTCATCTGCTTGTCTATTTTTTATACTGTATTTCCCCACATTCATTTCCGTTCCCATAGGCTTTAGTAAGTCTTGATATGTGAGAAAGCAAGTTTACACAGGAGTCTTGGCTGCCTCTACGTTTATTGTTTCACATGTAGTGCTTCAGACATTTTCATTTGTCACTTGTACATGCATTTCCATATACCTCTACCTCTCTACCCCATCCCATCCTATTTCATATTAATTGATACCGGACTGTCAAGGAATGCAAAAATTTTGTTGGGATTTTGGTTAGGCTTCATTGACTATACAGATGGATCTGAGGAAATTCATATCTTTTTGAGGTTTTCTGTTCATGAATATGATCTTTTCTCCATTTATTCAGGTCTTTTATAGTTTTCAATTAGATTTTATAGCTTTCTATATATAGTCTTTGCCAATTTCATTTTAGGGTAATTCCTAGGTAGTTTCTGTTACTCCAAAGAATGGCCTCTTTTTATGACATTACTGTTTGGTTTCAGGTGATATGTAGGAAAGTTATTGATTTTCACATGGTGAACTTGTATCCAGCCATGCAGAATTCTTTTTAAGTTCTAATAATTTGTGGATCCTCTAGAAAGTTGGCTACATCTTTATCTGTCAATGATGCCACATTTCTCTTTCTTTTATACTTCTTACATCTTTTGCTTTTACTGAATTAGCTAGGATATCAATAGTTTGCTTCCCAGCACTGTGAAAGAGGTATCACTGTGTTCTTTAATGGTAAAGCTTCTAATTTTTAAATGTTAAATAAAAATATTTGTTCTAGGCTTCTGAGAGGTAACATTTATCAAGTTAAAGACAATGCTTTCGACTTTTAGTATGCTAAGAGAGTTTTTTTTGGGGGAAGGGGATCATGAATGGGTGTTATTTTCTGTTTTTGAATATCTATTGATTTTTTTAAAAATTCCTTTCATACTAATCTGAATTCACTGAGAGCAATTTTTGGTACCATTTAACCAGCTCTGTATTCCTAGGAGAAATCTTTTTCATGATGTATATAATTCTTTCAATAACACAGTGGGTTTTATTTGACAGTGGTTTATTTAGACCTTTGTACGCATATTCAAGTAAATAACATCAGCTTATGCTGTTCCATTCTGATGCTAGCCTTGTCTGTTTTCTTAATCAAGGTTACATTAAATGTTCTGTGTGCTGTTGTTCAAATGTAGCCTGGTCAAAACTTAGTGGGCCTTAATGGGTTGAAAACTATACGACAGGCTCTCTTATAAATACTGTACATGTGTCAACTTAATTCTCAGAATAATCCAGTGCTGCAGGTACCATTATTATCCCCATTTTGAGGTTGAAGAAACAAGGCACATCCAGGTGAAGTGACTGGCCAAAGTCTCAGAGTTTGGGAGACTAGAGCTTCTATTTGAGCTGATACACGTCAGTGGCTCAGAACAGACTGGTACATACCATGTATTCACTAAATATCATTTTTTATGATTAGGTACGCTTAAAAATGTATTGCTATAGAGTTAAATAGTTTTAAATGTTTATTTCATTACCTTTAAAGTATTTCTATTAATCTTTTATTAAAAAAGTATCAAACATATGCAAAGTCTACTAACCCTCACAGCACCATCACTGAACCAGAGCAATCATCAGCTCATAGCTGGTCTTCTTTCATGTCTATTTCTTCCCCATGTAATTTGAAGCAAACTCCAGGTATTTTATTCATTAATAATTTAGCATAAAACTCTAAAAGATAAGGAGCTAAAAAATAAACATGATATTATCACCCCTAAAAAAGTTAACAATATTTAAAATATTTGAGAACTAGAGATAAATGGTAGATTTTCTTTCTTCCCAATGATAAATCATGCCTTCTCTATTTTTTTCAGCACTTTCCAAAGTTGTGTCTTCTGTTAGTAAAATGTAAGCAATGAAGTCCGTTTCCTCCTTGCCCCCATTTCATTACTGTTTGCTTTTCTTTTAATTCTTTGTACTTTTTGTGGATTTATTTGGGTCTTTGTCTGGCTTCTCGAATTGAAAGCTTATTTTTAAAATTTTCTTCAGTGTATGCGGCTTAAGCTATACATTTTTTTCTCTGAGTGTATATCTTATCAGGTTTTGAAATGCAGTGCCTGCATATTATTTAGTTGTAGGAATCCATAATTTCGATTGTCATTACCTCTTTAACCCACGAGTTACCTCTAATTCTAGATATAAGGACTTCCGTGTCTGGGAATAAGAATTTGGGGCCTCATTTCATTGCTGGTTTCTCATTTAATGCACTATACTCAATGCATGTGGCCTTGTATGATATCAGTTTTTTGAAACGTATTCAAATTCCGTTTATGGTCAGTAATTATAAGTAAACCATTTGTGTTTGAAGAGACTATATGGTCTCTACATACAGTCTCTCTTGGGTACATACTTTTAATATTTATTTTAGAAATGTTTATTTCTAAACATTTTTTTATCGAAGCGTAGTTGATTTACAGTGCTGTACCAATCTCTGCTGTACAGCAAAGTGACTCAGTTATACACATATACATACCTTCTTTTTTAAAAAATATTCTTTTCCATTATGGTTTATCCCAGGAGATTGGATATAGTTCCCTGTGCTCTACATTAGGACTTTGTTATTTATCCATTCTATATATAATACGTTGCATGTACCAACCCCAAACTCGCAGTCCATTCCTCTCCTTCCCCCTCTTCCCCTTAGCAACCACAAGTCTCATCTCTGTCTGTGACTCTGTTTCTGTTTTGTAGATAGGTGCATTTGTGTCATATTTTAGATTCCACATATAACATATAATGTGACATCATCTGGTGTCTTTCTCTTCCTGACGTACTTAGTATGATAATGTCTAGGTCCATCCGTGGTGCTGCAAATGGCATTATTTCATTCTTTTTTATGGTCGAGTAGTATTCCATTGTGTATATACACCACATCTTCTTTATACCATTCATTCGTCGATGGAGTACATACTTTTATATGTCACTATTAGATCAACCCTGCTAATTATGGTATTCAAATCTTCTCTCTGAAAGTTGTTGTTCATTGTATCCTGATAATTCATTTTAAGAACTCATCCCTTTATTCACTTCTTAGAGAATCTCTTACTTCTCCTTGGGTCACCCGTTAGACTGATGTTACAACTTCTGTATCTGGCTTCCATGTCCAAGTCTGATTGCAGTTTTGTCCATTCTACTACTAGCCCATCCCTTATTTTTTCCATTTCTTAGCCTCTGGTTTGTTCTTGTTTCATAATACATGTTTTTAATTCATCCCGTACGTCTTCCTTTAGCTCTCTAAGCATATTATTTTAAAACCCAGTAATGATTGCTCTATGAACTCTGATTCACTATATTTTTTGTTCTTGTTCATTATGTAGTCTTTCTTAAGATTCTAAACAGAATGGAGTATATACATTCTCATTTTAGCATAACTAGGAATCCCCCCCACCCCCAATCAATTGTATTGATTTTTTTCAATAGGGGGAAGAACTTAACCTTTTCATCTTTGCTTTATCTGTTCTAGTGAAGCTGTTAGTATCTTTTTTTTTTCCTTTTTTCTTTTTCCCTGCAAGCGAACCATAGCCATTCAGATAGGAAAGTCAGGTATTAGGTATTTTATTATGCAGTGTGCACTCCATGTGGGATTACTCTGGCCTTTGCTTGGGTTGTCTTTCCTATATTTATCCACTCTTAAATAAGTACCTACATAAAAGGAAGTACCTACAAAATGAGACTTCAATAAACATGACTAGAAACTAGGTCAAATCAATCAAATGCACAGATACTTTAAAGTATCTGTCTTTAAAGGCTGACAAAATAAAGGCCATTCTCTTTCAGAAGTTTAGGAATTAAGTAGGATTAAAGGATGTTTGTCAGGTTTCATGCATTTGCACTTAAAAGTACAGGGACTTGGTAAAAAAGTGATACAGGTAATTTAGAACTTAGCTTAAGCAAGAATGCTATGTAAATTCACTGCTTTTGGTAGTTTGCCACTTTCTCAAAGGGCCCCAGTGAGAGCAATACTTCTTTAACTACTGCTGTTAAAATGTATTTTCATCTTCCCCTCTTCATACCTCAAAGAAATGAAAGTACTTTTAAGTTGCTGACGTACGGTAATGTCGTACGGTGATGTTTTCAGGTGGCTCTCTCTATGTTCATTTTAAGACACATCGGGGTTCCTTGTATCATCAGTGTGTGCAACACCTACGGCCATTTAATTACACTTTTTACTACTTCATATAATTACCATTATTATTGTTTTGCTTTTACAATGTTTTAGAAATCATAACCAAGGAGGCAGTGCAGAGGTATAACCCTGTCACCATGAAGGAAGTGAAGCTTCCCTTCAAAGTCATTACGACAAGAAGGGAAAAAAAGCTAAAGCTTGAGTATGCATTAATCCCGGGGAGCAGTGGCAACACAAAACCACAGGACTTTATGAAAATAAAACTTTGGAAGTCAACGAGAAAATAAAGTATGGAAAACAAAAGAGTCTGGAGACACAAGGGGAGAGGAGTGCAAGAGTGCTCGCTGTGAAACCCAGTGGGAGGCAGTGTGAACCAATGGGAGGGGACAGATGTGGATCTGACTCTAGCCAGGGCCAGCTTCCTGGCTTGCCACCTGTGCTGTTGTGTTGGGCTCCGTGCTTTGATGGGTCCCCTACTTAGGAGGGTCCTGCTTTTAGTTTAATGCTCTGGTGTTGCCACCTGGAAAATGTCCCTTGTATTTTATATTGGAGTACAATGCTGTGATAGTTTCAGGTATACAGTACAGTGATTCAGTTACATATACACATGTATCTGTTCTTTTTCAAATTCTTTTCCCATTTAGGTTCTTACAAAATACTGAGTAGAGTTCTCTGTGCTATACAGCGGATCTTTATTGGTTATCTATTTAAAATACAGTAGTGTGTATATTTTAATCCCAACTTCCCAATGTATCCCTCTCCCCAACCTTTCCCCTTTGATCATCATAAGTTTGTTTTCTAAGTTGGAGTCTGTTTCTGTCTTGTAAATAAGTTCATTTGTATCATTTCTTTTTAGATTCCACACATAAGTGATATCATATGATATTCATTGTTCTGTGTCTGACTTACTTCACTCAGTATGACACACTCTAGGGTCCATCCATGTTGCTGCAAATGGCATTATTTCATTCTTTTTTTTTTTATGGCTGAGTAATATTCCATTGTATTTATGTACCACACCTTCTTTTTCCATTCACCTGTTGATGAACCTTTAGGTTGCTTCCATGTCTCAGCTATTGTAAACAGCGCTGCAGTGAACACTAGGGTGCATGTATCCTTTTGAACCATGGTTTTCTCTGGATATACGCCCAGGAGTGGGATTGGCTGGATCATACATTAGCTATATGTTTAGTTTAAGTAACCTCCATATTGTTCACCACAGGGGCTGTACCAATTTACATTCCCACCAACAGCGCAGGAGGGTTCCCTTTTCTCCACACCCTCTCCCACACACACACACTGTTTGTAGACTTTTTGATGACGGCTATTCTGACCGATGTGAGGTGATACCTTATTGTAGTTTCGATTTGCATGTCTCTAATAATTAGCAACACTGAGCATCTTTTCATGTGCCTGCTAACCTTATCTGTATATCTTCTGTGGAGAACTGTCTATGCAGAACCCCCCCCCCCCCCCATTTTTTTGATTGGGTTTTGTTTTTTGTTTTTCAGTATTGAGCTGCATGAGTTGTTTGTAAATTTCAAAGACTAATCCCTTGTCAGTCACATTGTGTGCAAATATTTTCTCCCATTTGCTGGGCTATTTATGGTTTCCTTTGCTATGTAAAAGCTTTCGAGTTTAATTAGCTCCCATTTGTTTATTTTTGTTTTTATTTCCACTGCTTCTAGGCGGTGGAACAAAAAAGATATTGCTGCGATTTATGTCAAAGGGTGTTCTGCCCATGTTTTCCTCTAAGTTTTATAGTATCTGGTCTTACATTTAGATCTTTAATCCATTTTGAGCTTATTTTTGTGTATGGTGTTAAAGAATGTTCTAATTTCTTTTTTTTTTTAAACATGTAGCTGCCCAGTTTTCTCAGCACCATTTACTGAAGAGACTGTCTTTTCTCCATTGTATATTCTTGCCTCCTTTGTTGTAGATTAATTGACCATAGGTGCGTGGGTTTATTTCTGGGCTTCTGTCCTTCTCCATTGATCTGTATTTCTGTTTTTTTGCCAGTATTGTACTACTTTGATGACTGTACTTTGTAGTATAATCTGAAGTCAGGGAGGCCGATTCCTCCAGCTCTGCTTTTCTTAAGATTGCTTTGGCTATTTGGGGTCTTTGTGTCTCCATACAAATTTTTAGATTTTTTTGTTTTAGTTTTGTGAAAAATCCCATCGGTAATCTGATAGGGATGGCCTCGGTTAGTATAGTCATTTTCACAATACTCTCTCCATCTATCTGTGTCATCGTTGATTTCTCTAAGTACATGTCTTTTGCCTCCTTAAGGTAGGTTTATTCCTAGGCATTTTGCTCTTTTTGATGTGATGGTAGAGGGAATTGTTACTTTAACTGTAAATTTGTTACTGTTAACTGTGGAGCACGGGTTCCTGCATTTTCATTTTACCTTGGACCCGACATGTAGCTGGTCCTGGCTCTGACACTCTCTGGATATATGTATACACAGGCCCAATTACTTACCCACACAGCCCCCATTTCCTCATGCATGAAGCAGGGGTCCTAAAGGTATGCCCCCTAGTGAGGTGATTTTGAGGATTAAATGAGGGACTCAATTAGTTGTGATTTGAATGTGTCATTGCAGCAGTTGGTATAGAAAGCAGTCCATATATTTCAGTATTTCCTATGGACTGTCTAAAAATTAACATTCATTGAAGACCCCCAAAGAGCTTTTGCTTATTTGGGCTTTATATCAATATTTTCCATATCAGACGTTAGAACTGAGAAAATGTTAAAACAGAAAACCATGCAAGCACACATTCCATTAGCTGTCAGAGTGGGGATGTCCGCCTGGGGCATGTAGCTCTGGAAAACTCCACTGTACACTCAAGACACAATAAGAGTGAACAAGGCAAACCAGTATCTTTGTATTATTATGAAAACACTTGTGTCCTCTTGGATCTTCTGGAAAGGCCTTGGAGACTCCCTTCCCAACCACGGACCCTCAGATCCCACTGTGTGAACTGTTAAATGAAATTAGTCCACAATAGCATCCAATAGGTGATAGATACAGCTTCCACAGCGAACTCACATTACGTATTTGCACAAGAAACTAGCCTTGGTTCTGTGGGTGAAGGTCTAATCTACTGTTACTTCACAGTGCTGCGTAGGAACCATGCTGTGTCCTGAACTCATGTATAGGAACACAGGCTCTTGTGTTTAAAATTTGACAGTAACTATACAGAGCAGCCTCTGGATAGCGTTGTCTTGAGCAGACAAAAATAATATAGGATGCTGTGAATAAAGCAGGTTGCCTTTAAGCTGTGCTCAAACAGAATCAGTTTACTGTTTGTTGAGCAAGTTTCCCCTTAGATCCTTTTATCTAGAAACTTCATCCCCCTGGCACACAGCTGTGAAGACCAGATAGATACCACAGAGTCTGTGCTCTAAAAGTTCAACTCTCTGACTTTCAAGGGAAGCACTCAGGCCTTCTTTCCAAGCCTTCCTACTTCCTATTTTTGACAGAGCTTAAAAAGCTTTGTATTGATAAATTGGTTTCATAGTCCACAGATGAATGTAAGCAGGAAAAATGCCAATAAAGAAAACAAAAAGCAGGGCTGTCTGGGGAGAGTGACCTACAGGTACGTATCCCGAATAATGGGTAAGTCTTCCGAACTCGAAGCACAGTACCCATATTTATCCATCACCCACTGTGTCAGGCACTGGCCTTCACGCTATGGAGAACAGGATGAAGAACAGCACTGCTGGTCTCAGCAATGTGGGGTGGCAGTCGTGTGAGCAAGTAGCTACAATATGATGCGATCGACAGGAAGGGCACTGGTAAAGATGCCACGTCTGTGGATGATCACCTCCGCGATGAGTCAGAGACCATTTCAAAGAGAGTGACTTTTGAAGTGTGCTAAATAAAAGGACACTTAGACAGTCGTATTTGCAGGGGTGTGCAGGGGTAAGGTGGGCTGCAGGAAGTAAATCAGTGGAGGATTGGGATGAGAGCCGGAGAGGTAAACTTGGACCAGCTTGTAAAAGAATTTGGGAGGTGTACTGAAAGCATAGTAGACTTGGCCAATGGTATGTGGAGGTGAGGGGCACACAAAGACACCGGTAGGTTTCTGGTGTGTACAACCAAGTGAGTGGGAGCAGGCTGGGAAGAGCAGTTTGGGCTTATCCATGCTAGATTTGAGGTGTTTATAGGCCACCAGGAAGGAATATTTAGAGGTGCAAAAAGTAGGGAAATGGAAACTGAAAGGTAACTGTCATTCAGAGTGTTGTACTAGAGCTAACAGCTATTTAGAAACTTCACATTTGCTTGAGAAATGCAGAAAAATAATTTTAATGGAATCACTCATCTATCTGTTAGAGGTGGTGGATAAATGAACGAACACATATCTTTAGATGGCTCTTAATCCAGCTCACCTATATGATATGTGAAGAGCCTACCAGTGTAGGATTAATTTGCTGTTTTCTTGTTTAGGCCTAAGAACAAGATACATTTGATTAATTCCAGACATGACATAGTCAGCAGGTAGCAAAAAATAAAAATCACTCAGTAAGACAATATACCCCAAAGCTGAATACAGATAAATGAATCAAACAGTTCTGTTTAAATTGTTTAACTAGTTGCTGTTGTTTTTTTCCTTTCCTCTTCTCTCACCATGAAATGTAAAATTTGCTGCATTACTGACTTCAGGACAGATTCCTTGGAGTACTATCAGAACAGCAAAATCTGTCGTAGAACTGGGCAGCAACATTAGAATGTGGTCTGAATTGATAAAAGCTGGTGAAATCCACAAGGTATATGAAAAGCTAACCCAGATTAGTGGGGGCGGGAAAGCTCTAGAAGCAGCCCTAACTTTATGGTATAACTGCATATCCTAAAGTTCCATAGACTCGTAGCAACTACCCGGTTATTTTGAGGTTGTGTTAGTTAAATGTCCTGGTTGTCACATTTCCAGGGATCTTACTTAGACGAATTAAGATTAAATACCCTAATTAAGAGTCAGGTCAACATTATGAAACAGTCACTCTTTGGAAGGAGCCAGTCATATGGCTTGCCTCAAACAGGAGAGCACCGTGGATTTTGAGGTGAAGGTGCTGACCTCGACTGAAAGTCTTTGTTCACTTCCTGTGACAGCCTCTAGCTCAAAGAAAAGACTTTAATAAGCTTTAGTTTGAAATTTATTAATATCTCTGCTAGGAGGGTAGATGGTAATGTAATGAACATAATGGATGCCCTGACAGGTTTGCTGACCAAGGGAGCTAACTACTTAGAACTAGAATAGAGACGGTGATGTATAACATAGCTGGTGCCACTATTGAAAGGTTTGTGAGATTCAAAACAATCTGTAACTGACTCACAGGTTGAGTCCATCTATGACGTGTGACTCCAGATATTTATATACCATAAGGTATATATCTTTGGACACTTAGAAGCTCAGAGCCAGGAGCAAGTGATTTGTTCTCTTTGCAGTTCATATGCTTTACCTTTAAACTCCCAGAAACAGTACTGTCAACTTCAAAACACATTCTAAACTATAAATATTATCACTAATAATAGTAACTTTTTCATTACTAAAGTAGATTTTAAAAGGTTTCTTCCCTAAGAAGTGTTTGCGGAAGAATCAGTGTAAAGATTTAAAAATAACTAGTTAATGTAAAACTATTACGTGTAAGTTAATATAAGTGTAATTTGCATCACTGAAACAGAAAACCTCAGAAAGCATGCAGATGTATTTTGGTAGGCTAAGATACAGCGCTTTCTCCTTTCTAGAACCTACACTCTAGGAGAGCCTGATGCCTTTGACAAAAATAAAATGCAAAGAGAACCACACCACCTTGTACATGTATACATTAAATACAACCTGGAACTGTCACAAGCTGAAAGAGGAAGGAGGTTTTTAAAATCTGTCTTCCTTTCCCCCTACTATCGCAACGCAACAAGAAAATTAAAACAGGTACATACTCATCGTGAACAATGGTGGGGCCGTCCCTCGCTAAGGCCTCTTCCTTGATGACGTTGATAAGTTCAAAAGTACTGCTTATGGGGGCATCCGGGTTAGGCCATTTGGGACACTGGAAATGCCGAACTTCTAGGACATAGTCATCCTACAACCAGTACAACACGAGTCACAGTCCATCCTTCATTTCATCCTATCTATGATCTGATGACTAGTACTTGCTCCTGAGAAAGTAGATACTGTAGATGACTGAACAAGGCCAGGTTAACCAAACTGCTGTGAGCAGAAAGATTCTGGGGAGGCCTGCCTGACATTAGCACACTGAGGTTATGATAGTGAAATAGAATCCTGTTCAAGCAAAAATTTTAAGGGACAGTAAATTATAAGAGACTTTATATCCTACTCTGTCTTATCCTACTCTATCTTACCTATAAAAATAAAAAAAAAAGCAAGGAAGGGGTGAGGATACTATTATTTAAATTACTGAGAGAGCTGCTGCCCTCTTACCAACCCATAGGAAGGTAGTTCATTATGCCTCAAAATGTTGTTTACTAAAAAAAAAAAAAAAAAAGTCAGTATTATCATCTCTGCAACATATTGCAAGGCTTACATTTCTGATGGGAAGGAAAATACTGAGCTCTAGTATATTGTTTTTATAATTAGGTCAACAGGCCTATTTGTATGCAGGCTCAATCAGAGGAATGGCTACATTTCATCTTTCCAGCTGGAAAAAGCAAATATTTGAAGGAAGCAGAAAAGGAAGTCTCCTTATTTAAAATGAAGCCGTAAGTGCCTGTCTGGGCCTGCCTGAGGGTGGTAACTTACTACATTATCACTTAGAAGGAAGATCCAGGGCCCAGGGATGGCTGTTACTGAGGAACTGAGGTTGAGGTTACCTGTGTAGCTTCAAGGATAAAGTCATGGATGATGATTTGTTCTTCGTTCGAGAGGCACAGTCTGTCTTTGCTGATAAGGGTGACGGTAAAGGCCTCACAGTTCATGGATTCTTCTCGGCTTGGCCAGTACACAAACTCATCTTCGGCCTATGGGAACCAAAAAAAAGAGAGAAATTCCTCTGCAGTGCTGTCAACCATTTGTTTTTGAATTTTCTTACCGAACGATTTCTTATGTTTGCCATTTCCCACACCTCTCAGATCATCTTTTAGCTTGAGTTGACAGAATTATATCCCTATGTGGTCATGCTGAGTTCAGTGGTTATTGATTCTATTGTAAAACACGCTGAAAGACTACTTCCTAGCACCTCTCACTTATGTTACTCTAACAACCAAAAAGGCTCCCTCTGTAGGGGATGTATTACCTCTAGCTGAGAAATGCTCTGTAATAGAATTGTCAGAATAAAAAAAGGAGACAGGATCTAGGTCAACTGATTTTAATTTATGATTTCACAATGGCTTATGCAACTGAGACATGCTAATTATTTTTCTATGGATTATGTTATTAACAACTCTACAGTTGACTAGCATTGGGCAAAGGACTTCTGTAAACATTATCTTAATTTTCATGATATACTTAGGGAGGTGAGGCACATTTATCTTTTGTCTTTAGAGATGAAAACACCAAGGCTCAGACAGGTCCATAAATAATAAGCACGTTGGCTGTAAGTATAAGATGTTTTGTAAAAGGAAAGTGAATCTGTCAGTGTTCGATTTCAAGTCTTGCAGCCTTGAACCAGGCAAGCTTCAAACATCCATCTATTTTAGGATTAAAAATAAATATTCAGTAACGGAAACTACTATACATAAAACAGATAAGCAGTAACAATCTCCTGAAGAGCACAGGAAATTATATTCAATATCTTGTAAAAAGCTATCATGGAAAATAATCAGAAAATATAACTGAATTACTTAGCTGTACACCTGAAACTAATACAATATGCAGGCTTGATTCTTGAATTCTGTCCCTGAAAATTATGGAGGCCTGAGAAAAAGAGACTCGTCGCCGGGGTTGGAGACTCTGCGAGACAACGATTACGATGGGCCTCCTGCCTTTTTCTCATCAGTTCAAATGGCAAAGTACAGTTTGCCTATATAACATATAGATTTCTATGGGCATTTTCCTGAAAATGCTTAGATAATACTACTGAAGTCAGAAATAATTCTGAATAATGCTGAAAACAAAGAAGGTTTTGTTTAATCTTACACTGTTGCAGTAGAAATGAGCCAGCAGTCCAATAAGACTTATCACCCTTTCAAGTTTCAATATAGCTTATTGCCAAGTACATTTTTATTTTTAAAGCTCAGCATAAGGGGAAACAGATCAGCAATTGGGTTTAGTCTATACAAAAGAAGTCTGTAACTGTCTTGGGTTTTAATACATTTTGCCCAAGGAAATGGAATTAGAGCCCTTTGAGCAGATATTAAAGACATCACAATGAGCAAGGCCTCTACATTTAACCACATACACAGATTAAGACTAGGATTGGATGTGATCCTGAATAAATGAACCTATCGAAGCCTTAACTTCCATATCTGAAAAGTGGGACTCGTAAAACTACTTACCTCAAAGAGCTGTTATGATGAAAACATGAATTGGAAGTTATCTAATTGGCCTAAAGACTGCCAAAGGGATTGTAGTAATGGTGGAGGAGAGGCAGAAAAAAACGTTTGAACACAGACAGTAAACTAGGGGATAACTGATCATCTTGACAGACTGTGACAAAGAAATGCTACTTCCTAATTCAGTAGGCGCTCTGGTCTCATGGTTATTTTGCTTACAGATAGGGCAAAGACACCTAAGCAGCAGTGACTTTGGGGCTATTCACAGAATCATGGTCTTTCTTGTAAAGTTACACTAGTGATAAATAGCAAAGCGAACAAAAAAGGCAGAGACATCATCTTTAGAGAAAAGTAGGCACTACTGAATCTGACTTTCGACCCCCGAGCTATGAGTGCGGACATGCGTGATTCCAGCACAGCCTCCTTGGGCCTCAGAGAGACACCGAGATGACAGGGCTGGTAGCCGTGTGTCCTCACTGGCCACACAACACGTATGGACTCACTCGGTCCAGTCTCCCCCTCTCGTCCCCCTACAAATGAGCTCTTGGGTATAAATGCTTTTGGTGACTGTCCTCTGTTAAGTGAGGATAACAAAACACTGACTCATCCAACAAATGCACGTTTTAACAACCCTAAATGCCTCCAATTTCCATATGCCAAACACAGTAGACCCCTATTGCCAGCTAATTTGAAAATTTACACTCCAGTTTTTAGCTTAAGATTCTCAACTTTGCTGCCATTCTATCACACAGAAGCAGTCTTGGTATTCTGAAGCTGGAGCAGAAAGCGACAAAGTGAAGTTCCTACTGACTGGGCACCCAGTCAAATGCATGTCATCAAGACTAGGGGTTCAATCACATGCTGTTCTTTCTTGATTAAAAAACTCACTACTCTGACACTCACGGAGGCAGATCGTTTTTGTTTTTGTTTTTACTTTGTGCGCTTACGTGTCCTCATAGTAACTTCTGAAGACCCAACTATCTTCCAAGCTTAAGAATGCAATGAGAGCTCAGCAGAACAGTTACACTTATTTTCATAAACGTGCTCACCCTCCTTCTCTAGGGTCTAGAGACCTCAATCTTCTCTAGGGCCTAGAGACCCCAAGAGGGAAGGACTAGAGGGAGGAGAAAGAGGTAGTAGCTGAGTCAAGGTCTTAAAAAGCACCATTAAGTTTGAACAACAAACCCTGCCTGATCTCCTTGCCTATTGGAATAGGGGAAAATAATGATACATTATTAGTGCTTTTGATACAACTTTTTTATTTGGCCGGGAAACACTGATGTGGGGTTAGACTTATATTGGGTTGGCCCAAAAGTTCATTCTGTTTTTTCCCTTAGGATGTCCTAGAAAAAGCTGAGCAAAATGAGCCAGGTGACTGAAGTTCAAATCCTGGCTCCAATTATTTGTAAATGCCCTTGGGCAAGTTACTTCCCTCAGTTTTCCCAGCTACTAAAGGAGATGTTGAGAGTACCCATGTCATCAAGCTGTAGAAAGGATGAAATAAGTTAATACATATAAAAACACATTATATAATCAATAAATGTTAACTACTGTTATTGTTCATTTATCGTTCAACACTGACATACAGCAAGTAAGAGGTTGCCTTAAGGTCTCGCATTAGTGAGGTTAGACACAGGACCTTTTTCAAAACCTTCTACCACACTGCCACGTACAGTGCAGCTGAGGGGTGACAGCCCCAGCATTAGGAATCGATGCTGACGCTCCTGGAACTGACAGGGTCGGGAACTGTGAGGCTAGGAAAGGAATCTGTGCGGACTTACGAGAAGTCTGAATTCCCTCCCAAGCGCGTACAGACGCTTAGAGCCCCGCCGCAAGGTAATTTATGCTTATGGCCTCCCGGCTCATTAATACAGAGCAGATGTGCTTCACTTACCAAGCTCTGGCTGTCTGGCAGCATGACGATGATCTGTGCGTTGTGGTCCCAGATCATTCGCCAGAAGTCTTTCGTAGTATGTGGCAGGGGGTGCTGGGTTATAATGAATTCGTTGCTCCTGTAATAGCCCTTCAGTTAGGAAGACAAAACACCAGTGCTGATGAGTGTTTTATTCTAACGCTGCGGGGGTGAAGTATACTCCTAAAATAAGCCCAGCACTGTTTGGACCTCACTAAAAAGAAATCCAAAGAGGCATTCAGTGCATTTGGCTAATTTTTAGAAGTACTTCTGCTAACGTGTACAGACAATTTTCTCTCCACATCCAATTCACTTCTAGTTCCCCCTGCTGTGTTTACTTAACAGTAATGTCAACATTTATTCCAAGACTAGATGGGTGAAATTCACAATAAGATTAATTCCGTAACAAGCATTTTTCTTAATTTCAGCATTTTTTGTGTCCTCACTGATTAGGTATCCTTTGTCAGAGGTTTCCAGATACAGACATCTCTATAGTTTTGAAATCACACATTGAGAAACTGTTTGAAAAATGAAAGTCACATAGGTGGTATCTGCTGTTTAGCACCTTTCAGTTTAATTGACTTTATTTATAAGTAACTGTGGACTCTCACCATGATATAAGAAGCATTAATGTAGTCTGTTCCTTTCATTCCAGGCAACGGGGCAAGACCCACTCGAGCACGCTCAGCTATGACATGGAAAAGACAAAAACACATTTGCCTTCTTACCCACATACCGCCAACAGCACTTTCTGAGAGTCACTTGGTGAGTAACAGAGCCCCGTGGCTCCCCTTTCTTTTTAAGACTTACCTGTATTTTTAACCAAGCCGAAGCATCCTCAGCTAAGGAGGAATGTCAAATGAAATTCTGCTGTACGTTCCCAGCAGGACACAGGCATTACAGGAATAACACTTGACCGTGGGAGAGGCTTTCCCAGCAGATCACTAAGAGGATACTACGTGCGGAGATGACAGACGGTTTCAGGTCACCGTTGACCCTGGTTTGATATTCCTACAATTATACCAACGTTTCCTACTTTGGTTGCTCTTCTGCCATCTCCTTACCCCTTTCTCTTCAGAAAGGGCTTAGAAAATAGTGGCCTCTTGCAGTAGAGAGAATCTCTCCACTCATCACCCATGCCTGTGTCTACAGCATCCACCCCGTACCCTCTGCTGTGTCTCGAGGTCTTTATACAACAGTCACCGCCGAGCAACAGTGCCTTGGTCTCAACAGCCAGAATGATTTAAAACTAGTTCCGGTTGTACAGATTACTCCAGGACTCTCTGTTTTAAGACAGCATTAATGGCACAGTGAGGATGACGTTCCCTTTTTTTTTTTTTTTTTTTAAAGGTACGACCTGGTAGAGATAGTCGAACTCTTGAATTTCGAGGTGAACTGAAGCTAGCTTTCACGGCACACGGATGCAGCAACCTGCTGGTGCTGACGCCCCGCCCCCCTCCCGTGCTCATCAAACGGCCTGAGCGTGACTTTCCGCCGCCCCTCGGTAGGGGCTGCTGCTTTACCTAACGCGTACAGATTCAAAGAAAGATCGAACACAGGCAAGGGGAAGTGAGTTTCAGATCTTACAGGGCACGACTGAAGAGTTTCTGTTCTTTTCTTTGTTACACTCTTTCTGAGCACTGAAGCATTCCACGTATTTCGCGTTACACTGTGTGACCAGCTGCAAGAAAAGCAACATTTTAGTCTTCACTCGAAGCATTATAACTGTGCCTGTGCTAAGTAACTTACGGTGGTAATCGTTTCCCAGTATATCCGCAAATATCACATCATTACGTTGTCTCCCCTAACCTTAGACAACGTCAGTCAATTCTATCTCAATAAAGCTAGGGAAGACAACAAAACCAAACCAAAAGTATAACTGATAGCATCTGCTTGATGGCATGGCAAAAATACCAATGAATTTTAAACATCTTTGTACCCCAGAGAACTCGTGTTTCACTAGTGGTGCTCTTCTCAATTGTCTTGGTGGTTTGCATGTTTGCATGCTTGTTTTATTTACTCTTGGGCCTCAGCTTTCTCGATGACAGGCACTATGTAAGCAGTACTTGTGGAAGTAACGGGGATTTTCCTGTTGATGATGTCACTGATTCCGCACAGGCTCATGACAAGGAGGCGGGTCTATACGAGCAAAGCCTGCTGCACTGTAAGAAGAGCTAAGCACACTTCGTGAAGATGAACAATTTACCCATTTCTCAGTAAAGGTTAAACTGAACTGACATTGTTCTAAGGATGTTATAAATAATTAGCCCAGTAGCTTGGTTATTATTCCTGTTTTTTATATAGCTTGGTTGGATCATTTTTGTCAATTCTTTTCAGGGGTGGGGTGGGGAGGGGAGGGGACCACCCTGATAAGAGTATATAGGAATGGTGTCCTTCTCTGTATCCTTTAGAACTAACTGTCAAGTGCCCTGGATGTAGTTTAAGTTTTATTTCTTGTTTTTCATTTCTGTTTGAGGTCTAACACGGTTAGTGCCTGTAAAAGAACAAATGACCTGGTTTCCTTTGATGAATTTTTAAAGCAATGTATAAGCAAATGTTGCAGAGACAGAAAAGGCAGAATTTAATTAAGAAATGTTGGTACTTCATATTATTTAAGAATTCATTTTAAACATTCAAAATGAGACACTGTGTCCTCACTAGGAATTACCTCAGAGGCTTTTTAGAGTAGTTAGGATGTTATAAAAGGAGACCTAGAAATTTACAATTGTTATAACTGAACTTGGTGAAATTAATCTATTTTTCATTTCATATCACTCGTTATCATTTGCTTGACAGTCTCATTTCTTCAGCTGAGACTCAAAGGAAGAGTTCAGTGTCCATGGAAAGTTATACCATGAAAACCAAAACTGCAGAGAATTCATCTCATTCTTTCCATCTTGACACAATGAGGCATGACATACGAACGCTGTGCAAAGAAGCCAGATTCTTCAAAGTCTAGCAAGAGACTACTAGATAGGAAAGCACTTAGTACTTTGAAATGGTTGAGCTTAGTAATTAAGATCAGAAAGCTATTTTCTTTAATAGTTCTTATAGTCTCTCTTTTCACCTTTAGTTCACTCAATTCCATATAAACCTTAACTGTCTCTAACACCTCATGCCCCTATCAAAGAAAAAGAACAACCAGTGAGGAAAAGTTAACTTTTCTCTAATGTTTCTCAGTAACTCTTTTTCAGTTTCTAAATTATCTGCTAGGACAGTCTTTCGAAGAGCTTTCCTTTTAAGATAACGCCAACAAATAGCCATTCTTCATGAGAGTAAGATTAGTTCAGAAAAGCTACAGAGGGTATTTTTTGGACTGGAGCGCCTGACAGAGTATTATGCCATTGTGGTCGGGGCAAACGTTTACGTTCAGATCAAGTCATAAACTGCACAGAAGGAAATACAGCCCTGCACTATCTACTTGGATACCAGCAGTTCACACAAAGGTCAAAACTTGATTTTCCCCCGCATCATCTCTGAGGAGTACAGATAGTAATCCATTTCAGTCTCGACACTCCTGCAAAAAAGACATGACCCTCCAAAACTCAAGGCATTTCTTTACCTCCTTGCCTTTTTTTTTTTTTTGGGGGGGGCCAAAGAAATGTATTAAAAGCACTACCTTGAATTGTTTTTCCAGCCGTGTCTTTCCTCCTACTCCTGGTATGAGGATGCTGTTAACATAACTATGCAGCTGACTGGAAGATACTTCAGTCTCCTTTCCAAGAATGGCTTCCAACAAGGCATCGTGGATGAAAATGTACTGCTCCTAAAAGGTACACAACAGGGTAGTCACTGAGGAGAGCTGTGACGGGGTAGCCACCTCTGTCCCCTGCATGAAATTCACCTTCGATGAACTCGTCCCCTAGCAGGGACCTCCCAGGGAATTCCCTCATGCACATACAGCCGGGGGTTGGCTCCCATCAATACTTCCTTCCTCATCCATCAGAAGTTATTTTAGGGTGCGGACTGTGTGGAGTTGAGTTCTGTATTCCATACCATGCCCCACACAAGCAGTGGGGAAACACGTGGTCACTGAAGGGCTCTAGAACCACACCCTCATGTATATTTCGCAGGCCAAACAACATCTAACTCCCCAGAGCATGGAATACACAGCACTAGATACAACTGTACCTGCTTCATTTAAGATCCACACAGAAATGGAAAACTGTGAGCCAGAGAACGGTATCCTGGCCAGGACATCTTCTAATACAGACCTGTAAATTCCTTCCAGCCCCTGGAGCACGCATCTGCGTCCTGTCAGTTCAGAGCCGCGACAGCCCCTCCTCACCTCAGTCTGGACGAGGTAGTTGCGCTGAGTCCTGATATGCTTCAGGAACCCCAGCACGTTGACTGTGCTTTTGTCTTTTATCTGTTGCAGCATGCTGTCTATCACGATGTAGGTGCCCGTCCTGCCCACACCCGCGCTGGAAGAAAGGCAGACACGCAGCTAGCACACCTGCTGCTCTGCACTGTCGTGAACCATGGGTTACAACAATTATCATCTGAATCTCTAACGCGCTTAGAAATAACCCTGTTGTTGAGAGAACCTAGTGTAGTTGACATAGGCTAGGACACATGGATGGCATCCAGAAACTTTCATAGCATCTTTCCTCCCTCGCGAGTCTTCATGGGGAGGGGAAGACTGCCTTTATGCCATAGATAATACAAATAAATATATGAAATATATAGTTAGCTATTTGCTTTCTCAGCCTTCCTTGCAGCTCAAGCCAAGGATTTAACTCCGTGGCCAGGAACGGCGAGGTATCTCTCCCGGCAGCAGCCGTCTCAGCACCAGAGCCACACCTGCTGAGGCATCACCTGGTTCTCCTGCTCCCCTAGTGATTCTGGGAGAACCCAATATCCTGTCAATAAACCCCCTTTCTGCACAACTCTCCCCCGTGTGCTCAGTACTGGACACTTCCTATTGTAAGGGCTACTTTCCTTTAGTAATCCAGGGGTGGAGTAAGAAGAGCCCACATGGAAAAGCAGCCCTCTTTTATTCCCATTTCCTAATTGTTGAGAAAAACGAAACAACACAACTCGGGGAGACCCGAGTTCTGTCGTGCTGAACAACAAGCTGCTTTCGGCAGCACCCCTGCCCCCCAGGCCCGCGCAGGTTCCGTCTCACACGACTCTGTTGATACCCCAAGCTCTCTGATAGACTTTCACCTCTATTCTAGTGATTCTACGTGGATTAGCACAAATGTAGAGTTCTCATGGGACTGTAAACAGAAGACAGGTTCCAACTCCTGCAAAGGACTTGCTCTGTGGAAGCATATCATGAGAACAGCCCCAAAGAAACGCTGAGAAAAGGCTGCGCAGCTATGTAACCTGCATCACAGAATAAGCAACATCTGAACACTGAAGTGAGAAAAGGCCAGCGAGTCAAATGAAACACAGTAAAAGCGATTTTGACCACTCAGCTAAGGTTTAAGGTAGTTAAGACGTTAGAAAACAGGCTTTAGCTGTGCTTTAGAAAAAGTATTTTATATAGCACATGGACGCTGAAAGCCTTTCACACATAAAATACATACTGTTATTTGCAGGAACCCTACACAAAAGCCATGTTCAAGAACTCAAAATCTGTGATGTGGAAAGTTCTAAACTTGTGTTTAAGGTATTTATATATTAGGAGCTGCCAACAATTTCCCTATGAACACTGGGGATTTTATCAATAATAAGATGGTGTTATAAAAACTGGAGACTCATCCTCTAAGGGCAGATTTTGCTTTAACCTCACAAGCAGCAGATGATTTCTTCACGTGAGGGGACTACAGTGACTTTCCAAAACCCCAACAGGCCTCCCTGGTCCCAGCTTTCAGTGGAAGGCTCTGTTTCTAACTCAAACAAAGCAGCAGCAGGGCCACAGCGGTCCACATTCATCAAGCCCAGCCCCCGTTCCACCCAACTCAAATGCTGAATCCCAGGCAGGAGAAAGCGAACGCCGTGGGCCTCACCTGCAGTGCACCAACACGGGGCCCATCTCCGGCGTCCGGGCTGCTGAGGACCTCCTCACGAAGGTCAGGACCGGGAGGGCGTACTCGGGGACTCCCATGTCGGGCCACTGCGTGTAGTGGTACTGGACCACGACCCGTTCGTTCTGACGCCCCTTGGGATTTCCCTTCTGACCCTAAGAGAAAAATGAGAAACGATGTCTTTAAGCTGAGAGCGGGCATTCTGATAAAACTCACATAAGGACATCAGGAAACATGACCCCTGTTCCCATTCGCCCTCGCTGCTGTTCCCGGGCTTGGTTATTTCCTCTCTGTGGCCGTCTCAGGCCATGAATGGAGACGTGAGCCAGCTGCGTGAGAAGGATCAGCGACATCTCTTAGACGAGCACTTGCGACAGAAGACTGTAGCAGGAATGAATGTTTACTCTCCGTTTTCTGGATTTGGACCTATCCAAAGCACTTTGTTATTTGCTTGCAAGGCTTCCATTTCCTGACTTCCTGCCCCAGCTCACGTGCCCGTGGGCCGGGACTCCCATTCTTCCTGCACTGTCCGGGTGGGACCTTTCGGAGCCCGCGTGCCCGTGCTGTACACGCGCCAGGAAGTGGGGCGACATCCTCCGCAGCAGGTGATTCTCAACCTCGAGCGTCAAAGGCAACACTCCATTTATCTGCCACGTCCATAAAGGAATTTTTCAGACTAGTTTTACTTTCAGTGGCTGAACTTTTTGTACTTGAACCACTTTGGATGAAAACCTTCCCCAAATAGATCACTTGCTGTGATGTGTTTTGTTTTGTTTTTTTTATCAATACCTCTAAATTTAAAAAATTTTTTGATAACTCAGGGCCATTATCCATCGACACTGAACCCTGTAGGGTGTTTGGCCCTGTGCCACAAGGGCCCTGGATGTCTTTGATCTCTTAATTCTTCTGCTACCTCTCATTTTCCTATTTCTTCCCCATTTTCAGTTACTACAGTCAGTGTGCAAAACACCTAACATTCCTTTTTTTTTTTTTTTTTTTTTTTTTTACCATCAAAGTTTATTTTATTATTTTATTTTATTTTATTTTTTTTTTATTATTATTTTATTTTATTTTTTTGGGGGGTACACCAGGTTCAATCAACTGTTTTTATACACATATCCCCATATTCCCTCCCTTCCTTGACGCCCCCCCGTCGATTCCCCCCCACCCTCCCTGCCCCAGTCCTCTAAGGCATCTTCCATCCTCGAGTTGGACTCCCTTTGTTATACAACAACTTCCCACTGACTATTTTACAGTTGGTAGTATATATATGTCTGTACTACTCTCCCGCTTCTTCTCAGTTTCCCCTTCACCCCCCGCCCCCTCCCATACCTCGAGTTCTCCAGTCCATTCCCTGTATCTGCTTCCCTGTTCTTGTCACTGAGTTCATCAGTACCATTTTTAGATTCCGTATATGTGAGTTAGCATACAATATTTGTCTTTCTCTTTCTGACTTACTTCACTCTGTATGACAGATTGTAGTTCTATCCACCTCATTACATATAGCTCCATCTCATCCCTTTTTATAGCTGAGTAATATTCCATTGTATATATATGCCACATCTTCTGTATCCATTCATTTGTTGATGGGCATTTAGGTTGCTTCCATGTCCTGGCTATTGTAAAGAGTGCTGCAATAAACATTATGGTACAAGTTTCTTTTGGGATTATGGTTTTCTTTGGGTATATGCCCAGGAGTGGGATGACTGGATATACATCAAAGCAACATCCTTTTTGACCCACCTCCTAGAATCATGGAAATAAAATCAAGAATAAACGAATGGGACCTCATGAAACTTAAAAGCTTTTGCACAGCAAAAGAAACCATAAACAAGACTAAAAGGCAACCCTCAGAATGGGAAAAAATAATTGCCTATGAAACAACGGACAAAGGATTAACCTCCAAAATATACAAGCAGCTCATGCAGCTTCATACCAAAAAAGCAAATAACCCAATCCACAAATGGGCAGAAGACCTAAATAGACATTTCTCCAAAGAAGACATACAGATGGCCAACAAACACATGAAAAGATGCTCAACATCACTCATCATCAGAGAAATGCAAGTCAAAGCCACAATGAGGTATCACCTCACACCAATCAGAATGGCCATCATCACAAAGTCTGGAAACAACAAATGTTGGAGAGGGTGTGGAGAAAAGGGAACTCTCCTGCACTGTTGGTGGGACTGTAAGTTGGTACAGCCACTATGGAAAACAATTTGGAGGTTCCTTAAAAAACTACAAATAGAACTAACATTCCTTTTTGACTTCCTCCTCTGACTTAAGCTGTTTCTAAAACAGGAGTAAGTGGGCCATGTTTAAATACCCGAGGTGCTTCTATGAGTAACGGCCATTATACTTCATGAGTATAAACTGCTTACTGGTTAGCTTAAGTCAGCTAACAGTGCTATTATAGAGAACACAGATAAACAGTGCCACTGATTTTTATATGCTTCTGCCATTTGTGGGAAAAAACTATACATAGAGGATTGTTAACCTTGGATCACTAATGGGCTTCAGAGCCACTGAAATTGTATATGAAAATGTGAGTAAATGTGAACTCTTCTGGGGCATGAGAGAGACAGTTTTATCACATTCTAAAAGATGTGCAAAACTAAAAAAAATAAATTAGGAACCATTGCTACAAGCAACTGTCATACCTAAGCCTCCGTAGAGTAATACCTCACATTTTCCTAATGAGCACCTGTCTTGCGTTCACAGTACTGCTACAATGATCTATGGGTCTCGGTGGGACAGTGGATTTTCAACAAGAGAAACTGAGGTAACCTGAAAGCAGCATTTCCACAATGTGTGATTCTCAGGATGGTAGCAGTTTTATAGAGAAGGGTTTTACTGTCAAGTCACATTAGGAAACACCAGAAAGTTATATGGGTTTCTTAACTCTAGCACTCTGGGTACTTGTGTCCCTCATAATTTTCTAAAGGGGAATACGTATTACGTAGTGCTCGTTTTCCATACCTACTGAATCACACAATTTGATTTTTGCAAGCTTCTTGCAGGGCTAGTGTTCCTTGGGCCAACACTTTGGGAAACAATGCTTTAAAGCTGTCAGAAAATTGGAATTAAAAAGCTAAACCACCACACAGATGCTGCCATGTTTGCTGGTTACCAAAACCTCAGAGAACCTTCCCCTCCCCCCTCAAATGAAGCCTCCTTCCTGAAGAGATTAAAGAACTCCATCAGGCCAGCTCAATTCTATTATGCGCTGTGCCAGTATCTTTCACACCAGACACTGATGTCAATCAAAAGAGTTGTGAAAAAATGTTTCAAAAATACTTTTTTAAAAACCACGTTGGTTATGAGAGTTGGCCTTAGTCGCACAGTAATTTTCATACTAGTTGAAAAAGAGATGTCCTGGCAGCCCACCCAGCTCCTTCAATACCTTTTTCACTTTCGTATTTCTGACGGAAAAACGACGGACAGTATAGCAGGCGTGGACTTTTGTGCTCTTCAGGGTGACAATAATGTTTCCATACTCCTCACTGTTCTCTGTGGGCCAATATTGATCACATTTCCGCTGCAAAAAAAACCCAAAAAAGCAGTAAATTATAACTGTGGTCGATGCCACAAGTCCACTGTGGATAACGTGCTTTCAAAGGGCAGTGTCACCACGTGGTTGGCTAAAAAAGGAACGCATGGGCTGAAGTCCTTGCAGGCAGATGTGACCTCTGCAGAGGTCAATCTTGGGACGCGTTTGGGCAAGATCATTTGAGCAGTGGGCCAGTATTTGTGACCATCCTTCCACACATGACGCACTTTAAAGAAGGTCCAAGAGAAACCCGGTATGTTTGACCTACACGAAATGTGGGTAGGATATGTTTTCAAGGGAGTGTAAGGATCATTTGGGAGGCTGGCCTGCATTCACAGTTAAAGCCTCTTGTAACTGTGAGAGCCTTCGTGTTAAAAACTGGGATCACCAAAGGCAAAAGAGGGAGTCCACGGTCAAAATGAAGCACTAGTGATTCTGAGTAATGGACCAGAGCCTGGATCCTTATTTCAGCCTAAATGAACATCTAATGTAAACTCATAATCCAGTGAAGTTAAAATATGAGTCATCATCTTAAATGAAAGTTCTCTTAGTGATGGGCAACGGTGTTTAAGCAGTCTTTTATCCCCACCGTTTGAACTATTAGCAGTTCCCTGCCTACACTGTATTTCGTCCAACGTCCCTGCTTTTGTGTTTTTCTTTTCCCTATACTTGGAATGTCCTTCCTTCTCTTTTCAAGCCTGTGTGACTCTTCCTCCTCCTCTTTTCATTGTTCCAATCTCACCTCAAATAGTAACTTTAAAAAAACCTCTTTCCTAGAGGATACGTTCATATATTTTTGCAGCATTCCCCTAATTAATACCCTGTTCGTCCTGATCGTGTTTAATCCACTCTGGTGAGTGCTTAGCTCACTTCCCTGGCAGGGAGGACACTTCTCATTTCTCTAACTCTTTCAGCCTTGTCAAGTTGCTACCCTACAGCAGGTACCCCACAGATTTTTTTTTTTTGAATGAAAAATGATTAAGCTGACAAGTTCTTACTCTTCCTTTTTCCACAAGGTTCGTAATCATGACAATGATGCCAGTGTTTTGTTCCCAGATCATCCTCCAGAAATCTTCAAATGTAGACTTTAACGGTCCCTGGGTGGCGATGTAGGCTTTCGCTTTGTTGTAACCCTTCAAAGATGACACAGCACAAAGTAAGATGAAAGCAGGATCACAGACCAGTTAATAATTCAAGTGCCTTCCATATCAGATAGGTTGTGTTTTTCGTGAAAGCTCTGTGCAGTATGAAAACACATTCAACAGTCTCTGCGGCACTCTTCATTTATCAGAAACAGGTTTACAAAAACATTTCTGACTTACATCGACATAGTTTGCATTAATGTAGTCGCTGTGCTTAGAGTCTTTTCCTGGTAAAGGTCTTAACTTCACCCTACTGTGATCATCTATAGAGGGTAAGAAAAAAAAAAAGCAAAAACAAAATGTATAATTCAAAACCCAGCAGCATTCTGAAGCACAAAACAAGGCAAAGAGGCAATGTGGCATCTCCCAGAGTGCCCCGAGAGACCTTTTGGCAGAAGAACAACTAAAAATTCAAAGCTACAGCATTCAAACCCATCTCCAAACCACAGGGACACTCCTACCTCATGCTCTGACCTGTGAGTGCTAATATGCAAGAAATGCATACTGTGGTCCTTATTAGTTCATGTAAAACAATTCCAGTTGCAACCCTCCCAAATCTCCTTGTCCTATATTTTAAAAACCAATTTCCAAGGCCTTTGATTTCCTATGCCCCATCCCCTCCCCACTGATACAACTATAAAAAGGTGATTATTAGATCAAGTCCAGAACATCTGTTTTCAGGAGATGCCACTGCTGACTTCAGTTGGACTCCCCATCACCCTAGCAGACCTGAGGAACTGTGGGAACCAGAGCTTGCTTCTAAGAGTAATCTCATCACAGGAATCTGAAGTCTATGATAAGAGTTAAGATCCACTTAACTTTCACCTATGAACAAAAGGTGAGTGGTGATATGTGCCTCTGGTTGCCCAACAGAAGGAGCTTGTATTTAGAGGATAACAAACAAAAGAAAGCTGAGGTCATACTTTTACTCCTCCCTAGCTAGGAAGAGAATGGGCAAAAGCCGATTTACATTTCTATTTACAATCATGATCATAAAAGGCTAGTTCGAAAAGAAGTCCAATGAGTGGATTAACCTAAACATTAGTGACCTCAGACTACATCAAGCACTTCTGGAAAGCCCTCCACATTCTTGGTGCTGTGAATTGCTTTTGTTGTGCTGACAAACTCTCAGATGGCAGTGAATCTGCACAGGAGCGGCCTGATATAAATGGGCCCCCATTGAAAATATGCTCCTAAGGTATCTGGATCCAAACTCTTACGCCTCAGTAGCATTGTATTGTTACTTCTCAGACTGACAAATAAGAACACGCGCTCCTCAAGGTGCACAATTCGTATCTCATGACAAAGGTAATAGACTATAGCTAAAAGGATCAGTATTGGACGTGGCATCCACGTATGCCTTGAAAGCTGTGACGGCTCCATGAGAGAGGGCGCTTCCTATATTGTGTTTCTGCCACATTCATGGGCTAACTGTACTTGTTCCATGACATTTCCATGCTACTCTTTGCTAATATAAAGGCATTAGTGCAGGGGTAAGACCAAGGTGATGGTGATGTGCCCAAGAGTCTGACCTACTGGTCAAGAGAGCACCAAAACCCCACTTTCCGAACTTACGGAAATAAAACCTCATCTAATTTGAATTTGTGAAAGTAAAACCTCAAATGAACTTGTGAACGTACAAACACGTCTAACAAGAAATGGTGGTTTTGTGGCAACCACACGATGACCCTTGGGCACATCGTACAGAAGTTCCTTTGATTTCCTCCCTCTTCTTTGCCACATACTTTTAGCTAAGGCAGTGAGGTCACCACAGGTAGAGGTTGCTATGGTGGAGAGAATGATGTGTGTGGACATGTGTATATCTCTACCTGACTTACAGGGTTAGAAATGAGGTCTGTAAATAGACAAGCCCTTACAATCTCAGGAAGGTGAGCCTTGTCCGGGTTGGCCAACAAATACTGCCAGAGTCAGTCCATCCAAAGACTGGCAAGAAAAACAAGTTTTCTCTTCTTCCTTGTACCTTTGTTTTCCTTCTCCTCATTCTCTCAGGTGACTGAAACAAATACTCTTATTCAAAAATGACTTTTGGTTCTTTTAAACCGTCTTCTAGAAGAAGTAAGACTACATTCACAGATGACACGATCCTGTATAAAGAAACCCTAAGGTTATATATGACAAGTCCACAGCTAACATCATACTCGGTGGTGAAAAGCTGAAAGTTTTTCCTCTAAGATCAGGAACAAGATAAAGATGTCCACTTTTGCCATTGTTATTTGTCATGGTATTGGAAGTCCTAGCCAGAGCAGTTAGGCAACAAAGAGAAATAAAAAGCATCCAAATTAGGAAGAAGTAAAACTGGCATCATTTGCAGATGACATGGCATTATATATAGAAAATCCTAAAGATTCCATCAAAAAACTGGTAGAATAAATGAATTCAGTAAAGTGGCAGGATACAAAATTGATACACAAAAATCTATTGAATTTCTATGCACTAATAATGAGCTACCAGAAAGAGAAATTGAGAAAACAAGCCCATTTACAACTACATCAAAAAGAATAAAACACCTAGGAATAAGTTTAACCAAGGAGGTGAAAGACCTGTATAGTGAAAACTCTAAGCCATTAATCGAGGAAACTGAAGAAGACACAAATAAAAAGAAGGATATTCCATGCTCATGGATTGAAAGAGTTAATATCGTTCTCATGTCCATACTACCCAAAGCAATCTACAGATTCAATGCAATACCTGTCAAAGTTCCAATGGCATTTTTCACAGAAATAGAGCAAACAACCCTAAAGGTTTTATGGAACCACAAAAGACCGCAAATAGCCAGAGCAATCTTGAGAAAGAAGGACAAACCTGGAGGCATCACACTGCCTGCTTTCTAACTATATTACAAAGCTATAATAATGAAAACAATATGGTACTGATATAAAAACAGACACATAGATCAACGGAACAGAGTGGAGAGCCCAGAAAGAAACTCACACATATATGGTCAACTGATGTGTGACAGAAGAGCCAAGAATATATCAATAAAATGGGGAAAGGACAGTCTCTTCAATAAATGGTGTTGGGAAAAGTGGACAGCCACATGCAAAAAGATGAAACTGGACCACTCCAGTATACCACACACAACAACTCAAAATGGATTTGAACCTTGAATTTAAGACCTGAAATCATAAGACTCCTAGGAAAAAAACAGACAAAAGCTCCTTGACATAGGTCTTGGCAGTGATTTTTTCAATCTGACACCAAAACCAAAAGCAACAAAAGCAAAAATAAACAAATGGAACTACATCAAACTAAAAAGTTTCTGCACAGCAAAGAAAATCATCAACAAAATGAAAAGGTAGCTTACTGAGTGGGAGAAGATATTTGCAAATCACGTATCTGATGAGGGGTTGATATCCAAAATATATGAGTAACTCATACAAATCAACAGCTAGCAAAACAAGCCATCAGTTAAAACATGGGCAGAGAACCTAAATATACATTTTTCCAAAGAAGACATATAGATGGCCAATGGGTACATGCAAAGGTGCTCAGCAACAGTAATCTTCAGGAAAATGCATATCAAAACCAGGATGAGGGACTTCCCTGGTGGTGCAGTGGTTAAGAATCCTCCTGCCAATGCAGGGGACACAGGTTCAATCCCTGGTCTGGGAAGATCCCATATGCCACAGAGCAACTAAGCCCATGCACCACAAATACTGAGCCTGCGCTCTAGAGCCCACAAGCTGCAACTACTGAGCCTGCATGCTACAACTACCGAAGCCTGCGTGCCTAGAGCCCACGCTCCACGACAAGAAAAGCCACTGCTATGAGAAGCCTGCACACCGCAATGAAGAGTAGCTCCAGCTCGCCAAAACTAGAGAAAGCCCGTGTGCAGCAGTGAAGACCCAGTGCAGCCAAAAACAAACAAACAGAACCATGATGAGATACTTCACACCTGTTAGAATGGCTTTTAACTAAAAGATAAGAAATAATGTGTCAAACAACTGTTAGAACTAATAAATGAGTTCAGTCAAGGTGGTAAGATACAAGATCAACACAAACCTCAAACTGTATTTCTATACACTAGCAATTAACATCCTGAAAATATCAAGTAAACAATTCCATCCAAAAGAATAAAATACTAGGAAATAAATTTAACAAAAGCACAACTCTTGTAACATGCAGACTATAAGATGTTGTCAAAAGAAGTAAAAGATGACCTATGTAAAGACATCCCACCTTCCTAAACTGGCAGACCTCATTTTAAGATGGCAATACTCCCCATACTACTCTACGGATGCAACATAATCCTTATTAAAACGCCAGCTATGCTTCTTGTAGTAATAGACAGGTTGATTCTGAAATTCATATGAAAACACAAGGGATCCAGAATAGCCAAAACAATCCTGAAAAAGAAGATCAAAATTGGAGGACTCACAGTTTCCAATTTCAAAACTTATCACAAAGCCACAGTCAGTAATCAAGACAGTGTGGCACTGACATAAGGACAGACATACAGATTAATGATTTTCAGTGGGGTGCTAGCTAAGACAATTCAGTGGGAGAAAGAAGAGTCTTTTCAACAAATGATGCTGCGACGACTGGATATCAACAGGCAGAAGAATGAAGTTGGACCCCTACTCATACCGTATATAAAAATTAACTCAAAAGGATCAAAGACCTAAATGTAACAGCTAAGACCAGAAAACTCTGGTGTCAGTATTCATGATCTTGGATTAGGCTCTGGCTCATCAGATATGACAACAAGAGCACAGGCAACAAAGGAAAAAATAAACTGGACTTCACCAAAATTTTAAAACTTTGTATCTCAAAGGACATCATCAAGAAAGTGAAAAGACCATGCACAGAATGGAGGAAAATATTTGCAAACTATGTATCTAGTAAGAGATCTGTTTCTAGAGTGTATTAAGAACTCAACAATAGAAAGACAAGTAATCCAATTTAAAAATGGGCAAAGGATCTGAACAGATGTTTCTCCAAAGAAGATATACAGGTGGCCAATAAATACATGAAAATATGTTCAACATCACTCATCATTAGGGAACAGCAAATCAAAACTACAGTGAGATACCACTTTATACTCATCAGGGTGGCTGTTATCAAAAAAACAAAGCTGGCAAGGATGTGGACACCATGGAACCTGCATACGAGTATATTGCTGCTGGGAATGTACGATGGTGCAGCCACGCTGCTAGACAGTTGGGCAGTTCTTCAGAATGTAAAACAGAAAGTTACCATATGCCTTAGCTATTCTATTCCTAAGTATATACCTAAGAGAAATGAAAGCACATCTCTACACAAAACCTTGCACACAAGTGTTCACAGCAGCATTGTTTATCACCATCAGAAAGCAGAAAACTCCAATGTCCATCAAAGGAGAAATGAATATGTGGTATGTCCATACAGAGTATTACTCAGGCATGAACAGGAATGAAGTAATGATATAAGCCACACCGTGGGTATATCTTAAAAACATCACGCCAAGAAGCAGCAGCAGCCAGACACAGAAGGCCACATATTGTATGGTTCCATTCATATGAAACATCCAGAATGGCAAATGCACAGAGAAAGAGAGTAGGTACATGGTTTCCAGGGACTGGGGAGGGGGAGCTGTTGGGAGTGACTGCCCATGGGTAAGGGGTTTCTTGTTGGGGTCCTGAAAATGTTCTAAAATTAGATAGTGGTGATGGTCGTCCAACTCTATGACTGTATAATAAAAACCACTGAAATTCACTTTAAATGTAAATTCATATTAACTTTAAAATGGGTGAATTTTATTTGGTATGTGAATTACATCTCACCAAAGTATTAAGAAAAAAACTATACCACTGTTTAAATTTAAGTGTCTGATTTAAACGCGCTATTACATAAAACTGTACGTACTGTGTCATTTTATCATAGTGTATGTTAACCATAAACATCTGTGACCCTGCCCTTAACATCGAAGCATATATTTTCAGCCAGTGACCCAAGCCCCACTGTCTATGAAAAGTGGCCTGTCCTCCTAGGGTATTTCTTGAGGCTCTGTAAGAACCCTTATTTGTTTGCATCCTGAACTTCCAGGGTACTCTTGACCCTGGACATGTTTTTGAAAGGACTAAGCACATGAGCCACGAGGACTGGTGTAAACCAACTACCTAATCTTCAAAAAACTGCTTTGAAATTCAACTTTCTTGATTCAGTTCTCAGTATCTCCATCTGTATTAAAAGACTTGGCTCTCACTGGTTAAGAACAATGTCAGGATAGCCACATGACATTACATTTTGGTTCCCAGCATCGGATATGAAATCACTTCCTGTAAAAACAGTGAAGCTCAGATCATTTCCTTTGATCACCTGATTATCCAGCAGAGATCTGAGAGCTTCGTGAAAGACTACGGGGGCAGAGGATGTCCCCACTTCTTCCACACTGTTCAAGATGGGCTAATGAGAGGTTAACTTGCAAGTGTAATTTTCTCTCAGCATCCTGATTCCCACTGCTTGCCTTTCAGCTTATCCTCAGCAGGAAGATTTCATTTCCCTGCTTTAACAGAGTTTAAAGTTTATTACTCACATGCTAAAATGTTGATGTATCTGTTTTTGTGCTTGTTATCTGGATGATTGGAATGTTCTGCAGTGATGTTCATGTCAGCCGTGCAGCGCTGGACCTCCTGGAGAAGGAAACAAACATCGAGATTTTTTAGACACGCTTTAGACGTTAAAGAACGAGGTTGTAGAAAGAAAGGAACAATTTACACCCAAAAGCATAGCGTTTACTCACACCCCAGCCACCATTACCTCCCCAAACTCAACAAAATGCGTATCACACATATGAAGGATGTCAGCAAAATGAAAAGGTTTCATTCTCTACTAACTCATCAGTCATCTGCTTTCTTCCCGATTTTGATCTAGGCATGAGGGTTACAAAACTGTTATCTTTTTCTGACTATGTCACGGTCAAACGGGTGAGAAATACAGGTACAAAGATGAGGACAGTCAAATGTGAATAGCAGAAAAGAGGCCTGAAGAAACTGATGGGAGCACAGAGGAAGGCTTTAGACAGGAGATAATTCACCCACTTAAAGGATGATCAGGAACCTTCCTGGCAGAAGAATCATCTCCACCATGATTTGCAACATGCTTACCTTAGTCTTTACAGCCTCATTTTCATAACTAACAGGCTACAAATTGACTATACTCAGCCCTGAAATGACACTAAAGAGTTTAAACAACTGTCATCTATGCCTCAAATATATATAGCTCTGCTGCATTATTTGTCAACTCTCATTTTATTTACATTATCCTTCTTTAGAAAAACAGCAGTGGGAGAAGCAACTCTCCTCTCTGGTCACCTTTGCCACGGATAGAAACATCATTCATCAGCCTCATACAAGATGGCTTAAAAGCCAGATTTGTCTACATTGTATGCTTCAAACCCAAGAAAGTACTGGAGCTAACTCGTAAGGGAAGTCCCTAGCAGTGCGCAGCCATGGCAAAGAGCAGGGGCAAAGTGACACGAGGTGATCAGGAGGAATGTTTTACACGTGACAGATGGAACAGTTTCCGAGCGCGCAGACTTCCCTTCACAAAGGAGTTGCGTAGCAATTATGCATGATTTCCACAGCATCTGCATCATGCACAATCAGACAAGGAACTGGCTGTCTTTCATATTCTCAGAGTACGTAGAAGGAACTCACCGTGATGAAAGAACTTAACAAGGTATAAAAAGAATGGGTCACTATTCAACGAAACCATATTCACGGACACCCAATTCCTGGAGGATGTATACTGACTTTTTCATAGTTGTAGGCATTCCCAGTGAAAGAAAGAAAGGAAGAAAGAGAAAGAGAGAGAAAGGAAGGAAGGAGGAAAGAAGAAAGGAAGAAGGAAAGAAAAGAAAGAGAAAACAAAGAGAAGGAAAGAAAAGAAAGAAGGAAACAAAGAAAGAAGACCCAAGGGCATTAATTCAACACACCTCTCTGGGAAAAGTGTGTGTTTCATGACACTTCTTTATCTTTTCTTACATTTACTAACTGTGATCAACTCTGATATTTGCTCTTCTATCTAAAATGGTTTAAAACCTACAGTTTGGCAAATGCTGGTTTAAAGGGCCTTAAGGCCGCCTTTGGCTCTTTTCTCTAAAATAGATAGTAAAATGTGAGCATAATGTAATAAGTCTAATATCTTAACATCTCCAGGAACAGAAGCAATGCTAGCGGTACTCAGAATATTTGCTTTGTAGAATTGCCTTGAAAGCCTGAGGTGTGCTCTTCTGAACAGTTTCAGGGGCAGAAAACCTTTGAAAATGGATTTGTATCCTGGAAGACATCAGTTCAGTCTGTACACAAATCCGTAAAATAAGCTGACATGCTTTGGTTTCTGGGTTTTGAAGGCCACACCTTTGGCATGTACCTCTTTAGGGCTGAGTTGCTCAGATATCTTGTGCTGAGATTTCAGCTTTTAGGACTTTAGTTTGAGATTTGCTTTGTTCATTAATATTTTTTTTCCCATTGTGTGGCTCTGACCACACACTGTGGACGGGGGTGGGGCCTCTGTTACAGTCTAATGCAATTGACCAGGCCTGCGTGGGAGCAGCTGTCTGCACTGTTTAAAGCAGCCATTCAATATGGCCAATCAGACTCTCTGTTATCTAAAACCCTTGGTCTGATCCGTCGCCTCTATTTCACTTTTCCAATTACGTGCATGACAGAAAACAAAGAATAGTCATAAATAATGTTAAATCTGATTTTATTAGAACCCGAGGGGTTTGCCCACGGCCTTCTGATTTTGTCTTGTGGATAATAATGTCATCTGTAACTCCTTGCAGCACTGCCTGGCTCATTTAGATGCCGATAATATCATCTGATCCTGGAGTGGCTTTTCTCCATCAGAACTGGCATTTTGAAGTTAATGTGATTTTAATAGGTGTTAAAACCCTTTGAAGTGACACTAGCCGATTGAGTGTGTATGGTGAAGGTACCTATTCAGTACCCTGATAAAAAGTTGAAGATTTAAGCTCGTTTGTACTTTACTGTCTCTGTAACAGAGCTGGGATTCTCAAAATGGATATTTTGCAAACGAACAGGCACACAACCACAGAAAAGAGCCAAGTGAAACCGAGATTTAAAACAAAGCATAGCTTTAAAAATGAACAAATGAAACCACTAAGAGTTGACAGACACAGAATTCTTGGGAGATGATACAGGCCACATCACCCCCTGCCTGGAGTTGCAGATGTGAAAGGCTGTCCAAAGGGCATGTGGTGATCTACTGTTCTCCCATTCAGTAACTCAGTTTGGGAAAGAACAAAAAAAAAAATTCAAGCAAAACAGATCTAGATATCTTTCAGATTACTCAGCTTCACAGTGAAAAGGAAATATTTTGGACCTGGTGACCAAGTGTGTATAACAGTCTTAATGCCTGAGTTCAGGCAGCCCACAACTGTGTTCAGGGGACTGCTGCACACAAGGTTAAGTCACGACCACAGCTTGCTGCTTGCTTAGTGTTGGACACAGAGCTGGCCCTCACCAGGTACTGGCCACACTCATCTTCCTGCCTCTATTCTCCTCTGCTCAGGCTACACACTGCTGCCCACACCGATTTTCTTCAAATGCTGCTTTGCCTTTCTTGTTCTCCTACTCGGACACCTCTAGACAGATGACAAATTCCTTAGCCAGGCTTTCAAGGTCCCATCCTATTTTCCATGTATTCCCTTCCCAATGCCAGGCAGTTTTAACTCTGTGCCCTTTGAAAAGACCGTATGACCTCCTGCTGTTTGCTTCAGTGCCATTTTCCTTGCTGAGAATTCCTCCCTCTCCCCCATCCGAATCCACGTCTTTATATAAAAGTGACTGCCTTATCCTCTGGAAAAGCAACCCATCTTTGGACAGTATATCACAGTATCTATCATCCTGTAGCTGGTGTATAAAATAGAATTATTTTTCCTGTGCAATTTGTGAAATTTGGCTCACACACGTTTTTTTCTCACTCCTCTTAAAAACCTCAGTATGTTAATCCACTAGGAGTTTTTTCATGATAAGGGTTTAAAATGTTTTCCTTTGGGACATTTAGACCCAAACTGGCATTTAGTTAACTGAGGCTCAGGAAACCTGACAGGGCCGCTTCCTGTCATCCTGCAGGCAGCATCCTCTCTACAGCTTTCTGCCTGTGTCAGGAACTCCCTAGTACGTGTCATCAGCAACACGAGAACTCTACGTCTTACATAAAGTGATTGTGGCCACTGGTCCCTCGGTGCATGGGCTCAGGTGGACAAAGCTTTGTCCTCCTGATTTAAGATGAGCAACTGGCCCAAATTTAGCTCAGCTGGAGTTAATTGTAACAGACCCCATCCCCCAAAGGATTTTGTCAAGGGGTACTGGACCTCTGGCCTCATCTCTGCACTGAGCCTTTACACCTGTGATGCTCCTGACCCCTGCCTATTAATTCTGTTGACCACAGGGCCTTGGAGCTCCCCTGTTTGTGAAAGATTATATGCTAGCATCGTGCCTCTGGAAGCCTCCTGGATTATGCCTGGGGAGGCCGAGGAAGAATGAGGTTGAAGTCAGCTAAGGTAGCCAAGGGAACAGTCACTGAATGCTGTCCGGACGCAAGGACTGATGTTATTTCCAGTGACTGCAAAATCTGCTAGAGCTATCATATCCCCGCTTTTAACAGCCTCCAAAATTTATATGACAAGGACAAAAAGCTTGCTTTCAGCATCACCTCTAGACAAAGACTCAAAGTTACCAGTGAATCATTTCTCATTCTCCTCCAAGCAGCAAAGTTCTGAATGTAAGACAGCCATTCACCAATTTTTTTTTTCTATTTCCCTCCAAGATTTGAAAACAAGATGGGGCAAACAGAACTTCTGCAGAAATACCCAGTCAAAACCAACAGCAGCCCTTCTCCTCTACTCTCCTCCAGAACTTTATTTCTGTATTAGCACTTATTTTGCTTTGCCCTCTTTCTATTTTAGCTGTGTACACTCTAGTCTTCCCCCATTAGACTGAATTCCCTGAGGGCAAGGCCTCTGTCCAATTCATCTCTGTACTTTATGCTGTGTCCCGAGAGTGGTAGGCACTCAGTAAGTGCAGAATGAGATGTTTTAATTCCTCTTCATGGCCAAATAGTAACTCTTAAGTGATTTTCTCTATAATCTTAAGATTAGTTCTTTGACTAATTTCAAGCCTCTATTCAGAGGTTATGTGAGGTTTTTGTGAGGCAGATTCTCAGCTCTCTGGGAAGGCTCTAGACCATAAAGATTATGTATTGGGCTCCCAGTACTCTTAGTTGGGGGGGGGGCTCCTTATTTTGGCTGCTCTCTTCCGCTTTTTTGCCAAGGAACTCACTGGACCGTCAGCTGCCTGATCACTTTTAGACACTGATAATCTTGGTTATTTTTTCCTTTGACTTCAGCTCATTTATAGGACACTGCTGACTTCAATGAGAGTCTGGAGGGCATCCAGGTTAAACATGTGGGCGTGAGCCAGACAACCTTGGTCTTGAACCTTACTGTTGCCACTTCACAACTGAACCACTCAATGCCTGTCTTCTCATGGGTAACTTTCCTCATCTGCAAAATGGGGACAATGAAATAACATGCACCTCATGGGGTATTTCTGAGGAATGAATGAAACAGTCCAGGCAACCGCGCCAAGTAGACGCCAGCTGTCATTATGCCACATAAAAGACATCTGGGGTTGAGGTTACTACTCTCTTAATATGATGAAGGTTTTGTTTTATTGCTTTTAAACTACACAAAATTTATTGTCCTGACCTCCTTTTTGCAGCCTATTACCATCTCTTGTTTATAAAAGCAGCCTTGATCGTTTCTTATATAGCCTGTTACCATTTTCCTTTTTGGCAGAGCTACCCAAAAGGAGTACTACTACTGTTTTAAAGTACTTCAAATTCCCCCTAAATGAGAAGATGACAGTATGTCAGTGAGCTTTTCTACTGTCTCATTTCCCTCTTTATGTGACTGTCTTACTATTCTTTTCAGGAGAAAGGATGTTCTTCCCAGTTTGAATAGCCCTGATTTGAAACCTTTCAAACCAGGACAGACTGTGAAAAAACAACAGGAGAACAAAGCCTCCCTCCCCCCCACCCTCCCTGTTCCAATCCTGAAACTACCAGGATAATACTTAAGCTATAGAATTCAATACAGGCGACGAGAGCTTCTAGCCACAGTATTCTTTTTAGGATAGAAATAGGGTGCAGATGCCCAGGATTTGTTAACAGGCGTGACTTTGATGCAGCGAAGCCCATTTTAAGTCAGATCAAGTTTCCAGAGGTGTCGCTGATTATTTTGAATAATTAAATGGTGTCAAAACCAGCTGTGATGAATAGCACTGGGGTCTCAAATCATACATAATTGAGAAACTGGAGTTGCATTTGATCATCCTGATCAAATTCTGCTCTCTAGAGGATAAATGTTTGTCCTGAATACCATCAACATTGTTAAATGCCTCAATATTCTTGCTCAGTCATCCAGCCAACAGTCAATTGAACTAAATCACTTGAACACCACACACATGCGCTATCCTCATGAATACAGAATGTTTGACTTTAAACCATGTGCTTTGTACTTGGATAGGCACCTTTTTTGGGTCAGCATCTAACAGCCGCATTAGACACTTGACGTGTTTTTGTTTATCCCATGAAACCTATGACTTTGCTGAATAAATCAGAGCGGTCCTTCTCCCTACCACCTTTGCTTTGCTTCTGGCTCCAGAAATAAAACAAAGACAGAAAAGCTAGGAGAAGGACTTAATTTAAAACAAGTTGTCAATATAATTGCCTTTAGGATGGCCTTTGGGGACTCCAAATTTGCATAGAGACAGGGGCTTCTGGTCCTCTCTTTCTCTCGCCTTCTCCGTGCAAAATAATTGCACCTCCCAGCTGTAAGGCTCCCAGGCGATCTCAGAGGGCGTACGTTCCATCACCCCATGTGATCCCCGCAACCAGTTTTGTGAAAAGAGGTGGGCAGGTCAGCGTCATCATCATCATTTCCATTTCAAAGTAGAAATGAGACAGAAAGGAACCGACTTACCCACAAAGCTAGAAGACAGCTGAGCTGCCATGAAAACTTGGCCTCCTCGGCACAACTCTTGCTGCCAGAGATGTGCCTTAGTGAAGCGCCTCAGTGAAGAAAAGGGCAGTCTGTTTAATAGCTCCTCATTGACACCCTGTCACTGCTGAGCTGGCACGGAACCCAGAGCTGGCAGGGTGGTGCGCGCTGCTCTCTACCTTGTTTCCTGCATCCCAGTTCTTAAAATCAGAAGGCTGCGTTCACCCGTGTCTCCTCTCCAAGGATTAATAATCATGAAAACAACAACAATGGACCTCTGCATGGGCTTCAGGGTTAAGCCAGCACTTTACAGGATGTTAATCATTCGTTTTTTTCCCCAACATCGTTGGGGTTTGGAGGGGACATTGGTGCCATTTTTAAAAATGAGGAAAATGCACACCAGAGATGAAATGACTGGCTCAAGGATAATAACATCACTACTGGTAGAGTCAACGCTGGATCCCTCAGACTTCGAATCTGCTGTCTCCTTGTGCATCCCAGAAGTGACGTGGGATGGGGGAGCCCTGTCCCTTGCACAGTGACTGGCGTCCCAGTTAGAATGCAGATGAAGAGAGAATCTGAGGTTGCCTCTTTCCTGCCACTAAGTCTGTTCTTTCACAGAAGTGCACGTTCGGGAAGTGTGCAACCAACTCCCTTTCACCTCATTTTTACTGGGAAAAGAAGGCCTGTTAAAACTTGAAGTGTAAAGAAAAGAAAAAGAGAGAGTCCCCACTGTCCTCAGTGACTGCTTTGTTATGCTTGAAATACATTCGTTTCAAGTTTACAAAAATCCCTGTAAAATAAGAGTTCGCTTTCGGGAAATGAATTTCCAGTTTTGAAACATACCTCAAAATCCTCGGAGAACCCGTGCTGGTTATTAGAATAGAGCTCACCGATGTGTTTAACAAACTGTTTGACAGGAATGGCTTCCATGTCATCTGTGGAAATAAGATAATATTCAGAGTCACATAGAATACTTCTATAGACAAATAACACTGATAAGGAATTACTGAAGACAGATACTTGATTTTTGCAAACAGTGATATAATTGTAGCTCCTGAAATAGATGTCTTCAAGGAAAGTTGCTAGATTTACTTGACATGAGGGTCTCATTATGATTTTGAATACCTAAAAGCTAAGTTACATATGGTCTTAAAAATGATCTGTAAAGAATTACCTTTATTTTTTATATGCAAGCCAATTGACATAGTTAAATCACCATATCATACTCTTAATTAAAATTCTGAACTTACCAAGGGTACTTTGTTAAGAAATGTTATCGCAACCTAGGTTTTTCAAAAAATCGCTATCAGTGGGGGTCCAGCTTGAAGTTGGAACAGCTTCTCCTTCCGATCTTTGAGGTCTCAGCAATCTTTATACACAGTTACAGACAGGTGCCATTGTACCAGCTGGCTTCGGGTACAATGCCATGTATGTTTAAGTGTTCACAATTTTCGTTCGAGACAGCTGTGTCTACACAATGCCAAATAACCAGTTTGATGGAATTAACTGGATTTTCTTTTGGTGTTGACAGACTAGGTGTGGATTCAGGAAGACTCCACGTTCCAATTTATTTGCAGTGTTGTCACTTCAAAAGGACATTTTCAGTTCCTGAGCCCCAAGCGTGTTTTAAGCCCATTTACCCAGATCCGTGCTACTACTTGAGTCCTGCCGGAAAACAGCCACACCCCGCTAACTGGAGCTCCCCAACCTCCTCCTTCCCTCGCCCCTCCCCCGCAAATATTTCCTTTTAAAAATACTCTGCTGAATTTGAGATAAACAACAGACATGACATTTACTTTATTCAGAGTGAAAGATCTTTGGCAAACGCACAAACATCTAAACTGCCGCAGATGCTTTCCTTAGCAAAGGGTATGAAGATCTGTATGTGTAAATGAGGTCCTACTTTGGCAAGAATGTTATAGATCCAGGCCTGACAATCTGATTTCTCTTCATCTGGTGACAGTTAACATTGACTATGTCATTCCTTCTCTACTTTCTTTCGAGAGAGCAAAGCTCTAGGGTGGCTTTTTGCATCTATTGACATTTTCAAACTTGAATCATTCTGAAGCGGAAAAAAGCATCTCTCATGTACTTTGTTTAAGGAAGGTGACTTATAAACGTTCATAACCCAAACTGCTCAGCGGAGAAATGTTACTTATCAAATAGGGGGTGCTCTGTAAGTACAAAGTCTTTCTGTGTGAGCAATTAAAGACCTAATCATTTTAATAGGCCACCTTATGAAAAAAAATTGCCAAGTTATTTACAAATATTTCAGGATTGAAGATGTTCATGAATATGCAATCATTTTGCACGCCCAAGAAATCTATAGCTCTTATAGTGATGTACCCAGCATTAGCAGAGGAAGCCGAGCCAAAATGTTTCCCCAGAATATTTAGCAGGATGCACAGTTCAAGAAAAATTTCCCAAATTATCTGATCACTTCACTTAAAATGTTTAGTTAGAAGTAAGCAAATGCTACAATGACCAAGTGGCCAAGAAAAGACCTGAAGCTGAGAAAAGGACTAACGTGTACAAAACTGGAACATCTCTAAAAGATTAACCCAAGAATAAACTCATCTTCGGACAAGAGACAACATAAATGAGATGGGACACAACCTGGCCCCACCAACACTCCAGCCTACAGACGGCAGGCAACACTTTTCTCCTATTTATTTTGAAACGAAAGACATAATGCTGTTTTCAGGAGTAGAGTGACGTGGTTAATAGTGTAATAGGCTGAGGGCAACATTTATTCTGTAATGATAGTTTAGAACTGCAGATTCCCAGTAAACTTATGGTGCCACGATTAGGCACATGGACTCTAGTTCCAAAGAAGAAAGAAACACGTCTGCTTCAAAGGTATTTTACTCCACAAGGTACATACCGCAGTGTTTTAAAGGGCATAGCCCAGCTCAAGTCAATAAAAAAAATGCTTTTAGGTTAACAGTTTATTATTTTTTCCTGCAAAGTGCTCAACTGGACCATCCACGCTAACGCCACACGTGCCCAGAAATCAGTCGGTCTGCTCCCGCCATGGCGAGATGCAGCAAAACCCAGCAGAGCTGAGTATGATGATGGTATATGGAGATACACGACTCACTAGTCTTCAGTTTGATTCTTTATCCAAAGAAGTCTAATCACACACCTCTGGGTTTCCAGGCACCACCAGTAACGTCGCAGAACTACCAGACAGGCAGCTACACACACATACGCATGCTGTAGTGACCACCACCAGCAGCTCAGATGACACATTATTTGTCTTTTAATCAAGATAAATGAAACGGAGGGGTTGTACATCTTTTTTTCCCTCAATATTAAGATGAATATAAGGCTACAGCTAATTAGGAGTTCTAATAGTCCTCCTCTTACATTGTTTTTCTATTAAATTTCTCTCAACATGAGCCAGATAATTATAAAATTACTCTAACTAGCAGAAGGCCAAGCAATTAGGGCAGCATCATAGACCTGATGTGCTCAGTTTTTAATCTGGAGAGATCCTGTACTTTAAGCAGATATCTGCCTGTAAGACATTATTTCCACCTCTCCACCTGAGTTTCATTAACGAACGTGCTGACTATTAGCGGCACTCACTGTGGACCAGGAACTTCCTGTGCCCTTTACATGGATTAACATGTACTCATTCCTCCCAGCAGCGCTAAGAGGCAGGTGCTATTTTCATACTCCTCTTATTGGTGAGAACAGAAGCTCGGGAAGATGACTGAAGCCTGGAGCATGGCGGTGGGAGCTGGCCCCAGAGCCAAGGTAAAGAGCACCCCGACCGGGAGAGAACAGCTGTTGTCAGAGTTGCAGCGAAGGGGAAGCCACTGGAAGAGGCATCTACTGAGCACCTAGGACTTAGCCAGGTACCGGGGAGACAGTGTCCGCCCAAGGGCAACATTTGTGGTGATGAGCGTATAGGAACGTGAGAGCGAGAACAGTGTGCGATGACACGGTGAAGACTATGAGTGCCATAAAAGGGGTGGATTTGATGACTTACATGAATGTAAATGCTGCTGATGCAGTGGTAATGGGGAGAAACATGAAAAAAAAAGGAAAAGACGACCTGGAATCAAAGTAAAGACGTTTTCACTGACTATAGGTTAGATGCTGGATTATTATGATACAGTGAAATGATCTCATGATAGAGTCGCTGTAAAGGTGAAGAGAGCCCTTTCTGATTGCCAGGGACGGTGCCCAATGCTTTTCATACACTTATCTTCACAAGAACTAGCTAAAGAGCATATTGTCATCTTCATGTTACATTTAAGGAAACTGAGGCAACTTGTCCAAAGCGGCACGATTACTAAGTGACAGAGCTGAGATTTGAATCCTGGTGTATTAAGCCCAAAGCCTGCGCTCCCACGTACTGGGACACACTGCCTTTATTCTCAGAGCACAGTTTCAAGCAGAAGCAAGGAATCAGAGGATCTTGGTTCCTCTGATAAAATGTTACTGTAGAATTTTGTATTTTTACGTATACAGCTTTCAGATACCAAAGGTTTAAATTAGACAAAAATGGGATAACTGCTGTTACCACTAAATCATCCCATTAATACAATATCTGATATAGTCAGTTGAGGATCAGGAAAAGTGAACTGTTGTTATTAAATAATATTATTCATACTTTGTTCCAAGATTTTAGCCTTTTGTGGTTGAAATTAACTTCGGCATTTAAGAGGTCTTTTATTTTGGTCAACCCACAACAAAACATCCTTAAGTACCACTTCTGATGAAGCCCGAAATTAGTCTCTGGTTTGTACACATCAAAAGCAGAGCACTGGAAGAGGATGAATGTCTACTGAGAAGAAGGTACAAAGGTGAGAGATTCCAAGGAGGAAAAAAATAGCTGGTTAATGTTGACCTCAAATGCAAAACTGCCACAAATAAAGAAAAATACACGTGAGCGTGAAAAAAAGTTGCTTCTACAACCTAAATGTCCATCGACAGAGTACTGGATAAAGAAGATATAGTGTGTACATATATATCTATATATAATGAAATACTACTCAGCCATAAAAAAAGAATGAAATAATACCATTTGCAGCAACACAGATGGACCTAGAGATCATCGTACTAAGTGAAGTAAGTCATAAAGAGAAAGACAAATACCATGATATTGATAATATGTAGAATCTGAACTATGATACACATGAACCTATTTACAAACCAGAAACAGAGAAAACAAACGTGTGGTTACCAAAGGGGGAAGGAGGTGGGGGTGATAGATTAGGAATTTGGGATTAGCGATACAAACTGCTATATATAAAACAGATAAACGATAAGGATCTACTGTAGAGCACAGGGATTCAACATCCTGTGATAAGCCATAATGGAAAAGAATATGAAAAACAATATACACGTATCCGTGAATACTTTGCTGTACACCAGAAACTAACACAACGTTGTTAATTTGCTATACTTCAATTAAGACGAAAATAAAAATGAAAAGTTGCTTCCAAAATCTGTGGTTATGTCTGTGTGGCACTTCCATCCTCAGAGCCATGAGAGGAAAATCACCCATGCTAAACTTGCTATCTCCTAATCTTAAGGCACAACAGATAAACAAACAAAAAGGGGGACACTTAGCAATTTTTGGTTTGAAATTTGAAAGAAAAAACCAGCACCTGTGCATCCCTCAACATCCACCACAAGGAGGCGCTGCAGGGGGCCCAGCCCAGTGCACTGCTTGGTGGTAGGATCTTCAGCCTGCAACTCAGTGACTTTGTGCAGTTGTTACTCTTACCTGCCACCACTGTTGGACCGCTTCCTGTGTATCAGGCACCTGGAGCAGAGGCGTAAGTGGAAAAAGCCAGAGCCAGTCTGCCTGGTGGTGTGACTTCACCTCTCTGTGACTCCCTTCCCTCATCTCTGAACAGAAACCGTAACCAGCTAACTTATAGTGTTATGCATAGCAAACTAGATAACATAAGTACTTACAGAGTGCTTGGCATTTAGTAAATGCGTAAAGCTATGATTTACGATTAGGTGTTAACTGCTTTCCATGCATGACCCTATGATCTAGGGGCCGTCAAGACATCTGTTTTATGGATGGTGAAAGTGTGGCTAAGAGAACCAAAGAACCTGGGCAAAGTCTACTGTCATTACCAAGCGCTGGGACCAGGCTAACTCCAAAGCTGGCTTTGTCCACCTTACATGTCCTCTCTAGATTTTAAATCGAACGTACATGGTTAAAGAGGGCAGAGAACCATACTACATTTTAAAGAAGCTCTCCAACGAAAAAAGGGCGGGAATGAATCGCTTTGGCTTTAAAAAGGGTAAACTCTGGTTAACTGGAAAATTCACATTGGTATTCTGGTCACCTTGATGATGGATGCCAGGTAAATAAAGTGTCACAGTATTTAACTTCTTGCCAAGATGCTTAGCTGTGGGGTTGATTAGCTTAAGGTCTGTTTAAGAAAATATCACTGCTTGTTTACTCTGGCAGACTGGGGGGTACATATAAAATTACCATGAAGATTTCAGAGGGCCTTGAGTCACTTACTGCAGCCAATCTCTGTAAAGTTCGTTTAATTTAACCCTTAGCAGTTCCCCCAGCCTCATTCCAAATTCCAACCAAACGTATCTGAGGGCAGGGAAAACAGTACCTGCGTGAAGTCAATTGTGCTCAGATCACCTCCCAACCCCAAGTCCCACAACTAGGTTGTTAACCACCCCTGTAGTGGACAAAACTCAGCCCCCTTTTTGTCTGCCACCTCAGCCTCTCAGAGGCCAAGTTCAGGCCTCTCTCTGTGCTTGGCAATACCTGTATCAACTTAGGAAGATAAAGCAAACAGGAAATAAAAGAAGATTATCGAGACTTTAAGTTCTTGACTTAGGACATGTTTACAACAAATAGATTTTTGTCTAAATCGGACTCTTAGGATGCAAGGAGTGTTGTGGGGATGGGAACATTTTATTTCCTGCCATAAAAAGAAATCTCTTTTCATTTATGACACAATGAAGTCAATAAAGAAAGGGCTTCATTATAGTCAAAAGACCAATGAATCTCCTTTGGAGATAATCTCTGTATAAATAAAATATGCCAACAAGGTTGGTTTAATCCCAAGGGTTTTAAACTGCATGTTTAAAACCCCTTTATATGCTGGCACCCTGCTGAAGCCAGTGACCTTCAAATTATTAAGATGTATTTTAACTTCGGGAAAGGCATGAATCATTTCTGGATTTCTAAGCTACTGGTTAGCGGCAACATTTTGTTTTGTAATGCTCTTATCAGAAAGTTAAATTTTCTAATTTCCAGAGAAAAGCATTTATAAGGACATTTGTGTTTGACAACAAGCACATTTGGAAAAGCCCTTTCAATATGCTCTATAAACGGGGTGATTTCATATGCTGAGTTCTGACTTTAAAAAGCTATATATAAAGAAAATGTAAAAGAATAAATAGCATAATACAGTGAATATAATTTTGTAGATGATGAATGTAATGCTTCATTAATCACTGTAGCGAAAATCGAATTCAAGCTTATTGTTTCAGAAGAACACCCCAAAGTTGGAAACACTAGATTTTTAAAAATACTTACAGATGTTAAGAATAATATGGATCTTGAAGGACAGAAATTTGTGACTACCTCAATATCTTAGAAGACAGAACACTAGAAGGGGGCTGATAACTAGGTTATTCCATTTAACTATGCTTTATCCTCCCACAGAGACAATGGGACACCAGTAAGCATGGAACATTTGATCTTGAAAAACCATTGGTGAAAAACATTGAGTCAGAGCCCCTTTCACTGTCCTCACGATTTAACTTTTCTGGAAGAAAACACCCTACTTTTCTCATGCATTATACGGAGCAGGTACCACAATTTAAACATTTCCTAGTAAAAGAATTGATGTCCCTTCTCTAGTGATTGGAGCTTAACCTCAAAAGCACCTCTTTCCTGTTGGATATTACTCTTGCGTGAGGAATTCTTTCTCATGTGCCTGGCTAAAGCTTAGCTGCCACACTGGCTTTACAATTTCCACATTTAACAGAGATGTGGGTGAGACCAGGCAAAAAAAAGTCTTCATTCTTACAACACTGTCTTTGCCAATTAAACCAGAACACGCTGAAGATTCTAAATACCTAAATTTCAGTTAGAGTTCGTAAAACTCATAACTCAAAATTCCTCAAAAATTTCTATAAATTGCTGTCTCCAAGAGAGGGGTATCAAAAGGTTTCCTTAACCTTTTATTTACTTTATAATGCTTTTAAAAAGTCAGTGTAACTCACTGATTCCACTTCTGCTTTGGGATTTCAAGACCAGAGCTGTGTACGTGTGAATGTAAAACCACAGCAGAATCACCCCAAAGTTGGTGATTTGGTGTCTAAATTCATTCAACATTCAACATGTTTGTGAGTTGCTCCCCAAGTCATTTAAATCACACACATCTACCTTTGTACAGGGAATGGAGATATTGATGGGGGGGAGGTGGTGGTGCTCTCTTCCTTAGGAAAGAAGAGGATAAAAATGACTAGGAAACAAAGGTAAGAGGAGAGATTCTTTTTGATACGGAGAAAACTTCAACAGAAGAATGATGAAACTCTCTCCAGCAGGGTGAAAGAGAATTTAATGGAAAAGCAAGTGGCCCATGCTAGTGAAAGAAAAAGAAAATGACAAAGAACAACTCAGAAAAAATTTAAGAGAACAGACACATGTATTTGAAAATGCCTTGATTTAATGAAGCAAAATCCACACGAGGAGCGTGAAGTCTTGGGATATCAGAACTGTCAGAGCAGCATGCCAAGAGGTGGCAGAGCCATTTCCAAGCATCTGTGCTTTGAAGTCACAGAGAGAATTCCAATGCTAGCTCCACCATTTATCCATGTAACCTCAAGCAAATTAAATGATGTCTCTGAGCCTCAGTTTCTTCATCTGTGAAATGGGGATATTGACTGCACCTGTTTCCCTAGGACTGTAGTGCAAATAAACACAAAGCACATAGTTTTGATCAATAAATGCTCGATAAATATTAGATGATGATGTTTTCTGAAAAAGGTTAAGTGTAAAATAAGTTCTAGGGCCAGAGTATATTATGCATTTTACAATGATGACCTAGGAACTCTATTTTACAACTGTTTCATACCCGAATTTTCGACCTTACCCCATTGCCCACGTTTTTAATCTGTATAATGCTTCAGTTTACTGGTAGTTTTCTGGAAATATCTTTTTTTTAAAAAAAAAAAACAGTGATAGTAAATGAGGGGTTGAAGTGATAAAATAAGTTGATACATTTGGAGCCCAGCAGTCTCCTTGTTAAATTCCTAAGGTAAATCATCTAAAATGATCCCAAGGAGGTCTCCATTTAAGAAAAACTGTGCCAAAAGCTTTGAGTGAAAAAACTCATGATTTGAAAAAAAAAAAAAAAAAAGCGTGTTTTCCTTATATTGATTTTTCTTATGCAAGACATAGTTGTACTGTAGTAACTGGAAGAAACCTTAAGAATAAATATACTCATGGATTGCTAAAGTAAAACTACAAAATATACATATTTTACAAATATAACTATGAAATAGCACTGTGTAGTTTTGTTTAAGAAAAGTAAGTTGAAAGGTTTTTAAAGAAAGGTCATATATAGTAACTTTTTCCCAATTAAGGATGAAATAAGTTTTCTGTCTAGGAACGTCCCCAGTGAAAGCTACTGCTCTCTAAAAAAACCTGAGAAAACAGCTGAGGAGCAGTCTCACTTTTGGTTTCAACAGGTAAGTCCTTTAACGCCACACTGCATTACAGCATTTAAAATAATTCATTTTCGCAGCAACATGGATGGACCTAGAGACTGTCATACAGAGTGAAGTAAGTCAGACAGAGAACGACAAACATCATATGATATCACTTATATGTGGAATCTAAAAAAAGGGTACAAATGAACTTAACTAGAAAACAGAAATACAGTTATAGGTGTAGAAAACAAACTTATGGTTGCCAGAGGATAAGCGGAGGGGGAGAGATAAATTGGGAGATTGGGATTGACATATACACACTACTATATACAAAACAGGTAATAAGAACCTACTGTACAGCACAGGGAACTCTACTAAGTACTCTGTAATGGCCTATTTGGAAAAAAGAATCTAAAAAAGAGTGAATATATGTATATGTATAACAGATTCACTTTGCTGTACACCTAAACAAACACAATATTGTAAATCAACTATACTCCAAATTTTTTTTAAAAAAGTAATTCATTTTTGCAAATGTGTCACAGCTCATCAAGGATGCACCTACTGTGCCAAGGGAGAGCCAACTGGACACTATGAATTTCTCAGTCCGAGGAGAATCTGAAGACATTTCTCCTTCCACATACTTCTACCACAATGAGTAAGAATCAGGAGAAACTCACATTTAAAGAAATGCCTTTTGGACTTCCTCGGTGGCACAGTGGTTAAGAATCTACCTGCCAATGCAGGGGACTTGGGTTGGATCCCTGGTCCAGGAAGATTCCACATGCCACAGAGCAACTAAGCCCGTGTGGGCCACAGCTACTGAGCCTACACTCTAGAGTCCCCGAGCCACAACTATGGAGCCCATGTGCCGTAACTAATGAAGCCCACGTGCCTAGAGTCTGTGCTCTGCAACAATAGAAACCACCGCAATGAGAAACCTGTGCACCGCAACGAAGAGTAGCCCCTGTTCACTGCAATTGAGAAAGCCTGCATGCAGTAACAAAGATCCAGCACAGCCAGTAAAAAATTAAATTACTTAATTAAAAAAAAAAGAAATGCCTTTGGGTTGTGAGCATTTAACTTGGTGATCAAATAGGCTGCTGGGAAATGAAGCAGAACACATTCAAAAGCATTTCTAGTCTAATACATCGACTCAGAGGTGTGGCAAAGCAGGCACGATTGATGGTATTTTCTGAGGATTCCGGGGAACTGAAGTCCTAAAGTCCAAGCCCAAGAGCATGGCGAGGCCAGCTGCACCCAGGGGTGGGTGCACCCAGTCTTAACCTGGGGACCGTGTAAATGCTCGCTCTCCAAGGCTGCTGGCATGAGCGGTGTCATGATTTGGGAAGGAGAGCTTCCATAGCTGACACTTCCGGCTTCCTTTAAGTTTCCCAAAGGGCTCTGACACATACCATCTCATGTGATCTTTAACAATCAGGGCAGACACCCTGCTCACTTTGCAGAGTCTGGAAACGGAGGCTCAGAGAAGTCAAGGCAGTGACCAAAGGTTTCATGGTGGAGGCAGGGTGAGATCCTTGGTGTTTTGATTCCCCATCCAGGGCGAAGAGAAACTAAAAACTGAAAGACAGCCCAAGGAGCACCTCACCGTTTAACCTTTTAAAACGGATTTCACTTGCACAGCTACCCAACAGCTGTGTTTGTCAGCTGAATCAATTCAGAGGAGAGAGGCTCCCGGGCATTTTCCAGAAGTCAACAAATATTCTAGGTGATGCAAGAGGAATGTGATGATGTACATGCTGCCGCACACATCTGGCAGACTCAGCAAAACTTATTCCATGAGGATGGCGGACTGATTCCTGTCTGCCTCCTCTCAAAGGCAAGAGGGCAGTCTCCTCCAGTAACAGTAACGGGTGAGGGTTAGCAGAGAAGAGCAGAAGTAACACAAAACCTACCCCATCTGTATGGGAATCGTTTGGCAGCCACAAAATGGTCCCGTAGGGTACTTACCCAGGGACTTTTCTGCCGCCTCTCTTTTCTGTGTGACAAGCTTTAGTGAGAGAAGTGACACTAAAGTGAGCTTCCGTGACAGTATGGAGAGAACATGGCCAATTCCACCAATATCTAATGACTTAACATATACAGACATAAAGGGCCAAATAAATCCTCAACCGTAACCACACCTAGAGGAGATGTGCCAACAACAGCGGCGTTCCTTCTGAGTCCTCGAGAAGGACTGCACCTCTGAGCTTCACAGCCATGGTCTCTTAAGAACCTTCAGGAAGATCTGCTGATGTTCATTATTCATTCATTGGGGGAGTTCGAGAATGCCTACTACGTGCCAGATATTATTCTAGCACTAAGGGGACAGCCACTTGCCTTTAGGAAGCTCTCACTGTAGTGGGGGGAGGACCATACACAAGCAAGTAAAATATATGGTATATGAGATGACAAGGAAAACCATTCTGGAGAATGAGGCAGACAAAGTGGGACATGGGGTGGGGTCTGCGGGTGTGTGGGAGGTGGCACGGAATAAAAGCAGTGCCTCTGCTTACAAAAGAAAAATGCCAAGATGAATGTATAGGATATCTGAAGATAGGTATTTACAGGTACAGAATGCAAGCCAGAGGAAGAAAGCTCAACTCTGGCAGAACAGGAAGGGGATGCAGAATAAAAGCTGTGGGAGCCATCTTCAGACCCCGCAGGCCAGCTATCCCAGCAAAGCTGCTGCTGAAGTCCTCACATCTACCGCGTTTGCCAGGATCTACCAGTGTCCTCCACCAGTCCCAACCCCTGACAGTAAGCGAGTGTCTCCTGTTTGTACTAAGGACAAATGAAACAGACACCAGACCCAGACCATCTCCTTAGACTTCCAGCCTGAAAACCAAAACTTCTAACATGAAGGTAATTAATATTTTCAGAGTAAGGAATCTTAGGAGAAAACTTAAACAAACAAACAAACCAACAAACCCAGTATTTCAAATTGAGATTTTTTTTTTTTAAAAAGTAAGCACAAATTGCCTATCGGAACAAAATTTAGTCCAAGTAGATTGCAAATACATATGTTTTCCCCTCTTTTCTGTTTCTTCCCTTCCCTCATGTGAATCTATACTATATGAACTCAGTTATCTGTTCCCCTGAAAGATGATTTCATTACATAGCAGATATGTAAAGGAGCAAAGATTTCATTAAATTACCCTTAGTTAAGGCTCCCGTAGACTGGGCAAGCTTGAAAAGGCTATAAAAATAATAGTTTGTCATGGCTGTCACATAACACTGAGAACAAAAGAGAAAAACAATTAGCCCATTGGAAATAGGAGTCGTGTCTTACTTACCTGGAATAGGAATGATAGGAATACTTTCATTGGGGACCACCCGAGGTGAACTGCTATCTTCCACATAGAAATGAGCTGTCTGAAAACATTTTCTGTGCAGGAAAGAGAAAAACATGCGAACAGTGAGAGAAGAGAAATACACTTTGTCTGAGTTCACCATCTTTCAAGTCCTCTTTCAGATTCTCCCAGCTTTATATTTCACTCAGCACTGAGTGCAGACCCATGGGAAAGTAATAAGATACAAGGACAACATCCAGACAATTGGAAGAACCCCAAACAGCTGAAGAACAGCCATTTTTTATTATACCATACCCATCCTGAGAGTTAAAAGGGAAAAACTTAGTAACGAACCACTTGGAAACAGGAAAAGTTGGCACGGACTGAGTAAACTTGCGGTACAGACTGCTAGGGTTAGCCCACAACATTCCCCAATTCGACCTGTTCCAGAGGAAGAATTTGCTCCTCTAAACCCTCAGCGCCAAGTTCAAACCACACCTCGAACCCTCCCAAACCCAGTCATCAAACGGCCCAAGCACACAACAGCATCCCATTGTGAGCGCTCAGCGAGGGCCCCCGGAGCCCCCGACAGCTCTTTGAGGGGGGTCAGAGGGCTTCCAGGGGGCAAGCACTCACAATCCCAGGCCCTGGCCAGACACCAGCAGAGACAAGGACCCGAAGCCTTCCAGTGTCATCTGCTTGTTGGGGGTTCTGTTTTGTTTTTACCTGGACTTGAGACAAAGCAGGGAGCACACACTGGTCATCACAGGACAGGCAGTGAACAGAAAAGCCATCGGCAGCTCGCTCAGCCTCTGTCTCCTGCTGCCGGCCGGGCCGGCCCTCGGCTTTCCCGCAGCCACGTCACTGCTCATTGCGGCCCTAATGAGCTGCCGGAAGCACGGGCTGAATATTTAATGAGGCTGCTCAGCGTGAATGGCTATTGTGACCAGAGAAGGGTCCCTGTTCATCTGGCAGAGGGGCTTCACAATAGCTGGCCCCACTGCTGGGTCTTTGAGCCAAGCAGGCGGCATCCTTCTGGGGCTCGGTGTCCCTGGGACCCATCCCACTCCTCTCTGGCATCTCACACCAAGCCCCACTTACACCCACTTTAGCTGCGCTTCTTCGGGGGGCTGTATCCCTACCACTGGAGTAAGTCAACTTTTCTCTGGCGTTGTCTCTGCTCATCTCATCGAAAGTACCCTGGGATGACTCTGTTGGGTGTATCATGTTTCTGTGAAGCCAAAGAAAAGGGGGTGGGGGCGGAGGTGGTGGTGGAAAAATCAGGGACCTCTAGAGAGCACAGGCGATCTTGGTGGGAGTGAGGAGGCCTCCACGTCCTACAGATTACTCCCCCTCAGCTTTACATGCAGCTATGGTAACCACGTACAATCAGAAACGACTGCACGTCAGTGGGAAGCGTTTTCCTTTAAGCAGCGCCTGTTTTCAGATGGAAAGCAGCTCTAACCAACTGTACACCCAGGCACGGCTCTAGAAGCAGTCTGGATAGCTGCTCTTTACCACCAGCGGGTCCTGAACAGAAGCACAGACCTCACGGGACTGCTCTCGCAGTGCAACGAACAATGATTTTTTTCTATGAAGTGCCTGGCATTTGTGGTATAAATAATAGAACACGTTTCCCCATCACTCACTGTCTAGCTGCCTCTACCCAAATGTGGAAGAAACAGTCTGTCAGTCAGTCTGACTTCAGCTACATGGACATGAAATGTACAAAGTAATTTAGGGCTGTGGTAGTTACAGGATCTTCTACTGAATGTGAAATGAGGTAAATCCATGTGAAAAAAACATTTTCTTGTTTGAGGTAATAGCTTCTTTCTGTTTCTAAGCTCCTCAGCGGGTTTTCTATTCTTGGACCCCCCACCCAGTCCTCCCCCCGGGGCCATGCCCCTGCCCTCAGTTTGCACAGATTTCCAGAATGTAACAGAGTTAAAACAGGTAGGATGTGGACTTCATGAACTAGCTAGACCCTTAACTACCCAGCATCCTAGCTGAGGAAAACCTACTTTTGTTAAGATACTGGCCCACTGAAGTATTTAGTAGCCCAAAGAAGTGCTATGAAACACTGAAACGAATGGCACACAATTTACCAGGTCAGATTTTAACTAAGTGAGGAAGGGGGAAAAAAGTACAAAAAAAGACACCCCACAACAAAGAAATAACTATTTTAAGACCACAATGACCCTACCTGTTAAATTTCTAAAATATAAAGCATTAGTAAAAAGAATCAGTAGTGGCCAAGTGACTGTTACCGTCAGGTAACTTGGAAAGGATAAAAGACACGATAGATTCTTTTTCTGGCAGAAGACAGGCAGACAGTTCACCCAGACTCTCAGTTACACGTGAGGCGAGAGGCTCCACATTCTCTTTGAAAAAAGCAGTGTGTACCAAAGCACATCACACACGAGTATCCCATGTGCAGCTGTTTATAACGGATTTTCCCTGAAGCAAAAGAACTCTGTGATTGCCAGAGAAGAGCACAGCACCGGGGATGAAGGTCAGAAACCCGGAGACACGGCTCCCTATATCTGCACCTTGATGCAGGGCACGTGGGCTTTCCTCCCACACAGGGACTCAGGTGGGCACCCAACTACAGAGCTTGGGGGCTAACGTCTTCCCTTCGAATAAAAGTTTCAATGGACCTACTGAACACTTATCCAGCACCCACTACACACCAAGGAGCATGCAGATAACACATTCTCTGCCTGGAAGCCTTAAAAACACCTCCTTAAGCCTGGCTAAGCATTTGAGTAATTTAGAAAGAATTATGTGTGTACGTAATTCACAACCTCTGCAGGAAAATTAGGACATAAGTAGGAAGGGAAAAAAAGAAAAAACGAAGTTACCTCCATCCTTCTCTTAGTAATCTTCACTATTAATATTTTGGGGTATATCCTTCCATACTTTTTCCCTCATTTATTGACTGTTCCTTGGTCATCGACAGGGAGTGGCTGAGAGCAAGAAGATAAGCAAGGCAAGGTCCCTGCCCTCATGGCACTTATGTTCTCTTGGGGAAATCAACAATACACAAGTAAACCAAATAATTTCAAATAGTCAGGAGCTATGAAGAAAATAAAACAGGATGAGGTGGTGATCAATGATGGGGGAGGTGAAGGGAGGGACCTCACTGAGGAGGTGGCATCAGAGCCGAGAGCTGATTGAGGAGGTCCGGTCACGGGACGGTACAGGGAAGACCATTGTGGGCAGATCTAGGATCTGGTTAAACAGCCTTAGAGCACAGTAAGCTCATACATTACAGGGACTGAAAGGAAGCCAGACTTAAGAGCAGGGAAAGAAGTGGACCCAGAGAGGTGGGCAAGAGCCAGGTCACGCCAGATCGAAGGCCACAAGCTTCACTGGCAACTGTGAGCCATGGAAAGCCAATGGAGGGCTTTAATTCGCGGGCTGGAACAGTCAGACTCATCTCCTTCGAAGGGCTCGCTTTGGCTGCTAGGTGATGAACGGGGTACAGAGCCGCAGGAGTGGAGCAAGGAGTTCCATCAGGGGCTCCTGGTGTAATCTCACCCAAGTACGGACAGTCAGATCAAAATCACATCGCATTATACGTATCTCCTTGGTAACGAATGCGAGCTGACATCCTCACGTTAATGTCTTCTTGCTCTTCCACTGCATGGATGTACTACATTGTTAGATATTTAATTAACTTACTATTTCTTGAATAACTATTGACTGGGGGTCTACTTTGGGCGAGGGACTGACTATGGTGCTAGGCTGTGGTCACCTTTTCACTACCACTGACCACACGGAGATGAACCTTCTGCGGGTACAAATTCTACGCTGTGAGTTTAATATCTAAGAAAAGTGGCTGGTTCAGAGTCATTACCACATGACATTTTATTTAACTTGCTCAGCTCAGAGAAATCTCAAGCAAGAGTTTTTTGGGTTTTTTTTTTTTTTTGACCTTCAGCAGTATCCAGGAATAAAAAAAGTAAAGGCAGTGACTTTTGGAGAAGAGGAAAAGAAAATGCACGTTTGAATGCCTCTAAATGTCTCAATTGTGATGTGTTTGAAGAGGCAGTACTGTCTCTAATTCTGAGCTCAGGAAAATGGAGATAAAATTTCTGAAAATGCCCGAGTGTGTCACCCCGAGCATGCAATTTCAAAGTTCTCTCTAGGTCCCATTCACTGTCAAGTCGGTGACTCTAAAATCCCCCCCTGAATGAAACCGATTCTAGCATCATCAAGAGCCATTTTCTACAGTTATTTCTTCATAGTGAACATTTGTTTATGCCTGTATCTTAAAAAGGGAAGGCAACAAAGTAGATCATGTTTGGAATAAAAAAAAAATACATTTTCAAGTTTAACTACAAGTTATATAGTCCGGTGGATCCCATCAATTTTGTTTTCACCTCTCTCCCCTTTCTTTCCTTTTCTCTGCCCACGCCCACCCCCATATATCTGCTTGAAGAAATTGAGATCTTTTTTTTTTTTTTCCCCACTGACCCTGTCTGGCTTAGCAATGATCCAAGTTAGTTACCTTTCACTTCCCCTCAACCACCTTTCAGCATGTTATTTCCCTGACACTCTGAGTTTCCGATTTAGGAATTTAGGTCTACCTTAGTTTTGGAGGGTCCCGAGGCTAGTCAGCTCCTCTCTCTCTCTCCCCCTCTCACACACAGACACACACACACACACATACACACAAGCACACACCCCACAGAACGTTCACTCAGGTGCAGGTGATCCCCCAGCGGCATGTATCTCTCTGCTTTGGGCAGCTTTTCAAACACGCGTGCTGGAGGCGCCCCATCCCTGGTGATGCTAGCCAGGCAGGCCGGGGTGGAGCGCAGGCTCACGCGTTCTGAAAAAACTCCCCTGCGGACTCCGGGGTGGCTGTCTGGTGCGGGACCAACGTGAGAGAAAAATGGCTCCCGAGAGTCCCCAGGACACTAAGAAAAAGCCCTAAAGAAATCATCTTGAACGGCAGGCTCCTTAAAAATTCCCACAGAAGACTCTAGAACGTAAAACGTCCCCTATGAGATAGGTAATAGTACTAAGAATTCAAGGACGTGGGACTTCCCTGGTGGTCCAGCGGTAAAGAATCCGCCTTGCAATGTAGGGGACGTGGGTTCAATCCCTGGTCCAGGGAACTAAGATCCCACATGCCGCGGGGCAACTAAGCCTGAGCGCCACAACTGCTGAGCTCGTGCACCTCAACTAGAGAGCCTGTGTGCTGCAAACTACAGAGCCCATGCGCCCTGGAGCCCACGTGCCACAACTAGAGAGAGAAAAACCTGCAGGCCACAACTAGAGAGAAGCCCGCGTGCCACAATGAAAGATCCCACGTGCTGCAACTAAGACCCAACACAGCCAAATAAATAAATAATTAAATAAAGAATTCAAGGATATTAACATACTCATCTCAAACACAGAAAGAAAAACTGTATTGTACATACTTGAATAAAAACATGAAAGGCCTTCTGTTTTCTGTTAGAACATAAGTTTCTTAGAAATAGGATGGAATTCTCCAAGTTGGAGCGAAGCGTTCTGCCACTGTATGGAATAAAAGTCTCGGAGCACAGAAAAAAACTTAGATTTCTCAAATGAAAGTTCTTCCTCCTAAAGCTACCTTTTAAGCCACCTTTGTGGACTATTCTACTTGTCTGCTAGCAAAATAAATTTTAGCTTCTATGAAGGAATTGAAGTTGTCAATACTAACTCTACTATGAAGCAGTTCATGATGTTCTGATGTCCTGAATTCCAAGCGTCCTGCCACTTGAACAAATTTGAAAACCACTGAGTTTGATGGCTTTCTAAACCACCATCCCCCCTGCGCCCCCCATGAAGCAAGTACCAAGACAGAGTTCCATCACACATCTACTGAACGCTCCCATATGGATGCGAGAGAGAGACATCCCGGTTTGCATGAGACACTTTTCCTAAGCTGAACTCAGGGGGGATCTGGGCCAGAATGAAAATGAAATGGGAGATGTGAGTTCCCTATGCCTCTCACACAGTAAGCATCTCTCACCTTGAATGAGAGTCTATCTACCATTTAAAGGTATGCATGTTTCATACAACACAGCCCTGGAACACAAACCAGATGCTTCTGGTTTTGACCAAAGATGGTCAACTACATGCATCTCACAGAAAGTTCTAAGCAGCAAAATGGGAACAAGCTTTCTATATTACTCTCCGTTCCTTCATCCCTTTTCAGAAAATCATGGCTCCTATGTTCTATGATTTCTAAGAAAGGCGTGATTAGAGGTCAAGAGAGTAATGTGCCATATCCCCTCCAGGAGTGGATCAGATGGAAGTGGACCCTGGCTAGCAGCTCCTTGGTCTCAAGACCACACCCCACTACCTGTGGTCCAGACGCATCCAGTGTCTGAAGGTCTCGTGGCAGGACTGTGCACATACAGATCAGCTTGGCTTCTAAAAACCCACAGACACTTTAAGCTTACAGTCATGAACAATGCGTCTCAGGCTGAAATTTCTAAAAATAACTTTCCATTCTTTCAAATAAGGCAGATACTTTGAAGAGACTTTTTCAAAAATCAAAAATTCTACTCTTGAGAAAGCACAGCCCATGTGAAAGTACATCTTCTAGTGAGGATGCAGTAGATACCAACTGAGATCAGTAAACCATCAACGCCAACCCCCAGTGCTCCCCACCGAAACACACATGCTGCCAGCACAGGACAGGCTGGTGTGTTTAATTGGCTCTCTTGACGAATGAAACACACACACCCCCACACACACCCACCCAGCTGCACACACACACACACACACCCCCACACCCACCCCACCCAGCTGCATACACACACCTCCCCACCCAGCATAGCACAGGCTGGTGTGTTTAACTGGCTCTCTTGACGAATGAAACACACACACAAACACAAACACACCCCCACACCCCCACCCAGCTGCTCTGGCGGTGCTTTATAACTGTTAATAAATAGACTCAGGTTGCAGAGGCTTCCTATTCAGATAAAATGTAGTAAACTATGAAGATAAGCAGGAACCCTCTAGACTCTCCTCTCCTTGCCTCTCATTTCTTTCCAGGAATCTGACACATCTTAAGGCAGAACACCCAGAATGACCAAACTGCTGCAGAAAGGCTTTCCTTTCTGCTGCTCTTGTTTTCCCAGGTACCTGCTTAGATAACCTCTGATGTGTTCCAACAATTTCCTTACTTGGACGTCTTTCTGCCCCTCTAACAGGAAGTTGGGAATAATTTAGGTGACTGATATTTTTCAAAAGCAAAGTGCTGACTGTCATCCAACCCAGGAAGGACGAATATTAGAAATGTATGGAACTCTACTCCGCACCGCTCCTCCGAAGGCAGGCACCCAGACCTGCTTACAGGAGAGGGTGGTTCTGAGGCCTCTGGACATCTGGGTCAAAATGGACATCACTTTGCTCAGCTTGAGATGTCACCCTGTTCTCATCCAGCATCCTCAGCTTATAGTAACACTGCCCTCAGCATCAGTATGACTGGTGCGGCAGGGCCGGGGGCAGGATCTCAACACAGTTTCTAGACTCCTATGAAAAACCTGGGATTACAAAATAACCGAATATTGATATACAGAGATTAAGAATCGAGTCACCATCTTCGAATTAAGCTCAATGGTTTTATAATCACATCAGAGTGACAAGGAGTTTGTCAGTGGCGTGCAGCTCAAAACGCTAATTGCAGGCTAGAACGGGTGTTTGGCTGAGCTGCTGCTGAATATGAATTAAGTCATCGTAACTGATTTGTACACTGCCCATCTAAATGTACAGCGGCACGCCCGCTAATAATCCCGTTCATTCTCATGCTGTCAAGTACAGAAATCACGTTAATATTTACTTTTGTAAATGGAGCTGTTGTAGTAAACCGTGTATGAATAAGACCCACTTATAAATAGAAAGTGGGAACACGTTTGCATGCCTTCAAGGAAGATGATTGAGGGCTGTGCTAAAAAGACATGGATTGATTTCTTAGGGTACAGTGTTTCAGGAAACTGAAGTGGTGAACACAAGAGAAGGAAAAGCCTGTGGGTATTGATGGGCTTTTCCTCAAAGAGCAAGGTCTGCTAGAAATAATGCGGGAGCTCCGCTTGGAAGAGAGCCCGGTGTAAATCCTGAGCTGAGGTTTCACAGGCAACCACTCACTCGAGGTTGTTTTCTTTACTGTATGTTAAACGACTCTGTTTGTAAAACTCAGTTTATATTGGAGTATCTTTTTAAGAGGGGATCTTCTAGGAAAAAGACTTTAGACTTGTGCCTCTCATCTGCATATTCTCCAAACCATCAAAGGGACACGGGATCTGACAAATACCACTGTCCTTCTGGGGATCATCTAACGGTATAATTCACATCAGGGCTGTCCCGGAGATCCTGGGACAGATGGCTGTCATACCTTGGATCAGTGGGGCTTGTCAGGCGTGAGGAGGAGATGACGGGAGGAAGGGAAGAGAAAAGCGAACAAAATCATGTTGAAGAGGAGTCGGGGGGTGGGTGACAGAGCAAACAGATATTAGACGAGGAGAAAACGCTTCGGAATGTTTTGTATCTCACGTGCGTAGGAGAGAGGTGCCTTCAACTCTGCTTACAGCTGGAAGTGACAGAAATCTGATCTCTGCAGAGAGAATTTTATTGGAGGGTACAACCTGCCTGCAATTAACATCTTAGGAAGGTGGGAGAAAGCGAACAAATTATATCCACATAAGTGGTCTCAAGGCAGCATACCTCCAGGGTAGATACTACATTTGCCAAGAAACCCCTGCAGACACCCTGAAGTACTGGGAACACTTTCCAGGAGTTAAGAGAGGAAAAGGTCACTTCACAAACCACATTTTTGACAAGAGCAGGAACCAGAATCAGGCAGTTTGTAAGTTCCAGCTGGTTTTAAGGAAGTGAGTTCTGGACAGCCTTGCCAGCTCTCCCAGCTGTTACCCAGAAAGAAGGCTTAAAGTCATCGCCTATTTAGTTAGAACCCCAGCCTGGAATGTTCTCAGTTTCTGGACTGACGCTTCAGGAGCTCTTCACCTTATCTTGCCGCTGTTTTAAAGCCCTGACACAATCCCCCACTGGCTGGAGAGGTTAATGGGGACAGGACGGTCCAACTCATTTTGGGCAGGAGCTGGGACATGGAAATTCACATTTATCGCACATATGATTCAGTATCTGTATGATAAAATGGTCTGGTAAAAACCTTTGGCAACTACTTACTTCATTAACATACTGACTGAACTCAGTCAGTCAGGCTTTTGCTGTAAGAGCGTTATTTTAAGGATCTAGCGAGGTATTACGTGCTTCTTCACCAAACAGCCCCAGATTGTAGTACTTTTTAAATACTTGGGACCATCTGGGAGAAAAAAGTTGATTCAGACATCACATTATCAACGAGGTTAAATTCCAAATGTTTTAAGAATTTCGCATTAAAATTTGAAGCCATAAAAGTACCTTAAAAAAGTAACCTCAGACCAGGAAAAGACTTTCTAATGATAACTCAAAACTCAGAAACCAAAAAAAGAAATTTATGGATAAATCTGATTATATACACATCAAAGAAGCAGCATAAACATAGTTAAAAGGCAAACCACAGATGAGGAAAAAAATATTTGCCACCCACACTGCTGACAAGAGAGCTCTCTCTTGAATAGAAAAAGACCGACAACGCAAAGGAAGAGTGAGCAAAAGATAAACAGTTTATATTAGAGAAATACGACCGGCACAGACATGTGAAAGATGTTTAGCCTCACTTACGATAACAAAAAACACTGTATTAAAACTACACTAGGACGCCATTTTCCCCCCACCTGTAAGCTGAGCAAAAATGCCGAAGTCTGACAACACACTGTGCTGGAGAAGCTGTAGGGAAACAGGCAGACTCATGCACTGCTAGCAGAAGTCCACTTTGGTGTCCCCCTGGGGAGAGCAGTGTGGCACCATCTATCAAAACCACAAATGCATGTAGCTCATGATACAGTCAATTTCTTGAATCTATCCTACAAACAGACTTATCCACTTGCAAAATAACATATAAAGTTATTTACCACACTATTGTCTGTCATAACAAAAGACTTGGGAACAACCAAAATGACAGCCACGGGGGACAGATTAAGTAAATCACAACACAACTATACAAAAAAAAAAAAAAATCACGCTTTTCTAAAAAAAAAAAAAAAAAAAGAGAAAACTACATAGGCGTAGAGAAAAATCACCTTACGTGAAAAAAGAAGGTTTATGATAGTATATGCAGTATTATACTCTGTAAAAGGAGCTAAGGGGATATAGATTCTCACACACACACACCCACCCACCCACCACCACCCCCCCCTTTCAGAATAGACAACTAACTAGTAGTAGTGGTTACCTATTTGCGAGGGGGTAGGAAGCAGGGATGGGTGGGTGGGTGACGGGATGGAGATCTCGGGAAATACACAATTTTACACTTTTTGATTTTTGAACCATGTCAAGTATTACCTATATAAAATTAGAAACTTTTAAAAAATTTACAACTTTTTTGAAAAAGTAAACACTTGAGTCTCATTTTTATTGTTTTTTCTTTCTCCCTCCTGGGGAGATAATCAAGGATCCCTTCCTACAGCCGTGGTCCCACTCGGCGATTCTGTCCACCCTTGGACTGCACGGCCCCTCCCTCCCACCGTGGGAGAGGACTGGTTAAGGCCGGTGAGGTTAGACAAAGGGGCAAAGGTGGGAGCCGGAGGGGCTGATGGAGGCGCAGCCTCCCACGGCAGCCTGGGAGGAGGCGGGGCGGCGGGGTGTGTGTGGAGAGTGCCCTGTCCCCTGGAAGGCTTTTTATAAAGCAGCAGAAGATGCAACTGGGTCAGGAGGCGCCACAAAAGCTCCTGGGGATAGACTCGGGGGAGGGGAAGGGAAAGTGGGCTGGCTGGTGGTCCTCGGGACACAGAACGCTCAGGAGGAGTAAGGAACAGCAGGCTCTGGGCGGAGAGAGTACGACAGGGTAGCCAGCAGAAGGAAGAGGACAGGTCTTTACCGGGCCCACGTCCTCACCATGGAGCACTCAGCACAGCACGTGGGGCGGTGAGGAGAAGCAGCATGGCTCAGGACTCAGACCACAGGGGTGGCAGTCCCCACGCGGCCGCCTGAGCAGGGTGCCCCTGACACGTCACTTCTCGGAGCCTCAGTTTCCTCATCTTCTAATGGGATGACAGATTTCACACACTGAGCATGTTACGCCTATTACCTCACTGACTCCTTACAACAACCCCACGACAAGGAACTATCGCTAGACCTCTTTTCTAGATGAGTCAATTGAGGCTCAGAGGGCTCTGGTAAGTAACTCAAGATCACAGAGCCAGGAAGAGGTAGAGCTGCAGTGAGAACCCACAACTCCCGGAGCCATGGTCTGTCTTAGCTGCTATACTATAAAAAAAAGTAAAGTCAAAGACATGACTCACAAGTAGGTGAATTCTATAAATACCTGTAGTTTCCCAAGATAGTTCTCAGCTTCTAGACCTACACAAAACTGTGCTTCTCCCAGCTGCTGGCACTCAGAAGCAGAGAAGATACCAGAGGGACTGAGTGCTTTACAACAAAACACAGCCTCTCAGGATCTAAAATGTTATCTCTAACGAGCCCACTCCCACATTTGGGGCCAGGTCCAAAAATTAGAGTTAGTAACAGTCCACCTGCCTATGGCATCATTTCTGGAAAGGACTTAGAAACTGCATGAGCATTTATTTTTGTGCCGTCCACAAGGTAATGCTGGCTTTTTAAAGTGTTACGGTCGAAACCACATTATGTTTGTAATGAACTGGGCATGAAAGTGAGGCATTTAACAGATGGTTCAAGGTCTTTCCCTTAACATTAGATCTCTGAATTGAACGCTTATACCAAAGGGTTTCTCTTTCAGTTTTTACCCCTGGCGTGTTGAAAATGGGATTCAAAATGGAAGACTTCAATAAAGGAAAAGAGATCATAGAAAGAATAATTACATTATCAGAGTCAGCAGTTACTGTCTTTCTCTAAAAGGCCAAAATTGCACCGTTCAACCTAAAGGACGATAGATCATTAAATTTCTCATTAATCTTCCACAATTCTAATACTATACCACCTTAGTAGATCTCATAGCTATCCCTGATTATAGTGGGTAGATACCTACAACTTCATCTAACAATCTGATCTACCCACAATCAATGGAGACAAATATTTCCATGTAAAAATTCTAATGTAAATTCAATAAATTGGTTCATTGAAAGTAATAAAGTACTACTCACAACAGAATATTAATTAGTGAATTATTCTAATTGGTCATTTAATATTAAAGTATTAATTACCATATTAAGTGGAGTTTGCCTAGACAAGCCTTACAGAAATATTATCAAGGGCTCCTGTGTGGTGATAAAAGGACATAATCCTGACTTCTAAAGGTTTACTATAAATCTCTCCAGGACAATATCTTTTTCAAGTATTCAAGCTATCTAGAACTTAATTTTTTTACATTTGAGTCTTCTTATGTAAAAACACCTGGTGTAATAATCCCATTTACTTTTTTCTTCCTTTCCTACTATTCTTTAACTCATCTATAAATTTAGATTTCCACAAGATATTTTTTCACTTATAAGGCTAGATGCATGCATAAACTGTTTTTTGTAAAGCTCTCAAACATGCAAACATCTGAAATTTCAGGAAGAAAATGGATGCAACAGACATACAGACACATAAACACAGAACACCCCCCATCCTAGAAACAAAAAACATCCCCCCAAATGGCAAAATCAAGCAAAGCAAGCACACACAGGACATACTTTAATTGCTACCAGCTACCTGCAAGCTGCACTGGTATCTGCAAGTCATACTTTTGGGAGCTGGGGTAGAACAGGTGCGTTTCAGAGCTGTGCCGTATAGAGGGCTTTAATCCCCATGGCAACAGAACAAAAAATCCGGCAAGCCAGTCCCGGCCAAAGAGACACCCCCCACCTTAAGCTTGACTGCCCCTCACCTGCTCCCCTTCTCTCCTCTCTCCCCAGAAGAAGGCACGTCACGGAAACGTCTGGGAAAGCCCTTGGACTTTATTTTGTTACACCCTCTAAATGAACAAAAAACAAAAGAGAACAGGTGTAGCAGACAGTACTTTCAATTGACCACCAAGAGTTCCACTAATAACCTCCCCCCACCCCAACACAGACAAACCCCACCATCAGGCCTCACTGAGGGCATGTTCCGTAGAGAAAGGCTACACACAAAGATATTTGGGCTTGTTAAGGTTTTTTATGCTAAGAAATGCGAAATGGGAACTTTGTTCTTAAAAGGCTGTCTTTAGGTATTAGAAATCTGTATCACGGCTGGTGTTAATGGAAGGTAAGGAAGTGTATCACCAACCCAATAATGACCTCTGATCCCTTCACCTTTGACAAACTCCCCTGGCAAACAGGATGGCTTAAAATACCACTGGAATCAAAAGAACTCAGCAGGAATCTATTTGGTACTATTTGAACCTCCCTTCTGTCACACATTTCTCTGACTTTGGTGCTGTTAGATCAATCCGTGGTTTTGTCTTTTCCCCACGCATTCTTCACATCTCTGGACAAACACTTTCCTGATTTACAACACAGATTGTAGAATAGTACGAGGGCTCCTCAGCTAAGGTGGGGGCAGCAGTTGGCAAATTATTACTATCTATGAAGTCCAATATTTTGTTTCCCCTTATAAACCTAAATAACCAGAGCATCGGAGACTTGGCTCTAGCACTTGAAAGATGCATTTTTGTCACACTGGAAAGTGTTCATTTAATTATATTTAATCTCCAAACCACCTGGGCTATACAGCATTTCACACTGAAAGGATTCCCAGTCTTTTCAAACTCCATTGGATAGAACAGTAAAGACTAACCCAGGCATAGGAAGGTCCTCCTTTTTGGAAGTTCTGCATCCCATGCAGAACTCTGAATTCAGGTATGCGATTTCAAAGAACATCTGTTAACTTCGGATGTACCTGGTGGCTTTCTGCTTCTAGGAACGGACATCCTCTAATTCTCAACTATTAGGTTTTTCTTCTCCCTTATTACCAACTTTCATTTATTTTGATAATTATTAGACTATGTTGGGTAAAAGTGCTTGATGCAGAAACCAAATTAGGGCTGAGTCAAAACTTGGGAGAATGATTAAAAAGCGTGGGAGAGGGGAGGCGAGGGGAGGGTGCTGTAATTCAGAACTTCTTGTCTCCCTCTACTGAATACATTCCGGAACTACAACTGTCCTCAAATCCTCAGCGCTGCTACCGACATTAATCCGAGGAAATCACGAGCGTGTGGAGTGTTTTTGCAAATTTTCATAAGAACTTGAAATTTGCAGCTTCCTAAAATATTTAGACTTCTTCTCAACCCTTAGCCCTACTCTGAATTCTGCCAGACTCACTCTTTCGGGAATTTTGGAGCTGAGCCGGCCATCTCCGCAGTTTCTCCTCACACACAATCACAGGCGCTTCAAACTACCACCCTGCAAACTGACAACACTCCGCTGAGAAGCAACTGCCGGAAAACTAATATCCCGAGTAATTGAGGGGGCTACCTGAGCATCCCGACAGGACAGACCTCATCAGCCCCAGGAGAGAGGACACTGAATTCAGAGAAACCTGAAGGGAGGTCTTCGGTTAGGTAGCAGAGACTGAGCAGTGTAAGTAGTTTCCCTTTCCTGAAAAGCGAGCTTGGTTGAAAAATGTAGCCATTCACTTCCTAACAGTCAGTCCTGTGTTTTAAGTATCATAGTGTTTAAACAGCAAGCTTTAGCGGTGAATCTCTCCCTGCTTTTGTCTAAATGACTACGTGTTCCCTGGTTCCACGAGCTTCGACTGGCATCTCAGGGCCAACTTGACAGCAGGGGGCTGGTTACTATAACAACGGACGGTTCTCCTGAATTCTGAAAGGCCCCTGAGTAGCCATTTGGGAAACAGTTATTGAGGAAAAAGTTGCCTGGGCTCAGCCACGTGACCCAGATCTCCCTGTACACAGCTGCCCAGAAAGGAAAAAAATAGGTGCCCATCCTCAGGAACAGCTGGGGTCTCTAAAGGCTCCCCACCCCCATGCTTTTAGCATCTCAGAGCAAGACACCACCATGTTATCAGAGACTACACCCTCCGAGGCATCATGAAATGTGCTTTCTTTTCCCCACTGGCTCCAAACATTGTCAGGCTTTGAAGAGCTGGATTGGAACAATTATTCCTAGTGATTAAAAAATGAAAAAAAAAACTTCTTGAACTATGCCTACAGATACAGGTTCCAGAAAGAGATGAGTGACACGGGCAGTTACCAGTTTATAAAAGAAAAAATGATGCCCGGAATACAGGTGGCCCCATGAGTGTTTTGTTTGCAGAAAAGACAAAGGTGATCACACAAAGCCACCAAAAAGTATGACTTGGAATCTTGGCTTTGTCCAGACTGAAGAGAAGTTGCGTATAAACCTATCTTCTGATTCCTACTCCCTCCCTCACACGAGCTGCAGACGCGCACTGTGGGCTGACCTAGTGCCTCTGTACATGCTCCGAATCCCCTCAAAAAGAACCTGAGGCTGCCCGTGAAAGTGGACTTTATTTTGCATAGAGGAAGAGCAGTTTGAGGGTGTTTTTTCCTAGGGAGTACCAAACGTGCAAAGAACACGTGCCTCTCCATCAGTTCTGAGAGAGTTCCCTCCACTCTGAACATCTGTCCTTTGTCTCTGTTCTATGAAAATCACAGCCAAACATCCTCTCCTCCAAGAAGCCTTCCCTGACTCCCCCCTCCCCAGCTCTGGCTATGGTCAAATCCCTCCCAGAGCACGGTCTCCCTCCACCACCACTGACCTTGGGAGTGCACATTCAAGGGGAGGGCAGAGATGAGCAGACCGGCGAGGAGGGGACCACAGTCGGCTCTGTGCAGCCCACTAGTGCCACGAGGGAATGTGAGAACCGTGATGTCAGATCTCCCTGTTTAGCACGAGAACCCAGACAGCTGGGGTTTTAAGCAAAATCTTCCCATTTTCAAAATAACTCAGATTTAAAAAAACAAGATGTCAGCTCCATAAAACAGATCTGGAGGCCACCAGCTTTTGACCTCTATTTGGGATAACCTTTGTTTACCTGCTCATCTTCTCTGTTGACCTACACATTTCTTGAGACAGGAACTCCATCTCCTTGCTGCATCTCCAGTGTCCAACACAAACTAGATGCTTAAGAAATGTCTTTGAAGGAACAAACGAAGGAAGGAATATACAGGAGCCGGCTGTAAAGGGTCTTAGGTCAACAAAAAGAAACAAAGCCCTAGGTGTGAGTACAGCTGACGCTTGAGCAACATGGGGGTTAGGGTGTTGACCTTTTGCACCGTTAAAACTCTGCGTATACTGTAGTTGGCCTGCAGTTCCTCCCCATCTGTGATTCTGTGGATTCAACCAAACCCAGATCATACAGTACTGTAGTGCTGACCACTGAAAAAATCTGACTATAAGTTGATCCCCGAAGTTCAAAAAGCGCTGCTCAAAGGTCAACTCTACTTCCCAAACACATTAGTTTGTGATCTTGGGCAAGTCCATTGCCCTTCTGGACAGTGTCTCCTCCCTTGGGAAGCAGGGAACACCGTCCCCACCACCTCGGCCACCACCCAAGGCCATGAGGATTAAGTCATGTAATCTTTGCTTTGTGTTAATTCACCATTATTGGCTGTTGTGATGGACAATGTTTCCCCCTTGATATCTGTTCACAGTCACGTGCGTGGGAGGGATCGCTGCTGCTGCACCATCTCCTTTGTGACTTTCCCGGGGAGGAGCGGGGGCAAACGTCTAAACCAAATCCAGTCACCAGAGAGCATGCTTGGAAGTGCTCGCTGCTAGAGCAGATGGGCGGTGAGGAGCGTGTGCCTGGCTCACGGCAGCTCTGAGGGTCACAGCTGCTACTGTGGAATTCAGGAGGGATCTGAGTGCCACGGGGCACACGTGGTCAGCCATTCCTCCAGCAAGAAAGGTGCTAGCACCTGCCCACACTGGACCTCACCCACATCTGTGTGTTTGCCGGAGCCTCCGTTCTGCAAACTTGAAGCCCACATTTGTGGCTTGCGTACCTTCCTGTTTATTAGTCTCCCCCAAACGTCCAGGAAAGAGGAAACCTGCACTGTCAACACAATGCACTTGCTTTCATGAACGGCGTTCTTAACAGAGGGCAACGTTTCTGAAGGTCTAAAGGTGAGAGGAAAACAGAGACCTTTTTCTGTCTGCCTACGAAGCTAAATTGGTGTTGACTGATTAACCACAGAATTTACAGACGTCTCAGTCACATGTTGCAGGGGGAGGTGAATTTCTCAGATCAGAAAGTGAAATCCTTCTCACATCAAAGGTTAACAAACCTGACTTAGGTTAGCATTTCCACTTCAAGTTTCCAGTTTTCTGACCCGGAGTCTGTGTAGTTAGCTCAGCCCTATCTGAATCTGAGAAGTAAAGCTGTTTTATACTTCTGGAAAGTTCTTTCCCAAGCTAGAATTATGGTCAATAAGATGCGCAATTTATCATCAAGGTACGACAGACAGCATTGATTAGCTGGGACTAAGAACAGAACGCATAGGTGATGTTATTCAACATCAAAATCTATTCGGCTTCTAAAATACTTGAAAATATATATATAGTTGGTCCTCAAGTTTTCTCCTTTGTGATTCTGGCAAATCCAAACTATAGGATCTTTTCCACACACAACATGTCCCATGAAAACAGGCTGTGGAAGGAAGTAAACGCCTCCAGACAAGCTATTCCTCATATCATGTAATGATTAACATGCTGCGCAACGAACTCAGATGGGCTGGGGTCAAATCCAGGGTCCACCAAAGATTAACACTGTGACCTGTGATTTTACCAAGCCTCAGTTTTTTGATCTGCAAAATGGATGTAATAATTGCTAGGATTTGAATGTTAAGCGAGAATGCAATCCACTTAGCACATGTGTATTACGATCAATACTCAATAAAAGCCTCCTGGCTGTTTAGGCCTCAAGACATACGAAGCCACATCAGCGGAGGGCTATCTGCTTATCAGAGAGAGAGGAGGTACCTTCAAAGGTTTCTTTCAAGATTACAGAAAAAAAAGGATGAAAAATATCTTTAAATACTGACCATTCTAAGTGGACACGGATGCCTTGCTCACAGTTGCTAAGCTAATCTAAGCAACAAGTTAATATATAAACGAGTCACATGCCCAGCACACGGACTGGACACCCTGTATACAGCTCTTTCCCCAGCACTGACCTCACATGATGCAATTGGCAAAGAAACCTACTTCAAAATTTCCTCTTCTTTCTGAGTGGTAGCAGCTGTGCTGCTTTTTTTTTTTTTTTTCCTCCAGGAACGTTAGCCTATTAGTGCCATATAGATGGCTCGTCTTGGTAAGACTGGGGGCCAGAGCTCTTGGCCCTATGTCCTGACCGTAGTAATTCAAAAGATGCATTTTGTTAACAACTTGCGGAACAAGGCCAAAATGGCACGCTTCAAAACGTACTGAATTGACTTCTTTTCCCTCCTTTCAGCAGAAACGATTCCAGCTCTGCACTCCTGCATGTTGATACGGGTTACACAATTTCAAAGGCACTCACAGGGCACCGTGTACAAAAGGAGGCAAGTGGTAAGTGTCTGCTGATTTTCCTTGCTTTTATCTCTATTAGCTGTCCTCCCACACTGACGCTTGACCCAAAACGCTCTGCATGTTTCTTCCTAGCTTCACAGCAATTTCCACGTTGTTACGGATTTTCCTACTTCTCAAGGCAGACCTCTGCAAGGAGCCTTCGAGAGAGAACTACCTGTAACATCTCAGCCAACCACATTTCAAAATAAATTTCTCCCCCAAACCCGTGTTGCTGCCTGTAAAAATACTGCTCAAATGGCCCTCAATGGATCTCTGTATATCTATCAGTGGACCAAAAATATACGAGGTCTTGACCTGTATTTTCTAGTTTTGGCTAAATGTGACATAACAAGACTAACTGGCCTCCAAAGGTGTCCCTTCCAGGAAACATGCTCTTAACCCAATAATGCCAAAATGTAAGGATACTTCTGGCTGTGCTGCATGAACACCAGTGTCTCCCCAACTTATCTTGTGTCCTTGAGGCTGTGTGACCATCTCTGGCCAATGGGGAGCAAACGGGAGTGACAGACTACACTTCCGGGATGTGCAGTTGAAAGCTAGAGGCCTCGTCGATTTTTCTATCAATTTTTTCTCGACCACAGGTGGAAGAGGGCTGCCCAACCCCCTCAGACTTCACACGGTGAGAAATCAACTTCGTGAGGTTAGGTCCCTGGGTGTTGGGGGGGGGGGGAGGGTCTCCTGCAGCAGCTCAAGCAGCTGACTCCAGTACCACCTATGCTGAGTTAATGAGGGTGACCACCCCACTTCAATGTTGTTTTGGGAGGAACGGGGGGCCCTGGGTGGGGTCACATCTGTATTTACTTCGGGGTGAGCTCCTCTGGAATTGCCTCCTAGCCCATTAAAAGCATCACCCAAACCAATTTCATTAGCTTTACCGCTGCCCTTCCCTTTTTTGGCCCAAAGTGGTTTTGCTCAGTAGGTTCATCCACATTTGTACTATATTTAGCTCCAAACAGTTAACTTTCAGCTATTTCTAGGATAAATACTTTGCACAACTGAGATCATGCAAAAGAAGGAATTCTAGAAGGAGATTCCAAAAGTTATTTTCAAGCAACGTGTTAAGCAGTGGACATATAACTGGGAAACGTGTGCAGTTCTACAATATGACGACATGTCCGGGACAACACCCTCTTCACGGGCTTTGGGCTGCTGTCCTTCAAGTCCCAGATCAGGCATCAGATCCTCCATAGAGTTTTCCCTGACCCCAGCCCGCTCCCCAGGCCTGTTCCAAGGCCTGCCTACGTGCCGTCATAGCAGCTTGGGCTCACTCCTCTCCATGCACTCTCCACATTCTGGTCTGTCTACCTGTCTGCCTCTCCCAGAGGACGGTGAGGGCCTCGAGGGAAGGGACCTCGGCCCCGAATCACCAGGCCCGGCACAGTGTGTGGCAGGAACTCCCAGGAGCTGCAAGGGGGTGCAATGCCCACCTAACAGGATTGGGTTGGCCAAAAAGTTTGTTCGGGCTTTTCTGTAAGATGTCATGGAAAAATCTGAATGAACTCCTCGGCTCAAATCCAATAACACCACTTTATTATTTCTTAAATTGCAGACCCCTCAACTGAACCTTCTGAACTCCTGCATGCACGCTCCAACAATCCTGCAGTTGAGAAGATTTGATTGAAAGCGGCCCCTGTTTTTCCAGGGCCTAGCATCCGCACGTGTGACACCGGAGTCCTCGTGAGAACCCCCAGAGGCTGGCAGCACGGAGCTCACGGGCCCGCCCTGTTTCTTCCCGGCTATTTACAAGTGCATCTCCCCCGCCATCCACGTCTGAATTCTCTTTTCTTCGTGGAAATCCCTCCCCTCCTCGATTCCAATTTCCCAGCTTTTGGAGGGGACACTGCCTGCTCCTGTCTGCCTGGCACCTGCCTCCAGTGGCCCCCTGGGTCTTGACGGTCCTGTGGGGACCACCTCTTGTCCACCTTCAATGCATGTGGTTTTGAGGGCAATGACCTCCTTTCTGGGTTCCAGAGTTAAACATAAGGCCCAGGGCTGACAAGTCTTCATCCCTCTGGCTGCCAGAGGGCTCTAGGCATGGACAAATGCCCCAAGTCAGTCCTAAGACATGCCATCTTGGGACTTAATTGGCACTGCTGGAGGAGAGAAATTCCCTTTCTGCCAGACGGGGGGATGTAAGTCCAACATGGGCCAGAGGCCACCACGCAGAAACAGTCAGAGGGCCTTCCCAAGAGAAAAGACCATCCAGAGAGGAAGAGTGCAGATCCCCGAGACAGAGGGCGAGAGACAGAGGCTCACAAAACACGCTGGCACCCTGTTTTCCTGGTTCTGTCTCCTGAAAACACCCGGGCTCGATGCCCCTGAACATCCAACGCCACGAATCAAGCAGATCTTTCTTTCTTGTGCTTAAGGCAGTTTGAAAGAGGTTTCCATCAGGTGCTACAGAAATGGTTCTGACCAGCAGTGGAGGAGAAGAGGGCACATGCAGAGCCCACGGCACGCACGTCAACAAATGCTGGTTCCCTTTCCCTTCGGTGGACAAAGAAAGCCGGTGGGTCTAACCGTCAGGCGCTGGCACCACAGGCCCCACCCCTCCGCTGAACGTCCACCACGCTCAGCCTACACAGGACTGAGCACAGAACCGGGCCTGAATCTTAGTGGTTAGATAAGCTTATGAGTTCTAGACTGAAGACATCTTGTTTGCAAAACCAGGGTCCACCACTTACTGCAGGACCCTGGATGAGTCACTTGGCCGCCCTGAGCTCCTGGTCCCTCACTTTTAATATGGGGATGCTGACCGTCTCTACCATACAAAACTGTTGGAAGACTCACAGGAGATGGGCCCGGCAAGGGCTCAGCACAGCACCTGGTGCTTAAAAGGACGCTGTGAACATGAACAAACACAAACACTGTACAAGGGACCCTAGTGGAGAAACAATTCAGAGTCTGTGGCTTTCATTTCCTTCGGTTTCACGCACCCGTGAAGCTGCGGTGAACATACAGAAACCGGAGCAATAGCTGTGAAGGCTCAGTCCTTGGTTGTAGGGACTGCCGCCATGGGGAGCTGGTGTGAACCCCCAGCGTCAGGCCTGCCACCTGAGGAAATGCTCCAGAAGGTTCTGATCTGCCTCAGTGTTCTACTTATGTGAAGTCAGACTGCCAGTCATCCACTCTCACTGTGCCTCAGAAGGCGGGAGAGGAGCACTGTTGTTCTAGCCTCAGAACGGCATCACCAAAGGGAAACACCCATCTCTTCTGCATTTACCCATATTCTATACGCACTCCCCAATGTGTCCCTCTTTCACATTAATAATAAAGAAAAAAAAGCTGGGCAGAAAAAACGCCCTTGTCCCCTCTAGGCTGTTCTCATGCTTAGCAAACTCATCTGTCCTGATGCTAATTCAATTTTACTTTGCTTGCTCTGTAAGAATTTTCTCCTTCACGCTCACTTTTGTGTACTGGCCTTACGAGTCTGGTAAAAACTCATAGGTAGCTTCTACTGGACGAGGTTTAAAGCTCTGGTTACTTTAAAGCAAGCTTTGAATATAAACGTGTGTGTATGATATGTATAAAACATTATAAATATATTTTAAACATGAAATAATAATATATTATTCAATACACATTTTCAATTCAGACTCACTGAGTTTGTCAAGAATATAAACAGTGTGAGTTTCTAACAGGAAAATGCATCTTGAATGGAAGGATTTTAAAAGTTCTCTTTACGACATTACACAGCCTCTTCCTATAAGTAGCTTGCCGTCAACATGTCTGCTTGGCCAAATGTCCATGGTATTCCTTGGTCGGAGTGATTGATCTGTTCTCAGGTAGGCAGAGAACCAAGGCAGGCCAACCAGAAACAGCACTGAAGTTTTTGCTAGAACTATTTGGAACAGGAACTTTTTCACACTGGGGTTGCTAGCGTTCCCCAGCTAAGCCAGGTACCCAGCCAGGGGCAGTTGCTCCTTCGTGGGAAGAGTCTGCAACTAAAACCACACAGCACCAAACAGCCAAGAGAAGGGCAGGCAGACCTTCTGTTACCCCTACGTGGTTCAGCCCATGTTACGCAGCCTCCCACTTACCGATGGGCACCAGACAAATATTTGTGTGCAAACCGCCTTGTCCTGAAAAAAGGATGACATGGCGGTGAGTCTAGCGTTCCTAGGCTCACCCTGAAACACAACGTAACTCATCATCTAGCTGGTCTGTAAGCACTACCAGGGTTATAGTTAGCGGAAGCCTCAGATGAATGAATGCTTCCTTCTTCCCTTCTTCTTTCCAACTGAGGACAGACCCAGTCACACAGGTCAACCTGTCAGCAGATTCTAGTGATCCCACCTTCAGAAGATCTATCTCCAAGCGATTCCGCAACCTGCACTGCTGCCCTCATCTGAGCCACCATCGCTCCTCCTGGGACCAGTTCAGGAGTCTCCCCGCTGGTCTCTCTGCTTCTGCCCCCACTCCTCTTCAGTGGTCTTTGCAACACAGCCAAGTAATCCTGAAGTTAGATCACAACCCTTCTCTACCAAACACTACTTCTCTTAGGGTCAAAGGCAACGTGTTTGCAACGGCCCAATGTACTTACAAAGCTACATATGACCCACGTCCCTTCCATCCTGTTTCTTCCTGATACCTCCTCCTACCACTCTCCCCCAGTCACTGCTCCAGCCACACCTGCTGGCTATTCCTGGAACATGGCAAGCATATTCCTGCCTCAGGGGCTTTGCACATGCTTCCCCCACCCCGACTCTGTTTGCAACATGTGCCAGATGGGGCCCACTGGACTCCTTCCTCCTTTAGGTCTTTGGGCAAATACCACTCGCCAGATAGGCCTCCCTGAACCACTCTGACCACTCACCCCTAAGCCTCAGCATCCCTCCTCTGCTTTCCAGATTTAGTTTTCTCCATTATACACTTAACACCATCTTGTTTGCTTTATTTATTGCCTGTCTCCCCCCAACCCTAAGATGTAAGCTCCATGAGAGGAGAGTGTCTGGCACACAACAGGGGTTCAAGATTCATTGAATGGATGGAAAGAAGGGAGGAAGGGAGGGAAATAGGACACCTGCTCATCACGGATGAAGCTTGTTAAAGGGCAGAAGCTTCCTACATCAGTCTGAGAGGCGAAGGCTGCCAAGCCAACCACGTGGACCAGCCTGTCTCACTCAGTTAAACTAGCTGAGAGTGTAGCTGAAAAAACACAACTTTTAAATAGACGCTGCAAGCACGCTTCCCATGGGAAGCGGTGAGAACCAGTTCAAGGATGATGTTACCAAAAGAATGACTCGCCATCACCCATCTCTACCTTACGTGTATTAAATGCCACAGGATAAATGTTTTCCTATCACCGAATTTTCAGCAAAGGGCTATGAAAAAAATTTTCAGGTCAAGAGGAGCTATTATGTGGATACAACACAGTGAAGCACGGTCTGAGGGAAGCTGGAAGGGCTGTGAAACTTATTAACTCATTCTGCAGGCTTAGAAACTAAAGCTCAACGTGGAAGTGGGATTTGTAGCCAGCAAGTAGCAGGGCTGGGATTTGAACCCGGAGCTCCCTGATTCCCAAGCAAAAGCCTCTCTGGCGCTAAATCCTAGAAGCTCATGGAGTGCCTTCACCTCAATAGTGTCTCTATCCCACCGGCTTCTTGCAGATCAAGTGGGTCTCTGGCGACACCAGAAACACTCCCGCTACCTTCCCTTTCTGAATGAAGAGGCTGTGGGCTTCCCCTCGTCTTGGGCTGGCCCCACCCCCCCCAGGCCGCGTGCTGACAGCAGAGCCCGGTCCCCACACCCGCGCTGTCGGTGCTGCCTGGCTGACTCACCTCCAGTAAACTAGCACAGCAACGAGAAGGATGAGGCACACGAAGGTCAAGGCTGATACCACAATCAGAGGGATGATCCACTCCATCCTCCTGGGGGAAGGGCGGCTGATCATTCCAGAGGTGTTCTTTTCTGCTGCAAAGAGAAACCGTGCCAGTTAGAGGACGGAGGCTAGCCGAGCGGGGGAGCTGGGGAGTCAGAGGGGGATGGAGAATTCTGCTCCAGTTTTGGGTGGTTTCCGAACTGGGCTGCCCGGTGACGAGGGGCAACCTGCAGCCCGCACCATTTCCCACGGAGTCCCAAGCCAAACGGGAACTTCTCTGCAGGCTGCACCCTGTAATTGCCAGTGGGATGGATTTGCAGATAGGAGTTCAAGGTGTTTTTAAAAACAGCTGCCCAGAAGACAGAGACCCCGGCCTCGCTCCAAGAACATTACTGACCCTGAGTGGCTTTTGGGTACACTGAAGAAATGTGCCCAAGTCTGAATGTAGCACAAAACGTACCTGAGGAAAGAGGTGGGGGAGCCTTGCAGGTCTGCCAGGGCAGGAGGGATGGAGGGAACTGTGGATTTTACTAAGACAACCGGCTGTGACTACAATGGGTTTGTATTTTTCCATCTGCTTAGCATCCGTAACCCCTTCCTCTAGTAACTGCACCCAATTCTGCTTTGGGAAAGCACCTCTTCCTAACAGACAGTCCTGGTGGAACAATTATCCAAGTGTGGCCACGCACCCCCCCACCCCGCCCTGTCTCCCGGCCATAGGTGGGTGCAGGACTCGAGCTCGGGCAATGGTGCTCCCACCCCAGAATCTCAACCAAAGTCTGAACAACAGCACATCCCAGCAGGAGCACCCTGACTCCTCTGTGCACCAGTTCCCACCACCCAGATCCCCAGAGATCCTGTTTTTTCTCAAATATGGTTCAGACACTTTTCCTTTGATCTCATTTCCCACCTGCGTCTTCACCCCATCCTTTTAAAAACTCTCAGACAGGGAGCCATGCCTCACTCTGCTCCGAGCACATATCAGCCTCTCAACAGCAGCCAGTTCAGGGGTTAACAGGGGAAGCTTGTGAAACGGTCCAGGGTTCTCTTTGGTCAAGCAACGCCTCTTACCCCAGCAGCTCCTCCTTCTGTCTCTCTCAGGCCCCGAGTATCTTCCCAAGTGCCCAGCAGCCTCAGGTGAGAATGCAGTCTCTTGAACTGTGGGGTCAAGGCCTGGAAATCTCCAGGTAGCCCCAATGAAGCTCAGGTGGGACGAGCCCAGGTGCACAGAGATGGTCACGAGAGGCACGTGGCGAGAAAGCCAAGGTTCACTGCGACTGCAGGGAGGAGCCCACGGAAACATGCACAGCTGGCTGCAGGCTGACTTGTGCTCAGCAAGGATTCCTCCTGCTCTGCAAAAATGAGGCCAGCATTCAGCCAGCCCTGAGCATCCCTCCGCTGGATGGACTACATGCAGGGCTAATCAGGCTGGGTTTCCAAGAGAAAGGAGGTGGGCTGAGCAGGAAAGAAATAATTGGCCCAGGGAGCAGACTGTTAAAGAGGCAAGACCTGGAGTGAAGACATGGACTTACAGGGTTTTTACTGGGTCTCCTCGAACACAGTGGACCTCGACCCCCCCTCCTTTGTTTCATGCACAGGTGGGGCTAGATTTATGCCCAGCTCACAGGTGAAAAGACAGCGGCAGGCAAGTGAGGTGCCACCCTGATGAGAAACCACCGCAGGGCAATCAGCGGTTTATGAAGTGCCCTCCTAACTGTGCCGGCCCATTTCTCGCGATCCCGTGCTCCACAACTTTTCATTAGGCAGCTATTCGCCGAGCCCCGACTCTGTGCCAGGCGCGGTGCTTGGGGATGGGGATGGAGCAGAACGTCAGACAGCAACAAGAAGTCTGTGGGGCAGGGATCCTGGAGGGGCTTCCTGACCTTCAGGTGGGAGCTGAAGGATGAAGGGGAGTTAGCCAGGCCAAGGGCAAGGGCAGATGTGTTCCGGAGAGGGTGCGCTGAAACGGTGGGGGTATGAGGACAAGGGGGAGGGGGACCAAGACGGAGAGTCAGAGGCCACATCGGCCACGGTTTGTAGGCTGAATTAAGGGAACCTGTTTTAGGCCCCAAGGCCTGCAGTGGAAATCACGGAAAGATTGTAAGCCGAGGCAGACAAGCTTCAGCTGTGACATCTCTTCCTCGGCGTAACGCTTTAATGGCAAAGCTCTGGTCCCAGGTCACACTTTTTCCAATTGTTCTTGTATTTTTCGATAAAGCAGGGATTTTGATTAGGAACTTATGGGATTTTGATTATGTAGCTGACGCATGGTGTGAGTTAGGTGGGTTAGAGTGTGTAGATATACATGCAGGGAAGAACCAGATTTACAAACAAGCATAGTTTCTCAGGGCTGCAGCAGGGGGCACCCAGCCAGGGAATAACCAGGCTGGCGGTGGGGAACCCCGACGCCTGGGATGGCCCCGTGAATGGAAAATCTGGCAGGAGGGCTTACGTCACAGGCCACACATCCGAGGAACTCCGTTTCCACCCCGGGAAGCCCTTGCCTACCCAGGGTCTTCCTTCCTTCCTCACCTCCTTACAGAAAAGGTTTCCTGCCTGGGCTGCCACACAGCAGGCAGGTGTGGGGAGGAGGCAGAAGGCAAAGCCTTCTCATCCTCAATCACTGAAAAGGAACCTTGGCCAAAACCGTCCCTCGGGTTTCACGACGGAGCCATTTCTCTTTCTAATATGTCATGGTGCTTGTGTGAGCATTTTTTTGGGGGGGGGGGGGTGAGGGGGAAGGGATGGAGGAGTGAACACACCTGAAATCCTTCTCGGGACGGCCCCCGAATGGCGGTTTCTCTGGAGGAGTACCCAGGCTGACAACCACTTGCCGTGGGAGAGGCCTAAGGAAATTATTCTGACAGCCGTTTAATCTCGGCCTGGACTAATGACAGGCAGCTGGGTCTGCCTGGGTGCTTCACATAAAGGCCAGACAAGAACAGCCGTGTCGCTGGATTTCCATGTGGGCATGAAAAAGCTGAGTGCGTGTTACAATTCACGGTACTGCGTTGTCTTCACGGTGCCAGGAGCCTGGGATTTCACTCCCTGGCCACAGTCACGTGGCATCCCTCCTGCCACTCTCCCGAGGAGTCCCGCACTGCCTCGGGGACAGCAAGGCCCTCCGTGAGTGGGCCTCCCCTACCCCATCATCTCCTGCTGCCCCCCCCCCCCCGTCACCACCCAGTGACCTCGCCGGGCCACGGTCCCACCCCCTCTGCCCCTGTCCCTGCTGACCTCACGGCCAGGAACGCCGCTCCCATCTGGCCCCCAGCAGCTCCTGACCCCTCACGTGTGGTTCAGCTGCTACCTTCGCTGTGAAGCCTCCCCAAACCCTCAGCGTGCGCTCGCTGCAGGGCAAAGATCACAGGTTCAAATCCTGGCTCTGCCACTTCCTAAGGGCCCTCTCACCAGCAACGAATCACTTTGGGCCTGGAGTCCTTCAGCCATACAATGGGATACAAGGACCTACTTCACCGAGGTGGTGGGAAAACTCAAGATGCACGCAGAACGCTTAAAAGTGTGCCCGGGCTTGAGCAAACGCTAAGTGAATATTCTCATTCTCGCCACGGTGGCTGGACGTCATCACGCACTTCTCTTACTGCAAACGTCGCACTCAACTACAAGTGCTCGTTTATTACTTACTGTAAGGTCCCCCAAAGCAGGGCTGATTTTCTCTGTATACAGACCATAATAAAGCTCTGTCTCCTACTAGACTCCACAACTCTGGGCAAGTTACTTAACCTTGCTGGGCCTCCGTTCCCTCATCTGTAAATGGAAGGCATAATACTGCTTGCCACATTGTGGGTGGTGTGCGCATCCCACAAGTTAATGCAAGAAAACACTTAGCACGTTGCCTGGCAACCATAAGCACCCGGAGAACATCATCACCTGTGATGAGGGTCATCCCCACCCACCACCCGCAGCATCGCTAATTATCATCATGGCCACCAGCATCCTCTCGCGCTTCAGTACCCTAGCACAGCGCCAGGCAGATGCTGAGTGCTCATCGGGTGTTTGCTGACGCTGAATCCCCCTATAATATAGGAGGGCACGCGTGGCAACCACGCAGAACCTCAGATGGGTTCTGTGGGCATCAGCAGCGGGAACTGCCTGTGAGCAGACTGCCAATGAAGAGCCAGAACCTCAAAGTCTGCCCTGAGACACGACTGCACCATGCTTCTTGCCATCCTTCAGGAGAAATGCTTGTCCTGCTGCCTGACTCAACCTGCGGCCCAGCAGGCCCTCCAAGGAGAAAGGATGCTCAGACAGTGAACTACAAGAAACTACTAGGAACACATAAGAAGCCGCCTGAGCTGGGTATACACTCTCTCCTTCCTCTGCTTTCAGTCTCCTGAAATCTTCCCCATGTCAAGGCCCCCAGAGACTAGAACATACTATCAACTGTTCAGAGAAACCAAGATCCTGCCCTTTAGGATTACAAATTCTGATTGAGGCCTTTCTAGCTGTGTGACTTTGGGTAAGTGACTGCCTGTCTCTGAGCCTCTGGACGCGCTTCTATCAAAGGGTAACAGATGATAATGCTCACCTCTCAGGGGACTTAGAAGGATTAAATGAGATAATCTGTGCAAAGCAGATTGTACCAGATGCAAAGTGAAATCATGGGGCCCCTTGTTCAGAAATTATTAAAGAATTTCAAGAGGCAACAGCAGAACATGAAGGCAAACACAGGGCCTTCTGAGCACAGGGCTGTGTGACTGCATGGGCTGCATCCTCACAAAGCCGGCCCTGACCCCTCAAAACATGAAGCACAGTGCCCGCGTCTAGAGAACGTTCGTTCTTCCTTTCAGTAGAACCAAGCAACAGCGCTGACAGTGTGATAAAATTAGATGCTCCCAACTGTTAGGAGCAGCTCATTTTTATTCAGAGCTTCGCTTGTAACCCAGCTGCCTCCTGAGAGGTCCAGCAGAGCCTGGCTACCCAGTTCCTGGAAGGTTTGCCTCTCTCCGTGATGCCCGAATCCTGACACCAGGACAAGGGCAGGACCTCTGGGTTGATGCAGCTCTTTCTCGCCTTCATCTCTGATTTGTCCAGCTGGTTTGGTTCTGCCAGCAGGACCAGCCCTTCGATTCTTGTCTGCCGTGGGTTGTGTGAACTGGCAGCCCACAGGTGTGTCTGGCTTGGCACTCTTCCCCTGGGAATTATTAATTAAATTGTGTTAGCTGCCAAGATTTAATAAACAATAGAGTTCACCAAAAAAATCAAAATAAAAATGAAAGAAAATGGAATCTTCTCCCAGAAATGTTCAACACTGGCTGGCAACAGAGGTCTGAATCTCCACATGGCAAACATCAGCTGGAACCAAGCAGCACACTCTCAAAGACAGGCCATGGCTCACTAGTTTGCCACAGTCCTCACTGCTCCCTAATGTCACACACCAGACCTGCTTTCTTCACCCCTGACTCCTGCTGCCAGCTCCCTCGGGCCAGTCTACTTTCTGTCTGCAGGACAGCACTCTGACCCAAAGAATCAGCAGAACAACACGCACACCTGGGGCTTTTACAAAGGCCTTATCATCAAAAGCAAAAATCATGGTTTACTAAAACTCCTGACCAGGATTCTGAAATCACTAACTCGGCTCAAGAGAAGAGGCTGTTTCTGTACCAGGCAGCTTTCCCAATTCCATATTTATTTTCAAAGAGAGTTTATTTTTCAACCAGTTAGAAATGAATCAGACAGTTCCTCCATCTATATACAATGTGGGCCATTCTCCTCTGTGAACCTGGACCTTTTTCATACTCTTTCCAGGGCTGCATCTTGCTGATCTGTGTGTGTAAGAGAATAAAAATGGAAAGGGGGTATCAACTTACACCCCCCTCTCCCCCACCTGGATGTCATGTGCAGATGAGGGGCTGCTAGGAGGGTCAGATGGGAGGCCAGGCAGGGCCGGGACTCAGAGAACACGCCAGTTTCAGAAATGTCTTCCAGTGAAAACTTAGAGCAAAGTGCTGTCTAATCCCTAACCCTCTCTGGGCATTTGTGGGAGGGGGGTAGGGTCAGTGACCTCCTCACAGCCCTTCCTCCTCTCAGCTTTTATTTCAGCATCCACCAGAATCTGAGTCAAGTGCCTCCATTCTGCTTTTTCAAAAAAAAAATTAAAAAAAAAAAAAAAAAAAGAAAAACAGTTTTCAGTGGCATATGTCATCACTGAATTAATGCTGTTTGCCTTTTACTGGCTTGGCTCTCATCCCAGTAGAAGCAAATAAAAACGGAGTACAATGTACTATAAATGCTACAGGCACTGAGACATCAGATGGACCCATCTGAAATGCTTCCTACCCCACAGCGAGGGCTCAACTTCCACTTCAGGACAAGAACCCCGGCGTGGTCAAGACTAAAATAAGCTTGGACCTGAGAGGCCACTCTCAGGAGTTGGGGAAATTAGGATTCTTTCACTTTTCAAGAAAGATTACGAGCAGGACAACCCGCACACTCAGAAATCTATAGCTGGGGTCAGTGGCACACAACGGGACTGCATTTGCTCTGACAGTGCCACTCCTTCAACACCACCCACAGCGTGAATGACGGCGCTGTTCTGAAAAAAAAAATTATGGCAAAACACACATAAAACTTACCGTCTTAACCATCTCAAAGAGTACAGTTCAGTAGGGTTACGGATATCACACTGTTGTGCAATGGCTTTTCAGAATCTGTTTTCCATCCGCAAAACCGCAACTCTGTACCTATTAAACAGCAATTCCCCATCACCCCCACCCCAGCCCCTGGCAACCACCATCCTACTTTCTGTCTCTATGACTTGACTACTCCAGGTACCTCATATAAATGGAATCTCACACACACACACACACACACACACACACACACTTGTCTTTTTGGGACTGGCTTATTTCACTAAGCATAATGTCCTCAAGGTTCATCCGTGTTGTAGCATACGACACTATTTCCTCCCATTTTAAGGCTGAATAATGTTCCACTGTAGGTGTATACCACATTTCGTCAATCTATTCATCGGTCATTTGGGTTGTTTCCACCCCTTGGCTACTACAAATGATGCTGCTATGAACATGAGTGTACACGTATCTCTTCAAGACTCCGCTTTCAATTCTTCTGCGTAAATACCCGTAAGTGGGATTGCTGGATCATCTGGGAACGCTATGTTTAATTTTGGGGGGAACCTCCATACTGTTTCCCAAGGGGCTACACCAGTTTACATTCCCACCAACAGGGCACAAGGGTCCACATTTCCCCACAACCTCACCAACACCTGTTATTTTCTATTTTGCTTTGGTTTGGGGGTTTCATGGTGTGAAGTCAAAAGGCAGCTGCTTTTTTAACAGAGCCACAAAATGTGTATTTTTCTGGAGCCCTGGTGTTAGCTAAACCACTGTTGCAAAGACATGACTGGGGGTTACAAATACATTCTCCTGCAACAGGACACTGCTTCCGTGTTCCCATTACCACGTCTGAGCTGGATTTAGAGCATTTATCACGTGTTTCCAGCCACAGCACCGCTAGGAGCTCTCATCAATCAGCCCTCCTTACCATTTCCTTATCACTTCATGGGACTCAAACAGTGGAACTGTCACGTGTATTTCAATTAGGTGGTGGAAAATCGAGGGCATCTGATAAATTCCTATTTAATTCCAAGTCCCATATATACAGCAGGTCTTGACCTAGCAGAAATCGTCACCATAGAGACGTCACTGCAATATCAGGTGACTGCCATCAGTCAGGACTCATGTCAGACACGCCGCCTCTTACAACCTGAATTCCGGACTCTAGCCTCTCTGGAAACCTACTCGCTCTTGGTGGGGGGTCTGGTTTCCTGCACTAAGAGATACACAACCTGTCCTAGTTCAAAGATTCCTCAGCGGGGGACAGAAATGTCCAAGGACCCAGACACTTTCTGGGAGGAAACGAAACCACACTGGTGCCTTCAGGGCACCCGAGCTGGGTCTTTCCAACACTGCCAGGAGGATGACAGCCAAGAGCCAGGGCAAGCAGAAGTACATAGAAAACTTCTCCCCCAAAAAAGGGACCTGACCAAGAAAACTAGCCCAGGCTGCAAACTGCCACAGCAGTCCACACAAGTTCCTGTTCTCATTTATTTTAAATACAGCACGCAACATTTCCCCACCTCTGTATATCCCAGCGGAGTTTCACATCCATGACACCTGCCTTACCTTCATGAGCCTGTGTTGCTTCTTTCTGACCTTAAATTAACTACTATTATTTTCCTCAAGGTAAACTGCTTTAAAAAGGAGCTCTGAAAAGGAATTCTATAAATCAGAGCTTTCCCACCACGGCACTATCAACATTTTGGACCAGCTAGTTCTTTGTTGTGGGGCTGGTCTATGCCCTGACAGATGTTTAGCAGTATCCTTGGTCACTCCCACTAGATGCCAGTAGCAGCCTCTTCTCAGTCATGACAGCCAAAAACGTGTCCAGATATTGCCAACTATTCTCGCAGCGAAGGGAAACAAAACCATCACCTCTGGTCCAGACCTCTGCTGCCAGTGCGAAAATGGTATCTTTTAAAAGTAATTATTAATTACTAATTATTAATTAAAACATAAACTCATTTAATAATTAATAATCCACCTGAAACCATCTTGTGTTGCCCCCTCGGGGAACAAGCCCCAAGGCCAGGAGGCAGGCGGCACCACGGTGGGGTCAGGGCCCAGGTCTGACCCCGTCTCGCCACGTCTTGACTGGGGCCTGTCCCTCAACCACCTGAGCCTCGGCTTCCTCACTCGTCTAATGACAACAAGGATAGCACAGGCTTCCTGGGCGATAAGTGACGTGACATTTTGGCTTTTAGCACAGACAACACCAGCATGGAAAGAAATGCTAACCAGTGATGTAATTATTTCTATAATCAAAGGCTTTCAAGCTGGGTTAGTTCCAAAGAGGTACCCCAGGTGTGCCCAGAGGAGCAGGGTGACTGCCACTCAGCGCCCTCGACGCTGGTTCAAAGCAGAGCAGCAGCCCCAGGTCTCTGACCAACTGAGCCCATCCCTGTCTCAGGGGCAGGACAAATGCTGGCCAGGGGCCGGAGTTGGCCTGAAGACTGGCCTCTTCTGACCCCTGAACTGGACTACCTCCTCAGCAGTTCAGCACTTTGCTCAGGTGCCGACCCAGAGGAGGAAAGCGGCAAGCTTGCAGTGATGAGTGTGTACACGATGGGGTTCTGAGCAGGATTCCGTCCGAAAAAGGAGTTTCCCTGATGTAAGGAAGGGAAAATGGAAGATCCCAGCATTAAATGATGAGTTCGCAGACGAGGCCCAGCCTGAAATGCTTTTTCTGAGGCAGGCTGCACAGCACCCCGAGAACATTTTACTGCATCAGCTGGCACCCGAGGGTGTCTACATCACATTCCGGCTGTGGCTCCTGAGGGAGGGACCATGGCTGCTACCTGCCTGACTTCTGTCTGTGTCTGAGTCTGGCCCCTTCTTCTGGAGAAGCATTCCCCTCTTCTTTCCTGCAAGTTAATACTAAAGCTACTACTCAACTAACACAACACTGTAAATCAACTATAGCCAATAAAAAAAAAAATAAAGCTACTCCTCACAGGACTTGAAAAGATGTTATCAAACATCGACGGAATTTAAACAAGCCTTTTGGAGATGCTGGTGAAAATATAACACAGTTTGTAACTTTAAACGTTAACGCTTTTTTCAGAAAGACTAAATATTGATTGAAAGAATTGTTTTTAACGCGAAGAAAAAATAAATGTGGAACAGATTTAAACAAATGTACATCCAAAGTCTTTAAAAGAAGTTGCCACAAACATTAAAATGATGGTGATTTTGTTTAAAAAATAAACACCAAGCTGAAGGAGGCAGATGGAGAAAAGGCCGAGATGAATGGAAGCAAAGTGAGACCTTGGGGGACATGGACAATGTGGGGTTTTGGGGTTTTACCCTCAAGTTACTCACATCTTTTACTAACCAATGGATACACACATATTTCTGCTTAAACCAGGGATCAGCAAATGACAGCTCGAAGATCAAATCAGGTCCACTGCCTGGTTTTGCTAACAAAGTTTTCCTGGAACTCAATCACATGTGCCCACTTGTGTAGCATCTTGGGCTGCCTGCATGCCACCTGGCAGAGATGCATAGTTTCGACAAGGACCTATGGTCCGTAAAGCTGAAAATGTCTGGTCTCTGGCCATTTGCAGAAAAAGTTTGGTGATCTCTGGCTTAACCAATCCCCACCAGCACTCTCAAACTGGAATTGCCTGAAATTCTAAAGGAAGATCCCTTTTGGCTTTGGGAAGGAGTGGATGTTCCCACTGAGATGAAGGTGGCAAGGGAGATGCTCTGATTTACCAGTGCTGCGGGCAGATCAGAGTTCCTGGAAAGCCAGCTCATTGCGGACCACGGTCTCCACACGCTCTTCAATGTCCAGGGACGACTGCAGAAGAAAGCCCTGCGAGGGGCCTCCTCAGAGCTGCCACTGCCATCAAGTGGCCCTCGGGCTGAGGAAACCTCCTCCTTCTTGATCCCCGACAACAAGGGTGACTCCATTTATCTGCACCTCCTCCGGCACTAAGGGCTATACCGCTCCCCACTTTACAGACGAGGATGCTGGGCAAAGGCTGGCCTGAGGACTCTGCGTGAATAAAGGGCAGAGCCTACGGGGGATATCTGACTCCAAAAGCTACTCTGCCAAGATCACAGACACTCAGATGCCTGCAGGGTTGAAGCTGGAGACCCGCACTCCCCACGCCTGGAGATGGAAACCCCCCGGGTGTACCACCTGTTTTTTCTCCCTTTTCCCTGGAATCTGGAACCTGACTCCCATTGCAACGACTCATTTCCACTTACCTGAACCACGCTCCAGGGCCCCACCCTCGCCCGTCTCTCAAGCTGTCAACACTTCAGCCCAAGCTCTTAGCAGCCACGCTTTTCTGGAGTGTGGACAAACAAGTGTTTAAGAGGAGCAGGCTGGGAATGCAACTTTGCCAGAGCCCCTAGGCCAGAGTCAAAACCACTGAAGCTTAAACATCAACTCCAGGTCCACTGCTCGTCTCTGGAGGAACCTCAGTGGTCCACATCCCGTGCCATCACATCCTAACTCTACTTGCTGTGTCCATTCTGGCCTTCCCAAATGTGCACACGGAGGCCCAAAGGACCTTCTGAAAAAGTTACTCAGATGAGTAACTCATCTGCTGAAATCCACCACTGGTTTTCCGTATTAGTTAGAATCCAATCCTCAGCACGGTCGACGAGCCCCTTCCTGATCTGAGCTCTGCCCATCTTTGAACTCATCCTGTATCCCTCTCATCTCTGTGGTCCAGACACACTTGCCCTCTAATGGCTCCTTGACTGATCTAAATTAGTCCCCACTTTAGGATCTCTGGACCCGCTGCTCCTACTGCCTAGAACATTCTTCCACGGGTCACAGCATAGCTAACTCCTTCTCACCACCTGGGTCTCCACTCAAATGCCATCCCCCTTGACCACTCGATGCTACACTGTCCCTGCCCCCGATTCCAGCACTTCACATTCCAGCATCTGTTTACTAGAATATTCTCAAGCGTCTCCATTAGAACATAAACCCCAGGAGAGCAGAAGCTTGACTAGAGCCATAGTCTATTTCCAATGCCTGGTGCACAATGGGTACTCCATAAATATTTCTTTAATATCTTCAAATGCAAGAAATCCAACTTTTTCACAGCAATAGAGAGAATGTCACTGCTCATATGGGAATAGCTTCAAACAGCTTTTCAAGTGGCTTGATATTTCCTCCACTCGATTCCTCGGAGGGCTACTCTGCACCTTTCCCTAAAACCAGGACAAAGTGAGCAACGCCCATAGCAAACCCACACTTCAAAACATGAGTCCACACCAGCTTCAAGGAGGAACGTAATTCAAAACATGAAAATTTATTCTAAGTTGTATCTTAACATACGAGATCTCAGCTTTAGATGAATTTTAATGTTTACAAGTGCAAAAGCAAATAAATATTTACCAGTTGCCTTTTTTTTTTTTTTGCACTCTTATAACTCCACAACAGCTTAGATGCAAAAAAAATTGTTGCTAAACATCTTGTAGTCTGGCAAAAGAAAGAATTTCTTATTAAGAAAACCCCTCACAACAATAACAACCCCTCATGCTCAGGGCCCCCTTGTGGGAACTATCAGGAAGGTTCATTAAGATCTGAGCGTATGACAGAGTCACAACATTGCCCCGGTCAGCGTGATGGGGATCACATCCTCCCTGTGGAGGCCGGACCAGCGTGCCCTCGTCTCACTGTCCATAAATTGGGTAATTCACAGAGCAAAATGGGCCCCTGAGAGCCGGAGCCCGGTTTCTTGGGCTGGGACCATGGGCTCATTAATACCAGCTCTCCTGACGCTGCAGCTTCCCACCCTTTTCGTTTTAGTGTAAATGTCAGCTCCCCAGCGTGGCCTTTCGTAGTGGAAATAGCTCCCTGCCCTCTTCCTGATTCTCTTCGTTGACAGCACCCTGTTCGTGTCCTCTATTATTTAGCGTTCACGACCTCCAGCGATAGTTAGCTAGTTCCCTGGCTTGCCAGCGAACCTGCTCGCTTGTTTTCTAACATTCCCGCTTCCTGCCGCCACCACTGCCTCCTCCTCTACGCTGTGAGCTTCAAGCAGCAGGGACCCTGCTCACCTGGGTGAGCGCCCAGCCCAGGGCCCGGCCGGCACCCAAAGGGCGGTCCATAAACACAGGTGCTGAACAAGGGAAAAGGCAATGAAATCTTAAAGGTAAATTTCTTCAGATCGATGTCTTTTTAAATAATTTACTTCACTGCCTGGTGGAAGTGCTTGGACTTATCCTCAGGCAAGTCGATTTTGCCAGGAAACAAGTATCAAGGCAAGACTTACTCCAGCAACGGTAAGAGAGTAGATGATTCTTCTTAGAGGAAAACAGAAAGAGAGAGAGACACACACTTCCGTTTTTATATCAGAGACACACAATCCCAGGAATATCAAGCGCTCTCCGGGTCTGCACCCCCTACCCCCCAATTATTTTCTTAAAGGGTAAGACTGTTCACAGCAGCGTGGAGGCTCAGGGGAGGAGTGGACCGCTTACCTGGATTAACGGTGATAAATTTGCTGTCCTCGGAAAACCGGTCCCCTGGGGACACAGGCTTCTTAGATGGCGCCTCGGGCCTCCGGGGATCATTCTCTCGGAAACGCTCCTCTGGGACTGTGGGGGGCACTTGGGTGGGGGAGAGCGAGCGCGGGGGCAGCGCGTCCTCGGGCCGGGCGGTGGGGATGGCGGTGCGGTCCCGCGGGCGCCCGGCTATAGTCTGATGCCCGCCGTCCTGGGCGGCTGTGCCGGGAGCCGAGGGGGCGGGCGTGGGCTCGCTGGGCTCGCGCGCCCGGGCGGCGTGCGTCACCTGGCTCTTCTCCTTCTTCTCCGAGTCCTTCTCGCCCTCCTCCTCGTGCTCCCGCTCGCCGTCCTCGCTCTCACTCTTCTCGTCCTTCTCCCCCTCCTCGGCACCCTCGCCGTCCTTGGTGGGCGCCGCATCGCCGTCGGGGCCCGGGGCGGCCAAGGCCTCGGTGGTGGCCAGGACGGGTCTGCCGGCCTGTTTGCTGGCCGCGGCGGCCGTGGGCAGGCGCGTGGGCCACACGCTGCTGGGGAAGGAGGAGATGCCGCCGCCGCTGAAGCCCAGGCCCGCGAGGAGCGTGCCGGTAACCACCGAGGCCACGGTCGCCTGGCTGCCGCTGGACGACGGGCCCATCCCAGTCGCCATGGACACAAATGAGAAGGGGATGCCAGAGGACGTCCAGGTGGAAGACCCCGAGCTGATGGGGGCCATGTCGGCCGAAGAGGCGGGAGACGCCGTGGGCTTGAAGGGGTCACCCGGGGAGGTTGGGGGAAGGGACAGAGCAAGAGAAAGCAGAGTGTCAGCCATCGGGATTGGGGACGAGGCCCTGGCTATGACCCTCCAGGGGTTTCACGCATCTTTTACTTTACTCATGGGGTTTCCCAAAGCACGGTGCCAAATCGGACAGCAGGTGACCCGTGGGTGCCCGTCTCTGCTCTTAACGTTTTCACGATTACTTAAAAAATTGTAACCAGCATATCAAACCCAACTTTTCACTGCGACGGCTCAGGAAGAGGCTAAGTGGCAAAACAGTAAGTAGCATTCACGCTGTTTGAAAGATAAACATCAAACGAGCATTAACCTGGCAACATCAGAGGGTCACCTGTTGTTGGGGTGACACCGGGAGAGGCAAGAGCCCTTGCTTTTCTATATATTGACGGTACTTGTGGACAATACACAGCCCTTAGGGCTAGAAGAGCCCTCCGGGATCTGATTCCACATCTTAAAGTGAGGAAATGGATGGACAGAGGGACAGTGGCCCGCCCACGTCTGCAGTGGCAGTGGCAGGGGCAGGGGCTACGTTCCACACTGCAGGCTTTGGGAGCTGGTTTACAGCTGGCATCCTCGTGCTGGGCGCTGTACAGCCCCCGTACCCCTCAGAGTCTCCGGATTTATCCACAGCAAACTCTATGCTCACGTAGGTGACAACAATAACAGTTCTATTTAACAAGCGCCAACTATGTTGCCGGGGCTTCCCACGCTGCCCTGGAGGCACACGTGATCATCACCCCATTATACAGGTGAGGAAACCGAGGTGCAGCGAGGTTAAGGGGTAGAGGTGGGGCTGCCTGTGCCCAAACCTCAGCTCATTCTTCCCACCATACGAAATTGGGGCTCAGCTGTGAGATTTTATTTGCACACAGTATCTTAGGAAAATAAGATGTATTGCTGTGAGTTACTAGCTTCATTTTAGTTATTGAAGCCTGATGTGCAGAATCCAAAATTCCATCCCATCATTTATACAGTTAAAAATAATACAGCCAGAACAACTTCGATTCCATCACTGTATCATCAAGTTTCAGTTTGAAAAGTTCGTAGTTTAAGGACGATCAAGTTAGCAAACGTTGAGCTCTGAAGTTGGTTAATGAAATGCCAGGTGCCACATAAGATAAGGCACTGGTGGCAGAGCAGTCAGACGACCTGGGCTTGAGCCATGATCCCTCACTTGCTCTCTGGGAGATGCTGGGCACATTACTCTAACTCCCTGAGCCTCAGTTTCCTCATCCATAAAATGGGAGTAATAGTAACACCAATCATTTGGGATGCTTTGAGGAGTAAATAAAATAAGAATCTGTGCCTGAAACCCAGGAAAAGTTTAATATATCTTAGGCTTGTATTGTCATCACCAACACTGAGATTAATATTTGGATTATTAGTTGCACTAGAAAGAGGAAAACTTAGATACTGAGGCTCCAGAAATGTGCAAATCCATGTAACTCTGGGCAAATGACAACCTTTCAATTTTGGTGTATGTCTACTCCTTTGCACTCTTACATCCTATGATCCCACAAATAAATAATTAAAAACATGGAGAATTTTTATCTTGACAAAAACTATAAGGTATGACACTACTGGTTTAACTCTGTTGCACAGCTTGTTTTTATAATGCATTGAATTATAAGGAGTGAATAATGTAATTCATTCAGTATTTTAAGCCCTTCACATTGAGCAGTTTGACAACATCATACTGCCACCTCGTGGTGACAGTTTTAACTGCATGCAAATTACCAACCAGGCATGACAGAGCAAATTACATTCTGTACTTACCACTCCTGTTTTGACAATTCTGGTCCCTTGGAATATTCGAGTGGTATTAGCTGAAAAACAAAGAAATTACACGGTAAACAATATAACTCGTTGTTGTTCCAACAAAAGTGTACTTACCTACACAAATCCGAAATACATATAATTTTTACATGTCATAAAATAAATATTCCTCTTGAGATTTTTTTTCCAACAATCAAAAAATGTAAAACCCTTCTTAGTTTGTGAGTCATTAAAAAACATGCAGAGGGCTAGATTTGGCCTGTGGGCCATAGTTTGTGAACTCCTGTCTTAAGCTATTAGTTTACAACTTTAAAAAAGCTTTAATCATTTCCTATTTTATTAAGGTAAAACACATACAGTAAAATGCACAAATCTTAAGTGTAGAGTCCAACTAATTCTTACCTCTGTAAACACCTGTGTAACTCCTCCTCCCGTAGTAAGATATGGACATTCTCCAGCATCCCAGCAGGTCTGCAAGTGCACCCAGCCAGGCAGTACCCTCACGACCTTTCCCTAAGGTCACCGCCACTTGAGCTTTGTTAGTGTTTGTTCTATTTTTGAACTTCATATAAATGAAACTGCATTATCCCATTGTTCTTCTCTATTGTCTTTTTGGTTATAATTTCTTACAGTATCCTTTCAGTGACTATAAATATGCATCCTAGACTTAGCACAGTTTACCTTAAATTTGTACTTTTATCTCTTCCTAAAAAGGTAAGAACTGTATAGTAATTTAATTATTTGCCCAACTCACTTTTTGTGCAGTCATATATTTTATTTCTACTTAAGTTTTAATCTCATAACACATCACCACAGTTGCTTTCAATAGTCAAATTCTTTTATATTAGTCTCAGAGTACTCTTCCTGGTGTTCCTTCCTCCCTGCAGTTCTGTTCACCCACGTTATCATTAGATAATAGAACTGTACAAAATGTTGAATTGTGGTAAAACATACACGTAACATAAAACTTACTTTCTTAAACACTTTTCAGTGTCCAGTTCAGCAGTCTTAAGTGTATTCACATCCTTGTGCCACACATCTTCAAACTTTTCCTTGTTGCAAAGCTGCAACTCTTGTACCCATTAAACAACTCCCAGTTTCTCCCTTCCCCCAGCTCCTGGCAACCATCCTTCTACTTTGTTTCTGTAAGTTCCACTACTCCAGGTATCTCGTGTAAGTGGAATCATATATATTTATTTGTCTTTATGGAACTGGCTTATTTCACTTAGCACAGTTTCTTCAAGATTCATCCATGCTGTCCCTTGTGTCAGAACTTCCTTCCTTTTTAAGGCCAAGTAATATTCTTCTGTATGTATGCACCACAGTTTGTTTACCCATTCATTGCTGATGGACATCTAGATTGCTTCCACCTTTGCTGCAAACAATGCTAAACAGCATAACTTAAAAAATTTATCAAACTGCATCTGTGCTGACCTCAAAAACAATAATCCTATATAAACTCAATGTTTGCTTCCTCTATACACGTGGCACTGAAAAATTAGCAAGAAAAAAAAACCAATGCCAAATTCCCAAATAAATAACATTTATATCTGCTGGAGTTTTTAAATAAACCAGAAGTGGGGCAAGTACCTGACATATTTTTTTTTTATTTGCCCTGCAATCTTTTTTAAAAAAAAGAATTTGCTGCCAACATTGTAAATAGCAGCTTTTACCTAAAAATCCCACTTTCCTGCTCATCCTGAAAAAAATCACAATGTTTGGCAAAACTGAACTCACCTTCCTGCAGGGCGACATCTGGTCAGGGATGAGTGTCCGTCACCCCTCAAAGGGCACACTCTCCAATTTCCCACTGCTGGCCCTCCCTTCATTTGTATGTGTTCCCTGCCAGGCCCCAGGGCACCTGAATTTGCAACCCCCAACTTAACGACGTATTCACTTTGCTGAGCTGGAAAGTGAAATGTGTGAAGAGACAAATGTGGAGAACAGACCGATCTAGACGTCAATACAACCAGGTCAAATAAGGCAGCCTAGGAAGCAAACAGTTCTTGTCTGGCACTAAATACAACCTCCCACCATCAGCGAGTCGCTTCAAGATCGATACTGCACTGCCTTAGACAGGTATACACACCTCCCTTTGTTAAGACAGGAAGAAAGCTTCCTAAGAGACCTACCTACTTTCCCTGCCCTTTACAAAGGCCTTAATTTAAGGCCAACAAACTCAGTGGCTACTCCAGCAACATGCCCGCTTTTCATTGATCTTGAACAGTTTCCACTGGGGTCAGTTCTAGCCGTGGTGACTGCAAAGTTTCTACAAAACCTTTCAGATCAGGAGTCCACAGGCCTGGTGGAATTCAAGGATGGGGGGGGGGGGCGGGAAATGAGACCCGTATCCCCACTAAGCTCTCACGGAGATGCAGCTTTTCCTTGCACCAGGAATGCAAGCTCCAAATCTCAGCTGCATTTAACAGGACCATCCAGCAACTCTGTCTGTGATTGAAATGGGGTATTTTCCTACTGCCTTAGAGTTGTTGGAGCTATTTCGGGATATCATTTATGTTCATCACTACTCAGAAATCACCATTGCTAACAGACCCACCACTTGTCATTTAATACTTTCATAAAAGAAGTGCACAGATGACTACATTCCCAATTTGTTTGTTTAAAATATTCTGACAACTCTATTTGAGCGTAATTGGTTTCCTTTCCTATGTATTTTACTTATTTATTTTAAACCATTCTGAGAGAGGATCTGTTGGCTTGGCCAGGCTGCCTAATGGGTCTGTGGCGCAAAGAAAAAGCTTAAGAGCCCCTATTTTCCATGACTGTTGAGAATTGCAAAAAGGATTCTGAACACTTAGTAATCAATCTTTTTAGCTGTTTGTTGAAGACCAGGGATAGAGGGTAATATTTACGCTTTAGGGGTGGTCTGTTGTTGTGTATAAATAATTGGGCTTTGGAATAAGAAATCGGACTCTGGTTAGTAGCCAAGTGATTTTCTGCAAGTTACTCAACTGCCCAGAACATCACTTCCGCCTCCATAAAGTAACACCTGCATTACAGGCTGCCATGAGGTCAGATGAAATAACCCCTGGGTGGGGACTTCCCTGGTGGCACAGTGGTTAAGAATCTGCCTGCCAATGCAGGGGACACAGGTTCAATCCCTGGTCGGGGAAGATCCCACATGCTGCAGAGCAACTAAGCCCATGCAGCACAACTACTGAGCCTGCTCTCTAGAGCCTGCTCACCACAACTACTGAACCCACACGCCACATCTACTGAAGCCCACACACCTAGAGCCTGTGCTCTGCAACAAGAGAAGCCACCACAATGTGAAGCCTGCACACCACAGTGAAGAGTATCCCCCACTCGCCACAACTAGAGAAAGCCCGTGTGCAGCAACGAAAACCCAATGCAGCCAATAAATAAATAAATAAATAAATAAATAAATAAATAACCAACCTATGGGCAAACGCTCTGCAACTGGGAGCCACTCTACAGGTAATGTTTACCACTATTATATTATTATCATATTTACTACAGTAGGGTAAACATAGCTTATTTATTATGTTATATAGGACATAAATATTGCTTTATTTACTATAGTAATATAAATATTCCATAGGGCTTCCTCATGCTCTCAAACCAGAGGTAAACTTCAGCACTTGGAAACCTAATTATTCTGAGCAAAAGCGTCTATGAAATTCCTTGAGTTGATTTCTTCTCCATAAGTCCTAACAGTTGATCAGTTTTGTACACTGGCCTCTACTGCTCACAAACTCCTACCTGGCTCACCAGAAAAGCTGCGCTAACTTACCTGAAAAAATTTCATTTTTCCACGGCCCACCGGATGCTGCAGGCAAGATGCTAAGGCCATTGTATGCCCCTTTGTCAACACGCAGGGACAAACACCAGAACAGAAAATGAGTAAACGCATGTCCACCCCTGAGCAGAGAAAGTCTGCAGACAAAGGAGACACTGGCCATTTTCAACAAGTCGCGGTGATCAGACATTTTAAATATCCTGTGCTTGGAATTTACAGCTGACAGGCTTTTTTGTATTGCATTACATTACAAACATTTAATTTCTCAAAGTCTGTGCATAAGCCAATGAGCTCAGGGGCCTAGAAAAGGCGGTTCTGCAGACTCCGGGCTGCCAGCTGGAGCACATGGGAGGCCTAACCATGATTTATGTGCCCTAAGTTCCGGGGCCCCAGCCTCAGCAAGCTCCCACTCTGGCTTCCCAAGCTCTCTCCCTTGGGCTGGCACAGACCCCACCTCGGCTTTCGGACCCTCCTCAACACAGGAGGATGGGCCAGTACGTTCAGGGCACAGGTGGACATGGTGAGTGTGATTTATTCGTGAAAAAAATACAGCCAATTTCAATTAGTTTAAATGGAAGGATGAGCTAATGTGAACATGAGCAAAGAATATTTCAATACTAGATGCAAAATTGCAAAGTTAGAAGGGATCTTTGGAGGGGATCTCAGCTGAAGGGCTTCTTATCCTGGGTTCATCACTTTTTTTTTTATATTAAACTTTATACTAAGGGGATATTAATAGTTGGTACCAGGCTCTGTGCTAATTACTTAACATGCATAACTCCCTGTCACTCTACAAGGACCCCATGAGGATGGTACGCTCGTGACGTCCACTTTTGGACTGTGAAATTGCAACTTAGAGAAGCTAATCAACACTCTCAGTGTTGCAGAAACACTCCGTGGCAGCTAGGACTCAACCCTGGGCCCTCATTTCAGGGCCCTGGCTCTAAGTCAGCACTTAACCTAGAATGTGCATGCCTGGTATCGGAGCCATTTGCTTTAAATTCAGATTCCTGGGCCCCACCCTTTGAGATCCTGAGACAGTTAGTCTTGGAGGGGCCCATGACTGTGCATTTCTCACAGGATTCCAGACAATGGAGCTGATCCACGGCCTACAGGTTTTATGGGAACCCTGAAGCTGTAATACACAAAATTCTGGCATCTTCTAGAGAAAGTGTCCAAAGTCCTCATCAGATACATGACTCACAAAAGTTAAAAATCACTGGCCCGGTATGTAGGTTTCTTAGAAACTGAGGATTCAGGAACCTTACCAGGGAGGACATCAGACCAGCAGAGCAAAGTCCAACATCCTGGCCACCCCCTCCATGCTGGTCTTAGTGCCCCTCACAAAACCAGGTCCACAGGCTGGCTGCCAAGTTTTGTCAATAAAGTTTTATTGGAACCAGGACTGGGATTAGGTTGGGGCGAGTAAGAGAGAGTGGATCCCGGGACTCCTCTGGTGGAGCAGTGGTTAAGAATCCACTTGCCAATGCAGGGGACACAGGTTCGATCCCTGGTCCAGGAAGATCCCACATGCCATGGACCAACTAAGCCCGTGTGCCACAACTACTGAGCCCACATGTTGCAACTACACAAGCCTAGAGCCTGTGCTCTGCAACAAGAGAAGCCACCAAAATGAGAAGCTTGCGCACGGCAACAAAGAGTAGCCCCTGCTCGCCACAACTAGAGAAAGCCCGTGTGCAGCAATGAAGACCCAACACAGCCAAAAAAAAAAAAAGAGAGTGGATCCTGTCTTTATGCAAACTTTTGGTATTTTGTTCATGAAACTTTTGCATTGATTTTGCTTTTAAAAAACATTCCATTGAAACATAATGTATCTTGATGACAAAGTTTTTAAGAGCTCCTTTAAATTCTGCACCAAAGCGAGTGCTCCTCTTGTCTCACCCTAGTGTTGGTCTGGAACGTTCCACCACACCCTAAATCAGCTAACTGAATCATGTTAGAAATCCAAAGATGACATTCCTCCACATGACTAGGTGGTGATTCTGTGATCCCACACAGTATTAGACAAACACTTGGTTCCCCACAGTTGGAAAATGACAGTAACTAAAAAAAATAATGCACACCGCATTCTTCTCCTCTTCTGGCCCGTGAAACCCCCAACGGAAAAGACATGGCCTGAAGTGCCCAGGCTTTTCAGGTGTGATTGCAAACCCCCCACGGATGCTTAGGGCAGGTCCGTGTTCTTGTGTCCAAGCACCTGAACAGGAGAAAAGACAAAGCCCAAAGGAGAAGGAGCCCCGCGGGTGCAGGGCAGACAAGAGGGCAGCTCCTCACCTTGGAAGAGCATGGTCTGGCTGAAGTCACTCCTCATGTCATTGCGACACACGGCCTGGACCCGGAACAGGTAAAGGCTGTCAGGTGAGACATGGCTAATGGTGGCTTTCTGCAGGGGTGGGGGGGGGGGGGTGGGGGGAGAACAGGCAGTGAGCTGGTTTTGAAGGCGAGAGCACACTTCACATTCGAAAGCCCAACCTAAAAGAATGTTAAGTATTACTTGCAGGTTTCTGGGGTCCACGGCAAAGCCCAATACACTTGATGCTTCCTCACTGACCAAAGGCTCACTTTGAAAGGAACGAGTGTTCAGAAATAACCTCACCTGGGAATCTGTTTTCAACACGGAAATGAGTAGGGTAAGAGAACAAAAACCAGTCCTGACCTAAGATACTTAACTCTGGCTTGGAACGTGCCCTCTTTATACCCACAAGGCTGGGACTGCTATCAAAACCACTCTACCTTGTAAACAATAATGATTTACCCCAGCCAGCCTCTAGAATTAACAGGGGTACTGAATTTCCAGGGTCAGGCAGAGCTTAGAGGAGCCAAGACAAAATCTCTGCGTGTCTGCTTCTTTGCAGGTGAAAGGCATTGTTTTACCTTGCCCTTGGATAACATGGGGCACGATGCTAGAAGAACACTCGACTGGAGGTCAGAGGACAGGAGATCCACCTGCATCACACCACGCACCAGCTGTGTGATTCTGAGTCAGTTGCTCAATGTCTTTTGGCCTCTGCTCCCTTCAACTGTTAAATGGAGAGAGTAATACTTCCCTCACAGGGTTCTTGTGAGTGCTATACAGCATAGGCCAGGCAAGCCTTGTTCACAGGTAACCCACACCGTGCAATGGAAAGCACAGGGGTTGGCAAGGAACAGCCCACAGCCCCAGTCTGGCTGGCTGTCTGTTTTTTGGAAATAACGTTTTATTGGCACACAGCCACGCCCATTCATTTGCCTGTTGCTATGGCAGCTTTCACCCTTTGATGGCAGAGTTGAGTAGATGCCCACCAAGGCCACACAGCCCTGAAAGCCTAAAATCTTAACTCTCTGACCCTTTCTAGAAAAAAGTTTGCCAATCCCTGGTCTCACGTCACGAGCCAAATACAGACGCTCATCCCTCAAAGCTTTTATTCCATGTCTTTTAAAAATCAGAAAATGGAAAATACCTAAAAAGCCAGCAGGGCTTGCTTTGTAAAGAAACAAACAACACAAGCAACTGATTTTCAAAGACGCCCTAACGGATGAAATGTCTTGTCCCTGAATTCTGGACCAAGTCCAGAAGACAGCTCTGGGAGCTTAACCACTGAGTGGGTTTTCCCCGTGGTAGCTACTGAAAACCTCTGAAGAGGTATTAAAATGTTACTGTGGCCACACCTGCTGCCCGTTGCCTAGCAAAGAGATTCCTGGTGAGAGGAGAAGGTTGGGGTCAAGTTATTGCACTTTCAGCCTCATTTCTCTCTTTTGGAAAAAGGAGGCAATAACACCTATCCTACAGGTTGGCAGTGGGGGCGTGAGAGAGGGAGATGGACGCTGGAAAACGCCAGGAAAATGTTCAGTGTAACTTTTAGGTTTCTGGGCCACAAGAACCCTAAGTTGGAGGATAGCTTTGCTGCCACTAAGTCAGCACTCTTAACTTCTTGAGGAATTAAGACAATTAATTTCGTGTGTCCCTAAAGAAAATAACCACCCTAGAAATTCTTACAAAAAAAAGAACTTGCTGTCCAAGCATGTTTTTCTCTCTCTTCCTCTGAAACTCATTTATGCCTCATTCTCTAAACCTCTGACTCCGTCTTCTGTTCAGAGCAAAATCTTTGCTCCATCTATGCAAGGATTTATCAGAATTCACTCCAAGCTGGTATCTATTCATCTTTGCATTTTTAATTATTTTCCACTTAGAATAAGAAACCGAATAAGCACCTAGATAGTTTCTGCTGATTAATGCTAGCCACCTTAGTTCAGGAAGGGAAGCATCCCTCACGGACTTCCGGTCACGACAAGAGAAAAGGTTAAAACACATTGTAACCTTGGGTGCCTTTCAGTAGATTCCTCTCCGATTTCACGAAGCTCATCACTCCCTAATGTGACCCAGATAACAATGTCTGGTGGGGAAATTGAAAACATAAATGGAAATGAAGTAAAAGAATCTTCATCTAAAGGAATACGAAAAGTATTATTCTACAACGGATTGAATGGGCCTCGGGGATTCTATAGTGGGAGGAAAAAAAGTGATAACCGTCATTAAGAATCCCACTCGGTGCTATCACATTTTTCATGTGCATATACAATGATGGGCCTCATTATCCCAAAGACTTCTTTTGATTAACAATAAACGCCAGGCTTTCAAACCCAAATGTGTCACTCTGAGTTTCCCCGCAAAGATGTCAAGACCAGCACTGGCTGGCGCGATTGCTCTTCCACGGGAAGGAGACGGCTTCTGCTAACATCTGCGCCGCAGGGCCGTGGTGGGGGCTGGCTGCTAAACATTTAGGCACGTTTAAGGTGAGCCGCTGGACTGGGCACGTGCAGCTCAACGTGAGGTCAGGTATTAACAGTGTCTGAGCACAGTGGATAAAAACGACATGGTCACCAGGGTCTAGCAGGTCGGGGTGTGTGAGGCAGGTGACATATGACAGAAGGGAGTGGTGGGGGCTGCGGAAAGCCACCCAGCGGGGGTGACAGCAGTAGGAGTGGGGAGAAGGATGGGGGGGATAACTGCAATGGTAATAATAACAGCAGTGACCCAGCGCTCGTCCCGCGCAGGCCCTGCTGCACAACTGCGTCACTCACTCAACATTTACAGGAAGGCCATCAGAGGACGAGGGCTTCCGGGAGGATTTCTGGTTTTTCTTTTTTTTTTTTTTCACAGGGAAAGAAAAAGCAGTCCGTTTCGAAGGGCCCGACCACAGAGACGTTAACTCTTGTCCTGGTGGTGTAGCCGACAAGCGTTAAGAGCGGGATGCAGCCCAGGCAGGCTCCGGCCCCGCGTCACCCCGCGTCCCCTGCCCCGGAGCACAGCCCGAGGTGGTACCCGCCCTCAGCAGGCAGCGTGGGGCTGGGATGCCACAGACGAAGCATCCCAAAGAGATGCACAGGGGCTCCTCTCACTGCTACACACACCCCGACCCAGGACAGGGAGGTTTTACCAAGTCCTTGTCGCTGTCCTTCGTGAATGTCTTCTCCTTCTCGTCCTCGTTCTTGGTCCAGCTGTAGGAGATCATGTAGTTCATGATGGGCGGGTGGTAGATGGTCTCGGGCTGACTCCAGGACACCTGCAGCGCCGTCTGGTTCAGGGGCTGCACCTTCATGTGGATGGGTGGAGAGCTGCAGACTGAAGACACACAGCCAAGCTCAGGGCCTCCTGGCACCACATACACACATACATACATACATACATGTCCCGTGTTCCTCAAGACTGCAACCTCGAGAGCTTGACACAGCAGAACAGGGAACACCCACATCCCCGTCACTTAGATCCACCTGCTGCTAACATTCTGCCACATCTGTTCTTCCCTCTTCTCTTTCTATACACACACACATACATATATTTTCCTGCTATGTCACTGAAAGCAAGTTGCAGACATTCTAAACTTCACTCCTTAATATTCGGGTCTGTATCTCCTAAGAACAAAGACACTCCCCTCTATAATGGCAGTGGTCCGAATGTCTGCGTGCCCCCCAAATTCACGTGGTGAAATCTAATGCCCAATGGGATGGTATTAGGAGGTCGCGCTTGGGGAGACCATTAGATCATGGGGGTGGAGCCCTCATGAGTGGGATGAATGTCCTCATAAGAGACCCCAGAGAGCTCCCTCATCCCTGCCGCCATGTGAGGACACAGCGAGAAGATGGCTGTCTGTAAACCAGGCAGCAAGTCCTCACCAGACAGTGAGTCTACCAGCACCTTGATCTTACACCTCCCAGCCTCCAGCACTGTGAGAAATCAATTTCTGTTGTTTGTAAGACACCCAGTCTATGGTATTTGTTACAGCAGCCCAAGCTGTCTACTATCATACCTAAGAAAACAAACACTAACTTGATATTATCTGATATACATCATACTTATTCAGATTTCCCCAACTGTCTCCTAAAGACTGTTCATAACCCTTCCCCCCATATACTGTGTTACATTCAGTGATTAATGCTTTAACCTCTTTTAAACCAGTACAGTCATCTGCCCTTTTCTTCCACAATGACTTTTTTTTAAGAAGCCATGCCATCTGACTTGTGGAATGTCCCAACTAACTAAAATTGTAGATGGAATTTTATTGTAAATAGATCAGAGTGTAAACAAACCCAATGCAAAATGAGACTTTAATTTTAAAGGAAAGGCACAAAAAACCAGGATGACTTCCTCCAGACCAGCAGGACTCTATAACTATCCTGAGGTAGGGCATAAGGAAAAGTCAGGCTAATTCCCCTCTTTATTCCTTGTGGCCTGCAGGTTTGAAGGCATGTGGTGGTTCTATATCGATCTACAAACCCATTTAAGGGCTGAGAGTATTGGGACTTCCCTCATGGTCCACTGGCTAAGACTCTGCGCTCCCAATGCAGGGGGTCCGCGTTTGATTCCTGGTCAGGGAACTAGATCCCACATGCTGCAACTAAGAGTCTGCATGCCACAACGAAGATCCCACGTGCTGCAACTAAGACCCTGCGCAGCTAAAATAAATAAATAATAAATAAATATTTTTTTAACAAAGGGCTGAGGGTATCGAGTCAGCCTCTAACAGTGACATTCTGGCCCTCCAAATGGGCTCTTTCCCAGTGGCTGTGGTTTCTGCCTCCACGGGGCTTCCAGTCTGAAGCAGGGTTTCCCAACCTCAGCACCACTGGCCTCTTGGGCCAGACAACTCTTTGCTCCTGGGGGCTGTCGTGTGCACTGTAGGATATTTAGCATAGTCCCAGGCCTGTACCCACTAGATGCCAGTAGCACCTCCCTCCTGTGTTAAAATAATCAAAAATGTCCCCAGGAGGGCCAATGACCCCTGCCTGAGAACCACTGGTTTAAAGGAGGAGATGGGGATTCACCAAAGAATGACACGTGTGCAGCTACTATTACACACCAGGATGGGGTGGGTGGAGGGGAGGACAGGAACGCTGTATCTTCCAAGCACTGTATAGGGAGACTTGATTCATGCTACAGGGTCCGAGGAAGACTCCTTTGAGGAAAGTACATCCAACTGAGAACTGAGTGGAGATTCACTATGTGGGAGGTCCAGGGAAGAGGGCAGGGCAGGCCAAGGGACCTCAGGAGGGAGAAGGCCTGAGGGGCCCAAAGGAAGGCAGTAGGGCTGGATCAAGGGAGGCCAGTGGAACGGGAAGCCTTGCAGGCCCAGATGAAAATTCTGGCTTTTACCCTACAGCACTCAGAATCCACGGGAAAGATCCAAACCAGAGAATGACACAGGCAGGTGTGTGCTTTCTAAGGCTCCCTGGAGCTTCAGCTGAGCACAGAAGAACCCAGAAGGGCTAAGAGAGGAGGAGACAGGCCTTTGGGGAGCTACTGCAGACGGCCAGGTGCTTGTCCACCTGAGAGAGAACAGTAGATTCTAGAGCAAGTAGAGGCAAGGCCTGGTGATGCCCCGGACAAGGAGGGGCGTGCAGATGAGGGAGGCAGTGAGGAAGATGCTGGGCTTTGGAGAGCAGGAGGGGAGCAGCTCTGGAGGGGATGGGCCAGGGGACCGGGGCTTGGTTCTGGCTTCTCCCAGGAGCCCAACTACAAGCCAAGCAGGCCACCATAAGCTAGAGTCCCCTATTTGCTACTCAAGAGCCCCAAGCCCAAGGCAACCCTGGGGAGGACAGCTTTCCTGCCACAGAAGCAGGGACCCAGCTTTAAGGCTCTGACTGCTGGAGACAAGTGGAGATTGGTTTTGACAGGGAGGCATCCTTTTGCTCTTCAACTGCCAAACCCCACTTCAGTCGGACAGATTCGCTTTGTGCAACTGAGACAGGAAGGAAGGGATAAATTAATGAGGCATCCCCACTGCCCTGCAGAACCCCGGGAGGCATTTCGCTGCCTGCTGCGCAAATGCCACCAGAGCAGAGACATCAAACAAAGAATGTGATGGTGAGGCTCCCACCGAGACAGGGGGCGAAATGACAGAGTACTGACACAAGGTGGCGCTAACACACCATTTAAAACTACCCTAACAGCTAAGTGGTTTACAGTTTCTCAAGTGGGTGGAAGTGGGGCGAAATCAGGAAAAGATCTACACTCCCATCTTTCCAAATACCAAGAATGAGCCCGGGAGATTTACATATGGGGAAGCTTGTGTCCTTCCCAATGATGACCATGTCAGATCTTCTGACTTCTACATCTTTTCTCACCTCTGCCCATGTTTTTACTTTTCTCCATTCTGAAGCCATCACTCCCCTGCTCTAATTAGGGGTGAGCCGTATGGGGATGCATAGATCTCTAACAGTTACATCATAACCACACAAATAATCCTATCACCCACATGCGGATGCAATCATTCTTCTTATTTATTCTTTGAAATTAAAATAGCTGGCTTTTTCTTTGCTGATTAAGATGATTCATGTTTAATGTTTTTAAAAAGAAACCCAAGTCATCCAAAAAAGTAAGAAGAAGAAAGTTTAAAAAAAAAAAAATCACCCCAAATCCCAGTATCCAGAGATAATCACTGTTAACTTTCTGGGGATCCAACATCTTCATACATGTGTTAAAAACACATACACACACTGTGATGTAAATGGGATATAATGTTTTATGGCCTTGTGAGTGAACTTATTGTATTTTACTCAATAAGTCACAGAATTATTTCCCTGTCAAGAAGAGCTTGCTATCCGTGCTGTGAATGAAAGTACAGAATCCCTCTGTCTCAATGGACTAGAAGATACTGGCTTAAGGTCACAAAGGAGGCAGGTCTGGCCTCACTCTAACAGTACCGTCTTATTTTATTTATTTATTTTTTGGCTGCACCATGCAGCACGTGGGATCTTAGTTCCCTGACCAAGGATTGCACCTGTGCCCCCAGCATGGAGAGCACAGAGTGTTAACCACTGGACTGCCTGCCAGCGGGTATTCAGCAACTGAGGGGCCTCCAAAGATCCACACTTGTCTAAGACGATGCATGGGAGGCCTGGGCCAGGGCCTTGCAGGCTGAGGTCCCCCATTTCTGCCTAAGGGAAGAGAAGGTGAAACAGAAATTTCTCTTCTGCTCTTCACCTCCCTGGGGGGGTGGATTTTTCTGGGCAAGATTTGGAGGTGGCATTTGCAGATTACAAAACGGACCTAGAACAAGGGTGGGTACACTTGTTCTGTGAAGGGCAGGAGAGTAAGAGTGCTTGGCTTTGCTGGCCATATGGTTTCTGTTGCAACGACTCAGCTCTGCCTTTGAAGCACAGAAGCAGCCGAGGTCATCTGTACATGACGGGCGTGGCTCTGTTCCAATGAAACTAGTCACGGACCCCGCGTTTCCATTTCATACCATTTTCATGTGTCATAAAACCTGCTTTTGATTTTTTTCAACCGTTCAACATATAAACATTACTCTTGGCTTCTGGCTGTACAAAAGGTGCTGGGCTGTGGATCAGTGGTTTGCTGATTCTAGACATCGAAGCTCAAGGGAGGCCAAACCTTTGTTCGAAACACGTTTACCGACTGCATTTGCGTTCTCTGCACCATATTCTGCCCCTCGCACAGCCTGAGAGGCCCCCTCCCCTGCAGAGCTGAGATCTTCCTGCACGCAGTACTACGTGGCGTGATACTGTTGACCTCGTGAACTGTGTAAGGAGCAGTCACACTCCCCCACTAGAATGTAAGCTCCACGAGGCTGCACACTTTCTGTCTTGTTTGCTACACCATCCTTGGTGCTAAATCAGAGCCTGGCACACAGTGGGCTCCCTATAAACATGGGCTGGACGAATGGTGTGCTGGGTGGGCTTCCCCTGGCCCACACGCCCCATGTCACATGACCCCTTCCACACCTCTGACCTCACTGCCCTCCACCTCCTCCTCTCCGGCCAGCCTCCACCCAATCTCCTAAAGCTCTGGCTTCCCCCATTGAGGTCCTCCTCTGTGCTCCCTGGGCCCTCCTGCTCCCTCCTCAATGTGCTCTTCACATCCCTGGGGGAGGCAAGATGACCAGACAACCTCCAAAGAACTCATGCCTTATGCTTCCAAGCTTTGCTGGCCTTTGCAGGGATGCACGCCCTTCTTTCCAACAACACTTCCCTAAAATTTCCAAGTATCACATACAAAAGCAGCACTGTGGTGCACCCAGAAGGGATAGTTTAGAAGAGCTTATATAATAAAGAAGGTGTGGGCTTTGGAGCCAGACTCACACAGACCCTTATGTTCTCATCCGTAAAACGGGTGACGAGTACCGGTAACGTCCCCCTGATAGGGTTGGGGTAGAGATCACAGAGAACTGTGGCTCAACCAGAGTCTGATGGCCCGAGGCCCAACGGCACACGCGAGGACAAGCTGCTGGGCCCACACAGTGTTTTAAGACGTATGAAGCTGCCTCTTACATCGGGCCTGCACCCACACACAGCAGTGGTTTCCCGGGCAGCAGAGCAGGCTCCCCTTCAGACGGGGGCGTGTGCTCACACCTGCCACGGTCCCCACCCCGCCCCACTGCCTTCAGCCACAGCGGCCTGGCCCCCAAGACCGGGTGAGTTTTCCACTGACCTAAAGCAAACACCAGGAGCCGGGCCTTCGGCGCAGAGCAGGTACCCAACGCCCCTGACAAGGGCCATCGCAACTGCACCTAACTGTCCTGATACACCCTTTTGCACAAAATCAAAGCCTTTTAACCATGCGGCAGGCACCACACCCAGCTCTCTAAACAAACATCCCCCATGAGGTGCTCCTGACCTCAGCCCCCCCTTCTGGGGGCCTAATTACCTTCTCGCTGGTGTCTGATTGCATTTCGCAGGCATCTTGGACGCTGCTCGGGACCAGCTCTGAGAAGTCCCGCCTTCACTCTGAACCACCTTTAATTATGATTCCAGCCTTCGTTACATAATGAAGAGGCTTCTAGCAGAGCGCCCAAGGTCCTCTGATTCTCAATCAACGTCAAGGATATTTTCTCAGTGGTTCCACAAGCAAATGAGAGATTCCCCCACCCCCGCCCCCAATCCTCGTCCTCCGGGGCGCTGGAGATAAACTATCCGGATACTTTCTCTGTAAAGCCGGTGTAACTTCCAAGTGCCTTAAACGATTTGGATTTGAAATCCTCCCCGGGGGCCGGCCCTCACCACTGACCCCGAGGCAACGGGCCAGTTATTGATCAGGTGTCACATGGACAGCACGGTTCAAGCACAGCAAGCTAGTGCCATCCGCTCTCCCCCGGAGCTTGTCAACAGACCCGATGCTGCTGCTCCTGTGGGCTGGGCTGGGGTGGGGTGACATCACACACCAGCCCCGCAGAGGACCACAGAGGGGACAGATACCTCCCACCGGGGACTTGCCTGCTTGGCAGGGAGGGAGAACAGGAGCACAGTCTCCTCCTAAAGCAGACGGGAACCTTTCAGCTGAACAAAGCCACCGGCCCAGCCTCAGACAGCTCAAAGGCCCGTCCTCTCTTTACCTCCTGGCTTAGCTCAAAAACCCTTGAATACGGAGCCCTTTAGGGGAAATTTCCAAAGAAACAGCCTCAGGGAAGGAATTCTTGTTCTGAAGGGCTGTATCAAAAAGGTCGAGGTAAACACAAATCCCCCAAAGCCGATCACGGATGCCTTCAAACCTGGCATCCTGGTGCTCCAGGGTGTCGCCTCCCTCCTCACCGCCCAAGAGCTCATGAAAGGGAAACTGCATGGGAGAGGGTGTCAGGACCAGGCAAAACTGGATCCCAGCTCTGGCACCCAAACTCTATTTAGTTGGAGTTGCCAAGCACATGCCACGGGCCAGGCTCTGTGCCTTCCTCTCAGACGGTCCACACAGGCACCCTCTCCACTAAAGATGAAGGAAGACACGACGGTCCAGAGAGACCAAGTCACTGAGCTGGACTGAGGACCCTGAGTGAGAACTGGATCGCAGCCTATGGTGTTCATGTGTATTCCACACCAAAGGGGATGGGGTGCAGCTCACATACATTCTATCCACAAACACCTCCCACATCTGTTTTCCTATCTGCAAGATGGCAATGAAGAGGACAGGATGGTTACTCAGAGTGCTTAAAAGGTGAAAACTGTCCAATGCAGACACCATGCATCACTACTGCAGCCTCAGGTCCGTGTTTCTTCCCTGGTTAACAATACTTTGCACAAAAAGCTTCCTTCCCACACTCTCTGCCCCCCTGGTTTTCTTTGTCCTCAATGACAGATGACAATGTGGGTCTCTTGACAATTTCCAGAGCAGCCGCCCACTCCTTAGAGGCCCTCTAAAACTGGGCACAGCCCAATTAACCATTCTCCTCTATCAGAAATACAGACTAAGCTTGTGGTCCCTCAAGCCATCACAGGGAGGCTGGAAACAGGTGTGGTGGTGCAGGGTGCCCACCCCAGGACCTTTACTTGTGCTGTTCTGTGATGACACTGCAACAGAATCGAGGGGGGGGCGTCAAGGAAGGGAGGGAATATGGGGATATGTGTATAAAAACAGTTGATTGAACCTGGTGTACCCCCCCAAAAAAAATAAAATAAAATAATAATAAAAAAAATAAAATAAAATAAAATAAAAAATAAAATAAATAAATAAATTAAAAAAAAAAAAAAAAAAAAAAAAAACAGTTACAAGTCCTGTGTGAGGAGCCTGGCTCTGGGTTCAGTTTGTGTGTTTCACAAATTACATCATCAGATCGTCAGTGTCATTCTGCGGAGCTGCTGGTTCCATCATTACCTCTGTTTTAGAGTCTGAGACACAAGAGCGTCATTATTCACTTTGTCACTTGAGTCAGACTCCTTCAGATCTGGACATAGATAAGGCTTGGGTGAAAGTTTCAGGGATAAATACATGAAATGCACAAACATGCTGGCTGCCATGTCAGAAGGATCTATAAGGAGCAGCTATTGTTAAATATTTATTGAGCACCTACTATATGGCAAGACTGTGATCAGGAACTAGTGATCAATGTGAACACAAGCTGACATAGTCCCTGACCTCCTGGAGATTACACCCCAGAGTGGAAACAGACGTCAACTGCTTTATCCCAGCTAAAACAGAGTTCTTAATTTGGGGCTCCTTAGAGGTTCTAGACAGAGTCCACAGAAATTTGTTAACTTGGATGGGAAACAATACACTTTTACCACAATTCAGCATGTCCAATATTTCAAATGTTGGAAACAAACCGCTGTAGTGTTAGCAGAACCTGTGTGACATCAGCATTAGAAATCAGACACATTCGTACTTAATTAGTTACTGCTAATATCTCAAGTTTCCCTTGTGCTCACTATTATTTCAAAATTATAACAGCTATTAGACCTGCTGCTAGATTTTATAAATTAATGCCTCCATCAAGAAACAGATCAATTATTATATTACAATTAAAAATTATTTTCATAATATCTGAGGATAACTGGCTTCTTTACTAATCAATTTCATTTTATGCATCTAAAACCATCAGTATGAGAAGTCATGATGGGATTCACCAGATGCTTAAAAGAGCCCATGGCACCAAAAAGGTTAAATATTCCCAGGCAGTAAGGATTATGTGATTACATGCTTTTAAGGAAAATACTATAGTAATTCTGTAAAAAGGTTTAATAAAGGACCCTGGCCTAGATTTGTGGGATTGGTTAGGAAAGGCTTACTGAGCACAGTGATATTTGAACTGAAATCTAAACAATGATTAGGTGTTTCTAAAATGAGCAGGAAGGAAGGAGGCTTAGAAAAAACAGATCGTGCAAAGGCCCTGAGGTGGGAAAACTGGAAAGAAAACTAACATGGCCCAGCAAGCAAGGAGGAGGATGGTTGAGACCAGGTCTCAAAGGAAGTAAGTGTGTGGAACTGAGTTCATCCCTGGGCAGCTCTGGCCAGACACTGCTGAAGGACCACTTTCTCATAATGTGAGGGACCCAAAGTCCCCCCAAGCACTAGGACGACTGCTTTCAAGTTTTAAATCTATAGTGTCCTAAATAATGCAAGCTCTATATCTGTTATGAGATAATAGAAAATATATATATTGGTCTCTGCCCTGGGTTCCCAGTATAGAGCTCCTAAAACCCTTGTAATTTCCCAAGTGATACTAGGAGCATCTCTTATTTAAACTAAAAAACAATTTAAAATACCAGTTCACTCCTTTCTCCCACCCCCAACCCTCACCCCTGTCAGTTCCCTGTATCTATGAGCTTCGTTTTTGTTTTCACACATAAGTCAGATCATATAGTATTTGTCTTTCTCTGTCTGACTTATTTCTCTTAGCATAATGTCCTCCAAGTCCATCCATGTTGTTGCAGATGGCAAGCTGTCATTCTTTTCTATGGCTGAATAATATTCCATTATATATATATATATATGTGTGTGTGTGTGTGTGTGTGTGTATACACACACCACATTTTCTCTACCCATCCATCTACCAATGGTTGTTTCCATATCTTGGGTATTTGTAAATAATGCAGTGAACATGGGGGTGGATATATCTGTTTCAAGTTAGTGTTTTTGTGCTCTTCCAACAAAGAAGAAACACATCCATGCACTGGGAAGGTGAAAACACCCTACTCAACGGGGACACAAGCTCCTGTGCTCAGGACCCGCTCAGACCTCGCCCCATGTTTCCCTCCATCAGGCTGTTCCCCTGTATCCTGTGTCACATCCTTTAATACACGAGTAAATGTATGTGCTTCCCTGAGTTCTGTGAGCTGCTCTAGCTAATTAATCAAACTGGAGGCGGAAACTCTGGGAATCTCCCATTTGTAACCACCTTGGACAGAAGTTATGGGTAAAGTGGGGATATACTACTTGCGGTTGGCACCTGAAGTGGGGGCAAGCGGTCTTGTGGGACGAAGGCCAGACAGTGTTAGAACTGGGTTCCACTGCAGGACACCCAGCTGGTGCTGCAGAGAACCACTTGCTGTGGGGAAACCCCTGCCCCCACATTTGGTGACCAGAAGTGAAAGATCCTGTGTAAAAGTAAAGGAGAAACACACAGGAGGGGGAGAACCCACTCAGCAGGGAGAACTACGTTTTCCTGTGGCGTTCTTTTCTACACCACCCAACGGCATCCCCTGCACACCCACGAACAAGCCTTGGTGTGCAATTCAGCTTCTCGGCCAACAATCGAGTATTAGAAGCTCCGTGTGGCAACTACCCTGGAAGACAAGCAAGTTGGAAACCTTTCTCATCCCATCGGCCGTCTCCACTGGTCACATGCTGGAGCCGCAGTCCTCCAGGCATGCGGGTTTGACTTTCTCAAATTACGCTATTCCTGACCTCCCCTACTTCCTTGGAGTCTTTTTTTTTTTTGCCCCTCTCTATGGGATATCCCTCTTCCTCTGAGAGCGAAAGGCCAGGGGAGGTGCCTGTGTCCTGTGCAGGAAAAAGCATTGTTCAGCTCGGCACGAAGGGAGGTGGCAAAGTTCCGACTGATGCATCATCCCAGCCCCGCTGGGAAGAGCTGCTTCTCAGACACTGCGCGGAAGGCTGGATTCCTTGTGCCCCAAAGCCCTTCCCTCCCTTCCAACTTTAACATGCTGTGATTTCCTGCCAAAAGGGCACAGTGGACCCATCCCCCTTTAATTGAGCACAGCATCCTTTCTACGTGGTACCTCTATAACTTCTCCTGCAGCCTTGCTGTACTCATGGGCTCCAACCAAGGGTCTGTACTAGAAACCAGGGTGCAGGTGTGAGGTGGGCAAAGGCCCAGTGCTCTTATACTGAACTGAGCTTTCTCTGGACAAGTCTCCTACTTCCCCAGCTGAGATGATGTTACGGCCTCGTTCATCATACAGAAACACCTGGGTCGTTGAGAGTCCTATAGCTGTCCTCAGCACTGTAAGACTGTTTTTAAACACCATCAAAGACCTAAGATCCCACGAGAGCTACCTTTTTAAGTGATCCCAACAGCCATGTCAAGAGATCAAGGAGTGACCCACAGTGAAGGGTTTAGCCAGGCTTTTCTTTAAATCCTTGAATCTAGATGATTCTGACCTCATAGGTCAAGGCGCCCTCCTCCTTTCTCTCAGGTTTGGTCCTTAAAATAATTTTCTCTTAGAATTAGGAATCACCTAGATATCTACTATACTTAAAAGGAGTGTTCTGACTCTCATCTGACATTTACCTTATCAGCTTTGAATCTCTGATTCTTCCTTGGCTCCTGCCGCTCTTACTTGTTCTGGTTCAAGGAGGCCACTGGATGAGCTCCACTGTTTGAATTCCAACCTTGTTTCAACCCCCACATGTGGCACCAGCACCAAAAGGCCATTTGGTAAGAATGGCCCTCTGTGGTATGATTCCAGGGTCTTCCCCACCTGGCCTCAAGCAGCCCCTCCTGGGCTCGGTCAAGAGGAGCCAAGAGATCAGGGAGCCTGCCACTTAACTGGAGAGACCAGGCTGCAAACAAGCAATGCCCCTAGTGGGCCACCTGCGCAGCGCCTGGGAGGGACAGGGCCACATCCACACCCGGGCCGCTCCAGACAGAGGGATCCATGTGCCCCGAGGAGCTGGACTTCCAGACGCTGGTGAAAACCAACACTCTGAGGCGCTCTGTATGCTCCCTCTTCCTGGAAGCCTCTGCATGGAAACCACGGGGCTCCGTGCACGTGACAGGTGATACCCGTCAGCGCTCAGTGTCAGACGTACAGACAGCACATGTCTACGTGTGCACAGATGTGACACGGGACAGCCAAGACACTCATGTGGGTCCAAGCTGGTGCTTTGGAATCACAAAACCAGTCCAGAGAGGGCCCAGGAGTGAAGCTAGCAGCTGTGACGGCCGCCAGCTGTGCTTAGAAGGAAAGAGAAGACGACGACTCCAGAGCCCTCATCGCGGGCTCCCCTTCTGTGCCTTTACACATCGTCTCAGGGGCTGGGAAGGTGAGAGCACTGCTAAGGTCCCGAGAAAGCCAAGGGGTCGGTCCATGTTCCTTGTACCTGAAGAAAAACAACCTCAACGAGCCCGTGTTTGTTTAAGGAAGAATCAGGGGGAAGAATGGGGAAGATGAATCGTCTGTCTCCCAGCGACCTTCCTCCCGTGACTCCGAGGAGATGCACGCGAGCATCTCGGAGCCTCCTGCTTCACGGGCTCTGAACGCTCGTTAGCGACAGAAAGGGGAAGTGTGTCGCTCTGGGAGGAAGGATGCTGGTGGTCCTTATTAATTTCCAGATTGTGGTTCACAAGCACCACGGTGCCCACACAAAAAACCCAACGTCAGGGAAGATGCTTCTGGAGAGCAGAGAAAAGCTGAAGCCGTAAGAGGGTGGCTAAGTCGGCCCTGAAGATCAAACTCTGCCTACCTGCCTGGAGACAGGGGATTAAGTAATTAGGTGATATTTATAAACTGTGAAAACGATAGATGGCCCCTGGTGTATGTTACCAACATCAGCTCAACAGCTTCCAAACCATAAAAGCGGTTCTGCCTGGGAGTGTCCTGATACCAGCACCTGGTTCTTTCAGTGCCTCCTTCCTCTGCTTTTAGGAGTGGTGAAGTAGTTGGGTAGAGTGGCTGTTCCTTGGGACAGAGAGGAAAGCCCTCTCTCCGTGGTGGTTTCAGATGAATGCTTCTATCCAAAGCTTATAGTCAAAATGGACGATGGCTTCCTAAAACCTAGGAGCCTCTCTGATTTCAGGTACTGGGAGTGGTGTGGAATTCTACTCCGAATGCCTGGCTGTGCTCCCCTATTAGAGCACCTGGCCTGGGCTAGATCAGAGATGCCCCACCTGTGCTAACTCCTGTGGCAGGAATCTTTTTCCTCTGGCCACCTGGCGTGTGTGGGTTAGCTTCCTCTCCCCATTCATCCCTCCATCCCTCCCTCCAGCCAGTCCAATGTTCACTGAGGAGCCAACAGTGAGCAGTGCATCTTCTCTCCAACAAAAAGAGAAAAAAAACCAAACAAACAGTTTTACCATTTATGGAGCTTATAAGGTAGTGGGAGAGCTAGGTATTAGGAAAAAATATACATACATAAATGAATGTAAAATTCCAACGTTGAGAAGTGCTACAAAAGAAAGGTATGGGTGTCCTGACAATGCCTGGGCCAAGGTAGCCAGGAATCTTCATGGGGAAGGACCACTGAGTTGAGCCTTGAAGGCTGACAAGGGATGGATGATGCTCAGAGGTGGGGCCAGGGCCTTCCAGGGCACAGGCTGCTGGGACTGCAGTGCTGCTGGTGGACTGCAGTACAGTAGGATGTGAAGAAAAGTGAAGTGCAAGGCGGGGCTGGGGAAGGGGCCAGGATGTGTGGACCATGCTAAGGACCATGGGGTTCACTGGAAAGGTTTGAACTCTTTCAGACAACATGCCTTCGCACTACTACCGGGAAGAGAACATGGTCCCCTTACTCTAAAATGTGTTCTCCAGGGATCATGTCACATATAACAGGTGGTCCTGAACATACAAAGAAGCCACTGCTGACCTACAGACAAGAAAGTATAATTATTTACGGAGTATCCTCTGTGTCCCAGGCTCTGTACTATTTGTTCCCTACATTGTCTCATTTGAAAAGCCACAAGCCAAGGAATGGGATCTGATTATTAGCTCCACTGTACAGAAAGGAAACTGAGGCTTAGATATTAACCAGAGCAAAGACATGTAGGAGTAAATGATTGGCCTGGAATTTCAGTCCAGGTTTGCTTGACTTCAAAATCTATATTCTTACCCACTGCCCTCATGCCATCTCCCCTTTCATCCATTCATTCATTTAGCCAATGAGCAATGACTCTGTACCTACTATGTTTCAGGTACTGTGTTCAGTCCTGTTGATTCAAGGATGCACAGGATCCTCAGCCTAGGAGGTCCCACATGCCACATCAAGGGGGTGCACTGATCCTTTCCCAGGGACCAACCCTGTGATCAAGGCCTCAGTAGCCTCTTCCCTGAGGGCCCAAGATAACCTGCCAAAAGCAAGCCAGGTAGATGAAGACAGAGCCCAGTGATTCCCTTCAGGAAGATAAACTTGATCTTCAGGAAGGGCACCTGTTTGCCTCAAGGACGTTTAGTTTTAAATCTCCTTCATTCAGAGAAAGAGTAATAAACTGTGTTGCTCAAGCCACCTGATAACATTTAAAACAGAGGCCAGCACTGGTGGATTCCTATGGAAGCTGGCGGTCCCCTGGAACATAGAAAGACGCTGTGTTTGGACAGAAGGGGATCTCGGTTCACATCTCAGCTCCACCACTTCCTGGCTGAGAGGCACTGTATGACCACCTGTGCTCTCTGAATCTCGGACCCCTCATCAGTTAAAGAGAAACAGTAACACCTGCATTTCTCTTTTTGCTGACCCCACCCATCCTCCACCCAAACCCTCAGTAAATCTCAAGGGCTCTATCACAGAATCCATCCCCAAGGGATCACTTCTACCCCCACCAGGATCACCCTCATGGAACCGATGTCGTCCTGCTGGGAGTATTTCCATCAGCCTCCTGCTGGTCCTGCAGATTCCACCCCAGGCCCTCTGCAAACATTCTTGCATAACAGTATGGTTAGATGGCTCCACAGCCCTGCTTAGAATCCTCCAAAGGCTTCCCACTGTCATAAGAACACACAGTCTTAACTCCCTACCGAGAACAGTCTTTTGGGACATTCCTGGTGGCACAGTGGTTAAGAATCCAGCTGCCAATGCAGAGGACATGGGTTTGATCCCTGGTCTGGGAAGATTCAACATGCCGTGGAGCAACTAAGCCTCCGTGCCAGAATTATTGAGCCTGTGCTCCAGAGCCTGCGAGCCACAACTACTGAGCCCACGTGCCTAGAGCCCGTGCTCCGCAACAAGAGAAGCTGCCGAAGCCCAAGCACGGCAATGAAGAGGAGCCCCCGCTTGCCACAACTAGAGAAAGCCCGCGTGCAGCAACAAAGACACAACACAGCCAAGAAATGAATACATAAATATTAAAAAAAAAAAAAAAAAAAAAAGGTCTTTGAGACCTCACTCTTGCTGGTTCCCATGCCTCAGGGCCTTTGCAAAAGACCTTTCCCTCTCAGAATTCTGCAGGGCCGGCTCCTTATCCGGACCACCCCACTATCCAGGGACGCTCTCTCTCCCACGGCCTTACCACACTCTGCCACTCTCAGCAAACCACCTGATTTGATCTGCAGAACGCTGAAGCTTTATCACTGGTTGGCCTGTATATTACTTTCTTCCATCTCAAACAAGCTCCATAAGAGACTCTTCTCCCTTGCTCACCTTTACTTCTGGTGCCTAAAACTTGTTCACAGTAGATGCTCAATAAATATTTGACAAACGGAAAGTGAATCCTGGCAGAGGTTGTTCTGAGGATTAAAGAAAACATATATGAATGGAAAAGGCTAGCATAGCACCTGGCCCATGAAAACCCCTACGTATATGGCCTTTGAAACCACAGGGGCACCAGGCAGTTCCTAGAGAAAGCTCTTCAACGTAGATGAAGATGCCTGACACATGAAAAGAAACTCACTGGCTAGAAAACATGAGCCCACAGTAGTTAATGCTATGTTAAATGTCTATGAAATATCAACTGTATGTCAACCAATCAAAGGCAACTTACACCAACTCTCTATTTACATAAAACTAGTCATCATGGGATATCTGAGCATGTAAAAATATTTGATAGAACATGGCATGACCTTTAAAAGTATGAGCACCCAGGATGCTGGAGAGTCTTAAAAAAACAGCCCCACTTTTTGCCTTCTTTCTTAATCACTCCCACAGTTAAAAATTAATAGCTCGTAATAGTTATTTTTAAAAGAAGGGGGTTATAAACACTCCATGGGGACCGCAATAAAAACGTGCTTTCCTTAGCACTTTCCTGTGTTGAAAGTTACTAGAAGTACCAAGATAACTTTTTGGAAGAGTTTCTGGAAGGGCAGCTGCCTAAGAAGGAATGAAGTGCTCCATGTCAGAGTTTCTTTTATTAAGATGAAATAATTCATGCTCATTAATCTGGTGACTGAAAATGATTAAACTGAACATAGAACAACATTAATATTTTCTCCCCAAATAGCAGGAAAACCATGATTTCCATGTCAAACTCTTTTTAAAAGCAATCATGGATTTATTTCTTTGTTTGCTAATTTGGGTGGAAACTGTGATGCTCTTTCTCGATGTGTTCTGATTTAAAACAGGCTAGTTACTTAGGCATTCTCACACACTGGTACATGTCCTTAGAAACTGCTTTTAACCAAGACAGGAAGCAATCTTTAGCACTGAAAACATAGCTCACAGAGCTATCCCTCGTTCAGCAAAAGCAAAAACCATTCTCCAAAAACCACGGCGTTGGCTTAGGAGACTGGAGGGGACACAGGCCACCCACTGTCCTCTTCATTTCCTTTGCTTTTATTACATTATACAGTGTCACTTTAATTAAGCCATCAAATCAAATTATCACATCAAGTGGTTTTGATTCCACTGTGGTTTGAACAGGTTTTGTTAAATTAATAAACCATATGTTTCATGTTGTTGGAAGGAAAGTTATTTTTCTCTGTTCCCTGTTCCAAAAGTCTTCACAATAGACAGTATTCAGCACTTAATCACCGAGATGCTCTTCCATGTGCCCGGGATGTGTTGCAGAATAACTAAAATGACAGCCCATTAAATCCCAAAGTCTGTCCAAGTTATTTACCGACAAAGGGCAGAGTGGTGAATCGGATGTCCCTGGAACAATCCACCGAGGCTAAATACTGTCTCCATTTACTGGAAACTAAAGCTTTATATTTTTTTACGGATGACATCCATTATAAGTCTTCCTTCGGCAACGATACAACATTAAGATGACTTTTCCCCCCTTTCCCTTGGTGTCTTTCGTGGCCATGCATCTCACGCTTGGGACTGAAAGGCTTGATGCTGTTCTCTCTATGCCAGTATGTCCGATCATCCTGACAGAAGGGCAGGATGGGGGCACATCCACTCAGGCATCCCCCCGCCGTGCTGCTCAGGGAGCACTAGCCCATGATCACAGCCGGGGAATGACGGAGGTGGGGCTCAGCCTACTGAGGCTCTGCGTCCACTTCTGGAGGGGAAGATGAGCAGGTCTTAAGGCGGACTGGTTATTGGACCCGTGAATGGTTACCAAGTTAATAAACCTCTAATTGGTCCTAGTATCTTGTAGTGTCACAGAAAAGCAGAACCAGCCAATGGACACTTTCACAGTCATGGCCACTGTGAAAATACCTTCAAACAAGCCTAAGAATGGGTTTCTCCATCTTAGTTTGCGGCATCTCCTATAGCAGGGGTCAGTAAACTATGGTTCCCAGGCTACCTCTGGACCCTCACCTATTTTCGATGCTACAGGGGCAGAGGTGAGTAGTTGCAACAAGAGATCATATGGCCTAATACTTGGTCCTTAAAGAAAAAAGCTTACTGTCCTATGTAATTAATTCATTTTTCTTTCTTCTGTGACAACAGCCCAATAAATGTACAGCTCTATGCTTAACATCATAGCTCTCTTAGGCACTGGAAGCTTCTAATAATGATCAGATACAGAATGTCGATCAGACAGGGTTTGTTCTTTTTGAATTAACTGAAGATACAGAACACCACCCTTCCTTTTTAAAAAATCTTTTCACAGAAGACCAGAGAAGAGAAAGGGACTCTTCCTTTGTATCGGCTCTCTTCTACTCAGATCTCTACGGTCAATAATCTAAGCCTGCCAGGCTGCCTGATGATTGCTGGCATGTGCGGCTGGCTTTCAGCCTTTGGTGCCGTGGAACCACCTGAGTTGTCTTGGGGAATACAAGGAGGAGCATTTGGTCACGTGGACCATGGTTCTATGAAATTTAAAACAAATAGGACCATCATTTAAAAACAAATAGGGACATCATTAGTCATTAGGGAAGTGCAAATCAAAACTACAAAGAGGGGGCTTCCCTGGTAGCACAATGGTTAAGAATCCACCTGCCAATGCAGGGGATACAGGTTCAATCCCTGCTCCGGGAAGATCCCACATGCCATGAAGTAACTAAGCCCATGTGCCACAATTACTGAGCCTGCGCTCTAGAACCCGTGCTCTAGAGCCCGTGAGCCACAACTAATAAGCCCATGTGCCGCAACTACTGAAGCCTGTGTGCCTAGAGCCCATGTTCCACAAGAGACGCCACTGCACTGAGAAGCCCGTGCACTGCAACAAAGAGGAGTTCCCTCTCGCCGCAGCTAGAGAAAGCCCGTATGCAGCAACGAAGACCCAACACAGCCAATAAATAAAAATAAAATACATAAATAAATTTTTAAAAATTCTTAAAAAAAAAACTGCAAAGAGATATTATTTCATATCCAGTAGGATGGCTAAAATAAAAAGATGTATAACAGGGCTTCCTAGGTGGTGCAGTGGTTAAGAATCCGCCTGCCAATGTAGAGGTCACGGGTTCGATCCCAGCTCCAGAAGATCCCACATGCCGTGGAGCAACTAAGCCCGTGTGCCAAAAAAAAAAAAAAAAAAAAAAAGATGTATAACGAGTGCTGGTGAGGATGCGGAGAAATCAGAACCCTCAAAGAGTGCTGATGGGAATGTACACTGGTACAGCTGCTTTGGGAAAAGTTTGGCAGTTCTTAAAAAATGTAAACAAAGAGTTACCCTATGACTCAGCAATTCTACTCCTAGGTTTACATGCAAGATAAATGAAAACATAAGTCCACACAAAAATGTGAACACGAATATTCACAGCAGCAATATTTGTAAGAGCCAAAAAGTGGGATCTATCAACTGATCAATGGATAAGCAAAATGTGGTCTAGCCACACAATGATATCTTATTTGGCCGTAAAATGGAATGAAATTCCGATACACACTTAAATATGGATGAACCCTGGAAATATGATGCTAAGTGAAACAAGCTGGAGATAAAAAGCCATATATTGTACGATTCCATTTATATGAAATGTCCAGAATAGGCAAATTCATAGAGACAGAAAGTATGTAAGTGGTTGCCTAGGGCTAGGAAGGAATGAGAGACAGGAAAAAAAAGGAGTGACTGCTAATGGGTATGGAATTTGTTTTGGGGGGTGACAAAAATATTCTAAAGTAGACAGTAGCGATGATCATACAACTTTGTGAATGTAAAATAACCACTGAAGTGTACACTTTAAAAGAATGGACTTTATGGTATGTGAATTAAATCTCAATAAAGCTGTTATTGAAAGAAACAAATAGGGGTACTATTTAGCAATAAAAAGAAATGAGCTACTGATGCATGCTACAATATGGATAAATCTTAAAATCCTAACGTCAAGTGAAAGATAAAAGCAGATCAGAGGTTGCCTGGAGTTGAGGTTAGGAGAAAGAACTGATTGCAAATGGGCATGAAGGAACTTGCTGGGGTGATGAAAGTGTTCTAAAAGTGGATGTGGTCATGACTACACAACTATAAATTTATTAAGAATTATTGAATTGTACATTCACGACAGCTGAACTTTATGGTATGTAAATTAGGCTTTTAAAAAATGTTAAAAAAATAGGAAACTTTCTTACACTACTGGCAGAAGTGTAAAGTGGTACATACAGCCGTGCTTGGAAAGTGTGCAGCAGTATCTAACCAGATCTGAAAATACACGGGTCCTCTAGGCTGTCGTCATTTTACTGCCGGGTGCATACCCAACAGAGCTATGTCCACGTGCTCATTAAAAGCCATGTTCAAGAGCTTTCATTACCACCAAAACATGGAAATAATCCATATATTCATGTATATTGAAATGGATAAATTCAGGTAGAGTAATACAAGGAAATTCAGCAACAAGAAAGAACAAACTACAACTGCGTGTGACAGCATAGATGACTCTCCGAGCCAGTGTAAAGCAAAAGAAGCAAGACACAAAAGAGGACTTCCTGATTCCATGTATATGAAATTGGCCAGGAGGCAAGGCTAATTCATGGTCACAGTTACCCCTGGGAAAGGATAGTGTCCAGAAGTGGAGAAATGGAAGTGCTTCTGGGAAGCAAATGATGTCAGTTTCTTGAACTGGGTGTTTGTTACTCTAGTATATTCAGTTTGTGAAAATTCATCAAGTTGTGTGCATATTCTGTGTGCAACTTTCTGTATGTTACACTCCAGCAGTATGTTTAAAAAAAGAGAGGACTGCATCTACATCTCTCTTTCTCTACAAAGATCACAAAACATTTTAATATTTACCCTTAAGAGCCATCAATGGACACACGATGATCATTGGAACCGTGTAAAATGAAGAACTGATTCCCTCCATCTAAGAATGGGTCCATGAAAATAGTACTGAGGTTCCTTAAAAAACTAAAAATGGAACTACCATATGACCCAGCAATCCTACTACTGGGCACATACCCAGAGAAAACCACAATCCAAAAAGAAACATGTACCACAATGTTCACGGCAGCACTATTTACAATAGCCAGGACATGGAAGCAACCTAAATGCCCATCAAAAGATGAATGGATAAAGATGTGGCACATATATACAACAGAATATTACTCAGACATAAAAAGGAACAAAACTGAGCTATTCGTAGTGAGGTGGATGGACCTAGAGTCTGTCATACAGAGTGAAGTAAGCCAGAAAAACAAATACCGTATGCTAACTCACATATGTGGAATCTAAAAACATGGTACTGACAAACCCAGTGACAGGGCAAGAATAAAGATGCAGGTGTAGAGAACAGACTTGAGGACATGGGGTGGGGGGTGAAGGGGAAGCTGGGATGAAGTGTGAGAGTAGCACTGACATATATACACTACCAAATGTAAAATAGATATCTAGTGGGAAGTTGCTGTATAAGGAAGGGAGATCAACTTGATGATGGGTGATGCCTTAGAGGGCCAGGACAGGGAGTGTGGGAGGGAGCTGTGGGAGGGCAGGGATATGGGGATATATGTATAAATACAGCTGATTCATTTTGGTGTACAGCAAACACCGGCACAACAGTGTAAAGCAATTATATTCCAATACAGAGCTTAAAAAAAAAAAGAATGGGTCCATGGCTCTGCTCAAGTTCAGAGAAAGCCCATTTGGTGGAAGATCCTGGCCACTGTGACAATGTAATGCAATGGAAACCAGTATCCTCTCTAACTTCCTTGGGTAAGAAGGGCTATGCATCCTCTCTGCACAGCCGACACATCATATGCTCAGCCCATTTATGAGGAAAGAGCTTTGTAACTGTCGTAACGTCAGCAATTCTGAGCTACCAGGTCTTACACTGACTTGTGGTATAAGTTCCTCACCCCCTTCACATTCTCTGTATTCACCTCTTGCAAAACAGTCAACCCTAAGAGTCCTTCTTTTCCCCAAGCAAATTCTCTCGGGAGGAAGCATCAGAGTCTGGTTGTTTATTTTTAACTTGGATTAAAAAAAATAGCCCAAATGAGGTTCTCCATGCCAACCCACCCTGAGGTGTTTTACAGGTTCGCATGCTTCTTAACCCTCCCACTGTTCCCAGCTGATAAATGATGCCCTTGAAAAGTGTCAGCCCCAAATTACTTGAATCTCAAGTATGTCTCGACGGAACCTGGCCAGACTAGCTTCTCCTCCCCATCCTCAGACAAAACCACACAGACAGGAAGGAAATGATCACATTCTTAAAACTCCCTTTCCTCTTCTTTCAGCTCCTTTTCAGATATATGAGCCTGGAAAATGGGCTCATTCTTATCACCAGAGTGCACGTCAATGCAGTTATTTCTGGAATATAATCTCACTCCCCTTGTTCCTATAAAGGTCATATGCCAGTAAACTGGTCCCTTTTATTGGAGGTGGCAGCACTCTGGAAACAAAACCCCTGCATAAACTTACCACGCTAAAAATACCACAGTCTACTACCAGGGTCGACAGGTGACATACGCGCTCCCCCATGTTACCCAAGCTCACAATTTCAAAGCAAAGCACTGGCTTGGGAAAGACCCATCTTTTCACACCCAAAGGAAATTCGTTCTTATTTCTTCCTCCCTTCCAAATACTCGGACTTTAACGAGCCTTATTCCTCTAAATGTTTCCCAAGCTCTAAGCCACAATTATGATAAATCACAGAGCATGTAGGTGGGGCAGCAAGGGTTGAATCAGACTTGCTAGTTTCCTGGGAGAGAAATCCACAGTCATTTCACATGAGAAAGGAGAAATGGAAAAAGATTAAGATACATGAAAATTATGAAACTTATATTTATCAGATATGGGAATTGAAATAATAGTGTTAAGAGGCCACGTGATGTCTGATGGGAGTGGAGAGCTGGAGGGTGACTTCTTGCCTGGTATGCAAGTTAGTAAGAAAGCTGGAGACGGGGGTATTAGGGGCAAGTCTGAGGCCCTGATATTTGAGCTCAGAGACAAACATCTCATCACAGCAGTAAACAGTTAAGAATGACACCAAAAAGCTTTAAGATATCAACGAGTTAGTGCTGATGCGACAAGGTTAAATTACAGAGAGAAGGACTGATATGTTACTAGTCAAAAGGGCAATTCTGAACATATCTATTAGGTGAAGTTATTCCCACAAATGCTTCTATTTATCATCCAGACAAGTCTCTTCTAGCAGAGAAACATGCTTTTAAGGCCAAGTTCCAACTCTTGGCTAGTTTTGAACTCCTTTTCATTTACAGTAATTTATAATACGGACTCTTCCTCTGGGCAAGGGCACTTAAACCAAACGCACCTTTAGAGGCTTCTGTCCCCAGTGGGTTTTCTAAGAAGTCCGTCATGTCATGGTTCCAGGCGTCACGGACGGCAGACTTGGACACCACCCTGTCGTAAAGGACCTGCTGTGGCCGAAAGTTATTTCTCAGATATTCCACTGACTTGACGTGGTCTTGCTGCTCCGTGGTGAAGATGGAATAAAAAGCCTCGAGCTGAACGGCGAATCAGAGAAAAGGAGAAAAAAAGAACATCAGTTAGAAAGTTATGTGGTCCGGAGCCAGTACGGGTGACAAGAACACAAGATGGTAGGAGGTGCCCAAGGTCGAGTGGGACAAACCGAGCAGGACACAGGCTGCCTGCTGGAATCGCCGCAGATGGGCTTACCTGGCTGTGGTTTATGTCCTGCCAACTAACCAGGAAAACACTTCATTTGAGGGTGTACAGGTCTTTTGCAGTTTGTGTCTCGGAAGAAGGCCCAGTCTTTCTGCAGACCCCCCTTCCCTCTTCCCTGCAAGCACTTCAGTATTACAGGAAGCAGCACAGAGTTCTAGTGAAATTGGTAGGGTCTAGAGCCAGACTGCTTGCGTGGAAATTCTGGCTCCAAGGTTCAACCACTTGGTGACGCTGAGAAAGTTCCTTCACTTCTCTGAGCCTCAATTCTTCCTCACTAAAATGGTGAGAATTACAGCAGCATCGACCCGATAGGGTTTGGGTCAGCATTAAATGAGATCATCCACGTGCGGTGTTTAAAAGAGCTCCTGGAACATCAGAGCTCTATAAATATTCACGATTTAATTCTCATGGAGCATCTTCTTACATACGAGGGATCCAGTTCAGCAGTTGCTAAGTCCCAAAGTTGCCAAACCCACGCCGTTCTGGTTACACTACCTAAGTTCAACATTTACCAGATGGGTAATCATAGCCAAACTATCCAAGCTTTCTGCAACTCGAGTTCCCTCATCTGTAAAACAGATACAATACTAGTACTACCTATCTTCGGGTTGCTGAAACGATGAAAACCTACGTAGCAGCCAGTCAGCTGTTAGTCTGGATTAGCTGCTATCATCACGACTACTATCAGGAAACATTTCCTGTAAGACTGCTGCCCGAACTTTTATGGGAAAGCAAAGCAAAAAAAAAAATCGGCACTCTTGGATCATATTTTTCTATCAAAAGGTATTCTTTGTGGCCCTCAACAGTCTGTTTACTGGGGGGGAGAAAAGGTCATTCTATTATATAAGAGGGATAGAGCAGGGGCTGAGTGACAAGAGATTTGTTCTCAATGGACCACAAAGTTATTCTTGTCACCAAAGAAATGGAGTGTAATGTAAAATGCCCAGCCACCAAAAATACCAACCCCTTGAGCTGGGGGAAGAAAATGAAATAAAGAGGAGAGAAACAGAATGAACTCTTTCTGGCCCATCTGGCTCCGTGACTGCCAAATTGGAGTGCTTTCTGCAGAGGAGAATTACAAGGTGGGGTGGTGTGAGAAAAGCACGTCCCAAGCAGGGATGGAGTGGCTGCCCTAGACTTCCAGGACCAGGAGATGGCTAAGCCAACAGATAAGATAACAAGAGAATTAGGACTCGGATTTCTGGATGGGTGTGTCTTGAAGCCTGGCACGAACCCCAGTGTTTCTGCAACAGCCTCAGAGAACGACATAGAAAATGACTAGTTTCCAGTCTGACACTCCCTCTCTTTGCATGAGAAGGCAATGAATTTACATAGTCAAGAAAAATCATATAAGTATATGGATCCACTTCTCATTCCATGTCCCCTCCAATTCTCCTGTGCTTGGAAAGCGATAATAAACCATGGAACCTTTTCTGCTTTTTCATCAAGGTACTAGAAACAGGGTGGTCTCTCAACCACCCTGGAAGCAAAAGTAGCCTATTATTCCCCCACTATTCTAATTCTCTACAATTCACATAACGTCTCTTGCAACAACTCACATAGTTGCTATTTAGAATTTGCCTTTCTTCCCATTCTTCCTTCTGATGTTCCCTGTTTATAATGAAGGGAGAAAGGCAATAAAAGCAGAAACATTAAGAAAGCCGGGCTGTTTACTCTGTCCAAAGGTGACCCACTCAGATGAAAATAATTGGAGGTGCTGAAAGGAAAAATCAACTCAACCTAGCAAGGTGTACCCACTTGAGAGGACGATCAAAACCAGAACTGAATGCCTCAAAAGGTGAGAGAAACTTTCCAGATTTTCTCAGAGAAAATAACTTCTTAAAATTACATGAAAGGAATTAACAAAGACCCTCTGGAGACAGTCTAGGGAAAGACCAACCAAAATGATTAAAGGCATGGAGGGTAAATCCTGTGTGGAAAGGTTAAAGGAAGTGGAATTGTTTTGCCTGAAGAAAAGGCGAGTAAGGAGTAATTTGATTAAAGGCCTTGTATGTGAAAGATGCTGACCAGCTCTTCTCCATGTCCAGAGAAGGCCAAAGAAGAGGAAATTGGTTTAAATTAAAGCCTTAGAGACGTGAGTTGAATAGAGGGAGGAATTCCTTAACTTTCAAGGGTGATTTTTTTTTTTTTAGAAAAATGGACTGGGCTGCCATACGCAGCAAGTCAGACCAGAAATTTTCTGGAAGAGACAGCCATCTGTCCTCAAATACTTTCATCTCTGAGATGCCAGGAAAGGATGGCCTGGGAGACCCTCGGCAATGTGACTCGGTTTGTTTATTCTCTCGAATACTTGCTTCTTTCACAGCTAGCATTTAGTTCTCCAAAAAAGTTTATTTCTGATGCCACAGGAAAGAATTAGTCACATAACTGTAAAAAGAGGCAGGTTCTGAATTTAACACAAAAATGCTTTCTCTTAAATTGCTCTTACAGCTTAATGACATGTTATGGCTTAAAAGCTCATCCACATCCTCATCATTAACTCCACGTGCCCGAAGATTTCGAAGGAAGGGCGTGATGCTTCTGAGAGTGAACTGATGACCTGGGCAATATTTTATTGTCACCTGAATCATAGCTTCCCCTGACAGTTGCATCGACGAGGAAAAAGGAGGACAAGCTTAGCAGACTCATCAAATGTCCTTCAGTAGGTTGGCAGCGTTCACGAAAACTGTCATTCCTCTAAGTTAAATGAAAATTGCCCGTGGCCTCTCCTGTTGGTAACGGGCAGGCTTGGCCACTGAGTGGGAACTTCCACAATCCCCAGACTGGCAAGGGGGGTCTGTAGTTTTCACTCTGGCAGGTGATCAGCAGTCACCTGGGACCGAGAGCTACTGCGACTCCTCATACAGCTGCTGCAGGTAGGTGGTCTCTTGGTCCTTCCCCTCGTCTTGAAACCCAAACTCGCTAAAGGAGAACCTGGCCACCACCGGGACCTCTGCTTTGCTGGATTCCACAGGATGCTGTTTACAGAGCAGACGACAGGAGGAAGGTGGCTCCCGGAGCTGTGCACCACGGCAGCCCTGTGTAACGCTGGGCCCATGGAGCAAGCTACAAAGCTGTGTCTCCTGGCCTCTGCCTGGTCCACATGTCTGGTGCGTAATCTGTTTGACTCTTCTCAATCTAGTTAACAGCCATGCCCTGATCCTTCTAAAATGTACATGAGATCACGTCACTCACCTCTGTTCAGTACCTTCCAACAGCCTCCTGTTCTGACCCTGGAGTCCTAATGATCTGGCCTGTGTCTTCCTCTCCAAACGCAAAACGCTTCCACGCACTACCTGGGTTAAGAACTCTGTTTTTACACTCGACTTGCTAAATGGGTGACCTCAAAGTATTTAATGTTTCTGTGCTTTGGTTTTCTTACACGTATAATGGAGCTAACATCATTACCCCCCCTCATGTGGTTTTGGTTACTACTGGCTGAATTCCTAGAGATCAAGTGTTTGGAATAATTCCTAACACACAAAAGGTGCTCAATAAGTATCACTGTCATTACTACTATTCTTATTTTATGAGGAATGTGGTAACTATGACTGTGTACTAAGCTTACAATGACTCTTATAAGAAGCTCTGTGGCGCCTCCTTCCTTTTCCTCCTTATAATATACACGTATATTTACAATGTACATCATGCATACAGAGCTACACTATACATGTGTAACATACATGTAGAATGCACTTATCATATACATTATACATCTACAGTGTGTCGGTGTATATGTATAATGCATAGTTGCACCTTATAATGTCTATGTATCAAACCTATTACGTGCCAGTACTTTGTCAAGCACTTCACAAACATTGTTTTCGGTTTCTAACTTGTTCTTGGCTCAAAATAATAACATTAAAGTAACATTATTATTAATATTATCATTGTATCACTCACACTAGCAACTAATATTTACTGAGCATTGATTACACACAAGGCAATGTGCCAAGAATGTTACATGCTTTCTCTTACTTAACCTTCACAGAAATCCAGTAACGTGGTATTACATCATCCTCATCACTATTACTGACTGACAAGGAACCTGGGCTTAGGGACATTAAGTCACTTGCCCAAGATCACACAGGAACTGAGAGGTGAAGTGCGGATTAGAAGCCTGGGTCTGTGTAACTCTGTTTTTCATGCTTTCAGTCACTTCATACCACACGCATAACAGACCCTCCGCATTACTCACTGAAAGAGCAACACTGTAGCAAAAAAACTGAATCTGATGGTAGTATAAGTCCCTAAAGAATTTCTTTTAGCTGACCTCCAAAGGCCCTACCCTGCAGGGCAGCCACTACTGCCATTTCACGACCGGGGATATAAACCTATTTGAGTTTTTCTGCACTCTGGAAAGAAAGAGCCTATGGCCCAACACAGGAAGAACTGGGAGCCATGAATGAGACGGCAGTTGCAAGGAGAAAACGGAGTCCACCTCACAGAGCCTGTACTTCATCTTATTCTTTTCCTGAAGCAGGTAATAAACGCACTTGGAGTTCTCTTTACTTTAACATACCTAATGAAGTCTTTATCATGTAGTGAAAATAAATGAAAGGTTTTATTTCTATAATATTTAATTGACTTTTTAACTTTTGAAGTGAACATGTAAAACACGTCTTTCTTTTATCCCTGCTTGGGGAGTTGTAATTGCATTTTAACTGGTGCTGTTTCAAAAACAATTTTAACCTTGAATTGCAAATGTGTTGGCTGGAAGTGTATATAAATCATTTCAACTTAGTTTTTATTGTAAAAATATTACAGAGAGTAATTAGTTTTTAATCTGTTGGTTCAAATCAAAGGAAAGTTGAAATCTACTCATGCCGTTTGTGGGTCGCCATAAGATGTGGGGAGGGGACATCTTTTGGCTGAAGGGGGCAAACAAGAGAAAACCAAAAGTAATATAATTATGAACCATTAAAAGGCTGATGTGCACAATATTTCATAGGATGGATATAGAATGGCAATTAAATAAAGCCAGAGTCCATGATAGGAATAATAATAAACTCCAGGGTAAACATTAGGAACTGTAACGTCATACCTAAGGCCATGGGGACGTGAGTTTCGTCATACATTTGGGAGGTGACAGGTCAGGCCCTGTTTGGTTGCCTCATTGGTAAACCAGATAATAATGAGGGAACATTAAATTCCCAATAGGCTAGAGCATCCAAAGTCTTACTTATTGAACCATGGCTGCAAAAATAAAACCTGAGACTAGCTAGCTAACTACAGGCCATGACCTCCCCCTGTAGCTACAGACAGATCTGCAGGAAGGTGATTATAGAAAGGCCTTCTATAAAAAGAAGAGGATGTCACCATAATTAACAATGAAAGCTATCTGTTATGGATTAAAAATTGCATCTTCACCCATCATTTAAAAAACCGTTTTTATTCAAATCACTGCACTTTATGTAGTGCTGGAATAGAAACATTCTGAATTAAGTGATTTGTTAGTTGTTAAGGCCTTGAGATAAATGTGACAGGCGCAACCACTAGTAGCCACACGTGGCTATTCCACTAGAAGTGTGGCCTGCCCTGCATGGTGAAACGATCATATTTTGGATACACGCGTATTTTATTTATTGGTTAAATAAAACATATTCAAATTAATTTCACTTGTTTCTCTTTACATGTTTGAACGTGGCTATTGGAAAATTTTACACGATGTATGGGGCTTGTTTAGTTGCTACTGGACAGTGCTGCCCTAATGGCTTCAGCAACAAAAAAAGGCAACGGCAAAAAAACCCACCTAGTATCTCCTGAGCCCTTCCTGTGGGGCCAGGCACTCGTCTAAGCATTCTGCACACATGCCATCATTTAATCTCCATACTGACTCCAGAAAGTAGGTATTGTAATCATTTCCTCTCTACACTGAAAGCTGAGGCACAGAGTAGTAGAGTCGTTGAGAATTTGGATGAAGTAGGTAGCCAAGAGCGGAACAGTTTGGCTCCATATGAAACATGCTCTTAATTCAAAGGCGTTGCTCTCCTCTTTCTGACTGAGACAACACTGGTTAAAAAGAAAGTCATGTACCTTAAAGACCCCCACAAAAAATATTAGAACTAATACATGAATTCAGCAAAGTACCAGGATACAAGATTAACACACAGGGCTTTCCTGGTGGCACAGTGGTTAAGAATCTGCCTGCAAATGCAGGGGAGCCCTGGGCCGGGAAGATCCCACATGCCGCAGAGCGACTAAGCCCGTGTGCCACAACTATTGAGCCCACATACCACAACTACCGAAGTTCATGTGCCTAGAGCCTGTGTTCTACAAGAGAAGCCACTGCAATGAGAGGCCCATGCATCACAACGAAGAGCACCCCCCCACTCACTGCAACTAAAGAAAGCCCACACACAGCAACGAAGACCCAACACAGCCAATAAATAAATAAATAAATAAATAAACAAATTTTAAGAAAACATTAAGATGCAGAAATCTGCTGCATTTCTTTATACTAGCAAAGAAATAGCAGAAAAAGAAAGTATAAAAAAATCCTTTTAAAATTGCATCAAAAAAACATAAACTACCTAGAAATAAACCTAACCAAGGAGGTGAAAGACCTATACACTGAGAACTATAAGACCCTGATAAAGGAAACTGAAGATGATTCAAAGAAATGGAAAGATAGCCCATGTTCTTGGACTGGAAGAAGGAATGCTGTTAAAATGGCCACATTACACAAAGTAATCTACAGATTTAATGCGATCCCTATCAAATTGCCCATGACATTTTTCACAGAACTAGAACAAATAATCCTAAAATTTACATGGAACTACACAAGACCCTGAATTGCCAAAGAAATCTTGAGGAAAAAGATCAAAGCTGGAGGTATAACCCTCCCAGACTTCAGACAATATTATAAAGCTATAGTAATCAAAACAGTGTGGTATTGGCACAAAAACAGACACATGGATCAATGGAACAGAATAGAGAGTCCAGAAATAAACCCACAAACCTATGGTCAATTAATCTATAACAAGGGTGGCAAAAATATACAATGGGGAAAAGACAGTCTCTTCAGCAAGTGGTGCTGGGAAAGTTGGACAGCTGCATGTAAATCAATGAAGTTAGAACACACCCCCGTGCCATACACAAAAATAAACTAAAAATGGTTTAAAGACCTAAACATAAGATAAGACACCATAAAACTCCTGGAAGAGAAAATAGGCAAAACATTTTCAGACATAAATGGTAGCAATGTTTTCTCAGACCAGTTTCGCAAGGCAAAAGAAATAAGAGCAAAAATAAACAAGTAGAATTGAATCAAACTTATAAGTTTTTGCATAGCAAAGGAAACCATAAACAAAACAAAAAGACAACCTACTGAATGGGAGAGAACATTTGCAAATAATGCACCTGACAGGGGTCAATTTCCAAAATATACAAACAGCTCATACAACTCAATATCAAAAAGGCAAACAACCCAATCAAAAATTGGGCAGAAGACCTAAATAGACACTTCTCTGATGAAGACATATAGATGATCAACAGGCACATGAAAAGATGCTCAATATTGCTAATTATTAGAGAAATGCAACTTAAAACCACAATGAGGTATCACTTCACATTGGTAAGAATGGCTATTGTCAAAAAGCCTACAAATAATAAATGCTGGAGAGGGTGTGGAGAAAAGGGAACCCTTCTACACTGTTGGTGAGAATGTAAACTGGTACAGCCACTATGAAAAACAGTACGGAGGTTCCTTAAAAAACTAAAAATAGAGCCACTATATGATCCAGCAATCCCACTCCTGGGCATATATCTGGAAAAGACAAAAACTGTAATTTGAAAAGATACCTGCACCCCAATGTTCAAAGCAGCACTATTTACAATAACCAAGACTCGGAAGTAACCCAAATGTCCATCAATAGATGACAGGTTTAACAAGATGTGACCCCCTCCACACACACACGCTCACACACACACACATACACAATGAAATATTACTCAGTCATAAAAAAAAAAAAAAGAAATATTGCCATTTGCAACAACATGGAGGGACCTAGAGATTATCATACTAAGTGAAGTAAGTCATACAGAAAAAGATAAATATTATATGATGTGACATGTGTAAAATCTAAAAAATAATACAAATGAATACAGAATACAAAGCAGAAACAGACTCACAGATGTAGAAAGCAAACTTACGGTTTCCAAAGAGGAAAGGGAAGTGGTAGAAGGATAAATTAGGAGCGTGGCACTAACAGACACAAACTACTTTACATAAAACAGGTAAGCAACAAGGATATACTGTGTAACAGAGAACAATATTTAATATCTTGTAATAATCTATAGTGGAAAATAATTAGAAAAAATTGTATTTAACTGAATCACTTTGCTGTTCACCAGAAACAAACACAATATTGTAAATCAACTATACATTTCAATAAAAAATCAACTGCAGTGAAAAAAGTCATGCAAATAAAGCAAGTAAACTAGCCTTTTTGATATTTATTTTCCTTTTTGATAGCATCTCCAAGAGGCACTTAAATAAAACGCATGCTAGGGAAAATTATAGGCAGTGTCATATTTAAAACTACGGAAGCCAACAGTCCTGGAAGGGGAAGGTTGGGATAGTGTCCAATGGCCAAAGCACTATCATCTGAGAGCCACTGTTCTAGAACAGAACACATCCGAGGACACTGGATTGTAAACAATCATGCTCCCTGACGCCCCCGAATGCAAGGTGGGCCCGCATCTCAACGTGCGTGTCCTGCTCCTTTGACCTCCTGCAGCAGGACTGCGGGTGCCGCCATGTTGTTTGGGTGACAAAATCACGGCATCATTTTTGCCAGATATTTACAGTCAGTGTTTTAGTGGAGCCACACAAGCCATGCTGACTGCTCACCAACCAAGCCACCAACGTGTGATTCCGTTAGCAACACCGTGTTCAGATCTAGATTATCACAGAGGTCACCAGCTGCGGGGCTGGTTTGAATGCCCGAGGAGACCCACAAAAGAGAGAAAATAAGGAGTTGCTCATATTTACTCAGGAAGACTTTCAAGAAATCCACATCACAGAAGTCAACACTTTGTGCTTGGCATTCTATTTTAGGGTGAAACTGCTCTCCTTCGCACTGCCGGCGGTACCCACACTATGTGAGAGAAGAGAAGAGCCTTTGGAGAAAAAAGAAGGATGAGGGACTAGGAAAGTTTTCCTGCTGATAGAAGCAGGCATGGAATTCTGTCCGCCTGGCTTCTCTGACTCGGCTCCTTGCCTTTCTGAAATGAACATTCTGTGCTAACTTCAGAAAGAATGTGGCAGGGTCGGGGTGGGAAGGTCGGAAACGATAATACTTGGATGCCTAACGCTTTCCTGTCTGAGGACTGACACAGCTGTGACCTCTGCTCAGCTCACCAGCAAGGAACCAGTTTGGCCACATGAAAATGAGCTGTTTCCTCCCTTGGGAGAGAGAAAAGGACATACGAAGCTGTGTCTGATACAAGGAACGTATTATCTAAAGATGGCTAAGAGTAAAGAAACTGGGGAACCAGGAGGATTCATTTATTTCTTTACTATTTTCTTACAACAACACTACCTACAGACAGGTCATATATATTGGGAGGCGCAGAGAAGAACGCTTTCATTATTTCTCTCTCTGAGTGTATGGGTAGCAGAACAGAAACATGAAAAGATGTTAACAAAGCACTTTAAGGTACCCAGTTCCCAAATGTCAAAATGCTTCTAACTGACAAATACTTGACAAGACATCAAAGCCTAAAATTCGGCCTTTTGTTTAGACCCACTGAACGGCAATAAAACCCAGTACGTGATAACGGCCCTATTTCCCCCTAACTAAACAATGACCTCTCCACGCCTCCCCCTCACAGGGCACCCTCCGAGAAACAAAACAGAACGAAACAAAAAAGCCAAAGTGGAATTTTTTTTAACCTCATTATCTCAAGCCTTTCTATCTTGGAGGACAAAAGCATTTATCTTAATCAACAAAAAGGATCCCTTTTCAAAGCCCTGTCCCCCAAACCTTGAGGATATAAATATTTGGACCGCAATTTTATTTTATTTTAATAAAACAATGCTGGCTTCACCGTTAGGAAGAAAACTTGTTTTATATTTCATTATCTCCTTAAGGCCAGCAGATCCTGTTCACCAACCAGACTGCTAGTCCTTTTTTTTTTAACACAAAGGAATTAAAAGAAAAAAAAAAATCTAAAAGTACAATGCCTGCCAACTGCTGTGAGGCCAAATAAACCTGTTCCCCCTAGTCTCCCACCACCTATCTTTGTGGGTGGGATGTCTCTCCTGCACACAGTTCCGTCCAGATAACCTGCTCCATTCCCCCCCCCCCCCCGCCCCGAGTGGCAACACTGATGTCTCAGGACATGACCAGCACCTCTGCTGATTTATTAAAAAATGGGGACGTGACCCAAGGCCAGTCAATGTGCTGCTGGCCAACGTCTATTTGGATCCATCTTCCTGAATACTTGAGGCAAGACCCAGGCTACTGTCAGTTGGTAGCTGGCCCTTGAGTTGAAAGGTCTACTGGTACTAGAGTAACCACACGGGGCTCCAATTCCCTCCAAAGAAAGCCACACTCAAACTGGGAGAAGGAACCAGAATTTTGCAAAAGTACAGAATCACGAAGCCATGGCAGAAACTCCAAGATGTAAGAGTGGCCCCTACAAGGCAGAGGGTAAAAGCTTGTGCCTCACTTACTAGTCACAGTCCTGGTCACGATGGCCTCATCTCAGGGTGTTCTGTCTATGGTTTCTTTCAATTATTCCCCCTACTGGAGCTACTTTAAGTGGGTTTCTGTTTCTGACACCCCAAACAGCCCTAACCAGGACCCCAATCCTATTTCCCCCTCTCCCTTTTCTGTATTCCCTGCCCTTGTTAGGAAAATCTTTGGACTATTTCCCATGTCAGCCAGGTCCATAGCCTTGTTGCCTATGTCTTCTTCAGTTATATTTCTGATATTTATCACATAATTTCAAAACTTCCCCCTTCCCTCTACATCAGCCTTACCCTTAGCTGTGCAATGCTGGGGAGACACGCCTACGGATGGCTCTGATAAGAATGCTGCATTTTTTAGACAGTCCTGGTTAATGGCTCAATTTCACTTCCTTACAAATCCTACCCACGTTCTTGGCTCTGCTTTCTGAAATTATGGGGAAGAAATCTCCTCTTCTTCTACCTCTGCATCTGCTGCATTTTTGATGCCTTACATGTCCCCCCAATTCCCTCTTTCATCTACTATTCCTCCTGAGGTGATTTCAAGGTCCCTCATCCCCTGGTGGATCCTCTTCCTCTGACACTGCCTCCAACCTCATCTCCATTTCTCCACATTCCTACCCACAGTCAAGTGCTCAGCCTAAACCCACCTTCCTATGGCATCTGCCAGACCACACTCAGAGAGAAGCAGCTCCACGTAGGGGTTGGCAATGTGGGTTTGGAATCAGAGAAACCCAGGCTTGGTTTCTGGCTTCAACCTTCATCAACCAAGAATCCCTGGGTGTGTTACCCAATCTCTCCAAACCACGATGTCCTTATGTGTACCATCTTTGTGCAACATACCCAACTCTGTGTTGTTTTGCAACTAAGTTGACCAGATATAGAACACCTATCACACAGGAAGAGCTCAGTCAACGGATTTTTTTGCTTTCATTTCTTCATGTATACAAATTTCTCTTTTCTGAACTTTGGGTAGGTTCAGTGGCTTAGGGCGTGATCTTTGGGATCAGACCCCTTGGCTTGGTAACCGAGTCTGTGACCTTGGGCAAGTTACTACACTGCCGTTGTCTCTCCTCTATAAAAATGGGGGGGTACAAATAGCACCTACCTCATAAGACTGTTGTTCATGAAGATTAAACGAGTTAACACACGTAAAGAGCTCAAAAGAGTTCCTGGCACAAAGCCAGCATCACGGAGGGTAGCTATTATCTCAAGTTTGAATACTTACCAGATACCTGATTTCATGCCTGCAGTTCTCCTCAGCTAGTTAATTTGTGGCTGAGCAACTATGTTTTCTATTTTACAGTTCTTGGGTGCAAAAACATGTTTCTTGGAAAGAATGAAAAGAATCAACGAGAAGCAAAGGATACCCAAAAAAAAAAAAAAAAAAAAAAAAAAATCCTCACCCCGATATACTCTAGCAATGTTAGGTAGTTAAGTCAACACAAAACAAGTAAAATCAGAAGCCCTCTGGGGGCTACATAGCTACCTGATGGTAAGAGATGGGGACAGGCCTCCGGAAGACTATCCACTCCACGATTTCACTGCATGGTGGGGTCGTCAAAGAACCTGGGTACCGGTAATAGCTGCCCAGGGATGCAGGCAGGAGGTCCCGGAGGACGAAAGGATCCAGAAAGGTCTCCTTCTCTGTTTGGGGGAAGAGGGAAAAGAAAAGCACAGTGGTAAGTGGTTCTATGCTGCAGACACACAGCCAAAACCCTCAGCGTGCGGGTGCCACATCACGAGTCTCACATTTGTTTACATCCCGAGAAGCGCTGGCATGTGGTGGCAGGAGAGCCAAGGAAAACAAAGTAGCGCTTCCCAGGGTGTGCTTCGAGACATCGTGCTGCACTGTATTTCATGAAAAATGGGTTCCGCGGTGAACACTGGGCAACACTGCAGGCCCTCCATCGTCCCCCAGGAAACAGACGAAACATCAGCACAGTCAAGTCACTAAGTCCTGCAGGAAAGGAACACACCTGGTTTTGCTTAACCCGCCCCTCTTCAATATATGTTTTTTTCGTTTTCTTAATGTTTTTACTTAATCCATTTTTTTTTTTGGGGTGTGCCACATGGCATGTGGGATCTCAGTTCCCCGACCAGGGATCGAACCCACACCCCTTGCATTGGAAACGCGGAGTCTTAACCACTGGACCACCAGAGAAGTCCACATTGTATTTTAAATATTATTTCGATACATAATCAAAATTAAAATTATTAATGAGGTATTCTGTATACTAATATATATTGTACTGTCCTTTTTAATGTTGATTTAAATTTTAATGTTTATTGTAATATAGTTAATTTACAACGTTGTGTTAGTTTTAGGTGTACAGCAAAGTGACTCGGTTATACTCAATCTTATTTCATCACAGACCCCTTCTCCATCTAATCCTTATGAACTAATAATCAGGTGAACAAACTTTGGGACACTCATGAGAGATTAAGCAGGAAAAGAAAACTGGAAGCCGATGGTAAAGTGTAATTTCAAAGTTGGTTATGTTTCATTATGGTTTCACCCAAGGTTCAAATCAAAGTGAAACCTAACCAAGCCACAGCCCTGAACTTGTAAAATGATGGCCCTGAAAGTAGGCTTCTTCTTTTCCCAAAAGTGGAGGGGTCTTCTGTTAAGTAGAAGAAATGACATTTAAGCTGAGACCCAACAATGGTATCCCACAATAACTCTATGAGGAAAACAAGGAACAGAAGAGGTTAGTTCCTATGTAGCAAAACTAGGATATGAACCCAGACACCTTGATACCAGAGCTTGTACAACTTTGACGCAGCTAAAGAAGCTAAAGTTAACTAGGTGAATATTGAATCATGGGGGCAAAAGAGGAAACGATGATCACGTCAAGCTGTCAGAACAGCATGTGCAAAGGTCCCGAGGCAGGAAGCAACAGCGCAACAGAGATTAGGGCACTATATTACAACACTCCCAATCAGACTCAGTAGATCAATCCAGCAGCTTCTTTCACAAATCAGAGAAGGTTTTAGTCTCCACCTGGGTCTTCAAACATCTAGCCCTGCATTTAAGTCTGGAATTCCTCCCTCATTCCTGTTAGGGATGTAATAAGGCTGTTAGTCCTGCTAATGGCTCCTTGATGGCCTCCTCCATGTGCCCCTGGACATTTCTCAGGGACCTCAAGGCTCCAGGTTACTTCATGGACATACTTGTGACTTACAGGAATGTTATTCCCAGCCTCACGACCTCCTCCCTCCTTCTCCTTCATGCAGAACAACCAGTACAGGTACTTGGGCAAATGTGTATCCTTAGACCCAAGAGTTCTATGTAACTGGGGGTTAAGGCAAAAACCTAACAGAAATCAACTATATTAGAAGAATGAAAATGGCAATTTCCTCTTGGTGGCGATTTGCTGAACAAAACAATATTTATTTAGCTTTTACTATATGCCAGGCACTCTTCTAAGTATTTACATGTCACAGACATCTAAACAGCACATACACTATGTGCCAGGCCCTGTTATAAGAGCTTCACAAAGATTGATTTATTTAATACTTAAAACAATCCCATGAAGTATTACCATCCCCAGTTTACAGAGCTGGAAAGTACCACACCATAGCTGAGTTTGGAATCCAGGCTTTCATTATTCTTAACCCACCACCACACCCTTTCACTTTACAACCCTATGGAGTATGTACTTTGAATACTCCAATTTTCCGGATGTGGAACTTAAGGCACAGAGAGGTTAAATCACGAAGCCTAAGGTCCCAGCAAAGAGGCAGCAGTCATTCGTGAGGCTCAGAAACCTTGGCTGGTTCTCACAACGGTTTTCAATTCATTTTTTTAAAGAGAAGAACTAAGTATTAACTAATAAATGCATCATAGAGTTCTATAATCAAAATGACAAAAGCAGTTTCCGTGGGACTGAAGGCTGGAGATAACAGAATCATCCCCTGGCTCACTGGCAAGTTTGGGCTTTAATTTAACCTGGTTGCCAGCGGCCTAATGATGGGGGAAACCCCTGTAACTGTGCTTGGCTGGGGCTGACTTGGATGGGAGGAGGCACTGTTTGGGCCCATGCTTGCTGCCCTTCCTGGGCTGTTCCAATAGTCAACACAAGGCCCCAAGCACAGGCCCTGACATTACAAACCACAAAATCACCATCTTCATTTCTCCATCGTATCGTAGGTGAAGCCGGCATCACACTGCAGCACACGAACCAGCCTCAGGATCAAGGGCTCCAGACCGAAGGACCGGAAAAATCTTTAGAGTTTTCCCCCAGGGGCCTGACCTGATATTAGGGTTGCAGCTAAGCACAGTGCATGCAGACAGGCAGTGACAAGACAATCCCTGTAAGCCCGTGGCAGCAAAGCCCTCATCTAAAGCACCCACTCGAGGAAGAGGCTGTGGCTTTGAAAAGTATAAAAAGACAAATCAGAAACACCTGCCCCACCAATCCGAGGTGGGTGGATTTTAAAAGGGAATACTGTTTCAGCAGGATCATGACTCTTGTATAAAGTTCTCACATGGGCTCTTGAATTCGGCAGGACTGATGAAAATTGCAGGCATGACCACTGCTTCAAATGCAGAAGGGCTTCTCTCTCCTGGATCAACCCCAGGGCTTCAGACACAGGTTCTGATTTAATCGATAGAAGATGCAATCGGATGAGTGGCGGGGCGCGTAGAGCTGGTGAGGGGGACAGAAACGGAGGGGACTCCATATTTGTTGACTCCACCACCATCACTGCCATTGGATCTCAGGGTGCTGAGACCTGGAAGGGCCTTAGACCACCCTAGGTCAGTGGCTTCTGGAACCAAAGAACCCTTTCTTCAAACCAAAACTTACACAGGAGCCAGGTAACTCAAACAGCCAAAGGGCAGCCACTGGGGTTGAAGCTGAGCTGGGAACCCCAGGGACACTTTGAAAACCACCAACTGAGTCCAATTCTTTAATTTTACAGCTGGGGAAATGGGAAACTAAGGAGAAGTAATGGACCCAAGGTCAAAAACTTAAGGAGAAAAGAGAGACTCGGATGGGGTTCTTTCTTCAAAGATACCACTTAGGCTTTGAAACAGTAAGCCGGGGAGCAGGAAATACCAGGTAACGCTGAAAACCTCATCAGCACCTTCATTTCTCCATCCCTTACAGGCCTTGGTGAAACGAGCAGATTCTCAGCCTGCTGGGCTCAAATCCTAACTCCTCCACCTGTGAACTGTATGATCTTAGTTACTAAAACCTCCTAGGCAGTTGTGAAGATTAAACAGATCAATACAAGGAAGGGGTTCAGAAAGAGCTTGGAACAGAGTAAGCATCTCATAAATAACAGACACGATTCTACTTCTAATTCTTATTACTTGTATTATCACCATTATTATTATTCCCCGAAACTACCAAGACCTAGCCATGTATATCTCACATAGCCATGTACTTCCTGAATGTTCGTGCATATGTTTTATTTTTTAGCTGGATTACTAAATGCCTCAAAGGCATACAAAGCCTGAAAGAGTCTCCATCAACCTGAGCACTGTACGTTAGAGTTTTCTTTGCTGAAGCTCTAGCATGAGCTTCAGAATCAACTGATATTTAAGAGCTGTGTGACCTTAGGGAAAAATCTTAACCTCTCTGAGCTAATTCCCTTATCTGCAAAATGGAATACTGAGACTATTTACCTCTCAGGGGTGTTGTGACAATTAATCAAGCTAATAAATGTGAGGGGCTTAGCATAGTGCCTTGTGAGCCCTGATTTATCAAGGCAAGCACTTGGTCCACTGTGATCTCTGGTCCATCAGAAGCCCTGACTTATCAAGGCAAGCACTCAGCTGAGAGCAGGACAGCTTATTTTGTGTTTTAAGCCAGGGACTAGCAAATGTTTTCTGTAAAGTGCCAGATAGTAAATATTTTAGATTTTACAAGCCAAGAGGCAAAATCAAAGATGTTATATAGGTAGCTATATGACAAACACATTTCCACAACCTTATTAACAATGTTCAAAACGCTAATAACTGAGGACAATTTTAAAAATATACATCTACGGGACTTCCCTGGTGGTCCAGTGGTAAAGAATCCATTTCCCAATGCGAGGGACGCAGGTTGCATCCCTGGTCAGGTAACTAAGATCCCACATGCCGCGGGGCAACTAAACCCACGCGCCACAACTACTGAGCTCACGTGCCTCAACTAGAGACCACATGCCGTCAACTACAGAGCCCATGTACCCTGGAGCCTGCGCGCCACAACTAGAGAGAGAAAACCCGCAGGCCACAACTAGAGAGAAGCCCGAGTGTCGCAATAAAGGATCCCGCATGCTGCAACCATGACCTGACCCAGCCAAAAATAAATAAATAAATACATAGATAGATAGATAAAGTAAAATATAAAAAAAAATACATCTACTAATGAGAAGAATGGGATTCTCTTGGGTGGGGGTGGGGGGACTGCAGGAAGATTATTTCACTTAATTAGGGTTGACATACAAAAACCATTCTTAGCTCAGGAGCTATATAAAAACTGTGAAATGGATTTGGCCATGGGGCCACACTGTGCCCTCCCAATTTCAAGCCAAGTATTGGAGGGTCGGGATTAGTGTTAGAAGGTCATCTTGAGAGCCACAGCAAGAATTGGGGGTGGGGTATGCCACATTCTCAGGGGCCTCCGTTGCTAACGATAATTTCTTTTATGCACGTGCATTACAGAATTAACTCCTGAGTTGCTTCCTTTCTCCCTTGACTTTTCTAAGTGCAACTTCAACATTAATTTCTGCTGATCTTTCTAAAAATTCCATTTCCTGCTCAGTCCCACAGGAGTGCTCCACTGGCGTAAGGGGTGCTCATAAGGCTTGTTAGAAATAATTTTAGAAATGGTACCCCTGTATTTCTGGCACTGCCCACAAAATCCGCATCAGCCACAAGGCACTCAGCTGGCTGGACCCAAGACTGTACTTTCCGAGTTCAGCTGCTGGGAGGAAGGAAGAATGTACTTTTCTACTAAAAGCTTAAACTCTCCCACTAAGAAAATCTTCATACATGTGCATGTTATAAAGTGGAGGGGCTGCTCCCAGGCCCCTGGAGTTGAATCCTAACTTGGTCTACTTAAAGGTCTGACCAAAGACAAGGTACTTAACCTCTCTGTCACTGTTTCCTCGTCTGTAAAATGGGATAATAATAATGACCTTATCTGGAGGTTTCTCTTATCAGGAGAGTAGTGCGTGAATTAACATGAGTTAAGGGCTTAGGAGAGTGTCTGGCACTGAATAAGCACAGGTAAGTACTTGTTAGATGAATCCTATTATAAAAGGGCGGTTTGACGCCAAAGCCATCCTGATCAGAGCGCTCTTTTTTTTTTTTTCCTTGTAGTTTTATTGAAATACAATCGACATACCATATAAGGTGTACAGCATAATGATTTGACTTACACACATCATGAAATGAGTAACATAATAAGTGTATTGAATATCCATCATCTCATAGAGATACAAAATTAAATAAATAGAAAAGAAATATTTTTCCTTGTGTCCAATAGCTTTTAGTAGAAGACTTAAAGCAAAGCCAAGCTTAAAAGGGTATACTAGGCTGTCAGTTTTCTTTGTGTTATCCTTAAAACTTTCTTGTTGTACATTTTGCTGGAACTTCTTAAAACAGTATCCTGTGATTGAACTCCTTCAACCTCAAATTTACCGTCTTTATACTTAACCAATGATATGTTATTTATATACTCTTTTGGAAACATAACATATACTGTAGATAATTATAGCAAAAGTGTAATGGGTAGCAGAAGATATTGCCAAACCAAGGTTCTGGAGACCAAATGAAATAAACACAGAACATGTGCCTATACAGATCACAGTGCTAAGAAATACACAGAAAAGTAAGTAAAAGAGGAACTAAAAGTTTTTAAAAGAACTGTCTGCTACTTTTTGTCTTATCTACTAGTGTTTTTCCCCCTTTTTTTTTTACATTTTTATTATTATTATTTATTTATTATTTATTTTTACTCTTTTGGGGGTACACCAGGTTCAACCATCCGCCTTTATACACATATCCCTGCATGTGATCAGAGCACTCTTCTTCCAACTTTTATCCTAATTAGTAATTTGAATTCAAAACATTCCTATCCCAGACACTTAACTGGTTGAGAAAAATATTTGAAACACTACTTCTCCCACCATTCATTCCATTACACCATAATAAGCAGGTACCGTGCATTACAAGATAAAAGAATTGAAAACGAATGAATCTCATATTCCACTTTCAAGGATCCCAGTGCTGTATGCAGACAATATTATATTTTAATAATTAATAGTTCATCAAAGAAAAAGATGAGGAACAGGGATGCGAAATTCAAAGTTATTCAAATTGCAAAAATGAATAATGTATGACTTTTATATTAAATACACACTTGTGTTAAGTAGTCTACATTTCACCCAACTCTGTCTTTCACTTTTAAGCATTTTGAACGACAATATGAATAATCAGTTAGGGGAGGTTTAGTTAGAAAAAGAAATACCTTATTTGAATGCAAACAGAGTATCTCCAGAGATGATTAAATTTTTCTTATCAATTAGAAAATTTTGTATGAGGGCTTTAAAGTCATGGTCAACCATTAAACCCAGAGCGGCCCAGTTATCCTTGCAGTTTCCTTTCAACATTAAATTATATCTGGCTCGATTCTGTTCAATTTCTTATTTCTGATAGCAGTGCCAGGAGGCAATCTTTAATTAAAGAAAATTTGAAAGATTCAAACATGCATAATTGGATTAAAAATGTGATCATTAAAACATTAGATGATAATCATTGATTGCATTTTTCAGTGTGTTAATAACCTGATACTTTCAATGCTTTGGTTATATAGGAAAAGAGAAAGCCTTTATAAAATAGGATGATCAACACAGATGAGAACGATACAGTAATCAAGAAATATGGAATTATACTGAAAACATATACACACACCCCCTCAATGAACAAAGTATTTCATTTGAAAGTATATGGACAAAATGTGGTGCTCTCTAGGGGAAGAAAACCAGTCCTATCCCCCAAACAAGGAATCAACCAATTTTAGGGAAGTATATAAAATAAATTAAGAACAGAAAGTCCAACTTTTGGTATGTAGCCCAATGACTGGTTTATTCGGGGTTTCCCCAAACTTTTTATAAGGAAACACTATTGATTTTTCCTTAAAAGCTTAAAATCACTGGGGTAGGACTGGTCTTCTGCTTCATATTGGGGAAGGTAGGGAGAATGACAGTGGAAAAAACCTGGGGATTAGGTCATGATAAATGGGAGATTTATGACCGTGCTGCTCAAATTTAATGTGTATGCAAATCACTTGGGAAGCTTGTTAAACTGTAGATTCTGATCCAGTAGGTTTGGGATGGGGACTGAGATTCTGCATTTTTAATAATGCTGATCACACTTGAGAAGCTAGTTTCTACGAGGACTGTGTCAGTGGGCTCCCCCACTTCTGCAGCCTCATCCACTGCTACTTTCTGACTCTTCGGTCCAGCCATGCTGACCTCTTGGCTGTCCCATGATCACACTACCCCAGGACCTTTGCACTGGCTCTTCACTCTGCCTGGAACATGTTTTTCACTGCTCTATTCATGGCTGGTTTGGAACCAAATGCCTTTCAGCTACTAACAACTTAGTCGTATTTGAATGACATATTTCTCAATGAGGAGACTCTCCCCTGACCACTGTTTTGAAAGTAGTGTTTTAACGGCAGGCTCCTTGAGATGGAAGCATGTGATTGAAAAACCTGAAGATGGAAACATGCCAGGTGACGACTGGGGTAGAACATTCCAGGCAGAAAGAAAAGCTACTGCAAAGGGGTTCTGCCTGGTGTGTGGCTAAAGTGAAGTGGAGCAAAGGGAAAGTGAAGGAAAAGTCCCAGGGCCCCGAATCTGACAGCTCTAGGGGGAAAGACTCAGCTGCTCGTTAAGGATAATCTGGAATTTGGCTAAAAATTGTGAAGAGGGCAAAACACCAGATACAGAGTCAGCAGCTCTGGGTTAAGCCTGGACTATGCACGAATGGGCTGTATAGTCTGGGAGGGACAAGCTGGTGACAGAAGGGCCTGATCAACAGAAACAGGAGATGGGACGTCTGGATGGAAAGAAAGAGCCTGAGGGCCAGAACCCAGGGACTTCAGGAGCTTGGCATCTAGAAGCCACCAGGGAGGTCAGAGAGCATTACGTTATAATTAAGATGGCGGCAGAGGGAGTCAAGGAACTAATGTTTTGACCTAAACATAAGAAATGAAACTTGCTCTATCTTACTGGATGCTGACTATCAGACACGTCCTCTCTCTCTCTCTCTCTCTCATCAATAAGAAGGATGAAATGGCAAAGGCAGAGTAATGAAGTAGGGCTGCACCGTTTTCAAGGTGTAGTTATCTGCAAGGTTTCATGACAGATGATTTTTTTTTTAAAGTGTTTTTTTGATGTGGACCATTTGTAAAGTCTTTATTGAACTTATTACAATATTGCTTCTGTTTTATGTTTTCGTTTTTTGGCCACGAGGCACGTGGGATCTTAGCTCCCTGACCAGGGATTGAACCCGCACCCCATGCACTGGAAAGCAAAGTCTTAACCACCGGACCACCAGGGAAGTCCCGTGACAGATGACCTTAAGGAACAAGCACTCCACTGCAGTTACAACAAGGGGATCCTGCGGAGGGCACCCAAGAAGCACAGAGAACTGCGGGGTTCCAAAGAGTTTCAAAGGATGCTAGTTCTATTTCATTTACAAATAAGGAAAATGAGGTCCAGAGAGGGAAGGTGACTGAAGCAGGATCACACAGTGAGGTGGAGAGGCAGTCTGGGTATCCTTTTCTACCACCTGATTCCACGTCCCTGGGCCCCGGATTCCTCGCCTGCAGCGGACAGAAACATGACCAAGTGAGGAAATCTCTCTGAAGACTGAAGAACTCATTTAGCTTTTTAAACAGGAATCTAATCCTGGCACTGCCCAGCTCAGAACCGTCCAGGGGCTTCTCACTTCATTTAGAATGAAATCCAAGCTTCTCAGCATGGCCATGAGGCCCTCCACCACCTGACTCTGCAGCCTGTCTTCTCTCCACCCTCCGCATGGCTGACCATGACCTTCCTCCTCACCTTTCTGCTCCCTTGGCCTAGAACGCCCGCCCCACCCCCACCCCCACCCCATATGGGTGATTCCTTTTCCCTCTTCAGATCTCAGTTCATCTCCTGAGAACCGACCCTGAGTGCCCCACCTCAGGATGTTCCTGCTGCTATTAACCATCTACATCACACTGCTTCATTTCCTTCCCAGATGTGTTCACTTCGCTACTATCTCCCCCAAGAGCCGGATAATTCCACAGGAGCAAACACTTTGCCTTCTTTGTTCACCCTGTCTATCCATCAACTAAAGACACTGCCAGGAACGTAGCAGATGCCCAACCACTGTGAAAAGGGAGTGAAGGAACAAACACAGCAATTGGTATATTTAAAATAACTAATAAATCCTAGGTCTCTTCGTATCCATGTCATCAATTGTAAGACGCATCAGTACTGCAATTGCCACTAATAAAGGCAACAAGTTGCTAATTGAGCAATGATACAGTATCCCCTGGAAGGTGCATCCTAATTTTAGGGTTGTTAAAATATGAAGAAATGGAAAAAAGCTGTAACTATGCGTAGTGATGGATGTGAACTACACGTGTGATCTCATTTTGCAATAGAGACATATCAAATCATTATACTGTACACCTGAAACTAACATAATGCTATATCAATTACATCTCAATAAAAATATGAAGACATGAGAGTTGCAGAACGGATGAAACAGGATATTGATATAATTCAACAGGATTCACACCGAAGATCCCCACCAGCTTTCTGGGTCTACGAGAAGAGCTGGGTCCAGAGCTTGTTTTGTGACCACAGTGCGGGACGCTCACAGGGCCAGGTGGCCGAAGACTCCCATCTGCTACACTGACTGCATGCTCTGGCCTGAGTTTCCCCTCCACTGATCTGAACCCCAGACTCCACTCCACACTGTGGATGTTTTGTAGTTCATGTTTTTCTACTGCTTCGCATTTATGATGCGTGAAGCTGGTGCCAGGCGCTGCTGCCGTCTTTCCTTCAATGAGGCCTCACAACCCTGTGAAGTTGGTATCAACAACCTGATGAGGGCTGAGACCTCGCCAATGGTCATAGCTGTCCAGATCTGGTCTCCCTTACACTCTGTGTAACTGGTTAATAGCAATGTTTTTTTGTAGCAGACTGGAAGCTCCACTACATCAAGACTGCAGCTCTTTACTGTATCCCCAGGGCCCAGGACACTGCCTGAGAGAGTAGGTCCTTTATACACGGCTGAAAAAATTGATCGAACCAAGCCACTAAGTAGCTCTAAGTCAGAAGTGACGAAACTGTGGCCCAGAGGCCAAATCCAGCCTAGACCCTGTTTTTGTAAATAAAACTTTATTGGAACACAGCCATGCCATTGTCTACAGCCCCTTTCAGGCTACAGCTGCACAGCTGGGTCACTGCAGCACAGAACGGATGGTCGGCAGAGCCTGAAATCTTTGCCAGCAGTCCCTTTACTGAGAAAGTTTGCTGACACCTGCTCCTCTGTGAAGGGCAGGGTATTCAGAAGGGGTGGCCACAAGGAATACTACTCAAGCATGAAGGGAGAAAACTACATGCGGCTGTAGAGAGGTGTGGAGCTCATTTCTGCCTCTGAAACACTCTCCACCAGTGAATTTAATACACACCCCTTGGCCTTCCCCATGGGCACAGTCCAGAGAAACTCCGAGAGGCCCCCATCATGGCATCTTACTGCAGGGTCTGAGCAAGGGTGGCTGGAGTAGGAAAGAGCTCACCTGACTAATCAGACTCCTGTATTCAAGGACCCAGGGTGGCACTCCAAGGTCATGAAATAGCCAACTCTACCCAGGTTCAAAGACCTTGAGCCGCCCTGAGTTCACTGGTGGTTTCAGGTGGCCAAATGCAGGACTTTGATTTAAGGGTTGATGTTTGAATGAAGTACATGTTGACATTAACATTTCCAAAGAGAAACTGCACGAAGAGCACAGACTCTTGTCAACAATTAAGGAAATGCACACGACATTTAAATTATACAGTTATAAAGTGACAAAAACCCAGGAGTATCACCAAACAGTTCCGTAGCTAGCCTCCTTCCCCTACGTGGCTCTGGTGGCCATTACTGACATGGTGTGTACATTCTTTCAGCTGCCTTTTGATGCTCAGTCAATGACCTAATTCACAGAGGAGAAACCCAGGCAGAAACCCAGAGTTAAGCGATTTTGACCATAATGAGGAAGACAGTCAATGCTGGAAATGGAAACTGGTCTAGCAGAATGCATCTGAGTCCAATATAACCGGGTTCAAGTTCAAATCACTGCTCCACTGCCGTGAGCTGGGACCAATGAGCCAATATCTATGAACCTCAGTTTACATCTGTAGCATGGATTAAGAATTCTTATCTCCCTGGGCTACTGCTGAGATTAAATGAGACTCTACGCATAGAACATCCAAGCAGAGCTAGGCGCACAGCCAAGGGATAACAGATGAAAGGTTACTGTTTCTTCTTTCACCCTCTTTCTGGTCCCCAGTCCATTACCCGATCCCCCGATCTCAAAGGGCCTGGCTACCCCACATCATCTTTGTGACCATTTTCTCCATCCCTTCATTTTATTTTTGTACAACGCAGCTAAGTCAAGCAACATACATTCTATTTCAGCAGCCAGGTAGCGATGGGGCAGAACGTAGAGCTCCATCATCATCTCCTGTCACCTCATGGCCTCCATCATACTCATAACAACAAGTAACAACAATAACGTGGTGGGGGTGGGGGATGGCAGTGATAACAGCTGACACTGGGTGCTGACCACGTGGCAGGCACGCGTATGGACAGTAAGTCACGAACTTCTCCAGACAAACCAATAAGGTTGGTATTACTACTACAGCTTTATACGGTTAAGAAAATGGACCCATGAAGAGGTGAAGCAACCTGTGCAGGTCGTACAACCAGTCAAAAGCAGAACTGGTATTCAAACCCAGAGCCTGTGCCCTTGGCCACCACCTGACCCCGATTCTCCTATACCAAGGTGACGTGCACAGAGCGGGTAAGAAGGTCACAGCAGGCAGCCCCAAGCGCTTTAGCAAGCACGTTCGCAGTACAGTTTAAGCTCTCTCTTTGCTTGCCACACCCCAGTGAAACCACCGGGAACAGGGCATTTCCCCGGGCTCCTATAGTCCTGCTCACATGATGACATATTGACAAAGAAGGCTGGCTGAAGAACCAGCCTCAAATTCAAATCTAACCTAAAAGGAATCCCTTTGGAAGCCTTTTTCTGACTTACCATGATGGTTAACAACCCTGCCAGTGGTCAGATAGAAGCCCCACAGCATCCCATTTCCTGCCTTTGGCTAAGAAAAGAAGTGGAAATAGCCCACATCTATGGTGGTGGTTCCGACACACCGAAATCCAGGAAGCGGTGGAAATGGCTTAAGTGCGCCTGTTCCTAGAAGATTTTGAGATCAAAAGGGTTGAGATAAGCAACCGGCCTCCCTGGATGCATAACAGATGTGAGCCAATTAGTCACGACCAGGGTGTTGCATGTTTATAGCACACATCAGGAAAGTCCCGTGTAATTAGATGCTGGAAACATAAACTTCAAAGGGGAAATTGTGTCGCGTGTTAAGATGTTCAAAACTATCAGTGGCCTGTACGTGATATAGCATTGGGTTTCCCATTGAAAAGGGAAACATTTTGAATGATTTCTTTCTTGAAGGTTAACATTAAAACAGAACCCTGTTTAATTCCATTGAAATATATTTGGATGACATGGCAATTTGGGCAAAATCATAGCTGAAGCCCATCCCTGTAAAGTGTATCAAATGGTTAAGCAGTGACCTGACTGGGGTATTTACATTGTCCCAAAATAGACATACCACTGTATGAAGGCAACGCTATTCGTAGACCTACAATAGCTACCATTTAGACAAGGCAGGATTGACACACTAATTCTGTAAAGAACCACATAGTAAATACTTAAGGCTTTGCAGGCCAGAGAGTCTCTGTCACAACTACTCTGCTGTTACAGTGTAAAAGCAGTCATAGACACTAAGTAAATGAATGGGCGTGGCTGTGTTCCAATAAAACTTTATTTACAAAAACAGGCAGTGCGCCAGACTGGCCTGGCCCACAGACTGTATTTCCTGAGCTCTGATTTCAAGGACAGTGGACACACACCAGGCACCCTTCCTTCTCAGTACTTTCCCTGTCTTAAAGCATTTACCATTAATACCCACAAGGCAGATACTTTCATAATCCCCATTTTCCCAGGCGGGAACCTCAGGGACAAAGAGACCCAACAATTTGTACAGGATCACACAGCTCCCAAGCTGGAGAGCCAGCATTCAAACACATGACAGCCTGAACTCTGAAGTGCTGGTCTAGATTCCTTGTTCAGTAAGTGTTCCTAAGGGTCAGATTTCGAGTGAAAAATAACAAAATTCCATTTCTCTCAAAATATTCCATAATGCAGACTTCTCATAAAAATCCATTTCAAAGTTCCAACTGCTTTAGTGTGTGAACACATGAGATGACTCTGCAGGCAAACAACAGTCTCTTTGACCTTCAGAACTAAGAATGGCATGGCCCTGAAAAAAAAAAATTCCTCATGAGATTAAAAATTTTCCAAAGGCAGAGGAAATCGTGTTGATGATCTTACCCTCAACACCGAAACTAGCACTGATTAGGCATGTGATGGATGGAAGGATGGATGGACTCTGTGATCAAAGGGGCTTAAAGTCCACTTACACAAAACAGGCAAGAATCCCTCAAACCCCATCAACTCATCTCTGCCCAGCCTTCTTTTGTTGCTGGATTATAATAACACAGACAGCCATTTCTGCCTAATAGTTTACTTTGTTCCAAATGTCCCTGGTGCTAGGATTTGTCTTCTTTCAAAGTCCACGCAAGATATTTTTCAGATGCTTCAGCCATTTAGTCTTAGAAAGTTCACGCTGAGATCTTACTTCCAGAGACAATGAAAATGGTGCTAGAGTGATGATGAGAGTGTGGTCCTCTTAAGTATTTCTTCACTTGCCACTTCAAATCTTTACGGTGAGCCTCAATCAATCAAAAGACACAAATGGTAACCCTGGCCAAGAACAGAGCGAGAGATGGCCTGGGAGTAACGAGTCAGTCTGAAGTCATGAAAACCTTGGCTTAAGTCACCTAGACACTGCCTGCCTTACTTGCCTTTCTGTATAATGGGGGACATGAAAGCTGTATCTCAGAGGCTTTCTGGAGGATTCAGTGATACCTGCCGGGCTAATTACACCCTGACCTGATGCAGAGCCAGGATGCACCAACACAGCAGCAGTGAGGAGCCTTTGTTTTCAGACCTGTCACCTGTCACCCTATCCCCTTGGTTTCTGATTTCTTTTTTCTAAATTCTACAAGGAAGTATTGGCTTACAAAGTCATCACTTAATGATACAATCCCAAGGCAGCCACAGTTCTTTCTTTGGTCTGCAATCAATTTGTAGCGAGAACACACAACCTCTCAGGGGTACTTATGATAAAAAGTTTGTAAAATAAACTGTTGTCACTTTCCTCTTTGTTTGCTGTGAGGCCACTCGGTACTTGAGGTGTCCCAGAGGAAAGCACTGCCTGAATCTCTGACTTTCTAACGCTCATCACTGTCTTGACTGTGACATGTAACACACACGCAGAAAGGTGCACAAACATAAATGTACTGTTGACCAATAATCCTAACGTGAACCCTGGAGTGACCATCGCTCCAAACGGTGGACACCTGCCACCGCTCTGGGCTCAGGTGTTCACCACATTCCCACGCAACCTCAAGAATTAACCACCATCCTCTGTTTTCAAATAATCATTACTTCGCTTTTCTTGCAGTTTTACCACCTGCACGTGCACTCCTAAAGAACAGAGGTCAGGTTTTCCCATTTTTTGAACATTTGAAGAATATCTTCTGTATTCTTTAGGCCTTTGCCATCACTTTACAGTTTTCAGATGCGCCCATGTTCGTGCAAGTCACAAGATTCCATGCACTTCCACTGGGGTGAATTGTTTTGTTGCATGACTATGCTTCGCTGTATTTATCCAGCTTGCGAACAGCAGGCACCAGAGGCATTTCTGGGTTTGGGCAGTTAGGAGAAACAGTGCCACAGACGTTCTCGTACACAGCTCCTGGTGCACTTTTATCTGAGTTTTTCTAGAGGACATGCATAGCAGTGCGACTACTGAATCAATTTGACTAGACACGGCCAAACTATTGCCAGAAAATCTGAGCGTTCCCAGCATTCATATCCTTGCCAACACTTGACACTGTCAGGACTTAATATTTGACTATCTGGTGTGCGATGCTAGATTATTTTTGAGCTTTGTGAATGTATTATCTTTGAGAAATTACTGTATAATATACATGGGCCACTCTTTAGTTTGCAAATAGTCAACCGCACAAATCTAAGGGGACAGTGTGGTAAATGTTCATATTATATTTATGTAAATCTAATCATCCTCCAGATCAAGATACATACATATATATATATATATTTTATTGCCCAGGAAGATTCCCTTGAGCCCCTTCTCGTTCAGTGCACATGCCCTCTCACCCCATCACTCTGACTCTTATCACTATAGATAAGCTTTGTCTGGTTTTGAACTCTGCATAAAAAGAACCGTGCAGTAAGTACTCTTTTGTTGTTGTGTAAATCAAGTTCATCATTTTACACTGCTGCCCAGACATAGAGAATGGACTTGAGGACGGGGCAGGGGACTGGTATGTAGTGAGAGAGTAGCCCTCACATGTATATACTACCAACTGTAAAATAGATGGCTAGTGGGAAGCTGCTGCAGGGCACAGGGAGATCGGCTCCGTGCTTTGTGACGACCTGGAGGGGTGGCATGGGGGGGGTGAGAGGGAGGCTCAAGAGGGAGGCGATATGGGGATATATGTATACATACAGCTGATTCACTGTGTTGTACAGCAGAAACGAACACAACATGGTAAAACAATTATACTCCAATAAATATGAAAACGGGGGAAGGAAACGGAAAACAAAATAAACTGCTGCCCACTATGCCCTCTTATGAATACACTAGAACTTGAAGATCTAGGCTTCCCTTGGTGGACACCTGGGCTGTTTCCACTTTGCGGCTATCACACACAAAGCTCCTGTGTACAGGACTTCTTGTAGCCGCTTCTCTCAGGTTTATACCTACACGTGGAACTGCAGCTCAGAGGGTGCGGCACATGTGTAACTTTGGCAGCAATGGCTACATGGCTTTTGAAAAGGTCGCGCCACCTGCATCCCCACAGTGTCGTCCTGGAGTGCCAGCAGTGCCATGCCCCAGAGCTGGTTTCTTTTAAAATCATGGATTTGTGGTCAGTGATGCAGTGGCCATTGACAAGACAAAGCCTACCCACTGCCTTAGAAGGAATTCAGGTTGTTCCATGACTAGCGTCTCTTCCCGGTTAGTCTTGATTATAGAAACCTCAATCCTAGCAGGTGGGATGTGGAAAAAAGAACAGATAGGGACACACCAGCTTTCACCACCAAATGAAAACACTTGGCTGGGTAGTCACATATATTTGCAGATTTACTTTATTACCTCCCTTTCTGCTAGATGCCTGGTTTGAATCTAGCTATTCTAGGGCTTTGTCCATAGATCTGGTGAGTTGATGATGACTGTCCCAGGGCAGGGGGAGAAGATGGGTAGAAAATTCCCCCAAAGTGAGCCCAGTGAATAAACTAGTCAACTGGGTGAGGTATTCTGCAAAGAAAGTTTTGATCTTTCATAGACCCAACTTCTATTGGTGAGTTTTAACAGAAAAAGCTTGCAAGAGCCTCATTTTGTGACATCACTACAAGGGCGTTCTCAGGTGATAATGTATTTGTACTTTCACTGATAAGCTTCTCAGAAGAGCCTGGGGAGAGAGGATAGGGAGAAGAGCCATCTCACTCTGACTGGTGTCTGAGGCAATTTCTAACTGACCCCCTTACATTTCCTGTGAAGGAGGAGGATACCTTCCTGCTCACTAAGGTACTACGTTCAGCAGAAGAGGAAATGACAGCAAGCAAAGGGATGAGAAAAGAGGGACAGGGACCTCCCTGGTGGTGCAGTGGTTCAGAATCCGCCTTCCAATGGAGGGGATGCAGGTTCGATCTCTGGTCGGGGAGCTAACATCCCACATGCCATGTGGCAACTAAACCCACATGCTGCGACTACTGAGCACGTGAGCCACAGCTAGAGAGCCCGAGGGCCACACTACAGAGCCTGCCCACCACAACTGGAGAGAAGCCCGTACGCTACAACAAAGAGCCTGTGCACGGCAACTAAGACCCAATGCAGCCAATAAATAAATAAATACATACATACATACATACATACATAAAAAGAAAGGCAAAAAGAAAAGAGGGACGGATAGTCAAACAATCGCTACTAGCAAGTTCCCTTCCAAAAACCAAAACTGGATCTTTCTTAGAAGACTGACATGAGGGGGTGGTTCATTTCCATGCCTTTCTGACAGCATTCTAGAATAGGTGCATGTACATACAGCCTGCTGGATTTTCTTTGGGTGGATATGATGAAACAGAATAGAAAGTAGATAATCCAAAAACTTGAAAGAAAAATAATATACCCTTTTTGACTGAGAGAGGACATATATAATGTACATCTCTGAGCATTGGTCAATTGGGTACAAACTACTTATAAAGGAATTGGTACATTTTTATACCAATTCACATGTAAGTTTTTTTTTTGGATGGGTTTTGAAAAAATTTGAATTACACTAGGTTCTTTGAAACCAATATTTCTATCAGGTGTGGCTACTTGCAAGTCCTGGTTCTTATATACAAAAAGCATTGTGAATGAATGGGTCAGAGCAATGAATAAGATTCACAAGTTCTTTCCTCTCTAGGGGATGCTTGGTGGTAGTGTAAATAAAATCCCCGATTAGATACATTTTAGTGCTTCCATCTATGGCCCAATGGACAGACAGGACCAGAATCAATGGCAAATCACCTCTCTTCATTCTATTTATATTTCTTCATGCCTGAGTTTGTAAAAATCACAACTTACATAGAAAAATGAACACCTAAGAAAGATCACTTTCTGCTGCCAAGAGGTTTCTAGCTCTCTCTCCCCAGCACAAGAGAAGCAAAGCCCCGGAGCTCAGAGTCTCGAACATGCCACCTTTGTGCTGGCGCTGTTGGGGACCTTATGCTCCCTTCTCTGCCTGGACAATCTCTATGCACTCTTTCTGTCTTAATGGTCACTTTGCGATGCCCACTCTGTACCCCAAAGTCTGAGTTAAATCTACTGTTCCCCACTCTTTTAATGTAATTACATGCTTAACCATATGTCTCTCCCAAGTGTCTATCAACTCAAGGAGGACTGGTCCGTACTGGCTGTGCTTTCTCTCTGCCTAGGTTCATGGTGTGCTTAGACTAGGCACTTCATAACCATGCACGAAAACAAGCAGTGTCTCTAAGAAGCTCTGAGCATTTGAAAAGTGAGAGGACCACGTCATCAACTTTTAGGCAAGGTGACGCGGCAAATGTCTTTGGAAGGAAGATGTGAACCTCTGGGCCAGCCACGGGAGGCACCCCTAAGATCTTCCTTCTAGAGACAAGCTGCAGTGAGGAGGCTTGTTAGCTGCTGTGCGTTCAGGCGGCACCTCGGTGCTCGTAGGGAGGCTGCTTGCACTGGGATGCTCTAGCCAACGACCACACCTGGTAGGGCTGGGCCACTCCTGCCCAACAGAGGACTCCTCTCTTGGGCAGTCTTGGCTCTGGGGTTCTCCAATGGCCGAACTGAGACTTTCTTGGAGCTGCCTTCAGCCAGTCCTCCTAGCTTCCCTGTCTTCAGAGGTGTCAGACCTGCACTGGGGTCCCAGTGCTCTCCCCACCCACTGCTGCTCCCCCTCTTCTTTATCCTTCCCTGGCAGTCCCTCCCTGACCAAAAGCTCGCCTGCACTTAGAACTCCATCTTGGTGTCCTGTTCACAGAGGACCCTAGTGACCAAAGGCCAATGGTTGGCTGGTGGGACCAGATTCCTCATTGTCATTTCAGCTAAAGGAACACAGAAGATTCTTCCTATTAAAAAAAAAAAACACAGTCACTTAATGAGGAATTAATATTCTAAGATATGATTCCCAGAGCTGAAGACATAAAAGCCAACTGTGAACTGGAACAGAAACCCATATTGATTTTTTCTTTGTACGCATCTCTATCATCGTTCCCAAGCCAGGGATTCTGTGAAGGGCATGACTGTTTATGTCCCATCACATTAACAGATCATTCAAATCCCTCATCAGACCTTCAAATGAAAACGCTTCTAGTTTCAACCAAAGGGGTTTTTTTTTTTTAAAGCAATTTTAGATGTTCATTCTCTTTTGGAAGAATGACAGAAGTGACGAGATGAGGGTTATCAAAACGACTCAGCAATGACCCCCGAAATGCGGGCAGAATCAAGTTTCCAAGACATTATCATACTTCTTTCTCTTCCCCATCAAAGCAAAGCCCATGAGGCCTGTAGTCCTCCTCCTCTTCTTCCAATTTTATATTTTGATATTTTCCACCTATTTCTATCTTTACTCAACACACTCACTTGGATAATTGTACTGAGCATCTATTAGTTGTTAAAGCCAGGTGGATTCTGCCCTCATGAAACTTACACTTTAGTAGGTAATATAGGAGTAAATATACAAATAAGGTTATTTCAGATACTTTTAAGTACTTCAAAGAACGAAACCTAAGATGATGTGACAAGGAGTGATGGGCATTGGAGAGAAGGTGGGGAACTGGATAGAATAATTATGAAGGAATTGTCTGAGGAGGTAAGATCCAAACTGAGACCTGAAATAGAGGGAGACAGCCTTGCTCTGAGCTGAGGGAAAAACCCTTCTAGCAGAGGAAACAGAAATAGCAGATGCAGAGGCTGGAAAGGGTAACATTCCGAGCAGGCTGGAGGGAGAGGGGTGGTACTCACTTCCCTTCTGGGTCCTTGAGGGCTGGCCTGTGTCTGTCTTCACCAGGGATCACACCTAGCGGGTGTGCAACACTTCAGCTGAATAAAGAAGTGAACCTTCTCAGAGAGGCTAAAGAGACAGCCGTAGTTCCAGCTAGTGAGTGGCAAAGCCAAGATCCCCACTGCAGCCTGTACGGCTCCAAAGCCCACGCTCTTTCCACCTTAAGGCCCTGATAACGTCTGCACTGGCGCGTGGAGGGAATTCTCTCCCAGAATTGCTGGGACTTCCTCTCAGGCTAGGTTGCTCTCTTTGCAGAAGCGACTCTGCAGTTCCTCACCTCAGCTCGGCACACAACTGGCGGCCCTTTGTGCTGTAAGTTTCTTAACATGATCAGAATAAAAGCCAGACATCAGAAACCTTGATCTGAGCTCTGGAACGGGGCACGAGAAATAATTCAAGGAAGCCCCTGGGCGATGCCAGCTGCAAGAGCCCAAACCAAGAGCAGACTTTTACCAGAAGACTAAAGTTTAATCAAACATACCCACAAATAGGAATGCTCATGTCTTCCTGTCAAATATCAATGATTAATGAATACGTTCACTTGTGTATTAAAGAAAAAATATGCCCACCCCTCCCAGGGGATAACTATTTATCCTTTATATTGAAATAAATGTTCAGTTCTAAAAATTCAAAAAAAAAAAAAAAAAAAGTGAACTTCCTTTGCAGGTAACTATTTGTTGCAGGTTTCCTCTGACATTTCAATTAGGAGGTAGAGTTAGAGTTGACACCACATCCTGGGCATCTCTGCCATCCTCCCAGTAACAGGTACCACATCCCTACATATAATGACCTCTTAGAGGCTAATTGTGGATAATGAGGGAGGATAACACGATTATGCCGGCACACAGCTCATGAACCAACTGATCACAACACAGCGAGTTTACTGAGATTAGGGGATCTGTGGGCTAAAGGAAGCCCACGGCTTCTGTTTAACATATGGAGTCTCCTGCAATGATCATTGTGGAAATGAGATTACAAAGACCCACTCAAATGCCATAGCTAAAGGAGCACTTCCTCTTAGCCTGAAGAAGAGGTACCTGTTTTCAAGATTCTACAACTCTCTGTGGGGTGATTGTGTTCAAATAGGAAGAAGCGTCAGGGGGGAAGAAGATCTATCCATCATTTAGTACATGTCAAAACCCCGAACTCATAATCTACACTATGGACTGCAATTTCAAGAAGGTGTCTAATCAATTAGGAGTTCCAGGGGATCTTCCGGGAAAGAGCTCAGAGAACACAGCGTGTTGCCCATAACAGCAACCTTCTGTGGGCTTCCGAGGCTTCCCAGAGTACAGTGCAAATTTCCCACACCCACCACTACGGCTACCAACATCAAATCACAAAGGAACAGACAGCCCACGTTTTGGCAAAGGTGTTTTCTTCCTTAGGGGAAGTGTCCATACCACCCACTTTCCAGCTCTGTGTAAGGGGTTTTCTTTAGAGGCACAAACTGAAATGGAGAAGAGATGGACACTTCCTACAGTGAAGACCTCGAGGGGGGTGTTTTCAGTCATCTAATATTTCTACTTTCACTAGGTTTATAACTGTTACCTGCTGCATGATCGAACAGTTGTAAGAGCAGATCAATGAATCCAAAATCCTACTTGCTTTAACGGAACACTGAGAACTGCTTTTGTTTCCCTGAGAGAAAGGGGGGAAGATGTTTGTTAAGTTCTGCAGAGTTGGCTAATGTCGAAAGACATCCTCCCAGAAAGGTGTGAAGATGTTTTATCACAGCTGTGGAGATGAAGGGGAGATTTATTATGGTTACTAATTCCATTTCTGTCAATGTCTTTGGAATTCTAATTAGACTATTAAAACTTTGCAAATCATTACATTACCTCTCGACTCCACACCTCCCTGTGACAAGGGTACTTTTGAAATTAGAGGATCCTGATGTCATAGGTAATGATGCATTGCCGATAATAAAGTTGCAGGGAAATTTCTCCAATAAAAAACAGTTCGGTAAGACAGACCCCATCTATCTTACTTTCCCTCCCCGTTTTATGCTTGAGGATAAGATGTCTGCTGCTCAGAACACAGCCTAGCATTTTCCATCCTACCAGCTGATGGGCCTTGTTCACGTGCAGCAAAGTTTAACGACTTGTCATGGCTACTTAAATTCTTCCCCTACCTCTGAGGGGCAAATCAAGAAATTCATAAATGAAAAGTTACTTGAAAAGGGAATAATTTTAGGATAGATATGAGGCAGGTGGCAGGTTCAATGCGTATGAATGGTACATCTTAGGGCGTTCTGATTTATAACATGTGCATTCCGAGTGGTACCTGAAGAGTAACAAATTGCTTACTGTTAACCTAGATCCATTTGCCGGTAATAAATGGGTGTGCTCTTTACCCATCAAATAATGGCTCTCATGCCCTTCAACATCGGAGGATGAGGAATGGGTGTCACGCTACGTCCTCTGCGAGATAACCCATTCCTTCAGGGAACCTTAGCCTTTCACATCCCAGCAAAAGGAAGTGCGCACAGCTTACTTACCGTGATGTACGACGCCCTTCAACCCATGGATAATAGGATCCAGCGCAGAATTGTCCCTTGGACTGACCTATATGTAAAGGAAACACGATTGGTTAAATCTATTCTGGCATCAGACACAACAGTCTCAGTTTAATCTTCTAAAGAGAAGGAGGGGAAATAGACGTTATCTAGCAAGCTGCCTGGGTCTCTCATACACCATGGCTCTCACCAAACACAGGAGATTTGTGACATCATAAAATCAAGCGAGGAAGTCTAAATCAAAAGAAAGAAACGTCTCGGAATACATTAGAACAGGAGAGAAATACTGTAGTGCTAGCAAAATCTTAAAAAGCAAGCAGACTTTCCCCTTGCTTTGTTTTATTAAAAGCAGACCCCAGTTGGCCAAAAAGTCATTGAAAGTCATCAGAGAGCAATGCATCATCGACTGAATATTTTAGTCTCTTTCTGTAATTGTGTTTTTTTCTTCTTCTTTTTAGAAATCTCTTCTCTGCCAGCCTACTCTCCTTTTTAAGGATCCCAGTCCATGTGCCTTAACTTATGCCCAAAGAGGCATTTCTAAGAGACACTCAAGCAGGGGAAATGTAGAGAAGAAAGGAGCACGAAGAGACAGTGTCTCCAACCTCCATTTCCCACTGGAGTTTTTTTTTTTAATTTTTCTTTCTTTTTTTTTAAATTTTGGCGGCGCCACATGGCTTGCGGGATCTCAGTTCCCCAACTAGGGACTGAACCCGGGCCACAGTAGCAAAAGTGCCAAGTCCTCATCACTAGACCACCAAGGAACTCCCCCTCCCCACCCCCAGGAGTTTTTAAATCCCCTGATATGTCAAGCCTCTTTGATCTTGACCCTGACACTTCCCCCCTTCAACTTCTGATACTACTCAGTGTAAATTCTCATTCTTGTCCTTTCTAGAAGATTAAAATTCCACCAGCACCTTATAATTTTGGTTTTTAAGTTCTTTCTTTTAGACACAAATTGAAATAGCTACAAATGAAATGCTTTGCTTTCAAATAACTCAGGAGTGGAGAGCAGGGACGCAAGCGGGATAGAGATGCACCAGGACTGGACATTAATCAATCATTCAGGATCTCGGGTGCTGAGTATCAGAAGGCTCATGATACAATTTTCTCTACTTTTGGTGTATGTTGAACTTTTTCCAAATAAAGAGTTTCCCCAAATCCATTACCTATGGTCAGCATATCTCCTGAAATTTTTTTTCCCCAGGAATGTTACATTTAATCCACTTCTAACATAATAAAGCTGAGATTCTGATGAACCTTTCCATGTATACCAAGACCCAACTTGATGTTCCCTGGTTCATCAGGAGGAATCCAGGACCATCTTCGGTTAGATTTTAAGGTAACTGTAAAATGGCCACATCCCTTCCTCCCTTATAGATTCTCCCTGTCTGGTTGCCAGTCCCTGTTTGCTCTCTAATGATGTCATACTTCACACATTTTTTTTTCTCTCTTCTGCCTCAGCGTCTCCAGGTTAAAGCAGTGGTCCTCAACTGGAGGCATTTTTACCTGTCTCTCCACCTCCTATTCCCACCCAGGGGACATCTAAGCATGTCTGCTGACACTGCCGGCTGTCACAAGTAAGGGTGGGGGGGGCAGGGCTATGAGCATCAAGTGGGTGGAGGCAGGGCTGCTGCTAAACTTCCCATAATGCTCAGAAGAGCCCCCCCCACAGCAAAGAATTACCTGGCCCATGATGCCAAGCATGCAGAAGCTGAGAATGAAAACCCAGACGGGATGCTCTAGGAGTTAACAGTGATTACCTACCAGTATCTGGAGCCCTGAGTTATGACTAAAGTCAACACAGGTGTCACTGTGTAGGGGGCTATGTTTACAGGCTCATCAAATCAGGTGGAATTTGGTACTGCATCGTAAACACAAGTACAAAGAAGAAAAAGGATCCGTGTATCAGATCACAATGATGGGTTTCTGGAAGTTGCCGTGAGTGTAGCTCCAAAATTGCCTGAGAGGAAGCTCAAGGCAGGGATTTAATACACTGGTTGAAGCCCAAAACATTTCTCAAAGGCAAACATTCACAAAATGAAAAAAAAAAATCATATGTGCACCACAGCATAGATTAATCAAAAATTTTAAAACATGACCAAAAATGGAAACACAACTCAAGAACACAAGATAAGAGAGTCTACCAGTAAATGGCCAAACTTCAAAAGTGATAGAATAAAATAAGAGCCCAGAGAAATATCAAAGTGAAGCTATGGGCAAAAAAAAAAACCAAAAACCAAAAACCAAAAAACGGTCTCCCCTCTCCCCTGTCCAGATTCAGTCTGTGAGACATGTTAATGTCAGTTCAACTACCTGAAGTTACTCTAATGTACGTGGCAAATGGCAAGATGGCCACAAACTCCTGCCATCCCACTCACATGCATCTTGGCAATGTGATTTGCCACTCCTCCCATCCAGAGTGCATATCAGCTTCTCCACTCTTTGAAACTGGGCTTGACCACATGCTTTGGCCAAAGGGACATTAGCAAACATGATTCAGGGAGAAGCTTATATAGGGACTCAGATGTAAGGGTTTGTCCTCTCTTGTTAACTTCTGAAATCCTGAAAGCACCAGGTGAGGAACGCCAGGCTAGCCTACTGCAGGATAACAGATCACAAGGAGCAGACACATGCAGTCCCAGCTGAAGCCATTCTAGACCCACGAGCCTGCCAACTACCAGATAGGAGAGTGAGTCCATTTGAGGCCATCCAGCCTTAGATGAACCACCTGCAGTCTGCAGAGACCAGCCAAGCTGGCCTTGACCAGAAGAACCAAACAACCAACCTAAAGGAACAAAATAACTGTTGTTTTAACTAATTGGGATCATTTATTACAGAACAAAATTTAGCTGAGCTTCATGACTGTGTGGAGGTGGAAGACGGGGACAGGCTAGAATATCAGAAGTTATCTTACCTAGTACACTTTGCTTATTTACGGTTTCTCTTGAAGGTTTCTCAATGAGATGCCACCATCACAAGACAAGACACATGAGTGGATTGATGTCAACCTGATCAACTCATGTGCTTCTACAAAACTGTTACCCTTCCTCTACCATGGCAACATTTCACAGATACTGATTTTTTCATACCAACAGTGGGGGTGGGGGATGTTTTGTAGTCAAGGGGACCCTTTAATGCATTTAGTCTTATCTGATGATGTGAAAGTTCAAAGAAAGTGTTCCTCATCCTCTGTGACTTATATCTACCAATAATGCTTAGGCAAAAGGAAAATAACCTGATAACCTAATCCACCTTCAACTTCTGGTCGCTTCTGACTTCTGCTGCTTCTGCGTCTGATTCCTCAGGCCTGGTCTCATTCGAGCTCAAGAGCCTGAGCCTAGATTCTAAACAATCCCGAAAATGAAAAGCCTTCTACAATGCCCATTTACCTCTAGAGACTCCATTGCTGGTTTATATGGTTGGAGTTGAGAAGACGGACAGAAAGAGAGAGAAAAATAGAGATTATTGGCTGGTCAAAGTAATTTACTACTAACACAGAGCCTACTCTCTAGTTCATGTCTTGGATCTAAAACTCAGGGTTAGAACCCAAAGAGCATGTTAATAAGTGGGTTTGTTCCAGAAAGGCACAACCTTAACTGAAATAATCCCTTCCACTCACTGCTTCAACCAATTTTCCACTTAAAAAAATTTAGGAACATAAGCTAAGCAATTTGGGCAGCTTTGAAATACGTCTACAGAGAAGGGGCACAAGCAACTCTTGCTTACATTCTGGTCTCTCCCAGGGTGGAGGAGGCCAAAGGTTGGGGAAAAAATGGAATTCTTAGGGCTTCAGTGTTCTCACCTGTGAAATGGGGATACAACCTCATAATGTTATGAGAATGAAATGTACGAAGCTTGAAGTATAATGCTGCATACAAATGCAACATTCAAGAGCCGTATGTGACTGGGCAACAACTTGACTCACACGTTCAAATGTAAATGAATGTCAAACGACAGCTATTTTATCCCTGAGACTTCTCAATGTACTCGGCTCTAAAAGCAACACCTCCTCAAGTGTGAATTTCAAAGATCCAAATGTATGTTTTATTTGACATCCACTCAAATTTGTAATGTGCTGCTCCTGCTAAAGCTGCGTGAGGAGTTTTCCCAGCTCTTGAAACTTGCTTCCTTCCACTTTAAGATCAAAGGAGTTATGCAGTTAATACAAAGAAGGCAGCAACTGCACAAATGAGCTTAAAAATGGATGAGAAGAAACGGACACCTCTTTCCCTGCAGAGTTTGTGCTTTCATTGCAAAACGTAGCTTAGGGCACCTCCAATTCAGAGTAGCTTTCACGGCATTAGTCAACTCCAAAAGGACGGCATACAGATGTGACCGACGGCTCTGAATTAAAGCTTTTAAGTTGTCTTTGGGTGTAACCAAAAGACGCAGGGACATCAGCAATACAGGAAACCATGACATGTAGGTTTGGGCGAAAGGCCAAGTTTATATAAACACTGATGAAATCTAAACTTCGTAAAATTTTCTTCCCAAATAATAGCCATAAGGATTCAGCCAACTATCAATTTAGTAACCAAGTTATCAATGATCTCTAGAGATGTGTCTATAATCCAGGTTCTACGGGCAGATACGCATTTATTCCTGCTTGAAGCAGAATGTGGAGGCAGAGAGGCCCCTCGAGACTGTGTGTGCCCGCATTCGGATACGTGCTGCCGTTTACTTTTCCTGTCCACTGTGCCATGTGGCCCTTGACTTGGATCCTAATAATCTTCAATCTATCAAGTCCTGGCCATCTGCTAAATAGGATGTCCAAGACAACCCAGTTGCCTTGAATCCAGTGTCGCCAGCTGCTCCTTTAGTCCTATAAACGTCATACCCAGCCAATGTCCTCTTGTGGGAAAAAGGATTTATGCCTGCTGAGGGTGAATGGCTACACCATTAGCCATGGCTGCAGGGGAAAGTGACAAACAGCAGGACTGTACACTCTGCATGTCCTTCCTGAATTGCAGAGGTGATGATCCATCCACGCTGATGGTTAGCAGGTAACTGTGTATTCAGACGCTGAAGTGTTTCTCAGGTCAAGGGCAAGCACTTCTTAGGAGACCTGATTTCAGATCTGATTCCTCTCTTCTCCCACAGCCCTCACCTAAAGAGTCATGTAGCAAGGATGCTGCAGCTTCTTGCATTCTGACTCCAACACCTTGGGTACCACTTACTGGGTTTTGGTTCCAGTTGCTAGCAAGACCTTCCTGGCAAAAACCATTCATAACTTGGCTATTTTTACAAAACTACATTTCAGTTAAGCCTTCTCCAGAGACAGAGCACCAAACAGATTCCTTTATTAATAAATTAAACGCTTGTCAATAATTTCAAAAATATGTCTATGTTCAAGAAGATAAGAGCATCAAACTACTAACCACTGATCTATACTGAAAACATCATTCTTTGCTTGGCTCTTCTTTTTAATACTCACAAATACGACTTTTCTTTTTGTATACCCTATTGTCAGTTTCTAATGCAGAAATTTCTTTTTTCCCTTTTGATATCCCAGTAACATCTTCTATTCTCTCCGGACTGTTGCTGCTGCAGTGGAATTGCAAAAAGTAGAATCAGAGGTGTCAGTGCATCTAGCACCCCAAACTGCCATGGAATACAGTCAAAGAGAAAACAGAGACACAATCTAGAAGGAGTCAAGGCCAGTGAAGAAGGAGCTGTGTAAGGATGTAGGACTTTTTATGAAACAAAGGATTTCCGTCCCCCGATTAAATAATGGCAAGTAACCGAGTATGGATTTCTGGCCAGGAGTTTTGGCTTGACTTCAAATAATAAGTTTCCAGAATCACAGTTAAGCCTAATTTAATGGATATGCAAAACAACACAGATGCATCTCACCAGAGAAGGAAGAGCTCTTATTAGAGGGGAAGGTTACAGTCCCGTATCATCATCTATTTTCCAGCACTTGACAGGGCACACTCCTGGGACTGGTTTCTATCAGCAGGTGAGAAAATTCCTAATTCCTCAGCCACGGGAAGGGATTCATATGAAAAAGCAACACAATTATAAATGCTAATAGGATTCGCCTGCCTCACTTTCAGTGGAACTTAGGCATAGACATGGCTTACTTCCTGTTTCATAATATTCGTGAAAACTATTCAATTCACAAGTTATGCGTCTCCAGAGAATTGAGATGCGTGGACAGAGAAAGCCACGGAAGAAATGAATTGAATGCTCTTGGTCTGCTTAAACTGACCTTTCTCTATGCCTCTGCCATGACCTCTCCAGCTCACCAGGGGATTTACCACTTAACTGTTAGACTTGGCGTGGAGAAGTCTATTACTGGAAACACCAACCCAGCAGGGCGACAGCAAGGCCCAGTAGCAAATCTGCAAAACTGCAGCTCTTGCCAGCAGCAGGCTTGCCTATTGTCAATACAAGCGATTTCTCATTTTCATGAGGATCAAACTGCCCTGGGCTGGGTATACAGGGCCATTCCCTCTGGTTTTGGACCCACTCAACACTCAATTTCAAAGCCAAAGCAGAGGAGAGGGAGGGAATGGGCAGACTGGGGCACCTGGCAAATGGAACTTCCATAGGGGCCCACATGGTGATTTTTGTCCTTCTTTGTCTTTTTAATGCACTCTCAGAGCCAAGAAGATAGCGGGAAAGCGATTACAGCAGTTCAAGACAGGGTCCCAGAGCCCGCCTGTCCCATCCCCACCAGTCTTTTCAATGTAAAGGCTGCTCTTGAACTGGGAAGAAGCAAAACAGAAATGCCAACCTAGCAAAGTATGACCTAGAGTCTTAAGCTACAGCGCCAACCGTTTCACACAGATATGGTCATGACCTTTGAATTAAAAAAAAAAAAAAAAAATTTGGGAAGCCTGGGTCAAGAGAAGCTTATTTCAGGTTCAGTGACTCACCTGCAAGTTTCTCTTGATTGTGTAGCAATGCTGGACATTGTTGACTTTCTCTTGTTAATAATCCTGCCATGCACTGAAAAGCCCCAACAATATCAAAGGCTTGGGGGAGAAAGCAGAGCTTACTGTTTCCACCTGTAGCAAGTGACTTCAACTCAAACACATTAGATGTGAACTCTCACCCTTGCTCTTTCATTCCCTCCAAGCAAAAAAGTTGCTCCGGGCACTCCATTTACAAAAGACTCGGAATCCAGAAAGCAGGATGTGGGGAAGGTTTTAGATCCCCACCATGTATACAGCAAGAAAAACATAGGAGACAAAACGTATCAGATCAAAGGGGTCGCCAGATTGATCCTTCCCTTGAAAAAATTCCTCCTTAGGAGTAGGTAAGGTCATCATTTTGGATAAACCTTAAGTCCAGTAACCAGGCATCCAGATGGCATTATGAAGACTATGTAAATACCATATATAAACTATGAAAACAAACCTTGCCCATCTTATAGTTACAAAAAGAGTATGTGGTGGGGGTAAAAATGATAGGATGTCTTTAGCCCAAATCATTAAGAACCCAGCTCTTAGGCTCTTTCACTCAACAAATAATGCACGGTCTACTGCCTACTGTGGCGGGCTGACTCTACGATATCTCCCAGTGATCCCAGACTCCAGGCATTCAGGCCCTACAAATCTCCATCCTTTGAGGGTGGGCTGATCTAATGGCCTATTTGAAACCAGGAGAATGACGCAAAGGCAAAGGGAAGTCACTTCTATGATTAGGTCATAAGAGATTCTTATCTCCATCTTGCTAACAGACTGCCACTGCTGCCGACTTGGCTAGCACCCTTTTGTGAAGTAAACAGCCATGCTAGAGGGGCATGTATGGTGAGGAACGGAAGGGAAACTGAGGTCCCCAGTAAAAAATCCCTGGAGGAACTGAACTCTGCCAACCACCTAGGTGGAAGCAGACTGGATCCTTCCCCTGCTGAACTTTCAGATGAGACACGGACCCAGCTGACACCCTGACGGCAGCCTTCTGAGAACCCATGAAGCAGAGGGCCCCCAGAAACTGTGAAATGGTAAATGCGTGTCGTTGTAGCCTCTAAGCTTCTAGTAATTTGTTATACAGCAGTGGATATCCACATGTCAAGAAGGGGGCACTGGAATGTGATACGGGACAAGTCATGGTGCTTCTCCTTACAGAGCTGAGAGTCTAGTTCCAGCTCCCACAGAGGGGATGAGGGCTCTGGCTTCCATAAAGAATCCACACGTCAGGTGCTTCCCTGGTGGTCCAGTGGTTAAGAATTCGCCTTCCGATGCAGGGGACATGGGTTCGATCCCCTAGTCGGGGAACTAAGATCCCACATGCCACAGGGCAGCTAAGCCCACGTACCGCCACTACTTAGCCAGCGCGCGTGCCTCCACGTAGAGCCCATACGCTCTGGAGCCCACGTGCCACAACCAGAGAGAAATCTGTGCACCACAACTAGAGAGAAGCCCACGCGCTGCAACAAAGAGCCTGTAGCCTCAATGAAGAGCCCTCATGCTGCAACTAAGACCTGACACAGCCAAAACTAATATAAATAAACATTTTTAAAAAGTCCACACTTCACCATTGTTCTCGCTCTGCATCAGCTATTAAAAGGCAGTTCCCATCCTTCCGCATAAACCCTTACCCCTCTTAGACCTGAGCTATGTTACATCGCAGCTTCTAGAGTTTGAAGGGAAGCGATACGTTTCGAATCCAAGTTCCAACCAGGAAAATGTGGCAAAAATAATCAGCAACCCCCAAGTAGAGCCAATAATCATTGATAACCAACTATGGGGCAAAGAGTTTTCAGCAGCTTTTTTGTTTAAACAAACAAAGAACACCAGCAAGTTGCGGCACCAAACCTAACGCCTTAATGAAATCTGTCCCTGGGCAAGGTGTACAGCAAAATGCACAGGCGAGCACAGCTGTTGTTTCTGAGTCATAGCAAGCAAGCCTAGTGCAAACGAATTACACACTCCGATGCTTTTTTTTTCCTTCTAGAGGGGGTGCTTCTACGTTGTGTTTCATGTGGCGCAGTGAAAGATTGCTCCTAAAGTGTAGTCTCTGAGGAGTGATTAAATATCAATCCACTCTCCCAAGCAATACCTCACAGGGCATTTCCTACTCTAAACCATGCACTCCTGGGAGGGCTTTGGTGCCTGATACTGTAAGGGGGCCTTACACTCCCTGTCACCGTCCTCTAAAATCAACCTGGTAACTCTTCTAAACATCCCACTTCACCCACCAACAAACCAGTGAAACTATTTTCAACAGACATCATTAAAGCTGTCAGAATGTCTGATTAAAGAGACTTCAATCTCTTTGGTAAACAACGTTTTAGGGGGATACAAAAAGATGATTTAAGTGAACAAACGTCTTCAAATCCACAAATTAAAGAAATTCCCTTTGAGTAAGTGATACGTCTAAACAAAGGCCAGCCCCACCTCCAGGAGGACACAGATCAATGCTAGCTGAACAGTTTGGCTTTGTATTTAAAATGCACCTGAGTTCCACAGAGGATAACATGAAATTGCAACAAGGAAAGACAAATTCTTTCCCAGCAGGCCTTGACTGATAGAGCATGCCATTTGTAGCAGAACAAAACAGAAAACCAGAAAGTTTGTTCCCAGCGATCACTGCCTCACTGGGCCAACTTTCTCTCCTTTGAGAAAATAATATGACTTCTTCATAGAGCATGTAGTCTACTTATTTAAGCAACAGCACTCAGGATTTTTCAATTTCTCCAGCAGCTCAGGTGGAATAAATGGCCCCAGTCGGGTAAGTACAGGTAACATTTAACCAGGAAGAAGCTTATCTTATAAAAACTGCCAATGACAATAACCTGAGAATAGGTCACTCCTTAAAAAATAATGCAGACGGGTCTTCCCTGGTGGCGCAGTGGTTAAGAACCCGCCTGCCAATGCAAGGGACATGCGTTCGAGCCCTGGTCCAGGAAGATCCCGGAAGCGGTGGAGCAACTAAGCCTGTGCGCCACAACTACTGAGCCTGAGCTCTAGAGCCCCTGAGCCGCAACTATTGAGCCCTTGAGCCACAACTACTGAAGCCCGCACACCTAGAGCCTGTGCTCCGCAAGAAAAGCTACTGCAATAAGAAGCCCACGCACCGCAACGAAGAGTAGCCCCCGCTCACTGCAACTAGAGAAAGTCCACGTGCAGCAACAAAGATCCAACACAGCCAATAAACAAATTTATAAAACAAACAAACAAACAAAAACAATGCAGATGGATCCCCTGTAGCTGAATGTGATGAACTCACCTGAAACAGCACCTTGGGTTTCTAAGACTAGTGCAGTGGTTAAGTGCAGAGTTTCTGAAAGCAGGTTGGTAGACCCAGGTTCAAAACTTAACTCTTCCACTCAACAGCTGTGTGATCGTGGGAAAAGTTGATTGCAATCCCACTGTGCCTCAATTTCCTCATCTGTAAAATGGAGATCACTCCCCTATAACCTCACGGGGTGGTTAAGAGGATCAAATGAATGTTTAGCACAGTGACTAACATATCCAAGATCTTTACAGATGTAGGTATGGCCACTCTTTCCCCAAAGAGGCACCATGACCGTCAGGCACACACACACACACACACACAAGATGTAAATACGACTCTACTTCTGCTTACAGACAGACCAACAGTTTTGGGGTTCCAAGTTAAATTCAGCCCATCATGACCCTTCCAACGCCACGCCAAAATTTCATTTCAGTAACACGGTATCATCTTTCAACCTAGTAGACCAATGTCCAAAACATGGAAGTATTTTGATTCCTCTCTTTTTGGCCACACCTGTATATGATGCATCAGAAAGCCCAGAAGGTTCTACCTCCTTAACACAAACTGAATTTGTCCACCATCTCTCTCCAGCTCCTCCACTCTGACCCTAGCCCAGACCACCACCACCACCGTAAAGGTAACCGACCCCAACCACCTCACCTAACTGGTTTCCCTGCTTTCTTTACTGCATCCTCCAGGAAGTCCTTCTCTACGGAGCAGTTACACGGGTGGCCCTCCCCTGGCTGCCCACTGGCATCACTTCTAATCAGCTTTCAGAGAAAATCAGAAACAGACAAGAGTGACCAAGCGCTATTCTGAGTGACCTGAGGTGTGGCCTGGGTGTCGGCGTGTTTAAAAGCTCTCTAGGATCTGGGCACAGGTCACCTGTAGATTCTTACTGCACAGTAATGATGTTGTATAATAATTCTTTTTCCTCCCATGGTTCACTACAGTCCAGCCTCATTGGGCTCCCTCCTCTTCCTCGAATACCCCGAGCATTTCATTGCCTCCAGGGCTTGGCCCCGCTGACCCTCTGCCGAGAACGTTCTGCGTTCAGCTCTATGCAGGGCAGGTTCTCACTTTTCAGACCTCATTTCAATGCGACTCCATCAAGAAACCTTCCCTGAGCACCCATCCAAAGTGGCCCGTCCCATATATTTGCTAACCATCACTCTGTACTGCTCCATGCAAGCACCAGTCTCTGCTGGTCAATACCTGAAGGTCAGGGTGCAGCCCAGGTGGTCAGTGCATCAGAGCAAATCCAGGTGGCAGGGTCCACGAGATTCAAGCAGGTCAGAGGTCCTCATCCCCTCCAACTGTCACCAAGGCACCACCTGTAACACCTGCTCTCTCACAGCACTTACTGCACTTCACTTTAATGACCTATTTAAACACCTGCCTCCTGACTGGGCTGAGGGCGCCTTGAAGGCAGGGCTCATACCTTCAATGACAAATTGAAATTATAATGGAATAATCACAGTTCAGGCATATAAAAGTAGAATTGGGCTATCACTGAGGATCTGGTCTCAGATACATCCCTGCATGGCTGAGAACTTGAACTTTCTCTGAACTGTATCAGACCCACGGACCCTAGCAAGCATATGCAGAGCAACACCTGCGAGCTGCAACCTGATGGTCTCAAGGTCTCCCCCTGTAACTATGCAACCATTCTGGACCCCAACAAATCCTTGCTTAACAAGCACCCTTACTTCTTGCCAGCTCCAGTTACAATTCCTGATAAACAATGCATGTAACTAATTTTAATCTTACCTTTTTTTTTTTTTGCCTTTATAAGCTTCTTCCATTTTGTACCCTAGCTAGAACACAAGTCAAGTGTTTCTTGAATTTGTGTCTCCCAGGCTGCAGTCCTAGCAAACCCCAAATAAACCCCTTTTTATTCACTTGGGTCCCCATTTCTGAAAATGTGGTTAACACTTTATTTAATGTTGATTTTATATTACCAGCTCCATCTTAGTGCCAGCATAGAGTAGACGCTAACAAATGTTTGTTTTCTGAAAAGCAAAACAGGTGGCTATTACAGAGTTGAAGAAGGGGAAAGAAATAAGGAAGAAAGAGTCAAAGAAAACTTTAGCCAGGGTATCTAGATAGCTGAAAGAATTCTGGGATTTATGTCCAAAGAATCTGATTCAAGTCCTGGTCGTATGCTGGCTGTGTGACCTGAGGTAAGTGACTTAATCACTCTGGGCTAGTGGATGATGAGTCACGCTTCCCAGATGAAAGAACGTGGCTGACAACAGGTATTACTCCCCACACTTGTACAGACCAGATATTACACTGCGATGGGCTTTGGTTTTATTTTCTTTGAAGAGACTCTGGAGGTTTTGAAAGTCAAAAGTAAAAAACAAATAATAATAATGAGAGTAACAATAATAACAGGAGGAGAAGAGAACTAATAAAGGACTGCTAAAGCAGCCTTCCTGCTTTCTTTTTAAATAAGATCATAATTCTCTCCTAATTAAACATACACTCTTCAAAGTCATGCTGCCTTGGTTCAAAGCAAAGTTCCATCACTGATGAGGTACGACGGGGGTCAGCAAACTACAGCCGTTGCGACAGTCTTACCCACTGATTGTTTTTGTAAATGAAGTTTTATTGGAACACAACCCTGCCCACTGGTTTACATACTGCCCTTGGCTGCTTTCACACTACAAGACAGTGTGGAGCATTTGGGCAGATACCTCACGGCCTGAAAACGCAGAAATATTTACTATCTGGCTTTGTAGAAAAGTCTGCCAATCCCAGCTTTAGGCAAATCGATTACTTAATTTCCCGTAAGCATCAGTTTCTTCAGTCTATGAAATGGAGATACTAACAGTATTTCCCTATTAACAGAGCTGCTGAGACAGTCAAATGAGACAAGCCACATAAAATACTTAGCCCAGGGCCAAGCACATACGAAGAATTCAATAAATTTTGAATAGTAAATATTTTTTGTTAAATTATCAGTGATAAACTTCATCCCTTCAGCCATCTACTCACCCATTCATTAATTCACTAATTCATACATTCAACAAATATTTAGTAAGCATCTAATACATTCCAATGATTGAACTAGAATATATTTGACTGCAGATATATCTATCAGATGAACAAAAGCAAGAAGAAAAAGAGAACGAAAAATTTCCGTCTGTAATTTCCTCAAAGCCTGTGAGTTATATGAGTATTAGTAGTTATACTACTAGCACTATGTCAACGAGACTTTAAGTTTTGTTTTGAAGAGACACTGCAGCAGGCAGTCCAGAGCCTCTCCCACCCTAAGCCTTCAAAGCACCTTACGGGAATGACTGACTGACTGATGGTTGCTACAAAAGGTTCAAATCCAGGTAGGGAGGTTTTCAATGACGGCGCGAAACTGCCCCAATATGATGGTGTCATAGAGGAACTGTGTCTATCTGTTAACATCACGTGAAAATCACCCCAAATCTAGAGACAGCTTTTCCATGGGTGGTGTGTTATTCAGATCTTGGTATCACTGCTAAAGTAACTTCAAAGGCAAAGACTACCCTGAGAAATGTGAGAGTTGTTTTCGAATGTTAATCTGCAGAGTTCAACACTGTGATGTGAGGCTCAGTGAGACAATTCTGTTGGCAGAACAGCGTAAGGAATAAGCCACAGAAAGCAGTTTGTCAGTGAACTTGGAGAGGCACCCTTTACGCTCTCCAACTTTCTTATACTGATTTCAGATAAAACCTTTGAAAAAGGTATTGCCTGCTTTGCTTTATTGCCTTCTTCAACACAATCTAAGCCTTGATAAATGATTAAAGCTGGTCCTTTTGAACAATAATTGGGTGACCAGGTTCTAATAAGGCCAAAGTCTTGGGGTGTATGCACCTCTGCTAAGTGTCACCAGGAGAGAGAGACCTAGAGAGTTCTCTCATGAATGTAGGTCATGTGCTTCAGTGTATGGGTGGGGTGATATATAAATTGGTTCCTCTAAAACTTCAGAATTATTTTAAAATTACTGTCTGTGTATTAGCTTCTCAAGGTTGTCAGATAACGGACCCACATGTAAGTTAGATGCCAATAAGAGGTCTCACTGGGTATCAACTCTGAGATGCAGAGGTCCATAGATTAAATGACCCCTCTATAGACAAAGAGGCCCTAGATGAAATGTGTGCTGTGATTTACTTTTTGTTGATTTTTAATTGACATATAACTAACATGGTAACGTATACAAATCTTAAGCGTACAGCTGCATGAACTGTCACAGCTGTATACACACACCTCAGTCCAGATGAAGACATGTATCTCGAGTACCCCAGAGGGTCCCTTATGACCCCTTCCCAGCAGATATCTCCATATCACCCATGTACAGTAATGGAATTATACACCAGTCTCTTGTTCCACCTGCTTTCACTCATCACTGTATCTGAGAGATTCATCCAAGTTCCATGTAGTAGTTTCCTTTTTTCACTGCTGTAGAGAATCTAATCATATGAAAGTACCATGCCTTATTTATCCAACACTTTGCTGTTTAAGTGGGAAATTATTTCTCTGTCATATAAACCATCACCAATTTGAGGCAGTTTATGGAAAGAAGGTTTTCAGCCAAGAAAGCACATTAGGGTCGGGGGCAACGTTTCAGGAAAGCAGACAGCACAGCAATGACACTGAGTTTGACCTTTATTCCAATGGTACCAAGGTCATGACCAATACAACGACAGATTCTCAATCAGAGCCTTGACCACGGCAGTCAGGAGATCAGTACTGCCAAGTGCAAGGACTTTTAACAAGAGTTGGGCAGAACATTAGGTTTGAGCTTTGGCTACCTGGCTGACTTGGGCAATTCCCTTAACCTTGAGATTCATTTCCCTCAACTTTGAAGTGAAGCATCAGTAACCTCTTACAGCTGTCATGAAAACTGAGCCAATCACCCGTGCATCGGATAAGCACCTCAAAACACGGGTTATTCCCATATTATAATCTCACAATATATAAAATACGACACACTTGGAAAAGTTGCCTTCAATAAAACTGTGATTGGCTAATTAAAAACATCACAGTAAGCTTTTTTTTTAAAGATTTTATTATTAATTAATTTTATTTTTGGCTGCGTTGGGTCTTCTTTGCTGCCCACGGCCTTTCTCTAGTTGTGGTGAGCGGTGGGGGAAGGGTAGGGGGTGCGGGGGAGGGGGTACTCTTTGTCGTGATGCCCAGGTTTCTCTTGTTGGCAAGCACGGGCTCTAGGAGCTCGGGCTTCAGTAGCTGCAGCTCGAGGGGTCTAGAGCACAGGCTCAGTAGTTGTGGCGCCTGGGTTTAGGTGCTCCGAGCCATGTGGGATCTTCCTGGACCAGGGCTCGAACCCGTGTCCCCTGCACTGGCAGGTGGATTCTTAACCACTGTGCCACCACACAGTAAGCTTATTTTTGAAAAACTTTCCCCCTTACATCCTCTCCCTCTATTAGAACGTGCCTTGGACCCATCAATACTGTGCCTGGTACAGTTATACTCTATAACCTAGGTTGAAATTCTTAGATAATAAAGAGAAATTAATAATACTAACTTCATGCACATATGTAAGTGACATACTAATTCTCTGCCTAGGGTTTCGCTGTCAGTGAAGAGCCAACGTGCGCTTCAGTCTTTGTCCGTCACCTATCACTTTTCACAGAGCAGTAACCCACCTGCTTATATTTCCAGCCCTTTGAAAATCTGTTGAAACTACAGGACAAAATTTTAGTTGAGAGTCTGTGCCAAAGATAAACATTCTTTTTAATCTCCTGAGGGAAAGGAAATTTTTCATTTGTGATTTTTAGTCACTTGCATTAGCATTGAGAAGATAAGCCAACAGGAGGTTTATCTATGAATTTTAGATACTATGTCTACCACCTCCTACGAAACCAAAGGGAGATTAAAATTCTGTCTGGTTGGAAGGTAGGCCACTGGGGTAAGGAATAATCAGGAGGTAGGACGATAAGAGAGGAGACAAACATGACGGCTGAAAATCTGTATTTTCCTGATGGCCTGAAAATCTATAAGCTTTGTGCCTCTGTACAATGGAAGCATTCGGTTGAATCCCATTTAAGCAAAGCTATGTCCACTAATACCAGCCCAAGTGTATAAACTGCCATATTTATTTTGGGTTAAAAAATAATTACTTTTTAAATTAACTTAATATGTTTAGAGGTCAGCATTTCTTTCTTTGTTTCCTGTTGACTTTCTTAAATAACTTAAACAGCTGAAGTATGTGAACTAAGTAGGTTATACAGATAGAAAGGAGGAAGGATGAGATTCAATAATAGCACGAAAACCTTGTGAGTTCAAATCACGACCTCCAAATCAAAAATGCCCCATGCTGCTGAGAAACTTCCCAAAGGCACACGGGCATGCTTGTTAGAGTAGTATAACCCATGACAGCCTTTCCAAATTAATACTGGGCACACTCATTGACCCAGGAAATCTGCTTCTAAGAGTTACATAAAGAAAAAAACTTGGATAAGTTGATAAGGAAAGAAAGATGTGAATATAACACCTTGGTGTTGTTCATTATATAAAAAAAATTGGAAACAACTAAAAAAAATCCATTAATAGCTAACTAGCTAAGTAAATTACGCTATCACTTTTCAGTGTAACACTGTGAAGGTTAGAAAGGATAAGGAAAATCTGTATCTTCTAACATCAAGACATGACTATGACATATTAGTAGGGTAAAACCCACTTTATAGTAGAGTTTCATCCTATTTGGGTGACGCTTACTCATAAACGCTTTTAAAACTTCTGACGACAGATAGAGCAAACATCAGCAATTCTCTCCGGAGGCTGGGATCAAGGGCATCCCATTTACTCCTTCTCCTTCATGGAAGCTCATGCTGCTTGAAATATCTACAACATGATTATTTTTAGAACCAGCAAAAAATTTGTTTGCCTTTTGAAAAACCGCTGAATTCAAATGCTGATATATTTGTACGTATCAATTTTGATAAACTTGTATGTACATCAGATGTGATATGTGCATTTTGCAATTTTGATTTGTATATATATCAAATTTGGTATGCTTATACGAAATATATAAACGATCAATGAATAAATGCCTGTATTACAGCAAGCAAGTGTTTTGGCAAAGACAACCCAGGGCAAGTGGTAGCAAGCGTGCTGCCTTGGTTTCCAATCGGCCGCCGTCCTTCTGACACACGGTCAGAGGTTGTAAAACCGGAGCATGACTTCTTGGTGGCTGGCGATGGGCCACATTCCTATGCCCGATTTTCCTCCCACGTGGACCCGGCTGGGGGCAGAAAATCTCAGGACTGTAGCGAGCCTGGCCTTCCCCTGACCTGGGCAAGGAAAACAAGGCAATGTTGTGCAGAGCATAAGATGCTGTTTCCTTAAAGAGGCCCCAAGTGAAATCAGCTCTCAACCGGGAACCTATTATTCTTCTCCATGAATTGCGACGCATGCCACTGTCTGTCCTAGAACAGGGCTTGAGGAGACACAGTTCACAGTGAAAAGCTGAGAAGACCTGACAAACTGCACCCCAACGTGACCAGTGGAAGGGCCGTCACTGCAGAGGGGACAAGAGTGGACATGGGGTGTCAATCTGGAGGAGCAATTGCAGTGGGAACTCATGTTTTTCTTGCCCTTTCCTCAAGGACCCCTCCTTACAGACATCAACACACACACACATACATACACACACACACACCCCCCCTCAGGGACGTGGTGATGTTTCTGGCTTAACCTGGTATCAGTTACAATTTCTTTCATTTTACCAGGAGGACCTCTACCAACCTAGTTCAAAATGATTTCAGTCACCGCCTCTATCATGCCCAAGTAGGATCTGCAGAGAATCAGCCCCAAATGGTTTTCTGCAGAGAACCAATCCCAATAGATGGGCCACATAACAACAATCTACTGAGGTTACAGTACACCTCACGGTACACCTAGTGCTCTATGGTCATTATTTCCCTTTGCCCATAACAACCCTATGAGGTACAAGTGATCACTCTCATATAACAGATCCAGCAACTAAGACCTCAAGAGAACAAGTGGTTTTGGCCAAAAGTCACACCTACAAATAGGTTACGGTAGAGGGCTCAAATCTTAAGCCAATGATGGTCTTGCTGGTATATCCTGAGGTGTTGCCTACACTGTCGTAATTCCTATTCTGCATATGCATGGTTTCCTTTCCAGCCCCCATAACCTAATCCTTCAAATTCTTAAGGATGGCAGGAGCCATGAAAAATCTTTTTAAAAAGCCATATGGCTCTCTTTCTCTCTCTCTCTCACTCTCTCTCTCTCTCTCTCACACACACACGTAGGTGAAGGCATCTTTGAAGAAAGACATAAAAAAACAGCCAGATTCCCTAATTCATGTACAGAAAACACTTTCAGTGGGGCAGTAGATATTTAAAAGGGTCCAGGTTGAACAATATTTCAGGAATACCACATTGGAAAATGACAGGTTCCTTTCATTTCACGACTTATCAGAGAGCCCCTGTGATGCTAAACCGCCCTGTCTGTCTCCCAGAGGAGGACATTCTAGACTAGAAAACATTTTCCAGGATTTGATCAAGGCCAAGCATTTTCCAGGACTAGCACTCCTCCAAGTATGCGTCAGAAAGGGCTGGTCTAGCAAATTTCAGAGCACCACCTTCAGCAACGGTTCAGAACTCCAGACGGCCCAGGCATTCCCTGTCTGTGTGATTCAACTTCTCTGCAAGAAATGCACAGAGACGGGCACACAATTCTACTCAAGGGACTCACTACAACAATTCTGGGAAGGGAACATCTTAAATATTATTCTGTATGGAGCACATCTATGAAGGGATACCAGACTCTCAATCTGGCTCCATGAATCTTGTCTGCATAAAGGTTCCAAAACTAGAATCACTTCACCCAGAGCCCTACACTCTCCAAACCAATGAGATTCCACCAAGCACTCCTGCCTTAGCCCACACAGCTGGCTTCCAGTAATTTATACAGTAAAAGAAATGTTTCTTCAAGTCCCAAAGTGCACATATTCAGACACCATTTCAAAGATCTAGTGTCATAAACTATTTTCATTGATTACAGAGGACCTACCAATTTGCAGCCCTTGAAATTCCTACCTGCAAGGATTGTGTATGTAGAGAAAATGGGAAACAATTGAAAAGACAAATGAATGCTCATATGCTTAGAAATGTGAACGGATTGTACAGAACAGAATACTGCTGTTCTGCAACATTACTTAGTCTAGAAATATGAAGCAATACAAATGCTAATGCAAACTCTATTGCATTGTTGGTTAACTTTTCACACACCCAGCTCCTGTCTCCCTGACAAACTTGCAAGGCAGGGCCCAAGTATCATGCCTTTTTTTAGCACCTACTCCAGTGCCAAGCATGCTGGCATTGCTGAATAAATCTCTGCTGAGTGGATAAATGCCTCCAGACTATAAAGGCATAAAAGGGTATTTGCTTATTTTGTACTCAACGCAGTAATGCTGGTGGGAATATTCAGCACCTGATTACGGAATGTCTGATGCAATCCACTCTGAAATAAAATCAGGTATTAAGCAGAAATATCAAAGAACGTCAAAGAAAACACAAAGAACTAGTCATGAGTTTGCAGTTCAATAGCAATTAATGTTTTTTTGCAGGTGGCTTTTCTCTTCTCCCTTGCCTTTCAGTCAAGGTCCAATCAGGAGACAGAAACCACATCAGTAATTTGAAGAGGGAAAATTTAATATAAAGAATTGCTATCGAAAGAAACCATAAACAAGACTAAAAGGCAACCCTCAGAATGGGAAAAAATAATTGCCTATGAAACAACGGACAAAGGATTAACCTCCAAAATATACAAGCAGCTCATGCAGCTTCATACCAAAAAAGCAAATAGCCCAATCCACAAATGGGCAGAAGACCTAAATAGACATTTCTCCAAAGAAGACATACAGATGGCCAACAAACACATGAAAAGATGCTCAACATCACTCATCATCAGAGAAATGCAAGTCAAAGCCGCAATGAGGTATCTATCACCTCACACCAATCAGAATGGCCATCATCACAAAATCTGGAAACAACAAATGTTGGAGAGGGTGTGGAGAAAAGGGAACTCTCCTGCACTGTTGGTAGGACTGTAAGTTGGTACAGCCACTATGGAAAACAATCTGGAGGTTCCTTAAAAAACTACAAATAGAACTACCATATGATCCAGTCATCCCACTGCTGGGCATATACCCAAAGAAAACCATAATCCCAAAAGAAACTTGTACCATCATGTTTATTGCAGCACTATTTACAATAGCCAGGACATGGAAGCAACCGAAATGCCCATCCACAGATGAATGGATAAAGAAGATGTGGCATATATACACAATGGAATATTACTCAGCTATAAAAAGGGATGAGATGGAGCTATATGTAATGAGGTGGATAGAACTACAATCTGTCATACAGAGTGAAGTAAGTCAGAAAGAGAAGGACAAATATTGTATGCTAACTCACATATACGGAATCTAAAAATGGTACTGATGAACTCAGTGATAAGAACAAGGATGCAGATACAGAGAATGGACTGGAGAACTCGAGGTATGGGAGGGGGCAGGGGGTGAAGGGGAAACTGAGACGAAGCGAGAGAGTAGCACAGACATATATATACTACCAACTGTAAAATAGATAGTCAGTGGGAAGTTGTTGTATAACAAAGGGAGTCCAACTCGAGGATGGAAAATGCCTTAGAGGACTGGGGCGGGGAGGGTGGGGGGGACTCGAGGGGGGGGAGTCAAGGAAGGGAGGGAATACGGGGATATGTGTATAAAAACAGATGATTGAACTTGGTGTACCCCCAAAAAAATTAAAAAAAAATAAAAATAAAAAAAAAGAATTGCTATCAAGTAAAAGGTAGTTAACTGCCCCCAAAGGGGCGGGTGGATGGGGGGAAGAAAGGGCTCTAAGGGGAAGAGGAGAAGCAAATGCAGACAGTGGCCACTAAGCCTAGAATAGACAGAGTGAGCAAGGAAGAAATTAAGGACTCAGAAGAAGGCCCTCCTCACAAGGCTGATATTGAGAGCTTTTGGGGGGAGGGTGTGAATGTCACAGGAACATGACCTGGAACCCATAGCATAGAGCTTGCCAGAGGGTGTGTGCTGGCGATGGTCCACAGGTCTGGGCCTCTAGGTAGCACAGAAACTTGCTGGAGAGTGAGAACTGGCCGGAGCACGTCCAGAAGAGTGGTTCGTTGGATGGTGGGGAAATTGACGAGAGAGCATAGCATAGTACAGATGAACTGGGCAGGATACAAGTGGGCTGGGGTTGGTCTAAAGGAGCAGTCCACCTAGTGGTGAAGAAACTAGAAGGTGCAGGCTGGAGCTATTGTGAGAGCTGCCAAGAAGAGGGCCACTGAGCCACGCTCTTGCTCACCAGCTGTCACACGTAGCTCACAGAAGCAGGAGGGGAAAACCTTTCTTTGCAGTGTCCCCTGGCGCCCTCTATTGACAAAGCCTACCACTGTACCAGCTACCAAAGGAGACAAGTTTTACAGGGTTCTGCTCAAGTATCATAATAGGCAAAGAAGGGTGGATTTGTAACTGAGAGCCAAAAAAATGGCTAACTGGCTCACTTTCTGCTAAACAGTTTGAGTGAGAAGGTAGAAATTTCCATGCATTTATCAACAGATGCCAAAACTTTTATAAAGCCCTGATTGAAAGCTTTCTCTCTGTAACAGGAGAATCAGGAAACAGTAAGCACTTAGTACAATGTCTGATACAAGTAGATGTTCAATAAATACGTAATCAATGAAAGAGTGAAGAAACAAATAACCGTTTTCAGTGTTTTATCTTGGACCAGGTCATTGGTAAGCTTGCCGGTTTCTGGAGGGAATATCTGTATTCAGATACCAGAAAAGATATATTGCACTTTTTCTTTGTTACAAGATAAGCTAGGAAAACGTACTTGTATGTATCGTACATTACTCAAAACTCAATTCACATGGAAAAAAAATCTCCAGAGAAGTCTTAATCCATTTTATACAATGTTATTTATAGCTGAAATAAACACTTCTTCAAGTTAATAGGTTATTGCCTGGGACTTAGAAACATTTTGGTTGAATTATAAAAAGCTGCCTTTATCATGGTATATGTTGTAACGATATTTCATACACATTTTTTATGCTGTAGGCATATCAGTACACCTTTAGTGGCCCAGAAACTTCCTTTTTATGAAAACATGGGGGACACAAAAATTGCAACTGAAATTTGGAGGTGATTAATCATTTTATAGGCGTATGCTACATCGTAAAAATAATTTACCATACAGACTGTTGGAACAGCAAGCTCCCATGATGCACCTAAGAATCTAATTCTATTGACAAAATTTTTATTGAGACGTAATCCATCACAGGCACGTCTACTGTGAACAGTGAGATATAACCAACCACACGTCTGTAATTTCCATTTCTACGACTCACTGTTTCACATTTCTCTTCTTCTCAATATTAAGTGGAACACCTTGAACACCTCTAATTTATAGGTGAGAAAGATCATGGTTCGATACAGGATATCAAGTTCTTAATGATGAGAGTAGCCGGACACTGATATTTCTACTGAACATAATCAAGAAAAGAGACAGCTACCATTCTTCTTTTCAATAAGGTTCTTACATTAACATCAATTTTTCTATTCTTCCCAGAAAACCACATGAACCCTTAGAAAGGAGAGTGGGCATAAGCTGTATGCCCAAAGACGTTCAGTGCTACAAAATAAATAAAATTTAAAAGATCTTTTTCAAAATGGAACGGCTGCACTGCAAAGAGCTATGCTCCATGAAACAGATCAGTAATCTGCTTTTAGTTATAGTGTGCAGTTTAAAGACATTTGGAAGGTCTCTCAGAGGTTGCAGGGGACCAAATTATCAGGACTAGGACTGGAAAAGAATGACATACTGACACCCCAGGAAAGACAACATTCACTCACTGTATCCCTAATGGATACACGCTTTGATCTTACTTTCCTGCCTGGGATAGGGCTCTTAGTACTTCCCTGCTTGGTGTGTGGTGTTTGCTGAGACAGTCCACAAACAGGCTATGTTAGAGTCCACCTAACTCTAAAAAAAAAAAAAAAAAAAAAATCATCCACCATGAGCCAGTGATACTGTCCCTTCCTTTCTCTGAATCCCAACTCTGTGTCCACGATGGCAAGACCATGGAAGTGGCAGAAAATCTGACCACGTCACCTCCTTTTCAGTTTGGGTATTGAGAATGTAATTTTACCTGGGCAAAATATATTTTAAAAATATTATATAATACTTAGATTCAGTACAGTGACCATGAGAATAAAATTTGGGAATTCTATTTAAAATATATGACAATAAAGATCAGTTATTGTGATATAACCTTGATGTTGATAAGGTAGCAATAATCCTTGAATGTGTGAATATTACTACAGAAAATAATTATATCAGAAATCCTCACACTAGAAACAGAATTGCATCTGCCACGCTCACTGCTATATCCTAATTAGCCACACAGTGCAGGGTTCACTGAACATTTATAAAAGGAACAGATTAAGAAACTTGAGAAGAGCCCAAGGTTCAAGCTGATGCGTGAACGAAGGACAACTTGTTACTAGACAAGTGATTTGTTCCTGATGACCCAAATTACATGTCAGGGGTTCCACGTCATCTTCAAAAGCAGTAAGATCAGCTGTCCAAACTGGAAACGCTGAATCCACCCACAAAGAGGCTCTGCTCTATGCCCCCTTAAGCTCTTTTCTTTTTTTAAAAGAATTTTTTAATTGAAGTATAGTTGATTTACAATGCAGTGTTAGTTTCAGGTGTACAACAAAGTGATTCAGATATGTGTGTATATATATATATATGTGCACATATATTATTTTTCAGATTCTTTTCCATTATAGGTTATTACAAGATATTGAGTATGGTTCTTTCCTTATCCACTCAGAGGCAACCCCACCACACCCCTCTCCAGAAAGTACTCCCAGAACCTTCCGGTTTTAAAGGCATCTCTAGGCAAGTAAACCAACACATATTCAAAGGGAAGTGAAAATCAGAAAGAGGCTTTGGACACTGCGTCTATGTTAGGAAATCTTCACTTTCCCATCGACAGTGTGGTCTCATAGCTGTTGACTTCAGTTGTCCATATTAGAAATTCATTTGCAGCAAGACAGTTAACACACCAATTTTGAATTTCCTCAAGTTTTATTTGCTGGGGGAAAAAAGTCATGTCAAAGCCTAATAAGACTATGACAGTAATTAACCCAAATCACATACCAGAACGTTAATATAGCTATTTGGCCACTACTGCTAATACACGTGCCCTAGAAATACAACGAATTTTCCCACTGATGACAACTAAATCATGTTCTTTGTCTAAGTGAAACTCCAGCCATAAATATCTGTGGAAAATTGTTGGATCTCCCCAGTTCCATGACAACAATGAACTTCCTACATCTTTTAGTATAACATACGCATACCCATAACTCCAAAATGACCACACTTCTTTAATTAAGGGGTTTTCCTCTAAAACTCTAGTTAAAATAATTATTTCTTTACTATAATCAACATTAAGACAGGTTAATTGCAGAAAATTGAGAAACTACATAGAGGTCAACTAAAAAAGAATCAAAATCGAAGTTTATCCTATCAATCCGGATGTAAACAACAGTAATTAATTTGGTATATAAACAGCCAGTTTTTATTCCATGCAATAGCGAATCGTTGCCATAGGTTACATTTATTAAGTGTCAAGCATCTTAAGTGAATTATTAATTTTCATAATGACGTTCTGCAATTGATAAAGTATTACTATTTTATGGATAAGGAAATTCAGGCTTATACTAGATATTAAATCGCTTGCCAATACTCACCAAAGCAGCAACAGTGAAGTCAGACTCTCAGATTTCCCCTACATGATGGTTATCCAAATTTATGAAAAGTAAATAAACAAAAATAGTTCCATGATCCTTCAACATCCAATTTAGTGGCTTCTTATGATTTCAGCTGCACAGATAGACCATAATGTATGTAACCCATCCCACTACTGGACTCACAGGCTATTTGAAAATTTTCACTAGTATTATTTTTTAAAGTCTGAATGAACATCTTTATGGCTAGGTACACATCCTTGTCAATTTCCTTAGGATAAACTTCTAACAGGAGATTTTCCAGGCTCAAAAAAAAACATGTAAAGCTCTACAATTCCGGACTCATAGTCACAGGTGGCATTGCAGACAGTTCCAGGTTTCACTCTCACAAGCACTGTATGGCAGGGCCTTTTCCCAATGGGGTGTTTAAGTGAATTCTGTTCCCCATCAAAAGCGAGTCTAATACAGAAACAGAGAATTATGCTCAAGTTCACTAATTTAAATGGTCCTTGATGTCATAAACACAAACATCATTCTACATTTCTCCACTGAACACTGACATTGCTATGAAATAAACGGTGCCTCGTGCACACTAGCTATTTCATATAATTTACGAAGTGAATGACTGAATCAGCAATTGAATAAAGCCAAGATAATTACCAACAGAAAGACAATTTCCAGATAACAAGGCAAAGGACTGAAAGCCCTTAGGTCAGACTTCTCAGTATCATGTAGAGTTGCAACTTAATTCTGGCAGGTAGAGTGTGATTCTGCAATGTCTAACACTAGAATTTCATGCCCAAGTCTCATATTTGGCTCATAAAACAAAGCAAATGACAATAACCACATATCATGGAAGCAGTACAGGATGAAAGAAGAACAGTACTCTCATACTGTCATTTCACCATGACACTGCACCTGAATCCACAAGTCTGGTTACAAATCACCATAACCACGTCCTTCTGCCATTTACAATAATGGGAAAAAAATCCCCCAAATTCCAAATCAGTGTTTCCACAGTGTTTTTGGTGCTTTGGTAAGAAGGAAAAGCAACTAGGGCTCCCTCCGATATAGCAGAAAGCGTAGGCTGAGGCACGGTGTGTGCTCTGAAGCAGAGGACACCACACAAATGATAACTGGAGTGAGACGAAGTCATACAAGTCCCCTTCAGATTCAAAATTAGGCAAGGCTTACTCTCTGCGCATATGGTCAGAGTATGCAGCCATGCTGGATCCGTTTTCCCAGCTCAAGGTGGAAGAGCTTTGCTGTAGCTTGAGAATCTTAGAATGGACTATTGCTGACATTCAAGAGACTGTAAGCAGCTAAAATGATATATACATATAAATGAGAGTTAGAGAGACAGAGAAAGAGGAACAGGGACTACTAGAGTACTCGGAGGTCGATGAAAAGACATACCTGATAAAAGAGAAAATTTAAGTGTCTTCTTCCTTTCTTTGCCTTGTATCAGGAAAGCGTATAATGTCAAGAGGTCAAAATTAGCAGCTCTTCTGTTTCTGCATTACCTTCCAGAATGCTAGCTTGGCAAGAAGTTAGGCACAGAACTTTGCTAGCAGATCACGTTAGGCTGGATAGTCCCACTGACTTAAAAATGACATGCAGACTTGATAACAGATATCTAGGGGCAAAATCCCAACTTGCTCTCTACCAAAGCATAGTTCTGAGCAGCTCTGCTGGAGAATCAAAAATATACCTAACATTCTGGGACCTGAGCTGATAACAATATTGGTTCATTAGCGGCAACAGCACAATACTTGACTGCACTTCTCTCTCACTAATGGTTTTACTGCACCAGCATCCTGCACCTGATGGTAAGAAAGTGTAAGAGAAAACACGATTCATATTATGAAAAACTCTTGCATTGCACAGGTTGCTTCAAAATTTGGATGTAACTACAAAATCCCATCCAAATTACACAAGCTGTCGGGACCCCAGTACAACTCCTCAGCGGGTGGGCTTTCCAGGCCGCCTCCTTCCTCTGCCTTGTCCCTGGACAGTATCACCGTCTATGTGCCTGGATTCTCCAGTGACAGGTGCCATCAGAATGCAGACACAGATACTCTGCCACCTGGCCTGGGCCCGCTGCTTTTATTCACCATCTGTCACAAAAGGACATCAACATGAAGAGGAGAAAACATCACAGGCTTGCATTTCTTCATGGGAACCGAGGAGAAGGAACAAATTGGGGGAAGAGGGTGATAGCTAATCAGTCCTTTTTAGGGCTGGCCTTTCTAGGTACATCTCAGACTACGGAAACAGTAAAGGTATGTATATATATTTAAATGAGACTGAAATCTCAGGGGTTCGAAGTGTATCACTCTTATTTTACTCCTTTAGAAGAATTAAATGTAGACGTGTGGGAAGAGATGGCAAAACCCCGCTTAACACTGCAGCTGAGTGCTACAAAGTCTCTTCATGAGTTTCACAGACATCTACTCAGCAAAGCCAGAATGCAGAAGGCTGGCTTCCCCGTGTTATGAAAGAATCCAACTATGCTGTAGAAAGATCAGTCTTTAGGCTGAGTATCCGAAAGCTGGAAATACGCAATAAGGGAAATGTGATGAGAAACAGGATTTATGAGAAAACGCCTATTAAAAAATGATTTTATAGGACTAAAAATCATGGAGGAAAGACGGGAAGCAGGATACTATGGAAGATGGGCTAGGAAGATACACAAAAAGGCTGGTGATCTGACTCCTAATTTTTAGTACCAAGATTGAGAAATGGGTTAAAAAAAAAAAAACCAGTAAAATAATCTAGAGCAATAAGATAAAATGGTCTTCTCAAAACTTGTTAATCGTATTATCTTCAGTTTAGGTGATGGCAGGAGCACAAGAGAACTAAGTGTCACATAAGAGGACCGTTTCAAGTTTCAGCACAATACACTTCTTTTCCCTACATCATGCCCCTGGTGTGGGGAGCAAACCTCACAAATCAGAAGCACAATTCTTTCTGAGTTATAGCCACTGCCCTCTCAGACCCCTCCGGGGGTCACCTCTCAGACCCCTCCTGGGGAAACCGCTCAGGAGTAGCGATAAAAAATATTGATTTCCTACCAAGGAACCTTAAAGAAATTCCTACTCAGAATGGACCCCATCCCATTCACTTCACTTCTAAAAGAAAGGTGTTACCAAGTGAAAACAGATATTTAAGTACCTACCCTGAACTAGGCATAAGACAAGGTACTGACAGTACAAAATGGGTCAGATAACAGGACCCCCTCAGAAAACGTGCACTTGAGAACAAGGGATGAACATTTATCCTGCTGTAAAATATTACTGTACGATAGGATAATAATAAAATAGGGAAGGATATAAACAAATATATTTTTAAATGGAAAAAACTGAATGTCAATGAAAATTTGAAACTGGCTGTCTTCAGTGACAATTTTAAGAAAAAGAGAGACTTCTCTGGCCTACTGTATCAGGAGAGATTTTGAAAAATAATAATGCCTACTGTTTATGTGTGTATGGTGACATGGGCACTGCTGTACACCTGGTGGGGGTACAACTCGGCACAACTATTTCAGAAGACTGTTCAGAAGCAAATATCAGGAGTTTTTAAATAGCCCACTCTCTCTTTTCCCTAAGAGATTCCACTTCTGGGAAATGGCTGGCAGTAGAAGAAATCAATCTGCATGGGTAGGTTTGGACCAGACTCAAACATCTGGATTTTGTTACCCACTGCCCAGTTCTAGACGAGGATAATGATAAGGGGAAAGTGCTACCACTATTGAAGGAGCATGTAGGATGGCGTGGAGGCTGAGAGTTGGAAATCAAAGTGAACATATCTGCATCTTTACTCTTGCCCTGTCACTGGGTTCATCGGTACCATTTTTTTGGATTCCACATATATGAGTTAGCATACGGTATTTGTTTTTCTCTTTTTGGCTTACTTCGTTCTGTATGACTTAGAGGGGTGGGAGAGGGAGAGTGGGAAGGAGTTGGGGGAGGGAGGGGATACGGGGATATATGTATAAAAACAGCTGATTCACTATGTTGTACAGCAGAAACTGGCACAACAATGTAAAGCAATTATACTCCAATAAAGAGCTTAAAAAAAGTTCTAAAATTAAAAAAAAAAAGTGAACATAGTTACATGTATACATATAACTGAATCATTTTGCTGTGCACCTGAAACTAGCACAGCATTGTTAATCAACTATACTCCAATATAAAATAAAATAAATTTTTTAAAAAGTTCTTAAAACAAAAGTGAACATTTCAGATACTTTTATAAAACTCCAAGGATAAGACAGTGGTAAGGGGTTACAAAAGGCTTACAGCTCAAAAGCACAACTTAAACATATCTAAAACCATTAATACTATTATCATAAGATTACTTGAATTGAAAAAAACAGTCAAATTATTCTCTGGCATGGTTGAGCCTTGTATGCAAACAATGTGATAGACTGTCAGAATTTGTCACATTTCAATTGCTTGTTTTGGCATTTTACAGACTAAAGTTCTATGTGACTTCCCTGAAAATTTCCCTTTCAGACTAAATTTGTTGCATTTCATGATGCAATCGAATCACTGAGATAAGCAGTGAAGTCTCTGCTTCTTATGATGATAATTTTTCAACATAAAAGCAGAAAGAGTGGTCTAATGAGCTTCTGGTTACCCATCGCTCAGCTTCATGACCAATCTTCTTTCGTCTACATCCTTACCCTCCTGCAATTATGTTGAAGGAAATCCTCAATCACATTTTCTTGGTAAATATTTTCATATGTATTTTTAAAAGAAAGAGACTCTTTCAAATGTCTTTTAATAGATTCTTTTAGCATTTCGGGTGCTACTTTATCATTGCAAATTAGTTTATAGAGGCAAACATTTAAATACGGTTTAGCAGAGTGGTAGAGAAAAAACCAAAAGAACCCTGGTTCTACTTTTCACCAGCAAAAGAAAAAGAAAAAGAAAACAACAACATCAAAAAACAGGCTGTATTTGAAAGACCATAAACAACCCATCTGTCCATCGCTCAATGGAAAGAGTGCACCATTTGAAAATGCCTCCCATAATTTATTCCACAAAGTCTTTACTAGTATTTATTCTATGGCTAAAATGCTCATGCCTTACGCCAAATCAACTAAAAAATTATGAAATGTGAACCAAGGGATCCAGAATTCAGATCAGACACTCCCATGTGCCTCTTGGATTTTTGCTTGACTGGAAAGCAGAAAAATGTCTAGGCAAATTTGGTGTGTTGGCCAGATCCACTCTCTGACTGACGTGATGCCCCACCGTGGTAGAGGAAGCCTGGCCACAATGGTTTGACTCCCCAGAAACTAGAAGACATGGATATGACAGTGTAGGGGTGGGTTTTCACTCAGCAGCAAGGAGATTCTGGGAAATAGAGAAGGCTCTTGTTTATTCACTTATTTACAATTGCATTACGTTCTAACAACAGAAATATCACATGTTCTTTATAGGATACAGAAAACACTAGAACCGGATTAAGCCACCCAAACTCCCACCACACAGGTCACCAGTGCTGGAAATTGGGTCACATGCCCTTCCCCATTCTCCATGCGCACATGAACACATTCTGCAGCATGGATGAGATCATCTGTTAGGAATATTACACTGGGCAGACCAGTAGCAACAGCTGAGTTCAGGGGTTGAATCCCCACTCCTCTACTTACTAGGTGTGTGACCTAACAGCTGGTCTCTAGTTTCCTTACCTAAAAACAAAGTTACCAAAAGTATTTCCTTCACAAGTACTATGAGTTTACCTCAAAGTGACATGACATATGTAAAGTGTTTAGAGGCATTCCTAGTAACAGGTACCACATACATGTTTGCTACTCTTAATTGCTTTGTTTGCTTACAGTATTGACAATTTGTCCGTAACAGTAATAGGTAATAATGTGACGTGCCATTAAAAGTCCCCATACAGCATAACTTTTAATGGCTATACGGTATTCCAACTTCATTGTGGGCCTAATTTACTTAATCATTTCTAAAATGCTAGGTATTTGTGTTTGTTCCACCAATTTTCACTATCATAATAGTATAATCTACACCTTTGTGTCCAAAACTTTCCTGACATTTGAGTTATTTTCTTAGGATTAAATTTCAGGCCTAACATAAGATTTTGAAAGACTAGTGTAGGTAGTGATAGGTGGTAAGGAATTCAAAATTAGATTCCACACTGAACGTTTGCTTTATCAGAATTTGTGGTAAAAGCAGAAAGATGGTTATGAAAATCCTAAACTAATCCAACTCTGAATTATAGCACTTAGTTCTCTGGGTCACAAGTATAAGCAAATCCTCCTTATATAGTCAAATCCCAGACAAGGGCCCCATCTCTAGCATCAATAGTGAGAATTCCTAACTGTGGGAATTTTATGAGTAAATCAGAAAACACAGCTATATTTGTACGCTGGTGGCCATCAGAGGCACTTCCTTTCTCAAGCAACTCTAAATTGTACATTTGCATAAAAATTCATCATCCCAGAATTTGTCCAGTGACACTGAAATATGCACTTTTGTTTCTAAGACATCGTATATTTTAACTCTCCCATCCCTAAAGTCAGAATACATTCTGTGGCTGTAACCCTTGAAGGTCATGCATCCAATTCAGTTCTACCATCTGTTAGTAATGAGCTATAAGCATGGAAGGTTGGGAACTACCAAAGACTGCTATATTCTTGAGAATGTATACAAAGATATTTAGCACACCTTTCAGAATATTTCACTTAACCTATCCATCCATGGGCTCTAAGAGACGGCTAACAGCTATAGAAACATCAGCTTTCCTGGAAGGCCATAAAAAATACAGGCATCCGAGCTAAAGCCAGTGTTAGTTCTAGCTCTGTGACCTTGGGCAAGTCACTTAACCTCTTATCTTTCTTTCCGCAAACCTGCTAAGAAAAATGACCAGAAGAAAAGCTGGGGCCAGAATGAAGGGTGTGAGGAAATCCACAATGCCTTCTTTACCAATTAAGGACCAAACAATGTAAGTAAAGGCACATGATATACTGTTATGCCCTGTAGAAAGGTAAATTGATATTAAAATATTTGTTCTAGTTCTTTTACCAATTAGTCATGTAATCTCTCAAAAGCTGAGTATCCATAATGAAGATAATCTCTAATTAGGATTAGTAAATCTCCAAACAGTGACCACTCAAACCTGGGAAGGTATGATGACTGTGATTATTATTCTGAGAGATACTGTTTACTTTCATGACTGAAGTTAATTTCCTAGCATTATATTGTGCATTTAAAATTTTTTTTTACTGAAAGTGCTTTTAAGAATTCCAAATGCCTCCTCTTCTAGAGAGTTCTTCATGAGATAATAATGTTTGGCCATGCTTGTCATCCCACTAAAACATTTCAAAAAACATAAATAATATACTTTGTGTACCATACAAAGTAATAGAAAAATTTAAAGAGGACTGAAGGAGAAAATCAACACCATTTCTCTGTATTAAAAATGCATAAATTTAACTTAACTCAAGTTTCAAAACAGAAAGACTACAGTAGAATAGAAATTGCATAGAAGAGATCCTTTAGGAAAATGAATTTCCGGATTTTGGATATATTAGTCCATATTTATTATTTATTAAATACATAATTTAATATTACATTCATTATTATTTAATACCCCAAATACAATGAAGTTAATTATTGAACTGTTGAGGTTCTTGGAAATTCTATTTTCTGAGCATTCTAGACACAGACGGTACCAAAAACTGAGTGCAATTTATTTCCTACGAGAGATATCATCTAGAAGTTTGTTTTTAAGGGAAGGACTGGAAGTGTGGGATTAGCAGATATTAACTATTATATATAGGATGGATAAACAACAAGGTCCTACTGTAGAGCACAGGGAACTATATTCAATATCCTGTAATAAACCAGAACGGAAAAGATATTAAAAAAAAATGTATGTGTATAACTGAATCACTTTGCTGTACAGCAGAGATTGGCACAACAGTGTAAATCAACTATACTTCCATAAAAAAAAATTTTTAAAGTTAGATCCTACTCTGCTATGGTATTTTTAATTTGGAAAAGGGATGTGGAGGGGGTCCTCTTTGCCCCTAAAGAAGCATGACCCTCTAATTTGTATTCATAGACCAGTAACAAGAGCATGTCAAAAACGCACTATTACTCACCAGTGTTCATTTATTTATATGGAAATGCTCAGGCCAGAAGTCCTTTAAAGAACACTAGGTGCTGTTGTGGGGTTTATTTAGGTTTCCATCTGCTGGACGGGTCCCAGGTTTGGAGCAATATCGCCTTTGGCAGAACATCCTGAACGGCATTTAATAGGCGTCATATTCTCACTTCTCAGCTGGAAGATTACATGAGCAAGAGCTCAAGGAACTGGGAAGGCCATCTTTTTACCAGCTCTATGTCATACCATTAGGTTTTACAACCAATATCTCCTTTATAGGATTAAGTGGAAAAAGGCAACCAGTTACAAAGAGAATCTGAATTCGCCCTCTGCTTAAATGCACCCTAATAGTAACAGCGGGCTGGGGCCTTCATTGTGTTTCTGACGGTGGGTTCCTAATGGTGTCATCTTAAGCCAGCTCAGCCCCATCATTTCACTTTTAAGATGGAGGGCTCTTTTCTTTGCGCGTTTAAGATGAGCTGGTAAACTGTGTACGTTTAAAAATCCTCCTCTGCTGTAAATGAAGCCTAAATGGAAGGTTTTTGGAACTGTAAATTGTAACAGGGTACAAAATGCGACGGGTACTAAAAGGCCACCGTAGCTTGGGGACCATCCACCTAATTTGTTCTTTTATTCTGATAATTATCACCAAGCTTCAGCCTGGTCATCGATCTGTGGTTAAACAGAGGGTGGAGAGAGAATATGACAGTCTGAATGACAACTGTAATTTTTACATATTAGGCATCCAGAGACTTTTTGCAGAAATAGACTAATGAAATCCCCATGAAGTTCGATCTACGGGTTTACGGGTTGAACAATATGGCTGCAAAATTAGCTTTCACAATGGAAAGCAGCCAGCTGCAGAGAACGCGGGGCGAAGCGCACAAATGAAACGATCAGCACGGCCACACCCCTGCCCGGCTCTCCAGAATTAACACGGGACCAGACGAAGGCAGAAGGCCCATGCAATACACTCACACAACGCACATAAGACAAGTAAGGAAATAAACACAACAGGAGAAAACGTCCAACGCGAAAACCAGGGGAAAGTGAGCGTAGAAAAATCACCAGCATCAAAACAACAACGAGGATGTTGCTGCAAACCTGAGCAGCATTTATAAAACCCCTCTGACCCGCTTTCCTACCCCACAAGTGCTATTTTCATTCGTCACCAAGTTGCTTCAAAGGCAGCCTCCCAGAGCCTGAAACTAATTTTCTTCCTCCTACATGAGAACATAAAATTCCTACAATCTTGGTAATAGAGATCATTCTTCCCCAGGTCCCAGCTACCACCATCTCTTTTCTTTATGACAAATGCATGACAGTGCATCCTCCCTGGTTTCTCTCCAGCTTGGCCCTCAACCACAGCCTTCCTGATCTGCTCCTAAATGCGAATCAAGTGAGTCTCCTCACCCAGCTAGTTTCTCAACGGCTCTCCTGGATAACAGTCCAGAGTTGATGGCCTTCAAGGCTCTGTGGGGTCCAGGGCCACCCCTAGTGGCTTCCTTTCAGGTCCATGGCCGTTCTCTTCTCCTGCCTCGGGGCCATCACACATGTCACTCCCTTGGCGCTGAGCGCCTCCTGACCTAAAGAAATTCTGTGTAATCATGCCTTCTTCAGGAAGCCTCTTCTGACCCCCCAAAACCAGGCCGGACCCTGTGACATGCTCTCAAAGTACTGAACGTCTTTCCTTCACTGGGCTTATAAGGTTAACCCCGCATCCATGCACATTTATATGATTAATATCTACTCTCCTAACAGACTGTGATGTCCACGAGGACCAGGGCCACATGGCTATCTCCTCCGTGCCCACCAGAGCACCTGGCACCCACTGGGCTACAAGGGATATTTGCTGAGTGAACCCTGAAAGAGGTCAGCTTATTCTATATGCTTAAGCTGGAAAGGTCAAGATAGTAACACTTTTCTTCCACTGAGAACACAGGATAGTACATGACTCACTGTGCTGGTGTAATGTCCCAATATTGCCTTTTGTATCCAGAAGAGCCTTGGAAGTCGCCAGTTACGTGACATCCAGATGAAGTCCCCAAAATCTCCTTTTACACATCCTTCCTGTGCCTCACTGCAGGCCACACAGGGGATGCGGCTTTGACATTCTCGAGAACTGATAGCATCGCTGCCTAACAGAGTCCCCTCTGACACCAAGACCGTCTGCTTAACAACTTGTGATGGTAAACACTGCTCTCACTTTGCTTTACGGCCCGAGAATTTTTAAATGAAGCTTTTATAACAAGGATGTAATTGAAGGCACGGCACTTTGCTGGGGATCCGGGCCGATTTTACACATTTACCCACCAGAAAAACGCTGCGCACCATTGCATCATTTATAAAGCCGGAGACGGGAAGATGATTACATTGGGGCTCCTCTGGCAGATAAACGCACTGAAGGTGAATTTTCATTCTGTTTGGCAAAGGTAGCTTATGGATAGAAGTGCTCCTTTGCAGCAGGTCACAGGGTCTCTGATCTAGGGATGTCAAAAAAAAAAAAAAAAAAAAAAAGCCTCTTGGCAGAACACAGCCAGATGTGAGCAGAACTGCTTCTGGGCTCCCAAAAAGTTTCAGCAGCAGCTGAGTGATCCACCAGCCAACTGAGAACTCCCTGAGCTTCCCCAGTCTCACAAGACAAACAGCCTTCTTGGCCCAGTGCGTGTGTGAGATCTCAGCATCAGCCTTGTAGATGGCCTCAATGGGGACGTCGAGGGGAGGCGGAGGCTGGCTCGGCTCCTGAGATCTCCAGCAGGTGCTGCCAGTGCCTGGAACATCCTACCAGAGAACATCCCAATCTCTTACTGAAGCAACCAGACTCAGGGAGCTGCATGGCAACAAGCATAAAAATCCAATGTCGATGAGCTCAAAGCCAGGTTCCACAGGCAGCCAATTAAAATCACGTGCTTTGGAGACAGGTAGTGGAAAACATATAGCTCTCATCACCTTAGCATCATCCAAATGCTAAGAGAGCTGCTGGCAGAAGAAGGGGCTCCAAAATACAAGTTTCCCCAATACAGACTTTTCCTTAAAGTCCTCATTGCCTTATGTCCCGAGCCCTGTCACCAGGGCACCCACTCCAAGGGCTGAGCAGAAACTCTTTGAGGATGCTGGCTCCACCCCAGGTCCACACGCCTGGGAAGAAAAAGCAGGGGGATGGGGTTTTCAGAATGGTAGGAGAAGCATCAAATTGAGGTTGGGAAGACAGGAAGAGCCTCCAGAATAAGAAGAATGGGTTCCAATCCTACCATTTCTACCCGTGTGACTTTGGGCAAATTATCCAGTACGTCTGTTCCTTGGTCTCCTCATTTGTCAGTTAGGGACAGAAGTTCCCACTGCTCAGATTTGAGGCATCAAAGGAAGTGATGGGCATGGACGGGCCAGAGAGACGTACATCTTTCCTCCCTAACCTGGCTAGTAACAGAAGAAGCAGGAAGATAAAGTGGGGAGACACACACGACCTCTCCTCTCTCCCACATTCCTTCCTGGGCTTGCCAGATGTGGGGATTTGCACCATCATAAATTTACTCAGAAGTGTTTGGGGAGAAGCTCCCTCTATTCCCTCTAACTGCCTGCTCCCAGCTCCCCTCCACGAGCCCCTCCCCAAGTCAGCAAAAGCCCCCTAAATACTGGGTCACTCAAAGGAAAAGCCAGCTCAGCCCTTTCCCCCGGAGCTGTCTTCCCAGCCACGCCCACACGCTGGCCCGAGGGGACGCCCGGGCTTCGGGCCTCCAGCACGGAGCAGCCCCACCGGCCAAGCCAAGACCCCAGTCCTGACCCCTTGGCCTGGGTTAATGAGTCGGGTTGGCCTTGATCTGCCAGCTCATCCTCTCCAGGGGGAGAAAGCGTGCAGACTCACGGGAGCCTCCGGCCCGGTCTCCTTCTTCAATCTTATCACTAACAAACCTTCCACCTGACTTTCTTGTGGTTCGAACGCAGAGGTGGGACAGACGACTAGGCTCCCCTGCACCTGTGAGAGGATCGTCATCTTGGGTAACGAGGTGGAGTCACCCACAGACAACGGCACTTTCTGAAACCCTTCACTACAAGCTGAGAACAGAACTCACGTGGGACTGGTGTTCCCCTGAGAAACGCAGGGAGGGAGGGGGAGCCGTTGAGAAGATGCGCTCTCATGCAGACGGGACACCACCACGTGAGGCCCAAATGACTCGTCAGTGGCCTAAGCAAGGACGGCGCTGGCGGGTGGAGGACAACTCAGGGAACCCAGTCCCTGGCTGTGCACCGCATCTAAGAATCACACAAGGGCAAGGAGAAAGACCTGCTCAGGCCACCGCCCGGACCAGTGACATCTAAATCCTGGGAGTGGGACCCAGCACCAGGATGAGTTAAAGCTTGCTCAGCGACCCCACTGTGCAGGACAGCTCTTCTTTGCTCTCGCCATCCACCGAGTTCGCAGAGGAAGAGGAAAAACAAGCCGCTGATCACATGTCATGACCCCAGCTCAGGGGAGGATGCCTTCCCTCTCTCACACAATGCAGGTTGTTCGCTCTTCCTTCCGCACGACTGTTGCTCTCGGCAACTAATTTCTGTCACTGCGTACAGGACACTGCTGTGGCTTAAGATTATAATGAGAGCTCACGTGTACTGAGGACCCACTATGTGCCAGGCACGTGTTCGTCTCACCGGTATTGGCTACTACAGACCTCACAGAAACCCGCCAAGGTAGGTCTCTCATTATTTTCTCCATTTTCCACATGAGAGAACAGAGAAGCAGAAAAGCGAAGGGAATTTGTTTTCAGTTTTCAACTGCTGATGGGCAGAACTGGGATTTAACCAAACAAGTGAACTCTAGCGTCTCTTTCACCAAGCAGACTCTCAAGTAATGGCTCTCGCTTGCATTCAGTACCTCTGTGGTAAGCACTGAGACTGTAACACCAAACAAGCAAAGGTTCTTGCTTTAAGGAGATTATTGGGGGGGAGTGTACGCATGGAGTCCCCTCCTTGATGACACAGTCAGTGCTCTATCCAATTCTCTGCACACCATGCTGTCCACTGTACATGGGACACCACGCCGACTCTGCAGCTTTGCAAAGGGAATGAACAAAGAAGGCAATGGAATGACCACAAGAGAGAAGGAGGGAGGGGTGTGTGTATGGGCTGATCACATCCCTTTGGACAAGGGGGAACACAGCGTCGTAACTGCCCCAACGCAGAAGGTAAGCATCTCCCAATCACAACCCAAGCTTTGGCCCACACTGAACACAGGGATGGATGAGACAAACTGCGAGCACAATCACTCACATGTCACAGTATCGATATTTAAAAATCTCTAATGATTGCATCATTTTTGCTGGCAGTGACTCTAACCAAGCAGACACTAATAAGGGACACTAGAAAGAGGACACATTTCCAGCAAGAATAAGCCCACATAAAGGCTTCCTGGTTTACAACTTTGACACCGGTGGATGGCAATTCACTACTAGGAATTAAGCAGTCACTTGGGGAAAGAGCTGATGGGGCTCTTTCACTTCCAAAGGGCCTCCCCTCCACGCGCAGGCATCTGGGCCCATGTTCATATGTTACTTGTCTCTCTCCCAGCTGTATGGCTGCTCCAATTAAATAACAACTTATTTCACCTTCCAAGGTGTCGCACCTAATTACTTTAGCTCCTCTTTAAAGTAGTAAGAGAGACGTATAGATGCTCCTTGAGGAAATTTGAATTCGGTTACCTCCTCCTGAATGACTGAGTTACAGCACCAATAACAACACTTAGACTTCAGAACCTTGTCCCCCAGCCAAGGCAATCAGAGCACTGAAGCACCCTCCACCAAAACGCAAGGTGACTGGGAAGAGGCATATACTTCAAGTACCCAAAGCAATATGATTATTGTAATGTGTCTGTTCTGGGCCAGGTTTCAAGATACAGGGAAGTAATCACTCAAAGCATTCCCTTTTAGTTTAGCACGTGAATTCTAGTTCTTGCTAATTATCAACACCATCCAAATTATTACTAACTTCTATTTGTTAAAATATCACAAGTTTTAAAGTGGTTCAAATTCTGCTCCAAAGCACTTTCCTAGACAAAATTTCATTTGAAGTTCACAACAAACCAATCAGATATCAATATTTCTGTTTCATAGACAAAGAAATTGAGGCAGTGAGGGAAGAAACAGATTCAGCCAAACAAACAGGCCAGGGAGTGGCAATTCAGAATTCTAGCATAGAACTTTTCACTCAAAAAATGCCAACCCTTACCAACGTCTTTCCTAGACATTGATTTCATAATCCAAGGGAATCTAAGCTTCAGAGGAAAGTTCTGGAATCAGAATCTCCTTCTCAGAGGACTGCTATGAGCATTACACGAGAGGATGTGCATAGAATGCTGGACAGAACAGCCACCTGACCAGAATCCACAACTGTCACCTGCTGTGTTTTTTAATTATTGTTTATATTCATTGAGAATTGGAAATTGGAAGTCTCTTTTTAGAAGACTTGGGATTTTACACGTCTGAACTGTGTTAGTAGGATAAGGACATCTTTTACCTGTAGAATACAAAATAGAGAGGAACCAAAGCTTTAGGCTACTTGCTATTTAAAAAAAAGAAAGAAAAAAAAAAAAAAGAGGGTAGCCAGGTCGCCAAGTTCAGATGTGGCCCTAAACATTCATTTCCTTTCCTGAACGATCTAGGAATTGGCTTTGTGTTAGTTAGCTGCTTGCATTTCTGAGACATCTGGCAGTAAACCTTGTAATCGGTTCAGTTAAAAAAAAAAAAAAATAGAACCAGTGTCTGGCAGCCACCACTGGAAAGTGCCTAAAAATAGAAATAATTCACTGAAACCTCATTAGAATGGTGCTCAGGATGCCAAGCTACAGGGAAAACACTGCAGAAAGTCAAGTAAGACCTCAGGAATACAGATTGAGAAGTCTCAGAAACTGAATTATCTAAGAGTCTGAACTGGGTATCATTTAAGAGATAGGGATTTTCATTTCATTATGTGGTTCACACTGCTGTGATTTTAGGAGTATGCCTCACCATACCCATTTATGTGATATGTAAGAATTCTCTGTTAGAACCAAAAGCTTGATCTCAAATGAATACTACTTAAAACTGGTAGATAACACCCAGTTGATACACAGAGAATATGCAATCCTTCTCACTGCAATACTGTCTACAGTACTGATATGTCTGATTCATGCTTTCTTAAGTAAGTCCCAGCTTACCTCAACTTTAGACAAACCAGATACCAAATAAACAAGATCTAAATTAATTAGCTCCATGATTTTATATACAACTACCTAGGAGGTTTGCATGCACATAAAAATCACATAGCTGAATACATATTCAGCGAACGCAAAGGGCTAAGAAAAACAGAATCTGCTGTGTAAACGTGTCCAGGCAAGTCAATACATAGGTACGTTTTATGACTCCCACAAAATCCAAAACAGCGGGATTCGATGCTGCTGTTTTTCTCAAAAGACAGCTAGGCAGTCCTAATAAAGAAAAATGGGAATATTACTCAGCCACAAAAAAGAACAAAATAATGCCATTTGCAGTGACATGGATGGATCCAGAGATTGTCATACTGAGTGAACTCAGACAGAGAACAACAAATTTCATATGATATCGCTTATAGGTGGAATCTAAAAAAAAGGTACAAATGAACTCATCCACAAAACAGAAATAGAGTTACAGATGTAGAGAACAAACCCATGGTTATGGGGGGGGGGGGGGGAGGGATAAACTGGGAGACTGGGACTGACATATACCCACTACCATATATAAAATAGATAACCAATAAGGACCTACTGTATAGCACAGGGAACTCAATACTTTGTAATGGCCTATACGGGAAAAGAATCTAAAAAAAGAGTGTATATATGTATATGTATAACTGATTCACTTTGCTGTACACCTGAAACTACACTACATTGTAAATCAATTATCTTTCAATCAAAAAAAAAAGGAAAAGAAATAATGTGCGCCCCAAATACTGCATCACATTTGGGTGCTTACTTGTTGCAGGTAAAAGGCAGGGGGGTTAAAGTATTATGGAAGTTCTCCCAATAGCCTCTGTCTCACAAACCAGAGGACTGCATTCCTGAAAAATACCTCAGTTGGCCAAACAGCATTAACAACATCAAGGTGTTAGAGGAAGAGGCAGATACTGGAGGAATCAGGAAAAGTCTCACACAAATAAAATTAAGTTTCTTCCTGGTTTGTGATCACATCATGTGAGAATAATTGAATGGATTGCCATCAAATAAGAAAGATCTTATTTGCAAACCAGTTGCAAACCAGTCTGTCTTTACATTTAATCCCTGTGCTGTAGAGGACATGGGCTTTGGGAGTACGGGTCAAAGTTACACTCAAGATAGGCAGGCATCATGCAAACACATTGAGAAACAAAAGCTCTGGGCTTCAGACAAGTACACAGGTACCATATATATTAAGGTGCTACAGACAAAGAAAACAAACAGTAGTTTTAATGTAAACCCTGAATACAAAAGAGAATTGCAAGCTTCTCATCTGGGCAACCTAATGTATCAGCACCGCAGGTGAGTAACACTGGGATTCATCCAGCTCAAGACAGTGCATCATTCCTCTGGGACAGTGCCTGGATGGCCAAAGAGTAAAAAGTTTTCGAGAGAAGCCACAGCAACCCTCTAAAATAAAACCAGCATTGATAGCTTTAAAATCCTGCCCTGGGAAAATACTTCTCAACAGCATGGGAACAAGACAGTGCTCTGATGTGCAGAGGCAGATTCTCCTACAACCTCCAGCGGGGAGTTTCCTTGATCTCCGAGTTTTTCAAACCAGCTCCCACTGATTTCTAGCTCAAAGGCATATGCACATGCTCTTACCTTTGTGTACTTTTCTAGGTCTAAGCGAATGTTCTATTAAATTGGTGCTTGTTCCAAAAATCCCTGCAGTGTCTGGGAACAAACATCCCCCCGGGCTCTTTAATGTAAGGGGGCTGCCAAGGTGAAGCGGAAATACCTAGAAACAGGGTTACTTTAAATACTTTAGCATCTAAATATTCTTATCCCAGAATCCAGTTGACTAAACCTGGGTTGGTCAGAGACTGCCAACCAAGAGGGAATTTTCAGGCACGGGGTGATTTAGTCATTCCTGTGGCCATCCGCTAGCAGGATAACCCAAACAGCCTTCACAGCCCACGTCTACTGAGATCAGAAGCTTCTGTCCTCAAACAAAGCAGGGTTTCTCAATGTCAGCACTGACATTTTGGGCCAGATAATTTTGTGTTGTGGAGGGCTGTCTTGTGCATTGTAAAATTTTGAGCAGCACCCGTAGTGTTTATACACTAGATGCCAGTAGCACCACTACCCCCGTGTGACAACGCAAAGTATCTCCGGACATGGCCTCATAGCCTCTGGGGGCAAAATCCCCTGCAACCCCTCCCCATAAGAATCACTGCCATTAAAATAGTTAATAAACGACGGTTTATATCTTAACCCCGTTCACTCACAGCATCCTTATCTAACCACACCATTCATTCAATACTCTTTATAGCCTTTTTATAAAAGGGAGGCAGCAGAAGAAAAAAAGCTGTCATCAAACCTATAAAGCAATTAACAAGCACAGAGTCTAAGGGAATTTAAAATATGATCAAAGGTTTTAATTATGGGCAAAAAGAATAAGGACACAATTTTAAGTTACAAGAAAATAACTCTTCGGGTACCAGCAAAATTAAAAGGGGCCCTGAAGCACATACGTACACATGATAATAACTGGAACCAATGATATATGCTTCCTCTACCCTCTTCAACAGAACAGCCAACTTTTCTGATCCAGTTTTCCACTAAGAGCACAGTATGCTATTGCTGCTGAAATACTGGCTCCAACATTTATCGGCTGATCTGATCTTGGGTAATTTATATTGAAAAAAGTTCCACGCCTCACCTTGTGCATCTGTAAAATCGACATAATAATACCTTGAGGGGGTCCCAGTGAAGATTAAAGAAGATAATGTTTAATGTGGGCACTTCATTTTAGCATTTTACAAAACTTAAGTCTGCAATAAATGGTAACTTTTATTAGTAGTGTTTGTATTCTGTTTAGAAGCATCTTCTTCAACTAGTTTACCTAGAGGAAGGAGAAGAAGGAGAGGAGGGTTGTCATTCATTTCTAACCTTGGGATGCAAGTGCTTTGTGTTTAGAGTTCTCCCAAGAGATCTATTTAGCTAAGGCATCTACGAAATTACACCCTGGGCAGACCAAAGCTAAGAAAAATGAGACAACTGGATTGGGAGTCACAAAACTAGAATTCTTGGCTTAGTCGATTTCAAAGAGCTATGGGACCATGGTCAACCACTTAACTCTTGGACAGACAGTCTCTGTTCTGTCATTTTAATGGGATCACTATAGAGTTCCTAGAATTTTATCTGAGACCATGACAATCAGATGCAATGACATATTAGAACTAATGGCCAAAACATCTAAACTCTAAACGAAATGGCAGATTCAAAACTATCATTTAGTGACGCGCAAAAGCAAAGTACTTGGCAACTGTCCTTGAAGTGCCATGATTTAATTAAAGAAGATTTTCACGTGTTTTTTTTTTCAAAGTCTCTTAATTATGTAATGCTTCGCCAATTATATTCCTCCGTAATGTCCACTAAGAGGAAATTTGAATTACAGGCCATTTGCAGACAGGAGATGTACTGAAAACACCTGATAGGCTATAAATTCAATGTTGTACATCCACAAATCTATTCCAAAATTGCACCCGAACATTAAAGATGACTCTGGCCTTCACTTAATGGTAGGTCTTGCGAAATCAATTAGCTGTTAAAATAGTTTAATTGGAACATATGTATTTTAATTTTTGTGTGTGTATTAAAAGAAGTCTTCTTAATCAGCCCAAAACATTCTGAAATTACACTTTTAGGTAATGTAGTGAAAGAATTGAACTTATAACTGGATAAAACCAAGGATGTGGAAAATGGGAGAAGGATGATATTCAAACAGCACCCACTAGAAAGGAATAAATTAAGAATCATATTAGTTTACTTCAATTATCCCAAAAAGCAGTCTAAGAAGGAAGCTGTAAAAACCCATCACTACTCCCCGACACAAACTCACACAGTCTCCGACTCATAAATAGGTTTTTTTTGGTGGGTGTTTGGCAGTGGGTGTAATTACAATATTTATTTTCCTTTTTCTTTCCTCCTGCTCTCCTTCCTTCCTTGCATCCCTTCCTCCTCCTCCTCCCCTCCCTTCCTCCTCCTCCTCCCCCTCCTTCTTCTTCTGTCTCTCTCCGCATCCTTCCTTCCCTCCCCCCTTTACTCTATGGAGGAGAAGCCCTTGTTGCCAACAGGACCAGTCAAAAGTTAAAAAAAAAAATGAGAACTATCTCTAGCCCTGATAGGAAATGTGTTCTTTATTAAACAAAGAAAAAGATTCCTCAGGATGGTTTAAAAGATGAAAAGGTGACTTTAGGTCACCATAAATAAAAAGGATGATTTATACTTTAAGAATGGTGTTTTGCTTTGTAGAAAAATGGGAGGAAAAATGCAGGAGAGTCCAGTTTTAAAACTCATCAATAGGAAATTCATACTCTTAAAATGAAATATTTATCATTTTGAAATTATACAGATATATAAATATATAATTCTTGTACTCTTGATATTTTATCTACCTGACTTGATCTGCCCTCCTCTATCTACCAAGGGAAAAATGATGCTACTAGTAAAGAAAGAGTTCTGAGGCCAACTCTTTTCAAAACTTATGGTTCCCCAATTACTTTGAGGGCAGGCGACAGTTCTGAGGATGCATGTGCAATGTTCATGAAGAATGGCACAAAGAAGGTGCTTAACATACTGCAGAATGAGCAAATGAGTCAGCATTAGCAAGGATACAGCAAGAGCAAGAAAATGCAAAACAAAACAACACAAAAAACATACATACGGATGCACTGAAATACATAGAAACTAACCCTAGGGAAGAGATGTGCAAGAAAAAGAGGCAAGCTAGAATGAAAAACAGTAAAATAATCCAAAAAAGCCTCTCCACCCACCATCTACTGAGATAAAATCATTTTGGTGGGAAACTTTATAAAACTATTCTCAGACATAGATATAGCCACATATTCTTGGCACTAACACACTCCTTTGAGGCCTCTGAATGCACTACACCTTTAAGAAGTTTCAAGCCCTGATGCTTTTTCCCAACTACAGGCATAAGCAGAGATACAGCCCTTTAATAGCCTGTTGACCCAATGGAGCCCCAAGTCACAGCCCCATCCTCAATGGGTCAGGAGTCTGAGAAACTTCATGTTCAATGTCCTTCACCATCTCAAAAGCCTTACACTTCTTTATAACCACCACCTTTTCTTAGCTGAAGCTTACACAGCCACCTAGACATATCCTTTTCCAAAGCCAACATCATTAACCTTGTGGTGGGATCCTGAAAGGTTTCCTGTAACTTAGTCCTACTCAGTACATATATCTTGAGCAATGACTTGAGATCAAGACACCGATGTGAAGGCTAGAGAAAGGTGGATGATGGGATGCAGGGAGAAGAGGAGCTAGACTTGGACTTCCACCTCCAAGAGTTTATATTCTAGTATCTCAGGTCCTACACTCCCTAGTGCCTGTTTCTAATACTCCTTAGCTACCAAGTTACCAGCTTGTTCCTTTCCAATCAAGACTCTAGGGCCTAAATATGTTTCCACTGAATTCAGCTAAGTATTTGCACAACCAAGCCACAGTGGGAGTCACTCGCAAGAGATGCAGTTGATGAGTAAGTGAAGACTCCCAGTCTTCAATGATCTCACAGTACAAAGGCTGAAGAAAGCAAGCAAAATAACAGCTTGAAGGCAAGATGGAATGCTAAGAGAAATCGGGGGGTTAAAGGAAGGACAAATCACATCTCCCTTTGGTGGGGGGAGGGCGAGTGAGATCCAGGGAAGTGGAGAAAAGGCTTCCTCACCAGCCCTGGGTGAGTCATCAAGAACTCCTCCTGCCTTCTCAACGTCTATAAATAATCCCAGGTGCTGCCATTTCATTTAATTACTAAGCCTCTCCAGATGGAGAAAGATAATTAAGCAGTCTGTACCACCGTGGTGATATAAAGAATGGGTTGGCAACTTTGGAAACATTTGAGTTTTGAAGTTTGCTTTCAGCTATGAAGGAAGGGCAGAAGTAAAGAAGCCCCAAGTGACTGAGCGACAGACCTTTGGGAAAACCAAACGACAGCAGACAGTGGGTAGAAATTTAAATAGGAAAAAAACCAAATACTTGTGCAAAGGGGCTCAGTCCTCCCAGAAGAAGCAGAACCGCTAACATTAATGAGGAAGCCTCAATGGAGCTGCTGAAGATGGGACGTCAAAAAGCAATACTTTAAGACAACCTATACATAAACCAATTTATTTATTTCTTAGATGTACAAGATATATGCTGTTGATTGGGCCTCTGCATGCAGACATGATAAAAATTTTATCTTTGTGTCTGATGCAAAGATTCAGAAGTGATTACACGCAGAAAGGTCTAACAAGGAAGCTGGCAAGAAAACCACACAAGAGAAGTTTCTAAATATAGATGCTCTTAAAGAATCATGCGTTTATAATTCTAAAGTTCAATGAAATCAGAAATAAAAAAAAAATTGCTGGCATTCAAATAACTGTGGCAACTGGGTAGTAAAACACATGAGGTTCCCTCCCCATCACATAGTCAAAGATAATCACGTGCTTCCTCAAAACAAAAACAAAAACCACAAGCACAAAAGTCAAACCTATAAAAACCATAGCAATCAAAATTCTAAAAAGTTTGGAGATCTAAAACTTCCATGAGCAACAGACTGAAAGCCATTAAGAGGGTCACATGGTGCGAAAGCATTTCGACCCTCATGGGAAAATGGAGTAAGTGTTCAATGAGGAATGATGATGAAACGGATTGGAAGAAAGAAAAACCAAACCAGAACCCAATTCCAAGGGCGATGATAAAAAGATTCTTGATCTAAAAATACACAGGTCAAGTTAAAGTCACTCTGAGGATTGAGTACTCTCTGCTCTATACCTATGGTCCCTAACTTACAACTTTTGACTTTATGATGGTGTGAAAGTGACGCACATTACTTTGAATTTTGATCTTTTCCTGGGCTACTGATATGGTAAGATACTCCCTCCTGACTCTGGGCAGGGCAGCTCACCATCAGTCATGTGATCACAGGGTAAACAACCAATACTCCATTCTGTACCCAGACAACCATTCTGTTTTTCCCTTTCATTACAGTATTCAGTAAATTCCATGAGACATTCAAAACTTTATGTTGTGTTAGACTTTCTGCTAAAATAATAGGCTTTGTGTTAGGTAAATGTGTTCAACTGTTAGCTAATGTAAGTGTTCTAAGCACATTTAGGGTAGGTTGGGCTAAGCTATGATGTTTAGGTATATTAAGTGCATTTTTGACTTATGAAATTTTAAACTTACGACATTTATCAGGACGTAACCCCAACTTAAGTTGAGGAAAATTTGTAGTCTTAAATCAAAGCTAATTAAATCTTTTTGAGTTATTTTCAAAGCAAAGTATTCTTCAACAAATTGCCTAATCATTCCACTGTCATTTCAACTGTCCTATAAACACAGATTTTCATATTTATTTCTTTAAACAGATAACCCAAGCAGCATGTTATCAGAATAACAGAATATATTAAAAGAGCATTTTAATGACTTCTGGCATTTTGCATTTCTATAAGAATTCAAATCAGGCTAATAAAGAACAGTGAAGGTTCTACTTTAACAAACAGAAAATACTTATTTTAATTTTTGTACTAATATAAATTAGCTAAACAAGCATTTATTTATTCTCTTTAGTGGTTTAACAACAAACATCTCCATCTCTCACCAATTTCTTATTTTAACTTATTTTAAACGTCCTTTAAAACCCAACTTTCCCCAAAATCTTCCAGAGGGCCACTAGTCCAAAGATGTTTGAACAAAAAAAAAGGTGTTCCTTCTTCCAGATGAATATCTAACACATGTTGGAAAACTAATAAATATCCCACTTGGGTGTAGCTATGAAGTGAACACGCCTTCTAGCACTGTGTGGGCCCAAATGCATGAAGCCATGTGAGGCTGCCATGAGTTGCTCTCTTCCATACCTGGAGGCAATCCTTCCTTTACTGGTGGTTCACACAAAGCACTCAGGGGAACCCTGGCTCACTGTACTGCAGCACTGAGACTGACCTTCAACTCTGTCTGTAACCAGAGGATGTCAGGCACTATTCAAAGTTTCTGCGGTCCAGGTAGGGGTCATGATCTCAAGGTCATGTTGACATGAAGTCATGAAGAAACTTGCCTAGAGATTGTGTTGCTATGGGAATTCACACCCCCTCCAAAGAAGACAGACAGTCACTACTCAATCTTGATTATTACAACATCATCAGGAAATTTTATGTAAAATCTTCCATTTTTAACTGAAGAAAATAAAAAAGTAAACACTATGTAGCACCCCTAATCACGCCCATGAGCCACAACAGGACCACCTGCAGGCATCCTCCTGTCTCAGCCAATATATGGGTCCCTAGTCAACCATGTGTCTGCCAGGTTTATGTTTGCTTTGGTGTTTTGGAAACATAAGAACCTCATCACATCTAATCACAGCCAAGGCAGTGAGAGAGTCCAAACGACCCAGAATAACAGGCACATGATCAGGAAGGAAAAAGAAACAAAGATAACGAGAAAACTGAAAGTGTTAGAAAATTTTTCTAGTGTATGAAGTAAGCTGACATCAAAGCTATGACATCTACACAGAACCAAGCCTTGTCTAGACATGCACTTGTAGGTAAATTCACATCCTGTCCCTCTAGATAATGCATATGTGGGTCTATGAGCACCAAGTCAGACCACAGCCTCTTTACAACTGGAAGAGCTTCTCTACTCACCTCTTTCTAGCCGTTATCACATGGGACTCTGACAGTGAGGTCTTCCTAGTGGGCAGGAGCTGACTACATTTATCTTATATATTTAATGTAGCAACTGGTACCATACCTGGCATTGAATCACTGCTTAAACAATGACAGATAACTCTTCAATACCAAAATGTAAGATGCCAGGTTTGAATTTGGAAATATACATCAAAATTTCTCTATTTGGGGGAGACATACCAAACTCCCAAATTTAGCATTTTTATTAGAAAGATTCAAAACACAGAGATCTCATAAGATAGGTTCTAATGAGACTGCCAAATTAAAATAACAATAATACCATCTTCTTCCCACTGCATGACACAGTGTGCACTCAGATGTATAAATGCATATGTGGACTTATAAAGAAAACAAAGAAAGCAGCTCAACACAGCTGCTATCTAAAAAAAAACTATTCTATTTTATACTATCTGCCCTCTGTTTTGTAGCTACAGGACAGCAAGCCAGAATTTAGAGGACTAACCAGATGAAACACACATTAAATTTCTTTGTATGTGAACTATCACTCGTATCCTGGAAATATTTTAAAAATGCAAAACCTAGATTTCACACTAAGGTCTTTTGCTGGTTTGTACACCAATGTGCCTCCCCTGCCCAATACTTTAATTGGTCTTATTTTAAAGAAGAGTTTCTAGCGGTGGAAAAACAGAAAGCTTTTTGGTAGAGCAGGCTGTGAAACAAACCTTCCAGTACTCATAAAAACTTTTCTAAAATTTATTTTCCTATAAAAAAGGGGGCCTATTAAGTAGAACCTAGTTGGACTGGACATGGGTGAGCATGACAGAGAAGTAGGCAGGCGTAGGTTTGATGGCAGGGCTGCAGGAGTAGAGGACCACCAACATGAAAAACAGCGGGCCAAGAGGATAATAATAAAAAATAAGGGATAATTGTGTAAGTGGAAACTGTCTAAGAATGGAAGTTCAAGTGACCTCAGTATTGCCTAAGGCGAAACAATCACAGTTTAGATGCGAAGGGGTCCAGACAGAATCCAAGTGAATTGCCAACAGGGCAGTACCCAGAATAGACTTCTGCTCCTGCAGAGAAGACACATACACTACGGGGTCTCCATGCCATAGAAACACAGCTGGCTGGATACGGATACATGTTTTATTCGGCATTTACCAAACGTCTACCATGTGCCAAAACCCAGCACTAGGGACTTCATTTAATGACTACAGTCTTGATGATGTAGAAGTTGCCACCCGCATTTCAGAGAGAACGATGCTCTGACTGACAAGTTTAAACAACTACATCACCATTATGCAGCTGTTAAGCAGATGAGATGGGATTCAAAAGCAAGTATTTTTGATTCCACTGCAGAAGCTCTTAAAACACTACTCTCTACTGTGGTTCATGAAAATAATTAGAAGAGATGTGTGGGAAAACACTAGGGAGAATGGGAGAGCAGCATGATACACAAGTGTAAACAGATGACTTCCGAAATATTTAAGCATCACCTACAGTAAGAAACACATCTCATGTAATGACCCAATACATACTTCGTACACAGTCCGTGTATAAACAACGAAAAAACAAGTTCTACAAAAATACTTACGTGTGGTACACTTGGATATTTTCTGATTATTTTCGGTTCTATATTATTCTATTTCTTTATTTAAAAACTGCTGGTCGGGACTCCCTGAAATGATTTCATGGCCACCAATAGGTCAGAAACCACAGTATGGAAACCAGTGTAATAACCAACGTTGATGACCACCACTCTTATTGTTTCTAAAGGTTGGATAGGATAATAGGCTTTTCATTTTTTCACATATAATCTCCCACTTGAGCCTTTATCCAAGAAAAGAAAGAGAGAGGGGTATTAAGAGAGAGGGATTAGTAGTGAAGAGAATTGTTCACTCTGTGTCACCCACTAAAAAGGGTAGTGAAATTAACATACTCCAAACAAGAATGGCTCCATCTCAATGACAAAGAAGCTTGCTCCAAAATGCAGAGGTAAAAGACCCACGTTGAGGACACTTCTCACGTCTTTAATGTTCCTTTGAGTCATCAGAAAGACATAATTTTCTAACGATGACTCACTGGTAAAAGGAGCACCTGCATGCAGTCTTTAGGCAAATTGTAAGACTGAAAGACAAGTCATACACTGACTATTCGGGTTACCTTCCCACACACAAAAAGCACCAGGTCTCCTATAAGCTATTTGGTCAAGATGCTCAGTGATCGGACTTCCTAGGTGGCGCAGTGGGTAAGAATCTGCCTGCCAAGGCAGGGCACACAGGTTCGATCCCTGCCCCAGGAAGATCCTACATGCCGTGGAGCAACTAAGCCCACGCGCCACAACTATCGAGCCCATGTGCCGCAACTACTGAAGCCCACGCGCCTAGAGCCTGTGCTCTGCAACAAGAGAGGCCACTGCAATGAGAAGCCCGTGCATCACAACGAAGAGTAGCCCCCGCTCTCCGCAACTAGAGAAAGCCTGTGTGCAGCAATGAAGACCCAACACTGCCAATAAAATAAATTAATTAATTTAAAAAAAAAAGATGCTCAGTGATCAACACTAATTTGATCTGCCTTACTAAAAAGCCTGGACAGCAATATCTGTGGAAGGATGCAAGGTTGGGCTTCTAGGTATGAAACCAACACATGAGCCAGGAACACTCATTAATACAAACACAACAAAAAAGAGAAAGAAAGCCTGGGAGATCATAAATGTACTAACTTGGAAATGGTCTCAATGAAAATTTTAGTTACCATGGAGATTTGGGGCCGGGGGGGGCAGGGAACAAGGTCTCTTTAGAGAAATGACTGATGCAATTTATTAATCTACTTGCAAGTAATGTCAAATTTTAAAGTTGCTCCAAAGAAAACCACCTTTTTTTTTTTTTACATCAGCCTCTTAATATGCTGAAGGAACCTGTTCAAAACGCTTCAGCAGTGAAGTAACTTAGATGATAAATGTGTACTTCAATCTGTGCACCAGTCAAGTAGCAATAAAATCAGAATAATTCATGCAAAAATTTTCATTATGTTTCTAAACATACTTATTCACATTTTAAATCACACATTAGACAATATGAAATATCTTTCATTTAGACAGGTGTGAACTAGAAAACAGATGCATTCATTAAACATGGAACAACTTGGTGAATTAAAAAAAATACTCAGAGAACCCTTTGGTTGAAGTGCTTGAGCCACTGTTAACTTACTTGAAAAAATACGGCCATGGCTCCGATCATTCTGTTTTCAGAAATGGCGCTTTGAAAGCTGTCAAAGTCATCTGGATTGTAAAAGAAAATCTGCATCTGTGAAAGAACAATTAAAAAATGTATTAGGAGAATACATTAGGAAAACCTATGCAGAAGTAGAGAGAGTAGTACAATGGACTCAAATTCCCCAACATACTAAGATTTTGCCAAATGTATTCATCTGTCTATACTTTTTTCTTTGCTAAAGTATTTGAGAGCAAACCCCAGACATATCATTTTACCCCTACGTACTTCAGTAGGTATCACTAAAACGTACGTCTTTCCACATAACTACAATGCCTTCAGGCCACACAAAATAAGCAACACCAACACCTTCTTATTACCTAATATTCATATTGTGGTGAAAGGTCCCTATTAAGAAACAAAATTTTAATAGTTAAATACCCTGAAGTAGGAAACTAACACTGTGAGATTCAATCCTTATGTTAAAATTATAAATGCTTAAGTGGACACATCTTTATAGACAATGTCCATTGTAATCACAAGAATTTGAGGTGGGCTCTCAGTAGCTTTGCGAAACAGTCCAAATGAACTATTTTAGTCAACCCACAAAAAAATATAATGGTAATAATCATAAAAACGCTTCATATTTTAGTTTGCAAAAAGCCATCCCATTCATGATTTCACTTAATCCAACAACCCCTGTGAAGACTGGGCAGAAATGACGACACTCAGTTACAGATGAGGAACCAGTGCTTCCGAAAGTTGACACTGACTTGCTTAAGATGAAACATCAGTGGAAGAGTGTAAGGTCCAGGTGCTCTCACCTCAACCTTAAATATCTTCTCTTATATTTGGCAAGCATTTCTCACTCAAAAAGCAGAACATGGATAAATCAACTTAAAATCATTATACAATTTTAATGCCTGCACCTTCCTCGATATCTGGTAGAATTCAGAGAATAAAAACAGATCACAGAGTATTCTTGAGAGACTACATATGCGATAAAAATTAAAGACACGGGTCCCTATTCCAGCTTCGTTGACTTGCGTGCGACACCGCAGACAAATAAGCTAATTTCTAAGCATCATTTCTTATGTATAGAATCAAGTGCTTACCCATGTTTGCGGGGGTCAAACATGTTGGTGCAGGGTATAGTGTGTAGCACTATGCCTGGACCTTACCTGTGCTCCAAAAATCGCCATCCTCATCATGTTAACATTTGGCAGGCATCTTAAGATTTCTCATAAGAATGTGATTCCACTGAATCGTCTAGTATGACTCCTACTCCAAACAGAAAATCAGATCTCCTATATCATTAGCTCTCTTCCATGACCTCTATTTTCCCACTTTTCCAATTGACATGTTGCTTATTTTATGAGTAACCACACCCCAGATGGAGTATGGAGACTTGATATTAAATGATAAATTCCCAATGGGAAAAGGGAAGTCAGAGAGACGAGCTGAAGTACATGTCCAAGGTATCCGAGGTAAACAGAGTCCTGTTGACTGAATTAACTAAGATGTGAAGAACAAGGTGACATTTCACTGAAGGGTGTCACTTTTTAGAAAAACTTCACATACTCTAGTGGATGGGTATAGGATGGGTAGATTCTCTTGGAGAATATTCTTTATTACGGTAAATTATTTTCCTTAGATTGTGAACCCTCATGGATGCCGGCAGCCTCTTACAAATGTGTTGCCTTTATTTCTGGACAGCTACAGACATCATGAATTTACTCTGAGAAAAATCCATTCAATGGGGGGCAGATTAAAACAGTTTAATACTCGGTGAACTGCTTTGGAGACAATGTTACTAACCTAAGACAGAAACTTTGCACAAGTATATTCAGAAAATTACACTTCACTTTCCTTTTAAAATCCAGTCCCTCAAATGAAGAAAGTTCACAGAAGGTTTTCTCATTCTTCAGCCCATAAGCAGGGGTGGCTTTGTTTAATGCATCACCTGAATAGTGTGTGATACAAAATACTTTAAGATCTCTTCAAGGGCATTTTCATTTACAACTGGGTGAGGAAATTCATTTTTAGAAAATGTCTTTGAGTCATGGCTCCACCCATCAGGATAATAAAATGTCTCATAAAGAGAACAGCAGCCATAGGTCTCAAATATCAATTTGCCTTGCTATTCTCTCAAGTTGTAGTCTACGGAATTATGTGAGCTTTTAAAGATATCTTAAACATGAAGTAAACACACAGATGGAGTTTTGCCGAGGGAACTGGACTTTATTTTGTTGTTATTGTTGAAGAGACAAATTTAGGCACAGGCTAGAAACCTATTTTACAAAAATGTTTTTGGAAGGGGCTGGGGTGGCTACTGGATACTGCAAGTAAACCCATCAACTTTCTATATCTGCTCTCAAGTGCCATGTTCAGAGCCTTCCTTCAGCCTTCCCCAAAGTGTGTTCTTTTTAATAATGTGAACTGAAGTGAAGCTTACTGTAGAGCAATCCTCTTCCTGAGGAAACATGGTGAACAGAAGCTGAAAAAAAGAGCTGGGAAATCGGGCAATAAAGAGATCTACTGGACTTTCCTGGTGGCGCAGTGGTTAAGAATCCACCTGCCAATGCAGGGGACACGGGTTCGATCCTTGGTCCGGGAAGATCCCACATGCTATGGGGCTACTAAGCTCGTGCACCACAACTACTGAGCCTGCGCTCTAGAGCCCGCGAGCCACAACTGTGGAGCACGGGCTCCAGGCTTAGTAGCTGGAGCCCAAGAGCCACAACTCTTGAGCCCGCGCGCCTAGCGCCCATGCTCCGCAACAAGAGAAGCCACCGTATTGAGAAGTCTACGCACCGCGACAGAGTTGCCCTCGCTCTCCGCAACTAGAGAAAGCCCAAGGGAAGCAAAGATCTATTAACTGTGCCCTATATCCATTACCCAGGTCACCAATTATTTGTATCTCACCCATTTGCATTCTTCCTCTCTCCCCCCAATTATTTTCCCTGAATCATTTAACAGTGGGAAAAAAAATGCCCCTTTACCAATACATACTCAAGTGTATCATTTCTAAGAATAAAGATATTCTTTTATAACCCACAGTAAAATTATTAAAATTAGCAAGTTTCACTCTGATGTGATGCTATTAATCTCAGTCACAGTCAATTTTCAACTTTTGGCAAGGGCCCAAATAAAGTTCATTATAGCATTACTTGGTTTTTGGTCCAGGAATTCAATCTAGGACCTCACTTTGCATTCAGCTGCCATGTCTCTTTATACTGACCCCACTGAGCCCCAACTTTCATCTGGGACAATTACTCAGCCTTTCTTTTTCTTTATTTGGTAGTTTGAAGTGTGCAGGCCAGTTATTATGTAGAACTGGGGTCAGTCTCATGGTTTCTCATGATTAGATTCAGACAGTAATACTGTGTCGTCACAGAGCACGTGCTTATTCTAATATTAGGGTTGTTAACTTGATCACATGGTTAAGGTGATGTCTGCTAGGCTTCCCTACTATACAGTCATGAGTTCTCCTTTCGTCATTAAAAAGTACTTTGTAGGGATATAGTTTGAGATTACATCAATATCCTGTTTCTCATCGAACTTTTGTCTACTACTTTCAGTATCCATTGATGATTTTCTACTCCATCATTCCTTCTATGTTCGTTAATGGCATTCTAATGTAAAGAAGAATAGCTTTCTCCTCTCCACAGTTTATTCATTCAGTGAGTAAGGACTCATTTATTGTTGCCTTGACTTTATTCACTGGGTTATGGCCCATCACTACCATTATTTATCTTGATGCCTAAACTGTCTCAGACTTGCCTGGGAGGAGACCCTTCAAACAGCTTCCTTTGTCATTCCGCCATCCTTTCTCGTTCTTTAGCCCCTCCTTGTTAGCTGGCACGTAGTTCTGGACTCACCTTCCTTTTCCCCTGTTCTAGTCCTAGAATTGGCCATTTCTTGAGTGAGCCCTGATTCCTTTCGGTAAGGAATGGTATTTAAAGACCAAACAGTTTTAACTCAATATTTTCCAAATATGTTTGAGAATGGAACACTTTGGTTCTTTAAGAAAACTGTATAGCTTAAAGCTCTGTAAGTCTATTCCAACCAGGACCCAGAACAGTGGGTCAACGTTGTATAAATGAACGTCCCTCCAACACAGAGTGCCATGAGATATGTAAGTCTCCCCAACAACAGAAACAAACTGCATGAAGGTCAACTAAAAAAGCCCCTGGTAGACTATGGGCACCAGGGAGAAACTGAAGGACTAGTTCTATAAAATATTTCAAACTCATGAGCGAGAATCACAGGCCTGGTGGATCACTTAATTTTACCCTGTGGAATGGTTGGAATGAAAAAATCTGAGGAATTCCTCTAGCCAGATCAAGGTGATAGATAACATCAAGTATAATGTGGTACAACCTGACATTTGGAAAATGGAATCTTACCCTATCACTGACAAGGACGCATATGCTAAATTATACATACGGAAAATGCCAGAATGAATGGCAAAACTGTCAAGTAATGAGAGGAAAATATAAGGGGTTTCTGTGAGCACAGAGTTGACAGCAGCCAGTGCTCTGTTGTTACAGGGTCCTAGCATGATGTAGACAGGGTTACAACAAAAGGCCCGCTTAGCTGCCCTTTTCTCCTGCCTTGTTCTATTTCACCCCCTTACATTTAAAACTGTTCTGGTTGCAATTTGATTTAAAACTATGCATATGCCAGGTTTCCAATCTGTGTCACTATTCTATCTGTATTAAGCATAATAAACAGAAATCAACAAATCTGAAAACAAGGGCCATCTATATTTTTATTAATGTTGTTATTTTTCAAATATTTATAGAGTGCCTACTGTATGTCAGGCACTGTACTCTCATTCATTAATACTCAGTGAGGTAGGTACTGTCATGATCCTTATTTTACAGCAAAAGAAATGAAGAATTTCTAAAATTACAATGCTCTTTAGGAAGGAGGGTAGGGTTGGGATAAAACCTAATTGTTCCGATCCTAGTCAAAGTCTTAATCACTGTGCTTCCTTCCAATAGGCAAAAAATTTCCTTAATGCTTATTATGTACAAGGCACTATGACAGATGAAGACAGTTTGCACTTGGGAAGACTAAAATATCAATAATAAGACATGGCTAACTTTTTTTTGGGGGGGGGAAGGGAATGCCAAAGTTGACTGGTAGATACATGTATCACAAAAAAACACAGTGAATGGTTCATGGTCATGTGAGGTATATATTAAATAAATACTGGAATAATTCAGGCAATGGGTGGACTTCCTATTCTCTAATGTTGCAGTTGTTTGTGTAAGTGAGCTCTCACATCCCTGTTGTGATGGCGGCAAGAGGAAATGATTCCAATGTGAGAGTGGAAAATCCAACACTACTTTCTTTGGTGATTTAGAAAGCTCTACATTTTCATTTCCTCTCAAAAAACTTATATTTCTCCAACATGCACCCCCCCACACACACATACATGGCCCAAGAAAAATTCATGATGAATTAAGGAAATGGCATGCAGACAGCCCTGAGGAAAGACAATCTATTGAGAAACTGAACAGACATTTCCAGGGTACTGTTGTTCATCTTTAATAGAAGGCAAGAACACATAGGAAAAGCCACAGGAAAAGGACAGATGAGACGTAAACCCGAAGAGATAAAGATGGTGACCAGAAAGGCAACAGCAGGATTAAAAGTCACCTAGGAGGCAGCAGATACCAGAATCGAAGACGTGAAATTTATTTTTCTGATCATGCGTGGGGCTACCATGTAGTAAGCCAGTTGAGACCATGGTAGTGGATAAGAAACAGTCACCTAAGAACAAAAATGTGTAGTGAAGACAAAGTAAAAATCCAAACACAGTTAATGATCTGCTGCTTCCACCTGTTGGATGATTTGCAAATGATGATGGCAGAATTCAGGTTTTTGTATAGTAAGTTCTTACCCTAACTTGATTTTTTGGGGGGGCGGGGGGGTGAAGTAGAAAAGGATAGCTTTATTATCAACATTTTGCCAGGCAAAGGGGGACCCACCAGGCCTCAGAAAACTGTGTTCCAACCCGGGAAGACGTGATGAGGGGTTTTATAACAATGGTTTGAAGGTGGGGTCTCTGATATCTAACCTGATTTTTAGATTATGCTGTACTTTAACTACTGTATAGCTGGATCACACATACTCAACACAGTATGTCCTAATTCTTTCATTCCACCATTGCCATCAGACAGGAAGATGGGTGAGGGCAGGAAGGCTACCTGCCTAGTTAAAGGCTGTGTCTTGCACAGTGCTGTTCTTGTAAATACTATTAACTCATTTTTGGAATGAATAAAATCAATGGGGGCTCTGGGCGGCTGGCTGCAAGGGCACTCAAGTGATAAAGCCACGATCACTGTAACAAGGCTCTTGCTATCTCTAGGAACAAATAATACAACAAGATGAGTAGCAGGGAGAGATGAAGACACTAAGCGAATGAATGGATTTAAACTGCTGGAGAAAATGTTCAGGAAGGTGCAAATTTAAGCCCAAATCACCATGAAATGGCAACGTGGACCCAGGGATGGTTCGGCTAAACACAGCTTATATTACTTTCTCTTTAATCTGCAAGGAATTTCAAACCATTTTCTGCCCAAGCAACTCTAGTCTGAAATTTTAACACTCCAACAAAATAAAATCTATTCTCTTAAATTATGGAGAAAGATGATAAATACACCCTATGTATATTATATAAAATACATGACACAAGCACTCTGAATTCAGAACTATGATATGGGTATTCTATTTTATATCAATGAAAGTAACTGGGAGTCTTTACTCCCAGCTTTTAAAGGATCATGATTATATTTTTACTCCCTTGTGATGACTAATTTTATGTGTTGACTTGGCCCTGGCCATGGTGCTCAGTTCTTTGGTCAAACATTATTCCAGATGTTGCTGTGAAGGTATTTTTTTTTTAAATATGTGATTACTATTTAAATCACTAGACTCTGAGTAAAGCTGATTACCCTCCATAGCGTAGGGGCCACATCCAATCAGTTGAAAGCCGGAGGGCTCCCTAAGAGGAAGGAATTCTGTCTCCAGATTGCAACGCAGAAATTCTGCCTGAGTTTCCAGCCTTCACACTTAAGCCTGCAACTTAATCAATTCTTGCTGGAATTTCCAACCTGCTCTGCGCATTTCATATTTACCCACCTTCACAACGGAGGCAGCCAATTCCTTAAAATCTCAATCTCCCTCCCTGTCTGTCTCTCTCTCAAATATAATTACTATTGGTCCCATTTCTCTGGTGAACTCTGACTAATACACTCCTAGGTGCCACTACTTGTTTTAAGCAAGACATACCCAGATATATTTATACACGTCCGTGCATCACATGATAAAACTGTTCTGCAACCCTGTTCCTTTCTGAGTTTCTCTGAGCTCTGAGCTCTAGCCTCTTCATTCGTCTTTCTAACAAGCTTCTCCCCGGGGGAATGTAGCCCCTATTACAACCCAGGTCACACTCTTGTGACTTACAGAAAAATATCCATGAACTTGACAGACAACACAACTGGGTGATATCAAATGAAGACCAAAGGACATGGGCTACAGCATCAGACCTGATTTGTATACGGAAGACACCTGAGATCTCTAAGGCTCAGCGTCCCTTTCTGTCACACAGAGGTAATACTGACCTCACGGGACCGTTGTAATAAAGAATCACTATTCGCATGCTTGGGAAAAGTAAGAAGAAACTCAACAGCTCTCACTTTTTATTATTATGTATATTTATTACTTTCTTTAATGACCAGAGAGGTATGTAAATTAAGGTGAAAATAAATTGTTTCCATGGGCCAGCCAACAGTCTCAATGAGTCATGCTACAAGGTGTAGCAAAGAAACCTGTATGTGGGCTTCACACAGTCTTCGTTGGAAGAATATTTTTAGAAGAATCACGCTCCAAAGAATAGCAGGTATTCAACATCTTTATGGGCAAGGCAGGATTTAAAGAAATATTCTGAAACATTTGCTTTATACAATATCATTAATCACAGAGTGCACTAATCCTTAATTATTTCCCTCTTTCCCCTTGCCCTGTAATATGGAATTATCTTCAACTATACACAGCAGGAATCCAAATTTTTGGACAGAAGAACCCCAAGTGCACAGTAGGGCTATGACTCTTATACAATCAGGTGTCAGAGTGTTTTGGGGACCCCTTTTAAAAGTCTCTGCGTGGAACTTGTTTATGCCACTGTAAGTCTATTTATTAGTTGCTTTTTGGGATTTCTGGTTCGGTGATGTAGCTCATTAGTCACATAAACATTTAACCTTTGCATTCGTCTCTTGGTTGGGAAATGTTCGGGCTCTTGCTTCCAACAGTGAGAGATCTACTATGTGTGATTCGTGAGTTATTTCTTACAATCCAGCATAAGTTTGGACACAAATGAGGTACATTCAGCATCTGGCTACACGTTGGCTAGATTCCCTTATCATGGACTCAGGAAAGGGCGTAGTAAGTTCTACCTCTCCCATTTCACAGCTGTGCGACCCAGCTGAAGTTGGTCACCCTCTCCGAGTCACAGCATCCCCACGAGGAAACTGAGAATCAGAAATAGGTCGCTGGGCTACACTGAGGATTAAATAAAATAACTCAAGTAAAGCACCTCCCACAGCATCTGGCCCACGGTAGGCCCCTACGGATAAACGTGTCTTTAAAGATCAGTTAATGGGGGAGAAAAAGAAAGGGAAAAAACCCAAAGACGTTGGTGAAAGGGTGGTTTTCAATAACCCCAAGTTGGAAACTACCCAGATGCTTCCCAATAGTGGACTACCCACCAGAACACACTACCAGGGCAGGTAAGAATACGGCCGGACCTCACAGACCACGTTGAGACAGATAAACCAGAAATTTTCTTTAAAAAAATACGTATACTGTGTGATTCTGCTGGAATGAAGTACAAAATTGGGAAAAACTTCTGTAGTTAGAAACCAACACAATGGTTACCCCTGGAGGCTGGTAAGTGAAACTGGGATAAACAAAATATAATCTTCTGCTACAATAATGGAGCAGGGCTGAGGTTGCTTCCCTGCTATGCACCCGTTCCATTCAACAGAGGCTGCTCGAAACAGGAGGGCAAGGTTAGGGAGAATTTATCTGCATGGTAGAGCACGTTACGGTGGCTGGCCTGGCGTGTGCAGAATCACACCAGCCCAGGACCAAATAACAATTACATGGACCAAGCACTGCTTCTTTCCACCTTTGCCCTTGAGGCAGATGCTGCAAGATGAAGCCAAGAGGCAGCAGCCCAGGGCTGCTACAATATATCCGATTCTTACAATACTTTACATAAATTAATTCCTTCCATCCTTGGGGTATTTGGAGGGTAGGTACTGTTATAATATTTCCCCCGTTTTATACAAAAGGAAGTTAAGGCTGAGATGCTGGGTCGTATCTAAGAAGTCATAAAGCCAGGATTCAGACCCAGGCATTTGATTGCACGGCCCACGCTTCAAAAATCCTCTCCACACAACATCCTGATCAGAATTCCCCTTAGCAGTGACAACTACCTATTAGTTATCGCTAGGATCCTAGCACAAAGCTTCCAGGGTGGTGGTTCTCAAACAGGGGTGATTTTTGGACCCCAGGGGACATTTGTCAATGTCTGGAGACATTTTTGGTTGATGTCACTGGGGGGGAGATGCTACTGGCATCTCGTAGGCAGAGGCCAGGGAGGCTACTAAACACCCTACAACGCATAGGACACTCCCCACCAGAGCAACTAGTTATCTTGCCTAAAATGTCAATAGTGCTGAGGTGTAGAAACCTTGCCTACAACCACTGCCACACGAAGTCTAGTCGATGAATATGGTAAAGCTCTTTGTTTCTCTCTCTTTCCTACAACTGAACTTGCAGGGAGGAGCAACAAGTCCGCTGTAACGGGGCTCACAGATGGGAGAGTCTTGCCCTTACCCATAAACCAGCAACTTCAAGACCTCTTCACCTATTGGAGTGACTGTAACAACCTTATTTTCTATTAAACAACCTTTCCTGGCTTGCAGAGCTATTTTGTACCTGAGCTTGGTTCCGAGATGCAGTGGAGCTTAACACCCTGGACACGGCAGAGGGGGAGGGGACCCCTAGGTGCCTCTGGAACTCATTTGTATTTCAAAAACACGAAAATAACCACCACAGTGTTTGTGCTCTTTGTAATGTGAAACTTTTTAGAAATTGCTTTGTACTTGGGAGTAACAGCCACATGATTCACCATGAAATGAAGTCTGGAAAATCATTTTGGATAAATGGACCTATAAATTCAATAGAATTTCCATGACAACACAGACTGCAACACTCAACCACAAATAAAAGGTTATAAATCATTCAGAACCAACGAGGAATCAGCAATATGTCTCCCGTTTTGAAATACAAGAAACCTGAAATACAGTTTATTTCTTACTGACTCACCCAAAGTTCCCATTATGGTTCTTTCCTCATTTCTGATATTGTATTTTCGACCCCATAATAGATTCTGGGGAAATGATGATGCCATGAATTTGCAATCAAGCTAAATAAAATTAACACAGGTATAGAGCAGGTTGTATCCCTCCCTTTCTCCCAGCCAGAAGCGTGCAGGAAAGCTTGTGCACGAAGAAAAGTTGTGCAGCTTTACCCAGAAAACTGCATCTTGCCCTTTGCAGCTAAATGCTGCCAAATCAAGGTCTCCCTAAGAAACAGGTTTATGTAAAAGATTTCTGAGAACACACATGCAAGACAATCTGGATGTTTCCCAAAAGCTTTTTTGAGTTCTATAAACCAAAACCACACCCGCTACATTTGTAGAGACATGGATGGACCTAGAGACTGTCATACAGAGTGAAGTGAGTCAGAAAGAGAAAAACAAATATCGTATATTAACACATATATGCGGAAAAGAGAAAAATGGTACAAATCAACCGGTTTACGAGGCAGAAATAGAGACAAAGATGTAGAGAACAAACATATGGACACCAAGTGGGGAAAGCGGGGAGAGTTGGGGGGGAATGAATTGGGAGATTGGGATACCAAACTGTACACTCTAAATATATGCAGTTTATTGTCTGTTAAAACAAAACAAAACAAAACAAAACAAAACAAAACAAAACACCCCACACCCGCTAGTGTTCTAAAGGTCATCTCCACAGTGAGGCATTTTTAGACTAGCTGGGTCAATCGAACTAAAACATCTGTTCTTTAAAGCAGCTCTCTCCTCCTTAAATCTTCTGTTTAATTCTGGTGGAGGTGCCCTTACAATGGACTCCTCTAGGTTCAGTGTGCTGGGATCTCTCCCATTCGGTGGAGTGGCCCTCGGACCAAGCACGTAGTAGGCACTCATTAAATGACTGTGGAATAAATAAATGGAACGAAGTTATTTCTCACACGGGAGGAAATACATTGCCTTGCTCTATTCCAACCCTCTCTGATTTTTAAGTCTCCCTTAAAGACAACGGCTTTGGGTAGATAACCAGTAGAGGGGGGAAACCAATCTACGGAGCTACGGATTTGGCTTCCAGAAGGGCTGCATGTCTCCTGAGATACTGCAGAGGGTGGTACGTGTGTGCACTGGACAGCGTCTGTCTCTTTGCATCAGATAAACTCTCACGGTTCCATCTATTACCACATGCTGATAACGCCTCAAGACACATTTTCAGTCCTGATGTCACATGGTCTATGGCTTTCATCAAAATCGTCAAGGGCTCTGCAAGCCAGAAAGGTTAAGAATCACTGGTACAAAAGAAAAAAAAAAAAAAATATATATATATATATATATATGAACATACCTCTATGAGCACAGAATCCTTTGTCCAAGACACATCCCTAGAAGTGGTTCAAACTGTCCTCTGAAAAGGGGACACACCTTTTATATTCTGGCCAATAATGTATAAGAATACTGATCTTCCCACACCACTGCTAACACTGGATTTAAGGATCCTTATTTTTCACACATGGGGTGAACACTCCTGTTTTCATTTTTTAATTTTCCTGACAACCAGTAAGAGTGAGGATCTTCATTCTTTCTTTCCTAATGATCTTCCTTTTTGTAATTTAAGGAGGCTCTTTATTCAGAAACTTGAGGCTTTGTCACAAGTGTTACAAATACAAATATACAAGTACATTTATTTGCCCCATACTGTTGGTATCAGGAAAAAACTTCAGATGCATAATAAATAGGAGAATTGGTAAGATAACCGATGGAGGGGAGACAAGAAATTGACAAGTAGGCACTGACATTGAAACTTCTTGAGGATGTATGACTAACGGAGAAAGTCAAGATGCAGAATAAACACACGTTTGACTTTAAAAATGCCATACAACAAAATATTTGTTGTGTACATATATGCACAGATACACAGAACTAAGCAAAGGAAATAAAAGGCTCTGGAAAATAACAAACATTTATAACAGTGGTTTTCTCTAGGGAGGGGTCTTGGATTGGTTTTGGGCCAAGAAAAGTGGTTTGTTTTATTGCAACTGTTTAAAATACTAGCTGGCTCTTAATAATAGTTCATTTGGGATGGAAAAAACACAAAACAAACAAAAAAACACCTCCTTAAAATGAGGGGGAAAAAAGAGAAAAATCAAAAAATAAAGGAACAAAATTAAAATCTCCATCACTACTGCATAGAGAGAAAGTAAAGCTAATGGATCCATTTCGGGGACCAAACTCAGAAAATCAGTGTCATCAGCAAAGCGTTCCAAAGGAATGAATCCATCAGCCCCTAGCGACAGAGAGCATGGCATCACACAGCTGTCATCCTTCTCTATTCCTGACTTCACTTTGACACGATTCACTCTTCATTTATTTCTGCCTGCAACGAAACACACGACTATTCAAGCTCACTAACACTCTGAAGGAGGGGAAAAAAAAAAAAAGAAAGATGGAGCTACTGTTTCTGAATCTACACAGACTATTCAATTCATTTAACACAGCCGCTCTGTTGAAAAGTATATTTATTTAGACTAATAGTTTCCCACCTACCTAGCCATAAAATAACAGTGTGAACACCTAGTAAACATAAAGTACTATTTCTGCCCGACCATATCTTTGGTCAAAAAAACACCACTGAATGAGGGGGCAAAACAAGGATGCCCAAAGGTGAGCCAGAGCACTAGCTCTGCTGATGCGCTGTGTACAACCTGAAAGTGATGATTTAGGGAGAAGCTTTTAGGAAGTGGTTGAAGGCCTCAGTGGTAACAAGGACAGAGTTCTTGCACCATCATTGCTTTGATCACAGTTCAAAATATTCTTGGCTGACTGACCCTCCTTTCCATGAATTCCCCAGAGTAGGATTTCGGATTTCAGAATCTTATAACCAGTGTAAACACATGATGGAGTAGCAAAGATATGATTAGAAAATATAAGTTCCAGTTCAGACTCTGCCTCGTCTGGTATTAAAACTGGAGGCAAGCCACTTAACATTTCGAGATCCCTGAGATGATGTTACTAGGTTAGCTGGGATGATGATAACATAAAAAGAGGTTTGATGATCAACTATACTGGTACAGGTTTGGTGTTAGGATTAAACACCACAAGGAAAACAAGAATGCCACAAAGCCTATGGGATAATATTAATAACATCTTCTCCCTCATGATTACTATAGCTATTATAATTATTATAGGGAAATTCTTGTCAAAAAAATAGATGTCTCTCTTCTACTCACGATGCAGTACTAAACTGATTGACTGTATGACTTCAGGGCAAGCCTTCTGTTGATTACGTTTTCCCATTTTCCACTCTGTTCCATATTCTTTTCTCCCCAACATTTTCTTATGAAAAAATTTTAAACATAAGTGCAAAGTTGAAGAATATTACTATGAACATCTATATATCACCATCTAGACTCTACCATTAATATTCTAAGAAACTTGCTTTAACAAACAAAAATCCATTCCTCTATCCATCCATTTTATCAGGTACTGCATTTTAAAGGAAAAACAAACAAACAAACCCCCCAAAATCGACCCATCAGCACTCTCCAGCAGTCAATCAAACTAGTAACCTCAACATTAAGAGAAAGCCAGGCAATATTTTCCAGGCTTTGGGTCCAAGCCAAAGAATGCCTTGCTGATTTGCAAGGGAGCTAATACCTCCATTAGCAAGAACATCTTGAGATTCTGATAGCTACCTCTTGGCAGGAAACTGTTAATAATTTGGAATAAAGACAGAGTTTAAAGGATGGGACAAAAACAACAAAATATCAAAGCTATGGCTTTGGAGATATCAGCCAATAACCATGTTATTGACTGGCTCCATTCACGCCCCATCCTGCTCAGCTAATACTAGAACACATCCAGAGAGATGACACACTAAACACAATTGTGCTCACTCATTTCACTTGCCCTGAACTTATAATACATAAGGGAACAGTAAACACACCTGGAAGTCTATCCAGGAAGCTTGGTTCATAATCTCCACATCTGAGATTCAGGCACCATACAGAGTCTTCCCCACAAAACCCCAGCTCCACGTCTTTTGTTTTTGTTTAGCTGTGATACTGACTGATGTTTCGTTTGGTTTTATTTCTTTTGCAATTTTTTTTAAAGCTCTTTATTAGAATATAATTGCTTTAGACTCTTGTACCAGCTTTCCCACATCTTTTTGTTGTTATTATTTACTTTGTAATAACAGTAACAAACATATCACAGGGGACACAACTGGGATTCAATATGCTTTGTTGATATGAATGAATTAGATCAAAGGGATTCAGGATACACCTTGAGAGTTAGAGGTAGGCTTATAAAGTCAGCAATTGTTCTAAAGTTTTCCAGCCCAAAATCTTAATGAAGAAGGTACTTTAAATCAAAAGGAGCTTAACACTGCCGTCTTCGTTGGGATTCAAGCAGTGTCATACGTGTTACATGGAGTTCAAGAAGCATGATTTATAACAGCAAAATACTGTAGATAAATTCACCGTCAATGAATAACAAAATGACTAAATAAGTTGGGTGCATATTATGCAGCTCTTAAAAAGAATGATGTTGATTCTACGAGGGGAGTCAAAAATTATTCACACTCCGGTTAGATTAAAACTTCTGTTGGCTACACTGTCTTATCAGTGCTTTCCATTCAAGGCTGCTGTCTGCCCAGTCACTGCTGTGCAGGTGTGAACATGTTACATCTGTTCATTTGGAACTGCAGTGTGAGCAAAAATGGATGCCCCACTTGTGATCTCATGAAAGAAGAGCAGCGTGCAGTGATTCATTTTTTGTGGCCTGAGGGTGTACCTGGTGCCGTTATTTATTGAAGACTTTGTGCGCAGTATGGAGAAAGTGTTTTGTCATAAAGAAGTGTGTATGAGTGGACAGAGAAGTTCAAGGAAGGTCGCCCAAGTGTTAGCCATCAAGAAGGTGCCGGATTCACTTCTCATGAAGAAATGAAGACAGCGGTGCACTCATGGCTCGCACCTCAGCCTAAAACATTTCTTAAAGAGGGAACACGAAAGCGTGTTGACAGATGGACAAAGTGTATTGAAAAGCAAGGAGATTATGTCGAAAAATGATGTATTTGTCTTTTCTATAAGTTAATTAAAATAAAGACCACAGCCAGAGTGCAGATAATTTTTGACTCACCCTCGTATATCTGATATGCAAAGGTGCTCATGATATACCAATGAGGCAAAAAGGCAAGTTATGGAACACTATGTACATAATCATCTCATTGTTCAAGTAAAGGAAAAAATACAGAAACACAAACAGGGGACGAAAGAAACTCCTGGAACAATCTACAAAAAATATACCTATGGTTACCTCTGAGAACTGAAAATGGGGGGACAGGGATGAAGCAATGGCTTTAATTTTTACTTCATATGTTCAGTACCGTTTAAAGATTTTTCAATGAGAAAAACCTTCTGTAAATATTTAAAATAATAAGCAAAAGACAGCAACCACAAAGAAAGACTAAAACAGGAACCACAGCACACAGATGACAAGATGTGTTAATCAAACTCCACGAAGTGTTTCCATGCACATCGAACATCTCCCTTCGTAAATGTACTTGTAAGTTACCTTGATGACGTTTCAGAGCGAGCACTCATGTCCAGACCCCAGAAGCCCCATATGCTTCCATCTGGTCACCACCCTCAACCAAGAGTAACCGCCTCCTGACGTCCAACAGCAGAGATTCATTCCCCCGACCAGATGGCTTTTAAGCTCATTCTAAACAAGAGATTCTATGATGCTTTAAAGCAAACCCTCTCTTTTGTACCAGGCCTCAGTCCACATTCTCACAAGGTTGAAAGCTGTAAGATCAGTGAGCTCCTGTTCTCCGGTTTTCCTATGGGTGATGGAGGTTGTAGGAGTATATCAGAATCTTTAGAGACAACCTTTGGAGCTATTTTCAAGGTGACTGCTAGAAGGTATTTGGGAGGAGGGTCCAAGGAACCAGAATTTGAGACACTCCAAGTCTCAAAATCATCACCCATACTTCTGTGAGCTGCCCGTATAAAACAGCCCCAGGGCCATGTGCTTTACAAAAATTAGGGAATTTTTTTCTTTTTGTCATGACAACTCTAACTGGGAAGTGCTGTTGTCCTCATCTTAAAGACAGGAAAAGGGTGACATAGAAACGTATAGAAACTGCTTCAGGAACAGCTGGTGAGCAGTCAGGGGCCCAGCCTTGCTCCTCCCCAACAAACCAGACACTGGGCATGTGCCCCATGGGAGCCACTGGATGCTGGAGGATTATTCAGTTCAGCCCATCAAAGTGGTGTTTCCCTGCAGAGCCCTCTGCTCCTTCTGGTGTGATGCTCACTCACGGGCAGAGGGAGGGCACACCCAGCAGACACCACAATGCAGTTCGGAGCAGCAAAGAGCCCTGCTTTGGGATCACAACTTGAGTGGGTTCCGATTGCTAGGGCTCTGTTTTCTTCCTTCAGGGAACCTGGAAGTGGTTTGTCTCAACACCTACTTTGGTTCCAATTCAAGCTCTGTCCTATCTGCTAGATGCTATGAGCACTGTGAATTCACCCTGATCCCTACTGCCTACCAGCAGCACCTAGGCACGTACTGCAGCCCAACACAGACCCACTACGTACCTACTTGTCACAGAAACCCCCCCAGAGCTATAAACACAGGGCAAGAACAAGAACCAGCAGAGTCCACAGGACTCTGGACACTTAACGAAACGGGGGAGAGGGGAGGGCTTTAGAATCAAAGAACAGACACATTTAAACCGAACATCCAAACATCATTAGTTGTCAAGTTCCCTCTTTGCTGTAAGGCAACTTCCTCAGTTACTAAGTACAGGTTAGGAATGAGTTGTACCAGACGCCTCACAATACAGAAACACAGTTTGTGCGAAGAACTATGGCTGGTAAACGCAATTTTCTATCCTGTTTCTGAAAGGCTGGATCCGTGGAGATTTGCATGCTAGGGGAAACACGCCCGCACGTGCACTGCTGTTTTCAAAGGGGTCTTTGGTGGGGGTTCTATTTTTATTCAGAGCACTGTATTTCACCTTCATACAGCCCATGTCCTGGTCTAAAGGTTGGAGTATTGGGCTTTATTATTTCCTCAAACACCTACACCTCACGTATTTTTCACACGCTGGCTCAATAATTCCTACCCACGGATTCCTCCACATGATTGTCTATTTGTGCTGCACGGAAATGCCGCTTTTCATTCTCGGTCTAAGAGCACAGGGTGATGTAGAACATATAGCTCTCTGAATTTTCTGAGTCTTAAATAGCACGTTAAGAGCCATCTGGAGCTCTTGGGCATTACCTTCTGGGAACATTAACCACAAAGCAGATGGATTTTTCCCTTTTGCAAAGCCATTCTACTGGGCTTCCAGGCCATCAACACCGTGGCTCTCGGAGCTGTGAACCTGTTAGGGCACCACTTTGGCAGAGTTACCTTTGTGAGTTGGCACTCCTGGCAGCGAAGCTCTGAGTTCATTTTCCAGTTTTGTGCACTGTTACCAGTGTACACAACCGTCTTAATGGTTGGGGACGAGAGAAAACGCACTGACTGATGTGGGGACATGATAACACTCTGGGGTATAGATACCCCAACACATCTCAGGAAACAGAGTTCTCTGGATGCCCTGGCCAACCAACCCACAAAGAAGTATTTCGTTGAAAGGAAGAGTGATACTTCTCCATCTTCCTGAGCAGGAGAAAACAGTGTAAACTGGTGGATGAAGGATGGCGTGAACTTTAAGTCAGAATTTCCCAAGAACGCTCCCACATCTAGCTGAGAATGGCTGTGGCTTTTCACCATAAAGATAAGCAGAAAAACCTCACAAACTGTCCTGTAGGTTACTTCTCCCTTTCTCTAAGATAGAAGGCCCATTAAAACCCTGATATTGGGACTTCCTGGTGGTCCATGGTTAAGATACCGAACTTCCAATGCTGGGGGCATGGGTTTGCTCCCTGGTTGGGGAACTAAGATTCCACCTGCTGTGTGGCACAGCCAAAAGATTAAAAAACAAACAAACAAAAAACCCCAACCCTGATCTTAATTGCAAATCTCTCCCAAAATAGTGAGTAAAAACATTAACTTCAGGTCTGCCATCAGAATCATTTGCATTTTTCCGGAAACACAGATAACCCCTTGTGTTCAGATGAAAGACCATTAATTACTTTTTATCTCAAATTTATTCCAAAGCCACTAGCTTGCTTGAAAAAAAAAAAAAACCACATTGTTCAGAGAGCACATTTCCTGTGCTCTGGGTCTTCAGCTCTTCATCCTGCCTGTCGTCTTCCTTCTCATGCCCATGGACAGCACAGAGGGCCAAGTACATTCAACAAAAACAGCCCGTCTCCCTCACACTCTTCACCAGCAACCACCCCAAAGTACAGCAAGGGCCAGGCCAGCACCATTTAGCCACAAAGCCATTCCTCCCTTTCTAAACCGGTGATTCTCAAACAGGGGTGACGCTGCTCCCCAGGGGACACTTGGCAACATCTGGAGACATTTTTGATTGACACACTGTGGCATGAATGCTGCTGGCATATTGTAGGTAGAGGCTTAGGAGGCTAGTAAACACCCTACAATGAGCATGACACAATAAAAAACTACCCAGCCCAAAATGTCAATGCTACGTTTGAGTTGCCCTGGTTCTATTTAGACTCAATGACAATGGCTCCGGAGGTCCTGAGACACAGAACGTAGCACATAACTTATATCTCGGCACAGGTCAAAAACTTCCAATTTCATGATGACTGGACTAACATTTCTTCCAGGGGCATATCCCCAAATCAATCCTGTCTGGACAAGATGTTCACATCAAGATGTTTGCCTACCGGCTGCTGAGTTAAGGAGTGCACGGTATACTTGGGTGTATGCACACTGGGGCTAATGCACGATGGCAGAGCTGTCAGAGCCTTGGGCCATGGAGTCACATGAACATGAACTGGAATCTTGTCTCTATTGCTTTCTAGCTGGGTGAACTTTTGTAATGCTATGGGTTGAACTGTGTTCCCTATAAAAGATGTTGTGCTCCTAAACACCAATACCTGTGCATGACACCTTATTTGGAAACAGGGTCTTTGCCCATGAACAGGTGAAGATGAGGTCATTAGGATGGGTTCTAATCGAGTATGACTGCGTTCTTATAAAAAGGAGAAATCTGGACACAAAGACACACGCAGGGAGAATGCCTTGTGAAGGTGAAGGCAAGTGCTGCATTTGTAAGATTGCTGGCAAGTCCCAGGAGCTAAGAGAGAAGCACGGAACAGATTCTTTTTCATAGCCCTCAAAAGGAACCAACCCTGCTGACACCCTGGTCTCAAATGACTAGCCTCCAGAATTGAGCAACAGGAAATTTCTATTAAGTTCTCCCACTTAACAGTACGTTGTTAAGGCAGTCCTAGAAAACTAATACAGGGAACTTTTGCATGTGTCTTAGTTTTCAGTATCTGTTACACGGGATTAAATACAATAGTATCTAGTTCTTGAGGCTGCTGTGGAAAGCACATGTGACAAGATAAAGCTGACTGACTGGCCTGAGTGAGATACTCAGCAGGCAGGAGCTGTTCTTGCATTAGCACGCCTGCCCTCAGTGACTGGAGCTGTTGCAGCTCCACTTCTGCTGCAGCGTCACCTTTTTTTTCTAACACATTTTGCAATTCTAATCCAAAATGCAAAAAAGTAAGTACCGTGTTATCTTTAAAATGAGTGTAATGCTATAATAACAGTCCTATATTAATTACCGCTTTAAATTTTGCAATGCAGTGAAAGCGCAGACTCAATTCTGCTAATACTTGAAACATAATTGGGCCTTAATTACAATATTAACCACAATAACAATTTATGATGTGAGTGTATCAATTCAGAACAACCAGAAACAGGAAAGCTTAAGATGTAATTCTACCTGGAAAACTCCTACTCATCATCTTTCAAGACTCAAATTAAGTGTTACCTGCTATGTGAAGTACTTCCTGACTAATATGTCTGACCAACCAGCTGGCCTCCGCGCAGGACCCCAGACGCAGGGACTCCTTTCTGCTCCCAAGAGAGGTTGTATTTCAGCCTTTAAAAGTCATCTATAAACTTCTTTGGCAACACACATGCCTCTGCTGTGTAGGCACCACAGAGTCAGAAACCACAGCTTTTTCATCCTTGAATCCCTTGTCACGTGTTGTCACGTGGTTAACAAATTAAAAAAATAATGCAGTTCTGTTAAGACTGTGAAATGAGATTTCTTAAAAGGTACAAACATGATAGGGATTCCCGTTCTGTTTCTATAAACCTGAAAGAAGTCAAATGCCCCAAAGAGATGCGTGGGTAGGCAGCTGCCTCAATCTCCACTGTTAATCTTGCCTCTTCCTCCTTTAGAGTCTTCCCAGGCAAGCAGGGGAGTCAAGACATGCTGAGAAGAACCACACACTTTCCTGATTCTTTTCGCTTTGTCAAACTATCTGGCCCTACCGAATGTAAAATAGATAGCTAGTGGAAAGCAACTGCATAATAACACAGGGAGATCAACTAGATGACTGGTGATGACCTAGCGGGTGGGATAAGGAGGGTGGGAGGGAGGCTCACCAGGGAGGGGCTATGGGGATACATGTATAAATACAGCTGATTCAGTTTGTTGCATAGCAGAAACTGGCGCAACAGTGTAAAACTATTATACCCCAATAAAGATGGAAAGAGAAAAAACATTTATCTGGCCCACATCTCTCTCCACCATCAGGAAACAGCAAGCTGATGAGATCAACTCACAAATGAGTCTGCGGACACTAGTATCTTAACAGCTGCTCTGAGCTGGTGACATGCACACTGAAGACCAACTGGAGAAAGAAGATAAAACCATAATCCAAAATAAAAGGTAACTGATAATGGACGTCGTCAATGCTATCGAAAGGCTACCAGAAGATTCTGGAGGCATATAGGACTTTTCCCTGGCTCAAAGCTACAGAAACTATATAGAGTTTTAGTGTCCCAAGAATAATATTCCTACCCAACAAGCACTGGCGTAACGGTAGCAATCAGCTTTGGTCATGAACAGACAAAAGGGCACAGAAAGAACCAAAGTCAGCAGAGGAAGCCCTTCGGAGGGAAGGAAACGTTACTGACCAGGAAGAAGCACCAGGGAGACGTCCAGGGTGGTGGAGATATTTCACCTCTAGATAGATCTGGATGGTAGTTAGCTAAGTGTACACCTATGTAAAGTCCATCATCATGCACACTTACTACGTGAAAACTTGACGATAGGTATGTTATACCCCAAAAGAAAGTTTTAAAAATTCAGCACCATATGCTGGCTTGGCAGAGCCGGGAAGCCAAACTGTTTAACACCCAGTTTGAGCCTTCTGACCCTTTAAAAGCCCCGTGGGTGAGGGAGAATATCAGGGATGTCGAGATTTTAGTTTACATTCACATGAGAAGAAATCTCAGAATAGAGACCACTCTCTGGAGACCTGGTGAAGGGCCCTGAATGTAACTCAGCTCATCCTTTTTAGCCCCAGCACCACAGGTGTGAATCAGGAGTCACGCTTATCTTCCTTACAGCAAACAAATCATGCCTTCAGAATATTAAGCACCAGCTAGAGAAGTTTCAAATATATTAAGAGCAAGGCAGTGAAGCTCAAAATACAGATAATCGCTTACAAATTACTGATTTCCTTTGGAGAGCAATTACATTTATAAATATGAATACGGTCTATATTAAACCAAGAAAAATGACACTCAAATATCTGTCGAGTTTGATGTACCCTTAGAAAAAAAATTTCAAAGCCAGAGAGAACGCAAACGAACGCATCCTTTTGTCAAATGGTACTCAAATAGGAAAAGTAAACGAACTTAAGAGACTGATCTAAAGAACACTTTAAAAATTAATGCGCTATATGAGCTGATCTGGCTACTCTAGGCATCTCCCTCTATTCTAGCACCAAAGCAGTATGCAAATCAATCTGACAAAGTAAAGGCAATTTATGAACATGTAAATACAGATGAGGTATTTTCATTATGGTTTAAATTTAACACTAAACGGTAGTTTTAGTTTTTGCTTCTTTTTAAAGTCAAGCAATAAGGAAAGGAAAGGCTAACAAAATGTATCATAATATGGGAGCCAGAGCTCTAAAGACTGGCCATTTCCTTCTTTCTCTCTCTATCTTAACAAAGCAGTGGTTTCTATTTTTTTAGATCATATGCCCAGTCCACTGGTACACATTTTTTTGTGTGCATGCTTTTCCACTATTTTTGCTTACTAATAATGTACTAACATTACTGTACTAAACATATGTTCATTCTAAAACATGCATAAGTAGAAATAAAAAATAGATACAGTAAAGGTGAAATGAACATTATTTCATAATATTATGCAATCATACCATCTGGTAATACTTCATAAAATATATTTTAGGTGAGGTTGATGGTTAATGATAAGGGACAAAAGTGTATATCAAATTGCCTTGATAATTTATAATTTTCATGTCAGATCTGATTAGATCATCATTAATTTTTACACAGAAGAAGGCTGACAGCATGTTGATTAAGCCGTTTGTCTATTTTGGGAGTGGTGATTCAGTTACAAACATAATATTAACACAGAGATTCACTTATATAAGCGTACATAAAATGCAACTGATTGCAATGTGTTGAAAGCCACTAAATGCTCATGTGTTTTGGCATTCCTGTTCTTTCCATTGGATACCTGCCACGTACGACATGTGACCACCTGGCACACAGACCAGGTGAGGGTGCCAGCTACCATGGACATATCAAATACTAATAAAGCCTTCTTTTAACTGACAAAACATAAAAATAATTCTAACACACTCTCTTTCTCAAGCCTCAATAGTTTGGTATTACACAACCCATCTTGGAGAATAATTTTATCAGATATCAGAATTCCCCAGGGAAGCGTAAAGAAAAAACAGATTCCTAAACTCAACAACGGAAATCCCAATAGGTCTAGAGTGGGGAGAGGGCCTTGAAATTTGAAGAGTTTAACATGATAATTCCAAATCAGGAACTCAGCGCTCCCAGCTTTGAGAAACTCCAACTTGTTTCGCAGGTATGACAGAAAGAATCCACAAATGACCCTTAGGGAGATATTTATTCACATTTAGAGCACTCCTTCCTAGCACAGTAGTTCCAGTAGTTCTCCAAACTGGCTGCCTATCAGTGTCATCAGGAGGCTTACTGAAATAGCACATTGCTGGGCTCCCATGCCAGAAATTTCTATCTACTAGGTCCAGAGTAGCCGTGCCAGACAAACCCCATAGCAGACACATTTGGACACCAGGACCCTAAAGCCTCTCCAATCCAAACTGGAATCAATTTGATAGTGAGACTCTTGCTATTATCTTGCTCATGGATGACACTCAATAAATATATATCTGAAATATATCTGAGAACGGCAGACTGCTATAGTCAGGAGACCCGGAGGTGCGCCTCTGTTCTGCCCTAAGTAGTTCTGTGTGCTACCTTCAGGACACCAGTAGGTCTGACCCTCGCCTCTGGTAACCAAGTTCCAACTTTCTTTGGATATCAATTTCTTCCCCATCTTTAGAAGGAAGCTTCCTATGGAGACCTGGGCTACAGGAATGGAAATGTGACCCGTTCAGACACAGTAAAAATTAAGTGGGGATCTTCCAGGAAATACTCAGAGAGTACTTTCCATTGGATTTGAACCTAGGAGGATATAAGCGGGAGCTGCAGGGGGCAACCCCAAGGACATAGCCTTCCTGGAAAGAGAAGCCAGGCCAGGGAGAGCCTTCACGATCATTTGTCTTCACTGTCATAAATCAATCCCACCTCTGGACTTCTCAGTTATGTGAGACACTGAACTCCCATATATTTCTTAAGCTAGATGGGAAGGGATTCTGTAATTCCCAATTAAAACAATATTAACACAACAGTGCAAGTCACTTAACAGCCATGATCCTCAATTTCCATAAAAAACAAGGCCAACTGGGCTGTCTCTCAAGCTCCTGTCATGTCAGTATTTCTATTATTTTCTGCCTAAGTCTCTACTGTGTTTTACCTGTTGTATCTTTTTTTCCTATTGAGAATATACACTTATTTTAGTACACAATGCCTCGGAGTGGCTAGAAGCTGTCATGTGACTAAAAAGAGTAAACAGCTTAATTCAGGGGTCCCCAACCCCTAGGCTGCAGACTGGTGCTGGTGCTGGTCCACGGCCGATTAGGAATCAGGGTCCACAGCAGGAGGTGAGCGACAGGCAAGCAAGAGAGCAAAGCTTCATCTGTGGCTCCCCTTGCTCGCCATCACTTGCATTACTGCCTGAACCATCCCTCCACCTCCACCCCCGGCCTTGGAAAAATTGTCTTCCATGAAACCAGTCCCTGGTACCAAAAAAGTTGGGGACCGCTGGTTTAATCCGTAACTTTTTTGTTTTGCTGTTTTATTTTTTTCTTTTTTAAAAAAATGTTATTGAAGTATAGTTGATTTATAATGTGTTAATTTCAGGTATACAGCAAATTGAGTCAGTTTATATATATATATTTATTTCATTCTTTTTAGATTCTTTCCCATTATAGGTATTACAAGATACTGAGTATAGTTCCCTGTGCTATACAGTAGGTCCTTGTTGGTTATCTGTTTATATATAGTGGTGTGTATATTTTAATCCCAAACTCGTAATCTCCCCCCCCCTCCCCGTTTGGTAACCATAAGCTTGTTTTCTATGTCTGAGTCAATTTCTGTCTTGTAAATAAGTTCACTTGTGTCATTTTTCAGATTCCGAATATAAGTGATATCATTCCTATTTGTCTTTATCTGACTTATTTCACTTAGTGTGATAATCTCTAGGTATCTTTTTTTTAAACAATTTCCCTATTTAGTTATTATCCTTTTTCTGATACTACTGATGTCCACTAAAACACTCGAACTTAATTCTTCAATTCATCGTCAGCTTCACAACCTTCTTGGTGTCAATTCAATCACACACTCAAGTATTTCTAATATTTCCCCAATTTAACACCATTTTTTGATGTTTTTCAAGGTTCGGGTGAAAGAAGGGAAAGAAATTCTATAGAAAGCCACATGAAAATTACGTCTTAACACCACTTCACCTCAACCAACAAATTTTAGGTTTCCTCAGAACTTATCTCTACAGCTTGGAAATATTTTTCTTCCCTGCTCGGAATGCCCTTCAACATCATGCAGGCTGAGTTCTGCAAAACTCAAGATGTTCTACATGTAAGTTTCCCCAGAAGCTTTGCTATCAACATGTTATGGTATTCCAAACCTATGCAAATTCAAAAACAAATTACCTCGCAGAATTTTTTGTGACTTATCTAGCTGTTCCATCCCAGTTGATGATTTTTAATGGGCACAAGACAATGAAAATCCCACACATTATTTGGAAAGTTACCAAGATGCATTTGATTACACGAAACAATGAGCATCTTTCAAAGTAAACCTTCCTTATACGTGCACTGCCATGCAAATACATCAAATGGGAAAGACTTTTTTTTTTATAAATTTATTTGTTTATTTATTTATTTTATTTTATTGGCTGTGTTGGGTCTTCGTTGCTGCACACGGGCTTTCTCTAGTTGCAGTGAGTGGGGGCTACTCTTCATTTTGTGGTGCGCGGGCTTCTCATTGCAGTGGCCTCTCTTGTTGCAGAGCACAGGCTCTAGGCACGTGGGCTTCAGTAGTTGCGGCACATGGGCTCAATAGTTGTGGCTCACGGGCTCTAGAGCACAGGCTCAATAGTTGTGGCGCACGGGCTTAGTTGCTCCGTGGCATGTGGTATCTTCCTGGGGCAGAGATTGAACCCGTGTGCCCTGCATTGGCAGGCAGATTCTTACCCACTGCACCACCTAGGAAGTCCCGGGAAAGACATTTTTACCAGACCGGGACTTTCAAAATTATTTCTGAATAAACCTTCTCTACCCAGTATACCAAATGGCCACACACCTATGAATTTATTTGGAAATGGGAAAACCTATAAATCAAAACTCACTTTGAAAGCAAAAGAGGCTTGCATTATCTGGGTTAAAATATTAAAAGAGCACACATGCTGTTCATATTACATGGATCCCAAATGAATAGGAAAGAGCTTGAGTCCTGCATTAGTTGGATACAAAAGGAGAACAATGAGAGATTTTTCTCTTCCCAGATTCTGGTTTAAGAAAAAAAACAAAAAACTTTTTAGGATCTTCACCTTCTAACTCTGTTTCAAGGTTATCAACTTCAAATTTGTGTCCAAGTCATTTCTCCTTTTTTATATGTCCTCACGCAGTTCACAAAATCTTCAGTTACACATTGTATCCCGTTTGAAAAGGCCAGAGAGAGAAACAGGCAGCCAGCCGCTTGTTCAAGCTTATCTCAAACTTCCTTTACACAGAGCCTCTAATTAAATGAAAGTTATGTGCCTTCACTGGACTAATTTTTGAATAACACATATTCTTTGACTTTGTTCCTTGCAGGAGGAGGAAAAAGAACATGTTCACCTTTACAGATCAAATAAAAATGTGATGACACAGCAATTACATGGTGCAGGTAACTTGCATGATTCTAGATGGAGAATAAATGACCACAAACATTGTTGGAAGACAGTCACAGTCTGCTAATACATAGTTTCCTTCATTTTCAGTCTATAAGTGTTTAAGGGACTTCCAGGTACTAAAAGAGACTGGGTGGTAAATTTAAAAGGTGGTAAGAAGACATAAGTTTATATTCAAGCTTGTCCTTGAATGTTGATAACATCACAGTATTTTCCCGCATCTCAACTTTACAAGAGGTGATTAACAGCTTCTGTAGTTTTCCTTTGCGCAGACAGAGGATTTCCCTTTTACCTACCTTGTCTACACTTAAAGGTCACAAAATACACATCTTGGGAGAAGTAAGGATATGCTCTCAACTGTTCTGTTCTCCCAACTCTCATCCCCTAAGCATCAAAGGCAAGCAGCAGAAAAGCTACAAATTGCCAAACCAGCAGGTTACAACAACCCACCTGAACCTGACTAGGTTTTTTCCGAGTGTGTAGACCCTGCCTCCTGGGAAAGAGCAACATTCATTTCTACTTTCTTTTCTCTCCTTTTAAATTTATTTATTTTTTAAAACAGGGTTTTTATCATCAGTATATAACTCACCCTCCTTTCTCCATGAAACAGCATTATTATGTTAACATGCTGTATTAAATATGAAACACTCGGAGGTGGCTTGCAGAGGTAATTGTCTTACTTTCAGCAGGCTTCTAAGAAAAGCAAGTTTAGCTGCCCAATATGAAACAGAGTAATTAATGGAGTGTCAGGTTACTAATGCACATTTAAAAAAATATGAGTGAAATTAGCTATGCATCCCACTGTTTTAACTGCAGACTGGAGCTAAACAACCCTGCTGGCTTTTTTGTATTCGTGTAAATCTAAACCTGAAATCTGTTTTAAAAAGGCAGGGGAAGGATCAGCAAGCGTAGGAAGAGAGAAAAGCTTACTGCAGGTATGAATTCAAAGGCCTCTGCTGGAATGACTTATATCTGGGATGAAGGGATCCTACCATCCCGAGGCATGTACTATCTCTGAGGAACTCAGCACTGACACCAGCATTAAAGAGAGGGGGAAATGCCTATTACATCAGGTGACAGCTGAATGGGGTAGAAAAGTCTTATATAAAACCTGGACTTCATGCAGGTCTGGAACTGTGAGCAAGGCGTCTGGGGAAACTACTGAAACAACAGGAAGCTGTAAACCAAGAAATCCCAACAATCCCTGCATTCTAGAAGCTACTTTCAAATTCAACATAGAGCAATTATATAAAAGTAAATGGGGTTGTGCCATACCACATATACTAACAGAAAGTTTGTGATTTAAATTAGAGATGAAACTTGCAAATCCAGCAGAGATGGATTCTAACTCTGGATCCTACTTGTAGCTCTAGTACTTACATGCATGGGCAAATTACATTCTCCAATCATCCATAATCTGGGATGGTACTATTACCTACCTAGCACTCATCTGTGAGAATTAAATGACATAATGTTCATAATTAGCTGAGCACACAATCATGCGCTCAGTAAGTACCACTAAAGGCTAGTGGTTATTATTAGCATATTTTCCAATGCACACGACATCCTTTAAGGAACAGTCAAAACAACGCAGACTAGTAACAAAAATCTACCAGTAAACTTGAGGATAATCCTCCCAAAAGGATTTTTGAATATTTTTCCTTTCAATGAAATCATACGATTTTTGCTTGGGAAAATGTGACTATGTCAGACTGTAGGTGATACATGAATTCTGAAAGTTTGATTTCAAAATAAATCAGCACATAACAGTAAGAGACAGAAAGTTCCCTTAAGCTGAACATAGGGAAGAAAGACTTGAACGTAATTGAAGGTAGCAAATGGGTTTAGTCCAGTATGTGAGTCCTGGTGGTGGCTGCTTGGCTCTGATCTTCGAGAAAGATTAGGCAATCCTATCAGATTCAGGGGAAAGGATTCTAGGTAATTAGTGAGGACTGGCATGGGCTCAAAAGGCATACACAGAAGGTATTTGTTATTCCTCCATTGTATACTGCTGTGACCCTCCCTAAAGACAGAGAAGGTCATTGGAAGGTAAACACTCACATGGAAGGGAGATAAACTGAAGAAATCCTGTAGGGTTCATTCCTGCATATACCTTCAAAGCACGGACAGGGCAGAGCGGATGGGCACGCACAAGGAGATATCCTTTGGGGAAGACGGCCTGATATCATTAATCAGTAATATCATCCAATTTAAGCCTTACTCCAATTCCATTCTTACTGAAAATAACTGGCCTTCTGCAGAAGGTTTAGAGTGCAAAGAGGGGACCCTGGTGACATAACTGGAGCATCCCACGGTTGACAGTTATGGCCTTCAATGACAACAAAAAGAGGCAGATGCTGCTTAATGCAACCATGTCATGTGCGGAAGGTGAGGGAGCAGAGCATGTCTGGAGCATCAACTGCTTCCTAATGAAGCAGCTGAGACTTCAGCGGCCCAGCTGGACCACTGTGCTGGAGATGCCCTGGCTGAATGGTCACTGTTGCTTTGCCCTATTGCTGTGCCCCACCTGGACCATCCAAAGTGAAACTCAGTCTCATTTTAAACATGGCGTCTATGAGTTAATGCAAAATTTGCATTATAGAAAGTAAAGCTCAAGCACAATTTTAAATGGAATATCAATAGATCTGGGGGTGGGGTGGGGTGGAGAGGAGCTTAGAATTACATATGAGTTATATAGATCATGACCTACGGAGAGAAGACCTAACACATTTTATTCAGGGTAATGACTAGAGAATGATAAGTGTTGAGTGACTGTTAACCATTCTACAAGTATTAAACTATCCTGACTCGTAAAGAGCCCTTGACGTGGTTGAGAAAACAGCAGCTCTCAGGGCAAATGCAATCTACTTACATGTGCCACTTATACACTGTCTGCTTTGTAGAGATTTAAGTCTAAAATCCAGAGAAAATGAGGCTGGACCTACATAATTCAAGTCTCTTAAGGAATTAGAAAGAAGACAAACAAACAAACCCAGTCCAGTGAGGAGAACAAGGCATTCAGTTTCCTTTTCTGTTTCTTGGATAAAGGCTGTAATGGTTAACTCGACACCAGCTTTTGGAGCTTCCAAGTGGGTATATTTAAATTTCCTTCAGATAAATGTTTTCCCAAATGAGAAAATGCTATTTTTAATGAAACCAAATAGCCTTAATTGGTTGTGATGGGAAGTAAACTCAGAGATAAACACTGCATAAATAATTCAAGGCTTTCCATCTGGGGGAAACGTCTTCCTGAATTGGATAACGAATATTCAACCTAGGACAAAGTTTGCATCACTGAAAAGCAACAACTGAAATCGAAGCCAACAACCAAACACACATCTAAGAGTCAAGGCAGCATCAGGGTCAACTCTTTTGAGTTTCAGGAAATAGCTGCCTTCACCCCGCAAAAGGAACCCCCTCCCTAGTATTGCAATGAAAATAAATTAAAACACTCAACCAGGTCACAATCTTTTATCCTTTCCTCTACCACAATGCTGTTTAATTTAAAATAATTACCATAATAAGCCTTGATTAAAAGGAGGACTGAGAAATGGTCGCAAGTTTCCAGGACATACATAACAAAATCCATTAAGTATTAAGGACTATAAGAAACATACAGGAAAAGTAAATAAAATACAGAGGGTAATTAATTCCAGTGGGTGAAGAGGGAAAGCTTAATGGAAGAAGTGGCATTTGGGTTGAGCAATGACATATCTGAGAATAGAAAGATATTAACCATAATGACAATATGGCTGCGTAATATATGTCATTGATTATTTTTATTTTTTATTAAGAGCCACCGCTGAGACTTCAGGAGTATTTACCGTGTGGCCGATGCTGAACTAATTTAACTGCTCTAAACGCGATAGCTCATTTCATCCTACAATAATCTCAAGAGGTAAGCGTCACTATTAACTTGATGTTAAAAATGGGGAAACTGAGCGCAGAGAGGCTATGTGGCTTCCTCAGGACTGCACAGCTAGTAGGGAGCAGAGCTGAGAATCTGCATTCATAATCTAGAGTCTGGGAGTTCTGCCTCTGAAAATGCCATTTGAAACGTGGCAGTAAAGAAGAAAGGCTCCAGAGAGAGACGTGAAGAAACTGGAAGGGGCTCACAGCCGAGTAGAGGGTGTTGGCTCCATTATTACTGGGAGCAAATGATCCCCCAGATGCCTTACCCAAGAAAACTGGGCATTTCCCTTGTAATCTTCCACATTGCTTCTAGTTCTTGGTACATATTACCCATCTGCACCGTCCCACTACAATTTTTGAAAAGCTGTCCCGTTTTCTAATGACCTCTGATGGAGATTTCAAAATTTCTCTTCACTGACAATTTTGTTTTCTCTTTCGCGTATTTTCTTTCTAACAAAATTATACCACCCCTTGGGCAGCAGTTGGATCTTTTCCTTTTTTTGAAACCCACAAGAGGCTATGGTGATCCCAATAATAAAACTGGCAGAACTTTAGAAAAAAACCTGAGCTGTGACTAAAGCTTGTTTTTTGACACCTAAGTCAAGATGCCTTAAATTCTAAGCACATGATATAATCCATTTGCCAAATTTTAAAGAGGGCCGAAAAAGACTTTTTAAAACAGAGGATAATATCTTATCTGCCCTTTCAAAATAAAGCAAAACCACTTTCCATCTCTGTTGTCTTTCTTTATTCACTCATGCAAAGGATTCTGTAGCGACTTCGTAAGAGGAAAAATTTTAATTGCATTATCCCAAGGCAGATAAAAAAATTCTTTAATAAACACCACCACATTAAAAATAATTCTGAAACAGGCAGAAAAGTCATTTGGTGATAATTGAATGTTGATTTAAAAAGTCTTGATGTGTGCTGCTGGAGAGAGAAAATAGGATATGAAAATAAACAATACTGCATTTTGAATGACAAAACACTGGAGGTATAGCTATAGAGTTGATTCTACAAAATAAATAGAGAAGCCTAATGGAAAAGCATATTGGGCTTCCTTGTATTTGTTGAGATAATTTTTATATGATCAAATTAAACAGAATAGGAAAATGAGTTTTGCCTTTCCTTATGCCTTCTGTCTGTTAAAAATGAGAATTTCAAACTGATGAACTTATTATTCCCCATCTAGCCTAATAACCTCCTTGATACATGGCTCAAAAACAAGGCATAACCTTGAAGAATATCTTCCAACAGGAAATGTATTTTCACTACACTGTGATTGCTTTTATGTACGTGGAGATTTCGACCCTTTTAAGTTGTAGGTCAAAGATAAAAGGTCAAATGCCAATTCCTTCCCATGCTCCTTGATGTGGTTTTCAGGTGCAAACACGACATGAATTCACTCAAGCAGGCAAGAGAGATTGACTAAGCCAAGGCATATGCTAAATGCTGTGCACACAGGGATGAACAGATGCCACAAGGGTTAGCATCTCCAGGAAACTTATGGTCTCAGAGAAAGACAAGGAAACCACAAGCATTTCCAGCAAAATGTGACAGTGGCTATGAAAGGAGAAGAAGGACACCTACGAGAGGTACCAGAGTAGGAAGTTGGAGGTATAAAGCTTCCTAGGATGAAGCAAGTAAGGTGAGACCCAGAGGAAAAGCAACAGAAAAGACTGGCCATGTGGGGTGGGGGAGCACGAGGAAGGAAGTTTTGGGCAAAGGAACATCATGCCTGAGGATCAATTACACAGAGAGAGCTCAAGACACTGAATAACTGACGGGTTATCAGAAAGGCTAAATACAGCAAGGGTCTCAGCACAGGGACACATGCTAGAAATAAGAGATCTTTAAAATATGGATGGTGGGCCACTGTGGACTTGTTCTGAAGGCACATGGTCGCTAGGATCCAACCTTCAAAGCCCAGGTTTATTCCACACCACTCCCTGGACATGGCTTTAGAGGAGGCAATGTTAGTGCTGGAAATACTGTTCACATCTCTGCCTCTGTAGCTGCAGGGGAAGCCCCAGGCCAAATCTGCCCGTCTCTGAGCTGACCCCTAATTCTAGGAGTTTCAGAAGGATTTTCAGTGACTCCCTAAGCAGGAGCTGAAGTAGGTCTGGGTTCAAACATGAGCTCGCCATTTCCTGGGTTAAAGTCCTGGGTAAACTAAAGCCTGTCCGTTCAAGAGGGATGATGATGATACTGAATTAAAAAGAGGCTGTGAGGGTTACATGAGATAATGCAGGTCAGGTACTTGGCACGGTGCCAATCACAGAGTAACTGTCAACACAAGGGAGGTACCATCACTACATTCACTTCCATCATCATCATAATCCTTATCACGACCACCATCACCATCGCCATCCTCACCATCACCACCACCATCCTCACCATCACCACCGCCATCCTCACCATCACCACCGCCATCCTCACCATCACCACCACCATCCTCACCACCACCACCATTATCTCATCCCCATAATCACCACCGTCACCATCACAACTATCACCACTACCATCACACCTGAGCACGATGGTCTAGTGCAAGATTTTGCAGGCAAAAATGAGAAGATCCCTTTAGCTCACCACATTAATTCAGGAGAATCTCCCAGAATGTCAGATATGGGGGAGAATGCCAAAAGTGAAATTCTAAGCACAGTGGAGAAATCTGAATATGCAGGGTAAGGAAAGGGTCATAGGTTTTATCTGAAGGAAGAGATCTGGGAGAATTTCCTTGCATTAAAAGGGGGAAGAAATCCAAAGGCATCCTCAGTCCTTTGTTAATTTCAGGCTGAGACTCCCATATATTTCTAGAATTCACGCATGGTATCATCCCAACCTTTTGACACCAATCTGCTCACACGTGAGAAAATATACTGATGCTCTTCAAGTCCTATAAGGGAAGAAAAAAAGTTCTGTGCTCTGGATTGATCAAATTTGGCATCCGAAGAGGCTTCTAATTCTGCAAGTCAATCCTACTCTGAAGCATGGCTGCAAAGAATTAACTCTGCTATTCAACAGCACAAAAAAATAATATAAAACAGTAAATATTTAATGAACACAATATATTGTGGGTGCTGAACAGAAAACCTCAATATGCATCAGCTAATTTAATTCTCACAAAACGCACAAGAATCATCTATCACTACCTACATTTTACAGAAGAGACTGACTTACTGAGGGGTTAAGTGTTTTGACCCAGACTCACTCAGCAGAGTGGACAGAGCCAGGTCTCAAAGCTCAGTCTTTCCAGCATCATCACCTGTGTCTACTCTCTACACTTGTCTCCCACAGCATGTCAACACCAGGAATTAGCCTAAGTCAGCTACCCCATCAAAGCTGGCAAAATTATCGAAAACTACTATGTATGCAGAGAGCACATCCTAACTTTAAGAGCTGAACACTGCAGAGAGCTGGGATGAAGCGCTCTCAAAACGGAAATCAAAGGGTGCACCCAGCTCTACCTGAGGTCGCTGACTGAGCTTTGAATTCCTATACGTCATTGTCCTATGTTCCACTTTAAACCTCTACTCACGAGAAGCATGTGCAACTTGGAATAAACTCTGTAAAGACAGATTAATTTATCTGTGATGGAAACAAAATTATGTCTTAATCATCACCCACAGCACATTCCCCATAGGTACTCAATGCTAGATAAATACATTTTTGCAAGTGTGGCTCTGTGTCTGGCATCTTACAAGACATGAAAACTGATATTTGGCGGGGTGGGGGTGGGGGGCGGAAATTGTCTTCAATTTGTGAAACGTGCAATCTACTTTGGTGTATGAAATACAAACATGCTTAGGAAATGAAAATGCTTTCTTCTTATGTTCATTAAGAGGAGTCTTTCAAAATTTAGAGGCAATCCTCATGTTATGTTTTATACACAGATGCACCAAGCAGCTATAAAAGCAACTTTTTAAATATTGAAGACTTAGAGCTGGTTGTCAGCTGGAAAAGCAACTACCTATAAAAATACTTAACATTGAAAACCATGAGAAACCAACAATTTCTTATTAAATCTATTTAATGTCAAGAGTGTCTCACTGAGTGGAACAACTTTTTAAAATATTTAACACACAGAGTCACTTGGAAGCTGAGAAGGTATTTTTTTTATTAAACACACTTAATGATTAGCACTGCTCTAATGCTGGGGGTGGGAAGGCAAGTGCTGTAACTACTACAAAGCAAAGGCGCCAAGTGTTTACAGCTGTGCTGGCTGCAGACCGAAATCGTTATAAAGCACATTTAAGGCTCAACAGCTGTAGGAGCCCCTATATAGCTGATCAGCCCACATGTATTCCGAAATCAATTCAACACATGACCACATCTGTTTAGCTATCATCTATAAAATTTATTCCTCAGGATGGCAAATAACAGTTCTGTATACAGACTCTCTTCAGATCTACTGAAAAATGGATCTGAAGTTCACATTTGTGTACAAGACCATGATTTGCCTTAAGTGAAGGAAAATGTGGGACAAACACCAGAGTATCTGGAAAACATGCTATGCTTTCACGTTGCTATTACTCATCTTGTTTCCACAGCTTTATTAGAGGAAAACAGATTTTTTCTCCCCTATTGCATGAAAACACCAATTCTTACCAGATATGGTAAGATACTTTCCAGAAGTTTCTTATTAGCTTAAAAAAAATTTTTTTTAACTTAAGTAATACATTTAAACACTCCTACTCTGCCTTCTCCTTCTCCCTCTCTCTCTCTCTCTCTCTGTATCTATCTGCCCCATTTTAGTTGTATGACAATTATGGGACTAAGAAATAAAGCACAATTATTCATTGCATAAATTATAATACACTTAATAAAATGCTCTGCAAAGACTACACCAAGTGCTACAAACTTATTTTAGTGTGCTTTTGTAACTTTCAAGGTAGGCCTGCATCACCCACCTAAGGTATGTATGGAGAGACTTTAGGAAAGAAAAGGACAATTACCTCTTTCCTGTTAAAAATTAGACGTTTTAGAACAAATTGTTTCACTTAATCTCCAAAACAAACCCATGAGGCAAATAGTTTTATCCCCATTTAGCAGGTCAGGAAAAAGGCTAAGACAGGTTGAATAACTTGTCCAAATAAGCTGGAAAGGGAGTGAACTCTTGCCTGACTTCATGCTCTTTCTTTATCCTTCCAACAGAGCAAGGCTCAGTGTTTTGAACTGTCTCCCCCAGATTCATATGTTGATGCCCTAACCCCCAATAGGATGGCATTTGGAGATGGGGCCTTTGAGAGGGAATCAGGGTTAAATGCCATCACAAGGGTGCAGCTCTCATAATGAGATTAGTGCCCTTTTAAGATGACACCAGCCAGCTTGCACTCTTTCTCCCCAAGTGCCTAAGAAGTCATATGAGCACAGAGTGAAAGGGTTTCCGCTTACAAACCAAAAGAAGCGGCCTCAAAATAAACCCTACCTTACCCCACCTTGACCTTGGACTTCCCAACCTCCTGTACTGTGAAAAATAAATCTCTGCTGTTTACGCCACCCAGTCTTTGGTATTTGGTTATGGCAGCCCAAGCTAAGACACTCAGCCACAACTGCTCCATCTGGAACAGTTTCCAGATGTGTGAGAAGTTGGACTAGAGATGAAAAGTTTAATTTTGGCATACGAGAGCCAGTCTGCATAAACTGAGCACCTGGACCAGAGGTTCCTCAACTAGGAGTGATTTTACACCCCCCAAAAGACATCTGCAATGTTGGGAGACAATTTTGTTTGTCAAAATTTGGAAGAGATGCTACTAGTATCTACTGAGTAGAGGCCAGGGATGCTACCAAACATCCTTCAAATCATAGGACAGCCCCCTCCCCACTCCCAAGCAGAGAATTACCACCCCCCAATGTCAGTGGTGTTGAGTTTGAGAGTCCCTGCTCCGAAGCACTACCTAGCATATGGTAGACCCTCAACAAATACTTTTGAATGACTACCTGGGTAAATTCAACAAATATGTATTGCGTTCTGCCAGGCACTGCCAATGGCTACAAAGAGAAACCATGTACGGGTCCTTCTCCAAGTACATTTATAGTCAGCCGAAGGAAATAAGATTTCCCAGAAACACTAAGAGAAAATTACGGCAGGCAGAAGTGACCAACTTTAAAGAAAGTTATATGGGAACTCCCTGGCAGTCCGGTGGTTAGGACTCAGCGCTTTCACTGCCGGGGGCCCGAGTTTAATCCCAGGTTGGGGAACTAAGACCCTGCAAGCCACATGGCACAGCCCCCCTCCCCCCCAAAAAAATACTTATAAATTCATTGGGCTTTTAGAGGAAGGAGAGGGACATCCCTGTAGAGAGGGCGCATGGGCAAGGTAATAGATGAGGACTAGAAAACTTAACTTAACCAGTCAAGAAGCAGAACATCAAGAAACCAATTCCATCAGCCCTATCATCTGGTATCATGTCAATAAAAAGGATTTATCTGGATATAACTGAACGTATTCTTGCCTGACCTCTGGGACCAGGCTGCCTGGGTTCCCACACTGACCCCCATTCCTTTAACTGGCAATGTGTGCCAGGTACCACTAATTTAACCATGCTTGACCTCCGTTTCCACATCTGTAAACTGAGGATTAAAAAAAGCACTCCTCTCATGAGGTTATTGAGCGATTATAGACAATGCACTCAAAGATTACTATCACTCAACAATGACCATAAGTGGCTTGTGTACATCAGGGAACACTATGTGTGTGGTACCGAGGGTGGTGGGACGCCGTGGCAATTAAGCCTGAGTTATCTGAGTGCAGAGCTGTGCACACGTCTGTGTCATCCCACTGCCACAACAGAGAGGAATGGACAGGCCCAGGAGGCTCTGCTGATTCGCTCACAGCCATTTAATCAGAGGATGGTACAAATTACCCCACATTTGTCTTCTGGCTTGTTCCTGGGTACAATGCCTTAGCTACCACTTTTCTTGCTGTTTATTTACACTGTTTCTTTTTGGACCAAGATCTCAGTAAAATTGCTCTGGGGACATTTTTATCTTTTTCCTTCCCAAGAAGCTGCATGTATAAGTGAACCATTAGAACTGAATCAGGTCAGTGAATCACAGTGACCACCAATAAAAGTGAGGCAAAGCATGCCTGAGGCCTCTTGAATGGATTTCATGACAGTCTGTGACTACCACACACACGCGTCACATTCTGAATTCTCCCAATTTCATCCCATTCCCGTTAGAGCAAGGAGTGGCAGGAGGGTGGGCCACTGTCCCCAAATAATGCCAGGGCCTGGACAGAAGGAACGAGGACTCAAATTGGAAAGAAAAAAGGGAAAGCATTTTTAGGTTCCAATAACCCAGGATTTTTTTCCCCCACCTAATGTGGAATTCCTTGTGACAGTTCTGAGATATTCCAGATTAGACTCATGACCTTCAAGGCTTCTGCTTAAATGTCAGTTTCTTAATGAGGCCTCTTAAGCTGTAACCCCCAACCCCCAGCAAATCCCTGCTCCAACAGCCTTGCCTTATGTATTCTATTTTTTCCCCAAGTACTTATCTTCTCACATATGATAACTGATTTTTTCTTGGTCTGCCTACCCCTTGCTAGAATGTAAGTTCCATGATAACTAGAATTTTTGTCTATTCACTGACACATCCCAAGTGTATATAACGGTGTCTGGCATACAGAAAGCACTTATAAAATGTTAAATACATCTCTGAGTTAACATGGCATCAATTCTGCACTCATAAAGGCTATAGTTAAAAATTATTAACAGCGCTCCCGCCAGTTTGCTGGACATGGACCTACAACTGTGTGAGGCTTAAGTATAATCCAGAGTTTGAGAGAACAGCTACTCTCAATAAAGAGTATTTAAAAGGAGGAATTTTGCATTGGATGCCCTCGCCAACTTTCCACCTGGAAGCTACAGCTCCTCCATTAGAGAATGATAAATGTCACTGTCGTAATCAGAATTTTTCTGCGGTTTTCAATGTGCAGGCTTTTATGCTGAAAGCCAAGGCATTAATAAAGCGATGGAAGGAGTAGGATAAGTCTATGAATGTCAGTGGCAAGGTTTCACATATGCCACTTTGCAATAATAAAAGACTTCAGAGAGAATGCTGGGGACTGGGCAGAGCAGGACAACTTGTACTTTTTTTTTAAACAGAAGATACTGAAGACAGGACCAAAAGCAATGAGAAAAATAAAGGCAAATTCAATTAATCGTTTCCCCTCCCGACAGTTTAATGTATTATTGTTACAATTACTCTGAAATGTCCTGGAAGAATCTTTACACCTTCTCACCCCACCCCACTAAGTCCATTTCTCCAGGCATGAAAGCTGAACCCTTCTGATTGGCTTTTATGTTGGAAGGGGCTACCTCTCTGTTTCCAGGTGCTGCAAAGTTTTGTGAAGTATCATCGTTGCCCAACGACCAGGAATTCATATCACTCTGTTCGAGCTTCAACTTTTATTTGGAGAAAACAGCCCCCAAATGCAGAGTCTGAAAACAGTGCCATTTTCAAGCTCCAAGCAAAGCCTTGATGTTCAGATTTCAACTTGAAATTCATCCCCGGATTCCGCTGTTCCCATCCGGCGGCACTGACTTAGAAGGGAGGGGCCTGCACAGGAGGAGCCCCCGATGCCGGGCTCCTGTCCTGCCTCCGAACGCTTAATATTCTCATCCATCACCTGAATCAATACGGTGCAGTCCTGCTCCCCAAGAGTCAGCCACGGACGAGGACAGCCACACGGACTAAGTTAATTTAAAAGTAATAGAGTGAGATTGCTCCCATTACATTTATCGAACGGGCACCTCCAGCGACTGGCCAAGTCCACCGCAGACAACCATCTGGAAAACCCAGCAAAGCCACAGCGTTGACTTTATTTATTTTTAAGTCATTCATAGTTTTCTTCTGTTGAAATGGATACTTTTAAACTTTCTTTTAGGGGAGAGGCCCTGACTGCTAAAATTCCTTTCTCTCAATCACTTGACTGGATTAGTCACCATCACAGCAGAGAAAATCTACACCAGCTGCTGAGAATTTTAACAGACATCGACTGCTAAGTAAGTGTAACTCTGACAAGCTCGGAAGACCAGAAAAGAGGGGGCCCTGAAAGACATCCTACCAAGTGACTCAGCACACGGCTTAGAGCAGCTGTCTTTCAAAAAAAAAAACACCCACCGGACTTCTCAGGTGGCACAGTGGTTCAGCATCCGCCTGCCAATGCAGGGCACACGGGTTCAATCCCTAGACTGGGAAGATTCCACATGCCGCGGAACAACTAAGCCCTCGAGCCACAACTACTGAGCCCACATGCTGCTACTGAAGCCCGCATGCCTAGAGCCCGTGCTCCGCAACAAGAGAAGCCACTGCACCACAACAAAGAGTAGCCCCTGCTCTCCACAATGAGAGAAAGCCTGCGTGCAGCAATGAAGACCCGACACAGCCAAAAATGAAAAATAAATCAATCAATTAAAAAAAAAAAACACCACCATCAGACCTCACAGAGGAAGCCATGCCAGGGTCTGAACTGCACTGATACCACTTAGTGCATTTACTAGCTGGGAGATTTACCCTCTTTGTGCCTCAGTTTCCCCATATAACTCACAGGAAGAGAGGACTGACATCGCAGGTTCCTGTGAGAAACAAACTAATCCCTGTGCTCAGCATGCAGTGAGCATCCAATACCCTTCAACTTGTATCATCATTTTCTCTATGAGAATCTTCAGTTAACAAGAACGGTCACCGAAGCCTCACAAGAAGTCATGGTGGTTGTTACCAAATTCTCTCCCTTCTTCCCTCCCTCCCTAAGGTGTCTTCACTCACAAAAGGACAGGGAACAATAAGTGTAAACAACAGGGACCTTAGAACTCAGGCAGGAAGTGAGAGAAGAGGCCTCCCCCCAAAAGTGACAAGGCAAACGGAGACTTTTACAAGGGGAGGAGTCTGCTTTGAGCTAAGATAAGCCAAGAGAGCAGCTCCAAAGGTCCTGAGGTAGAAAGAGGCAAAGCCCTTGGAAGGAAAAAGGCCATCGAAACCGGAATGCAAAGAACAAGAGAAAAAGTATTTCCAGATGCAGCCGGGGTGGGAGACAGGGACAGCAGGATCACGCACACGTAATACTTTTATAGGCGTTCTCTGCCAGCACGTCACGGGCAAACTGAACATCCAATGTGAGATTAAAACAAGATGAACTCATTGTGTCTCTCTCTTAGAAGGAGGTCAGTCATTCAACCATCTCAATATTATCTTGCAGGAGCGAATGTATAGATAAGCCTGTGCAAATTCTGCCGTCTGATCCCCCTCAGCATTAACAGCTCTGCCTGACAAAACCATCTGCACCGGCCTGACGCTCCCCTCTTTACGTCTCTTACACATGAAGAGGCATCATGATTTTTCACGGATCTGAAATTAAGATTTCCAGCCATAAAAAATATATTTAGATCCAAGGCTACATGTCACTTCAGAAATCTTGTCATTTAAATCACGTTAGGCGTTGAATGAGATATAGGTGAAATTTAACTTTCACTGCATTTTAGTCTCGATCATGGCAAATTTATAACCCAGGAGTAAATCTTGCTGTCAAGGAAAATGTCTTCACTAAATCAGATTTGTTGCTTCCCTCCTTCCTTCAATTCTTTTGTGAAATTGGAACATTCTCCAATAAAATCCAGTTGTTTCATTCCTTCCTGGCCACAGAGGGGCTATTGGTGTTGCCAGTTTAGCCACTGGGAACTTGAGACTTTCCGCTAACAGTATATTCAGTATTCAGGTTGGTTCAGCAAATGGTACGCTGAATATTTTTCTTTAAACCCATACTGATTAATCTACAGCAATTACGGGGGGTGGGGGGTTGTCACCAAGAAGCTTTCCTGTAGCTGAATTCTATCCCATTCCTTATTCCCACGTGACTCTGAGGGAATACCTGACACCACTGACGGCTCCTGCACTTCTCAAAAGAAATGTGTCCCTTGCCCTGTGTGTGCTCCGGTTTTCCTTCCGATTTTTTCTGGCTAGTCCATCTCTGTCTTCTCTGCAGAGCCCTTCCCCTAGGTGTCTCCTAAAGGCCGGTGTAACTCACCGCTCAGGAAGACCAATTCACTCTCAATCCAAATGCCCCTTCGACGCTCTCATCAGCACTAAGGCGTTCACTTCTGCACGCGTGCAGACACCTCTCAGATTTTATTTCCAGTTCTGACTTGTCTCCTGAGTGCCAGATCCATCTACCCAGTTGGTTTCTTAGACATCTCCAGCTGGATACACCTTGTACCTCCAAAACAGAACGCATCCCGCCCCTTCCACAGGGCTCGCTGTCTCAACGGTGCACTGCCTTGGACCCAGACGCGCAAACCCCAAACCCTGACATCATCTATCTTCTCTCCACATCCAACACTAAGACTTGTCAGCCTCATTTTCCAAATAGCCCTCAAATCAATCCATTTCCTTCCAGGCCTCTGCCTCCAGTCATATCCTGATAAGAAACCACCATCACGTACCTGTGTTACTTAGGAGCCTCCCAAGGTGACCTCGAATTGTAGGCCTCCTCAGTCCTTTGCATCGACCACACCAAGTCCTAGTCACAACCTGACAGATAACTCTGAGCACATCGCTCTCCTTCGGAGCATCTTTAAATGGTTTTCACTTCCCTTAGGATACAATCCAAACTCATTACTATCTAATCCCTGTCGACATCTCTAGGCTTCTCTCTTACCATGTTTTCACTGTGTCTACTCACTAGCTGTCTTGGACTTTTTCCCTCATATATGCCATTCTTTCCTTAAATTCTTGGCCTTGACTTTGTTCTTCCCTTGGCCTAGAACATGGCTTTCCCCAGGTTCCCCCTAACCAACTCTTCGATGTTCTTCAGGTTTCAGGGAACACGTGACTCCTCTCAGGAAGGAGTCTCTGGGCTTCTAGGCCAGGTAAATGACTCATCTCATTTTCTTCCAATATAGGTCACCTGTTGTCCTGTAACTGCAGTTACGGTACTAGTTCTGCCTTGTTCACCCAGCACATCTAGTCGGTGCTCCATGCCCCTTTGCTGACTGTCGCAAAGGCACTGAGGGTTCAGTCTAAATTCTTGCCCCATTCCAGAGGTGAATGGGCCTTCATCCCAGTGAAGTCAATGACAGGTTTCTTGTCTCATTCAGATTTTTGCACAGTTCATTCCACTACAGACACTCACATCATCTCCTTGGATTTGTCTGCCACGCAACATGCTTCACTCCACACTGTTGCTGATGCAGTAACTGTTCATGAGCGCGTCTTGTATCCCCAACTGGATTTTATGATTTATGACTTCCCCACCACTCCAAGACCTATGCCTGCTCAAGCCTCACTTGAAAGTCAACTGATTGATCAATGATCGTATTTCCAGTAAAAGCCTGATTCCCTTTATCCGTCATTATGAAACATGCTCAAGCTGACTAATCCCCATTTAACCACAATTCTACAATAAATCCCCAGGCTGAACGTTTTCATTTCTAGAAATGTACCATCTATTAAAAAAATACTAATTAGTTTCATGTATAGTTTGTCTTCTTACCTACCTCTAATAATTCCCTAAAGAAATATTTCAACTAGACTGTTTTTATAATTAATGAATGAATGACGAGTTTGACAGGTTGACATTCAGTTACCATATAAATACCAGTAACAACAAAAGCATTTTTTAATAAACTAAACTTTTTTTTTGGGGGGGGGGGAGTATGTAATGTGTCAACACGGACTTCGATAAAAGAAAACGCAGAATGTAACTTAAGTTTAAAAACAGAAAAGCCTATCATTTTACAACTGTGTGTATACTTAGAACACGCACGGCAAAAAGTTAAACCTGTGTTTGGATACCAATGATTTCACTAGAAGCCTCATGCAATTTAAAACCTGAATAGCTGAGAATACACAAATGATCGAAGCAAATTGTAAACAATATATTTACTCACCAAATTCATATCCTTTAACAGAACGTAAGGACAATCATAAAAGCAATTTATGAAGTCATTCAACCAGAGCCAGAAATGCAGGTTGGGAAATCAGCTTGGACAATGCCTCATGACAGGGAGAAGGGGCCCAGGTAAGAGGAAAGGCACTGCGTTACTGTAGGAATGTGACTCTAGCATGGTATTCATAATTCATGTTTTATCATTACCTATAACATAAAGTTTACAGGAAATGCAAGGTCTTATGAAGGAAGATCTGATCTCACCAAATACACAGGAGCAGATATATCTGTGTGTATATGCATTTTCCCTTTTGCCTCCCTCCTTTCAGTGCAATTGGAACAGGGAATGGCTGGCTGGCATAAGAGGGGGTTTGAAGGTCACTCATGTTGTAGTCAATTTGCCTTGGATTTTAATTTATGTGTTTTTAAAATGTGGACAGCATCCAGATGGTAAGTTTTCCAACGGAGACGGATAAATTAATAAATAAATAACCCAGGCCTCCCTTCAGAGGACATGCTGCTGTTTTGACTCGTTCATAAATAATACCTAGTGTCTTAGCAGTTTTTAAGGGCGTGCTAGGAATGTGAACCGTAGCCAGGACACCCCTGGTAACCTTTTGACAATGAGCCCGTCTTTAAATAACAGACACCTTTCTCTTCTGCTCGAGGAGGTAAATTTGAAGCTTCTGAAGCTGGGAGATGGCTTCACGAGAATGAAGTAATAAGCAGTGTCTCCTAATGGACTCTGGTCAGACATGCTTGCTACATCGTGTTCAGATGATACACAGAGTTCCTGCGAGACCACCACTCTCGGGATGTGATGTTGGCTCAGACACGCATAGTCTTTTAGAAGTGAAAATAAGTTCTCAGTGTGTGAGAAAAGGGACATTTCAGTGACTCTGCCAGCCCTATTTTCTCTAGAAACAGGCACACAGAAGATCGTAAGAGTAGGCCCAGGTCCGGTACATCTGTTCTGTCCTCCGTGGCCGTAGCCAACTGGATCACATATGGACCTCCTCACCAAACTGGACCAATAACGCTGTCCTTTCCTGGGGTCTTTGGCATTAGGCCCAAAGAACTGGTGTTGAGTATCAACCCATAATCCACAAACTCAAGAAGTATCAAGAATCAGAATGCATCACACTAAGAGAACCTGTTCACAGCAGAAGATAGAAAAGAAGAAACCACGAAGACACAAACAGAAATTCTGAACGCTTTCTACCCCATCTGTGCCCTTGAGTTCCATGAGACATTCCTATGTCTTTGTAAAAAACTATTTGTTTACATTTCAGCTGACATGAGTGGGTTTCGATTCTATGCAACCCATAAGTGCTAACAAAACTACCATCTATGACAATGTTCTACTTTCAAATTGTGACAAGTCTTCCTTTTTTGAAGCTCCCAGGCAATATACCAGATTATGGTGGCAGAGTCTGACAATAAATAGGAAGGTACGTGCATATTTGGAAATGCAATAATACCTCAGCACCCCCGCTCCTCTGTTTGAACCGAACAGTTTTCTTCTGACTGAATTAACAACAGGTTTTAATGAAACCACATATTTCGTAATGTGTTTGGTCACGCATTTCAGTTTTGTTTGGAGTCAAAACCACTTCCTTCCTAGAATATGACAGATTAAACTATTAAAAACGTATAGGAGGTAATTAGTGGATCGTTGCCAGAAACACAGGAATATTTTCCAGTATAATGCAGTTGTCACCACAGAAAGATCATTTTGAAAGAATTCTTTGTAATTTAAAAAAAAAATGTGCATCTTTCAACAGGATATTAAAAGGATATCTTTAAAAGTGTTCCTCCTTTCCGTGGAGGACTCCTTTTCTCCCCTTCAGAACAAAGAGCCACGCAGATTCCAACTTCCAGTAAACCACTGGCTTATCCTTTCAGTAATTAATGGATGCTTTGATACCAAGGAATCCTAAAGAACATTTTTCAAGCCTTAAATGCAGGCTGGGCTGATTCACACTTAGCACATCTAAAAAGATCTGGGGAATAAATAATCACGAGTTGCAAACACTTGCCCGGAGCATTTGGGCACCAACTAGATTTCCAAGAAGGGATGTGATTTTTTATTATAACAAGGAAAATTACTTACTGAAACACAAAAATGTGCCTCTCTTCTAACCCCTGGCCTTGTCCTGCAGACGGACATACACATTTTCCCAGGTGATCATTTAGCAAATCCCTTTTAAAAACATCACAATGGCCCTGGGGGCATGTGTTTTGATGGATTTGGAAATCTCTGCTCACAAAGTAAGTTTCTCTTTGGCTAGGCCTCTGACTAGGTTCAACTCTGATTAAGCTAGCCTACAGGTAAATTTTTGTCAGCTGCTTGGCTTAAAATAGGAATTGGCACTCGAAAATATTTGGAGAGATTACATTTAGCATGGCGTGGAGGCTTTTTCAGGTGAGGGACAAATGATTTTGAAGCGGATACTTGCTTTCAGCCAGGACCCTGAACATCTAAGACTGGCTGCTGAATGGGGTCTGAGGAGCTGATTTACTCTGATACACGCCCATCGGGTAGACACTGCATTTTCCAGCAGAGGGGGTGGGGGCGGTAGGAGGCACGCTGGGGCTGGCCACAGGAGTGAAGCTGCCGGTCACCTTCTATGGAGAGTTTAGGTAGGACTGATCTGGGGACAGGGAGGCAGTGGACGGAACACAGACTCCCTTGCCCTCACAATGTTCTTCGCAGCTAGATCTGCCCAGAAGGGAGGGGTTCTCCACCCTATTCCTTGGTTAATTTTGTTGGTTTGTTTTTAAACTCTTTTCAAGAGAAACCATTCTGGATGAACTTATCGAGCATCATCTCCCATTTACCCTATTAAATAGCCACTGGGGGAAAAGAACACAATGACCAAAGGAAAATAAAACAAAATAGAATTAAAATTTTTTTCCTCTTCCTCAAGAGAATACAATACGTATGCTGACTCTAAATGATTACTGTGAATAAGTCTTGTTTTGACTCAGCAGCAGTAATAAGAGCAGATAATAATAAGAATAACAATACTAATAATAATTGTTACCATTTATTTCCCCCAATGTTAGGCACTCTGCCAAGTACCATCAACACATATTTGTTTTGTTTTGTACAACAATGTTCTAAGTAGGATTTTAATACCCATTTTTTTTTTCTGGATGCATCACGTGGCTTGCGGGATTTTAGTTCCCTGACCAGGGATTGAACCTGTGCCCCCTGCAGTGGAAGCGTGGGGTCCTAACCACTGGACTGCCAGGGAATTCCTTCTACCCATTTTTAGAATGAGAAAACTGAGGCTTGCGGAAGTCAAGTTACTTGCCCAGGTCATACAGGTAGGAGTGACAGGGCTGGCATTCAAACCTAGGCACACAGGTCTGAGTTCAAATCTTATGCGCTTACTCACCACATTATTCTTTGTGCCTCTGAAATGAACACAACAGAGATGGCCATGGTATGGTAACTACAGTACTTTACTGAGCTACAGGAAAGTAGAGAGACATGCAACATAAGGACATGTCTAGGAAGTAATATCAAAGACTGGTAGTTAACGTAAAAAATGTTTAAATGTCAGAAATTTTGCATTTTCCATCTTTAACCATGAAGTTCTGAAACCTCTGTATCCAAGAAAGACTAAGAATAATCAAAGGCCAATGTTTAATACAGTCATCATCAAACCCTCGCACGTGATAAGAGCTGCTTCACCCTAAGAGATCATTTCCATTATGGCTATTTATGCAGTGACACCAGTAAATCTATGAGAAATAAACTGGCCTCACTTACACCATTGATTACCAAGCCTTAAGACAGATGGCACTGCATATTTTAATGCATGGGTTGCAAAATCATTTTTCTCTTTAATAACATACTTTATTGAAAAAGAAATCATTAAAGCATCATGACAATAAAGCACTGCAATTCCTATTAACCTTTGGAAAAACTTGTGATTAGAACTGTATCGGTAAAATATGAGAAAGACTATCAAAATGGTTTTGCCTTCTAAAAGCCAATGCTTGAGGAAGACAGTGCTTAAGGTTTTCTCTTGTAGCCCTGATCAAAATTAATCAGGTTATTATTGAAGTCTATTCACAGCCTATCTAATAATTTTTTCCCAATCAGGTTAGTTTTTATTGTGCCTTTACGCTAAAACATTTATACTTTTTACATTAGTTCAAAAGAGAATTGCTTTGAAACTTGATGATCTTCAAGGATGTGTAGATACTCAAGGGAAAAACCATTAGAATAATTGAGGCCAAATGAAAAGAATTCAAAGGGAAAAAAATTACTCAAGAAGGGTTACATTTCACATCTGTCAAAACAAAACCTTGGATCCCTTTTGAAGTCTTAAAACCAGGTCATATCAACTAAAAAAAAAAAACATGAAAATTTGGTTACTAAAATAAAGGAAAAAGAGTCACAAAAAGAAACAGAAAAACGCTTTTCCATCATACTGAATTAAGAATTACTAAAAAATAATTCTAGGTAGAGGAACACAACCACCAAACATTATTTGAGCCCCTCCCTGTCCTTCTGCCAAGGTTGCAAAACGGAATTCTCAAATGCCAAAGCGAAACATAAAGTAAGGTTCCCCATAGTAACATGAGTACATCTGCATTGACAATATGTGTGTTGCTATATATATACATTCAGACCTATAATTTTTTCCTTTTATAATAAGTTCTTCTCTTAAGCACAGAGGTGGGTAGTGACAGCTAAGGCGCCACATATTAATAATTTCTAGTGCTTCATCCCACTCCCTCTTATGAAGTTTAACTCTGACTTTACTGCCCACATGGGAAAGCCTTCTGGTCTACCTCCCAGCCTATTACATAAGTGTCTCCCCCCTTCTAAACTGGGGTCACCAGCATGACTTTCACACTTCAGAACGATAACTCTCATACTAATAAACAGCAGGAAATTGCTAAGGTCAGGTCAAAATTACAAAGGTATCAACCTGTTTTTAAAGACAGATTATTACTGAAAATATGGCAAATAACTTCCCATTATCTGACACTGGCAAACAGGAAAATCTCATGTCAAACAACACAAAACAAAGTCCTATTTATGATGCTAAAACCAGTAATATGGATTCAAGTCTAAAGCATGTATCAGATCTACCAAGTTTAAATTCATTCCTTAACTGATCAACTTACATATCAGAGAACACATTAGGGGTTAGAGAAGAAAGACTCCCATCCAAAACTTTTCACTTTCCTTCTTCAAATACCCACTTGATATAAAGGGTAACAAATGGTGAAATGGTCAAAAAGGTTCCACAGAGAAGCAGGTAAGCTAGAAAACCCACACACAGTTGATGAAACTCAGATCAACTCTAATTTGAGTCTACTTTCCATTCCCTCTCTGCTTAAATGTACATTTATGGTTTTTTGTTTTGTTTTGTTTTTTAATGTAGTACTTCTCCATTCGCACTCTAGTACTGTTTTCCTAAGTTTGATGAAATGGAAAATCAAAACCAGTTAATGATAATAACAGAGTCAAATGTTTTTTGGAAGCTGCCTGGCATTAAAAAGAATATGTTCTATACTTTTTTCTCGTACTAAAAATACATGATAAAAAAGTGAACTTTTATTATAACTATTACCAAAATTAATTACATCATGGAACAGTGAAGAGATAGGGATCAGTAACATTAACTTGATAGAAAAAGAAATTCATTCATCACCACCCCCAGGTTGAGTTAAACCAAAGTACTGAATTAAGGCAAAAAAGACTTGGAAAAGGATGACAGTGAGTGCCTAGAAAGAGCTGGTACCACTAAACACTCTGTAAACAGCTTTATTTCATACATCTTTCCAATAAAGATCAAAGCTGGGCTTCTCTGAACCTCTTTGTATCTGTGAAGACAATTATGATAACGTCCTCAGATAAGCTTTTTGTTGAAGATTTAAGTATTTCCCCATGAGGAATATGGTTCATAACACTGTTACTGAAAGATTACTGCACGGCATCTTGTCATCTTGTTAGTATTTTATAAAACTTACATTTATTCAGGGTATATTATATTCTAAAACATTATGGAAACTAGTACCTTCTTTAACATGTACCACAGACCAGGAAAGTAGATTTTTAACCTTTTAATATTCAAGACTTGGCATTGCCAACGTTGTCCCTGGGATCTCAAAACAGTCTGTCTTCCTGGGTTTCTGCATGAGTTAAAAAAGGGGGTGTGGGGCAGATTTTGGATACATCTAAAATTCAGAAAGTTTAGTTATTTTAGGTAACCTAGCCTGGAAATGATTTAGGTTTGTGTGTGTGTTTGTTTTCTTTTTTGCTTATATAGAGAAGGAAACAAGGATGATGAAGAGACAAAAGTAATACATATTTAAAAATAATACTCGGAGAAACTCACGGCAATAATATTCCCAACCAGGTGGCCCACTTACTAATAATGTTAGAATAAAAACTGTTGGAAAAGTCCCAGCAAGAAGATGTAAAAAGAACTGGAAAACACAGGGGCCTTTGGCTGAAATTTCCAAATAGCTATACACTGGGGAAATATACCTTTATATTACTAGTGGTAATGGGCAGTTGAGGTAAATGCCATCATAATCTATTTTTAATCACTTACATCTTTAGCCAAGGGAAAGTTCTGATTTCCTGATGTTTTCATTACTCCTATGAAGGTAAAAACCTCAATATCTGCTTATTAATATATATATACATTTATATTTGAGGTTGATTCAGGGTTGTGTGTACATATAACAAATAAGTATAATTTACTGAACAGATAATAGGTATTGTTATTGGTTTTTTCTGTTTTATTAAACTATTTAGAACAGGTAATTAAACCACAACATATGTAGCAGTAAAATTAAACTGCAGCCTTTAGAGGTTAAATTAAATTAATTAGTGAAGTATCTTCCTAAGTAATGAGTTCGTTTTCGTTTGAATTTATCACATAATTTTAATAAATATGCAATAAGAAGGTTGAAGAACAAATTTTTTAAAAAGAAGAGCCAAGAAAAATAAAAGACTTCAAATAAGCAATATATCACCAAGAAATCAATTACCCATTTTTACTAATGAAAATACTAGCTTTTATTTCTGTAGAAATAATAGTTCTACAGAAAAGCAGCTTAAAGCTTATATACAAAACCCCTTTGAAACACTAGTGCCACTAGGTTTGTTATCTTAAGCTTTTGCTAGGTGAATTTCAGACCCCAAGGTGTATCATTCTAGTTCTTAGCAAATCGATTTACTAATCCATCCAAGGCTCCTACCAATCCTAAAGCCAATCTTTCTACCTATCACCAAAAACCAGGGTTCCATCCCCATTCATAAGAACATTAGACATGTCAAAAAAATTGAACCTCCTATTCAAATTCCAGCTCTCTGCCAGTCTTCATCTTCTCCTCCATCGTTCACACTATAATCTACTTACATGGAACAAAGCCGGTTGGGTAAGACCTGCTGAACTTTCCATCCTCTCCTGAGCCAACAGAAAGTGACAAGCATTGTGCCTGCCACTCATATGTCAAAACAAAATTCCCATCGATACTGATTCTGGTGCACCAAGAACTAGCTTTGACTAAAAGAGACGTTTTGTGAGCTAGCTCTTGTGAACCTGAGCTGGAAGACTAATATGTCTAAATTAACTAAGATAAAGTGCAATGGATTCCTTTTTTATTTTACAAAAAACTTAAACAGGTCACCTACGATGTCCAATGTTCTGTGCTTGGCACTGAGGCCACAGAAATTAATGCGACAGTGATGGTCCCTGACCACTGGATGACAGCTGAACAGTCACGTATAGCAGCCTTCACTGTGAGTTTTCAGAACTCTACAAAATCCACGAGAGTACTAATGAGGTTATGAATAAAATTTTATGTAAATTTTATATACTCTATACGTTAGAAAGTAAAAGATAAATGTCCTATAAGAAAAAAAAAATCTGTTCCTTTCTCTGCAGATTCTTCACTATTTCAGGAATGGGGGTAGGGAGAGAGGATCAGAAAACAATACTAGAGCCTGAATGAAGCAGTAGATTAAAAAACAAAACACCTAAATGTACAAAATTTCACATGAAATTTTAGGTTTATTAGGAACTTATTTTTGCATTCTGGTGTGGGAAAGTAATTATTATTATAGACAGTTTCAGAAAATATATAGAAATGATGATATGATACCTAACACATGACATAATACCAAACTAACTTCTCCTAGAGCATCGGAAGATTCTTAATTCACGAAGCTAAAGGCAGAGTGAGCTGTAACACAAAGAACTTGAGTTTTGAGATTAAACATCCTGCATATGAAACCCAATGGATCACTAATTCTAGTCCACCAGTAAGTTGTGAAGTACATTTTACATAAGGAGTATAGTATCCACATAAATGCAGAGACTTGAGCGTTTTCAAACAGAGATTTCCAGCTTCATTTGAAAAAGCCAGGAGTTCTGTCTGACTCATGTTGGTTTATATTCCCAAATGACAACAAGCCAAATAGCATTTAGGACAATTCCTGCCTTTCACATACATGTCACACGGCTGGTCCCTAGAGAACCTGAGTTTATCCCAAATACATGTTCTACACTGCTGTGATGTTTATACCAGGGTAAACTGCAAAGAGCCAAAATGGCCATCAACAAAGCATTGCTAAAATTATGTCACATCCACACCATGGAGAAGCAAACATTTATCTATCAACTATTGTGTGGCACTAAACCAAGCATTTCATAAGTATGATACTTTTAATTCCTCCCAAAACTCTCATCAGATAGATATAAGTACTAAATGTCCGTTTACAGATAAAGGAGTAGGTTAAGTAGATTCCCAAAAGCCACATAGCTACTCAGTGGCAGTGATGAGATCTGAACCCCAGTAATCTCAGAACCTGAGCTGCACAGCATTTAAATAGCATGATGTAGATTGCTACTTACTGACAATGGAAGACTTCCCTCATCTGGTAAGTGGAAATGAGCCTATAAATCTATGCACAGCATATTGGCATTTCTAAAGAGTGCTATATGTTTGCAAGAAAAAAATGTCCTTCCTTCTTAACATATATTCTGAATTACTTTGAAAATCAAAAGACTACAAAACTATTTGCATATTGAGAAAAACTATTTTTTATGCTTTCAATATGTTGCCTCTCTACTTGTTTCTGCTTAGAAAAAAGGTCTCAGAAATGACATTAGACTTATTGTTCTGTTTATTTTTTTTGCCCCGGATCTTAAAGTAAAATGCATTAACTATGAAAAATCAGTAGAATGCAGCAAGGACAAGTAAGAAAATTACATTTTATTTTTCAAGGAGTGAAAAACACTTCAAAATACGGAAAATATTCACAATATGTGTGAAGTGATAAAGCAGGCTATGATTATATTCACTTTGATACTGACTATATTATACTCCTCCCAACCCCTGCTGAATATTGGAAGGAAACAGATCCAAATGATAACATGGATCATTCTGTGATCAGTAGAAACCAGCATCTAAACTCAGACTACTAGGCTTCTTAGATGATTTCTACCAAGACAACTCCAGGCCCTACTGAGATGTGTCTTGGGATGTCTCTCTTACCTCCGTTTTCTCATCAGAAACACAGAGAGACTGATTACTAACTACTGTTTTTTTCCATGGAAAGATGTTTTTAATAAGTGATGACTGAATAACATAATGTGTGAAGAGTGCTCTAAGTTCACACAGTGAGTACTTCTTACAAAGTTAACCGTCATTATTATTCCAGGCGCTGTTTTTGATGGCAGAACTAAAGGGGAATAGCTTTTGCTTCTCAACACCTGACTCAGAAGAACGTCCCCAGAGAGACCGAGGGAGTCTGATTTTGAAAAATCCCCCCTGAATGATGTGAAGCAGAAGAGGCCCTGGTAGACATCTGCAGCTGGCCTGTGTGTTGTGCCCAAGCTGCAACCACTTTCTTTAGTAGTCAGCTTCTACCGGTCCTGGTTCTCTTCTGGGCTCCCAAAGACGAAGCTGATCGTTTCTTTGTTAGACTCCGTTCACAAATATCGAGACCCACTCTCACACTCTCTCCACACCCCACTCTTTGTCCCAAGCATCCACCCTCCAGATAAGGCCGATTCACTGACGGCCAGATCTATTTACTACTGGATCAGGCGTCTCCTCCCCCCAGTCCACACGCTCCATCACACTATGTCTGGGCCTTCCTTCTTCCACGGGAGGCGTCTCATCCAGCCGTGTCTACCTGTGTTTGCTCAGAGTTTACCTCCTTTGCATTTTATTCCAAGTGCTGTGTTGCTCTTTGTGAGCTACCACAGGAGCAGGACCTGATGAGTTTTACTAATGTGTCCAAAAGAGATAAAACTCTCGTATTTTGTTCTTTTCCTTACACGAGCATTTGAAGAGGCAGCAATACCTTAACTCGAAGGAATTTCAGACCCCTTTGAGATTGATGTGTTGACCTGTAATCATTCAAGGAGACTGGCCTACTTGAAAGAGGGGGGACATCAACCCCACATTCCAAAAATCCAGTGCCTGCTTATGTCACAGGATTTTAGTAAACTCTGCACAGGAGACAGAGCACGTGAGCATCTGCGCACAGGGGAGAGGCACGGAGTTCATGGGAGGAATACACAGCATTTTATTGGAACGTAGAAAAACAGGCTATCAATCAGGCGTTTCTGTCTAGTTTTGGTTTTTTCATTTACCATTAATTAGAAATGAGTGGAAATCACTTGAACTTGGTTTTGGAAAATTAAAAAATGCCCACTTGATTTTGATGTAAATTCTGGTTGAGATTCTCTCTGCTGGTCTCTCAGGTGCCCCGAAGTCAAGGGGCTTGTTTATCTTGTTCACTATGAAATCCCCAAATGCTCATCACAGTGCCTGGGTCTCAAGGAACACAGAGGAAGGCACTGGTCCGGGACGGGGTGAGAGTGGAGCAGAGCAGGGGAAGCTGGCAACCCCATAACCCTGTGCACGGGCCCTGGGGAACCCTCTAGTGGATGAGCTGGCAGAGAAATGCAGCACTTAATTCTCAGGGCTCCTGCTTTAGTTCAGGAATGAAACTGATAATCTCCATCTAAAATCCCCAAAGGCACGCCTTTTAACTCTGCTACAGTAATTGCTCACGTACATATTAACGGCTCTCAAACACCTGGACCTCACTGACTCATTGGAACAATCTGTCTTGATGTGTGGATATAACGGTTGTTAATGTTAAGAGCTCCGCTCTGCAAGAACAGACCTTACAGAGATCATTCTTTCGAGCTGCACGACTCGCCTTCAGCCTCGCAACATGAGGCAACAGAACGAATGTGTTTATTTGGGAGTAACTAATCTATTTGGGTCTTTCACATCCTTAATACAAGAGGTAGCTTGGGGGAGGATCTGCTTCTTTAAAAGTCCTTTCTAAGAGTGAATTCTAACTTTTTATTCTCAGAGATAGGACTTCCTTCCCCTTTAAACCACTGAGAGGACCAGATGAAGGTTCAATATGACGATGTTGGTTTCTTAACACATATCACTGCTCACCCTCTTATGGGACCGTATCTATCAGCAGCCAAGATGCAGCCGTGAACGAGAGAGACCCCTCTCCGCTCCAGAAGCTCACGTGCAACATACGGGGGCGGGGGGAGTGAGTTAATAAACAAGTAAACAAATGAATAAGCAATTTCAATAAGTAATGGGTGCTATGTCAAAAACGCAACTGGGTAATAGGAAAGAAAGTGGCTGAGTTGGGAGGGGAGACAGCAGGCCACGTTATAATGGGTAGGATGAGGGAAGGAATGAGCCATGAGAAGGGGTAATCAGGGAGAGAATATTCTGGACTGAGGAAGCAGTCAGTGAACATGAGGGGTCAGGGGAGTAGAAGCTAGGTCACGCAGAGCTATGTAAGGCGAGGTAGGATTTGGGGATTTGTTCAACGTGGGATCAGAAACCACTGGAAGATTTTAAAGAAAAAAAACGTCATGCAATTCAAGTGTTTAAAAGAAACCGTAGGTTACTGGAAAAGGAGTGGATTGTTCGGGGTCGGGAGGAGGACAAGATGGACCTTTTAAGAAATTACAGCAACGGTCAAAGTCAGAGATGGTGATGGCTTGAACCTGGGTGGAAAGAGTGGAAAAGAAAATCAACAGATGGACCGAGGATCTGCTGCTTCATGGAAGGAGAGGATTCAGACGTAATAATAAGGGGAGTGCTGAACGAGCTCTTAGGAAGCTCCAGTCCTGCTGACAGCACTCTGCATCTATTAACTCCAGCCAAGCCTTCCAGAAGGGGGTTTGTTTTATCATTGTCATGTTTCATCATTTCTCTGTGCTACATTCTTCCCTAGTGTATAACATATAGTATGTAATCAAAACTGGCATATAATACTTATTGCACAAATACAATTTGGATATTATATAATCAAAGATTTTAAAGAATTTTAAAAACTAAGTGAAATGCTATAAAATATTACAAAGTGGTCAGTGATCCACAATTTTCTCTCCTCGACTTTTTTTTTTCCTAACCAAGAAATACAAACTTCATCACTTGAGATATAGTATCAATACCATATCTCCCTTAATTAACACACTCTTCCCTCAAAACAACCAGAATTCAACCTCTTCCCACTGCCCCCATCTCTGGCACATGCCAGTATCATCTCTTTTGAGATATGATAAGCATTTTCTGACTTCTATTTCCTACATGCAAGTGCAACCAGAAGGATCCTTCTAAAATGTAAGCCAGGTAGTGCCTGGCTTCTCTGCTGAGAACACTCCACGGGCGTCCCATCTCATCTAGAGTAAAAGCCATAGAGCTTCCCATGGTCCACAAGGCCTCCTATTATTGGGACCTCGACTATTTTGCTGACTTGGTTCCTATCACTCTGCCCTTTGCTTGCTCAAGCTGGAGGGGCAGGCTTCTGCCTCAGGGCCTTAGCACCTGCTGAAATAAAGGTCCCCCGAAGCCAGGGCACTTTGTGTTCCACGCAGAGAAGCCTCTGTTCATCAATGAACAAGTAGATACGGTCGATAATTTAGAAACTAGGGAAAAGTGGAAGGAAGTCATTTAAACATTGATACAGACAGCATCCAGACATGGAAAAAGGCTCTCCATGCAACCACCAGATGCCGTATGTCCCCGTGTGTTCACTCTCCTCCTCATCAGTCTCACAGAAGATACAAATAAGAAGAGTTCCATGGTCACCTGAGTTTGGGAGATTCCCAGTTAAATGAAAATTATGCAGGTTTCTCTGCTGGAATATTTCTCAGGAGTTTTACTGTATTGGCTTATTATCAGTCTATAAGAGGAAGACATATCACGCAGCATTTCCTAAATATACCTGACCACAGATCACTTTTTACACAGACAAGCATCTAGAAAACAGACCAAAGGCCTATTTTTCTAAGGGCACTACCCAGGTATAGTTATATTTCAGCCCACACTTACCTTGCCAAAAAATAAATATACATAGAGTGATGAAAAAAGAGAAAGAAAAAATAAAGAGACAGAGAGAGAGACAGGCAAATTCAAAGGCAGAGGCAGGCTGAGAAATGTCAGAAGATCACAGGATGAGTTTTCTTTCACCTGGACGGAGCCTTCCTTGATCAGAGAATGGTGAACGCTGAGGCATAAATTAAGAAGATTCCCTGAATACTGAACTTTATAAACCATGCAGTGAAGGTTTTAATAGGGAAATTCAAAAATCAAAGCTCTATCTGTATAGAAAGAGCTGGGATTTAGAAGTTATTTTACTATTAACCCAAGTATCTTTCAAGTATTAACCTGAGTTTTACAGTCCTGTCTTCTAAGACATCCTCAAACATTCAAGAGAGAAAATTTTATATTTTTAACTAAAATAGCGTTTTGGTGACTCTGCCCAGCTGGTCTCCGTAGGTCGCAGGCAGTGTACCCAGAGCAATACCTGTGCTGCACAGAGTGCCAGGCCATGCAGTCTGGAGAGAGAAGCTCTAGGAATCCACTCCCATCCCATTAAAGGGGGACACTATGGAATTCTATGCTGGGGATTTAAAGGAGAGGAAACAGACTTTCTTTCAATCTTGACTTCTTTCTATACCTTATAAATCTTTCTGACCCTCCTTTCTGAGTGATGCTGCCACTAGAGAACTTGCTAAAGGCTTGAGATTTAAGATGGCTTGAAATCTTCCTGTTCAAATTTTGACAGGCCAAAAAGAAAAGGGGGGGGGGGGCGCGCGCGGGGGCGGCGGTGTTTCTGAGCCAGAAGCCCATAAATCCTCTTGACCTGAACTTACTATGCAACTGATCTGGCCGCCTGAAGTCCATCCCTGCCCTCAGGTAACAAAGGTCTCCCCAACCAGCTTTATTTGACTTCCTCAGCCTGGAAATGGATTCTGAGAAGAATAGTGTTCAAAAAGCCCCAGAAACGAATGTTGTGAAAATAAATAAATAACAGGAAACAACCTGAAAGCTTATAAAGGAAAAAAAGAAAATCTGTATCACATCCAGGGGAAGGCCCCAACACAAAAGTGAACTGATTTTTTTTTTCTGTTAGAAGAGAAAAAGTATAAAAATTACCGCAAATTCAGCATAAAGAGTCCTCTTAGAGAATTTGTTAGTTTTCTGGCTAGTTTATTATCTGAATTTCGTTACTGAGGTCTGGAACCCTTAAGTCTTGCACATTTTGGGTACAGTAGCCACAAGCTGTACGTGGATCCTGAGCCTCTGAAATGCAGCCAGTCTGACTTGAGATGTGCTCCTAAGTGTAAAATACACACCAATTTCAAAGATGGTACCAAAAAAAAAAAAAAAGTAAAATATCTTAGTAATAACTCTTAATTTTGATTACATGTTAAAATAGTAAAATTTTAATGTATTTGGGTAAAAAATAGATGATGAAAATTGTAACAATATTATTGTATAATGTAAATTGTATAAAATAAAATGAATTATTAAAATCAAATAAAATAATTTCTTTCTTTTTACCTCTTTTAAGGTGACTTCCAAAAATTGTAAATTACAATGTATGGCTCACATTCTATTTCCCATCAGACAGTGTTGCTCTCTACATGATAACAAACAGACTGGGGCTTCCCTGGCTGCACAGTGGTTAAGAATCCGCCTGCCAATGCAGGGGACACAGGTTCAATCCCTGATAGGGGAAGATCCCACATGCTGGGGAGCAACTAAGCCCTAGCGCCACAACTACTGAGCCTGCACTCTAGAGTCCGTGAGCCACAACTACTGACCCCATGTGCCACAACTACTGAAGCCCGTGCGCCTAGAGCTCTGCTCTGCACCAAGAGAACCTGCCGCAATGAGAAGCGCGCGCACAACAACAAAGAGTAGCCCACGGCAACTAGAGAAAGCCCGCATGCAGCAATGAAGACCCAACGCAGCCAACAAGTAAATAAATTTATAAAAACAAGCAAACAAACAAACCAGACTGAAGCGGTCAAGCCAAATAAAACGTGTAGTGTTTGTTACAGGTATTTCTACCCAAAGAGTTGACGGCATTTTCTGTTCCCTTCACTTCTCTTTGTATGTTTTACTACTGATTCAGCCATCTTTGAACATTTGAAGCCCTTTGATTCTTTTTCTCTCCTGTTATATAATAAACAGTAGTTAAGAATACAACAAAATTATTTCTACTGCATTGGTCATTCTAAAAACAATCTAAACTGATGACAAGAAGAAAGACAAAATAACTTATCAAATAAAATGAATGCTAGTTCAGATTTTGGAGATATAGGAACCCACATTCTGGAGTACTAATAGCAAACCTCAGAAAAGCCACTTAGCAACCCTGAAGCTCCGTTGTGCCATCTGTAAGATGGGTATGATAGAGCACCTCTTTCATATGGCTGGTGAGAAAATTAGGTGAGAAAATTAAACGAGGTAAGATCTGAAATGTTCCAGACATAGGTAATGCTTACTAAGTGGTGTCTATAATATCACTGTTACAATCACAACCACCAGGGAGACAGGCTGGGACCCTTTACTGGAGTGTTTGCACCTGGACAAACAACCTCCTCAAGCAACAAAATACAAAGAAATGATAACGGTCTAAAAATAACTGCATGCATGCAGTCGTCCCAGTCAGGGCAATTAATGAACAATAAGATACCAAAGGGCCAAAAACCAGCTGCCGTTTCTGAGATGCAAGAGCAAAGGCAGGGTAGTGCACGTGACCCCTGTACACAGCACCACCACAGGGGTGGGCAGACCACCTTCACCACCCCTCTGGCCCGACCCACTGGTCACCCCTACCCTCACCCCATGTAAGGAACCAGCCCGACATCCTTGGACTCCCTCAGCATGAGTCCCAGTAAAGTCCTGCCTGAATTCCTCACATGGCCTCTTACCAATTTCTATTGATTCGAGAGTCCAAGGGCCTGAGTTGGTAAAACCAGCACCACCTCCAACACCATCATGGCCCCCCAAGCCTTCTTTTTGGTTGTCCAAGCACTTCCCCAACCATGGGGTCTTTAAGTGTCTATGTTGAGAGTACCTCCATTTTAACCAAGATTCCTTTTCAGTGAGGGTCATCTGTTCATCTCAGATTCTCGGTACAATTCAATCAGTTACCAGCAACCCACATGTTGGTGACACACCATCAAACAGTCCCGAGCCAAGTTCACGTCTCAGGATGACTGTGTGTGATGAGGGCTGTCGGACATCACGAAGGGACCAAGGCTGTTTCCACCTCACAAAACCCACTCTCTGGCTTAGTACAACCTGGCAGGAACTTTTCCACTGAGCCTACTCTAAGCACTGGGGCCTCCTCAAGTGTTCTTGTTAATTAACACAGGACATACACCTCAAAAACCAGCCAGATGCAAATTAAATATTTCACTAGTTAAGGATGAAACACTCTGCTCTCAAATAGAATCTTTATTTCAATAAAGTCATTAATCAAATTCCAACTAATTCCCTTGCCATTTAAGGAACCCACTAGAGAAAAGCACAGTTAGCTACACCACAGAATAGCCAACACTAGATAACCAGGTAAAAATCTCTTTAATGTTTCCTATGCTCAGTGAGGGCACAGGACAAGGAAACTAGGCCCTGTCTTGAGCTCTATTGACTTAGGGGCCCTCTGTCTACAAAGCAACTTTTCAGAGAAACTGTAAAAAATGCAGGAATTTATGTAAAGTACAAGGCATGGCAAAATAAAAAGTGTGCTATTGTGAAAGTTATTTTTAATAGAAAATATCTCAATCTTCCTTCAACCACAGCTTTGTCTAATGACAAAGATAGTACTGAGTTCAGAGACACCAAACAATTGTTTTGTGAACAAGCCTTGTTGGTTTCTTAGTTTTCAAGATAATGGAAATCCAAATCATCATTGGTGTCCTCTGAAAACATTTACTTGAACAGGACTTCATTTTTTACAAGGAATATGGACTAAAGGAGGAGAGGAGAAGTTACGAACCTCATTTCCAAAAGGGTGACATTGCTAACTTACACCAGTCGTGTAACTTTGGAAAAACACTGATTTAAATACAGGCAAACAGATTTCCTCAATGGAGGACTTCTAAAAGCCTTTGGTATGCCAATGTATAAAGTAAATCTTCAAGAAGGCATTTCACATGTCAACAACTTTTATTTCCAACAGAAAAGTGGGGATACATAAAAGAGCAGGCAAACTGCACTCAGCCCGCTTAGTCCTGTTCTAAAACATCACACCACTGAAGCAGGAGTCGCTGCAGCAGCTCCATCTCTGGGTGGACTGGTCCACATCCGAGTTGTGAAGTACCTGCCATGCTTGCGTGAGTGGAGAGAGGGTGACCCTGCGTGATGCCTCTGCGTGTGTCACAAGCGCATGTGCTCACCTGGGAGGCAGAAGCCAGACGTGGACTACCTGGACATAATCTAGGGGTCCAATGCAAGACAACCATCCACCCAGAATGTAACAAGCACTGGAAGAACCAAGATCCACTTCACGAGATGAAAGGTAAATCATTAGTCAGACTCTAGGCAGGAAGGCTGGTGCTGGGCAGACAGGAGGGAATACAGAGCAGGTGAAGGTAACATACCCACAGACGTGGATACTGAAGGCAACCGCAGGCTCAAACAGGATGTTCAATGGGAAAGAATCGCAGAACAAGGTCAGCCTAACAGTAGCAACTTCTTGCCCCTGGACAAACCTTAACTTTGACTAAGAATGTTGTACAACACCAGGACAGAGCAGGGAGCAGGATGCGAGTAGCACCCGGACAGATCCAGCCCACCAGGGAGACCAATAATTCAGTGTGCTTGTGGCATGCATGGAAATGACCTATCCTCTGTGGAACATAAACCAGCAGTGCCACACCACCAACCCAGTTTTTAAAACACAGCTCCAGATAGCCTTCATCAGTGACTATGAAATCTCAAAAGCCCCCAAGATCAAAGGTGTTCTGTTCCTGTTGATATTTACGATTTTGCTGCAAAAATTAATTCAGTAGTAAAATCTGATGTGGAGAGATGTGAAGCTATTTAGAATGTGGATATTTCCCACTTAGTGTGAATATTCATCCTCATGCCACAGAAATATGAATGCATTCAAGGGGTCTAGTCCCAGACCCCATCTCGTGTCTTCTGTAAATATATATGGCATGTGCACCATCATGCCTTTCTAAAAAACATTGTGAATTCTAAAGCATCTGGCCTCAAGGGTCTCAGCTAAAGGACTGCAGACCTGTACCATATGGTAGTGTGTGCATGGTATGTATTAGGAAAAATGCATTTGCTTCTACTCACTTGCTAAGATGCTCTAAACTGAGCTGAAATGAACCAGCTGTGAGTTTCACTGGAAAGGGCACACACAATCAATTTGGATCATTTAAGCTTATTGAAGACTTCAACTCATAAAGCACCAATAAGTCTGAATCAACACCTCCTGCAATCTCTTATTGTAAAAAACAAGATTTTAATTACCTCAGACAACAAGCATGCAATGAACTTCCACCTTAATGGCGTTCTTAGAGGGTTTTATCTGCAAGTTTCTCTTTGCATTAACTCCCACTTCAGTTATTAACAGAAACACCACATGACTCAATTCCTGTTAGTGTTACATGAACCTTTATTTAAAACAGGGAATGAGTGTGGGGCAGGGAGAATACTTAGGATAGGGTAGAAGCTGTCACAGATAACTGTAGTTGGACAGATAATACACAGTGGAGTAGCCACAGAAGAACTCATACCGGGCAACTACTTTCACTGCAGGAATATTTTGAGCCTTTTGACTTTAAGGATGCTTAATCACATCTGCAAGTCCCTTCTGCTGTGTAAACTAATAAACATACTCACAGGTTTCAGGAATGAGTGAGTGAACTTTTTTGGGGGGGAGGTGTATTATCCTACCTACCACTGCCCACACTAACATCTCTTTATTCCTTAAACGTACCAAGTATCACCTGTCTCGGGCCCCGTTCTATGGGCAGGCTCCAATTAATCTCTTTCCTCTTAATAAGTATCTGTCTCCGCTGAGGCCTTCGTCTCATGACAAAATGTCCCTCTCTTTCAGAGACTATATCACTACCAATATTACCCAGCTGTCTATGTGACTCTGGTGAATTTCTGTGTCATGACAAGAGTATAAACATCTTGCGGGTGGGACTCTCTCTCTGCTTCAGTTTTGTAACCCAGCGCCCATATGACAGAAGGCACTCAAGAAAAATTTGCTGCTAGGCCAGAGATAAAGCTGCATAATGGGAGGTAAGTGAATATGAGGATCCCAAGCAGGTCTAGTCTTCTAGCCTTGTCATCTGATTTCGACTTTCTTTTCTAATTTTAACTGAGCTGTAAAGAATGCTGCTATTGAGAGGCTTTTGCTTTGTTTTCACAAAGACATTTATTTTTCCATTAGACTGGATGTTTTTAAATGTAGGAACTACAAGGCTGAGTTCAGGATTTTAGCCAAGAAAGTGTGGAGAGGTTTAATTTCCGAATGTGTACAAAGTTGTTGCAGATGACCTCAAAGAATTCCTGGGAAGCAGCAAAAGCTACAAAGTTGGATTTGTTACAATTTACCCTCAGGGAGCAGATCCAGTCTTGTGGGGCATATGCTTAAAATTCAACATGCAGCACTGGACCACCGGGGCAACTGATGAAATACCCAAGGTCACGACTTTATCCTAAATAGAATCTAAAGGAACCAGGATCAGCAATGCTCTGACCCATAAAGCAAGGTACATATCCTCTCTAAAAGCTGCAAAAGGATGGAACAATCTTTGCCATGAGTCTTCCTTATTCAAATCTACTTAAAATTATGCCACATCAGTAAAGGAAGGCTGGATTCCACTAAACATACTGCTTTCTCTACTTTAGAGTCTCCCAATAGTGAACATTTTGGCTGGGTAATTCTTTGTTGTGGGGACCGTCCTATGAATTGAGATGTTTCACATTGCCCCTGACCTCTACCCACTGGGTGCTGGTGGCATACCACTGCCCACAACAGTGACAACCAAAAATGTCCCCAGAAAATGCCTAATGTCCTCTGAAGGGGAGGATGCTGTCTCTAGTCGAAAATCAATGCAGTATTTTTCCAATTTCAGCCCAATCTTCCACAATGGTTCTTCTCTACCTCTATATGAAAGACAAATAAATAATGTCCTCAACGCTGATAAGTTACTACATGGTACCTTATAATCGTCTCACTTTCATCTTCATTTCTTGAAAAGCAGTGCAATTATGTGGAAAGACATGAAACAAGTCTGAGATGTTCAAACAGTATAAAAATCTCAGGGAGAGCTGGTGTTAATAAAGAACTCAAATAAAGCAATTTAACATACTACAGACATGTCTTGCACAAAAGTGAGCAACTTTTCTGTTCATATTTTAAAGTTAAATTTGATCCCGTTACCTCTGATGTCTGAAATGCAAGTTCCTCCAAATATAACTACTAAGTAACTTAACATGTTTATCACATTAGGAAAAAAACCAACAAGCTATGAACCAGATGGGTTTCAATGAAGCACCCAATTAATATAGGCAGCCTTACCATCTGACATTACTTAGAAGAAATAAATTCAAATAGCTTGGTCAAACAATAAATATGAGCACTGTAGCTGCCATTTCTAATTAGCTTCTGAATTTCATGGCCCTCTTTGAGTTAAAAAAAAAAAAAGACACTTAGAGTAATAACTTTTCAAAAGAAGACTCATCTAGTCTATTCATTTTTCCAAAATCAAATAGGGGGAGACAGGCTTTTGAGAATATGATTAGGAATGAGGCAGAAGTTCCCAGTTCCTTCCTCCTGAGTTTTTCCTTTCCAAGGCGGCTGCCAAATTAAGTTTTCAAACTTTCAAGCACAGGTCCTTTGTCCAGAACAACACTAACTAAACAAATGGCAACCCAATTCGAAGATAAAGAAGCTTTAGAGCCAAGCTAGCTAGGCTCAAACTTTCTCTTCAGTGACACTGCCAATGGGAACTGGCCCGCAGGAGCAAAAGAGAAACCCCAAACTTAAAAATCTGATGCAACTTGGCTTCTAGGAATCAAGTTTTCCAAGTACAAATCGAGCTAAGATTTCTAAGAAATGATTCATTCAACATAAAAGGAGAAGGAGAGCCCATTAAGTAGAAACTCTCCTCATAAGGCATAACATTAATGTGACTTGCATAGAAGGGCTCATAGAGACGAACCCTAATATAGGAAGAATTCTTTATACTGTGAATTTGTCAGCTCAACAAGAAAAATATATGCAGCCCTTTCTCAGAATGGTGATCTCTGGTTTCTCCAGCAATCATGGATAAAAAACAAATTAACACGTGAATATAAGCATCTATTTCAAAAGAAATACTATTGATTTTCTCCTCTCATAGGGATTTTTCACCTAAGGTTCAAGGTTGTCTAAAGGGTCCATGAATGGGCTTGGGGAGTGAGGGTGGGTGATGAAACGCTATACATTCTGTGCAAAACTGTGTGTACATACATGTATTTTTCTCTATGGAGGAGGATCAAAAGTACTCATCAGTTGATCTAAGGAAGTCAGGATGTGCTGAAGTCGTAAGACACCAAGAGTTGTCATTCCATGTTTGAGTTCAGCCACAGGTTTCGGTACAAATCTACTCAGTTCTTCTACAAATTTGTAGAGCTTACCACATGGGCATCCAAACAATCAACAAATATGTTTGTCCCAATGAAAGAATATTCACATCCTGATCGTGATTAAAGGTATAAAAATACCGTTAACCATGGAACACAGGTGTTGTCCCCATCAAAGATTAAAAAAGGAGCTTGGAAACGTGCTCCCTCCCCCCATCACCAAAAAGATACACATGACCTACTGCACCCGCCCTTTCTTCTCATGGATCTTTGAGAAAACTGACACCAAGGAGGCAAAATGTCACTATCGATGCAGCAAAGTTAACAGCAAGTCATATGACCAATGGCCACAGCCTCTTTCTCAACAGCACACAGACCTCAAAGCAGCTTCCCTATGAGAGACGATTCTGAGGCTTCTCTTCTCGTATCAACTACACTTTCTCTTTTCTAAAGGGTGAAAATGAAGTCACCAGAGGTTCATACAGAATTTCACCTTTAGAAAGCAGGGTTTCAGAAAAGGACAGAGAAAAGAAACCGTGTCAAGTGAAACCAAGGGTTCGAAATGATCCACCAGGAGTGAGTCTGCTCAAACCACGACATCCTTGACTTAGTCTATATGCTTCATCAGTTAAACACAGATGAGGAACTTGAGGATAGCTATCCAGCTGTCATGCTGTATATAAAAGATTCCCAGAGACAAAGGCAGGGATGGTACAAGTGTGACTTGCAAAATGACTTGGGGTAAAGACAAAGCATCTCTTTAACATTAAGACCCAAAGCACGGCTGCCCTTGACATCTCAAGTTTCTCTCACCTCCACGGGGAAGCGCCTGCCATTGATGCTGTGTTCAGAGCCCGCAGAACCATTGCTGTGGCCCCAGTGAAATTCCACCTTCTCGGCTTTGAATCTGCCAGGCAGGCCAGCACCGCTGACAAAATAGTCGTCTTTCAGAAGGATGGCAACTGTGTAAAGCAGAAGAGAAACAAGAATGAGTTCAAGACCAACAACTGTGAAAGATTTCCCCTGTTGCTTCAAATAAAGTTGATGATTACATGATATGAATCATTTCCTCATGTACCTGTTAAAAAACAAGCCAAAATCACCAATCTGAATAAATTAGCACATTCTACCTGCAGAATGCTCTCAAGAGCCAGTTGACTCTAACTCATGAAAATTCCCAAGGAATGGCCTCAGAATATCTTATCCATTTCACAATTGGAAAAAAAACAAAACAACAAAACAGCAAAAAAAACAAAAAACAAACAAAAAAAACAACAGAGACAATGACAAAGTTGCTTTGAATCAGAGTCTCCTAAATCTGCTTGATGATCAAAATTATTTTTCTTCTTTAAACACTGATTCCTGGGGCTACACCAAGATTCAAGGTCTATAATGAAATGGGAACTATATATAAGCCGGATGCAAAAGACATGTTTCTTTGATCAGAAAACTTAGGCAAGGTATCAGGAAATAAGCTATGCAGGGGTTCTACCAATAGTACCACAGTAACACTGGGAAGATAGCTGGGATTGGGGAATGCATTCATATTTAATAATGGTGTTCAGGAAAAGTACAGTGAAAATTCTACTCAGTAAGGCACTCAAATAACTGCAGAGAAGTAGATTTACTTTACTATTTCTTTTAATTCTAAGCATAAGAAAATTTTGCTTAGCCCATCTGAAAGAACATATAAGAAGTCCTTAACATAGAGCACCTCAACCATCTCAAACCCTAAATTTCAAAATCACATCTCTCTTCCTTGAAATGTGGAAAACAAAAATCAATAACAAATTGCTTGGTCTTATAATACCAGAAAAATAACTTTTCCTAGAGGAACGTAATACACCCCCCCCTTCTTTTGTTTTTGTCTAAAATGAATTCATTCATTCATTCATTCATTCAACAAAATTTACTGGCAGCTAAATATGCATAAGGTGCCAATCAATATACTAAATGGTCTGTGATCAAATGCTAAGCTCGTTTAAGGCAGGGAAGAGCTTTCATATCCTCATTGTCTCCTCTTCCTAAAGAGATCCTAGTTCGAGCCTTAGAGAGAAATCCTGCATGAAAATTAGGTCTCCATAAAAGGTAGGGACTAGACTAATGTCCCATTTCTAAAACAAGTGCAATTAGTTTCAGCACTTCCCTGTATAAAGGAAGCATTAAAAGCAAGTGAAGGAACACTGCGTGTATAAATCTCTTTTTACTGCATTCAAAGGCAGTTTTCCCCCAACTTCTGAAAAATATACAGTGAACGTTCAATTAGTGGGACAGAAAATTAAAGGATAAAATGAAATAAAAGCAAGTGTTTCTTATGCTGATTGAACATGCTACAGCACGTTCCCTTACTATGTGCTAGGCACAGGTTAGAACAAGGGTTGACAAAATTTTTCTGTAAAAGCTAAGACAGTAAATATTTAAGGCTTTGGGGCTCCTATGGTTCCTGCTGTACTTAACTTAGTCTTCTGTTTTTTTTTTTTTAACTTTTATTGAGATACAGTTAACATACAATAAACTGCATATATTTAGAGTATACAATTTGGTATCCAATCTCCCAATTCATTCCCCCCCAACCCTCTCCGCTTTCCCCACTTGGTGTCCATGTTTGTTCTCTACATCTGGGTCTCTATTTCCGCCTTGCAAACCGGTTGATGTGTACCATTTTTCAATAGTCCGCATATATGTGTTAATATACGATATTTGTTTTTCTCTTTCTGACTCACTTCACTCTGTATGACAGTCTCTAGGTCCATCCATGTCACTACAAATGTCCCAGTTTCATTGCTTTTTACAGCTGAGTTAATATTCCATTGTATGTATGCACCACATCTTCCTTATCCATTCATCTGTTGATGGACATTTAGGTTGCTTCCCTGTCCTGGCTATTGTAAATAGCACTGCAATGAACATTGGGGTGCATGTGTCTTTTTGAATTATGGTGTTCTCTGGGTATATGCCCAGCAGTGGGATTGCTGGGTCATATGGTAACTCTATTTTTAGTTTCGCAAGGAACCTCCATACTGTTCTCCATAGTGACTGTATCAGTTTACATTCCCACCAACAGTGCAAGAGCGTTCCCTTTTCTCCACACCCTCTCCAGCATTTACTGTTTGTAGATTTTCTGATGATGCCCATTCTGACCGGTGTGAGGTGATACCTCATTGTCGTTTTGATTTGTATTTCTCTAATAATGAGTGATGTTGAGCAGCTCTTCATGTACCTCTTGGCCATCTGTATGTCTTCTTCGGATAAATGCCTATTTAGGTCTTCTGCCCTTTTTTTTTCTTTTGCCCATTTTTTGATTGGTTTGTTTGTTTTTTTGATATTGAGCTGGATGAACTGTTTATATATTTTGGAGATTAACCATTTGTTGATTCATTTGTAAATATTTTCTCCATGTTAACTTAGTCCTTGTAGCACAGAAGCAGCCAGACACAATATGTAAATAAATGGGTGAGGCTATATTCCAATAAAACTTTATCCACACTAAAATATGGATATAATTTTCACAGGTCATGGAATACATTTTGATTTTTTTCCAGCCATTAAAAAACATAAGAACAAGCAGGTGGGGTTTTCATTTGGTGATCCCTGGAATACAAGATATTTTAGAAGACAAATTATTGTATTAAACCAGTGTTCCAAAGCCAACATACCGATGAATTAGCTCAGTAGTGTCTTAAACACTGTTGATTACTCTCGCCGGTTACAGATTCTGTACATAACATTTTGCATCCAAAGGATGAAGCCAAAGCATTCTGAGTGCATCTGCTACAATACATCCAGGGACTCAGCAGCATCTTATACATATTTGATTTTACCTAAATCATTTATGTCTCTGTCAGGGGTCATTATACTTGTTTTACATGAATAATTAAAAGCATAATTAGGGAACTGTACAACCTGAAACACTAATCACATTTTTCATTTTACAGTATCTCTCACTAGAGCACACAGCACACTATATGCACATACCACCCCCACCTTGTGAAAATGGCTTAAATTCTTATTTACATATAACACTTGGAAGAAAGAACTTGCCCAGCTACCATGCAACAATTTTCTGATGGCCACTGAGAGCATGGCTCTGTTTCACCACAAAATATACCAAGGGTGGTTGCTCCAGAGCACAGAATGTAGGAAGAACTGTGAACTCACAGGATAAACAGATCTGGATGAGAATCTCCTTCTGCCACTTAACAGCGGGAGTGACCCTGGGCAAGTTACCTGACTTCTCTGTGTCTGGGTTTCCATCATTATTCAAATGGCGGTAACAGTGCCTACCTGGTAAGGCTGTTTTGAAGCCTGCAGAAAATCCAACACAGAAAGCACTTAACACGGTGCCAGCAATTCAACAAGCACCCAGTTAATGCGGGTTATTGTCAACCTATGCACAGCACAGGGTGACCACACAGGTGTGACTCTCCATTTGCTGACAGAGTTCCATTTTATTTTTTTATTATTTATTTTTATTTTATTTATTTATTTATTTATTATTTTATTGGCTGTGTTGGATCTTTTTTTGCTGTGCGTGGGCTTTCTTTGTGGTTGCGGTGAGTGGGGGCTACTCTTCATTGCGGTGCGCGGGCTCTTCGTTGCCGTGGCTTCTCTTGTTGTGGAGCACAGGCTCTAGGCACATGGGCTTCCGTAGTTGCAGCACATGGGCTCAATAGTTGTGGCTCATGGGCTCTAAAGCGCAGGCTCAATAGTTGTGGCACATGGGCTTAGTTGCTCTGTGCCATGTGGGATCTTCCTGGAGCAGGGATCGATCCTGTGTCCCCTGCATTGGCAGGCGGATTCTCAACCACTGCGCCACCTAGGAAGCCCCAGAGTTTCATTTTAAAGCAATGTTGTCTTTCCCACAAAACAAAACGTGTCCTTGAGCAGGGACAGTAAACAGCAAAATCAGTGTTGGCCCAAATACTTGAGATGTTAAGTGTTAAGTGGCTGCTTTGAATTTACTAAAACACTGAGCAAAAAACATATTCCCATTATTTCTATTCTTTTGGTCACATCAATGAAAAGAAAATCTCAATTTGATGCCCTCCACCTTTCTATGATACTCATTCATTTTCCCCTTCTACCGAAAAGTAAATATTTAAGCTAGAACTTAATAACGTTGGTACCTTTGATTTATTTCCATAGATCACAGACGTAATTTTTTACACAAGTCTATCCTTGTCAAATGCACAGGCTTTTGCATTAAGGTGTTGATAAATGAACTGATTTTAAAACAAAACATTTTAATTAAAATTAACTGCGTCAACAAAGAAAAACAGTAAGTAAATGATAATACGATAATAATAAATACATTTTAATTTAAATTTTAAAACAGTAACACTAAGAGCTGAATCTGGATAAGGCAACATTTAGGAAGGTAGCAGGCAACAGCTGAAGACTAGAGAAAGATGGGCCAGGAGGAAAAGGTGGGAGAGGTACCTAGGAGTGCACTTTCTAGAATGAGGCACTTGGCTGTTCAACGGCTAATGTGGATTGTGATGAAATCAAAGCAGAATGATGAAGAAGTGGAAGAAGCTGGGGGCTTCAAATGCAGACTTTCTTAACCTGTAGTCCAGAGTCCACAGCAGTAGCCACTCATGGACTTCGGAGTCTACACCCTCTTGAAACAGGAAGACAAATTCTGAGCATGGGTGCATAAATGAAGCCGGACTCTGGAGCCCATTGGGTCTGAATTTGAGTCCTAGATCTGCCACTATACAGTTTTGACAATGTTACTGCATTTCTGGGTGCTTTGGTTCCTGTTCTGTAAAACTGGAATGCTACAACAACTTCACAAGTTTGTTATGAGATCACAAGACTGACATGGGATGAATGCCCAGAACAGTCATTCATTCACCACATAATAGCATGAAGACGGCACTGTAAAAGTCCAGAAATAAACTCACACATATATGGACAATTAATTTACAACATAGGAGCAAGAACATAGGATGGAGTAAGGACAGTCTTTTCAATAAACAGTGTTGGGAAAATTGGAGAGACAGATGCAAAGGAATGAAACTAGATGACTATCTTACATTACACACAAAACTTAACTCAAAATGAATCAAAAACTTGAATGTAAGACCTGAAACCATAAAAATTCCTAGAAGAAAACATAGGCAGTAAACTCTCTGACATGGGTCTTACTGATGCTTTTGTGGATCTCACTCCAAAAGCAAGAAAAACAACAGCAAAAATAAACAAATGCAACTACATCAAACTAAAAAGCTTCTGCACAGTAAATGAAACCACCATCAAAACAAAAAGGCAAACCACCATCAAAACAAAAAGGCAATCTACTGTGTGGGAGAAGATATTTGCAATTCACATATCCGATAAGGGCTTAATATCCAAAATACTAAAGAATTCATACATGGACTTCCCTGGTGGCACAGTGGTTAAGAATCCGCCTGCCAATGCAGGGGACATGGGTTCAATTCCTGGTCTGGGAAGATCCCACATGCCTTGGAACAAGCCTGTGAGCCACAACTACTGAGCCTGTGCTCTAGAGCCCACAAGCCACAACTACGGAAGCCCGCATGCCTAGAGCCCATGCTCCACAACAAGAGAAGCCACCCCAATGAGAAGCCCGTGCACCGCAATGAAGAGCAGCCCCCAATCACCACAACTGGAGAAAGTCTGCACGAAGCAACAAAGATCCAATGCAGCCAAAAATAAAAATAAAGTGTACAATTAAAAAAAACTGTTAAAAAAATTGTTTAAAAAAGTGCTTGTTTGTGTCTTAAAAAAAAACAAAACTCTTACAACTCAACAACAGCAAAAACAAAAATTCCAATTGAAAATTGGGCAGACGATCTAAATAGACATTTTTCCAAAGAAGACATATAGACGGCCAACAGGCACATGAAAAGATGTTCAACATCACTAATTAATAGGAAAATGCAAATCAAAACCACAGTGAAATATCACCTCATACCTGTTAGGCTGGCTATCATCAAAAAGACAAGAAATCAGTATTGGCAAAGGTGTGGGAAAAAGGAAACCCTTGTGCACTGTTGGTGGGAATGTTTCCACTACACAAACAGTAAGACTAGAACTATCACATGACCCAGCTATTCCACTTGGGTTATTTATACAAAGCACATGAAAACTAATTTGAAAAGATATATGCATCCCTATGTTTATTGCAGCATTATTAAAACAGACAAGATATGGGGACCACCTAAGTATTTATAGGTAGATGAAAGGATCAAGAAGATGTGGTACATGTATATACAATGGAATACTACTCAGTCATCTAAAAGAACAGGGATGGGGAGGGTGGGGAGGAGTCACGGGAGGGAGGGGATATAGGGACATGTGTATAAATACAGCTGATTGACTTTGGTGTACCTCATAAGCCGGCACAGAGTGTAAAGCAATTATATTCCAAAAGAGAGCTTAAAAAAAAAAAAAAAAAAAAAAAAAAGAATGATATTCAACTATTTGCAACAACATGAATGGGCCTTGAAGGTATTAGGCTAAGTGAAATAAGCCAGAAGGAGAAAGACAAATATGTGTGATTTCACTTATATGTGATGTCTAAAAAAACAAAACATATTAACAAAATAAAACAAAAACAAACTCACAGATACAGAGATTAGATCAGTGGTTACCAGAGGGGAGAAAGGCCGCGGGGTGGGTAAAATGAGTGCAGGGGATCAACTGTATGGTAACGGATATAACCAGACTTGTGGTGGTGATCACCTTTAGTGTACACAGATGTCAAACTATAATGCCATAACCCTCAAACTTATATTTAAAAAATAGATAGCGTTGTATAAGTATTGTTTGTAAAAGTTATCCTAGGGAGAGGATCCACAGCTTTCACAGATTCCCCTTGTGTCCAGGCCCCCCCCCCCCCATAATGTAAAAATGCTCTACACAGGGGCAGGCGGGAGGTAGGAGTCACACCATGGATGAGGAATTACTTTCCTCCTGAGCTTGACGGGATGACCGAGTACCAGGCATTCACCACGTTCTTCCCAGGACATCCACTAACTGTTTATAAATTAAACTCAATGTGTCTAAATAATGCTGGCCTAAAGCAAATGTTCACACTAAAGTCTGAGTAAACAGCAGCAGATGCCAAATGTTAAAAAAAAAAAAAAATGGATGAGAAGGAAAATAAATCCCTTACTATCTTACCTCCACCACTTTCCAACCAATTTTTTAACACTACAAGATGGGAAAAGACTACCATTATTAGATTGTAACGGTGAGACCTCCAGACCACTGACAATTCCAGTGTCCATCAGGGAATGCTTTTAGGCTCCTCGTAAAAAGGGAAATGCCCTGGTCTGGAAGTTAAAACATACAAGCTCTAGTTCTAGCCTTTTACTAACTTCCCTGTAGGCACTGCCATTTATTTTTTCAAATATTTAGCAAGTAACTACTGGACAAGGAAAGGTAAGTAAATGAGACATTAGCTCCTGCCTTCATGGAGGTGGGAAAGCCAGGCTCCAGCAACTAAAGAGACAACAAAAGCAACCCTGCGAGTGGGAGAGGCAGTAAGTGGTGAGCATCCAACCCCAGACTGGAGAAGGACCTGAGGTGAGAGATGAGCTATGTTGCCAAAGGGCTGACAAGAGGGAGGCACAGCAGGAGGAAAAGCTCCTACAAAGGCCCTGTGGTAGTGGGAGCAAGTGGAGGAAGCCAGGGTGACTGGTGCCCAGAGAGCAGGGTGTGACCTAGAAGCGAGAGAGCAAAGCAGGGACAGTGAGTAGTGGGTCTGAATCCCCAAGGGAAATGAGAGGTCCTCGATATGGTGAGAGAGAACAAGAAAGAAAGAGGGAGAGACACACAGACATGATCAGATTAGGGAAATAAGGAGATTATTCTGGCTACTAAATGGAGAAGGCCTGGAAGGAAAGCAACATTGGTTGGTAGAAACAAAGTCAGGAAGTTACTGCATTCGATCCAGTAAAGAGACAGTGGACAGACAAGGTGAGTCGGAGCAGCCTGAGAGCGACAAGAGACACCAAGTCATGGGATTATCCTGGGGGCTCCGTTAACTCACTGCTAAACTGAGCCAGAGCAACAAAGTGGATTAGTAAACCCTTTAATCATACAACATAGGGCAGATGACAACCTAACAGAGGGTTCTGTGCCCCCAAAAAGTAAGGCACACTTCAAAAATTACCCTCAAAATTCAAAATTTTGAATTTAGTTTTGAGTCTAGTTACATAACATAGTGCCAGTTTGCCCATTCTATAATTGGTAAAGTAGGCTTCAGTCTACCCAGAAAATAGTTGCTACCACCTGAGCACAGGGACTGGGGCCGTGGGGATAAGAGGGAGGAAGTGGAGCTCAGCAGACAGGAAACAGGACTTGCAGCATGTCCTGCCAAAGAGAGACCCAGAGAAATAAGCTCTGACTTGAATTCTAGGGTTCAGGCAAGACTGAATAGCAACAGGCTGAAAAGAATCCAAGCATCTGGGTATCTGAAATGAGAAAAATTTAAAGTGAAGCGCCAAAGCACATTTAGCATCCTCCCAAAGAAGAATAGATCTTTTTTTAATTACATTTAAATTTTTGTTTTTGGGCAACCTTGAGCGAACACAGAAGGCTGCAGGGTATCATGAAGTCAGGGTTGGGCAGGCCCAGGGTCAGTGGCGCTGAACACCCAGATGTTTCCAAACATCTGTCTACTTGGCTGATGCTATGCTTTTAAGTCAGAAACCTTGGCAGGCTCTCTGCGAGCAAAATGACCAATTCATTAGTGGCAAAAACAAAACTCAGAGCTTAAAGAAAACAAAATGTGATCCAGGAAAGTGGACCCCACCCTGGACCATCTTCAGCGCCCACATTTACACCTTTAAGATCACTCCAAGGGGGTGGGGGGTGATGGAATAAAAATAAGTGGATGGTTTGGTATCAAGCAAAACTGGAAACCCCAAGAAAGTATACTTAGAAGGTCACTGTGTATTTCACTTGTCCAAAAGCCCTTCCCATCAATATATCAGGAAGAGAGGTTTTATTGAAATGAGGACATACTCAGATTTTCACCATCAACACCAGACTCTCTACTCCATAAACAGAGCAAGCAAAAACACTTTTCAAACTCTGGTTCTCATCTGCAGCCAGCTCTAAGGAAGACAGGAATAAGGGAGAGAAGGGGGCCAAAGCTAGGAGCTGGGAGTGAAAACAGACCAATAGGCAACAGTCAGAACCTTGTTACAAGGGTGGGGAAATTCGGGGAGATGTGAGAGGAAAGGCAGGAGAGAATGAAACCACAAAAAAGTGAAAGATGGAGATATACTCATCAAGAGAACAGAAAGAATAGAAATCAAAAGAAGAGAAAGCCCGAACAGAGATAAGAAGACAGGGACACACACATTTTCCTAGAACATTCCTTACCAATCTCAGGATTGCTAAAGGCTTTTTACATGCATGTGACGCTGGACAATCATACTGGTAATTGTGGAATGCCTTCTTGAGTGCGGGCTAAGTGTGCAAGTCCAAGAATTTGGGTAGAAATTAAGCATCATGAAAATCACCACTGAAAAGTCTGTAAGAAGCCCATTAAGGCAGCCTGGTACTGACTCTCAGGTAAGGCTCGCATCAGTTTCTCCAACAACCTTGGACCAGAACACTGATTCTTCAAGGGCAGTGCAGAGGCAGCAGTTAGTCTGAGCTGTAACTCCAGTGACCCACAGAACACAGCGTGTCTTTCAAGGTCAAACACTTGCTTAGCCCAGGGGAGCCTTGCCCTGTGGGCAAGCAGAGCAGCAGGGCCAAATGCTCCTTTTGCACTAAGCTGGGGGTACGTGCTCAATTAGGGAAGTAGCATGTGGAAATGACTGAGGCTGTTAAGGTTATATTTTTCTCTTTATACCAGCCTGCAATGAGGTTGTTCTTCTCTTAGTTTAAGTCTATGGGTTCTTTTTTTTTTTTTTTTTAATAAGAACTTTTATTGAGATATAATTGACATACAAAAAATTGCATATATTTAAAGTGTACAATTTGATTTTTTTTCTTATTAGTAATGTATATATGGCAATTCCAATCTCCCAGTTCATCCCAACCCAACCCCCCCACCCCCTACTTCCCCCCTTGGTGTCCATATGTTTATTCTCTACATCTGTGTCTCTATTCCTGCCTTGCAAAGGGTTCTTATGGTGCCACTTTACCATAAAAGTTTGAAGGAGCAGGTAAAATAAAGTGGATGCAATAACCTCCTAATCCTTGTCTGAATTTTACGGACTGAGCAACAGATTAGGATGTGGTTCCTGACCTACTTACCTACACCAATTTCCCCCATTTAGATCTACTTTCATTAATTTAGCAACTACTTCGTGAATCCATCTATACCAGGCACTATGGTATATGTAGACAAGTAAGAAGGTAGGCAAAGAAAAAATATAGTAAACCAACACAAAGTATGAAAATGGAATAACATTCATTACGGCAAATGCATTTACTATTTGTCCTTCGTATGGAGGCAAAAGAAAAAGTAGTGAAAAAACACAAAAACACTCTCCAAATAGTTAAAACTCATAGGAGACCATGGCTTATTAACACACATCAGAAGCACTATCTGAGTCCTAAACTCTGATCATGTCGCTAGAAGCCAAGGCTAGGCACAGCAAGATTATCTTGAAATGTTCTTGATGAGTGCATTATCTTTTCATTCTACAAAAATGAAAGAAAAGGAAATAACTTAAGATGAAGTCAAATGAGAACTGGCACAATAGACAGTTATGGCACTTTGGGAAGAAATAAGAGAGATGCTATCTGTCTTGTAAAGATATTTTAGACAACTTTCGAGAAGTGGGCTAGGTACAACCATGCTGCTCTATTGATTATGCGAGACTGGATATATAGCCCTCTCCAAGGGTTAAGACAGATATGAACATTAAAACTGTTTTATGGGAAAGTTACTGTCCATATGTAACAGGCTGCTTTAAATATTAACTTTCTATATTCATATTTTAATATCCAAAAGACAGTCTATTTAACAGATAAGTGACCTGTAAATTTCCACCAGAAAAAATAAATATTCCTCCCTGAATTTATTTTCTAGAAGAGAAAGGTTCAAGAAAAGAATTTTGGGGAAGAAAACTATGTGTTGCTTCAAAATTAATGATTAAAGGAAAATAACTTTTTTTGGCACCTAGATATGAAAGTTAGATATGAAATGAATGGCCATAACAAAGACAGACAATGTGGTTCATGACATATGGGGTTTTTTAAATTAAGCTTTTAATCCTTCTGATACCTGTAGAAACACATTCACTTGTAAGAAATAATACAGAGGTCCATGTCCCTTTTATCCAGTTTCCCCAAATGGTCACATCTTACAAAACGATAGTACAATGATATGTGTGTTTTTTAAACTGATATTATCTGGGTTGCCTACCACTACTATTCACTGTGTATATTATCAACTCCCACCTTTAATTCAGACACACAGCACACTGCACTGTATTCGTGCTATGTTCAACTCAATTTATATGATCCGAGCATAATTGACAAAGCAAGTGAATCTTCATTTCTCTAAAATACTGGAGTATTTATGAACTCACCTGGCATTGTAAGAACTGCAGAATAAAGAAGTTTCTAGGTTCATGCTTATTTAAAACAACAACAACAACACAGGCTGGTTTTTGAATCCAAGTTTCTAGACAAACATGAACTGAAACTCTTTTAAGAAAATAGAAAAACAATTTGATGTTCACGTTTAAAACTGCATATAAATGGTTGGCACTTTTTAAAAACTGCTCCTATAGAATCATGTTAGATTATTCATGGCATATGGGCCTGTCTAGTATGATGTCATAAATTTTGTAGTCATAAGTACAGTTGAAGTCACGAGGATTTATTTCTACTTCTCAGAAAGCCGTGCTTCTTCTGAAATTTCGGAGACAGATGCGTTCATATTTGGAGGGCTGTGCTCTGAAGTCACGCGCATGTGCCCACAGACAGGCAACAACTTGTGGATCACTCTGGGAAGCCAGCAGAGTGACAGAGATTGATAATCAGCTTCTGGAAGGCCAAGGTCATGAATCAACTTGCACTGAGTGAACCCTACACTCGTCTAAAACCTGTCACTGGAGATACCAAGCTGAAAGCTGTCACTGAAACGTGTTATCTCTGCAGAAGGCTGTCAAGCGTTGCAAGTCAAGAAGAAAACCATATCAGAGAGCCCAGTGAATTGCCTTTGGCAGGCTTCCGGAATGTGGCACCGAGGTGGCACTCAACTCCAGGATCTGATTACCCCAGCGTGGCAAAGCTCCCATCCACCACATTCAGATTGTCTGCAGAGTAATATTCCCATCACAGGTCTCCAAAGGACACTCATATTTGAAATATGAAGCAGGGCCACTAGAAGAGACATTCTCTATTGTAACAATAAAGCACATCATCTATACTGAGGGACTAAAGAGGTGGGGGTGAAAAGGTGTGTACAAATAACGTCACTGGTACACAAGTCTATCCTGAGCAGATGCTCAAATGAATGAATTAAAGTACAGGAGAAGGTAGCCTGCTATAAGGCACAAAGAACTGTTTACGGGGACATTACGAAGAAGAGCCCAAAGCCAGGAATCACTGTGCTCAATGAGGAACAATTCTAAGAACAAATCAGGCCAACCCAAAGCAATTAGCCATGAATAATCTCAGACAAATGTTGGTTTGGAGAAAGAAAACGGATTCCCAAAGTTGTATGTGCCGCCAGTTAGGTTAGGGAAGAAAAAAAAAAAAAGGCAACTCAGTGACCGACAACATGAATGGGACCAAAGGACACATAACGAAGTCATTTTAGCTCAGCATGGGGCTTCAGGCAGCCAAGGCTCCTGAAGGGAATACTAAGACTGGTTTGTAGAGACATTCTTGGTTACAAACGGATCCTTTCAAAAAGAGAGAGGGAGAGTTAGTTTTAATGGGTTGGGTTGTAAGAGTTGAAAAATAAGAGAAATATCTTTAGCACCAACAGAATCCCAGATAGCACTAGGCATAAGTGTAATATAACACCCAGGGATTTATTTTCAGATCAAACAGTGGGGCACAGCAAGGCATTCTCTGCTACTTCCATCGACATTCTGTAACTGCTATTTGCACAACAGTGATTAAGAGGAAAGCAGCTCTTTGCATTAGCAATGTTGAAAATGGGATATTTCATATTCATGGGCCCCAAGTGACAGATGAGGTAGGTAAAAGGAAGCAGGAGGATCCAACTACTAGTCTGATATATAAAGCGATAAGAGTGCTCGTCTGTATTCTAATACAATAACAAATATTAACAAAGTGAATTCTCAAGGAAGATAAGAATTTTATTTCCATTTGTGCATCTGGTACAATGTTGTCCAGCAGAACTTACTGCAATGATAGAATGTTCTCTATCTGCACTGCCTGATATGGTAGCTACTAGGCATATGTGGCTACTGAACATATGAAATGTGGCTAGTACAATACTACCAAAGTGATCTATAGATTCAATGAAATTCCCATCAAAATTCCAAAAGCAATTTTCACAGATAAAGTCAAAACTATCCTAAAATTCCTATGAAACCACAAAAGACACTGACTAACCAAAGCCATCCATAGGCAGAATAAAAAAGCTGGAGGCATTATACTTTCTGATCTAAAATTATATTACAAAGCCATGGTAATGAAAACAGTATGGAACTGGCACAAAAATAAACACAGCAAGCAATGGAATAGAATCTAGATTTCAAAAATAAACGCATGCATATTCGGTCAACAAACATTTGATGAAGGAGCCAAGAATACTCAATGGGGAAAGGATAGTCTTGCTCATAAATGGCGCTGGAAAAATGGGATATTCACATACAAAGAATGAAGCTGGACCACTACCTTGCCTCCCTCACAAAAATTAACTTGAAATAGATCAAAGACATCTAAGACCTGAAACTATAAAACTCCAAAAGAAAACATAGGGCAAAAGCTCCTTGACATTGGTGGCGGCAATGATAATTTGGATATGACACCAAAAGTAGAAGCAACAAAAATAAAAACAAACGAGACACCAAACTAAAAAGCTCTGAACCACAAAAGAAACAATCAATAAAATGAAAAGGCAAAATGTTATATGTCAGTTATATCACAAAAAAGCTGGAAAAAATAAAGGCCCCCCCTCCCCTATCCCCACCCCCAAAAATCCAAAGGTCTGAATATGTCTCCTCTGCTTTCAAACATTACAAACAGGCAACTTAAGACAGCGGAAAACAAAAACAAAACGAAAACGATATGTGGCTAGCAAAACGGAGGGAGCGAATTTTGACCTTACTTAGTTTTAATTAATTTAAATTTAGATACAGTCACATATGGCTAGTGGCCACCATATTAGAACAGATATCTAAAAGTTCATTCTATATACTCTCATGGACTGACCATTTAATCCTTACAATCCTGTGAGACTGGTACAACCTCATTATCCACAGACATTTTAATTTTTATCCTATCATATTTTTAAAAAATTTAAAGCAGAAAGTGGTTAGGCAGTTTGCCCAAAATCACACAGCTAGTAAAGCAAGTGGCCAGTTCTCAAACCAAGGGCCAGTTCCAAAGCTCTCACTCAGCTATATGTTCTCCATAGCAACGTGCACGACTAAGGGAGCAAGTCATGGGCAAGTTAAATGCCAGAGACACCAGAAACATTTCATGTTGTTCTGTAGATCGGTAAAGAAGACACAGCCTACCTGTTTTCCCTGTGTTTTTCATCCAGGTTTTGTTAGAAGACTCATTGTCGAAGCCATCAAGTTGCAGGTCCTGGTACTCTTCACTGACACGTGCATGCTGGTCTGCAATGTCTATGGGAGACTGCTGACGGCCCCCACAGCTGACACTAGATGTGACCCAGTGCTCAGGACCATAGGCACCTGTTAAGATGAAAACATGACTTCAATCCTCACGGCTCAAGGGTCAGGGATAACAATGAGTAAGACATACAAAAGTCAAGCACTGGATCTCCCCCAAGGTACATTATCTTACCTCTCCCCATCCTAAAGATGTCAGTGCATTGGAAAACAATCAACCCAAGCCATTTGCTTGACAGGGCAAGAAAATTTGAGGGAAAAAATGTTACTTGAGATAGTTTTGCTTCTTGATTTGTAATCAAACATTTGCTAACTTTGTAATCAGATTAAGGGAGTTGAGCAGAAGCACTGTCAGAGTTGTTCACATTTTAAAAATATTTTTAAATAATTTTCCTAAAATACATAGAGCATTTACTTGCAAGAAAACACCTTAATTTAGTATGTTCTGCTATTGTGAACATTATACTAAACACAACTTTCTTCTATGTTCTTGGAAATTTTTTGAACAGGAAAAGGAAAACAATTCAAAATTAAAAGTCACACAACACTGGATGAGAGTCATTACAAATCATGAGGGCAATGAGGTTTTTTCCTCTGGCTAACTGTGAGATGTTTTCAATGTTGAAACGCATATGTGTTAACTTTGAATGGATGTGTATTAAGGTTTGAAAGCATGTGTATTTTGAATATGTGTAGTTTGAATGCATGTGTATTTTGAACACGTGTAGTTTGAACGCATGTATATTAAGGTTTGAACACGTGTATTTTGAACATGTGTAGTTTGAACGCATGCGTATTAAGGCACTCACCTCTCTCAATCCCTCTCTGTCACAGGAAATGGGAGTGTAAAGTTACCTTCAGACTAGAATCAGCATGCATATAAATATAAAGACTTTTGGGGAACATATGCCACAGAAACAGAGGAAGAGAACGTAGCTACAACGCATCACCCTAATGGACAGGGATCAGGCAGAGACAGAGAAAACACATTACAACTGCGCCTCTGCCCTATGCAGAAATAATATATTCCAGAGGTGATGTCAACTAAGTTGAGAACAAGCTCTGAAATTTTTATGCGCTCTACTGTTAACCTTCTTGACATGACAAAGCAGAAGTAGTCAGCTGGGGAAATATATCTTTTGCTAGAAAGATTAAGATGAATCTCTTTTTTTGAGAATCAGACATAGAATAAATCTAAAATGTATACTTTTTAAAATTTTTTATTTTATATTGGCGTATAGTTGATTTACAATGTTGTGATTCAGGTGTACATCAAGGTGATTCAGTTATACCTATATGTACATCTACTGTTTCTCAGATTCTTTGCCCATAAAGGTTATTACAGAATATTGAGTAGAGTTGCCTGTGTTGTACAGTAGGTCTTCGTTGATTATCTGTTTCATATATAGTAGTGTGTGTAAACTGTATAATTTTTTTTTTTTTTAGTAGCAAATTCAAGTATATATACAGCGCTACACTCTACAGTCAGGTGGGGTTTATCCCAGGAGTGCAAAGTCGATTTAACATGCAAATATTTAATTAGTATAACATACAACACTAATAGAATAAAGAACAAAATCACATGGTCATCTCAACAGACACAGAAAAATTATTTGACAAATTCCAACACCAGGTCTTGGAAAAAACAGAAGAAAACTAGGACTCTAAAGGAACTTCTTCAATCTCCTAAAGGGAATCTAGGAAAAACTGACAGTTAACGTTATATTTAATAGTTCTATCAGTCAGGATTCTCTAGAGAAGTAGAACCAATAGGACACACATGCACAAAGACTTATTTTAAGGAATTGGCTGATACAATTGGCAAGTGAAAATATGTAGGGCAGGTCAGCAGGCTGGAAGCTCAAGCAGAATTTCTGTAATAGCTTTGAGGGAGAATTCATTGTTTGGCACCCTCAGTTTTGGCTCCTAAAGCCTTATGTTTAAATAAGCATAGACCCAGTATTACCTGCTACAAAAGAGATAAACCTCAAAAACATTATTCTAAGTGAAATAAGCCATAGGCAAAAGACTACATATTGTATGATTTCATTAACATGAAATGTATGGAAAATGCACATCTATAGAGACAGAAAGCAGGTTACTTTTTGCCTTTGGCTGAGGGTGGGAGCAGAGTTTTACTGCAAATGGCTTGAGGGACCCTTTTGAGGGGATGGAAATATTCTGAGATAGGATTGTGGTGGTGGTTGCGTAACTCCACAAAGTTACTAAAATGTGCTGAATTGTACATTTTAAATGGATGAATGTGACAAATAAATTATACCTCAATAAAATTATTACAGTTTTTTAAAGAAAACATTTTATCTGCTCATAATTTAGTGAGTGGTTACTGCTTAGAGTCTCTCAGGCAGATGTCAGATGTCTGCTGGGGCTGTTATAATCTGAAGGCTCAGTTAGACCAAAATGGAATACCATTGTCTCTGGAATGACAGGGAGGTGGGCATTTAGGAGCACTGACCTCTCTGTGCAGCCAAAAACCCACGCATAATTTACAGCTGGCCCTCCGTATAGACGGGCCCTCTGTATCCACGGTTCTGCGTCCGTGGATTCAGCCAACCACAGATTGTGTAGTACTGTCGCATTTACTGTTGAAAAAAGTCCATGTAGAAGTGGGTGCATGCATCCACGCTGCTGTTGCTAGGTGCTGACTAGGAGCTCACCTGGAGCCTCGAACCTAAACTGTATAATTTTTAAAAGATAAAATTTAGGCTTCCCAATGAATAAAGTTTATTGTGTATATAAACAAACATACACATATACTTGTATTCCTAGGGTTTTTTTAGCTTTAAATTTCTTCACATATCAAATAAAAGAGGATGAATGGCCAAAGTAACTTTAGGAGACCAACCCATCCATGAACCCATATTTTTCCACCTCACTCTATACTTGGCTCTGTATGATGAAAGACACAAGGACACCTTAACATAGGTCTCCCTCCTACTAAGTAAGAGTCCACACCTGTGCCCAACCTACCACCACACACTCACTGGCCACGACTTCCCCCTCCCCCTAAGACTGATATAGCTCACACCTGATATAAACAGTGGTACCACGAAAAAAGGAGCAAACGCAGACGATCTTTTCAGTCACAGTAATGGAAGCTTCATGGCTGTAAGAGCAATTGACAAAGCTCCCCTAAAAATGATTCATATGTTTGCTATTTGGCAAATAGCTGGGCCTCACTCTATGCTTGGGTCATCTTCCTGAATCCTCACCCAAAACAGTAAGATAAAAGAGACTATCAGAAAGAACACGTTCACTGATTGGCAAAGATTCAGCAATCTCGGGGCATGTTTCAAAATCACTTATAAGTGCCGTAACACTTTCTAGAAAAAGTTAACCGCCATATGCTTTACTGTAGGACTCCAACTAAATTAGGAATTGTCAAGGGCTTTTCCCTCATGTCATTTCACCTCTTGGTCAAATTACCTAAAACTGTGTGAGCTAAGTCATAAAGCAGCAAAACTGTGTATTTGCACGTGTGTGAGCTGAACTTTATTTTCATCTTGCATCAATATATTTGAAGAGAAAAAGGAAGGGAAAAGGGACAGCAGGAGTGGCTCCAATTATCCTGCCTGCTCTAAATTTTCTTCCAGATACCAAAAGGATCCATTGAAAAATTGAATAAAGTGCCTGTTGACATATTTGATAGCTGACCACAATGTAAATTCTAGCTAGCTACAACTGAACCCATAAAAGTTTGAATTATGGAAACTAATGTTTTAATGTTGCATGTCTGTGTGAAACTTACTACTACAATAAAATTACACTCAATGGGAAAAAATGCATGGTAAAAATCAATTCAAACACATATGACTCCAAAGAAATAAGAACGCAAGCCATCATTTGTAAAAACATACAGACACCGGGTACTTATCCTACTAACAAAAACAAAACAAAACAAAACTCTGTAACCTCTGATAAGTACTTGCCATTCATATTATTTCTCATAACCTGCCAGTAATGGGTGAAATATAATTCAGCACTCTATAAAAATATAATCAGGGTTCATACCAGTGAGATTCATTTATTCACTGGTAACAATCTGAAGATTTAAGCCAAGTACATGCTTGCTTTCACACTTCCACCCAATATACGTTCAAGTGCAATTTTAATTGAAACTGATCTTCCACTTCAGATTTTAAATTAATTCTTCTTTGGAGTGCTTGATGCTGCAGACACCCTTGCCTTGCAAACCCGCCTATGTCATTAGTGGAGGAAACAGAACACTTTTTTCCAAGCTTGCCGGTATTGATTACCTATTCTCACACTGAAGCACCACTGCCATTCCACACTGTATAAATCTCTTCGGTGTTAAGACACTTTATAAAGGACTGAGAATCATTAGTCATTTCCAGTTGCACAAGTCTCATAGCATTGAATGCTTTGTTTTTCAGAGCTTTGAATAAATGCCTTTAAGGTAAAAACACGACACTAAAAAAAAAAAAAGACTGGGGTTAACTGAAACCTAATTTTGAAGGAGGGAAAACAATCAGTAAGAAGCCTTCCTCTCTGAGGTCTGACCTTACCTGAGAAAAAGAGCATTTTAGTGTCTTCTTAACAACTCTTTCTTAGAATACTTGCATTTTGGCAGCTGAACCCATTCTGAGCAGCTCACCAACTCGGACACGGCAACCTAATAGGCAAGGTTACCTTCGAGAAAGGGGAGGTATTAGGGCTTGATGTAGAAACCAAAGGCTGATTTGACTGCCAAGAGTCATTTCCCGTTCACCTGTTGAGAGTCTGGAAAGAATCAGATCTGATGGAGACAGACTGCCAACATATTAGTACCAAGGGAATCTAACAGTGATTCTCCTACAATCTAGAACAAAAATATTTTCTTTTTAATGCATTCAGTGAATGCATCTGAAATTCCTGGCTGAAGGTTTGACCTCAGTGTAAATATACCCTTGTCAGGGAGGCTTCCATGAGAAGTGCACTGGATTCTGTACTATCCTGGCAATAGGTTCTTATTTTCCTACAGACATCTTATCACAAATGTAATTTACTGTTTACTCCGTAGTGTCTGGCTTCCCCATCAGCTCATTTCTCTAGGAGAACAGATTCCTTCCCCGTCTTGTTCAACTTTATTCTAAAGTCTAGCACAGAACCCTATCGACAGTGAGTTCGTAGTATACATGTTTTTGGCACAAATACATGAATTGCAAGATGAGATTAAAGAGGTCTCCATAGTTCTGTCTCCTAATGACACTACAGCATGTTCTCTGTGTATTACGTTCGCTTTATGTTTACACTTCTATCTGCTGACTTCTTCCTAAGTCTTCCTCATTTCTTGGTCTCAAGACTCAGGATGTCAACTTCAGAGGTAAATACTCCTTTCTTTCTTCACGAATACATTACATTAATCTGAACAGTGATAAAGTAAAACAAGCTGCATAGACGTGATGTGCATGATACAATCTACATGCAAATTTAACAAGCCCACCAAGGGCAATTATGGTTTTTACAAGAAAGGAATGTGACAGAACTTTACTTTCAAAGCCTTTTGGGAAACATGGTTATTTTAAGACTGTCTTATTTTCCCTATGCTTTGACAGAGCTCTCTAATCACAGAGGGTCAATCAAGGAGGAAAATGTCTTGTTCATCAATTCATCACTGTAGTCATTTCAATACTAACTCAACACCTGCTCAGTACCAGGCTCAGTGCTAAGAAATGGTGGCCGGGGGCAGAGCTGCCAACGTTCCCTTGGGGTACCCTTGGGCAACTTAAGCAGCCTATGGCTCTGGCTTCTCATCTGCACGATGGGGAAAATCAGTGGTGTCAATGTCAAAGGGTGTGACGACTGGATGAGATAACCCGCATAAAGTACCTAGAACAGTATCAAGCAATACAAACTCAGTAAGTGGTGGCTGCTGTGATTACTGCCATTGTTCTTACGTTACAAAATATGCAGCAACTCCTCCAGAACCTGACTGTATAATGCAGGAAACAACCCCTCAGTCCAACCAAGGACTAAGGTAGATAGAAGCAGGCATTTTGTGGTACAAAAAGAGAGAGGAGGGGCCCTCACCTCCCCGAGGACACGACTTCCAGAGGAGGTGACAGTTGAAGGGAGTCACTCCCTGAAATGCAGAGAAATTCACGAGATCCAAGTGCTTCCTTTTCACGTGGGCAGAGGACAGGAGTCAAAAGTACAGGTGACCCCCTTCACGAGGTGAAATTTAATCCTAGCACGCGCATTTAGGAACTAGCTTCCCAAGAATAAAGTAGGAAGAGGGAAAAAAGGCACCTTTCCAGTGGAGAAGCCTGGTAAATATGACCTTAGCCAAGTGATGAAGGTCAACCTCACCTTCCAGATCACGGATTATCATGCACATCCTGATGTGATAAGAAGGGCACATCACCACCGAGGGATTCTTTCTCAAAATCCATAACCCCAATCACAAGGAAAACATTAGACAAACCCAAACTGAGGAAACTTCTGCAAGATACTTGGCCAATATTCCTTAAAAACGTTGAAGTCGTGACAAACAAAGGAAACACTATAAAAAGCTGTCACAGACCAAAGACGACCTAGGAGCCGAGACAGAAAATGCAATGTGGTATATGAGACTGAATGATGGAACCAAACATGGAAATTAGTGAGAAAACCCACGAGCTCTGAACAAAGACTGGAAGAAAGAGGATGACTATTTACGAAACTCACAGAAGCCAAAGAAAATCTAAGTTTTGTTAAGTGGGTTACATTTTTAAAATACTTTATTTATTTGGTTGCCCCAGGTCTTGGTTGCGGCTCGCTGGCTCATTAGTTGCGGCTGGTGGGCTCCTTAGTTGTGGCATGTGAACTCTTAGTTGCAGCATGCATATGGGATCTAGTTCCCTGACCAGGAATTGAACCCGGGCCCCCTGCATTAGGCGCACGGAGTCTTAACCACTGGACCACCAGATAAGTCCCAAATGGGTTACATTTTAATATCCGATGTTACTGGCTTTACTGTTATATACTTGGGGCAGGTCTATGGCCTAACAGATGAAGGAGATGGACATCAATTTACAGATAATGCTGCGATTGTTGTCATATCCTCTTGGTAAGAAAAAAAATCTGCACAGAGCAATACCAAAGGAAAACAGAGGTGGCCTAAAGAAAATACAGCAAGCTTGTGAATGATATTTCATTATTTAAGGTTACGGAGGACCTTATGAAGTTGGAGAAATTCACCGTTAAAAATTATCGTTAAGGAACAACATTATTAGCTTAATTTATGGCTCACGTGTGCATTCAGAGAACCCACGTCTACCTCCTTGGTGCACCATTAACAAGTCACTGTATTTTTATCATCTTGAGATGCTACAACTCAGTAGACCAGCACCAGGAAGACATATTTCTACAGTAGGGTGAATAAATCACACAACTGGAGATTAATTCCAACTGGCTTGTTTAACGCAGACAATTCCCCACGTGAAAATAATGGCAAATACTGTAAATCAGGGCTCGCGTCTGAGACCCTGCTTGATGTTCAGTGTTTCTTTAAGGCAGATTTAACCCAAAGAACTTGGTTGCCATGCGTAAATTCTGAACCAGAACTAAGTTACTGTGTTCAAAGAAACATCAAATAAAAATCTGAGAGACACATCTCAATCCCTCACCCCCAACCTCCAGCAATATTACTCGGAAATCTAAGATGAACAAATATAACTGGTTAGCAACAAGACTTTTCTGTAGTTTAAGTAAATCATCTCACGTCAGTATAGTTCACTATTAATAACCGACCTGAAAAAGAGAGATAAAAGTGCTATCTTTAGAGCATATAAATCATACTTTTGTCTAAAAGCAAGGAATTTCAAATGTCTATGATTTGTATTCCAAACAATGGTTTCTTTAAATACATAAGAGGTTCTCTGCAGAAAATAAGCATAGACCTTGAATTTATTTTATCATAATATATCCAAACAATGGTTTCTATTCAGTAATGAAAAGCCATTAAAAATAATGAATTCTGTCTAAATCTAATTAAAAACAAAACTAATATACACACTATATGCTGTTTCTAGTCAAATATGCTTATTAATGCCTCCCTCAAGGAATTTATATTAAAAGCATTACCTGGGTCCAGGGTTATTACGCTGCATCTTGGTGTCTACTTTTAACCAACAGCAACAATCTGAAAATATGTGAATTCATTTTTTAATCTAACATTATAATGAATGCTTTTTATCCCAAATCTGAAACACATCTTTAAACGATTGCATTTTTTTAATTAAAAGGCATTATGGGACTTAACTTATGATACGTTTGCATTTTCTACTCCTGGTAGCTAATTACCTCTTGTGCATTTATTGCATATGTGAAAAATGGAAAAAGTGCTTTTTAAAAAGCAATCAAATTGCTGATCTCCACTGTTTTCATTTTCTTTACGTATAAGTATGAAGTTGTTCAGTGCTATTAATAGGAATTTTCTAATTTTTAAGTCAGCTAAGAAAACATAAATTTACAGATAATAAAACTGTTTCACAAATTTTGTGTTTTTAAATTTTAGGTGTAAACACTTCATCCTTCCATTTCATATGAATGATGTATTTTAAGGTAATTATCAATATCTAACCATAACACAAGAAATAATATCAGATAATAACACCAGAAATGGGAACTACTTTATTCATTTTTTTATACCAAGGGTTATTTGTTTAGCTTCCTAGAATCTCTATTTTAGGACTAGATGTTTAAAATTCATTTCAGGTAAAATGTGAAACAGCATGAATTTCTAAATGATGGGCCCCAGATTCTAATCCTTATGCTGAAGGTCTCTCTGAAGCCTATTTTGCTGTTCTGAAAAGTGAGGGTATTACAAAGAGATGCCAATCATGACTCCCTGGGAGTTCTAAGCCACAGGCCTCCAGGCTGAGTAGAGGCTCATAAGGGTTGACTGACTGACTGATTGATTGATTGACTGATTAGTGATGTCTGCATGGGTGTGTGAGATGATAGTAGAAAAGCATGTACCATGAGCATAAATGTAATTGATAGAAGATTCTAAAGGTCTTTCAAAGTCTGTAACTCTGCATGTTTAGATGTACCTCAGGTTAAAAAACTGTTATCTTTCAAGCTGAATTCACCCACATTCAAACATGCACTGAAAATTTCTACCACTGATTGAGATGGTTTATTCACTCAAAATCTAACTAATATTGTTTAAAGTTGGGCCAACTTTATTTTTGTTTCTTGTAAGTACAGCATAGAATTCGTTAAAAAAAAGGCATCTGCGCTATTAACAAAAAAGTCACAATTTTTACTGTCCAATGCCAAACATCTCAAGAGTTTATAAACTGTAGGTAAGTTGGTTCTGGACCTGAAGTCGTCAAACTTCAAGTCAAGTATATCTTCAAGCAATCAACACTCATCACGTGACAAAGATCTGCTCTTTCAAAATTCTGACTGTCCCCATAAAACAATATAAACAATCATCCAGGGACTAAAAAGTTCACACGGCACAGTGGAAAGAGCACTTGGTAAGGAGACAAGCCACTTGAGTTCTAGTTCAAGGATGGCAAATAAGCTTTAACTCACACATCAGCTCCAGATGACTGTAGGATTACTTATCAATCAAGACAAGACCAACTACCGATGTCTGTCAAGCGTGGCAGAGGGGCTGTGGTGACAACCACATCACGAATTTGCTCTTTTCATTTCAGTTTCAACTGTAAAAAGGAGCTGAATGAGGCAGTGGTCAAGTCTTATAATGAGTCAATTTCCTTACACACAAACTAGAAGATTATATCAGATCATGTTTAACACTCCAAAGAGTTCTAAATACTACAAGAATACTTCCTGTAACACCTGGAAGAATCAGGCATATTAAATTTTGTTGATATTCTAGTTAACATTCACCTTCACTGGATACACTGCTGAAAGTAACCACAAGGATGCATGAGGATTAAATAATTACATACAGAGAATGTCCACCAGCACTTGGCACAAACTAATAGTGCTCAATAAACATGATTATCAGGACACTTCCCAGGTAGCACAGTGGTTAAGAATCCGCCTGCCAATGCAGGGGACACTGGTTCAATCTCCCACATGCCGCGGAGCAGCTAAGCCCGTGTGCCACAACTACTGAGCCCGTGCCCCACAACTATTGAGGCTGTGCTCTAGAGCCCACGGGCCACAAATACTGAAGCCTGCGCACCTAGAGCCCGTGCTCCACAACAAGAGAAGCTACTGCAATAAGAAGCCCGCGCACCGCAACGAAGAGTAGCCCCCCTCCCGCTACTAGAGAAAGCCTGTGCGCAGCAATAAAGACCCAATGCAGCCAAAAAATAAACCAAAAAAATTCAAATATTTTTAAAAAGCCGATTATCTATACTTTCTTCTGGGAACCACAATCAAACCCTAAATTCTGGATAGTGTGACCCTGCTCCTGGCTCCAAAAATAGCACCTGATTGGTTATTTGGCCATTAGTTTAATTCCATCCTCTTTGACAAAAGATTGACTCAGGAAAGTGTTAACCCAGGACTAAGCCAATGAGCACAGGGGATTTCCCGCATCAGAGGGAATGGTTTAGCTTGATACTGTTCAAAACCAGACTCCAGACTTTTGTTCAGAGCCTGAGGGAAGAACCTCCCCTCCCCTCCTTGAATGGGGATGAAAAAGAGGCAGGGAATGGACTGCCTTGGAGGCCAAAGCTGACAAGGAAAAAAGGGTGTGTGTGTGTGCACGTGTGTGCACGTGTGTGCACGTGTGTGTGTGTTGGGGACCAGAGGGGGGTGTAGGACCTGACCAAACAAATGCTGAAATTCAAATTTTATCTCTAGACTTCTCAATTTTAAGTGTCTTTGTATTCAAAACAGCTTGAGTAGGCTTTTTGCTATTTGTGACTAAAACATACAGATCATCAGAATGTGTTTGAAAATACCAACAATGACGTTAAGTCATTCAACGCTTTCTACATTCATCACTAAGACAAAAACGTCAAAGTATAAAGATAAAAATCAGGAACGCACGCTGGATGGAATACGTAAGGCTAGCATCTCCTGATTCCCCTTCCTTCCCTCTTGCCCTAGAGGAGAGGATAAACCTGGGCAAGGGTTTAAAAATCTCATTTAAGACAAAAGGAGAGGGAACAGGCCCTGAAGTCCCTGGCTGTAAATTCACACTCTTGGTAACACAGAGGTCACGGGACAGGAACCCCTGAAACTCTTAACTCTTAACAGGAACATGTGCCTCTCGCTGCAGTCTTCTGCCTCAGAGACAAGCTACAAGTCACTACATACAGAAGACTTGCCAAGGTGACCATGTATTCTTCCCAAAGGTCAGAGTTGCATCTCAGAGAAGGAAGCAAAACAGACAGCGAGGGCCTAGTTCAGTCTGGTTCAGACAATGCTGACACTTCCTGCCTTTGAGTGGAAGGCCTTTTTCATACCATTTCTATTGTCGGCACCACGCCCCACAATGTGCTGTGGGACAGAAGCTGCTTCAGCTCATGAGAAATCCCCATCCAGAGCAGAAAAAGGGAAAAATTCCCAGACAGAATTCAGGAGTTTGGCGTTTGCAAGGACTAAGAGTGCACAGATGAACCCCCTGACACGAGGGCTGAGAGGAAAAGAGCAAGAAATTAAAAACCATTTTACAAGGCGCTCACTCAACAGCTGAGGGGCCTGGAGTGGAGAGGGTGTGCGGGACTGGGAAGCACTTCAGAGGGTACAGACAGGATGATGAACACCCTTCCTGCGACAACTGTAAAAGGAGGAATGTATGCTCCAAAATCTATTAACTATTAAACGCTACCCGGGGAAATGTCTAGACGTAAAGTGCCCCATTTACGAGGTAAAGCCACAACAGCATGATGGAGTCTGTGTCTTTCGGACACACTGTGAATAGTTCACTTTAACTCTGACTTTTCTCTATTTCAATAAATATACAGTGTGGGTCACTTCCAATAAAAGGGACCTACAAAGAAAACTGGAAAAATTGGTAGAAGCGACACTAACTCCCTTCGTTTCATCAAATTGGAGGAATCTCAGCTAACCTAGCTATTTAACATAGTCCCCTCACCTGTGTTCTGTTTCCTTGACCTTGTTCATTTCTCTCTCTAGTCTATGGTCCATGAGAAGCTAAACTCCATGATGTCAGCTACTTGCCTATTTGGTTCACACAGTGCAGACACGGTACTCATTAAATAAGCATCTGTCCGAAAGGGCTAGGATTAAGGTGAGGCACTCACTGAAAAGTCACTTATCAAAATAAATTTGATAAGGTTTAAAGGTTTAAATGTTAAGGTTTAAAGTAAACACAAAAACCTATGATAAGCAAAATATAAAAACTTTATATTATCAGCAACAGTCCAGTGCAAAGTATACTGGAGTCTGAGGGAAAAGGAAAAACCTGCAATCACAAATATTACACTTAACTATAATTTCTCTTCACTACCGAGTTGTTCTGACACTCTGGTCCCAGCCCTACTGTAAATGACTGCGTGACACTGAACAGTCATAAAGTGGCATCAACAAGGCGTCATCCATTTGGAGGATATTCACTATGTGTCAGGCATTGCGATGAAAACTTTCTATACTTTATCTTCTTTGATCCCTTCAACAACTCGTGTCATGAATACACTAGTTTCTCCATTTCTCAGATCAAGAAATTGAGGCTCAGAAGCTAGGAAACTTGCCCTCACATAGCAAGTGACAGACCACTGAGTCAATTCCAGATCCGTGGGACTAACCCACGCTATGAAACAAGAGTGTGCAACTATGGCATGGGGGTAACATGTAGCCCACCATGTGTTTTTGTCAATGAACTTTTACTGGAACACAGCCACACCCATTCAAGTATGTATTATCCGTGACTGTTTCCATGCTGCAATTCCACAGTTAAATAGTTGTAAAAGAGGAAAGAAAAAACCAAAAAACAAAACCTAAAATATTTACCATCTAGCCTTTTGTTTACAATATGAAAAAACTGGCAATAATGTAAATATCCAACAGTACAGACTTGCTAACTACTTCCATATCGTAAGGGTTCAAAAGTAGATAATCCTACTCTCAGATACATTCCCAACAGTTCCAAAATTTAAATACTTAAATAAGTAAAAGCACAAGAAGCATTTGTGGGGAAATCTGAAGTAGGGAAAGCATTTCTATGCATACATATCATGTAAAACCCCAACATCACCTTTATCCATCCGTCAGTGGGCATTTAGGTTGCTTCCATGTCCTGGCTATTGTAAGCAGTGCTGCAATGCACATTGTGGTACATGTATCTTTTTGAATTATGGTTTTCTCTGGGTATATGCCCAGTAGTGGGATTGCTGGATCATATGGTAGTTCTACTTTTAGTTTCTTAAGGAGCCTCCATACTGTTTTCCATAGTGGCTGTACCAACTTACATTCCCACCAAAAGTGCAGGAGGGTTCCCTTTTCTCCACAGGCTCTCCAGCATTTACTGTTTCTAGATGTTTTGATGATGGCCAATCTGACTGCTACGAGGTGATACCTCATTGTGGTTTTCATTTGCATTTCTCTAATGGTTAGTGATGTTGAGCATGTTTTCATCTGTATGTCTTCTTTGGAGAAATGTCTGTTTAGGTCTTCTGCCCATTTTTGGATGGGGTTGGCACATATATACAATGGAATATTACTCAGCAATAAAAAGGAATGAAATTGAGTTATTTGTAGTGAGGTGGATGGACCTGGAGTCCATCATACAGAGCGAAGTAAGTCAGAAAGAGAAAAACAAATACCGCCTGCTAACTCATATATATGGAATCTAAAAAAATGGTGCTGATGAACTCAGTGGCAGAGGAAGAATAAAGACGCTGAGATAGAGAAGAGACTTGAGGACATGGAGAGGTGGGGAAGGAGAAGCTGGAACAAAGTGAAAGAGTAGTATTGACATTTATATACTACCACATGTAACACAGAAAGCTAGTGGGAAGCAACTGCCTAACACAGGGAGATCTACTCGATGACTGCTGATGACCTAGAGGGGTGGGATAGGGAGGGTGGAAGGGAGGCTCGGGAGGGAGGCTCAAGAGGGAGGGGATTTGGGGATATATGTATAAATACAGCTGATTTGCTCTGCTGTACAGCGGAAACTGACATAATAGTGTAAAGCTATTATATTCCAATAAAGATCGAAAAAAATTAAAAAAAAAAACTCAAACATTAGAAAGACTGATAAAGTCAAATACATTAAAGAAATATTTCATTTTCTGATTGCAGAAGACACGATTAGAAACATCAAAAGACAAGTGATCTGCAAAAACATTTTCAATTCATAACACAAAAAGGAAAATTCTTTAGTATACCAAGAGATTCTAGAAATCGATAAACCCAAAACCCTATGAAAAAATGGTTAACAGATATATACCAACAGTTCAGAAAAAAAGAGAAATGGCCCCTTGACACAGGAAAAGTTGCTGTGTCACACTAATAATGAGAAACACAGATTAAAACTATACAGATGCATTCTTTCACCTACTAAATTTGTAAACACCAAGACGTCTGATTACACAGTTAACAAAGATGTATTCAAATAAGCACCTTCAATCATGCTACTGAGAGACTGAGACAGTCTTTATGGAAGAAAATTTGGTAATAACTATTAAAATTACAAATGTGCACTCCTTTGAGCCTGGTGTTTATGTTTATTCTACAGAGATAACTTGCATTCACACAAGTCATGGCAGCATCAGTAGTTGTATCCAAAATTAGAAACAAGATAAATATCCATCACCAGAGGGCTAGTTAACTAAACTATGACAAATCAATGCACTGAATAGTGTGGAACTTAGAGGGGAAGAAAAGGAAAGAAAGAAAAAGAAACCTCTAAAAGCTAAAATGGTAAAACTTCCAAGTTATATTTTTTAGTGAAAAACCTAACATACATTATACTACGCTACCATTTGTGTTTAAAAAATTGAGAAAATAAATGATCATATATATACACACATACACTTATATTTACTGTACATACATAAAATACCTCCGAAAGCATATTTAAGAAAGCATAACACTATTAGATGTAGAGGAAATAACAACTGGAGATTTTTCACTTACTCCCTTATGCCTTTTGAAGTCTGAACTATATTACTATATTACCTAGTTAAAAGTTAAATTTAAAAGATCCATAGAAACTTAAAATGGAGGAAGGACTATCGGATACCATTCAGTGGGGAAAAGCTAGCTGCAGAGCAAATACTAGAGAATTATGTCATATCATGTAAAGAAAAAAAATTAAATGAAATCAAAACCAGTGATGAAAAGTAAGATTACAAAAAAGCTTGCTAAACTGTAAATGGTGGTGACCTCTGGGATGGGAGTCAAAAGATGCTAGTATGTTAACGTGTGTGCAGGGTTGAAAGGAACCCACAAGTAGCAAACGTTTAAATAAATCAAAGTAATTACTTAACATCAAATAAATTACTTAAACATGAAGAAAAAAGACGCTAGTATGATCTAGAAAGCTACTTATTTTGAGAATACATGTAGTGCTTCTGTAATTAACAATATTTTTTTGGGGACATATACTTCTGAGATCTTGACCTAGGATTGTTCTTGAGGGACTCTGGAAGTCCTGAGGTCTTTCTTAAGATGGTATCACTCTCACAGGGGGTCAATGCCCCAGGAGGGTGAAAGTTTGTTCTTTGGGGTGAAATACATTACTATTTTCATCTTTAAAGCGCAGACATACATAGAGTACACAATCAGATAGGACAGTCTATCTATGATATTAACATTTCACAGATGAGGGGGTGGTCAAGGGGAAAAATACTAAAAACGCTCTTTAAGGATGGGGCAATAACAGAAAATAAGGTTGAGAAGAAAAGCATTAAGGAATTCTGTAGGCAAAACAGATCCTCTGGTCTTTTTCATGTGACTGTTAGGTCAGATCCACATTAAAGCAGAAATTCCATTTTAACTTTTAAATGAGACAACTATAAAAAGAGCCAGTACTACTGAAAAGTCATCACGTTCCTCACTGTGACTTTATGTCATAAACACATAAGAAAACCCTATAAGCTACTACTATAGCCATTATTACAAGTGGAAAACTGAGACGTGCTCACTTGGAGGGCAAGCTCTGAGACTGTGATTTGAACCAAAGTCTGTACAACTTTTCCCTTTGGCTGCACTGCCTGTTGCTTCTCTACTACATCCTATTTAATTTTCACCCATCATTCCTGCCTCTCAGGAGCTGGGGAGATCCTGATTTTGTCATCTAATTTCAGACCTAGGCCTCCCGGCAATATGCCATTCGCAAATTTAATAAATCCATCTCCTTTGTCAAGTGGATAAGAAAAATGCTCAAAAGGCCAGGGCCAAAGATAGAACTCTCCATCACGACAGCGGTACATTATCCAGAATTCCCTGGGAAGAGTTTTTCAATCTACCATGACTCCTCATTCCTCCATCTTAACTCTTAAGAATATCAAGAGATAGCCTGTCAAGGCTTCTCTCTGAAATCCAGACACCTGTGTTGGTTGTGCTTGAAAATCTGCAATGTTTTCGACACACTGCAGAGCTTTAAAAAGGGGGCCAACAAGGAACTCACCCGCAGACTATCAGAACATAGTGCTTTGAGGGCAGGACGTACTTTCATTTCCTCACCCTCGTTACCCACACCAGGAAGAGCAGGCATTGGATAACTAAGGGTTGCATGATATAAATAGGGCACACAGGGGGAATACAGCAAATCAGCAAAACAACACAACAGCCAGCCTTCTTGTTTTTCATTCTGTTTGAAATCTGTGATCAGAATAAGATGTCTGATGAAAATCTTCATAAACTTTAAGAATCACTATTTTTAGGGACTAAACTGATGATCGATGGGGAAGAAACAAATGCAATTATAAGGGTTACAGATGAGATCTATTTACAAATAAAGTGGTCACCGTGAAAAATCACATCGTATAGGAAAACACGAAGGATTTCATTTACATTTTCATTTCAGGATTTAAGTGGCAGGACGTGGCAGCCCACCAATGGCCGTGAATGATGGAAACAGTGGTTCCTAAATGATGAACCGAAGACCAGTGCCGGACTTGATGACTAGAAAACGTCACTAAAAATAAAACCCATATTCCTGAGCTCCTTCAAGAGTGGGATCAAGGAAACTATTTTGAGAACAATCAAAATAGCCACCAACAGTACTAAGAGCTGATACTGTTACTAAAGACACTGTGCTTCACAAAAATCATCTCAACTAATTTTGAAATCAACTGTAAACAATAAACTACACTATTATCCCTATTATCCTCATTATACATTATGAGGTAGGTCAGAGGGTAATCTGCTCAAGACCAACTCCCCTAGTAAGCAGCTTTCAACCCCGGCTTCACATACAGTCTTTATACACTAACATGTACGGGCCACTGACAAGGGATCAACATCCCTGGATTACCTTACTAGCTCCAGACAATACTATCCCCATTTTATGGATGAAGATACTACACCTAGAAAGGTTAATTTATTTGCTATTTAGATCAATCCGTGAAGCAGGTAGTAGAAACAGGATTCAAACTCAGCTCCAGAGTCCCCTCTTTAAATTTTCTGCTATAGTGATTCTTGAATGGGTGGATCCTTCTGAGGAGTTCTGCTGTTAGCCAAACCTGGAGGTCAGCTGCAACTTAGATCATGTGTCTAGGTCCAAAAATCTGCCCCACAAAGGACTGAGTCTCTCGACCAAGGCCACAGGCCAGGGAGAATCGCCATCTGGTAGCTTTGACTTGGCTCTTCATAATTAGCAAAGAGAATGTTATTATCAAAGCAGTAACATTTTTAATAAGACCATGTGTTAGTAGGTGGGGCCAAAACTAAGGAGGCTGATTGGGAAAATGAAGTGAGGAAGCAACTGCAGTTGCTGCCTAAAGACAGCCACTCACAGCAACGCAGAAAGTCCCAGAACTACCATACTGAACTTGAGAAGACTAATGCCATGAACATTGTGAGGTTACAATGGGAGGAGAAACTGATGGAAAAATTACATGAATATCTAAATAAAAATCACATACCTCTGTATATTAAAAAGGGTCTGCCCTATTTAAAGTAATAAAAGATTTTTAAAACATCATCAACTCACTTTAAAGAACTCACATTAAAAACAGTATCCACTCACCTTAAAAGGCATCAGAGCAGATAACTGCAGTAAATACGTACATGAAATGAAAAAACTTTCGCTTAGGTGTGGCTGCGTAGTGTTGGTCCTGTAATTCTTCAGTGAGGCAATTAAGTACCATTAAAACCATGAGAAAAAAAATATTCCTGACTACATTCGAGGTACATTATTAAGAAGACAGAGCACAATTTGACAGTTGTATCGGGGACTTCTATGTGGATGGAATGCTTAATGGAAAAAAAAGAGAGGAAACCATTTTTTAAGACCAAAAAAGGAAGAATCATATTTGGCAACATGCGTAAGAAATAGGATTAATAAAAAACTGAAGTTAGGATTATAGCTTGTGACTAAGCAGGAGACAGAACATATATTTTTCCTTCTGGATTCTAGAACTCAAACCTGAAGGATGCAAGCTTAAGTCAAGTCCTGGCCACCATATTGATGGACTTAGCTAGAATTTTTCAGTTCAAGAGCTTACATTCCAGAAACAATGTTTAGTGATTTCCAAAACAGTAGGATCCTGGTTGTGAAAAATAAGCCCTCTAATTAGCAAATTAGAAGTTCCTTCCTTGCAGATGAAACTGCTAATGCAGACAAAGCCTCCATATAAAATAATCATTTTCATAAGAGGCTGGACAAAGAGGAGGAAATGTGCTGTAATCAGCTTTCATTCTTTTTGTAGGCTTTGTACTCAACTGTGGGACCACTTTTTAAAAGGGAATTTACACCTTTCGAGTGCCTAGGTAAAAGAGGTTGTTTTCACTTATTAGCATTAAATTTTCTCCCCAACTCCCTCCAAGAAGACCTAAATCAGAAAAATAAGGAAAAAAAAAAAAACTTTGAAAAAACACATTTCTATAAGCAGCAGGCTCTTAACCATGTTTACTGGGTCACACGACCAAATGTTTACATCACTGTGGTTCTAAGTATCCTGAGAAGTACCATACTTAATATTCCATTCTGAACTTGCTTTGCAATAGGTCTAACTAGCACTGTTGCCACTCTTTGGGTGAGATCCCAGAGAGGAATTGCAGGATAGCAACTGAAATCAACCTACTCCACTGGCTATTCATACTCTACCAAAGCCGATAGTGAGGTAAAGCTTAATACCTGCATTGCTCTTGGCTGAAGCTCTCATTATTTCAAAAGGTCCTGAAGCCCAATGGGCATATGTGCTTATTCTGAGACTGGGGGTGGATAAAGGAATTACAGGTAATCCCAGCCTAACATTTCCCTGCAAGCTTGGAAGCCTGCTGTTCTGAAAGAGGTATTGATTCCAGCCCTTCATGAGATGCTTAGGCAGAAGCTGCAGGCCCTTGGAGACATCTGATCACAAAACCCTTGTCTTCAATCCATCTCAGATATTCCATGTGCGGACCTAAGTTCCAGATCTTTCTTCTGTCCTGAACTTGGTACATCTTATGGGCATCCTTCAGGGCTCAAGGCAAAAACCTTGGTGTTACATCCCATTCCTTCTTTATCTTATTCCCCAGATTCAGCAGCAAATTCTAGCCCGTACCATCACAACAGATCCAGAATCTGACTACTTCTTCCCCATTTCCACCTGCTACCACTCTGGCCTAAGTCACCATCAGCTCTCCTAGGGACTGCTGTATCTGTCTCCTAACCTGACTCGCTGATCCACCTTCCCCTCCTCCCATCTAATACCAACACAGCGGCCAGTGATCTTATTAATACATAAGTCAGATCATGTCACTCACTTGCCTAAAGCCCTTCAACAGTATCCTTCAACATTCAGAGGAAACGCCAAAGACCTAGAAAATAGTCTACAAGCCCCAACACATCTGCTCCCTGCCCCCAACTACCTCCCTGATCGCAGCTCCCACTTCTCTCGGCGTTGATCCCACTACGTAAGTCACATGAGCCACCTGGCTGTCCCTCATCACGTCAAGCATTTTCCTGTTGTTCTATCTAGAGTAACAAGTAACCCCTCACCTCCCTGAGGTTGTTACTCAAGTGTCAGTTTTTCAATGCCCTGCCACTCAAATTGCACCCTTATCCCAATGTGCTTTCTTCCTCAATTTACTTTTTCCTCCATAGCACTCACCTTCCAATATTTTAACATATTTATTTATTGTCTGTTGTCTACTCACCGTTGCCACTGAAATGTGAACCCTATAAGGACAGGGATACATCTGTTATGTGGGTTGCTATATATACGCAGATTAATAAATATTTTAACAAATATAAACAATGTAGTCTTAGTTTAAAATAGAGTTTTTAATAACTTTATTGAGGTATAATACATATACTTAAATTCAACCATTTCAAGTATACAATTTTTTTTTTAAGTAAACTTACAGAGTTGTACAACTAAAACCACAATCCAGTTTCAGACCACTTCCATTACATCACATGATCTGGAGAGGAATTTTTAGCTGGAAATCTACCTACGTTACCCATCTCCTCCTGTGTTATACAATGCAGTCAAACTTCTAGAAACATGGTTTGTGAAGTAACCTGCTCATGGACTACTGGTACTCATCAATCTAAAACTTCCTCTGTGGCTCACTGAGGAGACAGGGACAATGGTGGCAGGAGTTCTGGAAAGTGCTCATTGGCGTGAGCCCTCCCAGAGTCCGCCATCAGCCCCACCAAAGAGCCTGTGGGCTCCAGTGCTGGGTAGCCTCAGGCCAAACAACCAACAAGGTGGGAACACAGCCCTACCCATTGGCAGACAAGCAGATTAAAGTTTTACTGAGCTCCGCCCACCAAATCAGATTAAAGTCTACTGAGCTCTGCCCACCCAGCCCTACCCATCATCAGTCCCTCCCATCAAGAAGCACCCACGAATCTCCTAGACAGCTTCCTCCACAAGAGGGCAGACAGCAGAATCAAGCAGTATCAGCAATATTTCATTTTGTGGAACTGAAAACCACAGTCACATAAAGAGAAAATGAAAAGGCAGAAGACTTTGTACCAGATGAAGGAACAAGATAAAACCCCAGAAAAACAGCTAAATGAAGAGGAGATAGGCACCCTTCCAGAAAAAGAATTAATAATGATGGCGAAGATGATCCAGGACTTTGAAAAAAGACTGGATGCAACGATCAAAAAGTTGCAAGAAAAGTTTACCAAAGACCTAGAAGAATTAAAGAACAAACAAACAGAGATATGCAACACAATAACGGAAATGAAAAATACACTGGAAGGAACCAACAGCAGAATAACTGAGGCAGAAGGGCGAATAAGTGACCTGGAAGACAGATTGGTGATAATCACTGATGCGGAAAAGAAGAAAGAAAAAAGAATGAAAAGAACTGAAGACAGCCTAAGAGGCCTCTGGGACAATGTTAAACGCACCAACATTCACATTACAGGGGTCCCAGAAGGAGGAGAGAGAGAGAAAGGACCAAGAAAATATTGGAAGAGATTATAGTTGAAAACTTCCCTAACATGGGAAAGGAAATAGCTACCCAAGTGCAGGAAGCACAGAGAGTCCCAGGCAGGATAAACCCAAGGAGAAACACGCCAAGACATATAGTAGTCAAATTGACAAAAATTAAAGACAGAGAAAAGTTATTAAAAGCAACAAGGGAAAAACGACAAACAACATACAAGGGAACTCCCATAAGGTGAACAGCTGATTTCTCAGCAGAAACTCTGCAAGCCAAAAGGGACTGGCATGATATATTTAAAGTGATGAAAGGGAAGAATCTACAACCAAGAATACTCTACCGAGCAAAGATCTCATTCAAAGCCGACAAGAGAAATCAAAAGCTTTACAGACAAGCAACAGCTAGGAGAACTCAGCACCACCAAACCAGCCCTATAACAAATGCTAAAGGAACTTCTCTAAACGGGAAACATAAGAGAAGAAAAGGACCTAAAACTTCCTTTCGTTTCAAAATGCAAATTTTTTTTTTTGTTCATACCCAGTACCCAGCACACTGAAATCAATGGAAATAAGATAAGTAGAATTTGAAGCCTGGTCTCTAACCAGAAACATGGATAGCATACACAGGGAATCAACATAGAAACACTGATTTCCTAATATCACCTCTACCAGATGGGAAAAAAGATTTTCTCCACTCAATGGCTGGATATAGTCCCAATGGGATCGTGTTCCTCAACTGTCCTTTACTTGGATACAGTCAGCTCTGTCCTTCTATGATCGAGAGCCTACAATTAGCAACCTTCGCTTTTGGAAACCAAGTACCCCTTGAAACTACCACACCCTAATATTCAAGCCACCTTGGCAGTTTAATGAACTAATGACAGAACAGAAAATAAAAAGTTAATCATTACAGCACTGTTAACCTCAGGGTTTCAGCATACTTCAGGAGATTTAGCATAAGTGGCAGGTATAACTGCCCATACTTGAGCTAACTTGACACAAATTCCTCTACTGAATGTTCTCCTCCTAACCTGCCACTGCAGTCCTACCAAGTTCAAAGCCAAGAATTAAATATGACTTTCAGATGCAGGTTCAGATACCAGAATTTTCAGGGAGAGTTCAAGATAGATTCTGAACAGCCACCTTAAAAAAATCACAATTAAGACACCACTACTGGGACTTCCCTGGTGGCACAGTGGTTAAGACATTGTGCTTCCAATGCAGGGGGCCTGGGTTCGATCCCTGGCCAGGGAACTAGATCCCACATGCATGCCACAACTGAGAGTTCATATGCCAAAACTAAGGAGCCCCACGTGCTGCAACTAAGGAGCCAGCGAGTCACAACTAAGGAGCCCACCTGCCTTAGTTGTGCTGCAACTAAGACCCGGTGCAACCAAATAAAGTAATAAGTGAATGAATAAATAAATAATTTTTTAAAAAGACACCACTACTAATCCACCTTTATTAGTTATGTCAAACAACTTCCCTCTAATTCCAAAGGTGCTTTTTCCCTTGCATTTATTTACGTAAATTTGTGACACATTAACAACAAAAATTTCCAGGCAAAACACATTGGGTGTCTGCTTTTTCAAGTATTACTTATTATTCGCAGCAGATGAAGCTATTAAATTAGCTTCCAAAAAGTAGCAAACATTAACACCGAATATGAAGATAAGGCAACTGTGTTTTTTTCAGGCCTCTTTACACAGAGATATTCCCCTCTGCTTGTTGAATTTCTTTATCGGTAATTTTTTAAAACAAGGGAAAAAGGAAAACTCCTTAAGTATGGTCTTCTCCCTAACTCTAAAACACAGACAGAAGTCAGGAGGTTACAAAGGAGTTAAAATCATTCTTTCCTTTTCTTCAGGGGAGATGGAGTTTCTCAACACCATCTCAAAAGTCACCCAGATACCCTGTGCTAGTGAATCAAACTACCTTGAATTGACGATATAAACACAAGCAATTGGGAGATACAGCTCACACAGTTCAATAAAAAAGGTGGCATTTCAGCATTTCATTAACTTGCTTAAGAAATTTACGACTAAAGTCAAACGAACAACTATCCACGCGAAAAAGAAATGATAGGAATCCACCTATGGCTGGAGATAGATCAGCCTCAAAATTACCCCATGCTTACTTTGAAATATTATTTCAAAAACAACCTCGCTGGTTTCACATTAATTTGCAAGCCCATGTAAATAAATCTATCCTATGTATGTAACAGAGAAGGCACATGGGCAATCCATCTCCTCATTTCCAAGGAGAAAAACATTATCCCTGTATCTCTCCTCCCCCATCACAGCCATGAGGCACGCGGGGCCAGGTGCTTTGCTCCCCAGGTTGGCCATGTGCAGGCAGAAGATGCCGCACGCTTTAGTTCTGAACGGCCAGATGTGCTCACCAGGGTCCACAAAGCACACGCAAGATGGAGGAAATGAAGGACACTGAGTCTGCAGTGTATTTACGGAAAACTCATTCTAAATGCTGTAGTTTCCAAAGCCCAGACTCATTTCACCTCCTCACTGTGTTCCCTGATCACTAACCAATTTGCCCACGTCCTGCTCCTCTAAATGAAGCCTCCCCCATCTTCTTCAATCCTTTCTCTGAGAAAGATAACTTGAATTACACAATTCAGTACTGGACTCCTGTGTGCCCAACTGTTATTTTTTATTTCATGTGTTTAATTAAAATCCCCAAGAAGAACAATTAATTCACTCGCAACACACTGATAATCATTTACTGCCTCTATTACGCATTCACTGATGCAAATATCCATTCAAGGTCTTTCTTTCTCAGGGCTCATTTTTTACTGAGCTCTGCATCAGGGTACACTGGAACTTTGTGCAGGGACGAGGTTCTCTGCCCCAATGGCTAACACATTCTTGTGCCCGTAACTACTGCCATAGTAGTTATACTCTGTGGCTGCCACTACTGACCACGAATGAACCATTCACTGAACCAGGCAACTGGCCTTTAATCTTTCATTTCACTTCTCATCAAATATAGTTATCACGTTCCCATTATAGAGATGGTGAAAATGATACACGGAGAAGTCACATGGAGTGGGAATACAAATTCTGGTTAATCTAAGACTCGTTTGTACTCTTAGTTTTAATCATACATGACATCTACTTTTCAATAAAATGTGTGCAGAACAGATGCCCTGTCTCAGAAGAACTGCAGGGTTTAAATGAGGGTAGGTTATGAGACTAATTACCCTACAAATGTTATTTAAGGTGGGTTAATTTTGTGACCATACCTTTGCTTCTTAAAACTTATAATCGATGAAATAGCACCATCGATCCCAGGAAGTAGCATCACATCATCATCCTTCACCATGTCCTCCCTCACCAGCCATTCAACAGGTAAGGAAAGCAAAGTTGAGAGGGCTTAAATGAACAGCCCAAAGGCAACTCAAACATGGCAGCACCTTGATTTTACCAGGTTCAGAATCTTTATCAAACAGATCTTCTCACACAATAAAACTATCACTGATTAGAGCATAAGGGTAGACATACCCTTAGACAATGCCAAAGGCACCAAAACATACCACAAACATTTTGGAGAGAATTCTTATGTACTCCATGCTTTGACAGTTTTCACATTTAAGCCTAGTGGGTCTATATGTGGGAATCTAAGAGCCTATTTAGTAAAGGAAAAGGCTTATGCACCCAGACAGGCTTCATATCCTGATTCTTAATGCCAAAGAGGAAGAACTAACTTACTGTCCCAACAATGAGAGGCTGTATCCACTTGGTGGAATATAACATAGCTCTGAAACATAGCTGGGAAGACCATTCAACAAGGGAAATGATTATCAAAAGGAGAAAAAACAGAATATGAAGTTAAATACCCACCACGATTATGTGAACAACCACAACGACAAAGGTTTGATAAAATAACATTTATTACATTTAAGGGTTCAGGCCATTTTAATCATTAGCTAAATGGGGTACCTGCTTAGGATCAAAATGGCATCAGCCATTTAGCTTTATGCCAGAAACAATTATTTCATGGGAGAATAAGGTGTCATTGTGGCAGAATTTCTTCTCATTCAAATTCAACTTCCAATAAGGCGTGCTTGATACATTAACACATACATTCCCCACAGAAGATCATGATATTATATCGAATGTTAGTCATATAGCATTTTCATTGTTATTTGAAATCCCTTTGACATGCTCACCACAGAAAAATCTAAAAGCCATTTTTATGTATACAAATACACACGTGTTCATAAACACAGACAATCTTTTGTTTATATAAGCATCTTTCAATACATCTATTGACTTTGACCCAAGAACTCCACTTCAAAGAATATTTTCCTACAACATTAGTTGGAGATAAATACATTGACTCTCTTAACCAATATGGAAAGCATTTGTTTAAACTGGCTAAATTCACGGTCACTGTTAGGCTGCAGTCACATGCACTAAATCCAGGAGAATGTCACTCATTTCTGATCAGAAGTCTGTAATTGTCAATTAAAATATCATTAGTCCTTTTTCATTTTTAAACTATATACCTTCCCTTCCCAGTAAGGGAATGAATTTAAACATCTAAAATGCAGCTTAGGGCTTTGACACATTACTAACATTTGAAATGAGGCTTGAGACCAGTCCTACGGTGGGTTAATATTTCTCACCACTTCTGACAAGTAGAGCGAAGATTAGGGAGTTGAAAAGGCGGAGATGAATTGAAGGTCTTACTGATAAAATGAGTAATAATAAAATTTTTTCTAACGGAGGTTTTTAACACTCCATTCTGCCTAGTTTGTTAAAAAGGCTTTGCAGTTCAATGTGAGAAATCAAATCACAGACAATCGGAAGTCCCCACTGACAAGGCGCTTTTCCCCACCAGAAATGTGGATACGGGTCAGCGGTGGACACCTGTGGCAGGCCTTGCGTCTAGTGTCCTAGTGGCCCAGGTCAGGCCTGGGCTCTGGGTCACATGCGAAAATCACAGCAGAAGAGACACTTCTTCGAGGAATTCTTCCTTGGTCCCCTACTCTAGGTCCGTTGACTTTGTCATAAGCTGGTGAAAACCACCCTGCTTTCCTTTGGGACCACCGGTCTTAGTTTCACGCATCCTCTTGAAAGAATTTAAGCCCACGTTATTTGTGACAACCACCTCCCACCAGCCCCACTCTAAGTGTCGTGGCAGCCCTCACAAATAGGTAGTCAAGACCCTTGCCTGTGGACCTCCCCCACGGTCGCCTAAATATACTTACAAGCTAATGAGTAAAAGCAAAATGCCTGCTACGCCAATATCACTGTGAGACAAGCCCTGCTGGCGTCAACTCCCACCCGGGCTATCGTGGCTAAATCTCATACAGAAATTCTAGAGCCACCTCTCCATTTTGCTCTCCATTATTTCCAGAGAAGACAGCAAAAATAGCTGGCACACCACTGGCACCCAATACATTTTTCTTGAGTGAAGAAAGTGAGAAACAAACTAATAAATGAATGGGAACGAAGTCAGGGACTCTACTCCTCAGAACGCATGTTTTTTCATGCGGAATTGATGTGGCATTATAAATACTGAATCCCTGTCATATAACTCTACCAGTGCCACCAGAAGTCAACCTCACATCAGCACACCTACTCAAAACGATGGTTTGGTTCACAGGCTCAACACTCCATCAGAACAAGGCCATACCCGGCCTTCTTGACATGCCCCATTCCCTAGTCATCAAGATGGCTCATTAACAGCCCAACCTCGGGTGTCTCAAGCAATGTCTCATCCTCCTATCACTGGGGGCTGCCCGTTTGCAGCACTGCCCGCTGTGCACACAGGTAATTACCTTGCAATGCTCCACTGGCTCTGACACATCCCATGGCATCAGAAAATTCACCAGCAGGTAGTTAAGCATGCAAGCCGCTTCCCAAGTTAAACTCAATAACCAAATATCACATGTAAGTGTCAGTCAATATGGAAGACCTCGTTGTCACGCAAGTCACGTGTCAGGTGAGGAGGCATGGTAACTATGGTTGAATCTCATTCGTTTGAACTCCATTAACTTGGATCCTGCAGCGATGCAGACAGAGCTGGAATAAAGACTTGCTTTTTGCTATGGAAGAAAGGTTTGCTTTGAATCCTGAAAATAAAACTGTATGGATCAGGTCCAACTAGATAACAAGTTCAATAAGGAAAGGAGCTACACATAGCCTAAGGATAAGGATCATGAATTCTAGAGCCAGACCACCAAATCTCACCTTTGCCACTTGGTAGGTAAATGACCGTGGGCAGGTGACTTAAATTCTCTGCTCTTCAGTTTTCTTGTTTGTAAATGCGTGTAATAGTACCTAACCCACAGCACTATAATGAAGTGTTTTAAATGATGCCTTGCAAACCATGAGCATACTATCTACAAAGTATTAACTGTTAGTACCCTGAGCATTATTCTTACCCAATACCGAGCACACAGTGGGCCCCCAAGATGACTGAGCAAACCTAAAACTGTTTCTGCAGGTACTTTAGAAGGAGCCCACTTACAAACAACTCATACATTCTCTACTCATGAATACGGGCCCGTCTTAAGTGTTAAATTAACACTGTGCTTAGTCCAGATTCTTTACTAACGACACAATTAGTTCACTTGAGTTGGATTTTTTTTTTTAATACAAAAGGCTGAATAATTCCGTGAGACACTCATCTAGACTGCATTTGCTTCTAAAATTCTAGGTCAATGAAATGAGAGGCGATGAAATGACAATAGTGTGGGTTGGAACTATCCAGCGACTCATCAAAAAGGTTTTTAAAAAGCAGAGAGAACAAAGCCTTAAGCTCAGGCTGAGCCATGCGTGTAAAGCCGTGACACAACAAGCACGGACAAAGGAACCACGATAAAGAGGGGAAAAAAGAGGCTGAGGCAATAAAGACAAGAGGAGACTCACATCAGTGGAGAATGACTGGCGTCACAGGCGCCTGGAGAAACGCGGAGCAGGTCGTATCACTTTCCCTTGCGGTGAAGGGCAGTTTAGCCCTTTGGAATTCAACACGGGGGGACCTGGGGTTCTGAGCTCCAGCTAACACTTTGCTATGGCAGATGCAGTGGGGGTGGGTCATGAACTCATACCCCCCCCCCAATAAATAAATACATACACGTGACACTGTTGCACAAGAGTGGACACCCGGGGAGGGGGGGGCCATCAAGAAATTCCCCAAATGTACAAAAAAAAGGATCTTCCCCTTGATATTCTTGATATTTCCCACCTTTCCCACTTTATACCCCAGTGACGATTACGGATTAATTTCATCCTCTCTATGTCACGGTTTATGTTATAAAGCCATTCTGCCAATATCTTTGGGCAAGTCTCCAAACCACTCTAGTGATGACAGAATAAAACTGTCCTCTCTGTCCCATCGACTTAGGTTTATATTCCTGAGAAGATCACACGTTAACTCTTATGGTCTACTCCTTCTGAAGCAGAAGGCACATGCTTGTTTCCCCGCTAGTTACACGTTCCTGGGTGCGCTCCATGAGCTACCGTTGCTGAAGCGCTGTAGACAATGCTATTTTTCGAGCATAAGTAAGATCACAACATTCATGTATTCATATGCTTGTTTACGGTCTCTCCCCTCCATCTCCCAGTTGCAAGATGAGCACTGTAAATGCATGGGTCTCGTCTGACAAGTTAGTTCTCTGTGTTATCCTAGCTTCTAGAACAGTGCCCGATACATTAGAAAAAATGCTAACTAAAAATGAGACATATAGGATTTATTAAATATGTGGCTTACTGATTAATCAAGAAATAGGTTCACCAATTTTGACTATACTTAACAAAAGTCTGTGTCTGTTCTTCAGAAAGGCTTGATTGCGAATATGAGAAATGAACCTTGAAGTTAAGAAGTTCCCTATATGCGCACCACTCGACTCTCACCATCCCCATTTCACAGATGAGGAAAGCTGTGCTCAGAGAAAATTAACGACATTCATTTAAGCTATGCAGTTTGAGAAGCAAAGCTGAGGTTTCCGAACCACGTGTACCTGATTCAAATTGCAGTTCTCTAACGTACTTGGGAAGAGTTGATTCCCTTCTATCTGAAGGGATAAAATTAATATACCCCTTTTAGACATTCTATTATCCCAATCTTGTCTTAAGAGTCAACACAGCTGTCAACGGTCTTCCACAACGTTAAACATACTTGTAGAGACACATCCCTCTCACCATGCATTTTGTAATCAGGCTTAGAGACGCTCAGGGCACTTAAAAGCTTAAGGTGTCAGATCTGTTTGAAGCACATAAATCAACACACAGGCAACCAAACTCTAAAATCCAAACCAGTCCCCAGACAAAAATGCTTCTAGGTTCACGGGAGATCATTTAACGCAGGGAGTGGAGCTGGGTGTGTAACAGGGAAGGGTGGGGACTGTGGAGAATTTCAAGCCACAAGCTCTGCCCCAAATAGTGCTTCTCAAAGTCTAGCTATGTGGCATCACCAGAACAGCTTGATAAAAGTCTCAGAATTTCAAGTTTAGAAGCCTTGGAAATGTGTGTTTTTTACAAGTTCCCAGGTGATACTTATGCTGCTGGTCCAGGGACCACACTTGGAGAACAACTTGTCTAAAGGGAGGAACTTCCATTCAGCTCCAGCCCATTGTTGAAACTGAGAAACAGAGACCCAGAAAAACCTTAATATCTTTCAAGCAGGACTGTCCTTTCCCACTTCAATTTTTTTATCTTTAAAATTGTGTGCAGATCAAACAGAACAAAACTTCAACCAAGAGTGTCTAACCCTTGAGAAATATGTGCCTAAAAGTTATTATTTAGGGGACGAAACAAAGCATTCAGGCACATTTCCCCCTGAGAAAACAAACCCAATCTGACGTGGGTAATAAAGTGACGTGAAATGGTTTATTTCTGCTTTGCTTAGGCAAGCACATTTAAGATGGATATCAAGATGTCCATGTGTACCTCAGCCATAAGCAGTCCCCACTGCTGAGGGACAATGGCGCCCGGGGCAGTCCCCACAGTCAACCTTTAAAGATATCATTCGGAAACAGTAAGGAAAGCTAAATTCAAAGCAATAAGTAAAAAATGCATGCATAGCTATAAATATTTACCTACTTCCTGGCCCCTTCCAGGTAACATCTGTGCCTCCTTTTAAGGATTTCCCAGAGAGATGAAGATGATGACGGTGGTGGTGACACCAAAGTTTACACAACATTTAACTGTCTGGCTTTGTGTTGACAGCACCTATCATCTGACTGAATCTATAACTAGATCCCTGCACAGACAGTATTATTATTATCCCTGTCTTGTAAATGAAAAAATAGAGGCCAATGGATTAACTACTTTATCCAAGATAATAAAGCTGATCAGTGAAGAGGTTGGGATTTGAAACCAGCCTGCAATGTGCAAGCCACACCACTAGCTGCCCTTAACTGTAAGAGTTTAGAAGCTGGGGTACCTGAGTATGGGAGACACTCGTCAGGACATAGGGATGTGTGATACCTCCCAAGTCCCACTACAAAGCCGTTATTTCTCACTAGCAAAAGCAATAGGCCAAAACCATCGCATCCTCTAATCCAGAAGCGAGGGAGGCAAAACTGCTTACCTTGCTCATCACAAATAAAGCCACTCTTGTCATATCTAGACGATTAGTCCTGCATGTGGGAAGCAAAAACAATGACTCTAGTTGGCTGTCAAGCGAAGTATATTAAATTTCTGGTTCCTGAGACAGATCCCATTGATCTGTTTTACTTAGACTTAAGTCTCTAGAGTTGACTTCATAACTTAAGTTTATGACTTTATCAAATGATGCAGAAAAACAACCCCAAAAGCTAAATGATTATATTACACACATTATAGAGTGCCATGTTCATGGCAGGGCAGCTGACTACACAAATGCGGAATTCATCACCCTGATACAGACGGCCTAACGCAGGGGTTCAGTTTCAGCTGTTCTAGAAGAGGCCGCGTCGCACCTCCGGGAGACGTGTGCCAGCCAGACAACTGCATGTTAAAGCGATGTTTATGGGACTCCCAGCGTAGGCCAAACACTGGGATCCAAGGTGAACAAAGCAGAGATGGCCTAAGCCTTCAAGAGCTTGCTTTCCCGCAGGGGAGAAAGGCACTGAACAAGTAACCAAGCACCTCCATATGTAACTGAACCTTATGAGAAAGAACCTGAAAGGACTGAACGTGAAGTAAAACTCCAGGGGGGACTCCATGCAGTACAGGGCCTCCTGAGGAGGTGACATGTAAGCTGAGCCCCGAGGGACAAATAACGATGGGGGGGTGGTATTCTGGGCACAGGGAAGAGTGTGGACAGAGCTGCAATGCAGAAGACAAACGGAAGAGCAGCACAGAAAGCTGGGGGCGCCAGGGCAGGCATCGGCCCAAGCAGATACGAGATGAACGATCTGTGTGTTTCCCTACAACTGGAAAGAAAAGCAAGGTCGTTCCAGGCTCCAGCGGTCTAGGAAGTAAAAAAATCTACAGACAGCCACCAGCTGACGGAGGCTGAGATCATGGCAGAGGAGCACCGTCCGTTCAAGAGGCAGACAGACAGACCGTGAGTCAGACAGTGGGGTACCCAGGTCTTCCCCCTGAACGGTCCCTTTCCCATCCTGAGTCCTGGCTGCATCTACCTCCCAGCCTTGTGTGTGAGGGACACACTTGTATCCTAATAGATTCCTGCCTTTGCCCAGAGAAAGCGGATGTGGATTTTCATTCTTGCCACCCAATGATCCTTGACGGGTATGATGAGGATTCTGAGCGCACTCAGTCCAGGAAATTTGACTATCTCCAATTTAACAAGTGATCATCAAGCGCATATTCTGTGTTCTGCAGAGCGACGCAAAGATGAGTCAGAGTCAGTGTCTGTCTCTGAAGACTGTACCATGAAGTAGGGAGACAATCATAAACTTACTCAGGGCAGGCTCATGAAAGAAAGCAACCAAGGAAAAACCCGCAACTATGGAAGCACCCAAAGGAGGGCTATTAATTTAAGCTAAGAGAATCAAGGATGGCTTCATAGGAGAGGTAGCATAAAGAACCCTTGACCCTCATCTGTCCTCAAATACAGGTCACATTACTAGGTGGCTATTCTTATACCAGATTCAAGAAAATTCCTTAAATGTTAGTAACCAGCCCAATGGCATGCAGGAATAAAATAATAATAATGAAGTCTACAGTGGTTTGCTTGGGGGAATGGAAAGTGTATCCAACAAACCAACAAAACACATAAACCTTATTAAGACAAATCCTCTAAGCCAGATAACGAAAGGAAAGTACAAGAGTCACAGATTATTAACTGGCTCCAGACATCTGCTTTCAGATTAAGAAAGAGGTGGCCAAACCACCTAAGCGCCATTGTTCCAGCCCAAAGACCCTATCTGAGGCTCTCAGGTGGGGGTGATTCAGTAGTGCAAAACTGGTTGCTGAAAACCAGTTAAAATGGAATTGCATGAAAATGGGGCCCCTTAACAAACAGATGCAGCAGAAACAAAACAAAACAAAACAAAAACAAAATTGCCTGCAATGGGCAGGATGCAACTCTTCTGACTGCTTGCGCTCTAGGAAAACGCAGAGTGAATTTCTTCCATCTTCTGATAGAGGAGCCACTGACTGCTACCTGCACTAAGAGAGGAGACAGGCATCGTGTGGTAAGGCTAATGATTACCTAATTGTTCCTGGGATGGGAAAGAATTGGCAATTACCTGCCCCAGGAGACTTATGTTCAGTGATTCCATGTTTGCATGCTCTCCGTAAAAATGCTGCATCCAAGTCCATAAATTTGTGGAGTGCATTATACAGCACACTGCATCATTCACCTAGAACTGCACAGCCAAAGAAGCAGAGCAGATGGCAACTGAGAAAGAAATATTGATCACCGTGAATAATTTTTACTAAAAAGCATTTAAAAACTGGATTTTAAAATATTTCAAAATAATGTATTCACTGTGGTCTCACTGTTTTACATTTCTGTTTATAAATATTTACAATGCACTACCTTCATAAAATAATTATTATTCAGTGTTCACAGTAAAGAGAAAGGCATCGGAGACTGACTGTTTGCGAGGATGCCTCTACTAATCTGTGTGACAATATTTTAATTTAGCATTAATTTTCAAGTCTTCCCAGTTAAACACACACGGCTTTATCTGCTCTCTGTTTCAGGGGATATTTATAGACCAAACAACATGCATCATGGTACTAGTTTTTATTTGTGGTGATTTAGTAATGCGAGGGAGAGACTTCAAGTTAGTATTAATGTGGAATACTAACAAGTTTTCAACCCAATTTCCTATATGCCTTAAACAAGTCAACAGAGTAAAAGAAGCAAATCATAGGGATGGGTATGACAGAAAACAATTTCATTCATGAATGTTTGGAAGGAGTAAGAGATGCACTGAGGTACTATTCCAGGACAAAGAAAGATAGCTAAAATAGCCAATAACTAAAAACCCCGCCTGGGTGTCATATAACTAGTCTCATCAGAAATGTCACTGCATCCTGACACGGCTCTGAAGATAAAGGTGGCTCTTTCACACTCTTCCACTGCTGACAAACAAAAATCTCAACATGTGCATATGGAAGTCCTAGTATTTCGTTTTCACAGACCAATAACAATCCTTTTTGCCCCACGACATCGTCCTTAGGTTATTTCAAATTCCCACATTCAGTCTCTAGATTGAGTGCCTGGAACATCCATTGAGTTGAATACTGAACCGACGTTTAGAACAGAAACTGGTAAGTCATCAGTCTTTTACAGATATCTCGAAATTAACCAGACTATGATCCACTAGACCCTCGTTAAATATAGTTTCAATAAATAGTGACATTGAGGGACAAAGATGTTAAGTCTAACCAAAAGTTGCAGCAAAAATGTTCCGAGTTGCTTTTGCATATAGCTGGATTTCTTTCCTGTAGAACAAATGTATGAGTACCCAGTGACCACATAATGTACGTATACACTCACATGAGGACTTGGTGTCATGGTTATATAAGCAATGTAAATAATTCATGGAACAAAAATTAAAAATAATTCCTCATGGCACTGTTCGGAGGACAGCAATCACGTTTGTGAGAAATAAAGACACAGAAGATAACTCTACGGCAGAAAATTCCATTTTTCGATACACACATTTCATTAAATTCATACACTCTTTCATTTTCAGGTTAAACTAAGAGGTTCGTATCTATTCCTTTCCCAAGAAATAATGAACTTGGCAACTCTGTCTCTGAAATTGAAATTCTGTTCTCTAACGAGCATAACATTATACGGTGTTACCTATTCTAGGAGTGAAGAAAAAAACAAGAATTCTGGGACACTCCACAGTGACATGAAGCAAAATGTTTTTATATTATTTCAGACAATATTAAAATCATCTATTGTTAAAGGAGAACTTTCTCAAGCACATTTGTATATACCTACAGATATGTGTGTGCTTACAAATGCTCCTATTTCAGTGGAACTGATACATAATGTATATCTTGGATTCTCCAGAGTAACACAGTATGATAACCACTAAACACACTCCCCTGCCAAAGTAAACTTAAGACAAGAATATTTTTAATAATGGGTAACTGTAGGGGAATCTGACATTTTGTTATAATTGAGCAGGCAGGTTTCTAGCCAGATACCTATACTGTTCAAATTCCAAACATACATATAAATAGATTTAAGCTATAGTTGTACTTTTAAGCCGTCTTCTTCCTGGTGCCTAATTCACATACATTTATATAGATGTTCATACATTTTTCCTAAATCTAAAATGAGACAGCATAGTGTTGCAGGTTATAAATATTATTTTAAAATTAAAAACAATTTGAACACTACCATCATCATTAGCTAATGGTTTTCCTCTTCCTCAGGGACAATAAAAGCATTAAAATTCAATTTATACAACATTTACTTCTCATAAAAAATGGCCATTAACATTTTCAGTTAAAAACATCTACCATCCTACTGAGTCACAAATAATAAAGAATTGGTCTCAGTGATGAAGGTCTGAAAAAGACTAAAATAGAAAAAAGATAATACTAAAGTTCAAGGATATGACATATATACACAGATACAGAGCAGTCAGTAATTCTTATCCATCAGGTTTTCAGCCTAAACCACAGCTTACATCTAAGACCTAGCATGGGGGTTAATGTTAGATTAATTGCTGGAAGATGTCATTATGTATGGTCATTAAACTGAAATAATACTCTATGATTATAGCAATGTATCACAAGTTGATTCAACCAGACTATTATTAGGGCCATTTCCCAGGATATGTTGGTGTTGTTCAATCAAACTCTGACATATGCATCCCTTTCATCAGAATTGATTTCTCTTCAGCATCTCCTTTCCCATCTGATTTGTTAAGCCCTCCACTCCACATCTCACTGAGATGTCCTCTCCTGTACATCTCCTGATCCTTCTACTTTATGATGCAGTACTCTCATAATTTCACCACAAAATATTTCCAGTGGACCTCTGCTACATCTTAGCTCAAGAAAGAATAACGGATGTAATTTGGGATTTCATAAGGGATAAATGAAAGTATCTTACAAGTGCCATCTCTGAAAAATCATCATCTTAAATTCTCCCCCTTGTCTCTGTTCAACCCGGCTCCACTCTCCAATCTCGTCTGCCCAAAATGTGCCATTTTTCAGGGCTGTAAGAAACATCCCCCCATGAATCTCTGCAGGTCCCAACTGCTTACTTCATTAAATAGAAAAGCTCTACAAGCCAACCCCGCTTTTATTTATCGTTTTATCTTACATAGACCATCCGGGTGATGGAAGCAGATGGTATTTAGAGCTTTTCCCAGTCCTGAGAGTCAGAGATCCTATGAAGCAACACCCTTGCCTGCCTGGACTCTGTCAACACTACATTCATCTGTAAATAAACGTGTGCAAATTTACCACTGATAGGTTTCCCAGGACATCATCACTCTGGGTTATACAAAATGAGCCTCAAGCAGGAGAAGTTTAGTAGGGATTTAAGCATACATTCACATCCAGGCAATGGATCAGTACAACTGTTGGGGGAGGGGCGATGGAAAGCTGGGCATGGAGAGGATCTAGGTGCTTAAGTAGCACAAAATAGGAAACCAAGCTGAAGAGCATCAAAACTCCCCTCCAATGGGGAGGGTGTCACCCTTTAGGGAGACAAACTGGAAGGGAAATGAGCCCACCCTCTCTCCAGAGTTCCAACCCATCACTCTTTGTCTAGGGAGCGCTAAATACAGTAGTTGGCTTACAACTTGGCCTCGCACAGGAAACAGACACATTTCAAAATTCAGAATCACACGAGGAAAGTCACCATATGAACAGGTTGCAATATGTGAGAGAGAAGCAGATCCGTGCATCACTTCCTCTGGAGTATATGTGCTTTAGGATGAAGGGGCTGGTGGAACCAGAGTTACTATTTACACGGATGGTCTTTGTTTCCTTTCCCCTCACTCTCACTCAGCGTAGGTGAATTTGTTAAGAGAGTGTAAGGTGCATCTCCACAGTCCTTCTACACTGGAGGAGAAAGTACAGCAGTGAGCCTCAGGGCTAGAATTTATGTTCATTAGAAGAGCAGCAGGGAAGGCGCCCAGCCTGTAGGAAGACTCTCCCCTCCCCCACAAAATAACCACAACAATCATTTTTATTACACTGCTTAATTGCCATTGCAATACCCAACATCAATTTACTAGGGTGCCCTTAGTAAACCCTTAGAAGTGATGCTTGGTATTCAGAGGCACTCACATTCCTACAGAGGCACTGACACTACGGATTCTGCCTGGGGTCTGGAGGGGTTTTTTAAGAGAAGTTTTAGACTCACAGCTAACTGTGAGGAAGGTACAGAGATTTCCCATTTGTCCCGTCCCCACACATGCATCGCCTCTCCCACTATCAACATCACCCACCAGAGGGGTGCATTTGTTACAACTGACGAACCTACACTACTGACACATCACAATCCCTCACAGTCCATAGTTTACATTAGGGCTCACTCTTGGTGCTGTACAGTCTGTGGGTTTGAACAAATGCATAATAACATGTATCCATCTCTACAGTAGCACACAGAGTAGTTTCACTGCCCTAAAAATCCTCTGTGCTCCATCTATTCATCCCTTCCCCACCCTCCAACCTCTGGCAACCACTGATCTTTCTTTTTACTCTATCTATAGTTTTGCCTTTTCCAGAAAGTTATATAGTTGGAATCCTACAGTATGTAGCCTTTTCAGATTAAGCCCAGGTTTTTGCATACCAAAGAAAAAAGTCAACACGAAGAAGCCTTACCCTCAGTTCCTTTTCTATGCATTCCTTTTGCCTGAATGCCTATGCCAGTACCTCTTTTCCTTCTATTTCTGCCCTGCTTAAACAATCCTTAACCTTCAGTAGGAGAACATAGGTGGTGCAAGGTGTTGGGACAAGGCTCTGACTTAAGAGAAGTGGCTTAAGCAGAGCCCTCGTGTTCCATTAGAATCTAACTAGGTGAAAGTGGGGAGGCAAGGCTGGAAGGAGTGAAAGATGTTCTAGTTGACTCAGCTGGAGATGAAGGGCTCTCGGGAAAACTGTGGACTGGATGTGGGGCAAGGGAGGCAGGCAGGGTGAGATCACAGAGAAAAGCCACTGCTGGATCCTGGAACTGATGGCCAGACTGATGGGAAATCACTGAAAGGCTGTCGACACAGGAGTCACACACAGTCCTATTTCCATTTTTAAAAGATGCTCCAGATTTCTATGCCAAAAAAAAGTGGGGTCACAAGAAAGAAAACCTGGAGAGATATATAGTCATCCAGGCAAGTGACGGTTATAGAGGCAGCAGACAGTATGTGGAGGAAAAAAAGGATTTAAGAGACGTTCAGAGAGAAAATGGTTAATGTAGATGGAGGGGGAGCGCCCAGGGTTGAGGTTAATGCAGAGGGACTCCTAGCTCTGCCATCCATGGGGACAGGAAGGAATGGAAGGGGGACGGGATGGTGGTAAAGAAGCAGAAGGAGGGGCAAATACTGAGCCTGGTTTTAAGGTGCCCTGAGGAAGCCCCCTTCCCACCAAGTGAAGGAGAAAGTAGGCAATACAGGCCTTAAGATCAAAAGGGAGATCTCAGCCGGAAATACCCATTTGGGAATGTTCTTGGAATAGATGGAAATTGAAGCCATTATAAGGTTGCCTGGGGAGACAAGTGTACAGAGTGAGGAAGGAAGGGGCCCCCAGAAGGATCCTTAGAGGAATTCCAACAGTTAAATGAATTTAATGAACGACAATGATTTGACCCTTTTATCATTCAGAGGCTTGATGTGGTTAAAATGATGGCTTTTCATTCCCAGATCACAAAACTGCAAAGAATCCTCCTTCACTGCTCAAAGCAAAATTGCCCACAAAAAAATTTAAAATCCTGGCTGATAGGCCAAGTGCCAAGGTGGTCCTACGAGGTCAGAAGTGGCTTCCTCAGGTCCCAGGGTTACGATTCTTCCGAAGGCTGAAGAGCATGACCTGTCCCCACTTCAGAGGTCTGAAGAATGGTGGGATTCTGATTCTACCATTTTTGATGTGAGTTTGAACTATTTGTTAATACCAGTCAGTGAGGACTTCACAGAACACATCAACAACTAACTCCATCAGCAACAGAGCACTCGCTTTCATCACTTTCTAAAAAGCAAGCAGCTAGCATACTGTTGCCAAGAAGCATTCCTTGCACCTTCCCCTGAGAACAGTTTCTGCAGACTGCCTCAGAGCTAGGCACTGAAATGGGTAAGGGAGATACCCAGGAATCTTCAGGGTCCCCTGCCCCCAGGAAGACCAAAGAGGGTAGACAAGAATACATCCTGCTGCTAAATGATCCAGATCTACACATGTGAAGAATTCCAACCACCATACAAAGATAAAGAATGTCTCTGAAAAGGCTGCCTAAAGAAAATACGCAGCCTTGATGTGAAATCCACAACACTCAGTGACAGAAACTGTTTCCAAAATAGCACAAAGATACAGTCTACAGAGGTTAAAGAAAGGAATGCTAAGGCAATCTTGAAAAGCTAGGATTATTATGAAACCAACAACACAAACAGCTTCAGTTTGAGGAGCTCCCCTGGTCCAGTAAGAAAGGACATCACCCTTCCTAAATAGTGAAAGAAAAGGCCTCATAGAAAAACACTGGTCAGACTAGATTAGAAGTGATTGTCACTTCTAATTCAAGTAACTAGAAGAAAGAGTTCAGTTGGGAGGAAAGAAGACTCTTTTCTAATAGAAAAGATAAGATCAGAGCAAGCTGGAAAAGATGGAAGCGTTCCTAAAATACTGCACAGATGTGCATTAATGTATCTGACAACGATTACTGGGACAATCCACAACCTCTCGCACTATTTAAGAAAATGATTTTTTTTTATCCAGGTCTAAGTTTCTGCAAGTTTTGCAAAGAGAGTGTCGCTGGAAGGGAAAAATGAAAGGGCTTGGAGGCTCCTGGGTTCATCTATACCAGAAGTGCCTGTCCATACCACAGCACAAAGAATTATTGCAAAGCCTCCATGGTTTATCCCAGGACACTCTATTTTTCAATATGAAAATGTTTATGAATATTGCATGTCATGTAGCACCTGAGCTCTCTTCCCAGTTTTGACTCCTAATATTAATAATTTAAACCTAAGGATCTAAAAATACCCAATCTCACATTTCTTCTGGCAAGCATAAATATGGTGAAATAATTACGAGCGTTGAATCAGCCAGTTCAGGTACAAATCAAGATTTCCCAGGTGAATGAAGACTTTCATCCAACTACCTGGGGCGTAAGGAAGCAAATGCAACTGGTTCCTAACAGAACCATACAAAAATTACCTGTAGTTAATGATTTTTTTTTAAATATTAATGAAAACCATTTAAGGCATGATTGCTGCCCCTAAGTTCTTCTTGGGGCTTCTATCTGAAAGGAAATACCAAAGATTACTAACCCTCTCAAACCTACCATTTATATTTTTCTTTCAGGATTCACCGCACTGAATACCTACTATGTGGGGAAAAAAAAAATAGCAAGATACAACTTCTGCAAGACTGGAACTCCCCAAAGCTCCCACAGTCAAGCGCAGAGAAAAATACAATCAGAGGCATCATTTTCATAACCGAGGTGTAAGCAAAACTGCAGCACATGAAGGAAACGAGATGGCAGCATTTGGAGATAGAAGAGGGAGAGAGCAAAACGGAGGTCAGGAAGGACAGAAGAATTCCACGCAAAGGTGGGGACCACATAAAGGAGCAGGTTCCAAAAGAACTCTGTAACCCAGGCAAAGTAATTTAAGACTTTATCTTATTGGCCACGCCAAGCCTTTCAGGAAATCCCTAGAGGCAGGGACCTGATCACCTTTGCAAAGATTACTAGATGATTTCAGATATTCAGGGCAGTGGCTAAAAACCAAAGGCTTGGGAAGAGGAAATGTCCTGGCCATCTGTGTCTGAACTGCCATTTGTCACCTATGGAAACGGCTCCATAACCTCTTTGTCACGAATTCCTCACGTGCATAATTAGGACAATACTGGTTCCCAGGCAGGGTAAGCTGTGCAAAACGTAAGGTATACTAGGCCCTTGGGAAGCAAGCGGCACATGGCAAACGTTATACAAAGCCTGACCTGAAATATGGTTTCCCCCCAATGATGCCCACTCCTGATTCTCCTCCACAGACTTGATTTCTGATGCTACCATCCTTATCAGCCTGTATCAGACCCTTCCTATTTGTATCCCTCGAAAAATAAACAGCTACCATTCTCTTACCATCAACAAGAAAAACTATTGTTTTTATTCTTTCATCTGCTCATTTAAATCCCATTCTTTTCTCAGTTTCAAAAGGCCTTATTTTTGGTTGTTGTTATTTAAATCACCTGGTCAGACTGTAAATAACAAAGACCTTTTCAGGGGAAAAAATCAGGTGGTTGGTGAGACCCTTTAGGCATTCCCATTTAAAGACCACCACATGTTAAGGTCTCATAGCATGATTTTGCTTATATATTTCGTAAAGTACCTTGGCGTCTTCTTTGGAGTGTCAGCAAGTTGAGCTCCGTTACTGAAAGCAAAGAAGAAATGCCTTTCACTTTCCCTGACAGCTATATTCCCACTGTGACAAAGATAACGATAGACATTAACGATGGTAACAAGCTGTTAGATCATCAACTTGGTGCTTCTTCCAGGGCAGGCGAAGCATCTAAAATAACACAGTATCATGACTGCATCCTCAAAGGTAAATACATTAACTCTCACCCCCAATTAACAAAGAGGCTCTTTACACACTTATGTTAAATCCCTCTGTGCTTTACGAAATACTCCAGGTATCCAATGTCAGCCTCCTCTTTAGAAGTATTCAAACCTCTCTCCGGCCTTTCTTTCCTTTCCTCTGATACACCCCCATCTCCTATTTCCTTGATTACTTTCACGCTCGAGAACCAGTCATTCCCTCTGCCCTTTATTGTATCTATAGCAACCATCACTCCATATTTGGAGAACATACTCCATACTTGAATCCTCCAACAACAGCATGAAAATGTAATAAACTCTACGAAGAAAAGGATTCAGGGGAGTTTTCTGCACCACTGGACTCCTGGCACCTAGGATACCCGGCCACAGTGTGTGCCCAATAATCGTTTGTTGAAAGGATGAGTGAATGAGTGATCAGACCACAGTTTCTTTCTTGATTCCCAACAAAACAGGTGGTGTTCTTGCCTAGCCTGCATCAATTCCTCTTCTTCTGATGACACACTCAGATTTCCTTTTGGGGAACTATCTCTCCGATCCATACTTAGTCTTTCTCAAAAAGGCAACCAAAGTCTGACATCCTCTGGAAAAGGAGGCAGGCAGAAATACAAAACCAGCAAGGAGACAAATTTATTCATCTGGATGCAGAGAGTGACTGGTCCAAGCAGAAGACCACCACAGGAAACACTGGGGAAAGAAGTTCTTGTTACATTGGTATTGCAAGCCATAAGGATGATTTAAGACTAAGGATGTGGGGGTCACCACAAGGAAAGGACCCATCTAGAAAGGAAGCCAACCCAGGCAGAGGCAGATAGACCCATTCAAGCTGAAATTCAGAATGAGCACTGAACTGTTTTCAGTTACTTCAGTCAATATATTCCAATTTTTGCTCCAGTCCAGTTTGTTCTGGTTTTTATGTTACACGCTCTTGAACAAGTCCTAAAGGATACACGTACCTCTTCACCTCCATCTGAGCCATCCCCAATCTGAAGATTTCCTAAATACCACTCACATTCCTTCACGAAGAACCTCTTTGTACTTTATCTCAATCTCGCATTCTCTATTGCGCAGGCATTGGTCAGATCCCTCCTGTTAAAATTACTCCATCCCTGTATCATGTATTTTTTAATGTGTAATTCCTCACACACAAATCGAGAACTGTCCACTCTGCACTGTAAGGCAGTTTTGCAAACTGTTGTGAATTTTTAAACAATCATTCTGCACACTTTGAAGAGCTGCTCATTACACAGGCCAACCACAGAACTGACCTTTAGCCTGCAAAAGTTTATCTCCTTCTACAGGCCCACAAATTAGCAGGGGATCAAAAGCCCAAATGCTGACATAATTAAGCTGGACTAATTATCATCACTAATAAAAGCACCATTATCCTGGTCAGCTACTTTGGTGATTTTTAAAAGAAACCTGGGCCTTTTCTACAAAGAAATAAATCTCTGCTGGAAACCTCTGAAACCCTTCCTGACTTAACCAGAGCACATCTCCCCCAAGAAGGGATTTTTGCAGAACACTCTTTCCTTTATTAGAAGCTGTCATTTCTCATCATACCATGTCTAAATTTGTTCAAATGTTTTCACTAATTTTCAATAATTTGGCAAAAATGTTCTAGAAGAGATGAGGTGCCGAAAGGAACTCAACGTAAGAAAGCTCGTGTCCTACGTATTTAGTGTGCCTGAAAAGGTCTTCCAGAGTTGAAAGTAAACAGATGTCTTCAAATTTCTGCAACAGAAGAGAGCAGTGCCAAAATAGCACACGGATGCAGTAAGTGATACTAATTACCGAGCACAGGTATTTTTGGCTTCCCAATTACAGCATCAATGCAGAGCTAAATGTATGGCAATAGAATATACCTGTACTTGCCCTCCCTGCAGAAAAGCATCTCCCCTGGATCAAAATGTACACAGTAATCCAGGCAGTGGAGAGACTGCTGAAGGTACACGTAGACTCCCCATAAAACAGTCCCCCAGAAAAGTGTGGGATTCTGGGCCTGACACTCTCCCTCTGTTCTTTTTAATCATAACCAAAGTCTGTAAAAAATCATTTCTAAATTAAATCTTTCTCTGCTCCCTACATTAAATCCTTTTCTGTTCCCTGTTCCAAACCTCTCAGGCAGAGCCGGAATTAACAGTTTTATTTATCACATTAAAAACTGTATTTTGTCTCCTAGCTCCTGCCGGCTGTGAAGTGGCTCTCAGAGCATAGCCTTGATGGTGCACCTGACAGACAGACAACTTCGAACTTATTATCTGGTGTGATTTCATTTACTGCTGCTGAGCATGGAGCTGACTTTGGGATTGCGCGAGGAAGACACAAAAACAGGAACTCCTGGCTGTGTCTTTAAAACCTTCCAGCAAAATGAGTTTTTAATTTTGTGAGGTCTGAATATTCACTAACTGAATCACAAGTCCAATGTCCTAAGTAACAATTTATAGTTGGATACAAGGAGAGAGGTAATAATAAAAATATCATGAATCAATCAATCAAGCAATCAAAAAACATGCCTAGACTGAGGAAAAGCCATTTCTATGGTGATGCTTCATAAGCGGAGAGCTTGGGCAAGCCACTTCACGTTCCTGTGCTTCACTTCCCTCACCTATGAGACAGGAATAGTGATCGTGTGTCTGCTGCTGGGCCTACCTTCATAGGCACTGTTCGTTTTACTTCTATATTCAGAGTTCTCAGGACAGTGCCTGGGTGTACATTACGGCCTCCATAAACAATAACCCTTGTCAACTTTATTAATTTAGCAACATTACTTGAGAATAAATAGAAAATAAATGTACGTTTACAGCATGTGGTCACGGTTCCCCAGAGAAATCTTCAGATGAACCCTTTGTGGTTCGGGTCAGTTTTCCACAATCTCCCAGATGTGCCCCCATTCGAAGTTTTCCTTCCAAGTATTTTTTGTGTCAGCTGGATCAGGTGTTTCACCAGACGTTGGGTAAAGTATACAAGAGTTCCTACTGGGACGATTCTGGTACTCTGCTTACAATCTGCCGACCAAGACTGTACACCTTGAAACATGCACTGACACTCTGTTTAAAGGTCACAAGGTCGGCTCTGCCCCTTCAATATCCACAGCAGTGATATTTCTTTCACAGAACAGCCGGGTATAGAAAAGAAGAGAAACATACCCATTCTATGGAGGTCTTTATGACATATGCTGTGGCTTAAATATAATTACTTTCTAGGGACTTCCCTGTCGGACTCCGCCTTCCAATGCAGGGGGTGTGGGTTCAATCCCTGGTTGGGTAGCGAAGATCCCACATGCCCTGGGGCCAAAAAAACCAAAACATAAAAAAAACAGAAGCAATACTATAACAAAATCAATAAAGATTTAAAAAATGGCCCACATTAAAAATCAAAAATCTTGAAAAAACAAATACAATACTTTCTTTCTCAGCAGACCCACTTCAGTCTGTTGGATAGAACTCAGGGAGCACTTCACAAAATATCTTTAACACCATCGGGATTTCAGTAAGGGGTGGGGGTAGAAGTTGGGGTGGGGGAAGCCAGTTGGCCATCTTGTCTGGTTCCCAAGAGGTTTTCATTCAGTAGCTAAAATCATAAAGATAATGCTAGATCATGCAAGTAAACAAAAACAAAAACAAAAAACAAACTTAAACCATATCCAATCTATTACCAGTAATAGTACATTTCCCAGGAGAAGAATATAAATTGAAAAACAATTTTTTCAAGATTATACTGCAGCAACACAGAACCTGACAACTATCCCAGCCATTCCCTGATGAATTCAAAGGGCTGGAAATCACAGACAATTGATTATCATGTATCTGACCCTTTAGGAGAGGGAGAGTCAGTCTGTGGAAAAGTCAGAGTTCTTCAAGCTGAGAGGGACCTAAATTCACCTAATCTAGTCTCTAGACTTCCACTGCAGCCAGGCAATTGTGAGCTCTGAGAACTGGGTTACAGGAAAAAATGATGATGGCTGAAGCATTGTGTCCATGTACCATCCAATTCCACCGACACACCAGGAGGAATAACCTCTGGCCAATCCTGATTACAGGTGAAAGATGCATCCCAATTACAGGATCACTAATACATGAAAACTGAATCATGAAACCCAGTAACTGTCAAGCAAGGGGTGCTTCTACTTCCCAGGGGACAATGACACAATGTCTGGAGAGATTTGATTGTCACAACTGGGAGGTGATACTACTGTCATCTAGAGGTCAGAGGCCCAGGATGCTGTTAAACATCCTAAGAATCAAAGGACAGAAGCTGCAAAATGTCAGTATTGCTAAGGTGAAACCCTGCAATTACTGATGAAATATGGTATTCTGTTTGCTGCTGTATTCCGGGCATATAGCAACTGGTCAATATATATTAGGTGTGAACAAATGGAAGTATAATGTGAAAGCCGCAGATTTGACATTCCCACCAAAATCCTTGCCTCTTCGTTTTCTCTATTCTCCACATTTGGGCCTGGTGATACTCTCTACCCCATGAGCTACACATCGGCCACCCAGTCCTCTGAGAGCATAATTCTGCTCATTTCATTCATGCTTTGTTTAAAAGGACCCACACTAAGTGACTGGTATGAAAAATTTCCAAGTATCCCATCAAGAGAATGAAATATCTTAGGGCATGAGGATGATGCTGGCAAATCAATGACATGATGAAAGTATCTCTTATTAAGAATTAATTACAGGACCAGAGGCATTCCTGGGCCCCTCTGCCTCATTGGGTCTAAGCCCCATTCCCGACTACCCCCAGGGCCTTTTCTAAGCATAAGACCTGCCCATTGCCTAACCTCCCCCCCCCCCAACACCCCTGCCCCTGTCTAAGCCCCGCCCCCACAGCCAAGACCTTTTCTGGCTTTTTTTGTTTTTTTCTTTTTCTTTTTTTGTTTCTTCACACCTCCTTACTTAGGCTATTGCAGTTGTTTTACCTGCCAGTTGTTGCTCCATCTTTTTTTTTAAATTTTTTCTAACACATCTGTTAGTTTCCTATTATTGTATTTTTTATCCTGCTATTGCTTTGCTGTTCTCTTTTTTTTTTTTAATTCGTTTTCCTGCTCCACACGGCCTGTGGGATCTTGATTCACAAGCCCAGGGTCAGGCCTGAGCTCCTGAGGTGGGAGCTCTGAGTGCAAAACACTGGACTAACAGGGAAACCCAGTTCCAAGGGAATATTCATCAGAGTGAGGTCTCCGAGAGGTTCTCACCTCAACACCAAGACACAGCTATATTCAACAGCCTACAAACTCCAGTGCTTGAAACCTCAGGCCAAACACCCAGTGGGACAGGAACACACACAATCCTGCCCATCCAAAGTGGTGGGTAAAATGAGACGACAAAAAAATATGTCACAGATGAAGGAACAAGGTAAAAATACACAAGACCAAATAAATGAGGAGGAAATAGGAACACTGCCTGAAAAAGAATTCAGAGTAATGATAGTAAAGATGATCCAAAATCTCAATAATAAAATAGAGAAAATACAAGAAACAGTTAATAAGGACTCAGAAGAACTAAAGAGCAAACAAACAGTAATAGATAACAAAATAAACTAAATTAAAAATATTCTAGATGGTATAAACAACAGAATAACTGAGGTAGAAGAATGAAGAATGGGGGAAATAACTGCCACAGAGCAGGAAAGAGAAAAAAGAATAAAAAGAATGGAAGACAGTCTCAGAGACCTTGGTGACAACAGTAAGTGCACCAGCATTCGAATCATAGGCATCCCAGAAGAAGAAGAAAACAAGAAAGGGTCTGAGAAAATATTTGAAGAGGTTATAGTGGAAAACTTCCCCAACATGGGAAAGGAAATAATTCATCAAGTCCAAGAAGCACAGAGAGTCCCATACAGAATAAACCCAAGGAGAAACACACCGAGGCACATATTAATCAAATTAACGTAAATTAAACACACAAAAAATATTAAAAGCAGCAAGAGAAAAGCAACGAATAACATATAAGGGAAAACCCATAAGGATAACAGCGGATCTTTCTGCAGAAACTCTGCAGGCCGGAAGGGAGTGGCAGGATATACTGAAAGTTCTGAAGGAGAAAAACCTACAGCCAAGAATACTCCAAACAGCAAGAATCTCATTCAGATTCGACAGAGAAATCAAAAGCTTTACAGACATGCAAAAGTTAAGAGAATTCAGCACCACCAAACCAGCCTTGTAACAACTGCTGAAGGAACTTTTCTAAGCAGGAAACACAAGAGAAGGAAAACACCTACAAAAACAAACCCAAAACAAGTAAGAAAATGGTAATAGGAACACACATGTCAATAATCTCCTTAAATGTGAGTGGATTAAATGCTCCAACCAAAAGACACAGACTGGCTGAATGGATGCAAAAACAAGACCCTTCTATATGCTGCCCACAAGAAACCCACTTCAGACCAAGGGATACATATAGACTGAAAGTAAAGAGATGGAAAAAGATATTCCATGCAAACGGAAGTCAAAAGAAAGCTGGAGTAGCAATACTCATATCAGACACATTAGACTTTAAAGTAAAGACTATTACAAGAGAAAAGGAAGGACAGTACATAATGATCAAGGGATCCATCCAAGAAGAACATATAAAAGTTGTAAATATCTATGCACCCAACATAGGAGCACCTCAATACATAAGGCAAATGCTAACAGCCAGAAAAGGGGAAATCAACAGTAACACAATAATAGGAGACTTTAATACCCCACTCACATCAACGGACAGATCATCCAAACAGAAAATAAATAAGGACAAACAAGCTTTAAATGACACATTGGACCATCTCGAGTTAATTGATATTTATAGGACATTCCATCCAAAAACGACAGCATACACTTTCTTCTCAAGTGCACACGGAACATTCTCCAGGGTAGATCACATCTTGGGTCACAAATGAAGCCTCGGTAAATTCAAAAAAAGTGAAATCATATCAAGCATATTCTCTGACCACAATACCATGAGACTAGATATCCATTACAGGAAAAAAACTGTAAAAAATACAAACACATGGAGACCAAATAATATGCTATTAAACAACCAAGAAATCACTAAAGAAATCAAAGAGGAAATCAGAAAATACCTAGAAACAAATGATAATGAAAACACAACAACCCAAAACCTATGGGACACAGCAAAAGCAGTTCTAAGAGGGAAGTTTATAGCAATAGAGTCCTACCTCAAGAAACAAGAAAAATATCAAATAAACAACCTAACCTTACACCTAAAACAATTAGAGAAAGAAGACCAAAGAAACCCCAAAGTGACCAGAAGGAAAGAAATCATAAAGATCAGAGCAGAAATAAATGAAAAAGAAAGGAAGGAAACCATAGACAGCGAAGATTAATACAACTAAAAGCTGCTTCTTTGAGAAGATTAACAAAAGTGATAAACCATTAGCCAAACTTATCTGGAAAAAAAGGGAGAAGATGCAAATCAACAGAATTAGAAATGAAAAAGGAGAAGTAACAACGGACACCACAGAAATACAAAAGATCGTGAGAGATTACTACAAGCAACTAGATGCCAATAAATTGGATAACCTGGAAGAAATGGATACATTCTTAGAAAAGTACAATCCTCCAAGACTGAACCAGGAAGAAATAGAACATATGAACAGACCAATCACAAATAGAGGAATTGAGGCTGTGATTAAAAATCTCCCAACAAACAAAGCCCAGGGCCAGAAGGCTTCACAGGCGAATTCTATCAAACATTTAGAGAAGAGCTAACACCTATCCTTCTCAAACTCATCCAAAACATAGCAGAAGGAGGAACACTCCCAAACTCATTCTACGAGGCCACCATCACCCTGATACCAAAACCAGGCAAAGATGTCCCAAAAAAAGAAAATTACAGACCAATATCACTGGTGAATATAGACACAAAAATCCTCAACAAAATACTAGCTAACAGAATCCAACAGCACATGAAAAAGATCATCCACCATGATCAAGTGGGGTTTATCCCTGGAATGCAAGGATTCTTCAATACACGCAAATCAATCAACGTGATACATCATATCAACAAATTGAAGGATCAAAACCATATGATAATCTCAATAGATGCAGAAAAAGCTTTTGACAAAATTCAACTTCCATTTATGATAAAAACTCTCCAGAAAATGGGCACAGAAGGAAATTACCTCAACATAATAAAAGCCATATATGAGAAACCAAGAGCCAATATCGTTCTAAATGGGGAAAAACTGAAAGCATTCCCTCTAAGAACAGGAACAAGACAAGGGTGTGCACTCTCACCATTATTATTCAACATAGTTTTGGAAGTTTTATCCACAGCAGTCAGAGAAGAAAATGAAATAAAAGGAATCCAAATTGGAAAAGAAGTAACATTGTCACTCTTTGCAGATGACATGTTATACATAGAAAACCCTAAAGATTCTACCAGAAAACTGCTAGCACTAATCGATGAGTTTAGTAAAGTAGCAGGATATAAAATTAATGCACAGAAATCTCTTGCATTCCTATACACTAACAACAGAAGATCATAAAGAGAAATCAAGGAAACTTTCCCATTTACCATTGCAATAAAAAGAATAAAATACCTAGGAATAAACCTGCCTAAGGAGGCAAAAGACCTGTATGCAGAAAACTATAAGACACTGATGAAAGAAATCAAAGATGATACAAACAGATGGAGGGACATACCATGTTCTTGGATTGGAAGAATCAACATTGTGAAAATGACTGCCTTACCCAAAGCAATTTACAGATTCAATGCAATCCCTATCAAATTACCAATGGCATTTTTCACAGAACTGGAACAAGAAATCTTACGATTTGTATGGAAACGCAAAAGACCCCGAATAGCCAACGCAATCTTGAGAAGGAAAGATGGAGGTGGTGGAATTAGGCTTCCTGACTTCAAACTATACTACAAGGCCACAGTGATCAAGACAGTATGGTAATGGCACAAAAATAGAAAGGAAGATCAATGGAACAGAATAGAGAACTCAGAGGTAAACCCATGCACATATGGGCACCTCATCTTTGAGAAAGGAGGTAAGAAAATACAATGGAAAAAAGACAGCTTCTTTAATAAGTGGTGCTGGGAAAATTGGACAGCTACATGTAAAAGAATGAAATGAGAACACTTCCTAACACCATACACAAAAATAAACTCCAAATGGATTAAAGACCTAAAGGTAAGGCCAGACACTATAAAACTCCTAGAGGAAAACACAGGCAGAACACTCTATGACATCCATTAAAACAAGATCCTTTTTGACCCACCTCCTAGAATCATGGAAATAAAATCAAGAAAAAACAAATGGGACCTCATGAAACTTAAAAGCTTTGGCACAGCGAAAGAAACCATAAACAAGACAAGAAGACAACCCTCAGAAAGAGAGAAAATAATTACCAACGAAGCAATGGACAAAGGATTAATCTTCAAAATATACAAGCAGCTTATGCAGCTTAATACCAAAAAAGCAAATGACCCAATCCACAAATGGACGGAAGACCTAAATAGACACTTCTCCAAAGAAGACATACAGATGGCCAACACATGCTCAACATCACTAACCATTAGAGAAATGCAAGTCAAAGCCACAATGAGGTATCACCTCACTCCGGTCAGAATGGCCATCATCAGAAAATCTAGAAACAATAAATGTTGGAGAGGGTGTGGAGAGAAGGGAACTCTCCTGCACTGTTGGTGGGAATGTAAGTTGGTACAGCCACTATGGAAAACAGTTTGGAGGTTCCTTAAAAAACTACAAATAGAACTACCGTATGATCCAGTAATCCCACTACTGGGCATATACCCAGAGAAAACCATAATCCCAAAAGAAACATGTACCGTAATGTTCATTGCAGCACTACTTACAATAGCCAGGACATGGAAGAAACCTAAATGCCCATCAACAGATGAATGGATAAAGAAGGAATAAAAGGAATGAAATGGAACTATATGTAATGAGGTGGATAGACCTAGAGACTGTCATACAGAAAGAAGTAAACCAGAAAGAGAAAAACAAATACTATATGCTAACTCATATATATGGAATCTGATGAAATGGTACTGATGGACCCAGGGACAGGGCAAAAGTGGAGATGCAGATGTAGAGAATGGACTTAAGGACATGGGGCTGGGGTGGGGGGTGAAGGGGAAGCTGGGACAAAGTGAGAGAGTAGCATAGACATAGATACACTCCCAAAAGTAAAATAGATAGCTAGTGGGAATTTGCTATATAACAAAGGGAGATTAACTCAATGACTGGTGATGCTTTAGAGGGCCAGGACAGGGAGGGTGGGAGGGAGTCGCGGGAGGGAGGGGATTTGGGGATATATGTATAAATACAGCTGATTCACTTTGGCGTACCTCAAAAACTGGTATACGAGTGTAAAGCAATTATATTCCAATAAAGAACTTAAAAAAAAAAGAATTAGTTAATTGCTCTGTGTTCTTCAATATTGCCTTGTAACCCTACAAGGGAAGGACACATATATTTTTTATTAGCATTTATATATCAGCATTTTCAGAAAGCAGGCTCAGAACAATAAAATGATATACCCAAATCCCAAACAAGGATATGGTTATTGGGCCAAAACCCCCATAACTCCATTCCCAAATTCAACTCTCTTTATACTAAAAATAATTGTGTTTAAGGTGTCTGGTTTTTACATGGCGATTTTTCTGCATCTGGTGCCTTAACATCGGGGGCGGGGGGGGACTTGAAATGAAAACACAATGACCTGTACACAAATCACTTGAACTTTGAAATGATCCACTGGCATAGCTGGACTATTCTAGTTGCAAAATAAAGAGCACATTCTGCATCTGGCAAGTAGATCTGCTGTCAGCCACATGACGGAAATCTGTGTACACCAGCCTCCTCACTGCAGTGATGAAGACTCTCTTCCTCCTACTGGTACACATACTCTACAGCTCTGAAACGTCAACTCAAGCAGTTTTCACTCTTCACTTCCCAACATAACTAACGTCTGGGAAGAAAGCTTGCTCTAAGTCTTACAGAAAAAGTCACATTTTCCATACCCTGGGACAGTTTTGTTTGTTTGTTTTCTTAAGATTTAATGAGGAAGTAATGCTTTCTGGATTTCTTTCAACATTGACATGAAAACTCACCATTTCTTTGTTTCAAGATCTGGGAGAGTTTGTACGGTGTAGCAGAGATAAAAATAACCAAGAGCTGCCCTGGTCTAGGTGTAATGCCAAACTCTTCTGATTCAGAGCTGTGTAAACTGAGGCTCATTCCCAATCCTCTCTGAGCCTCATCTCTTCGTCTCTTAAAAAAACGGAAATAATAATCATGACCTATATTGAAGACTGGTTGGGTGAATTAACTGAGACAAGTGAATATACCGGGCACTGTTCTTAGCACAAAAGTGACAATATTTATTGAGCCTGATCACCTGCAAACTCAAAATGACCAAGGTGACCATGGCGTACACTTAAGAGCAGTAAAGAGGGTCATGGGAAATGCTGGGTGAAACTGGCCTAAAAGAAAGCAGGTACTTCACTTCTTAGTTCTGCTACTTGGAAAACAGCAGCGAACATGTGGTGACAAATAGCCATTAACTTTTGGCCTCTGAGTCAGGAGGCAGCAGGGATGGGTGGGGACCATGGCTAAAGCGAAAGCACACAATCCAGGCAAAGGGAACAGTGCCAACTCGGCTCTGGATAACTTTTGTCATAATGCGAAGTGTTCTGATTATTTCAGCAAGTAAGATCAAATCTATGTCTTTTCATGTTGGATAGCACATCAAACATTTATTTGAAAACAAAGTACAGAGAATTCCCTGGCAGTCTAGTTGTGAGGACTCTGCGCTTTCATTGCCTAGGGTGTGGGTTTGATCCCTGGTTGGGGAAGTAATATCCCTCGAGCCACGCAGCACGGCCAAAAAAACCAAAGCAAACAAAACAAAACCACCCCAAAATGTAAACCAAAAGAGTATGAGGCAAACTAAAAACCATGTACAGCAAACATAGACAATCTGAAGTCTTCTAAATGGCAAAAAAAAAGGGGGGGGGGGGGAGGGGTTGTTATTGGCTAAATTTAAGTGGTCAGCTCTACAAAAAGTCATGTTTTACGGCACCCGCAAATCACTAGTTTCTTGACTGATCATTTGACACCATAAGAAAACCCCTTGTAAAAAATCTTAATAATGAGAGTCACATGTTTCAGGAACTGGGCTAGGCCTTTTATATGATGAAGCATGTTAGGGGATCACCGGAGAATGCCTCCTACAAGAGTCAAAACTGGTTGTCATCTCTGATCCACACAACAAATTTGTGAGATAGGACTTTTTGCCCCATGTAATACATGAAGAATGGATGGTGCTGTCAATCAATTTGCTCAAGAAGAACCAATGGCTGGTGTTGGGATAAGGATGTCATCTGTGCACAACTGCTTCCACTGAACCATGTCTGTCTGACCACCATTTTCAGTGATTAGCATCTACTGAATCCATAGGACTCAGCAAAAAGAACAGCATAAGATTTGGTCTCTTCCTGAGAAAGATGTATAATCCTACTAATATAATAAAACTGGAAGTAGTCACAAGACACATATGAGCAAATGCCAAATGAGATACAGAAACAATTAGGGCAGGAACCAGCAATTGGTGAAGATGAAATAAAATCTCAGAACTGCTTTCAAAGTACGCTCAAAGCTTTGCAATTAGAGGTTCTGAATTTCAGTGTCACCAAATTCCATTCATTCAGGTGCAACCTTTGCAACTGGTGCCATAACAACCTATCCCCTGAATGACTATTTCCTCAGCATTTTCCTATAAAATGACTCATGTTCTTCTAAAGCTAAAGGGGGTACAGAGGAATAAAGTAACACAACCACATCAAAAACAAACTGGTGATAAAGACAAGACTTGTACCCAGTCCAGAGTGCCTTCATTCAACTCAAAAGGTCTCCAGCATTCTCCTCCGTTCTATCTCCGCATCTATCTTGGATGGACATGCACTAAATGCATTATGGTCAGGGGGCAGCAAATGGAGCAGAAACTCCACCTCTCCATGAAATGGCAAGCTAGAGTTTGCTATTCAGCATTCCAAAATAGGCAATTATTATTTCTTAAAAAGTAAAAGTCAGTATTATTTGGATCCTTGTTTTAAAGCAGGAGAAAAAAGTTAAACAAACCTCTCAAACCATCTCATGCACTATTAATAAAAACCAGAAGACCATGATTTCAGAAATAGAGTATGGATTACTTTCTCCAAAATAGGTGCCTTACTTCTTTTACAGGCCAACATCCCAAAAAATCTTATACAGTCTAAGGCAATTTCTCTGCATTTGCCTGGCATTTTGCTCTGAGGATAGATTAAGCAGTATATCTTCACACTGCACTTTCATTAAGCATTGGCTTTTTCTTTATGTTCAATCACTTTTGACTTTTTATGAGCTCTGCACATATTTACTCAATTGTGCTATGTAAGCATCCTCTTTTAAAACGTATTGGAGGGAAGGAGCCTGTGTGAGGTCTCTTTGGAGCCTCCTGATGTCAGCTTCTTCCACTGAGCCTTGCACTCCTAGTGTGAGTAACTATAAAGTGCTTTGCATCAGAAAACAATGTTTTATTTTTTAAAATGTCCTTAATTCATGGGGAAAAATGCTCCAAAACACACTGCTGCTGTGACACGCAGTTTGGTCTAATCTGCACAGTATTCAAACAACTGTCAAAATGCTGAGTGTGGACAGTGCAGCTGTACCAATTTCTGGTTTCCCACTAGTAATTTCCACATATAATAATTTAAATGACATTTGCACTGAACTTCAGCGGGCCATTTCAAGTAAATATTATCGATGTCAGAATTTACTTTCCATTCACAGAAACACAACGGGAATTAATAGCCACTTATAAAACTTACAAGCCACTTATAAAACTTATAAAACTTTTCATTCCCAATGCAAAAATCAGGACACCAATAACACCTAGATACTGAATGATGAAACTGTTAACCACTGCTAATACCTCTTCTCATTCCAGAAGATCTACCTGTTCATTTCTTCTAGAAAAAGTAGATCGTGATAATAAAAATTATCATTTTCCATTTTAAACTCAGTTTTATATCAAATAAAGAGCAACAGCCAATATTTCAACTGATCACACTCTAAATGAAGAATTGGCAATGGCTTTCATTAGCCAGCACTTCTGAAAGGTTATTAGGAAATTATAACCAATATAAGTGAAGCACTTACACATTTCAAACACGAGGATACTCATCACAGAGTGCCGAATGCTGAATCAATTTCCCTTCTCTACTGGCATTTAGACATTCCTCAAGAATACCTAAAATAGAACTTGATTCATAATCAATTTCAACTTACATAAAACTTGAGGGAAACAGATGAGGCATACCCAAAGTCCTTTTCCAGATCAGAAAGTCTCTAATTTGCAGCATAAGACTACGTAAATACTTTCTTAAATCCCATTTTCAAAATTTATGGCCAAAGAAGTTTATATACCCAGAACTTGTGGTTATCCAACCCAATCTGGAAAAAAAAAATTTTTTTTTTTTTTGGCCGCACCAAGCAGCTTGTAATTGAACCCTTGACAGTGAGAGCCTACCGTCCCTAAGCACTGGACTACCAGGGAATTCTCTGGAAAAAACTTTTAACTTAAAACAACAACAAAAAGACAGTTTAGAAAGAGAGAAAATACACCTGCAGCGAGGAGGGGGAGGAATATATACATATAGTCTTTGTTAAAATCACCCATTCATATTTGGCTACCTATAGAGAAAAGAAGTTTAGATTAAAAGAAAGAATATTTTTAAAACCTTTACTAAGATAAGATAAATAACTTCAAACGCAGTCTTAGAACAGTGGGAAATCTTAAGTCCACACAGAAGGAAAAGGTAGTATTATAGTTTTAAATTCCAATAAAAGCACTCACGGCAAAAGTCTATTCTAAGATAATTCACAAAAGAAAAAAATAAATAAAACCCAAGATCAAAAAAGGCAGGATTGTTTTTCCTTTTCATTTACAGCTTAAAAGCTTCTTGGCAGCACCAGTAATCTGTCAGAAAGGCTAAAAAATTGTGCTTAATAGATAATTTTAAGACTTTACTCAAACGATGTTAATATCCCAGAGCTGGGACTTGGAAGTGGCACCCGCAGTTCTACGCGCACAGTGTTCTCCGTTTGCCGTCACCTGTTATACATCTAAAAATGTCATCACTTTGACTGCATGTTTCTTGCCTCTAAAATAAGCAAGAAGCTGTGAAAATTTTCCCAAGTTTCCAAAAGAAGTGAACAGAGGACTCATAAAGGGAGATTTTTCTCAGCTGCCTTCATCAAAGGCAAGTCGGGGTGACATTTTTAAGTATTTGTTTTGAATGGGACTATGGTCAGTTTTAAACCCTCAGTGAAAAGTAGGGTATTTCAAATGGCTTCTAAAACTCCGGATCTGACAACCAGTATCTAAGGATGGTCCGGCCCAGAGTCTGGGTTTAGTTGACGAGGACTGCAGCTCACAATGTCCATGATGGAGGACCGCAGCAAGCCTTGCTGGGGTGCCCTCCGGATTCAGAAAGACAGTGTGCAACAATGGTGAGACCAGGGTCAAAGTGAAATGGATGGGAATTCTTCCTGAAGAGACTGGCAGGGAAATCAAATCTGGTGCCCAATTCAACCCCTCCACTTGCTGACTTTCAGAAATGCAGTCCCTTTCACAGACTAGATATCCTCTAAGTTTTGGATCTTTCAGGGAAAGACATTTGCAGCTGAAATACTGAGTGCTTTCTTTTGATTCTATATCTCATCGAAGTGACAGGGGGCAACAATGCACTGTGTTTAGAGAAGGTTCCTATTTTAGTTCAGAACATGCTGAGTGATTTTTTATTTTTTTTTAAAGAAAGGCTCAGTCTGCCTGCACACTTGATTCACAAGATACTTCTGAGGCTTAAAAGGAAGAATTTCTTAAGCATACCTCACTTTTCTAAACTTCTAGGATCAAGTTTTGCTTCTAAACCAAATACACTATCCCTTTGTAGTTTTCTTAAAGGGCTGTTTTGGCAGTTGTTTTTTATAAAGTAAAACCACAGAAGGTATTCCCTCCGCATTATCACTTCTGGTAATTCTCTTCACATGTCAGCTATTGTGGGAAGACATTCTGGAACCTTTTTGAAACATTGAAAATGTTGAAGTATGTGGGCCGAGCGATGGGATTCAGAATGTCCTGCTTGAGCAGTGGAGGAACTGAGGGTGCGGGGCGTGGAGACTAATATCACCCTGTTTGGTCCTGAGGGATGGCTGGTTAGCCAAAGACAGGTAAGATTCCTCAGAGGAGGAACAACCTAAGACAGGCACAGCCGCAGAGGGGCCAACAGGGGTGGTGCATAGAGCCTTCCTTATATCACCATGTTTGGCCCTGGAGGATGACTGGTTAGCCAGAGACGGGTAAGATTCCTCAAGGGAGGAACAACCTAAGACAGGCACAGTCGCAGAGGGGCCAACACGGGTGGGGCACAGACCCTTAATCCTTTTGAGAGAGGTCTCCTGCCCCCAGGGTTGCTTTGCTCTCCACGCCCAGCTCAAATCAGGACCCAGGAGGCAAACAAAGATCATTGCCCCCAGTCATGTGAGGCCTTTGATTGTTTATGGGATTAACCTGGTTGTGTTAGACCCTTAGGCTATGCCGAGAACTCAATAAAAGCAACGTGGGATCAATCAGAGAGGCTCTTGATCCTAGAGGTCTTGAGTCCCCCGTCCCATCTTTCTCTTCAGTCTGTGTCTGTGTGTTCTTCAAGCGTGTGGCACCCGTCACTCACCTCGAGTCACCGAGTTGATCCCGGCAAGCTATGAATAACACATGATTTCTACATCCAGAATTTAGGGTTCTGAGAGAGAACCCAGAGCCATCACAGTGTTAGAACTCAAATGCAACTACCCTTATTTTGCAAAAACACGTTAAGGAAAAAGCAAAGAGAGGCCATCTGAGCAATGCAGCTGCCACGGAAATCAGGCCCTCACAACACACAGCTCCCCAGTCTGGTCCTCCTTTGGATCTCCAGTAGGTCGGGCTCAGTTCTGTTTGGACTGGTGGGTACATGTGTGTACGTGCTCATGCATGCTTGCCCGGGAGGAGGGAGGGTTGCTGAGACTATTTTCTGGCTTTCATTTATCATTTATTTAATGCACGCTGAATTATGATGCCAGTCATGGGTTGCCCTGGTAAAAGCGGAGCTGTAAAGCTGCAAGCGAATACAGTGGAGCTCAGTGATCGCTCAAAAGCATGAGGTCTGGCATCAGACCTCCTGCTACTGAATCTCATCTCTGAAAAGAAAAATTGGGCAGGTTATTTGCCTTGCTTAGCCTCAGGTTTCTTGAAGAGGATGGAAATGCTACCTTCTGCGTTCGGAAGTTATTAAATATTGTAAATGAAATGCTTACAACAATGTCCAGGTCATACCAAGGGTTAGGTGGGGGTGGCAGATAGTAATATACTTTTAAGACTTACATACTTAATATGAACAGCACCTCCTTAGAACTGAGACATCTTGCAAATATGTAGTAATTCTAACATTAAAAACCGAAAAGGTGAGACCATCGAAGATTGAGGTGAGGAAAAACGAAATGAAATCAGCAGCAAAAACCCTACACCGGGGCTATTACACTAAGAGTGACATAAAATGCACCATCAACCCAGCAACTCCTTATGCCTGGATTTTCTGCACTGCTTAAATGGTACTTCTTCCAGCTTCTAGAGAAGGATTAGGGAAGTTCATTCCTTCCACGTGCTGCGAAGTGTATGTCATGTGTATTTCTGGCGGGGCTGCGTGTGTGGGCAGGTTTGTATGCACATGCATATCTTTGCCACCCTGAGCCACACGGAAAGAAGCGGCAGTCAAGCATTTGGAGAAGACAGGGTGTCCATCAAAAGCACATGAAGCAGACTGCTTTCTGTCCATCTGTTACTTGCAAAACTGAGAAGCTGTGCTCCATTCTGTAGATCACACTTTTAAATGAGAAATGAGCAAAACTGGAATGTGCTCGGAGGTGAGAGACAAGGATGGGGGAAGGACCTCATGAAATGCTTATGAAAATGTACAACAGTTAAAAGAAATGTGGGTGCTGGGCCTGGGAGTGGGGCGGGGGCGGGGGGGCAGTAAGGGAAGCTTCACTTGGCAGTTGTCTTCAAACCAAGTAAAGACACATACGTGGGATGGGGAATAGAGTCATTCTAAAAAACCCTGGAAGAGAAAGCAGAGTGATGAAAAGGAGATGGAAGAGATTTGTGTGCATTTCCACACTCAGGAAGTTCCAAAGATGAGACGGGCTCTGGGGTCCATGTTATTCACTCATTCAAGCAATACACGCATGGATGACGTGCCAGCAAGCATGGCACTCAATACGACAAATGGCCTCCTCATGGTGGCACAGACGATGTCAACTCAACGGAAAGAAATGAGTAACAGATCCCCTAAGTTTTATCTAGGCAAACGGCCACCCAAGCTCATGACTACATTTCCCAGCTTCTCATGCAACTGGGTGTGCACACGCGGGTAAATTCTCATCAACAGTACAGCTCAGAGCAGCTGCTCGTAAAGGAAACGGGACAGACCTTCTATTTCCCCTACACACCTTTCAGCTGGCTGGAGGGCAGGCATGATGGCAGGTGCTGGGGCATCCGCCTGAGATCATCAGACATGCTATGGATGAAAGAGTGACGTGACAGAAGCAGCCTGGGTCTCTGACACTTTCACCATGTCCACACTCAATTGCTTGGGTGTAGACTCCTCCATAAGAATGACATCCAATATACTGTTTCAGTCCGTTACCAGGGCTACTGTTATAACAGATGAACAGGAATCCAAATACACATGCCCAGAGAAGACAGTGATTTTGTGAATGGCAGATCAGTATTAGAAAATCCAAGTTTCTGAGCAAATGCAAGAGCATAATCCATTTGTCAACGTAAGCATCCTTCTCAAGGGGCATTCAGAATATTCATCACAATATGTAATGTCACTGATTCTAATACACATATACACACACATATAGAACTTGATGTGATGAGAGCTGTTTAAGATTGACACCTTTGCTTTTCTTACTCTAATTAGGACGTAACTTGGATACACTTTCCCCTATAACTGAGACTCAAAACACCCAGTAGAACAAGCTGAATGTTCTCACAAGTGAGGTAATTATAACTGCATCTTTGAGTCCATAAAATATTCAGGCACAAAAACACAGGTGCAGGAGTGAAAGACAGGGCCCCAGGCTGACCCACATGTGGTTCATTTGCAGAGAGGAAATTTGCTTTCCCTGGGCTTAATGGCACAGATATCTAATGGGGTGATTTTCTACAGTGGAGACTACTTTCAAACTAGCTGATCTACTGATTACATGTTTGAACTAAATGCCAAAGAAAGAAAAGACTGGTATCACTAAGGAGACAAGAGGGAAATCTGTTAGATTATTTTATTACTACTGGTGAGATACAGAGTCTGAAAAACTCTCTCAAAAGTGGAGAGAAACAATGGGACTAAAAGAGCAGCAGAAGATAGGTGGCAGTCACCACTGTCAATATGAATCATACTTTGATGGTCTCAGATGACCTCCTCCAAAAGTTTATTGCTACCAAGTAAAGCAAGGAGTGATATGGTAGGAAGCAATTAATCAAGGAGTGGAAACTATTAACAGCCAACATTTCAGTTATCAATTATACTCACCAGACCTTATACGCCAAGTGTACTTGATACATTTTATCCCCTCAGCAATCTTGAGCTGTCAACTATTATTATGGCCATTTTACAGATGAGGAAACTAAAGCTTACAATTTATTCACAGTATATTTAATGAGTGTCTCTAGGCTACCAGGTACAATTACTAATTGGGAGCAAAAAAGATTAAAAAAGACAAGGTCTCTGCCTTTGCAGGTGGACATTCTATCAGCAGAAAGCACAAACTCGGATCTTAGCAACATTCTGATTGGCCAGAGCATTTTTAAGATTTTGTCGTTGTTACTTTTCTAACTTGGAAAGAGCATACACCCTACCATGTAGGCTGAGGCCCCATCGCTTCCCCTGTCTTATAACTCCCCTGTTTGACCTATTTTTCATCCCTGACTGCCCTCCTACAGACATGTATTTGCTTTTGAGACCCCAATCTCAGAATTACAGCAGAGGCTCTGCTCAGTTTTGCCTGTCCAACCAGAAATCCTTAGCCTTATGGGCTTCCTAATTTGCAGTCCCCTCTCCAGACGGTCAGCATAACCATTCTGTACACTAGCTTCTTTAGCTTAAAGTAAAGCAGCAAGTGGGGGGTTTCTTCTAGCTCTGATCTTGGTCAAGATTAGCCTTCCTCCTGGCTCAGAGGGACTGTCTGCCTCTCAAGAGATACCAAAACAAGGAAGAGGACATGGCAATTTGGAAATTTGCCAGGGGAAGCCAAAAAAAGATCAAAGAAATGGTGAAACAAGTCAACTGCTTCTGACCATGTGACCAAGACTGCTGCGTTGGTGGGGGGTAAGGATATGGACTCAGATCCTCCCTCTTTCTCTTCCTGTACAATTTTCACAAATCTCATGACCTTGCTGGGCCACCATTCCCTCAGTTATAAAATGAGAATCTAACACAGTACTATGTTGAAGACTAGCTGTGATATGGCAAATGAGCCATGAAAACAGTGCCTTGCACAGGGTCAGAACTCAGCAAATGATGGGATTAGATGTTTTTATATCTGACCCTTTTAAAGGCTAGTGCCAAAGGCACTTGGTCAGTTCATGCTGGGAAGCTCATAATACATTTAAGTATTCATATTTTCCTACATCTTCCTCCTAGCTAAGATGTCTGAGGCTGCCAGAAATAATCACACTATTTGTGATCCTATGTTTATGCAACAGAAACGAAATGGAATTTTATGGTCGGCTGTGTTCAACACCGATGCCCACACTGGGATAATTCTATGCAGTGCTGTGTAACAAGAATTTATGCAATATCCAATCCAAAGATGCAGCTCCGAGGCCAGCAAAGCCTTACCAAACTATCAGCTTAAGAAAGGAGGAAGCCAGCCTCACATCTGTAGACCTCATCTTATATGCACTTAGCAGTAGCTATTTAATTGACCTGGAGAGTAAATCTGATCTTATTCCTTTAAAAAAAGGAAACAGATTTTGACAGAGGAAATACTTTTCACAGAAAATGTGTTTCAAATAGCAAACACACACACAAAAAGAGCAAAAAGCTGAAAACACAAATGAAGACTAATTGCCACATTTAAGATAAAATAAATGTTGCCAGTTGATAAGAAAGGAAGGCAACATAGAAGAGCCATGATTCAAGGCTTAAAAAATGTCAGGCCCAAAGGTCTCCCTTTGGGGCTAAGAACAGAAACACCATGAGCTGGTTATGGTATTCAGCCAACAACCTACCCTTTCAGGGCTAAACACTGAAAAAGAGTTAACAGGACCACCACTCTTGAAGGATCTCCCGGCACTGTCTTTGTTTGGGGGTGGGGGGGCGGGGATATTCTTAAGCTACCACAAAGTACACAGCATTGACTCCACTGCTGGTTTGGCGCTCCTCAAAAATGTAATCAAGGTGGATCACAAACTTAAATACCGTCCCCCCTGGGCCGAGGGAAACGAGGATGCAGCCCAGGCGGAGGCGGCTAGGAAGGCAGCTGCAAGAAGAGGGAGGACCTGTGCTTTAAGCAATAACCCAGCTGGGGCCAGGCACACACGCAGCCTTTCCAAAAGAACTAGTGGGCTGAGCTAAACTACGGAGGTAGCACGGAGGACACAGTGGACAGAGCTTAGTAAGGAAGGAATCTAGTGACTTGTGGACATGCCATCACCTCCCGGTATAAAATGGAATGAAACAGCAATGTGTCTGCACTGAATGATATTCTATTTATCAAATACTGTCAAGGGGGAATCCAGAAAAATGGATGTCTACTCCTTTAAAGATTAAAATCATTACGATCTAAATAATTTAGGGTGAAAATGTAACCATCCGTCCATCCAACAAAGAGTTACTGAGTACTTACTCCATGGGGTGGGTAGAGACAAGCTCTCTCCTTCAAAGAATTTACATTCCTGAGGCAGAACTGTAAAAAATAATTCCAAAGCAACTAACAAGCCAACAAGATAACTTGGAGGCAGCTCCAACAAGGAAGGAAGCTTTAAGGAGTGATGCTGAGGGTGAGAAGAAACTCAACACGGCAAGAGCCAGGAGCAGAGCCTTCCAGGCACGGAGAGCAGATGAGAAGCCTGCGACGCGAAGCAACGGGGAGGCAGGCAGCTGAAGCCCAAAGAGGAAGACACAGGGCAATGGGAGACCGAGTCAGGGGGCCCAGCAGGAGCCAGATGGCAAGATTCTTTGGGTACCCGGGGACCTCTGGGCCCTCTCCCAGCCATGCGTGAAGATGGCACTGCCTTCTCTTACAGGCCTCCTCTGCAGTGGTTCAGCAGCACTATTCCCCGTGTTACCTTTTAACCATTAATTTAATTCTGAAACACCCAAAGATGATGCCCAGCCTCCACAAAAAAGAACCAGAGGCTACTGTCCATTCAGAGTCTTGAGATCTTTTGTTTTTCAAATACCCTTCAGTATTCTTCCTCCACTGCTGCTTAGAATTTGTCTCTAACCATGCGACCAGGAAAACAGTTGTTACCAGCAGGTCAAAACTAAGAGGTAACATGTAACACCCAGTCCTACACCCCAGAGTGAACTGAAGAGATCATCCTTGCACTGTTAACTGCTCATCGCATTCCTGAGAAGACAGAGGGAGAGGGAGACAGACAAAGACAGAGAGAGAGAGACAGAGCCACAACTATGATCTTCAGAAAATCACCAACATCTTCCAGATGAAATTCGTTGCAACTAATTCTCTGGTACCCTGGGTCAAAAGTTCTTTCAAAGTCACCCTTGCAAGTAAAAAGCCACAAAAAATACAAAAACTAGTGTATATAAATACAAATCTCCTATATTCAATTTTTCCTAAAACCACACACATCTGATACAGCCAAGATGGCTGTCAGCATCACATTTTGTATGGTCGGCTGTATTTATAGATACAGTGTAGGTAGCTCCTCTGTCTTTATCTTTCTCTATAAATACTTACACTGGCAATTGTCAACCGAATCATGGAGAATTAAAAGCAATTTGTAGGCGTAAAAAAAAAAATACCACACTCTGTTATTCTATCCCCAAATGTGTCAATATCTAAGAACCCAGAGCGAGAAAGGGCATTCCTAATAACTTTAATTAAAACCTGATATATCATTACTGATAATTCAATGCCTTTTATTGAGTAGAAATTGGTATACGTGCATCTGTTTTCATATGATACGCACCGAAAGAAAATAAAAATCAGGAAGCTCAGATTGTATATATGAAGACTTCCATGCTTGTTCAAGGTCAAAAGGATGTCACTGTGCAAAAAACCCACCCACAGCTCTTTCCACTCAGACACTGTAGCCAAAGGTCCAGAGCAGCCGTGATGCTGGCGCTAAGTCTGAAACATGACGCTCACACGGAGTCTGATCAACAACCTGTGCTTCATTTTTCAAATGCATTTCTGTGCCTCTCAGGTCACAATTGAAATGAGCTGAACAATTTAATCCATCACCTTTCAGGCAGGGATCCACACGGAAAAACCCACATCCAGAGGACAATCTGGCTCAATTAATGGGCTCTTCTCAAAGGACACTCACAACGAGAAGCATATGGGAACCAGAATGGGCTGTTCATTTTACAATGAAATGTTGAGTTCCAGTCTAGGAAAGGAACCTTAGGACTAAGTATGGGATCACTGGAAAACCACGGAATTGGAAGAGAATACGGCGAAAGAAATCTTCTAAAGTCCAACTTGTAAAGCAATGTTGTTTTTAAAACTTAAACATAAGGCTTCCAAATAAACTAGAAATGTATAATGTAAAAGAGCACCTCAGTCTTCATTCCCAAAGAGAGAACAAGTTCTAGGAAACAATTTGGCTCAGAAGCCTCTACTTGTTATTTCAAAAAACAATGCTTTTTTCCTGTGATAAATGGCGCTTGGGACATGTTTTTGGTCATGTCTTAAATGTCACGTTAAAGAACGAAAGCTCAGAGGCAGAACATGTGGTTTTGGTTATGACACTCCAAGGTTTCTCAATAGCAGCATTACTGATTTTTTTTCACCATGTTAACTCACTGACAAGTGTGTGTGTGTGTGTGTGTGTGTGTTGGGGGGGGGGGGGGGGTCCTGTCCCGTGCACTGTAGATCCTTCAGCAGCATCCCTGGCCTCTACCCTCTAGATACCAGCATCAACAACCTTCCCTCCCTTTTCTGATACCCACAGATGTCTCCACTGCCAACTGTCCCCAGTGGGGCAAGGAAGAAGCAAAAATCACCTTTAACTGAGAGCACTGTACTACTCCAATCACACTGTTTTATAGTAAAATGACATTTTATTACATTTAAAGACTGTCACAATATAATTGATACCTTTATAAAAACATATCAAGTCTGAAAAGAGATAAGACATTTTATTTTCAATCCCCTTATCTCTAACAACTTTGTAATTTTGAAAACACAGCTAAAACTTTTTAAATAAAAGGAAAAACTAAAATGAAAAAAAATTAAACCACCAGTGTCTCGGTCTTCTAACAGTCTTATCAGCAGGGGTATAAAAGCTTTCGCTTTATGGAGGCTGCCAAACAACATCCTATCATTTAAAAGCTCGTAAACTTCAGCAACTTGGTCTAGGAAATACTGGTTCCATTCCTCAAAGATAAATAAATCTCCTCCTCACGCAGTCTGACAATCGCTATGATTTTGCTTTCCGTAAATTCATATAATTTAATCTTCCCAATAGAAAGTCAGGGATTAAAAAAAAAAAAGGATGGGGAGCAAAATAAGAAGTTTGATTTGGAAAATGCGATTGGTTTCAGCCTACATTCACTTGAGATGGAAAATCATCACATCCTGTGTGGTTAACACAGACATGCCAATTACCACCTCTGTGTTTCCTGAGCTCTCATGCTGGGGCTGCCTTATTCAGGAGGGGAGACCAGGCGCACTGTGTTAGCCTACTTCCAAGGTTCCTGGGGCACGCTCGCAGGGCAAAAGATGGGGGAAAGAGAGCTGTTAGAGGCCACGTGAGCAGCACAAAGGGCCATGCACCCCTGCTTTGTCCTCCACCGACAAATGAACTGTGTGTCACTTAACCCCTCTCCTCAAACTCCTCATAGCAGAAGAAGAATGGCCCGGAACCCGTCACCTGGCTAATTTCTCTTCCTCCACAAGGGCATGGAAAACTCTCCTTCAGAATCAGCTGGGTGGCCGACAGAGAAAAAACACCCAAGTTACAGATGGCTTCCTAAAGACCCCTGTCCCCCCGCCCCCCCACCCAATGCCCCATCCTCCTTGAGTACAAGTATACCTCACTTTGAGAGGGGAAAACGTCCAACCTTACCAAACAATTATGAAATCTTTACGCGGAATCTTATCTCCCGTTTCTATTAAATGTAAACTACCGCCCTTACAAGAGGAAGATAATCCAATTTATAAACCATAGAAACGACACAACTTTAAAGGAGGCCTCAATTTTATAAAGCAAGAAAATCCTACAGCGAGCTTTTAGGCCTAACAGACAAACCACACCAAATACAGCCCCAGGGTGATTTTGTCCCGGTCATGCTTAAAAGGCATCATTTTGCAGACTCAGATGGTTAGCAGCAAACCACAGCGAGTTCCCAAATGAAATCATGCACTTCTCAGAGCCCAGCCAGCACCGCCGCATAAATGGGATAGAGGGCTTCTGGCCGACATTCGTGGCCAAGTTCATCCTGTTTCAACAGTACAGGATATAACCATTCTCCCAACAGCCAAGTGGGAGACCTGCCCAGCTGGCAAGGACAGTCTTCAATAGGCCTCTCCCCATACTGAGCTCACAAAAGCACACGAGCTAATGATATTCCAAGGGTCAGTTGCGAGTACTGCCTTGGAATGTGGGGCAAGTCTTACAAAGATGACAGCAGACGCAGACCTGTTGTCTGGATCCTAAAGATGTACCAGGAGACCACCTGTATGTCCAGTTAGCCAGGCGTTTATTTCCTGGGCAAGCCCTCAGCACTTTGAGCAGAATACAGCTGGGGAAAAAAAAAACTTCTTCATGCTTTGGAAGCTAATGTGCCTACCAATGGAAAAGATCAAATGAACAGAACAAAAAATAGAAACAGAATCCTGAAATGGAATTTGGTTGCTTAACCGTGGAGCTTCCTGTAGTCAAATATAGAATCCAGGCGCTTGACGGTCACATGCACTCACGCAGTGGCCCGTCATGAATGATGGCAAATTACTTTCAAAATAGAAACAAGATACGCCTTGTCACCTATGCGCACTGTAATGTGGGTTAAAAAAAAAAAGTAAAAACAATGTTTACAAATTTTGCTTTATTTTCTCAGACTTTGTTTTTATTTTCAGTCTCATAACACCATGAACACTGGTAGGGAAAAACAGGAATGAAATGGATCCTCTAAATAATTGTGGCCCACTTTGGACACTAAACACCATAAAATACACTAAGATTTTAAATGTGAAATAACGTTACAAGCTGGAATTACAATGACATTGCCTAAATGGGACCCAGGGTGAGGCTACCCACCACTCATTTCCACGCTTTCTCAAAATCTCGGTTTAACCATCCTCAAAATGGCCTTCCAGGACCCTGGAGACCTCTACTTCTCAAACTTGAAAGTGTCTGCAAATCACCTGAGACTCTTTGTTTAAAAGCAGGTTCTATTCTGATTCTGGGTGGAGTGTGAGGTTCTGCAGTTCCAACAAGCTTCCAGGTGATGCTGACACTCCTGGTCCAAGGATGAAGCTGTGCGTAGCCAGGAGCACAGTTCCTATGGAAACACTGTGGGCTCCCTCGCCAGCAGCACTCTCCTTTCTTATCAAAGGACAGCAATCTCATCAACCCAAGGGCTGAGTCAGGCTTGAGCCAAGCCAGCTCTGGGAACTGGAGTCCTCTCTGCTAGACCCCGGTGTGAGGTGGGCACACAATCCAAGGTGGGCCAATGATTTTTAAGGGGAAGTCAGCTGGACTTCTAATGATGAAAAAGTTGTTTTCCCTCCTACCTCAGCTCCTGCTACAGCCTCTGCCACGTGAGTCTGGGCTACAGGAGGCCGAGGGGGCCATCTGGAAGCCACAAGGTGACAAGGATGGGGGTGAAAGGGCACACAAGAGGACAACAGAGTGAAAGCAACAAAAGGGCCAAGATCAGGGGTCAGCAAGCTATGGGCCACAGGCCAAAGCCAGGCGACCATCTGTTTTTGTGAATCAAGTTTTACTGGAGCAGAACCACGTCCATTTGTCTACTGTTTATGGTTACTTTTATGCTACGGTGACAGAGATGAGAAGTTGCAGCACAGGCCTCATGGCTCTCAAAGCCTCAAATATTTACTATCTAGCCCTTTTCAGCAGAACTTTGCTGACCCCTGACCTAGATCATTAAATCACCTCCCTATATGCTTCATCCCAGCCTCCATTTCACCTTCGTAGCATTTCCAGCTGGAGTAATTACTTCTTCAATAGCTGTCTTCCCTGTTGGACAGTAAACGCCTTAGCTATCTTGTTAACTAATATCGGCCAGTTCTGAACACAGCACCAGGCACACAGGAGATGCTCAATTAGTTGTGCACTTTGTAATTAAACTCACACGTTTTAATCAAAATATTTCCAAGTTTCCATTCCTTTCTCTGGCTCCTCTACATAAGGTGTTTAGAACATGCTAAAAACGACAGTTCTTAATATAACCTCCTATTAATAACAATAACCTGCTTTTCATCCTCCACAAATACCACTTCCTTCCTCCAAGACCGCTTACAGGCAGGACAGAATGGAGTTTCCAAATCTGGACTCACCATATCCAGAAGCAGCAGACACCGGGGCCTGGAAGTCCAGGTCAGAATCTGCATGACCGCCAGACCCTTGGCAAACACGGGATGCAAAGCTGGTTTTCCAGCCAACTTGGGTCCACAGCGGAGAGAACACACAATAGTGGGCAGCCTCTTGTGAGCCCAAGAGGAAACATAAATTTTGAATAAAGGAAGAAAAGGAAAAAGCAGCAGGAGATCCCAGGATGATAAAAGCCCCGACTTCCTATAGCAAAAGAGCCACTACAGGATATCTGAGAGATCTCTAAACATTATTATAACATTATCTTGCAGCAAAATAGTTATTTTCAAAGTTGAATAGTTTCCTTGATAAAATGAGCAGCTGATGCATTCCCTCTACTATATTTCGTAGCATAACAGCACAATGATTAAAAAAAAAAAAACCAACACAACAAGAAACCATGTGCTGTGGAGTTGGAACCTGGCTGGAGTTCCTCCTCAGGTATCAGGGTAAATCATTTGGCCTCAGTTTTCCAATCCATAAAACAGACATACTACTAACACTACTCTTATACAATTGTGAGGTGAACACTTAATAGATGGCAACGAGATATTGGTATTTCATTTTTATTTTTATTTTATTTTTTTTAATAAATTTATTTTATTTATTTATTGGCTGTGTTGGGTCTTCGTTGCTGCACACGGGCTTTCTCCAGTTGCTGCGAGCAGGGGCCGCTCTTCATTGTGGTGCGCAGGCTTCTCACTGTAGTGGCTTCTTTTGTTTCGGAGCACGGGCCCTAGGCGCGTGGGCTTCAATAGTCGTGGCACATGGGCTCAATAGTTGTGGCTCATGGGCTCTAGAGCACAGGCTCAATAGTTGTGGCACTCAGGCTTAGTTGCTCCGTAGCATGTGGAATCTTCCCAGGGCAGGGCTCAAACCCGTGTCCCCTGCATTGGCAGGCAGATTCCTTACCACTGCACCACCTAAGAAGTCCGTTATTTCATTTTTAAAGCAAAAATGTAGAAAATCATTCAAATATATTACCTACCAACCTTTATCTTTTTAAAATTCTACTGCCTCCCCCCCGGACACTGCTGACACCAAATCCCTTTGTTTTCGATAATTTACCAAAAAAGGAACCTCCCCCACCCCATATTACATATCAGTGCCTGAAAAGTTATTACAAGTAATATATAGTTGATCATTAACAATCTACGGCAGGCTATGTCTGAATATTCCTCCTAAAGAAACATGAATAAGAAACATTTTCAGTATCAGTCCTCTCTTTTTGGGAAAAGCCTGGTGACTTCACTCAGTAAATGAAGAAATATGCAGGAATGGCAAACATCATGTATCTTTAAGCCCACTGCTAGCATTACTCTAAAGCCTTTACTTTTCATCACATAGCTCAGAGCCACAACTTATGCACCTGCAAAACACAGCTTAGTTTCGTGATGTTTCGGGGAAAGAGACACAAAGTGTTAAAGGGCGCAAACTTATGAAAAGGACTGAGCTGAAGTGTCAGCATTAATTGAATAAATTGTGTCAGACCTCACTAAGCTCTAGGCACCAGAAGAACAGGGACTAACGGGTTAAACTCTAAGGGCAGAGCATGTTAATAATGGCTGGTGGGGTAATTTTTCTGAAGACAATTAGAGGAAGTGGGGAGAAGGGCACAGAGCAGGACAGAAGTGCTGTCTTAGAGGGACTTACGGGTAAGCCTCTCTGGGCAGCTCAAGTTTGAACAGAGACCAGAACTGGAAAGAGTAAGTTATACAGCCTGGGCGTGGTGGGTGGAGAGGGAAGCGTGCTCCAGACAGGAAACAGTAAGTGCAGGCTACTGAGCCTGCTCCCAAGGAGGGTTCCCTTCGGTCCCACAACAATACACACACACACACACACACACACACACACACACACACACACACACACTCACTCACAACAGGAGTGCCCCACGCGTCCCCCCTCTAATACCTCTCCTGTTGCCAGCTGTCTTCTCCATCTCCCCCTCCAGACCACTACCCTCTGAAAGCAGGAAGCCTGTCTGCCCAGCGTTTCAGCACCGACACTCTTGAAATGTTTGCTGAATGCCTGAGCCAATCTTCCAGGCGAACATACAGGAAAGTGACCCAGGAGGAGAATGTTTTCAAGAATACTTTGTAAATTGACTTCTTCCAAGGAATCAAGTCCATGAAGGTGATTACAGTCACTGTGGCTGGGGGAGAGGATCCCAGTGGCCGGTCACATGCCCCCGGAAGCATGTGCCTGTGGTAGTTCAATCAACTGAAGGATGTTGACTCATTAGGTGAAATTTACATTTTAGAAAGAGCTTCCTTTATACTAAGTCCAGATTCATGCTTGATACAATTAAAAACACTGAAGGTTTCATGTTAATATCATGTTATACATACAGAGGCTGGAGAATCTCCAGGGACCCATACAAATGCTGGGTATGGTTTAACTTAAGCTCGATATTCACAGACTCTGTTGCTTTATATGAAGACTTACTGGAAGGAAACCAATTTTCTGACCTATAAGTAGAGGATCCACTAACACCCCTCAGCAAGGGGTATTACATGCCAATGTGCCACTTTCCTTTCCACATCTGCTTCTACTGATCTCTAGAACACCCATGTACCTTCCCATTCCTTCATCGTTTTATTTTCATCAGATTTTATTTTATTTTCATCAAGGTTTATCTTTACCAGGGAGGGAGGGAGGGAGGGAAGGAAGGAAGGGGGATGAACAGATAAGAGAGAGAAAACAGGAATCAACCCTTATGAATTTTATCAGAACCACCCTCCCCCCACGCCCCCAAGCTTGCTGCAAGCTACAGTTTCCTACTGCAGGCCAAGATCTATGGTGCCCAATGAAAGAAGAGAAAGCTTCTGTGGGGGCAGCTTACACTTGGACAGGAGAGACCAAAGGAAAACATCGTACTTCACCAAATCTAAGATGCCACCAACTCAACATTCACCTGTATTATGCGCATCAACATTTTTCAGTATTACCAACTGTTTAACGACTAGCACACCAGTGTTTTAAAAATGCACACTCAAAATATGAAAATGTGGACATGACCATCTACTTTTTCTGCAGTGTTATCGCAGTCACCACGTTTGACATTAGATCCTCAGACCTTATGCATCTTACAGCTGAACACTGGTCCCCTTTACCAGCCTCTCTGTGTCTCTGCTTTAAAACGTCTATCCTAAAATGGAGAATCAAAACTCAACAAACACATCCATTAAAACCCTCAAAATCTCTACCCCGAGAACACCAAATGCTCAAGGACGTGGAGCAACAAAAACCCTCATTCACTGCTGGTGGGACTGCAAAATGGTACAGCTCCTGTGGAAAACAGTTTGGCAGTTTGTATGAAACCAAACACACTCTTATGACACAATGCAACAATCATCCTCACTGCTATTTATCCAAAGGAGGCAACAACCAATGTCCACACAAAAATCTGCACACGGATGTTTACAGCCAGTTTCTTTATAATTGCCAAACCTTGGAAGCAACCAAGATGTCCTTCAGTAGGTGAATATACAAATACACTGCAACACATCCAGACAATGAAATAATATTTAGCACTAGGAAGAAATAAACTATCAAGCCATGAAAAGACATGGAGGAACCTTAAATGCATATTGTTAAGTGAAAGAAACCAATCTAAAAAGGCTACGTGTTGTATGAGTCCAAGTATATGACATACTGGAAGAGGCAAAACTACGGAGACAGTAAAAAGATCAGTGGTTGCCAGGGTTTAGCAGGGAGGGAGGATGAGACAGAGTAGAGAGGATTTTAGGGCAGGGAAACTAGTCTGTAAGACACGGTAACGGTGGATCTGTCATTATAAATTTGTCCTAATCCACAGAACGTCCAACACCAAAAGTGAACCCTGATGTAAACTGTGAACTTCGGGTGACTGTGATGTGTCAACGCAGGTTCATCAATTATGACAAACGTACCCTCTGGTGGGGGATGTTGATAATGGGAGAGGCTATGCACCTGTGGGGACAGGGGATATTTGAGAAATTTCTATACCTCCCTCTTAATTTTGCTGTAAGCCTAAAGCAGCTCTAAAGAGAATAAAATCTTAAAAAAAAATTTTTCAAATACTCAGCAGCACCTCATCAATGTACAAACCATGGCATTCACACATGCAGGAGGAGCTTGCAAATGCTATAGAACATTTCTGGACGTGGACTCCCGGAGGCACAGAGTTGGAAATACTCTGGAAAACACATCTGACAAGCGAGGAGAAGTTTGTTCTAAAACTGAGGTGTGGGGTCAAGTCCAGGCATACATTATCTCCTTAGCAAGGATCACTTCCCCTTACCAAGCTACATCTCTCGCTTCCGCAACAGAATTCATCACACCTTCTGAGACTACCTCCACAGCTGGGACAGAGCTGAGTTTCACACTTAGGGTACCTCCAGTTATTCTAGTCATGGGTGAGAATCAAGAGAACTGCCTAACTGGTGCACGAGATCCCAGTACCACCATACGATGATTCTTCCTTCTTCTCAAGGGTAACTAAGGACCAGCAAACAGCAACTATCTGTGACTGCTCTTAAAGCAGGCTCTGTCAACCCTCACCCCCAGCCTCAGCACACAGCTAAACAGAGACGGGTAAATAGAAACATGGGTAATGACTTTTTATCCAAACACGCTGCTTTCTTATACTAGATGAGTGGGTAGTGTCTAAAGATAAATGGAAGCATGTAAAAAAATTTTAAGAGTTTATTTGATCGAAACTTGACTTGAACGGGGCAGCACCAAACAGGAACATCCAACGGCAGGAGCTGGGGAGAGACTTTCATAGAGAAAAAGTGGAGGCAAAATAAGGGAATTTTGATTGGATGTAGCTTGAAGCCTAGCTGGCTGTTTGTGATTGGTTGTTGTTGGGTGTCCATTTCGTAACCCCGAGGCGTGTACAGGCTGAGATTTTGGCTTATTACACAGGCCACTAGGGCATTAGAGCCATCTCGGTCTCACGGCCTCCTTGTTTACTTCATTTGACAGTAAATTAGGGGATAAGTAGATCCATCGACAAATGAATCTGGGTGTGATCTGGCTCTTTATTTGCTTTCTATTTGTTGCAGCATAAACTGAAAGTAACCATTGGATCATTCTCTAGGTGTCCTGCTATTGCACACCCCTTACTTTGAAAAGTCCCAAAACACCTTCCCATCTGACCACACACGACCAACTGCATCTGCACTTCCCACCCTTCACACAGCCCCTGGAATGAAGCAAGAGAAGTGATTATCTGTCAACCAGACTCCCTGCAAAATCACTCCCTTTACAGCTCCAAAGCCGCGATTACCAAGGACAGCACCTGTCTGGTTCAGGTCTCTGACTTCAAAAGCAGGGAAGCACAAGAATTACAAGCACCAGTGCCCTGACCTTTCGGAAGCATTTCCACCACTGGGGACCAAGTTAAAAACCAACTCACCTATTACACTGTGGGAGCAGACTGCAGAAATTTCCCAGTCCCATTCTCACAGTCATGGAATTCTTCTCAAGAAGCCATTAACAGCATTTACAGAAGGATAAAAGGATATTTAGAGAACTAGGCTTTCCCCAGGAAATGAGGTAGCCTTTTTTGACTCACAGCGTAAAAGAAATCAATGAGGATCAGTTGGCCAGTGATATAAAATGTACGTTAGACAAAAAGGAAGGAGAGGTAGAGAGAGATGGTTTAAATCACCCCCATATTCAGTGGCTGGCAGGGCATTTCCCGCCCCTGCCCTCCAATCCATTCATGGTGACTAATTCAAAGACAGCCTTTTCAAAATCTTAAAGGGGTAGAGGAGGCTATTCCAGGCACCTTCCTTGTCCATGTGATTTCCGAGCTCACAGCTGAAACAAACAGACAACGCTTACGGATTTTACTAAAGGCTGGTGGCATTTACATAGTATTTCCTATCCTCACTAGTGTTTGTACAGGGGGACATTATACTCATTATTACGTGAAGCTGGGAAAGATCAATTGCTGTTCCTCTAGCAGGGTGCCAAACAACTAGAAAATGATGGTGCTGAACGTCATATCCAGGTGTTTTCGGAGTGCCATGATGCATCTTAGGGTAATTAAAAATAAATACATACATAAAAAATATATCTCCAGTCAGTATTTAATTTTTTTCTCATTGACAACTTGATGAGTCCAAATCTATTTGCGTCCCTATGACATCACTTGGGAACAACTGCTTGTTTCTTTCCGAGTTAGTCTCCCAAGAACGAACTCCTTTCATGTTGACATCAAAACTCCTGCCCACAAACCTACCACCACACCTAGAAACCATCATTCTCTCCTGGACTCAATGCAAGGACTTTCTGTGGAGCACCTTTCTTGAGTCATCTCTCTACCACGCTGCCTCTACCCATTTCTTCCCCACTTCTCATTCATCACTGGCCAAGCTATGGGAGGGGAAACACAAGAGTTCTATAAACTGCTTCCTACTCTACCTTTTCCTGCTTCTATTTTATTGACTGCTACAGCTGCCTGATGTCTTTGTTGCAGGGGGTGGTTGCCTCCTTGATCAATGCCTGTTTGGGTTCTGGACTTCAATCTGAAAAGCAATCTTAATTAAACATCCCTTGTTAGCAAGGCACACGTAACAGATATTTGAAGAGATGTTTGTGTAGCTCTCAGGATCCTCCAGATACTGACACATCGAGAAAAGGTTTGCGTAAGAAAGGTGTGTCACCGAATTTCGTACATGGCTCACGCCAAGGCAGGGCATCATTTTAGCAAGACGCAGGGAACCTGCAAGACGAAGAAGATGGTTAGGCGCAGAGCAACTGCCAGGCAATGTGGCATGTTCATCGCTTAAACACTCCATTTCATTCCAAGGTACCAAAACGATAATAGACTTTATTCTAATTGGATTGTCTGCAATGAGCCAATTTAAGTGCTAAATGCTGCGAATTATTCAGCCTGACATAGCAAGGCACTGATGTGAGCCGCTGCAGGGCAGGAGGTTTGTGGAAAGCGTGAGTTCCTGAAGCATAATGAGAAGCCTCACGTGTCTAACTTGGCAGACCTCCACCACACAGATTCATATTGTCTCCACAGCTGCAGGGGACCCAGAAAGTACTGGCTGCCACCTTGACCCAAAACACATCTGCCATCAGCCAGTGCGGCTGATTCCGCAGCATTCCAGGCTCCACACATCCCTGGGGCAAAGACAGGTCAAAGGCTTAAAAGGAGAACGAACCGCTCAGAACCCAAGGAAGGTTAATCCACAGGATCAGACATCCTTCACCATCGCTCTGGTTTCTGTTATTTGCACATTTTCAGAAGCTGGCAATTTTTTGATTTAAGTTTTTAAATTTCAGAATGTTTAAACGTATACAGGTACTGGCTAGAGTTTCATAATTAGTGACTAAAAGCTTGAGATCTGGGGACTTCCCTGGTGGTCCAGTGGGTAAGACTCTGCCCTCCCAATGCTGGGGGCCGAGTTTGATCCCTGGTCAGGGAACTAGATCCCACATGCACGCCACAACGAAGATTCTGCATGCTGTAATTAAGACCTGGTTCAGTCAAATAAATAAATGAATAAATAAGTATTTTTTGAAAAGCTTGATATCTGGAATGGAAATGGATCTACCACACTCCAAGGGAAGTGACTTAATAGTCCTACACCTCAGGTTCTTCGTCTTCCAAATGGGCAATGATAACAGTGTCTATACTGCCCAGGACTAGTATGAAGAATTAAGTACCTACAGGGATTTTGAAAATGTATGCAGCCCAATACAAGTTAGTGATTAAAAGTATACAATGATTAACAATGTTCAAAACATATAATAACAGCAATGTATACTTAGAAGTTTTCTCCCAAGACAGAGGTAAAGAGAAGTAACTAAATAACATGTACAGAGCTCCATCCAGAACCTAAACTATCACTGTTCCCTATGCTAGTGCACATGAGAGGTGCCTGATTTGAAAAGGAGATTTTCTTCTCGGCACAGTTCTATCACAGCTTTTCCTCTTGAATTCAGTTGTTTAAAAACAACAACAACAACAACAAACCAAAAACACAGGAGGGGGCGGTCAAAATCAATGGTCTGTTGGGTGCCATTTGGCACCACAATTAGGATTTTCAAAATCAATTTATAACTATGATAATCTACTTACTAAAATACTGTTCAACACAGCCCTATTTCTGACTCAAACTGTATTTTCATTAAATACTATGGCTCTCTATACAGAGCCAAAAGGAAGCCTAGGTCACTGTGAAAAACTCAATTCACAAATGCCAACAACAAAAAAATACAGAGCCAACTTTTAAGGGCTCAGGAGACGAATGTTTCTTCAGCTTCCAGACAAAAGGGTAAATTAAAACAAATGCAACAGACTCCATTTGGGCTGAGGAATGAAAGGGTCATCATATTCCTATCTGACTTACTCGGGCTCTCTACATATATTCTATTCATAAGAAGTAACAGTTGAATAGTTTACTTGAGGATTCGCCCTCCATACAGACTCAGACACATTCATTCAACTTTATTGAATGTTGTGCTGTTCTCTTAGGAGTTGCAAAAGCAATCTAAGCTCTTAAATTCAGGGTCACTATTTGGGATTTCATATATTATTCAGATTTAGGTATCTGATGTTAAATCAAGTGATAATATGATACCTGGTAAACTCTAATAATATCCCCTAAGATGTAGTGCTGCTGTGGAAAATTTAATTTCTACTTACATAGGCGACCTGAAAAATAACCAGACATAAACACTCCTGAACTTCTTGGGGGGTGGGTGGGGGTGGAATTCCTACAAAGCCTCACTCAGCAAAGGCCCAAACTATAGCTTCTAAAGAAGGATTCACAAACTTTACTGCACTGATCTCTAGCAACAGGCCAGGGAATAATAAGCTGATGACAAATAAGATATATTCCGCAGCTCTATTTACAGAACAACAACGCCTTCCCGCAAGCTGAAGCCGTCTCTTGCTAAAAACGGTAAAGAAACACAAATACTTCCACATTAATCAGGATTTCAGTTTGACTCCCTGACCACTGCCACACTCCAGCCAATGAGAGAAAAGTGAGAGATGTTCTGAGATATTCAGGAAACACAGAACAGGCCAAGGGGTTGAGAAAGACTGCCTTGCTTCAGAACACGCTGGAAGGGCAGGGAATGAAGGATTACTGATAGAGCTATTTATCTTAAAATGAACTTTTAAATTTTGTCCACATAAAAATTATTTTGTAAGTAACAGATTCTCATTTTAAAGGAGTCAGTATAGTCATGTTTGGTGAAATGAAGATGCATCCCTTATAAAGCCCGTATCTTCTTCCCCACCCATTCCCTCCTCCTCTTCAGAGCAGAGGTAATGGTTTATTAAGTGTATGTATATTCTTCCAGTTCTTTCTATAACTTACTCGAATACCGAGGTAACACACCTTCTCTTGAGGGTCCATCTTTTACTTCCTTGGAAATAAGCTAGGAAGAAGACTGAGCTAATAAAACCAGGCAGGCAGTTCACCGCAAAAAGGATAAACTAATGTCATTTCAGAACAACATCTTTATTCATAAAGACAAAAATGGTTCTGACTTGCAAAGAATACCTTCAGATGCTTAAACTCAGAACAGGAAAACAAGGGGATGGGTAGACACCCCCTCCTACACTGCTGTCTTTACAGCATGAAAAGAGACCTCGACAATGATGGCAAGCAGATGGCAAGGAACTGCCAAACAGGGCTGAGAGTCCCCAGCACATTTCTATAAAATGAGCAGGGAGCGGAAATCTAAAATCCCCAGAGGGCACTGATTTGAACTCAGAGTAAAAGACTCATCTCCACGAACATCAATGAACTTTTATATCTGTCACCAACACGAAATCACAAAGAAATGATGTGTCAAGTAAAATGAACTCCCTCCAACACAGGAAAACTGGGCCAAAGGATTTTAAAAGTCAGGTATCCGTGGAACCTTTATCTTGATCTTCATCTGATTTCTGATCATAACGTCAATGAGAGGACCATCTGCCTGAAGTCCTGTTCCACTGAGCATGGGAAGTGAGATGCAAGGCAGCTCCATGATCTCCATTTCTATTCAGATAGGGAATAAACCAGAGTCTCTGTGTAAAATACAGTCAATTAGGCTGAAAAAAAAGGGGGAAGTTTTCTTTTTGTTATTGCACAGACACAAAAGAAAACTCTAGCAGTCTTGAGCTAATCTCTGAGAGCCGAACTCTTCTCTCAAGACCATGCCTCACAGTTTACATGGCTTTGAAAAACTAGACATTACCACTGGTGACAAGAAAGCATCAGAAAAAACTAAAAGCTGGGAGTGTTCCCTCAGAGGTTAGTAACATAATAGAGGACACTCCCTAGAGCTTAAATGAACAGGACAACAAGGATCCAGCCAAGGTGCTGACTTATTGAGGAATATGCTATAAATAGAAAAACCAACAAAAAAGGCCCAGACCACTGGGTGTCCTTTCTTGAGGATCACAAACATAAGATTTTTAGAAGACAAAGGAAAAGAAATCCCCCTAGAAATACAAAACCTAGAAAACTCTTACCAACTACTAAAGTCACATATCCATAGAATGGCTACCCCCTCATACAGTGTATCCGTATGAGTTAGGAAAAGGTGCCCCTTGCTCTGGAATGCAGCCACCATCTGCCCTTGAGCAGTGCTCTTGCACGGTGAACATCCTGCCCAGCTGTACACTACAGACCCTCCTTCACGTGCAAAAGTCCGTGTTATTTTCAGCCCGAGAAAAATCAATAAAGAGAAAAGAAATTAGAAGAAAAAGAAATCTTTTTAAATGGTGGAAAAAATAACCTCAAACCTAACCATCAAGCTACGACTTGCTTCAAATCCATGCAGTCCGTTTCCTCCCAGTAACTCAAAATACCCTTAGCAAACCACTCTTGGCATAATTCTAGGCCCTGCATAATTTAAATGCTTTAGAAGAAACCCCTAACTGCATAGAGAATAAAGAAATGCCAACCTCCCAAACCTAGCTCCCAACTGACAAGAATAAGCGGAATTAAATATCAAAACTATGCAGATTATTCAAGTATATCAAACAAAAAGGCAAAAGATCAAAAAAACAACCATGAAAGTTTTGGAAAAGATTGCCAGTCTTCTGTGCACAAGAATCAATTATAATGACAAATTCCGATGGATTTTTTCTTTTTCCTTTTTTTTTTTAAACATTAAAGGGTAATTGAGTCACGCTTAAGTGAAGCTTTGCAGTTTGAGTTCAGTAAGCAAAGCCTAATTCTAAATGATGCTGAGATACTACAGAATGCAAATCCATAAATAACTTTTAAATTTAAAAGGGAACCAGGAAAACGCACCCTCTGTTATATGAATTCCTGTCTTTTCAGGGGAATATTTCTCACCCAAATGAACAGAAGTGTTACTGTTTGGGTTTGGTTTTAGCAGTGCTAAGGGGCCGTGACTACATTTAAATGGGAATTATTTATAAAGAAGAAGCATTCTAAAGCTGACTCTATACTGTTGCATATTTTCTAAGAGCATCAAAGAATATTCTTAGAAGTAAATCCTGTGAGGTTCCAAAAATACTCCAAAACATAGTAATCAGGATGAGGCCCTGACTACCTGTACCTTATGCCACTCAGAGAAAGAGGAGATTTGATTATATTAGGAGGACATCAAAGGATGCACACTGACAATGTAAATAAAGGAAAGAGAGGGCATAAATCATCCCGGTGAAAAACACATAGACTTACCAGCAGAGAAAGAAATGCAAACTGAAACAAATTTAGAGTTACACTTCAGAGCTATTAAAATACAATGAAATTATAAAACTCAATTTTGGTGGAGCTCCAGATAAACAGGTACACACTGCCTAGGAATGAAACCAACTTCAATCTTTCTTAATGATCTAGCAGCCTTTAATAAGAGCTGTTCAAAAGCAGTAATTCCAAAGAAATAACTCGGGGAAAAAAGAAATTAATTTATACCAAAAAATATTATATTTCATTATAAAGTAATGAAACTGAAAACAACCTAATGCTTCAAAATAGGGGACAATTATACAAACCGTGACACAGCAGCACGGTATATAATGATATTTAAGCTAGTAATATGCATACACAACCCCATTAGAAATAAACCTGTAGACAGTGTTAACAGAGAGAAATGTATTTAAGTAAATGTATTTGATCAACAAGGAAAATGCAATTAAATACATTTATATCATAAGTGGAAAAAGCAGAATCAAAAGCAGGTTCGAATGGATATATCTATCCAAATGTTTAATGAAAATGAGACACAAAGACAAAGTCAGGGAATGCGCATTTAACGTGCATACATTTTTATTCCTATATCAACAAAGATTAATTGTGCTTCTGTGTCTCAGGTGCTAAGCTACATGCCTGGGAAACAACAGAGAGAAATAAAGACATAGGTACTGACCTCATGGAACTCCCACATCCCCCTGCCACCACCCTTCTGTCTTTAAGCAGAAAATCTATTAAATATTGTAGGTATAGAAAGAGTTTCAAAGAAGGAGATAGAGGTTGCCGTGGAGGAACATACAGAGACCTAACCTAGCATGCGGACCCGGGAGGGCTTTCCTGGAGATGCTGTGAGAAACCAGAGAGGGGACATCCTCTAGGTGGAGGGGGACAGCAGTAAGAGCAGAGGGCACAGTATGTGGGGCCAGAGAAGGCCCTGGAAGCATAAGGAAGTGGCCTCCTGTGGCTGGAATACAGGGCACGGGCGATGACGAGACTCAAGGATTAAATCATGGAGGGATGCTGGGACCCAGCCAAGACTGAGACCTTCCTCCTAAAATCCAAGGGGAGCCACTGGAGCTTTCCCACACAGCAGTGACCCGGCAGGGTTTGTTCACCTTTGCCCGGCTGCATTGCAGGGAGGCAGGAGCTCATGGCGGAAAAGCAGGTAGGGGAAGAGCTGCACAGAAGGAGCAAGACGTGAGGTTGTTAGAGGCAAAAAGAAAGGCTAGGATTAATCTCAGGGGGCATCTCGCAGTCACAAAGTCGGCCCCAAGGCCTGCAGGAAGGACTTCACGCTCAACCTCTTCAACACAATCAAGAAAACACAGTAGCTACTGCAAGACAAGGAAGGGAAACACAAACGTTAAAACAAAAATAGATTTGAACAGGCAATTTCCACTTGAGAAAATCTAACGCTTAAAGATATAAAACGACATTCAACCTCATTAGCGACAAAAGAAAGGCAACATTAAAAGAACGAGTTACCATTTTATACCCACTGGGTTGGCAAGGGTGAGAAAATCAGGCAAGGCAAATTACTGGTAAACTCATCGAAACCCTTGTACAAAAGATGATAGGATAACAGGGTGATACAGTCATACTAGGAAGTGATCAAGCAGATTTTGGTGAAATTCATTCATAACCAAATTCACCAAATTTGTAAAATTCAAGAAACCCATTTTTGGATGGATGGATACACAAATGCACAAACGTATACACACACACAAAAACAAACATATACCTCTATACATACACACCTTTATATTTAAAAGATCCATAAGGCGACAGGTATAAAGACGCGCATGGCAGCACTGCGTATGAAAACACAGGCTATATAGACAACCAACGCGTCCTTCCCGTGGAAACGGGCAAGTAGAATGGGATGGATGGATGCAGGAAATACTGCCCAGTAATCAAAAGCAATGAACACACAAGATGTACATCAAACAACGGAGACAGATTTTCAAAGATGATATTGATTAAAACTGCACAATAATAGACTCAGTTCTAAACACAGATGAATTAAAAACATTACTAGTGAGGATCTTGGTGGGGGGTGGGGGGGGGGAGAAAATCGGAGTGAAGGAGAAAAATAATGAAGATAAAACTAAGATGCAGGGCCTTTTCACAAACCAAGGCTGATAACACACCACAAAATAGATGATGCCTTCCAAATCTTAAAAGTTAAATGTTAAAAGTTAAATGTCTAAATTATTTTGAAACAAACTTTTGATCTTTCTCAGTGATAAAATATCGTGGCAGCAATATTCGCAATTATATTTTTCTAACAATTCTAGCTGTTTTTTAATGGCTATGCTACCTTTCACATTTAAACTGCAGGTCTTAAAAATGTAAAAACCTGAGTTGACAGAGATTCATATTAGCTTGCTGGAAAGGGTACATTTAGCCCAAGAGAACAGTTCCTTTATGGTCCAAGAAACACTTATGTAACTTGTATCATTTGCTTGACCTCTTATAACAGGAAATCTGAAAGCCTTGGTAACTGATCTCTGAATTTTCACAGAGCATGTGAGTGCCAACATGCTCAAAAAATTATCACAAAATTGGCCAAGGAGTGAAGCCAAGAATAGCCTTGCTATTAAAGGTACCTGGTTAACAAAAGGGGTGGGAAAACCCATCTCATTTCTACTCTTTGCAAACACAAAAGCCTTTTTAGACTCTCTGAGAAAAGATGGCATTATTTAGTGCAAAGGCAAGTCAAGGAAAGGAACACCAGGACATGTCACGTGGGTTATCAGGGCAATGTTTCAGGGCCTCTGCCACATAAGCTTCCACATAATGTCCAGCATTCAGGGACTTGAGGCCCCTGTGTGTAAATAAGCATGAGCCCCTGAAATGATTTAAGTCTGCAATCACAGCAACATAATTAATGCTCTTTCTTTTAATGTCAGTATTATTCATTTTTATGTAGATTGGTGGTAACTTCTGCCACACCAACAGACTCTCATTATGTCTGCTTAAGCACATAAAATCAAATTAATTCATGTTTGCTTTCTTCCTTTCTGCCCTTAATTCCTGCAGAGAAGGAACACAGAAGCAGAAGGTTCCAGGTTTATTACTGTGCTGAGTCACTAAATTGTACAGGATTGAACTGCTGATCCTAAATTACTCACAATTGTAACCATGCCCTCCAAAGTTTATGTGCAGAATTGGGGTCAAATGCAGCCACTGACCCCACAACATATATATCATAACTAGATTTCCATTTCTAGGATATTGATCTTAAATATGGATTCAAACCTGTCCCTGCTCAAAACTTACAAAGGAAACAAGTTCTTTAACTTTCACTGCCATTGAGAAAAAGTTCCATCAACAGTCTGATTTCAGATAACATCAGAGTGACTCAGGATTTTCCTGGGTTGAGAGTGAGCATCTGTGTCCCAATCACAGGAGCTTTGATCTACACTTTGCTTATGGTCCTACCTGGTGTTGGAGTAACCTTCCAAACCAGAAATATAAATTCCTAGAATAAAGAATTTTTCTGCACTTCCCTTCAGTAGAGTTTTGCCTAATAAAAAGACCTTCAATAAAGAGACACACATTCAAAGATGATGCGCAGATTTTATCTCAGCATGACTGATGGAAACAGTGTGCAGAGCAGCACTGAGAAAAATCAGGAGGGCACATACGGGCTTCTGCCAGGAAGACTGTCGGATCGATTAGTGATGTCTTCCATGAACACAGAGAAGGATGAAGTGAAGTGCTTGTAGATCTAGAATTCAGGCTTTCCAGTTGCTGGGTTTTAAAATGAGTTTTTGATTTGAGAGTCATTCTTAAGCTTTTCTTAGCAACAATACAAACCAGGCATATTCTATAACAAGTATTTATTATTTAAGACCATTAATGTGAAAGAAGAATAGAGGGAAACGGAAGGAGGGAGCACACTATAACAGAAAATGCTACCCCAAATAACAACTGCTCAAGGAAATGCTTTATAATTTCAAACGTCCTGTGTTTTAACTCGTTCAACTCAAACGTGCAATCACTCCATGTACTGGATCAATTAATTCTGTTTCCTATTAAGGGAGAAAAATAGAGCTCTTTCCCAAAAAGAAAGTTGAACACTTTTCTTAATGTTTTAGCCAGAAGCAACAGTAGTCAGAGCTTTAAAAACCTAACCCAAATATGTTGAACGTCTGTAATATGAATACAATCCCATAATTCTAAAATCTCAGGTATTAAAATGTTTTCTTCAAATATGACTTACATGCTCTACAACTTTACTATCTCAAAGAAGAATCCTTTCCAACTTTAATGATGACACATGCAACTCTGAAGCTAAATGAAAACCTTAAAAAAATAAAGTTAAGCATATTCTTGGCTCTCTAAAATTAAACACATTAATGAAAAAAATTAATATTCACATGATTCTTTCTGAACAGCGTATTTTCTCCAAAACACAAAGGACCTGCTTCCTGGAAACACAATGAATATTTGAAATGAATATTCAAATATTAATTATGCTTCACTTCTTCCCGACAAGTATTTGGAAAGTCAAAAGGACACAGAAAAGAGTAAAGAACCTTTGGCTCTTCCTTTAATTTTTATTGACTCCACTGAAAGTTCTCTCATAGTACCTCTTTTATCCCATGACAGCAAGATTGAAAACTAGCCAAAATTGGGCAAATATCTGAACCCTGTAGGTTTGATTTCAGAAGCTCCCCCTTGAAAGTGTAAATCTTTCATTCAGATATAAGCCAAAACTTTAAGAAGATTCTCCAAGATTCACTTAAGACACTTGAGTCCTGGGGATTTGTGTTAAGCATAGAACAAAGAAATGGACCAACTAGTAAACTATGGCAAGCAACTGTTACTTAAAGAACCACCTACACCCTGAGAAGATGAAAGTTCAATCCAGGAAATGAAGTTTGGAAGGCAGACAAAGAATCCTGAGGACTAAATAAACAGTATCAGAAGACGGAAGGGGAGGCGATCCTAAAAGAATTATCCAGCCACTAGACGTGGCCTTAGATAGCAGATTCTAATGTGACTCCTACAAAGTGCATGGCAAGACCATTTCAAGGAGCGGAAATGAATCTTGGAGTCCTGGGTTCACCACGTACTGGCTGTATGACCCCAGGCAAGCCCCCTATATCTCTCTAACCTCAGTTTTCGCCACTGAAGTATACGTGCCCAGCTTAGCTCTCATGCAATAACATATAAAGGAGTGTAACATACATTACATGGGTCATTGCAATGTGATCCCCAAAATCATTTTCCAATGATTACATCTGATTTTTAATTATGTATCCTACGGCTACCTATTGAGCAGGGAGGAGACTTTTCCTTTAAAAAAAAAAGGGGGGGAGCTTCTTTGAGGTCTTCCTTGTGCTGATAAAAGCCCTTCCCTCATCAAAGTGAGGGAAAAGGCAGACAGCAGGAACCAAATGTACAATTTTCCACCCATTTACAACTTTGCTCTTGAGCATCAAAAAGAAAGTCTTTCTGATTTAATCAAAGATCACTTTATACTTTGGTAATATTTAACAATTCGCTTTCCTGGGTTGAAAACCAAGTATAAAATTACGAGGTTGAATTCTGTCAACTGGAAATATATATATATGTGAAATGCCAATATATATATTTAAATGCCAACTATACTCATACATATGCCTTTCCTGGCTTTCACAGACTGGATTTACACCTTTGTAAACCACCTAGGGGATGGCTTTTTTAAAAGACTACATTAAATTCTGAGTAACAATTTAAATGCAGTGAAAACCCCAGCTGTACGCTTGGGGATTATGTAAGAGTTAGACAGCTGACCACAAAACTAGGTAGATATGAGCCGGAGGCCTGTGGGCATCTGACAGGAAGGTTTTAAATCCTCTAAAAGAGGCAATCTATAGTCATGCTGCAAACAGCAAAATACTGTATCACAGTGAGTCTCAAAAGATCCTGGGAGGCTGGATCAGCACTGCCCACGTCTGCTGGGGCCTGCAGGGAGATGGTTAGTCAAATGACATTAAAAAAACACAGCAGCGGAAACCACGGGCCTGGCTTTAGAGACAGAAAACAGAGGGTGTTTGCACTTCTTTCTCTTGGCACAAAATTTTTCCTTTTCATGAGACTGTCTCAGTCTCTTGAGTCCTGAAAAAAAACAAAACAAAACAAAACAAAAACTCAGCTCGTTCTGGATAGAGATTGAGAATCATAATGGGGCCCAGCTTCAAGTGGTGAGTACTGGCAAATCCAAGGCGGATGAAGGGCCCCACAGCTGCACTTGGGTGTTGAGGACAAGGAAGCACAGGATGAGGTTATGCCAGAGCAGAGGCACGGAGCAGCCCAGGCTGGATCTGTCCCGAGTATGGGGGAAAAAAATATCCAATGCTCATCAGATTCCCTCAGCCCCAGCAGAAGAAACTGAACACCCAGATGTGAAAAAGACTATTTACAGAAGCATCGCTTGTTGCCAATGCCTGAATGACATCCATCTTTCCGGTTGACAAGTTTAAGTCAGTCCAGAAATGTGAGACGACAGAACAGATACATATAAAACGGAAAGGGGTGGGGAGAGCCTTCAGCTTTTAATGACATGCTTCCTGTTAATAAAACATAAAAATAATTGAGTAAGTGCAGGGCTGCCATATGACCCAACTGGAAGGCCTTGGATTTCATTTGCTTAAACCAGAGAACATTCATTTGTGTAGTTTGGTGTGACTGGTTGATATGCATTAATAAAAACATGTACCTTTGGCCTACAATTATTGTTCACTGAGCTTCCTTAAGGAGTCTATATTCACGGGGCCATAGTATTGCATTCAGAGGGTACCATGGCATTCAGAGGGTACCATGGCAGAAGTGAAGGCAAAGGAGTACAGGGGAAAAGGTCTAAGGAGATAAGTTGTATTCGGGTAGAAGGACTAGGAAAGGCTTTGGGAAAGAGGTAGCTTCTGGGACTGCTGGGGAAGCTGCATGCCCATGGCTGAGCGCAGAATGGAAGGAACAGAGAGCACGGGGAGAAGTAGGGAGCTGGGGGCAGGGCACGGTTTGTTTGAGGGATCTAAGCCAGAAGGCAAGGTACATAGAAAACACTGGAAGGTAATGAGACTGTAAGGAATTTGGCAGATACTATATGTAGATACGCTACTGACACACATTCAACCTTAATGACGAGGCCAAGAAAAGCAGATCTTTCTGGTGGGAAAGGAGAGCTGAGCCAGGGCCAATCCTGCTGGTTACTGAGGTGGTAGGTGCTTTATTTTGTCCACAGGGGAGAGCGCAAGCTCCACCAGAAGTAGGATTTATGTCTACTTTGTTTACCGACGTGCCAAATACAAAGAACACACCAGACACGTACTATACGCTCAAAAAAGATTTACCAACTGATGAGGAAGAAAACACCACTGGGACAGAGGAGGAAGAGAAGATTACTGAGTGCTCACTATGTGTTAAGACACCACTCATATGTTACAGGTATTGATTGTTATGGTCCTGACCAATTTATGATGTGATTACTTGCACATTTTACAACTCACATCTTTATCTCACTGAAATCAGGACAGATCCTATAATTGATGGTATCCTTAGCAACATGTCATAGTTAAATTAGTAGTGAGATTTCTTTCTTAGTGGTACAGAGGGGTTAAGTTTTACAAACAATGAGGAAATAAATGTACAGTTAATGAGCAATTTGATGAAATAAAAGTATTAATAAATCTCCAGGTACAGGTGATGGAAACTAAGATTCCATTAATTTAAGTTCGCTCCCTTGGGCCTAGATGCCGTCTCCAAGCACATGTTTCTATGCCCGGTGTTTCTCAGCTCTGCAGTATTAACAATCACACTAGGGAAAGTGGCTCTGTGTATATTCTCCCATCTAATCCTTCCCTCCAAGTAGGTAGAAAGACTCTGAGGCCACCCTAACAGCCATGCCATCCTTCTCAGCCCCGATCACCCCAAAAGACAGAACAGAGAGGCTCTCATCAGGCCTTAAGAGCCAGCTAACCGGTCTGCATGTGGTACATCCCACAGTGGGAAAGACGGGGACAATCTATACTGGGTGATAGCCAACCAACAAGCATGAACTTAACCTTTTTCAGTGTCTCCAAACCGAGCGGGTAGGAGAATACAGCATCTTCTCATCCACGTTGTTCTTATAAAAATCTCCAGTGAGGAAAAAAAATGGGGCATAACACTAGGCAATCGTAACTATGAGGAAGTATTTTCAAATGTCATTTTTATTAAGTAGATTCCTTTTGCCCTTTTAATGATGCAAATATCTGGTAATGATATCAATGCTAAAAAATAAAAGAAAGAGAAGGCATTCTATGCAAAGTGGATGCTGAATTTGTCTAAAATAAGATGGTTCAGACCCTAGAAGCGGGTGGTCGCCCTGGGAGAGCAGTTGGCAAACTGGCTCATTTCAAAGGAAGTGTGAAAAGTCTCTAAGCTTCCTGGATTGAAGATTCTGGGATGCTATTAACACTTATTCTGGTCTCAATGGACAGTGCAACAGGAGACCACTTTCCTGTGGGTTGACGGATCTCCAATTGAAACTGGGGAGCATATACATTGTGCATCTACCATGCAGATTTACTACATTCTGATTAATAACTCCCAAGGGAGCTCAAGCACTACATTCTAAGTTTTTCTTATCTTATTTCCAATTCTACGTGATCTCAACATGTATCACCCATTGATAACACTTTCCTATCATCAGCCGTCAGCAGAGACATCCATTGACATTTTGCACAACAAGAGTCAAAACTGGAGGCAGCGCTTTACATCCCAATCCAATCTTCATGCTTAACTCTCCAATAAAAAAACACACTGTTAATAAACCACATACCATCATCACTCTGTGTGGTTTCATCTGCACCAAAAACCACATGGTAGCAAAATATCACTGAAGAGAAAATACTGCACACATGTAAACAATACATATAGATACATTTATTGGTTTCTGGGTTTAACAATATTTAAATACAGACCCCCTCCAACCCCTGAGATCCACATTCATCCACCTGTTTTGCTTTCTACTTCTACAAGGCACCACTCCGTTTATCAGCAGATAAGACCGCCCACCTAGGTAGAGCACTTAACACGTGCCAAGCCCCCAGCTAAGAATTTTCTATGCTATTTCCATTGATCTTCACAGCACTTCTGCAAGATAATTACTGTTAGCCTCCCCAGATTAAAGATGAGGTAAAGAGGGCTTGGTGAAGTAACATCGCTTGGGATTGGCCAGTCCAACTCCAGAGCAATTATTCCATACTGCCACCTACAATTTTTTTAAACTACAGGACATGAATAAAGAAACAGATATCTAAAACAATGTGTTCTGAACTCCCACAGACACTCCCCTCTAACCTGCCTGACATCTGGTATACCCTCAACAACCTTGCTACCAATTTTTGAGGTGAAAAACGAGTTTATAATCTGTAACTACCAAACGTAACTTATGTCCCTCTGCATTAGTGGGCCTCCTTTTGCCTTAGGATTGAAGAAAGGGTGGTTTGGGAACTGCACTGCAGCATATTTGCAGGGGAGCAGTTTCAGGCTCTCCCGCAGGGATGGATGAAAGACAGGAGAACACACCTTGCATCAGGGGAGGGGATGAAGAGTGTCTCCGCCAACACTGCAGGTGTGCATCAATTTACAGACTTCTAGCAGATCCACAAACGTGTCTGCGACAAGAGGAGCAAGCCTTTAATTGAGAGACTGGGGGAGGGAGGAGAAGCATCACAGCAGCAATGGTAGAAGTCATTTGTTTTTCCAATTAAATTCTCAAATTGGTGGGAGTAGCCTATTAAAAATACAAAAAAAAAAAAAGGGAAAATGTGGATTTTAGAGGTTAGCATCAGCATTATTTTTTTTTTAGCAACAACACAGATGAAAGAAGACGTTACAATCTTGTGTTGTTTCCTTATTGCCTCCAAACTTTGGGCTCTGGTCATCCTGATACCATGTCACCCAACGCTTGTAATTTGAGCTGATGCGCTCAACAAGACTATTTCTGTTTAAAACTGTGTTAGAAAATTACGTTTCTTTTAAAAGGCATTTATAGAGCAATTTCTATCAGCAAAGTGCTTTCCAGTTATTTTTTTTTTGAAGTAATTCTTTACAACAACCATGTAAAGTAGGTCAGAGTTTTTATCCCTTGTGCCTCCTCCTGCGAAAGGCTGAGTCAAGAAAGGTACAAAAAGGCTGTGTGACTTTCCTGGGATTGCACACAAAATTGGCAGCAGAACTTAAAATGCCACTACAGCACCTCAAATGATGACATCATCCCAGTGCTTCTCATTCTCCTGCTTTTAATTTTATTTCATAATTTCTTGGGATCTTTGTCTCAAGTAGTATATACAGCTTCCTGGGCCCTCCTCCAAACCTACTCACTTAAGAATCCAGGAAACGTGTCCTGAAAATCAATTCATGTAACAGGTATTCCCCAGATGAGTCTGCAAGGCAATCTAGTTTGGGGCCCACTACTGACGGATTTTCCAGAAGGTTTACCCCTCTGTCCTACAGGCAGTTTAGAACAGCCAGCATAGTTATAATCAAGCTGAGACCTCTCCAAAGTGGAAACTGGCACTCTCTCTCTCAAAAAGCAGCTTTTAACAAGTTATCAGAAATCATGTTCTAGTTACAGGTTTTCACCATGTTCACTCTTAAACTGTTTCAGGAATTTGTGGCCCTTGTCCTGAAAAAGTTTCCCTTAGGTTCATTTGACCTGATAATAAGAGCTATTCCCTTTCGGCATTCATTCTGCAACCATCTTCTACTCTTCATTCTTCCTCCCTGATAGGGTTATTCACCCATTACACGTGCAGCAAGCACACCATGACAAAACTAACCACCATCTACAGACGGCATACAAGCTTCTTAGGCACCAGGCACAGCAGATGACCAGCATTACTTCATTTAATCCACCCGACAACAGATGTCCCCATCTCCCAGTTCTTAAAAATGTATAAGAGCCTGACCAAGTTGCCCCAGGACACACTAATACTAATTCCCAGAACCCGGATTCAAACCTAACCCCAGGATCAACACAATCATTTTCTCTTTTTCTTTGTGGTGGTTGTTTTTCAAATTTCTCTTTTGGGTCTTTATCCCCCTGTATTTAATTACTTCAGCAGCAAGGGAACCATTCAAAAAAAAAAAAAAAAAGACACTCTTTCCCCATATGCTTTAGCCAATGAGAAAAGAGAATCCATTGAAAAAAAATCACATAGTGAGGAGGGGTAATGCCTGGGAGAGGCAATGCAGTGCAACCTGTCACACCTATTTTCACTGCCAAATTGGAATGGGTAGGTTTAAATCTGAACTCAGATGATTGTATTAACTGAAATCCAGCTTTTCTGGCCTGGACTATCTGAGGCATAACTTGTAGACATATAACAAGACAAAGTCAGAACAAGATGGAGACAGAACTAGAAGAGGTACAAGGGCAAAATGAAGCAAGTGCACCTCTGTGCAACGTTTACAAAGATGTAGGCTCCAGGACTCCTTTCCTTCTCCAAAACCAATGTCAAGAACATAAAAGGTGACATTGAACAATAAGAAAAAAAAAAAAAAAAAAAAAGATGTAGGCCATGCAATCCTCTATACCAACAACCTAAACAAACAAAAATTCATCTGATCATATCCACTGCCATAGAAAAGGCATTTGATAAAATCTAATAGGCATTTATGATAAAAACTCTCAGGAACTCAGCAACACAGAGGAATTACCCCCATGTGATAAACAGCATCTACCAAAAAATAAGGTACAGCTAACTTTATATTTAAAGATAAAGAACTGAATGCATTTCCTCTAAATTGGGACCAAGGCAAGGATGTCTTCATAGCACTGAAAGTTCTAGCTACTAAATTAAGGCATGAAAAAGAAGGAACGGCATAGAGAAAGAAACTGAAGAAATAAAATTATCTCCATTTGCAGATGACATGATTGTCCACATAGAAAAGCCCCATGACTTTACAAAAGAAAACATCCCAGCACAGATAAATGAATTCAGCAAGGTCACAAAACAAAAAATCAGCACAGAAAACTACATCACAATTCTATATACCAACACTCAACAAACAGAAATAAATATGATACCATTTACAATTATCCCAAAGTAAATGAAATACTTAGGTACACTCCGAACAAAATATGCACGGGGTCTGTATGCTGAAAATTCCAATGGTACTGAAAGAAATCAAAGAAAAACGAACCAAATGGAGACACACTATGGTCACAGACTGTATGACACAACACAGTAAAAATGTCAATTCTCCACACACTGATCTATAGTGCTAATGAAATTCCTATAAAAATCCCAGCAAAGTTTTTGTAGACATAAACAAGCTTATTGTAAAATTTATATGGAAAGGCACAAGCCCTTAGAAGAGCTAAACCAATCTGTACAAAGAAGAATAAAAAGGGAAGAATCACTCCGCCTAATATTAAGACTTACTATGTAGTCACAGTAATCAAGACTGTGTGGCCCTGGGGAAAGACAGATGCATAAATCAATGGAACAGAAGAGCGGACCTAGGAATAAACCCACACACACACATATATATATATATTCAACTCCTTTTAATGAAGACTTAGGATTAATGAAGGACATATAGCCTTTTCAACAGATGCACCATCTGTTGTAACTAGACATCTATACAGGCAAAAACAAAAAAAAAACCAAGAACACAAACTGACCTAAACTCCACACCTTATACAAAAATTAGTTCAAAACGGATCATGGTCCTAAATGTAAAACTCGAAAACTTTTAAGAAAATACAAGAAAATCTGAGGAATCTAGGGCTAAACAAAGAGTTCTTGGACTTGAAATCAAAAGCATGCTCCAGAAAGGAAAAAGCTGATATACTGGAGCTACTCAAACTTAAAAACTTTTTGCTCTATGAAAACCCATATGAAGGGGATAAAAAAGCCAAGTTACAGACTGGGGAAAACATTTGCAAGCCACAAATCCAACAAAGGACTAGTATGCAGGATAATTAAAGAACTCTCAAAATTACAAGTAAAATGAAAAAAAGTCCAATTAGAAAAGAAAATGGGCAGAAGACATGAAAAGATATTGCACTGAAGATGCTATCCAGATGGAACAGGAAAAGATGACCCACAGCATCAGCCATTAAGGAACTGCAAACTAAAACCACACTGATCACTACACACCCATCAGAATGAGTAAGATACAACACAGTGACAATACAAGACTTGAAAGGATGCAGAGAAACTGGATCACTCGTGCGATGCTGCAAGAATGTAAAATGGTACAAACCACTCTAGAAAACCATTTGCCAGTTTCTTATGAAACGACACATGTGACTACCATACAACCCAGCTACTGCACACTTGGAACACTTATCCCAGAGAAATGAAAACTTCACACAAAAACATGTACGTGGATGTTCACAACAGCTCTATTTGTAATAGTCAAAAACTAGAATCAGCCTAGATGTCCTTTACCAGGTAAAAGGTTAAACTGTAACACACCCATACCTGGGAATACTACTCAGTAGTAAAAAGAGAGAAACTATTGATACACACAATAACTTGTATAAATCCCTCCAAATTACTCTGAGTGAAAAAAATCTAATCCCTAGCTTACACACTGTATGATTCCAATTATATAACTTTTGAAGTGATAAAATTTTTAGAAATTGAGGACAGATTAGGGGTTTCCAGTGGTTGGGGATGGAGGTAAGAGGAAGGCTGGTGTGGTTTATAAAAGGGAAACAAGAGAGATCTTTATGGTGTAAAGATATTCAGTATCTTGATTATGGTGGTGGATACATGAACCTAAACAGATGATAAAAATTGTATAGAATTTACACACACACACACACACACACACACACACACACGAGATTTAACTTCCAGAAGTATGAATAAGATCAGCGCATTATATGAATGTGACTATCCTGTGATACACTACTCTTTTGTAACATGTTAGCTTTGGGAGAACCAGGCAAAGTGTGTAAGAGATATCTCCGTATTATTCTGCACAACTGCATGTGAATCTTTAATCTCAATAAAAATTTAAATTAAAAAAAAAGGCTTAAATTTTTAAAAAAGATATGGATTGAGAAACGTGAATAATATCACCTTAAAATTTATCAAAACCAAACCCAAAGCGTGTTTTGAAAAGCAAAGTGCTCCCTTTTAAGGTGAAGGATCACTTTCCAATACAATGACTTTTCTATTGAGACTTTGATAGAATATATTGAATACTGAATACTAGCAGAACTCACTCAGAGAACCAACTCTTGCCTTCCTGCAGCAGGAGGTGAGTCACCTCACATCACTAAACCCCTTTTTATCAACTGTCTCAGCCCCTATTCAAAATAAAATTTTGCCTTAAACTGCTATCAAGAAGCCCAATAAACAGATATTTAGGAACACAAAACTTGACTTCCTGAAATAAAATGTCCTCCTGGTGATATTTTCAAAGTCAAAAGGTGATGACTTCTGTCTTAAGACATGCTGATAATTGCTACATAGTTCATAAGGTCAAAATCCTACACATGTATATGCAAGGCGTGTGATTTTTACAAGCTGGGAAACTTGGAGCAAATCATTAGCCGAACGGTAAACTTAACCAGAGCCAAGAGAGGCCAGCAGGTCTAAGGAAGATTAAAAGGACCTGGAGAAAAGCATTTACATACCCACAAAGGTACTACACTCGGGAAGCAGAGATGGCTTGCAGGAAAAGATGTGAGCTTCAGCTCTGCAGGCACTTCCTCTAAAAGTAGGATCAAGAACTAACCCACGTCAATCACTTTGCAGCTTCCCCAGCTCCTGCTCCAACTAAATCAGACTAATGCTCAAAAAGAACCACGGTGAACGAGATATCAAGTGCGGATCATTTTTGACTCACCTTCATACATATGCAGTTGAACAGTAGCTGGTACTCAAGTAATAGTACTATAATTAGCCTTATTAGCAAAGGAATTTGAATTTTACAACCTTGGCTTTTGTAGTTCTCGATTCTTCAAAGCGTCTACCACAGCGTCTTTCAGCAGCTTGTAGACACACTCACTTTCCCAAAATATGCTACCTCCTAAAACCTTGATAAGTTCTTAAATTTTCCGCACTCGGAGCACTTCGATTAGAACGTCCTCCCCCGGCACGTGGCTCTCCCAGCAACTCACCTGCACTTCATCAGCAGGTGCCGAGAACCACGTGACGCCTACCAAGGTAACAGTCTAAATGCAACGACATCTGCTCCCTCACTACGTTAGAAAACGAGGATGGACGCCTTGCACACATCAAGTTTGATTCTTATTCTGTACTACACCTTCTCCTTAGTTTACTTGCTAGCCTAAACCCTTACGGCCACCTTATTAAAACCTGAATGGAGCGTGCCTACTTTTTTATCCCATGAACTGCACGTAAATACTGATAACCAACGAGAAGGGTCCAACTACCTCAGCACGACAATCACACAGTGTGGGCTGGACATCTAATTTCTTCTACTCTAACTAGTTGGACGGATTGGACAATGTTCCTTAATCTCTCTGAGACATACTTTCTCATCTGTAAAATGGAAATAATGATATTAACACCTCACAAAGCTATTGAAAAGATTAAATAACTTTTTTTCTTAAAAATAGCACAATGCCTAGCATGTTATCCACATTCAGTAAAACTAAGCTATTATTATTTGTACAGTGCCTGCTATGAAATTATTTGAAAACTCAGCTAAATTCATTTATGCTAAAAAAAAAAGGATGATTAGTTTGTGTTAACAACGTAGGGAATTCACACAACTGTTCTTTGAAAAGTGCTAGCTTCCAGAAGGATCGACACTTATGTGGGTGAACGTCTTTATCGACAGTCTTCATTAAAGTGAAAAGCTGAATGTTTGTGAATAAGAGTCAAAAAAGTTTCAGTAAGTACCCGATATATAAATCACAGGTTTACAACTCACATTGGCCTGTTGCAGAACCATCTCCTTAAGAATCTAGATGATTATGCCTTTTCTGCTTTAAAACCAACCTCTACTGCTCTCAGTCACCCCATGTTCTTTCCAGAAAGAAAGCATCTACATAAGAATATTTTTTGACTTAGACCTTCATTCTCTAAATCATGTATCTGTTCACCATCAGTAGGGTGTTGCCAGGTTGACTCACCAAAAAATGGCTAAGATTGAAAGAATGAAGTCTGCAGACTTGTGTTTTCTATTATAAAATGAAAAGTAAATGGTTTGCACCTAGAACACCCCCATGTAGATTCCTGTCATTCAGAGGATAAGAAAAAGATTGCTCAGGGCGTAGATCTGAGCCAGATGAGATCAAATGCAGAGTGGAATGAAGAATGAGGAAAGTCACAGGGAGATTAACTTGTACATTTTTTAAAACAGAAACCTGAAGTCAACAGCTCCTACCCATAAAAATATTGAATTTTCAATGACCAATGCAGTGAACTTAAACTTATCAAAGTCTGTGAAAGAACATGACTAATTATAGAACAGAGTATCTTTTAACACTGATGTAAAGTACTGACAGTTTAAACACAATTTGCAAAACACCCTGGTTCTCTCTCACGGTGATGTGAGCTATGTCTTCTGTCGGAAACTCAATGGCTGAAATACGGCTTGAGTTGGGATCAGATGTAAAAAGTCCACTTTTATACCAAATACCCTTTCTCAAATTCAAGAGTTGGTGAAGGAGACTTGATTTCAACCCTCTGCACGTTTGCAACAAAATGGGAAGAAACAAAGTAACATAGCTATTTCAAGGAATGCCTGTAATTTTATTGTTGTTAAAGCTTCCAGATGTCTTAGCTCAAAGACTACAGAGCTACTGAGTTAGAACTTGAAAATGGACAAAACGAAACAATGAAAAAGGCCAACAAACAAAGAACCAACACAAAACAAAAAAACCCACAAATACCGCCATCACCCATCGCCTTGTGTAGAAGAATTCTGGGTTTGGTTAATCCAACAGGCTAAGATAGGTATTCACAGACAAGGGACACAAGCATAATCAAAGAATAGAAATGACTACATCCTTTGCTAAATTGTTCCTGTAGTTAAATCTGGTGACCCAGTTAACCTTAAATGTCAAGCTATGGATTATTTTCCATCCAATAACTACCTCAAGGATAATAACGGAGTTTCAAGTCTGACCTTCAGACGGCAAAATGAATCACGCTCTGCTACTAAAAAGAATGCAACAGCTGTCCCCATATACCCTGCAGAAAAGCTTAAGTGGGAAAAACTGAAAATATCTTTCTTCAAAAAAGTATGAGAAGAGTTATGTGCAAAATCTCATGCTTTGCAGGCACCTTAGCAGCACACTTGCTAAAATGATACCATGTGTCTCACACAGAATCCTCTCCATCCTCCGTGTCTCAGACATCAGTTCTTTAACTTGTGTGCAGGTATGCCTCTGTATGATAAATCTCTGCTTTTAATTAAATCTAGATTATGAATATGGGCCTGCTGCAGAAGTGACGAGGGAAATAAGCGACATATTAAAAAATAATGAGAAGGAAATACACACACAGTCACATCTGCAATTCATTATGGAAATAGTTTAGCAGGGCATGACAGACTTCTAGGGCAGAGCATGTAGCCATCCCCCTAAGAATCATCCACTTACTGGAAGATTCCACTTGAAGACAATATTAATTAATTCTAAGTAGACGATAATGTCTAAACCAGCTAACGACTTGAAACATACAAACCAGAAATAAAAACAGCCTTTTGTGCGAGCGATGTGAAGATACCAATAGAGAGAACCAGATGATAGTAGAAAGGTTAGGTTTCTCACATTGTGGAATATATAAATGTTCCTCTATTCTGTGAAAATTTAACTTTCCGAATCAAGTTAGACACAATATGGACATGCACAAGTGACACAGGAATCAGCCTAAAGGGATCTCACTAGCCAAATCTGGGACAATCAACCTGAACACCAAAATAATGATAGTAATAGGTTATAACCCGCTAAACAAAGCAAGAATGCTTAAGTCCTGATGATAAATGTCAGTGAGTAAATAAATAAATAATGGCAGGGGGGAGTGACTTCCTTCTAGCAGAATGCCAGCTAATTAGAGGAATAAATGTAAAGGAATCACAGAGTCAGAAACCACCACCAACTGGCAGCAACCACAGTCATATCAGCAATTATCAAAGGATGTTAAAACTAGTGTGTAAAAGCTTAATGAAAAATAGACTATTTGCACAGCTGCAGAGTACCATTTGACAAATAACTCAGGAGAGGAGTAGCTTTACAGTTGAGAGATCTGGTGGACACAAGATTTCATCCTAAATTTTAAAAATCAACATTCCTTTGCACCTTGATAAGATGCACTGAGAAAAACACAGCATCGCCTATGATTATTACTGCCAAAGGTGCGTGACCTAAATCTAATCAAAGGAAGCATCAGAGAAATCTGAGTGATATTCTGCAAAATAACTAGTCTATACTCTTCAAGATGTCAGCTTCATCTGTTCCAGATTAAAGGAGACTAAAAGGACATGACAAAAAAATAAATAAATGCAACGTGTGATTCTGTATTGAAGAGAAAACGGCCAAAAGGGCTGCGATAGGGACAAAGGGTACAATCTGGATACGGACTATGGATTCAGCTAATAGTATCATGCTAACATCAAATTTTCTGATTTAAATAATTTACTGCTGTTATGTAAGAAAACATCCTTACTCCTAGGATATAGATAGTAAAATATTCGTAAGTAGTGGGGACTAATGTTTGAAACTTTATAAAATAAATACACACACAGGGTCACACAAAGAAAAAAATGATTTTAAAAAACTGGTGAATCTGGATCAAAGGTACACAGATGGTTTTCTAGTATTCTTTCAACTTTTTTGAAGTTTGAAATGATTTTAAAAAAAAATACAAACATACCCACCAAAACTCTTAAGGATGTAGAGAAAGACATGAATAATTTACTCAGTTACAAAACATGTATCAGAGTACCTTCTATATCTCTGACTCTGTTTGCTTCTGTTTTTTTTAATCTATCTCCCTGATTTGATATTACCTTAATCCGTTTTGGTATTCTCCAGAACTCATTGATTCAATCTAAAGCGCTGTTCCTACGAAAAATTACATCTTGAGTAACGTTCCTTTAATATCTTTGCATTTCCAGGAATGTGACCTCAGCAATATCTAGATAAGTGGTGTATTAATTTTTGTTTCAGAGTGAAGAATATATGCAAAGGTCCTCTTTTTTGCCCTAAATAAATATGGATGATTTAACTGTTAGCTCTTTTTTTCTTTTCTTTTCCCTCTTTTTTAACTTACTGAAAGCCATCATCCATAATTAAAGCTTGGTAACACGTGGCTTAGATTTTGCAAAACAGCAGTAGTCCAACCATATAATGTGATTATTGCTCAAAACCATCCCAAAGCAAACAAAAGGTTAAACAGTAGCTCACATCCAAAATCCCAAGAATTGCATTAATTGGTAAGTAAATGTTCCTTCTGGTGAGTATACGTTTTTATTCTTTCCTAGCCTTAAGAAATCTGAATACACTTCAAAACTGGGGGCACATTTGTAAATAGTGCACTGGGAAATCTCTAAAGTGAGAAAATCTTCAAAAGTTTTGCTGGACTCTTTATTCTTAGCATGTGTTTTTCACTGTGTCTAGAGGTCTTGTTAAAATTGGTTTAATGACTCTTGGTTAGGGCAAAGAAATGACTGCCAGGGGTTTAGAAATCACAGCAGTGTCTCATCCTGCAGATCTGTTTTCAAGTTTCCTTTTCTTTCCTCAGAAAGGGCTGAATTTGTTTTACCAGGGCGAAATGAGGATTTAATGATGGCACTGAAAAATAAAATGCTATGCTTATTTATACTGTAAAAATAGTATTTGCAGATAATGTTTAAGTGGAAGACAATCAGAATATTGGAACCGGAGAGTTTCTTCCTCTTATTAGCAGAGCACACAAGATGCTTCATTGGTTTGCCTGATCATCCATGAATGCTGAGCCCTGCTGGACTTCATCTCTAATCAAAATTTCACTTCAAAAAAAGGAGAAGTCCAGTCCTCCTACTGATCAATTCTCCAACAGCAGAAAAATGCCACAACACTCAGGCTGTGAAGCAAACATGTAATCAATTGTTTACACTCAATTAAGCAGAAAATAAAACCCTTCTATCTGGAAAAAGATTATCTATAAAACACAAACCTGAAAAGACACAGAAAACGGAAGGGCTGGTTAATATAGCTCTAAATGGTGGTAGTTCATGACTAACCAGGAAGTATTTCTGCAGCAACACGTCCTGTGTCAGATAACCCATCAGCTTTTTGTTTATGTGATTCAAGTCATCTACCTTTCCCTCTTGGATTCCTGCAGATCCAAACATCTACAGGTGAGCTCTAGCAGGCAGGCTGTAGAACAACCTATATCAGATATCAATGTCTTTGAACACTCTCCTACGTACTTATTACAGGGTACCCACCTTTTGATCTCAAACCAAAACATTCAATAATACAAACAAAAATACCATAAAAGGCATATCAAAATACAGATAAGCAAATGAACTATGAGATCATCATTAAATATGGCATTAAAATTGGAAAATTGAAAGGGGAAATGCTTACGTTTTTTTCTTTTTTTTTTTCTGCCCACACCGCATGGCATGTGGAAGCTCCCCGACCAGGGATTGAGTCCAAGCCCCCTGCATTGGAAGTGTGGAGTCTTAACCACTGGACCACCAGCAAAGTCAGGAAATGCTTACTTTTATGTGTGTCCTCAAATGGCCATGGGAGGAAATGGTTTTATACTCTTTCCCCCATAAGAGGAGAATAATAATTTCTCCACCTCAATCCCCTCACTCACAGCTCCTCCTAAGAAAGGAGACGTAACTTGTACACTGACAAGAAAGTAGAGTCAATTATCTTATAGGGTCTCTAACTCTGAGGATAGCTTGTCCATTATAAGTTCTCTTTCTTTCTCTAAGCGGTGTGTGACATGTGACATGTTCCTGTAGTGTTGTCTAGATACCTTGCTCTAGATCTACCTTGTGTGCCCCATCTCTTCACGGATGGGTCCTAAGATTTGGATGTGAGGAAAAGGTATAAAGATGCTCCACTATGCCAAGCAATCCCACTCCTGGGCATATACCCAGAGAACACCATCATTCAAAAAGACACATGCACCCCAATGTTCACTGCAGCACTATTTACAATAGCCAGGACATGGAAGCAACCTAAATGTCCATCAACAGATGAATGGATAAAGAAGATGTGGTACATATATACAGTGGAATATTACTCAGCTGTAAAAAGGAATGAAATTGGGACATTTGTAGAGACACAGATGGACCTAGAGACTGTCATACAAAGTAAGTCAGAAAGAGAAAAACAAATATCGTATATTAACACATATGCAGAATATAGAAAAATGGTACAAACCAACCAGTTTGCAAGGCAGAAATACAGACACAGATGAAGAGAACAAACTTATGGACACCAATGGGGGGGGGGGCCGGGGGGTTGGGATGGGATGAACTGAGAGACTGGGATTGCCACATATACATTACTAATAAGAAAAAAAATATCAAATTGTATACTTTAAATACATGCAGTTTATTGTATGTCAATTATAGCTCAATAAAAGTTCTTTAAAAATAAAACAGCTTAGAGTCCATACACACACACAGAAATGCTTCACTATGGTTGTAGATCCAAATGGTGCTGTCCAGTCAGCACTGCCTTTGATTAAATGGACAGTTTTGATCTGACACCTGGTCTTTATCTCAATTGGTGGAGACTCACTGGGGGAAGGTGGGTGAGAGGATAACAAGAAAGTAGGATAGTAAGACTGCATAGGCATGAGTTCCTGCATAAATTATTGTGAATATGCATGTACAGAAAAGAAACTAGGAAAAAACACACCAGTGATGGCTAGCTCTTGGTAGCAGGAGAATGGGTAATCATTTTTGCTTCTTTAAATGTTGGTGTATGTTCCAAATATTCTACAGTATTAAAAAGAAACCCACACAGGTGTTTTCAGAAACAGTACAGCAGTATGAAGATTTACAGGCAAAACTCCGAATAAATTTTTGCCCAGTGTCTGGTTTTAAGCAAAACTGTCACAGTTTACCATGTTATGTGCTCTATGAAATTTACAAATTGGTTGAAAAGACAGCAAAAACCCCATCTCTACACCTCATCTGCTTGTATTTTCATAAAAGAGCATGGTTTTTGAATTGGCAGAGTGAAATACATGGCATTTTGCTCCAGTCGACAATGAAAGCAAACACCACATGTCAAGATTATTTACCGACTACAAATTCAGGACAGATCTATAAGCAGCTCTGGGCAGAAGAGTGGGTCTTCCGATTAAACTGGAGCATCCCACTTTCCCCAGCTTTAACCACGTTTTTCCTCTGGGGTTTTCTTTTGCTAGGGGCAGTTTAAATCTGTCAGGAATCAAATTTGAAGATCGCTGCCTTAGAGCTTAGTAGAAATGGCATGGGGAAACCTTGAAGCACCATGTCGCCTTGTATAAACACTTGCTTTTTCAAAAAGAGATGAGGACCTTCAAACCCAAAAAGTGCATGAGAATGCCAACTTATTCAAAAACATTTAAATTATAATTCCAATTATATGGACATTCTTCGCGTTTTCAAACTTAGCAAGCTATTGCCAGCCCCAGCTGAGGCCTTTATACAAACTGCTCTGTCAAAGACAACACCCCCACTTCATTTCCAAAACAGCCCTCATTTTCTCACTTGTTATGGTTCAGCTTAAATGCAATCCTAAAAAGACCTTCTGCAACCTCTATCCAAGGCAGACCAACTGTCTCAGAACTGTCTTACTCCACAGGACTCACCACAACTTCTAACCATTTAATGAATTCATTTCTTACCTCTTGCAGTCTGTCCCCTTAGAAGCAACTCTAGGCTCCCTGAGGGCAGATTCAACATCTCATAGCCTTAATGCTGATTACATGCAGCTGACACATCATGTGCCTTTGCACCAAGTGAAGGACACCAATTTTAACTCAATTACTAAATAAATATTGTCTCCTATAGCATTTGATTGCAATAACATATATATAACATATATGTCAATTTAGCAACCATATAGGTCAGTTTCAAAAGAGGGATGAGAAAAAAAAAATGGGGGGATGGGGGGGGTGGGATGAGAGAGCAAAGGCAGGAGAAAAACTGTGAAACTCCCAAAACAATCAAATGAAGGCGAGAGGAGTGACAGGGCTGTAAACGTCCAGAAGATGTCATGTGTTGTCATTGTCTTCTGCCATTTGAATCATCAAAAGCTTTTAAGTGAAGACAGTAAGAACGTAACTAAGAATACAGCTAGCTAAGTCCTCTAACCTATAACAGGGATTTCAAACTTTACAACATATTATTTCTATATGAACCTTGTTTCTAGCTGTGTTTTATATCCTCACCCTCAAAGATACTGGTTTTTGTCTGTGTGGAATTTTTATTGACACTTACATTTCCCTGTAAGCTACCTTAATTCCTTTTCCGGAACAAGGTGACTTTTGAATTACTAAATGAGGCAGAATAGTAAGAACCCCCACCAGTACACAAGTGGCGAAGGATCTGATACATTAATGAGAACAGAGAGAAGTTGAGGGGTGGCTTGGTTAGAAGACAGGAAATATAGTTCAGTATACAAGTTTTATGTTACTTTCCCCCCCAAATGATATATTACATTTAAAGCAGTAATTTAAAAAACATTTTTTTTAATCCTCAAGAAGGATCCAACCTACCTGATGGTCCAGCCTGAAAACCCCTGTCCAAATTAACTGCCGAGGAATTCAACTGCTGGGGACCTCCTCTGCCTTCATGAGAAGTTCAGAATGCTGAAGCTTATCAAGTGAGCTCTGTCTGCTAAGAGGAAGCCTGGCCTTAGGGTGACCATCAAGCATCTCCTGGAACTGCCCAGCCACGAGGGCAGAGGCCTGAGATGGCAGCAGAGGAAATGAAAAACAGAGGCCGAGCACCAAAAGAGATTTTAGAGGAAGAATCAGGAGCCTGGGCCTCTCCTGTGCGTCAACTTTCTTCAGGGACATGCGTGATACAGAAATAGACAAAAACAACTGTTCCTGACAACAGTGGGAAAGACAAACAAGTACACAGGCAATTACAATACTGCAACAGGGATTCCAACCGAGGGAAACCCAGAGGACCCTGAATCCAGAGAGGAGCACTCTAAAAATGAAGGCACCTCCCAGTGGGAGTTGTAAGGTATTCACATGATTGGACAATTTATGAATTCTGACATTCATGGGAATGCATGGAGCTTCTAAACTTTTCTGGAAAAATACAGATGAGAAAAATGGCACACAGCTAAGAAAGCCCTTATACTTCATACTAATTGTGTCACCAAGATGGGATCAAGTCAAACCCGTATCTCCAAGATCTATGACTCATCTATCTAATGCAATTAGGAGTAACTCCACAGTAAGTGCATTAAAGTAATTTCAAAGTATGTCATATCAAGACAGGACAGCTGCCAGGACATTTTGGCCTCCCAAAGGGTATAAAGTGATTTTAACAAACCTAGTCTTTCAGAAAGCAAATCTACCTGAGCGAGCCATCAAGTTCAGGAGAAAGAGCTTTTGAGCCAGTCACTGGCACTGTAGAAACAATATATGCAGTTGACTGACCCACAATCTATGAGCTACCCAGATGCTCTTTAATTATGTTTCCAAATGCCAAACAAATTTTCCATTCAGAAAACTGTTTCCGGCTTATGTTCTTAGGAAATGAAAGATTTGCCTTGTACTTTATTGAGAAAGACTGACACTGTCAGTACCAATGCCATGTACCTGGGGGTTAATCAAATGTGGAATTTCCCATCTCACAAAGCTCTTACTCTCAGCAGGAGACTTCAAGGGGGAAATCAGCAGTTCTGTTATATGTGTCTGTTGTTATATGCGTGGTGACTGGGGTGGGGGTAGGAGATTATAAGAATATACTTCATAGGAGTGGGTACCATGAGCAGTGATTAAAACTCTGAAATAAACATTTCTTTCAAAGAGTTACAAGAATGTTTAGAAATCGCTTACACACAAAAGAACTTCACAAATAAACACACTAACAATCTAAATACTCTATTATAGTGTTTATACTCCATGTGCTACACTATGTGTTTTCTATTTACTTGCCTGAGTCCTATGAGAAAGATATGACTAACATCCATCTTACAAATACAACATGGGAGGGTCAAACCCATTAGTCGCTAAAGTGGATGCTTCATCACTAAAAACTGGTAAGTATCCTCAGCGGTGCACTTAGGACTGAAAAGACGTTACTGAACTAATGGAGACCCAATGGTTCTCCAGCAGAGCCAGTTTTGGCATCTCCTCCCCACCTGCCCCGCCCTCAACCTGAGGACATCTACAGTGTCTGGAAACATCTGCATTATCCTGACTTAGGGAGGGAAGACATACGGGCATCTAATGGGCTGAGGGCAGCAATGTTTAGCTGCTAAACATCCTGCAATAGGAGCACAGCCCCCACCCCACTCAGAGAATTATCTGGCCCCAAATGTCAGTGGTGCTGATGCTGCGAAACGCTCCTGTGGAGCAACACAGATCTCCAAGGATTATCAGAGCCAGTGACTTTCCAACTACATTCATGGTCCTTACGAGGCCTTGGGAGCTACCTAAGCAAATGAAAAGAAAGCCAAAAGGATACAGATCTGGACTAAAATTCTCTTCACGTCTGTATGGGGGGCGGGGGGGAGGGGGCATGGCAGTTACAGTATTTGAGTGAAGTGCTCTGTACCTAAAATAATAAATCTAGTCAACTCTCTAATCCAAAGAAAAAAGGTAACTAGAACTTTCTTTTAAAGAAAGAAGCTATGACTCTTACTACCACTAACTTTGTCCCTATTCTGGTCATGGACCACTCAAATAGCTAGAAAAATCCACCAGTAAAACAATACGACAAGGATGCCAAGAAGGTAACAAATCAGTGAGACAGCCCAAAAGGAGACAACAGGGAGTGATGGGGACTGTGGGGAAAAAAAAAGATAGCATGCTCTGTCTGAAGAGGTCACTGGCTATCCAGCCTAGCCTCTTGCAATCAAAGAGACATTGACCCAGTAGAAATCCCCCCGTTTAAAGAGACTAAAATCTCTCTCACTCTCATTTCCACCTAGTGGTCACCAGTCTGAATGCCAATCAATACGTCACTGTGTCCAGAGGACAAACATTTGCAACCACTATCATGTAACTTCCTTCTTTCCTCACCCATATCTCAAGATTCTTGGGTAAACATCAGGCAATCACTCCCTGATTCTTTTAGCTTTTCCTCACATTACATGATTTTAGACCTTCTCATCATGCCATATTGTCCTTTCCTGAATGCATCTAAAAATAGGAATTCTAGACAAGGTGGTGAGGAGGAGGATAAACAGATAAAACAAACTTCTATATTCATCAATTTGTTAGTTTGTCGGCCTCTAGCAACTAGCCTGTAAGTTTCACGTGAACTGTTGTTTCTCCAGGACATCAATCATGTCTAGTATTTGGTAAGCACTCAATAAATATTTGGTGACTAAATAAATTTTTACATCCTGATTAGTCTGCCTGATGTGACCATTTCATCAATAAAGCCAAAGAGTGTGAAGCTCTCTTTTATACTATAATAAAATGAAGATGCATAGGAAAGAGACTATCAACCAGAATCATCACCACGTCAATTTTCACATGAACGTTTAACCACCCAAGTCAAGAAAAACGCAGTGTGCTGCAGTGGAAACAACCTCCAGTTCAGTCTTCCACATCCTCAACCATAAATTAATAATTTGAGTTTGTTTCATTATAATGTAAAAAATTATAAAAATATCATGTAAGATTATATAAACAGTCCAAGAAGAAGAAAATGCACCTTAAAACACCTAAAGAAGCCAAGGATGTCCAATCTCACCATTGCTATTCAACACTGTATTAAAGGGATTTCCCTGGTGGCACAGTGGCTAAGACACTGTGCTCACAATGCAGGGGGCCCAGGTTCCATCCCTGGTCAGGTGACTAGATCTCACATGTATGCCGCAATTAAAGAGCCCTGGAGCCACAACTAAGGAGCCCGCCTGCACAGTTATTTCAATCTGAACTGGTCCTGAGGACACAAGGATAAACAGCCTAGAAGCCTGCAAAGAAAGCTGTCCCTCAAGGTTTTCACTGCCTATTAAGCAACGTTCAAATTGTTTGATCACCATGTAAATAGTTTTACTGCCCTAGAGCTCACACTTCCCAATCATTTTTGTAAGGAATTTTTAGAACTTTGTTTTATTTCTTATCAAAAGAGGAAATGAGGGGCTTCCCTGGTGGCACAGTGGTTAAGAATCCACCTGCCAACACAGCTAGGTCCCTGGTCTGGGAAGATCCCACATGCCACGAAGCAACTAAGCCCATGCGCCACAACTACTGAGCTTGCGCTCTAGAGCCCGGGAGCCACAACTACTGAGCCCACACGTCACAATTACCAAAGCCCAAGAGCCTAGAGCCCATGCTCCGCAACAAGAGAAGCCACCACAATGAGAAGCCTGCGCACCGCAATGAAGAGTAGCCCCAGCCTGCCACAACTAGAGGAAGCCTGTGTAGCAAGAAAGACACAACACAGACAATAAATAAGTAAATAAATTTAAAAACAAAAAAAGGAAATGAGGTAAATGCCACAGGCTTTATTCATGGTGAACCTATGTTGGCCACTTTGCAGTTTTTTATACCCTTGATTAGACTTTCTTTCTGTTATATATGGCAACAGTTGAAGAGACCAAGAAATTCTGATATGCACAAGGTAGTGATCTTATAGAATAACGGGCATTACTGGTTAAACCATGTCACTTGATACATCTACAAACTGACAAAGCATGTTAAAATATCCTGCATCCCAACTTCAAAATTGTCGGAGAATTCTATTGTGTTTTACAAGTCCAGGGAAATGTCAAGTCACAATGAAAACAGAAACGCAAATCAAAGAAAACCAGTGTTCACATTTTAGATTTCCTAGCCTGACTTGGCAATCAGCCATTAAAGAGAACTGAAAACAGATAAAAGAATGAAATCCTACTGGCTCATATTTACTACCCAAGTCACTGAGTGAGGAAGGCTCTCCAGGGTCAAAGGGATCTATCACTCAGCCTTGTCAAGTCTCCCCAAATTAATTTCTTTCCTTGAGATGCAGCAAATTCCCCAATATTCATAAAAGCCTCCATCAATAAAACTGGAAATGTTAAGTGTTTCAGTGAGTTTTGGTGATAAATGCCAGCATACAAGTAACAATTCTCATACTTTGACACTCTGGGTGAAAATTATCTTATATAGAAAGTCCCAAATTTAACAACAGAGATCTCAGGAAGTACTTCTCTCACATAATAAGCCTTGGCAGCATTTCAAATTAAATACTCTACTGTGCAAGGAGCTAATTATGTTAAGATTAAACCCAAAGAATGATAGGGACATTTACTTTACTTCCAGTAATTATGCCAACATTCTATATTCAAAATAAGGTCTTCCTAATTTTGAAAGGTGTCACTGCTAACCCAATAAATTTCACAAAACACACAGCTTGCTCAGAGTTTAAATATTTTGGAACCAAAAAGATATTTTCTTTCACCAACTAGCATTCATTTTATGTTTTCTCCTTCTTACTGCCATTATTTTCATTGTTTCCATTCCATTGCATCAGAAATTTCCATATGTAAACATGTTAGCATCCCGTGAGCGTGTTTCTGACATGCAATTAAACAATTAATGCTTATGCTACCAAGGCCTACACACAACTACTGAACATTATTCTTATTTAGTGTATTTTTATTAACCACTCAAATATGATAAATTTCTGCAAGTTGTTTGGTCAGCTGTTTCCTCCCCATTTCTGGTCTAATGATAAACTACAAAACAACCAAAACTAGGCACCTGTGCAGTTTCTCTGCAGCTTACATATTAACCCCCTACTGGAGACCTAAGCAATGGTACCAAAATTTAAAAACATAAAATCGACTTCTGAGGGCCAGGCCAGCATTCTCAAACACCTCTCCACTGCTGTAAGAACATTCATGTTCTCGACACTCAGGGAATAAACATACAAACACTAAGTCATGCTTCGTTGCCACTGGTAGGTCCACACTGGTCTAAAAATTAAATAAAAGCCCCAAATCACACAATTTAAATATGACTTTTCTTCTTTGCAGATTAAATGTAAAACCTTCTTATATTTGGACCCAGACATTTGATGTCTAGAAAGTTACACTTTAGATACAAAAAGAATTAAAAAGGAATGCAAAGACTGTAGAAAGCAAAGACTCCATACTTCCTTTCTGATATAAAAAATAGGTCTAAATTAAAAGCTACATTTCTTAGTATTAAAAAAAACAGGAATACACAGAGAGGAGGAGACATTTATGAATGTAAGTGGGAGACAGTTGAAACTTCCATAAACGCTTTATGACAGATTCAAAAAATGTAATGTTTTACAGCAAATAAATGACAAGGTAGAAATATGGGTACTGAAGAAAGCCATGAATTACTATTAGGTGGGGGAAGAGGAAGGCAAGTTACAGAAGGGCTTTGACAGTGTGATCCCATTCTGTTTACCACACATTACCTAGACAGACATCTGTGAACTCCAAATTCTGAACTTGCACTTAACTTTTACAGTGGAAGGTGGAACCGTAATAACATATGGGGGGAATGGAAAAAGGAATTGAGTAGGAGAACACTCGTTTCTACTTTTCATTATTTAATTTTTCACAGTAAGCCTGTTACTCCTCTAATAACTTTTTTAAAAGCCAAATACTGGGAGGGGATATGGGGATATATGTATAAATGCAATTGATTCACTTTGTTGTACAGCGGAAACTGACACAACAGTGTAAAGCAATTATACTCCAATAAAGTTCTGAAGGAAGAAAAAAAAAAAGCCAAGTGCTAACCTCAAAAAGTTTACTAATGTATCCCCTCTGTAAAAAAAAATAAGTTATTTGCCATTTAATATCTGGAACTGACAGTTTCATGGTTTTGTAATTCATGAAACTAACACATTTGTTGAACTACATACTACTGAACTATATACATATGAAATGCTATTTAAATTAGCTATCTGGATGAGCAAACAAAAACCGTTGAACTTCCTTTGCTATGGATACGAATTATTGCTTTCGAAAACAACAAACTTATACTGAACAAATTTTAGAATTACAGAAAAGTTGTGAAAATATTATAATTTTCCTCACCCAGCTTCTCCAAATGTCATCGTGTATAACCACAGTCCAATTATCAAAACCAGGAAACTAACATTGGCAAGACACTATGAACTGAAAGACAGACCGTATTTGAATTGTTTCAGGTTTTCCTTACTGTGCTTTTCTAATTCCAGAATCCCATATTGCATTTAGTTATGTCTCCTCAGTCTCCTCCTGTCTATAGCAGTTTCTTAGTCTTTTCTGGTCTTTGATGACCTTGATAGAAGAGCCCTGTTCAGTTAATATAGAATGTCCTTCAACTTGGGGTGTCTGCTGGCATCCCAGGATTGGAATGAGATAATGCCTTTTGGCCTTTTAGATGATGTGTCCTTTCTAATTACTGTTTTTAATAGTAAAAGAACCTTTCATTGACGTTGGGCTATTGAATGCGCAAATTTATAAGCAGTTTTTGTAATGCTTTTTTTTTTTTGGACAGAGAAACTGCTATTAGTCCATCATGATTAAGGTTTTGAGAAGTAGGAAATGGAATTCAATTATAAGGTTTCTCCGCTGCCAGCTGTATCCCTCACACTCTGGGTTCTTATCAATGCAGAGTCTGGCCTACTTCACCCTGATTCTAGGCACATGGTGGGAGTGAAAAAAAATTCAACCATCTCCGGAAGCTTTTTTCTCCAGTTACATCTCTAGAAAAGAACGATGGCACTTTTAAAAGTAAGAATAGAAAGATCTCCGCAAAGGTTTGAAGCCAGTCTACAGAATGTGTGTGTGTATATCACTGAGGCACATCTCCAAGCAGACAGCCTTCCATCTGATAGATGTCTGAATCACTAACTATCCAAGTCCCGAAATATAAACACAAAGCAAACATCTCTTTCAAGCCACTAGATAACCATTTTGAAACACTTGCCAGTCTCCCTTGTTTATAAAGATGGAAGTTTACTGATTAATCAAGTAGCCTGCGTAATTAACATTAGAAACATTATGATTCTTTCAAAAGAGGATCCTCTCTCTCTCACAAAGCCTTTTGCCTCGCAGATGGCATTCAAGTACTTCTGACACCATCCCCAGGCAGCCCAGGGCCTTCTGAAATGGTTCCCTGAATGGTATCAATAGGAACTACTCCTTCAAGTGTCAGTTGCTGAAACAGGATGCAGAGAAAGATGGCTCCAGCCTCTGAGAACACTCAATATTCTAAGCAAGTCTGTGCTTTGACATATGATTTCTACACACTGAAAAGACAGGAAGAAAATGAGAAGAGGGATCAAAAGCCAGAGCAAGAGATTTCATGAGATCTTTATCCACTTTGAATCTCCCTTGTTTAGATAAGAGCGTGTGGCAGAGTGAAAAGAGGAAGGAGAATTTCTAAAGGTAGCAATTCTCTATTCCTACTTAGCCGGCACACCTGTTAGCATCCTAGGATAGTCAACACTTAATAGGTTTGCTCCTCTCCTGCCCTGCTTTGTCTTTGGATTCTACATAAGGGTTAAGACTTTGATGCCAGATTTAGTCCCTGCTGAAACAACACTGATGTGATTTGTCCTTGGAACTTCAGTTATGGGACTACAACTCTCTCATTTGCCAAGGACAGGGTTTCCCAACCTCAGCACTACTAACGATTAGGGCCGGATAACTCTTCGTGGTACCTGTGCATTTTAGGGTGTTGAGCAGCAACCCTAGTGTCCACCCATTAGATACCAGTAGCATTCTTCACCTCAAGCCATAACAACAATCGATATTATCTTCAGACATTGCCCAATGTGTCCGCGGTGGCCCTGGTTGAGAACTCACCACTGTCCCAGACCAGTCCTACAAATTTAAAGTCAGTGAGTGTGTATGATTGTGCGTGCGTGTGGGCGTGTGTGTGCATGTGTGTGTAAAAGGAGAAGGAAGAATAGAAAAAAGTATTGTGGGTGTTTAAGTGAAAAGGAAGACATGTATCTCTCTGACCCAAAAGGTACCCCCATCCCAGAAATGCCTACAAATTTGAAATTAACCTGATGCCTTTAAATACGCAACCCACCAACAACCCTTGAAAACCTATTTTCATAAGCTAGATAAAATCTGGGAGAGAAACACATCAAACCCATCAAACTTGTGGAGGTGAGCTTCCCAAAGTGGGTGGAGAGACTCCAGCACAGGCTGCTCGGCCAAGCTCTCATCTCAAGGCCTGGAACAGAGAGAAAACTTGGGGGCAGCGCTTGTTTACGATGCTGGCCAGGGAGAGCCTGAGCCACTCGGATGAGTGGAGGATGGAGGAAAGGGTGCAGGCTCAGGGCACTGGGCTCTGCATTCTTGCGGCTGGGACAGTCTGACTCAGAGCCTCTGTGGCTGGGGTCTGCAAGGGATTTCAGAGTGCCTTTTCCCACAGCAAACTGTAATAATAAAAAGAGCTAACATTTATTCTGTGTCAAGCACTGTCCAGGAGCTGAATCAACAGAAATAAGCCCATATAGTGACCCACGCCTCTACTGGACACTGTGTGACAGAGAGGCAACAGGGCACAGGGTGTGAGGCTCTTGTCTCTGACTCCGCAGTCATCAGGGGTGGGAACCCACATGAGCCCAGAAGAGCTGACTCAGCGTCCTCGTCACTCAGCTGCTCACCTACACTGCCTTGCGCCTGTCACTCGTTTGCAGTCACATTAGAGAGCTAATGGGTAAAAATGTCTTCCTGGGAAGTAGAAAAATGGGGTGGAAGATACCTCCCACGTTCACACATTGTACCCTACATTACCAATTTATTTTCCTGAAGGAAATATTTTATAACATAAAAACAAAAGCCACGTGCAACCCATAACCCATCCTACAGCACTTTTTTTTCTACCAGCTATCTAAAATTAAGAAATGTTTCTAATGCCCAGAAAAAATATAACTGATGGCCACACAGCTACCACCATTCATTTAACGGGATTTAATGTTTTGGGGTATCTGCTTTAGATCTGTGTTAACATTAGAGATATGAAATGCTATAGGATAAGCTAAAAGTTTCTCCATGTTGATCTATGGGCCTTGTTTATTCATTTTAGCAGCTGCCTGGTCCCCCAAGGTATGAATACACCATAAAACTTTACCGACTGCCTGCTGAAAGTTGTTCAGGTTGTAGCCGGTTTTCCGCATCACACGTTGTGCCATGATGAACATTCCACGTCACCCAGACTACATGTCTCAAGAGTTTCTCTAAGCTAGAAATCGAATCATCTGCTCATGAAGCAGAGAAATCTTCAACTTTAGTGAAGAGTGTCCCCAAATGGCTGACCCCATTTGCTCCGACCCAATGACTCTTCTGAAGGGGGAAGAAAAAAAGTCACATCTGGCCATTCAATTCTTTCATTTTTTAACTCGTTGTCATCCCAGTGTTGGATGGGTCTGATCCCAAACCAACTCCTCAGATTTTCTAAAGATGGATCTCAAAACGAGAAATATATAATTTCAAGGAAAGGTTCTTCCTTTTCAAATGTAGTTGTTTTGCCAGGCTGGGTATTCTAGTTCTGCCACAACTTCTGGATTCTTCTGGGAACACACAAACTAGGCATGCGGAAGTCTGACACACACCCTAGCCCAGCTCACCCAGAAGAGATTATTATGACTCTTTTCATTAAAAAAACATATTTATATACATGTATGTGTGTATCTATATGATACACCTCACAGATTATTGTAGCAAATGCTGAGTGAGCACTTACAAAGGGCCAAGCAAGGCAAGAACTGCCGGCAACATGCAACCAGCCTCAGAACTAAGTATGAGCCCAGTGTACAGATGGGGAAATCAGGACTCAGAGGGAATAAGTAACTTGCCCAAGATCATAAAGCTAGCAAGCCACAGAGCTAAACACTACAAAAGCAATTCATTCTAACTCTAGAATCAATCTTACTGTGTTTCAAACACCCGCTGCACGAGAGACTGCCCTTAATACAAGTGCATGGTATTTCCACAGGAAATATATTTATTTGGCCCAATCCACTTGACAGCAAGACGTTTTGAGATGTTTCTCTTACTGAGGTTTCAACAGTAAATGGAGTATATGGGGGAAAGCTCTGTGATCCTCGAATCAGCTGCCTGCATGTTGGTTGAAGAGAGCGAAGGGGTAGTTTCAGCTGTCGAGAGCTCTGAGCTTGGCTTCCGAAATCCTGCGCAAAGACACTCAGGTTTAAAATACAGATCCCTGGATCCTTAATGCCTATGTCCTTTAAAGTTAAACAGCCTTGCTGAGAGACAGAAAGAGAAAGTGAGAAAGAGAGAGTCATTTATCTCCTTCAAAAGAGACTGCAAGCCGGTGGTGTTGCTTGGGAGCTGCGATTCCAAAAGGCCGCAGTGATTTCCAGAACCCGCTGCCCTGACAACCACAGCTCCTACCCCGGAATCGATTGGTTAGTGGGACGCAAGATGAATTCTAAAACTTAAGACTAGAGAGAAAAAGGTCTCTTTCCTTTTCCCCTCTGCAAACTTGTCGCTTTTAAGGTAACTAACCTGAAACCCAACAGGTCTGAACAGGACAGCTCAGTCCTGGCGGAAGACACATAACAAATATTTTTAAACACAAATTTTCTTCTTTTCATGAAGTTACTACAGATTCTATCAAACCATCCACCCCATGATCCAACTGGGTTCACAAGATGGTATTTTCTCTACTAGAGTCAAACATCCAGTGGAGAGTCAGCATTTTTATGCTTTCTTGACAATAAAAGGGAGGGGGAATAAACTGGAGTGCTGGAAGGGACCTTCAAGATACTCTCCTTAGTGCCTCTCTGTTCTGGAAACAAGGAAACTGCAGCACAGACAGACAATCTGAAAAAAAATTCCCCTGCTTTTCCTAAAACTTGTGATTTGAATCTCTACCTCTATTCCACTGCTGATGTCTAAACAGCAATTTTTAAACAAAATTTCTCAGTCATATTCATTAAGTGAACTTTTGGTAAATGACCTAATTTATTTCACAAGTGGAAGCCTCACACAACCCAGCTATTATTCTTTTTATGACTGCCTCTATTTTAACCAACATTTCAAAAGATCTTTACAATTTATAACAGCACTGTCATAGATTTTATTTCTTTAAGGACTTTTGAGATGTAATTGACATACAATAAACTGCATAAAGTGTACAATTTGATTTTTTTCTCTTACTAGTAATGTATACATGGCAATCCCAATCTCCCAGTTCATCCCACCCCAACTCCGCCCCCTGCGTTCCCTGCTTGGTGTCCATATGTTGTTCTCTACATCTGGGTCTCTGTTTCTGCCTTGCCAACAGGTTCATCTGTACCATTTTTCTAGATTCCACATATATGCATTAATATATGATATTTGTTTTTCTCTGACTTACTTCACTCCATATGACAGTCTCTAGCTCCATCCATGTCTCCACAAATGTCCCAATTTCACTTTTTTATGGCTAAAAATATTTCACTGTATATATGTACCACATCTTCTTTATCCATTCATCTGTTGATGCACATTTAGGTTGCTTCCATGACCTGGCTATTCTAAATAGTGCTGCAGTGAACCCTGGGGTACATGAGTCTTTTTGAATTATGGTGTTCTCTGGGTATATACCCAGGAGTGGGACTGTTGGGTCATATGGTAATTCCATTTTCAGTTTTTTAAGGAATCTCCATACTGTTCGCCATAGTAGCTGTATCAATTTACATTCCCACCAACAGCGTAAGAGGGTTCCCTTTTCTGCACACCCCCTCCAGCATATATTGTTTGTAGGTTTTCTGATGATGCCCCTTCTAGCTGGTGTGAGGTGATACCTCATTGTAGTTTTGATTTGCATTTCTCTAATAATTAGTGATGTTGAGCAGTTTTTCATGTGCCTCTTGGCCATCCGCATGTCTTCTTTGGAGAAATGCCTTTTTAGGTCTTCCGCCCATTTTTTAATTAGGTTGTTTGTTTTTCTGATATTGAGCTGTATGAACTGTTTATATATTTTGGAGATTAATTCTTTGTTGATTCGTTTGCAAATATTTTCTCCCATTCTGAGGGTTGTCTTCTCATCTTGTTTTATAGTTTCCTTTGCTGTGCAAAAACTTTTAAGTTTCATTAGGTCCCACTTGTTTATTTTTCTTCTCACTTCCATTACTCTAAGAGGTGGGTCAAAAAATATCTTGTGTCACAGATTTTTATATAATCATCTGACGCTCAAAACTGGAAGGTAAGAATCATTTTTCCCACTTTACAATGGAACACTTAGCATCAGCGAAGTGTATTGTGTATTCAAACTATAAATATATATATTTCCAACAAAAAGAAAACAATGATATCTATACAATAGCATATTTATACACTTTTTCCCTAAAATGGTGTAAATGACAATGCTGAGCATTTTGTACTTCACATGTATTCTTGCTTGGATGATTTTAAATCAGAACATTGTATTTTAATTAACTAAGACAATATACCTCATCATTGTTTACTCCCTTATTTAAAAAGATACTTGAAATATTTTCAGAATTACATATTTACATGTTCTCATCTTTAAAGCCCTAATATGCACACACCTGGAATAAAACTAACTCTTTCACAATGGCTCTTAAATGCCCCTCAAATACAAACACTCCAATCTCCTCTAATAGAAATAATACTGATTTATATATCAAAGAGAAATAAAAATATATATGCTCACCAAATGAACACACTTAAGTTCACAGCAGACTCATTTATTGTAGCCTCAATCCAGAAACAACCCAAATGCCCACCAACAAGAAGCACAGATAAATAAATTAAGGTACAAACATGCAATAAAACAGGGCACAACAAAAACAGAGAAGAAACTACATAAGTCTAAGTAACACTAGAGACAAATCTCACAGATATGCTGAGAGAAAAATCCAGGCACAGAAAGTACATATCTTACAATTCCATCTACAGGAAGATCAAGAACACATAAAACTCATCCGTGGTCACAGATATTAGAAGCTTGGTTCCCTCTGGGAGAGGGGAGTTTATAGATAAGGAGAGTGTACAAGGGAATCCTTATGAGGGGCCAGGAACTTTCTCTACATCCACCTGGGTGGTTGTTACCTGCATATCGGCACATGTATCATTAAGCTGAACAGCGAAAGTGAGTTCACTTTATACACACGTTACCCTTTCATAAAAAAGAAACCATACGAATTTGCAGAAGCACGAGTAAGTGGCCTATTTTTACTGCATCACCTGACTGCTCCCTGGGACAAGGGACAGGGTGACAGCATGTGCTCAGTGAAGGGACATCCTCTGAAAAGCAAGAAAGATCTCTGTATAAATAGTTTAAAACATCGCTTTGATCAACATATTCCTTGATGTATATACAAAGGCTAATAACTACACACATCTGTGTTTTTTATTCAATAACCTAAGTGATATTTATCTACTAACATTTCCATAATTAGAAGTCAATAGAAAAGGCAGACTGAACGTTTTATTTAATAGTTATCCATGTAAGAGAAACCTATTTTCGTTTCTATGTAATATCACTATTTATTCAACTAACAGAGATTTTCCTATCCCATGTTATTTGATTCTTACAATAACCCTAAAAAAAAAAAAATACTATTAACTGCATTTTCCTAGGAGAAAAGAGTAAGGCTCACATAAGTCCAATAGGTCTCTTGCAAAGTTCACAGAGGTTCAACGTAGACAGTTTAGAATTGAAGAGCAGGGGTTCACATTGTACCCCAGCACATACTAGCTCCGTATTCTTAGACAAGTGATCTCAACTTCCCAAGGAAACTACAGTCCACAAGCCAAACACAGTCCAGCATGCTTTTGTAAATAAAATTTTACAGCAACAGAGCGACACTCATTCATTTAATTAATATCTCATGGCTACGTTTGTGTTACAGAGCAGAGTTGAGTAGCTGCAACCAAAACCAGGGGCCACAAAGCCTAAATCAGTTACTATTCAGCCCTTTCCAGGGAAGGTCCACACATCCCTGCGCTGAGCCTCCGGGAGCCTATCTCACGCAGCACTTATTGAGAAAGGTGTTTTAGCAGAAGGCCTGTGCCTGATGAAAGCCCAGGCCCTCCCTGGTGATGACAAGTAGGAGGGGGACGGAGGAAGAGGAAGGTGGGGGTGACAGTGGCACCAGGGAGAATGGGGACAGTAGGGTCACAAGAAGCACTGAAGGGACCTAGTCAAGGACGTGTCAGTGAAGGGGCAGCGAGCACACCGCCGACGACTTTGGGTCACTCAGAGGCAAACACATTAAAGACTCTATTGGCAGAATCTGAAAAGCATGCAGTCACCCGAATGAGAGGCAAATATTCTTGCTGGGTTTGAACATTTTTTTTTTTGTCCTGCAGCCCAAATACAGACATGTAATTGTATTTTTCACAAAGATCTGCCCACAGGCTGACCGCAAGATGTTCTTTCTGTTCTGTGCTTCTCGCAAAAGAGGACCACACCCAGGGGTTTGTAGAAGGACACCCCTGAGTCAAAATACAAAATGAATTCTGAAATATTTCACACGGAGATGCTTCAAAAAAGTGGGAAACCTCTGATTCTACGCATCCTCTGAACTCAGTCCCTCAGAGACAGCATCACCATTTGAGGCGCAAATGACAGCAACGCTATGGTGAACAGACAGTAACAGGTACATCAGAGCAAAAATAGAAGCAGCAGGAAAGGCCACAGTGACTAGCAAGTGAAATTCTATCCTCCTCAAGGTGTGCAAAGCAGGGAGGCCACAGAAAAGAATACACTTGTTTTACCAAAAAAGTTCCTAGGCCCAATCTCAAAGCCAGAGATCCTATAATCCTGCTAAAATCTAAAAAAAAAATTCTGAGGAAGTCATCAAATCAGACTTTGTTATAAATACGTCTGTTGAATTAAACATGAAGCTGTTTCAGGTACAAAGACGAATGCCCAAAGGAATTCAAAATAATATGAGATCTAGAGATCCTGGCCCTAGAAACTTCAAAAACTGTAAGAAACAGTATTTGACCTTGACCCTGAATCGTTTGCCTTACTTGTGCTTACTCAAACAAAATAAAATTCATCCCTTTACAATTTTCTGTTACAAGTTAGCCTCAGGGTAATTCTATACGCCAAATCTGTTCACTTTGCCCATCAAAACCTTCAAAATCAAACTCACACGGGAAAAATTGAAACGGAAGAGGATGGAGCCCTGAGGCAGTGGGGGGGAGAGGAAGAAGAAAAGGGAGAGGGAAGGAAGAGGGGTTACTAAGAATCCAAAGCTCCAGAGGGAAGAACACAGCCCATCAAGGGACAGCAGGGAGGCCAGGCTGCTGGGGCCGACTGGGAGGGAATGAAGTCAGTAAGACCACCGGGGCAAGGCTCCAGAAGGCCTTTCTTCTAGAACTTAGGGACTGTGGACTCAATTCTGAAAGAGGAAAGGGATTGCAAGAGGGCTGTGGGCAAAGAAGTGGCATAAAAGATAACCTGACACTCTCTGATCCCGGGGCTCTTCCACCACTGGATAAGACAGAATAGGATCCCCTGCACAGAGTTCTTATGAGGATGATATGAAACAACTAACATTTTTTTTAAATAAAGAAGTTTATTACACACACAAAAAAAAAAGAATTCTGCGATAGTAAAACCATCTCTTTAGAACTTAATCAGATGTTACATGTTTTGTATTTTCTTGTTATTTATTTTCTTAGATTTGTTTTTTTATCTTATTGGAGTATAATTGGTTTACAGTATTGTGTTACTTTCTGCTGTACAACAAAGTGAATCAGCTTTACGTATACATATATCCGCTCCCTCTTGAGTCTCCCTCCCAAATTCCCTAATCCCACCGGCTCTAGTTCATCACAAAACACCAAGCTGATCTCCACGCGCTATGCAGCAGCTTCCCACTAGCTATCTATTTTACAACTGGTAGTATGTATATGTCAATGCTACTCTCTCCATCCCAGCTTCCCCTCCCCCCACCCGGTGTCCTAAAGTCCATTCACTACATCTGCATCTCTATTCCTGCCCTGCCGCTAGGTTCATCAATACCATTCTTCTAGATTCCATATATATGTGTCAACATACATTAAGACAACTAACATTTTGAGTCTGGCACAAATCTGGGTCTCAAGACATGTCCCCTCTCTTCTCCTTTGTTAAGGGAGAATTTGGGAGGCAGAGGGAGGAGGCTTAACTAAAACAGGAGACCTTAGGCACAGGGGTGTACCTAGCCAATCCTACTTGTTAAACCACATCCACGGGACAGCCACAGAAGAAGGGAACCACTCTAGCATCTCAGCTCTAGGCTGCCAGGAGAAAGGTGTGCACCCCAGCAAGGCCCGAAGGGCTCAGACTCCCAGTGGAAGAAAGACCATTGCAGTCAAACTTTATAACCCACCTCCGGACCCCAGGCACAGGCAGGAACTCACCAATGGGACCCACACAGTCGTGGGCTTTCCCTCAACTTCAAAGGGTCAGAAGCATGTGTTTGTCCTACAGTAACTCAGTTTTGAGTTCCTTAAGGGAAGGGCTATGTCCCCTGTCCTGGGAACTCCATCACCAACTTGATACAGGATGGGTGCTCAAGGAATCCATGCAGAAGGGAGGGAGAGCGAGCTGCAGGGACAGATGGAGAAGAGGTGTAGGGTAATGGCTTGGATTGTTAGGGAACAGGACCTGCCCGAGGCCCCCCTTCTGTCACTGCCCAAAATGACCTCGATCTCCTATTTTCAATATGAAGATAAGTCATGAAAAGATCAAATGAATGATGGATGGAAAGAGCTTAGTGTATGGTTCATAAAAAGCAATGAATTGTCAAAGTTATTATTATTATAAAACAAAAAGGAGGGAAAGGAGAGAAGGGGAAAGACTCACGTTTGGAACGGTGACCCACTTCAACCCCGGCTACATATGCACAGCCCCTTACAACAAACCAGCTACCCGGCAGGAACCCGCTTCCCTTGGCTTTGTGTTTCCATCAATTACCCACTTAACCGTTCTCACTTCAGGCAACCAAGTCAGCTCAACGGGGGCTGCTGGTACATCTCCATATGCCGCCACTCTCTGGCGGTGGAGGAGGGCTGCAGGCTGCGGGAGGCAGCGGGGAGAGGCCACGCCAGGCACCCGGCGGGGGCGCCATCAATGCCTGCTGCTGTTGAATCACAGCGACAAGAAAACCCTGAGCAGCTCCAGAAGGAACTTCTGGGGCCAGGAGGCCATCTGGTACAGCTCCCTTCCCAATCCTGGGCAATCTGATGAGGAACTACTCCTGCCTGGAAGTAGTTCTACCCAGCCAACAAGGCTTGACTCTCCTGTCAAGCCCTTCTGTGATCCCGGCCGCAGCACTGCCATGGTATCTCTTCCCACAATACACGTTTCCACTAGGATAAAAGCGCAACCAATTCCAAAGAGGGGAAAACTCTGTGTAGGTGTTAATTTTTACAGACAGGAGCTATGGTCACTCCTCTCTCCTAACACCCAGCCAGGTGTTCTAAAATGGGGATGTGCTCCCCTTTTTCCTTCTGGTCCTCAGCCCCAGCCTCAAACCCATACCTATCTGGAAAAGGTGGGCAGAGCCTCCCTCACCAATGCCACCTTCTGCTCCTCTATGACATTACAGTTAAGGAAAGCAGTCATGGTCAAGTGCAAACAGAAGTGTGTGTTACCACGCGCAAAATGAAGAGTGTATCTTCACATGAATCAAGAACAGGAAAAAGGGGACTTCCCTGGTGGCGCAGTGGTTAAGAATCCACCTGCCAATGCAGGGGATATGAGTTTGATCCCTGGGCCAGGAAGATCCCACAATGCCTCGGAGCCACTAAGCCCATGTGCCACAACTACTGAGCCTGTGCTCTAGAGCCTGTGAGCCACGACTGCTGAAGCCCACGTACTTAGAGCCTGGGTTCCACACCAAGAGAAGCCACCACAATGAGAAGTCCGCACATCGTAATGAAGAGTAGCCCCCTTCGGTGCAACCAGAGGAAGCCCACGCAGCAAAGAAGACCCAACGCACCCAAAAATAAGCAAATAAAATTTATAAAAAAAAGAGCTGGAAAAGGCAAGTATAGGTATTTAAGAGGCAGTGTTGAATATCAAAATGATATCCAGTGACAGTAATTGGAGGCACTGTCCCTAAAGAGTGGACAGAGCAAAGTCAGCCCATTCCTTGAGGCAGCGGGAGTGGGACTGCGTGAATCCCCCACGCGCACTTGGAAGCCGGCACACAGGAGTTTCCCGGTTCCCTTCTAAAACTGCACCATCAAGTCACGGGAGGGAGGGATATGGGGATATATGTATAAATACAGCTGATTCACTTTGTTGTACCACAAAAACTGGCACAACAGTGTAAGGCAATTATATTCCAATAAAGAGATAAAAAACAAACAAAAAACCTACATCATCAGAGGCTTCACAATTATCCTTCTGTTGGTCCATATAAGATTGAAGATTATACCTGTAAACAAACCAGAGTCCCTCTGACTGGCAAAGGAAGCCTGGATCAGCACTGACTTAACTCTGCACACTTGTTACGGTAACAGCCTACGGGATGACAAGACATCAGTGCCTCTTGAATAATTGCTGACTCTCGGCGTTTCCTAGAAAAGTACAGATAAAGCAGAGAAAAGAATCCCAGGACAACACCCCAGGCCTTCTGTAGCTGCCCTGGCTACACGGCCATCAGAGGAAATACACTTTATCCTTGGGGCAGCGGGCTCAGCTCAGCGACCTGGCCCCAGTGGCACCAGGTGCACAGGCAGCAAAGCAGGAAAACTTCATCCGTGAGAAGCCAAACGGGCTCTGCCCTGCTCGGAGTGGAAGCAGCTTGTTGCCACCTGTCCTGTCAGCATGGGGGTGCCCTAGTCCAAAACAGGATGATTTTATTAGGATCAGATACGAGGCCATCTGTATCAGGACAGAGGCCCTGCCCCCCTTACTCCACCACAAATAACAGCCAAGGAATGACGCACAGTCATTCAGCACTGAGTACAGACTGCCTGAGTTTGAACCTTGGCTTCACCACTTACTACACCGGTGCTTTGGACTGAGACCTCTAGCCCTCAGTTTGCTCGGCTAGGAAATGGGAAAAGTAACAGTACTTTCCTCCCGTGAACATTGGCAGCTGCTATTATTATTAGTGTTACTGTCACTGTTGTTGCTGTGGTTGGCACGACAAAGTTGAGAACAGACACTGAATGACAGCATTCTAAGTTGCAATGTTTTTACCCCACAAATGCCCTGGCCACATACATGAAGAAACTCCCCCGTTTACCTCTGGACTAAAAGCACCAGTATCCCCACTGATCAGCAGAAACGACCCCCGGTCTCTGGACACCCGGACACAGGCACACGCTTGAGCCGGCCGCGTTGGAGGGAACAGAGTTGCAGGGCAATGGTCTCAGAGGGGGTGAATGAGGGAATGACTGAACATGCCTGTGTGACAGTGGCATGATGACGTGGCCCTTCTCAGACACTGAAATCTCACAAGAGACCTTCTGCAGAACCACTGAAATAGCGTGGAGAGGAACATTGGGGAGGAATCTGGAAAAAATGAGAAACGGACACTACAGGTTACAAGGAGTTGGATCCCATGGTCCACTCTGCCTCCTTCTGAGTGTATTTCGAATCTGTCATTTCCTCTCAATTTCCAAAGCACAGATGTTGAAGAGAAAACCTGAAAATGCCTGGGTTATTGAACACTCCAGATGGCGGATGAACCAGATTTAAAGACGGCAACAGCAGCCTAGAAAATTACAGCTACAAGGTGAAAAATTAAGAGCTGAAACAAATTCAGTTCACCACGCAAAGCTGAACTTGACAGTTTATTAGTGAAAGATCAAGTGACAAGCAAATGACTCTGGTTTTCTAATCCCCCTGGGATTTGCCTTAATTCTCCCAGAATCCCCGAGATGCTCAGTTTAACCTGCTTTGCTTACAATTAAGCAGCATTAGAAGACTGGGACTATCCACACTCAGCAATCAGGGGTTACGGGGAGCTGGATTCACTGACCGACCTATCAGACAAAGATGGGTGTCTTTAGAGATCAGTATCACAGGACAAAGTCTCTACAGTGCTGTGAGATATTAGAATACTTCTGTCTTCTGGGCTACTGAATGAAATCCTGGGTGAATAAACAAAGGAGTAAGATGAAAGAATAGGTCGCAGTTATGTGGCAGGAAAAATTCTACCACCCCAGCTAACATTCACTGATCGGTATCGATGACAGGTGCACAGGGAGGGATTGCTTGGTTTTGTTCTCATGGAAATCGCATGTAGTAAGTCATTTTACTGTCCTCAATTGACAACAGAGAAGAACAGGAAATGCACAGAAGTTAAGTGACTTATTTAAAGTTCCAGAACTTAGGAGAGAGTACAGTCTAGGATTGGGACCCAGAGCTACCTGGCTCTACTGCTGTTTTCCTTAACCAGCATAAACCTAACCTTGGGCGTGTTCAAAGTTGGTATTGATGAATGAATTCTGCTAAATACATAAGGCACCTCTGAGGTTCATTCCAGGTAATATTCTTACTGCTGAACTCTTCTAGTGAAAGTAGAAAATAAGTTGAATTGCACACTCACTACACATGCAGAGCTAACCTTTCTTTAACCAGTTTAAATGACATGTTCAGAATTTAATGATGACCTGGAAAAAAACAAAACAAAACAAAACAAAAACTCATCTAGGGCTTGCAAAGAGCAAGCAGGAGCACAGCCCAGTCTTGGGAACCCAGGCTCACGTTGCTCAAGGTAACATGGGGCTCTGGAGCCCCACAACAGAAAGCTGGGATAAACTGCCTTACACAGCAGATAGGCAGAGAAGGTAAAGGGAATGTGGAGGCATCCTTCACTGATTACAAATTCTTACCCTGCAGACACCTGTCACTCCAGAAGAGTGAGCTTGCAATAGCCAAGAAATAAGTCTACGCTATTATGACCTGCAACTAAATACATACTCTGATTTGGTCCTGGAGTTTAAGCAATAAAATTCCCACTAGATTTTTTCCCCTACATATTATTTTGAAAATGTTCAAACATACAACAAAATTGGAAGAATTTTATAGTGAACACCTAAATGCCCACCACCTAAAAGCTCTCATTGACATCACCAAGGCAGGTATACAGGTCAGGCAGGAGAGGGGTGAAGAAAGGTGATTCCATAGTACTAGGTGATTGTCAACTTATCGTCAGACATGCCCACCACGTGTCTGAACCTGAGCACCAGCAACCCAACAAGATACCTCAGGGGCACTTCCTGAGTCTCCACAAGAAATGCCAGGTGACCACACTGTCTCATCAACCTCAATTCAGAAAAAGGCAACAGGTCTTCTACTTTATACCCACAAATTTTAAACACTGCTGAAACTGAAGAGGAGCCTGTAGGTCATCTAGTGAAATCTAATCTTTTATTTTACCCTTGAGGCAATTAAGACTCCAACAGGTTAAATGTCACACCAAGGATCACATATTAGGAGGGAACTTAAAACTTTCCGATAAGCCACCTTGAGTCTTTGCAGAAATACTAATTGGGCTGATGGCAGATAGAAACTAAGAAAACAAGAGGGGGAAGAAAAGATAAACTGGTTTAAAAGAAAGTAAAAAAAAAAAAAGTCCAGCAGGGAGGTCCAGTGGTTAGGACTTGGCGCTTTCACTGCCGTGGGCCCGGGTTCAATACCTGGTTGAGGAACTAAGATTCTGCAAGCCACACAGCGGTGCAGCCTAAATTAATAAGTAAGTAAATAAATAAAAGTCTGGTAAACACTCACATTACTACCAATAACCCTCTAATTTAATTACAATTCCTTAGCCAAAGTTCAAGGGAGACCATTATTCTAGGTGACAATACACAAACGTTTTCAATACATTTATTATATGAGTATACAGCTTCAAAATATGAGAACCCCCTTCAGCCTCGGTTTGCTTCCTATCTTAATTCTGCCCCTAGAAGAGTCTTTCAGTCTAATTTCACAATTCATAAAATGCATGTCCCAGCCAGCAGTGCACCGCTACCATCAGGGTACATGGCAGAAACCTAGACAACATAATAAAACCCACCGGCATCAGCATGCACTAACTGCCCTACTGTAGCCAAGACCGCCAGGGAGTGACCCAGCCTCCAGAAGGAGCCCCAAGCTGATCGAGTATGCCAGCACATCTTCTCCTCTCCCATCTCTAATTAACACCACTCTACGCCTTCCTACAGGGCTTGTGAAAATCACTGCCACTGATCCAGGCTCACTGAGAGCTGAAAATTACTTTGCCAATAGCAGAAAACAATACTTTTCACATAAACAACAACAAAGACAAGCCTCTTTGGTAGCCCCTGCATCATCTTCTTTTATGTGGAGCATTTCTCCAAAGCTTTGAAGACAAAGGACAGGACTCCACGAACAGCACTATGGCAACAAAGTCAAAGGCAGCCACCATCTTCTGCCCTCAAGGACTGCCTCTCCTACACTGGTATCTTTGATTGATATCTTTGTGGGGTTTTGATTTCAGGCCCCCAGTTTGACAAACACTTTGAGGAGCGATGTCTGTGTCAATTTTTTGGACTAAAGAAAAGCTACTCAGTGAAAACTCTGGAAAACGACAATTATAGCAAACAACCTGCCTTTGACACTTTATGTCACTGAAACTATCGTAAGGAAAAGCTGGCTTCCTAAAAGACCATCTTAAAATAACAGCCCATATTTTCTGAAATTGGCAATAAAAAAAAAAAAAAACACTTAACTGATCAATATATTCAACAATTTGGACGATTCACTAGAAAATCGGGCTGAGTAGAAAAAGCCAATCCGAAAACATGAGTTACTGTATGATTCCATTCATATAATATTTTGAAAGAACAAAATTTTAGAAACACAGAATATATTAGAGGTTGCCTGAAACACGGAATGGAGACTAGGAGGAAGGTGGGTGTAGGTATAAAAAGGCAACACAGGGGATCCTTGTGGGGTTGGGACTGTTGGCTACACTGGTGGATATATGAACCTATGCAGGTGATAAAATGAGATAGAACTTAATATGCACACATCTGCCAGTGTGCATACACACACAAATAAGTACAAAAAAACAGAAGTCGGAGTGTGACAGGTGGGCTGTATCTGTCAATGTCCTGGTTGTGATATTATACATTAATTCTGCAGAATGTCACCAATGGAAGCAACTAGCAAAAGTATACAACTACACGTGAAGCATCAGTTACCTCAAAAATTTTAATTAAAAAAAAATCTAATAGGCTATACCTCTATGCCCTAGGGGAAAAAGCCATTTTATCCCCCTAATGAAAAGGAAGGAATCATCTAAGAGTCTATGACAGCAGAGAAAAACAAGAGCAATTGTCAATGAGATGAAATATAATGACTGGGAGACATATTAAAATTTAAGAAAAGGATTTCCTTCTCAGTCCAGCACTCATATCAACTATTTCAATTTCACAACCTACCTCGAGGCAGAAATCTTCACTTAATTATAGGTAAAATGTTGCCTCAATGTCTTTAGTAACATGACAATGCAATCATGCACGATTTTATGGATTGAAGTACAAACTGGAATCCCTTTGTGTTTTTTCAGAATTTATTAAATTTTAAAAGGAAATGATAATTTAACAAATAATGTGTTCTACTGATCAAAACTGAGGACACAAGACATTCACCAGCCTTTCTATTCTTAAATTTTCTTTCTTATTTCAAAGAAAAAAAAATCAAGATTCTTTACCAGTTTAGTAGGTGACAAACCAAAATCCTAGCAGCCATAACTATGGACTCCCTACCAGAGCCTCAAGTAAGAAGCTCTCATCAGTTGCATACAGGGCTCCCATATGATTTTGCTTGAACCAAGTTTTGCATACCTAAAAGGAGGAGAAAAAAGGAGGACAGAGGTATGGGAAGAAGTAAGACTTTATTTCATATTGACTCTGATTTTTCCTTGCTGTTGCATTCCATGATTTCAGATAAAGGATAATTTAATATCAGACCTGGCTTGAATCTCAGCTCTGTGATTCAGTAACAGTGTGACGTGAACTACTTAATAATCTTCCTTGGGACTCAACTTCCTCATTCCTATAAAAGTACTATACGGATTACAGTGAGAAAATGCTCCTAAGGTCTTAATGCCTGGCACATACTAGGTACATAATAAATGATCGAAAGTATTCTGAGGATGAAGAATCCAAGCATCTCTAAATATTTTTTTTTAAATACAATTTATTTATTTATTTATTTATTATTTATTTTTTATATTATTGGCTGTGTTGGATCTTTTTTTGCTGTGCGCGGGCTTTCTTTAGTTGCGGTGAGTGGGGGCTACTCTTCATTGTGGTGCACGGGCTCCTCATTGCCGTGGCTTCTCTTGTTGTGGAGCACGGGCTCTAGGCACGTGGGCTTCAGTAGTTGTAGCACATGGGCTCAATAGTTGTGGCTCAAGGGCTCTAAAGCGCAGGCTCAATAGTTGTGGCACACGGGCTTAGTTGCTCCGCGGCATGTGGGATCTTCCTGGAGCAGGGATTGAACCCTTGTCCTCTGCATTGGCAGGCAGATTCTCAACCACTGCACCACCTAGGAAGCCCTGCATCTCTAAATATTTTAAAACATTAATGATGGGAATTCCCTGGCAGTCCAAGGGCCAGGACTCAGCACTTTGCCGGGGACCCAGGTTCAATTCCCGGCCCGGGGACTAAGATTCCACAAGCTACGTGGTTAATGTTAAAATGTATTTAAAATAGAATTACTTTGAAAAAGAAGGCTATCGCTCTTTTTGAGACTCTCCACTAGATTAACCTTTATTCCACTTCAAGTTAAAAAAAAAAAAAAAAACTTCTACGCAAGTCATAGAGACATAACCATAAACATCTCAATACTCATTCAGTAAATTTTTTGTCTTTACCTTCTTATTTTTCATCATGACCTGCATATACAAAACACTGGAAGTGATGTTTACTAAAACAAGAAAAGTAAAGGACAGTCCTTGTTCCTAAATTTATTAGTGGACAATTCATTAAAAGAAGTTTGTAATGAACTAGTTTATCATGCAAGATATAGGCACCATGGTTATTATCTTTATAATTCAACTTATAGTCTGATCCAATTACACACGAAGGCATCATAATTAAAAGTTTAGGATATTTTACTAGTATAGTAGAGGCATTGAGCTGCCTCAATCTCAGCTCCCCGCAAACGGCATCTCATGACGTGTTTTCAACAGAAACCACATGCAATAGTGAGCTTCTTAACTAAAGTACTAATAGTGACTGAAAATTCACTTACCTGTTCCAAAAATTACACATGGAACAACTAATATCCTAGGGAAGGCAAAAAATGTCTTTTTTTGCACTGTATTGAGAAAATAATTGACACATCAAAGTTAATTTGGTTTATTCCCATGATGATACAATCTTTTTATTATAAACACAATATTATTATAGGCTTTTTTTCCCACTAAGTGGCAAATTTGTGCACTCATTTTTAAGCATAAAATTGGCTGCAGAAGCACTGTTAAAGCAGAATATCCTTTTGAAAGAAATAAGATAAAAGGAGTTGGTAATATTGATAATAAAAATGGGTTGAAATGCATTTACTCATAAACCTCTTCTCCATCCATGTTCAGAAGTAGCTTCTGGTAGGAGTGTGCCACCTATTGTTACAACATGAGCTTCTATAGTTGAGGTTTTCCTATTCAGTACTACAGGGAAGCTAAGCGTCCCACTGTCTTTTTCAAGATAATGAGTGTTTATTTTCCTTCATGCTTTGCTGTCACTTCCAACACCTGAAATACAAATGGGCTACAGAGAAAATAACCTTTTAAAAAATGTATTGCAACCCATTTAAAGCATGCATCAGTTTAACCCAGTGGATATCTTACAGGGCTGATTTTTGCCACTGAGGTATCTGGCAATGTCTGGAGAAATTCACAGACGTCAAGATTGAGGTGCGGGGATACTGGCTTCCAGGGGCTAGAGGCCAGGGATGCTGCTAAGCACCCTACAGTACACAAAACACCCCCACAAGGAAGAATTATCCAGTCCCAGTATCTACAGTGCTCAGGTTGTGATGGCCGGATGTAACTAAAACCAGTCTCATTTCTTCCAAAGGCAAAAGAAAGCCATATTTGATTGCAGGGGGGGTAAAAAAAAATTTCACAAACCCAACTTTCAACAGCAAAACGCTAATTAAAAGTGGATAAGGGCTTCCCTGGTGGCCCAGTGGTTAAGAATCTGCCTGCCAATGCAGGGGACATGGGTTCGAGCCCTGGGCCAAGACGATTCCACATGTCACGGAGCAACTAAGCCTGCGCACCACAACTACTGAGCCTGTGCTCCAGAGCCCGAGAGCCACAACTACTGAAGCCCAAGCGCCTAGAGCCCGTGCTCCACAACAAGAGAAGCCACTGCAATGAGAAGCCCACACACAGCAAAAAAGACCCAACACAGCTAATTAATTAATTAATTGATTAAAAAATAAAGGAACAGCATGTAATAGTGGAGAAAACACACAGCAATTACCTTCTTAAAAGACCTCACTTTGAGTAACCACATCAGAGAGCAGTAATGTATCTGTGACTTAAGATAAATGATTTAACCTCTCTCTGAGGTTCGGTGTCCAAAAATACAAAAAAGGCTAATTCTACCTGCCCAGGTAGACTTATCACAAGACTTTCTCTAGATTAACGGCTGAATCTTCAAATCTTCAAATCTGCCACCAATAGCAGAATGATGGCGTAACTCATGGACTACCCACACTACACAATATTACAGAGCTGAACAGTGAATGAGTTAAAAGCTATGTGCACCAGACTGGTATGATAGTCATAAAATATTTTTTAAAATAGCTAGTTGCAGGGGAATGTGTATACTAGAATCCTATATTTATAAGCAATAAGAAAATGAATCAAAGACATGTGAACACATACATGTGCAGGCCATAAGAAAAAAATGTGAGGGATACATCCCCAAAGCGCTGAGCACTGAGGTTGGGGTGGTAAAACAGGACTGATAGAGGGAAAAAAGAAAATTGTTGATTAGACTGTGGGCCTCATTTCTAATACCTTCAACAATTTCTGGTCTTGGAAAGTATATTAGAGGTTGCCAGGAACCACCTCCCTGCCCGGGGTGATGAAAAGGTTCTGGAACTAGATAATGGTGCTGGCTGCATCACATTGTGAAGTGAACTAAGTGCCCCTGAATTGCACCATTTTAAGTGGTGAAAATAGTAAATTTTATGTTATATGTATTTTACAATTTAGAAATTATTGACCTTAATGTTCTATGTAAGTAGAGAGACTGCGATCACTAACACCTCCACCAGTAGATACTGAAGCAACAACGAGAGAGGGAAGGAAGGAAAGGAAAGGAACTCTGAAAGCTCTTCTAGGAGTAGGAAGAGGCAGAGACTGAGATGGGCCCAAAGGGATATCTAGACACTTGCTTCCCCCTAACTCAAGGGAAACCCAACCCCAGGCTCCACAACACCCCAAGAGCCAGCAGGTGCCCCCACTAGGGCTCCTTGGTTTAATGCCTGTCAAATCTTCCCCAAGTCCTCCAGGACCCTGCCCCCGCCAGACACTGTTCAAATAGCCTGAGGCTTTCAACCTCAGCAAGCTCCCTATTGTGAGGCCTGAAGCACTTCTGAAACTAAGAACACGAGAAATTAAAGTAAGAAATTATTATAATTATGTACATGCTTTACTTTAAAAAGGTCTACCCTGTCATACTATTGTAGATCTCTGAGTAAAACATTATAGAACTATAGAGTCTACTTTAACATGAACTTTTGAAAGCTATTTCAAACTGATTTTGAAGTTTTAAATAGAAAACCAGAATATACAAAGCAAAATTCTGTAAGACTTCAAGGAGCCAGAGAATTCTAGGATATACTCTGGAAACCACCAGGCCTGGCCAAGAATCCTGTTGTTTTTAGGATACAAGAGCATCTCCATGTACACCGTGAAAACACACAAGAGATTAATTTCAAAAGACCGAACATGTAAGTTGTAACGAGATGATCATAAAACCTAGGTTCTCAGAGAACCACTGGGGAAAAAGTCCTACAGGAAAAAAAGAAGGGGGTGGGGGCAGAGAAGAATTGTGAAAAGAGTACAGTTGTCCAGTGGTGAAAAAGCTTTATATCCTACTACTGTCACCCGCTAGGTGCTCATGTCTTAAGGCAGAACCACAGAGCTTAACAGCCTTTTGAGGGGCCCTAAACATGGGTCTAGACACAAGTCAGGCAAGGAAATGCTTGTTATCAAACATGAGAATAATACTGTAACTATGCCCTCCCTCCAATGCAATGAGAATAAGAAAAAGCTAAGATCTCTAAAAAAGAATCATACCTCTATAAACTAGCAGCTCTCCAGCTTCACTAGAAAAATTAATGCAAATATTTGACTCAGTCAGCAAAGGGGGGAACAAAAATGGAAACAAATGTAATGTAAATGTAAAATAAAAATATTTTACAAATGGAATTTTGAATCTTAAATTCAAAAGTGTAAGATATACCTACGGCAAATATACCTACAGCTTTTTTTAGAAACCAGAAATATAACACATCCCTCTCCACTGCTCTGTCAGCATTCTCCTCCTCTACACATCCCACATCATAGATTGTTAGGATATGTGCTTCTCCAAAAAGTAACAGTCTGACCTGACTCCTGGTTTAAACCTCAGGTAAGTACTGCCCACTGGGAATGCTCATATTACAGGAAAAGAGCTGTTTATCTCTTGCCAGCGTCTATCCACTAGAACAGCTCTTGATAAGCCTGCACATTGCTAATGATAGATAGATAGACAGACAGACAGACAGATATAAAATACAGTACACTCGTACAGTCTTCCTAGTAGAGCAAGTTAAGAAACACACACACACACACACACACACACACACACACACACACACTGTGTGAGTCAGTTTTTAAAGTGTTATCCCAGGTTCTGGGCCCATCTTATAACCGCTGTAGCGCATGCTTGAAAGATAATGCACCATGACAGACTCTCGAGAAAGGTCAACATAACCCTCATGACAACTACAGCACTGACCAGAATAAGAGAAAGTCGAACCTCTTGGAAAAGCACAGTGAACAACATGTAAAATGCCTCCTTTTCAAAGGTTATTTTTAGGAAACGGAGACGGCAGAGAGAGAAAAATAATATCCAGTATTGTCTTTAAACATCTCAGAAAGAAGGCTGTTAACACTGATGGCTTTGTTAAACTCTCTAAAATCGAGTCCCCAAATCATTACAAACATGTTCCCATCAACCAAAAACACAGCCTCAATTGTATCAGTACTGTATTTATTATTTATTGCATAAGAAATTACGTCCAAATTTAGCAGCTTCAGACCACTAACATTTATTAATTACATCACAATTTCTGAAGGTCAGCTGATCTAGATAACCCCAATCATACAGCAGTAGAAAATTATGTGGCTATAATTTAAAATGATTATTCCTTAACCATACCTTCTAATATTTTTATTTTCAAAATTATGCCATCAAAGGCAAAAAGAACAAATTAAATGTGCTAATCATACCAGAACCCCAATCAGAACTTTTGCTTCTATCATTTGAAATAAGGAACCATAAACCCATCAAAAAGAGTCTAATAATCTCAAACCTCTTAATGCCAATTCTCAGTCATTTAAAAATTCAAATGTTTTACACATACTTCCCCTTATTCTAATTCTTTGAAAATGTTTAATTCAAATAACTAGGTCCCCCACCATGCAAGTAAACATGCATTAGATGTGAAAACCAAAATTTGAAAATGGCAGGTACTGATAAAATAACCTAAAAAAGATACTTGTCAATGTATTCAGTGGCAGCAGATATCGTGTGTTTTCTGGTCACCCAGCAATTACGTTCCATCTTCTGCTCAAAGCAGCTGGATTTCCTTTTGTGTCCTAGGTCTTCTCTTGATGGACCCTTTAAGCAAGATATGCACCTTCCCTACACTAGGTCTATCATGCAACCAAGAGACTTTTAGACTGTGTCTAAAAGTAGCCTGAAAAAGTTCAATTCTGCTTAAGTCAATTTAGCTATCGGAGTTCTGCAGAAACAGATCCAAAATATAAAATGAGTTTCAACCATTATGGAGCAGATTCATCCCAGAATCTCATCCTTTTTTTGAGCTGGCTTTTTCAGCTTTCCCAGAATGTTCACCGGCTCCCCTATCTTTCTGCAACAAAGTCCATCTTTCCTCAAGGTTAGCCAGGATAGACTTCTGTTGTTTGCAAGGTGACCGATGCAGCAGGAGTTAATTTTATATTGTTTGTGGACTCAGTGGTGGCGACATAGAACAGGTGGGCATCAACCAGGGCACTCTGCTATCAGTGAGCAGGCAGAGAGAGGGACAGGTACTGCTAGCATTCCAAGAAGCCTACCTAACCTGGCCCCGAGTTCGCAGATGCTGTCAGCTCTAAGAAACCTAGCAGCAGGCACCCATGGGAGCTTCCTCTATCCGACATATCACAGGGAAGCAAAAGTGAGATCTACCTTTAAATGCATACTTCATACTAAGGCATGTTTTGCTTTGCCAAAAGAGCCCCCAAATTTTGCTTAAAGATAGTGCTCTCATTTTTGCAGTGTCTAATTTTAAATGTGCCTTCCATAAAAAACAGCACATGTGTACGGGGGCAGGGTAGACAGATGTTCAGTTAAGTATCTTTCTTAATGTCAATAAAATAGAAACAATCTAAACATCAAGTAATGGAGAAGCAAACAAACAACCACGAAACAAAGCCACAGGAAGAAAACATCTATGGAGCAGTTTAAAACATGAAGCAAATATATATGAACTGATGTGGACAACATATGCAAGGCACAAATAGAGCAATCAGTCCTTTTTTAAAAGCGTAATATTTATACACAGATACACACATACACAGACATACATAGTAAAAGAACAAGGATATTAAATATTTCCCAAAGGAATATGAAACCACTCATATAACACATTAAAAGCAAAACAGTAGTAGTCACAAAACCATTGATAGCTTTTGAGAGGACAGAAAAAAAAAAGCCTGGGATTAGGGAATGAATTGAGAAATGAGGTTTGTACAAACCATTTCCATTTTTTACCAGCAGTACATAATCATGGGATGCTTACAAACATTAAAAATTAATCATAAAAATACAGTAGCCTGAAAAAGCTTAATTCAGCTTAAGACAATTCAGCTATCAGAACTTTGCAGAAACAGACCCAAAACAGAAAAGGAGTTTCAACCATTATGGAAAGATGACTCTAGGCACAAAGACTGGGGTTAGCTAGTTAAGCATTCCCATCCTTTCGGAGCTGCCATGGGTATACCTAGCATATGATTCATGGAGCGTTTTGGCTATTATACCTTAAAAAACCCCTAAAATTCAATGTCTAAGTACAGTCCCTTTTTACTTACTGTGTAAACTTCCCTCATACAGCATGGTCTATTTCAGCAAGTTCATCCATTCTCTTCAATAACAATAAGCAGTCCCTGCGCTTTACGTAGTCACAGTAAATTGCATTCTCATCAGTTATGCTACAGTATCCTGTTCTATTTCAAATCCAATTTCCAGGGAAAGCTTTCAAATAGTTTGAATCAAAAAGTGCTTGTTTTCCTCAACTACCCCTATCTTTTCGCTGCATTTCCAGTTTATAAAATAAAGCCTTGTACAAGTATTCATGCACCAGGTTCCAATACTTTATTCAGGTAAGAAATGTGTAAATCAAACCATCCACCATTATGCTGATTTGAAAGGACTAATTGCGGCAGTGGTTTTCTAAAGAATGTTATCTATTTCCATCCTGTACAAATTTAGGAGAAACTGTGGTTTCCTGTTCCAGGGTGTTGTCCAAAAACCACTCTACAGAAGTCTGCAAAAATAATCCTTGGCGTTTTGTTTCAAGAGGAATATTTGGAGTGTTTCCCACTGAGAAAGGAAATGGGCTTGTCCCGACTGCAAAAGGCCTCATATACTCCAAAGACTGCAAGAACGAACACAATTTTGGTTTTAAGACTGTTTAATGAAATTGTTCTTTCACAAGCTCTCTGGGAGGGGGGCTGTGCTGTGATGTCAGATAAACTCATGCTGATGGGAAGCCAGTGGATCTGTTCTGAGACTTCCCGAAACCTCAGCTTCCTCATCGCTGTTACAAGATGGGTGTGACACCTGCCACTTTAGAAGATTTATTGTTAAGGATTAAAATGAATGCCTTGAGCTGAGCAGAATGCCTGGTGCACAGTAGGGGACAGTGATGGTTTTATAGAATGCACACAAACACATACACATTTTTACATAGAGTATTAGATTGAGTACTAAACAACTCAAGAAGCAGTATACCGAGCTATTTAGGAAAGGGTAGTACTTTATGATCCATATCCACTATAGCAATGACTTCAGCTTAACGAAACAAGTAATGAGCAAAAGCAGTCTGAACTAACAATTCTAATAAGATGAAATAATTTTTCAAGATATTAGTCACTATAAAAGGTTTATTAAAGATACACTAAAGTGTATCCCTACTTTCAAAAGAACATCCTTAACTTGAAAAGGTAAAAAATGCAACCATCCCTCAGCATCTTCCCTTTAATTCTGATTCACTGAAAGCCAAGTTTGCAAACAGAGGCATTTTGGCGCTGGAAGATCAGGTACACCAACTGTTTCTTCTTGACCAAGGACCTTCAGAGCCTTCCTAGCATCCAAGGTATAACCTCTTGAAACAAGGGCACAGACTGCAGAAAGGATGGTGACCTCGCTCCATCAGAGGTCACAACCACTGCCAGCAAATTCAAATCCCCTCCCGAAGAAGGGGCAGCTCCCCCAGGGAGGTTTTCACCTCTACCCCAGGGAGGCTTTTTCCTGCCATCCCTGTGCCCCAGACAGGTCTCTCAGGTATGCACTCTCCAGCCAAAGCAAAGGGTGCGTGAGAATTCCATAGCATGTCTTCAGCCACGTCTGGGAACTAGGAAGGGCTCTGTGACCCTTCCATATGGAGAAGCAGTTATAAAACTAGAGCAGCAAACCCTCATCTGCCTCGTCTATTTACAGCTCATGGGATGGGGGTGGGGGATGCAAAGAGTCTTGCAAACACTTTTTGTACAGTCTGAAGAAGAAAACAAGGGGGAAAAGCAGAGCTGGATACAAAGGGACGCTCTATATATAGAATGTAATTATGTAAGAGTTTAACCAGGGAAGCAGAATCAGAAATTCATCCTGCACAGAAGACAAGGCTATCTTGGCCGCTTTCTCCAACTCCTCCAGAACAGGAAGTCCCCCTGGATACTTGGCAGTCTGACCAGCATAGTTTCAAGCGAAGCTTTTTTTTTTTTTTTTTTTTTTTTTAAACTTAAATCACTTATGTGTTTTGCCCTGGATTTCAGGATCAAGAACATACTTCATATAACTCATTCAACTTTTTGTACTTTTTTTTTTAGCTTAAGCTATCAGCAGCCTGGAATCCCCTGTAAAGTACTATCCAACAGAAGTTTCTGTAATGACAGCAATGCCACTAGCCACACGTGGCTACTTAGTCCTTTGAAACACGGCTAGTGAGAGGAGTGTATTCTAGGAATGTATTGGCTTGCGCTTTGCTAGGGCTGAGTAACAAAGTATTACAAAGTAGGTGGCTTTAAAAAGTGAAATGTATTGTCTTACAATTTTGGAAGCTACAAGTCCAAAAATCAAGGTGTGAGCACAGCTGATTCCTTCAGTTGATTCCTTCTGAGGGCTGGAGAAGAATCTGTCTCATGCCTCTCTCCTAGTTTCTGGTGGTTTGTAGGCAATCTTTGGCGTTCCTTGGCTTGTAGAAACATCACCCTAACCTCTGCCTTCCAGTTTACATGGCATTCTCCTTGTGTGTGTATCTGCATCCAAATTTCCCACTTTTTTATAAGGAAGTTAGTCATACTGGATTAGGGGTTCATCCTATTCCACTATAATCTCATCTTAACTAATTATACCTGCAATGAGTACTTCCAAATAACAGTACATTCTGAGGTGTTGGGGTTAGGACCCCAACATACAAATTAGGAGAGAATGCAATTCAAAACAAAAGACTGAGTATCTTTTTTTTTAATTATTGGAGTATAATTGATTTACAATCTTGTGTTAGTTTCTGCTGTAAAGCAGAGTGAACAGTTATATACATCAACTCTTTTCCCCCCTTTTAGATTCTTTCCCCACATAGGTCATTACAGAATACTGAGTACAGTTCCTATGCTATACAGTAGGTCCTTGTTAGTAATCTCTTTTATATACAGTGGTGTGTTTATGTCAATCCTGATCTCCCAGTTTATCCCTCCCCCCACTTACCGCTTGGTAACCATAAATTTATCTTCTATGCCTGAGTCTTACTTCCATTTTATAGATAAGTTCGTTTGTACCCTATCTTTAGATTCCACGTATAAGCAATACCATATGGTATTTGTCTTTCTCTTGTCTGACTTACTTCACTCAGTATGAGAATCTCTAGCTCCATCCATGTTGCTGCAAATAGCATTATTTCATTCTTTTTTTATGGCTGAGTAATATTCCATTGTATATATGTACCACATCTTCTTTATCCATTCCTCTGTTGATGGACATTTAAGTTGCTTCCATGTCTTGGCTATTGTAAAGAGCGTTGCTGTGAACACTGGGGTGCATGTATCTTTTCGAATTATGGTTTTCTGAGGATCTTATTTTTAATCTTATTTCATTCTAATTAGTTTAACATTTAAAAGGCCACATGTAGCAAGCTGTTACTGTATTAGACATCAGAGCCCCAAAATATTCCCTCTCTTTCACTGTACTCATTCATCACGGGCTTACTATAGTCCAGGCACTGTGTGAAGCTCTATGCACAGGAGGTACCATTACCACTAAGACTAAGGAGGAAGTCTAAGTTCAGAGAGGGTAAGTACTTATACTTTGTTCAAGGTCAAAGAGCCTATAAATCAGGACTTGACTCAGCACGTAGTTTTCTTACTCCAAAGCCTATGCCTTGAGCTGATCCAGCAGCTGCTTCCATTACATTTTAACTTCTGAAACTGTCCTGGGACATGCAACAGTCACACAGATGATTACATTCCTAGCTGCTTCTTATGGGAAGACAATTCATCACTCAGATATTAATTGCTATTATAAGGATTAATTAACTTACTTTCGCAGCATCGGGTCTCAACAATGTAACAATAATTATCTCTTAAACAGTACACGTATAAATAATAAAATACAGCAATTCAAAATTTTACAGCATTTATCAGATGTAAGACACTGAAGTGAGTGCTGTATATAGACATCCTTCAATTGTGACATTAACTTCTACTATTATCCCTACTTAATAGATGAGCAAACTGAGGCTTTCAAAGGTTAAGCAATTTGCTTCAGGTTACAGAGCAAATGACTGGTCCTCAACCAACATCTGCCAGGATTCCAAAACCCTCTCCCTGAACCACTCTGCCATACTATTTCGTATAACTTGCTAATGCATATGCTTATATACCAATAAAAATAATGAAAAAGACTACATTATATGATATGCAGTTTCGCATAGCTTCCAAAGGGGTTTGCCTTGCAAAGAGCCCCTGCCGTTGAACACAGAGAACCAGAACACTTTCTTTTCTAACCTTCTACAATATACACCCTTATGCCAAGTGTGTTCCTTGAAGATATTTCTTGCAAGAAAGGTTTAGCTCAAGTAATGGTTTTTGCATGAGAGTTTAAGGATGAAGCATGTGATTTTTTAAAAAACAGGACGTCATGGCTTTTCAAGGGGAAAATTGAAACGTTATTTCAAGTCCCCGGATAATAAGATCAATAGGCAACTTCCCAGTGGAGGCATATGCCTCCGACTGACTAAAGCAACAGTCTCCGCAGTTTGCTCAAGAGGCCACCCCACAGTTTAATCGTCCTTACTGTTAGGTTTTTTTGTCCACATCTGTAGTCTAAAATTCTTTCTGTTAAACTTCAACATGGTAACCACAAGCTGTTCTCCCAAATAATCGCCTCTCTCAGTGTTATGCATCCACTAAAAACCCTTGATTGGAAACCATTCACAGAGTCCCTACAAGTTATCTACAAAGGTGCCTTTTAACTCACTAACACACTGAAAACACAAAAGAATAGTATGAAGCAATCTCCACCCACAAGATGTCTAAGACAGGCTGCTAGGGAAAGCGTGACAAACCTAAAAGAAAGAGAATGACAAAATGAATCAATTTTCTGTTTAATCACAATCATGTAAGAAATGGATACTGAGCACCTACTATGTGACAGGCATTATAATAAGATTAGGGACAAAGAAACAAGTCAGATATAGCCTTACCCTAGTTTATACAGATTTAAAACCTTTCAGTATTGCAATACTTAATGTAGTTATCCCCAAACTATCAAGGCATTTAACCTTCCTTTTAAGTTATATGATGACACAAGTTTCAGAAACTAAGGTGGCCAGTTTTAGCAAATAAAATATATATGACCAGTTAAATCTGAACTTTTGATAAGTGACATTTTTTTTCCTTCTAAGTATGACCTATATTGAATCTGGCAAACCTAACACATCGCTTAGCCAATAAGTTGCAAAACAAATATGACATATAGACTTTTGTAACAGAGCTCTAAGAGTTAAGAACTTCAGGCAAAATACCACGTAACAATCCTCATTGTTCACACATGGAAACATAAAACATGAGAATCTGGATCGCCCTGCATTTCCATGACAGTTGTGAATGGAACTCCCTAGGTGAACAAAAAATGGAAGGTTTAACTAAAGTTTTGTATGGGATTGTGACTTCTACTTTTATTTGATAAATGTGTTACAGGAAACAATGCAGTGTTGAACAGGACGAGAGATAAAATAAGCCTGTCTTGGCGCATGCTATCCCATCCTATACCACATTTAATCCAGAAAAGTCGAGATTAGCAACCTGCGCCTCCAAACATCCATCAATTCTATGTGCGTCCATCATTCGGCTGCTTACTGTTTCTAAAGGGAATGCCACATGCTTCAAAGGTGGTGGGTTCACTGCAACACATACATGCATAAAATACACACAAACACACTCATATAGTCTCCTGCCAGCCTGGTGAGCAGCATCCCCTCAGCTCACGTCTTCAATCTGGACTAATCAGTACCAGAAATGTCCTCAACGGAGGATGGTCCAAATCTACCTTCACTACATGTGTCACTTTTATTCCAGGGCCAGAGAGGCAATATTCTGAGGGTCGTCATTAAAACAACCCAATTTATATTTAATGTGTGCAGGGCACTTATTTATATGCTGCAGAGACATCCACAGCAAACCTGGTTTCCTTTTCTTCCTGCTGACCCAAATATAGTGAATTTCACAAACACCCTCATTATAGTGCAGGAGGAGACAAAAGAAAGTACGTAGGTCAACGGCACATGGCAGATGTGATATGCACTACTTCTAGGCATTATGCATGACATGCTCCTAAGCGAGACAGGGAAGCAGAGCTACAAGATGGAAGGAGCCTGGGTCCGTTAATGCCAACCAGGACTTGCAAGACTAACTTTACATGAGTTAAAAACAAATCTTATTCTGTAGAACGAATGAGATTTGAGAACCTGTTAGAGCCACCAGCATTATTAATATATGCCCAAGCCTTTGCAACGCAAGTGGAAATCCAAATTATCCTTAACGAAATGAAATTTAAGGAAATCTTAAACTCTGTCACTCCAGCATGATTCATAATACTTCCCTATTTTAGAGAACAAAAACCTCTTTTATCTCAGTTTCATGTTCAATCGTTCTGCAAAGAAAACCCAGTTTTGCAGCATATGTCAATTTAAACTTTCATAAGACTCCAATTCCTTCATTACCACCAATATTTGGAAATGGCTAATTTAAGTCTACAGTTCATCTGGAACAAAAATCACAAGAATCTGAAAGAAGAAAAATAAATATCAAGGATTCACATTATAAGAAAAAGTATAGTCTACATTTGGTACTGACAAAGCGATATATTAACAGATCAACAAAATATCTATGCAGGGCCTAGAAACAGCCCCTGTGTACAAATGGAAACTGAAAGAAATATAAAGGAATACAAGATAGTGTTTACCTTCAGGAAGTATTTTGAGACAACTCACAGCAGGGAAAATTAATTGAAATGTTTGGGGAAAAAGCCAAACTGTTGATTGGGCTTATATGTAAGATATTTTAATAACTTTGGCAGTTCCCAAATTCTTCAGTCCTCCCCAAATCTACGAGATCTATCCCTGAGGCAATTTTCCTCTTTTTTATTACCAAACCAAAAATATTTATTTTATCGGCAGGATTCCATTGACTAGAAAAGATTTTTCCTTTACAACTCTAAAATTTTAGCTGAAATCCTTCTATAAAGAGCTAAAGTGAAATACATTATTAGTTGATGCTAACATCTGATACCAGAGGTACTCAAGCAGAAAATCTCCTGAAAATTGAATGTTTCTTAAAAAAAAATAAAGTTCCCCAAGTTATCAGTTCCAGGCAACTGAAATGCTGCAAAACTCAGGCAAAGTACAATAACATTGCAGTTTATGTTCATGTCATGGATAGCTTGGGAAATTCATATTTTACAGCTACTCAAAGGAACATCTTTCCAAACCCTCCTTTCAGGCATAAATTTAAAGAGGAAAGCAGGAAGTCTAACTACCTTTCATTTTCATTTTATATCAACTTAATTAAGGTACAATTTATATAAAGTAAAATTCACTCATTTTAAGTGTAAATTTGATTAATAAAAAATTGCAATTATATAACCAGCACCACAATCAAGTTATGGAACATTTCCACAACCCAACATGCTCTCTCATGCCCCTTGTGGTCAATTTTCTCCCTGGTGCCTGCAGAACTACCCAAATGATTTCCATAATAGTTGTATCTTCTCTAGAGTTTTGTAAAAAGGGAATCATGAAGTACATCATGTTTTATGTCTGGCTTCTTTCACTCAACATAATGTTTCTGAGATTCACCCATGCTGCTGCGTGTATCTGTAGTATGTCCCTTTCCACTGCTGAGCTCAATTTCCCTGTATGGATATACCAGTAAGTTTATACTCACCAGTTGATGGACATCTGAATGGTTTCCAGTTTTTGCCAATTACGGACACCCTCAGCCAAGTTTTTTGTGGACCTCACTGCTTTAATTTCTGTACCTATACAGAAAGTCTTGAAATCAAGTAGTTTGAGTCCTCTCACTCCTCTTCAATTTCAAATTTGTTTTGGCTGTTCTAGGTTCTATGAATTTCCAATGACTTTTAGAGTCAATTGCCAATTTCTATAAAAAGGCATAATAGTACTTTCATTGGGTTTGCCTAGAATCTATACATTTATTTCTAGTTTTAATGTTAAGAAATTCCAACATGTGGGTTCCCAGTCTAACCTGTCTTCCATCTCATGCCTCTGTCCCCCCGACACTGTGCATTTAGACCAGGCTTCTAAACCAGCAGCCTGGCATGTAGAAAGGATAGTTCTGAGCATCCCAGAAGGCTGTGCCCCCTCCTCCAGTCCCCACTGTTGGTCCTAGCCTTCATCGGGACTCTGGCTTCCCACCCCACCTTCAGATAAACAGCCTTTGGCTTTAACTCTGTTGGCAGCCCACACTCCTTCCTTGATTCCACAAAAAATACTTGATTGACCCCAACCTTGCCTCGCGAATTTCCCTTGGGCTCTGGCTTCCTCTGTCTCCAGGACCTTAGAGTAGTTTTGCAAGTAGCTCACGGCTCCTAAGTCAATATCACAGTGAAGCAGTGAGAAAAAGTGACATGTTCCACCCAGAATAAGCTCCCTTCCCTGTGTGTGCATCCATTTATGGTCCCTTGTTTATGCAGTTATCTGTACCCAAGAAAATTCACCACTCCACAGCATCTCTTACTTTTAGTTAATTTCACTTAGGAACTTGCTAGTGGATGGAAACACATTACTGTTCTTTTCTGGTGCCATTTCCCAGGCACGAAAACACTTCTTGGGGGCAGGAGGATGGTGGGGAAGAGGGCTAAGTGTAATTACATCTCCTTTCACCTGACAGTCAAAAGGAATCAATAAAAAGGTTTAAAAGGGGTCCACCTTGTACCTCTGGTTAGTTCAATGCCCCATTAGTCCAAGTAATGGCTTTATGCCTACAGGACAGAGATTTTTTTTCTCTTTCTTTTAGAAGAAAGAAACCTCACAAAACTAAAATAACTGCAAAGGAAGCAACTGGCTCTTCTTAATTTCTTCACCCAGAGCATGCACTGGAAGTCCTCACTTTAACTCATGTTCATTCAACAAGCATCTGACTTGGAAAACCAAATAGAAAGTTTTTTCCCTCTTTACTATAATAGGACTATCATAAATATACATAAAACACCTCTTTAAGACTTTTTAACTTCTATAACAGTCACAATGCATTAGCTGCTGCTTTTTAATTTTTTTCTATTTGTGGTACTTGGTAAAATACTCAATGGATGGATAAAAGGTATCATGAAAAAACAGAAAGATCTACCTGAAATTATCCACATCTTGTATACTTGTTTACTTACATACTGTCCATCTCAGCACCATCCCTCCTTCCTCCAATGTAAACTCCAAAAACTGAAAACATTCTATGTCCCATTCACTAATAAAAGAATATTTATCCCATACTCAAATCACCATGACCAAAGCAAAAAATACTACACAATTCACATTCTGACATCATTCATAATAAAAACCAAATCATCCTCACTGCAGTTATTAACTGCTTATTAAATCACTTAATTTAAGAGATGAAAGCCTAATTTTTTGTTGCCTTAAAATAAGATGATACATTTGCCCAGATCATAATTCAACATGTGAGACATTCACTTTTTAGATAACATAGGTTTACAACCCTCAACATTTTAAACTGTAAAAATTTAGTAACCGTTAGAATACAGATAAAACAGGTCATGGCTATTTAGGGACTTTACAAAGAACGTTTTTAAGAAAGTTAATTATATTTAAAAAGTCGAACATTTTATAAAGGCAACCTAAATGACTAAAGCAAAATCTTATCAATTAAAGCACAATCATACAAAGTAATATGACTTTGCTGTTATAAGTATTGTTGAGACCTTAATACTACTAGGAAATGCATATATACATATCAAAGGGGAAATGCAGGCACACATCTAAATATATACATGCATATAAATTGTAAGTGTGTACATAAATATACGTGTGCTCTGTTCCCTAAATTCTAAGACTCCATGAATTCTGAAATACAGTCATTTTAATAGCAGCTTTTTTCTCTGGAGGAAAAAGACAAAGCACCATATACAATATACAAAACTCTATGACGCATTAGGACTACAAAACAAAGCAAATATATAAGGAGAGTGATTTTATAATGAAGAAAACGAAAGAATACCAGGGTAAAAGCTAAGAGAGTACCCAGTGAGAGAAAAGTACTGGAAAAAAAAAATCCATGAACTGGCAAGAGCAATTCTTTTTCCTTACTATAATTCACGGATTTTTTTTTCTCTACATTTCATTCTTTCCCACTTCTCTATATTGAGCATGTGTTGCCTCTATGATCTTAAATGTCATCAAAAATGTTTTTGAAGCATTTTTTTCAAACAAGAAAAGTCATGTTGCTTCTATAAAGTTGTATTAGGCAAACTCCAACTCTGTCAAGCTCGGTTTACATTTCAGGACAAAGTTCTTGAAGCTGGTCCATCCTAGAAATTCAACTCTTCAGGCAGCTGGAGAATATTTACCGTTTTACTTGAGTTAATTTCTGCATTTATCTTCCATGCTGATCTGAGGCTTCCAGGAGCAGCTGGACATGTTTCTAAAGAAACTGAACAATATCACAGAACATTCTCTTGTGTCCACCACTTTCTGGGCATCTGAAATAACAGGCTGACTTTCAATCTGCAGAGGCCAAACTCAGATGTATAGAACAGTAAATATTTTTCAGGTGTAACTGACTCAAGAGCTATTTAATACAATTAACACATCAAGTAAGCATTTCCTGCTACTAATAAAAAGGATAGTTTCCCGTGAAACAAACAAAAAATTCTTATTTCTTTTCACAACGATGTTTTGTACCACAACTTGGCTTTTTAAAACCCGTAAATGGGAGTTATTTATTACCTTACACAAGAGATAGACCTTGCTGGTTTTAGATTTGCTTACAACATTAAAAATTCTCTGATAGCAACATATAAATCAGAAACCTGCATACTTCTCTCAATCCTTATTGAATTCATAAAGCGCTAGTATTCCAGACATTTTAATTAATATGTGCTAACTTCACACTATTGTTCACTTTTTAAAGACCAGCCCATTAAGCATGAAAAGCTTAGATTTTATATAGCTCCTTTTTAAATGCAATCTCTCAGAATTCTGGAAACAAAGACACTAATAACATGCTATCAATTTTATTTACAGAAACACAAGACAAGGACTAATTCCAAATGACAGTTTTAGTAGGAGAAAGCAAATGAAGAAGAAAAAGCTTAGGGAGAATGGTAAGAATACGCAATTTCTACTTTTTTGACCAGTCATGTGATATAAAATATTATGATGCTATTGAAATAAAACTTAGCTATTTTTTAAAAGTTTTTCTAACTTGGTATTTGCTTCAAAAGATTCAGTCCATATCAACAAATTTAAGTACATCACTTACTTAAGGGATCATCTTTACTTAGGGATTTGCATAAACTCCTATGTAGAGTTTCAAAGGAAAAGCCTGGTTTTAAACACCATGCAGGCCAGAATACCACATTGGAGGCACTCTATTCATTCACTTTAGGCCAGGTTTACAGAAGCTGTTGAACCAATGGAGTCAAGAACATGGAAAATTCAAGGGCATGCTAAAACTTCCTAGGAGGTTTAATCTGGGAATGTTCTTTTGTAATTAAATCTAAAAGGGATATTTCAGAGGAAAAAAAAAAGTATATATACCTGTGTAGTTTGGGTGGCCTTATATACAGTCTGATCCAGCCTCTAGAATTAATCATTCAATATAAACAACAACTCTTCAATGGATCTAAGGCAGGCTACCCAACAGCGCAACCTTCCCACGTTAATGCTCTTCACTTACTAAGTTGAAGACAATGATTCTGACACATTTATCAAAGGATTTCTGGTAGATTTCTGACTTCTTGCTCCAGTTCCCTCCCATTCACAATATCTGGAAATTCAGGCCAGTCATTTAACCACCTCTGGTGTTATGGAAGCCCTAACCCACAATATGATGGTATTTGGAGACAGGGGCTTTAAAGAGGTAATTAAGGATGAAGTCATAAGGATGGAGCCCCAATCCAACACGACTGGTATCCCTATAAGGAGAGGCAGACACATAAAGGAAAGAACATATGAGGACACAGCGAGTAGACGGCAGTCAGCTAGCCAAGGAGAAAGACCTCTGGAGAAACCACACCTTGATCTTAGACCTCCAGCCTCCCAAACCGTGGGGGAAAAAAAAAAAAAACCTGTTGTTTAAGCCACCCAGTCTGTGCTATTTGGGTATGGCAATCCGAGCAGACATGCACCTGGCTTCAGTTTCCTCACCTATTTTTGTTGATTCCTCAAAACTGAAGCACCTCGTAATTGAAAACTAAAAAGGTGTCTAGAAGACCAGTAGAAGTGTAGTAAGTAGCAGCTGCTATATTAAATGAAGTTGGCAGGCAGGAGAGATGAAAACCTAGTGGCTTGTTTTGGAATTGAGTCTACCACCCTTTACACCAACCCTAGACCCAGGAATATTACACTCTCAAACTGCATTCCCGTCAGCCATTTATTTCCAGGTGTGCTACATGGGCAAAAACAAGGTGGAAAGTGAGGAGTGCCTAGACCAGAGAAGTCAGTCGCTAGTGGATGAGACAGATAAAATAACAGTCATAGACAAAGAATAAGGGTTTGGAAAGGAGAGAAGAGACTGGGCAGGTAAGGATGCACCAGTGGTTCCCAGTCACAGGTCTAAGAACAATGCCTGAAAACATCCAAAGAGCTTGCCGTGGGGCCTGGGTATCTGTACTTTTAACAAATGCTCAAAGTTATCCTGACGAAAGCCAGTCTGAGAACCACTGATGTAGACTTCAAGCTGCCATCAAGGCCTGACCTTCAAGGACTTGGATGGGGGCAATGACATGATTTGCCTGAATGAGAAAACTGACTCCACCATAGAACATTAGACACAGGAAGGGCTGACCAGAAGCTGATGCAATAATCTCAGCTCTTTTCTTCCAAGAACACCTTGGGGTAACATGGCCACCAAATGTAAGACAGCCTCTCACCCAATGCAAGAGGGACCCAGAAACTCCCAAACTTCTCAGGATAATTCTGAACAGAAAGGCAAATAATCTTTCAGTGGACCTGATATTTAAGATGCTGGACTTCTGTATTTCTGTATTGAGCTTAAAGATGGAAAGTGCAGGCAAAGGGTATGTCACTATGAAAACAAAGCCAAAAATATGAAGACATAAGCCTACAAATTAAGCCTTCACTGGTTTGGAATTACAATCTGGCTGAAATAAAACTGCCCAAGCCCTGAGCCTTGGATTCCCAGTATGTCCACTTTTTTAAACTCTCAGAGTGAGAAATCAAACTCAGCATTGCACATCAGAATCACCTTTCTAAATAAATTAAGCTCAAAAGTAAAGAAAGTTCTGTACTGTAAATTGGTCCCCTAACCAGGGAGAATATTTCTGAGAGAGAAATAATCTTAAAGCCAAAAAGAAATCTTTATGAACAAATCTGACAATAAAAATATTCCAAGTGATACTATGACCAATTTCTATCAAAGTTCATCCCAACAACTGTAACAGAAAGAGATTTTTTTTGTGAAGGAAGGACTTCAGAGAGGCAACATGTCAAAAGAAGATACTGTAATAAATAATTTCCTTTCAAAACAAATGTCTTTTTTGACAAGTAAGCTAAAAAAGAATGTAAGGATAAGCTACCTATAATGTTTACTTATTTTCTGAAGTTCTAAAACTGACCTTCACTTCATTAATCATATTTAATTACTGCAATTAGTTCAAATACTAATTGAACCAGTAGCGAGATAAGAAATTAAGAAAACCCATAACCTTGTGGATAACAATACCTAACATTTAGGCAGAGCTCTCTTTTTATAAATGAGCTTGCATGGAAAACACTTCAGCACTAAAAGCAAGAGGTACAGAGGAATGCAAGAGAAGGAGCGGGGATAAAGAACACACCTGAGAATGGGTACAGGGGTTCAGAACAACCTTGCAGGGTCTCTGCATTAGGTGTACAATAGCCACTAACACTACCCCGAGCATAAAATATAAATTTCTGAAATAAGCTAGATTAAACCAGTAAAAACTGGTAAGAACACTCTTACGGTTTCTCCTACAAGCTTTTAAGTAGACATGCTATAGCAAAATTATGTGTACCTAATTTTGATAGTTGCAATTGCCCTGCAAAAACTGTGAGTATTAAAGTATATGCCCTATAGAATATTTAGGGTCTTGTGTGGATTCCACCTATACTTGAGTTCAACTCTACTCCCTCTACCCTATAAAAAGAAAAAGCAAAATAGAGAAGATAAAAGACCAGTTCTCTAGTCCCAGTGGAATTACCCCTTTTCTTGGCTGTAAAATGAAGATAACACCTAACCTATATAGGAATACTGGGAAAAACAGGTGAGATAATGTGAGACAAGGGTCTGATATCCTGAAGGCAGCATATCACAGGGCTAGTTCTAAAGCCAGATGCCTGGGTTCAAATTCAAACCAGTCTCTTACCAGCTATGTGAACCTAGATCAATTGCTTAACCTCTCTAAGCCTCAAGACTCACCAAAAAGGAGATTGTGAGAGCACCTGCCTCAAGGTTGTTAGGAGATGTATATGAGTTAGGACAGGCATAGTGTTTTCAGCAATGCCTGGTATATAAGAACATTAAAAAAAAACAAGATAGGCATTATTTTCGGCAGCAAATTCAATATTCCAAACCCTACTTCCAAATCCGGTAATTTTCAAAGTGGAGCTTCCATCACCATGCCAAAACTACAAGCACAGCTGTAGTGAAAATATGCCCGTTAGAGCGAGCTGGGAATGTGCATTCATTTGCATGGAATCATGCATGCAAAGCACCTCCTCCTTCTTGTTAGGCTGAACAACATGATTACACTTATTTTGGCAGATTTAATTTCTTGATTGACTCTTTCTGGGATATTTTGTAAGATACCAATGTATAAATCAACCTATGAATGAAATTCTTCACCTGGAAATATCTTTTAAAATATTACATTAAAAAAAAATTCCACCTAGAACAGTTATAAACAATTAAAATGTGAGTTGAGCCTCTTTTCTTCTTCAATAAATATTTTTTAGCCTTCTCATCCTCAACAATTAAAAAATTCTACCACCATAAACATCCATATCACTATATATGTACGTGTGTCTATGTATATAACTATATGTACATATACACACTGTTAGAATCAACAATCCCTATTAAAAATCTATCCTCCTTTTGTCAATGGGGAAAAAAGTCTCAAAAACATCATCTCCCTCAAGAGAGGTCAAAAAACACCCCAAATTTGGTAGTGCTTCGTCTGCATTTCAGTGGTCACTGGCATTATCCCAACTCATCCATTCCTGAAATTCTTGAGTGGGAAACATTTATAAATCGAGCAACTGGATTAACAAAGTAAAAAGATAACAGATGCATGCAACCCATGAAAGAAGAATGAATGGTCACTTAAGTCTGACTTCACTTTCACCTGGCTTGAGAGTCAAGCAAGGGAAGTGACTTGGGGAGTAAAAAGCAGATGTCAGCTGAAAGAAAACATGCAACACACACACTGAGCGAATTCCCTGGCAGTCCAGTGGTGAGAACTCGGTACTTTCACTGCTGGGGCCTGGGTTTGATCCCTTGTCCGGGAACTAAGATCCCACAAGCTGTGCAGCCCCTCCCCTCAAAAAAAGGGCAACAAAAGGTCCATTCTGTTTGTAATATGCTTATAATAGGTAAAAATTCCCTCAATGATTTTATGCAAGTTATATGATTTAAAGCTGTTCACTTAACTGCTGGATTTTTTTTATCAGCTTATTCTTTCTCTTTATCATAAATAGGTATTGTGCTCTCTCAAGTTTGTGAAACAAATGTTTTACGTGCATTATTTATATATTTCAGTGAAAAAGTTTGTAACATCAGCTTGGAGTATTCTGAGCTATACCTGAATTTTATCCCTCCATAAAAATATGATAGATACATATATGGTGTTATGTCAGCTTTAAGTATACAGACCATTAAAAAAAAACACACTTTGCAGCTAAATGTCCATCCCTTTCCCGTTAGGCTTCAAAAATGAGAATACAACTTAGCAAGGTAGGGCTTCAAAGGTTGAACTCAAATTTTCTTTCTTTTTTTTTTACTTAAATACTCTGAGGTCTTAAAAAAGAAAGGAAGCCACTACGCAAAAACAAAGCACAAACTTCACTTTGGCTCCACAAATCATGATGTTCTCTTAGCCTCTGATAAGGAGAACTCTCACCAGCTTCAAACGATGTAGTCAAAGACGGAGAGCACATTGTCAACAAATCTGTCAAGATCAGCAATACTAGAGAAGACTCTAAAGTCTGCTTTCCATTTTTAAAAAATGTACACACACACACATATATATTTAACATATATGTTTTCTTTTCTGTTTTACAGTTGAAATATAATCACCCAACTAAATTAAACATTATCAACCTAAAAGATGATAGCATCTTTCACTACGAGAGTAAAGACAGCTCACTCACAGCATATAATTCCAAAGACTAGCAGTCTCAAAATTCACACAGTGAAGTTTCCAAAAATATAGCAGTTCTGATTTGCTACACAGGTTTTCAGAACTGGCAGTATTCCCAGGGTTATGCCAGATGACTTCACAGCATTTCTCAGAGCCGGCTTTTAAATACATTTTTAAGTGAATAAATTTGACCAGGCTTGGATATAAATTAACTTTTAGGGACAACTACCGTTGTATAAGAAAGACACTGTCTTCACACTGCAGTGTTACGGTCATCCCATGCAAGGTTTTGTCTTCTTCTCTGAAAGATACACACCATCGGGAGATTACATGAACGCCATGGCATCACCAAACTAAAACGAAGGGAATGGTCTTCCTTAGTTGTACACACAATCAACAGAGCCATGCAGATCACAATCAGGGCCATCTTTTTCTCCAAATTCAGGACCTTGACAAACCAGCTAATTAAAATCACTAAGTAGTTTTTCTGGACTGCAGGCCTCTCACTTGAAGGTTGATAAAAATTTTCAATGGAAAAAAATTTTAAAGGCAGCTACGCCAAACAAAACAGAACAACAACAAACCCTGCAAGGGGCACCCATGATGGAAATAGACTTTTCCTGTGGATCAAGGCACTCTTCCCAACAACGCTGTCAACTGACTTGATTCAAACCCTACAGTCAAATCTGGAGGCTGGGGGAGAGAGACAGAGACAGAGGCAGAGGCAGAGACAGGAAGGAGGGAGGGAGAGGAAGAGAGGGAGAGAGAGGGAGGGAGAGAGAAAAGGAGTATTTCCCTGGTGGCGTCCTTCAAGGCAGCGATAGGCTAAGTGGGGCGTGATGAATGGCCGCCAGCCCGCACCAGCGGTGACCCAGGCCTGTTTGGCCCTGGCCATGGAGACAGAAAGGTCATTCCTTACCCAATGTGAACAAACAGAGTGCACGTTTGTGATAAATAATGGTCATTACTGAACTACAATGCTCTCTGGGAATTCCTGAAACACTTCCTTGACGTTAACATACTTTTCATGGAGGGCTCAGAGAGGCTCTCTATATTATTTAGCGCTTCATGTTTCATGTGGGATACCACAGACACATGTACTTCTCCTCTGTTGGGATGCATGTGTCTGAACAAACACCAATTACCTTCTTTCCTCATGTTGTACACCAAATCTGTTCCTCCTCAATCAAGTACACACACACACTCACGCACACACACTCCATGTGCTAAGGATGTATATCTGTATCAATGCAAGCAGACACTAACAAAACAGTATCCTGAAAATACTGGAGAAATGGTCCATTCTGAGCTTCGACCTTTTCTGAGTTGAGGGTCAGTCATGTAGGTAACTATATTATACCCACGACCCATGAAGAAGGAGAAATATAGAAGATGTTGGCCCATAAAGAAAACGTCCCTCAGGGAAATGAAAGTCACAGCTCACCTCTTTTCACGTAATCCTTGCCACTGTGCTTTCACACAAGCTGCTGTCACTGCAGGCAAGACTTGTCACTCTCTCCCCCGGAAGTCTTCACCAAGCCAATTCCCACTGGCTCAAGTCCAATACCATCCTACTGGAAGCCTTTCCAACAGATCCCACCGCAACCACGTGCATGTAGTCATTCCCCCCTCTAGGTTCACACAGCAGCTCCTTGAGAGGCTAGAAAAGCACCTATGGCAGGGGAATGGCAATTGTCTGCTACAGGTCCACAAATTCACTCACCGCATTATTCGGTGTGAATGAGGGGCCAGGCGCTGTGTGAATGAAAAGGTCTGGACAGACCCCGTCTGCCTTGTTTCGGTCTAGTTGAATTCTCTCCGTGGGATAGCAAGGACTTATGACTTCTTTGTTTGTACATTCCCAAATGCTACCAATTATACCTGATACATCATAGTTACACAACACGTTCCCACAGGAAAGGATGGACAGATGTATAGACAGTTATTAAGTATCTTCCCTACAGTGTCACCCAGGTTTGATTATTACATATGGGAAAGCGACTCACCACTTTGAAATCCTAGGCTTTTAAACCTTTAAAATATGAATGACACATTTTATTTCAAAGGAATGCTTGGAATATAAAATCCATGTAATATGCCTTAATACACGGAGGAGAAAGGGCATGTGGAAGAGTAAAATCACATACTCATCACAAAAAAAAATGTAGCGATGACTCAGTATTAACAGCAAAACAAAACTAATTATTGTACATGGAACATAAGCCAATTATGCATGATTGAGTTGATCCAAGGATCATGAGTTGATTTAAGGAAATGACTGAAGGAAAAATTTATTTTAATGGTAAGAACAGTACCTAATACTTTCAAATAAGGTAAGACTAAATATCTCTCTTCAAATAGTACATATGAGATAATACACTAATCTTTTAATAAAGACATTTTAAGGTACTATATAACGAGCACAGCCTGTATTCTGTTCTTGAAATAATTCTACAAAGTAGATAGTATCTCCTTGGATCTCTAAACTAGCTCTACAAAGACAGGACTACCAGTGACAAAGCATATTTTAGAATAGAAAATCTTTGTATTTTATCTATTTGATATTTATATTGTTTTGATAATTGTATAATCTAATACTGGGAAGGAGACAGATAAGTGGATCCTTCTAGATAGATACATGAAAATATAATTTTATACAAATGTGTATCTATATACATACACTCACACACATACATGCATACATATATACATATGCACACATGCATGTCAAGAAACTATCCCTACGGCCAGGAACATTTCCATGAACTGAAGGACAGATCAGGAATGTCCCAGGGGGTCAAGAAGCCATAGGAAAACGTTTCAGTGGTTAGATGAGACCTAGAAGATGTCTGCCCCTGGACCCGCAAGTCTGGCACCCAGATTCCGTCTGCCTCCCTCTCTCCTGCTATGTGATGTGGGCTGTTAAGGTGGTGGGCGGAGGGAGAAGACGGAGCCCACTAAGGAATAAAGTACAGAAGGATCCCAGTGGGAACCAGGAATTGAAACGCCTCTTCCAATGTGTATTAAACAATATTATAGCCTAAAACTGGAAGTCTTATTTTGACCCGATATTTCTAAGGGTGAACTAGGTTATGCTGCAGTAACAAACTTCTACAAAAACAGAAACTTCAAACAATAAGGTGTTTTCTTGCTCACGCTGCAAATGCCCCCGCTAGGAGACAAGGTTCAACATCTTCCTCATTCAGGTACTGAGGCTGAGGGAGGCTCCGTCTTTGCATGTCCCCAATTTCGGAGGACAGGAAAGGGGCACACCGCAAAGCGTGCACTGACTCTGAAACCTTCCACCTCAGGTAGCACTGCTCACACCCACCCATATTCCACTTACCTGTGCCAAGTCTCAGGGCCATACCCACCTTAGAAGACCGCAGATAAGTGTAACGCTACCATCTGACCAGCAGTGTAGAGCTAAAGCTATTTCTTGACACAAAGTAATTACTACTTCAGTCACCAAATAATTTCAGGACAGGTTAGGTTTTGCAACCACATGACCAACTTTTTTAAATTCCCATTTTCAGAAAATTTCATATTTAGGCATTGTGTCTCAGGGACTTTAGACCTAGGGTATTGAACAGATGGGAAGTGGAATCACTCATCTCTGCTTATAGAGATGGTTATACAGGGTGGGGGAATAAACAAGTGATAGGATAAGAAGTATTTTTATCACCATAAAAAAAAATCATACTTAATTTCAGGCTGGCACTAACATAAACATTAACCAGCCAGCCATTCTTAAATTTTTTAATGAATTAGCAGCCACCAAAAGTGGGAAGGGGGAAAACAGCAAAGACATCAGATTTTTAAGTTCTGGAAGATGTGGAGAAATAGACTGGGTGACCCCAAGACTAAGGTCAAAAACTTCTGCAGCGGTGGGAGGGTCAGGTGAGAGGACACATGCATTTCCCGGTGATCCCCAGTGACCTGCATTAATCACCAATAACCTCCATGTCGTGATCACGTCAGATCCACTTAGCATCACTGCAGGTTAAGCGCCTGGTGCCTCCTTGATTTGCGTGTATGTGCATTGATATTCACCACATGCAACCATCCATGGGGGAGAGGGGTCCCTTTGACAGGAAAGGGATGCATGTTTTCAGCAGACACAAACTCAATCTCCAGGAGAGAAACAAATGAGGTAGTTTCTCCAGGCCACGACATCCAAAGACTACATTCGTCAATAAATAAAAAAAAATTTTTTTTAATTCAGAAACCTCTTTTGGTATCTTCTCAAAACTGTCCAGATACTTGTTAATAATAACGGTGGCCAAGAAATTGTAAGCGCTCTCTCTGTGCCATGCACACTAAGCAATTTGCATGGATTATTTCTATGAATCTTACAAAACTGTAACTTTTACCTTCATTTTATTAACAAGATCATAGAATTAGCAATAAAAGAACTGAGATCAAATCTTGGTCTTACTCCAATTTCTTGTGGAATTTAGCTCCTACACAATATTGTCTCCGATGTAAGAAAAAATTTTTACTCTAATACATATTGTAAAATCACCAAACAATCACGTATGGAATACTTAAATGTCCATGTTTCCCTGTATGTTCTAGTCTTTACTATTCTGTGGATCATGACCAGAAGAAAACTCATCTCTTAGATGACCACAAGAACCTATTTTCATTTTTCTGTAGTTGTCCTGTTTATTCTGTGTTCCACAGGCCCAGCCTTCTACTTTAAGCATTGAACTTCGTGGGCTATAAAATCCAATATGGGAAAGCAGTAACCCCATTAGGTTTCTCTTATTTGGTGATTTCTAAAAGTGCTGAGATACGTGGATGTGTAAATACCCAAGAGTCTATCCAGACCGTGGAAATGTTGGTGGTAAGCTTCCTGGTGCACCTTCAGGGTTCTGACTCTTCTCACATATCACCCTCAGAGCAGACACGGGAGCCAGGGTTAGAGGACAACCACCCCTCATCGCTACTCTGGAAGGTCTCCATTCATTTGCTATCCTGTCACTGTGTCTACCTCTCAGGACAGACTTCTGGGCCGTACCTGATGAATCAATCAAGTGTCCAAGAGCGTATTTCCTCCACTGTCCTGGGCTCTGTCTTAAGTGGCTCATGAAATGTAAAAAGCCAGTGGGACGTTATGAGCAAAGTGGGCTTATGAGCGTGAGAAGCATGGAGTTCAGGGGTTTTACTTTATCTCCTACAAAACTAATTGTGGAGAAATCACAATTTTACTTGAGCATCTCATTGACACTGGAAATTCTCACGGTGGAATGAACTGACAGCTGGTGTTCCCTACTGCATGGGGGAGCCATCTTCGGTGTAAATTTTGGTTTGCTTTGACTTAACTATCCTATCTGAGCAGCCTGGCAGTAGAAGGCTCTGTGGGGTTTGTGGGTGAAAGTTGCTTCCTGTCTTATAAAGTACAATCTCGCCAGCCAAGGAAGCAAACGAATGAAAATTCAACCTGGCTTCCCAGACAGAATGAAAACCTTCATTTATAAACATGACACGTCTTTTCTACCAAAAAAAAGTCCAGAAATATTTTTAAATTACTCACCAGGGATACTTTAGTCTGACTTGTAAAACTATTCATGGTCCTCTGACCCAAATCTCACCAATGCTAATTTTTAGGATTATTAAAAAATTTATATACCTCTATCAAATCACCATCATATACACTTGGTATCTTGCAATTTATTTGTCAGTTATAGTCCAATAAAGCTTAAATTAAAAATATAAAATTAAACGAAAAATATCTTTTAAACCCACTGATACATATCAGCAGTAAATTGGCTGGACAGACAAATCCAAGAATTGAAAATGCTTCTCGTCGTCCTACTTTATTTCTGCTTGCATTGTGAATCCATGGAAATTTTCTCTTCATAACGAGCAGGTTTGGGGGTTTTTTTTTTGGGGGGGGAGGTTATTTTATTTTGTCTTGTTGTATCTTTATATCTAGTCTACAAATTAAAAATAATATAAATAACCACAATAACTTTCAGTTTTCCATCACTTTTGCTAAGTTCAAACTTACTCCACTTTAATTGCATGTATTTTTCACAGCAAAACTGCATAGCACGTTAAGCTCTCCTTATGCCTTTGCACTGAGTAATGTGACTTAATTAACAACCCTTGTACAATTAGTCATTAACTCCAACGCCATCCATCTCCTAATGTAACCAAACTTTCAGAAGCAAAGTGCACAAAATGGGATGGGGTAGAGGGCGGAAAATATCCAACCCGGGGTAATCAAATGCTTCAAGCACTCCTGACTAGGAAATGTAGCACAAGGAATATCACAGAAACACTGACCCTCTACAGCCATGGATACTCCCTTGTTCTTCTCTTTCCCCTCAAGAGAAACACCCTCAGCCATGTAAAGCAGGGGTCCCCAACCCCCGGGGATCTAATGCCTAATGATCTGAGGTGGAGCTGATGTAATAATAGAAATAAAGTGCACAATAAATGCAATGTACTTGAACCATCCTGAAACCATTCCCCTCGCCCCACCCCAACCTCGATTCCTTGGGAAAATTGTCTTCCACGAACATGGTCCCCGGTGCCAAAAAGGGTGGGGACCGCTGATGTAAAGGAGATGTCTGAAACCAACACTGCTTTTCCCGTGCCTCCTTTTTGGGCGGAAGGTCTGAGGACACAGTTACAGAGGAAATTCTCCTCCAGTGTACAGCTGGAAAAGTAAAGACTGCTGCACCAATGATCAGCACCTACTTAGCACCAAAAAGACGCTATTACTGACCATATGAAAAATAATTCCACATTGGAAAATTCCTCATTGCTTAAATTAGAAAGAAAATCTCTAGGCTACTAGCATTTTTACAAATATAACTTTCTCAAGGATGTAGCTCCTTTCCTTCAACTGCCTGATTTATTTTTCTTGTCTCTTTGGTTTTTCCAGACAGGAAGGATCCCTGTGAGAACAGAAAGGATGGTTTTTTCTTTCCTTTTCTACAGAAGGTGCTGTGAACATTCATTACCAGAGCTGGCTGTGACTGCTTCCATTGGTGACTTATTACAAGTAAAGTTAAGGGACAACATCAACGGGTTGTTCCTCATTAACGGAAAAGTTAAGTCTCATATCAGGGACAAGAAAGAAATTTTCTAAACGTCAAGTCAACTTTCCCACCAGGCCAGATTATTTTCAGATTGGCTTTTATCTTTGGCAATTACCATGTGAAACCCAACCATTACTTACTTCATACTTGGGAATGTGGATGGAAAGTGAAGAGGTGAACAGTAAAAAACAGGCAAGGAAGTCAAAGAAACAGTACTGAAAAAGACAAGAATGGGGCCTTAGAGGAGCTGTTCCAAAAACAAACTCAGGGAGCAAAGTCAAAATCATGCTTCCCAGTCAGAAAACAGATGCTTTTCTTGGCTCTGCTACTGATTAAAACATAAGTACTTCGGGAAGCTACTTAACCTGTCTGGGGTAGCTAATCCCTGGGAGAAGAAGGAGTGAGACACATTACTAAGATGTGTAAGAGGAAGTTAAATTACTGGGTCATGGTCCCAAACCAACTGGCTAAGCCTCCCCAGTGCAAGTTACGTAAATCCTAGTGTTTCTGCTCACTTGTCTATAAAATGGAGAAAATAATGGTACCTGATAAAGGTGCCATGCAATCCAGTTCTGAGCATCCTTCCTGGGACAGTGTTCTCTATCACTGTGATAATTAGAACTGTCATCACTTACGTTCTTTCTTATTCACACACTTGCCTCGCAACTCACTGCTCCCTACTGCCTATATCTCAACGTTTCTGTCTCTCCCTCTTCTTATGCCACTTTCTAGTACCCTTTGATTCACCCTAAATCTCTCCCTTTAGCTTTTAACTCATCACAAGTCACTTATAATTTAACCTACAGCTTTCTGGCATTCCAAATGAAAGAAATACGACCTACTGCAGAGTTTTAAATAATGTCAAAAATGTAAAGCTTCTCAGGTTTTCTGTCAACCTGAGAAGAGCATGAGATGGAGAACAAACCAAAACAAGTATGATTTTGCTGCTGTTATTGTTAATGTTACTGAACTTAAGACTCTTAAGGCTAAGAAGCAGCTCTCAGTAGCTATAGGAAATCTGCATTGAGATGGATACTGTAAAATGTATACAAAGTCCATAAAAAAGGGCATTTAAAAATTCTGACTAAGAAAGACAGAAAGACAAATATATGTTATCACTTATTTATGGAATCTAAAAAATTAGTGAATGAATGTAACAAAAAAGAAGTAGACTCACAGATATAGAGAACAAACAGAGGAGAGAAGGAAGTGGGGCAGGACAAAACAGGGTAGGGGGTTAAGAGGTACAAGCTATTACACATAAAATATATAAGCTACGAGAACACACTGTACAACACAGGGAATACAGCTGATATTTTATAACAACATTAAATGGAGCATAATGTATAAAAATACTGAATCACTAAGTTACACACTTGAAACTAATACATTGTAGATCAACTATACTTCAACTCAAAAAACATAAAAAAATGAATTTAAAAAATTCTAAGGAAACAAATATTTGAAATGCTTGGTGTACAAAAAGGAATAAGCCCATGAAATGTCCAAAGTGAATTTAAAAAAAAAACATGTCTTATAAAGGTGCAAGAGGTAACAAGTAATCAAGTTCTCCCAGAGGTGCAGGAACCCTAGGAAACCTCACTCACATGTGACTTTCCACTACCCTAACAGAGTAAGTGCAAAAAAAGGGCCCCTGAAGATGAACACTGCAGCTGTTACCTGAGTGAACCCCAGTGACCAGGAGCCTCAATTTACTGAAGAGCAAAACCTGCCTTTTCCATTCTGATGACATAGCGATTCAACACCAATGAATTACTGCTTGATCCCCTACAGCCAAGAGGACCAAAGCAACAACAGAATGAGAAATAAAAATGCTTTCTATTGTGATGGTTATTTAGTTTTATATCAACCTGATAACCCAGATTATCTGGTGAAACATTTTTGGGAGTGTGTGTCCCATGAGGGTGTTTCTAGATGAGAGTAGCATTTAAATCCACAGACTGAGGAAAGCAGATACCCTCCCCGATGTGGATGAGTATCACCCAATCTATCCAGGGCCTGAACACAACAAAAAGGCAGAGGAATGAAAAAAATCAAGCTCTTCCTGATTGTTGAGCTGGGACTTCTGTCTTGAAGCCACTGGACTCAGATGAAACATATCCCACCGGCTCTCCTGGGTCTCATGGGACTTTTTAGCCTCCGTAATCACGTGGGCCAATTCCATATAACAATTATTTTTACTTTCACTTGTTTGGTTTTACTTTGATTTACATACATCCCACCAGTTCTGTTTACTCTAATATGTCTACTAAAATCCCAAGCGAGTTATTCTGCATCCCATAATCCCTAATTGGCCACCCAAACCTTTTTTTCCTTGTTATTCATTTTCATTATTGCTAACAAAAACCAAAAGATCAAAAAATACTTAAAAATATGAATGAACAATTCCAAAAAATAGTCTAATATTCACTTTTTCCCAATTAGGATACATTTTTTTTTTTCTATTTTATAATTTGTTGTCTTGAGCCAGGATCCAAAAAAGGTCCATTGATAAACTCATGCCCTCCTAAATCTCTTTTAATCTTTAGATTCCCGTTTCATCTCCTTTACCCACTTTGTCTTAAAACTTAGTCGTCTGGGGCTTCCCTGGTGGTGCAGTGGTTAAGAATCCATCACCCAATGCATGGGACACGCGTCCGATCCCTGGTCCAGGAAGATCCCACATGTTGTGGAGCAACTTAGCCTGCGTGCCACAACTACTGAGCCTGCGCTCTACAGCCCTCGAGCCACAACTACTGAGCCCATGCACCACAGCTACTGAAGCCCACACGCCTAGAGCCCATGCTCCACAATAAGAGAAGCCACTGCAATGAGAAACCCATGCACCAGAATGAAGAGTAGCCCCCGCTCGCCACAACTAGAGAAAGCCCGTGTGCAACAACGAACACCCAACACAGTCAAAAATTAAAAAATAAATAATAAAATAAATCTTAAAAAAAAAAACAAAAAACTTAGTCTTTTGTATTGTAGGGTTTCCCGTGGTCTGGGTTTTGCCAGTTTTGCTCATTACATCCCCATGGTGTCATGTAAAATGTTACCACCATTAATTTTCTGTAAACGACAGAGGATTGATCAGACTAAAGTTCCACACCTTTTGGCAAGACTATTTCTCTGGCAGTGTTGTATTTATCTATCAAGAAGCACATCATGTTTAAGTATTTCCCTATTTATAATGCTGCAGGCCCTCGATAATCATTGCCTGTATCTGAGAATTTATTCAGGGTGGCAAAACCACATCAGCACAGGTGCAACCCTCTCTGAATCCACTGGAAACTACAATTCTAATGACCTCGAAGACAAAACTGTGGTTTATTAGCTGAAATACTTCTATAAAGAGAAAGCTCCTTCATCAACCATTTAGTTACCTGCCTATACTTCCGTCACCAATGTTTCTTCCAGCTTTAAGGTTGTCTGAAGTTTATACCTTACTGAACAGTTCGGGAAGGTCTCGTGAGAGCAATATTCCCTGATTTCTGGCACGTTCACAATGATTTGTCGGCTGGTTTATACTTAAAGATCAGTTGGCTGGTGATAAACTTCATGGCTCACATTGCTTTCCATGATTGCCTTAAATATGATACTCCATTGTTTATTTGGCATAAAGCGCTGCTGTCAAAAAAAAGTCTCATGAGAATCTAATTTTCTTCCTTATAGTGATGAAGTCTTTTTGCCTGGATGCTCAAAGGTATGTTTTCCTTTCATCAAAGACTATACTTTTACTATATTATGTCTCAATGATGATTTGAGATGATTTCATGACGAACAAAATGGCCCTTCTAATATATAGCTTCAAGGACTCTTAGTTCAATAAAGTTTTCTTATGGTTTTTTTTTATACTGTTTCTTCTTCTGTTTAATTTTAATCTCATGTTACAGGACTTCTGTTATACATGTTTGGTTCTCCTTTACCTGGTTTCCACACAACTCTTCTTCAAGTCTTTCTCATTACTATATTTTTCTTTGATTGTTAAAATGTTCCATCTCCTCCTCCTCCTCTACTTTTTCAGAGTTTTAACAATTGTGTTTACCTGCTCTTGCATTTTTTCTAGCTTCCTCGATTTCTAAAATTGTTTTATTTGTACATTTTTGCTGAATTCTGCCATCTCTCTTTTCAAACCTTCATTTCTCAATTTCCCTTACATGCATATATAAAGCCCTTTCACACCTCCATCATGTTCTTAATATTTTGTCCCATTTTAAAATATCAGGTATATGGTTTTCAACTCTTGTGGGTACCATTCCTTATTTTCTTTTTAATTAAAATAACTTTGCATGGAGTTATTATCCTACGGCCCATTTTTTATGTGAAATAAGTACTCCCAAACATGGGGAGGGGGTGTAGTTGGGATTTTGTCATTCAAGGTCTTGATGTGCTGTCACAAAGTAGGTCAGAAACTGTGACCTTCTGCTTTTGCAGATGTGTCTTTTCAGTGCCCACATATTTACCTAAACCTTCTCTTTCCTCGACCCTCACTGCCCCATCTTGCTCAATCTGGGTTCCACTCCCAGCATGTCCTTCTGGATGCTGAGTCTTACCTTGGAAGGGACGTTCCGTATGTTCATCTGTAAAATAGCAGAGCCCAGACGTTGCTGCAGGCTCCCTGGCCTCACTCGGGAACTAGATATCCTGCAGAACCACTCAAGTTGTGAATACACAACCCATATGGGCTCATGACACTTTCCTTTGGGATCTATAGCTGATTTGAGGGGGCAGGGGTTCATAACTCTTCTCGGTTCCCTCTAAGGCCAGTTCCACAAAGGTCTCAGAACTGTCACTGGTTTCTCCCATCCACACATATCCTGAGACTAACGGGGATACCTTGAATCCTAGTTTTATTGCAAATATTGTTTGTGTGTTTGTAGTTTAGCTCTCCTAGCTGCTTCTATTTTCTCCTATTTTTTTCAAGGAGAAATTTGAGATTTAAAAACTGTCACCACTGGTGTCACCTCCCAGAATTCACTGCAAACTCAATTTATAATGATTCTAAAGCCAAACAATCAAACTTTTAATATTTTATAGATATCAGTAAGTATATTAAAATATTTCAACTCCCCCCAAAATCAAAGACTCCCACCTCCTAACAAATGGAACCTAACCATACAAGCTTTGCAAAGCGAAGGAAACCATAAACAAAATGAAAAGTAAACCTACCGAATGGGAGAAAATAACTGCAAGTGATGCGAGTGACAAGGGGTTAATTTGCAAAATATAAAAACAGCTCATACAACTCAACAACAACAAAACAAACAACCCAACAATAAATGGGCAGAAGACCTAAATAGGCATTTCTCCAAAGACATACAGATGGCCAACTGGCACATCACTAATTACGAGAGAAATGCAAGTCAAAACTACAATGAGGTACCACCTCACACATGTGAAAACAGCCATGACTAAGAAGTCTACAAACAATAAATGCTGGAAAGGATGTGAAGAAAAGCGAACCCTCTTACACTGTTGCTGGGAATGTAAACTGGTGCAGCCATTATACCAAGGTAACATGTAATGAGGTGACAGTAAGGAGGTTCCTCAAAAAAACTAAAAATAGAGTTGCTATATGATCCAGCAATCCCACTCCTGGGCATACGCCCAGACAGAACAATAATTCAAAAAGATACATGCACCCCTACATTCATAGCAGCGCTATTTATAATAGCCAAGACACAGAAACAACCTAAATGTCCATCAACTGATAAATGGATAAAGACGACGTCATATAAACACACACACACACACTGGAACATTACTCAGCCACAAAAAAGAATGAAATAATGCCATTTGCAGCAACATGGATGGACCCGGAGATTATATTAGGTGATATAAGTCAGAAATTGAAAGACAGATACCATATGATATCACTTATACATGGAACCTAAAATATGACACAAATCAACATATCTACGAAACAAAAACAGACTCACAGACGTAGAGAACAGACTTGTGGTTGCCAAGGAGGGGAGGTGGCTAGGGAAGGGAAGGAATGGGAATTTAAGATTAGCAGAGGCAAACCACGATATATAGGATGGATAAATAACAAGGTCATACTGTAGAACATAGGAACCATATTCAATATTTGGTGACAAACCACATAATGGAAAAGAATATGAGAAAGAATATATACACACACACACACATATGTATATATAACTGAGTCACTGTGCTATACAGAAGAAATTAACACAACATTGTAAATCAACTATAATTCAATAAAATTAAGGAAAAAAAAAGAGTCCCACTTCCTAATGTTTTCTATGAAATTTTTTCACCACCATTTTTTGTTTGTCATGAAATGATTTTAGGGATTAAAATCTAAAAGATATAAAAGATATAACAATAGTTCTTCTTAGATTATCACTGGCTCTTTGTGAATGTATCACAAAAAACAAACACACAAAGAATCAATTAATGAAACGCTTATGTACCTACTAACAAGCTTCATGGCATAAAACAATGTTATCAATAAATTATCTCCCCCCAAAAGCTGCATTTACATACAGATTTATAGGTTGAGACATCAGCCTTCTAATCTGCTTTCTACCCTTTACCCCATTATCATTTTCAACCAAACTTTCAATCATCTCTCGCCAAAGCCACTGCAAAAACAGCCAGCTGTATCCCTCTTCAATCCATTTTCAAATAATATATGAGTATAGGTGGCCACAGGTATTTTTTTCTGGGGAGAAGACGTCCAAGGAGTACCTGGGCCCCCACACCTTAAGCACCAGTAGAGCTATAATTGTCTTGTGCCTTTCCTGGGATACTGTTACAGGATACAGTTACAGTCCACCATTTTTCTCCCATTATGAATTGTGTTCAGGAACACCGAGACACAAAGTAACAAGTCAATTTCTACTCCCAACTAAGTTACCTTGCTGTTAGAACTCCACCTCCCTGGGCCTCAATTTCCTCACCTGATAAATGTAAAAACGTGACTAGATAATCTGAAAATCATCTTAACAGATCTCGCAGCAAACTTAAAAGAGTTATTTGACAGTAGGCAAGGAACACCCAGCACACTGAAGCCATCAGGTCTGCTACTGAAAGATGTTCATTTGCAGTAGTATTTTCAGGGGTTAAGGATGGCCAGTAACCAGTGAGATTAGGAAATAAAATAGCCTACAACGAAATAAAAATGAAAATAACCAGGTGTACATCCTAGAATTTCTAAGCACTAGCCATGTTTTGAGGGCAAATTAGGACCCGATCTGCTTTGCTGACGGCTGTATCTGCAGTGCCTGTAACACTGCCCAGCATGTAACAGGAGCTTCATAAGTATGTGCTGGATGGACGAATCTGCCTCCCTTAACCTAATAACAGCCACTGCATCTTTCATCTTGTTTGGTAATGACCAAGACCACAGAGCAATGTGGTTCTCAACAAGCACTGGCAATACAGAATGGATAAGCTACTTTTGCTCAGTAAAACAATGAGGCCACGTCATCTGAATCCCCACAATCTTAACAATATACGAGCTTGTATTCTCCTATCAGCTCAAATCAGAGATGACACTGGGAAATGGTTATCCCCACTGTAATGTAGTCCATCTTCAGGCTGCACTGGAAACAGGATTACAGCCAGTAAAAAGAAATAATGGGATTTCTTTTAATAACAAACAAAACTAAATCTGAGAAAGCAGAAGCCGTTAACAACCAAACTAGCAGGCAGGTCACAGAACCTGAGTCTGAAGCAGCCTTGCGAGAGGGGAAAACGCAGTGCATTTGGAGCTAGGCACATGTGAGTCTGAATCTTGGCTCTACTATTGGCCTAAGTCTCAGCACCTTTATAAAACGGGAATGAACCCTGTAGCTCCCTGACAGAGCTGCTGCCTGGGGTAATGAGATCTGGCATGCAAAGCACTTGGCAATATACTTGGCACAAAGCAGTCATGCAATGAACTTTATTTTCCAGAGCCCCTCCCAGTCTTCCTAGATAAATAAAAGGTGGTGGAGGGAAGGGAGGAAAGGGAGGGAAAGGAGGAGGGAGGGAGGGAGGGAGGACAGAGGCAGAAAAGAAGAGAGATACCCTAAGGGTACACAAGTTTTTACATATGTACATCTTCCTCCTTTTGCTTATAAAGATGACACAACCTACGTAGCTAATCCTAACCACACAGAATTTTAAGCAGCCTTCCATATAACTCACAGTTCCCTAAGGTCTGAGAAAACATTAAGAGCAAATCTTAAATGATAAGCAAACAAACAAAACAAGCAGAAAACATATGGGGCTACTAAAGAGAGGCTGAACCACAGCAGGTCAAATCTCAACGAAGTAAGTTACCACCAGACATAGTCCTTTTGCTGCAATCCAGATTTGCTTTCTGTTAAAAACAAGCAAAGCCTGTCCCTGAATCTGTTCTTTTATACAAGAGCTGGAATAATGTAATGGCTACTGAACACAAGCACCGATGCAAGATGGTCCAAGAGCACATCCCAGGGCTACTACCAGCTGGGCTAGTTGCCAGCGGACACAGTCAAGGAGCCCACTCCGCAGCCAGAAGGCCCACGTGCAAATCCTCCTCCACCACTTATTGATTGTGGCTTTGGACAGGTGCCTTAAGTTTTCTCCACTTCAATTTCTTTGTCTGTAAAAATAACATCTCATAAGATTTCTGTAAGGATTAATGTAATAGTTGAAAGGCACTTAGAAGAAAGCTTGGCACATATTAAAACACTACATAAATGTTTGGGACATCAGGAAACACTTCTTTTGTCATGTGAGAATATTAACAGCCCCTCCATCATAAGATTGTTGGGGTCAAGCAAACAAGATGTTCTATGTAAAGAGTGCAGCACTGGGCCAGGAATACAGTATGAGTTCTATAAATGACTATTAACACTTCAACTACTACTATTACATTAAAAGCATCCAGAACTCTTCAAAACTATGATGGCCAAAAAAAAAACAAATCAGTAGAAGCACACACACACACATACACGCACACAGAGATTATAGTTCTAACGTTCCTCACTTTCTCTAAAGCCCTGGCCCCCATCCCTTGCCATTAAGTTGAGTCCCATGCAATAACTCACGCTAGAGATTTTATTAGTCCCACCTCAGTAACGTATCCTAATATCTCAAGACCCTGGTCTTAGCTAAACAATAATGGATGGAAAGTTGTTTAAGGTAATCTAAGCAATTATTCACTGAGTGTAACAATACCGATCATAGGATTTAAAATGTAAATGTCTCCATAAGGCATGGGGCGTTTAAGACCCTAAGACAGGTATGCACATTTAAATGACCAGCATCTGAACCAGGAGGTGCACATTAAATATTCATCAAACCACCAAAACAATCGTTCACAGCATTTTTATCAGCGTCAATGACCTCAAACACTTTCACACTTCATCTGCATCACCCGATTTAACTCAAAGCTGGACCTGCTTGCACAGGACTACAGAGGGTGGGTATCAGAGGAGCCCTGAGGTCACAGAACTTCTTTAAAAATTCAGAGCCATTTAGGTGATGCTGTTGCCTCTTAAGAATCTCTACTGTGGAAAGCAGCTAATTGAGGAGCTCCCTGGAAAGCTAGGAAATTTAATAATGAATCGGAGTTTAAGTTAGTGAGCAAATATGTACACAAATATGTATATTTAGAACAATCATCATCCTCTATTGTAGAAAGCAGCTCATCAAGGCATTATATGGAAACTTAGGAAATCTAATAACAAACCTGAGTTTATACTGGTGAGTTGTCTTTGCATTGTGAAATATACATATCCATTTTGAATAATCCTCAACCTAGTATGAAAGATTATTACGTACAAAAGGAAAATTGACCTTGCCCCAAAATGAAGGAGGAGAATAAATATTTGTTGCATGGCTGACAGATGGATTGACAAAGAGAAGCAATAAGTGAATGGCAGTACCATTGCTTAATTACTTCGAAAAGAGTAAATCTAGTATTATGGTTATGACACACTAAAAAATAATAATTAAACAAACAAACAAATAACTAAAGTTACTAAAAAGAAGTTGCAAGGAAATCCATCCTTTTCAGCATGGATGTGCTGTATCAGGGTACAAGCATCTCCTCATCCTACAAAACCACAAGCATCTCAAAACCTGTTTTATCCTAGAAATTTTACTTCCTGAGACACTGAGGAAAGACTCCCCACTACATCCTCGAGCACATTTTGAAATAAAAGCTTCTTTTGAAGACGGGCCTAATAATAAATTAAATTACTTCTGTTATGCCACAGCTAATAGAGAGAAAGCGCAGAGCTCAAGATGAACAATAATCTAACCCGTTAGATCTGATTTGTAACCTAATGATATTCTGGTTCTGGCAGAGGAACAAAACAAAACCCAAGCCGTAATAAGAGGCAAGGTGTACTGTCAGCACCCTGGAGGGAGTTTTTATATTTTAAGCCTGTGGGAATTTGGAAAAGGTCCACGGTACTATTTTTTCCTTATCTGACTGACACAGCCGATTATACCTTTAAATTAAGTCTAACAACATAGACAGCCTTTGTTAATCAGAATATGAAAGCTAAAGTTGTGTTTTGTGAAAAAGCAGATCATTTTGCAATGCTGACCACGGGCATGATTTAATTGGGGGCTTCACTGGAATCTGACTTTGGTCCAACAGAGGGTGGGTTATGTGAACCTAGAAGACATGGATTCATTTTCCCACATCACTGACCACTCTGGCTCCTCAGTTTTCTGGATGAAGAGCAGATACTTTATTAGTCAAGTCGGCTGTTGTATAGGTCAGATTTCGGCTATGATAATATTGTGTGACCCCCCTCAAAAGGAAAAGACTTCTGGCAGTGGACAACAGTAAGGCTTCCTTCTGGCTCACTGGGGTTCAGGCGCACTGGGTGACATCAGGAACACTGCGATGCATAAAGCTGCAGGTCGGGGCCAGGACGCGCCCCACATCTCTCATTCTGGGACCAGCAGCAACCTGGGGACCTGCGCCATGGCCAACTCAAGGCAGGGGGCAGGGCAGAGAGGCCAAGCAGCATCACGCAAGGACGCTGTCGCCCTCTACCCATGTGCTTCCAAGGACATTCCACCGGCCACAGAGAATCACAGAGCCCAGCTCAAAGTCAAGGGGACAGCACAGTGTCCACCCACCTGGAGGCACAGCAGAGTCACTGGGCCAAAGGGCTGCAGGGCAATTACAGAGGGAGAGTGTTGAGTTCTGCACATCAGTCAGATTTACCCACACACTACAATCAGATCTGCCCAGTTCACCCGATAGTGCCCTCCTGCTGACAGCCTCTCTTTGCCCATCACAGGGAGGTGGAAATAGGCTAAGAGGACGTGGGATGCAGGAGAGACCCATTCACTGGCTGCCAGGTGACCATTCAGATACCCATGCTCTCTGCTGTTGCCGTGATGATAGAACCATAAAGTAAAGGCCCACAAAAGCAATTTCAACTCCCTCTTTATAGTCCTTCTTGAGGACTAGATTTCTCAACTTTCCTTGAATTTCCTATAATACGTCTTAATAAATGCCTACTCATTAGTTTAAGTGGGTCTGTCACTTGTGAGTCAAGGGGCCACACTGGTAACAAATGAATTGCTATGCAGATGGTACCAAGAGGAGAAATCTGTCCAGAAGAGGTGAGTCTGGGGGTGGGCAGCCAGACCCAGGAACTTGTCTTCCAGCAGGGATTGTACAACAAGCACATCGCTGTTCTTACTGTGGTCATATGTCTTCAAGGAGATGGGGACTAATGGAGAATACTGAAGGGAGTGGTTTTTTACAAATGTTAAATAAAGCATCCCTTTTAGCTTATTACTTGATTTCTGTCCATCCCTCCCTCATCTTTCCTTATTTAGGAATCCTGGTATTTCTTTGTAACCATCCAAGTGAATGATTCCCAGATTAATACTGGCAGCCGTGTGCTCAAATCTGAAGTTTCTCCTGCCTGTGGACCACTTCTTCCTGGATAGCCTACTTTGACCCTGATCTCACTCCACACAGACCTCCACCCTTCCTCTCTCCTATCAATGGTATTTTCTTCTCGAACCTCCTGCTAAGCACACTTTGGGCTCCAACAAGCCATTAGCTATTAGGGGCGGATATGGCTGGCTGCCTGGCCACATTCCAGGAGCCTCTCTTGCAGCTACGAGGCGGGCAGGGGAGTCAACCTCAAGTAAAGGGACCCAAGGTGAAATGTTCCATGCAGCTTCTGGAGAAGGTCTGCCTCTTCCGACAGAAAGAGGCCATGGAGAGAAACTGTTCTTTTTCTGCTGTTCCCCCAGGCATTGTATTGAAATCATGAGAGGACAGAGCATAGATGTCTGTGCACCTGATCAAAACACTTCCCTGCTTCCCAGCTGTCAAGTGAACAAAACCTAAACTCCATGGCTCAGTATTAAAATGCCCTCATTACCTGCTGCACATTTATCTCGCCAGCCGATGTCTTCCTATCTCCCTTCATATCAATAGGGAATAATTATATGACTACCAACTGGTACTGAGAGCTCACAATGCACCAAACAGCCTGCTAAACAAGCTATATACAGTATTCACTTACTGCATACAACACTAGATGGTCAGTGTTATCACACCCATTACACAGATCATAGTAGGATCAGAACTCAACACAAATTTCTCTCCATAAAGCCCCATGCTTTTCAACCACTGTTTCCTGGGTACCTTCTGTGTACCAGACACTAACACACCACATCATGTCCTCGGCCAGTGTGTTGTTCTCACTATCCCACTTTTGTAGGCCACTCCCTCTGGGCTCAGCTCAAAAAGTCACTTCATGAAGGTGAAAGTCACTTCCTATCAAGATGCTGCAAAAACCACAAGCAACTGCATTCTCCTCTGATAAAAAGTGCGATCAGTTTTCTCTTCTCCCCTTATAGCCTTCAGTCCTACTTGTACTATGGTAATTTAATTATACCTTACACCAAACTTGAGGCTGCAAGCTCTTGACTAAGGTAGGATCAGCCGCTCATTCATTTTGTAATTTTCCCGCCCTCCAGGATAACGATAAGAGACATCACTTATTGAGTCTTTCCTACGCGGAAGATGGTGAGCTAATAACACTTTACACATTCTCTTATTTATTCCTTTGGTATCTTTATGAATTCTATTACCCTCATTTTACAAGGTGGCAAACAAGGTGTGGCAAGATTGAGTTCCTTGCCTAAGGTCACACACCTAATAGAATAAAAATAAAAACAGATTCAAATCCAAGAGGTCCCGTAAGAAATAACTTTTTTTAATTCAATAATATATTATACCTCTGTTTTCATTAACTAAGATACAAAAGATCTAACTTTAAAGCACTTGGATCAAAAGGCTCCATTAGGAGTGGACCCAAGTTTAAAAGCCTTTTTCACTGCCAGATTTGAACAACAGGCTTGGTTTTGAGAATAACCTTCACTGGGGTACCCTGGCCAATTTCTATGGGGGAGGGCAGGAAAGGAAAGAGTTTAATTCAATATTATCTAGGCCAACAAATCTATGCCCAATGTACGACGCATTCCAAAGACTGAAATCTTTGTGTGTTTCATGAGAAAAGATGGTCTGCCTTACATAATTAAATCTGTTTTAAGATCCAATATCACATTATGGAATTTAAACGACTTGCATTCAAAGAAATCGATTCCTGCCTGGGAATGTTATGATATGGCTGATAACCTATTTTAGGGGTTCCCAAACCGGACCAAGGGACCACTTGCATAAGAATTTTCTGGGGTGCTTAAAAAATAGATTTCACGGTTATGAAACAGCAGTGTAGGTGCCACTCACAAACATCTCCAGGGGGTTCTGATCAGCTATAAGACTTGAGAACTTCTGGATTCTAGTCCATTCCACACCTCAACTGCTAACACTTCTGTAACTTACCAGCTTAAAAATAACTGTGCAGGAAAAAGAAACAAAATCAGTAGATTCTCTCATCATTTTTGGCTTTAGTCTCCAGCAACTATAGTTTTGAAAAGCTCCAGACAGGGATTATTAAGTCTCCTACATATTTGGTTACATCCACACAAATGCCCTGATCCTAAAGCATCCATTCTATGAGTTTCGGTAGTGCCTGTTGAGAGTTGATTGTATTAGGATATCAGGACGGTGCCCGGGTAGGATTACATAAGCTCCGGGAGCAGGAAGCACATTCTGAGGAAAGCAGCTTGCCTTTCAATAATCTGATAAACAGGCGTTAACAGAAGCACCACAAGTGCTGGATGCCTGAGCCTGTGCGCCTTTGTTGAACCATATGTCAGAGTGCTCCTGGCTTGACACAAGATCAAAGCTGCAGCCTCCCAGAGAAAGTCATTCTCTGAGCCTCCTGCAGGAAACAAGAGGGAAAGACAGGGCTTTGCTTATAAGAATGGTATAAACAGTCTCAGTATGCAGTTCAGAGTTTGAAAGAGTAAATATCACCCCAATATCATTCAAATATATACATATACATATATATGTACACATACATTTGGTTCTGTTATCAATATAGTACTTATGTGTGTGTGTTCACACACACGCGCACACACACACACACACACACACACACACACGTTATTTCCTGGCAGTCTTTAGACTATTTCAATCAGAATCGGTATCAGCTAAAAATAAAACATAAAATAATAAAATTAACTCCTAGGTCTTATACTGACCAAAATCTGTGACAAAGAAATGACCACAATTAATAGATATTCACCAGGTCCTAAATGATGAAAAGAAGAATGGAAAGAGAGTGAAAGAAAAAACACACAGCTCTGGAGGTCAAATCTAAGTTTTGACAATGTCACTGACATAATATACACTTCTGTCCCAGGGACTGAGGAGAAGCAAACTTAAGCAATGACAAGTAACTTTAATTAAACTCTCCATCTGCTTATAAGCTTGATGAACTTCAAAACAAACTTGCTCACCAAGTCAGGGTCTCTCCAAGCAGTAATGCTTTCTTATTAATCTTTGACAAACTATTAAATTTCCCATTTTTCCCCTGATCAATGGTAGAATGCCCTTCTCCCTATGATTTGCAAGTAGTCTCAGAAATTAGAAAGTGATGTACAGCTCATGCAATTCATATTAATAGGAATTTCAATGGCTTCTCGTTTTCTTTTTCAAAATACAATATCCTGAATTGTCCTCTCCAAGCATGTTATAAATAACTTGGGTGCAGAAAAAGAAGAATTTTTAAATGCAAGATAAAAGGGATGATTCCGTATTCTCTCTTTATGAAGGGCCTGCTCTCTAAAGTGATAAAAGCTGTGGTCCTGCTGTGTTTCCACCTGCAAAACTCCTATTAAATCTAATAGAACTTAGAGGGGTACACAAGCCACTGAGGATGAAACCTAATTTCCACCTCAGTTCATTTGATTTCCTAAAATTACATCAACAGCAAAATCAGATAGATGGTGGGCGCTGGTTTTATGAGACTTCTAATAGGTAAAACTCTATTTTCGTATTTAAAGAATAATTACTACTCTGTAATTCAGCCAGGGCTTGGGGAAACTATTTTGTTACCCTCTTTTCCTTCGTTAGGCCATGAACGTAACCAGCACAGCCACTAACTACTCGATCATATTTTTAAGATCATTTAAGAAGAAAATGATACTCATTAAGATGCACAGTAAATCCAGAAGCACAAAAATCACAAGAATTTCCACGACCCAGAAATCAAAGGGACTTAATTATTAAATTCAATTTTCCACTCGTTGCATCTAAAATGAGTCACAGAGCACACAGGGCATATGTATTTAGAACTTGGAAGAGGAGGATGGTGAAACAAAGTCTTTTACCCATCCATTGCAAATAGCCTTTGAATTATTCTGGGGAGATATTGCCCACATGCACTTGTGCTGACAGATGGACACGTTCACTAACTTTAGAAACCCATCTTTGTTTCTTGCCAACACCATTATTTCCCACAAAGTCCACTCTAAGATTATTCAATCAAGTGTGCTTGCTATAATTGGATTCTCTCTCTCTCCCTCCCTCCCACCATCCTGAAAGACCAAAATGGTGCTGCTGAAGTATCATTTAAGTTGTCCCTGTCTCATGACCTTTGGCTAAAAATGGTATGCAAGCTCTACTAGAGACCCGGGCACACAACATTGTATTTATTAATATACATTTGATACTGGTCCATTCAAAAGAAAGCAGGTCCAAAGGCAATCATCCCACCGAATTTTCTCACCATGTACCAAAATCTGCAAAATAGTCTATGTTTTCTTCTGAAATGGCAGAGAGAATATGATCGACAGCTTAATGGAAAACACAGTCCACAAGGTAAAAACAAAAGGTCATGTTGTACTTTGCAAAGTGTAACATTTGTAAATTCATTTCTCCTCTTTCCACCATCCAACACCTACCCTTCACAAGAAAGCACGCATTAAAATGAAAAATATGAGTTTTCCTCTGGTAAGAATGACTGAAGAGAGCTGCTTTATTTTCTTCCCATCACAAAGTAAATACACCATGAGGTTTAACTGCCGTCTGTACCGTCATACCTCCCAGCGGGTTAGCCCACTTGGGGACTGAGTCTGTGACGCCCTTTAACTGAGACTTCGTGACCTTCTGGGCTCTGTTAATTATCCTAACCCAGAAAACGGTGCTCAGGGGAAAATATCATCAATGGGTAACTTGTACCATGGGGCCACTTTGATATTTTTTTTCTCTCCTTCGTGCAAGAAGAGTAGACCTAGGATATCCTTTAAGAGGCAATTTATTATGAATATAGACGGTGGATTTTCACTTGCTGGCATATTCTTTAAGAAAAAGAAAAACAGAGGAGAAAGAAACACACAGGCCATAGCCCAATCCTAGAAAGCATCGCATACAGCAGGGTTTCTCAACCTGACCACCACGGACAAACTGAATCAGACACTTCTTTGTTGTGGGAGGCTGTTCTATACATTGTGGATGTACAGCATCCCCGGCCTCTATCCATTAAGATGTTGGTAGTTCCAGTCCTGTTGTAACAACCAGAAACGTCTATAGACATTGCCAAATGTCACCCTGGAGAGAAAATTGCCCCCTAAGCTGAGAACCAAGGCTTTAGAGCAAAAGAAACAGTCCCACTTAAAATGACTAAGGTCCACTCAATCTCTGTGGATTTCCAGTGCCTGTGCCTCCATCACCAATGAAGCCGGATGCCAAAATCACGAACAGACTTATCTTTATCCCAAAGGATCTGTCAAACCCTTCACAATGTGCTAACATAAAACTAAAACCCAAAGGGGAAAATGACAATGTCAGCAAAGCAGGGAGGAGAGGTAGGTACCCTTTATACACCAGGAAAGGGGGAAACCCTAGACTTCAAAACTGCTGCTTTGGCAAATGCCTGATGCTAAGAGATCTAATTTGAAAAGCTGGGGAAAGGGAAGCTGCAAAGAAACAGAAAAGTCAAAGTACACTCACAACATCTTTTCATCTTTTTGATGTATCAATGAAGTTCTTTTGAGAGACAGAAAAAAAAAAAAACTCCTGCAATAAAAACGAAGAATGAGCACACAAGGAAGTAAAGCTAACCATCAGCACTTTCAACTACCCTTAAACAAAAAGGCACTGACGAGACAGATTTATTTTAACCCCTTGGCAGAAGAGCTTGCTCAATACAGTCTGTCACATGGTACCACTGCGATGAATAAGGTTGCAGTACCCTTTGGGAGATACAGAAGCAAACCAAGTCTGGCTAAGACCTGAGATGATACCCTCCTTGCCCAAGAAACTGGGTTATTCAGGTGACAGAGCTCACAACACAGTGAAGGGGATGCTTAATGTAGTTCTAACCATTAATCCTAGATTGCCCCACAAAGTTAGCATCCTTCTAACAAGAAAGGTCATCTGGGGAGTAAGTCTTTATGTATCAAACTTCAAATGACAATGGCAACCTGAGATTAATCCAAAAATATTTTTATAGTGAGTTGCCTGGGAATAATTAACACTACTCCCCTTCTCTTCTGTGCAAGATGCTAGAAGACCAGTACACAAGACAGCAGGTCGAAGGTACGTACGGAAAACTCATGGGAAGTCAAGGGACCAAATGCTTTTTCCCAGGGGCCTTGGACACTGTCCTTTTTCTTCAAACCTGCATTCCAATCTTTCTCCATGAATGAACGTGGTCCTGTTTGCACGATGCATTTCCCAGAATTTCGCACTGAACCGTAAATCAACTCCAAGGGAAAGGCAGTGATTAACACAACAAATGGATCCAGCCATGGCAGATTTTTCATACCTGACAGCTATGTCCTAGAGGAAGTACAAAAGACCCTGGTGTTGCTACTTTTAACTTCCCCAATGCTTGGTGATTATTCTAACAGACGCAGAAGATCAGGACAAATAGTTATTTTTAAACCTCTTGAGGAAGAAATGATTTGCAAGCACCAGGAAGCTAGTAGTCCTGGGTGGCATGTCACCCAGTGAGACAGCCTAGGCAACCACCGGACATTCACATTCCAACACTGTGTTCTTGTCAAAAAGCAACATTCAGGAAGCAATGAGAAAAACACTTTCAGGAGATAATAAATAAATAAATAAAATATGAACGTAAGCTGAAAAGGTACTGCGAGTTGCAGTAGGCTCAGAGAAAGGCTTCAGGCATACCTTCTAGAACCACACTGTCCAATACGGTGGCTACTAGCTGCCTGTGGCCAATTAGGCACTTGAAATGTGGCTTAGTCGGAACTGAGATATCATTACAGTACATGATATACACTGGATTTCCGAGACTTAGCAGGAAAAAAAGAATGTAAAATATCTCACTGATCGTTTTTGAATCAATTACATGTTGAAATGATAATATTTTGCAGATACTAGGTTGAACAGAATATACTACTACATTTCATTTCACCTGTTTCTTTCTTTTTTTTTTTTTTTTTACTTTTCTAATGCAGCTGCTAGAAAAATTTAAATCACATATGTGACTCACATGATATTTCTAATGGACAGCACTGTCCTAGGATGGGAGTCAGCAAACTTTCTGTAAGGGCCTGATGGTAAGTATCTTAGGCTGTGTCTCTGTCACCCAAGCAGCATGGACAATATAGCAACAAATGGGTGTGGCTGTGTTCCAATAACATTTTATTTACAAAACAGGCAGGTGAATTTGGCCTGTGAGGCCCAGTTTGCCTTCTTCTTGGGGTCTAGATCATTAACAGTTCCCTATAAAGAGAAAGATGAATACACCAGGGGCCCGTGATATGGGTTCAGCCTGCAGATATGTTTTTGTATCCAATATGGGTCTTCTGCTGATCTGAACCTGATACCGTTAGACTGGACCTGGCTGTTCCAGGTCCCACGGTCCCCCCACCACTTGCCAAGTCTAACAGGCCTCCGTCATGCCATGACTGTGTGCATTTAGCGTTCCTGCCATAGAACTGCTGTCCTTGGAAGCAGTATTCCAAAGAGCTGGACAGTCATAGAATCAGATGATGGGAGTTTCTATCAGGGGCTAAGTTAGTTGACTCATACAATTTATCATCCAAACCAAATCAACTGAGAATGAAAGGAGGTATAATTAATACTTAAATCTGGATGACAGGCTTACACCAGGAAGTACACTGATTCCTACTGGTAAATGAAGCTAGGCCTACCATGAAAATGTGGTCAACTTTTTCCAAAATTTCTTCAGATGTAGACAAGGAAGAGAGAGCTGGGGCCACTTCCTCTGTAGCACATGGTATTACTATTAAACCAACCCTGCCTGACACATCTAACAGGTCTGGCCTCCCCCAATGTCTGTGGAATGAACACTGTGGCGGGCTTCATCTTCTCGCTGGCCAGTTTCCCAAGATCTATTTCCACACTTTTGGGTGACAATCCTGGATTTCGTCTGGGTTGGGTCACATCTTTCCCATCCAAATCATGATCTAATAATTAAACATTTTTCCACCAGAGCTGTGTAATGAGTACATGCAGGCTAAGGACACTACTCTCTCTACTTCTGTGTGCTACTGATCATTTCCATAGTTTAAAAAATAACTTTAAAGGTTACACCAGCCTTCTGGGGTGCAGGTGGACTTCAGTTAGCCTAAGATAACCAGCTGCTGTGGGCAGTGACATCGCTGTCATGATGGACAGCTGGCAACAGGATGATGTGCACATGGTGGGTGGCGGAGCCCAGAGACAGAAATTAACCGTGTCCCCCACCACAGTCTTGGGTGGCTGGAACCAACCAAAACGGACGACAACACGGAGTTTATTTTTTTCCTTTACCGTTGAACCCGACTTGGGTGATTCCTATGACCGATGCCCAGTCCTCTGCCTCTTCCGCAGTGGTCTGTACCTGCAGGGTTCATGGGTGTGTACCCACACCCACACGCATCCACATACCCTCCAGGTATAGACCACTGGGGAGTATCATGAAAACACAGGTGCTTTCGAAGCTAAATGAGGCGGTCAGGAGCCATTTTCCACCTCACAAGCACTTCCCTGAGAGGCCAGTGCATCTGTCTGCAGGAGCAGTTGGTCACACACTTTTTACCTCACCAGGAAGTCACTTCCCAGAGGGACGCTGAAACGGGCAGTGCTGGGTTAAGGACTTCCCACCAGGAACACGGCAAACAGAACACATCGAAACACACTTCAGCTTCCTTCCAATCTTTCTCCTTCCATAACGGAGCTGCACAGAGTTACGTCCACACCATAGATCCCAGACCTCTCTCCACTCCTATCACCTCAGGGAAACTTTACTTTCTTCCTTTAGCTTGCACACCAACCCTGAGAGATGGGAGGACAAGCGGGGACAGCCTCACAGGGAACTCTCAGGAGGCAACATCATCAAGAAGGAGCAACCTCTAAAGCGGCAAGGACACAGAGATGCATCCCTGAGAATCTATGGAAGTCGCCACACCTACTCCCCGTCTCACAGAAACTACCCTCTACCGCAGCTCAGGATATTTCTACACCATTGTCTCCTGTTTGAGTGTTCTTATTTTTGAAACTGTGGCTGCAGCAACCTGTTACCTGTCTTCAACGTAGGTGGAAACCCTACCACCTTCTATAAACTGGCTCTATGAAAAAAACACATCTAATCTATTTAAGACCACACACACAGAAACTAGCTTGTTTACATAATCACAATATTCACTAAGCGATACATGTTAAGAATTTGCCGGGTCCTGGGCTAAGCATTGAACCATAGATTGTTATGTTCACTGTACTCTCGTTAGGAGCCCCCTATTACACAGCCAGGAAGCAGCAGAGGTGGACTTCACACCCCGGTGGTCTGGCTGCATCGTCTTCACTCCTAACTGTGATAGGATACCACCACTCAAATACAGAAGTATTCTACCTCTCAAATTAAGAAATTAATTCCTTATTAACCAAAACACCTACTATTCAGGATAGGGGGGTGCTCTGAAGAGGGCAGAGCGTAAGTCCCTGCTCCTTAGAGAAATGCCTGAATTCTCTGCAAAGAGTAGAGTGTGTGTAGGGAGGTGGGGGTGGGGAATAAACTTACAGTGAAGAAACCTACCAAACGCTGACAGGGGACCAAGGTCAACAGCAGCAGTCGTAACTCGTGTTGACAGCATGTACCCTTGATACGATGCAATGAAAATGGTACTTTACTTCCGTGATCTCCCACCCAAAAACCTGCAACCCCAATCCAATCACGAGAAAAAGCACCAGACAAGGGCAAATTTAAGGACCTTCTATGAAGTACTTGACAAGTATTCCTCAAACCTGTCAAGATCATCAGAAACAAGGAAAGCCTGAGACACTGTCACAGCCCAGAGGAAGCTCAGGAGACACGACAACTAAATGTACTGCAGTGTCCTGGATGGGACCCTAGAGAAAGGAAGGGATGTTAGGTACCAAGTAAGGAAATCAGAGCATGCAGGGAGTTTAATAACAGTGGATCAAGTCTGGCTCATTAGTTACAACAAATGTACCAAACTAATATAAAGAGGTCACTAACAGCAAAAACTGGATATGGGGTATACGAGAACCCTCTGTATGACCTTCTCAATGTTTCCATAAACCTAAGACTATTTTAAAATAAAATGTTTATGTTCTTAATAATTGGAGGGAAGCTGTAAAAGATGAAGAAACCCTGCAAGTTTCCAGCTCCAGCACTGATGGGAACTGCGCTCAGGAACAGAGGCGGGCCTGACTACCCAGAGTACCCAGCGCCGCTTGTCAACAGGTACCCGAAGACCCATCATGCTTCCAGGGTGCTCCCCTGACGGCTTTATTCTCTAGGTGCTGCTCACTCATAAGAGCAGGTTATTTAATTCACTAGTCAAGTCCTTGGATCCCATTCCTGAGTTAGCAGACTGGCTATTTTTGAGCTAACGATAAACTGAAAGCATTTACAAATGAAAACACCCTTCCTTAAGGTCCCCTTCCAATACAAAGGTAAAACTAAAAAGATTTTAAAATTTTAAAGCAACAACAACACCTTGAGGCCTTAGGAGGGTAGTCAAAAACAGGCTTAGCATTTATATACATATATATATATATTTTTTTTTAGCAGGGTGGGGGCACCTGACCAGGGATCAAACCCGTGCGCCCTGTATTGGGAGCATGGAGTCTTAACCCCTGGACCGCCAGGGAAGACCCAAGAGCAGGTTTTTTAGAACGCAAAGTGACTGAAGATTCTTTATTCCCATTTGGGCCAGGTTTTATACACAGAGGAAGGGCAGTTAAGTTTCAAATGACTTCAACCAGCACTATGCTGATAAAGTAATTTTACGCCTGACACTGTCTGCAACGCCTAAGGAAACTTTCTGGACTAGCAAAAAAATTAACCAGTTGTCATTTACTGTCACATACAGTATTTTGGTGGGAACTGATATGGGAGAGAAGGGGGTCTAGAATGCTAGAATTTCCATCTCCAGCTGTGTCCATTACTTTCCACAACCATCAGAAATGTTCCTTTCCCACATCACAGCCAGGAGACCCTTAAGAAACCCCGTACTATGCTGTGCAGGGTGAGTCTCTGTGGAAAAAGTTTATTTCCATAAGAAATTATGAATGCAATTATCTGCGTTAAAATGCAGATAAATATTTTAAGAAGGAAGGAAAAATGTGTGTGACAGGAGCATCCCAACCGAATTACCATAGGCTTGGATTCAGCAGCCTCAAAATTCCTAGCTTCTTTTACTTTATGCTGGAAAAATTCCATAGATCCTGTTTCTCTTTTCTTTTTCTCTCTCCTCTCCCTCCTTCCTTCCATCTATCTTCCTTCATTCCCTCCCTTCTCCTCTCCCCCGCCCCCCACTCATCTTCTTTCCTTCCTTGTGACATTAACAATCAGAGCTGACGATCAGGGCACCGAGGAGGGGAAATAGAGGCCCTTCTCAAGAGCCCTTCTCCGTATCAGGCTCACAGCAGTCAGCACTGACATCTGCCTACCGACCCCGGGGCTTAGCGTCACAACTCTGAACACAGAGCTCCCGTGAACCACTGGCGATCAATGGCACTACCGAGGGAACCTCTTTGCCAGTCCCAAAACCCAGAACCCTGATCGACAAAGGAGGGCGGACGGTGCGGAGAAGACGACGGGTTCACGCTGACCCCAGAACAGACCCAGCCTCGCCGTTCCCAGGCCTGTGCTTCTCCTTCCTCAGGAAGGTGCTTTTCTCTCTCATCGTGGTATCTGTACCAACATTCTCTTCTCCTTTGCTACTGAGGACAAAGATAAGGAAACAAACATCGAAACGCCTCCCGTAATTACCTTATTTCATGAAGTTGAAGACACCGTTGATTGTAGGAAGACTCAATTCCAATTTCAGTGATGTTCAAATGTTTGGGGGCGGGGGGGGGAGCCCAGACAACAGTTTTCACACGCTGCTAAATGGAAATTACATCCTGATTTCAGAGATATTAAAAGGTGCAGAAGAAAGAAAAAAACATCGCAACATCAATGAAATCTGCTACATCACTGAGTCCTCAAGGGAAGACTGCAACACAGTAAGCGTTATCTCTGCATTTCAGGGACAAAATGGAAACCAGGCTTAAAACGCTGAATGGACATCTCAGCCCCTGGGAGTCACACAAAGACGACCCTGGGCCTTTCATAACCTGACAGAACAGGGACATGCTTTCTACCTTTTCCTATGGTTCTTCACCTCGGTATCTTCCACACATATAAAGCTGCGTCCAAAAATGAACCCTTCACCGGGAAGAACACAATGATCCTTAAAAACGTATGGAGTAAACCGATTACTGATGCTTGTCCTCGACAGCGCTGAGTGCCCAGGAGGGACCCGCAGGCCCTGCACGGACCCTGAGCAGACAGCGGAGAAACAAGGTCCTCACCTCCGTGTCTAGTGAGAGAGACAAAAACAATAAACCAGGGGACAGCACCGACACCAATGAGGGGACACACGAAGCTAAGAGTGCTCTGGAGGGGCTACACGTAAGAATCCACATTTAACCTGAGACCTGGAGAGAGGAGAGTCCGCCACAAAAAGAAGAACACACACAAGAGCCCCCAGGCATGATCAAGAAACGAAGATGCAACTCCCACACTACCCTCTGACTCCTGCCAAACAGTCACCTCCCACCCAGGGGCCACGCAGGCGTTGGTCCTTTCTAAGCAGCTACGCAGCTTCATCTGTCCTAAGGAAGCAAGTTCTGCCCATTCAGGCTCTTGTACCGGCAGCTATCAGCTCTTCCCGCTGCTGGATTAAAATGATGCCTCCTCAGTAACCCCAAGAATCACAGCCATTATTTATCACAGACCTCTTTTGTTTTGAGTCATGTAAGAGGAAAAAGTATCAATAATCTTTGCTCCAGGACAGGTTTCTATAATCTTCTTTTCTATTTTGGCAGCAAAAATTAAAGGGCCACAGATGCTCAGGAAACCCAAAGCCAGTTACCTGCGTGTGGACCATCAGATTAATAATACTGACCATCGGCCTCCTAGGTCTCCAGTCTCTTTAATCTTGCTCAATGGTTAACATTTGGGAAACGCTCCCTTGTCTCCCAGAGACATTATTTTCAGTTATAAGCTATGAGGATGTCCCCTCTGGTCATCAAGTTTAATGTGATGATTATTAAAGGGAATTTGCTAATATTAATGCCCACTTTCAACCTGAGGGACCGAGCTACAAATTTCTCCTCATTTTGGCTGGTGGGGAACAGGCCAAGGACGAAATCCGAATAAAGTTAAGGAGGAATCTACTGCTGTTCAATTATTTAATACATCATATACGACAGAGGTAGTGATGCATTATCTACTCAAAGATATGATTATACTCAAAGCCATAATGAACTTTCAGTACTCAGAGGCCTCTTCATTGTGGGGGGTGTGGAGGTACCGTATACATAAACTTCTACCGTACAATGCGAATCGATAGCCTTAATTACAGTGATAATGGTTGGCATTTACTGAGCACTTGCCAACCAGGCATCTGTACTTTGTCATTTAACCTCTCAACCCTTTGAAGGTAGATACTGTTCCCAACTACTTTCTGCAGATGAAAATACTAAGATTTAATGCCTCCAAGTCTTCCTCGCCTTCATAGCCTGTGCTCTTAAAGTCTGCACCACAAAGAAGTGCAATTCAGGGGCAATGAACTCAGACCACCAAGGCTGAAACCCCAGCTCCCCTACTTATTAGCTGTATGACCTAGAAAAGCTAGTTAACCATTCTCAGCCTCAGCTCCCTCAACTCCAAGATGAAGTTATCATAGCCATCAACACATGCGGTCAGCTGGAGGATTAAATGAGACCCCGGGTACAGTGTCAGGCATGAATTAAGCATAGCATGAATGCTGGTCACTGATACTACTCAAGCCATTACGCGTGATCTCGGGTGGCCTCGGTCTGCAGTGGCTGCAAGCAGGGTTTCAGTTCCCAGCCAGTGATTGAGGTCAGGTCACAGCAGTGAGAGAGCGGAATCCTAGTCACTAGATCAGTGGTCAGTGACAAGGCCCTGGCCCTACGGCTCTGCAGAAAAGAACGCCCACAAAGACAGAAAGTAGTCAAACAAGTACAGTCTTTATTAGGAAAAAGATGTATGTGTGGATAGGCATACAGGTGGACTCAGAGAGAGTCGTGCCGTTGTGGCAGTTTAAGTCACTTATGTGGGGCATTTTTTCCATGTTTCCTTTGACCAATCATTCTGATTTGCCTGGTTTAAAGTCCGTATTTGGGGTCACTCAGGATTTTCCCATATGTGCACCCGCATTGCTCAGCCAAGGTGGATTCCACCGAAAAGGCCTATGGGTAGGTTTGGCCACTTGGCATCACTCTCCTTTTGACCTCCAAGGAGCCTTTCTGCACATGTGTAGTCGGGGGAGGTCTCCTGACTTTGAAAATGAGGAATATGTGGTCTCTTATCTTCTATTCGGGCAGGGCCCAGCCTCCTCTCCCAATGGTCCTGTTATTCCTGTCTCAGAGTATCCGTCCACAGGGAAGGAACTCCGACCATTTGCCCTGGGGGCCCATCCATCTCCTGCCTCACTACTACCAAGAGTGATGTCACATTTCCAGTAGATGTTACAACGTCAGTAACTTACTACCTATTTATTTTAGCCATTCATATTATGACCCAATACCGTCACTAATACATGAACCAGAAATTATAGAGTATAAAACACACCCAGAATTCCTTTCTCATGCCCACAGTGAAGCCTGGGTCCACCACCAGGAAAGGTCCCACTGCTGTAAACCAATTCAAAGAATTAATACCTCAGTTTTAGATATGCTCTAGGCACAACAAAAATCATTATAACCTGATGAATGTAACTCATTTCTCAGAGTATACAACCTGTAGATTATGGTTAAAATGCATAAGGGGAACTCTCCATGTTTTAAAGACGTTTGCATATTTAATTTGCAGGCAGCAATCTGCTCGGGTATAAGCAAAGCATGCTATCGCTGACGTCTTACATTTCAATTTTCTTTACACTCAAACAACAAAATATTTAAACAGTTAACATCTGCTCAAAGACCTATGAGATGAAAGACTTTAGAAGGCACAGGCGGTATGTTGACTACAGAACAAGTCAAGTTACGTAGGGGCCAGATTTTTGAAAGCCTGACCTATTGTGTCAGAAAAGGAGCGGCACATGCCAGAAAATGTATGGCGGGAAAACTGGAACCATAAACAATCTGAGAAAATTTAAATGAACAGATGGCAATAGAAAAATAAAGACAAGGAGAATTGTAAAAATAATAGTAAGTCTAACACGTCCTTAAAAAAAAAAAAAAAGACAAGTTCATAAAAACTAATCATCATAAATTCTATTGATTTTAAAAATAGTCAAATGGGAGTAGGGGTAGAAACAGCGGAAAGCTGAGAAATAAATAGGATTTAGATGAAAGCATTTATCCAACACCATCTTCTGTGCCACGAGGCACTTGAGCACACGGAACACAAAACTGAGCCTCCAGGGCTAAGCAGCTACACTGAAACTGCTGCATGAACCACTTTGGGGGATGTCCCCTCCTCGGTGGCCATCAGTTTACTCCAACAAGATATCTCATCAACATGCCATGGAAAAACATCAGTTTTGCTACAAATGAATAACCGAAATGATGTTTATTTCTGTATGGCTGGGAGAAACACAGAGCAGATGATTCAGTTTCTTTTTTTTTTTTTTTTTTACAACTTAGCCAAACTTGTAATTTTGATCCTTTCAGCTACAAGGAAACTGGCAAAGGAGGGTGGGGTGATGGTCATGGTGGCCGCCACAGAAAAGACAAGCAGACAGCGTCCAGAGAGCTGTGCCTGGACTCCTGTCCCTCTGCAGGTTAGGGCCCTGTGCTGGGAATAGTAGCCTCCTGTTTTTTCAAATCAGTGACTTTGTGTGCCCCTCTCCCTAGTGTAATACTTGGGTAGCTTTTGATTGAAAGGGACATAAATCTAAGTGGATAAAGAGGAGAAAAAAGAAATTAACTGACTCAAATAACTGGAAAGTTTAAGGCATGAGGTTTCAAGTATAGCTGGTTCCAGAGGCTGCAGATATACCATCAAGGCTCTGATTCTCCTTCTACTTTTCAGTCTCAGAAGCTGTCCTCACAAAGTCAGAACTGCAGAACATTCTCCTTTGGATAAGGAACACATGCAAAAGAAGAGAAACTCTGTTTGTAAGGGGTCCATCTGGCAAACTAAAAGAAGACACTCATTGATCTTGCTTGAGGCATATGACCAGTCTTAAAGCCACCACTGGGGTAGGTAAGTGGCCCAAGCCTGTTCTGATCACTGTGATGCTAGGACTATGTAGAGTGGGGATGGTGAGGGGACCTACGGAAGGGATGGGCTGGACCAAGAGAGACAAACCTCGAGATGCCTTCAGTACGCACGACCACACCACCTCAGCGACCTTTCCTCCACTAGTTTATAATTCTTGTGCCACCCTCAAAGCCTCTCTTTTAATTTTCTGTTTAATGAATGAATGGTACGCTGCAGGCTGGGAGAAGAGAAGAAGGAAAAAAAAATGTTCCGTGGAAAAAAGAAAGAAAATGTGAAAAGCACACCTGAGATTTGAACCCAAATTCCTGAATACATTGGTGAGAAGGGCCAAGAGCTGAGAGCAACATAGCATGTGCCCGAAGGAGGCCACTAAGGCTGAAGCAAAGCCATTCAAGTCTTCTGTGCTGAGGAAGGGGTTGGGGGCTCAGCATCCTTGTGCTTGCCAGAGCCCCCTTTGTGACACTGCATCAGCTGTAAGGCTACAGATCCTCTCACCCTGGCCCCCCAAAAACCTCTGTACTCTGAGGTCACAGCAACCCAGGCAGAAAGATGAGCTCTAACAACCAAGGCATTTCAGCCTCTACAACTCATAATCCTCATGATTCATGAAGATGCATTAAATATGTACATTTCTGCTGTCCTCTTCTTTTAAAGCTCTGCAAATCATTAACTAAATCCAAAAAGTGGGATGAGATTAAAATAAATTCGTGAATAAATAATACCTCTGAATGCAAGAGAGCGCCTTAAACAATGTCCCAACTAGCACAGCGACCTGCAGTTTGTAGAATAATCACTGAATAAGGATTACAAATACATTTATCATAAATAAAGCCGTCTTGAGAACCTGCAACTGTTACAAATGCCTGCCCAATCTCTGTCTCTAGCAGATTATCTACGTAATAGGATCATTTCAGTTCCTCAAGTTACTTGATGATGTTGAATCAAAGGCTAGAACAACATGTCTCAAGGAACTCATCTTTACAATAGGAAATCATTTCCCAGCCTCTGTGGGAGCAAACCTGAATAAAAAACCTAAGAAACAAGACATTCTAAGCATCCTAGGTAAATGCTGACTTTGTTCATTCCGCCCACTGAAAAATGTTGGTTACTGGCTCCTCATCCTTAAAGCTTGAGATCTAAGAGCTCAGGATTAATTATACATAAATACATGCAGAGAAGTAAAATCAAATAATAAAAATCACATCATACTTCTTTCCCCTACTTCGTGGATAATTTAGCAACACAGCAACAACTGATTGGACTGTTGTTGTTTTATACTCATGACCCATGTCTCATCTTAACACAATAAGAGGAAAAAAGGTGTTGATTTATAATTCATTACAATCAAGAATTTTACATACACTTTATTTCACTGATATACAAAGACTTAACAAATCAATCATTGTACCTACTTATGACAGAGGTGAATGACTTATTTGGACACACTTAACTGGATAAAATAATTAAATCACAACATGAATAACTGAATTTCAGGAAAAAATTAGCAAAAACATCAGAGAAGGCAAACAATTTTAAAGATGGAAGGGATTCAGAGGCTGAGCAGTTGTCTTGGTGAAGCTAACTGTGAAATCAATGGCAAAGTAAGTAGCTATAAAGCTTCTGCTCCAGATGTACTTTGTCATGTGTACATGTACGGAAATTATATATTCATAACCTAACAAAAGAATACTTGATCCATATTTTACCATGAAGGTCAGTAACATCAGCAGAAATTCTGTTCTCCACAAAACTTCTTATTCTAACTCTCAAAGCTGAAATAAACTCAATATTGATGTTTTCAGTAAAATAGCACCTGGTCTGAGTTTTGCCATCAAGTTTGATTTTAATCCAAACCACTGGACAAAAACACTTTTCATTCAACTGCAAGTTCACGATAAACAGGGTCTTAGGATAGCTATGAAGACAAGATAGCTCTCACATGTACCCAGGGCTTAGGACAAAAAGACTGCAGGGAAGAAACCAGCAACCTGTTAGGCTGCAGCCAGCAGGCCTACAAGCCCTGCACCTGGCCAGCTTTACGGCCAAAGAAAGAACCCAGAACCAGCAGCAGAGACATCAATGGTTTAATGGATGGGGGAGCTTACAAGTTTGAAGCAAGGTCCTGGAGCGACAGCCCACAGTGTGCGGCAGACAGCGGACAGGACGTGGCTGCAGTCTTCACTCCCGGGATTGGGGGGCTAGGGGAGGAGACTGCCAGTTATAGGGGGAACTGACGTCAGATGGGCTCATGAGTTACCAAGGAAACCAGCAGAGGAGCAGGCAGCTCACGCCCTTTTGACATGAACAATCACCAGCTGGGGCCTGGGGCAAGTACCTGGGAAGGTCAGTCATGTGCCGAAGATAGAGGTGAAGCGGGCACTGGTTGGGCAGGGGATGGAGGGAGAGCAAGAGAACAGCCACACTGAGTGCCCTGACCATGCAAACTCCAGTAGCCTACCACCCCGCAGCACATCCCCAAACCTCAGTGGATGAAGACTTTCTCAGTCAACAGGGAAACCATCAGTCCTCAGGCTTCCCACAGCGCAGGTGTGAGATGGGGAGAGGGCAGCCACCCTCCGTCCTCCACGGCCCATGAGGGACCCAGCCAAGCGATCACACACGTCCATCCTACTGAGCTCAGGGACAGCCTGTGAACTCTTCACACCCAGGTGGACACCATCCACTGGAGTAAACGCAGCAGATGAAAACCCAGAGGCCACAGGGACCCTGATGGTAACAGGAAAACGCTGTTCGAAGTGAAGTCCTAATAAACTTGATGAACAGGATCTCACCCAGGGCAGCATATGCCAGCTGTGCAAACGCACTCCTTGCACAAAATTCACTCCCCCCAGATTAGAAGACTATGTTTGAAGTGTCATCTATACCTCACCTCATTTAAAAGACGAGTCTAAAATAAATACCTATTCTTTTGAAACAAAGTATGTAATATGTTGTCACAGCTGTGAATAAACTTCCACGACCATAATCTAAACACGATTTCTAAACTCTCTGCCCTTTTTAAATAAAATGTTTATTTAGACATAGACAGTGATTTTCAGATACATCAGGTCATGAAAAGAAGAAAACTCATCTATATAAAGGACTGAGTGCAAAGCACTGAGAAGTCACCTGAAGAAGAAATATGGTATATAATTTTTCTCCTCCTCATGGACCCAGTTAACACTTTATGCATAACTATTGTAGCAATTACAAAACTAATTTAAAGCTACTCATTTATGTTTATGTGTTGGTCTCCACAACTAGTATGAGGTTCTGTAAGGCAGAGAATATGTCTTAACCATCTTTCTGTATTGTAAGAAACCAGAGATAGCAGGGCTCAAGACAGATGCCCATTAAACTGAATTTAATACAAACGTAATGTAAGACGGATGCAGCACCCAAACATGAAAGAGAAAAAAGTGTGCATAATAACCAAGGACGGTATCAGCGATTAAGTCCCAACGTGAGCATTTGTCACCGAAGGTGATGAGTGAGTCCTGGCAAGGAGATACTGCCTCCAGAAAAGCAGGGAGCAAACAATGACCCATGGTCCTAGTCCAGGTCGCTGTCTGTTTATCTATATAACGTTTTACTGGAACATAGCCCTGATCATTGGTTTAGGTATTGTCTGCGGCTGCTTTCACATGGCAGAGTTGAGTGGCTGCATCTGGGACTACCTTCCCTACAAAGTCAAAAGTATTTATTATGTAGCTCTTTACAGAAAAAGTTTGTGACCCTTGGTCTAGAACAACCTACAGTAAGAACTCAAAATGAAAGAGAAATTTCTTTTTATTCTCAACAACCTCACACTGGTTACTGAATTTAGCATTCAGCATTTCCTGCAATTTATGAACCTGAGCAAAACCGCAGTCTTATTAGCAGTACTTTAGAATTTATTGTCATCAGAAATCACTCACATGACAGTCGCTGCAGGTATCTCAAAATGTCATGTGCATTCATGACAACTTCAATATTACCATACTTGTTAGATCTGCTAAGAGATCATTATGTAATATGTTAAACAAAAAAAAAGTTCATGTATCGGTGAATCACTAATTATAATACTTTGACAACTATCTCAATACAATTAGTGCCCTCTGATCCTATGTCCTGTGATTTCTGCAGCTTCAAATGTTGATTATGAATATAGTAGTTCCAGGCATGAAATGTGAACCTCTGCCTTGATACTTAGACTGCCTTGTGCAGAACGCTCTGATGCTGAAACGAACGGTCTGAACCATGAGCATAAATCACTATTAAACTGGGAAAGGGAAAGAAGTCGGCCAACAAGCCAATTCTGAGGACAGAGGACGTAACCAGCAGGGGCGTCTGAAACTGGGAGCTACTCTCTTTGGATGCTTTGGCTGTGGCCACAGATCCTGTCTTGTTCTCAGGCAGATCCTCCTGTTGGTACTCTCCCCCACATCAGGCACCATCTTCAAGAGACAACTTCGACCGTGGAGACAGTGTCCTTGGGGAATAAATGGCCTAATTTCAAGACTGTAACAGGACTGCGTTGGGTAACGAGGGGTATCGGTACAGCCGTCCTGGGCACGAACGCCTGCCTAAAAAGGTAATTCTTGTCATAAATGGAAATAGCTTTACAGCCCATCAAGTCAATAAATCGGCCTTTTAAGAAGTTTCTAAGAACAAATTGACTTTAACAACTCCACAGGAACCACTGTGATATAATTATGTCCATCACACCAAAATTAAAGGCTTCTAATAGGGAATGAACATTAAGGTCCAGAAGAGGCAAGGGGAGACATTACAGTCCATGGGGTCAGCGATCAAGCCTTTATGAGCTCCCCAGAAGGGTCTAATGAAGCCGATCACAGTGACTGGGTTACTGTCTGCAGTGTCCTGGGTTCACTGGGACCTCTTACTTCACAGATCGCTGCAAAGAGAAACAGTAATGATACCACTCGGAATCTTTACCGTTTCAAACGCCTGTGAGATAACCCACCGACTGAAACCAAACACAGGGAAGTTTCAAACTGAGACAATGGGATCCTATCAGAGTTGCCTTAGGTCTGCTCAGAAAAAAAGGCAGAAAAGGAAGTTAGCAGCATGAATTCGATATTCCTTGTAGAGAGTTTTTCTTGTTGCTGAATTCTTTCCAAAGTCATCTTCCTTAGCTTTAGTCATCAAGAGGAAATATAAATAATAAATACAAAAAAAAATGTAAAATATAAATATAAATAGAGAACAGCTTAGCGGTTACCATGCAGGAGAGAGGAGGAGGAGGGTGGGGCAAGACAAAGTTAGGGAATTAAGATGTACAAACTACTACGTATAAAATAAACAAGCAACAAGAACATACTGTACAGCACAGGGGATACAGCCGATATTTTATGATATTAAATGGACTATAATCCATAAAACTACTGAATCACTATATTGTACACCTGAAACTAATACGATATTGTAAGTCAACTATACTTCAATTAAAAAGGAAGAAATATAAATGAACATCAAAAAGCCACTACCAACTATTCATCACTGTGACTCCCTGTTTAACAACCACCTTATTAGAGGTGAAGGGGCAGGAAAGGGATGGATTTAAAGTTCAACTCAACAAGCAATTTGTTTCTTAGGTCAAAAAACTTTTTCTTTCCACACAATCTTTCCCAGCTCTTGGAAAAAGTTAAGGATTCCTTTAGCCTATATTACAAAGCATTCTTGAAGAAGCGCATCAGATTACCTACTATTTTCCCTTTAGGAATATATGTTAAAAGCGGAAACTGTACTTTGCTTCAGGAAGCTGGCAGTGAGACATGGGAGACCATGGTGGTAACTTAGAAAGAAGTTAGCACATCTTTCTTTCCCTGTCATTTAAGCACAGGTACACGGTATACAGCTTCTATTCCCACTGGGACATTTCAGAGACAGCATGCTAATTTTCCTTGGATTTAGCATATTCTAAAACCACATAATCAACACAGAGAATAATTACTTTAAAATATATTAACCCCCAAATTTGATAGGCATATGTCATTCCTGATGTTTAAATGAAAATCACTGGATATAAATATAAACACAGAAGGACCGCAAAAGCAGAAGGAGGCCTTACCTCCAAAAATCATACTCCTGCCTATTCTTGGCTCTCCCACGGATATATCTTTGGGGTGGACTTCTTTCCTCTTTTCCAGATCTTCCCTACCTTGACTCTCCAACCACCCTTGAATTCCTACAACAATGACTACAACCAACGTGATCATTTTATAATTTTTCTTAAAGCTCTCCAAAGATAAAGGACCATTACTAGTGACTAACTGATAACAACATCCCTCATAAGGCTCAGCTATCAAGTCAACCCACAGCCAAACATTGTACAAAACTAAGTTTGGTTGTATCACGTGCCTTCCCGGTCATGAGATGAGTCCAAGCTACAATCTCTGTTCTCTCCTCATATTAAAAGCGAGGAACAATCAAGGAAGAAGAAAAAGAACAAAATGAAATTTCCAGAAGCTAAAATAAAGTTCCAACTGCCCGAGGCGAATCTTCCTCTTTTAATTTCTGAGCAACCAAGATGTGAGAACATCTGACACCACCTACTCCACCTCCCTCAGATAACGGGGGAAAATATGTTTTTCTTAAATTCCATAGCACATGGGAAGAAAAGGCCAGAGGCACAAATGATTTGGGGGACCTATATATGACGTTCATTTAAGGTGGCATTTATTTATAAATCTAATTAGTGGCTGTCACTTTCAGTTTACAGAGGGGCTACAGGAAAGGAGTAATGGGTAGCCAGAATGGGGGGAAGGAGTGACTCCTTACAGGCCAGGGGAAGTACAGACATCCAAGTAAGAGAAGGGGTGGGATGGGGTGGGCCTGCTTCCAGTGCATGCTCACGTGTGTGTGTGCATGTGTGTGTAAGGCAGGCTGTTCACCAGGATGTTGTTATCATAACCCTACATACGTGTTCACCCGTTCATACGATTTCTAATGAATTCTCCATTGCTGTCTATGCATACCTAGATAAAAAGATGCTGTATTCTAAAAAGATTTCTCAGTATGAGGGCGAGCAGGCTTTTGATCTGCAGGATTATGTTTTATATTTCCCACTGTATCTTCTCCCTGAGGGACATCTGTTTTTCAAGACAGCACTATCAAGCGTAGCCAGGTCTACAACAAAATAAAGCAAGACCAACACAAATTATAAACTAATTTAACACCCCAAAATCGGCTTTTGCCAGAAATATGCAGCTAATGAAGATCTAAGGATTTGGGAAAGACTTTCATTAGCTTGAATTATCTGGATAATTACACTGATTTTTGCTAAAGTAAATTCACTCCTGATTGGTAGAGCTAATTATATAAATATATGTCTCTTCTACAATTTTCTAGATTATTCAATCCAAAAGGCTTTTCGTTCAGTTTTCCTAGGTAAGTGCTAAATTAAATTCTGCACGTCGCTTTACATTTGTATAAACAAACCCCCGGTGTGGACATGACCTAAAAAAGCACGTATATCTCCTGAATTGTCCTCCCTCTAATTACATCATTCTGAAAACCAAATACAGCAGAGGTTAACGTGCAGAACCGATACTTAATTCACAAACGTGGCTTGGAAAAATGGTTTGCAGTTGCCTGTTAGAAGCACAGCCATGAAAATTTCCATCACATTGCTGCATGTAATTAGCCTCTTTTTTTCCCTCTGCTATTTATAAATGCATAAATATACCTGCGCTCTACGTAACAATGACAGACAGTGACAACATATTGATATACGGTGCCACTTCGTAGTTGGAAATGAATATTTCATTAGCTGAGTTATCACTGCTGGGTTATGACCTTCAACTCTCTAATTTTAAATTCATCCGTTTTCAGGCTATTAAGCTGTTCTTGAGCACACCACAGAAATTACAGATGGAGAGGTAAATTTTCAAGATAATTTTTAATTCCAAAAGAGGTCAAGGATATGCATACTAAATTCTTGAAAAGAATTGTATCTCATAATGAGAGCAAATGGGTCATCGTGGTTGTTAATGATATTTGCTTCCACATGTAAAAATGGGGGGGGGGGGGGCAAAGAAACAGATGATCACTGGATGAAATTATCAAGCTTCTAATTTCCCAGTACCATGCACAAAAAACTGAAAAATGATTAACTATGAAGATGAACTTAGACCTAGCTTGTGCCCCACAGAGGCTGAGAGTAAAACACAGATGTCAGCTTGTAAGTCTGCCTCAATTTCCCCACCTGCAGTGCCTTTCCAGGAATAAACTCTACGATGCCTTTTACTTACACACACACACACACACACACACACACACACACTCACTCATACTTCTGAGGTTAAAAATATGCTTTTGCAGAATCAAAAACATTTACCTATTATGGTACACATTTAGAGAACCATTAGTTAAAGGATAGCTACTTCTTGCCCAATCAAATACCACCACTACCCCAACCAGCATGTAGCTTCGCTGTTCAGGTCAGCTGCTCAGAAAAGGAGGCAGACTCCTGTGAGTAAGGCTCCCGTGTGGCACCATTTAAGGCTCTTCAACATTTCTGAAACAGTTTGTGGCTCACCCAACACTCTAACTTCACTATGCATGTTTCACCATCTCTAGCCTTCTCTTCCCTTAACAGCTCCTTAAAAATCAGTATTTTCAAGGGGGTGTTGCTCTATACATTACCCTTCAATGATTTCAGCTCATCCCACATCTTCACCCAATCCTCCAGCTCAAATAGCCAATGGCTTGCTGGACTATTCCAACAGGACGTCCTGCGAGCACCTCAGATTAACTCCGTCAGTCCCCTGCACAGATGCAGTTCATGGCTCTCCATTTCAAATTTCAAAACATGGCACAAAGGCTCTCTCAACAATGAGACCCCTGATGGGAAATCCAAGCACACCTACCTCCATTGCCTGCCCTCAAATTCATGCCAGGGCATGGGACCTGCCTGTGTCTCCCCAGCATGAACTCGGCCAGCTCTGGTCTCCACACCTTGCTCACACTTTGTCCACTGCACCAAATATGCCTCCACCAGCTCCTATCCCACCCTAAACAATCCCATTCTCTACCTGCAACACACACCATCCAACCTTCCTCAGCCAGGTGACCTCCAGTTATTCCTTATGATTCAGCAAAAGAATCACCTTCTCCCAGAGAAAATCCTCTCTATCCACCACACCACACCTTAGGAAAAATTACAGCTCGGTCCCAAACCCCATGTACACGTCCTTATTATTGCACTTACCATATGACAGTATTACGTAAATTGTCATCTGTGTGTCTCCCACCCTAATTACAGCGAACACCCGTTACAATGCTTTAGGATCCAGGACAGTGCTTAGCACAAAGTGGATAACATTAAAAAGTGAATTACAAAATTATATAAACAACCACACTCATGCAATCGTTACCTTGGAAGAAATAGCAGATTCTGGATATGACCTTCAGCTGAAATATCACATTGGCAAGCAAGAGCTCTGTGATGACCCAGGTCAACCAGGTTACACCTTCCACTTCAATATTCTCTTTGACCCTTGTCCCTCTAGACCACTCTGCCTCAATTACCACCACCAACTCTCTATTCCTTAAAACTTCACAGTTTCTGGCTCACCCAACACTCTTGTTTAACGACACACCAAACTCCTTCTTAAAATCAATGTCTGGTGAAATTGTCTGTTTCACGTCTGTCTTTCATGTCACCTAAGTGTGAAGCCAGGGTTCACCAGCCCGGCTGATGGTTCACACTCAATTTACTGACTGATTTAACACATGACTCAACTGATGTATAAAGCACTGTCATCATCTATTATCGAATTAGCACTGATGGGTTTGTCGCATTAGTCCAGTGATAGCGTGGAAAATAAACAACATCTGACATTGAGGAGATGGTCAATAAGACAGGTACATTTGTTTCATTTAAAACAAGTTTTAATGAAAGTCGAAGATGGACGCATGAAGTACCTTGCTCCTTAAAGTCTTAAAGTCATATTGGAACCGGCTGTAAAAGTCTTGAAGTCATATTGGAACTGGCGCTTCCCTATATTACAGAGTGCCTAGACAAAATCATTACCTAGGAGCATCTCTGCTTACAACTGGAATTATATCCATTCAGTGCTACCACTGGTCATCTCATGATGAGCAGAAGCTCTGATTTAAATCACATTTATTAAGAAAAATGGGAAGAATAATTAGTTATTTAATAAGTTCAGTTTAAGTAATCGACACTCATAATTCAGTTGAAAATCAACTGTTAATCTATATTTAGAACCGAATACTGTTATCATGCTGATAAAAAGTCTACCATTGTCAGACAAAATTTTCTTCAGTGAAGGGATCAGAACATGAGAAGAGATGACTTGTGTCCCAAATACATGGTTCCACACAACAGAGTATTCCTCATTAGTCTCCAAACACTAGAACAGATTTGAAACAATGATCACTCAAAGAACAGTCCTCACACTAAAGTTACAGAGGTGTTTTTTTTTCCTATCATTTATTCCTAGAAAAAAAAAAAAAACACTCTAAATGCTCATAAACCCAGTCATCCTTCAATGGTGTAACTGAAATGCACACACAAGTAAACCGATTTTATAGGAACCACTTTACAAATTCCATTTCACTGGCACCTCTACACCTAAACGTTTATGAACTTTTTAAATGTAGGTGGAAGGAAATCAATGATGAATTTCCCAATAGATACAACGACAGCATCCTTCCTCCCTACAGAGGTCATCACTGAGCCTTTCCTACTCAAGCCCTTTTAATATCCACAGGTTCCCTCAACTTTTTGGCAGAGATGCGGATGTCAGCTGAAATTAACTAACATAACTAAAGAGACCTGAGTCAGATACTGTAAGAGCTACATAATTACAAAAATTCCTCCCCACTCCCTCTGGAGGCATGTTCTGGGAGAGCTCTGAGCTAATCTATGTTTTTGTTAACCAAAATCCCATTAACTTATAATATCACACCATCAAGTAGATCACCCTCTAAAATAAAGAGGATGGACACAGACACATTTTAATTTCATAGATCTTTTATCTTCCTATTTAAAGCTAATTGGCAGGAGTGCCTTAAGAATTAAGTTTTTCAAATAGTTAATGAACTGAAAACAAATTCTTAGATCATGGATGCAAATTCAACTGTCTCCCGAGGCCAGGCAGATAATGCAAATGGCAGAGAAACTGCTGAACACCAGGGTCCGACTGGAAGTCACACATGCGGGCTCAGTGTGGCCAGAATGCCTCACTTGCACAGTTCCATTTACAATGTGTACACTGTGATTTTCATTTAAGGAAGATATTAATAGCTGCCTTTTAAATTAAAATCCTCAAATTTTAAAAGTTAGAAACTGAGAATTCCCTGGTGGTCCAGTGGTTATGACTCAGAGCTTCCACTACAGGGGGCACAGGTTCAACCCCTGGTCGGGGAACTAAGATTCCTCATGCCACACAGTGAAAAAAATAAAAATTTTTAAAAAATTATTAATAACTTAAAAAAACAACAAAATAAAAGTTGGAAACTAATTTAAAGACTCACACACACACACAAATTTTTGCAGACCAAATGAAGCCGAAATCAGAGTTTGCCTCTGATTTAGTCTCAAGCAGGAAATCCACGACAGCTTCATCAAGCATTCCCAAAATTTTCACTGAGGGCCCAAATGTCTTCCTCTCCCACACTCAATATTCTGATATGTTCCAGCTTCATTTTACAAAAAGGTCCTTCCTTCAAAACAAAGAAAAGTCTGCTTCTCATTACCTAGAGCTGCTGATTAAATGACTAATTTCAAGCAAGTTCTCATCACTTGATTATACTCTCTATAATAACTCTGACTTTGTCTTTTTCAGAGAAACATAACTTTGGTTTCATATGTGACTTCCTTGTCTGGTAATGAAGCTTTGTAGCTGTGAAGCTGTTCTATCACCTCTTCTTAATATGTCTTAGTCTGGGGTTCCCCAGAAAGAGATCCTGAGGCCAAGAGTCAAGGACTAGTACTTCATTTGGGAGGTGACCCAGGAAACAACAGGGGAGGAGGAGGAGACAGGGAAGTATTATTCAACTCTGATCAATCAATGGCTGAAAGCTGCTGGCTCAGGGGCACGAATTTCCCGAACCCTTTCCGACTGCCACATGCAGGCTCCTGTGGCCCTAGAGAGCCCTCAAGCAAAGACTTGCAGGTGCCAGCAGGTAAACTGCAGGCCAGCATGGAGCGGGGGGGGGGGGATGTCTGGAGAAAAGGAAATATGGGCAAAGTACTAACAGCATCCATGTGACCTCAACGTCATGGCATATCCTACTGATAATGAGCAGGGCTTAAACAGAAAAGTTCACAAATCAATCTTCCAAAAGCTAGAAGGTTTGGTGGGATGGCTACTCTCTGAGCTGGCTCATGTCTCCCTACCTGCAAAAGGCTCTTTATATAATCTACATCTCTCAGCTCCTCCTGTCTGCATCCCCACTGCCTAGAGGGCTACAAAAAAACGGAAATAAATAAAAAAGGCTCATCCCTAGGAGATATTCTAGTCCCGTCTCCCTAGGGACAAGTCATCTCTGATACACAGTGCCAAGCGCCAGGCCTTCACCCCCAACACCGGCATGTGTAATTACGAAGGCAATTAGGAGCAATCACACTCTTCTGGCCAATTACTGCCTCTCGCAGGGGGCCCACTCTTAAAATTAGACCTGGAGCTGAAACCTACTTGTGCAGCATTATGTCCTCCACTTTTGTCTCTCCGAGGATTCATCAGATGTTCCCCCAGTTTGCTTGGCTTCAAGCACTCCCACGAGAATGTAGAACTCGGTGCAGTTTCTTAATGGATGTTAATCTATGGCCAAAAGGAGGGTATCTCAAAATAGCAGCACGAATGACCATGAGTGCTCAGTAACTTCTAAGATGGACTAAGATTCTGCACACTTCTGTCCTTTAGAGCCAGTGTGTATATGTAAATATTCTTGAAATAAGTGTAAATAATGCTCATCTTCATTGATTTCTCAGGATACTTAGGATTTTATTCTCTTGAAAACATCCTAGAAGATTCTGTAGAATCTGGCTCCTGCCTGCGTCCCTCCCTCCCTCCCTCCCTCCCTCTGGGACCTCCTCTCACAGGACTCCCATCTCTCTCACTTTAATAGGGGTTTCATGGTCTTCCGTAAGATGCAAGAGCAAGCCATGTGCTTTCTCCCACCACGTGATGTTCTTTCAGCCTGGAATTCTTTCTCCCTAAAGCATCACACGACCAGGAGATTTTCACGCACCATCTATGCAAAATAGATGCCAACTGCTGTTGTCTACCACAGGCCCATTCATTTCCTTCGTGGCTACAGCAGATCAAGTTTTATGTAATGGTATTCACTACCTTCTTGCCCAAATGTCCCACCAAGATGGGTCTCATGGAATCTGGGACCAAAAGGGTCACCTTCTCCAGTGTAGCCACAGTATCTGGAATAGAGCAGACCATCAAGTATTTGCTATACAGATGAACAAATGAATCAATGAATCAATGAATGCTTCCTGTGCTACTTCCACATGACAGGTACAGTGTTAGACAGTGAAGATTCAATTACAGTTGACCTTTGAACAACAGACTTGAATCTGGGTTTGAACGGTTCCAGGCCACTTATAAGAAGATATTTTTCAACAGGAAATACTAAAGAACTACGTGGTCCTGTGGTTAGCTGAATCCTTGCATGCAAAGGAACCAGTGATACAGAGGACTAATATAAATTATACTCAAAAGCCCAGTTGTCCAAGGGTCAGCTGTATAAGCTAAACACACTTGGTACCTGAAACTCTAGAAATTTAAGAGTCAGGACTTAGAGTCAAAGAAATGAATGAAGCAACAGGACTTCAGACTGCCACCGTTTACCGGAGACTTCTTCAGATACGTTACCAGGTCGCTTGATTACCCACCACCGTGTTTCAAGTTTCTAGAAACAGACTGTTCATACCCTCCTGCCATGTCCCATAAAACAGGCTCACCTCAAGTGACCCTCCCCTGCAATGCCCTCCTTCACCCTCTACAGCATTACCCCCAGTCCCATGATTCTGGCTGCAAACGATCCTTGGCTTTACACCACTCTCTTCTACGTGCCCCCAATTCTCTGTCCACCCTGACGGTTTCACACTTACTCTCCAGTACTAATGAGTGCTGGGATCTTGTCGGTCTCTCTGCGGTAGTGCGAGAGCTTCCTGAGTCCTGGAATTAACAGACATTCTTGGTATCTCCAGGGCCTAGAAAATGTATTATCACCTAATAGGTGCTTAATAAAGATGGCTAAAGTGAAAGAGGAAAAGGTCCAAATTAAAACAACTTATTTCTCTGCCTGTGCTGTACAAGACAGTAGCCACTAGCCAAGAGAGTGCCTATTTAAAGTTAATTAAAATTAAATGAAATTTAAAGTTCCATTCCTCAGCCACACTAGCCAGATTTCAAGTGCTCAATGGCCACATCTGGTTAATGGCTACTGCGTTAGCGCAGAAGAGAACATTTCCATTATCGTAAAGAACTCTGCTATACAGCACTGATACGGATTTTTACAAAATAAAGCTACCAAGTAAATACCTTATTATTTATTGACTAGAAGAAATGTTATTTCTGTGTTCCACAGAGACATGTAATTCAATAAAGTCCTTCAAATATTTATTTAGGAACTTCTCTATGTATGGTACACCAAGTTAGGCCCTGTAAAGACTCAAAGAGGAAGGAAACTTGAAGCAAAGCAAAGCACCCCAGTCAATAATTAGCTAAAAATTCAGTGCAAAAAATGATAAATAAGTTACAGAGGCATGCAATAACTAATTCAAACTGGAGGATGGAGCAAATTAAGAAATCTGCCAACATTTAGGCAAAGAAGTGGTTTTTGAAAAACGTCTTGAAGATAGGAAGGTTTTTAAGAGACAACAAGAAAGCCATCCCAAATTCAAAATCTGTGTAATTATAAGATTCAGCTGCAGGGAAAATCTGAGACTGTTCAGGAATGACAAACGTTCTTGGTGCTGAAGTCTGAAGTATAAGAGAGAGCATGGCAAAATATAAGGCTTCAGATCATTGCAACCAGAGAACATCAAGAAACTGGAGCATCCAGTTAAAGGCACCGAATTTCCTGTGTAGAAAATGTGGAGCCGCCCTTAGTAAGGCTCAAGGGCAGAAGGCACCTTCCTGGCTTCCTCTCGATGGTAGCTTCTGAGTTTTCTGAGGCTGAAGAACTAGTCTGATCAAGCAAAAATGAACAGACACAAACTGGTTCTTTCCATAACCAACAGGTGCTACCTAGAATTTCTATTCATTTGGCAAAAGGGAAAAGCACCTGTGTCAATATCAATCTTCTCAACAAAACTAAGTTTAAAATTCCAATCATAATGGGAACTTGGGGTTTAAAAAAATCACCTAACTGTTTAAGCAAGTCAACTTCATGACTCTCGTTCATCCAAAGGGAAAAAAAAAAAAAAAAAAAAAAACTGGCAAAAGCACTTTTGGATGGGACAGCAGTACTGTTCCCATAGCAAATAGTATCCCTTGGCCTCCGAATCACTCCCTACAACACAGAAAAAAATTTGGAGACGTAGCATTTCCAGACTAACCTAATCCACTGCTATCAGAACCTTCAACTGTCAGCCAAGATCTGTAGTGTTTGTTTTACATAGAAATGAGCTATATACGTGAAGTTATTTTTAAGACGGTTGAGCATTTGATAAGACTCAGCGTATCTTTTTATATCAACTAAATTATCAAAAGGAAGACTTCTCAAACATTTCCCTTGCAACTCTATTTTAGTACTTTTAAAAAGATACATCCTTATTCAGGAAATGAGGCAGCCATGTCCTAGTCATTTCACACGCCTTCCGTAGAATTGCAAGTTAAGATGCTGAAAGAATTTTCTTGAAGGGATAAAGCATCACACATAATGGCAAGCTGATCAAAACTATTAATCAGGGATGAGGGGAGAGTACACCTGCTGGGAACTGAGAACTATACAAGGCACAGGAAAGGAGCCAAACTCGGCACTAGATGGACAGGTATTCTTCCATAACTAGGTGTTGTGAAAGAATAAATTCTTCACTTGGGGACCAGATCAGATACAGTGCAATCCCTGGGTCACTTAGGTATTCATTTCAATCTCTTTTTAACTAATAACCTTTATAGGGTTATGATTTCAAAATAACCTGAGGAGCTGCTCAACAGTCCCCTGTGGACAGGGAGCGGGAGGCAGACCCGAGCAGGCGAGCACACTTCACCCTCCGCGTGCTGCCTGCACAAATCCATATAACATTCCTTGTCTCGATTATATTGATGCTGATTATAAAACAACAATTTTAACTTTGAAATCTCCCAAGAGAGTGGTCAAGACACATCCAGCCTAATCATTAGCAAACAAACTGGAACAGACTTGAGGTTTGCATCGGACTGAGGCTGCCGGAATCTGGATGCCTCAAATGCTGTTGCGGTGAGGACTCTTACACAATAGTCCCAGCACCAACGCCAGGAACAAACTCCGAATGGGATATTTATATATATCCGAACCATCCTCTGCAAAAATCATTAGTTGAAGCATTAGTTGAATACCTATGCCTTCTGGTCCTGGACCCACTTTCGCAGTGGCCAGACTAGCATGAATGTCTCACGCTATGGAGATCTCTTGATCACCAAAGTCACTTAGACTCTGCACTGGGAAATGAACTAGGTTTTGAAAAAATCTTTTTCAATGTCATGTTTTGCTGTGTTCTGCGTGGTCCACTTTAGGGAAGCATTGCAATCTCTTAGATACTCTTAAAGCCTGGCATGGATGAACAAGAAACAGGTAGAAGCTTTGAATTTTTTTAAATTCATAAACCAAATTTTTATTAAATACGTGCTATGTGCTAAGCCCTTTTCTAGTATCTCAGGATAGAGCAGTGAGCAAAAGCCAAGTTACTTAACCCCGTATTCCTTGATTTTCACACCTGTAAGTCACAGTAATAACGATACCCTCCCCTCAGGGTTGACAGGAGAAATTAAGAGACATCATTCACGTAAAACACCTTTATACAAAGGTCATACTCAATAAATTATTACTTTTCCAATAAACACCTTTAATCCAAAAGTCTCTCATTTTGGCCACATGTATCAAAGTTCCAAAGCCACAGCATCCATGGGACTTTCCACCATTTCTATCGAACTGGAATTCTTTATTACCTTGCTATCACTGGTCAATAGCTAGGTATTAATTTTTCCTCTTCCTCCCCCCTTTACTTCAGCTCAAGCAAAAAAATAGTTTCAAACCTATGACCAATATACAATAAAGCAAGCAAACCACTGGATCACTTCCATTTCTCTAATATTATATCTGGTAGAATTCCAACTCCTAAGTCTCTAATTCGTAAGTAATTGTTATTGTACCGTTTTTGTCACTTTTGTCCTGAGTAATTTCCACCTGACTACATTTGTCCGCAAACCCTTCCAAAGATTTTAGAGGATAGATTCAACACCCCTCCCCACCCCCTGCAGAAACACACCTACCACACTCTACCCTACACCAGCCCTCAAGACACATACTTGTTAAAACAAGCACCTGCGTGTTTTGCAAACTAGCATCTGATGCTTGCCTGGAATAAAGCAATTCTTTCACGGTTGATCAATTCACTTATTTTCAGTCTCTGTATTAAGGAGTTGTTCCATTCATTTCCCCCACTCTTTGTGAATTAAGAATCAAATGTGAAAAGCCAAGGACCTAAGGACACAGGAAAAAGTAATTCCATATTCCTTGATCTAGCAGCCCCATTTTTGACCATCTGTTTTACAAAATTAAAATCACCAGCACGTAAGGATAAATACTGGAGCACTTTGGTGGTGTCAGAGGGCGGGATACACTGTGACGGTCCATCAATAAGGAACTATTTGGATAACTCATGGTCCATCTATATCTACACTATGGAGTAACATGAAGTATTTTTTAAAAACATGGATCTTTATGTATCAGCCGAGATAAATATCTACTCTACAATGTTAAAAGAATGTTACCAAAACTCAAATGGTTAAATAAGAAAACTACCTATGTGTGTGGTGTGTGTGCGCGCGCATGTGAACAAAAGTTAAAACAGTTATTGCAGTTTTTCTCTCCGCTCAAGCTACTCCAACCCTACTGTGGTTCAGGAAAGAAAAATGGAGAAACATGTGAAAGAGGGATACAATATCATTTTAACATTGTTCCAAAGACCGTTCACTGGAATAAGGACACATTAAGGCAAGGTAGCAAATATGTTTGTTATAGGCACAATAATTTTGTTTGCTATTAGATTTATAGCTCATCCCCATGGTAACTAAAATGCAAAACAAAATAAGTTATGTGGGAAACCAAAGGATTCAAGAACTAACCCCTAGCATCTTACTGATCTTTGTGCATTAACACATAGAAGTCACATGTAAAGATCAGCTTGTACAGTTTAAACAAAACTCAAAGAACTACCAGAATATGAAATTAATATGCCATTCAACTTACATAGAAAGCTTTAAAAGAAAAGACAAAAAGTTAAAAAAAAATCCTCCAGTTTCTGCAACCCGTTTTTTCCTCCCCTCTTCAGTGCCAGAGCAAACTTGAGCTGAACATAGAATAAGAGGTTTGGCAGATTTTCCAGCCTCCACTCAACATTACGGAAACTAAAAGCTTCATTATGGTCAAGTGTCAAAGTTTCATCAGAATGCATCTTACTTTCTCTTTTCTCTTTCTAAAATAAGATGCTTTTTAAAAAGGCATTGTACAGTGTAAAAGAGATAAGAATAAGAGTCCACTTTCTTTTCATCGAACTTGATCCACACCCCCGGTCCAACCTCTCGTCAACCTCCTCAAATACGAAACACAAATAGAAGGAGAAACAAAGCAGGCCATGGAAAATGGTGAGATGCAGCTGTCTCCGGAGAGAAACAAGAGCCAGAGAGGGGGATAACCTCTAGGTCTGGGGGGAAAGCAAATAGGGAAGGGAGAAAACTCTGCCAAACAGAACTTAAAAGCCCAGGATCCAAAGGTAGAAGGTAAAAGGAGGTGTGACAGAGGGCACTGCTGTCCATGCGAAGAAAAAAAGATTCCCTGGCAGGCAAAAGAAAAGTTAAAAAAGTTTTCTTTCTACTCCAGAAATTAAAAAGCTGACTTTTAATTGCACTAAAATATGAAGTTGAAAATAATATTAACACTTATTAAGCTATAATTCTAGATAAAATTCTAACCTGGATAAATGCAATTTCCATTTTTTAAAAGAAGATCTCAAATCATAGCCCGTTTTAAATTCTTTATGAAGCCATTTCCACAGAAATTAGAGATGATCTGAATGGAACAAGATGACATGCAGGGGGAAAAGGTGTATGCAAAATTAAGAAAATCATTCAAAGAATTAGTCCCACAACCAGGCATAAAAAAATATACATATGTATGTATATGCTGCAGGCTCACATATTCAGATAATTAACATTATGACCTTGTCTACTGTTTTGATTTAACTCAGGCAACATCTTTAAATCTTCACATAAGCCAAGCGTGAGGTGAAGCATTATGGCTATAACCCAGTGAAGGCAGAGAATGTCCAACAACGCACCTAACTAACCACTCATCCCTGAACAGTAAACTGCACACATCAGGGGTGAGCACGTACACCATGAATCAAGCAACCAATTACTGTTCTTCACCTCCAATCTGAGCTACAACCAACTTCACCCGTGCTTTCCAGTGCTGACAGGGCACAAATCAAAGGGAAATAAATTCCAGGCCACATTTGCTACAAAACAATAGTAAGAAACACTTACAATCGCCCACTTGCAATAGGGAACTTTTTACCCTTACCTCAAAATAAGCTGGTCAGGTCAAACCATCTCAGAACTCCACAGTATGCTCTACTGTTATGCCCTATAATTAATATGTTTTAAAGGCTCTGTAGCAGTGATTCTCAACCCAAAGCGATTCTGCCCTGCCTCCTCCCAGGGGCCATGCGGCGATGTAAGGAAATATGTTTGACTGTCCTGGTCAGAGGACCTGCTACTCTTTACAGTCAGCAAGGTACCATTTTTCTTTCTCTCTCCTCACTCTCCAATCCCACTTCTTTCCCTCTAAACTCTTAAAACTTCATATCCAAACTTAATCTTTCTTGGTAGCCTCACTGTGGAGGCCCAATACCCTGCTGTCTGGCTTGACTAAAATCTTTAATATCAAGAAATGTAGTTCTTGGCAGCGTGGGGGGGGGGGGGGGGGCGCGGTCCTGTCATCTAACCACTTGCTGATGACAATTCTATTATTCCCAAATTTGACCTGTATTAAAACCATCCTACACTCCCACATACATCATTACCCTCTTAAGGAAGCTAACATACAAAACACAAGCCCTTAAATTTAAATGTGGTCAATTCTAGTAAATATTTTCATTTATGGTGACTCAAACCCATATTTTCATCACATTAAACTATATGGCATTTCTTCCGCTAAGGAATTCTTTCATACACAAATGCTTCATTGCCACGAAGTAAGGAAGAAAGAGGAAACTATTTCTGACGTCCACTGGCACAGCTTTTCCTTTTAACCAAGCTTATCTCTGCATTTTACTTCACAGTAGATGTGTGTGTCATGTGAAACTCATCATTCCGACTGAAATTTCCCTATAACCATATCCAGAATACCAACACAGTCCTCCTTAAAGCTTTTAGGAAATAATCATGACAGATACTGATTCCACTCACAAGAACCAATCTCCTACCCACACTCTCCCCACCCTGCCATGCTCCTTTGCCTCTTTTATCTTCCCCTCCCTTCCTAATGGAGTGTATGAGTGTACAACAAAGATGAAGTGTCCAGTTCATTAGTGAGAGTAGAATACTAAAGGCTCTGATAAGTCCTGCAGTAAAAACACCTGCAGTACTATATCTACCTCAGCAATTCTGAATCTTCCTTCACCCCAGGACTTTCCTGCCATAAAGAGCCTACTAACACCTACTGAACTAGTATTCTAGGCACACAGTGGGAAAACTCTCTGAACAATCACCTTCACTTAGCTACCTGCCAAAGACTTCTTACAATGAGACTCAGCTCAGAGGTAAACACAGAGATACTCAAACAATTCCATACTGATGATACACTTTCTGTTCACAGAAATTCTACTGCAAGAGGCTAACGCCAAGAAATCAGTAAAATTATTTAAATCTTTAGGTAACTAACAGTTAAAACAGCCATAAAAGTCTCCCAACGCCTAAAATTAATTCCCGTAGTAAATGTCCCTACCAAAAAGAGATATACATCACACCTGTGAGCTGCAGAGATATAAATTCACCATTCGTCGTGATAAATGGTAGGACCGGTGGCTTTTTTGATGAATAACTCTCTCTCTCAATCAAATTCAAGACCATAAACATGGATTCTAATAACTATATTTATGACCAGGATTTTACAGGCAAAAATCTGAAATCAATTAATACATTTCTAATTACTATATTTCCTGTCCTCCCACTGCATAAATCTATTCTATTCTGTAACAAGCTCAAAAATCAAATAGCAAATATTCATTCTGAACTTGTATTTTAAGCATTCTACAACCTACTGAAGTGTCTTTGAACCCTGAAAGTGTGTATTTTGCACCATTTTTACATTACAGCTGTACCTTATTAAAATCACTTAAAACATCTAAACGCCAAGCAATTCCTGTGGAAAAAAATACTTTAAATGCTCTTAAGATCCAGTAAAACATGTTCTGCAAAGGGCAGCACTCAGTTGGAGCAAACTTTAGACAAATTACTTAACTGGGAATCTATGCTTTTGGGGGTTGTCTGCATGATGAAATTAGGAAAAATTATTTACTACAGTGAAATCATGATGTATTTGAATAAGTCATAAGAAAAGAGAGTAAAAGAACATGATGTTCCTTTTTTTATTACAAAAAAATACTTATTTAAAAAATGGAGTGTGGCCATCCTGCTATTTTAAGTAACATATTTTAATAATGAACAACTGTTTTGTAACAAGTATTTTTTAATTGGGAAAACATATTGATAATGGTGTTAAATAATACATTTGTGATGGAACATACCTTCTTTCTCTAAGTTTAGTCTGAATTTCCATCAGAGAGATTTGAAATCCTAAATCTACCCCTTTTATACATAGATGGAGACGTGGAAAATATGGTATCAATCAGAGACGTTAGACTAAGAGAAAAAACTTAAAAGAAAAAGAATATTCCAAAACCAAAGTCTCCTGTCAACACTAATGACAAAGAAAGTCCTTTGGAACTAGTCTTGGATATGAGAAAGAATCCAGGGTAGGAAAAACATTCTATGATAATTCCAACGTTTCTTTGGGGAAAAAGTGCTTCTCACGTGACCTTCACCATAAATAGGCATCTGGATTTGAACTGCAAATTGTAGAGGTGGAAAGAGGTGGAAAGAGCTGGAATAATGCCACGTCTGAACACAATGTAAATAGATATGTCAATACTTGGGTAAGATGTTATCATTTCAGCTTAGAGAAAGAATATTTCTGGGTCAACCTGGCATATGAATGATCTTACACCTTTTTCAAACTCCCAGCAGACCTACCAGAGGAGTATCAGGATAAATATATTCGACCTTGGTATATTCAACCTTCTAAGTCACTATCACTGATAACAGATTTCACTTTCAAAACAGAAAGAGGAAAAGAGACTTTGAGCTCCCTGGGGGCAGTGACCACACAAATCTGTCTTCATATCTAAACATGAACAAAAGTGCTTGGGACACAGCAAGTAGATAATAACCATTTGCTCTGCAGAAAGTTAAGGGTACCATGACATCCCTCCCCATCACCACCACCTCAGTATACTTTTTGTTTAGGCCCTACACAGAAGATAAGGAAACCATTCTGGGAGGAATCTGTGGCCATTATTACAATATCTACATAACGAATATCAAATATTAAGCCGCTGACACTTGACAAAAAGCTGGATCACGATGACCCGTCATTCACCATTCAAAACTCTATTTTCCTTTCCTCTCAATTTGTTAAAAGTGATCACTTAAGAAAGTGTGCTCTGCCCTGCCCAGCTCTGAAGTGACTTGTCAAGGTTCACACCGGGTAATTGTACATTTTCTCACGGTGCTGCAGCGGCTTGATCAGCTATTCTGGAGGGTCCCTTCGTGGTTAGCATTACGAAGACAGATATTACTTCATAACAGCCTCTTAGATCAAAGGACTGACACATGGAGTAGTCACCAGGGACCTCAAAAATAAAACAATAATAATAAAAGCAATCTCACCACCTCCTTACTGCAGCCTATCATTCATTGCCTTTACATGATACGAAAGGCGGGCTTTTCACCGGGACCAGAGCTGTGATGCATTCCTTTATGATTTCATGCAAAGGCTCCCGGAAGGGTCAACTTGCCAAGCTTTCCATTTCTCCTCTCCAGTCTCCAGAGAGGGTTGAACACCATGCCACTCACTGGATCCTGTAATACCTTAGCCAAACTGCACGACACAGCCTGCCACAACCTCACCATAGAACACTCTCTCCGTTCAGGAAATGGATCCGTAAGTGATTAGAAGGGTGGAACTCTCGTGGCATCATGCCGACAGACTGCGCAAGAGCAAGGGACTCTGGAAAGCCTCCAGCACGGGGTCAGTGTCGCTACGGACATTTGGGGCCAGATCATCCTTTCTTGCGGGGGCTGTGCTGTGCATGGTAAGATACTGAACAGCATCCTCGGCTACTCAAAGTTCTAGAATAAGTCCCAACTGAAGTTAACAGACTGATTTTAAGTACATCATTTAAGCTGCATCGTCTCCTCACTTGCCCTCTGCCTGCAACATCTGCCCCACATACCCACTCAGCTCAGTCCCTCATTTTATGCAAGGTCTCTCCTCAAATACCACCTCATCGCAGAGGCCTTCTCTGGCTTTCCCACCTGAAATAGCACCTCTCCCTCCTTCACAACTCTTGCTGGCCTTACCTTACTTTACTTTTTTATAGCATTATTTGGTGAGGTTACATATTATTTTGTGTATGCAATCACTGTCAGTCTCCACCAGGTAAAAATAGAATTCTGTTTATTTTGTTCTCTCTTGTGGCCCTAGTACCTAGAACTAAGCGTGCTGTGTGGCCACTGTTTAATAAATACTTTTTCAGTGAATGACTCAATGAATTGAAGTCTGGTGAGAAGAACACACACACACACACACACACACACAGACGTGTCACTCACTGTCAGTCCCTGATTTATTTAGGCAAAGATACAGAACCTTGGCAAAAATAATGCTTAGGAGCTGTAACTCCCCGAGACCGGCAAAGGAAAGTAAGGCCTGCCTGGGGCATTTCCGGATTTGAGAAGCTTGTACACTTGGAGCACATGCAAGTTTTTCAGGAAAATCTTAAATCAACATCTGCACCTAATGCTTTCCACTTAAAGAGAATGGATGCAAGTATCAGGTTGTCTCACTTCCAAACTCAGCTCCAGTGACTAGCAAGGCGGGGCAGACAGACAGGTGTCATTGCTCAGGAGAGACCTCTAACTTGCTCCCCAGGAAGCCACTTCCCCACAAAGACCTTCCTTTCTGTAAAAAGTGCATATCTCAGAGGGCTGGTTTGAACAAAGCAATTAGCCCAGTGCCTGAGACAGAGTCAGCGCCCAGTAAATGCTATCGACTGGCTTCTCTACATTGTCTAAATCCTCTGAATAGCAATGTCCAATAGTGTTTTCTGCAAGGATGGAAAAGTTCTATATCTTATGCTGTATAAAAAAGGGTAGCCATTAGCCTTTTGTGGCTATCGAAAATTTGAAACTTGACTACTGTGATTTTTATTTGACTCTAGTTAATTTAAATGTAAATAGCCACATATAACCCAGTGGTGACAGGTTTAACTGGACAGTACAACCCTGAATACTGTAAAGGAACCCAAATTCATGGAGCTTTATTATTTTATTTACAACCATGTTATGCTTCTGTAATCAAAAACTCATTTCAAAAGGAAAGAAATGTCTTTCTTGTAACTTCTCTTATTAAGTGCCATGAGGTTGCTTAGCCTTTAAGACCTGGAAAAGACCACAAGGGTAGCAGCTACCAAAGGCTACTTAGCCAACAGCCATGCCCCCTGCTACATCTGCATACATCCTGATTGGTCTAAGCCAATGATGCTAATCCCATTTCTCTTGCCAGTGACTGGATAAAGCCTGAACACATGATTCAGTTCTGACCAATGAGGCAGAAGGGTTGATAGGCCAAGGATGGGGTGCTCTGAGGTACATTTTACTTGCTCTTAAATAGAGACACAAGAAAAGGATACTTTCTCTTCTTTCTCTGGACTTTATACCTCAGCATTTGACCTTTGGAACTGCTGAAGTCATATTAAAGCCATGAGGAAAGTGATTCTAAGAACAAAGCCTACCAACTAAGGATGGTAAAGTATAAACAACATAGAGTATACTTTAAAGATGGCAAAGTACAAAGATACTACCTGGCAGTGCCCTCCTCCCTCTAGATGGCTATGTAAGATATAAATTTCCCTTATTATTAAGACAGGATAGTCTGGAGGTCTCTTCCAAAGGCTAAAACATGATAACTGATACGAAAACAAACCCCTATAGTCAAACATGCCCCTGGAAATGAACTTGGTGTGAATTTGGGAGAATAATCCTGGTAATACTGCCAGCCAGGAATACTCAGGACAAAGAAGCTAATCTTCACTTGTTCTTGCTGGCACAGCAGGTACCGGGTCCAACTGGCCACAAGTGTTGAAACTTCCTTTTCACACCCTAGTGGATGGTGAGAGAAAGGGCAATCTTTACACAAAAAGGGTGTTATAAAGATAGCTCATTAGGAGGTAGTGTAAGAATGTAAAAGCCACAGGACATTCACAAAGTGTCAAAATCACTTCCCAAGAGCAGAGTGTGGACTATACACTTCACAACAGAGAGGAGAAAATACCTCCCATTATCACAGCGAGCCCCAGAAGCAGAAACACACCACAAATGGCTTCTCTCTCATCTTTGCAGATACTCGTGGCACAGCCTAGTTACTAGAGGCTCCCATTTCATTTTCCTGCTAAAGTTTCTCAGCAACCACTCAATACCAAACGTACTAATGGCATGAACGCCCTGCTAAAAAGGAAGAATGCTGTCCTAACACTTGGAACTAGAGGGAAGGGTGGGACAGAGATAAACTGGTTCCAGGAGGGAAAGAGGCCAACAATAATTGGGGCAGAGCAACTAAATGATCCCTCTGGGAGCAGCAAATTTTCATGCAGCTTCAAGAAGGAGCTTGTTTTCCTCCCAGGGAAGGGCCATCAAACTGGGAGAATGTGGATTAACATAAACAGGAAATCTGGATCAAGTGGTTCCCCAAACTCAAGAGAAGATCTCAAGGTCAACTAAATCCAGTAAGTGGGCCACAAGCATAATGCACCCCTTAAAACACCCCACAGTCCACCCTCTCACTCTCTGAAATTCCCTCCATCGTGATAAGCAGGGCTGGTAGGTAAAACATTTAATAAGTCAGAGGCAGTAAACACTGACAATGGATGGTGGATGATGGGTGTTCAACCCCGAGGGTTGAGGTGGCAATGAAGACAAAATTCAGGGGGATTGGGCTGGGGTGTATTTACGAATTTTAATAATCTACGTGGCTGTACCAGAACCAGGACATCCAATGAGCTATACTTTTTAAAATTAGGACACTAAATTTTCCCATAATTTTTAAGCCAACTCAAGAAACGCTATACCCTTCATGATTTTTTTCACGTCAGAGATACAGGTTGACTGCACAGCATGTAAGAGGATTTTCAGGGACTTCCCAGGTGGCGCAGTGGTTAAGAATTCACCTGCCAATGCAGGGGACACGGGTTCGATCCCTGGCCCGGGAAGATCCCATATGCTGCAAAGCAACTAAGCCCATGTACCACAACTACTGAGCCTGTGCCCTAGAGCCCACAGCTAGTGAGCCCACGTGCTGCAACTACGGAAGCCTGCTCACTGAGAGCCCATGCTCCACAACAAGAGATGCCACGGCACTGAGAAGCCTGCGCACCACAATGAAGAGTAGCCGCCACTTGCCACAACTAAAGAAAGCCCGCACGGAGCAATCAAGACCCAACATAGCCAATAAATAAATAAATAATAAAAAATAAATAAATAAAACAGAAGTTATAAAAGTAAATACATAAGAGGCTTTTCAATCCTTCCAAGATGGTGATAGTATCTTCTAAAGAAGACTTATTTTGCCATATCAGAACACCAGCTGTACAACTGCTGAGTTAAAATATTTTTCTCAAACTGGCTCATTTTTTTATAAAATGTTAAATATGTAATTAATAGGAAACTTAACAGACCAAAACAGGAAACTAGCATGGCCTGTCACATATGAGGGGTACCAAGAAATTATGAAAGCTACAGGATCAAATTCTAAAATACTCTCCCAGCCCAGGCTCTGGGCAAGACCTGTCTCTTCTAAAAAGTGATATTGGCATGTGACAGACAAATGTTCAAGACCTATAAGCACCAAATTGTGAGTTTCTCCTTGATAAAGAACTCAAGAAGAAATGACTTTATTATGCTAAAGTCAAGTTCTTATACCACCGTAGAGCCATTTTTCACAGAATACTACACTTAGGGAAGACATTATTTATTATACACTACAGTATTATTAATGAAAAGCAAGGATTCCTAAAGTTACCAGAAAGCATTTGCCAAGAAGGCAAGGTTCTATGTTATACACCTACCACTGATTTTGTTTTTCAACCTAAACAAGGTCTTTATTACCTGATAGAAAATGGGGTTCAATATAAACAAAACAGAGGACAGGTTAAAAATTTTAACAGCAAGAAAGACAACCAAGAAGATGCTCTATCCTTAAAGCTACTGATCCAAACAGGGTCATGGGAAATTGCCTGCTGAGAGATGGCGGTGAGGTTAATGTCACTTAACAAACCTTTGAAGGCCAACATCACCACTTTACACGGTTATCAGACTAGAGGAAGAAGCATGGTGGACTGACCACTACAGGACCATATATGACTTAAGACTTTTGCTAAGGTACACGATTACACTTGATCCTGTGAACTAAGTTCCTGACTACATTTAAGCACACAGAACATCCTGTCTTTAGGCACACATTAGACACTTATTCCAGCCACATCATGGTAATACTAAAAGTTCAAAAGCCAGTGAAATCCAGTACGCTCTCCCTTACTTTTGTATTGCTACCAGGCTCTTCCCACCAAGAGCAGAGACAAGATAAGGAATAAGAGTGTAGTTCAACTTCATAATTGCAACAAGGGAAAAGCCAATAAAACGTTACTCAGCATGATATATATGAATGATATTTTATTTGCCAAAAAAAATTCCACATTACAGAGCTTAATAATATCCAAAGGGAATGACAGAATGTTCCTCTGTTTTATACTGTCAGACAGTGGGTTTTATGAACCAAATCAGATATAATAAATGAGTACATTTCGTTAGGTTACAAAGGAAGACGAGTAGCCTTTAAGTAAATCACACAGAACACAGCAAATCACTGCTCTCCAATTATGAGGCATGTGTAAGGCTACATATATTTTTCCTTTGAACATTTAAATTAATCCTGTCCCCCCACTAACCCACACTCACCCCATCTCTGCCCCAAAGAAACTAGTTTTAAAGGAGAGACTATCAGCCTTTCAAATTTATGACCAGGAAAAAAAGACATGATATGAAAAATATATACTTATAGATAACTCTCTGTATGCCTTCTGTAGACCCATGAAATTTATAGATTACTGAATAGTAAGATTTATGTTATATCAAAGCAAATATTGACCTTACCTCTGCCTGGGTCAATATTTACTGCTTTGCTCAATAAATCGTGATGTTCATTTTCAAACTGAGTCAATATCAGTTCATTAATTTCTGCATGGTTCATATCAGCATTTTATAAAATTTGAAATGCCAGTGAAAATGTTTCACCTAAAAAATGCAGATGTAGCCAATTAAAGAGACAAAAAAGCTTTTGCTTTCCTTCTGGCTTTCATTTTTTTTTTTCTTCTTCTTTCTCTCCTCCTGTAATTGTTACAAAGAAAACTGCCTAAATTTGATACAATTCAGCCATCTATTATAAAATAAAAGGATTATTTTAGGAAATATTATGAATGTGCTGGTATAAGAAATTAAAATATTCTAGATATGACTCTGTAAGATATTACAATATTATAGAAATATAAATGTAAAAAGAAGCAGCGTCCCTCATTTCTCAATGATAATCACAATTAACTTTTGTGTATAGTCTTTAAATTTCTCAGTTACATTTATTGATGGGAACTTATTACCCAAATTATTTTTATGTATCTTGTAGCTCAGCCTATTTCATCTTGGCAGATGTTCACTGAACATTTCATGATAAGGATGTACTAAAATTACCCAATCCCCACTGATGGTTAGCTGTTACACTCACAACGCCACACTGGGGATACCTACAAGTGTCTCTAAAAGACAAATTCCTAGAAGCACAAGTGCTGGATCAAGGACTATCAGTGTTTAACATTTTCACAGATACTGCCCAAGAGCCCTCAAAAAGGGCTCCATCAGCCTGCTACCTTCAGAGCCAATTTAAAATTGAAACTCTCAGCCTTCAGTTTACCCATGTTTCAAACTTCTCATCATAGCCACAATTTAAATTGTTAACACTGTTACACAGCACCTGAACCAACCCAGCACTGAACAATTTTTCATCTTAATATGCTTTTTCCAAGGGTCACAAGGACCCTAAGGAATTTACTGATGCCCTCTTGTAACACACAACAGCGTCCACTAGCTTTACAAACACTTGTGAAACCATCTCCGGAGAGAAGATGCTAAGAAACTTTAGAACTCAAGTAGCAAGGATTAGAACAAAGTTAAAAAGAAAAAGAATACATCTCTAAGATGCTTGAATAATTTCATTCAAACAGTGGAGGAGAAAAAAGCCAAACTTTGCATTGAAAAATGTTCAAGGTACCTTAAGCATATGGAACCACATTCTTTTCTTTTATACATAAAGTCCTGATTAGTGTGTGACCATATGTGTTTTTTCTCACCCAATCTATCCTTGTAATCACAGATCAAGTGTAAAAGAAAAAAAGAATACCTATAGGAAGCAACAGCTTGTCCTACAATGTATTCCCTACCTTGAAAGCCCTCCTATTCTGAAACATTTAGGTAGGAACAGGAAGATACAAAGATTAATTACAGACAAAGGTTCTGCTCAAGGAGCATAAAGTTTAAAGGGTGTAAGAAATATGAACAAAACACTATACCCTGTCTTAATTGGTTCAAGTCCACATTTTTTATCTTTATAACCAACCCACCATTCCTCATTTACTCATTTTAAATTAAATGCAGTGCCATCTTCAATCATCCTGAGGATCATCCCAGATAATTCATTTTGCTTTCTCTTCCATATACTAATGATAATGAATTCCCATGGGCTCTTTCATCTCTCAAATCCTGATCATACAACCTCATCGTTTCTCAGAGTTTCTCACCCTGCCCTCTTCCCCTACTGACCGATCCTTAACCCTACAACTTGTGGTCTGACTCAAACATAAAACCAAATTAGTCCATTTCTAGCACGACATCCTTAAATGACTCCCTGTCACCCTCAGAAAGATGTTCTAAGTCACAAGTAGAATTCTGTAAGACCCTTGCTGGTCCACCTCCAATACTCTGCATTATTCCCTTAACCTGCTCCATTCTACCACACGCTCTGGACCTACTGAGCTGCTTCCAGCTTCCCAGTCACATCCAGGCCATTGCATGCCTTCCGGCTACTGCGTGTCCTGGCAAACACCTGCCCATCTTTAATGGTACCTGGCAGCAGCAATTCTAAGGAGGTTCTCTGGCCCCTCCCATTATACCACAGCATCTGGCACACAGTAAACAATGTGTTGAACAAAGAAATAAATAACTTCTACTTAAAGATGTAAATCGATTCATAGGGAATTTTAGAGAAGATAGAAATTAATTGTAAAAAAATAAAGGAAAAACTGTTGAGTTAAGAGCATGGGGTCAGGTAGTGATTGACACCTTTGAGCCAGGACTTCAGAGAATGAATCTTAGCAGCATGGTCCCATCAGATCAGAAGGTCTCTATAACAAAGGAAATGTCTCTGGGGAAACGATTCCCTTAAAAGACTTCGTAGGAGGCATTAGTAGAGGGGCAAATAATATGACAATATTAACATTAAACTTTAAGGTTCTACAGTGCCTTCCATTCTTCTAATGACAAAAGCAGACTTCGGCAGGCATGTGTATTTTGCTTTACCTTGTATAGACATTATTAAAAATAGGAATGGAAATGTTATTTTAGGAATTTAATTATATCAAGTTCACCAGGGGAGCTAGTTACTTAAAATGATCCAACGGTGAAACCTTTTGTAAATCACCCACTAATTTATCTAGCTTTCACGACAGGATCCCCTTAGTGAGTTTCCAAGCACAGACTCTGGCATGAATTTATGTACCCATCCATCCATTCACCCACTTGAAAAAATATCTACCAAATGTCTACAAAATGAGATAGTCTGGCACACAGCAGGAAAAACATGGAATTATAAGCTATAATCTTTGCCCTCAAAAACTCTCTGTTTAGCTGGGGAAATCACACACACACACACACACACACACACACACACACACACACACACACACACACAAACTCTCATGTTATAAAACAAGGTGTTCCCATGAACAGTGTAGTGCGATGGCATACAATTAAGAGCCACACCAGGTGATTACACATATGACCGCTAATCCTCAAAGCCATCCTGCAAGGTATACCCCTTTATCTCCATTTTACAGCTGAGCAAGTCATCAAACCCCGGGACAATTAGAAAGGACACTGGAGATCTCCTCCCACAATTTCCTGGCCGCAAAAGGAATGCCTCTTAGAACAATTCTGCTTGACCTTCACCCAGTGCAACACCAGACACTTCTTGCAAGGAATTTTGGTCACGGCATGTCTCAATGTTGGAGTCCTCTAACAGTGAGAAATATCCCCTTTGTATTGATTCACAGAATCTGTCTACATAAAAAGAACATGAGATATAGATTATCAAAAATGCAGGAAACCAAACAGGGTAAGTTAAAAAGGGATGGGAGGAGAAACCACCACCTGTTTTTAGCCCAAGTCTTTGAGGGGGAGGAGAGAAAACAGAGAGCTTTATAAAAATGCCTCAAATTTCCACTTGAACTTGCTCCAAATTTGTTTCTCATTTCCCTTTCCTGCAACAATGACCTACCTAGCATGTGTTACTTTTTGTGTAATAATTACAGAAGTTCTGGGTGGAATCCAAAATTCATGAGCTGTCATCACCTCAAGTAACACAGAAAAAATATCTGTATCTTAGTCAAGAAAACTAACAGAAAAGAAAGTATTTTAATATTTCCAATGAGATACTCTTACTTAAACTACTGCTTTTATTTTTTTTTTTTTTTCAGTGTAATTCTGTGTGAAATACATCAAGAGGTCTTTCCCCCCTTTTCCCTATTCTTGGTATGAGGAAAATAAATCCAAGGACATAAAGCAATCTTGAAATCACATTGCTGTTAACAGTTAATAATAATCTTACATTTATGCTCCGCTTCATCTCTCTTATGTGTGACATTTTCACACTGAATTCACATATGATGCCACTCCTTCCTAGAGTAGAAAAAACTAAGAACCAGAGAGATAACCTATCCTCAAATGAGCACAACAGGACTCCAGGCTGTCGCTGGGCTCCTCAATAAACAGTCCTCTGTCCTAACTAAAGCTGTAGGAGCTCACAATGGCATCATTTGATAAGCCTAGGGAAGTAAAATTATTTAGCATTTCAAATATAAATAGGATGTAGACATTATCCAAGGTGATACAGTGAAACTGAAATAGTTCAGCTAGTCTTAAAGTGATAAGTTACACTAATATCACTGAAATGCTATCATGGCAATATCGGTAAGACAAGTTCTCACAGCTCAAATACTCACGAAGCTCTCCTCAAGTGACCGAGTGGGATGCCACCAGAATAACCAGATCAGGATCATTCGCCAAACCCCACCCGGTACCCAAAGGCAACCTAATGATTAGGACACCAGAACCAAGGGGCCCGATGACCACCAACACTCACTCCAATCCCTGTCCCACCTCCCAAAGCACATCACTCCCGCATCTTTGTTCCTCCCAATACGTTCCAAAAGCAGGACGCCCAGAATCACTGTGAATGCTAACTAGAACATTTGCTGGGGATATTTCAGCTCAAAGGAAATGCAAGGCCAGAAAAAACAGAGACATGTTCCAAATCTCTGAACAGTTTTGTTTATGAGTCAGGCTAACATCTGCTCAAAAACCCAGGCTGTAGCAGTGTGATCAGGAATTGCAAACCTATTCTGTGAAGGGCCAGATAATAATATTCTGGGCTTCTTGGTCAAAGGTCTATGTGGCCACTACTCAGTTCTGCAGTTGCAACTGAAAGCAGCCATCAACAGTAGCGAAAGGAATGGACATGGTTGTGTTCCAATAAATCTTTACTCACAAAAACAGGCAGTGTTGTGTAGTTGGCCAAGCCCTGAACTTGAGGACAGTTTGCTTAACCCTCATTCCCAAAACTCAAATGGGCAATTCTTGTGAATTCTGGCTGATAGAATTTAGCAAGCTTAGCTTACAGTACTACCTAGGGATCATGCACTCTCAATCTCACCCAACTGAGAATTCCAATAACAACAATATCAACACTGGCAAAAATACTAACCATGTCAAAAACAGCAAGAAGTCATATTAGGTACATTATACCAGGAATTTGTTAAATTTTTCACACACATCATCTCATTTCATTCCCATTAACAGCTCTATGAGGAAAGTGCTATTGATTATTCCTGTTTCAAAGATGGGGAGACTGAGGCGCCACGCAGTTAACTGCCCCTCCGGCATCATAAAGATATTAAGAGATAAACCTTAGAGTGGAACCACAGTCTATCTATGTGACTTCAAAATTCACACTCTCACACTTCATACCCCCAAACCACCAATACCTTTATCTTAGGAGGAACCAAGACAAACTTGTGAATTAGAGTCATGAGATCAAAATCCGGACCATTAAACCAACCTTTCAGAAGTGACCTGATTCACTTCCGCTACATCTAACATCATTTTCCTCTACCAGTAATGACCCTTCTTTTAGCAGTCCAACTTTCCAAGCAACGTTTATATCTAGAGGTAATACCTGCAGCTCATCGTCCAACATCTAGTGTACTGTGGTTTTAAGGCCCTTGTCTGAAGTACCAAAGATAACAGGCAACAACTCTTACTCCTTCCTGCCCTTTCTTTATCTCTTTGCCAAATGCAAAGATGTGTCTCTAAAGGACCCCAAGTGTTCTTGACATGAGAACCAGTATTTCACCACTTCACTGAAAATAACCACTAATACCATGGAATTTTCAGGAAGATGTTTAAAACATCAGGACTATAAACCATCAATTGAATCCTCTCTCATTCTTTTCTTCTCCTTTTACTTTTATTTCTTCCATTATGCCTAGCGAGTTACTTCACTAGTTCTTCCAAGCCAGTCTATATCCTTCTGGGGGATTCTTCAGACGACTGTCTTATCATGATTCCAGAAAAGACAACAACAACAATAACAAAAAACAAACAGTGGTTGGCAAACCACGGCCTGTGGACCCTATCCAACCGGCCACCAATTTTAGTACAATCTGCAAATAAGAATGGTTTCTCTATTTTTAAATGGTTGAGGGGAACAAAACTCTAAAATATAAGATTTCCTGACACATGAAAATTATAAGAAATTCAACTTCCATTGTTCACAAATAAATTTTTATCAGAACACAGCCAGTCTGTCCATCTATCTAGGGCTGCTTTTGCACTCTAATGGCAGAGCTGAGTAGCTGCAACAGAGACCACACGCTCTGCAAAGCCCAAGATATTTACTACTGGGATCTGTATAGAAGAGCGTGCCAACCCGCTGAAGGTGAACTATGAGCCCCTCTACTGACAGCAGTTCCCAATCCAGACACAATGCATTCCAGAAATACAAGATGGAGACCCATTAAGTCCACCAGAGTTAAGAATATCTACAGATGTTCCATCCCAAAGACTGCACTAATTATATCCATTCTTAACTAAGAAAAGGGAAAAGTTTTAGGCCCTTCATTCCTTCCCTGCCGTTCGCAATTGTAGATACTGATGGGATCTAACTTCCAATGTCCCGACAGCATTATTATTCGAAATTGATGAACTGTACATAGCAGCCCACTTCATGCCTCTTCCTGATATCAGAGCCACAGAGTACAAAATGATAAATTTTCTTTGGGTTTCTTGGCAAGAAGCTATATATATGTAATTTCGGCCTTCATCTCCCAATTTCCTTCATTTATCAGAAATGGTGACAACAAAGCTCTAATTAGATAATTCTCATCACAAGGAATGGGATGTGATGGAAGACTTCAGAATCACTATCTGTTCTTTGCAAAACAAAACAGATAGGCTATTCTCCCTGCAGGGGCAGGAGATTTATCAATAGACAAAAGGATGCAAAAAGCCAATAGATAAGGTGTAATTAAAGATCAGGCCTATAAATTTTACACTGACATAATAAATTTAACAGGATTTGCAGGTGGAAATTCAGGGTTTAAAACCAGAGTATCATTATGAAAATAATACCTTTTAGTTCTGTATGAACAACATTGCATCAATACATAGATTTATTATTAAGACTAATACTTTGAACCTGCAAGCACCTTCATACAAAAACTTCAATTATTCAGTGCTAGCGTGATTTCCAAAGTGGTCTGACTTCCTCAAGCATTCCTCCTTAATTAGCTACAATACATTTTCCATATATATCTTTGTGCACCAAAATCTCTTTTAGAAATAACAATCCACCCAACTTATTTTTGATAGTTGTTAGACGCATAAGCCAGAAAGACCTGTACATACTCGTAGATCTCTTTGGGGTTTTCTTCTTGCCCCTTAAAATGTAAGAAAATTATTACCAATATAGTATTCAACATAGTTATAACAATGCTCTCTCTCTTCACTGGCTCAAAGGCAAAAGGTGAAAATAAAAATGAAGAGAACTACAGAAATACCACAGAGGGCTGAAATACATTCAACTAACAAGATATGAGTTGAAAATAAAGTTGCATTTCTTAAATCAAAGCATATGTGGATATGTGACACATTGCAATATGTAGCAGATATTTAGCAGCTCAAGACTAGGCTTATATTTTCTGCTCTCCGAAATCACAGCCACTGAGAAGACATAAGAGGAGGCCACGTCTTTCGGAAAATTACAAGTTTGGTACAATAACTCATTAACAAGTAAAGTTCAGAAATAAACACAAATTGAGGCTGAAAAAAAGCAGGTTGAGAAAACAGGTGGGAGAGATAAAGTACTTATCACCTTGAGGAAAAACAGGCTTGAATATTTCAACTTTTAGTGAACTACAAAAGGTTTGAACAAACAGAAATCAGGCGTGAAAGTGATTAAAAGCGCTGCTTTCGAGTGAATTTAATGGGATATGAGCTGGCCTGCGTGATCGTGGTGGAACAAGTCAACTTACCCGAATAGGCCCAGTACGGGTCGCCCGAAGCCTTGCGCCTGCGGACCTGCGCCGAGCTGCCCTGTCTGTTCTCATGCAGGCCCCCCACGTAGCCTTCCGTCAACGCTGCAATACAGGAGAGCTGTGGTGAGTCAAAATCATCACCCCACAGGACACGGGGGGGGGGGGGGGGGGGGGGTCAAATGCACACAGCCCAGTGAACGCCTAGAAGCACAGACCTTGGGGACAAATGAATAGAACCTCCTGACTTTACAGAAAAACAAATACAGGAGAACCTAGCTTACAATGAGCCTTTTTTTCTGTGCCATGCACTGGAGGTGCCCTCAACACTTTACATACATCATCTTATATAATTTGCAACACACCACCAGGCAGTAGATACAATGTCTCAAAAATGGGCCCATTCAGATAAGGAAACTGAAACTTAGAATAGTCCAGTAATGTTAATTTGCCCAAGGTCACACAACTATAGGCCTGGAACCTGTAGTTTTGGTTCCAATTATATGCGTAAGTCTGTGTCCTAGGTGCAAAGGCCTCTAGCTTTATTTGATCTCCATCGAGCAAGGGGTCATTCCGCCCCTTTTACAGATGGAGGAATGAAGGCTCAGAGACCCTGAGTAACCGGTCCCAGGTCACACAGCTAAGTACACAGCAGATCACGGAACCAAACATAAGCATGCCTGCCACAAAGCTCGGGCCTCTGCCATCCAAACACAGCACAGTCTGAGACCTGGGAGACACCCCACAGTGAGAACCAATCCTCCATATACTTTGGACCCCAGACAGTCACCTGTTTTATCTGAAGATATGAAACTTGAAACCCCCCAAGGCCAGCAATGCTAAGAAACACTCTTTAGTGACATATTTCTTTGAAAACTCAAAAAGAATCCAATCCCTTACCCCATTTTCAAGAGCTTCCATCTGCCTGCTACAATGTTCAAAGCCCTCCCCTCCCAACCACTTCAGGGATGCAAATTTCTTTTGTGGTGAGCCCACACCTGAATGCACTGATGTGTAAGACGACAAGTATCACAGGTGCCCAGAATCCAAAATGAATTGGAACTGCACTTCAAACAATACATCCCAGCTGTCTGTGTTAATATTTAAATGTACCCAAACAAAATCAACTGTGCCTTTGAAAAGCAAGGCAAATGGTCAGAGGAACTGTATATTCAGTTTAAGACTAAGATGGCACCAGGAAAGCACAATACCTTATTCCAAATTAGTCAGAGTAGTTATAATAGTAATCATCTCACCATGATGGCATTAGCTTTGTTGACAATGTGACAGTCACGAAGAAAAATCAGTAAACTTGTAAACTACTGTACGCTTGCACGTCAACTGCAAAGACTGGCTTTAAAAGAAATAATGCTTGAACAAAAAGCTGCTGCATAGAAATGAGCCCTTCAGAAGGAAATAGGAATCTTGTAAAATCCAAACACACGTTACAAAAGTAAACCCAGCATCATTTATGCCTGCTCTTTGGTCCTGAATGATAAAGTCAAACCCTAAGTTACTAACCATTTTTAAAGTATGAATATGATGAAGGTGTAGGTACGTATGATCCAATTCATCCTATACTCTTCAGGTGAGGCATGCAGAGCCTCAGGAAGTTGACCACTCTAAGCTTCCAGGGGTCAAAACTAAAATTTCCCACCCAAGTCTCCTAATCTGTTTATTCCTCCACTAAAGCATACTAAAGAAATAATTGGTGGGCATTCTTGTCTGTTCATAGTAACTTGTGTTGTGTTCATAATGATCCTATGAGGTTGGTATTTTTAGCTCCATTTTACAGACAAGGAAACTGAGGCTCAACCACATATTCACACACCCATTAAAAACTTTTCAAATTTTCAGCTTATGTTCTATGCATCTGGGAAACGTTTTATGTACCTACTTACTATGCTTCTTAGAGCTAATTCACTCTAAAGAATTACTCCCAAATAATCCTTCCTCTTTGTACCAAGACAATGACTAAACCCATGTCCTCATTCCCACACATACTACCGCGGAGCCAGGGGCATGTAACTTTACAGGGATTCACTGGCTTAAGCCAAACAAGCCCCGCCCCCTGCCCCCCTCCCCGGAACTGGCAGGCATGGGAGCAACAGGACATACTGTCCAATCCATGACTCATGACCTAACAGGTGGACTGGGGTATGATGACTACCAAAACAGAGACTCTGCAACAAATTTCCACTATGTTATCAGCCATTTAAAAAGCATTACAGGCGAGGATGGAAGATGCCTTAGAGGACTGGGGCGGGGAGGGTGGGGGGGACTCGAGGCGGGGGGGAGTCAAGGAAGGGAGGGAATATGGGGATATGTGTATAAAAACAGATGATTGAACTTGGTGTACCCCCCAAAAAATAATAAATACATTAAAAAAATTAAAATTAAAAAATAAAAATAAAAAAGCATTACAGGGACTTCTCTGCTGGCACAGTGGTTAAGAATCCACCTGCCAATGCAGGGGACACGGGTTCAATCCCTGGTCCAGGAAGATCCCACATGCCTCAAAGCAACTAAGCCCGTGAACCACAACTACTGAAGCCCACATGCCTAGAGCCCGTGCTCTGCAACAAGAGAAGCCACCACACTGAGAAGGCCACGCACCACAGCAAAGAGTAGCCCCCAAATGCCACAACTAGAGAAAGCCCCCAGCAACGAAGACCCAACGCAGCCAAAAATAAAATAAAAAAATAAAAAACCGCTTACCTTTAAAAAATAATAAATAAATAAAATAAAAAGCACTACATACCCAGAGCTGAATAAGATGCTCTGCTCATACTAGCTGCTGTCATCCTTACACCAATCTTATGAGGTTGGTATATTCAGCCCCAGTGATATACATGTTTGGGAATGGGGACACTGGCCAATCAGAGATTCTTCTCTCTCTTGCTGAAGGTGTTATACATGAGCTGGAGGCCTCGAGGGGATGGTTGAGGGTCACGCAGGGGATCAGCAGAGGCACTGAAAAATGTTAGCAAGCCAGACAAAGCAAAATCTACGGATCAATTCTGTTGACAAAATTGAAGCTCCGGACAAGGCCAATTTGAAACCGACCCCCTGGAAGGCTTTATAGTTACCTGAACCAATTACTTACCAAACCTCACTTTTCCTCCACTGACACCTTGGTGACCTTCAAACAAGTCACTTCAACACCTGATCATCAATTTTTCCAAGCAGAGAAGGCCATTGTTGGACTAGAGCTCTGACTCACAATACTGGTTGCTTTAAAGACAAAAACAAAAACAAACAAAACCCCTGTGCTCTGGACCCTACCTCCAGAGATTCTGCTTTAATTGGTCTGGGGTGGGACCAAGATGTCAGCACATTTTTTTAAAAAGTTCTCCAGGTGATTCTATTTTGTAGCCAGAGATAAGAACCACAAACTTCCCTGCTGAGCTAGACCTGAGGCCCTGTTATCTGTGACACTATCAACTTATTCCAGTAAAGACCTGGCCACAGAAATGAGCAGCCTGCTGCAGAAATCACACCAGAGCGGTGCTGACCTGAACATTTAGACATGCAAATCTGAACTGAACCAGAGTTCCAACCAGATTCTGCTCACAAACAAATGAACCAGGTGTGAAAGTAAAGACAGAATGAGGATATTAATTTATACCCTTTACAGAAGATCACACTAGAATCACAGTCTCCACCATCAGTCCCCCTTTTTTTATCCTGAAAAGGAAGTACCTTTTATTTTTCAGAACCTTTGAGAATATCAGTGTGCATCAAAGGAGGACAAAGCCTGCCAGCAGCTGCATTACCCATCGTGCTGGGAATGCAAAGCTACGGAGTCCAGATCTTCACCAGGTGAGCATGAAAACATCCAAGTACTTAGAAGTAGACCATAATCCCAACAGTCTTTAACTGGACCGGATACAGACCATAGGTTTTAGGGTCCCACACCTATCACCTCTCCAAACTCACTGAACTATTAATGAAAAAGCAAGTCCACAAAGATATACCCATCTCAAGAAACAAGGGGGGGGTAACATCAGAAGGTCCTCCCCTCACACAGCAAAGTAATGGAATCTATACCCCAAAGTGCAGATACTTTACCAGCCATCCAAATACATCACACTGCGGTGCAAGGCATCTGCACTGAGCAGTGGAACTGCCTGTCTAAAGGGGGTTCACTTGGACCCAATGTGAGAGGTGTGGCTTTGCTGTATCAAGACCAACAGACTAGAAGTGACAGAGGGGGCGGGGCCATCCCCAGGAAGGTGGGTTAACCACCCCCCCCGCCCCCGTCCTCATCATACTCCTCAAAGTACTGAGGAACAGTGTGGGTTGTACCCAGCAAGGCAAGAATGGGCAGGAAACCCTGCACCTGAAGGGCATGCTGCACGGCCTATGAGGGGCTCTAAGCTCCCTCAGACAAGGAGCTCTCAGCCTACCTCCCATGACGGAGCCTGACATACAAGTGTTCAGTAATGAGTGAGTGAATAGATACACAAACACCAGAAAGGCTGATGGGGCCCGTGTTGGAGGCTAGAGTACAAGTGTGAGTGTGCGCACACATGCGAGCATACACACTGGTGTGTGCTTATATGAGCAAATGAATGCACTATCTTCTCCCCTACTCACTTTTTAATCACTGCTCACCTATCAGAAATAGCAAACATCTAAACCATGAAGCTGGAAGGAAGCAGCCTGAGTATCTACTAAGCAATTCTTTAGGAAGCAACTCAGAAGGGAATCAGGTAGCAGAGGACTTTATCACGCCAGCACCAGATTTCTTTTTTTAACACATCAACTACTCATTAAAGATAACTATATTTGGTTTTCCATTTTATTCCATCTATGTCAGTAGTGTGTGATTTCTTTCCCCAAATAAGACCATAATCATCTATCACTGGCACCTGCATAATCAAACACAAAGTTTCACGTCCCTTCTTCAAATGTATTTTGATCACATGACAAAGTGTTTCCTAAAAGCAGGTTTTAAAAATTATTATTTGAACAGCATTCAAAAACTGTATATGGAGTATATTAAACAACATAATGTCTCATTGGCAAGGAGCAGAGATTTGCAAAAAGAAACAATCTATGGTTCCCAAGATACAGACTCAGCATACCAAATTCAATCAATTTTAATACTCTTTGTACTCTTCTACACTCCAACAGCCAACCAACGGCAGCATGGCAATGATATGGTGAGGCTATGAATCATGCTATTGATTTTCAATATCTTCTGTGCAGAAAATTAAATTATGCAAATGCATGCCTTTACGGATCCTTACCTTAATGTGAAATTGCTTACTTGCTTATGTCAGCAACTTAATTACACAATTAAAAATGGTGCATGCTTATGAAAATATGTAGTTTCACTCCTCAGAAGAGACAGGAAGTGTAAATCTGCCTCTGGTTATCATGTGACTACCAAGAGGGAGGAGTTGGTATTATACAAACATGTCTTCCACATTCTCCCAGGTTCCACAGCACCATGCCCACTATGGTTTATGGAACTGAAGTCCGCTGCCGCAGAAAGCTCAGGGAGGCTGTCAGTGGTTTACAATGCTTCTAGGAACTGCATTCACAGGGATGTAACAAGTGTAGAAGACAAAAAGGATGCCCAATACTGTACATTGCTATACACTCCTCTTCAAAGAGGCTGTGTCTAATGCAAGTGAAACCAACCCACACACCCACACACACACACAGCTAACAAACCTGGACATGAGGAATATCAAATCGGGGTAGCCTTCAAGGGTCTGCATAGTATAATAATAATACGATTTTACACAGGGAAAACCCAGCTACAACCATCATCCAGGAGAATGTCTCTCTCAATGTCGAAAGGATAAGAGTAGGGATTTCAAAACCCATAGCATTAACTAGCCAATGATTCCCACGTCACACTCAGCAGGAGGAATCTTAAGTTGGCTGCTATGCAGAAAGCTGACTGAGTGACAGGTCTTTTCATCAGGGAGTCTTCATAAACTCTATCACCTCTCAGAACTTCTACCGAGACTACCTCATTTCCAGCCTGAAGCGAAGATGATAAAAATGTTTCCAGACCCAAAGGCCCAATCCTTTCCCCAAAAAATATCCTAAGAGCTACCTACCACAGAATAGATCAACAAAACTGTTTCTTATGTGCATGCTTTAATTTCCCAGAGCCACTGGACAGAGTTTATAACAATAAACATTTTTATTCTGGGAATATAAAAGCAGATGTGTATCCCATCTGCCTTAACTGTGTCTTCAGGAGGATCTGGTGTAATTCTTACTCTCAGTGTTTCACAGAAATTTTGACTTGAGGCAGGGGAAAAAGAGACTTTCAAGCTGTGTTAACTCTTCTGTGTTATCATACAGGCTGAATATTTTTCGTACAAAGAGACCAGCTCCTCTAAACACTACATTAAATGACATTCTTGACACAGATGTCTTTTCGTAGGTTTTACTGAAGGGTGGCTGAATCCAAATGAGATTATCATTATGCAACTGTTTATTTTTAAAGAATATTTTTCCTCCAAAATTGCAAATGTGTGAACTGAAATTACAGAGTACAACTAATATCTTACTGTTTTTGACAAAAGTGGTCCATTTACACATGAATCTGCGTATCTGAAAATGAAAGGAAGTCAGAGGTGACCCCAAAGAAAGTAAAACAGTGGCCACCAAGCATTTCAAAGCAACCCCAGAGATCCTTACCATTACTGTTTCATCTGACCACAGTGAACCAACAATGGCCACTTGATCGCACCATTGTTATGATCTCCTATAGGGGAACGTGGTTATGTAACAGAAGTTATGTAAAGCTGAAACCAGAGTCTGTTTATGATGAGAACAGCCCCAAATTCCATCTACAACGCAGTCGCATATCTTGTACCCAGAGCAAAACAGTGTAGTGATGCTTGAAGGTATTTCCACTTAACTGTATGTTTGATTCTAGGTCATTCCAAAGGACTCAGAAGCCTGGGAGAATTGGTCAGCTTCCATCCAAAATTGAAAACATCAGAACAAAGAAATTCTGCTTCCCCAGTGCCAGAATGAAAATTACTTAGGATGATGGATGGGTGGCTCTCACATAAAGAGTCCTAGTTCTCTGCCAGAGTTACTGCCAAAAATAAGCCCACTAAAAATAAGTAACAGGCACTCAGATTTTCAAATTCAGAATGCGTATTTCCAGAATGGCAGACAAGCAGTTAAGCAGGCTGTTTATATCTATTATAACTGCTCATACAACAAACAAATTAAAGATTCCTCAAGGATGGTGAAATCTCTATCAAGTATAATTTTCTCTAAATTTTAAAGAGCATTTAAGAACATTAAATCCCACACAATAGTCTAAAATGAATAAATCTTTATCTTTTTTGTGACTACAATGGGCAAAAGTATCAAATTATAGTTAAAGTAATTAAATATTCCATCAGCCTCTCATCTCCTTTGTGCCTGTATTTCAATTAATTGTAGTAAAATGTACTTAGTGAGTGTCCCAAAAAGTAAAATCAAGAAGTGCATTCCTTTGTAACTATTGCATTACAAATGGTCGCTCTAGTTGTTTGTGATACTCAGCTAACCTCAAATACAATAGATTATATTACAGTAGATTACCTATTTCATCACATTCAAATGCACCTATTGTCCCAACTACAAAAAAAGTATTTTTCATCATCTAAAGCGATAAAGAGACCTAATAGGGAGGCATGACTTTTAAGTAAAATAGATTACTAAAACTTCCAGGCAGTTCAAGGGATAAAAGGAATCACACAACAATATAGTATCTTAAGGGGACAAAGAATACATTTTCACAGGCTTGTAAAAATGACTTAAGTCAGGTAGAGAAGCAAAACAATGAACTTCTCTTCGTTATTTTACTCTAAAATAACACTGATTAACACTGGCTTTTTTTTTTTTTTTAATCAGACAGGCCTGAAAAGGACCAAAAATTAGAGTGATTCATCTGCTATCAACTATATCATAGTTTAAAAACTTCAGAAAAAAAAAACATGCTTCCCAACAGGTCCGAGAGAAGGTACACTTGAACAACTGATTTATATGCAGGCTCATTATACATTTGTGATGAAAATCTGAAATGTCACAGTTCACTCTTCTTCAGAGGTACCTCCTAAAAAAGAATTGGACTCCTGATTATCAAACATCAGATAGAAATAAGTCAACCAACCCTTCCAATCCATTTTAATACTGTTTGGCTCTCAAAGAATCAAGTCTCTTGGTTCTAGAAGATTTCTGGGGGAATGAGGATCAGGCATAGATAGTGTTGTAGTAATGTCACCTGCCACAAATCTGTACTTCCAATTTTACAACTGTGCCATCTCTTTGAATCCTTCATGATCAACAGAACAAAAAATCATGACCCCACCCATATGAAGTTCCATTGATAATTTATATTTCTTATCTAGTTCCTATGGCCATTTGGGTTTGCCACCCATGGCCTGGCCCAATAACAGTTTATTTACTAACTCAATCTTTGCCTATAAAGAAGGCACTATTAAAAGTACCACCAATACAGTGGCTCATATGTCTTCCAATAATCTTGTGGCTTAGGTACAATTATTCAGAAAAGGCATGTAACTTGCCTAAGAACACATAGCCTTGAACCAGATATTCCTCTCAAGTCTGTACAACTGACACTATACTACAACTATTCTTCACAAAACTGAATTTTAGGAATCATAAAAATATCTGTGAGTTAATAGTTACTTCACCTGCTCAAAAGTAAATAAGCATCACACGTGAAAAACAATTTCTCCATGGGGCTGTGAAAACTAAAAGCCTAACAATTTCAGAAGAAAGAAGTGTAAGCCATTCTTCCCACCCTACTACCAACTGTCTGAAATAAAATCTAGTTCTGATGATACTAAGAAAAATGGAGCGTGATTTTCCTAACATGTGCAGAATATCCAATTATAATTTTAATTATACAAACATTGGTTATTTGTCTATAAAAAGAAAGTCGCTTATATTAAAGCGGAAATAAATACTAAGTTATAACTTGCATGAGGGAAAAAAATAAAGTGATACATTGATTCTTAAATATTCTTCATTGTTTTTTTCCTTTAAAATTTATAACTGTGAATGCCTGATAAATTTTTATCCCTGAGAAATAAAGAATAAAGTTCAAAACATGGGCCTTTTATATAGCTGAGTTATACATACATATATAGTCCCTGTGAAATACTTAAAAATATTCAACAAAATGGGCATTTTTTTATAGAACAAATCAGCAAAGGAAAACACTCTACTTAAATGTTGTTGGGTGCCCATTTCAAAACTATAGCATATCTACCAACCCTAGCAAAATGCGCCTTGATGCACACTTCCAGAACTTGGGGAGAGCAAGCTTCATAGTAACAAAAATACCAAGATAATACCCAACCACAGTAGATGGCAGAAAACACACTGTAGGTACAAGCCCTAAGCCCCGGGCTTAGGAATGACATACAGAGGGCATTCCAACCATGACACCCCTTTGCTCAATACACCGGTCCCAGTGTGGACAGACCTGACTGGCTAGCTAAGCCAAGGAACCTGTGACCTCCCGGGTCACGTTAAGAGACACCACATAGATCCTGGCCAGCCAGTCACTCTGTGGCCTCTAGCTGTCTGTGCCCCAGAGTTCTGTGCTGCTGGGCAATGAAGTACCTATTCTACCTCCATGCCAACCATCTAAGTGGCTCCTAACTCATCCTTGACCAAAAGGACATTTTCTAGGGAATTTGCTAAGATTTAGGTAAGTATTCCTGGTCTTTCCAAGACAGACTACTACTACCCCAAGGCATTCAACAGTGCATACCATACCCCACATTACTCCTGCAACCTTGGAGCTTTCTTTGCACTAGCAGGTCAATCAGTCCATACATAAATTATAATTTGTGTACATGGTGAAACAAATATGCAAATTAAATGAAACAAGCATGATACAGTAGGGGAAAAGAGAAGTCGGGAAGGAAGGCAGAGCGGTTAGTCAGGGAAGGAGATACCATTTCAGTTGAAGGCACTGATGTGCAACATGGGAGGACAAGAGGTCAAGACAGGGGAACAGTGTGTGTGAGGATGTTAAGGAAAGAGGGTGGCATAAGGAGGCCAGCCTGGCTGAAGCCTGTGAGCTGGTAAGTGGAGAAGAAGGAGACTGAGGAGGAACAAGAGCAACGTCCTGCAAGATGAGCTCCGAATGAGCTCGGGAAGGCCATGGAGGACCCCAAGAGGGCAATCAGGATGTCTGATATGTGCTTTCCTTTTTAACAGCTTTCTTGATATATAATGGGTTTTAGTGTAACGCGGTCAACAACGTATGCTTTGAAAAGGTGAGCATGCCCTGGCAGGGAGCCTGGAGGGAGGTGGGCAAGAGCAGGAAACAGTGGCTCATCATCTGGGCCCCCAGGGTGAGTCAAGACGCATCATTCGTAACACGTGTGCTTGTACCTGTGTGTGTGTGTGGGGGGGGGGGGGACACGGAACTCCTGGAGGGAAAATTTTGAGCAAATACCAGCCTAATATTTCCATTCACCTGACCAAATGCCTACTTGGCTCATAGTTTTATTTCGCTATTATTTGCTACAACTTCCCCTTTGCCTTTTTGCATCTGAATTAGGATTTGCACTGGTTTCATCAAGCAATTAATTGCTTATACACATCCATTTAAAAAGAGATAATCAGAGGCAAACCAGAAACAACTATTTAAAAACACAATGAGGAAAAGAAAGAAGGCAAGAATACTCATCATCACTATATTTTCTTTTAGAGCTAAACAGTGCATAACTATATTCTCAGTATCTTTGAAGAAAGATAATTACCTGCCTGTATGATGCTTGTAGAGGTACAGACCACCCTACTATAGATGTTGAAGGAAGCTTAGGTGGGTGATACGTTAAAAAAAAAAATTATCATTGTTTAAACATGGACATGAGGACAGCTTTAAGCCCAACTGGCTTCTCTCTGCCTCCCTAAATGCTTCTTAAAAAAAGAGAGAGAAAAAAAAAGACGCCCTCCCATATTGACATAAAAGCAGACACATAGATCAATGGAACAGAACACAGAGCCCAGAAGAAAAACCCAACCATATATGGACATTCATTTATCACAAAAGAGCCAAGAATATACAATGGGGAAAGAACAGTCTCTTCAAAAAATGGTGCTGGGAAAACTGGACAGCCACATGCAAAAGAATTAAACCAGACCACCATCTTACACCATACACAAAAAATTAACTCAAAATGAATTAAAGACTTGAATGTAAGACCTGAAACCATAAAATCCCTATAAGAAAATGTAGGCAGTAAGCTCCTTGACATTGGTGTCAGAGATTTTTTTTGGCTATGACACCAAAGGCTAGGGAAACAGAAGCAAAAATTTAAACATAGGACTACATCACACCAAACAGCTTCTGCACAGTGAAGGAAAGCCTCCATGAAGCAAAGAGGCAACCTGCTGAATGGGAGAAGATATTTGCAAATGATATACCCAATAGGGATTAATATCCAAACTAAATAAAGAACTCATATAACTCAACAAGAACAAAACAAACAACCCAATTTAAAAAATGGGCAGAGGGTTGAGTAGCCATTTTTTCAAAGATGACATGCAGCTGGCCAAGACACACAGGAAAAGATGAAAGATGTTCGACACCACTAATTATCAGGAAAATGCAAATCAAAACCACAACAGATCACCTCACATCCATCAGAAGAGCTGTCATCCAAAAGAAAACAAAGTAGAAGTGATGGAGAGGATGTGGAGAAAAGGGAACCCTCATATATTGTTAGTGGAAATGTAAACTGCAGCCGCGATGGAAATCAGTATAGAGATTCCTCTAAAAATTAAAAACAGAACTACCGTAGGAGCCAGTGATTGCAGTTCTGGGTATTTATCCAAAGAAGAAAACACTAATTTGAAATATTATGCTGAGAAGTCAGAAAGAAAAAACACCATATGATTTCACACATGTATAAAAATCAAAAAAGCATAACAAATGAACAAACAATTTCAAACAAACCAACAAAAAAACATCATAGATTCAAAGAACAGACTGGTGGTTACCAGAGCGGAAGGACATAGGGGTATGGGGAGTCAGCTGTCTGGTGATGGATGGTAACTAGGCTTGTGGTAGGGATCTCTTTGAAATGTATACAAATACAGAATTATAATGGCGTACACCTGAAACTCACAATGTTATATATCAATTTTACCTCAATTTAATGAATAGGTAACGTTTTTATTTACCCTAAAATCAAAAGCCAAGCACCACCACCACAACCACCATCACAACAACAACAAAAGGTCTGTCTCTTCTACAAGTAGGTGTGAGCAATAGAACAGTAAGGAACCCAAGTAAAGGATAATTAATAAATTAAACTACAGGAGTTCATCTCTGCACGAGGACAAATATTGTGTCTTTAGCAATTGTTCAGGATTGTCTATAAACACGAAAAAGTACTCAAGGACAAATATACTTGGTGATTGACAGGGAGATAAATTACCAAAATATTGATACCTCTCTCTCTATTATTCAAAGTCCATATAAAGGACCAATTTCTACTTCCTAAAATACTAAGAAACATGCCTCCCATAGGCTTGATTCAATTAATGAAGATCTGTCCCTGGAATTTAAAAGAAAAACAAAAGGCAAGGAATTGGGTAGTATTGCCCAGGCAACCACTTTAATGCTGCTACTCAGAATATCCTAGGGCTACCAGTTCCTTTCTGTTATCTCCATTTTTATTAGGTGTTAGTTTCGCTTCCTTTCCAGCAAGAATGAGGTCTGCTTTGTTCTCATTTGCAGAAAGAAATCATCAAAAGGAATATTGTGCATTCTGCTTTGCTTCAAGAGGAGTTAACTTGAAATAACACAATGGAAGTCTCAAGGAAAAAAAATTAAAAGGGCTTTTACAATCTTAAATAAAATGATTTAATTAAAAACTCTAACCACATAAAAATTTTCACCAGACCACATCAAGATGGCTAAAGCACTGTCTCTAAATCTGCTTTAACTAGCCCTATAAGCAGTTTCTTCCACTAATTATATGAAAAAGATTCTTTTTCTTTTTTTTTGGAAAAAACTATTTAACCCAAACCCTTTTTCTGATGAACAAATGGCAGCTACTAAATAAGCAGTTTGTTTCAGTTTTCTTTTTTGGTTGCGCCTTTTCTAAAACCGTCTCTGACTCTGACCAATTATACTGTAAGAACCAAATGGAAAAGCAGTTTTATGACTTCTCAAGCCCCAAACTGAAAATTCAGTTCAATATTTCTTTTTTTTCCTCTCACTATCTATTTGTATACAAGAAGCTGAATAAAGTCAATTGCAAGGAGACTTCAACTCCAGATTTAAATCCTTTTATGACTCTGCAATACAGTCAAACTGGGGTTAGGAGGGGGAATTGAAAGACAGTTTCCTTTATTATTTTTTTATAAATATAATGATGCTGAAAGGCAACTTTGTATCTTTGGAGCCTTCCCTATCAGGCACAATTGAGTGGAACAAATTGTTCCTTTGATTTTTAGACAGCAAATCAGAAAAGATGTAGTATATGCAATAAAACAGTCTGAAACAAATTGGTACAACCCACGTATCAAAACTATAGGCCTGTAGGTTACAGAAATCCTGACTGCATTTTGAAAAATAAACACTCCTTTCAATACCACTTACAAAGGTTTATTAAACACATTTGCTCTTAAAGATCACTTCTGCATCATCAGTGAGTGACTATTAAGTGAAAAGGTGAGAAGCATGGCTGGGATTAGAAACTGGTGGAAACCAGGTTTTGATTCTGTGCCAGGCCATGTTCAGGCAAAGCATTCTTTGCTATTTCCCACAATGGAACCAAAAAGGCTACAGATGTTAGGTGCTGCAGAAATCATACATAATCTCTAAGGGTTTATTCAGAAACCAGTGTTTCAGAAGAAGAAAAAGCACTCTGTGAAATGCATTTAGGACTTTCCCCTTCACTCTGTAGGGAAGGAGGGCCTTTAAATAGAGATGCTACGACCAGAGAGGTCTTATCAAAATAATTTCAACCAGAAAAGAAGGTTGCTCAAACCCAGGACAAAGCAGTAAATGGAATGGGGAAATGGGGCTAAAGATATTGCCGCAGGGAAAGGAAAAAAGAAAAACAAACAAAAAAAGACTTAATATGTTTCAGAAAGAAGTAAGGATTTTTTTTAAACCTCTATTTCAATGTCCAAAAAAAAAAAAAATCATTCCTAAAATTCCTCCTGCACTGCTTTAAGTCTCTAAAATTAACAAAGATAATAAAGATGCTGAGATAGCTAATATTTCTTTAGCACTTACTATGTATTGGGAGGCACCGTGTTCTTCAGCTGGATGATCTCATTTAATCCTTACCAGAACTTTGAAGGGTAAATCCTCCCAGCTTTCCAATTCCCAAGGCACAAAACAGTTAAGTACCTTGTCAAAGTCACATTACATTGTACAGGACAGAGAAAGGAATTCACACCCAAACACTCCAAAGAGACAGCGTAGGGAAAAGGAAGTTCCACTGAGACTTCCCTACAAAGTTCGAGGGCCTGTAACATGGAAATAGATGGTACATAGTTAGTTTTTTTTTGAAAAAAATATATAAAGACCCAAACACAAATATTAACACAGAACATGTTTGGATTGATACAAAGTGACCTTCTTTGAAGCAGGACACTCCTGGACAATTCTCATTTTACATATTCTCTTCCAAGGACCGCTCTAGGTACTTAGAGACCCCCATTCAGTGTCCCATAAGAAACACAGTGCATTTTTTATTGTCCTTAAGAGATTTCACACTGAAAGAATCCCCTATAAAACTCTCAAGTTACAACTAAAAATACTATATAATAAAAGTGATAATTCCTGAAAATTATCACAAGAGCTTGCAAAGAGAACTCTAACACTACAGCCTACACAGGAAGGCATTACACTAACACCAACTAACTGCTGAGAAAACAATTCACTCTCTCTAAAACAGGAAAAGTGATGTTCCACACAGACATATGTTCACATTTTAACTGAGAATTGGGGATTAGAAGAAACCCTTCGAACTATACTGTCAAATTCGGTAGTCACGAGGGGTGACTCTGAAGCCAGACGCGCTGTAAAATACACACAAAGATTTCAAATGCTAAGAAAAAGTGATTATAAAACATCTCATTAATATTTTTTATGTTGGTTACATGTCAAAATGATATTTCGGATATACTGGATAAAATAAAATAAATCTCCATCTAAAAGGAAACGTGTTGCTTACTTCCTACTAATGCTCCTACCCTAAGGACAAAATGTGATCAAGAATACTTTAGTGAAACCCTTCCTCTTTCTTCTCTCTACCTACTCTATCCCAACAAATTAAAAGAACTCAATTTCTTCCTTTTTCCCTCTTCTGTTCAATAGACGGCTAACCCAACAAGGCAGCGAGGTGGGTGGGGGGGTATTTTTATAGAGGCGTCTGGTCCCGGGTCTCTGTACTGCTCTAGCTATGGAAACGTAGGACTCATGAATGTGTCCAGAGGTCTGATGGCTTGACACTGAAGAATACAGGAAAAACATAATAGCATTTGAGCCTTTCTGTTTTTCAGAAGGAACCAAGTTGAGGAGACATAGAGCATATAAGAGAACAATTTCCATTTAGACTCTACTACTTCTGCAAAACATAACCAATGAATCACTATGTTCAACCTGGAAATATAGTTCCTCTTCCTGCAATGACCATCAACATTTTCCAGGTAACATGCCTTTACGACCTTTCCCAAAATTTTACATCCAAAAGCAAACTTTCTAAGAAGTCTCAGCATTCCTGGGGCTGCCCAGCTGCCCACATAACCACCCCTTTCAGTGTCGTCTTTCTACCTTCATGCCTACCTCTTGGTAGAACAGGAGATCCTTGGGGCACACAGTCCTAAAAGTACAAATCTCTGGTTTAAAATGTTGGTTGCAGGAATACATCTCTAAAAGCACAATTCTCTTGGTCTACATTGAGCCTCCAGAATAAATTCTTTTTAACGAATTCCTTCTGGGATCAGATGCAGGTGATCAACAGACCACACTCTAAGCAACACTAATTTGCTCAAATCATCAACAACGTAAATACAGTGCTTAGGGAGGACAATGAAAATGAAAATCTTTTACAAAATAAGTTTAGAAAAATATTTTTAATTAAGCCCTGTAACCTGACGTGTCTGCAGAAAGCCCAGAGATAAAAAGTGTGTTCTGCATTTCTTTCCACTCTGGGTTTTGAAGGTCATGGGACTCACAACAGATGTGGCCTGGTTTGAACCGTAAAGGTCTGCATGGCTAATAACAGTTAGTGTAAAAGCACAACAGCTGAGGCACCATGGCTGCAACAGTTGGTGGGCTGCAGCCCAGCAGGGCAAGCTCCTGGCTCTGCCAAAACAGACGGTCTCCCTTGCAGGCAAGCTGTCCAGGAGTGGGACCAGCCACTTAAACGCCCCACGGGAGTGGCAAACCCATTCCATCCACGAAATCACTGCAGACCTAAGGAAGATCCATCCAAGCATACCTAAATAGCACAATAAGATACACCATCATTTTCCTGGAGCAAAGGAAATAATGAACCGTTACTTTGCCAGCAACAATCCTGGGGCCATGAAACTGATCAATAATCATATTATCACACATCTAGGCATTTCCATGGTAAATTCTTTTTCTAATGGCATTTATTGCTTTTTCTGATTATAAAAGCAATAAATATTTGTCATACAAGCACATTAAGGAAAGTACATTAATCAACAGAGTACATTAAATAGACAAGAGTACATTAAAAAGCATAAACAAGAAAATAAAAATAACCATAATCACTGTTAAAATTTTCATATACTTCCCTCCCCTGTTCCAATAATCAAGAGGGTTGTTTTTTAACATATGGCGAATCTGTCAAAACTGAGTCTGCCAAACCTTATAACTCCCAAAGTGGAAGAATGTGTACAAGTTCATTTCCATAAAAATTAAAAGTACCATCACTAATGCGCCAGGTGACTCTGCCCAAACCCACTGTCTCGTCTGTAAAAGCAGGGGATTTGGCAAATGACTGCTGTGGTCACCTTAAATTCTGATATGGTTTACTGTGAACAACTTTACCTTTCTCACTGAATAATCTAAATCAACCAAGAGCAAACATGGCAAGCTGATGGCCCACTACCTGCAACCCATAACACAGCACGTTATGTCAATCAGTTGCCAACATTTACAAAAGGGAAAGGACATGTGACCATCCAGGCTTCCGTCTTCTCTTCAAAAATGTTTATAGCAAGCCATAATGAACCATATGACAACTGGCTTGAGATGCAGTTTCGAGACACCTTCATTCACTGTAAACTTCCCCACTGTCCCCACCAATCACTCATCTTTCCCCAGCTGGATGCCAGGTATTTGCTGCCAGTTGGTCCTGCTCCTACACTTAATTTTTTAAGACCCTTCAGTTACTTACTGTGTGCCTCCCTGGTTCTTTTTAAGCAAGTGATATTGCAAATCCTTCAGGGAACATCCAGTATACAAAATAATAAGATACCCCCCCCCAAAAATATATGTATGTATGTATATACACAGTTCTTAGAGATAATCTTAATTGAAAACATATTCTTGTGCTAAGCACCATTTTAATCCTTTCATTTAATCTTTTAATCCTCACAAGATCCCTACAAAGTAAGCACCATTGTTCAACCCATTTTAGATGACCAAAATAGCGGTTTAGAGGTTAACTGATTTGCTCAAGGTAACACAGATAGGAAACGGCAAAGTTATATCCAAGCCCAGGACAGGACAGTAAGTAAACTGCTCAGGACTCTATAGTTCAGTCTTTTCCACTCACCCATTTTTCTTTGTCATCAGGCTAAGTCCATATAAGAGACATAAATGCCCTCTAAGAGAGGAAAAGAAAGAAGTGAGGATGGGGATGAGACTGAAAGTACCAAATGTCAACAAGGAAGGGGAAAAGCAATGAAAATATCACAGAGTTCAACTGCAAGCTTGCAAAGGGCTTCACCTTGCAAGCAGGTAGACTAGCCACTCACACTAGCCACAAGCGAAGCTGTAAAGTAAATAAAACTCAGGTACTGTCGGTCTCCATGGAGGTTCACAAACTGCTGATGAGAAAAAATTATACCAAGCACGGAAACAAGGTAACGCAGCATGTCCTTTCAATGTCACATTGGGGCTGTATTTAACAAAATCATCCCCAAATTATTTAATTCCTAGGGGAATGCATCATTGTTTGACTTGCTATTCACTATGATTAAAGGCCAGGCTTGGTGAAGTTACAGATTAACCTGTAGAATTAGAGCTAGTTTCAAAAAATAAAAATAGGCTATGGTTTTATCACTCTGTAGGATATTAATCAGTGTTGGATCAAACCTAGCAATCATATACCAACAATCCTTATTAGCTAAAAATACTCACTGCCTCCAAATGCCCTTCCAACCAGTTTTGCCAGATTATTGTTTGCCTCATTAATTACTTGAATTTGATATGTATTAATTCTGTTTGAGTAAGAGTCCTGGTTTTAACTTCTTGAACATTATGAATCAATACTGCAATGCCTTAAACCTCTCTCCAAGTAGCTAGGACTCCAGGCCTGTCCCTCTCCTCTCTTCCATTTCCAAACTGCTGTGATCAGAGACATGCCACAGAAAATAAAAATTAAATTCTAAATAAATTCTACTCAATCTTAATCAGTGGGAACACCTTAACACATTAGAAACTCAGGGAAAACAGACAATCTAATAGAGGAGATTTCTGGCCATGCAAATATACAATAATAACCCTAATGCCGAAATCTGAGGCATCAAAATAGGTAATTTAAAGGAGACAAAATTCAACCACTAGTCCTTAATGGATCACAAAATGGTCTTACAGACATCTCATATAGTTCAGGTCGGAAAGTATCTATTTACAATTATATCTAGCAATATGTGGGTGTTTCTCATCTAATGGTAGTATAGTTCCAATATAAAAATCCTCAACACAAATGAGACTAGATAAAACATTCCCTTAAAATTATTCATCCACCTTTTCTTGATATACTTTTCCTTGGTATACTCTAACAATTAATGGTTTTCAACCATTTCATGCACATCTCTATTCATGGTGGGGGAAAAAAAAAAAACAACCAAGTCATAAATCAAGAGAGCCTTTCACTTGAAAGAGATGGTAAATAGCAGACAGCCGGATAACCAGACGCCCAAAAGACAAAGCCACCACACATAAGCCACAGTAATGAAACTTGGCTGAAGTCTGAAGATAAGAACTGTAGCTCCTCTCAGATTTATGTTACAAGGTCATAGAGTATGATGGTTCACTGCAAATATTTAAACTAGAGAGGTTAGATTAAATGTGTGGGGAAGGCCTGTGCTCCACCACCCATCTCAGCCACAGTCATAAACTTCTGGCTCTTCTCCAGCTAAAACTCAAGGGTGCCTTATTCGATACCAGGAAGGCAAACCCAGCCATGCTGCTACCATGTGCTTATCCTGAACCCAAGGCAGGTAGCACTCACATTTCACAGCACTCTCCTGCTGAGAGAGGCCTTGTCCTCTCCAACAAAACTGGATTCCAGAAAGAGAATAAAATAAAACAGATCGTAAGCAGACATCACTAACCCATTGGAAGTGACCCTCAGAATAAAATGTGCTACCTTAAAGCCAGGACTTCTTGGGGGACACTGAGGTCATTTGCAATGATCACATCAACCCAGGCAACAACAAGAGGGGGAGGGAGGACAGAGAATCAAGTCTTCAAAAGAGAGTATCATGAGAAGGGAGGAGCAGAGTGTGAGGAGTCAGTCTACCCAAGTTTCAGATTTGTTATACAGCCACAGTAATCAAGACCGTGGCATCAGCAGACACACAGCTCAATGGAACAGAAAAGAGAACCCACAGAGAGACCTGCACCGTACAGTCACTGATTTTTGACAAAGGTGCAGCAGTCATTCAATGTAGGAAGCACAGTCTTTTCAAAGAACAGTGCTAGGGACTTCCCTGGATGTCCAGTGGTTAAGACTTCACCTTCCAATGCAAGGGGTGCAGATCTGATCCCTGGTGGGGGAGCTAGGATCCCACATGCCTCGAGGCCAAAAAAACCAAAGACATAAAACAGAACCAATATTGTGACAAGTTCAATAAAGACTTTAAAAATGATCCACATCAAAAAAAAAAATCTTAAAAAAAATTAGTGCTTAGAGAAATTCAATGTCAACAGGCCAAGGAAGGAGAAGGAGGAGGGGAGTGGGGGGAGGGAAGGCAGAGAGAAAGCGGAGGGAGAAGGAGAAGAATCATCTTGACCGAAACTCCGTATTTTACACAAATGTTGACTCAAAATGCATCATACATTTCAACATTAAACATAAAACTATAAAACTTTTTAGGGGGTAGAGTAAGAGAAACTCTTCCGGATATGGGGCTTGGTGAGAGCTGTTGGATGTGACACCAAAAGCATGAGTCAGAGGAGGAGAAATGAGTACGTTAAATTTCAAAAATATTAAGAGCTTTTGCTCTACAAAGGGGCTTGTGGAGAGGATGAGGGGACAGGCTACAGACCGAGCAAACATATTTGCAAACCACATATCTGACATGGGACTACTATCTGGCGTGTATAGGGAACGCTCAAAACTCAACAGTAAAAAAACAACAATCCAATTAAAAAGTGAATAAGGGACACGAAGAGATATTTTACCAGAGAGGATAGCAAATGTGCGCATGAAAGGATATTCAACACCATTAGCCACAGGGAAATGTAAATTACAACCGCGATGCGATATCGCTGCACACCTATCAGAAGAGCTAAAATGGAAAACAGTGACAACTCCAAAGACGGGTGGGGATGCAGGAAAGCTGGATCTCTCACTCGAAGCAAGTGGGAATATGGAATGGTACAGGTATTCTGGAAAACAGTTTGGCAGTTTCTTTAAAAAAAAAAAAAGAAATTTACCATATGACCCAGCAATTGTACTCATGTATTTATCCCAGAAAAGTGAAAACTAATGTCCAAACACCTGTACAAAACTATAAATAACTGACTTCATTCTGAAGCAACCAGGAATTGGAAAAATAACAAAACTTCCTTTAAAAGGTGAATGTTTACACAAGCTGTGGTACATCCACACTAAGAAATACTGCTCAAAAACAAGGTGGAATGGGACTTCCCTGGTGGCACAGTGGTTAAGAATCCACCTGCCAATGCAAGGGACACAGGTTCGATCCCTGGTCCAGGAAGATCGCACATGCCGTGCAGCAACTAAGTCCATGCACCACAACTACTGAACTTGCGCTCTAGAGCCCACGAGCCACAACTACTGAGCCCATGCACCACAACCGCTGAGCCTGCATGCTGCAACTACTGAAGTGCACATGCCTAGAGCCCATGCTCCACAACAAGAGAAGCCACCGCAAAAGTAGTCCCCACTTGCCACAACTAGAGAAGGCCCATGCACAGCAATGGAGACCCAAGGCAGCCAAAACAAACAAACGAACAAAAAACCACCAAGGTGGAGTGAACTACTGGTGCACCCACCAATTGCTTGGATGGAGATCTGGGACATTATGCCAAGTGGAAAAAGCCAATTTCAAAAGGTTCCATTCTGTATGATTCCATGTATACAGATATAAAACAGATTAATGGATGGCAAGGATTGGGGATGGTGGGAAGAGGAGTGTGTGACTGTAAAGAGGTAGAATGAAGGAAATCTTTGTAGAACGAAGGAATCATTCTGTAACCTTATTCCAGTGGCAGTCAAACCTATCTACACGTGATAAAATGGCAGAGAACTATACACACACATTGTACCAATGTCAAATTCCTGTTTTTAATACTGTAACTATCATTATGTAAGGTTGAACCAATGGAAGAAACCTGGTGCGGAGTACATGGAAACTCTCTGGACTATTTTTGCACTTGTCTATAAATTCACGTTTTGTTTTTTCCAAAATTAGAAGTTATATTAAGTACACCTTTGACAGATGGTCTCACAATGATCATAATTTTTGCTTTTTAACTATCCCATTTTGGTAACTTTACATGGAAATAAAGAAATCATATCAGGGCTTTACTGGTGGTGCAGTGGTTAAGAATCCGCCTGCCAATGCAGGGGATGTGGGTTCGAGCCCTGGTCCGGAAAGATCCCACATGCCGCAGAGCAACTAAGCCCTCAAGCCACAACTACTGAGCCCACGTGCCACAACTACTGAAGCCTGTGCACCTAGAGCCCATGCTCCACAACAAGAAACCACCACAATGAGAAGCCCAAGTGCCACAATGAAGAGTAGCCCCCACTTGCTGCAACTAGAGAAAGCCCACGCACAACAACAAAGACCCAACATAGCCAAAATAAATGAAATGAAATGAAAATTTAAATTTAAAAGAAAACAAAATCTTAAAAAAATTAAAAAAAAAATCATACCATATGTTTAAAGACAATGACTCAGCCATAAAAAAGAACAAAACAATGCCATTACAGCAACATGCATGGACCTAGAGATTGTCATACTAAGTGAAGTAAGTCAGACAGAGAAAGACAAATATCATATGATATCACTTATACGTGGAATCTCAAAAAAAGTACAACTGAACTTATTTACAACACAGAAATAGAGTCACAGATGTAGAAAACAAACTTATGGTTACCAGGGGATAGGAGGAGGGGGGAACAAACTGGAAGACTGGAATTGATATATACACACTACTATATATATTTAAAATAGATGACTAATAAGGACCTCCTGTATAGCACAGGGAACTGCACTCAATACTGTGTAATGACCTATATGGGAAAGAGTCTAAAAAAAAAAGTAGAGATACATATATAGATATATAGATATACTGATATATATATATGCTTCACTTTGCTGTACACCTGAAACTAACATAACATTATAAATCAACTGCACTCCAATGAAAATTAAAAAAAAAAAAAAAAGAAAGAAAGAAACCCCTGGTTCCCCTAGTCAATCATGCCCATTTCTGCATTTCCTTTTCACACACACAGATACACATTCACAGACAATGAGACCAGGACAGTTTTCATTTTTCTTACTATGCTGCAAAATGCACACACATATCCTACTTACAATAGTAATATCGAGGGGTGGGGGAGGGGAAAGAGCAGGTGACATTTAGCAATTTCTTGAAAATATATCCCCACAGATAATATGACCATGAAAATTAATGATGTTGTGATAGGAAAAATGTAGAAAAGCCACCATTACTTTAAATTTCCTGTTGGTCATATGATAAAATACTGGGAAATAAAATAAGAGTGCATTAACACACATTACCAGGCCTTTGAAAGATGTACCAAGTAAGGGGTGGATTATGTAATTTCTACAAAAGAGACATTTCCTAAAAAGAAAGGAGGAAGGAAACATGCAAAGATCTAAATATTTGGCCTAGATTGAATTCTGAATAGTTCTAATCCAGGAACAGGTTACAAAACCAACTCTTTTGAATTAATTATCCACATCTGCCCATTCCCACAGAATCCTCTCCCAAACCTTGAAATTCCATTTCTATCCCTCAAATCATTTAAATTGAAACAATGTTACTGTCTGTTGGCTGGCACCTTTATACAGTTAGTTTACCTATTAAGCATCTGTGTGCCAGACAGTATACAAAATCTTTTTTTTAAGGCAATCTAAATTTTAAATTTTAACAAAAATAAACAGACAACGTTAAAAAAAATTCACTATTGTTAGTTCCCGACACTATCACACTAACAGTTTCACTTTGAAGTTGTAATAAAGAAATTAAGGGAAAACAGGACTATAAATTTGCTGTTGACTTTCATATTTCACACAGTTGCTTAGAATATGAAAGTAGCAGGATAGACTTCTGCATAAACAGAGCTCTGAATGCCCAATTCTAATCCCAGCAAGTGGGCTGGATGCCTATTCTACCTCTGTCCCCCCCTTACCTGCCCTGCTTCCTCCTCCAGTTCAGAACCCACCTTTACTTGCCTGAGTCCCCTCCTCCACCATTCAGCTGTGAGCTTCAATGAGGCTGCTTTAATTCACAACACTGGGTACATAGTCCAAACTGGCCTATCAATTTCTGCTGGTTGTGGATGCCACATTTTGTACAGCTCCATTTTGCCACCTCGAAAAGGATATCTCTGAGGAGAAATCTGATACACAGATGACACAGCAGGTTGGAAACAACCTGGATTCACAATGAACTTGGCTGGCCACTAATTACCAGAAAATTTACCACCTCTGGATCTCTAGTATGAACGATAACATTTATTTTCTCTTTGTTCAGATTTGGGTCTCTCCTGACTTGCAGCTGAGAGCATTCTAAGTGATGCATGGGTCTTGCTTATATGGCAGCCCTAACCACGGGGTGGTCTCTGTGGGTATTAAGACAATTGAGTCCTCCAAGCATCTCATGACTTAGGAAAATAAATAGGACATGGTATTAGAAATGAAAAAGAGAATGCAAAATTGGTCCTAAAATACATTGCTTCTCTTTCTGATCTTTAATGACTGCATAATATTCCATCCTGTGGATAGTCAAGCCCCACAGTCAACCGGTATGTTACTTTGTTTAAGTAACTCTGGATACTTCTCTGCCATCTTCCAGGATGAAGGCCCAATAACTTCACTCATCAATTACAAAGTGACTCTGTAGCAAATGGCACATCTTTGAGTCTGCAGACACTTACACATTTGGAGGCAGCTCTAACCCAAACATCTCAGAAGCCACTGCATCCTTAAATTAACCATCAAATCTCTAACGGTTAGCAGTGCAATGTCTGATGACACTCTATTACGTAAAGCACTAAAACAATTCAGGTTGCAATTCTAATACAGGCATCCAACTGGAACAGTAACCCACACTCCACAAGTCCCAGATAGTGGCCAGTGAGCAGGAACAAAAATGTACAATAAATTCCAGCTAGGAACGAATCAAGACCAGAGGGCAAATTTTGGTGCAAATTTATTATGCCTGGCTGAATTTACAATGTAGTTGAAAGGCAAGAAGAAGTTAAATAATCCTGTAAGACAGTCACCAGAGAGATGTCTGATTAAGTGCCCAGCAAACAGAATAGATAATAAATTAAAATTACGACCAAGAAGAGTGAACTTACAGAGATCACAGGTAAAATGCTTAAATAATCAAGGCCAACACAGCAGAAACAAGTGACAAATCTAATAGGCTAAGTTATAGCAGCCAGTGTCTGGCAACTGGATACTTCAAAAGCCTCTAACTGCATTTTCCAATGACTGGGATTAATCTACAACTAGAGATCAGCTATAGCAATTTAGCCACTAAATGTACAAGTTTCTCTCCCAGCATTGTTTCAATAAACTCAACTAGTGTTTACTTCGTGCCTTTCATGTGCTGTGGACACAGCAGTGAAAAGTCCCTACCAGGAATTCAGGATGGTAGTGCTCCTTAAAATGGAAAGAAGTGGCTAGATGGGGAGATGAAGGGGCCTTCTGTGGTGCTACTGATGTTGTTTCTTTCCCTTTTTCTATTTTCTTTAAATACTTTTTTTTTTTAATGGCTGTGCCAGGTCTTAGTTGTACCATGTGGGCTTCTTAGTTGTGGCATGAGGACTCTTAGTTGTGGCATGTATGTGGGATCTAGTTCCCTGACCAGGGATGGAACGCGGGCCCCTGCATTGGAAGCGCAGTCTTCCCCACTGGGCCAGCAGGGAAGTCCCTGATGTCGTTTCTTGACCTGGGGGCTGGTTATATGGGTGTGTTCAGGCTGTGATCACTCACCGAGTTCTTCACTACAATGCGTACGCTTTTCCATATGCATGTTGCCATTCAATAAAAATGAACAATCCCTCTGCCTTCATGGTGCTTACATTCTCAGGAGGTTGGATGTGGAGGGGAGAGAGGAGAGTTAGTAAACAAGTTAAAATAAAATCAACAGAATGCCAAAAGGCACTCAGCAGGGGAAAAAAAAAGCACATGAGAGAGAGGAGCCAGGACAAGTCAGGAGTGGCCTGTAATTTGAGATGGAGTGGCCAGAGAAGGCCTTCCAAACATGGGACATCTGAGCAAAGACCCACAGGCAGTCCCAAACAAGCCACGCAGCTCTCTGGGAAAGATCACTCCAGGCAAAAGGAAAAGCAATTACAAAACACTGAGGCAGCAGGGGGCCTGGGACATGTGATGATCAGCGAGCAAGGCCAGTGTGGCTGGAGCAGAGTGAGCAAGGGGTGGAAAAGGAGAGGGGGTCAAAGAGGGGCTGGGGACTGGATGTCATAGGTGCTTGAAGCTCATGGTACGAACTCTCGCCTGAGAAGAGGGATGTCACTCAGAGGACTGACAGATCTGAGTTAATCTTTTAACAGTACTCTGCTTTCTATGATTCCAGAGACACAGAGACCCTTTTGTTTTTAATAATGCAGATCAACTTTCATCATGACAGCACTGTACACAAGAGAGTGCTTACGAGAAACACAGAGGCTACCCGTTTAGAATCATTTCATTCAACCCAGCTATTTATCCACTTGTTTGATAACTGAGAGTCAGAGAATCAACACCAAACCACTTGTTTTCCCACTCTTCAGTTTCTACTTTTTTTCTACTATAATTCTTTTTGTAACTAAGCAAAGTGCCAGCTTTCAGTTTTCCTCGATTTAGTCATTCCACAAGTATTCACAAAGGCCCTACTATGTGTCTGGCAGAAGTGAATAAGGTAGGAGGGGCTGGCCCTCAAAGTCAACAACAGGCCACATCGTGATCCAAGCAGTCAAGAGTTATGTTACCAAAAGAATAGGTGCATGGGAGGAGCACCTGATTCTGAACTTGAGGCAGGAAAGAAGGCTTCCTGGAGGAAGTAAGAGCCAAGGTGAGGCCAACAGGACAAAAAGCTTGGTGCAAGGGAGACCAGAAAAATAACAAAGCCCACGGATTGGCACACAGTAAGTGATGAACACAAGTGATAACAACTTCTAGCTGGACCACCATTATCATCCATCAAAATTATCACACCATCAAAATCCCTACTCTTACTCACCAGCCTATATAATGCAGTTGAAGTCCACTGTGGATTGTTGAAGCACCTTTCTCTGAATCTGGCATGACTCCCAAGGAATAAGATCTCTAATTCTGATTATGCTAATTTGGAACTTGCGATCCTTTTGGGCAGTGATTAATTTGGCCTTGTCTAGGAAAAGGATTTTCAATACACATTAAAAAGTGATGAACTGGTTTAGGAAACCAGTCTGATACACTTCAGACAGATAAAACCAGCAAGTGAAGCACAAGTGCCAGGCAAGACAGGCTCATATGGTGGCCAGAGAAATGTTTCAGTGGAGCAGGGTTTCTTGATTTCCGCACTTCTGACATTTGGGGCAGGATAATACTTCAGTATGAGCTCTTCTTTTTTTTTTTTTTTTTTTAATGTTATTGAAGTACAGTTGATTTACAATATTAATTTCTTCTGTACAGCAGTGACTCAGCTCTTTATATATATTTACGGATATATATATATATACACACATACATCTACATATATATGTGTTTCTGTGTGTGTGTGTGTATATATGTAACTTTTTCATATTCTTTTCCATTATGGTTTGTCCCAGGATACTGAATACAGTTCTGTGTGCTCTACAGGACCTTGTTGTTCATCCATCCTATATGTAACAGTGTACCTCTGCTAGTCCCGAATTCCCACTCCTTCCCTCCCCCATCCCATCCCCCCCCCCCCCCCCCACCCGGTAGGGGCTGCTCTGTGCCTGTGGGATGTTGAACAGCACCACTGGCCTGGAACCCCTGGATGCCATTCACAAGCCCCTCCCCCAGGTGTGACCTCCCAGAACGTCCCCTCCAGACACTGCCAAACGTGGCCCCAGGAGCAAAATCACCCCCCTCCCCCAGCTGAGAAACACCACAGTCATGCGGAAACTACAGACCTTTTGGAGTTGTTGAAGGAATACAAGGCAGAAGGAAAGCAAGAAAGGAAAGAACCTGCCACGCCTCCCGACGCATGACCCTTTCCTTTTATTTAATAAAGACCCATTAAAGTGATGATCAGAGAAACTCAACTGTTAGCTCCACCTTCCCCAAGCCTCACACACATATAGAGTCAATTCAGAGACAAGACTTCAGATCTGAGGTGATGAGCACGTAACTGCCATGAACAGGAAAACAGCATAAGAAGAAGCAAAAGAGCTTAAGGTATCGAAATGGGGAAAGACGGGCCACCAGATTTATTCTCCCTCCTCCTGGCTCCCTTTCTTTGCTGCTACCGACCCTGCCACCAAAGCCCCAACCTCAAGGTGCACCGTGGAGGAGGGCTGGAGCACGCAGACCCAGAAGAGCCTGCTGCAAACATGAAGCACAAAGAAGGACACAAGCTCTGAGGACACACCACTCCCCAGAAGCTTTTGAAGAAAAGGCCTCCACACTCAGTCACCCCCACAACTCCAAGGTCAAGGCCCCTTGATGAATGCTTGAGAATATCTGGACTCTTTTAATTCAAGAGACTTTCCTCAATTACATCTTCATATACAACACTAGTTAACAAAGAAATTCTTTTCCCAAAATGTGTACAATTCATACTCAATTGCCCTTTTTCTCTCTCATGGTAAGATTTTACGGTTCAATGGCAGGCAAAGCAATGTAACATTTCATGTACGGAAACCTTGCTGTTTGTGAAAGCTTTTGTAAGAGTGGCAGAGAAAATCCTTGCCTAAAATGAGGCTTAGGGATTTCTAGGGCTTTCAGCAAAGCCAGGTGACGGCTGGTATCTGTACCATTCAAGAGGGATCGCTGGGGACGATTTATAAAACCAATAAAGCTCTAAAAGGTAAGAATTCAATGTTGATTATTTATCCCCTTTCAACTTAAGACCCAAACTTCAAATTCACTGTGCACATCACAATTCAATGACTGCTCAAAGTCGATACTACTGAATTTCATGCTTCTGTTACAAATGGACAAGTAGGAGAGGGGACAGAGCACCAGGACAAAAAGATCATCAAAACCTTGCTATGAAATCTAGCTCTCCTAGGCGAGCTCATCAAGCTGTCCTGGAAGTCTCTGGGCCACGTCAGTGCCCTCTGCCTTCCAAAGCACCTGGTTTCTAGCTGCCAAAGAAAAGTTACTAAGTCACAGAAGCACGAATTTGGTCCCCAAGCTGCTGTTCAGGACACACCAAATTTCCCTGATTTGTTTCAAGGCAACAGAAGCACTGGCAAATATTCCATCTTCCCTGCTTTCCCTTCAATCTCAAAAATAAACAGTATGGGATTTTAGAGCTAAAGGACAGTATTAAAACATCACACCGTTTTAACTCACTAAAGCCAAAAATGTATTAAAGTAGATATGGCATGTGGATCCCTGCCTTCCCCAGCATGCAGTACAATTCTGCTCGGCATTTTGCAATTCACTTCTACACCCCATTACAAAGGGCTAAAGTGAAGCATCGTTAAGGATACAAAAGGAATCTTTTAATAAAATAAGTAATGTCATTAATCTAACAAAGTCTTCCCTGAATGTAACAGGTCAAGAGTAAGAGAATGAAGTTGGAGTTTCTAAATCTATTATGGTTCTCTGAGTCTTACTTTTTATAAATTGTGTTTGGTTCAAACAAGAGCTTAATATATACCTATAAAAAAAAAACACAAATTATTCCTTACAGCAACACCTACTGTTTCTCCTTCAAGCATAAAAGTAAAGTAGCTATCAATTTACTGCTTATGGGAAAAAGATTTCTCAAGTTCTGGGTCTTCTTGCCATTGGGCCCTAGTTTCCTCATCTGTAAAATGGGTACAATAACAGACTATATCTCACTGGGTTGTAGTCAGGATTACAAACTGAATTTAGGAAGCACTTAATAAACTGTAACCATAACTATTCTTATTACTATTCTACTTTCCTTTGGGCATTCAGAGACGAAGCACAGGAGGCACAGAAAAATAGCTAGAATGGACTGTTCAACTTAAGAGGCACAAAAATGTCTTACAATGTGATTCCAAGAAACATTTATGAAAGCTGGACAAGAGTATCAACACATCCCTTGCAACAAGAGCTAGAAGAGCTTACAACAAAGAAATCAGTCAGCAAAATAGGTGAGGGAGTCAACGTCCCTGGGAATTTTTATAAAAAGATTAGGCAAACATTTTTACAAAATGGTTTAAGCACAAGTTGGTCTTTCCGCCCTAAAATGCTGTGAATGTAAGATATTTCATAACCCTAGATGGAGAGTAGATGGTGAGGACACAAATAAGGAGATTAATAAATACACAACTTCTTTATAAGAAGGGATAATAACTTGAGTTCCTGACAATAATAATCCCAAATGCTTATAAAATAGACTGCTTTCCCATAGGATAGATGATCTCATATGTTTTGCTTTGCTTTGTAATAAGAAATTGATTTCTCTCTTCAGGTTGACACGTCTCCTTGATAAACACCCAAAATCACTGGCTTCCAAAGATATTAGGACTATACACGTAAATTATTCATAAAGAAAAACATAAAATTACCACAAGATAGCACTTAAAGGCAGAAACATACCTCTGCAGGGTTCAAGATGACGTTAGACTCTTAAGAGTTGAGACTTAAGCCCCAATTCTGGGAAAACAGCAAACAAACCATTCCCTAAAGAGTTTAAAAGGGAAGGGGAGTGGCAGGTGGCAGTGCAGTGAAGACTGCAAAGCCATTTCCTCAGCTTCCATGTGATTCTGCCTTTTTTTAAAAACTTTATTGAAGTGTAGTTGATTTACAACGTTGTGTTAATTTCTGTACACTGTACAGCAAAGTGACCCAGATATATATATGTATATTCTTTTTCATATTCTTTTCCATGATGGTTTGTCACAGGATATTGAATATAGGCCCTTGTTTGGCTATCCATCCCATATATAATAGTGTGCCTCTATCCATGTGATTCTGGATGCCGTTACATAGAAACACATATTAGCGCATCCAGGACTACATCACCCCAGGCAGGACCCTCTCCATCTATTACGTCATTATGTCCCCCTGATATCTAGCACAGGATCCTGTGCACAGCAGGCACTCACACAGAATCAGCTGATGGATCTGTGAACTAATAAATACAGAATTAGCACTCACTTCTTGAGGGTGGGAAATTAAATACAGAAAAGAAAAGAAGAGTGTGGGTGAGAAATCAGTATGCACTACGTTGCTTTTGAGAGCACATGGTGGTGTGCCGTCATGTGTTGTCACTGTCTTCTTTTATTTCTTTCCTCTTTATTTCTTTCTGATGCTCACCATCCATTCCCCATCCCACCAGCAGCTTCAATTCTTTTTTGGGAAACTATGTTCCCTCCGCTGTAGGCAGATAAATAGTTGACCCAGACGAGCATGTGCCCAGTACAGGAGCTAGAGGGCAAAGGGTCAGGACACATGATCCACCTCGACCCTGCCCTCATGCCACCTCTGAGTACCAACGAGCTTCTTACAGAGAAAAGACGAGGCTGGACATCACTGTCCCAGGCAGCAGAAGCTGCACCCCTGACCAGACTCCCAGCTCCAAGTGTGCTGTCTTCCAGCACGCACTTCCTAACCTCCTGGAAATTCTTCGCTCCCCGCCCACAGCCGATGGACACTTGAGTTGCCTCTCTATTCTGTGAGCTCCTGATTGCCTTCCAAAACACTCCTATCAACTGAGGTTGCCCAGACCTGGCTTCTGTTGAAAATAGACCAAAAAAACCAAAGTAACCCTTACAAAGGAAAAGACAGTGATCTATTTTTCAGGTTTAGGTTCAGGTACCAGTAATGAAAATGCCAAAACAACAGTGACTAAAACAAGATACAGAGTTACTTTTCTCTACCATTAATTAAGTTCAGGGAGGTCTGGGGATGGTAAGGCCTTTCATAGTAAGAGGGCTCACGTGGCACCTTTGATAAATTAGAAAAAGGTACCCCTCCAGGTGAAAGCAGCCCTGTAGGTACATGGCTTTGTAAGCACAAGATCCTTTTGTGGAAAGTAAAAGTCCCAATCCTTCTCTTGAGAAGCAGAGCCCAGATTAAATTTCAGTCCCTTAATCAACCTCTCAACCAGAGGCCTTTCTGCAAGAAATACCGCAGAACTATATACACAGTGCAGCCTACACTGCTTCTATCTTGTGACTTTGCCATATTGTGCTTGTAATACCAACCTCAAGATCCTAAGAAACTTCTCAAGATCCAGCCATCATGTTCACATTCCAGTCAAGAGGAAAGAAGAAGAGATTAAGGACTTGCCTCTCCCTTTAAGGGAACTTCCTGGAAACCGCATGCTATTTCCACTAACACTCAATAAACTAAAATTTAAATCACGCCTAACTACCAAGGTGGAAGTCTGGTCTTTGCTCCATGCAGCTTTGTGTTCACTTAGAAAAACAGAGTTTCTATTGCTGAGAAAGGAGAAAAGAAAATCAGCAATCTCTAGTCCACCATCCAAGGTTCAATTAATACACTGGTATATGACAAAAGGTAGGCTGTGGTCTCTCCTTGAGGTTTCCAGAGGTGTGACACCATTGATGTCTCACAAAATGTATTAATAGATGTACAGCTCATACTTTCAAAAACCAGAAAGAACTTACTAGAAAGATTTTCAGAGATCATTCAGTTCAAACCTCTCATTTGAATATTAATGTTTCATAACATACACCACTTTGCACAGATATATAACGCTGTATTTAAAAAATATGGCATTATCATTCACTTGTAACCGACCAATCCTTTGTTAATTATTACAACAAATGCTTTAATGCCTTTTTAACATTTAAATCACCTGTGCAATTAGCACAATGTCTAATAACCAAGGGAAATGGGCACATAACTTTTGCAAGTCATTTAATAAGAGTATGGATGCCTCACTGCCACATAATAGATAAGGTGACCACTTTCTACGAACCAAAAACTGGGACACTGCCTGGCACACACGGAAATGATGGTAAGCACTGCTGAATGCCAAGGCCAGCGTGTAAATGCTGGACATCTATTTAACTACAAGCATCACTAACTTTCAGAAAAGTCACACTACACTGAATTGGAGGAGGGGGTTGAGAACTGTGATCACCCAAGTAAAAGCTTGATGGGGAAGGGTTACTTATCTGTCTCATTCTTCCCTGTATCCCCCCTCGCCTAGCAAAATGCCTGGTACTTACAGACTTAAAAATATGTGTTGCTTCAAAGGACATGTCGAAACTCTGATAAGAACTTAAAGATCCAAAAGCCAAAGACACACATTCTAGGAATTTGCAAGACACCAGAAAATCAAAACAAAACGATAAAATAGATGATGAAAGGGCGGATTTGGAGTGCCATAGAAATTCCTGAAGTTGGTAACAGGTTATAAATACAATGCCCTCGAAACCCCCAGAACATCAGAAAACATGATTCACCTGATTTCCCAGAGAGTATTCACTCAGTAAATTGTCGACACACAACCTACTATGATGTCATATGCCGAAGCTGTTACGTATGACTTCCCTTGCATGTTTCTGTAGTTTTGCTCCCTATGTAAGTATGCATACACAAAACAAGGTAAAAGGAAGGGGAATAGATGCTTTGGGACGTAGCAGTTCTCTAGCGTTACTCCTTAAAAAAAAACCTCTTCAACAACTGTGTTGCGCTGCACCCCCCAGGGCCTACAAGGCTTGTGCTTGCCCAGGTTGAAGACCAAAGAAAGAGACGCGAGTCAGCAAGAAAGAGCAGCAGTTAAGTGGCCGGGGGACTTACACATCGGAAGCAAGGTCCTGCAGCGACAGCCCACCGTGTGCGGTGCACAGCGGGCAGAACGTGGCGGCAGCCTTCACTCCCGGGGTGGGAGCTGCGATCCCCAGTTATAAGGGCATTGACATTGAGGTCAGGTGGGCTCATGAGTTACCAGGGAAACCAGTAGAGGGGCCACTCAGGTCCTTTTGACATGAACAGTCACCAGCTGGGGCCTGGGGCGAGCACTGGGAAGGTCAGTCACCTGCCGGTAGCTAAAGCAGGCACTGGCTGGGCACTGTTCACTTGCACAGAGAGCAAGAGAACAGCCATCGTGAGTGGCCTGACCATACAAACGGTGACAAAATATCAGCATCTGTTAAACGTGAGTGGATGGCGTATCTTCTCTAAGTTAAAATTTTTCACATTTCAAATTTTTTAAAATAATGACGACAGTTCATCTAGCAGCAAAAGCTTTTTCTAAGACAATAATAACATTCACAACATTTTGCCTAATGGGTCTTTTTTCTCCCCCAGAATAACATTTTTCTACGTTGAAAGAGACAGACAGGATTCACCTGTGGGCTTAGCCGTGGTGGAAGGGGAAGGCAGGGGAGGAAGCTGTATCGTGAACAAGCGCCTAAATGATCTAGGGCCACTTGTCACACGACTGTGACAGGAAGTTCCTTCTTATATCTTGTAACCATTTACTTTTTCAAATTTTTATTTATTTATTTATTTTTTTATTTTGGCTTAGCCGGGTCTTCGATGCGGCATGCACGCGGGGATCTAGTTCCCCAACCAGGGATCGGACCCGGGCCCCCTGCATTGGGAGCGCTAAGTCCTACCCGCTGGACCACCAGGGAAGTCCCTCCATTTGCTTTTAAAATGGAGATTCTATCATCTAACCTCACAGGATTATTTATAAGAGTTTAGCACAGAGCCTGGCAAATAGTATACTATCAATAACTGATACCAATCACTATCATTTAAATAAGAAAGGTTTAACTGTATCTTCAACTACACTTATGATTAAATGAAAATGCTGAAGTTCTGAAGTTCTAGCTATCCCCATTTTCATACAGCTGTTGCCATGGGGGGGGGAGTTGTTGCATCACGGGGCTGAAGGATCTCAGTTCCCCAACCAGAGACTGAACCCAGGCCACAGAAGTGAAAGCCCAGAATCCTAACCACATGGCCACCAGGGAACTCCCCAACCTATTTTAAATTTCTTCCTTGTCAACACAGAAGCCTTCTTTGCCAAATGCATATTTTGTCAGTCTATAAACCTATGGCTGAAACTTGGAGGGTCTGCTACTGCCAATAACTGGGGTGAGACCCTCCTGCAGTTCCAGGCCAACATTCCTAATTCCACTCCAGCCCCCTCGCTCGGCGCTTCTCCTACTGTGGTCTCAAGACCAGCAGCATCAGACCCGCCGGGAAACTGTTAGAGAGGCCACCTCTCCAGTCCGGATGCAGACCTGGGGGACACGCCCAGCAATCTGTGTTGGAACAAGCTCACTACGTGATTCTGACCCAAGTTAATGTTTAAGAACCACTGGCCTAGCCAACTTTCCCACCTCAGTGAAGAGATTGCTTTTCAGACTTAAGGAGTTAAGGACTAATAGTTCAGAGCAGAGATTGCAAAATTTTTCACATAAACGGCTAAATATTAAACACCTTAGGCTCTATGGGCCAAGAGGCAAAATCAAGGTTATGTAGACGTTTACGTAACCCCTTAAAATGCAACCATTTAAAAAATATAAAACCCTTTCGTAGTTGGTAGGCTGTGCAAAAGCAGATGGTGAGTCACATTTGTTGATCCCTGGTCAAGAGACTGGAATTAGGCAGACTTTCATCACGTCCATTTTTCTGCCTTACCGCTTACTAAGCTACATCCCCAGCATGCAGGCTGCTTCCTGTCTACCTCAGTGGTCTCACCTGCAAAATGGAGATCACAATAGCTCTGACTCCATCAGGCTGTGAGAAGGAATGAAACACTGAATGGACAAAAAAGCCCCAGCGCTCCACTGACCGAGTGCGGGAATAGCCTACCTGCTGCCGGCTGCTTTGTTTTTACTATGGTCTCATCCCTAGTGTTTATACTTCCTCCGACAGATTTGGAATCCAAACTTGCCAGACCTTGTGACACTTTCTAAAATTATCACAAAGTATGATTTTTATTCTTAGGGCAAGGCCCTCCAAAGCAGTTTAAAAGTAGCCACATGAAAAACATTGGGCTGGCCAAAAAGTTTGTTCCGGCTTTTTCTGTATGATGGTAGGAAATACCCAAGTGAACTTTTTAGCCAATCCAATAATACGTTTCCAAAACATCGTTAAGAAACCCAGACTGGTTTCTGTCATCAATTAAATTGTCACATACTGCTCAATTTAATTAAGAGCCAGCTCATTAGGAAAGATCCAAAGAGCCAAGGTTTTGGTGAACTCACGATCTACCCACTGATATGTGAAAGTATCCCTTGGCTTCTGAAGCTGCTCCCGGAGACAGGTCACTTCTCGAGTGATGACTTTAAACACAGAGCTCCCCTCATTCACACAGAAGACCGACAGTATTCAAGAAACTCCATCGCACTGACTCAATTATTGTTTAACTTACTTAGATCACCAATTGGCTAGAATATGCAGAAAGGAGGATGGTCTTTTCATTCATGGCTGATGGGAGTAACACAAAGTGACAGAGCAATTTGGGGGGAGACAAAATATACATTAAAAAATTTAAAATACCCTCTACTACCAGCTCATCTTCTGTGTATTTAATCATAGATAAAAATACACATGCATGAAGATGCATGTACTGAGTCTTATTTTTTCAATGCAGCGTTATTTGTAGCGTACAACTCTGAACAGCTATGTGCTCTATAAATCATGGAATATTTACACGGTGAAATACGACGCAGCCGTTAACAAGGATGGGCACGTTATTTACAGAATGACCTGCAGATCTCTAAGATGGAGTAAAGTGGGGAAAAAAGTAGGTTGTCTAACAATATACATATGTGATGTATGTAATATGAAACTGAGATTATTCTATAAATGTAAAAGCACAGTGTATGCACAAAACTCACATTTGTTTTCCAGAGGGGTCTGGAATTAGGAAAGGTTGGCCAAGTGTGTTTCTGTATTATTAGATTTCCTTAAACTGCAATATAAAGAGACTGCTTTTTTAACTAAAAAAAAAATTTTAAGGTTAATGCCCTGGCAGAGTAAGATAAAAAATCAAGGAAAGAAATTGAGTCAATGTCGTTTCTACATTCATTCTCCAAAGCAAGAAATTAGGGTCTTCTGTTGCTGATAGCTATACAGATACTGTACCACTATATATTGTTCAATTACTGGTAAAAGAAACAGGTCAGGGCCTAGATTTGGATTGCAGAGGTAGTTCACATTGGGCACTTATTCGACGGGACAGCTCCCAGCTGCATCCTGGGCATTCTTCCAGGTATTTTGGTCTTGTTTGTTGTTTTGTTTTCTTTACGTATTTTTTTAATGACAGATAACCCCAATTCTAAAAGCTCTCCTTAAGCCTTAGTGCCCAAATCATTCCAGAATGTCAACAGGCTGTAAGTACTGAATCCTGTCTGCATTAGAGAGGATCACAGTCTGCACTTTCTGGCCATCCCTCGCCAGACAGGAGTGGGGAAGACACCAAGGGACTCGCTCCTTGACAACTTACCTGTCCCTCGGGGCACATACAAACAATGGGAAGTGAAAGGCAGAGTGAGAGGTGCAACATCTTGGGATGCAAAGATATGCTTGTGTATTGCTACAATCTTGCCGGGCACTTCCAGAAAGGGCAAAAGACAAGGGCAGAGAGAGGAGTGCAGGCAGGATGAGAGACGAATGCCCCAACCAGGGCTCCTCAAATACATGGGGCACCACACAGCCTCTGCTCAACCACCAGTCGTCACCAAGACTGGCAAATGCGGAACACCACCATTCATTAACCCAGCTGTCATTCAACAGTAATGACGTCAAGTTCCTCCTCTAGGCAGTAAAAGAAATGGAGCAGCCTATGATAGCATCTTTACCTGCCCCTGGTAGAAGAAGATAAAATTAGGACCACTGGCAACCTTCCATAACCCTAAATCTATTCAACATAAACAACTCCTCTTTGTTCTATGTCCATGTTCCTCCTACTTATCTGATGACATCTTTTCCTTTATGCAACAACAGTGACAGTAAATAGTAACATTCTTTTTCCCTTTAAACATTCTTCATGAACTAACAAAAACTAGCCCTCCAATTTTATCTTAAACTGGTCCACAAAATCCAAAGCCAGAAACCAAATAGCATCCTTGAACAAAGAGAGACTAAAGAAAGAATCAATCTACCTATGCACTTCCCAACCTCCGACTCCCTCCCCCAACAACCAAAACCCATCAGATACTGCTACTTCACTCCTGAGTTTCCAAGTGCTTTCTCAGTAGTGTTATTTCCACCTATTCTTCACGCCTATCACAGGCATCCTCACCAACTCCAAGCCCCAGGTGTCCCAGACACTTCGATACCTCTGGGGTGCATGGTGGTTAACAGGTGAGAAAATAACATCCAGGGCTTGTGTCTCAGCCACCCAAAGTCCTTCCTGTATCTGTCAGCTAAGCTCACCCGCTGCCTGGCACCTATGCCCACACCCCCAACAGGTTAGCACTCTCGGCAGAGCTGCCTGGCTTTATCGTGATTTAAGAGGTCTGCTGTGATCCAGGACCACAGGGACAGAGCCTGCTAGCAGGAGGCCGGAGCAGGTTGCAAAAACCGTCACATCACAGCAGCCAGGGGCAGGCATCAGGCAATAGCTACTGTTCTCCAAGAGACAGGTGGGTGTTAATCCCACCTGAACAAATGTGGCTCCTCTCATAGAGCGCATCAATAATTCAGTAAGCAGGGTACAGACTTTCGTGACCTGGTCTTTGTTAGCTTTTTGTTTTTGTTTCCATCAAGAGGGCACCAGGTAAGCAATTACGGCTTATTCAAAGGAGTTTTTCTTTAAAAGGACCGTCACTAAGAGTTTTTCCATAGCATTTAGAAAATTGAATTTAACAGAAGACCAGTGGTTCTCAAAGGAGGGGAGGCACTCACTCCACAAAGGCATCTAGCAGTGCCTAGAGACATTCTGGGTTGCTACAAGTGGAAGAATCTAGTGGGTAGAGGCCAAAGACGCTGCTAAACATTCTAGTACGCACAGGACAGGGGCGCAAAACAAGGATATGGTCCAAAGTGTCAAACAAGAAAATACCAAGCCTAGATCCCCCAGCATCAACTCATTTAAAGCCCCAACAATCCTCAAGGGTGTGTACAGTTACTAAACTGTTTTCTACGATGAACAAACTGAGGCACAGAGAGGGTTAAATAACTGGCCCACGAAGATCCAAGATGCCAGTGTGGTCTACCTGTGTCTACCTCCAGAACCTGCACTCTTCACCACTGCATTACCTGGCCTCCCAGACAACCAATTTTGCTTCTCCTCTCCAGCAGTCATTCACCAAGTCAGGTCCTGTCCCCTCACTGGAAATCCTAGGAGGGCAGGGCTGGAGTCTGGCTTATTCACTTCTGCATCCTCCCAGCACAAGGCTGCCTCAGAGTGGCAGTCCTCAAAGATGTTACTTAACGTAGTACCAACCGTGCCAACCGTGCGTGCGGCTCGCTTTGGATACTGGGTGACTAGGAAGTATCATTTTCATTTTGGTTACGATAGTATATCTCGGCATCCAGACAATAAACCTGATGCGAAAACAAGATTTCTCCTTCAAAATGCAGAGAGGTGAACTTCCATCTACTATTAGAATTGGAAATATCCTTTCTAATCAAGCAATCTTGAGCAAATACCCACGAACAAGCGCGTATGAAATTTGACAGAACTCTGCATTTGTTTTTCAAAGGAGAGAGTCACCCTTCCGATTACCAAAGGGATCTGAAACACCAAGGCAAGATTAAGAACCCTACCCGTCCGATTTTAAAAAGGAGCAAATTAAGGGCTGAGAAAACGGCTCTCCCAAAGCCACACGACCAGCTGGCAAAAGGGGAGCATGGGAAAGGTGATGCCAACTCTCCCAGCCTGTGGAAGGTCTTAGAAAGACTCACTCAACCTTCAGTACCAAGGCTTAATATTAAAGTCATAATAGAAAAAGTGTCAGCCTAGTTAAACATAGTTACTCTCAACCCCAATCTTGTGGAATCTGACATTATTACAACTGAAACGTCTTCACCACCTTTCAAGCAAGCAATACTGATAAAATGCCTTCCTCTAGTGTGCCTTATTTATTTTACAAAAAGGCACCAGTCTGAAAACAAACTGAAAATGATGGATCGTTTCATGGTCTGGCACGTGTATAAGTGGGGCAAACACACGTTGCTAAGAAACACCTGTGCTGTTGTGACCTACAATAAGAAACAGAGGTTTGGTCTTTGTCCCAGTTCCTGACACTAAGCTCTAAAACCCTTGGAATTTCCTAAGCTGTAAAGATGAAAGGAGTGTTATTGTTATTCATAACAAGGCCCTTTCAACCACACCTGAGTTTATGTTAATGCGGTGACTTTTAGTAAGCCTCAAAAATAAAATCCCAAAAGGAGGAGGTTCAGAGAGCTTTCAGGTTCGTGAACCACGAAGCATCCAAGTGCAAGGAGGGTAACACACCCCAAAGCTCCACAGCTTGGGATCCTTCCAGACCTCACCCTATGTCTCTTGATCTGGCTGTTCATTTATATCTTTATTCATCCTTTGTAATAAGCCACTAATCTAGTAAGTAAACGCTCTTCCCAAATTCTGTGAGCCACTCTAGCAAATGATGAACTCTGAGGAAGGGGCTGTGTGTACCTCCATTTTGTAGCCAAGTCGGACAGAAGTTCTGGGTAACCTGGGGACGGACCCACTAGGCAACTGTCTTCTGATGTGTGTGTGCCTGGCGGGGGCAGGGGGACCCCTCTTGTGGGACGAAGCCCTGAACCTGCGGGATCTGATGTTATCTCCAGGCAGGCTGGGTTAAATCCTAGGACACGCAGTTAGTGTCTGCAGAAAATGGGAGAAATTGCTTAGTGGGGAAAAATTCCCACGTCTGTTGTCAGAGTGTTCTGGGATTGTGGTAGTAGCACAGGGGAGAAAAGGAAACAGACTTCTGTCTTCTCAATCTCGAAGGACCAGCCCACTGAGCGTTCACCAAAACAACCAGAATTGCATCAGCTGAGGGCATTTTTAAACTATGCGCAGCAGCAAAAGGCAGTGGTTACAGTGCCAAGAGTCTGAGGATAAAGGACCAAGGATCAAATCCAAGCTCTGCACCCACCTTATGATTCCTTAAGGTAGGAACCCAAGGGAAGTGCCTACAAATGTGCACCAACGGGCATATACAAGAATGTTCTTTACGATTGATTCCTAAAAGTCCCAAACTGCAAAGAACCCAAAGATCTACCAAAAGGAAAGAAGGTCAACTGTGGTGTATGCATATATTCAATGAAAACTACTAAAGAACAAAGTACCCCACACAACATGAATGCATCTCAGACATTATATTAAGCAAAAGAAGTCAGACACCAAAGAGGACATACTGTGTGGTTCCATTTGTCTGCAGTTCTAGAACAGGCAAATGTATCTGTGGTGAGTGGAATCACATTAGTGGTTACTTTGCTGCAGGTGGGAAGGACTTCCCACACTGGTGTGTCTGGGAAGCTGGAAATGGTCTGTATCTTATCTGGACGGTGATCACTTAGGTGAAAATGGTAACTCACCTATATAAATATCCAGCCACACACTTAAAATGTGTGCACATGCATTAAACATTATAATTAATATTTAATATTTATTTTCTATATTACATTATATAATACAGTGTTCACAATATTTAATATTAAATATGATTAATATTAATTAATGTCATATATTTATGTATAAATTAATTTGCATATTAGTTTGTTCTAACTCCATTACCAAAATAACTTTTGTTTAAAGAAAAGTAAAAAGGAATCTAACTCTGTCACTTATTATCTGAGCTATTAAAGGCGAGATACTTAACTTGCTGGGTGGGCCTCAAATTCCCCATCTCTAAAATGGGGATAACATTTTAGAACCCCTGCTCTCCTCAAGTGGTGGTAAAATTGTGAACAGGGTAAGGACAGGTGAAATCTTAGCAGGATGCCTCGGAACACACAGAATGCTATCATTTACAATGATGATAACAATTCTTAAAGACGTTTCGGCACTTATTTCTCATCATTAATATACTGTAGAGGTGAAAATTAGCCACTGAATGTGGGCTTTAGTTTTTCTTTAACCCCCACCTTTTGGCTCACAAAAGCCCCATAAAAATAGAATACATATATTATTATGATAATTACATGCAACTAGAGATGCAACATAAATAAGAAAATGTGACCTAGGCCACCTCCAACTCAGACCCTACCAGAGATCTGAAAATGAAACAGCGCTCTTCCAACTGCATTCCCTGTCCTGCATCCAAGGTGCTACTGAGTTGTCAGATACCTTGTTAGCAGTGGGTGCAAATGTGAGAAGTCTCACGCTGCTATTCTGCATGTTCTGACAAGACCACGAGGAAAGGCAGTCCCCGAAGAATCAGATTGCCCAGCACGCAGCCTGATTAATCACCAGAGGAAAAAGCCCATATGGTGTGATGGTGGAGGGAGCCTTGAACACACAGGGAGAAACATGCAACCGGCAGTAAACAGACCAAGGGGCAAGCAAGCGGGGATGGGGGCAGAGGGACTAGCAACCTAAATCTCCCACTACATGTTTCCAGAAAACCAGGCGCCCTGCCCTCCTAGACTGTTTTCACTCCGTTGCTAGTTGCTGGGGATCCTTCTTTGGCAGGCCCTTTTGACCTGAATGGAGGCAAAGCTTACAGCTGCAGCTTTAGGATGCGCCTGTGTTTCTACCAGAGCTGTTAGAATGTTTCACATATATTTCCTGGGGAGTATAAAAGCATGCAGTTTAAGATGCCCACAGGCGGGGCTTCCTAGGTGGCACAGTGGTTAAGAATCTGCCTGCCAATGCAGGGGACACAGGTTCAATCCCTGCTCCAGGAGGATCCCACATGCCGCGGAGCAACTAAGCCCGTGCACTACAATTATTGAGCCTGTGCTTTAGAGCCCGTGAGCCACAACTATTGAGCTCATGTGCTGCAACTACTGAAGCCCACGTGCCTAGAGCCTGCACTCCACAACAAGAGAAGCATGGCAATGAGGAGCCCACGCACCACAACGAAGAGTAGCCCCCACTCACTGCAACTAAAAACAGAAAAGCCCGCGCATAGCAAAAAAGACCCAACACAGCCAATAAATTTAATTAATTAATTAATTTTAAAAAAAAGATTCACAGAGGGAAAGAGGAATACAAGGAACAGATTTAAGAAATGAGGAAGGGGAGATGACACAGAATGAAAGTGACACAACTAAACACGTGTTTGAGAAAATGAGGATATTTAACCTTCCACATTCAGAAGAGAAAACCCAAAATGAGAACACTGTGGAATACAGGTTTTGTTGCCCAATACCCCCCCCCCTTTTTTGGAAATAGCCCTAGAGTTCAACCTCCAAAGCCAGTCAAGTTCACCATCTCCCAAATACATAGTCATATTCTCACCCAAGTATCACTGCTTATCACGGTAAATTACACAGAAATATGTTATAATGGGTAATAAAAGTAGGCAACCAGGGAATTCATTGAGCCCAATTGAGTTATAAATTCCCCTTACAGTTAAGCTAAATATAAAGAAAAGGTAATTAGGTACAAGTTTTCAGCCCTGTGCTGAATTACTTTTAATAATCATTTCTATCTAGTCAGAGCCACAAGAAGCTTCGCTGTTGAACATTCTCAGCTTACTTGCAGTTTTATTCCCAATCTACATAGGCTCACAGATATCTATGAATCAAGCACACTCTGGATAAAGTAATTTTGCCTTTATAAGGAAAATCTCACATATACAGGATTATTTTAAGATCTCACAGAATGGTTTTAGCAATGCATGGGTCAACTTATTTCTTAGTTCAAAAGTCAAGTTTATCGACCTAAAAAAAAAAATGCACACAACGTTGAGAACTGTGAGTCAAGTTTTATTTGGGGCAAAATGAGGGCTGCAGCCCGGGAGACAGCATTTCAGACAGTTCTGAGAAACTGCTCCAAAGAGGCAGGGGGGAAGGTCAGTATATATGTGATTTTGGTGAAGGGGGAATACATACAAACAAGCACATATTTTTTTGCAGAAGGTTTCTGCTATTCATGAGGAGTAATCATCACCATGAAGGATTTCAGTGCTTTTCTAGATACGAGGAGATAAAAGCAGTGGGCTCATACATTCGGCTCATGAAAACATCTAACAATCTGAAGACCTGTTCTGCCAGTTTTTCCCAGAGCACAGAGGGCCACATTTCTGCTCTCCACCCTGAACTCCTTTTTGGGGGGGGGGGGGGCGGGGCGGGGAGAGGGCTGAAAATTAGCAGCTGCAGCAGCACGTGATTTAATCCTTGTAGAGGTAGATGGCGAGTGCCAATTTGTTCTTGACAAGTCTTACCAGCACATGGAAATCCTTGAGTAGTAGGTGGTGCAGAGAGAAATAACAGGTATGAAAACTCTCAAGGTTTTCCAAGCCACCTGTTCACTAAAAAAGGATCAAATCCAAGAGGACCATGAGAAACAGTCTCCTCCCCAAAGAATCCAGAGTTCCAGGTATCTTTGCCCTAGAGTTCAAGGGCCCTCAACACTGAAGTAGAAAAACTTGTTTGTGAAAATCCTGAAAAGTAATTTCAAAAGCAGCCATTCTAGGGTCGAGTCTCCTGTTGTATTGAACCTTATTTTCCTGGTGCTTTTCGGGTGTTTAGGTTTTATGCAAATCATTCTTTGAGGCTTCTTTGTCATGGGAGGCATTTTCCTGTCCTGAAGCTCCCGTCTTTTGTTCCTCTTTACGCCAATGAATGCAGACTATCTCCTGGCTTTTGTTTCTCTACAGTAGTAGAATTCTATTGTGATGAAGCAGCAGACAGTTTAAGCTAAGGTGACAATCATTTGAGAAAATAAAGCAAACCCGTTTTCATCAACTCCTACCACAAGACTAAATATGCTTTCTGTGGCAGGAGGAAGGGAAAAACACTGCTATCTTCACTTCTAGCTCAGAATAAGATAACAAAGAAACTTGGAAAGAATAGCAAAAAGCAGCTGGCATTTCTAAAGTAAAAACTAACTGAATTCCTCTTAATGATGTCAACAGAATGAGGATTCTCAAAGTGTCCTTTGAGGAACAAAGGGGGTCTCAAAATGGTCCCCTGGGGTCCCCAAGATACTTTCAGGAGATAGACTGAGAGCTTCCCAGAAACTGTAAGGCTTGGAACCTCACAACAGACTGACTGCAAAAGCTGTTATGGAAATCCAGCTGTTTTCTATTGAGCCAGACATTAAAGAGATTTGCAAAAATGTAAAGCAATACCGCTCTTCCCACCAACATTTCTTGCTTTGGAAAATAGTTGCTTTTCATAAAATATTATGTTAACATGCAATGGTTTTATTGGTGTTATTTTCTTGACTTAATAGTTTTTAAATAGCTCGGCTTAAAATTTTAATACAGTAAATATCAACAGATACAGCCCACATAAACAAAAGCTCTTGGGGTCCTCCTTAATTTTTAAGAATGTAAAGGACACCTGAGTTTAAAAGGCTTGAGAATTACTACTACATCCCATGGGCCAAACCTAATCTGCCTGTTTCTGTAAGTGAGGTTTTACTGGCACACAGATCGCACACAGATATATATTGTATTTGAGCCAAATCCAGCCCATTTTCATAACTGTTTCATAAATGTTCTTATGAATAAAATTTTACTAGGACGTAGTCACACCCATTTATTTACGTATCATCTATGGCTGCTTCCCCGCTGCAAGGGCAGAGTCAAGTAGTTGTGACCAAGACACGATGGCCCACAAAGCCTAAAATATTCACCATCTGGCCCTTTACCGAAAAAGAAGATGATGATGGTAGCTGATCAATCTTAACTGGCCATTTCCCATGTGCCAAGCCCTGTATCATGACCACTTCACACGGGTCAAATCAGTCCTCCCAGTAACTCCACGAAGGCAGCCCTGTCACATCCCCACTGAACAGATGAAACATTTAAAGCTCAAAGTTGAAGGGACTTTCAGATCACAAGGCTGTATCAGTGGAGCAGGCAGTATTCAAAACCAGGTGTGAGTCCAAGATCAACCATGACCCAACTGAAGCATGAAAAATAAACATGCTAACTTTTCAAAACACTCTCTGGGAAAAAAAAAGATAAAAAACCTTCTTGCACGCTGCCCTACACTGGCAAAAGCCAGAAGAAGGTATTTTTCCATTGAAGAGAGTACAGGATGCCAGTCAGGCTTCCTAGCTAGTGTACACATACAAGGAAGAGTCTTCATGCAACTGGGAATGAAATCAGTATTGCAAAAGAGGGCTCCTATAACAGAACCAGGAGGCCACTGAGGACGCCTGATTTACGCATGTCTTAGCCTGGATGGAAACAACTTTGACCACGTACTGTCTTAACGCAGGCATCCAGAACATCTGCCCAATGTTCTAGAAACTCAAAGTAATTACTGGACCCTTACCCTAAAATAACTCCTGACAGCCCATCTACTTTTCACACCCTTGCCCTAAAATAACTCCTGACAGCGTGTCCCTTAAGGAAAAATATTTCCTTTCTTGCATCAAGGTCAATCATAATTCTTGCCAGACAATTTTAACAACACTGTGGCAATGCCTTTATAACTCTTTGCTTTATGACAAAAGTCTTTATGACTCTTTCCCTTCCCCAGAACACTCTTTTGATTTTACCCAAACCTGTGTCTCTGCAATTCCTCAGACACCCCAATAAAACTCTTCTTATTTTCAGCCTTCTGCGTTTCTTGGTCGACATAACCCATCAGCGAGAGAGCCTCATAAAACCAAGGATGGGTTCACATTAGAAATGATCGTGTGCTTTTTTGTACATCAATTACACCCCAATGAAGTTAGAATGAGGAGGAGGAGAAGATCACAGCAGTAATGATAACAGGAATCCTCTTACCCTTCCTGATCTCAGAGGAAAAGCTTTAACCCTGGCCTTGAATATGATGTTGGTAGTACATATTTGGTAGGTATCACTTAGCAGGTTAATAAATACTTCTTTCTACTGCTATAAAAAGGAAAAGAAGAAGAAGAAGAAGAAAGAGAAAAAAGAAATGAGCATGTGGTTAGAGTTTTTTAAATGGCTATGCACTTAAGATGTCAATTTGTGGCCCTTTACAATAGTAACAACAACAGATACCCAGCATGACCCCAGAAGTATCGTGGCGGGGGGGGGGGGGGGGGGGGGGGGGTTCTACACCATGAGTAGAGCCATGTGATGAGGCTTGCTCTCCCAAGACCCAAAGTCTTAGTTTAAAGAATCTGTGTTTATATTCCAATTAACTCAACCCCACGTTGCCGGGGCAACAGAATGCTCTCAAAACATTCCCTTAAATCCGTCTCCCACTCTCTTGCCAAAATAATACTCATTCACTCATTTTCTCTACCATTTTTAAACCAGGAATGTATGTATTTAAAATTAGTGTATATTTACTATAACAGAGTTTTATTAATCTCAAAACTGATAGACTCTGCATATCATATAATCAACAGCACCTCTAATTACAGTTATTGTGGACGTAGTAAAAACAATACAATTAAAACAAACAAACAGGAAAGTACTTTCTGAGGTCTGCCTTTGTAACCCAGAACAAGCCATAACCATCCTGGCTGTAGAATTCATGACATCTTTAATAGAAATGTCTGACTTTTAAAAAATTTCCTGACTGATTCAAAGTCAAAAAACAAAAATGAGACCAAAAAATCAAATCAAACCAAACTGTAAAATCTGATGAATGCTTCAAATGCAGGGGGTACACGGGGCCCCACAAAGCACTGGCTTTCAGAGATGACAAAGGAACAGAGAGATCCTTTGGTCAGAGGCACTCCTTCTCAAAGGAAGAAAATTGAGACCCAGAAACTAAATGAAACAGCAGAGCCTTTGGATATAACTGCCCACCCAGTGCAATGCTTTTAAGACATCAGGGAGCCTCATACCAATTGCAGGGCTTTTTAGTTTCAAATTGTGAAAAACCGAAGTACTCTGCACAAAAAATCCAAATACTTCCAAAGAGTAGACAGTGAAAAGTAGGGGACCCTCCCCACTCCTCAATATTTCTTTCACATCCTTTCAAAGACTCTGTGTAAGACAGAGAGAGACAGACACAGAGACAGAGGGAACCAGAAAGTTTCTCTCTCCTAACCCTCCCTGGGAAATAAACAGAGTATCATACCAATCCTACACACAGCCTTTTTTCACTCAATACCTACAACAGATGAGAAATCGTTCTAAATCAATACATACGTTGTTACCTCTCTCTTTGAAACAGCTACGCATAGCACTCTATTATACAAATACGTCACAAGGAATAATTCCAATTATGTCCATTCGGGTTGTTTCAAGTTTCATGCCATCCCAATAATTGCTGTGTTTACTAACAATCACATAAACCTTGGTACAGATGTACAAGTTTCTCCACAGGATAAACTCCTGTAAGCGAGAACATGGCGTCGAAAGGTATGTGTATTTTCACTTTCTGTGGAAGCTTACAGATTGCCTTTCAAAGATTTCTGAACCAAATATGTATTTCTGTTGGCACGTTGTAGGCCAGTAGTAGGTAGATGGTAGAATACAGTTGACCCTTAAACACAGGTTCAAACTGCATGGGTCCAATTCTATGGGAATTTTTTTCAATAGTAAATACTACAGTGTTACATGATCTATGGTTGGTTGAATCCACAAATGAGGAGGGGTGGATAGAGAACTGTGTATACATAGGGCCAACTTTAAAGTTATACGCGGATGTTCCACCAGATGGGGGTCAGTACCCCATCCCCTGCAGTGTTTAAGGGTCAACTGTACTTTTAATCCATACTCCTACTAATTTAATGTTATCAAGCATGTTGATCTTTGCCATTCAACATAAGATATATAATGTTATCTCACTATAGCTTTAATATGTAAGGGACTTTTTAAAAACCTATACCTATATTGGCCCTTACTAGCTGTAATTTTTCCCCCTAAATATTAAAGACCAAGGCAATAAAAAAAAATAACATGGTAAGCAGCTTTGGCCCTTTTTGTTAACCAAAACATGTGGATTATTTACCGCATGTACTGCATTGGAGCAAAATCCTTGGTACCTTTCAAATCTAGGGCTTCTTAACCCATCTGGTCAATTCTGGATCAGAAAAGATAAGAAAAAGTGAAATCAGAGAAAATAGAGTTGGAATGAATGGGTGTAACCAGTCATCAGAAAGATGTGGGTAGATACATGTAGGTGGGGGGGTAGGGGGTGTGTGTGTGTGTGTGTGTGTGTGTGTGTGTGTGTGTGTGTGTAATGGATCACTGAATTGAGGTTGGCTCAAGATAAAGTATAAACACCCTACCTTCTTTCTGCTTCATTTTTTTCTCTCCAGCTTTTAACGCATTCTAAGAAGTGTTCATATTAATTACTGAAAGCAATATTTATGTGATTGGACTGGATTAAAAGGTATAATAATATGGTTAAACAGTATGGTAGGATTCAACTCAAGTGGAAAGGAAGAAAACTCTCTCATTCCTTTTAAATATCTAGTTTGGAGAGGAAGAGACTGGGAAACGCCAGCTACCAAATCAGTAGAGGCTAGAGTAAGGAACACGGAAAATTATATTTACCAGCAGTTCTTCTTTTATTTCAGCTTTACTGAGGTATAACCGACATATAAAATTACGAGATATTTAAAGTGTACATCATGGTGATTTTATGCACATATACCTTATGAAATGATTCCCCCAACCAGTTAATTAATACATCCATCAAGTCATGTATTTATTTGTGTGTATGAGAGAGAGACAGAAAAAGAGAAAACATGAAAGTTCCACTCTCTTAGAAAATTTCAAGTATACAACAGTGTTATCAACTATAGTCACCACGTTTTTACACAAGTCCTCACACTTTATTCATCTTAGAGCTGAAAGTCTGTATCCTTTTACCAGCCTCTCCCTAGGTGCTAGCCTTTAAGATTCCCAAGGCCCCACATGAATTGGCCTCTTGCCAAATAACCCAGTTTCATCTCTGTTACATTCTCAGCCAGGCCCAACTTAACTGGCACTTTTACGTTCACATGCCTAAACACATGCTGTTCCTTCCACCCCAAATGCTGTTCCCTCTCTCTTAAAATGCCACTGGTTGACCTTCAAGCCCAACTGGGTCATTTCCTACTCAATTCAAACTCCACATACTTTTTAACATCTTGACTCTGTTAGCTCCTCTCCACACAGGAGCCCAAATAGAGTTCGATTTCACGGTGTCTTCCCCCTCTCCCTTCCCAACCCCAACACAGACCTTTGTTCTGTAGCAGATTACACCACTGTCTCTCTTCTTGGGGTATTTTAGCACACCTTTCTAGGGCAAGGTCTCGACCTTTTTTTGGTATTCATTAGCACTAAATCCAGCCACCTAATGGGAAGAAAATGTCTGCTCCATCTACTGGATCCTGGCTAACAGACAATACGGATATGAATGTATATTCACTCACAACACATTACCTGGGCATGTCACCATAAGAGTTCGGAATACATTAGCAAAAAAGGAATACACTGCCAAGTTTAAGGACACCTCAGGGGTAATAAGTAGGAGTATTTGAATATTCCCTTACATAAAATATATTATTTCCCATCACAAAACCTAATGGAAACATAAAAATCATTTATTCTAACAAGTTCTGGACAGGTATTAACTTCAGAATTTCTCATATATTAATCATTTCTACATCTTGCTAAATAGCTGGACATTAATGGGATGCCTACCTCTCCATAAAACTGAATTGTCTAATGTAACGAATGAGCAAATTGCATTTTTAATATTCTTTCACTGTTCATCTTTTTTTCATTTTTATTCCAAGGAATAGCAACCAATTAATAAAAATTCTTAGTCTCACATCATATCCTATTGCTATAAAAACAATTGTTAATAAAAGGGCTGTGAAGATACTGAATAAAATGTACAACATATTAAAACGTTTTACATGTGCGCACACAGAAGGAGGCAACTTTTGCCAGGAATTTTTCACTTCTGATCATTTCCACAGTATAATATGTAGTAATAGCAGCTAACAGCTATCAAACAACATTGCCACAAACTGCAGTTAGGGCACTGTTGTAGACTACTTCACTTAATACTCACATCAACTTATGGAGTTAAGTGATTTTTTAAATCACATTTCATAGCTGAAAACCTGCAGCTGAAGCTTAATACGAGGATGTATTACTACCAAGTTGTACAAGGGAGACTTGAACGGTGATTTGTCTACATCCACAGGGCATGCTCTTCACCGCCACCTGAATCTCAACTCCATGTGTCTTACAAATGGACAGTTTTCTATGTTTTCAATATTTTAAAATGTTATTTGCGACATGTACAGCACAGAACTCTTCATCAAACCATTAATTGGCACCACATACACCGAAGGGCAGCTGAAGCCTTAAAGAGAAGATGCTAGATGTGAGCAGAAGAAAATTTCTTATTTATCATATATTATTCACAGTTTAGCATTAGGATGTACAAAAAAGGAAGAAAAAAAAAGTAAATACAGCATGGAATGCTCATTCTTCATCCTACTCACCTTATGTAGTCTCCATAACCCATAATGTATTTATCTCAAGCTGCATATGAAGTAACATCCCTTTTCTGTCCCCCATAAGTAAATTCTTTACGAGTCAGGGTTCAAACATTACTCCTCATTACTTAATATGACTCCACTATATCTCCCAGATCTTAGGAAAGCCCCATCTACCCTTCAAGGTATTAAAATTACCCTGAATACTTGATGCTATATCTGCTCTTGGTGGGAACACAAACGATGACCTAAGGCAAAGTACTGACTGTATTAGTCTTGTTGAGATACTTTCCAGAATTTATATCTCCTTAATGTATAAATATATCCTCACTGCACAAAATTAGGACAACGCATAGGTCCAAACGAAGCATGCTGGTCACCCTTCGTTCCCTTCTACCCAATGCTCCTCCATGCCCCTGAAGCAACACAGTTCAGTTTATGGCTTTTTAAGCCATTTTTCTAAGTGATTACAAATACATAAACAGAAATACACATACATACGTAACAGGGAAGAGTCAAATCAGACTACATATTGTTTCTTTTACTTTAACCTTTGCTTCCCGTTGCTTTTGTTCACTAAAAGGATACTGTCTATACAAAATGGCCTGCCTCAGGGAACCCTGCCCCTCTACCTGAATGTTAAACCAAAGTGCCTTTGTTCAGGGAAACATCCGGACCCTGTCCCACCTGCAGATGGCTACAAGAAAGAAGAAATTTAACACATGCCCTCCTTGAGGCTGGCCACTCCAGGTGATATTTGCAAAATTTATGGCCTTTTTATACTTTACTTCCTCATCTCCTTCCCATCTGTGCTATGAAAGAAACTGGCATCCAAACCCCAATAAGATGTTTATTTTGAGACTGCAGTCTCCCATCTTCTTGGTCTGCTGGCTTTCAGAATAAAGTCGTATTCCTTGCCTCAACACCTTGTCTCCAATTTACTGGCCTGTCTTGCGGCGAGCAGAGCGAGCTTGGGCTCGGTAACACACATATAGGCTGGTCCTTACACTCCTTTAAAATACACAAATAGGATTACACTCCATATTGTTCCACAACTTGCTTTTGTCACCCAACAATATATTAAACATTTTTCCATGTCAGTATACACAGACTAATGTCATTTGAAAGTGCATAACAGTCCACATTTTCAGTGTCCCATATTTTATTTAACCATTCCTCTATTGAAAAATAAAGTGATTTTATTTTATCTATGTAAAAACACAGCAATTCTCTACAAAAATCAATCAGCCTCTAAGCAGTTTCATCTAAGAGAGGTAAAAAAAAACTCACGTGGCTTTTGAGGAAGATGGTACTGAAATCTAAAACTACTAGGCACTGAGTTAATTTCCTTAAAAAAAAAAAGAGGCACTTTCTAGCAAAAACCTGACACAAGCTGAAAAGCCAACAGAGGGTTGTTGTTATTCAAAGAGCTTTGTTTCTGGTCAAATACTTAGAAGGGCATTTCAAAGAAAACAGGAGTCAACTACCAGAAATCATTTGAGTGAATGATTTTCTCTTAGGATGTGTAAACTATAAATGGCACAAGGCTGGCCTTAATGTGTGGTGATGAGGAGGAAGGATAAATTCATCCCTTCGTGGACCCGCAGAGTAAAAACACACTGAGTGGTTTAGGCTCCCAGGCTTTCTCTGGTTTTGTCTGTGTTTGTTCAACCCGCCTTCCACTCTTTTGCACATTTCCTCCACTTTGCATGTATCAGATGTCCAAGAGATGGAAAACAAGGTCCTGCAACAGCTGTTGTATGTTACACACGTCCCCATCAAGCAAGGGACAATTAAGCAATTGCCTCTTGTCCCCGAGAGAGAACAGGTTCATGAGTTACCCTGAAACAAACACTCAGAAAGGACTCTGCGGCTTTGTGGGTCTCTGCCATCTCACATTCTCTTCCTTCTTGGGTTTAGCGGCCTTGAGGAACCAAGGAGGCCTTGTACTTACAAAAATTGACAGCAACCACCCAAAGCACCACACGTGCACTCAAAGCCAGGTACAAACAATAAGAGCTGCTGAAGTTGTCACAACAGGTGAAATCCACTGCCTGATTGGGGCTGATGCCAGAACAAAGCCTGGCAAAGCTCTCCCCCATCACGTAACCCAGGGGAGGCCTTGGACAGTGCCCAGGGAAAGAGGGGAAACATGCAGGCAGAACAATCACAATTGTACTGGGAATTGTTAGAAGGTACACCCCTTGCCTGGCTGATGATCCTTCCGTTAATGTGCTTCCATTCCAAAGCATTTGAGACAAACACTAACTCTACTACCTCCACTGAGTAGTGGAGAGTTTTCAGAACACGAACTGAGATTCCCAAAACCCTTCCAGGATAAAATAAGCAGAAGCTGGTTAAATCCTTAATTTCTCTGATCAAATACTTTCAATGACAGGATAAGCACACTCTGCAATAAGACAGACTTCTATTTGGTCATCACGGTGATTATCATACTAGTTTGCGCTCCCTTTTCTGAAAAAATTATTCACCATCAAGAAATAGACTAGAATTTCTGATGCTACGTTCACCTACTCACACGGAAATGCCCCAGAGAGAGGTAGATCCAATGCAAATCAATGCCTGTAATTCACATTTGCGCCCTTGACACTTCAGCTTTGGCACCTAAATTTCCAAGGATGCTAGAGTGTCAGCATCCTAACACAGAGATCCAGTCTTCCCAGCTGGGCAGTCACATCAGCCTCTCGCCGAGTCTCATTCAATTCCAGCTGCCCTAGAAGAGGCTGATTACCTATTTATTTCAGATGTTTCCCCAAAGCCCCCACCAAAGTGAATTTTATATATACCACAGAGTCTATCTTTTAAGTCAGACCATCATAAATATGCATATAGTTTATTGAAAATCCTTCCAGAGTTTATCTAAGATCCAGTAAACAAACTATCGTGATGTGTGTGTGTGTGTGTGGTGTGTGTACAGGTGTGTGAATGTATATATACAGTTTCAACTGTTTATTAGAGATGATGATAGAGGACAGTTATATGAATCATTTCCCCAAAACAGATACTTCCAATCATCAAATCACTTCTGGCTGGCATTAGGGATCTTTGTTACAGCAGCTCCAAATATGAATTGCAAAATGTTTTCCCCAGGCTAATGGCAAATATAATTTTCAGTCTAGAACATAAAACCCAGAGTGATGGGTTATTACGATAAAAGGAGTCCTCAAACAGGAGTCAGGACGCCTGGGCTGAGGAAGGTCTGATTCTCCAGCATGGGCTCCTTAACCAGTGGCAGGTCCATCGCCAAACCTCCTCAACCTTTGCCCTCTCTGTAAAGTGAAAGGTTACACAGGACGTGTTAGGATATTTCCCCTGATACACTGAGAAGCGAGGTAGGATGGTCCACAAACTCGGCAGGCAAAAGTCAAGGTCAAGCCACCCTCTGATTCTGCTATTGACAAGCCTCACACAAAATAACCTAGAAAAAGAAAGCTGGGATATGGCAATGTTTACCATTTACTAGGCAATGACCCAGAAACAGGAAAAGGACACAGAATTTAAAGTAGCAGCAGACAAGGGCACTCACAATTGAATTTTGCAAACATAAGTGTTAAGTCCTTTGGTATGGAAAACACCAGGGAGGGAGGACGGGACACTGGCTCCTTTCTTTTACTCAGTTGCCCACATCCCTCTCAGTGAGAAGCCAAATTAGAAGGCTCCAATCCACCAAAGAGCTCCAGGACCCAGGGAAACTCTAAGAGTCTTCCCCACAGTGCAGCTAAGCACCGGCAAAGCTTAAGACCGCTTCCACAGCTGGTGGCCTCTGAGTCTCTGCAAAGATGGAGGTGGCCAAGGAAAGGGGGCCTCTGATGAGCTCATGCTTTATCTAATGCTGATTCCTCAATGATCCCCAGCTGGGATGACAAACTCCTGGATACAGAGTCTATGCTGCCACTTGGGGACCTGCTTCCTAGGTTGGTCAGGATACAGCCCTTTTTTGGCCTGAGGTCAGAAAACAATTTTCCAGGGCAACACAAGTCTAAATCCTGGTCTTTGCCTAATCCTCTGTAAATAACACAAATCTGGCTGAAAACCTGGATTACTCTGGGGGAGGCCTCTCTGCTGACAACATCCCCACCTGCAACACCTGACAACCACCTTGATGGGCCCCAGGTAGAGAAGCTGATGTCAGCCACAGCTCAGGAAGGTCAGACGACCTTAGAAGAAGGGACTCAGGGGGGACATCTGCAAACCATGTAATTATCAAGGAGCTGTACTTGAATGACTTCTGCTAAGAAGCAGCTTGCAGAAGCCGGGTACCCAATTTCACTTCTGGAAGCTCGTCTGAGCTTCCCACACCCCTATCAACATAATGGCATGTGATTAAACTGTCTTATTCTGTTAGCCCTTGAGCAGACACGGAAACAAAAAAAGTCATAATCCTACCATAAAGCTGTCATAGTTTGAGAGCTATTTAACAAATTGATTTCCCAAAAAAGGGGCAAGTACTGCTGCATAGAATACACCGCCCCCGCAAATGTTTCTCTAAGTGAATGCAAATTGGCCTCTAAAGAATTTGTCTAATGTGTTAATAAAAAGATTTCTATGACCAGTGAAGCCATAAAGTCCTACTTAAGAAATAATTCACACTTTCCTAACTTCTCATTCTTTTTCATATTTTTGTATAAATAGGAAAGTTAACGATTTCACTTTCTTTTCATTGTCTTCACTTTGGGAGAAAAAAAGTAACATCAACCAGTAACTTGCAAAAGGGTCCCACAAAGAGAACAGACTGGTGGTTGCCAAGGCAGAGGGGGTTTGGGGAGGGATGCAGTGAGAGGTGGGGGTTAGCAGATGTAAGCTTTATATACAGAATGGATGACCAACAAGGTCCTACTGTATAGCACAGCAGTAATTAACACATTATAAATCAACTATACTTTAAATTTTTAAAAATTAAAAACAAACAAACAAATAAAAACAGAAGGGTCCCAAAGCCACATTTAGTAAGGTCAGGCCAAGTCCCCTAATGTCCAGCCCCAGAGTCAGCTTATGGTCTTGATAGACACATCCGACGGTAGACACCCACGCCCTGCCCAGAAGAATCATTAACCATTGTTACATGAATAAATGTTAGCCGTCACTTGAACAGAGCTAACAGACAGTATATGCGCCCTCCACTGCAAACCTGGATCTGTGGGTACCCTGGCAAATGACTACTTTCCAATTTGAGGTGCCACTGAAGGCCCCCCAAAGGAAATTAAGCCAGATAAAGATTTTCAACTGCAACTATTCCCAATATTTCCTCCAAATTTGGTGAAAATCTCCCTGCTGTTTTTCTCTCAACAGGAAATAAAAAGATCTTTCATGTCCACGTAGGTGTTGCCTAACTGGTCAACTTCATATGATCGCTTCTTCTTGGTCCTAACAGTCAATACCTAGTTCATTTTCGGTTAGTTGGTTTTGGCAGATTTCTTCATTGAATTATCTGAATGGATAATACATGGATGTATTTTAAAAGTCAAAGTCAAAGGTACCAAAAGTGGACAGTGGAAACTACCTGTTCTCACATCCTCCAGATACCTCCCAAAGCAACAGCTATTACCAAGATGCTAGTGTCCCAGAAAAAAGTAGTCTAATCTAGATATTGTTGTGCGCCTTGCTTTTTTCCTCCTAATTAACAAGATATCCAGGGAAATACAGATATAGATATTTGGATAAACACGTATCAGTTCATATAGAGTTGCTTCACTGATTGCAACAGCTGCACGCATGCCATTACTTAGCGTACCTGAATTTATTAAAACAGCCCCTATTAATGGGCTGTCAGGTTGTTTCTAATCCTTTCCAAATCCAAAGACTGCTGCGATGAGTAACCCTCACAAAAGTCATTGCACTTGTGGAAGTTCCCCTGCAGGGAGAGGCAGAGCTGCTAGATCAAAGGTCACGTGCATGTATAACTGTGATGGACACACCCTAGTGCTTTCATAGAAGCTGTACCAATTTCAAACCCCCACTAGTGACATCGAAGGTTACCCAAGTACCCACAGCCTCACCAACTATATCCGGCACAGGCCATTTCGAAAAGGCTATTAACCCAGGCACAGAGAACAATGAGAGGTTCAGGGAGCTGGTGTGGACCAAAACCTCCTTCCATTCCTTCCGCTGGCTCGCAACCGCAACTGCTGCAAGGTAGCAGAGCAATCGCAATTATGGGCTTCGAGGGCAGAAAGAGCTGAAGTCCCATATCTGCCACTCCTAGGTTGAGTGACACCCCAGAGACTGAATATCTAAGTTCTCTAAAGCTCAGATTCCTCATTCATAAACTGAACACGCATGCATGCATCCTTCAACAAACAGCTATAAGCTGGTCCCTCCCCGTGCTGGAATGCAGGAAGGATAAATGAGACAACCACAAAGCATGGCCCCCAGGAATGCTGAGCGAATGTTCTCAATGGCTGCATTCCCACTCACAGTCCAACAAGAAGGAAGTCATCCTTCCAAGCCCAAAAGAGAGATCCTGTCAATAAGGGACCTTACACCGTCACAGGCCAGGCTGCTAGGAAATGCCCTCTCTGTGCCCATTCGTGTGCTGGCAACCAGTGAGACAGGCATGGCTCACGCCCTGGTGGGAAAGAGAATGTATACACAATTTTTATTGTTACAGTTGATGATAAAGGAAGGAAACAAGATGGAAAATAAGATGGAAACGGGCCTCCACCATAGGGGTCTTAGTCTAAGCCTTCTGCATCAGTACTCCTGTTCATACATGCCAGCTTCCTGATCTTGCATACTTTCTGCTTCCAAAGATAATTCCTAATTCCTAATTAATAAGTGCGGGCACTTTGCCCACCTCATCACCAGCACTGTCCCATGTAATCATCAAAATCATCTTATGGGGTAGGTAGGCACTCATCTGTTCATGAGAGAGGATGAGAGGGAGGGAGACAGACGGAGAGAATGAAAGAGAGGAGAGAGAGAGAGAAAATTATCTCCCAGAAACCAGACTTGGGTTAAATAATTTGTCCCAGGCTTAGTAAATGGCAGGGAAGGGACTCACACCCAGGTGCCCCTGGTGACATAAGTCATGGCCATCTTCACTGTCCTCTATAGGTTCTTTTTAAAAAATAATAATAATAAATTTATTTATTTATTTATTGGCTGCATTGGGTTTTCATTGCTGCGCGTGGGCTTTCCCTAGTTGTGTCGGAGGGGGCTACTCTTCATTGGGATGTGCGATTTTCTCATTGCGGTGGCTTCTCTTATTGCAGAGCACAGGTTCTGGGAGCACAGGCTTCAGTAGTTGTGGCACACAGGCTCGGTAGCTGCGGCGCACGGGCTTAGTTGCTGCACAGCTTGTGGGATCTTCCTAGATCAGGGCTCGAACCCATGTCCCCTGCATTACCAGGCAGATTCTTAACCTCTGTGCCACCAGGGAAGCCGCTCTATAGGTTCTTTAAAACTGCAAGCTCAACTACTCCAGGAACACTTCTCCCAAAAAACTATAAAACTGAAATCCTCCAGTTCCTGCAATCTCACAGGCAATCTATATTAATCCACATTTGTTGACTCTTGGTTTTGAAACTGTTCTAAGCGATTTCACATGGTCCAGTTTGGGCTCCCACATGAAGCTGTAAACACCCCAAGATCACAGGCCACCACTTTTATGACTCTCCTGGTTCCCACAGCATTTGCTGTGAGACTTCCCACAACAAGAACCAGGTCTGGGAGCTCCTGTCACAGGCTGAGAGAGCCCCTCTGGACTGGGACGTGTTCCCTTGTGTTTCTCCCAATATCACTGGAGTGTGGTAACTACTGGCTCAGAGAAAACCCACACTGAATGGCTGCATTTTTGAAGGACCTTAAATGTTCCAAACAAGATCCTCCAAGAAAAAACTAAATGTACGCTCGCCTTGAAAGAACAGGCAGCCACGCCCCAGAGGACACACGCAGGCACAGACCTGCAGGCTGACAACCGATCGTGGAGAAGAGCTGACCACCGTGTGCTAACGGGGAGACAGCAGGAAAAACAACCCCCCCTCCCCCAACCACACACCCATGTGTGAAACGGGAGAGGTGAGGATGGCCTCACAACATAGAAGGTGACACTTCTGTCTGAGCTACTCTTAAAAATCCAGAAAACATCTCAGGTCACTTCAGGGAACAGGAGAAAACAGTGGCAAGTGGAGGCCTGGCTTTCTCGTGGCTGTTCTGTCTCCGGGGAATGTCACACCAGCGTGGAGCGCAGGACCACATTATACCACGGAGCAGCGTCATCTAAACCACGGATGAAGTTACACGTTTCTAAATGTCACCAATATAACAACACATTCTAATCACAGCCCCAAGATGATAATCACATAATTTCTACTTTGCACAGCAAGGCTATTATTAAATGCCTAGACTCAAATAGGAAGTCTCCCTTATAACTAAATTTACCATGTTTTTAAAATGTGGGTTTATTTGCTCACTTGATGCCAAACTGGAGCCTCAAGTCTCTCCCTGATGTTTTTCAAGACGGCTTCCAAACTTCAAGTGAGGGCTGAGTCCTCAGCAGAGCGAGGGCTCCAAGAGCGTAACTGAATCTAACAGACGGGAGAAGGGAACACTATGTCCTATGAAGAGGAAAACAATTCAGAGGGATTTCCAGTTTAGTTTGGCTACTGAAACCATGGTTTTTTTTTAAAAGACCACAAATTCAAAAGTACTCCTGAGACAGCCAAAGAACCCCAGGGATAAAGGAACTGTTAACTGTCATTTGCAGGAGAATTTGGATGTTGGTTAACCAAAGAGCATGGGAACCACACATTTCCTAAAAGGGAAAAAAAAATATATCCTTGACTTGGAATTGAAAATTACAGTTCCATGGAGAATTGACGACTAATTCTAGGCCAATCCATAGCAACAGCTGTTACCACTGCTTCATTTACATGTAACCCATTCAGAAAACTGTCCTGAGCCTGAGCAACGGATGCCATTTTCATTCTGCTGTGGCCAGAAGCCCCCACCCGGGGTTCCAGGTTGGGGCTGCTGTCAATTACCAGCCCAGCTGTCTGCAGCCATTGTACTTATCTTTACAGCCTGACTTTTGCAACTCAACTTTACAGAAAATAAAAACACCTAGATGGCCCCATAATGACTCACTTTTCAGCCCAGGTGTGACATCCCTGTAATTAGTCAGCAAGACACCTTGAGCTTTGTTAGACCTAAAAACAAATCCATTTATCTGCCATAGAGGAGCTATTCACACCACATGGAAAATTAAGTAAGGGGGCGGGAGCTTTCCACTTAAAGACAATTTGGCTAATAGATCACATGTGTTCAGCTTTGTCTTCCTCTTGCCTTTTTCTGGTCTTAAATTTTATTACCCTGGGGCATTTGCACCAAACAGAATCTTCTTCGTTGCTTAGGAATTAATCCGCCCCTGCTGTTTATTCCTCATTTGAGTCATAATCCTGTTTGTGACATCACAATTAGCCACTTGTGGCGATGATTACAATGTCAGGAACAAAGGATTATGATTTGGAGTTGGAAACGAAACAGCGGGAACAGGAACCACTGGGTAAAGAAGTTCTCTATTCAAATCACCGTACCCGGGAATGAAGAACTGGAGGGTGGGAAAGGAGAGTAAGACGGAAAACTCCCTAATTGGGAGAAATCTACTTTTTGATGGAAGGCTCTAAGAGAAGTAACTGAGCCAGTAGTTTCGCCTGGTGAATAAGTACCAGCTGTACGTTTTCTCACCCTACCACTTATTTTTATGTTGAATAGGACTATCCTGGTGGCACAGTGGTTAAGAATCTGCCTGCCAATGGAGGGGACACAGGTTAGATCCCTGGACTGGGACGATCCCACATGCCTCAGAGCAACTAAATCTGTGTGCCACAACTACTGAACCCATGCACCCTAGAGCCTGTGCTACTCAATAAGAGAAGCCAACGCACCGAGAAGCTCGCACACTGCAACTGAGCAGCCCCCACTCACCACAACTAGAGAAAGCCCGTGCACAGCAAGGAGAGACCCAATGCAGCCAAAAATTTTTAAATAAATGAATAAATAAATAATTTTCTGTTGAATAGTACACAAAGAACTCCTATATATCCTTCACCCATACCATCACTGTCACCATTTAGCTGCACCTGCTTTATTATTCTCCATGTACACATTTTTTTCCTCAACCACTTGAGAATGGGCAGCAGGTATCATACTCCTTCGACCCCCAAGACACTTCAGGGAATTTCTTAAGAATGAGGACGTTCTCTTACATAACTATAGCACAATTATCAATTTCAGGAAATTTAACATTGCCATGATTTAATTCACAGTCCATATTTCAGTTTCAATTATCCCACAAATTTCTTTGATGTCTTTTGTTTTCATTACTAGCTCATCTTCCAATAATCAAAAAAAATGAAACCAACATCTTTTTCAACTCTCCTCAATGGTCAACAAGACCATTAACCCAAAACTCAAGATTTAAAAAACATTTAAACCTGTGGTAAAAAAATCAAAACAGCTACCATTTATTTGGTGCTTACTATGTTCTGATATCAAGCATTTTACATGAATTAGCTCATTTAAGCTGCATTAAAAAAAAAAAAAAGACTCCACAGGGCGGGAGTCCCTATAACCCACATTTTAAAAGAGAGGAGTGAAAAAACATCCCCTGACAATGAAGCATATATTGGAAAATACATCAAGGTGAAACAAACCTAGACTTCTCCCTATGACAAGGTTTCCTCTAAAGGGATGAATTAAAGCTGGTCCTAGCAGGCACTCTGACACAAATAGATTACCGAGATCCAGTCAACCTTCAGGACAAACTAACAGCAGATCAATACTCCACTGTAAATGAAGACTGCAATTAAGAATGCAGATTGCAGGGTCACAGCTGATTGTAATGTTTCAGCATTTGATCATTCCGGAATATTCCAATACATGTCCTGCCCTCGGAGCAAGTTTTATGGTTGGTTGTGCAATGGGCAGCTTCTGTGGCATTATTAACTGCCTATTTAACAGATCCAGGAATGCCATTTATTCTAAATACAGAATAAAGATTTTAAAAGCAAGAAAAGAAGCTTTTCACAAGCTAAAAGCTTTTAGGATGGGAAGGACCTTAAATTGCCTATTTCACAGAGACAGAAATGGCTCCAGGGAAGCTGGGACATTATTACATTTTTTTAGGAGAACATAAAGATACACGATTAACTCAACCTGACTCAAACCCAAAGCTGTTCACCTAAAACTGGTTGTGGAAAGAAACTAAAATTCATGACCTACAAGCCATGACCACATTTGAAAATAATGATTTCTATTTCACTCTTATTCCCCTTTAAACACATCCCATGATGCACTTGATATGTGCCCTGTACAGATGTCCATCACCCAGCAAGTTACAGTATAGACACTGAACACCAGCAAGGTGCCAAAGTTATTCTACTGCATTCTGCATGTCTAGCCCTCCCCACCCAGCACCCTGTACCAGAACCTGATGATCAGAAATAGCCACAGGAAAAGTCTGCTCAACAATGAATCCCATACTAGGGGCTGTGTGTGTATGTGTGTGTGTGTGTGGTTTTTTGAAGGAAAGAATGGAGGACTTTCTTCAAAAGCAGCCAATGGGTCATTACACATTTTTGCCTGCCCTTCCACTTTATTATAAAACTAAATAACTGCTGACATTTTAAAATTAGGATATTTGCCTTAAAATCCAGATTTCTGGTTTCCCATGAGACTCAACTGGAGCAATACCAGGTACACCTCCACCCAGGGCATTGCTGGTGGACAGGAGTGACAGCCACCCCTCCCCATCAAGATGAGGACCCACCTATATACCACATCCTGCCACCTCCCAGCACCCTATTTCACTCACTGCCACTCTTTCCTACGATGACCACATAATTAACTGTCTAAAATGGGATGCTTTTGAGAGTGAAGGGGAGGCCCTGTGAATAATCACACAAGGACAAGCTGGCATTAACGGGACATATGGTCACCCTACTCAGGTTACCCAGTGTTGACTTCGGCTTCAAATGTCTGCAGCAGGTATGTCTTTGTTCTTTTCTAGCCCAAATGCTTTGGTTTGCTGTGTTCATCAGTTTTGCTTTGGGATTCAGAGGCTGGGAAATTGTCATGTCTAATTAGTACATTGCTTAAGGGGACAATTGAAATTGAGAGAGAAAATGTTCCAGTAGCGGGGCAGTCAAGGAAAAGTGGGACAAGATGAAAGGGGCAAAGTGTCACAGATTTTACTTCTCCTGGGGATCATCCTAAACTTTCCATCGAATCCCATTAAACCTCATGAACCTCTGGTTGCCGGAGGTTTTATTAGCCGGAATCTAACCAGGAAACTTTGAGGCCATACTCTTAAGGTTCTTCGAGTGCCAGCCAGAGTCACTGTGGCCTGGCTGGTGGCAGGGGTGCGAAATGTGCAAAAACTTTTAAGGAAAAAATACAAGCTCCTCTGAAACTGAGCAACTACTCAAAAAACATAGCATGTTTCTGTCCTCCAGACGAGTTGTCAAGATCTCCTTTTGTAATGAACTGGACGCACAGTTGGATTCCTTGCCAAATGTGGCGGCCATTAGTTTGAAAACAGTTTGAAACGCTCGAGCTTTGGAGTCATGTAAGCAAAATCAATTAATATACCGTGTGGGACTCTGTATACACATCCATCCCTGAGGCAGCAAGCTTTCCGAACTATCCAATTTGACTAAGGCACAATCTTGCAATGTTTCCATCAAACTCTCCAACCACATCCAGCTGGTGTCCTCGTGAATATTCATTCTCTCCTTCTCCTAGCCATTTAAACTTAATTTAGGGATGACTCTCTGCATTTAAGAGAAAAAAGTCACCATTTTAGAAAAGTTTATAAGAAAATGAAAAAAAAATCTAATACGGAGATCTGCAATGGAGATTGGGCATTCAGAGGCATCCCAAAATTCAGGGGTGGGGATACAATATCAAAGAGTATACTAGGTAATATAACAGGCATTTACTTTCGAAGAACAAAAATAAAGTTTCAGGAACTTCCCTGGTGGTGCAGTGGTTAAGAATCCACCTGCCAAACACAGGGGACACATGTCCGATTCCTGGCCCGGGAAGATCCCACATGCCATGGAGCAACTATGCCCATGTGCCACAATTACTAAGCCTGCACTCTAGAGCCTGTGAGCCACACCTACTGAGCTGGCGTGCTGCAACTACTGAAGCCCGAAAGCCTAGAGCCCGTGATCCACAACAAGAGAAGCCACCACAATGAGAAGTCCGAGCACCACAATGAAGAGTAGCCCCCACGCAACAACCATGACCCAACGCAGCCAAAGAAAAAATTTAAAATGTTTTAAAAATAAAGTCTTAGTCAACCAGCCAATAGAAAGTGGAAGAACCAGGGGTTATTTTTAACAGTTATCCAAATGGGGCATGGTTCTAACAGGATTGCAAAACAGCTCAGGTAATTCTTTTCTGAATATATGGGATGCCAAGATGAGAAACCTGGAAGCCAGGATGGGAAATGCACGTCAGGCTCCCAGCCAATGAACTTCTTATAAATAGGTTGCCCTCTTGTCAGACAATGTTCAGAGCTGGAGAGCTCAAAGACACAAAGACAGATGGAAAAGCTACGACGGGTGTCACTTCTTTTCAAATAAGAGGGGGATGCAGGGAAATCCCATCAAGTTGTGTCTGACAATTCTTACCCACCAGGCCCCTCCCTGTTCTTGACTTCCATTTTGTAGACTCAGAAAACTTTATTTGTAAAGACTAGACCACCGAGCAGATGCTTTACAACATACGTTGCTGATTTCTTCCCTGGATCCAACATGAATGTGCATCCCTTCCGCCATTTTTAAAAACTCTACCAGGCTACCCTGCCAGCTGTTCTGAATAGTTTCCCCAGTTGCTGATTTCCAAGCATCTTTCAAAAAGACAGTCATTTTACATTCATTATCCACGTTCCTTTGGCTTGGAGGGGAGGTCAACAGCACCTATGCCTCTGGCATGCTCACGAGACAATGACTGGAAGCTGCCTGAGTGGACGAAGCTCCTCCCAGCCACGGCCCGGACTGACCGGTTGGCCTGCACTCTATGTCTGATGATGATAAAGCACCCCATCTGCTTGACACAAGGCTCTGCTCAGGCCCTACACATCGCCTGTTGTGTTTCCAAACGAGGTGTCTGTACCTCTGGGTACTGAATTTTCCAAACAGCCTCCATAAATTTTAATTCCTGAGCAACTGCTGAACAGAAGCTACCTTTCAAAATTCTCCCAGTCGCTTCCCTTCCCGTCCCATCACACAGCCCAGTAATCATAAGCGCTCTTTATAACTGCTCAGGTCTTCCACATTAAAGGGGGCTGCCAATTTTCATAAATTGCTAACTTAAAAAATATATCACACAAGCAAGCCACTCTATGACTCTGGGACCCTGCACATTAGAAATCTGGTTTATCCCAAATCAAATTAAGAGGAGCTGCAAATGGAACACTGGTAAGATTTAGCAACTGAGGAAAGAAACTTTTAGGGACGTAATTAATGGGTAGATTTTAATCCCAGGGCTACATCTAGGGCTCCCTATTTGCATACATTATAATTAATAAGTCAATACACATTGATAAAAAATTCACCACTGATCCACTGGGATTTTGATCCGAACTACTAAATGGGTTGACTACAGTGTTCAAAAATGTACATTTAGCAAGGTGGCCTTCACTAAGCCAGTTGCTTTATCACTCTAGGCTTCACCTCCTCATTTGCAAAATGGGAAGAACAATAGAAACTGCCTCTGAAGACCACTACAATGATTCAACTGGACAAAGCAGGTACCGGGTATAACACAGAACCTGTTCCATATTTAAGCTCATGTAAGAGGTAGTGATTAACATAACATATATTCTTCTTACCTCAATTAACTTTGAGGCTCATGGAACACGTGGTACTCCTCACTCAGAATTCTCAACCACTAACTGTGCAAGCAGATACGAAATGGCTGGTCCACGTACACAGTTTCTCAGTCTCTATTCTTTCTGGCTGCACCGCTGAGAAGTGGGAATTAGTAGCTTGTGATGAACAAAACACAAAGATGAAACACCACGCATAAACTATCCAACCTCCGTGGTACCCAACAGATGTCTCCAGGAGAATCAAGTACAACTGCATCATGCATTAAAATATACCAAGGCTAATGAGACCTAAGGCAATAAAAATCATTTGGTGGGCACGTATACGTGCATGCATGTGCGCACGTGCGTGTGTGTGTGTGTGTGTGTGTGTGTGTGTGTGTGTGTGTGTATGTGTGCATATGTGAGAGAGAGAAAGATTTAACTGATTTACAACAAAGCAGTCAGAGAATGTACTGATTTCACAGACATTTCTAAGTAAAGATTTCTGGTTTTCATCTCTACAGTTATAATTTAAGATTCCTGGCTGAGCAATGAAAAAACATAAAAATTTAACCAACAAATTCTTAAGAGAATGAACAAACAAGTTTGCATCCATCTGCAAGAATGACCCTAAAAACTGTGATCTAACAATTTGGTAATGGTTAAATTATAACTATGCTACAAATTGTGGTCCATGCTACAACAGTATGACATGTGGTTCCTACAAATGAATGACAGCACTGTTAATTTACAGACTTGGGAAGATGTGTATGACTAACTGACAAACACACATACATAAATTACTTTATTAAGGAAAATTCAAAATGTGTGCAACAGAGTGTAATGAATCTTTACGTACCTATTACCCAGCTGCAGAAAATTTTCCAAAACTTAAGGCTAAAACTTGTTTCAGCTGAAACACTAGACATAGCCTCACAATGCCCCTTGATTATCTGGAAGCCAATACCAGACACCATATCAACCATGAAATTCTATTAAATGGGGGGAAAAGGTAATATAAGACCGCTTATAAAACATAATCCTGTTTTTAAAAAAAAAAAAGAAAAAAGTATATACACATTAGGAAAAAGTCTATACACCCAGATGGTAACAGTGATAGCTGTGGGTGAGGAGAATACAGAGCTATGCTCCCGGCTGGTGTGTTTTTAATCAACTATTTTATTTCTACAATGAACCAACCATACAGTACTTATATTAGAAAGTCAAACTAAACTCCAACTCATCTTGTCCTTAAGAATATTTGAATACTAAAAATGAAACAATCTCAGCAGTCATTTCTACTAAGAATCCAACTGACTGCTAAATCTTATTTTTCTATTTACTCTATCTTCCTACACTTTACCCATTCTGTGTTAGTCTTCCCCTTCTGCACCCCAAAAGGATCCAGCAATGTAAAGGTATTATAAGTAAAAAATATTATACATAGACACACAGGTACACACACAGGCATGCAAATGCAGAAATAAAGTTTGTATAAAGAACCTTGCTCACGATACACATCACATGCCAGTTTTTACTAGAAAAGAAATCATTATTCAAAAAATGTTAAGAGTTGATGCAAATGTACAGGGCAACAGTGCTGAGTGACACACATCTGTGGTGCGGTAATGCTAGGCTGTTTCTGGCTTTGTTGATTCAACAATCAGCACTGAATGTCTTCTGTTCTAATGTATTTTAACTTCTGCTTAATTAAATGCATAAAAGAACTAATGTGTTGGATTTGGGGATTGAAAATGACTTTCACCCAGCTGATTTTAAACGCACTAGGAAATTTCTTGAACATAATTGTTCTTTTAGAGGCAGAAAAGCAGACTGTAACCATGACATGCACACAGAGAGGAATTATCACCTAGTGACACTAGCTGGAAACTTCTAAGCAGCCATTCCCATTCAGAGTTTGAAAGACATTCCAGGACTTCTCCAGCTACCTCATAAGGTGACAGAAAAACTGCAAAAAGGAAAGGTCAAGATAAAATTATTTTAAATTCATTTTCAACCAATTCAACAAACAGGTACCCACTAATTTTGCTAAATAGGCAGACACCAGCAGCACATCAATCTAACTTTTTGAAGGAATGAGGAATTTTCTCCTTCTGCCCTCACCCCATAAAGATAGTGTCATTTACACAACAGAAGTAAGAGTCACAGGGACTTCCCTGGTGGCACAGTGCTTTAGAATCCACCTACCAATGCAGGGGACATGGGTTTGATCCCTGGGCTGGGAAGAGCCCACATGCCGCAGAGCAAATAAGCCCGTGAGCCACAACTACTGAGCCCACACACCACAACTCTGAAGCTCATGCGCCTAGAGCCCATACTCTGCAACAAGAGAAACCACCACACTGAGAAGCCCCCACTCGCCACAACTAGAGAAAAGCCCACGCACAGCAAGAGACTCAAATGCACCACAAAATTATAATATAAATAAATATTTTTTAAAAACCAAAAACACTGAAAGAGAAAGAAAGAGAGAGAGAAAGAAGAAAGAAAGAAAGAAAGAAAGAAAGAAAGAAAGAAAGAAAGAAAGAAAGAGAGAGAGAGAGAAAGAAAAAGAAAGCAAGGAAGGAAGGAAGGAAGGAAGAAAAGAAAGAATCACAGATGTAGAAAACAAATTTATGGTTACCAAGGGGGAAATGGGAGTGGGGGGTGGGGGGATAAATTGGGAGATTGGGACTGACACACACACGCCACTATATATAAAATAGATAACTAATAAGGACGTACTGTATAGAACAGGGAACTCTACTCAATACTCTGTAATGGCCTATATGGAAAAAGAATCTAAAGAAAAAGAGTGTATATACATATATGTATAACTGATTCACTCTGCTGTATAGCAGAAACTAACACAACATTGTAAAGCAACTATATGCCAATAAAAATTAATTTTAAAAAAGAAAAAAACAGAGTATGTATTTACGGGGTTCCATTCTGGCTTTAGCTACATGAGGTAATAGTAAAAACCAACACTGGCGGGAGGTGGGGGACGTGAATCAGTATCCAGCTCCTTCTACTCAAGTCAACATCTCCCATCCAATCAGGCGTTATTCAGAGTTCCACACTGAGAACGATGGTCACATAAGCTTACATCTTCTACTCAGTCTGAGAGCTAATGCCAAGTCTGCACTGAATAATAACACTGAATTACAGGAACATCCATCATGGATTACCCTTACTTTGCAGGCTGAAATAGCACAATGAGAGCTCAACTTTAAGTCTCAATCTGGTATTTCACCCTATAGGACCATTCAGGTTCTTGGTTATTTACCAAAACACTCTAAGCCGGAGTTTTAGAAAGAATCTTGACCAAGCCGTGAAGCCACAGAAATTTCAGTTCTTCTGAGAAAGTACAAAGAACTGGCTTTAGATACAGGGACAGCTTTTGTTTGACATACAGATACAACTTATAACATTTAGACTCCAAACTGTAAGATGCTCTAAGAAACAGTTTTCTCTGCAAAGTATTCACCCCATGTCAAGGGAAATCCTACTACCTCAAACACAATAATCAAGCCACTGGGGAAAATGGTTTCCCATACCTAAGACTTTTTTTTTTTTTTTTTATCCATCCTTCCAGGATCCCATTTCGGCCTGGACACCATCATGTTCTCAACCGAAGTCAACTGAAGCACTGCCTTACCTGGCCTGATTCTTCGACTTTTACAATGTTTTTCCATCACATCTCCCCCAAGTTAGGGCGAGCCTACAGAGAGAGGGCTGAGATTTCAACAACCACAACGGCGACAAAAAATGTCAAGGAGGGGGATTTTCTCTGCTGTTCTACTTATTTCTCCAAAAACAAAGCAATAATTTTTCAATGACAGCACAAACCCGACCGTCACAAATTCTTACGTTATGAGAATCTGCACTAAGGCTAATGCCTCTGACCGGGACTCAGGAACATGCAGTGGGGCTGAAAGAGATTTTAAACATTCTGCCTTCCACAGCCAGTCCCCTTCTGGAAGGTTTATATTTCGTGTCAGAGACATTACTGAGTCAGTGGGTCTCCTCAAGGTCTAGCTTTGGAGTGCGGCCATATGGCAAGCAGAGATAAGCAAGTAAAAGATTTGATGCTGATCAATATGGGGGCAGATGATGCCGTTCTGAACACAGATAACATGTTCGCAACGCTCAGTAACATAATTTAAACAAATATTACAAGATGCGCTCCTCCCAAGCAAGTTGCTCTTAAGGATAACTTAGGTATGTCTGAAAGCCACGGTGACATTTTGAGAACCCCTGGGAACGAGTTAATTCTCTGCCATCCTTAGATGACACCTCGCTGCCCTGAAAGAATTTCAAAAAGAACCTGATTTCAGGATCAGTCAACCCCCTCGTGGGTCTTCACAAGTATCTGAATGTTAGCCACGAACCTACAGAATGAATCCCAATGCAATTCAACCCCTTCAAATTCAACTTTAAAAAGCTAACATTTAGGGACTTCCCTGGAGGTCCACTGGTTAGGACTTCGAGCTTCCACGGCAGGGGGTATGGATTCCATCCCTGATCGGGGAACCAAGATCCCGCATGCCGTGTAGAGCGGCCAAAAGAAAAAAATATTTTTCTTAAAGCTAACATTTAGAACACTTAGAGAGCGTTTACTGCATTCCAGCCCCAGTGCTGAGTTTTTAAACACTTTCCCAGGATGTATGTATGAGGCAGGTATTTATCCCCATCAGAGGGACAAAGAGACTGCTATTTTCTAAATGTTTCTGCCCCCCAAAATTCTTTTGTTGAAATCCTAACCCCCAAAGTGATGGTATTAGGACCACTGGTTGGTGATTTGGTCAGGAGGGCAGAGCCCTCATAATTAAAATTAGTGCCCTTTAATGAGACCCTAGCGGGACTTCTGTGGTGGCGCAGTGGTTAAGAGTCTACCTGCCAACGCAGGGGACATACAAGCACTGCTCTGGGAAGATCCCACATGCCGCGGAGCAACTAAGCCCGTGCGCAACAACTACTGAAGCCCGTGAGCCTCGAGTCCGTGGCTCTGCAATAAGAGAAGCCACCGCAATGAGAAGCTCGTGCACCACAAGAAAGAAAAGCCCCCGCTCTCCACAAATAGAGAAAGCCCACGTGCAGCAACGAAGACCTAACACAGCCAATAAAGAAAGAAATTTATTTTTTTAAAAAAGAGAGAGAGACCCCAGAGAGCTAGCTTACTGTGGGAAGACATTCAGGAGTCTTTCTGAAACCTTGAAAATGTTAAAGTATGTGGGCCGAGCGATGGGATTCAGAATGTCCTGCTTGAGCAGTGGAGGAGCTGAGGGTGCGGGGTGTGGAGACTATGGGGGCATAGGCCTGCCCCCAGGGCTGTTTTGCTCTCCACGCCCAGCTCAGATCCACACCTGCTCAACTCGGACCCAGGAGGCAAACAAAGATCATTGCCCCAGTCATGTGAGGCCTTTGATTGTTTATGGGATTAACCTGGGAGTGTTAGCCAAGAACTCAATAAAAGCCACGTGGGATGAATCAGCAAGGCTCTTGATCCTAGAGGTCTTGAGCCCCCGGGTCCCATCTTTCTCTACAGTCTGTGTCTGTGTTTTCTTCAAGCTTGCGGCACCCGTCACTCACCTCGAGTCGCCGAGCTGGTCTCGGCAGCTTACCCCTCCCATCACGTGAGAACACAAGAAAGCACCATCTATGAACCAGAAAGCAGCCCTCACCAGACATCAAATCTGCTGGCACCCTGAATTTAGACTTCCTAGCCTCTGGAACTGTGAGAAATAAACTTGTTTACAAGCCACGTGATTTATGATATTTTTGTTTTAGCAGCCCAAAGAGACTAAAACAGAAACTAATGCTGAAAGGGGTTGAATAAAGTTGTCCAAGTTCAAACAGCCAGTGCGCTAGGTTTTGAACAGAAGTCCAGGGCAGCTGGACTCTGGAACTGAGGCTTTAAGCACCCTATCAACTTGCCCCTTCCCCAGCAGGAGCAGCCCCCCACCCCTGCACTCACTCACAGACGAAACACTTTCTGGGCCATGGGACCTCCCAGCCCCACCTGCCACCTCCTCACTGCCAACCAGTCACCTGCGATCCCAGGATGTGCCACGTCTCTTCTCAATCTGTGCCAGTCTGTCCAGAGCACAACAGGTTTCTGCAGCGATGGAGGGCACATACCTCAAAAAGTAACGTGTTCTACAGAATGTTGAGATAAACCTGTGTGATGTGATTACAAGCAGGAAATTCCTCGATTCGAAGAAGAAACAGGCAAAACACTCATTCATTCAACACTATCCTGTAGGCCCTGGGGTCCCCTAGTAAACTGGTAAACAGACTATCTGAAACAGACATAGAACTGTAATGAACTGTGGCAGTAAGGCTGTGACGGGCAGTGAGGAGGGATGAGAAGGACAGGAGTGGATGCCCCTGCAGACACAGACAGCCACGGGCAGGCGGCAGGTGTCACTGTGCTGCTGTTACTATGAGGATGCTCAGTGTTCCTTTCAGCCTCTCAGTACAGAGACCAGCATCCAAGTTCGCACACTGTTTGGAACTGGCCCTTCGGACTCGATTCTGGGTCTCTGGGAGCAACATCTCAAGTTCTAAGCTCCAAAAACCATGCCATCCACCGCAGAGGAAATGAGGCACTGAAACATCTTTTGCCTGAGACAAACATTTCTGCACTTACTTTCTGTTTTGATCTACACAAGATCTGTTGTGATCCATCCACTTGCAACCCGAAATCAAAATATTAAATAACCAATCCTAGAAACCAGCTAGCATCCTTCACTCACGAGCACCTGGAAGGAGGTGTCAATAATAAGAATACAACACACAGTGTTAGTTTTACCAGGGGAAAGAATTACAATTATAAAGCATTTCTATGTTAAGTAAAGCTCAGCATAATAAAGGAGCCTAAAAAAACTAGGCCACCGCTGATTTAATATATACTAAATAAGTACTCTGAATTAGGTGTGAGCAGAAAGCATTATGCTGCAGCTCACAGTACTTTCAGATAAAGAAGAGCATGTGTGGCGGAGTGAATCCTCCCAGTAAATGAAGCCTCCCGTAACATGCTTTCAGCCCAAAATAATATCATCTCTCGAAAATATTGGAGAGTCACATTTGTTGTGCTTTTACTCCAAGATCTCATTAAACTTCAGGAAGGGTCTACAATATTCACTGGAGGGTAAGGCCCACAAAGTAACCTTTTAAAGAAAGCTATAAAACCATAAAACCAATTAAAGCTTTACACATTTCCTCTAATACTGTCTGTAAAATGTGCATAATTTCTGATTTGACAAAAGAAATTCATTTCTTGTCTTCCCCTCCCCCAACCCTGAGCCACTGTGTTGTACGGATCCACCCCACGGGCTGCCATTTGCTTTCTACAAAAAAACCCCAAAAAACAGAAAACCAGGCAGTCAGTTTCTATTCCGAAGCTGTTGCAGAAAAGCAGGAAGAAGAATGGAAACTTGAAGAGGGCGATTTTCAAATTCTGCAAGGAGTTAAAGCCTGTTTTATAGACTCATTCTCTCCACACTCATCTCCATTTCTGCAGGGCCTTAACTGCACACTCACTGACGAGCGTCTCTCTGTCTTGCCAAGCTCTCTCCCATCTTTCATGCCTTTAACTTTATTCCTTTCCCCTCTCCCAGAAAGAACTTCTGGGAACACCCTAAGGAAGAGATGTATCCTATGAACACTATAATGTCCACCGTAATGCTAAGAATGACACCAAATACTTGGACCTTGAATGTATGAGATGAACGTTAACTAAGTCCTATTTGAAAGGTAATAGAATTAGGATTCTTTTTATTTTCCTGCCTTTCTGGATCACATCTGTGGATGAGAATGGTCTTGGTCTTGCGCAGGACTGGGCAGACTTTTTCTGTAAAGAAGCCAGATGGTGTTGGCCGGCCACACGGCCTCTGTCATAACCACTCAACGCCTCCATTGTAGCAAGATAACAGCCACAGACAGCAAGTCAACGAACAGCATGGCTGTGTTCCAATGAAACTTTATTAACAAAAATAAGCAGTGGGCCAGATGTTTGCCCACTGGCTGTGATTTGCCAAACCCCAGTCTTGAGGGTCAAGTCTTAGAGTCCCCAGATATGAAGTTAAAGACACAGGCTGCTACTTAATAGCGAGGTAATTCTGGGCAAGTTATTTAACTTTGCTTTGGTCTCCTTGTCTATAAAATGCAGAAAGAGAGGCCAACACTACAGAAACTACTTCATAGGTTTATTCTGAGAAGCAAGTGAATTAGTACAGAAATAGCAGCTGGCATGTATTAAGTACCATAAAGTTCACTATAAGCATTATTTTTAAGGTGACTAATATCATTATCCCAGAACCAGTACCAAAGACATATATTTTTATTTCTACTATGCCTATGTTGAAGATGCCAGACTTTCTAGGAAAAGCTGGAAATTTTCTCTCCATCCCTACGTCAACACCTTAGAAACCAATTTTGAAAGAGATTTACAGAGGTTAAAATGTCAAATCAAACACAACTTACGCAATCCATTTAGCTTGCTCGGGACACATTTAATTTTTGAACTTATTTGTAAGCTTTTTGTGATTCTCTTAGAATCTGAGTTGCTGCATTATGATTTGGGGTCTCAGGAGAGCATTTCTGCTATTATTTTCAACGTCCATCCTAAAGCAATTGATGCTGGTTTAACGCAAGGAAGAGGAAGTAGCAGATGGCTTGGCTTAAGTTTTAAAATCACCTTTTCAATCATCAATTCAATGAATGAGTACATATTACCATTATAAAATGTCTTCACTAAATATAGGAGGTAATAGTAAATGGAAGTCGCTCATTCATTCCATTTTTGATCAAAGGGAAAAATCTGACATCAGGCTTTCCAAAGTACTTCAGGAACAAACATATTTGGAAACATCTCTGGTAGCACAAGTAGGGGGAAGGGGGTTCCAGCGGGCATCTAGGAGAAAGAGGTCAGCTATGTTGCTAAACATCCTACGACGCGCACAACAGTCCCTCGCACCAAAGAATTATCCAGCCCGAGAGAGCAATGGTGCTAAGGTTGAGAAACCCTGTTTTATCTCAGAGAAAACCAGTAACAGTAATACTACCTACCAACTACAATGTATTTTATCATTTCATTTCACCTTTACAACAACTCTGCAAAGTTGGTTTTCCTTTGGTCCACGGGCAGATGCGAGAAAAGATGGCACAGAGAGGGTAGCCTGCCTGCTCCAGACACCGCAGCCTCAAAGTCACTCACAGCAGAGAACTGAATACAAGCTTGTCAGGTTTCCCACACACCCTTCGCGGAAGTGGAAATTACTTGGCAAATGAACACTGGTGGGTTTATCTTCAGGGAAATAAGATAGCCAAAGTCTCTGAGCTGCTATCAAAAGAAAGTCCCCATCTCCGTCAGGTCCAGAAGTCATTCAGATGGATAGCGAGAGGGGAGACATCTCATCACCTTCGTATCCAGAAGGAGCCTTCTACAGCTCAGCAGTGGTGCCCTTGATCTTGACCAGCAGCATAAGAGGAACAGGGGTTTTATAGAGCACCTGGGAGTTTATTACACTCTGCAGTTCTTTCTCCTTTATAGAATTTTCTGCCCAAACTCAATAGCCACCAGCATTCTGGAGAGGTTAACATCATTCTTTATTTACCAAGCACGATACACAGCCACCTGTCTCTGGTTCTCAGTGTAATTAGCCTCTTTGTTTGGGGAGGGGGGGTAAGGCTTTAAGAGCCAGACTTCTATTCCTTTCCAATATGATCTTATTTTATGTCATTCTGGGGACTTCTCAAATTCACATATAAAATTCCCAGTAAAAGAGCTTCATCTGTACATTTGATTTTTAGAAAACATCTTTAAGAATGTGAGTCTGCGAATTTTAACTCAATATCTTTGCTTTATACTTTTAAAGGCACAATTTGCCCCCAACCTGCAAAGTTAATTCTCTGAGCCTCCATAAAATGTACACACATCTTTATAAAAGAACCACTGACCAAAACAAACCTATTTCTCTGGCTTTCCACAGTGGATTTAAAATCACATTTCCAGGAAGAGGACAGTGAAAACACACAGACAGGCAAGTATTGCAGAAGACCTGACGTGGCATTCTTGGATCCCCATTTCTTACCTCTTCTACGCCTCCAGTTCTAAATAGTACAAAGAAAGGAGCTCGCAAAGCAAAATTACCCCCACCCACTGCACAAGATTTCCTTTCCTCAGATTTCACCCCTAACCACAGAGCCCAGCAATACAAAACAACACAGAACAGCATCTGACATTAAATACAAACCCCACCATGAGAGTCCCCATTCAAACAGGAGTGATACCGATAGCAGCACTAAGAATTATCAGAGGACTATTTGCCAGAAGTACCAAAACAGACAAACAAACCTAACACAAAAATAGGGTATGTCCAATTGGTTAAACTTCATATAACCCTTTAGACAGAAAATTCCTACTATCTTCCCATACTGCCTTTTTTAACTCCAAAACTATCATTCATAAGTAAAATTCACAGCAGAAAAGTAGAACTCGCTTTACTGAATATCTATAGTTCTACTAGGTCACTTTATGGAAACAATCTTAGTGAAAGAAAGAAGTTATCTGGACAGGCTCTTGGACTGAAGATTACAAGAACAGGAGATGGTCCATCCGTATTGAGAGCTCTGCTCCTGGCCATCCCATAAGTGAGTCCCAGAAATGTGGCTTCTTGCTGGATAACTATGACTCAGCTGTGACATTATCTTCTTGGAATTGAGAACGGGGTGTAACATCAGCTTGACTACAAGGAACACGCAGAGTGGAAACTTGGTGGTAATCCACTTAATATGATCCAGACATGAAGCCAAATCCAAGCGCTCACTTTCCGAATTCATCACTCACAAATCAAGGAACTGAAATACCCAGTTCTGTCAGAGCAGAACATGCAACATGACCAAAACCTCACATTCATTCTCAGACCAGCACAGCCAGAGTTAATTCTGAGGACTTTGAGAAATACATGTCCACTTCCTGTTGGCCGTTCATTCTAGGACCTGCTTTAAACATGCTATCTCCAGACCCTACAGTCACCCTGTAGGATAGGGATATTTATCCCCATTACACAGAGCAGGCAATGGAGGCCCAAGTACATTGCCATCTGCTCAGAATCATACAATGATGTCCATTCCATGTTCCATGATACCAGGCATTCAGAAGTAAATGATACTGGGGCTTCCCTGGTGGCACAGTGGTTAAGAATCCACCTGCCAATGCAGGGGACACGGGTTCGATCCCTGGACTGGGAAGATCCCACATGCTGCGGAGCAACTAAGCCCGTGCACCACAACTACTGAGCCTGTGCTCTAGAGCCTGTGAGCCACAACTACTGAGCCCATGTGCCACAACTACTGAAGCCCATGCGACTAGAGCCCGTGCTCTGCAAAAGAGAAGCCACTGCAATGAAAAGCCCACGCACAGCAATGAAGAGTAGTCCCCACTTGTCGCAACTAGAGAAAGCCTGCGTGCAGCAACAAAGACCCAACTCAGCCAATAAATAAATAAATAAATTTAAAATTTTTTAAAAAGTAAATGATACAGATACAAGAGGTGGCAGTCTTTTAAGTGACAAAGCCAGATTTCATACCCAAGCCTGAGTGGAATGCCAATATCTTTGGTCTTTCCAATGGTATTGAAAACTATATAAATGAGTCACTTCAGAAGCTACTGGAGACTTGGAGATAAACCAGAAACCACATTCTGTATTCTGCATCTAGAGCACCTGCTCTCCCCTCCCTTGGTCGCCTGCAGACTGACAGCCAGATGTGTCAACTCACCACCAACTCTTAGGTGACAGATCTTTAAAAATCGCGTTTGGAAGAGATCTTTCTTGGGCATGCCAGGTACCAAATCTGACCCCAAAACAATCCCTGTTCTGGACTCTGATCCCAGGGTCCCCACCATTGTTGGTCCCCATTCAAAGAGTATGCCAAGGAAAGGGATCTGCTTATGGACTGTTCCTATCTATGTGGTCCCACCATTAACTTGTGTTAGCTATCTATTACTGTGTAACAAATTATCCCAGGGCAGAAGGCGATAATTATGTCCTCCTAACAACAAACAACATCTCATTGTTTCTGTGGGTCAGGGATTCCAGAGCAGTTTAGTGGGGTGGTTCTGGCTCAGGGTCTCTTGTGAGGTTGCAGTCAAGGTGTCAGCAGAGCTGTAGTTTCAGTATCTGACTTGGAACGGAGGGTGCACTTGCAAACTCCCATGGCTCTCAGCAGAAGGCCTCAGTTCCTCACCACACGAGCCTCTCCAAGGGCTGCTTGAGTCATCCCACAACATGGTAGTGGCTTCTTCCCCCAGAGTGACCCAGGAGAGCAAGTCTCTTCAGAGACCTAGTCTCGAAAGGTACTATCACCTCTACCTTATGTTTTTCATTAGAATCGAGTCACTGAGTCCAGTCCACAATCAGTTGGATGAGAATTAAAACTTCAGCTCCTGAAAAAAGGAATAGCGAAGAATCTGGGGACATATTTTAAGATGACCGTAACCTCATAACCCTGTCTAAGATGAGAAGAAGAAACTGGAGCTTCAAGAGAACTCAGGTCTATTAACCGCAATTCTAGACCTAGAAGTTCAGAGTTGGTTTCTATTGGTTGGTCTGCTAAGCAGATGTAATTAAAAGTTAGCTACACCAAAGTGTGTTTAAGTATAAGGAAAGAAGATCATATGTGATGAGGCATTAGGCCTATACTTATTAAAATTTAAATTATCAGTGAAAAGACACTAAGAGACTGGTTTTTTTGACAGACCATTGTTCTTAAACCATTATCCTCTTTTCCACAATCATGTTTCAGAACTATCTCATAGATGCTGGGTTTTTAATGTGTCTAAGACTGAATTCTTTATATAAGAATTAATTTCTATGTACAAATGGATACCTACCTTTTACGCTATAGAAAGGAGAACAAAAGCTAAGTGATTTGCAAATAAAGTCCTTTATTCACTGCAAAAAATAAAGGGGGTAGGATTTATAAACAAAAATGAAATAAACTATCTTTTTAATTTCTAGTGTTTCTGATATTTATAGCATGATAAAATGTTTCAGCCTAGAAAGAGTTATTCACCAAAGATGCCATAATTCTAAGAAATATTCGGCTGCATACACACTTACATATTCTAAACTGCCTCGGGCAACCAGATAAATAAGACATATACAAGGCACAAGAAAGAGCATACAGAAACTAGGGGAGAAATAACATATTCACCAAAGTCAAGATTTGTTACTTGTCCATTCCCTTTTAAACAACAAAAGAAGGCAAACTTTCACAAAACAAAACAAAAAAACAACACAGAAACCAACACATCAGACTTCAGAGGAGTCTCAGCAATCAGCAAGGCCAGCCACCTCTTGGGAAATGTTCAAACCTGCTTAATGAGTTGTTTAAAGTTTCCTATGTCCAATACTCATCATTACTGTCAACATGTGGATCCTGGGTTGCATCGAACCAGACGCCATTCTAGAGGTTTCCACCGCACTGACCCCTGTAATCCTCACATCAACACCGTAAGGTAGGCGTGCCTATTACCTCTATATTCATGAAGAGAGAACTGAGTCGCAGGGCAGTGAAATAACTTAATCACTCACCAGTTATGTAAGCATTAGGCAATCCAGCTTCAGAGCCCACACTTTTGACTAGTCTTCTATACTGCTACTCATACTCTACACATGAGGTCTCGCTCTTAAGCAGTGCTTAGGAAGACTTTGAGTTCAGGTCTAATCCCCGCTCAAAAAAGAAACTGAACACAAGGCAAGACCTCTGCACTGCCTTTAGAAATCACAAGCTTCCGTCTGTAATTATAATCTCAACAATAGTTCTGAAACTTAAACCACTAATGAAAAAAGTAATGCTGGGTTTTGTTATATCAATAAAATTTATTCTCTATACAAATAAAAAAAAAAAAAAATCACAGCTTCCATCCGTTCTAAAAACTCCAAAACGATCCTTTCAGGACGGTTAACATTCATCTACTTAATGTTTCCCAAATTTCATTCTCTCTCATACCATGTTCATGGTTTCTGCCATATCGACAAGCCCCCTTATAACTCTAACCTACTCATTTCAAAAATCAACTCAGTTTCTTCAATTTAATGAACTTTTTTTTTATATAAAGAAACTTTACATTACATCCAGGAATGAAAAACCAGTATTACTGGATTCAGGTAAAATAGTTACCAAAAGTAAGTCAACCATGACACTTTCCCACTGGGTAAGTGAAGAGATATGACTTCAGAATCCTTCTCAACACAGTGTTCTAAGCACTCTGTACCTGTTAATCACCAGTCACACTCAAAATGAAATCTACTAACCATACTACTGGAATCTAATCCACTCTTCCTACAGAGGAGGAATCTGAAACAAAGTTTTTTTAAACGTATATCTGCCAGAGCTTTTTTTGGGTCGTGATGGCTCAGAATCAGGATCTAGCCCCTTATTTTCTGACTCTCCTCCCTGCCATGTCCCACTGCCTGGGACAGAGAAACTGTCTGCAAAGGCCTTTTCATTTTAAGAAATGTACACGGCACCATCAAACCATCTTCTCCAACAAAGCAGAATGCAGTCGGTCAAGAGCTATTGAAAATTGAACTAGAAAATACTCAACTGAGAGGCACTGTTTGGACTTGCACAATCATAGCCTTTGTTGATGAAAGAAAACATACATTTTCGATGCCTATATGAAGCCCTGAGAACATCTAATCAAACTGACAGCTGTGAAGCTAAAGAAACCACACCAGCATTCTGTCTTTGATGTTCATCAGGCCACAGCTCAGGACCCTCATAAGCAGGGATCATCAGGTCTTTGAGGCTGCAGGAGCCCCAGGGCGCCCCTGCCAAGCCTTGGGCACTGTTAGAGAAAGGGGAACAAGGAACGAACAGGGCAGTGGCAGGAAAAGAGACAGCAGAGCTCGCGCAGAGAAGGTTGACAGCAGCTATTCCCGAAGACGTCCTCCGAAGCAAGCCATGGGAAGGAGTGTTACATTCTTGGTCTGAAAACAGACTTAGAAGTTAAATGCCAAGGACATGGTGGGCAGAATCCATGATGTCTAAAACACAGGCATAGACTGAGTTCTGACTTAAATATGATCTTTTCCTAGAAGCAGCAAAGATATATGGGCCAGGGAGCACAAGATAACAACCACCAGCCTCTAGCAAACATTCTTTTATTCTACAAATATTTAATCTATTATTTGCTGGTCGCTGGGATAGAGCAGTGAAAAAAAAAAAAAAAGAATCTAATCCTTGACTGTCAAAGAATTCGTATCCTAGCTGGAGTAATAAACAACAAAACAAACACCTATCTCAGCGATAAGTCAGAGATAAAATTTGAAAGTACAACCAGGGTGGCTACATTAGACATTTAGACCCCTATTTAGGGATAGAGAAACAGACATGAGCTCAAATTGTCATCTGACTTTGCCAAGGTCACACAAAGTAGTTAATGGCAGGACTGGAAGTTGAACCCATAGCTACCTGACTGCAGGGCCAGTCCAAGTTCCTGATCGTGATGGCACATTGCCTCCTATAACCCTGTACTTGTTCCTGAGACTTCGCACAGTCACTCTCCTCAGACTCCTTCTTGTCAGGGACATCTGGACTCACAAGGTCCAGCTGCAACAAGACCAGCCCTGAATACATAGGCATTGGTACCTACTTGGTCCAGGCTAGAACATTCCTATTCTGGCAGCTTTTACAGCCTCTGAGAGGTCCTCTTTCCATCCCATGCCAGGGCCTGGAATTCCTATATTTCCGAAACATCCATAGAGATGTCCATGGGGTGGATCCCCAGTGTGTGTGCCCAGGAGAGCACAGCAACCACTGTGGAAGTGCACACTCGCATCACCAACGGCAGCTAGGCCAAGACAAGTAGACCCCAGCTGCTCAGCAGCCCACTTTCCAAAAAGCAAAGCACAGGCATCTTCCCCACTGACACCTGCTATGGGTCAGCTTAAGGGACAAGGAGGGCTGCAGAGCACTCAGAGCAACTACGTGAACCACATTTTTTAAGAAGAGAACATCCGAATGCTTGACTGTGAATAACCGTTTGAAAGTCTCCTGTAGTCATTCCTTTTAACCAAATGGTTTCATTTTAAGCTAAGAAAGCTGGAGGGATGGGAGAGAGCATATCCAAGGGACACGAGGACATAATGAATTCCATGAAAACAAATCAAAGATGCAGACAATGACTTAGCTGAAAGTTTGTACTATTGAATGCAAGCTTGTACAGTAGAATGTAAGCTGCATGAGGGCAGGATCTATTTGGTTCACTCTTCTATCCTGGGCGCCTGGCATAAAGCAGGCTGTAAATAATATCTGGGGAATAAATAAAAACAGTGTTTCCAACAGCAAAGAAAATAAGAAAAAATTCAACTTGAATTTTTTAGATCAAGAAACTAAGGAAAATACCTTTAATACACAAGCATAATGGACACCATTCAGTGAACCCATCTAAAATGTAAAACTAATGTCCCAAAAGCCTACCGATTCTGAATTCTAACAGACTCATCAAACAAAACCAAGTGGATGAACTGTTAGGAGGCTGAACCAAGAAGGAATTTCTGCAAGAGAATTTTTAAAATAATGTTGCCAAAGGGTAATGGCTGGCATTAGTACCAAGTAATTGGCACTGGTATCTTCTCTTTACTCTGGAAACCCATCCACCAGAGGATTCATTCCTTAAAATGCACTCTCGCTAGTTTCCTATTTTGTGGAACCATCAGCTCTTAATTCTTCATTTATAAATTGGAGATTATATAAGCACTTCAATTCTCCATTTGTTAATCCCTGAGATGAAGGCCACTTCTGTGTCACCTCACCATTTGCATCAGGTGAGGGATGCTGAAGGAAACTCTTTGACGAAATAAATGATATCCACCCTTAAGAGTGAAATAGCGGAACTGTGCACCCATGCATTAGCACATACACACTTGAATGCACTTTCAAGAAAAACAACTGAGTAGAACCGACATTCCTTCTTGACTGAGATATGCCAATGATAATATTCACTTAAACATATTTTTAAGCACCTACTACATACCAGGCGCTGTTCTAGGAACTCATAATATAGGAATGAATAAAACTGATATTGTCAACCTTGCCTTAACCCATAGGGTAAAGGAAGATCATGAACAGGTCAACAAATGTATGAAAAATGTAACTTGCAAATGTGGTAGAATGCTGGGAAGACAATCATCGGTGACGAAATACGGAGAAATAAGGGAAGGAGAGAGAATGGCCATGTCCCGTCTTTGAGGCAGTGCTGTGCCATGGACATCTCTGGACCAACCAGGCGTGGGACTCAGAGACTCAACCAGCCCACCTGCAGGAAGTATTAGGCAACCAGGGTCCCTTCTGCCTCAGATCTTCACAAGCTGATAAGAAAGCACGGATGAACCCTTGTTTGTCATAGGCTGGAAATTTAAACCACACAAGCCCTGGGTCACGTGGATAGAATGGTCAACGGACCAGAAAGATATTACAAGTGTATATTCACCAACAACCGAGCCCCAAAGTATGCAAGGCAAAAAAGGACAGAATTCCACCTACATCGATCTGCTATGAGAATGCAAGTCAAGTATCTGGCCTAGAGCAGGTATAACAGCAGTTTCTCACAGAGTAATGCAAAAGGCTGCTTAAAGGTGGGGTAGGAACAAGGGCAGGCTCCATGCTCTCGAGTGAACACCACTTCCCAGAACACACGCCACATACCACTCACACATCTGTGCCACTTCTAGCAACAACTCTAAGAGGCACAGGAGTAAACTGAGCCCAAAGAGATTAAGTAATTCGCCAAGGTCAAAGACTCAGGAAAGGCACACAATCTCATATCCCCTTTATGCCTCTCCCTTGCTGCGCTAGGTTTCCCATGAGGCCAGCCATGAAAAACAGGTCAAGAAAGACACCATTCAGTCAACTCTCGGTGTAACAGACTAAATTCCTTCATTAGCCTTACATGTTCCTTGACAGTTCCCCCAGTCAACCGAGCACACACATGCTGTTTCCAACAGATTCTGGCTCATGCTGGTTTCACGAAAAAACCAGGAGCAGTCTGAGCCAAGACTAATTCTCATCTCACAAAGAAGCAGATTCTACAGCTTCCCTTTCATGAAGGCTGAGCCCTTATACTGCAAAGAAATCGTCCAGAAGAGCCAAGAAAGTTGGAGTGGGAGACAACGCACAGGAGGAAACATGGGGCACAGTGAACCCCAACAAAACAAAGGAAGATACACCCAATGCTGAGCGACAAATATTAGCTAGACTGTAAGAACCCTGAGGGCAGGGCTTGTTTTTGTTCACTTGTTCTTTCCCAGGTACCTAAAACCGGAATGCCTGGTACCTAGGATGTTATAAATAAATACTTGTAAAATAAATCAAAGCATTATTTGGAACAGGGGGAAAAAAAACCCTAAACACAAATTAAATGTCCAATAACAGACAGACATTGTTCCATTAACTGGGGATTACTACTGCAGCTGTTAAAAATGACAAGGAATAGCCGAGACAGTGAACTGTCCATTATGAACCATGTTGGAGAAGGAAACTTAAAGAAATGGGAAGTGTTCACAACATAAAGTGAAAAAGTAGACAGCAAAACATCATGGACAGGGACTTCCTAGGCGGCGCAGTGGTTAAAGAGTCGGCCTGCCAATGCTGGGGACGTGGGTTCAATTCCTGCTCCAGGAAGATCCCACATGCCGAGAAGCAACTTAAGCCCGTGCGCCACAACTACTGAGCCCATGTGCCGCCACTACTGAAACCCGCGTGCCTAGAGCCCGTGCTCCACAACAAGAGAAGCCACCGCAATGAGGAGCCCACGCACCACAATGAAGAGGAGCCCCCACTCGCTTGCCTCAACTAGAGAAAGCCCGTGTCCAGCAACAAAGACCCAATGCAGCCAATAAATAAAACAAAATAAAATAAATAAATTTATAAAAACAAACAAACACAAAAACCCACCAAGGACAGTATATTCTTTCTCCCCCTGTACGTATACCACGTCTTTCTTAGATGTAATATGTACAGGTAGAACGTTAGCAGAATGTAGAGCAACATGCCAAGTCACAGTTATTTCTAGATTGTGAGATGATTTATTAAACATTGTTCCTTTTTTTTTCTTTTGCTTATAAGTATTTTTTAAATATTGCCTTTCTTCTATCCTACATGTATTTATAAAATGTTCTACAATGAACAGAAATTTGTTGGCTGACATAATTTCTACCCCTGTGACATCCGGCGGTTTTGCTGTAAATCTCCCCTCCTTTGACAGGGAGATTCTGCAGCTGCCAAAACAGGCTTCTGACCCTTTACCCAGTGACAAACAACTGGCAGTTACTTTAGAAGAGTGGTTCTCAACTGGAGGGAATTTGTCCCCAGGGGACAACTGGCAGTGCCCGAAGGTACTTCTGGTTGTCCCAACTGAGGGAAGAGGGGAGTGTTAGTGTCACTCTCGAGGCCAGAGATGCTGTTAAACACCCCACGACGCACAGGAAAGCCGCCCACAGCACAGAATTACTGGGCCCCAGTGGAACTGAGGTTAAGGAACCCTGCTTTAGAGTATCAGGGTGGGAGTGCAAAGGCCAACCCTAAATATAAACAAGACAAGAAAAATTATTAGTAACTATTTAAAATGCTTTCTTACCCGCGTAGCAAGTTTCCAAAAAGACAGACACGGGGAACATTTGTTCCTTTGAGGACCCTTAACCCTAGCACTGTCCCTGGCACAGAGCGGGGGCTTAGCAAGGGTCCCATCCATCAGGGAACATAGAGCTGCACCGGAGAGAAAATCCCAACTGCAGAGCCAGGCATAGAGACTTGAAGATCAGTTCTGCCAATGGCTAACACACTCTGCATCTGCAAAATGAGAATGATACTGCTGTTTAATTCTTATATGACTTTCAGGGGATAATGTTTATGAAGCTTTTAACACTGACCAAGATACACAAGAGCCACAGCATTAAGAGGTGACCTGCTAACTACGATGTACACACCCAAAAACTTCCAACAGGCTGGTGCAAAGGAAATTGCTTAGCTTCACGCTCAATGCCAATGAATGCAAGGAAAGTCAATTCCCATTCAGACCAGTTGCCACCTCCTCGAGAAAGTTATGCCCCATGAACTAAGCCTAATCCTCCAACCTCATCAGGCCTGTTCAGGACACTCTACCACCAGTCAATTGGGAAATCCACCAGCATATAAGTAAGACTGGTATCATCTACTGCCAATACTTTTTGTGAACCTTCTAAAAAAAAATTAACAATAGGACAAAATAGAAACAACTTTTTTTAAAGTAGAAATCCAAAGATGGTAAGATTACCTCTGCTGAGACTAGAAATCAGTACACAAGAACTTAATCAACAAAACCCTACCAAGACACCAGATGGTCTGCTAAGTATTTTGGGATTTTTATCTTTTAGCCAACACATCCATCTGGAAGCAAACAGAAATTATGTTTTTCCTTTAAAAAAAAGAAAGAGAGAGATTGTCCACATACACCTGTGTAATTGAGGTTGATGAATAGGGTTCTAAAAGTACAGGCAACAAGGAAAGAAATATAAACAGACACAGATAAATGTATCATTTATCTCAGCCATTAGAGTTAGCAGAACCATATAAACTTTTTACTAGACAACTCCGCAGCAAAAAATATAGGTCCAAGTTGCTGAATCATTGTACAGATGTAAATAGGATTCCTAAAACTTTTATTGGTAGTTAAAATTAGCTTACAACATAAACAAGAAAAGGAAGCCATAAAGCCAAACAGTGGTGAAAGCCTCTTCCAAAGTGGCGCATCTGACAAAGAAGCTCATTTGCAATTCAAGAGTTAAAAGAACACAAAGCAGCTGAAAATGATCGCATTAATAAATTTTAAAATAAAACTTGACTGCGCGTTTGATGATGAGATGTTTATTTAATTTGATTATATGTTCACACTAGTGCTTGGAAACATTTATTCCACAGAAAAGAACACTGCTGGTTAGAAACACATGGGCTCAAACACTAAACCTCTTCCTAGCAGTCATCACCCCGAGGTCCCACGGTCTTCCTCATGAAAACTGCAGATGCATCCAACACTTGGAGAACTACTGCAACCTGTGAAGTTATGTGCCAAATTTCCCTTCTCCTGGCCAGGGCTCAATCATTCAGGAGCTCTCTTTTTGGCCGCTTCTCGGCAGTTTTGCGCAGAACTCTCCACCATGCTTTTCGAACATGAGTCTCGTTCGACAAAAATCTTGTGTTACACATTCCCACTGATGTTCCCGGGGACGTGGCAGCAGCCAATTCCGTAATCCTTCGCTGGCATTCCACATTTTTAGGATTATGGTATATGCAGCCTCCACCATGGTATGTGCAGCCTCCACCCTTGGCCGCCTTGATTCGGTTTTGTGACTCGGGTGCAGTGGAAGATCATTTCTCAACAGCGGCGTGCAGCTCTGCCCTTCACACTCTCACTGTGCATCACTGCATTTCTACAGGGAAAAGCAAAACTGCCCAGCATTGTAACTTTTGGTGCTTATAGGTATTATTTTTCCTTTGGGGAAGAAAAGAGAGGAGACTTGAGAATGAGGAGACATCAAGAGAAACCAGAGATGCCCTTATTAAGTTTAGTAGTAAAACCCAGTGCCGTGTTTATTAAGACTTTCGGGCTATCATTCGTAAAGGGTGTTCTTTCTTTATAATCTGCTTTTGATGAGCCAGAACCTCGGCTGCTGGTTGAAATAACAGGACTCTGGACATAAAGCAACGACCAAACTCCAAACCACGGGCTCCACCAATTACAAGCCTTGTCACCAGCCGCAGCATCCTGAGCAGAAAAATTAGAAATGTTCTTAAGTCAATTTGCTCACCTATAAAACAGGGCAACCTACTTCTGAGAAGAGTCAAGACAGAACTAAATAACCTGGTGCTACACTTAGCACAATAAAGCCTAGCTGTTATTCTGATGGAACCCAAAGTTGCCACTAGGTTTTTTTAACCTTGGTAGTTAAACTCACATCTGACTGGTGAGTCCACATCACTACAGTATATGAAACCTGCGTGCATTTCTTAGCTTATGGGCATGCCGAGGCACTTCAAGGAAAAGACATTCTTTGTTTGCTCACATAAATTAAGTGCTTCAGCAAAGATCAGAACTGAAAGCAGAGGTGCACTACTCAACCCCTCACCTCCCATTGCCAACATGACTTTTCCTATTTAGAGTTTGAAACACACAAGGAGCACGTGAAAATATTCTCTGGAGAAACATTCAAGCAATATGCCATTCTTCTTCCAGGACAGTGTAATAGAACCTAATAGAACTTTTTCTACCCCCTCTCTTTGGAAGCAGTGTATTCCAGATGGCAGCCTAATGGGTGTATCAGGAGTGTGTGCTGAGCAACAGAAAGCCGGGGAAGTGCAGGCATTCCCCTGGTCCATTAGCCTGGGCTCACCCCAATCCAAAAACCCGCATTTAGCTGTTGGCACAGAAGGAAATGCTTTTTATCTCAGGACAGAGGAATTTAGGTATTTCAAGATGTGCATTTCAGAAAAACAGTCTCTTATCCCAAAAGAAGTTGGGAGGATTTCCTTTTCTTTCCCCGGATACTGTGTGCTGCTGTCCAGTTTTCACTGCTCCTTCTTGGGGTGAATGTGTACACCCTGATAGGGGCAGGCTAGGTGTCTTATAACTGGATCCTTGGAGCCTAGGACTGTGCCTGAAACACATTAAGGCTTTCAAGGAAATGCCTTCCTTGGGGAAGCCAGGGAATCCTCAGCAGTTAGGTCCTGTTAGCTAAGACTCAGTTATGAGGGCTTGGGCACAGAACAGGATCGCATAGGAAGTAAACCTGCAGCTCCATGAGTGTGTTGGGATTATTTTAATCTCTTAAAGTCTTCATCCCCAGTGTGGCTCACTACACCCTCCAACAGTTTCCTTCACTACTTCCACTGTGAGAACCTTCTCAGGTGACCACGCAGCAGGACTGATTCAGCCAAATGTTAAGCCTCGACTTTGGAAATTGTGGAACATCTTGGGCTTCAGTTATGTCAAAAGCAAGAAGGCAAATAAAACCTGAAGCAGCAGAGATTTCAGGATGGGTGCAAGGGAGTGGCAGTAGGTGGGCAGGCTGCATTGAGCCCCCAAAAGAGCATGATGGGAATCGGGATACTTTATAAAGGAACGTCGCAAGGCACCAAATGTATCAACCACCCAGTGTGCTTTAGAAAGGCAGTCCAGCGAGGTGGTTAACAGCACTGGCTCCAAGACAGAGTATGAGCTGCTGGATCTGCCTCTTAATGACCCGGATGAACTTGAATAAGTTAATTATACACGCTGACTCAGTTTCCCTCTCTAGAGAAGTAACAGTATCAACCTTCTCGGGGGAGCTATTATGAGGATTAAATTAGATAGTATAGGTATGGTGCTTAGTATAATATCTGTTGTGTAGAAGAACTACAGTTAACGATCTGGGAAAATTAATTCAGACAATGGTTTGAAAGAGAGTAAAATGAAAGACGGGGAGAATGGTTCAAAAACTACCAATTCAAGTTGTCATGCACTTAGTCAAGGAAAAGAGTTTGCCACTTTTGTATAAAACTAAACATGCATTTACCACCTGACCCAGCAACTGCACTCTTGGGCATTTATCTCAGAGAAACAAAAACTAAGGTTCACTCAAAAGCCTGTACACTTATGTTTGTAGCAGCTTTCTTTGCAATAGCCCAATTCTGGAAAAACCCAGATGTCCTTCAACAGATGAATGACTAAACAAACTGAGCTTCACCTGTACCATGGAATACCACTCAGAAAAAACAAAGGACCAACAAACTTGGATGGGTCAAGGGAATTACGCTGAGTGAAGAAAGCCAACCCCAGAAGGTGACATACTGTATGACTGTATTCATCCAACATGCTTGAAATGACAATGGATTAGTGATAGCCAGGCGTCCGGATGGACTCCATGTGGCTATAAACACAAGGGGTCTTTGCGGTGATGGAACAGTCTTGTACCTTGATTGTGGTGGTAGTTACATGAATCTACATAGATGATAAAAAGGCAGAGAATTACACACACACACCCCCCACAGACACAACTGAGAACATGTAAAACTGATGAAATATGAATAAAGTGTGTGAATGTGACAATGTCAATTTCTTGGTTTTGATATATAACAGTTATACAGAATGTACCATTGGGGGAGATTGGGTAAGGGACCCCACAGGGAAAAAAGAGCTTTGAATGGAAGTATTTCTGGATGTATAACTCCAGAAGAGTTTTAGACAAAAAGAATACATTCAATTAAGAATTAAATTATCTACTGCAGAGAATCAGGAGTGAACCATATTTTACTCTCAAAGAGCTGCCATCTCTTTGGAGACAGGACAGCCCCTATTTGTGTCTACAGAAAGCAGGTAGGATTTTACAGCCCCTACGCATGGTAAATTAGGACTAAGGAATCTGGAAGTAAAAATGTATATCCTAGAGGTAAGCAAAATAAACCTGCTCTACCCAATCTAAGGAAAAAGCATTTATGGAAAGCATTAGGTAGCTTAGCTCCGAGGATCATGGGGCAGGCCAGATTAGGGACTGGCAAGCTACAGCCAAATTCACACATGGTCTATGGCCGCTTTCACACTGCAACAGCTGAACTGAACAGTTCCAACAAAGAATGTATGTCCCACAGAGCCTAAAATATTTACAATTAGGCCTTTTACAGAAAAAGATTTGCCAACGCCTGAGCTCAATAACCAAGCTCAGGAAACAGACAAGTAAAGTCAATGAGGCCCCTCCACCACCACCACTGTTGTAGTCACTGACAAAATGGCTTTTCCTCCGCCCCTTTGTCTTTACAAAACTAACAGGTCCAAAGTCTCGGGCAGCTGTATATCACTGGTGGAGTCCAGGTCACACGCCCCACACTAGCTGCAAGGGAGGCTGGAAACTTGAACATCACACACACTCTGCCTGCACCAGGACTCATAGAGCCAGCAAGGCCCAAACCCAAAAAGGCGTCTCAGACAGCAGGCAGCCAAAAACACAGCAGAGAAGGGCAATGTGGAATGTGGACAAAGCCATCAACCACAACCCAACTGGGTAGTTATTATTTTCTGCGGTTCAACCCAAACACTGTGTCTTCTGCCAACCTGACCAAAAAGAGGTGTTAATTATTGTCAATATTTGCTAAGCCTGGGCTTCTATTTGTTTACTTTCATCTTCAGTCTTTCCTTATATCTTTTTTTTAATGTAAATTTATTTATTTACTTATTTATTTATTTTATTGGCAGTGTTGGGTCTTTTTTGCTGTGTGCGGGCTTTAGTTGCAGTGAGTGGGACCTACTCTTCGTTGTGGTGCACGGGCTCCTCATTGCTGTGGCTTCTCCTGTGGAGCACGGGCTCTAGGCATGTGGGCTTCAGTAGTTGCAGCACGTGGGCTCAATAGTTGCGGCACACGGGCTTAGTTGCTCCGTGGTATGTGGGATCTTCCTGGAGCAGGGATCAAACCCGTGTGCCCTGGACTGGCAGGCAGATTCTTAACCACTGTGCCACCTAGGAAGCCCCCTTATATCTTTTATACTATATTTTTATCCTTGGTCTGGAAATGCTTCGATTTTTTTAAATGCTCTTAGTTTGGTAGAGAGGAAAGGCAATACCCAAGCTCAGGAGCCTCTTCAACTGTGTGTGTTTATGAAGCTAATTTTAAAAGACAAAGCAAACCAGGCAGCCCTAATGTTCTAACAACTTCCTAGCAGCAAATGGGTTCTGTCAACCTTAAAGCAACACCTTCTTCTCTCGTTGGATTGACTTTAAGACAAACGAGTATCTTGGCTGTTTAAAGCAGGAGGCAAAAAGTTCCAGCAATCTAAAGCTTGCAATAAAGAGAGATAAAAGGGGGAGAGGGTAGTATTTTCAACGATTATCTCATCCACATCTCCCTTCATTTTATGTGGTTCCGTAAGTCTTAGATAGCATGGATCATGTGCCCAGCATACCTACAAGCATCCAGGATCTCTAACTGAAAGATTACTTCCAGTTAATGAAAACCATGGTATTACCAACTGGGATGGAGCTAGAACCACTAATGGAGTGGAGTTGGTGCAGGGGCAGCTATGAGATGCATATCTTCAGTGCTGAAGCTAACTGTTGCAAGATCTAACTAAGGTCAAGGCCCTTCAAAAACAGTCATCTCCCAAAATACACCAACACCCACTCGGCTTTAGAATCGTCCCTGAATTCCCTTCAGCAGCTTTTAGTTCTTCCTTGGGATGACTCTTAGTTCACTGAGTTCTTCTCCCTCCTCAGAGATGAAAAACTATGGTCACGTATTGGTGTCCCTCCTCTTTCGAAAGGGTGCATGGAATGTCTACTCATGGGAAGTCACGTCTGTTTCGTAGGAAGGCTCCACAGTGCACAAAAAATAAAACCAAAACTTGTGGGAGACTATATTTGAAACCTAAGGCCCAAAAGATAACTTTGGCACATCTGCCAAAGATGATTTTCCAGAGATGCACAGAGGCCTGACACAGTCGATGACACCTCTTTATCAGCTCCAAGCACCCCAGGGCACACAATTAGCACCCAATGAGTTATTAATAACTAAATATTCACACATCTGCTGAATCTCTGTAGGTGCATAGCATAATTTGCATGGGATTGTGATTATCTCTGTTAGGGTAGGTGCTGTCAACATAACAGATTTGATTTCACAGAGCCCGAAGGGGTGGGGGGAGGGGTGGGAGCCTAATCTTTTCTTTTCTACAGGGTGTAAATGGTCAACTCAGGCAAAAGGGGTATCCTAGTTAATCTGAACGAGCTCAACAAAACACAACTATTATAATATACAATCAAACTGATCATGTAACATGCATTTGCTGACTGCAGTCACTGTGCTAGATTAGATGCCTTAACTGCTTCTCAGCAAACCACCATATCGATAATTATTATTGATAAAGCCAATATTACACGCCAGGCACCACGCTAATCACTTTGAACACATGCAGCACTTCATTTATTACTTCATTTAGTCCTCACAAACACCCTGTGAGGTGGTCCCAATTCTTAGCCACCATGTTTTACAAATGGGGAAACTGAAGCTCGAGTTCACGTAATTTGCCAAATATCACAAAACTACGTGTGGCCCCCGTAGTTTTCAAACTCACTTCTGGCCACACGACAGCCTTTGCTTTTTGAACCACTAAGCTAGAGCTGATCACTTTCCTCTGAGGCTTTGTGCAGAACTCCACATCAGTGGGTTGATAAGACTAAGGAGGGTCCTGAGCACTCCCATTCGCTGGGCTGCCTTCATAGAAGGCCTGGGTGGGAGTCTTGCTTTCATCATCAATACCGTGACTGTAAATGGACTCCTTCATCTCTGGAGCACATGGCCTCTCATCTTTAAAATGGGACTCCTATTTCTGTTATTTACGGGTACAAAAAGACCTCTCTCAACAACCTCCACCTCCAAACCAAACATCTCACTGTATAGTTACTAAAGTTCCCTTGCGCTAAGATGAGAAACAGACGTTGGAAACACAAACCAATTTCATGTCCTTTCAAGGATGACCCAGGCTCACACCCAGGCCAGAGTGAGGAAAGGAGAAAACAGGACAGAGATATGGGAGGGGCAGAACCTGTCCTCCGATCGCAAAATATATGCTTCCACGAAGTCTCTAAACAACCTTAGCAGCTGGCTGCATCTAAGCCCCTCAACCCAAAGCAACATGAAACACTGGTGAGGGCAGTATTAAGTCGTTATCCAAACTTGCATGAAATACAAGCGCTGCAGAGTCATCTTGCAAGTTTCATTTTCAGTGCTCCACGCTTACAAAGGAAACTTTACCTTCACATTAATACATGTCAGAGCGTAGGCCGGGCTCATTGTTTTCAGCTAGATGAATATGTTGAATATTCATTTTCTTTTATAGGTGCTACGTGGCCACTCATAAGTAACAGAGATGGCACCTTCCTTGCCAGGCTCTGGTAAGAATACTGTTTCCTTTGAAGACCCAGGGGAAAACAAGGAGTTGTGTGAACATTCGTGGACACCTAGACAAATTTATAATATACAAGGATTTATAAAAAAAAAAGAAACACACACACACAGAAGGATATTGAAAATATGGGGTCTGGCTTCAAGAAGCTTACTATTCTGGAAGAAAAAAGAAATTTATCCAAAAGAAAGTTAGGAACACTTCACATGCAAAGCATGAAGGCAAAAGCTATCAGAAACACTGCGGATAGCTAGTGCCTTAGCACTTTTAAGGAATTTATTTAAGGAAAGAAGGATATGTGTTTAGATTTAGTTAGAAGGATTTTAATTACAGCACTCATTACAATATCAAAAATCGTAAGCACTGTTCATTTAACAATTTAACAAATCGTTAAATAAAATCGTCATACAAGCATTAAATCAAACATTTCTCCACAGTCAATTCTAAAAATCTTAGAAGAATATTTAATGGCCAAGGACAATATGGAAAATAAACAATTCACTGAAAAGGGCAAGTTACAACAGAGGACAATGGTATTCATGTTCATCAAAAAAAAAAAAATCTAGGGACTTCCCTGGTGGCACAGTGGTTAAGAATCCGCCTGCCAATGCAGGGGACACGGCTTCAATCCCTGGTCCAGTAAGATCCCATATGCTGTCAGAGCAACTAAGCCTGTGCGCCACAACTACCGAGCCCATGCACCGAAACTACTGAAGCCTGTGCTCCCTAGAGCCCACGCTCTGCAACAAGAGAAGCCACCGCAATGAGAAGCCCCACGCACCACAACAAAGAGTAGCCCCACTCGCTGCAACTAGAAAAAGCCTGTGTGCAGCAATGAAGACCCAATGCAGGCAGAAATAAATAAAACAAGAAAAAAAATCTAAGGCACGTATATAAATACAAATAAACCAAGGTATTCAAAGCAACTAACTCAAAGACAGATTATTTTATCTGCACTTATTACAATGAACACATATGGCTTTCATATTAGGTAAAGCTTTTTTAGAGACCTTATCACATCCCCCTTTTTTATTTCCAGTTATAGAAAATTTCCAACAAACACTAGATAAATAGAAGCCCCACAAACTCACTGCCCAGCCTCATAGATCATGAACCCATAACCAGTCCTGTTCCACGATACCCACCCACATTCCCTCCTGCATATTATTTGCAACGAATCTGACATATAATTTCATCCAGAAGTATTTAAAAGATAGGGCTCTTTAAAAAAGCACACACCAGAACTATTATCATCCCTTACGAATTTAAAGATAGCTCCCGAATACTGTCCCATTTCTAATGCCTAGGTTTTACTAGTTAATTCATTTGAATTAGGATCCATGTAAGGTCTATCCAGAGTGATTGCTGTCTTTTAAGCTCTTTATTGGAATATAACTGCCTTACACTGTTGTGCCAGTTTTTGCTGTACAACAAAGTGAATCAGCTGTATTTATACATACATCCCCTGCTATGTCTTTTAAAATCTTTATAGGTCTTCCTCGTCATCTATTTTCCCCTGCAATTTCTTTCATGGAAAAGTCCAGACCTTGGGCCAGTCTGGAATTTGCCTATTGTATTCCTATGGTGTCGTTTGCCACATTTTTCAGTCTTCTATAATTCCTGTAAATTGGTACTTGGACACTTGAACAGATTCAGGAGTTTTTGGTTTTATTTATGGCTGGGGGAGCAGGGTACTGCAAGACTACTTCTGAAGAGGTCATGTGTTCTACCATTAAGGGCTCATGTTCAGTTGTCTCTGTGATATTACATGTGGATGCCTCTTGCCTAGATCCGTCACCTCATGGAGTGGACTGCAAAATGGTCATCCTCTATTTCTGTCACTCCATCTTCACTTTTAGCTACAATTATTTCAAGGAGGAAAAACTGCCCCTCATCTACTACTTGGTTACTCAGTATTAAGAGCTATTCTTAATTTTTAAAATACATATTTACACATCTAAGCTTCCACTATATAGAGAATGACCAGAAGCTACAACCAAAAGCCTCATTATTGTCAAGTGAAATCTGGAGTTTAAGGCGTTCCCCAAAAGGTCAGGATGAATGAACCTGATTTTCAGTCACTTGTTACCGAACCAAACCTGGGTCTGCTCACCCGCAGACAGTGAAGCCAACATACGGACACCTGGTTGTGGTGAAGGAAAGCGGCACATGTACGGTGAGGCACAAGACAAGGAATCCGGAACAGCTAACACTCAAAAAGCCCCAACTCTCCGATGGTTTTCAAAAAGGCATTTTCAAACTCAAGGTGAGGGAGGAGGGTCCCAGGGTTGTGATCAGCTTGTGCACAATCCTCTGATTGGTTGATGGTGACGTAACAGGGCGGTGCTGTAGGAGTGAACAGTATCAATCCTTAGGCGCCAGTAGGTCTGGGGGCTCAAGGTCATCAAGTACTGGTAGTTAATTTCTTGCATTTTAACATCTGTAAAACAACTCAAGAAATGTACGCCAGATACTAGTACCTAGGAACTTCAGAGAGGAGCTAAAACAGAGGGTATGGGGGAAGGGGCTGCCCCAAGAAAGCCCCAGCGGGTCCGGCTGGGTTAGGCACTCTAGAGCGCACGTGTGGAGTCCACACGGAATCCGGGCCTCCCTCTTACTCTGCTGTGCCCGGCCGCACGGTGCAGACCTGGTCTAGGGATGGCGGGCCACCTCTGTGCACAGACCCAACTGGTTCCAGCTCTTGGAACCAGACCTCCCCTCAGTGGCTTTGCCAGAACCCTCACAGGACCCTGGGCCACGCCCCAAACTGGAAACAAGCATCTTGAACCAGAGAGAAGATCCCCCTAGGCTGGCCAAGAAAAGTCCTCGCACGAGGGCAGCAGAGCAGAGAGACGTGACAAACTGTACATGAGAAAAATGGAATCAACAGCCTGAAATCAATTTAACGAGGGCTTTACAAATCGGAAGGCTGGCGGACCCGAGGCGGAGACCGCCGGCGCACACCCCAGCACAGGGTCAGGCTCTGCGGCTGTGAAAAATGGCTGGAAGAGCCAATTTAATAACTCAGGGTGGGCACGTGGGCTTCTGCCTTGGTCCTTTGATTTTTATAAACTAACAATCCAGGCAAGTAGGGAGCATGGAAACAATTCTGCAGGTAAACCCTACCTTAGCTCCCCAGCCGCCAGCACACAGGATCCCTCTCTGGGGCTTCCAGATGGGGAGGCTGGCCATGACCTCCTTACTGCCCACAAGGTCTCCTCCAAAAGCATTCATTAGCTAAATGTACACCAGCCCACAGGAAAGGGACCCGGGCCATTAAATATAAATGCAAAACAAAATTAGACCCATCCATCCTAAATCTCAGATCTTTGCAGCAGGAATGGTTTACTTCCTGCTTTTAAATTTTCTAAAAGGCATAAGCACTGAAATGATAATAGCCCATGACTATGCTTCTACATTTGGGCCCCACCCCTCCCAAACCAAACAAAGAAATTAGTTTTTTTCTTAATCTCTGTCAGATTTCATGAGGCATCTGTGGACACTCCTAAACCTGGATTAAGTTTCTATATAAATACTGACGGCCCATCTTTTAAACAGAACCATCAGCCCATCTGTAGTGGACCAAAACCTAAAAGCTGGTAAACCTTAAATGAATTGAAAACATTTACCTAAATGAGAGTCAGAACAAACTCAGTGATTTTCCTTTAAAAATTAATTTAAAAAAAGGGTGGCACAGAAGAAACCAAGAAGGAACAAACATTTGCAAAATCTCTCTCCCCCAGATAATACACACAATTATTAGCTAACAAACCACTCACAATGTTATTGTTGTCCACAGGATAACCATGTGCTGTGACTTCCTGCTCTCCTGAGATTTTCATTTTGTCCCAATTCACATCAGCGCTCGGAGGGGCAAGGTTTTCCCCTGTCTCTGGTTCATGGCTGTATCTCCATGCCAAGAATAATGCTTTATGGCAGGTGTTCTATATATATTTGAGGGAGGGAGAGAAGGCAGGGAAAGGAAAAAGGGAGACAGGAATTTGATTCATTTCAATAGAACCAGGAGTACTTCAGAGCTAACGGGATACTCCAAGGAGAGGGCCAAAGAGGGAAGCTGCAGATTCTTCTTTGTAAACATGCCTCTATTTTCACAGAATCAGAGAACAAACTGCCTGGACCTCCTCCAGCGAAGCTGGCAGAGCTCTCCCCTGACCTCCCCCAATCTCCAAGCCACCTTCTTCACAAACAGTGAGGGGCACCATGCAACCATCAACTTCTCTGATCTGCAAACACCTTCCCACTGAGAGCACTGAAGGAAGAGGAAAGAAATTCCAAAGTCTGAGGCCTTGTTTTTGCATTAGAATTCATTTCCTTAAAATTCGAAAACCAAGAGGAACACAGGGGCAGGACTGTTTAATGATGAAACTCAGACTCTGGACCAGACAACTCAGACACGTGCTAGCCACAGGCACTGTAAACAGGTGACTTCTTTCCTCTGAGCCTTGTCTGCATCATCAATTAAATGGGATGACAGCAGCAGCCCCTTTGGGGGGCTGTATACGGATTAAAATACGATACCATGCAAAAAGCACAGGGTCTGACACCCCGTATATGCTCAACAAGTTGTGTTCAGTAGGAGGAAGAGAATAATGAAGATGATGAACACGCGTCTATCACACAATGGAGAGAAGGCCCATGTTCGTGTGGGGAACAGCCAGGTTATACACCCCACGTCCAGCTCTGATTTCTCCAGAGGGCAGCTTTCATTCTGGGGAGAGACAAGACAGTGATGGCTGTCCCTTGCCCACCAACCGCATCAGCTTTATTTCCTCCCTTAAGGCTGCTATGAATTTTCATGTTCACACAGAGCGCTCAACCAGGAAACGAGGCTGTCAGTTGTGGACGGTGGGCACCACTCTCTGAGTGGAAAGACGGAAGGAAATGTCTAGAAGGTTAGCACACGGCGCATCCCCAGTGGAATGCAGACCCAATTAAAGACAGACGTAGCATCTCTAATGCTGTGAAGGGTATCCCCCCATGCCTACCCTGAGCCTAGTACCTGCTAAGTTTTTATTGAACGAGAAACAGAGAATGATGCAACAGGAGACCAATGCAACACCATGGTCCCTGGAAGGAAAAGGCAGCTCTCAAGAGGGAGCAGTATTCTTCTACTGAGCATCCAGCAATGGACACTGATACTTTTTTTTTCTACTTTTTTAAAAATTGAGATATAGTTGGTGTATAGTATGATGTAAGCTACAGGTGTACAGCACAGTGATTCACAATTTTTAAAAGTTATACTCCATTTGTAGTTATTATAAGATATGGCTATATTCCCTGTGTTGTACAATATATCCTTGTAGCTTATTTATCTTATATATGCATTTGCTTTTGTCAGCTAGAAGCAATCTAGTGCTTCAGGTTTACAGAAGTGGGCTGAATAGTACTACCCCACCCCTAAGATAAGTCCACATAGCAATGCCCAGAACCTGGGAATGTCACCTTATATGGTCAAAGAGGAAATAACGCTTTACATGGCAAATGATGTGATTAAGTTAAGGATTTTGAGACGAGGCACTTACCCTAGATTATCCAGGTGGGCCCTAAACGCCATGACAAGTAATCTTATAAGACTGAGGCCAAGGGAGATTTGACAGGCAGGAGAGGAGGAGGCAGGAGGACCACGGAGACAGAGATGGAGCCACAAGTCAAGGGATGTGACAGCCACCAGAAGCTGGAAGAGGCCAAGAACAGACTGTCCTTTAGAGTTTTCAGGGAGAGCATGACCTTGCCACCACCTTGACTGCGGACTTTACATTTCCAGAACTGCAAGAGAATAGATCTCTGTAATCTGAAGTTTTGCTGTGTGCCCTAAGAAACTAAAAGAGTTACCTCACTCACAGGTTAAGTAGCAGAGCTGAGTCATCATCTCCTCCCTCCTAATTAGCCCAGGAGCCACAAGCTGAACCAGGCAGGTAGCAGGTAAAGAGCTACGAAGCAACAGTGCAGCTCAAAGGGCAAGGGAAAAAATGTTAAGGATGGTATAGCACAACGATCAGGTATTTAAGGAAAACGAGGATGTCACTTGTGGATAAGACTGCCTGATGTTTGAGGTTGATAAATACGTATTTATATTACACACACACATATACACATGTAATTATTTTTTAACTACCTGCAAACGGGAAACCTCTAGCTTACAAAATCACAGAAGAAAAGAACATGTCTTACAGCCTGAGCCAGAGCTTCGTGGATGTACATCCTGCAACCTTCTGGAGACAATCAGAGCACTTACTTCCTAGCTCATGGGCTCATCTCTGGGGCAGGGTTTCTCAAAACGGGGTGGGGAGACCACTAGGGTATTTCCAAAACAAGTTCAAGGATTTTTATTTCTATGATAATCAAAAAACAAAACATTCCCATTTATAAATACCAAACCAAGCAAGAACCCTGATTCAGTCAAAAGACACATTTATGCAATAGTATTTTATGTTTGTGGGGCCTGGATAAATTCACAGCGTTCTTGCAAGATATTTCCTCCTTTGATAAGTGGTCTGTGTGCAAATTTGAGAAATACTATTCTATGTACAATTCTGACATTTAGCTAAACGTCACAGAAAGAAAACAACTACATACAATATTAATTTAAATACCCTTAATCTTGAATACAAAAAAAAGAAAATCTGAATCATTTCCATGACAGCACCTGAAGAGAATTTGGTAACAAGATGCCTCTCTTCCCTCAGCCTTTTTGGTTTTCCTAAGCCTTCAAAGAACTGGGCTGTGTGAATATCTGCAAATGGTAATTTAGGACCACAACTCTGAAAATAATGGCTGAAGGTATGACAAATCTAAGGACAAGAAACCCCCTTTTAAAAGGCAACCAGGATTGTTTTCTATAAATTATGTCTTTAAAATTCCACAAGACTGAGTCACAGCTCCAAGTGATAACTGAAATCCAATTATAATGCAGAGATTATACACAGTTCTCTTAACGAGATGATTCCAGTCTGAATAAATAATAATTCACAGGTCTGAACGATAAGATGGCTATCCTGGTTTATCACCATCACAAGTAGATAAGATCCTCAAAGCTGGACTGAGTTCTCATGCAGGATCTTTCTGTACACAGTGACCAGCAGAGTTTCAGGTGTGATCAACATCTTTGTTTGTGGCACAAGGCCAACAAGGATAAACAGGCACTGCTGAGGAAGGAGGGCAACCCCTAGGAAATCAGAAGTTCCGCAGGTGTGTGCTCCACGATCACAAACAGCTTTACTTCCTTCAGAAACAGAAGCCCTAAGGCAACAAGGCTCCAAAGGAACAGGAAATCTTCTGCTTGATCTGCATAGTTCCAGTGCTAGTAGTGGAACGGTCACAGAAAATTCTCTGGCTTCCATCTTCTTTTGGGGTTTTTTTGTGGTTTGTTTGTGGGGTTTTTTTTTAGCTCTTTATTGGAGTATAACTGCTTTACACTGTTGTGCCAGTTTCTGCTGTATTTATACATATATCTCCATCTCCCCTCCCTCCTGCGACTCCTTCCCACCCTCCCTCCATCCCACCCTTCTAAGTCATCATCCATCATCAAGCTGATTTTCCTGTGTTATGCAGCAGCCTCCCACTATTTTACACTTGGTAGTATGTATATATGTCAATGCTACTCTCTCACTTCATCCCAGCTCCCCCCTTCACCACCACCCCCTCCGCCCACTGCCCGTGTCCTCAAGTCCATTCTCTACTCCTGCATCTTCTTCTTTGAAATATGGCCCTTGAGCATTTGGTAAAGATCCCTTCCCTTTGGTCCTCTCAATAACCATATAAAGTAAGTGTTCCTACTAGCCTCTCTTTCCAGATGAGAAAATTAACCAAGTGAAGCGTCAAGTAACCTGCCCAAGGTCATTCTGATAATGTGGTGCAAGAGCCAGAGTTTAGATGCTCATCTGAGCCAGAACATGAAACAACTAGAGATGAGAAACTGGCACAGGTAAATAACCCTGTCATACCAGAATATCTTGGTGCTGGCAAACATAAAAAGATGTTTTTACAACCCGAAATACTTCATGTTAACATAAAAGTGTGTCAGTTCCCTATCTGCACACAGATCACTGGCCCTGCCTCCTCCGTAGTAACCAATCACATGGCTGAGAAGCCACCCCATACGAAACAGTGTTTTCATCTATGATTTGGATGAAGGCAGAGACTGGAAATTTAACCAACTGGCACAGTATACGAGGTTAGAATGAACAGATCACACAATCGATCAAAGAACCAAAATCTCAAGCATCCAGCAAGGTAGAACGAGACTAAAAACCAACCATATAAGATTTTAACCATATAAAATATTATATTCAGGTTGATCAATAAGTAAATACGGTGCAGAAGCAGAAAGACTCCAGACTGTTCAGTCAAAAAAGCGTTTGGAACAAATGTTAACACCAGCATTATTCATAAGAGCCAAAGAGTGGAAACTACTCAAACGCCCATGGAATGATGAATGGATAAACATAACATGGTATAGTCACAAGTGGACTATTATTTCTACATAAAATGAATGAAGTTCTGATACATGCAACAGGAAGGATGAACCTTGAAAAGTATTCTGCTAAGTGAAAAAAGCCAGCCACAAAAGGCCACATGTATTATCGCATTTTTAGGAAGTGTCTGGAATAGGCAAACTTATAAAAACAGAAAGTAGATGAGTAGTTGCCTAGGGCTAGGAGCGGTGAAGGGGAAATGGGAGTGGGATGACTGCTAAAGAGTACACAGTTTCTTTTGAGGGTGATGAAAATGTTCTAAAATTGAATGTTGTGATGGTTGTACAACTCTGTAAATATAAGAAAAACCCTTTAGATGGGAAATTATATGGCAAATAAATCATATAAATTCCATCTCAATAAAGCTGTTACACTCACCACCCCCCCCAAAAAAAAAGTATGGAGCATTTAGTTGCCTATATATTTAAATATAGACAGCAACATATTATAATTGTTAGGAAAACTAACTCGATCTTCAGATCGGCTCAAAATAAGAAAGAACTTACACAACAGCGAAAAAGATCACCAACATGAAATAGTGAGTTCTTCAGTGCTGAAAGAATTTAAGCAGAGGCTACTTGACTTTTTGGTCAAGAATACAACGAAAGGGATTTATTTCAATTGTGGGCTCAAAGCTTGAAGAAACTATCTCTAAGGTACTAAAATTCTAATATTTATCACGGGTGACATCTAAGTGATGGAAGAATTTAGACACTGAATTAGGAATGCACAAAACATATAGGAGTTTTATAGTATCCAGTTTTACATTTAGGTCTTTAATCCTTTTAAAGTTTATTTTTGTATATGGATGAATGGATAAAGAAGATGTGGTGTGTGTACATACATACACACACACACACACACACACACACACACACACAATGGACTATTAGCCATAAAAAGAGTGAAATAATGCCACTTGCAGCAACACATATGGACCTAGAGATGATCATACTAAGTGGAGTAAGCTGGACAGAGAAAGACAAATATCATATGATATCACTTACATGAGGAATCTAAAACAGTGATACAAATGAACTTATTTACAAAACAGAAACAGAGTCACATAGAAAACAAACTTATGGTTACCGAAGGGGAAGGTGGGAGGAGGGATAAATTAGGGATTTGGAATTAAAATATACACACTATTAACACAACACTGTAAATCAAGTATACTCCAATTAAAATTCTAAAATATATATATATACACACACACACACTACTATATATAAAATAGATAACCAATAAGGACCTACTGTATAGCACAGGGAACTATACTCAATACCTTGTAATAACCTATAATGGAAGAGAATGTAAAAAAAAAGAATATACACACACACATACACACACATATATGAATCACTTTGCTGTACACCTGAAACTAACACAACATTGCAAATCAGCTTTATTTCAAAAAAATTTTTTTAAAAAAAAAAAGAGTACAAAGTGTGGCGGTAAGCTTCCTGGAATCAAATCCATACTCTACCATTTAACTGTACGGCCTCAAGCAAACAATCAGCCCAAGACTCAGTTTTTTGCTTTGTAAAATGGACTCAATAATAATAATGTAAATCAATACTTTATCAGCTAATTGGTAAGAATTAAACAACACAATGATGAGGCCTTTCTCATAGCATCTCACTGGATTTCAACCCTATGAGCCATTACCATAGCCTCTCAACATTTTTAGTAACACTACATGAACTATATTATAACAACTTCTAACTCAAACTATTATAAAATACCATCCAACAGCATTCCCTGATTAAAAGGGACAGGACCCTCTCCTCAACAGAGATCCCAGCATATATGCTGTTTTCCAATAAATATCCAGAAGTTCTTACAAGTATTAGTGCTATTTTAATATTGCAATGAAGACACAGTATAATATGGGACAGTAGATTGCTCCCAACAAAAGCACTAATGTGCCTCAAACTACCAATCTTACTAAATTATCACATTACAATTTTAGGGATAGCCTCCTTTTCCCTTCCTTCTCAAGCTTGACAGCTTGTTTTTCCAGCTCACTTTCCTGGTGTTATTTTAACATCAAGAATAGAAGTCTCATGCAACCCAATCATGCCTGTAATATGGCTGTTTGACAAGCCCCATCGAGTAGAAGGTAAGTCTTTACTACTTGCTCAGGAAGTCCATACGTGTATTTTACAAAGTCTCCACTCTCCTTCGAACCTTGTCTCTTATAAACACAGGCTTTAGGTGTATTCTCACTCTGAGATCACTTACACCATTGACTATTTGCAGGGCAAACGAATGCAATCAAACACTAAAGCTTCAAGGAGATTAGAGAACTGCCAAGGTCTGAACTATATCAACAGCTCAGAATCCGCTCATTCAACAGTGCGCTGACAGTATCACACCCGCAGAACAAACACGGCAGGGCGTACACATCAGACACGGCATCACATTCTAGCAGTGTGTTTCTCTGACTTATGGGAAAACATCCCATTACTAAAGTTGTTCCCAGAGGGCAAGCACAGGTATCCTTCTGGGACAGTACAGCCCACAACAAACGCTGCTCCAGGTACTCAAGGAGCTCAGGGGAGGAAAGGTGGAAACTCCCAAACCTCTGCTGAGTGGGGGTCAAGAAGGAAAGTTTTATCTTGCAATCTGTGCTTTTAAAAAGAAGAATTCTTGGGATGTCCCTAGTGGTCCCGTGGTTAGGACTCTGTGTTTCCACTGCAGGGGGCACAGGTTAGATCCCTAGTTGGGGAACTAAGATTTTGTATGCCACACGTGCAGCATGGCCAAAAATTTAAAAATAAAACAGGACAGGCTGGTTTAAAAAAAAAAATTAAAAAAAGAACTCTAGTCTAACGTTTAATTTTCTGGGGACTTCCTAGGTGCCGCAGTGGTTAAGAATCCACCTGCCAATGCAGGGGACGTGGGTTCAATCCCTGCTCTCGGAAGATTCCCACATGCCTCGGAGCAACTAAGCCTGTGCGCCACAACTATTGAGCCCGTGGTGCTGCAACTACTGAAGCCCACGCTCCTAGAACCTGTGCTCCACAACAAAAGAAGCCACCACAATGAGGAGCCCATGCACCACAATGAAGAGTAGCCCCTGCGCACTGCAACTAGAGAAAGCCTGTGCACAGCAACAAAGACCCAATGCAGCCAATAAATAAATTTAAAAAAATAAAAATAAAAAAAATAAAGTTAATTCTCTGCAGAAAAATCACAGGACAAAATCTAACACCCTTCCGTAATTAAAACACTCAGCAAAAGAGGAAAAAAAGGTAACTTATCCAACCTGATATAGGACATCTATGAAAAACCCACAGCAAACATCTTACTCAAAAGACTGTATGCTTTTCCACTAAGATCAAGAAGATAAGAGTGTCAGCTCTCACACCACTTCTATTCACTTCTATGCTGGAGGTTCTAGCCAGGGCAATTAGGCAAGAAAAGGAAACAAAAGGCTTCCCGATTTGAAAGGAAGAAGTAAAACCATCTCTATTTGCAGGTGTCATGATCCTGCATATGGAATATTCTAAGGAATCCATAAAAGAAACCTGTCAAAGCAAATTGTTCAACAAGGTTGAAGAATATAAGTTGAATATACAAAAATCAATCATATTTCTATACATTAACAACAAACAATCCAAAAATGAAAATAAAAGTTTCTGTTTCACATCAGCCTTACCCCAATGCAATTCCAGATTTCCAATCCATAAGCACAAAATTTATAAAGTCACTTCAATGATACTCATTTCTGTCTCTTTGAAAACTACCTCAATCATACCTTAAGCAATTAAAGATTTATTTGTTCATTCAATAAATATTTATCGAGTACTTCCTATATCCCAGGCACTAGGGAAACAGCAGTGAACAACAACAACAAAAATCCCTGCCACACCCCCTTCATAAAATTCACATTCCAGTTGGGAGTACAAGACATTAAGAGATGAACAGAAAATTATAACTTCCGACAGTGCTAAGTGTCATAAAAATAGCACAGAGAACAGAGATGGAGGCTGATGGGAAGGTGGGGTGAGTGTTAGATGCAGAGGTCAAAGAAGGCTCCCTGAGGCCTTCTAACAGCACCCCTGATATTCTAACAATGAACCAAATCAAGAAGCGGAGTGGGGGGTGGCTTTTGATGCAACTGGAAAAAGCATGTATAAGAATTCTGGGGTGAAAACAAGCCTGGGATGTTCCTGAAACAGCCAGAACACAGGCAAGCAGGACGGCTTGTCCAAGGTTAGCCCTGGAGGAAGACAGGAGCCAGATCACGCGGAGCCTTGCAGGCCATGATCCAGAGCGAAAGCTTTACCATCGGAAGCCAAGAGCAAAGAGGGGAGCCAAGGACATGAGAAGTAATGATGTGAGCACTCTGGTTCTTCGTAGAATAAAGGGTCAGAAATGCTGAATTCAAATACACGCTTGTGTAATCACCTGCAATGTGACCCTCAGTATGTCACCCTACCTCTCTGAGCCAGTATCTAATACATCTCAACTGCCTTGCAGATTTTCTGTGGAACTAGCAGATGATATACTTTGAAAGTTCTCTGCAAACTGAAATTTGCTGCTTAATGTAGAGCAAAATTATCATCAGCCTCACTGAGGCTTCCCTAATCTAAAAGAGAAGTAATTTCTTTCTCTAGAAACACAAAGCACTTTATCTGTCCACCTCTTTCTGTCCAACATTATAAGCATTATCTACGTATCTTATCACTTCTCCTAGACTTTAGACTGTTGACTCAAATCTTGCTTCAGCAGTATTGATAACTCCCTATTACTGACTTCCACTGTCCCCACTCTAGAACATAATCAGAGCCTCTACATCATTTTATTGCAAGTAATTACTTCCCTGTCCTTCTTTGTCACCAGATTATGAATTCCTTAAAGAAGGATACATGTCTTGTTCATATCTATACCACCAGCGCCAACATCACTGAAAAACCAAGGGGAAGCTTTCCATGTGTTTGCAGCATCTCTTTTCTCTACTGAGCAAGGATCTCCTTAACATGTGAGTAGAATAAAGACTCCTACAGTATTCAAACTATTTACAAAAACAAAGGGCTTAAAAACTCTGGCAACATGTATTTGTAGATAACAAATGTAATTTTCAGAAAATAATATACTCAGTTAACCAACCTGAGAGGATCAAAAATTGCCAGCCATTTATTTAAATAACTGTACAATTTCAAGTTAGTAAAACTATAACCACTCCATTAGCTTTGATTCCTCAAAGACAATAACAGGTCCTGCCCCCAAACAGTCTTAAGATTTGAATTTTAGTTCATTTTTATTTATTTATTTATTTAGCTGCATTGGGTCTTCCTTGTTGTGTGTGGGCTTTCTCTAGTTGTGGAAAGCTGGGGCTATTCTTCGTTGCAGGGCACAGACTTCTCATTGTGGTGGCCTCTCTTGTGAAGCATGCGCTCTAGGCGTGTGGGCTTCAGTAGTTGTGGCACACAGGTTCAGTAGTTGTGGCTCCTGGGCTCTAGAGCGAAGGCTCAGCAGTCGCTCCGTGGCATGTGGGATCTTCCCAGACCAGGGATCGAACCTGTGTCCCCTGCATTGGCACTGGCAGGTGGATTCTTAACCACTGCACCACCAGGGAAGTCCCTGAATTTTAGTTAATCTTAATGATACATTTTCTGTTTTTACTGCAATATATTTGATATATAACATTGTGTGAATTTAAGGTGTAGAACATGTTAACTTGTCACACATATATTGTAATATGAATGCCACTGTAGCACTAATTAGCACCTCTACCATATTACATAATTACCTTTTCTTTGGTGGTTGGAATACTTAAATTGTAGTATCTTAGCAAGTTTGTTGATTGTAACAAAACATTGTCTACAGTCACTATGCTGTTCATTAGATCTCTAGAGCTTATTTATTACTTGTTTTAGGTTTCTATCCTTAAACATCTGTTCTATCCCCAGCCCCTGGTAACCAGCATTTTTTTCTGTTTTTTATGAACTTGGCTTTTTTACTTATTTTTTTAATAATATAAAATGTGGAGTTATTTTACTGAAGAACACCAACTAATTAACTTGATTTCATGTAGGCTCAATTATTTTAAATCCAATGGTTTCCATACAATGTTTAAAATCCAAGTCTAATTTCTATGGTGTGATATCCATCCCAATAGAATAATGCAAACTGAAATTAGTTTTTGTATTTTTGATAAATGCATCAAAGTAACTACACTCACAAAGCAGAAGACACAGAAATCTGATTCCTCTTTTCTTTCAGAGCTAGGAGGCTGACTTTCCACTTTCTACTCTCAGTTGGAAATAGGGGTAGGAAGATTGGAAAGGAAGATGAAACCCAGAGTGGACATTCACAGTGTTTTCTGGGGGTCCCTTCTACCTGCACGGGAACCAGTTTCACACCTCATCATTACTAGTTCATCACTTTCCACACTGAAAACATATTAACAACTTGTTCTGAGGAATAAATATCAGTCTACAGTCAGGTGTTCATCTCACATGTTACATGTCAGCTGATAGATGAGTGGTTCTCAAATTGCGGTCCAGCCCAGGAGCAGGGACAGCACAGTGATGTGAGAAACGCAAATTCTCAGGCCCAACCCCAAGACCTACTGAGTCAGAATCTCTCAGGGGAAGGGTCAGTAATCTGTGTTTTAAAGAGTCCAGGATAAGGGGGATTCCCTGGCAGTCCGGTGGCTAAGACTCCGAGCTTCCACTACAGGGAACACGGGTTCGATCCCTGGTTGGGGAACTAAGATTTCACATGCCATGTGGCGTGGCCAGGAAAAAAAAAAAGAAGTCCCCGATAATTCTGCTGTGTGTTGAACTTTGAGAACCACTGTGCTAGGCAGATTAAAAATGGTCTCTCACCCTCCATAGGAAAATAACTGTGAGGACATTTATGTTTCATTGAAGTTGTGTATAAGAAACAAGGGTCTTACCTGGGGAAAAAGAACCTGTTTATTTCAGGAGATGAGAAAAGGCTCCAGAGAGGAGACTATGTTTCAATTAAAACTTTATGAATTTTCCAAAAAGAACAAGCGGAACAGGCATCCTAGACAGAGAAAACTAGAATCAGAAGATTAAAATCTAGACTGTAATCAGGCAAAGATCCTGTGGTGGCTGATGTTTTAAATCTTCTATTAAATCCTTAATCTGGTGCTCAGAACTAACTTCATGGTTAAGTCCCTATCCAGTCTAAAGGAAACACTGGGGAATATCTAGCAAAGCAAGGAAGCCAGAATCTATTGGATAGCAGGATAATACAGTGGTTGTAGATTTCAGTCAGGGAAAGAACTGGCCCAAATGCTAATTTTTGTGTCCTTGGTTCTTAGCACCTGGGTATAATTAATACTTTTGTGTTCACAGACAAGCTGCTTCATTTCTGTGATTATGATTAGGTTTCTTACGTGTAAATGGAGATAATGGTACCCACACCACAGGACTATTTATTGCTTTGGGGGATGACTAACTGAGATAAAGAACGTGGGCTTCTGTAGATTTTTTTTTTTTTCTTGGCCACGCCACATGCCTTGCAGGATATTAATTCCCCAACAGGGATTGAACCTGGGCCACAGCAGTGAAAAAGCACCAAATCCCAACCACTAGACCACCAGGGAACTCCCTTTAGACAGATTTTTTTCTTTTTTCTTTTAATTTGGGCTTTTTTAGACTCCATATACAAGTGATATCAGACACTCCTTGCCTTTCTGCTTGACTTATCTCACTCAGCATAATGTACTCAAGGTCCATCCATGTTGTTACAAATGGCAGGTGTCCTCCTCTCTCATTAAAGATACATTTCTAAGTAGTTGACAATCACTAGAGCACTTTGGGGAAAGTACACTAATATTTCTTTCTACCCTTGTTGTTGAAGGAACTTGACATGATATATATTTTGAACCATGCCAAACCACAAACGCACTGCAAAGAATGTCAACTGAACTGGAAAATTTCTTCCACTGAACCAATCTTTAAAAAGATCCCCCAAAGAACTCTCCAAAAAAATACAGTAACTTCTTTTTCTGAGTGGGGGTGGACGATAAGACAAAAACATCTCTGACTTGGAAAAAAGGTCACTATTAATAGGAAAGCTTAGAATGCTAAAGATTAAACTAGAGATATTATAGTTTAGTACCTAAAACACTGAGGAAAATTTAAACGTTTCATTTCTCTGTGGCTTCTTAATTCATATAGAAAGGTGGACTGCCAGAGCAGTGGAATCTGTTCATTTTAAGTGGGTTAGCTCAAGTAAACTCTTTCAGAATGAAGAGCATGGCAACCTCTTTACCTAAATGAATACTTATCTCAAAATCTGTTCCAGCCAACAACTTCATCAAAAAGATCCGGAGCAAGGTCCAAGAAGCAAGCCTCTGGTTCTCTCCCCATCATTTTATTTCCTACTAATAACATCATCCATTTAAAGCACACACCCAGCTGACCAACTGCTACTGCTCTGCGGCCAAGAAACACCACTTAAGTGCCCATCTCCGTCATCAGCCTATGCTTGGCAATCTTCAGGCACAGTACCCCAGCCTGAGTAACTTCTCCAATTCGATGATTTACTGTCCATTACTTGAAATTGCTGTTCTCCGTCTAACTGTTTTCAAATGTTCTGCTCCAATACCGGGCTTCATTCCTGGCACGATGCTCCTCGCCAGCCTGATAGAAGAGGTCTTGGAGGCAAAAGGAACCCAAAGCTGAAGACGGGCACCCTCACAACACCAGTTAGCTAGGAGAGCCTCTAGATCAACTGGAATTCATTTACTATACTTCACAAACTCTCCCGGCCTTCAAAACAATCTCCAGCAAATCTTTACCCTTTTTATCTTCTCCTTACCGGAGACAACAAAAGTATTACCAGTTGCAAGCCTTAAGAAAATATTGCTTTCCTCTTGATGCCCTGGGCTCGTAAGCAGCTATGTTCACAAAGATCTCTCCATATTACATATCACAGAGACCTTTCCAACTCTGTGGTTAAGACAAACAGTAGTGCAGACAAGGAGCAAGCCATGCCACTTCACAGTCACCAAGCTACCAGTGTCTGCCTGTCCTTCCTCTGCCCCTGTTCTATCCAGAAAATATTTGACTATACATCTAACTTAGAGCATCTTGAAACTCGTGCAGGTGTCCAAAGTGAAGGCATAGATGCCTGTCTCCCAGGTGTCCCTCCTCCCTGCCCCTCAACATTCCATACAGAATCAATAAGAAGCAACACCATGGAGAAAACAGACGGCCGAGGTGCCACTGACAAACTGCCTTCATCTGGAAAACTGTAAAAGGCACCTGGAACAGTTCTTTGCTTAAAAAATGTTTTAGGAAGATGGAATTATGAAGTTGCCTGAAAAATGGCAGAAGGTAGTGGAACAAAAGGGTGAATACATTGATCAATAAAGTTCTTGGTAAGAATGAAAAAAAAAAAAAAAAAACTGCCTTCATTACCTGCACCCTGGAAAACGTATATGGCGTGTTGGTTAAAAGCACGATTTTGCGCAGATGAGGGCATGCTGACCCACAAAGATGGTCAGGAGCCCCAAGGACACTTCAAGTCACTCCATGTCCCTAAGCTTCCTCTCCTTCCTTGTAAAATGGGAGTTATTCTTACCCCGCAGGATTTGGGGATGGAACGGATGAAATAGTTCTTTGCACAGTAACTGGCACGGAGTCAGAGCGGATAAATGGTGGCTCTCCACCCCACCCTCACCCCAGCTCTGAACTGCTTCAACTTAGTCACCCCTTTTTCCCAGATGCAGATAACTGACCATTGCCTTAGGGATTACATCACTACAAGATGACAGGGCAATGATGCCAGAAAAAGAGGACGGTAACAAAGACCAGAGACTGGGGGATGGGCATAGGGGGAGATGAGAGGGAGCAGGAGACGGTTTACGCTAACGGTAGACAAAAGAGCAAAAAAATACAAGATGGGTTTGCCTTGTTCCTCAGTGCCTAGTCCAGAGCTGATTACACAGTGGGCACTTCCAGAAAAAAAAAAGAGAAACAAGAACAACAACAAAAAACTTGTAGCATGAAAAAAAAATGCAAAACTGTAAGTAATGGCTCAACCCTGAGACAAGGGATAAATCTGTACCTAATCCTGGCTTGTCTCAACTATCCTAACTTAAGGTCTAAGGTATGACCCAAAAAAAAAAAAACCTCGGCAATGTTCCATTGTAGCTGTTGTTCTCGTCACACAGGAATGTTGGACCATGGGGCAGAAAAATTTTCCTTTTGGCTCAGTTTACAATGAAGCTGCAAAATATTAAACCGCACCTCATTTGACCTTAATAAAACCCAGGACGCAAGAGAACAGAGTTATTCATTTCCCTACAAGTTCTCCCATTTGATTCTTTCATATTTTAAACTTCTTTTAATGACCTTCTACTGCATTCAGCAAATAAAGAATCCTCCCTTTGATAATTAAACACCTGCTAATTCCTACCGAGGCATTCGAAAATTTTAAAAAGTGACGAGTCTGATGAATAAAACACTCCCCTTATTCCACAGGGCTGGGTTCAAATGAAGGAAAATGGGTCATTAAATAAAACCTGTCAATTCTTGGAGGCTAGGTTGCTGCAGTTAGTGACCATATTTACGTTTGGATTACTCTGAGATAAAAGGTTATATATTAAAATATTTATTACCCCAAGAATCCTTAAAAAGAAGTAGGTCTTGTAAAGTCAGCAGGATGATGAAGAATAGAACACAGGTAGGTCATTCTCACAATTCAATTTTGTTATGAAAATTTCAAACATTCAAAAAAAAGATGACTCCCCACATACCTATCTCTTACCTTCAACAATTAACGTATATGGAAAATCTTATTTCTTTTTACTCCAACCCACTCCCTGCTCCTACTGGATTAACTTGAAGCAAATTCCAGATACCATAATTTCCCCCATAACTGGTTCAGTATCTATCACTAAAATATAAAGACTCTTTTAAAATATAATTCCAACACTACTATCTTTTCTGTAACTAAAAAAGCAACAATAATGCCATAAGTCAGATAATATCTAATCCAAGTTTCCCCATCTCAAAAAAACAAAAAAGAAAGAAAGAAGAAGTTTAACACTGATTTGATCAAATCAGGATCCAAAGTCCACATGCTGCATTTGGTTGCTGTGTCTCTTTAAGCTCTCTTAATCCAAAGGTTCTCCTCTGCCTCTTTAAACTGTTCAACATATTGAACAAAGGGGGTCATTTAAAGCGTAAAACTTCCCTCATTCTGGGTTTTGCTGACGGCATGCCAGGTGTGTCCTTTTACATTATGCGCTATCCCCAGCACCTGATGCCGAGGCTTGATCTGATTCCACTTACTATTCCTTTTTCCCAAGAATACATCAGAGGCGGTGAGATGGACCATGTAAATTACACTGAGTGACACTTTAATCATTTGTCGATCCAACCTCCTCCCCCCGCCGCCCTGAAGCCTTTGCTCCTGACACTGATGGAACAGTGGCATCCGGCTGCAGGCTGCAGGACACGGCACATCAGTTAGGGGGGTGATCTCCCTCCTCTGGCTGAGCTTCTTACTCTGAGAAGGTTAACAACTGGGTGGATGCAGAGAACTAACCCCAATGTCATCTTCTTCCTGCTCACATGTAAACCTTCCCAACTCCTGGACACACACAGATTCCCAACAGTAACACTCAATGGAAAAGACTGTATTCAAGTCACCTACCCATTCCATGACCTGCCAATATGGAAAATACAAACCTTTATGTTAAATAAAAAATGGAACTCAGGTTACAAAATTCCTTTTCAACGGCAAACCAGGAGGCAAATAATAGATTTTCAAGCAATTTCTACTATCAGTGGTAAGGAAGGAGGGGAAAAAACAGCCTTTCTTTTTTGCTGCTGTCAGGATGGACGATTAGAGTGCAGAAAAATGCATTTTTAGGTTTTAAAAAAAAGCTTTATTGGGAAATAGGCCACCATAAAAGTAATTCATCTATAAAGTAATAAGGGATGTCATCAATTTAACCTTATACTTGAATCCCACTCTCGATTCCTATTCAGTAGTATTTCAATTATGCCTTTCATTTGAAGACAAGCCCCTCCAAACACATAATGTCACCTAAAAGTGATCTTCAAAAAAAAAAAAAAACCTGTCAGGACAGGAGAGTTATTTATTTAATGCATAAAGCACTATGCTTCACTCCAGAGGTAATGGTCTCAATGCTTGAAATATTTGCAAAGAAAAAGAAAGCAGCTGTGAGAACAATGGATTAACATTCTTTCCAGATTTAAACCGAATTGAAGAAATTCTCCAATGGAGGAAACTTCAGCATTTTTAAATGATTATACTCAGAATAGGATTTAAACAAAGTCCTCCATTATAGAACTCACCTTGGGGGCTTAGATGTTGAGGGGTATTGTTATAAATGCTGCAGTCTGGGGCAGCGAGGCTTGGCCGCACAGTAGGGTGACACTCTGGGACATCTCTGTCACGTGAATTCACCATGAGCGCCAAACAGCCCACATGCTTCACTGTGGCCGCATCAGTACTTTATTCTAAAGAATTCTAAAGACTGTGGGCTAACATAGAACAGGCTCTTGTATTTCTCAGTAATGGGTCTGAAACCCACCCAAGAGAATATCCAAATCCAAGAGTCATGGGAACTGACAACTCACTGACTTAAAACTAAAATTCACAAGCCCTTGTTGATGCCAGAATCTAGAAATAACTAAATTAAGTCCTTTGCAAAAAAGGACACTTGCTTGGGGGCAGGGGGAGCAATTTTTCATAAAGAATATTTGACTTTTTTGGTAAAGAGCTTTTGTTATCAGAAAAAGGGTGAGGTAATTGAAGTGTAATCCTTAAAAATATCAAATCACTATGTTGTACACTTGACACTAATATATTATAAATCAACTATACATCAATATAAATATTTTTCCTATTACAAAAAATACAAATTACAATAAAAATAGAAAAAAGAAAAAGGGTGAGAGACTAAAACTTCACTGATAACATGTTACGTATGTACCATTATGGGTTGAATTGTGCCCCCCCCCCCAAAAAAGATATATTGGATATATCCTCAGTAACTCAGAAAGTGACCTTATTTGGAGATAGCGTGTTTACAAAGGGAATCAAGTTACAATGAGGGCATCAGGGTGCCCTAAACCAATATGAAGTGTCTTTATAAAAAGGGGATATGTGGACACAGACATGCCCAGAGGGAAGGCTGTGAAGACACAAAGAGAAGACAACCGATCTCCTAGTCAAGGAGAGAGACCTAGAAGAGATCTTCCCTCACAGCCCTCAGAAGGAACCAACCCTGATGACACCTTGATCTAGCACTTCTGGCCTCCAGAACTGAGGGACAGTAAACTTCTGCTGTTTGAGCCACCCAGCCTGCGGTACTTTGTTTCAGCAATCTTAGGGAACACACACGTGTACCTATATGGAATACGTATGTTTCACGTAACATTGCTAGCAACGATATCAAAACGAAAGGAGCAGCTGCCCACCAATACTTTGCCCATGCTATCATTAAATCCTCGGAGTGACCCCACAGCACAGATTCCACTATGCTCATTTTGCAGACAGGGAATCTGAGGTTTGATATCCGGAACCTATATTCTTTTCTTTTTAATTTCTTTTATTGAAGTATAGTTGATTTACAATGTTGTGTTAATTTCTAGTGTAGAGCAAAGTGATTCCGTTATACATACATACACATTCTTTTTTATATTCTTCTCCATTGTGGTTTATCATAGGATATTGAATATATTTCTGTGCTATACAGGAGGACCATTTTGTTTATCCATTCTATATGTAATAGTTCTCACCTTCTAATTCCAAAGTCCCAATCCATTCTCCCCCCCCCAACCCCCCTTGACAACCACAAATCTGTTCTCTATGTCTGTGAGTCTCTTTCTGTTTCAAAGATAAGTTCATTTGTGCCATATTTCAGATTCCACATGTAAGTGATACCATATGGTATTTGTCTTTCTCTTTCTGACTTAGTATGATAATCTCCAGGTCCACCCATGTTGCTGTAAATGACATTAATTTATTCTTTTTTTATGGCTGAATAGCATTCCATCGTATATACGTACATATCTTTATCCATTCATCTGTCAATGGACATTTAGGTTGTTTTCATGTCTTAGCTATTGTAAATAGTGCTGCAATGAACAATGGGTTGCATATATCTTTTTGAATTATTGTTTTCTACGGATATATGCCCAGGAGGGTGACTGTAGGATCATATGGCAACTCTATTTTTAGTTTTTTGAGGAAATTCCACAGTTTTCCATAGTGGCTGCAACAATTTACACTGCCACCAACACTGTAGGAGGCAGAAACTATATTCTGATGCTATCAGAGAGCCATTACAGAGACTCTTTACTTACTTACTTACTTATTTATTTATGGCTGAGTTGGGTCTTCATTGCTGCATGCAGGCTTTCTCTAGTTGCAGTGAGCAGGGTCTACTCTTCGTTGCAGTGTGCAGGCTTCTTATTGCAGTGGCTTCTCTCATTGCAGAGCACGGGCTCTAGACAAGCGGGCTCAGTAGTTGTGGCACACGAGCTAAGCTGCTCCACGTCATGTGGGATCTTCCTGGACCAGGGCTTGAACCTGCGTTTCCTGCACTGGTAGGCAGATTCTTAACCACTGCACTACCAGGAAGTCCCTACAGAGACTTTTAAAGACATAAGCACTGATTTACTCCATATAACAAGAAGTCTGGAGGTAGGTGGATGCAGGTAAAAGATGCCTCAATCTCTACAATTCCCCTGGCTTTTCCCTCATGGTCTCAAAACTGCTGCTGCAGCTCCAAGCTATCACATCTGTATTTCACATCAAAAATGCAAAACATGAAATATCAAAAAGAGCATACTTCCCAACTGAATGAATGCCTTCAGAACAACTTTCCCAACGACAACTTCTGCTTGTAACTCATCAACCATCCCTATTCGCATGGGCAAGTAAGAAATGCAAGGGTTTTTGTTAAGTTCATTGCAATCTGCAATAATACAAGGATTCAGTTAGAAGGAAGGAGGAATAAATCTTGATTAAGCAAATCTATCAGAGGCCCAAAGAGGTTAGAAACTTGCCCAATCACAGCCCTTAAGTGGGAGAGTCAGGATTCACACCCAAACCTAATCTTAACCCCAAATCTTGGAACCACAATGCTATATACTGCACCCTCCGCAAACCCAAAACCTTATGAAAGGTGGTCCTAATTGAAAAACAGTTGGAGAGAGTTTGAGCCCCAAGGAGTGGCTCCTGAGCTCAGCTGCCTCTCCTTTTGGGTTTCTGGGTAAAGTGAGAACCCCTGAATATCCAAGAAAGCAGTCAGGCCAACAGTGCCTCTGATGTGCCTCCAGACAGCAACATTTTCTGAATATCTACTAGAGGCTGTATTCAGTTCTTAGCAGTAAAATGGAGGAGCAGACATACCCTACCTGCTACTAATCCCTTGGATGTTTGTTTAGTCGTGTTAGTTACAGTCCTTGAACAGGTAAAGCTTTTCACAGGTAGACTTTTACGTGGCTTCTACAAAACAGCAACGGGAAGTTTTCTTCACATCTTCTTTAATTGCTCCTTTCCAATTATAGAAGCCCTATATTTACAGGCTTCCACTCCACTTCCTTGTCAATACTCTATCTCTGCTAACTGAAGAGATTTTCTTTCCCAGTGTCAGATAACATCACTCAGGAACCAAATTCTCTAGCCTAACGCTAGATGTAAAGGTAACAAAACTACCCTGAGCATCACCCACAGTGGTAGCACCCCCTGAACAAGTGACCCACTCATTTCCATGAGGGATTTGGAGCCCTTCCTGCACCAACATTTGGCAATCCACTCTATGACTGAAGCCATGAAACGGATAACCTTAAGAGAAAACCATCTCTGGCTGTAGTTTAGCCTCATGGTTCTCTCCCCTCACTTCTCCAGGTTGTAATCCCCCAATTTTCCTCTGTATTACCCATGCAGGTGTGCTGTCCTCCCCAGCCAAGCCAACCAGAACCTCTCCCAGAAATGGATCTTGTTCTTGAGCAAAGCCCATTATCCCTAAAGACAAGACATGGGAGGGGCCAGCTCATTCCAATACCCCACTGGTCATTAGATCCCACTGTCCTGGTTCCTGCCCTTTCCAATTTGGTTATCTCATTTTTCCTTCATCCTGAGAATAAGCCTGCAGTATCCTTCCACAGCCAAATTTTCACTAAGTCTTTCAGAATCCATCCCATTACTAGCAATCAAGAAAACCCCGTTTTATCAGCTCGACATGCATGTGGATATTTTCCTGATAATAAGACACACGGTGGAAAATTAGTCTCCTTCAGCTTCAGGGGGTGATGCCTGAAATTCTATAACAGGAAAATAAGAATATTATCACTTTTAGTAAAAGTAGCAAAATACTAATTTCCTTTTATTGTACTTAAGGTGCAAATGTGCCTTCCTAAAGACAACTTGTAAAAAAGGAAGTGACTGAGGCACTTAATCTGATTCATGAAGAGGCTGCCTGCTAACTGGAAATAACCAAAATATACTGTCCTTTATCTTTGCTCAGTAATCCACACAATTTATACTTTTTGCCTGTTAAGGCTGTTACAGAATGAGCAAAACCAGAAAACAGATTCTAAAAGACATGAAAATTCTACTTTGCTCAGTTCTAGGATTTACCATAATTTGCATAATAAATCAGAGGAAAACACTTTCTGTGGCAAGAGGAAAGTAATTTATAAGATTCATAAGTCCCTGTTATTTAGTAAAATTAGGTCTTTACCTGCACTGTCTAAAATTCCGACAACATAATCTTTCAAATCAAAGTGGGTGGCAGGTCTTAAAATATGTACTGCAATCTGTCACTTAAAAATAATAGCAAAAAAATTATCATCCACAGTGACTGACAACGGAAAACTACAGAAGTGTACCAACTTCTGTTCAGCACTAATTACAATTAGCAAAATCTCCTTTCTGAAATCCTCCTTCTAGCTCCCTGTACCTCATTCACCTTCTCTAATTCCAAAGCAAGTCCTCTGATTCCACACATGCCATTTTACCTGACAACTAAGAATGAGTTCCTGGATTATTCACTCAGCCTGGTGTTAGGGAGGGAGGCAAGAAAAGGCAACCCACCACAAGAGAAAGTTAAGACTTGGTTTCCACCCTCCAGAAACTGAATTTACCTGGGGGGGAAGGAAAGGGAAAGAACACCCAACTGAATGATGGGATATCTGTGCCCAGCAGTACTGTACCACTAGTCATTTTCGTATCTAAGAGCTCTAAGGTTGGGGAAATCAGTGTTGGCCAGAGTAAGTGAAGACATTTAAAAATACTTTCAAGACCTCCAAGAAGGCTCTCGTCTTCTGAGAGTGTGGAGTGTGTTTCTCCCATGGCCACTCTCACCTTTTTTTTTTTTTGGGGGGGGTACACCAAGTTTTTTTGTTTTTTTTTTTTTTTAATTTTTTTGCGCATGGGCTTAGTTGCTCCACAGCATGTGGGATCTTCCTGGAGCAGGGATCGAACCCGTGCCCTCTGCACTGGCAGGCGAATTCTTAACCACTGCGCCACCTAGGAAGCCCGCCACTCTCACCTTTTGAGACGGACCACATTCTGTCTACAGAATGTGTCTCTCTCTAAATAAATGCACTTCTTACAAAAACAAAAAAGAAGAATTACAAGGACAAGGACTGCTGATAATAAATACACCTTTCACCACTGTTACATGGACAATTACCTAACGCTCTGTGCTGGCTATTTCACACGCACCCTACTTATTTCTACAGAAAATTACAGGGGTTAGCAGTGAGCCCCACTTCACACATAAGGAGAATCAAAGGAATTGACCAGCTTGCCCACCAAAATCACCTAAGCAGCATAGTTTCGACTAAGGGATAAATCTATTAATTCTTGAATTCACTCATCTGTAGACTGTAATTATTCTAACTTCAAACCCCTAACTCTTAACCTACAAAGTCTAATTGACCCTCAGAAAAGAAATATGTTTGGAATTACTGTGCGGCAGTTTCCCCTGGTACAACAACAACAACAACAACAACAACAACAACAAAAAGGGTGGGGGTGGGGGGCAGTTAGGAAAGAAAGAAGGGAGAGGGGCAGGGGAGAAAAGAAAGAAGGAAAATTACTGAGATAAATTAGGCAGTAAACTTTCAAGGCACAGCATTCAGAGAAAACATGAGGCCAGCGTTAGCTGACTTACTCTATTTCTATTCTACACATCACACCGGGGGAGGAGAACTGAATGTTTAGTATTAATCCCATCCCACCTGCAGCTCACACCACACAACTGTAGTAAAGGTTCAAGACTAAGTCACTTATTTTAACGAGATGCCTGCAATATGGAAGGGAAGGCAGGCCGGTCTTCTCTGGTACCTGGCAATGTCACCGAAGGCAATGCTACTGTCATGTCCAGCACTAAGCACCTCAGGGGTACATAAAATGATTCCTTGAGGATACAAAACATTTACCCTTTACCCACACATGTTTTTACTTCATGTTTTACATTTTTTTACATTTTATAATTTACATAATATTTTAGTATAAGAACACATATACATAATCAATAAAATAAATATACATATATTGAGGGCACGAGTCCAATTTTTTTTTTCTTAGAAGACAATGAATGAGATCAATGAAGACCACTGATCCACACATTTATTAAGAGGATAATTTGTTAACTTCCAGTACCCTCAAGAGCCAAACTAAATGACATCACTTTGGAACCACTCCATTAGCCAGGAAAAAAAAAGAAAACTCAAGCTTTATTTCAGTCTCCCTTTGAAAGGTATTTGATTCCTCGCTGATTCTAGGCACAAACAATGGCTGACCATTACAAATCTGTGGGGCCACCTCATTACGAGTTCATACTGCAACCAAATCCCATTTTCCCTCTGCAAATTCAATTCACATCAGTAGCCCCATATATCACTGGCTACTGCTGTTGGCTGCCTGATTTTGAAACATAAAATTTTTTTGGAAAGATTACTGCCAACACATAATAGGCAAACTGCAATTTCAATTCCCTACACATGGGCTTGAAGGAGCGGGGCTATACAAGCTACAAAATGTAAATGAAGCCTGTTGTTATCAGCTGTCTGTAAGTCCCCTGACATCTTCCTGTCTTATTCCTCCAGTCACGTATGTCAGGGGGAAGAAAAAAAAAAAAAAACATCAAAAGTGCCGCCATTCAAGAAAGTCCTTTTATTATTCTGCTCAAGACTAGTTCCCTGGTGTCTTAATTTTCTGAGCTGTGTACACAAAATGCAACAAAATTAAGCAGTGGTGGTTGTCCACAGCCTATCTTCATTAGACAGAATTCATTGTGAAGGAGGAACATAATTGTGTGATGTTGTTTATGAAGATGTTTTCATCACCAACTTTTGACGAATCCATCACCTACAAGAACTACCATTTAAGAGCAACCTCTAGGCTGACAAAGGGAGACTTCCAGGGGGCACAAAGCAACCCATCGCCCCCAAAGCCCCAAGGCCTGTGACAAACTCTGGCTCTGTCCGAGACACCACCGACCTAACACACAGCTGGTTCATCGCTCCCGTTGACGTCCTTGTTGAATTCTTTCAGGAAACACTACTTCTTAACACGCGTGTTTAATTTAACGTATGACCCGCCAGTACTGTAACGGGAAGATAAGATGGAGTAGATCCACGGCGAGCCCATTCTGACAGTGGGAAACAAAGGGAGACACAATGAGTCCACTGCTTAGCGCTGGGCTTCTCAACAGCCTCGCTACTGACATTCTGCCCCAGGTAATCCTTTCCTGTGGGAGGCTGGCCTGTACACTGCAGCGTCCCTGGCCTCTCCCAACTGAAGGACAGCAGCACCACCTCCCAGTCCTGACAACTGAAAGTGTTTCCAGGCATTGCCAAATGTCCCCTTGTGGGGGTGGGGGGTACAAAACTGTGAACCCTTGGTTACAAACCACTGGTCTAGTGGGTCTACATACCCATCAACAGGCAGGAATTTTATGTATGTGGTCGTATAAGCTGGGTAAATCCACTCCACATCCAGGCAATGTCTATCACAACCATAAACCTTTCTGGGACACTGAACAATGTCAAGTTTGCCTACCAAACAGAAGAAGACTAAGCTAAGGAACTAATTTTGATCATTAAAAATCTACTAATAGTGAAAGACATTCTTTACATTAAAAAGAAAAAATCTGCCACTTTTCTACTGCACTGGCTAAATAAATAACTATCCAAGAACACTTGGAAAATATCTGTCACAGGTTTTCTATGTTCAACAACAGAAAGCCTCCAGGAAGCTCTGCTTTACGGACCACAAGTTTTCATTTAATCAACTGTCAAGAAGGCCTTCAGAAAAATTTCTTAAGAGTCAAACCCCCTTAAAAGAAGATGGATACGTTGTGAGATTTAGTTTCATGGAAATAAAGAGGTTAAAGTGTTTGTTTGTTTGTTTCCCTAAACAACCACCACTGAACTTCTACAAACCAGTACTAAAAAAAAAAAGACAATTTTTACTTCTACAAACCAATACTAAAAAAAAAAGACAATTTCTATTTCACAGTTAAAGAAACCAGCTTCTTCCAAAAGCTCAATTGCCATCTGCAATTATAATCAAGCCTCATTTAGAATACCCCACCATGTTTTCATCTTAATTAAAAATGGCACTTCCTTACAAGGGAATGCAATGTGCATTCACAATTCATATGTGAGCAGGACACACACACACACACACACACACACACACACACACACACACACACACACAACACCCCCCTCAACACTGGAGTCTAGGCTTGGGAGAATTAACTATTTTACCAGCTTCTTAATGGATGTACCTTCAGTATAAACTTTAACTTTCCTATTTTAAATTAGAAAGGCATGTGGGTTATGTTAAGACAATTTGCCAGAAATACAAATAGTTTTTTAAGCCTGCCATCTTTCAGATAGCACATGGTTGATCCTGTATTCCAGCCACTATTATTTTTACTCTGCATAAAAGGCACGACGTTTCAGTGTAATATTTTCACGGATGCAAAATGGTTTTTCCACCACGCTAAATAATAAGATTTACTAAGTACCACTTGGCCTCTTTGTAAGCTTAATAATTAGTTATAATAATGTGCCCCTGCATGTTTATAATTCAGTGTAATTTTTATATTACAATTCCTTAATATGGTCTCCAGCACAATCAGCCCTCTGCCTACAGAACATTAATGCAGACATTATCTGAAAACCACCATACAAACTCCTGCTGTCGGTCAACGCCACTTAAGAGAAGACAAACAAGAGAAGACGTAGAACGGAGGGCCTCAGAAGAACACTGGCTACCTTTACCCTGCAGGATTACAGAGAAGTGCTCTCCTACCCATCCAGTAAGTGGTGACTCCTTCTAAGAATCCAACTTCTTCCAAAATCCGTAAACGTTAGATGCAGGTTCCCCTGCTGGAGCAGAGCCTCTAGCAAGGAAGGCAAGAGGGGGGTGGAAAGCTGTGAACGATACGCGGGCCTCCCATGTAAGCCTGTAAAATCAAGCCTCTCTCAGCTGGACAATTAGCTTTACACAGCTAATCAGAACAAAAGAAATGAAGGCCATCTGGTTCTTGGAACAAGTTCTGTATCTAATTAACGCTATCTTCTTGAAAGTAAACTTCCTATATACAAGAGGGCAGGAGAAAGCAAGGAGAGGAACCCCCTTTTATTTTTTTAAATTGATTAATTAATCTACTTATGACTGCAATGGGTCTTTGTTGCTGCACACGGGCTTTCTCTAGTTGCAGCGAGCAGGGGCTACACTTCAGCACACAGGCTTCTCATTGTGGTGGCTTCTCTTGTTGAGAAGCACAAGCTCTACAGGCACAGGCTTCAGTAGTTGTGGCATGCAGGCTCCGTACTTGTGGCGCATGGGCTTAGTTGCTCTGCAGCATGTGGGGTCTTCCCAGACTAGGGATTGAACCCGAGTCCCCTGCATTGGCAGGTGCATTCTTAACCACTGTGCCTCCAGGGAAGTCCAGGAATCCCCTTTTAAATTGCCTGCACACCCTAAAAAACCCAAATGCAGGTCAAGCCCCTGACTATTTTATCCAGAAGCAACAGAAGAGTGATGAAATGCCGACGCCCTAATTAGACAGACCTCATTTGATTCCTAGCTCTGCCACATATTAACAGGTTAGCCTTTGGCAGACAAATTGGCCTCTCCATTGTAGACTATATAACTGACCCCTGTATCCAGGTCCTTTGCCAGTCAGTTCTGCAGTTCCACAGAGTACTTCTCTGTCCCTTGACTTGGGGTTGGCCTTATGACTTGCTTAGGCTGAGGTAGCTTAACTTCAAGAGTGAATTCAGCGTAAGAATATGGGGATGCCACTGAAATACCAAGGACAGGGATGCAGCTAGCCTCACACACAAACTAGGATCAGGTACTCAGTTTCTCTACAAAGTCTCCAAAAGTCCTCCATCTCCATGCCCTCTCTGTCCATCAACTGTGTCCGACTGTCCAACCAGACTCTCTTGCCTTCCTATCTTTTCTCAAACCTCCAACTTCTTCCAAGATTCAAATCCCATTGGTTCATCACAGCAGCATACCTGCAAGAACAGCACAGTGCCTCCGTTCCAAGGCGGGTTAGGAGCCTACCAACAACCGATCCGGTGTAGCCAGGGGCAGAGTCATCAAGAGCCACGTAGAGTTGGGTACTCGAGGCAGAGCACAAAGGTCAATCTAGAGAAATGAAATCCAGCCCACAAGCCCGCTTACCAAGCTGAGTATCTTGGCATAGGGCTGCTCTCTGCCAGGAGACAGAGCTACCATTTTCTTCCCATGAAAGCACAATCTGTCCACAGGGGCACCCAAGTGAAGAAGGCTTCTGGGTGTAGGGGGCGGGAGGCTAAGGAGTGGTGAGAAGGACTTGGCATGGAGTACTGGTATCTCAGGGTTAAACAGGTGGTCTATATGGAAGAGTGGCCCAGCGCAGGGTGGAACGGATTGAATAAGTAACTACATTCAAGACAGTGGGAACGAGGTTTCTCCCTGTTAAGAGAAGGGAGTTACAAATACAGAAAGGAGAAAGCTAAATTGAGCCATGTGGTGTCAAGATGGAACTGGAGGTAGTGAACCCGTGATTTTTAATACATAAAAGCACAGTCATAAATGCAGATGTAAGTGTGTGTGTGTGTGTGTGTGTGTGTGTATACATACCTAGATGTATACAATCCCTCGTTGTGTCCACTAAGAGTCTGGGAGCTGTAACATCTCAGAAGCAATGAACACACCCAACGCCCAGATCTTGGTTTCTGAATCTCATCCTCCTCTGAAAGGAATCAGTTCCATGGCTCCTCAACTCCTTGGCCAAATCCAGGGCTGGGGCCAGAAGAGTACAAAATGAACCTAGACCTTCCTGTTCCAGAAAATAAGGAAGCACTGAAATAATGACAGCAACACATGTGGAGAGGACACAGGAACTGACTGAGTGAACTCCCACGCCCTAAATGTGGGGGGGGATGTGAGCACCGAAACAATGGCAGGAACAGATTGTAAGCCACTAAGTAAAACCGAAGTCCACGAGCGCCAATCAATGTCATAAATGAACAGTTGGAAACCTTAGGGAGAATGGTCTTCAAGCACTTATCCACAAAATATCTACTGCAAGCGGGGAAAACGAGTCACTTCACAGGGGAGAAGCTTGGCAGACACTGCCTTTATCAAGTGATCAAAGTCAACATCACCAGCAAAGGGACACATGGAAATCATGTGCCGCCTGGTAAGATGCCATGAAAGGAACAGAGCATCATTTCAGTGGTATGTCTGCCCTGATAGGTGACCCGAATCTAACCATGAAGAGTCCTCAGACAAACCCAAATTGATGGAGACTCTATGAAATAATTGGTTTGTTAACTTTAAAATTGTCACGGTCATAAACGTCCAGGAAAGCCTGAGGAATTGTTCCTGAAACAAAGGACACTAACAACGAGCGCATGATCTCAAATGGCTCCTTTTTTTTTTTAAGCTCTTTATTGGAATAAATTGCTTTAAACACTGTTGTGCCAGTTTCTGCTGTACACCACAGTGAATCAGCTGTATTTATACATATATCCCCATATCCCCTCCCTCCCGCAACTCCCTGCCACCCTCCCTGCCACCCTCCCTATCCCGCCCCTCTAAGTCATCACCCATCATCGAGTTGATCTCCCTTTGCTATACGGCAACTTCCCAATAGCTACTTATTTTACATTTGGTAGTGTATATATGTCAGTGCTACTCTCACACTTCATCCCAGCTTCCCCTTCACCCCCCACCCCGTGTCCTCAAGTCCGTTCTCTACATCTGCATCTTTATTCTTGCCCTGTCACTGGGTTCATCAGTACCATTTTTTTTAGATTCCATATATATGAGTTTGTGTAAGGTATTTGTTTCTCTCTTTCTGGCTTACTTCGCTTTGTATGACAGACTCTAGGTCCATCCACCTCACTACAAATAACTCAATTTCAATCCTTTTTATGGCTGTGGCTCCTTTTTTAATTGGCAGATTCTGGGCAGATTTCATTGCGGTCTGAGGATTAAAGGATAGTGTAGTATCAAAGTTAACGTCTCAATTTTGATGGATGTAGTGTGGTATTATACGAGAATATCCTTGTTTCTAGGAAAAACATACAAGTGTCCAGAGATGACAGGGCACCAGGTTGGCAATGAATTCAAACTGGTCTGGAGGGGGTGGGGGAGGGTTTATTTGTTGTAATTTCTTCTGTTTTTTTTTAATTTAAATATAGTTGATTTACAATAGTGTTTTCGTTTCAGATATGCAACAAAGTGATCCAATTATATATTTTTTCAGGTTAATTTTCCATTAGAGGTTATTACAACACACTGAATATAGTTCCCAATGCTACACAGTATATCCTCATTGTTTACCTCTTTTGTGTATTTATGGCGTGTATCTGTTAATCCCATACTCCTAATTTATCCCTCCCCACTCCCTTTCCCCTTTGATAACCTTAAGTTTGTTTTCTATGTCTCTGAGTCTATTTCTGTTTTGTAAACAAATTCACTTGTATTATTTTTTAGATTCCACATGTAAGAGATATTATACAGTATCTGTCTCTGTCTTATTTCATTCAGTACGATATTCTCTAGGAGCATCCATGTTGCTGCAAATGGCACTATTTCATCCTTTTTAATAGCTGAGTCATATTCCACTGTATATATACCATGTCTTCTTTATCCGTTCATCTGTTGATGGGCATTTAGGTTGTTTCCACATCTTAGCCATTGTAAATAGTGTGGCTATGAACACTGGAGTGCATGTGTCTTTTCAAATTAGAGTTTTTGTCTCTTCCAGATATATGCCCAGGAGGGGGATTGCTAGATCATATGGTAGCTCTATTTTAATTTTTTAAGGAACCTCTACACTGTGAATTCTCTATTCAGAAGGTGAATAGGGAAGGCCATTTGGAAAGGACATTTGCACTGAGATATACAAGAAAAGGAGCAAACACAAAAATCCAAGGAGTAGAGATGAAAATTATGATGCTGATTGTACAACAAAGCAGTACCATCATCTAACCCTTATACAATCTTACTGAGTGCAAAGTAACAGTCTAAGTGCTTTCCATACTTTAACTCATTCATTCCTCACAACCACCTTATGTAGAATTATAAGTATTATGAAGTTATTACACCAAACTTAAAGATGAGGAAACTGAGACACAGAAAGGTTTCAATCACTCACCCAGGTGAGTTAGCAGCGCAACCAGGATCTGAACCTACTCGTCTGGCTCCAGGGTCTATACTCAACTATTACACCATCAAGGCAACTCCCGGCAACTAACTGTTGGGATGCTGAGACAAGATGGAGCCAGGACTTCGGGACCACCATAGCCACGAAGACTGGAGCCAGTGATTGCGTGAACAAGTGGAGAACAGTAGGAGAAGACCTAAGAAGGGGAGGCAGGTCCATGAGTAAGCATCTGGATTTATCACGTGTCATGGGAAGATGTTCCTGAAGCAGAGTGACCACTTAGAAGGCCGACTCCTAGGCAGGACGGTGGCCTAGACTAAGTCACTATCATAGGCAATGGACAGCTCTGGCCAGAGAGAGTCAAGATTTATTTCTGAGGTAAAGCCAGCTGGACTCGGGTGATTGTTCTAGAAAGCCAGGTTATGAGGCCACCTTTTAAGCAAAACTGTAGACACCACCCAAATTCCTTGGGTCAGACTGTATACAGAGACGTCACAAGATACTGCTGGTGGTTTTCTGCTGATGGTCATCTCACGATTCTTAGAAAGAGAAAGAGAGAGAGAGAAGCACAAACAGTGAAGAACCCACCCTTATCCTCTTCTATTATGAGGCCTTCATTGACCCAATAATGGCTCATATCTTACTGAGACTACACTATGTTCAACTTGTGTAACCATTTTCCTTTGATAATGAACAATGTCCAGTACATTCTGATTTCAAAGCTTTCTTCCATAAGAAGAGAATCTCTCTCCCACACAATTGAGTCATCTGTTCTCCCTGAATCTCTTCAAAGATTTGTACCTGGCACTGTAATTGGGAGGGTTTTAAATAGATAATTTAACCTTGAAAGAATGTTCATTTGACTCAACACATCCTTCCAATCTAAGAAACACACAAATTCCCTTTCACCTCAGCATGTCTTTCTTAATTGTGACAGCAGTGCCGAGAAATTCATTTTCAGAGAGCTGATTGAGCCACAAGGGAATATTAATACCTAAATATTGAAGCAATCCTGATGCTCTGCTTTAAAAGGGGAGGCTGGATTTGCTAGATGAAAAGATTCCAAAATGTCTCTGGCCTATGCCTTTTAAAAAAAAAAAATGTCTTTAGCATATTTTCATCTGTCTGCATTAAGTCAGAAAGTAAAAGGCACAGTTTATTTCTCTTAAAAATGAAAAGGAAAAAAAAAGTCCTTTGCTTTCTATTGCTGGTAATTGCATTTGCTAGAATGCTGCTAGGTTTTTGAGGGTCCTAGTCTAAAGAGTGTGATTTTCTTCAGTTTTAAATATGGAGGAATAAATGCTCTTTCAACTCTGACAGCACAAGTGTATTCCACTCTGCAGTGCTGACTAGGGCTATAGAAATAGCATTTCACATCGCAGATCGGAAATTATACCAGGGTGAGCACGGACAGAGAGGAGAGGAGAGAGCGTGCGGGACCAGCTGACCTGTTCTTTGTCATCCTCTCGTTCACAGCAAAGGCTGTTCCATCAAACGATTACAAGTACAAAACAAAATTAATTCCAGGAACCAGAGAATTCAGAACAAGTAATAGGATCCCATTCCCCGCCAAGCTGATATCATCAAATTCTCTCACATGATTTACAACCTGGCAATCTATCTCTTTCCATTGATTATCTTGCTATTATGGGATACAACTGGTCTCTGCCCATTCCAAGAACTCTAAAGTGTTGCACTGAGAATACACTAATGCACCTTTAATGCGGAGAAGACAGGAGGGGGAAAAAAAAACCCAAGGAACAAAACAGGCTGGAGAATGCATAAAGCTGAAGTTCCTTTCAAAAGCAGTGGAGAAGTTAACAGCTTTTCAGAGAGGCAATCAGGCAATTCATGCCCAGCAACAACACGGGCTCACAGCATTAACTTTTCTAACTGGAAACAGGCCACGTGCACCCTAAACCAGAAGCATGTGGGCACCTCACTTTGCACCAAGGCCATCCGAGAAAATAGTGCCTTAACCTGATCAAACTGCGGAACCACCTCGAATATTACTGAAAGATGCTTGTGATTCCAAGACACTAGCTGGACAAGCTCTAGAGCCCTCATCACTGCATGGGCTATAATATGATTTATCAAAACCTTAATGCAAGGGTTGACAGACACGGATCCACTGCCTCTTTTTGTACGGTCTTCAAGCTAAGAATGGTTTTTATATTTTTAATGGTTAGGGGAAAAAAATCAAAAGAAGAATAATATCTTGTGACACAGGAAAAGTAGATAAAACTCAAATTTCAGCGTCTGTAAATAAAGTCTCAGTGAAACACCACCAAGCCTGATCACCAAAGTATCTCCCCTGGCTACTTCCAAGCTACAAGGCAAGGAGTAGGTACAGCTGCAACATACAGCCCAGAAAGCCAAAAATCTCTACCAGGCTCTTGACAGAAAATGTTTGCCGATGCCTGCCTTAATTCACCCACAAATTTCAGGAAAACAGCTCCAAACAAACTAAAGGCCCGCTGGAAAAATCTAAGAAAATCTAAATAGGCTCCCTTCTCAGAAAACTCAGCAGAAACAGCACAATGTAAAGTTCCCAGAAAAGCTTTTAAGTTTGCTGACTTGGTAGCCAAGACAGTGATTTGAAATAAAGTGGGGAAAAGATGATAATAAAAAAATGATAAGGAAGGCACTGTGCTGGACTCTTTACACACAGAATTCCATTTGATAGGCATGGCAACGTTCTGAGGAATGGTTGTCCCCGTTTCACAGATGAGGAGACGGAGCCCAGGAGAGATTGTCTAATGTCCTCACCAGGTCACGGCAGTACATGTGACTTCAGGGCTGGAGCCCAGAATTTGTCGGCTCTGAATCCCATACTTTTAACTATCACAAGGTGACTAGAATTCCTATTCAAAAACTACGCTACTTTTGCCATTAGGAGAAAAAGAATGAGACGGTAAGAGAATAAATAACATTTAAGTGAATGAAATGAGAGAACTACCTACCTTTGAAAGGAACGGCCATTTAACAGACAAATGTTTGTCTTATTAAATGCTGCATGCTTTAGTGTTGAGCTCTTAAGTAACAATCCGTTCCTGTACTTACTATCGCCCTGAGTACAGCCAAATCCATCTAGGCAAACACACTATATAATCTCTTTATCCATCTGCTATGAAGACTGCTGGCTACAGCCCAGCATCCTTGCCCTATGGAGACTCCTTCCCCCATGCTGGCCTCCCAGGGCAATCTTTTATATCCAGCAATAAATCACGCGTAATCTAAGAGATAGTGACACTACATCTACCGAATGATTCAGGTCTTCCAAAATGTCTTAACAAAGCCAGTGGAGACAGCCAGTAGCAGCAACCTTGTAGATTTTATTACTATTATTGTGACACTGCCTAGTACCAAATACACAGAGCACTGACTGTGTCCCAGGCACTGTTCCAAGCACTTTAAATGGACTCATGTATTAAACTTTTAATCCGCACAACCCTCCAAGGTCAGCCCTATAATTACTTTTATTTTAGGGATGAGGAAACTGAGGCAAAAAGAAGTTAAGCAATTTGCCAAGGTCCCACAGCCAGCAGGTGGCAGAGCTGGGGTTCAAACCCAGGCTGCATGGATGGGAGTGGACACTTTAACACACACCTCACTGCCTCTCCATACTAGGTCAAATCAAAACAACTAAATATGAAAATCCATTCTGCATAACCAGGCTTATCTGTATTATTTATAGCAGAAGGGCCGTCTTTAATTTTTAACTAATTGGAAATACACTGGAAAGAATAACCTGCATACGCTGATAGAAACAAGAAAATATTTTCTTAAAAATGCACTGTTATTTCTTATCTGAAAAAAGAGTAAGAAACATCTGGACTGTTCAGAGTTGATGGGGAGGCTTCCAAATGATTTACCTTCACAGTAAAGGTCAGGCAGGGCCCCCTTTCTGGTTTGTGCTCTTCCAAGAGCCTGAAACTTTTTGGATTATGTTAAACACAACTCACACCAAGTGGGGAAAGCGGGGGCGAGGGATGCATTGGGAGATTGGGACTGCCATATATACATCACTAATAAGAAAAAAAAATCAAATTGTGCACTTTAAAGATATGCAGTTTATTGTATGTCAAAAAAAAAGACATGATGGTATTAAAGGCCTATGGCTTAATACTACGCAAAAAATAAATAAATAAAAACGATGAAGCCTTGGCTATATGGGAAAAGAAGCTAAAAAAGAGTGGCTATCTGTATATGTATAACGGATTCACTTTGCTGTGCACCTGAAGCTACCAACATTGTAACAATCAACTGAACTCCAATAAAAATTAAAAATTAAATAAATAAATAAATAAACCCACAACTCAGCCTTTCCTTGAAGGGTGAGGCTCTTTCTAAAACAAAGGCGTATAAACCTGAAGAATAATTTTCATAAATGGAAAACGTCATAGTTTTCTTATTATTAATCCACCTAACCCTCTACAGAGACCCAAGGCCTTGATAACATGTTCAGGCTGAACCTGACCACAAACCACTGAGGGCAAACGTGGTATGCTCCCCACTCCTCACTCTCAGCCCCTTCCCCCTTGGCGGATGTAATGGACCATGCTCCCGATCCTCACGGAACCCATCTCAACAGAAGGATGGAATATTATCTTGGATAGCACTGGACAAAGTCAAGCGGCCAATAGCAAGGGATCAGAGTAAATAAAGACATAAGACATGGTTCTATCACCTAACCCTACATTAGTGACAGCCCAGCCCAGCAACAGGGAAGCCCTTCTTCACCACCAGCAGTTCACTGGGTCTAGAAATGGACTGGGGTCCTCTCCCTGGTCAGCCGCTCAGGCTGACTTATGCTGAATTTATTACCTCACATAAAATAAACTCCAATGGAAGGGTAGGCTTCTGGGCTGGCTGAGTCAGTAGCTCAAAGATATCATATCAACAAGAATCTACCTTCTTCCCTTCTTTCCAGGCCAGCCCTCCCCAAGTGTGACTTCATCCTCAGGCCGGCCTCAGGACAGCTGCAGCACTTGCGGGTGGCGCATCCTGACAGCACCCACAGCAAGTAGAGACCACAGCACTGGACGGACTCAGATCACATGGCCAGTCCTGAACCAGTCACTAGTAAGGGATGTAAATCAAATAAACCCAACTATGGAACTAGGGCTTAGCTACATGGCTTCACAGAGAAGGGGGGACATCTGTATAAAACTGATGTACCCCCTTCTATTAGGAAGAAGACAGATGCTGTAAAGGAATCAAACAGCATCCACAACAGGCCTCCTGACCTGGGCAAAACGCAGACCAGAGATCAAAATTGGCCACCCAGATGACAAGTCTAGCCAAAAGACAATTAACTTCAGCCTTCACGGTGTACTAAAAAGTGAAGTCATTAGCCAAATTCAAAATTGGGAGTAATGAGGTGAATTTAAGATCTCTAGTTTCCCTTGAAACACTGGAACAGTCTAGCACTGGTTGACCTTCCAAAAGGACAGCAATCAGCCCCAGCCGAAAGGCACTGGCCCTGGAAAAAGGCAAACTGTGTCCCGTTCTCTAAAGTGTGGCCACCCCCTCCTACCTTACTCCTTTACATCAGCTTTCTGAGCTCAGCCGGCATTTATTTGAGTTTGCAACCTCAGTATTGGCCCCCTAAGAAACCACTGGAGAAACTGGGCCCTCGCATTGATAAAACCGAACAAGGAGATGGTCCACCTCTGGGCTCATTCACAGGGAATTGAATTCTAAGGAGAAACAAGAGACAGAGGTTCATAATCAAAAATGTCTAGCTACATTCTCAGACCCCCAGAAAAAAAGTCATGTAAGATTTAAAGAGTTTGTAGACCTGCTCTCTGTGGCAAAGAAAAACTGTATAAAATGAGAGCGTCAGCAATGCCTCAGCTCCGTGCAGCCCCAGATCTGGTGCAACGTTTGACGCATGTGGCTAGGAACTGGCCCCAGGCACTTCAGTTTTAATGAATCCCAAAGAACACTGTTTGATCCGATTTCTGAATTCATGTGGCATTTTCTCAGGACAATATTCATAAGTCTTCAAAGGCAGCCCATGTCAAGACGACGGAGGATTTACACTAAAATAAAAACCTACCAGGGACTGCCGCTCACTCAAAGCTTGTATTTCACAGGCGGCTGTCCACACCACTTGTGTTTTACTAGCAATGGTGCTGAGGAAGGAGGGGTAAGGAACACCAATTGTAGACCCCTGAAATTATATCAGGGTGATCCACTTAGGATGCGTCTATCACTCCAGAGTCCAAAGCAGGTGTCTGTTATTTTCACCTGTGCGATGTCCCTTCTTCTCTTCTCTTGGCAAAGACCCCTCTTTCCTAAGAGAAAGCCATTCCAAGAAGCTAAGGAGGGGGGAGTTCATGTCTGCCTCAGTCACAGTGGTGGGGACATTATGTGAGCCTGTCCAGTTACCGGCCCAGCCAAACGTGGCCCAAGTCTTAATAATTAAGAGTAAGGCATGATGTCTAGACTCAGGAAGATTTTTTTCTCTTTAGAAATACAGAGCTATGTAGATTAAAGTCTGCAGGTGTTAGGGGATTGAAGGTGGCTATCAAATCACAAGAGCTGCCAAAAAAGGGTAGTTTAAGAAAGAAAAGACAACCTTGATAATGGGTGGAAGACCTGGATCCAGCCATGCCTGAACCCAGAATATCCCTGATTTATGGCACCAATAAGTTCTTCTATCTACTTGAGCTACTTTGTGTTGATTTCTCTCCCTTCCAACTGAAACCTCAATTCAGTTACCTTAATTTTTTTTAATTAAGACTATTTAAGTAATAGGAAACAGAGGCATCAGAGACTGAGGCCAGAGAACTAGGGTTCTATGCAAACATTCTGAAGAAATAGCTTTATGCTAAGTCCAAGGACTGGTAAAGCAGAAGATAGGTACAAAACCAGCCACAGTTTAGGCACTCAAACCATGGTGAACTCAGACCATGAACTGTTCATGAACCATGTGGACATACCTGGCTAAGCTAAGGGAGAGAATAAGTAAGAATAACGTGGATCCAAACCCAAAAGGATGGAAGAGTCTGAGGAAAATCCCAGATATGGTAAAAGAATTCCAAGTGGGCCTCCATGACTGTCACCCCTTGGGTTACATCCTGTATAATCCCCCTGTCCCCCTGTCCCTTGAGTAGGGGCAAAACCTATGGTTTTCTTAAAGCTGGCCAAGGTGAAGGGATTTTGTAAGTGTTATTAATATCCCTAATCAAGTGACATTAATTTAATGAATAGGGGTGAGGCTGACCTAATGAGGTAAGTGTTTTTAAGGAGACGAGAAGCAGCAGAGTTACTCTTCTGCTGGCCTTGAGGAAGCAAACGCCCATGTTGCGAAGATGGCCACACACAGGCAAAGGCACGCAGCCTTTAGAAGCGGAGGCCTCAGTCCTACAACCACAAAGAACTAAATTCTGTCAACCACAGTGAACGTGGAAGAAGACCCTGAGTCTCAGTATGAGATCACAGCCCTGGCGGCCCACTCCTTGATTTCAGCCTGAGCAGAGGACCCAACTAATTCCCAGACTCATGACCCACGGAAACTGTGAGATAATAAACATGTTAAGCTGCTGAGTGTGTGCTGATTTGTTACACAACAACAGGAAACAGAACACCAACAGGCGAAGGGTTGTCACCAACTAGGAAAATGGCAGAGACAAAGGTGGGACCTGGTGACCTTTTAAGGAAGCATGGTGGCAGAGGGCTTTAAGGCCTCCTAGTTCTGAAACGTGAGCTGTTAATATCCATTTACAACTCACAACCCATCCCTTGGCACGGTCCTTGGCACACTGTCAGGCCTCTCTCAGTACTTACTAACTGGATGGGAAAAGAAATACAGGCACAACTAACACCTCAACCAACAAGAAACATCAGGAATGGGATGTGCCCATTTATCAGAAGTAGGATTTGCTGAAGGACAGAGTGTGGTAGGGCCAACAAGAAGGGTCTTTGGTTCAAGGAGACCAGGCTCCTATCTCAGCTGTCCCCTTTATCAGCGCTGTGATCCTGCCCCGTGCCATTTGCTCATCTACACAGACAAAAAATTCAAAAATCTGTCAAGAGGATTAAATTAGGGAATATGTGTATAAACAGGGCACCAGGCTTGGTGCCTGATTCTGCAAGACATTTTATAAAAATGAGCTCTTCCCTCTCTCCTGCTCTGCCACAGGTAACCCTCCATGTGGATTTGGTACAGCTAATGAAGTTCTAGGGGAGATGAAGCTCATGACAAGATGACAGAAGGCAGTGGTACTGGGTTCAAATACTTCATATGCTAACTAGGACAATTACTCCAATTTGCCTGGACCCCCATTTCACATCTGCTACATAAGAATAATGGCACTTACATCACAGGGTGGTTGATGAGGTTAAATGAGAACACAAGAGTAAAAAAAAAAAACAACTAGCACCTGGTTAGCCACTGAAGTTATTACACATACGTGCTGTTATGTTTATTTTTATTATTTGAGCTAGCAAAAGCAAGTTGTCCCAGTAGGCAAATACGGCCACTGGAGGACTTTAGGGATTGAACTGTGTCCCCACAAAAAGATATGTTGAAGTCCTAACCTCCAGCACTTCAGGATGTGATCTTATTTGGAAATAGGGCCATTGCAGATGTAATTACATAAGATGACACCACACTGGGATAGGTTGGGTCCTTAATCCAATATGACTGGTGTCCTTATAGTAAACAGTAAGAAACACAGAAGGTAGACAGCCATGTGAAGACACACGCACAGGGAGAACACCCTGTGAAGATGAAGGCAGGGATTGGAATGACGCACCTACAAGCCAAGGAATGCCAAGGACCGGCGGCAAGGACCAGAAACTAGGAAGAGACAAGAAACAGACTCAGAGTCTCCAAAAAGAAACCAACCAAGCGACACCTTGATCTTGGACTTCTAGCCTCCAGAACTATGAAGCAATAAAATTCGGTTGTTTTAAACCACCTAGCTTCTGGTACTGTTACGGCAGCCCTAGCAAACTGATAAGGAGGATGGCCCCAGTCAGTAGTGTATTTATAAATGTTTACACCATCCAGCTCTGGGAGGCAGTTGGTTTGTAGCACTTGCTGATGACCATGGTGTAAATATTCCTACCACAGCTAATTTCAATCAATGTGACACCACGAAATGTGAAGCAGGAAAGAAATGGACATTATTCAGCATTTCCACCCTACAGATAAAACACATGCTCAAGAGCATAAAGAATAAAATGCATTGATATTCAAATAATCAGGCCATGATGAATTAGGGGGTACTTCTTAAATATAATTTAATTCTAAATTTACATAATATTGTGCTTTAAAAGATTGTGTTTAGGGAATTCCCTGGCAGTCCATGGTTAAGACTTCACGCTTCCACTGCACGGGGCACGGGTTCGATCCCTGGTTGGGGAACTAAGATCCTACATGCTATGTGGCGTGTCACCCACGCCTCCCCCCCCCCAAAAAAAAGACTGTTTAATAACCACCTCACAAAATTCCTGAGAACTTAACCACCAGTTCTCACGAGGCTGCACAAGCGGCTCCCAGACCCCAGGCAAGGATGTGCAGAGCAGAAGGGAGGCAAACAAAGCATAAATGCCCCACCCTCACAGGTCTCAGCTACACCTGGCCCTAGGAGTACGGTGTTCAAACCCAAGCCCTGCTGCAGAAGAGGGGTCACACCCGCCATCAGATGGTAATAGACAGTGTTCGGTTAATTAAGCAGGTTTTAGTGCAGCTAAAACCCAGGGCCCATCTTCTCCCTGATCCCATAAAGCATTCGTGGCAGTTTGTGTTTTAACCAATACAGGAGTAATTTGAAATCAATTTCCTTTCTCCTTGATGAACAATAGACTATTTAGTATGACCCACAGAGAAAATCAGAAGCCCGTGAAAGTGAGGCAGCCCCCTGGAGCCCCAGCCCAGCACGCTCCAGGATTCCACCTCAAGGCTGGATGCTTGACTGGTACCACCATGAGGAAGCTGGTCTTCCTCTCCTCTGAAACGTGTTATCCATCACCACCAGCTTGAGGGCTTGACCCTCTTAATTACAAGGGGGCCGGGCCTATTTTATCCTTCTCTAACCAACACACGTAAAAAAGCGGCAGCTACGAGCTAGGCACTCTGATGAGTGAGAAAGATGGATACAGCCTCGGCACTCACAGGCTGCGAAAGGCGAGGGGGACCTGAAACAGAGGCCGAAGAACGTTCCCGTGAACACAGCCACAGAAGAGACATCTGTCCGGTGAGCCAGCTGCACCTCGTGCCTGTGGCTGGGATCCCACCCCTTCCGCTCAGGCCCTTAATCCTGAACAGCTCTGCCCTCAGCTTAATGTTAACCACGACAGGAACTGCTCTTCCAGGGCTACTGTGGGGTCCAAATGAGACTACACGGGGGAGAAAGCGTCCCCTCTGTCCGCAGACACCCCATGCTTAATTTTACCTCCTTCACACCTTTACCGGATGTCAACTTTTTCCAACAAGGTCTATTTAAAACAGGTGGCACCAACCCAAGTCCCCACCTCCAACAAATCCCAATTTCCCTCAACCTTGCTTCCTTTCTCCTGATACTGGTCATCTTCTAACATGTTAGTTTGTTTCCCCCATTAACACACAAGCCCCACAAAGCCAGGTATTGTTTGTTAGTTTTGCCACTTTTTCAAATCCCTAGAATGGAGTACAGCACATAGGAGGTACTCGAGAAATATGAGGGATGGGTGGATGCACGGACAGAGACTTAAAACTCTTCTGGAAGAGACTATCTCACTGATCTTTGAATCTCCAACATCTTAAACAAATTGCTCTCAATTTTTGCTGAAAAAATTAACAACACAATACACCATGAACAGTGATGTGAGCCCACAAACAACCTGAGATTGCCCAAAGATATAATATCCTTACTTGTTCTAATTTCCCTATAGGTGATAAAACTCATCACATGCCAAACATGCTTATATACTATGGTTTACCAATGTTTTCTCCTCCAACTACGCCCTGGTTGAGGGAGCCCAACTAAGGAAAGTGCAGAGAGAGGTTGAAGCCTATGTTCCCTGATTCAATCGGAGAAGATCTTTTTTTTTTTTCTTTTTGGCCGTGCTGTGCAGCATGGGGGATCTTAGTTCCCCGATCCGGATTGAACCTATCTATGTTCCCTGCAATGGAAGTGCAGAGTCTTAACCACTGGACCGCCAGGGAAGTTCCCCAGCGAAGATCCTTTTTAAAATCTATTTTATATATCTGAGATTTCAAGTAAGATTGTTTTGGTTTTTCTCCCCCGTGTGCGAGAACTTTTATGTATTTGATTTTTTTTCTATATGCTTTTTTTTTTTTTTGCTTAGGTATAATTGACATGCTTATATATGGAATCTAAAAAACAAGCTCAGGACTTCCTAGGTGGTGCAGTGGTTAAGAATCCGCCTGCCAATGCAGTGGACACAGGTTCGAGCCCTGCTCTGGGAAGATTCCACATGCCACGGAGCAACTAAGCCCGTGAGCCACAACTATTGAGCCCGTGTGCCGCAACCATTGAAGCCCACATGCCTGGAGCCCGTGCTCCACAAGAGAAGCCACTACAATGAAGAGCCTGTGCACCACCATGAAGAGTAGACCCCGCTCACAGCAACTAGAGAAAGCCCGTGTGCAGCAACGAAGACCCAATACAACGAATAAATAAATAAATTTAAAAAATAAAAAATAAAAAAATAAAAAACAAGCTCATAGGTACGGACTGGGGGCTGCCAGAGGCAGGGCAAAATGGGCAAAGGTGGTCAAAAGGTACAAACTTTCAGTTATAAAATAAATCAGTCCTGGAGCTGTAATGCACAACATGATAACTATAGTTAATAATACTGTATTGCATATTTGAAAGTTGCTAAGGAAGTAAATCTGAAAAGTGCTCATCAAGTAAGGTATTATTTGCAAAATAGGTTCCACTGCTGACACAGTAAACTTGAAAATACTCAACCTGAAGACTCTGGCGCGGAGGGTGGGGGCGGCATCATGACGTAAACTTTCATTTAATTAGAGGAGATTACCAGCTGGGGTAGTGAGGTTACATTCCACAGTCAGCATATAAGGTTTTAGCTAGAGTCAGAATTACCCTTGACAAATCCCTTGAATCACCCAAAAACTACAGAGCACGTTTTACGTTATGATATAGCATCTCTATTGCGTAATGCCAACATCTGTCCCCCAGCAAGCATGATTAAAGCGAATCAAAGTCTTCACGCAGGCAACTATGGATTAGAATTGTTACGCTTTTCGATACCCAAAAGAAAAAGCTGAGTAAAAGATTCTAAAGCGTTCCTGCTCATCTACAGGGTTTACTCCATTCTATTCCATGATAAAGTCTCTACAAGCTTCATAAACACGAACACATCTGTTGGCTATGGTAAGGAACACAGGATCTGTGAAAGCACCTAGAAAAAAACTGTAAAACACAGTATATGCTTGCTCACTTTGAAGCTGTATGTTGCTTGATGTAACCACTCTGACTTGAGATTTTAGAGACACAAAACCAGCCATCTTATCCATCTGCTATGGGTTGAATTGTGTTCCCCAAATTCATACACCCCAACCCCAGTACCGAACTCCCAGTACCTCAGAATGTGACCTCAGTTAGAAACACGGTCATCACAGAAATAATTAGTTAAAGATGAAGTCATTAGGATGGACCCTAATCCAATACAACCAGTGTCCTTATTAAAAGGGGAAATGCGCACATGGGGGAACACCTTGTGAACATGAAGGCAGAGGGCAAGGTGATGTCTCTACAAGCCAAGGAACACCAAAGATTGCCAGCAAACCACCAAAAGCTAGGAGAGGGGCAGGGAACAGATTCTCCTCACAGCCCTCAGAAGGAACCAATCCCGTGGACACTCTGATCTTGGACTTCTGGCCTAGGAGACAATACATTTCTATTGTGTAAGCCACCCACACTGTGGTACCCTGTTACTGCAACCCTAGGAAACTAATGCAACTGCCAAGTTCACATTTTCTCCTGTGGCCCCACGACAGGACATTGCACCCAAGCTCTTGGGCACTGGTCTCTAAGTGGAGTTACAAATATAACTCATTCTTGAGTTAATGAGTATATCGGATAAATCTCCATTCTATCATCCATTAATAAAACAAAGTAAGAAACAGGAAGGGGGCAGCACACGATGACCAACCCCACGTCCTGGTTCACAGATAAGGAAAGGAGTCTCCAAGGGAACAAGACAGAGATGCGAGCTGCACTGACTCACTCAAGCAAGAAATGCCGTTCTCAATTTCTCTACTTTGTTGGCCCACTCCTTTTCTTCCCGAGGTGAATAAAAACACCCAAGGGGAAATACGAACCCATTCATCAACATTCCTGGCCAGACAGTGAGCTGCTTAATGGCTTTATCGATTCCTTGTTTTGCTCTACATTATGTGTTACATTGGCTCAAGCAGTCCATATGAGAAGAATCAAGATGGTGTTGGCAAAAAGGCATTATTTCATTTTCAGCTTGTTACCACTGAGACCAGTCATCCCTGAACAGAAGTAGCCAAGTTTCAAAACAAGCATGTGCAAAATTTCTATTCATTGCATGCCAGTGGTACTTCCCATGGTCAACGCCCCTTGGTTCCAAGGCCCTATCTTAGCTGGTAAAGAAAAACAAACTGTGGCAACAACTGTGCCCTTTAAGTGGATTTTTCATGCTGGAATAATGTTTTGTTTTGTTTTATACTCCAGGATAATGGTTCCAAAAGTTTTAAGGAGATAAATTTCATATTAGTAAAATGACTCTAATTACAACTAACACAACCCTCTGTCTATGTATGCATTTTGACATAAATACCATCGTGCAACAAAAATAAAACGATTAAATGACTCAGAAAATCTATCAGACAGGATCTTCAATGCCCTTGCAAATTTATCCATTTTAATTGATTAAAATAAACATGCTATAAGCAAACAACAGAGGATGTTAAAACAAATTTATTGAGGACTTCCCTGGTGATACAGTGGTTAAGAATCCACCTGCCAATGCAGGGGACACGGGTTTGGTCCCTGATCCGGGACGATCCCACATGCTTGTGGAGCAACTAAACCCATGAGCCATAACTACTGAGTCCACATGCTTCAACTACTGAAGCCCACACACCTAGAGCCTGTGCTCTGCAACAGGAGAAGCCACCGCAATGAGAAGCCCGCACACCACAATGAAGAATAGTCCTCACTTGCCACAACTAGAGAAAGCCTGCATGCAGCAACGAAGACCGAACGCAGCCAAAAATTTTTTAAACTTTTAAAAATTAAAAACCAACCAAATTTATTAAGTTTAAGACAATGACCTAACACCAACTGAACATGATAAAGATTAAATCAGACCCTTTAATAAACGAACTTGGCTGCCTTAGACAAGGTAGGCAGTTGGCAGTATGCTACCACTAACAGACCGGGGAAAGTGAAAATTGGCATTAAATGTTCTATACCATTTATATCAATCACTTACATAGTTACTAAAAGTTGGGTTAAATGGCATAAAGCCCTTGAGAAAATTATTCAATTCTGAAAAACAGCTGAGACTCTGAAATAATGTGTCCCATTATCTTTTTTGTTCATCACTCTTTCTAGCTGTCAAAGAGGAAAGAGTCAGGAAGCAGCAACTGAAAGACGTGGGTTTAAAACCCACCTCTACCACTCACTCACTGTGACCCGGACCTCCCCTCCCAGACCTCAGTATCCTCACCAGGAAGGAGAGAGGGGCTGGCCTACATCAAAAACAAGTACCTGTTGTAAAGCCTAAGATGCCAAGGGTCTCATGAGCAGCCCTCTAATCATTTGTCAAATAAATAAGGCATTTTACGTGTTTCACATTCTATGCTTCAACAAGAACAATGAGATTTGAAGAAAAGATTCTGCTTTTAAAAAAAGTTTGAAAACTATTGGTGAAATTTCGTCTTTTGTTTTGGGGGCTCTGTGTGTGTGTGTGTGTGTGTGTGTGTGTGTGTGTGTGTGTGTGTGTGTGTGTGTGTGTGTTTCAAAAATAATCCTGTTATTTGTAGAAATGAATGTGTATGTTGTTTCACACTCATTAAGTAATATAAAGTAAGATTCTATTTTTTTTTTAAGTTTTCACCACACACACCCACCCCACCCACTCTATAACTATGTGAGGTGATGGATATGTTTTATTTATTTATTTATTCATTTATTTATTTGGCTGTGCCAGATCTGAGTTGCAGCAGGAGGGCTCCTTAGTTGTGGCCTGCCACTCCTTAGTTGTGGCACACAGGCTCCTTAGTTGTGGCACATGAACTCTTAGTTGCAGCATGCATGTGGGATATAGTTCCCTAACCAGGGATCGAACCCAGGTCTCCTGCGTTGGGTGTGCAGAGTCTTCACCGCTTCACCACCAGGGAAGTCCCACATTCCACTTATTTTTAAGCTAAATGTGGATATCCAGTGTCTTCACATACAGAGAGAAAACAAAGTTGAGACTAATTTTACGGGGGTTCAAGAATGAGGAGGGGACCAGATGAATATATGCCTTAACCTAAGCATTTCAAACTAAGCAACTTTTGAAGACTTTCTGCCTTGATATTTTTTGGCCAATGTTACTGAAAACTGTTCCTAAAAGCATACATTTTCCACACCTGCTGAAACCAAAGTCAAACTTAGAGTGTTCAAACTTGTTTTCAAAACCACTTGTCCACGTGCCTAAATAGGTTTTGCCATGAATGTGTATAAATTAAAAGAAAAAAAAAAAAAGCTTTCCTTTTGAAAAATATTTTTAATTTTCAAGTTTTGCTAAAGAATACAATGGTACTAAGTAAATTTTCTTATCTTTTACCCTGATATGAACATTCACTAGACTTCTTGCCCATTATATAAACCAGTTACCCAAACCTATAAAACTGATAAAGACTAAACCCAGGGACCTCCCTACTGGTCCAGTGGTTAAGACTCCACACTCCCAATGCAGGGGGCCCGGGTTCAACCCTGGTCAGGGAACTAGATTCCACATGCTGCAACTAAGAGCCTGAATGCCACAACTAAAGATCCCATATGATGCAACTAAAAGATCGTGCATGCCGCAACTAAAAAAAAAAAAAAAGATCCCTCAATGAAGATCCAGCATGTCACAGCTAAGACCCACGATGCAGCCAAATAAATAAACATTTTTTAAAAAAACTTAAATGCAAATCTCATCCTGTATAGAAATCTTAGATACAGTTCTACCTCGAGCTAGACAGCCACTGTGTGTATGTAAATGGTGCTCTGCCTACTAGCTTGTGAATATGATATTATTTCATCTAGCAGAAGTGTCAAGGCCTAGGGAAAAACTACCAAGTTATAAATGAAATTCTCTTCTACATCTTCCCTCAAGTCACCATAAGAAATACCCCTTTACCCAGGTTCTGGCATCCAGTCCCTTTTCCTGGACCTGCAACACTGCTGACACTACTTGGAGAACACCCAAACTTTGAGGGCACATTCCCAGCTGTAAGAGAAGACAGGAAGAGTTTCCATGGTTTTACCCAGTTAATTTCTTTGAGCCCTAACACTATATAATCATAATCAGACTGTTCTCCCTGTCTGCAAAAGATACAAAGACAATGCATGAAAATTCCTAAAATGTATATGACTGTGCTGATCTCACCAGCCACCTAAGGTGGAAACCGTGCATCCGCAAACACAGATGGCAAAGCTTCTGCATTCAGGCTACAAAGCAAACACCCCACATCTCGCTCCGTTCTGTCCAGGGAAGTGGGAGATTATCACTGTGCTCTGTACACAGGCACACGGAGCACATCCAGATGGAAACCAAAAAATGCACACTGTCATCTGTGTGTTTGGACTAAATGACAAACATCTGTAAACAAACAGACAGGCTTTCTCACTTTTCATCCAGATTACGAAAAGCTCCTTCATTTTCCCACAACAGATTAAAAATGGTTTAAAAAAGAAAAAAAAGCATTAATTGCAACAACTCCCGGTCCATGTCAGACCTCAGCTATGCTTCGATCAGGCCAATTTTGTTGTAACATCATGTTTCTTCCTGTAAGCTATTTCCCCAAACACACTGTGCAGATTTCTCTGTCATGCTTTATTGATAAGAGTCAGGCTTGAAAACAGGGCTGCCAGATGATTACCATAGTATAAATTACGGACTGATGGATGCTGGCTGCACACTCACGACCCACCAAACGGCGGATGTGAGGCTTAAACTGCTGCGCCAAGGACCTGGCACAAAGTAGACACTTAATAAATATTTGCCAAACTGAGTAACACTCTACCTGACAAATACAAAACATCATCCAGTCCTGGGTGCGCTTCAACAGAAATAATTGATTTGGACGAGGGAGAGGGTGTGTGAAGAGGGGGGGCTCAGGAAGCAGCTCTGGCCCTGGAAAGCAGCAGCATTTGCAATCACTGCCTCTCTTCTACTTGGACTCCCCATGTCTGATCGCTACAATTAAGGCCTGAGCTACTTTACTTGAGCCTATCGGCACATCAGCCTCCAAGTCCATTCATACTTGGTCTGCTCAGAATGGAAGAAATGGCTTTGTCACGAACAGCCCACAGCTGCACCCTGCACCAGCAGAGAAGCAGGGCTCCGCGCTGTAATCCCCCGGTGCCCCACCTCCTCCCGGATGAACATTTTCACCCTCTCTTTGTGTTTAAATCCATTTTGGTCCACAGCATTCTGATTAGTCGGTGCTGGGCAGAGAACAGGCTTCCAAAGACTTGTTGATTCCATCCAAATATTCAGGAACAGGCCGGAAACTCAGTCAAGAACCAGGCCTGCCTGGTATACAGTTTAGACTCTGGTTTCAAACGCATATTTTAAAAAAAAACAACTGATTTTATCAATCAATACACACTTATTACATGCCACAGTGAACACCCTGAGATGCATTCTATTTTTTAAACACAGCTGTCCATCTGCTGCGACATTGCTGATAAAGCTCTAAGTGATTAAGGAAAAAAGAATTCGTTTGCTATGATAATTTCACACATCTGTGTACCTTTCCAACTGCCTTCAAGGTGGAAAGAAATGAGGTCCTGATGAGTACCAGCTAGCTATTAATCAGATTTAGTAGCAACAAAATATTACTTTTTAAGCACTTTAAAAAATTGAGAACAGCTACCGATCTCAGCAGAATTTTTCTTTCTGTGTTTTGGTTTCCCTGACCCTTTTCCAATCCCTCTCCTCATAAAAAACGCTTCCATCTGAAAGGAAATGAAGAGAGCAAGAACAAGAACTGAAGGGTAAATGCAAGTGGTTATTATAAAGACCTCATTCACCTATCCCCAATTTTCCCCATTTCGTTTGGCCAAGAAAAGAACTGTATATGCACACAGCTTACTTTTAAGGAGAAGACTTTAAGCCTGAAGCAGTAATTACCACCTGTGTCACTACAGCTGTTTTGACAGTGAGGGAAATTTGGACCATCTTTTCCCCTTTTTTGGTAATTAATTATTTTTTCCTAGTTGAGGAAGGAAATGCTGATTCCTGGTCTGAAAGAAAGTAGAGGGCTCCCTAAAAGCAATTCACTCCTGTGGGGCCTTTCCTGACACACACTGCTTTAGGGTTCCAAAGGTGTCTGTCTTTATGGGGGACAGAGATACCTGTGGTATGGTGGGGAAACGCTGCAGAGAGGGGATGTACAGATGAGGACCAGGTGGCCCTGACTTCTCAAAACTTTCCATGTGCACAGGAATCACGTGGGGAGTCTTGCTAAGTACCGATGCAGAGTGGAGGCTGAGATGCTAAGATACTGCATTTCTACCAAGTTCCCAGGCAATGGCTGGTGCTGGTGACCAGAGGATGACACTCTGACTAGTGAGATATGGACCCCATGCTGATTCTGCCTGCTTAGCATCCATTGTGGGACTGCAGAGAACCAATCATTCTTCAGGGAGGTGAGAGGGTGATTTTTTTTTCCTTCCTCCACCCCCAGCTTTATTGGGGTATGTTAACAAAGAGAAGGTCATTTTCAAAGATACTGTGTGTCAAATTCACAAGATGGGCAGATCCACCCCCTTTCCTCAAAGATGGGTATTTCTTACAATTACTACTAAGAAAATAATTTAAAATCATTTTGATTAGGTATAAAGTTTATGCAAAAACATGGGACTTCCCTGGTGGCGCAGTGGTTAAGAATCCACCTGCCAATGCAGGGGACACGGGTTCGAGTCCTGATCCAGGAAGATCCCACATGCTGTGGAGCAACTAAGCCTGTGCGCCACAGCTATTGAGCCCGCACTTTAGAGCCCATGAGCCACAACTATTGAGCCCATGTGCTGTAACTACTGAAGCCCACGCAACTAGAGCCTGTGCTCCACAACAAGAGAAGCCGTGGCAGAGAAGCCCACGCACCACAACGAAGAGTAGGCCCTGCTTGCTGCAACTAGCGAAAGCCCGTGTGCAGCAATGAAGACTGAACACAGCCAATAAATAAATAAATAATAAATAATTTATAAAAAAAAAATGATAACCGAATCTAATCCTGAGAAAACATCACGCAAACCCAACATGAAAGAGATTTTACAAAGTAAGTGGCCTATACTCTTCAAAGGACAAGCTCATGAAAGACAAAGTCCCAAATTTAAGACTACAAGGTAGGACAACCCCCCCATGTAATGTGTGATCATATATCTGGACCCTAGACCAGGAAAAAGTTTAAAATTTTTTTAAAAGCTTAAATTTTTTGTTTTCCTATAAAGGACATTAGTAGGTGGGCTAATTGACTAAATTTGAATAAGGTCTATAGATTATAGAACTGTATGTTAATTTTCTGCTGTGGAGGATCATGTTATGCTTTTATAAGCCAATGTCCTTGTTTTGAGGAAATAAACTTTGAGGTATTTAAGGGTAAAAAGCAACATGGCTGCAAACTCCTCTCAAACTGTCCAGAAGAAAATAGTGTGTGCGTGCATGCATGTCTGACAAAAGAGACAGAGGAGAGAGAAAGAGAAAGTAAATGTGATAAACTTAAGATCTGCGTAATTTGGGCAGAAGGGGATACAGAAATTCCTTGTACTATTCTTGCAACTTTTCAGGAAACATGAGATTACTTCAAAATTTAAAAATCTGACAGCCAAGAATAAACGACTGCAACAAGTTCTCCGTTTAAAGACCTTATAGAGAGAGCATGCCTATTTTCTTTCTGTTGTTTCTATCTTACAAAATAATGGAAGGTGTTTGCCATTAATAACTGCAAATACGCTAAAATCAAGACGGTGTCTCATGTCACCATAGGACTAAGAAGAAGTCATGATAGCCCCAAGCCCTAACAGTGACGCCGTCACAGGCAACCTCTCTGCCCTGGGCACCTATACCTGGGTCCACAAACGATACGGAATAAACAGGGACAGAAGGTGGTCACCCAGTCTGTTTCTTGATGTCCTGCCGTTTCCATAACAACACTAGTGAAAGAATCCAAGTAGATTCCTTCCAGGAAAGGGAGACTCCTGCCCCCCCGCCCCCCCCCCCCCCAAAGACAAATGGGAAACCCAGACCCAAAGGACTGCCTCTCTGCCTGACCCGTTCCTGTAATTCCAGTCTGCTGATTCTCACGACCCTCATCATATGGCCAGTTCCTTCCCAGGAAGCCAGCCTCTCTCAAGAGTAGCAACTTTTTAGTACTGTCCGCCCTGCAGACAAGACAACTTAAGAGTTGGTTCAAAGGAACAGAAGAACAGCAGAGCTTTCCTTTCCTATCAAGTTACCTGGGGCAATCCCAGGCGGCACGATCTAAAACCACCCCCAATTCCCCTGTGCTGAGAAGGTGCTCACTGGTTGCCATACCATCCTCACACACCAGAGTCCAATCCCAAAACCCTCACATGAAAATGACCTGCTAATTGGGTCCCCAGAGCCTCCATCACAAATAGATACTACAACTGGTAGCATAATTAGCAAGCTTCCGCTGCCAAGACAACCACCTTTCTCCCCCGCCCCGCCCCACTGGAGAAGTTGTCCTTCCTGACCTTAAGTTTCAAATCCTAGATATTTTCGGATGGAAAGGTCTACTCAATCAGAGGAATCTATTGCCTAATGAAAGCAATTAAAGTAGCAATTAATTCAAAATCCATACCAGCAAAGAGAGGCAAGAAATAAAAAGGAGAATTAAACAAAAAGCAAGCCTTATTAATAATTTCCTTTGTCTCAACTGTCCAGAAAATGCATATTAGGATTCAAAATCCCAGTCAGTGTCTTCATTTTCATCTTATTCTGTGATTACCAACATAAGGGTCCCACAGGCAGGAAGTAGCGCCTGGCACATAGTAGGTCCCTAATAAATGATGCAGGTTTGGGAGGAGAGAAGGTCTTCTCCGAGAATCTCCTGTCCTTGACTAAAGGACAACTTGGATCTTCATCTTTTATCTCCTAAGAATTAAGCTTTATGCCGAATAAAAGATGTGTTAATATCTTTCACAAAATGACTCTAACACATATTTTAATGTTCTAACAACCCACCAAAAAGCTGTAGACCAACATGGTAAATAAATGAGCACTGAGATTACAGATGATTTTATTTTTCCTCTATGTACCTTTATGAATTCCCTGATTTTCCACAATGAACGTTTATTACATTTCAATTTTTAAAAATTATGAAAAAAAAAAGGAGATTAAAATAACCTTCTCATTCAAATAGAGAGCAGTCTTCAAACTCCAAGATGCTCCAAATCACCTGAAGGTCTTGCTGAAAGGCAAATTTTGGTTCCATTAGTCTGGGGCAGGGCTGAAGTCCTGCATTTCTAACAAGCTCGCACGCGATAGCTGGACAAACCCAACTGCGCTTTGATTGCCAAGACTCTATAAAACACAGAAGTAATTCAGATGCCAACAATCCCAGTTTTAAAGAGATGATGATGGAAACAAGGCCTTAAATCAAAGCAGGGCAACACCAGCAAAGTTATACACTGAAAAATTAATGCATCTTGGGCTCCAGCCAGAAAGAGGGGAAAAAACCAAACCAAAACAAAACTGAACGTTACTTGGAAGTACAGTACTCCGCTGGAAGCGCTTGTCTCCGCAGTTAAAAACAAATGAAATTGCTTCTTATTGATTTTAATTTAGGTTGGAACACTTGCTGCCCAATAATGCCAGCAAAGGAAACCATCAGCGGGGACAAGATATGATAAAAAAGACAAACTCTGGAGGCCATCAGATACTCTGCTGACCTCCGCTCTCAGCTGTAGTTAAAGTGTGATAGACAGGATTAGGTGCGGGCAAAACAGACACTCAGACGCACTGTTTTGCATTCATCTCATCCTCCAGGGCCTCTTACCATTATGGACTCTTTTTATTATTATTTTTTTTAATTCCAGCTCTAAATGTTGTTCAATTAAGTTTTACTCGTTTCCTTACAGATCCTTAGGATTCTCATTTACAAATAAAATCAAGAGAAGCAGTTAAGGCGAAGTGTTATCAGCATGTCTCCTCAAGAGAGGCTGTCCTTAGCACCAAAATAAAAGTCCTCGAATTCCTGGAGATAAAAAGCTCAAAATAAATGAACTCGAAAAATCAAACGGAGGAATGAAACCATTATGAAAGGACTATTTTTGGCAGGCAGAGGAGACAGTTCCTGTCCTTCTCAATACACCTAGTTACCTTCCCTTTGATGTACTTCCAGCTAATGCTGGTGCCTTTTGATGGAAAATGACCCAAACCAACCCTTGGTTAACATAAGCAGAAAAAGAACGTATTGAAAGGATCTTGGACCTCTCAAAGAACCCAATCAACCACCAAACAATCCGGCTTCTGAAAGGGAAGGATCAAAGCAGCTCAGGGGAGTCAGGCAGAGGAACTGAGATGTCTTCATGTCGCTCTCCTCAAGCCTCCAATTCCAGGGAGAGAAGGTATGACTGGCCTAGCCTGGGTTCTGGACCTCAAATAGGGGTAGACAGAGCCCCCTGATTAGAAGTTCCCATCAAGACCATGGAGGAAGGATCAATACCCAGAACAGACCAAAAAAAAAAGAGGTGAAGGGATGCCGGACAGGCAAAAACAAGAGCAGAATAATAATAATAATGACAGCCATGTGCTTGCTAGGGACCAGAGCCTTACTTATATCCTCATTTAATTTTTACATCCACTGTATGAGATAGCAATCGTTATTCCATCTTATAGATGAGGAAAGGGGACCCAAAGGTAGTCCAGGACAAAGCAAGAAGACACAACAGTCTCCGTATACGAGACCACCATGAGAAAGTCAGTCAGCCTTTCCCTGTGCTATCTAATGGTCTCCAGACAACAAAAACAAATGCCTCAGCCTGGCATTCAAAGGCCAGGTAACGTATCCAACATTGGGAGCCTCTCACATCTCCGCAGTGTCCACCTGCAAGCTGAAAGTCCCTAACAGCTGTGTGCCGTAAGGAAGCAGCTAAGATACAGTGCAGACACAGTTCAAGTCCCAGAACTGCATGACTCTGGCCACTGGTCCACCACCTGCACCAGCTCATTACTGCCTCTGTGCACTAGGCTCCCTGTTGATGTATAAAACATCAGCCAGGCTTTCAAAGGTTTATAGAACACCTACTGCCAGGAAGGTATCTTTCTCATCATTCTATTGCTCCTGAACACTAAGGGACTGAATCAGTATTTCAGCATTTTATTATATGGTTCTCAGGGCCCTCATTTTATTTCCCCAATTTGCACACATTTTTACAACCTCTGTAACACCAAGCAAAGGGCTATACATGTGACGTTTCCATTAACATTTGACTTGAACCCACTGCAATAACGTGCAAGAGGATACACACTTTTGAAGTTAAAAAAAAAAAATAAAGTCCCACTGGACAGCTCGGGCCTTCATTTTTGTATCTATGGACCAGAAACAGTGAAGTTCAGAAGTCAGTGGTTTCACCCAAGGGTGAGCCTGGCCATCCCTCAGTTCCCAGCATCTCAGCAGACACAGGAGAACATGGTTAAATTCAACAGTGATGCCATTCTTGTCAAACACAGGCAAAGGCTCTCTGAGTTCGAATTATGCTACTTCCTAGCTGCATTTGCTGTCTTGGCCAAACGCATCAATTTCTTTTTGTCCCTCTGCCCTCCAACAGAAAGAGTATCCATCTCAGAATCATTCTAGGATGATGAAAAACAATGCACTGAGAAAAACTTATCACTTTGCCTAATCCTATTGCTACCCTTGTAATTTTTATCATTGATACACTGTAACATACATGCATATATTATATACGCAGCATTCCCAGCCAAAAAGATAAGGATACAGCAACCGCCAAGATAAAGAAGCAGTTCTGCGTGCTCTCATTTACTCTCTGCATTCTTTGCCACTGCTCTCTCCCTCTTACATTCTTGCGGCCACATGCTCCCAAATTGGTAAGCACAAATCTCAAATCACAGCGGACAAAAAGCCCCACAGCAGTGCGCAGCCTGCACTTAGAAATGACTCAAACAGCATCAGAGTGCAGAGGAAAAAGAAGGCTGCAAGCCCTTTCTATGAAAACAAGGGCTTTGGTTGTATGGAGACAACGCTGATTTGACCTTCCTTCTCACCCCTGAGCTTTCACGCTTGCTGTCTGATTAGTGTCTGGAACTAATTAACAGGTGTGGCAAGAAAGAAAGAAGGAAAACAAACCTTGGCAACTTTCTCTCCGGGAACTGATGGCTCTAGATTTACAGCAGCTCCTTTAGGACAGAACTGGCAGAGAACTCAGTGAGGCGGGTTTATTATTCATCGTACCCACCTATTCAGCCTTTCAAAGGACCCACTACCAAGAAGGAAAAGAATTCATCCCCAAGTACACAATGGCTTCCTTGGCTATACACGGTGCCCAAAATATCATGGACAAAAACACCTGAGAGGACCAAGCTGAAGCCCTGGAGAAATCAGAGTGCAAGCCCGTGTGTTGGCCTGGCACTGGAGCTAAGACAGCAGATGAATAAAGCACAAATATTTTCCCTCCATCAAAGACAACGTTTTTCTGTAACTACTCAGAAACCTCCAGAAACTAGTACAAATCACACACTACCTTGCAAACATGCCCTCTGCAGACGAAAGGTATAATTATATCCTGTTACCCAAGGTAACTTACCAAGAGCTCCTGAAAGGTTTCTGCAGCCAAAAGAAAATAATAATCTTTAAGTTCCTTTATTCTTGGCCACAGGAATAAAATACACTTACCCAGCAAGGCTTTTTTTCCTTACTTTTATTAACACACATAGCGTTTATTGAGTTTAAAATGCCCTCTAGCATTTCATCCACCTTGTGTCAGAAGACTTGATACAAAGACTTGATCCACACAGTAGCCAAGTATGAAAAAACGAAGACATCTGTCCAACTTGGCCTTCAGTCCTCACCACCTGGCCTTTCCCCTTTTCAGAACCCAGCTATCAGCCTTAAAGTCCCCAGAGTCCAATCCAGTAAGTGCAATTCACAAGATGTGCCGGAGCTGGTCATCTATGTATGAATGAGAAGTACCATGTTGTTAGGAAAAAAATGGATGGCTTTGGAGTCAGAAGGCTGGTTCCACCACTTTCAAAGGTATCTGATGCTGGGTAAGTTTCTTAATTAGGCATAACTTCCACATGCTCACCTGGGAAGCACAAGGATGAATCTCAGATAAGGTGTGTTCAGCCCCTAGCAAGAGGTCCACAACGCTCATAATAGGTGCTCAATAAACGGCCACGCCACACCATAAACACAACTGCAGAAGGAGTAACAGGAGAATTTCCAAATACTCCCCCTCTTCCCTGTAAGACTGGCTGGGCACGTAGGTGTTCGTGCTAGAAATCAGGGCTTGTAGCAGGAAACACTACCCAGAAGTAAGACGCCCAGACCCAGTGAAAGGACAGGGAGGGGGGCAGCTTTGGGTAGCAGCAGACACAGGCGGCCACACCATCCCTAAAACAGGATTTGCCTTGGTAACTCAGCAAGTGAACCACTGAAACTGTGTGTGCACAGAAAGGTCTGGGGGACTCTCTTCCTTTGAGTCACTCTGAAATCTGGCTCTGCCAACGAGAATGAGAAAGTCCTCGGGGAGCTCTTTTTCTTCCCCTTCCCATATGGGCACACACAGCTGCTCTTATCACCCCTCCCCTGGGTTTCCAAGGCAGGCTCAGGGTGGGGCCAGAGGACCCACTGACACTCCTTCAAACACCCTAACTTGAAGACTTCAACATCCTTGTTTATCCCGCATAAAAGAACTTACAACTGAAACCCAGATTCTCATCAGCTGCACCAAACAAAGGGTATGTGTCCACCCTGCCAATCGTTTCCTGGGAAGGAAGCAGCCCCATCCAGAACCTGAAAAACAATTACACAGGGATGGATGTTCCCAGCCAACTCGCTGCTTCCCTGCCCAGCAGCGGCCATCCTCGCCCAAGTTCTTGGCCTGCAGACGTGCACTGATACACAGGACCCTGGCTAGAAACCCTCGTAGGCGGACCTGAGCTTTCTGACAGAAGTGTGTTCTGTCTCTCGCATTCTCCCTATTTTCCACATCCAAATTAAGCAGCAGGTTGGCAAATACAGGATATCTACTCTACTTGGAAGAGCATTTCATTTTAACGTTCTGTTGTAGGAAGAAATCAAACAACCTCTGGAGAGGTTCTGGACGTCTCTACACTACACTAATGCAGAGACGACCACCCAATGCGTCTCAACTAATCCACGGCTGTGTTAAAGCCTCGACAACTCCCTGGCAATAACACGGAGTTCAGTGCTTGGACCTGGCATGGGACTGGCTAGAAATGGGAACTTGGGCCACAGTAAAATCAAATACCTAGGAAAGTAAATGCAAGGGCCTGGGAGGCTGTGCGGGGAAGATTCTATGGCCTCTTCCACCAGGCAGGAGGGAATGGGCGCTATGAGCACTCTTGTCAGGAAGCTTCTGTAGGTCACTGGTAATCTCCAAAGGTCTCTAAGGTCCCCTCTGCTTTTCGAATTGCTGAACAAGAACGAATCAGAATGCTCAAGGTATTCTATGCAGTCCTGGATTTCCTAGGCAGCAGAAGCTGGCATCTGAAAAGCATGCAGGCCTGTTTTCTGCAACCCTCCACAGGTCCCACAAGGCGTCACCAACTGGATTCAGAATAGGGAGAAACTGAAGCCAGGAATTCTGCTAAATACCCACTCAGGAGCTAAAACAATAAGGGCTATTATTTTCAAGTGCTTCCTATTTGCCAGGCCTGTGCCAAATGCCTTCCATGACGTCCCTCTTTTACTCCAACAAACTCATGAAGCAGGGACTATCACCCCATTTCACAGAAGGGTAAACAAAGCCACACCCTCTATCCCGATACCACCCAGATTCCAGTGCTTCCTAGTGCCTCAGAGAAGGCAACTTTCTCCATCAATGACAAGGGTCTTTCCTGGTCCTGTGTTTTCAAGGGGCAGGGATGGAAGATGTGACCTCTGTCACATAGGGGTCTACAGTTGTGAAATGCTCTTGTGAAAGGTCAGGTAAGAGCTGACAGAGCAGCCTAGACCAGCGCCATCCAATAAAAATACAATGCAAGCCATGAATGGGAGCCACATATATAATTTTAAATTTTATGACAGTCACAAGAAACAGTAAAGAAACAAATGATATTAATCTTAATACAGTCCACTTAACCCTATATATCTAAAATATTATAATTTCAATAGACAATATAAACTTTTAATGAGATATTTTACATACTTTTTCCATACGTCTTTGAAATTCAGTGTGTATTTCACACTTAAAACACATCTCAATTCGGACAAATCACAGGTCAAGTGCTCAATGGCAACCTGTGGCTGGGGGCCCCCATGCTGGACAGCACAGCTCTACAGACATTTCACAGTACATCCGCTAAGGCTCAACATTAGAAGGAACTTTTGGGGGGAAAAATCCACACCCAGGAAACAAATACGGGCTCACTTGATGTCATCCAAGTACTTGGTATACTATCAACACCACAAATTTGTGATGTCAGCTTCACAAAATAATTCCTTTTGCTTTTTATCCCTACTCTCGAAATTCCTTATCAAAAACAATACTGATCAGAGGACCACTCACATTTTGAGAAACAAGCTACCCTAAAGGTAACAATGAATGTATTCAGAGGAAACACAAGATACTTCACCAGCTATCAACAACAGGGGGAAAGGATGCATTTAGTCAGTCACAGTTTTAAAAACTGCTGTCACCAAGCCCACACTTAACACTTACTTAAATAGCTAAGAATTCAGAAAGGTGTCACTTTGGAATATAAACAGTCCTGCAAGAGCCATCATCTGATGCCAAACCTCTGGGCTTTGAAGACAGGAAAAATAAGCAACTAATTTTAGAACCCTAAACCTCCATTAGTAAAGCTTACCCATTAGAATATGATGTAACCACCATCAAGAGACTGGACTTTTTTCCCCTGAATAAATGAATGTGAGTCAAATATAAACCCAAATCAATTTCATGGATCAGGAAACCTTTGCACAAGGTACTTGCTATTGATACCTGCTACTTCAGGTCAATTTCAAAATAGCTGTATGGCTTAAAAATTGCCTGTATAGCAGCAAACCTATTTGCAAGGATAGAAAAGCCCCTTAGATATGCCTCTCCTTATACGATTTTCACTGGTTGGCTAATATGCCTCAGTACAGCATAAGGGAGAGGGAGGGCACAGGGGTCCTCTCCCAGGCCAACTCTTACAAAGAATTCCAACACCCAGTTCAGGCCTTAGCAGGAAAGAGTTCTGTAATCAATTAGCAATGTCTGCCATGGCTATGGGTAAAGATGAATGGCCTCACATGTCAATTTGCAATCCCTGTGTAGAAAAACTGCAAAATAACACAGGGATAAGAAGACAAGCACACGTGCTACACACTGTCACTGAATGTTTCCATCTGAAGGGCCCCACATTAACAGAGAGATACAGCAAGGCATATACATCCTATCCACATAGATAATTTCAATAATGAGAATGCCAGGGGTAACTAAGCCTGTTCCTTTGAGCAGGGAGCATTTAGGCCACATGAAAACCTAATAGCCTCTTTGATATATTTCTGTCAACAGAAAATGTTCCTGAGTGCCCCTGCATGCCTTAATTCATCCACCACCCACTCTGCTAGCAGAGAAGAAACATGGTATCATCCAGAAAGCCAAGTTCAAATTCTGATGCTGCTACTTCATTAACTGTGGGATCTCTGCTCTCCCAGAGTTCCAGCCCTCCCACCTTTTCTTAAGGTTGTGTGGTGTTAAGTGAGGGCATAGCTAAGCAAGCACTTCTTCCATAACTCTTAAGCAACGTCTATTAAAAACAGGTACCATTTACACCGCCCTATGTGCCTAAAGCTTTCTTGGTGCTTTGCACACAGGCTCTCATTCCATCTTCACAAAGACGCTGGGAGGTTGAAACTCTCATTATCCCCATTCTACAGATGAGAAAACCAATTAAGTAGGTACAGACCCAAGTAAGTGCAGGACAAAGCTAAGATTCACTAACTTGAGCCAGTTAACCTGACTGACAGATCTGTGCAATTCCAAAAATATGCATTTGCCACTCGCCTCTTTCATCCGAATCCACCCATCTCAAGTCTCAATTCCTCAAAACCCTGTTAAAGGTCCTTAGGCATCTGAGAGTTATTTCCACAAACTGCTTTGTTTATCTGGTCAGAGTGCTTACAGTTCCCCAAGCTTCTCCAGAAATCAATTTTCCCTCCACTCAGCATCTCGAGTGAAGGCAGAAACCTCAGGAACCAGCAGCTCCCTCACATCAGTTAATAAACTGCAGTAACTGAGACATTTTTCTTTTAAAAAGCACATCCTAAAAAAGGTCCAGGAAGAACTCTAATGCCAGAGTGACCCACCTTCTGTCACAGAAAATAATTTCAGCAACTTCTGCACAAACTGACCAATTGAGAAAATGAGGGGCTGAAGCCTAAAACTGTCAAGAGATCTTCCGCACCCTCTACACATGGCCTTTGCACACAAGTTAGCAAAGAAAATGACTAATTTTAGAAGAGAAAACAACTGGTTGGGAGATGAATAAAAGAGGGCAGGCATCAACAATGTGTTCTAGAAAAATTAACTTATGCCCAAGCACATTTGGAATGACGCGATGCACAGCTAACACCTGTTTAATCAAGGGCATTAGACAAGATGGCCAACTGATACCTGTCAAGCAAGCCCAAATGGTCAGTCCAGGTAAGCCCTTCTCCTAGACCATCCTGCCCAAAGCCATTACCAGCCAACAGATCAACATTCATCTTCACATGCTACAGTCAGCTCAGGCAAGCTCTGCTGCCCTCTATGTACCTCGAGTCACTGTCACCAGGACGGCCAAAGCAGAAATGAGACCACCTACTTCTCTTGGATCAACACTACACCCAAGGTCATTTCTGATGCAAATGAACACCAGATTCACGGACTTTAGCCTAAGTTATTCCATAAGAGAGGGGAAAAAAAAAAAGGTTTGTGACCATCAAAACCTAACCCTGCTGCCCCATGAGACATTTGACCCCTAATTAGAATATATCATTTTCAGCAAGAGATACCCTGGTGACCAGTAATAAAAAGTACAAATTTAGCTTCTCCATTTTTCAAAATGGACTTCAAACATCATGACAATATATATATACACACTCTGAACTCTCTTAAGAATGATGTTGACCTCAGACACCATGTCTCTTAAGAGGATGCAATGTGACATTTCTGGAAAGCACATATAATGATACCATTCTTGTAAAATGTCCTGTAATTGTTCCAGAGAGCATTAGCTACCTATCCTATCAGTGCTCAAATATGACTACAACTACCTAGATACTGGGGATTCAGCAGGTGGAAGGACTGAGGCCTTGCCCTCAAAGAGCAGAGTTTAATTAGGCTCTGAGTCACATGAGAGCAATTCCTATAAATGTACCATCTATTACAATGACTACTTAGAGAACATGTGCTGGAATTAGGGTGAAGGAATCACCTCCTCAAGTCTTCCAAATCCCCATACCAAAAGCTGGACACTCTACTCCATCCAAAGTTCAGGTTTTCCTATGTGCTTGTTGGAGAAATTAAGATATGTGACACATTCATCATAGATTAGAAATCCATACATGAGTGTCACATGCAAAAGAATTATTAGACCAGGAAGATTACATAAAAAAAATTAAGCTCTTTGGCAAGGGACCCACTAAGGTGACATCTCCTGTATGAATTTACTCAGATTCTCCTATATTGGTCACTGGCCTTCCCTCTGTTATTCCCCACATCATGCCCTTGGGTAGTCTGGTATCAAGAAAGTGACCAAGGCCACTAGTCCTTAAATGAGAAACTTTTTTAAAAAACACAACTTTTTAAAATTGAACAAGGCAACAGCAATTTAAATCAGCAGTGAACGTGCCACATTATTACGAAGTTATCCAAGCAGCAGACCATGCGCAGAGCCAAAAAACGACACAACGAAGAGATGTGAACTTCAGACCGGTAAGAACAATGCCCCTTCATCAGCCAATGATGCACTTGGTCGGCTAGCACATGCGCACACGTACACATATGGACACACAATCAATCCAGGCAATACAAAACCCCAAACAAGCAACAGCGGAAAAAAAAAAAAAAAAAAGTCCCTCGGGTAGAAATCTAGAAATCACCTCTGCAGGTGGCAAACACCTCCAGGGATCAGCTGAGAATTGTAAATAACCACTGCGGGCCAGGTGAGTGCCCCATCTCAAGGAGCTGCCACTATTTAATTCCAGTTTACCACTGTCACCAAGCAAGACACACACCTGACGTTGCTATACCTTCCAATTTCTCAGACTTCCAATTTACCCAGACTTTTATGAGAAGCCCCCATGAGGGCAGGAGTCTCCATCTGTTTTGGTCACTGCTGTCTCCCCGCTGGCTGGCATGCTGCAGGTATTCAGGATACACTTGTTGGGGACATGAATGAGAAAGGCCCAATTTTTAATTCAACTTTTTCTGTAACACAGTATAGCCAAACCTGCTGGCCAGGTGCCACCTGCAGAGCTCCAGCTAACCCTAATGACTATCCTTTCTCCATTTCTCTTTTCCAGAGTAAGCTCTGGAACTAGCTTGGGGGTTTCTTTTTAGATACAGAATCCTACCACCACCATTCCAATCCTAAACCGCATTCAATCATTTTGAAAGTCAAGCATAACTTCACTGGCATGAGTAAACTTCCATTTTTTTTTTTAACCTGGACTCCAGGATAAATTAGGTTTCCTGTTTAAAAACAAAAAATAGCTTACAGGCATTTCATTAACCAAGATCCACTCAATAGCTTGTTTGCTAACTCCCACAAGATATTCTGCAGCCGGGTTTTCAAAATAATCAAAGGGTTCTCAGCACCTTAAAGAGCAAACTTTCAGAGTAAAGCTAACAAAGACCCCTCACAAATCACATTGTAATATGGACTGGGCATCTGACTTGTATGTTGCAGAAAGGCCACAACTTCCCAAACCACCCAGCATGGAGTCAACAATCCCTGAAATTCTAGAAGAATTTTAGAAGCCATTTAGTTAAGGGTGAGGAAAACAACGCGGAAGAAACTTACAGTCTTGCCCAGATACCACAGCTGGCTTGGCAGGCTTCCATGGCTAGTTCTAAACTCCAGAGGAAAAATCCAGAACCCAAACCATCTTGTGCCAAGTACTTGCTTAGACATTTTCCTGAAGTCATACTTCAGAGCCTGTAGCCCACACTTAAATGATATATGGGATGATAATAATACCCCATTATTATAACATAACCATATTCAATGCCCCAAACAAAAGTTCTCAAATTATGAACTAAATCAATTTAGATCCTTTTGAAGAGGAGTCAGAAAAACTCACCACCAACAAACTCACTGTATCCACAGTTATTATCAGCTTATTCAGAAGCTAAAGTAATTTGTGGAAAGGTCATCTCTTCGATGTAACCAAATAAAATCCTATACTAATTGCATTACTTCCTTATTTAATTGTAGCAAATACAGGAAGACACCTTTATTTCACCCGGTGTTTGTGGTACTTGCTTATATGGGGAAAGTAGTAGCGTGAAATACGAAAGGCTGGGTCTATCTTTTAATCTGTTTTCCTGTGCAATTAGAAAAAACATCTTCCAAATGAACAGCAACGATTCTGATTCTAAATATTTCTGAGAGACAACTAGAAAGACACATTTTAGCTACCCCCACCAAGTACAAAGGTGACCTTGAACAGTGACAACCTCCTTTTGGCTTTAGTTTCCTCACCCTAAAGTGAGGATATTCATGGTTTCTTCCAGAAAGGATTGAAGGTATGTAAAAAGCTCAGACACAGCAGCTTGAGATCATGGTAAGTGCTTGGTAAGTGTGGGCTGTTATTACCATTGTTCCCATTTTAGAGATTTAAAAATCGAGTCCCATTTGCTCAACATAACACTGCTACAACAGGAATTTCAACCTGGATCTCTGAGGTCTCCCAGACCCCCACTACCACCCAACCCCCCTTCCACAGGATGTTGAGGACTTTTCCCAGGGATATAGTGACACGCCAGCTACCCAGTGACATAGCCAAAGCCACGACCAGCTCTTAACCTCCACTCACAGTATCGAAACACTTCAGGAAAAGTGATGTTTAAAAAAAATGGACAGAACTCATTTTTTATAAATAACCATTGCTTTGTAAATAAATCCTTTTGACAATTCATGACTAACTTGCCTCTTGAAAAGACAATGACATTTTCTCACTAATCTGGACTATGCTTTTATATTTGGTAAATGGCTAATGGCTGTGTCCCCTACCCAAATTATTCCAAATTGATGTTTATCTGATTTAACTGCCCTGTGGAATTCATGTGGCTTCAATGGTGTCAGAAATCAAATACCTCTTGGATTCATCTAATAACGTGTATGAATTCCTCAAACGTATACCTCTGCGGTATCAATTGACAACCTGCTTCCCACTCCTCGTTAGGAAAATAGTATCACCGACCCAAAAATAAGACCAGTTGTCCTATTTTCTTACATGGAAGTGTTACATGTTCCATGAACTATGCTTTCATTGCTTCTTTTTTAGTTGCTAGATTTCAGCAGCCAACTGTGTCACTTTGCTGCAGCCCCAAAATAGCTAAGTAGAGTAGTTTAAAGTTGTATTTTGTTGTTTGGTCAGAAAACCATCATGCTGATTTCAGTTTGCAAAAGAACAAATTTTTTGCAAATCAGAGGGCAGGAGCTTTTGCACACACAGTGTGTGGTTCTCTCTTGTATACCCTGCAGGCCTGAATCCATGAAATATGGAGACAAGGGCATAAGTGTGTTCACGTGTCGCACAAATACAAAATAAAAGCAACACCCAAAGACTGTTTGCTTCCTATTAATGGCACACAGTTAAAACCCAGAAATGACAGTCACAAGCAGACCCATTCTCTTTGGTTACCACACAGCACAGCAGGCCTTAGAAGGGTGATGGGTATTCCAGAGAGCAGGACCAAGCAACTCTTTCTACAAAGGATAACACCACACAGGGATCTTGGAGATTCACATGGTACATTTTAAGCCTGCAGAAAACATGTTTCACCTTTTAAGCAGCAAGAGAGGAGACCTCCTTTGTGATGTAAGCAAGGAGGGCTCTCAGATTTCACGGAGGCTTTCTCATTTCCTTAAACCTCAAAACATAACCATTTTACTAATTATACATGGAATGTCCTCATGCCAGCCTCACTCGCCCTCAAGACAAATCCAGGCACAAAAACCATCAAGCAAGTGTATATAAATTTTTTGAAAATGGTTGTTTTTACATATAGTTGTTTTTTTCAGTTCAATTTTTCTCCTTCTCTATACACCTACCCAAATCTCTTTAATACACAAGAAATAAAAATGGTTGATTTATTGAGCACTTACTATTTACCATGCACAGTGCTAAGTCCTTTAGCATGCATTCTCATTCAAGCCTCACAGAGACCTTAGGAGTCAGGGTCCTGTCACTATGCCACTTCGCAGAGAAAGAGAGGGCAAAAAAGTGAGGCAGGGAGAGATTAAGTAACTTGTCTAAAGCAGCACAGCTAGTAATGGCAGAGGCCGACTGGCTCGAGATGACACCCTGATATATTTTAAACAACTTCCCATAGCTACCTAGTTTAGAAAGGACACTAGAAGTATTGACAAGTTCTAGGCTCCTAAAAGACTGCTCCTTATCATATGCAGATAAAACAGTACAGTGATTTCTACCTCAATGTGGAAGCTGCCTCCCATCTTCCACCCCAAGTGCAGCAGGAACACCACCCAATTCAGTGAAGGGGGCTCTGAAAAGAGAAACCAGGCATATCTGGAACCAGTCAGCTGACTGGCATTCCCCCACCCAGCCCTAAAAGCACTTTTTACAATACTTTTTAAAAATAGTCATATCAAGTGCTGTAGTCACAAAAATTTTGAGCCTGCATAGGCCTAGCAAGCCAGCTCACATAGATTATATATTTTTTTCTGTCAAAGCTCCAAACATTTTGCTACCGGTGATACCAGGCGAAAGTGGCCCCTCCAATTATAGGTGTCCCTATAGGAGGAGCCCATTGCACATGGAGCCCTCTAGCTTCGTCAAGCGAGCCTGCACAGTCCTCACTGATAAACCTCACAATCCTCACAGTCCTTCAGAAAACCACAAATTTATCTGTTACATATTCTAATTACAGACATTTCTAAAAATGAAACTCACCTACATTACTTCCCAACTTTTTTTTAAGACACATTAACAATTCCTTGGTTTTGAAAATTCAAGACAAAAGGAAACTGTGGGAAAAAAAGCAGGGGGAGATAAATATGGGATTTTAAAACATATATCATTTTTGGAGTGGTTTTTTTTGTTGTTGCTATAACTCCATGTAAACAAATAAAAAATACCAAAACAAACAAAAAAAGTCAAAGCAAAGTCAGTAACATAACTGTTTTTTACAGATGTGCAGTTGATCTTCTGAGCGCACAGAACACTGCCATAGTTCTGGGATTGGGTATTTTACAAGCAAGGTGGTTGGTCACTTCCATTTCTCAGACAGGCAAACAAAGGTATGGGATCATTTAATCATTTGGGAATACTCACTGAGGGCTTAATGTGTACCCAGACCACCTCATTCTGGTTCAAATTCAGCAAGTGCGGTGGAATTCCACAAGCAGCTCTCACTGCCTGTTGGGGGCAGGCTCTTCTCAGAAGAACATTCTCACTTTCCTGAGCCCCTCCCTCAGTAAGCACCAGCTCTCCCTAGATCAAGCTCAGATGAACTAAAAGTAGAGGCAAAGCACATTTCCTTGGCTTCCTTATACTGTTAGATACACAGACCTTTCATTCTCTACACAGACAGCCAAAAATGCAGTTTCAGTCATTACCACCCATCACCTGATAACGGTTAACTTAAACCAAAGCACATCAAGAGCTTATGGGGGGAGGGGGGGACGGACAGTGTCCAAGCACTTTTGAAATGACTTCAGATGCTCTGAATTTCTCCCATAAACTCTAATTTATGAAGTGTGACGACAGGAAAGATATGACCTAGGATTAAAGCATTAATCACAATTTTTCTCAATCTTGCAACTCAGAATACACACCCATATTACAACTTCATCCTGCTTAGAAATGACATTGCTTTGTCCTGCATGCTGTAAGTAGAATGCTGAATGTATATTCCGATTTTCTTTTAATAAAAAAATAAAAAAGAGACACAAATTTTCACCATAAAAGGAAAGAGGTGAAGCAGCAAAGCACTAGCAACACTTGTTTTCCTCACCTAGGTATGGCTAATGTGTCCAGACTGTCCTTTTGGTCAAGAAGTTTCCAGGAAAATGAGGGAGGGGTAAGGAAGTAGGAGCGGATCCCTAATAGCAATTGCTATGGGGCATTTTAAATGCTCTTTCATGAAAAGGCAATAAAGTTCATTTCAATTAGTGCACTGATATGTAACTGATTATACTATACTTGGGAGTTTTTCACAATAGAAAGATGAATCAGAAAGGGTTTTTGTTTTATTTTGCTGTGTTAAATCATCAGCATTCCCTGTAACTGCCTCATGCAAACAATATTATCTTTTACTCCATGAAAAGGGGTCCATAATTAAGGGGAGAGACCCAGAGCTTCACAATTGGTTGGTTCTTTTTCTCATTTCAGCCAAGCTTTCCAATAACCATTCTGCCTCTGGCAACAGCAACTTCCCTACTTCGAAAAGGTCCTGTCATGCCTATTTGTGCTAATATTCTAACTTCATCAACTCTGTAATACGAACAGTTTAAAAGCAAACATCAAAACTTTTATTCCGTGACTGCGTCAGAGGGACTAAGTTTCAAGACTCGACAAATAGCCTCCATTTTCAAATAACACACTTTGGGGAAGCCGGTGGGGGTGGGTGGTATCTCAACCCATTCCTGAAAAGTAAAGATCGCTGACTTACAAACATTACTTCTGCATTTTTCTAATAAGGCCATAACGGATGTCCACCAGGACTAAAGTATGTACATGCAAATACACCAAGAGACAGCCCAGAGGGAGATTCGAAGAACATCAATCATGGATTCGCCGATTCTGACACATTCAAGGTACACAGCAGAGCTTATCCATCTGAAATGTTTCCAATGTCAGCCTACTGGACGTAATGTAATTACCATACAAAACATATCAGAATCAAAGAGAAGGGTTTCAACTCTGAGAGCAGAAAGAGAAGAAATCAATTTTTTAAAAAAATTTTGTTTCTGCTGAATAGCTTAAGAATGTAAAATACGTAAAATGTTAACCCTTTCCAGTAACAACTTATATGCTGTTGGAGACACTTGAGTTCTCAATAATTAGATACATACCAAATGCTTAAATGAACTATGTGTAAGATTTGCCTTAAAAAATAAGGTGTTGGGGAGGATGGGGGGTGGATAACGGAAGAGGAAGAACTGAGTGGTAACTGTTATAGCAGAGTAGGGGGTTCACAGGGGCCCATTATATTTCTCCATCTTCATAAACTTCTCTATAGTAGAGTATTTTTTTAAGACGTCAGGAAACAACGCCCTATGCGCTGTATCATGTTGATAACACTTCTGCTCTGGAAAGTGGTAACATCACTTGAAACACTAATGGCGTCGCCAGTCCCACACCTGCCATACTGTTGCTGAAAGACTAAAAGCCACCGTTTCCCATCCTGTGGGGAAAGACTCACCCCAGGGCAATGTTTCCAAAAACCCTCTCAAATTAAAGTTACCCTGTATCTTGAACAAGAGCTGAGAAATTCATCAGAAAAGTTAGCCCGATTCTGAGAGGAAACAAACAAAATAACCAACAAAGGATTTTGGTTAAGATGTCACAAGAAGAACCCTAATCCAGCACCAGGAGCATCTTTCTCCCTCGTGTCAAGCAGATAAAGGCTTCCCAGGTTAGGGGTGGCAGGAAGGGGGGTCCCAAAGCGAACTCGGATCCCCACCCGTTTAGAGCCACCCGGGAGCAGCAGGGCGGAGCTGAGGCCGCCTCTCCGCTCGCAAGCGCATCTGCGGCAGCCCAGCCTCCGGCCTCAGCCGAGTGCCCCCAGCCTCATCCCACCGCGGCCCCACGACACCGAAATGGCCAAGCTCGACCCGTGGAGGTGGCGGGAACCTGACGAGTGGCTCGGGGGCGCCCCCTGAGGTCCAGCAGCGTCGCAGCACTTTCGGAAAATGGAAAGCCGGCGTCTCGGGCTCTGACATTTTAACTTTGGTTGCAAAAGCCGCTGCTGCACCCTCTCCGGCAGCACTTTTCCAAACCACAACCCTCCTTCCCCACGCCTCGCACCACTGCCCCTTCCCGTTCCGACACCCTTCAGCTCCCAGATCACAGAATGGGCAATTTATTTACCTCGCAAAGTGGGGACGCAAAGAAAATGTGGAAGACGAAAACTGTCCCAGCCCGACGCAGGCGGCATCACCGGCGGTCCCATTCTGGATTTCAAGGCTTCCTCAGATATCACGAAAAAAAAAAAAATCCCGTCTGGCCCACTGACTGCACACCCGAGTGTAAGGAGAAAGCTAGAAGTAGCATTAGAAATTCCTCGTTTTTCGCAAGGCTGCTCTCCTGCTGCCTCCCACGTGCCCCCATTAAAGCGTGACCCTTACGAAGCTCAACCCCAGTGTGCACCTGAGCCCACTCAGCCCGCAAGCCCCCCGCAAAGAAAAAGTCTGGAAGGAGCTATGCTTAACACAAATACTTGGGCGGGGGCATTTTTAAGGGTAAATGTCCACAACACCCCCAGGCCCGGGTGGAGGCAGGACCCTGGTCAGCAAACCCCAGTCCTCCGGGTGAGTGTGGACGCATGTCCTCGCCAGGCATCCTAGCTGGGCTTCTCGGTTGTGGCAGGAGTTACGTGCGGTTCCGGGGACAGGGCGGATGTGCAGAGGGAAAATCGGGGGGCCAAATACAAGGCGGTGTGGTGTGTTGCCTCTCTGCCCCTTGAGGCCACCCCCGTGCCTGCAGAGGGAACACTCGCCAGTCCCCGAGGGCAGCAAGAGCGCCCGTGACCGCCCCTCCAAGGCGCACGACGGGAACTGGGGAAGCCGCTGCACCAAGATCGTGCGCTCGGGCCACCCGGGGACAGGCGGCTGTGATCAGGGGGAGCAGAAACATCGGTGGGGGGGGTCCTTTTTTTTTCTGGATGACCCCCACCTCCGGGTATCCAGGAGGTAGTAGATGAGAAGGCAGAAAAACGAGAAGTTCCCTGTCCGTAAGAGAGCAAAGAATGAAAAATGAATCGCCCCCTTCTTCCCACCCCTTCCCCGACTAGAGCAGAAGACGTGGCCTCCACCTGGGGGAAGTGAGCGGACAGATTCAGGGGAGCTCGAGGCTGCAGCCTGGGGGGAAACGGGGGCTGCAAGAGGAGAGAGGGAGACAGCTGGGCTCTGCCCTCCCCTAGTGGAAAAGGGAGGGGGGGGTCGGCCGGTGGAGAGCTGTAAGCAGAGGGTCGCCGAGCCGCACATCTCTACGTGCGATGATTTACTAACTTCATCAATAACCAATACTGTTCTCCTCTTAACCCGACCGAAGAGGTGCAGGTCTGGGTCTGCCAGCCGCGAACAGCCTGCAAAAGGGCAAAGATGAAGGTAGGCAGGGCGCGAGACAGGAAAAAATCCGCCCCGGCGCCAACCAGCAACCCAGCCGCCGACCCGCCCCCCAGCCCCGCGCCCCCACCCGAGCAGAGTTGCGGGATACGGGGGCCGCGGGCCCGGGCTGGGGTAGCCACGCATCTTCCTAAATCGCCTGCTCCCTGCCCTCCCCCAACCCGCCCAGGCCCCCGCGCCCTGGAAGGCTCCTCGCGCCGGCACCGAAGCGCAGCGCCGAGCCGGGGTCGTCCCTGACCCCCGCGACCAGAACGCAGGCTGCTCCCAACATCCCCAATCCTCCACGGCCAGCCGCCAGCTCCCATTCCCCGGACACCCCTCTCCAAAGAGCCGGGGAGTAGCAAATCAACTCCCCCCTCCTGAGCTCCTTCAATCCTCGCCTGAACGAGGGACGCACCCTGGGCCCCCCAAACCCACAGAGGCATCCTCCCCATGGCCCCAATCTCCCCAACAGCCCCAGAACTCCAGCTCTCCCGAACAGCGGCGGATCAGCATAACGAATCGTCTTTTCTCCCGACTCCGGCTCCCCCAGGCCCCCTAAACCCGAGCGAGAGACAGACCCCCGTGGTCCCTGCCCCCCTCCCCGGCCAGCCCCTGCTTCCACCCTCCCCAACCACCAGCCTCCCTATATTACGCCGTCAGAACCAGCGAAGCGGATCCCTCTCTCCTCCCCGGGCGCTCGACTCCCCTTCACCCTCTCGGGGGTCCCCGGGACCGGCGCCCGAGCTCCACGCCCCGGCGGCAACTCCGCATCCCCCGCGCGCGCTGGCCAGGGCCGCGTCCCCTCGGCGGCCGGCACTCACCGGGGAAGCACACGACATAATGGAGCACAGAACTGGTGATTTTCAGGAACAAAATCCACCAACACGGTTCCAGTAACCTCCGCATGTCCGAAAACGCACATCGAAAAGAGGAAGGCGGGGGGGCGGGAGGTAAACTTGTTGAATAAGTTCTTGCCTCGGTGTGAGCCTCCGCTAAGCCCGGGCTCTTCCCCTGCTCGCCCGCTTTACGGGGCCCCCGCGCTCGGCGGCCCGAGCCCCCCTCCCTGGAATCCGGGAAGCCGCCGAGCGCCCCCCGGAAAATCTCAGAAAGTGACCGAGACCGCGGAGCCACGCTGGGGACGAGCCTCGGCGGAGAAGAGCTGCTTTCCGTTCAAAGAGGAGCGAGCCGAGAGGGCAGGGCGAGGAGTCGGCGGGCGGCGGCGGCGGCGATGCCTGGGGCCCGGGGCGGCCAGGGACCGCAGGCGGCGACGGCGAGCAGCCGAGGATCCCCAACTTGAGTCGGCAGCGCAGCCCGAGAGCCGGCGGGCGGCGGCGGGGCTGAGCGCAGCGCGGCGCGGCGTCTCCGGGCTTCAGGCAGGCAGCTCCTTCCAGGGCCCGGGGAAGGAAGGAGGCATGTTTGCGAGCGGGGAAGGGGAGGGTAGAAGCGGGGGGGAGCCAAGAGCCCCCCCAAGATGGACACAGCCAGAGGAAACCGAGGAAAACACAAAGGATCTCAGAGGGGCGCTGGAGCGAGGGCGCCTTCAGTCCATGCTCCTGAAAGTTGTGGCTCTGACGCGAGCTGGGGAGGATCGGCGAGCGCGGGGCTGGAAACTAGCCATGCCTCCATACAGGAAGTAACATGTGAGCATGGATCCTGGCACAGACTTTAAAGCCGGCGAGCGAGCGAGCGCGCGAGCAGGGGGCACGCGGCGGCGGGGGCGGGGGCGCGCGAGCCGGGGCGCGCGGCGGCGGCGCGCGGGCGGGAGGCCGGCGGCGGGCGCGCGCGCCCCGTGCTCTTAAAGCAGCCGCGCTTGGCTACCGCCTAGCCCGCGTCCTACAGCCCCGGTCCTCCCCGCGCGCAAGCCCAGGTGCCGCAGAGTCGGCTGGGGCAGTGTCTAGGCTGGGAGCCGCTCCTGGCCGGCTTTCGGAGAGAGGGAGGAGGGCGACTGCCTTCGGGGGCCGGCGACCCTCTGCCAGATTCCCGTCCTGCGAGCTCTTAAAGACGCCGCGCTTTGGGCGGGCTTGGCGAGGTCTCCCCTGCCCCCGTCTGCGTTGCTCGCGGATCCGAGACCGGGGTGGGGGGGCCCTAGCTCGGGTTTGAGGAGAGGAAGGGGGCGGCCGGCTGCCTTTTTTATAGGGCGATGAGGTTTCATGGTGGGTGTCTTCGCCCTGGCAGCGCCGCGGCGGGGCGCGCCCCGCTCGCCCCCTGCTCGCGCCCCCCAGCCCCGCGAGTTCCCCCTCCTGGAAACAAAGCCGAGCGGCCTTTGCACTCGGGCTCCGCGTGGGGATTTAATTTCTTTTTTTTTTTTCTTTTCGGGCTTCCATTGGCCGTGTTCCCGGCTAGGGAGAGGTGGAGGAGGGGAGGAATATCGATCCTAGGCTTGCAAAATCCGGCCCTTTCAAGTCGCATACACCCTTTCCCCGCGCCGCGATGGATGGATCGGTGGCGGAGTTTTCCCAACTCGCCGCTGCACGGGAGGAGGGCAGGCTCCCGCACCCCAGCTTGGTGGTGGGGAGGACGCAGGAAGCGCGCCTCTTACTCCTAGCTGGGTGAAAGCTGCGCCGCGGGGCAGGACCGATTTCCGGGCCGCTACCCGGGGAGCGGCAACCACTTCAGCAACCGTGGAGAGGCGTCCGGGGGAAATGGGAGGACTGGGCTTATCTGTAGTGAGTTTTGTCCCTTGGCGCTTGGTGAGAAAGATCTTTATCGTTTAGGCTTCTAAGCGCCCTATTTTTCCCCTTTTACGCCGGTGCTAAGACTGGGGGAGGCGGGCTTTTGATTAAACATGTAACTGAGCCAAGGTAATTAGCCATTTGTAAATGTTGCCTAATTTTTCTGCCTCTGTTTAAAAGCCATCTTGACTTGTTTTTAACGTGCCCCTGCTGTTTCATCCCACCACGCAGGGTCCCCCACCCACCCACACATCCCAACCGGATGCTAGTTTTTCAAATAAGGTACAGATGTTCGAGATCCTCCCGCAAGATGTGATTAGGGACGCACTTTCACACCCACACTTCCAAAAGAAAAACCTTTGAAAAGTTACATTTGAGATTACGAACTAATAAAAGCCAGGAAGTTCCCGGGGAGGGCCCCTGCTCTATCTTTAGCAAAACGGGGGTGAACACCCTCCCCCAGGGTGAGGAATGAGTCGTTTGTTTGCTTTGGAATTTGGTCCTTCCTGGTTTTGTTGGAATCCTGACTCCCCCATAAATTCTGGGAGAGGGTCGGTTTTCTTGGGAGTGTTGTATTTAAGGGATGTCCATTGGTCAGTAGGAGCTTTGAGAGAGGTTCATATGACCCCTGAGTATCTGTTTATCTCATTAAAAACTGAGTGATAAAATGGGGAAATATGTGGAATTTGAGTCAGGACAAAACACCTGGATACACATCCCCAGATGAGTTTCCTCCTTTGCAAAATAATATAATAAAAACTGCCATTTGTGGAATGCTTACTACCTACCAGGTATAGTGCTAAATTCTTTCTCTAAACTGCTCATTCCATAAATTTATTGAGCACTTAGGGAGGGAGGGGGCAACTGGGAACACAGCCATGAACAAAAAGGGCAAGTCTGTGACCTGTGTGGAGCTTACCTTCCAAAGTACAGGATACACTCAGAATCCTTACAACAGTTCTGCCAATGGTAAGAATTATTTTGCCCATTTATAGACAAGGAAACATGCTCAGAGGAGTAAAATAATGGATTCCCAGCTCGTTGAGTAGCAGAGCCGAGATTCTCAGGTCTGTTTGCCTCCACAGATGTGAAAATGCAAAGAAATGACGGTTTGAGAAGACACTGAAATGTGGGATGGGGAGAAATGGCTTAGGAGTGAGGGAAACCTCACATGGGTTTGAAGAGTGAATTAACACTGCCCTTATAACATAGGAGCCCACACAATAAAAATTAACATTAAATTAGGTCTGGGCTGGTGATTATCCCAGGGCCCTAGGCTGAAATATACCAGAAACTGTTCTTAGAAGCACCCTCTCACAACCCAGTTCCCATAATAAAACAGAATGTTACAGGCATATCACATGGGATGCCTGTTTATTATTCTACTACCAATTACAGAACAGCTCGTGCACACCAGACACTCTATCAAGCGTTAGCAGCACAAAATCACAGGCAGTGGACCTGACAATGCCCTCACCTGCTGATTACAACCTCCAGGTGATGTGGGGGCTGCGTGGTGCAGGGAGCACTCCAGGACAGTTGGTGTGAAGGGTCCCATGAGTGCCACAAAGGGTGTGAAGAGCCCCAGGGAAAGATAAGAAGGCCACAAAGCGAAGGTGCTGGTTTGGGTGATAAATTATCCCCACACTCTGTAGGTTTGAAGTTGGGGCACAGCATCCCTGGGTCCTCTGCTCCAGGTCTCCCTAGGCTGAAATCAAGATATTGGCCAGGGGTTCTCAGCTGGAGCTCAGGGCCCTCTTCAAAACTCATTCAGATTGTTGACAGAATTCAGTTGTTTTGCTTTGTTTTAAGAATTCAGTTCTTTGTAGTTGTAGGCTGGAGGTCCCTATTTTCTTGCTGGCTGTTGGCTAGAGGTAAGTCTTGGCTAGAGGCCACCTTCAGGTGCCAGCCACATGGCCAACTCACAGCATAGTAGCTTACCTCTTTAAAACCAACAGGAGAATCTCCCTCCAGTCAGCTAACAAGGAGTCGTGGGAATGATAATACCATCACTTTTGCCATATGATGTAACATAATTAAGGAGTGACTATCCTATTACATTCACAGTTCTCACCCACTCTCAGAAGAAGGGATTATATACCAGGGGTAGGAATCTTGGGGATCATCTTAGAATTCTGCCTACCATAGTGCTGGTGATCTATTTTGAGTATAGACTGGTAGTTAAAGGCTATAGCTCCCAAGCCAGTCTGTTTGGGTTCTGACACTTATATCCGCTTGACTAGGGGCAATTTAACCCTTTCACTTGTCATCACCTGAGTGTCTCAGTTTCCTCACCTGTAAAGAGGGAATTAGAACTATACCTACTCTTAAATTGAGAAGATTAGAAAGAGTTAAAAAGAATAAAGTACTTAGAGCAGTGCCAGGTGCCTAATAAGCGTTTAATAAACATAAACTATTACTGTTATCTTCTTAACAAGCTTAAGTAATAAGGAGTGAACATCTGTTATTTTCTACCTGCTTAGCTTCCATTTCTTTTCTTCTAGTAAATGCATTTCAATTTCCTTTGTGCTAATCTCCCCAGGTGGTCTTGGGAAGACTAACCCCTTCTTCCTCCATCACTACCCTCTTATTTTCCACCTGACTGGCTCACCTCACCTGTCCCAGCCTGACTGTTTGGACCCTCTCAACACCCTGGCCTGACTGACTTAGAGATGGCCACATGTTTCCACCTGCTCCAATGAAAGTCAAACTTCCTCCTGGGTTTGCTGCACTGGATAAACTTCAGCATTGAGAAGCAAGGAGAGCCCCCCTTGAGAAGAGCCTGCTTGGGGTGAAGCTGACACACAGAGGAAAGCAGAGTGGGGGGTGGTAGGGGCCAACAAACCTCAGATATCATCACTTGTGTCCTTGGATTACGTCTTACTTGAAGCCAGACCAGACCCTGGAATTTTCAGTCACTTAAGCTGATAAATTCCTTTTATTTCTTTGACCTCTTTGAGTTGGGTTTTTATTAAATTGGAACTAAAAACCTAAAACTGGAACTTATGGCAAAAGATAAGTGAAATATCCACATTTTACATTTTTGCGAAGAAAGAAGCAGGAGCTCTTAGAATTAAGTGATTTAGCGGAGGTGATTGAGATAGTAAACAACAGAAGACTGGAACTTCTGACACCCTGTCTACAGTAGCAGTCATTTCTTTCTCGTGTAAAACATCACTCCACAATTTAGTAGCTTGAAACAACAGGCTTTCTGTTTGTTCTTGGTTCTGTTGGCCAGCAATTTGGGCTGAGCTCACCTAGGCAGCTCTGCTAGTTTTGTCTGAGGACACACATGCAGCTATGGCACCAGCTTCCAGAGGCTCAACTGGTCTGCACAGTGCAAGAGGGCCTGAGTCACATGCCTGGCAATTGGTGCTGGCTGTCTGCTGAAGCCCCTCAGATCTCAGCCAATGACATCTCCAACAGCCTCTCTCAGACTTAATCACAAAGAGTCTCTGGCCAGTAGGACAGAGAGTGGAAGCTGCAAGGCATCTTGAGATATAGACTTAGCAGTGGCATAACATCACGTCCACTGCATTCTATTGGTCAAAGCAAGTCCCCCAGATGCAGAGGGAGGTGGAAATAGCCCCAAGTTCTTGAGGGGAGGAACAGTAAAATTGCATTGCAAAGGGGCATGAACTGTGGCCTTTGCAAACAATCTACTTCATCTACTGTTAATCTAAATGGTGCCGGCACAGGTTGAATTGTGTCCCCCAAAGAAAATATGTTGAAGTCCTAACAGTACCTCAGAATGTGAACTTATGTGGAAACTGGATCTTTACAGAGGTGATTAAGTAACAATGAGTTCATTAGGATGGGGCCCAATCCAATATGATTGATGTCCTTATAAAAAGGGGAAATTTAGGACACAGATACAGACAAGCACAGAAGGAAAATGATGTGCAAACACATGGGAAGACGATGGCCATGTGATGGGAGTGATGCACCTACAAGCTGAGGAACACCAAGGACTGTTGGCAAACACCAGACAGTGGGAAGAGGTAAGGAAGATTTCCCCTCCATATTTCAGAGGGAGCATTGCCCTCCTGACACTTTGATTTTGGACTCCTAGCCTCCAGAATTTCAAGGCAATAAATTTCTGTTTTTTAAGCCACCCAGTTTGTGGTGCTTTGTTACAGCAGCTCCTGGAAACCTAGACAGAGCCCCTAAATGGTTTTCACGTGTAGACAAACCACACTTGTGACTGTGTTTTCTATCTCACAAATGAATGTTTACAGAACAGTAACCACAGAAAACCTATTCTAGTCATTCTGGCTTTATATTTGGGGGCAATGTTTTATTTTGTGATAAAAGAAATTTAGACTTAGCATAACGTGTTTATTCTCAAAGAAGTGACAAAGAAAAACCTCAGAGTCCTCTAATAATAATGATATCTGTCATTACATAAAGCCCTATATCCAGCAGCCTAAACAGAATAAACAAGTAGTGGTGCTAGTTTAATATACTATTTCAGAAGTAGGATTCAATACTAATAGCAAACACGACTGATAAAGCTCTTTTTTAATGAGTAAGAAGCCTGAAACAAACCACCTGGAGCAGAAAAAGGAAGTTATTGATTCATGTCACTACTTGAAGTTCAAGACTTTGGGTCCTTCTGGGTCCAGGGGCTCCAGTGATGGCTCCATATTCCCACTTAAGCTCTTATGCTTCTGCTTTCCTTTACTTTGACTTCCTTGTCTGGCTCTGGTGACTCCTGTTCTCAAAAAAGGATCTTCCCCAGTGTCCATATTGAGTCCCCCAAATATATTTTGATAGTCCTTGCTCGGGTCCCACAACTCTGCCTGGACCAAAGTGTGGACTTGACCGACCTGGTGATGGAGGCAGGGCTCACTCTTGATTTTCACCATATTAGAAGAACAAAGAATAGGAGAAGGATAGGAAGGAAAAAAGGTAGTAATAACTCAATTAATTCTTAACAACAGTCTTTTGAGGTTGGAACAGTTATTATCCCTATTTTAAAGGAATAATGGAGATGATAAGAAGTGAAAAGTAAAGCATTGAGAGGTTAGGTAATGTGATATGAGGCTACCAAGGAACTGGGGAATAAAGCAGGAGTTCAGTTACTGGAGTAACCTAGGCTCAGAAATAAGTCTTGAAACCTAGTTACCAGACCTAAATGCTCAAGAAGTCAGAGCCAAAATCATAATAACATGACTCACAAACATTATAGGTCCAGAGTAATCAGAGATGGTGATAACAATTCATGAACAAGAAGTCTCATCACAGTATTTCCAGCTAAAGCGTAGAAAAAAACTAAATGTTCAACTATGGAAGATGAATTAAATAATTATATAGCCATTTAGTAGAATATTATGCTACTATTCACAATGATGCTTTGAAATTGAGTATGTTAAATCCTAAAATATTTTTCATACAGCTACAATTCCAGAAAATAAATGTGAAATGTGTGAAAGCAGTGGATTTAGGTTTTTAAGACTTTTCTGTTAGTGAAGATGTCTCCCAAATTTTTCTGAAACGGCTGATTTTTCACCTATATAATGTCTCTGCAACCTAACCTCCTAAAAAAGCAAACAAAAAAAACAAAAACAAAAAAAAAAGAAGGAAATTTACGTGTAAAGTATTCCTTTGTAATACTTAATTCTGGTAAACATGCAGTGAAATGGGTACTCATATGCTGCCAATAGAATACAGATTGTTGCAGATGTTCTAAAAGACAGTTGGTCAGTGTGTATCAAAAACTTCAAAAACGTTCATATCACCTCCCCCCAAATTAAATTTTTTGTACTCATTATACTCTTAAATCAGAGATAATCAGAGATAAACTGAGATAGTCAGAGATAATCAGAAATGCCTCAAAAATATTTATAAAGGTATTCCTTGCAAAAATATTTATAATCCAAATTATAAACAATATGTTGAAACACCTACAGGAGGTTATTACACAGCCATTTAAATGATGTTTATGAAGACAGAAGAAAATTCATATATGTATATAATATATATATAGTGATTGGGAGGAAATACACTAAAATATTTTAAATGTTTATCTTAGGGTGGTAAAATTACCAGATTTTTATTTTCTTCTTTAAATTTCTAACACACTTACACTTTTCTAAGAGGAACTTATTTTTAAAAACAGAAATATTTGTAGTGGCAAAATAAGATGTCCCTCATTTTTGTCCCCCCAAACAACAAAAATTTGGCATTCATCCACAAAAGGGTTGTGAGATCTAGCACCATACACCAAGGGACCTGGAAGGAGTCTTGCCCACCCATGCATCAGATAAGAGACAGTTAGACCTCAGTCCTGACTGCGAACCCTGAAGTGGCCTGTAAACAGGCTGTAGCCCCTCTCAGTCACAATTTGGGAGCTCCTGGAAAACACTTAGAAAATCACTGATGAATGATGGAGCCTTTGTGGAAGTTCAGGTTTCCAGAGGAGAAGTTCCAGCATAGCACTGGAGCAAAAAAATATGAGTTTGGACACAATGGAATGTGTAAATTCCAGTAAAGGAATTCTTAGTAAAGACTGGAGAAGGTGACTCCTCTAGAAATGCAAAGGCAGCAACACAAACCATCAAGGAACTTGAAAAAAATCAGGAAACATGAAATCTTCAAAGGATCACAATAATATTCCAGTAACCAAAACCACAGACATGGAGATCAGAAATGTACCAGGTAAAGAATTCAAAATAGCTGTTTTAATGAAATTCAATGAGCTATAAGAAAACACAGAAAGATAATTCAATGAAACCAGGAAAACAACAGCAAACAAAGTGAGAAGTTTAAGAAAGTGCTATGAATCATAAACAAGAAAAGAATAAAGCAGAAGTTCTGGAGCTGCAGATTACAAGGAATAAAGTTTCAAAATGTGACAGAGGAGATCGACAGCAGAATAGATCAAACAGAAGAAAGGATCTGAGGTAGAAGACAGGAGCTTTGACATTATCCAGTCATAGGGAAACAAAGGAAAAAGAATGAAAAAGACTGAAGAGAGCCTACATGATCTATGGGCTACTAGCAAAAGAAGCAAATTGCAAATTATTGAATTTTCCAGAAGTAAAAGAGAGGGGAAAAGACAAAGAAAACTTACTTAAAGAAATAATGACTGAGCATTTTCCAAATATGGGCAGAGATTTGGATATCCAAGTTCACGAAGTTAGCAGGTCAGTAAACAAAATCGACTTGGAGAGATCTTATCCAAGAGAAATTATAATAAAATTGTCAAAAATCAAAGAGAGAATCTTTAAAGCAGTAAGAGAAAAAAGCTTGTAATTTAAAGGGATCCCCCATAAAGTGATCAGCAGATTTCTCAGCATAAATCCTATAGACCAGGAGAGAGTGAATTGACATATCCTAAGTACTGAAAGAAGAAAAATTGCCAACCAAGAGTACTTCACTGGGCAAATCTGTCCTTCACTGAAGGAGAGAGAGATTTTCTCAGACAAAAAAGCTGATGGAATTCATCACCACTAGACCTGCCTTAAAAGAAATGCTGCAAGGAATTTTTCAAGCTGAAATGAAAAGATGATAATTAGTTACATGAAAACATGAAAATATACAATGTTGTGATAAAGGGAAGTATATAGTCAAATTCAGAATACCATCATACTGTAATCTGAAGTGTTAACCACTTAACTCTAGTATAAAGGTTAAAGGAAAAGAGTATTAAAAATAACCATAGCTACAATAATTTGTTAATGAATACAGAATACAAAAAGAGGTAAATTTTGACATCAAAAACATAAAGGGAAAGGGAACAAAAGGGTAGAGTCTTTGTATGCATTTGAAGTTAAGTAGTTAACAGTGTGAAATAGACTATTATAGCTAGGAGATGTATGTTAGCTTCACAGTAACTATACAAAGTAAAAACCTACAGTAAATTCACAAAAGATAAAGAGAAGAGAGTCAAAGCATACTAATACCAAAAAAATCATCAAATCACAGAGCAAGGCAGCAACAGAGGTAGAAAGGAGTGAGGGGACTACAAAACAGTCAGAAAACAATAATATGGTACTCCTAAGTCCCTACTTATCAATAATTGCTCTAAATGTAAATGAATTGTATTCTTCAACCTAAAGATGAGAGTGGCTGAATGGATACAAAAAAGACCTGACTATATGCTACCTATAAGAGACTCACTTCAGCTTTAAAGAAACACATAGGCTCAAAGTAAAGGGAAGAAAAAATATATTCTACGCGAGTGTAAATCAAAAGAAAGCAGAGATAGCTATTCTTATATCAGACGATATAGACTTTAAGACCAAAATAGTAATTAGACACAAAGAAGATTATTATATAATTATAAAGGGGTCAATTTGTTAAGAAGATATAATAATCATAAATATATACATAGCCAATATCAGCACACCTAAATATATTGAGCAAATACTAACAGATCTCAAGGGAGAAACATACAGCAATACAATAATAGTAGGGGACTTCAATACTTCAATATACAGAACAGGCTGTGTTGTAGAATGCAGACGTAGAACATTTCCAGCATTGCAGAAAGCTCTGTTGGACTGGTCCAGGACATAGTTGACAAATGTGCAAAAGTAATACAATGGAGGAAAGAGTCTTTTCAACAAAGTGTGCTGTAGTAGTTGGGAATCCACAGGTTAATTCTTAAAATTATATATATATATATAAAGTATAACATATCTAAAGTATGACACAAATGAATTTATCTATGAAACAGAAACAGATTCACAGACATAGAGAACAGACTTGTAGTTGCCAAGGGGAAGGTGCGGGGAGGGATGGAGTGGGAGTTTGGGGTTAGCAGATGCAAACTAGTGTATATAGAATGGATAAACAACAAGGTCCTACTGTATAGCACATGGAACTCTATTCAATATCCTGTGATAAACCATAATGGAAAAGAGTATAAAAAAGAATGTATATGTATAACTGAATCACTTTGGTGTACAGCAGAAATTAACACAACATTGTAAATCAACTATTTCTCAATAAAAAATTTTATATGCATATGAACAAACCTATGCTTAAACATTACAATTTACATCAAAATTAACTAAAATGGATCATAGACTTAAGTGTAAAATATAAAAGTATAAAATTTTGGAGAAAAAAATGAGAAAATCTTCAGAGTTTAGGGCTAAGCAAAGGGATCTTAGAAACAACACCAACAGTAAAATCCAAAAAAAGAAAATTGATTAAATTTGGCCTCATTAAAAATTCGAAACTTTTGTTCTATGAACTCTCACAAGAGGTTGAAAAGATACGGTACAGAGTGGGAGAAAACATTTGCACACATACATCCAACAAAGGCCTAGTATCTAAAATATTTAAAGACTTCTCAAAACTCAAGAGTAAAAACAAATAAACCAATTAGGAAATGAGCAAAAGAAATTGAGACATTTCACCTAAGAGAATATACAGATGTCAAACAGAATTTTTCTGTGTCTTCACTATATCACTGTCAATATCCTGGTTGTAATATTGTACTATAGTTTTACTAGATGTTACCATTGGGAGAAACTGGGTAAAAGGGTACCTGGAATCTCTCTGAATTATTTCTTTCCTTTTCTTTTTTTAAACAACAGCCTTATTGAGATATAATTCACATGTCATAAATTTTTAAATTCTAAAATGTGCAAGTCACTTTCGTTGGTGTTTGCTATATTCAGAAAGTTGTTCAACCATCCCTTCTGTCTAATTCCAAAAGATTGTATCACCCCCCCAAAAGAAATCCTGTACCTATTAAACACTTACTCCCTATCCCCTACCACTCTAGCTGCTCTAGCTTCTTGCAAGCTGCAATCTGCTTTCTGTCCTGCAGATTTGTCTGTTCTGGGTATTTCATATAAATGGAACCATACACTATGTGACCTTTTGTGTGTGGCTTCTTTCACTTAGTACAATGTTTTAAAAGTTCATCTGCCTTGTAGCATGTATCTGTACTTTGTTTCTTTTTATGGCTGAATACAGTTTCACTGTCTGGATATACCATATTTTGTTTATCCGTTCATCAGTTGATGAATATTTAGATCATTTCCACTTTTTTTGCTATTAAGAATAATGCTTTCATGAGTGTTTGTACACAGATTTTTGTGTGGATATATATTTTCAATTTTCTTGGGTATATACTAATGAGTGGAATTGCTGGGTCATATTGTAACACTATGTTTTATATATTGAGGAATTTTGTTATTTATTACAACCGTATGTCAATATACAATTATCTGAAAATAATCTTTAATTTTTTAAAAGTTGCTGAACATTAAAGAATACTTGATTCAATTTTTAGAAAATAACAGCAAATGTATATATTACTGGGTAAATGTAAGAACTAAGTTCTAGAGCAGTGATTGTCAAACTTGACCGCATATTAGCATCACTGAGGGAATTCCCTGGCTGTCCAGTGCTTAGGACTCTGCACTTCCACTGCCCTTGGGCCAGGGTTCAGTCCCTGGCCGGGGAACTAAGATCCCGCAAGTCATACAGTACAGCCAAAAAAAAAAAAAGATATACTCACTAAAAGAACTTTTAAAAATCTTAAATCAGGAGACTTCCGTGGTGGCACAGCAGTTAAGAATCCACCTGCCAATGCAGGGGATACAGGTTTCATCCCTGGACCAGGAAGATCCCACATGCTGTGGAGCAACTAAGCCTGTGTGCCACAACTACTGAGCCTGCACTCTAGAGCCCGAGAGCCACAACTACTGAAACTGCATGCTGCAACTACTGAAGCCCACATGCCTAGCACCCGTGCTCCGCAACAAGAGAAGCCACCACAATGAGAAGCCAGCACACTGCAACAAAGAGTAGCCCCAATCACCATAAAGAAAGTCCGCACACAGTGATGAAGACCCAATGCAGTCAAAAAGAAAGAAAAAAAGAAAATCTTAAATCACAGGCCACAACCTATATTGTTTAAATATGATCTTTACAGGCAAAACACAGACATTAATATTTTCAAAGCTTCCTGGGTGATTCTAATTTGCAGCAACGTTTGATAAATACTGTTATAGATAGTACATATAAAATTTTATTAGTGTGGTTATGTGATAATATAACTATCTCTAATAATATTGCAGGTAATTTATATATTCTATTTTTTACATTTTGACATTTAAATTTCTTACAACTTGTATATACTACACGTGCAATCTCAAAAATAAAGCTATTTCAATTTTAGGAACAATTTACTAAAGCAACTATAGGAACTTATGAAATTTAATTGTATTATATAATTTCTATCTTTACTACTTGTAAAATAGGAGAGACCTCTCTTGTGTAAACTTCCCTGTTCATAGCATTCAGAAATTATTATAATTTCTTATGAATTGTCACAGTACTTGTTTGAACCTATACATACCAGTCAGGATTCTTACAGTTGTAAGTTATAGAAATCCAACTCAAACTGGCTTAAACAAAAAATGGGACTTTAAAATCCTCAATAAAATATTGGCAAGTTGATTCCAGCAATATATAACAAGAATAATACACCATTTTCAAGTATGGTTTATCCCAGGAATGCAAGGCTGGCTCAATATTTAAAAAATCAGTCAATATACTCTACCGTATTAAGAGAGTAAAGAAGACTATATGACCATATAAATTAAAGCAGAAAAAGGATTTGATGAAATTCAACATTCATTCATGAAAAAAACTCCCAGAAAACTAGGAAAAAAGGGAAGTTCCTTAATCTGAAAAGGGGCATCTACAAAAAAAACAACACCTAAACTCATATTTTATATCAGTGCATTGTAAGAAACTACACTCTTTGCCGCCAAGACAGACAACAAGGCAAAGACATCCATGCTCGTCACTCTTATTCAACATTATTCTGGAAGTTTTAACCAGTGCAATAAGGCAAGCAAAGAAGGCATACATATTAGAAAGCAAGAAATAAAACTGTCCCTATTTGATGATGACATGACTGTCTATATAGAGATCCCAAGGAATATATTGATACAAAAAAAGTTTCTGTATTTATAAATTTATAAAGGTTCTAGGAGGCAAATTCAATCTACAAAAATAACTTATATGTCTACATATAAGCAGTGAATAATTGAAAAGTAAAATTTAAAGAACTTATTTACAATACACCTAAAAAATGAAATGCCTTGGTATGAACCTAACAAAACATGTAGAGGATTAGTATACTGAAAACGACAAAATGCTGATGGAAGACATCAAAGTAGAGCTAAATAAATGAGAGATACACCATGTTCACAGATTGGAAAACTATAATTAAGATGTAAATTTTCAATAAATCTATAAATTTAATGCATTTCTAATCAAAATCCAAGCAGGACTTTTTGTAAATACAGACAAGCTGATTCTAAATTTATGGAAAAGAAAGGAAAATAGAATAGCTGACTAATTATGAAAAAAGAAGAATAAAGTTGCAAGCCTCATACATTGCCCAATTGTAAGATGTACCATAAGGGTACATTAATCAAGTCAATATATTGGTGGAGGTATAGACACATAGAACAGTAAATAGAATAGAGAACTCAGAAATAGACCTACACAAATATGGCCAATTGATTTTTACAGAATTGCAAAGGCAATTTAATATAATAGTAAGGATAGTTTTTTCAACAAATGGAATGAAACAATTGGACAGCCATGTGCAAAAAAAAAAAAAAAACTCCTCAGCCTGCACCTCACACCTTACACAAAAACTGACTCAAAATGGGTTATAAATCTATACATAAACAATTAAAAATTTAGAAGTCATATAATAAAATCTTTTTGATCTTGAGTTAGACAAAGAATTCTTCAGTAAGGCTCCAAAACACAATCCATTAAAGGAAAAAAATTGGTAATTAAGACTTCATCAAAATAAAAAATATTTGCTCTACAAAAGATACTCTTGAAAGAATGAAAAGTCAAGCTAAAGATTCTGAGAAAATATTTACAAATCACATATTCAATAAAAGACTTGTATCTAGAATTTTCAAAAAACTCTCAAAACTCAACAGTAAGGAAACATGCAAAAATGAGCAAAATATATGAACAGATATTTCACCAAAGAGGATATAGAGATGACAAACACATGAAAAGTTTGTTCAACATAACAATCCATTATGGAAATGCAAATTAAGTCACAATAAGACATCACTACACACCTATTAAAATGGCTTAAAAAAAAAAAGACTGACAGTGCTCACTTCAGCAGCACATTTACTAAAATTGGAATGATACAGAAAAGATCAGCATGGCCTCTGCACAAAGATGACATGCCAATTTGTGAAGCATTCCATATTTTTCAATTTTACAATTTGTATGGAAACACAAAAGACCTCGAATAGCTAAAGCAATCTTGAGAAAGAAAAACGGAGCTGGAAGAATTATGCTCCCTGACTTCAGACTATACTAAAAAGTTATAGTAATCAAGACAGTATGGTACTGGCACAAAAACAGAAATATAGATCAGTGGAACAGGATAGAAAGCCCAGAAATAAACCCATGCACCTATAGTCACCTAATCTATGACAAAGGAGGCCAGAATATACAATGGAACAAAGACAACCTCTTCAATAAGTGGTGCTGGGAAAACTGAACAGCTACATGAAAAGAATGAAATTAATATGCTCCCTAACACCATACACAAAATAAACTCAAAGTGGATTAAAGACCTAAATGTAAGGCCAGACACTCTAAAACTCTTATAGGAAAACATAGGCAGGACACTCTTTGACATAAATTGCAGCAAGATTTTTTTTGACCCACATCCTAGAGTAATGAAAATAAAAACAAAAATAAACAAATGGGACCTAATTAAATTTAAAAGCTTTTGCACAACAAAGGAAACCATGAACAAGATGAAAAGACAACCCTCAGAATGGGAGAAAATATTTGCAAAAGAAGCAACTGATGAAGGATTAATCCCCAAAACATACAAGCAGCTTATGCAGCTCAATATCAAAAAACAAACAAACAACCCAATCAACAAATGAGCAGAAGACCTAAATAGGCATTTCTCCAAAGAAGACATACAGACGGCCAACAAACACATGAAAAGATGCTCAACATCACTAATTATTAGAGAAATGCAAATCAAAACTACAATGAGGTATCACCTCACACTGGTTAGAATGGCCATCATCAAAAAGTCTACAAACAATAAATGCTAGAGAGGGTGTGGAGAAAAGGGAACCCTCTTACACTGCTGTTGGGGATGTAACTTCATACAGCCACTATGGAGAACATATGGAGATTCTTTAAAAAACTAAAAATAGGATTACCATATGACCCAGCAATCCCACTACTGGGCATATACCCAGAGAAAACCATAACTCAAAAAGACACATGAACCCAAATGTTCATAGCAGCACTATTTACAATAGCCAGGACATGGAAGCAACCTAAATGTCCATCCACAGAGGAATAGATAAAGAAGATGTTGCATATATATATATATACACACACACAATGGAATATCTCTCAGCCAAAAAAAGGAATGAAACTGGGTCATTTGTAGAGACATGGATGGACCTAGAGAGTGTCATACAGAGTGAAGTAAGTCAGAAAGAGAAAAACAAGCATCGTATATTAATGCATATATGTGGAATCTAGAAAAATGGTATAGATGACCTTATTTGCAAAGCAGAAATAGAAACACAGACATAACATAGAGAACAAATGTATGAATACCAAGGGGGAAAGGGGTGGGACGGGGAAAGGGGTGGGACGGGAGGAACTGGAAGGTTGAGATTGACACGTGTACACTATTGATACTATATATAAAATAGACAACTGAGAGGAACATACTGTAGAGCACAGAGAACTCTATTTAATGCACTGTGGTGTCCTTAATGGGAGGGAAATCTGAAAGGGAGGGGATATATGTATATATATGGCTGACTCATTTTGCTGTACAGTAGAAGCTAACACAACATTGTAAAGCAACTATACTCCAATAAAAATTAATTTAAAAAAAAGGCTGATAATAGCAAGTGCTGGGTAGGATGCATGGCATATGAAACTATTCATTGCTGGTTGGGATATAAAATGGTACATCTACTATGGAAAACATTATAAAGTTGAACATATACTTACCATATGACCTAGCAGTTCCACTGTAGGTATTTACCCAAGTGACATGAAACATGTATGCACAAAGCCCTATTTGTAATGTTTGCAGCAGCTGTATTCTTAATCACCAAAACCTGGGAACAATGCAAATGCCCTTCAATGGGAGAATGGATAAACAAATCTTGTAATATCTAAGAAATGGAATACTACTCAGTAATATAAAGATATGAACTATTAACACATGCTACAACTTGGATGAATTTCAAAAGCATTATCCTGGGTGTAAGAAGCCAGCCTCAAAAAGTTGTATTTGTATTGTTATGTAACATTCTGGAATGATTAAGACTATAAGAGTAAAGAACAAATCAGTAGTTGCCAGGGGTGAGGGGTGTAGAGAGGGTTTCCCTTTCAAGGGGCAGCATGAAGGAGGGAGTTTTTTGGAGTGATGAAATTGTTTGTATCCTAATTGTGATATTTACATGAATATATGCCTGTGTTAAAAATCATAGAACTGTGCACCAGAAATTAAGCCAATTTTACTGTATGTAAATTAAAAAAACAATTTTTTCAAAATGGTACTTTAGTGGTTCAGGGAATACTGACATTAGGAATGACTGAATCCAAGGGCTGAAACAATGCAGAAAGAATTAGCCTCTCTCCAACTTTTGTGTCTCTTATTCTAGGCTGGATTTATTCTATGCTTGGGCTTCCCTTTGATGGGAGTGACTATCACTGGACCAACTTGAGTCCAGTGCCTTCCTGGAAATATGGTGCATGCCATCCCTTGGCCAGAGGAATGGCATATGCTGATTGGCTGGGCCTGGGTTACGTGTCCACTGCTAGAGCCATGAGGGTAAGTGAGAGCTAAACTGATCCAATCCACATGGACAGAGAATGTGGGGGATGTTGCTCCCTGAAGTAAAATCAGGACTTCTCTGGTGGTGCAGTGGTTAAGAATCTGCCTGCCAATGCAGGGGACACAGGTTTAATCCCTGGTCCAAGGAGATCCCATGTGCCGCGGAGCAACTAAGCCCATACACCACAACTACTGAGCCCACACACCTAGAGCCCATGCTCTGCAACAAGAGAAGCCACTGCAGTGAGAGAAGCCCTCGCACTGCAAGGAAGAGTAGGCCCCACTTACCACAGCTAGAGAAAGCCCAAAAGCAGCAACGAAGACCCAACACAGCCACAAGAACAAAAGGAAAGGAAGGAAGGAAGGAAGGAAGGAAGGAAGGAAGGAAGGAAGGAAAGAAAGAGAAAGAAAGAGAAAGAAAGAAAGAAAGAAAAAGAAAGAAAGAAAAAGAAAGAAAGAAAAAGAAAGAAAGAAAGAAAGAAAGAAAGAAAGAAAGAAAGAAAGAAAGAGAAAGAGAAAGAAAGAGAGAAAGGAAGAAAGAGAAAAAGAGAAAGGGGAGAGAGAGAGAGGAAGGAAGGAAGGAAGGAAGGAAATCAACCTGCTATTACTAGAATAAAGTGTATATGCTAGACAGGCAGAAACTGTAGATGTCTCTGTCTTCCACCTGGCGTTCCTTCAATTCTGGGTTATATTATACGCTGCTGTCTATGTGATACCTTACCCATAAAGCTATATACTCTTTGAAACCAAGGACTCTGTCTTATTTTTCTTTTTAGCTTTCAACACCATGCGTATTTTTTTCTACATCGTAGGTGCTCAATAGTATTAGTAGCATGCATGAGGGATAGAATGACTGATAACAGCAATTTATGAGCATGTTTATAAAACTATACATTTGTGTATACATCAAAAGCCTCTAAAAGCACATTATTTCATGTTTCTCTGAACCACCTGAAGAGCCTCATTCCCGTTCAATCTTGCTTCTCTCCACTGAGGTTTTAACATGTACAGCTCGGTTTTCCAACAATGGCAAATCAGTCATTACATCATCATCCATCATGTCTGAGTTCTCAGTAATGAAGGTGTCTTTCTTCCCACATTAGCAATTTGGGTGGGCAAAAGAGCCATAAAGATATATGACAGAAGCCTGGAGAATCGGATTAAAAAAGGCTAAACAAGTTTGCATTTTCTAGGTCCCTCTTCACTACAGGAATTTTGTTGATCCACAGAATGAAGGAGCCAAATGTTTGGACATTTTCTCTTCAAGTTCTCAGAAGAAAATCGTACCAAAATCATTTTTTTGCTCTGTTATTGGAATAGCAGAGAGCTGGGGAAAGCAACCAAAAACAACTTGTTTATTTTCAAGTTATTAGAGGAAATACTTTATCCACCTAAAATCGTAATTTGTAACAGATGTGGGGTCCAGGTTGTAAAGTATCACTCCCTGACCACCCGATCCAGCTGGTCACTTTATATCACTGCACACGATCCCTTTCACGGTAAATTAGCACATGATGTATGTGAATGGTTTTGTTGGTTTACTTACTCCACGGGAGTGTGAGTCCTATACAGACAGGAAACTCACATATCTGAATCGGTCACCACTGGATCCCCAGAACGTGGATTACAACATGTATATAATTAGGCCTCAATCCATACAATTAAATATGTTGGGTTAATGAAAGAAAGAGGATGGCCACCAGGCCTTTTACCAGCTCAGTCGCTGGCATTTCCACTACTGACGATTTCTACTTCTTAATTCCCCTTCTTGACATTTCTCAGTGCCTCTATCTTGGGCTTAACAGGAGCAGCAAACATAAGAATTATTCTTCACATGGGCCCTGCCTTTCTTGCCTCCATTGCTGTCCTCATATAATTTCTTAAGCCTGAATGTCTTCTGCCTCATTTTTAGCCAATATTATTCTTCCCAGGTTTGAAGACCTAGCTTAAATTTCACCTCTCGGGACTTCAAAGAGTAGCCCCCGTTCACCACAACTAGAGAAAGCCCATGTGCAGCAATGAAGACCCAATGCAGCCCATAAAAATAAATACATACATACATTTTTTTTTTTTTTAATTTCACCTCTCTCTTCAGAGAAGCTCTGAATGTCTTGAGCACAAACAGCTTCTTACCCTTAAGGCCTGCTCACTGCCATGTTAGCTCTCTCCTCCTCCCCCTCCCTTTCATTCATTCATCCAGCGGCTTAGAATCAGCTTAGCCCAGAGAGGTAGTGAAATGAGATTTGTGACCTCAGAGTCCTCACAGCCCTCCCAAGGAGACATAGCGTAGGCAACTACTTATAACAATGGTTAACCATTCACCTGTCGATGGACATTTAGGTTATCTCCGTGTCTTGGCTATTGTGGCTAGTGCTGCTAGGAACATAGGTGTGCATGTATCTTTTTTTTTAATTGGAGTATAATTGCTTTATAATGTTGTGTGAGTTTCTGCTGTACAGTGAAGTGAATCAGCTATATGTAGACGTATATCCCCTCCCTCTTGGACCTGCCTCCCACCCATCTAGGTCATCACAGAGCACCGAGCTGAGCTTCCTGTGCAGGTTCCCACAAGCTATCTATTTTACACATGATAGTGTATATATGTCAGTCCTAATCTCCCAATTCGTCCCATCCTCCCATTCCCTTCCTGTGTCCACATGTCCGTTCACTACATTTGCGCCTCTATTCCTGCCCTGGAGATAGGTTCATCTGTACCATTTTTCTAGATTCCATGTATATGCATTAATATATGATGTCTGTTTTTCTCTTTCTGACTTACTTTACTCTGTATGACAGAGTCTAGGTCCATCCACATCTCTACACATGACCCAATTTCATTCCATTTTATGGCTGAGTAATATTCCATTGTCTATATATACCACGTCTTCTTTATCTATTCATCTATTGTTGGACGTTTAGGTTGTTTCCATATCCTGGCTATTGTAAATAGTGCTGCAGTGAACATTGGGGTACATGTGTCATTTTGAATTATGGTTTTCTCAGGGTATATGCCCAGTAGTGGGATTGCTATGTCTTACGGTAGTTCTATTAGTAGCTTTTTAAGGAACCTCCATATGGTTCTCCACAGTGGCTGTATCAATTTACATTCCCACAAACAATGCAAGAGGGTTCCCTTTACTCCACACCCTCTCCAGCATTTATTGTTTGTAGATTTTTTGAGATGGCCATTCTGACCTGTGTGAAATGATACTTCATTGTACTTTTGATTTGCATTTCTCTAATAATTAATGATGCTGAACATCTTTTCATATCCCTTTTGGCCATCTGTATGTCTTCTTTGGAGAGATGTCTATTAAATTATAGTTTTGTCTGGGTATATACCCAAGAGTTGGATTGCTGGATCACATGGTAGTTCTATTTTTAATTTTCTGAGGAGCCTCCATACTGTTTTCCATAGTAGCTGCACCAACTTGCATTCCAACCAACAGTGTAGGAGGGTTCTTTTTAAAAAAACAAAACAAAACAAAAACAAAAATAACACAGTGGTTAATATTTGTATTGTAAACAGAGTGTACAAGGAAAATCTCAGAGGACCTGGGAAGGTTTTGAGAACCATCTTTCACTTTGTGCTCATATTATAGGTGCTCATATATATAGATTTCTCTCCCTTTCTATATTTTCAGGTCATTTGGGACGGAGACTTAATATTTTCATTATTTTCATCTCTGTGGGTGCCCTCCCCAGCACTCAGCATGATGTTCTTAACAGAGCAAACACCCAATAATTGCTTATTGAATCGGTGAATAGTTTGCTTTGAAAATACTGATAAGGAGAGTATCTTTTCTCCCTCTCTACTTTGAATAGAAAACATTTTTCAGTCACTTTACTTAGCATAAGGACATCTCTACTGGGAAACAAAAAAAAAATCTTTTAATTTATTTGATCCCTCAAAAGACATAATAGGAACTTGAAATTGAGAGGAAGTCAGGTGCCTGAATGGGGAACACATGGAAAGAAACAGACAAATACTAAAAGTCATTCAGACAGGAGAGGGCTGTTGAACTGGAAAACTATTAATGGTGTTAATCAGTTTCCACTGTGACCTGTTAACACTCAGAACAATGTTGAAAGCACCTGGAAGGCATATTTGTAAAGTCAGAAAGCCACAGCAAACTTTTTTTTTCGTCTGTCAACTTCGGAAAACAGAATAAATATAAGCTTTTTGTAAATGTGAGAAAGAGGTGGTTTTGGTTTAGTTTCCACAGTCATGTGGTTTATGGGCTTCCGAAGTATTCCAAATGGCTAAAAATAGAGGATCTGAACCTGTAGTTTATAGGCGATGTTAACAGGAGAGTTTCTCTCTCAAACTCAGGATAGATGCATTCCTTTTAGTGTCTGTTCTGAGCTCTGAAAGTCAAGGCATGAAGAACCTGCTGAGATTCAGACATGGGGGCAACCCAGGCAGATGGTGAGAAAAGAGTGTTTTTATTTCAACAGTCACAGAAACACGTGGTGCTGGCTGTGATTTACTATGACATAAAGACAGTTAATCCTGAGTGCTGGGGAAAGCAGAGTGGGAGGGAAACCGATCAGAGGTAATGAGGACTAGAAGGGAAGAGATAGGTCACGGATAACCTGAAATTCTGCTTTGCCAAGCAGAAAGTCTGGCACCAAGCAGAGGAATACGAATGCACGCCTCAGAATACTTATTTAAATGCCCTGATCTTTCCGTTTTAAACAAAGGATCGGCTGAAAGGCAAAACAAACCTCCCCAGAAATGATCTAGTATCAATGGGAAAAGAGCTTGGAAAGACTCAACATCCAACTAGGTTCCTGTGCTACTGACATCAGCCAGTAACAGGGTCCCATTTCCTGAACACCTGGCATGGGATGGGTAAAGGTAAGTATAATTATCCCTATATTGTAGATGAGGAAAAAGGCTCAGAGAGGTGAAGTGACTCACTGAAAGCCAGACCAGCTAGTAAGTTGCAAAAGCAGAATTGAAAGCCAGTTCTTTCTGGCTCCCTAGTACACATTTTCCTCTACACACTTGCTACTCAAACGGATCCCAGAAGCATCAATGTGACCTGGGGGTTCAATAGGAGTGAAAAATCTGGGCATCCATCCAGACTTGCAAAATCAGAATCTGTATTTTAACACAATTCTCAGATGATTGATATGCTTGTTAAAATTGGAGCACTGTCTCAGATCTCAGTCCTTGCTATATATGAGAATCACCATTAAATCCTGGGAGATATTTAAATTAAATCCTTGCTATACATTAAATCATCATTAAAGCAAGGGATACTTTAAAACCAAAGATAGCAGAGCCCACTCTAGAAAAATTATGTCAGATGCTCTGGAGGTGGAGTCTGGACGTTGGTAGTTTTTTCAGCTCCCCAGGTGACTCTCATTCTTAGCATCATCCAGTCTCTGAAGCTAACTTTGCAAGGCTGTTGAAGGCAGAGTGATAAGGAGGTGAAGGCCTGTTTTCAGACCTTTATGGAACCCTTGCCTTTTTTCAAACCACTTCTTCTCATCTAGTGGTTGTCTACCCTTGCTCTACCAGAACCACCCAGAAGCTTTTTAAAATCCTGATGTGCAGACCATACCCCATACCAATTAAATCAGAAGCTCTCGTGGAGGGACCCTGGCAGCTGAAAATTTTAAAGCTCTGAAGTGTTTCCCATGTGGAGCCAGGGCTGAGAACCTCTGCCCTGATTAGAATCTCTGAGACCTGCGATTCCTCAGTTCTTCAGCAATAAAAGCCTGTTTGCAGGAAATACAGGAAATAGAAGAACAAGTGAAACAGCACCATGGGGAAGAACCAGCCAAGCTGAGGAGAAGTGACAACGTAGTTTCTCTCACAAACACCTCAATAGCATTAAAAAGGCACAAGACATCTGATACTCTTTCTCTATTTCAGGTTACAGATGCTCACGTTTTTTAATAATAAAAAGATTTTTTAAAAATATTTGGGGGCAAAGCCCAGGAATCTGCATTTTAACCCTATCCTCAGGGGGTCCTGTTGAGTAATTATATTTTAAGGACTTCTCCATAGCAGGGAATTCATTAAGCCCCTGGGAATTCTTGGTTCCCACTTAAATGGGTTTCAGTACTGAGCTTTTGGACTGGCTAAGTTTTGTGTTTTGTTTGTTTCTTTTGGCCGCGAGGCTTGCAGGATCTTAGTTCCCCAACCAGGTATTGAACCTGGGCCCATGGCAGTGAAAGCGTGAAGTCCTAATCACTGGACCACCAGGGAATTCCCTGGACTGATAGCTAAGTTTTTGTTGGGGTTGGTTAGACCTGCACTGCCCAAAACAGAAGCCACCAGCCACATTTGGTTGGTCCAAATTGAGATGTTCTGTCAGTGTAAAATATACACCAAGAGTTCAAAGACTTAGTACAGGTCAAAAATAAAATAAAACATCTCATCAATAATTTTATATTGAGTACATGGTAAAAATTGTAGATAAGTTAGGTTAAATAAAATCTATTAAAATTAATTTCTGTTTTATTTTTGTAAGATGGCTATTAGAATACTATAAATTACATATGTGGTTCACATTATATTTCCACTTAACAATGTAGCTCTGCGGCTTTGCTAATCAAAATGTGGTCCACGGACCAGCAGCAATAGTGTCATCTGGAAGCTTGTTAGAAATGTAAGCTTAAGCCCCATTCAGGGGTTCTGAATCAGACTCTGCATTTGACCAAGATCCTTGTGTCTCTGCCTGCCTCTCAGATTTTCATCCTGTAACTTTTTGTACTGTCTGAAACCCTGTGGCTCAACGAAACCCAATGGACTCATTTAGTCCATCCGCCTGCCCCAGGAATCATTGCATTCAAATTCTCAAAGTATATAGGCATCATCATCAAGTTATCTACCCTCCTTTGCAGAGCCAGGAAACAGAAAATTTCCTACTCTTTTAACCTCTTGCCTGCAATTTGTCTTTTGATTTCCAGCTCTGTTCTCAATTACTAGAGAACGCCAGTTACCATTTTTCTTTTTCCTTAATACTTCCTCGTCCAGGCCTTCTGTAGATTTTGTTTTCTGAGCTAATTCCATTCTTGTCTTATAAGACCCTGGCATTCTCATCATGGTCAGCCCCTTTCTGGAGGCACACTGTCCTTCTCAAACAAATTCACTAAATGCTGGGGTGTTACCAGCCTGTTCTTAGGGTAAATCTGAAAGTGGCTAGTGCCAGCCAGATCATTTGGAGAGAGGATTTTGATATATGTTCCTGTCTGTGGAAGGTCAGACAAAAGAAAAAAGAATAGGGAGGGGCTGAACTCCTCCAAGACCAAACAGGAAACAGTAAAGTGAAGTGCTTTTGCCTGGAACCGTGGGGGTTCAGTGGAGCAAGGGGAGAGTATGCAGGAATTTAGCGATTCTAATTTTGGCTCTTTCATTAGCTTCCAATCACAAACTCAGGAAAAGTCACCAAGCCCAACTGCCCCGATTTCCTCCAGTCAGTGGGGACAATATTACTGTTCTACTTCAGAGGGGATTTTTAAAGGCTGGAATAATAAATAAATAAAAATCAGCATGCTTAAAAAATAAAAACAGACCAGTTTCCTTGCTTTTAAGCGACACTAATTTTACATGGGCCATGACAATGATTCCTTCATTCGGGATTTCTGTGTGCACTTTATTGGTCAAATGGATAATACCTCCATTTTGAAAAGTTAAATAGTTCTTTAAGCAAGTCGTTATCCTAGAACACCTCACTGACCTAAACCAGCTCGTAAAATCCATTACATCGACTTGGTGACTCAGGGACCCTCAGTCCCACAAGTGAAATGATCAGTTTAACACTCAGCAGAGAGCCACGTTGTGACAAAGAGGAAATCTGAGTGCTATTATGCCCATATTAAAAGCTAGAGGTATTCTGTACTTGGAATCTTCGCAAACTGGAAACAAATTCACTTTTACTAACAGGATCTCATGGAGAAAGGAGCCATATAAAATTCCTAATGCTTTTCTTCTTTCCCTCCAATTTTTAAAAACTTACCTCATTTTCCAGGCCTCTTCTCAAAACGAACCCAGACCTCTGAAAGTGAAGCATTATCGCCACCATCCATATTTTCCTGCAAAAAAAAAAAAAAAAAGTGTTAAAACAGTTACATTCCCTCCATGGTATGACAAAATTTCATTGCACTTAACATTTATGTTTTACCCTTTAAAAATTAACCATATTCTGCATTTCCAAAACACTTCTACTAATTAATATCACAGTTGGGAAAGTGACTTTTTATTCTTTTCTCCAGGCAAACAAGCTGAGAGTTTAAGTGATTTGCCCTTTCTGAGAGAGGAGGTCACAGACAGAATTCCATGATTTGAACCTGTCCAAACACCAGTAAGGCAATTTTTCAAGGACTTAACAAATACCCACCTGGTGAGGTTAAACTACCTTTGAAGAAAGCAGCTGTTGGCCCAAATTGAGCCCTACAAGGGACCCTGTGGTTTTGAGGGTAAGGATGATCTACACAGGCGGGTTGATTTCCTTTGCAGGGGGAAGCCATATGGAAGGCAAGCGGCCCAGTGGTGGCCAAAGCTGGCATTTCTTGAACACAGATAATATGTGCAGGACTTTACCTCTCTGACCTTATTATCTCTCCAGTGTGCAGAGTTGTGTATCTATTCTTTTTTCTTTTGGCTGCATCACCACACTTAGGCTCTCTCTAGTTGTGGAGAGTGGGGGCTACTCTTCGTTGTAGTGCATGGGCTTCTCATTGTGGTGGCTTCTCTTGTTGCGGAGCACAGGTTCTAGGTGCACAGGCTTCAGTAGTTGCAGCACATGGACTCAATAGTTGTGGCTCACAGGCAGGCTCTAGAGCTTGGGCTCAGTAGTTGTGGTACATGGGTTTAGCTGCTCTGCGGCATGTGGGATCCTCCCGGACCAAGGGTTAAACCCGTGTCGCCTGCATTGGCAGGCCTGTTCTTAACCACTGCACCACCAGGGAAGTCCTGAGTAATGTATCTTATTGTCTCTATTTTACAGACTAAAAAATAAAAAACTTAGAGAGCTCTAACAACCTGCCTAAAGTCAAAGGCTAAAAATTTGAACCAAGAATCTGAAGCTAAAAACTCAAATTCTAACCAATACTCTCCTGATATTAACCCTGTGATTATATCCGCAGAAGTCATTCACCTTCTTAAACCAAATAGCCACACCCACTCTGCTTCATTTACAGAGTGTCAGTCATAATGATTTCTTATTTAAATTTGAAAGCCTGGTAGATTAAATCTTACTGACTTCAAAGTTCACATTGTTAAAGCAAGACATGCTACATCATTAATTCTATTTCTTAATTGTAAACTGCATCTTAGAACAGAATAAATAATTTGGGGATGGAATGAATGACAAGGAGATTGATCATTTAAGACTATTAATAGCTCTTATTTCTATTTATTTATTTATTTTTTGGCTGCACCATGGGGCTTGTGGGATCTTAGGGATTGAACTCAGGGCCCAGCAGTGAAAGTGGCAAGTCCTAACCACTAGACCACCAGGGAATTGTAGTAGTTCTCATTTTTTAATTACCAAAAGCAACAATCTGAGTTTAGGGCATATCTATATCTCTATATCTTTACCTATTTCTATTTCCACCTATTTTTTTAAAGGATGATTTTCATTTATTCATCCAATATTCATTGAAACATACTACATATTATGCACAGGGCTAGAACCAGAGAAATATATGATATTAGGATATGGTCCTTGCTTCTAGCTGACATATAGATGATGTATTTTGTTGTGGTGGTGGTGGTTTTTGTTTGTTTGTTTTTTTTGGCCATGCTGTGTGGCATGTAGGATCTTAGTTCCCCAACCAGGGATTGAACCCATGCCCCCTGCATTGGAAGCACAGAGTCTTAACCACTGGACTGCCAGGGAAGTCCCTATTTCCATTTGTTTTTTTAAAAAATACCATAATTGCTTTATTTTCAGTAAGAGGAAAGAGCAAAAAGTTATCCAGAATATTGCACACTTGATTGTAAATTCACGTTATTTAAATGCAAAAAAATTTCGATTTCCTCCATGATACCATTTTTTTCTACTCTATTTCTCAGAGATTTTTGTGGCAAGCCTTAAAAAAAATTGCTAACATCATTTAAAAATACAGGTATCTGTTAGTACGTAAGCCATCTGTAACACTAAGATGATAGAGGAATTTTCTGTGAATACTTTTGTTTATTTGAGATTTGTATATAAAGGTCTCATCTTTCAGCCCTTAGCTAAAGTATTACTATGTCATTTAGACTTTGCTTATCATGTCCTTACTTTTGCTTATGTCATCCTGAAATCATCAGGGCTTTGGTTTTTAGTAAAAGTTTAGACATTGTATAATGGCAAACACTGGTTGAACTAGGCGCATTGAGTTTTTTCCCTCAGAGTGTTTTCTTAACATTTGAACTATTTATGAACATTAAAATTCTGAGAATCTCACAGGTGTCCATATTTTTCACCATGTCTTGAAAAACCAGAAAATCTGGATATACTGAGCCCTTCCCCACCCCCACCCCCCCACCCCCCTCCACTGCAACTTGGTAGAATGCCTACCATTGATAGGTCAAGTATTCTCCACTTCACCTGTCCCTACTGTTCTGTATCCTCACACCTGGCACCTCCCTTCAGTTGAACTTGGGTTTGTGGTCTCCTCCCTCTTGCTCCACCCCCCACCTCATCTGCTTTGTTCAGAGATGTATTCCAATATTCATAGCAAAACCTGGCACACAGTCAGTGCTTGATAAATATTTATTGTATGAACATGGAGAGGATAGAACAAACACCATTAGACTTGCAAAGATGAAGATCAAGTATGTGTGTTGTGGAGGCTTTCAAATATGTCTACAATTTATTTGGCACTTCTCCCTGTAAAAGGTGGAGACTAATTTCCCTCCCCTTGAGTGTGGGACAGACTTAATCACTCACTTGTAATGAACAGAATGTGGCGGTGACAGTATGTGTGATTCCAGAGTCTGTATCATAAAGGATATTGTCACTTTCACCTTGTTGTCTTTTGTGTCACTCACTCTGGGAGAAAGTCATCCTCAATATCCTGAGGACACTCAAGGACTCCTATAGAGAGGTCTCCTGTCACCAGCTAGCACCATCCTGACAGGCACATGGGTGAGCCACCTTGAAAGTGGGCCTGCCAGTCTCAGCCAAGTGTTCAGGTTACTGCAGTTCTGAATGACATCTTGAAAGAAACCTCATAAGAGACCCTGACCAGGACCACCTAGCTAAGCCACTCCTGAATTTCTGACCCATGGAAACTGGAAGATAATGAATGCTCATTTTCTTAGGACACTAAGTTTTGGGATAATTTGTTACACAGCACTAGATAACTAATACATGCCTCAAATTAACCTAAGTCCATTTTTTTTTTCTGCACCTTGCAGCATGCGATATCTTTGTTCACTGACCAGGGGTTGATCCCACACCCCCTGCAGTGGAAACATAGAGTCTTAACCACTGGACCACCAGGGAAGTCCATAAGTCCATAAGTCAGTTGAATTGTTCACAATTCGTGTGTTCTTTTTGATGGATATTGATAACCTCTAATAATTAGGGTAGGTGAGGGCTCTTGTTCTTCTTCCTGACAATATGACTGAACAAGAAAAGAATGGCAGATCTAATTCTGCCATGCAAACAAGCAGACACAAAGCAATCATACATCCAGTCTTGTGAACTCAGTAAAGTCCCTGTTCTTTGTCATTTCAGGATCATTGATAGCATTTCACATGAAAGATTTACTCCAAGAGAAATGTGACCATGTTGCAATGGCAGGATCTAGTCACCTTCTAGTTGAATCGGATGAAAGAATCCTCCAGTAAGTCAGTCCGGGTGACACAGAACTGAACTGAGTTATAAACTTCAGGTGTCACTCAAGGGGTGGTAGGCTTCTGGGCTCACCAGATAATTATACTCCATCCACACCAGAATGAAGTGCCTGTATAAAATTTCCTGCCAACTTCACATCATTTCACACACAAAAACTTATTTTTAACATCTCTTGTGCTAATTAATAAAACTTCTGGTGTGGATCCAGTTAAGGATATCTGAAGCTCTGGCTGAAGGGACTTCTCTGGTGTGTTAATTACTGATTAAGATCCTCCACATGCCGACTGAGTGTGGATTCTTGATAAGGGCACTTTGAATGTTAATTCCCACACCTTGGGCGGTGCACATAGATAACACATATATCTTTATGTCTCTTAATGTCTCTACTGACATATTTGTAAACAAGTTATAGACAATATAAAAATAAAGAGTTGTTTTGTGGGACATTACCTGCATGCAATGATAGCCTCCAAATAAACTTCCAGACAAGCTAACCCAAGAGGTTACTTAACGGAAAGATGCATATACCAAATAAGATGTTCAAATTTCGTGGCTTATTGAAGCAATTTAGAACACATTGCAAAGCAAGGGGAACAAGATGGGATAGACTCACATACTTAATATAGGGTACCCGTGAGGTGAAAGGCTCATATGAAAGGCTCATATGATGAAAGGCTCATATGATCAAAGGATGTTTGCATGTTCTTTCTATCTTACTCTTGCTCTCCTTCTCGCTCTGTCTCTGCCACATCAGTCTTCCTGGCAATGCTGTGTTTATGAGGACCAGAAGTGGGGTTTGAGCAAAATACCCCAAAATGAAAGGTACTGAGGACGAGACGCACACTTGCTGTCTCTGAGACACCTGCACGTACCCCTGGCCAACATCTGTACTTTGCCAGAAAGTCAGTTGAGCAACTATTCTTGGGCAGAAACCCTGGAACCACGATGAGTGTCATTAATAGGAGCCAATTTAAGACCTCACAGGTTGAATATTGCATGATTCATGTACCTGGAGGCAATTGCATCAATGTAATTTCCTATATGACATCCCCTTAAAAAAATCTTGTCCTTAATGCATATAGCAGGAATATTTGGTGCCTCGCATTTTCCCCTCCCTTCCCGTGTATGTTTAGCATGTGTATTCCTCCACTTTGTTTATCTATGTCTAACGTAGCTCATAAGCTACTTGCTTCTATGTTTAGTTTCATCTCTTCTCCCTATTTACTTCTCTTACTTTCCATTGCAGAATTGAATAATCTTAAATAATACTGCAAACACACATTACAAGAGATTATCATAGAATTAAGAGATTTTGAAAAAAAAATACTGGTTTCAGAAATGATGATGGAACCTATTATACAAAATTCATTTAGCTTATCTATCTTTGGAAATAGCCAAGGGAAAAACCTTTTTGTTGGTCGTTTGTTTATCTAGGGATTTTGCCTCTAAAAAGAGAGGGCTTTGAGGAAAGCAGACACTGCAGAATTAAATTCTCAGTGGGTTTGTGCAAATGAAAATTGGAGACTGGCTAATTCAATTAATTTCTATTCATGCCATCAATGAAACAGGACCTCCAAGCATCAGATCAGATGCAACAAATGCAGTGAAGCAGGACACTGGAAACCAAATGGCTTTCCCAGAATTCCAGCTCTGACAACCATAAGAACAGTATTGGCTGAGTCGTGTGGATCATCTGGGCACCAGGACTTGTGGTTCCTTTACGAAGCCTGAACCTGCCATAGAACACATTCCACAAGAGGGAGCCGATTTGCCTAAATGAGGGAGTTACTTCACTTTATAAATCACTCTGCTGGTAATTTACCTGTTTTTCTTGAAAGCCGGAGCTCTTTTAGCCACCTCTGACAGTTGTGAATCAAATATAAAAACAGGCTTCCTTGGAGCGAAAGACACAGTAAGGACTTCCTAGGCGGCGCAGTGGTAAAGAATCCGCCTGCCCATGCAGAGGACACGGGTTCGAGCCCTGCCCTGGAGAGATTCCACATGCCACGGAGCAACTAAGCCTGTGCACCACAGCTATTGAGCCTGTGCTCTAGAGCCCGTGAGCCACAACTACTGAGCCCATGTGCCACAACTATTGAAGCCCACGCGCCTAGGGCCCTTGCTCCACAACAAGAGAAGCAACTATGATGAGGAGCCTGCGCACCACAATGAAGAGTAGCCTCTGCTCGCAGCAACTAGAGAAAGCCTGTGTGCAGCAACGAAGACCCAATGTAGCCAATAAATAAATAAAATAAATAAATAAATTAAAAAAAAAGACACAGTAAGAGTGCAAAGCAGTTACAAGTATGTTTTATTAACTCAGAATCTCATAAATGGGTCCCCATTATGAGATTCAAGTGGGAAGTTTATGACTACATATCTGAACCTCACTTGAGACCTAACCTATTGAATTAAAATCTCAGGGGCTGGGGTCCAGGAATGTGTATTTTATTTTATTTTATTTCATTTTATTTAAGCTCTTTATTGGAATATTATTGCTTTACACTCTTGTACCAGCTTATGAGGTACACCAAAGTGAATCAGCTCTATTTATATACATATCCCCATATCCCCTCCCTCCCGTGACTCCCCCTCACCTTCCCTGTCCCGGCCTTCTAAGGCATCACCCATCGAGTTGATCTCCCTTTGTTATACAGCAACTAGCCATCTATTTTACAGTTGGTAGTGTATATATGTCTATGCTACTCTCTCACTTCGTCCCAGCTTCCCCTTTACCCCCGCACCCCCAACCCCGTGTCCTCCAGTCCATTCTCTGCATCTGCCAGGAATGTGTATTTTAAACAAGCTGTACAAAGGTTCTTCTGCACACTAATTTTTTTAACTTTTGTTTTTTTTTTAAGTTTATTAATTTTTAAAGATATTTATTTATTTATTTTGGCTGGGCTGGCTCTTAATTGCTGCATGCAGGATCTTCGCTATGGCATGGGGGATCTTTAGTTGCAACATGCAGACTTTCTTAGTTGCGGCATGCAGACTGTTAGCTGTGGCATGCACGTGGGATCTAGCTCCCTGACCAGGGATAGAACCCCAGCCCCCTGCATTGGGAGCGTGGAATCGTACCTACTGACCACCAGGTAAGTCCCTGTACACTAAATTTTTCTTTAAGGACATTTTTAATTTAACTTTTATTTTATTTTATTTTATTTTATTTTTTTAACAGACAATAAACTGCATATATTTAGAGTGTACAATTTGGTATCCCAATCTCCCAATTCATTCCCCCCCAACCCTCCCTGCTTTCCCCACTTGGTGTCTATGTGTTTGTTCTCTACATCTGGGTCTCTATTTCTGCCTTGCAAACTGGTTGATTTGTACCATTTTTCTATAGTCCGCATATATGTGTTAATATACGATATTTGTTTTTCTCTTTGACTCACTTCACTCTGTATGACAGTCTCTACGTCCATCCATGTCTCTGCAAATGTCCCAGTTTCATTGCTTTTTACAGCTGAGTAATATTCCATTGTATATATGTACCACATAGTCTTTATCCATTCATCTGTTGATGGACATTTAGGTTGCTTCCCTGTCCTGGCTATTGTAAATAGTGCTGCAATGAACATTGGAATGCATGTGTCTTTTTTTTTTTTAATTGCATGTGTCTTTTTGAATGATGGTGTTCTCTGGGCATATGCCCAGCAGTGGGATTGATGGGTCATATGATAGCGCTATTTTTACTTTTGCAAGGAACCTCCATACTGTTCTTCATAGTGGCTGTATCAATGTACATTCCCACCAGTAGTGCAAGAGCGTTATCCTCTCTCCACACCCTCTCCAGCATTTACTGTTTGTAGATTTTCTGATGATGCCCTTTCTCACTGGTGTGAGGTGATACCTCATTGTAGCTTTGATTTGCATTTCTCTAATAATTACTGATGTTGAGTAGCTTTCATGTGCCTCTTGGCCATCTGTATGTCTTCTTTGGAGAAATGCTTATTTAGGTCTTCTGCACATTTTTTGATTGGGTTGTTTGTTTTTTTGATATTGAGCTGGATGAACTGTTTATATATTTTGGAGATTAATCCTTTGTCTGCTGATTTGTTTGCAAATATTTTCTCCCATTGTGAGGGTTCTCTTTTCGTCTTGCTTATAGTTTCCTTTGCTGTGCAGAAGCTTTTAAGTTTCATTAGGTCCCACTTATTTATTTTTGTTTTTATTTCCATTACTCTAGGGCGTGGATCAAAAAAGATCTCCTGTACACTAAATGTTGATCAGCAGAACTAAGGAATCATTTTAACAACACTCAAAAGGACAAAGTAGTCTTATTTGGATTTGTGTAGAAGTTAAAGTTCTTTCTTATAAGTTTGCAATTAGAACCAGAAACAGGTATAGCTGAACTGCAATGAGTATCTTCTCCATCCTTATTAATAGGGATGATAAGACAGTGGGCCAATTAAAAAAAAAAAACTCATCAGGTGACACCTGTAGAATATTTAGAATATTTGATTATATTTGGCTTTGATAACTTTTTTCAGTTGAGTTAAAATGGCAGAAAAAGTTGGAAACTAATTTCCAAAAAGTTGGAAAAGGAGTAGGGTTTATTCCTTTTAACTCAAAGCCCAGTGATTTTTAAAAGGCCTGAGATAAGGTTTCCAAATGGAAACTGGATTTACTTAAATGACAATTTCAAGCTTAGACTCCTTCCTATCTCTTCAGCTCCCATTTGCCTCACTCATACTTGACTCTTCACCAAGTAACTCACCTATCTGGAGTTCTCTGAAATGGGAACATACCAACTACTGTTTTCATGAAGATTAACAATAGCCAGTAAAACAGTCCCTGATCCGCAGTTTTGAATTTCCTTCTTATGCTGTAGCCACTGAGGGTACAACTCATCCTCACCCATGTGCAGGCACTTGGGTGGAAGAATTTTTTTTTTTAAGAGAAAATAACAGTTAAGAACCAAAAAGCTTTCCATTTTCCATTTGTCTCAAGGACTAATATACATTCCAGAAATTTGCCCACCCCAGGTAACCCCTCCTCCAATGGCTCTCCAACCATTAAAACAAGAACTGCCCTCTGGGCAAGGTTTTCCAAACTATCCATCTCAGAATAATCACCTAGGGGGCTTTTTTTAAAAAAATACAAATTTTAGATCTATTCTTAGCTAATTTGATTTAGTCTGCATGGAAGGAGAGGGTGCAGACACCAGAAACTTAAATGAGATTCCCCAGGGGATCCCTAAGACCAGGTCTGTTGGGACTGTTGCCTGAGGGCACTGCTGTCCCTTATTAAACGCAAAACTGATTTCCCTTGTAAAAACATTCAGCTGTTTTTTTCCCTCCTGTGACAAACTGGCTAGGATGGGATTGAGTAGCAGGGGGCTGACGTTTTTGTCCCTGTGATGCCTACTTGGTTGACCTCCTTTTTTGTCCATTTCCCCACCTGTGACGATGAGGAAGAGGTGGCTCCAGGCAGGGGTGTGAAGAGGCTAAGAGCAGGCCCTGAAAATAGAAGCAAGCACGGCTACAGCAAGTGTTTCTCCAGCATGCATTTGCGCTTTCTCCGGGGCTGTGTTCAAAAGGAGCGCGCTTCCTCCAGTTTCTGCTCTGGCCAGCCAGCCTTGTCCGTGGCTGCTCCAGCCTTCCAGCGTTCAGCTGCGTTAAGTGAAGTCAGGATAGGCCGCGTTGCTTCCACCCACTGTGCTTGCTGGCACCCTCCCTGTGTCAGCTCACTGCTTGAGGTTAATAATGGCCTGTTGGTAAACTACATTCCAGAACTTGTCTTGAACTTTTCTCACGTTCTTCCACGTTAGATGACCTTGGCGAAACTCTTCAGGGAACCACACGTGTCGTCTGCTTCATTTGGCAGGTGGCGGCTCTGGGCACCGTTCCCACCGCCACTCATTCTCCAGCTTGGTCTCAGAGACTCCACGTTGCCTGCTGGGCATTGCGAAGGACATGCTGACCTTTTCTAAATGGACGGAGGGTGGTGACGAAAAGAGCGCTTGGGCGTGGACAGACCTGGGTTCCGGTGGCACTCCTGTCATCTTGTGTTTGTGAGGTGGGAGTTTCCAAGCTTTACAGGGCGTCCTCACCTGTGAAAGAGAGAACATAGGGCCTACCTCACAAGCTTCTGAAGGTTCAATAATCTAAGGTATGCAAAGCACCTGGAACACTGCCCGGCCAGGGGAAAGCATTAATATTTTAGCTGTTCTTACTATTACCGATTCTATCAATTCTTAGGTGCACATTGTTTTTCACATTTTTAACCTTTTCAGAAATGTGGCTGTGTCTTACAATCAGTGGCACACCACAATTTAAGTGGTATCGCTTTTTCTTGGAGGCACATTAAAAAGTGGCATGTTCTACAATTCACGCTGTTTTAGGCTGGGTGAGAAACGGCAGCAGCCATCACGGTCATAATAGCACTTGGATTGTTGTACCACAGGGCCTGTGTGTCCTCTGATAGAGCCATACAGCAATGACGTGTAGGCAATTTTTTCATTGTTTTGGCATGATGGCTGGCCAGTGAATTTTGTCTCCCTTTGACCTATCAGACAAATCTGCAGAATGGCCCAGAGTCCCTGATTTTTGAGTGCCTGCTTCAAGAGAACACTATCCACACACCAAAGTGCTTAAGTTTCTCCCCCAGGAAAGCAGACTGCTTGTCTCTGCCTGCAGGCACCTGATTCAGAAGTCTTTCTTGGGACTCAGGACTGTAGTGTGACATCTGATCCCTTGTTGTTCCCTCCAGTGAGAGGCCAGCAGGTGAGTGAATGAGACAGAGCTGTTATCCTGCGGCAGAGAAGGAAATAGGCAATCGGCTGTGGCCCAAGCTGATCACCAGGCAGTGCTGCTGTTGTGCTCACCTGGAGTGCCCCTCAAAGTGCCCCTCCCCCGAGGCCTGGACACTGGTTCTGCCAGTCCTGTCTGGAATCTGCTCTTCCCTGAATTAACCACATTGACACTCTTGTTAGTAAGAGCCTACTTTATTAAGCACCCACTTATCTCATTCCCATCTACATCATCTCATTAAGCACCCACATGATCTCACCCACCCAATAGCCACATAAGACAGGATGCAGGGTAATGAGCATTATAAGGAGCAGCCACAGAGATCTGTGTTCAAATCCTCACTTCCCTACTTACTAGCTGTGTCGCTTTGGATAAATTACTTAACCTCTCTGGGTCTCAGATTCCTAACTTTTTTTTTTTTTTTTAATATTTATTTATTTATGTTGGCTGTGCCAGGTCTTCATTGAGGCTCTTGGGACCTTCGCTGCAGCATGCAGTCTCCTTAGTTGCGACATGCATGCAGGATCTAGTTCCCTGACCAGGGATCGAACCAGGGCCACCTGCACTGGGAGCACAGAGTCTTACCCACTGGACCACCAGGGAAGTCCCTCAGATTCCTATCTTTAAAACAGAGGTAAAAATAATACTTGACTCTGAGAATTAATATAAGGATTAAGCATTGATATCCCTATGGGCTTCTAAGCATCATACTAGCAACCTGTCAACACTTAATGAAGATTTCCCAAATGTGGTTAGTGGTTTCCCCAGCACCTTGCACGCTGCCTGGCACATAGTAGGTGCTTAATAAAAGTCAGTCTCTCAGAGGGAGAGAGAGAGAAAGAGAGAGGGACCGAAGGGAGTCAGTGCCTCAGTACATTGATAAGAAGGAAGTATCTCCTCTTAGGCTTTAAGCCTGTGCAGGGAACTGCAGGGGCCTAGGCAAACAATAATAATAATTTGTATTTATGTAGTATTTTATGGTTTATGAAGCACATTCTTATGTTTTCATTTAAACCTCCCAACGAACCCAAGACAGAATGGGTATTATTAGTATCTCCTGAGGAATTTGAAGCTCAGAGAGGTTAAGGAGCAGAGGGGGGCACGCACGTGGCCCCACATATCAAGAAGAATGATTACAGAGCAGAGCTTGTGGGTTTAGCAGTAAGGAGGCCCTTGGTGACCTTCCAGAGAGCACATTCATTAGAGTGGCGGGGACAGATGCCAGACCTTGGGGACTGAAGACGGTACTGATGGAGAGGATAAGAACCAGCCTCTTGGCAGCAAAGCAAAGGAGAGAAATGGGGTGCTAACAGGATCAAATAATGGCTTTTTCAGAATAAGGGTGACCTGTGTGTGGTTATCCCTTGGAAATGACTTGTTCAGGCTGATTTGTGACGACTGAAATTTAAAAAGGGATAAATCATGGCAGCCAAAGGACCACTTTGAAAAATGATCTCTGCTTTGCAACAGAATCCTCAACAGGTTGGGGGGAAAAATCTAAGGGGTCAGGAAGAACAGGAAGATATACTCAGCCTCCCTTATAAAAATACTAGTTAAAGTATGAATGAGATGCTATTTTTCACCAATGAAATTGACCTAGATGAAGCAGTTTGATAACGTGGAGAGGACCTGAGGAAGTGGGAGTGAGGAAGAGGGACCCACACACACACTGCTGATGGGAGTGGAAATGGGTGTATTCTTTTGAGGAATACATTTTGAGAACATTTACTAAATGTGAAATGTACATGCTCTTTCACCCAGCAATTTCACTTGGAAATTATCCTAGAGATATACAAGGGTGAGTGAAAAATTATCCACACTCTGGCTATATTAAAACTTCTGTTGGCCACAATGTCTTATCAGCGCTTTCCGTTCAAGGCTACTGTCTCCCCAGTCACTGCTGTGCAGATATGAACGTGTTATATCAGTTCACTTCTAACTGCGGTGCGAGCAAAAATGGATGCCCCACTTATGATTTGCACAGGAGAGCAGTGTGCAGTGATTCGTTTTTTGTGGTCTGGGGGTGTGCACGTCTGCACACTTCTGCCCACGCTGTCGATACTCTGCAAAAACTTTGTGTTGAGGGGTTAGAGCATCCTGCCTATAGCCCTGATCTTGCTCCATTGGACTTTCCCCTGTTTGGTCCCCTGAAAGCATCCTTACAAGGATGAAGATTCACTTCTGATGAAGAAGTGAAGACAGTGGTGCATTTGTGGCTCACAGCTCAGCCTAAAACATTTTTAAATGAGGGAATATGAAAACTTGTTGACAGATGGACAAAGTATATTGAAAAGCAAGGAGATTATATTGAAAAATGATGTATTTGTCTTTTCTAAAAGTTAATTAAAATAAATTCTGCAGCTGGAGTGTGGATAATTTTTGACCCACCCTCATACTTGCATATATGGGCAAGGATATTTATTGGAGCATTAGTGAGTGTGTGTGTGTGTGTGTGTGAGAGAGAGAGAGAGAGAGAGGGAGAGAATCATCTAAATTTCCATAAGTAGAGCACTAATTATGTAGATTGTAGATATATGGTACATCCATTCAGCAGCTGCAAGAGTGAGGGGGCTCTCTATGTCCTAACATGGAGTGGAGTTCATCACATTGATAAGTGGAAAAAGGGGCAATTTTAAAAATCATACTGAAATACAGAGCAAAAGTGGCTGGAAAACAAGAAAGGGTTGAAATTGATTATGTGGGAGGAGTAAGAAGGAGAAGGAGTGATTTTACTTTTCATATTATTTTCCTCTCTGCTATGAGTGGGTTTAAAAAAAAATCGTGAGCATGTATTACATTTAAAATAAAATACTGATTTGAAAAATGGCCCACAAGATCCCTTTAAATTTTTAGGTCTTGAAAAAAATTCCATTTATAAAAATTTGATTTATTCACTCTTTTTCCTGGAACACTTCTACTGTATGAAGGTACACCAATACAGTTAAATGACCCAGCACCAATGGGTTTCTATAAGGACTTTCTTCTCCACTGGCCATTTCCTCTGCTTTGGAGACTAACAAATTGCCAAGAAGTTAGAGTCTCCTGACCTAAGTGGTTAGAAACCTTTCAACACTCTCAGTGCAATCAGGCTCATTTGGAATGGGTCTGTGATTACAGAAGAGTGAGGACTGTCCCATTTTGGATGAGCAGATGGAGTCTCCCAAATCTGATTGATCATTATAACCCCTGAGGTGCTCTTTTAAAAAGAGGCTCTTTTATTACTTACCCTCCATTCTGACCTGTTAAGTCAGTTAGTGCCCTGAATCTTTTTTTCTTCTTTTTCTTTTGAATTCTCAAGGGCCAGGTTAGGGAACTTCTGTGTTGCATTGTGGCAACTCTTTCTTTTCTTTCTTAGAAATTACTATGCAATGTTGCAAGTCATTCTCTCTAGAACAGGGGTCCCTATTTATTGGCTCGGTAACTGGGAACATGTTTACAGTTGCCAGAAGTCTATTGACATGCAACGGGAATGCACAAGTGAGGACAGTGTTCCCTAAGCTTCTTTAATAGAGAGTTTACCAGTCACAGAGAACGCCTTCTAAAAGATCACAGCTATGACATCTGTTGAGCTAAGGTTGTAGGAGGCAGGGCTGATGAGAACTGTTTAAAGCACCACTTTCCAACACTCTAAAGACACACAGCATTTGTCAAGGCAGTCTGTGTGGAAGCAGCGGCCCTTGCTGAAATAATTTCCTCTAATGTCTACCTTTGCCAAAGCTTCTGTTGTGGTTCACTTCACAGAGATGGACGTTGGAAGAAACTCAGCTTGGTCGTGAATGTAGGTATCTTTTCCCCTCCAAACTATCTGAAATATCATCCAGAGGTTGGTTCAAACTGGACTTGAAGAGCTGCCTATCCAGACCTTTGATTGTTCCCTTCACCCCGACCCCCATGGAGACTTAATCTGCTTTTCTCTGGCTCATATTCATTTAAAACAAAAACTATGCTTCCCTACTGAAAAAATTGTGCTCGTTTTGCCTGCCTCTCCAGATTCATCTCTCACTGCCCTCACTGTTTTTGTTCCCTTAGCTCTGACCGGAACTGCTTGCAGTTCCCTGAATGCTATTCCGTACTCTGTGCCTTTATCCATGCTGTTCCTTTTGCTCTTCCTTGCTTTTTTTGGCTTGGCTAACTCCTGTCCTTCAACTTGAAACTCAGCGTCTCTGCAGTACTTTAGAGAGTAATGATTTTACTCTCTAAAAATTCTATTTCTTTGTTTATATTTGCACAAAATATCTCTGGACAATTATTAGAAATTAATAACAATTGTTTAAGCAGTTGAATGCCTGGGAAACAAGGGTGGGAGGAAGATGCTTCATTGTACATATACTGTCTGTTCTTTTGAACTTTTGTACTATGTAAATTAACACCTATTCCACTCAATACAATTCAAAGTTAAAAACAATAACAAATAGCTACAGAAGAAATTCTATTTTACACTCTTCTCAGATTAACAACTTTTAGGCATATTTCCAAATCTGTCTCTTGAAAAAAAATCTTTATTTTTAATTTCACAAGTAATATGTAAATTCTCTCCATTACAAATGCCAATGCAAATTAGTCTTTCTGCTACCAGGCTTCTCTGACATGATACTCATGTAATTTCCATTCTAATCTTAAATGTGTTTTGAGTGTTAAAAAAAAATCTCAAGGGTGTATTACAAACCTGAAGAGGGTCAATTGTTTACAAAATGTGAACTTGAGTTGCCTTTAAGTTAATAATGTTAGATGTTGCTGAAAGGGTTCATTAGAATGACAGCTGACCCAGCTTCCCCAGAGCTAAAAGGTTTTCCAGGACATTGGACTTTCAGTGTTGAAACTGCGGATGCCTGATCCATTAGAATGGACACTGGCCCAAAGAGAAGGGATGCTTGATGTAAAACCCCACACTGAGTACTGGTGCGTGGCGGCTGATTACTAGCTCTGGTTCTATAGCTTTCCTCATCTTTCCAGAAGCATTGCTCATCAACTCTATGACATTTTTAAAAAGACCTTAACTTCTACTTTAAATTTCATAATGAAATAAGTGGCATAAAGAAAAAATTTCTATGACATTTGATGCTGTTATGTTCTTAACTGAAGCTGGGAGATTTATCACCTGTTATGGTGCATGCAAAGTAAATCTTATTTTTAACTTTAGACCCAAAAAGAAAATATACCATTCTGACATTTTTTTCTTAAATAGTCCAAGGTTTACTAAGTCAAGAACAATTCAATTGAGTTGTATAGTATGGTAGAAATAAGTACTGTACTTAAAAAGTAAATTAGCAGATGAAAATAATGTTTGTAAGTGGGAAGGGCAAAAAGCCCCATAAAAAGTACTCAACCTGAGAAAAAAGTGAAGATTAATTTCAGTTAGAAGTTGATCTAGGGAGCTCATTGAGTTTTCAGCCTAAAACTAAAACGCATGCCGAATAAAGCTGTTCCAGACTTCATTAACCAGTAATCTATGTACATAAGAGTGGCACTGAGCAAATAAATGTGGTGGAGCCAAATAAATAAGTTTTTCCAAAATAAACGTCTTTTAATAGTAGTTGACTATTAGTTAACATAAGGGAAAAGCTCCAAAAAGCAAGCCTATGAAATTTTCCTCTTTGATGCTTTTTTCCCCCCTATTCACAATTTTATTTCCTCATTTCAGGAACCTACAAATAAAGAGAGCAATTTTATATATTATGTGGATCTTTGCAAAAAGATGAAAGCTACAGAATGAAGGTTTTGTCTACAGATGGGTTAGACAGATCACACAGAACATTTTAAAATGATTACTTTAGCCACTTCTGATGGCTTGGGGTACCCAGAGTAGGAATTCTTTACCTGGATACCTTTCTGGAAGTATAAAACCTTCTGAAATTTAGAAACTGTCTGCAAAGTTTTGTGTTTATGTATCCATGGATGTTTTCCTACAGAAAAAACTCAGTTTTCTTTACATTTTCAAAGGATTCTGTCACCCTCTAAAACATTTAGTAAGGACTTCTCTGATGGTCCAGTGATTAAGAATCCACCTTCCAATGCAAGGGATGTGGGTTCGATCCCTGGTCAGGGAGCAAAGATCCCACATGCCGCGGGGCAACCAAGCCCAAGAGCCACAACTAAAGAGAAGCCTGCACACCACAATGAAGAGCCTGCACACTGCAAGGAAAGATCCCGCATTCCACAACTAAGACCTGATGCAGCTAAATAAATAAATAAATATTTTTTCTGATGACATTAGAACACTCCCTAACACCATACAGAAAAATAAACTCAAAATGGATTAAAGACCTAAATGTAAGGCCAGACACTATAAAATTCCTAGAGGAAAACATAGGAAGAACACCCTTTGACATAAACCACAGCAAGATCTTTTTGGACCCACCTCCTAGAGTAATGGAAATGAAAACAAAAATAAATAAGTGGGACCTAATGAAGCTCAAAAGCTTTTGCACAGCAAAGGAAACTATAAATAAGATGAAAAGAGAACCCTCAGAATGGGAGAAAATATTTGCAAATGAATCAGCAGACAAAGGATTAACCTCCAAAATATATAAACAATTCATGCAGCTCAATATCAAAAAAACCCCCCAAAAAACAAAAAAAGACCAACCAAACAACCCAATCAAAAAATGGGCAGAAGACCTAAATAGGCATTTCTTCAAATAAGACATACAATGGCTGAGAGGCACATGAAAAGCTGCTCAACATTACTAATTATTAGAAAAGTTCAAATCAAAATGACAGTGAGGTATCACTTCACACCAGTTACAATGGGCATCATCAGAAATTCTGCAAACAATAAATGCTGGAGAGGGTGTGGCGAAAAGGGAACTCTCTTGCACTGTTGGTGGGAATGTAAATTGATACAGCCACTATGAAGAACAGTATGGAGGTTCCTTGCAAAACTAAAAATAGAATTACCATAGGACCCAGCAATCCCACTATTGGGCATATACCCAGAGAAAACCATAATTGGAAAAGACACATGCACCCCAATGTTCACTGCAGCACCATTTACAATAGCTAGGTCAGGGAAGCAACCTAAATGTCCATCAACAGATGAATGGATAAAGAAGATGTGGTACATATATACAATGGAATATTACTCAGCCATAAAAAGGAATGAAATTGGGACATTTGTAGAGACATGGATGGACCTAGAGTCTGTCATACAGAGTGAAGTAAGTTAGAAAGAGAAAAACAAATATCATATATTAATGCATATATGCAGAATTTAGGAAAATGGTACAGATCAACCAGTTTGCAAGGCAGAAATAGAGACCCAGATGTAGAGAACAAATGTATGGACACCAAGGGGGGAAACTGGGATGGGGGGATTCGAGTGTGATGAATTGGGAGATTGGGACTGCCATATATACATTACTAATAAGAAAAAAAATCAAATTGTATACTTTAAATACATGCAGTTTATTGTATGTCAATTATATCTCAATAAAAGTCCTTAAAAATAAATATTTTTAAAAATTAAAAAAAAAAACCCATTTAGTAGAAATTGAAGTGCTACAGGAAAGTTCTCTGTTTCACTGTCTCTGCCTCTAATCTTTTGGCAAAAGTATTTGTTAGTTTTCTGTTTGCTTTACTTGCAAAAGAGTGAAAATCCAGATCTGTAAACAGAGGGAAAGATAACTACTCTCTTTACCCTTTGGTGTCACAGATAAATATACCCTACAGATACGTAGATAGACCCCCTTATAGATGGCTTGCTAATTGCTGGGAAGAAGTGGGCAAATTTGCATAGGGGTTAAGAAATCCTTAGGGAGGAAAACCACCTGGATCCTAATACTTTCCAGTTTAAGTACATTCAACATTTCGAATGGATTGGGGAGGCCCTGAATGAGGCCAGCTGACAGGAAAAAAAAAAAAAATCCCTCTCAAAAAGTGAAAGTAACTCTCAGCAAGGGTGAAGTATGAACTGATAATGTGGACTTTATATGAGGCCAGAAAAATTACCTAAAATTTAGAAATCGGAAAGATATTGTCGGATGTTCTTTAGTGCAGTGTTAGGCTGACTTTACATCGTTAGGGACATTTCATAACTCATAGGAGGCAGAGATTTTGTGGAGTTTTGTCTAATAGGGTTTAGCCAGATGAAATTAAATTCTATCTGGCAGAAGAGAAGACCATAAAGGGTACCATTCATGATCTTGTTGGACATTAACCAATTCTGCGCAAAAAAAAAATGGAGGTAAAATTCACACAACATAAAGTTAACCATTAACTATTTTAAAGTGTGCAATTTAGTCGTATCTAGTACACTCAGAATGTTGTGCACCATCACCTCCATCTAGTTCTAAAACATTTTCAGTACCCCAAAAGGAAACTCTGTACCCCAGAACAGTTACTCCCCATTCCACCGTATTTCCAGCACCTGTCAACCACTGATCTGCTCTCTGTCTCTATGGAGTTGCTTATTCTGGATGTTTCGTGTAAATGGAATGTACAATATGTTGCCTTTTGTGTCTGGCTCTTTTCATTTAGTGTATTTTTGAGATTCATCCATGTCGTAGCATGTATCAGTACTTCATTTCTTTTTATGGCCACGTAAGATTCCACTGCATGGATAGCTCACATTTTGTTTATCCGTTCATCTGTTGATGGACACATGGGTTGTTTCCAACTTTCGGCTATTGTGAACAATGATACTATGATCGTTCTCATATAAGCATTTTTTTTGAATACCCATTTTTAATTCCTTTAGCTATATACCTAGGACTGGAAATGCTGGATCATATAGCAATTATGTTTAAGTTTTTGAGGAAGCACCAAAGTGGTTTCCATAGTGGCTACACCATTTTACATTCCCAATGGCAGCATGCAGGTGTTCCAATTTCTCTATATTCCTGTCAACACTTATTTTCGTTTTCTTGAGGTTGTGGCCAACCTAGCATCTGTGATCTCATGGTTTTAATTTGCATTTCCCTAATGACTGATGACATTGAGCATCTTTTTATGTGCTTGTTGGCCATTTGTATGCCTTCTTTGGAGACACCTGTTGAAGTCCTTTGCCCATTTTTAAAATGGGGTTGTTTGTCTTTTTGTTGTTGAGTTTGTAGGTATTCTTTATATATTCTGGATATTAAATAAACCCCAATCACATATATGATCTGCAAATATTTTCTCCTATTTCGTAGGTTGTCTTTTCACTCTCTTGACGAGGTCCAATTTATTTATTTTTGGTTATTTTTGTTGCTTGTGTTTTTGGTGTCATATCTAAGAAACCATAGTCAAATCCAAAGTTGTGAAAATTTACTCCTAAGTTTTCTTCTAGGTTTTATACTTTTAGCTCTTTAGGTCTTTGATCCATTTTGAGTTCATTTTTGTATATGGTATGAGTTAAGGGTCCAACTTAATTCTTTTGCCTGTGGATAATCAGTTGTACCAGACCAGTTTTTGAAGAGACTGTCCCTTCTTCATCAAATGGTCTTCACACCTTTGTCAAAAATCAATTGATTATAGATGTATAGGTTTATTTTTGGACTCTCCATTCGATTCCATCCTTACCTATCTCTAGACTCTCTGTTTATTTGGTCCCTCCTCCAGAGATTCTGATGTAGTTGACTCAGGGCATGGCATAGGCACATTTTTTTTTTAAGCTCCTCAGGTGATCCTCACTGTACTTAGGGTTGAGAATCACTGTCTTAAGGGAAGTTCTAGTGAAACCACTTCTTATCTAGTCTCCTTGGGGCTTCAGCTTTCTCCCTGGGAAAAGTGGCTATGAGAGGGTGTCCCTGGAGACAGGTAATGTTGGGCGACTTGTTTTATGTTGACTGTAAGTGTCTTTAGGTGAACATTAGGAAAAGGGGATATTTTTCTTGAATATCTTCCCACCGCTGCAGCTCCTTTGTGTTTAATAAAACTGAAACTGAATCCTTGTCATATGTCACCAAAAGGGTAACATAGTCCATCGTTTCCAAAACAATGACAAGTAAAACAGCAACCTACACCTGAAGTCTATCAAATGGTAAATACATTATTAAACAAAGAGTAATGAAGGAATGCATAGGGTAAAGTAGGACCTTTGGGAGAAGAGGTTGATAACCTCAGCAAGCTAGTGAGGGAGATATTTTGACTACAGTGGTGCCTTCTCTGCTTTTGCAGAAAAAAGTGGAAATATGGGGGAATTGGGCTTAGAATGATTTGGTGACACAAGGAAAGTCTCTCACATTGTTAGTCATTTTTTCCAGTGTTACTTCTTATACTTGGAGCCTCTCTCTCTTCCTACACTGTCACTTCTACACATCTGTTCTTCAGATTAATTCCTCTTTTCCACCTCTTCCTTAGACTCTGAAGGAGGCTTATTTCTAAGATGCAGTTTTGTGTAGGGGTTGGACATACAGGCGTTGGAGCCAAACTGCTAGGGATTGTAGCTCAGCTCTGCTACCTATTAGATATGAGCCGAGCAGTTACTTAGCACCTTTGTTTCCTTACATCTACAGTATCCTTTTTATCAAATTATTGTGAGCTAGTACATTAAAGCACTTAAAATATCATCTGGCATGGAATGAGTGCTCCATAAATATTAGCTATTCATTATTATATTATTATTATTGGCCAGGAGTTAGAGCCCTCAGCTGGAGTAACAGTGAGGTACAGAAGTATTCAGGACTGTAGACGAAGAAGTATCTGAAGAAGGGTTCTTGGTGAAACCATGAAGGATGTGTGGCCTTGTAGCCAACAGTGAGAAATTCCGCACAAGGAATGACTTGTACAGGAAGTGGATTGGATGCATCTGGCATCTGCTTTCAACAACCAGGTTTTTTGTTTTGCTTTGTTTTTTGGGGGGGTTTGTTGTTGTTGTTGTTGTTGTTAAAGATTAATTAATTAATTTGACTGTGTTGGGTCTTCATTGCTGTGCGTAGACTTTAGCTGTGGAGAGCAGGGACTACTCTTTGTTGCGGTGCATGGGCTTCTCATTGTGGTGGCTTCTTTTGTTGCAGAGCAAGGGCTCTAGGTGCATGGGCTCTGGTAGTTGTGGCATGTGGGCTCAATAATTGTGGCTCACGGGCTCTAGAGAAGCAGGCTCAGTAGTTGTGGCAGCATATGGGATCTTAGTTGCTCCATGGCATGTGGGATCTTCCCAGACCAGAGATCAAACCCATGTGCCCTGCATTGGCAGGCAGATTTTTAACCACTGTGCTACCAGGGAAGTCCCTAAACAACCAGGTTTTATCTCACTGCTGATTGGCCTGGCTGGTGCAATCCCCGCTTGTAAATGCAGCTCTGCCTTGGGGATGGGCAGCAGGCCTCTCAGGGGGATTTAATTGCCATTTCCAGCTGCCATGTCTCCAGTATCTTCCTAGACTGCAGTGGGTAACTCACAAGCTTTCCCTGTTCACATACCTAATACCTGTGGCCATTTTCTAAGCTGTATCAAAGATGCAGATAATACCTGACCCCTCCTATCTGCCTACAATTTCTGCTCAACGCCTGATCTGACCATAGACCACTCTATGTCCCAAAGCAGAGTAGAAGCATAGAGGTAGGTGATTTCAGGGTGGGGTTCTCAGGTGATTGATGGGCCCAGATTTTTTCCATCTTTCCCATCTGCCATCCCCAGTGTGTCAGCAACATGTGTTCCTTCAAAGGTATGACAAGGCTGCTGCATCAGCAAAAAGCAACAGTGTTCAAAAGCAGAAACAGAGAGAAAGAAAGATTTCTTTCATTCACTCCTCTTTATCCCAGAAAACATACTGTTCAAGTCCTATTGGTCAGGCCTAAGTCACATACCCATACCTTAACCAGCCATACCTTAACTTCAAGGAGGCTCAGAAATTAAGTATCTGGATTTTCAGCTGCCCTTGGAACATGTGGAAGGCTCCACTGGCAGGAAAGAAGGGTAGGAAAATGGCTGTTAGGTTGGCAACTAAAAGTGTCTGCTTTTTGACACAGTGATAATTGCACTTTTTGTTATATGATCTCTTTACATTCTAAATGACCACACTTGAGCAGGCTAGTGTATCTTGTTAAGACAAAATGAATTTGCTTAAAGATGCTATGGTCTGCAAGCAAATCCTGTACCTCTCATTGACCACCCTATCCAACTAAGTCCTGATTCAAAGTTGCTATGGCGAGGTAGCCCTGTGTCTTCTTCCACCAGGCTTCTGTAGAATTTGTGATCCCCTAAGAGTCAATTTAATTAAATTAATCTAATAAAGGACAGTACAGGAGAAGGCCACTATTGTGCTGCAGTCCTCAGGAGGTAGCTTTGTATTTACTTTTTTTTTTTTTAAGTTTGATTAAAAATCCAAAAAAACAAACAGTATATGTATAATTATACAGTATATGTATAATTATTAATCTCAGAGCAGATTATTTTCATGCACTTATGAAAAAAAATACTTCAGTAATCTTATCTAGCCTTGCAATTTATAGGTAAATTCACTGAGGAATTCCTCTGTCTTTATTCAAGGTTCTGCTCTGTCCCAATATTAGAAAATTTAACTTATTTTTGCATATTTTCCACTTTTTTGATCAACTGTTATTTGCTCAAACTTAAAAAATTATTGTTTAACAATGCATGTTGATTGTAAGAGAGAATACAAATAATATAAAACTATAGAAAGTTAAAAGGAAAAGTGCCCCTCTCTCATGTCATCCCCTACCCCCCAGCCAGTTCCCCATCCTGAAAATCCCCTCGACAGAGTTGCCCACAGTTAATAATTTAATTCTTGATCTAGACCTCTTCAAATATACATATGCATCTACAGACTTGTGAGTTTTTTAAAAACCACATTACGTATTGTTCTACAACTTTTTTTCCATTTAACAATATATCCTACTCAACTTTCCATATGCTTATGTATAAATTTATTTAATTTATTATCATGATATTATATTCCATGTAATGTACCTTTTGCAATTCTCAGAATATTTTTATCTCCCACTCCTCCTTTTTTTCATAGAAAAGAGCTCCCCTTGACTAACACTGTAATGACTCTCTAAAGAGTTTTAAAAATGGCTCTAATAAACTTTAAGAGTACTAAAGTCTTGGTAGAATATGATCTTTTTTAGCATGGGATTGGATAGGACTCTATGATTTTATAATGATGATGATTATGATAACTCCTACTTGTGTTTATACATTTTAAGATAATTTTCTATAAAGAATCTCATTTAAACTCCATCTAATGTTATTTTGCTCTGGAAGTGCCTTCAGATTCTCCTGATAAAACTATTTTTATTGTAATAAAGTCTTACAGCCTGAGCTGGGAACAGCATGATAATGCTGTTATTGCTACCCATGCAATCATTATTTAATAAAGATGAAAATTAATAGCTCCAACATTACTCCATGTGCAGCCTTACCCAACTTTGAATATACGTTTCCTGACTACATCCTGCTGTTTCTTACTTCTAAGCTTCAAAATACATGAGGGAAAATGGACAGAATTAAAGGGAGAAAGACAATTCCACAAGTATAGTGCTAAATTTTAATGCTCCATCACAAGAATTGAAAGAAAAACTAGGCCAAAAAAAATGAGTAAAGACATGGAATATTTGAACAACACTACCAACCACCTTAATGTGATTAATATTTATAGGATACTATACTAGGAACTGCAGAATACACATTCTTTTCATGGTCTTATGATACATTCTTAAAAATAGACCATAAGATAGGCTATAAAACAAGTCTCAATAAATTTATCAGAAATTAAAATCATACAAAATATGTTTTCTGACTGCAGAGTAATTAAATTAAAAATTAATAACAATTTAATATCTGGGAAAATCTTAAATATTCAGAAATTAAACAACATACTTCTAAATAATTCATGAGTCAAAGAAGAAGTCACAGGAAATTAGAAAATATTTTGAACTATATGATAAAGAACATATAACAGGTATTAGTAGGATGATGCCAAAACAACATTTAGAAGAAAAGATAAAAACTTTAAATGCTTATATCAGTGACCAAAAGTTATATATTTACAAGAAGCTAGACTAGAAGAAGGGAAAATAATAAAGATAAGAGCAGATCAATAAAATAAAAACCAATAAAGAGTGAGGAGAATTAACTAATCAAAAAGTTGACTCTTTGGGAATTCCCTGGTGGTCCAGTGGTTAAGACTCTGAGCTTCCACTGCAGGGGGCATGGGTTTGATCCCTGGTCAGGGAACTAAGATCCCACATGCCATGTCATGTGGCACCCCCCCCCGGCAAAAAAAAAGAAAAGAAAAGAGAAAAGAAGCTTATTCTTTGAAATGATCAACAAAATTGATGGCCCCCTAGCTAGAATGATCAAGGGAAAAACAAAACACAGATTACCAACATCAGGAATTAAATAGATGTTTTTGTTACAGATGCTGCAGGCACTAAAAGTGTAATGTATTATAAACAACTTTATGCCAACAAATTCAATACACTAGATGAAACTGACAAATTTCTTGAAAAATAGAGTTTACCTAAACTGATACAAGTTGAAACAGAAAATCTCAATAGTCCTGCATCTTTTAGAGAAATTAAATACATTATCAAAGACTTTTCCACAAATAAAACACCCTATAAGCCCAGATGGTTTCATTGGTGAATGGCATCAAACACTCAGGGAAAATATAAAACCACCATTACACCACCTCTATCAGGTAAGAGAGGAAAGACTACATCCTCGCTCATTTTGTGAGGCCAGCATAGCCTTAACACCCAAAGCTGAGAAAGACAATACCAAAAAAAAAAAAAAAAAAAGTTACAGATCTATATCCCTCAGGAACATTGATGCAAAAATTCTTATAAAAAAATAAGCAATTTGAATGGAACAATATAAAAAAGATCAGATATCATGACCAAATAGATCTTATTCTAGGAATGCAAAATTAACTTAACATTCTAAACTCAATTGATGTCTCTTTTTCCTTGCCAGGTCTGAGGCTTTCCATTTCTGCCAAGAGAAACTAAGGCAGGCAGGTGGAGGCTTGCTGGAGAGCCTCAGTTACATCAGGTGGCCTGGTTCAGGAAGCTTCTTTTTCTCAATGGCTCAAAAATCTCCTCCTTCACCCAAAGACACCAAGGAGGCTGGGGTCCACCATCAGGGACATCCTACCACATCCCTCCCTCACCAAGAAACATTTGGTGGCCTGGCCATGATACCTCTTATGCCCCCTCAGATAGCACCAGAGGTATCAGATAAACCAAGTGGACCAAAATAACATCACAAAGTCTCTGAAAATTAAACTGCCATTGAAACCACTGCCCACAATGGTAGGTCAAGACCCACGTGCTAAACCTAAACAAGGTGACTGACTGCTAAAATGAAACATTTACACAGAACCCATAATCTCCTCATAAAATAGACAAAATGTGCAGAATACAAATGAAAAATTACCTAAAATACAGAGAACCAAGAATATCAGAATTTGAATGAGAAATTTAAATCAACTGACACCAACACTGAGATAAGTCAGGTTTTAAAGTATCCATCATTAAACAGAAAGGGTTTTGACAATTAATTACAAATTCTTATGAAACAAATGAAAATGAAAAAAAAAGGAAAATCCCAATGAAGAAATAAAAATTGTAAAAAAACAAAATGGAAATTATAGAACTGAAAATACAATAACAGAAATTTTTTTAATGTGCTGGGTGTGCTCAATGGTAGAGTGCAGATGAGAGAATTAAATTAGTGAACTTGAGGACAGAACAACAGAATTCAATCAATCTGAACAACAGAGAGAAAATAGAACAAAATAAATAAAAATCACTTCAGGGATCTGTAGGAAATAATGAAAGATCCAGCATTTGTATTATCAGAGTCCCAGAAGGAGAGGAGAAAGGGAATTGGGGGCTTAAAGAGTATTTCAAAAGGCAATGGTTGAACAAACTTCCCAAATTTGGTAAAAGACACAAACCTACAGATGTGAGAAGCTGAGCAAATCCTGATTATAATAGACCCAAAGCAATCCATGGCATGACACATATAGTTAAACTTGGCAAACTAAAGATATAGAAAAGAATCTTGAAAGTAGCCAGAGAAAAACAATGCATTATGCATAGGCAAACACCAATTCAAATGACAGTAGATTTCTCATCTGAAACCATGGAGACCAGAGGGAAGGATCACATTATTTCTGAGGTACTGAAAGAAAACAACTGTCAACAATGAATTCTAGATCTGGTGAAGCTATTGTTCATAAATAAAAGAGAAATAACAATATTCTCTGACAAAGGAAAACTAAAACAATTTGTGACTTGCAGATCTACCCTTAAAGACTGGCTAAAGGAATTTCTTCCAAAAGGAAGAAAATGATAAAAGAAGTAATCTTGGAGTATCATGGAGGAAGATGGAAGAATGGACAGAGTAGAAACATGGATAAATATGATAGACTATCCTTTTTCTAATGACTTTAATAAATAATCTTTGATAATTAAAACAAAAATTCTAACACCATTTGATGTCCAAAGCAATATTATTCAAAAGTGGGGAAAGTAGAGGGATCTAAATGGAATTGAGATTTCTACACTCAAAGAAGCAAAATGTTGATACCAGTATATAAATCACACAAGTATATTGAAATACCCAGAGTAAACATTATGAAAACTATACAAATATATGAATTCAAAAACATTATAAATAAGTCAGGATAGAATCCTAAAAATCCTTCAAGTAATGCACAGGAAGTCAAAACAAGAGAAAAAGAAAAATGAGATCTAGAGGAAACAAATAGAAAACAAATAAAAAATGGCAGATTTATGTGACAACATAATAATTACCTTAAATGTAAATGGTCTTAATACATCAATAAAGGTAGATTCATACAGTGTATAAAAAAATATGACCCAATTATACAAAAATCACTTTAAACTAATGACATAGGTAGGCTAAAAGTAAAAGGATGGAGAAAGTTTTACCATCTAAATAATCAATAATATCGGGAGTGTCTCTATGAATATCTGAAAAGGTAGATATCACAAACAAAGTTACTATAGACAAAAAGGGACTTTAAATAGCGACAACAGAGCATATCCACCAGGAAGACATAATGATCCTAAATGTATATGCACCAAACAACAAGCCTCAAAATACACAGAATAAAAACTGATAGAGATGAAAGGAGAAATAGACAAATTCATGATTTTATCCCCTCTCAGCAGGTGCGACATATTTTGCTTCAAGAACACAATCAACCAACAGGATCTTACTGACATACATAGAACACTTCACCCCAAGACAGCAGAAGAGTTCATGGAACATTCACTAAGATAGGCTGTATCCTGGGCCTTAAAACAAACCTCAACAAATTTAAAAGAATTGAAATCATACATAGTATTTTCTCTAAACATAATTGGATCAAACAAAAATCAATAACACAAAAAACCCCAAACAATCCAATCAAAAAATGCTCAGAAGACCTAAATAGGCGTTTCTCCAAAGAAGGCATACGGATGGCCAAGAGGCACATGAAAAACTGCTGAACATCACTAATTCTTAGAAAAATTCAAATCAAAACTGCAATGAGGTATCACCTAACACCAGTTAGAATGGGCATCATCAGAAATTCTACAAACAATAAATGCTCGGGAGGGTGTGGAGAAAAGGGAACACTTTTGCACTTTTGGTGGCAATGTAAATTGATACAGCCACTATGAAGAACAGTATGGAGGTTCCTTGCAAAACTAAAAATAGAATTACCATAGGACCCAGCAATCCCACTATTGGGCATATACCCAGAGAAAACCATAATTGGAAAAGACACATGCACCCCAATGTTCATTGCAGCACTATTTACAATAGCTAGGTCATGGAAGCAACCTAAATGTCCATCAACAGATGAATGGATAAAGAAGATGTGGTACATATATACAATGGAATATTACTCAGCCATAAAAAGGAATGAAATTGGGACATTTGTAGAGACATGGATTGGCCTAGAGACTGCCATACAGAGTGAAGTAAGTCAGAAAGAGAAAAACAAGTATCATGTATTAACGTATATATGCAGAATCTAGAAAAATGGTACAAATCAACCAGTTTGCAAGGCAGAAATAGAGACCCAGATGTAGAGAACAAACATATGGATACCAAATGGGGAAAGCAGGGTGGGGCGGATTGGGGTGGGATGAACTGGGAGATTGGGATTGCCATATATATATTATTAATAAGAAAAAAATATCAAATTGTACACTTTAAATATATGCATTTTATCATATGTCAATTATATCTCAATAAACATTCCTAAAAAAATCAATAACTGAAAGACAATAGGAAAATCTCTAAATATGTGGAAATTAAACAACACACTTCTAAATAATCATAACCTGAAAAGGAAGTCTCAAAAGAAAAAAAAATCTTGAACTCAATGAAAATGAAAAGAAAAGAAAAGAGCAAAATTTATGGAACACAGCTAAAGCAGTGCTGAGAGGAAAATTTATAGCACTAAAGCTTAAATTAAAATGAGTAAATGCCTGAAATCAATAAACTATATTCCTACTTCAAGAAATTAGAAAAAGAAGAACAAAATAAATTCAAAGCAAGCAGAAGGAAATAACAAAGAAAGAATGGGAGACCAATGAAATTGAAAATAGAAAAACAATAAAGAAAATCAATGAAAAAAGAAAAAGCTGATTCTTTTAAAAATCAATACAATGGATAAACCTTTGATAAGAATGACCAAAAAATATGTAAGAAAGAAATCCCTGATTTCAGGAATGAAAAACAGGATATCACTACAGCTCCTGCAGTCATTAAAAAGATAATACTATGGATGACTTTATCCTCATAATTAAACAACTTAGTAGAAATGGACAAATTCCTCAAAAACCACAATCTACCAAAACTCAACCAATGCGGAACAATCTGAATAGCCCTATAAATATTAAAGAAATTGAATTCATAATATAAAAGCTCCTGAAAAAGAGATCTTCAGGCCCAGATGGTTTCACTGGTGAATTCTATGAAACATTCGAAAAATAATTCACCCCAATTTTATAACAGAAAATAGAAGAGGAAACACTTCTCAGCTCATTTTATGAGGCCAGTATTAGTGTGATACCAAAATCAGATAAAGATAGTACAAAAAAAGAAAACTACAAACCAATATCTCTTATGAACTTGGATGTAAAAATCCTTAACAAAATATTAACACACCAAATCTACTAACATATAAAAAAATCACACAGCATTACTAGTGGATTTATTCCAGTTTTCGAAGGCTGATTCAACATTTGAAAATCAATCAATATAGTCTACCATATCAACAAACTACAAGAAAAAAATCATAATATGTATTTATAATATATAAAATATATTTATACATGAAATGCATTTATATGCTAGCTGCAAATAAAAAAATAAAGTTTAAATTCCATATACAGTAGTGCCCCGAAACATAAATTTCTTAAAAATCTACTACTGCTATCCAAGACTTTACAATGAAAGTATTGCTGGTATTTTAAAGACCCAAATAAATGGATATACATATACCATGTTCATGGGTTGTAATATTAAATATTGTTAAGATATCAATTCACACCAAGTCAATCTATAAATTCAGCACAATCCCAATCTAAATTTGTCATCTTTTTAATAGACATTGACAAAACAGTTTTTTAAATTAATTGTAGGTACAAATGACCTGTAACTGCCAAAAAAATAAACAAAGAACAAGGTTGGAGTTCTCACTCTTCACTGGATAAAAGATCTTCTATGCTATCTCTATTATTGTTCTTTTTACTGTGATTATTGTTAATATAAATATGTGCTCCTTGAGGACAGGGACCATGTCTCAGTCATCTCTGTCCTAATCATCTCTTGCCTTCATTCAAGTACAAATGTTTTTAATAAAATATGCTGAGCTGGTTATAATATAATGAACATTTCATACTTATATGATTTTAATTTGAGAAAACAAGAAATACTGGGCGTTTAAACCAGTGAGCATGTGGGCAAGACTCTGGTGATAACATTGGAAATGTAGCCAGCTTTTTTTCTTTCCAGGAGCCAGGTCCAGAATCCTTGGACTTTGGTTTCCATTAACACATGGGGAAGTTCTCTGGAGGTTATTCAGTGAGTTTGGTTTTACATAAAGGAATTACTTGGAGTCTGGCTTCAGCCAATTCTAGATTTAATTATTCATGACAAATATTGCTTGCTGATTGACATTTTTGTTTATATCGAATCTGTTGATTTAGATCTTTGATTGTATGTGACATCTCTTCCTTTAACATTGTGTATCACTCAGTTCTTCACGGTAAAATAGAGGGACCCCTTTCAACACTTAAGGTGAGCTCTTTAGTTCTGGGCAACAACAGCCAATGGATTTTACATCTTGCCAATTCTCTATTACTTTATTCTTAATCCACAGCTTTGTGGACTTTTATAAATAGCTTTGATAAATCCAAAAGGCCATCCACTTTCTCTTCACAGAAGTTGCAAGTTGGTATTGGTCCATGTTTAAGTATTTCCAACCATTCTTCCTACCCAAAGTTGTTTATTTGCAATGAGGTTTGGCCCAGTTCAGTGTCCACTGAGATTATTCATAATGACTTTTGAAATCATCTGTTTTTTGATGGTTTATCTTCAGGAAACTTCACAGTATATTATTGGAGTCATCCAGTCAATGCCTCTTTTTCCATCCATTAGGTCATTAAGAACAACACCAAATCAAGTATGAGAAGATTTTTCCATCTATGATAAACAAAGATACTCCTATTTGATTTTATGGGTTTCTAATTCTCACATTTTCTGACCAAGAAGATTTAAACAGTGTGAAAGTAATGCAAAACAAATAATCTGTTCACACAGATCAATCCAACACTGTACTCCTAGGGTGATTGTGGGGGACACAAATGAGGCAAATGCATGAAATTATCAGATTCAATGTCACAGAAAGCACCGACCTGCAGATAGTCTATAGGTAGTATCCAAACAGTCAGTGTTTGTGGAGCTTCTGTAACATGGCAAGTTAAGCACTGTGAGGATTCCAGAGATGAAAAAGGCAAGGTTTCTAGACATACATATGCAAATTAAGCAAGGAAGTATATGATAAAATCAATAGAGATGCGGGAATTCCCTGGTGGTCCAGTGGTTAGGACTCCATGCTTTCACTGCTGAGGGCCTGTGTTCAATCTCTGGTCGGGGAACTAAGTTCCCACAAGCTGTGTGGTGGGGCCAAAAAAAAAAAAAAAAAAGCCTCAATAGAGATGCATGAATTAATGCTATTGGAGCTGGATAGAGAAAGAACACTATAGATCGCTAGACTTTAGAAGATGTCATGGAGAAGCATGGTAGTTGAACTGGACCTTGAAGGATGCATAATTTTTCCACAGGAAGGAAGGATATGACCGGTAGATGAAATGGTACAAGGAAAGGCCTAAAAGTCAGGAAGTCAGAAGGTGTCAAACCCATCTGTCATGGGCTTGGTGCATGCTCTTCTGGTCAACAAAACTTCAATATGCCTGCTCTTTCATTCATAATGGTGAAGAGATAGGAAGCAATTGATAAGCTTGACCAAGAGTCACCTCTATACAGAGACTATCTAGGGATTTCTTATTGGAGGGAGTAGAAATTCTTTTTCAAAGAATAGCTTATTAACTCAGCAGAATCCAACCCATATGAAAAGGTTTTACCTTGCACAGATATACTAGTCATACATTTCCTTTCTGTTGAACAGGATTGAGGGAGTTAGGGCATGCTCCTGCTTTGAAGTAAGTGGGGTCTTGTTAGGTTGGACCCAAAGGTAAAGGGCTTTCCAAAAAATGCGGTTGATATAGCTTTCTCTTATTTTTTCTTTTCTTTTCTTTCTTTTCTTGCTGTTCCATGCGGCATGCAGGATTTCAGTTCCCTGACCAGGGATCGAACCCATGTCCTGTGCAGTGGAAGTGCAAATTCTTAACCACTGGACTGCCGGGGAAGTCAATACAGCTTTGATGAGGTGCTTGATAAATATCAACCTTGAGAATCACGTTTCTTAATTATGTTTGGGTTAAACTAATATTAACATTAGGTTGCAAATACTGTACTCGCTCTTCAGCTATGACCATTAAGGATAGGGAAGAAAAGTATCTGGATTGTACTAAGTGAAAAGTAAACGCAAATATTAGCATGTAATATTCATTGAGTACTAACTACATGCAAGGCTCTGAGATAAGAGCTCATATACATTATCTCAGTCCTTATAACAGCGTTCTAAAGTAGATATTATAATTTCTGACATCCGAGGAAATTAGTGCACAGTTAATTAACTTGACCAGGGTTCCATAGCTGTTAGGTAGAGGAGCCAAGATTTGGACCTAGGCAGTGTGGCTCCAGCACATGGACTCCACAGCTAGGTCAAGTGCAATGCGGATAATAACGGTGTATCTCTCATAGCATTGCTTTGATCATTTCAAGTGTTGATACAAGTAATGTGCCTACCTCAATATCTGGTGTTTAGTAACTACTCAATAAAGAATATAAACTATTATTGGAAGGTGAAGTTACTCACCCAGAGTTGCATGTGGCCAGACTGACTAAAGAGCATCATGCTTTTCACTCTTAAAATACTGTATAGATATTCTTGACTTTACTGTAATTATGTCATCTTTTGTTATTGTTGTTTTATTTAATTTTGTTTCAGAAAGCTTAACCTGTTGCAGTATTTGACAGGCCAGTAAAAGTAAAACTTGAATTTTACGTTAAACATGTACAAATATAAACATAATCACTGTGACTTGTGCATTTAGAAAACACATATGCTACATCCATGTTCCAAGCAGTATTATTCACAGTAGCCAAAAGGTGGAAGCAACTCAAGTGTACACTGATGAATGAATGGATAAACAAAATGTAGTGTGTACACATAATAGACTATTATTCAGTCTGAATGGAAGGAAATTCTGTCACTTGCTACACCCTAGATGAAACACGAGAACATTAATGAAATTAAACCCGTCATAAAAGGACAAATGCTGTATGATTCAATTTATAGGAGGTACCTAGAGTAATCAAATTCATAGAGACAGAAAATGGGATGGTGATTGCCAGGGATTGGGTGAGCGGAAGTGGGGATTTATTGTTTAATAGGTACAGAGTTTTAGTTTTACAAGATAAAAACACGTTCTGGGGATAGATAATGTTGATGGTTGCACAATGATGTGACTGTACTTAATGCCACTGAATAGTACACTGAAAAACGGCTAAAATGGTAAAGCTTATGATATGTATATATTGCCACAATGTAAAAAAGTCATCTATACAGAAAAAATGAAATTCTATATATTCAGACAAATCCAAAGAGCTTCATGGTCATCACAATAAAAATGAGATATTTTTGAAAACAGGTAAAAGTCACTTCCCTTCTTATGCATTGTGAATGTGATTTGATAAAATTTTGTTTATTTTAAATATTGAAACATATTAATCAAAGCCTTTAGTATTCAGCAGCCAAACACTGGATTTCAATAATCCTTTTCTCTGCTGTTTTTCTCAAGTTCTTATTTCTAAAATGTAATTCTCCTGGGGAATATATTACTCCCTTCTAGCAGATGAATAGTTTCTATAATTTAAATATTCAAAAATTTGAGGTGGCTTTGGGGTGGGAGGGCACAGTAGGGAGATGCTATTATCTTGGGGACACCATTTTAAGAATAAATTGAATTCTTCATTCCCTTCTGGAGAAAGGGTTGGGAACTAATATTTTTTGAGCACCCATTAGCGTCCATGGTTTGAGCAACCATGCTGGGAACTTAATATATGTTATTGCATTCATTCTTATAGGACAGGGATAAAGGGAAATATATTGAATTATAAGAGATGGCAGGTATCCCCCCCCCCATTTCTAAAGAGGAAGGCTGCTGTATTGGTTAAGGAGCTACCTCTGTAGTGTAGGATCCAGGTGTTCCCAAATGAAAAGAAAATCAAGAGATGGAGAGACTCATCTACATTCCTGGCACATTGCTATTTTGTGCCAAGTAGTTCTTTGTTTTGGAGGCTGACCTATGCACTGTAGACTGTCTAGCAGCACCCTTGGCCCCCACTTGAGAATTACAGATATACACGTTTAAGGGTTGAGACTTGGAGGGGAGAAGGGAGCTAGACTAGAGAGGTGGTGGAGTGGGCATTGAGGACATTTTTGGGGGGTTGAAAGAGAAAAAGAAAATTTTTTTGGAGTCACTGCTACAGACAGAGAATGAGAGAATCCTCCAAAGGATTTTCTGAGAATTTTTTATTTATTAACAGTGAATTTTCCCCTTTATAATTTTATTGAAAGTTTGGATCAGGATTTGCATTGCTCTGAATTGTGATTTTTATCTGGTCGCTGTTTCTTTGAATACGATTCTGTGTTGAAACTGGATCACATGGTAGGGGTTTGTGTAGATTTTATATGGTTTACACTCACAACAGTCTTTTGAATTGACATTATTGGGACTTCCGTGGTTCCAATGCAAGGGACATGGATTCAATCCCTGGTCCAGGAAGATCCCACATGCTGTGGAGCAAATAAGCCTGTGCACCACAACTACTGAGCCTGTGCTCTAGAGCCCGAGAGCCACAGCTATTGAGCCCGCATGCCACAACTACTGAAGCCCAAACGCCTAGGTCCTGTGCTCTGCCATGAGAAGCCATCGCAATGAGAAGCCTGTGCACCACAATGAAGAGTAGCCTCCGCTCGCCACAACTAGAGAAAGTCCGTGTGCAGCAACAGAGACCAAATGCAGGCAAAAAAGATAATAAATAAATTTTAAAAAATACATTCACATCATCCCCATTTTTATAGATGATGCCCTAACCTCTCTGAAAGGTGAGATAGCACTGTGTATCTTTCTGCCTCCCTCTTCCCTTTGCCGTCACAAAAGGGACCGTGTTTCATTTTCTCATGATTTTAAAAAGACTGGTATGAAAAGACAACTTTTTCTCTTTTTAAATGATGTCATATCTTATACTCAGAGGTAATTTAACATGTACATCATAGGATTCAGAAAGGTATGGATGCAAGTTTCCTATTGTTGCTATAACAAATTACTACAAATTTCGTGGCTTAATAAACATTATCTTACAGTTCTGGAGCTCCACAATCAGTCTCAGTGACGTAAAGTCAAGGTGTTGGCAGGGTCTCATTCCTTCTGGAGACTTGAGGGGAGAATCCGTTTTCTTGCCTTTTCCAGCTTTGAGAGGCTGTGTGCATTCTAGACTCATGACCCTGCATCACTTCGACTTCTGTTTCTTTCATCATCTTTGACCTTCCTGCCTCCTTCTTAATAAGGACACTTGTGATTACTTTGTGAACCCACCTGAATAATTCAGGACAATCTCTCCATTTCAAGATATTTAATCACATCTGTAAAGTCTCTTCTGCCATGTAAAATAGCATATTTACAGGTTCCAGAGACTAGGACGTGGACATCTTTGGGGGCCATTATTCTGCCTCCCACAGCAAGGGTGTAAGAACTTTCAGTATGTGTGGTCTCAATCTGATAACATGCTTGAATTGTCCCATCTTCTTTTTTTTTTTAATATTTATTTATTTATTTATTTATTTATTTATTTAGGCTGTGCTGGGTCTTAGTTGCAGCATACAGCATCTTTAATTGTGGCATGTGGGATATTTTAGTTGCAGCATGCAGACTTCTTAGTTGCGGCATGTGAACTCTTAGTTGTGTCATGCATGTGGGATCTAGTTCCCTGACCAGGGATTGAACTCAGGTTCCCTGCATTGGGAGCTCAGAGTCTTAACCACTGGACCACCAGGGAAGTCCCTGAATTGTTCCATCTTGACCTGATTTTTTTTTAATGTGAAATTCTTAGGCTTAGCTGACATTTAATTTTCACATTAGAAAAGTGATAAGGATTCACCAAATTATAATAATATTGATGGAGATACTGATAAGAGTTTTAAATACAAACTCAACTTCCTCTTTAATTTCATTCCTAGCCTCTTATTACCAGACCCGTCAAGAGGAAGAAAGTTGTGGCTATGGCACATGCAATGGTCTTCCTGAAACATACAGCACGTCGAATAGTTAGATATGTGGGATAAATCCTCTTTTGATAGACTCAGAGTACCACCTGCTCAGCACAGTGCCTGGCACATAGTAGTGGTCCATGAATGTTGCTTAAATGATTAAAAGACCGCACAGTCACATGAGGTTTTATTAATGTTGAAATATGTTGGTGAGACATGGTACCAAAAGCTGTTATTGTCCTTTGTTATATATTTGGAGGTAATGCAATGTGACCTGCACCACCTAACTTCTGGTGAAGCTCCTGGTTTGGGTATATTAGTGTTAATGACATTTCATTTCACTTCTTCCTTATCAATATACTCAAACTAGTTTCTCTGAGGCCTCTTCTCCTTAACTCACTTTTGGGTTCTACTTGAATACTCATAGGCTTCAAAATTTGCTCTTTTTGGAAGTTTGGTCATGGGCTGGAGCAAAAGGATAGTGTATGAGTTAGGAGTATGGACTTGGCAGTCAGACTGATGGTGTATTTACATGCTACCTCTGCCACTTGCTGAGAAGCTGCAGGCCATCCTGACTCTCAGTTTTCTCACCTGAAAGAGATGATAATAGTGCCTGTTGAATCATAGGGTTGTGGTGAGGATTCAAGGAGAACCATGTGAAATGCAGAGTCAGTGCCTGGCTCACAATGACCACTTAGTAAGATCTAATATTTGTTGGATTGAATTATTACCTATGAACCAGTAAGATTGTAAAATGGGCCTTCTGTACGTACTTTCCTGTGTCCATGACTATTTTGAGGAAATGTTTTCGGAAGGGTCTATCCTTCCTCCTGGAGGGAGGAGGGTGGGGGAGTGGATGCTTAATGGTTATCAGATATTTTTTTGAGGTGATAAAAATATTTTGTAGCTAGATGGAGGTGGTGGTTGTATAACATTGTGAATGTATTAAATACCACTGAATTGTATACTTTAAAATGGTTAGAATGGTGAGTTTAATGGATGTGTAGCTTGCCACAATTAAAAAAAACAAAAAAAACAAAAAACCATGGGACAGTCCAAAGGTCTTCTTTCTTCTGAAACTTAGGACACTAAATGTGAGGGAGTGTGGAGGTATTTGCATAAACATCAGCTGGAATTTGGGGCTCTTAAGCTAAGAAAATCAGAAGTTAAAAATTATAGGAATAATGCCTCTAAGGTCCCTTCAGTTTATTTTTTCTATCAAAGTCAAATAAAATAAAACAATATTTTATTTAAAGGCCATTGAAAGTATCTGGTTTTAGTAAAGTATTTCCACCCATTATCTAATTTATTTCTCAATTTATTTATCCATGAGGCCAACCTTCCCTCTGTACATAGATAGAAAAATTTCCATAGTAATATTCACCTGATGTAAATAAGTAATTTCTGGATGGTGAAATTTGATGTGATTAAAATAAACTTTCCTCTTATTTTTCTGCATTGTTTGGGTTCTTTATATCGAACACATATCACTTTTATGAACATCATTGTGTGATTTTTCTTAAATCAACCAACTAGTCTAACAAGCAAACATGGAAAACGGAGGCAAATAAGTCAAGATGTAATGACAATTCTGAGGTAAGTATGGTTCATTGTTATTTCTTTTTTTGTTCTTTTTTGGGGTACTTTTTAAATGCCCAGGGTAATATTTTAAAAATTCATAAAACTTAGAGAGACAAACATTAGGAAAATTGTCTAAAATGTTACAGCACTGCTAGGGGTAGAGATAGTGGGAGTTCAGAATCAGATTTGCTTGACTCCAAAGCTCAGTTCTCAGCCTTGAGTTAATCTTGCCATAAGTAATATGGTTTTATTTTTTCAAAAATTTAATCTAAAAAAAATTTTTTTCCCTCCTGGATTCTAACTACTGACTAGTCCTGCATCTGTCCTTCAAAATGCCAAGACTGCAGAGGAGGATATTGTCTGTGCTACCTCTTAAGAACATGAAGATCTTGATCCATTTCCAGGAAGTTATCCACCTACTACCAAAATGCCGAGGGATGGAGCATCTGCTCTGTGCAGGGCACAAATAAGACGCATTGCTCACAGAATCTGAGTCTAAAGTTGTGATGAACTATGATGCCCAGTAGCCCAGTGCAGAGGGGGATTTGTGGTAATAAGACTTTAATTTGTTCATTTATCTGTTTACTCACTGCTTATTGAGTTCTTGGGAACTGTAAATGTTTGATGCTTGATTGTCACTAATGTGTTCCTTAAGACATTTTTTGATTGCAAGAAACAGAAACCAAGTTAAACTAAGGAAAATGGGAAAGTTTATGACAGAAATACTGAATGATTTTTATAGGATTCGAAGAGAGAGATGCATCTGCAACTTAGGCACAAAATGGCACAAAAGATGGGACTTGGTGGTTTAGAGCAAATTCTCTGAAGATGGATTGAGTTTGAATCTTTGCTCTGACACAAGCCCTCTGATCTTGAAAAATTTACTTAACTCAGTGTGTTCATCTGTAAAATGGGCATAATAATAGTAGCTTCCTCAAAGGTGGTTCTCAGCAGCAAGCAGTGATGCACCTAAAGGACTTACCACAATGTCTGCTACTTACTAAGCACTCAGCAACTGTTAGTTCTTTGAATTCTTCTTCTTATAAGACGTCACTGCAGACTTGATTTCTTAACTTTCCAGTCCATATGGTTAAGAATGACCACTCAGCCCTACTGATTTCATGTGTTCCTGATCTAGTCACAGGGAACAAATTAACTTGACATTCTCTTAGTTCCAAAGCGAAATTTCTAGAGAAGAGCACTTGACTTGGAAAAGGCATGCATTCCTGGTCTAATAAACTGAATGAAGTGGGCAGGGCTAATCATGGCTGCCAGGAACCCGATGTTGTAACCATGTGGATAGAGGAAAGGGGTCAGGTCATGGACACTGGTCAGACAAACTGGTATATAATATATCAAAGAAATCTTTAAATGCTACTTCTTGGTTGTGTTCAACAGGAGAAGGGAAAAATGAAGCAGACAAAAACAAAAAACAAATGAAAAACAAAAAAAAAACAAAACACAACACACCCAGTCTTTGTTTTATCTTGGTTGTTCAAAGAGTATCTCTGTGAATTCTTATCTTTCTCCTTAAAAAAACAAAACAAAACAAAACAAAATAAAATAGTGTTCTCGAATTAAACATTTCCTGAAGGAGACTGCAAATTGCCATGGAGATGATGGAGGAAATTATACACTTGTTCTTTTTTTTCTTCACAGCCCATGCATAGGAATGGACTGAGGTTTTAGCCTCAGCTCTTTTTTCATAGTGAACTGAAATGTTTTAACAAAATCTGCCACTCTATCAGCAATAGTAGACTTTTCAACATGCTAGTGTTGAAATCTTCTCAGCATACTAGAGTCAGCTTTACTAAAAACTAGGCTACATTTGCTTGTCAAGTAAAATGCCCTACACTGTCTAAGCTGTGAATCTGGATAATTTTATTCAAATCTGTGGTTTTTTAAGGATGTCTGTCTTCTAATCTGGTTTCAGCCTCCATTAACAATTAACTAGGTTACAAGTATCTGTTATTTGTAATTATTTGGTTGCAAATAACAGAAAGTCCAACTTCGATTAGGTTAAATAATAGAGGGAATTTATCAGTTTATGTAACTGAAAAGTTCAGTGGTGGAGCATACTTCAGGTATAGATTGATCTAGTAGCTCAATTATATCACTAGGGACCTAGTTTCTTTTTGTTTCTCCATACCGTCTTTTCTATCTACAGTTTCATTTAAAGACTGGAATCTTTTATGTCCACAAAAGACTGGCAGCAGGAATAGGGGCCACAGAGATGAGAAAGAATTCTTTTGGTAGCTTCCACAGAAAAGAGGGCATTTCTTTCTCAGAACTTCTCCAAAAAGCCATTCACTCTGGCTGGGAGAAGGAAACACTGGTTGACATAAGCCAGTCAGGGCCTGTCCTTAGATTCTTGGGAGAGCTCAGTTCCAGCCAAACCTCATGACTGAGAAGTTTGAGGTTTTATTAAAAATGGAGAAGGCTAGAAGGTATGTGGAGGAAGCAACCAACCAATGTTCCCTCCAAAATGCCTCTTTTTATTTCAAGGCACACTCATTTTATGTTCTTCCTTAGATTGCAGTGCAATATATCTTTTTGCCAACTTTGGTGAGTGTGGCTAAAGGTCTTGCTTTAGTTAGAGAATAGTCATCCACCAACCTATTTTAGACTGCCTTAGAAATAAATTAAGAGTGTGGGCTCTAGCTTTTCCTATTGAAGACATCATCAGAAAGATTAGATTAGTTGGTGTTTTTTTTTTTGGCTGCGTAGCATGTGGGATCTTAGTTCCCTGACCTGTGCCCCCTGCAGTGGAAGCACGGAGACTTAACCACTGGACCACCAGGGAAATCCCTGAGTTAGTCTTAATTCATTAAAGAAGTATCTTTATGCTTAATGAAATGCTATGCAGACCTATTTTCATAGTTTGAAGGGCATATGCTGAGACACCTTCATTGTGGATTTAAAACAGTTCCATCCTGACTACCAAGCCCTGTTCCCATTATAGAGATACTAATTATTTAGGCTTTGGTGAGCATTAGACGCATCACATTGTCCATCAACAGATAAATTTATGGTGATGCCTGAGTTACTTGAAATTATATATATTAGGAATATGCGTAAAAAGGAATGCTGAAGGGTGGGCAAATCATGTAACAGAGGCAAAAAATCAATTTGGATGAAATTTGAAGCCTGTCTATTTAAATAATGTACTTTATGGCTTCGTTCCCTTTTAACAAATAAAGCAAATGTGAACATCTGAAAGATGTTGATTATCAGAGGAAAACATTGATATATCAAGGTAATTACTCCCTTTATACCAAATTTCCCTGATAATCTGAATACTTGCAGGGATCTAACTTCTTTTCCTCTTCCCCATTTGTCTTGTAAAGGCTTTTGAGATCTTCCCAGTACTTTCAATGTTCAGAGAAGTCTGTTACTATTCCTGGTGAGCTTAAATATTGATATAATTAATGAAAACTATTGACTCTCATTGATTGAGCAAATTAACAAGAAGTATCGTATCACTTTGATCCAAAATATCCCCAAAAGCTTTATCTCATTTTTCTCACATGAAAGGACCAAAAAAAAAAAAAAAAAAAGTAAAAAAGAGACTTAAGGAGATAGTTAAAACAGGTTGTTTTTTACGTTAAACTACTTTTAAACATTTTGCTGCCATAGCTGTCTTTGGCTGCTGTCCTTAAAACACTCAATGATTTCTTATTCATTCAGATGAATGCACAGATTTTGTTGAAAATTATGTTTTTTCTTTTTTGTATTTTCTGTTTTTTAAAAATATGATAGTTAACTGTACCTATGTAATAAAAAATGAATGTTTTAAAAAAATTATTGTAGTTCTATGGATGAAAAGACACAGCTTTTAAATTATCCTGTCCTACTTTATATTAAATTTTATTCTGGAAATGTTGTTAGATCACACAGGTAGAACTCAGACTGCAAACCCAGGTGAAGGCTGGCTTGTAGTTACAAATCCTCAGGGGAGCTTTTTCCCTGTTCACCCAGAGCCGTTTTCTTCTGGTTCCTTTCAGTACATAAGATTTATTTCTCCTTGCTCCTTGCACCAAAGGTACAGCCCTGTTTGGGTCCCTACGTTATGTGGGAACACCAAATCAGCACCCCTCTGCACCCCCAACCCTGTCCGCTCAGGAGCTCACTCTGAGCTGCTATCAATGGCAAAATTCAAGGTCTCTAGTCCTAGAAGAATGTCTCCCAGGAACCCTGCTATTCTGTTCTTGGCCTCTGGAGAATCTGTCTTTCCATTCCATTCTAGCCCAGCAAAGCACTTAAACAGATGTTTTTATATTTTTAATCCAGTTTTTTTACTTGTTTCATTCAGCAGTGTTGTTTATCTGGTGTCTGCCCTGCTGAAATCAAAGTCCTGAATTGCTTTCTAAAATGGTCTCTCAAAGACTTGTTTATAAATAATAAACTCTTGGACTTGTGTGGTTATACATTTAGGAAAACTTTCTAAATCTGTCTTAAATTTCTCTTTTTATTTATTTTAAAAAACTATATCCAGTGACCTCCATAATCATCCCAAACCAGCATGGTTGAAGCTGGTTCTGGTTCAATAATTCATTCTTCAAATGAAAATATTTGAGCGCATGTCCTATAATGAGAGACTTGGTAAGGACTCAAATATGTGGCAAATCTCTTCTTTCTGGTGGATAAATGTTTACGAAAATAAAAACTTACCCTATATTCATGCATATGTGGTGCTCTTACACAAACACCCGTTAGAAATGCTCTACTCTCTATAGAGTTGGTGTGTATAAGTCTTAGTCTCTACTGAAGAGTTTCTTGAGGCTAGGAGCTGCCTTGCTTATTTCTGTGTCTCTTACACCCAGTATCATAGCTGGCCTTTGCATCCAGCATGCTTAGGAAATGATTGAATGAAATAATTGGCTGCCTTTGAAGTGCTTCTTTCTTCCCACTGTGTTTGTATATTCCTGACTATTTCCGTATTACTCATCACCAATTTTGGCCATAAGTTGGAACCAGAATTTCCATCTGCTTGGGGAATTATGTGCTTCCCCTATGCATCAACTTGAGAGAAGACCAAGAGAAGTAGTAAAAGATGCACCTATCTTGGCTGACTATAACATTTCTCTTTGTGCCAACAGAGGAGAACAATTTACTGTTACCACATTCTGCAGAGCCCCTGTACTTTACCTCCTTCCTTTTCCTTATTGGGGTCCCTGTTTCAGGGATAAACAGCTATACATTTACAAGATCACTGACTGAGGGCAGGAAGTCCCACACTCACCTTTGTGTCTAGTTGAGGCCAATTAAAATGCTTTGCAAGACTGGTTGTGTCATTCTCATTCCTGGCATTTAGCTCAGAGGGTGGCCCATAGTCGTCAGTCATGGTTTAGAATAAATAAATGAATCCACATGCATTCTGAGAAAATGAGAGACAGAGACAGAGAGCAAGAGAGAGTGTGAGAATGAATTAGGTTCAAAAGCCCTGGCAACATCACTGAAAATTTTTAATCTCAATACCATTACAGAAGATCGTTTGAGAACAAGCAAGCAGTCTCGCTTCATTAGTGCTAATAATAATAGTAATAATGTTTTTGAATGTTTATGATCTATGTGCTAGCAAATGGGCCAAGCACTTGGCATATGTCACCAGTTGGGTGCTCTAGAAGCAGATGCTAAGATGGAGTTTTGGGTGCGAGATGTTTATTAGGGATTGGCACTGTGAAAGGAAAGAGGAGGAAGCAGGACTGGGCAGAGGAAGAAGTCTCCCCCGCAATTTTAGGCCAACCTGGTGGGGAAATCTGAGATGAGTATTGGCCATCCTGGTATCCTGCATTAGGCTCAAATAGTCCAGCCTTTATACCTATGCCTTACTCAGTCACAAGGTACAGGCTGGCGGAGAAAACACATGACCTTGAGTGAGGGGCTCTCTACAGCTGAGGCCAACTTGGAGGATTGACAGCTGGAGCATCTGCTGCCTGTGCTCTCTGCAGCTGGACAGTAACTTCCTCCTTGAAGGGGACTGTGGGTGGCCCATCTGCATGTTTACCAAGGTATACGTTACTGGATTGAATCAGCGCACCAGCTTGGTAAGCTGGATACTGTTAATCTTCCATTTTTTCAGGTGAAGAACTTGTGGCTTAGGGGGGTTAAGTACAGGTGCAAGTGGCGGAGCAAGGGTATGTGTATAGATCTGCCTGACTCCCCAGAATTGGGGCTTTATTACACTAGATTATATTAACTCCAGGACTGAGTATTTACTAGATTCTTAAAACCACATATTGGAGCAGACCATACATTTTTTTTACTTAAGTCAAATTCTAAGGCTTAAACTTTTCAGAGAGACGCCTTACCCTACAACCATCTATCCTGTATCGTTTTTGATCCTGGAGACACGGATGATTAAAGTTGGCGTTTAAGGGGAAGAAAAATGCTAAAAATAAATAAGGCAAAAGAAACTTTTAAAAGGGAAAATATGTGCCCAAAATTCTGATTAGAATGACACAATTCCTAAATGACTTATTTCTGCTTATTCTTCATCATTCCAAAAATAAGCATTGAGCCCCAGTTCTGTACCATTTGTTATTCTGGGTGTTGACAATGTCATGGAGAACAAAAGGAACAAAGCCCTGTCCTCGTGGATCTTATTTTTTGGTTTGGAGGGCAGGCGTTAAATAGTTATAAGAAGGATCAATTTGATTAGTCTTAACTCTTTATGGTGGCCTATGAGTCATCATGTGATCTGTCCTTGTGTATCTTTTACTTTATCTTCAGCCATCCTCCCTGCTCTTGCCAGCACAGCGATGGTCATTCTTTTTTTTTAAATTAATTAATTAATTAATTGGCTGCCTTGGGTCTTTGTTGCTGCATGTGGGCTTTCTCTAGCTGCAGCGAGTCGGGGCTACTCTCTCGTTGTGCATGGCCTTCTCATTGCAGTGACTTTGTTGCGGAGCACGGGCTCCAGGCACGTGGGCTCACTAGTTGTGGCACATGGGTTTGGTTGCTCCACAGCATGTGGGATCTTCCCAGACCAAGGATCAAACCCGTGTGCCCTGCATTGGCAGGCGGATTCTTAACTACTGCGCCACCAGGGAAGTTCGTGATGGTCCTTCTCACTGAGAGTCTTTGCATCTGCTGCTTCCTCTGCTCTTGCTTCACATCGTCACTTGATGAATCTTTCTCATTATTTGGGTGTCAGCTCCATTGTCAATGCCTTGGAGAATCTTTCCTTGACCATGCTGTCTCTTTGCCCTGTTTTAGGTATTCATTGTTATACAAAGTTAGTTTCTTTGTTTATAAAGCTTCTTGAGAACAGAGCCCCTGCCCATCTTATGCATGCTTGCATCCCCAGCACCTACAAAAATGCCTGGCACATGTCGGTACGCAATTCATTCTTAATGAATGAAGGAGAGAATGAATGACTGCATGACAGGAAAGTGCTATAACCTATGAGAATCCTTAAAAGTGTCAGTTACCTAATTAGAGGTCAGGTACATACAGGACATATTGTGTGCATATGATCTTTTTCTTCAAGTCAAATATAAATTCCCTAAAGGCAGGAAACTTACTTTATATTTCTCTGAATCTTCTTCTGCCAGCACATAGCGCAGGGTTTTAAATTCTGAAGGTCCTTACTAAACTAAAGCTATTCAGCATTCAGATTCTGGAACAGAGGCTCTATAGCTTTTGAATCCTTCCATGGTTGAGCTTATCATACTTTAAGCAAATTTTTAGTTGCATATTTGTGTCCTTTGTCAGTGAACCTCTTGGAATCTTATTCCGCTGTGTATCCCAGAGCCTAGTAGAGTGAAGGAATGAGTGAATGCCTTCTAAGACTTCCTTTTCCTAACTTCTTTGCCAAGGAAGTCAGTCATCATTATACCATATACATATGTGCAGCAACTAGGAGGTGCTTAAGTTATTGAGAGAATGAAGTCTGCAGCCTGGTGCAGCCTAGAGAATAAGTATGACGCATCTACAACACATGACTCACAGTGCTATGTTTCAGCGATGGGTGAGGAATTCTGGGCTCTAGTTTGGGTCTGTAACAGAGCTGTTGAATGACTCTAAGCCTCCTCGTGCCCCTCTGCTTCTCAGTTTCCCCATCTGTGAAATTCTGTAACTAAGCTGAGAGCTGATACATCAGGTCATCTGGATTCCAATCTTGGTTCCACCATTACTGGCACCTGTAAGACTTGGACGAGTGCAACTACTCTGACTTCCAGTGCCCTCGTCTCTAAAGGGAGAAATTATAGTCCTCACCTTCTAAGGCTGTTGCCAGGAATAGGATGCAAAACATAAGGGGATGCCCAAAACTCAGCAGTCAAGATAAATAATATTTTAATACCATATTTTAAAAATCAAAATTAATGCAAAAAGTTTATGGTGAACATTTTCAATAAGGATACTACCAGTAACAGTGCTGTTTTGGAGTCTTAGGGAAAAAGAAAAAGGATTAAATGAGCCCATGCTTGTAAGGTACTTAGCACAAAGCCTTCTACATGGTAAGTACACAAGAGATGTAAACCACTATTATTAAATAAGATCTCCAAGGTTTCCTCTAGTTATAAAATTGCTTAGCTACCGGTTCTCCTCACAATTTGGAGTCTTTTAAAAAATGGCAACTGACTTAATTTTATGCAAAAAATAATGTAGGGTTGGCATGATGCCATCCTTCTATAAAAATGTAGAATTAGTACTGAGGAAAAAGAAAATAAACCACACTTCTAAATTTCTATGTGTATTTAGGATACAGTTCAACATGTTGAACTGTTAAAATAATTTCAGAACAAAGGTAAGTCTATATGCATCCAGAATCACAGTCAGACTAAGTGCCAATACCCCCCAATTGCTCGTGATCACCAAAGTACCCATCCACCTACTCAAGAAATCCATATTGGAGGCCTATTGTGTTCCACCGCACTGAGCTAGAAGCTGGACATACAAAGCTAAAAAGAGGTGTAGATACTGCCCTTGTTGTGCTCTAATGCAGAGAGAAGACTTACCTGAGGACACAGGGAGCCTGTATCACATGTCAAGGCTATATCTTAGGAAAAATGCAATTTACAGTGCAAAGACTTATAATGGGAAATTATTTCCATAAGAATTATTGTAAAAAATCTAGACACATTCGCAGAGCCTTACCACTCAACACTTTTATCCATTAACACTGACCTACACACATTTTAAAAACACTTAAAAGGCATTATGTAAATACTGAAGGAATAATAAGAGGCCATGAGCAATCATTTGTACCTTAAAATGTTGACCTTTGGCTTGATGGAGGAATTATAGGGATACAGTAAGATATTGCACAAAATACCATGGCCACAAAGAGTGTATCCTTCAGTGAGAGGAGTGATGAAGGGCAGGAGGAGGGAGGAGAGTAAGAATTGTCCAGAGCCATCTCTTTCACCTCTACATCTGCATCAACTGCACATCTGTACTGAGATGCAGATGGGGTAAGAAGGAGCAGTTTAGTGAAGGGCCAAGAGAAGGTCCTGTCTCCTTTATCTCCTCCTTAAAGAAAATAAAGAATCTACTTTATATCCTTCTTAAAGAAAAAAGCATCTACTGCTTTTTATCCCCAATTTTAGAGTTGCGTGTTAGAAATCTTCCAAAGTTTGTACTGAGATGGGTGATGGGAAGAGGCATATGGGGTAAAGTCTCTGACGAATTTGGAGAGCTGGGCCTCACTCTCAGCTGTTCCCAACATATATAGGCAATTTCTCAAGAGAAATGTCTTTCTGGTGTATCAAATTCTCTTTTATTTCACAGTCACAAAAGCTAATACGACCAGAGATACACAGAGAGGAGCCTACTGAGCCTATTGTTCATCTCCTCCTGGTTTCAAAAGCTGGGTTAAACACCCTAATTTCTGTGCTTTAGTGTCTAACATGAGTGACCCCTTGTGTTTTGGTGCCTGTAATTGATTTTACATTATGCCAGCTGAGATAGTATGATCTAAGCATGTGGTTGATTAGTTTGAAGCTACACCCTAGGGGCAGTCAGTCTCTCTGATTGGGAATATGTTCCAGAAATGGCCAGTTTGCATTTATTCATAAGACCACACTCCAGATGAATTTAATCACAACTGCTTCAACTGTATTTATCCTTGACCAATACCAGAGGTCTCATTAATTAGTATACTAAACGTTAGAAGTGGGTTTTCACTAGCAAAATGACTGGTGCTCAAGATTTGTAAATTGGCTAAAATATTTTAGAGACTTCAATATTACATGAAGAAGTCATACAACTCCAGCGAGGCTTTTATCCTCCAACTTTCAAAGTGATGCCTGTGGCTTGATTCTAACATGGTCCTATCTCCATCTTCTAAGTTAGATGATTCTGGTTGACTGAGGATTCTAGGAAGCTAACTGAATCCTTCCTCAAGAATGTTGTGTTTATCTCAAGAGAATTTGTCATGCAAAGAATGGTCGGAACACATTGAAGAAGAGAGAGCAGGGAATGTCATCAAGCATAGAGATTATTTGACTGATTTGTGCCAGTTTGCTGATAAATATTTATCTAATAAATGTTTGTTTGTGGGACAGAATTTAGTACTCGACTTACTTTTATTATGGCAAGGTTTGGGGGCGGTAGTTTATGCTTACCTACCTCTAACTATTAAAAAATTACTGACTGAACAACTACTATGTGCCTTCTTGGAACTTGGATTCTATTAAAGAAACCTAGTAGTTTGTACTTAACCAAACTGGCCTAGATTTACACTGTCATACTACATCCTCCCAAGCCCCAGATAGACACATCCCGGTAGAGGGTTTGTTTAGACACCAATGGTTATCATAAAATACATCCTCTGTTTCCTCTCTTCCTGGATTTTATCAGAAGAATAATTTCTATGAGACAAACACAAAAACACCCTTGCAGTTTGAGAGAGCATTCATATTTTAAGGTTTTTAGGCTTTTTCCAAATACCTCTTGGGAAGATCTTGCTTTCACGCTTATGTTCCGATCACCTGCCTTCCCTCTCTCCCAGTGAGAGCTGCTACCCAATGATACAACTGTGTAATGCAGTGATAGCAAAATATGTTGCATATATGTTAACAGTATCTCAATAAAAGTTCTTAAAAATATGTTGCATATAAGTGAATGATGTGCTGCAAAAGGGACACAGGAAGGGTCAGTTCACAAAGCAACTCAACAAAGTGAGTATTGTGAAAAAGATATAGAAAAATCATGGGTATTTAGAGGAGGCAGTCATTGCCTTGAGTTGAGGGTGATTGAGGAGTGGCTTAATGAAGTAGCTGGCATTTGAGCTGGTCCTTAAAGAGGGGCTAGGATTTGGATACACACCTACATTTATTCTCCCTTAGGAAAAATAAAGGTAAGAGATACGGAGTTGTTAGTGTGATTTTTTTCTAAAGGACAATTCAAGACAGTCACATAAAAAATAGCGTGACTGCTCATTTCTCTATGGGGGAAAATCTCTTGTTAAAATCAAGATGTGGGGAGAAATATGGATGGGATTATAATGCACTTGTTAAGGTTAGTGAACATAAGATGAGGCCGACAAAAAAAAAATTAGGTAATGTGGGGGGAAAAGCAACTAAAGAGCATGAGAAGGACTTTTAGTTGCATATTAGCATGGGGGGGTATTTTTGAAAAAATGAGATTTGCTAATAAATAAGGAGGGGTGAAATTAACAAAGCTTTTGTAAATGGCTGAGGAATTACATGCCTTTTTTTGTTCACCTCTAAGGCAACCACTCAAAACAAAAAATGTGTAAGACTAAGAAAAATTGCAAAAGGGGTATAGTAATAAGGCTCTTTCACTGACTTTGTAGGAGTGTAAATTGGTAAAAACCTTTTGCAGAGAGAAATTTGGTAGTGTATCAGTCAGTAACAGTAACGAACAGTCCAAATCATGGTGGCTTAAAACAACAAATGTTTACTTCTCATTCATTCTGTGTGTTCACCGTGGGTCAGCCGAGGCTCTGTCCCACATTGTCCTCACTACAGGACTCAGACTGGTGGAGCAGCCACTATCTGGAATATTGCTGGTCACTGTGGCAGAAGATAAAGAAGGCTCTGCAAGGCTTCAAACTGGCAATAAAGTGGTGATGACATATGTCCCTTGTACTCACAGCTTACTGATCAAGTCACATAACCTCTCTACTGGCTAAGGGACCAGGAGGTGCAGCCCCATGAGGCCTTGGAAGGCAGAAAGCTGGAAATATTCTGGGAGCTGAACAGATGACTGCCTTGGGTCATAACTGTTAAAATTAAAAATGGACACAACAATTCCATTTTTGAGACTCTACCCTAAAAAAAACACTCCTGTAAAAACTCAAACCTGTGTGTTCAAGCATGTTCCTTCCATCACTGAAAACCTAATTTGAAAGTCTAAATAACCATCAATAGTGGAATGATTAAGCATATAATAGACTATCAATGCATTGGTATTCTATAATGTTATTCAGAAGATAGATAGATGTCCCAGGTAAACTAAGTGACCAATTTTTTGAAGCTTATGCACATAGAATGATACCATTTGTGTTAAAAATTAGACATTACGTTAAAAAATTATGACTATATTTGCAGAGGAACGATAATGTAAGACTGCTACTGCTAATAATACTAAAATAGCTCCTGTTTCTTAAGCATTTACTATGGTCAGGCACTGTACTATGTGTTAAGTGCTTCATAAACATGATTCACATCTGTGGTAATAGGAATTATCACTCCCATTTTACAGACGAAGACCCTAAGGCTCAGAGAAATTAAGTGACTTGTCCAAGTTCATAAAGATAAGCAGTTCTGCAGCTAGAGCCCCAGTCTGTCTGAGAACAATGGCTGGCCTGTGGGGTTGGGATTTACTGGTGGGATGGAGAAGGGGAAAATTTTACAGTCTATTTTACTAAGTTTAATGAGCTTGCATTTGTTTTTCTTACAACAAGCTGGTCTTCCTTTTGCAAAAATAATGTAAAAATACACCTTTTTGAAAAAAACATTAAGTGATGCAAACAAAGGGAAAAAATAGAAAATTGTGTAGACAGGATGGAGATAGCCATGTATATATAAATAGAAGTTGAGGATCCTTGGGGGAAAAAAATCTACAAGTGCACCAAACACCCATCCAAGTATTTGAGTTACAGTGCAAGTGGGAAGGAAATCTTATATCAAACTGACTGAATGTTTAAAACAAAGACAGGGTGAGGAGCCTGGTGAGATGCTGGGAGTAGGATGGGCTGGCAAATGGAGGCTAAGTTTCTGACAGTCTCCTGGAGAAAACTGTGAAGGCCATCTTGACAATTCTGCAAACACTGAGGACGATGGATTTCTGAAAATAAGCAGCAGGATTCATAGGAAATAAGTCATGTTGGACAATTTGACAGCCCTTTAAAAATGGAATTATTAGGTTAGTGAATAAAAGAGCCATTACGATCCTTTGCATTTGGAGCTCAGCAGGACTGTCTCAAGAACCCCTCCCATATAATTTTTTCAAATGGGCTCCTGCTGGGGACACAGGCATGGATTCAGAGACAGATAGAAGATAGTTATTTACACACTCAAGGATGCAAAAGGTACATGTGCAAGGATGTTCATCACAGCCCTGTGTGTAATAGGGAAAAACTGGAAATTATCTAAATGTCACCAGTTGGGGATCTGTTCAGAGTATTTTGGAGTACCCGTGGAATGGACTACTATGTAGCTGTTTAAATAAGCGGTTGACAATCTATGGACCATGGACCAAATCTGCCTCATGAATTAAGGAAAATTTTTATAGGTTTAAATGGTTAAAAAGTCAAAGAAGAAAAATATCTCAGAACACATGGAAGTCATATGAAATTCAAATCACTGTGTTCGTAAACAAAGTTTTTTTGGAACACAACAAATCAATGTATTGTCGCTGGTTGCTTTCAACCCTACCATGCAGAGTTGAGTACAGCAGTTTCAGCAGGGCCTCTGTAGACTGAAAAGCTTAAAATACTTACTATCAAGCCCTTTACAAAAAAAGTTTACTGATGCCTGTTCTAGAATAGATCACTAAATAGGATTCTTAAAAACAGCAGATTCATTTTAATCCTCTGTCCTTCCTAAAGTGCCTGTGCTTTCCTTTCTATCGTAGATTTTTTTTCTTGGCATTCTTTGACCTGGTTTATTTTTTATTTGTTTTGTTTTGTGTTTTCATTTATTTCTGTCTCTGTCTGCAGATCATTCCTATTCCAAAAGCAAAAAAAGTTAGTTTTTTCGTATTAGTCCAATAATATCTAATTGTTACTTAAAAAAAAAAATCAACCAGTATGCAAGTGTATAAGATATTGATGTCAGTTTCTGCCAGTGGAATGGAAACTCCCCTACAACAGTGACCATATTCTCATTACACCCCCCTGCAGGTAGCACAGGGCCTGGCACATAATAAGCCCTTGATAAAGACTTTTTTGATGAATTACTGTATGAATGAATGAATTATAGCTTTATATGTATATAAATGGGATCACATGCAGCATATTGTCTGCAGTGTGCTTTTTTTCTACACGATAGTATGCAGGGTTTATCAACACACCGAGATTATATTGGATGTGCAATGAGAGAGCACATTTCCCTTTCTCCTTGGCAACAGAATATAGACCCCTCTGCACAGGAGCTGAGGCCCTTGTAGCAACTTGCCTCTGCATGGCTCAGAGGTAGCCTCAGGCAGGCAGAGTGGATCACAGTCATGAAGCATTTAGTTAATCTGTTTTGGGGGCGACCACAGGCAGGGACCCAGGAGAACTGGCATGGGGCATTTCCTGGGCCCTCTTACTTAGGAGAGTAATTGTATTTTTGTGCTATGAGCACAAACCTTGTTGCTCTCCTCCTTGCTCATCTTCCATTTTTATTTCTATTTTCTGACTTGCTACTCTGCCCTCCCTTTCAATCCTTTGCTTTTTCCTAAGATGCTGTGCATGGAGGTGAGTTAGTAGCACTGCATTCCAATTGAATGGTACTGTGCGTCATGTCTTTTCAGACTTAGATTTACGGCTTATGCTGGGCAAGTTTGATTATCTCTATTTCATAGATAAGTAAACTGAGAAGTTGAATAACTTGCTCAAGCGGGAAGTCTGGCTCCCACAGCAGTGCTCTAATCACTTTGCTAGGCTGCCTCTCCAGCACCCACATCTTCTATCTCCTGTTTCAATGCTGTTCCCTGCTAGGTGGGTAGGGCTTCACTGGCTTCTGTGTCCCCAGTGCCCAGCATAGAAACTATACCCAGAAACAGACCTTATGATGCTTCCCCAATGTTCCACGTGCACCTATTTTATAAACTCTTTCATACAATGCTGGGGTGAAAGGGGGCATACTTGGTTCGACCATTTTTTGGATGGTAACTTAATAATATGGAATCAAATGCATTGGGCAAAAACAATTTTACTTCTAGGAATTTGTCCTAAGGAAATAACCACAGGTGTTAACGATGTTCATTGCAGTGTTATGTACAAAGAAGGAAAATGGCAACAGTCTAAATAACTAAAAATAAAGACTTGGTTAATTATGATACATTGATTATATATAATGATACATTTTTATGAGGGAACATTATGCAGGCAGGAAAAAACCCCATACTTAATGGACAAGTGGAGAGAAGATAGGAATGTGACTCTAGAGGTATATACAGAAAGCTTCAACTGTGTTTGTGACGATTAATTTCTTACGCTGGCTGGTGTGTACAGGGTGTTCATCGTATTGTTCCCCATACTCCTTCAAATATCTGAAATGTTTCATAATTAACTGAAAAAATAAATCTTAAAAATTGTGTTTAGAATTTGCAATGATATGGAATAATGATCATAAAATAATATGTTTAAACAAACAGGTTGTAATAAGTAATACTAACATAATCCCAATGTTATAAACCAGTGGGCATGTCTGGTTACAAGAGAAACGTACTAAACTTTTAATTGTGTCTGTCTTTGGGCAGTGTGATTACAGGAAATTTCTATTTCTACAACGAAACAGCATTCTTTTTGTAAAAGAAGTAAAAGCAATACTTTTACATTTGTGAGTTCTAACTCATGGCTATTTTCTACTTTATGTCTAGCTTCCTAAGCAAGAAACTCCAGCGCGATTTCCAATTTGTCTTTGTCTTTGTATTTGCCGTCCAGTTTTTGCTAGATTTTACTATTGTTTTTTTTCACATTCCTCAATCTTTTTCTTTGTCTGTAGTCATTCATTCTCTGTAAGGTTTTAGGTTTGATTTTTGTTATCCATCGAAAGCAGAGGATATTTGGGTTAACCAAGCTGTGGTCCAGGGGTCTGGAAGACCCCTGTGTTTTCTTTTAAGCATTCTGAGATTCACTTTTAAGCTTCTTGAGGACAGAGATCATAGGGTCTGGCAATAAACTACTTGTGAGAAGTTGAGGATGGTGATAAGCTGCAAACTGACTTCATAATCTCACACGGGTGAGGCATGTTGGGGTACTCACTAGTTCCTCTCGTCACATCAGAAAGGCCATTAAATGTCAATGAACTAGTGTGACTCTCTAGGGTGTGAATGCATTAACAAGAGGGGTGTGCACACGGGATGAGTGTGAGGAGGTGACCCTGACCTGTCTTCTCTGAGTCTTCTCTCTGTGATTCATGCTGATGGAGACCGTGCCTGAAGTACTGGACGGCCATACGGGGCTAATGACCTTGGCCTCCTAGGAAGGTGTTCTTGCTTCTTAAAAAACTCACAACTGGAAGAAAAGCATCAGGTGACAGGGAAGCTAGTCATTCCCACAAAATGAAATGCTTTCCTGAAGAGAGAGAAGCAGCAGAAGTCAAGTTCATTTGGAAAGTTTTAGCATATGTTCTGAATTTGAAAATATTGTGCAGCAGGAAGGCAAGGAAACAAGACTTTGCCGCATAGCTTAGGAAATGTGTGGGAAAGTGTAGCAGGAGGATTCAATTATAAGAGCTTCCTGTCCTTCCCTTATGCCTGTATCACTTTTCCTCCTAGACCAGAAAGAGTAGTTCAGAAAGTTGCAGATGAATAGATGAACAACCTCATCAAATAATCTTTATAGGGGGCAATCTATTGCTTTCCGTGTGTATTACTCAAGATTTTTGTGGTTGCAAGCAACAGAAACCCAATTCAAAAACAACAAGCAAAACCACAAAGGGCTTTAGTGGCTGGTATAGTTGAAAACCCCAGTGGGTAGTGCTACCTCAGTCATAGCTGGATTCAGTGGTTCCCACACTGATATCAGGAATCTGTCTTCCTCAGTCTTGTGGCTCTGCTTTCCTCCAAGTTGATTTGATTCTTAAATCAGTTCTCCCTTAATGATGGAAAAAAATGGCCTGGATATAACTAGCTTAACAAACACAGCTGAAAGCACTGTCCTCCCAATGGCTCTAGCACAAGCCTGGTTCTGAGTGTCACTGGTCTGGCTCATGCCATATATTTATCTCGGATCCACCGCTCTGGCCAGGGAATGCCCTAACTAGCCAGGCCTGGGTTCTGTTCCCATCCCTGGAGCTAAGGAGGTGGTGTTACCCCCACTGAACGTACACAGACTATGATGGGGAAATGGAGGCATACTGGGATGCCTCAGAGAAGGGGAATAATAAGGATGTCAGCCAGTCAAAAACCTTAGAGGTCCACAACGCACCAGAAGTTCATCATTCTGAAGATCAAGATAACTATCGCATCCAGGACTAGCTTGTTAACAACAGTGTATAACACCAAAGTACATAAGATTGCCTTAGCTGGGGAAAAAAGGGTCACAGTCCTTATTTTTTTCTGCTACAGTTTGTTCTACAACGACTAACTCTTTAGCCAGAAATCTGTGACCAAGTGCTCATTACCATAGAAACTTCCTTTAAGGGAACAATTAGCATCTATTGTTATCATTGGAATGTCATCGTTTCATCAGGAGTTGCTAATGATGTTACTCTTTTGGTTTCCCATGTTTTCCTATGGATCTTCACATTGCAATCAGTTCCTTGAGGTCATGGCCTACATCAACACACTACCAGGCAGCTAATTAGTGGCTTGTCAGATGTCCACTTGATTCTAACAACTGTTCCTCTACTTTTAGGATAATAGAAGCTCATGAGGTGCACAAACAAAGAAAAGCTAGTGAGAGTAATTGTGAGTTTGCCAGCCTAAGAACAGCATTTTGGAGCTCTTACTTAATAGTGAACAGGGGGGAAAAAGATCCTTACCATATACATAGACTATAAAAGAAAAAGATTAAAATATTGTGGGGCTTCCCTGGTGGCACAGTGGTTAAGAATCCGCCTGCCAATGCTGGGGACACAGGTTCAAAATCTGCTCCAGGAAGATCCCACATGCCTCAGAACTACTAAGCCCGTGCGCCACAACTACTGAGCCTGTGCTCTAGAGCCCGCGAGTCACAGCTACTGAGCCTGAGTGCCACAACTACTGAAGCCTGTGTGCCTAGAGACCGTGCTCCGCAATAAGAGAAGCCATCGCAACGAGAAGCCCATGCACCACAACGAAGAGCAGTCCCCCACTCACCGCAACTAGAGAAAGCCCGCGTGCAGCACAAAGACCCAACGCAGCTAATAAAATAAATTAAATAAATAAATTTGTTAAAAAAATTGTCAACGCTGGGTCTCCTTTTGTTTTTGAAGAGATTTGCCAAGTTTACACATGTGAGACTGATGGCCAGAGATAGCTAGTACTAGTAACATGCCCTTTCCCAAAGTGGCCAAGTAGTAAGGTATTGAAAATTAAGGGCTGTGTTTCTCAAAGGCTGGTCTTTGGATCTCTTGCCAGAGGTATCATGGAGTATTGCTTTGGTTGCAAGCATCAGAAACTGACTAGCTAACTTGAACAGAAAGGTATTTGTTGAAAAGATATTTGGGCAAGTAGGATGAGGGACAATAGGTACCAAGGAAACTCTTGGGCCAAGAAGCAACAAGCACACGATTGCCTGATGACTGGAACAAGACATTGTTCGTTGTTGAGCTGCATCATTTCCATGTTATTCTTCACTGAAAATTCAAAGTCTTGGGAGAGGCCACATGATTGGCTAACCTCAGTTTACCTAAAAATTCTTTGGCAAAAACAACTGATGGGAAAAGGGGTTTGGCTTCTATGGAAATGAGTGTCTGGATTTGGCTTCCCACCAGGACCAAGCCCAGCAGAGGAGAAGCAATTCTCTCAAATAAAATTGGACTGATTTCAGCTCAGGAAATGGATAGTGGGCAACTACAAAGTGACACCTCCCTACCCAGGAAGCTTGTTGAAAATACTGATGCTCAGTTTAAAACCCATCTTATTGAATGAGAATCTCAGAATGTGAAGCCCTGGCTTTTTTTTTTTTTTTTTTAATTGGCTGCGTTGGGTCTTTGTTGCTGCACACGGGCTTTCTCTAGTTGCTGTGAGCAGGGGCTACTCTTCATTGTGGTGCGTGGGCCCCTCATTGTAGTGGCTTCTCTTGTGGAGCATGGGCCCTAGGTGCGTGGGCTTCAATAGTTGTGGCACATGGGCTCAATAGTTGTGGCTCACGGGCTCCAGAGCATAGGCTCAATAGTTGTGGCGCATGGGCTTAGTTGCTCCGTGGCATGTGGAATCTTCCCAGAGCAGGGCTCGAACCCATGTCCCCTGCATGGGCAGGCGGATTCTTTACCACTGCGCCACCTAGGAAGTCCAAAAGCCCTGGCTTTTTTGTTTTTAATAAGCTCCCCAGGTGAGACTTATGTAGATGGAAAATGGAAAACCACTGAACATTGTGGGGAGGGGTATACACATCTGAAAAAACTGTAGCAATTTCTGAAATATGAACTTGAATGAGTAGGCAGAAAAGACTGATGCAGCTAGTAACCAAACTTCCAAATATGGGTTTCCCCTTCCCTCCAGAAGTTACTAGAGAGCATGAAGGACCTATTCTTGGCAAACATTTAAGGATTGCAGACATTCCTTGAATATTTGGCATGCAATGCGTGCAATCAATCCATGACATTATAGAATAGACTCATTGAGGGTTAGGCTTGGAAGGGGAGGTCGTACTCATTTACTATTCACTTATGTTCACAACATCCATATTCAGTCATTGAAAAGGCAGTTAAATGGTTAGGAGCTTGGGTTCTGAAATCAGTCAGAACTGGGTTCAAATTCTATTCAATTACTAGTTTGGTGATCGTGGACAAGTTACTTAATATCTCTGTTTCACTTTCCTCATGTGTTAAATGAGACTTGGAAAACCAACCTCACATGGTTGTTCTGAGAATGAAAATGAGATAACGAATGTGAAATTCTTAGCATAGTTCCTGACATGAGGGCTCTGCTAATTTAATAGTAGTTATTACGAGTCAATAACTAATACCAGGTATTTATGGATTTCTTACAGGGATGACCAAGAGAAGATATCCACTCTCAAAGAGTTTAGTGAAGAAAAGAGAAGGTCACCTTGTGGTCTGTAAAGATCTCATCAGAAAAGAGAAGGTCACCTTGTGGTCTGTAAAGATCCCATCAGAATGTCTCATTGGTCTCCCTGCTTCTTCTTTCCCTTCACTGGACCCTTCAGGGTCCTGGCATCAGGTCCATGAGCTTCTCCCAGCTCCAGTCTGGTGGTAATGGCATGCTATTCCTGTGTGCTGTGTGAGGGAGCTTTTCGTTTCTTCATATTCACCAGCGGGGAACACCTCTGAAAGTCAGAGCTTTCTGGTTTCCACATTGCCATCTTTTCTAAAAATCTACTCATTTTACTCAGTTTGAGCAAAGACTATATCCCACCAAAACCGACCAGGAGAGAAAAGAAAAGGGTGAGGAGGTGAGACTATTACATTAGAACTCAGACACTTGAAAGGTATCCTCTACCTGTGCAGCATTAAAGAATTTACTAGTCAGTTGTGACAGGAATCGTTACTAGCCAATAAATACAATACTGAAGAGAAAATTGATACTATATGTTGGAGAGGACGTGGAGTACCTAGAACTCACATACAGTGTTGGTGGGGATGTAAAGTGGTACAACTTTGGAAAGCAGTTTGGCAGCTTCTTAAAAAGATAAACATACAACTACATTATGGTTCAGCTGGTGTACTCCCAGGTATCTGGTCAAGAGAAATGAAAGCATATGTCCATACAAACACTTACAGGAATGTTTACCATGGATTTATTTATAACAGCTCAAAACCAGAAATAACCCAAGTGTCCGTTAACAGATGAACAGCTAAACAATTGTGTTATATCTATACAATGTAATACTATTCAGCAATGAAAAGGAGTGAGCTATGGACACACAATGTGGATGGATTTCAAAGTAACTATGTGAGTGAAAGAAGCCAGCCAAAATGAGTACATACTGTATGATTCCATTCATATAAAATTGTCAAAAATGCAAACTTGTGGTGATAGAGAGCTGATCAGTGCTTGCCTGGGAATGGAGGTATTGGGATGGATAAAGAGGCAAAAGGAAAATTTTGAGGGTAATGAAAATACGTATCATTGCTGTGGTGTTGGTTTCAGAGGTAAATACATATGTCAAAATGAATCAAATTGTGCAGGTTAAATATATGATTTAGTGTATTTCAATTACACCTCAATAAGGTTATTGTTTTTAATGAAAAAGAACATTGGATTAGATATCAGAAGACAAGGGTGCCAGTCCTGGCTCTTATGCAAGGTCCGTGTGTGCCCTTGGATAATTCTTTTTTACTTCTCTGTGTCTTCATTCTTTCATTTTTAAATTGAAAGTGATAGATTCGTTTATGTCTAAGGTCTTACCTGGCGGAAAAATTCTCATTGTTGAATGGCCTTTTAGTCAATAGATTAATCCATCACGGTATCAGTTTCTTCAATTGATCTTCTAACTCTATGTTAATTTTTTAATCAATTTACTGAATTCTCAGATTTCAAACACAGCAGACCAATAGAATGAACTTTTTCAAGCTTTGAAAAGAGATCGATATAAGTCTAAAGTCTTCATGCTAAGTCTGTTATCAGTACATGCAGATTTAAAAGAAATTCTCAGATGAAGGATGTAGGTTAGCAATGATTCTCGAGGGTGAGACTCACAATAGAAATATGATCACGTTTCCTTAACACCAGCTTAAGAGATTATAGAGTTTGGGGACCAGCTCACACACTGTCTCCACTATGAAATCTTCCTGGTACTCTTCTGTGCGACTAATATCTCTCCCCTGGAATCCAGAAGTACTTTGTCCCCATTCTTATTGTACTAGTGTGATCTTGGGGAGATTATAAACTTCTCCGTGCTTCTCATCTATAACATGGTGTAATAACAAAACTACTGTGAGGGTTAAAGGAAATATTGCATGCAAATTATTTCAGAGTAGTTCTTGGCACAATTAGTTTCCCAAATAAATGTTAGTTGCAATTTTTCTAATTAATAATATCACTGCATAATATAATTATTTAATACATGTGTCATCTCCTTGAGGGAGCAGGAACTGCTGCAGATTCATCATTGCGTCCCCTAGGCTGAGCACACAGTAGGTGTTCAATGAATGCTTTTTGGATGAAGGCATAAATGATGACTAATAGCAAATATGGGGACTCAGGATGTTGATTTCTTCATTGGACACACAGCCTCTGTACGAATCTCGCTGACTGACTGCAAAGGAAATGTCACCAACTGTCAGAGACACAGCAACACATTGCTCAAGCATATGTGCCAGGGAAGCCAGAAACTTGTTATTGTATGTGTGAGAAACGCACAGCCAACACAGCCAAAGCAATGCTCCTGGACTCTTCACTGGACTCCGGCAATGTATTTAAATTCATTTCATCCTCTTGTGAGTTTACAAGATCCTTCATCACTGTGTCCCTTGGTGGCAAAGTCGTGGGGCAGAATTATGACCCCAGCTTGGTGGTGTTCCTCCCTCTGTGTCTTCTCACTTGTTCTCCAAGGGGCTTTTTCTTCCCACAGGCTTGAATCACCCACTTTGGAAGCTGCAGTAATACTCAGAGAAAGAGGTTTCTGGCTCAAAGATTTTAGAAGCATGTTTTCAGGTGAGTTTCTCTGCTCCCCAGAACTTGATAAGCCTCTGGCTAAGGAAGAGGGGAAAAGGCTCCACTCAGACAGGAAGTTGTCTCTGTCCTAAGGTCATTTTGGGTGCCATGCAGAGGAAACCACCAACTGCCAGTGGCCAGCCCATCTGCCACCATGTCCAGCTTGAAGTGACAGCAGTCAATGCCCTGGAGATTCTGGCTGATTCTATTCACAAACATCTGCCAATCCATTGCATAGGGGCAACCTCCATGTTTCTGCTCTACCAGTCCCTTCAAACACTCAAACAAAGGGTGTGAGGCAGGGACCCCATTATGGGCTGATGGTGGTACATCCATAAAGCCTTGATCAAGATGGAAGAGCATAGAACCTGCTGGAATTTACCTTATGAGCCACAGCACCCACGGACACAGCATCTTCTTCTTCTTCCTTCTTTTTTTTTTTTTGGCTGCTTTGGGTCTTCATTGCTGCACGCAGGCTTTTCTCTAGTTGTGGTGAGTGGGGGCTATGCTTCATTGCCATGTAGGGGCTTTTCATTGTGGTGGCTTCTCTTGTTGCAGAGCACAGGCTCTAGGTGTGCGGGCTTCCGTAGTTGTGGCGCACGGGCTTGGTTGCTTTGGGGCATGTGAGATCTTCTTGGACCAGGGATTGAACCCATGTCCCCTGCATTGGCAGGCAGATTCTTAACCACTGCACCACCAGGGAAGTCCCAGCATCTTCTTTTTCAGTAGGGAGAAGAGTTCTAGAATCAGACTGCAGAGTTATAGTCCTAATTCTGTCCTAACCCTACCAATTTCTAGCTGCATGACTTGGATACATTTCTCAACCAATTTTGTCATCTTTTGATGACAATTAATATTCTTGAGCTGTAAGCAACAGAAAGTGACTCTAACTTAAGCAAAAATATTTTATTAGGAGGATATTAGGAACGCATGGATTTAAAGGCAGCACACATAGGACATTAGAAAGAAGGAAGCCCAAATGATCTTCCTGTCAGAGGAGTCTGGTCTGAGTGCAGCCTCTTTCAGTCTCATTCTCTCTCTGTCCAACATTCAGATACCCTAGAGGGAGTACTTGCTTGGTTTAGAAGCCTGCATTACATCTTGACATCTGGCTGGGGAGGGTGGTGCCTTTGTCTAACAGTTCCAACTAGACAGTGTCTCTGGGAAGAATAATTTCTCAAGGGAAACAGTGGCTGTTAAGAATTGTGGATTCTGGGCAGTCCTCAAACAAGAAATGCCCATTATATTACTATCTTATACGATTTGGGGGAACATTAAAACGTGGTAATGCATGTAGCACAGTGCTTGGAATGAGAGTATTCACTTGATAAAGGTCAGCTGTTATCAACCACTTAGAGTATAAGCACCATGAGGCCAGATATAGTGTCTTTGCGAGTCTCCACGGCTGGGCAATATTTGTGAGTCACTAAATAGTTGATGAATGAGTGACTATCAGTATGTAATCAATGTGTTTTATTGTATGTTTATAAAGTACATGGTATATCGAAAACCAGAGGCAAAATGTGAAAAGTGGGATTTGCCATTTCTCCTTTTTTGTTTTAATGGTCAGGAAAGGTTTAAGCTAAAAGGTCCATAACCTTGACTCCTGAAGTAAATTCCACAATGATAATTTTTGGCTGTTTTGACATCAATGCTTCTAATTATCCCTGGGAGCATCTGGCTGGTCACTGCAGATGGTGATGTGCTGTGCTGATTTAGTGACCTCTCGGTGAGTCACTTCCTAGAATAAGATAGAGTCTGTTAAGGGATCTTGGCACCTTATCCTTTGTTCAAGTTGTTACTGTTTTTACTATAAGCACGTCTGGCCATGGTTGATATGTTTATTCTTTCTGAGGGACCTAACCTTTGTGATATTTAGGTACTTGGGTTGTGATCTTTAATAATATTTAGTTGTTGAGCTTGTGCATGCGTTCATCAAACAAATATTTATTGAGTGTCTGTTTTGTGCTGCGGAGAGTGCTAGGAGCCAGAGTCACGTGGTCAACAAAAGTAAACACACTCATGGTACTTCCCGGGTGGTCCAGCGGTAAAGAATCTGCCTTGCAATGCAGGGGATGTGGGTCTGATCCCTGGTCGGGGAACTAAGATCCCATGTGCCTCGGCACAAGTAAACTTGAGCACCACAACTAGTGAGCTCGCGCGCCCCAACTAGAGAGCCTGTGTGCTGCAAATTTCAGGGCCCACATGCCCTGGAGCCTGCAAGCCACAACTAGAGAAGAGAAAAACCCAAGCGCCACAACTAGAGAGAAGCCCGCGTGCCACAACAAAAGATCCCTCAGGTCTCCGTGGAATTAAGCATTTGGGGGTGGAGACTGACTTGTATCAAATACCCACAAATATATGTAAAACCATCAGTGATGAGTGTTGTTATTATGGAGAGGTAAGTGTTATTTACAAAAGGCCTTGTCCAGACATCAGGAAATGTGACATCTGAGCTGAGAGCTAATGGATAAGTTGGCACTAGCTAGGCAAAAAAGAGTGAAGAGATTTCCATGAACTGAAAGCGCACATGCTCTGAGGCCAGAAAGAACTTGGTGAAGACACGTTGAGGAAAGGCTAGTGTGGCTGCAGAGCTGGGTTGGGTGTCAGATCACACAGGGTCTTTCAAGTCATGTCAAGGAGTGGTCAGCAATGGATTTTAATCATAGACGTGACCGAACACCACCTGTGTTTAGAAGACTACTGAAGCGGTGTTGCAAAAGGGATTGGAGGGGGCTGAAGTGATGGCAACACTCCAGTACGTTAATTGTGACTCCAAAGCCTGCAGAGAAACATCTTGGGTTGGTATGTGTAGCAGATGACAACTGTGGTGAGAACGGTTCCACCAGGCGTGCTGTCTCCCGTCCATTACCAGCATTTGCTAACTGACAACTCAAATACTCTTTAATGCTGGCCTCTACAGAGCCCTCATTAGCAATTAGAATTCTACATCATCTCTCAAATAGATCACAGTGACTCCCATAAAAAGAAATGTGGAAGAAAAAAAGACATAAAACAGATGATACTTTAATTATCTCTGCCCTGGCTAGATTTTATTCTTCCCATGTTCATTAAAAAAAAATAGTTGTAACCTTTCTACAAATCTTCCCTTTAGTTATTTTTCATTTGTTTACTCGTCCAACAGTTTTATGTTTACTATGTCCACTCTTGCTCAAGGTATTGGTGAATCCAAGAGGAATAAAAGAGTCTCTTCCCTCTTTCAGAGAGAACACATTCTGACAGGAGGTAGGGATCCAAATGTAAACAATGAACTAATACACTGTGATGGGTTCTATGATAAATATATGTATAAAGTGATGTGTGAGTCTTAGAAAAGTTGTGGTGACTACTTCCACAGAAGTAAGGGAAGCTTTGCTGAGGGGGTAATTTTTGACCTGGTTATAATAGCTGATAGTTATCATTGAAGAAAAGGAAAATCTACTGTACTTGAGGAAGGAAAATATTTTAGGTAAAGTATTAAGTATGTAAGATACATTTGGTTAGTGGGTATATAAATATATCATGAATGCTTCAAATATATGCTGGGAAATATTTCGTATGTTACATTGGTCAGAATAGAATCTTCCAATCCTGTGTTTGTCCAGTCTGGTAGTCATCAGCCACAGATGGCTATTTACATTTACACTTAATTAAAATGTAAAAAATCAGTTTCTTGCTAACAGTAGCCACATTTCGAAAGCTCAGTGACCATATGTGGCTAGTGGGTACCATATTGGACAGTGTAGATACAAAATTTTCCATCACCAGAGCAAGTTCTATTGTAAAGTGTTGTACTAACGTAACTGGCTTTAGGAGAACATGAATTGATCAGAGTAGTTGTACGAAGACCTCAGTGAGGGACAGTAAGAGAAAGGGCTGCAGGGTATTTAGATTCTTGTGACCACAAGAGTGAGATGAGCCAGCTAGAGATAAAACAAGTGAAGCAGAGGATTTGACTGAGACATTTCTGATTGTCCTGGCTAGAGGGGTTTTCATTTCATATTAATGACACTATAAGGAGAAAGGCCATGTGCAAATGGATAAACAGGAATTGTGGGTGGGCTGGCTACATTGTGGAGGAAAGTTGGGGAGAAATTGGGGAGGTGTGTGCTCCAGAGGAAGAAGGATGAAATGTCCAGGGAACGGTGGGGCTTTAAACAGGATGGTTGATCCAAGGCTTTGAGCTTGAGAACTTACCAGGTATTGCGGATCTGGTGTGACTCTGCTGATAAGGTGGTAGCTAGCGAAAATCAAGGAGGTGGCGGTAAACCCTGCTGTCTTGTCTGCTAACATGGCAGCCTCTGCGCAGAGGAAATCGAGCTGGGTGAGACAGCAGTCCTCTCTGGGTATTAGGTTGGGTAACTAAGCTTTGTCAGCTTGTTTCTCAATACTTCCCACCTTTTGCTACCAACAAAGAGGGTTCAAGTCTAAAACCAAAGGTGTCAAATTGGGTGGAAGAGAAAATCAACAGGGGGAAGAAAAAAGGACGGCTCGGAAGTACATTGAAGCAGCAGGGAAAAGATGTTCAAAAGCATGAAGCAGGAAAATGCATGGCATGCTTGGGAAAATATCCTGTGACTGAAACAAAAGGAATATGAAGTTTGTAGTGGTAACTGAGGCCAGACTGCCAAGGGTCTGCTGAAATGGCGTGATAATGGGAGGCACAGTGGAAAGATCCTGGTGTTTGGAGCCGGAGCTCCTCCACATACTGTTCTGTGAACTTGGGCAAGTTAGGTTATTTTATTATTTTATTTTATTTTATTTTATTTTATTTTATTTTATTTTATTTTTAGGTGCGTTGCATCTTAGTTGCAGGCACGCGGGATCTTCCTTGCGCCATGTGGGATCTTTCATGGCAGCGTGTGGATTCTTCATTGCAGCGAGAGGGCTTCTCTCTAGCTGTGATACGCGGGTTTTCTCTCTAGTTGTGGCACGTGGGCTTAGTTGCCCTGAGGCAGGTGGGATCTCAGTTTGATCCCTGATCAGGGATCAAACCAGCGTCCCCTGCATTGCAAGGCTGATTCTGGACCACCAGGGAAGTCCCAAGTTAGGTTATTTTTTCTGTTTCAATTTCCTCATAATTATACCCTGTAAGTAGGAGTTTCCTACTGAAATGAGTATCAACATTTTAATGACTATAATTTAGACATGCCAAAAAAATCACTTCTTTATTTTCCATGACTTACCTAAAAGTCTTGAGTGCCCATTCCCTCAGCCTTGCTTAGACATTTGGATAGATAGTCAGTTCTGATTCTCTCAGAGGGTTGCCTTTCTTCCTGTTCCTCCTAAGCTGGTGCCTGCGTGTATTGTCATGGACTGGTGCCTGGGCTGCACATCCACAAGGCTGGTCCTTCCAGGACTTTTTTGGGTTCATGAAGATATCCTTGGTCCCACTTGGTAATTATCATTGAATTTGAGAGATGGTACCACTTTGGTCTTATTTTCTTGGTTAGTTTTGTTTGGTGTGTTTTCCTCCCTTCCCATGCTGATGTGGGCCTTCCTGCTGCAGATCACCCGAATCTCAGCTACATCCTGCACCTGAGTCCACGCACTGGTTGTCCACTCCCGGCCTCTTCTAGAGAGTCAACTCTCATTGAACTGCTGACTCTCAACCTTGAATAGTTATCTTTTTGTACTCCTCATCAGGTACATGTGGAAACATCTGGATTCCTCCCATGCTGTCTCTGCCAAAAACATGCCATGCTTCCTTTTCCTCCACTGTTGCACATTTTTCAGAAGAACGCTGAAAATGATTTCTTTCCAGAATGACAAGAGGGAAGTAGGTACTGAATCCCTGAAACTTTCAGCTCCCGCCTAATGCTATTTGGCATTTGTACTGCCTTTCACCCAATCCATCCAAGCTCTTGACCCTGAAGGGAAGTTACCCTTGTGCCTGACTGCTGGCTTCCTTTCTTCTTTCACCACATTACCCCCAGATTCCCTTACCATGAAAATGCTCTCACTGCCTGTCTGGGCAGCTGGGAAACTTCCTTATGTCATATTGTGATTTCCAGGTTCCTCTAGCTTGTGGTAAAAATGTACATTCAGATCTTAAACCTTTACTTTTGATATGTTAGAAAGAGATTTTAGAATTGCTTTTTCTTTCTCAACTCCGTCTAGCTTCCAAAATCATTGTTTCCCTGGTGCGTCACGTCCTAAAGAGATGGTGATTAAAGGAAACACCAACAGATGAAGTTGGAGGATGTAAGAATCTTAAATGGCAAAGAATGTAAAAACAGACCACTAGCTAGAGCAGAATTTGTCACTGCATGCTCTCAGAGGGACGGCTTCTTAGGTCCCTCAAGTTCTTCATAAGAACCTATAGCAATGAATGCTACTATCTGTGCTGAATGAGCAGTCTCCCACATGTGAGATGCTCCTTTGCCATTCTAATTTTTTTCCTAACTCCTCTGACCTCTTTTTCTGCCCAACTTACCTGGAGATTCTGGCCCACCAGCTGTGCCATATATATTGGTGCAGTATGGTTCCAACTTCTTCCTTAGTGTTCATTGTAACCCAGCATGAAGCAAAAGTAAATTCCCAGAGGGACCTACCCATCAGCCTCTGAGGTCCACCTTTGTAGCACGAGACTCCAAACCCAAATTTTATGGTCATAGCTGGGCAATATATTTTATTGTTTTAGCACAGGGTTTCTCAACCTCAGCACTACTCGCATTTGGACTGGGCAATTCTTTGTTGGGGGCTGTCCTGTGCATTGTAACTTGTCGAGCAGCATCCCTGGTCTCCACTCACTAGATACCAGTCATCCCTTCTTAGTTGTGATGATCAAAAATGTCTTTAAACATTACCACATGTCCTCTGGGGGACAAATTATCCCTGGTTGAAAAGCAATGCTCTACTGCCTTATTCATGAAAAACTGAAGCCATTTACTAAACAGATGAAAAGCCACAGGACACATCATTTAAGAGAAATTAAAAAAAAATCTTTAATAATTTATAAAATATTTTAATTGTTATGCTATTAAATGAAATGTTTACAAAATGCCCAGCATATAGGTTTTCTAAATGGTTATTATAAGGATTTTGGACTTAATCCAGTAGGAAAGTGGTTTGCCACTAAAGATTTTGAAAACAGAGTCCTGACAATATCAGATTTATGTTTTAGAAAGGTATCTCTGATGGCACTGTGGAGGATTGATCCAAAGAGGTAAGGTGGATGACAGCAAGATTAGTCAGAGTTTAGAAAGAGAATTCTTATTTTCTGATAGAAGACTCTGGGCTGGAAATGTGTGTGTGTGTTTGTGTGTCTGTGTGTCTGTGTGTCTACACACAGATATATACACTGGCTGAAGCTGAGCTAATTAGCTGCAATCAAGGAGTCATTCAGACATTCTTCCTAGAAAGACTGGGAAGCCAATGGATGAATCTGCAGTTAGGTTTGGTTGCAAGACATTGTAGATTGTAATGTAAAAAGCCTTCTATTTTTAACCCCCTAGGTGGGCCAGACTCCAACCATAAATATTTCAAATGTGTTAATATTATAAAAATCTTTCTTGAAGATGACTTTCCGCAGATATAGCAACATCATTTACAATGCCCAGAAGTCTCCTCTTTGTTGGAATGAAGTAACTCATTACCAAAATAATTCTGAAAATTTCCAGGGAGAAATGATGGATTGTTTGTGTTCAGTTTTAGCACTGATAACCTCTTCTCTTTCGTAATTTATCTGCCTTCGCAGAACACCTGGCTCCTGAGCATCCCAAGACATGACTCCATCTCGCCGCCCTGCACATTTGGTGTATGTTGCATTCCAGTGGATGAGAAATGGCCATGGTTGCTGCAAAGGTGAATGTAGAACTTGAATGGCAGGTGGATCTGTAGTCTGTCTTGAGGAGAGGAAGCAGCAAGCTGCCGAATTCTGGAAGCAGCCCAGTTATGGGCTAAAACTTGTGCATGGTTTTGTTTCCATTTTGAACTGGTAACATTTATGACTAGCTGCTTATCAATCATCAGTGTTTCACAGACATAGCAATGGCATGCTCTCATTAACCTTTACAGGTGTGGTTTTCAATAAAGGACAATTCTGCACTTCCTTTCTCATTTTGTGTTAGGAAACTAGAGAAATTTTTTTTTCCCCTGGGCTCTCCCATGTCTCTCTCCAACCTACAATCTTTTTTACTTTCTCCTCAATAATTAGAAAAATGAGCTTTTATGATAAATTTGCTCTTAAATTAACTTGACCAACATTCCCCTACAGATTGCAATGTTAAATGTCTCCCTAAAAATCAATTAAGTCCTTGAAAAGTTTCAGTGTGCTGAAAGAAATGGTTTAAAGAAGAATCTCCAACATTTTCTTCCAGAGTTGGTTGTTTTTAGAACTCCCTCTTCTTTTACACTGAATATAACAAATCTCTCAGGTTTTGCTTATGCTGTACTGATTTGCCACTTTTGACTTTTTTTTCAAGCCCAAACTAGCTACTGATATCCTGCTGCTCAAACTATATAGTTTCTCTGATTCAATGCCAGACAATCCCTCTCAGTATAAAAGTCATGTCTATAATCCATCAGCAGGCCAGCCGAAGTGGTCTTTTGATATTTCAGAGTTGTTTTATTGTACACTTCTAGCCTGTAGCTTTATAAAACACAAAGTTTCATAACAGTTATAATTACTAAGTCTGTTTTTCTCATACACTAGGCCGAGGTTTTCTGGAACTTGCTGCTTTTCCCAAGATAATGGGCTCCCTTTCTCCTTCAACTCTCACATTCTGACTCTCTTCCACATCATGCCCTCAGGTGGGGAATGTATTGGAAACTCCACTTTCATAGAATAACCTTCCGCTCAAAGAGAAAATAAGGCTCATGCCTGTTTAAAAAGAGAGCAGGGACTTCCCTGGTGGTCCAGCGGTTCAGATTCCGCTCTCCCAGTGCAAGGGGCCCGGATTCGATCCCTAGTCAGGGAACGAGATCCCGCATGCTGCAGTGAAGACCCCACAGGCTGCATCTAAGACCCAGCACAGCCAAATAAGTAAATAATTAAAAATAAAAGTAAAAAGAGAGCAGGACAGAAGGTATTTGCATTCTGGAATGATGGTGATGATGATGATGCTGTGCTACTGTTAATATCATACAGCTAATATTTGTTGAGGGCTTGTCATGTACCAAGCTTGATGCAAGGTACTTTACATGAGCTAGATTACTGAATCCTCACAACGACTACACAGAGCATCATTGCTATTCCCATTTTACAGATGAGGGAACCAAGAGAAGTTATGAAACAATGGTGATTATCAATAAAGAGAAGGAATAAATGGTCAAAGGCAATACCTGGTGACATTGACTCATTCATTTATTCATAAAATTTTAAGTGTTACCTATATACCACGCCCTGATCTGAGCACTAAGCTGTAATACTCTCCAAGATAATCCTTAATGTTCCTAAAGTGATGATTATTTTAGACACTCATCAAAAACCTGCGATGTGTAGAAATTCTCTGCTGACATCTAATTGAAGATTTGCCATGTTGAAAGCTTGGTTATTTGAAAGTTACTTGCAGGATACTGAACTAAGTAGGGAAGAAATTTTGCCCTCTTACTAATAGCATTTAATCCAATTAAAATATAAAATGGCCTATCAGTTATAATAAAATATTTTAGATATATTTGACATAAAAAGTGAAAACCTTCAGTCTCATTTATTAATTTCTATTGATGTGATTGGATCTTTCTTTCTAAAAGTATCACAATCTATTTAAAAAAAAAAAAAGTAGTGAAAAAAACAACAACCAAAAAACCCAATAGTGAACTCTGTTTTGCATACAACATGTCCCTGTAAGTTTGTAAGTTTTACATGTACTTTGAGTTAAGAATAGATTCATCTAATCCTGACATATCAGGAGGAGGGGGACACTGAAATACAGGTGGGACAAAAGGAAATCTTTTTTTTGTGTAAGTACTAAATTATATGAAATTAATGGAACCCATTTTCTGAGGAATGGTATAACACAAACATTTAAATCGCTTAAAAAAGGCTATGTCAAAGTTTATATAGCAGTGAAGGAAAACTGCTCTTTCAATTTGATGTAAAGAAGTCTATGCTCTCTTGGAGCTCTTAATAGCCATCATGTGTTGAACAAATACTATATATGTAAGCACTGTGTTATGCAACTGTTTAATGTTATATATACACTTCCATCCAAGCCCCCTTGTCAATCATGTTATGGAAATAAAAGTTTGATTATAGAGATCAAGGATCATTTCTTTTAGCCTTTAGTATGAAATGAAAAAAAGAAAGAAACATAGATGTAGTTATTGATATCGCTATAAGGATGTTCATTGCAGTATTGTTTCAAATGGCTGAAAATTGAAAACAACCCAAATGTCCAACAATAGGGAATTTGTTAAATAAGTGACTGTATTAGTCACGATTCTCCAGAGAAACAGAACCAATAGGATATATATAGACATACAAGAGGAAGTTTATTATCAGATTTGGCTCACAGGATTGTGGAGGCTGAGAAGTCCCATGATATGTTATCTCAAGATGCATAATCAGGAAAGCTGGTGGAATGATTTAGTCTGAAGCAGAAAGTCTTAAAACTAGGGGAGTTGATGGTGTAACTCCCAATCCAAGACCAAAGGCCCTAGATCCAGGAGCTCTGATGTCTGAGGGCAAGAGAAGTTGGATGACTCAGCTTAAGAAGAGAGAGAGAGAGACAGAGAGAATTTGCCCTTCCTCCACCTTTTTGTTCTAATATTAGGGCCCTCAACAGATTGGATGGTGCCTGCCCGTATTGGTGAGCCCAGATCTTCTTTATTCAGTCTATTGATTCAATGCTAATCTCTTCCAGAAGCACTCTCACAGAGAGACCCAGAAATAATGTTTTGCCAGCTCTCTGGGCATCCCCTCAGCCCAGACAAGCTAACACATAAAATTAACCATCACAATGATATACAATGTAGTTATTAAAATGGCAGTGAAGAAGAATAATGAAGACAAGGGGAAATGCCCACAAGCAAATTCCTAACACTGTATCCAGTGAGTTTTCATTTTCTAAAGTCTTATGTGTGCGTAGAAAGCTGATTAGAAAAGGCATATTCCAAATGACAAAAATTAATGTTAGCCATGTCTATTTTGGGTAGTAAAACAACGTGTTGTTTTATGTTCTTATTTTTCCTTACCTTTACTTAAAAAAATATCCTACATTACTTTGGTAATATACAGAAATGGTAAAAGTAACAAAAGTGAGTAGGAAAGAAAGAAAGAAGAGAGAGAGACATAAAAATCCAACATAGCCTTAATAAGTTTATGTTCAAAAAAAATGGAGAACAGTATTGTACCAAGTAATTTAACTTTTTCTTTCTCTTGCATTTCTTAGGATTTGTGTGTGTGTGTGTGTGTGTGTGTGTGTGTGTGTGTGTGTGTGAGAGTGCCCAATTATTTTTGACAGAGATTTAGGTTTGACTAGGCGGCTAAATCTTGTAGTTTGCCCTGTGCTATGGATTTCTTGACCCATACATTGCTCTGCTATGGAGATATCTAAGCACTTTATAAATGTTTTCCTTTTAATTATCACCATAGGCAGATGCTTCAATAACAGGCACCATTTTTGAAATTCTATTTACAATTTACGAGCTTGCAGAAGTTCTGAATCCATTCCTTGGGCCATACAACTCCCTGAGTACAACTGAAATGTAAAAATAAATATAAAACAGTGACAATGATGAAGGTGATTAAATCACATGAAAAATAAAAGTATAGCTATTTTACTTGAACCCTGGAGAAACGTAATATTGTCATAAAGGTGGGAAAATGTGTTTCCAACTATATATAAATTATGTCGGCATTAAAACATGGAGGCTGTTACGTTATCACTGTCTCTAATATTAATGTGCTCAGCTGGCTGAAAATTGTAATGTGGATGTAGAATGGGAATAGGAAACAGTAAGGTTTGTAGGGCTGGGAAGGCTGTGTGGGTGGCATCATGACATGATCTGCGAGGCCCAGTACAAAATGAAATGCAGGACTCCTCAATCGAGATGGATTAAGAACCTCAAGATTATGATAACAGAACATTAATCCAAGTGCAGAGCTGTCTAAGTAAGGAGAGGGAGGGCCCTGGGCAACTATGCAGGTTGTACACCCATGAAGCCAGCCTATATGGCAGTGGGCTGAGAGAATACAGGTTCAATTCTGTCACCAACTATATGACCAAGCCAGTCACTTAGTCCCCCCGACCTTCATGTTTCTAACCTTTAAAATCAAGAGGATGTTTTGAGGGAAACACTTTGTTGTAAGTGATAGAGCTCTAACTCCCATTAGCTTAAATTTGGGGGGTTCACATAACAGTTCAGGGCTGGCACTGGCCTTAGTCTAGAGTAGGTATCAGTGAACTTTTTCTGTAAATAGTCAGGGAGGAAATATTTTCCGCTTTGCGTGTGTGATGGTCTCTGTCACAACTACTCAGCTCAGCTCTGCTATTGAAGTACGAAAGAAGCCACAGACAAGATGTCAATGAGTGAGTGTGGCTGTTTCCCAATAAAACTTTATTTATGGACACTCTATATGAGTTTCATATAATTTTCATGTGTCAAAAAATATTCTTCCCTTGATTTTTCCACAACCATATAAAAATGTAAAAGCCATGCTTAGCTCACAGGCTATACAAAAACAGGCGGAGGGCTGGATTTGGCGTTCAGATAATAGTTTGATGACTCATGTTCTAGACAAGAAGGCATTATTAGGTGTTAGTGTCTCTGTGTGTCTCTGTCCGTGGCAGTGGTGGAGAGTAAATAAATTGTTATCCTTATTAGAACCATACAACTTTCCCATGACCTTCTTTCCCTTTCAAATTATCACAGCCAAATAGCTTGAAATCATGCTCCAGTTTTTCACACTGACTGCTTCCTTTCTCAGATACTCTTCAACCAATGGCAATTTGGCCTTAAATCCAATAGAACTGGTGTCCTTATAAAAGGGGGAATTTGGACACAGACATGCACGCAGGGAGAAGGCCACGTGAGCACAGACACAGAGATTTGAGTGAGATGTCTACAAGCCAAGGAACACCAGGAGCTGATGGGCCGAAGGTGGAAGTGGTGAGGGACAGATCTTGAAGCTGCAGAAAGAAGCAACCTACTGACAACTTGATTCCTGCCTGACATCCAGTCTCCAGAACTGACACAAAAATCCCTATTGTTTTAAGCCCTCCAGCTTGTGGTGCCTGGTGGGGCAGCCTAGGAAGCTAGTGCCCTGGTCCCTAGTGGGAACTCAACAAACACTAGGTACTGTCGTTATTTAAGACAGAAAGACACAATGGACCAAATGTCTGAGAAATCTGACTGCTGGAATAAGAAACCCAAAGGAAGGTCTAGCATGTCTTCTAAGGAAACCAGCAGGCAAAGGACACGTACTCAAGGAGTTGAGAGAGACGGAAGGAGGGGGGCTCCCAGGAAGGGCCTCCTCTGCCACTAAAAAGGCTTGCTTGGACATCAGAGACCTCGAGGTTGCCACATCTCTGTCTTAAGTTCTTACATACTGTGCAAAATTTTAAATAGCTGAGCATACCTGCCGGCTTGATATCTCTTTTCTTGGCTTCCATAATTCTATAAGGGCAGCGCATTGCAGTTGATGACAACTACGCTGTCTCACCCGATCCTTACAGCAAACATGAATATAGAAAGGACAGGTCCTGAAATGTTAGGTGACTTTGTTCCAGGTCTTTGATATCTGGCAGAGTTAGGATTTGAATGCCAGTCTTTTGACACTAAGTGAAGACTTTTTGCCCATGATACATGCTGATATCTTACAGCAATCAACAGAATCTCCCTCTAGCTTCTCTTTCTCCATCTCTCTGGCTGCGTTCTGTTCTTCCTCCCTAGAGTACCGACAGGCAGTCATCAAGGGGCTCTACCTTCTCCAGCCTTACCTCTTGAGCAATAATTCCTATATGAGAAGGCTTTCCAGGTCCCTATTGTTTACGTGAGCCATTACTTCTTCCATCCTTTGTCCCCAGCACCTAATTTTTATGTCTCTGCATGGATTTAATTATTATCTTGTCTCATGTGATTCACTCCCTAATTCAGAGGATCTCTGTTACCCATCTTAGCCGCTTCCTGACCACAATGCTGTGTATCCAGGTGATAAACATCTTTTCATTAAAATGCAATTGAACTTAAAAACTTTTGTGCATCAGAAGACACCATCAACAGAGTAAAAGACAGCCTACTGATGGGGAAAAATCATAACTCTCTCTATGGCAGTACAATCAAACTAAGTCAGAATGGAAACACACATGATATGCCCTCATTTGTGATGAGTCTTTCCTAATATGCAATGTGCATCTGCATTGTATATTAACTAGACCTCCTCAAGGCAGGAGGATATAATCAACCATTGAAAATAATGGTCTCTTTCTTCTGATGCCAGCACTATAATTTTTAAGATTAACATTTCTCTCTCATCCTGTACAGGAGGTCACATTGACCTAAAGGCTTACTCTGTATGTGCATACCTGACCAAAACAGCTCTAATGAACTGTATGTATAATGTTTACTTGTCAGTATAATACATGTGTCTTTGTCTCAAAACGGATAAAACTGCATCTCTAACTCAGTGGAACGGTTCTCAGAGGTTATGGGAGTTTGTCTGCTGGGTTATAATCCTCCATTTGGCTCAAATAAAATTCTCTGTTTTTCTTCTTAACTTGATTGTTAATTGAATTTTTGTCGACACCACAGAACAAGAGAAAATATTTGCAAATCATATATTTGATAAAAGATAAATATCCAGAATATATAAAGAGCTCCTATAACTCAAAAACAACAAGAACAAAACAAACAACCCAATTCAAAAATGGACAAAAGGACTTCCCTGGTGGCACAGTGGTTAAAAATCTGCCTGCCGATGCAGAGGACACAGATTCAAGCCCTGGTCTGGGAAGATTCCACATACCTCGGAGCAACTAAGCCTGTGCGCCACAACTACTGAGCCTGCACTCTAGAGGCTGCAAGCCACAGCTATTGAGCCCACATGCCACAATTACTGAAGCCTGTGCACCTAGAGCCTGTACTCTGCAAAAAGAAAAGCCACATCAGTGAGAAGCCTGCACATCGCGATGAAGAGTGCCCCCACTTACCACAACTAGAGAAAGCCCGTGCACAGCAACAAAGACCCAATGCAGCCAAAAATAAATAAATAAATACAAAATGAAGAAACAAAAAACCCTGTTTTTTTTTTTTTATAAAAAACAAAAACCAAAAACAAAACAAAACAAAAATGGACAAAAGACTTAAATAGACATTTCTCCAAAGAATATACATAGATGGTGAATAAGCACATGAAAAGGTGTTCAACATCTCTAACCATTAGGGGAATGCAAATCAAAACCACTTCACACTCATTAGAATGCTTACTATAAAAGAAAAATACAAAAACAAACCCCCTAAAAACAGAAAATAACAAGTGTTGATGAGGATGTGGAGAAATTGGAACTCTTGTACATTGCTGGTGGGAATGTGAAATGTTGCAGCCATGGTAGCAAACATTATGGTGGTTCTTCAAAAAAGTAAACACTGAATTAGCATATGACCCAGCAATTTAACTTTTGGGCATATAACCAAAAGAACTGAAATCAGGGATTCAGACAAATATTTGCACATTGATGCTTATAGCAGCATTATTCAAAATAGCCAAAAGGTAGAAACAATGTTAATGTCCATTGATGGATAAAGAGATAAACAAAAGGTAGTACCAATATATACATACAATCAAATATTATTCTGTCTTAAAAAGGAATGAAATTCAGATACATGTTACAAAATGAATGACCCTTGAAGACGTTATGTTAAATAAATAAGCCAGACACAAAAAGACAAATATTGGATGTCTCCATATGACGTACATAGGATAATCAAATTTATAGAGACAGATAATATAATTGTGGATATCAGGGCTAGAGGGAGGAGGAGTGAGGAGTTATTCCTGAATGGGTGCAGAGCTTCAGTTTGGGAGGATGAAAAAGTTCTGGAGATGGACAGTAGTGATGGTTGTACAACAATGTGAATGTACTTAATGCCACTGAACACTTAAAGATGGTAATAATGGTATATTTTGTGTTATGTATATTTTACCACAATAAAAAATTAAAAGGAATGCAATTGATACAATTGCATTCCAGAGAACATCTTTAATGTTCTGTGCAATCTCATAGGGACTGTATATTATGATGGATACATACCCTCATACCCCAGCCAAAAGATTGAACCCCAGCCTCATCATTTATGAATTGTGTGACCCTGGGCAGGTTACTTACTTCACTGAGCCTCACCCTCCCTAGCTCTGGAATCCACATAAGAACAGCAACAACCCCCTAGGTGGTTATGAGTTTGCGATAAGGAAGGCACAATGCTTAGCAAAGTGCTTGGACTACAGCAAGTCTTCAGTGAGTTGAAACTACCAGTAGGATTTTGCATATTTTACATATGCTAAATAAGAAGGACAATTTATGGAGTTTCTCAATGAGTTCTTTGCCTTCCAGGCTGTCACTTGGGTTGGAATGTCTGTGCAATCATCCATTTTCATGGATGTATATCCTCAGTTTGCTTTAGCTTCACGCCCTCTTAATATCCTCGGTTTGCTTTAGCTTCACTCCCCCATCATCTGCCTAATGGACTCAGACCTGCAAAGCATGAGTGAACCAGACAGGTGAAACTTGTCAGCCATCCTTGGCAGAGATCCACATCATGGATATAATTTAGCAGCCATTTCACACTGCATATTCTTCCCTCCCACTGCAGGGCTGGTCCTCCTATGTCTGTGCATATGTTGGGGCAAGTGATATTTGGGGTACACTTTGTGATATGATTAAGCTAGAGGCTACACGAGGTATTATTTAATTAGGACAGACGTGTCTACATGTCCATTTAAGAGGCTGTTTCTTATCTTGCTACACAATTCCACAGAGCATATCTGAGGGCAGAGTTCCCTTTCAACTCTGTGAGAGATCTATCCTCAGATAAGCCTCACAGCCCTTGGAACATGAGCAAAAATTAGGTCCTTTCAGGATCATTAACTAGTGCGAGTTCAAAAAAAAAAAATGATGCCATGATACAGTAACAAATTGGAAAAAGCTTGTCTTAAATATGGAGAAGAATATGTTGATTTGCCTTTACTTATTAGGAATTTGGGCAAATTTAACCGTTCTGAAGTTTACCTTTGTACTAGCTATGAAGTACAGGGTTATAAAGTAAATGACTCAGATAAATAAGATAGTTTGGGTAAATGTTTAACCCACTTTTGAGAATCAACTGTTTTTTAAGGACTTAACTGGTCCCATTTCTAAGAATTCTCCAAAACTCTTTACTCTAGTCAAATTTGTCTTATTACTCCCCCATCCCTTTAAATCTCCCTCTCCCCAGTTTATCTTCTTCCGTGCTATTTTATTATATGCCTTTGTCCATTAGGCAGGAAAGACTGTCCCTCTCTCCTCTAGTGCCAACTAGTTCATAAAACATTGACAAAACATTGAGCATGTGTGAAAAGCTGTGTTAAATGCTGGAGAGACAGAGAAATGAAGCATGAAGGCAGATGACTGCTCGGGTTAAGAGCATGGACACTGGTGTTAGATGGATGTGGATTTGAGTCCTGACTCTATCACTTAATGGTTGGGTCACTGTACAACATTCTTAGTCTCTGTGAACCTCAGATTTCTGATATGTAAAATGTAGAGAATTACAGTATCTTCCCTTGACAATGAGAGGAAAAAATGAAATAGAGAATGTCTATTAAGCAGATATTTCTAGATGCAAGGGTCAGAAACAGAACCCAAAATATCATAAGCACAAAAGAGGTTATAGTGACTCACATAACTGAAAACTCTAGGAATGGATTTCAGGTATAGCTGAATCCAGGGGACTTAATGTTGTCAGGATTCAGCCTCTTTTTCCATATCTAGCTTTTGCTTTCTTCTATGTTGGCTTCATTTTCAAGAGACCTTTCCAAGTTTTCTTTCTCTCTCTCTTTTTTTAAAGATGATGGTGATTTTTTAAAATATTTATTTTTATTTATTTATTTTATTTTTTGGCTACATTGGGTCTTAGTTGTGGCTCATGGGCTCTTCATTGTGGTGCACAGACCTCTCTAGTTGTGGTGCACAGGCTCAGTAGTTGTGGCATACAGGCTCAGTAGTTGCAGCGCTTGGGCTTAGTTGCCCCCCAGCATGTAGGATCAAGGATCTTAGTTCCCCGACCAAGGGTTGAACCCACATCTCCTGCACTGGAAGGTGGATTCTTAATCACTGGACAACTAGGAACACCCCTCCAAGTTTTCATTATTATCCTTATAGCTAGTCATCATAGCAGAAAGAGACCATCTCCTTCCCAAAATTTGCATCAAAACAGGAACCAATTCTCTTGCATCAATCTGGCTCACCCCTGACCAATGACCATAATCGGGGAGATGGAATATTTTGAGAAGTCCAACCTGTATTACAAGTCCATTCACCTAAACCTAGTGGACCATAAGCAAAGTAAAATCTAGATGTTATTTTCAAGAGAAAAGGAAATGGATGCCAGTAGACAAAAGTCAGATGTCTACCAGAGCATGTTAACACAGAGGATGGCATATAGGCATGTCTGTTATTATTATAGTTATTACTTTGAAAATGATTAAAATAAAAGAAATTAAAATGAAATAGTAAAGTCATGATTTGATTAAAGTAATGAAAATGATTAAAATGAAAATAAAATGGGAACCTATGCAGTTTTCCATTACAATGGAGAGGATAAGCAGTAAATTAGAAGGGAGCAGGGTTGTCACTAGAGGGATACAAGCAGCAGTTGAAGAAGAGGACGAGAGTGACTGAAAATATCTCAAGGACTGTTTGCTCCTGACACTTCCTGAAAGTTCCACTGAATGACAGTACAGGCCAACAACGAATGCCCAAGATTATGACTACTTATGAAATATCTTATTTTATAATGTTGGGGAGGGGGGTCTCGGACCATTTTATAAATATTTGACCCTCTAAGTGGGTGTGCTGCTCAATGAATTAATTGAACCCCTAAGAAAGCCAGATTTATGAAGGCCTCTTGTGTTTCATTGGTGTCCAGCCCAGCATTTTGTGGAGTAAGGAACTCAGTAAATACTCGTTGATTAATACAGGTGAAAATAAGCGATTAATGCACATTTACAAACAAGTCTCATTTCCCAATTAAATAATTTCAGTGGATTGAATTAATGAAGGTGATGAGTGAGTGAAACAGTATGACTACATACAGTTTTCAGATGCCAGATTTTAAAAGGACATATATAAATAATGGGAGGAGGGAAACGTAACTAAGAATGTTTATAAATTAATAGCATAAACTTTATAAGAATAATAAGTCAGAATAAGCTAAATTTCATAAATAATACAAAGGAAAACCAAACAGGTCCATTGGTTGCATAAAAGAAAGAGGATGAACTAGAAAGAAACAAGAAGATTTCATGGAAAAGATGATGTAATGTTAACAGATGCAGAGAGAATAAAGAACTACTCACACCTTCTCTTTTGCATCCATCTTCTCCACCAAGGAGAATTGAGTAGAAAACTGGAAAAGGTAGAAGAAACATAGTTAAAAAGTAAATGAAGTTGAAATGAGTAAAAAAGACAGTAAGAGAACACCTAGCCACTTTTTAAATTAGTTTTTGTCTACAGAGCCTGAATTAGGCATGCCCAGTACTCTGTTAACCATTTTTTCATGTCAAGGGCATGCACTAGAAAAACAACATTTGTTTCCTTTTCAAATATTTTCCTGTTCATATTTTACTAATTTAGACCAGCCTTATACTCATTAATCCAAATTAGTGCCATTTTATGGTATACACATTCTTGAATACTTATTCCTCCATTCCCATACTATTTAAAAGCTGCTTCAGTTTTCCAAAAATGTGATTATTTCCAACTCTTCCACTTAAACTCAGGTATCTTTAAATACTCCAAGATAATATTAAATACCTTGCATATAAAACCCTAAAGACAGACACCTCAATTTCAAACTTATTTCTAATCCTATTATATCCCTAAGACATTGAGTCATGCAATGTTTTGGTCTGATTGATACTTTCTTCTTTTTCTATATTCTATTAATGTAGGAAGATCAGTATTTCAGCTTTTGAAAAATGTGTTTCAAGATCTATTTCATTTAGGAAGATCATATGATAAACAGGAAGTATAATAAGTTTACCATCGAAACAGTTTTGTTTTTGCAATGAAGTTTTAATAAGTTCAGCCCATTGTTTTCCATCCATCATGCCTTAAGGAATATGTTCTGCTTGATTTATGATGCACAAGTTCATTATTTTCCTAAGTTATAATCAATATCTACAAGGTGCTCTGGTTAATTAGGAAATATTTTATTATTTGTCTTTGCATTTAAGAATCCTTAACTCTTGTTTTTTCTTTTTTTTTTTGCTTTTTGACGTTTTTTGCTGTGCATTTCTAAGACCAGTACTTTTGGGTTTTCACTCTCTTTTGGTGCTAATTATTTTCTATTCTACTTGGCTCTAGGCTCTGCTCTAATGCTTTAAAAAAAATCTCCTTGACTAGCAATTCCCATCACTATCCTTTCTATCTCTGACTGTCCTTTATGGGGCAAGGAGTTCACCATAGGGATTAATCAAGCATTTAGTGGCTCAGTTTGATCATCAGAGAAAAATCTTAGAGGTACCCATATCAGACCATCTGGAGCAGTCGTGTAAAGAACATACAACCATTTACAAACATTTTAATGCATATTTATATAATCATTAAAGTTTTTTTTAAACCAACCGATCAGCTTGTTTAGGGAATTCACGGTGTTTTTTTTAATGTAAGTTTATTTATTTATTTATTTATTTATTTATTTACTGGCTGTGTTGGGTCTTCATTGCTGCGCACAGGCTTTCTTTAGTTGCAGCAAGCGGGGGCTACTCTTCGTTGCCGTGTGCAACTTTCTCATTGCAGTGGCTTCTCTTGTTGCAGAGCACAGGCTCTAGGCATGAGGACTTCAGTAGTTGTGGCACACAGGCTCAGCAGTTGTGGCACACAGGCTTAGTTGCTCCTCGGCATATGGGATCTTCCCAGACCAGGCCTCGAACCCGTGTCCCTGCACTGGCAGGCGGATTCTTAACCACTGTGCCATCAGGAAAGTCTCCACGTGTATTTTAAAAAATCAATTTTAGGGAATTCCCTAGCAGTCCAGTGGTTAGGACTTGGCACTTTTATTGTCATGGCCCAGGTTCAATCCCTGGTCAGGGAGCTAAGATCCTGCAGGCCATCTGGCACAGCCAAAAAAGAAAGAAAAGAAAAGTCAATATTCTTTAAATCATACCTGGCATAATTTATGATTCATCCATGAAACTGGGCAAAAACTTAAAAAAAAATTTTTTTAGGGCACAAGCCTCTATGGTAAAGGGTAGAAAGGGTAGATGAGCTGAGTGATTCCTTACTTTCAAATCATGTATTCAAGCACTGTGTGAATGCCAAAGTTGGAGTTATGGTCAACTGACCAAGAGTAATTTAAAAATTGAATTATAAAATTATCTATAAAATATATAGCTATGATATTATTTTTTAAATCATTATCTACTCAATAGAGGAGGATACTGGTGGCTTAGAAATACTTTGACTATTCCTATATCTTTATGTCATCTCCAGCCTTAACCCCTCCACATGGAAAGATTATTTATGTTAAAGAGCTTATAGAAACATCACAACATATATTGGTGAAGAATGTAACATACGTTCTCCATACCCTGATGTGGCATTCTGTATTGGGCAATTACATTATAGTTTCTATGCATGCTTGAAATGACCAGCTGGTTCTATTTTCTGGAGCAAGGAAATGGTCTGTATAATAACAGTGAGTGTGTAATACCTCCCCAGATAAGTAAATTGTCTATATTGCAGGGAATGATTTTACTGGTCATCTGGGCCATGAAGATGAAGAAGAAGCTACCACAGTCAATACCATCTTAGCTTTAGCTGGTGATGTTATCCCAATACAATGCCGTTACTCTTTATAGCCCCAAATGAATGGTTTGTCTACTCTGACTCCACTAGGATCATTTCTGCACAAGCTATATTGTGAGGAGGATGTGAAACCAACAGTGGACTGGTTGCAAGTCTGTTCAGAAAACAGAGGGAAAATAATATTAAGGATCAGGCAACAGGCTTCGGTTCTGTAAGAGAACCCACATGGCCATATTTTTCTGTCTCATAGATGAAAAAAAAAAGGTTTATTGAGATATAATTTATAAACCATAATATTCACTGGTTTTAAGTGTATGACCCCATGACTTTTAGCAAAGCTACAGTTGTGTGATGGTAACAACAGTCTAACGTTTGAGCGTGTTTATCACTCTCCAAAGAAATTCCCATTTGCAGTCACTTCTTGTTTCCATCCCCACCTGCAGGCAGCCATTAATCTACTCTGTTTCTACAGATTTGCCTTTTCTGAATACTTCACATAAGTAGAATCATAGAATATGTGATTTTTCTGTATTTGGCTTTTTGTACTCAGCATAATATTTTTTGGGTTCACCTACACTGTAACATTTAATATGTAGTTCATTTTATAGTATTCTATTGTATGAATATGCAACATTTTGTTTACCCACTCACTAGTTGTTTCTACTTAGCTATTATGAACATTTGCATGCAAGCCATTATGTGGGCAGATGTTTTCAGTTCTCTTGGTTAGATACCTAAGAATGACTATGCTGTGTCATATGGTAAAATATATTTAATATTTGAAGAACATTCCAAGCTGTTTTCCAAAGAGGCTGCATCATTTTATCTTCTCACCAACAATGTATAGGAGGATTCCAGTTTCTCCACATCCTTGGCAATACTTGTTATTGTGTGTCTTTTTGATTACAGATATTCTTGTGTGTGACATGGTATCTCATAGAGTTTAATGGGCATTCAGTCTCATCCATGCATCATTCAATCATCCACCAGATAATTGCTGTATATGTACTATGTACCAGCCAAGTGTACAAAGAAGAATAAAACAAAACCTCAAAAACCAAGGAATTCACAGACTACTGGAAGTACAAAACTATTAGATATGTTTCATTGTCTGATCTACTCATAAAGCTATCTAGGTAATACACCCTCCTCCTTCCTTGCCCTCAGCCACTGCAGGTTGGACAAGAGATGAATATCTGCCCCAAAGGTGGCTACTCCATTGACTGGCCACCTATCTATGAGTTCCAAGGCATCACTAAAAGTCAGATGATTTGGGCTGCTCAGATACCCTCTCAGAGAGGTTATCATAGAAGATGAGTGCTACAGTAGGCAAACCATCTGGGGTCTGTGGATATTGCTGCTGGACTGTGCCTAAAATGGCTAGGCAGAGGAGGCACGGCGAGAGCAGGGGGAGGGAGCTGACTCTGCGATGCGGAAAGGAGAAACGCCCTGTAGAGAAGTCTTGGTGGGTGAGTTCTTTGTGTCCTGATCTGCGTACACTTCAACTAAACTTCGTTTCCTCTTCTTGGATTCTGTGAGATTGCTGTAGCATTACAATGAACCTCCACCCCCCATTTTCACTTAAGCTACTTTGAGGAGGTTTCTGCTGCTTACCGGCAGAAAAGTTTGAGGGGAACAGCTATGATGCTAACTCATGATCACTTTGTGAGCACTCTCACCCTGAGGTGCTCGTAATCAGTCCTTTCCAACTGACCATGATTTATCACTTTTTTTTTCTTTCCCACTATGGACACACAGTGTTTAATTATGCATATTGGTAAATGTAAACAGGGAAATATGTAAACCAAATCACTAGACCACCTCCTCCTCTCAAATTTCATAGTTCACTTTGTAATGATTAAAAAATAATTATCATATTCTCTGAACACTTCACTATTACTCATTTTACAAACAGTTGTTGACTGCCTACCTACTCTAGACACTGTCCATGGCACTGAAGAGATGACGTGAACAGGAGGGCCCCGCTCTTGTGAGCTATCCCAAGGGTGGTAGCCTAGAGTTAACACTGAGGAACACAGAAGGATCAAAAATGTGTTTGGATAGTTCACAAAATGGATACAAGAAAAGAGATGGTGTTATTGTGCCTTATCGGGCACTTGATGGTGTTACTTCCCTTGTGAATGGTGCCACAATGAGGTCGGGCGCTTGAGAGCTGACCCGCATCCAATCCCTTCCCCAACACCTGAGTAATAAATTGTGGTAAACGTAAGCAAAAGTAATTAACCTACAGCAACGGAACAAACAGAACAGCTTAACTGAAGCTAATAACATCCCCAGAACGGTTGCCGTGGAGAAAAACCCCAAAAAGGGGGGGAAAACAAACAAAAGCCCCTCTAAGCTTTTAGGGTTATTGGAGAGATGGGGGGGGGGCGGCCCTCGCCCCTAATCCTGTCTCTCTCCCTAGAAATTGACCGGAGAGTCCACAAAAGCTGAGACTTATCACGGACTCCCCAATCTACACACGCAGGCACACCAAGAGAACCCCCTGCTTTTGTCTCACTCCCCCGCTGAGCTCTTTGGAAACAGGCGGGGAAAGCACGGGAACAACGTTACCGGCTGCGTTCTCTCGCGAGGAAAGTCCCATGACCGGAAGTGAGGAAACTACCAGAAGCCTGTGCGCGCCCATCTCCCAGGCGGCGCCCTCGCAGTGGATACGTAGGATTGGGTTCAGTGGTTTAGCCACGTTGGAGAGGAAAACAAAGATGAGGGGTTCTAGGGCAACCCTACACCACGTCCAAGAGCAGCCGTGGGAAAATGGGGCGGCCTGGACAGTCCCCGCCTGGGACCCACAGGACAGAGCCTTGAAGGAAACCCTTGAAAGCTACCAGGTATGTGGAGGGGGTTAGGGGGTGGGTGCTAACACCAATTCTGAGACTATGGAAAATTGGCACAGTTTTCATCAAGAGAAGCACTAATATCAAGTGAGTACTGTGTCAGCGTAAGCAGAAGCCTACCCTTCTGCTTAAGTTAGACTGTACCCATCCCTCGGGCCACCACGACATTATTCCGGTACTGCCATGCTTTCTGTCCCGGGAGAAAATGGGAAGAGCAGTAAGTTAGCACTCAGCAGAACTAACTTCCACTCCCAGCTGGGTGACCTACTTTGTGAAATAGGGCACGTGAACACAATCATGATCCTTAGGATCTCTTAAGCTCTGAAAAAATTATACAGTGCCATGATTCTGCCTGCAACCCTGTCAAAGATCACATCTACTTGCTAGTAAATTCTGCGGCTGGAAAGAAGGTTCCCAAGTCACTCCAGCACTAACTTCAGAACCTGTTCACTCGCAACTCAGGGATTGAAACCTTGAACTTCTGAATGTGCTGACCTGTTTGAAATGAGGTGGGAGGAAAAGGCTTTTAGTAAAAGATGCTCGTTAATCTTTGGTGTGTTACTCAAATAACTACAAATGAATGGAATTGCAGTCTTTGGGCAGTTTAGCGAGATTCTTTATAGCAAGCTTGGCTCATGCCAGCGGACTATCACGCTAAAAACACTCTGGGAGCAATTACACACTCAGTAACCCCCTATTAAGTAGCAATTTTATCTAACCTTACCCATTTCCTTCTGAGTGTGAGAATAAAGGGAGAAATGAATTAAAACACATCGCAAGGCTCCATATGCTCTCCCTTTGGACGGCATGGAAAGCGGCGGAGTGGCATAGTACATGCACGAGTGCGATGCAGAAGCTGAGGGAGGGGGAATTTTGGTTAACACCTCCCACTCTTCCACCACCCACACTTCAGATCAGTCCGAATTCCCAATGCTGACAGGGAAATGGGGAGGTGTGGGAGGGAAATAACGACTTGCTGGCGCCATTCCCATTTCAAGGGGCAAATGTGGATGTAGCACTAATCTTGTTTCTGAGTCGGGGGTCTTAACCTGAGGCTGGAAGCAACTGAGAAACAGCATGAGACAGCCTCTTGAGGAGGGGGTGATCAGCTATTTCTCTATTCTCATTTTGTCTTTATTCTTGGTGGTAAGATTTTTAAAATTTCTTGAACAGACCTAAGTTAATTTATGACAGACTATGCCTGTGTAATCAGTGCTGAAACAAATGCATCCAGATAAGTAGGGAGAGAAAATGGATCTGGAAGTAGAAGACCCTAGGATAATGCATTTAAAATATTTTTACTGACATCTTTCTTTCCTGTATTAATGATTCCAAATTACCTAATAAGAAACTTGCTTTCTTCCCTCCACCCCGCTTCTGCTTCCTCTAGTTCCTCTGGCCAGTGAAGAAAATGAAAAAATGTAAATAGTGAATATACTATGATTCCTCCCCCTTTTTTTGTTAATTCTGGTATGTTTGCTACCATTCACTCTGCCCTTAGTTCTGAAAGATTTGTTACCAATAATCCTGACACCCAGTAAGTGTTATTTTTCTTGATGATTTGGAAGTAAAGTCTTGGTAAGGACAAAACTAAATTTTAGTTTTTTGATTTTTTTTGGGGGGGGGGTCACTTGTTTTAGGAGTCGTCTAGCTCAAGAGACAATACTGTGTCATGAACCCAGACTGTCTGTCTCTACCTGCCCCAGTGCTACCAGTTACTGGGCAAATTTCTTAACCCTCTGCCCATGTTTCACCCATTCAAAACAGGGATGGTAATAGTATCTACCTCCTAGGATTATGTGGAGGTGAAAGAAATTTACATAAAAGGAAGGAACATAAAATCCATGCCTAGTACATAGTAGGCCCTCACTGAAAATTAACTTCAGAATTCATTTAGTGAACCAACATTTCTTGAGGACCTGCTGGTATAAGGAATGGTTACAGGCATGTTTAGAGGAACAGAGGCCCAGAATGTGCTATTCAGGAAAATTTTAAAACTAAACAATATGTTGGTAATATTTTTTTCATGTTATATAACATAATTTTAAGAAACAGGCTCCACAGTGTTCTACAGTTTAGCTAACCTGTTGGACAATTAGATTTCTGGATGTTCCCCTTTTGGGTGTGGATGTAGCTATTGTAAACATGCAGTCAAATTGATCATTCTTCAGTTACTTACGTGTTTGCATGCTGCTCTGTCTTTTAAAAATGTTTTGAGGCATGTTTTGATGCATGTTGCCAAATTAAGATAGGTGTCTAATTTGATTTTTTGGTATTCCAGAATACCATCCATAATCTCTTCCCCTTTCTCATATGACTTTCTTTTTTTTCTTAGACTAATTTACTGGCCTTTTCTTTCCTCTTTTTTTTTTTTTTTTTCTTTCTTTTTCTTTTGCTGGAGGGTAGGTGGAGTGGAATAGGCAGTTAATCAGGGCTGGCTGGGAACAAAATAACCTGACTGGCACCCTGCCCCTGATCTGTCTCCATCTAATCCACACAGGTGGGATCACAGGTTCCACGTCCCTCCAGGCTCTGAGATCATTCTGTATCCCTAGTTGGGGATATAACCACTATAACCAAAGCTTCACAACTCAGTGTCAAGTCACACTTTGTCAAGTCACACTTCTTCAGGCTTCACTTATTATTTTTATGTAATCTTGTCATGGGTTTGAGTGGTGAATTCTCTGCCTTTGCCTCCTGTGTGTGAGTCCCTGCCGTGGTTCTCAGTTTAGCAACCCTGCCTCAACGGTGATTCTGTCTTGTCCCCCAGGCTTTGTAGGGCCTGTTCCCCTACCATCTCCTGGACCGATTATCTAGATTCTACTCCTACGCTTGGGTTTATTCTGATTAGTTCTTTTGCATTGTGGAACCAGACTCATCTCCAGGTCCCATTCAGCCCTGCCTGGCTGGTTGCACCAAACTCAGATATGACATGAAAGGGGAAAAAAGAAAGCAGCCAAGTCACTTCTTATCTCCTTGTTCTTGTTGTCTATTACTGTGTATAACCAGTCACCCTGAAACTTAGTGACTTAAAACAACAATAGCTACTACTTTATTTGTCATGGTTTTTTCGGGTCAGTAATTTGGGAAGGGCCCAGCTGGGCAGTTATGGCTCAGAGTGTCTCATGCAGTTGCGGTCAGAGGTGGCTGGGACTGGAGCAGCTGGGGGCCAACCAGACTTTTCTCTCTCTTCATGCAGTCTTAGGGCTTCTCTCTGTAGTCTCTGAATCTGGTAGACTGGGCCTCCTCACAGCATGGCACCCTCAGGGCAGTGGGAGTGCTCACGTGGTAGCTCAGGGCTCTAGCAGAAGTGTTCTGGTGGAAAGGGGAGAATTGAAATTTTATGACTGAATCTTCCAAGTCCTGTTGTGTCTGCCATTTGCTATTGGTTGAAACAGTCACAAAAGCCAGCTCACACTCAAGAGGAGGGAATTAGATTCCATCTCTTGATGAGAGGTGTGGCCATCTTTGGAAAATGTGATCACATCCCTCTACCACATCTTCTTCTCCAGTGTCCCTCCAACATAATACACTAAGCTCTGGAGAAATAGATAGGCAAAACAGAGACTCCTTTCGTGTCTTCTCATGTAGTGAAGGAATGCTTCTGCATCTGTAAAACCAGATCATGTCCCCCTCCATCCTCTATGAGGCCTTCCTCAACTGTCTATAGTGTGTCTCCTCTTCTGAACTATAAAATAACAGACATTGGGATTCTGCCTTATATTTTACAAATCACGTGCCAAATATTCCACTTTATATCTTTATTCATATTTTATTGATGTGTGTGTTTCCCCTACCTATGAACAGAAATCCTGTATTATGAATCTTGGTGCTACCTCCGACCCCTACTACCACCCTAGCATTGAGACCGACAGTAGTTTTACATGGACAACTGCTGAATGAAAAAATGAGGGAATGAATAAATGAAAGAGAATAAAAAAACCTAACCAAGGCTTAAGGAGTAGTGATGAAAAACATAATTCACTGAGAAAACTGGGCTTAAAAATGCCTTCCTTTAAAACTGCTTTGGGCTCCAGATGTCCTTTTTTGGTGGGCAGTGGTTTAGTCACAAAGTTCTAAGTCCTCTCAATGATAGGAGTTCACCAGAGATACCTGCTCTTTACCCTAAGCATTGAACTGTGCTGCCTTCTGTGCTTAGCAGACCAGTTAAAGTAGAGTTTATGACAGACCAAAGTGTAAATTAAAGGGCTGGGATACATCATTAGACATATGGTCTCCTAGGAGTTTAGATCTTCCTGTAGTAGGTGGAATTTGTAACACTCTGGCCTCTGGGACCATATGGTTGTGTTTAGAGATGCCAGCAGAAATAAATATTTGACTTCTAGTGCAAGATTCTTTTTTTGCTGGCCCTCCCCCACAGCCATAGAAGTTTCCTGTGCAAAATTTAAAAGCAGAGAACTACTTCTCATCATTTTACTGATTTGTTTGTCATAGTTTCACACAGTGTTCGGAATGGGTTCATCAAGGGCCAACCCTGCTGAGAGGCTAATCCCCGAAATGGGCAAGGATCTGTGCCTGCTCTGTACCATTTGAATCTGTACTCTTAGCTACAGCTGATTAGACTGGGCTCATTCCACACCTAAGACAACAACTCAGACCAGTGCCTTAAGAAATGGCTTGGCCTTATAAGATCTGCTCTAAATAGAAATGAAACAAATGAAACAAAAAGAAACTCCATTAGCAACAAACAACTGGAAATTAAAATTACAAAACCAACGGTACTTACAACTGCATCGGAAAAATGAAATACTTAGGGGTAAATTTGACAAAAGATGATCCGTACCTGTAGACTGAAAGGTACAAAACATTGCTGAGAGAAACTAAAGATGATTTAGAAAGTGGAGAGACAAATCCATTCCATGGATAAAGTGCTGATTCTCCCCACATCAAACTACAGAGTCTATGATATCCCATTTGAAATTCCAACAGCCTGTTTTAAGAGCAGAACAAAGACAAACAAAAAGCAAAAAAAAATAAAACTTTGAAAAAAATAGATTTGGACAACTTATATTACCTGACTTTAAGACTTACTGTAAAGCTATAATAATACAGAGTCCAGAAATTGACCCAAACATATTTAATCAATAGACTTTTTGACAAAGGCCCTTCAAAAGGCAGTTCAATGGGGAAAGAATAGTTTTTCCAACAAATTATTCTGGAACAACTGTATATCCATATGCAACAAAATAAACCTCAATCCATACCTCACGCTATATACAAAAATTGATTCAAAATGATCCATAGAGCTAAATGTAAAACCAAAAACTATAAACCTTCTATGAGAAAACAGGAGGAAATCCTTGTGACCTTGAGTTAGGCACGTGTTTTAGATACAACATCAAAAGCACGAACCATAATAAAATTAATAAATTGGACTTTACCAAAATTAACATTTTCTCCTATTTTAAAAACACAGTTAAAAGAATGAGAAAGTAAACCATGGAGTAGGAGAGAATATTTGCAAATCAAATACATGGGAAAGAATTTGTATCAAGAATACAGAAAGAATTCTCAAAGCACAATAAGAAAAACAACCTAATAAAAAAGTGGGCAAAAGATTTGAGCAGGGGACTTCCTAGGTGGCGCAGTGGTTAAGGATCTGCCTGCCAATGCAGGGGACACGGGTTCTATCCCAGGAAGATCCCACGTGCCACGGTACAACTAAGCCTGTGTGCTACAACTACTGAGCCTGCACTTTAGAGCTTGTGAGCCACAACTTTTGAGTCCATGTGCCACAATTACTGAAGCCTGTGTGCCTAGAGCCTGTGCTCCACAACAAGAGAAGCCACGGCAATGAGGAGCCCAAGCACCAAAGCGAAGAGTAGCTTCCTCTCTCCGCAACTAGAGAAAGCCCGTGTGCAGCAACAAAGACCCAACACAGCCAATAAATTAAAAAAAAAAAAAGATTTGAACAGGTACTTCACCAAAGAAGATGTATAGATGGCAGATAAACACATGAAAAGATACTGAACGTTATTATTCACTAGAGGATGCAAATTAAAACCACAAGTAAATAGCATCAGGCTTCCCTGGTGGCGCAGTGGTTAGGAATCTGCCTGCCAGTGCAGGGAACATCAGTTCGGTCCCTGGGCTGGGAGGATCACACATGCCACAGAGCAACTTAGGCCCATGGGCCACAACTACTGAGCCTGCACTCTAGAGCCTGCGAACCACAACTACTGAGTCCACGTGCCTAGAGCCCATGCTCCACAATAAGAGAAGCCATCGCAATGAGAAACTAGCGCACTGCAACGAAGAGTAGCCTGTGCTCACCACAACTAGAGAAAGCCTTTGCGAAGCAAAGAATACCCAATGCAGCCAAAAATAAATAAATAAATAAATCTTTAAAAAAAAAAAACCCGATTAAATAGCATCACACTGATTAGAATGGCTAAAGTTAAAAAGATTGACATGCCAAGTGTTGGTGGGGATGGGGAACAACTGGAACTCCCATGCATTGCTAGTGGGAATGTAAAATGGTGCAACCACTTTGGAAAACAATTTGGCAGTTTCTTAAAAATTTAAATATGCATTTCCTATGAGACCCAGCCTTTCCACTCCTAGGTGTTTACCCAATCACAAAGAAAGCCTATGTCTATACAGAGTTCATACACAAATATTCATAGAAGCTTTATGCTTAACAGTTAAAAACTGAAAACAATCCAAATAGCCATCAACAGGTAAATGGATAAACAAATTGTGGTATATCCCTGTAGTGAAATACTGTTAGGCCACAGGGGAAAAAGGAATGGAATATTGATACACACAATATCATGGATGAATCACAAAATAAGTATGCTGAGTAAAAGAGACCAGGCAAATGAGTACATACTGCATGATTCCTTTTATAAAAAACTCTAGGGACTTCCCTGGTGGCTCAGTGGTTAGGACACCAAGCTCCCAATGCAGGGGGCCCAGGTTTGATCCCTGGTCAGAGAACTATATCGCACATGCATGCTGCAACTAAGAGTTCAAATGTCACAACTAAGGAGCCCGTGAGCTGCAGCTAAGGAGCCCACTGGCCATAACTAAGGAGCAGGTGAGCCACAACTAAGGAGCCCATCTGCTGCAACTGATACCTGGTGCAACAACAACAACAACAAAAGAAACAGAAAGAAACAGAACAACAACAACAAAAACCCTCTAGAAACTACAACCTAAACTATAGTGACAGCATGTAAGCAATTGCCTGGAGACAGGGAGAGGAAGTGGGGAGAGGCAAAGAGGATTAAGAAGAGATTTAGGAAGTTTGGGGGATGACAGATATGTTCACTGTTTTAATTGTGAGAAGTTCACAGGTGTGTATGTATGTAAAAACTTAGCAAACTGAATTTTAAACATGTCAATTATAACTCCGTGAAGCTAAAGAAGGAAGAAAAGGAGAGTGGGAGGGAGGAAGGAGGGTAGGAAGAAGAAGGGAAGGAAAGGAGGAAAAAAAAGAGGGGATGGGGAGAGAGAGGGAGAGAGTGAGAGCAAGCAAACAAACCAAGTGAGGCAACAGCAGAGCTCCAGGGGACATTGAGGAGACCACGAGATAACCAGATGGCTAAGCTGTCTTAGATCTGAAGGGGCGAAGTTCAGTCCCCATGGGAACCGGCAGACAGATCTACTGTTCTTGCCGAGATTCCTGTCTCCCTCACTGTATCCCTACAATCTTCTCAAATTAGTAGAAATAACTTCCCTCCAGCCTAAAGGGAGTGGATGCCAGGTGTCAAGTCAGCTTTGTGACTGACAGGTAAACTTGAGGTTAGTTTTTATTGAATTGGGTTTTTTTTTTTATTTGTTTGGTTTAGTTTTTCTCTTCCTCGCTCTTTAATTAAGCTGTATCTTTGCCTTTGTAGCTTGTTTAGTGTTTCCAGACTCCGACATTTGTGAGTCTTCACTTTGAGTTTGGAGATCAACCTATAAACATGGAGAGAGAGAGAGGAGGTGAGAGCCAGTGAGCACCGTGGCTTCCTCTATCTGCATATTCACACTTGAAAGCTGGTGCTTCTCCCACCCCTGTTTACTTGCTATTGTACAAGATGATAGCATCAGACTGAAAGCTGCTTGAGGGCAGGGAGTGTGTTTTTATTTACCTTTGTGTTTAGCGCAATGATGACGATAGGTAAGTGTCCAGTACATGTTTATTAAATAGGTATTTGAAATTGGAAGAGAAATTGTCTCATGTTAGATGACAGGGAAAGCTTCCATCCTGACTCTCTCTGTAATGCTTAAGAAGCGTTTCCATATAAACCATTTAGAACTATCTGAGTTGCAAGTTCTCTCATTCACTCATTCCACAAATATGTATTGAGCACCTACTATGTTCTGCAGTCATTCTATTCAAGGTATAGCTATGAACAAGTAGGTCAAAGCTCTGCCTTTATGGAGTTTAGTTGGGGAGACAGAAAATAAATGAGACAAATAAGTGAAGCTTATAGTGTATTATTAGATAAGTGCTTCGGAAAAAAAGATAAGTGAGGAAAGCAGATTAGGGAGTGCCAGGGTATGGTGAAGGTTATAATTTTATAGAGGATGAGCAGGAGAGGCTTATAGAAAATTCAAAGGCCATACTTCCAACTTGAATGAGTTATACTACAAAGGGAATTTATTAGCTCACATAAGTATAATTAGTTCATCCCTAGGCACAGCTAGATATGTTGTGTGAAGTGAAGATTTCTGGAATCTGTTTCTTTCATCTCTTTACTTTCTTCTCTTTGGCTTCAACATCCAGCTGGTAGTCTCCTGGTAACAAGATGGCTGCTAGATTTACAACCTCTTAACTCAGAAGCCCTAGGGAAAAGAGAGATGTCTTCTCCAATGGTTCCAACAAATATCTTGATATTGAGTCTTATTGGTCTAGCTTGGATCACATAGAACTGGGAATATGCTAATTATCCGGGTTCAGTCAGGTGTCTGCCCTGGGGTGGAGCTGGGGAAGTGAGGTCTGCCAACCCAAACCCCAGATACTGAAGTGTTAAGGTAGAGTGTTTCCACCAAAAGGAAACACACAGGGAGGATGGGTGTCAGACGGGTATCTACAACAAATGAACACCATCCCTGCCCTCACCTGGGGAGGAGAGGCTGCTGACAGGCTCACCAAGCATCTGCCTTATGTGAAAGCATAAAACAGCCATAGGTCAGAACCACAAGTGGTGCTCGGGTTCCTTGCAAACCAATTCTCTGCTGGGCATTAGCCTAAGAGATCTGTAGATGACCCTTCCTTATGTATGGACCTATCATTCAAAGAACGCTTAATCCTTTGGATCTCAGATTCCCAGGTGATGCTGTTTAAATGAGGACTTAAGTATATCTGAAGGAAGAGACACGGGTTATATTATAGAGACTTGGTGTCAGGGGTAGACTGTTTACAGTGGATTCCCTATTGAATCCACCCCAAGATGATTTCCAGGTTGTAAAGTGACTAGTGTACAGGCGAGGATGCCAGATGAACAAGCTGGAGTTTCATAGTCCTTCTGTATTTCTGTTCCAGAGAGGCAGGAGAGTACAGTGGTTAAGGGAATAGTTCAGAGTCAGAGAGATCTGGGTGAAAAATCCAGTTCTGCCACTTCTGTTGACCTTGAATAAGTTGGTTTACCTACTCCATGCCTCTGTTTCCTCATTTATAAAATGAGATAAGCCTGATATCTATATCGTGTGGTTCTTGAATGAACACATATAAAGTCTTATGTTGTTCTTGTTGTCAGGATCATTACTGCTTGTGGCCCGATAGATGTCTAAGTCAGGGATTGTGCACGTCATATAATTTGGGGACAATAGAAAGTATGTACTCAAAACATCTCCCCCACAAACCTGCCTTGGGATCTGAGGTTCCCATGTCCTTTCATACCTTTAGTTTAAGGATGAGTTTGTTATATATTCTGAAAGTTTTAAAGGTTCTAAGAGTTGTGCTTCAAGGACCACTAGGGAAGGGAAAGGGTGAGGGGATCAGATAGTCCTTGGTCTCGTCACCCACCACCTCCAGGAGAGGAGTTTTACTTTCATCTATTTTAAATATGACTTCTACATGAGAATTTCTTTGATGAGGAGTTCTTAGGCTGACAAAAAAGTTTAGAAATGGCTGCATGAAAGCATCAGCGTCCCCTGTTAAAACATCATTATGTCAACTGGAAAGGGATTGAGGGTGTTTTGCTTGAAGAAGAAAAATCACGAGTGGGATAATGCTGACTCTCCTCAGCTATCTGAAGGGTCACCATTTGGGGTCCAGAGAATTAACAAGAGGCCAATTTCAGCTTGGTGGGTGGAAGGAGGAAGACATCTCTAACAATTCAGACTCTTCTTCCAGCAAGTCATTTTTAGGACAGAGGTACACTGGTGTCCTTGGAGACGTCTCAGCAAAGGCTTTAGGCTGTCTGGGACAGTACTAAGGTGATTCCCTCAAGAGTAGAACGATGGACTGGGACTGCCAAGATTACATCTAAACTGTGAAATTCTGTCATTCTGAGTAACACAGAAAGCTATTAAGGTGTTACACCCCCGTGTATTTCTTGGTGAAATTTTATCACCTATGTTAGATTCTAGGAGTGTGGCTTTAAAAGAATGTACCATAAGACAGTTGCATTTTGAACTTATTTTAGACTTAGAGAAAAGTTTTATGAATAGTACAAAAAGTTTCATTATCCCTCACCCAGCTTCTCCTAATGTTAATATCTTATGTAACCGTAATGCAGTGATCAGAACCAGGAAACTAACACTGGTGTGATACTATTAACTACAGTACATTAAAGACCTTATTAAAAATCCGTCAGTTTTTCCATTATAATCTTTTTCCTAACAGTGAAAAACTATGTTTTATTATTTACAATATCTTTGTTATTCGATCAACATTAGGAGAAATGACATAAGGTAGTTTTAAGATTATTAACTGATACCCTTTGAAAGCAACACATTTCCTGTAATCTATGGAGCTCTTATTATCCAGAATCACGTAAGTTTAGAGTTTGGCTGTAACCTCAGCAGTCACAGTTTGTTCTTCCTCTTGAGGGAATCTCTTCAATATTGTCCCTGACAGCCCATCTTGAGGAACTCTCAGCATGGGTTTTGTTCAGAACTATATTGTCACTTATTTAACAGATACCTATTTAGCATCTGTCTAAAGGCGTGTGTCAGACATTAGAAATACAGAAATAATAGATATGACTCTTGCTTTCTGGAAATTTGTCTTCTAGAAAGAGACAGAGAAACAAATAGACAATTATAATGGAGTGGAATGTGGGATAAAGGAAAGAAAGTAAGTAATCATTACACAACATGCGATAAGTGCTGTGGTAGGATAAATACTTGGGAGCACAGAGTGGGCACCTCACCCATCCTGAGGTATCAGAAAGCCTTCCAAGAGAAGATGATGGGTGAGCTGAGTCCAGAGGAACACAGTCTCCTCTGGATCCTCCATCTTCAAGGAATCTAATTCTGAAAGTAACCAGAGGACCTCTCTTTCATATATATATATATATTTTTTTTTTTTTTTTTTCAGTGAGCTAATGTGTTAAATCTGTAAGGTGCTTTACTAAGTGTTATTGCTTGTTATTTCATTGACTTATAACAACTTTGGCAGATCTAATAGGTGGTGTTTGGCTACTGTGAGGAGAAAGAGTATAAGAAGGCAAGAGTGGAAGTTGTGGTCCAGGCCAGAGATGATGTATCTTCGACATACAGAATGAGAAATTAGACTAGCATCTGCTGGGTCTCTTACTAGCTGTGAGTTCTTGGTCAAGTTACTTAACCTCTCTGACCCTCCATTCCCTTATATATCAAATAGGGTTAAGAATACCTATTTCACTGAAAAAATGTGAGGATTCAGAATAATATGTAAACTGAGGTCATGCATTAAAGAATATGGCTTCCATGTTTATTACATATCTGTCAGGGTCCCAGCAGGAAATAGATGGTACACTCAGATGCAATAATTTAAAGAGGGTTTAATTATGGGACAATTTTGAAAGCTATGGGCAGGGCTTAGGAAAACCCATAAAGAACAATGTAGTACTCCAGGAGTCCTGACCATGTCTAGGCCTGAAAGGACAAGCTGGGGAGCAGTTACCAGAGCTAGAAAGAAAAGTTTGAGTACAGAGGGCAGTCATAAGAGGGAATCAAATGTACAGCATGGTGGCAGTGTTAACAATACCATATTGTATACTTGAAAGTAGATCTGAAATGTTCTCATCTCACATAATTACCTCTGCTGTACAACAGAGGTAATTATGTGAGGTGAAAGATATGTTAACTAACCTTATTGTGGTAGTTATTTTGAAACATAGATGTGTGTGTCAGATCATCATGTCCACCTTAAACTTATGCAGTGTCACATTTCAATTGTATCTCCATAAAGCTGGCGGGGAAAAAGGAGCTATGATGGTTGGTTGAGGGATGTAACTGGACTGAAAGGACCCCTTCCTTCTTCTCTTAGATCTCTTGTGGGTGTTCCCCACTCACCAACTCCAACCGAAAGTCAGAGAAATGGTCCAGGAACTATTACTCCTGTGCATTCAGTTCAGGCTTCTGGGATAGAAAGCAGGGTTTGAAGGGTGCAGAGTGGCTCTAGAGAAGCAGGTAGAAGGCATCTGGCTCAACCCATGAGGCAAACGGAGAAATTCTCATAGAAGGCAAACCATTGGGAAGATAGCCTCAGAAGGGTCCACTGTACTTCCCAACTCATTGTTAGTTTGCCTTCCCACTGCCCTATCTCTTGGGCCATCTTTTAACTGGAAGCTTAAGGGAACATTTGTTATTTTTCCTTCCAGCCTCTAGTGTCCCTTTTCCTAAGCAGCAATACCTGCCTTTTTTTTTTTTTTTAAAGGGATTCATTCTTTCTCTACTATCAGTCTGTATGTTTGGAATGGGATTCTGTCCTACAGGGGTGTGTGTGTGACCCACTCACTGAGTCAGTCAACATGGTCCATCCTGCAGGCTGTGGTGGTTGGTCCAAGACTGAGCACATGGTTCTGTTAGAACCTGGCAGCCACAGTGAGTCTTTTGCTAAGAATGTGGGAGAGAGACAGGAGGAGCTCCTGCTCCCATCTTGCCATCAGGAGGGACAACCTTGAGTCTGAAAATGAAACCAGTGTGTCAGAAAGCCAGCCTGAGAGCCCTGAATCCAGCTGTACCTAATGGTAGAATCACCACTGAGCTCTGCAGTTAAGAAATTCAATATGTTATATATTTTCACTTGTGTTGTTTTGAGTTGGATTTTCACTTATACCAAAAAGAGTCCTGATGTAGCAAATGACCCCACGTTAGTTACTTTTTTCTAGATAATAATTTTAATGTAAATCTGAATTTAAAACTACGTATTAGCTGGTGTCATCATTATTAGAGGCTGTTCCATATATCCTGTACTTTATACTGTACTCCTTGAAAGATAGTGTTAGCGATATTCTAGCATAGCATAAAGGCAATTCACATGGTAATCAGCTGTAAATGTAGTAATAGGATAGTTGAGATTTGTGTTTTAAAACACATTCTTACACAATTACTTCCCCCATTAAATTCACACAGAAAGATGAGGCTGGAAATCAGGATTGATATCACATATCTGCTAAGTGGCTGTCTGGGTAGAAAATGAAAATCGTGCTGAAAGTTAAAATCCAGTATTTGACTGAATTGACAAAATAGTAGAATTCCAATTGATCTATTTCCCTGTGGCTGGTGCTTTTAGAAGTTTTTTAAATAAAAACTACGATTTGGGAGTTACGGGGCTCTCTCTAAATCATTGATCAGCTGTTCTTGTTTAAATGCCTCTATTTCAATATAATTCTTTAATTTAGGCTAATTGAATTTTAGAACGTAAGGAGCATTATAAAGAACATGACTTTAAGAATTTTAAAAGTCAGCTCTTTATCTTGTTTTTGCTTCGAGATTTAGAACTTGTTTTCTCCCATGACATAATAAGAGGAGCTTTTCTTTTTGGTAACAGCTCTATTGAGATATAAATCTCATGCTGTAAAATTCACCCTTATGAAGTGTTTAATTCATTGTTTTTCAGTATATTAGCAAAGTTGTGCAACCATTATTACTATCTAATTCTAAAACATAAAAGTGGGATTTTTATGGAGGATTTCCCTGGTGGTCCAGTGCCAAAGACACTGCAGGGGGCCTGGGTTTCATCCCTGATCAGGGAACTAGATCCCACATGCCACAACTAAGAGTTTGCATGCCGCAACTGAAGATCCCACATGCCACAACTAAGACATGGCACAGCCAAACAAATACAAATAATAAATATTTTTAAAAATGAAACATTTTTTATCTCCCCATAAAGAAACTCAGTACCCACTAGCATTCACCCCTAGTCTCTTCTCACCCCAGCCCCTGACAACCACTGATCTACTTTCTGTCTGTGTGGATCTGCCTATTCTGGACATTTCATGTAGACAGAGTCATACAATATGTGGCCTTTTGTGACTGGCACCTTTCACTTAGCATCATGTTTTCAAGGCTCATCCATGCTTGTAGAACTGGAAAGCTTTTGCCTGAGCTTTTAAGAATAAGTGATGATTTTGATTTGGTAAGATGCTGGTTCTAGTCTCTGTGCATCTTCTCTGTCCTGCTTTACCAGTACATTCTCCATGCCACAGCCAGAATGACTTGTTACACCTACATCAGTTGATGGCCTTTCTATGTATCTGCCCTCAACATGGCCCAGTAGGCCCTGCCAGGCTGCCCTGGCCTAGCTCCCTAGCTCCATCAGGCTCCTCTCTTCTCTTCATTGAGTTCTAAGAAGCTCCCTGCAGCCAAGGGCATCTACTCACACCGTCCCCTCCACCTGCAGCTGCTCGTCTTCTGTTGCTTTTAGTTAAATCCTTAGATTTCTTCTTCAGATCTTAACTCGTGGCACTTCCTCAAGTTCAGGTCATGTTCCTCAATTATTTTCCTTCATAGCATTTATTCAATTTCTAATTATACCCCCATCAGTGTGACTGTTTCATTAACTTTTATATCCACCTACTAGACCATACGCTTTCGGAGAATAGAGATCATATCTATGTGGCTCATTAAAAAAAATCTATAGTTCCTGGCCCATAGGAGGTGCTCCCCTTGCCTCAAAGAATTTCTAAAATATTTTAGTATAGTTTTCATGTTCAGTGTGTTTATGAATAGTAGAATACTATGAATATTGGAAACTCTGTCAACCAGAATATTGGATTGACCTTTGCCTGACTAGGCTGTATAATAGAGTTCACTGTTCTTTGTTTAATGTTGACCACACCAGTCAATAACAGTGGGTTAGAATCATGCAGAGAGCAAAGGAAATGGGGAGTTAACATAAAAAGCCCCCTGAATTTTGAATTAAAACAATTCTCTTCCTCTCCCTCTCCCTTCCTTCTCTCACAGCCAAAGGAGAGCATCTTTCAAATTAAATTATAGACCTCTTTCCTTTCCAAATGAGAACTAGCACATATATATGTTTTTTAAAAAAAACAACCCTACATTTTTATAGGACAATAAATGACACGATCTCATCTTTTTACAAGGTAATTATGTTAGAAAAACTCTTAAAAGTTTTACATACAGTTGATTTAAATGCCTTTAAAAACGCATGATAAACTATGGCAGATTTCCTCTTACAAAGGATAATTGATGTCCCTAGGGATCAAATGAAATGTTATGGGAAATCCTGCCTTCACAGGTGTTATACAATTCAAGATCTATTTTGAATGTCAATCTATACCAATTCCTCTTAGCAGTGGAGGGGGTGATTTTTGTCCCTCCTTCCCCACCAGGGGATATTTGGCAATGTTTGGAGACATTTTTTTGGTTGTCACAACTAGGAATTTGGAAGCTATGGGTGTCTAGTGCGTAGAGGCCAGTGATCTGCTAAACATCCTATGATGCATAGGACAGTTCCTACAACAAAGAATTATGCAGCCCAAATGTCAACAGTGCCAAGGTTGAGAGACCCTCTTCTATATAAAATAAGTGTTTGAGATGTTATTAATGTAAAAATAAATGGTAATTTATTCCTTTGTTAATTAACAGTTGGTGAAAATTCTCGAATAGTAAAATGTCTTCCTTTGTCCAGCGTTTCTTTAGCACCTCCTTCATTTCAGGCACTGGGCTAGGCACTATAGATACATGGTTAAAATACTTGGCATTCACCATTCTGGTTACAGTCAGAGAGACAGACACAATTTGGTATTTAATACATATGGGAAAGATTAAAAGATCAACGTCACAAGTTACTCTGGTCATACATGGGCCTCATGTGGGATTCAGAGAGACTTCACTGAAGACGTGATACACCTGGAACTCATCCTGAAGAGGAAGAAAGAACATTCTTGGCAGAGGGACTAGCACAGCAGTGGAAGAGAAGTATAAGGCAGGATCAGCAAACCATGTGATGTTAGTAGTGAGTGTTGAAAGCCAGGAGAGGCAAGAGACAAGGCTTAAGGGATAAGTAGGGCAGTGAAGGAGAGTCTTATGTACAGACTGAGGAACTAGAGGGACCAGAGGACACAGGCTTTAAGCAGAAAAGCAATATAGTCTAATTTGCATTTTATATAACTAACTCTAGCTACCCTGAAAGTGTAGCTAGAAAATGATGGATTTAAGGGGTTAAGATTGGATGCAGGGGAACCCATTAGTAAGCTATTGCAGTGGTCCAGGTAAGAGAGGATGAGTGCATGGACTTAAGTAATGGCAGTAGGATGGAGAGGAGCACTTGGATTGAGAGATATCAATGAGGCAGAATCAGCAGGATGATGCTTGATTGGATGTGAGGGCTGAGGGAGAAGGAACCCTCAGGGAGGACTCAGTGGTGTCTGGTTTGGGCAGGATGAGGTTAGAATAGAAAAAGCCAGTGATGATTTTGTTGTGGACATATTAAATGATAGATTTTTGAAGCCCTTAAAAGGTGAGGGCTAGAAACATTGATTTGGGAGTCTTCAGCACACAGGCCAGAAGTAAATTCATGAGAACAGATGAAACTGAAGAGTGAGTGGAAAGAAAGGAACAGTTGACCCAAGGATGGAGACCCAGGTGACCCAAAGATAGAAAATTACAGGGTAGTAATTATTATGTCAGTATATATGTGTGTGCATATATGGGTATCTATAACTATATTTGTGTGTATATATGTAATATTTGTTAGATTAAGAAAAATACACAAGACACAGAGAAGAAAAGAAATGAGTCATAGAAACCCACTGCTCGGATTACCTTTGTTAACATTTAAAAACAATTAAAAGTAAAGCACACTGTTATGGGTTGAATTGTGTCCTTCAGAAAAATATGTTGAAATCCTAACCCCCCAGGATCTGTGAATGTGACTTTAGTTAGAAATAGGTTCTTTGCAGGTGTAATCAAGTTAAAATGAAGTCATACTGGGTCAGAGAGGGCAGGTCCTAATCCAAGCACAGGTGTCTTTGTGAGATAAGAAAAATTTGGACACAGACACACACAGAGGGGAATGACGTGAATACAGAGACGCACAGGCAGAATGCCTTGTGACAACAGAGGAAGAGATTGGGGTGATGAGTCTACAAGCCAAAGAATGCCAAGGATTGCCAGCAAGGGCTGGAGGCTAGGAAGAAGGCAAGGAGGAGATTCTCCCTCAGAACCCCCCAAAGGAACCAACGCTGCTGACACCTTGATCTCAGACTCCTAGCCTACAGAATTATGAGAAAATAAATTTCTGTAGCATTAAGCCATCCAGTTTGTGGTTGTTTGCTGTAACAGCCCTAGGAAACTAATACACATATCTATGGTTGGATTATGTAAAAATAAAAATGGAAAGCAAATGATAAGTGAAAACACCTTGGTTTTCTTTTTCATTTCATTAGATATTTTAGAAATTTATCTACATCAGCACATACAGAACTATCTCTTTCTTTTAAGCTGCTTCCCAGTGGGAATACTAATATTTGATGGTTGGACAGAGAAGGAGGAGAAGAAAAAAGGTAGAAGGAGAAGAAGAAAAAAGGAAGTAGGTAGGAGGAGAATTAGCCAAAAGTAGCTTGTTGAAGGTTTCAAGAAACCCTAAGTAGTCAGTTAGGTACAATGGAGAAATAGATCCAGGAAAATCAGGACTGAAAAAAATTTTGGCTGCAGGCACTGTGGAAATCTTAGGCAAGCAGTGTAAGAAAACTTTTGTGGAGCTAGAGTAGCAGAAGCTAATATTAAGTAAAAGATTCCCATTCTTCAGGTGCCCATTCTCTGAGACAGGACAAAATAATGAACAGGACAATTGTGTAGAATGATACATAGGTAAATGTGAGGTATAATGATAGAATTGAGATAGGAAAGAATTATAAAATGTATAAAAAAGCAGTGTTGTATTTTCGCGTGACTTCAGAAGTTAACACTATAGATATGTACCCATCTTGGGCTCTGTCTGAAAAGGTGTCGGAAAGTAAGACTTTTAGAGTGGCATACTGCACCTCTCATAAGGTTGCTTGCCGTCAGGATCAAGAACCATGTTTTTAGCAATGTAAATATACCTTCCTTACATTGAACACTTACTACATTCTGGGCACTGTGTCCTAAGCATGACCTCATTTTATTCGCACAGCCCCCTATGAGACAGGACTTTTCAGTATCCTCATTTTACAAATCAGGAGACTAGGCTCATGTAAATTATTTTCTAAAGTCAGTTAGAAAGGAGAGGTGCTAGAACACAAATCCCAGGCTCAGTTGACTTCAGAAGCCGGGCTGTAATCACTAGATTCTGAAGTGCAGCAGGGGTGAGGAAGGGAGAGAAGATAGCGTTCCCCTCTCAGTGTTTAAGAGTGAATTGCTGCTACCAAGAACAAAGTTCTAGCTGCATTGTGTCCAAACAGCATTGTCCAACCAAACAGCTGATGGGATAATGAAAGAGCAAGAAAACCTTTCTGCCAGGTTTTTTCAACTACAGATAAAACAATAGTCAGTAAAGATTTCCTGGAATATGGTCAAATTTAAATTTGTGTGTTACTATATAATACTACTGCATAACATTCTCATTGCCTCCAAAAAGTATAAGCCATCAGTGGAAAAACTGAATTTGGTTCTAAGACCCAGTACAGAGGCAGACTCTTAGCCATGTCAGTCTACGCTGTGAGCTTGGTGAGAAGGGCTGCGGGGGATGAGTGCGTGGGCCTGGAGCCAGGGCCTCTGGATGCAGTGGTCCCCTCCACTTCACAGCAGTGATGAAATGCTTCGGAGATACCTGTTTTTCTTTTTAAAATATGTACAATACACATGCTATACATGTTTGTAAACACATATAATAACATATATATACACACATATATACTCGCACACAAACGTGTGTGCGTGCGTGCGTGTGTAATTTCAAGCATACACAAAAGTAAAGAGAATAAAATAGTAAACATTGATGTCAGGGATGGTGTGTGAAATGTTTAACAGGCACCTGTTGTCAGACTGTCAGAAGACTGTTAGCCAGAAACAAGAGAACAGGCTATACTGACTGTGACCAAAAGCTCTTTCCACCCCAACTCCTAAAGAAATGCTTCTTTTCACCATAGTAGAAGAGCACACTTTGAGACTGAGGTAGTGTTTTTATAAGCAAATTTCTTTACTCTGCCTGGTATATTATTAGCATTCAATAAGTGCTATTCATTTATGTTTCTAATAAGGCATGGAATAAACAATACATATATTAGTTTTAAATAGAAACATGGGCTCTGTCTACACAAGGGCAATTTTTATTCACTGCATTGTCTTGCATAAAATGTTCTTATCACCTCCTCTTAATTTTTGATCTTTTAAAGGCCAAAAAGAGGGTTAAATAAGAAAAAGAGAAAGGGGAGAAGAAATTATGAGCCAGTGCTTTTGTTGCACATAGTCATGGGGACACCTTTTATAGTTATCCCCCCATGCTGTGCTGGGAAGTCAAAAGTGGTTTGTCCGGAAATCCCCACTGCAATACAGCAGAACGAATGTGTTTATTGCTAATTTTGCTGGTAGAATATTTATAAGGGAAAGCCAGCCCCCAAGTTAAGAAAGAGTGTCCTGTTCCTCGTAATGCATACTCGTTAGTTCATTTCTCTGATTCCTGTGAGTCACTTGATATGGCCATAATGCAAGGAATACTTCTCTCTGGATCCATGAACTCTGTCATAAAATAGTAGTGGCAAGAGTGTTAGAAAAATCTTGGAGATAATGAAACCTGACTTACCTAACTCACAGGTTTCTTGGGAGGATAAAGTGAAATAATGGATGTGAGCATGTTTTTAAAAAGCAAAAAATGCTGTAAAATTCAAGGTAGTATTTTTTTGTGCCTTGGCTGCAAAATTGTTTTTTATCACACTCATTGTCTATAAGCTCTTCTCCACACATATGCAAATGGAAAAAGCATTCCTGCTCTTCCTTCTCTGTCCTCAAGAAATCAGAAAAAAATTTTCTGTTCCTTTATGAAGGTAGCATCACTTAGATTTTCGTGAAATTCTCAATTCCTCATTTAGTGTTTCTTCACCATCCAGGGTGAGCTTAAGATAAGTACATAGCTCATTCTTTGAGGCCTAGTAATCTTTGAACAAATCTAAACAGCACAAATGAAAGGATCTCTCTGGGAGTAACATCTTTGGATCAATGTTGTTAAATTAGTACTGTGATATATCAACATGTTATGTCACCTATGTGTATAATAACATACCCACGTCTTAATTTATAGATGTCACTCCCCCCCGCCCCTGTTTTTTTTTTTTTTTTTTCCTGAAATGGAGGTCATGATGATTTCAGACTCCCCATTTAAATGTATATTCTTAATCTTTCTTCTAAGGCATAATTAGTTTTTTTTTAGCTTAGCCATTTCTTTAACTCAAATAGCTGTCCATTTGTAAAAAGAGAGATTGGAGAAATAATGTAATAATACATTAGAATGGTTTTCATTTTCTAACAACGGGTAGCTTTTTATAAATAAAACCAAAGACATGAAACTAGAAATAAAATGAAAATGTTGGCTGTATATGTTTTTCTCTGAATGCTACTTGGGTAAGGAATGAGTCCCCAGATGAAAGCAGTGTGAGTCATTTCAAATCTAACAACCTCATATTATCATAAAATTGTGTTGATGTATTTGTAAAAATCCATGAAGGATTCTATAAGGAACTTTTGATCTTGGCAGGATCCAAGGGTAGGGATGCAAACTGAAGAGGGAATATTTGTGTTTTTTTATCCAGTGGATTTTGCAACATAGTCGCATTTAATTTACTAATAAAAGAGGTATCAGATTTTTAGACTAAATTAATAAGGATGAGATTTGAAGCCAAAAATAATTGCATTTCCTGCATGGAATGTTAGAACTGAAAGGTGACTTAGCATCTACTGTAGGTATGAATTTACCCACATCTCACTTACATTGCTAATTAGTCTCTGCATTCCTTCCTGCTAAGCCTGTAGATGACCCCGGGATCCTTTTCAACACAGACTTCCAGGCAGCCATTACTAGGCAATTAGAGGTGACATATGAGTGAAATCTTTATTAATCCTCCTGTAGAGCATTTCAAATAATCATCTTTAATTTCCTTCAAAAAATATGTTACAGATATTTCTTGTGCACTATCATGTTCCAGACATTGGGTGTATACACAAATAGAAAAGACCTGAATCTCAGCTTTTAAGAGTATAGTTTAGAGAGGTGAAATGCCAGCAGGTGATTAAAATACAGCTTAGCAAGAGCCAGGATGGAGGCAAGCATAAGCTACACACAGGAGGGCCTCATAACATAACTTGGGGTTGGACTCCACATTTTTCTTAATAGATGCTGTCTGCCTTAATCTTGAATAACAAGCAGAAGTTATGCAGGTAAACCTAGAATGCTCTAGGACAGCAGTTCTCAACTTTTAAAAAATCTCAGATCCCTTTATAATCTTGAAAATTATTGAGGATTTCTCAAAAAGTTAAAGAATTACTGTATAATCCGGCAATTCCACTTCCAGGTATATACCCCAAAGAATTGAGTATAGTTTCAAATAAATATTTGTACACCAATGTTCATAGCAACATTGTTCATGAATTAGTCCATTGTATGAATGGATGTATTACAATTTGCTTATCCATTTATCTGTTAAGGGGCATTTGGACTGTTTCTATTTTTTTTGTTCTTGTTTGTAGCTATTAAGAAAAAACATGATATGAACTCTTATGCACAAGTCTCTTTTTGGACATATGTTTTCATTTCTTTTCAGTAAATCACTAGTTGTTCAATGGCTGGGCCATAGAATTGATAAGTGATTCTTAACCGGGGTCAGTTTTGCACTCTAGAGGACATTTGGCAGTGTTTGGGGACATTTTTGTCATGACTGGGGAGGTGCCACTAGCATCAGGTGAGTAGAGACCGGGAATACTGCTAAACATTCTGCAATGCACAGGACAGCCCCCACAGCAAAGAACCATCTGACCCAAAATCTTAATAGTGTTGAGGCTGAGAAAGCTTGGGTTAGATATATGTTTAAATTTTAAGGAAACGTTTAAACTTTTCTAATGGAATTGTACAATTTTGCATTTCCAGCAACAAGTATGAAAGTACCAGTTGCTCCATGTTTTTGTCAACTTTTCGTATTGTCAGTCTTTTTAATTTTAGCCATTCTGTGAGGAGTACAATGGTATCTTTTTGTAGTTTTAATGTACATTTCCTTATTGATTACTAAAGTAGAACATCTTTTAATGTACTTGTTGCCCATTGGTATATCGTCTATTGTGAAATGTCTGTTCAATCCTTTTGCCCATTTTGTTTACCTTTTTATTATTGAGATTTAAGAGCTCTTTATATATTCTCTTTTTTTGCCTTTTTTATTGTGTTAAAATACACATAACAGAAAATTTACCATTTTAATCATTTTATCACAGTTCAGTGATACTTTATTCTTGATTCAGGATCTTTATCAGGTATTTTCACCCAGTCAGAGTTTTACCTTTTCACTTTCTCTCCAGGGTCTTTTGAGGAGCTGTGTTTTAAATTTTGTTATATCCTAGTTGACTAATTTTTTCCTTATGATTAATGCTTTTCTGTTGTCTTATCTAATGAATCTTTGCCTATCTCAAAGGTGATGTATTTGTGAAGGTATTCTACATTTTTTTCTAGAAGTATCAGAATTTAGTTTTATGTTTAGGTTTCTTTCATTTCAAGTAAATTCAAGTAAGTTTTTGTATGTAGTGTGAGGTAGATGTTGAGTTTCTTTTTTTTTCCATACAATATACATTTGATCCAGCACACTTGGTTGAAACAACTCTTTTTTCCCCATTGAATTATCTTGCTATTTTTGTCTTAATTACTGTAGGTTTATAATAAGTCTTGAAATCAGATAGTCTTTCAATTTGATTTTTTTTATTATTTTTATTATTTAGAGAAATTTTATTCAGATGTCTTGCTTTAGTTCACCTTTTGAGGCTTACAGATTATTTTTTAAAGAACTTTTGTTGAGATATAATTGACATACAATAAACTGCATGTCAATTTAATATTTTTAAAGATGTTTTTAAAAGATGTATTCTAAACCCTTTGAAATTGCAAATAAATGTTAGAATTACTTTGTCAATTTCTATGAGAAAAATCCTGATGAGATTTTGATCAGGATTGTTAAATCTAGATCCATTTAAAGAGAACTGACATTTTAGTAATATTGAATCTTCTAATCCATGAAGATGGTATGCCTCTTCATTTATTTATGCCTTCTTTATCTCAGTAATGTTGTGTTGTTTTCAGTGTACAGGTTGTACTTTCCCCCCTTAAACTCATTTCTAAGTGTTTATGTTTGTTATGCTATTACAAATGTTATTTTATTTATTTTTTTAGAACTTTATTATTTTTTGGCTGCATTGGGTCATCGTTGCTGTATGGGCTTTCTCTAGTTGTGGCAAGTGGGGGCTACTCTTCGTTGTGGTGCACAAGCTTCTCATTGCGGTGGCTTCTCTTGTTGCTGAGCACAGACTCTAACCATGTGGGGTTCAGTAGTTGTGGCATATGGGCTTAGTTGCTTCGCGGCATGTGGGATCTTCCTGGACCATGGATTGAACCCATGTCCCCTGCATTGACAGGCAGATTCTTAACCACTGTGTTACCAGGGAAGTCCCTACAAATGGTATTTAAAATTTTAATTTTCTGATCATCACTAATATAGAGAAATACAATTAATTTTTGCATATTGACCTTATATTGTATAATCTTGCTAAATTCACATTTTAGAAAACTATGGAAAAATCTGGTAGTTAATGGCTCAGTTTATCCATTTGTCTGTTATAAGCTGTGTGAGTTAAGAAGGCAAACTTTAAGATCTTAGCTTTTGGAGTGGGTACAGCCCAAGTAAAATATTTTAAAAATTCAATTAACTTCTTAAATTTTTGCCGTGGGTTAAAAAAAGCTGAAATACAGTGAAAACCTTTTTTCCACACATGGATCCAGTTTTCTCCCACCCTGCTTACTAGAAACCACAATTCTCAGGGTGTCTCTTTTAGAATTTCTTTGTACACATACAAGCATATATATATTTATTTTCTCTCTTTTTATACAATAGTAGTATATTATGCATAATGTTCTATACCTTGCTTTCTCACTTAAAAATATATCCTGTAATTTCTTTCCAATTGCATATTGTACCCTTGTATTGATGTACCATGTACCATAATTTATGTAAGCAGTTTTCTATTGATGGACATTTAGCTTTTTAAAAATACTTTGCTGTTCAAATTAATACTGGAGTGAATAGCCTTGTTCATAAATCATTTATCTGTAGGATAGATTCCCACAGGAGAATTGATAGATCAAACAGTATTTGCATTGGTAAGTTGTTAGATATTGCTAACTTGTCCTCCACTGGCAAGCCCAGGTATTTCAGAAGTATTCATTTCTTAAGTCTTTACGGTATTCCAGTTGCTATAAGAACTTTTCTTCTTCAGACCAGAAGAAACAAGAAGAGAGATAACATTTTTTGAGACTATTTTCATAAGCAACTTAAAAATCTTTATGAAACAAAGGATATAAAAGAAAAGAAAAATAATTTAAGTTTCTACTATGTATCATATGTTATCCTTGCTTATGTAAGTAGATGAATTCTTGCCACCACTCTGTGAAGTTGCTTCCATTTTTCTTACTCAAAGGTGAAAAACTAAGGCCCTGAAAGGTTAAATATCCTACCTAAGGTTGTACTAATGATTGTTCAACAGAATCCAAAAGCATTTTTCTTCTTTCTTAAGAGAGACAGGCCTGTAACTAAGGAGATTCTGTTTTTATCATGATCAAGCTCCAAATGACCTTTGATGGTAAATCCATCTCATCACTGATTCTTGTGTTAGGATGAACCTCTAGGACCAAAAATGCTGACCACTGAGTTCTGATTTACCCAAAACTTGGTTGAACTGTGAAACTCACTGTCAGATGATGGCACAGAGTTAAATTCTCTAGGATAGATTTTTTTTCATAGTTCTCTAGAATATCTTATCCAATAATAGCATTTTTAGTTACACAATCTAAGACAAGGCAATCAGATCTTTTGCTTAGGGATATAAATTAATTGCTGGCAGAAGTCAGTCAAGAGAAAGAAAATGTTTTGACTAGAGTCCAGTGACCCAAGAATCTTAATTCAGGTAGGCCACTGATTTCTAGATGACCTAAGGTGAGATATTTAACTATGACTGTTTCAGCACTCTATCTGTAAAATGGGGGGTTGTTATTGACAATGATCACTAGCAATGTACTTGACATAAAATTAGTCATGATTTCTGATGTAGCATGAAATGTGAACTGGGTAAGAAAACAGATTTTGTAGCCAGGCATACTTGGGTTTGAACCTCTTCTGCTCTTTACTGGATGTGGGTGTGTGACCTTGAGAACTTCACCAATTTTGCTGAGCCTGCTTTTCTTTATCTAAAAAATGAGGATATCAGAAGTACCTATGTTATAAGGCTACTGTAAAAACTAAATGAGCCCACATGGATAAAATGTTTAGGATAGGGCCTAGAACATAGTAAGTACTCCTTAAATGGTCGCTGTTGTTGTTATTGTTATTATTATAATTGTTATTTTGTGTTACTGCTCATTTCTATCCTGAGATCTCTTAAGCACTGGCTGTTGAGGCAGATTTCTGTACTGTGTGAACCAACTTTGTATGTTTAATATGGCTTTATGCTCAGCTAAATCAAAACACAGAGGTAAAGCTGTACCTGACCTTATTGGTGATTAGCTTTTGCCTTTTCATGCATGAGATTTGATTAGCTTTATCATTGTCTTAACTTGTGTTACCTACATATCATAAAATTATCCCAACCTTTTAATATCCTGTCACAAGCATTTATCTTTTTGACCTTCAGTGGAATTGTGGTAAGATTGCCCACCCTTGAATACATCTTTCTTTCTTGTGTAATGTGAAATTACCAGTGTTTAAGTTTAATATTTACAACATGGTCACTTAGATGCCATGAGCTTTCATTCATCCTTGCCACTAGATGGCACTATAATAGAACACATTCATTATAGTTATCCTTTACTGTCTAGGAAGACATGCCATAGAAATAGGAGCTAAGGAGTAGTCTTCAAATGTGAAACTGAAGTTGAGAGGGCTTTGAAATAGGGACATTTTATACGTGGAAGAATTTAGAATTTGAGCATTATGTGGTTTGGGTTCTTCCAAAAGCATACGCTGACACAAAGACGTGTGTGTGTGTGTGTGTGTGTGTGTGTGTGTGTGTGTGTGTGTGTTTATTTGAGAGATGAACTTGGAGGGCAGGAATGAAAGAGCAGGAAGAATGGGATTGAAAAGGAGAAACATTAAGGATGATGTTTGGGCAGCAGGGCTTAATTCTACTGAAACATCCTAAGAATAACCTAAGCCTCCTAAGAAGAATGCCTCTCAGAATTGTCCACACAGGGGTTTGCAGGCAGGAGTGTTTATTTACTAACTCCTGTTCATTGGTCAAGATTGCCTCTGTTCTTTCCATGCACATACAAAACTCCTGCTAGCATCCAAGACAGCCATGGGGCAGAAAGCAAAGATACTCAGTGTGAGCTATAGGTGAGATGCTATCAGGTGAAACAAATCTAAGCTTGCATTGAATTATCTATTCCAGTCTGGCTAAAATCAGACGTAAGTGTAAGTGGATATGACTCAGGGCACCAGATGTGTCTGCTGCAGCTACCTAATAAATCATGTACTTTGTAAATTGTTCTATTTGAAATAAACAAAGAATCCTAATGAACCATCTGCAACTCCAAATCCTTGGGGACTACCCAATAGGCATTCAGGCAAACATTTAGTGAATAAAATGTGAATGGTAACTTTATGAAATTCACAGGAGGAGCTTTTGCCCTTTATATCCTAGTATGAAAAGTCCAAATCTTGCCCTTTATATCCCAATATGGAAGGATTCCCAAATCCTTTTATCCTTGTATACTAGGATATAGGAACAGGAGGTATTTGTTGTAGAAACAGGAAGATTATGCTAATACAAAAACACTGGGTTAGGTAGTACGTAGAGAGAGAATTGAACTGGACTAGGAGCCAGGAGAGGTCAAGATCTACCTATGATGTTGGCAAATCATTTAGGTCATCCTAAACTAACTTTTGGGACCTCGATGTCTTTTTCTGTAAAAGGAATATATGGCTGAGTTCAGTCATCTTAAGGTTTCTTCTAGTCCTAAGAGACTATGAAAATTATACATATATAAAAGCAGTTGACTTTTGCAAATGAGCATATTGTAAGTATATGTATATTTATGTTTACATGCATGATGTTATGAGTTTTTAGACATTGGAATTATCCAATCTGTGGAAATCGCCTTGATCTTTAAAAATCCTTTTATTTATTTTGCTTCAGAATGATGTGTCAGATATGCAAGTAAATAGAAGAAATATTAATTATAAGACATATACAAACAATATATATGAAATGTGTGTTCTTTTTAATTATTTAGTCATATAGCATTCTTTTATGAGTAATTAATAGTTATCTTAATGGAGGCAGGAAGAATAATAACAATCACTCTTAGAGATGGAGGGTGATTATAATTGTATAATTTATTGCACATACTGGACACTTTTGAAAGTGAAAGGGGGCACTAGTAATAATTGTTCCAGAATAAAAGCCGTAAATCAGAACCATCTCAGGCAAACTGAAATATGGTGTCACCCTACTCAGAGGTTTATTTCAGCTCCGTTAGTGGTTGAGCAAGTAGTAAGGTAAATTAAAACCAAATTCTCTAGTATTAGAGTAACCTCTCCACTGAGAACAATTATAAAATCTCAGTAAAATTCAAAATAACAGCTGTTTGAAGCCATCAGACAATAACCAAGGTGCCCAAAACTTGAAGGGCCAGCATCTCAAAGAGAAGGGAAAAGCATAAAGTGAGTCCTACATTTACTGATGCTTTCGCCTTTAGAACTTTTGCTTATTTGCCTTACAAGGCGTAGAGACTGAAGGGAAAGCAGAGACTTAGAGCTTGCAGCAAAATTACTAAAGTGGGGAACCCAAAATTTAACTTCAGGGCTATTTTAAGTAGCCAAGACTTAAGGAGCTAACATCTGAAGAAATGGGGATTTCAGAGAAGTGATCCAGAATTCTCTGTACAGTTTCCCTTCAAGGTATTAGCTAATTCCTAAGCTGGGCGTGAGTGGAGTAAGAGGCTGAGAAACCCCACAAAAGTAGTGGTTAAGGGGCTAAAAAGCTAATCAGAGCTTTTCGCTATCTCACAGTGCTAAGGAGAGATAAAAATTACAATTTAGAACCTGCCAAGGAGAAGAAATCCCAGTAGATTCCTCAGGCTTTTAAAATAGACCTCTGAAGTATTACAGCTGATGATAGGGATAAATTAGTAATAGATTAGCCCTCACAAACTCTTAAACACTGCCTCCAGTTTTTTCAGCCTCTAACTGGATTAGGGTTTCCTGCCTGTGAGGCAGAAGAAAATGAAATATTCTTTGGAGAAATATAACATCATCCACAGTCTCTATGGTCATTCATGCTTAATGTCAGCCTTCAATCCAAAATTACCAGATATGCCAAAAAACAAGGCCAAATGACAAAAGCTAAGAGAAAAACAAAATTGATGATAGAAATAGGCTTATGTGTAATACAGATATTGGGGTTAATAAAAATATAATTTCAAAATAAATATTATTAATGTGTTCAAGAAAGTAGATAAAGGATAGAGACGGTCACCAGTCTCTATTAGCATCTATGGAAGTACAACCAAATGGAAGTTCTAGAGATGAAATAATTAAGAAGCGAAAAGATGAGTTTACCTGCAGATTAGACACAACACAATAGAGAATTAGTGAGCTGAAAATAAATTAGTAGAAAATATTAAGTTTGAAGTGCAGAGAACAAAAATAAATGGAAAATAAAAGAGGGGAAATGGAGCAGAAGAAATATTTGAAGATAAACTGACCAAAAACTTTCAAAACTAAAGAAAGATAACAAACTGCAGATTCACAAAGCCCTATAAACCCCAAACAGAATAAATACAAAATATCACAGCAAAATAGTGATGACACATATAAAGAGAAAATCTAAGACAAATTCCCTTTAAAAGAGCAACAATAAACTGACAGTTGACCTTTCAAAAGAAATGATGAAAGCTAGTAGATAACAAATGATGTATATATACACAATTGAAAGAAAATAACTGCCAGAGAAGAATTCTATGCCCAGTGAAAATGTCCTTCAAAAATGAAGGTAAAATGAAGACATTTTCATTCAGATAGAAATGGAGAGAAATTGTTACTAGAAAACCCCCACTAAAATAATCACTACGAGGTGTTTTTCAGCAGAAAGTTAATGATCTTAGATGGAAATGCAGGAAAGAATGAAGAGCAACATAAAAGATAAATACATCTAAATAAATGTATCTAAATAAATAAATATATCTTTAGGGAATTCCCTGGCGGTTTAGTGGTTAGGACTCTGTGCTTTCATTGCCAAGGGCCTGGTTTCATTCCCTGGTTGGGGAACTAAGATCCCACAGGGCACACAGTGTGGCCAAGAAAAATAAATAAATAAACAAAATATATCTTTAAAAGTCTAAATAAATGTTGGCTGTAAAACAATAATAAGGTCTAGTGAGTTTAAACTGTGTGCAGAATTAAAATACAGGGCTTCCTAGGTGGCGCAGTGGTTAAGAATCCGCCTGCTGATGCAGGGGACACAGGTTCGATCCCTGCTCCAGGAAGATCCCACATGCCACAGAGCAACTAAGCCCGTGTGCCAAAAAAAAAAAAAAAAAAATACATGACAACAACAGCACAAAAGGCAGGAGAGGAGTAATTGTTACTGAAGTGTTGTAAGATTCTTGCAGTGTCTGGGAAGTGGTGTAATTATTAATTTAAGGTAGATTAATAAGTCCTGGATGTATGTTCCAATATCTAGGGTAAATACTAAATAAACAAAAGACAATGTATAACTAACAATTTAATTAAAAAAAGAAAATAAAATGATAAAAATTACTTGAGTAATCAGAAAGTATGCAAGAAAGCAGAAAAAAGGAACACAAAAGAGATGGGACAAATGGAAAACAAATTGTAAGGTGGTAGATTTAAACTCAGATGTATTAGTAATTATATAAAGTGTAAATGAGTGAAACATTTCAATGAAAAGCAAAGATTTGTCAGACTGGATTTAAAAAATAACCCAACAATATACTGCTTACGAGAGACATGCCTCAAACATAAGGAGTATACTGTCATTTTTCCCTTCCATCATCCAAACTAGGCTACCACATTGCATTTAGTCATCATGTCTCATTAGTCTCTGCTGGTCCATATGAATTTCTCAGTCTTTTTTGTCTATTTGTTTGTTTTTTTATAACCTTGACAGTTCTTAGAAGTATCTATTAGGTATTTTGTAGAATGTCCATGAATTTCAACTTGTCTGATGGTTTCCTTATGATTGGACAGAGATTATGGGTTTTGGAAGGAATAATTTGACATTTGTCAACACTTACTTTACAACCTGGAGGATGGTTTATTTTAATAAATATTCCATGTACACCTGAAAAAGAATGTGTATATTTTGCATTTGTTTGGTGCAGTGGTATACAACACACACGCGTACACAGGTAGGTTTGTTAATTGTATTGCTCAAATATTTTGTATCTCTACTAAATTCTTTGAGAATTATGGATTTATCTATTTCTCCTTTTATTTATATCTGTTTTCATTTTTATGTATTTGAGTCTGTAACATCAGTTGCACACAGATTTAACATTGTTATATCTAACAGTTGAATTGTCCCTTAATCATTATGAAATGATTGTTTTTATCTTTAGTATTAGTTCTTGGACCAAACTTTGTCTACCACTGGTATAGATAAACACCTTTCTTTTAGTTAGTGTTTGCATACCATATCACTTTCCATCTTTCTCATTTCAACTTCCCTGGAAATCTGAAGCTACCTTCCTGCCCCCAAATTTATTTAAAATAGAAAAGAGGTATCAACTCAGTACAAACATGAGCAAAAACTTGAACTTCAAAAAAAAGATGATATCAAAATGTCCAATACAGACAAGAAAAGATGATGGATTTAATGTCATGAGAAAAATGCAAATTAAAACCTCAGTGCATTACCACTACACATCCTCCAACATGACTAAAATGGAAAGGACAGACAATATCAAAATTGGTGAGGATGCTGAGTGAAGTCTTATACCCTGTCACTTGGAGTATAAATTGATGAGATCATCATTTTAAACTTTTTTTTTGGCATTGTTAACTAAAACAACATATGCCAACCTACCACCCAGCAGTTCTGCTCTAAGTACACGTGTGCTAAAAACAAGGACAGGAGTGTTCAGAGTCACTTTATTGAGAGTAGCCCCAAACAGAAATGTCCATAGATAATTTGTGACACAGCCATACAATGGAATATTATATATTGATGATAAAAATATGAACTACTGTTACAAACAAAAACATGGGTGAATTTCACAGACAATGTGGTAGAAGAAATCCACACTTCCTGGTTTCATTTACTTGAACTTCAAAAGCAGATGAAACTGACCACTGGTGATGGAGGTCAGAATAGTGGTTACCTGTCGGGGAGGTTGTGACTGAGAGAAGTAAGAGGGAGCCTTCTGAGGTGCTGGTGGTTTTCTAAGTCTCATTCTCACTGGTGGTTACAGGAATGTGTTAACTTTGTCAGAATCCATTGAGTGGTGCCCTTATGATTTTTGCATTTAACTACATGAATAGATCAAAAAAAGGTCAAGAACACAAATTCCTCTGGAAACCTAAATTTCAATATTGTAACATGTTTTCACCCTGCTTTAAAATACAAACTATAATAATGTTTTAGGCAAAAATTCTGTAAGATTTAGAAATGGAAAATGCAACTGTTATTCAGAGATAATGGAAAGAAGCAGTTGAGTGTCAATTCTTGTGTGCATGTGTGTATCCTTTACAAATCAAACAATGTAGAGTGCTCTTAGTAGAAAACATCTGCACAATACTTTGATGACTAGTTAATCGGTCTTCTGTGCTTTGGAATTTATTTTATTCACTGCATGATCAGATCCAGGGAGACCAGTTACAGTTATTGTATCAACTAAGGCCAAATTGGGTGATAGATTGTCCTGATGTTCTAATACTTTGAAATGTGGAAAGAACTGTTTGAATGCCTAATAATGCTTTTACAAAATTTTGGACCCTCACGATCAAAGCAAGTTAATACTCATGGAAGATTTAACTAAGAGAAAATGTGAAGGTGAGTCAGTATCCCTGAGAGGAGATTGAGAAATAAAGAGAGCATGACAACAAGGGGTTTTAGAGCTTCGGGGCTTCCTCTTTTAAAACAATTTAATATCAGCAAGCTACAGTTCTTGAGCATTTACTTTGTGTTGGGCAGTATGGGAATTTTCTTCTCTCTCTCTCTCTCCATTATGTGTATCTGTCTCTTTCTTTCCAGATAGATGCATAGATAGATATAAGGATATTATATAATCTTTAAAAAAAATTCTCACTACAACTGTAAAAGATAGTCTTGCTATCCTCACATTTCACAGATGAAGAAACTGAGGTTTAGAGAGATTAAGCTGCTTGACTAAGGACACCCTGTGCCTAAGTGGAAGGCCATGATTCAGAGTGGTATGGTCACCTCTTGAGTCCATGCTCTTATTCACTGTTATTCATAGCATTATTTCTGAAAGTGTGGGCATGTGCCACGTGCATCCCCAACCCAGGGGACACTTGTCAATCATAGATTCCCAGGAGCCCAGAGCAGGTAGATTCTCTGAAATGGGAAGTAATGAGTCTCAATTTTTCTTTAGTGCCCTGAGGTTGAGAACCACTGCTCTTTGCTCTAACATTTTATCCAAACCCAGCCTACCACATTTGTACAAATATCAAATAATAGAAGGGAATAATGCTCCTGGAGTGTATGCATGCTATTGTTGTCATACAATCCCTCTTCCGCTCACTACTATTTCATCTGAGATTTTTAAGAGTATAGTTCCTTTTCTAGCCAATTTCAAGCTGTTTATGTGTTGAATATACACAAAAGGAACATTGAATTTGTTTAAATGAATGTTTATGACTCCCAAGAAGAGTATATGCCTATTGATTCTTTCCATTACATTCTAAATGTTAAGTGGAAGCAGTAAATTCATCAGAAGGAATTTTATTCTGCCTACGCAATTTTCTGTATCAGACACCTTGAGACTGGTCGAAATACCAAACACTGGTATAGCATGTATTTTTTTTTTTCAGTATAAAATACAAGACAAAAATGATGTGGAAATGACCACATATCATATAACTGCTAACTCTTTCAGACTTAAATTATTCTAGCATGTTTCCTTCTTCAAAGCCTTACTTTCTTGAATGAAGAAGAGATGGGTAAAAGGGTAAATAGAGGTTGCTAAATGCTTAAACCTTGTATTTTTTCCCCTCAGTTTTTGGAGTAGAATATGTAATATCATGTTCTGAAAAATTTTGGGTGGTATGAGAAGAGAAAAATAATTGTGAATAACTAAGACTCTTAATCATTAGGAGTGTGAGATGCAGTCAGACTTAGGTTTGAAGGCTCCTCTTCCATGCAGCATTGTGATTTGGGGTGAGTTCCTTATTGTCTCTGTTCCCTTGTCTCCAGGTGTGATAGATAACAGTACCTCTTTCATGGGACCGAGGTTTAGATGAAATAATGCGTGCAACAATGTGTACAATAGATGGCATGGTGCCTGGAACATAGCAGGCCTGCAGAAACATGAGCTATCCTTACAATTGTCAGTGTCTGTTCATTCCATGATACCTACCATTTATGTTTTAAAGAAAGTTTCTTTTTATAGAAATCGAATATGAAATGTAGTATTACAAGTTTTATGAGTTAGGAAACTGATGAAATAAAAATAACCAGAGATCATTTGACAATGTTTCCAGCCCTGTGTGATTGTAAGAACTCTCCTGTGCCAGGTGTATGCTGCTTTAAACAAGTTCCTCATTGTTTCCTGGGTTCTGTGCTGTGCAGCTTTCTTCTCTGGTTTCTTCTTAGAGGCAGAGTTGCTGGTTTCTTTTCTGTGAGTTAGGAACTTCCTCACCAGAGGTAAAATTTGAGAAAAAAATGAAGTTGTCCTCTGGTGTTGAGGACAAAGTTGATAAGAGTTGTCAATCTACTGTTTCCTGAAGGTCTTAGTTCCAGTGCTAAGTGGAGAATTACCATAGGAATATTTTTCTCTTTTTAAAATAGTTTTCCCTTCTTATACAAAGAATGTATATTTAGCATAGAAAAATTAAAAGATGGAAAAGTAAAAATATAAAAACAAAATTTCCTAAAGAAAATTACAGTTAACATTTTGGATTGTTGCATTAGATTTTCCTTCCTGTGGATATATACACACACATATATACACACATACATATATACACACACACATATGTATATTTTTACTGTTACTAAAATAAACTGTATATGGAGTTTGTATTGTCTTTTCTCTCCAAGGTAATATTATATACACTTCCCATCAGTGAATATTTTGCCAGCTTTTAAAAGAAATTTTAAAAGAATTAGAAAAGTGTGATTTTATTATCTTTTGACTTAATTTTTAAAACTTATTTATTGATTCATTCAATCATCAGATATTTATAATTTGCCCACTATGTGTGAAGTACTAGATTGGGACTTACTGTAGCAGGGACTTTGGTGGTGTTCATCCCCATCCCAAGTGCCTAGAACTGTGCCTGGCATGTGGAGATGTTTAGTAGATACTGCTGAATGAATGATTATAAATGAACACTTACTGGTATTTCTGCTAGCCCCCACCCCAACCAGGAGTTGAAGTTTAAAAAAAAAAAAAGCCATGTCATTGCCACAAATGTGTCTCTTAGCCATTCTGGGATTGGATTCTGACATGTAGGGGGCTTGACTTGGTGGATAGGTCCTTTTTGTTCCAAGGTCTGGGGAAAAGGACATCCTGAGATCCAGATTCAACTTGTTTTATGGTCTTTGAATGTGGAAAGTGGCTCTTTGCACATGACATTTGTGGGTGTACATGTATGTATGTGTATTTAGAAATGTGCTTTCAAAGAAGTTTTGCACATATTTACTTTTTGAACTGAAGTGTATTTGCATTTGGTCTTCTGAGACCCCTTAAATTAGTTCCATAACCCCCCTCTAAGTTCTCCTATCAGCATTCTCGATACCACCTCATAGCAGAGTACGTACTACATGTGTAAACTCAAGCTGGAGCTAGGCAGAAATTGCAGTTTCCAATCTAAGAAGGTAATTTCCTCTGTAAGGTTTAAGATTAAAAAATAATTGGCGCTCAGAAAAGGTCTCTCCTACAAGAAAATGACTTTTTCCTTTGTGATATTTTCTTATTGGGAACAGGCAGGCAAAGGGGGACCCAGTCCTAAACTTGTGTATGTCAATTCATAAGACATCATCAATACCTAGGAAGTCCTATAGCAGCAGATGGAAGGGTATTATGGACTCTGGCAGTACTTTTTTTCCATTTTCTTGGCCTCATCTCTGTGCCTGTAAAGCATGCCTGTCATGCTGTGATTTTTATGTTTGTGTAATGGGGATGGACATAACCTGTAATGTTTCTTTGTTAGCTCACTATTATGTTTTCAGAGCTAAATTCCGAAAGAGGAATGCCAGCTCTCCTGTTGTATACAAAAGTTGGGGAAATGGCCTGATAGCCACTTGTGTTACTGTTACTAATATTTAACTTTTTTTTTTAGTACAAGGGCTACATTTTTTTTTTTTTGGAGTATAGTTGCTTTACAATTAAAAATGTTTTATATATTTTTATCAGAGTAATATACACACATGTTTAAAAAGCTATTTGTACAGAAAGACTTAACATGAAATACAATTGTCCCCTGCTCTATTTCTCCCCATCACCAGAGGGAGACTCTTAGAACCATTTCTGTTTTTAGGTGATTACTTCAGTATCTCTAAACAACATTCATTTCCGACTACTTTTTAATTTATCCACTTTGGATTGTTGACTGCAGACTCCTCAAAAAGATCACCAGAAAAACCTGTTGATCAAGCAAAGCTAAGTTTATTAGATTTACTGTGGTAGAAAGAACACCTTCGCAGACTCTTACCAGTGTCTTAAAAAGGGTAGGTCAGAGAAAGCTATTTTATAGAGCTTTGGATGATTTTAAGGCAAGACTTGCAGGGTGGAAATTGATTGGAATTGGGTGTTTGTGGGATACTAATATTGGATCCATGGGCATAAGATGAAAATTTGAAACAAATGTTGAAGAGCAAACTGTTAGACTTGATAAGTAAGCTGTGTAGTTAGTTCAGTCTTATCTTCCAGGAGCAGGTATTCCTTGGAGCAAACAACTAAGTTATTTATAGTTTGGTCCTGGTATTGTTTAGCACAGAAACAGAAAGCAGGTTTGGTTTGGGTTCTTAGGACAGTGTTGAATAACTTCCTGCTATGATTCATGAAGATTGAAACATTATTTACATCACCTGCCCACCTTGTTCCTCAAAGCTAATTCCTCCAGTGATCAACTCTACTCCTTCAAATGAGACACTTAAACCTTCTATCTTTTTTTCCATCACCAGATAGCATCTCTTTATCATCCCTCTCTGTGCCCCTCCAACTTTGTAGTATGAATTTGTTCTGTGATTTTTTTTTGGTTGTAAGGAAGATATTTCTTTAGTTTGCCAAATTAAACTGCATCTAACTGAGACCTCAGCAATCTAGTTGGCATGATGTCTAATCTGTGTTCTTGTGGGCCCTCCTCCCAGGTCTTGAAAATGGTCCCAGGGACTTAAGTGTTCAGAAAAAAAGTTAGTGGTGACCGTTCTGTTTCTCCCTAACCTGGGTTCATTTCAAGGAGGGTAGCTCTGAAGACACCCCTCTTCCCACCTTGCTGTACCCGACTTGGCTACTGGGACTTCACACCATCTTTCAACACCATTACTCTTGGTTCTCGGTTCTGCATACTCACCCCATCAAAGCTTTTGCCCACTTGTGGGTTTTATGTGGATATGGGGCACCTTCATCTTTAACGAGCCCTTCTATTTCCCAGGTTTTAGGGGGATCCAGCTTTCTAAGGGGTCAGGCTACTTTCCTTCTCTTCAATTTTTGAAAACCTATATCTGAGCCACAATGAGGTTCTAGCATTCCAATATGTGCAGTACTTAAAATCGCAGGCTCTGCCCAGGCTGAAATGGTTACTCTTTTCAGAATTGTTAGGCCTTGGAGCTTCTTAAGCCTCAATTTCCTAGCTAGTGGGCATGATAATAAATCCCACAGCATAGGGTTGTGGTTTTAAGATGAGATAATTTAATTGTCTTAAGGATTACTTTTGCACTGTGCCTGGCACTTAGTAAATGTCAGCTATTATTATAGTTATCATTGTACTGCTCTGTGACTAGCAGATTTTTAAAAACAGGCTTCAACTCTCCTCTGAGACAAGGGAAGCTGAGTTCTCCAGCATACAGAGCCGTGGCTCTACTCTAGGAAGGACAGGAGAAAAATACCAAGGAAGTTTACAGATTACTTCTCAACCTGTGCGCCTTATCACATTAGAAGGCTTGATTTTAAGATGATGTAGGGCTCCCTAAGACCAAAAATTGGCAAACTAGGCTGGTAGGCTCCTTGCCTGATTTTATAAATAAAATTTTATTGAAACACAGCCATACCCATTTGTCTAATTTGTGTTGTAGTTGAGAGCAGCCATAGACTATCTAGATGTATGTCCCTCAAGCCTAAAATGTGTGGTATCTGTTTTCCAGTTCCTACCCTAGATCACGTACGTTGTCTTTGGATTTAAGCTAAAGAACATTGAAATCTTCACTCATTGTGCCTGGGTAAGTAGTGTGGGGGTCAAGGGAACTAATCTACTTGGTGATGTTCAGCCTTCAAATAGGAGGAGGACATTGACAAGTCCTTTACATTCTGTGAGTACCATAGAGAAGTTTATTGAGTGTCCAGTAGCTTCCTGACTGCCTTGCTCATGTGCTGTAGTGTGCCTCCTGAAAGTTTCTTCTGGTTCTGCTCTTAGACACAAGCAAGAGAAGAACCAAATTTTAAATGACCTCACATATGATAAATATAAAGGGCAAAGATTGGTCTTATTTTCACTCTTGTAAGAAAGTTGAGTAAACAATTGAATGTATGGCAACTAAGGAAAAATGACTTTTGAGCCTGAGGATGCAACACTCAAAGCTTGCAGGCATGGGAGTGAGGGATGGGGAGAGAAAAACCACAGCCTCTGTGCCAGGCACAGCTCAAGGCACTAGGGACAGGGGTGAACAAGACCACAGTTTACTGCCCACAAGAAGTCCCAGTCTGGTACTTTGTATATGGTGGGTGCATCATAAATATTTGATGATTAAATGAATCAGTAAATAAGCAGATGTTTAGACAGACTGGGTTCCTGAGATAACTGGGTGGTATAATTTTGGGCTTTTTAAAAACAGCTTTTTGAGATATATTCTCATACCGTACAATTCACCCGTTTAAAGTGTACAATTCGTTGGTTTTTAGTGTATTCACAGTTACGCAACCATCACCACAATCAATTTTAGAACATTTTTATCACACCAAAACGAAACCTGTATCCATTAGCAGTCACTCCCCATTTCCTCTCAACCACCTCAGCCATAGACAGCCTCTAATCTAATATCTGTCCCTAGAGCTTTGCCTATTTTAGGCATTTCATTGAAATGGAATCATACAATATATGGTATTTTGTGACTGCTTTCACTTAACATAATGTTTTCAAGGCTTATCTGTGTCATAGCACAAATTAGTGTTTCACTCTTTTTTATTGTCACGTATTCCATTGTCCATTCATCAGTTGATGGACATTTGGGTTGTTTCCACATTTTGACTATTAAGAATAATGTTGCTATGAACATTCGTGTACAAGTTTTTATGTGCTCATGTATTTTTACTTCTCTTGGCTACCTTGGAGTAGAATTGCTGCATTACAAGATAATTCTCTGTTTAGCTTTTTGAGGAAGTCCTAAAATGTTTTCCATAGTGGCTACACTATTTTATATTCACACCACATTTTTACCAGCACTTACGATTTTCTGTCGTTTTGGTTATAGCCATTCTAGTGGGTACGAAGTGGTATCTCATTGTGGCTTTGATTTATATTTCCCTAATGGTTAATGATATTGGATATTTTTTCAAGTCTTACTGACCATTTGTATACCTTCTTGGGAGAAATGTCTCCTCAAATCTTTGCCAGTTTCTAAATTGGGTTATTTAGTTTTTTATGATTGAGTTGTAAGTATTCTTTATATATTCTGGATACGTCTCATCAGATATATGATTTGCAAATATTTTTTTCCCATTCTGTGGGTTTTCTTTTTCTTGATGGTGTCCTTTGAAGCACAAATGGTCTTAATTTTGATGAAGTCTAATTTATCAATTTTTTTTTTTGCTGTTTGTGCTTTTGATGTTGTATCTAAGACGGCTTTGCTTAACAGTAATGAAGATTTACTTCTGTATTTTCTTCTAAAAGTTTTGTATTATACCTCTTAAATTTAGTTTTATGATTCATCTTGAGTCAAATTTTCTATATGGTAGGGATTAAACCTCATTATTTTGCTTGCAGATATCCCAAAACCGTTTGTTGAGAAGACCAATATTTCCCCCATTGAATTGTCTTGGCACTCTTGTGGAAAATCAACTGACCATAAACCAACTTAGGTTGTATTTCTGAATTTTTTAAAATAAGTATTTATTTATTTATTTGACTGTGCTGGGTCTTAGTTGCAGCACATGGGATCTTTTAATTGTGACATGTAGGGTCTTTAGTTGTGGCATGCAGGATCTTTTTTAGTTGCAGCATGTGGGATCTTTGTTGGGGCATGTGGGATCTTTTAGTTGCAGCATGCTGGCTCTTAGTTGCGGCATGAGGGATCTTGTTCCCTGGCCAGGGATCGAACCCGGGCCCCCTGCATTGGGAGTGCAGAGTCTTAACCACTGGACCACCAGGGAAATCCCCATATTTCTGGATTTTTAAATCTATTTCGTTGGTCCATATATCTGTCCATCTACCACTGTCTTGATTACTGTAGCTTTGTAGTTAGTTTTGAAATTGGAAACTGTGAGTGTTCCAAGTTGCTCTTCTTTTTTCAAAGTTGTTTTGGCTATTCTGGTTTCCTTGCATTTCATGTGAATTGTAGGATCAGCCTCTCAATATCTGCAAAAAATGCCAGCTGAGATTTTGATATGGATTGCATTGAATCTGTTGGTCAATTTAGAAAGTATCGTTAACAATATTTAACCTTCTAATACTTGAACATGAAATTTCTTTCCACTTATTTAGGCCATCTTTAGTTTCTTTAAAAAATGTTTTCTGTTTTTCAGAGTATACACTTTACACTTCTTTTGTTAAGTGTACGCCTAAGCATTTTATTCTTTTTGATGCTACTGTGAGTGGAATTTTCTTAATTTTGGCTTTGGATTGTTCATTGGTAGTGTCTAGAAATATCATTGATTTTTATATATTGATCTTATATCCTGCAACTGTGCTGAACTTGATCATGAGTTCTAATGATTTTTTTAGTTCAGTTACCACCCAGAAGTCCTGGACAGGAGCTGTGGTCTAGCTTCCATCCTGTCCTGCCCAGCTATATCTGTGTTATCATATAGCCCAGCAGGCTTTTCACATCCAGGCTGGAGGGCTAGTCCTAGATATTGGGCTGCAGGGCTTTGGGTGAGATGCTGATTGATTTATAATTTCTAAATATTTCAATATGCTATGTGGTCTCCATTTGTACTCTTTTCATGGGTCCCACAAATACCAGAGGTGGGATTATTTTCTATCTGTAACTCTACTGCCTCACCACTGTCACCACTACACACTTGCCTCTAGTCTAATGCATTATATTCTGTTATTTAGATATTCATTTTCATGAGTTACGGCATCCCTTTAAGACTCCTGTTTATCAGGGAAAGATTGTTGAAATAAGGCTGGATGACTGACCATGTGTCAGGCATGGTGTAAAGTAAATGTGATTAAACTAAATGTGTCTTTTGGAGCAGGGATGGGGTCGCAGGGACTCATGATCACAGTAGCTATAATGCCTCTCCCTCTTTAAACGGAAGAAATAAAAGATAAACTTTGTTTTTTAACATCTTAATTCAGGAGGAAACTAGGCTTTTCTCCAAAATGATTTTTTTCCTATCCATTTTATTTTCCTCTATTATTTTTATGATGTATTAAATTGAACCATTTACTTGCAGTATGCTAGTTAAGACAATTTCCTTAGCATTTGCTGAATGATTTGGCAAGCTAGGCATCCTAGAGCTAAATTGTAAAATCCCATTAAAACCTAGTCATATAAAAATAAAAGATGCTGCCTGGTGCACTCCATGACACGCTATGGTGAGGTCTCATCACATTACAATAACAAATGCCAAAAAGAAGTGACTACTGTGTAATAGAATATGATGCAGAGAGAGGAGTATATTAGTGATGCAGCCAACTGAATTTCATTAAATCCCATGTCCAAATTAGTTCTCTGATTGGCATGTTAAAAGAAAACATGTTTACTATGATAGTTCAAGTAGTAGCACAGTTGTTGTTTTAGCAGACAGGCCTTTTAGTTTTTGTTGTTGTTGTTCTTTGAGTTTCTTGCCACCTTACGCATGAAGTAGATATTACTGAAGTCTCTCATCTCTCAGGTGAAGAGACAGGTTCACATGGGGAAGTAGCTTGCCCAAGTCACCAGCTAGAAAGAAGCAGAGCTGAAATACTAACCTAGGTCACAAAGATTCCAGAGTCTGTGCTCCTTCATCTATGCCAAGGGTTGGCCACTATGGCCTGCAGGCCGAATATGGCCAACTGTTTTTGTACAGTCCAAGAACAAAGAATGGTTATTATATTTTTTTAATGATTGAAAAAAAATTTTTAAAGAACAGTATTTCATGACGTGAAAATTTTTTGAAATTCGAAGTTCAGTGTCCACATGTAATGTTTTATTGGAATACGGCCATGTCCGTTCATTTATCTGTTGTCTATGGCTACTTTCACATTAGAATAGCAGAGCTGAGCAGCTGCAACAGAGATATACGGCCAGCAAAGCCCCAAACACTTACTATCTGGCTTTTTATAGAAAAAGTTTGCTTGTAACACCCCTCACATTCAAAATTAGAAATTTACCTGGAGCTGGGGTCCAGGTATTTGTGTGTTTTTACCTCAGTATCATTTTGAATACTTCTCAAAGCAATTCTTATTACTGTTTTACATCATTATCATTTGTGTATTTCCTCCCCTTTCCCATCAATTCTTGAAGGCTAGGACCATGCTGAAGTATCTTTGAATGAAGAAATGAGGGTGGAGTTCATGTATTAAATCATTAGGCATTTATTTCTGAGTTTCTACTATATGTCAGGTGCTCCTCAGGGATAAAACAGAATACCTACAGTCTGAGGAGATAAGTAAAAGGCCTGTGATAAAGCTACATTATAAGAGGCCCACATAAATGAAAGAGAATAATACCTGCTATTCATAATGGTAAATCATAAGAGCCTTCCAGTTTCAAAGGTTAAACTATTTTGGTTCCATTGTAGTATTAGGTGTATCTTATAGAATTTAAGGGCTTATATGTTGGTAATGCAAAGTAAGCTATAACGTTTAGGTATCATTGGAATTTGGGGGCTAGACAACAGGGTGTTAACTGTATTTAGAATGGAATGGTGAATTGGTGTGAATCCTTAGGACTCATTTGTACAGTTGTTGTGTGGCTATTCGAAAGAAAACAGACGATGTCATTATACCATAGATGGAACTGGATAGAGAGAACCCGTTTTAACTTCAATAGGAAGGAGGCTGATGATGAGTTTTAACACTTAGTATCACTGTGATGTGTACAATGTTTTAATGAATAAACTTAATGGATTTTAAAGTAGTCTTTAAACTTTGATTTAATTATAATTTTCTAGGAACTGTTTAAAGCTCCCTTTGTAAATATGGTAGGGTACCATATTAAAATGGGAAAATAGATGTTCAGTTGTAATACTACCCCCATCTTTTGGTCATGGAAGGAACAGTTGTTACCACATTGCCAAAGCAGGGTCAATTTTTGGGAGACAGGAGTACATTCCATGAAGAGCAGAAAGTAGAAAATGACAATGCCTTAGGAAAATAACAATCCAAAACGTGACAACTTTTTTTTGTTTTTTAAAACAAAACACATTTTTCTGTAGATTTATGTATTAGCTGTCTATGGCTATGTAATAAATTATGCAATCTTATCAGCTCAAAACAACAAATACTTTTTATCTCATAGTTTCTCTGTGTCAGGAATCCAGGCATGGATTGGGTAGGTAACTCTGGCTCAGGGTCTCACATGATTACACGGCCAGCACTGCATTTCATCTCTAGACTCAACTGAGCCTGGAGAATCTACTTCCAAGCTCGCTCATGTTGTGAGTGGCAGGATCAGTTCCTCATGGCCATTAGACTGATGGCCTCACTTCCTCACTGGCTGTTGGCCAGGAGCCTCCTCAGTTTCTTATCACATGGACCCTTTCGTAGGGTGGCTCACAACATGGAGGCTGGTTTCCATCAGAATCAGCAAGCCAAAGAACAGTATAGGGGACAAGACAGAAATTAGGGTCATTTTGTAACCTGATCTCAGATGTGGCATTCCATTACTCTCATTGTATTCTTACTTATTAGAAGTGAGCCAATAGATCCAGCCCACCCTCAAGGAGGGGGGCTTACATAAGGGCATGACTACCAAGAGGTAGTAAACCACAATTTAATTTTTTCTGATGACAGAAGTGACACACATATAAAAACTCAGCTATTGAAAAATGCCATTCATTGATAAAATATATATTGAGTTCCTACTATGTGCCAGGCATAAGGGATGCAATAATGTTCAAAACAAGCCAGTTTCTCTGCCTTCCTGTAGCTTACATTCTGGAAGGACTAAAGCATTTAGAAGCTGACTGCAGCGCTTGGTACACAAGAAGGCTCTGGAAAGATGGTGTTTTTATTTTTGCAGGGTAGACATCCTGTCACAGAAACAGAGCCAAGCTACCCAGTCTGTGTGGCATCTCTAATCCTATTGTAGACAAATATGATTTGCTTAACCAGAGCAGAAATGGCCTTTCTTTCACTTACGCTTGAAAGAGGCAATTCACAATGGTTTGCAACACTACACACTTGTAAAGGACTTTCTCACATTTGTGTTTTTAAAGTGGCCTTTGCCAGAAGAAAATAAAAACACTGCAGAGTCCCACGGAAGTAGCTGTCCTGGTAGTCTTCCTGGAGGGCCCTGCTGACCACCATATCCTTTTGTATTACGCGCACCAAGTTGACCTAATGTCTTCCAGCCCTGAATTATTTTAATTGCTTTCTTTTCTAGATGCATCTTTTCAGTCTCTCAAGTGCTCTTTAAAAAATGGCTTCTTGAACCGCAAACAAGATTTCAAATGTGTGCCTGGTTATGCCAGTATTCTGCTGTTGCTTTCACTAATTAATATTCCAAATCTCAAAAACCGTCTCAAGATTTTAATTGACTTTTGTCACCCCCATCTCATTCAAGTACCATGCTGGCTATCCTTGTACATTATTATTTAACCATGCATACTGTGTGTTTTTTTCCCCTGCCTGATATTTAGTTCTTTCTTGAACTTTGTTTTGAATGACAATTGAAGGATAATTTATTGTACTGGGCTTCTAATGCTAGTATAGTCAGCTGTAGTTTGCTGTTCTAATTAGGAAAAAACAGTCAGTCAAGGCAGTTACTCATTTGTGAGAACTGACATAGCTTCTTTGTTCTGCACATCAATTCCTTTATATAGTATAGAACTAATCCCCCCACACCACTGAGAGAAGTATAATAACAAATCTGAGTTATAAAGTATTTTTATAGAAATGTTGGTTTAGTCTGCCAGGTTTAGAAATATATTTCCAAAATATAGTAAAAGGATAAGAATTTAGATGAATAAAATAGTTGTTCATTAAACTGAGTTCTTTGAAAGCATTCTTTACAATACTTGGCTTAAAGTTCTTCCATTCATCATTCTTCATTGCTAACTTCACAGATTCTGCTGAATTAAACTTTCTCCCAGACTCTCTCCAAGGCATTTCACATGGATTGCCACCAAATTAACACCACTGATGCAGTGGTAGTTGTCCGTCTAAAGTCTGTTGGTCTTCTCTGTGTTTTGATCCACTCATAGGACTTGAGACATGGAACATCTATTTGTTGACTTTTCCCTGTCTGAACAGAACATTTTCTAATGCTCTTTTTAAGTTCGTGTATCCATATGAAAGGGGAACACAGTAAACTTCTACTCAGATCACCTAGGTGCATGGAAACTATTTACCATGCAGGCAATTACTTTTACTAATGAATGAAAAGAAAATACATAACAAGAAATCTAGCCCAATAAAGAATTACTGAGATGGGCCCAACCAATACCTTTGGGATTATTTTTCCCCAATTATCAGAACACCAGCGTGTAGAGATAGCACAGTCACAAGAATAAATATTTGGGGTTATTATCTTTCAAGCTAGGGGGTTATAGCCAGAGGAAAGTGGATGTATTTTAAGGAAATTATCTGAGTGTGTTAGGGTATGTTAGGCTGGTCTTTCCCCCTAGTCCAGGCACACACTGGGCTACCAATAACGATACTTTCCTGTGGCTTCTGACATTTACTGTGTTCTTGCCATTTTCCCTTACTTCTCTTAAGGATTCTTGACTCCAAATCCAAGGAGTACTAAAGCTAATCACCTGTGTGCCAGTCATCTGTCTATTTTCCTTCATACCTGCTCCCCGCCTCTCCCTTCTCTACTCAGTGTCCAGCTGTTTTGGCCATTGGGAGGCACTGGAAGGGGACTGAGGAAGAAATGAGGGGAGAAGCCAATGTATTTTTTTTTCCTTGTCTCTCTACCTGAGGTGGGCCATGGGAGTCCATGACTGGCTTCAGCTCCTTCCTGGTTCAGGTTCTCTGTGGGATAGTCTCTCCCTCTTTGGTCCAGTCTCCCATTGGGCAACTCCAGCTTTTAGGCTCTGGTAATACCACCTATTCTCTGTGTACCACTAGTCCTAGGGTAGAAACCACTTTCTGCTAATGCAAATCCTTGGGTGGTCTCACTGCTCCCTGTTTAGCTTTTCAGTTTATCCAACCTTTTGTAACTCCCTGTTTTAAATTTTCTTTTTCAAACTACCTGACCTGAAGGTTTCTGCTTCAGGGAAGATGGAATAGACATACTTTGTCCTATTCCTTCTGCTGAGTATAACTAAAAACCCTAGAAATAATATAACATTTATATAAATACAAATTACATGTATTATAAATAGAAATTACATATATTTATATAATTAGTATAATGGTATGTTACAAATACAAAGCGTATGTAAGAAGACTGTGAAAGGTAGAGAGAAGGCAGTTTGGCTAGAGACCTCTGGACCCAAATAATAACATGGCAGTGAGTCCCCTGGGTTTTGTTTGTTTGTTTGTTTGTTTTGTCTCCTACATCCCAGACTGGCTACTAAAGAAACGGGCAACCCAAAATGACCAATGGGTGCAAGTAAAATGAGTCCCAACAAAAGCCTGCTTTCTTTAACCAAAGGACTGGAAAAGGGCAGCCTAGCAAGACAAAACCATTTAGAAAACAGCTGCGTACAGAAAAAAAATGTTGCCCCACCCTTATTCCCACCTGCAAAAATGGACTAGAGGGCTGAACCCCATCCTCACCATGTGATAACTGAGGGGCCAAAACAAGAGCTTCAAAATATGTGAAACAAAGATGATAGAGCTAAAACATGAAATGGACAAATCCATGATTATAATTGAAAATTGATAGAGCAACTAACAGAAAATCAGCAAGGATGCAGAAGAACTCATCAACACCATCGACCAATAATGCAACGGACATTTATAGAGCACTCCACCCAACAAGACCAGAATACATATTCTCTTTGAGTGCTCATAGTAGATACACCAATGTAAACTATGTATTGGGCCACGAAACAAACCTCAACAAATTTAAAAGAACTGAAACCATACAGGGTATGTTTGACCACAAGTAGAATAGAAAACCAGTATCAGAAAGATAACAGAAAAATCTCCCAACAATTTTAAATGGAACAACATACTTTTTTTTTTTTTGGCACACGGGCTTAGTTGCTCCATGGCATGTGGGATCTTCCTGGAGCAGGGATCGAACCCATGTCCTTTGCAGTGGCAGGCAGATTCTTAACCACTGCGCCACCTAGGAAGCCCCCTGGAACAACATACTTTTAAATAATTTGTGGGTCAAAAAGGATGTCTCGGGACTTCTCTGGTCCAGTGGTTGGGACTTCGCCTTCCAACACAGGGAGTATGGGTTTGACCCCTGGTTGGGGAGCTAAGATCTTACATGCCTCTGGGCCAAAAAACCAAAACAAAACAAGCAATATTGTAACAAATTCAATAAAGACTTTAAAAATGGTCCACAACAACAACAAAAAAATTTTAAAGGATGTCCCAAGGGAAATAAAACAACACTGAACTGAATAAAATACTTCATATCAGATTTATGTGGCACAGCAAAAGCAGTGCTGGGAGGAAAATTTATAGCATGAATGCTTATATTAGAAAAGAGGAAAGGTCTCAAATCAGTAATCTAAGCTCTCACTTCAAGTGCCTACATTGAAAAGCACTCAGTGAAGGGATTGTTGATAAAGGTCAGGGCAGGGTTAAAGGAAACTGACAGGGATGGTGAAGCACCCCAGGTTTAGCAGTTGTAGAAAGTACTGCCACCCTTTAGGCCTGAAGGCACAGGAAGAGAGAGTGTCTGCTGAAATCTGGTGAGAACTGCAGAGTGGCCTGGAAGATGCTTGGCATTTACTAGAGGAATGCAGCCACGGCCAACTTATGGGAATAAATACCCCAACTTCGCTCTCTTTCTGCCCTCTGATCTCCTGTGGTGCTGCCCATTGACTGAACCCAAAAGTAAGCCAGGGGGCAAGAAAGGCCTCCCATAGCACAGAATAGGGTGTAAAATGATGGAGGGTGTGCCCTAAGGGATGAATCGAGAATATCCAGCACAGTTTCTTTCAACATTACCCAGTAACTTCAACTATAAGCTAAGTATTTTCTAGAAAAAATCTGTAGACTAGTGAGTAAGAGAACTGTTTGTAATCATAAAACATGTAGGGATTTGAATAGAGGTGTTAGATTTTAAAGAGCTTGAGCTACTTGAAAATAACTGTCTCATTTATTTCAATGCTTGCCCTTTTCCTCATCCTATATATAATCAACAGTTTATGAAGAAAATATTGCTGAGGAATGGTAGACAAGGGCCTGGAAAAATCATAAACAGACTAGTGTTTGACTCTTGGCTCTACCCTTTTCTCTCTGGGTGACCCTGGGCAAGTTGCTTAATCTCTCTGAGCTTCTGTTTACACATCTACAAAGTAGGTGTGATAATGTCTACTTCCTAGAGTGGTTGCATAGCTGAGAGAATTAAATGAAATATGCATGTGAAGGCACCTGGTAGAAACTCAATACATTCTGATTGAATTTGAATCACAGATCCTGAATTAGTGGCTTCAGAATTCATGCAGTAAGGCCACATGTGAGAATTAAGAATGAATTTTTAAAAAGAGAAGAAAATCTGTGTTTGGATTGTTAATGTCATCTATCACTCAATCAATAATTATAATATGATCAGCAAACTGTTCTCTATTGATGGATTTTCACCATGTTTTGATTACAAATGTGAAATCTTACCGGGATTCAGTTCATATTAGGAACTCAGTGCATTTAATTATGTGATAATCTGCCCAAAAGAAGCGAGTCCTTTGGCATAGTATGCGCATTACATCAAAAGTTTGTAGTTCACCCGTTTAGTCAAAGAGGAGCAAGAAGCCTGAGGTACATTTTTTTGCATTCCCTTGCAAACAGGTTGCCATGGTAATGTTGATAATCATAGATTCTTAATAGAGACTACTAAGGGTGTGAGAAAAATAAATATTGCAGGTAGAGTTTTGATTCAGAAATATTTTAATTCCTGCAGTACTAGCCAGGTTTCCTTTTCAGTTGCAAGCTCAGATTTGGTTATTACAAACATTTATCAATTTTAGCAGTCTTTGTTTCTATTAATTATCATTTTATTGGCGTACTTGTCAAGAACAAGGCAGCTGTACAGTTCTAATAGGCAGGTGTGTTTTATACATGAGAAAATTACCCTGCTGGGTCAGAGCCATGCTCTTTGTAACTCGCCTTGTGACAGAAGGCCCTAGAATTATATCAATTGCTTTCCCTTCCAAAGCAATTTTAAAACACCCAAGGCTCTGCTACTACTAGATTTTTTTAAGACAAAGGAGTAAGATATAAGGGATCATCTGTATTTGGACAGTCAAAATTTTTAGCAGCAGAATATTGCTCCCCTGTGAGTGCACACACGCGCACACACACACAAAGTCTTGCAAAATCCATTATTTAATTATAAGCACCATGAGAGCAGGAGTCTCAGTAGTTTCATTTGTGCTCCATCCCTAGTGCCTAGGATAGTGGCTGGCAAGTAGTAGATGCAGTATAATTTAGAGCAGCATTCAGCAAACTTTTCCTGTAAAGGACCAGGTAGTAAATATTGTAGGGTTTTCAGGCCATATGATGTCTGCCATGACTACCCAACTCAGCTGTTGTAACAAAAGCAGGCTTGGACAACATGGAAACCGACAAGCATGGCTGTTCCAATAAAACTTTCTTTACAGAAACAGGTAAAGGACCAGATTTGGCCCATGGGCTGTAGTTTACCAGCCATATCTTCCAACCTGTAGATTAGAGCATAGACTTTACAGCTGGACTCCCTGGGTGTTTATCCTGAAACTACTACTTATAAGCTGTGTGACCTTGTTATTCAGTTATTAACTTGAGGAGTTAAGTTCTCTATAGTTCAGTTGCTTCACCTGTGAAAAGGAGGGTAATAATAGAATCTTTGTGCTGTTTTCAGGTTATATAAGTGACTGTGTGCAGCTTTAGGACAAGGACCTGCCTTGTGTGTCAGTATTCGTTATTATTGTTGTTTGCTGAATCAACATTAAAAAGATAAATCACTCTTTACAAAACACAAGTATGCCTTTATAAATATAAAGCATTTTACTTTCTTTAAACATAGTCATTGACACACTGGGGATCACCAGATGTGAAATTGTGGACTTTGGATAACAGCTACAATTTTCTATTGGTCCCAGCATCCTATTTATTTTGTTCTGGTTGCACAGTATTAGGAAGCAACTAACAGTGTTTTAAAGAGTAATGGTGTTGTTAATCTTCTCGTCATGTAATCTTAGGAGACTCTTCAAATAAGCAGAGAGAGCAAAGAAATTTTAAATCTCACGTTTATATATAAACATTAATTAATCCAGCTTCACAAATTAATAATTTGGATGTAAATTTAGAATATATTTGTGTGTGCACATTGGTTTTTTTACATTTTATTTAAAAATTAATATTCATACTCACATATGAAATGTGAATCAGTTATACGTGGATTCTCCAGATGCCTTATAAGTGTACATGTGTACTCACACATACACACATGCACATGAAATGTGAATCAGTTACGTGAAGATTCTCTGGAGCCCTTCATGGAATCCTCCCATTCTAACTGGTTCTGTTGGAAGCAGTGATGTGTGGTGGTGGTTATAGTTGTGATTTACTCCCATGTTTCTTGCCCTCCTCTAATCTGTTCTCTACACAAGAGCCTGAGTGATCTTAAAATATGCATGAGCTTCTCTCACGCCCTCGCTTAATATGCTTCCTTGGCCTCTCAGTGCAGGAGCGTCAAATCCGAGCTCCTAACCTTGTCCTAAGAGGCCCCATGTTATCTGGTTTCTGCCTTATCCTTAACTTCACCTTGCACCTCTCCTCTCACTGTCTGTGCTTCAGCTCCCATCACACAGGTGAAGTACCTGAGGGTTCTTCCTGGACCTTCACATGTCCCACTCCTGCCTCCTTTGGTCCTTTGTCCTTATCTGGACTCCCTTGGCCTGAGCTTCTCTCTGGGTCCTGCCAGGCTGGCTCCTCTTCAGCCTCAGATCTCATTAAGTGTTACCTGTTCAGAGGTGACCACCCTGTATAAAGTAGCGACCACCTATCCCCATTTACTTTATCTCACCACCCTATCTACCTCCTTCATAGCAGTCATCATCATCTGTAGTTATCTTGCTGTTCCCTTAATTGTCGTCTTTCTCCCTCTGTGGAATGGCAGTTCCATGAGAGCAGGGACTTGAATATCTTGTCACCCCCCCCTTCTTAATACAGTGCCTGAGACATACTATGTAGGTATTTGTAGGATAGATGCCTCCAGGCAGGGACTGTTACATTATTTGCAGGGCCTGGTACAAAATAAAAATGCAGGTCCCTTTGTTCAGAAGTTATTAGGAATTTCAAGATGGCGACAGTAGAGCATTGAACCAATTGCTGGTCCCTTTTAAAGCTGCACATCCAAGAAGCTGATCCTGTTTCCAGGCCTAGATTCAAGTTCCTCTCCTGTAAATGGTAGAGACAGTGGTAACCCTTCTTTGGGTGCTTGTGAGTATTAAGTGGGATCACACACGCACTTAGCCAAGGTGCTCTGCCTGCAGTCATCTCCTGTAAACATCGTATCTTAATTATCAGCCTCATCCATGTGATGCACAGCCCCTGAAGTTCTAATTTTCCAGCATTCCTCCTTTCTGAATAACCTTCCCAGCAGCTCTTCCAAGTGACTAACCTAACTGTATCAAATGGGACGGGGATGTGGGTGTTGCTTGCAAATTATTTTGACACATTCAAGGTATGGACCAACAGCATGTTTGGCTTGCTGAAAAGAATGTGTCAAACGGAGTTAGGCTGTTTTGGAAACTTATTTGACAATAGGTAAATCATGTCACTCTCTGAGCCCACCAGTGACACTGGAATGATAAATAATACCTGCCACCCACTTTCTGACAAGAGTGAGGCGAGAGCATGAATTGGATTAAGAGAAAACCAGTCAAACGCTTTGATTTCTTAGAGAGGGGATGTGCAGGCACTGCTTGCCAGAGTCTGCGCATATTGTCAGACACCCTGTTTACTTAGTCTGTGTGCCTCTGGTTACCGTGTGCATTGTGTAACAAATCAATTGCACCTTGAATGGGAACTGCTCACAGACTCTCACATTTTGATTTATTTTTGTGGTACAGCCAGCGATTCAAGTTAGTTTAGAAATGCAGAGAGGAAAAGCAGCATGTCTTTTACATTTATATTGTGGTCTCCCTGGTGCTTTGGAACTGTGTAGAGTGTGAGATGCAGGCTGACTCCCTGGGGGGGAGCCTTAGTTCATTTGCTGGGGGGAGCACCCTGTGTGGGGAAGATCTGGACACTCTGATTTTATCAGTGGTTTCTCTTTGCCAGTGGAGCCTAAAATGAAGTGGAAAAATAACATCTGTGAAGCATGTATTATGTATACAGCACTCTGCCTGGATTTTCACTTGCTCTGAGAGATTACATAGTATAGGGATTAAAAGTATCTGCTCTGCTTTGGCAGGTATACCTCAGTAAAGCTGGAAAAAAGAAAAAAGGAAAAATGAACATATGCTCTGGACCAGACAAGTAACCTATCCTTTCCAGTTTTGTTTCCTCATCTGTAAAATGGAATGGATTAGATGTTTTCTCTCTGTCCCTCCAAATCTGCTCTCCACCCTTTGTACCCTGACTTCTGCTCGGAGAGACCATCTGTAAGGATGGCAGCAGCAGGTGGTGGCACCCTGTGCTTCCTGTTTAGGTTGGCTGACACAGCGCCCCCGCCACAGCTGGAAAGAAGAAGGATTGGGGGGGGGGGTATTTATTTCCCAGGTTCTCTTGCTGTGCAGTTGCCTTGGGTTAACTCTGTTCTTAGCCAAATGCCATGGCTTCTATCAAGTTTCTGAGACCATCTCTTTACAACTCACTCTCTTTTTCAGCTTCTGGTAACTCCTCCCTCCCCTTGTCCCTGTAGGCCTAGGAGTGGTGACAGCTCTGCTGCTCCTATTCTTAGGTCCCCACATTCTCCCTCCCTCCTAGTTTCCTGCACCCAACCTCACCTTTGTAAATAGTCTCTTCTCAAAGAAGCCCTCCTTAAAGTGCTTTAACTTGAGTGTGCTGTTTGCTTTCTGTTAGAATTCTGATTTATACATGGAGATAATCAGAATTGCTGCCTCCTGTGGTTGAAAATTACATATATGTGGAGCTCCTGAGATAGTGTCTAGCACTCATCTGAGACTTGTGACCGTGCCTAATGTCACAAGGTGTGGTGAACATCTGGTGTTTGCTTCATCAGTATCCGTTCACCTTTCCGCATCTCACCCACTCCAGGTTTCAGTCCCACCTCTGGAATCAGCCTAGAACTTAAGCGAAGCCAGTCAGCACATTTCACTTTCACTGGCCACAGCTGGTTTAGGTAGGCAGGTGGCATAAGCCAGTGTGGTGGCTCTCTTGACTTCTGTTGGACATTCTGGAGCACAGATGCACTGGGGTGCCAAGCATTGGGTGTGGTTGCCGTTGGCCTCGGTGGGAGGGACATTGCATCACTGACCCTGTTTCAAAATGCCACTGCACTGTAACAATAGATCCCATTTTGTTGGTTTTATTGCTGTTTTTAAATTGTCTACTAACGCGTTTCCTGTTGTCTGCACCTGGTGGACCACCCCCTGCTCTCTGCCCTTAGTGTACCACCCTGCAGATACTGTGTGCTCCGGCTGTGAGAGGCACTCACGTAAGGCTGCTGTGGGAAACTAGTCTGAGAGCGAAGCTACAAAAAGCAGAGGAGAGCCCAGAAAGCAGCAGAAAGAAAATTGGAGCCCCGCTTAAGCCATATTCAAAAAGTCTTCCCTGCCACTGGACTTTTTCAACTGTGCCAACCAGTAATTTTCTTATTGTTGTAATTTTTAAAAACCAAAAGCGTCATTACAGATATGCTCTGATCACATTTGGGTTTGAAGCCAGGTCTCTCTGGCTCTGGAGACTGACAGTATTTTCATCTGGTCGTTTTCCTCGTCATCCGACTCTTATAGATTGAACCACACATCATTTTCCTTCAGACAAGGTTCTTCATGTTTCATTTTCTTATGTGAGTTTCAGGGTGGAGGCCAGGCCGGTGCTGGGATCTCATTTGGTCCTCTTACTGACTTTGGGCAAGTCCTTCTCCTTCAAAGTCTCTGCTTTTCCATCTATAAAGGGATGAGGTTGAACAGGTTGTGTCCTCTCCAGTCCTAATGTTCTGTGAGCATCCACACGTGTGATGAAAACCACTCTCTGAGTCAGTACAGCCTGTTTGGTCAGAGGCTAATGCAGGTTTGTGCCAATTAATAATAAAAATGAAACAACCCTGCTCATTAGTATAGAATCATGGGCCATTTTTTCCACTTTACGTTAATTTTCCCTAATTCAAGCCTCCTGAAATAGTTGTGCTCCGCATTTTGGCAGGTTAGTGTATACTCTCAGGTGTTCCTGAATCACCTCACATGTGAAAGTCTCATCCCTCTGGCAAAATGTGAGGCAACTTGCAAGCAAGATCCACTCTAATGGCTTCAAGTGCTGCTACATCTGATCTCCATCCCAGACCTGTCACCTCCATGTCCCTTAGGCACCTCCAAAGCAACCTATCTACAGCTGAACCTTTTTTTTTTTTTGCTCCAGGTTCTGTCCTTCCTCTGTGTTCCTCACCCCCAGGAAAGCACCACCATTTGCCCACTTGGCCAAACCAGAAAGCAGGGAATCTTTTCTCACGCCCACTGATACTTGTTAATTTGGTCTCCTTAATGTTTCTTTAAACCTTACATTAGTTTTCTAGAGCTACCATAATGAATTACCACAAACTTGGTGGCTGAGCCAATACAACTTTATTCTCTCACATTTCAGGAATCCAGAAGTCCAAAAGTCAAGGTGTCAGCAAGGTTGATTCCTTCTGGAAGCTCTGAGGGAGAATTGTTCCATGCTTAAAGTTCTGGGAATCTTATGTACAACAGGGTAACTCTAGTTAACAATACTGTATCGTATATTTGAAATTTGCTAAGAGTGTAGGTCTTAATTGTTCTCACCAAAAAGAAAAAAACAAAAAACCAAGGTGCTGTGTGAGGTGATGAATGTTATTTAGCTTGACTGTAGTAAACATTTCACAATATATGCATATATGAAAACATCACATTGTACACCTTAAATATAAGTTATTTCTGTTTGTCAATTATACCTCAATAAAGCTAGAAAAAATGAAAAATTAAGTAGAGAAATAGAATCTTTTATTTTTTAACACACTTTCTGGGTGGATGCTAGTCACAGTCAAATACAGTTCCTTACTGATTTTGATACAGCCGTCTACCTAATACACCTCCAACACCATGCCCTACTGTTCCCAACTTGGAATCCTAAATTCTGGCTGTGCCCCTGTACCATAAATGCACCGTGTTCTGTTGTTCACCACTGGGCCTTTGAGATGATGCTCCCTCAACCCTGCAGTGCTATCCCTTTGCTTCTGGGCTTGGCCAACTTCTGCTTATCTTTTAGATTTAAGTGTCACTTTCTCGTGGGAGATTTCTAACCCTTCTCGGCTAGGCTTCGTATTGTTATCACTCTGTAGGTGTCTCCAACCTAGTTCTTTATTGTACCACGTTGTAATAATCTATGTCTCTTCCCCAAGTTTCTAAGGAAAGGGATCAGGCATTGCTTTTTATGTCCAGTGCCTTGCACAATGTTAGGCACGTAGTAGATACTAAATAAACATGTGAGTGTAGGATGGAAGGCTCATATGTGAAACACAGTACCAAATGCATAGGAGGTAGTAAAGAAATCCTATTGAGTTAGATGTACACAGGCCACATTTTATCCTTTGTAATGTGTATGATTATGAAGACCATCTGTAATCAAAGCTTAATATGAGGCTGCAAAGCAGATTAGTCATTTGTTATTTAACATTTATTAATTGACTGTTATACAGTTTTCCATGGCTGGGTCCTTATCTAATTCATATTTGCATTCCTAACACAATATCTGGTAGTTGGAAAGTAATGGCAATATTTATTTCCTCTAGTGAGTGGTTAAAGGTACAAATCAGTGCTGTGAGTTTTCAGAGGAAGGAGAGGATTGAGAAAAGAATCACAGGAGAAGTGGTATTGAAGCTGGATGACTATGGATGGTGGGGGCTGGGACTCTAGCAGCAGCACCAGCAGAGGCAAAAAGGGTGGTGTCTAGTCCTGTTTAATGGAATTAAAGGAGAGAGAGAAAACCGAAAATGTGAGCTGAGTCAGAGGCTGGAAATCTGAGAATAAGAAACCAGCTGGTGCTCACTTGTTACCTGTAGCAAAGGTTAATGCTTGCCTCCCCTTCCTTTCAGTAACAGAACCTTTATGTTTAGTTAGGCACACTTCACTACCTCCTTTGCAGTTAGGCATGCCTATGTGAATAAGTTCTGGTCATTAAAAAATAAACAGAAGAGTCCTGTGGGACTCTAGGAGGTCTGTTTAAAAGGATGCGTGTACTCTTCCTTGCCCTTTCCTCCATCCTGTTGCTGGAATGAGGACATACATGCAGAAATCAAATAGTCCTGTTGCGCTGGGAGGTAGGGCTACCGTCTAGGCATCTCCTTGAGGATGAATGGGAGGAGGCTGGACCTGCATGGCATCACTGAACTGCTAGACCAGCCTTCAAATGACCTCTTCCTATGTGAGAATTCTCCTGCGTAACAGAGAAGCAAACTCATTTTCCTTTGAGTGTTATTTAAGAGGTTCCTGTTTTATATAGCTGAATCTAATCCTATCCGACCCATCACCCAACTTCAGTGTTAAAGAGTGTTGGGAAACCAGGCTGAATTTTCCGTAGAGTTAATTGTTATTCCTGGACACACTCCCCATGCCTTGCTGTCTTCCCTTTTCAAAGCTATGACGACATGTTCATCTTCTTGAGGGTCCTAGGACTGGCTGTGGAATGGGACCAAGGGTGCTCAGGCCCCCTCACCCTTTTGTTGTCCCTGAAAATAAGCACGTTGTTCGTTTCTATTGTGAGGATGTTTACAGATAATTACTATGGGGAAATCAGCCGGGAAGTAACAAACAGGGCGGTTGTAAGTAGTCCTATACCATTTTCATAGCTGCAACTCCTCTATAGTCCTTGTGTCATTGGAAGTTATCAGGAAATGTATGGGTTATTTATTGCTGTATAACAAATTACCTAAAACCTATCAACATAAAAAAAAATGTTTATTATTTCACAGTTTCTGTGGGTCAGGAATACAGGCATTAGCTGGATGCTTCTGACCCACAGAAACTGTGAAATAAAAAACATTCTTAGAGGTTACCTACTAAGAGAAATTCACTTGTCTTCCTGCTTCATTCTTTAATTCCTGAAGGTAGTGTCTCTAGACACTTTCACCTCCTAAGAAGGTTTCTTTTCTGAGTTGGTGAACCCAATGGTATATTCATTCATTTAACAAGTACTCATCAGACACGAATGTTTTAGGGACTGGGGATAGACTAGTCAGTATAATAGATGTGCTCACTACCCTAAAGCCCAGGAAGATGCCTTGGGCACAACAGTATATGGGAACTCATTATATTCCCCCACTGGATATCAGCAACCTGAGATGATCACACATTTTGTCTCTGTACCTCTAGCCGTAGTCATCTGTCTCCTCCAGTCTGTCATTAAGAGTCTCTTGGACTCAAGTGAATGCTTAGGAACTTTCTTCCAGCCAAGACATCTCCCACCAGAAATGTACTGAATAGGGCTGGTAAAAAGGAAACTTTCTGGAACAGGCTTGCATTCGTTGCATCTTGGCCCCTTGTTAATTAAATGCTGTTGTTTACTCCATTTCTCTAAACCTCATTTTACTTACCAATGAAATGGGGTCAAAAGTAGTGTCTACTCTTGGTTTGTTGTGAGGATTAAATGAGAAAATATATGCAAAGTACTTGGCAAAGAGTCTGGCACATGGAAGGTAGTCAGAGGATATTAGTGATTCCAAAACATTACTGTGCTATTAATTTTACTACTGTTATCCATTTGGAAGTAGGAAGCAGCATAGGAAAGGAGTGCTTCCCCAGATAACCCAGTCCGTCAAAGCGTGTTTGAGCTACCCCAGATCCTCTCGCCATAAGCAGGGCTGGGTGTAAATAAGTCAACTAATGAAGAAAAAAGGCTCTGTGTTTTGACTTGGTATAACTGTAATCCTTTTTGCAATTGGAAAATAATCTTTTGGCAAATGGAGAAGGTGGAACATGTTCAGACTAATAGCATTTAGTCAAAATGGTCAAATATTTAGCATGCCTGATACCAACAATAGTTATTCAACCTTTAGAGCTCTGAGTATGCCCGCCCCTTATGGCATGCATTCCGGTTTCTAAAAGTATGCCCAGTCTTTCCAGTGCTTCCTGCTTTAAATGTATTCTGAGTTTTTTTACACACACGCACATGCCAGGAATGATGAACAGCAGTTTTAGGAACACATGGTAGAAATGCCAATTTCCAGATGGATTTGTTTTGCTACAAAGTTAGTTAACACTTGATTCACGACATAGCGGGGGGAGAGAAGGTGTAGAGTGAGTACTTAGACCCAAATAAGGTGAGACCTACCAAGGGATGGATGGCCAAAAAGAACTGAGAAAACTGAAGCAAGTACTCAAATTATTTTCACAAGATAACATATCAAAGCTACGGAGAGAAAGGGAAAGGCAAAATCCAAAAAGCAAGCAAGCTGGTGGGTAAATGTTAACCCTTTTTAACATTAAAGCTATAAAATAAAGCTGTGAATTGGTTCTCTCCTAGACTGCCTATTTTGTTCCTGAATGGCTAAATGTGTGCAGTAAAACAAAAACCTTTAATCATCAGATAGCCTCCTTTCCTTCCCTTTCCTTTTCCCCTTTTTCTTCTTTTTTTAAAAAGTAGCATCTCTTGGAAAAGGCATGACCCAACAACCCAGGGAAGCATTAGAGGGAAGCCTTACCTAGTAGATTCTTTCTGTATTAAGATAGGTTCTAATTTTTTGTTGTTGTTGTTGTCTGAGGTTTATTAAAAATATTACAGCACAGCAGAAAGATTCAGACGGCTCCACGTGGTGTTTTGAAATTCATCCCAACTGTAGGCTGAGTGACCTGCAGGTTGGACAGACTGCCAAAGTCCAAGAGCTTCAGCATTTTCTTAGTGTCTGGGTCTACTTCAGTGATTTCCTGATCCAGGGTTGCGACCTCAGGCACGTAATTCTCTCTACTCTCTCTCTCCTCCTCCTGCAGCTTGATTGAGATACCTCTCACTGGGTCTCTCTGAATCCGCTTCATCAGATGTGTAACATAGCCTGCGATCTAGCTGCGGAGCTTCTTTCTGGGAATAATGGCGATCTCCTCACACACGTGCTTGTTGGCGTGGAAGTCTTCTCAATGTAGTACTTCTCAATGATGACCCAGGTTCACGGTTTGCCTTCCCTGTTATGATGCGAACGCGGCCCATGTTGACAGGTCCTTGGTAAGAGTGTGATAGGCTCTAATTTAAACCCTGAAAACGTGGTTGTGCAATTGCTCTTTCCAGTTACTTGTAGGCTGCCTTCCCCTATGAGATACTCAATAAAAAATGCTGAAATAATGAATTGATGGTGCCTGGGAGTCAGCCCGTGCTGTTGGCCTTTGTTCTAATGCCATCTCTGCCTCCAGCTGGACAAATGATGTAGGAGGGATGATGGCTGCTCTGAGTTTTATTTTCTTCATCTGTAAAACACATGTTTCACTGGGTCTCTATAATGACTGCAGCATTCATTCATTCATTTTACAGACATTTATTGAGTATCTACTATGTGTCAGCCCTGACCCCAACACTGGACTTATAGAGATGACCAAAATAAAGTCCCTGCTCTCAGTGGAGCTGATAGTCCATTGGGAAGACAGACAGTCAACACAAAAGTAAATGTCTATGCTGTGTAAGAATTTCTTTAGGGTAGGGACTGCCCTGGTGGCGCAGTGGCTAACACTCCGTGCCCCCAATGCAGGAGGCCTGGGTTCCATCCCTGGTCAGGGAATGAGATCCCACATGTGTGCCACAACTAGGAGTCCACATGCCACAACTAAGAAGTTGATGAGCTGCAACTAAAGAGCTTGCCTAGCACAGCCAAATAAATAATAAAAAGAAAAAATTTCTTTAGGGTAAATAGCTAAGAGTATAATTAATTGCTGTCATCTAACTTGACTAAATCACTCTTCATAATGTATGCACCTGTCCACCCTCCCCCCTGCCCCCAGCAAATGAAGATACCTTATACCTACATCCCCACCAAGCTTTAGCACTATCCAACTTTGTGATTTTTCTGGGCTCATAGATTTAATTTGATTTTTTGAATTTAGTAATAATTTTGAGCATCTCTTTGTATCTTATTAGTATTTCCTCTACTGTAAATTGCCTATTCATATCCTTTGCCCATTTTCCTATGGGAATTGACATTAGGAGTTATTATGATTGAATTGAAGGAATTCCTTGTTTATTTTAGGCTTTTACTATCTAACATGGTAACTACTAGCCTCGTGTCGTTGTGCAGTTATACAGGGTGCCACGTTCAGAAGGGCCCCGTGGTTTAAATATTTGGTGTCATCATCCTGAAATTCTTAATAATTTTACCTTTGAACTTATGTTTTGTAAGTGAATCCAAGGAGACAACGGAGTGCACACATGAACAGAGGAGATAGGTGGAATATACAGTCCTCAGTTTCTTGCCATTCATTTGCATATAGTGTCAGATGATGCCCCGTGAACACAGAATTCTAATGGACCCAGGATGCGTGGGAGTCCGTGAGACTCAAAGCCATTACAAGGTAAGTGGATTACATCAATGATTAAGGAGAGGCTAAGGCCACATTTTTTCATTCCAACTGGAACTTGCTTCTGACACAGAAAGAAGGCAGTGGCATTCTAAGAGACCCAAGTGCCCAAGAAACCCTAACATATGCTTTCTTACTCTTGTTACTTCTCTGTATCAGCGAACACTGAAAATGATAGAAAAAATGTAAAGGGAAAGATTAGGCAATCCATAGTTGCTTTTCTTAGCAGTCCTTCCTTAGTCATCCATAAGTCATGGTAGAGAGTATCGGTAGAGTGTGTGCACATTAAGAAGTAAAATATAAAACAGTTGAGGTAGTTTTGTGCAGCTATTCCATTGTTCTTATAAGAATAAAATACATATGCATGGATGAGCTACAAAATATAAATTGTATAATTTCAGTGATTTTTGCACAAATGCTCTTATTTGCACTTAAAACTACATTGTACAATATAAAGGTAAATGGTACAATTCATACTAATAATTTAAATTTAAAATTTTTCTTTACATAAAGTAACACTAAAAAGCAACTAAAGAACACTATGACAAATCAAAAGAGAAACCACAGAAGAAAGAAAAGAGTTTTATATTTTAATATTGTTAGGAAGAAAACTTTTCCTCTACCCTATTAGCTTCAGTGCTCAGAGGCCTGCAGATTAAACTGACAAAAGACAGGTTAACCTAGCAAGAGAAAAGACAGATTTTTATTCACATACATACACAACAGTGCACAGAAAACTGTTACGAGGAAATGGCTAGAATTTGGGGTGTATATACCATCTTTACAAGGGTTAGGATTTCAAGGGACAGTAAATGGTAGATAAAGACAGAGAAATACATATGGGGGAAACTAATAGAAGGTAAGGTTTGTTTCCATAAAGCCTGTCTGTGCAGCTTCTCACCCCAATGCCAGCTTTTCCTGTGTGGTGGCAGGAGTGTAAACAAAGAAGAACAAAGAACATTGCTCACCACCCTGTTCTACAAGGATTAAGTCATCAGGTACTGCTCTTGCTAACCAACAGTGCACCCTGAGAGGAATTTAGGATGAAGAACAGGATGAGGCACTGTGTGCTTTGGAAAACCGGCCCCTTATGTATTTAGATATATATTGCAGGAAGAATTTTAATGAACCCAGATTTGTGCATCTTCCCATACATAGAAAAGCACTAAAATTATTAACTTGAGATGTCTGTTGTTTGGGACTAGCACTAATCCTTTACAGAGATGTATGCTTGACTGCATGTTTTCACTAGTCACGGATCATGTGTAAGCTGGTTTCTCCCCTACCCCTCAGAGCTGCTGGGAGTCTCTTTCCCAGGCGATGGTTGTCAGTAAGACCCCTGAATAAAACTTAAACTCACAACTCTTATGTTGTGCATTTTTCTTTAAGTCGACAGGAGTCGTACTTTGCTCCTGGAACAGGACACCTTCCTTGGAGGAGGATTTATGGCAGTTGAGTTCTTTTGGAAGCCTCTGTTTTAGGCAGAAAAGGGGAGCACAAACAAAACCTCTTCCTGCATCTATTGATTCTCAAATGTCTTCAGCTCAAAATTATATTTATGCCCCAGTGGTATATTCTGGGTCTCTTCAGGTGACTTGCACTTTCCCCCTGCTTTTTGGAGAAGGGTGGGAGTCTCACATTTCATTTTGCACTGAACCCTGCAAACGGTATAGCTGGCCATGGAAGTGGGGCTGGAAGAGGCTAGTCCAGAATCCTACCTGGTATGCCCATCTCTATCAGATGCCCATGAGGCATCTTGGTGGAATCCTAGCTCTCCTGATCTAGACCAATAAAGTGATTGGGAATTCTCTGGCTAGCTGGCTGGCTTTCTTTTGCTTTTTGTTAGCATGTTTGTAAGAGTAAGGACCATAAGTTCTAAATGGAACTTATTTGTCCCTAGGGCTATAGGTTGTACAACTCCAGGGGTATTTACATGGCCTGCAGCATAGATGGTGCCGCTAAACCTTGTGCAGCATAGTGGCACTGCATAGGTACTGCTGTAGTAAGGCTGCAAAAAGGGAATGGTTGGAAATTTGGTAAGAGAAATCAACGTTGGATATTTTACTTTCAGTTCTTTTTCTCCTCCATTGACCAACTCTAACACCATGTCCTTCAGTTCCACCCCGACTCCAGTTCCATCTCAACTTGTCACTGGCAAGGCCCCTTAACAATTCTCAGGAAATAAAAATAGAATCTGGGTAATAAGATAAAGTCTAACCTTTTTTCTTTCTTTTCCTTTGTGCTTAGTCTAGTTTCACTAGCTCATAGGGTGCCAAGTGAAGAGGCCTTGCACCTAGCACTTCAGACCAGAGCTGCTAGAGCGAAAAGGCTGCGCCCGACACTTAAACTTGGCATGCTGTGTGCAGAAGTGCTGTGCACGGCACTTTCATTCAAGATGGTGAGGCAGGCCACGTGCAGAGATGCTGCACCCGGCACTTGGGTCTGCAGCCAGGAACAGCAGCACAGTTGTGCCCAACCTGCAAGAACTCTGCCCGCTCGCCCCCCTGATGAGAACCCTGTAAAGCAGCCCCACCAACAGCCTTTTGGGAAAAGCATGTACTCTCGAGCTCAAGTGTGCTTTCTCCATCCTTTGATCAAAGAATAAAGCTGTACTTTGCTTCTGAATGGAACTTGGACTCATTCTGTTGGCTCAAATGGCACCAGGCAGGAAGGCCCTTGTTGGGACCTGACTCGAAAGGGTTAGCAACAAATTTTGGCAACGAGATGGCTTTTTCACCTGCACCTGTCTGCCAAGCTCTCACCCTGGCTCCAGTGGGAGGATGGTGGAGGCTTTAGGAAGTTCGCCTGGGAGTGACTGCCTCTGGTCTTTGAGTACGCTCTGACAGGGTGGAATGGCAGCAGCCTTTAGCCAAATTCAGAACCACTTTGCCCAGCAACCCAATATCCAGGTGTGGTGCTCGTACAGCGTGGCCCTCAGCGTCATCTGGACTGCACCCTCTTGAGAGGATCATACTGTGGCATCATTGGGGATTGGAGATTGAAACTCATGCATATCTCCCCGCTGCCTCTGGCCGGCCTTCCTGTGATACCAGTTGCCTGGGAACAACGTGGACCTGTGGACGTGAGGGAACCTTGCCCCTGTCTCGCCAGTGGTACTGCCCTCTTGACCCCTATGCAAGGCAGTAGTGGCCCCTCCTCACAGACTTCCAGGGGTCAACAGTAGCATTCTCCGTAGTCACTTTCGGTTTGGTAAAGGAAAGTGGCCAGACCTGTGAGCCAGGAGACAAAACTGGGAAAATCCCAGGTAATAAGGACCACCTGACAAAACAGAACGAGGATGCTGGCTCTGAGTTCAGGAAAAGGCACTGGGGATGCCTGAGTGCAAAACGTTCCCAAGGTATGTCTGCAACCTGTAACTTGACCTCTTCCGGTCAGGCTAGTTTCTCTGAAGTAGCTGGGGAGCCCTGTTAGCTGCTTGCAAGACCAGGAACCCCATTATCAGAAGCCCTGTGAGCAGCTGGCAAGAGCAAGAAACACCCACTGCCCAACCTCTCCTCCCCATCTGGGTCGTAAGGTGAATTTTGGGTGATTCTTTATCGACCGAGGTTCCACAGGCTCTCCTTCCAGTATCAGCACAAAATACCAGCTGCCCCAGCAATCTGGTGAGTGCCGCATGGGAATTCCTTGTGCTTTTAGCTCTCACTAGAGGCAAGTCCAGGAACTCCTCCTTTTCAGCTGAAAGGAGGAAAGAGAAGATCCCCACCTCTTACAGCTGTGCCACCCACTAATGGACAAAGTTGGTCAGGAACTAACGTGGCTAAGCTGCTCTGGCCCACCTCCTGTGGGACACCGTGACTAAGGAGGGACTAACCATCTCAGGCACAGGCTGTTACACGTTAAAGGGAGACCCCCAGTTATATCAGAGTTCACGACATTTGGACGCCTCCTGTTTTGGTCTTTTGAGGAATCCATTAACAGTTTGGTGCTGGTTCCAAATTTCCTGAACCAGAAATCTTATTTGGGTCAAATCTGGTGGCATTTGCCTGCCAGCAAATCACTCCAACCCCGCCCGCCCCAGCCCCCACCCCAGTAGTTGGAAACAAATCCAAAACAGAACATCTAAGGTATGGGGAACTAAACATCTGCAGTACCAAAGGATAGCCCCTTGGGGTGTATCCTGCAGAACTCTAGTTTTCCGGTGTTACCCCAACCCCCAAACATTTTATCTTCCTGTGTATTACAGTCTGGCCCCTAATATTGGCTGGGAGATGGGGAAAGTTGGCCCATCACTGGGTCTCTAAATTATAATACCATTTTTCAATTGGACCTGCAATGCCAAAGACAAGCGAAATGGGATGAAATTCCCTGTGTCCATTTTCTTCTGGCCTTGTATCAGAACAAAAGCCTTCAAAAGGGATGTGGGGTCTCCCCCACTGGGGTAATACCAGTCCTTGAGCCTGCCCCTGCGGGCCTTCTTGATCTCTTCTCTAATCCTCCTCCTAGTGCTCCCTCCCTACCCGCTTCTCTCATATGTCCCAGCTTGGGCCCCAGGCCCCAGGGACTCCCTCCATACAAGCTCCTTTCCCCGTAACCCACTTTAGCAACTACGCAAAGTGAGGCAGGTCCCCAGTGGAGGAGGACTCATCTAGGTATACATCCCATTTACCACTTCTGATCTGTAAAACTGGAAAAGTATATACATGACCCAGTAGAAAACAGCACCCTCTCTGTCGGGAGGCTTCATTGGGCACTGTCCCTGTTAGACAGGGCCTAATTGACCAGGACCTTATTAGACCATGCCAGTCAGCCCGTAATACCCCTATTCTTCCTGAAAACAAAACAAGAAAAACACCCAGTGGGACTTCCTAGGTGGCGCAGTGGTTAAGAATCCGCCTGCTAATGCAGGCAGGGGACACAGGTTCGAGCCCTGCTACAGGAAGATCCCACATGCCACAGAGCAGCTAAGCCCGTGTGCCACAACTGTTGAGCCTGTGCTCTAGAGCCCATGAGCCACAAATGTTAAGCCCATGTGCCGCAACTACTGAAGTTCATGCACCTAGAGCCTCTGCTCCACAACAAGAGAAGCCACTGCAATGAGGAGCCCCTGCATCACAATGAAGAGTAGAACCCCCCTCCACAACTAGAGAAAGCCTGTGTGCAGCAACAAAGACCCAACACAGCCAATTAATTAATTAATTAAAAACAAACACCCAGTGGGGAATACTGGATGGTACAGGACCTCGGGGCAGTCATTTAAGTCACTGAGGGTATACATCCAATAGTCCTTAACCCCACACCCTGCTGGCCACTCTGCTGGCCACAAGGACCTGGTATTCTGTATTCGATTTAAAAGACGCCTTATACCGTATTCCATTAGTCCCAGAGTGACACGAAATTTTTGCTTTTGAGTGGTAGGACTCAAACACACAAAACAACAATACTGCTGGACAGGCCGGTCTCAACAGTTCAAAAATCCCTCCATCATCTTTGGGGAAACTTTAGTAAAAGACCTAAAAGATCAGTATGTGGATGACATTCTGAATTAATGTATGGTAGGCCCATTCCCCAAGCCCAAGAAAGGGAACAACCCCCTTGAAATGGAACAACTCAAGTATGCCCTCCATGTAGCAGAAACCATGAAAGCTCTCACAGAATATGGTAACTTGGTGCTCCTGGCACCCACCAATCTGGCCCTGTACCCCAATCTGGCTGGGAGACTGGGTGAACCTAAAAACCTGGCGAAAAAAAAATTTTTTTTTAAATAAATAAATAAAAACCTGGCAAACTGTCAGTCCGCAAGACGGGCTCATTCCTGGATGGAATGGGGCCCACTTGGCGATCCTACCACCCATTCTGCCCTGAAGCCACAGGGGAGCACTCTGTGGGAACACTGCACTTGACTGAAGAGGCGAGGCCCCCAAGCCCCAAACTCCAGAGAGACAACCTGGGGCAATGGACCCCCTTGACTGACTGCTCCTGCAAAGCTCTTTCTGACCTGAAGCTTCTCTTCCATGGAACAACCTAAATGTGACCAGGGAGACTGAGGCCCCAGCAGTGAGCGTAACATCAGGGCACTCTGTCTACAAGCTAAAGACCTAGATATGAGCATGTTTAGGAAAAACTTGACATGTGACCATTATTCTCTTGCTAATATCTGAGCCATGTATCTGAAATCGTCTGGTGTCCTTGTCTCCAAGACGGTACACGAATGGTGGTCACTCAGGGACACGAACAGTCAGGGCTGAGACCTGGTGAGCATCAGACACATCCGGAGGCGGCTGGGAGAAGTTTCGTCCCTCTCCCCGGGGTCATGACGACCCCCAGATCAGCAGGAAACAGTTACAGAAGACGGACCGTCACCCCTCAGCCCCACTCAAGAATGAGGAGCAGGACGAAAAACAGAGGAGGTTTTCGTCACCGGCAAAGCCCATTAACAATTCCCGAAGAATAAAAATAGAATCTGGGTAATAAGATAAAATCTGACCTTTTTTTCTTTCTTTTCCTTTGTGCTTGGTCTAGTTTCACTTGTTCATAGCGGGCCGCGTGCAGAGGCCTCGCATGCAGCACTTCAGACCACAGCTGTTGCGAAACGGCTGTGCTGCCACCTCAGCTCCGGGCCGCGTGCAGAAGCTACTCAGGACGCTCAATTCAAGATGGCGGCAGCGGACCGTGTGCAGAGACGCTGCGCCCGGCACTGTGATCTGGAGCCCCGAGCAGCACAGCTGCGCCTGCGCTGCGCCCCACCTGTGACGAGTCAGCATCCTCCCTGTGAACAAGAACCCTATAAAGCAGCCCTACCCAAGGCCTTTAGGAGAGCTGAGCGTGTACTCTGGAGCCCGAGCTCGCAACTCTTCATTCTTTGATCAAAGGATAAAACTTTCCTTTGCTTCTGAACTGAACTTGGTCTCGTCCTATTGGCTCAAGCAAACACCTGCTAGGAGGACCCTTCTTGGGGCTGGAACAAACTGACGTTGTCTCCCTGTTGTAAATTTCTGTGTTGTATTTCTGTCCTCCTTTTAAACTCTCGTTTTAATTTTTTTTCTTTTTTTAGTTATCAAAAATAATATTTTTTTGTGGAAAATATAGATTTTTTTTAAAAAGTAAAATGAAAGTACACAAGCACCCATGATGGTACCATCAGATTACCATTGTTAATATATTGTTAAATTCTCATTTTAATTTTTTTTAGTTATCAAAAATAATGTTCATTGTGGAAAATATAGATGATTTTTTAAAAAGTAAAAAAAAATAAACAGCTACTCATAATGATACCACCAGAATGTAAGCCTTGTTAATATTTTTAAATTATTTTTCCAGCATCCTTTTTAATGGTTGTAAACTATTCCATCATTATTACTAGGTACTTTTACAAAAGTATCATTCTTAACTACTCCCTACTGAATACAGTTTTTCACTACAGTAATGCTTCCATGAAATCCCTGTGGGCAACTTTATTCACACATCTGTGATTATTTTCTGAATGTCTCCCTTGTTTAATTTTGTACACACACAAATCATTTCTCCTATTAGCCAAGTTTTGAACTTCTTGAGATCAGCATTCAGGTCAACCCATCTCTGTTTTCCTCAGAGTGCTTTAAAATGAGGCCTTCCAAAATGCTTATCAAATGAAATAATTTATTGGTATGCATTCTTCCTTAAACGGAATAAAAAGATAGCAAGATAGGAAAAGCAGTCAAGTTAGCCAATTTATGGCTGACTTTAAAACTGCCTTTGCCTCAGTCTTCTGCCACGTGGGCTATCTGTGGATTCCACCCCCCTCCCCCCATCCCATGTCCTTTCATTTTTGGAGTAAAAAACATCTGGCTGCATTTTAAATTGATTCACACAATTTATTTCACCAGCCTCTAGGCCCCAAACTGTTTCTAGGTATGCATTGGTGTCTCTGCTGGTAGTCAATGGGGGCTGTGCCTGTGCCTGGGAGAATGTAATCTACCCTTGAGTCATTATGTTAAAATGATTCCCCAGGTTGAATTGTTTAGTGTGAAATAGGATTGTTTGCATTCCATTTACTCTTTACTTTCTTAATTAGAGTGACCTCCAGCTTGAATCCTCCAAATGTTGGATTTTATTGTCTTTCCAGGAATTCCCCCTGTAATAAGGTTAACTTTAAATACTGCATTTCCTCAAGGTTGACATAAAATTCATTCTCCTTTAGAAAAAATAAACCCAAGTCTTCAGTGAATGACTACAAACAGAATTCTAGGAATAACGGAGTTGTGTTATTTTGGACCCTGTTTCCTCTGATGCTGCATATAAATATGACATAAAGCAGCCCTGCCTTCCTCCTAGGAGGTCCTGGGTTCTAGGGCCTGTCTCCAGAGGAAATAAGGACATTATTTACTTAATGAAGCTTTACTTACTAAAAAGACCTTTTAAATGTTGTTTCTCTTGAGTCCAGAAATTAATGTGTGACTCTGCCTTTCTATATTCCTCCTATAAAAGAAAACCAGAATTCAGTGGTGGGTGAGATGGGACACACGGCTTGAGAAATGCACTCGATCTTTGTATTTCTGCCTGTGGATTCAGGTTTACCTGGCCCCTCCTCAGGATTCAGGCCTACTATAGGATGAAACTAAGACCTTGGGATGAAGTGGCCAAAAAAATTATTAGGACTCTTCCCTACCCTCCCCCCAACCCTCCCTAATTTCTGTAGGGTCAGATAGCTTCTACTTTCTAATTGATTCCTGTAGCTACCATCAGGTCTTTGCTGTTGAATTGACTGTTTAATGCTTAATTTGATCTGATTTTGGATGTCCCCTCTCAGTTTCACTCTCAGTTTAACCTGAAATCTCTTTTTACTTGTTTGTAAGCACTAGTTTCTCCCCCCACCCCCAACATGGAGAATGATGATTCTGGTGGTAACCCTCGCAAATTATGAATTCCTGTACGAACAGAAGTACTGCCATGTCTTGTGTGACGTGGCCCTCCCTGCCTTCCTCCTTCTGCTCTACTCACACTTGAACACTTTAAGCTCTTAGGGGTCACTTGTGTGCGCTCCTCCCTCTGCTCGGAATGTTCTTCCCCAATGCTCCTAATGCTGATTTTTCTTCATGCTTTTGGACTCAGCCTAAGTGTCATCTCCTTGGAGAGGCTTTTCTAGACAACGTAGTGCGATTCTATATATTTTAACTATCCCTAGGTATAGGTACCAACATATCAGAGCAGACTCCAGTATTAACAAATTGTTTCCTTGTACTGAGGCTATCCAGGTGAATACCAACTCTTGCTGACCCATTGTTTGATTAAGCAGTAATGACAAGCTGTAAATAATTATTTGTGCATTTGTTCTTTCCATGTATATTCCCTGGTAGAATGCAGTTTCCATGAGAACAAGAATTTTTCTGTCTTTGTCACTGTCATGAAGGAAAAATTTTCCCTCTACCCTCTTAAATTCTGTGATTGAGGGCCTGTGAATTAAACTGATGACGATTAGCATTAGAAAAGACAGATTTTTATTCACTTATACATGTGGGAGTTAACAGAAAAAATGTGGCTCAACAAAGACCCAAAAATTGGGGCTTATATATCCACTTAATAATGCGAAAGGGAGGGGAGACAAAAGGCTTTTATGGGAAAAACAAATGAGTTTCTTTAGGAAAGACAAATGAGCTTTTAGGAGAACAAAATGGAAGATAGAAAAATTGTGATAATGTTTGTTTATGCAGGTGCAAATACTCTCCTCCCACTTCTTTCTAGTTAGTAAAAACTGTCCCAAGAGAAGATTTGTGGCAATTTTACTCTGTTTCCTTCCTCAGAGTGAAGCTGCCCCAAAGAGGGGCATTTCCAGGAGTTTCTGCCTTTAATCAGATAAGGGAAGCTCCAAAAACGCTTCTTTCTGGATCTGTTGAATCTCAAATATTTTTAGTTCAAAATAATCTTCATATCAACTCTGAGGGTCTGAGTGGGTCTGCACATCACCTACCACCTAGTACTATGCCTTAATTACAGTAGGTACTCAGCAAATACTTGTTAAAACATGAATAAATTAAGCTGTGAGTAGAGTGCTCACTATTTGCTTATGGTGACCAGTTGAAACTCATTATGGTTGCTTGACCAAGGTAGGGTGTGTGTGTGTGTGTGTAAGCTCAGAAAAAATATATTCACGATGACCTGGATTCCTTAATTTTATAATTTAAAATATGTTTCTTTTGTTGAAGAGTTGATAAATCCCACAACATGAAACAGATGTACCTTATAGGTAAGATTCTTGATGTGGACCTTCTCTGCCATTTTTCTTTTTGTATTAGAGGATGAAGCACAGTTTTCTGTAGGTTGTAGTCCACCGGAAAGAGCTACTTTTTACTTCTCCCAACCCTTGAGGTCACCCTGGGTGGTCAGCTGCTGATAGTAAATGCTCTGAGCGTTCTCTAAAGGACTCTGAGGGTGAAATCCTTATTGGTGGGCAGTTGGGTATGTTCTCAGGAGCATCGTGGAGTGGGCTGAAAGGGACTCCATGGCCCTGTCTCTATCTGAAGGGTTAACAAATAAAATGGCAGCTACTGTCCCGTTATCTACAGGATGAGCTGTTTGAAACTTTTTTTCAGGGGAATTCCCTGGTTGCCCAGAGGTTAGGACTCCGTGCTTTCACTGCCAAGGGCACGGGTTCAATCCCTGGTCGGGAAACAGGTCCCGCAAGCTGCGAGGCACGGTGAAATGAAATGAAATAAAACTTTCTTTCATGGAAAACTTCAAGCAAACACGAAGTAGAATACACATATCATGCACCTAGCGTGAACAGTGATCTGTATTTGGACAATCTTGTTTCACCTCCCCGTACCCACCCCACCCTGCATTTCCCTTACATCCCTCAACCCCACCCCTCACCACATTATTCTAAAGCAATCTATATTATTTCATCTAGTAATACTTCATATTTAACAGATGAGCACACATTTCAAATATTATAGTTATTTTTGGTGGGTTTTTGTTGGTTTGCTGTTCATTAGGTTTTTTATTGGTAAAATACAGATAAACATAAAATGTACCGTTTTTACCATTTTCAAGTATATTATTCAGTAGCATTAAGTACATTCACAGTGTTGTGTAAATTCCCACCATCCATCTCCAGAACTTCATCTTCCCAAGATCAAACTCCGTCCCATTAAACGGTGACTCCTGTCCCTCCAACCCTCGGCCCCAGGCTGTTTATATGAATTTGACTATGCTAGTGCCTCATGTAAGTGGAGTCATGCAATGTTGGTTCTTTTGTGACTTTCTTAGCAGTGTAACGTTTTCAAGGTTCATCCCGGTTGTAGTGTATGTCAGAATTTCCCTCCTTTTTAAGGCTGAATAATATTCCTCTGTGTGTACATATCACATTTTATTTTTCCATTTATGCAACAATTAATACTTGGATTGTTTCCACCCTTCAGCCATTGTGAGTAATGCTGCTGTGAACATGGGTGAGCCAGTATATATTCGAGACCCTGCTTTCAGTCGTTTTGGGTATTTACCCAGAAGTGGAATCATATGATAATTCTATGTTTAATTTATTTAGGGGAGCACACATTTTAAAAAACACTACCACAGTTCCACTGCACACCTAAAATTTTAACAATGTTTCCCTAACGGCATAGGTTTTACAACTACTGAAGAGACCATACTGGAATGGCTAACAGCTGAGCCATCAAGCCTGGAACCTTGGGCACATCATTGAAATATACTGTGCCTCCATTTCCTCATCTGTAAGGTGGAGGAGACAGGTTAAATGAGCTAGTATACACAAAGCACTGCAGGCAGTGTCTGCCCGTTGTAAGTAGAGCCTGTAAGTGTTGGCTCTATTAACACTTGTCCAGTATCAGTGCTGCCCACGAGAACTCTCACATAAATCTGATTCTTGTTTTATGTAGGTAGCCCATGACCAAACCCAAGATTTGGAGACCTAAAATGTATACATAAACAGATCATAAAACTAGACACACACACAAACTAATGCAAAATTTGGTATGAAATTTATTTGGAAACAGAGAAAAATATCACAGCTAATAACCAGAGTCTAGGAGATTCAAGTCTTTCTTCAGAGATTTCTTTAGCCAGTTGATCTGAGATGCTTACAAGGGTCCTTGCTCATTTCAGCCTGGCTTCGCTTCTTATCTAGAGTTGTTGTAAGGTTTAAATGTGTTGTTAGAGCTTCCCTGGTAGCACAGTGGTTAAGAATCCGCCTGCCAGTGCAGGGGACACGAGTTCGATCCCTGGTCCGGGAAGATCCCACATGTCACAGAGCAACTAACCCTGTGCGCCACAACTACTGAGCCTGTGCTCTCAAGCCCACGAGCCACAACTATTGAGCCCACGTGCCACAACTACTGAGGCCCATGTGCCCAGAGCCCGTGCTCCACAACAAGAGAAGCCACCTCACTGAGAAGCATGAAGAGCAGCCCCGGCTCACTGCAACTAGAGAAAGCCCATGTGTAGCAATGAAGACCCAACGCAGCCAATAAATATATACAAACTTAAAAAAAAATGTATTGTTATATGTCCTGTGCTTAGAACAGTGCCTGTCATAGAGTAAGTGCTCTATAAATGTTAATTACAGTGGTTGGTAGGTCCATTCTCCAAGAGAGCGGAGGAGTTTAGGGTAGAAGTTGGGAGAGAATAAGATCAGTTCAGTTTGGGGCAAGAGTTTGAGATGCCTTTGAGAGATGTAAAAGGTGATGTCAGATAGTGCTCAATAAATGTTTGACGATGGTGATGATACTGATGAAGGCAGCAACACTGATGACAACCTCAACAATGACTACTGGCTGTGGCCTGGGTCGGTCTCTGCACTGTCAGCCTTCAAATGAGCAGGCTGCCTGGGAGCTCTGAGGATGAGGGCAAGGATTACTCCTTAGCTAATGTCACTTCGGGGAGGGAATGAATTCAGCAGGGTGGGAGTGGATTCTAAGCAAGGTTTCCAAATGCCCAAAGGTAATTTTGTACTGTGGGAGAGCCTGCATCCACCCTAGCATTCCGTCCTCTCCCGGCAGTTACTCAGTTTCTTTAGATAAGATTCTCTGGTTTTACGTCCTGGGAGTGAAAAACTGGAGTTGGAAGGTGGCAGCAGGAGGGCGAGACCTAGCTTTACTTGCTTGGGGTCAGGAGGACTTGCAGGGGAGTGTGGGAGCCACAGATGCTCCAACTGAGCGCTGCTCTGTTTGCAGCAGGATTGGGAAGGGGAAGGTAAGAGAGGGAGCTGATAGAAATAGTCCTTTCAAAAATAATATCAATTAACCTCTTTCTCATTCCCAGCCTCTGCTGACTCTGCCCATCTTGACTGTGGTTTCTTCAGGGCTCCCCTAAGTCATTTGTCTCCCTTCTCCTGCATACTCTGCAGCAACTTCCTTACTCCCTCCCCTTCAGCCACCTATAGGCTCCTACCCTCTACCCATCCATCAGAAATTTGTCGAGGTGCCTTATTCATTGATGGCCTCCTTTCTGTGCTTGTCTTGGTTATTGGGTTCATTCTTTCACTATCATTTATTGGGTCTTGGCAGGGAGAGATGATAAATGCTTATGGTCAATCCTCTGTTCCTAGTGGATGCATTTCTACAGATGTCTAAAAATACCTTCCACTTGAATATTCTATTTCTAAGAAAACAATCTATTCTCTGGTGTCAGAAGTGAAGGGCAAGGCTGTACTGCTGGTAAAGAATTATCTAAATCAAATATGAGCAGTGACAGTTGTCCAGGGCATGTTTCTGTTATCATTAAATTCACTTCGCTGCTGCCTTTGTTTATGGCTTCTGCAAACCTGGGCTCTAATCCTGGCCTAGCTCAGGCCATTGAAGATATTTCAGTTTGCTCTCTGCCTACTGATCTCTGCCAGCTTAAGACCAAGTTTTCTATCTTTCAAGTTGATTAAAAACGCCCACATTATCCAAATACACAGTTACCAGTTTTGCTTCCTACTTTTACAACTCAGCTTTAGAAGTCGAGAACTTGAGATAGACTCAAATCATCCATAGCCAACAGAGGACCGCTGTATGGAAGTCACACAACATACTCTCCCCCGACTGTGGCACAGACTACAAAGAGCTAGAAACCTTGGCCTCCAAAGTCACTTTTCTTCTGTCTGGGAAGCGATATGAACTGTGAACAGAAACTCTGTAGGAACACAATGTAGGCTGAGGGTCAGGGTTAACTGAAAATCATTGCTTTTATAGAATCATTTCCTCAGGCTTCTCAGCTTTAGTTAAACATACTTGGGCGTATTTCTTCCTGCTTTGGGTGTTATTTTTGCATTTGTATTAAAGAGCAGGAAAAAAGGGAGGGAGAAGCCTAATGAGGAATAAATAATGGAAAAGGGTAAAAAAAAAAAAAATCTTTGTAAGTGTATTGGACCTTATAAACTTATGTAATCCACAGATCATTTCAGCGGTAGGCTGTTATGACTCCAAAGAGCCATTGTGCTAATGTAGCAGCTGCTGATCTTATGCAGAGACTCTGCATACTAAATGCCCCTATGAAATTGGGAATGAAATATGGGAACCGAACATGGCCAATAACCATTTTTAAAAATAATGAAATACTCTACCACCTCACTCTTCCACCAGTCCCCCACCCAAGTCATGAAGAGCTGAGTCAATGTAATGAACTAATTGCCTGAAAATGTAATTAAAAAAAAAAACCAAAAACTCTGTATGTGTAGCAGGGAAAAAAAAAAAACAACCTAAACCAAAACAGGGCTTATATTTTGAAGCATAAAACATATTTTAGCACTCGGGGAAAATGAATAGGCCACATTCCATTTCAGCAGTTGCTGTTCAAGCCTTGGAAATGAAATCATAGACACCCTGGGTTTTAGAGACGGGATGGAGGTGGGGTTCTGGCTTTGCCAAGGCATTCTGGGCCTAAGTAGCAACACCCTGCTTAGCCTTGGTGGAGAATAGACTGCCAATTGTGGCAAATTATATGATGCTTTTGAGATGTGCACAAATAGCCCATTACACTTTTCACAGCGTTCCTTCATTAAGCCCGCAGAATTGTTCATGTTTTCCTCATAACAGCTTCTGAAAGGTCAAGAATGGCTCACTTGACTTTCTGGTGCCCTTCGGGGAATAATGCCATTAACCACTTGTGGCCTTTGCTCTTCCAAACTGACATTTGCCCCAAGGTCTCCCATTGGTTGTCAAGGCTGGGTCTCCTCCCTTCCCCAACACACACACACACACACACACACACACACACACACACACACCCCTTAGGTAGGGATAGGGACTGGAAGGAGGGTTCTGGAATCCCTGCCAGTTGAGATTTTGTTGACTTTCTGTTAGAGGTGATGTTGAGCTCTGGTAGCATTTGGAAAGCAGAAGAGGGTGCTAGTTTTAAGGATCAGATAAACTGAGCTCAAGTCCAGATCTACTCCTTATGAGCTGGGTGCCCTGGGGCAAGTCATCTCAGCTCTCAAGGCTCAGTTTCCAAATATGTAAAATGGGAACAATAGGAGTACCACCTCAGAAGGTGCTTTCCCGTCATAGAGTAGGCATAAAAATGTTGACTCAAAACAAAAACAGCCAGCCTTGGAAGCCTGCTAAGGGTAGGCCTTGATTGGCAACATTGTATATACACACCCTTCCATTACCAACCTGATAGCTCCTGCCCAGACTTCACCCAGATCCATAAGGATGCAGTAACATTTATCAAATGCTGACTATGTCCCAAGGGCTTACATCTGTTTCTTATTTAATTCTTCACACATTACGGTAAAATAGGTATTATTATTGCTGTATTTAGCATGATGAAACCGACACTCAGGGCTAATGTTAATTTATTGAGTGTTTACTATCTGCCAGACGCTATGTTAGATACTTACTTTTATCTCTTCTGTTGTCAATGGGCAATTCAGTCACTTCCATTTTTTTGCTGTGATGAAGAGTTCTTCCGTGGACCTACTTGAACATGTCTTCATGGGCACATGAACAGGATTTTCTCTCGGGAGTACACACCCAGGAGTAGAACTGCTGGGTTGGAGATATAGGAATGTTCAACTTTACCAAATAATATGAAATTATTTTCCAAAGTGATTGTAATAATTTATACCCCCACCAGAATGTGTAAGCTTTCCTGTTGAGCCACATCCTCCCCTGCACTTGGTATTCTTATTTTTCTTAAGCCATAAGTTATAAAATGTTCTTTTGAACTTGAACTGTATTTTCTGGTTATTAATAAGGTTGATAGCCTCTTTTTGTATTAGTTGGCCATAAATGTCTCCTTTTCTGTGAAATGTCTGTTCATATCTTTTGCTTTTCATTGAATTGTTTGCTTTCTTTTATTGATTTGTAGAGGTACTTCATAATTTTTTAAATCCTAATCTGTTGGTGATTATGATAGTTAATTTTATGTGTCAGCTTGACTGGGCCAAAGGATTCACAGATAGCTGATAAAATATTTCTGGATGTGTCTGTGGGGGTGTTTTTGGAAGAGATCAGCATTTGAATTCATAGACTGAGTAAAGAGGATCACCCTCATTGGGTGGGTGGACATCACATAATCCTTTGAGGGACTAATTAGAACAAAAAGGTAAAGGAAGGGCAAATGTGCTCTCTGTTTGTGTTGGGACATCCATCATTTCCTGTTCTCAGACATCTAGGTTCCTGGTACTCGGGCCTTCAGGAACAGACTGAATTACATCACCAGCTTTCCTGAGTCTCCAGCTTGCAAAGGGCAGATTGTGGGACTTCTGAGCTGCCATAATTGTGTGAGCCAATTCCTATAATAACTCTCCTCATATATACATACCTCCTTTCTGTTGGAGAACCCTGACTAATACAGTGTTTGTATCCTTGCAGCTATTTTCTCCCTGCTTATGACTTGACGTTTCATTTTCTTTAGGGTGTTCTTAACATAAGTTCTTAGTTTTAATGGAATTGGGCTTATCAGTCTTTTCTTTCATGATTAGCACTCTTTGTATCTTGTTTAAGAATTTCTCTCAATCTCTTCTGTGTCCTTCTGGCATTTAAGTCCTTCCTCTATCTGTAATTGACTTTTGAGTATGATTTGAGTTAGGGATCCAAAATCTTATTTTTCTATTATGGGTAACTGTTTTTTTTTTCAGCTAAATTTATTGAATGATCTCCCCTCCTCCACCCATCCCACACTGCAGCCATATTACCTCTCACATATCAAATTTCTATATGTATTTCTACACTCTGTATTCTGCTTCACTGGTCAATCTGTCTATTTCTGAATCTGTACACATGGTTACTACGACTTTATAATAAATCTCATTATCTTGTGGAACAGTTCCCACTCTTTGTCTTACTACAAAATTAATAAATATCCATTTTGGACAATTGAACAAGTATAGGAAATTCCAGAGAAATGAAAACTTATTTGTAATTTCATCATTCAGGTACAATATTTCTCTATACTATACAAATGCACACTCATATGAACACATATACACATATATTTATGTAAATACACACACATTTTTACTTTAACAAATTTAGAACCAATATTGATTGCTTCGTATATTCAAGGCTTTATGTCTAAAGCTTTATTGTTGCTATAGCTGAGAAAGAATATTTAGGAAATATGATAATGTTTAAGATTATAACATTCCTAATAAAAATATTAGGAGGAAATTTGTTTTCAGTTAGGCAGCTAATATGATTCCTGTTTGCGTACCTTAGTCCAAGAAAGCATTTATTTTGAATCCCTAAGCTTTACTACTGCCCTCAACTATGAAAATAAATCTCTCTCCATCCCTAAAGTAACAGACTTATCCCCCAAGCAAACTACTATTTGCTTGTTTAATAAAGCAAGAAAAGACAGCGTGTTACATTTTTAAAGAATTATACCTTCGCCTTAAAATTAGGTTTGGGTTTGAGTCCTCAGTCTGCCTCTTATTACCATTGTGACCTTGAACAAGTCACAGAACTTTTTGTAGTCTCAATTTCTTCATCTTTAAAATGATGATAATATCTACCTTGCAGAGTTGCCAGGAGTATTAATGTATTTTTTAAAAGCCTCACAAAATGCTTGCCAATATTCACTTTTAAATTTTTAATTAGTTTTTATTTTATTATAAAGGTAATAGGAGCTTCTTGTAAAGTTTTTTTAAATAGTAGAGAATAATAATAATAATGAATAATAGTATAGAACAATAATGCAGTGAAAACAAAAAGTTCCTTCCCTCCAAATGTATGTTCTTCCCCCTTAAATCATTCACACTCTTCTGAAAAAACAACATAAAATCTCAAGACACATGATTATTAAGAACATTCTAAGAACATTCTATGACAAGCAAAAATCCTGGAGATCCTGTATAAATATCACATAACAGGTAAGCTAAAAATGTCCAGAACATTATTTGTTTAAGATAGCTTTCATTTTAAAGTTTTTCTATTTTTTTTAGAAAAAATTTAACAAATGGAAACATTCAAATTAAGAAGAGGAGGCCATCATCAAAAAGTCTACAAACAATAAGTGCTGGAGGGGGTGTGGAGAAAAGGGAAATCTCCTACACTGTTGGTGGGAATGTAAATTGATACAACCACTATGGAGAAAAATATGGAGGTTCCTTAAAAAACTAAAAATAGAGCTACCATAAGACCCAGCAATCCCACTCTGGGCATATATCCAAAGAAAATCATAATCCCAAAAAATACATGCACCCCAATGTTCATTGCAGCATTGTTTACAATACCCAAGACATGGAAGCAACCTAAATGTCCATCAGCAGAGGAATGGATAAAGAAGATGTGGTATATATATACAATGGAATATTACTCAGCCATAAAAAAGGATGAAATAATCCCACTTGCAGCAACATGGATAGACCTAGAGATTCTCATACTAAGCAAAGTAAGTCAGAAAAAGAAAGACAAATATATGATATCACTCATATGTGGAATCTAATTTTAAAAAAGATACAAATAAAAAAAAGAAAAAAAAAGATACAAATGAACTTATTTACAAAACAGAAACAGACTTACAGAGATCAAAAACAGACTTGGTTACCAAAGGGGAAACGTGGGGCGAGGGGAAGGGATAAATCAGGAGCTTGGGATGAACACACACACACACACTACTATATATAAGATAGATAACCAACAAGCACCTACTGTATAGCACAGGGAACTCTACTCAATATTCTGTGATAACCTATCTGAGAAAAAAAATCTAAAAATAATGAATATATGTATATGTATAACCGAATCACTTGGCTGTACACCTGAAACTTACACAACATAGTAAATCAACTATACTCCAATAAAATTAAAATTAAAAGGAAAAAGCAAAGAAATTAAGAAGAGGATTAGAGGCTACTTAAAAACAAACAGTAAACATTTGATTATGGGCATTTATTATTTTTTAAAATTTTTGTTATAATGGTAGTGCATTCTTATAGCAATATCAAACAATTGTTAGGTATATACAGTAAAAAATGAAATTCCGTTTTTATACTCCCCCAATCACACTCCCCAGAAAAACCTCTGGGAACAGTTTTGATGTCTTAAATTTCATGTTCTTTACCTACCAGACTTGGAGATGTCTCAATTTAATTGCAAGGCTTTGCTCCTTTCATGACAGTATTAATTTTCGTTTGGTTTGCTTGGTGCTACACTTATTCACTCATTCATTCCTTTAATTAAGTGTATACTTAGGTACCTGCTCTGGGCCAGGTGCCAAGCAAAGTGCTAGAGATTCTCGGTCAGTGCTAGTGCTCTCGTCCCTAACAGATAATGATAATATTGTTTCATAAGGGCTTCATTACAGTCAGTTAATGCAGGATGCTGTGGGATGACCGTAAGGGAGGGACATCAAACCCAGGTGATCTGGGAAGGCTTCCTGGAGGAAGCAATCTCTAAGTTGACAACTGAAAGCTGAATAGGCATTAGGCTTGTGCAACAGCCAGATCTGTGGGACGATGGTGCATTAGGGATGATGAGAAGCTGGAATGAAGAGCACAGCAATACAGGAACAAGGGCTGAGGGTGTTGGAGAGAGATGGATGAAGGCTCTGCAAGATATATTAAGACGTGTGCACACAGGGGGTAGATGGGCCCCATAAAAGGATTGCAAGTAGGTGAATGACATCACCATGTTTGTATTTTAGAATCCTCCATTTGGCTGCAACTGGGAGGAAGAACTGGAGAAGGGCAAGCCAGGAGGCAGGAGCGATAGGAGGTGGTTGTAATAATCCAAGTGAGAAACGATGGTGGACTCAGTTAAGGCAGTAACAGTGGAGGAGGAAGAAGCAGAGAGATTCAGAAGTAAAGGAGGTCTTTTTTTTCTGCAAGGATAATTGATACCTGGAATAGGCCACAAAAAGTAAAGCCATTTAATACAGGGACCAATTTTTCAAGTAAATAGTGAGGGCAAAAGACTTGATTGAAACTCTAACTTGAAAAATTAAACTAAAATTCATTTTAAAATCCCTATTTTAATATTATAAATAATTTGTTGTACAGCAGAAACTGGCACAACAGTGTAAAGCAATTATACTCCAATAAAGAGCTTAAAAATAATTTGAAAGTTTATAATCACAATTGTCAACTAATGTTTAAGGTGAAGAATGAATCAGAAATTTGGAAGGCATAATTTTCAACACAAATTTTATGACAGTATGATAATGACATCTCTCACTTCATGTTCAGGTTTTGCAATAAGTTCATAATAGAGGTCATTTGGGAGAAACATTTGGGCTTGTCAATTTCCCCATGGGTATCTTCTTTTGCTGTTCAGGTTGTTTTTGTTTTGAAGTGCTATTATGTCATCCCCCTTACGGTTTCCCCCTGCTCCACCCAAGATGGTTCGTAGTTTAACTAGGCCAATTTGTCATTTGTGAAAGGCTTTGCCAGTACTTGGAGAACTTCTCCCAGATCACTTTGATTGACTTTATGAAACTCTGTATACTTTAAAAGATTTTTAGTTTATCTTCACAGCTAATTTGATTTGAATTTAAAGTGTAACATGGGTATTTGTAATTGGCAGGGCATATTTTAGTCAGGGGTGTTATCATAAATGGCAAGTTCATTAGCAAATATATTTTAATGATAATTAGTAAATATTATAATGACTTTTACTTTTCTACGCAAACTGCTGCCTATGGGGACTTGGGTAATGGTTACTTGGATAATGAGAAAACGCTGTAGTATCTGTCACCTATTCACCAGGGTCATGCCCAACAGGGAAACGTGGAACAAAGCTCTCCTTAGGAAGAAGAAAATGGATAAAGTCTTCATCTTCTAGGACAAAATCCTTTGTGTACATCAAAGACACAACAGAGGAGAACATGAAACACCTTCTTCAAATTTCTCTCCCATACTTGCTCAGCGGAAGGTATTTTCTCAGCAGTGCTCACATCAAAGACCACAAGATTTGCTGGAAGGATCTCTGTCACTCTCTGGAAAGAAGCCCATATCTCGTTACCCATAAGAGAGCATCATCTTACCCACTGATGTTTCCTTAAGGAAAAAAATAACTTCTACTTTCTCCATGGGAACATAGTGTTTCCGCCACCTACTCCTCAGTCCTCCTATCCATCTCCAAGCAAAGGATCTGAGCAGATGCTGAATTATGCTATTTGTCCTCATCCTCATAAGATTTAATTTCTGGAGTTCTGTGCATTGATCCTGAGTTTACATCATTTGATTGATGATGCACTGATTGTTTAGCTACTAATTCTCTCCCTTCCTCCTTTTCTTCCTGACGGTCTTGCATAAACATGTATTGAGTAACACTATGTGCCAGACACTATGCTGGGTGCTGGGGCTCCAACACAGACATCATCTCAATACGACGGGAAGCATCACAGTGGAGTGACCGGATCCAGTTTCTGTTGATCGGGAATATTTCCCTCATGCTGAATCTTTATTCCAGCCCTGTAAGGCATGACTTGTAAATAAGCACTAGTCTTCATAGAAAAGCCCAAGAAATGCTGGCCCTAGCCAGACATTTTATTCCACTTTTGTCATTTGATTTCTCATTCAGTGTCCTTTGTTTGGTAGGAAATTTTGTGAGCAACAGCAGTCCCCACAAGCTCAGATTGGAGTCACAGAAATGACTCTGAAACCATGGTCCTGTGTGCAGGGTCCCAGCAGCCTGGGAGGCACACAGCGCCCAGTCTATGCCTGGGAAAAAGTCAGGGGATTTTCTATCACACCACAACTCTCCTTCTACCAAAAGCCATCCTCAATACCCAGATCTTGTCCACCTTCTCCTCTGCTCACTGTTTCCCCCTCTCCATTCTTTTCCTATCTAGGCCACAGGTGTGCCAGCCCAGCCTTCTCTGCTCCTGGATCTTTTCCTTCTGCCCACACATAGGTTATCTATTTTTTTAGGAAAGCAATTCAGCTCTGACCTGGATGCTCCAGTCTCACATCTCCACACCCAACATTTAACATGATCTTCAAGTAGGTTTAAACACATGCACACACACACAAACCACTGCACTATAGACAGTGACCTCATGGAGAGCCAACAAAAGATGCTCCAGTTTGCAACCTTTGCCCTAGGGTCTCCCCTGTATCCACTCACTCGTTCATGTATTCATTCACTGTTACTGTGTGGTGGTATCAGCTCCCCTAAAAGCAGAGCCTGAAGGAAAGCCTTGGGGGCAGGGAGTTTATCTGGGAGGTGATCTTAGAAAGCAGTAGTGAGGAAGTGGAGACAGTGAGCCTGGGAAGGAGAAAAAGCCCGTATAAAGGGACATTACTGAGTTGAGTACTGCTGTGGACACCTGAGGCTCAATCTCCAGGGGACTCTCTTAGGCGTGGCACTGCATAGAATGCCCCTCAGAATTGTCCTTCTGAAGGATGGGAAGATGGGACATTTATCCATCAACTTGCATTGCCCTCTGTTTGAGGGCTGCTCTTCGGGGCGGTCACCCCCCTCCCTTCTAAGTGAGCTCCTGCACCGGAAGCCATCAGCAGGCATGGAGCTGTCCACCACAGCTGCGGCTGAAGTCAGAGAAGGGCAGAGGGCATTCAGCCCCGGGGCACCAACCAACCACGGCTGCTACGAACAGCATTCATCACAGGTGTACTGAAATCATTCCTTCTTGCCTGGTTCCTCCCATGGAGTAATGAATTCCACAAGGACAAGGACACTTCCTTCATCTTTGTTTCCACAGTGCCTAGCACAGTGCCAGACTGACGGGAGCCCTTCAGGTCTCATTTGCTGAATGAAGGAAGGAACGGGTGAAAGAACAACAGACTGCAACCAGAAAGCTGAATTCTAGCTCCCACTGGGTTACTAATTTCTATGTGACCTTGACTATATCAAAACCTCATGTACAGCAGTTTGGTTACTTATGAACTTACCAATTCATATTAAAAAAACCCCTCAACATCCAAGTGTTATTTTAAAAGGAGAAGATTCCCCATCAGTGATTGATCTTAGAATAAAATATTGTCTCTAACTTGATGGCTCTCTCTAACTCTAGGTTTCCATCCCTCCAAGGTGTAAAGATAAACACTGTTGAAGCAGTAAGGGCGTGCTCCAAAGTTAGTTACCTGAAAAGTATTTCCTTTCCTGCATGATATGTGGCTTGGAAAACCTTCACTAACACTCTTATGTGAAGAGCGATAGAATGCTAATTTACCACAGATTCATTATCACCATGAAATGAAATTTCGGAACACATCAGAGGTAAATATAATGTGCAAATGTAGAATTCAACAATTCGGGTTTTAGCGGCTTTGTGTTTTTACACCTCTGTCAACAAGACCCTCATTAAAGACTTTTTCCCATTATTCTGCCAGAAAAGAAGACTGGAGAATATTCTAAGATGTTCTTTCCAGTTAACCCTTTATAAAGGGAACTCATCTGTGTATATATTCCTAATTACTTTTTACCTGATTACAAATATTGTGCTCGATACTGTGCTAGGTCTTGGGGATGTAATCCTGAAAAAACTCCTACTCACTCCCTCCTTTTGTGGGGCTTACAGTCTAGTAGGGAAGACTATATTACTTACTTAAAATGAGTATTAAATTAACATTCCAAAATAAACACTTCTGGGAAGGATATGTAATTTTTTTAGAGCAAAATACTATGGGAATTAGATGGTCTGGGAGGTTAAAAATGTTTCCCCTCCACAAAGTGGGATTTGAGTCGAAAGCTGAAGAATGAATAAGTAAGTGAAAGGGAGGAAAGCATGTGCAAAGGCCCAGTGGCAAGAATAACAGGATGCCTTGGAAGAACTGAAAGAAGGCTGGGGGAAATGGCTTGCCCAGAATGAGGAGGAGGAGGGGGAGGAGAAGGGGAGAGGGAGGAGGACTGGTATGTGAGTGAGGCTGGGAGGTAAGCACAGGCCAGACTAGGCAGGCCTGCTAGGCAGGCTAAGCATTCTGGTCTAAGAGCAATGGGAAGTCATTGTTTGGTTCAGCAGGACCTGCTGATACGATCAGATGTGCACTTTTTTAACAGGGCCTTTTTTCCACTTGTTTATATTTTTCATAATTAAATGAGAATTCAAACAAAAACATTTGGTTTTGCCTGAGTTATGCTGATAATTGCAGTCACACACACACACACACACACACACACACACACACACTGTTTTCCCAAGAGATTTCAGTCCAGTTTATTCCAGTATTATCTGTACCTCTCATTCTCATTTAAGTAACATTTACCTTGTACTTATGGGTGCAGATTGCATTTACCTGATAACTAAATTCCATGCTGGGGTGTCATGGGGAATAAATAGACAGTCCTATCCCCACATATTCTGTGTGCAAGTAAAATTGCCTTTCACTGCTGGAAAGTGTGAGAACAACAGCCATTGCATCAACAAGATGGGTCCAAAATGAATCATCTGGTGGTATCTGCAGGGCCTCCCTAAACAATGTCTAGTACATCCATTACCCTCCCCAAATTTCTTAGCATATCCAAAAATGGATTAAGTTGCTTTGACAGGCTCTATTTTTTATGAACCTCTTTGGCTATTACTTACTATGTTATTTTCCTCAAGGTGCTCATGGACTGATTTATGATTTCATTTAAGGTTTTGACTGGTAGTTTGGATACGCTAACTAGCCCACCTTTTCCCGGATCTGCTTTTGGCTGCTTTATCTCCAACACTAAATCAGCCTGCTTAAATTTCCCTGGTACATAAGTCTCCACGACAGACACTAGTATTGGACGTATGTCCTGCCTTAGCCGGTTTGGTGAATATGTTCAAATGAATTTCATCCAGCTCTGCTGATTTATAAATATTTAAATTGTTTAAGTATTCTTTTACCTGCCTCTTATAATTTTGTTTCTTGATATTCCCAGAGACTCATTAATATTTATATTACTGAGCTCCTACTTCCTTCATTCTTTCTGTTCAAGGCAGAGACAAAATTGTAGTTCCATATTCACTGTTCTTTGCATCTTTCATAATACGTTCTCAACCCTGGTTTAGCAAAAAGTAGCCTTTTTTTCGTGGGCATAACATCCTATTGTATTTTTAGAAGGCTTTGCCATAATTTCTTACTTCTTTTGCTTCTCTAATTCTGTCCTTTCAGACATCTCCTGGACTTATATTTTCCTCATACTGTGTATTCTTTTCCCAAAACTCTACACAATTGGATTTTTGCTTTTTTCCCCTCAAAAGGAAACATTTATCCTTTAAATCTTGTATATCAGAATATGCTTGTTGGTTATATAATAGCACCCACCAGCCTCTTGTGTGTTCTTTTTCTAGAGGATGTACTTGAATGCCCACACCCATGTTTTTCCTTTCAGTAGAACACCACAAGTAGTAATCATTTAGTTCCTGAAAGATGGTTGGATGCAGTCCATTAATTTCAGAGCATGTCCAGAAAATTGATCTGAAACAAACAGCAAGTGAATATGAAACCAAGACAAGAGGTTTCCAATTACAAGTAAAAAGTAATAATACAAAGGGGAAGAGCTCAGGAACATACCTCCTCAGAAACACACTGGAAATTTTAAAATGTTTTCGAAAGAGTACATACTGTTTATCACACACACAACCCCCCCCCCCCCCCAGAAAACCAAAAAAGTATAAACACTGTACCACTGTATTTCTGTATTTCAAGAACAGGCAAAACTGAGTAGCGGAGGTAGAAGTCAGAGTAGTGGTTACCCCTGGGGATGAGTAATGATTGGAAAGGTCCTGAAGATCCTGGACATGTTCTGTATCTTGATCTGGGTGTTGGGTACATGGATGTGTATGTATGTATGATGTAAAAGTTGATCAAGCTGTACTCTTATGATTAGTGCACTTAAAAACTGGCACAAGCAAAACAAAACAATTAATGTGTTTACAAAGCCAGTTACTAAAAGCTGTAATAAATACTTGCAGTTGCTATGGACTATATCTGAAGCTATCTGAAATATTATTATTGTTAAAATTTGGTTTATTTGTTATTGGACAAACTTTTCTGCTCAGTAGGCTGGTAGAATGAGAAGGATCAGAGCTACTATTTCCTTAGTGCCTGAGGTGTGACAGGCATTGTACCTACAACTTGTCATTTCAACATAGAGAAGGTGATATTCTCATTTTCCAGATGAGGATATGAACCAGAAAGCTTTTGGGGATTTTTTTTTCTTTTGGCCACGCTGAAGAGCACATAGCTAAAGAGAAGAAATCAGAGATTTAAACTCAGGTTTCTAAAACTCCAGAGCCTATACATTTTCTCCCACTCTATATGGCATCCAGGTAGATGATTATGAGTTAGTATTCTTATTAGTCTCTTCTACTATAGGCAAGGTATTCTGCTATGTGCAGTTTTTCTATATTCCTCTCTCTTCTTTTAGAAAATAAGTGAATGCAGATACACTGAAATGAGTTATAAATAATATTAGCTGATATTCATTGACGTCTAGAATATGCCTGACTTTATCCCAAAGCATCACTTTATTTATTAATTAATTAATTGTTTATTTATTTGGCTGTGTTGAGTCTTCATTGCTGCATGCGGGCTTCCTCTAGTTGCCACAAGTGGGGGCTACTCTTTGTTGTGGTGCGCAGGCTTCTCATTGCAGTGGCTTCCCTTGTTGTGGAACATGGGCTCTATGAGCACGGGCTTCAGTAGTTGTGGCACATGGGCTCAGTAGTTGTGGCTCATGGGCTCTAGAGCACAGGCTCAGTAGTTGTGGTACATGGGCTTATTTGCTCCATAGCATGTGGGATCTTCCGGGACCAGGGCTCGAAACTGTGTCCCCTGTGTTGGCAGGCAGATTCTTTTTTTTTTTTTCTCTTTAAGAACTTTTATTGAGATACAATTGACATACTATAAACTGCATACATTTAAAGTGTACAATTTGATATTTTTTTTCTTATTAGTAATGCATATATGGCAATCCCAATCTCCCAATTCATCACCCCCAAACCCCCGCCCCCCACTTTCCCCACTTGGTGTCCATATGTTTGTTCTCTACATCTGTGTCTCTAGGCAGGATGATTCTTAATCACTGCACCACCAGCGAAGTCCCCCAAAGCATCACTTTAAATTAGCACAGGAAGTCTGTGAAATTCCAAATATTTCTTTTTCCCATTTTATAGATAAGGACATGAAGATGCAGGTTAAAAGATCTGATTGCTAGTAAATTTCAACCTCTGGTAGTCTGACTTCAGAGATCACACCCTTTACCAGTCTATTATACTGTATATTAATGATTTTTGAAGAATGTAACTGAAAGAAAAAATAGACGGATCAATTTTTAAAAATCTGAAAACAATTTACAAGAACAGACATGAGTAAAAGGAGCATTTGTCAGATTTACATCCATTATTAAGATGAATCTGAGAAACAGTATTGGTTTACTGGACCTTTTCTGCTGTTTAGAAAGCTTATGAGCTCATGAGTTCAGTGATTGCATGGGATTAGGCATTTTTGCAAGAGGTTATGAAATTGATGTCAGTTCTTACATGAGTGGTTGAAAGCTGAGGTTCCCAGCTCTGCCAGTCCTCTGTCTGTGGACTCGTCATCTAAGAAGATAGGTCCAAGATATCTAGTCCTCTCTCTTGACTTGTTTTAATGACTATTTCTGGCACTTCCATAAATACCTTGGATTATTTCACTTTAGTCCTGTTATTTGAAAGGTATTTTCTTATGTGTAATAAAATCTATTCATAAATATGAAGTATTTAGGGTCAAATATAGTCTCCATGGGGACTCATGTGGATGCTTTTGGTCTCCCCAATTTTTTTGTATGAGTTCATACACCATCAGATCATGATATTCTCCTATTACCCAATCACCACATCTTTATTTTTTTCCATTTCTCTCCCTACAGCTTCGAATCTTTTCACCATAGAGTGCTCCCCACCCTCACTTTTTGTTTCTAAGAGAAAATTTGCCAGTAGTACAACAATCAGCTTTACGCTATTCACCTAGATTCATCGGTTGTTAACACCTGGCCACATTTGCTTTCTTTATTTTTCTCTCTATGTGTAAAATGTGTGTGCGTGTGTGTGTGTGTGATGTATATACTTATATATACATAACTTTTCTGAACCATTTAAGAATTGGCTGCAGACACTGTAACAAATCCTTCAACAGTCATCTCCTAAGAACAAGGCAATTCTCCTACATAACCAACAATAGGTCATGACTATATATTTGGGGCATTTAACCTTAATAAGATCATCTAATATTCTGCGCATATTCAGATTTCTCCAGTTGTCCCAATCATGTCCTTTATAACTACCCCCCATCACCTTTTTCTCCCCCCAATCCAGGATTTAACTGAGGATCCCACATTGTATTAGTTATCATGTCCCTTTGGTTTCCTTTAATCTAGAACAAATCCTTAAACTTTTTAGTGTTTGATGAAAAAAGGTTAAACATCTTCAATTTTACCTTCAGCATTCCTAATTTGCTTCATGAATTATTCCCCTGGAACCCTGAAAAAGCAAAATATTAAAATTATTCTTATGCACTCTGGAAAAGACGGAAATAATGCTAAAATACACCTTAGAATTTCAATGATTCTCCGTTGTTCATCCAGTAAACATGGTGGTTAGAGTGAAGGACACAGAGAAGAGAGAGCTTCCATCTCAACCTTTGAGATGCTCAGTTTCTAATCACAGATGGGTCTAAAATCCTTTTTCAGTTACAGACAATTTTGGTATTTTGTACCTGCCTGGGTTTTAGCAAAAGAAGCAAAGTTCCAACCAGGCACTTTACTTCTGAAGTCAGCCAACCTGTTGGAAGCCAAGGCCACCACAAATGGCATTCTGAGGAAGAAAACAAATTGAAATGGGAAGTGTGACTAATAATGACATATTATTCTTACAGAAGTTACTATTGTGACCATTTCTATCACATCATACACAATTTCCTTTGTTACCAGGATGAGCCTTCTGAGAAAGCAACTCAGGATTCCTTGCAAAGCAAGGAAATTAGCAATTGTTCAACGACTACAAGGACAGTTGTGTGAGAAGTTGCCATAACGACATGATGAGGCTGTCTGTGTGGCTTAATTTCAGTCACGTTGAATTGGGCTCGACGTCATGTTTTAAAATATGAGTCAATATTTGAGGGGTTTTGAAGAAAACATGTAAATATGAATTGTATGGACTGAGTTCTCTTTTGAATGCAATTTGGCTAGTAGGAGAGTTTCCAATTTACTCTCCTCACTTCTCCATGAAACAAAAGCATTTTTCTATGAAGCGGAGCTTAAATGCTGTTTCTGGAAATCTACTTTCACTGCACAAAGAATTTGATAAACTATCAGGTTGCACATTGCCATTAAGCAAATCAATATTGGGTCCATCATCCATTAACAAATTAGTAGGAAATCTGAGTGTGCCTTCTCCGAACACTGAGGGCAATGTCAGCCATGAGCATTTTTGAAGATGCATCATTTTATTGGCTAAAATAGAAAGTCACCTTTACAACAAGATTTTTCTATTCTTATTGTTTTGAGGAAAACATAATAGCTAATATTTATTGAGAGCACTGGGTTACACTGTATGAGTGACACATTTATGTGCATTCTTTCATTTAATCGCCACAGCAAACCTATGAAGCAGGATTTTATATTATCATTTCATTTACAGGTGGGGAACCTGAGTCTGAGAAAGGTTAAACAGCACATTTGCTAAGTGTTGGAGTTGGAATCCAGTGCAGGTTCTGATTCAGTAGATTTGATATGGAGCCTGAGTTCTACATATCCAATCACCTCCCTAGAGATGCTGCTGCTGAGGATACAGGGACTGTACACTGAGTAGCAATTGTCTAAGCAACTACAGCGGCTCCCATGCTTGAGTCTTGTATGGACTCTGTTTAGAACACAGTGGTGGACCACTAGGTGCAGTACATCTAGGGACCCTACCTACAGAAACACCAGTGATAAACTAGAGTCTAATTCTATTAAACTGTCTTGCAACTAGGAAATATCACAGCAATTTAGATTATAATTTAGGTGAAAATATACAGGCTTCCTTGGTGGCGCAGTGGTTAAGAATCCACCTGCCAAAGCAGGGGACATGGGTTCGAGCCCTGGGCTGGGAAGATCCCACATGCCCCAGAGCAACTAAGCCTATGCGCCACAACTACTGAGGCTGCACTCTAGAGCTCATGAGCCACAACTATTGAGCCCATGTACCGCAACTACTGAAGTCCAGGTGCCTAGAGCCCAGGCTCCACAACGAGAAGCCACAGCAATGAGAAGCCCGCGCACCACAATGAAAAGTAGACCCCACTCACCACAACTAGAGAAAGCCCGTGTGCAGCAACGAAGACCCAAAGCAGCCAATAAATAAATTAATTAATTAAAAATAATTTAGGTGAAAATATAAAATACTTGTGCAACACATGAATGCAATATAAAGTCTACGAACTCTTGGGGTATCTATGAAACTCAAACTGAGAAATGGTACACTACATGTTCCATGGCAGTTTGTCAATCAGTTGTGTTGACTAATCCACATTTATGAAGTAACTCTTCTCCCAGTTTCTCCTGGTTGTTGCTACATTAGTAAAAGAAAGGCTATTATTTAGAAAACCTCCCGTAGATCAGGATTCTTTCCAAGCAGTTATATTGGATTACTTGCAAAACAAATTTATATAATCTTCATTTTATATGCTTCCTTTCATCAGTGTATAAATAGGTACCACTACAGAGAGGACTAGAAGGCAAGCCTTTCCATTTTTGATATTCTATTTAGAATGTGTTATTCATGGGAAATTCTAAGAGAAAAGCTCTTATGCCTTCACTGATTTGTTAGGTTACACACCATGGCATGATCTAAATAAGGGATGTAGCTTTATTGTTGATAGGCAGGTTGGTACACTAACTTATTTCATTGATATTTTAACCTAAGTGACTGGTTCATTCAGAGAGAATGTTTACTTGAGGAAAAGAGCTGGGGGTAGGGAGGAGGGGTAGGGGAGAGAAGGGAAGGGGCCCCTGAGCTGGTTTAGCAATATGTACACATCAATCTTTTTATTCATGTCCTGTCAAAGCTGTGTGGTATTTTGGTTAAAAGACTGGTTCCGGTGTCAGATGGAACTAGATATGAGTCTTGACTTTGGCACTGATCAGCTGTGTGGCCTTGGACAAGTCACACAGGCTTCACAGACATCTTTGGAAAAGAAGGGACCCCCCCTGCCAAGTCCCCTTGGGTCTCTTGCCATCATCATAAATACCAGCTACCGGTAGGTTTTCTCTCCCACTACACATTCCCTCCACCCCAACCACCCAGCCCAGAACCAATCATTGACAGCTGTGGGGTCTAAATACTCTTGGCTCCCTTGCCCAATCAGGACAACTCTCAGGTGTCCTACACCTACACTTTAGTGTGCATCATAATCCCAGGAAGGCTTGGTTATATCCAACATGCTGGGCCCACCCCAGAGTTTCTCATTTAGCAGGTCTGGGGTGGGGACCTGAGAACTTGCACTTGTAACAAATTCCCAGGAGATGCTGATGCTGCTGGTCTGGGGACCATACTTTGAGAATCACTGACCTACACGACCTTCAGAGTTCCCCTGAGGGGTGAGCCATCGCCTTAAGTAATAAGAAGACTTTGCTTATACGGGAGCCCTATCCCTCTCCTTCCCTTCCCTACTCCACTTTTTCATTTCTCTCTCCATGCCTACTAGTCATGGAACACTTTAACACTTCCACAACTTAAACTAAGATAAGGACTCCCTTCATAGAGGTTTTGGTTCTTGTTATCAAAGCTTAGTCTCATATTTGAAAATCACTCATCTTGCATACCTTCCCACCACCCAAGATAATTTCATTATCTTTCACATATGGTATATTATAAAACAATATGTAATTTATACATTTCCAAAAAATTATATTTTTATAAAGACACATTACAATTTTTGTTTTTTAATATAAAATATTATATTTTGTACTTCAAACTACCTCTTTCCTGCAGATGTGATATCTTTTCCCAGGGGAGCTGCCCCAAGCCCAAAGCCTAGCCCCTCTTGGGAATCACTAAAGGAGAGTGGCCTGGGTCGTAGAAGGAAGGGCGCCCCCTTGGTTGGCGTGGTGTGTGCCTGGATGGAGAATAGAGTTTAGTTCCTTTCACTCAAAGGGAGTTTATCTGGAGGCAGGGAGATAAAGTGGGTCGTGGTTGCCTTCTCTCCAGCATTTCATGGGCAACTGGGGCATCAGGGGACATGGCAAGGTTTGGCCTCTCTCGATCTTTGTGCTTTGCAAAGTACATTACACTGAACCTGGGATCATTTTTGAACACTTAGTGTTTATTTATTTGTAAACAATTGCAATTTTCTGTGACTGTGAAAACCAGGAGCTCTGGAGTCAGATTGCTTGGATCACAATCCTGCCTTTACCATCTACTTGCTTGGGACCTTGGGTGAGTTTAAAGCCATTCAAAGTCTCCATTTCCTTATCTTTACAGTGGAGATGAAACTAATCCTTTCATCTGTAAAATGATAACATAGACGTTTTTTGTGTTTTATTTTTCCCCTGACTGATCCATGTAAAGAGGTGAGTACATCCCCAGGCAGAGAGTAACAACTCAGCAATGTTATCACTATTATCGTTTTTGTTATTTTCATCATTGTTATTGTTGGTTGTGTTGCTATTATGAGCGCTAGTTAGCTGCCAATTATTCGCCGTGGGATGGCAGTGGGATGGCTGTAATGCTGTACCATAAATCCCAGCACTGAAATGAGCGTCTAAATCCTGGGGAGCCGACCTGTAATTTGAGTAGTCAGGCAAGAAGGGGCTGAAGAAACTGCCAGATGTGGCCTCCTGTGGAGTATCCTGCCCTGAAGCTCCAAAGTGGAACCCTGTGTGACCGAAGTCAGGACACTCTGTCAGTCCTGTCCCACAGCAGAGTTGATGCTGGCATCCTCATGCCCTAGCACAGCTCTGTGTGGGTGTACTTCCTGCTAAGTGATATTTACCGACTCGCCTGGCTTCACCAATTGAGAACTTTACACTTGTTTGCAATTTGTAAACCAAATTGCTATAGTAGGCATGACTGGCCACCTACAATCCCACAATTGGAAGAATGATCGCATTTCATAATTTTCTCAAATCTTTGCTTAAGTTTTCTCATCTTGCCAGAGCGGGTCCAATTTCAACCTTGGTCATTACTGGAACACATTTCTTCCCCATGTTCCCTCCCACCACCCTCTACCAAGGATGCCGTGCAAAGGTCTTACATGGGTCTCACATGGTCCCAAAGAAAGCATGGGGTACCATTCTATCACACTGCAGGACCTTCTCGGGCTTAGACACCGGAGCTGGGGCAGAGGTGGAACCTGGGTGCTTGGCTTCCATCCTGCTTAAGCACCCCAAACTAGTACTCTCTGAGATCTTGATGCCCGCAGAGTGCTGCCATGGTTGGGCTTTACGTCCCAGCTAATCAAAAGATCCCCAACATTTGCCCTCTTTCCCATCTTCTCTGAGAAATGCATCCTTCTCCCCTCTTATGATCTTTAAAGGTACTCCTCCACCAGCTCCAGAAAACCCATAATAATCATTTCAGTGACTTTGGGTTTCCATCTAAGACAGGAATTGCTGCTGCCTTCAGACCCCCCCTGAGACAAGAAAGCCCAAAGTCTGGCTCTCTGTTTGAAATGACGATCATAAAAATATAGGAAGAACCTGCAGAAATGAACACCATCCCAAAATTATCCTGTAATTTTTCATCGGATTAGGCAGCCTTATTCATTTGCTTGATTTATTGAGAGCCCACTGCATGCCAGGCAGTGCATCGGGCACTGGGGCACAGGAGTGAGCCAGACACAGATCCTGCCGTCATGGACCATCTAGAAGCACAGCGGCAGGATACCCTGGTCTATGTCCAAATCCCACAGGTGCTGGAGACCAGAGCCAACCACCACTGCCAACTTGGCCGTATTGTTATTCCACGTTGATGACATTCATGGTTGCTTTTATTTCCTTGGGTGCCACTTGTGAAGGCAAAGCTTGTGAAGACAGCCATTTAGAAAGTCACGACAGGTTGTTCTCAGGGCTTTGTTCAGCAGAAGTTTCCTGGCTGAGAGGTATGCCACTTTTGAAAGGTGGCACTGACTGACTGTCATCACCTCTTGGCAGGAGTCCAGCTTTACTTAGAGTTTTCTTGGAGAAACTAGAAGACTGAGGCCGACTATTTACCAACATTTTGTTTCTCACCCAGAGGGCCCTGAAACAGTTATTATTGATACTGAACTATGTTTGAATGATTTTTTTTTTGCCTTTACTGTTTCATCCAGGAGAGTTTGTTTCTCCAAAAAGAGTCAGAGCTTCTTGAGAGCATAAATGTAGTATTTCCTTGATTCACTCTTCCATGAATACTTAAGGAGTAGAATGATTTGCATTTGTGTATGAGTTAGACTTTGGATGACTGGCTTTTTTTTTACCTTCCGATGTACAGTATTCCATGTTATACACGTTACATTTAGCTCCCTTGACCAACATTGCCTATTTGGGCTGTTTATACCTAAATTGCCTTTCTGTGCCTGAATGATGATTTCATTTTACTTTTCAGCAACCGTTCAAGGAAATATACGAGGAAGCGACAACACCATCGGCATGCAGTAGATGGTTTGGCTGGGTTTCTTAAGTGGGAAAGCAGAAGAGAAAGAGGTAGGGAACAGACCAGCAACAATCCTCAGCTTGTCGTTTCCTATTTATTTGTAGCCCAAAGAGCACACAGTCTATTTGTAGCGCACAACTGATACCTACTTGAGAATTAATGAAGGAAAACAGAGATGCAATTTAATACAGTGTATAAGAACATGGCCTTTGGGATTCTGTGTCACTATTCTGCCCCTTCCTTGCTAGGTGAGTGTAGGCTGGTCACTTTACCTCTCTGGTTCTTAATTTCCTCATCTGTGAAATGACAACATATTACTATCTACTTCAGAGGGTTATTAGGAAGATGAAGTAAGGTGATGCATAAAAAGTGTCTAGTACTCAATTATTATTAACTATTATTATCCATTAGGATATCTTTCTACCACCTCCCAGACAGTTCACAAAGATTCCAGAGGAAAGCTATACAACAGTAGAACACTTACCATGGACCTGATGCTTTGAGGCTTATAAAGAGATATTTAAACCAGCTGATGAAAAGAAAAAAAAAAACAAAAGCAAAGACCCTTGGGTAATGTGCATAGAATCGACCTTTCTGCCCCTGCTTTCTCTTGCCTTGACATATTAAGGTAAAGCAGATGAGCTTCCCCTCTAGCTCTCTTCCATGTATTTTTCATCATTATGTTGAATATTTCGTGACTTCTTCAAGAATGCTTCACTTCACCTATGATGGTTAATTTTATGTGTCAATTTGGCTAGGCCACAGTACCCAGACATAACTGTCCCTCAGTATCCTTGGGGGATTGGTTCCAGGAGCCTCTGCATATGCCAAATTCTACGGATGCTCAAGTCCCACAGGTGGTCCTCGGTATCTGTGGTCCCACATTCACAGATTCAGCCAATCGTGTAGGACTGTGCATATTTACTGAAAAAATCCTGCATATAAGTGGACACGTGCAGTCCAAATCTGTGTTGTTCAAGGGTCGACTGTATTTGGTCAAGCCCTAATCTAGACGTTACTGTGCAGGTATTTTTAGATGAGATTAACATTTAAATCAGTAGACATTGAGTAAAGCAGATTACCCAATTGGTTGAAGGTCTTAAGTGAAAAAAGACTGACTTCTCCTGAGGGAATTCTGCCTCCAGACTGTCTTCAAACTCAAGCTACAACATCAGGGGAATTCCCTGGCAGTCCAGTGGTTAGGACTCTGCCCTGTCACTGCCAAGGGCCCGGGTTCAATCCCTGGTTAGGGGGTTAAGATCCCACAAGCTGTATGGAGTGGCCAAGAAAAAAAACAAAACAAAAACTCTAAAAAAAAAGAAGAAAAGCTGCAACATCAACTCTTTGCTGGGTTTCCAGTCTACCTTGTAGATTTTGGACTTGCTAGCTTCCAAAATCATGGGAGCCAATTTCTTAGACTAAATCTGTTGGTTCCCTATTGGTTCTGTTTCTCTAGATAACCCGGACTAATACATTACCACCTCCACCCCCACCTTTAAAAAATCTGATTGCAAATAGGTCAGGTGGACTTTTTTATATCTCAATAAGGCGAGGAGAAGATGGGGCATGAGTGTGGGTTGTACCACCCCCCCCCCCCGCCCCAAATAGGGCCTGATATCTGCACCTGTGCAACCTTATCTTTGTTTCACTTTCAGAGATGTGTGTGATGCTCAATCATCCAAGATGACAGATTCTCAAAGGAAGATGAAGCTTAGTATACTTTCCTTAAAAAGGCATTTCAGTAAGAATTTCAACAACAAGGGCTGGAGCAAAAAGATTTTCTGGTTGATTAAGTTAACCAGAATATGGCATTCCTGAAGCAATCTGATTAATCCACCCTTAATATATTTTGAAAAATACTCACAAGACAATTTGAGAATGTTTAAAGGAAATTCTAATTTTGAAAGCACAAAGCTAAGCAAGAAACACAAGTTTTTCCAATATGACCATGTTTATTCAATCTTCAAAAAAATCTGGCCAATTTCTTCCATTTCAGATTTTATTCTAATAGCACTAATTTATCACTTGCTTTTTAAGATTAATTTTCCAACTGGTTTTCTCCACAAATGACTCAGACTACACTGGAATGGCTTGCATTTCAAGGTGTGTAATTGTTTAATATTTTCTTCAGAGGCAACATTAGGTAAGCGTGTTGAACTTTCATGCATTTTAACAATTTAACACCCACTTACTTGAGTTTCACACAGTGTGGTTAGCACTATGGCTAACACATTTCCTAGTTCCTTAAAAAAAGTATGTATTTTTGATGTCTAACATATTAAAATAGGATTCATTTTATATTAAGTTAATGTAGCTTAATGGGATATGATATTTGCTGAAGAAAAAAAACAAATCTTGCTCATCTTTTAAAATCTTGTTGAACTGTGCATGGCGTTTGAATAAAATACTTTGAGATTTACTTGGAGTAAAAAACACTGCCTTACAGCCTGCACTTATTTTCAGGAAGGTTACCAGAGTATTGCTGAATTTAGTGGGCCATCACGACTACTCTTACTTATTATCGACTTTCATCAGTATTTTCTACATGGGTTCTCCCGGGAATGTGTCTTCAGATTTTAGATGCAAATAGGATGAAGCTAATATCTGCTTGACTGGTGGCTGTGTGTAGAGTTGAAAGAAATGCTGGCTGGCGTGTGTTATAATCACGGAGGCAGCAGTGGTGAAAAGCAAGTGGAGAAGCGAGGAAGATTATGTCCCAGGTTGAATAAAAAGAGCTCAGCGAGGTGCTACTCGAATGAATATAGGTTCTCCTAGGAAATTGCACTAAGATCAAGAAGCAACCGAAGATGCCGCACTTCTGACAGTGCAAAGATATATGTTTTATGTTCCAAGCCCTCTAGGATTACTTATTTTAAGATAGTATGCTTTTTATGGAAGCCTTAGAGCTAAATACAAAACAAACTACATTTCCCATGCATCTCTGTTCCAGCGAGCCTCTCCAATCCCCCTTGGCAGCAAAAGCACTGATTTTCCCAAGCACTTGGCTCCATGTCAGCGTGAGGTAAAACTGGCGAAGACAAGAGAGATATTAAAATCTTGTGCCGCTGTGAAGGATTACGGAGAGAAAAATCTTATGTTTAGGTTTTCTAAGTCGTAAGGCGTTGAGTATAAACAAGAAAAGAGTTCGCTCTTCCAATATACACTGAACTAGGCATACCATACGTGCTCTACTTGGCTTCTCTTTAAAAATTAGGTTGAACTGGAGAAACTAATTAATTAAAACACACAGGAATAGGGAGGATGGGAAGGAGTCGTGGGAGGGAGGGGATATGGGGATATATATATAAATACAGCTGATTCACAAAAACTGGCACAACAGTGTAAAGCAATTATATTCCAATAAAGAGCTTAAAACACACACACACACACACACACACACACACAGGGAGACCTTTTATTTTGCTTCACATCTTTGAATTTATTTTCCTATCTTATCAAGGAAGTAAAAATGATTTTTGGCTAAAGGAAAAAAAATGTTTTGGGGGCCAAATGTGTTTGGTTATACCTCATTGTCTGCTTTGCAAAAACACTGCAGTCATAATTTTCATATGTAATGAGTAGTCTGTTGTTAGGGAAATGTGATGTTGTGATGTTGGGAATGGAAAATTAAGAAAATCCCTGGCAAGCTGGAACTTAGTGTTCATATCATATTAGACAGGAGAATTTTCCTTGTTTTTTCTCCTCACTGCTTTCTTCTGTTAATTCTGAAACTCTAAATTTCTAGCTCTGCTTTCAGGATTGAGATGATAGGATGTGGAGCGTAATACTTGTACCTTCCTCAAATCAATCTTAGTTTCTGTCCTTAAACATTATGGTTCATTATATTTTAAAATATTGCATTAAAACTCTAGTCAAAGAAGACATACAGATGATGAACAAGTACATGAAAAGATGCTCAACATTACTAATTATCAGGAAATCCATATCAAAACCACAATGAGATGTCTCTTCACATCCATTGGAATGTCTATTCTCAAAAAGAAAAGAAATAACAAGTGTTGGTGAGGATGTGGAGAAAAGGGAACCCTCGTGTACTCTTGGCAGGATTGTAAATTGGCACAGCCACTATGGAAAACAATGTGGAGGTTCCTCAAAAACTTAAAAATAGAACTACCATATGATCCAACAATTCCACTTCTGTGTATTTGTCCAAAGAAAACAAAAACACTAACTTGTAAAGATACACACACCTCCTTGTTCATTGCAGAATTATTCACAAATACCCAAGACATGGAAGCAACCTAAGAGTCCATCAGTGGATGAATGGATAAAGAAGTTGTGGAACATACATACAATGCAATATTATTCAACCATAAAAAAGAATGAAATCTTGCCATTTGCATCAATGAATGAACCTGAAAGGCATTATGCTAAATGAAATATGTCAGACAGAGAAAGAAAATTACCATATGATGTCACTTTTATGTAGAATCTAAACAAAAACAATCCAACAAAAAAATCAAGCTCATAGACACAGAGAACAGATTGTTGGTTGCCAGAGGTGGGCAGTGAGAGGTGGGAGAAATAAGTGAAGGGGGGTCAAAAGGTACAAACTTCCAGCTATAAAATAAATAAGACATGGGACATAATGTACTGCATGGTGACTATAGCTAATAATACTAAATTGCATACAGTTGTTAGGAGAGTAGCTCTTAAAAGTTCTCATCACAAGAAAAAAATTTTTATAACTATGTATGATGAGGGATGTTAACTAGACTTATAGTGCTGATCATTTTGCAATGTAGAGAAATATGAAATCATTATGTTGTACACCTGAAACTAACATATGTTAATTATACCTCAATTAAAAAAAAAGAAAACCTCTATCCTGACACTGAGATTTTTGGCATCCCCTTAAATTTTGTTACTGAGACAGTGCCTCACTTGCCTCACCCTAGTCCTGCTGTGTCTCTGCTTGTCAACAGCCTTTGGGAAGAAAGCTCCATACAGTGAATGACCTATTTATTCACCAACTAACTGTCCTCATTGGTTTAGGGTTCCCCTTGGAGGTATTAAATTCCTGGCATTTCTGAACGTCTTACTTGAAGGCTGTGTAAGTTCCCCTGGTGCGGGAGAAAAGTCCCAGGCAGAGGAGAGAGGCTGGGCCTCTCTGAGGTGGGAAGTGGTCAGCATGTATAGACCCTGTGCTGGTTGGGAGTGAGGGGGAATAGAGTGAGGAGTCACAGAGCAGCCAACGGCCACTATCTAGAGGCACTGCCTCATTTCACCTTCCGCAAAACACCATGAGGTGGGTACCAGTGAGAGCTGGGTCTTAGGGTCAAATGAGTGAGTGCCGAAAATCTCAGTAACTGAGATAAATTGTATTTTAAGGCAGTACTTTTTTTTTTTTTAAAGTTTGTTAATCTCATTTATTCTTTTTTTTTTTTTAATTTTATTTATTTATTATTTTTTGGGGGGTACACCAAGTTCAATCAACTGTTTTTATATACATATCCCCGTATTCCCTCCCTCCCTCGACTCCCCCCCACCCTCCCTCGAGTCCCCCCCACCCTCCCCGTCCCAGTCCTCTAAGGCATCTTCCCTCCTCGAGTTGAACTCCCTTTGTTATACGACAATTTCCCACTGGCTATCTACTTCACAGTTGGTAGTATATATGTCTGTGCTACTCTCTCACTTCGTCTCAGCTTCCCCTTCACCCCCCACCCCCTCCCAAACCTCGAGTTCTCCAGTCCATTCTCTGCACCTGCATCCTTGTTCTTGTCACTGAGTTCATCAGTACCATTTTTAGATTCCGTATATGTGAGTTAGCATACAATATTTGTCTTTCTCTTTCTGACTTACTTCACTCTGTATGGCAGACTCTAGGTCTATCCACCTCATTACATATAGCTCCATCTCATTCCTTTTTATAGCTGAGTAATATTCCATTGTATATATATGCCACATCTTCTTTATCCATTCGTTTGTTGATGGGCATTTAGGTTGCTTCCATGTCCTAGCTATTGTAAATAGTGCTGCAATAAACATTATGGTACATGTTTCTTTTGGGATTATGGTTTTCTTTGGGTATATGCCCAGGAGTGGGATGACTGGATCATATGGTAGTTCTATTTGTAGTTTTTTAAGGAACCTCCAAATTGTTTTCCATAGTGGCTGTACCAACTTACAGTCCCACCAACAGTGCAGGAGAGTTCCCTTTTCTCCACACCCTCTCCAGCATTTGTTGTTTCCAGATTTTGTGATGATGGCCATTCTGATCGGTGTGAGGTGATACCTCATTGTGGCTTTGACTTGCATTTCTCTGATGATTAGTGATGTTGAGCATCTTTTTATGTGTGTGTTGGCCATTTGTATGTCTTCTTTGGAGAAGTGTCTATTTAGGTCTTCCGCCCATTTGTGGATTGGGTTATTTGCTTTTTTGGTATTAAGCTGCATGAGCTGCTTGTATATTTTGGAGGTTAATCCTTTGTCTGTTGTTTCATAGGCAACTATTTTTTCCCATTCTGAGGGTTGCCTTCTAGTCTTGTTTATGGTTTCTTTTGCTGTGCAAAAGCTTTTAAGTTTCATGAGGTCCCATGTGTTTATTCTTGATTTTATTTCCATGATTCTAGGAGGTGGGTCAAAAAGGATCTTGCTTTGATGTATGTCATAGAGTGTTCTGTAAGGCAGTACTTTATTTTATTTTTTTTTTGGCACACGGGCTTAGTTGCTCCGCGGCATGTGGGATCTTCCTGGAGCTGGGATCGAACCCATGACCTCTGCATTGGCAGGCGGATTCTTAACCACTGCACCACCTAGGAAGCCCCAAGGCAGTATTTTAAAAACTCAAAATTCATATGTAAAAATCATGCTAAACAAAATATCTACATTTTAAATAAAGACAGAACTGACCCTGGACTTGCATGACCCCAACTCACTCGCTTCACCCTAATGCTGGCCCTGGTTCCAATAAAATTTTATTTATAAAAATAGGTGGCTGTAGGTTTCCAATTTGATTTCTTAAAATATTGCATTAAAATGGGATTTATCTTGACTACTGAGTTTTTGGCATGCTCTTAACTTTTGCTCCTTAGGCTACTGCTCCTGGCTTTGGCACTAATATTATTTCCATTTTATGGATGAAGAGGCTGAGGCTCAGACACATGAAGCAGATTGCTCTAAGTCACTTGGGTGACCCCAGGTGACTCCAGGCTGAGCACTATCAACCACCACTGCAGACCTCCCCCACTTCAGGCCACGCCCCCTACACGTTCTCCTACTTTGGGTAAATTTGGGGTTAGTAGGTGCATAGCTTTGCTCAAAAAAGTACAGCAGAGTTAAACTGACAAAGCAGTTCTAGCTGAGGGCTTGTCACAAAACACGTAGATGCAGCAAACTGAAAACCTGACAGTTCTACAAAGGTTTATTGATATGTCTCAGCTGCATGTTTTTATTTCACAACCATAGAGTAAAACCTGGGAATATGTGTGTGCTATAAAAAGAGAAGTTGGACATTTTCTAATTTTTCAATATCTAATAATTGCACATAAATGTACCTGATTTTCCATTAGCTAAATGGGGTTGCCAAAAGAGCTAATGAATATTGCATGGTTGAGTTCTGTCACTTTTTCAAGGAGGGACTGGACATGAAATCATTTCTTTTAATACAGAGACAAAGACAAGTGACTTTGGAATGTAATGAAAGGTGCCAGATTGGAAAGCTTGCTTCTGCAGCCTTGCCTCCTCTCCACACGGACTTGCAGAAGGCTCTCAATATGGGTTTGCAGATTGATTGACAGTCTAACTGATGGCCTATTGGGCACAGAGCTTTAGGATACAAAGCAGGTAAATTGTACAGTTTGGTACAAAGCACCTATAAGACACCCAGCTCTTCTGTGTTTGGGTCCTTACAAATGATAAAAGCATGGGGCAGGTTTTTTTGCTACTGAAAACTGTCAGAGATGTTGTTATGAAATTCCAACAGACTTGGCAAGAACTCTTCTGGAGTTTCTGGTCTGGCTATTTTTATGGCAAGACTTACTAGTGGTGGTCACCAAGTCTCTTCTTCATTGCTGACCTTACCATGTCTTTGTTTTCCTGATGATTGGTGTGAAAACATTTCTCTCTTGATTTTCAGACTGTGATATTTTTATGCTGCCCATTTGAATAGGAATTTTTCTGCCCCTTAAAATGATTCTAAGGTTCCTGAGACAATTGCTTTTGTTATGTCTCTACTGGAGATGCCAAAGTGGACAGATGTCCATTGAATGACCACAAGTGGTGTTTAAGACCCAATTCCTCAGACGTGGGATGGCCTAGAGTCATTATACATTGAGTTTCTAAAATTAATTTGAAGCATTGGCTATTAAAGGGACAGAGAAGAAATGAGTTCTAATGCATTTTAGGAGCATAAAATTAGAATGGTGCAGCTTTGACTGACAGCAGTCTAATGTTATTAGCAATTCTTATCTAGTTAAAAAAGGGAGGGGTCATGTTTCTTAGAAGTCACAATCTTCATTTTTGTACTTTGTAAATTATTAACCATTCGATTAGAAAAATAATGAGAAGCTGCGGATTAAATGGCAAAGACATTTAGTAGTAAAAGACAAAGTTAGTAAAAAATGCCTTTTGATAATTTTGACCTTGGGAATGTGATGGGTGTGGATTAGAAATAGACTGGTTGGTTCTTCATCTTAGTTCTTTACACTGTACCATCAGGTAGGCCTGGTGCTAAACTCAAAACAAGAACAGTAAGCCTTTTCCATAGCTTAGAATTAAGGACATTATAAATGTATGGGAGGTGTCAGAATTAATTTAATTATCTGCCAAATGACTTCTGTGGGAAGAATATTGTGCTGTGATCTTGAGAACAAAGGACATAAAATATAAGAGCTGGTCATTGCCAACGGAGAGTTTACTGTCTGACAAGGGAAAGAAACAGAAGCACGTATTAGATGTGCAATTTTATATAGCTGCAATATATATGGGTAAAATGAAGTGCTAAATTGTATATCAGAAATAACTTGAGAATAACAGTATTTTTAAAGGTGCTAATTGTGATAATCATTAATTAATAGAGTTTAAATGGAAAGAGTAACTCTAGTTAATCAAGGAATATGAAGTATGATATGATATGCTTGCAATGTGCAGGGCATGTGCTATTACCTTCTGCCTGTTCCTTCTTTATCTCCCTTTCAGCTGTTTTTATTTCTGGCCATTACATGTTGAAGCTCCTCACGATTCAGTCCTGAGTCATCTCCTTTTCTCTCTTCACTTTCTCTGCTTGGAAACTCTTATTCATGCCCATGGCTTCAATGACCTCTACCAAACAGATGTTTCACAAATTTACATTTTCAGCCCAGATCACTCCCCTAACTCCAAACCCATACACCCAACTGCTTCATAGACATTCTTTCTCGGATGTCTCAAAGGATAAAAAAAACCACATGCACTAAACTGGGATTACAAGTTAATTATTTTCCAAACTTAATCTCCTTTCAATGTTTTCTAGCTTAGGAGATGGCCCCAACATCTATCTGACTTACCCAAAGCAGATGCAAGCTAGAAAACTGGAGGTCATTGCTGAAGCTGCTATCCTTCTTACTACTTTGTCCAATTCATCAAGGCCTGTCAATTTTACCTCCTGTATATCTCACAAATCTGACCACTTCACTCCATAGTACTGCAGTCTATGTCCTGTTCCTTTGCTACTCTCATGACATCACGTTTCCTCCTGTCATGACACCTAGTCATAGTCAGTAGATAGTTGCATCAGGCACAGCTAGTTGCCTAACTAATCATCATTCATTTCCATTGTTTTTCTTAGTAACAAAACTTGAATTTTGTTCAGGTATCTGCCCTTTCCTATATGACTTGGGGGAGGATGACCTTATTTCCATCTCACAGTAAATCTCCTTGCCAGTGACTGGCTAAGGGTTGGGTGCATAACCAAGTTTGGGGCAATGAAACAGAAAGGGATGTGTGCCAGGTGGCTGTGGGGACAGTGTTTCTTGCTGTTAAGGAGAGAAATCAGAAGGAAACAGTCCATTTTCTACCTCTGCTGACCAGAATGAGCTGCCTCCAACAGCTTCCGTCATCCTGCTGCCAGCTTGGAGATGGAGACCACATAAAGAGGTGGGCATTACTGAGACACCTACAAGCAAGTCGAGTCACTTTGTTGCCAAATGTCCCATGAGAGGTGGCAAATGTCCATAGCGTTTTTGCAAGTGTGAGGTGAAGATTTTGTTACTTGAAGCTGTAGCTATCTTAATGGACACAATAATTTCTCAACTGTTTGATTATCTGCTTAATAAAAGCTCCTCCCCAACTAGACTATATGTATCTATATCTGATTTTCTAACTGTTGGATTCTCTTTATGAAGGACCACGTCTGCACATAGTAGGAATTCAGACAATATTTGATGAATGAATAAATGCCCTAGTCATGGAAATGATAGGTGAATATACAAGAAAAGTAGTGACACAAAACGATGTTTGACCAATGCCAGTGACTGGTAGGAGGAGTTTGAAAAAGAAATAAATCAGGGTGGTTTGGATGGCTGCAATGATGTTTGTAGGGGAGATAAGCTCTGAGGTGATCTTTAAGCACTGGCTGGCTTTGTATACATAGATAGATGGAAAGGGTGGATGTGGGGGAAGAATACACAAGAAAGGGGTCCAAGGGCAAGAGAGTAGAGCAGGATTGAGCACATTTTGGTCAATGCCTCAGCTTATAATTTGAAAGATCCTGGGAAATGACAGACATCCCTGAAAGCTACATATAAAGAGTGTGGACTAGTTCTGTGAGAAACTGAGAATCCTTAATGATTTTTGAACAGGAGTGTAGTCGGATGTTATGTATCTTGCTGGTACTTAACTCCTGGGTGGGGGTGACCCTCACTTTACAATATGCAATTATTAGAGAAAGAGAAGGACCCTGTGTCCATGATTGTACAATTATACATACAATGGGCAATGTAATTTAAAAAAAAAAACTTTCATTTTAAGCTTTTAAAAGCATGTCTCTCTAGTTGAAATTGAAAGAATAATTGCATACATGATGTCTTACCTGTAGGCAGATTTCACAGTCATTCACTTTCAAATATCTGATGTCGGTAATTTAAGTAAGACTTCCAGAACATTATTCCTCTGTGCTACAATGTTGGGTACTCAGTAATTTCAAATTGATTCACTGCTATACCTAATGGAAAAAAATCATTTTAAGTACTCTACCTATTTTCCCTAAGGGAAAATGCTTGGGGAGCCCACTGTTCAATAGTTCTCCTAATGTCATGACTTGATTTTACGTGTCTCTTCAATATGTTTTTAAGGGATTTGGAGTAGAGTTTTAAACATCTTCGGATGCTAGTTGGGAAAACCCATATCTTTGAAAGTTAAATTACTTTATGCCTTAAAAACAGGAATTTCACAAATAATTGTCTTTGGAATGATACATTTGAAATAATTATAAACGCTTGCTATTTTTTTTTCGCCAGTTTTAGGACTTTTTAATATTTGCAATTTGGTATAGACTCTTTTAGAAACACATATATATGTATGTATGTATATATACACACACACACAGCTATATTCCTAGCCATAGTTCTTAATAAAAAATAGTTTGAAACAAAGAAACTATGCCCTGCTTATTTTAGCTATTTCTCAGACCTTATTAGTTACAGAATGGGAATTTGGCTAACTGAGACCAAAAAATGAAAGAATGGGGTCTCAGAACGTAGGGGAAAAGCTGAGGTGTCAGGAGGGGCCATCAGGGGTAAAGAAGGGCAATAAGGGAGTGCAGGGGAAGTAGGGGCAGGAAACAGTTCCGCGAGGCCATTGCTGTAAGGGGTAAAGAGGCTCCATTTGTTTTCAGTTCATTTGTCCTTTGGCTCTCTCTTCCAGGGAGAGAGAAAGGATGAATATGATTAGCCTTGCTTGAGTCTTCTGCCCACATCTTGTCACCAAACCTGAAGCCAGTGGGGAGGGGTCTTCCCCAAGGGAACTCCAGCTGCTCTTGCTAAAGGAAGGTGTCCACTCATGGAGGATGAAGCCCAAGTGAAAACACTAGATGTTGCTTGTAACACCCGATATGTGGGCTCTTAGATGTCATTCATCTCCAGACTTGTTTCTCTCAAATTCAGCCTCCATACTGGCTGCAGAGTGATCCCCATAAAACCCCAAATTGACTCATATCCTTCCTAGCTTAACACTCTTTAGTGACTCCTTAAGGACCTGGTGATTCTTCAGTGTCACTTCTCAGATCTCTCAGCCTAGGCTGCTGCTCCAGCCTCATGAACTGCTTAGAGCATCTCCCACTTTAGCTTTGCGCTGCTGTTTTCCCACCATGCGGGTTTTAACCTCTATTCCTGTCTGTATGTCCATCAGTGGGTTTACCACATGGGAATACAATGAGCAGCTTAAGGGCCTGTTTCTTGCAGGAGAATTATATCTCATTCATTTTGATCTCTAGGCATTACACAACACCTGGCTTCATTATTATTTATATTATTTCTCTATAAATTCTGCTGACTGCATAAGTGAACGAATGCAATGTATTTTTCCTTTACAGATAATGATGGCAAACCTGATGTCTGTAATCATGATCACCGTTGTAGAAGGCTAACTAGCTTCTAACAGTGCTGTATTATTGTTCACCCAAATTCCTTAAACTAAAGGACATTTTTAATTTGGGAGCCCTATTTCCACTACGAAGCGTCCTGTTTATTTCCATTTGCTCAGGCTTATTTCTTATGTTTCCCTGCTATTTCAGGGATATAGAGATGAAGATATACATTTTCATAGTGAGGGATATATTGCTAGGTATTTTTCTAAACCAGAAATTGGAAAATCATGGGGTGACTCAGAATAACTTAGATTATTGCATGGTATTATTCTGTTCTCTCAGTTCCAGTAATTTCATATTGCTACTCTTCTAGAACATTTACCTCCCCTGCTTTTTTTTTTTTTGCTACTAGCAGCACATTGTAAGCTCTTGTGAATTTGTTATCAACTATCACCCCAAATCCTCTTAAGCCTTTTTGCTCTTTAGAAGAATTCTCAGTTTATGTCTGTGCTTCATAATATTTTCCCCAAAGTGTATTGTTTTATGTTCTTGTAAATTGAACTCATCACACTTAAACTTGTGTGCCTCTCCAAGGTCTCTAGATTATTCTGTACTGTTGATCTATTTTTCACTGTTTATGATTTTCTGCAAATAAGAATAATGTACAATTTACTTTCTGCTTTAGATCATTAATAAAGATATTAAATAGCATGTGCTTCAGCTTTTGCCTTCTGGCTCCCTGCTTTTCCCAATTTGACTCTGGCCTGTTAGCAGTTGTTTTTTCATTCTGTCATTTTTCTCTTGTTAAAATATTTTATATACGTGTGTGTCTGTGCGTGTATGCAGAAAGTAGCTTGTAACTTTTCTTAATTTCAGCACCAAGGAGCAGATAACCAAGACAAATACTATGTCAAAAGACATTTTTTTATTTTCCCCTGGAATTTATGTTTTTGGGGGAATGTCAATTGATTATTATAATATGTATTGAAAGTATACTATATTAATAATAGTTGCTAACACTTGTATAGTATTTGCTATGTTCCAGAACTATCTTAAGTATTATACATGGACTAGCTCATTCAATACCCACAACACCTCTATGAGGTAGGTACAGGTACCTCCTCCATTTTGCAGATGAGGAAGCCAAGGCACTGTGGGCCTGGTAAAGAACGTAAGTCACACAGATAGTAATTAGCAGAGCTGGGACTCAAACACAGGCTGTTTGGTTTTGGAATCTGGGCTCTTAACCATCCCATTATACTAGATTCAAACAAGGCCTCCCTAAGTGAGAAATACTGAAAATAACCACACATGGGTCCTACCTCAAGGTGTTAGCAACATAATACAGGGTTTGCAAATAAGCAGACTGTCTCCTTCTTCCTCTCTTCACTCCTCTCCTCAGTCAATCAGCAACTGGCTCTTACCTCCTTAACAGTTTTTTCTCTCCTTCCCCATTATCACAACCTTGGTTCAGTACATAATGAGCACATGCTGAGATTTCCACAGCCATCTTCCCAACTGTCTCTTTGATTCTATCTTGGGCCCCTCAAACTTATTCTCCACAATGCAAACTGAGTTACTTTATAAAAACACAAATATGATCTCATATCGTCCCTGTCTAAAGCCCTCAGATGGCGCCCAGAAAACATTCCAAACCAAGCACCCAAGGCTGCTATCCCTCACCTTTCCCCACATATTTCCCTGAATCCCACACTCTATTGAATTCATCCTGTGCTCATCTGTGTCTAGCCTTGGAAGGAACTGTTTATTTATCACTCACCACTTGTGATACCCTTACTCCCTTCAAATATTCTGATTGGCAAGACCCAGATCATATATATGTCTACACTTGGAAATGGAGGGGGTTGGGGGCGGTCTACCTCGTGAAAAATGTGTGCTCTATGAATGAAGAAAGGGTAATTTTCCCCAATGAAAATAAGGGTTCTGCTGCCAGAATAAGGGGAGGTGAATGCAGGTCAGGAAAACACAGTAGATGTCCATCTTTTGTCAACTATCAAGGGCATACAATAGGCACTCAATAAATGACTTATTTTATTAATGGTAATAAACATGTAATAGATACCATATAGGGCTCTTTATTTGAAAGTTTCCAACTACCAAAACTGATTTATAATTTCAATTAACCTCTTTTTTTGAATAATTTTGAATAATCTCTTTAACCAGTAACTATAATTTCACATTACATATAAAGAAAGTGATCTAAGAAGAGGTTAGATGATTGAAAATCATTAAACTGTCTGGAAGGAAGAAGTCTGAATTTTCTTTGCAACAGAACATCTTTGAAGCAGTGTATTATTCACATAGAATATTACAACTCAGGAAAGATTCTTAAAATTGCTCTGTAGCCGAGACACAGGTATGGCTCCTCTGCTTATCTGCTTGAAAATTTATCATTATGATGAGACAAGTGTCATGAGTGAACTGGACCCAGAACTGTAAAATTCAGTCAGTCTGTTTTGCCCGAGTTCATCCTAACGCCATGTGGAGGTTATCTAAATGGATGTGGTCTAGGTGCTTTGTCATTTATCATTTAAAAATGCTCACCCATCTCTGGAAGTTCTTAGCTTCATTGGCAAATCAAGTGAGAAGTGAAGCTCACTGAATCTATCTAACCACCCCAGTTTTATGCAGGATGAATTTAGGTTTTGGGGCTTTAAATGTCCTGCAACAATCAGTTATATGGATGAACCATGGACCATTACCTAAGTTTTATCATAAACTCTGCCATCTCTAGATGTGCCCAGTGCTATTAGCGTTAGAAATCGTTGTGCTTTGGGGCCAGTAAAAAAAATCCCCAAACTTTATTCTGACCTTGAATAATATAGATAGAAAATAGAAAATGTTTAGGGGTAAGAAAAGATGTGAGAATAATGTCTGTGCACAAGTGAGGTATTTCTAGCTAGTCAATATTCTCAGACCCTTGAGCATATCCTGAACGATGGCTTCCTCTGTGCTGCTTTCTTGCTAAAGTAGCATTTGTTCAGCTTTCATGAATAATCAGTTTTATTGGTTGGTAAATGAGACCAACAGTTGTTCCTGAAGTTATTGGCATCTCAGCCCAATCTTTTCTAGCCAAGTCTAAACTCTAGACTTGAGTACCAAAGGAATATTGAGAACTCAGGAGTATCAGAGCGGGTGGGAAAGACACAAGCGCTTCTTAGAGTATGAAGGTTGACTGCTGATTCTAGATTTTATAGACATTAAAAGGCTGAACCATTATCTATTTTTTCACAGTTTGTATAAAGTAGTGCTCTGATTATTAGTGCCTTATGATACATTTCCCCAAAACTGAGTAGCTTAAAGTAATCATTTTATTTTGCTCATTATGGAGTGGGTCAGGAAATAGGGAAAGGCTTAGTTGGGCAGCTATTATTTGGGGTCTCTCATGTGATTACAGTCAGGTGTTAGCTGGGACAAAGATATGTGGGCAGGACGTCCAAGATGGCTCACTCACTCAGCTGCAGTTGATGTTGACTGCTGCCTAGAAGCTGAGCAAGTCTGTCTACATGACTGCCTACACATGGCATCTGCATAGTGGTTTCAGAAGTCGTCAGATTTCTTACATGGCACTTGGCTTTCCCCAGACTGTGCATCCTAAGAGAACAAAGCAGAAGCTGCATGGCCTTTCCTGACCTAGCCTCAGAATTACGCAGCATCACTTCCACAGCATTCTTGTGGGTACAATATCACTGAGATCCAGTGCAGATTCACAGGGAGGGGACACAGACCCTCATTTCTTAAGGGAAGAGTGTCAAAAAATTGTACACATGTTTCAAAACCATGACAAAAGGTCTTTGGTGAGCAGTTGGAAATATCTTCCTCTTGTTGCCCAAGGAAGTATCCACTGTCAGGGAGTATCCACTGTCCAGATACTTCAACATTCTTTATAATACTGGGACTTATGGAAACATGATATTTGGCTCTATTTTACTCATGGAGACCCAGTATTAAATTCCAATGTATTATTTCTCTTTTGAAGCAGAGCAAAGAATTTTATCCCAATTGCTGTAGGGGGAAAAGAAGAAGAATTGAGAAACATTTGAATGTGACTTAAGAAATTGGAATGTTAAATCTACCTGTAATGCAAAACCAATCTTACCTAGCGGTCTGTAAATTCTCTACTGAGTTTGATAAGACTTTATTTTTAACCCAGCAAATGAAAAACCCATTTGGACTACCTCGTTCTTGAATGGCTGCATATTAAAGATAAATATGAGGCCATGAATAACATGTTGTCTGCTTTGTAAAATCAAGAGAATACAAATTGTGCAGCACCCCACCCCCCTTTTTCATAAGCAATTTCCTTCTATAGACCTTTAATACTAGCAAACCTGTAAAGGTCTATTGCTGACCTAGATAATCCTATAGAAAAATGAAATCTTTTCAAAGTCAATATTAAAATTCACATTATTCAGAGCTTTCTTTTTCTTGGTTTATCTTAGAGTATGCCTGTGGGAGCTGTTTTGCTTCACATACAATAGTATCATTGCTGGCTTTAGCTCCGTTGGCCCTGTGGTGTTATCTGTTATACAGAAGAGTTTGCTAGTTCATTAATGAACTGATAAGGGTTCAACTACCTGCCCTCAATTTTATTTCTCTCCTCTGAGAGACAATCTTCCAGATATGATACAGTTTGTTAATGCTATTTTACATATGATGGTAAGGCATCTATTTCTTCTCAATTATAGTAGTGGACTATTACTAGCTCTAAGTAGACTAAATTTCAGAGTAGGCACATGTAAGCTTTATTTTAATGGCATCCTACTGAATGATGATTTATATATTTTGAGCAAAGGAATTAAGCTATGTTGTTGCATTTGTATCTGTTGAAAGAAAATGATTCTCCTTGACTTAGTACAAGTGGAATTCAAGATAACCATGAAAGTTATTAAATATTGCTTTTCTGTTTCTCAGGCCAAAATATGGCTGGCAGGTTTTTCTTCTATTAATGTACTTCCTGCTACCACGCTGATTAAAAAGCAAAGTAAAACAAAACAGTCCTCTTCTTATTGTCTGTATGTTCTATTTTTAAATTACATAATATTTTTAAAATGTAGTGATTTTTCTAATTTCAAGGGTAATATTTTAAGAGAGAAGACAAGCATTTAAAAAACCTCCTTATCTCACTGCCTTAAGATTATATGCTTATTTTTTCAATTAATTTCTCTAATATATGTATATACATGCACACATACACATGGATTATATTTGAATCTGTTTTATGGTTCAAAATTCAAGAGGTAAAAATGTTAGAAAATTAAAAATCTTCCTCCTTCAGAATCTCAGTTGTCTAGTTCCTTTCCATGGAGGCCCCCAATGTTCTCTGTTCTCTCTTCTTGCAGAGATATTTTAAGTAGATTTAAATAACTTTATGCATATTTTTTCCTTTTTCCTCCCAGCCAAATAGTAGCTTCATATTCAAATTGTCCTGTGCCTTGTTTTTTCATTTTACAATCTTATCTTAGAGATATTTCCATATTAATACAAAATATCCTCTGTTAAAAATGATGTATACCATTCAATATATAAGTATATATAAATATAATACCAGTTATAATGGATTAGCATCCACCTTAATGATCTCATTTTGGCTTGATTACCTTATAAGAACCCTATCTCCAAATACAGTCACATTCTGAGATACTGGGATTTAGGACTTTAATATATGAATTTTGAGGCGGACACAATTCAATCCATAATATGTTGTATATGTCACTTTGCACATAAAGTGTATCTTGGGACAAATTTCTAGAATTTGGATAGCTAAATCAAAGGTTATGTACATTTGTAATTTTTGTAGATATTGTCAACTTATCCTCTATAAAAACTGAAGCAATTTATAGCTCTCATGAGCAATGGATGAGCCTGTCTTCTCCCTTAACCTCTTAAATAATGTGTTACTGAACTCTGGATCTTTGGAAATCTAATAAATGAAAAGTGTTCTTGATGTAGTTTTAATTTGTATTACTCATAAATGCATGAACTTGAGTATTTTTTCATATTTTAAGTATATGTTTTTTAAAAATATGGAATCAAACTGCAAATAACATTTTATATTTTTTTTCACTTAAGCAATATATAGTGGGTATGCTTCCATATTATGCAACATTTTTCTACAACAGGATTTATACTATCCCATTATATATCTGTATCAAAATTTATTTAATTCCCTATTGTTGTACATTTATGTTGTTTACATTTTTGCCTCTAAAATAATGCTGAGAACTACAGAGATAAATTTTGGGGCATAGCTGGGATAGAAATTAATCTTTGCTTTTTTGTAGACAGATTATTGAAGCAGAATTGATAATTAAATGGAGTCATATCAATGCCCACCTTCTAACTCTCCTATTTCCTTTACAAAATGTGTTTGCCTATGAGTTTAAGAAAGTTACTTCTCAGTAGTTGAGGTTGGACTTAGATTTTTTTTCTGTACTATAACTCATTTTTCCTGTAATAAAATTCATTTGTCTCTGAAATCAACTGTGCCATGCACTACACTGTATTGTGAGTATGAGTGGAGAGCTGCAGGCAACATACTTTTGCACATTTGGGGTCTGGTATCTCTCAATTTATAGCTTATACTCATATGTAGGGCTAGGCAGAATAACAGCAAACAATACTTACTGAGGGCTTTCAACAAAGACAGGAGAACTAATGGGAAGACACGGTAACAGACAGTTATTGCTGCCATAACACTGTGTAACAAACTATCCCAAATCTCAGTGCTTTGCAATAGCAAGCATTTAATTTTGTTTTGTTCTTGGATTGACATTTGGCTAAGGTTCTACTATGCTTGGTCAGCAACAGCTGACTTTGGTTCCAATCCACATATTGGATCCAGATTTATTCCACATTTCTTTCATCCTCATTTGAAACAGAAGCTATCTGTAGAATATTCCTCACGTGATGGATAACAAGAATGTAAGAGGGACTTCCCTGGCAGTCCATTAGGACTCCATGCTCCTACTGCAGGGGGCCTTGGTTTGATCCCTGGTCAGGGAACTAGATCCCACATGCTGCAACTAAGATTCTGCATGCTGCAACTAAAGACCCGGTGCAGCCAAATAAATAAATAAAAGAATATAAGAGCCAAGCCAACCTGTGTAAGCACATTTATTGTACCCACTAATATTTCACGGGCCAAAGCAAGTATGCCAATGACCCAAATGTGATATCAACAAGGCAGAGGAGTATGCTTCACTCATAACAGGAGAGAAATGTACAATTATGTGGTTAATTCTATTACAGGACAGAGAAGAATTGGAAGCAATAATTTAATCTACCATAGAGACTTTTGAAGAATGGATGAGTAAGTAACAAATTTCAAAAGTTTCATATGAAGACCAATTCCATTGCTTTTTTTTGTTAACATTGTGTCTGAAATCCTACAGGACTAAAAGTCTCATGAAGGATCTTTTTAATTTGAGAGAGATTCAATTTTACATATCAGTTAGCACCTAAAGAAGATCCAAACTTCTGAAAGAAAGCCCTGCTTATACACTGATTATAATATACTGGGGAAGAAAATAGGCATTTGTATAAATAATTCCATAGAAAGATGGAAGATGGTGTGGGTCCTTCAAAGACGAGATGCAAGTAAAATGGTAGAGGGATTTACTATGCAATAATTGCGTTTTCCTGGTTTAATTTTCCAGTTATTAATTTTTTTTTAACTGAAAAAATGTAGAAGAAATTGCCTAATAGCTAAATTTGGAAAATTTTTTATTTCCCAGAAATACTGATGTACTTTTTATTATGCATATTTTCTAAGGAGACTATAGGAGCTCCACAGTTTTAGAAAAACAGATTAATGTGTTTCTTAAGCCTTCTGTCTTTCAACAAATTGAACAATCTGGAGTGTCAAATTGAAAATATGAAAGGAAAAAAATCTGCTACTATGAAGAATCGTACCAATAAAAATGTAAGACAATGAGATCCATTTTTGAGAAATTAAAAAATCTCTTTAGTTCTTGACTGAATTAAGAAAATGTGAAGTTAGAGAAACAAACACAATAATATAGCTCTCTAGAAATAATTCATTTTGGGTCAATTCTTTTGGAAATTATAGAAAATCATTCATCTGTGAATATAGGAAACCATTGCTAATTGTTAGTTTTGATATGAAAAAATTGAGCAGTCTGAGAAAAAAATATTCTAACAATCATCTCAACTTTTACTGTTATTTTGACCTAAATTAACTAAAGAATCATTTTGATGGTGAAAAAAACATCTATTGAAGCTAATATTGAGTGCCTTTCCACATAGCTTATTTCAGAAATTGAGATATATTTCTAAAGAAACATCATTTTACCTTTAATGATATAGATGTTTGAATTAATTTTTTCCAAGAACTTGCTAAGATTTTTATAGCCTATGTGAGAGTAATAGAGAATGAAATTGGTAAACAACGGTACCAGTAAGCTCATTAAAATGTAAAAGAATTTTCCTTCCTGCAAGAGGAAAATTCCAAGGGCAGCTAAGAGGAACAGTTTCCACATCCGTTTGATATGTTCGAACACATTAACAAGGAGGCAAAAATAACTAAACTGGGTGAAGACAATAATATCATAATTTAGGCTCTTGATTACTGTGTTATCGGAAGATTGTGAGTTACCTTGTCTGATAAGGTAAGTGTTTGAATTCAACGTCCACATATATGTATTGGGTTATTCTTTCATCAGTTGGAAATTTTAAAATATAAATCTTTTGTGGTCATACAAAAAGAGCATAAAATTTAGTCTTCCAGGATATGGCTTTGAGCCCCAACTTTGCCCTTTATTAATGAGTTACTCAACTTCTCTGAGACTTAATTTTCTCCTCTACAAAATGGAGATAAAGATGTCAGTTGCAAACACTGTGAAGGGTGTGAAATGAAATAATTTTATAATATAATAAATATAATAATATATTACATAAAAATATAATTTAGTTTGTATGTATAATTATATATTATATATGAATATAATTGCCTCACACATATTGATAGCCAATAAATGATAGTTACTATTATTATAAGTATTTCCTATCAGAGAGACAACACTTAAAAAATATTTTTCTAATTTTAAAAATACATAGATTTGCATACATTTTTGAACCAATTAAATGTTGCACAGGTATTCTATGCCACAATCAACTGTCATGACTAGAGGGGCTTACAGAAATGTAAGTGTAAGATAACAGTTACCAATGCAAGATAAAATCAGGAAGAGGGTAATGCCATCAGTGAAATAATCAGCATATTAGTTATCTATTGCTGCATAACAATTATGCAAAAGCCTACCATCTTAAAACAATAAATGTTTATCATCTCGCAGTTTATGTGGGTTAGAGATTAGGGAGCAGCTTTACTGGGTGGCTCTGGCTCATGGTCTCTCATGATGGTGCAGTGAAGACACTGGCCAGGGCTACAGTCATTTGAAAGCTTGACTGGGGCTGGAAGATTCACTTCCAAGATGTTTCACACAGTTGTTGGCAAGAAGCCTCAGTTCCTCATCATTTGGAATTTTCCTAAAGGCTGCCTGAGTGTCTTTACGACATGGCAGTTGGGTTCTTCTCAAGGAAGTAAGCCCAGAGTGAGCAAGGCAGAAGCTGAAATGACTTTTATGACCTGATCTTGAAAGTCACACACAGACACTTCTGCATATTTTCTTCGTCAGAAGCGAGTCACAAGTCCAGCCCATTGTGGACATATTTAAAACCTACAACAGTCTGTGGAAAGTGTACTCTGATTCTGTGTTTTCTTTCTTAGTTTACTCTTATTTTGACATGTGACTAATACATAAATTGAAACTTACGAGTTTAAAGGGCAATGAGAGTTGAGTAGAGCTGATAAGACTTACTTCTTAGGTAGCAGGAAAGTAAGAAGAGGGTAATGATTAGAGTCTCAGTTTGTTAAAACCACTATGACTGCAGTCTCTAAGATTAGAGATAAGTTATTTATTCACTCACAAATATTTAATAAATCAATTTTGATGAGACAGGTGTTCCTTCATTACCGACCTAAAAATAAAACCAAAAACAGTTAAATAAGGACAAGTGAAGCCCTAGGAAAAAAGACTTAGACCATCCATTCAGGAGAAACACTTGAGATTATCTGTCACATGCAGGGTGGTTTTGCAAAGTTATGTTGAGAGATCTTTAAAGTAGGGGAAAAAGTCTATAGTTTAAATGTCTCAAAGAAATATAAATCAAATATTGATTAGCTGTGCTAATTGAGAGTTTTTGGATTATCCCCAATTTTTTTCCATTTGGCCCTAGATATTATGATTTAGAGAATTCACAGTTCTTTTCTTGTTTGAAATGTATTCTGAAATTATTATTAGGAGATTGCTTTCCCTGGTTATGTATGAATTAAGGGGGCTGGAGTAGAGATGAGTGGGTGTACTGCAGTACAAAGGGAAGCCAGGCTTTCGGTTTTGCACTTGTCTTATTCTGTTTTCCATCAGTTATAATTGGTCGAGAAGGGTAATGATATGTGTAGGATCTAAGCTGCAAAATTTTTTGACATCAAGAAACAACATTCCATAAGCATACTGAAGAAATAAACACTAGGGGGAAATCTGGAAAGGGAAAAATAGATATTTCGAAGAAAAAAAGGTTCAATTGTATGACTCTGAAGAAGGATGTAATTTGAAACTTTTTTTCTCAGTCTGACCTGAGTGTGAAACAGAAGAGAAAAAGAAAGAGAGAGAGAGCACAAAAACAGTAAGAAGACTGCCATTCTGGATCAATTGAGATTTGGTATTTGAAATGAAAAAAAGAAAAAAAAATATGTATATATACACATGGAGGTTATAATAAAATGATGGGAAAGAAGTAAGTGGACTAAGACTGTTAAGAAAGAAAATGTAGACTCCATCATCCTACACTGGTAGGTCTGACCTTAGTCTATTGACTTTTCCTACAACTGTCTTGATCTGCACGCAGGAGAACACTGCCTGGGACTTTGATAGTGGGTCTGTTAGCCACAAATTTAGTGCATAAAGGCATCCAGTGGGAGGTAAGATCTATTTTTGTGGTGGTAAAGCACTTGTGTTGGCGTGCCCTAATTGTGTTTGCAGTAAAATTGAAGACTATTACCAGAGTGGGAAATCAGCTGAACGATCATGAATAATTGGTCAAATGAGTGGCAGTGCAGCCCAGTCAACAACATCATTTTTGTGGTCAATGGTGTTTACGGAGTGCCCACTGGGTGCCTGGCATAAATGAAGCAAAGGCCATGATTCTGAGAGAATTACCAGGCCTGATTTCTGCGGGGCTCCATTGTGCTTTGCTCTGGGAGTGCCTGATTCCTTTGTGCCACTGCTATTGCAAAAATAGTCTTCTCCACTCCTGGCCCACCCCTCTGCTTCCTTCTCTCCTCATCTGAGAGGCTTAATTCCTCCCCTGCTAGCTAAACTTCAGTGTGTGGGGCCGGTTCTGACCTTGGTTGGTGGGAATGGGGGGAACTCAAGGTCACTGCTGGGGTGTCAGTCTTTATGCTTTGACCTTGAGCCTCTATCAAGGCATATGAACCACTGTATGACACTGCCTCTAGCTTTGAAATGCTGGGGAGACTTCCATTGCTAACCAGAGCCTCAAACCTAATAGTCATCCTCTATGTCCCTCTTTCTTTCACACCCCACATCCAACCCATCAGCAAGTCCTATTGCCCCTACCTTCCAAACAGATTCCAAATCTGCTACTACTTATCATCTCCAGGGTTAACCTCCCACCTTTTGCTTGGACTACTTAGAATAACTTCTACTTTCACTGTTACTGTCTCACATAGTGGCCAGAATGAGCTTTTTTAAAGAAGTTCTTGTTGGTAGGCTCTGACTCCCATCTACAGAATCTTTATACTTCAGTCATGTGTGTTTATTACTATACTCTGAAGAGCCAAGTTTATTCCACCTCAGATCTTTACTTGGTCAGTTAGTTCCCTCTGCCTAGAATGCTCTTTTCCTAGCTCTTGCTTGGCTGGTCCATCTGACCACTTAGGTCTCTGTTCACGTCACCTCCTCAGAAAGTCCTTTTTTTTAAAGCTTACTATTTATGTAACATTTACATGTTGTCATTTTCTATACCTTTACTGTTTTAATTTATTCATAGGACTCATCACTACCCAATGGTGTATTATATATTTTTATTTATTATCTGTCTCTCCCACTAGAATATAATTACCACAAGGGCAGGGACTCGATTTTGTTCACCACTGTATCCCTAGAACCTAGAATGGTGCCTTGCATATTGCAGGCACTCCAAAATATCAGTTGAAAGTATGAATGAACAAATAATAACTACCATAAAGTTGCTACGTCGTTCACATGCTGGTTGTCTCAGATTGTATTTTCCAAAAATGACCATTACAATCTTCCATCCCATATGATCTTTTTACATTGTGATCTGACACTCCTCCCTTTGAGAGGTTGGGTTTATGATCCCCCTCTGGAATTTGGGCAGGTTTGTGACTGCAGTGGAAGTGATGCTATTTGACTTCTGAGCTAGGTCATAAAAAGGTGAAGCTTCCACCTGGTTCTCTTTGAATTGCTCTCTCTTGGAAAGCAGCCACAATACAGTTAGGAGGCGCAATCAGACACACGGAGAAGACACACGGAGGTGTTCTGGCTAATAAACTCAGCTGAGGTCCCAGCTGGTAGCCAACATCAACTGTCAGACATGTGAGTTAGGAAGCCCTAGAGATGGCCACAGCCCTCAGCCATTGAGTCACCCCCAACATTTGATTCTTCCCAGAGGAGGCTCCTGACATTGTGGAACAGAGACAAGCCACCCTGGCTGTGCCCTTCATGAATTCTTGTGACACAGAAACCATGAAAGATGATTAACAGTTGTTTTATGTCACTTTTTGTTTTGGTTTATTACATGAAAATATATAGCTAGAAAAATAAATGAGCGAAAAACTACCCAAACTCTTTTCACCTTCCCTTTGTGAGGTGTGGATAAGATGGAAGAAACTGCAGCAGCCCTCTTGGAAGCTACCACTTCAATGTGCAAAACGACAAGATAAAAGAAGCCCAGGTCTCTGGTGCCACAAAGTTTCTGTATCAGTTCTGCGTGAAGAGAAATATAATTCTGCCCTGTTTATTTAAGCCTTTGTTGTATTTGGGTCTTTGTTATTCACTGCAACAGCTGGAGCGTATATCCCATCTCATGCAATAACCGCCATCACCACCATTTTGTTAAGGGCTTACTGTGTGCTAGGCACTGTGCTGTACATATGTTGTTTCATTTAATCCTCAATACAACTGTATGGAGGTGGGTTGTCCCTTTATTCCCATTCTGCAAAAGGGTAAACTGAGCTCAGATAAAGTAAGTAATTCAGCCATAGTTTCATAGCTAGAAGTAGCAGGGTTTGGATTTGAAGGCAAATCAAAGGGCCTTCAGAGCCTGAGCTCTTTTAGTTCACTCTTCTGCCTCACATAAATTTAGCTCAAGCTTTCTTTCAGGAAAGTGGGAAAAAGGCCTGTAAAGAGAAGAGGCAAAGGAATAAATTGTCTGCAATAGCTGCTTTGGCAGCAGAAAGGGCAGCTCATAGATACTAAGATGAACCATTTCTTCCCTCAGCTATGGCGCTATACAGGAATCACCATGTCTTCTTCAAACCAGAACAAAATATATAAATATACAAGCTATCTGCCTCAGTATAAATATCTCCATCTTTCTTTACCACATTCTGTTGGTGGTGTTTTGCATATATGCAAATGTGTGAATGTACATACACACACACACACACACACACATAGCCACACATGCGTACATACATGTATATTCCTGCACACCTCCTATCATGGTGTTGCCCAGTGCATCTTGGGATGCTGCAACTCAGTAGCTGCTTATAACTCAAAATCTAAAAAGAATTTAACAGACAAAACTCTTTTATAATGCTTGTTTTAGGTGATGAGGCACTAATAAAATAATATGAACTTTTTGAAAAAGGAAGTACAAATAATTCTTCTTCATACCTGAGAGATACTACAAATACTACTACCTGTGTTGTAGGGAGACAGTCACATAAGCTCAATTAATCCTCACAACTATCCTAAGGGGGACTTTCCTGGTGGTCCAGTGGTAAAGAATCCATCCTGCAATGCAGGGGACACGGGTTCAATCCCTGGTCAGGGAACTAAGATCCCACACACCACGGCGCAACTAAGCCCATGCACCACAACCACAGAGCCCATGCGCCAAAACTACAGAGCCCATGCGCCTTGGAGCCTGTGTGCCACAACTAGAAAGAGAAAACCCACATGCAACAACTAGAGAGAAGCCCATGCGCTGCAGTGAAGAGCCTGTGTGCCGCAATGAAGGATCCCACATGCTGCAGCAAAATATCCTGCATGTCACAACTAAGACTCAATGCAGCCGAAAGAAAGAACGAAAGAAAGAAAGAAAGAAAGAAAGAAAGAAAGAAAGAAAGAAAGAAAGAAAAAGAAAGGAAGAAAGAAAGGCTAATAACTGGGGAGAGTTTAAAAAAAAACAAATCTTAAGGATAGGAACTAATATCCTATTACAGATTAGGAAGCAAAGGCATAGAAAGGTTAAATGTTTTTCTAAAGGTCACACAGCCAGGACTCCTTCTGTTTGACTGCAACAGAAGGATGAAAAATACTTCGTTATTTGCTTTTCAGTATGAATGATTTTGTTGTATCAATCCATATTTTATTTATTGATTTGCTAGAGGAAAACATTGGAGATGATATCTTAATTACAGTTAAGATAAAAGGTCAAAGATATTCTTGCTATTTCTTTTTAAAAGAGGTAAAAGCTGCCGGACTATGATTTAGTTAAATAAAATGTACATGGTAATGCTAACTATCTTCCAATATTTGAAAGTTGCAAATTATATGGAAGTAGTACAAGGAATATCAAAGTGAATTATGAAATGATATAAAATAAAGAAAAAGCAGTCATACTATGGAAGGAAAATTTTTATTTGCTGTACCTAATTAGATAGTCTTTGAAGCAAGAGCTGTAAGAGTTGGGTGGTTGAGGAGATGTCAAACGGAACTAGACTCTAGTAAATGAAAAAGTTGCAAGATCCAGTCCCTCCTATAGATGGCCAGTGGATTAACTCGTTGGCCTTCCTGCCTCTTCTTTTTCAGCTTTTGTGGTTTTACCCAGAGACAGAAGAAATGTTTCTTGTGAACCTTTGCATACATTTGACTAGAATGCAAGATTTTCATTTTTTAATTTTTAATAAAGTGATTTCTGAAGAGCACCCCAGATTTTGCTGATTTCATTCTTATCAGGCATACAGTGTATTCCAGAAATTCACAAATTTCTTCTATCTTTCATTGAGCTTTGAGATGAAAAGGATATGAGTTAGTTTTGTAAACTCTGGGATGTGTGTGTGTGTGTGTGTGTGTGTGTGTGTGTGTCTATGGAATCCTTGTGGGATTATTTTAGTACCAAACTAGAGACCAGAAATCATGGTCTGTATACCCAGGTTTATTTATTATTTATTTATTTATTTATTTTTGAGGTACACCAAATTCAGTCATCTGTATTTATACACATATCCCCATATTCCCTCCCTCCCTCGACTCCCCCCCACCCTCCCCGTCCCAGTCCTCTAAGGCATCATCCATCCTCGAGTTGAACTCCCTTTGTTATACAGCAGCTTCCCACTGGCTATCTATTTTACAGTTGGTAGTATATATATGTCTATGCTACTCTCTCACTTTGTCTCAGCTTCCCCTTCACCCCCCGCCCCCCCAAACCTCGAGTTCTCCAGTCCATTCTCTGCATCTGCGTCCTTGTTCTTGTCTTGTCACTGAGTTCATCAGTACCATTTTTAGATTCCGTATATGTGAGTTAGCATACAATATTTGTCTTTTCTTTCTGACTTACTTCACTCTGTATGACAGACTCTAGGTCTATCCACCTCATTACATATAGCTCCATCTCATTCCTTTTTATAGCTGAGTAATATTCCATTGTATATATATGCCACATCTTCTTTATCCATTCATTTGTTGATGGGCATTTAGGTTGCTTCCATGTCCTGGCTATTGTAAGTAGTGCTGCAATAAACATTACAGTACATGTTTCTTTTGGGATTATGGTTTTCTCTGGGTATATGCCCAGGAGTGGGATTACTGGATCATATGGTAGTTCTATTTGTAGTTTTTTAAGGACCCTCCAAACTGTTTTCCATAGTGGCTGTACCACCTTACAGTCCCACCAACAGTGCAGGAGAGTTCCCTTTTCTCCACATCCTCTCCAACATTTGTTGTTTCCAGATTTTGTAATGATGGTCATTCTGATCGGTGTGAGGTGATACCTCATTGTGGCTTTGACTTGCATTTCTCTGATGATTACTTATGTTGAACATCTTTTCATGTGTTTGTTGGCCATCTCTATGTCTTCTTTGGAGATATACCCAGGTTTAAATGGACTGATTCTCTTCATTACATCTTCTGTGTCTAAGTTCAGGCTGCCGTAACAAAGTGTCATAAACTGGGTGGCTTATAAATAACAGAAATTTATTTCACACAGTTCTGGCGGCTTTCAGTCTGAGATCAGGGTGTCAGAATGATTGGGCTCTGTAAGGTTTGCAGGCTGCCAATTTCTCCTTGTAACCTCATATGATGGAAAGAGAGGGCTAGAGAGGTCTCTGGAGTCCCTTCTATAAGTGTACTAACCCCATCCACGAGGGTTCTATCCTCATGTCCTAATTACCTCCCAAAGGCCCCACTTCCTGATAACATTACATTGAGAGTTAGGATTTCAACATATGAATTTTGGAGGGACACAAACATTCAGTCCATTGCGTTCTATTTCTCCTTATTTCTGACGTGTCCAAGTATTAATGGGATCAATTAGTTGTTACATGCTTAGAGCACTACACTTTGGAGTCATTTTGGATTTATGGACTTCTAGAGCATGAAAGATTATTAAAGTACGTACACTTACAAGCAGTATCAAGTCCTTAAAGCAGTATCAAGAAATAAAGTCACTACAACATTTTGTTTCAAAGAAATCTTTATCCTGAATGGTTATATCTCATGACCCTTTATTGGGTCCCTACCAGGATGTGTCCAAATTACTTTGCCAGCTTCTCTAGTTTTCTTTCTAACTTTTCAGGTTGCAACATATTTGTTGAACACAGACCATGCAACAAGAGGCCTTAAATATTAAGATATGACTCCTGTCCTTCAGGAATATTCAGCTCTTTAGCTCAGCAAATTAATCAAACCCAGTCATATTAGTTATATGTTTCTAGTAACAAGTTACCTCAAAACTTATCAGCTTAAAAAAAAAACAGCTTAAAACAACAAACATTTATTATCTCACAGTTTTTGTGGGTCAAGAATCTAGGCAGAGCTTAGTTGGGTGGTTTGGCTTAGAGTTTCCCACGAGGTTACAGTCAAATTGTCAGCTAGGGCTGCAGGCAATTGAAGGCTTGACTGGGGCTAGAGGATCTGCTTCCAATCTCTCTCATGTGTTCACTGCCTCAGTTCCTTGTTGGCTGTTGGCTGAATACCTCAGTTCCTCAACATGTGGACCTCTTTATAGGCTGTCTGAGTACCTTCGCAACATGGCAGCTGGCTTCTCCAGCACTAAGTGCTCATCTTGGAAGTGATGTGCTCACTTCTGCAGTATTGTACATGAGGTAGAATAATGGCCAAACTGTACATGAGGAAGGGAAGTACTCAAGGGTGTAAATACCAGCAGGTAGGGATTATTCGGGGCCATTTTAGAGGCTGGCTCCCAATCAGGTTTTTTTTTTCCAAAACAACGACAATCATTTATTTTGCTCGTGAATCTGCCATGTGGATAGGGTGGGGGTGGGGGAGGGGGAACCGACACGACGACGGAGGATGCACTTTGAAAATGGCTTATTCTCACGGCTGGCCAAGTTGGTGTCAGCTACTGGCTGGGAGTCAGCTGGGACTATGGCCTGGAGGCCTCAGTTCTTCTTTACACGGACATCGCCACAGACTGCCTGAGCTTACTTAAAGGATAATGGATCAATTGCAAGGGCGAGTGTCCCAAGACCAATCAGGTTTTTCTGAATATTCCTTGTCTTGAACAGTACCATTGCTGTTACCCAGTTTCTTGTGTAAAACCTTTAGATTCATTTTCTAGATGTTCTCTCTTATTCACTAATACTACTCTATCAAGCCTATCAATCACCAAGTTACAGACTCCACTATCTTGATATCCTTTGCATCTTTCATTCTTTTTGTTATTGCTTTAGTTCTGACCCTTAGCATCCATTTCAAGGGCATTTTCAATGACTATCTCTTATTTGATTTCTCTTTTAAATAGGTTGAGTCATATGGAATTGCCATTTTTTGGTGTCAACTTCAGCAGTGTATTCATCAACTTGAGCTGCCATAATGAAAATACCATAGACTAAGTGGCTTAAACAACAGTGATTCATTTTCTCACAGTTCTGAAGGCTAGAAGTCCATGATTAAGGTGCTAGAATGGTTGGGTTCTGGTGAGGAGCTCTCCTTGACTTGGAGATGGCCACAATCTCACTGTGCTCACATGCCCTCTTCTCTGGGAGCACGCAGAGAGAAAAAGAGAGAGAGATAGTATTGTGGTGTCTCTTCCTCTTCTTATAAGGGCACCAATCCCATCATGTGGGCCCCACCATGACCTCACCTAAACCTAATTATCTCTCAAAGACCTGGTTTCCAATATCATCACATTGGAGGCTAGGACTTCAACATATGAATGGGGGCTGGCACAATTCAGTCCACAGAAGACAATTTCAAATGGTTCAACCTAACACTTGTTTGCAAGTGTTCATGATAGTAAATCAACATACAAAATGATGGAAAGATGAAAATAAATATCATCAATAATGGATAAGTAACAATTACATTTTTACATGTTTCCCAGTTTTTAAATGTATATAATTTTCTGAAGAGCTTATACTATATATTTAACTTGTTCTCTGAACTTTCACTCAATATTATTCCTTGGGCAATTATCCATGTCACTGAACATTTTTAGAAACATTTTAAGTGACAGTGACATATTTCATTTATCTAACCATTACTTTTTTATTGAACATTAAAATAATTCCTAATTTTCAGAAATAAGGCTCTGGGAAGAAATATCACTGAACATATACTTTTGTCTGTACCTCTCATCCCTTAATGTCAATTCCTAGAAATATCATGATTGGATCAGAGGGTATGACCTTTTTTCTAATACAAAAAAAATGTTCTTACTTGATTTGCATATTTCAAATAGCTTTAGGTAAATTTACCCATTTATTATGCTATTGGGGCGAGTATTATTAATTATTATTATTGTTATTTAATAATTTTACAAGTCAAAAAAATTGTCTAATTGTTAAACAGTGACCTCCTCACTGATCTTCCTGGAGCCATATCCCATTCCAATTAAGCCTCCGCAGTGCTGCTAGAAAGATTTTTCTTTAAAATTCAAACTTGATCATATCACTTGCATACTAAAGCCAATCATTGGTTCCGCATCCCTTAGCAGGTCAAGCCCTTGGTCCAGGGAATTTTACCCATCCTTTCATAACATGACTTTTGCTTACCTTTCCAGTTTCATTTCTACCCTCTCTCCCATATCCTCCTCTTGAGTAAAATTAAATCACTTACAGTTCATTAAAATGCCTGTTTCACATTTCTTTTCTTTTCCACGTGCTATTCCATTCCTTATGTCTTGAATGCCTTTCCCCTCTGGGTTTGCAGCATTCACAAAGCCTACTTAGAGAGAAGGCAGGCGATGAATGGGGTGTTCCATTTCTGAAAATGGGAGTACTACTGTGATCAGCACTATACTGGACCTTCTTATCATTGTCTCCATGGAGATCTGTTCCAGCCCTTCACAGGGCAATAACACGTCTACTCTCTGTAAAACCCCTTACATCACGATGTAACTTCTGGCAATAATTTCTTCTAAGTAGCTTTCATAACATTTTTGTTGAATCTCCGTGGCTGCAGTGGTGTTTACACTGCCCTTCATTGTGCCAAAGGATATCTTTCAGTCCCCATTTGCCTGATTCTGTCTTCTCAAACACTGCTTGAAGGCACCCTGAACTTGTATCTATAATATTTACATTTTAGCATGGTGCTGTCACTTAGTTATGTATTGTTAAGCATTGCATATCAAAGATGCTTCTGATGATACAAAATCAATTTTCAGTACTCAAAATACTGGTAAAAACACTGTGCTAATCCTTATTAGCTATATGCCTACAAATATACTCAAGACATGGGACATTATTTATTTATAGTACTCTTTAATATATTGTCATGTTTTTGCATATTTTAAAATAAACTATTACAGGGACAAATAGTTTCTAAAAGAATCAAAGTTTTTCAACATGGTATGTGTGATATAAACCAAGTTCCATTTGTATTTAAAACTGTGCAAGTATCATTCCCTCTAGGAAATCTTTTCTGACACTTTCCTTCCTCTATGCCTCCTTTTATACGATAGACTTGTATTGATTTGTGATTTGCTGAAAGGTTGAGGTGATTCATGATAAATTACAAATATAATCATCATGACCAAACTTTGATTGCATCAAGGAATCACAGAGTTGGATAGGATTTTAGATGTCACTTTGTCCAACCTCTCATTTAGCAAAAGAAGTGGTGTTGCTGAGAGATGGTCACATTACGTTTGCTATGGTAGCTTTCATTGTTAGAAAAGCTATCCCTCCTGTTGAATAAAAAATTTTTGTGAGTGACAAGCACTTGTGGGTCTGAGTTTTAACTCTACAGAGTGAATCCAACTCCCTTTTCACAAAATAGACTTCTACATGGTTGAGCCCAGCAAGAATATCTTAAGTCTTCTCTTTTTTATTTTTATTTATTCATTTTTTATTTAAAATTTTTTACTTTATTTATTTTTGAGTCTTCTCTTTTTTAGGCTAAACATCTTCAGTTCCTCAGATGACTAGACTGTGCTTCTAAAACAATCTGATTATCTCTTTGATTTCACTTTCCTTTTCTGGGTAGTTTAAGAGTTTATCTATAAGCTGAACTTTATGGATTAGTTATGACTTCTTTGGCTGCAAGTAACAAAAACCTAATTCAAACCAACTTAAATAAGACAAGTCTCATTCAACTGGCAAATCTAAGGGGTGGCTTCAGGTAAAACTGGAACCTGAAATGCAATACTACCTGGGTGCTTTTCATCTCTCTTCACCTCTAAGCTTCGCTTGCCCCTGTTTGACTTAATTCCTAAGCGGGCAAGATAACCAGCAGCCCCACACAGCTACCATTATAGCTTGTGATCACAGAAAAGGAGGGACCATTTTTGTGGTCTCTCTGACAAAATATCTGAAGGAACTGACTCAGCTTGGGCCATGAGCACATCTCTGAACCAATCATGTGGCCAAGTAGCTTGGAGTGCTTTGTTCAACCTTGTTTTCTCTGAACACCCTCTTCACCTGCCCCTTTGGGCAGGAGTAAATGTGGTTAGCCCCATCAGAGCCACTTGGATGGAGAAGGATTACTGTGTTACAAGGTCACGGTTGGTTACCCAAAGGAGGCAATCCTGGGAAGACAGGCATACATCTTCCAAGTTACTTAACAGGCTATTCTAGAAAGGCCATGGCTCAAACATTTGAAGTCCAAAATGCCGAAGTCCTATGGCTGACCAAAAACAGATACAGTAATCAGATGGAACACCTTTTTATAATATGCAGGCCATTTTCAACTCAAAGTTTCCAAAAGGTACTTTATACATTATCAAGACTCAAGCCATATTTTATTGTAACATTGAGAAGCTGCCTACAATGTGCTTAGGTTAATATTTTTAAAAAGTCACTTTTCCTCAAGAGCACAGTATATTGGTTTATGATTGTAATGCTCACTTGCTTACACGTCTGAGTTATATTTCATTGTTTGAAGCAAGGTCATACGTCCTGTTCCATTTCTAAATCTATTCTGATTTGAAAGATTCCCTTTTGTGAGACTCTTCTATATGATATTTAAAAACTACATGGAGAGATGGAGGCTGAGCTAGATTAAAGTTGTACAAATCTGATTAACATCATCTGCTCTGTTTCAAAGGTCAGGTGCACTCAACGAATTTACTTTGAAATTATTTTGTTTATTTTGTGGGCATATACATCATGAGCTTTCTAAAGGTCAAAAGTAGAGTTTGTTCTTGGATTCTAAAGCAATCTGATTTCCATTTACAGTATGCTTTGGTGACCCTAAATGCAGAAGCAGGCCCAGTTAAGTCATACTTCCAGTTTGTGTTTGGTTTAATTTTCTCAAGAAGAAAATCCTTCCTAGATTAAGGCAGTGCTGAAATATCATTTTCTCTAAATTACTTTTATTTTCCACTAGGTTCATAAGAGAACGCTACTCATAAATGACACCTGAACTCTGAATGTCGGTTTCATGGACATTCTGTTTTCAAAGATGTAGAAGCATCTTAGTCAGCTAGTGTCTCATTTGGCAACTAGAGCAAAGGTCAGAAAAGTCAGGACTCCTGGGTTTTGTCAACATTTACACGGTAGTGGTCCTGAAGCTTTATTAATTAACGTATGTAAAGTCACTGTGTGCTTCATAAAAAAGAGGATCCAATAAATTACAGTCTTATTTACTATTCAAAAAAAAAATCAAGGATCTAGCTATACACACCAAGTATTTTTTTCTTTAATCATTTAAAATGATTTTTCCCCTTACCATACGTACTTTACGAAGATAAAAAGAAAATCTCCCAGAGTATTTTGTATTCATGTTCATTAACATTCCGGTGGGATAATAAACCTCATGTATGAATCAGTGAGGCATGGCTAATTACAGTTTTCAGCCACACAGCCAATAACATTCACCATGAAACACGGCGTCTGTTAAATACATGTCTCTGAATTTTTGTTGGGGGAGAGTGGTAGGAAATCAGGAGGTTGCAAATTGCAATTTTAAAATGTCTAAATATTTTAGGGGCTTGTACATTATAAATCTCTTTCAGGCAAGTATTTATCACAAGCATGACATCCTGTTATCAAAACAGACAAAACCCCCAAAGATTTGCTTAAAAACATAACAGAAACAACCACAAGTCTTGAGAATGGACCATGTTCTATAAGAAAACAGAACAAACTTCTTGAAACATGAGGAAATGCGATTTACCATAAGTTTTAAAAATACATTTCATATGGAATTTTAGAATTTTCCTACTCACTACAAAATCATCTGGATACTATGACTCTCTCCAGTCCACAAACATATTTAAAAGGTGATCATCTGAAAAGCATACAGAGGATACAATAAAAGTTGAATGTCATGACTAAAACACTCAAATTTAAGAGCAATTTTGTAATGCATACTCAAAATATTTTCTTATTTTTTTGTTTAAAATATTGTTCCTTAATGCCATCCATATTGTTGACTACCCAAAGACTACATGAATAAAAACATTAGCGTCACATTTTATTTTTTAATTTAAACTAAATGTTACTTCAATGATATAACTAATATAAGGTTAAAAAAAAAAGTTCAGAAGTCAAAAACAATATAAAGTAGAATAAAAGACACTTATGCCACCAGTCCCATCTCATTGCTCCAACCATTGTTCACAATCATTTGGGATCCTCCCAAAAGTTTTCTACACAAGTACAAGTACAAATCCACAATCTCTTATCTGCAATTCTGAAAGCCAAAAAGGCCTTTGCACTTACATGAAAGCCAAAAGGCTGACCTGATATGGGGGTATTTTCAGTGTTTGTTTATTCTGTATATGTTTTGTTGCAGAAATATTAATGTTTGATGACAGGGTGCTGTCCCAAGACTGCTCCAGGAATGTTAAACACTAGACGGTATAAGCATATATTACCTTTCTAAACACCAAAAAATGGTTAATTTCCAAAATTGACCTGTTCCCAAAATTTTGGATGAGGGATTATGGACCTTGATAATTATGTGTGCAACACACAATCCTTTTCTGTACACAAATAGATCATACCATATATATTGTCTGGCAAATACATTTATGGAATAGTTTAACATTTTCCCTTAAGACCTTACCATGGCCTACATGGTCTGGCCTCTTCTAACCTTTGATCTCATCTCCCATGACTCTCATTCATTTTTCTCCAGCCACATGGGCCTCCCTGCTCTTCTTCCACCATGCCAAGCTTGTTCCTATTTAAGGCCTTTGCACTTACTGTTTCCTTTGTCTGGAACGTTCTTCCATAGACTTCCTCATGGTTGGCCTTTTCACTTCATTGAGATCTTTGTTCAAGTGACTCCTCTTCAAAGAGGATTTCCTGATCACCCTATCCAAGAGAAGACCATCCATCATTATTTAGTCCTACTCTGCTTATTTTTTATAGCATTTTAAAAAATCAACACCTATGGTATACGGAAACTAATACAAATTTGTGTATTAGTTTCTAGTCTATTTTTTCTACTAGAAGTTCCACGAGGGTAGGAATTTTTATGACTTATTACTGCTGCATCCCTAGCACATTGAACAATGCCTAACATACAGAAGGTGCTCAATAAGTATTTGTTGAATGCATTTTTCTTTTGCCTCCAAGTTAAGCTATTCATTTGATAGTTACAAGGCTCTTAGATGCTCTTATGGTAAATTAAGAAGGATGCCTACCAAACCCTCATAGGCTGACCCTTGGGACACTCCAGCGTCTTTCACCACTGCCCTACCTCCACTCTAGGTTGGGGACTGGTGAATCTACTCTGCCTGAGCTCTGGTACTTGCCATGTGCTGCTTCTGCCTCTGCCTAGAACCCACTTTCTCCTCCACTGAGGGTAGCAGGATTGACTAATTCTGATACTGATGTCTATGGCATCACATTGATTTGCTCACCTGTTCATGTGTTTATGGCTTCCATGACAGTACAATACCAGGGACTGTGTCTGATTCATTGGTGATTCCTGTCCCTAGCACAGTGACTGGCCCAGAGTAACCCTCAATCCATGAAAAACTAAGCTGAATTGAACTTGCATACCATTCTGAAGTAAATTCTCTACTAAGGAAATATACTTTTTAATTTTTTGGAAATGTTTTTTCTGTGTTTTATCCTTTAGAATGAAGAAATGCCTTTAAAGCTGCAGTGAAACCAGGGCAATGTTTAGAGGCATAATGTCTTGAAGGAGAGTGATGAAAAATCATAGCTTATCTCTGAGCCACCCTAGTGAGATCACAGCTTGGACACTGAGCTTAGTTTTATGCACCTTATGTTCTAGGTAACTGGAAGATGATTGCAAAAGATGGCAGTAAGAAGGATTAAGTGTGATTATTTATGAGGCATAGTTAAAAGGAGACAGCATGCATATGTTCACTAACTATAGGGAATAGACTGGTCTCTAAATATCTGATGAACAAATCTGTCCAAGGAATATATTTAACACAGAACAACAAAAGGAAAAATAAGATGAGAGAATTAAAAAAGTGATAAGGGAAAAACTTAAGAGAATTTTCAGCCCATCATGAGATGGCTCTTACTAACAATCAGAATTCTCCAATAGAAGCCAAAAAGCTGAATGAGCATGGGGTAAGAAATTTGTGAAGGAGGCAGGAAGATTTGGGTATAGCTGAGTCTCCCAACTTTTTTATAATCTGTATTACAAAAGCAACACATCCTTTTTCTTTATTCTAGTATGGTATTTTCATATTAGATACGATTTTCTTCCAATTAAATTACCCCCCAAGATTCTTGTCCAAAAGTCTGGATTATAACCTGTAATACATGGCTGAGATGAATTATGTAGAGGGTGCAACTCTTTGACCTCTAGGCCTTTCCAATTTTGAAATTCTGTTTCCATGGTAAAGATTTCTTTGTAGGGCCTGTGAGCTGTTGGAAGTGTTTGAATAAAGCAGAAGACTATGTGACGACCAGGCTTTTTATACATCAGAACGGTCCTAAGCTTTGTGATAATGAAAGGTTATTGTGGGGTTACTCTTGTCTCTTTACTTTACGGCTTATCTGAATGCAATGAGTGGTACAAATGTCCGGCTCTTCAACTATTTACCCTGTTTGCTTTTGTGACCATAACACAGTCATTCTTTTACCACATATTTATTGAGTGCCTACTACTGAATAAGACAAAAAGAAAGTTCTTGCCTTCAGAGGCTTACATTCTATTTGGAGGTGACAGATGATAAATAGCAAGACAAATAAATAGGGACTGTAATTTCAAGTAAAGCTACTTGCTATGAAGAAGTGCTATTATACCACAACCCACAGAAGTCTTTCACAAAACTGTCTCCAAATTTCTCCAAAGAAGGTACACGAAAGGGCAACAGGTACATGAATAGATGCTCAACATCATTAGTCATTAGGGAAATGCAAATCACAACCACAACCTTACACCTGTTAGAATGGCCATCAACAAAAAGACAAGAGATAACAAATGCTGGCGAGGATGTGATGAGAGAATCCTTGTGCACTGTTGGTGGGGCTGTAAACTGGTACAGCCATATGGAAAACAGTATGGAGGATCCTCAAAAAATTAAAAATTGAACTACCATATGATCCAGCAATTCCACTTCTGGGAATATATCCAAAGGAAATGAAAACACTAACTCAAAAAGATATATGCATTCCCATGTCCATAGCAGCATTATTTACAATAGGTAAGACATGGAAACAACCTAAGTGTCCATCAGTGGAGGAATGGATAAAGAAGCTGTTATACATATATAAGTATGTGTGTGTGTGTACGTGTGTGTGTACTGGAATATTATCAGTCATAAAAAAACAAGGAACTCCTGCCATTTGTGACAACATGGCTGGATCTTAAGGACAGTAGGCTAAGTAAAATGTCATGCAGAGAAAGACAAAACTCTATGATCTCTGGGACTTCTCTGGTGGTCCAGTGGCTAAGACTCCGCGCTGCCAATGCAGGGGGCCCGGGTTTGATCTCTGGTCAGGGAGCTAGATCTCACATGCCACAACTAAGACTCAGTGCAGCCAAATGAATTAAAAAATGAAACAAAACAAAAACAATAACAACAAAACAACCAAAACTGTATGATCTCACTTACACTTGGAATCTTAAAACAAAAAACAACCCCCCCACCAAAACCCCACTCCAAATTCACAGAAAAAGATCAAAATTTGTAGTCACCAGAGGTAGGGGGTTGGGAGGGGGAACTGGAGGAAGGTGGTCAAAGGGTACAAACTTTCAGTTACAAGATAAATTAGTACTAGATATGTAATGCAGAACATGACTACAGCTAACACTGCTGTATGATATATAGCAAAGTTGTTAAGAAAGTAAATCTTAAAGAGTTCTCAACACAAGGATTTTTTTTTCTTTTTCTCCTTTCTTTCCTTTCTATTTTTTCTATATAAGAAGATGAATGGTAGCTGAACGTATCCTGGTAATCATTTCACAATATATATAAGTCAAATCATTATGCTGTAATCCTTCAACTTACACAGTGATATATATCAATTATATCTCAATAAAACTGGGAAAAAACTTATTTAGGCCTAAAGACATAGTCTATGCACTTAATGCTAATTTCTCAAAAATCTTTACTTATGTTTCTTCAATACCGTGAAAGGAACAACACATTTTCTCCAGCAATATTTCTTTAATTTCCTTTTCCCCCTTTTCTTGATCTCCTTCCTCCCCTCTCTACTAAACCCCAGTCCCTCTGAAGCTTCTCCTTAAGTCCCCAAAGAGTTTCAGGTGTAAAAGAGGTTTCTGTTATTGTAGTTTTTGTTTGGTTTGTCTTAGGATTTGGAAAGTACTGTCTATTTTAATTGTTCACATGATGAGGTATACAAGGTGGTAGGCTGTCTGGTTTTTTTGTTCATTTGGTTGGTTCTTTTTGTATGTGTTTATTTAATTTTGAATTATTCTTATTCTGCTAGTCTCAGTGATAAAAGCTTGTGGTGAACCAAAGCCACCTGTAGCAGAAACTACTGGTGCCCCAGCAGTGCATGGCAGCACCTGTCTCTCTGGCTTCCTCAGGCCACTGAGCAACTCTGCCCTTTCATACAGTATGACGGAAGAGTCAGGAACTTAACAGCCCCTGAAAACAGCCCCCAATCATTGACTAACGGGAGATGGTGTTTAAGCAACTCAGTTCTTTTGTCCCTTTGATGGGATAGCTCAGTCTAAGGCATGGGTTCCACATTATTTCCTAGAGTTCCCCAGGAAGATTAAGCTCTGGTCACCCCGAGCAGTAACATGCTTGATGGTGTAACTTCTTTGTCTGTCCTCCCTTCCCCATTTCACTTTCCTATTGTCCCACTGGTGTTTCCTGCAATTACCTCCTAAATAAACTACTTGCACTTGAATACTTGTCTCAACACTTGTGCGAGAACTAAGAAACTAAGATGCCATCTGCAGATGATTAGTAATGAAGCTGCAGATCAGACTGTTATCTCCCCACTGATTATCTTGGCACTTGGATGTCCTGGGTCCAAGGCAAGTGCCATATCTTAAAACTCTTTGTGAATGTATGTATTGCTGAAGGTCACATCTAGCAGACAGCATCACCACAGCTGAATATGTATATGTTCATACTAGGTTGCCTGACAATGGTTTGATAATCATTAGATGCCACTGTTTAGATCCTAAGTATGTTCATGACATTTATCTTTTGATTGCTAAGTAGAAGATGTAATGATTATAGGCTGATACTTTCTTAGGAGAAGAATCTTTGTTGAGCTTTCCATTTTCATATGGTTCAGTGATTTCTTCCATGTTTCGTTTGGCTGCTGACATTTGTGTTGAAATCTCTCATGCCAATCAGCCTGAGAAAAGCTGGGACTGCTGAGCTGAGTCTGTGCTCATAAAAGCTAAAGAGAACTGCTGTAATAGAGGAAACAACCCCAAATTAACAGAAGATTAGGGTAGGAAGCCTGAACTGGGGTTTTAATCCCTATGCACGAAATTAGTCTGTACACACGTAGATCACATTGCTGCTGTTTTAACTGTAATTGTTTTCAATTTCACCTAGTTATTCACAATTCTCTATTATTTTATGTGGCCACAGTGTCTGTGTGATGATCTGTACACTGACCGTTATCCATTGTGACATTCTCTGAGTCAGGCTTCCTAAGACATCAGTATTTCACACCAGGACATTTTGTAGGACACCTCGCCACTCTCTGTGCGGTTCAAACATCAGAAAGGATGTGAGATCTAAGACTTGGTGTAATCACCTGCATGTAATGAAGCAGGCCAAAGAAAAAAGTGAGAGGGAGAAAAAAAAAGGAAATGGTGTCAGGGAAAGTAGGGACATATCTAAGTGTTTGTCTAAGTGCAATTGCGCTGTTTCTCCTTTTGAAATGTGAAAGATGACTGGCAAATATCCCATTTTCCTTGGCTCTAGGATTGAGAGGAAAGGAAAGGGAAGGAGGCAATCTTGAGAAAGAGAGGTAGGTATAAGAAGCAGCATGGTGGAGTATCAAGAGTCTGAAGGCCGGGAGTCCAGTCCCTGTTTATGAGCTGCACACTTTTGTGAAAATTATTTAGCTGTTCTGCAATTTTCAATTGCATTTATTGCAAAATTACATTTGTTTCTCATCCTCCTAGACCAGGAGCCTCTTGAAGTTACGAACTGAGAATGATTCAATTCCTCCAGCACCTACATGGCATTGGGCACAGAATATACTGAATGATTTTGAATTTAAAAAGGGAGCAAGCACAAGGGCCCCATGGTGGTCAGAGATTAATTTAACTGACCTGCACCAAAGAAAGGGAGAATACAGAATAATTCATTTAATTACTCAAAATATATTTTTGAGTGCCTACTATATATATATATATATATATATATATGCACACTATATGTAACACATATAGTATGTGTGTGTATATATATTAAAATATCATAATAGAAATTTTATAGTATATAAATATACGGATTATATGTAATATATAAATTTAAATTATAAATTTGTAATATGAAATATTATACTATATATATTATAGCTATTTCTACTTCTAGGTGCTAGAAACACTGCATTGACCAGGAAAAAGCTCCATATCTACAACAGATCTTTCATCCTAAGGGGCAAGATGATAAAAAAGATAAATTATATACAATGCTTAGTTAATGACAATAGCTAAGGAGAAAAATAACACACAAAAAAGAAGTAAGGAATGGACAGGGGAATCTGTGGTATAATTTTAGTTAGGCTGGCAGGAAAGGCGGAGTGCAAGTAAGGCCTGCGAGCCCGCGTTCTGAGAGAAACAAAAGAAAGGAACACTTTAGGAATCAAGAAAGATCCAGGGTGAGGAGACGAAGTGAAAGGAAATCCAGACAGGAATAGCGAGGGGTGGGGAAGTTGAGCGCGTTTGGGAGGAAAGAAGGAAGCAAAAGTGCAGCACAGCCTAAACAATCATGTCCCTTTTTATATTTGGTAAAAAACTAAGACTCTGTGAATTATGACGAAATCCCTTTCTGAGGGCATTCTCACCTTAGCTTCTCTCCAGAGAGCGACAATGTTTCCCGCCCCTAAACGGGGATTTTGTCACTGTGGCTTCTGATTGGTCCGATGTAAGAGCGTGCTCTGCGCTTATTGGCCCGCGCGCCAGTCCCAGACGAGTAGCCATCTTGGGTCCCTTCCCTGGCGCGGGACCGTCTGGGAGTTGTAGTCCCTGCTCCGCTCCGTCCAGTCCGGGAGTTTTTGCCCTATGCTCTCGGGTCCCTCAGGCAGCCACCCCCGTGGGCACACGCCCAGGCGCTGCTCCTGCCCCGCGCTCCCTCCCTCTGCCTTTCTCTTCCCAGCTGCCAAGATCTCGGAAGGTAGGGGCGGGGGGCTAAGCCCAAGGCGAACAGTGTTTCTGTGGCGCAGGTTCGGGTTTCCACGCGCGTCTGGTCATTACTCCGGCGGCCCAGTGGGGCGGTGACTGACTGGGTCCACGCAGCTAGTTGGGATGTAGTGGGGGGGGGGGTCTGTCAGGAAAACCCGCCCACCTTACCGAACCTTCCCACGCCCTGTTCCTGAGCACCGGCCCCAACCCTAACCCGCCCCTCATCCGCTGCATTTTATAAGTGGGTAAACTGAGGCACAGGGCCACGCCAGCGGCTCCAGGGGCTCCCCGGCTCCCAGCCCTGGTGTGTAGCTGGCACTGGCCGCTTTGGGATGGTTTTCAGTTTCCTTGTCAAGTAGCAGGACTCTGCCCCAACAGATCTGTGTTAAACATCCCGCTCTGGGTTCCCCAAGGGGGAGGTCGGAGGGTTTGAACACGTGTCCAGGAGAGGAGCCAAGCAGGACCCAGGGAAGGCAATATTTGGGTAGAGAATTTTACATTTGGTATTTAAAAGACATACAAAATAATTCATTATGGTGAGAAAAGTCAGTACGCTGTTGGACTCCTTTACATCTATTTTATGGTTTATTGTAGTTTTTGTATGAAAACATGCGAAGGTTTTTAAGCTATGTTCACGCGGGGGCAAAAGGCCGGTTAGTGGAGCTGGAGCTGGATTTGCAGCCTCCTTTCTAGGATCAAATTCTGCCTCTGCTGTATGACCAGCCACTCACAGTGCTTGTCTGGGAAAAAAGAGCTTAACGCGCCCTGCCCAAGCCGGCCCGAGGAGCTGCCAGGAGCTGCGATCTAAATAAGTTCTTGCTTGAGAAAGTTTGCCACTTGCAAACTTGCTGCTTTATTATTGGGGATTTCTCAGAAATGTGCTTGGGATCAGCACAAAATACGGCCAGTTGTCGTTTTAGAAAGGCTCTGACACCTGCTGGGTCCGGGACTACAGAGAACCGCTCCGACTCGCACCTATTAAGGTGGTGTACCTGAACCCTCCACTTTCTGGCACCATCTTACCACCGACGTCCGGGCGGCGGAGGCTTCTGGGAATTGTAGTGCGGCCTCTTGTTTCGCGGAGGGTTGGTACTCCATCTTCCAGCGTGCCGCTTGTCATGGTCAGGTGCCTCCTGGGAGATGGAGTCTCACTTCCCCCAGTTCTGTGTAGCAGCCCGTTGACTTGGAACTACGACTTCCATGTGTCCCTGCGTTGACCGCTAGCCCTGCGTCCACCCGTTGCGAGCCGGGTCTAGTGAGATGTTTAGTAAAAATGTGTTTTTGTTGTTGTCGTTGCTTGTTTACGCTCTTCCAAGTACTACGTAGGGGATTATTACATATGCTTTTCTAAGTATATTAGATAGGGATTATGCATGCTTTTAAACAGTGACTGCTAACACTCTTGAAATGTTCACACAATCTCTTTTAATAATACTATATCTCCCATTTGTAGATGAAGAAAGAACTTGAGAAGATGATTTTCTGTGGTCACACACCTAGTAATAATTTACAAATAGATATTACATTCAGTTATTATAGTTCAGTCTTGTAAAGAGCTGTATGAGAGATAGCCATTCTCATATGCATTTTCCATATCAGAAAATTAAGGCTGGGAAAATTAAGCAACGTGTCTAAGTTAACTCAGCTAGTGAATAGAAGCACCGAGATTGTGACCCAGTCTGCTTGACAGTCTCTGCTTAGGAAACGATTATACCTTACACACATAGAGGGAGCCCAGCCTTTCAGAGTATGGAATTTGGAATCTTTCCATTATTCCATGTTGCCTCTGCTGTTAGACACTAAATGGTAGCTCTGCAAAAACCTTTGAGCTCATTTAAGTCTAAGGCGAAGATCTTGGAACAGTTCCTGGCATATAGTAAAACATTCCACAAATGCTAGCTATATATAGTTTTATAATACCTTTATTTTAGAGATGAGGAAACCTGCCCAGGTGGTAAAGCAGTTTGCCCAAGGTCACACAGTTGGTTTATGTCAGAGATGAGACTAGACCCAAACATCTTGTTTCCAAGTCTGGGGTTATTTTCATTCTACCAGCAGTCAACCAACAGTAACACCAGATGTGAAGCTGTTTAGATAATGGTTTCTCTCCTAATTTGTTCTCTCTAGGCCACAGACCAGGACCAGTTGTTGTAAAGTCTCTTTTCTTATTGGTAAGATTGTAATATTTCATTAATTCAACAAATTTTTTTTGAGCATCTTTATATGCTCATCTCTCTTTAGGTACAGGGCCTCATGGATGAAAAGTAGCCAATGGGTTAGGGCTAGAAGGACCTTATAAATCATTTAATCTAATTTCTTCATTTTAAGAATTAGGGGAGTGAGGTACAACATGATTCACGTCTTCATCTTATGCCCTTGTGCCAGAAGTGTTCTGTTTCTGCATGGAGACAGAGTTCTGGAGGCCTCATAGTCCTGTATGTGACCTTTTAGGCTTATGCTTTCTTTTCCTTAGTATCCTTGTCTTTGCCTTATTCCTGCAAATGTTTGGTGGAATGCTTTAGGAAATGTTTCTGTGTCCCTTTCTTTTCATGCACATGCAGCTTCAGTATGTTCCATTTGTATTTTGGGAATTAGTCTTGTTTTGGCTAATACTCTTTTTTCTTTTGTCCTATCAGACACGATAACAAAATCTGATGTGTTTGTGTTCACATACGTTAAAATCTAACCCTCTCATATAGGGTATCATAAATGAACATATGAGTTGTTTGAATTACATAAAACTTTCATTTTAGAAGACACATTAGCCCTTTCAATTATGTATTCATAGATAACAAATCAGATAACTCTCACTTCTGTGTGTGAAAGATGATTTCTGCATAATTAGATAATAAAGTAACAGGTTTATAAGTTACGGGCTAAACATTTCTGAGACAGTCACTATGGGAGATGTTCTCCTCATCATCCCTGTCCCACCAGCACTCTTCTAAATGACAGTCTAATCAGTCAGCTTCCAGCACATTTCCTGACTGCTAGTAGACACTGCAAAAATATTTGTGGAATTGCATTCATAAGCACCTTTGAGCTCTTGTCCCACATTTCCCCCCTGAATCTCAGTTTTCTCTTTTAATGTGGAAATGTAGCTTTGAAATATAAGCTGTAGCAGGTTACTTTCAATGTCTACATTGCAGAAAAAAAATCTCATCCTTTGAGGTCATCGTGTGAGGCACTGATTCCTTGGGAATGTCCAGGTCTGTGACTTCTAAGATGAGAAAGTGAGCCAAATAGCAAAACACAGAGAAGCAGTAGAGAGTGGTAGTGTGAAGGCCTATGATTCAAATCCCAGCCCTACCTCTTAGGCATGTTACTAAGCCCTAGGCTTCCTCTTCTATAAAGCAGGGATAATAAGCATTCTACCTCATAAAGTGATGATAAAGATTAAATAACATAGTGTGTTTAAAGCTTTGAGCATGTTGTCAGGTGCTCAATAGCTTGCATTCAATAGATGAATAGATCTCATTTTTTTCGTTATTAATGTAAACTTGCATATGAAAATATATTTATTCAAGATTTAAACTAGAGGCAGATATCAGTTTTATAAAAGGATCTGTCATTTGTTTTCTTAGAGTAGCAAGCTTGGCCATCACATATAAACTAAGAAGTTAACCAAAACTCTTGATAATCTATCTTGTCAGCTCAGTGAAACTCTCTTGTGTAAGCAGAGAGATAGTGAAGCTTTTGGCTCTGCATTGCCTGCTGAGAGGTCCCTGATCTCTGGTTTCATCTATATATTGAATCTTGGGTTGAAAAGCGGCTGACTTCTGTCAGTGGGGCTTTCTGTCCGCTTCTAGAAAGGACTGGGCCTATCCCAGGAGCCTCAGGGTTAAAGTGAAGCAGTTGTCATCCAGCTGGTGAATAATCCAGGGCAATGGCCACGTGGACATGGCAGTGCTTCTTTCTAAAGCTGACAACTTCAATAGCCACGAGGTTACTGATAGAGAGGTGAGTTACAGAAAAGGGGTGATACAGGGGACAGGGAAGGAGAAACAAAATGAAGATCATAGCAAGGGCAAAGAGCAGATGAATGAAGCAAACAGTTGAGGCCCGCAGTTGAGTTGTCTTAAGCATGTATTTATTGAGCACATTTATCCTGTTCCTAGCTCTGTGCCAGGCACCGCAGTGTTATGCGTTGGAGATACAGCGTTGAATGTGGCTGACGTGGAGGTGGTCATGGTGGTGGGTGGTGGTATATTCTAAGCAGGGAAGAGCTTGAAGGAAAAAAGGAAGGAAGATAGAGTGTGTTGGGATTTGATGAGCAGAAAAGTCTTTGTGCTTGGGGTGTACAAATCATTGAATGGGGGAGGTGGGACAGATGAGGCTGCAGAGGCAGGCATGGGTGATGTTATGCAGAATCCACTTACCTGTATTGTAAAAGAATTTTGGATTGTATTCCAAGGGTATATGTGAAACCATTTAAAAGTCTTAAGTGGAGAAATAAAATTATTGGATTTTTTAAAGAGTTTGGATTCAGTATGGATGATGAATTTGTGAGAGGTAATAGTTGGATGTGGGAAAACGAGGTAGGCGTGCGTTTCCTTAACTTTAATGTGCATCTGAATCTCCTGCTGATCTTATAATGTGGAGTCTGATTCAGCAGATCTGGAATTGGCCAGAGATTCAATGTTTCTATCAGGCTAATGCTGCTGGTACATGGACTATACTTTGAGTAGCAAGTATTTTAGGAGACTCTTCAGTGTTCTAGATGAGAGAAGATGGTGATTAAGAGAATGGACTCTAGAGAGCAGAAGACCAGGATTCTAATCTTAGTTTTATCACTTATTTGCGATGTGACTCTGAGGAAAGTGACCTAAACTCTTTGAGCCTCAACTTCCTTATTTGTGAAATGGGGGTAATAATTTCTATTGCTTTAATCATGTTTTAAATTTTCAGTGAGGTCACCCCTGGAAAGGGTTATTGTGCCTAATACAATAGTTGGCACTCAATAAATGGTAGGTTTGATTTTACTCTTATGGTTATTAGTAAAAATCACAATATTATGCACCCTGCTCCACATTTCCTTGTTTATCATGTTTTGAATACTAGGTGGAATATATTATCTTTAATTTTACTGTTTTTGCTTCTGTCTCACATGTGAAGTGCTGAACTTCTTCAATCCTTTGTAAAAATTTGAGCATTATGGGCAAATAGATATGTTTTTCCCAGCAATTGAGTCTCTCTAAATTTGAAGGAAAAAGTCTGGGATCCTTAAAGTACCGTCTTATGTCTGATTGACAGGAATTTGAGGCACCTTGCCTTGTCTTATAAATTTATTTAGCCCAATTATAGTGCCTCCTTTTTTACCTAATTTTAATCTGTTTGTATTGCTCTCCAACTAGAGATTCTCAGGCCTTGCTGAAAGTTAGAATATATATATTGTATTTAGGAATATATTCCTAAAGAGCCTACCAAAATGTATATATACATATACACATATATATAATTAGCTATTATGTATATTTTATATACATAAATATATATATAATGAAATCTGCAGTTTTATTTATTGCTTTCCAAATTAGATTCCTTTTATGTATGTATGTATGTATGTATGTACCTATTTATTTATTTATTTATTCATATTGTCTTATTGTTGTGGGTAGGACTTCCAATAATTTCTTGAATGAAACTGGTGAGAGTGGGTATCTTTGTCATGTTCCTGATTTTAGAGGAAATGCTTTCAGCTTTTCACCATTGAGTATGATGTTGGCTGTAGGCTTGTCATATATGGCCTTTATTATTTTGAGGTATGTTCCCTCTATTCTCATTTTGTTGAGAGTTTTGGCCGTAAATGGATGTTGAATTTTGTCAAAAAGTTTTTCACAAGCTTGTGATAATCATATGACTTTTATTCTTCAATTTATTAATATGGTGTATCACACCGATTGAATTGTGAATGTTAAACTACCCTTGCATCGCTGGGAAAAACCCCTCTTGATCATAGCGTATGATCCTTTTGTCATATTATTCAATTCAATTTTTTAATATTTTGTTGAGAATTTTTGCATCTGTGTTCGTCAGTGGTATTGGACTGTAGTTTTCTTCCTTCTCTTTTTCTTTCTTTCTTCCTTCCTTCCTTTCTTTCTTCCTTCCTTCCTTCCTTCCTTCCTTTCTTTCTTTCTTTTTCTTTCTTTCATGATTTCTTTGTCTGATTTTGGTATCAGGGTGATGCTGGCCTTATAGAACAAGTTCAGAAGTATTCCATCCTCTTCAATCTTGGAATAGTTTGAGAAGGTTAGGTGTTAACTCTTCTTTAAATGTTTGGTAGAATTCAACTTTAAAGCTATCTGGTCTTGAAATTTTGTTTGTTGGTAGTGGTTTTTTTTTTAAATTACTGATTCAATTATTTGCTGTTTTCATATTTTCTATTTTTCCCTGGTTTGGTCTTGGGAGATTATATTTTTCTAGGAATTTATCCATTTCTTCTAGTTACCCATTTTATTAGTGTATAATTGCTCATAGCAATCTCTTATCCTTTGTATTTCTGTGGTGTTGGCTGTAACTGATTTTAGTTGAGCCCTCTCTCTTTTTGTCTTGACGAGTCTGGCTAAAGGTTTATCAATTTTGTTTATCTTTTCAAAGAATCAGCTCTCAGTTTCATTGATCTTTTCTATTGTTTTTTTTTTTTTTTTTATTATTATTTTATTTTATTTTTTTGGGGGGTACACCAGGTTCAATCAACTGTTTTTATACACATATCCCCATATTCCCTCCCTTCCTTGACGCCCCCCCCTCGATTCCCCCCCACCCTCCCTGCCCCAGTCCTCTAAGGCATCTTCCATCCTCCAGTTGGACTCCCTTTGTTATACAACAACTTCCCACTGACTATTTTACAGTTGGTAGTATATATATGTCTGTACTACTCTCCCGCTTCTTCTCAGTTTCCCCTTCACCCCCCGCCCCCTCCCATACCTCGAGTTCTCCAGTCCATTCCCTGTATCTGCTTCCCTGTTCTTGTCACTGAGTTCATCAGTACCATTTTTAGATTCCATATATGTGAGTTAGCATACAATATTTGTCTTTCTCTTTCTGACTTACTTCACTCTGTATGACAGATTGTAGTTCTATCCACCTCATTACATATAGCTCCATCTCATCCCTTTTTATAGCTGAGTAATATTCCATTGTATATATATGCCACATCTTCTGTATCCATTCATTTGTTGATGGGCATTTAGGTTGCTTCCATGTCCTGGCTATTGTAAAGAGTGCTGCAATAAACATTATGGTACAAGTTTCTTTTGGGATTATGGTTTTCTTTGGGTATATGCCCAGGAGTGGGATTACTGGATCATATGGTAGTTCTATTTGTAGTTTTTTAAGGAACCTCCAAATTGTTTTCCATAGTGGCTGTACCAACTTACAGTCCCACCAACAGTGCAGGAGAGTTCCCTTTTCTCCACACCCTCTCCAACATTTGTTGTTTCCAGACTTTGTGATGATGGCCATTCTGATTGGTGTGAGGTGATACCTCATTGTGGCTTTGACTTGCATTTCTCTGATGATGAGTGATGTTGAGCATCTTTTCATGTGTTTGTTGGCCATCTGTATGTCTTCTTTGGAGAAATGTCTATTTAGGTCTTCTGCCCATTTGTGGATTGGGTTATTTGCTTTTTTGGTATGAAGCTGCATGAGCTGCTTGTATATTTTGGAGGTTAATCCTTTGTCCGTTGTTTCATAGGCAATTATTTTTTCCCATTCTGAGGGTTGCCTTTTAGTCTTGTTTATGGTTTCTTTTGCTGTGCAAAAGCTTTTAAGTTTCATGAGGTCCCATTCGTTTATTCTTGATTTTATTTCCATGATTCTAGGAGGTGGGTCAAAAAGGATGTTGCTTTGATGTATGTCAAAGAGTGTTCTGCCTATGTTTTCCTCTAGGAGTTTGATAGTGTTTGGCCTTATATGTAGGTCTTTAATCCATTTGGAGTTTATTTTTGTGTATGGTGTTAGGAAGTGTTCTAATTTCATTCTTTTACATGTTGCTGTCCAATTTTCCCAGCACCACTTATTGAAGAGGCTGTCTTTTTTCCATTGTATACTCGTGCCTCCTTTGTCAAAGATAAGGTGCCCATATGTGTTTGGGCTTACTTCTGAGTTCTCTATTCTGTTCCATTGATCTTCCTTTCTATTTTTGTGCCAGTACCATACTGTCTTGATCACTATGGCCTTGTAGTATAGTTTGAAGTCAGGAAGCCTGATTCCACCAACTCCATTTTTCCTTCTCAAGATTGCTTTGGCTATTCGGGGTCTTTTGCGTTTCCATACAAATCGTAAGATTTCTTGCTCTAGTTCTGTGAAAAATGCCATTGGTAATCTGATCGGGATTGCATTAAATCTGTAAATTGCTTTGGGTAGTACAGTCATTTTCACGATGTTGATTCTTCCAATCCAGGAACATGGTATATCCCTCCATCTGTTTATGTCATCTTTGATTTCTTTCATCAATGTCTTAAAGTTTTCTGCATACAGATCTTTTGCCTCCTTAGGCAGGTTTATTCCTAGGTATTTTATTCTTTTGGTTGCAATGGTGAATGGGAGAGTTTCCTTAATTTCTCTTTCTGCTCTTCCGTTGTTAGTGTATAGGAATGCAAGAGATTTCTGTGCATTAATTTTGTATCCTGCTACTTTACTAAACTCATCAGTGAGTGCTAGCAGTTTTCTGGTAGAGTCTTTAGGGTTTTCTATATATAGTATCATGTCATCTGCAAAGAGTGATAATTTTACTTCTTCTTTTCCAATTTGGATTCCTTTTATTTCTTTTTCTTCTCTGATTGCTGTGGCTAACACTTCCAAAACTATGTTGAATAACAGTGGTGAGAGTGGACACCCTTGTCTTGTTCCTGTTCTTAGAGGGAATTCTTCCAGTTTTTCCCCATTGAGAACAATGTTGGCTTTTGGTTTGTCATATATGGCTTTTATGATGTTGAGGTAATTTCCTTCTATGCCCATTTTCTGGAGAGCTTTTATCATAAATGGATGTTGAACTTTGTCAAAAGCTTTTTCTGCATCTATTGAAATGATCATATGGTTTTTATCCTTCAATTTGTTGATATGATGTATCACGTTGATTGATTTGCGTGTATTGAAGAATCCTTGCATCCCAGGGATAAACCCCACTTGATCGTGGTGTATGATTTTTTTAATGTGCTGTTGCAGTCTGTTAGCTAGTATTTTGTTGAGGATTTTTGCATCTATATTCATCAGTGATATTGGTCTGTAGTTTTCTTTTTTTGTGACATCTTTGCCTGGTTTTGGTATCAGGGTGATGGTAGCCTCATAGAATGAGTTTGGGAGTGCTCCGCCTTCTGCAATATTTTGGAAGAGTTTGAGAAGGATAGGTGTTAACTCTTCTCGAAATGTTTGATAGAATTCGCCTGTGAATCCATCTGGTCCTGGGCTTTTGTGTGTTGGGAGATTTTTAATCACTGCCTCAATTTCTGTACTTGTGATTGGTCTGTTCATGGTTTCTATTTCTTCCTGGTTCAGTCTTGGAAGATTGTATTTTTCTAAGAATGTATCCATTTCTTCCAGGTTATCCAATTGATTGGCATATAGTTGCTTGTAGTAGTCTCTCATGATGTTTTGTATTTCTGAGGTGTCCGTTGTTACTTCTCCTTTTTCATTTCTAATTCTGTTGATTTGCATCTTCTCCCTTTTTTTCTTGATGAGTCTGGCTAATGGTTTATCAATTTTGTTAATCTTCTCAAAGAACCAGCTTTTAGTTTTATTTATTTTTCTTATGGTTTCTTTCCTTTCTTTTTCATTTATTTCTGCTCTGATCTTTACGATTTCTTTCCTTCTGCTCACTTTGGGGTTTCTTTGTTCTTCTTTCTCTAGTTGTTTGAGGTGTAAGGTTAGGTTGTTTATTCGATCATTTTCTTGTTTCTTAAGGTAGGACTGTATTGCTATAAACTTCCCTCTTAGAACTGCTTTTGCTGCGTCCCATAGGTTTTGGGTTGTTGTGTTTTCGTTGTCATTTGTTTCTAGATACTTTTTGATTTCCTCTTTGATTTCTGTAGTGATTCCTTGGTTGTTTAATAGTGAATTGTTTAGCCTCCATGTGTTTGTATTTTTTGCAGTTTTTTTCCTGTAATTGATATCTAGTCTCATGGCGTTGTGGTCTGAGAAGATGCTTGATATGATTTCAATTTTCTTGAATTTGCTGAGGTTTGATTTGTGACCCAAGATGTGATCTATCCTGGAAAATGTTCCGTGTGCACTTGAGAAGAAAGTGTAGTCTGTCGTTTTTGGATAGAATGTCCTATAAATATCAATGAAGTCGAGATGGTCTAATGTGTCATTTAAAGCTTGTGTGTCTTTATTTATTTTCTGTTTGGATGATCTGTCCATTGATGTAAGTGGGGTGTTCAAGTCTCCCACTATAATTGTGTTCCTGTCGATGTCCCCTTTTATAGCTGTTAGCATTTGCCTTATGTATTGAGGTGCTCCTATATTGGGGGCATAGATATTTACCATTGTGATATGTTCTTCTTGGATGGATCCCTTGATCATTATGTAGTGCCCTTCCTTGTCTCTTTTAATAGTCTTTACTTTCAAGTCTAATTTGTCTGATATGAGTATTGCTACTCCAGCTTTCTTTTGACTTCCATTTGCATGGAATATCTTTTTCCATCCCTTCACTTTCAGTCTATATGTATCCCTTGGTCTGAAGTGGGTTTCTTGTAGGCAGCATATAGAAGGGTCTTGTTTTTGTATCCATTCAGCCAGTCTGTGTCTTTTGGTTGGAGCATTTAATCCATTTACATTTAAAGTGATTATTGACATGTGTGTTCCAATTACCATTTTCTTAATTGTTTTGGGTTTGTATTTGTAGGTGTTTTCCTTTTCTTGTGTTTCCTACTTAGAGAAGTTCCTTTAGCACTTGTTGTAAGGCTGGTTTGGTGGTGCTGAATTCTCTTAACTTTTGCTTGTCTGGAAAGCTTTTGATTTCTCCCTCAAATCTGAATGAGATTCTTGCTGGGTAAAGTATTCTTGGCTGTAGGTTTCTCTCTTTCAGGACTTTCAGTATATCCTGCCATTCCCTTCTGGCCTGCAGAGTTTCTGTAGAAAGGTCAGCTGTTATCCTGATGGGTTTTCCCTTATATGTTGTTTGTTGCTTTTCTCTTGCTGCTTTTAATATTTTTTCTTTGTGTTGAATTGTCGTTAGTTTGATTAATATGTGTCTTGGTGTATTTCTCCTTGGGTTTATTCTGTATGGGACTCTCTGTGCTTCTTGGACTTGGTTCATTATTTCCTTTCCCATGTTGGGGAAGTTTTCCACTAGAACCTCTTCAAATATTTTCTCAGACCCTTTCTTGTTTTCTTCTTCTTCTGGGATGCCTATAATTCGAATGTTGGTACGTTTAAGGTTATCACTGAGGTCTCTGAGGCTGTCTTCTAGTCTTTTTATTTTTTTATCTTTTTCCTGCTCTGTGGCGTTTATTTCTTCCATTCTATCTTCCAACTCACTTATTCGTTCTTCTGCCTCAATCATTCTGCTGGTTAGAGCATCTAGAGTATTTTTAATTTCAGTTATTTTGTTATCCATTGCTGTTTGTTTTTCTGAGTTCTTATGAACTGTTTCTTGTACTTTCTCTAATTTGTTATCGAGATTTTGTATCATTTTGACTATCATTACTCTAAATTCTTTTTCAGGCATTTTTCCTATTTCCTCCTCATTTATTTGGTCTTGTGGGTTTTTTTCCTGCTCCTTTGCCTGCATGGTGTTTCTTTGTTTCCTCATGGTTGTCCAAGCTTTTGGGGTTGCTTGTCCTGGTGATAGAGGTGTTTATAGAAGACTGTCCAAGCCTCAGACTAATGTCCAAGTATTGGATTAGACGAATATTCAGTCTAGGAAACACATACATGTATAAGACACACAATTATTGAATCCGTTAGGACATAAGGCTCTAGAAAGACCTGACAGAACCCCAGTGTGCTATCAGATATTCAGAGAGAAACCCAGCAGAAATTGACAACTGAAACAGAACAAATCAGAGACAGAAGCAAAAGCAAACAAACAACAAATAACACCCTACACATACAAACATCAATCCAGGGAGATTTTGTAAGCTAGGATCAAATATAGAAATGAGCTGGAGTACCACCAGAGAGAATGGAGATTCTCAGAATGTAATTAGACAACTGTACTAAGAACTAAGATAAAGACAAAAGCCTAATATTAATACCAAGGCAGTGCATCATCTGGAGAATAGAGCAAGGAATCTGAGCAGACCGATAGTGTTGCTTATAAATATGTTAAGATAAAATACACTTAAAATGGCTGGAAGAAAGGGGAACAGAAGAGCGTAATGTGGTTGGAAATATGCAAAGAAAAAGAAAGGAATAGAAGTGTATAAAAGAAAGGGATGAAAGGAAAGTATGAAAGATATTTTGTCCGTACTACCAAAAACTTAGCTAGATATAGAAGTATTTTAAAAGGCAAAAAAAAAAAAAAAAAAAAAGAGTAAAAAATATCCTTATAAAATTATGTTGTAAAACTTGTAGATCCCTTAGGGCTAAGATCGTATTTAATAAATCAAAAAAAAAAAAAAAAAAGAGAAAGAAAAAAAAAAAAAATCCAGAACTGATCCCCGAATGGACCAGTTCAATAGGTCTTGATACTACTATTTCTGTTTCCTTAGCGTCTCAGCTGTAAGTGTCCTTTTCCTTGCCTTGGGTTTTTTTTTTTGCGTTATTCTGTGACCAGCAGAGGTTCCTTTATTGTTCGTTTGTAAGCCTCGGTGTGTGGGGAGGGAGAGGGTGCAATAGTGGCTCCTTCTCCTGGGAGGGAGTGAGCAGTGTGGCGCACTGTTGCTTCAGTCAGGCTTGGAGGTGCCTGTTGCAGAGGGCGCTGGTGGCTCAGGCGTACACAGAAAGTCTTAGAGTTGGGCCTCTCTCGGGGTTTTTTCTTTTTGATGCTGGTTTTTTTTTTTTTTTTCTCTCGGCAGCCTCCCTGCTGCTGGCGTTGCAAGGAGTTTTAATCTAGCCCCGCCCGAGCGCCTGAGGGTGCTTGTTATCCCTGAGCGCCTTATGTGGCCCCGCAGGGCGTCTCTCCGCTGCCTGTTGCAGAGGCGCAGAAAGAGAGAGAGAGGCTATGCGTGCGGCTCCTCCCCCCCGCCCGGGAGCCTGCAGCCTCCAGCCGCCATCATGGCCGGGCAGCTTTCAGGGATCAGCACTCCTCTCCGCGGACCTCCTCCCTCCTGTCCTCTCGGTCCGTCACCCTACCGGCAACAATGTTTCTCCCCCTGAACCAGCTCTCCGGTTCCCACGCTCCCGCTCCTGGACCCTCCGTTCAGCCGCGGATCGATGTCTCGGTCCGGGAACGCTGAGCTGCGCTGCGGACCCTCCGTATGTTTCTCACTCCCTCCCGTCTGCCACAGCTCCGCCGCTTCACCCTCTTTGAGCCCTCGTAGATGCCTCCCTACCGGCTATGTCAGGTTCTCCGCAGCCCTTTCCGGTGTCCGAGGCCGTCTGCTGGTGTTCAGCTGGTTCTCTGTGGGAATGACTGTGTCCTTCCGTGCATTCCCAATGCATCTGTGGAGAGGGATGCACTCCACGTCTCTCTACTTCGCCGCCATCTTTTTCTCCTCTTTTCTATTGTTATAGTTAGGCTCTATTTCATTTATTTTTTGCTCTGATCTTTATTATTTCTTTTCTTTTTTTTCTTCTACTAACTTTGGGTTTTGCGTGTTTTTTTTTTTTTTGTAATTCCTTTAGGTTAGATAGTTTATGTCAGATTTTTCATTTAGTGTTTTGACATCATATTTTGCATCTTTCTTGTTTTGTGTATCCCTTAACTACTTACTGTGGAAATAGATGATTTGAGGTCTTTTAATCTTCATACTAGCTTTATAAGCTGGATGTGTAACTTCACCAATCAGATTTTCTTTTCATTATTTTCATATTTCTAGTTGTAGCCTTTTCTTTTCCACTTAGAGAAGCTGGTTTAGTGGTGGTGAACTCTTTTAGCTTTTGCTTGTCTGGAAAATTCTTTCTTTAAAATTACTTCAATCACTGGTAAGTGTTTATTGAGTGCATATTATGTGTAGGACATTGTGTTGGGGCTTGAAATAATGGTGCTAAGCTTGGGGATAATTATTGCTGTAGCAGGGAGATTAGCTCCCTAGTATCGTTTTAAAAATTGAAGTATAGTTGGGAATTCACTGGCAGTCCAGTGGTTAGGACTCTGTGCTTTCACTGCTGTGGCCTGGGTTCAGTCCCTGGTCAGGGAAGTAAGATCCTGCAGGCTGAGTGGGGCGGCCAAAAGAAAAAAATCAACATCGTGAATAGTTGATTTAGGATGTTGTGTTAGCTGCAAGTGTACAACAAAGTGATTGAGTTACATATATATTCATATGTATATATTCAGATTCTTTTCCATTACAGGTTATTACAAGATATTGAATATAGTTCCCTGTGCTATACAGTAGGACCTTGTTGTTTATGTACAGTAGTGTGTATCTGTTAATCCCAAACTCCTAATTTATCCCTTCCCCCCACCTTTCCCCCTCGGTAACCATAAGTTTGTTCTCTAAGTCTGTGAGTCTGTATCTGTCCTGTAAATAAGTATATTTCTATCATTTTTTTAGATTCTACATATAAATGATATAATATGACTTACTTCACTTACTTACTGACTTACTTCACTTAATATGATAATCTCTAGGTTGCTCCTTGAAGGGAACCTCAATAATTGTGATTATCCTCCCATTTGTGGTTTGCCCACCTGGGAATGTGGGTCTGGACTGAACCACATCGCCACCCCTCCTGCCCATCTTGTTGTCACTGCTTCTTTACTATCTTTAAGTTGTGGAAAATCTTTTCTGCTAGTCTGCAGGTTGTTCACATAGGTAGTTGCTCTGTAAGTAGTTGTAATTTTATGTGCCCAAAGGGGGAGGTGAGCTCAGGGCCTTCCTACACTGCCACCTTGGCCACAGCCCTGGATATTTATATTTAGAGCTTTATATCCAGTTTCCAGGAGCATTCTTGGCCTGAATTTGTATTACCCTATAACTTAATTGCCTTTTTCATCATTTCCTAAGCTTCTCACTAGGAGGTCATTTCACAATGTAGTAGTTTTATTTTTCTACTGTGTTGACTTAATAGAAAAAAAGAAAGAGTGGGGAAAGCATTTTTGCTGGAGAGTTTAATACAGTTTAAAAATTATGTATTTGGGGGAAATTTGCATGTATGCCAAGGTTTTCTTGTAACAATAAATAAGTAGGCATAGAAAAAATTGAGAAACTGTTAAGAGGTTCACGAGAGGCACTCATTGACAATATTCTGGAACTTAAAGACTCTTTCTGAATCTTTTTATGTGTTTATTAGTGTTCCTTATTATGAATTCACCTCTTTTTATTAACAATCAGGTTTCCATTAAAATTTGGTGTATTTTGCAGTCTCTCAGGCTTACAGCTATTGGAGCTAAAACCCATCATAGATAATGTGGAAGTATCAGTGGTTCCTCATGAGGTTTAATGCATGCATATTTTAGTTGAGCACAGGCTGGAGGAGAGTATGGTCTGCAGTCATTTAATCACTGAAGTTTGTAGAATGTGATACAAACAAAATTTTTATTTTTTGCAAGACTTGAAGTCTCCTTTGTATGTCTTCAGTTTTGAGAAAATAAAAAAACAAAACTCACTGCTGTCTCCACATTAACTGCAGGACAGTATGTGCTTGGTTGTGCCAGGAGATGCTTGAGTGACGCTGAGAAGCTGGAGTCTGTGTAAGCGCTTGGAGCCCTGAGGACAGGCAGAGGAAGTGGCTAGAACCTGCTGGAATAAGGCTGTTTCTCTCAACCCTGAAGCACTGGCAGTCTCTGTCCGACCTCTCCCAGGAATGAGCCTAGTGAAGTGATCTGCAGGAGAGCTGGGAAAAGCGTGCGAGAGAGAGAGAGGGAGAGAGAGAGAGGTAGAAACAAGTGCAGAGGGTGTGGAAGAGGTATAACAACAAGAAGATGGGAAGGTGGTTGGGTGGAGGGGAAGGGAAGATTTTTGTTTGTTTGTTTGTTTGTTTTTTGTTTCACAAATCTGTATGTGAATAAGTGCCCTCTAAAGTTGTGCTAGACACAGCTCGCATGGATCTACACACAGAGAGGCCTGATTAATGGGAGGTACTGATAACTCTGTAAATGGGAAGTGATACTGGGGATACAAAAACAACAGGTGGCCGCTGCAGTTTGAAATCCCAGTTGCTGGGTTCTGCCAGCTGAGGGGGTAAAAGCAAGGCCAGGAAGCTTCAGCAGCCAGTGGCCACAGATAAAGCTGCAGCTGAGGCCTACTCTTGGCCCCTCTATGCAGAACAGAAAGCTTCCTGTAAGCTACCACTTCCTCTAGTCTCTTGAACTTCCACAAGGCAACAGACCAAGGTCTCCCTGGCCCAGAAGAATTAGCTGTGTTTGGCTTCCTAGTGCAGATGAAACAGCTGGGTCCAACACCTAGGGCCTTCCTGGAATTATATGCAAGGGTGGTTTGGCCAGAGGTTCTGCCCTTCTAGCCAGCTCCCAGGTGATACAGATGTGAAACGTGTCACACTTGGAATAGCAAGGTTCTAATTCTTTATGGCTTCTACCATGCTGCCATTCTTTTCTTTCCTTCTTTTTTTTTTTTTTTTGTTGAAACATAGTTGATTTACAATGTTGTGTTAATTTCTGCTGTACCGCAGTGATTCAGTTATATATATATATTACTGAATATATTACATATATATTCTTTTAAAAAATATTCTTTTCCATTATGGTTTATCATAGAATATTGAATATAGTTCCCTGTGCTATACAGTAGGACCTTGTTGTTTATCCATTCTATACATAATAGTTTGCATCTGCTAACCCCAAACTCCCACTCCACTCCTCTCCCACCCGCTCCACTTTGGCAACCATAGGTCTGTTTTATATGACTCTGTTTCTGTTTTGTAGATAGGTTCATTTGTGTCATATTTTAGATTCCACATGTAAGTGGTATCGTATGTATTTGTCTTTCTCTTTCTGATTTACTTCACTTAGTGTGATAATCTCTAGTTCCATCCATGTTGCCGCAAGTGGCATTATTTCATTCTTTTTTATGGCTGAGTAGTATTCCATTGTTTGTATGTACCATGTCTTCTTTATCTTTTCATTTGTTGTTGGACATTTAGGCTGTTTCCCTGTTTTGGCTATTGTGAATAGTGCTGCTATGAACAAAGGGGTACATGTATCTTTTTGAATTGTATTTTTGTCTGGATTTATGCCCAGGAGTGGGATTGCTGGATCATATGATGACTCTATGTTTAGCTTTTTAAGGACCCTCCATACTGTTCTCCACAGTGGCCACACATATTTACATTCCCACCAACAGTGTAGGAGGGTTCCCTTTCCTCCACACCCTCTCCAGCATTTATTGTTGGTAGACTTTTTGATGATGTCCGTTCTGACTGATGTGAGGTGATACCTCATTATACTTTTGATTTTGTATTTCTCTAATAATTAGCAATGTTGAGCATCTTTTCATGTGCCTGTTGGCCATCTGTATGTGTCTTCTCTGGAGAAATGTCCTCACACTTTTTTTAAAGCTTTTATTTCATGTCTAATTTTTGATCAATGCCTTTCTTCCCTCTCAACTGTAAGCTCTATGAAGGCAGGAATAGTGGCTATTTTGCTGTCTCCTGAGCACGTGTACCATGGGTGGGGTAAGTGGTCCACGTCAGGTCCCTAACTTAGAACTCAGTGTTGCACTTTGGACTTTACCACACTACTTCCTGGGCCATCCTCTATTACTCCTCTGGTTAGCGGAGTCCTGGTTGCATGGGGAGTGTAGGTAAGTGAAATCTACATAAGTCTCAGATCTCAACCCCTCTTAACATTTCTCTGAACATGTACAGCAATCCATTTCATCTCCTTATTGGAGGTAATGCCTTGTTTATTGCGTTAATATTGTCTGTTTTCCCTCTCGAGAAAGTTTGCTCCCCGAGGGCAGGGGCCTCGTTGGTCCTATCCCCAGGCCTGTGATAGGGACAGAATGAATTTTGTCTCCTCATTACATCAAGATCAGAAAGTCTAGGTCATCCTGAAGCTGCTTCTCCATGCAGTGGATCATTAATGTTGTACAAATAACAGGAATTTTTGAATGCTGGGGAGTCAAGAAGGGGCTCATAGGGAGGGAGTATGGAGAGGAGCCTAAGCACTGACTGTTTAGTGCTCTGAGCACTGACTGCTGGTTTGCTTCTCATTAGCTGTGTAATCGTGAGCAAAGTACTCAACCTCTCTGTGTCTTATTTTTCTGTAAAACAAAGATGATGATACTACTTAACTCTTAGAGTTGTTGTGAAGATTTAGTGAGACTGTTGATGTAAAGCATGCCTGGCACAGTGCCTGATGCATAATCAGCACTCAATAAATATTACCTGCGGTCAGTGTCATTACACCTGGAATGTTGCTCTGTCTACTTGCTGGCAAGTAGTTATACATACATGCCAGTTTTCACTTTGAAGATCATAGCTAGATCTTTCTCATAGTATTGTGTTCTTTGGGGAAATCTCATATTTGGCCATGACATAAATGTAGAGGCTAGCAGTTCTGGCCATATGAAGTTTACTGAAAATGTTTGTGAACAGCCAGGATTCAGCACAAAAAAATAAATGCTGGTTGATGTTAAATACAAAGAAATATAAGTCAGAAAACAAACACATCTACCATACTGGAATATTTGTCTTCTTGTAAACACTTAAGATTCTCATTAGTCCAACATCAGAAAAGTGATAAATATTAATATTTGTCATCAAATGAAAGCTTACAAATCAAAGCAAACAACTGTTGTGTTTCAAGGATTACATAATACTGAATGAATTTTAATTCAACACCTCCAAAACTCTATTTTTAAGATTTCTGTATAAGACAGTTTAATTATTTTTATCCAGTACACAAACTAGGAAAGATGTGCATTTAGTCAGAAGAGATTCAGGGAGTTGCTGATTCAAAGACCTGGGCTATGTTGTATTTTGTGTCTGTAGAAGAGACCCACATGTGCCTGAGCCACCCTCCTCCTCCATTGATCTCCATCTATTTTAGGAGAGTCATATTGGAAATCGGCTCTGGGTAGATTATGAAAGGACACTGGGTGCTTCCTGCCTTTGCTGTGGCTTCTTTCCCCAAGTTTCTCTACTCTTCCGAGTTCTGACTATGCCAGGAAGCATGTACAGCATCCCCCCAGGGTCAGGAGGGAGCAGAGGAAGAGAGGACAGGCTGGTGCCATCACCCTGCAGCTGTCAGGCTCTCCCTTCCTGCTAGCAGTGTCTGAGATGGCTGACTCAACATGAGAGGGCCTCACCATGTTTCCACAAAAACACAGTCATGATGGGAGTCAGGAGACCTGGGTTTTAGTTCTGGCTCTTTCACTGCCTTATGCAAGTCCTGTCCTCTCTCTGAGCTTCCCTTTCCACATTTGTCAAGTGAGGGACTTGGATCTGATAATTCTGAAATCCTGTGTTCTCCAACATGCTATGACCAGGTGGAGAGCTTCAGGGATCTAATAAGCCTTTCCCCTACCCTCTCTGCACAAGGGCATTTGCCTGGCAAGGCAGGCTTCAGGGCCAGACAGACCTATATCATGCCTTAGCTAATTTGCTTAAGTACTCAGTTTTCTCATCCACGGTGGGAATAGTATAAGGTTATTGTAACACAAGAGATGTTGTTTGGAAAGCATCCAGTGGTGTTTGACACATCACAGGGATTTAATGATGCTGTTTTGTTATTATTATTACGTTATTAGTTTGTTTCTGTTATATATTATGTTTATATCTTGATTCAGCACTTTTTTATCTCTTTGTGATTGTTTCCTTTTCTAAAAAATGGAGATAATAAGAGAATCTACCTCATTGGTTAATTGTGAGGATTAAATGAGATGATACATGAAAGTACATGGGATTCTTCCTGGTATAGGGTAAGCACCAAACGCATACTAGCAATGATTGTAGCTATCACTTTTAAAAAATTAGTCACAATACCTTAAATAAAGTAAAGAACTAGATAAGACAAGGTGAATGGAATAGTTACCATCTCTAACACCCATGCTGAAGCAGGTTTCCCAGTTGTCTAAAAGACCTAACATTTTCCCTAAGCATCTCATTTATCATAGGGAACAGTAAATAAATAATGTCAAATCTATACTTGACAGTCAAGTATCTGTATCCAGCATGAGTTCTTAAACCTGGAAGCTGGAGTCTCTTTAGCATCAAATGTTCCGTATATCTACATAGGAAACAAAAACACTAACTGGAAAAGATATCTGCATCCTCATGTTCATAGCAGCATTATTTATAATCGCTAAGACATGGAAACGACCTAAGTGTCCATTGATGAATGAGTGGATAAAGAAATTTTGGTATTTATACATACAGTGCAGTATTTCAGGCATAAAAAAATGAGGAAATTCTACCATTTGTGAAAACATCGATGGACCTCGAAGGCATTGTACTAAGTGAAATAAGTCAGAGAAAGATACATACGGTATGATCTCACTTATATGTGGAATGTAAAAAAAAAAAAAAGCAACTCCCCCCCTCCCCCACAAACCTACACCAAACTCATAGGAAAGATCAATCAGATTTGTGGTTATCAAAAGGTACAGACTTCAATTATATGATAAGTGTTAGGGTTATAATGTACACCATGATGATTACAGTTAGCACAGCTGTATGATATATGGGAAAGTTGTTAAGAGAGTAGATACTAAGGGTTCTTATCACAAGGAGAAATTTGTTTTTCTTTTCCTTTTATTGTATCTTTATGAGGTGATGGATGTTAACTAAACCTATTTATGGTCATCATTTCACAATATATGTAAATCAAACCATCACCTTAAATTTATACAGTGGTGTATGTCAATTATTTTCCAATAAAACTGGGGAAAATGTGATATATCTACAGTGGAGAAATGAAAAAATAGAAGACAACTAAAATAGTGGAACAGATACTTCTGGGGATGACAACTGGAAAGTAGGAAGAAATGAGGCAAGAGATTTTTTTTTCCTATGTGTTGCCGTTTGATTTAAACTATTATATATTTTACTGTATAATAAATAAAATTTACTTTGCTAAAAGTAAAAAAGAAAAAAAAAAGAATCTAACGTTCCAGGTCTGTGATGTATCTCCACATATGGAAGAGATACATTAGTTAGAAGAGACCTAGTTAGAAGAGACCTTACTTTTTATCAGGCTCTAAACTAAGACCCTTTTGGGGATTCTCTCATTTCATCCTCACAGCAACTCTAGGGGGTAGGTACTCTTATCATCCCTATTTACAGATGAGAAAACTGAAACACAGAGAGGTTAAGTATGTATTTAAGGACACCCAGTTGGCAAGTGGTGGTGGGAGAGAGTTTAAGCTCTACTAGCTGATGTCCTCAGCTGGTCAAGAAGTCAAACATGGTTTTTGGCTACTCCTTCTGTATTAATGAAGTCTGATGGATCAAGACAAGGATGTAAATGGGCTTGCTTTCATTCCTATTTTTTCCAAGATCATTCCATTTCATGTAAGGGGGTGAATTTCAATATGGAATAGACTTATTTAAGGAAACATCAATATTTTTCTCAAATTGGCAGCATCAAAACTATATTTATGGAATTAAAACATAGTGCATTTATATAATGCAAATTCACTGGGAAACAAAATTTCTTTATGTTTTCCTCTAGCTTAACTTGCAGCTGTTGGCATCAGTCTATTTTTAAAACACAAAAATAAATTGTTTCTTGTTAACTCCATTGAATCCGCAGGCAGATACTAGACAGAGTTGCTGTTGATGAGGCCAACGTCTTGGTTAGAGGGCCCAGATTATTCTATGAGAAGGTGCTATTTGGAAAAAAAATAAAAAGCTTTTTTATTTTTTTTAGTTCTCATTCCCTTTATGTATGTATGTATGTATGTATTTTTTATTTTTAAAGCTCTTTATTGGAATATAATTGCTTTATACTCCTGTACCAGCTTTTGAGGTACACCAAAGTCAATCAGCTGTATTTATACATATATCCCCATATCCCCTCCCTCCCGCGACTGCCCCCCACCCTCCCCGTCCCAGCCCTCTAAGGCATCACCCATCATCAAGTTGATCTCCCTTTGTTATACAGCAACTTCCCACTAGCTATCTAGTTTACAGTTGGTAGTGTATATATGTCTCTGCTACTCTCTCACTTCGTCACAGCTTCCCCTTCGGCCCCTGCCCCGACAACCCCGTGTAGGTACCAACTGCATAAGAAAACCAATCCATTTTAGAAAATAAAAGACAAAAATGCTCAGAAAGTAAAGTAACATTGGCATTTCATTCACTCATGATAGCACTATCAATATGTCAATGTACGCCCTTTCCATCTTTTTTTATTGCATGTGTATATTTGTTGGTTCTGTTAGCTCTCTGAATTGGGACCACACATATATAGTTTTGTTACCTGTTTTTTACTCATCAGTGTATTGTGGTGCGCATTTTCCCATGTCATTAATGATTGCAAAGCACCCTTACTATCAGAACATGCAACCCGTCCTAATTGTATACCATTAGGTTTCCCTCACCGCTACTGTGAAGACTATCTGCACATATGTGTAACTAAATCCACAGTTCTTTTCTTAGAATACATTCTCAGAAGTGGAAATGCTGGGTTATGTGGTAAGCTGTAGGAATAACTATCTAGTTTTTCCTCTCTGCAGACAGTGCTCCCCTGCGCACCTGGAATCCCCATTAACAGCTTCTCCTGGGCTCTGTTTCCCAGGAGCTTCAGAGAAGAGACTGTGGAGCAGGAAGCTGGTGGGGCAGTTAACGTCAGTTTTAGGTTCTACTCATGGATCAAAATAAACATGTTGGGTTGCTGGTACCAGCCTTAACATGTATTTTATGGTTTCATCTTTAACTCTGTCAGCTCAGAATGCTTTCAGCTGCAAGTAACAGAAAACTTGACTGATGGTGGCTTTAAAAAAGAGGGGATTGTTTTTCCCACATAATAAGTAATTTAGACATGTGGTGGGTGTGGCTTTAGTTCAGCAGCTGAGAGATGTGAAGGAGAGTGTGTCTACAGTGTTCTTGGCCTTTTCTTCATGGTCACAGGATGGCTGTGGCTGAAGCAGGCATCACGCTTGTGTGCAGGGAGTCAGGGAGGGGTGTGAGAACACAGATGAATGAGACATATTTTTGATCCTGGGAGTTGTTAGCTTGATTTTAAAAAGTGGTGCTTTTTTCCTCTTATTGTAGAAGTAATATAAGTTCATTATAGAAAATATATTTCACCCATAATCCTACCACCCAGAGGTAATCACTGCTCTCATTTTGGTGTTTATCCTTCTAGTTTAGTTATAAATGCACAAAAAAGTGGGATTTTAAATTTATGTACTGCCCCATAACTGACTCTTTAAATCAGCATCCATCTCACTGCCTAGCACCTGGTAGATGGTTTAAAGATTTTACTGGAAATTTAATAATTTAAAAAATACACTATGAATATTATTTTTTTGTATCTCTGAGTAGTCTTTACATTATATGTTTTATAGTATAATTTGACTGAATTATTTGACTGAATCTCTGTTACTTTACATGTCGATTTAAAAAAAATTAACTATGACAAATAATAATGCATTGAATATCTGTGTGTGTTTGTGTATGTGTGTGTGTACACAAATCTTATTTCCTTAGATAAATTCCTTTCAGAAGTGGAATCGCTAGTCCCAAGAAAATGCCAGTTTTACGGTCTTTGATTTATATCATCAAATTGCCCTCTTCAAATGTACCATTTTACTTACCACCAGCAATGTGAGTTGTTATAATCTTGTTTTAGTTTTTTATTTTTAATAGACATTTTTTGGAGTTGGTAGTATATTTGTCTGATTCAAAAATCAAAACAATGCAAAAGGCATAAAGTGAAGTTTTAATTCTGCTCCTGTCCCCATATTCTCATCTCTGCCCCGATTTCGCTTAGGGTAGCCACTTTTACTAGGTTTATTTGCATCTTTTCAGCATTTTTAATGCACACAGGCAAATATGTATATAGATTATTTCCCTTCCTTTCTTACACAAAAAATAGCACACAGTATACACTGTTCTGTATCTTGCTTTATTTGGTTTGACTGCTGTGTAATGTTCCATTATGTGAATATTCTGTAGTTTTATTTATCTATTCTCCTGTCTAGCTTTATTTGAAACCTGTGTCTTTTCAGTGAAATCAGGCCCAGGTGAACCATGTTATTCTGGCCCTGCAGCTACACTGCAAATAGGAGTAGGCAGCTATATCTTAATTTCCTAGACCTACTGCCTGGCTTGCTGCACGTTTTGACTTAGCCTCCCAGGGTGTAGTTGGCAGTGTCTGAAATATTCTGAATCCAAGAAGGGAGAGAATTGCACAGGTAGGTTTATCCTCTTTGAGGACCCACTGGCTTGTGCTTTTTCCCCTAGCTGCGATTGTGAGATATTTTCATGTTTTAGTTTGGGTAAAGAGTAACCCCTCCATTCTCATCCAAGGAATGGTGGCTCCCTTAGGAAATTATGCCTTATGTTACTTTTTAAGGAATTCATTGTCGCAGAGTGCCAGGTGTATTGTATGCTCCCTCAAGAGGCTCTGGGGAAGAGTCCTTCCTTGCCCCTTCCAGCTTCTGATGGCTCCAAGCATCCTTTGCCTTGTGGCTCCATAATACTTTACTTCACTTGGCCTGCTCTGTATCTTCTCCTCTTCTGTCTCGAGTCTCTATCTGCCTTTCTCTTATAAGGATGCTAGTCATTGTTCTTAGGGTCTGCCCAGATAATCCAGGGTGACCTCATATCAAGATTCTTAATTCCATCTGCAAAGACCCTTTTTCTGAGTAGGGTAACACTTGCAGGCTCCAGGGATTTGATGCAGACATATCTTTTGGGGGCCACCATTCAGCCCACTACAGGCATTGAGTCTAGCTCTCCAATTCCAGAATCTGTGCCCTGTCCTGCTAGACTATATCCTGTGAAGTGCCACAGAGAAAGTCTATTTTCTCTTCCACGTGGTAATAAAGGACTAAGGCTTATTTGCTCAGTGTTGTATCTTCATTGCCTTGCACAGTGCCTTGCACAGAGGAGGTGCACAATAAAATGAAATGGCTTTAATCACTGAATTTCCATAGAATTTATGAAGGCAGTTTTCACGTCTCTTATTGCTTTCCTCCAGGCTGAATATTCCCCAGGTACTTCAATTGTTCCTTACGTGAAGTTCAGAACCCCCACCATTCTGGTTGCTGCCCTGTAGGTGCTTTCTAATTTGGCCAGTCTTCTTCTTAATATGCCTTCCAGACTGAACTCTTGATAAGATTTAAGTGATGGGGTAGAATGGGACTATTAATGCTCATGGTTTGTACACTGTTTTTTTTAATTTATTTTTTTTATTTAAGCTCTTTATTGGAATATAATTGCTTTACAATGCTATGCCAATTTTTAAGGTACACCAAAATAAATCAGCTCTATTTATACACATATTCCCACCCTCCTGTGCCTCCCTCCCACCCTCCCTATCCTGGCCCTCTAAGTCATCACCCATCATCGAGCTTGTCTCCTTATGTTATGCAGGAACATCCCACGAGCTATCTATTTTACATTTGGTGGTGTATATATGTCAGAGCTACTCTCTCACTTCATCCCAGCTTCTCCATTGCCCCCCCCCCCCCCCGCCGCCAACTCTGTGTCCTCAGATCCGTTCTCTACATCTGCATCTTTATTCTTGCCCTGTCACAGGGTTCATCAGTACCATTTTTTTTTCTTTTTTTAGATTCCATATATATGAGTTAGCATATGGTATTTGTTTTTCTCTTTCTGACTTACTTTGCTCTGTATGACCGACTCTAGGTCTATCCACCTCATTACAAATAACTCCATTTCATTCTTTTTTTATGGCTGAGTAATATTCCATTGTATATATGTGCCACATCTTCTTTATCCATTCATCTGTTGATGGACATTTAGGTCACTTCCATGACCTGGCTATTGTAAATAGTGCTGCAATGAACATTATGGTACATGTTTCTTTTGGGATTATGGTTTTCTCTGGGTATATGCCCAGTAGTGGGATTGCTGGGTCATATGGTAGTCCTATTTTTAGTTTTTTAAGGAAACTCCAAATTGTTTTCTATAGTGGCTGTACCAGCTTACATTCCCACCAACAGTGCAGGAGAGTTCCCTTTTCTCCACACCCTCTCCAGCATTTATTGTTTTTAGTTTTTTTGATGATGGCCATTCTGACTGGTATGAGGTGATACCTCGTTGTGGCTTTGACTTGCATTTCTCTGATGATTAGTGATGTTGAGCATCTTTTCATGTGTTTGTTGGCCATCTGTATGTCTTCTTTGGAGAAATGTCTATTTAGGTCTTCCGCCCATTTGTGGATTGGGTTATTTGCTTTTTTGGTATTAAGCTGCATGAGCTGCTTGTATATTTTGGAGATTAATCCTTTTCCGTTGCTTCGTTGGCAAATATTTTCTCCCATTCTGAGGGTTGTCTTCTAGTCTTGTTTATGATTTCTTTTGCTGTGCAAAAGCTTTTAAGTTTCATGAGGTCCTATTTGTTTATTCTTGATTTTATTTCCATTATTCTAGGTGGTGGGTCAAAAAGGATCCTGCTTTAATTTATGTCATAGAGTGTACACTATATTTTTCAAAGTAGCTCTAGGTTGTATTTATTTTAGAGTAGCTGCTAAGGTCATTTCTGGTAATTAATACCTAAAGAAAAAAAAAAGAAAACTCTGCCATACTAGTAGCCCTACTTAGTCATTGAGTTTTAGGGCCAAATACAACCTCAGTTATGCTAATGCAAATTTTATTGATTTTGGAATCTGGGGATGGATTTTGAATTTGGAAACAAAATGGTCCAAACATCACATTCAGGGGTTTAGTAGAAAGGGCAAGCATACTCATAAATAAACTGTTTCTTCCCTCTATTCCATTTTTTTGAATCCATGGAAAAAAGTTATATGTTTTAAGAAACCTGAATGATGATCCAAAACAATTTTTTGCAAAAATGAATAAGGATTTTCATGACCAAATATTAGAGAAGAGAACCTTTTTCTTCTTAATTTCTACCTGTTGTGGCCTGAAGTTGGTAGAGTTTTTTTTTTTTTTTTAAATCACATTTACCAATTGCTTATGTTAATTTTCATGTACTTGTACCCTGAACAAATTTATGCTCTTGGTATTGTATGTGCTGCAAGTTTCACTGCTGTCAAAACATGTTTTTAAAAATAACCCATCGGTTTTAACCAGTACAGTCAAGACAAATTAGGTTTTTAAAAAAATAAAATCCACCTTAATATTTAGATCAGCAAGTTGTCATTATGAGTAACTTTTGCCTTTATGTGGTGAGATAGGACCGAGGCATACTAGAGGCATATTAATGCTTTAAATCTTTTTCTTTTAATCAATTAATTTTTTGAACAAGGGATTAAAACATGGGAAAGATAATAACTCCCAGGGGTGGACTCCATGGCTTCATTTACTCCATTATACCTTCTGCATCCTGAAGCCTGGTTTCTTTGAAAGGAGACCATATGCAGAGAAAGCCCTCTGCTTGGAACTCCTCCCCCTCACTCCTTATCTGGCTACTATTTTTACCTGAGGCTATAACTTAAATGTCTCTTCTACAAGGAAACTTAATCTGATGGATAAGAGTAGTAGTTCTCTTAAGCAGTTTTCGTTACATCAGTTTCAATTACCTTGCTAATATCTGTCTTTTACTCCAGACTGTAAACTCTATGAGGCAGGGCTGTGTCTGTTTTCAACACTCTCCCTTGATCAGTGTTTGGCCCATAGTAGATGCTTAGTTAATTTTTGTTGACTGGTCAGAGGCTGCAAAAGTCATTTAAGGGCTAATTTTAACAATCTTTATATTTCTGTGTGTGTGTGTGTGTGTGTGTGTGTGTGTACACTAAGCTAATAGCAATGAGCTCCTCTTTTCTTTTCTTTCTTTTTTTGGGGGGTGGGGTGGGTACCACTGCATGAAATTACTGAAGTAGAAAGAACAGTTGACATTCTGTTTTAAAGTGACCATGTATTTGACCCACTTCTTCTCTAGTAATGCCATCACGATTGTATCTCATTGCTGTGGGTTCTTGGAGGCTGACAGGCGGAACAAGTTGCTTGAGCTCACAGTCCTCATCTGTCATACAGAACAGCTTGCAGATTCTTATTATGTGAATGAAATATGGCGAGAGGGATATTTTTCTTCCTGGGCTATCAGGGTAATTGAAAGTAACCATATCAGGGCACAGGGGGAAAATGCAGGAAAATAGACTGCTTTTGTGAAGGGCAACTCATCGGCTCTCAGAACTGCAGGTATCAAGCCTCCCAGTGCAAAGGCTCGGAAAGTGTCTCCTGTTATCAAAAGGCCCGAGATCAACATTCCTTCAGTGAGGAAAATGCCTCGGTTCATGTTACCATCCCTCAGCTGCCTGATGAGATGCCACCACCACGGTGCCTTTGGAGGCGTATCCCACTGGACGCGGGACGCGGGCTTTGCGTGTTCTTCAGCCAGGGAAGGAGACTGTTTTAGTGTTCCAGATCAGTATAGTGAAGTAGAAAATTGGAAATGTGCTCTGAAAAATCATTATCCAGAGGAATTCTACTGTTCCTAAGTTTTGGATCAGAAGAAATAATAACACTTGACTGCTCTTCCAGTTTATATTTTACAAGCTTGGCCCTGGTGCAACAGAATATCAGATAATACTGTATCAGTGACACTTTGCCTTCTAAGTTGTTGGTCCTGTACACATAAATTGAGCTTTATAGAATAGTTTTAGTTCACAGGAAGGTTTTTTGCCTAACACTGGTCGGAAGTACTAATGTGGTGACGGAAAGCAAGGTACAGTTCAGCAGTCATTCAAGTCATGACTTTGTTATATTTTGAGATAGCTTTAAAATCACTTAGTCGAATAAAACTCTAAAGTACTGTAACTGCCAGGTTGCTTTATCTAATTTATGAAACAGAGGCAAAGGAATCAACAGTAACCCTCCACTTACCATTATTAGATTAGCTATTACTGAAACCGCAGAAAGTATATAACCCTTTACTTTGTGTTCACTTGAATTTGGTTATTAAGCTTTGATGGAACTTTCATTTAACCAAATGCCTTTGTTTACAACAATAAGCATGTTAAATCTTTTGTGTTCTGAATTTGATATGACCGTTTTAGTACATGCGTCCTGCAAAGGCATGTTAAAGTTACAAATTCTATTCATTTGTGTTCTGTCAAATGTTATCATTTAAATCCAGTTAGGGTCTTGTTTTTGTTTCTGACTTTAAGAAATTTATCTTTTTTGCTATTGGGTTTCTATTGAATATTTTTTCAAGAATATAACTAGGCATTAACAAACATGAAACTACTTCTCAGAGAAGCTTCATAAAAATTGATTTTTCAAAATTAAATAAGCATCTGGTGGGCTGAAAATGTTTTATACCTGATATTTAAAAGATATTTTGACTATTGCCAAAAGAAATCAATTCCTTCATGCTGTCTCTCTTGCGGATGCCATCATATACGACTGGGTTGTGCAGAGCACAGGCTCTGGAGGGAAGCAGGCTTGGATTTGCACCTCTCCTCTACCACTTACCTGCCGGTGACCTTGGACTTCACCTCTTAGGGAAATCCGTTAACTCTAATCTCCCTCTCCTCAGTGTGTAATTGAGTTTATAATAGTACCTGTCTCATAGTATTTGTTATACATGAGGGAATGCATGTAAAGAACTCCTAAACCTGATTGTTATTATAACTTCTGTTTGTGTGTCCATACTCTACATACATATTGTCGACTTGACTGAAAATTTGATTGCACATTTGGTTATAATAATGGAAATGCTGTTATCCTCTCAGGACTGAATGTTCTAGTATCATGACCATATCTACAAGTGATATGGAGCATAGTTGTCATTTTGGATCTATTCAGAGCCGTTGCTTGAAAACAAATCACCGTGAAGGTGGCAATTCCAATTCTGCGATTGGAACCAAATCCATATTCCAAAGAAGTCTTTACTTTTAAAATGGAACTATATTTTAGTTCTTTTAAATTGATGTAAAAGCTGAGATAAAGAATGTTTTAAATATGTGAAATATGTGAAATAGCCTTTCCAATAAGAAGGGCTCCTATTGACAATTTGTTGGTGGTATTTCACTTACTTTGTTTCTCACATCTTTTAAGCTTCTCTCTAACTGCCTTGCTCTTTCTACATTTTCCATCTTCATCTCTGTCCTTTATACCCACATTTTTTGGGGTAGTGTACATGGGTTTGGAGAAATCCACACTATGTCACCCAGCATCCTTTAGACCAGTAATCCATACAGGAGGGCTAGGAGTTCAGGCTGGGAGAGCTGGTATTTGATATTGGTTTTCAGCAAATTTACACAGTTCTTATGGGGATGGAATTTTTCTCCTCATGTGTACCATCTTCTGTCTGCTTGAATAATGAGTCATAGAGAAACGAAAACTTCTTTAACTGAAAGTTTCAGCAAGAAAAAAATGTTAGGCCTTTGGTGTTAGTATTATGCAAAATAAGATAGCATTTAAGAAGTCTCTGCTTCAATGTTGTATTGACTATGCCCCTCACTTGAGTCAGGGATTGGGGACTTACTGAGATACACCATCTGGCAAAATACGGAAGGCCAGTCTTGTGCCAACTGAAAAAGCTGCATCAGTTCCAACTCTTGTGTACTTTGCACATTATTGGATGCCTTGCAAAACGTTTATCACTTTTTAATTAGGAAGGACTAAGGGATTTTAGTACCCCAAAGAAAATGTCAGCAGCCCAAAGACAGAAAAATTATCCAGTGGAGCATGAGGGGCAGTAAGTGTTCCACTCTGAGCTTGCGCAGGAAACAAGGACGGTTTCATACTAGGATCTTTGTTGGGGGACATGTATGTCCTTGATCTATCTGAGTGGACCTGGGGATCTGGTCTTCCTATTATTCTGACACTTTCCCCAGCTTGTTTCTCCTGCAGCATGGCCAGGCCTTGAAAGCACATGCCAGGAGATCAACTCTGTCCTGCTTCTTGGCCTATCATGTAAACTGTGGCCTGTCATGTTCATTAAAATGAAAATTTGTCGAATGGAATTTGCCCGACTGGCAGAATAGTTTAAATGTCAGATGTTGTTAGGCCAGGATATAAATATTATGTTTCTATTGTTAATTAATTGCAGCGCCTCAGTACCAGTGATCCAAAATCCAATTTAGACTGCAATAGGCCTGTGAATAAGGGCCAGAGATAGTGAATGCAGAGGGAGAAAACGTATTCAGAGTTTCCATTGTATCTGTCAATGTCCTCTTAGAAAAATAGCAAATTTTGGTGGGTCACTATAGTTCAAGAGGGGCAAAACAAGACAGAATTAAGACTCATTGTCTTCTGAAACCTATCAAATATTACTTACTGTTGCACCCATTCCCCTGCTAGCCCTGAATCTGTCCTAGCATCAGAATTCCCGAAAGATGCCTCTCTGTCCCCTTTCTGTGACTCCCCCCGCCTCATCGTTTCCACCTCTGAGTCTGTTGTTATGTTCCCAGCTCATTTCAGACTTGCAGGACTGAGGTATCTCAACCTGTAATCCTGTTCAATTCTCTGCAGTGTTCATTTTCCTCTCTTCCATTTACTATCAGTCCTTCCTTTCTTTTTCTTTTTGTCCTTTGTTTTGGTCCCCAGGCTCAACAGCCTGTCTGTCAAGTCTGCCACTGTTTGTTAAGATCATTTTGCTTCCAAATTGAGCTGGTGGCTGAATATCACTCAGAATATCGCTGCTAGAACTGTCTGCATTAGAAAGAGGAGCGGAAATCTTGCCACTGGGGCCCAGACCTCAAAACTGACTGTAGTTGCAAAGCCGTGAGCCAGCAGGCGTTTGTGACCGCCATTCTCAACCAATATTTTGTTGAATACTTGCTGTGAGCATGGCATCTTATCCAGCCACCTCTCTGGGTTCCAAAGGCAAGTGGGTGTGCCAGGCGGAAGAGGACTAATTAAGACTTTCGAAGGCAGGACTAATGTGGTTCAGTGGTCAGGGACCCTCATTTGATTCCTGGCATCCTGGTCCCTGCCAACCTCATTCTGCCCCTGTGATTATGCCAGCTGAGAAGTGGGGAAGGGAAGATGAACTTTGGTCTGCTCTGAGTTTCCCTGTCCAGCAGTGTCTGTCAGATTAAAAATGAGAGGGAAGGAGGCCAGAGAATTTTCCAGATGGAGAGTTCAGAGGAGGGCACAACCAGACTCCCTCTCGGCAGTGATGTAGCTGGGCCACTCACGCATTGGGCCAGGAGCCAGAGGAGCACAGGCTGCTGCCTGATGCTGCAGTGGAGTGGAGTTCGGGGCTGGCAGAACAGACACCCTTGGCTTAGGGTGGAGGCAGATTCAGACCAGGCACATGCAGGCCACATGGTATAGGCAGAGCATTTACCCCGAGAGCTGGCAGTGTGTTTGGAGGTGGGGCCCTTCATTCTGGACTCTGAGTCCCCTGAGTCACACAGACAACTGGAGAAACTAAATGGGGAATTGGTGTTCTCCAACCTCTCTGTTTCTTTCTTTAGAAGGAATCAGCTGTGTAAGAAAGGTGACCTTAGATAGACTGGAGGCAGCAGTAACAGCAGTAGCCCTACATCCTTGGATGGACTCGCATGTGGACAGCAGTTCCAAGCAGCAGGGATTTGGTGAGGACACAGTGCACTGACACTCACTCGCCACACCTCTTGGTAGCACAATTTTGTAACTAGATTTCATGTTCATTGAAGAGAATCCAGTATGGATACTCCAGGAATAGGGTTTTGCTCAAATGAGAACTGTTTTTTAGACTAAGGTGATCTGAGGTCTATGAAATGGCGGCATGTTAACGAATGAGGCTAAACACTGAATATCTGGTTTAACCTTACTTAAAAATTGATTATTTTAATGTTGTGTCCGTACAACCTCAGTTTCTCTCTGAGATGAACCTCTTTTTCTCAAATTCAGGTTATTAGAGTTTGGGGAGGGTTTGTGCTATTGGGAGCAGAGCTATTTGACTTGAAATGTCATCTCATTCTAAGAAAACATACTAGGGCAACGTTAGGGCATCCCTGTGCAAATGTCACATTGTCAGAGTGTCTCCTCCTAGGATTAGACTAGCCACGGTACTTCCAGCCCTGTCTTGTGGTCAGACAAAGCCACCGACTCCCTGCACAGCCAGGGCGCCAACCTGGCTGGGGTCATGCTCCCCAAGATTTCATGGAATTTGATTTGTTTCTAACTCTTTGAATAAGATGCTAATTATTGGTTGATTGGTATTCTGCTCCTCAGATGTCACCTAATGATTTTCCAAGGCTTATGCTACTTGGCAAATTTATTTTTCCAATGCCTGGCAAATATTACAGCATTGAACAGGTGTGGTGAGGATGAGTTGTGTTATATTTGTGTGTGTGTGTGTGTGTCTCAGGCCACAGAAGTGTAGACTTCTGTAAAGAGATATCTTTTCATCTTAAAAAAGCCTAGAGTACAAATTAAGAAAATGAGAAAAAAAGAATGAAAATAAAAAACTAATCTCAACTAAAGACTTTTCAATCAGTTTTCAGTTTTAATAGTAACACAAACATAATATTCCTTTAAGCAAATTTCCTTAAGTGTATGTTTTGTACTAGACACTGTCCTAGAGGATGTAGATTCAACAAGGAACAAGAAAGGTGTGGTCTGAATCACCTGCATACGTAAGGTTATTTTATAGACATTCAATGCTTTTGTTTAAAATAAAAATGAGACACTGGAAAAAAAAAAAGATGCGACAAAGGTGTATCTTTGTCACACTTAGGGTCTCGTGGAAAGAATTTCACTTACGTTTTGACAGTACTGATCAGTTATCCATGTGAAAAACAAAACTAAGGAATATTCTGATCTCCCCCTTTTGAATATAATAGTTTCACAAATTCTGAAAATACTCTATAAGAAATACATAGAAATTGAAATAAAACTTCTGGGAATATATCTGAGAAGTGTCAGGTTTGGGGAATCTTTTCTGCTGTTTCTTGTGAGGGTTTAAATCAGTATGCAGATTCTCAAATAATACCATATGTTTAAAATATTCATTTATCATCAGGTAGTTTAACCAACGCTAAGTTTTCCAACTGCTTGGTTCTCCCTGACATGTGGAAAAAGGTTTAAGAATCTTCTCTTAGTTGAAAGTTGGCTATCATTTGAAAGAATGTTGCAATCATTTCTCTGCAGTAACAGCTCACTGAACTGGTAGCATGAGAACAGAAATGAGGGCTGAATGTATTCATTGTCTTCATTCTTGTGTCTTGTCTTCATTCCTGAGTGAACAGACTTCTTTCTTAGGTACGTATGTAATTGTTAAAGACTTAAAGGTCAATAACCAATCGCTTAATGTGGCAGTCAAGTCAGGTGAGGGCTGCACAATGCAGCAGTGGAGGCAAATCTCTCAGTTTCAGGCAGTGTTGCCTTAAGGAAGGTGCAGTTGGGTGGTTCCTAGAGATGGGTTTTAATTGGGGGAAGATAAATCACAATCAAAGTGTTGCAGGATTTTATAGAGTGAAGCAAGACACTGAGGCTATATGCAGGAAGCAGCGTTTGTTTGTGCAGGCACTGGCTCAGCAGATTAGTATCCAAAGGCTGAGCCCTGAACAAAGTGGGGCAATTTCTTTCGTACTTTTTGTTAACTTTCTATACATTAGGCTTTCTTTGTCTTCCAAATAAGGTAACAAGGAAGGTAGAATGTGATCCAGTTGGATATTCTTCTTTTCATGGCCTCTGGGCCCCTTTAGAGTTACAAGGGCTACATAGTAATAGAGGTACGCAGGAAACATGCAAGAGGAGTTGCGGAGTAAGCAGGCACATATAGATAACAACTGGACCCAGCTTCATTTCTCTCCGGGTGGAGCCACAGCCCCTGGGTCCTAAAGCTCCCAGAGTTCCCACCACATTAGGAGGTTTTTATATTTAAGAAAGATGTTTGTTTAAATTCAGACCAGTTTTTACCTGGAGGTTGGATAATGGAGTGAGGGGCTTGGGGTTGATAGAGATTTTCTGGGCAGCTACTCTCTGGAAAACTACCAAGATAAATCAGCGTGTTATTGGCCTGTACTGCTCTGCCTCCATGATTATGTCTTTTGGGAGCAGCTGAAGCCTAAACCTCCTTGGATTCATTTAAATCTAATCTATGTATTGCAGGAGGTCATATGAAGGTTACAGAGTCCACCTGCTCTAGAACAAAATGAGGATAAGTTAGATGTGAGGGAAATGGGAAAAGGTAAAATGCATTGTAGCCACAGGTGAAAATGTTTTCATGGCTGGTAGAAGTTTAGGTCCTTGGATTTTTGGGGTCAAGGCAAACACGGGAAAGAGAGGACTAGTTTGAGTGGCTATTCTTGACTTTTGTCCAGAGATGAGTACTTTGGGCACTAGAGCGAGAGTTTTCTGATCCTGACCTGCTCCTGCTTCAGATATCTAGCATACATATATGGACAAATGTTTGGTACCAGAGATATACACAAAGACTGTGGGATCCTCTTGTGCACTTGACTCTTGAACATGGAGGGGGTCAGGGGCACCAAGCAGTCGAATATTTGTGTATAACTTATCATCAGCCTTTTGTATGTGTGTCCATATCCGAGTTTCTGTGGATTCAATAACCACGGATAGTGTAGTACATATTTATTGAAAAAAAAATCCTTGTATAAGTGGACCAGTACAGTTCAAACATCATTGTTCAAGGGTCAGCTGCATTTGTTTATTCAGCAAGTATTGACAGAATGACTATTTAATGCTAGTATAGAATCTGGGGCTCAAAATACCTGGGCAGGGTGAGGTTGGTTTGAACAATAAAAGCCATAGGTTTTAAAGAGTTTAGACATTCATTAAGGTCATAAAACATAAACACAGGAGAAAGTAATAGTTTTTTTTTTTAAACCACCATCACCTCTTCTTTTTATTTATTTATTTATTTGGTTGCGCTGGGTCTCAGTTGCAGCATGCAGACTCCTTAGTTGCAGCATGCAAACTCTTAGTTGTGGCATGTGGGACCTAGTTCCCTGACCAGGGATCAAACCCGGACCCCCTGCATTGGGAGCGTGGAGTCTAATGCACTGTGCCATCAGGGAAGTCCCCGAAAGTAATAATTTGAGATAATAGCATGGATTGTCACAAGGCTTTATATGATTAAGGTGAGAATAAAGCTCGGTTTTAAGACCAGTCCCACCACCTGTCCCTTTACCCTTCTGGGAATGAACCTTCAGTACTGGCTACCCTTTCTCACTTTTCTGCTTTCAGCCTTTTAGTCTCAACTGGATCTTCTCATCACCTTGACACATGCTCAGGTTTTTTCTGTTTACAAACTGTGCGAAGAAACCCTCTTTCAGCCCTTTGTCCTCTAGTTGCTACTCTTTCCTCTCCTTCACACCCAAACATGTCTAATATGGTCCTTATTTACTGTCTTCATTTTAATGATTTCCACTTACTTCTTAACCGACTCCAAGCTGAATTCCGTCTCAGTCCACAAACCAGTTCTCGTTCAGTTCCTCAATGACATTCACATTATAAAGGGGGCAGGGCGGGTGTGAAGCCGTTAGTGCGGGACTGTTAGCAGGAGACCATTAGTGCGAGACCCTCAGCGCAGCAGCTAGAGGTCCCACTCCGTCAGCGTGGCAGTTGTCCTCAGGGCAGAGAGTGTGGTGAGAGGCGGTGGCGGCCTTGTCCCCCGGGCCCTCCAGAACCCCGCCTCAGGGCTGACGGGTGAGCTGGGGACAGGCTGAGGACTGTGTCCTTACAGCCCCAGAGCCCTCACCACGGCCATCCACTGGCCAGGCCTAGGCCTTGAAGCAGCAGCAAACCTCTCTCCCGTCCCCACCTCTGTGACCTAATGGCAGCGGCAGTCTCCATGGGTCACAGACCATGGAGGCCTCAGCAACTGGAGTCTATGGACACTGCCCTGAAGGTAACAGCTTCTACCCAGCCACCATGTTGTGACGAGGCTCAGTCCCCACGTAGAGGCCACATGCAGGTATTTGAGCTGATAGCCCCAGCTACAATCTCGGCCAACCGTCAGCAACTGGCAGACATTTGAGGGCATGAATCTTCAGATGATTCCAGGCCCCAACTTTCAAGTCTTCCAGCTGAGGCCCCAGGCACTGTAGCATACAAAACCATCAGCTCACTATGCCCTGCAGAATTCTTATACCATAGAAACCATAAGAGGTAATAAATAATTATTATGAAGTCCTTAATTCTTAGGTAGATTGCTAGGTAGCAATATGTAGCCAATGCAAATGCCTATTTTATTTTTATTTATTTTTTAAACTTCTAAACTCTTTCAAAGTGGCTGCTCCATTTTATTTTATTTTATTTATTTTATTTATTTATTTGTTTATTTATTTATTTTTATTTATTTATTTGGCTGTGTTGGGTTTTCGTTGCTGTGAGCAGACTTTCTATAGTTGTGGTGAGTGGGGACTACTCTGTTGCAGTATATGGGCTTCTCATTGTGGTGGCTTCTCTTGTTGCTGAGCACAGGCTTTAGCCACACAGGCTTCAGTGGTTGCAGCATGCGGGCTCAGTAGTTGTGGCTCGCAGGGTTTAGAGTGCAGGCTCAGTAGCTGTGGCTCAAGGGCTTAGTTGCTCCGTGGCATGTGGACAAGGATTCCTGGACAAGGAATCGAACCCATGTCCCCTGCATTGGCAGATGGATTCTTAACTACCATGCCTCCAGGGAAGTCCTGCCTATTTTATTACTAACTTGTATTTTGCCTCATATTAACTGATTTCCACCAGCTTTCTTTTCGTTCCTATTTGCTTGGTATATAGTTTTCTGTACTTGTCCCTTCAAAATCTCTTTCTGTTTTAGAGGTGTTTCTTATAAACATCACATAGCAATGTTTAAAAAACTCTGTTTTGACAGTTTGGAGGTTCCTTAAAAAACTATAAATAGAACTACCATATGACCCAGCAATCCCACTGCTGGACATATACCCAGAGAAAACCATAATCCAAGAAGAAACATGTACCATAATGTTCATTGCAGCACTATTTACAATAGCCAGGACATGGAAGCAACCTAAATGCCCATCAACAGATGAATGGATAAAGAAGATGTGGCACATATATACAATGGAATATTACTCAGCCATAAAAAGGAATGAAATAGAGCTATATGTAATGAGGTGGATAGACCTAGAGTCTGTCATACAGAGTGAAGTAAGCCAGAAAGAGAAAAACAAATACCGTATGCTAACTCATATATACGGAATCTAAAAAAAAAAAATCGTACTGATGAACCCAGTGACAGGGCAAGAAAAAGGATACAGTTGCAGAGAATGGACTGGAGGACATGGGGTTGGGGGGGGGTGGGGGGGCGAAGGGGAAGCTGGGTGAAGTGAAAGAGTAGCATAGACATATTTACACTACCAACTATAAAACAGATAGCTAGTGGGAAGTTGCTGTATAACAAAGGGAGATCAACTCGATGATGGGTGATGCCTTAGAGGGCCGGGACAGAGAGGGTGAGAGGGAGTCGTGGGAGAGAGGGGATACGGGGATATATGTATAAATACAGCTGATTGACTTTGGTGTACCTGAAAAGCTGGTACAAGAGTGTAAAGCAATTACATTCCAATAAAGAGCTTAAAAAAAAACAGTCTGCTTTGAAAAAATTTTAACAGATGCATTTGATCCACTTACTCTGATTACTGACATATTTGAATTTATTTTAAAGATTTTCTTTTGTATTGTCTGTTCACTGTGCTTTCCTTTGCTTCTTTCTCCATCCCATTCCTGCGTTCTACAGAGAGAGAATTGGTTGAGTTTTCTATTCTCTAGATTGTTCCCTTCACTGGTTTGGATATTTCTATTCTTTTGGTGATTATGCTTATGTGTTTTAAAACTGTGAAATAGAATATGTATATACAAAATAATTTTTGAAACTGTGTATCTACAGTTGAAAGAAAATAATAAACTTAACATCCAGATACCTCTCCCAAGCCAAGCAACAGAGCATTACCATATTCCAGAACCCTCTTAGAGCATTTCTCCATTGCAATCTCCTCCCTCGCTCTGAAGATAAATATAGCCTGAATTCTGTATAAATCATTCATTCCCTTGCTTTTCTTCATAATTTTTGCCATTTACATGCTGTATTTCAAAACAAGATAGTATTTATTGTTGCCTTTTTGAACATCTTATGTGTGGAATAATATATACTGTCTTCTGTGATTTGCTTCTTTTGTTTTACATCATATGTTTGAGAGGCATACATGTTGATGTGTGTAACTGGTTCATTGCTTTCTCAAAGCTGTATAATATTTCGTTCTAAGAATCTATAAAAATGTGTTTATTCATTGTACTGTTGATAGATGTCTGGTTTTCAGTATTTATTGCCATTCTGTCATTGATGTGCTAAACATTCTTGTGCATATCCCTTTCAGCATATATGAAAAGATGTCTTTGGTTATGTACGTAGAGAAAGCAATGCTAATTATCCTTAAGTTCACCAGTAGCTTTAAAGCATATCTTTAACAACTTAATCGGTATCTCTTCCTCCTAAACAATTCATTCCCCGCTCCTTTATTCCATATGATTGTGGGCAACCACTCATTTCATCTTATTTGCAAACCCTAAAAATTGGCCATTATTGTTATTGTAGGTTTTTTACAAGCAGGGCTTAGTAATTATTATCCAATACCCAATATATGCAGTATGCATTATTTAGTATTGAATTTACGAGATTTACTGTCATACTTGCAAGTTATTAAGTATGACACCATTTGTTAACCATTGCCTTTTGTTCCTCTTTCCTTTCTTCTGGGATCGATTCCTTCATATTCAAGTATATCTTTTAGTGTTCTTTTCAGCAAAAGTAAATGACTGTGAGCAGGAAACAATCTTTTTTTTTCTGAAAAATATCCTTATTTCTCTTATTCTTGAATGATAATTGGTTTAGCATGGCTATAGAATTTTCCTTCAACTTTTTTTCACTTGGAACTTAGGACATGCTGTCTTGCTTTTAATTTTGCTTATGACAAGTTATTTTGCAAGGAGCCTATTTTTTTCTGTCTGGTTGAATTTAAAACTTTCTTTCTATCTCTGGTGTTCTGTGGTTTCTGTCTGTTGTATCTACCTGTAGATTTGTTTTTATTTATCTTGTTGAGGTCTTGGTATGCTTTTTTAAGAAGATTCATGTCTTTCATTGTAGAAAATTAACATGAATTATTTTTTCATTTTGGTCTTCTCCCTTTCTTTTGAGCTATATTTTGTTTAGTATTTCTATGTGTTTGAAGTAGGAAGGGATACAGCTCAGTCTCTATGTTGTCACACCGTAAATCTCTCAGATTTTACAAAATGCAGTAGTATACTATTTTATCTAGTCTTCCCCAAATTATGTTTCCCCCAACTCTGTTGCAATCCACATGACACAGGGGAAGGAGAAATTTTGATGTTGTCCCATGGAGGGGCCTTATCTCCTACGTTAATAGTCCAAGATTTACATCACAGCCCACAAGTCTGGCCTTGTTCTTTGGTGGTCATGCATCAGCGGTAATGGGTTCTATAGTGGGATACGGGGATGTGAAGGGAAATAGCCCAGTAGGGGCTAAAGCAGTTACTTAGGACACTGAAGGAAAAAAAAAAGTAACATGGGAAAACCATGAAGTAGTTAACCATTCCCAACTACTACACCTTAAGAGATGTTAGGACCTAGCCACGAATGAGAGAAATAGGCATATTCCATTTATTTTTGACCATAGAGTGAACATATGAGTAATGTTGGACTACTATAGAATCAGCCCCTTGAAACCTTAAGTTATTACTATTGCTTAGCAACTGTAGTTTACCACATCTCCTATCATGTTGACTTGTGTGTGGTCAACACTTTGCATGTTTTGGTTGCAGGGAGCTTAATGTAACATGCCTAGATTCGATTTGGAATGCCAAATGTGGCTTTCTCTGTTTTGTGAGTTTCTCTCTACTGAGAGAAGGCTACACTCTACCTAGAGAAAAGGGGATTATATGTGTAAGCTTACACACATATACTCATAGGGGCAAGTGGTGAGGTCTGGATTGGGAGGGCTATGTACTTCCTATAAATGGAATAGACTCCTCCAGGTAAAACTCCCAGGGAAATGGAAATAGAGTGTGCAAGAAAGATGGCGCTGAAAGATATAAGAAAATAAAATGCTTGCTCAGATCAAGTGTGCTGCATAATGTTTAATTTGATTTTCATCTCTGCACTTTATAAGCTGTTCCTGTTTTGTTAAAGAGTTCAAACCCCAAAGATTTGACTATAGATCTGGCCAGGTTTGTGTGAGTCAATTCTAGGTAGTCATGTGTGCTGTTTTCAGTTTATGACTGTGTCTTTCATTGACGTGTTGTGCAGGAGGTATGAGGCACAAGTTTTACCAATGGTTTATTTGGCTAGCATCACGAACCATGGCATATGGAAATTCTACTTAGAGACATGGAGAGAAAACGTTTGCTGTTTTACTTGCAGATAACTCAGTGCTTTCGTTTTTATCTCTTTGTAGCTTTGAAGCTCAGCAAAGAAGGGAAATCCATTGAGAACAGTCTGTAAAGGTAAGTGTATTTATTACATGGCCTTGACAAACGTTGCCTTTACAACATTGATTTTTCTTTTATTCAAGATTTAAACACTTGGATTAAAGATATAGCTGACAGGACAGCTTCCTTAACCACCTGCTTGTCCTCCCTCATAGGCAAAAGTGCTGAGCAATAGTTAGCAGAGAGCGGGAGGAAATAAAATGATGTGCTGAGGGTAGCCAAATGCAATTGTATGCTTGCTGACTTTTGCTTTCTTCTTAGTAGTGAAGACGTTCCAAAGGAGCTAAGTTCACTAAGATTAATGCTAGATGGAAAAAGAATGCACTCGTACCACTTCTGGTCAATAGTTAAATAAAACCAGCTGGCCACATAAAGCATTTAAGATAAAATGCAAAGTGGCATTTCAGTTGGGTTGGATGAAATTTATCATGAAAGTCAGTTGTGCCATTGTGTGGAGGAGCTAGTTTTGTAGAAAGGAGAAAGCCAGCCAGTTTGGTGTAGCTAATTTCATTCTGCGCAGTCACTGTGGCCGCTAAGTGAGTTACAGGAAATGAACTTCCAAGTTTGAAGCAATGGGGAAAGCACCTACTCAGCCTCCTGTGAAACATTACAATGGAGTTGCTTTTTAGGTGGAAAAATGTAATTGTTTCCTCTTTCCTAGGTATATTTATAAGCATACCTCTGTACAGCATTGTTCTTTGATTCATTGTTTAATTTCTGTTCTGCATGAAGTATTTTAATTTAAAGAATTCATTCTGGGGAGTTATAGGGCTGCAGTTTCATCCAGAGTCTTTAGTGGCCAGGGTGAAATATGCCATAATTTTACATTTGTTTTCATCATCAATTATGTTTTTGACAATTTTAGGTTTTTTTCCTGTCATTTTTATTACAGCACTCATGACCGTGACCACTTTAGTTAAAGTTGGAAAAGCCATTTTGATTTACTTTATATTTTAAGTTATTCCTAACTTTATGACAGATCTACTTCTGAAGCTGAATTTTTAATGTTTATTTTGAGAGTGAAAAAGAAGTTTACCGGGAAATTGGAGAAAACCCCTTTTGAATAATCAAAACATGAGCTATAAAAATACCATTTGCTTTGGGATGACTAAACTCTGGTGCATGAAAGCTGGTTGGCTTGGAATTTTTCTGTAATGGTTGGCCACTAGTGAAGAAGAAAATATCTTAAAAAGTAGATAATTCTTATTTTCAGCCATATAACTTACAAATCTCTGGACCATTGAGCCACATCTTGGAATAAAGCAGTACTTGATAGCTTTTAGAAATAAATTTTCATAAATTTTTGGAGTTAGTGATGATGTAGCAGTCTTCAGAACCTTGCGATCTTTAGGTACAGTTATGGTGCGCTCATCTTGGAAAGTATTTTCACCGGTACAGTCTATTTCCTCTGCTCTCAGTGAAAACCCTTTGTTATTCTGGTATTCTGGAGTCAGACATGGATTTAGTTCTGGTTTGACTTTTATGAGCTATTGGACCGTGGACAAGTTATTCATCCGCTCTGTGTCTCAGTTTCCTACTTTGTGAAATGGAGTTAGTAATACTATTTTGCTCCTAAGATTGTGGAGATTAAATGAATTATTATGTGTTGGGGACTTAGAACAGGTCCTGGTCCATGAAACATACTCAGTAGATATTAGCTACTGCTGCTCTTGTTAATATTACTGTCCTCCTCCTCCTCATCGGCATTAGCATCCTTAGGAATTTATTCATTAAATATTTTGAGGAGTCTGTTCTTTTTGGAAGTGTCAGGATAATGTTTTGAAAATGAGCACGTTGTTACTAAAGAAGTGCGAATTTTGCTTCAGCTTTAAGAATCAAATGAAAAGATAACTTTCAGGTAATATGAGAAGTGAGGCCTCTGTAAGTAAAAAGTTGTCAGGTTGAAGTTTTGTTGACATCAGGGTAAACACAATCTTTGGCTCTGTGTGGGCAACTACTAATTAATATAGTCTTAAGAAGTGAGTGATCTATTGATAGCTAGTTAGATTGAGGAATTTTTGAAGAAAGCCTTGGTAAATTTAAGGGAACTTCCCCCTCCTTTTTTCCTGTCGTTTTCCCTTTTTAACTGCACGTTATTATCTTTTGAAGTAATTATGCTAGTGGAACTGTACCCGGGGACCCTACTCAGAGCCCTGCACTCAGCCTAAGGATAGGTGCATGACCACAAGCTTGGTTAATGGGTGCTGCTTCTTTGGAATTTGAATCTTGAGCTAAAGGATTCTCCTTTCTCCCAGTGGGCATTCTGCCCTGACAGTACCTGCCATGAGACCACTGTAGCAGTTCCCACTTACTAGCTCCCACATCTGTCTTGGTCACTGATGGTGTCCAACCCTTATTTTCCAGTCTTTCATGGATTTGCTGAGCCTCCAATTTCCTTCCCATAATCCTCCCTTAAATTAGTCAATTGGTTTCTGTTGCTTGCAATCACAGAACCCTAACTGATAGAGTAGTTTACACGTTAGGGAGCTAAATTTGGAATAAGTGGAGTCTGTTTGGAGGTTTACAGTTAAAATACCATTTACTACTTTCCTGCATCATGTATAAGTAGCTGAATGCTTTGCAGTAGATTACATAAGGTGAAGAGTTCTCAGTTATTATTTCAAAAATGGGCTATTTTGTTGGACTCTCCACTACTCTTGTGTTTGGTAAAAAGAAGTCACTTTTGGCTGCTTCTCAAAGCTCTCAAAGGATGTGTGTGTATGTGGGGGTAGAGTTGGAAATGAGAAGAGAAGCAAAGAGGTCATCCTTTCAATTTCTGGGGCCCGGGTCTCTTGTGGCACGGGAATTGTGAAGGGACTGTGATTTTCTTCTTACCCCAGCATCCCAAAACAAAACTCTTTAAATATTTTTATACTTTCACCTGAATTTTTATTCCTCTTTTGAACACTTTTCTTGCCCTACTGAACACCTTCTTTTCTGTGGTGTGTAAAATGTGATTGAAAACTCAATTACTAAGGTCTCTGGCATTGCTTGTGGTTTCCCGAGAATGGAATGGGCAAGTTTGCTCTATTTCCCCTTGTGTCTTGTTTGTTGACTACTTCTCTGGTCTGTGCAGTGCCTGGAACAAAGCTGGTTAATGATTTTTTCACAGGGACATCAATTTGGCACTCCTACTGTGAATAAATATCACGACAGCATTGTATGGTGGAAAGAACCTTAGCTGAAGCGTTAGGAAACAAACATGCCTTCTAGTTTGGGCTCTGCCGCTTGCTAGCTTTATGCCTCTGGGCAAGAAACCCAACTTTTCTTAAGGTCTCAGTTTCCTCACCTGTAAAATAGGATAACCCTTGCCCTATCTACTGCATAGGGCTGTTTTGAAGATGACATAAAGATAATATATTTGAAAGTGCTTAGGAAATTATAAAGTGCTGTGTAATATCAGTGTATTATTGTTGTTATTATACTATCTATATATTAAACATTGAAAAATCGAAGGCTTATTTTATGAGGCTGAATAGGAAAGGAAGGTAAATAAGAAAACAAAAATAGAAGCAAAACTCTGCATAGTGCTTGTGCTGGAATTCTCAATTTGTGCCTCCAGCTCTCATTCTGCTGAAAGGCTCTGTGTCCCAGGAGGTTAACTTCTATTGCCAGCATTCCCTGGGCTCCCTTGCTCTCCGGCTTTCCATTAGGGTAGCCAAAGGAAGGCACTGGGCGAAAATCTGAGAATGCAGGGTTGGAATACCTACCTTCCCCTGCAGCGCTGTGGGTTGGCAGTGGCTGTGTTCCTCTAAGGAAGGCCACCAGGGTTCCTGTTGGGGGCCTCTCTTCTGCAGCTGCAGCTCTTTCCAGTATTTGGTAACTGCTCCTTCCCTTTGCCCCTTTAAGTCTGGGGTGGTAACAGTTTATTTCTGCTAACTCCAGGGTACTGTTGTCTCGTCTTGGTTTCCCTTAACCTTGCCCACGCCCTGCATTAAATTCACCTCAGTTACCCCAGGTGATGGTGCTGCCTCTACCCTGATGTGACCTTGATAGCACAAGGGAACGTCCATCTTTATATTTCTTTCTGTCATTCTCAATTCAACAAATGTCTTTCTAGGACTTACAGTGCACCAGGGACATAGTAAGTGTTATTTACTATGAACTGGACATTTTGGTGGTACAGTTTGAGGGATTATATCAATCAGTTTTTAAAAAGGCAGGTTTGGGTAAATTGAAAAACCTTATGTTAATCCTAGTTTATAAAGACATCCAATGTTATGCTTATACACATTATGATCTATCTTTTAAAATTCATTTTTATTTTTATCAAAGCAACATACCTACATTGTTTGAAAAAAACAGCACTAGAAAGCAAATATTGAAAAACTGTACACCAACCGCTTCTTCAACCTTTCTCCCTCTCTTCTGACACCCTCCCCCAAATTGCAACTTTCAACTCTGGGACTTCTGGTGTTTATCTCTCTGTTTCTAAGTAATGTGTTTATATGTCTTTTTCCTGATACATCAGAGTTTAGCAGTAGCTCTTTGAGACTCTCACTCCTACCACTTTTGGTTCCCACAGCCTCCTAAAATAATTATATTACAATTTTTTGTTTAAATCCATATATAATGTTTACACTATTATGTTATTACTGTAGGTAATGTTTTCTTTAACATATAACCTTTTGTCTTCCTTGGAATTAATGTATGCTTTAAAAAAATTGCTTACTTTCCTAGGCTCTACCTCATGAGGTAGGTAGTAATAGCATTTCCATTTTATAGATGTCAAAATTCAGGCTTAAGGCTAAGGATTTTGCCTAGAGTCACACAGCTAATAAGTGTTAGGTTTGGAATTAGACTCCAGCTAGTCTGCCTACAGCGCCTGCATTCCTACTCATGACCTTATTTACAAACACTGTCTCTTCAGTTGTTATCCTAATGGCTACATTTTAAAAAAATGAAACAAAAAAACACAAACCCGGAAAGAAAACCCTAAAACAAGTAAAACCAAACTTAAGTTCTATCTTCAGAGCTTCAGCATCAGTAGTTCTGGGGAGGGGACCAAGAATCTGTATTTTTAAAAGCTCCATAGGTGATCCATTGATCAGCAGGTTGTGAGAACTTCATTTCTATATCCTGTCATTACCATAATCACCATATCTCCATCACGATCATCACATCATCCCTTCCACCATCACCATCACCACCACCTCCATCAGCAGCAACAAACGACAGTCTTGTACAGCGCTCTCAGTAGCTGAGTGGAAATTCTGGTATCCATTAAAGCAGCTGCTTTTTGACCTCTTAGGTGAGATTGCACTGGCGGATGATTCAGGTAACGATTTACCTGGTCATTTTTAAGTTTGGCAAGTGCTTTGGGAAGAACTGTGCCCCATAGAAGAGGACAAGGTAATTTTTTTCAACTCAGCTGGTTGTTACTTTATCTGGTCTAAAGGCAATGAGAACATTGTCCCTGTACTTAACCCTGACCTTAAAGGAATTCACTTTTTTTTTTTCTGAGAGTCCCCAAAAGTGACATCTAGGGGAGATACAAAGCTCAAGTAAAGGAGAAATTCTGATGTCTTTGTTCTGTTTGATTTTCATCTTCCCTCTTCCCCCGATGCTTTTGGCATTTCTTGTTTATCAAGCAGGAGAGAAGCAGTAAAATTTGGCCTGGGGTTTTCTCATCCCTAGGTGTGAAATTATTTCAGAACTATAATAATAATACTTTGCATTTCTATAGTCCTTTTATTTGAAGATCTAAAAGTGTTAATAGAGCTTCCCAGCACCCTCTGAAGTAGGTAAGTATTATTAGAGAAGATTTTCTCCAGGAACATTTTCACTTCATATCCCCTGTGTGACTTGAAAATGCTTTTGTATTATTTGGGAATCTCAACTATATAAAGTGCTTTGTATATAGGGCACTTCTTTTCTTTATATTCAATTTTCATTAATTCCCAGCACATTGAAGGAAATATAGTCATGTCTCGTGAGTGGGTGTGGCATTATTTAGAGAAAATTAAAGGCATTCTGTTATTGCCTTTTATTTGAATGTTTTGAAAATGTTCAGTGGTATTCACCAGCTATGGAACTGTCTATCTTACAGCTAATTTTCCTTTTTTAAGGTAGCAGGACTTGTAATACAGTGAATAACTAGTGGGAACTTGGCCTGATAGTGTGGTATCCTTCGGGAATTCATGACATGTCAAGCCAATTAAAAATACACATCTAGTTTGCATTCTGAATTAAGGGTTTAATTTTGAAAAAAATGTTTTGAATGTTGCATTCATGAATTTTAATCATGCATGTATGCGTACTTGGTTACATTTTTTTTCCCTCTAAATTTGGGAAGTGCTATCTCAGTGATGTTTAGGGTTTCTGCTCACTTAGTGTCATTGATGCAGAAGTGCTGCAGGTCTGCCCTAGCACAGAACATTCAGGAAAAGACCTTCTGATTCTTAGTCCATGCCAGTCAACCTGGGAAGCTCCTTGTCCAAGCAGTATTAGGTGGCCCTGCTGTGTCTATGCACATGACATAGACACAGGATCTTTCACTGTGGCTTCAGGGCCTCAGTATTTATTTTCCCAGCATTCTCTCACAACTCTTATCAAAAGTCCTATCACTTCCCTAGAGTTTCTGCTAGGGAACAGGGTGCCAACCTCCACTACTTTAAAGAACTGGAGAACCTCTAGCCTCTCCCCAGTATTGGGAGAGCTCGATTTTATGTAAATAAGATAAACGGGAACAGAACAGTTTAAATGAAACTGAACAATCGAAATTTGTCTTTAATCCCTGTCCTTTCTGCTGGTGTCTAGCACCATGAGTTTAGGCTTTTGAAAGAAAAGTCTTTAGTGGGGGTCGAATTTTGAGGGTTAGAGATTGCTTCCAGTGCTTTCTGCTTTTGGACATGCCCCTAAGATAAAGGGAATGCAAATTCTGTCAAAGTTCTTGAGACAAGAAAGGGAAAAATATTCACAGGAGGGATAACAAAAAATACAAATTGATATCTTTGAATTATGCTGCTCCAAATTCACCACTGAGACAAGGCGATGCATCAGCATTCGTGGAGGGCTTTATGACTATCATGATGGAGAGAGTGTGTCAGGTGATCACATGGTTAATACTTTTCCTGGCATCTCAGTTGTCTTCCTTTTTGGGGAAAATTCACTTCAGACCTATCATCTGAAGATTTGGAGGAATGTGGGCAGAATTATGAATCTCTATACCATTTTCTCCCGAGTCTTTTGCTCAAAGGAGGTCACATTAATTTACTGCTAATTATGTGAAGATAGATTTATCAGTGAAGATGATTTTGGCTGCAGATAATCAAAATGTCTACTCAAAATGGTTTAAACAATAAGGGAATTAAAAAAAAGAACCTTCCTACCCTCTCCATGTCTACCTGCTGAGCCCCATGGATGTCATGATTGATGGAAAGGCATTACAGAACCCTGGCTCTGAATGTCTGGAATCCAACCTCAATCCATTTTTCCCTGGTGCCAAGCAACTGGGGACCCACCAGGGTGCCTTTGATGGTTGTCACTCTGCAGCAGGGAGAGGATTTTGAGCACTAGGCTGTTGACAGATTGCTAAGCATTGTCAATTATTTTGTGAATTTCTCTACTAGCTTACATTTGAGCACAAAATAAAACCCATCAGAATAAAGAAATGAATTATCTCAAGAAACTAAACATCCTGAGGGAGACAGTTCCAGGTTTTGTTAATTCACTGACTCAACAATGTCATTAGAGTCTTCATTTCTTGCTCTTTTTTCTCTGCCTTCTTCAGTGTGTTAATTGCTCCTCAGACTGGCTGCCCTCATGGTTCTAAGTTGGCCGCTTCATTTTGGGGAGCCCACCCACACATACAATAGCATCCATTGGTATAAGAGACTGTCTTTTCTTGTGTGTCCCTTTTTAAGTGCAAGGGGCCTTTCCTGTAACCTCTCCAGCAGGCTTCTCCTGGGGTTGCATTTGGCTGATTGCAGCTACATACTCTTTCCTAAGTCAGACACTGGCACATGGGATGGGATTACCTTGATTGGCTTAAATTGGTGCTTTCCAATTTAAGTTTGTCCTTGTCATGGTATACATAGAAAATGATAACATTCTGTCAAAACATTAATTAAACAGAAGAGGCTGCTAACAGCTGGAAGTGGTTAGGGGTGTGTGTGTGTGTGTGTGTGTGTGTTGAAGGTGTGGGTGGGGATCTGGCTGACCTGGCCCTGTTCCTGCCTGGCTGCCCTTGGGGGCTAAAGGGGTGCATATCTGAGCAGCTATAACCCATTCTCTGGTTTAAACTAATCGGGATTTACCCCTGAGCTGGGATAATCTCACCTTCCGTAGGCGCTTGACTTTGTGGAGGTAAGACAGCCCAATAAAACTGGGGTTTTATCTGTAAGGCAGAGAGGGGATGGCTGTTTGATAGACCCTCAGCTATTTCTGCTGTGTGGATATTTCTTGTCTTTGCATATATACCTAATGTCCTTCTTTAAGGCCTTGCTGTGAAAGGACCAAGTCTTGCAAATTTTAAGTGCTCAGTGATTATTTGCATATCAAATGAATGAATATGTACTCATACATGAGACTAACCTGTGCATTCAATGCCACTGACTTCCTGTGGTGTGCCAGGAACGTGCTGTATGAGGTGCAAGGAACATGGGCCCTGCTGAGACTTTACACTCTAGGGAGGGAGATAGAGCATAGCTATTAAACAAACAATGCATGCATTATTAAAAGTTATGTTAAGTTCTGTACAGGAAACAGCAGGAGGCAAAGCAGAGCAAACCTCTTCCTGTGGAGTGGTCTGGGAGGGCTTCTTTGAATTAATGACATTTTAGCTGAGATCTGAAGGAATGACAAGGGTGGGGGGCGATCAGCCATGCAGAGTGGGGAAAGAGGGTTTATAGTTTTGATCCTTATAACTATGTCTTAGGAATCATTTGTTTTCAAGAAACAAAACAAACAGCAACAAAAACAACAAAAGATGGGGCACTTGCTATAAGACCACAGGACAGCTTACTGATTGAAGGGCAGTCTGGACTGAGAGCTTTCTGAAGCACTGGACCAGGAGGTGGTTGATCCTCAAGAGCTAACAGGAGCAGAACACGTAAATGGATAAATGTGTCTGCTCCACACTGTCTTTCAGTGTTTCTATCCTAAAGCTGCATAGCCTCTCTCCTCTGCTTCTCTCTGCATACTGGCTGCTCTGGTCTGCATAGCCCCATCTACCCTGTCTGCCCCTGCAGCTCCCTCTGCCTCATTCAGGAGGTTGATAGGTACTAACAGTAATTACCACATTCCAATTCCTCTTTCCTGGGGGAAAGTATGGGAATTGCTTGCTGTAGGTCAGGTGCCCACCTTTGTTGGAGTCCACTATGTCCCAGGCACAAGGTCCACTTGGCTGGCTGCCTGCTTAATTTTACTTTATCCTATTCAGCAGGATTGGGACAGATTTTCTGAGAAGGTGGAATATAGGGCAGATGAATGGATTAACACCTCTGTTAAATGGTGCTTTTAATTTTTTAATTATTATTTTCTAAAAAATATTTATTTATTTATTTGGCCACGCCAGGTCTTAGTTGGAATGCAGGATCTTCAGTTGTGGCATGCGGATTGTCAGTTGAGGCATGAGGGATCTTTTAGTTGCAGCATGAGGGATTTTTTTCAGCTGCAGCATGCAAGCTAACTCTTAGTTGCAGCATGTGGAATCTAGTTCCCTGACCAGGGATCGAACCTGGGACCTCTGCGTTGGGAGCGTGGAGTCTTAGCCACTGGACCACCAGGAAAGTTCCCTTAATGCTGCTTTTTAGGTTTTCCAACTTTAATAACACTGGTAGAGTCTTGGTGATGTAAATAACTTAGTAGTCGACTAAATAACTCAGGTAATAACTGATGCCTACAGCAGGCTACTGTATACAGTACACACTTAAGTACTTAGCAGTGGCGATAACAACAAAGTTGAACCTGAGATATATGGTAGTTCTTTCTCAAAGGTGCAGGTCAATTATATTATTTTAATGGGAATGCTTCTTTGTTTTGTGGATGAAAAACACTTTTTGAAATGCCAGTCTATATTTTTTCCCCTATTGAGAAATAATTGACATCACTGATAAGTTTAAGGCATACAACATGATGGTTTGATTTATATATATCTTGAAATGATTAACACAGTAGGTGCCACTAACACTCATCTTCTCATATAGATACATAAAAAGAAAAAAGGAAAAAAGGAAAAAATTCTCTTTATGATGAGAACTTTTAAGATTTACTCTCTTAATTTTCCTATATATTGTATAGTAGTGTTAGCTGTAGTTATCGTGTTGTACATTACATCTCTAGTACTAATTTATAATTGCAAGTTTGAACATTTTGGCCACCTTCCTGTAAGCCCTCCCCCCCCCCCGCCCCATATCTGACAATCACAAGTCTAATCTCTTTTTCTATGACTTTTTTTATTTTTTTGAATAAGACTTTTTTTTTTTTTTTTTTTTTTAATTGGCTGTGTCGGGTCTTTGTTGCTGTGCACGGGCTTTCTTTAGTTGCGGTGAGCGGGGGCTACTCTTCGTTGTGGTGCACAGGCTCCTCATTGCCATGGCTTCTCTTGTTGCAGAGCATGGGCTCTAGGTGCGTGGGCTTCGGTAGTTGCAGCACATGGGCTCGATAGTTGTGGCTCACGGGCTCTAAAGCTCAGGCTCAGTAGTTGTGGCACATGGGCTTAGTTGCTCTGCGGCATGTGGGATCTTCCTGGAGCAGGGATTGAACCCGTGTCCCCTGCATTGGCAAGCGGATTCTTAACCACTGTGCCACCTAGGAAGCCCTCTCTATGAGTTTTATTTTGTTTTTTAAGATCCCACATATAAGTGAAATCATGCAGCATTTGTCTTTCTCTCTCTGACTTATTTCATTAGCATAATGCCTCAAGGTCCATCCATGGTGTCACAAATGGTAGAATTTCCTCGTTTTTATGGCTGAATAATATTTCATTATATACACACGCACGCACACACACACACACATACATGGATGGGCACTTAGGTTGTTACCATTTCTTGGGTATTGTAAATAATGCTGCTATAAAAATGGGGGTGCAGATAGCTTTTCACGTTAGTGTTTTTGTTTCCTTTGGATATATTCCCAGAATTGGAATTCCTGCATCATATGGTAGCTTTTTCTTCCTTCCTTCCTTTCTTTCTTCCTTTCTTTCTCCCTTCCTTCCTTCCTTCCTTCCTTCCTTCCTTCCTTCCTTCCTTCCTTCCTTCCTTTCTTTCTTTCTTTCTTTCTTTCTTTCTTTCTTTCTTTTTCTTTCTTTCTGGCTCTTCCATACTGTTATCTGTAATGGCTATACCAATTTATAATACTACCAATAGTACGTAAGTGTACCCTTTTTTCCTACATCCATGTCAGCATTTGTTATCGCTCTTCTCTTTGATAATGGCCATTCTAACAGGCGTGAGGTGATGTCTCATGGTTTCAATTTGCATTTCCCTAATGATGGTAATGTTGAGCATCTTTTCATGTACTGTTGACCTTTTGTATATCTTCCTTGGGGAAATGTCTGTTCAGGTCCTTTGCCCATTTTTAAATTGGGTTATTTGACTTTTTGCTACTGAATTATGTGAGTTCTTTATATATTTTGGATATTAAACCTTATCAGATATATGCTTTGCAAATATTTTTTCCCATTCGATAGGTTATCTTTTCACTTTGTTGATGGTTTCTTTTGCTGTGCAAAAGGTTTTTTGTTTCATATATTCCCACTTGTTTATTTTTTAATTTATTGCTTATGCTTTAGGTTTCATATCTAAAAAAATCATTTATACAACCCATGTCAAGGAGCTTTGTTCCTATGTTTTCTTCTAGCAGTTTCATGGTTTCAGGTTTTACATTTAAGTCTTTAATCCATTTTGAGTTAATTTTTGTTGGTGGTATGAGATATGGGTCCAGTTTCATTCTTTTACATGTGAATATCCAATTATCCTGATGCCATTTGTTGAAGAGACTTTCTTTTTTCCATTGAGTTTTCTTGGCTCCCTTGTCAAATATTAGCTTTCCATACACACTTGGGCTTATTTCTGGGCTCTCAGTTCTGCTCCATTGGTCTATTTGTCTGTTTTTATGCCAATACCAAACTGTTTTGATGACTACAGCTGTATAGTATAGCTTGAAATCAGGAAGAAATTTGCTGTGTGGCAGCAACTATTTCCGTAGCATTCACATTGTGTTTACAGTTGTTTACAAAGCATTTTCATTGTATTAGGTATTTTAAGTAACCTATAGATGATTTAAAGAATATGAGATGATGTGTGTAGGTAATATGCAAATACTATGCCATTTTATATAAGGGACTTGAGTGTCTATGGATTTTGGTATCCTTGGGGGTCCTTGGAATCAATTCCCTGTGGATACTGAGAGACGGCTGCATAACTGTTTCTGCTTTTTTTTAGGGTTACCGTTTGCTTGAAATGTTTTTTCACTCTTAGTCTATGTATGATTTTAAGGCTAAAGTGAGTCTTTTGAAGGCAGCATATTGTTGGATCTTGTTTTTTATCCATTCAGCCATTCTGTCTTTTAATTGGCTGGTTTAATTCATTTGTGTTTAAAGTAATTATTGATAGGTAAGGACTTACTATTGCCATTTTGTTCATTGTTTTTCAGTTGTTTTGTAGATTCATTTTTCCTTGTTTCTTATCCTGATGTCTTTTTATCATTTGATGTCTTTTGGTATCAGTGTGTTTTAACTTCTTTGTTGTGTTCCTTTGTGTAATTACTACAGGATTTTCCCTTGTAGCTACTATGATGCTTACATAAAATATCTTAAACTTATAACACCCTATTTTAAACTGATAACTTAACTTTAGTAGAATTCATAAACTCCACATTTTATATATTGTATAACTAATAACAGATGATTGTGCTTGTGGTTATTTTTACTGCTTAAAAAAAAACTTTTAAATTAGGGTTTTAAGTGAATTATGCACTATTACCATATTGCAGAATCTAACTATGACTGTATATTTGTCATTACCAGTGAGATTCATACTACCTTTCTTGTTTTTATGATGTTAATTAGTGTTCTTTTACTTCCACTGAAGGAACTCCCTTTAATATTTCTTGTAAGGCAGGTACTGTGGTAATGAATTCCCTCAGCTTTTGCTTGTTAGGAAAATTCTTTATCTCTCCCTTGTTTCTGAAGGACAGCATTACTGGGTATAGAATTCTTGGTTGACAGTTATTTTCTTTCAATATTTTGATTTTGTGATCCCATTTTTTTCCTGGCCTAAAAATTTCTGTTGATAAATCTGCCCGTAGTCTTTTGGGAGCTCCTTTGTATGTAACTTCTCTCTTTTATCTTGCCATTCTTAAATTTTTTCCTTTGTCTTTGACTTTTCATAATTTGATTGTAATGTGTCTTGGTGTAGCCCTATTTGGGTTCAACTTATTTGAAATCCTTTGGGCCTCATGGATCTGGATGTCTGTTTCTCTCCTCGGGTTTAGGAAGTTTTCAGCCATTATTGAGTTAAATATTCTTTGCGTCCCTTTCTCTTTCTCTTCTCTTTCTGGAATACTGTGAATATTATTTTTTTTCATTGTGTCCCATAATTTCTGTAGGCTTCCTTCATTGTTTTTTATTCTTTTTGCTTTTTCACCTCTGACTGGGTAATTTCCAATGTCCTGTCTTCCAGGTCACTGATTCTTCTGCATGGTCAAGTCTACTTTTGAAACTCTATTGATTTCTTCAGTTCAGTTATTTATATTTTCCAACTTTAGGATTTCAGGTTTATTTATTTATTTATTTATTTATTTTTAATGGTTGAATTTTTTGTTTTGTTCATGCATTGCTTTTGTAATTTCATTTAGTTGTCTGTGTTTTCTTGTAGTTCACTAAATATCCTTAAGAGAATTATTCTGAATTCTTTGACAGTTTGTATATCTCCATTTCTCTAGAATCAGTTATTGGAGCTTTATTAGTTTCCTTTCCAACTCATATTTACTTGCTTTTTCGTGATCCTTAATTCTTTACATTGGTGTCTGCTGATTTGAGTAATAGGGCTCCTCTTCTGGACTTTACAGTTTTACTTTGGCACAGAGAGTTTTTCACCAGTCAGGTCAGTTTGGATTTCTGGGTGTGTCTGCTAGTGATGTCCTTGGGCAGGTGGGACCTGCTATTATGGTCTATTTTTGGACAAGGCAACTGTTTGAGCTCTTAGAATAGGGATGGGGATGGGCTGAGAATAACCGGCTGGGAACAGTTGGGTAGGACTGCTGGCTTGGTTCCTTACCCAAGTGAGGCTATTGGATTGTCTCCACTGTTGTCTGGATTTACTGGTCAGGCTTATTAATTGGTTGGGACTGATATTCAGTAGTAAATGGGGCTGTGAATTAGCTTCCTTGCCCTGGCAGGGTAGCAGGACAGAACCCTGGGCCTGTACAGCTCACTGTTTGGGAACCTGAATCAGTCTTCAGTGTGAACTGTATCCCTGGAGAAGCCACAAGTTTTGCTCTGCAGATGGGGAGTGCCATGGGCTGTGCTCTCTGTGTAGGCACCAGTATGCATAGGGCTACTGAATGGGCTATGCATCTTCTCACGTGTTCTGGGTAGATTACCTGGTTGAACAGGCTGAAGGCTATATTCAGCAATGAGTGGGGCTATGAATTCGATTTCCTGCCTGAGTGCAGTGGGAGAAGCAGCTCTAAAGCTGCTAGAGATCTTTGTTATCTTAACCGAAGCCAACCTGCACCCCAAGTTGCCTGACTGAACAGGGTCACTGGCTTTGCTCTGCAAACTATTGGCTTTACCTACCTCTTGACTCAAGTGCTGCTGAGGCACATATCTTCCAAGAGTTATCTCCTGCCCTTCTGGTCAGATGTTACAGAATAACTTGCTCTACAGTGGGCAAGATCCCTTGCCTGGTTTGGACGGGGAGGGGATCACTTCAGGCTCCTCTCAGTTTTTCAAACCAGCTCTTTGACGTGGAGGGGCAGTGAGCTACCTTCAGCCATGGCTGTGTGTTAATTCTCCTGCTTGTGCATAGCATGTGATGCTGCATACCTGGTACTAGCTTTACTCTGGGGACAGTCAGCTCTGCTTGCCTGCCTCTTGGCTTGAGCGCAGCTGGGCCGCTCAGCTTCCAGGAGTTTTCTCCAGCCCTTCTGGTCAAATGGGACCAGAAGATGCTCTCCCAGCGAGTGGGGCTGTGATTCAGCTCCTTGTCTGGGTGTGGGCAAACTGGACTTTAGGGCTGGCAAAATTCCTCCTTTGAGGGTCAGGCAGATCTGCACTCTATGGGGTTCCCTGGTCAGAGTGTGTCCTCTGCTTGGTTCTGCACATGGGCAGAGCATCTGGGATTACTACTTGGGCACTGCAGGTATGAACTTAGTCTGCCAAGATCCCTGTGCTGGTTGTTATAAGCCCCTCCCCCATCTCCATCGCAGTCAGTTTCCCAGTGGTTGAGCCCTGAAGATTCCCCTGCAGTCTCCGTGGTGTAAGATTAAAGTAGGGGCTTCTGTAAAGTGACACACAATACTAGGGGTGCTGGTTGTATCCACTGCGTTCTCCTGCCCACTGGAGGAACTGGAGACTCAGAGGGGACCTCTCCATGTGGTGCTATGCTGGCCTGGGGAGGGGCAATGTGGGCCACTTCCCTTACCTTCTTCTTTTTTTTTCCCCCAAGAACTTTTATTGAGATACAATTGTTATACAATCAACTGCATATATTTATTTATTTATTTTAAAATTTTTTTTATTTTTTTAAAATTTATTTATTATTTTTTTTGGGGGGTACACCAAGTTCAATCATCTGTTTTTATACACATATCCCCGTATTCCCTCCCTCCCTCGACTCCCCCCACAACTGCATATATTTAAAGTGTACAATTTGATATTTTTTTTCTTATTTGTAATGTATGCATGGCAATCCCAATCTCCCAATTCATCCCCCTTACCTTCTAATGCGGTCTCTGTTGGTCTCTGTGGTACACAGGGGTTAGCTTCACCCTCGTTGTCTAGGATTGTCTCAGTGGTGTCTTGAATAGTCGGTAGTTGCTCTTCTTGTAAAGGGGGGCAAAGTCAGGAACAGCCTATGTAGCCATCTTGGTGACGTTACTCCCACTGACCCAATATATCTTTAAATTACTTTTTTTTAAGCTCTTTATTGGAATATATTTAAATCACTTTATAATCACTTTATTTGTATTTCAAAGGTAATACATTTACATTTTAGAATATTTGGGAAATGGATTAGCAAAAGAGAAGAAAATAGAAATTACTCATAACCCTTCTGCCTGGAGATGACCACCTGTGGCATTTGGAGGTATTTCTTTCTAGTCAGTTCTCCATGTAAGTATGTCTTTAGAAAAATTGTGCATACTGCTTTTTCCACTTAATGTTGTATTGTGAACATTAAAAAGTCTTCTAACACATCATCATTAAGGACTGCGCTGTCTTCCCTCATGTGGATATAGCATACAGAAGTGGATGTACAAATTTGGAAAGCACATCTGTTGCTGAATGTGGCCTTTAGGCTGGGATGGATTGGAATGCTGACCCTGGTTGTGTAGCAGGGCGGATACTGCAGGGTGATTGTTGAAGTTGGTCAGAAATTAAGTTTGTGTGATAATGGTCACTCCTGTCCCCTGGGCCACCACTTTCTTGAGGATAATTTTCATGAAGCTCATTTACTGTTTTGCAAGGAAGGTGGCTCAGCTTGAGCATCCCTGTAAGGAAAATAATCAGCATCCCCCTCAGGGTTCCAGGAAGCTTCTTTGCCACTCAGGTCAGGATGGCCCCAGCAGACTGCATTTGCTTCTCCTGATAAAGCAAATGCAAGCATGCCAAATTACTTTGCTCCAGCTTAACCCTACTCCAGAATGAATCCTTAAATGCTACAAAAGGATAGCTTATGAACATATGCTACACAGAACTCGGAAAGCGTCCTGTCTACTTAATCCTTTTCTTACTTCAGGGAAAAAAAGGTCTGTTTATACTTGAACTGAGAATTGAGGGATCACAAAAATGAAGATTGGATGCCATGCTAGAAATCACCAGTTGTGTTTTTTCATTTCCCTTAGAGCCAAAGGTTGATTTTTCGGTACCACTGTGTCAGTGGGGAAATGTCCTGCTCTTTCTAGAGTTCTTAGATTCACTCCCAGTTATGTGACTGTGTCTAAATGCCTTTTGAGGAAATGCAAGTTTCCCTTGTTTAAACACAGAAAGTTCTCTATAGTGAATTCTGAGGACTGCAGGTTATCTCTTCAGGTCATTATTTGCCACCTCCCTCCCAGTACCGCCCCCTCCCCCCATGACTCTCAATTCAGATGATCACGGACGGTGAAGGGCACTTCTCTCCTTTGTGTTCTTGGAGAGATTCTTCCACAGAGAAGTGCATGGAGTCACTATAGGTGTGTATGAGCTCAGAGGTTCAAGAATGTGCCCTGGCACTTAGAATGCATACTGCTCCTTCTGGTTCAAGATGATTGCCCTGCAAAACAGTTCATGTTTGTCCTAGCTGGCATACTTATTTGCAGACACCCACAGAAGCTGTTCTGGCAAGCTTTCTGACCCCGAAGCACCTCACATTTTTGATCCCACTCTGCTAGCTGTGGGTCTCCCCGCCCTGGAGCTCTGGAGGGCTCTAGCAGGTTGGCTTTAGTCTCTCTCCATCTCCAGAAAGTGAATGTGATTCTCCCGCCCATGTCTTATTTCATGTGTGTCTGTATCTCCCAGCTGTCTTGGACTAGGGGTCTACAGGGCCATTCGGTTTGACACCAAAGGCACTATCTGTGTATAGCCAGTCATAATGAATAACTGTAAACATGATTCGATGCCTACCCAATGAGGGTGTTAGCTGAGAGGTGTGTGAATCTGCTTGGTGGGGCAACAGCTGAAATGTCAGAGTAGTTTACCATCTCCTGGATAGAGGCATTGGGAGAGTTTTTCTGTCTGAAAAATATTACAGGCATTGGATCCTAACCTTCCCCTCCTGAGGCTGCAGGTACTCATGCCTCAGATTTGAAATGAGGGAAACTCTGTGAGTATTAGAAGAGTAGGAGATTCAGAGCGAGGAAGAGTTGAAAAATGCTAGGGGCTTCAAAATGGGAATGAACTATGGTCATCATCAACCCAGGATACATTTTCTAAAATGCATTCTGAATGACTTTTGACACGTAATCCTGTGCCCCTTCATGCTGATAGGTCCGCTACCCCGCTCCATTCTCCCCGTGAACGTTAAAAACTCTGATACTGGCAAACAGGGGAGATACCAGGACAGTGAATGAAAGCATGTGGGTATTATTACATTGTAACAACATGGAACCATTATGCCATTGATATTTATCATGGTATTGTGATCTGGTCCGAAAATGTAGCCAGCATAGTTAAGCTTATGATATACTCCAGGCAATGTGGTAGTCACTTTTCTTGAATTCTCTCATTTAATCTTTACTGTAATTCATGGGGCGGATATTATTCTTCAGAATTTAATAGATAAGGGAACAGAGAAGTTAAGTAACTTGACCAAGATTGTACAGCTTGTAAAAAGGAGGCACTTTAAAAGAGAGAGTACAGCAGATCTTTGCCCATTTAGGGCAAGGGAAGGAGAACTTGTCCTTTCTCTGAAAAGGGATGCTGATGGGATTTGTGCTCTTTTCCTTGGTAACTCTGGACAGGGTTGAGATAATTTGGTGACATGCCTTAGGCATGCAGGTGTTCCTTTCTGCAAAGTTGACCTGTCGTCACACATTTGTTCATTCATTCATTTATGGTTGATTCAGGTTCATGCCCTTCATTTTTCTATAAGTTGGGCACCTGTTTTAATGAGAGCTAGGTGTTAAAAGCAATGGGAAAATGACCAGAGGATTGAGAATTTGATTGGAGAGGAGGATATCCAGGGAGAGCTAGAATATATAACCCTTTGTGGTGAATGTGGCAAGAAGCAGCAGAATTCAGGAGCTTGCTCCAGGAGTTATTGGGGTGACCTTTAGGTAATGTGTCCTCTCCTATTGGGAACCCCTGTTAGTATTGCAGAAATTTGGTTTCAGCATAGGGACTGGCATTTGTTCTGCACTGTCAGCCACAATGAAGAGACCTGTTAACAGCAAGTGATTTCTTTGTGATGGGTAATTTGTGAGCTCAGATGTGTAAGTCTGAAAGAGATGGTGCATAGAAGTGGAGGAAGGACCTTCATATCAAACAGTATAGCGGACTTCCTTTATGATACATGCAGGGACAACCCCAGAAATGATTATGGGGTGGACAACAGCCTGCTTCTTTGTCCCTTTGCTTCTCATAGCTTGTGACATACACCTCACCCTTCCCCAGGCACCCAGCCTTCACGCATGTTCCTTCAGGTTCTCAGTGCCTGTCCTGCCTCTTTTTGGTGGTCCCTCCTCCTTTAGTCACAGGACAAAAGAGCGGGGTGTTGAGAACACTGATATCACTCATTTACTCTTTAGTTTGAATTTAAACCAATTTATTACAACATTTCTTGTGGTACATGAGATGATTTTTACATAGTACATGGGTGGACACATTTTTGGTTAGTCACATTAATTTTTTTAGGTTTCCTTCTATTTATGGCAAGTGATATCGGCTATATGCAAGTGATACTGGATATTTACAGTGGTGACATATAACTGCCTTTCCGAAAATTAATTTAGCTTGGCAAAATTGTGTTGATTAAAAGAAAACTATTGTATTAACGGTAGAATATTGGTTCACAGATAGTTTAAGAATCATGAAAGGAGTATGTGAATGACTGAAGTTTTAGAATAATTTACCTGGGTGTATTTGCATTTCAGACTTTAACTGTGGAATACCGAGTTTTGTCTCATAGGAAAAAGAGTTTCATTGACCAGGGTGGAGAGAGCACTCCTGAAGTCTTACTTCATAGGTGGTCATCTGCTTCATGCTATAGGATTGTAATTCACCTGAGTTACAGATGACTCGTGTCACTCCAGGCTTTTCTCTTTTAGTTAATGGTTACATTTTAGAGAAGGTGATTCCTCCTCTGTAGCATTCAATTTGGTGTTAACTGTGAGGCTTGTAGCCACAGGGTTCTTCTTCATTAAATACTCATGTGAGCCCGGACTAAGCTGGTTTGAGTATGTAGAATAGACATGGTATCTGAAGCAGCAGAATGAATAGTAGCAACCATCTAACCGTAAAATTATAGAACAGAAATATAATAGAATAAGTAGAATATTTATACCCAAAGTAGCACCTGAGTCTATTCCTGAACTGATTTTCTGAAAGACAGGAAAAATTGTCCAAACAGAGATTTTCTTTGAAATAACAATTAGGTGAGGAGAGAGAACAAGTGACTGTAATTTGTAGTGGACCTGATGTGGCAAGATTCAGGGGCTTGCTAGCATTAGACTACTTGGTAGGATTTTTTGATGTTTGAGTGGGTCTGTCTTCAGGCAGAGCTGAGAGAGGGAACTTGGGAATAAGAGCAGCCTGAGATGATGGAATTATCATCAAAAGTTTACAAACAGTAAATGCAAGAGAGGGTGTGGAGAAATGGGAACCCTTCTATGCTGTTGGTGGGAAAGTAAATTGCTGCAACTGCTATGGAGAACAGTGTGGAAGTTCCTTAGAAAACTAAAAATAGAGTTGCCATATGATCCAGCAATTCCACTCCTGGGTATATATCCAGAAAAGACCAAACTCTAATTCAAAAAGATACATGCACCTCCGTGTTCACAAGCAGCACGATTTACAACAGCCAAGACATGGAAGCAACCCAGATGTCCATTGACGGATAAATGGATGAAGAAGATGTGATACATATAAAGGAATATTACTCAACAATTAAAAAGAATGAAATAATGCCATTTGCAACAACATGGATGGACCTAGAGATTACCATATTAATAACTGAAGTAAGTCAGAGAAAGACAAATACTATATGATATCACTTATATGTGGAATCTAAAAAAATGATACAAATGAACTTATTTACAAAACAGACATAGACTCAGACGTAGAAAACAAATTTATGGTTACCAAAGGGGAAAGGCAGGGGGAGGGATAAATTACAGGTTTGGGATTAGCAGATCCACACTACTGTATGTATAATAGATAAACAACAAGGACCTACTGTAAAGCACAGGGAACAATAGTCAGTATCTTCTAATAACCTATAACGGAAAAGATTCTGAAAAAGAATGTATATAATATCTGAATCATTTTGCTGTACACCTGAAACTAATAGAACATTGTAAATCAACTATACTTCAATTAAAAAAATGAAAAAGACGGTGGAATTAAATGGAACTTGCTGATAATGTGCACATGACTGGTCAGGTAACATTTGGGCTTCTTTCTGCCCTGTGATTCTGGATGATTTTTTCCAGTCACACAATGTATTTAATTGGTTGGGTGCTTCCTGGAAGTGTCAGAAAGATTGCTCATTCCTGAAGGTCTGTTTTAACATCTTTTTTTAATGTAGAGGAGAGGTTATTACTACCCAAAGTAATTTTCTATTTTTTTGTAGAGACAAACATTGGCACTTCCACAGTATGTATTTGTTTATTTATTTGTTAAAGATAGAGAGTTAATAAGCAAGAGACAAAAAAAAAAAAAAAAGGAAAGGGAAATAGAGTTATTATTATTGCTATTCTTGGTCATTATTTAGAGTTTTGTCTAATTTGGGGGCCAAATTCTCCTTTCTTTTGGCAAAGAACAATTAATTTCTTTCAGCTAATTTAGGCTGCTGTGTCACCAAAGGGTGTTTTGTACAGCTAAGAATATCACTTTAACTTAATATTGTTCACTTTTCTTATATTTGGTATGAACAAGGGAAAATAATGCAAACTACTGAAAAAATTGTGGAAATAAACTTACTTGAAATGCATATATCTTGTAAAAATAATACATTGATAACTTAAAGAAACTCAGGCCTAAAACAGTAACTTTGATTAACTATCCCTCATTTGGCATCAAGCTGGGTGAAGTGAATCATTCAGTAATCAATTCCAATGCTCTTTCTGTAACACTGCTGGACATACAGCTGTTAACATCATTGATAAGGTCTCTGTTCCATAGTTCTTTTGCTCTAGCTTTAAGTAAAAACAGGGCAATTTAATCAATTAATAGATTGCTTGATACTTTTTGTGACCAAATCAACTGCTACTTCTTGGAGTAGAATCAGTTTTATCTAGACAGCTAGGTAAGCATAACCTTGGTATTTAGTCTTGGAAGACATGCAAAACAGAGTTCAAAACTGTGTTCCCTAAAAATTGGAATCTGATTTACTAAGAGAAATGGAAGTAGGACTCCCATTGTCTTCACATGTCATATTTATGGAAAAAGAAAACAAATCTAGTTTTAACCTACTATTTAATGAATTGACTGTTGAGAGAGAAAAAATGAAAAATCTGTTTAACATATTGTCTTCTGACTTCCAGTAAAGTACAGTGAACCTAATCAGCCCTGGTGTTTCTAAAAATGTATCAAGTGTTTACATTTAAATGCAATTGTTAATGAGCTGTTACTGTTGAAGTTCACTTCCTTGCTCTAAATTGCCCACTGAGCTGTCAGAGGCCTAAGTCCTGGCAAACATTTTCTGGATTTTGTAGGGCATAGTTGTAATTGACTACAGGCCTCCTTGCACTTTCATTACAGGAATTAATACAGTGGATTGCTGTAGGACTTGTTTGATGCTTGGAGGGAAGGGAATGCTAAGAGATTCTGGGGACACTGGCAGCAGCTCAGTAGTTTGCAAAGTCAAACTTCTTTGTGTTTTCAGACTGCCCACCCTCTTGCCTGCTGTGTATATGTTCTTTTGGTCTACCTGACAAGCTGCTGAAGGAAGAGAATTATTGTTTCATGTCAACTTTTTACAAAAGTACATCATACAAGATATGTACACTTGTAAATCCAAAGTGTATATTTTCATGAATTTTCACAAAGTGATCACATTCAAGGAACTAGCATTCAGAATAAGACACAGAACATGACCTTCACATGCCATCTTCCAGTTAGTACCCTGCTCCCAACCGGGCCACCACTATCTTGACTCTGACATCACAAATTGGTTTTGCCATGGCTTTGAATTTTATAGAAATGGAATCATACAGTATGGACTTTTTTGTGTATGGCATGTTTTGCGTAACATTATGTTTATAAATTTGGAATAGTTTTCTTTCTTTTTTTTTCTTTTCACGCTTAAGAAATGCTCATGGGTGTCAAACGAAACCATAGGATGGAAATGAAAATACTTTGGAAAATTTAAAGTGCCACAGAATTGTAATGCTGGGTTGGTGGACTGGGCATTTAAGTTGTCCAGAGTATTTTCATACATACTGGAAAAAAATTGGTGTCATTTAATTTTTACTGACTAGGTCAGTCACACAGTTTGCTTGGTAAAATTTGACATTGATTTACATGGAATAACTCATTTGTATCCTAATAGATAAAACTGTAAGACTTTTGAATATTAAGGTTCCAAAGGTCATCTTAGAAATGTACTCCCTAAGGTTTATTCTTGTACAGGTTATTGGATAACTTCTCATAATTGACTAATTAAATAGAAGCTATAGTATTTTGAAACCTAAGGCTATATCTTCATATTTCTATCTTTTTGTATTTAACTGCTTATCTTTGTGGAGAATCTGTAACATTTTCTCTTCCAGTGTCATATTACACATAGGATTGGCTTACATGTCAGACTACACACTGGATAACTTTCTTTTGGGAGGTCAAATATACAATAATTTTCTTGAAAAGAACATCTCTCACTGCCACCATCCCTCACCCCCACCATCCCTCCTAACTCTTATCAAAGCCAAGTTAAACCCTCTCTTCTCAGCAGTACATTGCAGTGGCTGAGAACATGGGGGATGTGGGTTCCTTAGCCTTGATAAGCCTCTGCAAATGAGAATAACAACAGCACCTCTCACTGATGGTTGTTGGAAGGAGTCCAGTAACACAGAGAACTGAACATGGTGTCTGGCAACACCTAAATGCTTATTAAATACCAGTTAGTACTGTTATAAGCATTCCCTTTTACACTTTTCCTTGTAACACATAGGATTTTAATGATTCAAATCAAGCAGGTGATCCTCTGTACAATTCTTTCTTAAACTTTAAATAAAAACAAAACTCCTTACTCCATCCCTCAAGCAGAACAGGCCCATTTAAACATCATCCAGACCAATAGGATGCATCCCTCACAGATTAAAAAAATTTTTTTGCAGGACAAAAAGCCCCAGGAAGCTGTAGTATTTTAATGCTAGAACAAACACAGTATCATTTTTCAATGTCTGTCTGATGACAGTCTGGTTATTAGGTTGTCAGAGTTTTTTGACAAAATGTAGTGTTGGACTACCTAATTACATTGCTTCAGAGTCCAGTGGGGCTGCTGATCTGTTTCCTAATAATTTGGGGCCAGGGCTGTTTTTTGTTAAAGGCAAACGTATCAGTCATGTGAGAAATGTTTGCTTTTTATGTTCACTAGTCTAACATAAAAAAATCCAGTTAGGCCTGATATTGTGGGAAGCAGTAATAATACGTAGTCCTTCTCAGAACTCAGATGTCCCATCAGTCTGAATGTTTTAGGTTGTTGGGGAGGAATGACAAAGGGCCAAAAGTTCTGCAATTTTCATTTTATTTTATATTTTGGTATTGGAAAATGCATAATGAAATTAGCAGTCTTAAAGATGTACATTTAAAAATCACTTTTCTCTATCCCCCGCCTTTATTTTTTATTTTTAAAGACCAAGATTTTCTTTATAGATTGAATACTTGCACAACAGAGAGCACAAAATAGAGAAGTACTTTTACACGCCTTCCTTTGGATTAGGGCAGATTCAGGTCAGGTGCTTGTATGATTTGTAGAGTCTTCTTTAAGAAAAAGAATAACAAATCATGAATACAAAATTAGATGCAAAGGTATTTGTTTCAGTGATTCAGTGAGATATTTGGTTCCCTTTCTGTCATGATCCCTTTACCAGAAAAGCTTATATAGATATGCTTCTTGGTATCTCCTGCCACCTAGACCACTGACTCCCAGTGACTCCCAGCACCCCTGGGGTGTGTGCAGCAGGAGGCCTGAAGATTAAGTTTCATCAGCATCACGTCAGTCTTTCTCTGACTACTGGAATATGTTGCTGAGTTAGTGAGAATATAACTGGTTGGATGAGATCTTGAAAGCTAATGAAGACTTCTGGTTGGAATAAGCTGTGAAATCAAGTTTCAAGTCTGTAGATACTACAGACTTAAGTGAACTGGACAAAAAAAGCTTCATAAAATATAAAGCTTTCAAGGTGTTTCTCTAAAAGTAGAATCATTTCAGGATACATGGCCTCTAAGAATAATTTGTTTCAGTGAAAGACCCATTAAAAAATGTTTTAATGAAAAGAAGAGGTATTGATGTTTTCCAGAAAGCTGTATTTCCTGAGGCGTTGATTTCTTTGTATGACTCACACAGTACGCTCCCTAGCAGCAGAGTGATGTCTAGCCTTGACATTGGTGTAAATCTTTATGCTATCTTTGGAGTAAGATGATTGCAGCACTGACCTACCATCAGTGGGGCATGAGTTGCTGATCTGTTATTTGACGAGTCCAGCCACACTTCTTGTTTTTATCACCACGGACCTCAATGGCTCAAACTCTGGAGATAGCTATTCAGGTAGGAAGGAGTTTGAGTCCTTGGCCATGGATGCCCCAAGATTTAAGGAAATCTAAAACTTAGGTCAACCTTTTCATTCTATACATCTGTCACTTATCTAAACATTTATTGCCTGCCAGTCACTTTGTTGAACACTCTGAGATACTGGTATTTGTCAACTCTAATTGGCTTATACAAAGATGAAAAGAGACCTTGGCTACTGCTTTGTCTTTGCAATTTAAGGGATGTCAAAAACACATTAGTTTGGGAATGTAGATTAATTAGTTACCTGTGTTGTAAGATCAAGCTGAGTTGATAGTACCTATTATGTGTTCGTAGTTTAATGGAAGATTTTGCTAGAGCTGTTTGATGACTTTGATGGGAAGGGTCAAGCTGCTATCTGGATGGAGGATGATGAGAGTGGCAGAGATGGACAGAGGGAAGCTTTGGGAGAGTTTGTGCTGGCTTAGGAATGTATTTTACCCATGCGACACTTTTTTCCAAGAGAGAATATATGTTTAAGTTGCTTGAACTACTTTTAATTATTTTGTTTGCTTTTTTAAAATGTGCTTTCTGTATTAGACTACTCATTAGTGCTTTGTTTTTCTTTCACCTTCCTCCCACAATAACAGTAGGCAATCTTACCTTTGTCATGTTCTTTATTGTTTTCTCATTCTTTCTTGTGGGTTTTTTCACAGCAGCCCATTAAGATCCAGGTCTGCTAGTCTTCATTTAACAAATGAGGAGATGCAGACATAGGAAGATGCGCTTTTGTGGTTTTTGCAAGATCATACAGTGCTTTCCATCAGGACTGGGACTCAGCTGCCTGACTCCCACCTCTAATGCTTTACAAAGACTGGTACAAAGGCCACGTTGGATAATGTGACCCTCTCAAGCATCCCTTTGTAAGCAGGTGCATAAAATTGCGTGGTGACATCCTAATTGCTCACTTAATTTATATAGCTACATTTACAAGATGTTTAAAATACTAGAATGGCCTAAGAAATGTGTGCAAATTACCTCCTGAAATTAGTAAGTAGAAAAGATTGAAAGATATACCAGTGTCTTAATAACTGAAACCAGAGTTTGGCATGGCTATATCATGTGAAAATTCTACTTGCTACAGAGAGTACATGCAAATGAGGTATTTTCATTTGGAAGTTAATCAACATTGGGCTATATAGATAGAATCTTGAGGTTTTCTCCCCCAGAGCAAACTCTGTATAGATCACATTTACCAACGTACATGGATTTGTACGGGTTTCAAAATCTTTCCTGATACTTTATATTTAAAGATATATCTATTTGTTTAGAAATTTAAAATGATTGTATTTACTTACATAAATTATATCTATAATTAAATGTCTTCTTCCTCAGAATTGCAATTTAATTGTTTTATCATGGTGGTTCTTGATTTTGAGACTCTGTAGGAGTTGTTAGTTGTTGTATTTACTTTAGAGTTAGGCCATAATCAATGTAAGTATATTTCCTATGTACCTTGAGATCTGGAGTTTCCAAATCTGTTTTTATGTTACTTAAAGCAGAGTAGAAAGCATAAAGAGATGCAATACTGAGTCCATGAATCGTTGGGGGAAGGTGTACCTTCTCTAGCAGCTGCAGTTTTCTTTAGCCACTCATCTACATCTAGCCTTTAGCAGTGGGACCCACCCCCACCTCCATCAACTTTATGCAAGTAGCATGGGGTTCCCCACATAGGTGCTCAAGTGGTGCAGGTCAGGATTCAACCGCAAGGGTCCTTTTTCCATTGCTGTTTGTTTAAATAAAACAGTTTTATAGTTGGAGTCGAGAGCATTGTGACAACAAGCAGATGACAAGTTAGAAGGGACACACTGGCTGTGATGACTCAGTGGTTCCTGGGCTTAAGCAAGGAATAGTGAAGATTGGAGATTAGGCTGCTGTTATGATGTGTGTATAAAGCTACTTCTTCTTAACCTGGCTGGGTGCCCAAACCTCCTGCTAAAAGAGCCACTTTTAAGTGTTAAATTTATCCCTCAATTTCCTTTTTTATAGCCTAATAGTCTCTTTAGGTTTTCACAGGGTAGAGTGGTAGGAAATTTGTATTTTTCTCTATGAAACTTTCTCCCACCTAAAGCTTGTTGGAAAATGAAAACCATGTTTTGCAAATAAACCCCAGCAGTATAATGGGCTATGTACACATATATTCAACTGTGAAATGCATTCCATGGGAGATACCTCGCAGTTCCTGCTACCAAAGACAGTAATAAATACTGAAGGTCTTTAGAACAAGAACAACAACAATATACACACGCGCACACACACACACACACACAACCTGTGGTTGTTTTAGTCCTTAGGCAAGCACAATTACTGGCAAATAAATTATCTAGCTGTTTAAGTAACTTGTCAGACCAAATCAAAATATAACTGATTCTTTTGAAAAGAGATTTGTTTGTTTGTTAGTTTTTCTTTCTGGCAGATCCAACCAGAATATAACAAAAAGAGATGTTCTCATGGTACCTGGCGGAGAGATGACAGGATGCATTGTAAACTGGTGGCCTCTAGGCCACAAGCTGCATATATATTTTGTTTGGTCTGCAGTGTTCTAAAAAAATTAGTTTAGTTGTCAATATTTAAAAGTCGAGGTATTTAAAATAAATGTATTGGTTTCTAAAATGCTGGGAAGATATGGCAACATCGGGCCCTCTTTCCTCCATGGCATTGTTTTCCTTGGGGAAGAATAGTTGCTGCCTCTCTCAGCCCCCTGGCCGTGGTGCTCCCTCCCATGGTCTCCTTGTCGCCATGTGAAGGCGTGCACTGCCTGTTTTATCTTGCCTAGGCCTGCTCTACTCATTTACATTGCCTGCCTGCCTTGCCAGCTTTTGTTTGTGACCTCTGACTAAGGAAAACTATAATAACTTCCTGCAGATACTGTAAGGGCTAGCACAGGAAGCTTACTCTGTATTGCAGAGAAAGAACTAGTGTCAGCACAGGGTGGAGAGGGGTTAGGGCTCGGGAGGTGGGGTGGTAAGGCAGCATTCTAGGACTTTAGCTCAGTGTCAGAATGAATTCAGGACACTTGACTTCTCTGCCTAGAAACTGTCACCGAAAGTATTTGGACACAGTCAGATGACCATCTATCCAGGAAAATTAAGAAGGGATTCCTCTGTTCCCTTGGGAATTGGACTGTATCTTCTTTAAGGAATTCGTCAATGTTCAGATTTAAAAAAATTTTAAATTGGATAATATAGTCAAATAATTGCACAATGGAAAGTCAGTCTCCCTCCACTTCTGTCCCTCATGCTTGAGCTCTCCAGGAGGCAAACATTGTGCTCTTCTTATGTTTTTCCAGAAATGTTCTATGTATGTGCACACTTAGGTATTTTTCCCTTACATGAATGATAACTCACTGTATATACTGTGCTGCCCTTACATTATTTCCCTTTGGATTTTTGAAGCTAAGATTACTTTAGCATATTGCATATCTTAGATCATTGTGTATTGGTACATGAAGAACAATTTTGTTCTTTTTAATGCCTTCATTATATTCTCTTGTGTAGTTGTGTCATAACTTACTTAACCATTACCATATTGAGTACATACCCTGTATGCATAATTTAGATTATTTTCAATCTTCCATCGATAAAATTCTGTGGGTCCATAGTCTTCCTGATTTTGCACCCTCTCCCTTTCCCTCATGACTTGGATTTTACTCACAAGACCAAATAATCAACATGAAACTTTTCCACCCCCATGCTAAAAATGCAGGCCACTTGGGTCACAATAAAGTCTTTTTCTCACACTCCCTTTGTCTCAGAAGAAACCACTTGTATAAAAAAGGGATAATTGAGGGAATGTGCTAACAATAGCAGTTTTAGGGGTAATTCTGTTTTCCCACAGTTCTAGATAGGTGTTTCTCAAACTTTAATGTGCATAAGACTTATCTGGGGATCTTGTTACAGTGCAGATTCTGAGTCAGCAGTTGAGGCCTGGGATTCTGCATTCCTAACAGGCTCCCAGATTGCAGGGGGGCAGACCACACTTTGGGAAACAAGACTTGTAGAACTTTGTTGCCATTCTGTATAAATAAAGTGAGTAGTGAGTTTTATTTCATAGATATACTGTTGTTTGCATTTCACAAATAGCTACATTGTTCTTTGAGCTGTGCTGGTGAATTTGGTGGCCAACAATGGTATCTTTTGCCTATATGAAAAGTAGAGTAAATAGTATATGCTTTGTTTTTGTTTCAGAATATTTTATCAAAACCTTCCTTCAGCTAAATAGCTGAAATGCACTTCAGTTGGCATACTGTCAAATTAATATTTTAGTCTTTAAACTGAGATTATAGAGATTGAAACAACTTTTAACATTTTGTATTTTTCTTTGAAGAGGTTATTTACATGTGGATCCTTCTGGGAATGAAATTTAATTTCAAATTAAAACCAAGGTGGTTTGGCCAAGTTGGGTGATTTACTTATCTCTTTCATTAGACTGTAAATTCCCTGAATTCAAGAATTGTTTTTTTGTCCTCTTATAAATTTGCCTGTGACAAAGACTGTCTCCTTGACTAGAGTTTAGTTAGGCTCCTCTGAGCTGCCTTCTTGATCATGGCCCTCATCCTGTCTTTGGCCTGCCTGGTCCAGTTTTAGCAAGCATCCTGCTAAGTGATACCTGATGATGCTTCTCATCTCCCACTCTTGATATCTAGGTCTTTGGCCTGTCTTAAGCAAGAATCCTGTTAAGCCAATTTAGCAGGAATCTCCCCACTCTTGATGTTTTTCTCTTACTGATTTTCTGCACACTGACCCCCTCATTCTGCTCCTTGGTTATAAATCCCCAGCTGTCTTCACCGTATTTGGAGTTGAGCCTAATTTCTCTCCATATTGCAATAGTCCTGAATAAAGTCTCCCTTGTTGTTTTAAGAAGTGTCAGAATAATTTTTCTTTAACACCTGTTTCTTGCCCCTCTGCATAGTTTTCATTTTGCATCAATTCAAAAGCATTAGAAAGGGGCAAAAAAAAAAAAGACATTTCTCATCACATTTCACTTTTTCTGTATGGTTTTAACTAATTTAGTGTTGAAACTAAATTCGCATTCAAGGTGAATATCACTCAAAATTTAAAGTTTTTAAAAACAGCATTTGAAATAAATCTGAATTCATACCAACCTTTTAGGTTGTTAAAAAATAACTTTCAGGGAAAGGTAAACTCATGATTCTCATATAGGTATAAAAATGAGCATGTGCTAAAGACTTTGTTTTACTTATATGATATGAGCGAACTGGGCAGATGTTATAACTGGCTTGAAGGAAAAGTTGTAATAGCACAAACGTATATAGAATAAACCAGTGTTGAGATGAAGTGCAAATCAAGACAGATTTGTTTTTTCCAGAGTGGGGTGGAAGTAAATTAAAATGTTAATGGTCAGAACAACATTTATATATCTATCAGTTACCTACAACTTACAAAGTGATGCAAAATAGCTCAGAGATTGTGAACAGGGCTAGAATCAGGCAGCTGATAAGGGTATGCTATAGATGATGTATAGTTCTCTATTGAAGTGCAACATTTTTTTTGCCTACAAGGTGAAGGCCATCTTTGAATTAAGGTGTATGCCCTAAGTATTGACTTGGTTCTTACTTTGAAAAGTCCAAAATGACGCAGTATTTGGGGATGACCATACACAAGTAAATGACAAAGAAGGCATAGAGATCAATATTAGGTATTGCCACAAAACATTTGTAAAACTGGAGACATTTTATAGCATGTGGCCTCTAGCCTTTAACCTTGTAGCCTGAAGACTGAAAAGGAAAAGTGCTGTAAAAAACTGGACTTCATGGTGTGAATTGACTATCTACCCAGATTGGGCTGTTTACAAGAATTCATTTTCATAACTGAGTGTATGCACTTGAACCAGAAAATATTTATAGAAGACAATATAGTTGGAAATCAACAAAAACTGTTGAAACCATGCCTGGAACTAAACCCCTATTGTTTAAGAACCAAGTTGAGCCAGTGAATATGGAGTGGACACATTGTGTTTCTTCCTTGCTGAGAATGTGAGTTGGAAGGCAGCTGTTCAAGTTGAGAGGTGATAAATCCCTGTGATGAGATTGACTTACCACTGTGCCTCACTAGGAGATAGGGCCGGAAAAATGAAATCCCCAGGTGAAACTGGGAATGTGTATTGTGTCTCAGACAACTACCATTAGGTTAAATTCTTTTAGAGGCATTTTACAGTCATTCTTTGCATATGTTTTTATACTCATACTTGAAGTAACATTTCTAAGTGTGTTTGTTACTTTTATGTCTGTGGATTCTTTCTACTTCATGGGTTTGCAAACTTTTTCAAGGGCCAGGTAGTTAATATTTTAGGATTTGGGACCCTACAGATTCTTTCAACTGCTCAGCCCCACCTCATAGAGTGAAAAAAGTCAAGACAATAAGTACTGTGACTGTGTTCCAATGAAATTTAATTTATGGGCACTTGATTTGAATTTTACACAACTTTCACATGTCATGATATATTATTCTTCTTTTGAATTTTTTTCACTTATTTAAAAATGGAGACATCATTCTTAGTTTGTGGCTGTACCAAGAGGCCACTGCCCAGATTTGGCCCTCGAGCCCTAGTTTGCTGACCCTGGCTTTGCAGAATGGGCAGAATGCAGTTGCTGGATATATGTCAGGTTTTTATGTTTATGTTATGTTTTATCAGCTTTTATGTTCTGTCATTTATTTGTTGCGAGATCTTGGGCAAATAAGCTTACCTCACTGAAGTTAGCTTTCTTCCTTTGTAAAATGTGCTGGTACCTAAACTCAGAATTGTTTTATGGACTAAATAAATTAGGTTAAAACATGAAGCTCCACACTTAAAAAGCACTGAGTAACTGTTTTATTTCTCCCCTCTGTTCCTTTCTACCTTATGGTACTTTATTTCTTTTAGTTTCTATACATGCAGGTTTTGGGCAGTAGCTGTTTCATTTAATTATGAATTGAATTTTTGTAAATATCCAACTTCTATATTTATATTAAATAAATGTAAAGCATATTTAATAAGAGTATGAATAGAAATTACATTCTTATTAGGAGAGTCTGCTCAAGAAAACCCCTGGATTTAATCCTCAAGTTAAAGCAGGTAAGCCACTCCTAACTCATCCATTCTCTCAGCTCATATTTCCATGTATTGGATTTCCATATTAGGCTTTCTGTGTCAAGATATGCTTTAGTGTGGTTTTTTTTTTTTGATGAGAGGCTTTTTCTGACCACCCTGTCTGGAGGTGCTTTCCTGGGCTTCTTCAGCCCTCCTAGAGACATAGGTGATCACTTCTCTATCTTTTGGCTGCTGCTCCTTCACACTGGGCACTTACCACATTCTGGGGCGCTTATCCTTTACTTGTTGGATTATTGTCTGATTCCTCCACTCTCTCAGGATGGTAAGCAGCACATCTGCCTTGAAAATTCATCTCTGTGTGCCCAGTGCCTCCTTACACAATGCCAAGCAAGGAGGAGTGCCTTATGAATAATCATTGCCAGAATGAATAGTAGCATTTGTGAAAGTGACCATATTTTAGGAGCAGAGAAGATGCTCCACAGCTTTCTGAAATACAAGTGCATATTTGAAAAATTCAGCTTTTAAAAGGCTGGTGTCAGATTTGAGTTCAGCATGAAATGTGTCTGTATTAAAAATAAAACATACAGCAGAGGAGACCAATTATTGCTACTAAGGAGTTTAAAAATATGGACTGCTCCTTTAAATGTGAGGTTTATAAGTAAAGACAATTGGAATAACCATATGCCAGGGTCCAAGAAGCTCTCTAAAGAATGTCAGGCTTATTTTATTCTAGTGTGTCTGGTATGTGTCTGTTTCCCTGGGAAAGTGATAAAAGCAAAGACAGAAGCATAGGCAGTGAGGAGTAGAGGGAAAAAGCGCTGAATTTGGAATCAAAATACCTGGTTTCAAGTTCTAGATATGCAGATAACTTGGAAGGACCAGCAGTGTGACCCTGGGCTAGTCCACTAACTTGTCTGAATGAAATAACAGCTCTCAGGCTTTTTTGTGAAGATCAGATAGTGTTGCATTGTGGTGGCTGTGTAACCTTTAAAGCACTCTACCCATCTAAGTTGTATATTTTATCATAAATCACTCATCAAAAAATGGTGGTATCTACTGGAATGCAGATATGGTACCCGGTTTTGAATCCCTCCTGCCCCATCTCTAAGATCCCAGTGCAAGTTCTGTTGATTGTACCAGACCAAAGGACTACATGATTTTTTCCTACCCTGGATTTCTAGGCCTTAAGAATCTGGACCTGATGATGATGAAATCAATGAGAATATACAGTAGCAGCTATTGTTTAATTAGTATTCATATTTTGTCAGTTGCTTTGCTAGGCAATGTATAAAAATTACTTTAAAAAATTCTCATGACAATCCTGTGAGATCCGTTTCGTTATCATTATTCTGCTGAGTAAACTTAGGCTTAGAGACTTTAAGTCACTTGCCCAGGGTCTCATAGCTATACAGGGAAGAGACCGGGTGACTCTGGGACTTATATTTATTCTGTGCCAGTGGTTTTCTAACTTTGACAGGCATCATATTCACCTGTAGGGCTTGTTAATACCCAGATGGTTGGCTCCTCCTCTAGAATTCCTGATTTAGTTGGTCTGAGGTGAGGCCTGAGAATTTCCAAGTGATACTGATAGTGTAGGGCCCACACTTTGAGAACCATTCCTGTATACCCTGCTGCTCCTGTTCCACAAAGGACTCGAGCTGGTCCCTTTTCATTCTTTACCTTTGTTCTGGTTCAAAATACCCAGGAATTCCCAGGTTTTCTTGGATTTTAGAACTCTTTGGAGGAGGGGAAAGGAATATCAGAAAGGTTCTAATTTGATCTAGGTCCCTTCTAAAGTCTGAAGGAGTACCTTTGGATGATTTTAATAGGTTATCTCCATGGTCTTCCAAATCATTGGCATTTACATCTCAGTATAGCTCTCCTTTTCCTTCTCCTTGGTTGACTTTGGTGTAGATCTATTATGATTTGTAACAGGAGTCTTCATAGCCCACTCCATTCACTGATCCCTGAATCTATTGCTTCATTGATGCATGCAGAAATTTTCTGTGTACATTTTCTGCATATATTTGAGCTCTATGTGTGCCAGGCATCTGGCTGGTATGGGGGGTACAATGGTGTCCAAAACCAGATATGGTCCCTGCCATCAGGAAACATTTATTCTAGTGAGGAAAAAAGAATCAGATAGATAAAGGTTGATGGTGTTATGTGCTACCAAGAAGAGGTATATGATGCAATGAGAGCATGTAACAGGAAGGTCTGAACCTGTCTGGAGAGGAGGGATGGTCAGGGAAAGCTTGTTTATGGGCATAAAGAGTGAGTCAAAATCTGAAAGAAGATTAGGAATTAAGTAGGTACAGAGGCTGGAGTGGGGATGTGGGAGGAACATTCCAGGCAGAGGAATGGCATGTGCAGAGGCTGAGAGAAGAAGGAGCATGGCATGGTCATACGACTTAAGATTCTAAATTGGATATCTCTAGTCCAAGATCAATAAGTGGATTAAAGGATAATTCTAAAAAGAAAAAAGAAAAGTGAGATCCTAACTCTCATACTGATATAAAATGAATATTTATTAAAGATTATATTTGATTCAGAGTGGGAAAACTAGACAGATGTTATAACCAGTCCCCAAAGAAGCTGAAGAACACATTTATAGATCAGGGATACTTGAAGTGAATGTTACAGATGGAGGCAAAAGTGGTTTCTAGGGGTGAGGGTGGGGTCGCCTGAACCTCCATTAGATGGGACAAAATTTGCAAGATTTAAACACAAGTCTAACGAATATCCTATGACCAGTTTCTTCTTTCTCATGGCAGAAAACAAGAAAAAAACTCTGAGAGAAGGCAATCAGAAAGTGAGAATAGAACTTGGCTTTCATTCAGGAGCCCCTCTGAGAACAAAGGGGGAGATACCTTTCCAGTGAACCTGAAAACCAAAGTAGTTTTGCCAAGTTGAGGTCTGGCACAGCCTCCAGATAGTTCGCAACAAAGAGGAAGAACTTCTTCAAGTGTGTCAGGTGGACTCTTAACTAGGAGAGGGATAATCATTTAGTCAATTAACAGGATGGCTGGTGCTGGTGAGTTTAAATTGATGATTTGCTTTGTTGAAATGTTAAACCAACATTGACAGCTACTACAGCTCTTTAATTGGCAACTCCACTCAGCAGCCATGTGTTAAAAACTTCGTTATTGAGAAGGAAAGCATCACCCTTCTTTTTCCATTGTAAACTGGTGTGTTCAGTGTAGGCTTCCTGTTTTCTATACCAGTGCTGCATTGTACAAGGAGACAGAATTAGAACAGCACCTTTTAATTTAATTTGTAGCAGGTCAGAGTTCAAAACTGCAATTTCACAAATGTTTGATAAAAAAATGTCACTGGTTTTGATTGAGTTGTGTTATTAACCTCTAACTAGAGAGTCTTTTTTTTTTTTTTTTGAATTAGTGTTAATGTGTCTGACTTCTCAATAATACATGCTGTTTCTAGTTTTCTTTCTGCTAGAAAACTCCTACCAGTGGAATAATGCATTTCATTGGCTGGTTCAGCACAAAGACTTTAAATAAAGAAATGGCAAGATAAGTAAGTTACCTGCAGGACACAGTGCTGCTGATGTATGTATATTTTTTTGTTCTCCAAATGTAGTAAAAGATATTAAAACTGTCTCATAAAAATGGCAGTTTGTTTCCTTCTGCCTGTAATCATGGATGAAAAGGCTGTGAAATGTATATCTTTTTTTTTTTAACTGTAGGTGATTTAGTTAAAAGAAAAAGTAAAAAAAAATCCCCAACCCAGAAAAAGGCATTTTACTGTTTGCTAAATCAGGCCTCTAATAATAAATAGCTCAAAAATCCTTCGATAATATTTATGAACAATTTCTCAATTTTATATCCAGATATTTCTGTTATACTCTGCAAAGGAGATAATCCTGGCTGAACGAAAGAGAAGAGCCTTTTTTAGACTGAATAGACTGGACAATTCAGTAGTGAAGTGCACAATTACCAATCTTTCAGGCAAAGCTTTTATGTAAGGCAAACTTTATAACTTCATCCATTCCAAAGAGAAAAAGCTTTAAAGACCATAGGGAAAATAAAAGGCAAAAGAGAAATGTAGAAAAGTGTCCCATCCTTTACATCTCTATAGCCACTTGTTTCATGGCAGCACACATTGAGTTAACTCAATTTAAAGCCACTATGTAACTTTGAAAAAAGTGTTTCACTGATCCCCATGGTAGTCAATCTACACAAATAATGAATGGACATGACTAGTATTACTTTTCTTTCCTGTTTTGTTTTAGAATATACTCGTCTCTTCCATTGTACATTACTATGTTTTACTCTATAGGAAAAGGTAATGAGTCATTAATAATAGCCATCTTAACATGCTACAGGAACTGTAAAGTAACAGTGATCACTGAAAAAAAAATGGGCTTCCTAATTTCCTTGTGGCTCACAAGTCCTATCTGTACAAAGGAACAGATATCATTCTTTTTTCCATTGAGTAGATGAATCCATGTGTGTGATTCTCGCCTGATGGTGGATCATGACACAGTTCTCAAGCTTTGTTCTCCAACCATCTGCCTCAGAATCACCTGAGGCACTTGAAAAAATGCAGACTGGGGGGCTCTATCCAGAACTGATGAAATCTGAATTTCAGGACTGGGGTGGGGTGGGGACCAGGAATGTAGTTTTCTCAAGTTCTCCAGGGAATCATTAGCACATTTTAAGTCTGAACATTGCTTTATGGGAATGAAAAGCCTGGTGATTTTTGGAATAAACTGTTGAATGTGGTTTAGGAAGAAAATATGCAGTAGTTATGGAGAATGTTGTGAATTCTTGATCTTATTCCTTCCTTCACTCCCTGATGTCACAAACTGAAGACATAGTAGTTTTAACCTGGCATCAAAGTTCTGGGGAACCTCTCCTCACAGAAGCTGGCATGTGCACACAGGTGTATCATTTTGCACCCAATTCCAGGGGGTCGATGAATCCCTTAAAATCCATTCATGGATCTCTTTGGATGTTCCTTCTGTCTCAGGAACCCTTCACCTGATGGGAGTATATTAAGGAGAAAAGAGAAGTGAAAACACCAAGTGAATAATGAATAAACACGGTATATGTATCTAGACCACCCTCACGGTTGAATATTCTGTGCACCCCACTGGGGGTGTGGATGGGGTTGAAATGCAGCTTGTGCACCACTGGTCAAGTTGTATACCTTGGGGTGGGACTTTTTCTCTGGAGGGAGGGGAGCCTTTTTGTAATTTGCCCTGTATGTATAAATCTCATCCAATACAAGCCTAACATATTCTACCTGTTTTCATCAATGAGGCATACTAACTTCCTTAGTGTCCTTCTCAGTGGATCAAAAACTTCATGTAGACCAAATAGAAGGTGTTAGCCCTATTTATCTCAAATAGCATCACCTCAGATCGCAAGAGACACAATAATTTTTTGAGTTTTTAAAAAATAAATTGCAGCTGTGGGCTGGACCAAAGCCAGAGAGAAATCAGATATTTGTCAAAAGAACCTGTACTTTTGTTTTTCCTCTTGAGGGATAATAGTGTTGGACAATCATACTTGGATTTAAAAAAATTAGCAGCAATGTTGGATTGGTGTCCAATATCATGAGACTTTTCCTAGTCTATTTCTTTTAGCCATCTAGCCGTCACAATTGCTAGGTCACCGAATGGAACTGCTGGAGTTTAATTTTGTGTCGTTTCATGGTGTCTGGCAATGTGATTTCCCCACCCTCCAACCTCACCGCTGACATACTAAATAGAGCTTTTTAAAAATAGGGATCATTTGACTGTGTGTTATTTGCTAAAACGCATTCATTCCTTTGGTTCTTATATACACTATTGCTGTAGTGAACTTGGACCTGGTGTTGCTATTTTATAAAAATGTCCTCAAAATCAAATGTCATTGAAGATAAAGACATTTCTAAAGCAGTGAATGATATGGAAAAGGTAAAAGGAGTGAGCATATTAGGACCACGTGAAGTGTCCTGCCCTTTATGTCAGAGGTGATACCATATTTGTAATATGGAGAAGGTAGCAAGGATTGCCTTCATCAAAGAGCAAGAGATGGAATGCCCCTGTGAGTGTAGCACTATGCACTTAATTAGACATCGCTCTTTAATTTACAGTTTCCTGAAAAGACTTGTGTTCTGGCTGCCTGTGGTTTTATTTGGTTACCAATTATGGAAACGAGTTGTGTTTCAGGAAGCTTTCTGAAAGATGTGCATAGGTAATAAATCCTGTGCCTTGCTCGACATATTGATGGTTCTGTTGATGAGAGGTTGCACAAAGTCAATAGTTGATTCTGCTTTGTGGTGACATTTGCATTTAATAAAAAGTCATGTTTATTGTAGCTGCTGTATAAACACAACTGGCACCTAGTGTGTCATGGCTGCAAATGCTAAGTGGAGAATGTGTGCCTGAGGAGGAAAGGTAGGTAAGGAAGATTACTGTGATTTTTTTTTTTGGTTTTAAAACTACTTGGGTCTTTAGCAGGTACGAGTCGTTTCTCGGAACGGTGCCAGGCATGAATGTAATGTGGCTTTTGATAGCTTCTGGTGGACAGTTGTGTACCAGAGGGATGAGAACCGCTGCTGGGGTCCTCAAGGGCAAGCTTAATGCTGTATGCATGGGCAAACAGGCACTAAGCAGAATTAACTGGAAGTTGAAGGGGTGGACTTGAGTCCTTGAGCTGTCCGGGCCAAATTTTTGAGATCCCGGGTACACGTTTTAATCCATGGATTGCTCGCTTGCTTGCTTAGGGTACAAATTTTGGAGACCTTTTATATAAAGGTGTGAAGAGTTACTGGCTACAATGCAGGGAACAGGAGTTCTGCAAAAAGGCACACGTTTTGTTATCCTGAAGATTGTTCTTTATCCTGAAGATTTCAGTGGCATTTATGACAGCAACCATGCATCTGAACAGTTGACAGGCAGCTGGAAGGATGCTCATGGGGTAGAAGAGCAAACAAGGCTTTGTTTGTTTAAAGGCTATTTTATTGGCTGTGCTGCACCTCACCTGGGATCTTCTCTTCCTCCGCCAGGGATGGAACCCATGCCCCCTGCAGTGGAAGTGCAGAGCCCTAAGCACTGGACAAGCAGGGAATTCTCCAATCTCCAATTTTAATAAATATTTATAAACCAAAAAAAAAAAAAAAAAAACTATTTGGATCTCTGGTCACAGAGATAGATTAATTATGGTCCTTGGTTCATTTTGCACTGTCATCCTTGGTTCATGCATTAACTTTATTCTGATGGATTGATTGATTTCATACTATAATGCAGTCATAAACCTAAGAACAAAATATTACCAATAATTGACATCCAAATGTGTGCCTCTTTCATCCCATCTCTTCCTTTTCCTAAGAAGTAACTACTAACCCGGGTCCATCATTCTCTGTTTTGTTTTGTTTTTTTTAATTTTAAGTTTTATGTATACTACCATCAATGGCCATTTGATTTGCTTCTTTCCCTTTTCCTTTCTCCATTTTTCTGTTATGAAAGGTACCACTATGAAAGTTCTTACATACATTTCCTGGTATATATATATATATATATATATAGGAAAGTAAACATGGCCCTGCTGGCAACTGGAACATAAATGGTTCTCACAACAAGACAAAACAAAGCAGAGACTTCCCTGGTGGCGCAGTGGTTAAGAATCCGCCTGCCAGTGCAGGGGACACAGGTTTGATCCCTGATCCAGGAAGATCCCACATGCAACTAAGCCCATGCGCTACAACTACTGAGCCTCTGCTCTAGTGCCTGCAAGCTACAACTGTTGAGCCCATGTGCCAAAACTACTGAAGCCCTTGTGCCTAGAGCCCATGCTCTGCAATAAGAGAAACCACAGCAATGAGAAGCCCGTGCACCACAAGGAAGAGTAGCCCCCACTTGCCGCAACTAGAGAAAGTCTGTGCACAGCAATGAAGACGCAACACAGCCAATAAATAAATAATTAATTTGTAAAAAGACATAACAAAGCAATTCTGTGATCCTGTAACTGATTAAACAAAATGACTAAATGTCCCTCTCTTCTAAATATCACTGCCTTTCTCTGAGTGAGCACTGCTTGTAGGCCAACTGCAGGCTGCCTTGATCCCCCAACTCATAGAAGGTCCTGGTAACTTCCCATCATGGAGATGCTCCCAGGGTTCCTCTGGGGTGCTTTCTTCTTTGCTATAGTAAGTTGTAACACTTAACTTTGACTACCAGTGTATTCCTGGTGGCCTTTCAGTGATGGACATTGACATATGTGTTAAAGTTTCTCATGGATAATAATATATACCTAGGAGTGAATTTGCTGGATGAGATAGGGTATGTGAACACTCAAACTTACAGTTTAAAAAAAAGTCTTGCCAGTTTTCATCCAGACATGTCCCATCACATTTTATTTTCATCTACCATGAAAAAAAAGTCTACTTGACCCATTTCTGCACACAAATTAAACGTACAAGACAGTCTGTGTATGTATAAATGTCTTCCTTACAGCATATGAGTAGCTCACTTCTTTTCTTTTAAGGAATATATATTTATTCTATCTCTTGTCATATGGTGTTTCAATAGGGGAATGTGCTTAGCATAATTTCTTTCACATTTTAGCCTGTGGTACATTCATCTTTTAAAAAATTCAGCGGAAGAGTCATGTCTGTGTGTTTTCTTATTTATACCTGTTCTACTTTTGAGAGTAACCCAGGTCAGTGGTTCTCAAATTTTAGTGGACATATAAGAATTATCCCAAGAGTCTCCATTTGAATTAGAAATTCCATAGGATCCTAAGGTGAAAAAAGAGTGTCCTACACTCTGTTGCAAATAGATGTATTAGTCACCAGTCCCAAGAGGGAAGCCCCATGCAGATTTGTGCCTCTTCTAGAAGTTGAAGCATTGGGATGATCTTGCTAATTATAAAATTATGGTAATGAAGTAGATATTAATCTGCATTAGGATATAGTAAGGCTTACACAGTAAGTATGTGGTATTTGGTGAATGAATGAATAAAATGCAGGGGACATCATAGAAAATGTACCTCTTAATCAAAAACCATGACTCTTAAACTGTACTTGGAGGAACAGTTTGGTATTTTCTTGGATCTTTTTAAAATTCACACCTTAAATAACTTATTACTAGGGATACCTGGTGAACCAAACAGATACGGTTCTCGCTTTTAGGGGGCTTAGATACTTGAGTTGGGAGATAGACTGTAAGTAAATAATTTCTACAGTATTTAGGAACAGTTTTGATAAATGCTGTGAAGGAGAAGTTCAGGGTGCAATGAGAGTGGGCAACAAGGGTCTCCCCTAGTTTGGCATCTTTCCATGGTCAGTGATGTTTCTGTGAAGAAATAAACTTTAAGTTGAATGGTAGGCAAATGGGTCAGGGCTCCCAAGACCACCCCCAGGTTCATTGATTTGCTAGGAATACTCACAGGACTCAGCATGTAGTTGTATTCATGGCTATGATTTATTATAGCAGTAGGAAGAAAAGCAAAATCAGCAAAGGGAAAAGGCATATGGGGGGAAGTCTAGAGGAAACAGTCACTAGGTTTGGAGTGTTGTATCCCAGTAGAGTCACTCAAGGATGGTGTTGATTGTGACAACACGTGTGAAACGTTCTCTGACAGGAAGCTTTAGCATCATAGGTTTTTACTGGGGGCTGGTCATGTAGACACCCTCTGGCTAATATGTGCCAAAACTCTAGACTTCCAAAAGGAAAGGAGTATATTGTAAAAGCATATTATTTGTACAAACAGTTTAGGCAAAATGAGCCACTCTGATCAGTTCTGGGAATGGTGTGACCTTCCTGAAATGCAGGTTCTTAGATGCCAGTTAAGAGTCAACTTCTAGAACAGGCCTTTCTAAGGATGGTGACCTCAGGACTACGGCGTTAACTTCCTTCTGAGCAGCATAATGACTGAAGAAATTAGGGGTGAAATGACATGATGTCTTTGCCTTGCTTTAAAACATTTCAACAAAGAAATAAAAAGGGGATAAATTAAACAAATATGGGAAAATCTTGACCCTTGTTGGGCATGGATTGATGGGTGCTTGGAGGTTCATTATACTTATATTTCCTTCTGTTTGAGAATTTCCATAATGAACAGTAAAAAAACGAAAACCCAAAACCCAACCATGGAGATTTAAAAAAAGAACGGTACTTGTTGGCTAGGCTTAAAGGGGCCTAGATTTTGCTTAATTCAATTCAGTTTTGTTCAGTCTAATTAAAAAAATTGAGTACCTATTTCAGTTTAATCCAGTCAGTTCAAAAACTGAATTTTATTTCAAGCCTATTATTTGTGAGGGCCTTAGCTATATCCTGTGAAGTGTGTAAATATCAATGGGACACCTAATCTTTGGGTCTGTGGGGCTCATCTATGAAATGGGTGTAATTAAGAGCTCCCCCTCACTTGTGTGTTGCAAAAATTTGTTGGCAAGTGAGGGAAACCAGTTGCTGCAAGTTTCACTAGCAGCCGAGAATGCTGTAATAGATGTAGATTGCTACTTTGGGGAGGCGTGTGATTCTCTCATTGACTTAGAAGAATATTCAATAAGGTAGAACCTTCCTGAGGGGAGCGGAAATGATGACAGGGAGATTGCCCTGGAGAATTGCCTTTGGCAGTGGCTTGGCAGGAGAAGAGGGCCTGTTGGGTCCTCTCTTTGAGGAGATCTGGATGTGGAAGGCGAGATGATGGGCGCTAGCTTTTATTTGAAAGGAAATAGGTAAGTTATTGAATTGGAGCACATCAGAGGTGGCTTTATTTGAAAATGCTCTCAAAAGCTGTTTTGACAAGACGGGGGAGGAGGTAGTGGTATCATTAAATAAGCTGGCAACTTTTGTAACCAGCTTTTTGGTTTTCCACCTCAAGGGAGAGTCAATAAACTTTGATTCCCAGCATTAATGTAATTATTTTGATTTTTCTGGCTCATTCTAGGGAAGGCTGCAGAGCTCCAATATCAGATGGCCGAAAGCAATTCAGAAATCCCATGTCCCCGAGGACACCCGCTGCCGTTCAGAAGTAGCAGGAGAGGGGGTGGAATAAATCATTTCCTCTGATCTTGTTAGTGTTGAGAATATTACAGGGAGGTAAATGCATTGCCGCACTAACACCAGAAGGCTACTGCAGGCAGAGGAAAAAATAACAAAATTTCTCTGCTTTTCAAAGCTTTACTTTACATACGATTTCCTCTTCATGTATTTTTAAAATTGTTGAATGAGGGGTTTTCCCCCTCCCTTCTGACTCTGAAGTTTCTTCCTTCTACCTTATCATGTCCTCTATCATCTAGGGATTCTCCCTGATACTGTCCCTGGCAGCTCTAATGTACTTCTTAATGTCAGCTGTTACTCCAGTAATATGTTCGGTTCATTTAGTGTAAATGGTCCTATCATTTGGTTTGGGTCAAATGATATCATTTGGGCCCAAACCTCCTTGGGCCCAGTGAATAATGACTTTCATGAATAATCAGACGTGCCTGTCTGGCCAGGTGGATCTGTCACCTGTGAGCCTGGCGATCCCCATCCCCCCACCTGCCGCCACGAAAATACACTGTATTTAATTTTTTAAATCCAGCCAATTTGGGATTTTTAAGATGATGGGCAGAGTAATTGAAATTTCCTAATGATGGGAGCAGAGTCAAAGAATATATTCATCTTGAGAAGTTAAACTTTGAACAGAGGAGATGTATATAGTTGCAAAATGTGTTTTTGCCTCCCTTGGACCCTAAGCAATAAACTAAAAAGATGATATGTATGTATTTACGTAATTCTTATCCTTTTTTTTTTTAAACTTCAAGGGTTGCTAACAATAATTTAAGGCTGAGCTCTTCTTACTGTAAATTGTAAACAAACCTCGAGGCCTAGCTCATGGGCATTGGCTATAAATCATCATCTTACTAATAGCGACAACCAGGCCTTGACTTTCAGAGTGCTGTGAACATTGTTTCCTGGAAGCAAACTTCAACTTACAGGTTTTAGGCCTCTGGTATTGGAAAGCCAGCAGACCAGCAGGTCAGCATTCCTTACTCAAGTATATCTTTACTTGGGAAGGGATTTTTGTCCTTATTTTCTCCAGTGACCTTCTCTGTTTTAGACTCGATCTATATCACCAAAGTTATCTGTCATGCCAATTAAAGACAAAAAGCAAATAAAAGCCAAATTGCTAGATGTTTGAAATTCTGAGGACAAAGAAACCTGACAATTTCAACTTTTCCCACCGGGTTGGTTCACTGTCATCGGTCATCTGATAAGTCCACACCCAATTTTCTAACCTCTAAAAATTGTATTTCCTTCATTCTAAGAAGCATAGATTTCCCGTATTTTACTGTTTCTGATATAATGATATCTTCTGATTGATATGCTCATTTAGTATCACATCTTCATGTTGTGTGAAAAGCTGTCATTAAGTCAGTGGTCTTTCAATTTATGGTATTTTAGATTCCAGGATTTGTGTTATCTCTCAAATTCCTCTTCATCTCTGCTGCTATCACCTGGTTTGGGCCACCACTGTCTCTTATATAGGCAATTCAACAGCTGCCTAAGTGGGCTACCAACAGCCGTCTAATCTGCTTTTAATCTATTTCCCACATTGGTGTGATACTGATCTTGTAAAAGCACGAAGATCATCTTGTCATTCCTCTGTTGAAGTCCTATAGTGGCCTCCATTGCTTCTAAGATAAAGACCTGAAACATTACTTCGGCCCAGGACTTTGCTTCCTTTGTCTATCTTGTCTCAAATACTCTCCCTTCCCTTGACCTCTCTGCCCAGAGCATCCCCAAATTCAGTCATTCGGAAGCTATATACAAGGGTGAGTCAAAAATTTTCCTCACTCTGGCTATAGAATTTATTTTAATTAACTTTTAGAAAAGACAAATACATCATTTTTTGACATAATCTCCTTGCTTTTCTTTCTTTTTTTTTTAAAGCTCTTTGTTGGAATATAATTGCTTTACACTCTTGTACCAGCTTATGAGGTACACCAAAGTGAATCAGCTGTATTTATACACATATCCCCATATCCCCTGCCTCCTGTGACTCCCCCCACCCTCCCCGTCCCGGCTCTCTAAGGCATCACCCATCATCGAGTTGATCTCCCTTTGTTATACAGCAACTTCCCACTGGCTATCTATTTTACAGTTGGTAGTATATATATGTCTATGCTACTCTCTCACTTCGTCTCAGCATCCCCTTCACCCCCCGCCCCCCCAATGCCTTGTCCTCCAGTCCATTCTCTGCATCTGATCCTTATTCTTGTCTTGTCACTGGGTTCATCAGTACCTTTTTTTTTTTTTTTTTTTTTAGATTCCGTATATATGAGTTAGCATACACTATTTGTTTTTCTCTTTCTGGTTTACTTCACTCTGTATGACAGACTCTAGGTCTATCCACCTCATTACATATAGCTCCATTTCATTCCTTTTTATAGCTGAGTAATATTCCATTGTATATATATGCCACATCTTCTCTATCCATTCATCTGTTGATGGGCATTTAGGTTGCTTCCATGTCCTGGCTATTGTAAATAGTGCTGCAATAAACATTATGGTACATGTTTCTTTTGGGATTATGATTTTCTCTGGGCATATGCCCGGTAGTGGGATTACTGGATCATATGGTAGTTCTATTTTTAGGTTTTTAAGGACCCTCCAAACTGTTTTCCATAGTGGCTGTACCACCTTACATTCCCACCAACAGTGCAGGGGTGTTCCCTTTTCTCCACACCCTCTCCAGCATTTATTGTTTCTAGATGTTTTGATGATGGCCATTCTGACCAGTGTGAGGTGATACCTCATTGTGGCTTTGACTTGCATTTTCAATACACTTTGTCCATCTGTCAACAAGGTTTTGTATTCCTTCATTTAAAAATGTCTTAGGCTGAGCTGCGAGCCACTAGTGCACCACTATCTTCACTTCTTCATAAGTAGTGAATCTTCATCCTCGTAGGGCTGCTTTCAGGGGACCAAACAGGTGAAAGTCTGATGGAGCAAGATCAGGACTATAGGGAGGATGCTTTAACACCTCACAACAAAGGTTGTGCAGTGTTGACAGTGTGGGCAGAAGTGTGTGGTTGTGTACACCCTCAGACCACAAAAAACAAATCATTGCATGCTGCTCTTCTTTCGCACGAATCACAAGTGGGACATCCAGTTTTGTTTGCGCTGCACTTACAAATTTACTGATGTAACATGTTCACACCTGCACAGTAGTGACTGGGGAGACAGCAGCCTTGAATGGAAAATGCTGATAAGATAGTGTGGCCAACAGAAGTTTTAATATAAATGGAGTGTGAATAATTTTTGACTCACCCTTGTATTTACCGTATTTTTGTCCTTCCTGTACTAATACTTATTAAAGGAAAAAAACTTTTCTTACTTTTTCTGAAACTTAAATTTTATTTTGAAATGAAACTTTGTTTTATTAACCTAACTGGAAACTAGTATTTTTCTTTTTTTTTTTTTAATTTTTAAATTTTATTAGAAGTTATCCTTCCATTTAATTTCTTCTGTCAAGTGGACCATTTTCTTTATCATCCTAAAATACTTCATCTTCAAAGAAAATGTTTAAATAAAGCTTTGTTAGAATGCTTAAATATGATATGCCGTACTGTTTCATTTTTTTTTGATTTTTTTTTTTTAGAACTTTTATTGAGATACAGTTAACATACAATAAACTGCATATATTTAGAGTGTACAATTTGGTATCCCAATCTCCCAATTCATTCCCTCCCAACCCTCCCCGCTTTCCCCACTTGGTGTCCATATGTTTGTTCTCTACATCTGTGTCTCTATTTCCGCCTTGCAAACCAGTTGATGTGTACCATTTTTCTATAGTCTGCATATATGTGTTAATATACGGTATTTGTTTTTCTCATTCTGACTCACTTCAGTCTGTATGACAGTCTCCAAGTCCATCCATGTCTCTAGAAATGTCCCAATTTCATTCCTTTTTATGGCTGAGTAACATTCCAGTGTATATATGTACCACATCTTTTTTATCCATTCATCTGTTGATGGACATTTAGGTTGCTTCCATGTCCTGGCTATTGTAAATAGTGCTGCAATGAGCATTGGAGTGCATGTGTCTTTCTGAATTATGGTGTTCTCTGGGTATATGCCCAGCAGTGGGATTGATGGGTCATGTGGCAACTCTATTTTTAGTTTTGCAAGGAACCTCCATACTGTTCTCCATAGTGGCTGTATCAATTTACATTCCCACCAACAGTGCAAGAGCGTTCTCTTTTCTCCACACCCTCTCCAGCATTTATTGTTTGTAGATTTTCTGATGATGCCCATTCTGACTGGTGTGAGGTGATACCTCATTGTCATTTTGATTTGCATTTCTCTAATAATTAGTGATGTGGAGCAGCTTTTCATGTACCTCTTGGCCATCCGTATGTCTTCTTTGGAGAAATGCCCATTTAGGTCTTCTGCCTATTTTTTGATTGGGCTGCTTGTTTTTTTGATATTGAGCTGGATGAACTGTTTATATATTTTGGAGATTAGTCCTTTGTCTGTTGATTCATTTGCAAATATTTTCTCCCATTCTGAGGGTTGTCTTTTCATCTTGCTTATAGTTTCTTTTGCTGTGCAGAAGCTTTGAAGTTTCATTAGGTCCCAATTATTTATTTTTGTTTTTATTTCCTTTACTCTAGGGGGTGCATCAGAAAAGATCTTGCTGTTATTTACGTCAAAGAGTGTTCTTCCTATGTTTTCCTCTAGCAGTTTTATCGTGTCTGGCCTTACATTTAGGCCGTTAATCCATTTGGAGTTTATTTTTGTGTATGGTGTTAGGGAGTGTTCTAATCTCATTCTTTTACATGTAGCTGTCCAGTTTTCCCAGCACCACTTATTGAAGAGCTGCCTTTTCTCCATTGTATATCCTTGCCTCCTTTGTCATAGATTAGTTGACCATAGTTTATCTCTGGGCTTTCTATTCTGTTCCATTGATCCATATTTCTGTTTTTGTGCCAGTACCATACTGTCTTGATCACTGTAGCCTTGTAGTATAGCCTGAAGTCAGGAAGCCTGATTCCATCAACTCCATCTTTCCTTCTCAAGATTGCTTTGGCTATTCAGGTCTTTTGCGTTTCCATACAAATCGTAAAATTTCTTGTTCTAGTTCTATGAAAAATGCCATTGGTAATTTGATGGGGATTGCACTGAATCTGTAAATTGCTTTGGGTAGCATAGTCATTTTCACAATGTTGATTCTTCCAATCCAAGAACATGGTATGTCCCTCCATCTGTTTGTATCGTCTTTGATTTCTTTCGTTAGTGTCTTATAGTTTTCTGAGTACAGATCTTTTACCTCCTTGGTTAGGTTTATTCCTAGGTATTTTATTCTTTTTGTCACAATGGTGAATGGGATTGTTTCCTTAATTTCTCTTTCTGATCTTTCATTGTTAGTGTATAGAAATGCAAGAGATTTCTGTGTGTTAATTTTGTATCCTGCAACTTTACCAAATTCATTGATTAGCTCGAGTAGTTTTCTGGTGGCATCTTTAGGATTTTCTATGTATAATATCATGTCATCTGCGAACAGTGACAATTTTACTACTTCTTTTCCAATTTGGATTCCTTTTATTTCTTTTTCTTCTCTGATTGCTGTGGCAAGGACTTCCAAAACTATCTTGAATAGTAGTGGCGAGAGTGGACATCCTTGTCTTGTTCCTGATCTTGTAGAGGGAATGCTTTCAGTTTTTCACCATTGAGCATGATGTTTGCTGTGAGTTGTATATGGCCTTTATTATGTTGAGGTAGGTTCCCTGTATGCCCACCTTCTGGAGAGTTTTTATCATAAATGGGTGTTGAATTTTGTCAAAAGCTTTTTCTGCATCTATTGAGATGATCATGTGGTTTTTATCCTTCAGTTTGTTAATATGGTGTATCACATTGATTGATTTGCATATATTGAGGAATCCCTGCATTCCAGGGATAAACCCCACTTGATCATGGTGTATGATCCTTTTAATGTGTTGTTGGATTCTGTTGGCTAGTATTTTGTTGAGGATTTTTGCATCTAAATTCATCAGTGATATTGGTCTGTAGTTTTCTTTTTTTGTAGTATCTTTGTCTGGTTTTGGTATCAGGGTGATGGTGGCCTCATAAAATGAGTTTGGGAGTGTTCCTTCCTCTGCAATGTTTTGGAAGAGTTTGAGAAGGATGGGTGTTAGCTCTTCTCTAAATGTTTGGTAAAATTCACTTGTGAATCCATCTGGTCCTGGACTTTTGTTTGTTGGGAGATTTTTAATCACAGTTTCAATTTCATTACTTGTGATTGGTCTGTTCATATTTTCTATGTCTTCCTGATTCAGTCTTGGAATGTTATACCTTTCTAAGAATCTGTCCATTTCATCCAGGTTGTCCATTTTATTGGCATACAGTTGCTTGTAGTAGTCTCTTATGGTGCTTTTTATTTCTGTGGTGTCGGTTGTAACTTCTCCTGTTTCCTTTCTAATTTTATTGATTTGAGTCCTCTCCCTCTTTTTCTTGATAAGTCTTGCTAGAGGTTTATCAATTTTATTTATCTTCTCAAAGAACCAGCTTTTAGTTTTATTGATTTTTGCTATTGTTTTCTTTGTTTCTATGTCATTTATTTCTGCTCTGATCTTTATGATTTCTCTGCGTCTACTAACTTTGGGTTTTGTTTGCTCTTCTTTCTCTAGTTTCTTTATGTGTAAAGTTAGATTGTTTATTTGGGATTTTTCTTGTTTCTTGAGGTAGGATTGTATTGCTATAAACTTCCCTCTTAGAACTGCCTTTGCTGCATCCTATAGGTTTTGGATCATTGTATTTTCATTGTCATTTGTCTCTAGGTATTTTTTGATTTCCTCTTTGATTTCTTCAGTGATGTCTTGGTTATTTAGTAGCATATTGTTTAGCCTTCGTGTGTTTATGTTTTTTACACTTTTTTTCCTGTAATTGATTTCTAATCTCATAGCGTTGTGGTCGGAAAAGATGCTTGATATGATTTCAGTTTTCTTGAATTTACCAAGGCTTGATTTATGACCCAAAATGTGATCTATCCTGGAGAATGTTCCTTGTGCACTTGAGAAGAACATGTAATCTGTTGTTTTTGGATGTAATGTCCTGTAGATATCTATTAAATCCAGCTGATTTATTGTATCATTTAAAGCTTGTGTTTCCTTATTAATTTTCTGTGTGGGTGATCTGTCCATTGGTTAAAGTCCGCCACTATTATTGTGTAACTGTCGATTTCCTCTTTCATAGTTGTTAGCATTTGCCTTACATATTGAGGTGCTCCTATACTGGGTGCATATATATTTATAATTGTTATCTCCTCTTCTTGGATCGATCCCTCGATCTTTATGTAGTGTCCTTTCTTGTCTCTTGTAACATTTTTTATTTTAAAGTCTATTTTATCTGATATGAGTATTGCTACTCCAGCTTTCTTTTGATTTCCATTTGCATGGAATATCTTTTTCCATCCCCTCACTTTCCGTCCGTATGTGTCCCTAGGTCTGAAATGGGTCTCTTGTAGACAGCATGTATATGGGTCTTGTTTTTGTATCCATTCAGCTAGTCTGTGTCTTTTGGTTGGGGCATTTAGTCCATTTACATTCAAGATAATTATTGGTATGTATGTTCCTATTACCATTTTCTTAATTGTTTTGTGTTTCTTTTTGTAGGTCCTTTTCTTCTCTTCTGTTTCCTGCTTAGAGAAGTACCTTTAGCATTTGTTGTAGGGCTGGTTTGGTGGTGCTGAATTCTCTTAGCTGTTGCTTGTGTGTAAAGCTTTTGATTTCTCCATCGAATCTGAATGAGATCCTTGCTGGGTAGAGTATTCTTGGTTGTAGATTCTTCTCTTTCATTACTTGAAGTATATCATGCCACTCCCTTCTGGCTTGCAGAGTTTCTGCTGAGAAATCAGCTGTTAACCTTATGGGAATTCCCTTGTATGTTATTTGTCGTTTTTCCCTTGTTGCTTTTAATAACTTTTCTCTGTCTTTAATTTTTGTCCATTTGACTACTATATGTCTTGGTGTGTTTCTCCTTGGGTTTATCCTGCCTGGGACTCTCTGCACTTCCTGGACTTGGGTAGCTCTTTCCTCTCCCATGTTAGGGAAGTTTTCAACTATAATCTCTTCCAATATCTTCTCGGGTCCTTTCTCTCTCTCTTCTCCTTCTGGGACCCCTATAATGCAAATGTTGGTGCATTTAACGTTGTCCCAGAGGTCTCTTAGGCTCTCTTCAGTTCTTTTCATTCTTTTTTCTTTATTCTTTTCCATATCAGTGAGTATCAGCATTCTGTCTTCCAGGTCACTTACTCGCTCTTCTGCCTCAGTTAACCTGCTGTTGGTTCCTTCTAGTATATTTTTCATTTCTGTTATTGTGTTGCATATCTCTGTTTGTTTGCTCTTTAATTCTTCTAGGTCTTTGGTAAACTTTTCAGTCTTTGCATCCAGTCTTTTTTCAAAGTCCTGGATCATCTTCACTATCATTATTCTGAATTCTTTTTCTGGAAGGGTGCCTACCTCCTCTTCATTTAGTTGCTTTTCTGGGGTTTTAGCTTGTCCCTTCATCTGGTACAAAGTCCTGTGCTTTTTCATTTTCTGTATCTTTCTGTGGCTATGGTTTTCAGTTCCACAGAAGGAACTACTGCTGATACTGCTTGATTCTGCTGTCTGCCCTCTTGTGGAGGAAGCTATCTAGGAGGCTCTTGTGTGCTTCCGTCTCATTGCGGCTTCTCCTTTGTCTCCGGATGTGGGGTGTCTTTTTTGGTGAGTTGCAGTGTCTTTCTGTCGATGATTGTTCAGCAGTTAGTTGTAATTCTGGTGCTCTTGCAGGGAGTGAGCACACGTCCTCCTATTCCACCATCTTTCGTACTGAGTTTCAGTTTTTTCTAAAATGTATTTCAAAACACTTGAACTTATTAAAATTAGACAGTTAACCTTTTTACACTTGAACCTATTAAAATTTAAAAGTGAGCTTTTTCATCAACAGAAACCATCTCGGTGCCTTCAGTGGTTTACTCACCACCTTTTAGTGACTATTTCTCCAAGTCAAGTTCTCTGCTCTTCATTTTCTCAGTGTTTTTTTTTCAAAAGGAGGTTCTTTTTAGAGGGTTTGGCCTCTCTTCCTATCTTCCCTAATCCCTCCTTCTTCATTTAGCTCTTACCCATGCTCTAAATTTCAGCTAAAACAACCACTGCCCCAAATTCAACTCAACTGTTTAATCCCATCAGACAGATGTCTTTCTTTTTATAAGAAATATTTTATGTCCTCATAAAAATATTTTATGAATAAGATGAAATTCATAGGTAACATTACCTACCTCTCACATACTTCAAAAAATGGTTTAATGGTTTAACTAGTAATGTGAAGGAAAAAGAAAAAGGAAGTGACGTACAATAAACTAAATATTTCAGTGTTAATGCCAGAAACACCTGTACTTGCAGATGCAATGACTTCGTCCAGTGCTAATATCTACTTGGTCTTAATAAACTGGATTTAAGAGAACATCAGAAACCATTCTGTGGAAGGAGTACAGAATTGAAAGAGGAGAGGTATGGGGGACACTAGAGTAAAAACTAGTCTTAGGATAAATAATAACATATATGATGAGAAAAGGAGAGAAGCAATCTTAGTTGAAATAGGGCTAACATGTTAAAATAAATTATATAGTTTGGAGGTAGAAAACATAAGCAAGTATGCCATTTCTGGAAATGAGTTGGACTTATTTATGGGGATCGTTGCAAAATAATTCCCTATGTTATGATAAGGGACTGATGGTATTGAAGAATCACAAGGAAAATATCTTGAAATCTTGAAATCCTCCCTCAGGTTTAGGCATACATTTGGTCTCTAGTTCTTAAAAAGCTCTCAGTAGGCAACAGGGAAAAGGGAATGGATTGGAAAAAGAAAGAGCAATATAAAAAGTCATAAAGAGGTTGTGTGGGAGACCTCTAGGGACAGATTCAGTGTAAGATTGAGAAACAAGGGGAAAATCCAAAGTAAGTAAATAATTTTAATCAGTAATTTTTACAATATACATTTTTTATCATGCTGCAGAATTTTTAAAAAGCATATATTATAGCAGTGAAATGAAATATTTTAAGGAATTCTCCATGAATGCAATTTGGCGATATCCCTTAGTGTCATGTGTCATGGCCAATTTAATAATATTTGCTGCTAAACTTATTTCGCTCTTTACATATTTACATTTGACAGATAGGAATGCAGACTAATGCAGTTGTGTTTTATATTGGTAGACTGAGTATCATAAACCCTATTGCTGTCAGTGATGTGATTTTCTGAAAGAGTGAACAATTTGTTGAATAAAATGAAGTACAGTCTTTCTTCGGTTTATGTGCTAGTTTCACTCTTGAAAAATTCAGTGAAAATTAAATTTGCAAAATATACGTTGGGTTGATATATAAAAGTGATAATCATAATCTTTTTCTTTTTTCATCTATATGAATGTCTGGTGGGACATTTGAACGTCATGAGGGACACAGGACCATTTTGCACTGTTTGGGCCTATCCTACACATTGCAGAACATCTAGCATCCTGAAGCCCTTCAGAAAATACTAGTTACATTCTCCATCGACAAGACAACCCATCCAAAAAGTCACCTCAGGGGACAGCGTCAACCCCTTGAGAAATAGCATGTAAAAGTCTTTCAGAGGGCTCTTCATTTTCCTTCACACCTAGCACACTTGTAGCATCTTGTTCCTTGGCTCCCTTCTCTGACAGATTTCAGGTTTCATGGGTTTGGGAATGGTTGGACTCACTTACCATTGTACCCCCCACGTCTGGACAATACCCAACATATCAAAGACTTTCAGAAATTATTTACTGAATGAACAAAAGGACAGAGGCAGCACCTTGTTAAGTCCATTGGAGAGGGAGGTGACACTTGACTAGAGTACCTGGTTTGCTAGGTCTAGGGTCTGAGTTTGCTTAGGATAGTCCCAGTTTATATCAGTTGTGTGCATCTTGTCCACATGAGCATTTGTCCTGGATATATAGGTAGAAGGGGTTCAGAATATGTCACTCCAAAACATGCCACTTTGGCATCTGGATTGTTTTGAATTAAAGATACTTAGGAACACCCGGTGCAAGAAGGACACCCTGACCCCGCTTTGTTCTCCTGAAAGCAGGAGATACATCTCCCATTGAAAGGCACCCTCCCTGTACTAGGATAGAAGACATCTTTATCATTAATTACAGGGGATTTAAGGTCATGAAGGCTGTATAAACAAACCTTGTTAAACTAACCTATATATTCCTAGTTACCTCTTCATCATTTACTACCCATAACCCAAACTCCTTTGTCTTGTCAGTTCTTCACAAATTTATTGTTTCTTTGTCAAAGGTATAAAAGCTTCCTGCTCTGGCCACTTCTTCGGGTCTTCCTTCTTTTGTGAAGGCTCCCATGTACATGTAAAAAGCCACTAAAGTTTATATTTTATTGAAATTTGTATTTTATTCTATTAATATGTCAGCTTAATTCTTAGGCCCAGACAGATACCCAAAGAGTGTAAAGATTAATTTTTCCTCATCTGTAATACACATGTATGTATGTACACACACACACATATTTTAATAATATTAATTTCATATTTCAATAAGAAATTTTTTTGGAAACCATTTTCAAATAGGGCTATTTTTTAAATGTCTGCCAGTATAATAAAACCAATTTGAAAGTCAACAAGTGAATATTTATTTTTAGTGCCCTCTTTCAGTCTCAAAAGTGTTTCGGTTGGATGATAAATTATTTATAGGCACTCTACACATGACCCTTAGCAATGTGATCACAAGGTTGTACTTGTTGTCCCCAAAGAAAACCTTTCTTCTTTTCCCTGGTATCATGCAGATGCCATGGAAATGCCATCTATGATTCTGCCACCCACTGGTCTCATTTCAGTGGTTTCTGACGTCCTTAAATTTTTTTCTCTGACTGATGATGACCTTTCAGCCCTGAAATATTACCTTTTAATTACTTGATTGGTTTATTTTTAACTTTATCAATTATTTTTCTTTTCCTACTATACTTTCAGCTAAAGGGAAGTTTTAGTCATTGAAACTAATGGATTGAATAGTGTTCCTATGGCAAACTTCACGCCTTTGGAAATTTTTCTAAGTGGAAGCAGTGAAGATCTAAGAGAAGCAGCAGAAGCAGTTTTCTGGGGTCCCAACGAGGTTTATAATTCCTTTAGCTTTGTTTGAAGTCTGCATCTGGAAGCTTAAAACTTTACAAATTTATGCTTTGAATTTTGTGTATCACCTTTCGTTTGATTTGAAACCATTAAGATCAGATTTTTAAATTTTTTTTAGCTTTAAATACAATGGTCATAAAAGGAAATACTAGACCTTACTTTAAAATTAAAAATTATGTCATATATTCACCTTGTAAGATTTAATCCAAGAGAAATTAGTGCATTTGCCCACAAAAAATGCACATGAATACTCATAGCAGCTCTATTCATAATAGCCAAAAACATGAGAAAACCCAAATGACCATCAGTGGGTAAATGCGTTAACAGGTTGTGCTATAGTTGTACAATGGCACACTACCCAGCCAAGAAAAAGGAACACTGATACATACAACCATATGGATGCTTCTCAAAAACATATGTTGACAAAAGAAGCCACAAACAAAAGAATACATGCTGTATTATTCCATTTATATAAATTCAAGAACGAGTAATATGAATCAGTGGTAATAGAAGTCAGAAAAATGGAGGATTGGGGGGGCTATTACCTGGAAAGGGTCGCAAGAGAATCTTCTGGAAATAAATTTCTGTCTTGTTTGGGTGGAGAATCATGAAGATGCCATGGTGCTATACACTTAAGATTTATATATTATACTGTATGTAAATTATTCATCTAAATAAAGCATAGAGGAGAAAAAATACTTATAATGTTTCTTTTTTCATTGAATAGTGATATGTGATTGTTTAGAAAATGAATAAAAATTGAAAGAAGCGAAATCATCTGTAGCCTCACCACAAAAATGATTTGGTTAATTTCCTTCCAGTCTTTTGTTCAGGCGTGGATTTTTTTTTTCTTTTTTTCTTTTCTCCCCTCTGTCCCTCTTTACCTGCCTTTCTCTGTCTCCTTTTCACATATTTAATGTTTGTATTTAACTGGACTTCTGAATCTGGGAGTAATTCTTCCTGAGGGAAAAGGGTTTCCAGAAGAAATTTTTTTATTCATTTATGAAGTTTCATCCATGACAGATAGCCTTCGCATTAAAAACAAAAAAATCATGAAAATAATAGCCAAGTTATAAAGGTGAATACAACTAGAAGAACTTGGAATTTGTTTATACATTTTTCCCCAAAGGGAAGAAAAAAACTCACCTTTATGTAAATGAATGATAAGTTTCATGATTCTCCCTATATTTTTCCTTTTTTTTCTATTCCGTGCTTTCATGTTGTACTTGTAAAGCAGGGTTGCAGCTGTAGACAAATCATACTAAACTCATGGATGTAAATAGTACTTGTTTTTAATACACTTAAAGGTCTTCTACAGATCTTGATTAGGTTTTTTTTCTTGTCTTCAGGGAATAGTCATGAAAGTTTTAGTATTGCAAAATTTGGGGGTATTTTGCAGCCTGTCAATTCATCACACACTGTTCTTAAAATTCATATTGCAGTGTATTAAAATTGAATCCCAAGATCCTTTGCGGAAGAGCCTTGGCACTCTGACTCACTCTATATTGAGCACACATGACAGAAAAATACATCATTTTTTCCTACTGTGAAAGGAAACAAGTGTGAACATAATGGGAAAGATGTGTAGTCTAAAACAAAGCAACATAATTTACAGTGTGAGTTGCTTAATGTATTATATAGTTATTATTTCACTTAAGCTCCCTAGGTAGTATAATTGCTAATATTAAAAAATCTGTTTTGTCACCTCTGCAGAACGTTTTGCCTTGAGACTTAATTAATGCATTTCTCTCTTAAGCATGTGTTTTAGACACAATGGGTGTACCCTTAAATAACCTTCAGGAACACCAGGCATTTCAGCCCTGTTTCAAGCGCAGAAAACAACAATGAAAAGAATTTGGTAGTCTATGTTCTCTCTGTAACCAGAAGAGAAGAATTTTATTGGAATCATCTTTATTAGCGGCAGCTGTCAGTATGGGTTTTCTTCCCCTGGATGAAAACAAAAGGTGCTACAGAGAAATATACATAAAGATAGCACCCACGAGGCATTAGGATAAATAAAAGTAGGCAATATTAATGATGCTCATTAGCAGATGTCACTGTTGGGGAATGAAGTAAATTCCATGCCAAAGTGTTTCATATATTACACTTTTCAAAACTGTCAACTTTTTGACTTTGATGTATGTCCACGTGAATAGTTTTAATAACTTCCTACAGCCCTTTCTTTGCATATACCCTGAAGAATCCTGTGGAATTGCTGGCAGCAATATCACAAAGACATTTTTGTCTAATAATTGGTGCTTCACTTGGAAATGTGAAGGCTCAGATCATTACATTCTCATTTATTCATGGTGCAAATATTTGTCTAAGAATTAGTTAAAAAATATTGTATGACCAAGCAGATTTTATAGTTTAAAGCAATCTTCCACAGGCTGTTGCCTGTATAGCTAATAGAATTACATATGCATAAAACTGCTTTTACTGTAGAAGCCAAAATGCAGAATAATAGCTTGTCAAACTGTCATTTGCAAGTGAGATCATAGATTTTATAGTCCAAATTAGGTTGTGTTCTTTTCCTTTTTGTCAGGTCATATTCTAATAACCATATTGTGCACTAAACCCTGTGATTATCCCAACACTTGACAGATGGTAGGCTGTTAATTTGTATGTAAGAGACAGTGATTGCCAGCACCCTACCAGTATTCAACAAAATATGAAATGTCAAAATCCACTTTTGGTTACGTTTTGCTTGACTTCATTTTAGCAAGGTAATGCTAGGCAGAAGAGTTTCAGTAGCTTAGCATATGTTTAATTTTACTACTCTGAATGGTTTTACTAACCACTAGAAACAGAAAGAATTAAGGAAGAAGTGATTTTTCTTGTTTATGTCGTTTTTTTCAACTTTCCTGTGGAGACTGCGCATCAGCCTGAGGGGTTAATTGAAAGGGCTGGGGCTTCCTAGGTGGCGCAGTGGTTAAGAATCTGCCTGCCAATGCCGGGGACACAGGTTCGATCCCTGCTCCAGGAAGATCCCACATGCCACGGAGCAACTAAGCCCGTGTGCCAAAAAAAAAAAAAAAAAAAAAAGAAAGGGCTGCATGAGAGCTGGAAGCAGACAAGATTTAATTGCTAAATATTGAGGATTATTGTTGTGTAATAGTAGCATACACTGATGTTTAGAAGTATGATGTGGGTCAAAATAATGTAAAAGTTTTAAGTTAAAAGTGCATTGGCAAATCCACTAAAAAACTGTTAGAACTAATAAACGAGTTTAGCAATGTGATAAGATACAAGATCAACATACAAAAATCAATTTTATTTCTGAACACTAGCAATGAACAATCTGAAAATGAGATTAAGAAAACACTCCCATTTATAATAGCAAATATTAAAGGATAAATAAATAAAAAGAATCCCATGTTTATAGATCAGAAAACTTTACACTGTTAGGATTCCAATACTGCCCCAAATGGTCTACATGTTAAATGCAAAATTCCAGCTGTTTTTTTTCCCCCAGAAATGGACAAGATGATCCTAAAATTCACATGGAACTGCAAGGGACCCAGAATAGCTAAAACAATGGTGAAAAAGAACAACAAAGTTGGAGGACTCATACTACCTGATTTCAAAGCTTACTACAAAGCTATGATAATCAAGACTGTATGATACTAACATAAGTAGAGATCAGTAGAATAGATTTGAGAGTCCAGAAATAAACCCTCATATTTATGGTCAATTGCTTTTTGACAAGAGTGCAAAGCCAATTCAATGGGGGACACATTAGTCTTTTCAACAAATGTTACTGGGACAGCTGGATATCCACACACAGAAGAATAAATTTAAGCCTCTACCTCACACCATACACAACAGTTAGCTCAAAATGGACCATAGACCTCAATGTAAGAGCTAACACTCTAAACCTCCTAGGATAAAAGAGGAGTTCATCTTTGTGACCTTGGGTTAGGTTCCTTAGTTACAACACCAAAAGCACAGATGATAAAATACAAAATAGGTAATTTGACTTCATCAAAATTAAAAACTTGTGTGTGCTAAATGACACCATCAAGAAAGTGAAAAGATGACCACAGATGTGAAAAATTATATATCTGATAGGGGCTTTGTGTGGATATGTAAAGAACTCTTACAGCTTAACAATAAAGGGACATATATTGGGTTGGCTGAAAAGTTCATTCGGGTTTTTTCTGTAACATCTTACAGAATGAACTTTTTGCCCGATGCTATAATTCAAGTGAAGAATGGGCAAAGGATTTGTAGGCATTTTTCTAAGGAATTTGTACAAATGGTTAATAAGCACTAGGAAAAATCCTCAACATCATTCATTATGAGGGAAATCAGATCAAAACCACAATGAGAGACCACTCTATGTGCACTAGAATGGCTAAAATAAAAATGACAATGACAAGTGTTGGTGAAGATATGGAGAAATTGGAACCTTCATTTATTGCTGGTAGGACTGTAAAATGATTCAGCCACTTTGAAAAGCTGCTTGCCAATTCCCCAAAATGTTAAACATCTAATTATCATATAACCCAGCAATTCTATGCCTAGGTATATACCCAAGAGAATTGAAAATATGTAACTACACAAAACCTTGTACTTGAATGTTCATAGCAGCATTACTCATAACAGCCCAAAAGTAGAAGCAACCCAGATGTCCATCTACAATGAATTGATAGACAAATGTTGTATTAATAGAATATTATTCAACTTTAGAAAGAAATGAAGTACTGATACATGCTACATCATTAATGAACCTTGTAAGCATTATGTTAAGTGAAAGAAGCCAGTCATAGAAGGCCATGTACTGTATGGTTTCATTTATGTGAAATGTCCAGAATAGGACATTGACAGAAAGTAGGTTAGTGGTTGCTAGTGGCTGGATGGGTTAGGGGAAATGGTGAGTGGCTGCTAGATGGTCCAGGGTTTCTTTTGGGGATGATGAAATGTTATAAAATTGATTGTGGTGATGGTTGGACAGCTCTGTAAATATACTAGAAACTAACGAATTGTATAATTTAAATGGATGAATTTTATGGTATGTGAAAGCTGTTTTTTGAAACCATATTGGCAATAGAATAGAAAATTCATTTATTATGTTAGTATGACAATAATTGCCTAGACTAATGATACTGTATTACTTAGAGAAAAGAATGCAGTTTCTCATTCAAAAAAACTCCAAAAATGGATCTGCAGGACATTCTTTTTAGTAATAGTTTTCTTGCCGCATCTGAAGGCTAAATAATGACAGGACCAAGACTGGTCAAAATCTTTCTTGTACAGTACTATAACTGTTTAGATATGCCAAACCAGTGGTTTCCTGATTGTGTAAGAGTCTCTCTCTCAAAAACAATCAATACTCATGGCACATATATAATAAGCATGCCCTGTGTATATATCATATGCCACATGTACTATACCAATACATTATACGTATAAACATGCATACATTATGCATAAAGGTTAGAAATCTGTACCTAATTCGACTCATGACTGATTTCTTCTGCTTAATAATTCTTTCCAAGGATTCTGTCCATTAACATATTTTTATCTTTTTCTTCCTTGTTAATTGGTTGGTGATTTCTATCTGTAAAGTATTTCTTTTATATAAAATGAATTGTTGAAATCATGATTTATCATAATTGAAAAGCCAGTTGGGATCTTTTCCCTCAAACCTGTATCTTCATGATCCGTTAGCCTATCATTAAGTTTGTCATCTTGTGGGAAGTGAAGGGCATAGTCAGTGCAATTGAGAAGCAAATATGAAATTTAGCAAAGTTAAAAAATTCCCTGGGTTTGGTGAAGAAATGAAATTCTAAAATACACTGTAAGGTATACGTTACTGATCTTCAGTAAGGTAGTGGAAAAAAAAACTTTTTTTAATGCCTTTAGGGAGTTAATCTTTGCCTTTTGTTGTTGTTGTTCTGCCTCAGAGATCTATTTTTTCACCCTAAAGTATGGCCTTTAAAGGCGAACTGCCTAATTTTATTATTTAAAATATGTGTTATTATGGATGTATTTGGATCACCCCTTTTGATATAGCATTTTTTTGGGGGGTACACCAAGTTCAATCATCTGTTTTTATACACATATCCCCATATTCCCTCCTTCCCTCAACTCCCCCCCCCTCGAGTCCCCCCCACCCTCCCCGTCCCAGTCCTCTAAGGCATCTTCCCTCCTCGAGTTGAACTCCCTTTGTTATACAACAACTTCCCACTGGCTATCTATTTAACAGTTGGTACTATATGTATGTCTGTGCTACTCTCTTGCTTCGTCTCAGCTTCCCCTTCACCCCCCGCCGCACCCAAACCTCGAGTTCTCCAGTCCATTCTCTGCATCTGCGTCCTTGTTCTTGTCACTGAGTTCATCAGTACCATTTTTAGATTCTGTATATGTGAGTTAGCATACAATATTTGTCTTTCTCTTTCTGACTTACTTCACTCTGTATGACAGACTCTAGGTCTATCCACCTCATTACATATAGCACCATCTCATCCCTTTTCATAGCTGAGTAATATTCCATTGTATATATATGCCACATCTTCTTTATCCATTCATTTGTTGATGGGCATTTCGGTTGCTTCCATGTCCTGTGATATAGCATGTTTTAAGAAAGTCCTAGTGAAAAAAAAGTTAGTTTACAGAAAATTTGTCAAATAATTTTTCATTTAAAAGAAATGCAAATGTATCATAAATATTATTTTTCTTATGATCATTTTCAATGTTTGTGTGACTTTCATATTGCTGCATCATGAGGTATTGACGCACAACATCAGGATTTCAGAGATAAGCTGGAGAGTCTTAGCCCACCCATTTCAAAGAGGAGGAAAGGTGATTACAGCAGGGTTGGAACCTGGGTATCTTTTTCCCATGTCGGTGATTAGAGTCACGTTTGAACACACCATTGCTTTGACTCATTTTGCATGCAGTACCCAGGTGCACCTCTATAGCATGAAATGATGCATAATCGCATTGTTGTTAGATATCTGGGGGTGGGGTGGGGATAAAAGATGTAGGTTTAATATTAAAGCTGCTTTTGATTCAGCAGACTAAACTTTTAGTATCAGGGAGAAAAAGGGAGTAAATGGAGAGAGCAATCTGGTATTTTCTACACTTAAGAGTGAACCAAAATGGGGAAAAAGATATAATCAGAACCCACCACCATTCTATTTCAGCACAGCATGTAATTCTCAGTTCAAAAAAAAGTTGCTTTTTTTTTTTTTTTAAAGAGAAAGCACTTTAAGATAATATCTTTATGCGCCATTTCCGTGAAAAGCAAGTGAAGCTTTGACTCCCTCTGAGAAATTGCTTTGCAATTGTGAAGCTGCTGAGAGAGCCTGGCTCCAGAGGCAGATTGGTCACTGGGGGGTCTGTGAATGAGCTGATCTGCATGAAACCTGATTGGTAAATGAGAGCCCACTGTGGGGACAGGTTGAACTACAGTGTTCATGGTGCTGCAGATTTGCCACGAATGAAGCCTAGGTAGCCAGATAAGCTATATGGCTGGGAGCTGGTTAAAAGCTTGGTAACTTGCTTGACTGCTTTTGAGAACTGACATTGCCTTTACAATCATCTGGCTTCTGCTCTGGGTCAGTCAACTGATGAAGCTATAAATGACCTCCATTTTTGACTGAATCTGGGGAACACAAAACAGAGAACATCAGTTCTTGATTTTTTCTTTCTTTCTCTCTCTCTTTTTTTTTTTTCCCAGAAACTGTAAAAAGGAACTTGAAGCCACATACAAGTGATGGCTTCTGTGTTCTGTTTTTGAGATATATTCTCACTGCTTTGGTGAAGTGACTGGGAGAGAGTGCTTGGTATTGATATTCAGATGAACGTATCAAATACTTCTCTGGGCTGCGGAATTTCTTTATCTGATATTGCCACAACAAGCAGCTCAGAGGTATTTGTCTGTATCACTCTTGTCCTTTTATATTCTGACTGATGAATGAAAGGAGCCAGACAACTAAGACTTCTTTTTGAAAAGGAGAAGTCCATTATCAGAGTCTTTGAAGCTCCGAAGAGTGAGTACATTCTACTTGGATAAAGCCCCACAATAGGTGGAAGGAAGCAAAGACAGCCTTATAAATTTCCCTGTGAGCAAGCAGACCTTTTGTTGTCTTTATTAAAAATATGCCTCTGAGCTTGTGGTCCTATTCTGAGTGATACCTCAGAGTTGGCTTGAAAGCAATCACTGGAAACTTCACGTGTCCCTACAATAGCTTAGGCTGTCTTGAGAAAAGTAAAAGGAGATCAGATTGCTATGTTGAGAGTGCTCAGTGTGTTGAACAAATTTATTCTCAAATTTTAAAAGTTAAAACTTCGGCAATTATATTAATGAAGATAAGTAAGCTAGTTGACATCAACACATGCATTCTGTTTGCTCTTTGTACATCTGTGTACTTCCCAGAGAGGGCTGTGACCCAGATTTCATATGCATTCAAGACTTTCATTAGATAAGAATGACATATACTTATCATTAGAGCTTACTAATTAAAGCAGAAAGTGACATTTCAAAGTAATGATGCTCCCTAGTGTCTCAATGTAAAATACTGCCTAGTCTATTTTTAATGACCTGATATGCTATGTATGTTTAAAATATTATTTTGTTATGATCTTGTGTTTTCATTGTTGTAAATGGTGGTGATGACCAGCAAGGTAGGACATTCTTCCAGACGAATAAGGAAGGAGACCAGTGAAATGTACGAAGGGCTTTGGGCTTTGATCATAGTCACATCCTGGGTGCACCTGTGCATTCTTGCATTCGTTCAGCACTTTGATTGCATGCTTTCTACCTGCCAACCTCTTTGCTAGGTGCTTGGGATACATCGGTTACTAGGACGCAGATGGTTCCTGCCCTCAAAGAGCTTGCCCCCCTCCCTTTGATTATGATCAAAGCTGTTCTTTGTATTTCCTCTTTTGCATCCTTAGTAGCAGAGAGGATGATGTTTTATATATATATATTATATTTATATATATATATTTATGTGTATATAAATAGATAGATAGCCTCACCTGCTGTTGCAAACTTTTAGATATTCTCAGTTGTTAAGGGTAGGGGGAAAAGTGTCTCCTTACTTATTCTATACTTTTTCTCACACTTGTGTCCGATTTGTCAGCTAAATTTGTATTATATAAATTCAGTGACCCTGAACAGTGTCTGCTGTTCCAGTTCTCTGCCTGGTATACTGTTGATGCTCATTCTCTTCGCTCCCTCTCCCTCATTTCCCCCTAAGTAATAATAGCACTGAACTGGATGGTTCTAGTGTTTACACTGTGAATCAGGAATACTCTCAGATGTCAGTGGGACTTGTATTTTGGCCCTGGTTGTGATCATTTGCACACCAAAACAGCTGTCATGGGCTATAATAATATATAAGGAGTAGAGTCACTTTTCATTAAGCTTATTTATTTCCAGTGGCTTTTAGCCCTGGTGGTGATGCCCCCTCCCTATAACCAAACCATTTAGATTGTGCAGGCAACATGCCCAAAGCCCCGCAGCTGGTAAATGGCATAATCAGGACCACCCCCTCCCCCGCACCTGGGCTGGCTGTCCCCAGAGTGCTCTTGACCACTACCTTCTACCACCTCTCATTGTCTTTTATTCTTTTTTATGCCCTTTCCTGTACAGACAGCTTGTAGAGGTTTTTAACCTCAAAAATGTGATGAGTTAAACATTCAGGTTGTCTTCCATCTCTGAATGAACATTGCTGTTTCTGAGTCTTTTTTCAGATGAATTTTCTAAAAGCAAATTCCAGGCCTTCCAATGACTGTGCTCAGTGATGGTGACTGATTTTAGGCTGCTCTTGTTATTCAAATCCACGTAAAGTACCAGCATTCCTAAAGTGGTGTGCACCATAAGCCCTACTTGGATGCTTATAATGCCACATACACAGGAGCCAGGATTCACCATTTGAAAATGAGATTGCTCTTCATGCTGCAGCAAAATTTATTGAAGTGTTTATTATATGCCTACCCTCCCTGCTATTCAAATTCCTAAAAGAAATCCTGGCTATTTATTTACTTTCCTGCTTGCTTCTAGAAAGAATTTGCAGTAGTTACTAGTATAGTCACTGAGACCTAAAAATTCACAGGCAGAATATTTTTATGAAGGAGAGCTGCGATGAGATCTTGATACTGGTTCTGGAATTGCTTTCTTTAAACACTAGTGATGGTGATTTAGAGTCTGGAATCAGATAGTTCTTGCTTTGAATATCTACCAGGCTATTTGCTATGTGACATTGGGCAAGGCTAATGGCGTTGGGCCTCAATTTCTTTTTCTTTTCTTTATTTATTTTTTAATTGAAGTATAGTTGATTTACGATATTGTGTTAGTTTCAGGTATATAGCATAGTGATTCTGTATTTTTTCAGATTATATTCCGTTATAGGTTATTATAAGGTAATGGGTATAATCCCCATGCTGTACAGTAAATCCTTGTTGCTTACCTATTTTATGTATGAAAGTGTGTGTCTGTTAATCCCATTCTTCTAATTTGTCCCTCCCCTCATTCTCTTTCCCCTTCAGTAACCACAAGTTTGTGGTCTTTGTTTGTAAGTCTGTGTCTGTTTTGTATATACTGGGCCTCAGTTTCTTGATTTGTAAAATGGGGTTGGGTAACAAAAGTACCTCATCACTGTGAGGGTTACCTGAGAGAATGCTTGTAAAGCACTTAGCACAGTGTCTGGTATGCAGGAAGTGTTAAATAAATGTGATGATGATAGAGGTGGTGAGGTGGCGATGGTGAAAGAAGTAAGGTACACTGCTTCATTTCTTCAAATGAAGTCTTACATGGAAGCTAAATATATGAATATATGAACTTGATTAGCTGTTCTGGTTGGGTGGGCAGGGCTTCCCTTACTCGGCACTGCCATAGAACACTGATGCTCAAATGTGTCCATACAGATAGTTCAGAAATGAAGATTCTTTGTTTGAAATTAGGGAAAAGAAGTAGCAGCAGGCAGTGGAAGGGTAGAGAAAGCACCATGGGCAAGGTGCTAGCCGATTTTGGTTTAATTAGGGCTCTGCTGCTTTCAGCTCACAAGACCTTAAGCAACTGTCTTACCAGTTCTGAGCCTCACTTTCCTCTTCTATGGAGTGATGATAGCAGTACCCACTCACCAGGGCTATTTTCAGAACTGCATGAGATAATGTATTGTGGATGGACTTTGAAGATGTACTGGTCTATAAGTCTCGGTTTTTGTTGAGGAGATTATACTAGGATAAAAATGAGTTTGATGGAGAGTTGTAAATGGGGCTTTATTTATGGGCTATGTTAGCACCCAAGGCTTTCTTTTTATTTTAAAGGTGCTACTCCCCAGCTGACCTCATTTGCTTGGAAATTCTAGAGGAGCAATATAATACTTTGGAGCCAAATGTTTAATTTTCTTTGGAGGTCCTTTCTCTTCTGGTTATTGGATGCTGTGATTATGTTCTTTAAACCCTGGCAGTGAAGAGGACGTGCTTGTGTGACAGTGGATTTAGTGGGGTATAAATCTGTCTAACTAGCAGCTGGATGGGAGCTGATGAGGGTTGGCCCCAGAGCCCAGGCACATTAGCTGAGTTAGAAGAATGTGCCGACTTCAACTTCAAGCTACGGGGCCCAGCAGCAAACTGCAGGGAAGCAATAGCAGCCCATGGTGTGGCCTGTTGTGCTACCGTCATTCTTGTCAGTGCCACCATCATCACCATTAAGCCTTTATTAAGTGCTGGTATGTGGAGCTCCCTTAGGTGCCATTGCCGGCAGATAGGCAGCTGTGTGTTTTACATATGAGCCTTGCGAAGGATTGTGAGGTGAAAGGGCCCAGCTGTAACCCAAGGCAGACCCACAAGCATGGCTGTATGGGCTGATGAGAGGATTGTTGCTGGCTGTAGTAGGCATTTGTTTGTGGTGTCAGCTTAGCCCATGGCCCCCTTCTTTGAGAACTGCCCTAACTCTTACCTTTAAGGGTAGCCCTGGATGTCATGTTTGTACTGTGTATGTTGGCTCCCATGGCTATGCCTGAGTGGGTCAAGAATGCACAGCTGACTCAAGCTGGGTCAGTCAGATTGTCTTTCCCAGAAGCTGGATTTGGGACTAAAACATATTTGTAGGTAGATGGGGGTAGATGGGTGCACTTGGGAGCTGTGGGAAGCCATATCTTTGGTTAATTCAGTAATCCTCATAACGGTCCTTTGAGGTAGGTCCTCTTCTCATTTCCATTTTATAGAAGAGGCAACTGAGTCATAGAGAGGGTAAATAATTTACCCAAGGTCATATAGTTGGGTAGTGGTGGAGCCAGGCATGAACCCAGGTAGCATGAGCTCATGCTTTTAGCCACTGTGAAACTGTCTTTCTGAAGATGAATAGCTAAAGAAGATATGGTACATACATACAGTGGAATTACTCAGCCTTAAAAAAGAATGAAATTATGACATTTGCAGCAACATGAATGGATCTAGAGATTATTGTATTAAGTATAGTCAGGCAGAGAAAGACAAATATCATATGAAGTCACTTATATGTGAAATCTGAAAAAATGATGTAAATGAACTTATTTACAAAACAGAAATAGATTCACAGACATAGAAAACAAACCTATGGTTACCAAGGAGGATAGCAGGGAACAGAGGGAGAGAAATTAGGAGTTTGGGATTAACATATACACACTGCTATGTATAAAACAGGTAAACAACAAGGACCTACTATATAGCACAGGGAATTACATTCAGTATCTTGTAATATTTATAATGGAAACAGATCTGAAAACGAATACACACACACACATTTATATATACAAAACTGAATCACTTTGCTGTACACCTGAAGCTAATGCAGCATTGTAAATTAACTATACTTCAATAAAACAAAAAGTTATTGAAAAAATAAATAAATAAAACTGTTTCTGAGAGAAAGGGAGGAACACAGTAGGGCTACTGAGCGATGTAGGTTAAATGACTCTGGGGTCGCAAGGAGGGAAGGTGGGAGGGGGAGAATAAGACTGATTGACTTGATTCTATAGGTTTTCTGGCTCTAGGATCCAGACCTTAGTGACAGCAGTTTCTACCACTGGGCTTTGAGAAGTATCTCTGGGTCCATATAAGTAAATTCCCCTTTTTGTGCTCAAAGTAGTTTCTTTTTCAATGGATGTCTATTACTTGCAACCTAAAGAGCGTTGACTAAGTGACCACACTATCACAATTTGTTAAAAAAGACCGTAGATTGTTCATTTGCTTTTGTACCCCAGGCATCTTTATATTATCTCTAGGTAGGGTCCCGGCTAGTGGAGGAAAAAGGCAAGTAAACCAGTAATTGGAGCATAGGGTGACGAGCTTTCTGAGAGAGGTAAACCTGAACCACTTTAGAAACTCAGAAATGTGGCAGAGGGTAGGGTGTGAGAATCAGGGATGGCTTCTCAGAGAGGGGATATTTGAGCTGTTTTCAATGAGTGAGTAGGATTTAGTTATATGAAGAATGGTTGGGAGGAAGGGTGTTTCAGGTAGTGTAAATGGTATATGCCAAAAAAAAAAAAAAAAAAGTGAAACCTATGATACATTTTGTAAAGGACAAGCAGTTAAGTGTGTTGGAGAAGAAGGAAGGAAGAGGGATCGGATGTGCGCCTGCAATTCTTGGCTGGACCAGATCCTGCAGGGTCTCCAGTGCTAAGCTACAGAGATTGAACTTTATCCTGTAAGCTAGCAGTTCATTCACTACCAGTTCCTTCCCTCCCTCCAACATGAAAACCTGTAAATTTTGAAAAGGAAAAGATGACATTCTGATGATATTAAAAACGGCTTTAGGGGAAAAAAACTCCCACAAAAAAACACATGCAGAGTCCCAGCACCTAACATTGCTGTTTTCATTTTTGCACATCATCTAGTTGTCCGCAAACATGCCTGTTTTTGTACATGGTTGCACTCCATCTACGTATCATTTTCACTTCCCAGTAGATCAAAAAGATTTCCTATGTTTCTGTGTCCTCCTCTCCCTATTATTATAACAGCATGATAAGTTTTTCCAGATACCCACAGTGCTCCAGGCAATGTATTAGGTTCTGGTGGCAAAGACGTATGAGCTGAGGATTCCTGCTTTTGTGCGATGCAGGATCTGGTATACTTCTGCTGAAGTATTTAGCCATACACATTTAAAAACACGTGGGTGTACTATTATTTATGAAAAATGTATTTATTTCTTTGAAGATTGATTTCTAATCCCTTTCATCTGACCTTATTGTACCCCTGCTCCCGCCCCCCATCATAAAGGCCCTGTAGCTAACAAATGGCCGCAGCTTCATGTGCGCTTACTGTTCACATGCTACTTAGCTAGTATCTTTCTCATATCTTACGCTCTAAGTCCTCTGAAAGCCATTTGATGGTTAACCATAAACAGGCTCCAAATCAAGTTCTTGAGCTGAGTTAATCTGATTATGAAACATTATCTTGATTGTGGCAAGGGTCCAGTTGTCATCTTTTTAATGATACAAGCGTCCACAGCCTACACTAATTACAAACCAGCTCCATTCCAGGGAGGGTGGCGTTGCCTAGCCAGCCTCCCCAAGCCAGACTCGAGTGTGTTGGTGATGTGATCACATCTGCTTTTCCTTTCTCTGGCCTCCTGTGGATGAGGTCTCTGTCATTCTCTTTCCCTCCCTGCTCCTGTGTTACAGAAAGCAAGGGTGATTGGCCAAAATGGCTCCTTAAATTAAATTTCCCTCCTACCTCCAGCATAATCATGAGCCTCCAAATTAAAGATGCAGATAATTTTGCAATCAAATTTATATTTAGATCTGTAATGAGTTTAAAGTCTTTTTTCTTTTTTTACATCCTTTGTTTTCCCTTTTATGATGCTTTTTGTTGACTTAATTTAGCTCTGTGGTTTGGGTCATATTTTGTTGTTGGGTTTTCCTTTAGTCTCCATATCCAAAAAATCTTCATTTTCTTCATTCTTAGGCTTGTATATATTGCAGAAAAGACACTGACCAATTGGTGTAAATAAAAAATAATTAAAGATGTTCATTCAATAAAGAGTCTAGAAATGCTTCATTATCTGTGTAATGATGAAATGAACAAGGAGGCTAAGTAAACTGTGTTCTCTGGAAATTCTCAGGTCTGATTTTACTGTGTGTGTGTTTGTGTGTTCAAAGACAACTATTCAAGTGTGAGTTATTGACACGCATACTTAAAATGAAATAGATTGTTACCTTATAGACCTTAAAAGCTTGAAAAACCTCTCGTAGCCTCAGTTTCCTTCTTTGTAAAATGGAACAATAATAGTTCTTACTATATGTGGTTACAGGGATAATTCATTTGATGGTGCTGCAAAGTGTGGGCATATAATAAGTGTGAATAAGTATCAATGATTAATATCATGGCCCTTGTCCTAGAAGAGTACAAAGCCTTTTTCATGATCTTAATTTTGAGCAACTAAATAAATCCCTAAGCTCACCTCTTTATAGAGAGGCCAAAAGCATTGGAAGAAAGCTTAGATTTTAGAAAAATTTCTCAAGCCATGTTTTCCTAGCATCTTTTCCCTTCTCACTCAACCTAGGCTGAAGGCGTAGTCTTTTCTACCTGGTTCTCTCTGATACTATCTTTGTGGCAGATTCTCCTGGTGGCCGTTGTCTGATTTCAACAGCCACGGTGGTGACCAGTTTTGTGTGTCAGCTTCCTACCTGTAGCACCCACTGGGCTCCTTTTCTGCCATCTCTCATGCTGGGAGCCTGCTTGGCCTGGGCCAAAGAAAAGCCTGAAAGTGCAGGAGAGTAAATGCCTTCAGGGGCTACCCTCAACCATTGGGCTTTTGAACTTGGAATAATGCTCCAGTCTTCCATTTTTCAGGTGCATGATTCTGGATGCCTACTGCACATTTCTTAGGAGGTCCTGGCCAAATCAGGCCCTTTGCTGTCAGCGGCAGACTTCATAATGTACCCTTATATTGGTTTTTACTCCTTCCCTATTTTACTCTGTATTCCCTCATCCTTGCTTTCTGGAATCACCTCCCAAATAAGCTCCTGCATGTACAACCTTGTCTCAGTTTCTGCCTTCAGGGGAATCTAACCCATGACAGCCTTGAAATCTCCTACCTCCTTGATGTTTCTAGGCCCTGCCCATGTGGTCTGTAGCCCTGCGTCATTTCTCTTTCCTTTTTAGTTCAGAGGAAAGAGATGTCTCATGAGTTTTAAAGGCTATCCTCTTCTTTGATCTTGATTCTACCGCCTCTTAAATCCTCTGGACCCACAGACCATCATGTCTTATTTACTGCTGCATCTCCAGTGTACAGTGCTTAGCTCATAGTAGAAGCTCAACAACTACTTGTTGAATGAGTGGAAGAATTGTTCCCTTTCTCTTGCCTGTTTTTTATTTCCTTCTCTCCACACATGCTGTTCTCATTATTGGTTGATCTTTTAGCCTTTCTTTGGAAATCCAGAGGTCTTTTGCTTTGGAAGTAAACATCATTCCCTGAATTGCAGAGCCCTCCTCTTTATTAGGCCTACTAGCCAACTCCCAACCCCTCAACCGTGCTGGATCTTCCTGAACACTTTTCTCTTTCCCAAACTCTGCTTTGCTTGATCTCTTCAATGCTCTCCTGGTTCTTAGACTTTTCTTTCCTAGTGTTTTTGCTGGCTTGTTTAGCTGATGCTAAATTTGGCTTTCTCCGGGGCTCCATCTTTGATTCTCTTCTCTTCTGAAGGTATAACCTGGGTAAAGCAGTGACTCCCATCTTTTTAGCCATGCGGATGATTTCTAAATCAGTCCTCTCTAGATTGACTCTCCTGAGTTCAAAGCTATTGGAAGTCTCCATCTGGAATTCTTGCAGATATTTCCAGCTTATCGTGTACAGGCTGAAATTCATTTTCTTTTCCCCATTCTCACCTCTTCTGTCTTTTCCAAACCCTGCCTTAATTAATGGGGTCACCATCTGCCTGGGTTTGCAGTATAGAAGTATGATCCTTAGCTGCCTTCCCTCAACCATTGCTTTCAAGAAATAATTTTTGAGTTCCCACTGTGAGGCAGACACTGTGCTAGATGCTGGGGTTACATGGACATCAAGATAGACCATCAGGTGGCTCATAGTCTGGTAACAGATATAGACATTAATCTGACTTGTCACACAAAGATACAAACTGAAGTAGGTGCTATGGAAGAACAGTCCAATATATTTTGAGAGCATGTCACAAAAGGACCTAATTTATTCCTGGGGTTTGCACAGCCTCCTTTAGGAAGAGCAACATTTGATCTGAGATCTAAAGGATGAGTAGAAATTAACTAAGAGGGAGGAACTCTTCCCTCTTTATCACTAGGCACTGTGGTCGTCAGGTCCCATTGATGCTACCTATGAAATGTCCCCATTTTTCTATTTTCTGTTCTCATCCTGGACCATTGCAATTCCCACCTTCACCTCTCACTCCCCATCCATTAATTTTCATGTTGCTGACAGGGTGCTTTTACCAAACACAGATCTGACCACATGTCTTCTATTTCCACTTTAAAACCATTGGTAGCTCACTATTACTTCCAGGTAAAATACCATCCCTCTGGCACGGCAGCCAAAGACTTTCCAATTTTTGTCTCTGACCTTTGTTTCTAGCCTTATCTCCTGTCACTCCACAGTACATTGCCTTTTCTGTGGCCACTAGATGCTTTGTCATTTGCTGAGGATACCGTGTCCCCCTAGGCTTTCATGCCTTTGTTCATTCATTTATCAGCTTTGAGTTCTTCTTTGTTTTGCCTCTGGGCAGCTTCTGCTGTTCCTGTTAGACCCTCCATAAATGCCACATCCTCCATGAGACTTTCCCAGGCCTCTTATCTGCATCCCCTTGGTTGTATTTGCACATTTCTCTGCTTAGAGTTCCCATCCTTTTGCCTTATATTAACTTAGTGGTCTAGAGCAGCTATTCCTCTGGGATCAAAATTGTGCTGTGCTCTTCTCTCCCTTCCCAGGGCTTGAAATACAGCAGGTGTTTAGTAAATATGTGTAATTGAATTGTCCATGTGTGAATAGGGTAAGGGAGGCAAAGACGAGGGATGGGAGGAGAGATGAAAGAAAAAAGCCAGACCTTTTCTAATTAAATGAACTGGCGACCCCAAGCAGGGCTTGACCAAGACATGTAGATGGCCCAGGCAGACTATCATTTGCTATCCCTTCAGCAACCAAGTGACGTAACAGGTTTGAGCCGCGCTGCTTATGTAGAAGGATGATGACAGATTGCAGTGCCTGGCCTCCATCCCCAACTCAGCAAAACAAAAGCCCTTCGGTGTCGACCCCACCCTACATAAAAGCATTTTGTTGACTTCCTTTCATTTCAGAGCTTGCCACCCCTACTTATACCTTAATTATCTTATCAAAGTATTCTTTTTACAATTAAACCCAATTCCCTTCTTGAAGAAATTTCTGATAAGTGGTGTTTTGTTTGTTTGTTTGTTTTTATTTTTTTCACTGTGTTACTTTTCTGGGGAATACTTTAGTACCTCTTCTAGACTGTACCCTGGGCAGCTGCTGGCCAGTCCTCCTGTTAATGCTTCTCTGATACCAAGGAAGGAAGACTGGGTTGTGCACAGCTCTGTGTCAATATTACACGAATAACTTACAAAGAATTCTTTTTCCAGGCCTGTCTTATATCCCTTTTACAAAGAAATCTGCTTTTTTATTTCAAAGTTGTCAGGATGTTGCTGTGAAGTTCATGGCAGAAGGGGCTTGCGTTCTGTTACGTGTTTTAGCAAATGGCAGGCAAGAGGGCCAAGAATGGGCTGCGCCTCTCCAAGCTTGCCGAGACTGCTTAGTGCCTGGGCTGCCCCAGAAGTCCAGCACCCACCCACACCATCCTCTGCTGAGCAAGGCTAGGAGTATTTAGTGATGTCACTGTTAGGGGGCCTTTCAGTGCCAACAGGCTGCTTATGGCCTTCACTTGAGTGTGTCCAGGAAGAGAAGTGTGCAAATGACAACCAAAGATGGATGCTACCAGCACGCCTTTCTGCCCGTGTAACTTTGTCCCTGAGATGGCTACTTACCGATGCTGATGTCCACTAACAATGCAGCAGACGATTAGTAGTTGCTAAGGGACAGGAGTCCTGAGTGCTCACTCTGTGCCAGGTACTGTGTAGATGCTGGAGAAGGAAGGGGATATGACATGTTCTTGTCCTTGAGGAGGTATTATTTTTATTTATCGAGTTACTTAAGTCCATCTCACTTCTAAGGGTCAGTGGAAGTGGCAATTAGGGACTGGTCATTTGAAAAATCCAGATTTATGTTCTGAGTCTACAGATCTTTCATTGGAACTTAGGCTAACTACCTTAACCCTGTGTGTTTTATGAAATACTTTATACAGTGTTTTATAAAATGATTTCAAATATATGATCCATTTGAGCCTCATAGAAGGCTAGCATCATTATTTTTATTTTTATGATGAGAATTATGATAACCAGAGGGTTAAGTGTCTCGTTCAAGATCTCTCAGCTCATCAGAGACTGAGCTTTCTGTGACTTTTGGCCTCCTAATCCTTTTCTTCTTTATTCAACTATTGCTGCCTATATTGAGGCAGCGATAAAAATCTGAATCTTTATACAACTGCAGCTTTTACGTATTTAAGCTCACTTTTATCCTAGATACCCCTCCATCTAGCTCTCATGTACTAAGTGTTAAGTGTGTGTAGAGTACTTCCGTGTTGGTGTGCCCCTTATTTGGCTCCCTAACTTAGGTCTTTATTTGTCCAATTTTTTTTCAAAAGGGGCAAAGGGAACCTAATATTTGTCCTTTTCCAGTCTTACTGTTTTCATATTTTCCCCAATTCCTATGCACAATAATAATGGGAAGTGACTAATGATCAAATGATTTTCTTTCATGTTTGCCTTGCTTGGAGGTATGCAGTGAATTCAGAATTGCTGAATCTTTAGGGAAATGGTAGGAAAGCGAGTTTGAGAATGTCATACAAAAGCTCTTGATCTTAGTTTAGGAAGTCTAGCACAGAGCAGCAGGACTCAAAAGGAACATGACACTTGGAGTTATAGGAAGTGGCAGAAACAGAGGATCTTTTTTTGCAAAGGAAGAATCTTTCCTTGGACATACTTTGCTAGAAGGAATTTCTTCCTTGTCTGACTTCCTGTAGAATTTCTTTGTACCTTTCTTATGGCTTACATTGCTTTTTATACTATATTTTAGTTGTTTTTATAGTTCCCATCTCTCTTAGTAGACTGTGGTTTGTTTTTTGAGGACTGGACTGTTTTCTGATGTGCTTTGACAACCCCATGACACTTCTGCACAGAGCTAGAAAGTAGTGATTAGCAAATATACATGTTTCTAGGATTTCCAGAGACTTGTACTTTCTCCTTTATGCAATACTGTTTCATTTGAATATTTTACAGTAAGAATGTATTACCATGCAATCAGGAAAAATAAAAGTAAAGATATAAATTTTTCTGAATGATTAAATGGATAAGTGAATGATTAAGAATTCAAAGCTGCTAAGGAAATTCGGAAGCAAGGTATCATTTACCGAACATCTAAAGCAGTGGTTTTCCAAGAAGCATAACATTTTTCATTCTTATTACCCTAATTACTTTTGCAGCATTTTGATGAAATGGAAGGGCATAGGGATATAGTAGCTAAGATATCCAAGGCTCCAGTGTTTCCCCTCCTGATTCTATGTAGGTTCTCTAAACTTCAAAGATCTTGCTTTTGGATTGTGTGTGTGTGTGTGTGTGTGTGTGTGTGTGTGTGTGTGTGTGTGTTTGTGTGCGTGTGGTCCTAGCGTTCACTAATGATTTTAAAGCAGCAGAGAGATTATTAACCATATTGACCCTTGTGGTTTGAAAAAGTGAGTTTAGTATTTTTCTTGGGTTCCATCGCCAGAATGGAGCCAGTTTACTGAGGCATTCTGGCTCATTGATTCCCGAGCTCAAACATGCTCTGAGGTTCTCATCCATTTGAGGTCCTTCATCTCTATGCAGTCAATCCATCACCAAGCAGTTGCACACTCTCGTTATGTCAGGTTGTGCGGAGCCAGAACACAAACCAGGCTGGAAAAGACAATGCCTGTGGTTAGATGCTGCAAGTCACCTAATTTTCTCATTGTCAACAAACAGAATGATTTCATTATTGGCAGCCTCTTATTCAAGGATCACATGTTTCAAATGTTTGCCTCTACATCTGCATTTTAGGTTGGGACTGCTGTGTTATAGGTGAAGACACAGAACACTTCTGGAAAATACAAAGGAGGCAGATGCTTTCCAAGATCAATACTTTGATTGTGGGATGTCATAGTCTTTTTAGATTCAAGGATGTTGTTTATTCACAGTTATTGAGGGCTGTGAGGCTTTAAGGGAATTACAGATCAGCTTGTGTGGTGCAACATATACAATTCAGCAGGACCTCACTTGATCTCCTTACATTTGCACCGTTGAATTTATGTAGGTCACAGTTATCGGAGTTCGGCATTTTTCCTATGTAAGAGCAGATTTCAGGTAGGAAGCATGTACAGAGCCTGTACTTATATATGCCAGTAAACCTTTCGAATGACTTTCAAGTTAAGCATTGGAGAGAAAGAAAAACAGGTAGTAGATAACCTTGACTCTCCCAGAATAAACATCGACAGTTTAAAAATATATATAACTTGTTTTTTCACAAGGTAAGTGTTTCCCTTTTGAGAGCCTGCAGAGTTTATTATTCTTTTCAATCTTAAAACATCAGTTAAAATCCCAGTAGTGCAGGACTTGAAATCAACAACCTAAAGAAGTCTCCAATGACGGCTGCCGCTGTTTTGGGATCAGCAGTTCTTTGGCTCATAAAGAGAACACCCAGCTAGGACAGACGACCCACTTATGACCCACGTGAATGGGACAAACTCTTGAGATACGTGTAGCTCATGGACTACTGGGAAGCATATTTCAGCTCTGGAGATGCTATGGCCTATAAGTAAATGCAGGTTAGAGTAAGAAAAAATTAAGGAAGTATGCTAACTTTTACTGAATCCCTACTCTCTGCTTTGAATTGTGTTAAATTATGTAATTTAACCCTCCTGACAAATTTAAGAGGTATTTACTTTTATCTTTCATTATAAATGAGGAAATAGAGGATTGAAGATGTTAAGTGATATACCTAGCAAGTAACTGGTAGAGCCAGAATTAGAACCATGACTGTTTCACTTCAAAATTGTAGATTTGCCATTTAGTCTCTGGCCTCACGCTATGCTCTATGAACTTAAGTTTAGCAAATAGATCTTATACAGTCTTTATTTTTCAGTGGAGTTTATATTCCCTTTTATTTTCTAATTATTGTCTTTTTTGTCCATTGTGTCCTTGCATTAAAAATTTTCATTTACTGACTTTTCTGTTCAGATTTTAAAAATTAATGACATGAACCTTTGTGAATCCTTAATTTCTGGTATAGCAGCTTGTCCATAGGAAGTATTCAGTAAATACTTGAATAAGTGAATTAAAAATACCGGAGACCTCCCTGATGGTCCAGTGGTTGGGACTCCACGCTTCCACTGCAGGGGCATGGGTTCTATCCCTGGTCAGGGAGCTGGGATCCCTCATGCTGTGTGGCGTGGGCAAAATAAATAAATAAACAAAAAGTAAAAAAATATATATATAGTATATGGTCATACAGCCTTGATGTTTCATTTCTTACACATTTTTTATATCTCTTATTACCAAAGCCTCTTTTAAAACCAACCAACAATAGGCATTTTGAATACCTTCTATGTGTAGAGCAAAGTGGGAAATACAAAGATGTATTCTTGAGAAAGCTTAATATTTCATTGTGGGAGACAAAATTGTCTGTGGGCTCCATTTTCTACCTGTATTTTTAGGTAACTAATCCTTAGCCTATTGTGCTTATTATAAATATACCTTCCTGGCATGTCATTTGCCTATTAACTTTATATTTTCTATTTAAGAGTTTGAGATGCTTATCTCACTTATACAGGTCTTTTATATAACATATTCCTTCTGGGAGTTTAACTGTGTCCTGCCAAACAGTTAAGTGGCAGAACAAAATATGTGTGGCCATGGCAGCATCTAGTCTTCTGCTCAGCATCCAACCACTCCTTACCTCTCCACTGCTGCTACTCAGGGCCAAGCCACCAGCACTTCTCACTTGGATTATTGAGGTAGGCTCCTACCTGGTCTTCCTGCTTCTTGCTTTGCCTCTTTCCATTGAGTTTCATGCAGAAGTCAGGTGATTCAGTTCCAACATAAGTCGGATAAGGTCACTCTAGAGAAGCGGCTGCAGTTCTAACAGTGGCCTACAAGGTCCCCCATCATCTGCCCCCACCCTGGTGGTTCTCTGGCCTCATCTCCTACTTGCCATTGGTAATTCCATCCAGGCTCTCTGCTGTTCTTCCAGCCTTTCAGGGGTGCTTTGCCTGTGTTCCTTTAGCCCATTATGCTGTATTCCCAGGTACTTGTTGAGTAGAGCTTGCTTCTTTACCTTCTTTAGATTTTTTTTTAAAATATATATTTTTATTGAAGCTGCTGTGCAGTATTATACGTTACAGGTATGCAATATAACGATTCACAGTTTCTTAAAAAAATTGTTTATTTATTGGCTGCATTGGGTCTTTGTTGCTGCACGCGGGCTTTCTCTAGTTGTGGCGAGTGGGGCTACTCTTTGTTGCGGTGTGCAGGCTTCTCATTACAATGTCTTCTCTTGTTGCAGAGCCCAGGCTCTAGGAGTGTGGGCTTCAGTAGTTGTGGTGCATGGGCTTAGTTACTCAGCAGCTTGTGGGATCTTCCTGGACCAGGGATCAAACCCATGTCCCCTGCATTGGAAGGTAGATTCCTAACCACTGCACTACCAGGGAATTCTCTGATTCACAATATTTAAAGTTTATATTCTGTTTATAGTTATTATAAAATATTGGTTATATTCCCTGTGTTGTACAGTGTATTCTTGTGGTTTATTTTATAGTTAATGGTTTGTACCTCTTATTCCCTAGTCTTATATTGCCCCTCCCCCTTCCCCACTGATAACCGCTAGTTTCTTCTCTATATGTCTGCTTCTTTTTTGTTAGATTCCATAGTTTGTTGTATTTTTTAGATTCCACATATAAGTGATGTCATATAGTATTTGTCTCTCTCCGTCTGACTTATTTCACTCAGCATAATGCCCTCCAAATCCATCCATGTTGCTGCAAATAGCCAAATTTCATTCCTTTTTATGGCTGAGTAGTATTCCATGCTGTGTGTGTACACACACACACAGACACATCTTCCTTATCCGTTCATCTGTTGATGAACATGCAGGTAATCTTTACTTACAGATTCCTCCAAGGTTTACCCTGACCACTTCATTCAAGTTTCAGCCTCCCTCACTGCCTACCTCAGGACCACCCCCATCCCCCTTCTCAACTCTGTCTTCTTCTACATTACTTATCACCATCTAACATGCAGTACCTTTTCACAGTTTATTTTGTTTTATTGTCTATCTCCCCCAACTAGAAAGAAGACCTAGAGGCATAAAGGCAAGTTCTTTGTTTTGGTTTTTGTTTTCAGTCTTGTTCACCATTGGCCCTAGTACCTAGGATGGTGTCTGATGGAAGTAGATGCTTGATAAATATTTGACTGAAGAATGAGTGAAAATGTAACTGTGAGACTCTTATGTGTCATAGATGCCACATGCAACTGTTTGAGCATTATGAACTTTAATGACTTATTCATTCATAAAATACCTATTGAGCACTTACTATATGCCAAGCCACAGGCTATGTCCTGAGGATACAGTGGCCCTCTTGGAGCTTACTGTTTAGTTGGAGAGATTGATATTAAACATAAATAAATATCTAATTATGCAGTGTTGCTCTATGGCAGGGGAGCTCACAGAACATTCTGGGGTTGGGAGCTTGGAAGGCTTCCTGAGGAATATTTGTCTAGCCCTGCTTTGTGAGCTTAGCTATGAGCAGGGGATGAAGGTAGGACTGCCAGGCTGCTACTTTCACAGGCCCAGGGAAACTTCTGTGCAGATTTCTTAAGCCACTGTGGTTTTCAAACTTGAGTGGCGTCGGAATCAACTGGTAGGCTTGTTAAAACACAGATCTGGGCCTCCTCTTTAGAATTTCTGTTTCAGTAGGTCTTGGGTAGGGTCTGAGCATTTGCATTTCTGATAAATTCTCTGGTGATGCTGCTGCTGCTGTTCTGGGGTCACGCTTTTAGAACAACTGGATTATAGGATGGGTTTGGCATGTCTCTATCCAAAATGGGGAAGCTTATTCTGAAGCAAGGACCGGGAAGACTTCTGATCTGGGAGCAAGGGCTGTCTGCAAGGAATTTGCAGATAGTTACAGTTGCCGAAAACCATAGGGTAGGCATAGAAGGAACTGGAGATAATGACTTTTTTTTTTTTTCTGGGCACATTCATAGATTTGAAAGCTTGATCTAATCACTACTGTTGTTTTCCTTGTGAGAGGCAAAATACATTTGGCCTGGAATGTTAAGATTTTTGCTCCTCTGGAGTCAGACATAACTGAGTTTGAATTTTAGCTCTGCCGCTAACTCATTGTGGCACTGCAACAAATGAATAGCTGGGGTGAACTGGGAGTTGGGGAGCAGTAGTCTGGCCTTTGAGTGAATCCTGCAGAAAAAGCATCTTTTTAACAAGTTTTAAAGGTGGTGAAATTTTGGTTGCTAAGACTGTGTTTGGAAATTAGAAGCTGCAGCATGAAAGCGTCTGGTACCTTCAACCACATGGGCTCCACCCCCGCCTCTACCCACTGAAGATAAGACTTGACTAAGCTCTGGATCTTCGTCACTTACTTAAAATTTTGAGCAGTAACTCAAGTTACTTTATCTGTAAAATGGGATTAGTAATACCTACCTCACAGTGGTGTGGGTACTGGAGAAGATTATGTATGTCGAGGCTTACTGTATTGCTTGATGCTCCATAAATGTTCAATATTGCTGTTGTTGTTTTTGAAATGCCCTTCAAAGATGACTCCTCCTCCCATTCACCCCTCCGTTTCCCCACCCCCACCACCCAAGAAAATGCAGGCTGCTCTACCATCCTCACCCTTTACATGCAACTCTGGTCTAAAACAGGGAGCATCTGACTAGATAGTTTTAAAGAGTTTAAGCCTGATTTTTTCATTGTTCACCTCTTGAATAAAAGGTAGATGTTTGCCAGGATTTTTATAAAACTTTGGAAAACAGAACCCATTTTAAGTCACTGTTAGAGTGAGTGGTTTGGTTTTTAGTCTTTTGGAGGCATTTACTTCTGGGTTCCTCCTACATGCTTGGAAATTTGCAGATAATCCATTAGGCTATTCAGGAACTCTTTATGAAGGATGATTATGTATTTATAAGAAAAATCGAATTAAAAACAAGCAAAAAACTTTTTTTCTTGATCCTTCCTTTTACTCTATTTTTGACTAAAATAATTTTGGAGGTCTATTGTATCCTAAGTTTTCAAGCATTCATATGCCTAACATGAGGTAGTTTCAGCTTCCTTTTCTTGTAGCAAAAATATTTTGATTGAATAGGTTAAAATACCAACTTATTCATGTACTAATTTTTTGCTTTTTGTTCAGTAAAAAAATGCCAATTGAAATAATACTTCTTAAATGCATGTGCTTTCTTGTTCCAGTATATAAACCAGTCTTCTATGAATCATGTTTTTTTCCCCATTTTTTGATGATTCCAAGGGAAAAACCTTTCTTTTGTGTTACATTAACCTCACACTGTATTTATATTAAACAGTATTCTTTGGAGAAAAAGAGGTTTGGTATATTTAGTGAATTATGTACCCTCCTAGAGGCACTGCAGACTGTTAATGCTCAGTGGAACCCAGCAGTTGTAACTGATGAAACATCAGCATGTAGGCTATAAAATAAAAAAGAAGTAATTGGGGACATGTTGGGAGCTGGCAAATGGAAAACACTAGCAGATGTAGAGCTGAAAAGAGAAAAGAAAGTTTAAAAAATCACATTTACTAGAAGAGGAACTGCACAGATGGATGATAGAAATTAACATTTCATTCAGATAGAAAGTGGATTAGAAGTTATCTTTCCATTTCTAGTACTTAGAAGAAATAATACTTGGACTCTCATAATTAATCATATAAAAGCTGTTTGACATCAACCACATATACCTGAAAAGGATGTTTGTCAGTGAGGTTTTCATCTCTTAAAACACAGTTTAGGCATAACTGGAATCCACTTGTACCTAATTGGTTTTTTTTTTTTTAATTTTATTTATTTATTTATTGGCTGTGTCGGGTCTTCATTGCTGCGCGTGTGGGCTTTCTCTAGTTGCGGCCGGTGGGGGCTACTCTTCATTGTGATGCATAGGTTTCTCATTGTGGTGGCTTCTCTTGTTGTGGGGCACGGGCTCTAGGTGTGTGGGCTTCAGTAGTTGTGGCATGTGGGCTCAGAGCGCAGGCTCAGTAGCTGTGGCGCATGGACTTAGTTGCTCCGTGGCATGTGGGATCTTCCCGTACCAGGGCTCAAACCTGTGTCCCCTGCATTGGCAGGTGGATTCTTAACCACTGCGCTTCCAGGGAAGCCCCCACTTGTACCTATTTATCAGAGCTGGTTATGTGCATCTTTTCTCATCTTCCTGCTCAGTGATATCTGACATGTTGAAAGTATTTACACCATAGAAATTGGCAAACACCACAAAAAGAGCATCTTCCTGACCCATGACAGTTGATAGATATTTACCACAGCACCACCATAAGTGTACTTTAACTGCCCTCTGTCAAATGAAGGATGATCGGGTTTGAAGAGAGGTGGAGCATTCAAAGAAAGCCTCTCTGCCCTGGCTAGCATGATGGGAAGTCCTGGACCACAGGAAATTTTGACTTTTTACTGCTGAACTCGTTCAGACACATAGGCCAGTGTTACGCTAGTGGGCTTTCAAATATATCGTTCTGTTCTTAAAACACATTTTGTTCCAGCCCTCACCCCAACCCAGACTTGATATATCTGTGTACAGTGTTGCTTGCTGTGTAGGAGAAAATACAATTTATCTCTCTTCAGTGGTATGTTTTTTACCCCTGCCTTCCTAACTTTTCTTTTCTATTCACATAGTTCTCCATCCTCTGAATCGTGAACTTGTCAAGAATGGGTTGGTGGCTCAAGAAACTAGATCCTGTTGATACTACATTGTTCACATATTTTTTTCTTTTGCTGGACTAAAGAGTATCCATGTTCTACCATTAAGGGAGCAAGCATAATGTGAGGAATGGGGCGGGAGAAAGAAGTAGGTGCTTCCTGCCTTCTCTAATGTGTTTTGGTCATCCTCTTAAATTTCTCATTAACATCTTACTATTTAAAAAAAATGTTGAAAAAGTGCCACTTTTGAAGAATGAATCCTAAAAACCAATTAGCAGTTTGTATTTCTAGAAACATCTCTCGAAACGAGAAAGATCTCCTGACATTTTAGGTAGAGCTGGCTTGTTGAGTAAGCTGAGGGAGGATGGACCCTCCAGCCTGTGATTCCTGATTTGTTGTGAATAAACATTTCTCTGTAGCCTTTTAAAGTCACGACTCCGAGTTCAAATATGGTAATGTTTGCTCCATTGAAGGACTTTGTCTATATATTGCCTTTCTATAGTGGCCGTCTAATATAAACAGACTTCTGGAAGCCACATACCCAAGACCTGTCTAAACATAGTAATGTTTACTGTATCCTATATAAATGATACCATTACTAAGGGTGTTACAGAATAACTCATTTAATCCTTATAACAGCTTGTTGAGCTTGATATTATTATCAATCCTATTTCTACATGGTGAACTGAGACTTAGAATATTAAATGACATGCCCTGTACAAGTGAACTTATTTACAAAACAGAAGTAGAGTCACAGATGTGGAAAACAAACTTATACTTATGATGGGATAAGGGGGAGAAGGGATAAATTGGGAAATTTGGATTGACATATGCACACTACTATATATAAAATAGATAAATAATAAGGACCTGCTGTATAGCACAGGGAACTCTACTCAATACTCTGTAATGACCTATATGGGAAAAGAATCTAAAAAAGAGTGAATATATGTGTGTGTATATATATATATATATACATATATATATATAACTGATTCACTTTGCTATGCACTTAAAACTAACACAACATTGTAAATCAACTATACTTCAATAAAAATTTCTTTAAGTGAATAAAATTTTTAAAAAAATGACATGCTGTGTGTGACAAAGCCACCTCTGTCATCCTGGTGACAGAGCCAAGAATAGAACCCAGGCCATTTGAGTTCAGAGTTTATGTTCTTAGCCACTATGCTTAACTGCTTCTTGTAGCTAAGGGGTCATATAAGAAATTGACCTTGCTTTGCTGCTTCTCACTGGGAAGTTTTCGTGTAATTTTCACAGGAATCTGTGTTTGTGGCAGAACTCTGAGGATGTTTGTGCCAGAAAGCTGTTTGTGTTCTCACAGTCCAGTGCAGGGAGAAGCAGGGGAAGGAGGTGCAGAAGTTTGAAGACGGAAAGAGTGGAGGCTGAGGCAAATTCAATAGCCTGGAGATTTTGAAAAACAAATGGAGAGACTTGTTAAGTAGAAGATTATTTTATTGTTTCCACTGATTTTCATTTGTCTAACACACAGAACCCATGAGTGTCTTTCTTCAGCTGTATACACAAGTAAAACAACCAGTCAAAAATGAAGTTGAGTGGGAATTCAAGTCCAAGGATCTTTGAATCTGAAGTCTGTATTTGTAACCATTGTGCTTCAAGTTAAAAAAAAAATGAGCAAAGCATCAAACCTAATCAGAAAATCTCTGTGGCATTGTAGGCAGGAATAAATAAAGTATTTTGGGAAATGGGGCGCCCTTCTTGGTGAGAACAACAGTGATTATAATGGCCAGTATTATTGAAATCTCACGCTATACCCAGTCATTGCCCTTCCCAGAAGTCCACTGGACTGTGGATAGTATCTGTAAGAAGCTAAGCTCTCTTGAATGACCTGGCTGGTCATCCCTGGACACCGCTGAAGTGAGGAAAGCCCACTGGGAGAGAAGACTGCTAGTAGGATCACTATAGCGGAGACAGCTGAATTGCAGCCATCAGCTGATTAAATATAAAAATAGGGGGAAAAAAATCCCAAAAAACCAGTCGAGGTAACATGTGTATCCACCCTTGCTCTTGTTTCTGTAAAATAATAAGATGACTGTTGAGCTAGACTCTTTTGTCTTCCTTTGTGATTCTTACAAATTGTTGCATAATTGATTGCTCTGTAGGTTATCTAAATAAATAAAATCCATGGTCATGGAGAACTCAAAAATATATATATATATATAGTTTGGGGCTGGTGACTTCAGTGACCTCTAAGAGCTTTCTCGCTTTTCCCTGCCAAACTGAAACGAATACACTCAATATCGGATTTTTTTTTTTTGTCAGTATTCATTCTCTATTGGACTGATTCACAAATAGTGAAATTTGAATGCCTTAGTACCATTGATGGATCCATTGGGACTAGGGTCATATTTATCATAAATAACAGGAATAAATCCTGCTTATAAATGGGCTATGAGAGACGATATGATAACAGCAATATTGATAAAGAAATAACATTATTGAGGACTTAGCATGTACAAGATATGATTCTGTGTACTTTACATTTAATTCTCATGATGACACGACAGTAGAAACAAGACTTATTTTACAAATGAGGAAACTGACATACAGAGAATCTAAGGTACTTGTCCAGAGTCACAAACTGGAAAGCAACAGAGTTGAGGGTTTAGCCCAGGTAAGCTGGAGCCAGAGCCCGCATCCATGACCCTATATGTGTGCAACAGGATATATGTGCTGTGAAAAGGGATATATTTAAAATGTAGGCGGCAGCCAGTTTGTATGCCAGGAGCTTGTCTCTCTTGGCCTTCATTCTGGAAAGAGGGTGACTTATAGACGATCTGTGTTTAAATTCTAGGCCCTGGAGTCAGAATCGTCTTTCCTTCCTTAGTTTCAGCTTCAGAAAGATCCTCCGGTAAACATGACCCTTCTTACTGCGCTCACGTGTCAGACTGCAGGGAGTGTCCACTAAGGCCAACTTCCCTGGGAATCTTCAGGAAATAGAAATAACCAGGGGAAAATGAACAGTAATTACCTGGCATTAAGTTGAGACCTTTTGTGTGAAAGGCATGTGAAGATAGGCCTTTCAGCAACTTAATGAGCCTTATCACAGGCCTTCAGCTTTTCTGAATAAATTTGAAGGTAATAAAATGTTGGACCTTGCTTTCAAACCAAATTATACTACAACATCATTCTGAAAGACCTTTGGAACAAGTAACTGAAAGTTTTTTTCCCCTTCCTCCTTGAAGATAGAATCAGTTCCTCACTATTAATGAGAACCCAGAGTAATTTCAGAAGACAGCCAGTAAATAAAAGTATTTAATGAAATCAGATAGAATCTGATTTGTAAGAATGAACTCAAAAGAACGTTGCATCCTGTTTGCCATTCATAGCTTAGTTCATTCATTCAGCAAATATTTTTTAGAATCTCCTGACTGATGCCAGGCACTGAGCTAGGCACTTGTGATACCACAAAGAACCTGGCAAACAAAGGGCTCATAGATAATTAACTAGTGGGAAACTAAAGAAGAAACAATTAGAGCTTTTGAAAAGTTTTAGCAAGGAAATAACAGGAAGTTGTACCGAGGGAGTAATGACTTACCCTAGCTACGCCAAGGACATAAGCTCAAGGGCAATGACATTTCATTGAGGCCACTTCAGAACCACTCAGATAAAATTAACAGGGAATGTATATGTTTGTAGGAGAATAAATATCTCTTTCAGCGACAATACATTCAGTCTTTTACATAGTTTTGTCCCATTTGCATTCCTGTGCCTTCTTACACCCTCTGTTGTATCCAGGGCTGTCCGGGGACTTTTTAGTACAAAATATACAGACACTGTTTTTCAGAATATGTACTCACTCTTCCAAATCAATTTCCGGCATTGTATCTCATGGCTCATTTGCTACAAAAGTAAGGTGATTTTAGTTATTGTAGGAAGAATTTCAGGACAGGAATATGCCCCATTTTCCATTCTGTGGTACATTTGGTTGAGTAAACTGAATTTAGACAGAAGGCACCTGCCCCTCAAGCAAGGTGGCCTCTCTTGGGTGAATTAAACCCTGTCTCATGTTGCTTAAAAGATGTTGCCACTCTAGAGAAATGTTGAGAGAAACAGAAAGCATCATGGTGTTTACTGTCATCTTATAAAATAGAACCAGAGATGATGACTTAGAGGGCCAGGATAGGGAAGGTGGGAAGGAGTTGCGGGAGGGAGGGGATATGGGGATATATGTATAAATACAGCTGATTCACTTTGTTGTACAGCAGAAACTGGCACAATAGTGTAAAGCAATTATATTCTAATAAAGAGCTTAAAAAAAAAGAGTAAAATAGTACCAGAGAGTCCATTATTATGCAGGCTTTAAGAATAAAATTATTGGAAGCTTTCTTTAAGGTTGTCTCATTATATTTTTTTGTACTGTAAACTATCTGGTAAATCTAATTTAAATGTAATTTTACTTAATGACTAGTGTTGATATTATGATTCATCACTCATTTACTTAATTAGTAGCACTTGACTTTATGTACCCAAAATGTCCAATTTGCACACTGATATTTTTTCAGTTAAATAAAATTATGTTTTAGGAAGATAAAGCTTTTTTTCTAGTTTTGAAGCACACCTTTTAGTTTTTGGTTTTGACTACCATCAAATATAAACCACTAGTGAGAGCAGCAAGAAGAGTATACTGAAAATGTATAGCAGGGAAGGCAGTAGTAATTTGGCATAGACCAGTGTTGTCTGAGTTCCAATTATGATGCCAGCACTAATGGGCTGTTCCGCTTTCGGAAAGTTACATCACCTCTCTGTGTCACAGTTTCCTCATCTTTAAAATGGTACCTTCCTCATAGTACATGTACCTACCATGCACCATAGTGACTACCTCTCATGTGACTGAATTTAAAAACCACTGAGTGTGATTTTAATATTAATATTATTAATATATATTATAGGATTAGGGAGAATGAAGAGTGACTTCCAGAGGTCATGACTGTAGTCCCTGCTCCAAGACAAAACCTCCTTAGTCCATCTTAGATTAATTTCATGGTTCTCAACTTAGATAATGAGTTCTACACTGCATGCAAAGCTCTGGACAAGGGCATCCCCAAAGTCATAGGCTAATTGAGGCACATTCATAGCACATTATTTTTACTTCAATATTTGAGGGAATTAAGCTTATATATATGTATTAAAAGTATTATCTGGATTTATATATTATATATGTATATAAATACATATATATTATGCAGTAGCATGCACAACTTGAATGAATCTTTAAAGTAGTAGACTAGGCTTTAAAAATTGTTTTCATTTGGAAAGGGAAGCTTAAGGTTGTATCTTGCCAGGACCCTAAGATCATTCCCTTTTGTTATTCTGCGGAATTCACTTAGAAATGTTTGAGAAATACTAGAAAAATTGATGGGCCATTTACCTGTTGTAGATGCTGTTTTTGTAAAGAAATTCCAAAATTTCCCTCAATCATTCCTTTTATCTTTGCCAGCATTTTTTGGTGGGTGGGAGGGAGTTAACATTAGGCAACTGATTTTGTGCAGCTGATAAAATTCTAAAGTGACTATACGTTGGTTTGATGTATAGGGTCATTTGGCTGTTTGGGATGTGGTTTTGGTCCTGGAGAAAAATTCCTAGCTCTTAGCTTGTGGAATTCTGCTGTTGTTTTATTCATACATTTCTCTTTATTGAATACTCCTAACCTCTCTTCTTCCCAGACTCTATTCTTTCCCACAAGCCACAATGTCCAGCCCCAACGTTTCCACTGAGTTGTACGCGTGTAAATGTGGTTGTCTCATCATCTCCTTTGAGCACTCTAAAGGCATTTTGAAGAATGAATTCCTAGATTCGTAAATGGCACCTTTGTTCACCTGTTTACACACGCCACAGACCTAAGAGTCATTCTGACTACCTGCCTCATCCTCACCCTGCCCCCTCCCCAAATCCATTCTCACGGCAGATTTTCTCTGTTTTATCTTCTGAATGTCTCTGGAATAGGTTCTTTTCTTTTCTTTTCACTACTGTCACCCTTCCTTGTCTAGCTACTGTCATCTTCACCTTCCACCAAATAGCTGGTCTCTGCCTGTTTCTCCACCTCTTCTTTTTTTTTAATTAATTAATTTATTGGCTGCATTGGGTCTTCGCTGCTTCACGAGGGCTTTTCTCTAGCTGAGGCGAGCGGGGTCTACCCTTCACCATGGTGCACGGGCCTCTCACCGTGCTGGCATTTCCTGCCGCAGAGCATGGGCTCCAGGCATGCAGGCTTCAGCAGCTGTGGCACGTGGGCTTCAGAGCGCAGGCTCAGTAGTTGTGGCGCACGGGCCTAGCTGCTCCACAGCATGCAGGATCCCCCTGGACCAGGGCTTGAACCCGTGTCCTCTGCATCAGCAGGCGGATTCTCAACCACTGCACCACCAGGGAGGCCCTCTCCACCTCTTTATGCACTGCTCTCCCTCACTGTATGCATTCTAGACTCTTTGTTAGGCTTTCAACTCCACTGTTTTGCCAGGTTCTCTCTAGACATAGTACATAGTGCCTCCTCGTTACCTGGTAAACTCCACCAGGCTTCAGCTTTTTGTCTTCCAATCTAAAGTTGGTTCCTTTTTTTCTACTTCTTTCCAGTTGTGATTGTATATTTATTATACATTTAATTATTGTGTCCCTTCTAGGATGTGGGCTACAAGAAATCACCATTCTTTCTCATGTATCCCCAGTACCTAGAACAAGCACTCAATAAGTAATTGTGAGTGAATGAGTAGATGATTTGCCACAGTACACCCAAGAGATGTTCATATGTGGATGGGAAGGGAGAGGGTATGTTGGCATATGGCCCGCAAGTCTACTGGATTGAACTGCTGTTTTTAAGGGGAAAAAACATCTTTTAGTCCTGGTGTCAAGCCCAAAGTTGCTTGGACTAAATAATGTTGAGCCTTGAATGGCAGGCTCAGGAGTTTAAAAAACTGTGTATTAGATGCATTGGAGGGCTACTGTAGGTGGGGAGTCCCTGGCCTAATGGTCTCCAACCTGGGTATCCCTGGCAGAGTTGCTGTGAATATATGTTTCATGCTTTGCCAAGACTGGGAGGACCATTGGGTCCTTGAGAGAAGGATGGGACCACTGGTGAGAGCTGGGAGTGGAGAAACACCTGAAATAAAACCCATTACCTACAACTTGGCACTCACAAGACAAGCATCAAAGATCAGATTTCCAGGTTCTAAGGCAAGACTCTTTCTACTCACACCTGACTAAACAGTGATCATGAGGAAGATGATGAAAATAGGTACCACTGATGGATGTTTTCCTCTGTGCCAGATTCTATGCCAAGCACTCATGTGAAATAGGGAGCATTGTTATCCATAGTTTATGGGTGAGGAAACATGTTGAGGATACATAGCTTGGCCAGTGCCTCACAGAAACATAAGTTGCTGAGTCAGAATCCAGGTCTGACTGATCCCAAAGCTCAGTCTCCTAGCTATCAATAATCACAGGAAGACAAATATGAATAAGAATAAATTTTACTAACAATAATGGCATCATTATTATATACCAGGCACCAACTCAGAGATACACATTTATTTTCTCCTATGAGCCAGGTAAGAAAATGCTTGTTGCTAGGTTTACTTGTTGGAAGGCTAAGAATTTGGCATATTCCACTGGCCATCATCCCTTGGGTCCTAAATGTTCAGTTATAATAATAATAATAATATACTTGAAACAATATAAATAGGAAGTGGAGAGAGACCCCGAGGGAAGATTGGACATGATTTCACTGTACTCTTAAAACTTCTCTAATATACTTTTGTGCCCACTAGTGTTTATTCTGTAGTGAGTCTTTAATATATCTCGATAGCCGCGGAGAAACCCCCTTTTGCCTTCTCATATCTGTACCAGACTGTGGTGATAGTAATAGTTGCTCTTGTTTGTTCTTTGTTTGATGTATTTTGATGCAAAAGCCCACCCAGCCCAGAGAGAGACCATGTGCTGGTCTCTGAAGGTAAGTTCAAATCCTGACTCTGCTGCCTACTGGCTATATCAACCTGGGAGGTGTCGTAACCTCCACATGCTGCCATCACTTGTTTGTCAAGTTTTTACTGAGCACCAGCTGTATGCTGGGTCCTGTGTTTGAAGCTGGGGTTACAATGGGGAACAAAAATAGTCACAGAGCTGGTGAGCTTATAGTTCAGTTCAAGAGAGAGATGTCAAATAATCACACAAATGAGTTTATGATAAGCTTAGTGACAGAGAGGTACTTGGTGCTGTGAGAACACACAGCAGGGAAATGACCAGGCACAGAAGGCTTTCTAGGGCTACCTCAGGCTATGTAACTCTGTCAGTGGATATATGCAAAGCTCGCAGCATGGTGCCTTGTACATAATAAGGGCTGAATAATTGGTAGCTCTTGATAATATACACTTAATTTTTCTGGGAAAAGAACCATAGAAACAAATATATTTAGTGCAAAGCAACTAATATGTTGCTTTGTTGACTTTTGTCAGTATCTGGATTTTGTATTTTATAATATAATCCTTTGAACCTGTTTGTTTTCCTGAGAAAGAAATGAGGTTGGGATGGTTGCTTGGAAGAATTGTCCAAGGATAGGCCACTAATGAAGACATCTAAACACAGTCATCTTGTTCCATAGTTAGTTCCAAGATAAAGTCAAACAGAAATAACTAGAAGTCAAGGCCTTTGGGGGCATTGTTTGTTCAGTAAATTTTGATTCATAGTCTCATTAATGCCTCATCAGCCTCCTGACCATTAGTCTGGGCAGGTAGCGCTGTGTGGGGACCTTTACTCTCAGGCAAGCAAGACAGGGATGTCCTAATGATGATTGGTTTCAGTGTCTCATAACCACTGGTCCCCAAATATAAAGCACTGTGAATATCTAAACAGATTCTCATTGCTTTCAGCCTGTGTGCAATTTAGCAGCAAGAGATTTCATCTCTCACAGTGTTCAATAGTCCTACTTAATTAGGAACTGCTTGTGAATCAGGCCAGCTGATGGTCATAACTACCGAAGAGGCCATGTTTGGCCTGAAGAGGCAGAAAGTTGAAAAGACATTTCAGTAGTCCTTGGGTTACTGAGAAAGGGACCAGTGAGTTGTCAGGGTGTTCTCATTGGCCTCCCTGTTGGCGGAACTGCCTTCCAGGTTATAACAACACTGTTGGGACACTCACTGCAGGAAGGGCCAGTGTGGGGAATTAGAACTTGAAACAAGGCCTTCCTGCTTAGCTGGGATGCCCTCTTGTCTCATTGTTAGACTTTCCCCTTATTCCTAGGCACAGATTTTCACTTTGGGGGAAAAAGTTAGGCTAATAGAGTGCTAAAGCAGCTATTCCTTGAACAAAAAGAGAAGCACCAAAATTAATCAGCACACATTCAGTGATAAATTTACATGAATGTGTTGCATAGTACATACCAGTGAAGAGCATGGACTTGAAGTCAGACAGTCAGATTCCGCCATTTGCTAACTGTGGACTTGGAGCAAGTTACTTAGCTCCTGACTCTCTGTTTCCTCATCTGTAAAATGGGGAATATAGCTGTAGCTACCTCAAAAAAAAAAAAAATCTACCTTAAAAAATTAAGTGAGGGACTTCCCTGGCAGTCCAGTGGTTAAGACTCTGCCTTCCAATGCAGGAGTCGAGAGTTTGATCCCTGACCGGGGAACTAAGATCCCACATGCCATGGGGTGAGGCCAAAAATTAAAAAAAAAAAAAAAAATGACGTTATGCCTATGAAATACCATGTATAGAAGCTGGCGTGTGCTAAGTACTAAGTGATTGTTGACTGATTTGTGAGTTCAGTTTTGATGCAATTTCTGACTTCTACTGGCTAGAATTTATGACTAGATTGAGATAGCAGGGTTGGTTCCAAATGTACAAGACTCAAATTGTGTATGTATGTATGTGTGTGTATATATATATCTCCCTAGGAGATAGAAATGCCTCAATAAATATTAGTTTCATTCAGGTTGTGTTAGCATTAAATTAGTAAGATATCCAAGGCTGAACTGGGCAAATGTGGTAGATCTATAATGGTAATTATTAACATTTGTATTAACTTTACAACTTAAAAAAGCTCTTTCAACATGCATTGCTCTAATAAGTCCTTAAACATATATTACTGTGTTTAGTAACACTAGTGTTGATGGTCAGGAGGTAGGGAAGTGTTTTTTGATCTGTTTGTCCATACATTCTCTCCTTCATCCATCCAGTGCATACAGGTGCCCGTAATGTGTCAGGTGCTCTGCTCATCCTGGTGAACCAAATACATGGGGTCCCTGCCCCGACAGTCCTGTCTTAGGTGATCCTCCAAATGTACATCTTAAGATATTGAAAGGTGAAATGGGTGAAGCAGGTATTTCCAATGATTAATGTTTTATAGATGAAAAAAATTAAGATTCAATCAGGCTGGTGAGTGACAGTCAGATCTCAAACTCCAAATCCTAAGTCCTTTGCATTGGATCCTACTGCCTGCTTTATAAAATATATAATTTGGAACAAATGCCAGAGCTAGCCTGGTGTAGCCATTCATTTTACAGATTAAAGGTGCTGATGTTTAAATTGGGTAAATGAGATGCTCGAAACTATCCCTGCTTTAGGAGTAGTTATCATTTCCAATGAGGAAATCTTTTGACAGCATGCTAAATCTTTGCATGTATACAGCTTATTCTGCAGTAGCATAATAGCTACCTTTTAATAAACCTCGTGTTATCAAAAAGTGAGTGTAAGATGTTTGTTTCAGGAGTGCAATTTCAGACAGGCAGATCAAAGGTTTTGGGTTTCTTTTTTACTTAGAAAAGAATGTAAGAAATAAGAATATTGCTTTATAGCTATAAAACCTAAATGCCACTGAGCAAATCTACCATATGATCAAATCTGGCTTTCCTTCAAGAGTAAAAGACTTTCACTTCCTGTCACCCCAGCACTATCATTATGTGTTTAGACCTTGATCACCCACTGTTAACGGGAGATCGAGCTGAAGCCACTCAAGCAAAGCAGTTGTATTTCTGTAGATGCAGTGATTTCTTCCTTCTGCAGTGTGGGGCTGCTTCTATGCGGTGGCTGAGTTTTAATCAAAGCAGTTGGAGTGCCTGTTCTGGGCCTGACCCTATTCTAGGCACAGAAATGAACAGAATAGACCATGCCCTTATTCTGATGTAGCTTATATTCTATTTGGGGACAGACAGTAATTAAAGGAAGGAGGGAGGGAAGGAAGGAGGGAGGGAGGAAGAAAGGAAGGTGAGGAGATGATGTCAGGTAGTGATAGTGTCATGAAGGGTAGAGTGATGGAGTGGGATGGGGGCTGTTTGTGTGCTGTGTTAGATGGGGAAGATCTAGGAGGGCCTGTTAGGGCCATAGGAAAGATGTGCCTGTCGTAAGGGAGCATCCATATGGCTCCCCAGAGGAACAGTATCCTTGGCAGAGGGAGCAGCAAGTGCTAAGCACTTGAGGTAGAAACATACCAGGCCTGTTGGAGGAAAGCAAGGAGGCATGTGAGGCTGGAGGGAAGCATGCCAGCGGGAGCAATGGAGAAGAGCCCCGAGAGACAGCCGGGGACCATAGCAGGAAGGGCCTCGTAGGATTTTACTCTGGGTAAGATGAGAAGGTATAGGCAGTTTTTGACCAGAGTTGGGATGTGATCTGACTTAGGTTTTAGGAGGCTTCTGAGTGGGAAGAGACAGTGAAGGAGCACAGGCAGAAGCTGAGACTGTCAGGGAATTATTGCAGCCATCCAGCCAAGACATGGTGGTGGCTTGACTTGGGAAGTAGAGGTGGACTTGGAGAGAAATGGAGAGAGACTTGGATTTTGTTTATCTTTTGAAGGTCGGGCTGAAAGGATGTGCTGTTGAGTTCCAGGGTGTTTGGCCTGTACACCTGGAAGAACAGAGCTGCCTGCCATTTGGGAGCATTATAATTTGTGGACTTAGCTAGGTGTCTGAAAGACATAGTTACACTAATGGAGGTGGTTCCTTCAAATCATAGGGTGTGTGGAAATGCCTTATGACTTGCATTCAGACATGAATATGGGTGGAATTATAAAATATGTCCTCCCCTCCCTGGTATGCATCCCCTGCAACCCCCATACACTTACAGCATTTCTTCTTAGCTATTTCCCACCACTGATAAGATGTACTCTTGGGAGAGCACCAGTCATTTGGCACTTCATGTGATTTTTAAGTCAGTATGGTACCTTTCCTAGATGTATTTACATGTAAACCTTACTTCAAACTCTATGATAACACACAGATTTCATCTCTTATGCTAACTTGAATCACTGACAGTGGTTGCCTAGAGAACTGTGCTGAGAAAATTTGTGAAGCTGGTCCCAGGCTCAGCAGGGAAGAGGAAAACTTGATAACATCTTCCACTACAGGGACTAGGAGTGGCATCCCATACGTGCCTAGTATTTGATAGCCAAGCTTTAGCTGCCACAAAAAGTACCTTTTTGTCCCATCTCTCCCCTTGCATTTAGATATCAGCAAGTAGGCAGAGGAAATATTTTTCCTTTTCACGGTTTGAGCACTTGCCTCTGAAATCACATCGAGAAGACCATCAGCCCAAAGATCAGATTTTAATCTCTAAAGGTCCTGAGTTACATGATGCAAAACTCAAGTGCTCCAGAAGAGATAGGGCCTTTGCCTTAACGGGCAAGGCCTTTGCCAGGTCAAAATCCATTTTTTTTTCCTTTCTGGCATTTCTTACTGCTAGATCTACTGTAATTAGCATTCCCTTATTATACGTACTGTTTCTCTCCCCTCCAGAATGTGAGCCACAAGGCAAGGATTTTGCTGTACGTTGTTCAGTTCTGTTTCCCCAGTGCTCAGAACAGTGCCTCTAGGAAGCATATGTTGAATGAATGTTGAATGAAATGCCTGAAGAAGCCTAAAATTGTCTTGTATGTAGTCCAGAATTAAGGTAAATGATTACTAAGGTAGCCACACTTTTTTGCAAGTGGAAAGCTCCTGTTAGAATAAGCATGTGGTTTAATGAACATTGTTGATAATTAGAGTAGTAATAATAGCTCTTCTTGAACACATCTGTGTGCCTGACCCTAGGTTAAGTGCCTGATGCTCATTATTTCCCTTGGGAAGTAGGTCCTCATTTGTTCAGTGAAGAAATTCAGACTTGGGGTGTCTTGCCCAAGGATATAGCACTAATAAATGGGAGTTTCCAGAGCTAAAAAGAGAACACAAAGATTTCTCCATATAGGAAATCTTGCTTTCTAGCTGATAAATTATGGTTTCTGCCTGATAATAAATGGCTGCTTTTTGCCATTAAAACCCCAAAGTTGTGGGAGTCTGGAAGGGCCTTTGGATTGGTTCATTGTTTTGTTTTTTCCTGCTAATTTCTGGTAAGAAAGAATCTGACCTTCTCAGTTCAGATAACCTTTCCCAAATATGTTGACAAGCTGGTTGTGAGGATCCCAAGTGAGAGTCAAGGTGAAGAGGAAAGGAGAGTCTCATGACCTTTACATCTAAACTCATGCTTTTGAGGAAAAATGGGTGGCTGGTGGAGTGGGAGGAGCTGGATTTAAGGGAAGCAGATCCCACACTTTGTTGCTTTGCATTCAGGCTGCAGACCACGGTGATGGTTGTTATTGTAATATTTTTCTTTAAACTGATTCAATTCTGTTTACTTAAATTTGTATTTAAAACAAAATTTGTGAACGCCCACCATGGGTGGAAAACCAACATCATTTGCCATAGAAAAATAATATATCGATACTGCATACGGTAACAAGATATATATATGGTAATGACAATAAAATAGAAAGTAATACATGTAATAAAAATAAGGCAATATTATTTCATGTTTTAAAATAAAAGAATAAAAATAATGAAATATAAATCTAATGTACATACTAGAAAATAGTTTTCCCTGTGAGCAGAGTGAAACTGTTTATGATCAGTTACCAATAGAGGGATATTTAGCTCCTTGTCACTTAGTTTAAAGAAAAAGGTGAAAAGATGCGTTTTCCCCCAGCTTTCATATTAATCAGTACCAAGAATCCTAACATGTATGCATAGAAAAATACATATGGACTGTATATGTATATAAATATATTGTGTTTATTTGACATATTGTACATATAGAAAAATATATCTAGTACTTTATAAAAACCAGATTGTAATTTAACTTTATAATAATTAGTGGTCCTTTGATTATGGGGACCTAGGCAAGAGGCAGTACACTGAGTCATTAATTTCCATGTGTCTGAGTCCAGGAGTGCTTAGCTGGGTCCTTCCTGTGGAAAGGTAGTTTAAGATACTTGTGAAATCAAAGCTGCTTTTTCCAGCTCACTCTTCCCAAGCCCTCCAGTTCAGGCCTGAGCTCTGCCATTGTAGAAAATCATGACTCCCCTGGAATACAGCCTCCTTGCTCAACACCGTGGAGAGTAGAGCAGCCCAGCCTTCCTCCACGGGAAACCCAGACAGATGTGTATCCACACTGCTTTAAGGCATTTCTGTCCCATCAGAGGGAAGCACTGTCCCAAACTCATTCCCTACCCCTCAGCTCTCTATGGAGCCCCAGCTTGACATTGCTTCAAGCAACTATAATAAAGTGAATTGGTTCGCTCTTGCCCAGCTGTGTCCCGGGGCTCCTATCATTCTGCCACCAGAAAGTTCATATGCTTGAAATTGGTTCTTAGGAGCACCGACCTTAGTGCTCGTCCTCTGCAAAGGTATAATTTAAGAATAATCTTTGTCAGATTATGGCAGAATCTTTGTGCTTCTGTCTCACAATCAATTAGAGATTTTGCAAGGCGGAGACATTATTATTATCACAGGCAGATGGTGAAATGTTACTCCCTCCTTCTGCGCCTGCTTTAACTTCCTTGCACAACATCATTTAGGGGGTTTCTTTACAAATTGCAGTTTATTTGGAAAAGATTTAAAGCCCTAAGGGTTTGGCAAGAAGCTCTTGGTTATGAGAGCGTCTACTTTGCCTGTCAGTAGCAAAAAGGGCACCTGTGATTAATACTGACTTTGCCCTGTAAGCCAGGTAGAGAGCAGATGAGGCCTTTGTTTCTTCAGTACTGTTCTAGGATAAGAAGAGGTTAGAGGGTCATCTACTTGCAGCTCCTGGAAGAAGGTTAACTGGCACTGAGCCAAGGATGGAGGACTTTCTTGTGGTGGCCTTCCTTGTGGAATGAGATGGAAAGCTTATTAACCAGAATTCCAAGTGGCTGCTTCAAAAGAGAGAAAGGCATTGAGGCCAGTCCCTGCCTTGCAGGAGTTATACCCTGAAGAGAGGGGATGGGTGTCATGAACACAATAACTGTAGTGGCAGGGAGGAAGCAGCATGGCACTGACGGGAGCTGGGGTGGGGTGGGGTAAAGGGAGGGACTGAGAGAGATGTTTCGTTTCTGTTTGTTTTTTTTTTTAAGCAGCTGCTTGAAGGAAGGGAAAATAGATGGATAAGGAAGGAATTTAGGCTGTTTTTCTGTGTAATGCACTGGCAAATCCCTAGAATAATTTTTCATGGATATTTTGTTGGGCAGAGGCAGGCTTCAAGGCAGCCTGGGTTGATTCAGGTTAGCTGGGCATGAAGTCTCATATGCATAGGTACCAGAAGAAATGAATGGTATAGAGAAAAGTCCTTGTGGAGTGTGTATCCTATATGTGTGTGAGACAGGCTTAGAATTGCCCCAGAGTAATGAAAAATCAAGCAGATCACTGTATTTATGGCAATCCCAGGGGAGTTCTGTGAGCATTTATCAGAGGGGGGAGGTTTGAATGAGGCTTTCAGTTATAGAAAGAGGTTTTGTGGTCAGATAGCCACTTCTCCTGTTCACTTTCTGACATAGTATAGATATTTTTATAGAGAGGATGCATCTGAATCCGTGAATCCTCTGGCTGAGTTCTAGTAGATGGATGGTATAATTAGAGATTTCCTGCAATTTTTTCTGACAGTGTACGTTATATGGAGTCAAAGGAGGCTCAAGCCATCTACTACCGTATGGGCACATAACAGTTTATGCAAAACCTGTTATCGTGAAGCTAATTCTTAGTGAGCATGTACTCTGTGCTGGGTGCTGTGCCAGATTTACTGGGATTGTCTCATTTTATTCTTCACAAGATCCCTTTTAGGCAGATACTATGAACATTCTAACTTAACAGGTGAGACTCGTTATAGTTCAGGCAGTCTCTAAGATTGTACAGCCAGTAAGTGACAGAGGCAGAATTCAAACTCCCACATCTGAGTTCTTAAACACACCAAGGTACTGTTTCACATTATAATAAAAATTCTATTGCATCCTAGTTATCACCTTCTATGGAAAAATGTATACCCTCTAACCCAGTGGTCTTTAACCAGAGGTCTTTAGATCCTCTTCTGAGAAAAGTACACACACATATATAATGCTTTCTAAAAGTTTCAGAGGTTTTGAGGATCCCAGTCAAGTATGGTTGTGGATTGTCTTCCTAAATCTTGCTGAGATTAGCAAAGCCTTCCAAGTATTTCCAATGTAGCTGAGTCAGACTTCCAACCTGGCCATTGGTCTACCATGTAACAAGAATAGTAACCATTTCTTGTTAAGTACCTAACAATTAGGGTTGCTAGTCAGTGGATACATACACTGGTGAAGTCCTACTGGTTATATAGTGTGCCGAGACCAGCTCGGCGACTCGAGGTGAGTGACGGGTGCCGCAAGCTTGAAGAAAACACAGACACAGACTGAAGAGAAAGATGGGACCAGGGGGCTCAAGACCTCTCGGATCAAGAGCCCTGCTGACTCATCCTACGTTGCTTTTATTGGTTTCTCGGCTAACATTCTCAGGTTACTCCCATAAACAATCAAAGGCCTCACATGACTGGGGCAATGATCTTTGTTTGCCTCCTGGGTCCGAGTTGAGCAGGTGTGGATCTGAGCTGGGTGTGGAGAGCAAAACAGCCCTGGGGGCAGGAGACCTCTCTCAGATATTAGGGGTCTGTGCCCCAGCCCTGTTGGCCCCTCTGCGGCTGTGCCTGTCTTAGGTTGTTCCTCCTCTGAGGAATCTTACCCGTCTTTGGCTAACCAGCCATCCTTCAGGGCCAACCAGGGTGATATGAGGTGTGCAGTGAGAAAGGGGCTGCGCCCCTAGAGACGGCCAACCCTCTGCCTATGCCCCCATAGTCTCCACGCCCCGCACCCTCAGCTCCTCCTCAGTCCTGCTCAAGCAGGACATTCTGAATCCCATCGCTCGGCCCACATTAACATTTTCAGGGTTTCAGAAAGGCTCCTGAATGTCTTCCCACAATAGTGGACATCCATAATGGTTTGGTCAAGGGTGAATATCATAACTGCTCACAACCTTTTGAGGTAGGTGGTATGCCTATTTTACAAATGAGAATCCCGAGGTTCTGAGCACTTGCTCAAGAGTTTATGTGTGGCAGAAGCTCAGTTAATCTAATTTTAAATCTGCTACTCTGATCCACTCTCCTGTCCTGGCACAGAATGTACCTCCCTTTGCAAATCCTTTCCAGTTTCTGCATTATATCACATTGCTTCTCACTTTCTCTCTCTTGTGTCTTAGCCTAGGCTTGCTGACATCTTGCTTTGGATAATTCTGTTGTGGGGGCCCATGCTGTGCATTGTAGAATTCTTAGCTGTATCCCTGGACTCTATACATTGGATGCCAGAGGAACCCCCCAACTCCTAACCCCCAGGTTGTGACAGCCATAGATGTATCCAGACATGGCCAACTGTCCTCTGGGGAGAAAGGCACTGTCTATTGAGAACTGTTTCTCTTGTATCCCTCTACCCCATACATACAAATATTAACATTTATCCCTGAGAGCTTACAGTGTGCCAGGTAAAGTGTCAAGCACTTTGCATGCATTCACTCAATAAGCTCTCAAAACATCATCATCTTTTAAATTTGGTTTTATAGGTGAACGAGGCCTAGATGCTTGGGTACATTAGTAAATTGCCCAGAGTAACACAGATGCTAAGGGTGGAGCTGGGATTTGTCTCAGCTCTGTGTGTCTCCAGAGCCCTGGGCTTTATGAGAAATGTTTTCACTAAATGACTTAGTTGTTTGGAGCTCCAAATTAATCAGACTGAATATTTTTCTTGTTTGGGATTTGTTCAGCTAGTAAGCTGGAAGAAAATTTTAATGGAATTGTAGGTCATATATTTCTTATTATTTATTATTTTTTTCATCACTGCTTTTTATTGTTAATCCTTTCTCACTAAAATATCATCATCCAAAAAATTATCAAAACAAAATTTTGCTTCTGAGCCTAATTTCTTATAAAGCTCATCTTATTGAACATAAAAAATAAAATAATTTCTTTGTAGGTGAACAACTACTTCTCTAAGTCATCTTCAGAAAATGTTTTTCAGTGGGTGCTTTATGTACCCCTTAACAGGACAAATCATTGCTAAACAACTTGACCATAATAAAGTCAATGAATCTCCTGGAAGTTTGAATAGGGAAGTTTTCAACAAAATAATTTTTTTCTGACAAGCATCTATATACACACATATATAGATGTATATATATGTATATGTATGTATATATATTTTTAAAGGGACGTGTACTTCAGTGCTCTGGGGCCTTATTATTTTCCTCAAAATGAATTTCAACAGCTTTAAAAATTAATAACATATATTAAAAGAGGTTGGCAAAGAGGGTGCAGCCTTAATTGAGCTTAATGTAGTAGTTTCTTGGGATGAGGTAGGCATTTGGTATGTGTTAGCTGCTGAGTATCGTACCCTCCTTCTTTGGACTATAACGTGGATTTTCCTTTGGGGAATAGCCTCCCCCTATGGTATGCAGTATTATTTTGGGACTGTCAGTCAAACACCTTGCCCTCCTCTGGCCAAGGGATGGTGATGTGACCAAGACAGGTCTCTGGCTCACTCTCCAGGGATTCTGAATCTTGAGCACATTGATCCCAGGATGTAAAATGGTTGCAGCTGATGCTTCTTGATGGCAGTAGCCTGAAGAATTAACTGCCCATTAGTTCCTGGGGTCCTGGTTCCTGTTGCTTCTAACTTTAATTTAGTTTTACTTTGAATTTTAGGAGCAATTCTGTACACACAGAATAAATTTCTTTTCCATTTTGCTAAAGTTAGGCAGGGTAATTTGTGTTGCTTGTCACCAAAGAGCCTTAGCTAATACATTGATTTGATGATGATGGTGATGGTGATGGTGAGGCCTCTGAGTCAGAAGAGCAGGAGGAGGAGGAGGAGGGGAGTAGTAGTAAAACAGCAGCTAATATTTACCTAATGTAATCTTATAAGGTAGATATTGACACATGCCTCCATTTTACAGATGAGGAAAATGAGATTTAGAAAGTTTACATTGTCTGGACGAAGGTTACATAAATGGCAAAGCCAGGATTTAAACCCGCGTGTGACTCCTAACCACTACACTAATTGAAATATAGAGAGAATATACTGAAAGCATACATTCATTTTAGGTCCCATTTTTGACTTAATAAGTTATTTTTTAATCTCAAGAAGGGACCACTTCTCTTCTGTGCGTTCCATGATGCAAAACAAGCTGCAAAATATAAATGCTTTTCTCTTGCCTTCATGTGGTAAATTAGAATAATTATTGTTAGTTAAGGAATGTGAATGAAATGTCTTTATCAGCCAGCAAGTTAAATGGAGTTTCTGTTTTAAACTACAGAAGATAATGCTGTCTTGACAGATTGTGAGTGACAGAAAGAGGTGTTTTCAGCAGGATCCGAATGGAGATGTTGCAGGAGAAAGCATAAATAGCAGAAACAAAAAGCTCTGGGGGTTTGGTATGGAGTGATGTCATCGATGTATTTTAACTCTTTTGGTTCCAGACAATAAAATAACTTGGTACCTTTACATTTTTTCCCCCTGCTAATTTAAAAATGAGGGACCAAAAAAGGGAAAAAGAAAGAAATACCCATAGACAAACCATTGTTGCTGGTGGCAGATACCAATAGTAATGGACTCCAAATCTTATTTACTGTTTATCATTAAATGGTTCTTATGTGTAATTATAAATATATGTTATCCTCTTCCCTTTTATGATTATTGGTACCAATATCCATTCATTTATATTCCCTCCCACTTTATCTCTGTACGGTACACACTCATAGCCACACATACATATACGTTCTTTCCTGAGCACACCAGCACAGTGAAATGTACGTATCCATTGAGAGGCCAATGGCATTCTCTGTGGTGAGTTTGGACAGACATCTCTGATCACTTTGTCAGCTGCTCATTTTGCCCAATTAAAAGGACATGAATGAAAAGATTCTCATTCACTATTCTTTTAGAAGGGACTAGTTATTTTAATACTAAAAGAGTCAAAGGCATAATCTGAGAATAAAAATGATCAAATATATTTAGCTTTATAAAAAGTCACAATTTTGTCTTTGTTTTTGTCATTTTGCCACTAGTGCATGAATACTTCGTTGTGGATTGTCATCAAAGTTTTAACCAGCTTTTAGGAGCAGCTCTTTTAGTCCGACCTTCACCTGATGCTTGCTTCTCCAAAGATTTTTGCCAAGGAAGTATTCCATTTATACTTGAATACTTCCAGTGAAGTGGAACTCATTGTTTATAGAAACAATCCATTCTAAGATGCAGATGTAGAGAACGGACTTGAGGACATGGGGTGGGGGGGCTGGGATGAAGTAGCATTGACATATATACACTATCAAATGTGGGAAGCTGCTGCATAGCATAAGGAGATCAACTTGATGATTGGTGATGACTTAGAGGGGTGAGATAGAGAGGGTGGGAAGAAGTCGTGGGAGGGAGGGGATATGGGGATATATGTATAAATACAGCTGATTGAATACAGCTGTTTCACTTTGTTGTACAGCAGAAATTGGCACAAGAGTGTAAAGCAATTATACTCTAATAAAGAGCTTAAAAACAAACACCAATCCATTCTGTCTTTGGACAGCACTGTTGAAGGTTCTTATCTATTTCAAATTGAAATTGCTGTACTTGTAGCTTCTTTTGCTCATTGGTTATGTGGGCATGATTTGGGGCTGAATAGAACAAGACTGGGCCTCTCCACGTACAATGTCTCCCCAAATTGACAATTGCTGTCATAGGCCCCCATCTCATCTCTCCTTGCCCCAGAGCTAAAATGGTCTAAGTGGAACTGTTCCTTCTATGTTTTTCTGATTATTTGCTTTAAAGTTAAAAAAAAATTAAAAAGTTTTACTGTGGTAAAATATATATAACATAAACTTAACCATTTTAACCATTTTTAAGTGTATAGTTCTGTGGCATTAAGTACATTCACATTGCTGTGCAGCTTTCACCACCATCCATCTCCTGAACTTTATCTTCCTCATCTGAAACTCTGTATCTATTAAGCAACAACTTCCCATCACCCCCTCCCTGCAACCCCTGCAACCACCATTCTGCTTTCTGCCTCTGTAAATTTGACTATTCTAGGAACCTCATGTAAGTGGAAACATACAATATTTGTCCTTTTGTGACTGGCTTATTTCACTGAGCAGGATGTCTCCATGGTTCATCCATGTTGTTACATGTATCAGAATTTCCTTTCTTTTAAGGCTGAGTAATATTCCAGGGTATGTATATACTACATTTTACTTACCTATTCATCTATTGTTCAGTTAATGAATGGATGTTGGGTTGCCTGATTATGTGCTTTTGAATATGCACACTCCTACCTCTGAAAATCCATTTCACATTGTTGGGCTTAGAGCTATCCATACTGTTTCAAAAGTGGTTTGCTGACTCAAGGTGGCAAATCGTAATATTTGAATCATTCTACAGGCCGATGTCTATTGCATATTTTGTGAATAACCCCATTAGGTACTGTGAGCCCTACTGAAATGAGTCAGCTCTGGATCTAGTCCTTGGTTTAATCCTAAGTGTAGTGGATGGATAAGATATCCACATTTCTAAATTACAAAGTAGACAATGGACATTACCATCAGAGAACCAGAGATGGACTTGATGCCAGAATTGAGAGGAAGCACTGAATGCTTCCAGCTGAGAGGATCAGTAGCTCTCAGGGAAGTTCTGATTCTGGGGCTCAGAAAAAGAGAAGCATTGAGAACATGTAGAAAGTAGGGAGTTCCCTGGTGGCCATTGGTTAGGATTCTGGACTTTCACTGACAGGGCCTGGGTTCAATCACTGGTCAGGGAACCGAATTCTGCAGGCCACACAGCGTGGTCAAAGAAAGAAAGAAACAAATAAACAAATAAAGTAAGAAAGGTGTTCCTGATGGAGGAAGTAGCATGAGCCAAAGAGCAGAGTATGAATGTGTTCCTTCTCACTGTTGCCTTATTTATTGACTTCAGGCTGTCACAAAGGGTGTTTACATGGCAGTGCCCCATTGCCAGTTCATGGGACCTCTGCTGTCTTCTCTGTAACACAATGAATTGTCTTTTACTTGAGATTATGTGCTTCTTCTCATTTGCGGGGGATGGGGGATGGCATTTAAATGCCCTTTTCTTCCTTTAAAATGATGCAGATAATGATAGTTTTGTTTTCATGCCCTGATTGGTCAAATAAAAGTCTGATGACTCAGACTGCTGTCTGTGTTTTTAATGTAGTTTTTCTGGAGTGTTAAAGACAAAAGTCTGAAAATAATGAGTCTGGCAAATATCTATTAAAGAATGAAAGAAAGGGAATAGCGATAAATATTCATAAAGTGCTTACCATGTGGCAGATCCATGATAAGCCTTTTACGGTTGTTGACTCACAACAATCTAAAGACGATGTAGATCAAAATACTATCCTCACTTTAGATGAAGGAACTGAGGCTCAAAAGTTAAAGTAACCTCCAAAGGTTTACACACCTCGTAAATCACTGAGCCAGGGAAAGAACTCAATAGTCTGACCCAAGAACCTTTCCCTCCATGCTGTCCACCTCCCCGTTGCAAGTTCTATGTCAGCCTTGAATAAAATTTTTTTCAGCTTAAAAACTGAGAACTACAGGTCCAAGGAACATTCCCCAAAGAAGATAATGATGAAATAGTGAGCTGCGGGCATATTATTCACTGATGCCAATTGTATTATATTGATACAGGGGAATCATCACCCTATCTCCATCCCAATCTAGTTTTTCTTCCTCTGTTGCTGATATTCCCTAGTTTCATGATTCTCAGCCATTACTGAAATTTATAATACATTTCAGCTCTTTTTGTCCTAGCCAAACTTGCAGTTTCCTTGATGTTTTCTTGGCAGGTGTAGCAGGATAAAGCTCCCTTTTGGTGTAGAACGCATTCATTATGTATTGTAGTTCTTTCCCAGCCTTTTGGGTGGCTAACTTTTTGTGTTAGAAGAGTAGAGAGGAATTTTGAAATCAGGGATTTTGTTATGAGTTTGGGTAACTGCAAAATATGAAACTTTTCTTGGCATTGAGTGAATATCTTATATTCTCTTGCAAGGTTCCTTTGATGGCGCCTATGAAACAGAGTTTCCAATATATTTTCTCCCAAATTTTGTTGACTGGCACTATGAAATTTTTTTAAAGTGTACCTGTACCCTTTAAAAATCCCACAAAAGCTTGTCATCATAGGAAGCAAGGGACTCAGCTTTGATTTGCAAAATTAACTCTGCGAGGTAGCATGTTCTCTTTAGAAGACTTGAAAGCTGATTCAACAATTCAATTATATTTAATTTGTATTTAACTCCCAAGCAGCTAATGGTGCACAACTTGGACACTACTGTTCTGGATGGGCAAAGAGAAGAACAAAATGCCTTATTTTAGAGAAACCTTATCTTAGAAGAGGTATCTATGATTGTAGTAGTGCTTCTTGGGATGACTTTCAGGCTCCAAAACAAGGCTCTTCTCTGAAAGGTGTTGCCTGACACACAGAGGTAGGCTCCCAGCAGCTGAGACTGTGATGTTTGACCTTGATACTTGGGAAAGAGACGATTGGTCTCGGAGTGGGCATCTGACCTGGTTATGCCAATCAGATTCTTTCTTCTAAGAATCTGGAATTTTGAACTGAGAGCAAAAGATAGGTTTTGATGCTATTTCAGTCACTTAAATGGCAGTGCTCTAGAAGGAGGTCTTTAAGTTCCTGCCTCCCATTTTTCTTGGGCTACCTTGATTCCTGTTCTTCACAAACCTTGGTTATTTGATTCTTCTTTCAATTTTGTGAGCTACTGCAGTATTTTTCCAAGAAGTTCCTCTTGTTTTTTGAGTAGACCTTAGAGTTGGTCTGTTTTTCTTGCCACCAAAGTTAATGGCAATACAGAAATCAAAGAAGCTAATTCTTTACCAAATTTGTTAATGCAGGTGATAAGGTCTGCATCTAGTTGGTGGAAATTATTATAATATTTAATTGTGTGTGTGTTTGATGGAAAATTAGTATTTTACCAGATACTATGGAGCCTTATTGTTTCATCATAATCTTCATGAGTATCGTTGTCATCATACAGCTCTTGTTTATACAGAACTTTCTATGACCCGACCACTGTATTAAGCACTTTGCACATAAAATAACATTTATTATGTGATTACAACAATACTATCGAATGGATACTATCATTATCCTTGTTTTATAGTTTGGGAAGCTGAGGCAGAGAGCCTTGCTTGAAGTCATACTTCTGGAAAGTGTTGTGGAAATGGTTTGAATCTAGGTTTGTCACACTTCAAAGAAAGATGATACTCTTTAAGTTCTGTGTTATAGTACAGAGATGTGATTCTGCCCCAAAGATGTTGTATTCCCTGTTTATTGGAAAATGGGAAGGGCATAATATTGTATTTTTGGAAATGTAATACTCTAATTAGCTTAATTATATTATCCCTTCTTTTTTTTTTTAAAGCTCTTTATTGGAATATAATTGCTTTACGCTCCTGTACCAGCTTTTGAGGTACACCAAAGTGAATCAGCCTTATTTATACACATATCCCCATATCCCCTCCCTCCCGCAACTGCCCCCCACCCTCCCCATCCCGGCCCTCCAAGGCCCTTCTTTTATGTAGGTTATATTGTTTGAGGAGGGCAGGGTTTAGGCAGTCAGGGTACCAGATTAGATAATTGTCCTGAGAAGGCCTCTTTGAGGAGGTGACATTGGAACTGAGACAGAATGATAAAAATGAGGCAGCAATGCAAGAATCAGAGACAGGGTGTTCCAGGAAAAGAGAAAAAGAAATACAAAAGTATTGATTCGGGAATGAACTTGGTGAGGATAGAGGAACAAAATTAGATTCATATGGCAAGAGAGGAGTGAACAAGGGAGTTAGGGATAAGAGATGATGGAGGGGAACACTAGGGCTGGATCATTTAGCGTCTCATAGGCCATAGTAAGGAATATGGATTTCATTATAAGGACAGTGGGCTACTCATTAGGAAATACAGAGGAGAGGAATAATATGATTTAGTTTATATTATAAAAGTGGATTTCTCCTTCTGGGAGTGGTAAAGGAGCCAACGACCCTCCTATAGAGCATATAGAAAAGCTAGACAAAATAAAGAAAAAGCATTTATTTAAAGGTACTGAAGAGTTACCAAGGCAGCCAGGACTTGAGGGGCCAAAATACTAGAGAAAGGAAGTATAGTGAAGTGACTTCAACAGTCTCACCCTTTTTCTTTTTGAAGTATTTGTGGATTTGTAAGTGATGAAGCTCTGAGAGGCTGAAAAGCCCAATAGAAAGTCCCTGCTAAGAGGTAAGGAAGTTGAACAGAGATTTTGGCAGTCCTAAGGATGCAAAAATCCTAAACAAGGTAATAGAAGACTAAGCAGTATATAAGAAAGGTATTATGTCATGACCAAGTTGTATTTATTGCAGGAATAGGAGGTTGGGTAACATTAAAAAATTAAATAATGTTAATAAAGAAAAACCATATCATCTTAATAGATACGGGAAAGTATTTGATAAAATTCAACATCTAATCTTGACAAAAACTTTTAGCAATATAGAAATATAAGTAAACATCCTTAAGAAAGAATATTTAGAAAACCTACAGTAAACATCAACAGGCTTAAGTGAAATATTGAGCGCCTTACCCTGTAATTAGAGGTATGAATTAAGGGTGACATCACCACTTCTGTTCAGCCTTGTCCTGGAGGTCCTAGTGAATGTAGTGAGGCTAGGAAAAGAAATAAAATATATAAGAATGTGAGACAAAGCAATAAAACTGTATTATTTGCAGAAGATGTAATTATGTAAATTTAACAAATGAATTTAGCAAGTTTGCTGGGTACAAAGTCAATATAAAAAAATATTGTATTTCCATATATCAGTAAAAAATGAATTACAAAATGAAATTTTAAAAAGATACCATTTAAAATGAATCCAGCAACATATAAAAAGAATTATAAACTATGACAAATTGTATTTCCCAATATATGAAGTAGTACAATTATGTATCTATATCCAAAAATTACCCTATGCTATATACAAAATTAACTTGAAATGCATTACAGATAAAAACATAAGCACTAAAACTATAAAAAATCTAAAAGAAAAGATAGAAAAACGTTTTTAATGAAATTAGGTTAGTCAAAGATTTCTTAAATATAACACTAAAACCAAGATCCCTGAAAGAGAAAAAAATGATAAATTGGGCATCATAAAACTTGAAACTTCAGTGCTTTAAAATATGCTATTAAGAAAATGAAAAGATAAGCAACAGAATGGGATGGAATATTTGCAAATAATATCTGACTTGTCCAGCATAAAGAACTCTTACAAGTCAATAATAATAAGACAAACCGAAGTACATGTATTAATAGCAAATAAGCACATGGGAAGATGCTCATTATACTAGGGAAGTGCCAATGAAAACCACAAGGAGCTATCAATTCACACCCACTAGAATGGCTAGGATAAAAAAGACAAGTGTTGGTGAAGATATGGGGAAATTGGAACCTTTATACATTGTTAGTGGAAATATAAATGGTACAGTGACTTTGGAAAACAGTTTGGTGGTTTTTGAAAAAGTTCAACATATACTTAGCATGTGACCCAGCAATTCCAGTTACAAATATTGAAGTGAAACCTCATGGAGAAATGAAATGTATGCCTATATCAAGACTTTTGTGAGTGAACATTCATAGCAAAGCTATTAATTATGGCTCCAAGCTAGAAGCAAGCCAAGTGTCTATCAACTGGTAGGTGGATTAATAAAACAGATGTATTCATACAAAAAAGTACTACTCTACAATATAAACTGATACACAAAACAACCTGGATATACTTCAAAAACATTATGCTAAGTGAAAGAATACAGTTGCAAAAGATTCTATACTATGTGATTCAAATTTTGTGAAATTTCTAGAAAAGAAGTCCAAACTATACAGATAGAAAGCAGACCAGTTTTTGCTAGTGTTGGGGTGGGAATTAACTGCAAATGGGTGTGAGGTAACATTTGGGGTTGATAGAAGTGCTCTAAAACTAGATTGTGATTATGGTTGGACAAGTATATAGTTTACTAAAACTGATCAAATTGTGCACTGAAAATGAGTAAATTTCGTGGTGTGTAAAAACAGGAATAAATCTAACAAGGGAATTCCCTGGTGGTCTAGTGGTTAGGTCTCTGTGCTTCTACTGCAGGGGACATGGTTTCAATCCCTGGTCAGGGAACTAAGATTCTGTAAACGTCATGGCATGGCCAAAAAAAAAAAAAAACAAAACCTCTAACAAAAGATGTGTTAGACCTTTACAGAGAGAAGTAGAGAATATTATTGAGAGAAATTAAAGATGACCTAAATAAATGGAAAGGCAAAATATACTTGTGGATTGGGTAGCTCAACATGGTAAAGAGGTTAGTTCTCTCCAAACTGATCTCTAAATTCAATGAAATCCCAACTAAAATACCAGAATGCAAAGGGCCAAGAAAAGCCAAGGTAATTGGAGAAGACAGAACAAAATTGGAGGACTTTTAAAAACTATTAGAGGGACTTCCCTGGTGGTTCAGTGGTTAAGAATTTGCCTTCCAATGCAGGGGACGTGGATTCCATGCCTGGTTGGGGATCTAAGATCCCACCTGCCGAGGGGCAACCAAGCCTGCGTGCCACAGCTACAGAGCCCACACGCCACAACTAGGGAGCTTGCATGCTGCAACTAGAGAGAGGCCTGAGCACCACAACGGAGATCCTATAAGCCACAAATAAGACCTGACGCTGCCAAAAAAAAAAAAAAAAAGATAAAGACTATTAAAATCCCATATATTATAAAGCTACAATAATTAGGATAATGTGGTATTGCACACGGATAAACAGATAGATCGATAGTAGAGCTATTCATAAAGGGATACTTGAGTTTTGAAAAAGGCAACACTGCAGAGCAGTAAAGAAAGGATGATCTGTTCCTGAGACAATTAGGAATTCATGTAGATAAAAAATGAACCGGAACCCCTTCCTCACATCGTAAGGAAAAACAAATTTCAGTTGGATTATTGATCTGAATGTTAGAGATAAAACAATAAAGAATCTATAACATATACACATTACTATATATGCAATAGATAACTAACAAGGACCTATATACATAGCACAGGGAACTATATTCAGTATTTTGTAAAAACCTATAAGGGAAGGGAATCTGAAAAAAAAATTATATATATATATATATTTAGCTTTGCTAGACACCTGAAACTAAGACAACATTGTAAATCAGCTATACTTCAATAAAAACAAAACAATAAAAGAATCTAGAAGATAATGTGGTAGAATGTTTTCATAATTTTGGAATAGGCGAATATTGCTTAGACAGGATGTAAGAAGTACTAACCAAGCAGCATTATTTATAATAGCTCCAAAGTGGAAACAACCCAAATTCCCATCAACTGATAAATGGATAAAATATGATATATCCATACAATGAAATATTATTCAGCAAGAAAAAGAAATGAAGTACTGATATGCACTACAACATGGATTAACCTTGAAAACATTATGCTAAATCACAAAAGACCACAGATTGTGTGATTTTACTTATGTGAAATGTCTGAAATAGGCAAACCCATTGAGACAGAAAGTGGATTAATGTTTGCTTAGAGCCTGAGAATGTTGGGAGGTATGGGGAGTGGCAGTTAGAGGGTATGGGGTTTCTTTTGTCAGTGATTAGAATATTTTAAAATTATATTAGGGTGATTGTTGCACAACCATGTGAATATACCAAAAAACTTTTAATTGTACACTTTAAATGAATGAATTGGATGGTATGTGAATTATATCTCAATAAAACTGTTTAAAAAGTAGCAAAAATTAAAAGATCAATGTATTAGACTACATTAAAATTAAAAGTCTTTGTACCAAAGACACCGTTAAGGGAGAGAAAAGGTAATCCACAGAATACAAAATGATAATTGCAGTATGTGTATCTGACAAAGGATTAGTATCCAGACTATATACATATCCTCCACAAATCAGTGAGAAAAAGAGATAACCCAATAGAAAAATGGGCAATGGATTTAAAAAGTTCTTCACAGAAGAGGATATGCATATGGCTAGCCAGGATAGGAAAACTTTCTTATCATAATCAGTCATCATGGAAATGCAAAATAAAGGGACGGTGAAATACCACTGCACATACATCAGAATGGCTAAAATGAAAAAAAAAATGATAATACCAAGTATCGGTAAGGATAGGAAACAACTGGATTGCTCATACAGTGTTGTGATGTTGAAAATGAGTACAATCACTTTAGAAAATTGTTTGGCAATATTTACTCATGATGAACAATTATATGCCCTGTGACTTTGCAGTGCTACTGGGTATATGCCAAAACTGTGAGAATGTTTATGGCTCCATTATATCAAATAGATTTCAAAATGGAACTCAAAGTGGTACTCAATCTGAATGGTCATCAATAGTAGAATAAATATATATATTAATATATATATATACACAATGAATCAATTATTTCAACTTGCAACAAGACCGTCTTATTGATAGAAGAAGCCAGAAAAAAATAGTGTATGTACTGTGAAATACCATTCACTATCATCCCAACCATGTAAAACTAATCCATAATTTCAGAGGTCAGGATAATGGTTACCTTTGGAATGGAGGAGGGGGCAATAAATTGGGAGAGTGTATGAAGTGTGTTTCTAGGGTGTTGGTAATATTCTATTTCTTGATTTGGGTGGTGGCTACACAGGTATATGCACTCTGGAAATTTATTATAATTTATGCATGTTTTTATGTGTGTGTTACATTCCATTAAATAAGTTTTTTGAGAATGGATTGGAGCAGTGCAAAAATGAGGGCAGGATTTAGGAAGTTCCAGCTGAGATGATGGTCTGGGATTCAGGGTGGTGGTAGAGAGAGAAAGAAGTGGACAGATTTGAGACGTAGTTTGGAGGTAATCTGGTCATGACTTGGTGGTAGGAGTGTATGGGTTGAATAGTGTCCACCTAAAAGATATTTGAAATCCTAACTCCATTGCCTCAGAATGTGACCTTACTGGAAACTTGATCATTGTAGATGTGATTAAGATATCCTACTGGAATAGGATGGGCCCTTATTACAGTACAGCTGGTGTTCTTGTAAGAAGAAGAGACACAGACACAGACACATTAGAGGAGAATGTGATGACAGAGGCAGAGATTGGAGTGATGCAGTTACAAGCCAAGAAATGCCAAGGATTGATAGCCAGTACCAGAAACTTGGAAGAGGCAGGAAGGATTCTACCCAGAGTCTCAGAGGGAGCATGGCCCTATCGACACCTCAATTTAAGACTTCTCACCTCTACAACTGTGAGATATTACATTTCTTTACTTTAAGCCATGCAGTTTGTGGTGTTTTGTTATAGCAGCCCTAGGAAACTAATTTAGGGAGGATGGAAAGGACATGTGCAAGGATGACTACCTGTTTTCAGCATCTGAGTGGATGGTGCACTGAAGTGACCAAATCGAACCTACGTGGACCATCAAAGCAGAATTTGAACATTTAATTACGGGTATGATGATGCTTTTAGCAGGCAGTAGAACATAATGCATCAAGGATTGTGCACCTCAGGAAAGCAGTTTGTTCCTCATTCTGCATTCAGCTGAGCATTCACATAAATCTCCATGCCCAGTCAGGAATATATCTTCTTAAAGCATTTTGGAGAAGGGCTCACAGCCTCCCTTAGAATTATTTGGAAGAATGGCAGCAGGAGGGGCAGGTTGGTGTGAGTAGTTAACATGTCCTTTCTTGTTTTTTCCAACTTGTGGAGCACAGCTGGAAGTGAAACCCTGGAGATATAGCTTCTCTAGTTTATTATGCTTCAGGAAATCTGAACAAGAAAACAGGGTTACTACAAATTAGCTGCATTTCCTTTTCTGCTTCTCAATTCCGAGTACGGGAGATTTGCTAGGGCCTGGATTCTTTTAAGCTTTTCAGGGGCAGTGAGAGATGGCTCTCTGTCGGAGGCTTCTTCAGGCCGCCATAAAATGAAGAGGTAGCAAAGTCGAACTAAGTTCAGGTCTCTGCTCTTTCCCTTTTTGCAGTGGCCCTTTGATAAGGCTGGCCTTCTCTCTGTTTTCTGCAGATTTTATCCAGTGGCCTGCATGTGCATTCGAACAAACTCTCATTGTTTTTCCTCTTGCTGTGACAGCTGGGAATGTTTGCCCATCGGTGGGAAATGCCCTTCTAATCCATCACTTTGAAAACTGTCAGAGCTCTCTGTTGGCTCCAGAAGAGAAATAATTGAGTCTAATCAAGCACCTTAAATATTCAATATGATTAGAGGAAAAATGAATGGATTTTGTAAACTTGTATTGATACTAAATTCTACTTGCAGTTAGTCTTGGACATAAATTTCAGAAAATTATATGTAAATGTACTCATTAGTGTACTGTAATATCGAACATCTATTTTGTCTCTGGGCAATTTTTCTTTTCTTAGCACAAAACCTATTACTACTGTTATTAAAAACAGTAATTGATTTTCCATTTTTTAAAAACTTGAGCTTTTTTTTTTCTCCTCCAGTTCCATTTCGTCTCAGCATGTTTGCCGTGCATTCCAATAATATTTTCCTAAGGCTTGTAAAAGAATTACATTATGCTCTAATAATTCTGAGGGCAAAGGGGAGAAAGGGCAGTGTGGTGTTACTGGAGAAGCTATTTTAAACTGGAGTGGGCCCAGAAAACAAACCTCGGAATGACACGTCGAATGGCTTCATGCCAAGGATTTGATTATATCGTGTATTGTCTCATTTGAACATCTTAGATCTTATTTTATAATTAGGTGCTTTGATAAAGCCCTAACTAAATAGTGCTAGAGTTAAAATATGATTTTGTTAAAAGGCTCTAAAACTTACAAATCAGCCATATAGGTTAGTTGTAATACGAATGCTCCATGTGTTCTTACAAATGTTTGATTTCAACTTTGGTGTTAGTTCGTTTCAAGAAAAAAGAAAGAAATACTTCAAAGATTTTCATGATAATTTTAATTAAAATTTTTATTTATTTCAAGTGATTATTATTTTTACTGGTGTATAGAACATGTTCCATCCTCAGAAGTAAACTTTTTGGGGGGAAAGAATTAAAAATACACTGTATGTATATTTAAATTTGATTTTGCAGGGTGACTATACAGTTTTGTTAATGTAAATACACTATTATGTATCCTGAAGGGGAAGTGAATGAGCTTCTTTTTGCAGTTATGTGAATTTATTTTTAAAATGTTTCCAGGGCTCAGCTGAAGACACATTGAGTACAAAGTGATTCTGATAGTGTGGGGTTTGTGTGTGTGCTTGTGTGTATCTTTAATAACGCATCTTTCATACCATCAAATAAATCAGATAGGCACAGGAGATTTAGAAATCATATACGGTAACAAAATGAGGAGATTTTAGATTTTTTTTTGTATTGTCCTATTTTCACCGTTTTTTGCGAACCTCAAATTGGCAGCCTTTGTGATTCATGACGTCCATCAGGCAAAGTTCTTTGCTGAATGTCTTCCACCTGCTAGTCCATAATCCATCCTGTGGCAGGTAAACAGGCTGGTATCTAAGTTTATTTAAAATTGTTTACAAAGAGCCAGAAACACAGTGGTGTTCTCAATGTGAGCTTGATTGTGTAGTTTGGATTTATGGCTTTGGCAAACACATCAGACTGTTTATACCATTATTTATTTAGTAAGGTCTCTCTTCAGTCCCTGAGGCAGTATATTGGTTAAGATCAAGGTGGAAGCCCCTCAGCTATCAGCCTCAATTGAAATCTCAGCTCACCAGCTTTTGTGAATGCAAGCAACTTTTTAAACCTGTGTGCCTTAGTTAGCTCATATATGACAGGGAGAAAATTTTGATAACCATATAGAATTTGGGGGAGAATTTAATGCATTTAATATTGAGAGCAGTGCCTAATGTGTAGTGAGAACTCAATTATTAAACAACTAAAAAAAAACTGAATGTGACCAGCTTTTTTTTTTTCTTTTTCTTTAATCTCACCTAGTTTGTAGTGCCTGTGTTGACTTTCATATTTGGGGGAAAGGAGAGGGAAGAAAATGTTTTAAAAATGATATGCATATATTAATATTACATTAAAAATTACAGACTTACAGAGGCTCATTTTAAAGAAATCAGCGGACTGCAGAACTTTTCCCAGCTATTGTTGTACCACTTTGGGCTTTTAACAAAGTATCTGGATGTGAGTGAATTATGAATGTTGTTGAGATTATATACAAAGCTGTTGACAGTTTTTTCAGCTTTTATGAACATTATTATTGGTTTAACGTCAGCCATTCGTGGAGTTTGCAACTTGGCTTCAAGAGTTAAGTGATAAAAATATTATTGGAGAAAGCAAGATGTATATTATCACCTAAGCAATGATCAATCTTTAAATTAACTAGAATGATGTCATTCTAATTTGTGTGTAGGGAATGGGACTGGAGGGTGAGGAGTATGACTAGAGGTGGGGGGCTGATTACTTGATAGAAAAGTGACTATCAGGTTCCTGTACCACGTTCTCCATTCATTCCTCATAGGGAGAAGAGGGTGCTGCCCCTTTCTTGTAGCAAAGAAAAAGGAAACTCAGTGTTTTGTTGGAAAATGCACCACAAAATGCAAACGACTAATACCCTTTCTATTGTTTATCCCACTGAGATTTTCTGCCTCTCTAGTTATAGCGATGGGCGAATAAAAATTAATTAGAAGCTGGAATCTGATTTTAAGATGGGATGTCAGCCACATATATCAAGTTGTTAGGTTAGCTGTAAAGCATAACCTGGGATTTATATATTTAGAAGTCGTAATAAATCTGTCTGTCATGAAAATCAGATTACCCAGTGTTGCATGCTAATGGCTCATCGTCCTGCGGAATTGTGGTCTCCCCAGCAACTGCCCACTGGCTCTGCTTTTCTCTGATTTGCTGTCTCTTGACCAGCTGGTGCTTCCACTCTCCCCACTTAGCAAAGTGCCCACTTTAATAAATGCTTCTGGGCCTTTATAAAGAGATGTTTTCCTTTAGACTACAGCAGCAACCTCCTATGGCTCTCCTTGACTCAATATTCCCAGCAGTAATCAATCAGTCTATCAATTACTCAATTCACCAACCCAACAATTACTTCCAAGATATTTATTGGGTACCTGTCATGTGCTGGGCTGTTTGCAAGGCGCTGGGAATCTAACAAAGATACTGCCTGCCCTCATAGAGGGCAGTGATGGAGGAGAGAGATAAGAAAACTCACAATACATTGTAAGATGGACAAAGTATAGGACATAAGGTAGCCAGATTTAGAGGCATTGAGGAAGGATTCCCAGAGGCCAGTATCTTCTGAGATGAGACTTTTGAGCTAAGCGGTGGGAGTTAGCCAACTGAAAGGAGGTAAGGACTGATGGACAGTCTTCTAGATCAAAGGAACAGCTCATGCAGAGGCCAGGAGGAGAAAGAGTAAGGTCTACTCTAGAGGTGTAATGGTGAGAGTTGCTCAAAGTGATGAGGTTGGAGATTTTCACAAGGCTTTGCAAATTAGGTTAAACAGTTAGGATTAGTCGAAGGGCAGTGGAAAGCCATTGAGAGATTTAAGTGGGGGAGATGTCTTCCTACCATTGCCCAAAGTTGACATATCACTACTTTCCACCCCGGGTGGCTGCTCGTGTTTCTTTCCATGGGCTTCAAGGCTCTGTGCAGAGTGGTGCCATGTGACCCTTTCTAACCTTAGTCCTTACTCTCGCTCCTCATCTTTCCTGTGCTCTAAGCATGTTTGAACTCCATTACCCAGATGTTCCATGGACTTCTGTGCTTCTGTACCTGTGTTCACCCCAAGTCATACCTTCAGCTCCTGTCGTCTCATTTCTCAGCTATCCACACCTCATCAATCTTTCAGGCCCAGTTCAGTGTCATCTCTCTGGGAGGCTTTCTTTGCTTTACCCCAGTCAGAGTTAATCCTGCCTTAAGTTTGTATTTTCTTAAGTGTGGCTGTCTTCATTTATTCTTCTATTAAACATATGTTTGTTAGTTTTAGACGGTGTTCCAGGTGTGTGACAGTGAACAAGAAACCAAAGTGCCTGCCTTCATGGAGTTTATTTTGATAATAAACACATTTAGCCTTCTTTGTCCTGCCCATAAGTGTGTTTAGGTATTTACACATCTGTCTCCTTGATTTACTTATCAGATGATGAGGGTAAGTACTGTCTTCCTTCTATGTGCAGAATAAATCGATTTTGAATGAATGAGAAAGAGAAAAAATCATGGTGAATATTTGCAGAGAGACTTGGCCTGATAGTTTGCACTTTGGTGTAAGGGAGAAAGTTTAGATGTTGGAGTTACATTGTTCCAAGTTCAAATCATGCTTCTACTATTTATGACCTTTGTGGCCTTGAATAAATCACTTGAGCTCTCTGAGCCCAGTGTTCTTATCTATAGGGTTCTTTCACATGGTGTTGTGGGGGTTAGAAACAATATACACAAAGTGCCTATTGGTCCATCCCAGGTTCCTTTACCAGCCATTTGTATCTCTGACATTCACACCTTGAACTAAGCCATTTTGAAAGCCAATTATATTTTCTGCCTCTTGGGGCTGATGAAGTCTGGAAGCTTACTCTCTGTATGGGAAAGTGCTTTGTAAATTAAGAAGCATATAAGGGCCTTCCACTGTGCTTCTGTTGTCCTTGGCATATCTCTATTGTTGCTGGTATTGGGTTGATGTAACAAATAATCTGTTGATCTGGTGTAGAAAACAGGCAGTGTTTAAATCTCATATTTTCCACTTGTTAGTTGTATAACCTTAGGTAAGTTACTTAGTATCTCCATGGCTCACTTTTTCTTCTCTGTAAAATGAAGATGATATTAGTACCTCGATCACAGGACACTTATGAGGGATTAAATGAAAAGTAATGTAAATTGCTCAGTGCAATTCCTATCACATACTGAGCACATAATGAAAGACAGCCATTATTAACTTCTTGCATCTTGCTACTGTACTTATAACCATTATTGTTTTCATCAGAGTCTGTCTCCCTGTTAGATTCAAGCTGCACAGGAAAACCACGTCTTTAGTCTTCTATATCCCTGGAGCTGCCTGACACATGGAAGGCAGTGAATAAATACTTATTTAATGAATGTATGAACAACAAAAAAGTACTATTTATTATCAAAATGTGTTAAAATGTTTATACAGTGATTGGTACGTAGTCGGACATCAGCATACAGTTGTTCCTTACTCTGCTCTTTAACTTCCTTAGTTATACTGAACAGATTTCCTTGGGTTTTTTACTGTGGGATTTGGTGAAAAAGACTGTGTCTTCTACTCACTGTTTCTCGCACTCTGAAGAGTTTTATCTTTTTTAGTTTGTTTCTATGCAGTGGTCTTCCTAACCTTACATCATTTCAGATTTGTGGAGTCCTCACACTTTTAGTTCTTCTGGCTACCAGAAAACTATTCCTCTGTGAAATCTCCTGTGGGTATGGGATGCCATCAAATATTGTCTGAGTATGTGTGTGCACGTGTGTTTATTTTTTTATTAAAAGCAAACATCCCTCATAGCCCTATCCCACTCCTTGCAGGAGGAGTGAGAGATCATAAAACCACATGGGCAGGACTTCCCTGAAGGTCCAGTGGTAAAGAATCTGACTTCCAATGCAGGGGACATGGGTTCGATCCCTGGTCAGGGAACTAAGATCCCACATGCCATAGGGCACCTAAGCCTGTGTGCCACAACTACTGAGCTGGCACGCCTCAACTAAAGAGCAAATGTGCCGCAAACTACAAAGCCTACGTGCTCTGGAGCCCACATGCCATAACGAGAGAGAGAAAAAACCCGTACGTTACAGCTAGAGAGAAGCCCGTGTGCCACAACAAAAAGATCCCACGTGCCGCAAGAAAGATCCTGCATGCCACAACTAAGACCCAACACAGACAAAAAAACAAAGAACAAAAAACAAAACCCCACATAGGCAGTGAGGCTGTAGTTCTAGACCAGACAGGAAGTGATGCAGCAGCTCACACACAGAACCTCTAGAGGATTTCAGAGAGTGAAGACAGCTTCTTGTCATGCCTACCTTATTCTGAAAGGACTCTGGTCATGCGCTAAGACATTTTTGGTAGAACCCTGGGCCCTGCTTTATCCTTCCGAGTCCTCAATACCACACTTGCTATTTGCTCAGTTTTTCTTACGAGTGGAGCACTTGCTTTTCCCTTCATGGTTTGACAGCTTTTGTCTGAGACTGAACTTACCCTGGCTTTTCCATGTCTGGCATCCTTTCCACAGAACTTCAAGCTTGGTGCTTTTCACAAGGAGTCACCCATTCAAATGCCCTTAGAGGCCAGCTGGGGAGATTCTGTTATTGAGGAAAGCAGGTTAGGTAAGGATTTCTGTACTTCTACAAAGAACTATAGTCTCTTCATTTTTCTTGAAACAGTCCTCTTAACCCATCTTTTGTTTTCCCACTTGTAATCAAGACACACTGGCATGAAATATTTGCTTTAATCTTTACCGTAAGAAAAATAACACTACAAATAAGAAGAAGGGAGGTAATTGACATTTGGCCTCAGTGACAGGGAGACTATAGTGGATGATGCCATTGAGACAAACTGCAGAGTACATTCCCCACTCCAACGGAGCAGCTTCAACACATCCCCCGAGGTTTGTTGTCATGTACAAGTGTGACACCTGTGGGGTCAGAGCTTCCAGCCTTTTTTTTTTGTTTTTGTGAAAGCTCTAGATTTTACAAATGTTGAAATGAATTTTAAACTATTAATACACCGACAGCCATTACTGTATGGTTTAAATGAAACAGAGCAATGGGCTGTATTTGGCTTGTGCGTCACCAGTGTTCGCCTCTGCTGTGATGTGGTAGATGCACAATTAGTGATTTCAGACACTCTTTTATGCTGTTCCAGTTCTGAACAAAAACAAGATTACAGTTAGAGCTGTCTCATTTCCAAAAATCACTGGAACACCCTTTTGAAAAGAGAAGACTCGTGGTATGCTCTATGTTTATAGCAAATGTCTAAAGGATTCTATAGGATAAATGGGTTAGTTGTTTTTCACTTAGTTTTGAAGGCTTAAGGGGTTTTGTGTGTTCTTCCTCTTGTTTTCCATTTGGCATGCACTACTTATGCTTAAAAAAATTAAACTGACAAGCAGTGAGAAAAAGTTACTGGAGCCTGAAAGTTGGTTACTATCAATTACATTCTTGTGTCTAATAACCCATGCCTGGGAAATACAACTTGTTTGTTATAAATACCCAATGCCAAATGAAGAATAAACAGCTGCTTTGTTTTAGTCGGTATTTTACAGCATCACTTTAACTACTCTGACCCTATTCGAGGAGGTAATGAAGAGCTGGGTGCCAGTGATGTTGATAAACTGTGGCAATTTCTACATTGTGTCCTTAGCGCTGCCTCTGCTGCAGCCTCCATTATTTAAATTGCTAGTCATTACAGTCATGCCATTAACTGCAAATGCAGCAAGATGACACATGAGAACAGGGCCAGCAAGACTCTGTTAGCCCTTCTTATTGAATGCCATATTCTAGGCTGGGGAGCAGTAGTCCTAAAAAGGAAACATACACACCAACCTCCAAAGGCTTGAATGCTCATGAATTCTTTGCATTGCTGGTAGGGTGATTCTGAGTTTCTATTGTACATACTTTTTGGACATTAGATCCAAATCACAGATAATGTTCCAGACTTTAAAAAGATTTATATTTTATTTTTCACTACATTAGAAAATACCTAAACATACCTCAGACTGGTTTATTCTTCCTCATGAGGGTCAGATGCAAAAGGATATGGGAAAAGGAGGTTGTTCAGTTTGGGATATAGAACTGAATAAAGTAATGTCCAGTCACTTGACTCTTAGCAATGTCATTTTTAGAAAAGTGCATATTTTATTATTATAGAGCCCCATAGGCCAAGGAGCCTGTCAGTCTTCATTACTTGATTAAGACTCACAGTTAAGATAGCCCACGCATATTCAAGTAGCAAGTGCTTTCTTTTGATCTAATAGCATCTACTCCCTCCATCCTGATCTATCTAGGAAACCTCTTACAAAAGCATGGCCTCTGGCCAGTTGTTTAAGACCTATAGGGAGGGAGGGATTAAAGGAGTTCTTTGTTATCCAAGATTTTTTGAGAAGACCTAGAATTCCTTTTTAGTAGGATGAAATCTGTTGCAGCACAAATCTTTACTTGGAAGGCTTTGTCATTTATCAGGGCCTTTATATTAAAATTAGAGAAATTAGGTCCTCTGTGCATGTTTTGAGAGGCAAGGAAAGGTCTACTTACCCCTTTGTTTCTTGCCACCTTCCCTATAAACTGTGTGTACAAATTATAAACATATCTATTGTGCATATGGTATGTATATTTGGAGGATGGGAGAAAGAGGGAAGACATATGTTTTGAACTCAGCTCTCTGTCTTGGGCTGGGCAGTTTTGCTTTCAGTATCACTTAGGATTCTTCCAGACGGAAGTATTAAAAATCCCAATTCAACTGACTTAACAAAAATATTAAGATGCAGAGGAGAAACCTAGAAAAATCTTTCTAGAATTCAGCAACAACATTACTGAGAACCAACGATCTTTCTGTCTCTTATTTCTGCACTTTTTCAGGTATTACTTTTTTTCCCAAGCTTATCCCTATTGGGGAAGAATAAATTTTCCTCTACCCTTCTAGATTCTTCTGACTGGTGTAAGAATTAAATGGATATGAGACAGATTAACAGGAGGAGATCAGACAAAAGTTTAATAACATGTATACCTGGGAGAGAGTCAGGAAAGCTCAATAACTTACCCAAATGGCCAAACCCTTCACCTTAAATAGCATCTTAACCTAAAGACAAAAGAGGGTGTTAGGGGTAGTGGTTTGGAACTTGATAAGGGGAGGAAAGCAATTGACATAGAGAGGGAAAGCCAGTGTTTGGTAAACAGATGTGTGCTGGGCCAGGCAGAGGCGATGGAACACAAAGTGGACTCTGCTCTACAGGCCCTGCCCCCACCACATCCAGCTCATATTCTTTGCATAGCTCTAGTGATAGCCCTAGTCCAGAACTGGCCCTCAATTCTCTTAGGCGGTTAAGGAGAAGGTCATAGTTTCTTCTTGAGTCGTTTGGACATTGTTTTCAGTTCGAAATAATCTACATGCCAAAGAGACATTTTCTGGTGCTGAATTTTGCTCCCCTACATCCCTTTATGGCCCAGGTTAGCTAGGGTGTTTCTAGATATCTTCACAGAGCAACTTCTGAAGGCCAGAAATGGAGAGGAATACTCCTCCTTACATGTGTTCTTTGTTTTCTTAAGAATGAGGAAAACTTTCTTGAGAAGCTTCTCAACAATTCTCCTTCCTGGTTGATTGGCCAGAATTTTAAACTCTACCCTAAAACAGTTTCAAGGAGAATGAAGTTACCATTCAAGGAGAATGATTGTCCTTGCCCATTGCAGCTTCAAACCTAGGGCTGGGTGGGGCCCAGCCTTTGGTCCCTGGGCATGGGGTGTGGGCTGCCAATAAGGGAACACAACCAGAGTCAGGTTCTATTGGAAAGGAAGGGGAGGGATAAATCACTGTCGGATGGGCACTCAGCACTCCTCATTTACTTCTCCCAACAACTAGAGGCACAGAACACACAAAGAGGTGAATCATTTTACCCAAGGTCATAGAGCTGTAAAGTAGAGCACTGGGATTTGAATCCTAATGACTCTGGCTCCACAGCCATGGATCTTGAAAGAAATCAAACAAGGGGGTAAAAAGCCACAACAGCAGAGTGCTGGAATCATTGGAATACTCCAGGGAGAATGGCAATAAGTTTCTTTAGCCCACAAATCAGTAATTATATAATATTTTTGGTGTATAGAAATACTGTATGCATTAAGGCAATTTAGAAAATATAGGAGTACAAGGAAGAAAATAAGCATCCCCCTGAATTCCACTATCTAACCAATACCACTATTAACATCTTGGAGTGTTTCATTCTTGTCTTTCTACACACCACACCACTTATACATTCAAAAATATTGATTGATTGCTTTCTGTGTAGAATAAAGTGCAAAAACATATGTGCAAATATACATGATTAACATTGAATATAGATGCATAGCTTGTTTTACATTTTACTGTTCAATAGAACTTTATAGCATGTATGTTTTTGTGCATTTTCTTATAAAGTACAATTCTTCAGGAACATTATTTTTAATGATGGCATAGTAATCCATTTTGTAGATGACAAAATGTATTAAACAAGCCCCTTATTTGTGGAGCTGCATGTTTCTCTCAGTTTCTCTTCATGGGAAATAACACTGTAAATGAGCATCCCTATTTGATATATCATTGAGCATAGCTTTTATTATTTCTTTGGGATACAGTCTTTGAAATAATGGATCAAGAAAGGAACATTTTAGAGCTGTGAACATTTGATGCATATTGCCAGGTTGCAATCCAGAAATGTTGTGCGTTCTGTATTCCCAGCAACAGTCTGTTATTTTGTTTGGCTCTTTCTTGTGGCCTCTTGACTCTGAGTATTTTTTTTCCTTCTCTTTCCTTTTTATTTTGGAGTAGTTTTGGAGGTCCTGATCAAGGGCTTGCATTCCACAGATAAATTATTGCTGATATCCATTTGTCATTTTCTCAGAGATTGCTGAGGGTCCATTATGCTTCTTGTATTAATTGTCCAAGGCTGAAATGGAACCCCATATATTATTAGATATTGAGAGAAACCAGAACAACTTGTACTGAAGTGATATTTGACACTGTATCTCTAACAAAATTGAAATAAAAACCTCCATAAGTGCTAGTACATTGTTAAAATGTTCAGATAAATTATTTGGTTCATAAATAAATAATTTTAACTTTTATGATAATGGAGAGGAGGAAAGGTGGTATGAGACTTTCTGAATATACAAATAATTCATTCTTTTGCAGCCAAGATAAACAGCACCATGAATTAATTAAATGACAGAACATTGGATGACAGGCTGCGTCATCTTAGGACTGGGCACTTGTTAGGGATGCGTGTATGCATTAGAAATGTATCATGACCAAAAAAATTGGTGCTGTGTACGCTGGCTGGTCCAAGGGAGATGCTCTCAAAGGTCCTCTGGAAAAAGGCAATTGGCAGTCGCTGTGCAGCACCATGTTGGCAGCAAAGAGAAGGAGCAGGAGCAAACAGGAGGCTCCCGTGCTCAGTTTCTTCTCTCATCATCCCGGGTAGAGCTGCAGAGATTGCATTGGATCATAATAGGTTAGGAAGACAAGTTGAATTAGAAACAGCTGAGATTTGCAGATTTCCAAATAAATTTTTCATTTCAGCAGGGATCTGTTGAGTGATTTTCACTGGTATGCCAAATGTTTTCAGTGACCTACGCAGACCTGGAGGAGGAGAAACAGCGTGTCGAATATCTACCTCTTCTCTGAACTTAACTTCCTGCTCTGGGATGCATCCTCTAGTCTTCACCCAAGTGCCGAATGCTTCGACATACTTAAGCCTAACATTTTATACCAAATTTCATTCATTCACACATTAAATATTTACCGATTATAATCTGTATGTGGATACCATGCCAATAAAAATGCTGGTACCCTATCTTACTTATCTGAACTGATTATCTGTGTAGTGTGTGCACTTAGGTTTAACCGAAGCTTAGTTCTTCCAGCATCTGCATTTCGAAGAGGACTTTGTTCATGCTTCTTCAACACTTACCACATCACTTACTGAACATCTGCCATGTGTGGGACATTGTGCTAAATTCTGGGGATTCAGTGAGATTAAAGTCATCTGGGCTAGTAATGATGGTAGAAAAGGATGATAGTATTAAGTGTAGAGTTGTCTTATACTTACTGCTATGTCTGGCCTTTTCGTTTAATCCTCAAAATCACTCCTTTAATTTGGTTGGGAAGGAATTAAAATACACAGAGCGATAGCAGGTTTTCTCGCTGTGGTTAGAAACTGAGGACTCTTAGGGATTCAGGAGAACAGGGTCGTCAACCACAGTCTTGGTCTTGATTATGGCTGCCCACTGGAATCATCTGGGGCATGTGGGAGACAATCCTGCCATGCTCCAGACCAGTTATATCAGAATCTTTAGGGTGTATGACCTAGGCTCCTAGGGTTCTTTTTCAAGCTCCTGAGATGATTACAGTATCAGCCAAAGTTAAGAAGCACCAACCTAGAAAGTGAAGGTGTATTGAGTTACCAACCTTTCACCCCAGAGCAATCTTTACCACTACGTTTTCTAGGGAGACCAATTTCATGATATGTACCATGCAGAGACTGGTCCATGCCAGATAGTTTTAATAAACTCTGTCCTCCTTCTTGGATGATTACAGAATACACTGGCACTTTAAGGGCCATGAGAAGTCTTGCCATAAAGAAGCCTGTTAAATTTTAGTGGAATTCACTATTGTTTTTGATCCAGGATTAGCCTGTTTACCTCCTCTCTCTTTTTCTCTTAGTTAAGAATTCCACTGAATTTTGAGAAATGGCGAGATTATGTAAGAGCTGATTATGTAGTCTGTGGATGATTTTGGTTCCTTGTTTCTCTGTTCTTGGGTCCCCGTTTGTGCCCTTTCTCATTACTTTTTGAGTAGGCACGATGCCCAACGAAGAGGTAAAACTGCAGTCAATCCATTTGTTACAAGCTTTTATTCACGCTTTCAAACAAAGTAAAATAAGCTGCGCTGTGGAAGAGACTGGTAGTTCTCCCCTTTCCTATAGCGGTGGTTTTCAAAGTGTGGTCCCAGAATTAGCAGCATCAGTATGAACTAGTGTACAAGGCAGAGTTATCACCCTTCCGCCCAATGATGTCTACACCCTAATCTCCAGATCCCTTGGATATGTTATCCTACACAGCACAAGAGGCTTTGCATACATAATTAAGATTATGGGCTATGAGATGGGGGATCATCCTGGATTATCTGGGTGGGCCCATTGTAGTCACATGAGCTCTTAAAGCCGGAGGACCTTTCCAGGCTGCAGTGAAATTTGATGATAGAAGAAAAGGCAGGAGAGATTCAAAGCATGAAAAGAACCCAAATCCTCATTGCTGACTTGATGATGGAGGGAAGGGTCCACATGGCAAGAAATGTGAGTGGCCTCTGATGTTGAGGATGTCCATCAGCTCACAGCCAATAAGGAGACAGGAACGTGAGAATTGAATTCTGTCAACAACCTGAGTGAACAAGAAAACAGAGTCCTCCCTAGAGGCTCCATAAAAGAACGAAGCTTGCCCACAGCTTGATTTTAGCCTGGTGAGACCTGTTCAGACTTCTGACCTACAGAACAGTTAGATAGTGAATGTGTGTTGTTTTAAGCCCTAAGGTTGTGACAATTTGTTCTGCCAGCAAGAGAAAATGAATACATCTGAAAACTTGTTAAAATGCAAATTCTCAGTGCTCACCCCAGACCTACTGAACTTACTGAATCAGAAGCTGGGGGTGAGGTAGGGGTTGCAGCTGCAGACTGTTTTAGCAAGTTCTGCATGTGATTCTGACATGCTAAAGTTTGAGAACTACTGTTGTACAGTAATAGAATTCCCAAGTGTTAAGTAGACGTGTGGCTGCCTAGAATAAAGTCTGCACATCCTACTTTCACTGCAGGTCTGTATGGTCATTGGATTGAGTTCTCACTAAACAAGTTGTGCAGTAAAGGGTTAACTCACTTACCTTGGGGTATTAAAACTCTGCACATTCCAAATTAAAAACCACCTTTAATGGATTCTGGGAGATAACTTCTGAGCCCTTGAAATATCCTGCCGGATTAGAGTGTCTTTGTATACCTGAGATCTTGGGTCACACCAAATAGTTTATGCAACTAATGTGATTTATGGTGAATACCCGTTTTTGTTCACCTGAGGCCTTGGGTCGTGCTGTGCCCGTTTGACCTCTGGAGAGTCTGGAGTAGTTGGTAGATAAAGATCCCAGCCTCTGTCGGTTAGATGGACAGTTGTGAGATAGATTCTACACAGTTTCTCATGTGGTCCCCAGAAGGCCACAGATGTAATTTCAGTTGCCCATAGACAAAACCAACTTGATAACATATGCTTTATTACTGTTCTCCTTTCCTTCCAGTTGACTTCTCTCTCATTTCAGTTTCCTAGAATCACCTTCCAAATAAGTTATCTGAACCTAAGCCCTTGGTCCTTGTCTTATGCTCTGCTTTCAGGGGGATCCCAAATTAGGAGAATCCTTAAAGAGATAGAGTGTCAAAGCTTCCTCTTTGCTGCTGACTGGGATGTAGAAACAATGGCTTATCTGCTGCTTTCACCATGTTAAGGAAGGCCATCCTCTAGGAATGGAGAAGTGGTAAATTAGAATGCTTCTGGGTCTTTAATGAATCTGTAGAAGTGCCATACCAGCCCTGGACTGCTGACCTCCAAATTTATTAGGTGAGAGATTAAATGCTTCTGTGTTTATGCCACTGTTAATTTAGAGGCAGAAGGGTGGGTAAAGGGGTGGCTTACATACAATTTAGCCTCATTCTGACCAACGTAGCAACTAATGGATAAATGGAGACTTTGGTTTGTCATCAGGTTGAAATTGAACTGTCCCTGACCTTCATCACCACGATGATTAAGGGTTGATTGCATGAGGGACAAGCACATTATTTTGGGGAAAGAGCATGAGACCAGGAGTCAGACAACTTGGGTTCTGTGTTGACCCTTAAGAAGATGTGCATCTTACATTCCCCTGGACTGGACTGCTTGATCTCAGGGTTTCTCTTGATTTTTACATACTATGATCCTATGAATTTAAAGTATTCAAAAATTTACTTGCAAAAACAAAACACTTGCATCATTATGAAATGTAAATAGGGACATCATCTGTATTTGCATTTTGAAATTTCCTTACTAATAGAATGATAAGTACATCTTAGCCTGAGCATGCGTTTTTTTTTTTGTTATTGACTCATATATTAGAAGGCCCTTGAGGCATTATTAAAGTTCATCATATCACTCACTGTGAAAACTCAAACTTTCCTTGAATGTCGGAAGATGTTTACAAAACTATGTTCGCCTGACAGTGATTCTTCAGGCTGATAAGAACCTTCACATGTTCTTCTCCTTTGCCTGGATGGTACCCAATCAGTCTATATAATGAGACAGGCCAAAGGACAGAGAATTATGCCCCAGGACAGTCTTCACTCTGTCGTTTGGCTTTGCATGCAGAAACCACAATTTATGATGTGATCAAGAATGATATAAGTTGGCAGAATAATGAGCTTGGATTGTTGGATAGCCCAGATGTGCACCATGACCTTTGCTCGATGTAAAGTGTCAGACTTGGGCACATGCATATTAGTTGTGGAAAAAGACTCTCCTTTGGGGAGTCAAGGGTCATGAATTTTGTTTCTAGGCAGCATATATGCAGTTGCTTGGCAACCGTGAGAGCAGTTAAGTTCTTGCTATATGATGCTGTAAAGGATTTCATCCATCTTGAAAAGCTAACAGCATAATTTAAATTTTGAAGCAGAGTGTGGGTGTTCTCAAGTAGCAGAGCCTTATCTCACATCTAGTTGTAGACTCAAACTGCATAAACTTGATGTTGCTGAAGTTTTTCTGTATTAGGGATGTTGTCAACAAAAGGGTAGAACTCAGAATTGAGATTGACACATCCTTCATTAGAATGTATTCAGTACCAACTAACAACAGAAAACCCAACTAACAGTGTCTGAAAATATAAGAATGTTTAATGTTTTCTGAACAAGAAGGCTTGTTTTAGCTGCTCAACAAGGACCCAAGCCCCTTCCATGCTTCCATTATACCATCATTGGTGTGCTAGCTTTCATCCCCAGGATTGTTGCCTCTTGCTCACAAGAAGGCTGCCAGAGCTTTCAACACTACAGTGTCTCAGATTAACATCCAACTCAGGATAGGAGAGGAAGGGTCAGAAAGGGCCTTCTTGTGGTGGGTATCTCTTGTTTATTAATTTTTTTTCAGAGGAGGAAATTTTTTCTTAAAGGCTCTTAGCAGATATCTTTTCTCTTTACCCAGAATTGGGTCACATGTGTATTCCCTCCTAGACTAGTCATTGGCAAATGAGAATTCAGTTACCTTCACTTAGGCTAATCATGATTCAGCCTCTTGGGCTAGGGGCAGGGCTTATCTTCCCTGAGCACATCACCACCTTCCAGATTCCTGAGAAAGATCAGAGTATGTTATGTTAGCAAGGATGAAGGCCAGATGGTTGCTAGGAAAGTGTCTCATAGTGCTGCTACAACTCCTTTCATGTTATTGTTTATGTGTGAAGATCAGAGGTTGCAAACTCACCCTTAAAATATTTTTAAAATGCTGAAATTAGAATTTAGGAATAGAAACATTTTGCATTAAAAATTGGATTTTTCCCTTCTCTTGAAATAATTTGGTGATCTGGCAATGTTGCTGTCTTCAGACGGGGTATGTGCACCACACTCTTCACCATTCCCTTTGTCATACAGTTGGCCCTTTTAATAATGCATGTTACTTTCCTGGCGCCTATGGACATTTGTGCCTGTGAACTTTAACATACATGCTTTTTTAGTTACATTCAGACATTTTGAAACAAGAAACATAGTCACACTGGTCCATTTTGCTTAAGAGACTAACTGCCACTGTTCTCTTTCAGTCTTCCTATGTATGGGATTCTTTTGCTCTTCTGCGATATGTTTATTTTATGACTGTGAAAGGCAGTGCAGTGTAATATTCAAGAGATTGGCTTTTTTCTTTTTTTAAGCTCTTTATTGGAATATAATTGCTTTACACTCTTGTACCAGCTTTTGAGGTACACCAAAGTCAATCAGCTGTATTTATACATATATCCACGTATCCCCTCCCTCCCATGACTCCCTCCCGCTCTCCCTGTCCTGGCCCTCTAAGGCATCACCCCTCATCTAGTTGATCTCCCTTTGTTATATGCAACTTCCCACTAGCTATCTATTTTACAGCTATCTATTTGGTCGTGTATCTATGTCTATGCTACTCTCTCACTTCGTCCCAGATTCCCCTTTGCCCCCCCCAACCCTGTGTCCTCCAGTCCATTCTCTGCATCTGCATCCTTATTCTTGCCCAGTCACTGGGTTCATCAGTACCTTTTTTTTTTTTTTTTAGATTCCGTATATATGAGTTAGCATACAGTATTTGTTTTTCTCTTTCTGGCTTACTCCACTCTGTATGACAGACTCTAGGTCTATCCACTTCATTACATATAGCTCCATTTCATTCCTTTTTATGGCTGAGTAATATTCCATTGTATATATATGCCACATCTTCTTTATCCATTCATTTGTTGATGGGCATTTAGGTTGCTTCCATGTCCTGGCTGTTGTAAATAGTGCTGCAGTGAACATTATGGTACATGTTTCTTTTTGGACTATGATTTCATCTGGGTATATGCCCAGCAGTGGGATTGCTGGGTCATATGGTAGTTCTATATTTAGTTTTTTAAGGAACCTCCAAACTGTTTTCCATAGTGGCTGTACCAACTTACATTCCCACCAACGGTGCAGGAGAGTTCCCTTTTCTCCACACCCTCTCCAGCACTTATTGTTTCTAGATGTTTTGATGACAGCCATTTTGACTGGTGTGAGGTGACACCTCATTGTGGCTTTGACTTGCATTTCTCTGATGATTAGTGATGTTGAGTATCTTTTCATGTGTTTGGTAGTCATCTGTATGTCTTCTTTGGAGAAATGTCTATTGAGGTCTTCTGCCCATTTGTGGATTGGGTTATTTGCTTTTTTGATATTAAGCTGCATGAGCTGCTTGTATATTTTGGAGATTAATCCTTTGTCTGTTGCTTCGTTGGCAAGTACTTTCTCCCATTCTGAGGGTTGCCTTCTAGTCTTGTTTATGGTTTCTTTCACTGTGCAAAAGCTTTTAAGTTTCATGAGGTCCCATGTGTTTATTCTTGATTTTATTTCCATGATTCTAGGAGGTGGGTCAAAAAGGATCTTGTTTTGGTGTATGTCATACAGTGTTCTGACTATGTTTTCCTCTAGGAGTTTTATAATGTCTGGCCTTACATGTAGGTCTTTAATCCATTTTGAGTTTATTTTTGTGTATGGTGTTAGGAAGTGTTCTAAGTTCATTCTTTTACATGTTGCTGTCCAATTTTCCTAGCACTACTTATTGAAGAGGCTCTCTTTTTTCCATTGTATATTCTTGCCTCCCTTGTCAAAGATAAGCTGCCCATATGTCCTTGGGTTTACCTCTGAGTTCTGTATTCTTTTCCATTGATCTTCCTTTCTATTTTTGTGCCATTACCATACTGTCTTGATCACTGTGGCCTTGTAGTATAGTTTGAAGTCAGGAAGTGTGATCCCACCAACTCCATCTTTCCTTCTTAAGATTGCTTTGGCTATTTGGGGTCTTTTGCATTTCCATACGAATCATAAGATTTCTTGTTCTAGTTCTGTGAAAAATGCCATTGGTAATTTGATAGGAATTGCGTTGAATCTGTAAATTGCTTTGGGTAGTACAGTCATTTTCACAATGTTGATTCTTCCAATCCAACATGGTATGTCCCTCCATCTGTTTGTATCGTCTTTGATTTCTTTCATCAGTGTGTTAAAGTTTTCTGCATACAGGTCTTTTGCCTCCTTAGGCAGGTTTAATCCCAGGTATTTTATTCTTTTTGTTGCAGTGCTAAATGGGAGCATTTCCTTAATTTCTCTTTCTGATTTTTTGTTGTTAGTGTGTAGGAATGCAAGAGATTTCTGTGCATTAATTTTGTATCCTGCTACTTTACTAAATTCATTGTTTAGTGCTAGCAGTTTTCTGGTAGAGTCTCTAGGGTTTTCTATGTATAATATCATGTCATCTGCAAAGAGTGACAATTTAACTTCTTTTCCAATTTGGATTCCTTTTATTTCACTCTCTTCTCTGATTGCTGTGGCTAAAGCTTCCAAAACTATGTTGAATAATAATGGTGAGAGTGGACACTCTTGTCTTGTTCCTGTTCTTAGAGGGAATTCTTTCAGTTTTTCTCCATTTGGAACGATGTTGGCTTTTGGTTTCTCATATATGGCTTTTATTATGTTGAGGTAATTTCCTTCTCTGCCCATTTTCTGGAGAGTTTTTATCATAAATGGATGTTGAATTTTGTCAAAAAGCTTTTTCCACATCTATTGAGATTGTCATATGGTTTTTATCCTTCAATTTGTTGATATGATGTATCACATTGATTGATTTGCGTATATTGGAGAATCCTTGCATCCCAGGGATAAACCCCACTTGATCATGGTGTATGATCTTTTTCATGTGCTGTTGGATTCTGTGAGCTAGTATTTTGTTGAGGATTTTTGCATCTATATTCATCCGTGATATTGGCCTGTAATTTTCTTTTTTTGAGACATCTTTTCCTGGTTTTGGTATCAGGGTGATGGTGGCCTTGTAGAATGAGTTTGGGAATGTTCCTCCTTCTGCTATATTTGGGAAGAGTTTGAGAAGAATAGGTGTTAGCTCTTCTCTAAATGTTTGATAGAATTCGCCTGTGAAGCCATCTGGCCCTGGGCTTTTGTTTGTTGGGAGATTTTTAATCACAGCCTCAATTTCCATACTTGTGATTGGTCTGTTCATATTTTCTATTTCTTCCTGGTTCAGTCTTGGAGGATTGTACTTTTCTAAGAATTTGTCCATTTCTTCCAGGTTATCCAATTTATTGGCATATAGTTGCTTGTAGTAGTCTCTCGTGATCTTTTGTATTTCTGCGGTGTCTGTTGTTACTTCTCCTTTTTCATTTCTAATTCTGTTGATTTGCATCTTCTCCCTTTTTTTCCTGATGAGTCTGGCTAATGGTTTATCACTTTTGTTAATCTTCTCAAAGAACCAGCTTTTAGTTTCATTCATCTTTGCTATTGTTTCCTTCATTTCTTTTTCATTTATTTCTGATGTCATCTTTATGATTTCTTTCCTTCTGCTCACTTTGGGATTTCTTTGTTCTTCTTTCCCTAATTGTTTTAGGTGTAAGTTTAGGTTGTTTTTTCGATATTTTTCTTGTTTCTTGAGGTAGGACTATATTGCTATAAACTTTCCTCTTAGAACTGCTTTTGCCTCATCCCATAGGTTTTGGGCTATTGTGTTTTCATTGTCATTTGTTTCTAGATATGTTTTGATTTCCTCTTTGATTTCTTTAGTCATTTCTTGGTTGTTTAATGGAGTGTTGTTTAGCCTCCATGTGTTTGTATTTTTTACGGTTTTTTTTCCTGTAATTGATATCTAGTCTTATGGCATTGTGGTCAGAGAAAATGCTTGATATGATTTCAATTTTCTTGAATTTACCGAGGCTTGATTTGTGACCCAAGATGTGATCTATCCTGGAAAATGTTCAATGTGCACTTGAGAAGAAAGTGTATTCTGTCGTTTTTGGATGGAATATCCTATAAATATCAATTAAGTTGAGATGGTCTAATGTGTCCTTTAAAGCTTTTGTGTCCTTATTTATTTTCTGTTTAGATGATCTGTCCATTGATGTAAGTGGGATGTTGAAGTCTCCTACTATTATTGTGTTACTGTCGATGTCCCCTTTTATGGCTGTTAGCATTTGCCTTATGTATTGAGGTGCTCCTATGTTGGGTGCATAGATATTTACCATTGTGATATGTTCTTCTTGGATGGATCCCTTGATCATTATGTAGCGTCCTTCCTTGTCTCTTGTAATAGTCTTTACTTTAAAGTCTAATATGTCTGAAATGAGTATTGCTACTCCAGCTTTCTTTTGGCTTCCATTTGCATGGAATATCTTTTTCCATCCCTTTACTTTCAGTCTGTATGTGTCCTTTGGTCTGAAGAGGGTTTCTTGTAGGCAGCATATAGAAGGGTCTTGTTTTTGTATCCATTCAGCCAGTCTGTGTCTTTTGGTTGGAGCATTTAATCCGTTTACATTTAAGGTGATTATTGACATATGTGTTCCTATTACCATTTTCTTAATTGTTTTGGGTTTGTTTTTGTAGGTCTTTTCCTTCTCTTGTGTTTCCTACTTAGAAAAGCTCCTTAAGCAATTGTTGTAAGACTGGTTTGGTGGTGCTGAATTCTCTTAGCTTTTGCATGTCTGTAAAGCTTTTGATTTCTCTGTCGAATCTGAATGAGATTCTTGCTGGGTAGAGTATTCTTGGCTATAGGTTTTTCTCTTTCAGGACTTTCAGTATATCCTGCCATTCCATTTTTGGCCTGCATAGTTTCTGCAGAAAGATCAGCTGTTATCCTTATGGGTTTTCCCTTATATGTTATTTGTTGCTTTTCTCTTGCTGCTTTTAATATTTTTTTCTTTGTGTTTAATGTTCGTTAGTTTGATTACTATGTGCCTCAGTCTATTTCTCCTTGGGTTTATTCTGTATGGGAGTCTCTGTGCTTTTTGGAGTTGATGAATTATTTCCTTTCCCATGTTGGGGAAGTTTTCCACTATAAGCTCTTCAAATATTTTCTCAGACCCTTTTTTTTTTCTTCTTCTTCTGGGATGCCTATAATTCAAATGTTGCTGCGCTTAATGTTGTCACCAAGGTCTCTGAGACTGTCTTCCATTCTTTTTATTCTTTTTTCTCTTTCCTGCTTTGTGGCAGTTATTTCCCCTATTCTATCTTCTAACTCAATTATTCATTTTTCTGCCTCAGTTATTCTGCTGTTTATACCATCTAGCATATTTTTAATTTCAGTTATTTTGTTGTCCATTACTATTTGTTTCCTCTTTGGTTCTTCTGAGTCCTTATTAACTGTTTCTTGTATCTTCTCTATTTTGTTATTGAGATTTTGGATCATTTTGACTATCATTACTCTGAATTCTTTTTCAGGCAATTTTCCTATTTCCTCCTCATTTATTTGGTCTTATGGGTTTTTTTCCTGCTCCTTTGCCTGCATGGTGTTTCTTTGTTTTCTCATTTTGTCTAATTTATAGGATTTGCTGTATCATTTCCCTATGCTGCCTTGTAGTAATTCCTCTTGTTTCTGCCCTCTGCCCCCTATGGTGGGGTTTGTCCAGTGTCTTGAGTAGGCTTCCTGGTGGGGGGATCTGGTGTCTGCTTTCTGGTGTGTGGCTCTGTGTCTTTTCTCTCTGATGAGCAGGGCCATGTCAGGTGTTGTGTTTTATGGTATCTATGAGATTAATATGGCTTTAGGTAGTGTGTGTGCTGATGGGTGGGTTTGTGTTCCTGTCTTGTTTGTAGTTTGGTGTGAGGTGTCCAGCACTGGCAGTTGCAGACAGTCAGACGAAGCCGAGTCTTACACTCTGATACAGGGCTCCATGAGAGTTCTCTGTAGTTAATCTTCCTTGTGTCTGAGGACCCCCTAGTAGTCTAGCATCCTGGATTCAGTGCTCCCTCCCCAGAGCCTCCTACTTGACTTCTGATGGAGTAGTCCAGACTTCAGAGGTTGCTTGTCTTGGCAGTAAAGGGGTTTAAAGAAGACTGTCCAAGCCCCAGGCTAATGGACAAGTGTTGATTCAAACAAATACTAAGTCAATGAAACACATACACGTATAAGACACACAAATACTGAATCCAATAGAACATAAGGCCGTAGAAAGACCTGACAGAAGAACCCCAGTATGCCATCAAACAATCAGAGAGAAAAGCAACAGCAATTCAAAACCAAAAACCAAAAAACAAAAAAACCAAAAAACACCACAATCACACAAACACAAATCCAGGGAGATTTTGAAAACTGGGATCAAATATAATAAAGAACAAGAGTACCACCAGACAGAGTGAAGATTCTCAGAATGAAATCAGACACTTATACTTAGAACTAAGATAAAGACAAAAGCTTATATTAGAAACCAAAGCAGTGTGTCATCTGGAGAATAAAGCAAGGAAACAGAGTAGACCGATAATATTGCCTATAAGTATATTAAGATAAAATGAACTAAAAAAGGATGGAAGACAGGGCAACAGAAGAGCGTAGTGTGACTGGAAATATGAAAAGAAAAAGAAAGAAATAGAAATGTATAAATGATACAGATGAAAAGAAGGTAGGAGAGATACAGTCAACACTACAAAAAACTTGGCTAGAATTAGAAATATATAAAAAGGCTAAAAATAAAAATAGAATAAAAGATAGAATAAAATAATATGTTATAAAACATGTAGATCCCTTGGGACTAAGATCATAATTAATAAAAAATAAAAACAAAAACAAAACTAGAACTGACCCCAGAACGGACCAGATCAATATAATTAATAATAATATTTCTGTTTCCTTGGCATCTCAGCTGTAAGTGTCTTTCTACCCACCTTGGGTTTTTTATATTACTCTGTGACCAGCAGAGCTTCCTTTATTGTTTGTCTGTAAGCACCGGTTTGTGGGGAGAGAGAGGGTAAAATAGTGGCTGCTTCCCCTGGGAGTGAGTGAGCAGTGGTGCCCTGAATGGGTCACAGCGTCTTGGGCAGTTCAGGCCGATAGAGCGACTCCAACCGTGGCTTCTCCCCCCTGCTGCGACTCCGCCGGGGCACCCTACCTGGGTCATGGTGGCTCAGTCGGCCGTGGCAGTGCCTGTTGCAGAGGGATGCTGGTGGCTCAGGTGCAAACAGGATGTCTTCAGATCTGGGCCACTCTGCAGACTTCTGGCTCTCAGCTGCACGCACTCTAGGCTGGCCCCACCAGGGGGCCTTTGTTATCCCTGAGTGCATTAGCCAGGCCCAGAGGGGTCCTTCCTTTGTCCCTCGCAGGCGCCAAGAGAGAATCCACACCCGCGGCTCCTCCCCCTTGGTTGTGAGTCAGCAGTATTGAGCGGCCACCATGGTCGCCCAGCTTTCCGCGGTAGGCACTGTCTGCTGCGGATTTCTTCCCTCCTGTCCGCTCAGTCCGTCTCCCCACTGCCAACGATGTTTCTCACCCTGAACCAGTTCTCCGGTTCCCACATTCCAGCTTCCAGACCCCCTGTTCAGCTGTGAACTGATGTCTCAGTCCGGACACGCTGAGCTGTGGTGCGGACCCTCTGTGTGTTTCTCACTCTTTCCTGTCTGCCACAGCTCAGCTGCTTCACCCTCTTTGAACAGTCCCAAATGCCTCCCTTCTGACCCAGGGAAATTCCCCGTTGGAGAAAGAGTTTCCCCGTCAGATAAGGGACGTTTCCCCGAATTCGGCAATCTCCGCCGTTTCAGATCCCCCCGCCCCAGGGTGTGGGACCCGCCCCTTTCCTTTCTTCTCCTCCTCTTTCTCCTTTTTTTTTCTCCCCCTCTGTCCTACCCAGTTATGCCGGGATCTTTGCAGTCCTTTCTGGTGTCCGAGGTCATTTGCTGGTGTTCCCCTGGTTCTCTGCTGGAATTGTTGCATCTTCTGGTGTATTCCTGATGCATCTGTGGAGGGGGATGCATTCCACGTCCTTCTACTTTGGCGCCATGTTTCTTCTCAAGAGATTGGCTTTTTACATAGTACAGAAGTGGTTTGAGTCCTGGCAATAGCGCCTATTAACGTGTGACTTCATATTCACGTGTGACTTCATATTCACGTCTGTAAAATTGGATAATAATGTTAACTGCTTCATGGGATTGATTAGACAATTCACACAGTGTGTGGTTCACATAATGCTAATGTTGATGAAGATGGTGATAGAGAAGATGATGATGTCTCTAGAAGCCTGTCTTTATTGTATCAGGTAGTCCTTTGAGGTGCCATTTGTGAATGCAAAACACAGCATCTTCAGTGAGTGGAGCTGATGAATGGCAACTATATATCTTGTGCTAGAAGAGTATCCTTTGAGTGACCATGCTTGAGGGGCACCAACCACCTGGAATAATTTTTTCTACTCCTTTCAAGATAGAAGCAGATCCACCTAATTCATGCCTGCAGATAACCTTCAGAGCTCCCAGAAATTTAGTTCTGCACTCAAGATTTGCTCATTTCTATTCAGAGTGGGGCACATTCTATGTTTATACTGTCAAAAAGCAGTGGATATTTTAGTTTATGCCTGGGGACATGGGAGACAATTCTGGATGTCTCTAATGACCTTGGACAGTCACTTCCCTTACCAAAATATCTTTTTATTTTATTGTTGGATTTTGGTCTAGCTTCCCTGAGATTCATCCATCTGTAACTCAGTCTTGAAAAAGTTGGAGGTTGCTATGTAAATGAGGTCAGATTAGAATTGTTATTTGGGAAAGGCAGGCAGGATATTTTGAGATTGGATTGTTGCTTTATTTCATTCTTAATGCTGGTTGAGTAGGTCCTAGTAAATTAGGAAGGGAACCTTAGGAAACTCATTATAACCCAATTTTCATAATTAAATTAAAAAATTATTTGGTTGGGATAATAACCACTGTGGACAAAAATGTGGGGGATATAGGCTCATTGACCCTGCTGTGAGTAAGAATCGATATAGTAAACTTTGGAATGGATAGTTTGCAACTATCAACTATATTGAAATGTTTTGACCTAGAAATTATTTGAAATTTCTAACAACATATTCTATAGATACTCTTGGTCAAGTATATGAAGAAGTTCATTGCAGCTTTGTTGGTAGTAGTTAGAAATTGAAAGTGGATAAAATAGGCATCAAGGGGGACTCGCTAAATAAGGTGTTCTGTGTCTTTACATCGAAATTACTCTGCAGCCATTAAAAATCATGGAGCAGATCCTTATGTATTGACATAAAAAGGATGCTGAGCATGAGGCAGAACAGTATGGATTATATAAACATGTAAAAATATATGTCTATATTCAAAACAGAAGTACATGCCAAGTTGTTAATATTGGCTCCCTCAGGGAATGAATTTATGAGGATGTGAAGGTAGAGGCATAGGAGGAACGAGAGGAGGCAGAGTTTAATCCTTAATTTATGTAGTTTCATACATGTTTTGCAAAGTCATATACTCGGTTTATAATTAGTGTTTTACATTTGAGGGTTTGGAGTGGAAACCCAGGGAGTTGTAATGCTCCTTCTGAGGAACAGTGTCACATAGAGCTTAAGCACAGGAGTGCTAGAGCCAGGCTGCCTGGACTGGAATCTTGGCTATATCATCGGTGAACTAAATGTCCCCAAGCATGTCTATGGATTTCTTTAGGCCTTGGTTCATCTGTGAAAGAGAATAATGGTACTTCCCCTATAAGGTTGTTTTGAAGATTAAATGAGTATAGACAGCATTTAGAAAAACATTAGCTACGATTGTTATTCTGATGGCAAGTTTATATCAAAAAATGCAGAAATAGCTGAAATGAATTAAAAAGTCACCATAGGCATCTGGAAGAATGCCTGTGAGTTTATGAAATGCAGTGCAATTCCTTTGATATGAAATAGCTTATATGTATTTTTAAAAATTGAGGCTAGAGAGGAGACAAGTGACTGGATGGATTAGGCCTGGAAATGCAGTGGCCCTTCCCTGTAACTGAGGAGCAAAATCAACAGCCTTGAACTGAACATCTATCTCAGTGGGAACATAAAACAATCCGGCTGAAACTGGCAGATCCAGAGAATCAGAGGAGGAGGGAAAAGGGAAGGTGTTCAATAGCCTCCTAAATGTTTCATAAACTTTAATCATCTCTCTCTCCTTCTGATCTTTTACTAATTCTTCACCTTATCTTTTCTCCCCTGACAACAAGTCCTGTACTTGATCCAGATTTTATCTCTTTATGGCACAGCTGATACAACAGTAAGGTATTGGTTGAAGAGCTGCAACATTCTGCAGAATAGTGAAACAGTCACTTGGAAATAGAAAGACACGCCCAAGGATGAATGCTATCTAAGGAGGCTACTATAAATGAGTGGGCAGTGGCAGGCAAAAAGCGAGTATTTGGTGGAGAATGCTTAGGAAACAGGGAAAACTTGACTTCCTCTTGACAATCCTCTGACTTAATTGAGCTGAGGAGCTGAGTGTCGAAATCATTCTCTGTTCTTGGTTAGTTGAGAAGCCAGCCAGGCCGTGAGAACAGTGACCGAGCGACGTTGACAGTCTTCCATCCGGAGCTTAATCTGTCTCCAAACGTCTGTGATACTGGTGTGTCTTTCACAACAGGTTCACGTAATTCTGAAAGCCAGGCATCAAGCAAGAAGCCAGAGTTCTAGTCATTAGTCACATATTCGGGCCACAGGGCAATTCCTTTGCTTGCAGCTGGAGAAGATACGATGCTCCGTAATGTGGCTGGTAATGAGGGGTACACACAGATGACGGGGTTGGATTGCAGCAGCCAGGCACTGCTAGCAAACAGCTCCAGTTTAAGGGAGTTTCCCCTCCGCTGCTGGCTTTCTATCTTGAGCCACAGATTTGGCTCCTGATTGACTGACTCTGCTGGAGCTCATTAAGGGGTTGGGCTGTAGCCTGTCCAGCTATGGTAAAGGACAGAGCTGCACAGTTGCTCCCTGCCTTCAATGCCCTGATGGCCATTGTCTCGCTGCTTCAAAGGGACAACCATCAGTGGTTTCATTTGCAGCAGGTTTGTGGGATAAGGTTCCTTGAAACATTTAAAGCCTGTTTCCTCTTACTTTGAAGAGAATGTGTTTACAAATGAAAATGTTACTTGGATAAGGTAATTTGAGAAAAGGATACATTATGATACAGACACTCTTTTAAAAAAAGCACAGGAATAGGTGTAATGAGGCACTCAGATTAACTGATTTTCTTCAGTTTTAGTATTCAGTTTGTTTTGGTGCTTCCCCCCCCCAAATAAAAACCCACATTGAATTAAGTGGCTTTCATTATCTGACAAAAACAAAGCAACCCCCCCTCACCTTTTTTTTTTTTTTTTAAACTAAATTCAAGGGTGAATTAATTGAGTTAGCTGTGGTCATTGGGACATTATGTAAAATGTTGAACGGTATTTTCAGATTGTTTCATTCATGAAAGTTACTTTAACACAGTTCTAATAGATTATTTTTTATTGACTCTATTAGCTAATAGCATAACAATAAATTATAATTTAGTGAAATGCTTGGTTAGGGAATGAAGCACCCTAGTTTTCTGTGCCTAGAAGTTAGAGGATCTCGAGAAATAAACAATTACGTGTGTGTGGCCAACAGTTCCCAGTGTTTCTCTTTTCTGGACTCAAAGGAGGGACATATACCTAGAGGAACAGTGTTGCATGGTGATTCAGAAAGTAGATTCTGCACCCAGACTTGGATTCAAACCCTGGCTGCATCGTTGATGTCCTTGAGCAAGTCCATCCTCTTCTCTGGACCTTGCTTATCTGTAAAATAGGAATAATAATGGTAGCTGCCCTATAAAGTTGTTGGGTTATGTGAATGAGTGAATGAGAATGATGTTATTTTAAGAATAATTTTTTAAATTAATTAATTAATTTTTATTTATTGGCTGTGTTGGGTCCTGGCTTCTGCGCTTGGGCCTTCTGAAGTTGCGGAGAGCAGGGGCTACTCTTTGTTGCGATGCGCTGGCTTCCCACCACGGTGGTGCCTCTTGTAGCAGAGCACAAGGCCCTAGGCACCCGGGCCTCAGCAGTTGCAGAGCATGGGCTCATTAGTTGTGGCTCACAGGCTTCAGAGCGCAGGCTCAGCAGTTGTGGCGCATGGACCTAGACCCGACCAGGGATTAAACCTGTGTCCCTAGTATTGGCAGGTAGATTCCCAACCACTGCACCACCAGGGAATCACCTTTAAGGATAATCTTAAATGTGCTTTACTTGTATATGCATGATTAATCATCCGGAATCATCACAGAGTATATAAAATATGGAGACATTGTTCCGGGGCAGTAGAATTGAGTTAAAGCATTCTGTTCAGTCATCTGCACTGATCTGTGCTTATATAATGATAAAGCTGTAGCATCATAAAAAACATGGCTTATATTTATGGAGCACTTACTACATGACAGGCATTGTTCTAAATAGTCTATGTGGATTATCTCATTGAACCCTTTTGACAACCTTATAACATACATATTATTTTATCTTTATTTTTTCTGTGATTAAAGAACTTGCTCAAGTCTCAGAGCTGATCACTGTTGGAGTTAATTCTTGAACTCTGGTCGTTTGATTCCAGATGTCTGCTCTCACCTACTATAGTTTTAAGGTCCTGTGACCCAAGGAGCTTTCTCCACCAATTACCTGAGCTTTTCAGACACTTGTCTTGGCTCTTGTTCATTTTTCTTGACATAGAAAGCCTTGTGTTGTAAGAAAAACTTTTCTTTGCAGGTAAAATATGTTTAGTGGGATTTATTTTGCATTTTTAGCGTTGCTTGACTCTTCACCAGGCTCTGTGATTAATCTGCCACGGAAGTGCAGTGAACCTTTAATTATGGCTTCTTCACCCGCTCTCTTCTCTCTCTGTGCTTTTCCACTGTTTAAGGTTCCAATGGGCCAGATGTTCTGAAGGAGGTTTAACCTATATGTTACATACATTATGGCCTTTGTGTGCAGAGAAGAAAGGTTACAGTTTCCAATTTGTGATATTTTTTCTACCAAAGATACTCATCTCCTTTCTTTTCTGTACTTGCTGTGCTGTTCATTGCAAACCACCAGGAGATATTACCTGGTGGTGGTTTTGGAAAACAAAGAATGTTTCCACCCCTGTCTCCGCTGTGGCCAAACTTGAGTAACATAAGGATGCCATTGAAAGGGAAAAATTCTTAAAAACCCCAATGTTGACTTAATTTTTTTTTATTATTTGGTTAGCAAACATGTAAAAATATAAAACTAACTAGAAGCTTCTATGTGTGTAGTTCTTAAACAAATATGAAACCAAAACACATTTACAAATTAAATGCAATCAGAATGACAAAAACAAATTCAAATTAGCAACATTAATTTAACATGATGGATGATGTTGTTTTGTTTAAACAGAATCATCTCTGGAAATATCAATATACGATGTCTGTTATGTCAAATGTTCTATATAGCTTGTCAAACCTGTATCAGTCTGGACTGTGTGATGACTAAATTTCCCCAACACTTTGAGCTGTATCTACTGGGACAATTCATTTGTACCCTACCCCTACTCTGAGGTCTTGGGGGCACAAACGCAGTATTTAAGTAGTAATTCTGCCTCTTTTGTCTTTGGCTTGTGACAATTAACGTAGCACTACCTGACATCACTGTAATCGTAAAAGCAAATCCAGGCACAGAAATTTTGTGCTGGTGCCCATATTTTAGGTGCCATGTAGCTGATCCAGAGTACATCTGGAACATTTTATTTTATTTTATTTTATTATTTATTTATTTTTTATTATTTTTTTGGGGGTACACCAGGTTCAATCATCTGTTTTTATACACATATCCCCGTATTCCCTCCCTTCCTTCATCTGGAACATTTTAAATGAGTGTTATCTAAATGAAAACAAAAGTTAAAAAAGAAAACTCATCAAGAATCTCCAGACCCTCAAGAACATACCCGAAGACCCCAGTTTGAAAAAGAAGTTGTCAGCACTTTTTCATCTGTGTACAAAACTGCTGTTTTCTTTCCTGGGAGTGCTCTTCCCATGGAATGTTGCATGGCTCATTTCCTCACTTCATTTAGGCCATTGTTCAGTGTCATTGCCATGGAAAAGCCTCCCCTGACCACCTTGTCTAGGGTAGCACTCACATCAGCTTGGCCCCTTACTCCGTGCTGTTTTACTTCAGAGCACTCATCTCGCCCTGGCACTGTTGCTTATTTGCCTTTATCTGTCTCCCCATTGGAATGCAAGCCCCACTGAGAATGGAGTTAGGTTTACTTAGCACTGTGTTCCCCACGCCTCACATAGGAGGTGGTAAAGATCTGTTGAACCAAGGAATGAATGGCCTTGCTCTCCACCTCTGTACCTTTTTGCTGCATCCCCAATCCCACTCTCCACCTGGGTAAGACTCATTTTAAGAACCATTCCCATTTGAGCCTATATCCCCTCTGTCCCTCGTTGGAACACCGAGAGTCTTTACTGAGACCCCTTTTATGCAACTCCTCAGTTTTACCTCCTGATATTTTTTCTTCATTTTTCTCTTTTCTACTGGACTCTGAGCTCCTCAAAGACAGCATCTGTGTTGATTAACCTCTAAAATTCCCCCAGTATCTGGCATGAATGCGGAAATGTCATAATTGGGAATCTGAAACAGTAGAGTACTAAATATCATTCACTTCTGTTCTACAATATCCTACAGAGTGATTGGCAATGATAGAAGCTTGATGAGAACCAGTGGTTCGCAGGTGGTATAAAACATGGTAAGTTGTAGGGATTAAATTCTGTGTGGCCAACCCGATGCTGATACTACAAGAGAAGAAATTCAATTTAATTCAACTGGGTTTCGTTCATCTCCATTATGTGCAAAGCCCTATTTAGATGTTATGGTGGCTACAGTGAGGAATGTGTTGCTTTTGAGTTCACAGTCTGATGGAGAAGACCGATAGAGGGGGAGAGAGAATGAAAGAGAGATACGGTTTGTTCATTCATCCACTCAGTTTTTGATTCTTTCATCAGATATGGAGTGTTGTGTGCTTGCTACTAAGTTTAAGAAAAACCCAACAAAATTGGGCTATAACCTAATCCTAGTGGAGGAAAGAGACAAAATGATACTAATGACAACTGTGGTTAGTGCAAGAAAGGAAAGGAATGCAGTGGTATGAAAACGCATGTGTAATATTCCCTAGTCTGAGGCCAGGAAGGTTTTCCTTCAGGTAAGATGTTGAACTGAAACCCCAAGGATGAATGGGCCTTAACCAAAGGCAGCAGTAGGGGAAGAGTTTGTGCGTGGGAATCTGAATTGTAACGTGGTGATAAGAGCATGGGGTCAAAGAGAAAGTAATTGTGACTATAGCTCTGGAGAGCTTCATCAAGAAGGAGGATTTTGACTGGGACTTGAGACACAAAGGTCATTAACAGGTACATGGAAGGGGAGGAGAAGGCGGTCCAGACAAGATGACCAACCTTATCATAAGCTCAGAGGTGGCATCCTGTAGATATGGCTTGAGAACTATGCAGAGAAAGGGATAGTCTAAATTGCAGAGTTTATAAAGAACCTCTCCAGTAGAATAATCAGGATGATGAAATACAGATAAATCTGTGGACCATGAGTCACAAATTCAAAACATTTGCTGGTTGAAAATTAAAGCTTGTTATGCTTAAAAGGTTAATAGTGTATAAAGAATCAGCTAAGATCATTCTTAGCCAACGCTACTATTAACATTTCCATAAATTAAAGATCTTTATCATTAGCGCTGTATGTCAGCCTTTTAAAGCAGTTTATCACATGGAATCACAGATACCTCTTTTCAGAAAAAAAAAAAGAGATAATTTGTTAGAAAAACATTACAAATTATATTGTGTTGACATCACTCAATTACAGCTACATTACTGAATTACACCTGTTCAGTCCAGTGCTGGGGAATTTATTAGTACAGCCTCCATTAGAGCTAATGGGAAATATAGTTCCAAAGCTCTTTGAATCTATTGCATATTCTGTAAGAAGTGCTTTTACTGTTGGGACTGCTTTCCAAGCTTGACAAGGTGAGCTGTGAGGTCTTTATTTCTTACAGGATTTGGGAAAATCATCCCAGTACTGTTTGTTCACATGGGCTGTGACATCAGGGACTAGCAGGGCTGTGAAAGCCTGTTCTGAGGTGTCTTTTCCAGCCTCTGGAGAGATGACCCTCTCCTTAGCCAGAGAGACATTGAAGAGCCATTCTGTTCCCAGCGCTGAGTTACCTGCGTTTGAGTTTTCATTACCCAGCCATTACGCTCACTGCCCGCAGCCACCTCCGCTTATTGATTTGGGACCTGGGCCAGTTTCTAATTGTTTCCCTCAGATTGGGTTTGCTCCAGGTTGATGACTCCTGTCTAGTGATTTTTCTCCTCCGTACTGTCCCTTTCCACGCCCTCCCTCACTAATTTTTTGAGTAGCCTCAGAAGCCATGGGTTTGACCCATCAACTCCTTCCAGGGCCACAAGAACAATGGTGATTGTTTTTTTAATTACCTTGGAACTTTAGGGCACGTAAGAAAAAAAGAAAAGAAAAAGAAAAAAAGAAAAGAAAGAAAAGAAAAAAATTCTCAGAGGCTCTGGCTTCTTCCTCCACCCCTCTCCCTCCCAGAACATCTTTTTGTGTGTGAAGGTATTGTGGACATGATTCCTGTTATTTAACTGAGACTTCTCAAGGGGCCTGGCACGTTGACAGATTCCATATGTCACCTTGTATTTGAGAACTCTTAAGTACTTGTTTTTCAGTTTCCCAACAGCCACTCATTTCTCAGGATGGATTTGAAAGAATTTTTCCCTGCAGAGGGTGGGTAGGGGGTCCCCTGGTGTCCTGATCCTCTTTTTTCTGTCTGCCTTCACTCTTATTCATAGTGTTCCTTTGGCAAGGGAATGTATTTCATGTTTTCCTATTTTCCTCTTAACATTTATCAAAATACCATAGCAGTTGTATCATAAAGCAGCACAAAATTCAGAAAGTTCTTTATTTTTGTTTACTCTGCAACTGATATCAGGTATGTGGAAAAATATTTTTATGATAGAAGAAAAAGCTAATGATCACCTTAATTAAAAAACTAATAGATTAACTAGCATCAATAGATGGAGGAGCTTTGGTACCTTGTTATAAACAGTGTTCATTCTAAGCATGGACAGAACCGTATACAAGTGTATCTTGGAGATATCGTGGGCTCAGTTCTGGACCATCACGTAAAGCAAATATCACAATTAAGCAAGTCACACAATGTTTTCGTTTCCCACTGGATACAAAAGTTATGTTTACCCTATGCTATAGTCTATTAAGTGCGCAATAATAGCATTATGTCTAAAAAATGTACATACCTTAATTAGAAAATTCCTTATTGCTAAAAATTTCTAATCATCATCCGAGCCTTCACTGAGAATAATCTTTTTGCAATATTAACATCAAAGATCACTGATCACAGATCACCGTGACAAATATAACAATAATGAAAAAGTTTGAAATATTGCAAGAATTACCAAAACGTGACAAAGACCCAAAGTAAGCAAATGCTGTTGGAAAAATGGCACCGATAGACTAGCATTATGCAGGGTTGCCATAAGCCTTCCATTTGTGAAAAACCACAGTATCAGTGAAGCACAGTAAAACGAGGTATGCCCATCGTGCAGTGCAGTACTCAAAGGGTGGTTCTTCCAGTGGTGACAGCGTGTGACAGAATAATCACATAACTTGAGTAAGGATGTAGAAACTTGTGTGCAACCAAGCATAAATTTGTTGAATCTAATAACAACAAATTTGGGGTTTTAATTTGAGTGCCTTTATCTTTATTCACTTTTCTAGTAATTAATTTTTTGTGTGTTTGGTAAAAGTATTTATCTGTGGTGAATTGGGACACCCATCCACTCCCTCTACTATTCATTACAGTTTATCTGAAAAACACTGACACGTGTTTAGGTTAAAAACACAAGCCCAAGCATTGATCTTTCATTGCCCTTGGGTATGAGTCCTAGATATGCTATTTACTGGCTGTTTGCCTGGGCCGGTTACCAAGTTTCTCTAAGCCTGATACTCTTTATCCTGAAAATGTGGAAAAGATGGTACTATACTTACCTTGCAGGGTTTTTCTAGGATTAATTATGATGTTGTAGGTTAAGCTGTAGGGCAGCATTCAGCCAAATTTGGCAGCCCTGGGAAGAACTTCAGTGAGATGCTAATAAAACTCAATATATGTTTATCATGATTTCCTATGAAGTAGAATTTATATATGCCCTGTATCCTATCTGAGGGATATTAGGAAACAAAATATAGTAATATCCTGATTTAGGTTACACACATACAAAGTTCTCTGAGGACAAGGACTTGAAGGAAAACATTATATTTAGTCTCTTCTACATCCTCTTTGTTCCTCATTGGAGCAGCAGGAGTCTTTTTTGACACCACTTGTATATTACTCCTGGGTTTTACCTCTGATATTTTTTCTTCATTTTTGTCTCCTCTACTAAGCTCTTCTCAACGATTATACCCTGGCTGGTTTTCTCAATCTTATGTCTTCTGCTGGTGTAGGGAAATTACCAGAACTTCTAAAGAGAGAGCATCTTCATAGAGCAGATGTGTATTCTTAGTCATTATTATAGGCAGTGTAACTTTCACCCTGCCTCATGAATTTTGACTCTACTTGGGTAAAATGGTCACACACAACTCCTTGATAAGTGTTCTCAAATTGGCTTCCAGAACTTTGTACAGAAGGGTGCTAGGCTCCCCTCCCCCCACCACTTTGCATGTGTATATTTCTTAAAATTTGCATATTTGTTACTCATGCAACAAGTATCCATCAAAAACCTCTTGAGGGCCTGTCATTTGCCAACCCAGTGGCAAAAGTGATGGTATGTATAAGCTAACAATGATCCAGGAATTATAGGAAATAAAGATACCTGTGGAGCTAAAGTAGGGGATGCCGTGTAGGTATTTAGATGATCTCATTGTCTTCTACATTTTTATCGTAACCTCTCTATGTTGCTTTTTTTCATAGCCTCTGAAATGCATTTTTTTTTTTCACATTTTAAACTCTGAAGTTGGGATGTATCTCGTAATTGATGGTCACGTATCTTCACTCTAGGTAGGCAGCAGTTGGGACACAGTTGTTTTGGCCTGCACATGTGTGAACATTGAAAGGGTCAGCATCAGAACCCACAGAATGGATACTGATGGCTTGGAAGAAAATCCCAGAAATAATATTGGAGCATGCTTAGAAAAAATGCTGTTTACTTGATGACATAGAGGGTGGCAATATGCAGGCTGTAATGATCTCCCCAGTTTCCTGCAGCTGGAAGTAGAAGAGCCAGTCAGCCATAGCCTGACTACAAGTTTGTGCCTTCAGAAAAATTTATTATGGAAAATTTCAAATGTACACAAAAGTAGAACTAACAGCATAAGTGCCCATGTATGCATAACTAGCTTCAATAATTATTAAATTATTAACATTTTGCCAGTATTATTTCATCTATCCCCATTTTCTTTCTTTCTTTCCCTCCCTCCCTTCCTTCCTTCCTTTCTTTCTTTCTTATTCTTCCTTCCTTCCTTCCTTTCTTTCTTTCTTTCTTTCTTTCTTTCTTTCTTTCTTTCTTTCTTTCTTTCTTTCTTTCTCTTTCTTTCTTTCTCTTTCTTTCTTTCCTTGAGTATTTTATTTTTTACTGAATTGTAGTTGTTTTACAATGTTGTGTTAATTTCTGGTGTACAGCAAATGGATTTAGTTATACATATATGTGTATATTGTTTTTTGTATTCTTTTTCATTATAGGTTATTACAAGATATTGAATATAGTTCCCTGTGCTATTCAGTAAGACCTTGTTGTTTATCTGTTTTATCTAAAATAGTGTGTATCTGCTAATCCAAAACTCCTTATTTATCCCTTCCCTACCTTTTCCCCTTTGGGAACCATATGTTTGTTTTCTATGGTCTGTGAGTCTGTTTCTGTCCTGTAAATAAGTCCGTTTGTATCATATTTTAGATTCCACATATGTGTTATTGTATATTTGTCTCTCTGTCTTATTTCACTTAGTATGATAATCTCTAATTGCATCCATGTTGCTGCAAATGGCATTATTCCTTTTTTTTTAGTTATACAGTTGATGGTTAACTTTATTATTATTATTATTTAAGCTCTTTATTGGAATACAATTGCTTTACACTGTTGTGCCGGTTTTTGCTGTACAACAAAGTGAATCAGCTGTATTTACACATATATCCCTGTATCCCCTCACTCTCTCGGCTCCCTCCCACCCTCCTTGTCCTGGCCCTCTAAGTCATCACCCATCATCGAGTTGATCTCCCTGTGTTATGCAGCAGCTTTCCACTAGCTATCTATTTTAAATTTGCTAGTGTATATATGTCAGTGCTACTCTCTCACTTCATCCCAGCTTCCCTTTTGCCCCCCACCCCATGTCCTCAAGTCTGTTCTCTACATCTGCATCTTTATTCTTGCCCTGTCACTGGGTTGATCAGTACCATTTCTTTAGATTCCATACATATGAGTTTGCATACTATTTGTTTATCTCTTTCTGGCTTACTTTGCTCTATATGACAGACTCTGGTTCCATCCACCTCATTACAAATAACTCAATTTCATTCCTTTTTTATGGCTAATATTCCATTGTATATATGTACCATATCTTCTTTATCTATTCATTTAGGTTGCTTCCATGTCTTGGCTATTATAATGCTGCCATAAACATTGGGGTGCATGTATCTTTTCAAATTAGAAGTTTCTCCAGATATATATCCAGTGGGATTGCTGGGTCATATGGTAGTTCCATTTTTAGTTTTTGAGGAACCTCCATACTGTTCTCCATAGTGGCTGTACCAGTTTACATTCCCATTAGTAGTGTAGGAGGGTTCCCTTTTCTCCAAACCCTCTCCAGCAATTATTATTTTCAATGTAGACTTTTTAATGATAGGCATTCTGATTGATGTGAGGAGTTACCTCACTGTAATTTTGATTTGCATTTCTCTACTATTTAGAGATGTTGAGCATCTTTTCATGTGCCTATTGGCCATCTGTATATCTTCTTTGGAGAAATGTCTATTTAGGTCTTCTGCCCATTTTTTGATTGAAGTGTTTGTTTTTTGGTTATTGAGTTGTATGATTACTTGAGTATTTTAAAGTACACCTGGATGTCACATCATTCACCTGAAAATTCTTCATTGCATATCTCTTATTGATAAGGACATTCTTCCTTTACTTAAATACCATGCCATTATCACACAATGCAATTAACAGTAATTCCTTAATATGTCATTTTGTAGTTGGATTTCTTCAAGGAGAATCCAAATGAGACCCATACACTGTTTTGAGTTGTTATTTTGTTTAAGTCTCCTTTACTCTATAACAGTTCTTTTACCCTCTTCTCTCCATGTCTTTGATTTGTGGGAAAAACTGGATTGTTTGCTCTGTAGTATGAACTTGGTTGTGTGTATCCTTGTGGTAGTGTTTAACTTATCCCTCAATAGCTTGACATTTAGTCTAGAGTTTTGATTAGATTTTGTAATTTTTTTAGGCAGATATATTTCCTAGGTGGTGCTCTCTATGTCCTGTTGCATCACAGCGTGAAGCACATAATGATGAATTATCCTTCTCTTAGTGAAGCCAAGATTAATCAGTAGGTTCGGGTTGTCAGCCTGTTCTTCTGTTACTAAAATGGCTTTAATGTCCGCTGATGATAGTTGACTGTATCTGGACTTAGGCCTTGTTTCATTAGGGGTTGCAAAATGGCAGTTTTATAATTCTGTCATTCTTCCTACATTTATTACATGAAATTCTTCTGTAAAGACTTTTTCTCATCAATCATTTGACTACCCTGAAATACAATTCATATAGACAGGAAAATATTTCAATTTTCAGATTAATGAATTAATACCTAGTAACCTCCAATTATAACCAATTAGGATTTTAAAGTGTCTTATGAACTTTAAAAAACATTTTGTATGTTTCAATTCATCTCAATTATTAATCTTGTTGATGCTCAAATTTATCCATCTTAGGTCAGTAGGGACTCCTTCAAGTATCATTTCTGTTGATTTCAAGTGGCCTTTGTAGTGTTTTATTTTTAATTCTTTAAATTTTTATTGTATGAAATATTAAGTGTATATAAAATTAGACAAAATACTGGAATTAATCCCCATGTACCCATATCCTGTTTCAGAAGTAATCAATTCATGGCCAGTTTTATTTCTTTTATGCTCCAGCTCACCTCTCTCCTCCCATATTTCTTATGGCTTCATCCTTAAATATTTCCATTTAATCCCATTAGCTTTCAACTCCATCTTTCTACCACAAGAAGATGTCCCTGGTAGAAATACGCTTTTAATGACTTAGCTTACCACATTGATTAATTAGGGGGATACCAGCTGCTTTAGCACATAAACTTCAAAATATATTGTAATATGGCTTAAACAGAAAGGAAGTTTTTCATTCATATCATAAGTCTGGTATTGGTGCTTCTGGTGAAGAAGTTCTTCTGTTGGGGTGATTCAGGAATCTAGGCTTCTCCCATCTCGTGTTGCTGCCTCCCCCTAGGTCCATGATGCTATCTGCATCCAGCCAGTGGATGGGAAGAAAGAACAAGAAGTAACACCCATTTCTTAAACATCTGAGTCCAGAATTGGCACATATTCCATTGGCTAGAACTCAGTCACGTAGGCTGACAAACAGGTCTCATCAATGAGAATGAATGTCTGGAAAGAAAAATATATGAATTTTTGATGAATAGCTTTTAGTTTCTTCCATATTGCACTATACGTTGTGGAAATCCACAAATAATTCTGAAATTCTCACTTTTGTCATCATCTTTATAGTTACTTTTGTTATGTCTTTAAGGTATTGTTCTGGTTGATTACATGCGTTTTACTGGCTTAAAAGAGCCTAATGCTTTCCAAACAAGGACATTGAAGGAAATCGGTGATGACTGACTCTTGAATTGAGTGGTTTCTTTTTGTTTTCTTTTCTTTTTTAAAAAAATAGGATCATACCTTTCTATAAATTATAGGTGGGTGTTTCCATCTTTGTAAGGAGGGAAGAGTGGATACCAGCAATTGTGAGTTTGTCTGATTTCTGAAAAACAAGGAATTATATCAAGAACAAGAAGGGCTGATTAATATCCAAGCTTATGCACTGGTAGAAGAAGGGCCAACAGTATTGCTAATTGACAGATAAGTCAAGAGACCCAAGAACAATGGTGACTGCACAGACTTGATGTCCATCTCTTGGGAGGTGAAAATTCTGGATAGTCCTGTTAATTTTAGTATGAGGGTGTTGAGCTTGTTTTAGTAAATTCTAAACTGACTTGTGACATCCATTGCCCAGGATGCATACCAGGGCAGAGAGGGAAAGCCCGAGAGGAGAAGGGAAGGCAGGGACAGGCTGCCAAGGAGAGGAAGCCTTCTCTCTGAATTATATCACTGGTTTTTGTGTTCACTCCCTCCTCACTGGGTCACCAGATTGGGCCAGGCCACAGCTGATTACGGGCTCTCGGAGAAGCCGAGCTTTTCCTTCTAGGGAGAATGAAGTATAATTAGCTCCTACTGTGTTGTTGCCACCTGATTTTGGGGAAGATGACTGAATAGGGATGACTATTATGGAACAGATAGCAGATAGCCATATTTCATGTATAAACATTCAACAGATGGAACAAATACCACACACATCTGTACCACCCTTGGCCACTGGGCCACATGCAATCGACTTAATTCCAGGTACACCCCTTAATCTAATTCAAGATTAACAGTTAGAAAATTGCCTCTGTGTTGCTTCATCTCAAGCATGCCAAGATATTAACATTGCGGTGTCCAAAAAAAAAAAAAAAAAAGCAGTGACAATTTTCTCATTGATGTACTTTTTTAACAAAGTAGATAGTCTAACTTATTAAGAATATACCTTTCCCTATGGGACTCTGTAAAACTAGTATCATTTTGGATGGACAAATAAACTAGTGATCCATAAATTTAAACATTTTAACTAAATTGCTCTTTGTGCAAAATAAGGTTTTCACTGATCCTGTTGTTGCTCCAGAGCACTTCCAGTGCAACATTTAAAAAACAAAAAAAGACTAAGAAATCCTCTGGGTCCATGAAACTTGTTTAGGTAATGGGTTACTGTAGACTCTGGTAAAATCATTGTGCCTCTGAGTTTTGTGAGGGGATGAGGGTTTTTTATTGTAATTTGGCAAGCATTTTATGTCATACACAATAATCTAACTTTTACATTTTATTTCTTTTGAGGCAGTTTTAATCTAAAGTAGGAAACTACCTTTCCCATAGCATCACACTTTATAGACCTTCTTGCACTGATTCTTTTTTTTTTTATTTTTATTTTTATTTTTTTTTTTATTTTATTTTTTTGGGGGGTACACCAGGTTCAATCAACTGTTTTTATACACATATCCCCATATTCCCTCCCTTCCTTGACGCCCCCCCCTCGATTCCCCCCCACCCTCCCTGCCCCAGTCCTCTAAGGCATCTTCCATCCTCGAGTTGGACTCCCTTTGTTATACAACAACTTCCCACTGACTATTTTACAGTTGGTAGTATATATATGTCTGTACTACTCTCCCGCTTCTTCTCAGTTTCCCCTTCACCCCCCGCCCCCTCCCATACCTCGAGTTCTCCAGTCCATTCCCTGTATCTGCTTCCCTGTTCTTGTCACTGAGTTCATCAGTACCATTTTTAGATTCCGTATATGTGAGTTAGCATGCAATATTTGTCTTTCTCTTTCTGACTTACTTCACTCTGTATGACAGATTGTAGTTCTATCCACCTCATTACATATAGCTCCATCTCATCCCTTTTTATAGCTGAGTAATATTCCATTGTATATATATGCCACATCTTTTGTATCCATTCATTTGTTGATGGGCATTTAGGTTGCTTCCATGTCCTGGCTATTGTAAAGAGTGCTGCAATAAACATTATGGTACAAGTTTCTTTTGGGATTATGGTTTTCTTTGGGTATATGCCCAGGAGTGGGATTACTGGATCATATGGTAGTTCTATTTGTAGTTTTTTTAAGGAACCTCCAAATTGTTTTCCATAGTGGCTGTACCAACTTACAGTCCCACCAACAGTGCAGGAGAGTTCCCTTTTCTCCACACCCTCTCCAACATTTGTTGTTTCCAGATTTTGTGATGATGGCCATTCTGACTGGTGTGAGGTGATACCTCATTGTGGCTTTGACTTGCATTTCTCTGATGATGAGTGATGTTGAGCATCTTTTCATGTGTTTGTTGGCCATCTGTATGTCTTCTTTGGAGAAATGTCTATTTAGGTCTTCTGCCCATTTGTGGATTGGGTTATTTGCTTTTTTGGTATGAAGCTGCATGAGCTGCTTGTATATTTTGGAGGTTAATCCTTTGTCCGTTGTTTCATAGGCAATTATTTTTTTCCCATTCTGAAGGTTGCCTTTTAGTCTTGTTTATGGTTTCCTTTGCTGTGCAAAAGCTTTTAAGTTTCATGAGGTCCCATTCGTTTATTCTTGATTTTATTTCCATGATTCTAGGAGGTGGGTCAAAAAGGATGTTGCTTTGATGTATGTCAAAGAGTGTTCTGCCTATGTTTTCCTCTAGGAGTTTGATAGTGTCTGGCCTTATATGTAGGTCTTTAATCCATAGCATCACACTTTATAGACCTTCTTGCACTGATTCTTTATACTATAAACCTGGATGAAATACTGTCATCCAAAAAGGGCTTAATTTGGACATTCCAAGGAGAAAATGAGGTTCCAGTATACTCCTTTGAAGTTTGCAAGTGACTTTCCCCATCCAAAAAAACCTAAAGTATTGTTCACAAAAACCCCAGCCCACAAGAACTTATTTCACTCTTATGGCCCTTCCTCTGTACCATAAGTAATGCTACTTGGCTTATGAAGAAGAGCCTGGCTTTCCAAAGAACCTTCAATTTGGTAATAATATTCTCATCTAAGTGCTCCAATAGCCTACAGTCAGAAACCCCTCACAACATATTTTAGAGAGGCTGGGTACAAGGGAGCAAAATACAATAAAAACAACTGTGAGACAAATTTAAGACGATTAGTTTCCATGTTTAGGTAGGTCTCCTGTTAAGGACTTCAAGTGTAATCTTTCCCTAAAATGTTGGAAATTGTGGTGTTTCTTGCCAGCTACAAGTATAGACTTTGTAAAACAGCAGTGCTAGCAGGAGCAAAGCCGGGTGTTTGATCTGTGCTAGATACCACTCTGACTGTTTCATGATTACCTCAGTGTTTTAGAATTGCAGCCCCATATCTACAGCCTTTATGATTTTTGTCATTTCCTCGTCTTTTCTTATATTTAATTTTTTAACTTAACCCCTTTAAAGTTATTATGAACAATTTGTAAGTACACAGAAATAGAATAGTGTAGTGAATTTCCATATACCCAGCGCATGGACAAGACAGGCTTCCTGGGCATCCAACCTGTGAAGCCATTCAGAGGCCATTGTTTGTTAGGGCCCCATGTTTGGTTTAAAACTCTACTGTCACGGTTTTGAAATTCTTAATAATTTATGAGTGGGGGCCCTGGATTTTTATTTTGCATTGAGCTCTGCTAATTATGCAGTCTGTCCTATACCTAAAGTCAGTAATTATCAAGATTTCTGCTCCATTTTCTTCATCTATTCTCCTATCATTTTTCCTCCCCTACCCCTTTCTTTATCTTGCTTGCTCTCTTTTATTCTGAAATATTTTAAAGCAAATCCAAAACATCACTTCACTTTACTCTGATGTGCTTCAGAGTGCAGCTCTGAAAAACATGGACATTTTTGTACTTAACCACAATGCCATTATCACCTCTAGCAAAATAAACAGTGATTGGTATTACATAATCCTGCTTCACAAATGTCCTCAACTGACTTGAAAATGTCATTTACTGCTTTTCTATTAATTTTTTTCTTTTTATCAAATCCAAAGTCTGTATATTACATGGCATATGTCCCTTAAGTCTCTCCTAATCTAGAGAAGTCCTGCCTCTATTCCTGCCAGAGCCCTGTTACAGAAACAGGGTGCCTTGTCCTACAGAAGGTCTCACACGTTGGTTTCTTGTGGTGTTTTCTAACTTGTCCCTCTATCCCTCTTCTTATACTGAAGTTATCTCTAGACTTAATGTAAGTGTTCTTGGCAGAAATTCTTCATTGATGGTAATCGTGCTTCCTACTGCTTTATCAGGAGGCATCCACAGTTTGGAACCACTTTTAGTGACGCTAAGATTCATAAATGGGTTTGGCAGATGACAGCCTTACCATTTCAGAGTAAAGTTTCCCATTAATTTTTCACACAGTGATCACTTCTATTGATGGATGTTATCTGAAGCAATTATTTCATTACGTGATTACACAAATCATGATTTTCTAATGCTCTTATTTCTTTATATTTATTAACTAGACTTTTTCAGTGAAGTACTTTCCCTCATAAAATAGGACTATTTGGAGCCCAATTTTTTTTTTCTTAACTTAGTTTTGTCCTAAGCAATTATATTAGCTTCATGTGCTAGTTATTTATTTTTTGTAATATGCTTAGAATCAAACACACAATTATTAAAATAAAAAGAAAGCCACTCATCTACCATGTAATATTGTCTGTTACATTCCTAGCAGTATATGTCTTAGATTTTGCAAAACACTGTTATTTCCCCTGCTTTGCAAATGAGGAAATCAAGGCATTGTGAGGCCAAGCAACATTCCCTGGGTGGATCTTGGACTAGAACCCCATGCTCTCATACCAGAGCCAAGCTATAGCTGCTCCACTGTCATAGCACTATTCTTGGTAGCCAAAGTGTTGCATGTAAAAATGGCAGCCTGACGTTTGAGATGGAACCAAGAAAATGATTTTATAATGGTAAGCCAGTGAGAAAGCCCAAAACTCTCAGGTAATTGATCTGCGTTCTCACTTTCAGCTGGTGCTGCCTCCACGGCCACTGTGATTTATTGCTCCTACAGGTTTAAATCAATAATCTGAGTATATTAGAGCCTAGATTGACCTAATAAACTTCTCAAACTTTCCCAACATAATGCTTTTGTAGCTTTTGGATGAAATACTTTAAAAAAAGTGTTTTTGTCTTTTCACTTTTATTCTTAGTAATTTAAAACATCTTTGTAAAACAACAAATGGAAACCACAATTGTGGTTTTTTAGAAAGGAAAGGCTATTGCACAAACCAGTCTAGTCCAGGTAGAAGGCTAAGTTTTCTTCAGGCAAATTATTGCCCAGACCTTTGAATTATAAGAGGAACTTTTGAAGTGCTCTTGAGGAATGCCTATACCACAATCCAAATATTTAGTTGTGGAGCTTAGATGCAAAAATTTTGAGCCTCGTACGTGACCATTTCTTTTGATGTGCCTTTTCGAGGGAGACCTTGGAGGGATTTTGTGTGTTGGAACATATATGTTAAACATTATCAAAGAGCCAAAGGAGTGAGGTAGAGGAATAGCTGGAGCAAACGCAGAACCTACCTTGCAAATCTAATTTTTTTCTGGGGAAATATCAAACCACCACTGTCTGACAGTGGTGATCTCTTTTTTGGTTAAAATTGAGAAATAAAATAGAAACGTTAGTTATTTTATATCATTCGTGCTATTTTAAGCTTTTAGGGATAATTTAGTCTAATCTTTTCAATTTGTATGTGAGAAAACTGAAGTCCAGCTACTTTAAATAATTTCTCCTGAGATTAACCAATGATTAGTTGCAGACCTAGAGTTAGAGGTTTCCTCAGCTTTCCTGACTGACACACTAAGATACTGTTTCAACTAAAGTATTTGATTGCAAACAGCAGAAACATTCTAACTTGAGCAGAAGTATAATTTATATAGGGTAGATTTGGGGTAGCTTACAAAGTCTTATGTCAATTTTACTATATATATATATTTTTTTTTTGGCGAGGAGGTGAGGAGTAGAAATGGTTAAGTGAGGAAAAGTGTATTTTTAAATTTTAAAATCACAGTTGTCATGGACAGAATGCAAACAATATTTTTTTTGTTTGTTTTAAATTTTTCTTTTCTCCCTTCCTTCCTTCCTTCCTTCCTTCCTTCCTTCCTTCCTTCCTTCCTTCGTTCCTTCCTTCCTTCCTTCCTTCCCTGCCTTGGGTCTTTGTTGCTGCATGCAGGCTTCTAGTTGCCGCTAGCGGGGGTTACTCTTCGTTTCTGTGCTCAGGCTTCTCACTGTGGTGGCTTCTCTTGTTGTGGAGCAGGGACTCTAGGTACACAGGCTTTAGTAGTTGTGGCACGAGGGCTTCAGTAGTTGTGGCTCACGGGCTCTAGAGCACAGGCTCAGCAGTTGTGACGCACAGGCTTAGTTGTTCCACGGCATGTGGGATCTTCCCAGAGCAGGGATCGAACCTGTGTCCCCTGAATTGGCAGGCGGATTCTTAACCAGTGCACCACCAAGGAAGTCCCAAGAATACATTGTTTTAAAAATTGTATTGAGAGGCCTATTTACCCTTTTGTTCACTTCAGTGTCTTAATGTGTCTGGTCTCTGGAATAGGTTTTTCTTTGCTCTTTCTTGTTTTGCTGTACCAAAAAGCAGGTGAAATCAGGAGGGTACTACAAATCTTGGTGTGGCTCCTGTGGTTGGGTGAGGGAAGCAAAAGAGGCTCAGGTGCTCTGGCCTCAGGGTGGAGTATTTAAAACTTACCGTGTACATTTGCCTGTGAAGAGCCACCTTCTGCTAGTATGTCTCCCGTTCCTTTTTTTCTCTAAAATGATCTCTGAATCCTTCTCATCCACAGAAGCCCCCTTCAGGTTTTCTATTCAGGTGGAAAGTCTCCTGGCTCCAAGAGGGAGCCATAAGGAGGTCAAAATTGAAAATGTAACCCTCATGTGGACAAGGTACGGTAGCGTGTAAACTGCTGTATTTCGAACAGTTGGAACAGCCCTTGACCATAGGGGGTCCCCAGTAGGTACTTATTTAATGAATGAAATAATAAAACAGCTCCACTTCTGGACTCCATAACTCAAAGTGGTAATAATTTAGTTGCTAAAATCTCCTTTTATGTTGCTCAAAAATGTTATGCCCAGATGCATAAAAATGATGCTCCTGGATCCACTCACTTGTCATGAGCGTCTGAACAGCTAGTTCCCAATGACCTGGCATGCTTTGATTTATTGTTCATTTGATTTAATTTACTGAAGGTGACCTTACTCTATTTTTCTGCCAGAACTCGGGCTGGATCACGGTTGTTGGTGATCCCCAGGGAATAAATAGCAAGCAATGACTCTCAGTCATATTAGGCCTGCCTTTCAGTATAACTTTCATGTAGTGAAACTAGGCCTTGAGGCTGATGATGGCATTTTGTAGACAGGCTACAGTGACTTCTAGTTCTTAGAACTGTAGCTGGAGTTACCTTTAAGATAACAACATTCTCAGTTGTGGGTAGAATGTGTCATTGTTTCTGGGAAATCTGGAAAAAAATAACTTAAAAAGAACCCTATGCCTTGATTTCCAAAGCTTTGGCATTTAACTGGCATGGGGTCAGGGTGGAAAAAATAGTTTGGAATCATTGACCAGATTTCTGTATCTTCAAGAAATATATGTAAATTGGTAATAAAATAATCAACAGATTTTGAGGATGCGACAGGCAGAATTCCACCTTTTAGGCAGTTGGGTGAGTCTGATTTGCATTCCTCAAAACTGTTCATAACAAGTGTGGCTCCAGATTCTGGGTGGCAACCTGTAAGACCTTCTGACTGCATATTAATTGAGCCTCTGAAAAAGTGTCTGAATTTCACAGTGATAAATTTTAATGACTTCTGTGTGTGTATCATTAGCAAACTTCTGGTAGTTACCAAAACATGTAAACAAAGTCATTTTGCCGGGTGCAGACAATGTCTTTCTACATCTGAATATGACCTTGAATTAAAACAAACAAGTAACTTTTGCTTACACTCCTTTTCTGCTGAACTAGAATAACTTTCAGATGGTGTTGAAGCATGTCACTCCTTGGCTCAAAACCTTGCAAGGGCTGCTCATTTCACTCCAAGTAAAAGCCAAGTCCTTTACAATGGACAAGGAAGCCCTTCTCCCTACCAGGAATCCTTACCCTCTCTGCTCTCCTACCCTTTTATTCACCCTTCCTTCTCACTCTCCTCCAACCCACATGGGCTCCTTTGCTGTTCCTCAAACACCTGCCATAGGGCCTTTGGACAGATTTTCCCTTTTTCTGGAATACTCCCCTGCTGGCTAACAACTCACCTCTCCTTTAATGTGACCTTTTCATTGAAACCAACTAGACTGGCCATATTTAAAATTCTAACTGTCCCTCTTCCTGATCCCTCTAAGTCTGTTCTAGTTTTTTTTGTTTGCTTGTTTCTTTTGTTTGGTTTTTCTTTTTTTTTTTAAATGTTGTTTTTTGGTTTTTGGTTTTGCCACATTGCATACTTGTGGGATCCCAGTTCCCTGCCCAGGGATTGATCCTGGGCTATGGCTGTGAAAGCCCGGAATACTAACCACTAGGCCATGAGGGAACTCCCAAGGCTGCTCTGTTTTTAATTTTTTCCTTTATCATTTAACCTTCCAACATACCTTTAATTTAGTCACTTATGTTGTTTATTGTTTATTTGCTGCCTCCCTGCCACTAGAACCTAAGCTTCATGAGCATAAGGATCTTTCTTTTCTTTCTTCAGTGGTGTGTCCCAAGTGTCTAAATCAGTTCTATCAATAGAAGCCTCTGTGATGATGGAAGCATATCTGGTAGATACTAGCCACCCGTGCAAAATGAACACTTAAATTGTGGTTAGTGCCAATGAACCCCTGAAATTAGATTAAATTTTAATTAATTGAAATTTAAATAGCCATGTGTGGCTAGCGGCTACCTATCATATTAGATAGGTACAGATCTTGAAAGTTTATTTAATGAATGAATGAATGAATGAATGAATGTCTAGCTCTCTAAACCAGTGCTTCTTAAACTTCATTGTGCAAAGAGATCACCCGGATTCCTGGGGATATTGTTAAAAGTGCAGATTCTGATTCAGGAGATCTAGTGTGGGGCCCAAGATTTTGTGTTTCTAAGAAGGTCCCAGCTGATATCTTCTAGTACTTTAAGTAGCTAGAATCTGGAAGACTAATGCTACCTTGCTTTTAGTTTGTGTGTTTACTGAGGCCAGGTGGTTCTTAATTTCCTGGATAGGAGAGGTTACTAAAAATTACCCGTTAGATCCAAATAACAGCCTACAAGCCCAAAAGCCTACACAAAGAGAGTGATTTATTCCCTTCTCCATGATAAGAAGATGATTCTCCTTGTCCCTTTTCTCTCTAATTTGGTTGAAGTCAGTTGTGGTTAATTTAGAGAAAAAAAATTTTTGCTTCATTTCTGGTTGCTTCTATGCCAGTTTGCAGCTGCCTAATGTGCCCACTTGACTTGCAGTCCATTTTTCCAGGCCACTGAGGATGTGTGCTATTTACCCTTTACAAAAAATTTTCGAGTGGTGCTATACTATTCAGTCCTACATTCTTCTATTATCTGATAGTTGGCTAAATCAAACTCCCACAGGAAAAAAAAAACTCATCAATCTTTTCCATTGTTACAATCACATTGTTGATCTACAGAATAAACATCACCTAGTTATTCCCTCAGGGAGGAGTTTAAATCTTGTTCATACTGCTTACATTGCCTCAAATATGTGGTAGTTTTTCTTAGTTATCATGTATTCTTTTCCAGGTAGATTTCCATCAGAGCAGTAAATCTTGGTGCAGATCAATTTTAGGTGTTGTTAGTAGTTAACAACAATTAAGGCACTGATGAATATATGTCATATCACCTGATTTATCATCCCCTATAGGCTCTTCACAAATATATCAGAGGCACAATTCACACTACCTGTCAGGAGAAAAAGGATAAGATCTTCTTAAAAACTCAACTTTCTTTTGTTTTTCTCAAAAGAGAATGAGGAATGGCTGTGTATCTAAACTCTTCTGGCTGAGTGCTGGTCTAGTCTTCTAGCCGTATCTGCTGTGGCAGTGCCTGGTTTGGGGCTGCAGGAATGTTCTGGTACCTCAGGGCTACTAACTGCTTCCCAACATGCCATTTGTGTGTTTTGTTTTTTTTTTAAAGAATTTTTTTAATATAAATTTTATTTATTTATTTATTTATTTATTTATTTATTTAATTTATTGGCTGCGTTGGGTCTTCGTTGCTGCACATGGGCTTTCTCTAGTTGCTGCAGGCGGGGGCTACTCTTCATTGTGGTGCGCAGGCTCCTCATTGTAGTGGCTTCTCTTGTTGTGGAGCACAGGTCCTAGGTGCATGGGCTTCAGTAGTTGTGGCACATGGGCTCAATAGTTGTGGCTCACGGGCTCTAGAGCGTAGGCTCAATAGTTGTGGTGCACAGGCTTAGTTGCTCTGTGGCATGTGGGATCTTCCCAGAGCAGGGCTCGAACCCGTGTCCCCTGCATTGGCAGGCGGATTCTTAACCACTGCGCCACTTAGGAAGTCCTCGTTTGTGTTTTTTGCTCATTCTCTTTCCTCTGCTTACAATGCTCTCCCTGATTCCTGCAGCCTCCCCAACCCCTGAAGACAACCTTTTCAACACTTGAGGCTGACAACAGTAATCACAGCAGTAGTCACAGTTGTTGGCCACTTGTGCATACCAGGCACTGTACTAAGTACTTTATATATGTCATATCATTTGATTCTCACTATGATGCTCTGAGCCAGGAGTTACCATCCTCCTTTTGCAGATAAAGAAACAGAGGCTTAGAGAGGCCATGTAATTTGCCCAAGTTTATGTAGTAAGTGGGGGAGCCTGGGTTTGAGCCCAGGCTCTCTGATTCTAGAATCCTTCCTTCTAACTGTTAGGCTCTACGGCTCAGATTTTTCCTTCTCCCTGGGACTTTCCCCCTTTCTCTTGTTTGCTTTGAGGCAGATGACACAGTTGCCATTAACCAGGACCTGGGGTCCAAACTCATGGCTCTCTCCTTAGTCTTCTCCTAGCACTTTGTACCTACCCATGCCGTTTCTCCTGTGTTATAGGATAATGCGGTTTTTCTCTCTGCTCAACTGTCTTGGAGGCAGGGAGAGGCATATTTTATTTACCTTTGTATCCCCAGTGTTTTCATGAGTTATAGAAAGCTATTGTGACTTCACCAAATTTGGGTTTCTAGATAGTAAATTTTAATAATGGCGGAACTTGAAGCTATATGCTCGCTTTATCACCACCATGCAGGAGGGGAATACTCAGTGTACTGTATTAAATATAATAATCCAACTGGGTAGACTCAACCAAAGCTAAAACCTTTTAAACCCCACCTTGAGTGCTTTGAAGATGAGCCTGGGGCTCTGCTGAGAGCTTATAGTTTCCTTGTAGGTTAAAACAATGGTTAGTGTAGTGGTGTGCTGGTAAGTTTTTAACCACTGGCTCTCCAGGAAAAAAATGTGTGTGTGTGCACATATGTGCATTTATTATAAATCTTACTGATATACGGGATATGTAGCCTATAATTTGTAAATAGTAATGAAATAATCACTACTCTTTATTGTAAGTTCTAGAAGCCAATAGATTCTCCTATAATGCTGTTGTTGATTTTGTCAAACTCTTGTGTCCATAGCCAGTCTTATGTTTGCAATTGATGAACAAGTGTACCTCTGTCAAAAATATTGTATAAGTTTTAAATGCTGGAAGAATATGTCAATAATTTTTTTTGTTCCACTCAGAGTATAACAGCTACGAATGTGGTACACTTTAATATGCATGTTCTCCAATTCCCTCAAATGAACAATATCGTCCTTTTTTTTTAATTGAAGTGTAGTTGATTTACAATGTTGTGTTAGTTTCAGATGTACAGCAAAGTGATTCAGTTTTATATACATATACCCATATATACATGTATATACACACACATATATATCTGTTCTTTTTCAGATTCTTTTCCCTTATAGGTTATTACAAATATTGAGTATAGTTCCCTGTGTTGTATGGTAGGTCCTTGTTGTTTATTTTATTTTATTTTATTATTTTATTTTATTTTATTTTATTTATTTTTAAAGCTCTTTATTGGAATATAATTGCTTTACACTGCTGTGCCAATTTTTGAGGTACACCAAAGTGAATCAGCTGTATTTATACACATATCCCCACCCGCCCGTGGCTCCCTCCCACCCTCCCTATCCTGGCTCTCTAAGTCATCACCCATCATGGAGTTTACCTCCTTATGTTATGCAGGAACTTCCCGCGAGCTATCTATTTTACATTTGGTGGTGTATATATGTCAATGCTACTCTCTCACTTCGTCCCAGCTTCCCTTTTGCCCCCCTCCCCCCACCATGTCCTCAAGTCCGTTCTCTACATCTGCATCTTTATTCTTGGCCTGTCACTGGGTTCATCAGTACCATTTTTTTAGATTCCATATATATGAGTTAGCATACGGTATTTGTTTTTCTTTTTCTGGCTTACTTCGCTCTATATGACAGACTCTAGGTCCAGGGTCATCTTTTTGATAACTGCAATCTTTGGCTATTTGGAAGATAAGACTTAGGGGCTGGAACAGCAGAAACAGAAGCTACATATAATTACCACATCTTTTCCTATTTATTGCAGTCTTTTCCCACAGAAGATAGTCAGCAGATATATTAAGGAGCACCACATGAGTAATTTGAGCTTCTGCAATTTCTGTTTCTTACTTTTCTCCATGCTTTGGTAGATGGCAAGTAGGAGAGCCAGCATTTGGATGTTCCATAAATGTATTATCTACTTCCTGAATAATTTCATATTTGATCTAACATTGAGAACATTTGCCATATTTCTTGATCTGTAAATCTGAATTTTTCTGAATACTGTTTGTTAGTGCTTTCGTTGATAAGAAAGGAAGGTAATATTTTCATGCACAAAGTACTTACCTGTTCAAAAGGGAAAAGCAAACCAAAACTCATACCTGGGTTCAGGCTAGATTTTCACATACCTAGCCCTTTGGAGACATTGCCCGTGAAGAACAAAATCATATGGAGTGACATTTGGTCACCGACCTAACTAAGAGTACTTCTGGGGCCTTTAATCTACTGCAGCAACAATCATGTTTGACCAAAGCCAGTGAAACGTTTCCCCTTTTATATTCAGTTATGTGACCAGTGAAATCATTTAATAAGCTTTGTCTTGCAGCTTATGATATATAAGTCCTGCGTGGTTTGGCCTAATAAATCCTTATCCTTGTCATATTCTTCAGATGTCTAACAGGTCATATTACTCTGAAAGAAATGTCGTCTTTTAAATTTTATCTGTAAGATTATGTTGGTTGTTTTCCTGTTTAGAAAGACCAGGCTGTATAGAGATGGAAAAATGAGGTCTAACTGGGAAGTGGAGGGTGGAGAGAAGGTAGAATAAGGGATATTTTGTACTGACAATTGCTAAATATAGGCAAGGTAATGTTTAAAACATTACAGCTTTTATAAACACTGTCTTGGAAACAATGTCCTATGGTTAGGGCTCAAAGAAGAAAAACTGTCTCTTGTACGTGAATCAGACTTGCTCTGTAAAGATTGTTTCCTGAGAAACTGTAGTAGTTATTAACAGAAGCAATGTCTAGTGTATTTATTTTATAGCATATTGTTAATAGCAATGATAGTATTTCATTTTAAAAATCATGAAAATTGTTCTCTTTTGAAATATTTTGATAGCTTGGTTTAAATTACAGTTTTGTTACAGTATATATTTCGTTGGCATTGTTAGACTGTTACAGCTTTACGTACTTAGTGATAACTAGCTTCTTAATGATCCATTTTTCTTTTTTTATCCATACTTTGTTCCATACATGCAACCATAAACCTATAATTATACATATTTTTTTTCCTTAAAAAGAAAAAGAAAAGTGAGAAAGAAGCTTTTCCCTCCAGAAATAAGACTCAGTTTTACCAGATAATTTAAAGTTTAGGAGAAGCCTTAGCTGGACCTCTTTCAAAACCTAGGGTATTCATTTTCAAGTGCTGAGTGGAATAAAGTTAGTATTTAGAGTTTGCTTTTCTATTGTTTGATTAGGTTTTCTTTTAAGGGAAACAGGGTTGAATTTCTTATGAAAATGCTAAGTATTATATATTTTTGTAAAAGTGAGTCCTTTAGAGTTTAGCATTCTCCCTGCTTTTTCTTCCTTAGAGATTTATGACCTTCTCTGTGTAGGTCATGTGCAAAGACACTTGTCGATGACAAGACTATAACCCTCGTGAGCAGCAGTATCTCTTCTATTCTGTTTGGATCATAAATTTCATTTTATAATATATGTCATATTGTCCCATTATTTTCCCAATTTATGATTGGCTTTTATAATACTGTCCAAGATGAACATCATATGAATAATGAAGATGTTATCTTAGACATTCCTTTTCCTCTGGTGCCTGGAGACTAGGTAGTCTCACTTGAATAGAACAAGAAAGGGCAGTGTTTCTCTGAGAGTATTGAGTAGGAACGTGAAAGGTGTCAATGGGAGCCAGTACCCAGATAATGTTTAAAGCTATAGAGCAAAGAATTTCCTTTTACATTAAAATACCAAGGCATGAAGACAGTTAGATGTGCTACATAGCATCACACTATGCAGAGTATGACTGTGAAAGAGCCTACAAGTCACTAAATTTTTGGAGTCTCATTAGATGCTGCTAAAACAGCAGTTTCTGTTCCCGTATATGGTACTTTATTAGACCCCCTAGTCAGTATGTTGAAGAGACTCAAAAATGTAATTATTGATAGGTCTTATTTTCAAACTGTACTATTGGTCTATCCATTCTTCCTCCCTCCCACCTCCTGCATGCTCCTACCAGACGTAGAATAGTACCTTATAACATTTGAAGGAATAAAAAAGAAAATAACAGGACTGAACCATTTTATGTTGGGGACTTACCAAAATAGTTTTAAATCCGATTAATAAAGAAAAATTCTTTATAACCAATCTCAACTGTTCAAACTAATCACAAATATATCTTATGTTGCATATAATATAAAGGCAATACATACATAAAGTTAATTAAGAGGTAGATAAGGGTGTATTGTAGCTGGTACATCAGATATTTAAATGTAAAAAATAAACACACAGGTCCCTTCTAAGGAAGGTTCCTCCTGAGGAATGCCAGTACAGCCTAATTTTTCTACTATGTAAAATCAGGAAAACCAGACTTCAAATCAGAAATTGTCACTTAATTTAATTGTTCATGCTTTATTTATTCCATTACTGTGAGGATGACTGCTGGTCTGCCTAATTCAGAATCTCAGTGCTACTCTGTCCAGTTTATTATCTTTAAGGTTTATCAGCTGTGTGATTGAGCTGAACTATTTGTGTTTTACTGAAGATAGACACATTGAAAGGGAATGAGGACCCCGGGGACAATGGAAATAGTTACAACAGAGGTTTAAATGAGAACACATATTTGTTCCGTCATGCGTGAGAGAAGGACCAAAAAAAAAAAAAAAAGTTTAATATGTGATTAAATTAGACACTGTGATTTATATATATATATATTTAGTTTTTGCTCACTTGGCTTGGTAGCAAAGGGAAGAATACAGGAATGATTCATTTTACCTTATTTCAGTAGCCTTAAAAATTTTTGCTTTGAACTGCCGTTGCTAGAATGAGGTATGAGGTTGATAGTCTGTCTCTTACGGATATCTGACTGACCAACAATCTCATGGGCCTTCACAGTCAAATCCCCTTTGTGGTTAAACTTAGGAAACTCAGAATTAAATAACTCTTTAGAGAAACTGATAATCTGACATTTACTTCTTCAAACTGAGGTAAGTGATAAACGTACATGATGTTTTAATTATTTAAGAGCTAGTTGGTTTACCATTTGCTCACAAGTAAAGGTTCTAGAATTGTCCTGCATCTTTTCTAAATTGGAAGAAAAAATATCCAAGCCTTTCTTTCCATGATTAGTCACTTGTATACTAGTGCTGTATTGATTAGGGCCCCTTTTGGAGTCAGAGAGACAAATGTGCATTAAAGTTCTGGTTCTATCACTTACTAGCTGGGAGGACTTTGGGAAAATTCCTTACCCTTTCTCAGCCTCAGTTTCAGTCTGTACAATGAAGGTGATAAAAGTGCTTACCAAAAGGATTGTTATGAAAATTAATTTAGGTTATGCCTCTATACTGCCTGACACGTAGTGATTAATAAATAATTGCTGTTATTTTTATTATTGTTATTGATTTGTGTTAGCATTCTAGTCCTCCCCTTGAATTCCAGTAGAGCTGTTGCTGTTGGCTCCTCCCATATCTTCTTTTTCCCTTTTTGGTAGACTGCCCAACTTTGAATGTGCTTTGTTACCACCCTTCTCAATGCTTTGTGGCAGATCTTTTTTTTTTTTTTTTTTTTTAAGTCACTTCTGCCTGAGGCAGGTGTTGCTTTTCAGTATCAGCTGATTAGTCTTGCGACTCAGAGATATGGTGGAATAAATCAATGCCTTTGTAGATGATGCCGCTCCTTTACAAATTTCTTCACAATATTATTTTAGCAAATCATTCATTTGTTCATTTACTCATTCATTTGATTATTTCGTGGAATTCTGTGGAGCATATCAGATACCAAAGTGACAAATGTATCTTGGACCCTGTCTTCAGGGAATCTTATGTGAGCCCAGATGTGTCCCTGATCATGGGACATGGGAGTTCAAACTGTACAAGTGATACATCTGATTCAGAGAAAAGGAAAAAACAAAACTGTCATGGGAAATAAAGGCCTAATTTTTTCAAAACGTGTTGCCAGCCTTCATTGTTTTTGCATGTGTCCAGAAGTTCCCTGATGAAACTCCATAACTGTTTTTATGAGCTCAGCTCACCTTCCAATTAAACTTGTTTTCCTTCCACTAACATTCAAAATAAGTAAATCACACACACACATTATTATTTTCAGTTGTTCCCATTGCTCGTCTTGCCATAGGGCTGTTTTGTGGTATCTTGCCCTTGCGTGTGTACAGGTCAGCTTTTGTAGAAAAACCTGGGCGTCTACACCCCATTGTGATATGTTTCTGTATTCCTATCAATGTGCAGCTCTTGCTTATAAATTGCCTCTATGCTTCATAGGAGTTTTCCCTTAGGTTGTGCACACACATAGGTAATTCACATACAGAGTGCTCCTTTGGGAGCTCAGTGTTTACCCTACATTTGCCCCGAAAAGCCAGGTACTCATTTCATTGGTGATGGAGCCATGCAACTGAGGTTTCTCCTGCACTCTGATGCTGTGAATCAGATTTCACAGAGAAAGAAACGTGGAACAGACACAAAGTCTGGCTTCCATATACCTGGACGGCTGTAGACTCTTATCCATACATGGCCCGTTATCAGTAAGTAACTTTTAGGAAATTAGGCAACATAAGTTTATTTTTGTTTAAGCAAATAACTCCTAAATGGTAAGTTCCCAAATCCCCTGTGTCTTTTCAACGATGCTTATACTGAAATGAGCATTTTTTTGTCCTACTCTGTTCCTCTGCTCCACTCTCTTATTTTACTGTTTTGGCAATTTGGTACTCATTTTTGCTGTTTCCTGTTTTCCACCCTAGGGATGAATGCTTTATTACTTTTTAAAATCTTTGTTCCATTAATTACCGGATTTTCATTAATCATTCATCACCTTCCCTTTTCCTCCACTTCTCATCCCTCTGTCTTTATTCTACCCACCTGCTCCTGTCTTAAATCATGGTTAATGTGATAAGAGGCCCTGCCTAGGAAATAAGGTGGCTGATGAGCTTTCAGAGAATTTCTTAAATGCATTTACAACTTTTTTGAGAGCACATCCTCTTTGGGCGTCCTTCCTTTTGTTTGGAAGAGGCCTGTATACATGGCACATATGTTCACAGAGGCCTTTGAGATTAGACAATTGAAGGAGCAGTCTCAAAACAGCTATGTCTTTGGACAGCTTAGCAAATAGTCTTCAACACTTATTAGACTGACAACATTTTTTAAAAAGAAAGAAAGAAAGAAAGAAAGCCCCTTTGAAGATCCATATTGTTTCTCTGTGCTTTGACCACTGCCAGTCCTTGGAAAGTTCTGTCTTTTTGTTCTGCTTTTCATACCACTTGACCCTCAGGTAAACAAGTAAACGTTTGCCAGTAGTTTCTATGCTTCCCAACTCAAACCCAGAGGCCTAAAGTCACTATACTGAAGTAGAATACAAAGGAGAGAGAGACAGAGAGAATGAGGGAGAGACTGAATCCCATTCCTCTCTGTCTTTCACCTGCTTTCTTATTCTAGCAACCAGGAGTAGAACCATTGCACTGTATCAAACTGAAAGCACAAAATTGTTAATCTGAACTAAGTTCCAGAGTGCTGGTTTGCTTTAAAGCAAACAAACAGAAAGCCATAGTGACATTCCTGAAGGCATGCCTCCAAGTTCTTAATGTAATTACTTCTTGGTTCCTGAGATGTAATTAATTAGATAAAAAGAGATCAAGCGTAATCCAAAAGGATATAAGAGATTTTCTAAATAAGAGTGACTCTGGGCTTCAGAGCCATGACAAGAATCACTAGATCCAGGGACACAAACATCTCCACCAGCCCATCATTAAGGCTGGAAAAGCTCCTGAAATCAGGAACCTCTGAACTGTACATAGAGTAAGGTGAGTTGGGAGGATAAAAAAGGAATTTTTTTTTTCAAATCTGTGGGATGTTTTCTTAATTTATTTTCAGCGTAGTCATTCTTTACTTGGGATTTCTGCTTTAACTGACATCAAGGCTGTTTTGAAAAATTTTCACTTTCTTGTTCAAATACTTAGTCTGACATACTTTGTCTGTTGTTACTGCTAATAAATTTCACTCTGACAGGCGACCACCAAGTCAGGCCCCATTTTGTCTGGGAGCTCCTTTGATTTAGAAAAAGTACCTTATCTGGCAACCTCTTTTTTTGCACCTCCTTTTTACAAATATTCTTTAACAGGCTTCAAGATGAGGTAAAAAGGGGTCTTTAAAATTCCTCATAATTTTTTTTTTAAGCTGGGAGAGTTGTGGAATCATGAAAGCATAGAACTACAGAGTATTGCAGCTCTTGAACCTCCTAGCTCTTTTATCCCCTTCTCCTAGGCACACACTTCATCCTCCTCTAGGCTACGAGGAGTAAAGAGTAATGCTCGCCAGGAACAAAGCACATAGGAGCAGAGAAACAAATGAATATCAGTGTTTTCTAGGCATAGCTAAAGAACATGGAATCTCGTTGCTGGAAGACACCTGAAAATTATACCTTGTGATGGCAGCCTTTTGTTCACTTTGAAGGAAAGAACACAAATCCCTGTAGCAGGAGTTCTAGAATCTGGTCGTGCTAGGTGTGGGTATTCTGTTGAAAAAATTCATTCTTTGAAACACAGCCCTTCTCATCTGCCCTCCTTGCCCCCTTTCCGGCCCCTCCTCAAATTATTGATTTAGAACAACTTTCTCATTTTATGGATAAGAAAGTGGAGTTCCATAGAGAGGTCAAAGGGCATGTAAAGATCATCAGACCTCAAGAAATACTTACCCCCTGTTTCATTAGGCGTTTCTTGTCTCAGAGAGAAAACCAGGAAGGAAATCTGGCTGTAGGGACAAAATCTATATGAAACCAGTACTTACCTTTGTTCTCAGATAAAAAATGGTTTGTGTTTTAATCCTGTTATGAATTAGTGATAAAATTTGGCGATGCCGTGTTTGAAAAGGCCTGGTTGCTTAAAGTTGCCCACCTTCTTCTGTGATATCATCGTACCATTTCATCTCCTCCTCTTTTTTTTTTCTCCCTTCTCTTCTGTTTTCTTTTTGTTGCCATGCTGAACTCGATAATATATTTGTGAAGATACTTAAAAAGGGATTATTCTTGGAAATCTGCTACAGGATCAAAGCAACACATTTGTATTTTAGACTTAAAAAGTGACGAGCCTGTAAATAGAAAGCAATGATGAATTTTTATAATCATGGAGTCATATTTCAGAAGCACTAGAGGAGATTATTATTTAAAAGAAACTTGTAATGAGTCTTATGGTAAAGCAAATAATTAGTATCATATTTGTTTGGGCAGTTCATCACATCTACAATTCTGTGACTCAGAGACCTCAATTTATAAGGGAACAGTGGATCAAAGAGCAAATGTGAAAGTGGGGCCAGGAAAGCACACTTTCTACTTCCTGAAATAATAAGAAAGCAGAAGAAATAAAGCAGAAAGCTCCAATTTCTTTGTTCTCTACACCTTGAAAGAGTTTTGGAATAATTATAGACCTCAAATTTTTCATCATAAGTTTAAAGAGTTGCCAAGAACATAATTTTGGTATATTGTAAACGTTGGCATTTTAAAATTGAAAGTCTAAGTCATTTTAAAGTATATCCATTTAGATTCTATAATACTATAATACTACTATAATTTGATTCTCACCATTGTCTATTTAAAAATATAAAAACAAGGTCTTTATTGGTTGAAAACTGTACACCGATCCTTTTTGTCTTTTAATTCATGTTTTTGTTTACCTGCCCAATGTTATCAATGAAATATGCTTAAAAGTTTTTGTTGATCATTGTATAGTCTCAGACCCTGAAAATAAAAATAATTTCCTGAGTCCATAATCCTCTAAATTTCAAAAATTACATTTGGATTGAGTTTTTATTACCATTATAATTAGCAGAGATTGATCAAAACCACAAATATATATTAAATATTGATAAATAGTCACTAAATATAAAAGTTAAATTTATTGGAACTTCATCTGTTAATGAGATGGAAAAGATTTTTTAAAATTATTTTTTGTATTAAGTCAAATATTTATTTCAGGAACGAAACAGGATTTAGCACAATGCCAGTTTTTCATTTTTCTAGATGTAAACATCAAGAAGTCTTTCTCACACAAATAAGTAGATGAGATTGGAGAGATTTTTTATATCAGTGACTTTAAAAAAACTCTGTACCAGTTTTATGCCCAAAATCACACAATGATTTCTCATCAAATTATTGTTCATGATTCATCCTCTGACACCTCAATTAGTTTTCCTTCAATTTTGTTGAAAGGGAACACTGACTTGCAAAAGGATTTGTTAATCAGTCACTTGAGATGTTCACTTTCTCTGTTTCTGGGAAGTACACCAAAGACTTACCAAAGCCTCTCAGATACCCATTAATTATACTTGTTGCTGTTTCTCTTAGAGGCACCATGTTGAACTTGATACACTCAGAGTTGGGAAAAATAGAAATACTCCGAAATTGAGTACACCTTGGCAGATATGGTTTTTTTTTTTTTTGATAAAATGCTTTTATCTGGTCACAAGCTTTAAATATATTTCATCAAAACCTTGAAGCTACCGATGTACCTCGTTAAGCTTATGAAAAATGTCTACCTATCTAAACTATTTTGAGAAACTTATTTGCTGACTCAATCAGCTGGATCAGGTTTTCTTTCTTTAAGGTTGAAGTTTTGCATTCAGATAAATGTTCTCATGACCCTCTGAATGACTTGTCTTTTCAGTTCTGAATTCTCAGTCTAAAACAAATGTCTAGACATGGTAAGGAGGCTTGCAATGACTCTGCCTCTGGGGAAATAAGGCACCTCTCTCTGTTGGTATTTCTTATTGAGCCCCTTTTTACTTGCCTCTAATGGGACTTTTTCTCAGGAGCAATGTCTTCTTTGACAATGGCTTGTAGATGAAAAGGCAAGGTCTTTAAGCAGAAATTGTCATCCCCATGACTCCTTGACTGCAGGTGCATTCTCAGACAGATCAATTTTAGGAAAAAAGGTTGAGCATCTGGTAATTGATTCTCTTAAAAATATCTGATTCTGTGAATGTCAGCTCGAAGACTACTATTACAGAGTCTGTAAAAATCAGAAGAATGAAGATACATAACAGCCTATGGACGTCTGGTGTATTGATGATCAGTTTTAACTCCCTTCATATGTTCTGAGGATTTCAATAATTAATGTTCATATTGGTGATCTGAATTCATCAAGGCAAGTTTAACGATGAGGACAAAGTTCTGCCTAAAATGGCATTTCAGATCAATTGCTGTGCAACATGAGTAAATGAAAAGTAAATGGGAAGCTCTTTAATGGCAAAAGTGGTAAATCCTTGGAATTCATGTCTTTTGCACCTGATTCTCATGGTGAAATATTTTATGAAATGTCACAAATAGGAATTTCTTCAGGATAAGCTTTCTGGGATTCTATAACCATGTTTGTGAAGAATTTAGACTATTCTTTAGCTAACACAAGAAACCTATAATCTAAATCTAAATCTAAGAACTGATAATAAGCCAGTGTAAGTAATTGCTCATAGCCTGTAACTTCAAAATTTCTACCTTGTGGAGAGAAAGGAAGCTTTGGAAGCTTACCTAAAGAAGACAGAAATTCTTCGTATTGGAGAATGTAAATTTATTTTATTTTTCCAGTAATGTATTATTATGCTATTACTCCTACATGTACTGAGAGTTTAGTGGAATTCCTGAGGTTATATTTTCCCCAACTTTTACTTTCTGTCAAACAGAACTATCAGCTCCTATATTATTTAACTCTCCGTATACAGTTCTGCTACAATGAGAAATATGCAAATAGATCTTACATCCAGTCGATTATATTATATGCTATTAAACTGGTGATATAAGAAATATCAGAAAGAACTTTAGATACATCTCACGTTATTGGCAGTACTGAAGGGACGCTTGTGGTCTTGGAGCAAGTTATTGTTCAGACATTTCACAGTGTTTTCCTTCGCCATTAGACAGAACAAAATATCAGGTTTCACACTCCCACTACCTCTCCCCACCCCCTCCTCCACACCGGTCGTTTGGTCTTGTTTGACCAAGGAGCAGGTAAACACAGATGCTGTATAGCTATGCATGATACTTAACTTCAGTACACTTGAGTTTCTTCATCTGTAAAGTGGGATGATAATAGTACTTATTACATAGGATTGTTGAATCAAATAAATGATTGAATGCACATAAAACACTTTGTAAGAAATTAATAATAGCCATTATTAGTAGTAGTAGGTCTGAAATAATAGCCTGAGTGAAAAATATGGGCTAATATTGGATCAGTTAAATTAAATATTTTCATTTTGATGCAAATTTAAGATAACTCCAAATCTGATAAATTCAGTCATTTGTTTCTCATTTACTTTTTTTTTGTCATCAAGTGTAGGAATGCTTTATCATTGTCTTAGTCCATATGTGCTGTTATAACAAAAATACCGTGGGTGGCTTGAACAGCAGAAATTTATTTCTCATAGTTCGAAGGCTGGGAACTCCAAGATCAAAATGCTGGCAGATTCATTGCCTGGTGAGAGTCTTTTTCTTGGTTCATAGCCCATCTTGTCACTGGGTCCTCACATGGTGGAAGGGGCAAGAGTGCTCTTCAGGTCTCTTTTATAAGAGCGCTAACCACATTATGTGACCTAATCACCTACCAGAGACCCCCACCTCCTAATATCATTGCAATGGAGTTAGGATTTCCACATATGAAATTAGGGAGGAACACAAACATTCAGTCTGTGATGGTCAAGAAGTGTATTAATAGCATAGACGTTTGTAATAATTGAAGATATGCCCAGAAATATCATGTTTCAGGTGATATGATTATCTTAGAACTTGGGACTTGATGTTAATTACCATCTCTTTCTAGTTACAAGTTGCCACATAGGTAGATAAAGCTTCTTGCAGTTTAAAAGATTGTTATTACAAATTTTCTTTGCTAATGACTATTAGGGTAGGTCTAGAATATCACCTTGTCGTAGAGTTCCCTGTACAATAGTGAGGAGATCTTCACACTCATTTCATTATTTCCTAAAGTTTATCAGTAACCACACTGACTATGAAAAAGGTACCTAAATGTTACCTTTTCCTATTTTTGCCAAGGATTATGTTAATTCTGTGTCCCAGTGGTGATTTGTTGATCAGAAGTTTCATCAGACAGAATATATGCCTTTCTTAATAACGCTAAAAGGGAAATTAGTTGACTATTAATCTTGGATAGATAAACTATTTAAAAATTTGCACTCCATTCTCAAATGATAATAAAAGGAGTCCTTGATAATGAGACTTGGGAATCACCTTTTGGGTAGGTGGATTTGAGAGCTGTGTGGGGATGGGGGGATAGGCACTAGTATAATCCATACATGGTATCTATATAATAACTCTATTAATTTAATCTATATTGTAGGTACATGATTCTATAGCAAACATTTTAAAACAATTTTATTGACTTTCACCAAAGCAAGAATTTAATTACCATTCTGCCAATTGGTCAAATTTATAAAACTCCGCTTAAAACCAGATTTTCTGTATAATAAATGAGGAAAGCACTTTAGCATTTCAGAGAAGAAAGCACAAAAATGGAACGACAGATAACTCTGAGAACACATAAGAAAGCGAACCAGAGCACACACCATGTGGTTTTCTGACACCGAATAAAGGTCATGCCTGCACCGGTATTGCTGTTTCCTTCCCACGACAGTGTCAGACTTTGTTTTGAAGAGGACACAATGGGACCCTGTCTGTTACTTCCTAAGCAGGTCAGAGTTTGTGTTTTGTCTGATTGGCTGCCTCCTCACTCGTCAGGGGGCCCAGTAAGGTATAGTAAATACAATTGGTGAGTGAAACTGCGGAGGGAAGAAACACACTTATTGTGCAGTATTTGTTGGGAGTTTCAGGAATAACAGTTTAGAGACAGACCATGTGAAATATTGCATAGCTGTATCAGATTGTGGTATTCGTTTACTGGGGAGGTTAGCTGCCAGTTTTCTGCAAAAAATAGTCCAAATTAGATTATTTTAGTAATTATTATTTAATGTGTGCTAAGTGCCCACAGCATGTTGGTCGCTTCCTGTGATGTCAGAATGCACTGTGGAAGGAACTGAACTTGCTATTAGATTTAATTAATCTCTCAAGTTAATTGCCAATATGGGCCACATTTCTTTCGTGAGTAAAATTGGAGTGTGAGAAAAGATAATGTCCCTCCCTCATTAAGCTGTCCATGTTAGATTTACAGGGCAACAGTGAGGCCCATTCAGGCTTAGTTTTGAGAGCTTTCATTACCGACAGCGCAGAGTAAGTGGTGATCCGTCCTTCTATTATTAGACTCAACCCAATAGCTATGGCACAAACACCATCACCTCTATCAGGGAGGTTTCAAAGAGCTGTTTGTAGTTTGATGCTCAGCTTGTCGTATTTTTTCCCTCCGCTAGCCCCAGACTCCTTTTGTTCTCCCAACGAGTGGAGAATTGCAGCTCAGGGCACCACCTGACATCTGCCAAGAAGGGCAGCTCTTGCCAACTGCAGCATTCACCAGAGTAGGAATCAGTTAGTGCCTCCTCTCAATGAGGTGAGTTTGTCGATCTTCAGAACTTCCCTTCCCTTCACACAGTTATGGAATGACATGTAACATTCCCCGCCCCCCCGCCCCACCGACTTGGGCTTGTAAAGCTCTGTAGACAGAGACTTTAAAAATGGCTCAGGTGTTGTTGCTTACCTGCCCAAACTGGAATACCATTTATGTGCCTGTCTTTTCATCAGTGTTTGCTTCTGTGGAGTCTTAGGTTGGGTTCCTGGTCTTCAGACAGGGATTGCTGTACAGGTGATTTATTAAGGGAGGGCTTTTGGGAGAAACCAGGAGGGGAATAAGGGTATTAGGATAGGGCAGGGGAGAAGCTACCAAGGATGTAGTTTCTGATAAAATTAGCTTAATCATATGAGGATTTCTGGAGCGTGAATCATATCACAGGGTCAGTCCTGCCTTGAGACAGGGCCCTCCCCTTTCCACTAGTCAGTTATTAGCTATGGGCCCTGGGTAAGGGGTGGCTATGGCAGTACATCTCCCAGGCATCTCTGGGTGAAGGGGATCTTTCACTCAAGGGCAGTCCTTTGGAGAAGACTGGCAGCAATACCTGTAAGAAGGAATGGGCTACAGAACTGGTAAAACGGATCCCCAAACCCAAATGAGATCTGGGTGGAGCATCAGCAACTTCTGCTAAGTGCAGAGAACACATTCTGTATTGGGATAGGGTATTTGCATGCACACGGGAATACAGTTCCCTTCAAGTTACAAAATTCTGTGGCAGACTCAGAGTGCATTGTGATTTTATTCTCTGATTCAGTCTTTAATAAGAGACCAAGAACCGATAGAAGGATGAAAATCAAATAGTACTTTCCTTTTAGCTTTATGGGAAATGAAGTTGTAGTTACCAGATAGGCTTCCACCTGCAAAAAAGAATATGACACTTCTTAACCCCACTGAAACCTGATTAATCTCATACCCCTCCACAGATTTTTACTAATATGTTAATGCCCGTAAAGGTAATTAAAGATGACAGATGAAAAAACGATTGTACTGTGATGCCAAAGAGGAAGTGGTGTATGCTAAGTTTCTGTATGTTACAAAATACAGCCTCTTGTTACATCAAATGACAGGGCCTAACTTTTTGATGTAAACACATTATTGCAAATGTCAGTGCACAGACTGCAAAGATGATTACTAAAGAAATAGCAAAAGCAATAAAATATAGACAAACAACCTTTCATTGACTAAGTTATAATTCAAACTTGTTATCACTATGGATGAAGCATTTCATATAGAGAATTAATTTTTCTATCATAGGCTTTTTTAATAAGACAGCAAGATGAAAGAAGCAACATTAGATATTAAAATGTTAAGTACCTTAATGGAAATAATAAGACTTTTATATCTTAAACTACAAAGGATGTATTCTGAGGTTCATATCTCCCTCCCTCTCTTCTTTCCTGTCAAATATATCAATAGCTCACTATAATAAATCAAATTATGAAACTTTACACCATGTAGGCTTCTGAATTTAGCCATGTATGTATTTCCTTAACTAGATATTTTCTGGAGGGTGGAATAAAGACTTTATTCCCTCTGTATGTCATATTTTTTAGTAAAGTTTCAATTTTGCTAAATTACTCCTGAAAAATGCAATCTAAAGAGGAAATTTATGGTGTATATTTTATTTAAAAGTGCATGCATTTCTTTGAATGCAATCAGTTGTAAAAAAAAATTAGGAAATTAGGAATCTTTTTCTCCAATAAGTTGGTGTTTCTTTGGTGCCTTCTTTTGATTTTTCATACAGTTTTTTATATCAGAAAAGATATTTTGGACACAAAAATTGGTAATGGCACGTAGCATAAAGTATCATGAGTTACCCCTAAAATATTTATAGCCTTGGGCTCATGAAAAATTTTTAATTTCATGAAGAATTTTGTTTAGCATTTGTTGTGGTCATTGACAGTGCTATTTTCATGGTAGAATAATTTTTAAAACACTCTGGTTCAGTTATTTGTTGAAATGACAAAAGAAAAAATTTCCCTAAAAATGGTGCTTGAGGTTGACTTCTACTCCTAGGTCCTTTACTCAAAGAAAGACTTGTCAAGAACCCAGAGATGTTTGAAGCAACCTTCCAACAGTATTAAAGGGCTAACTTGACTTTGTGTTCTAGGCCCTGTTCCAAGGTGCTCTAAACACATTCTGTCATTGATGCCTCACATCAGCTCCAGGAACCACATATATTATTATTGCATTTCACAGACCGGGAAACTGAAATTCAGAGGGTTCAAGCCGCTGTACCACACAGCCTGCTCTGAAAAAGCTTCTTGTGACTGAGGGAACAGTATTAACAAATAGTCATCATATTAAGAATAGGCAAATGTTGTCTTCAACTACATACTGATACCCTGTTTAAGGAATTCTTGCTGTCGATGATAGAAGCTCTTTAGCCCTTTGTTAAGAGGAGGTGTTTATCATCACCAGGGCACCATCAGTCATCAGGATTCACCATCACTGTCCTCACCACCATCACCACCACCACATTCTCCTCCTGTTCCTCGTGTCTGTCAGTTATTGACTATTCCTTAATGGCAACCCTAAGAGGGATGTTTTGCCTTTAGCAAGCATTTACTATAGTTTCCCTCAATTTGATGAAAAATATTTCTCATGTGGGCAAGTAGCCCATTTATAACGCATCACAAAAAATAATGGAGAGATCATGGGCTTAGGAGTTTGACAGATCTGAGTTCTTAATTATGATTGTAAGCAAGTTGGGTCATGTCTCTGAACTTCAGTCTCTTCACCTATCCCATAGGCTAAATAATTCCTATCTTGTTATTTCTAAGGAAAACTAGATGAGATGGCATATCCCAAATGCTTAGCACTATGCTGCAAATGTAGTAGCCACTCCAGAAATGTTGGTTTCTCTCCCCTCCCTCTGAACCTTTCATGTGGAGAAAAAAGACAGGAGGCATAGATAATTGCTAAATTGAATTATATAATGAAGAAAATCCTTATTATATATTTAATAACTTCCATTTCTCATTCATGTGCTATGTTTGAGGTTGTGTTTGTACGCATAATGTGCCTTATATTATTTAATTTTCAGAGCAACTCTTCTCCCTAGGCAGTTGGTAGCTCCTGATTTTCTGAACAGTGGGACTTAGGAACTATATTCTCTTCCATCTGCTCATTTATATGGACTTCATCAGTGGATTTTTTGCCTTCTGGCCAATGGAAAACCCAAGCAAGAGGTGAGAGGAAGGGAAAAGAGTGAGGTCAGGGTATTAGTTGCCTTGGATCCTTCCCAATGGGTCTTACTTGGTCTAGCTGTGTCCCTTTACCTAAATCGTTTCCTAAGATTAACTTCCTGACCAGACTTCCTCCTTCCAGGTTCTGGGCACTGTTCCTTTCCCTTCTCCTTTTAGGGCTGAGGATGATAATAACTCTAGAGTGTTGGCTATTCCTATGGTTTCCTTACATACTACCCAGAGTTTTGTAAATGGTCTCTTTTATTAAACCTTCCTCAATTTATTTTAACTAGAGTGGGTCATCTGTGTCCTGCTGGGACACTGACTGATAGACAAGGGGAAGCTTGGGGACATGTTTTGAAACTACATGTACCTGCTAGGCACATTGTTTATTTGAGGTGACTTAGGTGGATGCCGGTAGAGTAGATTAGGGAGCCAAAGACCCTCGAGCCGTTCTTGCTATTGCCACTCTTCTCTTCTGTTTTTATCAGTCTCAGCTGATGTTAAGGAGTTCCCTCTCACCGTGGACATACTCTGTGCTTGAGTTCTTTCATTTGCAGATTCTCCATGTGGCTCTAGTACTAGATTTTGCACTCCTTTAGAGTAGGGACTGTTTTATTCATCTATGTGCCCTTGACACAAGTACACCACTATGCTTTAGTAGGCACTTAGTACAGCCATAATTTAACGATCCATCTGCCTGCTTCTAAAGATGAGCAGGAACTGAAGTACATTGGTGGAGCACATTTTGCTTCTTGACGTTGGCTACCATAAAACCCCAAACAATATATTGTTGATGTGTTATATTATGTAAACATTGTATAAATGGACATGTCTGACTGTATTTCTTTTTCTTTTTTAGCATCTGCTAGAGGAGAAAAATTAGATAGATGCCTCGAAGACATGGGTAGTTATGACATTCAGTAGCATATACTGATCTAGTTACAGTTTGAGATAATACAGAACATTTCTTTTTTCTCTCCTGACATTTTTTGCTTATTAAAATTTGTTCCCAAATGTTCTCAATTACTGGATATTGATGTTTCTTACTTTGAAAGCCTGATTGCAGTTACCCCGGTAATAGTTTTTTACTTTTTAATTAATGACAAGCACTGAAGAAATCAGTACTAGAGCAGTTCCAGCTTTGGCTTTTAAGGGTCATAAATACAGCATGGTAGTGAAATGCATATTATAATTGAATAACAGGATTTTTTAAATGAAGCTTTCATTGCTAATGTTTTGGTAGGCTTACATATCAGAAGGATAAAAACTGGTAGTGCTAGGTCAATTCAATGGCTGTGTTTTAAAGTCTAGTTTGTAAAAAGAGTATGACTTTCTTAATCTTACAAAGGAATAACAGTGTGGTGTTCCCCTTCAGATATACAAGTAAATATATATATTTTTTTTCTTTGCAAATTGCGAATGGCTATCAGTGTGCTGAACATAGAGACAATTGGTATGAGTTCCCTGAGACAGACACTTTCTGTAGACTGACACGAATTCCTCTTGGGGGAATTTATATACAGTAAATTATTTATATAAAAGCCTAAGGACCTTCTGCTGTGCTTTAAGGGTTTGTTTGTTTGTTTTGTACATATCATTACAAAATGCCACAAGCAATCACAATTGGTCTATTTTTGATGAGGGAAGGCTATAACCAAATCTCTTTCAGCAACATCCCTGATGCATCATACCTGGAGAAAGCAATGACAGCAGAAGTGGAATAGAGCCATGACAGATTTGAAGGACAACCTAAGAACTGGTGTAGAGTTTTGCTAAGCCATTGAGGGAGTTCCCGCCCTGCCAGTTTCCTTTCCTAAGAAGTGGCATAGACAGTGGGAAGTTGCTGTATAACAAAGGGAGTTCAACTCGAGGATAGATGATGCCCTAGAGGACTGGGACGGGGAGGGTGGGGGTGAGTCGAGGGAGGGAGGGAATACGGGGACATGTGTATAAAAACAGATGATTGAACTTGGTGTACCCCCCAAAAAAAAATAATAAATAAAACAGCATATGTAGAAAAAAAAAAGGACATGGAGGACGGCATAGCAAAATAAAAACAGGAAGAGGACTGAATTAATTAAAAAAAAGAAGTGGCATAGAGGAGGGAATTGAGCCTGGGGGTTGGAGAGGTTATTGGAAGTATGGGCATCTGAGAAGGGTTTATGATCTGCTTCCAATGATCGGAACAGACGCTGGGTAAAATTGCAAAGGAAACAATACCTAGATTTGGAATTTTTTAAAGATTAAATTTGGAAATAATTATAGATTCATAGGAAGTAGTAAAGAAGTATACAGCGAGGTCCTGTGGACCCTTTACTCAGCTTCCCCCAATGATAATATCTTGCCTAACTATAGTATAATATAAACACCAGGAAATTGACACTGGTGTAATCCGTAGAGCTTACTCAGATTTCAGCAGTTACACAGGCATTTTGTGTGTGTATATTACGTGTATAAGTGTAGTTCTATGCAATTTTATTACATGTAGCTTCATGAAATCACCAACACAACCAAGATACTTACCTGTACCATCATCACAAGACTCCTTCCTTCTACTCCTCTATAGCCACACCCATCCCCTCACACCATCCCTAACCACTAGGAACCACTAATCTGCTCTTGATCTCAATAATTTTCATATTTCATGTGTGTTATATAAAAGTAGCTGTGCAGTGTGTATCCCTTTGAGATGGGCTTTTTAAAAAATTGCTGAATATTATTCCACGTTATGGATGTACTGCAGTTTGTTTAAACATTCACCTATTGAAGTATATTTGGATAATTTCCACTTTTTGGCTGTTACAAATAAGCTGCTATGAATATTCATGTACAAAGTTCTGCATGAGAATAAGTTTTCATTGCTCTGGGATAAATGCCCAAGAGTCCAATTGCTGGGTCATATGATAAGTCCATTTTTAGTTTTAAAAGGAACCACCAAACTTTTTTCCAGAATCACTGTACCATTTTACATTCCTACCCAGCTACATATGAGTGATTCAGTTTCTCTGCATCCTCATCAGCGTTTGATATTATCATTCTTTTAATTTTTGCCATTCTGAAAGGTATATAGTGGTATCTTATCATGGTTTTAAATTGCATTTCTCTAATGGCTGATGATGTTGTATGTCTTTTCATGTGCTTGCCACCTGCATATACTTGTTGGTAAAATATCTCTTCTTGTCTTTTGTCCATTTTCTAATTGGATTTTTGTTGTTGCTGTTGTTTCGTTTTGTTTTTTGCTATTGAGTTTTGAGAATTCTTTATATATTCTAGATACTAGTTTTTTGTCAGATATTTAATGAGGTCAGACTAGGACTTCCCTGCTGCTGCTTCCAGATCAGATTGCCAGGGGCTGGGGCTCCTTGCTGGGTCTCTATTGGGCTTCCCCTTTTCTGATCCTTTGGCCAGAGAGAACAGACTCTTCCTGTTGGTGGTTTGGTGTTGCAGCCTCTGTGGAGCCCAGTTCAGGGAATATGAGAGATAAACAGAAAACCAGGGGACTCACCACATTGTTGTCCTTCAAGTTCTGAGGTCCCTAGCCAGTGACCTTCTTTTTTTTCAGGTTGCAGAGTTCTTTTAGCCTTTTCTGTTGAGTAATTTCCAGGGTATTTGGTTATATTTAGAGGGAAAAATGAGTAGATCAGAGAAAAATGAATTCACACCATCTTTTTCTAGAACCACCCTGTAGATTTGATACTTAAGAAGTCATTTTGTATCAAACAGCAACAGGACTGATTTTCCTGCAGGTTTTATCTGACAATATGAGAGCATTGTAAGCTTTTGCTTCTTACCATTGTGTCTTAAGTGGCCTTTGCATTATGGTGACCTTTTAAGATTAAAGGCTTAACGGCAACCGTCTTTAATGCCAGTGCTTGAAAATATTTTCACTAGTTTGGGACAGAAGTGTTGTATGGACTGTTTGATGCATTGCCCAGATCCTCCTTCAGGAGCTACGGACTCATTACCCCACCTGCTGGGAATGCTGCCCACAGACGACCCTCTTTCAAGAGCACATCTCTTTCATGAGGTGGTCTGTCTCCAGTGAGGCCCCTGACCTCTCACCCCAACACAAGACACCCCATCTTCATTATTCCCCACGAGTTACCTTTGGAACTTCTGCCAATTCTGCTTCCTTTCTCTCCCTTCCTTTTTTTCTGTGGCTGTTGATCCCAAAAAAACTCCTTTAGAAACTTCCTTCAAGCTAAATGTGTGAGGAGTCTGTTTCCTGGGGAATCCAAAATGTCTTAAAAGTCTTATTTTATGTAGGTTTTCTGTTATCTTTTCCTAAATGAAATTGGCCATGGAAAGAGATCTAGTTCTTCTAGAGATAGGATGTTTTTATTTATTTATTCTTATAATTCCCATACTAGAAGGGAATCCTGTTTGTTTTCAAAATCTTCACTTGGGAGAATAAAAAGCTGGGACACTAAACATTTCTCCCCAATTTTTGAGATTTGTAACCCAAGAACCGTGGCTTACAATGCTTACAGATTTCTTGGGACTCTCTCTTTTTATGACATTCAATCACCAAACACAGCCGGTTTTGTAGATGACTGTTTCAGAAAGTTTATTCAAGTCTGCAGTCGCATCTTCTGCAGTTGCTGTTAACATTTAGTTCCTGCATGCTACGTGTATGGTTCCTGGCACTGTGTCCTCCATGTGGCGTTCTAGCCTGAGTTTCTCTGCTTAATTCGGAAGTTTAGAACGAAACCGTGGTAGTGGCAGTGCCATTATATTTAAGGTTTTTTCCTTAGCCACCAGCTGATTGCAGTGTGTAAACAGTAGTTTTCACATTACTCAGTCATGTTTACCTCCCACCAGGAACTGGTTACTCTTTCACATATCTCCTGATTTATTTCCTACAGTGCTTCTAAATTAACTACATGGAGATCTCCCATGTACTTTAAAGTCACTCCTGTGCTTGTTCATTTAGAATTCTGTCTACCTAAATCTTGGTGAATCATGGAAGAAACTTAAATAAGTCCATTGCATTTTTTTTAAAAAGTTGTTATGAAGATATTATATATTTGATTTTATTCAGTAAATGTGTACCTAAAGACACCATCAAATTGAATTTTTGTAAGCCTAATAAAAATGTAAATGCATTAGAAAAGCTTACTATTCCTATGGTGAGTCTTTTCTTAAAGGTAAGTGATAAGTCTTTACTTCATATTTAAATCAGACTTTTTATTATATCAAGGTCTTCTTGAAAATATGAAAGTAAGCGAGGTCCATTTTCATGGTTCTTTCTGAACTGCAGTATAGTTCACATGGACTAAAATAGAGGGTAGGGAGGGGATTAATAAAAGTAGATTTTAGTAAAATTCAGGGCATTTGTTTCTCATAGAGGTAACTGAATACCTGCCTACTGATGACAGTCTCCAAGAAAATGATATAATGTTGAGAAACATTTAATGAGACAGTACATCCTCAAAATCTTTAACCCTACCAGTTTATTAAAAGTCCATATGAGGACTTCCTAGGTGGCGCAGTGGTTAAGAATGCGCCTGCCAATGCAGGGGACACAGGTTTGAGCCCTGCTCTGGGAAGATTCCACATGCCATGGAGTAACTAAGCCCATGTACCACAACTATTGAGCCTGTGCTCTAGAGCCCATGAACCACAACTATTGAGCCTGTGTGCCGCAACTTTTGAAGCCCACGCGCCTAGAGCCTGTGCTCCACAACAAGAGAAGCCACTGCAATGAGGAGCCCGCACACCACAGTGAAGAGTAGCCCCTGCTTGCAGCAACTAGAGAAAGCCCATTTATAGTAACAAAGACCCAACACAGCCAATAAATAAAATAAATAAATAAAGAAAAAAGTCCATATGAGTGTCTACTACAAATATGTATTCAAAATATTTCCCTGATATTACAACACATAATACCCTTTAAAAATGATTCCTGTTCAAAAAATGTCTGTACTCCTTATCTGGAGTTTGTCCTTGGAAAATCGTGGCTCAACTTACTGGTTAGTCTTACATTATGTTGTATCAGTTGTTCATGGTGTCTTCATGGGTATTAAAATTATGGTAACAGTCTTGAAATTTGACAATAAAAATGTAAGCATTTTATGAGGGAGCGTATCCCTTGATCAGCCTGAGTTTCTTCAGCTACAAAATGAGTAAAGTAATATTTGTCACATAGGGGTCATGTGAAATTTGATTCAGTTGAGAGTACTTTGTGGTCTTTACAGTAATAATCAGACACAGGCTGTTATTTCTGACTTTCTAGATTTTTTTTTCTAAAAATATAGTTATGATAATACTCTTTGCTCAGTGCTTCCCAGGTTTTGAAACCCTTCCATAGATTTCTGTTTGGAGATTCACAATTGCCATGCCCAGAAAGCAGAGAAGATTTGTTTTATCTTTAGTTTTTGTCTTTTTTTTTTTTTTTCGAAGAGAAAACTGAATGCTGAGGGTCAGTGGGGTTAAGTAATTCATCCTAGGTCACATATTTAATAAGCAGCAGACCCAGGTTCTCCGACTGCCAGTCATTTCTAGCAAGGCAACTCAGGACTGTCATATGAGGACCAAGTGGGTAATGGAACGGAGTGACGTGTGAACCTAATGGCAATGATGGGAGCATTAGTGAACTAGAGAAAGCATGGGCAATGATCTGGGAAGTGCCACGCTGCCACCTGGCTCCAGTCAGCTGTTGCCAAGGTGGATTTCTGGTCTAGTGTGCTAAGATCTGATTTTTTTTTTTAAAAGAGAGAAGCCAGAAATTCAGATTTTTATGTAAAAATATTGCCACCTCCTAAAAAGAAGCAAGAAGAGAGAAACACAGACACCAGGTGGTAGTAGCATTTTATTTTTCCTTGTTGCCATATGTGGGTGTGAGGTGCTTCTCTTCCCTGGCTTTGAATCCATTAGATGCTGAGTGAAGAAGATTGTAAGGTGCCTGAGGGCAGGGATTATTGTTGTGCGCCAAGGCCTAGCAAGGTGCCTACTGTTACACAATGTGCTAGTGCAAGCTCTTGAATGGATGAATAAAGAACCACAACACAGCCAACGGGTTCCTGCAGTATGCATCTTGGGACACAAGTCAGCCCCATAGGTCAGCACTGGGTCATCCGTTCTACATCAAAAATATACAGGCAGGTGATAATTTCTAGGTTGGACATTATAGGAAAGTTAAAATTAGGGTGAAATTTTTTTATGTTTCTTGAATTACTGAAAAATATTAATCACAGGAAGTATAGGTATATGCCAAACATTTTAATTAAGTTAATTTTCAGTAATTTCAGTATCTGAATACTCATATCTTTTAGGCACAGTGGTGTTTGAAAATGATAACTTTCTCCAAGGGACTCTCAATTCAAATGTGCCCATACCTAAGTATGAATTCATTTCTCTTAAAGCATTTCCAGGACCTCTGTTTATTATAAAGGGAGAAAAAAATGCCATATGTCACTTTGGTTGATGTTGATTATATATGTGTGTGTTGTCATGAATTCAAACACGTAATTCTAAAAAGTTTAGAAATACTTTACCTACTATATTGTGGACATCAACATTTTTCATGGCCAAAACCTTGGCTCCCTTATTTTTCTTTAAACAATAACATATAAGCAATGATATTTAGTTTGGGTCCTCATAGCAACAAGAAAAAGCCACAATTAAGGCCAAAATCAAAAATGTGGATGATAGGAACTGTGATTGTTTATCTTACCTGTGATTGGCTTCAAAAGGTAAAGATATAGTTTAATGTAATATTGTATTCCATCCTTAGAAAATGTGATCGTTCCCATTTTAATTAAGAAGATTAATAGAGAAACACATACCCAGAAACCTGCTTGCACCCATGCCATGCATCTGGTCTTTGGGTAACCTGTTGAAAGCAAAACAAAACAATCTACCTCAACCATCCCACCACACTCCGACTTAATGTTCAGCTTCACAATTAAATAACTTGCCAACTTCAAATTAGCAATAAACAGCAACTCAAGATCTGTAGGGTTTATAAGCAAGTCAGAAGTGGTGCTTAGAATGATTACATTCCTAAGCTCACAATTATCACAGTTCAGAACTAATTTTTATGCCTTAAATAAAACCAAAAGAATCTACACAAAGCACTTCATTTTCTGGAAAGGTAAAATTAAAATTAAAGTGTTCACTGGAAAGTCATCCTCTTTCAAATGCATTTCCTAAGAGTCACTTACTTGAGGAAGGAGTAGCTACTGTAATTTTAATTTTTCGGGTATAAGTCCTTTTACTTTCTAACAATAGATGCAGACAGGCCACTAGTATTTTTCTTTTAAGTATGGTATTTAAAAGATTATTCTGGGGCTTCCTAGGTGGCGCAGTGGTTAAGAATCCACCTGAGAATGCAGAGGTCACGGGTTCAATCCCAGCTCCAGGAAGATCCCACATGCCACGGAGCAACTAAGCCCGTTTGCCCAAAAAAAAAAAAAAAAAAAAAAAAAAAAAGATTATTCTGCAGGGCAGTTTTTCCAGGTTTACAGATTGTACACGTTTATACAATGTAGTGATTTATTTACCCAAATGGGTAGCAGAGAGAGCCTGAAACTGAAAAAGACAATATTCCAGAGAGACCTAAAGTAGGCAGTGAATAATAGCCAGAGTAGCACCTTGGAGTATGTCAGGTGTCTCCTGCAGAGTCCAAGTGCTTTTGCAGCTCTCTTTGAAACATTCTACATAACATCCAGGTCAGGGTCTGGGGGAGAGAGAGAGAGAGAGAGAGAGAGAGACCCCTGGGACAGCTGTAGCTGCAGTAACTGGGTTCTTGCTACATGAGGAGTTAAGAGGAGAGAGAGGTAAATCTCCCTCTCCAGCTTTGGCAGCTCAAATGTTTCGGGGCTAGTGGGAATTCCATTTGAGATCTCTGCTAACTTTCATATGGTTGGAGTCTAACAAGTTATCTCTTTAACCTTCTAGGCAGCAGATGTATTAAACTATTTTCCCATGAGATAGGTCTGGAATGAGTGCCTTTAAATTTTTTTCCTAAACATTAAAAAATCTGATTTTCCAGATTCTTTTTAAAAATTGGAAAATCTGACCACACTGTATTGTTATTATCCCCTCATGGTCTAGATTGGCTGGATCTGAGCTGGAGCTCTGTGGTTTAGATGGGGTATGTTCTCCCCACAAGACCATACACATACACTTACCTACACAACTGGTTTCACTTATTTTCTCACCTGTCTGGCTCTGGCGTACTCCTGAGTTTGCAATTCCTGCTGTGCAGACTGGTTGAAGTGATTTTATCTATTCATTTATCTGTTGATCTCCAGGCTTAGATTCCCAGTTGCTTAACGAGCATTTCTAATCTCAGTGTCCTTCCACCTCCTGGCTCGACATTGTCCAGTGCCAAAATCTTTTCCATTCCCTCAGTACTCAGTGATGTTTTAAGCATTAATCTATATTATCTCATTTAATTTTCTAAAAAGTACATATATGTATTTTTCTTTTCACAAATGGGGAACTGAGGGTGTAGGGGCAGAATTCAGATTTAAGATGGTTTGATTTCAAAGTTCATTTTCAGAGTCATTACTGTTTTAGGAAGATAAGGGACTATGCCATGCTTTTTCTTTTTCTTTTTTTTATCTTTTTGCAATGTGCTTAGGAACGAAACATGTAATACACTTGGCCATTATGTTACTGCCTCTTTATTCTCCATCTTTCAAGACACACAAAACATGTCTATATACACTGTTAGGATTGCAATTCACCATTTCCACAAGGAGAGACTCTTAGACACTGATAGCAATTCAGAATGATCTAGATCAGTGCTATCCAAATAAAATACAATGTGAGCCACATATGTAATGAAAAAACAAAAAACAAAAAAAACCAATTGGCCACATTAAAAAAGTAAAAAGAAGGAGGTAGAATTAATTTCAATAATATATTTTATTTAACCTAATATATCCAAAATATCATTTCAATGTGTAATCAATATTTTTAAATTATTGAGATATGTTTTGTACTTTTTTTTTTGGTAGTAAGTCTTCAAAATCCTGTGTATATTTTATACTCCCAGCATATCAATTCAAGCTAGTCATATTTCAGCTGCTGACTACACGCATGTGGCTCATGGCTACCGTAACGGGCAGCCCAGGTCTAGGTCATCAGGCTTACATATGGAGGGGAAGTAAGGCAGAGGGGTATGGTTCCTGCGGTGGCCGAGGCACAACTCAAAAGTTCTAAGCCCTGATTCTAATCTCCTCTTGCAATCAGTGCTGTGAGCCTTGGGATGTGTGAAGAAAGAGAGTTTTGGAATGAATTATTTATTCTTTTTTTATGGATACAGCTGCTCAGTGTTTGGGAAACCAAGGAGGTGGGACAATTTTAGTATTTCTCTCCTGTTTTCAGTGCAATTCTAGGGTTTTAATGGAGGGAGTTAGGATATAATTTCATAGGAAAGTGTTTTATCTCTTGGCGTAGTTCATACTCCCTTGCCAGCCCGAGGTGAGATTATAAATCCAAATCAGTTCACTTCTAGAGGAATTTACCTTTGGCCTGCCATCAGAGAGAGCGGGTGAACACACAGAGAGAAGGATGTGTAACATTGTTGGGAATGTGAAAATTTCACGGAAGAAGCAACTAAAGAACAATGCTGTAAACCGTGCAATAAAGGCGCTGAAGTAGTTTCAGGCAGTGCCAAAATGGACAGCCTGAATGCGGAATGAAAGTTTGTTTGGTTGAAGCTCTAGTAACTATGATTTGTAACACCCGGAGAAGCAGACTAAAGGCGATCAATTATGTATGGCCTGTTATTACTTTGTGAAAACCAGTCCTGAATTGTTTTATTATTTGATAGTGTTTTTCCAGGAAAATAAGCTTTCTTTTGCTACCATTTTTCACATAGATAGATGCAGAGAAACTCTGTTCTAGTGAGCATGTATATCTAGCTAGTGTACCGATCTGAATTTCAGGTCGTGATGATATGGTCATAAAAATTTGCCCTGGGCACATTTTTGGCTGATCTTAGCTGAAAAGCATTTTTTAACACCACACAATGAGATTTAATGACTCCTGCATTGCGGGTGGGGGTGCTCTATCAGGGAAATGCAATAATTCCATTTGGATTCTTTTCCTATGCTGGAAGCCCTCTGAGTTTCCCTTATTAAAATGCCAGAAAGTGCTGTTTAAACATATGCTCTGCACTTCAGTTGTTCCATAGCCTCCTGTTATTATTTTTATCCTTTACAGAGCACCCAGGTACCTGAGGTATATTTCTCATATAGAAAAGAAGGGACCCTGCCCCCTTGAGCTTTCATGTAATGTGGAATGATTCAGCACATATGAAAGATAAGGCATGAAGCAGGCATTGGCAATCATTGGAGTGGTTTTGAGAAGCTGGTCATGGCCACAGTTTGACATGCTTCCTGGTTGTCCTGTGGCTTACTAGGCTGAACTTTTCTTCATCTGTTCCCTGTGGCAGGCATAATGGGTAGAGCTGTTTAATACAGAAAGGGGGAAGCAGCTTTGGGAATTAACAGGCTCCCAAATGGTCCTAAGGTTAGAGTTCTTGCAAATAGAGCAGTCAGCATTTGTTTATTTATTTAGCTAACTTTGAGCCCCTGAAATGATACATTGTTAAAAATTATTAGGGTATAATATAACATACACACAGTAAAAGTTTATGAAGTATGCTCATCTTAAGTTTACAGCTTGATGTTATTTTTACATACATATATATCTCCATGTAACCACCATCTAGATGAAGGTAGAGAACCTTTTAAAGCTCCCCAACAGGCTCCTTTTTTCCCCTTCCAAATGTTTTCCAAATACACTCCCTCAAGAGGTAACTACTATTTTGATATCAACATCAATTAGTTTCATCTGTTCTTGAACTTCATATAAATGGAATCACACAGCATGTAGCCTCTCCTTGCTAGCTTCTTTCAATGAACATATTTGTAAGATTCATCCACGTTATTGGGAGTACCTGTTCATTCTTTTTGTTTCCGTGGAGTGTTTCATTGCATGAACAGAACACATTTTATTGATCAATGTTCCTGTTTGTGAGCATTTGGATTGTTTCCAGTTTTTAAAAAATTCTATTTTGGTCCAGATTCTACCTTGCTCAGTACTCATGCAGGGACCCTGGAGCACAGAGATGCTCTATGCTGATGGAAACCTCCATCCTGTCTCCAATAGATTTGTATTCTACCCTAAAGGATCTGGGTGATTGCTTAATCCTTCACCTCATCCTTCCCTCCCTTCTTCCTAATAGTAATACTACTACTAATAACAGCTATGATTCCCTGAACACCCATACCATGGGCCAGGCACTAGAGCTACTCTATATTACGTATAATCTCATTTAATTCTCACCAAGACCCTGGGAGGGATTATTATCACAGATTTTACATGGAGAAATGAAGACTTTAGTAAGTTAACTGGATTCCCTAGGACTACACAGCACATTAATAGCAGAGCAAGGATTCAAAACTAGATTTTCTGACCTACACAATACATACTGACAAAGACAGGTTCTTAGGCTCAATAGGGAACTGACACCTTTGAGGGGAACACAGTTTTGTCCATTTTCTTCCTCCATGACCAAAAGACTGCTGTAGGTTTTTAAATGTTAGAATCCATCATTCATTCCCTGGCTTTAAGCCTTCAGTGGCTCTGCTTGTTGTTAATGCAGAATCCAAAGTCCGCACCATGGCTGGCAGGCACCCACCTGATCTGCTCTGAACTCCGTCCTTGACCTTATCTCACATCCACCAACCCTACCACAATGCCCTCTGGTCACACTGAACTTCATCTGCTCTTGAGCAGCCAGGCTTGTTCCTGTCATTGGCTTTTGTGCTTTGCCATTCTCTCCGCCCAGAACACTCTTCTGTCTCCTTCTTGTCATTCAGCTCTCAGCTCAAATGTCACCGTCTCAGAGAGTCTTTTCCTGTCCACCTGTTAGGAAGGCCCTGCCTCTCTGTCACATTGCCTTACTTGATTTCCTTCCTAACACTTACTACACCCAAACTTATTTTGTTCATTTAATGGATTACTTACTTATTGTCTGTTTTACCCAACCTGTGTCCTCAGGTCCTAGAAAAGCATCTGACACTTTGTTCTCAACAAATACTAACTAAATGAATAAAGAAATGAGTAAGTGTGAATTTCCAAGGTTCCTAGGGGTCTATGGGATATTTCCTTATGTATTTTATAAAGAAAGAAAAACTTATTTGAAATATGTGACTTTATAGCCTGAGAGGTCCAATCAGCCTGAGCTAAAATGGTGAGGGGAGGGGAGCCTTGCACATTATTAATTTTATGTGTGGAAACATGCTCACAATTGCAGAAATTGACTTCTGGCCATAAAGCAATTTTCCAAATGTCAGAACTAACCAGGCAGTCCTGGAAAGTGGTTCTTTTCTTGTTGTCATTGTTTATTGTTTTTTCATTACTCTTTTTGAAATACTAGAATGGGGAAACCGTGTCATGTGTCCAGCCCGGAGCATAGCATGTTAAACAAATCATACAAATTAACACATATTTTTATACTGGGGTTTAAAAATAAGAAATGTCACAGGAATAACAAAACTAGATGCTCTCTCATCACCACCACCTCATTCTAATATGACAAGCTTTGGAATCATTAATGATCCTTTGTTCTGCTTAATGGATGGGGTCAATGTCAAGACCTTTAGTAACAAGCTGCTCCTTATTTTTCTTTTTTAAGAAACTTTATTGAGATACAATTGACATACAATAACCTGCATATATTTAAAGTGTACAATTTGATATTTCTTTTCTTATTAGTAACATATATATGGCAATCCCAATCTCCCAGTTCATCCCATCCTAACCCCCCCACTGCCCCGCCCCGTGTTCCCCACTTGGTGTCCATATGTTTGTTCTCTACATCTGTGTCTCTGTTTCTGCCTTGCAACCTGGTTGATTTGTACAATTTTTCTATATTCCACATATATGTGTTAATATATGATATTTATTTTCTCTTTCTGACTCACTTCACTCTATATGACAGTCTCTAGGTCCATCCATGTCTCTACAAATATCCCAATTTCATTCCTTTTTATGGCTGAGTAATATTCCATTGTATATATGTATCACATCTTCTTTACCCATTCATCTGTTGATGGACATTTAGATTGCTTCCATGTCCTGGCTCTTGTAAATAGTGTAAACATTGGGGTGCATGTGTCTTTTTGAATTATGGTTTTCTCTGGGTATATGCCCAGGAGTGGGATTGCTGGGTCATATGGTAACTCTGTTTTTAGTTTTGCAAGGAACCTCCATACTGTTCTTCATAGTGGCTGTATCAATTTACATTCCCACCAACAGTGCAAGAGCGTTCCCTTTTCTCCACACCCTCTCCAGCACTTACTGTTTGTAGATTTTCTGATGATGCCCATTCTGACCGGTGTGAGGTGATACCTCATTGTCGTTTTGATTTGCATGTCTCTAATGATTAGTGACGTTGAGCAGCTTTTCATGTGCCTCTTGGCCATCTGTATGTCTTCTTTGGAGAAATGCCTATTTAGGTCTTCTGCCCACTTTTTGATTGGGTTGTTGTTGTTGTTGTTGTTGTTGTTTTTTGATATTGAGCTGGATGAACTGTTTATATATTTTGGAGATTAATCCTTTGTCTGTCGATTCGTTTGCAAATATTTTTTCCCATTCTGAGGGTTGTCTTTTCGTCTTGCTTATAGTTTCCTTTGCTGTGCAGAAGCTTTTCAGTTTCCTTAGGTCCCACTTATTTATTTTTGTTTTTATTTCCATTACTCTAGGAGGTGGGTCAAAAAAAGATCTTGCTGTGGTTTATGTCAAAGTGTTCTTCCTGTGTTTTCCTCTAGGAGTTTTATAGTGTCTGGCCTTACATTTAGGTCTTTAATCCATTTTGAGTTTATTTTCACTTATGGTGTTAGGGAGTGTTCTAATTTCATTCTTTTACATGTAAGCTGCTCCTTATCTTATGCTGCTGCTTTGCCGTTTGGAAGGCTGCAGGCCAATTTCTGTAAATTCACAGTTGCCACTCTCCTAGTTGTTGCTGAATTGGTAGGAAGTTTTTAATTTAAATGTCTTCAGTTCTGGGTGTAGATTAAAATTCCTAGGCCCCAAGCAAACTTTGTCAAAGGGACTTGCAGCCCATTGCTCCTAAAATATTGTATGCCAGGCACCCTAGGGCATGCATAAGAGTTGTCTGTGTATGTGTGTGATGGGCAGGGCTGGGATTTTCATGCCCTGTGGAGGAAAGAAAAGCCATGTTAGAAGAACTGTATCCACGCCTGGGCTAGGAGGGGTGAAAGATTGGGTGTCTTTGCTAGCCTAGGCAGAATTTCTTATTACCTCACATCAAATTACATCCCTTGCCTCTGATTCAAGTCTGCACGTTCATCTCATCCTCCCACCTCAGACTTTTATTGAAGCTTCCACCTCCAGGCAGTGCACAAATGCAAACTTCTGTTTACTGTCTCTGAGTGATGATATTAATTCCAATGCCCAGTGATAAATGCATTGCTTATTAAACACTGTAGCAATAACCATTAGATAGTAATTCAAAGGGAAACCAAAAAGAGTGGAAAAACACCCTTCTCCCCCTCAGACAAAATGGCCAGAATTGAACAAAAGCAGAACTTCCCTGCCTAACAGTGGGGAGGGGTTAAGAGCCTCTATTGCTGACTTGCTTTGTGATCTTTGAAGAATTATTTAACTTCTCTAAGCTTCAGGTGACTCATCTATAAACTGAGAATAGTAATTGTACTTACCATCTAGGGTTGTCGGGAAGGTTAAATGAGAAATATATGTAGAACCCTCAGCAGAGTGTCTCATCTGTAGTAAGAGCTTTATTAAAGGTCATCAGATTAAGATCTCTTAGTAAGAACTGTGTTGTTGTCTACATTTGGCATGCTGTCCATGCGCTATGCAACAAACCCAGCAGAGATACCTTAAAATACAGATGCTGCCTTTCAACACTGCTGGGGGGTGGATGGGGAGGGTAGGTATATAAACCAGGGACTTCAGTAGAAAAACCTATGTCATCTCTATCTTATCACCAATTTATCTTAAATCCTTTTAAGAAAGTCATGCCCATTTGAAAAAAACTTTTTTTTATCAGGTATCATTTAGAATCATGATTGTATTCTAAACAATGCATCAATGTAATATTCTTGAGGTTCTCGGTATACTCAGAGCCCCTCTGAGTATACATAAAGAGCTCCTCCTTTCTAGAAAGTCTGAAAATCCTGAGGGATTGAGCTCACACAAATGTGTCAGCTCTCCCCGTCCACCTGGTCCTGGTTGAACATTCTTGAACAGGCCTCGATACTCCCAACCCATCCCCTACTGTTCTTCCCTCTTGTATGTTGATCGCTTCCTGAAAGATTCTTTCTGCTCTGTGTTGCCAGTCAGCTAACACTCATCCTTAGGATCTCAGATGGAACGTCATTGCTCCTGAAGAGCCTCTTCGTTCTCCACATCTCTTCCATGCTTGTTTCTATGCTTAAATTGCTCCTGGAATGCCTTCATTTTATTTTGTCCTCTTGTACTTAATTGTTCATAATTATTTGTTTAATGTCTGTTTTCCCCACTAGATTGCTAGCTCCATCTGGGTAGGGATTCTTCCATTTAACACTGTGCTACACAGTCCTTGGCACATGTTAGGTGCTCTGTCTGATAAGTATGGTGAGTAAAACTTATTCTTTATGAGAATTTTTTTCTTTCATGTTGCACATAAATGGTTAACAAACTAGATTACATTCTTCTCTTATGTTGTAACAGTTCTCATCCACTACATTTAAAGTTTGCTTTTTGTACCATTGAGATGATTGTGTGCTGCTTTTATAGGTTACAATTTAATAGCATTTCAAGCAACAGCTTTTGATTTTTAAAGAAGTCATTATTTAATACATTGGTACGATAGTACAAGGTGACATTCCCTCTCTCTCTAAGATGCCTTAAGTCTTCAAAGCACATCACGCAATTTCATAAATGGTAAAGATATTGATTTTAGAATCATGATGGAAAAGAAGGCAGAGCCTAATGTTTGAATTCTGAGTTACAAATCAGATATAGTAAATCACTGAGAACAAAGGGCAGATACCTTAATACCTAGAATCAGGAGGCTGAAAGAGAGCTTGAAGGACCCAATTTCAATCCTCGTGTCTCATTGAAGAATCACACCTCCTGGAAATCCTTTGGTCCTTGTCTAATTGCTTCTAAGCTAAACTGTGGACTTATTGCTATGGCTTTAAAAAATGATTTTAACTTTATGTCCTTGTTTAGGATTGTGTAGTAACTATGGGCTACCTGCTATATCATGTTTAAGTTCTGCCTACTTCTCAAGGCAGTTTGACATCAGGCCCTATCCCAACTTGGCTAACTTACTCTGTACTACTCACCTATGGTCTGGCCTCTCTGTCATGGTATGATAAATGCAATGTGAGGTATGTCACTTAGTTTCATGCTGGAAACAAAATGAGAAGACCCAGTCCCTACTCTCAAGGAGCTTATGGTCTGCTGAGTGAAGCAGGCATTGCAGGCTTATTGAGTATATGCTATATGCAAAGCACTATCAGAGATATAAAAATGAACAAGAACTAATGAGTGAGTGTCTATAGGGAATGCAGAACACTTCCAGGTTCATAGTACTGGTGGAATAAATGTCAGCTACTGCTCCTGTCATGATGATTTGTGGCTTTAATGTCTGTGTGTGGTAAAGCTGTCTTTGAGACCCAGAGCCCATGAGGTGGAACTTAGAATGGATCTGGATACGCAGATTTGGTTAGAGGAAAATTCGAAATACTTATTTGGAACATCAGACTGGCACTATCTAGCAGTCAGCAATTAAGGAATTTGAGATTCAGAAGCATAATTCGGCAGAAAGATCTATGTTGAACAGTAAAGAATCCAGATGATCAGCCAGTCTCTTTCCACTTCAGGGTATTAGGTTCACAGTTTTTTTCATTAATATATCAGTCTTCTTGCCCATTCCTCAAATTTAACTGAAAGATGTATATGCCAATATTCAGAAAGGAGGATGTAAATAGAATGAAATTAATTTTTTAAAAAAAGGCCACGATTCATACTGGCCCTCGGAACACTCTGAATCTAGTGGGATAGAGCAAGGGTAGACAGACTAAAGAATAATTAAAATACAAGGCTGGCTTTTATCACGATGGTCGTTGAGTGGTTTTTACTTAAAATGTGGGCCATGGACTATCAGGATCAGCATCACCTGGTGGGGCAGGCAGAGTAATGGCCCGACATGTGCACCTCCTAATTCCTCTACAGACTTCCGGGTGTGATTAAGGGTTACCATTGTCTCACCAATTATACTTGGCACGTGGTTTCTCTCGTGACCACAGGTAATGGGGAATTACGATTGACAACACCACCAGGAACACAGGAAATTTGGGGAAGTTCCTCAAAGCAAAGAGAATAATATTATCAGAAGGAGGATGACATCGTTTGCTAGAGGGACAAAACAGAACTATCCGCTATGACTTTATGACTTTACTGGTCACTTAGAGAGGAAAAGCCATCCTTATATGAAGGAAGAATTTGTGCCAGGGCCCAGCAGTAGCCAATACTTCCAGAATATATTCAGGAAATGGCAAAAAAAGGATTATAGCCCCAGTATGGTACAAGAGGGTGGGGTGGGGGTGACAGGTAGTGGGAAATGAGCTTGGAGCCCTCACCTGCCATACTAATGAGTTTGGATTATGTTCTGTGGTGATGGGGGCCACGTTCAGTGATTTCTGGGCAAGGAATAAAATGATGAATATAGACTTTAGAAAGCAAAGTTTGGGTTCTCACCATTGCGTGAAGATCAGGTCTGTTTCTCAGTAGTACTAGTTTCTACCATCGTATGTGCAAGTTGAGTGCTGATTATGTGTCACTCTAGGGATTCTCCATGCACAGATTTTGTATCATTATGTGTTCAGAGATAGTTTTCCCACTGTGGGCAACTCTGTCTTTCAAACTGTTAGATCACCCACAGTAAGGAATACATTTACACTCACACACACACACACACACACACACACACACACACACACACTCACACACACACACACACACACACACACACAGAGCTTCATGAAAGTATACCAACTCTGACTGTGTGAGATATTTTCTACTATGTTCTATGCAATTCTATTTTAATTTTTAAAGACATTCTGGTCACAGTTCCCTAAATTGATTTCTGTTGGGTTATATCATGCTGTTGGAGCATACTACTTTAAAGGAAAGGGTCAGTGTCTTACTCTTTTCAATTCATTGATTGATTTATGATGAAAGTTTTACTGGGGATCAGGCAAGGACCACATTGGGGAGCAGGGCCTGCATACCAGGCCAATACTGGTCTTCATAGCAGTGCTGGGGAGGACAGGGCTAAGCTGTACAGGCCAGGGTTTCAGTTGGGCTCCTCAAAGCAGAAACAACCACTGAAAATAAGGACAGTGTGGTTGGTTTTAGTGTGGGAAGGATAACATGGGGTTGAGAGAGGAACTTTGCTGAAGAAAAGCAGGGAACTAAAGCTCTAAGGGGCCTGGATGAAAGTGGGTTTGGGGGCAGAAAAGGAGACCAGAAATGCATTTGGGTAAGCATTAGTTCTTAGCACCTTCTCTGCGTAGAATAGAGCCCCGATAAGGCTTAAATGTCAGATCCATGAAGTTTTAGCCAGCGCTTCAGACATTCTTGGTGCCATATGATAGTACATTTTCCATGCCAAGTATTGGACAACAGATTATTAAGGTGTATATACAAAGCTCTAAGCATTTGGGTGGGTGTAGTTGGTGGATGGGAGGGGAATGACAGGTCAGTAGAAATAATTACACATCTTCCCTATAATAAATGTCAAAGCTTAAGAACAACAACAATGGCAGATCGACTTGTAATCACACTCCAATGAAGGTCAGAACTGCTTTATATGAAATGAACTTTGCTTCATAAATTAGGTATGGATCACTACATGATGCTAAATCTGTAAAACTGGTGTCAAATGCAGAATGATGAGAGCTGTTGTGCAAGGGTGTACACAGAGCTTGATGTCTAGAATGGTATTCTCTTTTCCCAAAATATCAAGGAGAGTCGTGTACACTGACTTCTGAGCTATAGAGCTGAGTTAGATGGAAGATGCTGTGGAAAAACCTTCCTTTTGTGTCATTTTCCACTTACTGAAATTGATAATTTTCATTAGGTTGTTAGTATTTTTTGTCTTTATAATCCAGGTCTGAATTAAAAAAAAATATTGTATTATCTTTATTTGCATTACTGCCATGTTCTTTTTAGTGTCTCCTTCCTGTCTTCCAATGTATGTTAAAAAAATAAAACAATAGAGGAGAACAGGCCTTAAGAACCACATTATTTATCCTCTTATAGTTAAATTAATAAAATAATTATATGATTTTCAGTCGTTGGGTTACAGTATATGTATATAAGGTTTTTATACATAGCCAGAAGTCAGAAAATCTTGGTTCTCATCCCTGCTCCGACAGTGTGTGACTGTATCCATACCAGGTACTTTCTTTAAGTCTCTGTTACCCAGCTACAGAATAGAGGTGAATTTTACCTTCCTCACTGAATGTTGCAAATTTGTAGAGATCAAATTAGTTAATGTATAGGAAAGAACTTTTTTATTGCAGTGTTCTCGCCTGGAGATGTCGTGTCTTATTGGACAGAGTCACTGTTTACAGCCCTGTGTTGAGAAAGATTCTGAGGCTGTACCTAGGCTCAACTAGAAAAAGTACTATTGAATACTTGGAGATGTTTGCTGTGAGTGCAGAGTTTGGGAGTGGTGTGCCTATGGGTCACATGCTTACCATTCTAGAGCAATGCATTTAGATGGCCATCACCTTCTTATCCATCTGTGCTAGTCTTAGGTTAGGCCTTACTCCAGATCTGTATGTTTGCTATGTGCTGCTATCATTGAGACAGGTCACTACTGCTGCCTCTAGTGGCCGAAGGCTATTGCAGTGACTTCTCCTAGTCCCTCACATCAGTGCTCATCCACCCTTATCCCTTGGACACCCCTACTGCCCTGAGGCCTGAGATGTACTAGACTGGCTCACCCCCCTCCTATGGCCATTGGGTGGAAAACAGTTGTCTCCCTTCTTCTGCCTAATCAGCTGTCCCAAGAAGCTGCTGTTCACATGGCCCCCTTCAGAAGATGGTCTAGGAAGATCCTACAGTCAGTCGTGCTTGAGAACAGTGGCAGCCAGCTCAGAAATGTACCCTTGGATCTGCTTTTCCTCTTTCCCCGCCTCATTTCTCCCCACTCTCTCTCTTGCTTCCATGGGATGGCACGCTCTAATAAATCAGGAGCACGCAGCATTTGGCTCAGGCTGTGGTTTCTGTGCTTTTCTGTGGAATTTGGGATAACATGATGTGTAAATATACACAACGATGTGTATATTGTATATACAAATAGCCATACACACACACACACACACACACACACACACACACACACACACCCCCTCTGTATACAGAGAGATGGAGAGAGAAGGTGAATTGGGTTGAACCAAAAGTAGCATTTAGATTTGGGTTTGCTAAGTGTCTGCCTGAGGGAAAGAGAGGCCTTGAAGAAATTTCTATGTATGCTAAGGGTGGTGGGGTAGGCTAGGCCATGAAGAGACCAGAAATGGTGTCTGTTCTCTATTCCAGCACCAGGGAGTTGGTCTGAGCTTCAAGAAGAGAGATGACCAGGTCCAGAAGGCCTTGTTGGCCAGGGCAAAGAACTTAGATTTGGTCCTGAGTGTAACAGGAAGGCACTGAAGGGTTTTAAGCCCAGGAAGATATGGTCCATTTAATTGATTTAGAAAGTCTCTCTTGCTCCTATGTTCAGAATGGATTAGAAGAACAAGTATGGAAGCAGGATATTAGAAGGCTGTGTAAATGGTGGTTAATATTCAGAATGTCTGCTGAGATGGAGGAAAAGGGAGGACTCAAGGGACATTTTGTAAGGAAAAGGTCTTTTCCATGGATTAGAGATGAGAGGTAAGAGAAAGGGCCTAATTAGAGATGTTTCCTTGGGGTGTGAGCAAACGTTTATGAGGTCTGGGTGATAGAGGGTGACAGGATTTTCCTTCTCCCAAGGGCATTATCTGCATTTCTCCACGGAACATCTCAACGTGGCTTTACTGCGGGGAACACTGAGGCAGCCAGGGCTGCTGCTGCCTTGAGAGTTAGCCACTTTAGAGCACTTGGTCTTAGCTCCTGGGGTAAGGATGCAGCCTTTTCCTGGAGGATGCTAGAGACAGGGTTCATGGCTCGGTACCATCCTCAAGTGGAGACCTCAATAGAGAGGCAGAACAGGGTACCATGGGAGGGTCTGTGAGAACTCACAGGGAATTGCTGAAATGGCCAGTGAGTGTGTGATGTTAACATGGCCTCATTTGTACCTAAATCAGTATTTATAATATACTTACAGCTATGGCCACTTGTGGTTATTGGCAACTGCTTAGAAAGGTTGAAATTCAGAATTAAGAGACATCATAAAGTTAGTTTAAATGTTAGGCTGCCAGGATGCTGCAGTTTATATTGAGGTACATACCCTTAGCCACCCACCCCCACCCCATCATACTGAATTCATCTAGAGGAGAGGGAAGTGTCCAGCGTAAATGTCCCTGTTCTTTCATCTTTTCCTGAGTTGGATTCAACAATGAGAGGGCGTGGTCTGAGACCTACTGGGGATATATCTCTGGGACTGTCATCTGGGAGTTATGAGGAGGCAGAGAGGAGATTTTCATTCTCTGCAATAACTTCCCACAGTAAGTAGGTGGGAGGGTTCAGTGATTGATGAGCTAAATTAGATGGAAAGTGGCTCAAATCAGATTCTAGGTGATTGCTCCTGCCTCTCGACTCACTGCACTTATTTTCTATTCCACTCATTTAGCAAATGATTATGGTCTGTCTTGTGACATTTCTTATATTGTTGCTTCATTCTTTACCTTTTCCATGTTGTTCTTTGTGCTTTCTTAAGCTAGATCAGTTCCTCCTTAGAGACAGAAATGGGGTTTTGTTTATTGTTCTGGCCTTCTCACGCTTTCCATAGAGTAAATGAGCTATGATTGCATGGTGTTTGACTGATAGTTGCTGCTCCAGATGGGATGTTTCCTAAAGAAGTTTACTGAATTTATCTCTTCTCAGAAAAGCAGACAGTAAGGGTACGGGCCACACTAAGTATGTTTTAGTTTACAATATGCAGCCTTTTAGTAAATGAACTTGAGATAACTTTGTTCTTGCCAGCATAGCCCAACCATAGAAATGGTTTAGTTTTTTTGTAACAGTGAAACTTTGTTTCTCTAAAGAGTATATAGGGTACAGTTGTATGAAATTGCCAGTATTTGAGCTACGAAAATGGCAGTGTCATATGGATCAATCTAATAAGACAGATGAGCCAATAATAATTCATTCCTCTGATTCAGTCCGAGATGCAAATGAGCTAACGGGAAGCAGGCCCCACTTCTGTGGTAACAGCTTAGGGGAGAGAGGCCGCTGGGACAGAATAAGTGATGTCAGGAGCAGGCATCCCTGAATGATCATTGGTTTTTCCCATGAATTGGGACTTCTGTAGTTGACATGTGCTTTCTGTTCTAATGGCCCATGACCCTTTCGTGTCACCTAAGCAGGAGTCATGACGGGCCCCAGAAGGATCAAGGAGATATACCTAGGAGTTATAACACCCATCGACTGCCAGCCCATCCACCTTGGAGATGCCAGAGGTGGTCAGGGCAGGCAGGATGTGGCAGCTGATATCACACTTCCACAGTTTTATTCTGTTTCCTTCCTTGTTTCTATTATATTCATTAGAATAGCCCCATCTCCTTTCCTCTTGTTATTAAACGCTGAGTTTTGAGTTCTTGGATCAATCTGCGGGTGTGGGAGGGTTTGGGAAGGTTTATATTACCTGTTTCCCCTTAATTCCTCTGGTTGACTGAGGGGAATCTTCTAGATTCTCCTAGAGGAACTGAGATTCACCACTGACAACATGGGTAGGAGAGGGCACCTTTGCCTTACTTACTGTGGGAGCAAAGGGAAGCCTGACGTCATGTTAGAGAAGAGAGACTAGAAGGGGCAGTTTGAGAACAAGGAGGATCTGTTGTTGGAAATAGGAGCCAAAGTCCAGAACAAATCTAGGAACTGAATTAATTGGGGGAAAGAAAATTATCAAGTGTATTTACACCATTAGACGGAGCAAGAAATATTATTTAAAACCAAGTCTGCCCTGGATTCTGTCATTACTAAAAGCATGACCAGAGAGTAGCTTTTTAGAGTCGGAAAAGTATTGGAAATGGGGAGAAATGCTTGACAATGTGCTTAGAACTCTATACGGTCTATAGTTGTATATCTAAGAAAGAGGCAAAGCCACAGTATGAGGAAAAGTTAAGGTGTATTCAAACATTGTAGCACACCCCCCAGCCCCTTGTTATTGCCTGTGGGTAGAATTATGGTGCTTTAGACTTTTTTTAAAAAATATTTATTTATTTATTTGCCTGTGCTGGGTCTTAGCTGTGGATCTTCGTTGCTGCATGTAGGATCTTCATTGTGGCATGCGGGATCTTTAGTTGTGGCATGAGAACTCTTAGTTGTGGTGTATGGGATCTAGTTCCATGACCAGGGATCAAACCCGGTTCCCTGCATTGGCAGTGTGAAGTCTCAGCCACTGGACCACCAGGGAAGTCCCTTTATGCATTTATTCCATGAATGAACTAACCAGAGTGTACACATGATATCATTTGTTCCTTGTAACAGCCCTGAGAGTTAGAAAGATAGCATGCCCCATTTATAGATGGAGAAAATGAACCTCAGAGGGGTTAAAAAAAACTCACCTACAACACACAGACTGAAAATCAGTTGCAGAGATGGAATTTCAACACAAATTTGTCTGACTCCAGAGCTAATACTTTTTCTACTATGCCATGCTTTTTCCCTCTCTTCTGAGGTGTCTTTAAAAAGGGAAAGGAGTCAGGTAAAATTTCTCCAAGAAAAAGGCTAAGGGTAGGCCAATGTCCCAGACCCGAAGAGCAGCAGTGGGGCATGATATGGGATGCCAGCTTGGGTTTCTTCTAAGAGCAAAATTGCAGAATCTGAGGCGTCACTCCACTATCAGAATCAACATTTTAACAAGATCCCCATGGTGTGCAGAATTGAAGGCCCCATTCCAGAATCAGAATCTGCATTTTAAGAAACCCCCAGGTGATTTGCAGGTGTGTTACAGTTGGAGAAGCTCTGCCCTAGCCATCCCAAAGCCGCTTCTCTATACTTGCTCCATCTCAGGTCCTGGGGGACCTGACTCAGGGAAGGAACATGGTTGTTGCCCCGGTATCAATTGCCAGGACAAACTGCAAACAACAGGGGTCGCACTTTTGTTTCCTTTTCCTTAACATTCCCTCTTCTCTTTCTAGTCTTTTTCACTTGCTCATATGGCAATGAAGTAAGGAGAGAATGAAAGAAAGAGAGAAGATTAAGGAATAGGAATTTTTGACCAAGTTTTCCTGTGTAAGCTTTATGCTTCCTTCCCAAATTGTGCTAAGTCTTGTGGCTAACACTGTCTCCCTTAACAGAGGATACCAGCATCCCAATCGTTCAGCACACCCTTTTAGAATTATTACAGCACCCTCAGTTATTTGGATGTTGTGCACTTAAGTTTCTTATTCAATCCAGAAAACAACCCTATAGGTTTTATTTCTGTTTCACACACAACCATACACTCAAGCATCTTAATGGTGGCTGAGCATAAGTATGATAAATTTCAACCTTTAAGGACAAATTTGAGAAAACCACCATTGACTAAACCCCGGGGCTTAGAATGGCCCCATTTTGGTCATAATGCTGAACCAGCCACACTATAACACTGGCTGCTTTTTGCCACACAGTTTCACTCTCAGTCCTGAGGTTTATGGCATTTGCTTCTGTTTTCAGCATCAGTGGGAAAGGGCTCCCATGATTTTTATCTCTCTCATTTTTTTTCTATGTGTGATTCTGAATGATCTGTGAAGCAGAAAGAAGACAAAAAAATTCATAAGCTGGGTCTACCCTGTGGTCACAACAGAAATTTAGTAAACGTGACATGGGAGTCGACAGGAAGCCCATCACCCGTCATCAGTCTGTCATGTTGACGTTGAGCACCGTGCCCAGTTTCTGCAGGGTGTACTTTCAAACATGCCAACATGTAAATTCTCAGGCAGCAGTTAATAAAGGAAATCATTTTAATAGAAATCCCAGTTACTTTTTTTTTTTTTTTAATGGAAAAAAACAGAGAGAGACATTCAGGGCACTGGAGTTTTCAGTTAATAGTGGGTCTGGAAAGGAAACATTCCTTGCCACTTCCTGCCTCCAAGGTAAAAGGAAATATCGGGGAGGGGAGTCATCATGAGGTTACAGCTTTAAGAAAGTCTGCGGAGCCGAATGATATCATATACACTGCTGTGCAGCGAAGAGTATATTGTTTTACATGTCACAGTTTTCATTCAGCAAATCATTGTCTTTAGGTTCATTAAGAAAACATTTTCTTTACAGAAAGAGTAATCAAACCGTAGTTCGTACCTCGAGGTGAAACAGAACAGATAATGGGACTACCTCTTTGTTACATTAGAATATTACCCCATGACATCCTGTTTCACTGACTTTTATAGATACATACAGATTCCAGATTTTTTTAAAAAAGGAAAAATTTAGTGTCTTTGGATTCAATTTGAGACAGTGAGCTCACATTGGGCTTTTTCAAAATATATTCAGAGGAAGATCATTCTGAATGAAACATCTGACTTCAAGTGCTTTATGAAAATATTTGGTGAAGTTAATGAACAGTGTAAGAGGTTCCACTGTGTAGAGTTGATTTGATTTCATTTCAGAAAAGTCTTAATCTGAAATTAGTGTTGGCAATAATTTGAATATGTCTGATTCTCTTAGCCTAAGATGTGTAATGTCTTCCATTTATGCCAAATCATATACTTTGTGTCTAGTTTTAAGTTACTGGTATGTTGTGGAAACATATAGTGATTTGTGATCAGCATTTATTTTTGGTGAAATGAAACAGAATGGAATAGAATAGAGTATATGAGAGTTTATTTAATGTGGTCAGGGTATAAGAGCTCTTTTTTTTTTTTTTTCTTCTTCAGATCTTTATTGGAGTATAATTGCTTTACAATGTTGTGCCAGTTTCCTCTGTAAAAAATATGGACCGCTTCACGAATTTGCGTGTCATCCTTGCGCAGGGGCCATGCTAATCTTCCCTGTATTGTTCCAGTTTTAGTATATGTGCTGCTGAAGCGAGCACAGAGTGCTTTATTTTTATGTATGTGTATACATGTCATCTCTATCTATCTATCTATCTATCTATCTATCTATCTATCTATCTATCTAAAAACTGTGGTTCACATTCAAAAATAGTTTAAAAACAACTGCCTTGATAAGTTTTGGTTTGTTTATAATGTGGTATCAGCCATGGTTGGCCCACTGAAAATTCTTCTTTAAATAACCACAAATAACCAACGTGTCTTTTTTCTTTTGACTTCTCATTTATTTGGGGGTTTTTAAATGGCTACACTTCTCTTAAAATCTTTCTCTTTTTAGCCTCTTCCTTCTGGCAACAGTGATTGGTTACAAATGAGGGAAATAAAGCCACACTTCAAAGTTCAGTGTATATTGGCAATGCATAATCTCAAGGAAGAGAGTATTTCATCTTTTTTAAAATTAATAATTCTGATACGTGCCTTCCTCATGCCTTTTCAGTTACCACGGCTCACCTGAATTTCACCTTGATATGACAGTTTGACATTAGATGCCTCTCCAGACAGGAAGAGAATCAGTCAGAAACTAGGTACATAAAGGTTATTAAATTAATATTTAAAATTTTGGTTTTGCAGATTTTATTTTATTTGTAATTAAATGCCATGAGTACAAATGTGTGATCTGTGTCCATGCTTGAATCTGTGTCCATTTAAAGGATAATAAGATTACTGGAGGAATTCTTATTTTATTTGTAGGCTTTCTCCTAGGAATATTATTTGTGACTACCACCAACAACCACAGTATTGTTAGAGCTGAAGACATCATTTTAAAAACATAAAGCATATAAATGTTTCCCCTTCTTAGAACCTTTTTATAACTTGTTCCAATCCCCAAATAACTAACATCTATGAGGAACAGGCTAAAATGCCAATAGTAACCTATCCTTGGAGTCTGAAGAATTGAGCTACATTATTTGATATTATTGATAAATGTTCAGGTCTCATGTCTTGGGTATAATGTAAGTGGAGATGGGAAATGAAAACATTATCAGTGGACTGGAATGCAGTTTACCACATACCTGAGAAATGTTCCTAATACCACTGCTTCATTTCATTTAGCAGGTAGAGTTTTGTCTTAAACCTGAGAGTTAATCACTCTTGTCAACAGACTTGGTTGCTGCTGTGTATTTTTTTGGATGTAGCTATGTTAATAGGGACTCCTGATTGCGGGTCTGAAACCCAGTCTTACTAACCTAGCTTAAGCAACAAGGAGCACTTACTGACTCATGTAACTGAGAAGTCTTAGGTGCTTTTGGCTGCACTTGTAAGTCGGCCTTCTTTATGTGGTAATCACCACACTGGACCTTTCATTCTTCTGGTTTAGCTATCCCAGCAGAGTTTCTCTTTCTAGTAGGTTTTTTTTTTTAATTACTTAATTAGTTAATTGGCTGTGTTGGGTCTTTGTTACTATACACGGGCTTTCTCTAGTTGCGGTGAGTGGGGCCTACTCTTCATTGCGATGTACAGGCTTCTCATTGCGGTGGCTTCTCTTGTTTGTGAAGCGTGGGCTCTAGGCTCATGGGCTTAGTAGTTCCGGCACACGGGCTCAATAGTTGTGGCCCACGGGCTCTAGAGTGTAGGCTCAATGGTTGTGGCGCACAGGTTTAGTTGCTGCACAGCATGTGGGATCTTCCTGGAGCAGGGATCAAACTCGCGTCCCCTGCATAGGCAGGCGGATTCTTAATCATTGCACCATCTAGGAAGTCCCTCTAGTAGTTTTTATAAATCCAAATACTGAGTCTCTTCAAAATAACTCGGATTACATACTTATTGCTGTACCATGACTGTGATCAATGGAACAGAACAGTGATTGGCCAGGCCTGGGTCACATTCCTATACCTGTATTCCAAGGATTGGAGGAGGAGCAGTCTCTCCAAAGGAAAAAAAAAATGGGCCACTGTTACAAAGACAAGGTTTTATGTAGATGCTGGGCAAGAAAAACAGAAGATGCTGCTACAGAGGTCTTATTTTGACTGTTGAAAAAGCTTCAGTGTCTTTAATTAAAAAACAACAATAGTGATATTATCTCTATCTTCTCATTAAAATTGAGCCAGGCATAGACATTTCCTTTAACTTCTCTGAGCATATGAATTATGTCCATGATTTTGACCAAGTGTCTGTAATATTTTATTAGATGATTTTCGTCACTCTGGGTAATAAACAGGTGATTTGACTTAGCAGAGTACAGGTGCTATTTTTAATACTTAGTGCTCTCTGGAGGGCTTCCAAATAATAATAGCACCTTTAAAAGCTTTGGATTCCCCAAGGAGCAATAAAATTGTGCTGAGTATTGTCTGCGATAAATAACACATCTCCCTTCTCTTCTCTTCCATATTCCTACCTGAGAAACCTCCAGATTTCCTGACATCATCTCAGCGTTGATTGCCTAGTGAAGGTCAATACTTTATTGCTTTCTATTTCTACATGTTTCTTTGTGTTTATATTGGAATAATGAGAATGTGGTAGGTTTTTAAAATATTAAAAATCAGGGAAATAAAAGCATAAACACATCAGTAAGGAATATAACTTAAAATTTTGTTTTCTAAAAGGGAAGTGATTTAATTTTTTCCTGATCAACAGAGTTCAGTGCTTAAGGAACCAAGATCTCATAGGAAAGGAAGCACAGAGAATTGAGGTCAAAATGCTGCATGGAATTTTCCCTTGAGGCCTTGTTGTGTACTTCTAGGGTAAAACCAAAAAAAAAAAAAAAAAAAAATTGTTGAAAACACCTGATAAGAGATTAAAAGGTAAATACACAGAGATTTTAGCAGTCTCACGGAGCTTCTGAGGAGGTAGGACCATGATAAACACTCAAGTCTTTTAATTGAGTCTCTTGAATAGCTACATCCTAGGATAAAAGCAAACTGGAAATATACCAGCCTCAATTGAACCAAGATGATCTGCCTGCCAGAAGAAAGTCAAATCATCTTTGGAGGATGGTAACATTTTTCAAACTTGTACAGTTTTCCATAAACAATATATCTGTCATTTACTAAAAAATTAGTAGGCATGCCAGGAAATAGGAACAAATGACCAAAAATCAAGAAAGAAAAAATAGCCAAAAGTGATAGATTCAGAAGTGATTTGGATATTGGAGTTATCAGACATAGACTTCCATATAACTGAATAATATGTTCAAGAAAAGACAGAGGATTTCACCAGACATCTGAAATCTATAAAAGGAATCAAATGGACAACTTCAAACTTAAAATTACAGTAACTGAGATTAAGAACCCAGTAGATGGATTCAAAAACATATTAGATACATCAGAAGAGAAGATTAGTGGTTTAGAAGATAGAGCTGGTAGAAAATACCCAGATTAAAACACAGAATGGAAAAAAGAATGTAAAAATACAGAAAATTCCATAAGAAACATATTGGATGATGCAAAGGTCTGTGCCTGGTCATTACAGGCCAGAAGGGGACTAGAGAGAAAATAGTAGCAGAAGCAATATTTGAAGAGATCCTGATCAAGAATTTTCCAAAATTAATGAACAATATCAAGCCAGAGATTTAAGAAACTCTATAAACAAAAAAAAATAAACAAAAAAAATCAAATAAAATGTTATATATATTATAGTAAAACTACTGAAAAACCAAAGACAAATAGAAAATCTTAAAAATATCTAAAGGAAAAAAGATACAATTTCAAAGGAATACCAGTTTGACTCATAAATAAGTTTTAAACAAAAACAATGGAAGCCAAAGAAAAATGGTATGAAGTGTTTAAAGAGCCACAGAAAGTAATTGTCAGTCTAGAATTCTCTATGCAGTGAACATATCCTTCAGAATAGATATTTTTAGAAAAATTAAAATGAGAATTAATTATCAGCTGATCTACATTGAAACTGTCAAAGGGAGCTCTACAGCCAGAAGCGAAATGGTCCCTGGTGAAATCATGGAAGTGCAGGAAGGCACAATAAGCACCAGAAAAGGTAAATATACAAGTAAATATAAATGCATAAAGAATGCTTGAAACAACCCAAATAATGTCTAGCAAGCAGTTTAACTCCCTGTAACCAAAGGTGGGACAATTTAAGCTCCACTGGATTAGGAGCTGCAATGATTGAAATTAAATATTTTAAATCCGTAGGTTCATCATGTTAATAGTAATAATTGGTTACCATAGAAGGATGGTTTACTTATTACTTTAAAGTATAGAATAGGGACTTCCATGGTGACCCAGTGGTTGAGAATCCACCTGCCAATGTAGGGGACATGGGTTCCATCTCTGGTCTGGGAAGATCCCACATGCCATGGAGCAACTAAGCCTGTGTGCAACAACTACTAAGCCTGTGCTCTAGAGCCTTCAGGCCACAACTACTGAGCTCACGTGCTACAACTACTGAAACCCGTGTGCGTAGAGGCTGTGCTCCACAACAAAAGAAGCCACTGCAATGAGAAGCCTGTGCACTGCAACAAAGAGTAACCCCTGTTCACCACAACTAGAGAAAGCCCACACGTGCTGTGAAGCCTGTGCACTGCAAAGAAGACCTAACGCAGCCAATAAATAAATAAATTAATTAATTAATTTAAAAAATATAGTATAAAAAGTTGTATAAAAAGTTAAAGAATTGAACATTTATTCTGCCTTTATGATACTACTAAGTTAAGGGAATTTTCTCTCGATAATAGTATTCCAGCTAATAAATGAAAAAATAATAATTAGAATATTCTTATTTTTAAATTCTAGTGAATTAATGGATCCAGGCATTAATATTAATGACTGGGAATGTTACAGAATACACCCAGACATGGTGTGCCTGCTGAAGGAGGAATACACACCATCAGCCATGAGGTAGTCTTGCCAAAAACAAAACAACAAAAAATGAGCCTGAATCTGATTAGGCCTTAGATCTAACTACCAACAAATAGAATTTACAGCTAGGGAACATTTTGTTTAATATAATACCATACAAAAAATCAGGTAATGGAAAACCTTAGTTCAAAGAATCCAGTTTCTCTAATGAACAAGTAGCAAGGGAAAAAAGATTTAGGAAGATTTTTAGGTAAAATAAACATTAAAAGACATATTGACCAATCACAGTGTGCAGAACTTATTTGGATCTTGATTTTAAAATACTTGTAAAAATAGTTATGACATTTGGAAATTTGAATATTTGCAGAATTTTTGATGGCATTCTGGCATTATTGTTAAATTTTTTTGTTTGATATTATGGTTATGTTTTTAAAAACCTACTTATCCTTTAGAGATACATGCCAAATAGAATGTGACAAAAAATAGTTACAAGAGATATGATATGATGTTTGGAATTTTCTTTAAAATAATATGGTTGAGGGAAAAGTGGGTGGAAATAGAGATGAAACAAGACTGGTCATGAGCTAATGATCATTGAACAAACTGTTGGATATGGGGATTTCATTACATTATTAATTCTATTTTTTTATATGTTGGAATTCTCCATAACAAAAGGCTTGAAAAATAAAATATATGTAGCATTACAGTAAAAAGTCATAATAATACCTAAGGTGACAATGGGGTGTGGGGTAAATGAAGTATAAAGAACCAATTAAGGTAGAGATTTAATACAAATGTGAAAGACTAAAAACTTCACTTTAAATACAAAGATTATTAGACTGGATTATAAAAAAGGACAACTATTTGCTGACTGCACCTGGCACACTCTAAATATAAAGCCATAAAAAGTTAACAGTAAAAAAGAATATCATGCAAACATTAACCAAAAGATGCAGTGTAGTTATATGTATACATGCAAATAGAAATACCTCAAAATATTAAAAAGTAAGCAACTAGTAGTACTAAAACAAGACATATACAGATCCTCAAACTTATTTGGGATTTCACCATACCTTTCAATAATTAATAGAACATGAAGAAAAAAGTCAGTAAACATATGGAAGATTCAGATACCACATTTAGCAAACATGACCTAATATACAGAAATATATAGAATATATAATATAATATTATAATATATTAATATTATATAGTAATATATAGAAATATAATATATATACCTACACCTACCAACTGAAGAATGTTCACTTTTTAAGTGCACAAGAAACATTTGGCCATTAGTATATATGTCTAGACAGAGGTATTTTTCAACAAATCTCAAAATATGGATGACGGAGTTTATTTTCTAATCACAATAGTATTAAAGTGGAAATCAGCAACAAAATGAAAATGAGAAAATTCTAATATTTGGAAATTAACTAATACTCTTTCTCCCATGTGTCAGAGTAACTAATCACAATGAAAACTGGAAATATTTTTAAGCAATAGTGAAAATTTAATATATCAAACCTTGTGGGTTGCAGCTAAAGCAGTACTTGTAAGGGAAATTTATAGCCTTAAATTCTTATATTAGAAAAAAAGAAAGGCTAAAAGCCAGTGATCTAAATGTCAGTTTCAAGGATCTAAACAAGCAAAGTAAACTCAAAGAAATTAGAAGAATATAAAGATAAGAGCAGAAGTCACTGAAATAGAAAACAAATAGTAAAAAAAATAGAGCCAAAAGTCGATTCTTTGAAAAGGCTAACAAAATTTATAAAACTCTGATAAGAATAATTAAGAAAAAGAATAAGGCGCAAATTCCTAAAATCACAAATGCAAAAAGAATAACACTAGAATATAGATATTAAAAGTGATAAAAAGATATCACCAAGATTTTGTGCCAATAAATTTGAAAATTTAAATGAAATGGATTAAGTTCCTTAAAAACACACTAAAATAGATATAATGCATTTTAGAAAATCTGAATTATCCTATATCTATTAAAGAAATTCACTTCATTATTATAGATCTCTGACAAAGAAAATACCAGTTAAATTCTCCAGCAAATTCTTCCAAATATTTAAGGAGGAAACAATCAGATATAAACTCACATTAGGATAGCATAACCTTGACCCCAAAGCCAAGAAGGATATTAAAAGAAAAGAAATTCATAGTCCAATTGTTTTCATGAAAATAGATGCAAAAATCCTAACTAAAACATTAGTAAAAATTAGTAAATAAAATTTAGATGTATAAAAAGAATAATATATTACTAACATGTTGGGTTAATTCTAAGAATGCAAATTGATTATTTGAAAACCAGTCAATGCAATTTATGATGCTAATAGAGTTAAAGTGAAAAACCACATCATCCTCTCAGTAGATAAGGGGAAATATATTTTAATAAAATTTAGCACTCATTTATGATAAAAATGAGCAAAATTGGAATAGAACAGTACTTTCTTTTTTTTTTTTAATTTTATTTATTTATTTATTATTTTTTTGGGGGGGTACACCAAGTTCAATCATCTGTTTTTATACACATATTCCCGTATTCCCTCCCTTCCTTGACTCCCCCCTCCTCGCGTCCCCCCCACCCTCCCTGCCCCAGTCCTCTAAGGCATCTTCCATCCTCGAGTTGGACGCCCTTTGTTATACAACAACTTCCCACTGACTATCTATTTTACAGTTGGTAGTATATATATGTCTGTGCTACTCTCTCACTTCATCTCAGCTTCCCCTTCATCCCCTGCCCCCTCCCAAACCTCGAGTTCTCCAGTCCATTCTCTGTATCTGCGTCCTTGTTGAATAGAACAGTACTTTCTTAATCAGATAAATGATGTCTACAAAAAAGCTACAGAAAACCTCAGACTACTTAATGTTGAAATATTGACAGATTTTTTTGTTGAGATTGTGAATAAGATAAATGCATCTGTTATTTCAACTTTTGTTCATTATTGTACAGAGACTCTTACAAGTTCAATGAGGTAAGAAAAATAGAATATCATCATAATTTTGGGATGGGCAAGGATCTGTATTTTTAATAAGCACAAATAAGTGATTCTTATGTATGGCCAGTTTGGGAAACCTTATGACTGGGTTGTCTAAAATGTGAATTGCTTTTTCTCTTGAAGTGGCCATAATCTAAATGTAGGGAATATATGAGGAGGATCTCATTTCTGTTCTCAAATGGGGTTGCTGTTGTCAACACTTTGAATCCATCAGATTGGATGTGGATTTTGCCACTTTCCTTTAAAAATAGTTTCTGTTTACAAATATGGTGTTCACCACATCTCCTACTAATAATTTTAATTGACCAGAAACAACCTATTATGCACATTGTAACAACTTACTATTATTTACCTATAATTCAATTAAAAATGTTAATAGGAGTTTAATAAGTTTAATTCTCTTTGGTATAGTTGGGATTCAAATACTGCTACACCCTTTTCAATATCAATTTAGTTAGTGTGTAGATAAATGCCATGGGTTAGTCAGATCATGGACTGTGAAAAATAGTTGTATACAATGAAAGTCTACTGTAATACATTTAGTTTCTATGATCAATGTTGCCTTCACTATCCTGGCATTACCAAACAGCGACATTATTTTATTGATCTTGTTTTTTATATATGCTCTTTTTTCTTTTATTTTGGTTACAGAATAATGCCTGCTGTTAAAATTCAAGCGTGTAAAGTAATAGGCAAAGTCCGCTATACTTGCACCCCAAACCCATTCCTCAGAAGTAACCACTGTAAATATTTTTATTCCATCCTTTTTATTTATGTATTTAATACATTTTTAAAATATTATCTTCAAAGAGCCATGAACTTTCTGTCTAAATCTTTTAAAATTCAAGTGTATATATGGAGACCAAGTTTATCCTTCCTGTCAAATTCAACAAATGGGCAGTCAATCTCCTAAACTCTTAAGTATTTGTAATCCTTGTTATTTTACCACGTTCTGTTTGTTTGTTGATGAGATTAAGCAACACTTTGGGGAAGGAATGATAACCACCAATATGGTGTAACAGTACTGTTCCTTTGTTCCCAAAGCAACACTCATACATATTCACACAAATAAATTTGCTCTCATCTTGAGTGAATCCTAGGCAGGAATAAGTAGTCCACATACCAGTGCTGATTTTAAATGGTTGAGGAGATGAGCAGTGTAGTTTACAATGCATTAAGCTAAGAGTAATGATAATGTACAAACGGCACATTATATATGTAACATAAATATATTTTAAAGTCTTTGGTTCCACTATTCCATAAGGCATAAACATCCAACAATGACCACTGTGGAATATGATTAAGAATCATGACAGTTTTCAAAAGAGGAGAAGTATTGTATTAATTGAGATAAAACTGCCATAATATAGCAAAGAAAAAACATCAGCTGATTTGGAAGTACGTTTTATATACCAGATCAAATACTGAAGCTTAGGACTTTATTGTGTAAAATGAACCCAACTCCTTTACCCAATTCATTACCAATTCCTAAATCTCTCACAGATTCGTTGTAATTCTACCATATCTACTGTTCCCATCATAGTCTAAATTATCATCATTACTGCAATAGCCTCTTGACTGATTCCCTTGCATCCACTCTCATCCTCCTCCAATCCATTTTCCAAATGTAGCTTGAGGGAGATTTTCAAAATGCTAGTTTGATTATGCCACTGCCCAGGTGGAAATCATTTCCCCATTCCAAAACCTAACATGGCTCCCGTCTTTCTCTTGATTCTTTTCATGTTATCTCCCTTAGCCCTCCGAACTCCAACTACACTGCCCTTTCTCCTCCTCAAAATCACTCTCCTCCCTACTGCCACAGGGTCTTTGTACATGTTTGTTACCTTGGCTTCTGGAATTTTGTTTCCTTTATCTCCACTGACTTAATTTCATCTCCTCAAATTTCAATTCCAGTATTTCTCCTCTACAGTTTAGTCCTCTTGTTATAGTCTCTCCTTTTTGTACCTGTTGCTAACCTGTGTTAAGATTTCATCAGTGTCTCCCCAACAAGACCATAAGCTTTGTGAGTTCAGAAACTATGTATATTGATATCCTGTTACCAGGTTAGCCTGGCATATGCCAAATGCTTAACTGTTGAATGCATAAAAGAAGGTGTAGAAATTTGTAAATTGAATAGGAGATGAATTACTGCAGCTAAAGATATTATTATCTGTTGTTAATTATAGGAAATAATTTCTAAGGGAAGTCAAAGGCAGAAGATCTGATGAAATGTAAACTAAAGGACTAAATTTTCAAATGAGGCAACTGATGCTCAGAGGGATTAAGAAACTTGCACATGGATGGGAACACAGCTACTAAGTGATAGACCTAGAATTTCAACCTAGCTTTATCTGATAGCACTGCTAGTCCCAAGAGTGTGTAAAGCTTTTATATAGGCAATAAGTGTGGCAAGTTCTGCATACTCTATCGCCCTCCTGAAAATTCATGAAGTCCATTATGAATATTAAAGACTGACAATTCCTGGAGTAAGGAAAGTTGTTGAACTTGATGTAATCCAGTATCCCTTTCATTTGGTGACACTCATCAATGGAATTTGCCTTGACAAGCACTCCTATACATTTCTTCATTTATCCTTTTGTCCTTCAGTTTGCTTTATCTGTCCTTATGACATTGACTGTAATTCCATTGCTAAATAATGTTTTTCAAAGAAGACATTTGCCAAATACTTCCATCTAGCTGGAATGATAAGACAAGACTCCCCCCCTGTTCAAGATAAAACATTGTCTTTTAAAGTTAATTTCTCTTAACTTAGGGGCATGTGTGTGGAGACATGAACCTCACTTAACCTTCTTTCTATTGCAGATATACTTATTTCTTTGAAATTATGCTTCCCCGTCCCCCCCGCATTATTTAGGCTACCAAGTTGAACATGATGAAGTGCCACCAGACCTGGAATAGCAGTGAAAATCAGAACATTGCATCTATTTTTTATGAGAAAAGGGAGACATTTGATCAAACTCAGTCCAATTACCACTGATAAAACATACCAGTGTCACCTTCAATAATTACTGAAGACTAAGACTTATCTATAAATAATACTACATCTATTTCATTTTTAGCTTATGTCATTTAAAAATTAATTCCTGCTAAACAGTTCTTGGTACTAGGGAAGTTTGCCAAGACTCGTTTCTTTAGAATGGAACATAAGTCTTCCAGAACATGCATATACTGTACTTCTCCAAATTTCTCATAAGTTTAAGTATATGGATTTTATGTCCTTAGGTAGAAAATTTTACCATGCCTTATTCTTCTATACCAGGTATATTTATATCTACATCAATATAGGTATATTGGGAAAAATCTGTGCATATCTACAAGCTGACAGAGAGTGCCTTTGAGGATTTTTAGCCTAAATATGACTACATATTCCAAAAAGCTTCACAACTATGTGATTTTGAGCTTGTAATAACTCAGCTTGATATGTGTACTTCTAGTTTGAGTTAAAGTGTTCTTATTGAAGAATTTTAAGTTCATACAGAAGAATAGGGAGGGATTAAGTCTAGATTCAACTTTTCTTCCCTGAATTAATTGCTAGAAAATAGTAATAAAATTTTCAATGTGCCTGACTACATGCATTTACTCAATGAATAGGCTCTGAGGCATAAAGGAGGACGGGACATTACCCCTGCTTTGAAGAAGCTCACCTAGGGGAATGTAAATGTGTACAGCTACTATGGAAAACACTATGGAGGTTCCTCAAAACATTAAAAATAGAACTTCCACAAAATCCCGCAATTCTACTTCTGGGTATTCTTCTGCAGAAAATAAAAGCAAACACTAATTTGAAAAGATATATGCACCCCTATATTCATTGAAGCATTATATACAATAGTCAAGATGTGGAAACAACCTAGGTGTCCACTGATGGATGAATGAATAAAGAAGATGTGGTATACCCCCCCACACACACACTTAGCCATAAAAAAATGAAATCTTGCTATTTGCAACAACATGGATGGACCTAGAGAGTATTACGCTAAGTCAAATAAGTCAGACAGAGAAAGACAAGTACCATGTAATTTCACTTATATGTTGAATCTAAAAAACAAAGCAAATGAAGAAATAAAACAGAAACAGACTCATAAAAACAGAGAACAACAGGTGGTTGCCAGAGGGGAGGGGAATGAGGGGATAAATAAGATAGATAAGGGAGATTAAGAGGTACAAAGTTCCAGTTACAAAATAAATGAGTCACGGGGATGAAATGACTATGTATGGATAGAAAAGAAGATGCTGCTGCTGTCTTTTTCTGGCTCTAGTTTGCTTTGTCTCATTTCTTTGTGTACTTCACTGCTCTTTTCTGTGAACCCATACAGAGCCACATGAAAATTATCTCCACCCAGTTTAGTAACTGATCTTGAACAAGCAATAGGGTAAATGTTCCAGAAAGAAGTAAAGATAACAAGATCCTATGGCCCTAGAGAGCGTGTGAATATATCACTATTGGATCTGAACGGCTCCCCTCTTTCTGGCTCCAGTTCCTCATGAGGCCTGGCTCTACTTCCTGTCCTATGTGTTATGGGATACCTCTGATTTCTCATTCTGACCCCCATTTTTCTTGAGCTCCACAGTGAATTTTTGGTTTTTGTAACTAAACGAATCCTAATTAAGAGGCTTGCACGTAGTTTTTACGATATTTTTGTTGGTGTGTGGAAACGGAACTTTAGGTGTCCAGCAATTTGTTGTGAATATTCTTAGTTATATTAGAACAAAATCCTGTAATCATTGAGTAGGGTATTCTAGTTGACTGTTAGAAATATCTGGACTACTCTGTTGAATTAGCAGAACAAAATCTTGTCATCATCAAGTAGGGTTTTGACCATTAGAAACCTCTGGGTTTCTTCTGAGAAAGTTGTATCTTTCTCAGTTGTATGCCTTCTCTGAGAAGTTGTATCTATGCTTGAGATGATTAAGATTCCACTGTGAAAAACTGATTCTGAATAAGCTAGAAAGTTGCCTGGCTTCTAAAGTTTGATGTTTTTAAAAAAGCATTATGTAATATTTTATATTTATAAAACAATATATTTGGAGCATAATAAACTAACACCCATGAACCCACTACCCACATTACTTTATAATGTGTTCCTTCCCTATATCTCATCTCCTCTGTATTTTGACAGCAGCCATTATCCTGAAGGAATGGATGTACTGGATGCATTTTACACTCATCCTTTCTTTGCTTTTCTCCTATAAAATAATTTTGTCACACATGTATGTATCTCTAAACAAGATGTATTTTAGTTTTTGAGCATTATAAAAATGGCTTTATACCATATGTCAGTGCTTCCCAACTTCTTCACATCTTGGCATACAGTGAACTTGAAAATATTGTACAGTGCCTTGGGATAAATGCTATCCATATCCCACTAAAAGACTCTGGCCACTCCAGCTATTACTCACCCCCAGAAATAAGGGGATCAATATGTTAGGACCTTTGTAACCTAGTCACTGAGGCACATCAGTTGGAAAGCACTACTGTATGTAGTCTTCAGTATATGCTGTTTCCACTTGATCCTTTGTTTCTAAGATTTATCCCTGTAGATGCGTGTGACTGTAGGTCATTCCTTTTCACTGCTGTATAATATTTTTCTGTGAACATATAAGCATTTCCATCTTATGCTGGTTAGACTTCCTCTTTGGTTTTTATTTATCCTAGGGATCACACCAGCCTGCCACAACTCAGAGAAAACTGCTGAATTTGATTCCATATTTTCCTAGGATTCAACGTGTTGCTTTTAAATTTTGGTTTAAAATTTTTTTTTAGTTTTATATTGGGTTTTGGAGTCTGTGACAATAAGAGATAGGATCAATTTGAGCATTATATAAGATACAACCTTCTCTATTTAATTGTATTATTAAAACACAATAGCAGTGTGTGCCAGTGAATCCACCTTCAGATCAGTGGAAATTTAGTTTAGACAAGCAAACTAAGGAGTACTGAATTATGAGTATTTCATAATGGCATCACTGTTTTTGATATTTAACATGACTTGGGATCTGAAATGAATTATGATTATTTATGTATGGATATATGATTATTTAGTTAGACAATGGCAAATATATTTCACTTCATGTTTCAAGTCCATCTTTTTGGTAGTGTTTTCCTGGAATAAGACTGGAAAAGTGTTTAATCTATTTCAGTGGTCAGTTATTGATGTCTGCCCTGAGTATGCAAAGTGGGAATAAGGACATACCTGCTACATATTTTCCTTCCCTAATCTAGTGTGTCCAACTGCCTCTCTTTCTTTCTTTATTTATAAATTTATTTATTTACTTACTTATTTATCTATTATTGGCTGTGTTGGATCTTCATTGTTGCACGCGGGCTTTCTCTGGTTGCGGCGAGTGGAGGCTACTCTTCATTGTGCTGCACAGGCTTCTCACTGCAGTGGCTTCTCTTATTGTGGAGCACAGGCTCTAGGTACATGGGCTTCAGTAGTTGTGGCATGTGGGCTCAGTAGTTGTGGCTCACGGGCTCTAGAGCACAGGCTCAGTAGTTGTGACACACGGGCTTAGTTGCTCCGTGGCATGTGGGATCTTCCTGGACCAGGGATCGAACCCATGTCCCCTGCATTGGCAGGCGGATTCTTAACTACTGCACTACCATGGAAGTCCCTGCCTCTCTTTCTATGATTATCTTGAAAGCATCTTGATCATCTGATTATTATTTAATTTGTAGCTTACCCCTTTCGGAAAACAAAATTCATAATTAAATAAAAAAGTCAAAGAGCATCATATAGTTGTGCTCTTTTCTCTGGTCGTTTATTATGGTCTCTAATTACCTTCTCCACAGGATGCTTTTCTCACAAGTTATTATCCAAAATAACCCACTCTTTTGATAAGGCATATTTTTACTATCATTATTGAGCCCTAAATGGAAAACAGGTAAAATGCCCTTTAATATCCTTGGTTTTAGGGGTTTGAACTCAACTTTACATAGATAGATCTTGTCCACTGTATTTTAAAACGATTAGAATAACAAAGCTTCCAGAGCCTATTAAATGTTATTTTTAAGATAACATCTTTTCTTGTCCTTCATTTATGAATATTTGGTCAGGAAATGGTTGTAAAAAGCTTCAAATCCCAATTGAATAATGCGTTCTCCAAAGTAGCTGCCAAGTGTAAATACCAGTGATATACATTCATGCATATGATAGTATATAAATAACCAGGAAAGCATAGCAAAGGTCAATCAATTATGTATAGGTCAGAGTACTTTCCATCTGGATTGAGTCATTTTAGCAAATGACATCATGTGTCCTTTGGAGTCTATTGTGAAATGTGGCTTGAGTCATTATAGATTGGCTTCTTCTCTGGGTTACCAGGATGGCAGTGGTAAGGCTCAATAAATAAATGTATTGGACTCTGCAGGAGCAGATATGCATAATTAGGGTGTAGTGATGAAGTCTTCTTATTCTGTAGAGAAACTTGGGCCCCATCTACCAATTTCTAATTTCTTATCCTTCTTGGTTAATTTTTTTTAAAGAACTTGAAGGCAAAGGGTTGGAAAGGAGCGAGATGCTCTTTATATTACTGTGGTGGATATCTTTTCATGAAATTGCCAGCAGGGAATCAATAGTAATAAATCTGGCACCCTTCTAATCTCTTCTAACTTCACCATTGTTCTTCTGGAATGGGACTACTAGGACTGTTTAAATTTGGTTTATAATTTCTACTTGATCTGATGGGGAATGGTCATGCCATATTGCCAGACTCTAGAGTGATGGGCAGGATGTGATGTTCTGTGAAGTGGGAAGGGATGTTGTCATTTTCCAGTTGGCACAATCAGAGCTGAATTTAGCTTATAGACCAAGTGATAAAAGGAGCTGCCAAGTCCAGTCATTTCTGATTAGTCAGGGCTCGAGGAGGTAAATGTTACTTGACAAGAATTTAATGTGTGATTTTCCCCTTCCTTCAGGATATTTTGGAAATGTTAAAGAGTTGTTGACTATTTTTTAAAGTAGGATGACTTAGAATGAGTCAAAATTGCTGCCATGTTTTCTAGGTTTTTATAGTGGAGACTAAGTTTGGTTCTGAGGCCTTGGAAGGAAGAAGACTTGGGCATCCTTAGCAAAGATGAAAGGAAATGGTTCTCGCTTAAAGGGAGGTTATAGTCTAGTGGGAAGATGGAAATGCAAACGGATTGCCACAGCATAAAATGATAGCTGCTCTAGTAAGAGATGTGTGTAAATCTAGGCAGTATTGGTATTTCTGTCACTTATCTATATTAATTTATCCCTTGCTTATTTGGGCCATAACTGGCTGAGATACATGACCATATTTATTCCTATTAGGTATATTGAGAGTGAATTTTCAGCTTTCAAGATGACTAGCCTGTATTTTGCAATTGAGAGGCAATGTGGCTGCCCTGCTCTTGAAGTGGTACTTACTATTCTGCACATGACCCAAACCCTTACCTTCATTTCAGTAAAACTCCATAGATTCCTAGGGGCTGTTCTTTGAGTATATCTACAAGGACAGTAAAACAAGTTGCAGCTATTGTTTGGTGGTATCTAATAGCTGATTGCAAGGTTTTGTCTTCTTTCCCCCAGTGTTGGTTGCCTGAGATGACAGTCTGTGGTCATGGATCAATCAGCTGATTCAGTCTGGTATAGACAACAGAAAAAGGAGCCCCCATCTGCCCCATTATCAGGACAAAAAAAGTGCCAGCAAGCAGACTTCTGTCTATATCTCATTTTACAGAACCACCCCTAGCTTTAAGGGAGAGCTGGAGAAAGGGGGTTTTATTTTATCTTATCTTATTTTATTTTATTTTATTTTATTTTATTTTATTTTATTTTATTTTATTTTTATTTTAAGCTCTTTATTGGAATATAATTGCTTTACACTCCTGTACCAGATTATGAGGTACACCAAAGTGAATCAGCTGTATTTATACACATATCCTCATATCCCCTCCCTCCTGTGACTCCCCACCACCCTCCCCTTCCCAGCCCTCCAAGGCATCACCCATCATGGAGTTGATCTTCCTTTGTTATATAGCAACTTCCCACTAGCTATCTATTTTACAGTTGGTAGTGTATATATGTCTATGCTACTCTCTCACTTTGTCCCAGCTTCCCCTTTGCCACCCATCCCCCCAACCCCATGTCCTCCAGTCCATTCTCTACATCTGCATCCTTATTCTTGTCCTGTCACTGGGTTCATCAGTACCATTTTTTTTTTTTTTTAGATTCTGTGTATATGAGTTAGCATACAATATTTGTTTTTCTCTTTCTGGCTTACTTCACTCAGTATGACAGACTCTAGGTCTATCCACCTCATTACATATAGCTCCATCTCATTCCTTTTTATGGCTGAGTAATATTCCATTGTATATATATGCCACATCTTCTTTATCCATTCATTTGTTGATGGGCATTTAGGTTGCTTCCATGTCCTGGCTATTGTAAATAGTGCTGCAGTGAACATTATGGTACATGTTTCTTTTTGGACTATGGTTTTCTCTGGGTATATGCCCAGGAGTGGGATTACTGGATCATATGGTAGTTCTATTTGTAGTTTTTTAAGGAACCTCCAAACTGTTTTCCATAGTGGCTGTACCAACTTACATTCCCACCACATTGCAGGAGAGCTCCCTTTTCTCCACACCCTCTCCAAAATTTGTTGTTTCTAGATTTTTTGATGATGGCCATTCTGATCGGTGTGAGGTGATACCTCATTGTGGCTTTGACTTGCATTTCTCTAATAATTAGTGATGTTGAGCATCTTTTCATGTATTTGTTGGCCATCTGTATGACCTTCTATTGAGGTCTTCTGCCCATTTGTGGATTGGGTTATTTGCTTTTTTGGTATTCAGCTGCATGAGCTGCTTGTATATTTTGGAGATTAATCCTTTGTCCGTTGCTTCATTGGCAAGTATTTTCTCCCATTCTGAGGGTTGCCTTCTTGTCTTGTTTATGGTTTCTTTTGCTGTGCAAAAGCTTTTAAGTTTCATGAGGTCCCATGTGTTTATTCTTGATTTTATTTCCATGATTCTAGGAGGTGGGTCCAAAAGGATCTTGCTTTGATATATGTCATAAAGTGTTCTGCCTATGTTTTCCTCTAGGAGTTTTATAATGTCTGGCCTTACATGTAGGTCTTTAATCCATTTGGAGTTTATTTTTGTGTACGGTGTTAGGAAGTGTTCTAAGTTCATTCTTTTACATGTTGCTGTCCAATTTTCCTAGCACCACTTATTGAAGAGGCTGTCTTTTTTCCATTGTATATTCTTGCCTCCTTTGTCAAAAAGATAAGGTGCCCATATGTGCTTGGGTTTACCTCTGAGTTCTCTATTCTATTCCATTGATCTTCCTTTCTACTTTTGTGCCATTACCATACTGTCTTGATCACTGTGGCCTTGTAGTATAGTTTGAAGTCAGGAAGCGTGATCCCACCAAGTCCATCTTTCCTTCTCAAGATTGCTTTGTCCATTCAGGGTCTTTTGCGTTTCCATACAAATCGTAAGATTTCTTGTTCTAGTTCTGTGAAAAATGCCATTGGTAATTTGATCGGGATTGTGTTGAATCTGTAAATTGCTTTGGGTAGTACAGTCATTTTCACAATGTTGATTTTTCCAGTCCAAGAACATGGTATGTCTCTCCATCTGTTTGTATTGTCTTTGATTTCTTTCATCAGTGTGTTAAAGTTTTCTGCATAAAGGTCTTTTGCCTCCTTAGGCAGGTTTATTCCTAGGTATTTTATTCTTTTTGTTGCAATGGTAAATGGGAGAGTTTCCTTAATTTCTCTTTCTGCTTTTTCGTTGTTAGTGTATAGGAAAGCTAGAGATTTCTGTACATTAATTTTGTATCCTGCTACTTTACTAAATTCATCGATTAGTGCTAGCAGTTTTCTGGTAGAGTCTTTAGGGTTTTCTATATATAATATCATGTCATCTGCAAAGAGTGACAATTTTGCTTCTTCTAGAAAGGGGATTTTAAACAGAGAATGAGTTAGCCCATCAATTGCCAAACTTTTAGTCTTATCCAAATAAAACCATTGTCAATAAATGTTTTAAGACTATACCTTATTGTTTTTTCAATGTGTTTTCCCTTTAATAATACCATGCATATTTTTCACGTTATTAAATATTCTGCTACATAATTTTCAGTGTCTACAAAGTAGTCCACTTTATGACTATACCATAGTTAATTCAAACAGTCTTCTGTTGTTTGAAATGTAGGATTTTCAAGTTTTACTCTTATAAAATAAATAATGTGGTGATGAACATCCTTGTAGCTATATCTTTCTCAGTACTCTTTTGACCATTTTTCTTTCATCTTGATTCTCTTTTTTTTTTCCAAATCCTCAAGTAACAATGATATTGATCCCCTCCTTTTTTTTCAAATCTGCAAATAACAGTGATATAAATAAATAATCAGATGTTTAAGTAATCTCTTTAAGCAGAGTCTGGGGAGAAGAGTTCTTCAATAAATCAGATAACTTAGATTATATCTACATGATGCAAAATATCCTAATGATTTTATGAAATCAGAGAAGCAGTTGGTAAATTCAGAGGCAGGATAGAGAGGAGGGAAGTGATCTATTTTCTGATGGAATCAATTTAATCAGCTCTGTTAAAATGGCTTAATGACTTTTGTAGCTCTGGTTAAGGGGATCTGGCAGTTTTCAGATATGTTAATTTTTAGAATCCCTCCTGCTTCAAAATATATTTTCATCTGGTATTGTGTTCCTTTTTGTAACAAGATTGTCAAATGGGAGTGTGAAGGTAGTTCATCTCACAGCTCATTGGTCAGAATGTATAGTAGGCATGTTGAAGTTGAAAGCCTGGCATCCACGCCAGCTAGAAGCAGAAGGTACAGAGAAGTTTGGCTTCCAAGGTAGTAGTAGGGGAAATGCTGACACTAGTACCCCTGCTGCCGTTATTGCTATGGTCTTTGGGAGAGGATTAATTGTGCCTTCCCTTGTTTGAGTACTAACAGTGGATTAGCAAAGCTGAGCATAGGGTAGAGAGTTCTGGTACTTGCTGAGTACATTACCTCTTATAACAGGGTTTTAAATGTCAATGCTTTTTATAATGTATATGAGGAATTCTAATTGAGAATCTGGCCCATATGCTTAGACTATGTCCAACTATATGTTTCTTTTTTTGATGTTGCAAAATAAGGTTAATTTTTATGGTGAATATTTTATGGCCTGCTTTCTGTTATGTGCCAGACAAATTGAGGGCGATGGAAACTGATGAGTGGCGAAGATAAAAGAGCAGTGTTGACCTTTTGGTAAAATCATTCATCACACTGCTTCATCTGTAAGTGGTTTTCCAGTCGTATCTCACATTTGCTGATCGCTGCTTTTGACTCAGTTTTACAGGGATTGATTGTCTTGTTGTGGATTGCTTTTTCTTGTCTTCCTTTCTTTTTTTTTTTAATTTTGGTTATTGTTATTATAACTATTTTATTACCTAGTAGTTCCTCCACCAGAGGGGGCTTGTGGATAGAGAGAGGCAATGGGAATTAATAATTCAGTTTCTTTTTTGCTGTTCTTCATTGTGACTTGCAAGGTTTCTTCTCAGTAGCTGAGATGGCCTTTAAGCATTCCATTCACCTACTCTCCTTTGAATCTTATTGGTCCCAATAAAATTAAGATACGAGTTGACTGTCTTGGCAGTGGCCAGAGATAGAATAGTTAACTGGGGTGGTCTAGCACCAGGATACTTTTTGGCTTCCATGTTGGTCAGAGTCCCATCAGAGGAAACCAAAGGGGAAAGCAAGAATAGGTTCTTAGTTTAATGGATCAAATACTGGAAACTATGGAGTTCATTATAGTGGAAGCTTAAATCTGCAACCTGGACCCGAAGTAGATCCGAGGCTGAGCATCTGATAGAAGACATCTCGCCAACATTGTGGACATCTATTGGCCCTTCATTTTTTGATCCTTTTGCCTGACTCTGGCCAATCCCTAGAGTTCAGAAGCATGGTTAATGTAGAAAGCCCTCAGCCTACAAGATACAGAGGCCAGAATAGACATGTACTGGCATCTGGTGAAGGCACTTAAGGGAAAGGTTCTGCCTTAAGACCAAGAGAAATTAACTTTTGTCCACTAAGGAATCTGACCAGTTATAGTGCTACTGTGATTAGTCTCTCAGCGGTTGTTTCTTAATTATGTATTTTAGGGTCTATTAAACTAGGGACTGTGTCCCCTCTCTGGGGACAGAGAATATTTCGATATTTTGATTGCAATTAAGTGGAAATTGAGAACACTGTCAGAAACTAATCAGAAGTGTTTTGCTGTTCCTTTATTCCCAATCCAATGCAGTGTCAAGCAATATCCAGGTGTTATCTGCACTCTGCCTGTCCCCTGCCTGAACCTGGGATTCTTCCACTGAGTGGTCCTGGGTCCCACATTGGCATTGCTCATTTGGTTGATGAGGACATATTGACAGAGTTGTTGCTGGGAAGTTTGCAGCCAAGTCTCTAAAGGTATGGCCATGAGGCCATTCTGGAAGTGTGTGTGTGTGTGTGTGTGTGTGTGTGTGTGTGTGTAGTAGGGGGGACGTGGGGGTGCATGACCCTTTTTCATTATTTTGTGAAGGCACAAATCATACACTTATGGCTGTAGCCATTCAAAATACTTTTACCTTATTTTGGATAACAAAGAACGTGTTCTTATGTGTTCTTACATTCTTTTACAGAAACACAAAAAAGAAACATCGTTTCTAAATAACAGCATCTTTTAACAGGGAATTTTCAGAAGTAACTTTTTTTCCCCTTTGTTAGAGATGGAAAGCCAGTGTTTGGGGAAGGGACACTTAGGCCCCAGAAAAATAGGCAATAGCCACAGTCTATTAATAACAGGGGCGTCTCATAAGAAGGAATAATTCTTACATGGTGGTGACATTTTAACTTTGAGGGAGATTTTCTCAAGTGTCTTCCACAGCGATACAGTACAGAAATTGATTTGAGGAGGAGGTAAAAATGAATTAAGATGAGCTTTTGGATCCTGCTTATTGAAAATGCTGATACTGCTGAGCGTTGCTTTTCTCACCTTCCTTCTCCAGAAACACCAGCTCACCTAGACTCACACCTACTGTTGCCCCTTTTCTCAAGACTTGACTATTAAAAAGAATCTCCGGTGTCTTCAAACTCAAATTCATTTCTAACTGCTCCTTTCACCTTTTACTCTTCTCCACTGTGGAATACAGTAACTAACCACTAGCCACGTGTGGCTATTTATGTTCAAATTAATTTAAATTAAACAAAGTAAAGAATTCAGTTCCTCAGTCACACTGGCCTCATATCAAGGGCTTGATAGGCACACGTGGCTGTTGGCTATCTTATTGGACAGTGTAGCTGCGCAGCATTTCCATCATCACAGGAAGTTCTGTCGGACAGCACTGCTCTGATACTCTTGGCTACCCGCTAAGCGTATTGCTTCTCTGTCACCCTCTCAAGTGGTGGGTGGTTTTTTTTTTTTTTCAGTGTCTGGAGTGGAGTTGGTGTCTTCTTTTCATCTTCATTGTCACTTCTAGACAGCTTTTCTTCTTTATCTACAGAAGTACTTTTAAAGCACGTGGGATCAGCCTATCCTACTGCCTACTCCCCTGTATTTATTGATGACTTTATTCCCTAGCTCACTCTTTGTGCCCAGGACTCTCTTGCCATCCTTCTAGGTAAGAATGTCCGCATAGAATACTCATATCTGGCCTCACAGTTCCTTGAAATTCTCACTTGCAAATTTCTCTTTCTCTACCTCATGGTCAGTGGCCAGTGGTTCTCAATCTCAGAAGCACTACTCTCCTTCGGAGCATTGGTAAATGTGAGGTGTCCTACTGGCCTTTAACAGGGCAGGAGCTAAAGATGCTAAATGTCATTCAGTGCATGAGACAGTCTAGGCAATGGAGAATTATTTCACCCCAAATAACACCATGCTCTTGTTAGGAAACACTGGACTAACCTTCTAAAAACAATGTACATACCTTAATTAAAAATACTCTGTTGCTAAAAAAATGCTACCCATCATCTGAGCTTTCATTGAGTTGTAATCTTTTTGCTGATGGAGGGTCTTGCCTCTATGTTGATGGCTGCTGACTGATTAGGGTGGTGATTGCTGGCAGTTGGGGTGGCTGTGGCGATTTCTTAAAATAAGTCTACAAGAAACATGTACCATAATGTTTATTGCAGCACTATTTACAATAGCCAGGACATGGAAGCAACCTAAATGCCCATGAACAAATGAATGGATAAAGAAGATGTGGCATATATATACAATGGAATATTACTCAGCTATAAAAAGGGATGAGATGGTGCTATATGTCATGAGGTGGATAGACCTAGAGTCTGTCATACAGAGTGAAGTAAGCCAGAAAGAGAAAGACAAATATTGTATGCTAATTCACATATACGGAATCTAAAAATGATACTGATGAACTCAGTGACAAGACAAGAACAAGGATGCAGATGCAGAGAATGGACTGGAGAACTCGAGGTTTGGGGGGGGCGGGGGGTGAAGGGGAAGCTGAGACGAAGTGAGAGAGTAGCATAGACATATATATACTACCAACTGTAAAATAGATAGCCAGTGGGAAGTTGCTGTATAACAAAGGGAGTTCAGCTCAAGGATGGAAGATGCCTTAGAGGACTGGGATGGGCAGGGTCGGGGGGAGTCAAGGGAGGGTGGGGGGGGGGACTCGAGGGAGGGAGGGAATATGGGGATATGTGTATAAAAACAGATGATTGAACTTGGTGTACCCCCAAAAAAATAATAAATAAATAAATAAAATTTTTAAAAAAATAAATTAAATAAAATAAGTCTACAATGAAGTTTGCCACATTAATTGCCTCTCTTTCATGAACAGTTTCTCTGTAGTATGCAATGCTGTTTGATAGCATTTTATCCCCGGTAAAACTTATTTCCAAGTTTGAATCAGTCCTCTCAAACCCTTCCACTGCTTTCTCAACTAAGCTTATGTAATATTCTAAATCCTTTGTTGTCATTTCAACAGTCTTCACAGCATCATCACCAGGAGACCTTTCCCATTTCAAGAAACTACTTTCTCTGCTCATACATAAGAAGCAGCTCCTCATCTGTTAAAGGTTTATCATGAGTTTGTAACAATTCAGTCACATCTTCAGGCTCCACTTCTAACTCTAATTCTCTTGCTGTTTCTACCACATCTGCAGTTACTTGCTCCGCTGAAGTCTTGAACCTCTCAAAGTCATCCATAAGGGTTGGAATCAAATTCTTTCAAACTCTGGGGTATTGTTGACATTTTGCCCTCTTCCCATGAATCACAAATCTTCTTACTGGCATCTAGAATGGTGAATTCTTTCCAGAAGGTTTTCAATTTACTTTGCCCGAATCCATCAGAAGAATCACTATTTATGGCAGCTATAGTCTTAACAAAAATGTATCTCTTAAATAATAAGAATTGAAAATCAGAATGACTCCTTGATCTACGGGCTGCAGAGTGGATGCTGTGTTAGCAGGCACGAAAACAACATTAATCTCATTGTACATCTCTATCAGAGCTCTTGGGTGACCAGGTGTATTATCAATGAGCAGTAATATTTGGAAAGGAATTTTTTTTTTTTTTTTGAGCAGTAGGTCTCAACAGTGGGCTTCAAATATTCAGTAAACCATTTTGTAAACAAATGTAATGTCATCCAGGCTTTGTTGTTCCATTTACAGGGCACAGGCAGAGTAGATTTAGCATAACTCTTATGGGCCCTAGGATTTTTGGAATGATAAATGAGCATTGACTTCATTGTAAAGTCAACAGTTGCATTAGTCTCTAACAAGAGAGTTAGCCTGTCTTTTGAGGCTTTGAAGTCAGGCACTGACTTCTCTCTAGCTATGAAAGTCGTAGGTGGCATCTTCTTTCAATATATGGCTGTTTCATCTACATTGAAAATCTGGTGTTTAGTGTAGCCACCTTCGTGAATTATCCTAGCTAGATCTTCTGGATAACTTGCCATAGCTTCTACATCAGCACTTGCTGCTTCACTTTGCACTTTTATATTAAGCCTCATGAACCAACCTTAAACCTCATGAACCAACGTCTGCTAGCTTCAGATTTTCTTCTGCAGCTTCCTCACCTCTCTCAGCCTTCATAGAATTGAGAGTTAGGACCTGGATTAGGCTTTGGCTAAAGGGAATATTGTGGCTGGTTTGATCTTCTATCCAGACCGCTAAAACTTTCTCCATATCAGCAGTAAGGCTACTTTGCTTTCTTATTAGCATTTGTGTGTTCACTGGAGTAGCACATTTAATTTCCTTCAAGAACTGTTCCTTGGCATTCACAACTTGGCTAACTGTTTTGTGCAAGAAGCCTAGCTTTTGGCCTCTCTCAGCTTTTGACGTATGCCCACAAATTTCAAGTGTATCTTCTGCTCTATTTAGCAATCCTTCATCATTTGCTTAGTAACTTCTACTCTGTGAGACAAGCAGTTTTACACCTTTACCTCTACCTCAAACCTCCAACTCCCATCCCCAGTTCTCCCCTCAGCTGATTCCTTCACTTTATATTTCATTGGGGAAATAGAAATGGGGAGAGGAAATGACCTCATCTCCTCAGCAAGTCTACACCGACTCTGTTTCTGTACCCGCTGTCTCAGTTCGTCTTCCGGTACTCTCCATGAACTGTATGGAACCCTGTAGCAGTGTCCCATCGTCCTCAGAATAAATCCAATCTCTTTGCTGTAGCCTCAAGGCCCTTGAAGACTTGGCTCATGCCTGTTTTTCTCACCATGTCTACTATTACACTCTTTTTTGGTCCCTAAGGTCTGTCTGGTCACACTGATTTTCTTACTGTTCCTCTTGTATGTCGAGCTTATTCTCACCTCAACATCTTTGTGTTTGCTGTTGCTTCTGTCTGGAAGTCTTTTCCCCTAGATGTTTCTATGCCTTGCTTCCTCCTTACACTCAGGTTTCTACTCAAATGTCATCTCCTCAGAGAATCCTCCCTTGACCACACTGCCCACAATAGTTGTCCTCCTCCCCATCATTCTCTAACTCCTTGCCCCGCTTAATTTTTTTCCACAGGACTTATCACTACCTGACATAATATTATAAATTTGTGTTAATTTGTTTATTGTCTGAAGATAACTTTATGTGGGCAGGGATTTTTGCCTGTCTCTTTTGCTTCTGAATCTTCACTGCATAGACCAGTAGTTAGCCCTCAATATTTATTGATTAAGCATTTAACACATTTTTGGTAAATGAATATTGAACAAAGTAGAGTGACTCCTGTGGCAAAGGCTCTTTTTATTTGCCATTTTATTTAGTATTCTGAGGCATATGATGTCTCAGCTCTCTCACCATTTTTCTCTATTTAAAAGATTGGGAAACTTTTTGTACAGTGTCCCGTAATATCATTAGGCTTTCAGTTGATGTAAACACATCATTTACATATTAATTCTGCCTTTGTTCTTTTCTCATTAGCCCATAACAATTAAAATAGACCATTACTCTGCCACACTATGAGTTTTTATGATGTCATATCAAAGTCTCCATTAATTAAGTAACTTAATAAATTAAAGGCTTATTTGCTGGCAATATCTTTCAGTTGCAAATCATCTCCACTAAAGAGCACAATGGCAGGCGTGGGACAATTTTAGCATTAGGACATGCCAATCTAACAGCCGGATGTGCTTACTGACACAATGAAAGTTAAAAGCTGTCACTTTAGGTGATCATTTGGTGCCAGTGACACTGAGAACAGAATAGTCCATGGAATAAAAAAAGACAAACTCAGGCATTGCTATTGGAAAGCACAACTCAATTATCAGATTGTCATTTAGATTCTTCAGAATGTTAATTGGATAAAACCACACACACATAATATGTTTGGAGCTATATGACTATGTCTTCACATGTCAGTTCAAGAGAGACTGATTTGCAGGGTAACACACAGACTTCTTAATGTATAATACAAGGTCCTCATTTAACTGGCAGGTGAACTGGAGTGGAAGATAGTAAGATGAAGGTAGGAAGACTAAGGATACTAATGCAATTATCTAGGTAAGAGATGCTGAGAGAGGGGTTTGGGAAAAAGAGATGTGGGAAAGGAGGAGAAAAGATGAAAGCTGCATCATATAGAAGTAAAAAAAATAATGGGGGAGTGAAGTACGGCAACATCGGAAGTAGATGACAAATGGATTCTTTTATATTCATGTTACAGGTAAAGACATAGAGTAGTGAACTGGCCACCTTAATTGGAAATTTTTGTGTGTTACTTGTGTAAGGATTAATTAATTGCCCTGCGGCTTTAACAGAATATAGTTGGCTAATGTGTCTAAGTGACTTATTGAGAATAGCTGAATTATGAGTCTAAGCTAAAATATAGTCATGCCTTCCATGGTGTGCAGACTCAGTACATTTGGATAATCCCTGACTTTGGGGAAATTTTAAGTCAATCTCATGGTTGAAATAAAGCCAAATATACCAGGAATCACAACAAACATAACTAAGATTCATTCTACGTGTCAGTAGACAAAGATTTTTAAGTTGCGTGGGGAATAAGAAACAGTTACACTCTCTTTACAGACTATTTATAAGGGATACCCCTATTAAAATAATTGCATGGGAAGATTGAAAGAAGATAGATGGAAATTGACATAATATATCATGCAAATACCTTTCAAAAGAGGGCTGGTAACTCTGTATTAATATCAGACAAAATGTACTTTACAAAATATCATTACAGATAGAGAAAGTCATTATTTAATGATAAAAGAACAATTCACTAGAAACATATATTAATCCTGAACCTACATCACCTGGTCATATCATTTCAAAAAAGATATAAAGTAAAAATTGACAATATCCCCATGAGGTATTGAGAGTGTAGGTAATCATAATTGGGAGTTTTAAACATTTCCTCTCAGACACTGAAAAATCAAATAAACTAAAAAAGTTAGAAAGGAAAAAGAAGATTTAAATAACAGAACTGGTTAGCCTGATGGAATAGACATTCATAGAACTCTGAACTCTACCATCGGAGAGTCCTACATAAATCAAAAGCCTTACCACTGGTTGGTAAAAATTATATTTCCTCTTATCTTGGAAGAAAAAAATATTTGGAGGCCAAAAACAAATAGACATCAAAACCTTTATACATTTGGAAACTCAAGATCTTACTTCTAAATCTTGAGTCAAAGACAAGTGATGATACAAATTCACAGATAATTTACTTTAAATCTTGTGGGGTACAATTGAAGAGGTACATGAAGGAAAATTTATAGATTCAAATACACATATTTGAAATGAAGGAGGACTGATTATTAGTGAGTTAAGCATTTAACCAAAAAGTTATAAATAGAATAGAAGAGTAAACCAAAATAAAACAAAAGGAGAAGATAATACAAGATATTGCAAAAAGAAATAGAATACAAAGGAATAGCAGAGAAGATTGACAAAGCAAAGGATGATCAACTACAGAGACAAAGACAGAAGGAAAGAAAGAGACAGACAGAACACAAATAGTGTTAGAAATGAAAAGAGGGGCCCAATATACATGTAATAGAGAGTAAAAGGTCAAACGAATGTACTGTGAGTAACTTCATGGTCATATGTTTGAAACATACATTTTAATAAATGGGAGTGCCCAATACGTTTATGATACACACAGTCTCAGCTCATGTCACAACAGGAGACGGAGCAACATGATTTCTGAGTTGAGTTTGAATAAATGAATGGAAGAGAAAATCATTCACTCATATGAAACATATTTATGGACCTCTACTATGTCCTGGGAATTGTGGTGGTGCTACCTAACAATTTCATGAGGGAGATGGCCATTAAATAAATCATTACAAAAATAGATACTTATAGCAGCTTCCCACTAGCTATCTATTTTACATTTGGTAGTGTATATATGTCAATGCTACAACAGTGTAAAGCAATTATACTCCAATAAGGAGCTTAAAAAAACAGATATTTACAATTGAGGTAAGTGCAGTATAGGAAAGGTCAGAGCGTTTAACAGGGAACCTAATCTTATTTGGGCAAAGGGCATATTAGCAAAGGTTTCCTGAAGAAGTGGCATTTAAGCTGGAACTTAAATAATGGGTAGGAGTTATCCAAGCTAGAAGGTGATACAGGGTCCAAAGACATAAATCACAGAGTGGATGGTAGAAAGGTGTGAGAATCGGTTTCAGCAGTTGCCTTTGGAATATGGGAAGGATTTATATAAGCCAAATACATTAAATTCACACGTCTCGGTAAAGCACAAACATATTTTCCCTTGTTAATAGCTCTATGTAGATGCTTAAGAATGTAATCTGTAAAGAAAGTATAAGAACATGGATGGGAAGGAAATACACCAACTTCATTCAGAATACTGGTTGCTTCTAGAGAAGGGAGAGCAGAGGAGGCTTCTGCATTCATCCCTTGTTAAGGGTGATTCCCTTCCTGAAAGGAAGAGTAAAGTAAGCCACAATCATGAGTGTGCTAATTTAATTTCTTTGTTGAAGTGTTGGCCTTATCTGAAACAGAGACCTCAGTTATAAAACATCAGGCAGAAGATTACAGAAGAGAAACGTACAGATGCTATTCTGAAGGGAGCAGCAGTTTAGACAGTACTATGCAAAACTCTCAGACACTGAGAGTTAGGATTTAGAATGGCCTTGTCCAACGCAGTAGCCACTAGTGCATGGGGCCTGAGTACCTAAAATGTGGCCAGTCTGAATTGAGACATACTGTAAGTGTACACTACACACTGGATTTTGAGGACAGTAATAAAAAAGAATGTAAAGTATTTCAATAGTATTTTTTATTGAAGTATAGGTGATTTACAATATTAGTTTCAAGTGTACAACATAGTGATTCAATATTTTTATAGATTTTACTTCACTTAAAGTTATCATAAAGCATTGGCTATATTCCCTGTGCTGTGCAATATATTCTTTTTTTTTTTTTTTTTTTTTCGGCACACGGGCTTAGTTGCTCCGCGGCATGTGGGATCTTCCTGGAGCTGGGATCGAACCCGTGACCTCTGCATTGGCAGGCGGACTCTCAACCACTGCGCCACCTAGGAAGCCCTGCAATATATTCTTATACCTTATTTTATATATAGTAGTTTTTACCTTTTAGTACCGTACCCCTATTTTGCCCCTCCCCCCTCTGGTAACTACTAGTTTGTTCTCTATATCTGTGAGTCTATTTCTTTTCTTTCTTTCTTTTAAAGATTTATTTATTTATTGGCTGCATTGGGTCTTTGTTGCTGCGCACAGGTTTTCCCTAGTTGTGGCGAGAAGGGGCCACTCTTCACTGTGGTGAGTGAGCCTCTCATTGCGGTGGCCTCTCTTCTGGCGGAGCATGGGCTCTAGGTGCATGAGTTTCAGTAGTTGTGGCGTGTGGCCTTAGTAGTTGTAGCTCACAGGCTCTAGAGTGCAGGCTCAGTAGTTGTGGCGCACGGGCTTAGTTGCTCCATGGCATGTGGGATCTTCCCGGCCCAGGGATGGAACCTGTATCCCCTGAATTGGCAGGCAGACTCTTAACCACTGTGCCACCAGGGAAGTCCCCTGTGAATCTGTTTCTGTTTTGTCTTATTCATTCGGTGGTTTTATTTTTTAGATTCCATGTAGAAATGGTAACATACAGTATTTGTCATCAATAATATTTTTACATTGATTACATTATATGAAATGATAAGATTGTGTATATATTGGGTTACATTAAAATATTATTGAGATTAATCTCACCTGTTTCTTTTTTACATTTTTTAACATGGCTACTAGAAAGTTTAAAATTACACGTGGCTGGCATTTTATTTCTGTTGCACAGTGCAGGTTTAGAAACTTGTATAGCAATTTGGCATTGCCACAATATCCAAGTATATGTCTCATAAGCCAGCAACATATTGAAAGGAATAATACAGTCAACTAGTATTTCATCATAGATAATTAGCGAAGCACCGCTTGAAATCATTTATATCTTCCAAACTGTTTAGCCACTTTGCTTACTCTAGGAAGGTACATATATTGTCAGTTTCTTAGAGTTCTGTGAAGTAGTCCAAGGAAGCAGCTGTTAAATTGATGTGGCCTTCTGAGTATGAAAAAAGTGATTGATAAAGATGTTATCATATAACCGTCAGATTTGCTTGTATTTATTTTCAATTACATAACTGGTGTATTGGAGTTGGAGAGAATATAATAAAAACGGTGGTAAAGAATACACTTTTGAAAAGTCCAGTTTGGCATCAACTAGTTTGTCATCAACTAGTATTTTTTTTTTTTTTTTGAGAATTTAAAAAAACAGGGAGTGGGGAAGCTCATATCTCAAATTAGTTACATTGCAGCATTGATAATATACTTACCTAATTGTCTTCTCTAGATTTTGTTCTATAAAATTGACTTATTTTTTGTCAGAATGGGCTAGTTAACATTGGACTTAGACTTTGGCACATGTGAGCTTGTGATTTACAGGGCAATTTTTCTCATCAAAACCTGGGCAGAACCATTTATTTTAAAACCAATATTTATTTTACAGTGGGAAGATGGAGCAGATTAAAGGAGCATAAAACCATGATAAATCACCCAATCTTTATCCCATAGAAAATCTTTTAAATGGCTCTTAAAGTCATGGCAGTAAAACTGTCTCATAGAGTTTGTATTTGGATGGTTTTCTAGCATTTGGTATAGTCATGTAGATTAAAATCTAATTAACGAGGAATTTGTAAAAATTCAGACGTGGTCTGTATGATTCTTTTTCAGTGAAAAGTTAAATGTGTTTTTTCCTTAGCCAAGTTTCTGAGTCTTACTCATGAGTAAAGGGAATCCAGCCTCAAATTTTTAGCTGTTTCAAATCAAAGGTCCAAGAAGTGAAATATCGTTTAGTCATTTTATTTAATAATCAATTTTTATATTAAATGTTTAAGAACATGTTTATCTACATTTATTTTACTCTTTTTCATGTGTTCATTTGTTACGAGGAATATATTTTAATTCACAGTGAGAAAATGATGCAGGCTTTCTAGGACAAAAGAACAATTTTGCCATTCAAATTGTGGGTACATAGCGATGGAAATGCAGAAGGCACGTGCATGTAGTCTTCTTTGGAGGAGACGGGTCTCCTGTGAGGAGCTGGGATTGTTGTCGTTCTGCTGGCAGGGCTGTTCCTGTTACAGCAGTGCATACAGGGAGCTGTGGCCAGCGCACGTTGTGTGTTTTCTCCCATTGGTCGACTCCATGCCCCCTGATGCCATTTAACATTGAATTCATCAGATGCACTCCTCTTGTTCAGCTTGCTCACACATCAGATTGCTGCCTGATTAGGATCTGGTTTTGCATGGAGGACATCTTCAGGAAGGGAACATTCTGGTCCTTCTGAAATCTGTGTGGCAGTTATATTACAAATCGTAGACTTCTGCTTCGATATTTTGGGTTCATGCGCTGGACATGTGTGCTTTGTTTAGTGAAGTCCACCTCCTGAGAGAGGGCTTCTGTCTTGTGTGCTGAGAACCCCAAGGCCCAGGGTGCCAAAACCTAGTGAAGGAACTTCCTAAGGTATCTATGAGCTTCAGCTGGGTCTCTGCGGAGAGAGCCTGCTGCTCTTCCCCAGATGGCATTCTACATTTCTGCACAGTAGGATGCTTGACTCTTTCCTTATTTGAAGCTTTGCCGCTTTCCAGCTCTCAAGTTCTGCAGTTCCTGAATTTTTCTCTCTTCAGCCCTCGCTTGCTCTGTTTTCCTCACTGCTTCTTGTCACCTGGCAGAAGCACAGAGGGGAGAGACTGGTACACAAGAGACATTTTGCTGCTGGTGTTTAACTTTCTCCTGGAGTTTTCGTTGCGGATGACATTGATTTCTAGTGCAAAGGGCACTCAGCTTTGGAGCAGACCTGCAGAGAAACAGAGTCCCTCAGGCCTGCTGTGAGGCTAAAATCCCCTTGTCCCGGCAACAGGGCTTGGCATTTGTGTGAGACCGTGGGACATGCCCCTACTGCCGGGAGCTTCCCGCAGCGACAGTCTGCATGAAGAAAAGCAACGGATCGTTTCTCCACCTGAGGGAGGCAGACATTTTGTGAGCTCACATGTTTTTCTCATCAGATTCTGAAATGGCATTTTACTGTATTTTGATACAAACGTTCAACTACACGTTAGGGATGATGTCTGCCTTATTTGGAGTATAAATCAGAATGATCGTATCTCCGTTAGAGAAAATGAAAAGGCCTCTGTATCTGACACTACTTCGTTAAACAGAAAATATTTTCCCAGGAGGCAAAAGTTACTGGCTAAATACAGCCCCAAATCAAAGATCATTTCTACCAAGAACTCTTAAGTCAGCTTTCTTTTTCATAAATTAATGTGGGTCTGTGGAATTTACATTTCTTACAAATTATTTACCCATTTTCTCTTTTCAGAAGATGAGAGAAGATCCTAATTCAAAACACATTCTGTCACTTTGGAGGCGGATTGGGGATGAGAGTTCTTTGTATTCAAAGACGTCCCCAAGGCAATTGGTAAAACTGCTTACAGAATTCGAGGTTACACATCTTGAGGAAGATTTAGGTCTGAAGATTTAAAAGACTTCAATTCACAAATTGTTGATTGCATCATTTTGCTTAGTAATACAGTTGTCATTTTTTAAAAGTCAAGCGGATACGATTTGGCCTCTTCAATGAAATGCACCAAGAACCGTAAAGCAGTGAAATGGAGTTAAGAAGAGTAACATTTCAATTTTTCTTTGTATTCTTTGTGTTAAAAAAAAGTGAAAATCTCTTTCCCTTTGAGTTCCTGCTACAAAAGCTTATAAATTTTATGTTGGATATTTAGATGTTTATACGAGGAGAGCTCAATTTATAAATCTGAATGTGACCAATGTGACAATTAATTTTAGAAAATTGTCAGTCAGCAGACATGCTTGGCCTAGAATAAGATGATTCACTTGCTACATATGCAATAATGTATGTTATAAAAAATCAGGAGATAGTCACATCAAAAGGGGAAAAATGAATATGGATCAATAATTTAATTTAGCTCTGACCTGGCTAAGTTCTATAGCATGTCTCATAATTTTTCAATGAATAGACACTTAACATTTTACATACAGTGCCTCAGTTTTGTACTGATCTCCCCTAATGTATTCTTCATGTCAAAGAAGGAATAAAAACAAACAAAACACACTGTTTAACAAAAACACTTTGTGTCGCCTGCAAATGTTAACCAAAATATGAAAACATATTAATGTTATTTATTCTGCTTTCGGAACTACTTTTTTTCTGGCTAACATAAAAATTTAGAAGTGACATGGTTTGTAAATGAATGATGACTTAAAGGGCAAGTTCATGGAGTTCTCTCTTAGTTAATAGATTCTTAGTCTCTCTGCATTACTTAATTGCTTATTAAAAGTGATGTACTGTGTGTAGTGTGTATTTATTCTGTGGAAAATTATTAATTTTTAATTGAACTAAGTGACTGCTTGGACAAGGGACCCTAGCTATTAATCAGGAAGCAAGTGATTGACTGATGTTCATGTTCATTAATTATTCAAGAAAGTTCAATTTTAAGGTCCATAAGAGTAGAAGAAAGTTTTTACAAGTGCGCGTGCTTGTGCTGGCACATTTTAGTACCGTATTTATTTGTTCATTTAACAAATATTTAGCATGTGCCATGTGACATGCACTGATGAGTCAGTGATGAGCAAGCCCACAGGCCCCTGTGCTCACGAAGCTTCCAAGACAGTACGTAAAACAGAGGTGTATCAGTGCTGTTTAGGAGACTGTTTTGCTTGACTCCCCTCTACGTACAGAAAATGATTCTTCTCTGCACAAATTTCCTTAGTCTCCTGGAAATTCAATCTAGCGAATTCTAATTACCATCTGAGACAGTATTTTGTTTATGATGATGGAGTCATAGTTTCTTAGAGCTGGAAGAGACCTGCGAAGTCATCTGGGGCTGCGTTTCCTGGTCTCAGTCTGGGCCTGTCCAGGAGGGGGAAGTGTGCTCATCCACGAGGTCATTTCTGGAATGTGTGGGTTATTTCAGAGTTCTTCCAAATAGTGAACTGAAGCTTATTTCCCTGCATTCTCTTGTTATCGATTCCAGTTTTGCATTTGGACAAAATCATCACATCTTATATACCTATCGTTTGGAGCATGTATCACAGTTTTCCATCTATTTGTGTGATCTTTTTCTATGATTGTGTTATTCCTGTTAGATGTATGTACCCTGACAGCAGAGTTGTGTCTGGTTTTGCTCACTGCTGTTTTCCCTAGCACTATCATAACGCTAGGCAACAAATGAAGGAATACATGTCTTGTCTTGTTCCAAAAAGGCTTCAGGGAAGAATACATAGATTTAAACCATACATCTCAGTCCCTTAACTATTTGACAACTGTCGTGGTTTTTTCACTCCAGTTTTTCTCATCCTCAGGTTCAGATTCTTTACATGTGACATGGTGTGCAGCCCATTATACTGAAGTCATCTTCCCAGCGCCTCCCACTTAGTTAATATATAAAAAAAAGTGCCAGTCTCACCAGGAGGTTTGGGAAAGGCTTCACAGAAGAGGTGCAGTTTGACCTATGCTGAGTCTTGAAGAATGAAGAAGTGTTCTCCATGTCAGTGAGGCCAGAAAGGGTACTTTTAAGGTACACTGAGAACAGTGGTACCAGAATGTTCACCCACCTCGCAGATTTCCACTAGGCCACCTAACTTCCTGGTTCGATCCTCTTTGGGGAATTTTTGCTCTTTTCTTTCCATCTGCCTCGTAAACTTCACTATTCTTTCACCTTGGCCACTTCCTCACCACTGTCACAAAGTCTGAGGCAGAGCTGCCTGAGGTTTAGAGCTTATGTTAGGGAGTTAGTCTATATTCAAATCTGCGTTCAACCCATATTTTGTACAGCCTTTGGCGAGGTAGGATAATTCTTTGAGATTTAGCATTTTCTTCTTTAAAATGGAGAAAATAATAATACCTTATAAAATAATTGCGAGAATTATCAGGTAAATTATATGTGAAGTGCTTGACCTGTAACTATTATTCCCCACCTCCCTCCCTGGTATACTCCTGCTATAGCTCACTTCCGCTGGTATAATTATCTGTCCAGAGGCCCCAGCACATGCGAGCAACTCAGACATATTTTCCACAGAAATCCATCAGTGGTTAATAGTGGTAGAGCTATTTCAATTTCTTTCAGGTCCTCAGTCCAATGGATTTACATCTTCACCTTTATTTCTTTCAGCCTCCAGGCTCATGGGGTCCAGTAATTTTTTCTTTTTTTTTTTTGGTAGGGCTGTAAAGGAATCAGATTTGACACATTTTCCTCTGATTTCTCTCCTTGGGGTCTCCATTTCTCCTGGTATTACAAGGGCCTGGATTTCTGTGATCTCATCTCTCTCAGCTTCATCTGGGTAACCAACATAACTCATTTCATTCTGGTCAAGATTTCTTTCAATAGTTTTATTGCAGATGTCTGCAGCTGCGATCAGTGTTTACAATGTGATGACAAGTTGGAGATTAAGGTTTGTCATCACTATTTAATTAACCTCATATTAAGCACTTTCCAGTCTCATTCCATGCCCTTCCACAAGCCCAGGAGAGCTGCTAAAACAGTGCCTGGAGTCCTGATAGATTCGGGGTCGCACCATCGGAAAGCAGGGGCTGGTTTAGCTATGACTCTGAAGAGCTACACTATTTGATCCTTACTCATTTGCCCGAGGGCTGAAGCTAAGGTAGCTATTCAAAGTCTATATAAAGAGAGGGGAAGAAAGAGCATTTTTCTAATTCTAGAAAGCGGGTAGCCTGTGAACTGCATAGACAATGAGACAGAAAGTATTCCAGAGACAGGATAAAAACCCTGTTCTTAGTATTTAAAAACAGCTTTGTTTCTGCATCACAGAAGTAGTATATGTCAACAGCAAAATTATACATGGTAACTGTAAAAGGATGAAGAAACAAAAAAGAAAGTAAAAGTCATACAAATTCCTACCCTCCACACCTGCTTTTAAGGTTTACCAGAGCTGTCCAATCTGGTAGCCACTAGCCACACGTGGCTCATGAATATTTAAAATACATCAAGACTGAATTGACACCAGTGCTATAAGGATAAATTACACACCAAATTTCAAGAAGAGAATTTAAACTATTGTTATTTTGTGTATGTTGGCTTTAAATGAATTTCATCTTTTACTTTTTTGTTTGTTTTTTTCATCTTTTACTTTTTAAAGTACGACTACTAAATACTTTTAAATTATGTGTATGCTAGTATTGTATTTTTTTGGATAGTACAATTTTAGACCTTTTTCTTATGTCAGAATTTTTTAAAAAGAAAAACTGGGTTATTCTACATATAACTTTGTATCCTCCTTTTTCCATTGATATTATATTGTGAATATGTTCATGTCATGAAATATGTGATATGGCATCATCTTTAATTATTTGTACCATTTCATTATATGATGTGCCTGAGTAGATTAATCCAATCCACTATTGCTGAACACTTAGGTTATTACCATTTTTTTTTTTTTAATTATTATTATTTTATTTTATTTTTTTGGGGGGTACACCAGGTTCAATCAACTGTTTTTATACACATATCCCCATATTCCCTCCCTTCCTTGACGCCCCCCCCTCGAGTCCCCCCCACCCTCCCTGCCCCAGTCCTCTAAGGCATCTTCTATCCTCGAGTTGGACTCCCTTTGTTATACAACAACTTCCCACTGACTATTTTACAGTTGGTAGTATATATATGTCTGTACTACTCTCCCGCTTCTTCTCAGTTTCCCCTTCACCCCCCGCCCCCTCCCATACCTCGAGTTCTCCAGTCCATTCCCTGTATCTGCTTCCCTGTTCTTGTCACTGAGTTCATCAGTACCATTTTTAGATTCCGTATATGTGAGTTAGCATACAATATTTGTCTTTCTCTTTCTGACTTACTTCACTCTGTATGACAGATTGTAGTTCTATCCACCTCATTACATATAGCTCCATCTCATCCCTTTTTAGAGCTGAGTAATATTCCATTGTATATATATGCCACATCTTCTGTATCCATTCATTTGTTGATGGGCATTTAGGTTGCTTCCATGTCCTGGCTATTGTAAAGAGTGCTGCAATAAACATTATGGTACAAGTGTCTTTTGGGATTATGGTTTTCTTTGGGTATATGCCCAGCAGTGGGATTACTGGATCATATGGAAGTTCTATTTGTAGTTTTTGAAGGAACCTCCAAATTGTTTTCCATAGTGGCTGGACCAACTTACAGTCCCACCAACAGTGCAGGAGAGTTCCCTTTTCTCCACACCCTCTCCAACATTTGTTGTTTCCAGACTTTGTGATGATGGCCATTCTGATTGGTGTGAGGTGATACCTCATTGTGGCTTTGACTTGCATTTCTCTGATGATGAGTGATGTTGAGCATCTTTTCATGTGTTTGTTGGCCATCTGTATGTCTTCTTTGGAGAAATGTCTATTTAGGTCTTCTGCCCATTTGTGGATTGGGTTATTTGCTTTTTTGGTATGAAGCTGCATGAGCTGCTTGTATATTTTGGAGGTTAATCCTTTGTCCGTTGTTTCATAGGCAATTATTTTTTCCCATTCTGAGGGTTGCCTTTTAGTCTTGTTTATGGTTTCTTTTGCTGTGCAAAAGCTTTTAAGTTTCATGAGGTCCCATTCGTTTATTCTTGATTTTATTTCCATGATTCTAGGAGGTGGGTCAAAAAGGATGTTGCTTTGATGTATGTCAAAGAGTGTTCTGCCTATGTTTTCCTCTAGGAGTTTGATAGTGTCTGGCCTTATATGTAGGTCTTTAATCCATTTGGAGTTTATTTTTGTGTATGGTGTTAGGAAGTGTTCTAATTTCATTCTTTTACATGTTGCTGTCCAATTTTCCCAGCACCACTTATTGAAGAGGCTGTCTTTTTTCCATTGTATACTCGTGCCTCCTTTGTCAAAGATAAGGTGCCCATATGTGTTTGGGCTTACTTCTGAGTTCTCTATTCTATTCCATTGATCTTCCTTTCTATTTTTGTGCCAGTACCATACTGTCTTGATCACTATGGCCTTGTAGTATAGTTTGAAGTCAGGAAGCCTGATTCCACCAACTCCATTTTTCCTTCTCAAGATTGCTTTGGCTATTCGGGGTCTTTTGCGTTTCCATACAAATCGTAAGATTTCTTGCTCTAGTTCTGTGAAAAATGCCATTGGTAATCTGATCGGGATTGCATTAAATCTGTAAATTGCTTTGGGTAGTACAGTCATTTTCACGATGTTGATTCTTCCAATCCAGGAACATGGTATATCCCTCCATCTGTTTATGTCATCTTTGATTTCTTTCATCAATGTCTTAAAGTTTTCTGCATACAGATCTTTTGCCTCCTTAGGCAGGTTTATTCCTAGGTATTTTATTCTTTTTGTTGCAATGGTGAATGGGAGAGTTTCCTTAATTTCTCTTTCTGCTCTTCCATTGTTAGTGTATAGGAATGCAAGAGATTTCTGTGTATTAATTTTGTATCCTGCTACTTTACTAAACTCATCAATGAGTGCTAGCAGTTTTCTGGTAGAGTCTTTAGGGTTTTCTATATATAGTATCATGTCATCTGCAAAGAGTGATAATTTTACTTCTTCTTTTCCAATTTGGATTCCTTTAATTTCTTTTTCTTCTCTGATTGCTGTGGCTAACACTTCCAAAACTATGTTGAATAACAGTGGTGAGAGTGGACACCCTTGTCTTGTTCCTGTTCTTAGAGGGAATTCCTCCAGTTTTTCTCCATTGAGAACAATGTTGGCTTTTGGTTTGTCATATATGGCTTTTATGATGTTGAGGTAATTTCCTTCTATGCCCATTTTCTGGAGAGCTTTTATCATAAATGGATGTTGAACTTTGTCAAAAGCTTTTTCTGCATCTATTGAAATGATCATATGGTTTTTATCCTTCAATTTGTTGATATGATGTATCACGTTGATTGATTTGCGTATATTGAAGAATCCTTGCATCCCAGGGATAAACCCCACTTGATCGTGGTGTATGATTTTTTTAATGTGCTGTTGCAGTCTGTTAGCTAGTATTTTGTTGAGGATTTTTGCATCTATATTCATCAGTGATATTGGTCTGTAGTTTTCTTTTTTTGTGACATCTTTGCCTGGTTTTGGTATCAGGGTGATGGTAGCCTCATAGAATGAGTTTGGGAGTGCTCCGCCTTCTGCAATATTTTGGAAGAGTTTGAGAAGGATAGGTGTTAACTCTTCTCGAAATGTTTGATAGAATTCGCCTGTGAATCCATCTGGTCCTGGGCTTTTGTGTGTTGGGAGATTTTTAATCACTGCCTCAATTTCTGTACTTGTGATTGGTCTGTTCATGGTTTCTATTACTTCCTGGTTCAGTCTTGGAAGATTGTATTTTTCTAAGAATGTATCCATTTCTTCCAGGTTATCCAATTGATTGGCATATAGTTGCTTGTAGTAGTCTCTCATGATGTTTTGTATTTCTGTGGTGTCCGTTGTGACTTCTCCTTTTTCATTTCTAATTCTGTTGATTTGCATCTTCTCCCTTTTTTTCTTGATGAGTCTGGCTAATGGTTTATCAATTTTGTTAATCTTCTCAAAGAACCAGCTTTTAGTTTTATTTATTTTTCTTATGGTTTCTTTCCTTTCTTTTTCATTTATTTCTGCTCTGATCTTTACGATTTCTTTCCTTCTGCTCACTTTGGGGTTTCTTTGTTCTTCTTTCTCTAGTTGTTTTAGGTGTAAGGTTAGGTTGTTTATTCGATCATTTTCTTGTTTCTTAAGGTAGGACTGTATTGCTATAAACTTCCCTCTTAGAACTGCTTTTGCTGCGTCCCATAGGTTTTGGGTTGTTGTGTTTTCATTGTCATTTGTTTCTAGATACTTTTTGATTTCCTCTTTGATTTCTGTAGTGATTCCTTGGTTGTTTAATAGTGAATTGTTTAGCCTCCATGTGTTTGTATTTTTTGCAGTTTTTTTCCTGTAATTGATATCTAGTCTCATGGCGTTGTGGTCTGAGAAGATGCTTGATATGATTTCAATTTTCTTGAATTTGCTGAGGTTTGATTTGTGACCCAAGATGTGATCTATCCTGGAAAATGTTCCGTGTGCACTTGAGAAGAAAGTGTAGTCTGTCGTTTTTGGATGGAATGTCCTATAAATATCAATGAAGTCGAGATGGTCTAATGTGTCATTTAAAGCTTGTGTGTCTTTATTGATTTTCTGTTTGGATGATCTGTCCATTGATGTAAGTGGGGTGTTCAAGTCTCCCACTATAATTGTGTTCCTGTCGATGTCCCCTTTTATAGCTGTTAGCATTTGCCTTATGTATTGAGGTGCTCCTATATTGGGGGCATAGATATTTACCATTGTGATATGTTCTTCTTGGATGGATCCCTTGATCATTATGTAGTGCCCTTCCTTGTCTCTTTTAATAGTCTTTACTTTCAAGTCTAATTTGTCTGATATGAGTATTGCTACTCCAGCTTTCTTTTGACTTCCATTTGCATGGAATATCTTTTTCCATCCCATCACTTTCAGTCTATATGTATCCCTATGTCTGAAGTGGGTTTCTTGTAGGCAGCATATAGAAGGGTCTTGTTTTTGTATCCATTCAGCCAGTCTGTGTCTTTTGGTTGGAGCATTTAATCCATTGACATTTAAAGTGATTATTGACATGTGTGTTCCAATTACCATTTTCTTAATTGTTTTGGGTTTGTATTTGTAGGTGTTTTCCTTTTCTTGTGTTTCCTACTTAGAGAAGTTCCTTTAGCACTTGTTGTAAGGCTGGTTTGGTGGTGCTGAATTCTCTTAACTTTTGCTTGTCTGGAAAGCTTTTGATTTCTCCCTCAAATCTGAATGAGATTCTTGCTGGGTAAAGTATTCTTGGCTGTAGGTTTCTCTCTTTCAGGACTTTCAGTATATCCTGCCATTCCCTTCTGGCCTGCAGAGTTTCTGTAGAAAGGTCAGCTGTTATCCTGATGGGTTTTCCCTTATATGTTGTTTGTTGCTTTTCTCTTGCTGCTTTTAATATTTTTTCTTTGTGTTGAATTGTCGTTAGTTTGATTAATATGTGTCTTGGTGTATTTCTCCTTGGGTTTATTCTGTATGGGACTCTCTGTGCTTCTTGGACTTGGTTCATTATTTCCTTTCCCATGTTGGGGAAGTTTTCCACTAGAACCTCTTCAAATATTTTCTCAGACCCTTTCTTGTTTTCTTCTTCTTCTGGGATGCCTATAATTCGAATGTTGGTACGTTTAAGGTTATCACTGAGGTCTCTGAGGCTGTCTTCTAGTCTTTTTATTTTTTTATCTTTTTCCTGCTCTGTGGCGTTTATTTCTTCCATTCTATCTTCCAACTCACTTATTCGTTCTTCTGCCTCAATCATTCTGCTGGTTAGAGCATCTAGAGTATTTTTAATTTCAGTTATTTTGTTATCCATTGCTGTTTGTTTTTCTGAGTTCTTATGAACTGTTTCTTGTACTTTCTCTAATTTGTTATCGAGATTTTGTATCATTTTGACTATCATTACTCTAAATTCTTTTTCAGGCATTTTTCCTATTTCCTCCTCATTTATTTGGTCTTGTGGGTTTTTTTCCTGCTCCTTTGCCTGCATGGTGTTTCTTTGTTTCCTCATGGTTGTCCAAGCTTTTGGGGTTGCTTGTCCTGGTGATAGAGGTGTTTATAGAAGACTGTCCAAGCCTCAGACTAATGTCCAAGTATTGGATTAGACGAATATTCAGTCGGCTATGTCACGTTCTCCGCAGCCCTTTCCGGTGTCCGAGGCCGTCTGCTGGTGTTCAGCTGGTTCTCTGTGGGAATGACTGTGTCCTTCCGTGCATTCCCAATGCATCTGTGGAGAGGGATGCACTCCACGTCTCTCTACTTCGCCGCCATCTTTTTTCTCCGGTTATTACCATTTTTAAAAATTTCAAAGTATTTATAACATACTTATAACTATATCTTTGGACTCATCCTTAATTGTGCTTCTAGGATTTGTTTCTGGAAGCCAATCAGCTGAATCACATGCTTGTGGTGTTTAAGCAAATTGCCATATAGAAAGGTGTCACTGATGCATACTTAGTCCAGTGGTTTAAGAGAATGCTTATTTCACCTTATCTTCATCAACACCAGATATCATCATTGTTCTTAATTCTCATTTTAACAAGCAGCATTGTTATGGGTTTGCTCAGCAAATTATTGAAAAAATCTTAGTCTTAAGCTTTGTGCAGTGACAATATCATAGCCAATGAGGTTTATCTGAGGCACGATTATTGCTAATTGAAAAAGTCTTTAGACTTGATAGCTTCTATCCTGGTCCTGGAGATGCTTCAGATGATATTCTGTTATTCATCAATTATTCTTATATCCATCCACTACTGAGCATCCGTAATGTGTCCAGCACTGCCCAAAGATTTGCAGAAGACATGGTATCTGATTTCAGGAAATCCCTTATATTTAATATTTAAGTTGGAAAAGAAAAGAAGAGAAACTAAGCAGGGCAAGGGCCACATGAGTCTTATTTACTACAGTATTTCAGTACCTAAACAGAGTGCCTGGTACATGGTAGACTCTCAGTAAATATCGTTGAATGAATTCTTGAATGTTACATGAATATGATAATGTTTATATAAGTGATGAAGAAAGCAAAATAAAGGGGTGATGATTTTAAGGTAGGGACAATAAGGGAAGGCTGTCTGCCTTCTGTCTTAACCTAACAGAAGCCAGAAGGCACGAGAGCTGAGTCCGCAGAGTGCTGCAGAGGAGAGGCCACCACAGGGTAGACAAAGGTTCTGCAGGGGCAAAAAAAGGATAATCAGGACACCAACTCTGGTACCTACTCTCTGGGTTAAGGCACTCACCCTTTCTGAGTTCGGTCTCCTCATCTGTAAAATGTGCATAGTTATACCTACCTCAGAAAGTTGTATTAGAAATAAATGGAGAGCACTTAGCACGATGGTATTTTCTTTACTTGTATTCATTAGTGGCTTAGCTATGTCAGTTTCTTACTGTCTTGTTCATTTACCATTTCTTACAAGTTAATCAGAAGGAAAAACAGAGGATAAACTTACCCTGATGGACCTGGACCTTATATTTAGACTTGAAAAGTTCTATATACCCCAGTGAGGTAGCCGTTTGTGTTCTGAACTGTGCATATCAAACCCTTATACTCCGGTTAAAAAATCCATAGAATTTTTCATGTAGTTGGATAATTAGGCCACATGCTGTTGGCTCTGCTCAAAAATGGTCATTTAAGTGTTCTTTTATTATTTTTGGCATCCACTGGGAAGTTTAAATAGCCACTGCCAGTGTGATTTCTATATGCTATTTAAAAAATGCTGAAATTGAAAAGAGTTTAATAAAATTGCTGGACTGTTAGCTTTAGCAAGCTGTCCCAGACATAAACCTGAAAAAACAGACCCCCAACCCCAAAGTAAATACTTCTATAAATCGGGGACTTTCACAAGTGCTCCCTGGAGAGTGTAGTTTGATTCATATGGAGTTAGTGGACAAGCAAGGGTGGAAGCTGGCAGCTTCTGAGCTGATTTGACCCCTTTATTCTCCTTTGTTTAACGGATATCTGTACTAAAAATGAGTGGCAGCATTTGGAACTAAGGGACCTTGAAGTATCATCTGCCCCATTCTTAGGTAGAAAAATGAGTAGTGCAATAGTGTAAAATAAATGAACATATTTCAGATATATGAATGTTCTTTAATTACCAGACCCTTAGGGAATACAGTTATCAAATGAATAAAGTATCAAATAAGAGGAACAGCTTATATTTATGCAACCTTTATAAGGTCCTAGTCACTATTCAGAATACTTTACCCATGTTATCTCATTTAATCCTCACAGCAGCCCTATGAGTAGAGAGTGTTTTCTCCATTTTGTGGATAAGAAAACTGAGGCTCCGAGAAATAAAGCCAAGTGATTACAGTCTCATGTTTACAAAGTAGCAGAGGCAGCGCTGAAACACAGCATTTTACTCCAGAGTCTGAACTCTCAACTGCTGTGCTGTACCTTTTCTTTCTTAAACGTTTATGGAGTAACCTGAGAGTGTGAGGAAATGTGGTTGAAGATAACAGCTCAAGTAAGCCCACGTGGGATATTCAAGTGCAGTTTTTATTCCCATAAATTTCTTGCAGATTATAGACATGCTCCTTGGTTTATTACTAGAAAACACCTTCTTAATTGATCTCAATATCAGGTCTACTGCACTAGTTGAAGGAAAGGAGTTTTATGGCCAGTGTAACAAAATGTTTACTGAATATTCTGTTCACGTTAATGATTTTTGATTTTTAATGACCAAATGTTATTAAAAATGTGACTTAGTTACATCATGTGTTGAAATGTATCCTTAATTGTAGTACTTTTATTGACTGTGAGAGGATGCAAAGTGGATTCCGCAATTTTAATTAACTCTTCCTCCTCTGACATTTCATTACCAGTTTCAGAAGTGATAGAGGATGGCAGTTACCTGTCAGAATTTTCCTATAAAGAAGCTCAGATGGAGGAATGTTAGAGTTGTCTTGGTGACTGAGAGGAAAAACAGAGGAAGGAGAGGACTGGCTATTAAACTTACATGTTAATAACATGATCAGTAAACAAAGCTTCTGTTATTTTAGGTAAATTTTAAAAATTCGAGCAGATAACAGACTACTTGAAATAAAAAATAAAGAAATCACTTAATTCAGCTATAATTTTTACATTGCAAAAATGGTGTCTTTCTTCTGAAAGTGAGAACTTCTCAGACGTCACATGTCTTTCCCTTAGAGAGTTTTTGAGGATGTTCTATGAGTCAGAAGAGGGAAAAACGTGAAGGTCAAAGATAATGGGTCCCCATCTAACACTGGACTAATTTGCCAAGCACCCAGGACACATTTTTATTTCCTTTTTATGGTAAAAGCTAGAGAGAACACTGTGGAGTTTAAACACAGTTTCTGTATCTGGTGCCCACAAGGGAAGATGAAGGTAAGGAGGACAATTTATCCAGCAAATGTGCCCAAGCACATAATTACCTCCCTTGACGTCTGACGAAACTTTACCACATCCCCCAGGAAAAATCTCTGGGCAGTCCATCCAAGTCATTTTCAGAGATCTCACCATGGCAGGTGAGCTTATTTATCTATTTCCATTTTGAGAGCTTCACCTTTCCAGACTCCCTTTTAAGGTTTACCTCTTGTATAATGAATGGAGACAGCGGGTATTTCATTACCAGGTATCTCCCTGCTGCAGGCACTGCCTGGAGAAGTTTCCCTCTGTTTGGCTTGCAAGCCTCATTTATTTCCCCTAGCTTTCTAATGTGGGCAGAGCCCGGCTGACGGCATTATTAAATTACCATTATTACACTGTGATGTGTTGGCACCATCAGGGGCTGAGTTGGAAAAGTTCGTGTTGGGCAGGGAACACATTTTCTCCCCTTCTCGAGCTGCCCCCAAATGGACCTTAACTGACCTGCTGGGTATGTATCAGCATCAAGAGTCTGTGAAGTTAAAGCAAAGAATTTAACCAAATTTGAGACATTTCTTCTAATGAGTGTAAGGAATAGGTATTTCCCTTTTAAGTAGGTTGCTTTGATCTGGGATCAGCTGGACAATTCATGATTGTAATTTTTGGGGGGTTTGACATTCACAGTTATCTGACATTTCAAAAGTTATAATGTCATTTTAAAAGCTAGTATATTTGCATGTAATTCATTTACAGTTTACACAAGTTTTCAAAGACTGTCTATTCTCAGTAGAGAAGTTTTAATTAAAAATATTTTATTGCCACTCCAAGCCTCCTTAAATTAAGGCATCGCTCTTTACTTTTCTGTTTTTCTTCCTCGCACTCTCTTGGTAATCAATCTAGTGTTGTGTGCAATGATAAAACTTATTCTTATCACATTTTAAGCATTTTCTCATTCATCGCTGTGTCACCAGTGGCTGCACAACGCTAGCACATAGTAGGTGCTCACTAAATCCTTATTGAATGAGTGTTCAACACTGCCCATGCACTGTATGTTCTAACCATTCTGGGATATGTCTTATCATATACTCTCTGCTTACGCCCACCTTAGGAATGTTACCCACCACTCAGAAATGTCCTTTGCCTCTCAAATCTTAGCACTTTTTATACTGCTTTTTTGTGAGTTTTCTTCTCCGATCTAAGCACAGTTCCTGGTATATGTTAGGTGCTCAATAAATATCTGAATGAATGAATGAATGAATGAATGAGTTATTGAATGAACACACATGTATACAGTTGACCCAAGAAAAAACTTGGTGTGACATTTTATAAACCATTTTTATAACATTTTATAACAATTCTAGTTTTAGGCATTCACTAAAATGATAAAAAGTAAGTTTGAAACACCATTTTTCTCATCCAGTCCTTGACTCAAAACTCTTCAATGGCTCCCCATTCCCTTAACAGTGGTTTTCTAACTATGACAATCTGATCAGGGGATTATGTCTTTTCCCAGCTTAAAATCCTTCAATGTCTTCTCACCACCCTTACAAAAAAATACGATTCAAACTCTTTAAGCATGGCTGAGCGTTCTCCTTTCCAGCTGCAGTCTTCCCCAAGCTCCCTTTACTCTTTCACGTCTGGATCATATGGCTCATTGAACCTGTAATATTTCCTCTTCCCCAGGGCCTTTGCACGTTGGGTGCCCTCTGCTCCCTCTTCACCCACCTCTTTCCTTAGCCCACTCCTCTTAGGCTTCAGATTGGTCTCGTTTTAGGTATCACCTCCAGGAGGTCTTTACTGTCCACTCCCTGTAGCTGCCGCCACCACCACCACCAGCCACCACCACCACCAGCCACCACAACCATCATCCCACCTGCCTCTACTACTCTAGATAATTTTCCTGTGTTGTATGCCTTGAAGGTATTTTATCAATAAAATAGAATTATGTGGGGGGTTTTGGCCAAGTCATATGAAGTATTAAGTTAATGGAATTTAAATTGAGAATTTCCACAATTTTAAGCTCTTCTCCCATAGGTTTCTCTCATTCTGGTGACTGACATGACCCTCTCCCACCTCCTGACCTGCGTAAACATTTATTGCAGGCGAAGTATGCTAAGTGCTTTATATACATTTACTCGTTTGCTTCTCACACCGGCCTTATGGTGAAGACTGCTGTTGTCCCCCATTTTATCAGAAAAGCTAAGTTCAGTGACATAAGAAACTCACATAGCTGATGAGTGGCAAACTGAAGTTTAAGCCCAGGCTGTCTACACTCTTAATCTCTGTAGCCCAAAGCCCAACCTAAAGCTAGTAATTAGACAGTAGTAAATAAATACCCAGCAGATATTTGAAAATAGCCTTGCTTTCGTGCTAAGGATCTTCCGTTTATCCCTTCAGACCCGCTTTCTCCTCTGTTCTGTGCCTGGGAGGTTCTCCCCTGTGGGCTTTATAAATGGGCTCCTGCCTTAACCCTGCACACTGCATTAACCCTTGGTTTCCCCACACCGTTTCCACACCTTTGTAAATACTTCTGCACATTACCCCAGTTGAGTGCTTTGCGTATAGTCTGTTTTTGCCCAGATTCTAATTAATACAGCAAAAGTTTTTTTAATTAAAACTGTAGTTATGGTTGTGCTCTTATATTTCTCACACAGTATGAAGTAATATTTGCTTTTTCCTACTTTGTTTTTAACTTTGTATCAGGGAATTGACGATTGTCATAGTTTATGCAATCTTAAAAAATGAGAGGCACGCCACACTCATGGTAAAGGGCATGTTTCCAAGGAATTTGTAACCAGTTGGGAAGCAGGCCTACAGAATATTTTCCAAAATCTTTAGCCTGCCATGAGGCCTCCTGCCATGAGGCCTCCTGCCATGAGGGCTCCCTTTCTGCTTGTCTCCGTTGAGCACCCTTTGCTTGCTTTAAACCTGGGCTCTGCTGTGTCTGGGCAGGTAGTGTCCCAGCCTCCTGGTCCAGGATTGGTTTGATGTCTGGTTTTAAAATAACTCACTTTACTTACTTAAATGAGTTTATATGTAAATAAACCTCACATGTTGTTCCATAAATGGAAAATAAAAATCCCTTACAATAAATAAGGGAGTGAAACTTCAAGGAGGAATACAACAAAAATAAAGTGTTGCTGTTCATATTAGTCAAGTGTTAGGAAGGTGTTTTGATATGTTAGCACTAATTAATACTTTCTCATTGGATGAATTAGAAAGACTAAAAGAGAATGGAAAGGGACATAACTTTATTAGTTTTTGTTTTGTCCTGTCAGTCGACCCATATAGCACCAGGTTTCCATGCCCTGAAGTTTGAGAATTGCTGGTATAATCTGTTTTCCCCTGTGCTGTGAGCTCAACCAGAATACCTTCCTCCTTCTAATTTCCTTTTTCTTATCCTCTCCATCTCTCTTTTTGAAACTTTCTTTCACCCTCTTAGCCTTCACATGTCTCTCCTTTGAACTTCTTAACACTTATTATCTGCCCTACTTATGTTGGCTTCTGATTGTTAATGTTTTGATTTGGTATTTCAATAGTTCATATTTTGTGTCTTGTCTCCTAAATACTGTGTAAAGTTCTGTCTCCAGGAATAGACCCTGGGACCTGTGCTTCTGGAACCCCATATATAATTAAGTGTTCATTTTATATATATATATTTTATATATATATTATACTATATATATATAGTATAATAATACCTATTATAGGCATAATATATAATAGCCCCGTATATAATTAGAAGTTCATTAAGTGTTTGCTGTGTTGAATGAATTTGACCCAAAGTAAGTTAAATGATGTTTTATCAACTATGGATATAATTCACAATCACAGCATGATTGTGTGTCTGGTTGGGATGCACAATTTGTATTTTTACTTCTTCTGCATAGAAATTACATTCTAGAAGGACATAAGGATAATAAGTTGATACACATATACATACATAATGTAATGTAAAGTAGAGTAAGTGGTATAAAGAAAGTAAATCAGCATGCATTGATAGAGCTTTGGGTTGCTTTTTAGATTGGGTGGTCAAAGAATACCTCTGTGATGAGGTGACATTTGAGGACAAATGTGATTAAAGTGGGGGAGGTACATGTGAATATATGGGGAACAAACATCCCAGCTAGAAGCAATTGTAAGGCCTGAGGATCTGAGTTGGGACTGTGCTTGTTGGAGTCCAATGTGGAGATGAGAAGGGAGCAATGGGACATGTCATTGGAGAGGTGGCAGGACTGGATTATGTAGGACCTTTCCGGCCATGGTGAAGCTTTCAGATTTTTATTGTAAGGGAAGCTACAGGAGGATTGAAAGGAAAGACATAACATGATCTGATTTATATTTTTAAAAAGTAGTTTCATCTGCTCTGGATAGAAGCGGCTGAAAAGGACATGAGAAGCAGGTGGTCAGTTAGGAAGGTAGGCTCTATGCCAGATATGATGGGGGTGGCTTGGAGCCCAGTGATCCTAGTGGACAAGGTGAGAACTGGAAGGATTAGGATAAATTCTGAGAGGAGAGCCAACTGTGTTACACATTCTAATTTATTTACCACTGTACAATGCTTTCAAAGTAGCATTCTCTGTTGGCATTTGTTTTCATCTTATAATTCTATTTAAGACAAGTTTTTTTTTCTATTTACCAAATATTCTTTTATTTATAGTTGTTTTTGAGATGACACTTAATGACTAATTAGTCAATAAAAACCAGAGTTCTATCTGGGGCAAGAATGTGTTCCCATGGTGAATTTATTTATCCATCTTTTTCAAAAGTAATTGCATTTTTGTATTCATTGTTGAATACTGTGTTAGAAATGTTGTCGTTTCCCCAAATGACTATTTGGGAGGTGGAATTTTTTTATGCTATTCTAATTTTGTATCCTCTTCCTTCTAATATCCTCATCTGTACTTTGTATTACAAACTTCATCAGACCACTGCATGCTATTATAGCTGTCGTCACCATGGAGAGAAAATGACTAATTGAAGCTGCTTATTGATATAATAGAGCAGGTTGTGACACTTGGCGAGAATACTGGAATGATGGGCTCCAGCTGATGTTATGTAAAAATATTCAGCCATGAAATATGCACTTGCGGATGGCTTTTTGCAGATGTCTGCAGAATGCAGATAATCTGTATTCTGAGGAGATCTGCAAATTAAAGATCTATGTGAACAGTTAGAATTATAGCACAGTGAGGACAGAGTGGTGCAGTAGGTAGTGAAATGGCCTTGAATCTCGGGTACTAATAATTGTAACCTGCCTATACTTATAAGCAAAAGTAGATGATATTTACCCCAACCCCTGTCTCAGAGGGAAAGGATCAGTTGGCAGAAAAATGATGGTAAACTTTTGGTTATTTTGGAATTCCTTCAATGCAAGATATACTGGTATCGTGTATGGAAGTATAAATTGGTACATTGTCTTTGGAAAGCTATTTGGCCATAACTATCAAAATAAAATGCCCACAACACTTTGACCAGCAGTTTCATTTCTAGTAATTTATCTTAGAAACATAGTCACTAGATGCACAAAATTCTATCTACAAAAATATTCATCATGGCATTTTGTTTAATAACAAATGATTTAAAATAGTCTAAATGTCCAAGAAATAGGGGATTAGGTAAATAAATTATGGAATATCTATGCACTGTAATATAATTAAGCCATTATAAAGCATCTATCTATATAGAACCATCTCTAAGTGAAAAAAGGGTTAGAGTATGCTATTATTTGTGGTCATAGAAATTTAAATTTTATGTATATATATATATATTTATATGCATATGTTGAAGACTGCACAAAAGATTGTTAAAAGCATGGGTCAGAAGACTTGTTTTTCACTGTTCATTAGTACTTTGGTATTATTTCAATAATTACTCCCTTTATATACCATCTCTTCAAAAATCATAAGTTAAGAAAATTATAGGGGTGGTATATTTGTATGTTTTTACTCCCCCCGACATAACGATGTCTTTGGCTGATTCTCAGCTGTATTGCACCTGACTTCTCTTTTGAGAGTTTTCTCAGTATGGGATTTGATAATTTCTCTTAGAAAACCTTTTATTAGGATATCATTGCACTGACACTTTCAGTAATGAGGTGGCGACTCCCCTTCTTCCTTTATTTCTCGCCACGACTCTACAGAATAGAGCTCTACCACTTTCTTCCAACATTCCAATCCTTCCTGTCCAGGAGAACTATTTAGAAACTTGTTGGAATAAATGGTAAAATCATTCAAATCCACTGGCTCTGAATTTCTAATGGGTGCATTTGTGAAAATGCTAGAGAGCTTCTGGAGTCATAGGCCTGGTCCTTTTCAACAACAAATAGAAATTAAAGACTAGTAATGATGCTTATTAACTTTTAAAAAGCTCTACCCCAACAAGTTAAAGAGCTATTGTTTGAAATGTATGGCTCAAAACTATGTCATTCTCTGCTATTATGTGTGACATCATAAACTCTGAGAGCAATGTTTAAAATTGTTCTAATCATTGTTATAAAAGGAATTAATGAGTGGTAACATTCAAAGCCCCATTGCTCATATTATGTTTTGAGGGGATGGAGGAGGAAAAAAGAGAAGGAAGAAAAATACATTTCTGAAAAAGTTAAACAACAACTTGTAAATTTCATTCTCTGTTGCTGGAAGACCAACTGATTATACATGAATGTATAATAAAACAAGTATTTGGCACATTGAGGTGTATGAACTATGTATGTAATCAGAGCTTATTTTCCTGCAGTGGAGATTGAAATTTATATGTTTCTTCTAAGCAGTACCTTTCATTCCATTTTTATTTTCTAGGGGAGAGTGAAATTTACAGGTTGCTGCTTAACAATACCAGAACTGCTAGTTCCTATACAATGAGTAGTGAAGTTTACAAGTTGCCATTTGAGGATGCCCACATTTCTGTTTGTTTGCCCTCCCTCCCCCCACAGCAACAAGGTCTAGTAAAATTTATGAGGTTAGTAAAAACTCTTCATTATTAATACAAGGTTACATTGCTGGTGGGAATTCCACAAATGGCTTATGAACATATCTAAGGGGAAACATAAAGGTGGATGTTGTGAGGCAGGAAATTCTTTCACGAACATTGAATTTATAATCATCACTCAAGAACATGCAGAGACACTCATTCATGGCCTTGTGTCCCCATGACCCCATTCCCTTGGCTCCTTGGTTCTGTTATCCTTCAAGTATGTTTCATTTGGCTTTTTTTTTTTTTTGGAAATCCATCTAACTCTTTCTTTGCAGATCTTCCTCAGGCTATGCATCCCTCCTCTTCCACGGTCCCTTTTCTCCACTTCCACACTCTTCCCTGAACACTCAGAGTGGTTACTGTGTACATAATTAATTAAATGAATACTTCACAGCCTTAGGCCATCATTTCTGTTATTATCTGGTACTGCTACTTAAATATTTTATTATTACAGTATTTTATTGTTATTAAAATTTTAAGATATACATGGCTTGTTCCACCAGTTTTATTATAACAAGATCCTTGAGGGGAGATGTCAGGCCTTAAAATTCTTTATGCTCCCAGTGGGGGCATAAATATAATCATGTAATTGAAATGAAGTGGATGTTTCTGCCAATCACGAGAACAGGGAGAGAAAGAGGTGAAAAAGGAACAGTCACCGTGTGGTAACTGGTCTGAGAGGATGGTGCCCAACAAATTCTTCCATTCCTGTCTGTGCGTGCCTCTTCTCCCATCAAGAGATGAAGTCCTTTTTCCCTCCCCTTGAGTTTTGGTTGACCTTTTGACTTTTTTTGGCCAATAGAAAATGGCAGAAATAACACTGTGTCAGTTCTGAGTCTAGACTTTAGGTTGGCTGGAGATAAACACTCTTTAGAGCCCTGGGCCATCCCTTTAAGAAGTCTGATTATGCAGCAAGAGAAAGGCCACTGGGAGAGAGGTCCTGGAGGACTACAGAGAGATGGAGAGGACCAGCCAGCCCCAGCTGTCCCAGTCATACCTGCCCAGGGGTGTGGAGGGAAGGGAAGCCAACTTGGATCTTGCAGCCCCAACTGTGCTGCTCCAGTCAACACCACATGGAGCAGAGAGATGCACTGTCCCAGTGAGCCCTGCCCAAACTGAAGAAGTAGGACAAATAAGTGGTTGTTATTCTTTTTTTTTTTTTTTTTTTTTAACTTTTGGGGGTATACCAGGTTTAATCATCTGTTTTTATACACATATCCCCATATTCCCTCCCTTCCTTGACTCCCCCCTCCTCGAGTCCCCCCACCCTCCCCGCCCCAGTCCTCTAAGGCATCTTCCATCCTCCAGTTGGACTCCCTTTGCTATACAACAACTTCCCACTGACTATTTTACAGTTGGTAGTATATATATGTCTGTGCTACTCTCTCGCTTCGTCTCAGTTTCCCCTTCACCCCCCGCCCCCTCCCGTACCTTGAGTTCTCCAGTCCATTCTCTGTATCTGCATCCTTGTTCTTGTCACTGAGTTCATCAGTACCATTTTTAGATTCCGTATATGTGAGTTAGCATACAATATTTGTCCTTCTCTTTCTGACTTACTTCACTCTGTATGACAGATTGTAGTTCTATCCACCTCATTACATATAGCTCCATCTCATCCCTTTTTATAGCTGAGTAATATTCCATTGTATATATATGCCACATCTTCTTTATCCATTCATTTGTTGATGGGCATTTTGGTTGCTTCCATGTCCTGGCTATTGTAAAGAGTGCTGCAATAAACATGATGGTACAAGTGTCTTTTGGGATTATGGTTTTCTTTGGGTATATGCCCAGTAGTGGGATGACTGGATCATATGGTAGTTCTATTTGTAGTTTTTTAAGGAACCTCCAAATTGTTTTCCATAGTGGCTGTACCAACTTACAGTCCCACCAACAGTGCAGGAGAGTTCCCTTTTCTCCACACCCTCTCCAACATTTGTTGTTTCCAGATTTTGTGATGATGGCCATTCTGATTGGTGTGAGGTGATACCTCATTGTGGCTTTGACTTGCATTTCTCTGATGATTAGTGATGTGGAGCATCTTTTCATGTGTTTGTTGGCCATCTGTATGTCTTCTTTGGAGAAATGTCTATTTAGGTCTTCTGCCCATTTGTGGATTGGGTTATTTGCTTTTTTGGTATTAAGCTTCATGAGCTGCTTGTATATTTTGGAGGTTAATCCTTTGTCCGTTGTTTCATAGGCAATTATTTTTTCCCATTCTGAGGGTTGCCTTTTAGTCTTGTTTATGGTGTCTTTCACTGTGCAAAAGCTTTTAAATTTCATGAGGTCCCATGTGTTTATTCTTGATTTTATTTCCATGATTCTAGGAGGTGGGTCAAAAAAGATGTTGCTTTGATGTATGTCATAGAGTGTTCTGCCTATGTTTTCCTCTAGGAGTTTTATAGTGTCTGGCCTTACATGTAGGTCTTTCATCCATTTGGAGTTTATTTTTGTGTATGGTGTTAGGAAGTGTTCTAAGTTCATTCTTTTACATGTTGCTGTCCAATTTTCCCAGCACCACTTACTGAAGAGGCTGTCTTTTTTCCATTGTATATTCGTGCCTCCTTTGTCAAAGATAAGGTGCCCATATGTGTTTGGGCTTACTTCTGAGTTCTCTATTCTATTCCATTGATCTTCCTTTCTATTTTTGTGCCAGTACCATACTGTCTTGATCACTAAGGCCTTGTAGTATAGTTTGAAGTCAGGAAGCCTGATTCCACCAACTCCATTTTTCCTTCTCAAGATTGCTTTGGCTATTCGGGGTCTTTTGCGTTTCCATACAAATCGTAAGATTTCTTGCTCTAGTTCTGTGAAAAATGCCATTGGTAATTTGATCGGGATTGCATTGAATCTGTAAATTGCTTTGGGTAGTACAGACATTTTCACGATGTTGATTCTTCCAATCCAGGAACATGGTATGTCCCTCCATCTGTTTGTGTCGTCTTTGATTTCTTTCATCAATGTCTTAAAGTTTTCTGCATACAGATCTTTTGCCTCCTTAGGCAGGTTTATTCCTAGGTATTTTATTCTTTTTGTTGCAATGGTGAATGGGAGAGTTTCCTTAATTTCTCTTTCTGCTCTTCCGTTGTTCGTGTATAGGAATGCAAGGGATTTCTGTGCATTAATTTTGTATCCTGCTACTTTACTAAACTCATCAATGAGTGCTAGCAGTTTTCTGGTAGAGTCTTTAGGGTTTTCTATATATAGTATCATGTCATCTGCAAAGAGTGACAATTTGACTTCTTCTTTTCCAATTTGGATTCCTTTGATTTCTTTTTCTTCTCTGATTGCTGTGGCTAACACTTCCAAAACTATGTTGAATAATAGTGGTGAGAATGGACACCCTTGTCTTGTTCCTGTTCTTAGAGGGAATTCTTCCAGTTTTTCCCCATTGAGAACGATGTTGGCTTTTGGTTTTTCATATATGGCTTTTATGATGTTGAGGTAATTTCCTTCTATGCCCATTTTCTGGAGAGCTTTTATCATAAATGGATGTTGAACTTTGTCAAAAGCGTTTTCTGCATCTATTGAAATGATCATATGGTTTTTATCCTTCAAGTTGTTGATATGATGTATCACGTTGATTGATTTGCGTATATTGAAGAATCCTTGCATCCCAGGGATAAACCCCACTTGATCATGGTGTATGATTTTTTAAATGTGCTGTTGGAGTCTGTTAGCTAGTATTTTGTTGAGGATTTTTGCATCTATATTCATCAGTGATATTGGTCTGTAGTTTTCTTTTTTTGTGACGTCTTTGCCTGGTTTTGGTATCAGGGTGATGGTAGCCTCGTAGAATGAGTTTGGGAGTGTTCCACCTTCTGCTATATTTTGGAAGAGTTTGAGAAGGATAGGTGTTAACTCTTCTCGAAATGTTTGATAGAATTCACCCGTGAACCCATCTGGTCCTGGGCTTTTGTGTGTTGGGAGATTTTTAATCACTGCCTCAATTTCCGTACTTGTGATTGGTCTGTTCATGATTTCTATTTCTTCCTAGTTCAGTCTTGGAAGATTGTATTTTTCTAAGAATGTATCCATTTCTTCCAGGTTATCCAATTGATTGGCATCTAGTTGCTTGTAGTAGTCTCTCATGATGTTTTGTATTTCTGTGGTGTCCGTTGTTACTTCTCCTTTTTCATTTCTAATTCTGTTGATTTGCATCTTCTCCCTTTTTTTCTTGATGAGTCTGGCTAATGGTTTATCAATTTTGTTAATCTTCTCAAAGAACCAGCTTTTAGTTTTATTTATTTTTCTTATGGTTTCTTTCCTTTCTTTTTCATTTATTTCTGCTCTGATCTTTATGATTTCTTTCCTTCTGCTCACTTTGGGGTTTCTTTGTTCTTCTTTCTCTAGTTGTTTTAGGTGTAAGGTTAGGTTGTTTATTCGATCATTTTCTTGTTTCTTAAGGTAGGACTGTATTCCTATAAACTTCCCTCTTAGAACTTCTTTTGCTGTGTCCCATAGGTTTTGGGTTGTTGTGTTTTCGTTGTCATTTGTTTCTAGATATTTTTTGATTTCCTCTTTGATTTCTTTAGTGATTTCTTGGTTGTTTAGGAGTGAATTGTTTAGCCTCCATGTGTTTGTATTTTTTGCAGTTTTTTTCCTGTAATTGATATCTAGTCTCATGGCGTTGTGGTCTGAGAAGATGCTTGATATGATTTCAGTTTTCTTGAATTTGCCAAGGTTTGATTCGTGACCCAAGATGTGATCTATCCTGGAAAATGTTCCGTGTGCACTTGAGAAGAAAGTGTAGTCTGTCGTTTTTGGATGGAATGTCCTATAAATATCAATGAAGTCGAGATGGTCTAATGTGTCATTTAAAGCTTGTGTGTCTTTATTTATTTTCTGTTTGGATGATCTGTCCATTGATGTAAGTGGGGTGTTGAAGTCTCCTACTATTATTGTGTTACTGTCGATGTCCCCTTTTATAGCTGTTAGCATTTGCCTTATGTATTGAGGTGCTCCTATATTGGGGGCATAGATATTTACCATTGTGATATGTTCTTCTTGGATGGATCCCTTGATCATTATGTAGTGTCCTTCCTTGTCTCTTTTAATAGTCTTTACTTTCCAGTCTAATTTGTCTGATATGAGTATTGCTACTCCAGCTTTCTTTTGGCTTCCATTTGCATGGAATATCTTTTTCCATCCCTTTACTTTCAGTCTATATGTATCCCTTGGTCTGAAGTGGGTTTCTTGTAGGCAGCATATAGAAGGGTCTTGTTTTTGTATCCATTCAGCCAGTCTGTGTCTTTTGGTTGGAGCATTTAATCCATTGACATTTAAAGTGATTATTGACATGTGTGTTCCAATTACCATTTTCTGAATTGTTTTGGGTTTGTATTTGTAGGTGTTTTCCTTTTCTTGTGTTTCCTCCTTAGAGAAGTTCCTTTAGCACTTGTTGTAAGGCTGGTTTGGTGGTGCTGAATGCTCTTAACTTTTGCTTGTCTGGAAAGCTTTTGATTTCTCCCTCAAATCTGAATGGGATTCTTGCTGGGTAGCGTATTCTTGGCTGTAGGTTTCTCTCTTTCAGGACTTTCAGTATATCCTGCCATTCCCTTCTGGCCTGCAGAGTTTCTGTAGAAAGGTCAGCTGTTATCCTTACGGGTTTTCCCTTATATGTTATTTGTTGCTTTTCTCTTGCTGCTTTTAATAGTTTTTCTTTGTGTTTAATTGTCATTAGTTTGATTAATATGTGTCTTGGTGTATTTCTCCTTGGGTTTATTCTGTATGGGACTCTCTGTGCTTCTTGGACTTGGTTCATTATTTCCTTTCCCATGTTGGGGAAGTTTTCCACTAGAACCTCTTCAAATATTTTCTCAGACCCTTTCTTGTTTTCTTCTTCTTCTGGGATGCCTATAATTCGAGTGTTGGTACGCTTAATGTTATCCCTGAGGTCTCTGAGACTGTCTTCTAGTCTTTTTATTCTTTTTTCTTTTTCCTGCTCTGTGGCGTTTATTTCCCCCATTCTGTCTTCCAACTCACTTATTCGTTCTTCTGCCTCAGTCATTCTGCTGGTTATAGCATCTAGAGTATTTTTAATTTCAGTTATTTTGTTATCCATTGCTGTTTGTTTTTCTGAGTTCTTATGAACTGTTTCTTGTACTTTATTTTGTTATCGAGATTTTGTATCATTTTGACTATCATTACTCTAAATTCTTTTTCAGGCATTTTTCCTATTTCCTCCTCATTTATTTGGTCTTGTGGGGTTTTTTCCTGCTCCTTTGCCTGCATGGTGTTTCTTTGTTTCCTCATGGTTGTCCAAACTTTTGGGGTTGCTTGTCCCTGAACCAGCTCTCCGGTTCCCACGCTCCCGCTCCTGGACCCTCCGTTCAGCCGCGGATCGATGTCTTGGTCCAGGAACGCTGAGCTGCGCTGCGGACCCTCCGTATGTTTCTCACTCCCTCCCATCTTTCTGGTTGTTATTCTTATTGTTCTAAGTCACTATTTTTGGAGTGGTTTATTACATAGGGAAGATCACAGAAACACATCCAAGATGGCTTAAAGAGTACATTAAATTTTGTGATCTACAGAGGGGCTTTGCGAGCTCTAATGTGTATGTACATGAGCTAGGGATTTTGTTAAAATTGTGATTCAGCAGATTAAGGGTGGGGCCTGAGGTTCTGCATATCTGAGACATTCCCAGGTGATGCTGATGTTCTGGTCCATGGGCAACAGTTTGAGTAGAAAAGGTCAAAGAAGGGAAGTCTATTCATCCCAAGATTACCACGTTGCTTATTACAACCAGGAAGGTTATACTTGCCTTTCTGTTGAGATTGCAGCTCCTGTATGGGCTCTGTCATCTGCACAATAGACATGCCAGTTCCAGCAGCATAAAGTCCGACAAATGTATGCTTTGACCAAAGTACTAGGCATGTTCTATTTTCTTAAAGTCTAACATTCCTCAGAGAGACTTTATTCCCCTAAGCTTGGTGTCTGTTTCAAGAAGGATGCTCTGTGACTGTCATTAATAATGGTAATAATAAAAGCAGTTACTTCTGCATACTGAGTGCTTCGTTGTGAGCCAGAATCTATGCTTTATATACATTTCCTCATTTAGTTCCTATGACATACATGACTGTCACTGTTTTGCAGACGAGGAAAGTGGGGTTCAGGGAGGTTTAGTTACTAGCCCTAGTCACCCAATGACTAAGGTAGGATTCAATTCCGTGTGATCTGACTCCAAACGCTAGGTTGATAACTGCTCTGCCACACTGATTCCAACTAGAAACCCAGCATACTGAGTTTCAGGCCTCAGCTTAGTATATTATGGCTCTCATGCTTTCTTTTTTGACTTGTTTCTTGGTAGTAGTGGTGGCAGTAGTAGGAGTATAGATAATTTTCCTTCCGTGCAGTAAAGTTGACTTTGGGAGATCCTAACAGAGATACCCAAAATGTTCTTGTGTGTGTGTGTATGTGTGTATAAGGCAGGAGCAGAAACACCTTTGAAACCCATTAGTCGGGAAATTTAATTTTTTATAGCAACATTCACATAATTATTGTCAGCATTTTACAGTGGTATTTAAAGTGCTGACATGAGGAAAGTCTTTACCACAATAAATATAGATGCTTCTTTTAAACGTCAGTAGTCTCTTGTTTTCACTGGGTGTTGCCTATTGCAACAAAATAATTTCTCCCCGCTCCTTTTGCTTTAGACTTATTATTTCCCTCTCTATGGCATTTATCAGACAGAAGCTACTACTGTTGGAGGTTTCCAACAGAGTGGCATAAAATACTTCTAAAAACCGTAGAAGACTCTGATGTGAAACCTACTCTGAAATTAGACGGCCAGGATATCTCTTTACTTGACAGTTTGTTTCTTCTGTACTCTCTTGAAGGTTAAAGACACTGGCAGTGCTAGAAATGGCAGTGCTCTGTGGCACCAAAGCTAGTGTCCTGCAGGGACCTACCCCATAGTGACTTGGGATTAGGTGGAGACACCAGGACTCTAGGACCTCTGGCCAGGAGGTTTACTTTGCTCTCAAATCTCTTTAGTGCTGAACATGATGGTAGTGATGGAGGGTGTGTTTGTGTGTGTGTGTGTGTGTGTGTGTGTGTGTACAGAGTTCTTTAAAGTGAGATCATTTGGCTGCACATTTTTTGATGCGGTCATTACACATTTTATTGTCTTCTTTACGTGAAAGGGCAAGGTGTATGGGGTGGTGACAGGACTTGATTGGAACTTGAATCATTGCTCAGAACTAACTGATTTTTTCAAAATCACAAAATCCATGTTTCCCCCACTGCCTGCTGTTCTTCAAAAGAAGAGCTGGTCACATCCTGTACAGCAGTGATTTCCTTTGTCATTCTGAATAAATCATTTACAAGGCAAACAGTTCATTCTGATTGATTTCCTGATCTTTTGGACATGAAATACTTCATGTTTCTTTTAAAATAATTTTCCAACAAATGTAATATTGTAAGTAGCTTTTGAGAAATATTTAATAAGAACCATATTTTATTTCCTTGGAACCACATGTAAGAAATCTCTGGACCTTTATTAGTTTGCATGTTTCTATTCAGAAAAGTATGGAATATTCTCCATTAAGTTTTGCCACTTCCTAAATTATCTTCTTCAAAGAAAAATCCCAAGAAGGCAGAAGGTTGCTTAAGTGAAGCATTTCTAAAGATTCTTTTCTTAAAGATTTCCAAGAATCTTAGATATCTAACGTAATTTGTTCCGGGGAGACTATGGACGACCAAGCACTGCTGGTGGCGGTTTGACACATATCATAGTGTTAAGAACGGGTTCCTTAGCAATCATGTGGATTGGCCAACAGAGGAGAATTTAAATGGAACTCTCATTAGAAAATAAGTACTCTGTGCAATGCAGAAATAAAAATACGTGTTTGGTAAACACGTAACATAAAAAGGATATCATTAAATGAGACATTTTGTAGTGTCATCTTATTCCTTCTTTTCTTCATTTGTTACTAATTAAAGGAAAAATATCTTTGAAAAATCTGTAAAGGTTGTCCCGTGGTTTGTTTTCTTAAAATTGGTTAAATCTTATGTGAGAACTTTCTGTTAGCAACATTCTGAAATTTAGACAAAAACAAAATAATAGCTTAATATATATATATTAAGTATATATATACTTTGAAAGTTGAAAATAGTATTGATTCATACTGTTTTCCTGACAGGAAGTTAGGTTTACCGTTGTCGTAAAATCTCCAAATTCTTTTGGTTATGTAGAGGAGGAAAAATAATTTTCCCTCTGCCTTTCTGAATTCTTGGCTGAGACCATGCCCATCCCCACCCCTCACCCCCGCCCTTTAATAAAAGATAAACAGGAGAAAAACAAACAGAAATTTATTAACATGTATACCTCATGTATACGTGAGAGATACCCAGAAAAACTGAGTAACTCCCTGAGATGGCGCCCTCTATAAGCTAGAGACCCAGCTATGCTGGTGGTATAGTCCTAAGAACTGGAAGGCGGATGGTGAAAGTCACAGTTGAGGGCAGGAGAAGACTGATGTCCCAGCGTATTCAGTCAGGCAGAGAGGATGCATTCCCCTTCTCTCTGCTTTTCTGTTCTATTCAGGCCCTCACTGGATTGGATGATGCCCACCTGCACTGGGGAAGGCAACCTGAGTAAATCTGGTTTACTGAGTCAACAGATTCAAATGCTAATCTTATCCAACACCCTCAGAAACACACCTAGAAATAATGTTTAATCTGGGCACCCTGTGTTCCAGTCAACTTGAGATATAAAATTAACTACCATAGTTAACTGAGGTATGGCATCGATAATTAAAAATTACATTAAAAAAAATAGGAACATGCAAAGGTGAGAATATTTTGAGCAGTTAGGCTCTTTGAGGGCAAGGGTCCCTGCTTACTCATTTTTATCTCACTCAAAGCTCCACAATGTACATTCTACATTCTAAATGAATGAGTAAATGAGTGAGTGAATGGCATTGCTAATACTGCTTCTTTTTGTCTGTTGCCTTGTGTTTTCAGGCTTCAACTCTTGGTCGTAACTTTTATCTCTTGACTGGTCCCTTTTCTTTTATAAGAGACTTGAATATCTTTCTTTCTTTTTTTTTAACCTGAGCTTTTCTCTTTTAACCTCTGATTCCTGACATTTTGCTTTCCAGTTCTCACTTTCTTTTACAGTACAACAGCTTTTGTCTGTTTCAGTCTTTCTTCTCCATAGCGTTTTGTGTCAATTTTTTTATTCTTGTGGCTTTCCTATTTTTTAGATAATATTGGTGAGCTGGTTACTCTGTTGAGTTAAAGAAGGCACCCCATTGAGTCATCGTGAGGGAAAACTGATTAATTGACTAATGATGTAATTTTTACTGTGTTAGGGTCTTTAGCTGCTACCAACTGGGGAAACGGACCACTTTATAATGGCATTTTTATCATAATCCAGACCTCACAGCACCTGTACTTTTGTTCCTTTTTCTTTGAGTTTTTAAACCTACTAGTTATAAATATTGATTCTTTGACTTTATATTTTCTGTTTTAAAAATAATACCCATAACTGAACATACTATTTTTTAGATACTATGGTAATAAAAACCAACCCCCACCCCACCCCAGGATGTTCGCTGGCCTCCAGGTATTGCTGGTCTCATTCTTCAGCATAGGAAAGAGAGCTAATGAGAACCAATTGAACCCTCCAGAATTCTGTGTTGGGCATGTAGGAAATATCAGATAGTTATAACAATTAGGCTGGTGTGATTAATATGTTTGCTCTCCTAATAAGTAATTATTTCATATTATTCAATAAGTATGTTTCAATAACCTGATTGTTATTTATTTGAAGGGCAGGAAAATATTGTGTCTATGATAATGAACTCTGAATCTAAATTTCTTAGGTTTGAATCCTAATTACTCTGACTACTAGTGTGGGCAAGTTATTTTACTTCTGTAGTATTCAGTTTCCTCATCTGTAGAGTCATTACTGTCAGTCACCTAGTACTATGAGGATTAAATGAGTTAACTGTTGAAACCCCTTTATGAACAGGGCCTGACACATAGCAAGCATTTAGAAAATGCTAGTTGTCCTTGATTTATTTATTTTTTTACAGTCTATCCCGATTATTTTCCTCTCAACTTTTTACTTTGAAAATATTAAAACTTAAGAAAAATTGAGAGAACAATAGATACGCAAATACTATTCACAATAATTCAGTTATTCATGAACATTTTGTTACTGTTGTTCATTTGCTTTCTTTTTCTTATTTATATCCTTTTGAAAAACTAATTGCAGTTCAGCTGTAGACATTGTATTTCCAGCTGATGTTTAACCCCATATCTCCAAAGATCAATGTGTACCCACAATACTATTATCACAGGCAAGAAATTTAACACTGATATGTTATCAGATATGGTCACATGTCCCCATTAATGTCCCATGTACTTTGTAATGTCCCTTTTTCCTTCTTTCTATTTTCTTTTTTATAAATCCAGTTGGATTACACATTTTCTTTAGGAGTTGCACCTCTTTGGATTCTTTTCATCTAGAATAGTCTCCTGCTTTTATTTATCTTTCATGAGTTACTCTTTTGGAAGATTTTAAGCCAATGTCTTGTGGAATGCCATGCAATGTGGATCTGTCCAGTTGTTTCCTCATGATTAGATTTAGTTTAAACATTTTTGGGCAAAATACCACCTAGGTGATGTTGTATACTTCACATTGCATCATATCAGAAGCACATAATTTGTTTATATCATTACCGGTGATGCTGTGATTAAGATGATATTCTCCAGATCCCTCAAATTTTGTGTTTTATTTAGATTTGTTTTTTGCTTTGTAATTAGTAATCTGTGGGGTGATATTTTGAGAGTGGGTGAATATCCTGTTTCTCAAGAACTTTTCATCCATCAGTTTTGTTATTCATGGATGACTCTTGCCTGATAGTTTTCTTCTAAATGTACTATCCTTATATATTTATTAGCAGATATTCTTTGGTAGCAAAAGAGCTCCTCCTCCTCCCCATATCCATAGTAGGATTGGATAATTATCATTATAGCTGGAACAGTTTACTCATAGAGTATGGTACTTCTTTCAGCTAAAATAAAATGTGTTTTCTTTGCTGCTTTTATCATAGCTTTTTTTTCCAAGTCACTATAAACTTTGTATTGAAGTAAAGCCAACTTCACAGAAGATGCGCGAATCATATGTGTATAGCTCAAGGAAGTTCCACAAACTAAATATAACCATATAAACTAATACTTATTCTTTAGTGATGTTCAAATTGTCCCCAGTTTAGCCAGTTGGATCCCCTCTAAGCTAGTTCCTATGTCCTTTTGACATGTCTCCATCAGTTTTGAGTATGCCCTTGAATAAAATAAGATCTTTTAAGCTTACCTTGTATTTTCCCTACCCCAATCAAGAATAAGTCATTTCTTCAAAGATCATTGCCTCCCTTTAGCAAGGAATGGAATTTGGAAACTGGCTGCTAGGTGGGATCATTGATACTTCCGTGTCATTACTTCTAAAGTATATGTACGTATTTCTGTATATGTGTATATGTATGTGCTATATATGTAATAACCTACAATTCAAATCCAGCATCTCAAAATTCTTCTTCAGCTTCCCTCATTCCTTATTTATATCTCTTTTATTCCACTGTGAGAGTTTAAAGTACTGATTAATTTGCTCTATCCTATAACATACAAAAAATAGTTTCAGAAATACTACATCAATACTACTTCGAACAACCAATCTATTAAGTAAAGTTCAAGATTAATTTCTACTTCTTTTTGTGCTGATGTTCCACTGTGAATATACATTCAGAGTACCAGATTCAAAGGTTATTGGAATTCATTGTTTGTCCTCTGTGGTTATTTTTATCAGTATATCATTCGTTTATCAGTATATCATTCATTTATCAGTATATCATTGTTTGTCCTCTGTGGTTATTTTATCAGCATATCATTCGTTTATCAGTATTCAGTCTTTTTCTATTTGAATATATAAAACTTTACATGATTCAAAAACCAAACTTAGATAAAAAGTTGTCTAATACTTATGACTAGTATTCTTTCTGGTGATACACCGGAGTGGTTCTTGTGGATGGCTTAGATTGTTTCAGTATTTTGTTATTGGAAATAAGGCCACAGTGAATAACTTTGTGTGTATTGTTTTTCCTTTATGATTGAAGGTGTATGTTCAGAGTGAATTGCTGTCACTGACATTGCTGTTAAGTAAATATATAGATAAGTAGGCAGATATGTATATGAGTAAATAGACACATAGTTTTATTAGCTAACACCAGATTTCCCCTTATACAGGTTATACACTTTTGCCTTCTCATTAGCCAGGCGAAAGAGGGACTGTTTTTCCACAACCTTGCCAACAGAGTATATTCCCAAGATTTTGAACTTTTGCTAATCTGGTAGATGAGAAATAGGATCTCAGTGTAGTTGTTTTTAAATAAATGTCTTATTTTAGAAGAATTTTAAATTTACAGAGAAGTTGTAAAGATAATACAAAGAGTTCTCATGTACTCCACACCCAGTGTCTCCTATTGTTAACTTTCTTACATCAGTGTAGTACAATTGTCATAATTCTAACTGTAGTTTTAATTTGCTTTTATCTTATTACAAGTGAAGTTAAGCATATTTCCATATGCTATATGGAAATGTATATATTCCATTTCTATATCCTTTTCTGTGACCCTCTTGTTCCTTTATTTTGCTCATACTAAAAACCAGGGTTTTGAATCCATTTTTTCCCTTAACTTTTAATAAGTGACTGGTGCTTAATCTATTTTATATATATGTATTATAAATGCTTTTTCCTAGCATGCATTTGTTTTTTGACTTTGCTTATGGCTTTTTTTTCTGTGCAAAAGAGTTTTTAAATTTTCATATAGTCAAAATTTTCAATCTTTTCCTAATTTTTTTAACATTTGGATTTGAATCATAGTTAGAAAGACTTTGGATCCCTAGTGCAGGGCTCAGCAAATAGAAGTCATCATTTAGTAACTGAAAGAATGAATGAGTAAAAGAAGTTCTAGGCAGGAATGATGAGTGGCTTAAAAATTAGCCTCTCTCTGGAGAATCTGAAGTGCACCAAAGCTATAAAACTAGCAATGGAAGAACAAACAAGCAGCACTTTTTTTTGGTTTATAGGCCAACTTGTCAAGGATAAGAAACTACAGGTTCCTCATCCTGAGGGGAAGTCTCAGCTTTTGAAGAGGGCTGGACATAATTTATTCATTCTTGTCTCCTTTGTGCAGCCTCCTTTCTTGATGATGGTTACTTGGGAAATAGTTATATTTGGGGTATTTATCCTCTGGAGGATATAAGGATAGAAAAACATGACTTACTCATCATTAACTCCAATTCTTGGAGCCATCTTTGTGCCAGATGTACAATCATATTTTTCTTTATGAATTTTTGCTATGTGTTTATGACACCAAGTAGCTGAATTAAATGTGTAAAATTAACTTACTAATACAGATGTTTAGAAAATAGTGCAACTTTATTTATACCTTGTGATAATATTACATGACCAGACTCTCTGTGTCTTAATGAGTTAGATGGATTATGCACAGTTATGTATAAAGCAATAGAATTGCTAAATTAATTATATGATGGTGGGTTTTTTTTTTTTTTGCTTGCTTGTTTTGTTTTCTGTTTTTAATAACTGAATTGTACTCTACAGAGTGTTTGCTTCATACTTTTCATCTCACTTAGAAGTGTGCTTTGGCTTTGGTGGCCCAGATCTGGGTTTTTATTTTGCTTCTACCAATTACTTTTTTAACTTAAAAAGTGTTTTTTGTTCTCTGAGTCTCATGTCTCATCTAAAAATGCGCTTCTAAAGTCTGAGAATGTTAAACGCTATGACGTATGTAAAGTACTCAGCACAATGCCTAACACAAAGCATGCACTCAGTAAATGTCACCAGTTATGATCATTGTTCACTGAGCCTTATAATGCCTCTTGATTCTCTCTCTCTTATTACCATCATCATTTGCTACTTCATTTTTTTGTACAAATTATTTTGTGCATATAATAATCATAATAACTTTTATTTTTCTTTTGCATTTCAAAAACATAGTCTTTTTGATTCTCAAAATAATATCATAGAAAGTAAGAAATGATTTTCTCCATTTTGAAAATGAGGAAATATAGGTTTAAAAGAGTTTAAAAAGAAAATCCTTGAGACCATGTACTTACAAAGCTGGAAACTGGTAAAGCTGAGACATATGATGTGAAATCCACTTATTAGGTCTTATTTCCAAAACTCTCTTGTAAGCTCCTTGATGGATGGAATATGAAAGACTTCTTTCTAGGCAGTAGAGTTAAGAGATTTTAGCTTCAACAGTCAGCAATAGAACTAACATTAACTTAGGCTAAACGGGTTTTATTGACTGGTACAACTGACAAATATAGGGGTAGATCTTTTGGCATGGCCAGATCCAGGTGCTGAAACTAGGTTAGGACTTTGTCTCACCCAATTGGTTGTTCTTTGTTTCTGTTGGCTTCATCCTCGGGCTGGGAACTCTCCTGTGGTGGCAGAACACCAGCTCAATATCATTTGCCATTACACCAGCTCAGTAACTTCTTGTTACCAATGCTTCTGTCAGTTGTCTTGTGTTGAATATCATTAAATCAAACTAGACCAAGTGCCCACCTCTGAACTAATCCCTGTGGTCAAGGTGATGGAATATACTGGTTGATCAGGTCTGGGTGTGGGTACTCCTGGAAGTAGGGTTGGGTTAACATTTTACAAACCACATAACCTAAGCGTATGGTGTGGGTGATTTGCCAAATCAAAAGCAAAACCTTGTTAGTATGATAAATAAACTGTGGTACATCCATACAGTAGAATACTTGGCAAAAGGAAGAGATTACTGACACGTGCAACAAATGGATGAATTCCAAACACTTTACACTAAGTGAAAGAAGCCAGAGGTAAAAGACTTCTGATTTCATTTACATGGTATTTTTGGATAGGCAAAATTATACGCACAGAAAACAAATCAATGGTTGCCAGAATCTAGAGAGTAAGATGAAGGCTTGACTAGAGCAATGTGTGTGAGACTTTTTGGAATGATGGAAGTGTTCTATCTATATCTTCATTTTAATGTTGGTTATATGACTGTATGTGCTCATCAAAATTCATAGAAATATACACTTAAAGGGGCAAATTTTTCTATTTTTAAATTATACCTGCATAAACCTGGTTAAAAAATCAAATAAAACAGTGTTTACTATTATTGAAAAGAGGGGATACTGACCAGGTATTAAAAAAATCTCAGAACAAAACAAAACAAAACAAAACAAAATGGTGCTCAGTAGATAATCCTAGCTTATGTAATTACTGCCTAGATAAGTAGTTCTCAGTCTATTTTTTTTTCACCATGATGCATATTGTTGAGATGCCCATGAACTCCCTTGAACCTACAGTGATTGCTTATAATTTCCAGTACATTTTCTATCAAATTAAAAAAAAAACAAAACCTAGCTATAAGTGAGTGAGAATCATATTGTTGTAGGAATAATCTTTCAAAGATATCAAGCATTAGCAAAGAGTAATGCTTTAGTTGTTATTAGTAACACATTACTTGAGCAACTAATGTATTATTTTGCAGCATCATGATTGAGAACCTCTTGCATCAATGACTAAATTCTTTACCCTTTACTGAAATGTAGCAGGACCCTGTGGGACCCTCTGGGATATAAATCTTTTCCATGTCCCATCTTTCTTGTTTATAGGAAATAGGCTTCATTTAGCCTTCTTGACCCTTGCTGAGTTCCAAACAGTTGCTAATCAGAAAAGGGAAGGAATGCAGAAACAAAGGAGAAGCAGTCAAGAAACAGTAGTGCAGCCATAGGGCAGGATCCTGGTTCAGCCTCAAGTAATATACATAAAAATATGTCTTTGAGTTCTTCTGTTGGAATTAAGGCCTCCTCCCAGGTGAAGGGTGGTAACTTCAGGCTGAGCACAAGATTCCTAGAGCACCACACTGATACCTTACCACCAACAGCAGAAGAAAGTCTGCACACAGTGAAAGATGATGAAGACTTTGACCACCTCTCCAAATAATTAACTGTGATTAACTTCCCCTTTCTCCCTTTAAAAACTTTCATGGTTGAGAATCTTTGGAGTTGACTTTTAGACATGAGCCCCCTTCTCCCCAGGTTGCTGGCCTCCTGAATATAGCAATCTTTCTTTTCCAACTAACACTTGTCTCCCAAGTATTGCCTTTCAGTCTTTGAGCAGCTGAACCTAAGTTTGTAATATTACCATCCATGTATATTTGATCTATTATGACTTAGAGTTATTTAAAAAAAAAAAAATTAAGCACAAATGAGCCCATACTAACATATTATTCTGCACTTAATAAGTCTTGTGCTCCTGTCCACATTTAGAGTCATTTGTTATTTATGTTATGTATCTGAAATGTCTATAGCTTCAACTTTGACTTGGATGGAACAAGAAATGCACAATTTAAGAGAGTGCCAGAATACTCAATGATCAAGATATTTTAGGTCAATATTATTTTTAAAATCAAATAAATGCAAAAAAAAAATCTATGATGGAAAAAATATAAAAATTTTAAATAAAGACCAGTGCTGTGCTGAGCCATATTGGAACTGGGGCAAAACAAAAAAGGAAGTTAAATTAATGAAACTGTTACCGAGTCCAAGCTCGCTTTGCTCGCTGTACGACAGACCAGTGAATCAGAGACAAAGTGTTGAGGCAAGGAATACAGCTTTATTCAGAAAGCCAGTAGACTGAGAAGATGGCAGTCTAGTGTCTCCAGAAAATCATCTTCGCGGGGTCTGGATGCCAGTTTCTTTTATAAGATCAGAGAGAGAGAGGCTATGAAGAAGTAAAGTAAAAGGGCCATCAGTCTTGCGAAACATCTTCTGGAATGACCAGCCGCTGTGAGGGGATGTGTTAATTTCTCTTTTCTTGCAGCCATTCACAGGTGGGCAGGGCAGATTGTCTGCCTGTGAGCTGAACAGAGGCACTTTAACATTCAGGCAGAGGGACAGGGTTGCCTGAGTCAGGCCATCATGTATGATTATAATAACAGAAGCAGCGAAAAGCAAAGATTAAAGTCAAAGAAATGGATGGAACATGGAGTCTGGTTTAGCTCTTCCCTGTTACAAAACTAAGTAAATTAATTTAAAACTATTTAAGATCATCAGTACTAATGAGAAAATGTCAAACATGACAATTCTCCCCATTGAAAACAAGATAAACAAAGAAATAAATGTTGAAAATATTACTTACTTTGTACCCATTGAAGCTAGAAAATTGAAATTGTAATAAATTCTGGCTTCAGTGTCCTCCAAGAAAGTTAACAAAATACATGAAAACATATAAATAGGAGTGCATCTGCAGGCTGAAATGTGATTCAACATGGCATTAATCTTTATTTACAATTTTGATATTTTATTCACCATTAATTTTTTGCATTAATTTTGATTTTTAAAAATATTGCATTGAAGTTTCATCTTGGTCTACGACCACACCACCCTGAATGTGCCCAATCTCATTTGAAGTATCATTTTTATTACTGAGGGTTGTTTTTTTTTTAGCACTCCTTCAATTTGGTACTTGAGGCGATTGCCTCACTTGCCTTGCCCTAACCCTGTCCCTGAATCCCATTACCCTGACTTTTGACCAAATTGGAGATGAACTTCAAGTACAAGAATAAATGAGAGCAGCACAGGGCATAGTAGAAAGTGCTTTCTGACAGGGTATGAGATATTTATCCCAGTGGTCAAGTATCTTGAAGTTGCCCCCAACTTGTCCTTCACATTGCCTTTTGGGTTTCCCAGCCTTGACTAAATGGTCAACTAGACAAAACAGCTGCTGGGGGAATGTTAGAAGGGAGCCTCAAATTATGCCTCTTTGGCATAAGGATTATTTTAAACTGATTATATTTAAGAAACTGCAACATAGGAGAAGCTCTGAAACCAGAGTAGAAGTTAGGGAATTCTACATTTGTAGATCTACATTTTTGTAGGCAGAATCTAATTGTAAGGAAAATGTACATTTTTAAAGGAAATTTACATTATAATGGGAAGATAGCTATTGCCAAAGAACTTCTTCACCAGAGAGACTTATCTGCCTGGCAGGAGGACCTTTGTTTTCCGAAAATCTCCTCCTCTCACCTTTCTGTGAGTTGCTTTCCTCCCTTTGAAGCCTCAGACCCTTATCCCTTTCCTTAGCTCAGGATGGTACATCAGCCTCAATCCTCTGGCTGCCTTTTAAGTCTCATCTTTGTGGGGCTCTTCTACTGTATGTATCTAAATATTCTTTTTCTCCTTTAAATCTCATTTTGTAGCATTCTCAGTCAAGAACTCAGAAGGGTAGAGAGAATTATTTTTCTTCCACTACAGGGCAGATGAGTGGGGGATGATTCTTTGTAACCTCCAGTGACCTTTGTCTAGTGTGGTATGTGGTATTTCCAGAGATTTCTCTTTTCTGTATTTGATTTGCTTTGTGGAGTGTCTCCGCTACTGCTGATGTTCCTCTTTTCTCAGCCTCTATCCAATCCACTTTCTTTATCATCCCATTTCCACTCCCTTGTGCCTCCGCGGGAATTTTAAAAACCCTGAAATCGTGGTCAGATTTTAACATCTAACAGACATGTATCCTTGAGAGAAAGAAGCCTAATTATCACTAGCTGGGTTTTGGTATCTTGGCAATGAAGCCACTCTTGCTTAGACTTTGAGTGGTTGTGGCAAGTTCCCTTCCTGGTGAAGGATCTCTGGCAAGCTGTTGGATGTGACAAGGGCTCAGTGAACCCTGGCCTTGGGCTCTAGTTTTAAGAGCAGTTTTCCTTTATTCACTGGGCAGCCTTTACCATTATGAATCTTGCCTTTTTTGCAGAACCAGTGAATTCTGCAAAGGTTTATTAATCTTGATTTAATGTATTCATATGAAAAAATGTAACAGCTAGAGAATAAAGCTTATGTAGGCATTTCAGGGGTCCCTTTGGGGGTTCACTCTATATTACTCATAGCAATGAAAAGTAAAAATGGCAAGTTATATTAGTTAAGCTCAAGATACAAAAGGCAATATTAATTTCACAGGAAGTGTAAAAGGATATGCAAATGTGATCAACTCCCAGGAAAACACTGCAATATACCACTTCAGGCTTTGAAATTATGCAGTTTAATAAACACTTGTTAAGAAGCTTCACACACTAAACATTGAATTTTAAAGAAAGTGTTTCTGATCACGTACTGTTTTTGTGGAACAGCATTATTTTCCTAAGCTTTTTGAACCCTAAACATAAAGATTGTGGTGTGCAAAGTGGTAGATTGATCGGTAGCAGTCACATGTTCTTTGGAAAGCACAGATGGTTGTGAAAAAAAATTCCATGTTGTTGCTTTTCAATTAAAAGTGTAATTTAGAAGTGTGGGCCATTAGACTAGAACCTGAAGTAAAAATTTCTAAGGCAAATGTGTTTAGCCAGTCACTGACGAGGGAGAATTATCGTGGAGTTTTAATTAGTTCAGCTCTAATGGGGGAAGCTTTCACGTAAGTTTCTTCCCACAACTTTCTTGGGTCTGTGCTTCTTGGCTAGGAACCTTCCTATTTATTTATAATCAGAACCAAACTTGAGCTCCTACTGAATGGAAAGGGCTGTTAGAAAGTTGCACCGGAGTTTAAGGTCTTAAAGACTGAACTGTACAGGCAGAGTAAAAAAAATTCTTCAGCTTTGAATGAAGCGGTTTCTCAGATGTTTTAATAGATGGTTCAGAGGCTGCGAGGAGTTTTACAATGTTTTAGACACACATCAGTAATATTTTGTTCTGAATTTGCTTGTCTTGTGCTTTCATGGAGCTTTACATTGCTGTTCATTCTTGTGTTGGAAAATTGAGATAAAAAAGCTTTAGGAAGTATGATAACACTAAGTGGGTGAGGTGTAGGTGAATGGAACAGCTATTTTCAAACACTGCTGGTGGCAACTCAGCTGTGTATATAAAAAATCTTGTATACTATTTGATCCAAAAATTCTGTGTGTATATATTTACCTTAAAGAAATATCTTGACAAATTCACCAAGGCATGTGTCTTTAAGTAGTTTTATTGTAAAGCTGTTTATGATATTAAAAAGAAAAAGCAAACATCCTACATGCAAAATATGTGGTTAAATATTTTCTGTCTTTTGTTGGGGAGGAAGAAGTTTTCCCATAGCCTTCTAGGTCCCTTTGGCTGTTCTAAGAACTAAATCGACACGAGAAGGATTAAGAGGAGAAAGTCAAAGAAAAGTTTAATAACAAGTTTACATGGATGAGACACAGGAAAATTGAGTAATTTGTTAAGATGACTGAAACCCTCACCTTAGATAGCTTTTTCAGGTATTTAAAAAGAGGATGTTGAGGGTAGTGATTTGGGATTTCGAAGGGAAGGAAGGCCACTGATATGGAGTTGGAAAAGCAAAAGTTGGTAAATAAATGTTTGCTGGGCCAAGCAGTGGCAGTGGGTCACAGAGTGGACTGCTCTCTAGACTCTACCCCCACCATGCCTAGGCCATATTCTTTGGGGATATTTGTGGAGATAGTTCTCTTCTGGGAATAGGCCCTCTATTTACATTCTTTAGCAGTTAGGGGAAAGGTCAGAGTTTCTTCCTGAATCTCTTGGGCCTTGATTGTTTTTGGCTTGAAGTAACCTGCATGCCAAAGAGACATTTTGAGGTGCTGAATTTTGCTCGCCTACTCTCCCTTACACTTGATACAGTGGAATACCATGCAGCCTTTAAAAATGCTATTGTTGATGACTCAGTAACATGGAAAGATTTCTATATTGAGTGAAAATAAAAATAAATTGCAAAATAAGAAGTATAGTAAATATAGTCTCATTGAATAGAGAGTTTTTAAATAGGTGTGTATTGATATAGTAATATGTCCTAAAATGTTAACAGTTCTAAAACTTTTAACTTAACTATAATGTTTTCTCTATAATAAACATGGATTATTTGATAATAAAAATAATAAGAGAGAATGCACCATCAATGAGAGACAGTAAAATATAATACAGGTGATCTTTGCTTTATAAAAGTAGGTGATTATAAAACAGATTTGCACTATAAATTATTATTTGCTCTAGAGAAAGATTCCTGTGGTTATGATGAGTGAGCAGTATCTTCTTTAGTAATTTAGGTTTAGTTTGCAGCTCTCTAGTGAAGCTGGCCTGCTGAGGAAACCTGGGGTTAGCGAAAATGAAAGCTACACTGTTAGGAGATGAAAGGCCTGCAGAAATAAATTGTATGCATCTTTGAATCTGCCCTGAGGTCAGTAGGCAAATAGTGTTTTATTCCTATACACATGCCCTTGATGCCGAAATCTCAGCCTCTGTGCACCGGTGCCAAATCAACTCTCAGAGGCAGAGTTTTGGGTGAAGTAGAAAAGAATAGCTTCATTGCTTTGCCAGGCAGAGGGGCACACAGTGGGCTCCTGCCCTGAAAAACTGTGTGTCCCAACTGGGGAGGATTTGATGAGGAGTTTTATAGCAAAGATTCAAGGATGGGGTTGCTGACTAGGGTGTGTGTGTGGTGGGGGGGGAGGGGGGACGGCCTCCACTCCTCTAATCTGGTCTCAGGTAATCTTGATGAGCTTCTCTGGTTTCTTTCATGTAGCCTCAGGTGGTCTTTTTCTGGTATGAAAAATGCTGACATTTTAAAGAGCTTAAAGTCCTTGTTATGTGTATCCCTTGAGGTGGAACCAGGACCCTGCCCCAAGGCTGTAGTATTGTTTCCTGGCTGCCCCTCCCTTGTCTTTGCATCCCTTCCCTTTCCAGATTAGTAGCTGTTCAAGTCTGCCTTTTGGAACTCAGGGAAGGTCATGGAGGCTGGAGTCCAGAAATGGGGACAGAAAGTCTTCCGTGCCCAGGAGCCGCACAGGGCCCTGCTCAGTTTCACCCTTTTATACCATCGTGAGGGACACTTAAATGTACTCAATAAAGGGAACTCCTTTATAAAGTGAGCACAGGGAAAGGCTTTCTATAATTCAAAATTCAAATACAATAAACCTTGACTATGTGTGATTAAAATTTTTTTTAAATCCTTTTGCATGGCAAAAAATGTAAAGTCAAAGCACAGTGATAAGCTGGGAGAAAACATTTGCAAGATATATTATGATAAAGAGCTAACATTCTTTATATATGAATTGAGTTATTACAGACTACAAATTAAGGAGAAAATAAAGAAACCCAAAGCAAACAAAAAACAGTAGAAAAGTGGCAAAAGACCTAGACAGCAAAATTGATATAAAAATGGCCTTTCAGCATATGAAAGTATGTTTAACTTCACTCATAAGAAGAGCTATGCATTATCATCTGTACTTATGAAATACTTAATACATCCTAAATGCCTGTGTTTAAGGAGATTATTTGAATGAGTCATGGTACAGCTAATACAGTGGTGTGCTGTAGAATAGAATCACAGGGATCCTTACAAATTGATATGGAGTGATTCCCAGAAATACTGTTAATGTAAAAAGCAGAGTATGGAAGGGTATATATAGCATTTTATGTAAGAAAGGAGGAGAAATAAGAATGTCTGTCTGTCTGTCTCTCACTATCTGATTATTTTTGCTAAAGTACAAACACAGAAAGGGTAAAGTGAAAAAAATGAAATTGGTAATCTATAGTGTGGGAATGGGATTAGAAGAGTTAGAGAAGGAGTGATACCATCCTGAAGATACCTTTTTTTTTATAGTTTTGACTTTGAAACCATGTTAATGTTTTGTATACTCAAAAAGTAAAGTAAAATTAAACTTCAAGTTTGGGAGTAAAAAATGGAATAAAAACAGAGGTAAATGAATCTAATTATATATCAAGTGGATGATATGATCACACATAAGGGAAAGAAAAAATAATTCAAGTTATTTTGAACATAGTATCTTGACTGTGTACATTCAGCTCAGTTTAAAGATGAACTAGAAAGAAATCTTGAACTTTTTACATTTACAGTTGCTGTTGTAGTGGTAGTGATGGAACATTCTGAAATTATTTTTATGTATTGTAGGATTGAGTATATATATATTGAGGGGGATGGGTAGCCAGTATATCACTGTGGAAGAATTAGTAATACAAATAAATATGGAATGAGGGAAGGTAAGGGAGAACAGTGTACTGTTGAATTGAGATTAGAAGTGTCAATATGAACACCTGATTAGACATACATATAAATATAGATATATATGTATATACACATATATATGTATACACACACACACACACATATATATATACACATATATATATTTATAATTCCTAGTTCTGTCCCCTGAAAGGGTCTCCAAGCAGTGACAATCCCAGCACTGAGCACACCTAGTTCCTGCTTCTTGGTTTCTACATACAATTTCCCACTAAAAGGAACTTGGAGAAATTCTCATTTCAGGTCCAGAGCAGGGAAAGTACAGGAAAACCTGGAACATTTTGTTGCACCAGCAAATAAGAAACTGCTAAAAAAAAAAGTGGATGAGGACATGCCTGAATGACACAGAAGCTAGCTTGAAACAGGATATTTAAAGGTCAAATGAATAAGGTATATGTAAGCCACAAATAAATAAAAAAAGAAGGGAGGAAGGGAAGCTCTTGTTATGTAGAATACCAACTAATAAATGTGGAAGAAATGATGGCATTAGAAAATCACTATTTTACAGCTACTCTACTAATAATTAGTTCAGACTAGAATTATCAATAAATGCTAAAATCATGGACCAGAAGTTTTTTGGGGAACAGGATATTTGCATAATTTCAAAATATCTCTCCACACATTATTTATTATATGTATTTATACTTTAGAGGAAGAAAAAGTTTTTCTTGACCCTCTTAGAGTACCTGGCTGGATCTGAAAATTAAACTGATAAAGACAGATTAACAGGAGAAAAGCATACAGATTTATCTAATGTAAGCTTTACACAATGTGGGAGCCTTCATAAGGAAATAAAGACCCAAAGAAACAGTTAGACCTGAGTATTTTTATTCTAGGTTTGATGAAGCATGTAGAAATATGACAGGCCAGGGAATATGAGGTAAGTGCAGTTAACTGGGAGCAACTTAGCAAGGGCTGTTTGTAAGGATTCTTCTCAGTGTCCCTTTGTCTTCAGGGATAGAAATGATCCTTTCCTCCAGAAGGAGGGCACCTCTTACATGAGGGTTTTATGGTCTGTTTCAGGGGAGAATGCCAGGGGTAGGTTTAGACAGTTTTCTACTGCCATTTTCTCAAACTCCTTCACTTTAAAAGACCTAAATGTAAGACTGCACACTATAAAACTCTTAGAGGAAAGCATAGGAAAGATACTCTTTGGCATAAACCACAGCAATATCTTTTTTGACCCACCTCTTACAGTAATGAAAATAAAAACAAAAATAAACAAATGGGACCTAATTAAACTTAAAAGCTTTTGCACAGTGAAGGAAATCATAAACAAGATGAAAAGACAATTTCTCAGAATGGGAGAAAATATTTGCAAATGAAGCAACAGACAGAGGATTAATCTCCAAAATATACAAACAGCTCATGGAGCTCAATATCAAAAAAATGAACAACACAGTTAACAAATGGGCTGAAGACCTAAATAGACATTTCACCAAAGAAGACATACAGATGGCCAAGAGGCACATGAAAAAGATGCTCAACATCACTAATTATTAGAAAAATGCAAATTAAAACTGCAGTGAGGTATCACCTCACACCAGTTAGAATGGGCATCATCAGAAATTCTACAAACAATAAATGCTGCAGAAGGTGTGGAGAAAAGGGAACCGTTTTGCACTGTTGTTGGGAATGTAAATTGATACAGCCACTATGGAGAACAGTATGGAGGTTTACTTAAAAAACTAAAAATTGAACTACCATATGACCCAGCAATCCAACTACTGGGCATATACCCAGAGAAAACCATAATTTAAAAAGACACATGCACCCCAGTGTTCATTGCAGTACTATTTACAATAGCCAGGACATGGAAGCAACTTAAATGTCCATCAACAGATGAATAGATAAAGAAGATGTGGTACATGTATACATTGGAACATTACTCAGCCATAAAAAGGAATGAAATTGGGACATTTGTAGAGATGTGGATGGACCTAGAGTCTGTCATACAGATTGAAATAAGTCAGAAAGAGAAAATAAATATCATATATTAATGTATATATGTGGAATCTGGAAAAGTGGTACAGATGAACCTATTTGCAGGGTAGGAATAGAGACATAGATGTAGAGAACGGACATGTGGACACAGGGTGGGAAGGGGAGGGTGGGACGAATTGGGAGATTGGGGTTGACATATATACACTACCATGTGTAAAACAGAGAGCTAGTGGGAACCTGCTATAAAGCACAGGAAGCTCAGCTCGGTGCTCTGTGCCGACATGGGTGGGTGGGATGGGGAGGTGGGGTGGGAGGGAGGTCCATGAGGGAGAGGATATAGGTATACATATAGCTGGTTCACTTCATTGTACAGCAGAAACTAACACAACATTGTAAAGCAATTATACTCCAATAAAAGAAAAAAGATTCAGTATGCCAAGGTGCCTTGTTTTGGGTCAGCATGAACTAAACCCATCAATACACACAGACACACACAGACACACAGAGACACATACACACATATGCAGGGAGTAATCTGGCAGATACCACATAATCCAAAGAATCAAAGTTAATATCACCAGCAATGGGAACAACTTCCTTCTGGTGCCTCCTGATATAATGCAGTAAGAAAGACATAAAATCACTTAAGTAGTATGCCTTTTAAAATGTGTCATGTGAATCTAACCCTGAGGTTAGACTAGCATAAATATCTTACAGTCACAGATCTGTCCTCTTTAAAAATGATAATGACATTGTGGGTAAAGAAAGGCTGAAGAACTACTCAAGATTCAAGAAGACTATAGAGACTTTGCTACTAAAAGTAGTGTGACCGTGGATTATGGGAAAATGACCACTCAGGATATTCTTGGGATTGAAGACATGTAAGTGTGGACTCTATGTAAGATAGTATTTTATCAGTGTTCCCTGAATCTGATCATTGTACTGTGGTTATGTGACTATTCTTATTCTTAAAAGATTTTGAAATCTCACTACAGAAGAAGAAAAACTTATTTCCCTCTACCCTTTTAGGTTCAGTGGCTGGGGCCCACAAATCAAACTGACAAAAGACGTTAACAAAAGAAAAACCAGTTTCAATTACTTATGCATGTGTCAGGGAGGAAGAAATTTTCCTCTACCCTTCTAAGTTCTTCTGAGTGGTTTAAGAATTACATAGACATGAGACAGATTAACAGGAGAAAATAAAACAAAAATTTAATAACATATTCATGGGAGAGACTCAGGAGAACTGAGTAACTAACCGAAATGCTAGAAGCCCCCACCTTAAATACCATCTTCAGCTGAAGAAAAAGAGGCTTTTGAGGGTGGGGAGAGTCAGTTATGGGAGGTTACAAGGAAAAGCAAGTAAATAGGGGTGAGGATGTTATGCAGATGTAAGTCTTTGCCCTCTCCATTGATAAGAATTTCTAGAGATTTGGCTTGGTACAGCAAGGCAGACACTTTACAAATAGGATTTCCCTTCTATAATAAATGTTAACTTTTCTTACAGGAGAGTAACTCCTACTTGGTTTTCAGAGCTTCTTCTGTGTCTGCTATTTCTTAAAGATAAGCAGGTTAAAATAATCCTTGTGCCAAAGGGGCATATTTTGGGGTGGCAAACTTATCTCCCTTACCTATTCACGCACTGACACTGGAGTTCACAAAGAAAAATGTGGCTCCAGGAGGTGGTCAGATAACTGAGGTTTGTATGTCATCCTAGTCTAAACAAAGAAAAATGGGGTTTGGGACTTGTGGGCAAGGGAATGGGGGCAGGTTACTATAAGGTGGGGAAGGAAATATATGGTAAATAAGAGCTATCTTGTTATGCAGATAGGTCTCTCTAGTGATAAAAGTCATCTCCAAGATTTGTTCTCCTCTTGGTAGGAAGGCATCTTTACAAATGGAAATTTTCTTTGTAAATTTTTAGACAGAAGGCAGTAAAAGCTTTACTATGTCTGCAGGTTCTCAGTTGCCTTTAGCTCAAAATAATCCTTCTGTCAAGGTGGGTGCCGACTATACCATTTGAGTGGTATTCCAGGACCATATTCTGGTATCTGTCCAGCACTTATACTCAAATGGTTTAGGAAAATTCTTTTTTTTTTTTTTTCCTTTTCATTTGAGGGATAGGGAGGAAGAGATAAAATAAATATTGCAAAATCGTAGCAGTTGATGAATCTAGCAAATGGTATGTGAAAGTTCATAGTATGATTATTACAAGTTTTCTATAGTTTTGAATTTTTTTTTTCAAAATAAAAAGTTTTAAAAATTACTGAAAGCCCAAAAGCCTTTAGTCTTTCGAAATTTTTACCAGGCCACAGAGCTTTGTGTTATCGGGGATCCTAACTTTCCAGATGCAGAGAATGAGTTTCACCTCCAATTTAACTTAGCTCAGAAACTGCTCGTGTCACTTACTTTAACTCTCTTATCCAAATTGTCGTGGTCCAAGTGTGGGTTTGGAAAAGAATTTCCAGACACAAAGTAGTTTAGGAAAGAGCAAGTTTATTGAGAACAAAGAACAGAGATGGTGTGAAGGGAGCTGGGAAGGCAGCTGGCCGACTTTCTGGCAGACCAGGGAGAGTCGACCCTCTCATGGGCTCGCAGACTACTTTTATAACCCTGAGACACGGAAAATTCCTGCTAGGAAAACGGCGCTAATCGATTGGTCAGTGCATCGAAGTCGACAGGTGTCATTAGGTGATAGGTTAGAGTCCTATATGGTGAATACCTTCCCTAATATGGGGTCGGGTTATCGGCTAGCCCAAATCAAAGACTGCTGTGGGGTTGAAAGAACTCCAAAATTTGGTTGCTCTGAGGGTTGGGTTAATTCTGGAATCTTGTCTTGTGACTCCCAGAGGTATTTGTGCACCTCACATTCTCTCTTGACTCACAACATTCTTTCCCCATTTCTGTGAAATTGGGTCCTATTGGTCAACAAGTGACAGAATTTACATGCTCCTTTCCTCCTGCGGATACTATAATTGTTTGTATCCCTGTGGCAGCATGGAGTACCTTTGCTTTGGAAAGAATGGGGGTCTCTGCTGAAATAAGCAGTGTGTGCAGTTTTGGCACAGGGGAGAATGTGTCTGATAGTATCTATCTGAAATATAACCAATTGGAACCAGTGTATATTAATCTTTCATTGTATCTAACTAAAGCCTTCTTTGATGTGGTTAATTACACAGGGGTTAAGAAGAGATTTCATCCTTTGTCATCTTGAGTTCCAGATACCAAATAAATCAAATTAAACAAAAATCAACTTCCAAAAAAGCATACTGGGTGTTTGATGCGGTTGGTGAGGATGAATTGGGAAGTTGTCAGAACCTAAGTGTTGATTTCAGGGCAGCCCTGCTTTCAGGAGAATTCAATTTTGATTTTCTGAAAACAGTGAAGCTTTTCCGTTATTCCAGAATGGGCCTCACTAGGGAAATATACATTGTATACTACCCTGCTGGGATTTCTTCCTGAATTTGATTTCTTGTGCTGACTCCTATGAAGCTCCTTGATTTCTCTCTCTTGTTTTGTGCTAGTCTGGTGATTGTGGATGGGATCTTTGACCTCAATTTGGTTGGAAGGTACCTGCCCAGTATGGCTCCTTAGATGGACAGGCCCTTGGGCCAAACAGGGGAGAATCAGCCCTGGAGCTATTCAGGTGCAGTGGTAGCCATCAGACATTAAGGAGGGCTTTGAGAGAGGTGGCTGCCTGGCTTAGTACAAGCTATTCTTGCTGGCAAGAAAAAAATAATGCCAGTGTTACCTAAATCTCCGACAAATCTTGTCTTGCAAAGGAAACTATTAGGAAAGACTACGACTTTCTTGGCCTCTGCATATTGAGTACTCAGTAAATATTGGCTGCATACATAAATGGAATTAAATTTAATGAATTTATTTTTTTCTACATTTAATATGTTCCCATTGTGGAAAATCTGGATAACAGAGACTTCTCTAAAAACAAAAATAGAAATTACACATAACCCACTGTGCAATTAAATCTTTGTGGACAGTGTTATAGTTTATCTGTGCCTGGATATTTTAACATAATTGTGCTTTCATAATTACATATCTTTTCACTATATCTATGTTATAAGCATTTCCTCATATTATTACAAAGTCTTCATAACTATAATTTTAATGACTGTGTTATTCTCCCATATAGGGGAATTTCTTCAGTCATTCCTTTATTGTGGGGACCCTTATGTTGCTGTCGGCAATTTCTTGTGCTCTGCACCAGTGTGGCCAAACTGAATAGTCAAGAGTCTGAAGCAGAGAACGGTTTACTGCAGGGCCAAGCAAGGAGAACAGGTGGCTTGTGCGCAAAAAAACCCACAAACTACCCTATGGTTTGGGGGAAGTGTTTTTTTTTTTTATTATTAAGCTCTTTATTGGAATATAATTGCTTTACACTCTTGTACCAGTTTTTGAGGTACACCAAAGTGAATCAGCTGTATTTATACATGTATCCCCATATCCCCTCCCTCCTGCAACTGCCTCCCACCCTCCCTGTCCTGGCCCTCTAAAGCATCACCCATCATCAAGTTGATCTCCCTTTTGTTATACAGCAACTTCCCACTAGCTATCTGTTTTACAGTTGGTAGTGTATCTATGTCTATACTACTTTCTCACTTCATCCCAGCTTCCCCTTTCCCCCCACCCCCCACCCCAGCCCCATGTCCTCAAGTCCATTCTCTATATCTGCATCTCCACTTTTGCCCTATCACTGGGTTCATCAGTACCATTTCTTCAGATTCCATATATATGAGTTAGCATACGGTATTTGTTTTTCTCTTTCTGGCTTACTTTGCTCTGTATGACAGTCTCTAGGTCTATCCACCTCATTACATATAATTCAATTTCATTCCTTTTTATGGCTGAGTAATATTCCTTTGTATATATGTACCACATCTTCTGTATCCATTCATCTGTTGATGGGCATTCAGGTTGCTTCCATGTCCTGGCTATTGTAAATAGTGCTGCAGTGAACATTATGGTACATGTTTCTTTTGGGATTATGGTTTTCTCTGGGTATGTGCCCAGTTGTGGGATTACTGGATCATATGGTAGTTCTATTTTTAGTTTTTTAAGGAACCTCCAAACTGTTTTCCATAGTGGCTGTACCAGGGGAAAAGTTTTTAAAGGTAAAACTCTGTGGTGAGGGCTGAAGGGTATGTGACTTTCTTCTGATTGGTTGGTGGTGAGGTAACAGGGTGGTGGTCCAAGAATCTTATGCTCAGCCTGAACTTACCATCCTCCAAGTGGATGGAGGCCTTGGTTCCTGCAAAAGAACTCAAAGATATATTGTATATACCCCTTGAGAAGGAACCAGAACCCTACTTTATCTATGAACCCTTTTTTCTTTTTTAATTATTTAATTTGCTTTTGGCTACCTTGAGTCTTTGTTGCTGTACACAGGCTTTCTCTAGTTGTGGTGAGCTGGGGCTACTCTTTGTTGCAGTGTGCAGGCTTCTCATTGTGGTGGCTTCTCTTGTTGTGGAGCACGGACTCTAGGCATGTGGGCTTCAGTAGTTGTGGCACATGGGCTCAATAGTTGTGGCTCGCGGGCTATAGAGCACAGGCTCAGTAATTGTGGCACATGGGCTTAGTTGCTCTGTGGCATGTGGGATCTTCCCAGATCAGGGCTCGAACCCGTGTCCCCTGCATTGGCAGGCAGATTCTTAACCACTGCGCCACCAGGGGAGCCCACTGTTGTTTCTTGACTACTCCTCCTTTATTTCTGCGTTCCCTCCCTTCCTTAATTAGTAACTGTTTGAATCTGCCCTTCGGAACTCAGGGAAGGTCTAAGAGGCTGAAGTCTTTTCCCTACAATCAAGAAACAGGGGACACGGCAAGGCTTCGCTTCCTGGGAGGGTCCCACAGGGTCCTGGTTGGTTTCAACTTTCTGATGCTTTGATGCTTTAAGTAATGTTGGTGTTAATATTTATAAATTTGCTTGTTTGAGATCAACAAATATTTATTTATAAGTATTGTTGTGGATGTAGAAAACTTTATTCTTTTAGGTTCTTCTGGCTAGTCTGGTTAATCTGTTTCATGTCAAGAATTAAATTGACATGAAACAGATTAACTGGAGGAAATCAAATTTAATTTCTTATGTATGGGAATCCCACTTACAAGTAAGGGTCAAACACTCCACATACATGAGAGGTTCAAAGACAGAAAGGTAAAATGAGGTACATATGCTGTTCTGAGCTAAGGAAGGAAATAGGGGCCTGGGGCTTCCAAGAACAGAAGGGTCGTTCACAGGACGATAAGAAGAAGAGCAGATGTTTGGTAATTAGATGTTTACCCTCCCATATACATGGGGCCGCTTAGATAAAATTTACCCTTGGTAATAACTCTTTTCTGGGGAAAATCTCCAACTTAAATTCTTCTAGGTAGTTAAGGGAGGCAGTAGTTTCTCTTGAACCTGCAGGGACTCGAATGACTTTAGTCACAATAATTCTTAATCCGAATTGGCATCTTTTAGAGAGGTTCATTATGAGCCCCTACAGTATTTATAATTTTCCTCTTTCCCATCTTCTCAAGAGGAAAGATAGCTTTTTCTTGCATCTGGCCTAAAAAGGTGCTGAGCAATAGGAGGAGATGCAGGCTTGGGGAAGCCAGGAAAAAAGTTCACTCTAAACTACATTATAAAAGATAAATGAATGACCCAGTGGAGAGCGGAGAGCACTCTGTTGAGGTGGCCTGAGAATGCAGGGGAGAATTATAAGGAAGAAAGCAAGTGTGTCTGTCACTATTAAAGCTGAGAGCATTGAGAGCAAACTTGGATGGCTTCTGTGCCTGGTGGGAGGTGGGGGCAGCGAGGCTGCCTATCTTATATTTTACCAAAAAGCTTATTTATCATTTCACAAAAGAGAATGTGTTTGCACCAGAAAACCTGAAAGGATGAAATCTCAGAGTGTAAAAATGAAATGAAATAGCTCCATTAAAACCTATTAGAAAGTGTTTTTCTCATTATTCTGTGGACTGTTGATGATGTGGCCACACTCCCTGCCCGGTCCATGGACTGACACTGGGGAGCCATGCAATTAAATGCCCTGTAAGGTCCATTGATTCAAGCTGGAGAAACTTGTGTTTAGTGAAAAGTCGGGTTCCAATCTTGGTGCCATACTTGACCTGATGGATTTTTGAGCCGCACATCCCATGAGTATCTCAGTTTTCTGATTGGCCAACTTAACTTTATGAAGACCAAGTATGATATCATTTGTGGAAATGCTGTTGTTGGAAATGCTGTTGTCTAAATGCCTCTGAAGTGAGGCTCAGAAAAGGAGTGTGATAAATTGTACAGTCCATGGAAATAAGTGACATTTCATTAACCCACAGTTTGTGCAATAGCCCATCTTTTTGCAGTTTCTGAGAATGATTGCAAGAGATAGGAAATACAACTAAAAATGGACTAAATGGCTTATATACTGCAGAAACCCTGACACGTGACATCTAGAACTGCTGGATCTAGAAGATCAAATGATCTATCCATTGTTTTCTCTAAGGCAGTGTCTCACCTCATCTCTAAGGCAGTGTCTCAGAAATATACACCCATTCCGTCCTACCAGTTCAGTAATTCCAGTAGGAAACAATAAAGTTTTGTGTTTCTAATAGCTCTAGTGAAAGTTCAAAGTTTCAGTCTTATTGGCACTGTCCCAAGGTAATTGACCAGATATAGGAGCCTATTCTTGAAACTGTAAGTGAATTCAATCCCTCCTAAACAGCATACATTAACAATGAGGTGGAGTAGTTTCTCAAAGGAAAATTGGGTTGCTGGTAAAAGAAGATGGGGTACAGATGATGGTTAGGCAGAACAAGAAAGACCCACTATAGGTCTCGAAGTAGCCTTCCAAGCCAGTAGATGCAGCCAGTAGAATTGCCTGGCATGTCTGGGAAGGCCTATGTGTGAGACATTTTCTACTGATTGTCACAACATCATTGTTTAGTGGCAGGCAGTGTCTTTGCCATCAATTAAATCCTAATACCATTAAGCAGAAATTAAAGAGCTTTAATGGGATCTTGGACCTATTGATGAATGCCCAGGACAGTAGCTCATGCCGTTGATGTGTGGAATCAAACATCTTTTCCCACTGGGGCTGTCATCGTTTAAACGGCCCTATTGATTTTAGGTTTTGGCAGGGCTTCGTTGACCCTGGAAAGCTCCAAGTTGCCTGGGGGGACATCACCTAAGATGTAACTCCATGTTATGTAGTCCTGAATTGGACCCAAACTAACTTAATCATCTGTCCTAGGGTGGTCTGGCCTAGACAGGGTCTCTGGGAAAACTAGGGCAATTCATTTTATGTTCTATGTTTATTGATGAATTCATTTGGAAAAGCTGCTTCTAGGCACTGCCCACATTCTAGTCATGTAAGAAGGACTACTTGTTTGGAAAATGTTTAATTATTGTGTCAACAAGTTTTTCTTTTTTTTCTTTTTTTTTTAATTTTCCAGCTTTATTGAGGTATAATTAACAAATAAAATTGTAGTACATTTAAAGCATACAACGTGATGATTTGCTGTATGTATATGTTGTGAAAGGATTCTCACCATCAAGAATTAACACATCCATCACACCTCACATATTTATCTTTTTTTTTTTTTGACGAGAACACTTAAGTTCTGTTCTCATAGCTAGTTAGCTAGTTTTAATTATACAATACAGTATTATCAACCAAAGTCACCGTGTTATACATTGGCTCCTCAGACCTATTCATTTTATAACTGAAAGTTTGCTTGCTTTTACCAGCCTCTCCTTATTTCCTCCACCCCTCAGCTTCTGACATCCACTATCCTATTCTGTTTCAATGAATTTGAAATTTTTTTAGATGCCATGTATAAGTGATACCGTGCTGTTTCTGTCTGGCTTATTTCACTTAGCATAATGCCTTCCAGTTTCATCCATGTTGTCACAAATGGCAAGTTTTCCTTCTTTTTTAAGGCTAAATAATATTATATATAAATATCTCATTTTCTTTACCCATTCATCTGTCAACAGACACTCAGGTTGTTTCCATACCTTGGCTATTGCGAATAGTGCTGCAACGAACACGGGGCTGCAGATATCTTTTCAAGATAGTGATTTTGTTTCCCTTGAATATATACTTAGAAGTGGAACTGCTGGATTATATGGTAGTTCTATTTTAATTTCTTGAGAAACCTCCACATTGTTTTCCTTGATGGTTGTACCACTTTACATTCCCATCGACAGTGTACAAGGATTTTGTTTTCTCCACATCCTTGCCTGGATTTATTATTTTCTCCTGTCTTTTTGATAATATACATCCTAACAAGTATGAGGTGATATATCATTATAGTTTTGATTTGCGTTTCCCTGATGATCAGTGTTGTTGAGTACCTTATCACATACCTGTTGGCCATTTATATATCTTCCTTAGAAAATGTATATTCAGGTCCTTTACCTATTTTTAAATTGGGTTATTTGTTTTTTTGCTGTTGAGTTGTATGAGTTCCTTTTGTATTTTGGTTATTAACTCCTTATCAGATACATGATTTGCAAATATTTTCTCTAGTTCAGTAGGTTGCTTTTCATTTTGTTTGTGGTTTCCTTTGTTGTGCAGAAGCTTTTAAGTTTAGTGTAGTTCTACTTGTTTACTTTTGCTTTTGTTGCCTTTACTTTTGGTGTCAAATCCAAAAAATTATTGCCAATACCAATGTCAAAGAGCTTACTCCCTATGTTTCCTTGTAGGATTTTTAAACGTTTTGACTCTTATGTATGTCTTTAATCCATTTTGAGTTGATTTCTATGTATGATGTAAAGTGGGGCCTATTTTCATTGTTTTGCATATGAATATCCAGTTTTCTCATTACCATTTATTGGCGAGACTGTTCCTTTCCCCATTGTGTATTCTTGGCTCCTTTGTCAAAAGTTGTTTGACTATATGTGCATGGTGTGAAACTCTTTTGAGTCATCTTTCTTGGAATTCTTATGGCTTCCTGGACTCAGGTGTCTGTTTCTCTCCTCAGTTTAGGGAAATTTTCAGCCATTATTTCTTTGAATAAGCTTTCTTTCCCTCTGTCTTCTGCTTCTCAGACTCCAATAATCTTATAAAAAAAAAAATATATGTATATATATATATATATATTTGATGATATAAGTCCCTTAAGCTATCTGCATTCTGTTTCATTCTTTTTTCTTTTTGCTGCTCTGTTTGGATGAATCCTACTTTTCTGTATTCAAATTCATGGATCCTTTTTGCTCTTTGATCTAGTCTGCTATTGAACCCCTATATTAAATATTTCAGTTTAGTTTTTGCATTCTTCAGTTCTATGATTTCTTTTTGGTACTTCCTTATATTTTCTGTATCTTTGTAGAAATTGTCAGTTTGTTCATGCATTGCTCTCCTGACCACAGAGAGAATCTTATGACTATTATTTTGAACTCCCTATTGCATAAATCACTTATCTCTGTTTCCTTAAGATTAGCTTTGAGAGATTAATCTTGTTCTTTTGTTTGGAACATATTCCTCTGTTTCTTCATTTTCCTTGACTGTTTGCGTTGGTTTCTGTGCATTGGATAAAACAACCACCTTTCCCAGTCTTGACAGACTGGTCTCATGTAGGAGACGAACCTTGTCGGTCAGCCTGGGCCAAGCTCCTGGTTACCTCTCGTATCCTTGTGGTTGTCTGAGCCTTTAATCTTTGTTCTCAGTGACTCTTGATACTTGAAAATATGCCAAGACCCATCAGTGTCCCAAAGGGAAGTATTGCAGTGAATAACTAGATGCAGGCTGATTAGAAGCTAACCCCTCAGACAGCAACTGGGAAAGTATGTCATTCAATCCTTTCTAGGGAGAAACTGAGAGATGGGCATTTTTGCCTGCTCTGTCTACACCGAGCTCAGGTATACAGCGAGCGATAGGATGGTGTTCTTGTGCCTGTTTAAAAACTACTTTATTTTTGCTATAATCCTGTGGTACTTATTAATACATGTCTTATTAGCTATCGGTGATAGGTGATTTGGGTGCCCATCCCTTGGGTGGCAGCCACAAAAACTTTGGACACTCGGCTTTTGTACAAGCTCTTTCCAGAAAGATGCTGAGGACCTTATTTTATCATTGGAGTGAGCTTGGGGGAGAAGGTGGGGGAAGTGCCCAGTGACTCCTGAGGGCTCCAGGGGGGTATCATGGACAGCCTCTAGATGTGTGCATCTAAACTTGCAAGCTTACAGAATGAATTTTCAGACTATCAGTTTTGGCTTTTATTTCAGTTATTGATAGATTTTAACAAACTACCCTAGAACTTTGTGTTGTAAACCAACAATGGTTCATTATTTCTCAAGGTTCTGTAAGGCAGGAATCAGAGCATGCCTCAACTGGGTTGTTTTTCCACTCCATTTGGTTTAGGCTGGGTCATTCACTAGGTTGTATTCAGCTTGTGGCTATGCTGGCCAGGAAGGACAGTCAAAGAAGGATTTATTCACGTATGTGATATGTCGAACCAACCTCAGTCTCTCCACAGTATTTTATCATTTGGTAGTCTAGCCTGAGCTTTTTTACTTCAAGGCAGCTAACTTCCCTAGAAAGCTCCAAAGTGGAACCTGCCTGGCTTCTTAAATATACTATATGTAGAATTCGAACACTGTTACATTTGTGTATTCTACTGGCCAGAGGGAGTTGATAGGTCAGTCCAGCCCATATTCAGGGGGAAAGGAAATAAACTCTACCCCTTGAAAGAGGAATGGCATGAGCATACAGGGAGAGAATTGATAGTAGCCATCTTTGGAAACTACCACAGTTTTAAAGCTTAGTGGAGTATACTTTTTAAAAACTGTTTTTTTACTGATGTATTAAGTATGCCTTGGCAGAGTTTTATTTTGGGTATATATGAACTCTGATTGAATTTAAAAAATGAGATGAAGCAACCATGGGCATATGCACATATCTGTATACATTTTAAAATTTCTGTATTTTGAGGAATCATCGATTTCTCTTCTTAAACAACCAGGATTTCATATCTCATCCTGCTTACCTTTTTACTCTGTCTACCAAGAAGTTCAGAGCTAAATTGAGTTGTATGAACCCAGTTTGCCTCTTCTTTTGGTTCATGGTTTTGATATTCTCCTTTGTTTTACTTACTGTTTGTGTCAGTATTTCTTTTGAAGCTTTTGTGGAATAGCTATATACAAAATTTTTGAAATGAACCAAACACACATGTAGACTTCTCACATGTATAGTGTAGTATAAAGAGCTCTACCTTCAGAGTTAAATAATAGAGGTTGAAATCTTCACTATTTCCTTTGTCTCACCTTCCCCATCTGTAAATTGGTTTTTTTAAGGAAGATCAGGATCACAGAAGTGCCCGATACATTGTAGCTATTAGAAACATCTCTACACAAATGAGTGCATGATTTAAAACTGTTGAAATTTGAGTACCGTTGATAGATTCATCAATGTCATAATCCTGGGTGTGATATCTTCCTGACTTGGGCATGATATTATCATGGGGAGAAGCTAGGTGAAGGGTACACAAAATTCTCTCTGTATTATTTCTTACAACTGAATGTGAATCTATGATTATCTCAGAATGGAAGGTTAAAAAAAAAGTTCCAGGACTATTGCTTCTATAGTATCTAAAGTAAATCATTCTTCTTTGTTTACATGAAAAGTATGCTAATTTTGGATATATCTCCTGATAAGATTATTGGATGCAATTGAGTATTATCTTAAATGTGTCTTTTGTGTATCAATCAGTTGGTTGCCACCTATGAAAATTTTCATCTATGCAAATAACCAATGGCTTTGTTTTCCCCGTGAAGAGTAAGTCAAGAAATAAAAATAGTTTAACATGTTACTGTAAAGCTAACATTTAAAGGACATCACTAAACTGTTACATTTTTTTTTCTTGGAAAAAAATTAAAAAGGGATCTGAAGCTCAGGATGTCTTCAGGAGGAACTGGGAGATGCTGATGCTAATCCCAGAAGAAGTTCAGTAGGATTGGATTTTGATCTGTGCAAATTTGATGACAGCCTTAGTATTCCTACACTGAGTGCGTAGCAGCTTTCCCTCGTGCCTTTCCCTCCTGGCTTCCATTTGAAACATTCAGGACATCTAGTTTAATGAAAACAAATAAACAGACAGTAAAATTCATACATTGATTGGAATTGGAGGGAAATAATCTACTTAACGAGTTTCAACTGTTAATGTGCAATCTAAATCTTCTTGGTCTCTGTAGAGCACAGAGCATGTCCTCAGGAATTGAAAGTCAGACTAAAACCTTACCTCCAAGGCTCCTATTTCCTCAAGAATTAGCAAACTCATAGTCTGGAAAGAAAAAGATCCAGATTCCAGGCACGATTTAGTTACTAGCTTCCTGTCTTTGGAAGTCATTTAATCTCTATGGAGTAAATGGATTGTATGGATTTATATTTTCCCTAGTCCAAATCAGGGAGGTTGGATTAGCGATCTCTAAGATTCCTTTTATCTCAGGTGTTCAGTTATTTTCCTTGTAGACATCCACTTATATCAACCTACCTTTATATGAACATTTTCCTTTTATGTTTTCATAGAAAACAATACTTATAAGGAGGCTCAGTATTTTTTCCCTTCCTCCCCCCAGTTCTCTGATGATACCTTGGCTCTGAGCTGTTTTTGGACATTTACTGCAGTCTGGTGAGAACCCAGTACCTACCTTTTTGGTAAAAAGGAGTTGTAAAATTTTACTAAGTTATTCATTGTTTTTATCACAAACACTTCTGTAGTAAAATTTAACCAACTCATAAAAAAAAGACACGTGTAAAAAACCAATAGTCTAGACAGTCTGTGCATCAAGATCAAGGGAGGAAGAAGGAGGGGAGGGAGGAGGTTGTTTTAGACAATCTAGACTAAGACTGGTCCTGCTCTGAGCTCGGACCTTCTTGGATGACCAAGGCAAAAGAGAGAAGTGAGTTATGAGACTGTCATTAGTTACAAAAGGAAGCATACCACTTTGTCAGGAGGAGCAAACTGTTTCCTAGCTGTAAGAAACACTTTTCCTATGCATTCTTATATAAAAAATACGTAATTGATCATGTTTGCAAATGTAGTCTAACAAAAATGCTGTAAGATGATTGATCTAATTATTTCTTAGATTCATGCTGGATAACAGACCAAGACATGCTGTAAACTGGAATTTTGAAAAGACATTTCTACACATTGCTTACTTGTAGTATTGTAGTGTGGATGATATCTGCCTTGCTTGTGAATGAATTTGATATAGGGATAGACTGTTGAGAAAATGGAGGAATAGATTAGCAGGCGCTTAAGACCAGCTTTTTCCTGACCTAATCTAGGAAGAACTATTAAGGAAGTTACACTAAAGAAGCTAGATATGTTATTTTCTATGGCCCGTGGATACTTGTTGCTTATCTCTTCCCAAGCATCAGCAGAATATGTTTTCCATTACAGATTAGGTTGAACATCCTACCTTTCTGTCTTGATGTCAACTGCTCCTATCTTCTTTCTGTGTAGTAGGTTTCTAGCATTTGTTGGCCTCAGATTTTGGAGTATTTTATCGCAAGTCACTGTGATATTTTGCTAAATACCACTGCCGCTATGAGTGTTGTTAGATGAAGCAATGCTTTTACATCATTGACCTCTCAGTCTTCTGATGATAATGACATATTAATTATGGAAAAGCCAAGACAATTTCAGGCAAAAACAATGGCTTTTCAATTTTCATGAATATTGGATCACTTTCTTATTAGCATAGGCGTCTTGCCAAGATTTTTGAATGCTTATAATTTGGATGGCAAGTGTCCTGGGGAGGGGTCATATTTGCTCATATGCTCTGCTTGGCGTTTGGCCTATTTTCAGCTATTCATGGACATTAACCCCAAAATAACATAATCACATTTGTCAAATAAACCCTAGATAATTGGGTCTTATGCACTCAGTGTCAGGTAGGGATATGTTTTTGTTTTTTTTTTTTAAATTTTTATTTTATATTGGAGTATAGTTGATTAACAATGTTGTTAGTTTCAGATATACAGCAGAGTGATTGCGTTATACATATACGTATTCTTCTTCAAATTATTTTCCCATTTAGGTTATTACAGAATATTGAGCAGAGTTTATGTAGGGGTATGTTTTTTAAAATAACTGTTATTAAGGCAAAGATGGGTTTTATTATTTTAATTTATTCATTTGTGTAACAGATATTTATTTATTGAGCACCTAATATATGTTAGGCAATGTCTTAGGAAAGACAAATAGGGTTTTACTGTTATTGAGCTTTTATTTTATTTGAGAGAGAAGGAAAATAAGTATGCAAACCAAAAAGTGAAAAAGGCAATTCAGACATCAAGGATAATTCTAAGACTTTATATTAACATGTCAGAGATTGTTGGAGGAAGGGATAATTAGGCAAGACCTTTGGAGGAGGTGACATTTCAGTAGAGAATTAACTGTTAAGCAGGAACTAGCCATGCAAAAGATTTTGGGGAAAGTATTCTAGGTAGAGAGAACAGTGAGTATGCAGACTTTGCTGCAGTAATGAACTTGTGATGCACCATGGAGAGAAAAAAAGGCCAGTATGACTGGAGACAGTAAGTGTGTTGGGGAAGGGGAAGGATGAATGAAAATGAGTAGAAGAAGTGGGCAGAGGTCAATTTTGCAGGACCTCATAGGCCTTGGTTAGGGGGTTGGAATTTCTCCTCAGTGTAGTGCGTGACCAAAGGGGGACTTTAGGTGAAGGCCTGACATGACCAGATTTATGTTAGAACGCTTACTCTTGCTTATGGGTCTGTCCATGTGCGTTTTTTAGTGGCTAAGGGAGCACTTTTTTATGCAGAAGGGCCTATTTACTATAACTTGGGTTTTTAATTAATGTTTAATTTATTAAAGCTATATATTTTAAACTTAAGTTTTTTAAATATTTAGATTAATTCAGAAATCTTGTGCAATTTATGAATGTCATAAAGAATAAACTCTACTTAAATAATCCTTTGCATTTACTTAGTTAAATTTTTCCATCAATATTTTAAAATACATTTACAAGTTTAACACTTTTACTTTCTTTGTAAATACTTCAGACACAGCAAAACCTTTCCAAGCTTTTCAACCATACTTTGACTCAAATATGCTAACCTCATAAATATAGTAAATTCAGTAATCTTAAACATTATGGTTCCACTTAAGAACAGTTAAATTGTCTTCAACCTTTTCTACGTAAAATCAGAAGTCAATAATCAATTACACATTTAAAATTGGAATCACAGGGCTAATCTGTCAGATTCTTAAATATAATAAATTCTCTTAAACATTACAGATACTTGATACCAAACACTCAAATTGCCCAATGCCTACCTTAACCCAAAAGTATGAATACCATGGATTTCCTTGACTTTATGATCTCTCTATTTAAGTTTTGTCTGACCCAGGATTGAAAAATCCCTTACCCACTAATGGAATAGTGACATCCTCTCAAGTGGGTTGAAGTTAGGTTTCCTAGTAACATGAGATTATATTTTCATGTAAAATTGCAGAGTCAACAATATATGACCACAGCATGGTCTTCTTCAGAGAGGTCTGATTGGGATGAGCAGTGGGGCATATATATATATATATATATATATATATATATATATATATATATATACACACACACACACACATATAATGATACTTTTTAAACTGGAGATTGATACCCTGAAACCTTCTTTGTACTTGTTTACAATGAAGACTCTCTTGTCAATCCCATGTCTTTGTTACTTGCTGCCTGTGTAACTTTTCCTCAACTATTCTAAGTTTCAGTTTCCTTATCTGTAAAATAGACATAACGATCACATCCACTGCATACAGTTATTATTAGGAATTCTATGCAAAAATATACATAAAGCGCTCAGGACAGAGTCTGGCATGTACCAAGAGCTCAAAAAAGCTATATTTACTGTTATTACCCTCACATAACCATGGGCTTTTTAGACTTAATTAACCTGGATTTTTAAAATTTCGTGATATGTGAAACGTGCCAGAGGCCCATTAAATCAAAGATCCCTTTATGCTTAACAGGCACCGTGAACTGGTTGGCACTGTTGTTAGAGGGACAGAAGAAGATGGGTGTCTGGGGATTGAGTCTGCCAACCTAGCATGGTCTTTCAAGAGTTTGCAGATGGGTAGCAGTTCAAATAAGTGATGAGTGTGGAAGGTGGGAGTAGGTTAGGCAGTCTTACGCACTGCAGGAGGGTGGTCCTGGGGTGGATAGAATTCTATGGTAGGGAATTTAGGGGCCACAAATGTGGTGTAAAACGATCAACGTCAAGCAAGTAGTAAGCATCAGAAAAGGTGCCCAAGGCAATAAGGTCTGTGGCTCTGAGCAGGTTTGAGTGTGTAGGTGGGAGGAAGGGTACAGAAGCCAGTGAGGGCTAGGGCTCATTCCTAGAGGGATTTGGGATTTGGATCCTAGGCAGGTGACCAAAGGAGTCACGTTGAAACCCAGAAATGAGAAGAGAATATTATTGAGCATCCTCTGTTGCCTGGCATAAATTCCCATTTTTCTGTATTCTCTACATTATTTCATTTCTCTCCCGATAGACTCAAAAAGTAAATCTTATTGCTTGTATTTTATAGACAATGGGAGGAATGACTAAGTAAACATTTCCAAGGTTGTGCATCCAATAAATGGTGGAATAGAATTAAACACAAGCCTTCTTATTTCAAAGGTCATGATCTTTCCGTGATAGCACACTGCTGCAGTGGTGACTTGATGTTGCCCAGAGCATTGGCCTAGGTAGTCTTAAATCTCTCCTGCCACGTGTCATGATTAGCCCTGAGATGAGGATGGGTGGAGGCTACAGAAGGGAGCAAGGTCTAGGACCACAATTATTGGGAGAGGAAGCCTGAAGAAGCTGGGATAGGGTAGAGCCTCAGCAACAACTCACGCGTGGGCTCCTTGCTCTGTCTTTGGTCTGGTCACTCTGCCCTAAATGAGACTCTGGTTCTCCATTCGAAGTAGAAGGGAGAAAATTTAAACTAGATGACTTATGGCAGTGGTTCTTAACCTCTGAATGTGATGAAAGATGTGAGGTTTCCTAGAAAAATGTATATAACCTCGCAGTCATACTATTCCACATTCAATCTCAGAGGGTTCAAAGAGCCCTTAAAACTAATCAGGGATTTGGTCACCAGTCCAAGAGAATCTTTTGACTAAGAAAATCTTTAGACCAAGGATGCAGAGCCTTTTCAGAAGTGTTTCCTTAAAGGAGTGCTGGTATTATTGCAGGATGATGTTTCTGCTGCTTCTGGCAACAAACATTTATTTAGAGTTTAATAAATACCAGCTTTTGTTTTACTTAATTCTTTTTTAAGCCTCACAACAGTCCTACAAGATAGGTATTATCATTAGCCTTATTTATATAGACAAGAAAATGACTCAGGAAAGTTCAACGATATGCTCGAGATTAGAGAGCTAGTAAGTGGAGATGTGCTCAATAATATTGTTCAACAATGTCCTATCTTTTAAAAAAATACTTGTGAGTTTTTGATCTGGTATAGCTGGGAAGTGGGGACAGTGTTTAACACACACCATGTTAAATAAACTGTGATATTAGGTTTTTATTGCAGACACTTGCTTGCAGTGACAAATGGTACCTGCCACATTTTAAAATTCCATAGCAGCAAGCTCTGCTGCTTAGCTTTCTGTTTCTTATGCATCATTTCTTATGCATCATAGAAGTTTATCTAAATTTTGAAAAGGGATTTGCCAGGGACAAATGTGTTATGAAATGGGAAGTACTCATTAACCACGTAACATTTCTTTCTGTTAGCAAATTATGCAGTGAATACAGAGGATTTCTAAGTAGTACTTTTACCTTGAAAGGACTTTAAAGCTACTAGTCAATCAAGCTTCACCACATCCTTATGCGGTCAGTCAATGTGAATTTCACCATTCCTGTCCTGTGGGTCACTATTAGGACCCTGCATATGCCAGGACCATCAGATAGAGCCAGCTTGGAGTGTTTGTGTACTTCCAGACAACATTCATTCAGAGAGAATGGTAAATCCTTCTGTAGTAGAAGGCAGGGCCTTTGTGGGAGAACACACAAAGCAACAAAGGAACTTGCTGAAAGACACAAGACTACAAAGCAAATCCACAGCTCCCTGGGGCAGCTGTGAGTACTTACTTTTACAAGGCTGTTACTAAATATTTTCCTGACAGAACAGAAAACAACCTGCCCAATTTTATATGTGTCTCTTTGGGGAAAGCCATGGGGGTTATCAGAAAAAACATTCAATGGTTTCAAATCTTTTTTCCTACTAATATAATCATCTAGAGGGGAAAAATATATTCTTGTGTGTTCTGATTCACCTTCTTCAGTTCTATTCTGCGATTTCTTTATGAAGCTGTTGGGGTGTGTTTCTCTCTCTCTCTCCCCCTCCCTCCCTTTTTCTCTCTCTCCAAAATCAAATCAAATAACAAACATACAGACAGAAACCCCCAAGTTTGTTGGCTTGTTACTCTACTAGTTTCTCATGCATTTGGAGACCTTGAAGCTCAAACCTAAGAACACAAGAGTTATAGGCATGTTGCAGGAGTGTCTGATGCACAGGAAGGTAAATAATAAATAATCTTTATTTTTCAGAGGGGAACAATTTAAGCATCTTTGCCTACAAACTCAAAGGAAAAACTCTCCTGGACTTTTGTGAGTTGTTGCCGGTCCTTGGTTGTATTACTACCCTATAATTCAGAGATTCTTGAAAGGAGTTAAACAAGTTTAAGGCCACCATAAATTTTATTATTATTTCCTGGGATGTATTACTTGGGCTCTCAGGGTGATCATTAAATTTGTGTTCTCTTTGAATCATTCTGAGTGAGGGTTTGTCTCCAAAAATGATCATTATTTTTTGTTATGTTTTCAAAAGGAAAATTGGTGTTATGGGTTAATGCTTGTGGAAGATGATGTTTGAGAATAATATGGGATTATTTTTGAGGTGTAATTTTCTGTGTTCAAAACCCTCAGAAACCTAGAAGCAAAACTGACCAGCTTATACAAATGCAGAGAGGGACATGTTTTTGCTCCTCAAGAATTGTCCTAAGTAGAAGAATTAAAGGCAAAAGGAGAGAAGGAAAGAAGACAGGAGAGCAAAGGGAGAAAGATATCCCACTGTTGTGAAATATTTAATTGCCCTTTCCCCAAGGTGTTGCCCAAAAAGTATGTATTTATTGGAATCAAAGTGAAGTGGTGTTACACTGAGTTACAGTTTTATAGACCCCTGAGCTGGACAATTTATGTTAGAAAATTAGCTTCCTGCCTTCCTGCTACAAGTTTTTAATATGTGTCAAGTTGTTTACTGCCTACAAATATTTTTTGCAACAGGTGCTCCTGAGATAGATAGAGAAATAACTGAAAGCATTTCCTTATAGCAGGGAATTCATACAACAAACAAAACAAAGCAGGCAGTTATGGCAAATTAAAGCCCCTTTCATGAGTGTGTGACCCTTAGGGACACACAGCAGGTAAAACGTGCAGTCCCTTTCAGCATGATTTTGTAAAACGTATTTGCCTGCTTATATTGCAAAAGAGATTTTCTCTAATCATTTCAACCCCATTTGTATTTGCCTCAGCATAATCCTTTTAAAAAGCACAGTAGGGTATTTAGAGACCTGAATTACATGTTAAATGTGTAACTGTTCCTGGACACCTTCCTAATTTATATAGAATGCTTTCAGAACAGGGTGGCATTTTGAAAATATCATTGTGTTCTAAGATATTCACTACTTCAAAAAATGGTAAGATTTAGTGCTGAGAACATTGTGGTGAAACAGTCAGCTGTTGACACTACTGGTGACATTATGGTTAGGTGAATTCCTTTTGCTGAACAATCTGACTGCATGGAGTCTGATCAAAAGAGATGATCCTCCGAGATACGAATTCTAAGGGAGTTTCCTAAAGTAGTAATGTGACAGAAGTGGAACAGAATATTTATTACAGTGGCATCATAATGCTATCTATAATTTCATTGTGAAGCCAATGATAAAATACGCAAAAATAGTTCTGATATAATTTATTAACTTAGTTCTGATATAATGTGAAGAAAGAAAATACAAAATGGCAGGTATGCAAGATTTGCAGATATATAAGAATAGGCAGGTGTATGAATAAGGACAGGAAGACAAGAATCACAAATGGAAAATGTAAACAGGCTTACAAGGGATTTTATTTCTTTTAAAAACCATATTATTAATGTTACTGTTGTGTCATCTTTTTAGAAAATTACAGTTGGTGCTTCCTATCCATGGGTTCTGCATTTGCAGATTCAAGTAATCGTGGATCAAAAATATTTGGAAAAAAAAAATCGTGGATCAAAAAACAATATTTGAAATTTCCAAAAAGCAAAACTTGAATTTGTTGTATTGGCAGCATTTACATTGTATTTACAACTATTTACATAGCAGTTACATTGTGTTAGGTATTAGGAGTAATCGAGAGATGATTTAAAGTATAGAAGAGGATGTGCATAGGTTATATGCAAATACTCCACATTTTGCATAAGGGACTTGAGCATCTGTGGATTTTGGTATCTGTGGGAGATTGCAAAACCAATCTCCCAAGGATACCCAAGGACAACTGTGTATAAAAGTAAGCTGACACGTGTAGGTTAATAAGAAAATACTCCAATGGGGTCACGTTGACAATGTCCAGCGCATCCCCATGAGAACAGGCTAAGTGACTCTATCTCTCACAGCTCTCTTGAGGGGCACTCATTTGCTATGGTCCACAGTCTAACCAGTGGAAGATTCTTCTTTTCAAAATGCACTCACATTACCCAAGCTTGTGCGGCTGAATACTAGGCCAGAGTGCCCCACTGTGATTCACAGTGAGCAATTGAATCACTGCACAGAATACTGGGTCAGTACAGCCAGTACATTCTGTCCTCTGTGAAGGCCTGAGCAACGTGGGGAGGCAGAGTATCAGAAAATGGCCTGTTTTGCATGAGAAGAGAACAAAAGAAATTGAATGATGTGGCTCTGTTTTCATATGACATGACTGTCAGGCTTTCGATAGCCTGATACTGGAGTCTCACAATGAAGATGGTGTAGGAGTGGAAAAATAATTTTCCTTCTACCTTACTGAGTTCTTAGCCGAGATCCTTGTAATAAAAGACAAATTGACACAAGAGAAAAACAAACAGAAGTTTATTAACTTGTATACCTCATATTTACATGGAAGATACCCAGGGAAAAATGAGTGACTCCCCGAGGTAGCTTAAAATTCAGACTTAAATACCATCTTAATATGGAAAGTGTTGGGGTTAGAGATGTAGAGCTCTTCTGGGAGAGTAAATGATTTTTAGGAAAGATGAATGGGCCCTTAGAAGAGTAAATAAGAGGTATGGTCATTTGTGACGAAGTTTGTCTTGGTGTGGCGTTGACTTTTTGTCTCCTCACCTGTGGTGAGTCAGTCTTCCCCAGTTGCTAAAATTCCCACGGAGGGAATTTATGACAGTTGAGTTTCTTTTGTGGGATTTGTCTTTAGGCAGATAAGGGGAGTTCAGAGAACACCTCTCCCTGTACTTGCTGTTTTCCAACTGCTTACAGCTCAGAATAATCAGTATACCAAAGTGGCGCATTTTGAGGTGGCATGTTCGGCTGCCCTTCAGTGGTCTTGCCAGGAGAATTGAAACTCCATCGCTTCAGCTTCCTGCAGCCTCCTTTATCTCTCTCCACATTAGGGTTGCCCTTCTCCCTATGTATGACTACCAAATGGCCATTAACTAAAGAGTTCGTTTCCCTAAACAGTACTTAAATGGCCCCTGCCAACATTTGTCTTTGTGGCTTTTCCTTGGCTGTTTTTCCATGCTGACCACTTTCCCCCACCTTAAATATGTTCACATCTTCTACCAGTTGAAAGTCAAGTTCTGCTGACCTGTTTTCTTCCAGGTGATTCAATATCTCTGTATTGATCCGTTACATACATAACAGCAATATTAATTTTCTCATGTCTAAGTTCTTGCGGCCGTGCACTTTACTGCTGCTCACATACACTGAAGACAGCAGGTGACAGAGTCGAGGAGCCAGGAGAACTTAAGTATCAGGTCAAAGAGGAAAATGGGGGCTGAGGTATGTCAACAGAGAATTATCTCCAGGTGCCCATTATATTTACTATAAATCTTTACAAGAAAAATATAAAGCAAAATATCCATGTTGCTTCCTTTCTTCTTTTATCAGAGCCATCGCTGAATAGTAGGGTAAGGTATCGGGAGCCCCTTGGGACCTTCGGCAAAGATATCAAGGAGGGATGGTCCCTCTTTGCTGGTGTCAGGTATAAGTATTTGAAGTCGTATCAACTCCTGTAATAGGAGGAAACGGATGGGACAACTTGCAGTAACAGTAGCCTATGCTTGAACTCTGGCTCCCATTTATCGATGTCAGCACTTTTAGGGCGGCTGTGGAGTCTACAGACCATCTCTTCATTTCAGAGAACTCTCTTCCCTCTTTGTAAGAGTGGTCAGTTGAGCCCTAGCAACCGTACTTGCTCACCACATGGTTCCCTGGAAAAAATTATTTCAGTTAGAGTTGGATACTTAATCCAAGCCTGGCCTGCCAGAGTCTCTCTTCCTGGAATTTGAGATTCATAGATAGGCAGTCATTTCCCGTGTGTGGCTGGAACTTCGACAGGTAAACCTGAGATCTGTGGGTGGCCATATTTCTCTAAGAGGATTGAGGAGTGGAGAAAGAAGGTGGCTGTATTTCCTAGGTTCCTGCCTACCTTCTGTTCCCTGGCATTAGGGGAACTGGCTGCATGTCTGCCCCTGAGTCCTTTGGAATACTCTTGTGTCCTTCTAATAACCTCTCTCCTTCCGTTTTATCCGAGTTTCTGTTACTTAGAGCCAAAGAGACTTAGTAATACATTCCCACTGCAAACCAGTGGCACAAGAATAATATTCCCCCTAAATCAGAAGAATTGATATTACACAGGGGGTTATAGGATTTAGGTGAAATAGGTATTATCTTCAAATATGGTGTTTTAAGGGTACTTCTTAATCTCTGATTAAACTTTGCAAATCCTTCCTGTTGAGTTTTCAGGACCTTTCCTTAGGTAAGGGACAAATCTGAAGTCAGTTCCTTGGAAACTGGTTAACCTGGGAAATCCCTTCAAAATGACAAAAATTGGACTTTAGTACAATGTTTAAAGGCCAAAGATTGAGACACTCTAAAATGTACATAATTAAAATAAGTTTTTCAGAAGGCCCCTCTTCTCCTCCTTTACTCCCCCGCCTGCCCTCCAAAAGCACAAATATTCAAAGATATCTGAGACTGAGATGGGCCTTTGAATTTCTACTAGATGTTGTTTATATTGGATATGCTGAAATGACTGGCCTGGAGCTTTGCTTTGAGAATAATAGTCAGGAATGACCATTTGATTGTGTCTTTAGACTCTCAAATTCTATTTGCAAATCAATTTCAAAGAGGTTTGGTTTGAAGAGGTACCATGGGGTATAATGTCTGTATAAAAAAATTTAGCTAAAATTTATCACCGTATCCTCATCAAAGACCATTTGCTACTCATCGAGAAACATTACAAAGAAAATAAATTGTCAGTGAATCCCACCCATGGATTGATTGGAAAGTGTCATTTATTTCTAGAAAAAAGGGAACTCTGGTTGTAAGAGAAAGGGCTTCTTGAGGCTCTCTGCTTCTTATTGGTTGTTTTAAAGTGTTAAATTTAATAAGGCACAAGCAACTAGGAAGAGAATAAGGAGTGACAGGCATAGAGCAGTAAGTATAATATACAGCGAGAGAGGGGAATCCATCACGCTGGAACACTTTCCTGGGAGAGAAAGAAAGCATCGCTGTGTAAAATGGCATAGCTTTGAAGGAATTCCAAGTCTTTATTTTTGGCCGTTCAGCTGTAGACTAGGGTTTCACAAGACTCATGTTGGGTTTAGAGGTTATGAAATACAGTTTTCCAAATGGAAATATATGGCTTATAATCTCAAAGGAAAAGAAAGCAAAGAGAGAGGAATGCTCTTGGCCAAGGCGTCAATAATCCTGTTACTCTGAGATCTGTAATGATCACCCAAGGGAAGTAGCTCATTCTCCTGCTGCCTTTCCCACTCTCTTCATGTTTTTATTTAAAAGCCTTTAATTCTATAAAGATACATCATAACAAGCTATGTCCTGGTATGCACATAGATTTGTCATTGAGAAAGGTCATGTAACACATGAGTTATAAATTACCTATACCATTTTCTTCATTTCTCCACCTTTTGGAATATTTCTGTTTTAGTGAGGACAGGCTAGGTTATACTGAAGTAACAAATTAATCCCCAGATCTCAGTGTCATAACACGAAGGAAGGCTTATCTCTTGTTCACGGTACATGTCCAGCACAAGTAGTCAGGGGCCTCTGATATTTGCAGTCATTCAGGGGCCCAACCTGATAGAGCCACCACCATCCTGTGGTGCCCTGGCTAGAATATGTGACCTTCTTAGGGAAGAGAAACTTGAAAATTAAACATGGGTTTTTGGGAGTTCCCTGGTGGTCTAGTGGTGAGGATTTGGCGCATTCATTGCTGTGGCCAGGGTTCAGTTCCCTGCCTAGGGAACTGAGATCCTGCAAGCTGCATGGCCCAGATTAAAAAAATAAAAAAATAAAAAAAAATAAGCATGGGTTTTTCTCTGACTTAACCTTAAAATGAAGTATGTTACTTTTTCTCACACCCCATTGGGTAGAGCTAGTCACATGGCCCTGCCCACCAGAAGAGGCTGACATGTGCAGGCATCTCTATGCCCAGGGCTGAAGGAGAACTGGATGAACTCGGTAGAATCTATAACAGTATCTACCACAGTTAAACTTTCTTAAGCCTTTATTCCTCCATAAATTCAGCTCACAGCAATAACTTCTTCCTTTGAAGATCTGTTAACACTTGAGTATACCATTTGTTTGGCCCTTAGCTTTCACTCTCTTTGATATGTAAATGTACTAGTGAGTATGATTAAATATTTGTATCTTTATGCCAAGTCTCCTATATTTGATTATAAGTTCCTTGAAAATAGACAATATATATTTTTAGCATGACCCATAATGCTTTGCATGTCCAATAAGTGTGGAATGAATATAGTTTATGGGTGAAGCAAGTGTTCAATTGACAGGAAATAGATGATAAGCAAATTTGCTAATTTTTAAAAATTTATTTCACTATGCATGGCAGCTTCCTGTTGGAAGGAGGCATTCAGGTCAAATTAATTGAGAGTCTTTAAAATCTTTCTCTGGTCATTGAAAAGAGTACTGTGGGCTCTTGTTGCTGAGGGCCATGAATATTTTGTGATAGAACACTTCTGACTTTTCTGGCTTCTGCTCAGCTAAGAAGAAAAAAAGGGAGAAAATCTGAAGAGAAAGGACCTAAGAGTTGAGGAAAGTGATGTCAAAGGGGAAGGAGGAAAATCACTGGAACCCAGTTAATCAACAAGCATGAGAAGAGAGAACACAACAACATGTAAGACTTGGTGCTTGTCTGCAGCCTGGGTGCTAAGACAAGACATAATTACGGAGAAAGAGCTAGACGTATACAGCAGCACGTGAGATGTTCCATCTGCAGGGTCGCTACTAGGCAAAGCTTGAGAAACCCTCTGTGTTAGTGATCTATTGCTGCCTAACACAGTATGTTGAAACGGAATGGTTTAAAACTGCGATAAACATGTATTATTCCGTTCTGTTTCTGTAGGTCAGGAATTTGGGACAGGCTTAGCTGGGTTATTTTGTTTCTAGGTTTCATATGTTGGCTGATTCGACAATCATCTGAAAGGCTTGACTAGGTCTGAAGGATCCACTTCCAAGGTGTCTTACTCACATGCCTGGCAGGTTGGTGGTGGTTGTTGGTGGGAGACCTCATTTCCTCTCCATGGGGACCTCTCCACAGGCTGCTTGAATAACTTCATCATGAGGTGACTGGCTTCCCCCAGAGGTAGAACAAGGTGAAACCTTAAATGTCTCTTATCACCTAGTCTCAGAAGTAACACATCATCATTTCTTCAATATCCTATTAGTTACACAGGTCAGCCCTATTCCGTATCAAAGATGACTATCTGGAGGCAAAAAATCATTGGGGACCAGCTTATAGGCTGGATATCACCCCCTCCACATTTTTGGGAGAGAATCAGATCAAAAATAAATATCAAGCACATTCCTCCCAGAGACTGGAGAGGAGAAGTCATGAAAAAGTAACTCTGGGTGTATTTGTGGCATAAGTATGGAGCCTTTGGGGACTGATGACATAAGTATCTGACTCAGTGTTTCCAGCTGCACAGACTTCCTCTCTCCTCGTTGCCTTGCACTTCCCTGAGTCACTTCTTAGCCACTTCCAGAACAGGATGATTTTGACAATTAAAAAAAATCTGCAACTGCATGAAAGAGAATTCTGATTTCGCTCTAAGTAAACCTCATTTATGGAAAATTAACTGTTCAAGCTATGTACTCTATTTCTCCTAGGTGCAGTGGAGCTAGTTGAGAAGGAATAAGTATTTCTTATGTTTTGACAGTGAGAAGATGTGTACCTTCTCTTGGCCTCAACCTTCTCAACTGTATAATGGTGACAACCATGCCTATCTCCCAGGGAGTCATGAGACTTAAGTGACATAATAGATGTGAGCACATCTAGTACAGAATTTGAAACAACTGGTGCCTAATAAATGCTTGGTCTTGTCTCCACAGAGAGTCTCTTGTTATAGAATCTCTCCATACCTAGAGGAATGAAACACCTATGAACGATTAAAACAAAAATTCAGAACCTCATAAGACCTCCCAATAGGTGAATTTAAGTATACAAATTTAAAATAAACTAAGTTATATTAGGTGTGCCTAACAAATCACTGCTTTTATCTAAATAAGTACCTTATTTTTTTTCCAGTGGGAATTTCTGCAGGGATGTAAATGTTTTATACGTATGCTGACCCTAGCCTCATATAGCTATTGAGCCCTTGAAATGCAGCTAATAAGACTGAAGATGGAATTTCATTTAATTTTACTTTTTAAAATTTAAATAGTCACATTTGATTAGTGGCTACCATATTAAACAGAACAGTCTAGAACGCCAAATGCATATGATGACTCTACATCAGCCAAAAAATAGAAGAATTTTTGAGGGTTTTGATCCATAAATGCCTTTGCTTCTATATGCCACATTTATGTATTTATTTTGGGGCACTGATTTGAACAGTTGGTCTGTTGCTGTTGAGAGATGTTCTCAATGCCAATATGTAGATTTACCACCTATTTTTTTGTGAACGAACTCAGATGATTCAGAAGCTGAGCAGTATCTGTGTGGATTTAGACACGAAGAGCTTTCTAACTGGAAGATAGAGCTGGATTCTTACATGCATCATCTGTACTTTATCCTAGTTTCCTTGAACTCAATAGAATCACTTAGGGTTTTACTATATTTTCAAAGGTTTTTCTAAGTTGTATGAATAAATATCATTACACTTGAGGGCTATATATTGGGTGTTTGATGGTATCCATTTAATATCTGCTAATAACAATGTTAAAAATCATACACAAGTTGATGGCAATTATTTACCTTATTGTGTTCTTAAAGAGGTTCTTTTGATAGCTTCAGAATGAAATTAAACAACTGATTGGTCTAAGACCATCAAGTCAAGACAATTCATGCTTCAAATTCATCTGCCATCAGCTCTCCTTCATCCTGATACAGCATCCTCCTTTGTTCTCTGGATATGCCTCACTATGCACCTTCTTCCTAAATCTCTGGGTTTACTGATGCTATTTCGTTCTGCTGACCCCTTCTTCTCTCCTTGTTAAAGGTACCCATTCCAAATCTCAGCCTTTCTCAAGAGCCTATCTATTCTTCTTCATTGAGCGAGAGCACAATGAAATGTATAAAAATGTAGGCTCTGGGGTTAGACTACCTGTGTTAAAATCACAGCTTCACCTCTTACTATGCTTTTGGGCTGGTTTCTTCATCTGCTTGTGCCTTAGCTTCCTCATCTGCAAAATGGAAAGGGTCAGGTTCTACCTCATAGCCTTGTTGTAAATATGAGTGAGACAAGTACTCAATAGACGTTAGCTGTGACTTTTATTCCATTCTCCCTTGTATTTTGTTCATACTTTTTTCATATTTATATTAAGGTTGTGTTATAAATTCTCTGAATTATTGTTGGGTGCACATGTTTCCATCCTCCACTTCCATTATGAGCAATTATAGGTAAAAGACAATATCTTTTTCACTACTCTAACCTCAGCACCTTTTCTAGGGACCATCAAAGAAGAGGTACTCAATACATATTACTAAACAAATGAATGAAAATATGAATGAATTCATGTATTCCACAAATGAAACCCTGTCAAGTACTTAGCAAACTTGAGATTGACGGAGGGTCAGGCATATTTTCATATCTATTTTCTTTGACCCACTCTCTTCTAAGATATTCAAGCCACAATGGTTGATTAGTGTTCTGTTGAAGCACAACAAATTTCATGAATTTAGTAGCTTAAAACAGCGTACAGTTATTATCTCATAGTTTCTGTAGGTCAGAAGCCCAACACAGATGCACAGGGCTAAAATCAAGGTGTCAGCTGCACCATATTCCTTTCTGGAGGCTCTAGGGGAAAATCCACTTTCAAGCTCATTCAGATTGTTGACAGAATTCAGTTCCTGTGGTTGTAGGACTGAGGTCCTTGTTTTCTGGCTGGCTGTTAGCTGGGGACCACCCTTAGCTTCTATAGGCCCCTCTCCAATTCTTACCTTTAGCCTTTACATCTCAGAACCATTAGTGGCACATCTAATCTTTCCCATACTTGGAATCTCTCTGATTCCCCATCTGCTGCATCCCTTCCGCATGCACTTCTGTTTCTTCTCTCTGACTGAGTTTTCCACTTTTCAGTTATGCTTTTAAAGCCTCACATGGCTACACTGGACAAACTCAGATAATCCAGGATAATCTCCCAATGTCAAAGCCATATGACTAGTAACCTTAATTGCATTTGCAAAATCCATTCAACAGCACCTAGATTAAAGTTTGATTCAATGACCAGGGGCAGGAATCTTGCAGGGACATCTTTAGAATTCTGCCTGTCACAGTGGTCAATTAATGACTGTTTAAACTGTTAGAAAAATTTACCATATTTTTATTTACCTTTCATCTCAATGAGAACAGGGATTATATCTGTTTTATTCACCAGTTTATGTTCAGCACAGTGCCTGTCTGACAGCAGGTAATCTGTAAGTATTTGTTAAACATTGAACTTCCTCTGTGTATTTAGTCTTCTTTTTAAAAAAAAATTTTTTTTTTGATCTATGCTACCAAAATGATCAAACGAGCTTTAAAAAAAATTATATTTGTTTTGGTTTTGATTTTGTTCTTTGGTCCCTTGTAACCCTAGGTTTACCACTTGAACCCTTGTCTTCTTTTATGTTTTGGTGCCATTTGATTTTTTCTCATCAAAAATATGCTGGACCTATATTTGGAACTTTTGGGTTGTGATTATAAGGGGTTCATGAGGAACTTAGATTATCAGTAATGGTGATTGTGATGACAACAGTAATGATGATGTTTTGGACAGGGTAGGCCAGTGCTTTTCAACCAAGAAGAGTTGTGCCCCCCCAGGTGACACGACAATGTCTAGAGACATTTTTGGTTGTCACAATTAAGGGAGAAGGTATTATTAGCATCAAGTTGGTAGAGGCTAGAAATGCTACTAAGTATCCTACAAGGCATAGGGCAGCCCTCCATAACAAATTATTATATAGTATAAAACATTAATAGTGTCCAGTTTGAGAAACAATTAGGTAGGCCAGTCGCCTTAATGAACAACATCAAATATCAATAACTTAATACACAAAAAAAGTTTATTTCTTATTCAGAATCTATTATGAACATTTCTGGAGGGTGACTCTCCTCCAAGGTTCACCTAGGATCCAGGTTCCTTACATCTTGTAGCTCTTACTTCTTCAATAAGTAGCCTTCAGAGTTGATGAGAAAAAAAAATAGTAAAGGGTCAAGCCTGAAAAGATTTCTGTGGATCCATCCAGGAAGAGGTGTACATCATTTCTGCCATATTACACTCATTAGAACTCAGTTACTTGGACCCACCCAATTGCATCAGAGCTGGTAAATGTGGTCTAGCTGTGTGCCTAGGTGGCTACTACGAGTTTCTACTAGACAATGACAATAATAATGGCAACAATAAAAACATTAATTCCAGTAACATCTAACATTTTTTAAGTTCTTGCATGCCAGGCATGTGTAATATAATTTATCAGATGGTGTCACTCAGGCTCAAAAAGGTTGAATACCTAGTCTGATTCATGCAAAGGTCCGTGGGGAGCCCAGAGGTGAATCCAAGTCTATCTCATTCGAAAGTACACGTGCTTAACCACTACTGGATACTCTAGTTAGAGCATGAGTTGAATCCTGCTCTTACTGGGGCTTAATTTTTATGAAATAGAAACTATATGCATAAGTACCATAGAGGCAGAATGTTCAAGGCTTACGCTTAAAACTGCTTAAACAGTCTTTCCTAAAGAGCTGCTGGAATCATTTTCAGGGAATATCGATATACAGATTGCATTCCAAGTTTTTGTCTGGATCACAAAAGAATAGACAGGAAGAGATGAATATCATGGGTGCAGGCTCTCATAGTGCTTTTAAATCATCCTGTTGCACTTAGGCATTGCAGCCCATGATTATATATACTTCATATGTCTTCAGTAGTCCAGAGGGACTGCTGGCCGAGGTAATGAGCACTGCTAGGAATCCTGACAGCGAACTCCAAATGGTTTCAACGCTGCAGAGTTTCAAGAAAGTGGGCCTTCCTTGAAGTGAATGGCTATTTCTCTCTTATTTCGGTAATTTATTCTTGTCCAGCTCACATTAGTGGCGGGCCGTGTGTCACATGTAATACTTATAATAAGACACTCACCAAAGCTTCCTCTTAGGAGTGGAAGGCACTTTGGGTTTTATTGTTATGGAAGAAGAAGGAAGAGAGAACAGAAGCCCTTGCTTCAGAAAGGCCACACTGGTAGACAAAGTGATGTGAGTGGGTAAGAGATGTGAACAGAGTTCAGAATCTTCCTTTAGAATAAAACTGCAGCAGTTTCCTGGAATGTTCTAGTTGACTTTCCAGGGTCTGAAGCGTTGTATTGTCATGGAGCAACATGGAAGAGAGAACAGAAGCCCTCGCTTCAGAAAGGCCACGCTGGTAGACAAAGCGATGTGAGTGAGTAAGAGATGTGATCAGAGTTCAGAATCTTCCTTTAGAATAAAACTGCAGCAGTTTCCAGGAATGTTCTAATCGACCTTTCAGGGTCTGAAAACTGGTCAGAGATGTGATGGTTCTGAATGCTACTGTCTTCATTATCGGCTTCTCCTTTGAATGTGATAGCACAAAATTCTCAACGAGTTCTCTATTTTGTGCCATTACACTTGAACTTCTGATCTTACTGCTTAAAAACTTGTATTATTAAAAAAAAAATCCTGTTCTTCTTCCCCGTCTCCTCCTCTGCTGAACCCTGCCTTTCTCCTTCTATTTTCTCACAGGAGTATCTGTATTATCACATTGGTTTAGAACTCTGATGCAATTACTCATTCAGAAAGTGTCTATTGCATGTGTGTATCATGTGTTAAGCACTGTCCTGGGCATTGTGTCAGAGTAGTGACCAAAACAGACAGGCACCCACCTAACTTCAAGGAACACATGTGCTCAGAAGAGCGCTGGGTACTTTTTGCCACAAACAGCAGTGACATCATCCATAACAGTACTATCTAACATTTATTAAGCACATAGTTTCAATCCAGTTGAATTTATGTTTTGTCTCTAATGATGGTGGCCAGAACATCAAAGAACCCCCACTAACATTTATTGTGTGCTTACTTTGTGGTAAGCACTAGGGTAAGGGTTTCCCATGTATTATCTCATTTAATTCTCACAAACCCCTATTGGAAAGGTTTTGTCATTATCCCCATTTTATAGATGAATAAACTGAGGCTTAACGGGATTTGAGATTTATGTCAAATCACACAGCTGATAAGTAGCAAAGCTGGGATACAAATCTAGGGCTGTCTGACTCCTTAGCTTCTGCTCTAAACTCAGTTGTACAGAACCACAGAGCATGTTAGCAGGGACACTAACTTTTCCTTGATATCTAACTAAAAGAGTAAAAGGTATGTCCCAGTCATCAAAACCATCCTTAATAGGTTTTCTTTTTCTGTTATTATTAGTGTATCATAAGTCTGTTTTTCATACGTGTCCTTAAATTGTTAAAATGCCTCCCTCCCAAGAGGGTAAATTATAACTGGCCATTCAACATGTGCACGGTGAAGCTTACTGTGTGCCAGAAACTGGTTAAAGGAGACAGACACGGTCCTTGCCTTCATGGATCTTACAGTTTAGAGGAAAAGAAAGTCATTAACCAGTTAATCACAAGTGTGATGAGTATTATTAAGGGAGAAGAAGAGAGTGCTATGGGAAGTGTACCACATTGGTTTTAGTGTGGAGCTTGATTAGGGATAACCTCCCTGTTAAAATGGGTATAACCTCAGAAGCCACGTATGAGGTGACCTCAGATGAATGAAGAAGATGTTCAGGATGTTGTGCTGTTTTGAGGCCTGAGAGAGCATAGCAGGATCTACCGAAAGAAGATGGCCGGGGGGGGGGGGGGGGGGGGGGGGAGGGGAGGGCAGGGAGGGGGCACAGAGAGGCCGTGTAGGGGGAGGTAAAAGTAGGGGGGCAGGCAGGGGCAGATCAGGAAAGGCCTTGTGGATTGTGGTAAGGTTTTGGATTTTTAATCAGAGAAATAATGAGGAGTCACTGAAAATCTTTACACAGAGGAGGGACATGCAATATTTGGATGTTTGGCTGCAGTATGGAGAAGGGGTTTAACTGAGGAAAACTGGAAGCTGAGAGATGAGTTGAAGTCTTACATTAGGGTTGTTGTAACTCTGCTCTTCTTGGAATTGGTGACTCAGTTCTTGTTTCCCCATATCTGTGCCTTTTGTCATTTTGAAGACATCAACTATCTCACCACTCATCCCATCTCTGTCAACTCAGAAGCAAACTTATCTGCCTTGAATGCATTACCATTTCAGTTGGTGACCTCCGAACCTTTTCCACTACAGTTGTTGGGGCTCAGGGTAGGCCACCCCAAAATATGCCTCAATGGCATATTAATTATTTTGAATTAAAGTTACTTCAGAAATGGCCGACGCTAGAGGGACACTCTGACCCTCTTTTCTGTCTTCCCGCAGGCAGGAAATAAATCTTTCATGTGAAAGGTGAACTCCCTGCATCTGGAGGTAGAAGGACACCCTGTCACCAAAGATAGAGAATTCAGGGGGCTGAGAAGCCTATGTAAACAATCTTTGTTACTTCTTTAATTTACTACCCCAAGCCCAAACTCTGTTTAGATTCTTCAGTGATTGAACACCCAAAACCTGAGTTTGTTTGTCCTGTCATTTCCTCGCAAATTCATTGTTTGTTTGTCTAAAAAGTATAAAAGTTGCCTGCTTTGGCCACTTATTTGGTCCCGTTTTTATGGGACCTCCATGCACATGAATTAAAATTTGTTTCTTTTTCTCCTGTAATCAGTTTTGTGCCAATTTTATTATTAGTCCAGCCACAACAGCTCAAGAGAGGTAGAGAGGATATTTCCCCTGTGTTCCCCTGCCCGCCTCCATACCATCTGCCAAAATAAGTGTTGAGAACAATGTCCTTTTTCTTTTCATCAAATACTCTGACACACCATCATGATTACAACTTAATTTCACTTGTCTAAGGAGAGGTGATGCATTTTCCTCCTAAATAATAAGCCTCTTTGAGCTCATACCCTCACATTCTCTAGCATGGATGTTTACATGATTCTTTGCTTTTCTTGCTTGTTTTTATTTCTTTTGGATTGGTTTCACTTTCTAGCTCATTCATCTTGTCAGTCTTATAAGAAGAGTTCCTTAGGGCTGGAGAGAGGGGAACATATATCCTTCTAGGCTGTGGAAGATACGCTACTGAGTAAGGGATGCCACTGGGATAAAACGATGAATGTAGTTACTTTTGCTGCATAACAAATGGAGGTTGATGTTAGAGTGACCTATAAGTTATGAATGCTATCAGATACAAGTAACAGAAAACTCAAGTAATATTAATGTAATCCATAATGATATTTATGTACTTGCAAGAACATAGGAGGCAGAGGGTCCTAGGGTTGATTTGGTAGCTCAGTAATGTCACTAAAGACCCAGTCTCTTTCATCAGAATCTTTCATCTTTTGGCTTGCTGCCTCATGGTCAAAAGATGGCTGCCATAGCACCAAACACAAAGTTTTTACATGACAGTGTCCAAAAACAGAAAGAACAGGCAGGAGAAAAAAGCCTTTCTCCTCATGCAACTCTGGCTTTTTATCTAAAGCAAAGGTCTTTCATGGAAACCCCAGCCTATTTCCCCTCATTGGTTAGAGCTAGGTCATATATCTACTGTAAGCATCAATCAGTAGCAAGGGAAAATGGCATCACCATGATTGGCTTAGACCAATCATTATCCATTATCTAAAGCTGGCACATTGCTGTCCATTAAAATTTGGGTTCTATTTCTCTTGCACTGTTGGTGAGAATGTAAATTGATATAGCCACTATGGAGAACAGTATGGAGGGTCCTTAAAAAACTAAAAATAGAATTACCATATGACCCAGCAATCCCACTCCTGGGCATATACCCAGAGAAAACCATAATTCTAAAAGACACATGCACCCCAATGTTTATTGCAGCACTATTTACAATAGCCATGTCATGGAAATGACCTAAATGTCCATCAACAGATGAAATGGATGAAGAAGATGTGGAATATTACAGTTGAAGTAACTCAGAAAGAGAAAAACAAATATTCTATATTAATGCATGTATGTGGAATCTAGAAAAATGGTACAGATGAACCAGTTTGCCAGGCAGAGATGTAGGTGACAGAGATGTAGAGGACAAACATATGGACACCAAGGGGGGGGAAGTGGGGAGGTGGTGGTGGTGGGATGAACTGGGAGATTGGGATTGACATATATATGCTAATATGTATAAAATAGCTAACTAATAAAAAATTATTTTCGTGGAAAAAAATAATACATGTAAAAAAAATTGGGGTTCTATTATCAAAGAAGGAGAACACTTTTTTCACATTTGGATTAAGAGATGATGGTCATAAAGTTACAAAAGTAAGGTCTAAGAGGAAGACTGTAGCAGGAACTTACAGAGAGGAGGAAATGGAAGCAAACGAAATGGCTGGGTCCCTTGTTCCCTGGCACAAAAACAATCTGGAGCAATTCCCTTAACCCTCCCAGATATGGATACACATAAAGATGTCTTTGCTGTGTTATGAGGACACTGAAGAAATGATGTTTAACCAATTTGGGGGGAAATCAGATACTTTATACACTGAGCAGATAAATACATTGCAGATGAACATTAAAGGAAACATAAGCGTATATTCTTGGTGTTTACAATACAAAAAGAAAAAAAATGAGGTACTTCTTTGTTTTTCAGGAAGTTCAGGTTTACTAACTTGTTCATGAAATGAAGCACAGTATCAAAATGGTCGTTAAATCAGCTGGCATTTTATCTTAAAGGCAGAGTTGCTAAAATACCTCACACATGCTCAAGTACAAAGGTGAAATTTGCTTCCCCCAGATTTATTATCCCTTAGAGGAGACAACATTGCTTTCTACATGGATCCTTTCAAGTACTGCTTTGGGAAGTCATGATGGGCTGGAATGCTCTCACTCAGTATTTCTTTTGGGTGCTTGTGAAGGTCATCTGCTGGGATCAGTAAAAAAGGAGCAAAGAAATTGAATGCAGAATTAGTCATGATACTGGAGGCTGTGACTTCCCAGTTGCAAATATTGGATGTTTTTTAAACAGACCTTCAGAAAATCACTTTAAAAAGCAATACAAGAGATAGTACACCATGGATATCAAAATAGTGCCTGTAGGAGGATGAATTTTTACTGAAAATAAGTTGCTTATAGAAATGGGTACTGATGCCTTTAGAGACAACTTTCAGAGGCACACATGATTCAAGGAGTACCATGTCCCACACCAAGAGAATAAGATGTGTTCTAGAGCACGCTGTTGAAGGAATGAAAACGCAGCTCCTATATGCTGAAGACAGTCATGCCAGAGCTTGAATAAAATGTGTTTTTAAAATTCCAATTAAATTAATGAAATAAAAAGTATAAGTAAATGTTTGGACTATTTTTTTCCCAGTATCCCTAAAAGTTTACATGTACAAGTTGGCCATCTTCCCTTTTGAATATTTTTAGTCTTGTCTTTGAGAAAATTGATTATTTCTTCGTATTTAAGATTGCCTTATATTTGGCATTGCTAACAACTTGTCCTGGTTTAGTCTTACTACATCGTTCCTTGATGTTTTACATTTCAATAATATAAAAAGTTTTAAACATCTAGAGTGTTCTAGAGTGAATGATGGAGTGCCATATGTTAGCTCATGAAAAAATTGTTCATAGTTCATAAAGAGACATGCAGTTAAGTGCCAGACTGATTTAAAAAAAGTTATTAATCTATGTGTTTTAGTCTAACACTTGTATTAGTCAGTTCTCCAGAGAAGCAGAACCAAGAACCATAGGCGACACACACACACACACACACACACACACACACACACACACACACACGTATGTGGGCGGTGGGGGCAGAGAGGGAGAGAGGGAGAGAGAGGAATTGGCTCACGCAGTTATGGGGGCTAAGTTCCAAGATTTGCAGTTAGCAAGCCGAAGACCCAGCAGAGCCAAAGATATAGATCCAATCTGAGTCCAGAGGCCTAAAACTCACTACAGTTGGTACTGTCGTTCTAGTCCAAAGGCCAGCAGGCTCACAACCCAGGAAGAAATGATGTTTTGGTTTGATTCCAAAGGCGGGAAAAAACCAATGTCCCAGCTGGAAGCCAGTCAAGCAGGAGGAATTCCCTCTTATTTAGGGAAGGGTCAGCCTTTTGTTCTATTCAGACCTTCGATTGATTGGATGAGGCCCACCTGCACTGGGGAGAGCACTCTGCTTTACCTAGTCTATCAGTTTAAATGTTAAACTCATCCGAAATACCCTCACAGAAACACCCAGAACAATGTTTGACCAAGTATCTGGATATCCTGTGGTACAGTCAAGTTGACACATAAAATTAACCATCATAACACTTATGGAAATGTGGGGTTTTACTCTTCTTTTAGAGTTTATCTTAAGCCTTCTTCTAAGAAAGATATGTATAAAATGTTGTAAGATTAACTATACCATAGAAAAGTACCACTTGTTTGTTTTAAAAATTAAACTTGTAAGGATATTTCTTTAGGGACCTTTCCTGAGTATGCTGTCTACATTCTTTGTCCATGAAATGGGTCCAAGTGATGTGATACAATTCTGTAGGGCTAGTACTGTTTGACCTTTAACACAGAGACATTGTGACACAAAGATGAGTGGCCCTGAATAGAATGGAGTTGCATCTTGTGTACACTGAAGTTTTGCCAACTTAACCATAGAGAATTGGCAAAAAAGAAAAGAGAATAAGAAGTACTGATTTAAGTAATATAGATCATTCTGCTAGACATTCCTCTCCCCCCTCCCAATGAATATATGCTTCTTAGCAAATGTGACATGGGAGCTGGGAGGCAGTCTTATCGTCCCGGATCTCCTAGTGTGAGCATCTCAGTGCTGAGTGTATTCCAGTATTGACATATTCTGTTATACATTCGAAAATATATATGGCCAATAAACTCACACCAATGACTTCATCTGATCTACAGCCAAATAAATAGCTATCTGTTCTAATGCTAAAAGAAAGACTGTTGGACTTCCTGAGAAGCTGTGCCATGTTTTTTTGTGTGTGGAGAATTGAAGAGATTTCCAAGAGACTCTCTAAGCTTCAACTTAAAAACTATCCCTGATTTAAGATGCAACTGAGCTGTATTTGATGCTGCTGGGATTGTGGCTTTCTTAAGAGGAAATGTTGACTGGCAACATTTTCAAGAGCATTATGATTTTAGGTTTGCTCCTTTTAAAAAACATTTCCCCTCACTCCCTGCTGAGATTATCTGGAATGCAAATATAGGCTTTCCACTCTGTGCATGTATTATGGGGCTGGAGGGCAGAGATGTAGAAAGGCTTCTTTAGGACCGTTCCCGTGGGTAAGAAAGGCATCAGCCACTGTCTTCTAGGTTTGCAGGGGCATTCACTAAGCTGTGCCCTTTGTGTTGGCGTTTATTAAAAAGTACAAATAAGGTAAATGGAATAAGATACTATTCAAATAAAGAGTAGGTTATATAAATTGTGATTAGAGGAAAGAAATTTATAAGATAGAGACAATTAGTCTAAAATTTAGAAAGCATATAGTATAGCAGCTGGTGTCCTGGGTCATCTGAGGAGAAGAGCTTTCAAAAGATTTCTTTGGACCTGATTGGGCATAGTAGGTGGCAGGCGCAAGCCTGAGAGAACAGGGTACTGATAGCTGTAATTTATTGAGTACCTACCCACTTGATAGGCGTGTGACTCTGGATAAACAAGTGATAAACAAGATAGACAGGATCCACGCTTTCTTGGACCAACCATCTAATAGGTACATTTGGGAAGGAGTTATGAATGGGCAGCAAACAAATAAATGAGGAAAGTAATGAAATGCGATGAGAGCTATTAACAATATGAAAGCTTAATACAATAGAGGAACTAGGTGGTAGTGAGGATCCTACTTTAGATTGGGTGGTCAGGGAAAGCCTCTCGAAAGAAATAACATTTGAACTGAGAGCTGAATGATGTAAAGATCCATGATTTAAAGATGCAGAACATTCCAGAGAGAGGGAAGAGCAAATACAAAGGCTCTAACATGGAAATGGTCACAAAGTACCACTTTGTTATTAGCTTAACCAGTGCCCAAGGCCTTCCAGTGTAGAACACTGATAAAGGTAGGCTGATCTAGAAGGAGTCTTAAGTCTTCCTCCCACTTTCTCCTAAATAGTCCCCTCAAATGAACAGCATGCTCAAGAATTCTCAATGGGGGACAGTGGGAGGGAGTGGAGAAGAATAAAAGTGTTGAGGGCAAGACCTGGCGCTCTGGACATCACTTTGGCTCGTGGATGCTATTGCCTAAAGTTGGAAAGAAGGCAGGAGAGAGAGAAGGAAATGGTTAGTCTTCCTTAAGGAATCAGACTTTTCCCAACTTAGAGTAAGTGTTGTATAGCGAGCCTGCCCTTAATAAGTAAGACTTCGTATGCTTGAATTTGGCCAGTTGGATCAGGACTTGCTCCTTTGAGGAATGTGGGGGTATAGGGAGAGAGAGAAAGAGTGGCAGGTCTACTCCTCTCCCGCTGACAGATATTTTCTTAACTATTTTAGGTGTGAGGAAGTCAGGCACATAAATGATAAGTAACTTGCCCAACAATCAGGAGGCAGAAATAGCATTTAAAAGCAGGTCTGTTTGATTCAAAAGTAGATCAAACTGCTCTTTTTACAGATCAGGATTAATCAATGAATTTTTCATTCTTATGCCCTAAGATATTTCATTCACCTTCCAGAGTAAAAACCTCACTCTGTTGGACCAGACCCAGTTAGATAATTTCATTGAGTTTAGATATTTAGCCTCATTTCTGGAATCATAATAATTTTAAATGTATGTATTTCATTTAGGCAAAAGTCCTGTAAGGAATTGACAACTGTACTTTCTTTCTGTTGAGAGGTAGGGGGTGTCCAGTTGTGCAGTTTGTTTCCATGGAGAGAATTGACAGCAGTCGTAGATGGTATGACCATCCTACCTGCGCTGGTGCATAGAATGGCCAAAAGCCAAGTGGTAATCCCCATCAAACCCTTTCGCATTCGTTCTCGTTCTCTCTCTCTCCCTTTCTCCCTCTCTCATTTTCCCTCTCTCCTGCTCTTTCTCTCTCCCTCTCCTTCCCAGCCTCTTGCTGAATATCTCCTTTTTGTTCTTCCCTTATATTAAAGGTTAACATGTGAGATCTGCTCTAGTTGTAATTACACAGTTTTCCCTTTCAGGAGACAGTTTTGCAACTGATGATAAAAATATTCTGTCTCCATGGATAATTGTAGTAAGTATATTTTAAAAAGAGGTATATGTTCTGAGAATAGAGACTTAATAATATGTTCAGATTTATGACCGGTTATCTATTTTTGTTTTGTATTTTTTTTTTTTTTTGGTTCCAAATCCTAATTCTCTGTCCTCAATTTTTAATTTCAATTAAAAATATTTAGTGACTTTCCAAGTACGAAAACACTGAACTGGTACTGGGTCTATTAAATAATGTATTAGTGTCTCCTCCAAGATAAGTTTTGTGAGCTTCTTTGAAGAAAAATCCATTCTATTCAACATTTTAACTCATAAGAATAAAAATAACAGCTACCAAGTTTGGATCCACACCACGTGTCATACATTGTGTGTATTTTACAAAGATTACCCGATTTTATCCTCATAACAATCTCATTAGATAGATAGTTGTGTTCTCATTTTTCAGTCAAGGAAATTGAAACTCTGAAAGGTTAAATGGTTCACTCAAAATTATACCCAAATTAAGTGCTGGTGGGTGGATTTGAACCCCTGTCTGTCTGACTCCAAACTGTGGATCTCCAAATTCCTAGGAACCCAGTTGGAATCAGGGGGTTGAAGAGTGCCCATATTTGGAGAGTTTGGCCTGGGTTAAAAGAATGTACTCTAACTCTAGTCATGAGCTTGCAAAGTGATAAAAGTTAGAGCTGAAATTCTTGACGTGGAACCGTGGCATCCCAGAAGTCTAAATTCTCCTTTTAGTTAGTATTGCTAAAAATTACCTTGCAAAAGGCAGTTTGGTAGTAAAGTTCTCAAGAGTTTCTAAATTTGGAGATGTAAACCCCTGTACATGTAGAGGAAATGTGCTTAGGGCCCAGGAGGGCATGGAAATGAAAGTAAGAAATAAAAGAGATTCGACTTAAGGGAAAGAAAAGAAAGCTATAACATATGATGAAAAGTAATCGAAAGCAGATTTCAATAAGGAAGAGGAACGGAAAATAGACTCATGCCAAAGAGGAGCCGAAGACAATGATGTCTGGATTAGATCATCTGGGAGCTACCTAGAGGCTGCAGCCATGGGCACTCTATAAATTTATGATGATGGTGCTGGTGGTGTGCAGCAATAAGTAGGAAGTGCAAACTAGGGAAAAGAGGGAAAGTGTCTGAGTTGCATTACCCCATAAATCCAGGAGAAAAATATTCTCTCTTCATATGTCAAGGGTAAAATTGTGCCTCGAGTTCTCTTTCATTTGACATACCTTATTCCCATAAAAGAGCACGCTGGAGGGAGTTCATATAAGGACCAAAAAAAATGAGTATATCACAGGAACGTCGACTAATAGAAAAATCCATTTGACTCCTTCTTGCTGTGGTTTTACCATAGGCAGAAATTTCAGGGAAAGAAGGAAGGAAGAAAAGAAAAAAGAGAGGTAGAGAAGAAGAAGGGAGGAAAAAAAATTCCAGTTTCTGGATATTCGTGGCATCCCACTGCAACTAAGAGCTGATAAAAGGGACTCACAGATGGATGTATTATTAAAGATAAGAATAAATGGATTTCATGGGTTCATGTGCTTTCCTGGTAGAGTTGATAGGAATGCCTTTTTGGAAAAGAAATGAACTCTCCTTGTTTGATAGCCCTGTGGTTTGAGCCTCATGTGCTGTGTTATAGCTTTGGAAAGGGAGAGCCCATTCCACAGGGAGCCAACCTACTGAGATGCAACCCAGGCATAAAGAAATGCTTCACGTGTGCAGTGGATCTACCTTATTTTCATCAGAAGTCAGTGCAAGTATAAGATCTCCTCCATGCCTAAAGTATGTAAGGGATTGCTGTTCATGGGGCCCCAATTGGAAGCACTAGCTTGACAAGAATAGCAGCTACCATGTTCTTCTCTACAAGATTTCATTAAAGAGCAGTGTGTTTGTGCATCAAATGAAATGAGACAGATTAAAACCCAGCATCTTTATTGAGTATCTGCTCTTTGTCAGTGCCTGTGTCTGGTAGTTTTGCATACGTTACCTTATTTAATCTTAACAGTGACAAATGCATCTATTAATGATACAACTCTCATATTAAAACAGCGGAATAAGCCCTGTTAGAAGGTTTACAAGTTTACACTTCATTGCCTACATGGTAAAGATTCATTGGTGAAGATTTGCTAGTTCCTTAAAAAACAAGGTGCTTTGAATACCCAGATATTTGTAGGTGGACTTTTCTTTGCTTGCTTTCCTTTTTTAGCCTAGTTTAGTTGTTTGCTCTCAAACATTTATGGTCAGGCTTGAATAAGTTTGACTATAAACAGAGCCTTAAGCTCTGGTGTTAAAACTTAAGTCCCCTCCCTTAAGTTATTACTTTACTGTATTTGTGTATAGGAAATCCTTAGATCCTTGGGAATGCCTTAGAGTTTTCATTTCCTTATTTATTTCTGTATCCTCATTCTCTTTCTCACATACCCATGCTATGTGGTACATCTTTATTGGTGACAGGTTTAGTTTACAAATATATAGCATATTGGCGTGAAGGGTGGTAAACTCTTAAGTTAGTTCCAGGTTCTTTTTTTATTTTATGTGCTTTCTTAAGAATAATACAGGCATACCTATTTTATTGCATTTTGCTTTATTGTGCTTCATAAATATTGCATTTTTTACAAATTGAAGGCTTGCGGCAGCTCTGTGTCAAACAAGTCTATCAGTGCCATTTTCGCAGCAGCCTTTGCTCACTCTGTGTCGCTTGTCACATTTTGGTAATTCTAGTAATATTTCAGACTTTTTCATTATTATTATGTTTGTTATGGTGATCTGTGATCAGTGATCGTTACCATTACTATTGTATTGTTTTGGCATTTTTTAGCAAAAAATTATTTTAAAATTAATGTATATGTATTATGTTTATTTATTTATTTATTCATTTATTTATTCATTTATTTATTTATTTAATTTATTGGCTGCGTTGGGTCTTCATTGCTGCACACGGGCTTTCTCTAGTTGATGGGAGCGGGGGTTACTTTTCATTGTGGTGCATGGGCTTCTCATTGTAGTGGCTTCTCTTGTTGCGGAATAAGGGCTCTAGGCACGTGGACTTCAATAGTTGTGGCTCACGGGCTCAATAGTTGTGGCTCATGGGCTCTAGAGCACAGGCTTAATAGTTGTGGCACACGGGCTTAGTTGCTCCGTGGCATGTGGAATCTTCCCAGAGCAGGGCTCGAACCTGTGTCCCCTGCATTGGCAGGCGGATTCTTAACTACTGCGCCACTTAGGAAGTCCTATATTATGTCTTTTAAAGAAATACTGCTATTTAATGCATACTTGATATACTACAGTATGGTATAACATAACTTTTTGCACTGGGAAACCAAAAAATTTGTGTGACTTGCTTTGTTGCAGTACTAACTTTATTGCTGTGGTCTCGAACCTAACCCACAATATCTCGGATGTATGCCTGTGTAGACTGTTGTGCTGTATTGATTTTTTATAGTATAACTTAACTAAAAAAGGCATGCAGAGACCCCATATTCCAGTTGAGGTTATGTCTACGTTTTGGGGAGTGATCTGTATAGCAAAGTAATAAAGCCATAACAGTTTATCACTTTCTTAAAAATTTTATGCAAGAGGCTTATCATATAAGTTATAATGTTGTTTCCTTCATATCCTCCTTATACTTTTATTTTAGATACATTGCGGATAGCTTAAAACTGCATTACTATAGAGCAACCATTGCCTCAAAGTGTGTCTTTTATGTATTTGACACTAACAGATAGGTACCTTTATTTTCAATATGTCTTCATATAAATTTATTAATTACTCAAGTAGTCTTTGGGGTTGTCCCTGGCATTGACCTGTGAATTAACTAACAGAACTTCATTTAAAGCTGACGGAGAGCTCTTGAACATTTCTAGGAGGATCACAGTTGTTTCTGGTATGTGTTTATGACACTTAAAGGAAACCAAAGTCCAGATATGAATGAATTAATGTCAGCATTGGAGGATATTGGTGTAAACTAAATAGCTGCTGGTGCCCCATGTGGTTTACTCTTAAGACAGCATAACAAATGAAATAATTGAAAAATAATTCTAAATTTTACTCATGTCTCTCCAGGGATGTCAAAAATTATTTTATTCATTGCACATGGCAACTCTTCTCAAAACCCCCTTCCATCCCTCTTTTTTTCCCCAGTGATATTTTACTTTGCACTCTTAGAAGCCAGGTCCTCTCTCTCTTTCACCCCTTTACTCTCAAATAGCTATACTATTTCTATTAAGGCTGCAGTCTTTGACTTTTTCACCCTCTTATTTTCATCCCAATTTTCCAGTTCTGCTTTTGTTATCATACACATAATTCATCATAAAAAATGAAACTTCTCTTAGAAAGTGGGTAAAGGAAAAGGCCAAGCAAAATAGATTTCTTTTCTGGGGAGAATATAAAGCTTGGAATACTAACATTTAACAAAATTTGTCTTTAGTACATTTAAAAACTTGATTAAATACAGTGCTTATGAAATTCATTGTTAATACCAAGCTGCGAATAAAGAATTATGAATTCCTTTGAAAATAAAGTTCATTTTCAGAGTGAATTTAATAAATAGGAGAAGTAGAAGCCAAAAAGAATGGAATTCATTAAATTAGGGCAACTGTAGAGTAGAATACCAGAGAAAATCCAGCAGATCACAAAATTGTAATATAGTTACTGAGCAAATATGCACCCTCAGGGAAAAATGATCAGGAGGTCACAGAGGACATTGAATAATAAGGCAGCTATGTAGCACTAATGAAGACCAGGCTGAATTCGGAAATAAAGTAAAAGAAATGGCAAAACTTTCTTTTCTTCATATTCATCCAGAAAATGCAACGATTTTGAAAGATTCAGGAAAATTTCAACTAAGTTTGGAAGACGGTCACAGATATGATTAATCGCATTTGAAAAGAAAAAGCTGAAGTGTGATTTTTATAAGGGAGGATGGCAAGTACTAGCTCTCTGTCTTTACTTGCAGCATTAAGAAAGAAAAAACTGATTTTATAACAGTGAGGCATATTTGGTTAGTCAATGGGAAAAAAATATCACATGACATTAAATGGCAGAAAACGTTTTTTAAAATAGACAGTGTGTTGAATCATGTTCTGGGGAAGTCTTAAGAAATAGGATTCATCTTTGTGCTCTTGTAACTCTGGAAATAGGAATAAAAATGCTCTGGTTTATTTATGTAGGGTTTTTCCTGCCCTGGAGTCAATGATTTTATGAAATACCCAAAACAAAAACCAAAAACAAACCAAAAACAAACAAAAAAATACTATTTCCCAAGATTGCACAGAATGCCTTCATTCATTTTTGAGGATATATAGGATTTATTTCTTGTTGCTGGAACTTACTACTTATGTTTCTACTAAGTGCGTGAATATTTTGAATCAATCACCTAATCAATAGAGAGAAATTTCTCCTATTATATTTGGCTAGCATAACATTTGGACAAATCAGAATGGTTGAATAAGATTCTACCATACGCTATAGCATATCTTTGTGTTATATTTAAGCACCATATCTAAGGATCCATATTTCCTCAGAGAGAGTTAAATTTCTCCAATACAGTTATCTTAAATCACAACTGCTCTTGCCTTATTCGGAAATAAGTTGGACACCTTTTAAATATATATCCAAGCTTGATTTTTTTACCACTTTTTCTCCCTCTTGAAAACAAGGAAGATATACATACATACTTGCCTTAACCCCCACATGTTAGGATTGAGGTAGCCTATAAATGAACCTTTTGTCCTGGAAATATGCCACAGTGGTGTTTTCTAGCCCAGAACCCTCGTGTGGTAACCTTCCTTGGATGAGAAAAGAACATTGTGTTATTCTTTTTTGCTTATCATGGTGTACTTGTGTCTTTAATTAATACAGAGAAAAGGAAGCTCTTGATTCAAGACTTCTCTTCATTTCATTTCAGACAAATGTAGGATTTTTACTAAGCTTGCAAGAAACTATACAAAATCCATTTGGAGAAGTAGTCTGTGCTATTGCTAGATAACTTTTCTAGTTTTCCAGGCGTCACTATATTAGCCTTGTGAATATCAGTTTGTGGAGTGAATGCTTAAAAGGTTCAAAACCCAGCATGACAAGAAGTTGTAGGCTGAAGGAACTTTCTTCTGGTTGCTTTACAGGGCAAAGTATTTCCAAAACTTGCGGGCCTATTTTGGTTTGGAACGTAGAAATGATAATTTTGACTCTAGGTGGCATTTATGAGGAACTATTTATAGTGGTGGAAGTCTCTCTCTGGATTGTGTTCTTATTTAAAATTCTTCTATAGAATAGATTTATACCTTAATACTGTTCCAACATAATGAGGAGTTGTTTCATTTTCCTTCAGTGAGGCAAAAAATCTACCTTATAAGACTTGTCACTGTCTGGAATACAGTGAATACTCTTGAGTCATGGCTTCATGTCAGGCCCCAAATCAGAGAGGATTCTTTCTGGTTCCCCCTTTCAGTTTAAAGTTTCCAGTCTTAACTTACCACTGTATTGCCTGGGGAGATTTTTAATTCCATTCCTACATGTATTTTAAGCCTACTCCCTTCCTTCCTGACTTTCTGGGGGCAGATCTGATGCTCAGCCTTGCTTTGGAATGCCTGAGCACAGGGCACTCAAATGCAAATCTTTGGTGCCTCTAGGATAATATTCTGCTTTGTAGATCTGACCTGTGTGGAGATTAGAGTAGTGGGGAATCCTAAATTTTTAGCAGCATCTTGACAATTTAAAGAGATGTTTCTATGGAGAACCATGTCTTCCCAGCTAGAATGGACAGCAGTGTTACAGGGATGCTTCTCTGCTCCTGAATTACCAGACTCTGGAAAATCTTTCGAATGGCTTAAGTTCATGATTTCTCCTTTAGATATTTTGCCCACATTAATTTGAATTTTTATTCTTTCAGTTTGTGTGGACTTTCATTTTTTAAAAGACTTAAATAACTTACTTTCTATTTGAGTATCAAAAATTTCATATATACCTTGAAAAGAAGCCTGTATGTGTCCTTGGCTGCCTAGTTGATAAAATGTCTTGGTTAGGGAAAATGTTGGCAATGTGTGAATGAATGATCCTGATTTGGGTGTCATTGGACTAAGCTTGAAAAGAAGTCACACTCTGAATTATTTTTTTTTCTGGTGGGAGATCAATACTGTCTAGACATGGTCTCATTACGACTTTGCATTGACTAAGGCAAACTCGGTCAACAATGGGGCTGATATTCCTGTAATCCGGGCTGCTGGTGGGTCATTTGTGTTGCCTGTTATCACAGAAAACTCCAGATTCACTGGGCCACCTCTGTATCCCAGCATCATTCCACTCAATGGTAGGGTTATCCTTGAGGACAGGATTTGCTAACTCATGACATTTTTAAAGATTCTGGATCCTGGAATTCCTGGGAGCTGCTCTCTAGGATTTCCTAGCAGCTTGGTGGTGATTGCATAGGGCATGGAAGAGGCCTTGGAGCCTTTGAATTTTTTGTAGCCTCTTAAACACAAAAAGAGAGGGAATAATTCAACTTACATCTAAAGGCCTCAGGCCATCCCTGAAAGCCAGATATCTTCCCTGTTATACAGCCTCCCCATTAATTTCTGCAGATAATATCGTCCTGTATAGAAATATCACCAGTTATTTTTTTTTTGTTTTTTATATCCAGTAGTCTTCTCATTTATAAGAAATTTTCATCTATTTGAATTTTTTTTTTTTTTTTTAACTGAGAAAGTTTGTGATTCTTCACCTGCATCAGAACTTAAAAATCTTGTCATCTCCCTGTAAGACATTCAGACTCCTGGCTATGCTGTTCTGCATGGAATCTTAAATCTTTCTTTTGTGGTTATTTGTTGGCATTTTGCGAGGTAGTGAAGCAATGTCTGAGCCACTAGAGGCCAGAGGTGGCCCAGCCTGACCAGATTTCCAATAGTGGAATAAATGTCTGTTATTTATCCAACCTCTTTACTTTTCAGCTGTGGGGAAGATGAGCATAGACATTGAGAAATAATACTGATTATACAAAGGATTGTTCATGATAAAAGATCTCTTTCTGGGAATTTAAGTGTTTCAGTGAATTAGCATTATTGATCATTCTCTTTCCACATAGTCTACAGATGATCTTAGAATCCTAAAACTATTATTCTCCCTTGTCTGGTGTAATTACCAGAACAAGGAATAATCTAATTAAAAGACAACAAGGATGCGTTCTAATTGTTCTAATAAATTATGTTAATACACAGTGCATGCACTTACTTTTCAACAGGAATTTATTTAATAGATTGACAGCTTGTCCTTTAGTGCCACAATCTTAACTTTAATTTCTTCTAAACAAGACAACTTAAAAAAGGACAGTTAAGCATCCAAAAATCTGTTGGGTCATTAAGAAAATCTAAGGTTCCATGTGGTACATATGGATAAAGAAATGGGTTTCAGGTTCTCTAGATAAAATAGTCATCCAAGACAGAGGAGGGTAAAGTAAAAATCAGTAGAGTCTAAAGTCAAAATCAGTCACAGACTGTTGCAGTGAAGGTAATGGACTTTTCATTTGTTCTTTTATTATCAAGTATAGTGCTGCATGATAATGCAGTGCTAACTCATGTAATTGTGTTTGCGTAGTTTTAGGCATTTTACAGAAATCTGTTAAACATGATATTGCATATTGCATGTATGAGATGATGCCCTCAGTAAAGTCATGTCATAATATGGGCAAAAATTCAGGAAGTCACTTCTGATAGGCCATATGTTTTCTACACAAAAAAACAAAAAAATGCCATTCTCCCTTCTTATTTGAGCATAATTCAGAAACAGTTTGTTGCATAACTGTATGTGAGAGGCCTCAAGGCAGTGTAGAAAAAGATGTCAAGAATGACATGGCAGAAATAAAAATCTGTGTGGAGCTTGGAGGGAAGCTTATAGGTCAATTCTAAGTCAGTATGGCCACTCTACATAGTTCAGAAAAGCAGATTCCCAGGTTGGTTTGTGTTATTCTCCCTTGACATAACAACCTTTGAAACTTAACTAACAAGCCTACAGGTAGGAAGGAATCTAAGTACTTGTCCAGATTGGAAACTATTTCCAGAAAGTATACTTTCTCACAAGTTAGGAACTTTGTGGGAATAATTTTCTACCTCTGAAGGTTTAATCCATTTAAATTGTCATTGAAAAGTATGGAGCAGGAATACACACAGATTCTAGTTTGTGCTCATAAAGTTAACTTATACAATAGATACACCATAAAAGAAATGGAAATTAAAAGAAAACTATCTTTAATAGCAAAGGAATACAAACAATTTTCATTCCATTCTGAAGTACATGCCCAAACCTCATGATTTTTGGCTCCTTATTTCCTCTCTTTTAATATTCTAGCTCACATCTTCATTTTCAATGGGAATTTTTATATGTTCTTTTTCTGTTTTAAAAATTTCTTTCAAGGCCATCAGGCTGTCTGAGGATTTCTTTCTTCAAGGAAAACTGATAGTTGGAGAGCTCCTAATAATTCAAGCGTAAAACCTGCACCACCAGGTCCAAATTAGGTCAAGTACCAAGTGGGTCTCACCTTCCTTATCTTCAAGGCAAGGACAATGTCTGCCTATGAGAGGAAGTATGAATGTGGCACTCAATTCTTTTCTTTTGTTTTCTTTCTTTTTAACTTTGAAAAAAAATTTTATTGTGGAAAAACATGGATAATATAAAATTTGCCATTTTTAGGTAAACAATTCAGTAGTGGTAAATATGACATGTCTTTTTAGTAATTGGACTGAAAAGGCAATAAGGCTGTGATTAGGTAAGCACTTAGGTTACCATGTAGAGATGTTTATTCTGCTTTTTATTTGCTTCTACCCTTTCTGAAATTATTTTTCACCAAAAGTATGATACCTAGTTATGTGAAACCAGAAAAGAATTCCATCTCAATTCTAGAACAGACTCTATATGCTCATAGCAGGTGGGGAGGAGTATGTGGCTGGGCAAAGGGTCAGCATAATAAATTAGGTTGGGAGCGGTGGAACAGTGCCTGTCTCTGAAGGTCCCTTGGGTGTTTCTGGAGCTCAGAATGTGAACTTGACACTCTGTGCATAAATATGATATTTTTTCTGAGCTACTGGCATTGGAAATTTTTCACTTAGTAAACAATGCAAAATATACGGTAAGTAATGGTAAAGTTTTGACAAAAACTGACCAGAATTGGGGAATTCAAAGCTATAGGAAAGCTGAAATGCTTACTTAATGTGCTGCCATGTAGCCATGATCTCATCCCATGCTGCTTCCTTCACTGAACACAGAGACACTGAAATCATCCCCCAGGCAGGAGGTACCATGTTTACAGTGGAGGGTAGAAGGCAGGGGCTTGGCTGAGTCTTCTATTTTTATTGGCCGTTAAACACTTCTTACTTGCCTATAAACTAAATTTTGATAATTATTAAAATAATGTTAATAATACATTGAAAAGCTACTTTTTGAAAGGGGAAAATAGTGGCCGTCTCTGCTTTGAATATTATGTTCACCAGTTTCATCTATTTGGCAGCTCCCTGTGTATATAGGAAAAGTCTAAACTCCTTCGTAGGGGATGAGGGCCCCCAGTGTCCTCCCTTACCTGTCTTCCCATTTCATCTCTCTTTGCTCCTGCAGATGTCCTGTACTTCATCCAGGCATTAGTTCATGTCATTTCCCAAATGTGCCATCCTCACTGCCCTCAGGGCTTTTGCATGTGTTTTTCCCTCTTGGACACTCCTTTTACTACCTTCAGACTCTAGCTCACACATCTCCCCTGAGAAGCTTCTGCTGATTCTCCCAAGCAGTGTTGCCTACTGTCTCTGTGTCAGCACTGTGACCAGTACATACTGCATTTTTGCACTTAGGGCATGTCATCATAATTATTTTTTACAGGTGCTGCCATAGTCAGAGTTCCTTATACCCTGTGACATTTCAACTCAATAGGATCTGGTTTATTGTATATATACATTTTTAGCTCTCCCTATGTGTTTTATTTTTGAGTTTCTGCTGAAATCCAGAAACTTAAGTCTTTCAGGTACTAACTGAAAATCACAGTCAACTCAGAATCAACCCATAATCCTATAACCAGTGAAAATACCCTTCAAGATATTTTCCTGAAGGGGAAGTCAAGATATTCTCAGATGAAGGAAAATGAAGAGATTTTGTCACCAGCAGACCTACTCTAAAAAAATGGCTAACAGAAAGGAAAAGATAAAAAATAAATTAAAAAAAAAAAGAAGCCCTGGAACACCAGGAAGAAACACAGTAAGCAAAAATATTGGTAAATGTAGTAAGTTTACTTTTTCTTCTTGAGATTTCTAAATTATGTTTGAAGATAGAAGCAAAAATTACAATATTCTTTGATATGGATGGAAATGTTGGAAGTATTTAAGATAACTATTATAAATGGACATTGGTAACAGGACATAAAGAGAGGTAAGGTTTCGATACTTTGCTCAAACTGATTAGATGACACCAGTAGGTTAAGTTATGAATATGTAATGTAGTACCTAGAGCAACCACTAAAGAAGTTTTATAAGAAGATGCACACAAAAAGCTTTAGATACTTTGAAATAGAATTCTAAAAAATGTTCAGAGAGCCTACAAGAAGACAGGGAAAAGAAAACAGAAAAATACAAACTAGGGAGAATAAACAGAAAACAAATAAAAATAAAGTGGCAGTTTAAGTCCTGAAATACCAATAATTACATTAAAGCTAAATGGTCTAAATATACCATGTAAAGATTGGCAGAATTGTTTAAAAAACATGACCTAACTAGACACTGTCTGTAAGAACCTCACTTCACATATAATAGTAGAGGCAGATTGACGGTAAAATGATGGAAAGAGATAAATCATGCAAGCATTAATTAAAAGAAGACAGAAGTATCTGGTTCTTTGAAAAAGTTAATAAAATTGACAGACCTCTAGGAAGACTGATAAAGAAAAAAAGACCAAAGACGCATATTACCAATATCATGAATGAAACAGGGGATAGTAGTATAGACCCTGCAAATATCAAAAGGCTAATAAAGGAATGCTATGAAAAAGGTTATACACATGAAGTTGACAAATTAGAAAAAAAGATCCACTTTCCTTGAAAAACAAACTGCCACAATTCACCAAATTTGAAATAGATAATTTGAAAAGCCCTATAACTATTGAGGAAATTGAACTCATAATTTAAAAATTCCCTCCAAATTTCCAGGCCTGAATGATTTTATTGGAGAATTCTACCCAATATTTAATGAGAAATTAACACCAGTTTTATACAGACTCTTCCAGGAAGTAGAAGAGAACACTTTCACTGCCCAATTTATTTTTATGAAACTAGTATTACCCAGATACCAAAGCCAGACACAAACAATACAAAGAAGAAAACTACGACATGACAATAACCTTCATCAATATAGACACAAAAATCCTTAACAAAATATTAGCAAGTAGAATACAGGAAAAAAAAAAAAAAAAGAATTATACTGTATCCAAATGGAGTCTGTTCCAGGAATGCAAGACTGCATCAGTATTAAAAAGCCAATCAATGTAATCCACCATATTAACAGACTAAAGCAGAAAAAAAATCACAGGATTTTTGTCGGTTGATGCAGAAAAAGTATTTGACAAAATTCAATACTGATTTATGATAAAAACTCTCAGAATAATAAAAATAAAAGGAAATTTCTCAACTTGATGAAGAGCCTCCTTTTTCTTATCCACAGCTGACATTTATACCAAATGATGAAAAACTGAGTGCTTCCCCATAAGTCTGGGAAGTAAGGCAAGGATGTCTATTCTTGCTACCCCTATTCAACATAGTGCAGGAATTTCTAGTCAATGCAATACGGCAATAAAAAGAAATAAAACGCATACAGATAGAAAGGAAGAAAGAAAACTGTCACTATTGCTAATGATGTTATTTTCTACTAGAAAATCCTTAAGTGATCTTTTTTTTAATTAATTAATTTATTCGCTGTGTTGGGTCTTCGTTGCTGCACGCGAGCTTTCTCTAGTTGCGGAGAGTGGGGGTTACTCTTTGTTGCAGTGTGCGGGCTTCTCATTGCAGTGGCTTCTCTTGTGGAGCACGGACTCTAGGCGTGCGGGCTTCAGTAGTTGTGGTATGTGGGCTCAATTGTTGTGGCTCGTGGGCTCTATTACGCAGGCTCAGTAGTTGTGGTGCATGCGCTTAGTTGCTCTGTAGCATGTGGGATCTTCCTGGACCAGGGCTCAAACAGTGTCTCTTGCATTGGCAGGCAGATTCTTAACCACTGCACTGCCAGGGAAGCTCCTTAAGTGATCATAAAAACAAAACAAAACAAAAAGCACCTCTTAAAATTGAGTTCCACAAAGTTGTAGGATACAAGACAATTTTTAAAAATAGTATGTATTTCTACATACTGTCAATGAACATGTGGATACTGTAATTAAAAATACAATTTACGGTAGCTCAAAATTATGAAATACTTAGCTATAAGTCTAATAAATCATTTACAGAACTTGTATGCTGAATGTAACATAATGCCAATGACTGAAATCAAAGAAAATCTAAAAGAAATGGACATATTGTGTTTGTGATTTGAAAGTCTCAGCATAGTAAAGATACCAATTCTTCCCAAATTGATAAATGTATTTAATCCAGCTCTTATCAAACTCCCAGTATGATTTTTTTATATGGACAAGATTATTCTAAAATTTATATGAAGGCAAAGGAATTAAAATAGCTAAAACAATATTGAAAAGAAGAATAAAGTGGGAGGAATCAGTGTACTCAATTTTAAGACTTATTATGCAGTTACTATGTGGCTATGTGGATATTCATGAAGCGAAAGACACGTATATCAATGGATCAGAATAGGGAAGCCAAAAAATAGACTCAATGAATATTCCCAACTGATTTTTGACAAATGTGCAAGTCCCTCAATGGAAAAAAAAGAGAGCCTTTTCAAAAATGGTCCTGGAGCAATCAGTAAAAAATGAACCTAAAACTAAGTCTTATACCTTAAGCAAAAATTACCTCAAAATGTATAATGGACTTAAATGTAAAACATGAAGCTGTAAAACGTTTAGAAGAAAACATAAGAGAAAATCTTTGGGATCTAGGGCTAGGCAAAAAGTTCTTAGACTTGACACTAAAACACAATTCATAAAAGGAAAAAAATGATACATTAAGCATCATCAGAATTAAAACTTTTGCTCTGTAAGAGACCCTGATAAGAGGAAGAAAAGACAGATACAGACTGGGAGAAAAGATTTACAAACCACATATCTGATAAAGGACTAGTATCTAGAATATATAAAGACTTCTCAAACTCAACATTAAAAAAAACAAGCAATCCAGTTAGAAAATGGGCAATATTCATGAAGAGATATTTCACTGAAGAGATCTTATAGATGGCAAGTAAGCACATCAAAATATGTTCAATATTATTAGCCCTCAGGGAAATGTAAATTAAAACCACAGTGATATATCACTATATACCTATTTGGACTGGCTTAAAAAAATAGTGATAATACCAAATGCTAATGAGGACGCAGAAAACTGGATTACTCATATATTGCTGGTGGGAATGTGAAATGGTGCAGGCACTCTGGAAAAGAGTTCGGCATTTTCTCCTGAAACTAAACGTTCACTCTCTATACTCTTGAGCATTTATCCCGAGGAAATGAAAATTTATATTCACATAAAACCTGTGCATGAATGTTCATAGCAGATTTATTTGTAATAGCCCAAAACTGGAAGCAACACAGATGACCTATATTGGGTGAATGGTTAAAGAAACAGTAGTATATCCACACCATAGAGCACTACTCAGCAATGAGCTATTGATACATGTAACTAACTACTTGGGTGAACCTTCTGGGATATAGGCTATGAGAGAAAAAAGCCAGTCCCCAAAGATTACATACTGTATGATTCCATTTATTACAGCATTCTTAAAGTGACATAATAATATAAATAAAGAACAGATTTGTGGTTGTCAAGGGTTAAGGAAGTGTAAGGTGGGAGGGTAGTGGGTGTGGCTATGAAAGGGTGGTAGGGTAGTCCCTGTGGTGATGGAAATATTCTGTATTTTGAGTGTATCAAAGTCAATATTCTGCTTGTGCTATTGTACTGTAGACTTGCAAGATGTTACCACTGAGAGAAATTGGGTAAAGGGTACATGGACTCTCTCTGTATTTTTTTCTAACAACTTGCATGTGAATCTAGAATTATCTCAAAATAAGTTTAATTTAAAAGGGGGGACATGTGAACAAAAAGAATTGAGAAGATAACAATGTGATTGTAGAAGGCCAGAGGCTGATGTAGAAGAAAAAAAGGTGAAATCTAAACAGATTCTAGAAAGGGTCAGGAATTAGTGGCATTATAAACCTATGAAAGTAAGAGTGAAGGAATATAAAAGTATGTTGAAAAAACCATAAATAAGTATTAGATCCCCAGAGTCGTTGCCTAACCTGCATAGCCTGGGAACTGTCCCTCTTACCCTCCCTCCACTTCCCAGAAGGAAGGCTAGAGGGGGTGAAGCATATTATCGGAGTCACTGGGCATAGCTGAGGACAGAGCTGTGGCGATTAAAAACAGGGGGATTAAGTGAAAGTCTACATAATGGGGCTTCCACTCTTTCCCACACTTAGATCCCAGAACATTGTCAGCCAGGCATGAGACTGGAAGACACTTTTCTGGGGACTTTTATCAGCCCAAGAAAAGAGACCTAGAAATACCAACTAGGAAGCCAGTCACTCTAGTCCTGCGTGGTCCACTATGGTAGCCAGTAGCAACGTGTGGCTACTGGGCATTGAAACATGGTTTCCCTGACTTAAAATGGGCTGTAAATGTAAAAACACATTAAGAGTTCTGAGTTCTTCATTTATTTATTTTTCTAAGGAGTTTTATTGAGATGTAATTGACATACAATAAATTGCATATATTTAAAATGTACAATTTGATATATATTTTTCTTATTAGTAATATGTAATATTAGTAATATGGCAATCCCAATCTCCCAATTTATCCCACCCCAACTCCCCCCCTCCCCCCACTTTCCCCCCTTGGTGTCCATATGTTTGTTCTCTACATCTGTGTCTCTATTTCTGCCTTGCAAACCAGTTGATCTGTACCATTTTTCTAATTCTGCCTATATGCGTTAATATATGATATTTGTTTTTATCTTTCTGACTTACTTCACTCTGTGTGACAGTCACTAGGTCCATCCACATCTCTACAAATGTCCCAATTTCATTCCTTTTTATGGCTGAATAATATTCCATTGTATACATGTACCACATCTTCTTCATCCATTCATCTGTTGATGGACATTTGGATTACTTCCCTTGTAAATAGTGCTGCAATGAACATTGGGGTACATGTGTCCTTTTGATTATGGTTTTCTCAGGGTGTATGCCCATTAGTGTGATTGTTGGGTCATATGGTAGTTCAATTTTTAGTTTTTCAAGGAACCTCCATACTGTTCCCAGTTCACATTCCCACCAACAGTGCAAGACGGTTCCATTTTCTCCACACCCTCTCCAGCATTTATTATTTGTAGATTTTCTGATGATACCCATTCTAACCAGTGTGAGGTGATACCTTATTGTAGTTTTCATTTGCATTTCTCTAATAATTAGTGATGTTGAGCAGATTTTCATGTGCCTGTTGGCCATCTGTATGTCTTCTTTGGAGAAATGCCTATTTAGGTCTTCTGCCCCCCCCCCCCCCTTTTTTTTTAAGAACTTTTATTGAGATACAGTTCACATACAATAAACTGCATTACTTAGAGTGTACAATTTGGTATCCCAATCTCCCAATTTTTTGATTGGGCTCTTTGTTTTTTTTGATATTGAGCTGCATGAGGTGTTTATATATTTTAATCCTTTGTCTGTTGATTCATTTGCAAATATTTTCTCCCTTTCTGAGAGCTGTCTTTTCGTGTTGTTTATAGTTTCCTTTGCTGTGCAAAAGGTTTTAAGTTTAATTAGGTCTCATTTGTTTATTTTTGTTTTTATTTCCATTACTGTAGGAGATGGGTCAAAAAAGATCTTGCTGTGATTTATATCAAAGAGTGTTCTTCCTATGTTTTCCTCTAAGAGTTTCACAGTGTCTGGCCTTACATTTAGGCCTTTAATCCATTTTGAGTTTATTTTTGTATATGGTGTTAGGGAGTGTTCTAATTTCATTCTTTTACATGTAGCTGTCAAGTTTTCCCAACACCACTTATTGAAGAGGCTCTCTTTTCTCCATTGTATATCCTTGCCTCCTTTGCCATAGATTAGTTGACCGCAGTTTTTCTCTGGGCTTTCTATCCTGTTCCATTGATCTATATTTCTGTTTTTATGCCAATACCATATTGTCTTGATTACTGTAGGTTTGTAGTATAGTCTGAAGTCAGAGAGTCTGATTCCTCCAGCTCTGTTTTTTTTTTCCTCAAGGTTTCTTTGTCTGTTTGGGGTCTTTTATGTCTCCATACAAATTTTAGTATTTATGTTCTAGTTCCGTAAAAAATGCCACTGGTAATTTTATAAGGATTGCACTGAATCTGTAGATTGCTTTTGGTAGTATAGTCATTTTCACAATGTTGTTAATACTTCATTTATATGTAAATGTAAAATATCTTGTTAATTTTTATTACATGTTGAAATAATATTTTTATATACTAGGTTAAATAACATATATTAGTAAAAAGTTTTTTTGTAAGAGTAAGAGACTGAATTTCTCCCAGATTGAAAGCAGAAAAGCAACTTTTATGGAGGCTTGGTGGTTTTATAAGTAAAATGAAAGCAATATATTAACCTGAAGGGAGCAATCAGCCAGGAAACACAGAACAGAGAAAATCTTAGTCATATATATGTATACATATACGTGATATATGTGATGTATCACTCTCTAGCTAGTTCCTACTGCCAGAAGTAGGCAGGCCATCTGAATGTCCGTATGCATTGTTCTATTCTCCTGAATTTATCTTGAACTCTGGGTGAGCTTAACATAGATTTTGGGAAATAGCAGAGGTCCTTTGTGTATCCGTATGTGTCCAATATGCAACATGTATGATTTGTTGAGTGAGTCAGTCTGTCTGGATTGGAATCCCAGATCTGCTCTTTAGTAACTGTGATTCAGGTCAGATCACTGTCTTTGCCTCTGTTTCCCCATCTGTAAAGCAGAAATAAAAATAGTAGTATTCTTTGGGTCATTGAGACTGCATGATTTAATGTGTGAAAAAGGCTTAGTCCCTGACACACAGTAAGCATTGTGTTAATGTTAGCTATCATTATTATTACTGTGGGCTGGTAGCTCTAGTATTGTCTCTAATCCTTAGGACCGCCTGTAAAGTAAGTAGTGTTATCTGGGAATGCAAGTCTTAAGCTGCTCTCCTGGGTGACAAAGTCACTTCAAAACTTGAGCTTTTTCCATTATCCTATCTTGCCTCATAAATTTTAGCACCTTATTGCTGACAGAAACCTTTTAGATCATCTTAGGAAGTTATTGAACTTGCCTCAGAATGGAGTGTTAAAGGCTGAGTTCTGGGGTTGGACAGTCTTGTGTTCGAGTCCTGATCCCTCCACTGAAAGCAGCAGGGTGGACTTGGACAAGCTACTCAACTCCACGAGAGTCTCTCATGTTGTTTTAAGGATTATGTTAGATAATGTATTGAAAGCCCTTGGCATATTAAGTGCTGTGTGATTATTAATTTTTCATGATTATGATTTTTATTATCAATATGATCTAAGTCTCAGAGCTAGTTAGCTGTGGAGGTATAACTGAAACTCTGGTAGGTCTTTTATTCAGTGCTGTCTCTTCTCTACTTTGCTATCTAATTGGTTAGTTTTCATTCATCCTTTTAGAATCTACATTTATAAAGTCATAGCTGTTAGTGAAGATTTTATAAGAACACTTTCCAAGAGTTTTTTTGAACTACCAAGTCCAGAGATTTAGTATATAGCTTGGTGTCAAAGTAATTGGCTCTCTTAGTCTTGCATTATAAGAAGCTCCCTTTCAGAGTATAAGGTTGAGAACCATGAGAGGAATTCTCACATTTTGGTAATTGCTTTAAGGAATAACTTACCTTTTAAAAACATACGTTATTCAGCTGTAACTCCTTCCTTCCCTCACCTTGCTGTTTTGAGAATCTCATTATATATCTTCACAATCTTGTTTTCTGAGTTTCCCCTTTTAACTAGTTCCTCAGGTAACATCCCCTAATATTATCTTCTTTTCAGTTTATCAACTAGTTGGGGAAGTGATGTACTTGTTGGTACTGAAGAGTTTCTGAGGAATATAGAAATGATTCAATCTTAGGAGAATACAGAAATGATTTAATCTTAGATGAATACAGAAATGATTTAATTTTCTACCTGTCAAAGAATTGAAGCATCATGAAACTTGTCTTAGCCAGCTACTTGAAGCAAGATGTACACTACTTACTGCTATTATATCACGTCAACAGACAGTTCGTGATCAGAGATTAATTCAGAAAGTCTCATTAATATGTTGAGCTAACAACAGGGATGAGATGTTTTAACATCTTCTTGAATGCAACATGTTTGTCTTTTTGTGTGAATGGGATGGATTTAGCTTTAAAAAAGACTAAACTCCACAGTGCTCTGATATTGATAAAGTGACTAAACTTCTTTTAAATTTATTCCTCCTCCTCTTGGTAGTTAACCAGATAGATGATAGTTTAGTTTTCCCAATGGGGAATTTTAAAGCAAAAGGACTAACAGTTTTTTTCCCAACATAAGTGAGAGAACATCAGGAAATAGAATTACAAATATATTTCCGTTTTGTCATAAAGAACCGTAACATTTTCCCCTGTTATTTAGACATCAGTTTAAACTATGACATTTCTCTTGTTTTGACTAGCACTAGAGAGAAATGTTCTATTACAAGGACCTCATTGCCTGAAATAAATCTCTAAGGATACTTTAAATTCTCTTACCATTCTCTTCTTGTGGTCTCCATGGTTCTTCTGTTTGGTAATTGAGCTGCTTTACAGTGACAATCACGCTAAACTTTTCAGCTTTCAAAGTGGAGATTAGAGAGAAGTAAGCAAGTTTCACTCCCTCCCATCCCCCATAATGGAACACAAGTTGAGCCAGGAAGGTTTTGTATTCATCATTGATCCATTCTTCAATGCAAAGTTATTAAGTGCTTTCCATTCAGCATCTGTGTAAGGTGCTGTGAAAACTGCAAAAGGCACTTTGGACAATTCCCAGACCTCAAGAACCTCCCCTTACGTTCCTCTTTTACTTTCCCTTCCTTCCCCTCTTTCCCCAACTTCCCAAAGAATTTGATGCTGTTTACTAAATTAAAGGTCGTGTGCAAATAATAAAACAACCATAAGACAGAAATGTTACCATCTTTACTCGTATCAGTTGGTAAGCCCACGGAATGAGAGAACTAAATTTGGTTGTGGGTTTTCTGGTCCCTAAGGCAGAAAGGGAATTACTAGCTTATGTAGCCTTCTTTGTCTGACCAGAGAAAGCATTACAGTTTTTCCAGGCTGGTAGAATCTCTTTGGGATCCAAACCGAAGGTGGAATTTACTGGTTTACAAAGCGAACATTGACTTTAGTGCAGTTTTCAGATAGGAATAAATATTGGGAGGAAAGACTGAGGGCACAGACTCATATCTGTCTTGCTTTCTGTTATGTCCCAGGGCTCAGCATGGTGCCTGATGCATAGTAGGTATTGGGTATATAGTTGTTCAATTAAAATGGACCATTCAGTGGACAATTTTTGCACGGACTTTCAGTAACAATGAAGACACGACATACTCTGCCTTTGAATGTTGTATTCTCTTTCCCCAGAAGGCCATCCTTCTACCCCTAGTTTACCTCCTTCTCATCCTTCAGGTCTCAGATTAAACCCAACTTCCTTTGTTTTAGTATCTCTTAAAAGGATCTGCTTCTTTGCTCTAGAGCTCTTCCCTCAGCTGGAAAATATACACTCTCTGTGGGAGTCTTTGACTAGTGTCTGTCTTCTCTGATAGGTTCCAAAGGCATAGATCACATTTGACTTGGATCAGCAGAGTACCCCAGCCCCTATCATAGTGCTTGGCACTTGTTCGATACCCAGTAAATACTTTGTTAAGTGAATGAAATTCATTAATTACCAAACAATTTTGCGAGTTGTGCTTTTAATGAACTTTGAATGAAAATGAGAATAATGGATGAAAATGGGGATACTGTTAAACATAATAATAATGACGCCCATGATGATTTTTGAAAAAAACGTGATGGTAACTACTTCTATTGAATTCTGACCATGTTCCAGGCGCTTTACATAAAAAGTGCTCCCTATAACTCTATGAGGAAGGCAAAGTTATTATCCCCGTTTTACCAATGAGGAAAATGAGCATAAAAGAGATTGATGACTCCGATAAAGTCATGCACTTAATTGGTTGGTAGAGCCCAGGATTCAAATACACATTCTTAACCACCATGCAAAAAATCCTTCTCCCTATGCTATTTTGCTAAAGCGTCCTCAGGTTTATGATCTGGAGGAACAAATTGATAGTGTCCTCATGTGTCCTGAATAGTGCGATAAGTTACCTTGTGACAACCCCAAAACAACAACATTTCATTGTGAGGCCTCAGCCGTGTTTCTAGCCAGGACCACAGGATTCTTTATTTTCATCTTCAGGGCGTTGGAGCAGGATGTTTTTTTCACCCATCCTCTTTGGTGCACAGCCCCCTTGCTGAATGTCCTTTGCTGCAGTTCCATGTATGAGTTATCACATATTTCATTTGTTCATTTGAAAATCCAGTGTCGATTGCAGTGCAGAGCAGCCACATTATTATAAGTATTCAGACGAATTAAATGATCCCATGTAGTAGCTCTGAAAAGTCTAATATCCATGTGCGGAATCATGTTTATCATTACCCAAATTCAAAGGCACAAAATAGCACATTTACATTGGTAACGTATTCAAAACATTCCCTTTCTACCTTGTTTGTTTGTTTTATTGTTAGAAACCAACCCAAATCCCATCTGTAGGATGACACACACAAAAGGGTGATATTTAAATATTAGGGCGCCTGATGGGGCGAAGCAATTGAGGCATATCCAGCATTGAACTGGTGCCTTCTGCCTCCTGGCTGCATTACATGAAGATATAGGGATTGCCAGATTTTCCTTTAAGGGTTTGGCTAACCGCTTCTTCAAGGTCTCTCAAGGAAGTATACATATAAGGCATTTTTAAACACAGTATTGGCCCAGGAGGAAGGAAGCATTGGGTCTTTCGGGGCTTTTACTTCATGATTACTGAACTTTCCTGCAAGCTTTTTTCCTCCACAGATTCTCTCTCCAGGAAGAGAAGGAACATTCTTTACAATCCTAGCCTCTTTAAAGAATGACCTCTTCGCCTCAAAGAGGGCCTTTTGGTATTACTGGTAAAGATGAATTATCTTAAAGCTAACTTTTATTTTAAAGCAAAAATTCTCTTTTGGAGGGGGAAGAATCTAATCTCAAGCCCTAGAAATATAAGGTTAATGGCAAACTTGCTTCAAGGAGAGAAATATAAAAAGCAAAATTGCTAAGTCGGCTGAAGAACTAATCAAGCATATTGTTCCCTTGATTCTATAAAATTACAATGACCCTTTTAGACAGGTTGAAAAGATGTCCGTGGTGTGCTCTCAGTTTACTTTGTCTGTAAATGCGTGTTGCCTCTTCCCTGTGGTTCCAGAGGCGCTGGTATGTGTTGAAGAGGTTCTCCTGGCTGAGGGCTGAGTGTCTTTCCAAATGACAGATGGTTCCCTCTGCTGGCTGAACTTCAATTCAGTCCTCCGAGCTGAGCCAACTTGGGAGGAATCACTATCCTTCTCACTGGTTATGAAAACATAGTTTTGAGATTCATCCTTAAAGAAACCAACCATCTGTGGCCAGTTTAAGTGCATACCGGAACTGGTGATGGACTTCCTTCCTCCCTCCCTTCCTTCCTTCCACCTTTCCTCCCTCCATCCCTTCCTCCCTTCCTCCCTCCCTCCGACCTTCCTTCCTGCCTCCCTCCCTCCCTTTTTCCTTACTTCCTTTATTTTGAGAAGAATTTAAAGATACAGACAAGCACAAAAGGTAGTACTATAAGCATCTGTATTTCTACTATCTAAAAAGGAGCATCTGTTTATATTTAGTCAGCTTTACTTCTAGTTTGTGTGTTTGTTTCTTTTTAAAGAAATTACTGATGAAACCAAATTACCTTTTAACTACCATAGCCTGTTTTCCTTCCACCCTTCGCTCTCTCAGCTGCCTGTACCTCTTGCTGAAAATTCCCTACTGTAAATTTAGGATGTATTTAACTAGTCTATTGTTTATATTTTTATGCACACATATATATACCAACAACCAATATATACTATTTTGTTTAAATATTTTATGTTTAAATCTTTCCTTTTGGTTGCTTTTTTAACATAACATTACTTATGAAACTTACCTGTATTGATGCCTATAAAATCAATTGATTTCTTTTAACAGCTGCATAATATTCCATCCTATAAATATAGCACATTTCATTTACCTGTTCCCTTTCCAGTGCAACTTTTAGGTCATTTTCAAGTTTTGCTATACAAAAACAAAAGCAAACAAACAAGACACTGCAATAATCTTTTTAGTAGATTGTGTCCATTTTGCTTCAGCCCAGTATACCCTGTAAGAAGAATCAGTACGCCAAAGGATATATGTAGTATTAGTTTTGATAAATATAACAAAATTGCTCACTAGAATGATATACCAATCCATGATTTGGCCAGAAGTAAACTAGAGTATTATGCAATATTTTCCCCCCACATATTGGACAGCACTGGATTTTGTCTTTCTTTTCCATGTTTACTACTCTAATAAAAGAAAAATGGAATTCCGTTATTTTAATATGCATTTTCCTCTAGTGAGTCTGAGCTTCTTTTTTTATGTTCATTGTCCATTGAAATTGCTTCTTTGAACCACCATTTTTTTTCCTATATGTTTGTTCATCTTTTTTCTTGATCTTAGGAGTTCCTTATACATTCTGGTTACTTATTCTCTGTCTGTTACATATGTTGCCACTCTCATTGTCTGGTCTGACATTTGAGAAGATAATTGCTTCTGATGATTGGTTCATTAAATTCTTATGGTTCCTAATTTAATTCTATATTTTATCAAGAAGTCAGGCATATCTCTCTCCCTTCAGTCCATTGCAGATCCTTTTGGATCCTCTTTCAAAAAAGGCAGCAGATGACTGCCCTCTTCTCCCTATACTCCGTGCTATCTGACCAGCACCTTTATTCACCAAAATTCCTGCAGGGCCCTTCTACATGGCTGTGCCTTTTCAGTGTATTCTCAAAAAGCCAGAAAGATCTTATCAAACGTAAGTCAGATTCATTCCAGCTCTGCTCAGCACTGTCTGCTGGCCTCCCACCTTGTACAAGTAACGACCCAAGTTCTTATAATGGCCCCAAGGTCCAGCACCCTCCAGCTCCCTGACCTGGCTCTGACTCTGTCTCTCTTGCTTCACTCTCCCCTCCCTGCTCCAGCCACACTGGCCTCCGTGCTGTCCTTCTAACTCACCAAGCATTCTCTTGCCTTAGACTGTGTATTTTCTGTTCCCTCTGCCTGGAACTTTCTTCATCTAGAGCGATCTTCATGGCTGTCTTCTCATTGAGGTTTTTTTCTGAGATGTTATCCTCTCGGTGAGATCTTTCCTGATCTCTTTGCTTAAAAATGCAGCTATTCCTCCGTACTCACTGTATGAGTTTCCTAGGGCTGCTGTATGTAACAAAGTACCACAAACTCGGTGGCTTAAAACAACAGAAATTTATCTTCTCACTGTTATGAAGGCTGCAGTCTGAAAATGAAGTGTTGCCAGGGACAAGTTCCTTTTGAAACTTGCAAGGGAATCCTTCTTCCTAACTTCCAGTGCATTGCTGGCAATCTTTGGCAATGCCTGGCGTTCCCTGGCTTGCAGCTGCATCACTCCAGTCCGTGCCGTGGTCATCACATGACATTCTCCCTTTGGGACTCTGTTTTCACACAACTGTCTTCTCATGAAGGCACTAGTCATGTTGGAGGAGGGGCCAACCCTACTCCAGTATGACTTCATCTTAACTAGTTACATCTGTAGTGATCTTATTTCCAAATAAAGCCACAGTCTGTGGTGCCAGGGGTTAGGACTTCAACATGTTTTTCTTTTTTGAGGAGGGGGAGCCATACTTTAACTCATTACACTCATCATCTCCTTTCCTACTCTGCATTTCTCCAGAGCGTGTAGCACTGTTTAACCAACCACATATTTTATATACCTGTTTGGTTTATTGTCTGTCTCCCCCGCCAGAATGCAGGCATTGTAAGGCAGGACTTAGGGCTGTTAGGTTCACAGCTGGAGAAGAGTGCCTGACACCTTGGTTGGAACTCAAATACTTGTTGAAAAGTGATTACCTGTGTTCAGTTACCGCACTGAGCAGATCATGTAGCATGATACAGACCAACACGGTAAGATAAAGAAAGCAATAATTACCTTTAAACAAAATCCTAGGAAAGGTATGTGTTCATAATTACGTTACTTTTATTTCAAAGAATGTTCTAAGAAGGAGAAGCAGAAGTAGAGGTTAAAGCAGAGAGGAGCTGACCAGCTGGAGGATTAGTACATTGTCACTGAGTAATTTATGGGCAGTGGGGTCTCCTCTCTGTCTTCCCCATCATTTCTCTCCTTTGGCGTTGTCCCTGCATTGGGCATGGGGCTCTCACTTTTCCCGAGCACCTAACATCTGCCAGGAAATTGCCCTTGGTGTTTTATCCTCATTTAAAAAAAAATTCTCTCTTGATAAATATACTCTTCATATATTATTATGCCCATTTGACAGAGTGAAAAGTGAAGCTCAGTGAAGTCCAGCAACTGTATAAGACACAGAAATGGTAAATGCATTACTAGAATTCAATCTCAGTTCAGTAGGACCCCAAACCCTTGTTCCTTCCATTGTCAGGTTCCTTCAGATTCTCATGGACACCAGGGTTTCAAAGGAAAGGAAGTAAACTAACCCACAAAATCCCTTTCAGACGGATGCTTTGATATGACCACCACAAAACCAGAGAAGTACTGCTCCTACCGGACTTGTGGGTTGGCCTCATCTTTCTGCAAAATGGAAAACCCCAGTACCAGGACTGGCTGACTCTGAGAAGGGTCAAATAATAACAAAGCCAGAACAGCCCAGGACTAGGAATGAGAAGATGGAATGTCAAAGCACCGTTCTGCCTCTTACTTTATGTGATCTTGTAGGAGTCACTTAAGCCACTCTTGAGTTGTGATCTCTCTTGTGCAGAGTAATGACAGTCCTTAGAAATTGCACATGTGCCTTTATTCTACCCTTTCAACAGTACCAGTGCCATCATGCTAGCTCAGTATTCACGGTGAATGTCCCTCATGAAGGTGTACCTATAAGCCATCTGGATCACTGTGGAAATGATCATCTGAATTTCTCGTTTATGGTGTAGGTATCCCAGGACTACCTGCCTGCCAAGACCCTCTGTAAAAGCTTCGTGCACCCTGCTGTTGAGCGCTCCAAGGAGGTAACGGTATTCAGAGAGGTAGAGTCTACTTAATTTAAAATTTTTTCATAGAGTTATGTATTACTGACCTACTATGGGTATCCTTATAATAGAAGTAAGATTTCTATGTACATATAAAATAGAACTCTTAAGATGGTAACATTTCAGGGCTCCATTTCCTTGGAGAATTTACCCTCTCCTGACTGCTATTTGTAGCTGCCATTTAAAACTTTGGGTATAAATATTGTGTCAGTTAAATAAAGGAGTGATGACTTCACTTTTTGAAGAAAGCATTACTTTCCCTTTCATGAAATGTAGCTTAACCGTTACCTGATCGACATGCTGTTATATTATCCTCCCCCCCAGCAGACAGTTACACATATTTAATAATTTTTATGTATAAAAAGATTAGGCAGTTACAAAGTCAGGTTGTTATGCCTTGCATGGTTTTGAGAATGATCATGGAGATGAAATGACATCAGCGGCAGCGAGAGGACACACTGATATGAGCCGTACCTCCTAAAATGGCACGGGATTGTTCTTGGGCAGAGGAAGTCCTCGCAGCATTTGCTGGGGCAGTGAAGAATAAATCATATAAAAAACCTCGAGGACAGGGCAAAATAATTACTCATTTTTGTGTGTCTTTGGGTGGTTTCACTGGATAAGTTTAATATGCATTTAAAAAAATAGCAGGAAAGGAAGGGAAATGTGCTCATGTGGCAATGCTTCCCCAGCATGATGTCAGTGGACCGTGTTCATGTAATCCCCCGCTAGAACTCACGTGTGTATACCCCTCTCCTTCTCTCTCACTCCTTCTCATCTTTACTCCCCTCACAGTGTCTCCCATGCTGCGGTCTCAGCAGACAATTTAGCATGTGTAATGAATATAAATATTGAATAGCCCCATGTGTCAGAACACAAACATTTAGTAGGCTTTCAGTCAAGACCCAGTCTCCTGTTTCCACTTTACATTATCTGCCTTCTATTCTCTCTCATTCCACAGTTGCTTGAAGCTCATGGATTTATGCAACGTTTACAGAGTTGGGCAAGACTGCCCCTCAAATTTGTAGCACTGTGACACATTGCTGTATTTTCTAGAAATACTCACCAAATGCAGATTATGGAGGGATGAGTCAGGCATCTTCACTTCTTAATGTGCCTGGTTTCTTTCTGGTGAATCACCTTCCTGTCTAGAGAGTTTTTCTGGAAAATGCAGGAGGTTTGAGGACAGTAAATGAAATGAGCTGAATTGGAACCCTGGTGTTATGTGTTTCTTTTCTATGAGTTTTTGTGTGGAATTGTTTGATGCTTGTGTTATGGTTCTGGTTAGTGTTTTTGAGCCCTGAAGCAAAGCTCTTTTTAACATGAAAGCTGTCAATATGAAATATATATATATCTGAAAGAGGGGCATTTTGATATTAATAATTAGCAGAAGGAGGAATTGTAGACTATAACTTTGTTTCAGGATCTCCACTTATTTCCTTTGCTTAGAAAGACTTCTCTTTTCTTTCCTCGTAGTAAAAGGCATGTGCTTCATAATTCCAAAGACACACCCTTTGATGTTTATTTTCTTTTTTTTTTTAATTTTTATTTTTTTTTAAATTTTTTTGGGGTACACAAGGTTCAATCATCTGTTTTTATACACGTATCCCTGTATTCCCTCCCTTCCTTGACTCCCCCCCTCGAGTCCCCCCCACCCTCCCCGCCCCAGTCCTCTAAGGCATCTTCCATCCTCCAGTTGGACTCCCTTTGCTATACAACAACTTCCCACTGACTATTTTACAGTTGGTAGTATATATATGTCTGTGCTACTCTCTCACTTCGTCTCAGTTTCCCCTTCACCCCCCGCCCCCTCCCGTACCTTGAGTTCTCCAGTCCATTCTCTGTATCTGCATCCTTGTTCTTGTCACTGAGTTCATCAGTACCATTTTTAGATTCCGTATATGTGAGTAAGCATACAATATTTGTCTTTCTCTTTCTGACTTACTTCACTCTGTATGACAGATTGTAGTTCTATCCACCTCATTACATATAGCTCCATCTCATCCCTTTTTATAGCTGAGTAATATTCCATTGTATATATATGCCACATCTTCTTTATCCATTCATTTGTTGATGGGCATTTCGGTTGCTTCCATGTCCTGGCTATTGTAAAGAGTGCTGCAATAAACATGATGGTACAAGTTTCTTTTGGGATTATGGTTTTCTTTGGGTATATGCCCAGTAGTGGGATGACTGGATCATATGGTAGTTCTATTTGTAGTTTTTTAAGGAACCTCCAAATTGTTTTCCATAGTGGCTGTACCAACTTACAGTCCCACCAACAGTGCAGGAGAGTTCCCTTTTCTCCACACCCTCTCCAACATTTGTGGTTTCCAGACTTTGTGATGATGGCCATTCTGATTGGTGTGAGGTGATACCTCATTGTGGCTTTAACTTGCATTTCTCTGATGATTAGTGATGTTGAGCATCTTTTCATGTGTTTGTTGGCCATCTGTATGTCTTCTTTGGAGAAATGTCTATTTAGGTCTTCTGCCCATTTGTGGATTGGGCTATTTGCTTTTTTGGTATGAAGCTGCATGAGCTGCTTGTATATTTTGGAGGTTAATCCTTTGTCCATTGTTTCATAGGCAATTATTTTTTCCCATTCTGAGGGTTGCCTTTTAGTCTTGTTTATGGTTTCTTTCACTGTGCAAAAGCTTTTAAGTTTCATGAGGTCCCATTCGTTTATTCTTGATTTTATGTCCATGATTCTAGGAGGTGGGTCAAAAAAGATGTTGCTTTGATGTATGTCATAGAGTGTTCTGCCTATGTTTTCCTCTAGGAGTTTTATAGTGTCTGGCCTTACATGTAGGTCTTTCATCCATTTGGAGTTTATTTTTGTGTATGGTGTTAGGAAGTGTTCTAATTTCATTCTTTTACATGTTGCTGTCCAATTTTCCCAGCACCACTTACTGAAGAGGCTGTCTTTTTTCCGTTGTATAGTCGTGCCTCCTTTGTCAAAGATAAGGTGCCCATATGTGTTTGGGCTTACTTCTGAGTTCTCTATTCTATTCCATTGATCTTCCTTTCTATTTTTGTGCCAGTACCATACTGTCTTGATCACTATGGCCTTGTAGTATAGTTTGAAGTCAGGAAGCCTGATTCCACCAAGTCCATTTTTCCTTCTCAAGATTGCTTTGGCTATTCGGGGTCTTTTGTGTTTCCATACAAATCGTAAGATTTCTTGCTCTAGTTCTGTGAAAAATGCCATTGGTAATTTGATCGGGATTGCATTGAATCTGTAAATTGCTTTGGGTAGTACAGACATTTTCACGATGTTGATTCTTCCAATCCAGGAACATGGTATGTCCCTCCATCTGTTTGTGTCGTCTTTGATTTCTTTCATCAATGTCTTAAAGTTTCCTGCATACAGGTTTTTTGCCTCCTGAGGCAGGTTTATTCCTAGGTATTTTATTCTTTTTGTTGCAATGGTGAATGGGAGAGTTTCCTTAATTTCTCTTTCTGCTCTTCCGTTGTTCGTGTATAGGAATGCAAGGGATTTCTGTGTGTTCATTTTGTATCCTGCCACTTTACTAAACTCATCAATGAGTGCTAGCAGTTTTCTGGTAGAGTCTTTAGGGTTTTCTATATATAATATCATGTCATCTGCAAAGAGTGACAATTTGACTTCTTCTTTTCCAATTTGGATTCCTTTGATTTCTTTTTCTTCTCTGATTGCTGTGGCTAAAACTTCCAAAACTATGTTGAATAATAGTGGTGAGAGTGGACACCCTTGTCTTGTTCCTGTTCTTAGAGGGAATTCTTCCAGTATTTCCCCATTGAGAACGATGTTGGCTTTTGGTTTGTCATATATGGCTTTTATTATGTTGAGGTAATTTCCTTCTATGCCCATTTTCTGGAGAGCTTTTATCATAAATGGATGTTGAACTTTGTCAAAAGCTTTTTCTGCATCTATTGAAATGATCATATGGTTTTTATCCTTCAATTTGTTGATTTGATGTATCACGTTAATTGATTTGCGTATATTGAAGAATCCTTGCATCCCAGGGATAAACCCCACTTGATCATGGTGTATGATTTTTTAAATGTGCTGTTGGAGTCTGTTAGCTAGTATTTTGTTGAAGATTTTTGCATCTATATTCATCAGTGATATTGGTCTGTAGTTTTCTTTTTTTGTGACATCTTTGCCTGGTTTTGGTATCAGGGTGATGGTAGCCTCGTAGAATGAGTTTGGGAGTGCTGCGCCTTCTGCAACATTTTGGAAGAGTTTGAGAAGGATAGGTGTTAACTCTTCTCGAAATGTTTGATAGAATTCGCCCGTGAACCCGTCTGGTCCTGGGCTTTTGTGTTTTGGGAGATTTTTAATCACTGCCTCAATTTCCGTACTTGTGATTGGTCTGTTCATGGTTTCTATTTCTTCCTGGTTCAGTCTTGGAAGATTGTATTTTTCTAAGAATGTATCCATTTCTTCCAGGTTATCCAATTGATTGGCATCTAGTTGCTTGTAGTAGTCTCTCATGATGTTTTGTATTTCTGAGGTGTCCGTTGTGACTTCTCCTTTTTCATTTCTAATTCTGTTGATTTGCATCTTCTCCCTTTTTTTCTTGATGAGTCTGGCTAATGGTTTATCAATTTTGTTAATCTTCTCAAAGAACCAGCTTTTAGTTTTATTTATTTTTCTTATGGTTTCTTTCCTTTCTTGATGTTTATTTTCTTTAAAAAGACTGAATCAGATTTCTGCTACTTGCTGTGTGATCTCAGTTAACTCATTTAACCTCTCTGAGCTCTGGTATCTGCCTCCATAATATGAGACTAATTATAGGAACTACTTCATAGAATGGTTATGAAGGGTTAAATGACCATTTTTATAAAATGATTAGCAAGATACCTGGTGTACAGAAGCTCTCAAGAAGTGGTAAGGACTATTATCAGAAGGAAATGTGCACTTAACAATTCTGTATTAGTGCTTAAGGACATTATTTTCAATATTCTGTTTCTCTTAGGATATTACCTAGTGCAGTTTTCAATGAGGCAAGATATAGAGATATCTGAGACCAAAAAACTAAGGTAAAATAAATAATGTGGCAAAGTACCATGTAGATAATCTTTGGTAGTCATGATACTGTACAAGCCTCATTGCTTTGAGATTACATGCTGCCAGTGTAAGAGCCAGATCTGATTGATGTTTTATCATTTCATCATTTAACTTTATGCTGTACTTTCATTCCAAATCTTCTCATGTACTTGGCAGGATGATCAAGGAAGCTCTGAGTGTGACTTATGTTTCTACTTAAAACCAAAACCAAATATCACTAGGTGAGGTAATGAATGGAGGTTAAGTATTTTGAGGAGAGGAACTGGGAAATGCAATGGAATATTTCCTAAATGTTTTTACTTGTTTCTGCTTCTAGTATGGCTAAGTAAGCTCTACTGAACCTGGCATTTTCACAGATTGCAACTATAAAGTATGGGGGGAAAATTACCTGAAAGCCCTGGAGAGTGAAAATAAGCAGGTAGATTCTGAAAAGGAACTGAGATTCAAAACTTGGAAGCAGGGTCCAGTGCAGAGTGAGTTTCCCATTTTACAGCTTTTCAACTGAGGGCATATTAAGGTTGATGTCATTTGGGGTGACTAACTCCAGTAGAAAAACCACAGTCTTTTTGGTTTGAAAATGCAAAGAACAGGGTTCAGGGCAACCACAGCCACTGGAAAATGAAGCTAGAATTCTGGAAAGGAGAGAGGCAGACAGGGGAGGCTCCCAAATCAATGTGTAAATACCACCCAAAGTTCTGACTGACCCCTGAATCACGGACATGTTTAGATATAAACTAGCACGGCTAAGATGAAAGAACTGAACTGAGATTTGAGCTGCCACCACCTAAGAAATAGTTTTCAATTTGTGTATAACCAAATAAATTGCCTGCTAAAACAAATAAATTAATGCTCTTCAAAGAATTCTAACAGATTTTAGGCTTTACTCCATAATATTCACATTCACATATTCACATGATACAACCCCAAATTATATAACATATGAAGAACCAAGAAAATGTGACCCCTCCTGAAGAGAAAAGTCATTCATCTGAGACCAATTCCAAGATGACCCAAAGGTGGGAATTAGCAAAGATTTTAAAGCAGCTATGATAACCATACTCAATGAGGACAGAAAGATACACTCATAATGAGTAAAAACATAGTAAATAGAAAGTACAAAAAAGAACCAAATGGAAATTCCAGAACTAAAAAATACAATATTTAAAATAAAAATTCACTGAGTGGGCTTACATCCATCGGAAGTAACAGAAGAAGGTGTCAGTGAACCTAAAGATAGAGCAGTAGAAACTTTCTTTCTGAAGAACAGAAAGAAAAAAAGGTTTAAAAAACTGAGCAGAAAAAAATGAACAAAGCCTGTGTGGCCTGTGTGACATAAGTAAAAATGTCTAACATACAAGTAATGAAGGCTCAGAAGAAGAGAAGAAAGAATGGGACAGAAAAATATTTGAAGAAATAATGGCCAAAATTTTTAAAATTTGACGAAACACATACATTTACAGATCAAGAAACTCAGTAAACCTCAAACAGGACAAATTTGAAGAAAACTAAGCCTATGCATATCATATTCAAACTGCTGGACACCAACAATAAAGAGAAAATGTTGATGATAGCCAGAGAACAATGGCAGGTTACCTTCCAGGAAACAGTGCTTTAAATTAGCACTACAGAAACTACAGAGTCTAGAAAAACTAAAATGATATGTTTGAAGTACAGAGAGGAAAAAAAACCCTGTTGACCTAGAAATATATGTATAGTGAAAATATCCTTTGAGGATAAAGGCAAATTAAAGACATTTTTGGATAAAAGTAAACTAGGAGAATTTATTGCCATCACAAGAAATGCTAAAGGAAGTTATTCAGGCTGAAGTGAGATAACACCAGATGGAATCTTAAATCTTCAAGAAGAAATAAAGAATGTCAGAGATTGTAAATATAAAAGAGTATTTTTTTATCTCGGTATCTTTAAAATACATGGAACTTTTTAAAGCCAAATCATAACACTGCCTTGTGGTGCTTATAATGTGCTGTGTGTAGATGTCATATATAAGACAAGTATAGCATAAATAACGAGGGGGATGCATAGTAAATGGACTTATACAGCTGCATGGTTTTCAGTTTTATATGAGGTGGAATGAAATGAACTCTGAGTAGACTGTGAAAGGTCAAGAATGTATATTTTAATGCTTAGAATAATCACAAAAAATCCAATAGATAAATTAAAGTAGAATCCTAAACACTTTTAGAACGATTCCAAAAGAATGCAGGAAAGAATGAACAGAGAATGAGAAACAGAGGGGGCAAACAGAAACCAAACAATGAAATTGTAGCTCCAAATGCAACCATATCATGTTAATCATATTTAATTATATTGAATGTTAATAGACTACTTTAATTAAAAATTAGAGTTTATCAGGATGGATTAAAAAAACAAGAACAACTATTTTCTGTTAAGAGCTAAACTTTAAATATAAAGGTACAGTTATATTTAAAGTAAATTGATGGGGCTTCCTAGGTGGTGCAGTGGTTAAGAATCCACCTGCCAATGCAGGAGACACGGGTTAGATCCCTGCACCAGGAAGATCCCACATGCTGTGGAGCAACTGAGCCTGTGTGCCACAGCTATTGAGCCCATGTGCTGCAACTATTGAAGCCCACGCGCCTAGAGCCCACGCTCCACAACAAGAGAAGCCGCAGCAGTGAGGAGCCCACGCACCACAATGAAGAGTAGCCCCCGCTTGCCACAACTAGAGACAGCCCGTATGCAGCAATGAAGACCCAGCATAGCCAATAAATAGATAAATAAATTTATAAAAAAAAATAAATTGATGGAAAAAGATACACCATGGAAATAGCATAAGAAGTCTAGAGTAGCTATATTAATATTAGAGAAATTAAACTTTAAGACAAAAGGATTACCAGAGTTAATGAGTGTTTGATAATAATAAATAGGTCATTACATTAAGATAAGAATTTTAAATGAGTGTATATACCTGATAAAATTCCATTGAGATTAAGTATTTTTTTAATCTTTATTGGAGTGTAATTGTTTTACAGTATTGTGTCAGTTTCTGCTGTACAACAAAGTGAATCACCCACATGTATACACATATCCCCATACCCCTCCCTCTTGAGCCTCCCTCCCAACCTCCCTATCCCACCCCTTTAGGTCTTCACAAGGCATCAAGCTGATCTCCCTGTGCTCTGTAGTAGCTTCCCACTAGCCATCTATTTTACATTTGATAGTGTGTATATGTCAATGCTACTCTCTCACTGTGTCCCAACTTCCCCTCCCCCTGGTGTCCTCAAGTCCATTCTCTACGTCTGCATCTCTATTCCTACCCTGCCACTAGGTTCATCAGTACCATTTTTATAGATTCCGTATATATGTATTAGCATATGGTATTTGTTTTTCTCTTTCTGGCTTACTTTACTCTGTATGACAGACTCTAGGTCCATCCACCTCACTACAAATAGCTCAATGTCATTCCTTTTTATAGCTGAGTAATATTCCATTGTATATATGTGCCACATCTTCTTTAGCCATTCATCTGTCGATGGACATTTAGGTTGCTTCCATGTCCTGGCTATTGTAAATAATGCTGCAGTGAACATTGTGTTACATGTATCTTTTTGAATTATGGTTTTCTCTGGGTATATGCCCAGTAGTAGGATTGCTGGGTCATATGGTAGTTCTTTTTTAGTTTTTTAAGGAAACTCCATACTATTTTCCATAGTGGCTGTATCAATTTACATTCCCACCAACAGTGCAGGAGGGTTCCCTTTTCTCCATACCCTCTCCAGCATTTATTGTTTCTGGATTTTTTGATGATTGCCATTCTGACTGGTGTGAGGTGATACCTCATAGTAGTTTTGAGTTGCATTTCTCTAATGATTAGTGATGTTGAGCATCTTTTCATATGTCTGTTGGCCATCTGTATCTTCTTTGGAGAAATGTCCATTTAGGTCTTCTGTCCATTCTTGGATTGTGTTGTGTTTTTTTGATATTGAGCTGCTTGTGTATTTTGGAGATCAATCCTTTGTCAGTTGCTTCATTTACAAATATTTTCTCCCATTCTGAGGGTTGTCTTTTTGTCTTGTTTATGGTCTCCTTTGCTGTGCAAAAGCTTTTAAGCTTCATTAGGTCTCATTTGTTTATTTTTGTTTTTATTTCCATTATTCTGGGAGGTGGGTCAAGAAGGATCTTGCTATGATTTATGTCATAGAGTGTTCTGTGTATATTTTCCTCTAAGAGTTTTATAGTGTCCTGTCTCATGTTTAGGTCTTTAATCCATTTTGAGTTTATTTTTGTGTATGGTGTTAGGTAGTGTCCTGGTTTCACTTGTTTACATGTAGCTGTACAGTTTTCCCAGCACCACTTATTGAAGAGGCTGTCTTTTCTCCATTGTATGTTCTTGCCTCCTTTGTCATATGTTAGGTGACCATATTGTATGGGTTTATCTCTGGGCTTTCTATCCTATACTATGGATCTATATTTCTGTTTTTGTGCCAGTACCATACTGTCTTGATTACTGTAGCTTTGTAGTGTAGTCTGAAATCGGGGAGCCTGATTCCTCTGGCTCCATTTTTCTTTCTCAGGATTGCTTTGGTTATTCGGGGTCTTTTGTGTTTCCACACAAATTGTAAAATTTTTTGTTCTAATTCTATGAAGAATGCCATTGTTAATTTGATAGGGATTGAATTGAATCTGTAGTTACTTTGGGTAGTATAGTCATTTTCACAATATTGATTCTTCCAATCCAAGAACATGGTATATTTCTCTATCTGTTCATGTCATCTTTGATTTCTTTCATCAGTATTTTATAGTTTTCTGAATACAAGTCTTTTATATTCTTAGGTAGGTTTATGCCTAGGTATTTTACTATTTTTGTTGTGATGGTAAAGGGGATTGGTTCCTTATTTTCTCTTTCTGATTTTTCATTGTTAGACAATGAGATTAAATATTTTCGAGTCTAGAATTTTTTGAGGATTATCTCAATTTGAGTCAAGAGACACAGGTGGCTCATCACTTTAGGCTTACAACCATTTCATAAAATTGTGGAATCAACGTTCAACACAAGTGAACAAAAAAGCATAGCTGGAAAATGTAAATATCTCTATGTCTATAAACATATATGAGGGTCCCTAGCCTGGAATTAAGTGGCACGAATCCAAGTTATTACTAGTGCCATTATTAGCCAGCTAAGAAATACCTACCTCACTTGTGATGGTTTATAGCCAATTTAAAATAAGATTAATAAAATATACATAGAAAATCAGAAAAGAAACCCACCAGTCAGTATTGCTAACAGGGTTGCAGATATACACTAAGCACATAAATTCACTCTTGGGTTTTCTGGCAGGCAGAGCGAAGAGGGAAGCACAGGAAGTTTCATATTCTTATGATCAGAAAAGTTAAAACATATCAGAAATTTCTCATGTTTTCTTGAAGATTCCTTCTTGTATTTCAGATTTCATAAAAATGGGGTAATAACATCTACCTTTCAGAATCTTGGTAGGAATGATTGAGAGCACATTGGTACATAAATGTTAGTTTACTGTTGTCTTTATATAACTCCATTAAAGGTTCATGGTAGAAATCTAAAGAGGCCGGCTGTAGTTAATTAGTTAAAACTCCAGGGTCTGAACTTCTGTGGGTCATCTAGTTACTATTTATTTAAGTGCCTCTGTGTTGTCAATAACCATGAGAAGCATTTTTACAATCTTCTCCATACAAAGTAGATGTTATTGTCTATTTTTCATAAACTAGGCAACTGAGGCCCAGAGAAGTGATGTCACTTGACCAAGGCCACATGTAAAGGTTTTAGTCAAAATTTGAACCCCTATCTCTACATCACCAAAGCCCACGCTTTTCCTACTACATTACACTGCTTCTAAAATATTGAATAGTTTAATAGCATTCGTATTATTTCCAAGAAATAGTCCACTTTGTAAAGCAGTCATCATGAAGAACTGGCACATACTGGGTTAGAATTTGTGTGATGTGAAATTACAGATGGAGTTGTGACTCAGAAGGCTCCACATACACCTGACAGCATCAAAATATCTATGTTTTTGTGTTTTGTTTTTTTAAAAAACAATTTCTTTGTCAAGACTTGAGGACTTGGAGAGTGACAGAGAGTAAGGTCACCCTGGGACCACTAGTGACAGCTTTGCCGATACAGTTGGAATGTTCTTTAACTGTAAAGCTTATTTAATGAAAAGAGACCCCCAAAACCTTTTTATTAATGTGTAGTGCTCTCTTGTTGGTTTGAAATGAGCAAACTGTCAGCCTGCCGATTACCATGCATACAGTATATGCTCATTAAATCATGCACTGTGAGTTTCTTCAGGTTGTCAAACTGCTTAATTGAAAAAATGTGTAGTGTCCCTCTTTTGGGAAAGAGGCAGGAATCAAAGGGCTGGAGAGTTTACTCTTAATATTTCGGAGTTTGCTTTTAAGCACAGCCAGAAATTGTTCTGTTTTACAGTTTTGATTAAAGGACTGTTCCTGCTGCATCTTTTTTTGTTTTGTTTATAATTCAAACACTGTAATTATAATGGAGTTGCTTTTATAATAGAGCTACTAAATCATTCTGCCAGCAGATGAAAACCAAAGTAAAGGGCTCAGTCTTTTGTGCTGTAGCTAAAAGGCCAACTTGGGTGTGCTGGGGCTGAAACAAACTGGGAATAAGAGATCTGGATGGGTTTTAGTTTTGCTAAATCTCTGCTGCAGTGTTTTCATTTTAGGAGGTTTAGGGCTTATCATCACCTCAGTGGGTGAGTTAATCCGTTTTGAGAGCTGATACCCTTAGGCTATCATGGCCTATGATAATTAGGCTGTTTGATTTGTTTGTATGGTAGCTGTAAAAAATACTACAGCCCAAGTTCCACCCCAGATCAAATAAACCAGAATCCTTGGGGGGTAACTGTTTCTAAAAGCTCTCCAGGTTATTCCAATAAGAGCCAGGGTTGAGAGCAACTGGCCTAAACTGACTCAACTTGTCCAGCATTTCAGTGCAACTGATTCAGCAGCTCTTATCATCAACCACAAGGCATCAACCAATGACTTAGCAACCAATAAACCCTTCACAGTTGCAGAAGGCTAAAAGCTTTGATTTCTGAGCTCCATTTAGATCTATTAAATGAGATTCTTTGGAGACAGGACCCAGGAATATCCATGTTTAACCAGAACTCTAGGTCAGGGGTTCCCAGCCCCCCAGGCCATGGACCAGTAGTGGAACCTGGTCACACAGGAGGAGGTGAGCGGTGGGAGAGCCAGCAAAGCTTCATCTGTATTCACAGCCGCTTCCCATCACTGGCATTACCGTCTGAGCTCCACCTCCTGTCAGCATTTTGGTGAGTTGTATAATTGTTTCACTATATGTAATAATGTATATATATGTATATATATATATGTATATATGTATATAATGTATATATGTAATAATAATGGAAACATAATGCTCAATATATGTAATTGGCTTGAATCATCCCGAAACCATTCCCCCCCCCCACCTCCTGTCTGTGGAAAAATTCTTTTCCATGAAACTGGTCCCTGGTGCCAAAAAGGTTGGGGACCCCTGCTCCAGGTGATTCTTATGCACTAAGGTATGAGAATATGCTAGAGAAACAAGATGATCTTTCTAAGTGAAGTTGAGTGGAACTTCAGAGAAAAGTGCATAAATCACAGTAAAATCAGGGCAGGATTTTTTTTTTTTAAACAGAGATTTTGCTACATTCATTTAGGCTAACTGGGATTATACATGGTTATAATAGCACTAGCTTTTGGGGTGGTAACCCCCCACACCATCACCGCCACTATCTAGTGCCATATGAGACCCAGGAATGCACACACACTTCGTAGCGTCTTTAACTTTTAGATACCTGGGCCTAATGACTAGGGCCAATGCATTTTTCAAGGGCATAGAAAAATTTTGAGAACTAAAAGGAAAGGAAAGTGATTTTGGTTTTGAAGTATGGAGAAATTGCAGAGTCAGAACAATTAGATATTTAATGAAATGTCAACAAAATAGAACATTATGCTGTTGCTATTAATTACTAAATTTAGTAATTATAAAGAGTCTACACTTAGAGACATTTTATGAGTTAGCTTTTCTCACTTCTTAAGAATGTCTGAATTGCATGATGATTGCGGAGAAATTTTAGCCAATTTTAAAATTTAATAAACCAAACTATATGTGACCAAATAATTTCAAATGCAAAAATACAAAAATCCCCTCAAAAATTTTACATCCAACAATTGTTTATTGCAATCTATCATATATAACATTGTGTTGAGCTTCCCAAAGAAAAGGTGCCTAGAACCTAGGAAGGTCACATACCCCAGAGTATATTAAAAATTAAAATTAAAGGATATTTAATTGTCCTGGACTTCACTGTCATTGTCAAGGCTATCAAAATTTTGCTTAACCAACCCTCTAAAGATACAATTGAAACTAAATATTGTTGCTCACCTTCCCTCTAGGGGAAAAAAAAGCCAAAAAGATAAAAGAAAAAAAAAATTTTTAGCTACATATCACACTCCCTTTAAACGTACATCACTTACATAAAAGTTGAGATTGTCAATGAGCATCAAATGAGACTGACAATGCAAATTGCACACTATATCTCTTGCTCAGAAAATTACCCCTAAAAAATTGCGATAATAGTAGTAAAACAACACATGACTAAAAGACAGAGAAGCAGATGCCCTAGAAATCTGGAGTCTCTGAGGTCCGTTGGTAACTAGAACTAAATGTCTTTTTAAAATTCTCCATGCCGCTTTTGTACCCAGTTTCAGAATTCTTCTGATCCATGGGTTACGAGTCCTACTACTAACATCTTACTTAAGGTACATCTTCTTTTCGCAGCCACTTTGTGTTTCTTTTGTAAAGGTTGCCACTGCTCTTTTATTTTTTGGTTTACCTTCCTTGTTGACTGCCTCCCATCCCAGAATATAAGGTCCTCGAAATCATGAGTTATGCCTGTATTTTACCAAATCAATCATGGGGAAGAAAGGGTAGTGACAATTGATCACTTTGTCCTTGCCAGCAATGCTTAGTCAGGAGTGTCATACTACTGGTACAATGTTACAAATGCTTATGGTCAGGAAATATTTTAGAACATCTCTTATAAACTTGGATTCTATGATGCCGAGTCAATAAATGAGTGAATGAAAGGAAGCTATATTTGAGATTCACTTATATCTCTCTTAGCTCCTCCAGTGTCCAAAAGGAAAAAAAAAAAAAAAAAAAGGAAAGAATCAGCTTTTCTATAAATTCTGTGACTTCTAGCTGAATAAAATAGTTAATTGTTCACTTGAAAAATGACTACTTTATACTTTTGGAAAGGGGCCTGAAAATTTCTTGGCAATACTTCAACTGATTAATAATTTAGAATGATGATTGACTGGAGAATGGAAGTGGAGCTAATAGCCTCTCATTTTCCTCTTTATTATTTTAGACACATTGGTAAGTCATAGCGGAGGTGTGGGGTGTTTCTGGGTCAACTGACTAGAAGCTTTGGATTAAAAATGGAGAAAGATATTTGATCTCTCTAAGGTGTTGACTTCACCCCTAATGGAGCTGGATGACTTTGTGATGTGTTGCTTCTGATGCTTTGCTTAGAGTTGCTATTACACTCCCCAAAAGTCTATCTGAACTACAGGCAACTCCTACTGTGACTGTTGTGTGCCACATCCTCCTGCTAGACGCTGGTCGGGAAGAAACAATGGATCCAACACAATTCTAGCCTTAAGAAGTTAAAAAATCTGGCAAGGGAGACACATATGTCTATAAATCATTATTCTACCAGGTAAAAAGCTTTACGTGTCTTAAGAGAGGGATATGGACAAATACCATGGGAGCCATTAGCTTATAGATTGATGTGAGGGATCTGCCTAATTGGAAATTAGTGATTTGAAGCAATGTCAGAAAGTCAAACTATCTAATACTAACTGTATATGCTGGTAACAGCAATTAGAATGAGAAAATGCCTGAGAAAGGAAGGCTGGCATGGGAACCTGGTTGGGATTTCCAGGGCTCCGTAAAGCTCTGTGTCTGTATTAAAAAAGATAGGATTTGGATAAATTGTATCCTAGAAGGAGTGAAGTGAGCCTCATCCTAGAAAATGCACAGGGGTTTAGCTGGAAATTTCCACTTATTTGGCGGAGAGGCCGTGGCTTTAAAAGCAGCCAGTGTCACTGTGGATGTTGCCAGGGGTGCTGATGGTCTTTTGTCTCTAAGGGAGGATTGGCCAGGCCCCAGCTGAATCCCACAAATTCTGAAGAGAGTTGAGTTTTTCCTCCATATAAGACAGTGTGTATTTGAGTGCCAAATCTGCTTCCACTGGCTGAATTTTTTGCTAATATAATCAGGGCCTGATTGCAAAGACTCACCTCAAGGAGAAACGAATTATGCATGCTCTCCCTGACCGCCCTTCTCCTGTGGACTTAAGTAACTTTGCAGAATACCCATGTTTTGAGTATTTGTATATGTTATTGTTATGGACTAAATTTTGTCCCTCCAAAATTCATATGTTGAAGCCCTAACGTCCCATGTGACTGTATTTGAAGAGAGGGCCCTTAAAGAGGTAATAAAAGTTAAAGGAGGTCATAAGGATGAGGCCGTAATCCAATATGACTGATGTTCTTATGAGAAGAGAAGACAGAGAGAGAAGAAATCATGTGCACAGCAAGAAGGCGGCCTTCTGCAAGCCAAGGAGAGAGGCCTCAGGGGAAATCAAATGTACTGACACCTTAATCTTGGACTTTCAGCCTCTAGAGCTGTTGAGAAGTACGTTTCTGTGGTTTAAGCCATTCAGTCTGTGGTATTTTGTTATGGCAGCCCTAGAAGACTAATATGGTTACTGACAAATCCTCCTGCAGGTTTGACTTGTGAGCCTAAGTCAATGACAAGTTAAATGGAACTCTCAGTTTGGGCCAAAGCAACCATGAAAGTCCTTAAGAAATGATTCTCCTGCCCTTCTCATTAAGTAGCGTGTAGTATAACCATGGTATAAAGCTACTCATTTATGCAGAGCAAGTTTTTTGCTGACATCTACTTGTTCACCAAATGTTCATTGAGTGCCTACTATGTGCCAGTTACTCACAGATTATGATCAGAAGGAGCTGTCAGTCTAGAAGAGGAAATATAACAGGCACATAAAATACTTTCATTTGTTTGTGGAAATGCCATGGGCATGCCAAGAGTAAAGGGATTCATTGCAACTGAATGGCAGGGAAGACTCCTGGTAGAGGTGGCATTGAAGGAGGGCTTTGGAGGATAGATGGGATTTGGTCGTGCAGGGTTGGGCATTGAGGGAAGGACAGCTGAAGAGAGGAAGGAATAGTGAGCAAAGGCTTAGAGGCGTAACCCTGGGAAGTTTATGGGGAGATGTGCACTTTGATTGAAATGTAGAATATGCAAAGGGAAATTTTCCTTCATAAGGCTCAGCTGTCTCAGACTCAAGGGCTTCCTTCATAAAGGAGTAATGATATGCTACCCATTGTCCTTCACACATCATTACGTTAACTCATCCACACTCATAGTAACCCTACAAGATAGGTGCTAGTATTCTCCCAATTTATAGATGGGGAAACTGAGACATGGGTGGGTTAAATTACTTGCTGGTTACTAGGAAGCAGTGGAGCTGGGATTTGAACCTAGACATCCTGGCTCCAGAGTTTTTGCTTATATAAAGGAGGTCTGAGCATCTAAACCAAAGTATGAGGGGGGTAAGTACTGGTTGTCCACAGATTTGCAGATGGGGCAGGCTGCAGAGCTTTGAGATAGTGGGCAACTTCTCCTATTTCTCTGAGCGAAGAGAAGGGCAGAGCACCTGCCTCAAATAACCATGATGGGGATCGCAGTGCCGTTGGCCACCTTCCTCTAAGTTAACCATGTTCGCAGCCATTCGTGGAAATAAATCCTTGGTACAGGGAAACAAAAGTGTTTTTCAGGCGCTTTGCTGCCGTAGTTAGCCTAGGACAGGATTATGAAAGGAGCTTTTCTGCGTCTGCTGCCTTCCGGGGTTACATTCTTAGTGAATCTACTGCCTCAAAATGGAGCTTGTTAGTTGCGTGTCATCCGAGGGTGGCAATTAGTTGCATGTGTTTGGTTGGGTGCCAGCTCCCGGGGCGCCAGACCTCAGTGGGGGAGCCACTGTTTGTCATGAATTAGTCTTTAAATAAAAGCAAGTTTTTAAAATGGAGCATGCTAATTTGGGTTTTGCTAACCCCCTCTGAAGAAGGCTTGGCCTGTTCGGTGCCAGCTGGCTGAGTTGGCATTCAGCAAGAAACTGGGCCCCTACCAAAAATGGCATTGCTCCCCCTCCCCCTTTGAGAGCAAAATGGCAGCGAGGAGCTGGTTGGCCCTGAGAAACAAGGTGAAACAAGGGGCAGGGACGGCGCAGCAATCGGATGATGAAACGGAATTGAGCTGCCCTCGTTATACCCGCTTCTCTCACCATCTTAGGAAAGAAAGTCCACCCCTCTCTTTCCCCACTCACGCTGCCCTCAGCCACCCATTCAGTGACTTTCCACATAAAAGGCTTCCTCATCCAATTGATTATACACTGCACCTTTTATACTCTTCCAAGTCATACTTAAGGGATTATCACTGCAGCTTTTAACTTCCCCGAGAAAGAGCTGAATGAGTGTGAATGGGGCGGAAGAGTCTTCAGTGAGAAAGTGTCCCCCACCCCAAAATGCTCACAAAACCCCTAATCACCATGTAAGAATGCCATCCTGTTTTTGGCGGTGGCTGGCTACAAATGCGCTAATTAACAATTACTGTACATATAAGCGATAATTACAGGAGTCGTGTCTTACACACAACTTGTGGTAATAGAATGCAGGGCAATAACGGGCCCTGGTCCCCTTACTACGGCGCTTTTACACACAGAAAGCCATCCCACTGATCAAGGTTTTGATTCTTGAAACTCAGCACTTTGCCCAATAAGTGCTAATTGGAAGATTTGTTTTCTTACACTTTCCAGGTAGATAACCTGATCCTGAGAAATGGAGACTGTCATGCAATCAACAGTTGAAAACAGGAACTCTTCCGTTTTTTAATTATCTATTTCAGTTTTGTTTTGCAAACATCCCTTTGTCTTCCAATAGGTTTGCTCGGTTTGGGGAGAGGAGCCTTGTACAAAGGCAAGACAGAAAGGGAATTTAAATAAGCTTTACATTCTGAAGATTCAGGAAAGATGGGAGCTTTTTCTCAATATAAATGTATTTGTGCAGCAGATTGCTGAGAAATATGAGTCGTCCTGGTTACTAATGTAGTGTACATTAAATTTCCTGGAGTGAGGTGTTTTTTTTTTTTTTTTAAGCTGTTTATTTGATGCCAGTGCCTCTGTTCTTCTGAATGCAGCATATTAAGTTTACTAATAAACCGACACCCCATTCCTAAGAGACTCGGCATGAAAGCCTTCCTGACAGGACAGGAATTTGTTTGTTTGTTTGTTTATAAATGTTGACGCAAAATTGACAATGAAGGACATTTTGAATACTTGAGTACCATAAGTAGTTTTAAGGGGGATCTTATTTTTTCAAGGCAATTGCATTTTGCAGTTCCTTTAAATGCTCATTTAATATTTTTGGTTTCCGCAGGACAATGTACTGCTTTTAAGGATAAGAGCCCATAATAAGCTCATGAGCCTTTAATTTATGATGTGTCTGACAGGATTGTGGTGGATCTGATAGGGGATGCATGTGATTATGTCTGCAAGCTGAAAATAAACCAGCTGGTATTTGTTCTGAAAACATTCCGAGAACCCCCTCCTGTTAATGGCCCATGGCTCGATCCAGCATCTGGTAAACTAATACATTGTCATTTTTACCATGAAAGTCAGCACAAATCATTAATGATTCCAGCAGCCATTTATGCTCTTCTCTTGTCTAGAATACTCCAATTACCCTGAAATTATTCCTATTAGCGACATGATTGAATGATAGTAACCTGACTGTAACCTGTTGGCAGAAATTCTTTCATAATGACAATAATGAACTGTGCATTTGAGTCCTTGCCGGGCCCTGTTAAACAGGAAGGTTGGATATTATATGTTTCTAACCGTTATGAACAATACTTCTTAATGACTGTGTGAATTGAAGGAAATGTGCTATCTTGCAGATTTGTTTCACTGTGGGAACTTACCGTTTTTATTTAATTTGCTGGGGGAAGGAATCAGTGTTTGCCATTAAAAATGGTGTTCAGGGGCCACTTTGCAATACACACACATTATGATCAACCACAGTATATAGAACCTAGTAGAGTTCATCACTGCTTTCATTATAAACAATATCTGAATTTTTAAATGAAATTTTCCATGTCTAATCATCACCATAGAATGAAATAATATCATCAATGCCAGTGACTAAGAAAAATACAGAGAGCTTGATACTGCTGTGAGATTGATAATTTAAATATCCTTTTTCTTTCACCTGATTTTGATCTGTAAGGCCATATGATGTGACTAAAAATGCATATCAGGCAGATAGTCCAAGATATCTAAGAGGAGCAGTTAAAAGGACAGCTTCAGCTCCGTGAAAATTCCTTGTAGGGCATTTACACAAAAGTAGGACAGATAAGCCGTATTCTCCAAAGATCTAAGGAACGTAATTAACGTACTGTACACTTATCGTGGTCCATCTTTTGTCTTATTTTTAATTCAGGCCATTGCTGTGGAAACCAGCTTAGGGCAGGTATGAACCAAAGCCTCTAGCCTAAGCTGCATTGTGTATCCTCATTTTCTGCCCTAGATCTTCTCTGATACCTTGTGTGAGAGTTATTAAACCACAGAGTAATCCCTGACTAGTGGAGGATGGGAACTAGTGAAGAATTACTGTCCTCGTCCATGCTTTGTTAACATTATACATATACATCTGAAGCACATAAGGTTTCTCAGAGAGTTCCAGCGTGACTAAGCCCCAGTTGCCAACAGTAATGATCAACTTGGGAATATACCCTTTTATTGGATTTCTGTCCACATAGGAGGCTGTTGGAGCCCCACAAAGATCAACTTTACTGAGTCAGCACTCCATGCCCCAATTGCTTGGAGTATTGGATGCAAAGGCTTCACAGATGAACCCTTCTCAAGAGAATGACCTTCCATTAAGAGGAGCCATCTTCCCCAGAAATACTCACAAGATTCTTCAACTCTTGACAAAGGGCAGTCCATAGCCAGTGACTAACTGAAGCTGTCAAGGTGGGAGGATCCATGGTACCATTCATACTCCAGCACTCTTTGTGGGATCTGGCCAAAGTTAGACTTCAACTGAAGCCACAGATTTTCTTGGCTTATTTCCTGGTCCACTCTACACCTTTATTTCCTTACAACTTTCTCCTGAGGGCACCCCTTCAATCAATTATTGCACAAAAATGCGCATCTCAGGCTCTATTTCTAGGAAACCTGATTTGAGACACCTTTCTTCCCTGTTTCACTCTCTCTGGTAATATATCCCCCAATCTTATTATCTAGGGCCCTTTCCCCAAATAAACTACTTGCTTGTAAACCTTTGTTTTAGGCTTTGCTTTCCAGGGTGAGGAGTTGGCGTGGGGTGGGGAACCCAGCCTGTTACAATGAATGATATCAATATGTTTTGAGGCTTCACCATGTGCTGCCCATTGGGTTAAGTGCACCTGGTCCCTTCTAAATGCCCTAATGAGGGCACTTTGATTCAGAAAGAATTCGGCAACATAAAATTATGCTAGAGTGAATGATTCAGACAATACTTGCTAAAGTTGAAAGACCTGTCATGTGGTGCTAAAGAGGGTGTCAAAGACCTGTTGGAGGAATTGTACTTGAATCCATGAGAGAAACATCTGGAAGGCAGAGAGAGGTGGCGGAAGGAAATTCAGCTTGAAGAGACATCATCAATAAAAGCTCTGAGTGCGCTTAAAAATCATTTGTTCATCAATAACTCTCCCTGGTATTTATCCAGAGGAGTGGAACAACTACATCCACATAAAAACCTGCACACAGATGTCTGTAGCAGCTTTATTCATAATTGCCAAACTTGGAACTAAATTGTCCTTCAGTAGGTGAATGGATAAATAAACTGTGGTACATTTAGACAATGAAATATTATTCTTCACTAAAAATAAATGATCTATCAAGCCATGAAGAGACATAGCAGAAACTTAAATGCATATTAATAAATGAAATAAGCCTGATTCCAACTATTAGACATTGTAGAAATGTCAAAATTATGGGGACAGTAAAAAGATCAGTGGTTGATAGGAATTGTGATGGGGGGTGGGGGTGCTTTGAATAGGAGTAGCACAGAGGATTCTTAGGGCAGTGAAAAAACTCTGGATGGCATCTGGTATGATACCATAATGATGGATACATGTTGTTATATTTGTCCAAACTCATAGCGTATACAACACCAAAATGAGCCCTAGTGTAAGCTGTGGACTTGGGTAATTATGAGGTGCCATTACCTCACGATCAGTTGTAACAAATGTACCACTCTGTTGGGGAATATTGAAAATAGAGTAGGTTATACATGTGTGGAGATGAGGTTATATGGGAGATATTTGTGCCTTCACTTCAGTTTTGCCGTGAACCTAAGACAACTCTAAAAATTACTATATTTAAAAATAAATTTAAATTAATTTAAAAAATCATTAGTTCAAGGGACCCTGGCATTGCCATCCCTCTGGAAGTATTGGCTTCATGCTGGAGGAGTTGGATATGTCCAGAATGTGCTTATATTTGTTTGCTCCATAGATATCTTTTGTATAACTACCACTTCCAGGAATTATGGTGGGCACTGGAAGTGATAAAATAGAAATTGTTCCTGCTCAAAAAGTACTTGCGGGAGAGGCAAATACATAAGCAAATGGATAAACACATATAATTGCAGGGTTTTTTCCTAAGACTCTGAAAGATAAGAACAATGCAGTGCAGTGCCAGAAAATAACAAGGGTCATGTATGCCAGATCAGTTGGACCAGAAAGTCTTCCCTGAGAATACGATGTTTAAGCAGAGCTCTAAAGAATGGAAAGAAGTCTGTACTGCAAAAGGGGGTGGAGCGCGGAGGAACATGGAAGCCAGAGGGATGGCATATGCAAAGGTCCTGAGACAAGAAGTACCTCAATGTACTTGAGGTACAAAAAAAGACCAGTGTGACTATGTAGCACTGGATAAGAAAGGGAGTGCACAAGACAAAGCTCGAAAGTGGGAAGGAGCAGGATTTTAGAGGGCATCATATGCTGTTTTATCCTGAATGTATTGGAAAGCAACTGAAGGTCTTTAAGGACAGAAGTGATAGTTTCCAACTTACGGTTTTGAAATATGACTATTTTGTGGAAACTAGATTGGAGTGGGGAACACGGACAGATGTGGAGAGAGCAATAAAAAGTCTGTTGCAGTAGTCCAAGTGAGAAATGATGATCACCTGGTCTAGAGTAGAGCCAATGGCTGTGAACTAGAATTTACTTAGAATGTAATTCAGGACAGCAGGGGCTTACTACTTTGATCAATATTGCAACCAGGCCTACACCTGAGGTTGTGGGGCCCCGGGAAAGAGTACAAATGGAGGTCACATACAACCTGTCTAAATATTTAAAAGTTATAAATCCAGCTAATAAGCTGTTAAATGTTTTGTTATCCTTCTACCATGACAATATAACTTTTTACAACAAAATCTGAAAGTATAGGTAAAGCTATGATTTTTATATGACTGAAAATTGGCAAAATATCAAAGATAACTGAATTTGATTATTATTGCACATGTTCTGTTATTAGGGATGATAGTTGAATGAATTTTTTTAAAGGCAGAGATAATTCATAAATTATTACATATTTATTCCAAAGAAGTGATTTTTCTTATCTTCGTTTCAGTAAAATAAACATGGTGTTATAATCAAGTTTTTTAAAGAAATTTTTAACATAGCTGTGCCCATTGGCAGTAATGATTTAGTGCTGGTGTCTGCAACCATGGCCTTGGGGCCAAGTTTGGCCATAGTCCTTCATTTACACATTACCTATGGTTTCTTTTGTTTTATAATGGCAGAAACGAGCAGTTGCAACAATCCAAAATGTTTACTCTCTGGTCCTTTACAGAAAAATTTGCTGACCTTTGAGCTAAAGAATTACAAACGAAATTGCATCTGTATTTACAATGTGTAAAATTTGATTTTATTTTCATTAAGCATCTAAATTAATTATCAAAAATCAGAAAGGTTTTTTGAATGTTTTTAAAAAGTTACATTTCTTGTAAAATATTCAAAATTACTTGTTAGAATTAAAAGGCAACGTATAGAGTACGTTAACTAATATAAACATTATAAGTCAATTGAAATATGCTAGATTTTAATTTTTTACAATATTTTGACATTTTAATTAAATCTTGTTAGTTTTATAAAAATAAAATAATTTCCAGTTTTATGTCCAGTGTCTATCTAGTTGCAATCTATTATCTAATATCAGTGTAAAGAACTGGTATCAGATTTCATACATGTCATGTTGTGACCTTCATATATTCAAGTTTTAGAAAAGTGCATGTTACTTAATATTGCAAAATGTGTGTTAACCACTATATACTGCTGGAATTTGTGAAACCTCTGAAACTATGAAATGGCACCAGAAAATTCTTATAAAAGAAGAAAAAATATGTATAGCACTACTAGCAACTGAGTTTTTTCTGTTGCACTCATGCTATCTGAGAGAAAGGATCTAGCAAATTAATTTGTCTTTCTCTCCCACTGCTCAAATCCTGCGCACACCACATAAGCAGTGTGCATCTCTGTTGCCTGCAGGTTTGCAGTTGCACTGTCCACAATCCACAACTCTTCCTGACATTCAAACTCAGTCACCTTTTTTTCAATGACGTCAAGCAAGAGAGGTCCAGAAGCACTTTCCCAGGGCATTAAACCACATTAGGCACGAGAGTAGAAGTTACTATAATAGTTGTGTTGTACAAGAGCCAACCACCAAATCCTGAGTAACAGAGGCCTAATGTGTTTTCTCATCATTTTTGGTGGAGATATGTTTGAGATATGGAGGCCCCTCTAAAGTGTGGGGTTCATGATATATCAAATGGTAGAGTGATGTAATACACAATGTGCGAACTATAGAAATGCAAAGAGAAATAAACAGAAACATAATAGAGGATTTTAAACTCTGAATCAATAGAAAATCAAGTAGATAAAAAAATAATCTGGTCAAAATAATTGATAAAGATGAACTAGATAGTAATATTTAAATTTAGACCCTGATAATAGAGAACATATCTTCTTTTGTTGGGCTTTTGGAAAATTTGTCATGCATGGCCTTTACAGGTTACAAAAACATCACAGGGAATTTTAAGAATGTTGACATAGTAAAGTCCTCATCATGTAATTACAATGCAATTAACTAGAAATTCATTATCAAAATCTTACAGTTTGAACATTTAAAATGCTTTGATAAGCAACTCTTATTCAAAGAAACATTCAGAATCCAACTTGAAAAATATCTGGACACCACCAATAATGAAAATGTAATGTAAATTTATGGGCTGCAGTTGAACCTGTGCTCAGAAGAAAACCTATAGCCTTAAAACACCTGAGTAACAAAAAATAACAAAAAATAAAGTGTCTCAGTCTGTTCAGGCTGCTATAACAAAATACCACAGACTAGGTGGCATAAACAGCAAACATTTATTTCCCACAGTTCTGGAGATGAGGACCCATTTCCTGGTTCACAGAGCTAGTCTTCTTGCTATGTCCTTACTTGGAGGAAAGGACCAGAGAACTCCCTGGTGTCTCTTTCATAAGGATGGCAGTTCCACTCATGAGGTTCTACTCTTATGATCTAATTACCTCCCAAAGTTCCCACCTCCATATACCATCACATTGGGGATTAAGTTTCAACATATGGAATTGGGGGGGACATATTCATTCCATAACAGAAAGAAATTAAACATCAGATTTAAGAAAAGAGCAACAAAATAAACAGAAGCAATGCAAAAGAGCCAAATAATAAAGACAAAGTCAAAATTTAAATTTTCAAATTTAAAAATAAATACAATTTAAATATCGTGAATAAACCCAAGTACTGGTTCTTTGAAAACAATGCTACACAATGAAATAACCCACATGCTAGCCTGATCAAGGAGAAGATAGGAAGCACAAAAATACAAAATGAGAAGTGAAAAGAGAGAAAGGAACGTGGCTAAGAAAGACATTGAAAGAATCAAAGGAGAACCTTTACAAGATGTGTTGCATATAACTTTGAAAATCTTGATGGAATGGATTTTTTAAATAGGTAAATAAGTTACCCAAACTTACCCTAGAAAAAAAGAATAAAACTTTAATAAATTGGAAAAATCTGAAGTTATCAAAGATCTGAAAAAGTCCCAGGTCTTTACGCTTTCAGAGGCAAATTATTTTGAACTTTTAAAGAACAGATAATGATAATGCTATTTAAAATGAGAACTAAGAGTAATTTTATGTCTACATAATGGAATGCTGTGCATTCATTAGATAGGATGCAGAGCTTCTGTATATGGCTATGGAATAATCCTCAAAATATGTTAAGGGGGGAAAAAAGCAAGACGCAGATCACTGCATCCATTATATTACTACATGAGTGAATCTGTGTGTGTGTGTATGTGTGTACGTGTGTGTGTGTGTTTATGTGTGCATGTGTATATATGTGTGATATCTGTAAAGGGATAGAAAAGCAACTGATAACAATGGTTGCCTCTGGAGAAGGGAACTAGGCAGCTTAAAGGTAGGAGACAGATACTTTTTAATTTGTTACTGTCTGTATTTTTGAACTTGATACTATGTATATATAATACATAGCCAAAGAATTATAAAAATAAACAAAATTATCTTTAGCACAAAGAAGGAAAGCTGCTGATGTGTTTTTAGGAAGTCAGCATCACGCAGATATCAAAGTCTGACAATGACAGCACAAAGTAGAGACCTATAAATCAATCTCCTTTATGGACTCATGAAAACTGACATTAATTGTTAGTAAATATGATTCATCATATTCTTAAAAGAATATTAGACCTATCAAAAAGGATGCTTATTCCTAGAATGCAAGGGTGCTTTGATAATAGGTAATGTATTAATATCCTCTTTTTTTATTGAAATATATTTGACATGTAGCATTGTGTAAAATTAAAGTGTATAACATATTGATTTGATACATTTATATATTGTAATATGATTGCCAAATTAGAGTGATAATTAGAATCTCTATTATGTCACATAATTATCATTTATTTTTAGTGGTTGGAATAATTAATATCTAGTCTTTTAGCAAGTTTGATGATTATAATACAATATATTGTCCATATTCACTATACTATGCCTTAGATCTTAGGACTTATTGCAAGTTTGTACTCAAACAATATTTCAACAATATTAAGAATATTAATATACTCTTAACCACATTCTACATTTTTCTACTCAGTGCTCTGTGGTGACCTAAATGGGAAAGAAATCCAAACAAGAGGGAGTAATGTGTATACGTATAGCTGACTCACTTCACTGTACAGCAGAAACTAACACAACATTGCAAAGCAACTATACCCCAATTTTTTTAAAAAGATTATATTTTATCAATTCTAAAACGCTGTCAATTGTAAAATATCCTGATTTTAGAAATGTTCAAATGTGAGATACTGTTTTTCTCAACATCAGTAAAGTACAGTATCCATCCTTCCATCCATCCATTTTTCCTTTCCTCCTTCCTCTTTATCTATCTATCTATCTATCTATCCATCCTATTTCCAGGATATATTCATAAATGAAAAGCAAGAAGTAGAACCGTTTGTATACTAGAGTCCAATCTACGTATTTACAAAATAGAATTTTTTATTGAGATACAGTTGATGTACAATATTATGTTATAGATGTACACCATAGTAATTCACAATTTTTAAAGATTATGCTCCACTTATAGATATTATAAAATATGGCTATATTCTCTGTGTTGTACAATATATCCTTGTACCTTATTCATTTTATCTATAATAGTTTGTACCTCTTAATTTCCTACCTGTATCTTGCCCCTTCACCCTCCCCTCTGCCTGCTGGTAACCACTAGTTCTCTTTATCTGTGAGTCTGTTCCCTTTTCATTATATTCACTAGTTTGTTGTATTTTTTAGATTTCACATATAAGTGATATCATACAGTATTTGTCTTTCTCTGTCTGACATTTCATTTAGCACAATACCCTCCAAGTCCGTCCATGTTATTGCAAGTGGCAAAATTTCATTTTTTTTATGGCTGAGTAGTATTCTAGTGTGTGTGTGTGCGTGTGTGTGCGCACGCATGCTTGTGTGTATCACATCTTCTTTATCCATTCATCTGTTGAAGGACACTTCAATTGCTTCCATATCTTAGCAATTGTAAAGAATGCTGCTATGAACATTGGAGTGCATGTATTGTTTTTTTAATTAATTAATTAATTAATTAATTAATTGGCTGTGTTGGGTCTTTGTAGTGCACACGGGCTTTCTCTAGTTGCGGCAAGTGAGGCCTACTCTTCATCGTGGTACATGGGCTCCTTATTGCGGTGGCTTCTCTTGTTGTGGAGCACAGGCTCTAGGTGCGTGAGCTTCAGTAGTTGTGGCACACAGGCTCAATAGTTGTGGCTCACGGGCTCTAGAGTGCAGGCTCAATAGCTGTGGCACACAGGCTTAGTTGCTCTGTGGCATGTGGGATCTTCCTGGAGCAGGGATCAAACCTATGTCCCCTACATTGGCAGGCAGATTCTTAACCACTGCTCCACCTAGGAAGTCCCTGCATGTATCCTTTTGAATTAGTGTTTTTGTTCTTTTTGAATATGTACCCAGAAGTGGAATTGCTGGATAAACTAAACTATTTTTAGTGTTTTGAGAAACTTCCGTACTGTTTTCCACAGTGGCTACACCAATTTACATTCCCACCAACAGTGTACAAGGGTTCCCTTTATTCCACATCCTTGCTAACATTTGTTATTTGTGGTCTTTTTGACGATAGCCATTCTGACTGGTGTGAGGTGATATCTCATTGTGGTTTTAATTTGCATTTCTCTGATGATTAATTATGTCGAGTATCTTTTCATGTGCCTGTTGACCATCTGTATGTGTTCTTCAGAAAAAGGTCTATTCAGGTCTTCTTCCCATTTTTTGATTGGGTTATTTGTTTTTTGATGTTGTTTATTTATTTTGGCTAGTAACCCCTTATCAGTCAGATCATTAGCAATTTTCTCCCATTCAGTAGGCTGTCTTTTTTTTTTTTTTTTGGCAATGGTTTTGCTCTGCAAAAGCCTTTATGTCTAATTTGGTCCCATTTGTTTATTTTTGCTTTAATTTCTTTTGCTTTAAGAGATAGATCCAAAAAAATATTTCTGCCATTTATGTCAAAGAGTGTTCTGCCTATGCTTTGTTCTAGGAGCTTTATAGTATCTGGCCATACATTTAGGTCTTTAATCCATTTTGAGTTTATTCTTGTATATGGAGTGAGAAAATGTTGATTTCATTGTTTTACTGTCCAGTTTTCCCAGCACCACGTGTTGAAGAGACTGACTTTTCTCCATTATACAGTCTTGCCTCCTTTGTCATAGATTAATTGACCATAAGTGCATGGGTTTATTTCTGGGCTCTCTATTCTGTTGCATTGATCTGTGTGTGTTTTTTTGTGCCAGTATCATACTGTTTTGATGACTGTAGCTTTGTAGTATAGTCTGAAGTCAGGGAGAATGATTCCTCCAGCTCTGTTCTTCTTTCTCAAGATTGTTTTGAATATTTGGGGTCTTTTGTGTTTTCATACAAATTTTAAAATTATTTATTCCAGTCCTGTGAAAAATGCCCTTGGTATTTTGATAGGAATTGCATTGAATCTGTAGATTGCCTTGGGCAGTCTGGTTATTTTAACAATATTAATTCTTCAAATCCATGAACACAATATATCGTTCCATGTTTTTGTGTCATCTTCAATTTCTTTCATCAGTATCTTATACTTTTTGTAGTACAGGTCTTTTGCCTCCTTAGGTAGGGTTATTCCTAGGTATTTTATTCTTTTTGATGTGATGATGGTAAATAGTATTGTTTCCTTAATTTCTCTTTCTGGTAGTTTATTGTTAATGTGTAGAAATGCAGCCAATTTCTGTATATTAATTTTGTATCTTGCAACTTTATTGAATACATTGATGAACTCTAGTAGTTTTCTGGTAGTGTCTTTAGGATTTTCTATATATAGTACTGCAAACAGTGACAGTTTTATTTCTTCCTTTCCAATATGGATTCCCTTTGTTTCTTTTTCCTCTCTGATTCCTGTGGCTAGGACTTCCAAAACTATGTTCAATAAATGTTGCAAGAGTGGGCAGCCTTGTCTTGTTCCTTATCTTAGAGGAAATGCTTTCAGCTTTTCATCATTGAGAATGATGTTTGCTGTGGGTTTGTCATATATGGCCTTTGTTATGTTGAGGTATGTTCCCTCTATGCCTACTTTCTGGAGAGTTTTTATCATAAATGGGTATTGAATTTTGTCAAAGCTTTTTGTGCATCTACTGAGATCATCATATGATTTTTATTCTTTAATTTGTTACTGTGGTGTTACAAAATAATATTTAAATAGATCCATAGTATGTATGTGCGTGTTATTCCCTTAGTAGTATTTACAGAAAAGTTTAAGTAAGTATCACATTTGGAAAAAAGGATGGGAGATAAGGGGTAGGGGGAGAAGGGCCCTTTTATTGTTTATCTTTCTGTACTATTTGAGTTCTCTAAGCTTATTCTACCCTCACTTTTATTTTAAAAATCAACAGGAATTTTTGTGTCAGGGAGATATGGGCCATTTGTTTATTTTTGCAGTAGAAGGTGCCAGAGAACCACCCAGATCACCTCAGGTACCATTCACCTCTTTGGTGAGTCCCACCCCAGCTTCTGTGTACTTTTCTTCCAAAGGCTGCATATGCAGGCATCTTTGTAGGACCCTCTGGAGGTACTGGGTTCACTAGGCCTGCCGAGAGCTGGAAGGGCAGCTCCTAGCCAGTGATCGAGTGGTGAGGAGTATGAGGAGTGGTGAGGAGTGTGAAAGCTTAGGTCTGTTGCCCAGGCAGGAACTGTACCCCAAATCCTACCTTTGTATGGCTCCCTGCCTTTCTCTTGCTTCTTGCCACTCCCTCAGCAGTTTCTCTTGGGAGCCCTTCCACGATCACGTAATAAATCCTGAATCCTCTTCTCAGCATCTGATTCTGAAACCTAACACATTTATGTTCCACTTTAATTTTTTAGGTTTTAAAAAAGAAAATTTTAAGTGTCCTATGCGTGTATATGTATGTATGTGAAAGAAATAACATATAGTAGAATAAAATTATATTGAGACAGGAAGGAAACGAGAGGACTGCCTTCCTTCCTGGGCCTTCCTGTGTCTTATAGACACTAGAATCTTTCACTTTTTATTTTTTAAACGTGACTGCAGTCTCTGTTATATTACTTTAGTATAAGGTTATTGGCCCACCAACTTCAGCACAGCCATTCATTTTCCTGTACACCCTTAGATCATTATTCAGCTACTCATGGCTAATGTATTATGCAAGTTGCTAACAACTTTTGGTCTCATCTGGGTAAAACAAAATATCAATTTTCAGAGGAAAAAAAATTGTGTTATTGAAGGATAGCATCAAGATGGAATTGATAATGGCTATAAAGAACTCTTCCTACTTTAAAACAGTCCAGTATTATGTATCAGTAGTAGGCCTCAGCGGGCAAGTGAGTTACCAAAAAGCACTTTTCTGTTAGATTGTATTGGTGCCTATGTGTCCAGAGTTCATTGTCAAATAAAACTTGTCATTTGGGTGCAGCATCTTTGCATTTTTAATCATGTTTTACCTCCTAATTGCTTGTTTGCAACAGGTCTGCTGGTCAGTGTGAACTAGCAAGGCTATGTTGCAAATGTTTTACGCTCCTCAGGCAGTTTATTTATCTGGTAATTGTTGCAGTATTTATAATCTTTCCGTCTTTATCCTGAATGTGTGCCTGCATTTAGAACCATAAATTTCTCTGGATTTGAGTGGCTATCGACAGCATGGTTTTAACTGTAACATACTCTGTTTGTCTGTGTGTGTGTATGTGTGTGTGTGTACACACATCTATATACATGGATATTTTTTCTCACACCCACAAACAGGGTAATTTATAGCATAACACACATACAGGCTTTAAAAAAATCCCAGTGCCTATCATTAACAGCTGAGTGTTTTCTCTGTAGTGTGGTGCTGGGTATTACAGGAAAAAACCCCATCGAAGGTGTTTATTTAGGCAGAAGTAGGGTGAGGAGGTCTTGGGCAGGAAGCCATCCAAATTGGAGCCTGCTTCTTCTGCTGTCGGGACATCTCCCAACATCCCTTGAGAGACCAGATCTTCTGGCCCACTCTACCTTTGTTTGGAACCAGACCGCCATCAGCAAGATCCTGGAAACGGACTCATCAGTGAGTACCAATGGGGAGACACCGATTTGGAGAAGAGGCATATATGCAGTTGAAGACATCAAAATAGTGAAGTATTGCTTACATTCTGCTTCTGTTCCTTTTACGTCTTTAATAAGGATACTGCCTACTGCTGATTATCTGACTTTGTTAGCATTTACTTTGCCTTTTTAAAGGGAGGAAAGATTTAGGAAAGTGAGATTTAACTGGGGATTGTCTCATTTGTACTAGCCCTCATTGTTCAAGGTTGGCCATTTTTGATACTTGGCCTGAAATCTATTTTTAGTTCATGAAGTTGGGTACTGGGGGCCTCAGGCATGTTCTATTGTTTTCATATTTTGTTATACATACTAGTTTTATCTCTTCTATCAGATTCTGAGCTTCTTGAGGGTTGGAACTATGCCTTGTATTTTAGTTGTATTGCAAAGCATGGTTACATAGCTCAGCGGACTAATGGGTGTGTGGTTGATGCTCAGTGAGTACTGATCGCTTGAATTTCTTGCAAGGTATGTGTTTAGCTTCTGCTTAGCTCAATCATAGGTTGATGGCTTAGTGGGAAGTTTGAGTTAAATGTTTACTTATTTATTCAGTAGCTCAGCGTATTAGTGAATGGGATAATTAAGTAGGTATTTTGTGGATTTATATCAGTGGTTTTCATGTATTTATTTTTTTTCTATTTAACTGAGGAATCCTTTCTTTAATGGACTCCAGTGTGGAGAATGTATACAATATGTATACAGTATGTACAACAGATGAAAGGGGAGTTGCTCTGCTGAGATGGGTGCCCGTTGATGTCCCAGCTTGAGTGGCTTCCTTCTCATTGCTCACTCTTCTCTCCTGCTCCATTTCCCCACATCCCCAAATCAAACGCTCAGTGAACCATCTCCTAGGACTGATAGGGCTCCTCTGAGTATAGCTTCTAAACCATTTATTTAAAGAAAGTGTCTTTGATTGTATTATTACATTTGGTTCATAATTTTTAAAAATAGGCTTTATTTTCTAGAGCAGTTTTAGGTTTACGGAAATATTGTGCAGGAAGTACAGAGTTTCCACATACCCCTGAACCCCTGCCAGCAGTTTCCCCTATCATTAACATCTTGCATTGGTGTGGTACATTTGTTACAACTTGGTAAACCAATATTGATACATTATTATTTACTAAACTCTCTATTTAACATAGGATTTACTCCTTGCATTTATTAAGAGAGCAAAATTCACCACCCCAAAATGTCTTTTAGGCGTGCAGATTATATTGAGCTGAAAAAAATCAAGGCCAAAACATCCCGGAAGAAATTTTGACCTTCCCCCTAACTGCCTATAAGAATTTAGATAGAGGGCCTATTTCCAGAATAAAGCTGTCATCAGAGATATCTGCAAAGAATAAGGGCAGGTGTGGTAGAAGAAACTCAGCAGGGTCTAGAGATCAGAGCCTACTCTGTGTTCCATTCTCTCTGCATGGCCTAGTAAATATTTGTTTACCCAACATTTCCTTTCCATCTCCGTGTGAATTGCCTTCCTCCCCTTTGAAGTCCCAAACCACTACCCTCGGCATCCTCATTTGTCTTTAGCTGAAGCTGCTATTTAAGGTGAGGGTTTTGGCAACTTTTAGCAAGTTACTCAGTTTTCCTGGGCCCCTCCTATGTATACATGTTGTTAAACTTTTGCTTGATTTTCCTCCTGTTAATCTGTTTCATGTCAACTTAATTCTTAGACCAGCCAGAAAAACCTAGAAGGATAGAGGAAAACGTCCTCCTCTCTGACATATCGTACAGTTTCAGTAGTTTAGAGAATAGTTTCACCACCTTAAAAATGGCTTGTGTTTCACCTGTTCATCCCGGGGTCCTGCATTTTTTAAGGTACGCTAATGTTTAGGAGAGTGGTGGCAGCAGGGATCGGGCTTGATACTAGGAAAGTTCGGCTCTATCCTCTTATCACAGTTGGAAAGGACTCCAGGTTTGTAGTCCCAAAGAGGCAAAGTGGGATTACAGATTACAGTCATGACCCTCCTCTGATAACTCAGAAGCCCATCTACCGCTTTTGTGCTTTAGAAGAGCTGTAATTTATCAGTGAAGCTAAATGTGAAAGTAAATTTCACCAGAACAATGCCATGCATTGTTAGAATATGTTGTGATATATTTAAATCTAATGTGTATTAATACGTGTACAAAGGTTAATTTTGACTATTTTCATGTCCAGATTCTAGACCTGTCCTTCCAAGTAATGATTTGTGAAATATATTTTCATTTCTTTGGGGGCCTGTCTTTGACTTTGGCGCATTGCTAATTATGCATGCAATTTTTAGAACGATACTGACAATGAACACAAAATATTAATAAACCAATAAGACAAGCAGTTTTCAAAAATCACATTATGTATAGTTAATGCTTAACTGACCTTTTCTGCAGTTACTTTAATCTTTTAAAAAAATTCATTTAATTTCAAAGCCAGAGTATTAGCCTATTTGTATGTAAATTGTCTTTAATTTATGCATTGATTTAAAAGACTAATCCAAAAGATCTTTTACCACAAGTGACCTTTTTGACTCTACACTTCTGGGAAAACTGTGAAGTGGTTTCTTGGTGACCCCACATCCACCTGTGGTACAACATATGCCAAATCTGTTCTGTATAAATCACTCAGAATTGTATAGTTTTCAGCCAACATTAAATTGTTAACGGTGTATTTTTGTAGCTACTATCAGAAGTTCCACAGAACCATTTATGGGGATTTTTTTTTCTTTCTATTTGCATCCTCATCCAACAAATCTAATTAGAAGCTTTACTAAGAAATATTGTCAGTTATTCAAAGAACACAGAGTTAGGCACTTAGTAGTTACTGCCTCCAAAGAGTCTGAATGTCAAAGAAAAGCTTAAATTTATATTACTGCCCACCTTATAGACATGATAATCCGGAATATTTTAGGAAAGCAAACAGAACAGGTTAACATCAATGTTCTTGGTGCAATATATATTCATTCAACTCTTGGTTTCCTACTTGTGGTTAGTTCACCTTTAGGGAATTGTCTGAAGACAGTGCTTCAAAACAAGTTCTCTTTCTTCTGGAGATGCATATAATTCAAAATTGACTAGCATTTGCCATTAGTGGGTAAAATGCAAATAACTTAAATCTTAATCAATGTACAACATTGGAAGTAAAGTTAAAATAATGCTATATATGATATTATGTGTGTATTTCTCTGTCTATTCTATCTCTCAGGGTTTTAACCTCAGGTACATGATAGGAGGTCAGGTATGCCCAGAATCATGTGCAAATGTGTATATGTATGTGTGTATTTTTATTAAGTGTCACCACATTGAACAACTCTTTGCCATGAGCATGATCCCTTAGACTTCAATGTGAATGCCAACACCACTCACCCCTACTCTGGAGCTGTGCTGCATTGAGCCGTATATATGTACATACTTCCTTCCATGTTGCCCCTTATTCTCCAGTATCCATGTCTTTCTAAACTTTAGAACAGGTTATTTGAGTCCAAAATGGTTAAGAATAACCAAACATGCATACTTATGCACACACAAGCAAACTTATTAAATATACATATGTATGTCCAATGTATATGCTGTTGATTGTCAATTTCATTAGTAGTTACATTTTATAAAGTTGCCACAAACATTGAAGTAGTGTATACTAAACTGCTGCTCTTAGTGGAAATTCAGGGTCAAGTTCCTGTGAGCCTCCAGATTCAACATTTTTGTTAACTGATCAGTATATAACCTTGTCTTCTGTTTGTTTCTGTTTAAAGACACTTTACTATACACATTGTTGTTTCATTAACACTGAACTCTGCATGGCCAACAGCACTGTAACTTGTGCCTGAATGAAACTTATCAAACACTTGTATTTTCTCTGTAAGGCACATCACAGCACTTGGGAACATTAGATAGCATTTCAGCACTTGGGGGCTATTTTAAACAGTGAGATCACCAAGAAAAACCACAAAAATGTGAAAAAACATGGCACTAAATAGACCACAAAAAAGACATTTGTATACAGTATGAGAGCTGGGATGAGAAGGCAGAGTATCACCTTTCTTGGCCTCTGTTGGGAAAGGATATGTCCAGTGACAATTTTTTCACCACTCTGCACATGTCCACAAATGGCTGTAAAAGTGCCACGAGCATTGGTTTTGGGCTTACAAATAAATTTGAGCGAGTAGGCAAACTCACAAGTACAGAATCCAGAAAAAATGAGGACCAACTGTACATGCATGTATTTGTTTATTTCATGCAAGGCATATGCAAGTTTGGATGATTCCAGGGTGAACAGCAGACAGGAACACTGACTTCATAGAACTGGCTCACATCCTGGTAGGGGATGTAGATATTAAACAATTAGCCAATAACTACCTAATTACAACAGTGGGAACTGCTCTAGTGGAAGGATACCAGATACTATTAGAGCATGTAACAGGGACCCACCCTGGGCTGAGGCATGAAGGAGGGCGTCTCTGAGAAAGTAACATTTAAGCAGTGCTCATAAGGATGGATAAATATGCCAGAATACATTAGTATGTATAATAAGCTGTACCAGGGATTTTCTGCTAATTCACATTTTCTGATACTTAGCTATTCCTTCTTAAAGTTGGTGCCATTTATTTAAATATGTATTTTTCAATATAAGAAAGCATCTCCTTTTACACCTGTGGTAAGATTTCACCCACATGGGTCATTACTTGGAAGCCCCTGCTCTTTATTCCTTCATAGCTAGAAGATGCTGACAAAATAGCATATCATACAGTGGAGGGGTAGTAAAATACGTCTGAAGGATAGAAAGACCCTTTCTCTTTCCATCTTTTGTTTTTTCGTCTCTTTTATCTTGTTTCCTTCCCTCCTCCCTCATTTCCTCCCTGCTTTCTTTTTTTAAGTTGACCTTCCCTTTTAAGATGATTACCAAGATTCTGAAAGATGAAAGAAACCCTCTGATTTTTCTCAGTGGATTAAACTTCTCACTGGAAGTTGAATAACCAGGTAGTGTTTTTAAGCTATAAAAATGCCTCTGGCTTCTCCTACCCCTTACTGAATAAACTCAGAGAACTTGCTGAAATTAATTTTAAAACCCACTGAATAGAATTTAAACACTTAAAAATGTATTGTTTTTCCTAGATCAATTTAGTAACTTATAGACATGGCCTTTGATGGGATGGGAAAATCAGCTCATTGATTCATTCATTCATTCACTCGTTCATTCATTCTTTATTCACAAGTATTTATCAAACCTCTGCTTTGTGACATGCCCTGTGCAATGCACTGGTGATATAAAGATGGAAAAGACGTATACCTCTTCATGCCTGTCTTCTTTCAGATTTCTCTGGAACAACACCAGCTTTTTCAGACAATAATTACAAGTGTATATAAACATCACTTAGGCACATATTCTGTGCCAGGTACCATGACAGCATTTGATATACAAGTCTTCACCATGTCTCTATGAGGTAGGATCTATTATTATTCCCATTTTATAGATGAAGTAAGTGAGACTTAGGAAGGCAAAGTAACTTATTCGAGGTCAGTTACAGCTTGAGTTCGAACCATCTCCATTTTAAAGCTTATTACACTACATTTCTTCCTGAAATCTTTGTGAGTAACTCAGTAACTTGAGGAATTTTAGTTAAGATGCTGACTGAAGTAAACTTACAAAACTTAAAGATTTTTAAAATTCCCATTAGTTACTTAAGGGTTATGGTCTCGTTTCTTGGTTTCTTACTAGAAGACACCTGTCTACAGGATTTTGTAGATAAGAAAATTTAGGAAACTGGTAGTTAAGGAACTTGTCCGAGGTCAAGTTGTTGGGAAGAACATGCCTGGGATTCAGCCCAGGGCTGTCTTATTTTGAACTATCAAGCTCCTCTTCTAAACAGGAGTTGTTGTTATTTTTTAAATATTGCTTTTGTTTTTTTCTGATTTTAGTACTCATTCATGCTGAACGTAGAAATGTTAGAAAACACATACCTATGAATAACAAAAACAAAAATAAACAAAATGTTGAATTTTTCTTCTGTCTGTATCCCCATAGATATTCCTATATTTTGTTACTAATGAAAAGTGCACGGTGGGGTTTTTTCCCACTGTTTGTTGCCTGTGCATTGGTTTTGTTCTGTGCAGCAAATTGCCTGAAGTTATTTGCTTCTGGAAGAAAGGTAAAAGTTCATTTAGTTCTGTCTCCCACAGCACCTGTCCCCTTACTAAGCATGTGGTAAATTCTCAGTACATACTTGTTGCTTTAAATTGAATTGAAATCACCTGCTGCCCATCATATACCCCTTCTGCAACTACAGGATGCAACAGCACAACCCCCGAGGCCAGAAGAAGGAAGGAAATCCTGTTTTTCTATCCATCTCAGATTCCTTCCCCCTGTGCCTGGGGAATTGCTCAATTGCTGTGCTTTTCTCTGGGATGAAACTCAGAGGACACCAAGGTCAGCTTTCAGATGCAGCCGAGAGCAAAGCAGCAGCAGTGAATAAATTGTCAACCAGTCCCTGGCTTATATCAGGCGTACAGAGAATGTTGGCAGAATGAATCAAGGAGGCACTTCCCTCTGCGGGGGTCTAATGGTGCACTCTCTCCCTGTGGTGTAGGAAATGGGCTCATGGATTTCCACCAGCCTATAGATTCTATCACTGCAGCAACTCCTATGCTTACCATCTCCCTGTTACCAAAGATCTCAGTCACCACATCCAAGGGCTGTTCTCAGCCATTGCTCTCTGAACTGCTCCTTTTTCTTAACGTTCTCCTTTTGGTTTCTGAACAATACACTGTCTCTGCTTCTGCATCTTAGCTTTCCAATTATTATTTCTCTGTCACATTTTTTAGCTTTTCTTAGCTTTCTCTTACTTGAACACTTCCTAAAGTTTATTCTTTCATCTGCTGCTCTTGTGTTTTGATGATGGGTGTTCTAGAAACCTTCATCCAGATTTCCAGTTTCAGTGATCTCCATTTCAGAGTCCACTCCAACTATATCTCTGGGCTTTGTTCAGACCCCCACCTTGCTAGCAGAAGCCCAAGGGTGGGTGCAGTGACCTGGTACTAGCAAGGGCTTTTATCTCTACTCTCACCCCCGACCCAAGTCTGAAGGGATGAGGGGAGGACCCAGTTATAAAAACCTGGCAGGAGATACCTGGGAAGATCAGTCCAGCTGAGAGCGTGCAGTAGCTTTCAGAGGATGGAGATAGCCAGCCTTGGCCCCCTTGTACGGTGGTCCCAGTGCTGGGGTCATCTAATCTCTCACCAAGACCCCCCATTGATTGGACACATCGGTAGCCTCTAGAGCCTTACTCCTCTGACCCTTGTGGACTGTAGAGCATATCAAGTCTTCACTAACTTGTGAATGTTCTATTATAGAAGCCATGTTGGTGCTTCTTGACCCTCTAGAGACCTGTTGAAGGGCCCACAAGGAAAAAGTGTGGCTAGTGCTCCCGTGTTCTCCCCTTTCAGTTTGGCTTCAAATTTCCCCTTCTAGCCTGACTCGATTAGCCAAAGCAGAAAACAAGGTTAGCATTAAGCTTGTAACCAGCTTCTCTCTATCATGATAGGGCTAATTTTCTCACTGTGATAGTGTTTCCTTGATAGCCTTCTCTCTCTAGCAAGTCACTTCCGCATCTGGCCCCTGCCTCACAGCCATAGCCCTTGGGTTTCCCTTGGACCAGCTCTGGTCTGGGATTTTCCTGTCCTGGTCCCTTGCATCATTCCAGTCTCACATGCTACCTTCCCTGAAAGGCCTTCCCTCATCACTTTAGCTAAAGGACATATCTTTCTCCTCCACCCCTTGTAAGTCACTCTCTGTGACATCATCTGTTTTATGGACTTCATATTGATAGATACTAAAATTATCTTGTTCACACATTGATTTCTTTGCTATTGGTGTCTCCCTCTCCCCTTCCTCCACTCCCCACCAGCAGAATTCCGTTCCATGAGGGCAGGGATCAGGTCTGTCTAGCTCACCAACCTCTTCCCAGAGCTGAGTAGACTGTGACACACAATAGGTTCTGCGTCGATGCATTCTGAATGATCGAACTTAACTTTCACGGGGTTTGGGGCCTGAGAACCAGTGGTAGAACGCCTCTGTATGGGGTCCTAACGTTTTCCTTTGACCAAGTTCTTCAGCTCTGGGACCTTTTTTTTTTTTTTTAAATTTTATCTTGAGTATTCTGTTTGTAAAAATGATAGTGCCTTTAAAATATACAATCAGTTTTTGGATAAGTTATACAAGTGGTTTACTACCTTCTGTCTTTCATCGCTCAGCCAGCCAGTACCCTCTCCTGTTACTTTGTTTGTAGAAGAACTTATGCTTTTCTACAGGCCATCAAATTTTTTTATCTTGTGGTATTTTTACAGTAGACTTTGCAAAGTCAAGAGAGCTAACAATATCATAGGAACTTTGACATGAGGAGATTGGGCCCTGGAGAGGTCAAGTGGCTATAAATTTGTCTCCTTTTTATGTTGAAAAGCAGTAAAGAACTGCAGGTGATGGGCCCTGTCTCCTGCGATTCATATGCCCCTGCCCCTTTTCTTACTCTTTCTGCTCCTTTAGTGTTAACCTTCTTACTTTCTTTCCTTAGGATCGGATATGCCATTTGTTCTACATTTTCAGTGGTTTTTTCTGGGTCTTTAATTTCTTCATGGATGTTCCACCGGTGTGCTTCTTGACCAGTGCAGAAATAGTCTTCCAATTCTTCTGTGCACCTTTGGGTGCCCAGTGTAGCACTGTGATTGGAAAAGGACAAGCTTACCAGTAAAGGAATAACTTAATGAATCACTGAGGGCTACCTAGCTTGTCTAAAGCCTAAAGCTTTACAATCAACAAGAAGACTATTTAAAAATATATACGTATTAAACTGATGAGAATGGGCTCACAAATGCTTTCCCTGTTCTTTTGGCATTCTTCCTCCTGGGAAATATAAGTGTATCAGAAACGAATATCGCTCCTTGGAGAAACCTGGGTGTTGTCCCTGTTTTTTCAATTATTCGCTCTTTGGCTTTAGTAAACTCATTTCTATGCTGAGCTTTGGTTCCTTCTTCTATAACAGAGACTTTAAAACTTTCCTTTTTAAAAGCCAGTGTACTGTTTGTTGAAACAATGGTCTTATTTAGATTGTTAAAAAAAAAAAAAACATAAAATGATGTAAAAGGAGTTGTGGTAGAAACAATGTCATGGGCTTGGAATACATTGACACAGTTTGGAAACGAGTGATGAATACAAAGGGCATAGAAATGTCTACTCTGGCTTGCTCTCTGTGTCCTCCTAAGGATCAAATAAAATATGTGAAAGAGTTTTATAAAATCTACTTTGTTCTATCAGTTATGATGTCATCATGAAGATAATTTTACCATTTTCATGCCTTCCTTAAGCTCATCCACCAAACATGTAAGTGCAAACCCAGACTGAAAATTTTAAAGTCGTAAAATTGAGCAGCCACATTCTGGTAAGACTGTTTTCCTTCAACAGGAGGACTGAGTGTAGAAACACTTGGAAAAACACTAATCGAGAAGGTTATTGAAGGCAAAATGAGGGTGCAGCTATATGAAAGGGGATGGTATTAAGCTAGAAATTGGTCTGGCATTGTTTGGCATTAATTAAACTTGTAACAAGTCACAGTAATTCCACTGTAACCCATCTGGGAAGCTGTAATCTAGTTCCCAAGTGAATAAACCATAAGGCCAAAGGCCAAATAGCTTAACAAAAGGGAATTAGATGACTGTCTTGTAAACTAGAGGAGCAATGATATTGTGGCTTAATTAGAGAGCTCCGTAGGAAGCTCAAGTTGCAGCAAAAGTGGTAAAGCAGTTGCCTGGTCATTTACAAGATGCTAGAATGGTTTGATTTATGAGAAAAAAGAAGTATCAAATGGCCACTAAGGCTGAGACTCAAGGAAAATGTTAATGCTGTAATGGCACACAAATGGTAGCCAGGGGAGAACACTAGGGAGAATGATTTAATATAGTGCTTATAAAGACTAATGGAATAAACAAAGAGTGTTCATTAGTGATCAAGGAAATTGCATTGACAGGTATTAGACACCCATATGATTAGGGGGATTAAATCTAAGCAGATGTTTAGGCCTAATTGGACACAAACCTAGAGAGTGCACTAATAAATAAATATTCTGGGTTTTGATCTTGGGTTAATTGTTGGGTTTTGACTGTTTTGACATTTCTTTGATTTGACCATTGCTGAGCAGATCGTAACTGTTAAATGTCTTTTTGCCTGAAATATTTAATTAAAGTTTGATGATTTTCCCTTGAAATTCTCTCATTACTTTCCTATGACATTCCATAGGTAACCCGATAATTTTGTTCTGATTAGTGACTTTACCTACTCTGGTTAGTGGATATATGGTGCCCAAACAAACAAACAAATAAGAGATGTGAACAATACACAGTCTGTCATCTGTATGTTTAATTTTTTTCTCAGTAATAATCTACATGCTTCTGGGTACCAAATTACTAACCTATGTCCTGTGTACACATCATGGGGACAAAATCATCCTGAGTTTCAACTGTATCTTTTCTCCCCTGAAGAATGCAGCTTCTGGGGCCACAGGCAGTCATGGGGCAGTCTAGACAAACTTATTAGTTCAACTTTGGGCTAGATCAGAAATCTTTGTAAATCATCCTGTTCCACCTCTGCTTTTCTCTCTTTCCAACACTGTTAAGAATCTGTCATCAATCCTGGCACTAATCCGCTGTTGCTGGGATTGGGCACTTCTCTGATTTTCCTACAGAAACGTGCCAAAATTGTGTCTGCAGATTTTAGGCTTGATGACACCTTGGCTTAATGAAAATTCTTAAAGAAGAGAATGTCATTTTTTTCAAGTTCCAGGCTGGTGAAAGTGAACAATTTTGCATAAGAAATAAATCCTTAGCATTCAGATAAATGAGAAGCACCAGTGATGTGAAACTAAGTTTGCTTTGATATAGATAAGGGGGCTAAGTAGGATTCTATGGGAATTCAAACACTGGATCTAAATCTTTTTTTAATTACTGCATCAAGAAATGTGCTTTTTCCCTCTCATGACTATTTAAATACTTTCCTTTAGCACTTTTTAAACAACCTTGTTCAGTGGCCTGGCTTGACCCTGTGCTCTTAAACCGGAAGCCTGAGAAGGCACTGAGACACTCCTCTTTGTGAGAGGTGCCCTGGAGGCCCCTACAGTTTTCCTGAGTCATTCACCAAGCTGGGAAATGGGACAGTTCCTGGCGTTCTCATGTGTTTTAACACCTAGACCACTCAGCTCCTATTTTGAAATTACTCTGACAGATTTCTTAACACTTTGGAAGAGACATGCAGAATATAACCCTAAAAAGCAGGTGAAATGATTTTTGAAGAATGGGTTAGAGAGATAAATATTGGGTTCAAAGCACTGGTGTGTCCAGGGACGTACTTACAACTCAAAAGATAACTGAAGAGCTAGGCTTAGACTTCTCCAAAGATGTTGCCATGTTGACTGACAGGAAAGTGTATTTCATACAATAAATAGGTTAGCCTTAGGCTAGGAAAGAAGATTGAGTTGGAAAAGGAATGCAGGTGGGATTCCTGAAGTAGGAGTCTGTCTTATTCAGTACTTAGGGCTTGGGGGTAAAGGAGGGCAGTGAAGAGTCTACAGAAAAATATTGCTAGATTAGAGTTTCCTGAGAGGAAAATGTTAGGTTGTGAATGGCTGTAACAATTATTCGCCTGGCTGCTGCAAGTAGGAGAAGGGAAATACGGTCAGGGGTATTAGTTGGCAAATATCAGAATGTGCTCTGGCTAGTTTAAATAGAAAATGAATTTATTAAAGGGTATGAGGCATTTCAAAGAATCTTTGGGAATCTCAGAGAATCAGGCTTGAAGATAAGCCTCTGGGAACAATGCCCAAAACTACCTTGCAGAACTGGCCGTGTGAGAAAATGCCTATTGACACTACAGCTGGCTATAGAACCATGCTGTGGAACTGACTGACGAGAGAGCTGTCACCATCCATTCACTGGACAGCAGAAAGATTTCCTGACTGTAACCCCAGGAGATACCAAGGACTTGATTTCACCACAGTTTTCCCTAATATTCATGAAAGCAAGACACCTCTCCCACTAACTACACCAGCAAAATAGACTCCAGCCCACAGCCTGTTTTTTTCTTTTTGTCTGTTTGTGTGTTTTTTTCATTTCTCACTTTCTCACTGCAGTGAGCAGACAGAGATACTCTCAGTTTAAAGAACATTTAGATTCACTTGCATTTTTGGTTGAAATATAATTTACTTTATATGAAAATGCTTCCATAATCATTATTTTATGTTAAAAAATGACAATTATTTATCTATTTAAGCTTCAGGTAGAATCTATGCTAACGTTTTTGCAAGCTCAAGATGTGTGTTTTGCAAAGCAAATGGCTCAGTGATGAATTAAGTTTGAAAAATCCTGGAGTAAGGAAACAAAATTTCTTTAATTTAGGATTAGGATGGGTATGAAAAATATTCAAATGGATATTGAGTATTCCACATTTCCTGAAGTATTTGGCCCACGGAACCCTTTTACAACGAATGTTCTAAGGAATACAGTTTGAGAAAGACTGAATTAGACTATGACCTCTTTGAGGACAAGGATTGTGACTTATTCATCTCTGTATTCCTACTGCCTAGCTCAGTGCCTGGCATATAGTGACATTTATTTTATTTATTTATTTTTTAATTTTTATTATTTATTTACTTATTGGCTGTGTTGGGTCTTCGTTGCTGCGTGCAGTCTTTCTCTAGTTGCAGACAGCAGGGGCTACTCTTCATTGTGGTGCTTCTTGGGCTTCTCATTGCAGTGGCTTCTCTTATTGCAGAGCACAGGTTCTAGGTGCGTGGGCTTCAGCAGTGGTGGCACAAAGGCTCAATAGTTGTGGTTCGCAGGCTCTAGAGCATAGGCTCAGTAGTTGTGACACATGGCTTAGCTGCTCCGCTGCATGTGGGATCTTCCCGGCCCAGGGATCAAACCCGTGTCCCCTACTTTGGCAGGCAGATTCTTAACTACTGAGCCACCAGGGAAGTCCTAGTGACATTTATTGACTTGATCAAAATGATGTAGGGAAAATGATCTCTTTTCAACCCTAGTTCCTGTTGCTGTCTTTATGTTGTAGGAAGACCGTATCTCTGGAGTCAGACTTGGTTCTCTTGCATATCTTGGAGTCTTGAATTTCTGGTCTACCATTTGAAATGGCTCCTCTGTTAAGTGCTAGATTTTGAGTTTGTTTGAGATGATGGGATTCCAAGAGACAAAATGTAATCATGTGTTACCAGGTAAAGTTATTGATGTACGGTTGTTCACGATCTTCACCATTTCCCTAACTTCCACATAGGAAGAATTTGTGCTCCCTTGGTAAACTTCCAGGTCCTCTCAAAACTAAGGAAAATGGAAGAAAACTAAAGAAACTGAGAGATTGTGTTGAAGTATGTAATAAAGAGTTGAGATGAACAGAGGGAGCAGGACAGGCTGCCCAGCTGGGGTGAGAGTATTTGGGCAAGGGCCAGGAAGGAGCCTTCTCCTGAGCCAGCTGCCAACCACGTGAAGAAACTTGGGAAAGGCAGCAATGCAAGAGAATAATTTTAAAGTGTATTATATGCTTTAAATGCATTATAAAAAATGAACTCCTCCCTTTTACATTTTGTCATGTGTCTATGTGAAAATGTGAAGAACTTTCTGGAGCCTGGATTGCGTTTCTGTCTGTGACATGGTATGGATCCCAGAACTTTTAGTGAAAGCATATCTGAGTCTCTATTTTTCTTTCTTTCTTTTGCTTCTGGCTTCTCCCTCAACTTTTCCCAATATCCTCCTTCCCTAGGCAAAACTAGTGGCCTTCAATTCATTAGATAAAATCTTTCTGTTTTAAGCACTGATATTAATTCTTGTTTGAAAGGAAACTGTCCACATTTGGAATATCCGTGTGGCAAAATTCCTTTTTGAGAAGGTGACCACTCTCCTGGTGTTTAAACTTCCTAAACTTCCTTTTGCTAATGTAGCAGAAAAAAAAGCCGCTTGATTTTCAAGGTTATACCATTCTAGGTGGTATAACTTTTTTTTTTTTCTCTTTCGATCTTTATTGGAGCATAATAGCTTTACACTGTTGTGCCAGTTTCTGCTGTACACCAAAGTGAATCTGCTGTATTTATACATATATCCCCATATCCCCTCTCTCCTGTGACTCCCTCCCACCCTCCCTTTCCCACTCCTCTAGCTCATGGCGGTATAGCTTTTAGAGCTGCTCCTGACTTAATGGGAGGTCTCTGGTGCTGGTTTTGACAGCATGTTTAGAAACTTCTTGTTTCAGTCTCCTAGGAACTTTCATCCCCAGTGCCAGTCTTTTGTCTTTGAGCTTTAAATCTTGCAGTTCCTCTTTTTTGCCTTATGATGTCCATTCATAAGCTGAGAGAGGAGAAGTTAACTTCTGCTTTGCTGAGGCCGGTGTTGTTGAGGCAAATATCTGACTGCTTGCCTAGCTTATGAAAGGCAGATGTTTCCATCCGGAAATCCTGGTTTTGATACTAACTTGACAATGTGGTACTTTACTCGCATTTGTACTTTCTTTGGTTTCAATTAAGACTGAGTATGACCTTAGGGAGTAAGAGTAAAAATATAGAATGAGTAAAAATATTCACTGTCATTCCCAAAGAACTATGTTTAATACCCTGCAGCTTAGAAATAGAAAGTCACAGAAGGGTTAAGAGGAAACTTTTCTTCATATTCTTTTTTGGTCTTACCTCTTTCCCGGTCTTGGTTTGCACTGTCACAACTTAATAGCAATGAAAGTTAGAAGACTTTTTACCCTGCAGCCCACTGTACCATTACTAATGCAGTCTGTCCACTAACCCACCCACCTACCCACTCACAACTGAGGAAATGCTGTTTCATGATGAAACTGGCCCTCTGGCTCTGTTTCTGAAAGGTGGCCTGGGAGTTTTCTGCATTTTTGACTGGACTATTGCAAAACCATTTTGGCAGATGCAATTATAGTGTATCTAGCGTGTGTGTGTGTGTGTATGCACACACATTTTCCTACCCAGATAGGACAGTTTTGCCCTGAGGAATTGATAGCGTGCCCCATTGACTCTAAGCTCCTTGGAGATGGTGGGACTGACGGGTGAAGGAAGCACAGCAGAATGGAAAGCGCACTGGGCTGAATGTCAGGAGATAGGCTTTCCAATCCTGCTTGTACCACTAATTTGCTGTGTGACCTTGGGGAACTTACTTAACCTCACCAAGAGTCAGTTCTTTCACCTAGAAAGTGGAGTTAATAATACTTGCCCTTCTTGACTTAGAGGACTATAGGGCAAATAAGAGATTGTGGATGTTTGGGATGTTTCAAAGGGATAAACCCAGCCTTCTACAGATAAACTTCGGGGTGCCCCACAGGGGGATGTCTTTATCTGAAGTAAAAGGCAGTGTTAGAGGGAATAGCTAATATGGAACAGTCTTCTACTTCATTTCAAATTAAAATGCATTCCCGGGCCAGAGAGCTAGCAGCCCTGTAACACAAGAATATTTGTTTATGTACTGGGCAATGTGTTTTTACTTACATAAGGGTTACCTGATCATCCAATTCTGTATTAGCAAATACGTAATCGAAGAACACAGCCCATCACCTGCCATGTAACGTGGTGGTTAGATGCATGGGCTTTGGCGTCATTCAGACCTGAGTTTGAATCCTGGTTTTGCCACTTACTAGCTGTATGTCCCGAGACAAGTTGTTTCTCTCTCTAATCCTTAGTTTTGTCATTTACAAAATGGACCCCAAAATAGTACCTGCTTCCATAGGGTAGGGAAAATGCATTAAAGTGCTGCACACACTTCCTGGTACATAATAAGAACCCAAAAAATGATAGTTCCTAGTAGGTAACAGTAGCTAAGGGGGGGTGGTGGGCATGGTTGAATGTTTTCTTCTTTGTGCGTTTCAGAACTCCCAGGTGATCTGTAATGACTTTCTCCCCAGCTTTGCTAAGATATAATTGACATGTAAACTAATGACTCTTTAGTGGGCAGATTTAAAGGTACTTATTATTGTGACTGAATGCAGCCATGAATGAAGACTAGCCGTGGTCATGAACTGGCACCGTGAGCGCGTCATGACGGTGCTTCCTAACATTGCTGTTGGGCTTCACAACTTGCACAGCCGTTTTACAGATGCTGTCTCATGCAGCTCTTATAACCAGCCTGTGGCGTTGAAACTACTCATATTCACATTCTGCAGTTTTGGAGGCTGAGGGTCACAAAGGAGTGTCCACAGTTACACGGCTCATGAAGTGGCAGGTCTCAAATGTGCCAGAGAGGACTGCATTCAGCTGCAATGCACAGACACCCAGTTATACTGGTGTAGTGGTCTGGATCCTCCAGAGAAGGAGAACCAATAAGGGAGCTCCCTCTCTCTCTCTATTTATCTCTCTCTCTCTCTCTCTCATATCTCGTATATATCTCGTGTGTGTGTGTGTGTGTGTGTGTGTGTGTGTAGTGTGTTCGTAGAAAGAGAGAGAGAGAGAGGAGAGGAGAGATTGATTTATTTTAAGGAGTTGGCTCACGTGGTTGTAGAGGCTGGTGAGTCCAAAATCTGCAGGATAAGGCTGGTGAGTCCAAAATCTGCAGGATAGGCTGGCAGGCTGGAGACCCGTGGAAGAGTTGATGTTGGAGCTTACGTATGAAGGCTGTCTGCTGGTAGAATTTCCTCTTGTTCTGGGGAGTTCAATTTTAGTATTTTTTTAAGGGTTTTATTTATTTATTTATTTTTAATTTTTGGCTGCATTGGTTCTTCGCTGCTGCGTGCGGGCTTTCTCTAGTTGCAATGAATGGGGGCTACTCTTTGTTGTGGAGTGCTGGCTTCTTATTGCAGTGGCTTCTCTTGTTTCAGAGCACGGGCTCTAGGCATGTGGGCTTAGTAGTTGTGACTCATGGGCTTAGCTGCGGCATGTGGGATCTTCCCAGATCAGGCATCGATCCTGTGTCCCCTGCATTGATTGGCAGGCAGATTCTTAACCATTGTGCCACCAGGGAAGTCCCTGGGGAGATCAGTTTTATCTTAACATCTTCAACTGGTTGGAGAGGTACATTCACATTACAGAGGGTAATGTGCTTTATTCAAAGTCTACTGATTCCAAGGTTAATCTCATCTAAAAAAATACCTTCACAGCAATATCAGACATGTTTGACCAAATATGTGGGAACCATGACCAAATCAAGTTGACACAAAACTTTAACCATCACAAGTGGCTTGATTAAAGAGGGGTTTACTTTTTCCAGGATACTTCAACAAATTCAGAGTCACCAGCTCCTTCTGTCTTTCTGCTTGGCTGTGTCTTGCCGTGGGACTTTTGGCCTCAGGCTTACAAGCTGGCTGCTGCATCTCTGGCCATCAGAGGCAGGAGGAAAGCGAAGGGCAGTGGGCAAAAGGCAAAAGCTAACAAACTGTGTATGCCGTCTGAGTTTTCCCTTTCCAGACGACTTTCTCGGAGGCCCCACCTGGCAACTTCTTATTGATCTTATTGGAGTCAATCAACATATTTTTCATCATTCCTAGATGCAAGGAATTCTGGGAGATGAGTATTTTTGTGTATGTCACTCCAAACAAAACAAAAACAAAAACCAGCGTCATATTAGTAACAGAAAAAGGGGGAATAGATAGCCTGTAGGCGTGTGGTGGTATCATCCACACAGGGTGTTTGGATGCCACATCATTACTCTGCGCTGCACCAAATTGCTCACCGTACATACCTGGAAGTGTCTACCCTTGGCTGCAGTGCCTTTTGAATTAATCACACAGGTGTCTTTGGATATTTGAACCCAGGATCTAAACAAAATTACCTTAGATTGATGGAAGCCAGTAGAAAAATAAGGAGAAATTTGTTAGACAATGGCTTTTTTTTTTTCCTATCTCCTCGTGGCCCAAGCAGATAAACTACTCTTTCTTTCATCATGTGAAACACTTAAAAAGGAAAAAAGGAAAATAAGGATGAGGAATGAAGGGAGGGGGCAGATATCAATAAATGTCTGTGCAGCTGATGTATGGTATGATCCAAATGATTTTTCAAAACTTGTTTGCATTATGTAATATGTTTCTGCTATAGGGCATGAAATGGTTTACCTCACTTTCATTGTCACAGTTCAAGTGTTTAACTGAAGTCCAGAGAAAAACATCTCTATCATTGGCCTTCTGTGGCACCTAGGAAAGTAAGAAATATTAATTGGAAGAAAATAGTATCAGAGAGTATGGGAAAGTCTGTGTTGACAATTGCTTGATTTTGTTATTGTTTTAAATCAGGTATTCCAAAGGTCTCCTTTATATTTCTTTGTAAGTAAATATTTAAAAAACCAGTTAGAACTAAAATAGGAACCACGTGTCACATTATTGAAATATGACCCAAGTAGTGTTTTTATGTTAAACTTTGGTCAGAGAGAACAAAGCAAAGAAATAAACTTTTTTAATCTTGCTTTTTCATACACACGTGTGCACATAGACACACTCACTTACATACACATAACTCCAGATTCTGTCTCCCAGTGTTATCTTGTATTCATTTCATATTCTTTTCTCAATATCACTGTGAAACTACTTTGTTGTATAATTTTCCTGTAGCTCTTTAGGCATTTTTGCAATTCTAATTCTCACTGGTTATTGCATTACAAAAGAGTGGAGGGAAAGTGGATTTGCATGCAGGACATTTTAAATTCTAATGTCAGGGGTCATTAGTCTTTTTTTTTTTTTTTTTTTTTTTTTGATTCTATCTAAGAGTTGGGCTTTTACATAGCAGGGATAGTAATTTAGAAGCAAGCTTTTAAAAGCAGAGTTTCAGGCTTATTTTTCAAATTCTCATAACCTGAAAGGCTAAATGAGAAAGAACCTAAGATAAAGATCATTTCCATATATTTGAATGTTGAATTGCGCATCTGTTGGGGAAAGTGGAAATCCCTTTAGTTCATCTCACTTTTGGTCACAGTGACTGGCCTACACTGTTTCCTTACCCAGGTCGAATGAGAACCTCCTGTGGTGACTTTAGGAGAACATCACCAAATGCAACATTTGGAATTTTCCTTCTTGTAGCTTCAGATGACTATATCTTCTGCATTTTCCTCACATGAGTAGCTTACTTTTTTCCCTCTACCTTAGATTAATATTAATGTTTGTCATTAATATTAATGGGTTCACCTCAAGGGCAGTTTAGAGACCAACACACTGGCCAGCACAATCCTACTGCATGTCCCTACTCCACCCACTTGTCCTGGGTGATTGTTTCATACTCTCTTCTCTCCTGACACCTCCAGTGGCTCCTCCCTGCTTCTCATGTTACATGGACAACCTTACTTGCTGTTTTACTGAGAAAAGCTCAGTCAGGAGAAAACCCTCCCAGCTCTCACCAGCCTACCTATCTGCAACTGACCACGTGTTCTGTTACAGAGGATGAACTGTTCTGTTCCCATCCTTGGCCTTTGTGGTGCCCTGGACCCCATCCCCTCTTGTTCCTGCAATTATCTGCTGTCTCTTGCATCATCCCATTTCCTCTCTCTATTAGATAATTCCCAGCAGTGTTAAAAATTGGTGTAATATCTTCAAATTTAATAAGAAAGAAAAAAGAAAAGAAAAGAAAACCTGCTTACCCCCTTCTGGCTACCACACATTTCTCTGCTCCCCATCAACATCAAAGAATATCAGAAGAATTGTCTACACATGTTCTCGCCATCAGACTTTCAACTCCACTACTTCTCAAAACACTGAGTCACTGGTGAGCCCCTTCTTTGCCGAACCCATTGCTCTACTCCCAGTTCTATTCTCACTTGACCCATCAACAACACATGACCATTGGGTCACTTTTGTTTTCGAAATACTTTTTTTTAGCTGGCTTTGGGGACACCACCTTCCCTGGTTTTTGCTTCTACCCTACTGGCCACTCCTTTTCAGTTTCTTTTACAGGGTGCTCCTCCTGTCCACCTGTAATGCCTCACATTCCATCCTTAGAACTTGTCTCTTCTTCCTCTCTTTGCTCCCTAGATGATTTCATTCAGGCTCATGGTTGTGTACTATACAAATCGCTATCTCTCAGACCCCTTCTCTCAGCTCCAGACTTTGCATGTATATCCAATACCTACGTATCCCCACTTCAATATCTGAAAGCCCTATCAAACATAAATGCTTCCACCCTGGTCCAAGTCAACACCATCTGTCCTAGATTTTTGTCTTAGTGTGTTCCTTCTTTTTGTCCTGCCACCTTATTTGCAACACAGCAGGTAGAATAATCCTCTTAAAACTTAGTCATTTCCTATCACTACTCTGCTAAAAATCCTAATGGCTGCTTTTCTCAAAATAGGAGCCAAAAATTCTAGGTGGAGCTAGTGGGCTTGTCCTGCCTGTCTCCCTAACTGGATAAGCTACCAGCTGTCCTCACCTCCTCTGCTCCAGCCGCACTGGTCTTTCACTGTTGCTCAATACCTATCTCAGCCTCTGGTACGTCCTCTCCTACGTCCTGCTTTCCTGCTCAAATATCATCTTTTTTATTTTTTTTTATTATTTCCATTTTATTTATTATTTGTAAGTTTATATTTGTCATATAAATGGAGTCATATAGTATGCAACCTCTTGGGATTGGCTTTTATTTTTTTAACTCAACATAGTTCTCTGAGGGTCATCCAGGTTGTTGAATGAATCAGCAGTTCATTGGCTAAGTAGTATTGCATGGTAGGGATGCCCCACAGTTTGCTTCACCACTCACTCACTGAAAGACAACTGTGTGGTTTCCTATTTTTGACTATTATGAATACACTGTTGTAAACATTCTTGTACCTGTTTTTGTGTGAACATAAGTTTTCATTTCTCCAGGATAAATACCCAAGAATACAATTACTGGGTCATATGGTAGTTGCATATTTAATTTTTTTTCTTTTTTCTTTTAAACTGCCAAACTATTTTCCAGAGTGATGGTATCATTTTATATTTATGTCAGCAATGTGTGAGTGATCCGGTTTCTAGCCACTGTTTTTAATTTTAGTTATCTATTCTGATAGGTGATGTCTTATTTTAGTTTTACTTAGCATTTTCTTTATTCTCTCTCATATATAAATCTCCCACTCTGTCCTCCTTAACTTTTTTTTTTTTAATGAGCATATAAGAGATTGTTGAGTTTTTTATTTCCAGACTCTCCTCTAGAGTGTAAGCTCTGAGAGAGTAGCTATTTTGATTTGGTCTTTGCTCTATCCCTAGTCTCTAAAATAGTGCCTTGCAAGTACTAAGCACTCAATAAACATTGATTAAATAAATGAAAAGTTGAATGAGAAATCTAAATCTAAATATTTAAGCAAAAGCTCTAACTGGCCTGAAGTGAAGTATCCGTGACCATAAATTCTATTTTGTTTTCTGAACCCTCTCATCTATGATTTTAGCATTTTATCTCTTTATTCAATTTATGTTATTGGTTTTCCTAAGGAAGTAAAGAGGTGCATCATGTCTTGCTAACGTTTCTGGGTTCGTGACCCTCACATCACAAACACAGAGCATCAGCAGAACAGGATATTAGTCAAGGACCACAGTAACTGAACTTTTCTAAATCAAATATTGCCTCTCCCTGTATCAGTAAGGAACCCGGAAGGAAACAGATGGCATACTCAAATTGGGTAATTTGACTAGAGTTTAATAAATGTATCATTTTCAAGCCACACGTCCCCAGAGTGCAGTGCCTTGAGGCTAGTAGCAGCCTTTTCTATTCTACCCAAGGACTAGAGGCAAAAAAAGAAGGAAGGTTTATGGGGAGGACAAGGCACTGGATCCCTGAGGGAGAGCTGCAGGAGAGGCCACCGGACAGAGGTCACCAAACAGGACCAGCAGCCTTGGTTGAAGGAGACAACCAGCCCGTGATAAACCCCAGGGGCTGGGCTGGTGGGGAGCTGAGGGAGTAACTATCCCAGCTTTTCTCGCTGCCCTTCCTCTTACCTCCGGCTGGGGCTTCCCAGTGGCTGAGGCCAACTGGAAGTCAGAAGGCAAGGGAACCCTTGGCTGCAGTCTCCATAAGCAGCCTCTGAGGTAGACAACAGGATAGGAAGGGGTGAAGGGTAGATCTGGAGGGTGAATGGCGGGCATCCAGCAGAACATCCAAGTGCTGTCTGCCTAGCCACAGCCTCATCTCCCACTTCCACACTAGTCCCCTCCTCACCCACTCTTCACATATCAGCAAAAATGAAACCATCTGTCTGTTCACAGTGGTCCCTGGTTTGAGACCAAATCATTCAACAGCTTTCCATTGAGCTTAGAATAAAATCCAAACATACTCCATTGATGTATGAGACCCATGATGGTCTCACTGGCTCCCACCCAACTCTCCCGCTCTGATTACTACACAGCCCACCCTGGCTTGCTGCACCCACTCGCAGTGGTCTGCTGTGGCTTCCAGGATAAACTAAGCTCACTGTCCTCACCAGCTCTTTGCATACTCCTAACCCTCTGGTAAGAAACCCTTTCTTTCCCCAACCTGAAAAAAAAACATGGTTGACTTTTTCTCCTGATTTAAAACTTATCATTTGAACGTCATTACCTCAGGGAGCCCCTCCTTGTCCTCTCCATCTAAAGGATGCCTTTCATTTATTCTCTATCAGAGCACCCCAGTGTTTGTTTCACAGAGTCTGTCGCAAATCATAAATGCCTCCTTCTCTCTCTCCTTTGCTTTGTTTAGTTCTGACTCTAAAGCAAAGCAAGTTTCTTCCAGGCATGGCCCTTCTCTGTCTTCTCTGTCATTCTATCATCCTCAGAATCTACAACAATTTGTGACCCAGGTGGCTTCTTGATAAATATTTGGCGATTGAGTGAACAAACATTCCATTCAATGAAAATATCTTTCCATTTATGCAACTTAAAAAAAAGGTTACCTTTGAGCTTATCTTGAATGTATTTGAATTTCTATCTCTCTAGTATCTGGGGAATCTTAAATATATTAAGTGCTTGGTATATGTTTGAATAAAACACATTTACTAGCAGCAGGGCTGCTTTTCTATAGCTTGATAGATTGTTTTTTATGGTTGGTCTATTATGTCTTTAACAAAATTAAGCTAAAAAATGAACAATACCCTATCCCCAATCTGTAGTTTCACAGCATAGCTAATTGAATGCTGTTGATTGTCTTGGTGACTTGTTGGAAGCTGGTGTTATAGAGTAACTAGCGTTGAGCTTTAGAGCCAGAGACTGGTGTTATGAAGTAACTAGGGTTGAGCTTTAGAGCCAGAAAGACCTGGCTAAACTCCAGTTAGGCCACTAACTAGGTGGGAAAGACTGTGGACAAGTTACCAGCCTTTCTGAGCCTGTTTCCACATCTGTGGAAAACATTCAAGGGTAATGTGGTCTAATTCCTAGAGTTGTTCTAGGACTACAGGTGATAGCAGAGATCTTCCTCTTTTCTCTGTGCCCATCATTTTCCCTTCTATAAAAACAGGCACAGATCCTCCCTCTTCTCTCCTTAGGCTGCTGCTTCATCAATACCCTCTCCCCAATCCATGTTTTATTAGTCTTTGGATCTCATGTCCATATTCTGGTTATTGGGAATCTTGCTAGAAGGCTTTCCTGTCCACACTTTTCTTTATAAAGTTGAATTTGCTTTCTGGTGGAAGCAGCCTGGAGCTCAGTTGTGCCCGTGACAAATTATAGACCCATCAGGCTTTTCAGCCGGCATCATATTTGCCAGACAAATGCAGACAGCACTTTCATGCAGCGAAGCACTTTGTTAGTACTTTGAGCCTCGAAGGGACAATTTGAGTTGGAAAAAAAAGGCATTGAAACCTTGTACAATACTCACCCCATTACACAAGGAAAACCAAATAAGTTTATCTGATAAAAAGTTATGGGTATGCTTTTGATACAAGAAGCCCAAGCTATAGGGTGCTCTCTCTACTCTGCAGAGAGACAAGATGCATGGGAGTTTCATCTTTTGTTTATTTCTTTTTACTTAAGTTTAACTAATATTTTTTGAATGCATTCTTTGTGGCAGGCATTTTTCTTTACTCTGTTAGATGAATTTAGAACCATTAAGATTACAAAGTAAAAATATTTAGGTGCAGGTAAGATCTGACCAAAGAGTGGGATCCTTTGCTGACAGTTGGGAAATGTATTGGTACCATATAGATAAGCTGACAAAATTAAATTTCTAATGCATGAAACGGTTGTCTGGAATCTGGTCCCTTACAATATTCAAATCAGTTCCATTCAAACCTATATAGTTAGCACTCTTGATATGCACTGAATAAAATAGGTAAAGGTGTATTTCTGCCTTCCAGCACCTTACCATCAGGCTCAGCGTTCCTGAACTTTTTTGAACAATGTCCTTCTCTTCTAAATATAAGTATCTCAGGCCCTCTTTACATTATTTGAAACTTAAGCTAAAGTTGAAGACAACTAGATAAAGCCCTGCTCTGTTTTCAAGTTACACGTAACATAAATTTGCCTGTGTGTTTCTGGGACTTACTAATCTAACTGGTGATCTAAGACACATGTACACCACACCTCTTTACACATGTGGCATTCATCGTTAAGCTTCATATGTTTGATAGAGACCAGAGGTTGCAAATTAGTGGTTCCATGGGTCCAGTGCAGATCACAGAATTGTTGTCCTCTTAAATTTCTTAATTGAGCCAACATTTACAATTGGGATATTTCACATAAAATGTAGATTTTTGGTTTCTCTTAAAACATTGTAAGATCTGGTGGCCATGGACCCGCATTTCCATGCGGCAGCAATGGGCAGGGTTGACCGGCTGCTGCCCCTTCAGGCGGGGCACGTGCTCTCTTGCTGCCCTGTCTCCACCGCTCAGCAGTGAATGCGTCTGTCTGAGATTGGCTTGCAGCATACAAATTAATCCCCCGGCTCTTGAAAAACTTGAGTTTGTGAGCTCTGGTAGAGTCTAGAGAGGGGAGTTTGAAGGATTTTCATCTGTTGAGTAGATGGACCATGAGATACCAGTAGGATTTATATAGCTGAAGAAGAGTGTGTGGGGGAGGATGGGGGAGATCATTCCAGGCAGGAGACTGACTTTGATGCTGAATTTCACCAGTGGGTAGTGATAGTTTATAAGCTACAGCTCCAGTATTATTATTTTCTCTAATAATATTTAAATTGCTTAAGGATGAAAATGACTTACTTTTTTCTTACAGTTGAGACCAGATTTATGGTTAAGATTCCGACTTCCTTGCATTCTGATATGCTTTCTTGAGAGAAAGGGAAAAGGGGAGAAAGCATAGTAGTGAGAGCTAGGAATGGGGCATAGCTAAGCAGTGGGCGAGTGTCAGATTTATGAATTCATCGATTAGAATTGTGTATGTGGGGTGTGTGTGTGTGGTGGTGGTGTGTGGTGTATGGTGCTTGTGTATGTGTCCATGGTGTATGTGTGTATGTGTGTGTGGTGAATGTGAGGTGTGTATGTGTTTATAGAAGGGAATCGATGTCCAGAACAATAGTACCACTGCAGCAAGCATTCAGATTTATGAAAGAAAATAAGGCTGAGAAAAAATGCCATTCACTGTCTATCTCCCAAAAAGATAGTAAAAGCGCCTCTTCACAGTAGTTGAGCCAATACTTTACAAAGGCAGCTGGGCCTATTAGAAGAGCAAGATATAATGGATAACCAACAAGGACCTACTGTATAGCACAGGAAACTCTGCTTAATGTTATGTGGAAGCCTGGATGGGAGGAGGGGGGTTTGGGGGAGAATGGATACATATATATGTATGGCTGAGTTGCTTTGCTGTGCACATGAAACTATCACAACGTTGTTCATCGGCTATATTCCAATATAAAATAGAAAGTTAAAAAAGAGAGCAAGATACGGTGAGTTTGAGCAGGGTACCTTTAAGAGTGGACATTTTGTCATCAAAGATGCTCCGTATCCTGCAGTATTTTCCAAGCCAGACTCTCCTAATACATGGGATTCCCCCTGTAATATCACATTTAAGATAATGTCTCCAAAAAGCCATTTTTAGAATAAAATTGTACCTATGAGTAGTAGCATGTTTATATTTGAGGACTTGTTTCTATTTCTCAGGGTAACCAGCCTTTGACTGTCAGGCGGGGGCTGAGGAAGGGGGTGGGATGGGGGTTACGTCTGTTCTGTTTTGTTTTGTTTTGTTTTGATGCTGTTGGGGAATTTCAAATGGAGAAGTTTTATTTTCCTGGCAAGGCCAGATCCCTTATACAGTTTGATGTTTCCTTGGTCTTCAGAAGGCCCACCATAAGGGTTTATTTGTGCTAAACTGAAAACAGATCTCTTTTCAACGGAAAGGCCCTTTTATTGATCCTGACCTTTTCCTTTTGCAGGTGAAGTCTTGTTGAGTTGCCTTTTAAACAACCAGAAATCCCTGTGTTTCTTTTCTTGTAATCTTTTATTTATCCTGTTCATAGGCCTTACATGCTTAAAAATAAATTTCCTATGGAAATCATAAAATAGCCCTACTCAATCAAGAGTTAAGACTATAGAACACTTAACAAAATCACATATGTGGCTTTTGAGGGGAAGGTTAACACCGAATCTCCCCAATCCCTGCCCCGCCCACCCTACCTTATCTTCCCCTCTTCAACTTGTTTTTCCTCTACTCTTTCCATCTGTGCCCTGTAAGTTCCCACAAGAGGTGCTTTAGACTTTATTTCATCTAGTAGTGCCCTGAGAAAACTTTAAGTGTGGGGTTGGGATTATATTAGCTGGAAGAATCAAGAAATTAATTTCCTTCAAGGGAGGAATGGCATGTCTGGCCAAACAGAATATTGCTTAATGTAATAGAACTCCCAGATGAAATTGGGGAGCAGATCTTTCCCTTACCTGGGGGATGTGAGATTATTGAATTCCAGATTCCCGTATAAATTATCATCCGAACGAGTGGGTCTGCCCCCTACTCCGCCAGCAGTCTCGCTCAGGTCCCTGTGCACGGGAGTGTTTCTGTCACCCACCAGAAGGCTGCATGTCTTCAGCCAGCTTGAAGTCAGGGAATAAAAGAATTAATGGATTGGAACTTAATCCATAACTCCCTAACTCTGCAGCTTTATTTTTTTTAATAGTTCATAAACTTCTTATTTTCCTTTTTAGCCTAGATTTCCTCTGTGGTGAAGGAGAGGTTTGCCAGCCTTTGGCTCTGCCTCATAAACACGCTTTAAAGGACAATGCTAAGTTGTGTGACTGTCTGTAATTCACCCTCATATAATATTCCAGAACTGTCTCAGAGTTTGTGTCTGAATTTGTTCTAATATAAAGAACCCTGGGGTCAACAACACAACTATTTCCAGATGGATTAAGTTGTGCATTCTTAAAGACCTAGGAGGCCAATGTATATTGCTTCTCTTAGAGCTGTCACAAGTAATATTATTGGAAGCATGACAGATGCCTAATGGGATACACAGAGATCTCTATTTTAGAAATTTCTAAAGTGACATAGTAGGGTTTGTTATTTTTCAAAATAACTAGATTGTCTGTCTTTCTGAATTAAACTCTCTGTGGGCTCTGTTTTGTCACCTTTTGCCCTCCTCTGGGTGATAGAATTAGGAGATAAATCAGTACCTGATTTCTCAGAGAGTTAAGTTTTGAGAAACATATTTTGTAGGTCACATGAGCCTTACACAAAACTTTCTAACAGCGAACAGGCACAAATGGGATTTTGAAAAATCAACACTTGCTGTCAAGAGGTGGAAACTCCAAGAGGGGGACTTGTTGAGCCGTAGGTGTGAATAGTTCGCAAGGTCAAAGGCGAAAAATTAGCCGCTGCTGAGAACTGGGAGTGGGAATCTCACTGGTCACCACTAAGGTGTCCTTTTCAATCAGAGAGGGGCTGACCAGCGCCTATGGAACCCAGGCTCCTTCTGGTTTTCATTTTTCATCCACAGCCTCCTGCTAGGGGCACAAAAGCTTCAGTTTAGTATATGTACTTCCTACGCAAAACCCAGGGCATGGCTGAGTCCCTTCTTTCCAGGATTTCATATTTAAATGTTGGAAAACAAATATAAGTACAAAATCAAAGCATGCTGTAGGGTTTGTGTGATTTCTTCCTGAAGTATACATTTTCTTGATGAAGGGAAATATTCATTGCTCAATGTACTTTTTCCTCCCAAATGAAAAAGTTTTTGTTTTTTCCCACCCCCCTCGATTATTGATATGTGCCTTTGGGATAAACTAAAGAAGAGAGTAAGACTCACCTGAAAATTAGATAGTTGGATATATTTGGTAATTAAATTTTGTAAATTTCATTCCAAGTGTCCCACTTTGCATGTATATAGAAATATACAAAATTGTATATGTATAATATTCCACATGCAGTTTTGTTAGCTAGTTTTTTTTAACCTAGTATCATCTCTCTATGTTGATAAATATGCATCTACATCATCATTTTAAAAGACTGCATAGTGATCCATTTTATAGGTAAAGCACATTTATCAAGCCAATGCCCTGTTGATGGACATTAAGATTGTTTCTGGGTTTTCAATATTGCAATAGAACAAACATCCTCATATATACATTTTTATGGACTTGACAGGTTGTTTCCTTGAGATATAATCCTAGAAATTATGTTCTGTGTAAAATATAATTAAAAATTTTATGGGAGTTGCTGCTCTGTCTTTCAAAAAGTTGCTAATTTCTACTTATCCCATCTGCAGATGAGAGTCTTCGATTCCTTTTAACATCACTACACTAACTTCTTAATCTTTGTCAACCTGAAAGATACAAGGAAATGGTTCATTGTGATTTTTTAAAAAAATATTTATTTATTTATTTATTTATTTATTTATTTATTTATTTATTTATTGTCTGTGTTGGGTCTTCGTTGCTGCGTGCAGGCTTTCTCCAGTTGCAGCGAGCAGGAGTACTCTTCATTGTGGTGCACAGACTCCTCATTGCGGTGGCTTCTCTTGTTGTGGAGCATGGGCTGTAGGTGCACGGGCTTCAGTAGTTATGGCACACAGGCTCAACAGTTGTGGCTCACGGGCTCCAGAGCACAGGCTGAATAGTTGTGGTACACGGGCTTAGTTGCTCTGAGGCATGTGGATCTTCCTGGAGCACTATTGAACCTGTGTCCCCTGCATTGGCAGGCAGATTCTTAACCACTGTGCTACCTAAGAAGTCCTCATTGTGATTTTTGTTTGAATTTCTTTGAGTAATAATGAGGTTGAACATTTCCCCGTTATTATCCATTTCTATTTCTACTTTTGGGATTTACCTATTCATATATTTTTTCTGTTTTTCTATTAGGCTTTTTGCCTTTCTCTTATTGCTTATAATAGCTTTCTGTAAATTCTGGATACATGTGATTCTCATGCAGCATCTGGACAGGAGCTTGTCAAGAAAATATTAGAAAAGAATACAGCATTAAAAATGAAAGAATTTGCTACTGTGTAATGCAAGGCAGCCATCTAACCTCTCTGTCCCTCAGTTTCCTCTTGTATAAAACTAGAAAAAGTCATTCTTTTCTCAGATTTCTTCACTTGTAGTAAAGCTAATACTTGTTTAAGTGAAGCATTTTACCCCTGTAACAGCCACAGGGAACACTTTGGAGTCCTTTATTATTTTAATCACCGTCTGTTCACCTAGCTGGTGAGGGAGAGATTTCCACTCTAGGGATATGAGATGGCCAAACACAGGACCTCCAACACTGGACAGGTGAAACTGACAGCAGTTTGTTAGTCACATATACTCACAGCCTAGGGGAGGAGGGTACTGCACAAACCACACAAAGCCCCAAGAGGGTGGCACTTGGGAACAGAGTGAAAAACCAGGGGCAGTATCAAGGGGGTTGGTGACCCTTGGTTCCTGCAAGATGTAGTTGGCTTATTTGAATCATTCCAGAGGCCGACGGGAAACTGAACCCCATTACTCAGGGTTAAACAGGAACTGTGCCTGGTCCCCATGATAAGGAGAGCTGTTTGGCTAGGACACTTTAATCCCCAGGAGCAGAATGGGAAGAGGAACTTGTGGTTGGGCTATTGGAGGCCATCCTGGTTTTCCGCAGATGTCAAGGCCGCATATAATATTGAGGTTCAATTTTAGGTCCTGTACCACAGCTCTTTCTGAGAGGTGAGTCCCCACACTCAGTGGCCTCTTCTCAGCCCTCATTGCCCTTGCCTGAGTTCATCCTTTCCAGTCCTGAAAATTCTTTGCCTCCAACAGCCTCCATACCATGGCCCTGTACATGAGGCAGCATGACATGAGTGAGATGCTCCCCAAGTCACATAAACGTAGTTTTGAACCCACCTGTGTCACTAACCAGTTGTATGGCCGTGGGAAAGATACATTACTCCTCAGCCTCAGTGTTTATCAACTAAAGATAATACCTACCAGCATCAGAGAATAATATATAAAAAGTTTCTGGCATAGTGCCTGGCTCATATAGGGCATTTTGCTCTTAATTCTTTAGCATATTTTACTTGTTAATCTTGATATTCCTGCCCTCTGAATGTGAGTGTTAACTAAACTTGGTTGCGCACCTTCCAGCCCTCTTTTTCTGTTCCTCAAGCTTTGAAGACATGTGCACCTATGGCTTCCATTTGCACCTTCACGCAGATGGCCCCCAAGTTGCATTTCTTGCACTGGTCATTCTCTGGTTCTCTAGTCCCACATTTCCAACTGTTTCCTAAAGATTTTCCCTAAAGTGTCTTTTTTCAGCATGTTTAAAAAGTTTCTCCTCAAACCAGTACTTTCTATGGTACCTCTTCTTCTTCTGGCTGACTTCCTCGTTAGTGCCCCTATCATTTCAGCTTAATACTCTTAAGTCACTTTTAGTTTCTTTCTCTTTCAGACCCACAATAACTCAGCTGTTAAGGGCTGTTTGTTTCTTCTCTCACAGGATGGCTTGTGTCCATCCTTTCTACTCCATTCCCAGAGGTCAGTGCCTTTAAAGAGTTGTACTAGGCTGTGAGCTTTTTCCTTCCCTGCAAACCCCATTTTGTTTCCCAGGCCAGCCTGTGTCCCACTGCTTGATAAATCTTTCAAAGACTCATCTCTGATCATGTTTCCTCTACTTTAAAGCTACCAGTGGTTCCTTGGTGGCCATAAACTGATGCAAGTTCCGTAGCCTGGCATGCAGGGTCCCTGACAATCTAGTTACTCACTTCCTAGCATTGGTGTCCCCAGTATTCCTACATACCACCAACTTGATCTTCCTTTTTAATCCCCAGGATACGCATGGTTCCAAAGTGCCTTTGTTTGTTATCTCTTTTCCCTCTGCCTGGGATACCCACCTTCCCAATCTCAGTGTTTTGAAATCGTGTGTTCAGAATTCAAATCCTGGCTTTGCTGGTTCCTAGCTATGTAACTTTGAAAAATCATTTAACCCCTCTGAAGCTTGGGTTCCTCATTTGTTAATGGGAATGATATTATCATGTTACAGGGCTATTTATGAAAACAAATAACATAGCGCTTGTGTCATAAACATGGAATTGTTCTTACTGCTGGTGCACCCATCACCCCAGCCAAAAGTAATATTTGCTTCCACTGAATACCTCCTTTGTTACACACAAGGCACTTGTTTTATATGCATTGTGCTGTGCTGTATTTCAAAAGGTTGTATCTTTATTAATTACACTGAAATTTCCTTGAAGTTGGGCACCAAGTATTGCATATCCTTATTCATTCATCAAAGATTCAGTGGGCGTTTTGTTTGTGTCTCATGGTGTGTTAGGGACTGGGGATCAAAGACTTCGTCCCTGCTATCAAAAAGCCTGTGCACCATCTAATTACCATTCAATGCTACTTAGGCTTAGTTGAGATAAACCCATTGAGAGCCCAGAGTAGGGGCACCTGACTCATCTCAGAATTCTGGACAGTGTTCTGAGGAAGTGACATCCAAACTGAGACAGAAAGAATGTAGGCATTAGCCAGGTGCAGGTGGAGAGGTGCAGTGCTGCTGGATGAATGAGGGAGAGTGTTCAGGGCAGAAGGAAACATGTTTATACATGAAGAGGGCAAGCGGAACAAAATGGCTGTGATCTTGGTTTTGAAGGAGAACTAGCAAGAGATAAAACTAGGAAGGTAAGCCAAGGCTGGATCGTGAAGGATTTTTCAATTATTTCTGCCATTAATAGTGCCCAGTACAGTGCTTGCATCTGGTAGGTGCGATAAATGTGCTTCTAGCCTTTATAAAGAGCAGAGGCACATGATTTAGTCTCAGCATTTTCTGTCAAGGAAACCCAGTTTGGCAAGAGAGCAGAGTTTCAGAACTGCTGAACTCCTTTACTTGTATTTCTTAGAAACTGTGAAGGAGAGCCATATATCTAATCCAGGCCATATTTACAAACAAAGAGTCAAATGACAAAACTAAAACGATGTAGTAACAAGTTTGATGTCCTTTATTCAAGGGAAGACACTCCGTGGGTGGGGGGTACAGTGCAGAGCAGTGGAGCACCCTTCCTCGGGGATTTTGGGCAGGAGCGGGTTTTGTAGAGCATCAGAAACAGTGGCACGGGAATGGCATGATTGGCTAGGAGGTCAGGGATTTCCTCGTAAGGAGAGCAGGTCCTGTTTTCTAGGGTAAGGGGAGCTCTCTAAAGCTGAGCTGGGGAATTGTAATTGGTGTGCATTAGGTTGCCTCAACAGGTGTTTCCCATAAGTGCTGGCTGACTTGGGTTTAGATTGATGACAAGGTCTGGGCCCCTGGGGCAGCCTCCACTCTGTGGGTTTTGATATACGAATTAACTTTATCAAAACAAACAACGCTTCTGCTCCTATCCACTTTCATATCTTGTACTACACTGTTGTCTGTTATTTCCTAAAAGTAAAACCAAACCTAAGGTGTCCTCTCTCCTCCACCAGATGATACACTTTTGTCCTTCCGCTCCCTCCGTACTTTGTCATACAGATAGACTTGACCTCTCTCCAACCCCCCTCTCCATCTCTCTCTGCCTCTCTTCACCTTCACCAAAGTCCAGAGAAACTGGGTTGGCACACGCTGAGCCCTCCTCAGATGACCACAGGTTAATAAGGATTGTCCAAACAAATGTAAGGAGTGAGTGAACCATTCTGTGGAAGAACCAGAGGCTACCGCTGTGAAGCCCGAAGCCCTGTGTGTGGTGAGTTGGGTCTACCTCGGAAACTCATCCTTCCATTTGCAAAAGAAATTTTCTCATTCACGATTCTGTTTCCCACCTCCCCCCTTAGTCCATTATTTCTCCCAAACCTTGAATCATAAACTTCAAGAAAGCCTTGTGAATAATTTATATCCTTTTATTACTCATTGCCTAACTCCCTTTGGGGGAAATGAAGAGAAACATTGGTCTTTTGCTGCTTATTCTCCCGTGGACTGAGACCATGTCAGCGGCAGGCGATAGCAAAGATGTATGACCACAGAAGCTGATTGACCCATAGTTTTGATTAACCAAAATATATATATATATTTTTTTAAATCAGGAACAGCGCTAATGACACAAGAATGGAAATTCAACATTTCACCAACTTCCACTGAGACCTACTTGTTATCACCTTTCTTTCCAGTGCTCAGTAGTGAGTGTTTTCTTCCCTGCCTATTTCATTGGTTTTCCTTGGAGTCTTTCTCAAAATTTGTAAATTCAAATACAGAGCTGTGATGCCCCAGAGCACGTAGTGGTACCCTGTTGCTGGGGATGAGGGAGTCTAGATGTGCTCAGGTCCTATTTGGTTTGGTCTTTCTAGATGTCTTGGGAATTCCCTGGCCGTCCATCCCTGGCCCTCTAGTGGTTAGGATTTGGTGCTTTCACTGCCGGGGCCTGGGTTCAATCCCTGGTCAGGGAACTAAAATCCTATAAGCCACATGGCGCAGCCAAAAAAAAAAAAAAGTCTTTACTCAGCTTCACAGCACCAGGAAGTATAGTTAGTACCAATCTTGGGCCACTGAGATGTACTGGCACGTTGGGTTGGTCCCACAGCAAGTATTGTTAGACTGTGTCACTTCTACTCCATCACCTCCAGCACCATACCATCCAAGTCCAAATTACTATCCCCCCTACACTTCTGCAGTCTAGGAGGTCTAGACTAATTGGCCTACTTGAACTCACTCTGCCTCCCCTCTACCCACATCCATTTTTTTTTTCAAAGCATAAATATGGTCATATCAACTACTATCACTGCACCTTGCTTAAAAACCCCCAAATGGCTTCCCATTGCTCAAAATTTTGGAAGTGGACCCTAAGGCCTTGCATGGTCACCATTAATACTCTTCTTCATCTCTCTGTCCCTCGTGGATCCTCCACTCTGATCAGGCTGGCCTTTATTCAGTCCCTATATTCACTCTATTGTCTCACTACAGGGCCTTTGTTTATCTGGTACCTACAGCCTATAAATTTCAGCTCAAGTGTTATTTCTTCTGAGAAACTTTCTTTGCCTCTGTTATATACCCCTTAACTGGACTCCTTCTTTGTTATAGGTCCTCGTGGTACTAGATACCTCTTCTTAGGTACCTTTCAGAAGGTCAGTTTTATATTGGTGAGGTCTTTCGATTAATATCTGCCTCCTCCTGGATTCCTTGAGGGCAGGACCTGTCTTTGTTTTGACTCACGTTTATATCTCCAGTACCTAGTGCAGTGCCTGGTTCTTAGGAGTTACTCAATAAATAGGTATTAGATGACTGGGTGAACAAATAAAATTGAGTATAAGTTTAATGAGAAAATAGGTCTTACCTTGTCTTTGAGGGATAGTTGACAAGAAATCCAGACAAAGCCCTATTGGAACAGCCAAGAGCAAGAACGTCTTTAGATGGAGGAAGGCTAGAAGCAGCCTGTAGCAGCCAACTAAATCCATTTCATTCTGTTTAAAATGAGGGGGCACCATTGATGATAATAGTTTTGGGTGGATGTAGGAACAGTCTCTCTGGGGTTGCTGGAAGATTGTTTTACTCTGTTAAAGTGTTCATAGCTATGGCGCATGTATTTTTCTCTCCCATTTCTTTGTTTTTAAGGGACTTGTCATGCATTTCCTACTGGAACGAAATTGTGGATATTTATTAGCAGGTTGTGTACAAATGAGCTTCCGTTATTTCACTGATCCATCCCAATTAGCTCCCCTGCTTGTCTTTATCCTATCTTCCTAGGAAACATGAAATATCTCACTTGGGAGGAAAGATGCAATTCTTGGACATATAGTATTTTTTTCTGAACATTACTTCCTATTTGCAAAGGAGAGAAGTAAACATTTTAAACAGGGAAAATGCGTATTATGGGTCTGTAGGCTGACTAGGAAGGTAAGAGAGGAGAATTTTGCTAGGCATTGAAATAGTAGCTTTCCTGGTCTCAGGTCAGAACATCTGTCTGTGTCCTGGGGCAGATTTGGTTTAAGACCAAAACAAATAGCTCCCCTCCCGTGGTTCTGACCCCCGGGGCGAAGAAAAGGAACTAAGCTAGTCCAACTGTAACTGCTGGGGAAGTCATTGTTCTCTCCAACCTTCTGGGAGTCCCAAATAATTAGCTGTGCAAAGAGCAAGTTGGAATCAGAATTCCCCTCCAGGGTTTTCTGTGTCCAGCCAAACAAAGCGAGCTGAGCTGAGAGACAAATAAACGCAGTGACAGAAGGCAGGTGCCAATCCTCCTTTCTCTCCCTGCAGTTCAGTTCTGGTCCTCTCGGTCTGTGTCCTCAGCTTCCTTGTCTCTCATAATCCCCCGGGGTCCCTCATCATGTGTAGCCGGAGAGAGTTTTCTCTTAATTAGAGAAGCCAGTAGGCCCGTCTCAGGCTCTGGAGGAGCAGGTTGGCCTATGGAGAGAGATCTCACTTCCTCTCAGATTTTCTGTTGTTTTCAAAAAGAAGCCAGAAATCTGGACTTTTGTGTGAAGTCACCCAATTTTAAAATGTTTGCTACATGTTTTGTTTATAAACAATGCGCAGGCAAACACACACACACCCATAAGCTTCATAAAAGGGCAGATTGTATCTGTTCTGTTTGCTCCTATGTCCCCAGGACCCACCACAGTGCTCGCCACATAATAGAGGCTTGGCGTCTCTTGACTAACATGCATAGGAAATTCAGACTTGATGATAGTCCCTTGATATTAATAATAATAATAAACAATAATGGTATCAACTGCTTCTTACTGAGCACGTATTAAGTGCTGTCCATAAAATTCAGTCTGCACCCTCATCTTAGAAGCTGCATGTTTTTATTATTCCCATTTTTTGAAATAGAGACAGAAGCTCAGAACCTAAAAAAGGTGACCCAAGCAGGTAACTCAGCTAAATGGCTGGATTTTGATCCCGGACGCACGGCCTCCAGAGCCTGTGTTTGTAATCCTAAGGCCCCAGTTGCCTTGACCTCTGCTCTGCTGGCACTAGCTGGAGGGAGCCAGGATGAGCCCTCTACAGGTTAGCCCTTCCAAACAGGAGACACCAAGCCTGGTGTCTCATCTGCCTCCCAGGTTAGCCTCCAGGGCGGACGTCTGAAAGGGTGGATATGGTAGGTGGCAACTTTTCTTTTACTTTTGTGTAGCATTTTTCCTCCCCTCTAGCTCTGAGCTATGGAAGAGTTCCTTGTTCCCCACCGCCACCTCTTTATGGGAAAGTACTCTGCAGGGGACTTCGATAAGTCATGCCTGTCATGGTATCCTATTGTTTGAAACCCTTAAGTGATACAAAACAGTGCAAATTCAGGCATTTCCCCTAAGACTCAGGGGCACTCTGAACTGAGGTTTACAGAGTCATTGTTCGGCTTCTTAACTAAAAGCCAGAGTGGTGACTCATCATCAGCTTAGGATACAATTAAACCCATGGTTCCTATAAGTAGAACACTGTGTTATAGCCTGCTGGTCACAAAACACATTTTTCTTGTGCTGCATATACTTTATTATAGGTATTGAAGTGTTAAAGCATTAGTCTATGAGAGACACAAAAGCCTGACTAATTTAACAGAGTGGGGTAGCTCTCCACAACAGCCACCATTTGATGGACTTATGTTAATGGTTTCAGCAACTGGGGGAACCTTTTAAGCAGGAGAAATGGCAATGGGAGTGAAGAATACAGGCCTTCAGAAAAATCTAATTAGGTGCTCACGTCCTGCTTTCTACATGGGCTCCTTCTCAATGTCCCTTTTGACTTTTTTTTCAGGCTGTCATCCCAGTGTGAGGCGCTCTTCTCTTTGGTAAATTATACTCTTAATAGAGGAAGGTTTTGCAAACTGGGCTGTTAGTTTTGAGAAGGGGGCAGCAGCTTTTTAGGGAAATCTGTAGCAATCATCGCCATAGCTCCACTTGCTGAGACATCATTCAAGGATTTTGCACTCTTGCCCTCTGTCGGTCTTTTCCAAACCCTTGTGAGGTGGGCATTCTTTTTTTTTTTTTAAGCTCTTTTTTGGAATGTAATTAATTGCTTTACACCGCCATGCCAATTTTTGCTGTACAACAAAGTGAATCAGCTGTATTTATGCATATATCCCCATATCCCCTCCCTCCCGCAACTCCCTCCCACCCGCTCTATCCCACCCCTCTAAGTCCTCACCCATCCTCAAGTTGCTCTCCCTGTTTTCTACAGCAGCTTCCCACTAGCTATCTATTTTAGAGTTGGTAGTGTCTATATGTCAATGCTACTCTCTCATTTCGTCCCAGCTTCCCCTTCACCCCCCACCCCATGTGCTCAAGTTTGTTCTCTACATCTGCATCTTTATTGAGTTGGGCATTCTCATCCTCTATTTTACAAATGAGAAAACAGGCTCAGGGAAGCAAAGTGCCTTGCCTAAAGGCACACAGTAGCATGCCTGCCTATTGTTTCCAGTACTTTTGTATATCAGAATATCTTGGGAAGCTTTAATATCTTTTTTAAAAAATTTAATTAATTAATTAATTTATTTATTGGCTGCAGTGGGTCTTCATTGCCGCGCGGGCTACCTCTAGTTGTGGTGAGCAGGGGTACTCTGTTGCGGTGCATGGGCTTCTCATTGAGGTGGCTTCTCTTGTTGCGGAGCACAGGCTCTAGGTGTGCAGGCTTCAGTAATTGTGGCACGCAGGCTCAGTAGTTGTGGTGTACGGGCTTAGTTGCTCCGTGGCATGTGGGATCTTCCCAGACCAGGGATCGAACCTGTGTCCCCTGCATTTGTTGCGGGAAAACCGGTTCCGCGAGAAACCAAGCAGAGCACTCAGAGAGTTGGAGAACTCAGGTTTATTTACGTCGACGGACCCAGACGAGCTAACGCTCCGAAATTCTGGGCCCCGTTACAAAGTTGATTTTCCTTTTTATAGATCATACTAGGCTATACAGTCACAGTTGGCATCTATTGATTGGACTGCACAATTCCCATACTCTTCAGATTGGCTACAGTGGCTACAGATTGTGGCAAGTTAATTACAATAAGTAATAGTTTCTTTTAATCAATGCAAGTTGGGTACAAAACATTTAAGCAGAACAAGCACACAAAAAATCATCAGACTGTTTTGATCATTTTCCCAGTTCCCAGTTCCGACTGATGACAATTCACTCTGTAAGAATCGTTTCTACACCCTCTATACATTCATTAATGATTAACTAAACCTGCTCAACAAGCTTTAGACTACAGATTTTAAAATGTCCTTCTTACAGATTTCAAAATGTCCCTCATCACATTGGCAGGCGGATTCTTAACTACTGAGCTACCAGGGAAGTCCCTCTTGGGACACTTGTGGCCTAATGTCTCAATCAGGGTGGGGCCTGAGAATCCATATTTAAAAAAAAATTCCCCAGGTCACTGTGATGTATGGTTAAGACTTGGAAAAAATTTCCATACATTATGCCATACATCATACCACATCTTTTGAGATAAAGTGCAGACTCAGGAGATTTCAGTGTTTTTGTTTGTTTCTGTTTCAAAACAGCTGTCTCCACTTCTGCCTTGGCGGGTATAGGAAAGGCTTCTCAAAGGAGGTAACATTTTGGCGAGGTCCTAATGCATGGATAAGAGGAGGAAAAGGAAAGGGCATGGAGACAAAGTGATCCACAAGTAGAAGTCACAGAGCCGCCAGCAGATGAAAGTGCCTGGAGGCTGTTACAAGGTCAATACAGCCCGGACAGATGGTGACAGATGTACCATATATGTTATCAGCTGAGTCCAAGTGGAGACTGTCTTGGGAGGTCCCACTGGCAATGCAGCAGAACTGGCTTCAGCTGTGGAGCACAGCACACTCATCTCATTGGCCAGTTTCCTTGACAGTCTGCTTCAGGGCATCCTTAGCTGCGTGCCTCTGCCTGACCACTTGCTGGAAGATGATCAGGCAAGGTGCTGACAGCTCAGATAGGGTTCCTGTCTACAAACGCCTTAAACTCAATTGCGATAGGATCAGAAATGACAGTGGATAGAAAATAACTCGATACAACACAGGAGGTGCTGAAGCAGAGGTTTGAAGTGAAATTAGGAACTCTTTAGCTATTTTGTGATGTTGGCTATAAACCAGAAATTTTCCCCCTACAATCCTCTGCAAAAACACGTGGATTCTTGATGAAGGAGGTTTGTTCACTTTCTGTGGAAAAGTAAGTGCCTTTGATAGTTTAGGCCTGATGACTAGTCTTTTCCCACCACTTACAGGCTACCAAATAAATATGTCCACCTTGTTCTTTCTGGAATACTTTGTGTCCAGGAGGGGAAAATTTCTCCCTCTACCCCTCTTGAGCTCTTGTGGCCCAGACTAAGGATAAAATTGACACAAGGCAGATAGAAGAAAAAGAAACACATTTTAACTCATGTGCATGGAGGTCTCATAGGAATGGGACTTAAGAAGTGGCCAAAGCAGGCAGTGCTTATACTTTTTAGGCAATAAATTTGTGAGGAGTTGACAGGACAAAGACACTTGGGTTTGGGGTGCTCAGTTAGTGAAGAATCTGAACAAAGTTTGGGCTTGGGCTAGTAAGAGAAGTAACAAGGTTTGTTTATACAGGCTTCTCTGGGGCCCGAAGTCCCTATCTCTGGTGCTGAGGGTGCCTGTCCTTCCTTCCTCCAGATGCAGGGAGTGAACCTTTCACACCAGAGATTTGTTTCTTGCTTTCAGGGAGACAGACAAGGGTCAGAGGATCCCTCTTGCGCGAGCTGTTTCGTAAGTAACTTTAAATCCAAATAATACACCATTGAGCCACATTTTGGGGAGGCCTGTCCTGGGCCCCAGTAATTGATTAAATGCTCCAGTCTTAACTGAAGTGGAGAGTGCAGTCAGTGCTGTTGTGATGGTACGTGTGACAGGCAGGCCCCACAGTCAGGAGCCTTTGTGCTCATGTTGTGAATCCTCTGCTTGTTGCCTCGAGACAGATGAGTCACGTACATGTTACTCTTAGGAGGGGGTCACTGACAGAACCCCACATGGCCGTGGTAAGTGTCGTTTCTGTTCAGTTTCTAGGGTACTGTGAGAATTGCCTTTGGTTCCATTTACATGTTACAACCAGAGCCTGATCGTAGCTAAAGAGGTAGAAACAGTTTTTATTGCAATAGGGGAAAAGACACCTCATATAGAACTGGGTTCAATTCCAAATGAAACATGGACAAGTGGGGCTTTATAGTCAAGGGACAGAATGGGGGTCAGTGGATGGGAACTTTTTAAGGGGGTAGGTAATTCTTACTAAACTGACTGAAGGATTCTTGCTGAAGGTCAGCCAAGGTGATCAAATACCAAGGGATGGGGAATTTGATCAGATATTAAGGGTGATTAAACACGGAGTGGGGTTTTTTGTTGTGATTGTTTCTTTGTTTGTTTGCTAAACTGACTTAGCACGATTCTTGCTACAAGGAGGCCACCAGACCCAGACAAGGTCAAGGCCAAGAGGGATTAGAGGAACCTGACTGAAGTTTAGTGAAGGAAAGAGGCTTTGTCAAACAGAAGCCTAGACTTCATTTCCCCAAAAGGTGTTTTTCTGGATAAGATCTGGTTTAAACACACACTCCTGGGGGAAGGGAGGAATGGGGAGTTTCAGTTTGGGAAGATGAAAAAAGTTCTGGAGATGGATGGTGGTGATGGTTGCACAGCAGTGTGAATGTACTTAATGCCCCTGCACTGTACACTTCAAATGGTTAAAATGGTAGATTCTATGTTATGTATATTTTAGCACTGTAAAAAAAGAACAATCAGTCCATAATAAAATAGGGAGGTCACCCTACTGATAGCAATGATAACAGCTCTTGCTTTGTGGCAGGCATTGTGCTAATCACTTTGCAATGATTATCTCCCTTCCATATTACAGGACTTGAGGATTTAGGGGGTTAATGCACTGCCGAGGGTCACACAGCAAGTAAGTGGCAGTCTCAGTCCCAAGCTCTCTGTCTTGGCTTATACTCAGGCTAAACAACTTCCTGGGATAGTCCTTTCAGACTGAGGCTCCCCCGCCTACCAATAAACAAACTGCAGCAAACAACTAAGATGAGTCCAAATGACCCAAAATTCAGCGTATCAAATGATAGCAACTCTGATATATGGGCTAATCTTTTAACGGTAAAGAGGTATGCTCTGACTTCTTGCCTGTCTAGTCACACAGAAGGATATTCCATTGACATATATACACTACTAAATGTAAAATACTCGTGGGACGTTGCTGCATAACATAGGGAGACAAACTCGATGGGTGATGACTTAGAGGGCCAGGATAGGGAGGGAGGGAGGGAGTCCTGGGAGGGAGGAGATGATGTGCGGATATATGTATAAATACAGCTGATTCACTTTGATGTACTTCAAAAACTGGCACAAGAGTGTAAAGCAATTATATTCCAATAAAGAGCTTAAAAAAAAAAGGATATTCTCATACTTATTAGAAAGATGATTAGCTGAACATTGCCTTTCTCTTAGATGGAGGACTGGGAAAATGCCACTTTCACTTAGTCTGTGACCTCCTCAGGGGCGGAGGCAGTATCTTCCCACTCTTCTTTCTACTTGGTGCATAATAGGTGCTCAATAAAATTTCCGTCGACATGAACTACCAGTGATGTTGAAGGTGTCAGTGTATGTCTTCTTAAAAGTTAGAGGTTACTGTATAGTTGTATGGTGCATGAATTTATCTCCTGGAACCTAAATATGTTGGCGGTGATGCTCAACCAGGAGCAGTTTTGTCCCTGAGGGACATTTGGCAATGTCTGGAGACTTATTTGGTGGTCATAACTGAGAGGGGGTATGTTACTCCCATCTAGTCCATGGAGGCAGGGATAGGAAACACCTGAAGGGTAGCAGAATATGCCATGCCAAATGTGCCCTTCTCAGATAAGGATTGTTTCCATCCAATTATTTTGAGAAACTGCAGACATAGAAGCTCTGAAAACAGTGGAAGTCATGCTTTTGTAAAGGGAATTTACATTAGAAAGGGGCCTGTACCTTTGTTTACCAAGCATCTCCTCCTCTCACTTTCTCATTCATGATTGCTTTCCTGTTTGGAAGTCCGCCTTCCTTTCCTTAGCTCCCTGTGTTTGGCCCACCCTCTGTACCCACGGGTTCTGCACCCACTGATGTGCAGGGGCAACTGGAAGGGACTGGGGCATCTGTGGATTTTGGTATCCGTGGGGTCCTGGAACCAACCCCATGAAGATACCAAGGGACGAATGTATAAGCCTCAATCACCTGGCCTTTTGAGTCTCGTATCTTTGTGGGGCTCCTGTAGGTATATATGTAATTAAAATATTTTTTTCTCCTGTTAATCTGTTTTATGTTGTTTAATTCTTAGACCAGCTATAGAACCTAGAAGAATAGAAGGGAATATTTTTCTGCCTACTCAGCCCTCACAACAAAGAATTATCTGACCCTAAATATCAGTGGTACTGAGGCTGAGAAACTCAGCTTTAGGGGTTTTATTCCCTTATTCATTCACTTCGCGGGTATTTATTATCTGACTCCACCCTCTGATTGAAAGATGAGCCTGTTTGTCCTAGATCACAGAGCTAGGTGGTAGAGATCTAGGACTTAAACCCGTGTCTCAGGGAGAGTTCTTTACATGCTTGAAGGTGGCCTCTTATAGCCTATTTCTGATTCAAATACCATCTCTGTAGTCACGGTGAACAAGTCTTGCCAAGACTGATAGGACTCTGAGCCTGTACCTGGTGGCTGGAGCTGATGGAAAGGGCAGTGATCTAAGACGGCTTGTTCAGGCTGCTGAAAGCCCCCCCAGGCTCGGGCTCCAAAAGCATTGGCTGATTCTGCAGAGGCAGGGACCGTTTCCTGGGCCTCCTGTGGATGCCACACTCTGTTGCTGGGCCAGTCTCTCTTCGTTGAACTGTGACACTATCTCACCACCCTGTTTTCACAGCACCCCTGGAAGCTATATTACAGACTTTGTTGAAAGAATCATCATGTTCACACAGCTCTGTATTTGCAGTAGGCTTAGGACTCTTTTCAGATTTAAGCACTGACGGTCTTTAATGCGATCTGCTTTTCAACACACATCACATGCTCATCCCCTCCCTTTCCTCTCCAAGTCTGGGCCTGACTCCTTGCTGCCCTCTGATCGTGGTCGGCTCAGTGCGCAGAGAACTTGCCGCTGAGTGTAACAGGTGCTATCTAATTCTCAAGATGGTAGAGTTGATGGATTTTAATCAGGTGACTACAGTTTAATGCAAATACTCCTTTAGTTGAGACTCATAAACTGGGTTGCTCAATGTTATGTTTCCAAATATTAGTTCAATGCTCCTGGCTTACATAAATGACTCTCCTTTGGGGTTAGGTTAGGGAAAATCAATACCAAGCAGCTGGAAATGCAGAAGGAAACTGTGTACTTACACGATGTACCCCTGCTTCCGATGTACCCCTGCTCCCACCCAGCACCACCTTGCACTTATCTTTTTTTCCTCCAGTTCACTTTTTTCTTTTTTTCTTTTGTCACATTTGGGGCTTCACAGTGCTATGAAAAGCCACCGTGGCTCCTCCATCCATTAAATGGGAAATGCATATGAACAAATAGAAGAATTGCACCACATAATACAGCTGAAATACAATGTTATCATCATCCCACTCTGGGCATTTCTCAGGATGGTTTATGTCCCAGCAGTTAATCGTTTGCTATTGTTGGTGTAGCAACACAATGCTATTAGCAGCACAGAATTCTCAGGCTTACTGTTTAGATTGTCTTCATGTAGGCTAGCCAGAATTTAGATATTTGAAAATGGGATTTGAACAGTGGCCTTTCTTCACAATATAAAATTCAGATAAGTGTAACCGGTCATGGCCCAGCTCTTGTTTATTAATTAAGGCTTCATAATACGGCCCCTTTTTGGAAGCTGTGGCTTATGCAAAGAGGAATACTAATTACATTCTGAATTTTCGGTAATAATGGGGCAGCATTTTGGACGATGCAGTTTATCCAGACAATGCATCCAGCTCCTAATGCAGTTTATTAACCAGGAAGCTCTGAATGTTTAATGGGAGACCGATACAGCTGTGAAAGGGTGGCATAAATAATATTCCTGGCCAGGCTGGAGCAGTAGCAATATGTTGCATGCTGTTAACCTCAAGAGGTCTCCAAATGGCTTTTATGTGCGCCTGCTAGATATCTGTTGACCATTTCTTGATACAAAAGAAGCCAAGTGATCTGAGAAAATCTATTTGGTAATTTTGTTTTCCCATTCTCTTAACATTTGCTAAAGGTTTAAAAACAATAGATCTTTGCATTTGTATGGATTTTTCCCTTAGTTTTCTCCCAAGAATAGTCATTTTTATAATTATGGATTTCTTGTACTGGCCATGGTGAGAATCAGAATAGCCTACAATTTTTTTATTTTTCCCCATTAAATTTTAAAAATTGAGATATAATTGCTGTACCATAATATTAACCCTTTTAAAGTATACAATTCACTGATTTTAGTATATTCACCAAGCTGTGCAGCCATCACCACTTTCTAATTCCAGAACATTTCCATCACCCCACAAAGAAAACTTGTACCAATTGCAGTCAGCACATATGTGTCACGCACATAACTACCGGAGTTCCTCTCCAAGACACAGTGTCAGGTGAGGTTTATTTCTTGTCAAATTCATTTTCAATATGGGCTGAAGTGTCCTATGTCTATATTATATTTCTCCAACACCTGAGTAGCATACTGCACCAAGTCCTGTTGCAGTTTTTCCAACTTATTGACATTTTTGATTGCAGCCTTTTGGTGTCACGAGGTTACAGAAGGACAAATGCTGGCTGACTGCAGTGGTCTCCCGGTGGTGGCGCTGGTGGGGCTCAGACCCAGCGCGGAGCTGCCTGTGCTACTGCATCTCACTGTTTCTCTTTCTCTCTCTTTTCTTGCGGGGGCAGAAGGACATCAACTTTTTTGACAGACGTAGGTACAAGTGTGTTATAGCGCATGACACACCGTGGGTAAGCCAGGTTGCTCACGATCCAAGGAATAAAAAAAGAGCGTGAAGAGGCACCAAGGCCCCTGGGTCTGCCATCCACCTTGCTGCCGCCTCAGCCTTTCTCAAGGTTTCTGTCTCTATGGGTTTGCCTCTTCTGGACATTTCATATAAATGCAGCCAGACAATATGTGGTCTTCTGTGATGGGCTTCTTTCACTTAGCATGATGTTTTCAAGGTTCATCCATGGTGTAGCATGTATCAGTACTTCATTTCTTTTTATTACTGAATAATATCCCATTTTATGGCTATACTACCTTTTGTTTACCTTTTCATAAGTAGATGGATATTTAGGTAGTTTCTACTTTTGGATTATTGTAAATAATGCTGCTATGAACATTTGTATACAAATTTTTGTGTATACTTATATATACTTTTTTCCTCTGGAGTTGAATTGCTAGGTCATATGATGACTCTATGTTTAATCTTTGAGGAATTGCCAGACTGTTTTCCAAAGTACCATTTTCCTTCTCATCAACAATATACTGTTGATGAGGTTTCAAATTTCTCCACATCCTAGGAAATACTTGTTATTGTCTATCTTTTTTAAAAATCAATTAATTAATTAATTAATTTATTGGCTGCATTGGGTCTTTGTTGCTGCACATGGGCTTTCTCTAGTTGTGGCGAGTGGGGGCTACTCTTCATTGTGGTGCTTGGGCTTCTCATTGCGGTGCCTTCTCTTGTTGTGGAGCACGGGCTCTAGGCGCATAGGCTGCAATAGCTGTGCCACGTGGGCTCAATAGTTGTGGCTTGTGGGCTCTGGAATGCAGACTCAGTAGCTGTGGCACATGGGCTCAGTTGCTCCGCAGAGTGTGGGATCTTCCCAGACCAGGGCTCAAACCCGTGACACCTGCATTGGCAGGCGGATTCTTAATCACTGTGCCATCAGGGAAGTCTTTATTGTCTATCTTTTTGATTATAGCCATCCAAGTAGGTGTGAAGTGGTGTCTCGTAGAGTTGTTTTGCATTTCCCTATTGACTAATGATGCTGAATGTCTTTTCATGTGCTTATTGGCCATGTAGGCTTATGTGAACTACCACATTTTTTTTAAAATCCCTAATTTATAAATGAGAAAGCAAAGGTGCTGAGAGGAAATGAGAATTTGTGAGGGTCACTGCACGAGGTAATAACCCATCAGTACTGGAATATAAGTTTTCTAATATAGTGATGCAAAAGCTTAGAGGTTCAACACCCAGTAATGAAATAAACTATAAGCTATTTGCATTTGACTCTTTTATTTGCAAGTGACAGAAACTCAGATTTACCTGGGCTTAATGAAAGTAAGGGGATCTTGCCCGACCTATCTGAAAATTAAGAGCTATTTTGCCTTCAGGAATGGCTGGATTTAGCTCCTCAAAGATAGCATCAGAAATCTATTTCTCTCATCTTGTAGTTCTGCTTCCATCAGATTGGTGGCATGCGAGGCAGGGTCTCTTTTTGTGGTGGTGAGACTGGCCACCAGAAGCTCATAGTATATGTCTTAGCAGCTCAGCATGCCAGCAGAATTTTTTTTTTAACTACTCTTTCTCAGTAGTTCCAGGCCAGATTTCAGGATCAAGTAGCATTGGACTGATTTGAATTAATGAATAGCTCCCTGTATTAGTCACTGAATGGAAAACACTGATTGGTCACTTGCCCACTCTTGGTGGTAGGGCGTGAAGTTAGCTCCATCCATGGCGTCTGGCCTGAGAGCTGGAAGGAGGAGGTTCCTTAGAGGAAAGTTAGGATGCTGACTCTAGCATAATGAACAGAATTCATAGATGTCTACTATGCTCCTCAGTCTTTTGCTAGCCACCTTAATTTATCATTTACTGGTTTCTTATTGTCTGTGGATTTGGCTTAAAAGGCACAGAGTCTCTGAAAAGTAACTTTTGGTCTCTTAGGAGTGAAGGATTAATCAACCAATTCACATTTATTTTTTCTGGTATTGAAGAATTATTTGTTTTAATGAATGCTAATAAGTTTGCTTATAGTTAAAGATAATTGGCTTTTCATCATAATTCTTTTTTTCCCCCTCTTTTTCTTTTTGGCCATGCCATGCTGCATGCAGGAACTTAGTTCCCTGACCAGGGATTGAACCTGTGCCCCCTGCACTGGGAGCATGGAGTCTTAACCACTGGACCACCAGGGAATTCCCTCATCGTAGTTCTTGATGCTGGTCATTTTGTGTATGAGTTGTTAAAAGTGGTTTTAGTTCAATGTTTGAGAAATGAAACAGCCCCTTGAATGTAAATAGAAATAAATATAGCTATTTATTTATTTATTTGAACAAGCAATCCCTGTGAAGTCATTAACCCTTTATATATTTCAGTATGTTTTATATGGCATAACAAAAGCAGCTTCATCACAGAGTAAATATTTTATACAGGATTAAAATTTAACAGGTAACTTTAAAGTAGCCATTAAAGTAGAAATATTTTTTTCTTCTTTAGTTCCTACTTAACTCTTCAACTTTAAATACCTAATGTTCCCCATTCTAAGTTACCCAGCTTCTAAAATATAGAGAAGTTGAAAGGCAGCAGAAGTTACATATTATGTTTTCTCTTTTTTGACCCATAAAATTGATGTGTATCTTATTCATTTGATAGTGTTTTCCACTCACATGACAACTCTATTTTTAGACAAGATACATCTAGAATGCTGTTAAAAAGGTTTCTAAGGTTGGATTCAGACTCAGCAGAAAAGAATGCTGTGATCAATTAATGATGTCTGTCACAATTCCAGGACATGAAAGAGATGACACTTGTATCATATGTTTTCCCTCCATGCTTATGTCTTGAAACTGAGTTCCAACCCTGAACATTTGCAGGACTGGGACAGTTGCCTTGATGATTCACATCAATAGGTGTCTTCTTCTTTCATTGCCTGGATAAACTGTTTTGCCTTGCCTGTACAGCTAAGTATTTGAAGAATGCCTTCACCTTGGAGAGTTGAGTTAGACTTACTATTTTGATCCAAAAGTTCATTAGGTCTAAGGATATAAACTACTAGCCCAGCAAGATTAGGTAAATAGACTGTTTATTCACCCAAAGTATACATGTAATGCCTGTGGGATGTATAATACTCTGTTAAGTCCTTAGGGGGCATGAAGGTGGTCAGAGACAGGGTCCTCAGCTTTAGAGATGTGTAGTCTAGGTGTAATTAGAGAAGGAGCTGGAAGGCTTACAAATGGATCACAAAGTGTATGTATAAAGGCTGAAGGAATAAAACAGTTTGATCGTGAGGAAGGAAGGGTAGAGTGATCCAGGGAAAATTGTTTGGAGGAAGTATTTTCTTGAGTAAAGTCTTAAAGGAAGTGATGGGCATAGATTTGTGGAAAGGATGGGTGGTTGGAGTAGGGGGTAGTGGTGAAAAAGACTAAAAGTTACTGGCTGAAGGATGGCATAACTCAGAGGTCTCAGTATATCAGCTCACTGGCAAAAAGCAAACAGAAAACCAGATGTCTACTACACTAGAATATAGAAATAGGATATATTGGAGTAATGGAAGATTTTATGCAAGATTAGAAAATAGTAGGAAATCTGGAGATTTCACAGAAAGTGCAGATTTTCTTACTTTCAAGATCTTACAACATTGAGCCTAAATTCCTAGTTGACCACAAATGGCTGGAGATGAATAGCAACTGCCAATCAAGACAGATAATTTGCCACAGACTCCACCTCTTCCTGACATCTCCTAACACTGAGGTCAAAGGCAACTGCCATCTAGTCTCTGCTTGCACTGTTGAGACTATTTCTTTATTACTATGTCTCTAGCCAAGTTTGGAAAATGAAAAATAAATTTTGAGAAGTCTCTGTGACAAAAAATAAGGGACAGGGAGCTAGTGTTTAATATGCAATCAAGTGTATTGGTGTTTCTTTTCCTGATAACTAGATTGCTTTACTCATTTATTTCCATTACATTCTAGTACAACAGGCATTTGGATTTCCATTCCTCTTGGATTAGCAAAAAGTAGAGTTTAGGGAGAAGAGTATAGGGAATGGTATAGAATCCCCATCTTGCTGGAATAGAAACCATTGTTTTTATGATATTTTCTCTGCAGAGATTTGAGGGATAGGCTTACATGGCAAACTGAAGAATGTAGTTTTGACCTACCTGAAAGAGTGGGTACGAAGGGTCAGAAGTATTGTTAATAGAAATTGTTAATGAGCATTTGAAGCAATGAGTTAATGTGGATTTGCCAGAAATGAAGTGACCGGAGTAACCTTCCTTTTTTGACGGGGTTACTGGCGTTGAAGATAAAGTCAAGTTTGAGAAATAGTGTATTTCAGCAATGTATATCTATCTCAAGGTATTTCTGTGGTCCAGACTGAGAAATATGACATGGTCGATAGCACAGCCATGAATTTCCAGCTGGGAGGAGAATTTTTAAGTTATCTACAGAACTGTAATGATTTGCCACAAGGTTTAAGCTCTGTTAGGGAAAACAAAATTGAGGTTTCCCTGACTATTTGGTTATAGACCCAATGTGCTCCTTTTTAATACAGTTTCATTAATCAAATGACTTGATCCAGGTTTCAATTTATAAAATATATTTGATGATATTTTAGTAATAGGATAAATGCTCCTTGATCTCCTGGATGAGCTTTATTTTCTGAAGTCACATAGTAAGTTATCTTTGCTTTCCTATAATGGGGCTCCTGCCTCATTCACATTTTATATTGATATAGTTTTCTGACCATACAAACTATACAACAGCATCGCACTAGAGTCACTATCTGCCTCTATTACTGTTAGCTGGATTAGTCTTATCGTAATTATGTCTTTGACATAGCTGCCCTGGCTTCTCTATCTCTTTCTTGTTTATCTCAGTTAAAATATATAAAAATGTATTAGCAGTTTGATACACTGGATTCTCTGGAGGGCTGAGCCCTATATTAAATTGTAGTTTCCTAAATACGGGGAGAGAGCAGAGGGACTTGGAACATTTCTGATGCTGAAGTTTTATTATATTGTGAGCTTTCCTTCAGCACTTTAAGGATCCATCTTTCTCAATGTAGGTAGAAGTGGGGAAACTGAAAGGGAAATTGTTTTCTGCATTTTCTATAATGGTTTTTATTTAAGAATGATAAAGCAATACTTGCTAAGCCCAGACCAGCTCTGCAACAGACAGTGCTGAAAATCCCAGGGGAGATGCAGTGATGTTTCTGTGTTGGGAGGAAATAAACTTCAAAATGTTATTTCGTATATAAAGTTATTATAAGTATATTGAAGACAGTTTGCCTAGTGTAAAAAAGACTCAACTTGGATTTGGTCTAGCCAGGCTTAACCCTTATATGTCTAGTTATTTCTACTCTGAAACGATATAGAGACACTGTTAAGAGGACAAAGTCTGCAGGTTTCAAGGCCTCACTCCACTTCCTGAGCAGGGTAACTAACCTTCTAATATCTCCATTCCCTCCTATACAAAATGGGAATAATAGTAATACCTATCTCACACATTTTGGATTAGATAAATTAGTTGCCATCTTTCAGGTGCTTACATTGAGTACTCTATAATGTAAGACAGAAAATGTCAGCTATTATCATCATATTTATTATTAAGGGCTCAGCTGGTACAGGGAAAGAGAATTAGACTTCAAGTGAGGAAAGCTGGATTTTCTGCTATAAAGCTATTTGAACTTGGAATAGTCAACTCACTTTTTTGCCCACATTTTCTCTGCTGAAAACTGACCAGAATCTCCCTACCAGGTATCCAAATCTGGGAACAGAGTGAGTTAGTGAAAGCAGAACTTTTAGACATTTGGGGAAATATTCCCAAGATCAAGTTGCTCTACAGTTTGTCTTTTCAAAGCTATTTTTACTTGTATTTTGCTCTGTAGACAAACAGGGACAGGGTTTCAATTTTTGAAAATTGATGCTACCTATTATATCATTGGTAAATGAATTCCTAATTCTCAGATTGGAAGTAATTGACTTCATATCTGGATTTCTAATCTGGTTCTAATTGACTCACTTCATCAGTCACCTAGTCACTACTGCAATTTTTGGGAGTGTTGATAAAATCTTTTCAGCCATCAGATCAATCTTGAATGATATCTTGAGTGATACGATTTCTAACCCTTTGTTGGATTAGAAAGGGAGACCAACCGTTTGTTGTCAACCCCTTGACCAGAACTGGAAATGTCATTGATTGGTGCTAGATTTTGGCTTTTTTATTTTTGGATATTTTGCATATATGCTTACTTGCTATTAGAAATTGTCATCAGACATTCCTTGGCCCCATTTTCCAGTGCAATTCCTTCCCTCAATTCGTTATCTTTTTTTGTTTGTTTGTTTTTTGTTTTTATTTTTGTTTTGATAGCTCTGTGACTTAAGGAAAATTACTTTGGTGAGCCTCACGCTCAGGAGAGGGTGTTCTACCTTTCTCGTGGTATTGGTGGGAACATTATATAAGTTAAAGCATGTGAAATGTTCACAAGTTAATGCATGTTAAGTGTAAGCATAGTGCCTGGCACTTGCTAAGTACTAAATAGCTGCTAATTACTATTATTATTAATAGTATATCAGTTAATAATAGTAGTACTAATCATCTAGATATAATAGCTCTGCTCTCTGAAAGAGCAGTATATTAAGCATTTTCCTAAAGTAGAAAAGAAGACCAAATGCAAAAGCTTTAAAAAAGCTCTCAGGCTGTTGGTCATATTCCTAGATTCTGTGTGCTGGTACCTGTTCAATATTTTGTGTGGCCAGAAATTACAGGAAATGATCTCTGAAGGTGATGCAAAGATGCCATAGAACAACTGGATATCCACATACAAAAGAATGAAGTTGGACCCCTACCTCACACCATATTCAAAAATTAATTCAAGATGGATCAAAGACCCAAATGGAAGAGCTACAGCTATAAAATTCTTAGACGAAAACATAGGCATAATCTTCATGACCTTGGGTTAGGCAATGGTTCCTTAGATATAATGCCAAAAGTACAGCAACATAAGAAAAAATAGATAAATTGGACATTACAAATTTAAAACTCTTATGCTTCAAATGACACCATTAAGATAGTAAAAAGACAGCTCACAGAATGGCAGACATTTTTTGCAAATTGTATATCTCATAAGAGACTTCTATCATTCTTACATCTCAATAACAAAAAGACAGCCCATTAAAAAGGGGCAAAGGATGTGAATATACATTCATCCAAAGAAGATATATAAATGGACAATAAGCCCATGAACAATTCTCAGCATCATTAGCCACCAGGGAAATGCAAATCAAAACCACGAGATATTACCTCACATGCACTAGGATGGCTATGATCCAAAAGACATACAGTAACAAAGTTTAGTGAGGATATGCAGAAATTAGAACTCCCATATACTGTTTTTTTTTCTTCAATTTTTTTTTATTCCAATACACTGTTGATGGGAAATAAAATCGTGCAGCTGCTTTGGAAAACAGCTGGGAATTTCTTTAAAAGTTTAACATAAATATAACCCAGCAATTCCACTCTTAGTACCTATCCATGGGAAAGGAAAGCATATGTGCGTACAAAAGCTTGTACATAAATGTTCATGGCAGCATTATTTGTAACAGGCAAAAAGTGGAAATATCACTACTGAAGAATGGATAAATAAAACATGCTATATCCATACAATGGGATATTATTCAGCAATGAAAAGAAATGAAGTACTGATAACATGCTACACCATAAACGAGCTTTGAAAACATGCTAAATGAAAGAAGCCAGTGACAAGAGACCACATATTGTCTGAGCCTATTTATATGAAATGTCTAGAACAGGTAAATCCATAGAGACAGAAAATAGCTTGGTGGTTGCCTAGGGCTGGGGAGTTGGGAGGAAGTGGGTAGTCACTGCTAACAGGTATGGTTAAATGGTTAAAATTGATAGTGGTGGTGGTTGTACAACTTGGTGAATATACTTAAAACCATTCAACTGTACTCTTTAGAGGGGTTAATTGTATGCTGTGTGAATTATAGTTGCAAAAAAAGCTGTTATAAAAACAAACAAAAAAGAGATGCCACAGGGCTTGTTTTCTGTGGAAGAAGCTTGAAGCATATGCTTTCCTGGTCACTACCACCTACGTTCTGTGAGGACGAACTTGGTTTAATACTCTGCTATACACCCTGTGTCTAGAGATAGAGGCATACAACAAAAGATTTGTTGAATGAATGACTGTGTTGGTGGTCCCAAATACTATACCCAGGTTTCCTAATTCTCTGTAAGAACTCATGAGACTCAGAAGTTGTTACTGTTTACAACAGTGAAAGGACACAAAGTAAAATTAGCATATGGAAAAGGCTCCTGGTGTGAAGTATGCAGGAAATCAGGTGCAAGAGTCCTTGCCCAGCAGAGTCAGGTGGGATGTGCTTAATTCCTCCAGCAATGACTTGCAGTGTCAAGTGTTGTTTACCAAGGAAGCTCATTAGAAGCTCTGCGTAAGGTTTCTGCTTGGGGCTGGTCTGCCTAGCATATCTCCAAATTCCAGACTCCCAGGAGGAAAGCAGGTGTTTTGCATAAACCACATTATTTATATGGACTTTAAGGAACAGTGGCTACTCCTATCATTTAGAGAAACTTTTGTATCAGTGTAGGTAACTGTTTACCAGACCAAGTTCCCAGATGCCAGCCAAGGGCCAACCTTGCCATCAGGCCTTTCTGAAGATAGGATGTCTGAGGTCTGCTATGTTAACTCTTTCCTGCACAACGAATAAAAGGAGGCCAGGTTTTAAATTTCCAGAAGCTCTATAACAAGCGTATAAATGCAAAAAAGTATTAGGAAGGGGAGTCAAGGCGCCCTGGGAAGAGTATTGCCTCGCACACAGCTGGCAGCGTGGTGCATGCTCATCTCTATTGAGGAAGAAGAGCTTAGAGGCTGGTATGTACTCTTAACTCATTTTTCATCTTGGCTGCCCAGAATTAAAACCTTAGAGTAACAGTTCTCAACCAGTGTGATTTTGTCCCCCCAGGGGACATTTGTCCAGGTCTAGAGATATTTTCCATTGTCACCATTAGGGAGGGGGTGCTACTAGCATCTGTGAGGTAGAGGCTAAGGATGTTGTTAAACACCCTACAATGCACAGAGGACAGCCCTTCACAACAAAGAATAACCTGGGCCAAAATGTCAACAGTGCCAAAGCTGAGAAACGTTGCCTCAGAGAATATTGATAGGGGAAAGCAGAACCTAAGGTAGTTACCTATAAATCTACCAGGTGGAGTGGGACAAGTAAGGTAATCAGGCAGTCACCCCCCAGCTATTATGCCCACCCCAAATCCACACTCCCCTTTCTTATTCCTTGAGGTCTGTGACCTGAAAATTATAAATTCTTTCTCTATTCAGCGTCGGCTGATAAAGGATGCCATGGGCAGGGGAAAGAGTTACCTCCTTCTCTGAAAACAATGACCTTGATTTTAGGGTTTCAGATCTGTTCCTTTAGATGGGTTGCCCATTTGCTGACTCTGAAGGAATGTGTGAGGACAGAAATACCAACCTTCACGTTTCCATTGCTGAATTCCTAATAGGTGAGAGTTATTCCTGACCGTATCAGCTATGAGTCCTTCCTATTTACCACTGCTGTTTATAGCCTCATTTCCTTCCTTTGCTTTTCATAATATCTTTCGAAGTGGAAGCTAATGTGAATTTTGGTGCTCTCCAGCTCCTGACTCGTGGGTCTAACGCCATCAAATTGAATTAATTTGAACTATTCAGCATGAAGTATATATTACCATGGAGCTTTTTCCAGATGTGTTATTGTTTTTTTAATTGTTATGGCTAATTATTGATTGTGGTTTTTCTGGGTGCTTGAAATAATAACAATAATGATACTCTTTTTTTTTATAGTGCCTTTCATTTGAGAATCTTGAAAGGCCTGCATCCTGGAACCACGTATTGTAAAATTGTCATTATCTGTATGTTCTCATTTGGCTGAAGTTTGAAGAAGAACGTGCCAGTGTATGATTTTTAAAAAGCCAAGAAAAATTTATATTCATGAATCATGCCTTTTTTTTTTTCTTTCAATTTGCCAGCATGGAAAAACAGGAGGAGGGGGCATTTAGCCCACTGAGATATTATTTCCAGAGAGCAATCCTGTTCCTTTTATAATAATTCTGTAGTCTTTGTGTTGGCTTAGTATCAGCTCTGACGTGGTAGGTTTTAATTTTAAATGGTGCTCAGATTGTTTGAGACCTGCATTCTGCTTTGTCCAGCAGAGTAAGGCATTTTGGTTCAGTGTGAGTGAGTGTGTGTGTGTTTAAGGCCTTAAAAGAAATAAAGGTTCTTTGGATACTCCTCATTGCTTACATCACATTTTGAAAAGTTCAAAATGAGTGATAAACATAGTATAACGTATCTGAACTTAAATTTATATTTACCTACACAGAAGGTTGGTCATTAGAAAGTGAAGGCCTATAGAAAGTACAGTTTGGTCTCATGCTCCAAATGTTTCAATAGTGAAGGAGACAGAAGGTAAGTTCAAGTGGTTCCCAGCCTACCTATTTCTCATGGCCTGGATGAACACTCGGGAGGGCTAACCTTTTTAGCAGTTGAAATTAATTGCTCCCATAAAGCAATTGCTTCAACAAAACAACTATGACAGGTTTTTAATGGAATCCTGATGAGTTTTGTTAAATCAACACTTGACCCTAAGGACCAGAATCATCTTCACGTGTTACTGCATCGCCTCCCAACAGTAGTTCAGGCAACGTGGATTTCCCAAGAAAGGTTTCAGTTTGGCTTTGGTGATACATGGAGAGTGTCCACCATCTGGCTGCTGTCAAGCGGCCCAAGGGAAATGAATTGCTGGACTTCCGTTACATGGATTCTTATCGCTGCTCCTTTCCACGGGAGAAGTGAGGCTGTGGACTCAAGCTGTGAATAATGAGGACTCTTCGAGCCACTCAGCGTGCGTTCCTCTGGAAAGTAGGGAGGCCACAGTAAGAAAAAGGGTAAAGTAGTTATTCTCCTGTGGCAGCACACTAGAATCCCCTCTGGAGGCTTTAAAAACTCTCAGGCGCCTGGGTCCCACCCCCAGAGATTCTGTTTTAATTGGTCAGGGTCAGAGCCTGGCCATTGAGAGGTGTAAACGTTTCCTAGGCAATTCTAATTGTTAGGCACACCAAGTGCAACTTGTCTAGTTTTCAGCGTCTCGTACTCAAAATACGTAACAACCAGTCCAGCATTGTGCTCTTGCTCTCTACCAGGCACTGTGCTAAGTGTTTCACAGGTGTCAATCCATTTAATTATCACAGTAGCCACATGATGGATCATTCATCAATTCTTACCTTTATTTATTCAACACATACTTATGGGATGTAGGCAGTGGGCCAAGCAGTGTGTTGGTTATTGTGAGGAGGGTCAGAGAATGCTTTCAGGGTTGATGACCTTTAAAGACTGAGGAGAAGTTAACCAGGCAAAAAGGGGAGGGAAGGCACGGCAGGCAGGGGGGATGGCTTTTGCAAACGTCCTGTGTTAGGAAGGAGGATGGCTCGTTCAGGAACTGAAAACAACGACAGCGAAGCAGTGGTTTTGGAGCAGGGGAAGCCAGGAGGCGCGTGAGACCAGGTAAGACTTAGAGGTGGACAGGTCTGGTGGAGGCTTTTGGCCTTTACTTTGAAACCAAATAGAAGCTCTGATCTCATTCTCATTGCTTAGAAGATCTCTCTGCAGTAGGGAAAAAGAGAAGAGAGAAGAAAGAGAGGATGCATTGTGATGACTTGGATGGACACTGCTGTAGATCTGCACAGAAAGGAGAATGACTTAGCCTAAGATAATGAACGGCAAGAGAGGTGGGCATACTTGAATGGCATTTAGATGAGAAAATCCTTTGGGTTCAAAGGGGAGGAGAGTGATGCTGTCTCCAACTTTACTATTACTTACTATTATTAACCACAATTTTCAGCCGAGCTGATGAGAATTAGCTTCTTGCTGATAAGTGCTTCTTAAACTTTAATGTGTATAGGAGTCACCGGATGATCTTAAAATGCAGATTCTGACTCAGGAGGTCCGCAACGAGGCCTGTGATTCTGCCTAATAAGCTCTAGAAGCTGCTGCTGCTGCTGCTCCATGGACCACACTTTGAGAATCAGGAGCTTAGAGAAGTGAAGTAATTTACTCAAGATGTGGTGGAATGGAGCCTGCACTTTTAATCATGTTTGCCCACTGCCAAAGCCCCTGCTCTTATTTAATCGTAAACTCTATGGCTCCTGAAATGTGGAACTGTTGGTGGAAAAAGTCAGTTGGAGACACCCTGGGGAGGTTGTACACCAGGCTAATAAATTTAGATTTCATCTGTAGGTGATTGGCAGCCATTGAAAATGTGTAAGCAGAGAAGGGTCCAATCAGAAAGCTTATGTTGCAGTTTCTGAATGTGTTTCCTATGAGTATTTTGTTTGTTCTTTTTAGCGTAGATCTCTTAGGTCAAACTGAAGTGCAGTGAAAGAAAAAAAAGCAAACAAGGGCTCTGAACTTTGTAAGTAATGGGGATGGTTTATTAGATCATCTACTCTGTAATGAGGGCAATAATTGGCTCTTATTTAGTGTTTCCTGCCCAGTCATCCCAAGGCACTTTACTAATAAGCATCATCTTTCTTTCAGAGCTGAAGAAGTCGATGGAGAGAGGCTAAGGGACTTGATGTAGTGGGGCTGACTGTTGGGCATATGTTCATCATTTCTGTGGCATTTAGATTCTTCTACCACATTTCAGGTATATACCTGAATATTTGACTTAACTGCTCGATATCAGTATCAGTATTTCCCAGGGACCACTAGCCTAATAAGAAACTAAGTGAAATAAAATAGTGTCAAAAATTTGGAAAATGCTGTATGGTTTATCTCCTTCTTGGAAAGGTATAAGGCACAGAAGGGCTCTGAGGAGTCCCAGAGTAAAAGAATGTGTTTAACTCTGTATTTCCCAGTGGTTTTCCAAACTAATTTGACCTTAGAATTGCCATCAACTCTTTTCTCCCTCCCAACTCTTGACATTCCATTCAATAGTTGTCCTGTCTGCTGGAGGTTATGAAATGCTGGTCTGTCCTCACAGACAACTACAGTCTTTGAATGCATCTATATCAGTTGCCTGCGCCTGTGTTCTTTTCTTGAGTGACTGGCAGATTTGGAATTTTAGCATCTAGGAAAACAACATAGCCTGGTTTTACTTTGCTTTTATTTAAGCCAGGTGCTTTTACAGCTGTTAAAACTACATGTCCCTGCTGCAGTGGTTAGCTGGAAGGAAAGTCACTACTTATTCGCATGTTTCCCTGTTGTCTGGAAAGAGTAAGTTGTGCTTTTCTTTCTTTTCTTTGTTTCCACATGTTTAATTCTGTCTTGACAGCCATATAATCTTCCTTCTCACTCTGTTTCATGTAAAAGATACCAGGAATAGGATCATTGCCAAACATGACATTTACATTGAGCTATTTTTTTTAATGTTAAGTATATAACATGATACTTGAATAGTTTTTAAAAATCTGAATTTTCTAATTTGAAAGTAAACTAAATTTTTGCGTAAAGGAGCTAAGGATCTTGCATAAGATAAAGAAAACCTTTTTTTTTTTTTTTAATCAGACTGTGTAGTTAGCATTCATATGAAACCAGAAAATTATAAGTTTCAAGATGTTGGTGGAATAACATACATGGTGAGATACAATACCACACTAAGAATGGAAACAAATGTGATATCAGAGAAAGATAGAAAACTGGATTTTAAAAGAACTTATTTGGTATTTTAAAAGGTGAATTTATAGCTACTGAATAGATGGTCTAAATGATACTGTAGTTTCCTAGAAGAGTCAGTGTGTCTACTGTCATCAACTTTCATAGAGGTGGTTTCTTGTAGAAAGCTGTAGCATCCTTAGTCTAGCAAAAAGGCTTCACACTTTGGTAGGCAGAAGAACTGGCTGTGAAGCTCCTTGAAAACACAGATGCCCAGACTTCTACTCAAGAGATTCTGATTAGGTAGGTCTATCGGGATACATAGAGATCTGTGTTTTCAACAAGACAGGTAATTCTGAGGTCAAGTTTGAGAACAGTTGCTCTAAAGTATGCTCTTAACTTCTGGTATACCCAAGATTCACAAAGACAGTTTGTTAAAAATGCAAATTCCAAGCCACAAGCTTCAACAATTGCGTACCTTTGTGTAAGATGTGCAGTGCACAACCTGAATTACTGTTCACATGGCCCTGCCTCACCCTCAGATGCTCTATCTTAGTAGGCCCATGGTGGATTTCAGGAATGTGTATTTTTTTTTTTTTGCCTTTATTCTTTTAATTTTATTTTTAGCCTATTTTATTGAAGTATAGTTGACTTACAATGTTGTTAGTTTCTGCTGTACAGAAAGTAATTCAGTGATACATACATATGTATATATTCTTTTTCTTATTGTTTTCCATTACTGTTTATTACAGGATATTGAATTTGGTTCCCTGTGTGATACATTAGGACCTTGTTTTTTATCCATTCTATGTGAGCATTTGCATCTGCTAGTTCCAAACTCCCAATCCATCCCTCCCACAAGTCTGTTCTCTATGTCTATGAGTCTGCTTCTGTTTTGTGAATAAGTTCATTTATATCATATTTTAGATTCCATTTGTAAATGATATCATATAGTATTTCTCTTTCTCTTTCTGACTTATTTCACTTAGTGTGATAACCTTAGGTCCATCCATATTGCTGCAAATGGCATTATGTCATTCTTTTTTAATGGCCCTGCCTCACCCTCAGATGCTCTATCTTAGGGTGAGTAATATTCCGTTGTATGTATATATGCATATATGTGTGTGGCATATATATATGCCACATCTTCTTTATCCATTCATCTGTCGATGGATATTTAGTTGCTTCAATGTCTTGGCTATTGTAAATAATGCTGCTGTGAACATAGTGGAGCATGTATTTTTTCAAACTATAGTTTTGTCTGGATACATGCCCAGGAGTGGAATGGCTGGATCATATAGCAACTATATTTTTAGTTTTTTGAGGGACCTCCATACTGTTCTCCATAGTGGCTGCACCAGTTTAGGTATGTGCATTTTTAACAAGCACAGCACATGATTCTGATGCAAGTGATTCAAGAATCATATTTTGAGAATCATGTCTCTAATCCAAAATGGATAGGTTCTACGATGGGCTATTAAATGGGGCCACAGGCTACTCATTTAGATATAGATTCATGCAGGGTAACTTAGGTTGGCCATGCCTTTTTTGCCAGAGAGATCCCATGTTGTCATACAGGTTCCTTCACTCCCAAGCTGCAGACAGACCACAGTCACCAAGTATCTTCTTACACATCTTTGCTTTAGAGAAGTTATAGCATTCATTATGCTACTGTTGGGTCCAGAGCCAAGAGAAGCGCAGGGTCTTCGCCTGTCAGCAGGTCAAATAGGTTCTCTTTGGTCCTGACTCTATGGAATAGTGTTGCTGTGGCACATGTAAGTATGATCCTGAGAGGAAACCAAGAGTCTTTCAATACTAAGGACAAGATAGTGAACACTGCAAGAAAATGTGGATCTCCCACCAGCCACTCATCAATTAACACGCCCAGGGGATGAGGTATAACATGGTGATGAGAACTTTCCTTTGTCCCCAACTAATTGTTTTATGTCAGACCCAGATTTTGAGTCTAGAATAGCAATTCTCAGAGCATGGTTCATGGACCCCTGAGGACCCTGAGACCCTTTTAGGGTATCTGCAAGGTCAAAACTATATTGCCAAAATACTGTGTTGTTATTTGTCTTTCTTGCTATGTTAACATTCACACTGATGGTACAAAAGCAATGGTGGGTAAAAGTGTAACATGAATCAAGGCAGTGGCACCAAACTGTACTTTTGGTCTTTTATTTTTTACCACCATGCCTTATGGTTAAAAAAAATAAAAAGCTAATTTCATCTAAAAATATCCTTGATGAAACAGTAAAAAGTATTAATTCAATTAGGTTTTGAATCTCAAAAACACATCTCTTTTTAGCATTCTGTGTGCTGTATAATGAAGTGTAGTTGTTTGAGGAAAAAGCACTTGTACAACTGTTTCAGTTGTAAGCTGAGCTCGTTGCTTTTATATGGAACACTACTTTTTACTTGAAAGAACGATTGACAGGTGAAATATGGTTATTCAGACTTCGATATTTGACAGACATTTTCTCAAAAATGCGTAGAGTGAGCCTGGCACTTTAACTAAGCCATTGGTCAGTATTTGTTGCCAATGATCAAATTCAGCCTTTCAAGCAAAAATTGGGATTTTGGAAAACTTGTATCTGCCACCACAAACTTGACAGCTTCCCAATACTTAAAGACTTTCCTGATGAGATCGATGGCGATATAAACAAATGTGATTCTTTTTTATATCATATAATGAAATGTGTCAACGTTTGGAAGATCTGCATAATTCAGTGAGCCAATAAATTCAACTAGAGCAATGTGTGCTTTTACACATTTTTGCATGGGGAAAAGATCCATTCAAAGTGCAACAGAGACCATGGATTTTCACATAATAGATCCCTAAAAGTTTATTGATATGGTTTCAGATTCCATACTGCAACTAACTATTAAAAAACCTGCCATTTGTCAAAATTTTCATGTAGTATCAAAGAAAAATATCCACACTTATTTGAAAAGGCTATTAAAATATTCCTCTTGGGGAATGGCAGGGGGTAAGGTAGTAGCAGGAGATTAAGAGGTATAAACTACTATGTATAAAATAAGCTACAAGAATATACTGTACAGCCTAAGGAATACAGTCAATGTTTTATAATAACTATACATGGAGCATAATCTATAAAAAATTTAAATCACTGTTTTGTATACCTGAAACAAATATAATATTGTAAATCAGCTACACTTCAATGAAGAAAAAATAGTCCTCTTGGATTTTCTTGACGTACTTCAATCCAAAACAGTAGATCATGACACAGTGCAGAAGCAGGCATGAAAATCCACCAGCTTTCTATTAAGCTGAACATTAAAAAGATTTTCAAAGTTCTGAGACAATGCCACTCATCTCACTAGTTTTTTCATTTTAGACTGGGCATATACCCAGAGAAAACCATAATCCAAAAAGAAACGTATACCACAATGTTCATTGCAGCACTATTTACAATAGCCAGGACATGGAAGCAACCTAAATGCCCATCAACTGATGAATGGATAAAGATGTGGCACATATATACAATGGAATGTTACTCAACATAAAAAGGAATGAAATTGAGTTATTTGTAGTGAGGTGGATGGACCTAGAGACTGTCATACAGAGTGAAGTAAGCCAGAAAGAGAAAAACCACTACTGTATGCTAACTCATATGTATGGAATCTAAAAAAATGGTACTGATGAACCCAGTGACAGGGCAAGAATAAAGATGCAGATGTAGAGAACGAACTTGAGGACACAGGAAGGGGGTTACAAAGGGGAAGCTGGGACGAAGTGAGAGAGTAGCACTGACATGTATACACTGCCAAATGTAAAATAGACAGCTAGTGGGAAGCTGCTACATAACACAGGGAGATAACTCAATGAGTGATGACTTAGAGGGCTGGGATACGGAGGGTGGGAGGGAGTCTTGGGATGGAGGGGATATGGGGATATGTGTATAAATATAGCTGATTCACTTTGTTGTACAGCAAAAACTGGCACAACAGTGTAAAGCAATTATATTCCAATAAAGAGCTTAAAAAAATATGCAAAGAGATGCATGTATACCTAGTGGAGTCCGTGAAGAGAAAATGCAAAGCAATAAAACATAATAAAAAGTTAAAACTTAAAAAAAAAAAGTTACATAGGTTAACATATAATGGGTTTATGATTTTAAAATGAATTAACATGGAAACAGATGATTGAACCTGGTGTACCCCCCAAAAAAATAAAAAAAATAAAAATAAAAAAAAATAAAATGAATTAACAGTGTTTTGAAATATGGTCATTTAATTTTTAATGCGGTAAATATTCATAGATATAACCTACATAAAGAAAGCTCTTTGGGGCCTTTAACAGTTTTTGAGAGTGTGAATGGATTTTGAGACTAAAGTGTTTGAGAACTGCTGGCCTAGAAACATTAATCAAAGGGGTTCCACAGAATGTTCTCCCTTGAGAACCTCAGCAGAAACCCAGCAGCCAAATATGAAAGGCAACATAAAACAAGAAGAGTTTGGTAGTTAAGTAAGTTTAGAAATGCTACAATGAAAGTCATGGTTCATAACAGCACGTTAAGGGTTCCACTTGAACTTTGTTCAGCTTTCACGCTTCTCTAAACTTGTTTGAACGTCAAAGTATTTATACTGTTCCCTTGGCAACAATAAGCGTTATCATTTTAAATAGTTTCCAATATGATAGGTTAAAAAATTGTCACTATTCATTCACTTCTAAAATCTGGAGTTTTAATGTAAGGGTCAGTTACATTTTCCATTAGAAGAGCCTCCAGACAGTAACTTCTCTAGTCATACCATCAAGGGGGTAAGGTTTGGCAACTGCAGAATGTTTCACAGCGTTCTAGCTTTTCAGTTTTGTAAGTTCAGATTGTTTATCTGGCTTCAAAAGAGAGGCAAACTCATGCACACCCGTGATGGTAAGAATGTGCTCATGGGCTTACGTTAATGGACTTGAGGATTTTTGCTCTAGGACAAAAGGCAATTAACTCAGCAGGCTGTGCCTTTGCTTGAAATGAATGTCCTTTTGGTAGGACCTAATTTGTCCTTTTTGAGTCAGTGGTTACTCAGTCACACATGCTGTCTGATTTGGTTTCCTCAGAGGAATTGCCCATTATAAAGGCTGAGGAAATAAGCAGAATCAGTTTTTATCACATATATTTCTCCTAGTAAACAATGATCTACTGGAATTCTAGTTTAGGAATTGGTTTGCTGATTACAGTTCCTTAGTTGCTAGGACAAAATTATTTGAAGGTAAACCTTGCTAATGGCTGTATTTCCACTCCTAGGTATCTATACTAAGGAATAAACAGAATGCAATTTAAAAATGTACTTATAAAGACGCTCTCTATAGCATTATTTATCTTAATCAAAATTGAAAACAATTAACAGTTGACAAATGTAGAAACAATGAAAAACTATAGTATGTTCACATAGTAAAATGCCATACAGACATTAAAAGTCTGGTTTTGAAAAGTATTGAAAGATATGGTATAATGTCCCCCAGATAATATCAGTGAATATAGGAGGATAAAAACATCTTGTTATGTATTATCAGATTGTTTTCCAAAAATGTTGTTCCAGTTTACATTCCCACCATCATCTTTGGGCATGCTTCTTTCCCTGTACTCTTGCCAACTATGGGTTCTATTTTAAATAATATTTGCCAATGAGATAGGGTAAAAATGTTATGTCATTCTTACATTAAAGAAACATTCAACAGGGAAGACAAAGAGCAGTAATTGGCATTTCCAAAAGCGACTTGACTCTGATTGCTACAGCCCAGAGAAGTGATTTGAGTCAAATTAAAAAATAACCAAGAGCTGATAAATCACTGTTTTTAGACACCTTAGTTTTGAAGTGAGGAGTTCCACAAATTGTTTCTATACAAATGTACATCTAAAAAAAAAAGTTGTTCCACTATTTTATTATCTTAGATTATATCAAAGTATTTGTTGTGTGTAGTTTAAAAAAACTCGGGACAATAAAAATGACTGACTGAAAAAAAAATAACCAAGAAAATCCCACTGTGGTCAAATTTAGCCACCTATAATTCATCCTTGGATAGATTAAATAAATACTAAGTTAAGGTCATCTCCGTCCATCTGTAAAACCCTCATATAAACATTTAAAGAAACTGAGAGGCAGAGAGAGAATATATTCCTGTCAGTCTCCCGTGTGTCAGAGACTTTGTCATTATAAAGTTATAGTAGATCATAGAATTGTCTGTCAAGTGATTAAAATTGTCATCACGGTTTCTACTTTTTATATTCTTTCCTTAGAGCCTGTACGCAAAAGGTTTGCAGAATGCCTGTGGGCTTTTTGGAGCCACTAAAGGGACTTGTTGCCCGTTTCCATTCCCTGCCACTCACCACAGATGTGCCAGTCATGCCTACCTTAATCTTTTGTCATAGTCACACGGCAACTGGGTAGAATATTGAAGGAAATGTCAAAAATGTAGTCATGTGAAAAGAATCAGAAGGCAGTGTTGTTATTCAGAGTTTGCTTCCGGCTTGGGCTCCTGTCTGCATGGAGCAGGCTGGATGTCTAATTTCAGCAGTGCAATTAATTCTCGGACAAGATGAGAAAAGATGTAACTGCCACATTTGTATACACTTGGATGTTGCTTCCCTAATTCATGTACTTATTTTCTTTGCGATTTCATCTGAAAGCATCTTTTGAGGGCTTTTTGTTGTTGCTTTTTTTTTTATCTTTTGAATGATGAAAATGGACAAAAACAGAATTCAGCAAAATGTAAATGAATCAGAGCAAATGGGATGCAAGAATATATTGTGCAGATCCGGAATGGAAATAGAGATGTTTGTTCTTCTTCTTTTTTTTTTAAGGAGAATCGTAAAACTTTCCATGGTGCATCAGACAGCGTGTTTTACATTCTTTATTCCCAGACATTTAGAAGGTGACAAAAAGCATTTAAAAAATGTCCAGGTTATTATTGTGCATTCTGACAGTAAATAAGTGTTTATTCTAACACAGAAATTTGTCCTCTAACCCTGATAAAATCTTTCACAACCATTGTGAATTTCTTTTCTTCAAAATATTGATTTCTCTTTTAATATTTTTACTTTTGCACTTTTTTCTATAGTGCAGCCTCTTCTTAGAATTATGATGATATCCCAGATGCAGATTTTAAAAACTATTCTGGACTGAATCATGGAAAATGGCTACCGTCTTTTGGATAAAAGATATTAGGGCCCAGCCTATGCATTGTTGAAGTATATTTTTGAGAATACTGAGACAGAAAATATATACTTCTAATACATTCTCCTTTAAAGGAAAGATTATTTTCAAACCTTATTGTATAACAGAGGCCACACTATTAAAATAATTAACTAGGACTTGCTGGGATGGAAGAGTAGAGGGTAGATTGAGGGTGAACCTGCAGGAGATGCATGAATAGCTTCTTAATTAAACTGTAGAATATTTAGGCTCCTTTCCATAGTTATGTAGTGAATTTTAAGTTTTTGTGTATATATGTATACTGTTTACGACTACATGAATATCAAAGGCTTGCACATATTTACTGGAAACTATGGATTTCAAAATTTTATTTCTCACTGAGGGATCTAGTAATGGCACAAAACCACCATAGCCAAGTGGTCCTTAGAGACCAACATTGAATTTCCAACTTTACTTCAATAGAACTGCTTTTTAGGAAACAAAATACATTAAATCAGAATTCGTGTCCTTTGCTCCCATCATCTTTCTCTTTCTTCTCTTATTTTTGTGACTCTATTTTTGTAACCCTTGTGGTGACTGGTCTTTACTTTATTAGCCTTGCAGCCTGGCTCTGCAAAAGGTCAGAGGTCCTCATTTCCTTCTGGTCTCCATTTTCTGATCTGTAAAAGAGGATTATTGATGGTCTTTAATGTCCCTTTCATCTCTAGAATTCTATGTTTATGTCTACTTACTCTTTTATCCTGCATTCACTATAGACTTACTATGAGGATACAATACAAAAAGTATCAGAAATTTGACAATCCCAATGCACTGTAGAAATGTTAAGTATAACTGTTGCTATCCTGTATCATTTTCTGTGCTTGTTCTTATGTCTGCACAAAATTGCATTTTTCCAGGTGTGTAGTATATCAAATTTTAAAAAAATTTCCATGGTGGACTTTATACAGTATGTATTAAAGAAACACTCGTGGATTGGTTGATTCTTTGTTTATATATATATATATATATATATATATATATATATATATATATATATATAAAACATAGATGAATTTATGTATGTATGTATGTATGTATGGATTGATTTTATTGGTTGTGTTGGGTCTTCGTTGCTGCACCTGGGCTTTCTCTAGTTGTGGCGAGTGGGGCCTACTCTTCCTTGTGATGCACAGGCTCCTCATTGTGGTGGCCTCTCTTTGTTGCGGAGCATGGGCTCTAGGCACATGGGCGTCAGTAGTTGTGGCACATGGGCTCAATAGTTGTGGCTCATGAGCTCTAGAGCACAGGCTCAATAGTTGTGGCACACGGGCTTAGTTGCTCTGTGGCATGTGGTATCTTCCTGGGGCAGGGACCAAACCCGTGTCCCCTACATAGGCAGGCGGATTCTTAACCACTACGCCACCTAGGAAGTCCCAATTAGTTCATTCTTAAGCCAGGGACTGTTTAGCTCTTGGATAAAGCAGCAGTCATTTGAAGCTCAGCACCTACTTTTAGGCATTTCAGGAGGCTAAACTATCTGAAAGGTAAAGGTACAGCTAAAGCTAAAGCTAAAGGCTGGTATCTGAAGGGTAAGAATATAGTCCCAGTCTTTCAGACAACCCATCAACAAGCAGTAGATGAGTTGATGGTCAGTTTTGAGAACATTGTTTTTAAAAGTAGCTATAATGATTTTTCAGAGGACTAGCCAGTAAACAAGGTATGACCCATGACAGAATTGGACCACTCAGTTCTCTCATTTGATTTGTGTTTAAAATCCTGCTAGACTGATGTTGAAGAAATTAAGATGCAAAAGCTAATTGCAAAAAAAAGGTTCATAGTTGTTTTTATGTCTCTTTTTGCCTAGAGCAAACTCTTGATCCACGTAACAATAACCCCTTGAAATGCCATTTAGATTGGAAGTGCTGATGCAACACTAATGATTTTTAGAACAAATATGTTACTCGCATTTCCTCCATCTGCTATGAATAAAAGGATACGAGTAGCAAGTCTGAGTTGTAAAGAAAATTGTTTCTTAGAAATATTGAAGATTTTTAAAACATGTGCAGGTATAAGGGAAGAGTGATTCTTTAAAAAATGTTTTTTGTCAAGTGTTTTTAAAAAATGAAAGCTTTATTGTAGCTCAATGGAAATGTCAAGAATTTTCCTGCATAGTTCTTTTAAGACTCCAGAAGAGTATAAAATGACTTGAGGACCAGCCATCTAGGTTTTATTGTGACACATTCCTGATGATTCAGATGAAAATGTTCCTTACGGGTTTCTTTAGAGGTTCTAACCAGGGATTAGAGCTACTTCTCTGCTCTTGACTGAGGAGTGGTTCTTTTCTTTCTTTGAGGATTGTCCTCTTTTGATTCAGTCCACATGTAGTAGTGTGGGAGGAAAGGGGTATGTACCCTCCTAGGTTCTTGGTCAACTCTGTCAATAAATACCAATATTGTTAGATTTTTGAAAAAATTCTATAGCTATTCATTTGAAAATCTGGAAATAGTGATTCTTTAAGAATGTATACAATATCAATATTCATGTAAGAACAGTAAAAAATTTTAGTAATAATAATCACAGAAGAAAGTAGAAAATTGTTAAAGATGAACCATTAAAAAAGGCACAAGGCCCAAATAGTTTTACAGCTAAATTAAATCTAAGCTTTAAAAATGTACACTCCCTATGGTTATCAAACAATTAAGACTATGGAGAAAGAAAGGGCCTTAAGTAATTATACAAATCTAACATACCTTTACATCAAAACCTAATATAGATAGCTCTAAAAAGGTATTTTATACCACTTTTATTTTGGTATATAGAAGTATGTAAATTAAAAAATAGCAACTAAAGTCTATCTGCTTATAAAAATATAATAAAATATTTGAAATCAGATTTATTTCAAAAATTATCAACTGCTTCAGAACTGGAAATTTATCTATACCTTTCATCACATTAGCAGATTAGAAGATAAAAATATTATAAATAATATATATATATAAAATATAATATATAAGAATACATGCTTTGTTAGTTTCATAGGGCTGCTGTAACAAATTAACAAACTGGGTAACTTAAAACAACAGAAATGTTTTTCTCTCGCAGTTCTGGATGTTAGGTGCCTGAAATCAATGTGCCAGCAGGATCAAGCTCTCTCTTAAGGGTCTAAGGAATGATTCTTCCTTGCCTCTTTCGAATTTCTAGTGGTCACTGGCAGTGCTTGGTGTTCCCTGGCCTGTAGACACATTACTCCTGTATCTACCTTTGTCATCACATGGCGTTTCCCTTAAATATCTATGTGTTTATTTTCTCTTCTTAGGAGAACACCAGTCATTGGGTTAGAGCCAGCCCTAATCCAGTATGATCTCATCTTAGTTTAACTAATTACGTATGCAAAGATCCCACTTCAAAATAAGGTTACCAGGTGGCCATAAATTTGGGGGGAACTCTATTCAACCCAGTACACAAGCCAAAAAAGAATTTGATAAAGTTTATAAGGAATTTCTAAGAACTCTCTAAATAAGATGGGCATAGAAGGAAGTTAATGGAACATAAGAATATTTATAAAAATCCACCATCACATTATATTAAACAGTGAAATCTAAAAGCCATTTCTCTTAAGACCAGGAAAAATGCAGAGGGATATTTGCTATCAACACTGTTACTTAGCTCTGTGTTGTGGATTCTATATGATGTAATTAAACAGTAAAAGTAAACAATATAAATATTGGAAAAAATCAAACACAGTTATCTTCATTTTCATGATATGAATATGTTCCTAGAAAACTTAAGATTCTGTTACAGACTATTACTAAGGAAACATGTAAGCTGGATGGCCACAAGGTAAACATATAATAAGCAAAGTTTTTTATGCCTTCAATAACCAGTTACATAGACATAGAAAAAAATTCATTTATGTAAACAAAAAGTATAAAATTCTTAATAATTAACTTAAGAAAAGAAACAATCATACTATATTTTCTAATATTTCCAAATATAATGATATGTCATTCATTTCTAAAATAACGCATATGTTAATGGAATTCCAGTCAGAACGGGAACAGGTTTTTATTTTGACTCTTCCTTCTAGACATTAAAACAATATAAAGTTGCTGTTATGAAAACAGTGTGTTATTGGCCATAAGAAAAATTGATCACTGGAGTAGAAAAGAGTCAGAAACCAATCAAAATATGTAATAATGAGCTAAACAAATAGTAAAAGTGGCTTTTTCGCTCATTGGGAAATGTATGTCTTTTTAAAAAATGATGTAACAGCTGGCTTTTCATATGTAATTTGTAAATAATACACTTCTCACCGTAAAATTAAAAATATATCAGATGAATTAAAGATATAAACAATATAAACATAAGAAAACTAGGAACTCTCCTATACGTTAAGATAAAGTTATATACCATATTTGAAAAAAATGGCTAAAGATATTAATTTACAGTTCACAAAAGGGAAAATTTAAATGACCAATAGACTTAGGAAAATCTGCTGAACCTCACTATTAGTCATGGAAATACAAATTCATATTATAACGAGGAAACAAAAAGGTTTTCCTACCCTGATAGATCTGGAAGTAGCTGTCAATGTTAGTGGTACACCTGCTCTTTGACACTGCCCCTCTACTATTGGGAATCTTTATCATATAAAAATGTCTAGTCAAGGATGTGTGCTGCATTGTTTGTGGTGGCAAAAACATAACAAAGCAAAGCAAAACATTAACCAAACAATAACTCATTAATAGGGAAATTATGGAACATAAATATACTGTGGAATATTTTGCAGTGAATAAAAATGCTTAAGTAGATCTATATGTGATATCCAACATGTCCATGGTAAAGTAAGTGAATGGTCATTTGGCTGAGTAATTGAGAAAGTATGAGCCTATTAGAATGAAAAAGGGAAGAGTGGCTCTGTATACAGATCTATGTTTGTATGTATTTTGTATGAAGCTAGAGAAAGATGTGGAAAGATAAACAAATAATTGTATTTTTTGTTTTCCTTTTTTATTAATTACCATGGGAAAATGGGATTGGGAATAGAGCTGAGGAAAGTATTGGTTTATTTTACATATGTGTGTATGTGTGTGTGTGTGTTTTTATTTAATCTGTTTAAATAGAAACATATTTGTTAACATATACACGTATGTGTTTATTTGTTTTGCTGAGTATATATTATGTTTAAAATTAAAATAATTATTCTCTTTACCATTTTTTTTTGCTTCTATATGTGTATAGATTTATCTTAAATCCTCACAGTTTTATTGTATTTTAAGATAATGCTTTTACCTCTTTAAAAAAATGGGCAAAATATTTGAATGCTAATTTACAAAGGTGAAGATATAAAAACACCAATAAAACTTTCAGATTCATTAGTTATCAAAACAAGGATAAGTAGAGCAATAATGAGATTTTGCTTAGATTGTCAGTTGCCTAAAAAATTGATACTTCTCAATGTTACACAGAGTTTATGGTATTAAACAATGAACATGTACAACACTCCTGGAAGGCAGTTTGTCTATATTAACTTAATAACTGATAATGTTCAAACTTCCCTGTCCAGCCATACAACTTCTAGAAAGTAATGCTAAGGAAATAATTGTAAAGATTTGCATGTGAATGTTCACTACAGCTTTGTTTATAATAATGAAAAAAGCTGTAAATCTCTATATTCATAAATAGATGAGTATTTCAGTAAATTCACTTACAAGTTGTATTACAACTATGTACACACATACAGCCACATGTCCAAAGTTACATAGTTATAATGGAAATTCATGAAAAATGATGTAAGTCTCCGTTTGTTCACTGAAGGAAACATTGTGGGCAACATTCGTTGTTTACTGGAATGGCAGGCAACATTCCCTTTCCACACATTTATGACATAGAGAAATAGGCATAAAATAGTTGATTAGTGTGTTAGATTCCACTTGTTACATAATATGATCCAATCTTTAAATGTATTTATGCGTTAAAATGAATGGAAGTATATACATAGCAGACTGTTAGTGGTTTTCTCCGGGTGATTTGATAATAGATTATCTTTTATATTTTCCTGTATTTTTTTTTTTAACTTTTGGAAATGTGCTTGCTGTACTTTTGCTATACATTGAATCTCTCAAAATATTCTGATTAAAAAAAAAAAAGACACAAAAGGCCAAATTGGAAATGCTTAAAAAATTAAGAGGGGCAGGGAGAACAGTAAAACAAGGTAAAAAATATATATAGACTCTGTGAAGAAAAGACTGCTGTTAATAGTCTCAGAGTAGAAGCTGTTAGTTGATAATCTAAGGCCTATGGAGAGGCCTTTGAAAGGTCTGTTTTGAGTCTATTGTTGCTTAAACACTTGACCTTTCTGAATTAGCTCTCCTGCCATAGGCAGCTTAACAAGGGATTCTTCACTACATGTTTACTTTATCCCATTTGTCTGGGTGTGGGGTTTCCAGTTTCCCTCCAGGGAGTAAATTACTTCATGTAGCTAGTTCTCAAACACTTATCTCAGAAGCAGCACACCTTTATGATAGAAGGCAAATGTCATGTCTGAAGGCATGGGACAGAGCCTGGTTAATATTCCTAAAATGCCTTCTTTATGTTCTAGAAGCCAAATCTGCATTCTTTTGAGTGGTGTAGAATGTCAGTACAAATGCTCTATCTATGCTGAACCTGGTGGAGAGGGAAAAAAAAAGCCACATTCTACTTCTTTATTTAGAATTTGCTTTGAGAACGGCAAGCACTGTTTTGAAAGGTCATCCCATTTCAAGTAGCAGATGGATGGAAAAAAAAGACTCTGGCTTTTACAAATAATTTAATTGAATTCTCCTTGCCATTTCTGCAGGCAATTCAGGATATTTTTTTAAAGCATTGATCCATAATTATCTTTCAGAGTGGTTAGTATTGTTAGACAGATGTGTAATTCTTCATGTATGAGGGAGCAATATAGCATCCATTTTACCTATTTGATTGTCTTTTTCTTTTCTGTGCAAACAAACAAATGCATATAATAAAAGGCAAATCATTGCTTAACAAAAAAAAAGTGCATATTAAATTTTTTTCCAGATTTGTTTCTAACTTGAAGCTCTCCTTTCTTAAAGGCGTGGCTGTATTTATAAAGGTCAGCTTCTTTGCCTTCCTATAAGCAAATTATAATTTGCATCTATGTAGGCTACATAGAACATAAGAACCCCAGGGGGTGGTCACAAACCATGAGACACAGATTTATCATATTAATAGAATATAAAGCAGGAATGACCAAGACTTCTAAGAATGCATTATATCTGTGGTTTATTTTGCCCCCCCCCCCCTTTTTAAAGTATTTATTATCTAACTGCTATTCTGATTGGGGTAAGTTTGCCAGATAAAAATTAGGGACCCCCAGTTAAATCTGAATTTCAAATAAACAGTGAATACTTTTTTAGTACTAAGTATGACCTATGTAATAGACTGGAGAGACACCTCAGAATAGAATATCCTACTTACATAAAATTGTGACATATAATTGATATAAGTAAAGTACCTAAGACATATACATGCAATTCAACAAATAATTATAAATGAACACTCATGTCAAGGTTTACTCAGGTCAAGACATAGAATATTTTCGGTGTCCTAAGAGTCCCAGGAAAACCTTCCCAATCTCAGTCCTCTCTCTGACCATATTAGAGGTAGTCACTATTCTGTTCTTTGCCATAATCCATTTCCTTTCATTTCTTCATAATTTTATCACCAGTGGATATACTTCTAATCACTATGTTTTGCATATTATAAATTTCCTGTAAATAGAATCATACTGCATTCATCTTTTAAAGGTAAAATATTAATAATTCAAACCAATTTGAGGATAAATACTAGTGATATCTCTCCATAAAATCATGAAATAGACAATCTTGTTAAGCTTGAATGTACTTGGGTTTGCTATGACTGAAGGTTAGCAAAGACAGAAGGGTAGGTTATTTAAAAGAAATCTTAGTGAGTTTACTGATTTAAGGGTGCCAAAAATATTTGCATTTTTTAAATTCTTTCCCCTCAAACTGTTCTCCCAAGCCTCACTGATTTTCCAGAATGTTAGGCCAATCCAGTGCTATTTTCACTCGGTTTCAGTTTCATTGATATCAGTGGAATAAATCATATCGCCAATCTAAGGTCATAATGTTCAGCCATAAATGGATAAAGAGCCTTTTGATTTATTATTCATGTAGATAACAATACTTAGAATGACGAAGGAACATTCCCTTTTATATCATAAATCTTGTCTGGTGACATTTAAAAAATGTCTTCCAGAGCCCAGACCTCTGGTCCATGGACTCTGTTTCCTGTTGTTAATGGCATCATTTTGGGCTTTCTTGTCTCTCCTTTATCTCCTTAATGCTGAAGATGGCACATTTTCCAAGTTGCTTTGAAGAGCAGCCATCATGAAAGCAAAATTAATAAAAAGCAATTTAAAAACAGATTTCTGAATGTTCTAGGAAATAGGCAATTTTGCATGGCAAGCACTTGAACTCAGGGGTGATTTATTATTCATTTGACTGCGGTGAATATTCATGATTTGTCTGTTAAATTAGAATTATTGAGATTTTTGTTTACTCTAAAGAAGTTTGGGAATGTATGTCTTTAAAATTTGAAATTACTGAAATTCAGTTTTCAAGGGACAGAGAATTTTTAACCTAGAAGGAACCTTGAAAATGATCTGGTAAAATTCTCTAGATGATGTATACAAAAACATTGACTGTTTTGTAAAAACTAGATTGATATAGAGATTTTTATGAGGGCATAATTGGTATAAGACCATGGTTTGTTTCCTTCTTTCCTTTTCTCCTGTCTTCTTCCCTCCTTCTGTCTCTCTTTGTTTCTCTCTCACTCGCTCTCTCTCTCTCTCGGGGTTTTTTTTTTATTTTTCTTTTCTTTTCTTGTTTCTTTTAAAACAATATGACCCTTTACTCAAAGAAAATCTTGTGCAAAAGCTCAATGTGTAAAATAGAGTTGCTCTGAGTAGAGAGTGGGGCTGGGCTCTACCTTCCTTATCTTTACTCTACCACATGGACCCCCGGAGTACCCTACAGAGACTTTGGTTTTCCTTTTTTTTTTTTAAGCTCTTTATTGGAGTATAATTGCTTTACACTCTTGTACCAGTTTTTGAAGCACACCAAAGTGAATCAGCTGTATTTATACATATATCACCATATCCCCTCCCTCCCGCGACTCTGTCCCACCCTCCCTGTCCTGGCTCTCTAAGGCATCACCCATCATGGAGTTAATCTCCCTTTGTTATACAGCAACTTCCCACTAGCTATCTATTTTACAGTTGGTAGTGTAAATATGTCTATGCTACTCTCTCACTTCGTCCCAGCGTCCCCTTCACCCCCCGCTCCCCCAACCCTGTGTCCTCTGCATCTGCATCCTTATTCTTGCCCTGTCACTGGGTTCATCAGTACCATTTTTTTTTTTTTTTTTTTTTAGATTCCGCACATATGAGTTAGCATACAATACTTGTTTTTCTCTTTCTGGCTTACTTCACTCTGTATGACAGACTCTAGGTCCATCCACCTCACTACATATAGCTCCATCTCATCCCATTTTATGGCCAACTAATATGCCATTGTATATATGTGCCACATCTCCTTTACCCATTCATCTGTTCATGGGCATTTAGGTTGTTTCCATGTCCTGGCTATTGTAAATAGTGGTGCAATTATGGTACATGTTTCTTTTTGGATTATGGTTTTGTCTGGGTATATGCCCAGGAGTGGGATTACTGGATCATATGGTAGTTCTATTTTTAGTTATTTAAGGAACCTCCAAACTGTTTTCCATAGTGGCTGTACCAACTTACAGTCCCACCAACAGTGCAGGAGAGTTCCCTTTTCTCCACACCCTCTCCAACATTTGTTGTTTCCGGATATTTTGATGATGGCCATTCTGATCGGTGTGAGGTGATACCTCATTGTGGCTTTGACGTGCATCACTCTGATGATTAGTGATGTTGAGCATCTTTTCATGTGTTTGTTGGCCATCTGTATGTCTTCTTTGGAGAAATGTCTATTTAGGTCTTCTGCCCATTTGTGGATTGGGTTATTTGCTTTTTTGGTATTAAGCTGCATGATCTGCTTGTATATTTTGGAGATTAATCCTTTGTCCGTTGCTTCGTTGGTAAGTATTTTCTCCCATTCTGAGGGTTGCCTTCTTGTCTTGCTTATGGTTTCTTTCACTGTGCAAAAGCTGTTAAGTTTCATTAGGTCCTATTTGTTTATTCTTGATTTTATTTCCATTATTCTAGGAGGTGGGTCAAAAAAGACCTTGCTTTGATGGATGTCATAGAGTGTTCTGCCTCTGTTTTCCTCTAGGAGTTTTATAGTGTCTGGCCTTACATGTAGGTCTTTAATCCATTTGAGTTTATTTTTGTGTATGGTGTTAGGAAGTGTTCTAATTTCATTCTTTTACATGTTGTTGTCCAATTTTCCCAGCACCACTTATTGAAGAGGCTGTCTTTTGTCCATTGTATATTCTTGCCTCCTTTGTCAAAGAGAAGCTGCTCATATGTGTTTGGTTTATCTCTAATTCCACAAACTCCATTTTTCCTTCTCAAGATTGCTTTGGCTATTCGGGGTCTTTTGCGTTTCCATACAAATCATAAGATTTCTTGTTCTAGTTCTGTGAAAAATGCCATTGGTAATTTGATCGGGATTGCATTGAATCTGTAAATTGCTTTGGGTAGTACAGTCATTTTCACAATGTTGATTTTTCCAGTCCAAGAGCATGGTATGTCTCTACATCTGTTTGTATCGTCTTTGATTTTTTTCATCAGTGTCTTATAGTTTTCTGCATACAGATCTTTTGCCTCCTTAGGCAGGTTTAATCCCAGGTATTTTATTCTTTTTGTTGCAGTGGTAAATGGGAGCTTTTCCTTAATTTCTCTTCCTGGTTTTTCGTTGTTAGTGTATAGGAATGCCAGAGATTTCTGTGCATTAATTTTGTATCCTGCTGCTTTACTAAGTTCATCAATTAGTGCTAGCAGTTTTCTGGTAGAATCTTAAGGTTTTCTATGTATAATATCATGTCATCTGCAAAGAGTGACAATTTTACTTCTTCTTTTCCAATTTGGAGTCTTTTGATTTCTTTTTCTTCTCTGATTGCTGTGGCTAAAACTTCCAAAACTATGTTGAATAATAATGGTGAGAGCGGGCATCCTTGTCTTGTTCCTGTTCTTAGAGGGAATGCTTTCAGTTTTTCCCCATTTAGAACGATGTTGGCTTTTGGTTTCTCATATATAGCTTTTATTATGTTGAGGTAATTTCCTTCTATGCCCATTTTCTGGAAAGTTTTTATCATAAATGGATGTTGAATTTTGTCAAAAGCTTTTTCCACATCTATTGAGATGATCATATGGTTTTTATCCTTCAATTTGTTGATATGATGTATCACACTGATTGATTTGCATATATTGCAGAATCCTTACATTCCAGGGATAAACTTCACTTGATCATGGTGTATGATCTTTTTCATGTGCTGTTGGATTCTGTGAGCTAGTATTTTGTTGAGGATTTTTGCATCTATATTCATCAGTGATATTGGCCTATAATTTTCTTTTTTTGTGCCATCTTTGCCTGGTTTTGGTATCAGGGTGATGGTGGCCTTGTAGAATGAGTTTGGGAGTATTCCTCCTTCTGCTATATTTTGGAAGAGTTTGAGAAGGATAGGTGTTAGCTCTTCTCTGAATGTGTGATAGAATTCGCCTGTGAAGCCATCTGGCCCTGGGCTTTTGTTTACTGGGAGATTTTTAATCACAGTCTCGATTTCTCTACTTGTGATTGGTCTGTTCATATTTTCTATTTCTTCCTGGTTCAGTCTTGGAGGATTGTATGTTTCTAAGAATGTATCCACTTCTTCCAGGTTATCCAATTTATTGGCATCTAGTTGCTTGTAGTAGTCTCTCATGATCTTTTGTATGTGTGGTGTCCATTGTTACTTCTCCTTTTTCATTTCTAATTCTGTTGATTTGCATCTTCTCCCTCTTTTTCTTGATGAGTCTGGCTAATGGTTTGTCAATTGTATTTATTGTCTCAAAGAACTAGCTTTTAGTTTCATTGACCTTTGCTATTGTTTCCTTCCTTCCTTTTTCATTTATTTCTGCTCTGATCTTTATGATTTCTTTCCTTCTGCACACTTTGGGGTTTCTTTGTTCTTCTTTCTCTAATTGTTTTAGGTGTAAGGTTAGGTTGTTTATTTGATATTTTTCTTGTTTCTTGAGGTAGGACTGTATTGCTATAAACTTCCCTCTTAGAACTGCTTTTGCCTCATCCCATAGGTTTTGGGCTATTGTGTTTTCATTGTCATTTGTTTCTAGATATGTTTTGATTTCCTCTTTGATTTCTTTAGTCATTTCTTGGTTGTTTAATAGTGTGTTGTTTGTATTTTTTACAGTTTGTATTTTTTACAGTTTTTTTCAGGTAATTGATATCTAGTCTTATGGCATTGTGGTCAGAGAAGATGCTTGATATGATTTCAATTTTCTTGAATTTACCAAGGCTTGATTTGTGACCCAAGATGTGATCTATCCTGGAAAATCTTCCGTGTGCACTTGGGAAGAAAGTGTATTCTGTCGTTTTTGTATGGAATGTCTTATAAATATCAATTAAGTCAAGATGGTCTAATGTGTCCTTTAAAGCTTGTTTGTCTTTATTTATTTTCTGTTTGGATGATCTGTCCATTGATGTAAGTGGGGTGTTCAAGTCTCCTACTATTATTGTGTTACTGTCGATGTCCCCTTTTATGGCTGTTAGCATTTACCTTATGTATTGAGGTGCTCCTATGTTGGGTGCATAGGTATTGACAATTGTTATATGTTCTTCTTGGATGGATCCCTTGATCATTATGTAGTGTCCTTCCTTGTCTCTTATAATAGTCTTTACTTTCAAGTCTAATGTGTCTGATATGAGTATTGCTATTCCAGCTTTCTTTTGACTTCCATTTGCATGGAATATCTTTTTCCATCCCTTTACTTTCAGTCTATATGTATCCCTTGGTCTGAAGTGAGTTTCTTGTAGGCAGCATATAGAAGGGTCTTGTTTTTTTATCCATTCAGCCAGTCTGTGTCTTTTGGTTGGAGCATTTAATCCATTTACATTTAAGGTGATTATTGACATATGTGTTCCTATTACCATTTTCTTAATTGTTTTGGGTTTGTTTTTGTAGGTCTTTTCCTTCTCTTGTGTTTCCTACTTAGAAAAGTTCCTTTAGCAATTGTTGTAAGACTGGTTTGGTGGTGCTGAATTCTCTTAACTTTTGCTTGTCTGGAAAGCTTTTGATTTCTCCATTGAATATGAATGAGATTCTTGCTGGGTAGAGTATTCTTGGCTGTAGGTTTTTCTCTTTCAGGACTTTCAGTATATCCTGCCATTCCCTTCTGGCCTGCATAGTTTTTGCAGAAAGATCTGCTGTTATCCTTATGGGTTTTCCCTTATATGTTATTTGTTGCTTTTCTCTTGCTGCTTTTAATATTTTTTCTTTGTGTTTAATTGTCATTAGTTTGATTAATATGTGTCTTGGTGTATTTCTCCTTGGGTTTATTCTGTATGGGACTCTGCGCTTCTTGGACTTGATGGATTATTTTCTTTCCCATGTTGAGGAAGTTTTCCACTATAACCTCTTCAAATATTTTCTCAGACCCTTTCTTTTTTTCTTCTTCTTCTGGGATGCGTATAATTCGAATGTTGGTGGGCTTAGTGTTGTCACCAAGGTCTCTGAGACTGTCTTCCATTCTTTTTATTCTTTTTTCTCTTTCCTGCTCTGTGGCAGTTATTTCCCCCATTCTGTCTTCCAACTCACTTATTCGTTCTTCTGCCTCAGTTATTCTGCTGTTTATACTATCTAGAGTATTTTTAATTTCAGTTATTTTGTTGTCCATTACTATTTGTTTCCTCTTTAGTTCTTCTGAGTCCTTATTAACTGTTTCTTGTATCTTCTCTATTTTGTTATCGAGATTTTGGATCATTTTGACTATCATTACTCTGAATTCTTTTTCAGGCAATTTTCCTATTTCCTCTTCATTTATTTGGTCTTGTAGATTTTTTTCCTGCTCCTTTGCCTGCATGGTGTTTCTTTTTTTCTCATTTTGTCTAATTTATAGGATTTGCTGTCTCCTTTCCCTATGCTGCCTAGTAGTAATTCCTCTTGTTTCTGCCCTCTGCCCCCTGTGGTGGGGTTTTCCAGTGTCTTGAGTAGGCTTCCTGGTGGGGGTGTCTGGTGTCTGCTACTGGTGTATGACTCTGTGTCTTTTCTCTGTCATGAGCAGGGCCATGTCAGGTGGTGTGTTTTAGGGTATCTGTGAGGTTAATATGGCTTTAGGTAGTGTGTGTGCTGATCGGTGGGTTTGTATTCCTGTCTTGTTTGTAGTTTGGTGTGAGGTATCCAGCACTGGCAGCTGCAGACTGTCGGACGAAGCCGAGTCTTAGAGTCTGATACAGGGCTCTGTGAGAGTTCTCTGCAATTAATCTTCTGTGTGTCTGAGGACCCCCTAGTAGTCTAGCATCCTGGATTCAGTGCTCCCTCCCCAGAGCCTCCTACTTGACTTCTGATGGAGTAGTCCAGACTTCAGTGCTTGCTTGTCCTGGCAATAAAGGGATTTAAAGAAGACTGTCCAAGCCCCAGACTAATGGCAGAGTGTTGAGTCAAACAAATACCTGTTATATCAGGATCTGTGCAGTCCTTTCTGGTGTCCGAGGTCATCTGCTGGTGTTCAGCTGGTTCTCTGTGGGAATTATTGCATCTTTTGATATATTCCTAATGCATTTGTGGAGAGGGATGCATTCCATGTCCTTCTACTTCGTCACCTTCTTTCTTCCCCCAATCACAGTTTTAAAACTGAAGAGAATTGAATAATTTATTAATCAATACATTATGTGCCAGATGCTCTTTTAAACATTTTACAAACATTAACTCAATCCTTAAAATAACCCTGATATGGTTATTTTGATTACTCTTATTTTACAGATGAGGAAAGTGAAGCACAAAGGAGTTAAATAAGTGTCCTGAGACCACACAGCTATTAATGGCAGAGCCTGGACAGTCTCAGTTCAGAGTCCCTGCTCTTACCCAGAAGGCTTTGCAGCTTCTCCCTAGCAGCAGCAGTTATATGCAACTATTGTTAGGGGTTAGGCACTGTGCTAGGAGCTTTACATGTTTTATAATAGCTGATGCTCCCAAAGTAGCCAGAAAGGTAACAGTATTATCTCCAGTTTATGGATGCAGGAAATGAGGCATAAGAAAGTTACATAACATTCCTATGAGCGACAAGGCCAGGATTTGAACCTTTGTAGTTTGACTTCAGAGCCCAGGCTCTTAACCACTTGTTTCATAGGCTCCCATAAAAATGAAAATATTCATTTATTTTTAAAGTATTATGATGCTTTTCATTTTCCTTCATATTGGGTTCACAGTGGCTAACACTACCAAGAGAATATCTATATTTTGAGGAGCCCACCAGTTACCTCTACCAGGGCAGGGTCATGCCCAGAGAAAATTTAGTATCTTAGTGTTCCTTACCCACATCCTAATGTGTCTCAAATTTGCCTTCTGATCCTTTCCAAATTAGCCTGCTTAATTTTTGCAGTATTCTTCGCAGTTCTACTGAACAGTGAATGCCATCCAGTAATCATACTTATCTGACAAAGACTAAAGGCTGTCCTCCTAGGTCAGTCGCTCTATGTTTTGAGTTATCCTCCGGGAGATACAAAGTCTGTCTTGTTTGATGATTGCGATGGTAGAAATATTTGACCCTACTGCAGACTAATAGTAGAGGACCCTTCTCTCCATTCAGTGCTGGTCCAGCTAAAGAACTATGCATCCAGAACATCTGTGTTCAGCATGCAAGGATAAGGTGATTCTTATAGTAGGAGCAGTGAGAAGCCTGATGATGTAAGATCTGGTACATAAGGATGAATGAGTTTATGCTATTCACTAAACTGTATTGTGCTTTGGCCTTTTATCTGCTGTGCAGAAATTTTGCAGCACAAGCAAGGTCATGTGAAGAGTATTGCCTGCCATGTGGCTTTCAATACTGGCAAGGTAGAAAGCAGTGCTATGTTAACTCTGTAATAATATGTTTCCTTTAGGAGAGTATAGTTTATTCCTTAGAACTTAATATGCCTTTGTCAATTTCCTCTTAATATTTACCCATGGCTTTAGCCTCTTGAGTTAAATCTTGGGTAAACATGGTGATTTCCAGAGACCAGTGAGTAGAGAGATACCTACTTGGGCAAATCAAAACATATGGAAACCTCAGTCCTAGTAGCCTCCTATTTAGAGAGAGAGAAACATTTGAAAATGTGATCTTTTACTTTCTCCCCCAAGGAAAAGTAGTGCTGCACAAAATTAAAATACATAGGCAATGGTTTTACTAATTTAAAGGAAAAAGAATTCTTATAGTTAGAAAAACATGCTCACTTTATATAAAGGTATAATTTGTTACGTTTGTATTCATGCACGAAGGAGTGAGTTAGTAGGATCAGCACCTTACCCAAAAATAAATTGAAGAATACCTGAAATTAAATTAAGGCCTGGTAGTAGCCTCTAATATAACTGTTCCCAATTTGCTATAAAAATACTCTTTCTCTCTCTCTATATATATAGAGATATCTATATCTATATCTATCTATCTATCTATCTATCTATCTATCGATATCTATCTATACAGGAGTCTACTAACTAGAAGTTTGGTGGAAGTAGAGTGAACAGTTTCACTTGATGTTTCCCTTATGCTATGACTAGAAGGAGGAAAGAACTTTGTCCTTTGACTGCAATCTTTCCTCTGGTTCAGAAATATGCAGAGAGTAATTACGAAAGTAAATGAGAATTCCTACACAATATAAGTAGTTTTTTTGAAGCACCACTGTTAACGCAGACTTCGATTTCTACGTTCATGTTGAGATTGCAAATAGTGATTGACCAAAGAGATGGTCATATATTAGTTTCTTATGGCTTCTGCAATAAATTACCACAAACATAGTGGCTCAAAATAACACAAATTTATTATTTTAACGTCCTAGAGGTTAGAAATCTGAAATGGATTTCATCAGGATAAAATCAAGGTGTTGGCAGGCTGAATTTCTGTCTGGAGTCTCTGGAGAGAGTTTCCTTCTCTTTTCCATCTTCTAGAAGTTGCCCACATTCCTTGGCTTGTGGCCCTTCTCCGTGTCCAAAGCCAGCAATGGCCAGTTGTCTTGCTCATATTGCATCACCCTGACTCTTCTATCTCTCTCTCTTCGTATTTAAGGACCCTTGTGATACATTGAGTCCAGCTAAGTAATAGGGGAATATCTATTTTAAGTTCAGATGAATAGCAACCTTAATTTCATCTGCCAAGTTATTTCCTCTTTGTCATGTAACCTAACATATTCACAGATTCTAGGGGTTAGGATGTAGACATTATTCTACATGCCTACTACATGCAGCTATAATATTTTTGGGAATATATTTGTCAACATCTGTCATAGTTAAAGCTCCATAGCTATGCTAAATGTGAAGGGGGCCTTGTGGATTCTTGTTTGTTTGTTTATTTGTATTCAGATTGGACATAGATCTAGGCAGTGGAGCTAGAAGATTCTACATCAACCCAAGGAGCTCCACTAGATGGAAAACCTGCTAGAGACTAGGAATTGGAATGTAAGTTCTGTAAACCAACTTATGATCCACTTGTAGGGGATTCAAGTAAAGACACATAAGTAAAAACAATGATCATCTCTTTCTTGGGAAACACTGGCTCTTTCATGATAAGCTAAAAATTAAAAAATCATGGTGGGCAAGAAAAAGGGAACAGTGTCTGAGAGACTCAGTGTAACAGTTGACCTCCCAAGATGATTTGCCACAGGAATATGACAGAATTTTTAGAAGTTCAACATCTTCAATAACTTCAGGATACAGAAAGATAAACGAGAGAATAAGCTAAAAGAAAGCAAGATAATTTGAAAAGGAGACAGATTAGTCAAGAAAACATCATCAAGAAACCAGAATGCCATACAATTAGAATCTGCATTAGAAGCTGAAAAAAATAGTATTTCAAATATATGTTTATCACTAATGTTGAAGAAAAATTGTTACGTTCTATCAAAATGAAGAAAAGAACAGTAAAATTAATGAAATAGAAAATATTAAACATATAAAAGACAGAGATCATAGACTTAAACACTAGACAAAAATCTAAGAATTGTAGATGTTCTTGAGGCAGCAATAATTGGACATGAGTAATAATCAAAAATTAATAAAAAGCTCTTTTGAGCTAAAATAAAAACAAAAACAAAAAAGCCTTAGTATGCAAATTGAAAGAACTTTCCATACTCCAGGCAACATTAACGAAAAGGGTTCCATACCATTACAACTTGGCAATTTTTTTTTTAATTACAAGAATAAAGAAAAAAATCCTTTAAGTATGTAGGCAAAGAAAACAATTTACCTTACAAAGGAGCAACAATCAGACTGGCCTTTTTTTTAATGTCACACTACATAATAAGTGCTATTGCTATAACATCTATAAAAATTTGCTTGGAACATCACTAATCATTAGAGAAATGCAAGTCAAAGCCACCATGAGGTATTACCTCACACTGGTCAGAATGGCCATCATCAAAAAAACTAAAAACAGTAAATGCTGGAGAGGGTGTGGAGAAAAGGGAACTCTCCTGCACTGTTGGTGGGAATGGTATCGCCACTATGGAAAACAGTTTGGAGGTTCCTTAAAAAACTAAAAATGGAACTACCATATGACCCAGTAATTCCACTATTGGGTATGTACCCAGAGAAAACATAATCCCAAAAGAAACATGTACCATAATGTTCACTGCAGCACTATTTACAATAGCCAGGACATGGAAGCAACCTAAATGCCCATCAACAGATAAATGGATAAAGAAGCTGTGGCATACATATATATAATGGAATATTACTCAGCCATAAAAAAGAATGAAATTGAGTTATTTGTAATGAGGTGGATAGACTTAGAGTCTGTCATACAGAGTGAAGTAAGCCAGAAAGAGAAAAACAAATACCCTATGCTAGTGCATGTATATGGAATCTAAAAAAAGAAAAAAAAATATGGTACTGATGAACCCAGTGACAGGGAACGAATAAAGATGCAGATGCAGAGAATGGACTTGAGGACACGGAGTTGGGGGGGGTGAGCAATGCGGAAGCTGGGATGAAGTGAGAAGGTAGCTTTGACGTATCTACACCACCAAATGTAAAATAACTAGCTCATGGAAAGTTCCTGCATGACATAAGGAGACAAACTCGATGATGCGTGATGACTTAGAGGGCTAGGATAGGGAGGGTGGGAGGGAGTTGCAGGAGGGTGGGGATATGTGTATAAATACAGCTGATTCATTTTGGTGTACCTCAAAAATTGGCACAGCAGTGTAAAGCAATTAAATTCCAATAAAGAGTTTAAATAAAAAAAAATTGCTTGAAACAGTTTGCAAGAGTGTACCCAAGAGAGGTAAATATAGTCAAGTTGTCTTTTACTTGTAAAAGTAGCAGAAAGAAATTCTCAAATATACAAGAAAAAAGAAAACATAAAACTTCTTTCCTAGGGAAATGGCTTAAGGATATAGGCCAGGTCAGTGCTACTCAAAGTGAGGTTCAGGGTTCAGTAGCATGAATATTATCTGGAAACTAGTATAGATTCTCAGGTCCACCCCAAACCTCCTGAAGCTAAACTTCTGTGGATGGAATACAGCTATCTCTGTGTTAACAGTTTTTCTAGGAGATTCTTACATGCATTAAGATTTAGGAAGCACTGGTTCAGGTGACTGAAAGAGAAGTCAAATTTAAGAATTCAGTAACAGAAGTAAATGATATTAAGAAATTGATGATTAATAATGAAACCAATTAAAAGTGAGATTTAAACAATTGTAGCTAATTATAACACTACATACAAATGTAAAACTATACTTTTGAAAGACAAAATATGTACTATAAAATAATGCTTAATAAGTATTAAGTATTTAATATTTTAATATTTAATACTAAGTAATAGTAAAATCCAAGATCATATTTACAGAGTCCAGAAATAAAACTGTGATAAATCCTTATTTTTTTAAAGGTAGACTCAACTATTTCAAGTATTCAACTGTTGCAAGATTTACTTATTGATTCAACAAACATTAATGTTCTTTTTGATATACCAGGTATCACTATTAGAAATAAAAGTAGGATGCATGACTTCCAAATCAACAGAGAGGTAATAGAATGTGCAGTTCTAAATCTCCAGTATATGAATCAAAGGAATTAACAGTGAAGAATAAACTACATAAAGCTACATAAAAATAAACTAAATAAACTGCATAAAAATTGACCATAGAGATACAGCTAAACATATACCTTATGCCAATACAAATAAGTAGTGTAAACTTCTCTGCTGGAAAAAAAGGCAGATAATGTGACCAAATAGTCCATCTGAATATTGATATATTCAGCAAGAATTCATTATAATTTTGTAAAACGCCATGGTTTTAGTATTATCATCCTTTGGTTGTCTTACATTGGTACATATTACCTGAATGATGCTGGGAAATATGTTTAACCTATTTGCTTTTAAATTTTCTTATGTGTAAAATAGGAATGACATTTTCTATGTACCTTAGACATTGGAAAGGGCAAATGTGAATATGAGAGCATTTTGTGAAGCTCAGTCTCATTATAAAGTAATCATTTAACCAGTCTATTAAAATACATTTCAGCTAAGAAGCAAAATCTAAACATGGGCTACTAAGAAGAGATATACCTAAAACAAAGTGACTTCTTAAGGTTTTAAAAAAAATGCATTGAGAAGATTTATCAGGCAAAATCAAAATGAAACAGAAGATAATCTTGGCAATATTTAGACAGAATAGAATCAAAGGCCATAGAAATATTGTTTGATCAACAATGTTATATTTTTTTCAAATAGACTTCACAGTGAAGATAGGACAATGTTGAATTTTCATTGACATGTTAATAGCCTCAAATACATGAAGCAAAGCTGTTAGAAATATAAAGAAAAACTGATAGAAATAGAATTGTTGTCTGAGACTTTAATACACTTCTATTGATCTTTCATGGGTTAGATAAACACAAAATACATAGAGTTTTAATAATCTAATAAAACTGATTTAATAAATATTTATTGAACTTTGTTCCTGAGAAATAAAAGCATTTAGAATAAAATTGATCATATATTATACCTCAAAGAAAACCATATTATGTTAGAAAACATGAAATGTTTACAGGCTATATGCTCTGCCTTCAATGAAATAAAACTAAAAAGTAATAACAGAAGTTTAAATGCAAAGCTCAACAAGTTGGAAAACAGCAATACTAACAAAAAAAGTGAAAACTTCTAAAGAACTCTAGATTCAAATAGGAAAAGAATCCTAGTATAATAAACAGTTAGAAAAGTGAGACCTCTATGTATTCACATTTTAAATGACCAAAGCTGCATTTAGTAGAAAATTAATAGCCATAAGATCTTTCTTTATTAAAAGAGAGTAACAAAATCATTCTGTGGAAAACAGAAATAACAAATTAATATAGTCTCCTCTTTTGTATTAAACAACACAACAAACAAACAATACTCATTCAGTAAGTTAGTAATAGGATGAAAAGGTTGTACAAAACATATTACAAGATATCTATCAGAAACCTATAGCAAGGTGCCCGTTGGAAATGTTCCCCTACTGCCGCAATGAGATGAGTGTGTTTGCTATTACTGTAACTGTTTCAACATTGTGGTAGTCATTATCCAACAGGATCCCAGCCAATGGATTAAGGAGATAAGATTAAATATATGAGCTGTATATACATATATATTGGAAAGAAGAGATAAACTAGTACTGTCTAAAAAGATATAATTATCTGTTTCACATATCCAATACACTTAACTAAAAAACCATTAAAACGGATACATTCAGTAATGTAGGTATATGTAAGATTACATTAAAATATCAATAAATTTCTTGTACATTTATAAGAACCACAAAACTATAGAGTTCATAAGTATACTAAAAGAAACTAACAGTAACTATATAAAAAATGTTGAACTCTACCAAACAGGTAGAGCTGGAGGTGAGGTGACACCCAGAAGAGGGGATTGGCATGAGTTGTTTCCCATCATGAGGTCAGTGCCACTTAGGGTAGCTGAAACTCCAGTAGGAAATCCACAGCCTTTCAAACTGGAAGAACCAGAAGGCAGAGTTTGGAGCAGTGGTAGCTATTGGAAAGTGAGGAGGGAATCTCAGAATAAAGGGGGACAGAAAGGGGGAACCACAAATTCTTAGTATAATTTCTAAGTCAAATCACTGGCTGACCCTTGGAACGCACATACACAGAGCAGACTAACAACAGTCAGTGAATCTGACAATAGATCAGTACAAATTTTCTCTATGAAGAGCAGAGGGGAAAAAAAAGATTTAAAAAAAACCCCCGAGTTTCATGGTCCTGTGGGATAACAGCAACAATTTTAACATATAGATAACTGGTATCCCAGAAAGAAAGGAGATAGAGAATGGGGCATAAAACAAATTTAAGGAAATAATGGCCCCGAATTTCCCAAATTTACTGAAAGAGGTGTATTATCTTCACAGTGCTGAGACACATCATAATCAACATGCTGAAAAGCCAAGACACAATCTTAAAAGAAGCCAGAAAAAAACAACATAGTGTATACAAGGGAAGTACATTTCAAAACACTGCCAACCTATCTTCAAAAAGTATAAAAGCTAGAAGACAATGGAAAAAGATCTTTAATGTTCTGGAAAAAAAAAAGAAACTATCGATCCAGAATTTTATATCCAATGAAACTATACTTCAAGAATGGAGGGAGTTTAAAGTAAATAAGCTACAAAGATACAGTATAGGGAATATAGCTCATGTTTTGTAATAACTATAAATGGAGTATAATCTTTAAAAATTGTGAGTCACTCTGTTATACACCTGAAACATTTCATTGTATAATATTGTAACTCAAAAAAAAAAAAAAAGGAATGCAGGCAAAGTTGCTTTCAGATAAAGAAAAACTAAGTAAATTTATTGACTGCAGACCAACTTATATCACAAGAAATGTTAAAGGAAGTTCTTCAGGTTGAAGAGAAATAATAGATGGGAACTCAGATCCTCAGGTAAGAATAGAGAACATTAGAAATCATAAAATAGTAAGGTAAATATAAGAGCTCATTTTCCCCTCTTAATTTCTTTTAAAGATATGTCTATTTAAGTAAAAATGATTACATCATCCTGTGGAATTTATGATGCATGTAGATGTAATTCAGATGACAGCTTGAATGGGGAGGGGTTTGTAAATAGGGCCTACAATGACTAAGTTTCTATATTTTATGTAAAATGGTATAATATTAACTCTAGGTAGACTGTGAAAAGAAAGGTTGCGTTGAATTCCAGGTAGTCTGTGTAAAGGTGAATGCTGGTTCCTAGAAAGAATGAGAAATATGCCTACAGAATAGAACTTTGCAGATCCTTACTGTCCCACGTGTTAGGCAGGAGGAAACATCATCCGTTTCTACATGGATTCTAGATCAAGCAATCTCTTGACAAAAAGCAACTTGGCTTTGACTAACCTTCATATGGTATGTTATAGCACAATTTAGGAGATGTAGCCTGGTTTCCTCCTTCTGTCCATTTTCATTCCCTAAGTTAATAACAGACCACAAGTTCAGGAAAAAAGAAAGAGGACGATATTTAGCATTATTTTTCTGTCATATTAGACTTATGGGGACATTAAAAAAGTCAGTATCAGTGGGAAAGAGGTAGTAGTTATTTCCTCAAAGCATGGTTGCTTTGGTGATCCAGTGTGGTCCTTGATTTAGACTCAGGAAGCTGACTGGGTATTGGAAAGGAAGCCAAACGTGCATGACAGAATTTGTTCACGGGCAGCTCAGCCTTTTCAGACTCCCCTTGGAAAGGGACCCGGAGCAGGGGGAGCAGAATATTGACCTCATTCTGAGGTAAGGCAGATGGAAGGGAGACTGAGATATAGGGAGGGATGGAGATGACAGGACTCCCAGTATGATGGAAGACAGCACATGGAGCAGAGTGAACATGAACTCTGGAATCTGCAAGTCCTACATCTGAACATCTACACCATGTCCTGCTGTGTGACATTGAGCCAATGTGTCAGGCTGAAAAATGGTCCCTAAAAAGTTTCCATGTCAAATTCCTAGAATATGTGAATGTGACCTTATTTGGAAAAAAGTTCTTTGTAGATGTGATTAAATTAAAGCTCTTGAGATGAGGAAATCATTCTGGATTATTCCAGGGAGCCCTAAATGCTATGATAAGTATCCTTATAAGAGAGGGACAGAGTGAGCTTTGAGACACACAGAAGAGGAGAAGGAGATGTGACCTTGGAGGCACTGGCGTGATATGGTGGCCCCCAGCCAAGAAATACCAGCAGCCACCAGCAGGTGGATGAGGCAAGGAGTGAAATCCCTCCTAGAGCCTCGGGAAGGAGCAGGGCTCTGCCAATACCTTGATTTTGGACATCTGGCCTCCAGAATTGTGAGTGTATAAATTTCTGTTGTTGAAAGCACTAAGTTTATGGTAATTTGTTACAGGGACCATGGGCAGGAAAGGAATACAGCCAGCAACAGACCTCCCTGAGTCTCAGTGCCTTCACCTCTAGAATAGGGTCTTACTAGCTACCTTGTGTTGTTGTTGCCAGAATTAAATGAGAAAATGTATAAAAATAGAAATGGAAAGAAAGAAGCAAGCAAAGAGCAAAAATAAGGAACCTGCTAGGAAAATTATAGATATCCCTTGTTTGATGTGAGTAATTCATACCTGATGATCAGATGTTTCACCCAACAATGGTTTCTAGGAGACAACATCCCATTATTTTAAATGAGAAAAATGATAACATGTAATATGTCAATCCAACTCCCTAACCCATTTCCTGAAATGTTAGTAAAACACAGTGAAATGCACATAATTGAACAATAAGCTATTATACTAGAATTTAAAATACTTACAATTGTATCCCCCATCACTTAACAATTAATATAGTTGTTAAAACACTTGCTTTGTATGTAGCAACTTTTCTTCCTTGCTTTACTTCTTTCTCTGCAGTTGTCTTTAATATTTTCTTAACTCTTTGTGAAATGTGAAAGGCACCACGGAAGTGTTTTCAGTTCAGTCGCTCAGTGGCAGCGTGTGGCTCGCACGGATGCTATGATGGCCTTTTAGCACCGGCAGCGTCTGAAGTGTGCAGGCCTCATGCTGGCACTCAGTGTGCTTTTCAAAGTATCTATCCATGGTTCGCATATCCTGCTGAACATATCTGGAAAGCGCCTTAAGGATTTTCCTGTATGTCATTTTCTCAAAAATTTTGCATTGAGTTTTGGTATCATAAATCTAAATTTTTGCCAAATGAACAGTGGCAAAAAATATCTATTATGAAATTTGTATTATTAAAAACCAAGAGCCATTTTGCCAGGAAAATGTTAATCAGGGTGGCACTCTGCAGGCTGTGCCTAGATTTGTAGGATGTCTGACGGCAGAAAATTAACATGAAATATGTAAAGAGTTACTATAAATAATCAGAAATGAAAAGGGATAGAAAAATGGGTAGGATTCTGTACAAACAGAAGTTGGAGAAACAACGGAAGTGGCCAATTAGTGGACGAAAGACTGTGCAACCTAAAAAGTAATCAGGAAATATACATTAAAATCACTGTAACATAGCTTTTTACATATAACTGATTGGGAAAATAAATTTTAAAATCTAATAATACCAAAGATTGGTGAGCTTGTGGAGCAATGGGTTTCTCATTCATGGGCAAACTGGTGCAGCCACTATGGAATATACTATGGCATCATCCAGAAAGTTGAAGGCATTTACATCACCCATGACTCGTGTGCCCAGGGAGATGTCTACAAATACTTACAATTGCAGGGTTTTTGTTGTTGTTGTTTTTGATAACTCAAGAAAACATAAATACCCACCAATGGATAATGAATATATATTATGAAATATTTGTCCAAGAGATGGTTTTTGAAAAACAAAAAGAATGAATGAGAACAATATATATTCACAGATACAAATCTCAAAAAATATCAAGTAAAAAAATTTTAAAGACAAGTTGCAGAATCAATGTGATACAATTATATAAAAATCTGAAACATATAAAACAAAATTGTTTTTAACTAGTTGCAAGTGTTAAATATAATGGTACTATTAGCTTGACCTGGAGGTGGTAATTTCTTCTGTGGTGAAATTGTGCATAAAGACATCCTCCCTAGGAAAGAAAGTTTTCATATTTTTTGATCCAGTAATTTCATTTTTAGAAAATTTTCAGAAGGAAATACATATTCAAACAAATATTATAATTGTATATGGTATTTATAAAATAATTAAATATTCTATTAAATAATCTTTCAGTGAATTGGGGAATTGTTAGATTATGATACGTAAGGTAGCATTTGAAAATCTTTTTAAAATCGGTATTTATGACATGGGAAAGTACTTACAATATAATTTTCAATGAATAAAGATATAAAATTGCTTTGCTATATGATCTATATTTGGTTTAAAAAGTCAGCAAACAGTAAAAAGTGAAGGCACACAGATAAATAAAACTGGGAAATTAAAAACAGTATCAATGTTTATTGAATACAAACAATTGTGATAGAAGCGCTAGAATAATACGTGATTTTAAAAATGCTTTGCTGTAATTTTCAAATTGGGTGCATTGAGCAGATATTGTTTCCCTAATCATAATTAAGAGCTTTTTCTGGCCTCTTTCTAAAATGCCTAATGAGGATTGTGGTTGGTTTTCCCGACTAGATAGAATCTTATCCCTTTGTCTGTTTCTATATTGCCAACTTCTGCCTATGCTTGAAATAGAGGGTGGAATTGTATATGAAAGTGCCTAAAGGGTCTACAGAAAGTAATTAAAGTCATACAGGAATTGTGAGGATTTAATGAGATAATGAATGAAAAGAGCCTAACAAAGCTCCTAGGACAAGTCAGTATCTACTTATTATCTTTGTTATCACTGACTGATTACTGCTGTACTTTTATGTTACAGATGAAAGTTTGCACATCATTCTTTTTTAGAACCTGGAACAGGTTTCCATACTACCTACAAGTTCAAAAGTTCTAAAGGCAGAAAACAATAAGTTACTTATTGTGTCACTAATATGTCTAAGACTGGAGGAGTTTGGGGGAAGAGCAGAAAAAACAAATGGTAAATCTTGTTCTTAAACAGAGGAATGGATAAAGAAGATGTGGCACATATATACAATGGAATATTACTCTGCCATAAAAAGGAATGAAATTGAGTTACTTGTAGTGAGGTGGATGGACCTCACTACAAGTAACTGTCATACAGAGTGAAGTAGGCCAGAAAGAGAAAAACAAGTACCGTATGCTAATGCATATATATGGAATCTAAAAAAATGGAACAAAACGGTACTGGTGAACCCAGTGGCAGGGCAAGAATAAAGATACAGATGCGGAGAATGGTCTCGAGGACACGCAGAGGGGGGTGGGGAGGTGCAAAGGGGAAGTTGGGATGAAATGAGAGAGTAGCACTGACATATATACACTAACAAATGTAAAATAGCTAGCTAGTGGGATGTTGCTGCATAACACAGGGAGATCAACTCAATGATGGGTAATGACTTAGAGGGGTGAGATAGAGAGGGTGGGAAGGAGTCACAGGAGGGAGGGGATATGGGGATATATGTATAAATACAGCTGATTCCCTTTGTTGTACAGCAGAAATTGGCACAACAGTGTAAAGCAGTTATACTCCAATAAAGAGCTTAAAAAGGAAAAAACGAAAAACAAAACAAAAAAGAAGGGCTGTCTGTATCCATTATGGACAACTGTCACACACAGGCTGGAGCAACTCTTTAGGCAGAATCAGGGACAGTTGAAAACGAAATGTTTTCAATTTAGGAGTGTAATCTGTTTACACCCCCCCACCCCCGCCAAATCCTGGGCTTTCTTGTGGATAACTGATTGCATGTGTGCAACGTGAAGCAGGAAGGGTGGAATAAGGGCCTGGAAATTGTTAAACTCAAGATTGGATGGTACTTTGGAGACCTCTTTGCAGGAAAACCTGTCAGTTACATGGCCAGCCAAGTTCCAGGACTGATACTTGCTAATTTTGCGTTCCATTGAATGGTGGTGTGTGATTCTGCAATAAATATTTCTTTTCTCTTACCTTTCTGTCTGGTAGATTGGCATCTATGATAACATGCAGTTGCTAAATGAAAATAGAATTGTGTTGCAAAAGAGATAAATGATTTAGCAGATATGATTTTAAATGCCAAAAATTGTACATTAGCTGCTTTTATGATGTGTCCTTGAAGGGAAATATGGTGAATTTGCATCTGATTTAGGTCTTCTCTAAATAACTTAACAACAACAACAAAAAAGGCAAAAAACAAGCCTAAGCGTTTTTTTCTGTTTGGATGGCATTAATGGGTTCTTGTTGGGAGACTTGTGATAGTGACACCTTCTGGTAATTTCTTGTGTTTGAAGGGTATAGGTAGGGATTTATATGAAATGGTTATGATCCAAAGTTATTTGGTCTCCAAATCATGTCCAGGAGAGGTTGTAGGCCTTTTCTCATCTTGCCTGGCATATATATAACTGCAGATAGCAGCTATACCAAGTTGTTGGGTAACTCATTGTGGTTACATTCTTTAGGTCATACATATTTGCCTATCCTGAATCCTCCATTCTCTCTATTATGGTAGACTGTAAGCTCCATAATGAAACTGTTTCTAACTTGTTCACCTGGTAGCACTCCAAAAACGAAACAAACAAACAAACAAAAAACCAAAACCAAAGGCCAAAACACATTGAACAAATAAGTAAGGAAACAATGAACCTGTTGCTTGTCTTATCTGTCCATCTTATCTATCCACCCATTCATCCATCCATCTATCCTTCCATCCATTTCTCAAGGTTGCTGTTTTCTTGAGGTTTCTGCTGACCCAGTGTCAGCCTTTGTTTCTTTGCTTTGGAAAGTGATCATTTAAGTTCACCACTGAGGGATTGCCAAATACACATGGTAAAAATAAACATGGTCAAATACACATTGTAAAACTAAACTTGAGGTGACGCGCTACTTTACTAATGTGAAAAGAGGTTGATAAATTTAAGAAATTATAGCACTTTGGTCAGGTAGATATACAAACCATTTGGAAACCTCCCAGCAAAACTGAAAGGAAGCATCTGAGGCCTCTAACCTACCTCTCTCTGTTCCCCATCCTTAGCTGCTATTCACATTTGCTTTTCTTAAATGTATTTAATTTGTGACAACTTGGGATCCACCTTCTCTTTGTGAGGTGATCTTTGAAGAATGATGTACTTAACTGCAGCCTGTTTAGATTGTTTATCTGTGTTTAAAGCTCTAGCCAAGGTATTGTGTTTTTGCCTTTATGATAAAATCAATAAATAAAAAGTTGAAGCAGGTAATCCTTGAACAATCCTAAACAACTGTCCTCCCCTACCTCCAAAAAAGGAACACTACTTAATCTTAACTTATTTGAAACTTCTTTCTCAGAGTTCATTTAGCTGTGGGTTCACCTGTACTCAAACGTGTAGAAGCTAAAAATGGTACAAAGAAAGTTTATTCTAATCCAGACACATTTGGAAGCCACTGTCCTTACTAAATGCTGTTGGTCTTGATAAGCTCATTGATGAGCCGAGATCAGATTCTATCACAGAGACAGATGTGGTTCATGTTAAAAGAGTGTAAACTGCTGCTTAGGTAGAGACGTCCCTCAGTATCAGTGGGGGATTGGTTCCAGGACTCCCCTCAGATACCAAAATCCATGGACGCTCAAGTCCCTGATAAAAGTGGTGTAGTATTTGCATATAACATACACAATCCTCTCTTATGCTTTAAATCATCTCTAGATACTTATAATACCTAATACAATGTAAATGCTATGCAAACAATTGTAAATGGAAAGTAAATGCTATGTAAATAGTTGCTGGTGTGCAGCAAATTCAAGATTTGCTTTTTGGAATTTCTGGAAATTGTTTTCTAATGTTTTTGATCCGTGGTTGGTTGAATCCTCAGATGCAGAACCTGTGGATATAGAGGGCCGATTTTATAAGGCACAACCAATACACAGTTACCTCCAGGAAAGAGCTAGTTGTGGTGATGCTGCTGAAGCTGGTGTGTTAGACCAACTGAAATTCTTATGTACTCTCCAAATCTCATTATGAAACGTATCCTACCCAATTGATCTCCAGAGCTTTTGGAAAGAAAAATTATGGAGTACTTTCAGCCTCCCCTCTCTCCTCATCTGGCCTCCCCTGTTCCTGGGACAGAGACATTGGCTGTCAATCAGATATCCAAGAACATGGGGAAAGGAGTGAGAAAAGGAAGCCTAGGTAATTCACTTGATAACTATTATCCATCATTCATGTGTACCATATAGCAGTGGGTGGTCAGGGAAATAGGATCATTTGTAAACTTCAGGTGTTGGAGGTGGTAGTGAAGAAAGATTAAAGCATTTTAGTTTTCAAAGGAGGTGGTTGTCGAGAATTAAAGACTTCTGCTGTTAGCTGCAATGAAGTATCTGGTGCCAATCTTGACTTCCTTTCATGAAGAGCTATAAAATTAGATTAAATGTATAAGGCAGCTCTTTCCAGGAACTGGCTAATAGGCAATGCAGAACTTTGATCTTTGAGAGAAGGTAACACTTGAAGTAGGCCTTGGATTCCCCTTGGTTTTCTGCCTAAGGGTCTGTTCACTAGACCAGAGAATAAGCCTTACTTTTTGCTTATCAAGAATGCAGTCAAGTTGGAAGGACTATAGTCTCCCTCGCACCATTCTGTAAAATTAATTCCAGCTGGATTAAGGCAATAAATGTATAAAATCAGTCATTAGAAAGCTAGGAAAGAAATGAGTGTTTATGTCAACTGCAGTGAGAGAGGACCTTATAACCTTAAAGGCAAAAAGAAAAGATTACAAAAGAAAAGAGTCGTGGACTTGACTCCATTAAAAGTAAACTTCTGTTTGTCAAAAAAACCGAAACCAGAACGGAGATACACAATGTGCAGCAAATATGAGGTACAAGTGCTTAAAGATTTTAAAAGACCAAAAGCTCATACCATTTGATAATAATGCATGATTCCAATAGTTAAATGGGAGGTCAGGCATCCAGCTTTTTCCATCCTAAAGCCTTTATTTTTAATCCTTTCCTGCTGAGTGGGAGAATTCAATTGCCCCAGGTCTCTTCCTGCTTGCTATTTCATCACTCCTACTTCTGAGCCTCAGCAGGGACCTGGCCTTACATTCCATTGCATTCCCTGCCTGGGGCACTCTCTCTCTTACATGCAATCTTTAGTGATGTTTCTATAAGCTCTAAAAATTTGGGGTTTCCCAGCAATATTGTTCTGTGGCATTTGTTATTAGGTATCGGTGTTTCATACTTACCTTTTATTGGAGATGTGGTAGTTTCATTTCTAAAGAGAAAATGTGACATGTTTCCCTTTTTGACTTCCTATCTTCTCTGAAAAATTGGATGCTTGAGGGTGTGTGTGCGTGTGTGTGTGTTCCGGGTATAGGCTTGTGATGGTGGGGATGTCTGCCCCAGCATTACCACTTTTTCTGATCTGCTGGAAGCAGAAAAATGAGTGTGATTACTGGAGGTAGCTGATGACCAAGTGGACATATATTCTGAACCACGTTTCAGTAAATCACATTGAGCAAGATTCTCCCTGTTACTCCTGTGTCCATTTACAGGGGTGGGCACTTAAGAGGTAGGTCATATAGAAGATCTGAGCATCACAATTGGCTGATAGTGTCTAACTGACATATATAGAACACTCCATCCAATAATAGCAGAATGCACATTTTTTTTTTCAAGCACCCATGCAACATTCACCAAAATATACCATATCTTGGGTCACAAAAAACCCTTTAACAAAGTTTTAAAAATGGAAGTCATGCAGAATGTGTTCTCTGACTATAATAAAATCTAACTAGAAATCAATTACAAGAAGATCACAGAAAAAAATCTAAACATAGGTCAAAGAGGAACTCTTAAAGGAAATTAAAAAATACATAGAACTGAATGAAAATGAAAACAAAACACAATATATCAAAATATGTAGGCTGCAGCTATAGCAGTTCTGAGACGGATATTTATACCACTAAATACTATATGAGAAATGAGGAAAGTTTTCAAATTAATAACCTAATTCCTACCTCAGGTATATAAAAGAAAGAAAAATAAACCAATAGCATGCAGACAGAAAGAAATAATAACAGTAAAAGCAGAAATTAATAAAATTTAAAACAGGGAAAACATAAAGTCAGTGAAGCAAAAAGCTCGTTATTTTAAAAAAGTAATAAAATTGATAAATGATTAGCAAGCCTGATAATAACAAAATTGCCAATATCAGGAATGAAATAGGGGATATAGATACAGATCCTACAGTCATTAAAAAATAAATAAGGATATACTATGAACAATTTCATATTCATATCGTCAACTACTTAGAAGAAAGGGATCAATTTTTCAAAAACTATAAACCACCTAAATTCAGCCAGGATGAAATGGACAGCCTGAGTAACCATTAAAGGAATGGAGTTAGTACTTAAAAGTCTCCCCCTAAAGATCTCTCCAGTACCACATAGTTTCACTGGAGGAGTCTACCAAATGTTTAGAGAAGAATTAATACCAATTTTACATAATCTCTTTCAGAAAATAGAAGAGGTAGGAACACTTCTCAACTCATTTTATGAGCCTAATGAAAGACCACAAAAAGGAAGGAAGGAAGGAAGGAAGACTATTTCAGTCCAATATCTCTTGTGAACTTTGACACAGAAATACTCAACAAGATATTAGCAGATCAAGTCCAACAATGTGTAAAAAGAATTATGTACCATGACCAAATGGGATTTAACATAGGTAAGCAAGGATGGTTGAGTACTTGAAAATGAATCAATGTAATCTACCATATCGACAAGCTAAAGAAGAAAAATGATATGATCATATCAATTAACCCAAAACAAACATTTGACAAAATCCAGCATCCATTTATAATAAAAATTGTTGGCAACTTAGGGATAGAGGTGAATTACCTCAACTTGATAAAGAGAATCCCTGAGATTGGGAACAAGATAAGGATGTTCAATCTTATTACTTCTATTCAATATGGTACTGGAAGTTCTAGCCACTCTAATACAGCAATAAAAAAGGAACAGGAGGCATGCAGATTGGAAAAGAATGAAATAAAACTAGCTCTATTTGCAGATGACAGGATTTTCTACCTAGAAAATCCCTAGGAATCTACAGCAACAACTCCCCCCCCCCACCGAACTAATAAGTGAGTTCAGCAATAAATTAATCCACAAAATTAATTGTATTTCTATATGCTAACGATGAACATGCAGAAACCAAAATTTTAAACACAATACCATTTACAATAGGTCCAAAGAAAATGAAATATTAGGTATGTACTTAACAAAACATGTACAGGATTTGTGTGCTGAAAATTACAAAATGCTGGTGAAAGAAATCAAAGATCTTCCAGTAAATGTTGGAAGTGTCAACATAGTACAGATGTAAGTTCTCCCCAAATTGATCTTAAGTTTAATGCAATTCCTAACAAAATTCCAGCCAGCTTATTCTAAAATTTATATGTAAAGACAAAGGCCCTATAATAGCTAAAACAATCATAGCATAGAATAATAAAGTAGGAGGAATCACTCTACCCAATACTAAAGCTAATTATATAGCCATAGTAATCAAGCAGAAGACAGGATGGAACAGAATGGGGGACTCAGAAATAGATCCACACACATGCTCAAATGATTTTTGACAAAGGGGTACAAAAGCAATTCAGTGAAGGAAGCCCAGCCTTTAACAAATGGTATTGTAGCATTAGACATCCATTGGCAAAAAATAACATTGATCTAAACCTCATACCTTATACAAAAATTAACTCAAAATGGATTACAGACCTAAATGTAAAGTGTAAAATTACAAAAATTTCAGAAAAATAAACGTAAGAGAAATTTCTTAGGACCTAACTTTAGGCAAAGAATTCTTAGACTTCACATCAGAAGCATAAATCCATAAAAGGAATAATAGATTGGACCTCAACAAAATTAAAACTCTTTCTCTGTGAAAGCCGTGTGAGGAGAATGAAAAGACAGTCTATAGGCTAGAAGAAAATGTTTGCAAACCACATATTCCACAGAGGACTAGTATCTAGAATATGTAAAGAACTCCTAAAACTCAGCAGTAAAAAAAGCAAGCAATCCAGTTAGAAAATGGGCACAAGACATGAACAGACATTTCACTGAGGAAGATGTACAGATGGCAAATAAGCACACTACAAGATATTCTATATCACTAGCCATCAGATAAATGCAAATTAAAACCATAATGAGCTCTCACTTCACATCTATTGGAATGGTTAAAATAAAAAATAATGACAACACCAAATATTGGTGAGGATGCAGAGAAACTGTTCACTCATACATTGTTAGTGGGGATGTAAAATGGTACAGCTACCCTGGGAAACAATCTGGCAGTTTTTTATAAAACTAAACATACAACTACCATATGACCCAGCAATTGCACTCTTGAGCATTTATCTCAGAGAAATGAAAGTTCATGTTCACATAAAAACTTGTACATAAGTGTTCATATCAGCTTCATTCAATAGCCAAAATCTGGAAGTAGCTCAGATCTTTTTAACAGATGAGTGGTTAAATGCACTGTAGTACCCATAGAATTCTATTCAGCAATCAAAAGGAATGAACTATTGACACAATCAACAACTTGGGTGATTCTCTAGAGGGTTGCGTTGACTGAAAAAAGCTAATCCCAATAAATTACATATTTTACTCTTTAGGATTTCTTTTTTTCACTTTTTAAAAAAATTGAAATATAGTTGATTTACAATGTAGTGTTAGTTTCTGGTGTACAGCAAAGTGATTCAGCTATATATATATATTTTATATGTATTATTTTTCATATTCTTTTTAATTTTTAGGTTATTACAAGATATTAAATAGTTTCCTGTGCTATACAGTAGGACCTTATTTATCTATTTTTATATATAGTAGTTTGCATCTGCTAATCCCAAACTCCTAATTTATCCCTCCCCTCTTTCCCCTTTAGTAACCATAAGTTTGATTTCTGTCTGTGAGTCTGTTGCTGTTTTGTAAATAAGTTCATTTGTATCATAGTTTAGATTCCATATATAAGTGATAAAACTATATACTTTATGATTCCATTTGTGTCATTTTTGAAATGACAGCATTTTAGAAATGGAGGACAGATTAGTGATTGCCAGGGCTTAGGGATGGAAGTGAGGGAGGGGCAAGCAAAAGGTGGGTGAGGTAATGAAGGCACAACATGAAGAATCCTTGGGATGATAGAACTGCTCAATATCTTGACTGTGCTGATGGATACACGAACCTACACAGGTTATAAAATTGTATCGAACTTAATACATACACAAACACACACACACACACTCAAATGAGTACAGGTAAAATCTGAGATTTGGGGGAATTCTGAATAAGATTGGTGTATTGTATTAATGTCAATATCCTGATTGTGTTATTATACTATGGTTTTGCAAAGTGTTACCACTGGAGTAAACTGGATACAATATACACAGGATCTCTTTGTATTGTTTCTTACAACTGCATGCGAATCTGCAGTTATCTTCATTTCAATTGAAATTATGTACCTAAAACTCTTCTTAAAAGTCATAAATTATGTACCACTTTTTGAGCACTGTTCTAATGACTTTATATCATTAATAACTCCATTTAATCCCCTAACAGCAGTATTACCTCCATTTTCCAAAGAGGAAACCAAGACACAGTGAGATTAAGCCACCAGTCCAAGGTCACAAGCCTAGTCAGTGTCAGAATCTGGATTAGAACCCAAGAATTTTTGATTCCAGTATCCACAACCCTAATAGGTTATTTTCTCTCTTTACCTAGAGATTAGCTATAGCTGAGGTCATTAGGAAGGTCTTTATGGAGAAAATGACATTTTAAGCTTCCTTAGAGGGGAGATTGTGATCTGATATATATATATAGTGCATTAACTGTACTGTAAATAGGAGGAACTTAATACATATTTGTTGAATCAATAAGTCTCTTACCTTCTTTAAACCACTAGCTGATTCCTTCAATGACTGATTATCTGCCAGGAGCCCAGGGTTTGCAAAATGAGAAGACACGGGACCCAGGGCAATGAGCTCATTTTGTCTTCTCAGCTGAGGTCAGTGTTCCCAAAGGGGATCTATTGGCATTCTAGGCAGTTCTATTCCATGATGACACACTGCAGAACTTTTAGCAACACTTAGAATGTCCCCCAGATATCCGTATTGCCCCCAATTACTGGGACGTTGAACTGTGCCTCTCCCTCCGCACCATTTCCTAGTTCCCCCTAAGGATCCTGGTGGAGAACCAGTGTACTTAGTCTATGGTTATCAAAGCTCAAAGAATTCATATAACAAAACTGTGGGATTCACATGATTCCAGGAGGACATTCCATCTTCCCCCTTGGCATTACTCTGTGCATGGGATAGAAAGAAATAGAACTCCCTTGCCTTCACAGTGGCTCTAAGTTTGAATTTGAATTCGTCTAAAGTGTTCATTTTGCTTTTTTTTCTGCTGTTTGTTTTTGTTCTGGTTGTTCTTTTTAACAGGCATAAAGAAGTTATGAGCAATACTGCTGAGCACATACTGCATAGCATATCCCAAACCAAGCTCTCCAGTCTCAGTAGAAGAAAAACATCTGAAAGGGAAATGTATTAATGGATTATTTTTGTAAACATGAAAAATCTCTTGGAAGGGCAATTTTGTTGACTGGCAGAAAAACAGCAGCGTTAATTATGTTGCCTTGTTAAATCTGAAAGAATGTAGTGAACACTGGGAACTATTCTAATTGCCTTTGTGGAAAGACATCGAAGGGGTCAGAAGCCATCTCTATCAGAGAGTTGCTGAGTCAGCTGTGTCCCTTCAGAGGCACTGGGTCTGAATGTGCTCAAGGGAAACAGCTTGTGAGCTTGACTCCATGGACTTCTGGGCAAAACTCATGGGGAAGTGAGGGTGTGGAAAGGCAGAATTTCTACTTCAGGTTCTGAGCACTGGCTGCTTCTTTCCTTTTCCCATGGAAAGAAGGGAAGGAAGTAAATTTGAACAGAGTTGCAGAGGCACCTGCATTCATTTGGGTGCCGATGTCTTGGCTTGGCCCATGTTGGCAGACAAGCTTTCTAGCCATCAAAACGGGGAGAACAAATCTTGCCCCCAGTAACACAGTTCTTTCAAAAGAGCTGAGGCAAAGCATGAGGTTTAAATAGAAAAATGAAAGCAAAAACCAAATGATAACTTGCATAAAAAATGGAAACACAATGTTGCTTTCCCATAAATTTAGTTGCAGGATAGAAATTTTTGAGAAAAAGAGAGCCCAAGAATGTAGAATGCCATTCGAGGTAAAAACAGGAGTTCAGAGGCCCAGCTTTTATACCCTGTTTGAATTTCAGATGAGATAAAACCAGCAGCTTGGCTAAGTTGCAGCACAAAAGCTTCCATGGCTTCTTGAGAAAAGCAGTTTATTTTAGATTATAGCACAGCGACTATTGTTTAAACTGCTAGTGATTGTAATTGAACTCAGAACCAACCTTCTCTGTGAACACAGGGTGCAGTAATGTTACCTAGGCTGTTCTAAGTAAGGTGGATGCCAGGCCTTCAAGACAGATGGGCATGGTAGCCCCAACATCGAATCACTAGTATCTTGCCAACCTTCCCACAGCTAGCCCATTCAAAAATACATTCTGGAAAATGTACCTAGCTGGATATTCAAATGTGTACTTGCTTTACATTTTGGGGGATATTAATATGAAACAGCCAGGAGGCAGCAATCTTGAGGAAATTAGAGACCATGCAGTTAGCACTAGGGCACTTTTTGTTCAATTTTCATATTTATTTAAGGTCATGAAGGGACTTGTGGGGTGGAGGGAGGAGGGGGTCTGTGCGGGGAGAATCCAGGATAGAGAAAAGAGTTCCTCCTGATACTGGAAAATCTTTGATTTGATAATGAAGGGGATGTGCTTACCCTCCAAACCCCAGAATGTCATCCTGTCATTAAGTCCTAATGAGTGCTTAATTGTTCTGTTGGGGAAAAAACTGTGTCTCATTTCCGTACACTGCATTTGCTCCCTCCTTGTTATCAATAAATCCAGTTATACAAATTCACTATTCCTCCAGAGTTATCCAGAGACTCAGAAGACAACCTTTCCTCCAGGCTCAATTATTTATTTTTGTTTTTAGTAAAAGAGCTTGTCACGGTGCGCTTGCTCCTTTTATAACTTTTTTTGTTTTGTTTTGATGAAAGCAATAACCAGCAATGGTTTATAAATCAAACAGTTTAGAAACACTTACAGTGAAAATTAACTACCCTTTCCCCTTCTTGTTGCCCGCCCTAAATGCAGCCACTGTAACACATTCCTGGTTTTATCTCCATATTGCCCGTTACTCTTTTATCAATTTTACATGTTATGTACTGATTTTCTTCTAAGAAAGAGAAGAATTTATCTTATTTCTCACCTTTCCACATTTTCCCACTAACAACATGACATTATTCTCAACTTCTACTGGTCTTGCCACTTTTTAAAAAGTTTTTTAATTTTTAAAATTCATTTATTTTTTAATGGAAATGTAGTTGACATACAATATTATATAAGTTATGGGAGTACAGTATAGTGGTTCACAATTTTTAAAGATTACACTCCATTTACAGTTATTATAAAATATTGGCTCTATTCCCCATGTTGTACAATATGTCCCTGGAGCTTATTTTATACATAATAGTTTGTACCACTTATTTCCTCCCCTATATTTCCCCTCCCCCTTCCCTTTCCCCACTGGTAGCCACTATTTATTGTTTGGATCTGTGAGTCTCCTCCTTTTTTGTTATATTTACTAGTTTGTTTTATTTTTTAGATTCCACATATAAGGGATACCATACAGTATTTGTCTTTCTCTATCAGATTTGTTTCACTTAGCATAATGCCCTCCAAGTCCATTCATGTTGTTGCAATGGCAAAGTTTCATTCTTTTTTATGCCTCAGTACTATTCCATTGTTTGTGTATATCAATCACATCTTTTGTATCCATTCATCTATTTATGGACACTTAGGTTACTTCCATATCTTTGGTCTTGCCACTTCTAAATCATATTTAGGACTTCCCTCGTGGTGCAGTGGTTAAGAATCCACCTGCCCATGCAGGGGACACGGGTTTGAGCCCTGGGCTGGGAAGAACCCACATGTGGCGGAGCAACTGAGCCCATGCGCTGCAACTACTGAGCCTGTGCTCTAGAGCCTGTGAGCCACAACTACTGAGGCTGTGTGCCACAGCTACTGAAGCCTGGGTGCCTAAAGCCCATGCTCTGCAACAAGAGAAGCCCACGTACCATTTGCCATAACTAGAGAAAGCCTGCATACAGCAATGAAGATCCAACACAGCCAATTTAAAAAAAAAAATCATATTTAAATCTCTCTTTACTGGTCCATCAGTCTAGTCAGCATCACTTATCTCCTCACCATACATGAGATATGAGCACTCATACCCCTCTCTTCACTATTCTTTTCCCTCTTCCACCTTCAATTCTCATTCAGTGATACCATTATTTTTGCATTGTCAAGTTTAATTTACATTTGCTCTGTTGCCAGAGACGTCTTTCTTTGTGATTTTTCCAAAGATGAATATAATGAAAAGGATTTGCATCATTAGGACTTTGCTAAATTATTTACTGCAGACCCAAGTGGTTTCTATGGTTTCAGTGTCTCAACTCCTGTGATACATAAAGGAGACTGTGTCTGGAGTCAGATTCAAATGGATTCTCTTCCTTTGTCATTTTGTCAAAATCATGCCTTCTTTTAGTGTGTGTAATATGTATTTTAAGTCGTATAAAGCTATCTGTGCTTGATTTTACTGGAATTTCTGATGTCCTCTTGCCTTTGCTGAGTGTGTGCCTCCATCATATCTTCAGATTTTCCAAAACCCATATTTGCACTTTCTGTTCTGTTGGCTCTCCCTCTTTCTCATTAGATCTCCATTTTGCTCTCATTTAGACAGGTTGTTTTTTAGACGCGCTGGATAGAATTAGCCTGAGATTCCCCTATTGCTCTCCAGAGTTGGATTTACCATTTGCTGGATCCAGTGGGCTCTCTCTTTTTGACCTACCTCTGAATTTTGCTAGTAACTTTCCGAGAAAGACTGAATGGGAGGTAAACTGAGTCCCTAAAAGTTTGTAATTTTTCATTTTGCCTTCAAACATGATTGATAGTTTGGGAATAAGACTTTTGTATCAAAAATCATTTTTACTACTGTCTTTTAGTAACCAACACTGCTGTTGCTGAATCCGATGTTACTCTGATCCTTCCTTTTCTGTAGGCTACCTTTTGGCGGGGGGTGGGGGGAGGCGGGGAATGGTCTTTTTAGGAGGCTATTAGGAATTTCTCTTTAACCTCAGTTCTCTAACACTTCACAGTTCATTCTCCTTCACACTGAGTAGATTCCTATACTTCGAAGATTCATGTCTCCCTTTAGCTCTGGGAAATTTTCTAATATAATTTATTTGATAATTTCCTCCTCTCCAGTTTTGTTTTTCTCATTCTGAAACTTCTATTAGTCCACATGTAGATCTCCTAGATCAGTCATCTATATATCTTATTTTTTCTCACATATTGTGTATTTAGTATATAGTCTAGGAGATTTCTCAAAATTTGCCATTAAGCTGTTTATTAAATTTTTTATTTAAGTAATCATATAATTCCCAAGGGATCTTTCTTTTTATCTGAATATTCCTTTTAAATATCACTCTGGTTTTTATTTTGTAGCTACCAAATCTCCTCAAGTGATTCTTGAGCATATTAAATAGATTTTCTTTTTTAAGTTTGTATCTTTTCCCTAAATCACCTTATTTCTATGTTGTGTTTTCTGCTATTTTCTTGCTCACTTTATTTTCTGTGCTGGCCTTTCTTGGTGTATTAGATTTTTGGTGATCTGTGGTTATATGTAAAAGAATGAGATAATAGAAGGGCTGTTTGCAAGCCCTTCAACAGGTGGATTAGTCTTGTAAATGGTGTGCTTGAAGGGTCAAAGTTTAGAGTGTATCCATGGGAATGGGTGGGGGGAATCTTGACTTGCCAGAGTGAGGTTTTAACAACCAAGATAACTGTCCTACTTCTCCCCACACCCATTTTTTACTGCCTTGAACCTAGTGGTGGCTTCAGGCCAGCCCACGTGGAAAGCCAGGAGGGAGGACAGTCTATGTTACATATACTGACCTATAATTAATACCCTGCTTTTCAGCTCCACCCACCTCTTCCACCCTCTGTTTTACCTACGATTTCTGAAAACTGAGTTTTTCTGGGGTAGTGTCAGGCAGGTCTGTTTTCTCCTTTGCTGAAACCCCCTTTTAGGTTGTGGTTTCCTTTGCTGTGGTTTATGTCAACAGACTTTTATTGAAATCACTCACCTTCTAACGGCTTCTTCCCATTCTCTTTGTGGTTATGGGTTTACAGCTTTGTGCTCCTTTAGCATCATTTAGAAAGTACTTTGGGTGAGAAAGTAGGTAAATGAGTTTTCTTAGTCAGCCAGTGTGAACCAGAACACATTCTTTTTTTTTTCTTTTTTTTCAGATGTAAACTATATATATATATATATATATATATATATATAGGCTCTTTATTGGAATATAATTGCTTTACACTCTTGTACCAGTTTTTGAGGTACACCAAAGTCAATCAGCTGTATTTATACACATATCCCCATATTCTCTCCCTCCTGCGACTCCCCCCCACCCTCCCTGTCCCGGCCCTCTAAGGCATCACCCATCATCGAGTTGATCTCCCTTTGTTATACAGCAACTTCCCACTGGCTATCTATTTTACAGTTGGTAGTGTATATATGTCTATGCTACTCTCTCACTTCGTCCCAGCGTCCCCTTCGCCGCACCCCCCCCCCCCCCCCCCCCCCGCCAACCTCGTGTCCTCCAGTCCATTCTCTGCAGCTGCATCTTTATTCTTGCTCTGTCACTGGGTTCATCAATACCTTTTTTTTTTTTTTTTTTACATTCCATATATATGAGTTAGCATACAGTATTTGTTTTTCTCTTTGTGGCTTACTTCACTCTGTATGGCAGACTCTAGGTGTATCCACCTCACTACATATAGCTCCATTTCATTCCTTTTTATAGCTGAGTAATATTCCATTGTATATATATGCCACGTCTTCTTCATCCATTCATTTGTTGATGGGCATTTAGGTTGTTTCCATGTCCTGGCTATTGTAAATAGTGCTGCAATAAACATGATGGTACATGTTTCTTTTGGGATTATGGTTTTGTCTGGGTATATGCCCAGTAGTGGGATTACTGGATCATATGGTAGTTTTATTTTTAGTTTTTTAAGGAACCTCCAAACTGTTTTCCATAGTGGCTGTACCAGCTTACATTCCCACCAACAGTGCAGGAGAGTTCCCTTTTCTCCACACCCTCTTCAACATTTGTTTCTAGATTTTTTGATGATGGCCATTCTGACCAGTGTGAAGTGATACCTCATTGTGGCTTTGACTTGCATTTCTCTAATGATTAGTGATGTTGAGCATCTTTTCATGTGTTTGTTGGCCATCTGTATGTCTTCTTTGGAGAAATGTCTATTTAGGTCTTCTACCCATTTGTGGTTTGGGTTATTTGCTTTTTTGGTATTCAGCTGCATGAGCTGCTTGTATATTTTGGAGATTAATCCTTTGTCCGTTGCTTTGTTGGCAAGTATTTTCTCCCATTCTGAGGGTTGTTTTCTTGTCTTGTTTATGGTTTCTTTCACTGTGCAAAAGCTTTTAAGTTTCATTAGGTTCCGTTTGCTTATTCTTGATTTTATTTCCATGATTCTAGGAGGTGGGTCAAAAAGGAACTTGCTTTGATATATGTCATAGAGTGCAGAACACATTCTTTTTAAGAAGAGAGTTTGTGATTTTCATATGCCACATGCTCTGGCTCTTCATTTTATTTTCAGCTGTTTGTTAATCTGACACTTGGAATCAGCAGTCACAGAAAGTTGCACAAACATATCACTTACTAGATGGAGCCTGAATAACATATACTCAGGGGAAAAGTGTGTTCTGCTATTTTCTCTACATCTCTTAACTGATCTTGCCAGGAGTCTTTGTTTTCTTAGGTGTTGGTGAATTCAGCAAGGCTATCAATTTGCTTAAAAGTTCTATTTTAATTTTATTTATTAAAGACATGGTTGAATGTCTTCAATCAAAATGTGTTCCTTCTTCCTCAGTACATAAATGGGCAAAGAACTCAAGAATAGATGTTCCAAATGAGAAACACAATGTGTAAATATATGATATAATTCAATGGCAGAGAGATTCAAATGAAAATAGGTATCTATGCCACCTATAAAATTAACAAAGACTTTAAAATATGGTAATTATTGAAAAAGCACTAAAAGATGGGTACTTTTATATAACTTTGGTAGAAAAAAGAAACTTTGTTACCTACTTTCAGGTACTTTAAAATGTTTATAATATTTAATCTAGTGATTTCCCATTTTAGGAATTAAAGTTAAGAAAATAATCAGAAATTAAGATCAAATTTTATTTTTCAAAATGCTCATTCATTATAGTATTATGTACAATAGAAAAACCCTAAATGACATACATAAAGAAAAAAAAGTATAAAATTTGTCAAGTCTATACCATGGAATACTGTTCATACATTAAAATGATGCTTATAAACAGTTGTTTATGAGTTATTAAAATGCTTAGATGTAATTTAGGTGAAAAGAAAATCAGGAAATGGTATATGTATTAAGACCTCAACCATTCAAAGAGGAAAAAAAAAACTGAAGGAACTAAACTAAAATTTTAACTGTGATTGTCTTTTGCTGGTAGAATTGTATGATATGTTTCCTTTTTCTGCACATTAATATTTTGTTGTATTTTCCAGGTGTTTTATACTCAATATGCTTGGTTTTGAGAGGAAAAAAGGGGAAAACACTTTAAATCATGTGCTTCTGAAAGTAAACCTTTTAAAAATGTCACCAAATGACCCATATGGTTTTTTCCCCCTGAACTTTTTACCTTTTTCTATCAGAGAATCAAGGGTGGGCTGTATAAAGCAGTGTATGAAGTGTTTTCCATTATTGAAACTCTCTCTCAGATGCATCTGGAAAAGCTAGCTGCTGTATTATATTAGGCTTGCTGCTTTTCCCTCCCTATTTCTCTGTCTCACAAAGTCTGATTTATGTCAACATTAGCTAAAGAAATATTCAGATTCTTGAGAAAGGGGAAACACAGTTGCATCTTGGACTGGAATTAGAGATGCGTGATCAACAGTGGACTGGGAGGCAGACCCTCAGTTTTAGTCCTGGCTGACTCACTTGGTGACTGGTCCGAGTTTTCTCTTGTGAAAAATGAGGGCATTGAATTGGATGGTCTCAAAGGTCCTTCTAGTTCTTTTGCTGTGCCTTTGCAAATATCTTACCCTGGCATAAAGCAAGTGAAACTAAAATACAGAAATGACTCAGTGAGAAGCATGTGTTCTAATGGTATGTTTCTTTGGTATTTTCTGTGCTTTAAAAAGAGCACTCTGGCTTTGTGAAGTAACAGTTTTACATCTCCATTTGGAAGATGAGAAAACAGAGGCACCAACAAGCCCTGTATAAAAGGCACAGTTGCTGAGGTCTCTAGCTGTATTTTGGGTCTTGGAGGGACATCGTTTGCTCTCAGAAGCATAGTATGGACTGAGATTTTTTTACCCACAGAATACAAAGGTAAGGCGGACATATGATTCATTTTGGTGCATTGGTTTCCTCTCCTCAATAAAATGTACGGTCAGTGGAATTTTGTGTGATAACAGAAACTCGGGACAGGTGCCAGTGTTTTGTGCAGGGAAAGCCTCGTGGGCCCTGGTGGGCTTCTGCCTTTTCTATATATTACTACCCTTCCTTCTATCCTCCTTAATTTTAAAAAAATCCAAAAATAGAAACTGCTGTAGCTCTTTTCAGATTATGAAGGGGATACCTGCCACTGTTACAAAATTAAAACTCAAAAATCCAACACCACCAGAAAAGTTGTTTGAAAAGTAAATACCATTTATCATCCCACCACACAGTAGTGACCTTGACTAATATGTAGGGGTATTTTCTCCCAGACTTTCTCCTTCACCGACACACATACACGCGCACAGCACTTAAAACCAATATATCCAGTAACGCTCTTTTGTAATTTTATCTTACCGTGTGCCATGTCCTTAGAATTTTACATCATCATCTATATTTCCAGCATAGTATTACTCTGTAGGGTTAGATGCTTAAATTTACATAAATCATCCCCTTTTGATGGACTTTTAGCCTGCTTCCAACTTTGGCTCTTAGAAGCAACGCTGTAATGAGGAACCTTGTATGTGTATCTTTACAAATCAGTTCAGCTGTTTCTCAAGCAGAATTTTATGGCCGTGGAATTTCAGTGTCAAAGTATATAACATGTGTGTAGCATCTGTGTGTGGGCGTGTATAAGACACAACAGACACAGGCACCTGCAGTGCTGAACTGTCCTCCATGAAGGCTGTTCCTGCTGATACTTCTGCCGCCGTTGCCGCAGCTTTATTCCTCCACCCATGCAGTGTTCCCTCAGAGGTTTCCAGTTGAACAAAAAGCCAACAAACCGCCCTGGGAGGGGAGTCTCTGGGCTTCATGCAGGTGTGACCTCAGTCAGGCGGGCCTGGTTCTGGTGTGCTATTAGCAGGAGTTCAAGCTCTCCCCTTGCTTAGCATTTCATCTTGCTCTCTAGCTCCAGGGAAATTTTTGCTGAACAAGAAAAGCAGTAGGAGTGTTTTGCCTTTACTCCCTCACCAAATAGCAGGTGTCCAGGTTCTGACTGCCTGTTACACGTAAGTGCTTCCACTCAGGTTTCCCCTGCGTGTGGTTGGTGTTTTGAGCATAATCAATGCTCTGCGTTTGTTAGTTTTGCTTTCGGATTCTACCCTCCCCCAATCACTATATCCGCCACCCCCAGTCTTTTGACCTGGGACAGTAGACCAGGGTGAAAAAAATACCAGTGCTCAATTGTTCTTAAGCTCCAAAAATTGATTTTCCCGAGTTTCAGCGGGCATCATTAGTTGTTAACCCTGTTAGAAAAATACAAGTTGGATTTATGATTCCCTTACACAGGTAATTGGGCTCTAATTTTAAATTCTGAGCCAATTGATTTACACTGTATTGCATTATAACATAACAAAAGTGCAATTGAGTTCAGGTGATTAAGAATTTGAGCCTCCAATTATGCGATAAATTATTTTTGGTTCTTTAACAAATGGTGCCTAGGTTGACATCAACCTGTGGTGATTCTCTCTGCCTCCCCCTACTCTCCACTTTCCTCTCACTTCCATTTTCTTTTCTTTTTCTAACCTTGCAAGGCTCAGGAATGGCTTGCTTCGGAAATCCAAAACCTGCATATTAAGACATTAAAAGGAAAATTTGTGCCTCCCGCCCCCCCCAACTCTTAGTAACATCTCATTTCGATCGGTAACTTATTTCTGATGGGTCACTATTGCATTGCTCGTAATATTTGCCTTTAAGCCATCAGTTGTATAAGTTGCTTTCTTCATGTAGGACAGCTTATTCAGGAGATTCCTTTTGGAATATCGATACTTTGTTCCCCTTTCCATGAGATCCTACCATTGGTGCTTTTAATCCTTCCCCTGCCTTTGTGATAATTTTCCCATTGTATTTATTTTTAGCTGGCTGTATTTTATGTATTTCTGCAAAACATCAAGTTATTTGTAGAACAAGGGTTGGATATAAATAAATAACACATGCTGCTGGAGTCAGTTTCTGGAAGACTTGAGTTATCCAGCAATCAGAGGCGGTTAATTGGAATCTATATCTCAAACTTTGCTTTCCTTTGGCAAGTCCTTGTTATTTGAGTAGGGGACTATTTTAAGTGAGGCTTTGAGCACTTGTCAGAGAGATCAAGGGGCAGAAGGAGAGGGTAAAGGAAAAAGTGCGGTCATGAAAAGAGCCCTTGACTGAGGGGGGAAAAACCGTCCCTTCTAGGAGGCTGTGAACAGATCACTTCCTGTCTCTCTCACTTCTCTCTTTGCAATATGATTTCCTCATTGCTGAGGCCCTTCCTAATTTAAGGAGTTTATATCTAAAGTTTCTAACTTCCTTGTGCTGCTTTTAATTTTCATTCTTCCTAAAAATAAATTAAATTACCTGTGGCAGAGTATTAAAAACACTCAGATATTGGATGGCTACCCTGAAAGAAATATTTTCTGTCTTATTCTGCAGAAAGTAAAGATACTGGACTCTTTTATGTGCCTTTCCAGGGGGGTGGGGAGGGAGGTGTTTTCCTGCGTGTTCATGCCTAAAGGGATATTTCTATGGACGACCACGTAGGGTTATGACAGAAAGATATGAGGTAGCAGAGGAAAGCTGCTGGGAAAATCAGTGTTGTATTAAACGAAGAGCTCTTGCTGCACCTAGGACCACTTCGTGAGCATGTACCATTCTGAGCTATTTAAAAAGTAAACTAGAGCATCATAATTGCTGAATGATAACTGCAGTTTTTGCTATATGTGCTCTGGGTTACTTAAAAAGAATATTTTCTTCTATCATTTTCCTCTTTTGGTAAATCATTTGGAGTAATGCAGGGGTGGAAGGTATTCTGATTTAAATTAAGGCCACGTGAAGTTAGTGAAAGGATTATTTTACGTGTTTTTTTCCCATCTTTACTCTCTAGCTTTAATTACTCGGAGTTATTAAGTAATTTCACCCCTACATCCCCCACCTTCTAAAATCATTGGTAAGGTTCTTTTCCTTTAAAAAAACTGAATATTTTTCCTGATTTCATATATGCTGACTCTCTCTAGGTTAAAGAAAATTTCTCCCCAAAACATAAATTCTACTTTTCATAAGATGCTCTTAGAGAATCTTTAAAGTGTAATTTTTGGCTCGTTAATCTAGTTGTTGTAGATCCTTGAGCATAAATAGATGAAAAAAATCTTACGTGGAATTCAATCTGGAAGTATATTTTATTGTGAATAGATCTAAAGTTTTTTTATTTTTCAACAGCCCAAGATAAAGGATGATGATTAGACCTCTGACTTAACTGTTGGAGAATTATTTTTTCAGACTTAGCCAGTTTACAGAATGCTTTCAGATGGACATGGACAAACTAGATTCAATATCATTTTTCTCAGTTTGTGATTAAAAATATTATATATATATATATATATTTTACATTGTTGGCCCACATTATTTCTTACCATAAGTTATAAGTACTAGGAATTTGCTAGTTTTTTTCTGGTAATTATGTATTCCCTTAGTTGCAAATACTGTCAAGTAGCTTTTTAAAAATACAACTCTGAGCTGATTGTTAAAAAAAAATACTTAAAATCATTCTATTAAAAAAGATAATCCAAATTTGGTAAAGATCTTTCTGACCATCTGGGCTTTCGTAAAAGTTGAAAAACCTAGGGCACTATCGGAGTGTCACCAACAGCTGGTAATTTGAAAGTCATTTAATGTGTGAGGAATATGTTGACGTGCTATTTTAAGTCTATATAGTTCAAGTAGGTTTTATTTTTTTCTAATATGAGAATGTATGAATTAGAAATTCTCAAGGAATGCTTTTGATGATAAAATCTTTTACAATGATGGCCACCACCCAAATCAGCAGTGGTCAGTGAACGTTGGAGATTATCGTTGCATTAGGGAGTGCTAAGGATCTTATATCACTCTTAATTAGTTGAGATTGTTATAGAAAGTGCACATAAAATATCAGATACACACATGTATATATGGGCCAGGTAGGGAACAGGAAGCTAGAATGGGTCTCTTCTTGTCTCAGTTTCCACTGAGGCACCTGTAAGCTAGCTGTCAAAAGACCAACTATGCCATGTGTAGAATGTCATGAGCCTGCTCCATGGCTTTTGAATATATGAGTCAAGAAGAGGTAAGAGACGAAGTTTCTTTGGAGAGAGCTGTGGTCATGCAGTGAGTTGTCACCACCTTTTGGAAAAAAAACGATGAGTACTTACTATCTTGTGACACCAAGGTTAGAGGGGGTCATCGAGAGGACTAATCAGAGAGCTCTGAATTATGTTTCTTGCAGTCGGAGGACCCAGAGGCCCATGCCTAAATCAAGCCTGAGGAATTTAGAGAGGCCCACACATTGGGGTCTGACTCACCCTAGGAAATCTGGAAGGCAAGGCAAAGACCGGCTGGCCAACTGTGTGGGTGGCAGGATGGGCAGCCTGATGCTTGGGAACTGGCCCGCTTTCCCAGTCTTTGTCAGGGCATAAGATATGTGAGTGCTTCCTAGAGAGATCTAGACTCTGCAGAGGAGAGAGCCAAGGAGGAATCGTTTTGTGTCTAGTCCAGTATGGTAACTGAAGGGATTATGAGACCGCAGCATACAAGGACCAAGGCAGGTTCACAAAGAATAACCCAGAACCTCTGGGAAACCTCTGTAGAGTCCATGAAAATTCCCCGAGAGAGTTCAGCATGAGCTCTAACTATCTGGCAGATATACACACGTCTCCTAGATACATACCCAGACGGCATAGCCATCCAGAGAGAGCGTAGACAGGTTATAAGAGAAGCAGCACAAGGAAGCGCTCTTCTTGAATTTCTTCAACCTTGGGAGGATCCGAACAATAGATAGCAGAGTGAGGGGACAGAAAGGGGGGTATGGAGGAGAAGGAGAAAATCGCCACGACCATCACCCTGCTGCAGGTTTCCAGTGTGAAGCAGGGCCAGGCTGGGAAGGGGAGAGACAGAGGCAAGGAGAGCAGTTTGACTAGTACACGGTCATGAAGTTTCTGCTTTCTGTATTTGGACTGTATTTGTAACCCAAAGTGGTTCTAGAACTGAACATTGCTTGAGAAAAGTAATGGGAAAATATGGAGATATACATATATATATATGACTGCAAGGTTATATAAGCGTAGCATGTACGTGGAAAGAGGAATACAAGTAGCTTGGTTTCATCGAAACGCTTTTTTGCATTTGTGATCCTAGATCCAGGATTTACTGGGTATAGTCAGGATGATTTTGCCAAGTGTTTGCCTCTTCAGCGTTCATTTAATAAATAAATCATATTTTCTGGTGTATTTGATCTTGGGTAACTTAGAAACACCGTGTGAACGTCCAAATCTTTATTTGTATGAAAATTGTCCAAATACAAGTAGAATTTTGGGTTCGTGTTAAATGCTTTAAAATAGCTATTATGGCAACATCCAGCAGTCCATGTATATGTGTAAACATGGAGTCAGGCTAATCGAGGTTTAAATTACTGCTCCATTATTTATTAGATGATTAACCTTGGGATATCTTTTTGGTGTTTCAAGTCTAGTTTCTTAAGTTATAACAACATGTACCAAATTTTGCTGCAGAGATTGCCAGAACGTATTCGGATGCAGCTTCAGAACTTGGAGAGGTTAGGTGGCATTCTCGGTTCATCACCCCCTTGTAAGCTAAGAGCAGCTCTTCTTCATTCTATCTGATATTGGACTCTATTTAACATTTCATTCACAGTAAGGGTTTTATGTCTGAATATAAAGTTTTTGAACACCATCTTGCTGCTTCTTGGATTGTCAGGATTAAATGAGATAGATCAGGAAGAGGAGGCGGGAAGACAACTGTTAAAAGCTTGGAAACGAATCCCAGCTCTGGCCATGCAGCCTTCAACAAATTAGTTCATCTCTCTATGTTTGGGCAAAATTACTTATCTCAGTAGATTTGGGGAGGATCATGAGATGATGTACAGATTGTGCATTAGCACAGCACCTGTGACACAAAACTTACTAAGCTTTGTCATTTTTCTTGTTATTATTAAAACTCCTTGCACAGGCTTCTTCAGCAAATGTCAACTCCCTTTTCTACTTTCCTGTCATTCATTCACTACACTCTTTCTGAGTGCCTCTAAGTGCAGTCCACTGGGCTAAGCTTTATGGGGATTCAGAGGTAAATAAGGTACCAGACAGAATATACAAGTATGTAGCTCCTGACACATGTGACAAATAGATTTTGAATTGAATAGAAAACAAAATGGAAATTTGACCAATTTTATTAGCCATAAAAGAGGCATTTAAGTGTTCAAATCGAGAATGTGTTGCTTACCATGAGAATCAAAATTTGAAGACCTGTTTTTAACCTGGGCTTGAGGTCCAATAAAACCTCAGTTATCCAGAATAAAGCCACTCATTCTAGATAACTGAGATTTCTAAAGTCCTTTGGGTTTCAACTCTTGTGGAAAACCCTTAAAGCAGCAGTTCGCAACCTTTGTGGCACCCAGGGACCAGTTTTGTGGAAGACAATTTTTCCACACGAGAGGAGGATGGTCGAGGCCGTAATAAGAGTGATGGGGAGCAGCAGATGCAGCTTCTCTCCTTTGCCTGCGGCTCACCTGCTGTGCGGCCCAGTTCCTAGCAGGCCTCGGACAGGTACCAGTCCGCGGTAGGGCACTTGGGGACCCCTGCCTTAAAGAATTGTGTGGTTACCTTCATGCATTAGTAAACAGGACCCAGAACACGTGTGTGTGTGTGTGTGTGTGTGTGTGTGTGTTGTCCTGGGGTACTTATCAGTAATTTCTAAGAGCAGCAGTGATACAAATTATGGACTATGAGATTAAGTTGGATATATATGAATCCTAAGCATAATTTATACATTATTTTTTTTAAAACCCTCATTGAATATTATTTTCTTATAAGGGATACAAGAAAAAAAGTGGGATGGGGAACTATCAGCTAATTGAGAGTTCCCTATAATTTAGTTCTGGGAGAAAACCCCCCACAAAATTGTGTCGTTTATTAAAAGGATAAAACAAAACTCAGACTATCCCTTGAATGGAAAAGTTTCTCTTGTAGTGAAGACTCATTCATTCATCAGTACTTGGGCTCCTCCCACGAGCCAGCTAGTACATGAGGCCCTGGGAATATGATGGCACACAAAGGCACACACGGTCCTTCCACGTGGAGCTAACGTTTCAGCCGGGTAGACAGACAGTCATACCAAAATACGTGAAAGTGTTTCCATGAAGGAAAGGTTCTGGTGTTATGGAAGTATGCCTTAGGGTTTTTGACCAAGTTAGGGAAGTTGGAAGAGATTTTCTTGGAAAGTGAAAGTTGAGATGAGATGGGAGTAGGAGTTAACAAGAGAAAGGAGGGAAGCATATTAAAGGTAGAGGAAGCAGCAGATGCAAAACCCCCAGTGGGAGAAAGCAGAGTTGGCATCACTAGCCAAGAAAGGCCCCCACACCCTGGAGAGTAAGGGGGCAGTAGTGGGAGTGTCCCATGGGAAGGCAGGGAAAGGTCAGTCCATAGGGCCTAACTGGCCAGAATAAGGATTCCTCCCTTAGCCTCACAAGGGGACGCTCCTCCCCATATGTCCTTGGAGTTAGGTTTCCACCTTTGATGTCTTGGCTCTGAATTTTCTTTAATAGAATGATGGTTAAAGCCCCATGGGAAAATACAACCAGGTTTCTCTACTTTTCTGTCCATTTAGTTTGGAAATGTTTTATACAGAAGGGAATTTTTTATCTTACAAGTCCAAGTCTGAGCAGGAGTAGCTGCATAACTGAATGCTCTGTGTAAATATTGTGAAGTGATATTTGATTACTCATTGTTCTCAGGCCTCCTGTAAAATGCTTAGAAATATTCCCATTTTAACTAAGGACCTGAAGCCACAGGTCCAACTGAATTAGAGATTTTATCAAAGGCCATCAGTTCTCTTTGCAGACTTGAAGACCTTATGTACTCCATTGGAGGAGTGTGCTGTTATTCTCCATCCTCTACCTCTTAGTCTATTAGACAACCTTCCCTGACCTTCTGGGTGACCTAGGAGACTGACCTCTGTAGACTATATAACCTGTGCTCCCATGACTGCAGCTTCCAGTTTGTTTTGGTCACTGGGAGATCCTGGAAAGAGATCAGGCGATGGGAAGAGAGAGAGAGAGAGAGGTGGGAGGGTATTTCTTCTCTCTGCAGCCTACCTTTCTCATCATATTTCCTGCAAGGTCTTTATCACTCTGTGACTACAGCTCATGGTAGTAGCTGCAGCCTCCCTTAGCTCACCAAGCTCTGGTGACACATTTCCTCCCTTTGCTCTTTTCGGCTCAGGGAGGTAAAGGCATCATGCTGTAGCTAGTCCCAGGTGTCTCAGCATCCTTAACTTGTAACCTTACCCGCATCTCTGCAAGTAGTTCCTTCATTTAATTGTCTTCAAAGTTGCAGATGCCTGTGACTTCCTCCTGCTTGGATTCTGACTGATACCATCAGAATCTGTTTTCTGCCGCCTGTTTTATTCTCCCCACTTCTGATACCTGGGTAAGCTTCTCAGATGGAGATAACTGGGGACCAGAAGAACAGTGGTGAAATCCCCTGGATAATATACACTCACTTTCCTCACTTTGGGTTCAAAATAGATCAGTCTCTGGAGGAAGGAAGGGCACACTGTTTGTCATCATTTATCTGCCTGACTGTCGTTCAGAACCTGATTGGACTCTCTTAAATTTCATTCTATTCCTGTTTGTCATGTTTCTGGGCCCCTGAGAAATTTCTTGCCATGTGTGTTCTGAAGCAGGACATTTTGATGCAGCCATTTTGATGTGAATGTTTTGATCTTCAGAGTAGAAAGAATAGGATTTTATTCATAGGCACAGTAGATATCTGTATACCCTCTCTTGACTCTCTGCCCCATCCCTGAACTTCACCCTCACTTTACTTTTTTTTTTCCACTTTTTAAAAAATGGAAATAACTATATATATTTTTCCTGTATTGTGTTAATGTGAATCCCATTCATCATATCATTTCACCTATAAGTACTTTTTTAATGTTTCTTTAATGGGTAAGGGCTGTAACTATAGTACACATACAGTGAAATGAATGAGTCTTTAATATCTAATAAATAGTCCATATTCAATTTTCCTCCATTCCCTATAGATTTTTTTCAGTTGAGTTTTGCAAATCACATGCTATACAATATCCACACATTGCCTTTGGTTGCTGTGTCTGTTTAATTCTAGCCATCCCTCACTTTTTATTTATTTACTGAAGTAACAGAAATACAGCAGAAGTACCCAAATTAAGCACTCAATGAATGCTTAGAAAATGAACAGCCCACGTAACTACTATGCACACATCACTAGCACCCTAGACGCTTCCCAGTTGTTATGTGTACACCTGCCCTCCAAGAGAGCAACTGTTCTATTACCATGGATTATTTTGCCTATTTTTTTTTTTTCACTTCATATGCATGGGTTCATTCAGAATGTCAGCTTTTTGGTCTAGTTGCTTTTGGAGAAATCTTTTAAAAAAACTCAACTTATTGAGGTATAATTTATATGTAATAGACTGTGCTCATTTAAAATGTGTAGTTCAGTGAGTTTTGAAAGTGGGATGTACCCACGAAACCACCACCACAATTAAGATACAGAGCATTTCTATTGGCCTGAAAAGTTTCTGCATGTCACATTGCAATCATTCTCTCCCCCCAGTCCCAGCTTTCAGGAAACTATTAATTTGTTTTCTGTCACTAGGGGTTATTTTGCATTTTCTAGAATTTTTAATAAATTGAGTCATATGAAATGTACTCTTTTGTGTCTTGCTTCCTTCAGTGAGTATAATGACTTGGAGATTCATCTGTGTGGTTTCATGTATTAGTAGTTTGGTTCTTTTTATTGCTGAGGACTACCCTATTGTATAGACAGTCCCCATTTTGTCTATTTATTCATTTTGTGTGTTCATTCATTGTTGGTTTATATTTGGGTTGTTTACAGGTTTGGATTATTATGAATAAAACTGCTTGTGGTACAGATATTTACGTGGGCATATTTTCATCTCTCTTGGATAAATAAATACCTGAGAGTGAAGTGTCTGAGTTGTATATTATGCATACATGTAAAATTTTAGAGAAACAGTATAACAATTCTTCAAAGTGCTTGTGCCATTTTACATTCACACCATCGATTTATGAGCATTCCGACAGTTTTACATCCTTGCCAACCTTTGGGAAGGTCACTCTTTTAGATATTAATTGTACTATTATCTAATTGCAGTTTTAATTTGTATTTCCTGATAACTAATGATGCTGACCATGTTTACATGTACTTATTTGCCATCTGTATAACCTCTTTTGTGAAGTATCTTAAAATCTTTGCCTCTTTTTGTTCCTTTGAATTGTAGTTCTTTATGTATTCAGCATACAAGTCCTTTGTCAGATATGTATGTTGCAGGTGTTTTCTTCTCTTACATGTCGGTGGCTTTTAAAAAGCAGTTTTTAATTTTGACCTATGCTTTTTATTCCTTTCTAAGAAATCTTGGTCTACTCCAAGTTTGCAAAGATTTTGTTCCTGTGACTTCTTCTAAAAGCTCGGTCTATGATCTGATTCGATGGAATATTTACGTATGGTATACAGTAAGGGTCAGCATTCTGCCACTTCCCCCACCCTCCAGTATGGATCCAGTTGTTCTAGCACTATTATCAAAAAGATACTCTATTCCCTCACTGAATTGCCTTGGCATCTTTATCAAAAATTAGTTGATCAATTATGTGTGAGTCTATTTCTGGACTCCCCATCTGTTCGCTTGATTCGTTTGTGTATCCTTTCACTAATAACACACTGTTTTGATTAGTGTGGCTTTATAGTCAGTCTTAAAATCAAGTAGTGTGAGTTCTCCAGCTCTGTACTTCTTTATTAAAATTGCCTTGGCTCTTTTAGTTCATTTGCACTTCATATAAATTTTAGAATCAGTTTGTCAATTTCTACAAAAAGTCCTTCTGGGATTTTGATTGGGATTGCATTGAAACTGTAGATTGATTTTTGAGAGAAATGCTATTTTGACAATATTGAATCCTCCAATCCATTAATTTGCTATATGTTTCCATTTATTTAGCTCTTTAATTTCTTTCTACAATGTTTTATAGGTTTCAGTACAAAGGCTTTGTATGTATTTCATGTTTGGGATCGCATAATAAATGGAATTGTACTTTCAGTTTTATTTTCCAGTTGTTCGTTGCTGGCTTTAGAAATAGTATTGAGTTTTGCTCTTGTATCCTTTGACTTTCTAAATTTGTTTATTAGTTCTGGTAGCCTTTTTGCAGATTTTAAAGCTTTTCTACACATGTGATAGTCATCTATAATTAAAGACAGTTTTACTTCTTTCTCTGTGATCTTTAAGGTTTTTATCTTATTTTTTGTTTTATTAATCCAGACTTAAATCTTTTAAATTGAGATAAAATTGATTTATAACATTATATTAGTTTCAGGTATACAACTTAATGATTCGATGTTTGTATATATTGCAAAATGATCACCACAGTAAGTCTAGTCAACATCTGTTGCCACACATGGTTATGAATATTTTTCTTGTGGTGAGAACTTTTAAGATCTATTCTCTTAGCAACTTTCAAATATACAATACACTATTATTAACTATAGTTACCATGCTATGCGTTACATCTCCATGACTTATTTTATAACTGGAAGTTTATACTTTTTGACCACCAAAAGATAACCTTTTGACAGTCTTTTAAGTATTTATTTCAGATGCAGGAAACCTATAATACATTCATTTGCCACTATGATTCCATCTTCTTGTATTATCATTGCCATGTAATTCAACCCCATGCCAAGACATTTTTTTTAGTATAAACAATATTTATTTAGATTTTGCCACAAGTTTGCTCTTCATTCCATCAGGCTTTCTGTGCTTTCATCTGGGAACTTTTTCTTCTGCCCAAATAACTACCTCTATACCGAAAGATTCTGGCAGGTGGATGCTGAGCAAGTCATGTTCGTCTAATCAAGAAATGAGGATTTTTTTCCCCCCAAAGCTGTATCTGGTCCATTTCCCTTTTGTCCTAACAACTGTAGCCCCTAGGGTTTCTCACCTGAACATCTGGGATGTTTACCATGGCCTTTTGTCCTTAACAGGTCCTAACTTCCAATTTTTGTCTCCCCAACACTGTTAGACTAACAAAATTGGTCCATGGATTTTTAGTCTCTTTGCAATTGATTTTTGCTTGGTTGCTTGGCCTGTTTCTCCACACATTTGTAGCAAATGTCTTGAATGGAAATTGCATTGGGAATGTTGGTCTTACTTCTCTATGGTCTCCCTTTATCAGAAATCTGATCTCTTCAAGTCCTAGCTGATGGGTCTGTAAGCCCTTAACTTCAACTTTTGTCTCTTCAACTCAGAGAAACTGTTGCAAGCTATAGGTTTCTACTTTCTACTTGGTCTACTCCCCCACAATGCAAATTAATAATACCCTAGGGCAAAAAGCTGCCTTAACTATAGGGCTCACCTCAATGGGCTTTCTTTCTCTGCAGAATACAGGCTGCTTGAATCCTGGCTGCCTTGGTGGTTCTGCAATGCTTTCAGTTAGCTGATCTCAATTTTTATTTCACAGAGACACAAATGTAGTGAACAAACACATCGACACCAAGGGGGGAAAGCGGGGGTGGGGGTTGGGGTGGGATGAACTGGGAGATTGGGATTGCCATATACACATTACTAATAAGAAAAAAAAAATCAAATTGTACAGTTTAAATATATGCAGTTTATTGTATGTCAGTGGTATCTCAATAAAAGTTCTTAAAGAATGTTTGTTTCATGCAACATTGTTTTCTGTGAGTGGATTAATTTCATACAAGTTACTCCTTTATAGCCAGAAGAACAACTCTTCAAGGTATGTTTTAAGAAAGGCCCTCTTCCTTCCTCCCCCCACCCCCCAACCAGGTCACACATACCCCCCCATTTTTAAAGATGCCGTTTGTTTGTGGAAAAATGGGTCATTCCCCTCCCCCCACTGAATACCCCACACTTTGGATTTCTGATTGGTTCCTTACAGTGCCACTGTTTTACCCATGTTTCCAGCAAATATTTAGTTAGATTTAGAGCTTGTTAGGTAATAGCATATCGTGGGGGCATTGTGTATCTCCTTCTGTATCACATCCTGAGCCACAAAATGCACTGATTCCCAAACTTTGATTTACATTGGCATTACCTGGGAAATCCTTAAAAAAGTAAAAAAAACAAAACCACTGGTGCCTGATTTAATTGGTAGGTGGGGGGGATGTGACCCAAACATTGAGATTTTTTTAAAGCTCCCCGCACCCCGCCACCCCACCGTCCCCGGGTGATTCAAATGTTCTGCAGAGTTTGAGAACTACTGATGTAATGTCCGGTTATCCCATTTTTAGTTAGGTTAGGTTTGGTTCATAGATTCTGGTGTTCTCAGTATCAAGTTCCCCCATCAAGCTTTAAGCCAATGTTTTCGCAGCCATTGATGGTGGTTGCCTAGATCCATTATTTCATTAAAAGATGCAAAGTGGGGAGTTTTTAATTCTTTCATTCCTCCTGCTCTTCTTAGCTGTAACGCCTCCATAAAGAAGTACTTTTAATTCCTGTTTGGACAGATTGAAGTGCGGTCCATATCGGAAAGGCAGAGTAAATCTTAAAATTTTCCCCTCTTTTCATGTATTTTCTCAATTATGACTTTCCACCCTAACAACTTGCAAAGGTAACCAATGATTTAAAAAATACTATTACGGAACTCATGGGTTTTTATAAATTAGATCTGTTTCATTTTATCATATTCATTGTTCTTTTTGATATTGAAATGGATTCATCTTTGATCAGTGGGAGCCCCTTTTAAATTGGCTTTAAATCATTTTGATATGACTCTAGTAGTCTTTGATAGCTTCCTATGACAGATTTCCTAGCTCACTGCGTCCAGTTCCTGCCCCAGATCTGGAATTAGGCATTTCTTCAAGGCTCCTTGTTTCCTTGAAAAGAAAGGAACTGCTTAAGAGACCAAAGTAGAGGCTCCTTAACCCTCAGTCTATTATTCCTCATTTCTCCCAGCTTATTTGGCCAAGAGTAATAATAACTAAATTATTATTTTAGTTTGATGGAAAGGTGCCATCAAAGGGAGGAGTTTCTACAGAACCCAGAGGCAGAAAGCCACTTGGCTCTCTCTTACTTCAGAGTGAAAATGAGGTCACAGGATGTCCCTTTCTGTGAATGAGTGTATAAAAGGCCAAGAGAAAACCTCCTCTTGTCCTGCAGCTGAAAGTATCCTCATGCTGTGAAGGAGTCACTTTTTTGGCTCTTTGTGCAGTCGCCAAAAGACAGTCTCAGCAGGGCAGGCATGCAGGAAGCCAGCAAGGTGAGAGCAGTTATTTTCCTCTCTCATACTTCGGGTGATGCTTACTTGCTTCACATGGAGAAAGCCTCTTAATTGGAAAGGGAATAACACAGATTTTTCGACTTCTTGCCATTCCTGGTCCTTCTTTACTTTTTTTCTGACTGAATGGGAATTGCCTCCTCTTGGTAAGTGTACCAATCTGTAGGAATCAATCCAACTCCCTAGCGTGGGAAATGGATTATTTTAGCTGCAGGAGGTGCCTACGTCTGGTTTTCACCCTCAGTGATTTTGCTGTCTAGAGGACTGTATGGTCAGGCCACTCAAAGTGGCTGTTCTCTTGCTCTCAGTACATCACCTGCTCCACCAGTGCCTGCTTCATCTACACCCTACTCACATGACTGACCTTCCTACATACTTGCCCCAGGCCCTAGCTGGTGATTGTTTTTTTCAAAGGGGCAGTGAGAGGTGTGCCCCTCTGCTAGTTTCCCTCGTAACTGATGAGCCAACCTGATGTCAGTTCCCCCTGTAACTGACACTCTCCTCCCCCCCAACCTGGGAGCAAAGACTGCCGCCCTGTCGTGCCCACCATCCACTGCCAGGACTTTGCTTCAGACGTGTAAGCTCCCCCATCCATTAAACCATTGATGTCTCTGTGGCTGACTCCATGCTCTTTCTTTGGTCTTGAAGCTGGGCAAGCACAGGGCTTGTAGGCCTGCAGGGTGCAGCCCCACAAGGACAGAGGTAAAAGTCATTCATTCTACAAATCTTTATTGAATCTGCATGGGGTTCTAGGACCAAAACACAAAGCCAACAATATTTGTTATCTGCTCCTTTACCATAAAGTTTACCAGCCCTGCTCTTGGACGTTTCCTCTGAAGCTTCTTTTCCGTGGGTATAATGATCATGAGTATACTCACAGTGTTATATGGTCTTGAGTTCAAGTCTTGACTCAGCCTAAGACTATGTGGTCCCAGGCAAGTCACTTCACTCCTCTGAGCCTTAGTCTCTTTATCTGTCACAAGGAAATACTAAGAGCCAGTCAGACACCAAATACTTATGGAGTGTCTATGATATATCGGGAACTTCCTTCTTAGGTACAGGGATGAAGTCAGATAACAAACATACACAAAAATTAATGAGATGGTTTCAAATTTTGATAAACAGAGCAGGTTAGTAGTGGAGGCATAGAGTAGTATGGTTGTGTGGTTTGCGTGCTTTAAAAAAAAAAAGATGATTCAAGAAGGAGGGAGTGGCCTGCTGTCAAATACTGATAAATGGTTAAGTGAAGATAGACCAGAAATTGGCCACTGGCTTTGGCAAGATGTGGTTTGTTGATGACCTTTACTAGGGACATGCTGTGAATAGCCTCTGACCTTTATATGTTCTTAATAAAGGGAAAGTATGTGCTGATTCTGGCTTTTTAAAGAATCTAAAATGATCCTTTAAAGGAAGTGAATCCTATAGTTAGGCTGAATTTTAAAAAACTCTGTAGGGAATGTTATATTCCTGACTCCAGTAATTGCATTATAGATAATAGAATAAAGTGAATGGTGCTGACTACCCTGTTGGTTTGTGTTGGTTACTAAGTTCTGCCACAGTGTCTCCAAAATATCCTGCTGTTAGCGTTCTCGTTAAAAACATTTTTTTAAATGAAAGTCTTTTACATATGGGAGCATAACAGTGACCAAGTCAAAATGAATCCCAGTGACTTTTAAACACATATCAAAGCCAAAGTTTACAAGCAGCATTTAGGGCAAATTAGCATGGACTCCTTTCTGGGTGTCTGGCACAGGGACGTATTCTCCTGAAATTCTTTCCCACTCTTTTATATATCACAGTGGTTTTTCATCTTATTGCTTATCTCCAGCCATCAGAGGAAACTCTGGCCAAATAGTGTGGCATCACTGGGGAGAAAAAGCCGTTTCCCAGGGTAAGGAAGGAGGGGAAAAAAGGCCAACTCCTGTTGATTCCCGTTTCTTAGACAGAGTGATGCCTTTAATACTCCATAATGAAAGTTTATATTTGTGAGACGGATTACCAGCATTGGGCTGTTATTATCTTTTGATGTCCCCCAGAAATATTATAGTAGAAGTTACTAAGGAAAAAGTTGTGGGACAGCATCTGTTCTGCAGAAGTAGCTTGTTACTTTGCCCCTAGCCAATTTATGTGGTGGCAAATTTTTGTTTTTTCCTTTTCCTTTTTCTTTTTTTATAATTAGAGAGGCTTGTGAGAGTAGATTGTCAGCCTGTTTCACTTCAGGATAGAAAATAAGTGGAGCCTTAAAAATTGACAACAGTATCTAGGCATTGGTGTGGTATGTGCACATTTCCCCGGCTTTTGCCCATTTTATAGATGAGGAAAGTGAGGCTCAGAGAAGTCTAGAGTTGGCCAAGGTCACAGTGCTAATTGGTTGCCCACCTGGGGACATGAGAAAACTGGCTTAAGCTTCTCATTCTGGTGATTTCCACTTAAAGCATAGCCATCTCTGCGTCCACCTGGAAAGAAGGTCAAAATTGTTTAAAGGCTAGAAACTGATGAAATATGAGGAAATCATGTGCTATGAGACTGTGCGTCCCCCAGCTTTCCACTGAACTGGAAATCATTGGGGCACCACTGTGGGTCTGAAACCTTTCCCTGGCAGCTGGGCTTGGTGTCTGCAGAGGCGAACTGTGGCTCGTGTTTAAATCACGCAGATGGAAGTGGGGCAGCGCATGGGTATGGGCTCATGCGTTCTCCTCGCTTGCTCAAATTAAGCTGCCTAACTGTGTTCCTGGGGAGGCTGCAATTTCGTCAGGGGTCAGCTAGCATTTCCGAACAGCTCTCCAGAATGCGGGGAGCATGCATTTCCCTTTCCCAGGTGACGGCAGACACAGTCACTGCAGAACAGCTCAAAAGATTTTTCTAAATTTGGGTTGCTTTATTTGGCAACTTTTACTAATCTAAAGGACATCACATCGTGCCACTTTTTCTTAACTCTGTTTTGATCCTTGATTTTATAGATTCTCAGGTAAGGAATGTTCCAAGTGTGTAAATATCACCTTTATTATGTTTAAATAGAATTATTATTAATTGTATTTCTAATAATAATATTATTATTAATAACAATAGACTAATAAATGTCTGTTGTGTGTTTTATGATGGCCTAGGCATTGTGCTAACATCTTTACATGGATCATTTGATTTAATCTTTGAAATAGTTCTGCCACATAGAAGCTTTTATTAATTCTCTTTTATAGATAGAAAAATGGAGACTCAGAGAGGTTAAGTAATTTGCCCAAGACTCCACAGCTAGTAAGTGGTGGATGTGGAATCAGGCAATGTTACTCATACCCCATGTTTCTAACCACCGTACACACTGCCTTCTTGATGCGGGTTAATAAACTATGAGGATATTTTGAGCAAAATTTTCTGAGTTAAAGGCCTTTTACTTTTTTTAAATTAGAGATTGGCTTTTCTTTCAGGCTTGTCTTAATCTACACTTGCATTTTCTAGAGGAGGAAATTGAAGCCCAGAGAAGTAAAATGTTGGCAGTATGGCTCTTACTTGCCCCCTCTTCCTTCCATTTTCCTTTACTTACAAGGCACCCACTTCTGACAGTTCAGTATCAAACTTCAAGGTGCTGTGTTATCAGTAACTTGCTTAGCGCTCAAAGGCTGAAGAAGCTGTGCTTTTGTTTTGTTTTCTCAAGGTCTGGAATGAATCTCTATTGTCTGAGAAGGTAGGAAATCTTTTAAATTGATTCTTAAAAGAAAGAGAACTTTGTTTTTTAACTCTTTCCGTGATGACACTGACTTTTAGAAATAAGACATTCACTTTAAGGTTTATCAATTGAGAATAAGATAAAGACGTTAACACTGTGTCCTTTTCACAATTTTGGGAATTAGGGAGAAATCATGGCTACTAGGTTGTTGTAGAATATATTATAAACTATCACCACGGAGTTCTTTTGAACAATCAGAGAGATGTGGGATGTATTTTTATCTGATTAGGTTTGTTGGTAAACTAGATCCGGAAGTCAGGACCTAAATTTTATTTTGTGTCTTTGTCACCACTCTATGTTCCTGAGGAAATCATGTTTTCGCCCTGCATTTGAAGAAGAGGCACCTTTCCCTAATCCCTCTTCTGAATTCAGGTTAATCAGGTTGTCTGTGACCACAAAAGCAAAAGACTCTGAGCCCTCTGGTAATGGGCCCATTTTAACTTTAACTTTGGAGCTAAGATAGTTATATTTTATTGGAAGAGATGTTCAGGTGTAAAAAACATGTGCTAAAAGTGTTTCCTGTGGAAAACCTGGTCCTTCCATCCCCTGCGGTAATTGAGAGATTGGAACGCCTGTCACAAAGCAGAACAGATCTTCCTCACACATCATCTTCTCCTTGACTACTGTAACCATTCTTAGAGGAAATAACACTTTAAAAACTAGGCAACCCCTGAGAGATGCTGTCTTCATGGTTTTTCCTCACTTTTAGAAGTTAACAGTTTGCTTATGATGATAAAAAGCAGCCCTGCTTCCCCAAACTTGTCCTCAACCATACACAACACATCCCAGTTGAAACTAGAAGCTTCAACTTATCGTGCCAGAGACTTTGGCACAGTCATTTCAAATTTAGGAGTCCGACCCGTGGTGTTGCATTTATCTGGAATGATTTATCTCCAAGTCGTACTATAAGATGCTGGTCACCTGCCCAGTTCTGTGTAGCTGTGTAGGACAAACAGTTACGATCAATTGCTAACTCTTTTCCATGCTTCATCTTATAGGAAACTGGGTCTTTGCCATACCCAAAGTGATTTATTGTGTGCTGTGCAAATGAGGAGAGTTGGGTTTTAGAAGAGTTGTAAGACTGCTCTGGAGGAAAGGCACACTCTCTGTAGAAGTCACGATCCGGGGGATGCTGTGTGACACACACATGGTGGCGTATGGTGGAAGTGGATGGACGGAGGCCCAGAGAAGCTTTGGAGACAATTTGATGTATTTCTCTGACACTCTGTATTAGTGCCCCAGGAGATGAAAGTAGGGTATTGTTCGTGAGTTTTTTACAGCCCTGCTAACTTCCCCACTTCTCTAAGGGTTAATTAATTTTTGTTTCTTTACCCCAGGAACCTGTCTCTGGATTAGGTTGATGACATCCTGGTGAATGGACAGATCCAACAAGCACAGGCATTTTTCCCGTCTGCCTTCTGTGTTTCTGCTTGGATCCTCTTGGTGTAAATCAGAAAAATAGTTAGTGAAACAGTGCACAAGCGTTGGAAAGACAGACCCCCATTTTTAGGCTCTCTGGAAACTTTTCCCTTTATTTAATTTTGGTGGTTTGAGTCATATCTTCTAATACAGTTTCACACAAATGTAATCTGGCTTCCCCAGCCTAGTACAACCCAAATCAAAATGATATTATACCTCTTCACAGCTGTAAATCCTTCTTCAAATTAAAGCTCTGAAACTTAATCTGCTAGAGGTCTACGGAGAAGGAGGGGCGCCTCCAGCACCCCACCACGAATAACATTAAGCATCTAATGACAGCTTGACAGACACTTTTATCTTTTGTCCCCTGTGAAATAAAATCTTCAAAGTTATCTGTTTCTTCTTTGAAACTTAGCACAGGCTATACTGGGCCAGGTGTCTCAAAGCTGATACCAAGAGGGCAGTTACTGAGAGCTGTTTTTTTTTTTTTTTTTTTTTTTTTTTTTTTTAAACCCAGTTCTTTCTGGGCTAGCTTTTTTTTTTAATGACCTGGTAAGATGTGAGGGTACAATCTGAGATGTGGCTATTTTCCAAAAAGATTAAAGACAGAGTCGCAGAATCCCAACAGGGACTCAGGCAGGAGATTGATGAATTAATTGACCTTACCAATTAACCAATGAATTGATTACTCTGTATAAAGCAGAGTGAAGTTGAGAAAGGACAGGGGTGGGTAAGTCTTGGCTGAGAGGGAGAATCAGAAAGCGAGAGATCTAGATGAGGTGAAATTCCTGGCTAAGCTCAATTGACAGCGTGGGCGAGTGGGCAGGGGGCTGGGGAGAGTCTGCGGCAGGCAAGGCTGGTGTGAGGCTCACTAAGGAGGTGCACGTTAGTGCCAGAGTCCCACAAAGGAGAGACACTGAACCCAATCCTTAGGTCTAGAACACAGATAGTTCCCAGGGAAGCTTGTTGTGTTGGTTCAATGGCTACCTTTTAATCCTAATTATTTTCAGGAATTTTCTAGGGCTTCTAGGCCTGTTCCTCCTAAGGCAGGGCTCTGACAGCTTTGGAAAGAGACCTGATTCTTTCAGTTCTAAATAAGAGGACAAGCCTTTATCCTCTGTGATCTTCCAGGGAATTGCTAGGCATTCAGGTCTCCCTGTGTTTATCTGTGGGCTGATTATTCAGAATCAATTGCCTTCCTTCCATAGCATCTTTTTGGAGGTCAACTTCCTCACACGGCTTTTCATTTACAAAACTGAAGGGACCACACTCTGTTCTATGGTGTCAGTTACGAATACCAGAATATACCTCTTGTTTCTGAGACTACTTTGAAAATGAGGCCAGACCTCTTGGCTAGAAGACTCTTGGGATATTTTGTTGATACACAGAGTCCCTGAGGACATAGGTGTCAGGCAGTGTCCCAGTTTGAACCAGTCTCTGGGAAGATACTTTCAGAAAAATACTGTAAGACAAACTATCCTCTCATCACTTTCATCCCCAGGGCAGCCAGTATCACAGAGGAACAGGAGCAGGTTATCATTCATTCAAAAACTGTATTTTGAGAGCAGCTAACAAGTGTCAGGCAGTGTTTTGGGATCTGGGAAAACTGCAGTGAAGAAAATAGATAGGATCTCCGTTCTCCTGATGGTCACATTGCCGTCTTTGGATTGATACTGTGTTTTAAAGATTGTAAGTAGCCTGAAATAACTTGGGATTTCTCACTAGAGGGATGCAGTATGAAAAGATCCACTATATAAATGAGTTGAGACAACAGAAAGAACAAAGCAAAAACAGGAGAGACATTATTCTGGAATCTGACTAGTGAAGGCTCTTCAGCTTTAAGGGACAAGAACTTATCAGAGAAAGAATTGGCAAATTAGTTTTATTTTTTCTCTTGAGTTTCCTTCAATTCCGTTTTAATATTAGACATTGCTTTTGTCATGGTAAGCTAGGTTCTGCTGCGATAATAAGCAACCTCGAAGTCTTGGAGGCTTAAAGTTTTTTGGAGTTTTATTCCTGGAATGACAGTGTGAGGAGCCCCACAGATCTACTCCCCATAACTAGTGAACAACCATAACTAGTGAAAATAGTAAAAAGAAGCCCAACCATTTAAAATCTCTGGAATTGTCTTAGCCATATACAGCAAAGGAAGAAATATTTATTGAAGAAAATGTACTGAGTCTTGGTAAAAGCAGCAGGGATCTGTGGCACTTGAAGTACAACCTGCTCCCCCCACCCTAGCCCTATTCCATCGAGCCCAGCCAGATGGAAGCCCCATTCTTGGCAGACATGGCCAAGAAGATGGAGCTAACTTTTCCCTCAGATTCCAGTGAAGGGGTGTGGTATCTCTTTGAGAAAGGCAGGTCACCAGCTTTTCTCATCCCGTCCAGCTCTGAGTTACAGAAGCTAATTCCTGGTGAGCATAGCTGAAAGGTTAGCGGCTACCTTCCTCCACCCAGGCCACATTCAGAGGGCAGAGGCTCTGCTCCAGGTGCGGCAGGCTGAGGGTACTGAGATACACATCACCTGTGCTCAGCTTGCTGGAAGACAGTGGTTCCACCCTGGGAGAGGCTAGTGAAGAAGACCAAAGGCTACCACCCCTAACCCGATCCCCTCTCACAAAGCAAGAGTGTCATTCAAATCCATATCTCCAGAGCCGTGGCTCAGAGATTTAGCTAGGAAAAGAGGCACACTTTAAGAATAGAGGGCTCTCATTGTTAGTCAACTATACTCCAATATAAAATAAAAATTAAAAAAAAAATAGAGGACTCTGGAGCTTACTATAAAATACTCACTTGATTTGAAACTATGGAGAATTTTAAGCCTAAGAAGTGCTCTCTAAAACAATAGGGATTGTGGTGGTGAGTGATTAAGAGGAGGTTAGTACCTCCATGAGAGTAATAAGCTAAACCATAGCTCACCTAGTTTACCAGAGAATATCAGGTGAAGAACTGCCCTCCTGGAGTCAGAAAAAAACTGAAAAACTGGCCTCAAAACCCATACCTGCAAAGGAGCCTGAATTTAATTGGATCAAACTGTGGAGCAGTTTGTGCTCCCAGGGTCTTATTGAAAACAATAGATCAGCTGGAAATTAGTGAAGCTTAACAGCTGGATGTGACACTAAATGATACAGACAGCCTAACAGATGGAAGTGGGGGGAGGGTTGGAGATAATCAAAGAGAACCTTGAAAGCATATCCTTTTCCAGTGTACGTGGAATGTTCTCCAGCGACACTGCAAAACATGCCTCAAAACATTTCAAAGGATTGAAATCATATAAAATATGTTCTTTGGCCACAACAGTGTAGAATTACAAATCAATAAGAGAAAATAGGGACATTTACAAATATGTAGAGATTAAACAACGCATTCCTAAATAATCAATTGGCCAAAGAAGAAATTACAAGGAAATGAGAAAAAACTTTGTGATAAGTGAAACTGAAGACATGCTAAATTTATGGGATACAACTAAAACAATGCTTAGGGGAAATTTATAGCTCTAAGCACTTGTATTGAAAAGGAAAAAAGAGTTCTAATGAGTAACCTATCTTTTCACCTTAAGAAGCTGCAAAAAGAAGAGAAAAATGAATCCAAAGCAAACAGAAGGACAGAAATAATAAAGATTGGAGCAGGAATTAATGAAATAGAGAAAAGAAAAACAAGTAGAGAAAACCAACATAAACAAAAGGTGCCTCTTTGAAAAGATCAACAAAATTGACAAACCTTTAGCTAGATTGACCAAGGAGAAAAAAGAGAAAACTCAAATTACCAAAATCAGGCATGATGAAGGGGGCATTACTATTGACTATACAGAAAGAAAAGATTATAAGGGAATACTATGAACAAACATATGTCAACAAGTTGGATGGAATAGACAAATTACTAGAAATATACAAATTAGTAACACTGACTCAAGAAATATAAAATCTGAAAATATTAATAATAAATAGATTGAATTAGTAATTAAAAATACCCCACCAAGAAAAGCCTACATACAGATAGTTTCACTGGTGAGTTCTAACAAACATTTAAAGAAGAATTAATACCAATTCTTTATAAACTGTTCCAAAAATTAGAAAAAAAAGAGAATGCTTCCCAGTGCATCCTGATCCTAAATATCCTGATACCAAAACTGGACAAAGACATCACATGTAAAGAAAACTACAGACCAATACCTCAAAATATAGACACAAAAATCCTCAACAAAATACTAGCAAATTAAATTCAGCAACATATGAAGTGAATTATACAACATGGCCAAGTGGGATTTAACCCAGGAAAGCAAGATTGGTTAAACATGTGAAAAATCCATTAATATAATATACCATATCAACAGAATAAAAGACAAAAAACACATGGTCATCTGAATAGATAGAGAAAAAAATTTTGAAAAAATTCCATACCCCTTCAAAATAAAAACACTCAGTGAACTAGGAGAGTAGGGAACTTCGTCAGCCTGATAAACAGCATATTAAAAACCCACAGTTAACATCATACTTGATAGTGAAAGAATGAATGCTTTTCCCCTAAGATCAAGAAGAATACAAGGATGTCTGTTCTCATCACTTCTATTCAGAATTTTACTGGAGACTGTAGCCAAGGGAATTAGGTGAGAAAAGGAAATAAAATGCATCCATATTTGAAATGAAGAAGAAAAACTATCTCTATTTGCAGATGACATCTCATGTATATAGTAAATCCTAAGAAATCTACTAAAAAATTATTAGAAATAATAAATAAACTCAGTAAGTTTTCAGGATAAATATACAAAAGACAGTTACATTTAATTTCTCTTGCAATAAACAATCAGAAAAAGAAATTAAGAAACCAATTCCATTTATAGTGGCATCAAAAAGAATAAGATGTTTAGGAATAAATTTAATAAAGTGGTGCAAAACTTAAATCTTAATCTACATACTATTATTGAGAGAAATTAAAGAAGACCTAAGTAAATGGAAAGATATTTTGCGTTTGTAGATCAGAAGACTTGATGCTGTTAAAATGGCAGTACTTCCTAGAATGACCTACAGAGTTAATTTGTGTAATCCCCATCCAAATCCCAGCTGGCTTATTTGTAGAATCAGGATGATGATCCTAAAATAACGTGAAAATTCAGGGGTCCCAGAATAGCCAAAATAATCTTAAAAAAGAAGTACAAAGTTGGAGGACTTCCTGATTTCAAGAGTCACTAACAAATCTACAATAATCAAGACATTGTGGTGTTTGCATAGGAAAGATGTAGATCAATGGAGCGGAATTGAGATTCCAGAAATAAACCCTCACATTTACTCTCAATGATTTTCAAAAAGAATGCTAAAACAATTCAACAGACAAAGAGTAATCTATTCAACAAATAATTCTGGAACAACTAGATATCCACAAGCAAAAGAACACCCTACCTCACACAATATTCAAAATTTACCTTGAAATGAATTGAAGACCACAATATAAGAGCTAAAACTATAAAACTCCTAGATAAAAATGTAAGTATAAATCTTGACCTTGGATTTGACAACGGATTTTTAGATATGATGTTAAAAACACAAACACACACGAAAAAGAAAAATTACATGGATTGGATGTCATTAAAATTAAAATGTTTGCGTTTCAAAGGATACCATCAAGAAAGTGGAGAGATAATTCACAGAATGGGAGAAAATATTTACAAATTGTATATCTGTATCTAAAATATATAACAACTTAGTAATTTAGAGACAACCCAATTGTCTATTCTGTTCTATAGATATTTATGTAGAAAAGGTACACAAACAGATATTCATCCAGAAAAGATATACAAATAGCCAATTAGTCCATGGAAGAATGTTCAGAATCATTAGCCATCAGGAAAGTGCAAGTCAAAATTACAATAAGATACCATATCCTATCCACTGAGATGGCTATAATCAAAAGGAGGATGTAGAGAAATTGGATACAGTGTTGTGTGTCCCACCTTACACACTGATGGTGGGAATGTAAAATGATACAGGCATTTTGGAAAGCAGTTATCCAAGTGGTTAAACATAGTGTTACATAATTCAGCAATTCTACTGCTAGATATATACCCAAGAGATATGAAAATGTGTCTACATAAAAATTTGTCCATGAATGTTCATAGCAGTGTACTTGCCAAAAAGTGCAAAAAACTAAAATGTCCATCAACTGATGAATGTATAAATAAAATGTGGTACATCCTTTCAGTGAAATATTATTTGGCAATAAAAAGAAATAAGGTACCAATGCATGTTAAAACATGGATGAACCTTGAAAACATTTTATTACATGAAACTAGCTAGTCAGAAAAGACCGCATATTGGACAATGAGAGTTCTACCACAGGCACACTTAAAATTATTAATATTGCTCAGTAATTTCCTTAATATTCTGAACTTTCAGTTTTAGTTCTGCCTTTTTGCTGCTTTGCTCTTTTTCTCCATGGTAAAATCCTCTCCCACCCTTCTGAAATATTTTACATTCTGAATCATTGTCAAATCTATTCTCTCTTTCCATTCTTATTACCCTTATTCTTGTTCAGGTTCCTATACTTTGTTGAGATTTTGCACCAGCTTCCCAACTTGGCCCCCTGACCTTCTGTCCAATTGCATTCAAGTCTACAGTAACTGTGGGTATTTTCATAAACTTCATATCTACTCTATCAGTCCTCTGCCTCAGCTCTCCAAAAATATATCTGTCACTGTCAGATGAAATTCAAGCTTGTCAACATGGCTTACTGAGAAAGTAAGCCAATCTTTCCTGCTCATCGCTCACCTTGACTCCTTGCTTCTTGCTTTATGTTCTGGCTGCATTGAACTGCAGGAAGTTCTTTGCATGCATCATGCTGCTTGTTGTCTTTACCCTGCATAGATCCTGTTCTTTCTCCTTGGAATGCTCTCCTCATCAAACTTTCAGCCATCTGACTCCACTAAGGCATAGCCTAAGCAGTTCTTCTGACAGTGCTGTGACTGAGCCAGTTTCTCTCTGTGTTACTCTAGCATTGCACTAACCGTGTTTTGTCATAACTATCTTCTCATGTGTTGCAGGATTTTTTTTTAAAAAAGCAAAGATTGTGTCTCACTCATTACTGTATAACACGTTGCCTGGTGCACAGGAGATATGAAGGAAGAGGGGGAGGCAGAGAGGGAGACATTGGCCTTGAGAGAAGCCTTCCACCTTCCACCCCCTTCACTTGGCTTCAGGCAAGCTAAAGACCAACTCAGGTAGGACAGATAGCTAGCCAAAGCCCTCCCAAAGAAACTCCAGAATGAGCATTTCCTTACTCTTTCCAGAATTTTACCACCATGACAATCCATTTCTGACTGTTGTTCAATTCATGTTTCACCAATATTATATCCTCATGTTTGTTCCTTCTGTTCTGGGTTAATTAAGTCTGTGGATCACCCAATGTCTTCTACACTGTAGTCCTTCATAAGACATAATGTTTTCGGACTTAAACATTGGTATCTGCAGTTGAGGGATGCAAGTACGTGGAACTTCATTTGGCAGAGCACAGTCCATATGTATGAAAAGGACACACATTTTACAGCTAAAACACAGTGTGGTCTAAATGATGGTTCTGTGATTTATAAGCTTTGAGACTGTAGCTAGATTTCTTGATTTCTTTAAAGCTCTTGTTTCTCCTTGTAAAATAGGAATACAGATTTACAAAAGTATTACATGGGATTAAATGAGATGGCTTGTGACATTTAGAGCATCCTACTTAAGAACAATTGTTTCTTGAGCCAGGAGCACTTGAGTTTGGCACTGAGAATACAAGGGTGGTATGTTGGTCTGAGGAAGCTGAACTATGGTTTCAAATAGATCAGCCATGCAATTAGAGAACAACATAGAAGATCATGTCTTGCTCATGTAACAGATTAATGACTATTTATCATATGTCTACTATTTGTGCCAAGTGCGGGCTTAGGCACTACAAATATGGGCTTGGACCAGATAGGCAAGGTCTCACAGTGCTCCTAAAGATGGGCTTCACGGGGCAAAAGGCTGTCTGCGTTTGCAGTCACTCACAGATTAAGGTACATGACCGTCAACAGCAACATCTCCAAGTCATGGATGGGACACCCTCGGAATTATCTGATTGTTGGATCGCTGCCTGGCTGGGCAGAGGTGCCTTATGGGACAGTTAGGTGGCCAAGGTACATGGAAGAAGAGAGGATGCTTCTTTAGAGCACAGAGCTCAGAAATGTGGCCAAGGCTGAAACTATCAATGCAAGATAAGGTTTGGAATGATGTACTTTTTAAACCCTTGCAGGAAACAGACACCACTTTCCCATGAGCTTCCCACTTTAAAGAAGACATGCCTTCCTGAGACCCCACTCCTGCCAAAAAGAGAACCACCCCAAACCCACCAAACAACAGCAATAGCAACAACAAAGACTCCTGAGAACGCCAGGGGCCTTAAATCCTCATGAAGTATGGGTTCCAGCGCATGAGTCCAGTCAGCCCAGGCTGAGGTGCTGACATTGGATTCATTTGCATGACTTAATAGCTTATTTCAGAACCCACTCAAAAGCTCCTTTTTCCATTGAGTTGTGATTATTTTGCTATATTCCCTGTGGATGAAATTCATATAAACTCTGGATTTACTACATGTTCACCTCTGCCTTTCTCTCACTTAAAAGTGTGCTCGTCCTACCCACCTAATGACAAAAACAGGTTCCTAAGCAACTGAGCACCAGGTTGTATGAAAATCCTGTCTAGAATTCTTCCTTTAAAAAATCCACATGATGAAACGTGAATCACCTTAAAGAAAGAGGAAGATGGAGCCGTGACCTTAAGTGAGATGAGGATATAATCCTGACCCTTTTGGATGCAAATGACCTTATGAGCCAATTTAGGATTATGAGAAAAGGGCCAGTGGGTGCTTTTTACCTGTGGAGGGTACTTTGGAGTGGCACCATGAGACTTGGAGACCTGACTGATTTTGAATCTCGGCTCCATTGCCAGCCAGTCAAATCATTTTGAGCAAGGTATTTAACCTCTCTGAGCCTCAGCTTTCTCATCTCTAAAATGGGGATAACAATCCCTATTGTTATCCCATATTGTATATAGCCCTGAAGCCTCAAGTCATTATGAAAAAGGAAAAGATTAATTCTCCCTATAGAATGGACCCTCCGTTGGCATACTAGTTGTTCAACCAAAGGGCTGGTTCCTTCCAGAGTTTAACCATCAGACCACATATTGGTATTTCAATGGCCCAATTCTTTCTCATCTTGACTTTGTCAACTGCCCAACAATCTTAAGCATTTCTGGAGTTCCTGCTACATGCCCATCGCTGTACAATGATCTTGGAAGACAAAAGAAGTTTCAGATACAGAGTGCCAACCATGGAAATGTATTTTCTGGAATATTTTTTCACATAATGCTCTGCGTAATCATAGTGGATGCTTTAAAAAAAAAAACAGTGCAAATTTCAGAATAAATGTATGAAAGGACTCATATATGTTCAGAAAACTTAGTGGACATGCACCCATATATGAATAAGTATATTAAAAAGCAGAATGGAATCATGCATTCCAAGTTATTAATAGCATTTACCCCTGGATGTGAAAAAAGGATTGGTATGAAAGAATCATTTGGGACTTAAATGTTTTAGTCTGTAGCCTTCTGAATGGTTTGAGATTTTTGCAACAAGAATGTAATCATGTATTACTTTGATTTTTTTCAAAAAAATCAATATACTTTTTTGAGAAGTTTTAGGTTTACAGAAAATTTGAGCAAAAAATACAGCGTTTCCATATACTGCATTACCCTCCCCAGGTCCTCTATTATTAATATCCTGTGTTAGTGTTGTGGGTACATTTGTTACAATTGATGAGCCCAATTATGATCCATTATTATTCACTAAAGTCTATAGTTTGTATTAGGTTTCACTGTTGGTGTTATACATTCTGTGGGTTTTGACAAGTGTTTAATGACATGTATCCAACAGTAGAGTATCTCACAGAATAGTTTCACTGCCCTAAAAAGCACCTGTACTCCATCCATTCATCCTTTCTGTTCTCCCACTGAACCCTTGGCAACCACGGTTTTTTTTAACTGTCTCCATCATTTTTCCTTTTCCAATATGTCATATAATTGGAAAATACAGTATAGCATTTTCATATTGGATTCTTTCACTTAGCAATATGATGTTAAATTTCCTCCATGTCTTTTTGGCTTCATAGCTCTTTTCTTCGTTGTCTGAATGTACCACAGTTTATCCACTCACCTGTTAAAGGACATGTTAGTTGTTTCCAAGTTTTGGCAATTATGAATAAAGCTGCTTTAAACATTCGTGTGCAGGTTTTGTATGGACATAAGTTTTCAAATCATTTGGGTAAATATCAGGGACTGTTGAATCCTTTCCTAAGGCTGTATTTGATTTGAAAGAAACTGCCAAACTGCCTTTCAAAGTGGCTGTACCATTTTGCATTCCCACCAGCAATGGATGAGAATTCCTGTTGCTCCACATCCTCCCCAGCATTTGACAGTGTTAGTGTTTTTGATTCTCATCATTCGGATGGATATGTATCCCAATGGTGTAGTGGTATCTCATGTTATTTAAACTTGTAACTCACTAATACCATATGATTTAGAGCATCCTTTGATATGCTTATTTTTGATCTGTTTATCTCCTTTTGTCTGGTGTCTGTCAAGTCTTTGGCCCATTTTTTAGTTGGATTGTTCATTTTCTTATCACTGAGTTTGAATTCTTTGTGTTTGGGATAATAGTTCTTTATCAGATATGCCTTTTGCAAATAGTTTCCCCCAATCTGTGTCTTATCTTCTTGTTCTCTTGACAGTGTCTTTCACAGAGCTGAAGTTTTTAATCTTAATGAAGTTCAGCTTATCAGTTATTTCTTTCATGAATTATGCCTTTGGTGTTATATCTAAAAAGTCATCACCATACCCAAATCATCTGTCTTTTCTCCTATGTTATTTGCTAGGATTTTACATTTTACGTTTAGTACTATGATCCATTTTGAGTTAGATTTTATGAAGGGTGTAAGGTCTGTGTCTGGATTTTTTTTTTTCCATGTGGATGTCTAGTTGTTTCAGCACCATTTGTTGAAAAGACTATTCCTTTATCCATTCAATTGCCTTTGCTCCTTTGTCAAAGATCATTTGATTATATATCTGTGGTTCTATTTCTGGGATCTCTATTCTTTTCTATTGATCTATTTGTCTGTTCTTTTGCCAATACTCTACTGTCTTGGTTACTGTAGCTTTGTAGTGAGTCTTACAGTTTGATAGTGTCAGTCTTCCAACTTTGTTCTCCTTCAACTTTGTGTTGGATATTCTGGCTTTTTTGACTTTCTATATAAACTTTAGAATCACTTTGTTTATGTCCACAAGATAGCGTGTCTAGGTTTTTATTGAGATTGCATTTAATCTGTAGATTAAGTTGAGAACTGACATCTTGATAATATTGGATCTTCTTATCTGTTTACATGGAATCTCTTTTTTTAAGATCTGCTTTGATTTTTTTCATCAGAGTTTTATAGTTTTCTTCATATAGATCTTGGAAATATTTTGTTCAAGTTATACCTAAGTATTGCATTTTTGGGGTTGTTAATCTAAATGGTATTTTGCTTTAAATTTCAAATACTGGTGTTTACAAAAGCAACTGACTTTTGTTTACTAGCCTGATATCCCACAACCCTGCCTTAATCACCTGTTAGTTTCAGGGTAATATTTCTTGCATAGTTTTATTGAAAAAGAAACAAAGAAGATGGAGGAGAAAACTGATCCAGCATACCTATACACATCATAATCATTAAAATGTGATGAAATATTTTAACACCAGGTATGACTTTTGTTAATTTCCCCTAGTGGCTGACAATTGCTTTTGTTTGTATTTGCAAATGTACAGATTTGTGTAATAAATTGATACATACCAACACATCTGGGGTGGATTCATAAGAGGTGTGGTGTGAACAGGTTACAGACCTTCAAACAGGTGACAATACATCTAGATATGTAAGATATTTAATAATACGTATAGATATGTAAGTCAGTTAACATTCAAATGAGCAAAGCATGTGAAAAAGAAGAATCTAGATAGTGACAGTTCCAACAGTTGTGGCTTAGTAACAGGAGATATAAGTGACAAGGCTGTAGTAACGCAGACATATCACAGTACAGAAAGCAGGGCAACGATGAAAGAACCACTCCCCTCTCATCAACTCTCAGTGTGCAACAAGGAGGAAGATTTCATTTGTGCACACTTGTCTGACTCCCAAAGTATGGCTTCTCCATCTCTTTGCCTTGCACATCTTCTCACTTCCTCTCTGGTTGTCTGACTCCACTTGGAACCATACAGAGAAGAGTATTCTGAGAAATGTAGGTCCTGCTGTCTGCTTCACAACGCAGATTGCTCAGAAGGAGTTGATAAGTCAGATTTGATAACAGATCATCCAAGATAGGTATGTTATTTATTTTTATAACAGGGATGCCCTTTGCTTCTCCAAAGTCTTCTGTTTTTTTAAACATGTGTGCAAATGATTTTTTTAAATACAACCTTATCTGACTTCACCTGTAAAATGACTATTGAATTCAATTCTCCTTCTGTAGTCTTGAAGCATTCCCTTTGTATATCTCTTATATTACATAAATATATTTTACTTTGTATGAGAGTTCTGCAAAGTGTCTTTTTCCTCTGTTGGAATATAAGCCTCTTGACAGTAGAGATTCTTTTATGTTTGAAAAGGCCTTGCAACATCTGCTAGTGTAATGCACATAGTAGGTAATAATAAAATGTTTGCTTAATTAATTAATGGATAATACTACTTAAAATACTGTTATGATCAATTTAACTTATTGTATAGTTGAATTGGACCATCACTTTGTTCTGATTGATAACTGAAACTGAAATGAATGTCCCATTTAAATTTCTGATTTATTAGCCCTTTTTACTGCCTTTTTTTTTTTTTTTTTAAGTGTAGTAGCCTGGTGGTTTGCACTAGTCATTAACTTTCAGTTTAGAGTCATGAAACCTTAGTGCAGACTTGGTATGTTCAGCCTGCAGAGTCACGTTTCCTACATCATCATACTTGGTGTGTCTGAAGGTAGTCGAATGGCTCCTCTAATGCTTCTAGAACACTGCAGTGAATGACGAATTACTGGTGTCTAATGTTATATGATTGGTAAATGACTGTTATGTGCTTTATTTCCATCCCTCCAGGAAGGCTAGAGTATTCCCAAATAGCAGATTACCATATGAAAATACCAATATTTACTCTCTGTGGATCCAAGGTAACAATTCAGGAACAGTCATTTGATATAAGACACTCATGATTTTTCTTACAAATTGGTAACTGGTTAGGAAAAATGACTCTCTAAGGCACCCTATTATGATTGGGTTGACCTTCAGGTTCAATAGGGTGGGCTTAGCAAAGAATTTCTGTGCTGTCAGTCCACATTATTATCTGAACAGAATAGGTGTTTGGTTTTATTTTCGTTCCCAACTTGATTTAGGTTATTCTTAAATCTCAGAACAACAATTCTGTTTCCAAAGTGATATTAACATAAAAAATGCAAATAAAACCAAGAAATATCTTCTGGGTTTTTCCTGTGGTGCTGCCTTTTAATTGGCATACCTCTTTTCCTTTGTGTTAAGTGTCACAAAGCCACAGTTTGTCACTTTGGTTTTTGCTTCTTACTCTTGATTTGCACCTCCTTGTTAACGTACATCCCCCCCAGGTCTGTTTCTAGTCATAGCTGCTTATTAATTCTGCTGCTTTGCTTGCTCGCCTCAGATTTCTCCCTCTGTCTCTTTCCAGCCTGCATCCCTTCCAGCCTTAAGCTATTTTCTGCTGTGTTGGTTTTCTACCAGCCTTATTGCAACGATGTTCCTGGACTTTGTTGATCCTCTCTGTGGCCCTGCTCACACTCTCCACCTCGCTTTCTGCTTCATTGCCTCCTTCCCGCAGGTGATCTGCCCTCACCTCTGCTCAGGGGCATCCAGGAGCCCCCACCTGCCCTCTGTCCTTAGAATCCCCTCTATGCTGTGCTGTACAGGGGGAAAGCTACAAGCACTTTAGGCCCCCCTGAGGGCTGCCATGGTGGTTCTTTAATGCCTAAGGGCTGGTGGGCACAGGTGCTTGGACAAGGGAGAATAAGAGAGAAAGAGAAAGAGAGAAAAAGAAAGAAAGAAATAGACATTAAAGAGGAGGGAATGGAGAGAGAATGGTGGGGGGATGCAGGAAAAAGAGGATGGAGAGTACAGGAAGGAGGGAAGGGCTGAAGAGTAGAGAAAGGAACGGTACTCGTTTCTCAGTATCCATGGGGGTTGGCTCTAGGACACTCCGCAGATACCAAAATCCAAGGATGGTCAAGCCTCATAGTTTGGGCACTCACTCTTAGCAAGTTCCACATCTGCAGATTCAACCAGTTGTGTGTTGTAAACGTAGTACTCAATCCAAGGTAGGTTGAATCTGAGGATGTGTAACCTGCAGATTCCCAAGGCCAACTATCAATATAGAGCCAGGAAAGCTATTCCAAGCTCCATGAAAAGGTGCTCTTTGTTTAAGAGCCAGCCTTTTCACGTTGATTTGCTAAACCCCACGCTTCACTTACTTTGTACCATTGTGGTTTTGACTCCATTCTCTCGGCCCCTTTGTTGCCTACCTTGCTCCTCAGCCCACCTCCCAGCCTTCCTGCTTATCACCAGACCATCCTCCCAGCCTCAGCAGTGTGGGCCCTCCTTCTCTCTCACACTGCACTCACGACTATCTCTCAAGATTATCACACTGCACTCACAACCATCTCTCAAGATTATACTCATCCTGTGACATGTGAGACTCTTAGATGCTACAAATTTTGGCCAGAACTCAACCAAAGGACTCTTATACTTTATAGGGGGGTAGATAGGGGAAGTAAAAGTCAAACATTAGAATGATAAGAAAGTTCTGGAGAGTTCAGGGTTGACATCTCCTACTAATATTCAGAGCCATGTTCCTGCAGGCAAGATCCCCTTCCTATTTTATGTAAGTAATGACATTTTGATCTTCTTGATTCTTAATACAATACTGGAAATGGCAGTGAGGGTAATAGAGTCAATCTCATAAAGCAGGGATTCCAAATAGCTTTTGTCATTCATGCCAAATATGATTTGTTGGCAACATATACCTGAGATGCTATACTGAGAAGCATTTGAAGGCTATGTATAGACACAGTGGAAAGAGTTCTGTGATCGAAAAGCAATGTCTGCTATAGTATAAGGTGGTGAGCGTGGTCTGTGTGCCATGCATTTTTTCATCTAGTCTTGAAGTTTTTATAAGAGCATTTGGTATTCTTCTCAGATAGACATTTTATAGATTTAGCTAGTCAGAAAGCAATGGAATCCCTTCAGAAATTTTTGGAATATAATGATCCTTCACCACCACCCTGATTTGTTTTCTTCAACTTTGGCACAGGTAACCTAACTGTAAGAAGGGTACAGATGTTAATAAACAACAGAGATACCTTTGCCCCTATATTAAAAATTACCCAATAACCATTTATCTTCTACTGTTAATGCAAGGCACATAGTTTATTATAACAGTCTAAGAGGTATTTTGTTTGTTTGTTTGTTTGTTTCAGCAGATCCAAGTGTCTTTTGGTAGAATCATCCACTTGGTGTATTTGGAGAAGGTGAGATTTGTTTGGCTTCTGTCACAGATGTACTTGCTGTGGTGACACGTGTGTGCTTCCACGGAATCTCTGGGCCAAAAGGCGATTTAGATGACTCTCAGCTCACATGATTTGGAGAGTGAAGATCAGAGGCTACGTGATTATTCAGGGCTTCACAGTTAGTTCACAACTCATCTTTCTTTTGCATAAAGGATTGACCTCTCTCTTTTATTTGACCTCTTCTCTCTGGAGGCTGTGGAGAGCCCACCCCGGCTAACTGCCAGAGATGGAGCACTAGGTTTGTGTGTGGAGCCATGACTGGCAGGTATCATTTCTGAGCCCCATTCAGTGGCTGAGAGTCATTGGGTAGGGCAGGTGAGGGCTAGGTGAGTCGTGGGGCATCTCATCAAGAGCTTTGAAGCCAGGCAGAACAAGAACCAGGATGGTATCAGGGTGCAATGCAGGAGAAAAGTAACGGAGGGTTGTGTGACTGCCCAGAACAAAGCTGGAGGGTCCCCCGGCCCCACGGCATGTGCGCACATGTGCACAAACACACAAGTAGCTTCCACCGACTGTCGTCTCTGTGATGTGTGGGTGGAACCAGTTTAAAGATTTAGGACAAGAATAATATCCATCTACTGGATAGTGCATTTTATGCAGGCATCTTTGTTCGACACCATCTCCCTGATAGATGGACTCAGTTATTCACAGATGAGGTGGTGATATTCAGACAGGTAAATCTTTAGACCTCGTCTAGGGTGGATCTGAAGATTAGGAGATCCTTGTCTTATTATACATAAAAATGCTTCAGAACTTCCAAAGTACTATAAAAATAACAGGCATTGCTTTGATGCTAAAGAGTAAACAGCCATTTCTTTCCTAATACGCATCGGAGAAGCTCGGACTGAGGGGCCATTCCTTCTTTAATGTCCTTTGGTGTATTTCTGTGATACTTGGCCTGATCTTGGTTTTAACTTAAATGTCTACCTGGGCATGTTTTGTTTAAAGGCAGATTTAGTCATCCTCTTTCTCTTTGAACGACTGGACTTTGTGTTTCACACTGGGCCTTCAGTATTGTGTTCCAGGTGCCTAGCCCAGGGCCTGGCCCCCATAAGTGCTCCATGAATATTTGTTGAGTCCGTGACCCTCAGCAGAATGAGGAGACTGTGCACTGACTGTGCTAAAGAAGCCTCAGAGATCCTAGCAGCTCAAGGAGCAGCTGGGCCCCTTGGCTAGTGCTTTGTGGCATTATCTCAATCCCCACACCAATGTACAAGCAACTGTTATGACTCCTGTTTTGCAGGTGAGGAAATTGAGGCTTGAGAGTACGTGGCCTGAGGTCACACATCTGGGATGTAAATGCTGAGACTGCAGCCAGGGGCTCCATGATGGGAAGCCATCTTCTCTCCATTGTACTATGCTCCTCCCAAGAGAGAAGCGGAGCTCTCCAGACTGGCATGGGGAGAGGCCATTGTGTCCCTGTACAGCCCAAATGACAGGGGAAAGCAAAAGAGAGTTCTTGGTAAATTACCTCTTAACAATAGGTAGCCATCTGAAAGAGCAGCCTTGAGGTATGTTTATTTTATTAGCATTTTTTTGAAGTTTGCCATAGTTATCTGAGCCCTTTCAGGCAGCCACTATGTGGGTCCTTAATAATTTTTCATGTTGATTCTGTGACTGTCCCTAATAGTTCTCTCAGGAAACTGAAATAAGGTCAAGTTGTTCAAATACTTACATAGGACTCTGGAACCTATTGTTGCCATGTTCAAAGTCTCCTAAAACACTCAGAATTTTATTAATGCTGTTATGCCTTATTTTCTGGGGAATTGTGTGGCAACTCTAGCATGGAATTATTTTTCAGGGCAATCTGGTCAGATTCTTTTTGTGTGCGTTTGAATTTGTTCTGTTGTTTTCACTTCTGTATTTATTTATTCCTTAGAATTAAACCCCAATATCTTTAATAGAAACAATGTCAGTAATTGAAGCACTGTATAAATATTTAAATGAATCACAAAATTATTTGGCAGATGCAGGTGAATATATCTAGAAACTTATTATATGACTTACACTTGGCAATTGACATTTCTAACTGTTCTCACCATGCAAATGCACAATAATGGCTTAGTACAAACAAATTACTAGGGGAGTGAAAGTTGAGTGTAGTTTTGACACAAGTAGAAAAAAACTCATATGCATAAGTATAATAAAAATAGTAATGCATTTTATTTACTCATGTGGTGTCTAGCTACAGCTGCATTCCAGCCGCTTTGTAATAAAATTAAAGCAACCGATTAAATACCGATTAGATAGTTAGAGACAGATCAGATTATAGCAACAATTAAAATCAGCGTAGAACAATGTATTCCATCAGTCTGCTCTTCCTCTGCAAACATAGTCTTCGAATATAGTCCTTTATTTTATATATATACGTGCTTTGTGTATGCAGTCAGTGTTGTTCTGGTAGCAAGAACTCTGGGCTTGCTACAAGGAGAGTTGGACGCTTTACCCAGCTTGGCACCTAAGAAATGAGACCTTTGAAGCACACCCAGCCGGGGGTGCAGCATAAACAGGGTGCCTAGGTAGAAGTGAACTGGTGTGCTATATGTGGGGTGGGGTGGTACCTGCCTGAGCTGAGTGGACAGAGTCATGAAAAATGCTTTTCCATAGGAAGCAAAAGATTGAAATCCATGGAAGGCATATGCAATACCAGGATAAAGGTGGTGCTGGTGGGTTTTTTGGATTACCAATGATGGGCATAATAACACTTCCCATACATGGGAAAGGCTTGAGTTTACACACCTAGTGGACAGAACGCTATTTTCTTTTGAGTACTTTTGGAAGCAAGAAGGTGTACTCAATCATGCATCAGTCTTTAAAGTGGCGTAACAGACCATCCATGTGCCCCTTATACAGTTTTGCCATATCTGTGTATGACCTGATATGACATTAATATATATTTAGTATATTCAATATTTTCTTGAATTGACTTACTTTTAAAACATAACTTTGTAAAGGAAACTCTGCCACCATTTTAAATGGAAAACTGTGCCACCTACCATGAAGAGAAGGGAAAGATAACAATACTCAGTGACATTAAATTATCACAGACTTACTCAAGGAAGATGCTGTCACCTGACGATGGCTCTGAACCTGAGGCCCATTCTCCCTTTGTTAATGGGCAGATTCACAAGTGTTAGCTGCTTAAGACAGGTGGCACCACGCTGAGACTTGATCCTTGATGTAATGAAAAGGATTGACCGGGAATTGAAACAGAAATACATTTCTCACCACCTGATTTGGTTATTTAATGCCAGGTCCGTGCGTTGCCTAGAGTCCTCTTCTCTGTGTCCCTGGTGGTGTGTGCCCCACCTGTAGGAACAAGTTGTCCAATGTAACCAGCCCTGGGCTGGTGGTGGGAGAGCAAGGCTCCTGTTGCAGACCTGCAATTCACTAGCTGTAGCATGTCTAGCTTTTACTGTCTGTTGGCCAGCTTATAGGAATATGTCAAAGATGACACAAGGAAATATTTGCTCCAGGCCAGAGCTGCTGGGCAAGTGAGTGTATTTAATTCTGAAGGTCTACACTGGGGAGTCTGTTCCTCTGCGCCTTTCTTCCTCTCCTCTCTTAGGAGCAAACCTGCCTGCCAACGACACAGTTTTGCTGTCTCCTCCTAGAGATAAACTCAAATCTGGCAGGAGGGGCCCATAATTTTTAAGGAGGGGAATAAGGTGAAAGACTCCAACATACTTTACCTACTGCTGCTGTCAGTTAGGACATTCTTCTCTCTCATAGGGCATGGTAAACACCTTCTAAAAGCAGTGTGGGGTAAAATTTCACCAAGAGCAGGAAAAATATTTTGAACCTGTGAAGACTTCCCTAGATGGGTTTGTGACATTCTGGTTTCTGGTACAGAGGTCAAAGAATAGAATTTACCAAATTTTATTAGTTCTTAGATAATATGAATTATAAAATATATCAATAAGGTAATTATTAGAGAATTTCATAATCTCGACATTAAATACACACATCGCTTGAAAAGAACATTTATGAAACATTAAAACATGAAGAAAAATGGTTATTTTAGCACTAAAGAAACCCATTTCTGTTATGATTTTCATACATCATCATCCCATTCTTTTAACGTCTTATCTATGTATGTGTCACCTAAATATTCAGCACTGATCTTTCTGTTTATGTGATTCTCACTGAATTACAAAGCCAAATAAGGATGTACATCATTTAGGATTTATTTTTTCTTTTGTATGACATATATATTTTTTTCATCAGCCCAAAAAATAAATTTGGTGTGTGGCATTGGGATGGAGGATGAGCTTGGGATATTGTTATAGTATCAGGTCCAGTTCCTATTTGGCCCAACTCTTTTTCTTCTTGGAAAACACACACATACACACAGAAACACACACACACATGCACACGCACACACACACACACACACAGGAGGCCAAAGGAAAGCTAAGTCATCCTTTGTTATTAGCTGGGTCTTAGGACCATTGCACATACAAGTACCTTGGAGAGTTGGACTGAACGTTTGGTGTATTCTTTTACCTGCATTAAAGTAGCTTCAGTAGTCTGGATCCAGAGCAGATGCTTTCTCTTCTGTCCTAATTAGGAGTCAAATCTCACCTGAGCAGTGGGAGGGCCATCAGCGGAAAACACCCATAGCACTAGAGGAAACGGAGCCAGAGAGCAAGAGGCTGTGTGCACCTCTGATTGGTATCTTTCAAGCTACTTGTCTCAGGCCTGCTCAGGGTTGGAGGCTGTATTATCCTCAGGGCTGGGAGCCATGGGAAATGAAGACTTTAGAGAGAGAGAGACAGAGAGACACCAAGAGAGAGCTAGAGAGAGAGATTGATTTATCCACTGCATGAGCAGACGAGAGAGATGGACGTTGCACTGTGCACCTCTGAAAGCCCCATCACAAAGAAGCAGAGTACTAAGTGGAATTCCTTTCTCCCTGGAATTGGAGAATTGCTTGCCCTTAATCCTCACTCATCATGAGAAGGTAGGAGATGGAGGCAGGAGAAGGAGAAACCTTGGGTGGAGGCGGATAAGCTGCTTGAATTTTAGACCAGAGGTGCAAAAAAGAATAGGCAGTCTTCTCTATCTTTTCTGTTTTTCTTCTGATGTTCACAGAAGTTTAGGTTTCTGACCTACTAGTCAAGAATAGATATATTTTTCAAACTAATGTTTTTCTATACTAGTGGAATGTGTACAGAAGGATAAACTTGTAGTTAGATTGTAGGTTAGAGTGAGAAGAGAGAATGATTGGACAGGGGAGGAGTAACTTTGTTTGGAAATGTTGAACACATAATGTTTATCAGACACGTGGTTTGGGAAATTGTAATCCTTGCAACCTTTACTCAGTGCCCAGTGAATGTTCAACACCTCCGCTACCTCAATTAAAAATAATCAATCTCCATCATCCTGATGAGTTGCTCTGAAAATAACCACCAATTATCCCAACTTCAGTAGAGAAGACAATATACTTTTAATTGGGGGCAGGCTGGAGAGGAACATAGAGATACTAATAGATATTTGGTAAGAAAGCCTTCTGCATCCTACAAAAGAATTCTACCATTCAGCCGCCCCTGCAGACAATGAACATGAAAGTGCCCTCTTCCAAGGAGACTCACTGAGGAAGTGCCTTCTTACCTCCCTGGGCCCCCATACAAATGAGAAAGATGCCTGCCAACAATCCAAAGTTAGATTAAAGTCCTATAAGAGAGTGGCCAGTTGGCTGAACTTAGGTTACTGCTCGTTCTTTGTCCATATGGAGTGGGACAGCAGAACATCTACCAGAGGTCTCCAGGGATCCTTTCAAATTTTGTAGTGGAATGGCAGGGCACCCAATTTACTATTCTAAAAGACTGCCTACAGTACGGGGAAAATTCCCCAAAAAGGAATCAGGATGCTGTTACAAAAAGGGAATAGGGGCTGAAGAGCCAAAAATTAACAAACAATATTTACTACAGAAATTGGATGAACTTTCATTAGGGACATTATAAAGGAGGATTGTTCATTGGGCAGGAAACTAGGTAGAAAGACTTGGTCCCTCTGATTCTAGTAACACTCATGGGTGAGAAAAATATCATCCCTGAGAAATTAGGGCTTGGGCCTGCTTAAAGATAGCCAGGCAAACTTGGGTAATAAGATCTTCTGCTTTCAAGGATGATATCTAGGAGTGGCTTCCATTTGTACGTTTTTTTCTGGGATAGGGTGACCAAATATATATCATATAAAAAATTCATATGCCCCAAATCTTCGAATTCCTTACCATTTTCTCTCTCATCCTCTCCCATCTCTTGTGAAAGTTTCTAAACTTAGTTCAGGCAACCTCCTCAAAACTCCCCTAGGCAAAAATAGGTGCCCCTTCTTTGTTTCCATAGCACCTTCTGTGCACATCTGTAGCAGAACATAAATAAAAATCATATTATACTGTTTCCCACTGGACCAAGAGCTCCATGATGCAGGAACCTTTTCATTTATTACTGGAGTTTAAACACACAGCATAGGGACAAGGAGATGAACAAATTGAAAGATAAATAAAACAATAGTGACAAGAGGCCTCACATGGTTGGATTCTATACTGAGCCTTCTTGCACTGCCTTCTCGAACATGTCCTAATTCATACACTTCTGGGTCCTAAGCAATGTGATTATTTGATCTCCTGATATCTGTCAGGTGAACCTTTCTCCGAGAAGCTGAAAGCATTTCACTCTATTGATTTATTCTCACCAGGGCTGAGCTGTGAGTGGTTAAGTAGGCATTTGTTTCTATTATGACTATCAATAGTATGATTTCAAATCACTTTTATCCTAGTGGTTTCAAGGGATCACACACTTAATTTATAAAGCCAGCTCCCTGGAACTGAACAGAACCAAACTATATTAAGCTGTATAGCCTAAGCTTTCAATTTATGGATATTACTATTGGGGAAAATCATCTTTCTTGTTTATTGTGTGTGTTATTCTGTGTGTGTGTGTGTTTGAGTGCAGAATCCTTATTAATTAATTAATTAATTGGCTGTGTTGTGTCTTTGTTGCTGTGCGCGGGTTTTCTCTAGTTGTGGTGAGTGGGGACTCCTTTGTTGCTGTGCATGGGCTTCTCATTGTGGTGGCTTCTTTTGTTGCAGAGCACGGGATCTAGGCACAAAGGGTAGTAGTTGTGGCATGGGCTTCAGTACTTGTGGCACATAGGCTCAATAGTTGTGGCTCACAGGCTCTAGAGCACAGGCTCAATAGTTGTGGTGCACAGGCTTAGTTGCTCCGGGGCATGTGGGATCTTCCTAGCCCAGGAATCAAACCTGTGTCCCTTGCATTGGCAGGCGGATTCTGCACCACCAGGAAAATCCCCAGAATCCTTAATTTTGATGTGAACAAAGGTGTATACAAAAGAATAGAAATCCTAAAACAATAACAACAACGAAAACACCTAGAAACTTTTAGCGAAGGGAGAAATCACAAGCAGAGGGGAGTCTGAATGAAGTTGGAAAGCTCTTGTTTCAAATAGACTGTGGATAGATTACTTACCCTCTGATTACTGTTCCTCCTGGTAGATTGTGAAATCTGTGAAATGGGGATGAAGATAACAAGGTAATTCCCAAGGTTGTTGTGAGGGTTAAATGAACTTGGTTCTTGGTTTATCCTCCACCCTGAGTAGATCCAGACCTCCTGGGCAATAGGAAGGGGAGGGAGAGTGAGCAGAGGTCTCTTCCATCCCATGGTTCATCACGTGGGACACCAGGAGCATCCCCCTCTTTGTTTCCTACTCCATGCTGCTCTACAAGGAGGAGAACCCGATGAGTGGAATAGGGCTATATGTACCTGCATAATTTGCTACCTACACTTACTTGGTCAGAGCTGCTAGGAGAAACAACACTCAGAAAAGCAAAATTTTTGAGCATGTCATTTTAACCTGACCCTTTGATACTTAAACCAAATCCTTCCCCTTCAGGATTTAATTATTTGTGGCAAAAATACATCTTAAGCTCCTTTTAGATCATCTCCTAAGATAGGATTGGTCTCTGTGTGTGGCCCCAACTCTAATTACTGTTTTATTTATTAGCATATGATTTTATCTCATTATAATGGTTGGAATCCTGTTTCCAGGACAACCAGAAGTTGACCAAGGTCTTTGTACCTACAGGGTCAGAGTCCTACTACAGTCTTGATTCCTCTCACTTTTGTATTTGCCAACAGTATTCAATTAGTCCCACAATTCTGCCAGCTTTTTTTCTTTGTGTTTTCTCTGCACACAAGGTCAGGTTCACCCATCCAGTTTCTTTAAATACATATACTAAAGTAAATCCTGTTTTTCTAAAAGCTAACCTTGATGGCTTTCTCTTCTACGACCCAATGGCTCCTATTGTGATAAGGACTTCCCACTGAAAATTGTTATAAGTACATGCAAATCACTTGGAACAGTGTTAAGCACCTAGTAGGCGCTTGGTAAATCTGAGCTATTACTCTCAGCAGCGTCATAATTACCCAAATCATCTTATAGTTATTCTGTGGTTAAAACAATACATATTTATCAAGTACGTTAGCATACTGCCTAGCACATTGGCTCCTTGCTGTTCATTCGTATACACCATTTCCTTCTAGGGTACTTTACAATGAGGATGAGCTTTCAGAATGATGTACCAGTGCCAATATTCAGAGGTACTTCAAGATGTATGATCACAGAAAAAATTCCGTTACACTCAGTAAGTCAGAGAAGTAGTGTCATATTTAATGTATTCATTTTAGAGGATGATTATATGTTTTTACAGGTAACTTACGCTCATCATTAAAAATGTAAGCAATTCAGAAAATTATGAAAAAAGAAACACATCATCCTAAATCCTAACTCCCAGAAATATTCACTGTGAACATTTGAAGAGCATCTCGTAATGCACATATACAGATTGGAAGATAGAAAAATAGGTAGTAAGAATTAACCTTGTAAGAATGGGAGTAACTTGGAAGTAACTCCTTTCTTCCAGCTTCCTCTGTCACTACCTTCCAATTTTGTTGCTTACATTATATTTACTCTGATGGGTTTATAGCATCCTCATTCTGTTTTGCAGATGTACTTCTCCCATTTGTTTAGTTCTGGTTCTATTTTTATTTGGATCCACTGCTCATTACTAATCTTTTTACTGTGGTTTGCACATCCCAGGATTATTTATTTTGACTTTTCTCTTGGTTGGATAACTTTCTTCATCAAGATTTTTTTCTAAGAAAGTCTCCTGAGGGTTATATTTTCTTAGGTTTTTCACTTTTGAGAATATTTGCCTACTGTCTTTATACTTGAATAACAACTTAGCTGATATGACATTCTCAGGACACCTTTTCTTTCACTCTGAAGGTTGCAAATTTTGCTACATGATTTTCAGAGATAGCATGTTGCTATGGAAAGTGTGAGGCCAGGCTGATTCTTTTTCCTTATTGGAGTTGACTTGCTTTCTTCTTCTGAGATGCTTGAATAATTCTAGCTTTATCTTGATGTGTAATAGGTTAATTAGGGTATTTTAATGCTAATTGTTCATCTGTGTATTTAGTTCTTTCCCTTCTAAGGAAATGTTTCTCTGTGATAACTCAATTTTTCTTTTTCTGGTCCGCTCTTTCAGGGGGCACCAATATTTTCATTGAGTTCCTTTATCTATCTTCCAAATTAATAATGTGCTTTCTGTTTCCTTTAACAAGTTCCTTGCCTTTTCCTTAAGTATTCATTATAATTATTTTGAATTTCTCTGTCATTCTGTTAATTTGATTTTTAGCTTTGACTTTTTTCTAGTTCTGTTGTTAATTTATTTAATAGATCGTCCGTGGTACAGGATATTTTTCAGTGTGTCCTTAGCTCTGGAATTTCCTTGTACATTCTCAACTTTGAACTCCTGTTGAATATTCTTATTAAGTTCTTTAATATTGACGAACACGCATGGAATATTTGTTTCTGTTCTTGGGTTCTATTTTCTTCCAGCTGAGTTCTTCATCTGCCCTGTGTGTTATATTCCTCTCCTCCCTCACCTGTCTATTCGCTACGTCAAGTAGTATGTCTTGTGTGGTGGTCATGTCTTTTTTTATCCTGCTCACTATTAAGATAGGTGTGTTTATGTTTGTTTGTTTTGCTGTTGTTGTTTTCCTGAACTGTTGCAAGTGGATTATCCTTGATCCCTTTTCAAATTATTTGGGACTAGTTTGTCTTCCCCATTCTGAGCCATAGTGTGAGAACTGGATGCTGTTTTCCACCTATTTTTCTAAAGATTGATTTTCACAGTGTGGTCCTGGGACCAGCAGCATTAGTTAATGAAGGGAATTCTTGGACCCCAACTCACCCTTATTAAGTCAGAAACTCTGGAGATGGGGCCCAATAATCTGTGTTTCCATAAGCTTTGCAAGTGATTCTGGTGCATCTTAAAATTTGAAAGCCACTGCAGTAAACATTGCGGAGACCTGGGACAGGAAAGCTGTGGTGGCACAGAGCGTAGTTCGTTCTTGGGGGGCACCCGCGCTCTGCTCTATCTTCCGAGGTGCTATTAAGTATCCTATACCTGGGCCTATTCCTCAACCAGGATTGTTCCACTCATTTGGGCTTTAACACATTTCCTCACTCGCCACGTTGTGCTGGAAATCAGCAAGCTCTGGGGTTCCTTCTTGCTGTTGGCAGGGCTGCCATGAACTGCCGTGCAGGTTGTCCCTGCAAAAGGACACCCGGTTGAGGGGGTTGAGTGGGGAGTCTTCACTCTGCTCACAAAGAGTGTGCCTTGTGCAGGACTGTATCAGTCCGGAGGAGGAGATGACATTTTCTAATCAATCTGCCCAAAGGGGGTATCTTTTCATACAAGGAACATCTATATTATGTACTGGCAGTCCTGATAAGGTCTTAGAATGACAGGTAGGAGCTTCTGTAATAAAGCTGTATTCCTTGAATTTGTCCAGGTTTGTCTAATCACTCCCCTTCTCTCAGTCTATACCTTTACAAATTTACTGTATTTTTGAGAATTTTTAGAATTCTGTCTACTTGCTTTCCTTAGTGTTGCCTCTGGGTGTATGTAGGGCTGGGGTAGGGAGAGTTAATGAGATTGACTTTACTAGAACTTCATTTTCTTTTCTTAGCTTATAGTTTAAAATTTTCTGTCATCAACTCATAGCACTTTGCTGGTTTTATAGCTGATAGTGAAATTTTAGCCTTTAAAAATGCTTATTATTTCCTTACTATTTTTGTTAGTTTATTATTGGGGGACATGTGATTCTATGTTCCTGCCTTACTCTACTATAAATATACAACATATACATTAAAATATTTTTTTTTACCAACATGAATGAAAACAATTATTTTCTACTTAGCTTTTTATCAGGTAGATCTCCTTGGTTGTTAGCAATTGTATACTTTGTATAACTTAGACAGGAGAAAAAATAAACGACATTTGAGAGGATGCTGGGTAGAATGTGGGACTAAAGAACAAGTTCTGCAGATGAAGAGCTGGAAGCCAGTGCCCTCAGCAGGACAGATTGGTGGATATTGGGAAGTCCCTGGCCAGGAGATTCCCGAGGTCTAAGTCCCTACTGGGCACATGGTGTGACTGGCAGCTCCGCCAGTGCAGCAAGGGGGGGTTTTCCCCTACAGCAGTGGTTGATTTGTCCCCTTGCCACCCACCACCATCTGGAGACATTTAGCAACATCTGGAGACATTTTTGGCTGTCATGACTGGGGAGGTGATGCTCCTGGTGTCTAATGGGTAGAGGGCATAAATATCTACGAGGCAAAGGACAGCACTCCACAATCTAGAATTACCTGATGCAAAATGTCAGTAGTGCTGGGGTGGAGAAATCCTACCCTAAAGGAGGGGAATTTAGATAGGCAGGAGCAAGAGCTGTTTATTGTACTTTTCAGGTGGCACATGACCGTCCACATTAACCCAGGAATGAGTATGTATACTGGTTTCATTCAGACTTTGAGTATTGCATTCTGTATTTTTTTTTTAAACTTGTCTATTTTTTAACTAAGGGATTAAACCTCTTACTTCCTTGGAAGTACAGTCATCGTAGGATTGCTTACCCTTGCACCGACACCCAGAAGTCAATTTTAATTCACTAAAGGAAGTCATGTTAATCCTTCTCTTAATGTTTAAGTTTGTTTGTAAGTCTAATGAAGTTTTTGAAATTAGATTTCTACGTAGTGGTCACCCTAGAGATTATTGAAAACATTGATTTGGTAATAATTAAAAGTTTTAGCTCTTTACTCAAAGAATCTTATCTTTGAGCTGTATATGTAGAAAACGTTCCCCTTCTTCCCTTCTAGGTTCTTTGGTTGGTCTAATAATTAAATTGACACAAGACAGATTGACAGAAAAAAAAAACAAATTTTCTACATACAGGAGCCCCAGAGACATGAGACCCAAAGGCAGACAACTGAGACTTATATGCCATTCTGAGCTAAGGAGAAGCGGGTAGGGATCTGGGAATTCAAAGGGGAGGAAGACGAATCACAGGGAGATGAGAAGAGCAGATGTTTGGTAAACAAATGCTTGCCGTGCCACGCAGAGCTATCTTTGTGATATAAAAAGTTATCTTTGATAGCTCTCTTCCTGGTACAGGTCCTCTATCTAAATTCTTTTAGGCAGTTAAGGGGAAGGTAAACAGCTCTTTCTGAGTCTGTTGATTGTCTTCAGCTCAAAATCTACATACCGAAGTGGTGTATTGGGGGACGAGGGTGGTGGCTTATTCTGCTCTGCCTCAGAGCCTCACATCCTTTGTGCAAGACTGACAGGGAAGAACTACCTTTTGTTTTCTTAATCAAATAGGTATTTGCAAGTGACCCTGTTGTTTGTCACTGGACAACGGACCATGTAACTGTGGACAAGTCACTTAATCTCTCTATACTGCAGTGTCAACAGCAAAAATGTTTTAAATGGGTGTGGAAGGATAGATGAGCCTCTTTCTGTGCTCACACTCCATGCAGTTATGCAAGGTAAGTTATGCAGACAGGATGAGCCCTCCCTTCTGGAAGGCTGAGGGTAGAGGAGGCTTCTGCTTTGAATAGATCTCTAAGTTTTTGTGAGATACCCCAGTGCCAATCTTTCCATAACATCTCTTTTGCCAATATGCCTGCAGCCAGGTATAATGCAACACTGCACATTAATACATTTTAACAGATTTTAAATGAACTTTCTCTAAGCAGATAGAAGAAAATTAGAACATTCCGAGGGAAATCCCTTGGCAGACAAGCACATCTGTCGGCGATTTGGCAGCCCTGGAACAGTTTCATCAGACTGCCGCAGCAGTTTCTCTCAAAATGCGAACAGTATGTTTGCTAAAGGCACGCACGATCATGTCTGAACCTCACAAACTTCTCTCAATTATGAGGAAATGTCACTGTCAAAACTCTAATGCCTCGAACGATCCCAACCACAAGTTGATAAAAAAAAAAAAAAAAACACCACCAAACCCAGAAGTGTTATCTGAAAAGGCATTTAATACTGTAGAAGTTTCTTTCTGCAATCCGTAATAAAAGCAAAATTTGACAGCGTTTCTCAGTGTTGATAATGTGCAAGGATGTTTATTTTTATTACTTGCTGGCAGTGTGGTGTATCATTATATAAACTTGGTTTTACTTCTAATTAAACATTTAAATTGTACTTGCTTTTCTCCACTCTTGTGACAAGAGGGAAGAATTAGTAACTTTCGTTGCCCAGTGGAGTTATCTATGCTCAAAAACTCAACCAAAATTAATTTCCATTGGTGAGGTTCATTTTTAAATACTATAATGCTAATCATTTGGAGAAAATTAATATTCCCTGTGAACAAATATTTTAACCAAAAGCTGGTAAGTTTATTAATAACCGTGAGTGGAGAGAAAACACAATTTGAAAAATGATCGACATTTTGCTTGATGGTTACCTTTTATGCCAATGATTATTTCTGGGATTTCCAAGCAGAAGAACACGTTTACTCAATTGCTATCCATTAATCTGGAAAATGTCCTCTCTTTTAATTGTTCAAAAAAAACCCCATCTAATTGTTTCTGAATGTTAAGTTTTGGTGGGCTCTACAATATGAAGGCTGGAATTAAATCTCTGCTATGGCAGTTGGCTGGTAGGTAGTTATCACAGTACATCTTTCCAGAGCTTTTTACAAGTTTAAGATGAAACAATGTGATCTAAACATTGTTAGCTCTAATGCTGATTTCTCTGTGAAGCCTTCCTGATACCAATAGCTGTGACCACTCCTTTATTCAGTACCTCTGTTGTATTCTTTCTCTGCCTCTGGCAATCTGGTGGTGGTGGTGTTCCTCTCTCAGACTAGACTGGGCCCCTTGCTCCTTATCTTGGTTGTTTGGTCTCCTTCACATACACATGGTATAGGCTGGGCCATTGGAACTTCAAGATGGAGTCTGGATAAAGCAAAAAGAATGAAGCTTTGAAGCTAAGTTGGTAACATAGGTTTTAAAGAGTGAGCTTTCATTTAAACTTCATTAGAAGAGGAGTCAAGAGTTACCCTTTAATGTGAACACTTGGTAGTCTTAATCCCCTGTCAGTTCCTTGGTGTTGGAGACTGAGGATTTAGGCTTAGGCGTCACTCGGATCCTCTAACCCCGCGTTTGTCATGGAGAAAAAGCTGTATAACTTCTTTGGATGGTGATTGCTTATTTTCTTACAATACTTTTGAGGAGGTAGTGTGGACATGGTTAAAAATGGGTGAGGATTCTTGAGTCTGGAAGATCAGAGTTCAAGTTCTGGTTCTGCTGCTTTCTAGATGCAAGACTTTCAGCAAACTATTGGACATCTATGAGTCTCAGTTTCTTATCTGTAAAATAACAATACTGTTCTTCTATATATGTTATAATGATTAAACATTTAATGCTTGTTAGCTGCCATAAAAATACTTTTATAACAAAAGTTCTCACTATTGTTATTGGAAGTCAGTGAACGTGTTTAGGGCTCTGGGATGCAGCGTTGTGAGAAAAATCTTTCTACTCATCCTTTCTCCCAATACCAGTGTTGTCCAAAGTTGCCTTTGAGTATTTTCTTTGCACTTGCCCCTGTTTCCCCCTCATTACCTTAGTATTCCTTTCCTTTTCCTTCTAAGAGGAATAGACATACAATCATTCTACAGGCTTTCTTGCTCCATGAGTACAGAAAATGAGGTGGGGATGGTGCTGTATAAAATAATTTAAGAAACAGTATGTTTGTACAAAACGGAGAACACCAAAAATACCTGATAAATTTGATCTTCATGTCTTCAAGATAATTTAAAGCACTTAAAAAAAAAAAACCCTGAAATTTCTGAAATCATACAGTAGAAAATTCACAGGGGAATAATACTGACACTTTTTTTCACATTATTAGATTCAGTAGAATTAACCTCTCATCTCTTGATGATAATGATGACAGCCAGCATGCTGGGCGTTGTGCTCGGAGGTGGACACTATTGTCATACTTACTGTGTAAGTGGCCGGACTCCAGAGCCCATACCTGTTACGGGTACGCTTCTATTCTTAGACCTGGTTAAGATTTAGTCTTTACCTACAAGGAGCTAGCAGGTTAAAGGAGACTAGAACACAAGGGTGCAGATCACCTTACTACGAGGCTGCATAGGACCCTGATTCAAACACCACCAACAACGAGGAGGCCTTGATGTTGTCTGTTGCTGGAGAGGCAGAGGAAATGGCACTTTGGCATGGATTTTGGAGACAAGGTCAATTTCCACAGCAGAGGAGACTGAGGGATGGGAAGGAGGACCGGGCAGAATCGCAAAAATACGAAATAACTGAGCTGAAGAAAGGTCCTAAGGGAGAGTGTGGTGCCCGAGAAGTCAAGGTGAGCCAAGAGAGGGTGCAGCCTGTGGGGGCTGCAGGACAGCATGAGATTTGGGCCTGAGACCATCACGGGTGACCCTGGAAAGCGATCGCAGTAGAATGGCGGAGGGAAGAAGCCCACCTTGTATTTGACTGCGGAGACGGTGAAGACTGGATGTTCAAAAGATTCCTTCAGGAATGTTGGTGGTTAAGGAAAGGAGAAGAAGAAGTTGGTAACTTGAGAGTTGAACATAAGTGAGAACACTTTTATTTGTAAGAAAGAGGAGACGTAAGGATTAGGAGAGGAATCAACAGAAAGGGGGAGATGAAAGACAAAATGGAAAGAAGAGAATGTTCTGAGCCATGGAAGAGGAAGTTGGTGCGAAGTGTTTTATTACACTTTTGTGTGGGATTTGAATGCTTAACTAGAGACTTGTATTGCAAAGGAAAATATATTTTGGGCAGAAATGCTTGGGGACCCTCCACATTCTTTTTCTTTAAGATGTGGCTTGCTGAGTTGCCAGAGTTCAGGATAAAGGAAACAGTGTTTGGCATGGTGTCCTCAGCTTAATCCTGAACAGTGTGTTCTCCCTAATAAGGTTTCTCTTTCCTGCGATTCCTCTTCTCCGGACTTACCTCTGTCCTCCCCACTGTCTTGATGCCGCCACTTCTGGCCCCTTTGTTGGTTGCTATTGGTTCTTTGCTTTTTTACTTTTTTCTTAGCTTCCAGATCTTGGCTGCCCAGTTTGGGCTCAAAATTTAATGCAGGTCAATCAACCTGTAAGGATCCCTTTTCTGGCAAGGCCAAGGTCTTGACTTTTCATATCCTGTCCTCACAGTAGCCCCACCGTGCTTAGCATAGTGGATGCACTGTGACTGTTCTCCCGCTGTCCTGGTGACATCTCTGGGGCACAGGAAAGGACACAATAGATGGCAACAAAGCGTACAGGAAGAAGGAGCAGAAATACTGAAAAAAAAAAACATACAGTTGGAAGCATCAGTTTAGAATAGAGGAGGAGCAGTTCATCTCCAGAAAAATAGCCCAAGGCAGGAGGGAAGAGTGAAGATGCTGTCAGATGGAGGGGAGAAAGCTGAGAGAGCACCTAGCACAGAGTCCAGCGGGCTAGAGAGATAGCAGGGAGAACAGGCTATGGAAATAAACAAAGATCAGCCGACTGAGGACAGGCAAAGTCTGTTTAGCCAGAGCTTGTTAATGCAAGGGAGTCTGCCACTATTATTTGCACTTGCCAGAGGCTCAAAGGCAATCATGGGAGTGGAAGCTTTAGAGAGGAAAGAAGTGAACGCTTCAGGTATGCCCTGACTAGAGGCTGTTGACAGGAGGAAGCTGGAGCCAAGCTAGTTAGAAGCGGGACATCTTCTGCAGTTGGTTAGGGGAGCTTATTAGCTTTCTTTGGCTGGTCCTAAGTTGGAGGCCTGGGGCAAAAATTGGAGAAACTAGCCATTATTGATCAAGTACTGACCATTTGGGGCCAATTGCTAGAGAGGGTGTGATTTGGCTTCCTGGACTGGTTGCTGCAGATGGTGGGTCAGGGTTTTTTTGTGTATAGTCTGGCTATCATCCCTTGCGTATTCAGTCTCTCATGGGTGAGAGTTACAGAGCTCATTTTCACCGTGTGCATGTACTGTATTTTGCAGGACATGCTTTGACTTGTGACCTGGCCAGATCTGAATTATCACAGAATTCTGCCATATTCCAGGTGGCAGGATGCCAGTACATGTGTTTCTACAGGCTTTCGTATGTTCCCCTTCAGCAACTAAGGGGGTTGGCTTCTAAACAGAAACTGGAAACTATTTTTATAGATGTTAACTTTTATGGAAACATTAAAAGTTACATTCAAAGTGCTTTTCTTTTGTGTTTACTCAAATATAGTTCTCAGTGCAGCTGTGGCTTTCAGAGCAGCCTAATTACTTTCATATACCATGAACAGTCGATAGAGCATTGGGAAAAGTCATAGCTATAAATTTATATTACTTGAGGGAGAAAATTTGGTCGTAGAAATATTAATGCAGCCTCCCATCTCATATTATAGGAATTAGTTTTATTTGTGAAGTAGAATTTGATTGACTTTCTGACCCACCTAAGAATGTGGCGCTGGGGAGAAGTGTTTTTGCACCTTGGCTGGCTCTGAGTTCTCAATTCTAAAGATGTCAGCTCAAAGGAAGGGCAGTGTGTTCCTAAAAGAGATGTACTTAATATCCCTCTGCACTGTTCATGGGAAAGGTCGAGAGGATGGAGTAACAGAGAGTCAAACACTGTGTCAGACAGTTGCAGATGGCATTCATTTCCAATTAACACAGAACTATTATGTACTCCCAGAGTAATTTTTTAGATTACTAAGCTATTTATTAATTTCATTGGGCAGCAAAAATGGTGTGTTACCAATGCAGAAAACTAGGGGGTGGTGGGTAAAATCCTGGCTGTGAATATTTTTCAGCACTAATTTCAGATCTGTTGTTCTGGTAGAAACTCCAAACACTTTTCTTCAGTGATATGTGTTTCATGTATATATTAATGTGCAAGGAAAAATTATTATGGAGAAGTGTCATGTCAGCTGGGTTAGTGCTTTGCTTATAATATGAATTAAAAATAATACTTTCCTTGGGCTATTTGGTATCATAAGGACAACAAAATGGTCTTCTTTCCCTTTTTATGATCAAAAACAGTCTTGCCTGTGGTCTCAAGGGTGCAAAGTGAGAGAGTAAAACTAAGTGTAACCAACTGTAGATGACTACTAGAAGAACAATTCATGCCCACTTACTGAAAGCTTATCTGTTCCCCAGAACTTAGAGAAAGGCTCTGGTCTTCAGGACACCCTGGTGACGGGCAAGCTGCTCATTGGCCTAGTGTGAACCATCAGTTTAGGGTCAGGCTTTGCTGTTGCTGCAGTTTACTTCTTTCATGCCAAGCACCGTCCCAGGACCTTTGCTATAGCCGTCAGGGCAGTGCTGAATCCCAGGAACATATACAGCGACCACTCTGAGTCCTGCCAATGCTAGGAGTTGGAAGAGGACAAGATTCCCCTCACTGTCTCCACACTCAGGTCACTTTCCTACATGTGATGCCTTTCCTTCTTAAATAATCCAGCTCTACTGCTTCTGTAAGCCTACCTAACTGCTTAGAATAAAGACTATGTTTCCAGCCCTCTTTGCTTCTAAATGTGGCTGGATAACTAAATTCTGGCCAGTGGGAGTGAGCAGAAGTGATATATGCAACAACTAAAACATATCCTTAAAAATTGGAGGTCTGCTCCGCCTCTATCCTGCAGCCTATTCAGTGGGTGGGTTGGCTGGAGTGCCATCTCAGACCACGAGAGTAAGGACCATATCCTAGGGATGGTAGAACAGAAATCTGGAAGCAGCCTGGGTTTTAGATGACTGCAGAGCTAGTGACCAGACCACTTCTGGTCTGCTGGTCCCCACGCTTGTGTGGGCGAATAAAAATATATTTGCTTAAATCACTGTTATTTTGAAATGTGTGTGTGTCCGTATGTCTATATATAGTATTATATAGTTATATCTGATTTCTAACTTATTAGTTGTATATATTTTTTCTTTGTATTTCCTTTCAGCATCTTGATAAATTATTATGTCACAAATACATGGCATATCTATAATATATATGTATACACATAATTATATATGTATATGTATAAAATTATATGTGCATATATATATTTATATGTATAAATTTTTTTTCTAACCTAATTTTTGATAGGATGTGTGGAATTCAAAATATTATAAGAATACATACAGCTTCTAATTTGAAGGTCACTTTGTTAACATAAATCACTTTAACAGTCTTTCATTAAAGGGCAGGTTTGAAATCTGATTTTCCTTTTCTTTTCCCCCTTAAATTCTGAAAAGAACACATTGGAAGCTGTTCCACTGGGTACACAGACCACGTAACCAGAGTGACCGTAGACACCCAAATTGATTCCTCTTAAGTCACTTCAATATGGTGGCAGTAAATGTTCCTGTTCTTCAAGCTCTGCAAACTTTCTTCTCAAAAAGCCACGTAATGTGGGAATCTTGGAAATGTCTGCTTTTAGGTAGAGCTAGGCAGTTCTTCGCCAAACAGCACAAGTTAGTGTTCAAAATTGAATAATTTCTTTATGGCAAGGCACTCTCTCCTACAGTATATTTGAATGAACAAACTAACAAATGAATCTCAGAAGGCTCATTTCATTGTCCTGTTTGCCGTTTTCATCTTGTTTCCTAGCTTAGCATATCGAAGCGCTAACTTTAGTACTCTAAGATGTAGGGAGGGCCAAATCAGCATACCTGGATCTTGAATTGTTTTCTTATAAGGATTAAACTTCATTCCTGGTTATTATGTGTGTGTAAGAATTTGTAGCAAGTGGATTTATACAGCTCAGTGGCTATTTTTCCTTGTTGTCATTCTTTGGGGAGTTTGCTTTGGACCAATTCCTACTTTAGGTCTCTTTACTGTCAAAATAATATAAACACCAGGGACAGAAAATACATCTCAGTCCATCAAGCCTATCTTCTTCCTCTATGACTATCTCTAATTAGATTCTGAAAGTTTTAATTGCCAAGAGGGTGGACCTCAAAACCAGATGTTCATGCTGCAGTTTAATGGGGGTAGGGGCACAGAGAGGGAATTAGGGAGCACATTCTAGAATCTGTAAAATGTCCATTTGATTTTTAAGAGTTGGTGAAAATGTATGATATTGGTATTTATAATAAAAAATATGTTTTAGTTTGAGCATGTGCATGTGTGGTGCTAAACTTTTCTTTTATTCTTATTGGAGGCCTCAGATTGTCAGAAAACTTTTTAGAGATTTGTTTTATGTCATGAGGGCTGCATATATTCTAACCCTGGCTCACAGGATATCAGATGGATAGCATCCCATTGTTGACTTTGATTTGGTTAATGGTGGACTTCTGTGATAGAGCAATATTTCCCTCATTCTGTTTGTTCTTTCTCTTGGCTGAATCCTATTTAGGAATCATTTTAAATGCCTCCTCCTAGAAGCCTTCCCAGATTCCCCCAATGCTTGATTAGGAGGCTTTTTTTCTGTGATCCTGTGCTCAAGTCATTTGTCGACTTGGCTGTATCTTACATCTGGTTGTTCCTAACTCAAGGGCAGGAACTCTGCCTTATTTCCTTGGGGAGCAATGGTGCCACCTCAGTGCCTCGCCCATAGTAAATACTCAGGAAATGTGTTGAATTTAATGTACTTTTCCAGAGGGACTTATTTTACTTATGGGGTAAAATTTTTGGGCATGTGCATAGAAGTTGCAAAATAAATATGAGTTGATTGGATTTCCAGTGCTTAAGTAATTCTCTGTTGCAAAGCAGGCACTTCTGAAAGACTCATTAATGGTTTGGGATATTATTTACAACATTAAAGCAGTTTTCTGAAAGTGCATATATATTACACCCTATTTCCTCCTAAGTGCATGGACTTAGTGAAAGATAAACAATAAATCGATAACATCCTGAGAATTACTGGAAGAAGCAGCACATTGTCTGTTATTCCCTAGAGGTAAAGTATAGAGGTGATGGGTGAGGAGGGCTCTGATTTTCTGTTATGACAATTAGTGACACCATCTGTAGTATGAATTTTTATTAACTTTTGAATCCATGAAGCAGAGTATTGAATCTATGGTAGATTTTGTTTGAACCAAATTCCTTCTGTCCATTAAGGATGTTTGGTCCAAAGCATCCAACGTTGTTCCTCTTCTCTTGCAGACTTGAGCTAGGAAAATTTGTTTATAATCATTTAAAAAGTTTTTAGAGTTTACTTACATTTTAAATGATTAACTAATGAGAAGAAATATTTTAGTTTTGAAATTTATTTCTAAATTTTCAAAGAGAAAATTAAATGAGGACTACTTTCAGCAGTCTTATAGATGTGTAGTTTATTGGTGCATCACTATTTACCTAGGTTTGCAAGTCTAGAAACTGAAATTTGTACATTTACCCAGAGTGGGGAAGGGTCAAGGCCACTGACTTATGCTTACCTAACTCATAAGAAGATGATAAATTAGAATGCCAGTGTGTTCATTCTCCAGGAGAAATATAGCTGCCAAGTTACATTCATGCTATCTGGTCAGCACTTTCTCTAGTAAGAAGTCACAGTGGCAAATTAATTAAAATCAGAAATACATTGTACTGGTGAGGGTGTGGGGGAAACAAGCAGTATTGTATACCATTAATAGAAGTTTAAATTGCTATAACCTCTTTGGAGGGAAAATTTGGCAATATCTCCTATAAAAATGCATGTATCCTTTGCCTTTGCTTTTTTGCTTCTGTAAATTTATCCTCAAGATAAATCTTGACATGTGGGCAAAGATGTGAATAAGAGTGTTCCTTGTAGCATCATTCTGGGAATTGAAGAAATCTCAATATCTATCCAATGTAAACTGGTCAGATGATTTATGGTATATCTATATGACATAAAACTGTGATGCTGTTAAAGAGAATTATATATGTAATATATATGTATATGAAAGGTAGAGAATGGACTCCAAGATATGTAATTAAGGTGAAACTTAAAGACACAAAACTGTCTATGCAATGGGCTTCCTTCCACTGTGTTAACAGAAAAGGATACACACATATGTGTGTTACTCTGCAAAGTGTGTTTCTGAAATGCAGGTGACAAGTGCTTGTGCCTGGAAACCTGGGGTGAGAGGAAGGCTCATTTTTATTTTACTTTAAGTGCTTTCAGTCTATTTGAATGTGTCACCCTACCCTGTGCTTGCATGTTATATGTTTTCTACAAAAAAAAAATAAGTTAAAATGACATGCGAATAGTTTCTTGTTGAAGTTTGTTGAGTTTAAAGTTAGCACCAAGGAAGGTGGTCTCATTGCATAGCCTTAGTTTTGGATGATCTCCTGCTAGAGTCACCTGCTACGCAGATTCCATCCACCCCACAGAGCAGTCTCTCTCAAGAGAACGTTTTCATCACTCTTTCTGGACTTGGCAGACATTGTCCCCCAGTTGTGACAGCATTATATTTATGACCAATTCCTTCTGTAGCTGAACTCTGGTTTCTTGAAGGAAATTTGGGAAATACCTAAGTCCTATAAACAGCACACTTCCAAGTCACTTCTTAGGTTAGGTTGACTTTGGTGTAAATTATAATCGCCAGGGGAGCTTATTCAAATATCGAGTCCTGGGTTTCACTCCAGAGATTCTGACTTAGTCTGGGATGGGGTTAGGAGGCCCCAGTCTCAGGCGCTTCTGATGCAGGTGATCGGTCTGTATGCTCCTCCCTCTCTCCTGTCTGAGAAATTTAGAGAATGGTTTTCTTCAGATCCTGTCCCTAGATTCCAAAGTCATTTGAGTGTGTGCATCCTTTATTGATGACACATATCTTAAAGAAATCAGTAGTAAAGTATTAGCAAGTTCATCCATTCTGTATCAATTGATCTTTAGTAGATGTGGGGAGAAAGGAAATATGAGCAAGCTCCGTTTCCTTAAGGGCTAAGAGAATGGCCTCTCCAAGGTGCCCAACTTGTGGGAGACCCAGATTATTTTATGCACACTCATCTCAGCCTAAATCCTTCTTGGTCGTGTGGATGATGGAAGATAGTAATATGTCTCTGAAAGCAAGGAAGAAAGAACATTTGAATTAAGTTATGGGCAGCTGACCTTTGATTTTAATTGCAACTGCTTTTAGATGGAAATGGAAGGAAAAGAAATGGCAGAAGCAGGATGGCGGGGTGGAATGGGAAAAAAGAGAAAGTCAAGTGAAGTGCATGGACTTTGGAGTTAGGCTGACTTGCCTCCTGATACACAGTCTACCCCTGGCAAGCTGTGTGATAATGGACGTGTTATGAAACTTCTCTGTGTCATGGCTATGAAATAAGGATAAAACTGACCATAATACCATGGTCACAAGATAAAATGAGAGAACATATTAAACAACTTAGCACAGTCCCTGGCATTTATCAGAAGCTCAATAAATAATGGCTAATTGTTTTAAAAAAGGAGCAGGAAATAGAAACAGAGATAATCACAAGGGCTTGTCAGTCCCTTCCTTTAGCTCAGTGGATCCATTAGTCAAGAGATCTGAGTAGCAGTCCCAAATCTGCCACTAGCTAATGTCTTACATGACCTTGATCAAACCATTAAATTCCTTGAGCCTCAGTTTTCCCATTTGTGAAGTAAGAAACTTGAAGTATATGGCTTGTTCATCTCCACTATTGTTTTACCTCTAAACTCTAGGGACAAAACAAAACATTTCTTAAAATTCCTTTCTTTATCCCAATGTGTATCAGGTAATTACTTTTCTTATATAGAGCTTAGATGGAAGGAAGTCTTTTCTCTAAATTGGTGATCATTCCCATGCAGGATGCTTGAATTCCTGTCTCCAGTTGACTCTCCTTAACCACAAGTGATGCTCAGATCTTTTTTTTTTAATTCCTAACTTTGAAGTTTTTTTAATGAATTAGCACACATCTGACTGTTTTGATGAGTAAATGGTAAGTCATGGGAACTACCAGATAGGTTGGGGAAAGGTTACCTTACAGGAATCCTGAGCTCTCACTCTGACCCCCTTTCTTTAGTTCTCTGATAGGGTCTGGAAATGGGTGAGGAAGAACTCAGAAGTCTCTGTTGTATTAATCTCACTGCTGCATGTGTGCTCACATGAGACGGATCTCAGATGATTCTCCCCTCTCTCTATTGCTCATATTTTGGTGCTCATATTTAAATCTCAGTTGTGTCCTATGATCCAACATTCTCCAAAGTATGTTTCATGGGACACTCATTTCTTGAGGTGCTCCATGAGAAGAAAGTTCTTTCGGGTTTTTTTGTTTGTTTGTTTTTACTAAATTTATTTATTTATTTATTGGCTGTGTTGGGTCTTCGTTGCTGCGTGGCTTTCTCTAGTTGCTGTGCTCGGGCTTCTCAGTGCGGTGGCTTCTCTTGTTGTGGAGCATGGGCTGTAGGTGCGCAGGCTTCAGAAGTTGCGCCATGCGGGCTCAGTAGTTGTGGCTTGTGGGCTCTAGAGCACAGGCTCAGTAGTTGTGGTGCACGGACTTAGTTGCTCCATGGCATGTGGGATCTAGTTCCTGGATCAGGGCTCGAACCCATGTCCCCTGCCTTGCCAGGCGGATTCTTAACCACTGCACCACCAGGGACGTCCCTCTTTGGGTTTAAAATGTGTGGAAAATGCTGTACACTATATTGCCCTCCTTGGGGGAAATCTCAGTGCACATTAACATATTAAAGGCTCTGAGAAGTCCTCAAGGAAGGAAAAATGGTTAAACTCAGCATCTCCCAGACTTACTCAAATACAGAACTTTTTTTTTCTTTTTAAATACAAAAGCAACTGTAATCTCTCTCATAATAGTGTTCCACAGAACCCAGGTTGGGAAATATTTTCATAGACTACGAATGGGCTCTAGACAATTGATTCAGCTCTATTACTTGTGAGTCAATCAAAGAAGTAGAAAAAAATAGGTTAATGGAAGATTTGTCTTGAAAAGCATCTGGAGTTAGAATTTCTGTATGCAAGTGGTAACTTTATGTTGAGATGTGCATCTGAGTACGGAGCCTAGTTGAATTTACAGGTGCCCTCTGTTGACTCACAGAGTGCTGGTGGATCTTTCTTGCCTTCACTGCAAGACTTTGTGAGTCTCTGAATTCCATTTAAATATTTTGTTGCAGAATGTGTAACTAGCTATGGATCTGAATGAAAAATAACAGCATGTGAGTCCATAAATAAGTAATTAAAATTGTGTATGAATAACCCTAGGGTGAATACCACCATGGCCATATAATGTAAAGAGTTTCAGTAGAGCTCCAACGAAATACATCTGTGTCTAGCTACAAAAATTGCTTTCTGAAGATTGGAGAGGTAGATTTATTAGAGTATACACGTTTCTGATTATGCATGGATATGTTGTTGTGAAGTTTCAGAAACATTCGCGTGCTGGGTATTCTTTTCTAACGCTTAGAGAGAAATTTGTTTTAGAATTAGGTACAGACTGCTCACCTTCAGCCTACTCTTATATGAACTGTTCTCATATTTACTGACAAATAGGGACAGGATCCCCCTTTAGATATTCCAGCTCAACTAGTAACTGTAAATGTTCTTTTTATTTTCTAATCTTACAAAGCTAAAGGGAAAGGGCTGTACTAAAATGGTTTTGTTGATGCCTGATGTGATGCAAAACTAAGACGAAGGTAGAAAATAGAGAAAAAATAAATTCAAAATGATTTGTTTAGATTAGGTTTATGGGCTCATGTAGTTTAGTGGAGTGAGACCAAGAATGAAGAATAATCAGAGAGCCTCTTGCCTAAAAACAAACACATATAGTCCAGGAACGTTAGGGCATTGCTAGTTATTACACGGAAAGGATCGTCATTCAGCAATAGCAGAAATAAAGAGGGAAATGGGCTGGAGCTGTGTGGACAATTAGCTAGCATTACACGGAAGTGGAGGTGGCACATTTTGGATCACGGTTTTACAATGGAGTGCGGTCCTCTGTCATTTCTTTCCCGTTTTCCATGTTAGATGAACACATATAATTAGAGGAGACAATAGGTTCTGATAAATCTTTTTTTTTTTTTTACAATAAACTGCATATATTTAGAGTCTACAATTTGGTATCCCAATCTCCTGATTCATTCCCCCCAACCTTCCCAGCTTTCCCCACTTGGTGTCCATATGTTTGTTCTCTACATCTGGGTCTCTATTTCAGCCTTGCAAACCGGTTGATTTGTACCATTTTTCTATATTCTGCATATATGTGTTAATATGAGGTTCTGATAAATCTTTAATCCTAGGCAACATGTTTGAATTCCTTAGTCCCCAGTTGACCATGTTTAATACAAAATGAGAATGGGATTCCAAAGGGAGCAGTGACTTAAGGATGATACAAAGCAGTGCTTGATACTGTATCCACTTGTTTATGGCTTGGGGCGATACTACCTACCTTCATCTGGACTCACTGATATTGCCTCTCTAGTTCATGAGTGAGTGTGTGTGTATAAAACAGATCTAAGAAGGAGCTTCTTTGTTGGAAGGAGGTAGTGGGCAGTAGTGTGCTGATAAATGCTTAACAACTGGCTCTCAGAGGGACAAAATCTTGATATGCAGCATTGGAGGATTTTGGGATTTCCGTGGGGTAAATGCTCCCGCCATGGCCAATTTCAATTTATCAACCTGACATCAACTGGCTCACTAAATCCTGAAAATGTAACAAGCAATTCTCATTAGCCAGTGGGAGCCAGCTCCAGCACACCCCTGCGAGATTTCTTAACTCCAGGCCACTTTGTAGGGCTGTTTCTGCAGATACCCGTAAGGTCCTTGAAGGCTCTGGAAAATGCCTTTTGAAAACATCTGGCCTTTATGATCTTTAATATCCCTTTCAGAGCCCAGGTTCTAGAATCCTTTCTCAAGAAAAGTTTAAGGATGTATTACATTGTAAACATGTGTGATGAAATGTTTTAAAATATCAGTTTATACTGATAATACTTGTTTTTTCAGATACTGTTTGTTGTTTCTAATAGTTCCTAGAGAGCTGGCGATTTAATTTGGATGCTTTTAGAGAATATGTATAAAATATTAAAAAGTGGTTTTAGGGAACACAGGTGATACTGACACACTTATACCTGTGGATACTTCTGCTTTGTGAGCCTGGAGCCATTGCCAGATGAATCTTTGAACATGACAAAACTTTGCATTATGGCAAATGCTTTTAACATAGGACACCTTGTCATGTAGGACAGAGGCTGGCAAATGTCTCTCCATCAGTCGAATCTAGTCTGCTGCCTGTTTCTGGATAGCTCATGAGCTAAGGATGGTTTTTACATTTTGAATGGTTAAAAAAAATAAAAAGAAGAATAATAATTTGTGACACATGAAAATGATAGTTTCAGTGACCATAAATAAAGTTCTATTGGAACACAGCCTTATCCTTTTGTTCATGTCATCTGTATTATCATATCATCTCTGGCTGCTTTCATGCTAGACCAGTAGAGTTGAGTAGTTGCAAAAGAGAAAATGGGGCTTGCAGAGCCTGAAATATTTGCTATCTGGCCCTTTGTACAAAATGTTTGCCAACCCCTGATCTAGGGGATGAGTCTCTGAGGAAGTGTGACGAGCTAGTTCAAGGTTCTGTGTGGTGACTGAAGACATAGCAATAGGGAAGCCAGATTCATCCATAGTGAGGTTGAGAGGATTTGCAAAAGGAAATGGAGAGAACCACAAACATCTCAAAATATGAAAAATAGTAAGGAGGATAAGGAATTTCTTACTTTGTCCAAATCACCTCCTTTCAGGGTTTTTTTTTTTTTTAAATAACCTAAGATGAAGAAAGTTTTCTTCTCATGCTGTCATGCTGATGTGTTCTGATGTAGATGGTCTTCTCCTGCACAGGGACCCTGATCTTTCTACTCAGTAAAGGAGTGTCACTGGCAGTTCCAAGGGCTGGCTTTGGAAGGCAGCTGTGCCCACCACTGTATCACCTATACCACTTACAAGGGCTGGCTTTGGAGTCAGACAGCTGGGGGTCATGTCCTAGCTCAGCCCCTTATTTGATGCATGGTCATGGACACTTTTCTTTTAACAGTTCTCATCTTCAGTTTTCTCTCCTATAAAATATTGAATTATTCTGAGTATCAAGTAAAATATTTAAATTGCTTAGCACAGAATCTGATGCATAGTTAAATATAAAATAAATGTTACTTTTTGTTTGTACACTCTTGTTATTATGTTATTGTTATTATATGTTTTATACCTCAGGGCCTCCCATACATGTGCATATTTATGTTTTGGGTTAAGCTTGTATCCTTTTAGTTTTAGCAGACAGAAATAAATATTTAACTTGGCAGTATCTTGACATATAACACAGATTCTTTTCACGCCAAACACTCCATCTTCTGCAAATTGTCTCAAAATGAAACTCATGCAAGTGTTACAGTTTCTGTCAATATTTAAAACTTTGGTTTGGCGAGAAGGTTAAGTGTCCCCATTCATTTCTTCCCAAGAGGAGACTGCCCTCCAGTGGAAACAATTCTGGTAAGGGGAGAAAATCATTTTGGTAGTGAGGACTATGCAACAAAAGTTCTATAAAATTCTTTTCTGTTACAATATATCTGTTTATGAAATTTAAGCATACCTGCAGAAGAGAAAACTCTCCCACTGTCCTAGTACCTCCACCGTTGGCTCTGATCTGATGATGGCATTCACCAATTAGGCTTTCAATTCTTTAACATTCATCCCCAGCGGGCTCTGCGCCCCCCCCCCCCCCCAAATGGTACAGCCATAGCTTTAATCAAGTAATCCTCAACCTGGGTTTCACAATAGAAAACTAAGATGCTTTAAAATATCCTGATGCCTAGGTTGCACCTCAATTCAGTTGAATCAGAATCTTTGAGGGTGGGATCTAGGCATCAGTATTTTATTTTTAAAGTCCCCTCCACACACTGCACACAAAGTTCAGCCTGCAGCCAAGGTTGATAGTTACTGCTTCAAACATTTTGGTTTTTAAACAAACTTGTTTTTAAACACAGTAAAACAGAAATCCTGCTCTCATGTTACTGTGGTGTTTGTTCTTCTTAAGCATGCATAAGTGCAGCATCTGTTGTCACCTGCTTGTGTTGGAGTTTCATCTCCAGGGAAATTTACTGATACAATCTTTTTTCATTAGCTTGTTAATAAAGAAGGATCTTTTAGGTAGTAAAAGAGGATGATAAAAAAGGAATCTTTGCTATTTCTCCAACTGTAAATCCCACCAGTGGTTTCTGTTTGGGAGCAGTCATTATTTAGACTTTGATAACCTCATGGCTAAACTGTACAGAGACATTTGGGCTCACCTGTCAAAAATGCATTGACATAGCATGAACTTATAAAAGAGTATTTTCTATGTATTCACTGCTGGTCATGTGCTTTTCTTTAGCCTGGTGATTACACACGCTGCTCAATTTTCTTCTCATTAACGTGGTTTCTTGTGTTTAGTTCATTATAGATATTTTATTGATCTAATCTTTTACTTAAATAAGAATTAGTATAGTTGTGTCTGAGTTTGAGGCTATTGAAGGAAGGTTAATTAATTTTGTTATCTGTAAAATAAAAATAATGATATTACCTACCACCTAGGGCTGTTAAGAAAAGGGAAGAGATAATGTGTGAGAAATATCCTAGTGGCTGGCACAAGTAGGCATACCAATGTTGTTATGAGATTGAGGCGAAGTATAATAGAGGTCAAGAACCAGACTACTGTCGTTAGTCTCCCTGGGTTTAAATCTAGTCTAGATTACTTGTCAGCTCTGTGATGTTAGGCAAATTAGTTACCCTCCTTAAGTCTTCATTTCCTTACCTGGAAATTTTTAGTCCTCTTTTTTTTTTGGAGGGGGGTAAGGTAGTTGAAAATTAAATCAATCAAGTGAAATCGTGAATTAATGTGCTTATCACTATTCCTGGCATTTGGTAAGCACCTTTTCATATATAACATAGGAAAAAAGTGTGTGCACGTGTGTGTGTGCGTGTGCACGTGTGTGTGTGCATGTGCACATGCAAGAGAGAAAGAGAGAGAGAGAGAAAGTTAGTGTATGTACTCAATCAGAGCTGGAAGAGACCTCCCCTTGCTTCTTGTGGTCCCTGAACCAGCAGTATCAGCGTCACCTGGGATCCTGTTAGAGATCTGTAATTTCACCACCCCAGACCTACTGAATCAGAATCTGCATTTTAAAAAGATCCCTGGTGATTTGTGTACAGGTCAGAGTAGCGCTGCTATAGTCAATGAATGGCAAATACAAGGCAAAATTGCCACCACTCCCTTGCAGAACAGCCTTGGCAGGCATCAGTCATCAAGCATGGCACTCCATCCCTCAGCATCCTGCCTAACCACCCCAGACAACTTCAACTAGTTGATAGGAATTGTCATTCAAGATGCAGCCTATAAGAGAAGAAACTTATTGCATGGAAACAGTGACTTTCCTGAGCTAGAAAGGCAGTGAATTGCCAAAACAATACTCAAATTCAGGGCTCGTAAACCTCAGGCTGGTAATACTGTACATTACTTTACACTGCCTCCGTGATATCATTCAGCAACACACAGCTATGTATAGCTGGCTTTTGCAACAACTGGCAGGTCAAAAAGGGTAATTTATATTAACCAGAAGAATAAAATAGGATTCAGTGGTACCATGGAGGTTGAAAAGAAGTAGGTTAAAATCAGATAACAGTGTTACTGTGTTTAAAACTCAAGCCTAATGATAATCCCTGCTGTGATAATCTAGGCATGGTGAATTAAAAAGAAAATCTGTGATGATCAGTTAATTCCACTGATTTCCAAAATTCCTTTCTTTTTAAACTTTTTTCTCTCACTTAAGCATCTTCTTTTTAACAAAGGCTTGTAGTACTTGAAGGTGGAGTCACTGAAGTGACCAAGGAAACCATTAGACAGCATTTTGCAAAACTAACATTGATCAGGGTACAGACTGAGGACATCTGTACACTGCCTTTGCCTCTTACAATTGTTTTTGCTTGAAATTTTAAATCTTAGGCTGGAATGAGCCTTGAGATAGCATACGATCCAGCCTCTGTCTCCTGGGAAGGAAGGAAGAATTTTGTTCATCACCCATGAGAGATATGGTCTGCCTAGAGCAGAAATGAAAACACCATCCTCATACCTCTGAAATTTATCTTAAGCATCACGTCTGCTGTTGCACTGAGGCTGCTAAACATTTTCTGACTCATTACTCAGATGACTCATGCTCCATTTAGTGTGGTGGGAATACATGGAGAAGTGGCCAGATCCAACCGAGTGAGTAAGCAACTGGCCAGAGTTCCTTGCATTTTGTTACCTGGGCCGTTAATTTGCTAGAAATCTCAAGATGTTAATGTTCCTCTGAAGTGTCTGGCTGGCGTGGAGAGGCATCTTTTTCTATTCTGGAGAGTATACCAAAATTTCTCCTTCTCAAAATGAAACAAGGGATTCCCAATTTTCCCATTTAAGGTTTATCCCAAGCTGTAATAATAGTTTAGGTAATGTAAGAAAGACTATCAATTAAAAAAAGCTACATATTAATATCTGTGTGTGTGTATGTGTGTGTGTGTAATGCTATATCTATATCTATATATGTATTTGCATATATATGCATACAGTATATTTTTGTGTGTACTTATGTATACGTGCATATGTGTGTATATCTGTGTGTATATGTATATATGTATGTTGTCTTACTTTAACCAAACTATAGGCATTGGATTCAAAATTTCCAGGAAGCAACAGTTCTTTCCCCAGTGCATTAACTCAGTCAGTATACACATCATTTTTATGATTTGGAAGTTTTCCATGCACAAGTATGACTCTCTGCCACAAGAGATAGGTGAAAGGATAATTGCAGATGCATGAAATCCAGAACCAAGGATCTATGACAGTGTCTCTTGAAATAACATTAAAGGTCAGATCATAAAACTACTTTCCTTTTTTGAGTATTTTATTTCTTTGCTTGGAATTAATTTCATGTCCAAAGGCATGGTATATGAAAGAAGACATCTAGGAAATGTTTTCTAGGAATTAGTTCTCCTCAATAGTCAAAAAGGAAATTTGGAAATATGTCTGATAAATAGATATACTCACATTTGTATAAATTCTTTGTGACTCTCTTTAGTGATGATGGAGTAAGACTCCCTCATTAAAATTTTCATTTATTTTAGAATATTAACATAAGGATCAACAAGACCCATTTTCACCTTGGAGTCAACTACTTCGTGTATGTTTTATTGAAGTATAATTGATTTACAATGTTGTATTAGTTTCAGGTGTACAAAAAAGTGATTCATATATATGTTCTTTTCCAGATTCTTTTTCATTATAGGTTATTACAAGATATTGAATGTAGTTCCCTGTGCTATATAGTAGGTCCTTGTTTATCTTTTTTGTATATAGTTCAACTACTTTGTTTTCTATTAACTTTTCGACTAGTGTTCTTTTAAATTATTCTTAAAATGTCTGCCACACGAAAAGAATGTGTTCTGCTAATTAAACTGGCTAATTTCCAGCAAATGAAATTATACAGGTAATTTATAAGGATAGGATCTTTTCCTCCTCCATTTTAAACTATAAGAATGGGCAGATAATGTAACTATTTATATACTAGATAAGTAATTGGATTGCAATTCTCTGTCCCTCTCTGTGTATTTAAGTGTCTGTTCTCTGTGTTCAGAAACGGATTTTGGAAGATATGTTGGTCTTCTTTCCTCATCTTCCTCCCCTTGGTACCTGATGTTGGGCTGGAGCCATACCAAGGGATTTAAACACACCTGGTCACAAGTCTTTAGGAACGTAAAGTGATCTCTTTTGGCTTTCAAAGAGCTTGCTATGAAATTGGAGTCACCTGGAGTTATCGAAGCAATTGAATTATTGTTCGCTAGTATTAGAAAAGGGAAAGCAGAATACTGAAGTCTGTTTTCATAGCAGCTAATGAGGCATCTGATGATTCAAATGTCACTCTAAAGCTCACCTCATTAAGACAGAGCATCTTCTTTTCATAAATGTCCTGGGGCAGCAGGACAAGTATATATATTCATTTACTTGAAATAAGTAACAAAGCTTTCCAACCAAATTCAATATGAAAGGAAGCTTCTTAGCATTGATATCTTCTGAGTGCGCAAATACATTTCTTAAGAACAGCATGAGAGAGGTGGACTCTGCACCTTTATTCTTACAAAATTCAATTTTTGGATTATTTGAAAGTGGACTCTGCCATCAAATTAAATGTACCATTGACAACATGTTTATTAAGGGATTGATTACCAGCTGCCTTATGTAGTGTCCTTTTATTAAAATACTACTGCAGCTTCCACCTGAATACTCCTAATTTAGATATTTAATGGGCAGTCATAAGGCACTGAATTGTTGCTGTTATTTTTGACCTACAAGAGAGCATGGGACACCTAACTGTAGGGGAATGAATGAAGAGGAGGGAATCTGGGTAGCTTCTGGACATTTGGGTAGCCTATGCACTTGGTTTTTCAAATTGCTGCTGAAATGCAGCTCCGAAATTTGGTATACGAGAGCTTGCTTCCAGAACTGGCTGAGTGTACATTTAAAAGAGCCAAAACCATGAAGTGCTAGGCCTTGTGCTTGCAATAGTGTAAATGCCCAGTAAATATCTGTTGAATAAATGAATGAATCAATGAATTGGGTATTATAATTCAGGATCAATATTCTCCTTTTTATTTCTTTGAAAAATAGCAATGTGTTTTTCCATATTTACATTTATTTAAAGATGGTGATCTCCATGTTGGATATGCACTTATCAGTGGATGAGACCAGTGTGTATACATAAATCTACATATGGATACATAAATCTACATATGGATACAAATGTGTAATTAGACTCACAAGCTGTAGGAAATGGGGAGAAGTATGCAGGTTTTCAAACTTTCCAAACTGCCTAGAAAAATGGATATTAATAGAGTTGGCTCCAGAGAGATGGTTTTTCATCAGTCACCATCTCTGTTACGTGGAAAGCCCTTTTCCCATTACTTTTCTATTTTGAATCTATTCCCCTGCCCTGACTGATTGAACCTTTCTGAAATGTGCCAGGCAGAGAATCTCTCCTCTTGTCTCAGCTTGGAAATAATGTCTTCACATTTTCATGGCCTTTTCTCAAATGGGGACCTTTCGTTTATGTTTCACTCTCAATTGAAATAAATTGATTAACGTCATGGAATTGTGTTTCACCACAGACCTTTTGAAACAAAAAGCTGCTTTTCTGATGTGGTAAGGGAACACATTGTCCCAGATTTCTTTATGCTCCAAGGACTCAGGGGCAAAGGAACTGTTTTATCATTACATGTTATTGAATCCTAAAGAGTGATCAGGTTTCCTTGCATCCCTTTTGCTGTGTTTTTCCCTGGAGCACTCCCAAACACCAGGCCCTTGGCATTTAGCAATCACAGAGCTCTCTCTGGGACCCCTCTTCCAAATCTCTCAGATTTTCCATCTCCTTATCTTTTTGCCCCATGAAAGTTTCTGTACCTTGCCTTCCACTTTTTTTTTTTTAGTTGTCATAATCATATTATTAATTTCCAACAACCATCTTGCCTCTTGTACTCGGATTTCTCCCCTCTCATAGCACCTATGTTAATTAATCTCTGTTTCTTGTTTCACCGGGTCCATTCCCCCCTATTCCCTGCCCTGCATCCCCTGCACTTCCCTGCTGGTTTTCCCAGTGGGAAGCATCAGTACAAGTTTGGAGGATGAGCTGAGAGCAAAGTCAGGATATTTTTTACCCCCTCTCTTTTGCCTCGCAGCCTCATCTCTAGGCGTAGCTGTGTCTGTCTGTCACTGAGCTCCCTCTGGGCAGCTTGGTCTCCAGGGTAGCGCTCACTGACCTTGAGTAACACTATTCCTCCCCTGTCCCTTCAGCATTAGGGGTGGTGATGGCTCCCCCTTTTGCTAGTCTCTTGGGCCCACCATCCATCATTTGTTTTTTTAGCACTGTCCACACCTTTATTCAAGACTCTTCATAGGAACCATCAGGAATGAATTCTGTTTTCTGATGGATAGACAACCTGTTCTCAGTTTATAGATGTGGACTGTTCTTGAGAATTTGAATTTATATTTGTAAATTCCCTTTTGACTCATGACTTCTGTCTCTGATGCCAGTTATTCTCTCTTAATGTTAATTTTTCTTAACTCTTTTATTCTTTCAAATGAAAATCTTGTTTGATTAAAATAAGTATTGGTGAGGGTTTCCTCCACTGCTGTGAGGAGGTTTCTACATCTGATGGGTCTCCCTGCCTTCAGTTCCAGTCCACTGCGCCCTCCTGGACATCATAACCAGCTTAATATTCCTTGCACACCTCTCTCTAATGTCTAAACAAAAAAATTCTAATTTGTATTGAAAGTCTTCAAGCATCTGGATCTCAGCTGACCTTTTTGATTCTCTTATCTCAGCAGACCCTGGACCTAGACGTCCCTTCCCCACAAGCACAACTTTCTCATCTCTCCGTCTATACGTGTGCACATCTGATTTGTACTCATGTTCCTGACTAGCTTGCCATTTTACCTTTGAGCCAAGTCTAGAGACCCCTTCCTCCTTCACTTGTTATTCTGACCTTTATCACTTACCTCCTTGTCTCACATATTTCACTGTATGTCTTGTCTTACCAATTAGAAAGTGAATTCTTTGGAGACTAAGATTTTAAACATTTTGTTTCTCATTCATTTATTCACTATCCACTCCTTCAAACACTCTTGCTATCATCTCTATTCTTGGGGCCATTGAGACGAGACAAGCAGTGTTCCCAGCCTCAAGAAGCTCACAGACAACTGGGGAGATGAGTGCATGAGTAATGGGCGCATGGCGTGAGAAGGGCCACGATAAGACATAGATGAGGCAGGAAGAAGGAGGGAGTCTGGGAAGGTGGGGATGTCTGCCCTCGGCTTTCTTACCCTGGCAGGTGGAGGGAATCACAGAAGATGAGCAAGGGGCACTCTATAAATATTGGTCAACTGATGGAGCTTTGTTTATAACTTAGGTACAGGGGACATCCAAGGCTACACGTTTAAGTAAGGCCTTGCTTCCAAAGTGATCAGTTGGACCATGGTGTAGTCAAAGTATGGACTGTTGTCCCAGATGGACTCTTCGCAGTCCTGAAGTTTCCATTCCCGGGCTGTGATTCTTGAGAGGTTAGGAGAGGAGTATAGAACTCACAGCACTCCATGATGCATCCTTCTCAGCTGTGGCTGGCTGCTTTTCTAAGAGCTTAGCACCTGCCTCAGCTGTGCCCAGTTACCAGATGATGGACAGGAGTACTGTTTGAAGCTAATGTGCCACTGGTCGGTGTCACTCTGATCTGTGCTCAACGTTAGTTGGAAGAGTTAGGGTTTTAAAAAGAAGCTAAAGTAAAAAGAGAAGATGGAGGAGATGCAAGGATGCAGCTGATAATATGTGAGCTAAATTGCAGGCTTATGTGGCTTTGCTGAGGTTGCTTCCCTTGTTGCTCTGCAAGAAAGGGCAGAAAGTGAGAAAGCGGAAGGCAGGGAGAAAGGAGAGGAAGTCTTGAAGAACTCCCAGACTCCTGGCCCTTCCCAGCAGCCACTGGGTTTCATTTTTTAATTAAGAAATAGAACGCCATAGTGGAAAGTACGCAAGGCATCAACGAACACCACCAATGGGAGAATCTTCAGCTTTCTGCCTGGAAGGAGAAAGGTCAAAATCCAGGTGATGAGAGTTGTTCGACCCTGCCCCTCCTCCAGCCTTTAATTGGGGGCAGCTGACCTGCCTTTCCTTTCTCTTTTGGAAAAGCCACAGAGAGAGTGGAGTGTGTGTTGTGTCTCCCGTTTCCGAGAGCTGCTCCGGGTCCTGCAGGTGAGTCCCCGGCTCAGGAAGGGTACACGTAGATTCCTAGGGAACAAGAGTCCATGCTGGAGGCGCGTAGGCGAGGCATGAGTCTTTCAGGCAGAGTTTTGCATTTCTCTGGCCTCTCCTTCCTATTCTCATTGTAGATATTTAGTTTGGGGATCTGAGATGGGGAGAAAAAGTGCAGGAGATGGGACTGGGATATGACTGAGACATTTTCGAGCAGATATTTGCCTTTCTGCAGAAATTCAAATCCACAGTGAGGTTGGGAAGGGACGTCTACGGGGAAGGAGAGTATCTGAGGGAAATGGTCATAATTCCGGTTAGTGCCTCGTGATTGGGGTCCACCCTCTGCAATTGGGTGGGTGACTTAACCTTCCGAAGTCTACACTTTGTGGCACAAAGCCAGGCACTTCTGGGGAAGAGCTTGTTGCTTTGGCCTTGGACAGACATGTGCCGGTCCTGGACCTGCCACTGAGTAGTTTTGGGACTTGGGCCATTCGTTTCACTTCTTTCTGCCTCAGTTTTATCAACCAGAAAGTGGGAATAATGGGAGGTATCTTGCTGAGAGGCTGAAATGAAGTGCTACACATCGAGCAAACTGTTGTTGGTGGTGATTAAATAATCCCCATTTGCTGACTAAACGATCCCGATGTCCGATCCCACTATTGCGCTTTCCTTTTACATCTCCTTGGCCAGCATTAGGCTCTTTTTACACCAGGATGTTTAAGGGACTTTTGACTCGGGTCAAAAGAAATAATGTGGTAAATCTGAACCTCTGTCTCATTTAAAGGCTTCTATCCTTTCTGTCAATGGGCCACATGTTTTGTTTTGTTTTGTATATTCTAGAATTTGAGATGGTAGGAGTTGTGCAAGGGGTAGGAAAAGAAACCACAGGGCACGGGGAGGGCTGGGGGAGGGGGGATGAATTGGGAGATTGGGATTGCCATATATACATTACTAATAAGAAAAAAAATACCAAATTGTACACTTCAAAAAAAAAAGAAAGAAAAAAGAAACCACAGGGCATGGGTTACATGGGGAATACTAATGGACCTCGCAGTTGGCTACCAGTACAGGGTGGGACGGGTGGTCTTTTTGAAAATGTTGGCTGTAGACTTTTAAGCTGTTATGTTGTCAACAATCTGTTTTTTCCCCCAATGTTATTTGTTAATATGCCTAGAGGCTAGGATGTGATGTATCCAGTAAATAGAATAAATATTAATAATGAAATACAGAGAGGATACAGTCCACTGATGCTCAGCTTCGAGTAATTAAAAGGAATTCTCCATGTGCAGAGAGGAATGCCACTTACTACGTTTTTGTACTGCTTTAAAATTGGAAATTTTGCATCTAATTTCTGCCCAAATACTACTAATTGTTACCTTAATGAGTTGGCTGTTGATGGGTTATCTTGAGTGTTGGTTTCAAGTGACCATGATTGAGAATTCAGACTCTAAACCCAGACAGGGACCTGCAAAATCTTTATAATCCAAATTTTCTAATGTGAGTTCAGAAAAAAGTATTAGTCACTTGACACAGTCTGTCCCCAAAGAATTCTGTGCTTGGGGAGTTGATGCAGCTTATAATGTCCTCCTGGAGCCAACATTAAAATAGTTAACCTTCTGCCAAATCGTAAAAGGAAGAAACCTGTATCGCTGGATTATTCAACTCTTCCCCAAATCCCTTTGAACATGGAGCTTTTTCTTCATGTAATTCCTGTTAAATCTTCCAGAACAAACTTGGGGAAACACTATTCTGTTCCAAGCCTTCATTTTGGAAATGAAAAGCAAGAGCCAAAGAGATGATTTGCCCAGGGTTGCTATATGGGGAGGTCCTGGCGTTCTCTGCCCGTGCTCCAAATCAAACATTATTATCTGGTAATTGAGGGAAGATGCTAATGAAAGGCAATTCTTCCTCTCCTGGACTTTACCTAATAGCTTTTGTTAACAGGCTTTCTGATCTTTTCTGCATTTTGGTTTTCAAAAAACTCTTTCCAGAGAGGGTGCTTAATAGTATTGCTCATTGTGTAACCACCTAAGTTCTATTGTAATTATGATTTTATTTCTTTTGAATCCATAAGCTTTCTCTATTCCCTCTAAAGCTCAGTTGCCTTTTATTCCCACCCCCTGAATTTACAGTGGCAGAAATGTCACTGTCTTTTGTCCTTCATCTTGAACATCACCCCAGGGAACTGATCTGAGGACCCGCTTTTTGCTCCCAGAGAATGTGCAAATTCTTCTGTACTGTAAAATTTCCTCAAATTCTCCTCAGAAGCCGAATGACACCTGCATAATCTACTACTGTAAAAGAAAATTAATTGATATTAATTAATCTCTTCCCCCTCGATGACAATTTTTTTCTTGATCTCAGTGTTGGTAATACATTATTCAGTGTTCTTAATGACAGCTTGTGGTTGTGCCATTCATTCACTGGAGTTGTTCAGTACGCTCAGCCACGCTCCTCAGGATGTGCCTTAAAGAGCAAAATTGCAGGTCTTGCTCGCCAGTCTCCTGTGAGCTACAATGGCCACTAAGTGTTGTGAGAACTTTGGAATGAGTGTTCTCTTCATTCCTGGGTTGGCAGTATTTAATGTGAGTTCAGTGTGGTGAATTCAGTCCAACAAACATTCGTCTACTCTGTGTCAAAACATCTGCTCTGTTCTGGAGATTACTTTTTTAATGTATTTGGTATTGTTGCTGCCCATGAAGAGTTCACCTTCTAGTGAGGAAGACCAGCTTCTAAATAACATGATACGGGTTGTTACGTGATGTGTTATGTGGTGTGCAGAGGCGAAGGAACAAAAAGGAGTGAACTCAGTGGGAAAGGCTTTGTGAAGCACTTTGATGGCATCCTGAAGGACATCTCTTAGAAGCTTGGTAATTACTTGATGTGTGATAAGTCGTGGGCTTCCATGCCCTCATGGTCTCTGTCCCACTTCCAAAATTCTTGTTCCCAGTTAGATACTCTCTCAAAATATGCCGTACATAGAAACGCATTACTGTCAAATGTATTGATGTAAAAATTCACCATTTCAGCCCAGATTATAGAAGTTTCAGTGTAACTCTTTAAACAGACCTTCCCATTATCTTCTTCCTCTGTATGATATTCCTAATACCTCCTTAGTGCTTATTATAAGTCAGCCCCTGTACGGAGAAACTCCCATTTCTTGATGTGTTTATTTTCCATGTAATCCTGACAATGATTCCGTGAAACATTACTTCCCAAAGTTGTCTACACATTGGAATTCTCTGGGGAGAGTCACAAACTATTGATGCCTATGTCACAGCCCCAGAGACTGATTTAATTGATCTGGGGGCATAGCCTGGGCTCTGGGATTTTTAAAAGGTCCCCAGGTGGTGACAAATATGGTTTAAAACTGATTGTGCTGATGGTCGTTCAACTCTGTGAATAGATTAAAAACCATTCAGTTGGATACTTTAAATGGGTGAATCGTATGGGCATGTAAATTATATCTCAATACAGCTTTTACACTCAAAAAATCCTAGGTGAATAATTTGGGAAGTACTGCTATAAAGTAAATGGAGAAACTGAGACTTGAAGAAACTTAGTGATGTGCCCAAACCTCATAGCTAGCCAGGGCAGAGTAAGAACCCAGAGAGTCTGACGCTAGAATTTGTTCTTATCAATTACTTCATTCTATTGTCTTCAAACATGAAGATGACTCTGCTGTCCCATGACTCCACAGCATATGCTTGGAGAAGTAGTGATGGATTTGCTCTCATCTATCCACATGCCCTTAATGTGTCATGTTATATAACCAGTGGATCTAATTTGCAAAATCATTGGCTTTAAGACAAGGAATTAGCCCCCTTGGGAATTAAATATTCAGTCACTTTATCCCAGTACTGAAATGAGCTGAGCCAACCCCCTTTGGTGGCCAGGGGGCATCCTCAGAAGCACATTGATAGAGGGACACGCAGGTATCAAAGTTATAAATTCAAAACCGACCGTTCCACATCCTGGAACCTGAAATAGAATTCTATTTAAAAGACACTGCCTGGAATGTTACCTTGCTCTTTGTCAACCCTCTACTGAATTTGGGTATAGAATGCACATTAAAAATAGTTCAACTGTAATGGGAGAAATGTTTGGGTTTTGGCTGTGGACCGGTAATAAGAAGGCAAGCCTGATGGGAAGGCCTGCTTTTTACCAGTCCCACGAAAACACAAAAGGAAATGATGAGTCTCTTCATCATAAATTGTCATAAATGTGTTTTCTGGAAAGAAGGCTGAAGGTGCAAGTCCCCAGAGCGGTGACTATCCCGAGAGGAATGCTTTGTCTCTTCTATGTGAAGATGATCACTGCTGACCTTCTAATGGTGGCTGCTGCTGTACCTGTGTGCTCCCTTTCCCAATAAAGACGGAGTTCAAACAGATGAGCTCAGCTCAGAGCTGAAAGGGAACTCATTAAAATTGGCCTTTCTGGAGGCTTAAAGGTTGAGTTCCAGGGACAAGTTTAGTTCGTTTTGCTTTAGTAGTTAGGTGCCAACTATCTCCTCAAGTGTTGAGAAATGTAGCAACGTGCAATCTATTTCTTACAGCCAAACATCAGCTGGGAGACTAAGTTATCTTAAATATTCAGGATTTACACAACAAAACAAAACTGGCTTTGTCTTGTAGTTGCCTAAAGTATTTGCTTGAATCTGTGTTTGTTTTTAAATTAATATTAATTTCCCTCAGTTTGAAGTCAATGAAATCTGTTGTGCTGATATTTTTCAGGGAAGGAGGAGTGCCTATTCGAATCCAGTGGTGAGGAATAAAGCAGGAACTGGGCATTCTGGCAGTCTCTAGCAAATGAAAAGCATTGTTTATGAATTCTTTGATTATGTATTTGGGATCCGCCCAGCGGATTGTTCCTGATCATCAGCCTGAGTCCCTGTGTGTCCTGTAGGGAGGTGGGGGCTTGGGGAGCTGGGGTGACGTAGCACTCACGGCTACTCTTACCCCATTCGTCTTAACTAGTCCCTCGCATCTCCATCCATCAGTAAGTACATGCAGCTCTTCTTCCAAAACATGCCCAGAATATGACCACGTCTCACTCTCCCACTGCCGCCTCACTAGTTCAAGCCCCTGGCTCACCTCATACGGCCTTTTTCCTGTATGGGCTGCTTCTATCCTTGCCCGGCCATAGCCCAGTCTGCACACAACACTACAGCACTCTTTAAAATCTAAAATCAGGTCATCTTACCCACTCGCCCAAAAACCTCCAAAGCCTACCTGTTTCAATAAGAATAAACTTTAAATGACTCAGCCTGCCACTGCATGTCCACATTAGCCTTATCTTTCTGTCTTCATCCCGGATCACGACCCTCTCTTTCACCAGGCTCCAGCCAGCTTGGCTATCTTTCTGTTTATTTCATTTATGATTCAACTTGGCCCTCATCAGGGTCGTTGCACTTCTTCTTCCCTTTAGTTAGAAGGTCTTGAGGGCCCTCAATAAATAGCAGCCCTTTTCCCAAATTTGTCAAAGAAATTGTAAAACAAACAAAGGAATGGCTGATAGAGACCAGGCGTGGCGGGCATGGCATTAGATCTTAGGCAAGGTGGCTAGCTCAGGAATTCTCAAAGTCTTAATATACATATGAATCACCTAGGGATCAAGTTCAATGCAAATCCTGATCCAGTAGGTCAGGAGTGGAGCTGAGAATTTGCATTCCTAATAAGCTCCCAGGTAATGCTGCCCTTGTGCCTCCCAAGACCACACTTTGAATATTAAGGGGCTGGCTGGCACTGAACCCCCCAATTAGGCCAGCTAACTTACCCTTGTAAATATTCAGTGCCAGCCTCCTCTTAAAACCTGGGAGTGGAGTAAAGCAGGCTACCCTCACTAACACCCTGCCTGGATGGCTGGCTTCTTAACTCATGGATCTCAAGGGAGACTTCTCAGGTGGGTCAGAGGGATCCCACCTGACCATCCAATCTTGATCCGTGATCCCACTGCCCAACCCTCTCAGCTCCATTATCCCATTTTATTATTTTTTCCAGATCTCATGATGATCTGAAGATCTTATTTTCCTTGTTTGTTTTTCTTCTGATTAGAGAAGGGAGCTTACCTTGTCTTGTTCACTGCTGTATCTCCATAATTATAGAAGGCAGGGCTTACTATATATAGTTACTGAATAAAATACTGTGGAGTAGTTAATCTAAGACACATTGATCATAACTTCCATAGCAATGGAGCTATTTCTTTCTTGTTAATTGTCATGTCTCCAACACCTAACACAGGATGTGGCACATGGTAGATGTTGAGTAGGTGAATGAGAACTCAAGTTAAAAATAGGGAAAGCATGTTTTAGAGTAGTAACTAGTGAATCAAGTCAACTGCCAGGTGTTACTTTACCTATGTATAGGATCATCTTCATACTTTCCCAGTCTTTATTTTGATATTAAGAATTGTCCCTCAGTAGTTGGTAACAGGCCTTTTTGGGGGGATGGAAGGTGGGGGGTTCAGAGTGTATTAGCAAGAGGCTGCTGAAGACTGTACCGTTCGATCGGAAGCCATTGTCCACTGACACGTCTGAGCAGAGGCACAAACATTCCTAAGAGAGTGAGCCATCAGTCCTCTATCCCCAACTCTCATTTTTATTTCAATGATACCAGAACCACAAAGTTGAGTCACTGAATTGCCTTTGCAAGTCACAGTGGATAATGGCCTTAACTTTTTTTCATGTCTGTGAGAATTGGGCTCTTCACCTGTCCTCTGCCCAGATGGTGACTACAGATTTTCTCCTTTCAACATTCTTGACAGAGGTTTTTTTTCTCTTCTTTTTCATTTCATCATCATCTGAGGCTAGGAAGAATGACTCAAACATTCTTTGACTAGCTATTACTCTGTCAATAGAGGTTTTGAGAATTCCATTTCTATGACTTGGCTGTAACGAGATTAAACAGAGAAGATGAGGGAGAGGAGGATCGAACTAAAATTTGTTGAGTGTGTCTTATAGTCCAGATGCTTTGGAGGAATAGTTCTGTGGAAAGCTTGGCCTTGAGTATTGGCTTTGTTCTTTGTTTCCAAAATGGGATTGGCTTTTATATAGGTCCTGCTGTGTGTCTTTCTGATTAGTAATTTGAGGTCTAATTTCCTACATATAAGTCAGTGCCTTAGGGCATTCTACTATGTTGGTTTGGTTTGGTTTAAAAGAGTTGGCTCTTATAGGGTATATTAAGTAACTATTAAATTCTACGGATAGGGACTTTGAAAAGTACATTGACTGAATCCGTTATTCAGCTGATGTTTATTGGCTATCCACCATTTGCTAAGCACTGTGCTGGCTGCTATGCATATGGGAATGTTAAATGCAAATCTTTCTAGGAACAGACTTCTCTAATCTCTGGCTCCTTCCTTCCCTTCATCGCTCTCTTACACACACACACACACACACTCACTCTTTCCATTAGGAAAAATAGCATCTTCCCTGCCTGGTGACAGCCTGGCACCTCCTGAGCTGTGGCCTGCGTGCAGGTAGGGAAAAGTTCATCACCTGAAATTGGAAAAGGGGCTCCACGCTGCCCTCTTTCTCTTGGACTTGCCCATAACTGTGAAGGGTGTACTCTCATTCTCCAACTCAGTACATGGCCTGCCTGATTGTTCCCAGTTCTCATTTTCAACCTTGGACTGGGGAGGAAGTCCAATCAGACCAGCCATGTGGACCTGGGGTCTTGGGGTGGGGAAGCAGGAAGACCCATTTGGTTTTTGGCTTGAACTAAGTTATGTGCAGTTGACTTAGAGAATTCAGAGACTACTGGGAACTGCCCAGCCATTCACAAAGCTGTTCTTGCTTCTCTGTGTGGCTTCTGGGTCTGCTTGGAGTGGGGGGTTGATAGATAACCCTGACCTCAGACAGCATTCCCTCCCCCACGAGATTATTGTCTAGTATTTGAGGTGGAAAATTGAATGCATAATTATAGTATGAGTGAGGAGTACTATGTTAAGAGTGTGTCTGAGGTACTGTAAATAAGGCAGAATGGTTGGACAGGCCCTCTCCATGTGTTTCACTAATTGATTAAGACCTCAATCTTCTGCAACAGGTTGCATCTTCGATAGCCAGGATAATGGAAGGAAGTTGGCCCTCAGTATAAGCTACAGTTATTTGTGCACTGTCTTGTTTGTACACTTCCTAACTGCAGTTTCCTCTGTAGAGCATACCATGTTACAGTTTAATGTGGATCTTATTTACTGTGATCGGAAACCTTGGGGAGTCATCATCCTGAAATATCTGTACTTCCCCGGACATAGGGGCCCTGGCCTCTCCCCAGCAGCCTAACGTGCCCAGAAAAGTGAGCCATCAACACAGGAAAGCTCCAGCATTTTAGCAGTAGGCTTAGGCAGTCGAAGGAGAGTTTGGAAAACAAGCAGATTTGTTGTAACAGTGTTTTTAGGTTGGCTTTGTAAAGAAACGTGGTAAGTGCCTGTAGGAGAGATGTGCTTTCTCTCCTGCTGTGGAGCTGAGCTGGGAGGTTAAACAGCCTCCCAGAGAGATGTGTATTTTTCACCCTCTCAATGAGTTAATGGAGAAAGTGAGGTTGATATTAGTGAGCACTTGGCGAGGAAGAGACCTCTTGTGGGGCAGTGTTTGAAGATCAGACCATTATACCGTGCATTGTCCTCTCAAGCCAGAGAAAGCGCATCAGCAACTTGAGTAGAAGCATCAATAAAGACATAATAAAACCTTGTTAAATGAAAACTATCTGGAAGAGTGCATTTAACAAAATTGAAGACAAGAAGGGTAATCTTAGCAGCAGCAGCAACCTGAGAAAATGTCATCGGAGAATTTAGCTGTAACCAGAGTGCTCCACAGCGACTGTGCACTTCACTCCTCGGTGACAGTGACACATCTTTTGTAATCCTTTCTCAGTGCACCCTCAAAGCGGATTCATGTTTTCTTGCTTTGTGCTGAATTTCATAGAAATAAGTGCCCCTAGGGAAATCTTATTTCTCTTCACTTCTTTTTTTCTCATATTAATTCCCTCTACAGTTGAAAATTAATACTACTGTGGATTTACAGAATTTGCTAATTAGTAAGAAGCTTGACATTTACTAATATAAAACTATGAATAAACCTACTAATTTAAAAATTATGTCACCATCAGAATGTTCCCATGGAAGCTGGAAGCCCCGAGAAAAATGCAGTCTTTAGATATTTAGTAACAAGGTGATTAGTCAGAGGATTACCATACAACATGTTATTTCAGTGCTAGAAGTTTATTATTCATGTCTCTAATTCAGAGAGTTGAGATTCTGGGAGATTATATGTGTTACAACATCTTTATCTTGAAATGGATGGAACCATCTCAAGGGCTACCATGAAAGCTTTCCCTGGATCACTAGACTAAAGTCTAAAACTGGCATGAAAAGTTGGTTTTGCATGTCATGCAGCAGTTAAGGCTGATGGGTAATGACTATCTGGAAGGCTCTGTTAGGATGGTCCTGCCGGAGAACGCGTTATAGCTGCCCAGTGATGTCAGTCATGGAGCACGCCACGGCTCGAGTGCCAGGTGTGGGCCCTTCCTGATGTAGACCAAACCAGGCAGCGAGCTTCCCAGGCAACTTTTGTTCTTTTCATTGGGCTTCAGAGCTCCTGAGAATCTGGGTTTAGCAGCTAATATGTTCTTCCTGGATGTTGTGGCGGGAGGAGTAAATAATGCCGTGCTAGCACTCTAAAGAGCATGCTGAGTGAAACTCTGACCTGAGCCGTGAAGAGGCCTCACGTGGCCATGTGTGTACAGGGAAGCAGGTCAGGGAGATCACAAGAGGCTGAGTGGTTCAGAGTTTGTTTCCTGAAAAGAGAAAAGAGCTGGGGCAGGGCTTAGAGGGCACACCTCTCTCTTGTCAGCAGCGGTTCCGCGTGTGGCTTCTGACAGCCTGCACCCTGGCACACAAAGGCAAGGACTGCAAAGACAGGAGTTTGGTTGTGCCAATAAAGCTCTGTCCCAGCAGGGCTCTCGAAGTAGGAATCATCTAAACAAAACCACGTGAAACTGGGATAAAACTTTTCAAGATAATTTTTTTTTAAAGTCCATTTGTTGTTTTCTTTTTTCCCAAAAGCAACAGCCCTTCCTCACATTGGTCATCAAACCAAGGTTCCAATGTATAGGTTACTAATCGCTGGCATTTGAAATGTTATTTTGAAAGCAAGAGCCTTGAAGGCTGTAGATCTCTAGAGATGCTCCTCGGGGAGAACACTCATCGTCATTTTCCGAGGACTCGAAATCCACTCAGCAATACAAATGCACTTCATTCGTGATTGCTTGTCTGCCTTTTGAGTACTGTGTTGCACTGCTCAGCCCAGTTGGCAATGAAAGGTGCCGTCAGTCACCCTTAGCAATGGCACGGGCTGGGAGGAGAGCTGCCCCCACCATGTTTCTCTCATGTCGTGGGTGAACCAAGTGAGTGGGTGTGGTGGAGCCATGCAGAGTCAAGAAGAGCTTGACTATGCCCGTGGCCTGTTCCTTTGGCCCTCAGAGAAATGGTGTTGCCACCCAGTGGGCTCTGAGTAATCTTCCATCTGTGGAAAACGGAGCCTGACTCATTGTTTTTCCATGACTGACTGTAGGCAGCCGCAATTGTGCACTTGAAAATTAATTCCTTTCCTGACAACACATTCTTTTCTGTGTTCTTCCTTTCACCTCCTCACCCACCTGGATGTTGGCATTTGCAATGATCATTTACATGAAAGGAAAGTACAAGTGATGTCACATGGGCAGAAAATCTCTCAGTGTCGCTGGAGGTAGAGAGGAGGCCAATGTTAGATGCCCCAGTACACATCATAGGTGCATCGTTTACTTGCGGTGTGGGCTTGGGCAAGTGACTTCCACTCTCAGTGCTTTGCTCTTCTGTAAAATCAGGATGATGAATACCTGCTTATAAGGTTATTAAGAAGAACAGGTGAGATATTTACATAAAGCATTTAGCATAGTGCCTGGTTTATAGCGAGGACTGCAGCTCATCACCAGTATGATTAACAAATGGCACTTTTTAGTATTACTGCACACGTTTTCTGTCTCTACATGATGGGTATTAGTGCAAGGTGTTCCTCCTGGCTTCATGTACATAAATGCTGACCCCAAGTACTGTTTTCAGAAGTGGCGCCTCTGAGCCTTGTGAAGCGGTGGAAAGAATGGTCTCATCTCTGTGCCACAGTCATTCCTAGACAGTGTGCTGTTCATTGTGGATGTGAGGGAGCGGCTACGCTGGACACAGGCAGAGTGTCACAGCTCGGTGAGGCCACTGCTCCTCACCTCTAATGCTGGCCTCCGTCACCTTTCCTCACAGCCCCCTGGAAGCCCTCATCTTGCCCTGCCCTTCTCTGAGCAGTGCTTGGGTAGCCAATCTGGTTTACTGAGACAAGCTTTGAGGTCTTAGCTAATAGGTGACCTCGATCAAGTCATTTCACGTCTATAGGTTTTTTTTCCTTGATACCTCCTGGTAGACTGTTGGAGTTTCAATGAGCTAACGCAGGCCAAGGGCTAATACAGGCCCTGACGCCCAGAAGGATTCAGGCAATGCTCATTTGTTGTCATTGGTGCAAGGCTCTTGCTGCAACTGAAGGATATGAAGTCTAGGAAGAAATGGATTTCGAGTCAGTCCTATCTTCCTCTGTTAACTACAAAGACATCCTTGTTGTAGTTTCAGAGGGGACCAGCTCATTCTTCAACCTGTATCTTTCTGTCTCCTATGGATCTGGGCCTTTCTTAGGTGCTCAGAAAACTGTATAGATGTCAATATTTATCCTGCACCTCTCATGTCTGAGGCAACATGCTGGACACTGTGGCAGATGTCAAGGAAGGTTTGTATATGGACAAGTCACCCAGATGATTGTAAGAGCCTCATTTTTCTTTCAAGGTCAGGAGGAGATCAAGAGAAGCAGTAAGAAAATGACCAATTAGTCTTCCCTTTTGAGAACTCTCAGCTCCAGTGAGTCCTTATGCAAGTGAAGAGGAGGACAGGGAAGAATGAAACAGTACAGCATTATTAGAAGGGAGGTAATAGCCAGTATGTAAATGAGTACGACCACACAGGAAAGCTGTTTTGAGTCAGTGTGAATCATGAGACCAAAGTGAATGCATAATAGCCACCCTGCAAACTCCAGCTCTCCTGCAGAAGCTTGCCTGTAGATAGAAACATCCCACCTGGCCTGAACAATGGAGCCACGTGATGGGATTCAGGTGTGGGTCTCTGTCTGCATGCTGGTTAGTGTTCGATGATGCTCGCCAGGTAGGCAGTCGGAGCCTCATTACTGTTGTAAGAGTAAGCTAATAATTAAGAGTTCTGAGATGGCAAATGGTGACAAATAGAATGAAAAGGTAATGAGATGGATAGGAATGGAGATCCCCTGACGAGCGCCGATCATGGTGAGAGGATGAGGACATGAAAAAGACACCATTGTCATTCCTAGAGATACGGAGAAATACCTACTTGTCTACGGCATAGGGAAATGGGAAGGCATTTATCAGGCACTGAAAAGTGAAACTACCCTGGATGGAACCCTGGATAAGGCTGTGCTGCAAAATCTGTGCTGGGGGAAGAAGGGTCAAGGCTTGGACTGACTTCAAATTCATGTTTTAATATTTTGTGATAGTAGAATATCCAGAAGTGGGGGTGGGGAGGAGCCCTGCTTCAAGATCCCGTGAGTGAGAATTTCTCTTGATTATCTGCTGCTATAACAGGTTTGACGATGTTGGTTCTAGTAAGGACCTAACATAGAGGCTATAGCTTGACTTCCTGTGATTTCATTTAACCAACATATTCTGAGGATCTGGGAGAAGCCAGTGGATGGATGGTCTGGAGTGGCTTTGGGTTCAAAGCATTGAATTTGGATCTTACCATTGAATGAGCTTCCAATATGCTATTGAACAGGATTGAAGGAAGATTTCCATATAGTTCTGAACTTGTACCTTTACTGGATCATACCACCTGTAGTAGACTGTTAATAGGTTTTATCTGTCATGTAATTATCTTCTGAATAGCACAATTAGAAATTGCTGAATATGGTAGTGCACTTAAAATAGAAGTACGTCCATCTATAAATTGCTAGTGACATGTAGCTATAATTGACTATGTAATTAGCCTTACTATTCCATTTTTAGTGAAAACATGTGAGTGGCATTGCTTCACCAAAAAAAAATCAGGCATTTCACCTTAGTTAAAATGTGGTGAAATCATCTTTCCTCTGTGAAGAGATGGGAATCATTGCCATGTATTCATTTGTGTTGGGAACTTTAATTTGTTCACTGTTAATGTTTAAAATATAACACAATTTTGGTAATTTTGCTTTGGCATTTCATTGTTTTTAATATGCCAGAAGGCTTGAAAAATTGTTTTAAAATGTAAAGGACCCTGGATGTCTCAACCTCTGAGAGGCCTGTGCCCTGATGAAGAGATACTAACATGTGGTTCCAGCTTCTGGAAGATCACAGTTGATAGATTTACCCTACAAGCCTTTGGCACCAGTTCTAAGTTGATGTCCCCACATGTCTATCCATGGAGAGGAACTCTTAAAAATCTTTTATGACTATATAAAGAATATAGTATTAATGGGAATGCAGTATAAAACGATTACTCCAGAAAGATACATGACATTAAGGTGATTTTTTTCACCTGTAATTCTCTCCCTTAGGTATTGTTTTAATATCATAATCTGTAAGTTCCCCTCTGCCATCGCCATTCATATGAAGATGTGGTTTGGGTTATTTCTACTGTTAAGGTGAATCTCGGCTTCCATCAGACTGAGAAGTCATGCCATAATTTGTCCTTCAGTTGAGAAATCTTCCTTTTTATTCAGGCTTCTCTCTTTGCCACCTGAGCTGGTTTATCTACAAGCACAGGCTGTTGACTTTCTACATGGCTCTAGGCCTCAATGCTGGTGTTAAAGATCTTCACCACCTGTGTTTGCTTTGGCAGGATACATTTTTAAAATGACATGTGATTTTAAATGTTATACATTTTTGTACGTATGGTACTGTATTTAATACTCAAGGTGAAAGTTGAAATGTAAAACATATAGGAATCATCCATTTATTCCCTATATCTTTCTCTACTTGATGAAAAGAACTTTAGGAGCAAATTTTTTTTACGGGTGGGCTCTGTTTTGAAGACTATGTCTCCAGTGGATCCGTGGGAGAAGGGGGTTCGCCATATGCAAGGATATTTGAAAAAATTCCCTTGGAATAGCTTCTCCAAGGCATAGTGAGAGTAGAAAGTAGTAAAAGTATGCAGAAAAGATAATAGAAGTAATGCCAAACCCGTTTTCTCAGAGGAAAAGGACTCCTAATTTTCAGATTTCCCATCTGTACATGTACACACAGAAATGATTTTAAAATAGTTAAATACGTGTGCTTGCTACTCTTTGCAAACAGATGACATATTCATGTAGCATGACTATAAAGCTCTATTATAATTATATAAATACAAGGTCATACGTATGATAATTATATAAATACAAGGTTATACATATGATAATTATATAGATATAAGGTTATACATTTCATAAATGTAAGATTTTTTCCTCCTTATGTGTATTTCATTCTCTAATTGGATGAATTAGCTACAAAGTAGATGTCATTATTGAGGGGTGGGTGGTGGCAAGAATGTAACAGGTCCGAAGAGCTCTGGGGCACTTCAGGGAGCAGGTGTAAGTACTTGTTGGGAAATTGGCAATGAATGGGGCAGGAATAAGGCGTTCTTGGCCCTCACTGCACATTAGAATTACATGGAAACTCTGGAAAAAAACAAAACTCAAAAAGACCCTGATGCCCAGGTCTCAGCCAGACAAATTAAATGAAGACATATGGGAGCGGGCTGTTGGTGAGGATGTTGAGAAATTGGAACCTTCACTTATTGATGGTAGTCATGTAAAATGATGGAGTCACTAAGGAAAAGAGTTAAGCCATTGCTTAAAAGTTAAAGCTTCCATAGGACCCAGCAATGCTACTCCTAAGCACATTCCCAAGGGAACTGAAAACATAGATCCACATAAAAACTTGCACCTGAATGTTCATAGGAGAACTATTCATAATAGCCAAAAAGTAGAAACAGCCCAAATGTCTATAAACTGATTAATAGATTTTAAAAAATGTAGAATATACTTAAAATGGAATATTATTCAGTCTTTAAAAGGAATCAACTACTGAAAAATGCTACATGGTTGAACATTGAAAACATTGTGCTAAGTGAAAGAAACCAGGCACAAAAGGGCACATGCTATATGATTCTATTTATATGAAATGTTTGCAATAGGCAGATCCATAGAGACCAAATAGATTAATGTTTTCCAGGGGCTGCAGGGAGGGGTAAGTGTGCGTTAACTGCATGGGGTTTGTTTGGGAGGTGATGAAAATATTCAGAAGTTAGATAGTGGTGATAATTGCACAACTTTGTGAATATACTGAAAACCACTGGATTATACACTTTAAAACGGTAACCTTTATGGTATATGAATTGTATCTCAGTTTTTCAAAATCTTAGGAAAGGATACTTGAGCATGGGGACTTTTTTAAACTCCTGAGATGATTTTAATATACAATAGTCAATACTTTTTTTCTAATTGAAAGGTGAAAACTGAACATACTGTAGCTTAAATCTTCCTCCTCATGAGCTTCTCATCGCTCACTGACTGCAGCACCAACCCGGCATGATCTGGTCCCTGCCTACCTTTCAAATCCAGCTCCTCTTTGTCTTGCCTTCTGTTCTCAGACTCCACTGTCCCACCATCCCTTTCATTCCTCGAGGACCGTTAGCTCATTCTTGCCTGGGCATTGACTGTTTCCTGCACTGGGAACCTTCCGTCCACAGTTACTCATAGTGAGCGCTTCCTCATTCAAGTCCCAGATCAAGTGTTGGTTTCCCTTTCCATTGGCACTAAACCAGCCACTTTCACCCACTCCAAGTCACTACCTATTTTTGTTCCCCAATTATTTTCTTCACAATTAGAAATATTTTTCCTTGCTGACTGGTGTGTGGTCTCTACCACTTACTGTTCCTCCTCATCCTACCCCTAGAATGCTCCGTGAGTGTAGGGGCTGGCATGTTCACCACTAGAATAGTACCTAGAATATGGCAAGTATATAATATTTGTTGAATGCATAAGTGATTAGAGTTTAATGAGCAACCAATTCAAGGAAAGGTTATTTTGGTGTAGACAATCCCTGAAAATCTTGGTTGGAGAAGGGGAAGGAACCAGTGAGAGTAAGGTTAGAGATGCTACACAAGCAGACATTGGAAAACATTAACGTGATGGGGGGAGGGGAGGAGAGTAGCTGATGAAGTGAGATCTTGGAGAACTCGTTGGCATTTTGAAATATCTGTTTGTTTCCTGTTTATAAATAGTGGAGCTTTTTTTTTTGACTTGTTAACAATTGAAAAATTTTCTTTAGTGACACCATGGGTTGATGACTTAATACACTTTACTAAAATTTGGGTTTTTTTCTTTGTATAAAAATATTACAGGTACACTTTTGTTTGCTAGAATTCTGAGACACTTTAAACTGTCTTCTTTCTTTTTGTTCTTGCCATCTTCTTGTGGGATATTGTTAGGCTGTCTCCTGTGGAATTTTGATGTATGCCTGTAAGCTTAGAAAGTTTTATAAATCATCTAAACCCAAATATATGTCTCCAGCTATCTATTTATGTACCTTGATTGTTTTCCAAGTCATCAATAAAATGTTTGAGAGCCTAGCCAGCTGAAAGTGTTAGTTAGATAACAAGTCATTTTTCCTGTTAAGGTTAGTCTTGGGATCCATTAGCCAGTAGCTTTCAAACGTATACACATTTTTGGTTAACATTTGAGTCCCCTGTTTTTAAATGAAGTGAATTGAAATACAAACGTATTTACTCGTTGGTAGAAGTTTCTGGAGTTATTTGCAGTATGGCTTCTTCTGATGACCCCGGAAAAGGATTGGTCATGCCTTCTAAGGTTGGTTTAGATTCCTGCTATTTGCTGAGTCATATCAGGATATAAAAATGGCAGATTATTTTTAAAGTAAATCCTATCACTCCCAGCTAAAATAGAATAACATGTTTATTTTTCGAGGTTAAAAAAAAAATACAAGTTTTTCATTCTTTAAACCAAAAGAACAGTATTTCCTTTTCATCATGTCTGGCTTCTGGGTTGCCTAGGAGATGTCAGTTTTCATGGTAGATTGCTTTAGCTAGGATAGAAGTCATTTCTCACTACACCATACTCCTAAGTAATAACAAATTTTTGTTAGAGATTTGGAGAATCAGAATGCCTAGTGCTGACAAAATTATGGGGAAATGACCCTTCTTCCTGTACTACCTCGGAATGTAAATTTGCAGAAACATTTCCTGAGAGATATTTGGCAGTACATATCAATAGCCTTGAAGGGTCAATATCCTTTGAACACAGTGATTCTCAAATCTAGGAATTGATACATGAAAAGAAATCAAAAGGATGCATAAATGTTACTGTATTAAGGACCTTCCTCATAGGGTTTTTAGGAGAATTATGAAGAAATTGTTTAGAATGAGGAAAGTAGGAAGTAACTGTTAGTTGTCACATCTCTTATTTAATCGGATGCTACGTTTTAAACTGATATTGCTCTCTCTCTAATATACAGAGATTAGCAATCATCTAATGGTAGTATAGTGCCAAAATACTTTTCTAAAATATTTTGCTTAACTAAAAATTATATACCATTTATATGAAAAGCACTATTCCAAGCAACTTGCCATTAACTTACTAGTTGACAAATAACAATTTTTTTATTAAATAAAATTGGCCATTACTTTTTGCCAGGGTAAAATACTGAGAACAATATGATGACTAGCATTTATCGAATACATATTAAAGGCTTTATGTGTGTCCTTGAGAAGAGGTTCTCTCCATTTCACAGACTGACCCTTGAGCTGTATTCTTAACCTCATCATCCCAGAGGTTCTGTTAGAGAGTTGGGTTATGCTGGAGAATTCTATTGTTCAAAAATCTATTGTTTTAGAAAGCTCCCAACATAATTTCGTTAAACTTAGTTTTGGAGCTAGTGCTTAGGGGAAGTACTTCTCAAACTTTACTGTGCATATAACACAACTGGGAAGCTTGTTAAAATACAGATTGATGCAGTAGATTTGGAGTGGAGCCTGGAAATATGCATTTCTAACAACTCTCAGGTAATGCAGATGTTGTTGACCAGCAGACCACGCTTTGAGTAGCCAGCCTACTACATTGCTTGTGGAAATACTCAGACTTTTCATTTGTCCCAAAGAAATCATTTACTGTAGGGAAAGGTAATCATAGAATAGTGGTCTGATGGTCCGTTGATTAGGATTTCACATCCTCATGAGCATGGCCTGTTAGGTCATGGAACTAACTGAAGCCCTGAGTTTCTCAAACTTTGCTGGGGTTTAAAGACTCATATTCTCAAAAAGGAGTTTATATTTTGGGTTCTCCATTTAGTGAAATAATATGAAAATAACAGACAGGCATATATTCTGGATCACCAGTTGACTGTCTTATACGAGAGTATTGCCAGGAGGTTTTGGCACCAAGGAATCCCCTAGAGTGACAGTTAACTTTAATTCAGCATTTCTGAAGGTGGAGTCCCTGAAGTCCTAAATTCCCAAGTTTGAGAAATTCTTAAATAGTCTCCTCTATAAATAGTATCCTCTAAAGGAGACCTTCTAAGGGTCAGAGTGACTTTGAGTAAGCCATTTGACTTGCTAGACTTACTCAACATCTCTAAAATGAGAGGACTGCATCTAAGTAATCTTTTTGGTCCTTTTCTGATCAGAAATTCTAGGATTGACTTTTTCTTTTTTCTTTTTGTTTTTTTTTTTTGTTTGTTTTTATTGAAGTATAGTTGATTTGCAATGTTGTGTCAATCTCTGCTGTACAGCGAAGTGACTCCGTTATATACATATAGACATTCTATTTTTTTATATTCTTCTCCATTATGGTTTATCACCGGATATTGACTATGGTTCCCTGTGCTCTACACTAGGACCTTGTTGTTTATCCATTCTATATATAATAGTTTACATCTGCTAATCCCAAACTCCCAATCCATCTCTCCCCCAACCCCCTCTCCCGTGGCAACCACAAGTCTGTTCTCTTAGTCTGTGAGTCTGTTTCCATTTTGTAGATAGGTTCATTTGTGCCATATTTTAGATTCCACATATAAGTGATACCATATGGTATTTGTCTCTCTGACTTACTTTACTTAGTATAGTAATCTCTAGTTGCATCCTAGGGTTGGCTTTTCTTTTTTGAGACGGTGTTAGAAGTTTGTGGCACTTATCTTAGGTGGACATTAACATTTGGAGGCAAATCAGTAAGAAACCTGATCTGCCTTGAAGTGAGCCGTTGTTATCTCCTGCTGTTACTGAGGGAAATTTCACATTTTGGGGCATTTGTTTTTGTGGCTGTTGAACCTTTTTCCACAAGTTAGGTTGCCTATCTAGCCCTATCAAAAAAAGACCTATCAAATTCACCGAGTCACAAAATTAAATGTGAATCATAGAGACGTTTTCATTACTTATAGAAGGTAAAGAGCTTAAGAGAAGGTACTTTTAAGCTGAACTTTTGTAGCTGAAAAGATGGGAAATGGAGACTCATTAAATGCCTGGAAGTTACATATTTTTAGTTCAAAACAAGTTGTTACTAGGAATACAAATTAAAAAATTAATTGGCTAAAAATATGACTTCAATTTTCATTCATATACTTTTACTTCTGTCATGGTTTATATAGAGACACATGCAGGCCTCAGTCACTGTTTCTGGAATGAACTTAGTCCCTTCTCTGTCTGTCTTAGCTAAGGCCCGCTAATAAGACTAAGGTCCTAAACCTTAGACTGAGGTCCCAAACCAAGTGCTTGGTTCTCTGGATGCCAGAAGCCATTGTCTTCACATTTATTAAGAAACAGAGATCCCAGGAGATGATTTTCCCTTGAGAATTCCACAGGATACTGGTACATCCAGCCTTCTTGCTTGGTTTAAAAAAAAAAAAAAAAGATTCAGCGATTTTACTTTAGCTTAAAATAAAATTGCTTTCTGCACTTTTCATGTGAGAGGAAAGCATTTAATATTTATCTCAGCCTTGCAGACAGTTTCAGATCCTGGAGATGCAGGAATGTTCCCATCACACAATATTAGCTTTTATACTTTTCTCTACCTTTGCTCCATTTATAGTTCCTGGAGTATTTTTCTTCTCCACTGAAATTAAAACTTGAGGAAGCATGTCTGCTAGCAGCACAAGTGGGCAGAATTTTATCACAATTAAAGAAGAGGCAGAATTGGATTTGAATAAGGAAGTACAAAAAATTTTACCATTTTGGGCTGCCTATGTCATGTGACAGACTGTGAGATTTGTCATATACTGTCACCCTTACTATTTTTTAAATTTTATTGAAATATAGGTAATTTACAGTGTTGTGTTTCAAGTGTACAGCAAAGTGATTCAGCTTTATACACACACACACATCTATATTCTTTTCCAGATTCCTTGCCATTATAGATTATGAGATACTGAGTACAGGTCCTTGGGCTATCCATTAGTTTCAGGTGAGATACCTGAGGGTGAAACGTTCAGTGAATCGCTGAGGATCAGGGAGTGACAGAACCAAGACTCAAGTGCGTGGGCTTTGAACCCTCATTCCGCGTCTTCATGCTTCCTCTCAACAAAGGGTAATTTATGAGTTGTATGGATGTACCAAAGGGGAAGGGATAGTGAAGAGAGCAGTTAACATTTCAAGTTGTTGGCAGGCTGAGCTCATGAGAAGAAATGCAGTAGAAATAAATGAGCTCATTGGCAAGAGTGGTGCCTGAGAAGGAGGGAAGTGAGTAGAGGGGAGATGGCTGGTGATTAAGCCTGATACGTAACACTGGGCACCAGCACTGTGGATGGCTGATATTCACGCATCAGCAGCCAGGTGCGTGGAGGATGTCTCCCAAAAGGCACCAGGAAGAAAAAAAACGAGAAGACTGAAGACAGACTTGAGAAGGAGAAGGAATAGAAGTGTTAGATACGTCAGAGAGGGAAAATTTTCCTCCTCTACCCCTCTTGAATTCTTGTGGCTGGACTAGTGATAAAATTGATACCAGAGAGATTAACAGGAAAAAAAGAAATACATTTTAATTCATGTGCATGGCAGTCTAGGACCTAAGAAGTGGCCAGAACAGGCAGCTTTTATACTTTTTAGAGAAAGAAACAATAAATTTGTGAGGAATTGACAGGACAAAGAAACAGGTTTTGGGTATTCAATCCACGAAGAATCTAAACAGAGTTTGGGCTTGGGGTAGTAAATTAAAGTAGCATGGTTTGTTTATACAGGCTTCTTGGCTTGAATTCCCTGTCTCTGGAGATAAGGGTGTTCTTCTACCTCCAGATGCCAGAAAGGTACCTTTCATAGAGGAGATTTACTTCCTGCTTTCAGGGAGACAGAAAGGAGGGCCAGCGTGTTCCTCTTGCATTGGCTATTGCTTAAGTAGCTTTAATACAAAATAATCAGTATGCCGCTGAGGCACATTTTGGGGCAGCCTTCCAGAACCCCAGCAGATAGAATCCCTGAAAGGCAGAGAAGTAAACTCAGGTCAGGGAATATTTGAAAAAAATAATGACCAAGAATATAAAGAACCCACTGAAAACTGAAGACCTGGTATGGAAAAGGTTAATAGCCATCCAAACAGTAGGAATGAGGAAAGTTGACTAGGGTGGGTTGAATAACATCTCTGCTAAAAGAAACCTCAGAACTTAACCTTATTTGGAAATAGGATCTTTGCGGATATAATTAGTTGAGATGAGATTATACTGGGTTGGAGGGGGCCCTAAATCCAATGACTTGTGTCCTTATAAGAGGAGGACACAAAGAGAAGACCGCAATGACAACTTTAGTTTCGAGGAATATTATAGGGTAGATAATTGGAAAATTGTCCACTAAAACTAATTTGAAATGCTATATAAAATACACAAATACTCCAAGGCATAGTTGAGCTTTGAAAAAAAAGGGGAGGGGGCAAAAACTAAAGAGGGAGCTAAAATTCACAAAAGGAAGTAATGCTGAGCCCATTGCTGCTTGGTGTAAGGAGACGTCTGTAGAGCTCTGTAAATAAGATAAATGAAGAATATGATTGCTGGAGGAAGCAGTGGCCAAAAAACAAAACCAGCATATCATAACTATTTGAAATTATAACACAATATTTCAAAGGATCAGAAATTGGGGAAGATGGGGGATGAGATCTGAAAAGCTGCAAGGTGGCCAGTACATGCTAACGACAGAGATATGGATCTGCTTTTAGATACTGATGGGGAAACTGAGCGTTAGTATGGATTGTAATAAGATAATAACCGCTATAGAAACAAAACAAAATGTTTAATTTTTATACCACAGGAAAACAACGTGATCTACCTGGAATGTAGGAAGGAGAAAAAAGTGAAAAATAAGGTCAAATAGCATGGAGGTTACACTAATCAAGATGGATTGTCCAATGGATAGAAAGCCAAAAGCTATAATGTTTATAAAAAATATTTAAAAGGCCACAGATTGAAGATAAGGGGGTGGAAAAATTTATGCTTGTCAAATACAGATACAAAGAGAAAGGAACAATAGATCAGTGGAGTAAAATCAGCAGGGACATATACCCATGCCGTAATATAAAAAACAGTAACTCCTGGCCTTTGACATTGAGTAAGCAATTGCAGTTAGAAATCTAATGCAGTGTTTTCAGAAACTGATGAAATAATTGAGACAAAAAGCAAGCAGAAGAAGATTTGGATAACAAGCAATGAATTTGCTATACCATGTATGTAGAACTTCTTAGTCAACAAATGCAGAATAGATTTTATTTTGGCGGGCCTGTGGAATAGGCATATGCTTCAACTTTAAATGCACCAGGAAGGAAGCCTCAAATTCTAAAAAATCAGCGTTAGAGAGGTTCTTTTCTCTAACTACAGTGCTTTAAAATCGGCCATTATTAACAGAAAGATAGCAAAAGCATTCCATATGTTGGAAATGAAAAGACATACTACGAAATCACCCTCAGGTTAAATAGGAAATGGTAACAAGAATAGCAAAATTTTAAAGCTGAGTGATAATAAAAGCACAATAGTTCAAAATTTGAGAGAGATACCTAATGGAGTACTTTGGTGGCAATATATAGCTTTTGTTACTCAAGAGAAAACTAGAAAGTCTGCAACTCCACAAGCTCAATGTTTGACTCAAGTAATTAGAAAAACTGGAACATGGTAAATCTTAGAAAACAAGGAAGGAAAAAAAAATAAGGGGAAACAAATATAAACACAGAAAATAAGGAACAAAATAGAGAAAATTAATAAAAGAGAATCAAAAAATGGTCCTTTGAAAAATTTCATAGGCTAGATATAATAATCTTTTAAACAGACTATGATAAAATTTAACCAATAAAGATGAACATTTAGGTGAAAAGGATATATGGCTAAAAAATTGATGCAAGAAAACTTAATAAAAAATCATTAAATACATTGTAATGATTATCAAAACTTAATCTTCCCAGCAATATAAAAAGAGGCCCAGACAGTTTGACAAGTGAGGTCTCTTTAATTCTCAAGGAACAGAATATCCTTGCTTATAAAACTTCTTACAGAACAAAGAAAAAAAAAAAGCCAACCTATTAAGTTTAACTCTGAAAACAGAAAGCAGGTAAAAAATATTGGACAACTTCACTTATGACATTGAAAACCACATAACTCAAATCCAGCAATGTATTAAAAAATAGCACATTGTGACTAAGTTGAATTAATCATAAAAGTGAAAGGATGTTGCAGTGCTTAAAAAATCGTCTACTGTAATTTACCACATTAATGGCAAAGAATGAAAAATTGCGTGATCATTGATAAAGAAAAAGCATTTAATAAAGTTTTTTCTTTTTCAAATGGAATCAACTCTTAGCAAACTTGAAATAGGGATTTTTCTTTTTTTTAGCTTGATAAAGCCTTTCTTTTTAAAACCTATGGCAGATGTCATTTTTAATGGAAAAAACAAAACTTTAAACTCATTCCTGTAAGATTGGGGACAAGACGAGAATGCCTGTGTTGCTTCTGCTTACCAACGTGTTACCAGATACCTGGCCAATGCAGTAAAACAAACCAATATAAGTAGAATAATTGAAATGAAAGATATAATTATTTCTAAGTAAAATCATTTATCTAGAAAACCAAAGAGAAGCAGCAGAAATTATTAGCAATAGAAGAGGTCAGCTAGGTTGCCAGCTTATAAGAGCAACATAAAAAAAATCAATAGCTTTCGTCTGTATTGGGAGTCACCAATTATAAACTATGATGATATTCCTTTTATAATACCGACATAAACTAAAAGCTATCTAGGAATAAATCTAAGAAATAATTCATAAAACATATAAGGGATATTTAAAACCCTATTATAAGAGTTTTACTATGGTATTATAGAGCATAAATGCAGCATTTATAAATGGATTGATTGAATATTGTGAAGATGTCATATTTCCCCCATTAAAATTTAAATTCAATGTAATTCTAATCAACACCTGAGCAAGAGTTTTTTTGAAGGGGTATAGTTGAATCTAAAATGGACCTTCTTTTTACAAGATATTAACATTATACAGCAGGTGTTGGGAAACTACAGTCCACTAGCCAGCTGGAGGTTGCTGCCTGTTTTTACAGTTAAGGTTTTATTGGGACACAACCATATCCATGCCTTTATTTATTGTCTATGGCTGCTTTCATGCTGCCATGATAGGGTTGAGTAGTTACAACAGACTAAATCTGGCCCTTTAGAGAAAAAAATTTGTCTCCCCCTCTTCTCCAGCATCTGTAGAAACAGAATATAATAAAGTCCAGACTTGCTCCTGTGTATATATGGGAACTCAATGTAATCTTTCCCAGAAATTGGTGCTAGGGAAGTTGGATCACAAAAGGAGAAAAATGAAACCACTTCTGTAGTTGATACCATAAACAAAGCTCCAAGTAGATTAAATACCTAACTTGTTAAGAATGAAAATATAAAGCTGGTAGGTGAAAAGTTAAGAATACATTTTTGTAACCTTTTGGTAGAGAAGAGTTTTTTATATAATATTCCACAGAGCACAAACCATAAAAAGAAAGTTGATGAATACATCAAAATGAATGATTTTTTTGTTCAATGGAATCTACAATAGAAAAACTAACAGATGGTGGAAAATATAACTGCCATGTTTAATAGACCAAGATCAATATGTAAATATACAAGGGACTCCAGAAAAATAAAAAAATAGGAGGGAGAAACCAACCAAAAAAAAGGCCAAATTATGAATTGGCAATTCATACTAGAGGAAATATGCACATAAGCATATCCTTTCATGGATATCCTTCCTTTGAATGGCTCATTTTTTGTCTCGTGGCCACCTGAATCAGTCACGTGGCAAAAGACTAATGATGCCTTGGTCACTTTCCCATCCCTAGATCCAGGAGTAGGAGTAGCCCAACGTATGGAATATGGTGGGGTATTACCCAAAGAAAAATTGGGATAGTATGGCCAGAACTACAGCAAATAGATGCTGGGGAGGCAAAAAAACAGATAGCTTTAGGGAACTTGAATCAATTCTGTTCGTAGAATGATCAAAATGAATTGCATGTTTATTCTAGAAAAACTGGGGGAAATAAAGGTTAACTTCAAATATCTAAAGCACTTTCACTTGCATGATGCTTGTTTCATAGGACCTCCAAGGCATAAATCTGTAACAAAAAGATGAACTTAGAATGAAGGACAACCATATAATTGCTGGAGCTGATTGTCTTAGAAGGAGTGGGTGGTGAACTTCCTATCACTGAGTATATTCAAGCATAGGCCAACCAGCTGCCAGGCCAAGATTTTGTAGGAAAGGATTGGGAGAATAGTTGGGTTTGATCAGTGGTTGTGAATCATCCAGACAGCTTATTAAGGCACAGATTTCTACACCCTTTTCCCAGAGTTTCTGGTTCGGTAGGTTTGGAGTAGGACTCAAGAATTTGCATTTCTGATTTCCCCAGGTGATGTTGATGCTACTGCTCCAGGGAACACACCTTGAAAATCACTGGGTTAGATGATTTTCAACGTCCTTACTGACCTTTCATTTTTATGAGATAGTTGCAATTGTTTTAGAAACCAGTATTTGTGTCATTGAGGCAAACCTTCCATATTATTCCTTTGTACCTAAAATGTGTTAAATTCTGGTTATGTGGGTGCTTCTAAAGTAGATAAATTTTGCATAGCCCTCTGTATCTCTTGGATCATTGAGAACATTAGAATTGTTAAACAATTGCACATTTATTGGTATGCTTTATAAAATTGTTAGCCATTTTCTGACATCATCCTTTTTGTAATCCTATTCCTTTTTTCCCATGGCGTGGGGCGGGGGGTTCAGTTTTCATCAGTTTTGTAGTAGAGTGGTTCCTGAATGAGAAAAATGAAGTGATTTTCCAAGGAGGGTGTGTCTTAGTTATTCAGAAAGTAACTTTGTCTTGTATAGGCATCGATTGATGGAAAATCATTCCTTGGTACCTGAGATGCCAAGTGTCAAATCTTGCTTTCTCTGCCTTATCTTCTCCCCACTACCCCAACCCATGACTTTCCCCAGAAAAGAGGATATATAACACTTCACATACCTTGCTGTGTACTACCTCTGCATTAACCAGGAGTCATTTTCATCTTGAACTCTATTTTGTCCCTTCTTCTTTTCCCTCGAGTTTTTTCTCTTTAATTTTTGAAATTTTACTATAGTTCTTTGGGAGTACCCATATGCTTTTGTAATTCTACACAAGGTCAAACAGTGTTTGTACTTTTTCTAAATTGCTTTCATATAAACAAATATCAAACCATTTGAGAAAAGCGAGGCCCCACAGGTACCTCTTTAAGAATGAAAAGGTTTATAGTCAATGCTGAACCATGAAAATTTTAAGCTTAGCAAAGATGATGAAACGGATGATTAAAAATAGTGCCTGACAGAACAATCTATGATGTATATCAAAGCAAGATCCTTTTTGACCCACCTCCTAGAATAATGGAGATAAAATCAAGAATAAACAAATGGGACCTCATGAAACAAAAGCTTTTGCACAGCAAAAGAAACCATAAACAAGACAAGAAGATAACCCTCAGAATGGGAGAAAATACTTGCCAACAAAGCAACAGACAAAGGATTAATCTCCAAAATATACCAGCAGCTCATGCAGCTTAATACCAAAAAAGCAAATAACCCAATCCACAAATGGGCAGAAGACCTCAATAGACATTTCTCCAAAGAAGACATACAGATGGCCAACAAACACATGAAAAGGTGCTCAACATCACTAATCTTTAGAGAAATGCAAGTCAAAGCCACAATGAGGTATCACCTCACACTGGTCAGAATGGCCATCATCAAAACATCTAGAAACAATGTTGGAGAGGGTGTGGAGAAAAGGGAACTCTCCTGTGCTGTTGGTGGGAATGTAAGTTGGTACAGCCACTATGGAAAAGGTTGGAGGTTCCTTAAAAAACTAAAAATAAAACTACCATATGATCCAGTAATCCCACTACTGGGCATATACCCGAGAAAACCATATTCCAAAAAGAACATGTACCATAATGTTTATTGCAGCACTATTTACAATAGCCAGGACATGCAAGCAACCTAATGTAATGAGGTGGATAGACCTAGAGTCTGTCATACAGAGTGAAGTAAGCCAGAGAGAGAAAAACAAATATTGTATGCTAACTCATATATATGGAATCTTAAAAAAAAAAAAAAAATGGTACTGATGAACCCAGTGAAAGGGCAAGAATAAGAATGCAGATGCAGAGAGTAGACTGGAGGACACGGGGTTGGGGGAGCGGGGGGTGAAGGGGACGCTGGGACGAAGTGAGAGAGTAGCATAGACATATTTACACTACCAACTGTAAAATAGCTAGCTAGTGGGAAGTTGCTGTATAACAGAGGGAGATCAACTTGATGATGGGTGATGCCTTAGAGAGCCAGGACAGGGAGGGTGGGAGGGAGTTGCGGGAGGAAGGGGATATGAGTATATATGTCTAAATACGGCTGATTCACTTTGGTGTACCTCAAAAGCTGGTACAAAAGTGTAAAGCAATTATATTCCAATAAAGAGCTTAAAAAAAAAAATGCCTGACAGATTGGACCTAGTGGATTTGGGTTAAGGTGGCTACCCGAAGTGCAGAGGGATTTAAGAAGACTATTTTGTTGTCCACGTGCAAGCTTATGCTTGAAAACTCTAAACCCAACCAGGATAGAAAGAATGGAATATTTTAGGAGGACTCATCCTGAATACATCTCAGTGGACATTAAATGGGGAACAGCTTAAATGATGTCTTCTTTACAACTAAGAATCTTTGCTTTCTTTAAAGTGGTATATAATTTGAGTTTCTCAACTGAATTTTACAAATGTCCATTTTCTATCTCATCTTCTCTTCCAGACTTCAACTGTGAGGAAATGTCATTCAGATTTGGCCAACATCTCATCAAACCCTCTGTGGTGTTTCTCAAAACTGAACTGTCCTTCGCCCTGGTGAACAGGAAACCTGTGGTGCCTGGACGTATCCTTTTTTTTTTTTTTTAAGAGAAAAAAAATAGAAAGCCTCTGAATCTAACAGACCAAGTGAATACAGGATTGACCTTCAGGATCTGTCCAAAAAGGTAAGCAAGGAATCCTCCTCCTTCCCCCTTTGGAGAAACCAGGTAAGATGTTATTCACATTTATTCTGAATCCAGTTGGTGGCACCAGTAATATGCTTGATCAATGTTGCAGAACTTCTGAAAAGAGTTGCTTAGCAACTGTGGCTTTGGAGGTGAATTTTTGCTTGACCTTTTCACTATCATAACTGTGTAAATAAATAGGTGCTTCTAAAATGGATCCAGTGAATATCCTGAGCACTTTGTTTTCAGTTATCAATTGTGAATTTTAATATTAAGATAGAAATTGGGTGGTGCTCTTGTGATCTGGAAATAAGGTATTCCGTGAAGATTTGAGACTGACTTGGTTTCTTTACTTCTTGGAGATCATTCAAGCTATGAATTTTAAATAAATTCAAACACATAAGTATACTTACAAAATATTTTTTTCATGCTAGGGTCTGAGATAGCATTTTCTCTTGGAAAACATCCCAGCTTCTAGATCATTGTTCAGTGCCATTGGTGGTAGAGTATTTTATTTCACTCTGACCATCGATTTCAGTAGAAGCTTTATTCTTTGCAGTGGGAGAACCAGGATTTGGTGAACTGCTCTGGAGAATTATTTTTATGTTGTTGAAAGTATCCCTCGTGACTGTATGCGACTGTATGCGTGTGACATTTGTACTGACTCTTCAGAATTTTTTTTTCCTCTTTCCCCCCTAACTTAATTTACTTTGTAGAAGGCAACAAAGTATAAAGTTTCATAGTTTAAGATAATAATCATTTCCACATTGAGACATGATTCTACTTTGAAATAAATTTCTCAGTAATTCTGAATCTACAAATGTGCCAAAGTTTTTTCCAGAGTAAGTTATATTTTTTTCATGGAATTTTTCGAAATGCTTGAAAACTTTGTGAATAATCTTTCTTGGCCGTATAACTACTGTACATTGAAAAAAATACAACAAACCAAACAAGCACCAAAAAATAATTGTGATTTTTGTCGTAGACTCCCAAATTCCTTGAATTGAAGTTTTAACCTAAATAATCATAGCAATAAACTAATAAATAATATATATAATGGTAACATTTAACTCTTAAATTTATAAAACTATTAAAAATTATAAGTATACAGATTAGAAAATTTCATTCTTCTGTTTATTGAAGTAAAAAGATCTAGAATGATTTAGAAAGGTCCTATAAAAAAACAATTTTTAAGTTGTATACCAATTTTATATTGAGTTTTTCTAAAAGACCTTGAAGTTCTTGAAATAGCAGAAACATTTTGTTTTCTCATTTGAGTTTGCTGGAAGTTTGTGGTTGCCTTTTTCCTTTGAGGAATATATTTTTTAAGAAAAAAGTCTGAAAATTCCAGTGTCAAAAGAATATTGTTTAAGTGCCATCTCTCTTTGGGTGCCAGTTTTAATTGACTTTTGTCAAAGAACTGAGGGAAGTTGGGATGAAAATGTGAACTTAAATAAATAAATCTTAATGCTTTGGACTGAAAAAATATGAATTTGTAGAGATGCACTTTTAAAAAACAATAGTTAATAATGGAATGAATGTTGCTTTGTGATTTTTTTTTTAACTTGTATCTTGATAGTAAGAAACTTGATTTTTCATGGTCTTTTTAACCAGCTCTGAAAGTGTGATGTGTAAGACATGGGTCATACATGCGTTTGAACTCAAGTAAGGTTGAGGTGTCTGCTTCAAGGAAAATGTTTATAATGAATAGTGAGCAGTTAGTGAATGATGACTACTTTTGTTCCAGACAGCACTGGAGTTGCCATTTTGGAAATGAGTCCTGGTTGGTTACCATCTCTTTGAGTAAATGCCTAGGAGAACACTGTATTAAAATCAACAAACCTCAGTGTGTTTGGAAGGTAGCAAGAAGGACCCAGCCCTTTCTGGGGATGAAAACAGTGAGATCTGGAACTTTTTGTAATCAGTATACTCTGTAAAGCTGTTTTACATCTACAGTGTTTAAAGTGGTTTCAAGGCCAGTGGATAATGGATTCAGGCAATCCTTTTTATATGATGATTCTGAAACTTTATATTTTACTTTACCTTGGTAAACTCTGTTAGGTGACAACTGTGAGAAGAATCTTAATAAGTTACTCATTCGCTTGCAGAAAGCGATATTCTTTGTTCCTGAGATTTGGGAACTGAAGCTGTGGATGGCTCTGCCCACTAACGTTTCATAAAATAAACGGTGAGATGGCTGTGGTGGGCCTTAACCCCCCAGTGCTCTACCCTGCCTGCCCTAGATAAGCCCCTTGTTGTGGGTCTTCTAGGTCATCTAGCTTTTTGCACCATCTCTACCCCTGGACTTCCTCAGCCCAGCCTACACCTCACTCTAAACCACAGCTCTGATGCTACCACTCTCCTGTCCCTTTGCAAATAAACCACTGATGAATCTAATGAATCTCCTTTTATTTGAGGATAAAGTCCAAATTCCTTAGCATCCTTTTAAAAGATTTTCATTATCTTGACCCAACCTCCCCACTTTCCAGCTATTTCCTTAAACAGGTGTTGTATTTCCCTTGTACCTGCTTTTTCCCCATTCTTTACCCTGCCTCTCTGTTCACCTTGAGATCCTTCCCATCCTTTTCATTTCAGCTAAAGTGCACTGATACCTGCCTGCTCTCTTAGGAAAAAAATATTCCATCCTTTTTGTGACAGTTGGTTCCTTATTCTCATGTTGATTCATTCAGCAGTTTATTACTGAGCTACTCTGTTCCAGGCACCATGCCAAACACAGATCCCAGTCTGCATCTGACCAGAACTGTGTTCATTCCTGTTTATCTCTGCACTGAATCATGAGTTCCTGGGAAGGGGTGGGGGCAAAACCTGCTCTTTGCACATCTCTTTTTCTTAGCACCCAAAAGTATTACGTTGACTGAATTTAAAACGAATCCATAAACATCAGGAGCATGTTGACAGTTTCAGTTAAGGCTGAAATCCTACCTTTTCGGTCTTTCCATGCACAAAGCCATGTTTTGTCACCATTCTATTCCAGATTTTTTAGTATCTCATTCAAGCTGTATTTTCCCAACTTTCCCTCCATGCTCTGTCAGTTATAATCCTGTTTACATTTCTGTTATGAGTGTGCCAAGTTAAGTCTAAAAGCAGTGAATGAATTGATGGCAGATGGGAAAAGATTCTTTTGTTTCTTTCTTTTTTTTTGTGCATGTTAATTGGCTAATGGACAAGTCTGTATTTTAAGGGCAGTGTATTGCTATCTTTATGTGAACTGGAAAATTCTATTTTGTTTTTTTGATGATTTCTTTTTAAAAAGAGTATTCAGGTGGCCTTTGGGGAATGTGCCCTTCGTGAGAGACTTGTAAATGTCATCTTTGAACTTGTGTCCTCTCTAACATTTTGCTCCCCCCATCCTCAACCCTTTTTTTTTTTTTTCTTTTGACTTTACTCACTGACTTTTTTTAATACCTTTCTAAGGAGGAAAAGAACTGTCAGATCAGGGACTGCAGATATGCTTTTGAAGCAAGAGTATTTGCTACATTCTCAAAAGAGCCACTTCAAACCCTCCTTGTCCCCACCTAAAGCAATCACTCCTGCTTGTTGCAAACAGTGTTTAAAGCCAATTGCATAGGCTTTGGCCTCTGTGGTGCAACACTGTGGAAGCATATGTCAGAATGTCTTTAATCCATTAATTTCTTGTTATCGGAAAGTGCTTTTCAGCAAGTCTTGGTGAGAGAACAGAAGCATTTTGGAGATTGCATCTTCAGAATTCCGCAGCGAACGTTTTATTCATGCACCTTGGTACAGCCCAGCTGTTGTTTGTGGCTTGAAAAAATTTGAGCCAATATAGTTAATACTTCAGTCTTTTCCCCTTGCATTGGGCTGTGTCTACCTCTCATCTTGAGTTGAGCATGAAAAATGAATTTGAACATTAATGGAATCCATTTGGGGACTGGAGCTTTTATTGTAAATAAAATTATTCATTTGTCATGTCCTGTTGTTTTCAGCAGACAGTGTATTGATCTTCGGATTGCTATTCAGAATGGCATACGGAGCTCTAACATAAGGGGAACCCGGCCATGTTTGCGGATGGGTCGAATGTGTTGTGTAATGACAGAGACAAACCTTGCTTGCTGGCCATACTGTATTATACAAATCATTTGTCAACAGTTTATTGAATCAGTTATTAAAAAGAGCAGATTTTTCCAAGAGGGAGCATCGCACACAGAATGTTATCAGGGCCAAGCCATGTTAGGATGATGCATTGAGGAGAGCCTTACAAAGTGTATTTGTGAAGAATTAGACGAGGTAACTTAAAGGACATTTCTGCTGACCTATTAGAAACAAAAGTTTGGTACAAGGGAAATTGTGTTCTAAGGTCCAACTTCAATAGATAAAAAAGAAAAACCTGGCAAATGCCTTTTAATACAAAATTTTACCTTCGCAGTCAAGCAGTGTTAAGTTTTCTGTGTTTTCAGACCATTGCCATATTGAGTGCTCTTGAAATAAAGGAACAGATAATAAAAATAGCTTCATTACTTAACAGTGCTTCTTATGGAATGGATGCTATAGATAAAAGCACCCTTTTAGTCCTTCCGTAAAAATCAGAAATATTTGTCATTTCCTGAGTAGTTCGTAATCTTGTGAATTTCTTTAATTGTTCAGGAAACTGCAGTTATTAGCGATCTGATGATCCTTCATTTCTCAAAAGAGTTTCTTTTTAAACCTTCCTGTGCAAATAAAATGAGTGCAAGCACTATTTTAGTATCTTTATTACTAAAGATAGATTTTTTTGCTCTTAAAGTTTCCCTAATCATATGCCTTTTTTTCCCCACCCTGTGCAAGTCTATTGCATATTAGCTAGCTTAAAATACTCTTAGAGAGATGTGCAAAGCTGATCGAACGTCCTTTGTCCTGAGCTCTGATGGGGAAAGTCGGTATTCTTGTGGTCATATTTTTCTTGAATTTATTTGGCAGATTACCACGTTGAAAAGATCTGCATGTATCAGTGATTGTTCAGAGGGTTCTTATGCTGTTTCTATGGGAAAGGTTTCCATGTAAATGTGCACCTACCTTTGGGTTAGTAGAGGGCATTGCTTCAAGCTAGGACCAGTTTTTGATGGCGTTTGTCAGGAGGAACGCAGGAAGCTCTTGGATGTTTTCATCATTCACTAAATTGACTGACATCTTTTTGCAGTGTCCAGAACCTGCCACAGAGGATCCTGCCAACCCCTATTGCAAGACAAACCTTGTGTGACTGTCATCTATCTCGACTTGTCATCTGAGGCATTACTGCACAGAGAGCAAATCTGTTTTATCTCAAATGGCATCTCTTTAGCTGGTAGTGAGCTCACAGTGTTGGGTAGGGTTCTGAGGCTGCATGCAGGGTCAGTGGGCAGTAACTGTCCTGGGCAGCAAAGGAGGAAGAGGGACTCTCCTTGCTAAGGCTCTTCCTTGCCCAAGTTTATTTTTCATTCTTGAAGCTGAGACTGGCGTCTTTGTTTTTATTATAGACAGAATGATGGATTGTTGGCACCTGACACTAAAGGGATTAATAGATGCTCTGTGTGTGTGCAAGGAACATTTGAAATTGGATGGAGAAAAATGTGTGGATTTTATACATTTTGCCCTGGCCCCTTCAAATAAAGGTGACTCACCCATGAAACAGTGTGCCTGAGGCATGTACATATTGGTCTCTAGACCTCGTCCAGACACCTTCCTGCTGGCCACCATCTCTCCCTGGCTCCTTATAGCCTACTGGTTGGTGAGGGTACTGGTTAGTGGTGGTCTTGTGGTTCACTTGGCCCCTATGCTTAATTACTTAGTTTTGACTGTTTTTCTTTGACCTTGACTGCTTCTCCATAATAGGATATACCTTCTAGCTTCAGGCCCTGCTGTGAGTGGGGTGAGATGAGCTGGCCTGACCATGTTTATGCATTTGAGGAGGAAATTCCAGCTGGTTTTTTAATCAGAGCTTTTAGGAGGTTTCCTGTATTCTCTTAGAACTGCACAAAGCCTATAGAATCACTTTTACAACCAAAAAAAGATATCTTTACCATCTGCTAATCTCTTACAGAGTATAGTTCTGTTAGTGTGTGAGTTATGGAGGGGGAAGGACTGCGTTAAGGATGCTCTTTTTCCAGCTCTAGCAAATGGTAGGATGATAATTATATGTAATAAAATAACACTGAATATTTCTCATATTAATTGCAAAAATGAACATCCTGTAATCTGCAAAGCCATTCCCCATTTCTATTTATTTCTACATGAACCTTTCCTCAGGTAGTTTTAAACTGTCATGGTTAACAATATCTGAACTCTGTTCATTATATTCTGGGCATATTTTTGACCTGCTTTCCATGCAAGCCATCAGATTGTGAGGAATAGGAAAAGGCTGGTCATGGTGTTGCCAGCCTTGCACTTGTAACGGAACATAATTAGAAGTAATGAATGGAATAATACATCGTTATTCATAAGAAATGTCATGTAATTAACTCAAATAATGCAAAATATATCCTAATTTCCATTTGGAATGAAAATAGATTTGTTAGAACATCAGTAGGCAGTTAATGTTTATCCTATATTTTCATACACATATCAAAACTGTTAAAATCTATCGAATGAATATACATGGATTTTCTGCAACACAAGTCAAGATGCCTTTCTTTTGCTAATAGAGTCTTATGTATATTCCATATTATATACACATAATTTTTATATATGTTCAATTCTTAGAATTAGCATAATTAATTTATATTTATTGCAAATTAATGATCTGATTTATTTACTTAGCTCCCATTTCCTTTCTCAAACTAATTGACTGAAAAAATAACTATAAATTTGCAAATAGCTCTTGGGGCACAAATCCTAAATTGGCCTTATCCTAAGAACTCTCTACAATACTAGATATCCAAACTAGTTTTGTGATCTAAATTATCTTCCTGAGATTTCTGCCCCAGGCTTTAAATATGCCTCAGGAGTCTTGGTTTGGCTTTGATGGACCTACGTTGGGAGTTTGGACATGGCTAGATATGTCTTAGGCTGAGGAGTTATTCTTATGTGCAACAATTTGTAGGACACGTGGCACTGACCAATGTCAGTGTAGTTCCTGGAATTTCTGTGCTCTGCCAGACATCATCCTGTTAATGTCTGCATTGTGGGGAGATCTGAAGAGACACAGGGGAGGAGGCAGAGAGGTGTGAGCAGCACTCAGGAGGCAGCAAGGACAGAACTGTTGCAATATTTTAATAACAGGAATGGACGTGCCAGTGGAAACAGTCGCAGTAACAGCGCTGGTTTTAGGGATGAACGCTGATAGGAGGCAGCTGCCGTTATATCCTAGGGCTCAAGCCTGGTATTTGTTCTTCAACACCATGGAATCTGGCAGAATAGCAGAGTCACCAGTGAATTCAAGAAACAACAAAATCCTTTCTTTGTTTTAAATGGCCAGCTTCCTCACAGTGAAATGGCAACTGCCTAACACCAGTTAAGGGGAAAGCTTAACTGTAGCAAGAAGAGATTGAGGCAAGGTTTTCTCCGTCTGTTTCCCATGTGTGTGAATGTGGTGGGGGTGAAGCGTGTGTATAGATACACATTCAACTTGCTTATATAGTTTATTGAAGATAATATCATAGAAATAAATTAATTGAAGTAAATTAAGTAAATTAAAATAATATCTTATGACGGGCAGTCATCGTTGGGGTCACTGTTTTGTCCTGTCCTCTCTGACCGTGAGCAGCTGGAATGGGAACGCTTGAGGGTCAGGCCAACGTTAGCCCTACTTCATGGGAATCCAGACTTCACCCAGAACTCTTGATCCTCATTCTGTTGCTCTTTCTGCCACTTCTGGTTGCTGTCCCACGTGCAGCAAACCTTTCTGTCTCATTGCTTAGGAGTTATTTTCCCTGGAGCCTTTCCCTGGAGTCTTAAACACCCCCATCATTCTACTTTCCAGTGCTGTATTGTTGTCAGTCTGTAGTCTGTCATTTATAATTTTCACTGACATTTTGGTGGCTTTGTTGTTTGGCCGTAATCATCATTATACTGTTATCATTTAGGACTGGGACTAACCTTGATGATCTCTGAACATCTATGAGGCTTAAGCCTGACTGTGCAGTGCTGTGCGTGTGGGGCCAGGCACTTAGCTTGGCGAGAAGCGTAATTTGCTCCCAGGTAAAACGAGTCCAGGAGGAGTGACATGCATCTGGCTCTCTAATTTTTCTCTTTTCTAATAGGTTTTAAAATGACTGTCATTATCAAGAGATCTTTTCATCTTCAAGATTTATTTCCAGTTCAAGAGATTTGTTGGAACTAAGAATTATCTGTTGAGTGCTAATGCTGTCACAGTAAACCACGATCCCCTTCCATTCACCAAAGATGATTGCTTTAAAATTTGTTAAATAAGATGTGTCAAGATAAAATAAATCAACAGAAATCACATTAAAATTTTTAGTGTGTTTCTCATGCAGACATCTAGACTACTAGTTAGTATTTTCTGTTCTGTTTAGGGACCAAATGACTCCTAGAAGCTTTTTAATCATGGAGCTGTATCTGCAATAATGTAATGGAGATTCGGGGCTGGAATACACACTGAGTGAGACTTCTCATATTGCCCTGGAATGTGAGCAACTAGGGCTTAAAGAGAAAAGTTGACATCCTTTCTGGTGAGATACCTACATGCGAGACAGAGCCACACTCCCTTTACTAAGCGGCAGCACCAGAACCAGACCCACCATGGTGAATCACACCTCCAGTTCCCAGACCCTCAAAGGGGAGAACTGGCCAGGGGAAGTATAGTGGAATGAGGAAGAGTCTATTCTCTTCCCTCTTTCTGGCACCCCCTACTGCCCCTGAAAGTCATGCGCAGAAGGTCGCTCAAAGCCCTGAGTGGGATGATTCCATAAAAGGATGCTGGCATCTTGTTCCCTGGCTTGATGCTGGCTGAGCTGCAGAAACTGTGGGCTGTGTGGACACTGCTATCAGGTGCAGCACAAGCTCCTTAGGAAGGCTTCCCATTTGCCCTGCAGAATATGAGATTGCACAGGAATATAGACCAGTACTTACTTCTCATCTGCCTATTTCTGAGTAGGGCGTGAGAGGATAGGGAGAGGCTTTTTGCAGGGCAAGAAGAGAGTGAACAGTAATGTTCCTGAAAAGACGGTGGAAGCAACTTTTCTACCCATCCCAATTTTCCACAGCCCTTGGAGGAAACACACACAGGTACCTCCCCTGGTCCTTGTTTAAAAAGCAAACAAACAAACAAACGTGAATATCAGTGGGTAGGTGTCACGAGGGTGGTCAGGTAGGTGTTTCAACTGAGGCATGGCCTATCTAGAAAGGTGATTGGATCATAAACCACTGGTAGAGTTATAACGGGAGACACGACCATCCTTTTATGAATGGGTTTTCAGAAGCAGATAGAGTGAATGTGAAACTCGAATACCTTCAAGTCTGTCAATTCTGAACCGTGCAGAGGCCACCATATTTGCAGAAGCTCTCAGCAGAGTGGAACTGGAGCTGGATCAGGGAACTCTGCCTTTCACCTGCTGACAGACAAGTGTGCCTCCAATACCAGAGTAGCTCAGTCTCGGGAGTGGGGGAAGAAGTTGGTGGAGAGCTCTAAGTGGTCAAGGTTGCATCTCAAACCTGTGTCCGCTAGGACTTGAAATTTAAATCTGAGATTGGAGTGTTAACCTGGAGATGCTTTTCATCATGAAGAGTGACTTGCAAAGTTTTAGATTCTGCTCAAGGTGTTGTTAAAGGGTCTGGGAAGGGCCTTAGCATAGTGTGACTGGAAAAGCGATAGCAAAGAACTATGTCTTCACCCCCACTGAGCTGTGTTTCTTCAGTTACTCTTTATACAAGCAGAGTGATGACATAAATCCTCAAGAAAAAAGTGGTTTGTCACTCAATGGCATGTTAGGTAGCACTGTGTGATTTGTTGATTGCTTTCATTCTTAGCAGTGGAACCGTGAATATAGTGGATAGTTGATATGTTTTTGTGTGATAAATTTAATTTTGTTTCAAAACAGGGTGGTTGGGTAAAGTAACATTCATTTTTTAATGAATATTTTCTGAAGGCCTATTATATGCCAAGTTCTTTTCATCTTTTCCGATTCTAATCTAAATGTGGCACACTCTTGAGCTGAAGAGTTACCGATCTAAGGGTTGAATGCTATTGGACTTTTTTGCATGACAGCAGCCAGAATGATCCTATTAAACCTGTTGAATCCAAGTCACGTCTCTGCTTATATCCCCATAATGGCGTCCTGTTTCCTTCAAACTCAATCCAAAGTTATCATAGTGACCTATAAGGTTCCTACAGGAATCACGTCTGTCCCCCCCACCTCCACCCCAACAAGTTGTTACTGTTTATTTCATCTGCTGTCATCCCTGTAGCAGGTTGAATGGTGATTCCCTAAGAGAGATGTCCACGTTCTAATACTTGGAACCTGTGAATGTTACCTTACACGGAGAAGGGTCTTTGCAGATGTAATTAAGTCGAGGGTTTTAAGATGAGGAGCTCACCTAGGCGTAGCTGGGTGGACCTAAATCCAATGGCAAGTGTCCGTTTAAGAGTGAGGAGAAGGCAATGTGACCAGGGAGTCAGACACGAGAGTGATGTGGCTACAAGTCAAGGAATGCTGGCAGCCGCCAGAAGCTGGAAGAGACAAAGAACAGATTCTTTCTCTCCAAGAGCCTCCAGGAGGAATATAGCCCTCCTGACACTTAGATTTCAGACTTTGACCTCTAAAACTCAGAGAGAATCATTTTCTGTTGTTTTAAGCCCCCAGCTTGTGGTAATTTGTTACAGCAGCCACAGAAAATTCCCTCTGTGCCTGCCACAGCCACTTCCTTGTTGTTCTTTGAACATGCTAAGCAGATTCCTGCCTCATGGCCCTTTAACCAGCTCTTCCATGTCGGAATGCTATTCCCCTGATGTACATACGCCATGCCCTCTCACCTCCTTCAGACCTTCATTAAAACTGTATGCAAATATCATCTCAGGATGCTCTTCCCCTTTGTTTAAGATTGCAGTACCCCTTTCAATTTCTTTCTCTTTGTGGTATTAACATTCTCACTTAGTATAAGACTTATTATTTGTGTCTCAAGCTGTCTGGAATGTGAGCTCTGTGCGGGCAGGAGTTGCTGTCTGGTTTGTTCACGACTGCATGTATAAATATTTGTATATATGTAAATATTTGTTCAGTGAGTAACTATGATTGACCATCTGGATGTTTTAACTTTAAAACTTAAAAAAAAGACAAAGGTCCTCATTCAGCAAGCAGAATGATTTGATAAATTCTTACACCTGGCCATGCAGTGCAGTGGCTCAGAGTGTCAGGCTGGGTTTTTACACACCTACACACACACTTGGATGCATAGTTAATGTTTACTGTTCCAAAGTGAAGGCTTTGAAAGAGAACTAACAGGTGGTTTCAACATGAAAAGAAAAAAAAAAACCTTCCCTCTGCCTACCCCAGACAGTTTTTGTAGATTTCCATGTAGATTCCAGCCCGGCCAGTGAAATCAGCCTTTCTTGGCTCAGCCCTCCTTCTGAGGTGGTATTTAATATCCTCCTAAATGTGAGAAATTTACACAGGGTTTGGTATCTCATCAGCTGATGAACTTTGATTTCCCAAGGTTTTATTTGCCACTATCTTGCCTTCCTCAGGGAGTCTAGAGCAGATGTGAATGCAATTTCCTCGGTCCTTCAAGCAGTTTTTATGGCTCCCTACTCTTGGCTTCTTACACATACAGGTTCTCTTACATATATACTTATTTATAAATCTCTCTTTCTGATGAATTCTTTTGATAAAACCTTCTTTGGGTTTATTGTTATTTATACAATAACCAAGACATCGCCAAGGCTGTTTACTCGTTTATTTCCTGGATTGTGTAGAAAATGACTTATGTTGACCAATAATATATAGTAAGGTTAAGTGCTTTAAAAATAAGAGCAAACAAACAAGAGTCAAAAAGAAAATAAGGGAAGTAAGATGGAGCCAAATCAAAGGAAGTGCATGAAATAGATACCAAATGTCCATATAGTTGTTAGAGATGGATCACAGAGTTGGCCCTGAGCTTTCTAGCACCAACCTAAAGAAGGAAAGAGAGATGCTCTCTTTGAGGTAAAAACAGGCTGATTGTTCAGGAAATGCAGAAACATGACCAACAGCAGGGATTAGTTATGGTTTCTATGGATCTTTCCTCATGGAAATGATGTCAGAACTTGTAATTGAGAGCATCCTCAAAAAATCCTTACAATACACACTGAGGCTCTTCCTCAGAAATATGTCCTGAGTCTGCTGCTCACATACTCCACCACTCCTGCCAAATCTTGCCTGGACCAGGCACAATCATTTCTCCGCTTCCTTGTTTACGCTGCCTCCCAAGCACTTCCCTCCCCCGCCCTTCAATCTAACATCACATAACAGCTGGCATGGTCTTCCTGATAGAAACATTAGACCATGTCATTCCCTTGCTTTAAGAATTTTTAGTGGTTGTTTCTTTCAGTTGGAATAAAATCTCGAGTCTTCACTTTGGCCTCCTGGACTTCTGGCCCCCGCCTCAGTGAGCTCTTCCCCCTGCTGGGCCTTTGCACCAGGCTTGTCTCCACCAGGAATGTGCTTCCCTCTGCCCTTCACATGCCTCCCTGGTTTTCGTCTTCTCCGTTCCAGTTCCTGTGTCATCGCCTCCTCACAGAGGCCTTCCCTGACCTTGCTACAGAGCTCAAGCCATGGAAACGATGATTAGGGAGGCCCTGCCCTGTCCAGTCACTAGCATTGCGGAACATGCAGGGGGGAGAGACTTTGCCTGCTAGTGGGTCTAGTGTTCCGTTTATCCTTTTCGGGTGCAGGACCATTTATACTTGTCAAATCTACCAATGAGTTTGGCACAGGGAGTTGGAGAACTGGATTGTAGTCCCATTTGGGGGACTCTAGTCAAGTGATTTCATCTTTTTTTTTGTTTTGTTTCCTCATCTGAAACTAAAGATACCTTAGCCTCCTGAACTATTTTGAGGACTAAATCAAGATGATGTGAAAGTCAGGAGAATGAATGGATTTGGCTGTGGAAACACGGCATAGTAACTATACTTTTTTCTTTGACCGTTATCCTGACACTTTGAGGCTGATCAAGGGCTTGCGATTAGATAAGGTGTGCCATTTAATTGTGGCCCTAAATTCATAAAACTGAAGCTTAACCCAAATTAAAGAAATTTCTGGATTTATATGTGGATATCACATAGCAGCTGGAATAACCCAGACCCACTTTTAAACTATGCAATTAAAAATGGCATTAAAATAATACTCAGGATTTAAAATAAACCTGCAAAAAAATAAACCTGCAAACTGATGGGAATTTGACATTCTATGAGCCTCTTTTTTTTCCCCTGTAAGATGTGGTTAAAAAAATAAATTATTATTTTCTACTGTGTTTAGTGCCTGGAAAGAGTAGGTAAGTGAACAGTCCTGGGGTTCATTCATGGCTGAGAGTTGCCTTGCCAGGGTGATTTTTAAATTAAATCCTCAGGGGGTTTAGATGAGTCTAGATGCTCAACTCTCATTAATCGTAATGGGAGTTACTGTACGCATCTCTCCTCCACACACGGCACTGAAAGATGACCCTCTCACACCACCTTTGTGTCTTGCTCTTTGAACTAATTTTAATGGAATTTTTTTTTTAAGTGAAGCATCTCTGTCTAATCCTCAGGGCCACGGTATTGCTAACAATTCGCTGATAAGAAATAGGCCTTCATTTTGCAGTGCTCGACCTGCACATGCTGGAAGGGTTTAGGCCAGAACTGACTCACTTTCTGGACTGTAGACTTCTCTTTTTTGTTTGTTTGTTTGTTTTTGTTTTTGGCACACGGGCTTAGTTGCTCCGCAGCATGTGGGATCTTCCTGGAGCTGGGATCGAACCCGTGACCTCTGCATTGGCAGGCAGATTCTTAACCACTGCGCCACCTAGGAAGCCCTAGACTTCTCTTTTTATTGTTTCAAATGAAGCCACTCTTTCTTTTTTTCTTGATCTCTTTTTTGTACATCTCAGCCTCTTGGTATAATAATCAGTATACAGCAGGTACTCAGCACTCATAGAGTCCGAAAACTTCTGAAACGTAATGGAGAGAATGAGTTAACCTACATTTAAAGCATTTGGTATTCTTAATGCAGTCTTTCAGTAACCAGCTAATGAATTGCTTGACTAAATAAATGTTTTATTTCAATTATGTCTGTGTAAAAGCAATCCACTTTATATCAGGTGCAACAGATTTTTAAACCTTGCATTTATTTTTTTCTAATTATAAGAATAGCTTCCCATTACACAAAATAAAAACTATCCATAATTTCATTACCCAGAAATAACCCCTGCTAAAATTTCAGTCTATTTCTTTCTTAAGTTTTTCTATTTTTTTCTTGTTACTTTAGGAAAGAGAAATATTTTATAACCTGATCTTTTTAACCTATCGTTGACATTTTCTGATGTTTTAATAACACTGGGGTTTTTATTGATGGATTTCTAACATACCATATGGATCTACCATAATTTATTATTTACTATTCAACCTACATGTAATGAATATTTTAGTGAAGGATATTTGGTCACATTCCTGATAAATTTCTTACACTGGAATCACTTGCTAAAATGTTATGCACTTTTAAATTGACAGATATTCCCAAATTAGTTTTAAACCAGCAGCACACGGAAATACACATCTTGCGGTAGGCTCATCTTAAAAATTTAAAATTTGCGGGTTTGTCTTAACCTTTGTCAAGTTGACCAAGTTGATAAATTTTACATATGTCATTGTTTTCTATTTGAATTACGTAATTGGTAATAGGATGGACTTTTAAATTTGTTTATGAATTATGTTTAATCAGTTAGTGATCTATTAATGTCATTTGCTCACTTTTCTATTGGTGTATTTATTAAAACCCAATTTGTTAGAGATCTTCTAGAAATTCACCCTCTGCTTGTCATATTTGTTGCAGGTGTTATTCCTATTTTGACTCATCCTCTTCAGTTTGCTTATGATGTTTACATACAGACATTTCAATTTTTTTGTAGTTTCAATTTTTTGTAGTAAGCTTGTCAACTTTATCATTTGTGAGTTTTTCCAGTTCTTTTAAGCTTAAAAAGCCTTTCTATCCAGAGATCAGTTAAATATTTATGTATATTTTCTGCATTTTTTAGAAAAGATTTCTTTTTATTTCTTTTTTTTCTCTTTAGTCTACTATCACCAAGAGTTTCGTAGTACTACATAGGCATGCTTCAAAAATTCACTTTATCTTTCTGGCAGCCCTTTGAAGGAGGTAGAGAATACTATTCCCAAGTTATAAATGAAGAGACTGGGGGTGTAGCAATGAACCAGATAGCCTGTTACCAGAAGCAGAGCTGTGCTTACGCATTCTATAAAAAATAGTACAGACGCTACCTGACTCACAGTGGTTCAGCTTATGGTTTTTTGACTTTAGGATGGTACCAAGTGCTACACATTCAGTAGAAACCATACTTTGAATTTTGAATGTGATGTCCTCCTGGGCTAGCAGTACGCTCTCTGGCGTTGCCGGGCAGTGGCAGCCGCCGCAGCTCCCGATCAGCCGCACAGTCCCAAGGATGAACAACCGGTACACTTACAGCGCAGACAACCACTCTGTTTTGGATCTTTGGTCACATTCCCTTTTTTCACTTTCAGTACACTAGTCAATAAATTACGTGAGATAGTCAAGGCTTTATTATAAGATAGGCTTTGTGTTAGATGATTTTGCCTAACTGTAGGCTTTCATCAAGCCATTTATGAGAGCTTGACAAAACTGTAAAATACTGCCACTCTTCACAGTAACATTTTTTGTTTGTTTTGGAAAATAGGCTTATTATAAAAATATTATTTATGTTAACATGATGCGGGTTTATTTAAATCGTTAGATAAAATTTTCTCAGTTCTAATTTCTAATTATGAATAGATACAATTCACACGGACACAAGCTCTTTGGTGTTGTCAATCATTTTCACCAGTTTTAAGGGGTATGGAGGCCAAAAGGTTTGTGGACTGCTCCTCTGCACCCACAACTTTTGCCTCTGCTCTATCTTCTCCCCTTGTCCTCACGATTTCTGCTTTGATTTTCACTGAAAAAGAGAACAAAGCTACGCGTATTATCTCATAAGGGTAAAGGTGATTTGGAACACAGAGAGAGTAGCCATGGGGCTGAGGGAGTGTAAGCTTTGCAGCTCAGGCCTCCATGTGAATGAGCTCCTCACGGGTAGCAGGACCCAGGAGTTACTTAAGCTGTCTTTGCTTTAGTTACCTCATGCTCCAGGTGGGATAATAGTATCTACCTCATGGGGTTGCTATGCGCATCATGTGAGTTAACCTGTGTAATATGCTTGAATGGTCCCTGGAACGTATGAAGGGGTCAGATATTAGCTATCCTATTGAGTTTCTAAGCAGTTACCAGACTTCTGGAAGATTCAAATGTGACGTACTGTTCCAGAAGGTTCTTAAAGGTTTTCTTTTCCTCTTTGTGAATATTTTATTATTAAAGCCTGAACTTCCCTTTCTAGTCTGTTTTCCTTAGCAGGGCTGGGTCTATGTAAGTGGACTCTTTTTTTTTTTTTAAATTGTGTGGTTGTTCCCTTTGGGGTGGGGTTGCTATCAGAATGCCTTTCTCTTCCTGTAAATCCATAGGTACTAAAGCTGGCTTCCCTCCGCCCTGACCGAACTCCCTCAGCTGTTTGCGATTCATGTCCCGTAAACGTATAGATTTTCCTTCCTTCCTTGCCCACCATGTCAAGGGTTGCTGTTTATATTTTGTATCAGGGCTGGGGCAGGATCTCCTGTGCACTCAGGAGGCTCTGCAGCCTTCCCGCCAGCTCTAATCAAAGTTGCCTCCCACTCCAGGGCACAGGGCTGTTTTTCTTCATGGCTCCAGCTCACGCTGGAATCATAATCTCTTTGCCTAATAGCTTGTTTCTCAAGCTGCAGTCCTGTGCTCCAGGTCAAAGGTTTTTCTCCAGGCACCACTGGTCTGTCTGCTCACCTGTAGTGCCCACTCTCATCCACTTCGTTTTACCTTGTCTTTAGAAGTTCCCTGTTCCCTCTAGGGACGTGGCGACCAGCTGCATTTTATCCAGTCAGGTGGCCTCTGTTCACATGCTCTTCTGTCAGATTAAGGCTGGTCTTCCCACAAGGGACTCCTCGGACGAAACACCAAAGGCTAGTGTCAGTGTGGGAGGCAGAGGGACACTCCTCAGGCTCCACTGATGCCCTTAGTATCTGTGTGTGTGTGTTCGGATGCATCGAGATGGCCTCCCATCCTCCTGATGTATCCGGGAAGATTCTCCTCTCACTGACTTCCAGTGACATAATTGACACTGGAGATAAAATGCCTGTGATAAAGACTGAAGGATATGTAAACTCCAAAGGGAATCTTATCTTGGTTATTCCTGACTGAAAAACATTTGTCTTTTTTTTTTTTTTAATGTGGGAGGAAAATCATTTTGCAAATTAAATATTTTGGACTTTGCTTATTTGGGCCATACCTTCTGCCAATAAAGATATGAGCTGACTTACAAAAATAGTTACAGCATAACAGATTTATTTTGGTAGTAAGTGAGAAATTGGGGCAGCGGGAAAATATCTGGGATAATTCCAAATGTATACTATGTGAACGTAATTTTCAAAATAAAAATGTGAGAATAAAAAAATTTCAAAGTTGCAGAGAAGTTGAAAAAACCAGTTTCGTGATCACCTATTTCTCTTTAATCAAGATTCATTAAATTTACCTTCTTGATATACCCATGCTATTTCTCTGTAGTCAGACATTTCCCTTTTTCCAAACCATCCAACAGGAGGCAGCTGCAGACATCAGGACATTTCACTTCTATAATGCAGCATGCATCTCCCAAGAATAAGGGCACCCTCTTGTACAGCTACACCACTGTTATTGCACCCAAGAAAATCCACATCAACTCAGTGATAACAATGTACTTTCAATGCTCAGATTTTCTCAGTTGGTTTCTTTCCTCCATGATACATGAGCCAGTCAAAGTTCATTCATTGCAACTGGTTATTAAATCTCCGTAATATTTTATAATCTATAACACATCCCCACCTCCTCCCTTGGTTCTTCATGGCATTAAATCATTTAAAGATTCCAGACCAGTTGTCGCATGTAACATTTTACTTTCTTGATCTGTCTGATCGTTTTCTTGTGATGCAGATGAGGTCAAACATCTCTGGCAAGGGCACCAAATAGGTGATGTTGTCTACTTACCAGTGTGTCATACAGGGCACATCATGTCTGGCCAACCGAATTACTTACTATTGGTACAGCCAGACTCGACCACTTGGGTAGATGCTGACTGTCCGATTGTCTAGTTGCAAAAGACACGTTTTTTCCTTTTTAATTAATGTGTAGTGGGATAATAGTGCAGACTACCACCCATTACCTGAATTGAAAAGATAGAGTTGCATTTATGGTTAGAGAGAACTGTGCTGGTCAGCTGCAGCCTCTCTGAGCCAATTAAACTAGGAAGTGTGGAGTACGGGATTGGCAGATTTTTGGAGCTTAGAGTGGAGTGATATGATATATAGAAGCATGTTTACTAAAGAGAGGGTAGTTAGCTTGATGAGTTGGCACTTGGAGATGTGTGAGTCTGTTTCTGAATGGCTGACTTTCAGCAACAAAAGCCGGTCACTGGCGGTCACTGGTTGACTAGCAAAAGAGGGTTATTTGAAAGGCTTCAGTCTGGTTCTGGAAGATACTTGTTACCATGACTGCAAAACAATCTGTCTTTCCCTAGGCTTCTGGCAACTTTAACTCTCATCTGCATATCGTGTTCCCCAATAAACTTTCTTTTAGTGGTTTAGTTTTAGCGTTTATAGATCATCTTCACCTGAGTCATTTATAATATGGGGCTTACAAAATGTTGGGTATCTAATTCTATCTTTTTTTGTTACATACACTTATTATCTAGCATTTTTATGGAAGGGAGAACTTGACTTTTTTTTTTTTTTTTAACTCTGACTCTTTCATCTAGTCAACTCAGTTTTTTAAAATTTCAAGGTATTATAATCCATAGCTTATATCATTTCAATGTACAAATTAGTTTTTCAGCAGATACCCCGATACAACTTCCTATATCCTTTTGACATGCCTCAAGTCCTTGAGCAATTCCTTATTTTCTGGCACAAAATGTTTCAAGTTTATGTTATGCTTTTCCTGCTCCAGCCCTGGAATTAGCAATTTGCAAAGCGCTGTGGCTCACTTTAGCAGAGAATGATATTTAGAAACCAAGATCTAGGTGCTGAATGTGCCCATTGCTACTGCAGTAACGTTGTTTCCAGGTGCTTTTTGTAGAAAGGATTAGAAAATGTGTATGTATGTGTGCATATAATTTAAATCATGGGTTCATACTGATACCACCATTGAAATCCTGCACTATGGGGGAGGGGGGTCTTTCTCACATTCCTCTATTTCGTATTCGCATTCCTCTTCTCTCTTATTTACCCTACAACCCCACAGTACACTCAAAATAATTTCAAAATTACAACAATAACATTTGTAAACTTCCGATCTAAAGAAGAGTGATCTGACTTGAAAGTACCTTTAGAGATACCTTAGATTTTGTTCTAGTTATGACTTGAATGGCTCAAAACACATAAAGAAATGTTTGTGTGCTCAGTGGAAGGCATCCTGAAGGGTGGAAACCATTTCTGTAAAGCTCAGAATTATGACTGAATTGAGCACTGACAGAATCGTGGTAGTGCTAGTAATTACATTTACTGAAGGTTGACGTACTTAATCCAGCACTGGTCTAAGTTCTTTGAATGTTTTCTCTGTTGACTCTCGTAACAAATGTTAATTTTTTATGTTAATACTTTCATTTCCCTGTTGAAAGTTGTTAAGCAAAGTCACACTGATATTAATGGGCAGACATGGAACATGAAAATAGAGTCCAGATTCTTTACTTCTATGTTGCATATGTGTTTTATACTTAATAAAAGTAGCAACCTTTAATCTGCCTATGAGAACACTTTTCATCCCTTGTGGGAATTGCTTCTTGTTTTGTCTTTCACATTAGATGTAAGACCTGAGGTGAGAGATCATCATTCTGTCATTTACTATTGAACCTGCAGCATACATGCAGTACATGGTACATAAATGCACTCAGTGAATTTTTAATAATGCAGTATCATCATTTCCATGTGCATACATTGTGCTAAAACCTTACATTTATTATTTTGAATCCTTAAAGCAGTCATTCTGATTAGGTATTATTATCTACATTGTGAGATCAACAGGTTCAGAAAGGTAATGTGATTGCCTGAAGCATTTCATCTAGTAAATACTACAGTTGGCACTTGCACTCAGGTATCCTTGTGTTAGAAGCCTGGTCTTTATTGTCTCCCATGGCATCTCTTTTTTGCATGAAATTCTTCCCACTCCAGCTCATTGGTACTGATCCTAGTGGAAGGGGAGGCATTTGACTGGCTTTACAATGAGTGACAGATATAAAAGGCCAGAAAGGTGCTATTATACTGAGCAGGTACTCTATGCAAATTCAAGGAATAGAAATAAAATGTAGAAGAGATAAGAAATCCTAGGGGTCCTGAAATCCCTGCAAGGAGAACAAAAATGAAGTGTGGCTGTTTTAACCAAACTCTTGTAGAAACTTAATGACAATTGGATTATTCTGGGCTTGCAGAGTTTGTGAAGTTGGATTGGAATTTCAGATGAATCATGTATTGCAGACACTGCCTATAAATCCTGGCTTAACTGTGCCTGGTTTTCAGTGCTCATTCAGTCTTCCCCTCTCGCTAAGATGCCATGCTTAGGCCTCTGATTTCCTTTTCTATTCTAGATCTCCTGCATTCTTCATTCCTGACCTTGGTTTTATGAGTTTTATAGTATTTTGCAATCAGAGCTGTCATTGCATTCACTGTTAGGAGACAAAGGTATAAAGGGGGCCTAATAAGAGTACTGGTGACTCTGGGAATGAATGTTCTTGGTGGTCAACCTCACCAAGCTGTAGCCTGAATCTGTTGAGATCTGTCTCTCTTTGATATCTCTGTAAATGGTAATGTTGATACTGGTTGAATTAGTAGTAAGTCCTCCCAACCAGGCACATGCAATACTCAGTGAAAGAAGAATCTCTCAGAAAATGAAAATAAACACCACATCTTCTTTATTTCCAGAGGAAAACTCTATCCATAATGTTAAAAAGGCTTATTGGGCAGTTATCTCTGAAATTGGAACAGATCATTGTCAACAGAAGATGAAGAATCATTCATTCTGGATTAGTAAGATAGCCACAGAAAAGTCATCTGAAAGTAATATGAAAACATAAATGGTCTTAGAGGACTAGTTAAAATGGACATGCTTTTTAAGTCATCTGTCACTTGCAAATAGCAATATAGCTGATATAGTTTACATTTCATTGTGAGTCCTAAATGGTGCACTAGGGCAATAAACAAATATTACTGGGCTTTTTACAAATTCCATTTGAAATATGATAGTAGGAAGCAGTATAGTGAGTGTAGTAGATCATGGATCTGAGATCAGACCAACAGAAATGTGCATCCCAACGCAGCTATTTCTTATCTATGTGACTTTTAGGCAATTCAGTTACCTTCTCTGAGAATTAGCCTGCATTTGTGTAAAAGCAATGGGTTGAAAACTATAGAAGACAGATCACAGAATCCAAAGGGAAAGCTGAACAGTAGCAGGCCTCAGAAATCAATGAAATCAGGGCAGCTCTGGGTATCTTGATTGCAGAAATAACAGTCTCCTCAGAATGGTGCCATTGAAGTGACGCAGCTCCAGCCATGCATGTCCGGTATCACTTGAAACTGCCTAGTGTCAAATTCCCAGAGCAGACCATCTGTTTGGTCCAGCCCAGGTCTCTTGCCTGGGGCAGGTGAGGTGTTTTGTTTGACTGCCTACCAGAACTACATGCTATGGGTAAGGGCAGGTGTCCTGAAAGAATTTGGATGGGAATAGAAGCTTAGCTGGTGGATGTCTGCTCTGTGGGTTTGGGGAGGAAAAGTTGAACTAGAGGTATGTGTTTGTGCTTGTATGTGGGCATGCTCACTCTATCAAAATTACCCTCTACTTTCTGAGCCAGTCAGGTGTAGAATTAGGATTTTTTTTAAACCAAATATACAGAATTTAGACAGATGACAGCTGCACTTTATAGTTGTCAGTTTCAGAAGCTAAACTATGATTCCATGAGCCATTACTCCAAAGATTGTTGGAATTGCTCTTTGAATTTTTAGGACACAAGAAAAAAGCCTCATAATTATTTTCCAAATCTCATGTAACACGAATAGAATTTGAGCTCAGGTGGCAGAGTCTTTGCCATGTTGAGGTACTTTTCAGTACCACTGAGATGATCATTAGGATTATGTCTATATAGTTATATTTTTGTTTACATATTTTCTAAAATAATACATATTATATTAAAGTAGAAAACTCAAATTGAATCCCTAAGGAAGTCTATATTGAAATTCATCTACTTATTTGAAGTTTCTTCCTAAGATTCACAAATGTGATTTACGTATACACCATTATTCAGTAATAAAATTTTCCATCTGTAACTGCGGTGACAGGGAGTTTAATTTACCTACCGTGATGGGTTATTTAAAGTAGTCAAAATTAATTGATAAACTTAGTCAAACTTATAACCCAGACACATTATTTCTTATATTCCTTCTGTATTGTAAGATGTCTCTCTTCATAGATGGTGATATTACAGTATATCCTTCCTCCCTCACAGTCACTACTATCTTTCACAGGGTCAGTCTTGCTAATTTTACTTCCTAAATTTCAAAAACCCATCTGTTGCCCTGATTACCAATGCCAATGCTTGAACTCAAGCTACCGTGATTTCTCACCTGAACTATTTGATTGCATTCACTCTACCTTCTCTTCAGGTCATTCTCCATGTAGTAGTCAGAGGACGCTTTACAAAACACAGATCTAATCACAGGATCCCTCACTTCATCCCCATGAAAAATCCTTAGACAGCTTCTTTTTGCACTCAGAACAAAGACTATTTATTTATTTATTTATTTATTTATTTATTTATTTATTTGTAAGTATAGTTGACTTACAATGTGTTAGTTTCTGGTGTACAGCAAAGTGATTGTTATGTATCTATATATCTATATATATGTGTGTATACACACACACATATATATACTCACATGTATATTCTTTTTCAGACTCTTTTCCATTTTAGGTTATTGCAAGATATCGAATATAGTTCACTGTGCTATACAGTGGGAACTTGTTGTTTATTTTATATACAGTAGTTTGTATCTGCTAATCCCAAACTCCTAATTCATCCCTGTTCCCCTTTCCCCTTTGGTAACCATAAGTTTGTTTTTCTATGCCTTTGAGTCTTTTTCTGTTTTGTAAATAAGTTCATTTGTATAATTTTTTAGATTCCACATATAAAGTGATATCATGATATTTGTCTTTGACTTACTTCACTTAGTATGATAATCTCTAGGTCCACCCATATTGCTGCAAATGGCATTATTTCATTCTTTTTTATGGCTGAGTAGTATTCCATTGTGTGTGTGTGTATTCCATTGTGTGTGTGTGTGTATCACATCTTCTTTATCCATTCATCTGTTGGTAGACATTTAGGTTGCTTCCATGTCTTGGTTATTATAAATAGTGCTGCAGTGAATATTGGGGTGCATGTATCTTTTCAAATTATAGTTTTCTCCAGATATATGCCTGGAGTGGGATTGCAGGATCATATGGTAACTCTATTTTTAGTTTTTAAAGGAACCTCCATACTGTTCCCCATAGTGGCTGTACCAAGTTTACATTCCTACCAATAGTGTAGGAGGGTTCCTATTTCTTCACATCCTCACCAGCATTTATTATTTGTAGAATTTTTGATGATGGCCATTCTGACTGGTGTGAGGTGATACCTCATTATAATTTTGATTTGCACTTTTCTAATAATTAGCAATGATGAGCATTTTTTCATGTGCCTATTGGCTATCTGTATGTCTTCTTTGGGGAAATGTCTATTTAGATCTTTTGCCCACTTTTTGATCATGTTGTTTGTATTTTTTGATAATGAGCTATACGAGCTATATGTGTATTTTGGAAATTAATCCCTTGTTGGACACATTGTTTGCAAATATTTTCTCCCATTCTGTGGGTTGTCTTTTCATTTTGTTTATGGTTTCCTTTGCTGTGCAAAGGCACTTAAGTTTAATTAGGTCCCATTTGTTGATTTTTGTTTTTGTTTCCATTACTCTAGGAGATGGATTAAATAAAGATTGCTGTGATTTATGTCAAAGAGTGTTCTGCCTATGTTTTTCTCAAGGATTTCTATAGTATGTGGTCTTACATTTAGGTCTTTAAGCCATTTTGAGTTTATTTTTGTATATGGTGTTCGAGTATGTTCTGATTTCATTCTTTTACATGTATCATCATGAATTTCTTGCACACAGGTCTGCATATCAGCTGTGGCTCTTCCAGGCTTGGGTCTTTTCCACCTGTCGTCTTCTTCTCCTTGCTCAGGCTGAAGAAGCAGGCGTTATGTGAATTGTGTTGCTCTTATGGTAGCAGACAGGAACTTAAGAGGCCAAGCCAGAGCACATGCACATATTGAAGGCTTTTGCTCAGAAGGGCCACATGTTATATCCACTCATGTTCTGTGGATATAACAAGTCATGTGGCCATCCTATTACCAGTGGAGCAGAGAATTAATATTGGCAAATACTGCCGTATCTTGCAGATGGTAAAGAAACTAGTCCAAGATCTTAAGACAAAAGGATATCTGCCTGTGATACTGACTCTAAAGACATGGATTTGCCAAACACAGAATCCCTGTAATATAGGAAATATATTATAAATTACTTCTCCTCGGTGACCAGTGTTGAAGAGTTGATGTTTGCAAAATGAAATGAGCTTTGGGTTTGTGCTACAGATCCTGTGGAATATATCCATCCCTTCCAACCTACCCACCATGCCTAAAAAGGTACCATGGGGGGAAAAAAGATGTAAGTCATGAATGACGTGTAACAGGTATTTATGGACTCCATTATTACTCACTGTATAAAAAGAGGCTGTAAAATGGCACGCAAAGCTCAATTCTATTGACTGTGAAGCCTATTATCATTAGCAAATGCCATCAAGCTTTCACATTTCTCTAATGACTTTGTTGATTAATTGGAAGAAAATAAGACTAAAGATAAAGCTGGTCATAGTTACGAAATTGGCTGAAAATGAAAATCCGATCTGACCTCTGCAAATGGCCTAATGGCCTCTTCTACAAAAAGCTGAGATGGGGCACTTTCCTGGTGGTCCAGTGGTTAAGACTTTGCCTTCCAATGCAGGAGTTGCGGGTTTGGGCCCTGATGTGGGAGCTAAGATCCCACATGCCCCGGGGCCAAAAAAACCAAAACATAAAACAGAAGCAATATTGTAACAAATTCTATAAAGACTTGATAAGTGGTCAACATAAAAAATGTATATATTAAAAAAAAAGAAAAGCTGAGATGGGTTGCAAGAAGAGGCCATACTTGGTAACCTTGGGGTTAATGTCAACCAAATTAAGGCTTATTAATATTAGAAGAAAGAAGATGGTATAGAAGTTTTCAGAATTTGAAAAGAGCTCTTTGTCTATGCAGGTGAGTGCCATTGGGTGAAGAAGTCTAAAAGTTTATTAACATCTTGGCCAGGACAATCAGCCTCGGATTTGGGCAGCTCTCTGAGATTTACCACAGGAAAAACAGCAATCAAAAACAGAGCCTGAATAATATGTTTTCCCCGATCCAGTCTGATTATCATAGAATAATAGAGCTGAAAGAAACCTTGAGAGATGATCTTATCCAGAAGAGAAATGAAGGTGAAAAGTATAAATGTAAGAGAGAATGTGGACCAGCATTAGTTAGAAGCAGCTAAAAGCATTTTTGTGACTTTGATATAAAACATTTAAAAATGGGTCTTAGGGAAAATTTTATTTCTAATAACAAACATTGATGAATACTTTTTCTATGAACCTTTCATATTCAGTAATTAAACAGCTACCACATATTGAAAGCTGACTTATTTAGTTAACTGGACTTTACATATATTCAGAAAGGAATCTAACATTAGGGAAGTAACCTGTCCAAATTCACCCAGCTTGTGAGTAGTGTAGTCTCAATATGAATGAGGCAATTCCAATTGAAAAAATCATTTCCTTAACCACTGGACCATATCATAGGTCAGGAACAAGTCATATTCTAGGGAGTCAGGCTGACCTAGTTTAGCCCTTTACTAACTTTAAAAAAAAAAAAAAAGAGTAGTGGGTTTCAGATGGATTTCTGTCTCTTGGTGTTTTATTTTCCTCCCCCTGGTTTTATGGCCCATGATCTCAATAGGTAGGGAGAAAACAGCTTTGGCAAATGTCCAAGGACCACTAGAACTGCAAACCTTTTGGGGCGATGGGGAGTAGGGAAGCAGTTCTTTGCCCTCATACCCCCGATACCCGTTGGTTCATCTTCATGATGTCATCTTAGCATACAGCACTTTGATTTCTACTCTGAAATCAAAGATCAGAATTTGTTCAGCCCATTGCACATAGTGTAGTTATTCCTTTTCCTCAAACTCTGAAAAATAATTGTAAATTAAATCACTGGTAAATTTGATTTCCACGATTGGGCTTACCATAGGGCAGAAAGGCTTACCCAGCTTGTAGCTAACAGTTATATGATTTTAGGCAACTGTTTCTTCCTTTTCACAAATTATTTTTAAGGAAAAAAATCTCTTTAGAGCATATTTTCTCTTCTGAATTAATTTCCTTCATTATTTGGTTAATCACTTTCACATTTGGGATCCTCGTTGAATACAGACGTGTATCATCACTGAAGCTCGGAAAGCTTCATGAGGCTCCTCAGATCAATATTGTGTTTGGCAGTTCTTTGAGTAACTGTATTATACATTTATTTTATAATTAACAATGGCTGTGATGTGAAATGTATGGGTTAGGATAATAAAGAATTTCAAATTACTTAATTCACCACTTTTATTGAACCAGATTTTTTTAAAAAGTATAACTCTTGACATTGGTGGCTGTGAATATGGTTGGATAGCAGGTGTGCTTATATTTTGGGAATATACTTCACAGTTCTTGTTGTAATCATTTGTGCCATGTAGCCATTGATCTGTGAAGCAAAATTAACCTCAGTTTATGATATAATCTGATGACACCATATAAAATAGGCTTTATTTTTCAGTTCTTACAAATGGGTACTGCATGTATTTGTTACAAATAAAAGGAGCAAAAGTTTAATGCTGTCCACTTTTTTAAAATTCACAAAAGTATGAAGAAGAAAGTAAAAAAGACTGATAATCCTACATCCAGAGATAATCCTTGTTCATCTTTTAAGATGTTTTCTTTTCTTCTGATCTTCTCCTGAACAGTTTTAAGTAAAACTAGCGTCACACTCTGTATATAATATTATAACTATTCCTTCATTTCTAATATCACAGGAGTTTTTCTTTTTTAAAACAGTTTGTTAATTACCATTGGCTCCGTAATATTCCATTGATTGGATTTTCCATAATACATTTATTTAATCTGGTTTTGAACATTCAGTTTGCTTCTGAATTTTCACTATTATACCTATATTATTGTAAAGTTTGTGTATCCATAAGCAGAGTAGGAAAACATTTTGCCATTTGTTGCATATGTTAAATAGCAGTAGTATTCCCAACCTATGCTAGTTTTAGAAATGCAAATGGTGCCATGTTAATTTGCATTTCTTTGATTGCTAGCAATGTATTATGATTGAACATGTTTTATAAGTTTATTTCGGTTTTACTGATGGAGAAATTGAGGCTCAGATAAGCTAGGTGATTTGATCAAAGTCACACCACTAAGGAAGAGAACCAAGAGTTGACCCCATATTTTTCTGATTCTACTGCCTGGGTACTGCACCAAAATTGTATAAATTTAGCTTTGTTGTTGTGTTCCCTTTTGGAAGCATTCCGTTTTTTATAATATTTAGGTACAGTGCCGTCAAGTATTATCGATGTGTCACAATCACAAACAGTCTAAATAGGAATGACTAAGCTCTGTATGCTTTTTTTCCTAAACTTTCACCTAGTGTCCTTGTAAGGCCATCTTTATTTGGCCGTTATTTATGTGACTGTTACTTACTTTTTTACTGCAACTTTATTGACATGTAACTCACATACCATACATTTCCTCAATTTAAAGTGTGCAATTTAATGGTTCTACGTCACAGGGTTGTCGTCAGCTATCATGGTCACAGACTGTTTTGTCACTGCCACTGGCAGTAACCTATCAGTCTGTTCCACTGAGCGCCTAACACGGTGTCTGATACATAGTAGGTGCTGCATAAGGGTTTTCTAAATGATTAATTCAAGACCTTTTTTTGATGTGTGATATCATTGTGCTAGGCACTGGGGGAGTTGCCAAGAAATAAGATGCATACCCTTCTTTCCAGAACTTGACAGGATCATTGAAGGGTTAAGACCTGAGCCATGAGAAGTTACTTTAGGATGAAGTGTTTGATTAGACGTCAAATGAGGAGACCAGCCAATGATTTTGATCACAGACGCCACGGGAAGATAAGAGCATGCTGTGCTGTGCGAGGTCTTCCGGGACAGCTTCTTAGATACAGGGGCTGCATGCTGACTCAGTTCACACTACCCCCAGAATGTCATTCCTCTGTGACCACTGAGATGCAACCACTTTTGTCCAGCCTTAGTAATCTTTCCCAGGCGGCTTGGGTTAATAACTAAGGAAGGCTGTGGTTTTTGCATTAGTCTTTTTACGTCTGAAGATCGAAGCTCTAAACGGAGAGAACAAAGTCTTGGGAAACCCACTGAGTTTAACATCTACCATCCCTTTTTTCCTGCCTGCCCTGACTGCCAGATCCAAAGAAGGCCATGTTTCACGTTGCCGACAACCTAGACTGGCTTGATTGCTTTTTCCTCTGAAATCTTGTTGCACTTGCATTCACTGAGCTCTCAATCAGCTATCATCATAACGTTCGTTAACATCATTTATGTGTATGCACCTTATCCAGGAAGCTCCTTGATGGCAGAGAGGCTGTGTCTTAGATTTTCTTTGAGTACTTTGCACCTACAAGCAGTGATCCCAAAGGATTTCACTGCTTGGCATTTCTTTTTAATATGTATATGTGAAATCTTGATCTAAAGTAACTGAGATGGGAGGAGGACTAAAAATCATCTGAAATGTTGGTTAAAATGCTCATTCCTGGGCTGTGCCCTGACTGTTCCACCCTGAGGATTCTGAGTGAGAAAGGTAGGAACCAGGAATTGGAATTTAAAACAACAAATCACTCTTGACACTTGTGATGCACATCCGTGAACCAACTCTGAGAGGCGATGATGGGCTGGACGCTCAAGGGTGAAAGAAACAATGTGCAGAAGTTAATAATGATTGAGAGAGGTGAAAATGTAGATTAGCTGGGATCTCTTAATTGAAAAGAAGTATCTATAGAAATGAGCATTATAGGATAGTATGACCATTCTGGAAGGCTGTAGCTTGAATTGTTTAAATGTTGTGTTTATGCATCTTTATATAAGTCAAATAAATAGTGGCTGTCTACAAGTTATCAAAAAGCATTAAATGTATATTGAAATTGCGCTCCTTGTATTACTTTGTCTTCCCTTGGGAAGGGTGATGAGAGATGGTTTCTCAGAGACCAGCCTATTTTCCAGAATGGGTCGTTCTCAGATGAGTGAGTCAGTTTTCTGCCCACTAGTTCTACAAGTTGGCCTGTTAGTGCCTCTGGCTCAAAGAGTCTACGTCAGTTCAGTTCTGTTTCAGTTCAACAAATCTTAAATATTACCTGCTGTGTGCCAAGCCCAGTGCTAGCTGCTCTAGTTGATTTTTTTTTTTTTAAGCCAGTGCTTGTATAGTACTTACTATGGGCCAGGTGCTGTGTTAGTGCTTTTTGTATATTAACTCACTTAATTTTCACAAAAACCCTTTAAGTTGTTGTGGCCATATTACAAATAAGGGGATAGATTGAAAGAGGTTAAGTTCTTTGCCTGAGGTGGACCCTAACGTGAGCAGCCTGGTCCTGGTGACTCTACTCTTTGTTTTATTTTATTTTAATTTTTACTTTTTATTGAAGTAGAGTTGATTTATAATGTGTTAGTTTCTGGTGTGCTGCAAAGTGATTCAGTTCTATATATATATATATATACACACTTTTTAAATATTGTTTTATAGGTTATTACAAGATATTGAGTATAATTCTTGTGCTATACAGGAGGACCTTGTTGTTTATCTAATTTATATATAGTAGTTTGTATCTGCTAATGCCAAACTCCTAATTTATCCCCCCACCACTTTCCCCTTTAGTAACCATAAGTTTGTTTGCCATGTCTATGAGTCTGTTGCTGTTTTGTAAATAAGTTCATTTGCATAATTTTTTAGATTCCACATGTAAATGATATCATATGATATTTGTCTTTCCCTGACTTCAGTTAATATGATAATCTCTAGGTCCATCCATGTTGTTGGAAATGGCATGATTTCATTCTTTTATATGGCTGAGTAATATTCAGTTGTATTTATATGTATCACCTCTTCTTTATCCATTCATCTGTTGTGGACACCTGGGTTGCTCTTGTGTCTTGACTGTTGTAAATAGTGCTGCTATGAACATTAGGGTGCATGTATCTTTTCAAATTAGAGTTTTCTCTGGATATATGTCCAGGAGTGGGATTGTGGAATCATATGGTAACTCTAGTTTTTAAGGAACCTCCATACTGTTTTTCATCATGGCTGTACCAATTTACATTCCCACCAATTACAGTGTTCTCTGGGTATATGCCTAGCAGTGGGATTGCTGGGTCATATGGTGGTTCTATTTTTAGTTTTGCAAGGAACCTCTATACTGTTCTCCATAGTGGCTGTATCAATTTACATTCCCACCAACAGTGCAAGAACATTCCCTTTTCTCCACACCCTCTCCAGCATTTACTGTTTGTAGACTTTCTAATGATGTCAGTTCTGATTGGTTTGAAGTGATACCTCATAGTTTTAATTTGCATTTGTCTGATAATTAGCGAGCGATGTTGAGCATTTTTTCACATGCCTCTTGGCATCTGTATGTCTTCTTTGGAGAAATGCTGGTGACTGTACTCTTAACCACAAGGTTATACTGGATGAACTTGAAAGCCTGACTTCTACTCTCTTGGAACTTTCTATGTAGAGCAGAATGCAATATTTTTCAGACTTTTTTAAAAAACTGTAACTCAGTTTTGATTTGTACTGTTCAGGGGTATGTTTCCTAGAGGATGGGAACTACATGGTCCCTGGCTTTCCACTCAGCTTCTAAGGAATTCACGCTGCCTACTGAACATGTTGGATGCACATGTTTGAACCTCTGGACCAGTGCTGGCCACTAGAACTTTCTGTAATGATGGGAAAGTATCATAAATCTCTTCTGTCTTAATACAGTAGCCACAGGTACCTCCTGAGCTAGTATGATTTAGGTACTGAATTTTTAACTTAATTTTAATTAATTTAAATAGCCACAGATCCTAGTGGCTACTGTGTTAAACAGTGAAGCTCCAGATCAGTCTTTTCACTATTGTTTTCACTGACCTGTCTCAGGCATGCATTGAGGTCCTGCTTACCAAGGTTTTAGCCAGCAGCCTTATGAGTGGAGGACCACTACACCTCTTGCCAGGTGACACTTCAGCTTTGAAGGAGCTTTCTTTTAGGCTATAGGATTTTATTCAAACGGGTTTGAATAAAAACATGCAATGGACTGTAACCCCTTTAAAGGCAAGGACAGTACTTTATCAATTTTACGTATTCACAACATATACTGTGCCCTGGACCAGGAGTCAGCAAACATTCTTTGTAAAGGAACAGGTAATAAATACTTTCTGGACCACATAGTCTTTGTTGCAACTAGTCAGCTATGTTGTAATGTGAAAGCTGCCGTAAACAATAGGTAAATAAATGAACATGAATGTGTTCCACTGAAACTTCATTTACAAAAATAGATGTGAGGCTGGTTTGGCCCCTGAGCCATAGCTTGCTGACCTCACTTTAGACACATAGTTGTCTATTGTGAGTGAATGAGTATGCTCATTTATCATGTAATCAGTATTTCATTCCTACTATGTGCCAGGCCCTGGGTATACAACAGTGAACAGGCAGATAAGGGTCCTAGTTTTATTCCTCTGTGCAGAGGTTGACAGTTAAAGATTAAACCCACAAACCATGAACAACATTCTGTTAGATTATGAATAAAACAAAACAGACTGCTTGAGACTGGGTGGTCAGGGAAGCCTTCTCTGTGCAGGTGACCTGGGATCTAAGAACTGAATAACAAACAGAGATAAGCCCCATGAAGGACGGGGACAGAGAATTCCAGGTAGAGGGAAACAAGAACAAAGGCCCTGGGGCAGAAACAAGTTTTCAGGCTCAAGAATGTTTAAAAAACAGAAAGAAAACCTGTGGGGATGAAGCATGACAAGGAAATGAGAAAATATTGGGAGCCTGGAACCAGATTAATAAGGCCTTCTAGGAATTTTATTTTAATGGAGTGAGAAAGCTTTGGATTTAAGGAAGGAAGGAAGAAGATCTATATCCCTACCTACCTACCTACCTACCTACCCATCTACCTACCTACCTACCTACCTACCTACCTACCTACCTACCTACCTATCTATCTATCTATCTATCTATCTATCTATCTATCTATCTATCTATCTATCATCTGTATCGTTTTCTGTACTGTCATTTAGTTGTCGCCACATCATTCCTTGTGGTTCTCACTATCCTCCATCCCCAGGGGCCCAGGTCTTGTACACTGAGCAAGGCATGTCCATCTACATCAGCCGTTTGGCATTGTTTTCCAGGAGAAGTCATTCGTAGATTCTCCAAGCAAGGCAAACACTATCGAGCATTTCTTTATTGATGATATACTTCAGGTCTATCATATATTATTTCATATATTGTTTTATTCTTACCTTCAGTGTCGACTTCAAGATACCACATTGAGTATTTCAGATTCCTGTATAATATGAAAATCTCTGGTATATTTTGAGAGTTACAAATCTCTTTTGTAGAGTAAGTTTCCAGCAACAACCAGTTAAGAATATCCTTAGACAATCTTGGGGGCTTTCCTTTGAGTTTAAACCGTTTTTTTAAAAGTTGAGCTTAAACTTGGTTAAAAACTGAGTAGGCATTCAGTTTCTTTGAGGTAGATTTGTATTGTATACATCTAGAATGTAAAATGGGACTTGCTGGTTTCATTTGGAGGAATAATTAAGGGCCATGATATTGTTTAACTGTTTGTTCAACTTTGCCTAGTGCAGTGGAATACAAATATTTGACCTTCTTGACAAAGACAGATGGATTGAAGCTGCATACCATGATATCATTAGGTTGTTGAATAACATCATTATTCATGATTATAAGGAATTATTCAGGTGAAATGGCAAACCTAATAGAAAGCTATTATTTGTGCAGGGAGCATAGTTTCACTGTCCTTGTCATTCCAACCCCTTAGTCAAATTGAAGACAAGATATGTGTATTTATTTTACAACAAAAAATCATTAATAACATAATTTAAACAAATGGAACCAATTATAATTAGTAATTTGGTAAATCAGATCACATAACACACTTGCAGAAAGAAGTTGGTGTACTGTAAAATGTAAAAAAATTAACATTTTCATCATTTATGGACTTGTTCCATATTTATGAATTCATTTTTAGTTGTGTAAAATTTCTGTAACAATTGAAATTTATACAAAAGTATACTTTCAGAGATTTGAGTGATGCCTTAAATTTAAACTAGTATTTTAAAGTACTACCATTTTTGCTTACCCTCCAGGTGTGTACCAACTATGGCCTGGAGCCAAATTCCACTCCATCTATTTTTGTAACAAGTTTTATTGGAACCCAGCTGCACTCAATACTTCTGTGTGTCTATGGCAGCTTCCGTGCTGCAGTGGCAGAGTTGAGTAGTTGTGACAGGGACCATATGGCCCGCAAAGCCTGAAACATTTACTATCTGGCCCCTTGCAGAAGAAGTTTGCCAACCTCAAAATAAAATTGTGTACTGGTTCATTTCAAAGCAGGTTCAAGGAATTCTCAGAATCCATAAGGCTGGGAGAAATTCCTACCAGGAGCCATCTAGTTAAGGAAGCATGAAGGCATGTGTGATAAAGGTCCACCATTCTAGACAATCAGCTTCTTCAGAAAACTGACTTGAAGTATTACAGTATGCTATAAAAACAGAAAAGGGCTAAATTAGCTTTCTCGGGATGGTTTTAGAATGTTCTTGCCTGCAACTGTGACAGAATAGATAAATTCTGAGTTCTTCCACATAGCTCTGTATGGAATGAACACCAAGAAGAAACGTGCAAATAACATTTGATCATGAGTGTGAGAATATTTTTCCAAAAATACATTTCCAGAAATATGCCAATAAAAGAAGTACGTAACCACCATCAATTTTAGAAATTTACCATGTGCTTATTTATTGAATTTTTTAAACTTTCAAAGTTTATGAGAGATTTCAAATATAAAAATGTACAGAGAATAATGTGGCTAACATCTGTGTGCTACAGATTTTTTTAAAATTTAATGTATTCATGTACATGCTTCAGATCTTTTTTAAAATATAAAGTTTTAGGTATACCCCATGCCCACTTAACTTACATCTTATTCTCCTTCCTCTCTTTTTAAAGGCGGCTTTCTCAACCCTGGCACCATTGACATTTGAGGGCCAAACGCTTCATTCTTGTGGAGGGCTGTCCTGCATGGTAGGTTTTTCAGCAGCAACTGTGGTCTCTATCTACTAGATGTGGTATAGCACACCCTTTCCTACTTGTGAAAACCAAAAGCGTCTCCACATGTCTCCACATGTCCTTGGGAGACAGAAATCACCCCCTTGTGAGAACTGCTTTAGAGGTATCCATGATCCAGAAGTTGCTGTGTTTCCACCTGCTGAGGTTCATCTGTTTCTTCTGTGACTCTGTATCCCTGCAAAGCAAATAGTGTTGTTTGATATTCTCATAGACAGTGTCCTTCTGTACATAATTTTTCTCTAAGCATTATTTTTGAGATATAGCCACACTGATAAATGAAGATCTAGTTCTTTGACTTTTACCTACTGTAGTATATTTCATTGTCTGAATAGATGATGAGTTAATTTCCTATTCCCTTTAGATTTTTGTCTAACTTTTTCTCCCATTAAGACAATGTAAAATGATTATCCTTGTATGTGTCTCCTGGTGCATTGGTGAGTGAGTCTCTATAGAGTGTGTATCTAGCAGTGGAAGTTCTGTCTTAGAAAGAAGTACATTTCGTCAACTTTGGAGAGCAGTTTTGCAATCTCAATAATTATTGTATCAATTAACACTCCATAGCAATGTTTGAGGATTCCTGTTTCTCCTGTCCTCATCAACACTTGCATCAGTGTACTTTTTAAATGTTTGCTACTCTGGTGGGTAGGTATAAAATGTTATCTCATTCTTGCTTTAATTTCCATTAAAATTCCATGATCATCCATGGGGTCAAACATTTTTGTTTTCTGGATATCTTCTTTGGTCACTAGCCTACAGGTATTCTTTGCCTATTTTTCCTTTGGGTCGTTATTTTCTTTTCAACTAATTTATATTTTTATATTTTATAGGTTCAATTCCTTTGTGATCACATGCATTTCAAAATAGATTCTGAGTTTTGGCTTGGATATTTAGTGAGTTTGTGTCTGTGTGCACACCTGTAGATAATGAAGGTTTTTTTTTTTTTAATGTAGCCAAATTTAGTGTTTTCATTTATGGTCCAGTGCATTTTAGATCTAGTTTAAAAGATTTTTCCCAATGTTGAGGTCATAACAGTATCTTGCTATAATTTTTTCTAAAATTGTTTTTTCTTTTTAATATAGGCCTCAATATCATATGGATATTTTTATATGTAGTGTGAATTATGAAGCCACTTTGCCTCATATGCATAACCATTATTTGAGTTCATTCTTTCCCCACAGTCTTGACGTAAATGTGTATATGTCTGTTTCTTGTCTGTCCGAGTTCAGTTGATCTCTTTGAGTTTTAATTATGTACTGCTTTGATTACTGTGGTTTAAGGGTATCTTTATGTCTAGAAGGGTGAGTCATTCCTTACTTTTTAATGACATTTTTGAGTTGATGTTTACCCTTGACTCTTTCAAGTGTATTTTTTTTCCCATCTTTTCAAGTTATGTGGAAAAACTCATTGAGTTTTTTTAAAGGAATGGCGTTGAATGGTAAATTAGTTTAGGGAAATTTGGCACATTAGTGATATTGGGTTTCCCCAGCCATGAACCACTGTAGATCTCCATATCCATAAGTCTTCTTTTGTGCTTTTATAGAATCAAGTTCTGATATCAGTGATGGCTTGGATTTTTATTTAAGTGGATATTTGTCATTGGCTTTTTTTTTTTTTTAATTTATTTATTTATTATTTTTTGGGGGTACACCAAGTTCAATCATCTGTTTTTATACACATATCCCCGTATTCCCTCCCTTCCTTGACTCCCCCCCCTCTAGTCCCCCCCACCCTCCCCGCCCCAGTCCTCTAAGGCATCTTCCATCCTCGAATTGGACTCCCTTTGTTATACAACAACTTCCCACTGACTATCTATTTTACAGTTGGTAGTACATATATGTCTATGCTACTCTCTCGCTTCGTCTCAGCTTCCCCTTCACCCACGGCCCCCTCCCAAACCTCGAGTTCTCCAGTCCATTCTCTGTATCTGCGTCCTTGTTCTTATCACTGAGTTCATCAGTACCATTTTTAGATTCCGTATATGTGAGTTAGCATACAATATTTGTCTTTCTCTTTCTGACTTACTTCACTCTGTATGACAGACTGTAGTTCTATCCACCTCATTACATATAGCTCCATCTCATCCCTTTTTATAGCTGAGTAATATTCCATTGTATATATATGCCACATCTTCTTTATCCATTCATTTGTTCATGGGCATTTAGGTTGCTTCCATGTCCTGGCTATTGTAAATAGTGCTGCAATAAACATTATGGTACAAGTTTCTTTTGGGATTATGGTTTTCTTTGGGTATATGCCCAGTAATGGGATGACTGGATCATATGGTAGTTCTATTTGTAGTTTTTTAAGGAACCTCCAAATTGTTTTCCATAGTGGCTGTACCAACTTACATTCCCACCAACAGTGCAGGAGAGTTCCCTTTTCTCCACACCCTCTCCAGCATTTGTTGTTTCCAGATTTTGTGATGATGGCCATTCTGATTGGTGTGAGGTGATACCTCATTGTGGCTTTGACTTGCATTTCTCTGATGATGAGTGATGTTGAGCATCTTTTCATGTGTGTGTTGGCCATCTGTATGTCTTCTTTGGAGAAATGTCTATTGAGGTCTTCTGCCCATTTGTGGATTGGGCTATTTGCTTTTTTGGTATTAAGCTTCATGAGCTGCTTGTATATTTTGGAGGTTAATCCTTTGTCCGTTGTTTCATAGGCAATTATTTTTTCCCACTCTGAGGGTTGCCTTTTAGTCTTGATTATGGTTTCTTTCACTGTGCAAAAGCTTTTAAGTTTCATGAGGTCCCATTTGTCATTGGCTTTTTAGCTTGGAAAAATTAGGGTGTGAAAACTCATTTATTTACCTCATAAACAGTGAACACAAAGCCTCATACAGTTTTGGAATAATTTTAGAAAAAGAAAAATGGGAAAAAAATTGAGATATGAAGGCTTTGGCCATTTCTCTATTTTTTAAAGAACTTTTATTGAGATACAGTTAACATGCAATAAGCTGCGTATATTTAGAGTGTACAATTTGGTATTTTTTTCTTATTAGTAATGTATATATGGCTATCCCAATCTCCCAATTCATTCCCCCCCCAACCCTCCCCACTTTCCCCACTTGGTGTCCATATGTTTGTTCTCTACATCTGTGTCTCTATTTCTGCCTTGCAAACCAGTTGATTTGTACCATTTTTCTATAGTCCATACATATGTGTTAGTATACGATATTTGCTTTTCTCTTTCTGACTCACTTCACTCTGTATGACAGTCTCTAGGTCCATCCATGTCTCTACAAAAGTCCCAGTTTCATTGCTTTTTACAGCTGAGTAATATTCCATTGTATATATGTACCACATCGGAGTGCATGTGTCTTTTTGAATTATGGTGTTCTCTGGGTATATGCCCAGTAGTGGGATTGCTGGGTCATATGGTAACTCTATTTTTGGTTTTGCAGGGAACCTCCATACTGTTCTCCATAGTGGCTGTATCAATTTACATTCCCACCAACAGTGCAAAAGCATTCCCTTTTCTCCACACCCTCTCCAGCATTTACTGTCTGTAGATTTTCTGATGATACCCATTCTAACTGGTGTGAGGTGATACCTCATTGTCGTTTTAATTTGCATTTCTCTAATAATTAGTGATGTTACGCAGCTTTTCGTGTGCCTCTTGGCCATCTGTATGTCTTCTTTGGAGAAATGCCTATTTAGGTCTTCTGCCCATTTTTTGATTGGGTTGTTTGTTTTTTTGATATTGAGCTGCATGAACTGTTTATATATTTTGGAGATGAATCCTTTGTCTGTTGATTCATTTGCAAATATTTTCTCCCATTCTGAGGGTTATTTTTTCATCTTGCTTATAGTTTCCTTTGCTGTGCAGAAGCTCTGAAGTTTCATTAGGTCCCACTTCTTTATTTTTGTTTTTATTTCCATTACTCTAGGGGGTGAATCAAAAAACATCTTGCTGTGATTTATGTTTAAGAGGGTTCTTCCTATGTTTTCCTCTAGGAGTTTTATAGTGTCTGGCCTTACATTTAGGTCTTTAATCCATTTGGAGTTTATTTTTGTGTATGGTGTTAGGAAATGTTCTAATTTCATTCTTTTACATGTAGCTGTCCAGTTTTCCCAGCACCACTTATTGAAGAGGCTGCCTTTTCTCCATTGTATATCCTTGCCTCCTTTGTCATAGATCAGTTGACCATAGTTTATCTGTGGGCTTTCTATCCTGTTCCATTGATCTATATTTCTGTTTTGGTGCCAGTACCGTATTGTTTTGATCACTGTAGCCTTGTAGTATAGTTTGAAGTCAGGAAGCCTGATCCCACCAACTCTGTCTTTCCTTCTCAAGATTGCTTTGGCTATTCAGGGTCTTTTGCGTTTCTTTACAAATCGTAAAATTTCTTGTTCTAGTTCTGTGAAAAATGCCATTGGTAATTTGATATGGATTGCATTGAATCTGTAAATTGCTTTGGGTAGTCTAGTCATTTTCACAATGTTGATTCTTCCAATCCAAGAACATGGTATGTCCCTCCATCGGTTTGTGTCATCTTTGATTTCTTTCATTAGTGTCTTATAGTTTTCTGAGTACAGGTCTTTTACCTCCTTAGTTAGGTTTATTCCTAGGTATTTTATTCTTTTTTCTGCAATGGTAAATGGGATTGTTTCCTTAATTTTCTGATCTTTCATTGCTAGTGTATAGAAATGCAAGAGATTTCTGTGTATTAATTTTGCATCCTGCAACTTTACCAAATTGATTGATTAGCTCAAGTAGTTTTCTGGTGGCATCTTTAGGGTTTTCTATGTATAGTATCATGTCATCTGTGAACAGTGACAGTTTTACTTCTTCTTTCCAATTTGGATCCCTTTTATTTCTTTTTCTTCTCTGATTGCTGTGGCAAGGACTTCCAAAACTATGTTGAATAGTAGTGGCAAGAGTGGACATCCTTGTCTTGTTCCTGATCTTAGAGGGAATGCTTTCAGTTTTTCACCATTGAGAATGGTGTTTGCTGTGGCTTTGTCATATATGGCCTTTATTATGTTGAGGTAGGTTCCCTCCATGCTCACCTTCTGGAGAGTTTTTATCATAAATGGGTGTTGAATTTTGTCAAAAGCTTTTTCTGCATCTATTGAGATAATCATGTGATTTTTATGCTTCAATTTGTTAATGTTGTGTATCACATTGATTGATATGCGTATATTGAAGAATCCTTGCATTCCAGGGATAAACCCCACTTGATCATTGTGTATGATCCTTTTAATGTGTTGTTGGATTCTGTGAGCTAGTATTTTGTTGAGGATTTTTGCATCTCAATTCATCAGTGATATTGGTCTGTAGTTTTCTTTTTTTGTAGTATCTTTGTCTAGTTTTGGTATCAGGGTGATGGTGGCCTCATAAAGTGAATTTGGGAGTGTTCCTTCCTCTGCAATTTTTGGAAGAGCTTGAGAAGGAGGGGTGTTAGCCCTTCTCTAAATGTTGATAAAATTCACCTGTGAATCCATCTGGTCCTGGACTTTTGTTTGTTGGAAGATTTTTAATCACAGTTTCAATTTCATTCCTTGTAATTGGTCTGTTCATATTTTCTTTCTCTTCCTGATTCAGTCTTGGAAGGTTATACCTTTCTAAGAATCTGTCCATTTCATCCAGGTTGTCCATTTTATTGGCATATAGTTGCTTGTAGTAGTCTCTTATAGTGCTTTTTATCTCTGTGATGTCCATTGTAACTTCTCCTGTTTCCTTTCTAATTTTATTGATTTGAGTCCTCTCCCTCTTTTTCTTGATGAGTCTTGCTAGAGGTTTATCAATTTTATTTATCTCCTCAAAGAACCAGCTTTTAGTTTTATTGATTTTTGCTATTGTTTTCTTTGTTTCTATGTCATTTATTTCTGCTCTGATCTTTATGATTTCTGTCCATCTACTAACTTTGGATTTTGTTTGCTTTTTTTTCTCTAGTTTCTTTAGGTGTAAGTTTCGATTGTTTATTTGGGATTTTTCTCATTCTTGAGATAGGATTATATTGCTATATCCTTCCCTCTTAGATCTGCTTTTGCTTCATCCCATGGGTTTTGGATCATTGTATTTTCATTGTCCTTTGTCTCTAGATATTTTTTGATTTCCTCTTTGATTTCTTCAGTGATCTCTTGGTTATTTAGTAGCGTATTGTTTAGCCTCCATGTGTTTGTGCTTTTTACAGTTTTTTTCCTGTAATTGATTTCTATTCTGATAGCGTTGTGGTCAGAAAAGATACTTGTTACCATCTCAGTTTTCTTAAATTTACCAAGGCTTGATTTGTCACCCAAAATGTGATCTATCCTGGAAAATGTTCCATGTGCACTTGAGAAGAATGTGTAATCTACTGCTTTGGGATGTAATGTCTGATGGATATCTATTTAATCAAGCTGGTTTATTTTGTTGTTTAAAGCTGTGTTTCCTTATTAATTTTCTGTCTGGATGATCTGTCCATTGGTGTAAGTGGGGTGTTAAAGTCCCCCACGATTATTGTGTTACTGTCAATTTCCTTTTTCATAGTTGTTAGCATTTGCCTTATGTATTGAGGTGCTCCTACATTGGGTGCATATATGTTTATCACTGTTATCTCTTCTTCTTGGATTTATCCCTTGATCTTTATGTAGTGTCCTTTCTTGTCTCTTGTAACATTTTTTATTTTAAAATCTATTTGATATGAGTATTGCTACTCCAGCTTTCTTTTGATTTCCATTTGCATGGAATATCTTTTTCCATCCCCTCACTTTCAGTCTGTATGTGTCCCTAGGTCTGAAGTGGGTCTCTTGTAGACAGCATATATATGGGTCTTGTTTTTGTATCCAATCAGCCAATCTGTGTCTTTGGTTGGTGCATTTAGTCCATTTACATTCAGGGTGATTATCGATATGTATGTTCCTATTACCATTTTCTTAATTGTTTTGTTTCTGTTTTTATTTTTGTAGGTCCTTTTCTTCTCTTATGTTTTCTGCTTAGAGAAGTTCCTTCAGCATTTGTTGTACGGCTGGTTTGGTGGTGCTCAATTCTCTTAGCTGTTGCTTGTTTGTAAAGCTTTTGATTTCTCCATCAAATCTGAATGAGATCCTTGCTGGGTAGAGTATTCTTGGTTGTAGGTTCTTCCCTTTCATCACTTTAAATATACTATGCCATTCACTTCTGGCTTGCAGAATTTCTGCTGAGAAATCAGCTGTTAACCTTGTGGGAATTCCCTTGTATGTTATTTGTCATTTTTCCCTTGTTGCTTTTAATAACTTTTCTCTGTCTTTCACTTTTGTCATTTTGACTACTGTGTGTCTTGGCATGTTTCTCCTTGGGTTTATCCTGCCTGGGACTCTCTGTACTTCCTGGACTTGGGTGGCTATTTCCTTTCCCTTGTTAGGGAAGTTTTCAACTATAATCTCTTCCAGTATTTTCTCAGGTCCTTTCTCTCTCTCATCTCCTTCTGGGACCCCTAAAATGCAAATGTTGGTGCGTTTAACGTTGCCCCAGAGGTCTCTTAGGCTGTCTTCAGTTATTTTCATTCTTTTTTCTTTATTCTTTCCTGCAGCAGTTATTTTCACTGTTCTGTCTTTCAGGTCACTTATTCACCCTTCTGCCTCAATTAATCTGCTATTGGTTCCTTCTAGTCTATTTTTCATTTCATTTATTGTGTTGCATATCTCTGTTTGTTTGTTCTTTAATTGTTCTAGGTCTTTGGTAAACTTTTCTTGCAACTTTTCGATCTTTGCATCCAGCCTTTTTTCAAAGTCCTGGATCATCTTCAACATCATTATTCTGAACTCTTTTTCTGAAAGGGTGCCTGTCTCCTCTTCATTTCGTTTTTCTGGGGTTTTATCTTGTCCCTTCATCTGGGACAAAGTCCTCTGCCTTTTCATTTTCTCTATCTTTCTGTGGCTGTGGTTTTCAGTTCCACAGAACCAAATACTGCTGATACTGCTTGATACTGCTGTTTGCCCTCTATTGGAACAAGCTATCTAGGAGGCTTGTGCATGTTTCCTGATGGGAGGGACTGATGGTGGGTTGGGCTCAGTGGGCTGAACTCAGTAAAACTTTAATCAGCTTGTCTGCCAAAGGGTGGGGCTTTGTTCCTACCTTGTTGGTTGTTTGGCCTGAGGCTACCCAGCACTGGAGCTTACAGGCTCTGTGGTGGTGTTAATGGTAGACTCTGGGAGGGCTCACGCCAATGAGCACTTCCCAGAACCCCTGCCACCAATGTCTCTGTCCCCTCAGTGAGCCCCAGCTGCACCCCACCTCTGCAGGCAGCCCTCTAAAATCAGCAGGTAGATCTGGTTCAGTCTCCTATGGGGTCACTGCTCCTTTCCCCTGGGTCCTGGTGAGCACACTATTTTTTGTGTGCCTTCCAAGAGTGGAGTCTCTGTTTCCCCGAGTCCTGTGGAGGTCCTGCAATCAAATCCTGCTGGCTTTCAAAGTCTGATTCTCTCGGGATTCCTCTTCCTGTTGTTAGACCCCCAGGTTGGGAAGCTGACCTGGGGCTCAGAACCCTCACTTTAGTGGATGGAGTTCTGCAGTATAACTGTTCTCCAGTTTGTGAGTCACCCACTCAGCATTTATGGAATTTGATTTTAATGCAATTGTGCCCTTCTTATTGTCTCATTGTGGCTTCTCCTTTGTCTCTGGATGTGGGGTGTCTTTTTGGTGAGATCCAGTGTCTTTCTGTCAATGATTGTTCAGCTGTTAGTTGTAATTTTGGTGCTCTTGCTAGAGGGAGTGAGCGCACGTCCTCCTACTCTGCCATCTTGAACCATCTCCCCTTGGCCATTTCTTTTTTACAGATATTCTAAGTTAAAATATATTTGAAACATTATACCAAGTGAAAGAAGCCAGACACTAAAGACCTGATATTATATGATTCAATTTATGTAAAATATCCAGAATAGGAAAATTCATAGATAGAAAGAGCATTAGTGTTGCCAGAGGCTGGTGGTAGGAGTTGCTACTTAATGAGCATTGGGTTTCCTTTTCAGATGATGGAAACATTCTGAAAACAGATAGTGATGAAGGTTGTACAATATCGTGAATGTACTAAAATGACACTGAATTTTACACTTCAAAAAGCTTAAATCAACGAAGTTTATTACAGTTAAAAAATGTATTTGTGTATGTTTTTAAAAAATGAAAAGGGCTCTTATTTTGTCTACCTCTGTCCCCCTTCTCCACAAAGAACAATATAAATCATCTCTAAATTCTAATGGAAAAGTCTCATACAAAGCAACCTTTACTTTTTTTTTTTTAAAGAGCTGTCTACATTTAGCTTGTGGTGACTCACAAGAACCTAAATGTCAGTTTCTATCCAACACCCCATTATGCTTTTAAATAAGAATCTAATAATTTGCTCTTGGGACATTTTTAAAATCCAATTATTTTAAATATTTAGAATTTTAGACATAGTCATATCTCTGTTCATACCACTTGAAGTTATGTATTTATGAGTTGTCACAATAAGTTTTTTTCCTTTATGTCCAGATTTTAAAATTCTATTTTGGAAATGGCAATAAAATAGAGCATTAAACCAAAATTAATAAGATGATGTTGAAGGTGTGACCTAATTAAAATGCAAATATAAGCATACTTCTTTAAAACTGGCACTGAGGCTTAGATACTCCCCAATAGTGGGACTATTGCTTGCTGATAATTTGATTTGACAGGTCGTCTTCACAAGTTCATTGCTTTAACCTCACAGTGTAAGCATATATTGGCTTGCTTGATAAGATGAGAACATTTAGGCAGATTCAGGAAGCTTAACATGAAATTTAATGAGTTATAATCTTCATGGATATATGCACATCCTACTTATTAGAGAAGTTTGGCAAATACCTGCCATCTCCATTTATTTGTTGTTGAAAGTCAGTATGTTAAGTGCAAAATTCTGGACCCTTTTGTTTTACGTGTAATGTGCGTAAGTCAATTTTGTGTTGTTCCCTTTACCTAAAATTAGCCCTATTTCTGTTACTCCTCTAAATTCCAGCTGTCCTTTATAAAGTCTTCTGTTGCTACTCATAGAGAAGAGAGCAAGAGTATACTCTGAATCCTTACTTTGTATTTCTCCTGTCTCTTAACTATTTTCCCTTGTTTTACACTTGGGTGTATACATGCACCGTGTTCCATATTAAATGATTATGTCCTTAAGATCAGGAATTATTCCCGTAGAGTGAGCACAGATTAACAGAAAGGAGCTCAAAACGAAATGACTGAAGGAACAGAAGATGAAGTGAATGAAAAAAGACACATAAGGCTGTAGACAGTTAACTTAGACACATAAGGCTGTTGACGGTTAACTTAAAAATTGCTATCATTCGTTCCTTGATAGTGATTGTTGTGCACTGGCTAGTTTAGCCAGCCAACTCTTGACCTTAAGATCATGACCTAGATTCCTTAGCCTTTTGCTCAACATCGAAATTATTGAGATGACTCCCAAAGATGAATGTGTTTTTCATACCAAGCCTTTAATGTGAGAGTCACCTAGGGTGACTTTGTGACCTCAGATAGGTACCAACGTTTTAAACTCTTAATGTTTGTATTCCCATATATTCACTGTTGTTTTTCTGTTTTCTTAGATGTTGCCTGTTCCCTCCATTATTGGCACCATATGGTAGAATTTAGTTTTAGTCAAAAATCTGTGGGAAATGTTGACTTGAACACAATTAGTTGTTAAAACAATATGTCAACCAATAAATGGACATAAATAAGATATTTTACTTTAAGGAATATGACATTAATATCCAAGAATATTTATGTTAGAGAGGTCAACATTCCAGCAAGATATTTTTTAGAGGATAATAGCTTTGAGGAAGATTGTTTTATATAAATAAGATTGAAAGTTTTTTTAAATTGGAAAAGGAATGGAAAGGTTTTAAACTAACTGAACATGTAATACAACTTCCAGAAAACTTTGTGTTCTAATATAGACATTAAAGCAAATATTATTATAATGGAACATTTAATTCTGTTTCTCTTGTAAAAAGAAAATTAAGGAAATCAATAACAGCATAAAGATGAAATTGGTAGCCTACCCCAAATATCTCAACTTATGTAAAGGCTTTCTTATCTTGTGTAGCTGATGGTTATAAAATGAAATGCATTTAAATCCATGGCTAAAGATGATTAAAATATCATACAGAACCAAATCACTCCAGCTGTAGATGTTCATTAAATTGGCCATTAATAACTTGTGATAAAAAGGAATATTACTGCATTCATAAATTTTGTATGCAGATTTTATTAAGCTGGCATGTTATATGAATTGATTGTCTGACATCTTCTGGCTGTGTCTGAAGATAATAGTGTTTCATATGCATTTTCTATAATCCAAGAATTCTGATGGAATGTTTCTAGCTAGTTATGTTTTTGTTCTGGTTGGCATTTCTTTCACCCAGTATACAATTAGAAGATATAATGATAGCTTTCGATATGATATGTTATAAGGTTAGTTATGTCAGCATTTCTGTTATAACCTTGTTTTCTGTAGGACTCCTGGTTGAGAGAGAGAAGAGAGTGTATATATAGAGAGGCAAGAAACTATGTGCCAGTCTGGCTGACTCTATTTTGTCTTGCTAATGAATTATTTCCATTTTTTTCTTAAAATGTAAATATCCTCTAGTTTGCTATTGCTTAATTTTAAGATCCTATTTCAGTAGGTTATTGTTTGCTTCCCAGATCTGAGCTGATTTAATAAGTCTTTTAACGTGTTTCTAATGAACAACTAGGCACCGTTTGATTTTCATCCACTTACTGTTGAACCACCAGATTGCCTTCCACCTTGAAATCAATAGGGATCCTGAGTTTGGAAATGCAAGGAGGGTTTGAGTGCAGGGTGTACTCTTCAGGTTAGGAGATTTGGTTTATTGCTTTGGAGCATATGTCACTTCCTTTCCTTTGCTTTGCAGTGATCTTTTGCCTTCAGAGGCTGAGCGTAATGTAGCACAGGGGTCACAGCATGGACCCTGGGGCCACAATGCCTTGGTTAGAAGCCTGAGTTTGCTACCTGCTACCTGTGTGAGTGAGGTAGCAAATTATCAAGTTACTAACCTCTTGATACTTGTATCCTTACCTTTAAAATAGTGAGATGATAATACCTACCTACCTACCTATCTTATAGGGTTGAGTTGAAAATTAGTTAAATCATCTGAAGGGTTTTAGAGCCAAAAAAAGCATTCAGTAAATGCTAGCTGTAATTATTTCCTGCCTTAGCACATTAGTAAAAGAGAGAAGAGGTAAAACTTAAATCTAATCACATTTTTCTTTATACAAATCAAGTGAGACATGATTAAAATCATCGCCTGAATTCCTTCCATGTTGAAGTCCTTTGAGAGGGAGAGGTTTTAGAAAGACACCTGGGCTTTGAATATTTACAGTTTCGACCTTGGGAAAATATATTAAACTTTTTAAGCCTTGGTTTCTGTTTTTCTAAAATGAAGGATAATTACGGTAAATAAATAATAGATTGTTAAGGATAAATGTTACTTTTTATTTGAAAATAAAATATACATCTGGCACACAATTTGAGTTCAGTAGCTATCGGCTCCTTTCATGGTACCGACATCACATTTTTGTTACCTGTTGAAAGTGAGAGTTTGGGGGGGAGCAGGAATGGTGTCTAATGTAACATTTTACTCCTTTAACTACTAGATACTATGAAAATATTAACTTACCACTCTTTCTTTTGACTTAATACAGACAATCAAGTAAGATTGGCTAAACCCATGTCTGGCTGGCAGAAGCATTATGAATATTAAACCTTAGCATGTGATTACCTAATTGCTAGGAGAGTGTTGTCCTTTGTATTGATTTATTTCAGAGTTTTAGAACTTGGTCACGTACCTACACTTTGAAATTCATTGTCTATTTTGGTCAAAAGTAAATGTATTCAGTGTTAAAACTGGAAGGGTTACTGTCTACTTCTCATTTATTACATGAAGAACACCAAGGCCCAGTATATAATACAGCTTCCTCAGAGTAATAAAAACTCCAAGCAGATGACATCTGTTGGATGCCTTCTGTTCTGTGCCTGGGAAACTTTAAGTAGAAGGAATTCCTCATATTTCTTGGCTTATACGTGAGCATGGCCAACTTTTGGTGATGAAAATAAGCACAAGCCCTCTTTCCAAAGATGAAAAAGAAATTAGGGTGAGCCTAATGAAAATTAGACAGAGGGCCTCAAAAATTAGCATATTGACTGCTGCTTCTTTTGCAGTATAAGTTGAGAAGCTTATTATGTAAATTGAGGTATGCATGGAATCTTTAAGTGGGCAGATGTTCTAGTTGGTACCTTAGCCGAATGGTGGAAGCAGGTGTCAATGATTAGTGGGTGGGCACAGGTGGCTTTAGTTAATGTACGTGGGGTCAGTGCCACATACTCTCTGGGCCTAAGGGGTATAAGCTAGATTCAAGAAAACTCCTGTTTGATCTTCTTGGTGTCCTTGTTTAAGTCAGTGTGTTTTTCAAAATTAGAGCACTGATGAAGGCAGTTTAACTAATGCTCCATTAAACTGGACAGTGTTGGAAACCAGGGTTTTGATTGCTTTCTAAGAAGTGAGGAGTACAAGCACATGCTTTCTAATGATAGCATGTGTTTTTTTTTTTCTCTGCCTTCTAAAGGTGATTTGCTACCTAGCTCAGTTGCAGCTTGAGTTTGATTTTTCAAATTTTCAAGCAGGACCCATACCTCTGAGGAAAAAAAAAGGTAAAGTGAATAGGTAGCTTCATGGAAGAACTCCATTCCTGATCTGCAGGGAAATAATTAATGCAGAATTAATGATATTTACTTAAAGGAAGATAATACTGCTTTTTTTCTGAAAATGTTACTTGCTATGTATTATGCATTATGACAATGTTTATTTATTTTATAACACCTCTCAGCACTGTTCATGCTCTCCCGTGGAAATCCCAAGCCATTAAATGTCACCTAGTTCAAGCCTTGACCACCATGGAAGTGCTGTGTGTAGCAGAGAGTGTGGGGTGTATGCGAGTTAAAGTGGAGAACGGGCTCGTGAAGTTGAAACAGACTCTGGTCATTTGCAGTCATGCTCATTATTATTCAGGAAAAATCTTTATGGTTTCATGTTTCGTATAAAAATTGACACGTGGAATAGTAAAGCATGTTGTATTGGAGAAAGTAAGTTGAAAACGTATTTTTCTGGAATCTTTACATGTTAGCTATTTGCTATATTTTCAACAAAAACTTTCGAAAAGTCCAAGATAACCTTTTCTTTCTGTTTATGTAAAACCCAGGTGGTATTTATTTGTTATATAACATGTCATTAGCCAGAATATGGGGCTTGGAATTGTTTATCTATACTAGATGACACAGGACTGCTGAGATACTGTTTTAGTCATAAATGCTGCTTTAGTCATACTGGTGATTATAATATCAAGACATTACTGTTGAATATAGCTATTTCCCTGAGTACCCAGGAGTGCCCCCAGCTCTGTCATTCTGGAGGTCCTAGGTTCTCCTAGGGCCCCCCAGACCTTCCTATAGTCTATCAACCATTGAATTAATCCTCAGCCCACAGAGGTCCTCCAAGATCCCACTCCTACAACACTGCCCCTCTAGGTGTCCTCCCATTTATTGAATGGTGCCTCTCAGCAGTCTATAGTGAATGTAAGATGAGTAAATATAAAGTTACTTGGAAAAGGATACAAAGGAAAAGTGTCTTTAAACCTTACTATGAGGTTCCCCAAACTGCATAATCAAAAGTATACTTGCTTGCCTACATGGCTCCCAAATTGTGAAGGAATCTTCATGTTTCCTTTTTTAAAGTTTCATTATTAAAACTGCTTAAACAATGCGCGCACACACAAACACACACATACACACACATGTAAACAACAAATCACAGCAAAGGTGAGCTAGGGCTAGGACAGAGCTCCAGTGCCTCAAACACTGCTGGGAACATAACAGGGGCTCAGTAAGTATGTTGATGGCCTGAGCATCTCAAATGTAATCTTTTAGCTCAGTGATAGAAACTAAGTGATTGTTTGCCAAGGCTTTTACTGCTTTGGCTTTTTGATCACTCAGCAAAGCTTCATATTTAAGCCAAAGGAACCTTCACTTCTCTTTATGCTTTGAGTAGCTCCGGTGTCTTGTTAGGGTTTTCTTTCTAACCTTTCCTTCCTTCACAGTACATTTGCATTTGGATTACAGAATGTTGGCTTCACAGAGGGTCTTGTACATAACTGAATAAAGAGCCTCTAATCACTTGGTATTTTTAACAGGCCTTTTAGAAGGTCCATCCAAATCCCTTAGCTTTGGCTAGAGAATTAGATTTTCTGAGTTACAGAACTTGAACTTTGTCACCTGGTTATATATTTGAGATAGTAGGAAAGGGGAGATGGAAATGGGAGGAAAGATTGCTGTAAGTGGCTTAGCATTAAAGACCTCACCATCTCTGAGTTGTCAAGAGAATGAGCTAAACTCGGGACTCACTATTTTGTACTATAAAATGTGATGATGAAATATTTGGAATTTACAATAGGCTTATTTCTCTCCATTAGCAAGTTTGAGATAGGCATCATGGAAAACCCCAAGCATGAAGTAATGGAGAGGCAAGTTCAAAATAGATTCCTTGTAGCCTGTAGAAGTGTATAACTGTACCTATTAATTGCTGCACTGCAAAGCTGCATTTTCTTCATGTTAAGGCGTGTGACATGGGAGGTGAGCCTTCCCAGTGTCTTATGGCAGAACTTAGACATAACTGATGCTTCCATGGGTGGATCTGCTGCTTGGATAGTATTTCCACCTTTGGTGTTTCTGACTCTGAGCAGTGATTAAACACTGAAAAGAAAGAAAGGAAAAAAGGTAATTGTGAAATTGCAGGAGCCAGTGCAAGTCAGTTCCTCATTCTACTTTAAGTAGCTTCTGCGACCTACTCAAAATGTTCTTCCTGCCTATGCCTCCCTTCATGGAGCTCTTACATTTGTGTCGCCAAGTTCCAGATACAGTGTCAGTGATGGGAGTGTATCTGGATGGTTTGGCTTGCTTAGTTAAGTCTCTTACTCAGCCCCTTACTACCTGTGTGCCCTTGATCAAGTCATCAAAACTTTCCAGGGATTGTTATGAGGATTCAGTGAAATCAAATTGAAAGAGATTAGCCAAGAATCTGGCACACAAAGTCCTCAGCAAATATTAACTCTCATTTATCATATACCTGGTGTTTATGAGCCAGTTTGCTTGTGATGGAATTAGTTCAAAATCATTTCACTCTGTCTAAATCGGTCGTTCCTAAGGTTTCTGAAAAATTGACAGTCTGTAGTTGCATTTTGTGATTGATCTCTCTGAAAGAGCAATAGGGCAGTAGTTTCAATTAAAGCACATTTAAATTAATTTTGCTTTTGAGCAGTAGTAATAGCTTAAAAAATTAACTGGCAATACTAACAATTTTTTAAAAACTAGGTTTGGACTTAAGATATTTGATTCAGTTGGAAATTTGAACATTTGCTGCATAGTTAATATTAATTTTTCATTATTAATTTTTCATTTTTAAAGATATTTAATGTTAATTTGTTAGTTTCTAGGTTTTTTTTTTAAGGTGTTTTTTTTGTAAGTCCTTGTTTTTTAGAGCGGTAGATACGGAAATATGTTAGTTGAAATTATATAATCACTGTGATTTGTTTCCAAATAATATGGGATTGGGGAGTGGATTAGAGTAAGATTGTCCATGAAACAAGATTGGCCATGAATTGATCATTTTTGCAAGGTTATGGGTACATCAAGATTCATTTTACTAGTGTGTCTATTTCTTTATACGCTTGAAATTCACCATTAAAAAAAAAAAAAACTAGGTTAGAGAAACTTGAAACCCAGTCATTATTACTAGTGAACAGATTTATTACAAGCTCCACGTCATCTGCACCTAGGTGACCAGGGTTGATTACATGGATATACTGGCTGATGACTGATAGACGTAGCAAGTGTACAATAAATGAGAAATGGGATCCTGTCCGTTGTTGTAGGTGGACCCAAAATATATGAAAAAACCCAAATTTATTTTAATTTGGTGAAAGGATGTTCATTGGAAGATACACATTATAAAAAAAATATCTTTTTGGAGAAGAGATGTGTTTTGGCTTATTTATTGAAAGCACAACTTCGAAGCACAAGGGGTTTATATCTGAAGTTATCAGGATTTACTAGCATGCAGGCTATTACTTTAAATAATTAATGGAGGAGACATCACAACCTGCCCCTCTCTGACCTATAGATCTTTAGTCATCATTGAAAGAAGGGATGACATACAGTACTTTCTTTGCCTAACCTGTCAGGCCCCTTTGGAGGTTTCCTAAATTTGCTGATAGATCCTAAATGGACTGACTAATGCTTGATGTTAGGCAGCTTTGGGGAAATTGTTCAAAGGATTATGGTCGTTTGTAATGCACGGAAATATATGCTTCTTAGGGTCAATGCAGCTCTAACTCTATGTGACCCTCTTTTATGGTTAGATTATGCTTAAAAAAAAAAAAACTAAATTGCATCTGAAATATGACTTGATCTTTGTGTCTCTAATAAAACAAAACCAAACAAAATAAAACTTCCTCTTAGCAATCCCAGCTTTGAATCACTTAATTTCTGTTTTTGTTTACGTGCACTCATTTTAAATATTATGCAAATATTTACTGTACCTTCTCTCATACTTAGGAAATTGAACCTTTTCCACTTCCCATTAGAGTTGACAGCATTTATCAGTTTATGGATAAAGCCACTGGAACAAGGATACTCTTGGTGCACAGAAATGTGTCCTTTTAGTGACTACTTCCTGTTGGTCAATAAAGTCGTTGACAAATGAGCAATGATAGGGAAACTGCTCTTTAGAATAGCTATATCTTCAGTTCAGAGGTAGACTTTATTTTTCTGTGATCTCACTGCCATTACTGACTGTAGTTTGGGGTCTGTATATGAAAAAGGTGAAAGATCTGAGGGTCCCTCATTTTACCTTACAATTTCAAGGCCTTTGATTCTAGAGACTTGTCTGTTTCAAATATCAACTTATCCCACCCTCCTCCAGCCTCCCCCACCCTCCCCCACAGTGCCTCCTGACCACTGCATTTTGGATCAGTCAGCATTACGGTCTTCTCCTAGGACACTCAGGCTTTGTGTCTGAAGAAAAATATTTGCAAATGCTTTTGGGCACTGTTGCATAGCACTATAACTTTGATGTCAGTTAAGGGACAAAGTCATATTTTCTTTCTTCCTTGGAGAATCAATAATGTGGTCATACTTCCAGAGACAGGCACGTCTGAACCATGGGCAGGCAGTACATTATTTTCAAATCTCTTTTCTCCCAAAGGTCCTTCAAGTCTAGTCCTCTTTGACAGTTTCATCATGAATGTTCTACAGTCTTTCTGTCCTGGGCAACCTGAGACAAGTTCCATGGAAAACAATATAATTAATACAGTGTCTTTTACCAGATTCCATCTGTTACTCCCAAAGCAATAGTTATATTACATTTCATTTCAATAGCACGCTCCATAGGATGTGGCTTGGATCTGAAATATGTGATTATACTCTGTGTCATTGAGAATTTTGAGCATGTGTTATGAATAATTTCTCTGTATCTTCAATACACTCTGTTGTTTCTTTTATTTGTTCATTTATTAATGCAAAAAGAAAAAAATGGAGTGCCTGTTACGTGTAAGACATTTTGCAAGGTGAGTGAACATGCAACATAGTAGGCGAAAAAGGTGATACGTAATGCCCACAGCATAGAGCCAGGCACATAAATGGTGGTTTTAATGGAAAATCTTATTGCTGCTGCTGCTCCTCTAGCTGTCATCACCATCGTCATCATTTTTCTAAAGTTTCTGCCATAGTTCATTCTCTTGTTTATATAGAGCACAGTTTCTTTGCTGAGAGAGGCACTCAGAAATGAGATGATCATGGTTAGGTAACCGGTTTAGAGGTGACGGCATCATATGAAAGGCTAATATGTTTTAAGTAAATGAAGTTCGTTCTAATTTGCTAGACACCCTTACCCTTGAATTTGTGGTCTAAGATTATTTTCTGATATATTGACCAGGACAGGACTCAAGTCATTAAACCCAATTCTTTTGAAGGGCCCTGGCTCTGCAGTTGGACGGCCTGAGGTCATTTCCTGGTTCCCATTCTTGGTAGCTGTGTAACCTTAACTCTCTCTCACTCCTGCATCTGTAAATGGGAATCATAAGACTAATGCTTGTTGGAAGGATTAAATTTGATAGTAAAATTTAACTCAACCAGGGCCTGGCAGGCAGGTCGTAAGCAGTCAGTGTATTTATGCCACAATTTTTATTATTGCCCTAGTCGTTGTTATTACTGTTAGTTGTGGTTACTTTTGTTGCTGTTATTACTTCTACAGTGAGGACCGGCTTCCTGCCTGTTACCCAACTAAGAGTCTCCATGTGTCTGGATGCTTGTACTTTCCACTTTGTGAAGAGAGCAAGCAGGACTCAAACGAGACCAAGATAATTCACATTTCATTCACAGTGAGAGCAGAGTGGAACACTGTTGTTCCCCCCTCTCATCAGAGAAGTTTGGGTGAAATCATTATGGGTTCTAGACTGATCATTAAATCAACTCTGAGCTTCCTGCTCACCAAAATAAAAATGTTTAATATGTCCTCTACTTGATCCCTGTTCTGTATGTGATTATATCTGCATACCTATACTGATTGTTATAGATGAAAACTTCAATTAACCTTTTGGCATTAAATCCGTGTACCAGGATAATAATGTATGTTTCTTTGCAGTAGTTCTAGAAAGCAAAACTTTGCATGAAATATTTTACCAGCAGTACTGCCTTCATTGAGCTGTGTGGAGGTCTATAGTAATTACCACATAATGTGGTTAGGGTGATTCCTGGCAAAATAGTACGCATTCAGTATATATAAGCTAATAATAATAATATCAAAGAAGACCTAATAGAAGGCCTAACTCTGTTAGAAACCCAAAGACAGGTATAAACACTCAAATTCCTTCTCTGCATCTCTCTTCAAAGAAAATGAATAATGACAGGAAAGGAATGACATACTTCCCAGGTGTCTTAGTAGCCTTCTCTTGTGCAACAGCCATTTTTCTGGAATTTGCAATGTTTGAGGTTATGTGTGAAACATTTTACGTAATGAAATTGCATTCAAAGAAGAAATGAAAAACTATAAAGTACATTTTTTTAGCTCTTTATTGGAATATAATTGCTTTACACTGTTGTGCCAGCTTTTGAGGTACACCAAAGTGAATCAGCTGTATTTATACATACACCCCCACATCCCCTCCCTCCCACGACTCCCTCCCACCCTCCCTATCCCAGCCCTCTAAGTCATCACCCATCATCTAGGTGATCTCCCTGTGTTATGCAGCAGCTTCCCACTAGCTATCTGTTTTACATTTGGTAGTGTATATATGTCAATGCTACTCTCACCTCATCCCAGCTTCCCCTTCGTACCCCGCCCCACCGCCCGCCATGTCTTCAAGCAGTTAAAATTGCTACCTGCCCCCAACCGTGGGTTAATGAGAGACTTTATTTTGGCCTCTTACATACTTCTTATTTTTATAGGAAAAAAACCAGTGGTGATTGTTTAACTGTGATATCACAATAAATTCCTTAAAAGTACTGAGCTATGTATGTATAGTTTTGTTTAATCTTTGCCTGAGCCCCGTGTTCCTGGAGTATAGCAATAGGTAAAGAAACCCCCTACCCCTGTGTTCAGGAAAAAAGGCTTGCAAAGAGCTGCCCTTCCGCATATGGCTTAGCTAAGACTCACGGACGCCCCTCTTGTGCACCTACGGCAAGGCCAGACCCAGGCCCTCCACATTCTCCTTCTTTGCCTTTGCCTGAACTATTTGTATGCTCTGTTCAAATACATGCTAAATTGACCAAACTTGAGTCAAGCTTCTCTCCTTTCTCAGGCCCATGAACTTTGATCTTCCCTTGAGCCATTGGCAGGCAGAGCAGCTCCTGAGCATTGGCTGACCTCAGGGGAAAGCTTTCCCTGATCAGTTGTCCAGATAGACCACTTGCTCATCCCACTTTCCCACACCTGGTTCTTTCTAGCTTTGTTGACCTGTCCCTAGGAAAGAAAATTCCTTTCTGCTGACCTTTGAGACACTCAGAGATCTCATGGTCAGAGCTCTCTCCCTGTTGCAGTAGTCTTCCTCTTCCTATTATAATAGTCCTTCTCCCCTTATTGGCAACTGTCTTTCCAAATAAAGTCTTTCTTTACCTAAATCTGGATTTGTTTATATTTGACACTTGCATTTATTTTCTCTATGGCCTAAAACTGTTGCGTGATTTTGGTGTTGAGAGCATCTTCATATGAACAACAAAAGAAACTTCTCCTGTTCCAGGCTCTACGTGTGATATTTTTGACACATTAACTATATTTTTCCATCTCATTCAAGGGGATATTTTAATTTCTATTTTGTCCCTAGAAACAATAAAGTTCAGATTTGTTAAGTAACTTTGCACACACCCTAAATGCGAGACCTGGAATTTGGAGACCGTTGTGACTGACCTCACAATGCTCTTTTTCCCTACTCCTCCTGCCTCCATTGACTCCTTGATGTCCGTGACGACTGACAGCAGGAATGATGACGAGCGCTGGATTGTTCAGTGAAGTGTATGCTAGTTCTTGTGCTAAATGCTTTGTGTGCATTTTCCCATAGAATGCTGATAACACAGCTGGGAGGTTGGTGCCATTAGCATCCCCATTTTGTTTCCACTAGAGGAAGATGAGGCTTGAGCAGGTTAATGGTTGGGGCAAGCCCATGATGTTGGTAAGCACCTAAGTGTGTGTCTAAGTGACCACAAAACTGGTACCCTCACCTTGTGATTTTCCAAAAATTCCCTGGGTTCCTGATTATAGCCCCTCCCGTTCCTACATTGCATGCTGTAGTTCCGAGCTCACAAATGCCCCTTCAACTCCATTCAGCCCTTGGGTGCTTTGCTACTGTGGGTTTCTGGTGAGGATGGAGCTTTGGTTTCCAAGTAATAACCACAGTATTAAATTTGATTTCTGTTTATGTTGAGTTGAATGATTATTTGTTGTTTCTTGCATAAAGAAGTAATTGACTAGAAAAATAATGCTTTCAGACCCTGTGCCATGTGTCATTTTATCCAAGGAGAAAAATATTTAAGTAACTAAGTTACTTAACCTTACTGACCTTTGGTTTCCTCGTCTGTTCAGTAGACATCACAAGATACCTAACTGATGGAAAGGTTGTGAAGTTTAAGAAGATGAGGCGCACACAATCTCTGTCTGGCCCCACGCCTGGCACATAGTAGAAAACGCCTCAGTTACTGCTGCTATTATTACTTTTATTTCTATTTTTTTTCATTCTTTCCCAAGCAATTGGTTTATATCGAAGGGAGTATAAGTAGTGTATTTTTCTGACGTGAGCACAGTTCTAGATGTGGGAAATGGCAGCAAATTCAACATGGATCATTGTAAAAGTCAGTTGTGTTTGCCTTTTAAATAATGTTATGTAAAAATTAAAGTTATGTTTTAAGAGTAATACACAGGTGAAATTGAGCCTCCTGTGCCTCACTTCTGTTTTGAAGAGGTAGTTAATGATTTTCTTATCTAAACATTGCGAAATGCAGAAGCTGTAATATAAAAATGAATACTGTGGAATTTCCAGAACACTCCAAAACTACTCATTAATTTAGCCCTATAAAAGTGGTCTATAAACATGACTGGTGTTTTTATTGCCTATGAATGTGATAGAAGCCCTTTGGGGCTTCATCCATTCTCTGTTGCTACATTCAGTTGATTTAAGATTCTGAGGCTTATTTTTTCATTAATTCTGGATTTTTCAAATTATTATAATGTGAACACATCTTCATCTTTCCCTGGATGGAAAAAAAAAAAAGCTTAATGATGAAAATTATTTTGGTTTCCTCTACCAGAAGAAAATCTTGCCTTTGGTGTTGGTCTGGCCAGGATTGACCCTCTGCCCTCTGTCAGCCTCATCTTCATCTTCCTTGATTGCTGGGTAAGCAGATACATTCCCTGTCCTGATTGTGTCACTGCTGGTGTTAGGAAGAAAAATGCGTTGGGATTTATGGAGATGTCTTTTTTCCAGTTCCCTTTCTGACTATAAGGTTCTGCAACCATCTCCTAAAATAACATTGTAGTCTACCTCTGATGTGTCTCCCAGTGTTGTTAACTACAGATCTTTATGGGGTCACATTTCATGTGCAAATGCCTCAAATTCAGTATTTCCAAAAGAAAACTCTTTCACATCAAACCATTGCTTCTTCTGTTTGGTTGTATAATGGCCTTCCCATTGTCACATTTCTGAAGCCTTGAAATATTCTTCACTTTCCCATATTCTCTCCAGTTCCTGATTATTCTCTCGTGATTCTCTTTCACATCCTCCTTTTCTATTTCCACATCTGTATCCCAAGTTCGTTCTCTCTCTCTCTCCTGGAATATTTTAATAGGTTCTCAATTGATCTCCTCACCTCCAGCTCCCCTCAGCCCTTTAGTTAATCTTGGAACAGTGCTCATACAAATTAAGTACTTTAATTACTATTTGATTTGAATTGAATTTTATTGAAGAAAGTGGCCATCTATGTGGGGATGGATTTCTCAGTGTTGATGCTTATCTTACAACCCGCACACTGAGAGCAGAGAAGTACCACTTTCAAGTGCATATACCTATTTGCTAAAGTTTCTTTGCATCATTTACTGTAATACACTTTGGTTTGTAATCAACATAATAGTTTTAGCTTTATCCAACTTTTTTTTTTCTTTTTGTTTTTTAAAGAAAAGGATCAACTCTGGGACATGCATCTCATTAGTTTTAAAAGTACTCAGTCTCTGTAAAATGAATATAATAAGAGACATTTCTATAATATAACATCAAAAGAGATAAATGTCGGGTTGTCAGAAAACTTAAATGAATAATGGTATTTGAGGCATTTGTTTTTCTTGCAATTGGAGATATGATAATTACTGCTATTTAAAATTTCCCCCCAACTTAGCTTGCTTAGATGTCTTAGGATTTGGGGCTTTTGGACACATAAAGGCATTTTCCTATCCTGTCAGAAGTTCTTGAAGGATTACGCATATTCTTATGTTCTCTATGAGAAAACAAAGAATGCAGAGTTGAAAGGCAGCAAAGACTAGATTGCTTTTACAAGAGAGCATTGTACAAAACTTTGCAGAATCGAAAGAATGGGAATTTAGTTTGAGGAAATAAATGGGCCTAAGAATGAATTGTTTAAAAGATGAAGTCTTATGATGCCATCTTGGTATAAAGTTGGCTTAATAAGAGTAAAAATATGATTCATACCAAATTAATCCCTTTATTTAAACTATGGCTCTGCTCCTCTTCTAATTCAACAGTGGAACATTTGATGGCCTGGACTTGGCCCAGAGGCTTTCTATTCATGTCAGGAATGCAGGGGAACCTGGAAAAATCTATTTCTGCTCCTTGGGTCATGCCTTTTTGAGCAAGAGACAAAAGGATCTTTTAATGGGCTCAGTTCTGCCACAGAATTGCTTATTAAGTAGGTGGTTTTGCTTCTCTTTATTTCTACACTTCCAAAAGGATTTAAGGGGAAATGATGTTGTGGTGACACTCCCAAACTCTGCAGATAAAGGGCAAATGATATATTTTTCCACAAAACAACTTTCTGATATCCCTCTTTGCAACAGTCTTGCTAGAAGGGTGATGGGTCCAACCCAAAGTGGATGTTATTTCTTAGGTACAGTTATACTCTTTGTGAATAATAATAAAAAGCTGCTACCACTAGCCTTTATTGTGCCAGGCCGTGTGCTAAATATTTAATCTTACCACAATCTTAGATATTGTTAACTTTTCCATATTACTTATGCAGATACTGAAGCCCAGAGGGGTTAAGTTAATTGCGCAAAACCAGAGCCTCTCCTGGAATCCAGTTTCTTTTGATTAAAGTTCATGTCCGTATCCAAGGCCATCCCTCCAGACACACTGTAACCTCTCCTGCATGAATGACTCTACAAGCTCATAATTATTAGAATTCAGGATTTTGTGCTCCCCCCCCAATAAATGGTGGATTTAGTAAAAGTTTCCTTTCTCTCTTCAGAGAGAGAGGAAAGGAGGAAGGGATGGAAGGAGGGTGGAGTAATGGGTATTTAATCACTATCTATGGAGTTATGGTTTTAGGACCAGTAGTTCTGATTCAAAGACTGAGTCCTACGGAATTCTGCCTTAGGGTTCAGTGGTTGGTCTTATGTGATTAATATATAAATCCTTATATATATATAATTATTAAGTATTCATATATAAATCCTTATTATGTAAGGATAATAAATCCTTATTATATATTATATATAAATATATAAATCCTTCTTAATATATAAGTCCTTATAAATGTGATTAAACCCTTCTGCACTCAGAGAAGAAAATTTTTCTCTTCACAGAAATAAGTATAGATACATAACTTTCTGTCAATTTACAGAATTTTTTTTTAAAAACAAAACCTGATTCCCAAGAGACAAGGAAAACAGGACTTCTTTTCTTCTCAACGTTTACATATAACACCTAAATACTTTTAAGTGTGAAGAAATGTCCCATGATGTTCCATAATGTGATACGATTTCTGTCTCCTACCACCTACAAATGAAGAAAAGATTTTAAAGAGAAGAGTATTATTTCTAAACTTTCGTATTCTCAAAGTTCCCCTTCCACGCTAAAGTATAAGGAGTTGACTTGTTTTCCCACATGATGAAACGCCAGTAGAAATGAATTGGAGCAGTTACTACCGAGGTGGTCAGTCCATGGCAGGCTCTGGAGAGATGTATCAGGAACATTCAGGGTGATCCAGAATGGGGTTGGTTTCGTGTTGGTCAGTCTGAGAGAAGACTGTGCCGGGTAAATCCTGACCGTGGTCGGAAGGTGTGTAGATGAACCCAGAGAGAACTTTTGAAAATGCGTTTGTGGCCAAGTGATCTCCCGGCAGTGAGTTCCCATTAGTTTTAAGACAAAGTCAAAAATTCCTTACAGTGGCCGACAGGACCCTGCCCAGCATGGCCCTGATGTGTCTTTCTCCCCTTGTCTCCTGCCATCCAGCATCCTGTGCTCAGCACCTGCTCTGTGTTCTCTGGCCTGACAGGCTGGATTGTGGTCCTCCGTGCTTACCCTGCCCTTCCCCCACCATGATTCCTTTGCTATGCTTTGACCCCTGCCCAGATGCTCGTGCCCAGGGCCTCTTCTGTAAGATGCAGATGTCACAGTACCTCATTCTTAGAGATGTGGTGAAGATTAAGGGAGTTGAAATTAGAATGGTCCCTGATGCATAGAAAGGGCTCATAATTTGGTAGCTCTTTTTATTATTTTACTGATGATCATCCTTCCATTAGACTTGAACTCCAGGCAGACAGGGATGGTGACTGTTGTGGTTCAAGGATGGCCCCTGCTCCTGGCACAATGCCTAGTTCATTGGTGGCACCCATTCAGCATGTGCCTTTATTGTAGGCTGGTACTGCCTGAGGCAAACCTGAACACGTCAACCTCTGTTTGACTCAGTACTTTAGTCAGTGATAAGATTCAGAAGTGAGAGCTGTTGCTGGTTCTTAGCTGCCAGGCAGAGCACTCTCTGTAATGTGGCCCTTTGTTCTGGGCCTTTAGGTACAAAGGACTGCCTCAGCAAACAAGACATCCTACCCAAGATCCTCACCTTGATACAAGGGTGAGTCTTTGTCTTGCACGTGTGTCCCACTTCCACTAAACTAGTGATTTTCAGATCTTTATTTTTAATCCACACATCCCTTTGTCACTTATCTTATAATCAGTTTATCGAACAGATTCCAAACGGGGAGTACGCTAGTTAGGTAGAACATGGCTTGTTTGGGGTCTCCCATCCTTAGCTTGCCTCTGACAGCCCCTGAAGACCTTTGCCCTAAATAAAGTGATGGTGTTTTTTCTAAGACTCTGAGGTGAGAGACTGATTCTGAATGCTTAATGGGCAAACATGGAGGTAACTTGCAGAAGGCAAAAGCTTCCAACCTTTTTTACTTCAAATAGGGAATAATTTGAAATAGTCATGTCATGTATAGCTAAACGGTTCTTACAGTGATAGAGAAGGGATCCCACTATAACATAATGTACTTTTTAGGCCTACAATACAGCTGCTTTCTTTCATCTTAAAAAAGGAGATTTAAATGTGATGAAGAGAACAAGTTGCAATTCTTTTTATTAGTTGCTTGATTTCATTTAGCTGAATCAATGTAGTAATGTCTCCTGACTGCTGGAGAGTCTTTCTGTGTATATCTATATACACAGACATACCTTGTTTTATTACACTTGGCTTTTGTGCTTCACAGATACTGCTTTTTTTTTTTTCCCGAATTGAAAATTTGTGGCAACCCCGCATTGTCCGATGACAGTATTTTTTAACAATAAAGTATTTTTTTTAAAAATTAAGGTGTGGACCTTGTTTTTTCTCAGATGTAATGCTGTGGCACATGTAGTAGCCTGTGGTGTACATGTAACTTTTATATGCACTGGGAAAACAGAAAATCCGTGTGACTCTTTTTATTGTGATCATTGTTGTGGTGGTCTGGAACCCAACATGCCACCTCTGCGAGGTTGCGCCTGTATGTGTGTCTATAGGAGAGAGAGCGCCCAAGAGCTTGTTTGTTTAAGAATGTTTGCATAGTATAATCCAGGTTCCGGGTTTCTAGCAGGCTAAGACTAGAAGCTGCAGACCAGAATCTTTTGGAATTCTTTATTTAATCATGATTGAAAAGTAGGGTTAGGGACTAACATATTTAATACCAGAGAATTCAATGAAATAATCAGGCCTTGTTTTGGTGCTTCCAGAGGTAGTTCAAACAAAGGTCTCATTTTTCAGCATGAAGAAAACATTTTATTTGATCATACAGTGGAATGTGAAACAGTGGTGGTTTTTTGTTTTTGTTTTTTTCTCTCAACATTAAGGGAATGTTCTTAAAAGTTTTCTGTGCCAGGGTTGTCATATGTATTCTTTTTTGTTACTTTTTAACTTAATTAAAAAATATATTTTCTTGAAATAGAGTCCTAAGTTTGGAATTGATGACTAAGGATCCCTTAAATTCATATCTACTTAAATTAACTCACTATTTCCAACATGAATTTTCTGAACAAGCCATGAAAAAATATTTAGCTGATATAGGCCATCTGGCTTAAAAATGTGGAGAATTTTCTTCTAGACTGCATCTATTTTAGAGTGACTGTAGGATCAGGATTGCAATGAATCCGAAACAGTAGATTCACAATTCAAACTTTAATGCTTTGGGGATTGTAAATCACAGCACATATGGGATGATACATGTTTTGGGAGAAATGGACCCTCCCCGCCCACATGTAAAATCAAAGCTATCTGTACTCTGTGCTTATTGAATATATTTATTTTACCAAGGTGCATCCGAATAAAGAGTTCCTAGATTTCTAATCTTATCATTGAAATGTTTAAAAACTGTGAAAGTGTCTGTCAAATTATCATGCATTATAAATGCTCAATAATCTCAACTGAGTTTCTCAGAAACAGTAATGGCTTTCCCTGTTGTTTTCTCATGGTTCGTTTTTAAAAATCCAATAAACAATAACACAGAAAGGTCTTATCACCCTTGGAAGGAAGCTGTGATTCCCGCAGTTTGTCTAAAGATGTGGAACTCCTTTCCCCATAGACCTCTCATTCTAACCAGACAGGGTATTTGGACAAAGACTTTCATAATTGGCATAGACAAGAAACTTGGCCTTAATTGACTGGTTTTCAAAATATGTCCTGATAAGGTTTAATCCCAAAGCGTAAGAAGGAAAGTTCAAGCCAAGTTCAGTGGGCGTTTCTGTTGGAAGACTTCTCAACCTTCAGATTTTTAAATATGTATGTATGCATCCAACATGCGTTGTAAACCTATGAAGAGATGGGAGTGGGGAAGAGGGCGATCATAGGCCGCGATTCCCAAACTGTTTGCCTCTGGAATATTTTGTAGGACTCTTATTATGCTGAGTCTTCCTGGGAGAAGGACTTTATGTATGGCTGGTACACGTAGTCCTATTAATACAGACGTTTCTGGGTTCTATATGACATCCACGTACCTCTTCTAGTCTCTCCCAAGGGAAGTTTAACAGTTTTGGAATTGGGATGCAGTTTACGATCATTGCATTTCTGTTTCCTTTTCTTCAGCTTCGGGAAAGCTATGAGCGAATTGGTGATGTGTTAGAATTAGTTATTGTCATACCGCTTGTAATTCTCATTTATTCATTATGTTTAGTCTAATCCACACTTAGACTTAAGAGTGAAGAATTGAGGGAGAGGAAAATGACTAATTTGTTTTGGGGAAAATCTGAATGCTGCTATACGCTAAGCTTTGTTTTCTATGGAATCTGATTAAAGACTAATAGTCACTCATATTTTCAGGTTACTTTGGTTCTGGCCCAAAGGTAAGAGCATTACATACGTGTGTCTGTGGTAGGTATTATTAACCCCGTTTTAAAATCGAGGAAAATTGAGACCCAGAGAGGTTCAGCAATTTACCCTAGAGAATGAGATTTTAACCTCAAGCAACCTGACTTTTGCAACCTGCTCATTGTTTAACTGAGCGTTATTTATATTCTTCGGGTGTACTTGCTTATACCTTTTCATTTTGACTTACGCCAGTGATTCCTTGAATGGGGTCATTATTAGAATCATCTTGGGAGCTTTTGGAAACAACAGAGTCCTTGGCCTAATCCCCAAGAGATCCTTATTCATTAGCTCTGGGGTGAGTTGTGGGAAGCTGTTTTGTTTGTTTGTTTTTAAACTATTTTAAGTATAAAAAGTCGAAGTGATTTTGATGAAGCTAAATTTGGGCATGACTGATAAACACATTATAAAAAATGCTTTTCTTTCTACCAAAGATTAAAATGTAATAAAATGCAACTTAGCCCCTAAACCATGAAAAGCATACTTGGATGTTTTATGACCCTGAAGGCCTCATAGCAGCCCACAGAGCATCAGAATGCTAGTTGCCTGTATCAATTATTGGCACCTGGAGGTGGTGGTCAGGGTGTGTTGAGAAAGCATATATGCATAAACCTGCCCAGTACCTCTGCCTAAAATGTATACGGGTGCCTTCATGCCTCCCGATCTATACGGTCCTCTTGCTGTATTAAAAACCTTCTTTAAGAATAACCTCAAGGTAAACTGTCACAGATGCATATGGGTAAGATGTCAACACACACAGCCTTTCAATCTTCAGTGCTGATGGCAGTAAAAAAGGGAGCCCCTCTAATCTGCCTGCAAATAGCTGCAGCTTCCTTGATCTGGTCTGATCAAAGGAACAAGTCCATAGGGGTTTAAAGGCTTCCTCGCTGTTGCTTTGCTATTAATTTAATTGCTGCACTACAGTGAATTATGGGAGAGGCAAGTTAAATGCTGAAATCTTTGGAGCAAGAGACTTAACAGGTTAGTTCTATAACTAGTGTTGTCTTTAAGAAGAGACGTCATGTTCCCCAAAGTGTGACTTTGCACAACTGACAGTTGTGTCTAAAGTCAACATGGAAGGGAAGTAACAAGTCAGTTCTGGTCTTGGGAGGTGGGTAGGGGTGAGCGTGACAGAGCAGGTGTGAAATACATGTTCTTCAGCGTTAGTGAAGAAAGACTTGGGGGCCATCCTCATTTGAGGCATCCAAGAGTTTTGCAACCTTTTTTCTGTGAGCTATATGATAAGTAAAAAAGATACACCCTTTTAAATATTTATACTTATAAATATTTAAATGCAACTCTGTGTATTTTGTGTTGTACAAATCCAGCTGTGAGCCAATATTATCCAGGGGCATCTGATGAAATGTGCATTAATTGAGTCTGGGGGCCCTTTATATGGCAGCTGTTCCTGCTAGTCAAGCTGACTGGCAGTGCCTTCATACACGTGGACTGGACATCTTTGGGATCATTTGACTAGTTAAATTAATCAGCTCATTCCATGAATCCAACCACTGTTGGACTCAGTTTATCTAAGTGTTAACAGTATTTAATTGGAACTGCATTTGGTAAGGAAGTATGTCTAGTAATGGATTTTCATCCTTTAAAATAAAATTATTATTGTTTCTTTCCCTCTTTATGAATTTCCTCTCTCTGATGCCAGATTAATCCTGGCCTATTTCTCCCTATTGATGAGCTTTTATTAAAATAATTTTTCTCTGGTGGAGCATGTAGCTGTTACAAGTCAAAACAGGGCAGTCGCTTGCAGGATTCCTCCTTTGCAGAAGCTCGTCATTTGTTTTAGTTACTTATCTCTGTCGGGCTGTGTAATCTTGAAGGAAGGATCTCATATGGGATATTACTCTCACACTAGTTAAATGACTTTTTAGGAATTATGGTAATATCCATAAAATTATTATTAATAATAGAACAAACATATGTTAAGTGCCCACTCTGTACCTGGCACTGTGCTATACAAAATATTATCTCATTTTTATCCTTACAACAACCTGCATTCATCTACGATCGTCATGTGGTTGATCTTAAAGACTTGCAGGTAGGTAAGTTGCTTTCAACCTGTTTTATGAGGAAGGCTGACGGATCACCTTGTAAATGCCTGGGAGACGTTTTCCGGTATGAAGCTCAATAATTAAAATAATGGGGGAAAATGATATGGGAAAAATGTCACAGTCTAATAGGAAATGAGTGGCCCTTGTTGTCTAAGACCCTGACTCAAAATTGAGTTCAGTCTTTGGTTAAAAAGAGAACCCTGTCTAATCTTCATGATAAACCCAACCTGACTGGGGTTATCCCTGAGTTCTGCTTTAACATTTGATAACAGTGGCTGGATAATTTGCTTTCATTTTCATTTTGCCACCATTCACCCCCCCCCCCACCTCACTTTACCTCACCTCACTGCTACTTTAATTTGTATTTTGAAAGTGAGTATTGCTTTAAAAAACCAAAGAAAGAAAAAAAATTCTATCCTCAAGGTGCCTATGCTATAATGCAGTGGCTATAGACACTAAGTTCAAAGTTGGGTTCAAATCATAGCTCTAATATCTTTGAGCTAATGAAAATTGGATAAATGACTTCACCTTTCTGTGTCTCAGTTTCCTTATCTTGAAGTCTCTTAGTAATAGTAGCATGTCCCTGGAAAGATGATAGGTGATGAGATCCTGTGTGTAACAATCTTGGCACAGGGATTGGAGGGGGTCTAGAAGGGGCCCAAGACTTAGGCAAGAAATGTTGACCTTTTCAGAAGATGGATGTGGGGCTTTAAAAATCAAGTTAGGTTAAAAAATAATGACTTTCAGCGCCTGTGGGATTTGTGAGCTCAAGGACTTGTGCTGGAAGAACAACAAACATGAGTCTGCTTATTTAGTAGAACGTGCCCCTGATGAGGGTCTGATCTGCCTTCAGCTTGAGGAGAGCTTCAGAATTTTAATTATTTGGAGGAACTTCCCAGGGTAATAGAAGTTGCTTTCTGGTTGCTTTCTCTCCGTGTCAAGCTGAAAGGATAATTGTAACAAATGAGCATTCGTATGCCAGGATGCAATGCAGCAAATGAATTTATGGACGGTGATGATAGTCTTGAGCGCAGCGTGGGTTCCGGCCTCATCTGTAGCTGCAGGCTGCTTCTTAAGATGAAACAGTCATTTAAACGAACACAGCATCTTTTCTTGAAAGTTTTTCTTGAACAAACTCTGAAGACCCATTACTTGGCATTTTCTGCCCTACAACTCTGTCCATTCAGGCTGAGCTGCTCCAGCAAGATTTACTGGTCTTCCTTGGCACTCTTATTAGCTTCCTCTACATAGCTCATCATGACACTTAATGTAATGCAAAAAGTAATAGCAATTGGGACTTCCCTGGTGGCTCAGTGGTTAAGAATCTGCCTGCCAGTGCAGGGGACACAGACTCGATCCCTGGTCCGGGAAGATCCCACACCCCTGAGAGCAACTAAGCCCATGTGCCACAACTACTAAGCCCACGTGCCACAACTACTGAAGGCTGCATACCTAGGGCCTGTGCACCACAACAAAGAGAAGCCCCCGCTCCCCACAACTAGAGAAAGCCCATGCACAGCAATGAAGACTCAATGCAACCAATAACTAAATAAAATTTTAAAAAAAGTAATAGTAATAATATGATGAAAATCCTACGGCAGCTAGTATTCACTGAGCATATACTCTGTGCCAGGCATTACATTAAGAGCTTGGCAACGAAATCTCATTTAGTCCTCACAACAACTTCATGAGGTAGAGAATTCCATTGCCCCCAATTTTCTGATGAAGAAGAGGTTGAGTTAGAGAGCTTAAGTAATTTACCTAAAGTCACTCCTGGGAATAAGCTAGATCTGACTGTGGAACTGGAGAGCATAGACATGACTCAAGCTGCCTCTCTGTTTCACAGTTCCCTGTTTGTTTCCAATTCTTTGTCAGTTAGATCCTGTGGCCTCCTTCATATGTCCATCTCACATCCTAGCCTGGTACCTGGCGTGTAGGAAGCATTCAGATGTTGGGAAGAATGAATGAATGAGTTGAGCCCCTCTGCAGAATAGATGCTGAGAAAGTGGCACCTAATCATTAAAGGCTTAAAAGTCAAATGAAAGAATTTTAAATAGAATCATTTTAAATTAAAGACTGCTCCTCTGTGTCCATAGAAAATTGAATATAGTGAAAGTATGGCAAAGCCAGGTTATAAGCATTCACGTGTAGAAGTTCTATGGGGCACTTGATTTAAAAAAACAACAACAACAACAACAAAACACTCAGGCATGTAATAATTAAACTGCTCATGACAGCATATAATTGCATCATTATGTACACAACTCTGTTACTATAATTTAGATCATAAGAGAGCAAAGTGTCAAAATCTTTATAATGGTGTTTAATTTTGTTTTAGCTTTTCTTAAAGGAAGTGTTCAGTTTGTACTTTAAACTTGTAAACTTTTGACACATCTTTACATTCTTTGCTGCTGTGAATCATTCATGAAAACTATAGAAATGACACACTGTCCCTTTTTCATAATTTGGAGTCCAATCTTTACATGAGGTTTAGGTGTATCTTTCAATGTCTAAGACACCTATATTTGCCTACTTATAATGTACTTCGTTTTTTAACCTTTTATCTTATTTGGAGTTAATACTGTTAGTAATATAACCTGTAAGAATAACAACTCAATTTATTCAAGACTGTTTTAATTAAAAATATGTGCTAACCCTTCAGGGACCAGGTGGAAAGTTGCACTTCTCTGAAGACAGGGATTGCTGAACAAATTAATAATGTAAACAAGATTTTGGAGAGAATATTTAATCAACTCAAGAGAAGAAACTTATCAAGCAAGCGGCAGCACTTTAGAACTATCCATTGACATTCAGAAGATTGATCTGTTAATTACTTATCGTTTTGCATTAATTAAACTGGTCACTTTAAATACTTTTGTTTAACTACATTGTGTGGGTCTCATACAAATTTCATGGTCCTTCAACGGTAACAATGCTGTATGTTGAATCCTTCCTTAACAATTACTATTACCTGTTACTTTCCCCCAACCTGGTTGTCATGGGCACACAGTAAAGCTTCTCTGAGTCTCATCTTTTGCATCTGTCAAATGGAATCTGGAGGGGTTTCTGAGACTTAACTGAGATAAAGCATGCGCAGAATTCAGTGCAATGCTTAGGAAACAGGTTGCTAATTTTTAGTCCAAGTTAGGGCAGTTTTGTTATCAAGTGTGGCTAATTCTACTGCAGACTTTTATGCCTTGAAGTTGTGCAGAACCTAAAATGACATGTGGTTAGACTATTTTACCCACCCCTTACTCCCCCAGATTTAGGCATTTATTTACATGAGAAGTCTCACAGGAGTATGGAAATGTAGTGTGGTATATTTCATCATTTCCCTCTGAGCAAAATAGACATTGAAAATCACAACTCTCTTTTTCTTAAAAATTTTTATTACAGTATAGTCGACGTACAGTGTTATTATATAATCTTTTTTCTATTCTACATTCTTGCTTCCTTTGCCATAGATTAGTTGACCATAAGTGCATGGGTTTATTTCTGATTTTCTCTGTTCCCATGTTGCTAGAATTGATCAACCTTCTGGCCCATAGGAAATGGCCCAGCGCCACCTGTGGAGTTACAAGGAGTGTTTCCTGTTGCTGAGGAGTTAGGCTTCCTTGCTTATTATTATTTTCCTCGGTATTCAAATAAGAAATTTGAAACGATTTTCAGTTGTATTGATTTATCTTCATGCAAACTGAGATTTTACGTAGATATTCTTTCTTGGCGTCGTGGCACTAGCGTCATCAATTGATATTCAGTATCCTTTGTGAAATTTTATTTTCCTGATGTTTTGCATTAATACATCTTTCTGAAAAGGAGCATGGAAAAAGTATGTGTGACGTGGTCTTATTTATTTCTCGCTACATTTCTCTGGAAGACTCTTAACAGTTGAATATGTCAAAGAAAAGATGTATCAGACAATTAAGGAGATGACTTTTTTAGGCTCTTATAATAGGGGGAATGTTCATTAATGAGGACTATCTTAAGGAGGGAAAAAAATTGGGGTTTTATGAAACAAGGCAGTCATTGAGGAAGGGTCTTAGAATATCCAAGGGCAGATTGGTCATTGTGGTTTTGAGTATTTCCCACAACATGAAAGGGTGAGGATTTCTTGACCTTGGCTATTTTCTGTGAGTACAGGGTTCAGATTAAGTTTAAGACTGCCAGATACATAAAACTTTATAAAAATGTTTTTTTTAATAGTAATAACTGCATATTGGGCTTTTAATTAATTGCTATTTTGCCAGTGTTTAAAACATTTTAATATTGTGATTGCCTTCTTAGTTGCCCTAAAAACTCCTAGAAACAAGTTTTCATTATATAAATTACAAGTATCCATGTTAACTCTTTTTTATTTGGTATTTTAAACATAATATTTTTAAAATTTTATTGGAGTATAGTTGATTTACAGTGTTGTGTTGGTTTCGAGTATACAGCAAAGAGATTCAGTTATACATACGCATATATTCATTCTTTTTCAGTTTCTTTTCCCATAGAGGTTATTGTAGAATATTGAGTAGAGTTCCCTGTTCTGTACAGTAGGTCCTTGTTGGTTATCAATTTTATGTATAGTAGATGTGTGTATGTTAATCCCAAACTCCTAATTTATCACCCCCCCCCCCATGTTTCCCCTTTGGGAACCATAAGTTTGTTTTCGAAACCTGTGACTTTGTTTCTGTTTTGTAAATAAGTTCATTTCTATCATTTTTAAAATTGCATTCCACATATGAGTGATATCATGTGATATTTGTCTTTGACTTAGTGTGATAATCTTTAGGGCCATCCATGTTGCTGTAAATGGCACTATTTTGTTCTTTTTCATGGCTGAGTCCATGTTAACTCTTAACTATTGGAAACAGCTAATTTGGAAGAAGTTTTATCTGCTTATAAATCTCATTGAAATAGTCTGTGGTCTCCTCCCAATAATATGAGATTATGAAGCCTCATATTGCTAAATGGAAGCCAGCTTTTTCATTTTCTCTCTTAATCCAGGTAAAGATTTACATATGTTATGAAATATTTCTTTTGAAAATAGTTTTACATTCTAAAGCTTTCTTTCATTATAAGAAGTAAGGATTCACATTAGAATGTTCTTTTTAATACCCTTCTACCCACCCACACTTCTGCTCACTCTCCTCTCACTTGCCCTTCATTTCCCTCTGTCTTCTTCCCAGTCTCCAAATATGGAGCTCCCTTAGGTCTGTCCTGAGCTTCCTGCCTCTTTTACCTTCTCCCTATACTGTCTTATCTAATTGCATATCTCTCTATATCAATTATCTCTTTGTAATTCCTAGCCTTTCTCTAGACCAGCATATTTGAGGAGTACCTGCTTATTCTCAGCAGTGCAGTGGATTCTATATTTGTGGGTCTCACCAAAATTCCTTCTGAAAATCTTGGGGTGGGGAACTACTCAGTTTGTGAAGAGCTCTACAGTGACCCCTGCCCCAGCCCCCTAAGTATCCTGGTCCCCTGTAATCATGAACCTTAAGTCCAACCCCTCACTCGACTAGGTTCACTCAGATGTTTTCAGCTGCTTCCTCATGTCCCATAGATAATTATAATCACAAGAGATCAGATTTATACTATTTAACCCTAAATAAGCTCTCCCTTTTGATGCCCTTATTTGTATTTTTGACACAGATGTTCTGAATCATTTTGAAAAAAAACAAACAAAAAACCCGCCCAAACCAGAGCTATCTTTGAGGGAAAATGCTGACACATTTTAATATTTTACTTGTTTTCTCTTTCTGATTAAAAAGGTCAGATAACACCTCAGGATGTCGAGAAAGTCCCCTGTGATCCCAACACACAGAAATAAGGCTGTGAAACATTCAAATGTGTATCATGCCTCACTTTTCCGCATGTTTCAGTATAAAGTTGTTCTCATCTACAGAAATATAGGTTAGTACACAAGCTGGCTTTTATAGAGAGGCAAAATAGCAAGGTGGGCAAGAAGCAGGGTTCTTGGAGTCAGACCCTGTTTTGAACCTGTCTTGTACCTCTTACTCTCTATATGGACTTGGCAATTGATAAATTGCTCAGAGCCTCTGGTACCTAATCTGTAAATCAGGGGCATGCCTTCCCCTGGGCTTGTTATCAGGATCAAGCAGGATCCTGCATGTTGGTGGTTTTGCTTTATGGTGCTTGGCACACAGGTGTTTCTATAACAAATGATATTCTATTAATGAGTGAGTCTTGTCTGCTGCTGTTTCTTCCTAGAATTCTACACTTAGCTGGTGTTCATTAGCGAGGTTATCTGGGACCCACTTCTGTAGCCGACCTTTGTACTACTCTCACTTCCTATTCCTTTACCTGGACTGCTCTGCCCTTTTCCCATCACTATGGAAACCCAGCGTCTTCTCTCAGGCTCCCTTCTCCTGGGGTGGCTTAGTGGACTTGTCTGTTCTCTTCTGCCTTGTTGCTGGTATAGTCCTTGGCATCTGGATAATATGCACAGCTTAGTCTTGGTGCTGTGCGTGTGTGTGATATATACACTTATATCATATACATTATCTTACGTGTGAATAGTTTTTGAATTGTTTCCACAGGTGCCGCCTTTACCAAAACATCATGACGTAGGTTGGCACCTTTCTTTTATTGAGGAGGAAACAGAAGCTCACAACATGATTTTCTCATGGTTGCACAGATATTAGAAAAGCCAGCAACGAGATGTTGGCCTGCAGACTGGGACATGAGTTTTCTTTCCTCTAGCTCCTTGAAAAGCAGATTAGCAGTGTGTAGTCTCTAGGCAATTAAACCAGGTTTTGCCTCCAAAGATACTTTTTTCTAAACACCAGTGCGTGTTTTGCAGCAGTGTTGAGGGAGGCAAACTCCGTGGAATCTTCCCACCCTTTTTGTGTTAAGTGACTATTCTTTATGCAGGCCTAGTGACTTGTCAAATGGAATAAACCAGGTGCTTCATTTTCCAAATCTACCTAATTACTTATTACTTGGAGGTAAAGGGCTGGCTGGAAGGAAGGCTTCTTAGCCCTTGCAGCCATTTACGTGGCCAGTGTGTAACATCACCACAGAATGAACTTCCTGGCAAAACTTAGTAAACACATTTCAACTAGATAAAAAGATTTCATAAATGTGCTAGGGAAGAATCACAGCTCCCAGGATGTCATCAATTTTATATTTAGCTCAGAATTTAAGGATGGCGAGGAGAGGCACATGTCCTTAATCTGCAGTCACATTATTAAAGTACAGGGACCATGAAGCTAAGCATTATGGTGATCAGTGCAGTCCAGGAGGCCAGTAAAGCCGTGTGGTGCTGGACTTGAGACATGGCAAGCAGAGACCTAGTTTCTGGTTGGCTCTTTGTTACTTACTACCTAGAATAAATTATTAAACCATTCTGTGCTTCATTTTCCTCATCTATAAAAATGAGGATTATGACAGTATTTACCTTGAAGAGTTGTTGTGAAGATGAGTGGATTTCATGTGATATCGTTGGCACAGTGCCTGCCACATGCAGGTAATGCTGCTTCTTTCCCCCAGTTATTTGAAACTGCACACCAAGCTAAAGTCGTTTTTGTTCATTGTTTGCTTTCAGGCCTAAATTTTGGAATGACTCAATCTTAAGACTCGATAATTGTGAAAATCAAGCAGTTAGCCTAGAAAATGTGCCATGCTCTGATGTGTTTCCACATCCTCATCATAGGGGCGCCCGGGTATTTGCTCTTCGTAATCACATCCACAGAGTATAGGCCCATTAGCAGGGACCCACCATATCGTCAGTTACAATCCCAGAGGAACCGAAGTCAGCATTCACTATGGACAACCTCATACCAAGGCCACTGCCACATTCTCAAGCTACCTACGTGGTGGTGAGTTCCTTACTCCCTAGGCGAGTTGTCCTAACAGGGCAACAATCGTAAAGAGCCTTCAACATCTGTGATAAAGAGAATGCGTTGTTGCTCTTTTTCTTTCTTCTGCAGATGAATTCTCAGGAATATCAGAAGGCGCCGCTGCAGATAACGCATGGTAATGGGAATAATTTGGTTATTTTACCATCCCTCTTATGTCCCTCTTCATCCAAGGCACTATATTATATAGAAAGCCGTAAGGCAGATGGTGTCCATATTTAGATTTCTATCTCTTTGCTTAAAGTGGGGCCAATTACTTGCTACTACGGGAGTGATGTTCTGTCAGCAGTATTCTCATCTTGTTCCCTGATAAGCATAAGGGTGTGTGTCTTGTCACTTTTTTTTTTTATTACTGTATTAGATGAAACCATTCCTCTGCCTACTGTCCATCTATCATCAAATATTTATCTAGAGTGTCTCAAGTACTCTAAACCATAACATTGATTTGTGGTTATTTGAAATTTTTTTAAGGCTGCTGATAAATTACAAAAATCGCTTGACATATCTGTCTTAAAGGAGAGCACTGAACGAAAAGAATTAGTTGATGTCTTGCTTGAAATGGAATATATATATGTATAAATAATCACATTTGTAGTCAATTCTTATAAAAAGTAATTCCTACATAGCTTTTGTGGATTAGGTGTTTAACTTTAAACTCCAGATTTCAGAATAAAAACATTTCTTGGGGGAAGTAGCTATACTACTATATTAAATTAACCCAGGGACTTCTGCTTCTGGGTGAGTTGGAGTGGCTTATGACAAACCAATACTTCCTGGAAAACAATAGAAAAGCCAAATGTAAACAAAATCTGAAACATACCTAATTTGAAGACATCAAAGAGCTGCCAAGATAACCAAGACTCCTAGAGCAAGTGAACCCCGGAGTGGTGACCCAGCATTCTACAAGCCTACTTTTCCCTTCAGGAAACTTGCCAACTCTGGGCTTGAAATGAATAGCTGAGAAACCAGGCAAAAGACCATGCATAGGAGTTAAGAAGGCAGCAGAATTTTTGGCAAACTTACGAGACTGAGGAGACCAACGGTGAACTCCAGGGCTGCTAAAGCAACCAGGAGTTGAGGGGCCAAGATCTCAGAGAGAAGACCCATACTAGATATTAGCCTAACCCTCTGCAGTTCCACAGCCTGAGCCATTTTGCCTGGTTCTTACACCTCGTAGGGTGTGAGGCTAGGAAGCTAAGAAGCAAATCACTGAAAACACAAAACAGTTTTTGACAGTCTCCCAGTGTTGAACATAAAGTAATTGGAGTTCAGCAGTCTTGAAGGATATGGGATACTGGTACACACCATACGTTTTCGAACTATGTCTGAGAGTGTGAGCGAAAAAGGCTACCAGTCTTTCAAGACACCAGCCAACTTTGAGGCAACTCAGTCCTGAATTGGACAAAGGTAACTTGTCCCATCTCAGGCTGCCTATCAGAGACTAGGATGAACCTTATTGAAAGAAGTTCCCTTCATTCATTTTCTCTGTAATTTTTCATACGTAACACCTATATTTTAACTTAAAATCTCTGGACACACTAAGAAATAGGACTAGGCGAAAAACAGTAAATAGTAACTGTCCCACAGATGACTCAGTTATGGATGTTACTGGAACTGGACTTTGGTCTGGAGCTAAAGAGTAGTAGCTTTCTTTAGATAAGGACTCTCAACTTCTCCATTGTCTCTACTACCCTCTCTTGCCTTACTCCTGGCTTGGATCCATTACATTACGTTATTGATGCTGTAGACATTTGGGTTTACAACTGCTGCTTTACAGCGAGGGCTATATCTGTTTTATTCTTAGATATTTGGTCTTCCAACCACCGCCATAGGGATTTGCACACAAGAGGCATGGAAATGTTACCAGCAATCTGGCTTTCAGAGGATTTTTATTTAATCATTTTTGAACAGTGCTTATTATGGTCTTATGTTTTCTCTTTGCAGAGAAGGATGAGTAGAGGGGTTACAGTGTGAATCTTGATATAAACAGAAATGCTTGATTTTTTTGTTTGAGTTCTTTCTTGAAAAGGAAAAAACATCATGAGTGGCTACAGGGGAAAAAAATAAGAAAAGCAAGTTCAGACAGGCTTAAATAAAATTACAGTTGGCCCAGTGAGTGGCTTCCTGGGAATGTGCAACGTGCATGTTTGACATGAACTGCTCACATTTCTCAAATGATAAAGGATCAGGAATGAGACAGGCCTTTGTAAACCAGTGTCAGCTTGCTCTCTGTTCCAAGTGAAGAGCCATTACTTTGTTTCAATTTTTTTTTTTTTAAACAAAAGGATAGCCTCCCACTTCTGCAGTGTCCTTTCTTTGAAGAACATGTGCTTCTTAAAGCAGCAGACCAGGATGGTCCAAGAACAGAATTTTAGAAGCAGAGTAAGGTATACAGCTTATCCTGAGGACTTTTGAATCACAGTGCTGTAGAGTGATTTTCAGAGTGTGGTCTCAAAACTAGCACTGAGCATCGTCTGTGATCTTGTTAGAAGAGAAAATTTATGGGCTGAACCCAGACCTAATGAATCGAAATCTGGAGACGGGACTCAGGAGACTCTGTTTTAATGAGCTAAGTGATGTGAAGTGCGTTATATTTGAGGACCGCTGCTCTGGAGTACTGATGGTAATCCATACAGGGTTACTAGGTAGGGCCAAGATGTCTAAGCTGCATCTGTGGTGATGCTGTCGTGACCACACCCAGAAAATGTTGCACTATTCGTTTATCCATGTTATAATCTAATGGAGTTAGGGTCTTTGGGCAGTCTCTCCTCTGCCAGAAAATCATGTAATCTATCTCATGTATTAGAGGGGATTTTTTAAAAAGACAATTGGGTATGATTTTGCATTTTCTATAGACCATGCCTCCACCCACCACAAGAATTTCTTTTTATCCTGTGTAAAAAATGTTGATTAGCGAGATGAATCGGGCCTCTCAACTAGATGATAAAGCAATCAGGCATTATGAGGAAATCACATATCTTTTGAAAACAGAGAGAATCATTTTCCTTTAAGAGTGACTTGGAGGAAAAAATGACCTAAAATGACAGATAAGAATAATGGTACTTGGAGAACAGAGTCAACTTTCAGGGGGACAATGGATAGAATTGGGACAGGAAGTCAAACTTTTAAAGGCATACCTGTGTGCATCATAAAATGTATTTTTTTAAAAAAACAGAGATAAATATACACATACATTTTAATATCAAATATTAACTCTTCAATTCTTGGCCTAAGATTTCCGACAGTGATTTGACAATGACTTGATTATATTAACCAGTTTGGGTGTGGCTATTGTAAGAAGTGTGGCTGTGTGTTGTGCTCTCCATGGATTAAGTGATTTTTCGCCTGTGCCTATTCTCTAAGGTAAACAAACAAACAAAAAAATGATACAGTTGTTTAAGAAGTTTGAGATGATAAATGGTCTTAAAAATCTTACTGCTTTCTCCAGCCCCCTTTTTAAATGATTCAGCGAGATACTTTATTGTTAAGTGAGTGGAGACGCTTCCTGCTTCTAAGAAAAATATTCAAGAAGAGTATCTATACGTAGTTACTGTTCAGAAATTGCTAGCCATTTTTAGTACCTTGTACCGTTTTGTGAATTAACTCCCCCTGTTGACAATTCTATTAGTAGGCAAGTGACTTGGTCAAACTTATTGGTAGCACAATCTAGAAGGAATCTGAAGAGAATAAAGCTAGAGTTCATCAGTTATTCATCAATTGTTGACGTATTCAGAGTTAGGATCCCTCAATATAAAATTGGCTCTTTTTTTCTTTCATTTTTCTGCTTCCCTACCTGCTCCATCAGGTAAAGACAGTTACCTGGTTCTACCTTATTGGGTTTTGAAAGAACTCTAAGAAAAAAACAACAGAAACAAAAGAGATGAACTTACAAATTTCCAAGAAAGGATGACTTCCTATAATTGGCTGTTATGTCTAGGATGCTCACAGCACATTGCTCTTGCCGGGTCGCAAGTTGCTAGACTCTCAGAATCATATTCCAACGTAAACGCTAAAGCAGCTAAAGTGACCAGTGTAATGCATTGCCCCATATTCCTTGCACTTAGGTTCAGTTCCACCAAGTTGAACAAGAGGAGAGAGATGCTGATAGTGTTGATATGAAAGAGCCTGTGTCCATGAAAATATCCTGAAATGAGGAACTCTAGAGATTTGTTGCCCCATTGAATATTGCAGAAACAGAAAGTCAAGAGAAAAACTACTGTAGATAAGTATACATTTTGTTTGTTTCCTTACACTTGGAGATTCCGTGCAGTATATAGTTTCAACTGGGAATTTGGCATAAATGAGTTCACATTCCCTGTGACCGTGGGCAGAGTTTTTATGTTTAGCTTTCTCATGACGGAATAGCATTAGTTCATTTCTCATAGGACTGCTGAGAGAATTGACTGATGATGCAGGTAAAGTTCTAGGCCTAGGACATGGTACATAGTAAATGTTCAATACATGTTCTCTTCTAATTTAGGATATTTTTGTTATTTGCCATGTGGCTAATTTGACGTGTTAAAGATTTGTTTTAAAAATTAGAGTAGCCCCCCAAAAATAATAAATAAATAAATAAAATGAATTAAAAAATAAAAAAAATAAAAATTAGAGTGGCTGTTGTTTAAATGATTTCATTTATATGTCATCTTCCAGGTAGAGACAGGCAGTAGGACATTCACAATCAAATGACTTACAATGCAGCAAGCTCAATTTCTCCCTGAATGGGAGAAAACCTAGCCTTGGGAACTGATGGCTGGGTGAATACCAATTTCTAGTCCGGAATTTGAATGGGGAGGAGAAAAGACCCAGGGCAGTGAGTTGTTACTGGCACCACTCAGAAGTTTAGGAACCATTTGGTTGTTTAAGAAATTTATGACTTGCTAATGAATAATCCTCTTAACTCCATTGCCTCTGTAAAATGAGGCTCAAGGGGCAAGGTCAAGTTGGAACTTGCAGGGCTGTGACTGAGTGTAAACAATTGTAGGACTGCAGCTGTAAAGCAGAGGTGAGAGTACCTTAGTGAGTGATGGGAATCATTAAAGGATTTAAAATGTGATGGAAACCAGTGTGAATGTGACTGTGGCTTCGGTGCCTTAAGACCAGTATATGAATCTCTTGCCCACAAAGCAGCATGGGAGAAGAGGGGAAGGTACTTTTGTATAAGCCCAAGGAGAATCTCTTGTATCTGAAATAGCCAGGTTTTTTGTGTTTTTTTTTTTTTTTCAGAGATATTCTCTTTGTAACACTTTTTCCATTCTAAAAGACTACATGACTCCTTCCAGGAGTCTGAGAATTTAAAACAGGGGTGGGGGGTGGGGGGTTTCTGGACATTCAAGGGTCAGGAGATACTTGATTGCCAGAGAGAAGCAAGTGCCGTTTGCCATCTTACCAGGCTGCTCGGTGTGATTCTCGTGGTTTCAAATGTCAGAAGGAAGATGTGCCCAGGGTAATCACTGACTCAGAACCTGTGCCCAGGGTAATCACTGACTCAGAACCTGTAACTCAAGATATCTTCCCTCTGACCACCTGTCCTCTGACATCAGTTCCTGTGGGCCCATGGCCAAAACAAAGAGCAGAGTTCAAAGTGGATGTAAAAGGTCTTATTTCAGATCTTCCAGCACAGGGAAATAGCCCTGCATGGATTCACACAGGGTACCATATAGAAAACACAAGTGAGAAAGGGAAGAATTCAAGTTTGAAAACTTTGGAGGAACAGTTGCCTAATTAACTCATTAATTAGTTTATCCATAAATTGAATAAGTATTTGAGTACTTATTTTCTGCCAAGCAAAATGCTGGATGCTAGATTCCTGGTTAAATGTGCAACTGGGCTGATGGAAGTAGATGGTGTAGTGTGCTAGGGAGTAGCTTAGGCAATTTTGGTGTTCTGGGCTCAATGCACATCGCTCATTATGTTTTAAAAGGTGTTGCAAAGCTTGGGTTAATCTGGCAATGTGATTAGTTACTAATCAGCATGAGTGTGTTTATTTTCTTACTGTCTCAGTAAGAGGGACTTGATGATTAAATATAAATAGTTTCCATTAAATTTGAATTATAGAGTTAACAATAGTGAGTTAGCCTACATAACCCAAATCTTTCTTAATTTTTTTAAAATTTGTAAAATACCATGGTATATCATTCCAGGCAGCTGTTGTTGACCTTGAAATATGTGGATATCTATTAATTCAAATGACTAGTCATTATTTTGGTACATGGGGTACAGAATACCTTAAATCAGGCAAACCCAGACTAGTTAAATACTTGTTTGTAAAATATTTTTAGATCTGATTTTCCCTGAATGTGGGTATGTATTGTTTTGTATGAACAAACTCTCTATCAAATTTAGTAGCTTGAATTAGAAGTATATGTTTGCCAGCTACCTGCTACTTTTTGTTGTTTTTAGTTCTGAAAGTTTTTGCTGATGGTCTGCTCTAGCCAGTGATTATGAGAGAGAGAGTACTGGAGAGAACAGAGTTAAAGACACAGCCTCTGATCTCAAGAGCAATAATCTGTTGGAAGGAAGTGTGTGTGTTCACATAATCGGGCTGATAGGATAAAAGAGTCAAAGCCTCAAAGCATGGTTGAGAAAAGGAAGACATAAATTTGGTCTCGGGTGATTAAAGAAGCACCATAGAGAAAGGGAGGGCTTTTTAAAATGTAATACATTGAGAAAGTTGGGTTTGGGGTACTTACTAAGAAGCAGAATGTTATCGTGTTTAAGAGCTGGGCTCTGAAGCTGAATGCAAGTTCTTCCTCCACCACTTAGTAGCTTTGTGCCCCTGGAAAAGTTACTTTTCTGTGTCACAACTGTACACCTGTAATACGGGGATAATGGGAACTGTCTCATGAAGTTGTGAAGATTAAATGAGTTTTCACATTTATAGTGCTTAAAATTTTGATGGATACTGGATGCCACAAATATTAGCTGCTATTATTATTATTATGGTTTATTCACAATTATATATGAAATAGTGGAAACAAGCTTGTATTAGAGGCTAAATTCTAGTTTCACCTCTCATTTTAACAAGTCATGTGATCATGGGAAATGGGATAACTTCTGTTTTTTAATCCACCTTTTTTAAATTAATACACTCATTTTCCTTTCAATCTTATGATTTCTCTGAGTTCTTTTTAAATGGAATCATAGTTGATTTACAATATTATATTAGTTTCAAGCATATAGTCAATATTTTTATAGATTATACTCCATTTAAAGTTATTATAAAATATTGGGTAAATTCTGTGTACTGTACAATATCCTCTTCCCCTCCTACCCCTATCTTGCCTTCCTCCATTCCTTCTCCCCACTGATAACCACTCTGATCCATTCTCTATATATGAGTCTTTCCCTGTGTGTTATAGTCATTTATTTTATTTTTCAGACTCCACATGCATGTGATAACATACAGTATTTGTCTTTCTCTGACTTATTTCACTAGGCATAATACCTTCCAAATCCAACCATATTGTTGCAAATGGCCAAAGGGAATGGGCTAACTTCTGAAGCTCCTCATTCATTAGATAATAAAGTCCTTTCAACTCAGAAATACTAGGGGCATGATGCAAATGAATTCACATATTAAGCAACTGATTAGGAAACAGTAAAGTGGAGTAGTTAAGACCATGGGCTTACCCCATATCTTATATGCTACAAAAAAAGTCAACTCAAAATAGATTAAAGACTTGAATGTAAGACCTGAAATTGTAGAACTCTTAGAAGAAAACATAGTGGGTAAGCCCCTTAACATCAATCTTGTCAATGGTTTTGTGAATTTGACACCAAAATTACAAACAACATAAGAAAAAATCAACAAGTGAAACTATTGAACTGAAAGGTTTCTGTACAGCAAAGGAAACCATCAACAAAATGAAAAGACAATTTATGGAATGAAATGAGAGAAATATTTGCCATCTTATATGTAATAAGAGGTTAATATCCAAAATACATTAAAAAAATCATACAATGCAATAGAAAAAAATGATTTAAAATGTCAAAGAAACTGAATAGACATTTTTTTCAGAGAAGACCTATAAATGCCCAACAGGTACATGAGGAGGTGATCAACATCCACTAATCATCAGGGAAAATGCAAATCAAAACCACAATGAGATGTTGCCACATATCTGTTAGAATGGCTATCATCAAAAAGATAAGAGGTTACAAGTGTTGGCAAGGATGTAGAGAAAAGTGAACCCTGGTGCACTGTTGGTGGAAATGTAGACTGGTGCAGCTACTAAGACAAAGAATATGCAAGTTTCTCAAAAAAAAAAAAAAAAATTAAAAATAGAACCCCCATAGCAATCCCACTTCTGGGATTTGTATCCAAAGGAAATGAAAACAGGATCTCAGAGATCTATCTACACCCATGTTCACTGCTCCATTAGTCACAGTAGCCAAGATATGAAAACAACGTAAATGTTGTCAACAGATACATGGATAAAGAAGATATTCCATTATATGTATATGTATATATATATAAAATGGAATATTATTGAATCAAAAGAAAGAAGAAAATCTTGTCATTTGAGACAACATGATTAGATCTTGAGGGCATTATGCTAAGTGAAATGTCAGAGAAAAACAAATACTGTTATCACTTATACATGGAATCTAAAAAAACTGAACTCACAGAAACAGACTACAATGGTGATGACCAGGGGCTGTGGAGTGAGGAGGAAAGGGGAAAAGTTGGTCAAAAAGCATAAAATTCCAGTTACAAGGTGAATAATTTGTTGGGGATCTAATGTACAGCATGGTGATTATAGTTAATGCTACATTGTATACTTAAAAGTTGCTAAGAGAGTAGATCTTAAAAAGCACTCATCCCAAAAAAGAAATGGTGATTAGGTGACATGATGAAGGTGTTTCATGCTAGGGTGGCAATAATTTTGCATATATAAGTGTATTAAATCAATGCATTGTACACCTTAAACTTATCAATGTTATATGTCAATTATGTGTTAATAAAGTTGGGGGGGAGGTGCAGACCACGGGCTTAGGAGATTGACAGGCCCTTGTTTGGTGCCTGATTATTTAGTTTGCTGTTTGATGACAAGCAGACAACATAACCTCTCTGAGTATCATTTAATTCATCTATAAAATGAGGATAAGATTTACATTCCACTTAGAGGGTTGCTCATTGACTAAATGAGATGAGGCATGTAATCAACACGTACAGTGTCTGGTACACAGTGAGCACAACACACAGCAGTGATGATGATGGAGTCTTATGCGGGACATACAGCAGGGGTTCAGTAAGTTTTGGCCAAATGAATGACTAATGGAGCTTTTCTTGTTTTCTCTAAGTTAAGTGGCTGACAGGAAGCCCTCCTGAAGACATACAGAATTTTATAACTTAATGGAGTGTGTATTTATGGCTTGGATGTCTTATATAATCACTTTCCTTTTATTGCAAATCTGCCCAGCTTCTCTCTGCCTAAATGACATCAGTATCCATATTAAGAAATATCCTTGCCTGGCTCCAGCAGTCTTACCCACATGTCTATCTAAGATTTACTGATGCCAGCTATTGATCAAGAGCATCAGTGATGGGTTTTTAAGGTAGATGATCGTCTCAATTTGTTTGCCACTTTGCAAGTTTTCAAGAAAGCTGTACTGAATTAGAGGTTTTAATGGGCCTCATTTGTGAACTTGGGAGCAGAGATGAATGTCATAAAAAATAAAATCAAATAGGATAGGAAGTACACATTAGATGTTCTACTTCATTTCTACTTGGAAAAAAAAAATGTTTACTTTTCCTGTTGTCTAGGTAGTTCCATTCACAACATGACGTTCTGTGAAGTAGGTGAGTAGTGAAAAGAACTTCAAACCAAGAAGAGCTTTTCCTAGACATTAGGCAAACATCTTTTGAAGGTGATTTACTTAAAAAAATCCATACTCTTTTGGAAAAGGAATACAATTTGAACAGAGTTAATTTCAATATGAAATACTTTAGAAATGGAAATATATCTTTTGGTTCAGATCTATGAAGAGAAATAAAATATGTTGACTAGAATGTACTCCGTGAAGGTTGGGTTTTTTAATCTGTTTTGTTCACTTCTGTGTTCCCAGAACCTAAGGCAGTGCCTGGCATATAGTAGGTACGACAACAACGTATATTTGTTGATTAGATTGTTGAATGGAAATAACAGTCCGGAATTTGTCTCCACTTTGGAAAGGAACCAGAGGAAAGTCTGGGCTTTCATGTGCCCGTTAGGCATTCTTACTTACTCACATACATAAATGAAATGTTTACTTTGATATTTCAGCAGGTATGTACATTATCCTTCATAAACCAAGTTGGTGGTAAAAAAAAAAAAAATCGTTTTTTTTTTTTTATATTATATCATCACATATAATTCCCCAATACTACATCAACTCCTGGATCACATCAGGGGATTGTGAAAAACTGCCTTGCCATGATATCTGAATTTTTCATTTAAAAATCAACTCCAGTAACACTCAAGTCATTTACAAGTTAGACTCCCTGGAAATGTTGGTGGCTGTATTTGCATACTTTATCCATTTAAAATGTTTTTAGAGGATGGAACGTTTATGGGTGGGGTGGGGGATGGTTCAGATGGTAAAGCAGGTGATGGGAAGCAGCAGATGAAGCTTTGTTCCCTGGCCTGCCTCTCACCACCTGCTGTGCAGACTGGTTCCTAACAGGCTGATGACCGGTACGGTACCCCTGCTGTAAGCCACAAGAAACCAAAGCAAAATGAGGTTCACGCTGTAAGAATCAACTGTACCCAGAAATAAGACATACCAAAAAGAAGTGTGCTCTATTTAGAACCTGTGAGGTGGAAATCAGAAATAGGTTTCTATATAAAACTTCTCTTGCTCTTCTTTTCCAAGCAAGAAGAAAACTAACATTTGTTTAGAAAATGGCTTCTGTGTTTCAGCCATGGTGCCAAGGGCTAAGTGGCAATTATGAAAAAAAATCATTTTTAGACACCTCAGTACACTGCTTCGTCCCTGTATTAGTCACTGGGATGCGACAGTATCATTGTGTCCTCCCAGCTCTGTGGAGCAGCTGGGGACCTCTCTTTACACTGCAGCCTGCGGGCAGGGTGGCTGTGCTCGCGCGTCTCACATTGGCACCCAGGATGGGGGCTTCATGGTGGACCCTCTGAAGCGTACTCTTCTCGTGGTGGTCAGAAGCTCGCAGAGGAACAGGGCGGACACGTCTTAAGGCGTAGGCTTCGAGCTGCTGCACTATCTTCCATTCGGGGCCCATGTAAATCACATGACCAAGCCCACCATCAAAGCCCAGAGGGGTGTGCTTCTCCCATGGACATCAGAGAAAGGAAAGGAATGCTTGCTCAACAGTAACCTCACTTACCTTCTTACTTAGCCTCTCGGTGCCTGTACTTCCACACCTGTGCATGGGTGTTATGATTATTACCTTAGAGAGTTGTTGTGGGGATCATGTGTCTAAAATCACATCTAAGTATTCTCAACAGATAAACCTTTTTATTCTCTCTTCTTTGCCTTCTCACCTTCCTCCCTAGCACATCTGGTTTGTAAGTTCTGTCCTGCCCTCCCCAGCCCCCTAAAGAGCATTATTAGAGTATCCATCATGGTGTGATACACATCAGTAGGGCAGGGATGGGTTAAGTTTGCTGAATGGAGATGCTCTTGTCTGGGCATTGCTTGTTCTCTCTGCCAGTCTATCTGGTGAAGCCAGTTAGAACCTTCACTCCTCTTGTTTCCGCATCCCCTGTAGGATCTCACGTCGTTGTACCTCCTTACTCTCTAACTCCCTCCTGCTTCTCTAACTCCCTCCTGCTTGTGTTTCTTTCAATTTTATCTGCATATTCAAACCTTCTCTTGAGATTCTTTTTATACACAATTTTGTATGCTCCAATATTGATCAGAATGTACTTACTTTTCGGGCTTTTATTTTTTTCCAATTCTCTGACAAGAAATCAGTGAACGTTTTTTAAAGCTCTTAAAGATATTTAGAAAAACTTTAAGTGATTTTTTTTTCTGGCTTATTTGTCATAAATTAGAACCAACCAGAATTTTTAGAAAGTCATGTCCCCAGTGTTTGGCAGGAAATAAAGTTCTGTCATTGAGATATTTTCAGCTTTAGCAGGAAAAATTAGATTTTTGACTGTTTACCTTTGGGGCAAATGGGCTAACTGAAAGTTGTTAAGCATATCCAAATACTTCATTCTTTCCCTTTATTACAGAAGGATTCCAGTGATATTCCAGTGGGTATTTTCTTTGGGTGGCATGTGATGAGCTGAATGACACTAAAATCTGCCTCCTTCCTCCCATGGGAAAACTGTAACTATCCAGAAGAAGATGTGATTTCAGTAATGGTGCACATGTCTCAAGGAGAGTTACTCATTAAGAGTAACCTCAGACATGCTGGGGCATCTTTGCTTCCATTTGACTTTTGCTAAGTTGAAGCCTGCCCATTACATTCACCCCTTTCACTTTCTTCTCTGCCTGCCCTCCCTCTGCCCCCAAGTTTCTATTTTAACCACTTCTCAATTTCTTTTTCAATGTTTATCATAGCATTTAGCAGTCAGTGTTCAGGGAGACAAGGATAAACAAGCAGTGTTGTTAATATTCTCCAAGAGTTTACAAGCTGAATGGAGACTCAGAACATGCTCTGATGAAGTTACTACGCAAGACATTGGTCAAGGTCACGTTGATGGTTCAGTAAGGAAACTTAGAAAGAGGGGATTGAAGACCTTGTTAAGCTTTCAAGCCTGATTGACAGGGAAACTGGTCCTGTTGCCAATATTCTGGTTAATAATTACAACACTCACCATTTATTGGATTCCTTTTCATGTAATCCTCACAATAAATGTTATCTTCCCCAATAACCAGAGAGGAAACTGATGCCCCAAGACATTAAAAAAATATTATGGGGCCACTGCAATTAACTGACAGAGCTGAGATTTGAAATTTAGACGTGTGGACTTTAAAAGCTCATTGGAGGTGATGCAAGTTCCATCACCTTTTTAAAGACCGACTTGTAAACACTTAGAGACTTTGAAATAGGTTTTCGATAAATCAGAAAAAGGCCAGACCAGTAGTAATAAGAGCCTAAACTCCATTGGGAATAGAAAACAGGGCTTAAGTGTGAGCTGCATTTGTTAAAAGCCACCAGGACTTGGCCAATCACTGGTTCTAATCATGGAAAGGGGAGAGGGTGAGTCTCCCAGGGGGGTGCTTGCGGACATGTTGGGCACATGGAGCTGTCATGAACAAGACAGCCCGGTTAGGAGGAGGACCTACTTTGAGCAAGAGACAGATGGGGCAATAACAAGGTAGATTCGGACCCGTCTAATAAGGAGTTTGGTGCCCACATGGAGCTGACCATGAAGCAATGGGAAAAATAGGACACGGACTTTAGAGGGAAGAATAGTCCAGGGATCTAGAGATAGCTACCTATAGATGCTTATTAAAGCGATTCAACTAGACATGATCGTTCTGGAGAGTGTTGAGACAGAAGAAAAACAACATACATTTAGGTGTTAGGTAAAAACAATGAAGACAGTGAAGTCGGAAGACAGTTGCGGGAGGCAGGGGAAAACCGGGAAAGTGGTACGTTCGATTTCTATTGCTCTGTAACAACTTAGTGGCTTAAAAGAACCCACATTTAATATCTCATAATTTTCATGGGCTGAAATCTGGCACCTGGATTCTCTGCTAAGCGTCCCTCAAGGCTGAAATCAAGGTGTCAGCTGTCTGTGTTCTTATCTGCAGCCTTGACTAAGGAAAGATCCACTTCCCAACTCCCACCTGTTGGCATGATTTATTACCTTGCAGTTGTGGGGTTGATGTCCTCATTATCTTGTTAGCTGGTGGACAGTAACCACTTTTAGCTCCTAGAAGGCACTCTCAGGTCTTTGCCACATGGCTTTCTTCTTAAGCCCTCTCACAATGTGGAAACTTACTTTTTTCATGGGATGCAGCTGAATTTTTTAGGTTTTGAATTTCTTATGTCTAGAAGGTCTCTTAAAAGCTTACCTGATTATGCCAGGCCCACCCAACATAACCTCCCCTTTGATTAACTCAAAGTCAACTGGTTTGGGGGTCTTAATTACATCTGCAAAATCCCTCCTTGGCCTATAACATAACCTTTGCAGGAGTGAACGGCATCATGTCAGAGTCCTGCCCGTGCTTAAGAGGAAGGAATTATATGTGTTATATACACCAGAGGTGGGCATCTTGGGGGCCCTCTTAGAAATGTCCTTACCATTGTGGTAGCACAGTCTAGCAAAGCAATTTCATTCCGACAGACTACTGAGTACCAAGAGATGTAGGTTTGAGGAATAATGTCCCTTGCTTCTAGGAGTCAACATTCTAATGACAGTGACAGACCTAGAATGAATAGCTTTTAATACTCTAGAGAGATGAGAGGATGCTGACTGATTAAAAAGAGATGTTGGATTTAGGTGTTAGGCTCTTTGAAGTGCTCTGAGCAGAATGGTGGCAGCTAGGGTGAGGTTTTGCGTGGCAGGGGAATGAATGATCATGAACAAGCAATATGTGCGTGCAGATAAGAGTCTTAAAAAGTTTATCAGTGAAGCAAAGGAGAGAGGGGATTTTTACAGTGGGTTAATAGAGTAGGGGACCATTTGCCACTTCTAAATTTTAGAATGGTCAAGACCTTAGGAGGTTTGTAGTAGTAGGGAAAGAATTGGTAGAGTGGGGAAAATGAATGGGTGTTTTCCCTCCCCACTTAACTTCTACCAGCACTTCAGGAAACTTCAGAATGACAGAGATCTTTCTCTTCTCTTAATAGTATTTCACTTATTTAACAGTCACATAGCACTTATTGTGTGCCAGGCCTTATTTGTAAGCACTTGGCAAATATTAACTTATAATATATGAAAGATGCATACCTAGTACAAGGTCAATGAGCTTGTAAGTAGTAGAGTTAAGATCCAAACCCAGGAAGTTTGGCTTTGGAGCCCATACGTTTAACCACTGCACTATCACTAGCAGGCTTTTCTGCATGGTTGTGTTGGCCATTACTTGTAAGAAGCCTTGTCAGACCCCTTGCATTGTTACTGCTCTACTGGGAAGCTTTCTGCATGGTATGCATGGATTCTCCAGCCAGATGGTAAGCTCCTGGAAGGCACAGAACAGGGCTCCCCACTGCCCTTCCTTCTTCATGGCATCTTAAATGTAATAGATGCCAATAAATATGTATTGATTTGATTTAAGCTGGGATCCTATCATTTACTTCCTCATTTACTTTAATCTCTATTGATTATAAAATTAATGGGGTGGTATGTAATTTGGATTTAACTACTTAGCCTGTAACTGTGATTTTATGACTTTCAACATCATGATAAATCTGTGACCTCTTTGAGGAGTTTCTTGCTTTATAAAATAGATTTCACCTAATTAAAAAAAGGGAATGAGTATATCATAGTTCTGAGAACCATTATCAGTAAGGGAAAAGAGACGATTGCCTGCTGGCTTCTTGGATTGTGTTTTAGTCTCCAAATGATGGAGGCACTACGTGAGAGAGCACCATGGACTTGAGTTGATGTTACTGAACATTGGAAAGGAAACTCATTCAACTTTGACAGAGATCTTGTCATTATTTTACCCCCCTTGCTGGTATTGTCTTTGCTCTTTATCAAGAATCAAACAAAATAGTTGCTTTTCTATTAGTGCCAATCACTATTTATAATTGAGCTTAATGACCATTTTTAACTTCAAGGTCATCCGTGTATTCAAACCCACCGCAGGATAATATTTTCCATCCCCTGGTGTATGTGGATGCTTCAGATAGTTGCAGGTGGCCCTGATAGAGATGTGTTGTGACTATCCTGCTTTTTTATCCATGTGTTTCTCCCACACAGGAAGGGAAATCCAGGGAAGGTTGTCCATCCTTGCCCACTTGTATCTGAGAAAGTCCCTTAATTTGCCTCCTGCCTATTACAAAAGCATTTGCAATGATGTTGGGAGTTAGAGGGAAGATAGGATTAAAGTTACTTTTTGATTTATTTTTGAATGCAAAAGGTGATTACTGATGAAAACTTCTGAGCCCGGGATTCTGTTGTTTTTGCTTTGATCACCTAGATGCACTACAGTTAAAGAAAACAAACCTTATTGCTAGAAATGACACTTCTCAGGGGGATTGGATTTTACAGCCTTTTTTTTTTTCCTTCAGAATGCTACATAAAAAGTTACACCTCTGTGTTCTCCTTCAAAGTACTTGTACATGAAGTGAGCATCAAGGTATTTATCCCCTGCTGACTCTTTAGCTACATTTGATCAACAACAGAGAGAAGAGCACTGATGTTATTTTATTTTTCTCCCATGTATTTGGTGAGTGTTTGTGCATGAATGCTGTGTGTGTGCATATACACAAGTGTGAGTGAGGGTGTAAATGTGAATGCATCAAAGAACTAGAGATTGTGACTGATTTGAAACCAAAACGTTTAAGATTTGGAAGTTTACAGATAATGAGATAAATGGTACAGTGAGGAGTTGCTAACTTGAGCTTTGAAAACTCTTCAAAAAACACTTTTTGTTTACTTAATTCTCTTTGTATAATGGTACTTCTCTGCCTGTATCTTTGAGATTACCACAAGTTCATTTTCTAACAATCTCAAGACATGTTTTCCAATATCGAGTCTTTCTCCCCCACAGCACGTTCTATATCGAGAAACAGTATGGTCTAATGATTAAGATTACTGTCCCTCTGTTCAAATCTTGTCTTACCACTGTGTGACTTTGGGTAAGTGCTTTAAATTCTCTGAGCTTCAATGCCTCATCAGTAAAACAGTGATACAAAACAGTAGTTACCCTTGAAAAGGTTATTACTAGATTAAAAGAGTAAGTGTTTTCCAAGTGTTTAGAATAGACGCCTGGTACACAAATGGTTCTTTCCAAGTGTTTGCTCTAATTTCTGTAATTACTGTGGTACAATTATAATCTAGAGTAAAATCAGGGAGGAGTACAATATAAATTGCTGCATACTCAGTTTATTTTAGTAGCTATTTTACTTTTTGGAAAGAATGAGGAGAAAAGAATAGGGGAAATGATTTTATGATGATATTAGAAAAATTACACTTAAGGAAATAGATATTTGCTTATAAGAAGTTAATATGGGCTTTTAATTTTCTCACCTCACTCATGGAAATCCACATTAGTGTGCGATTTCAGGTATGCTAATGATCAGCCACACCACTTAGCTGTACTAGGACGGGTAGGAGGAGGTAGGGGTAACCAGCTCTAATAACTTTTGTTTACTATTTGCAGCATTGCCCTAAAGCACTGAGAGCTATGTTAAACCTTAAGTTAAAGCACATAAAAAAGCAAGAAACTTGCATCTTAATCTTTAAGGGATTATTAGGCAGAAACATGTTCCTAAACACCTAGATTAGGCTATTCTGGTAACACATCATTTTTATGAAGTTCATAATATTTCATAAATTAGAGCAAAGCACCGATTTTCATAGTTTCTTTGGGTGATCATATAAAGCATAGCTTAGACACTCTGATGAGAGAGAATTGGCTCTATTCCTCATGCTTTGTGTTTGGTTGGACGTATTGATTATGATGTTTTGGGTCATGGGCAGGAAAGAGTACAAAAAGTTTCATCTTAAGGGAATTTATTGACTTGAATCATTGGACAACCTGGACGTAGTACAGGCTTTGGGATTGGTTGATGCGATAGCTCTATGAAGTCACCATGATCCTGGGTTCTCTCTATCGCTGCTCTGCCATGGACAGTGTTTGCTTCATCTCATACTGGTTCTTCATAATCATGGGATGCCTGCTTGGAATAATTGAGGCATACACGTTCCCTTGTGTATGTCCAGAGAAATGAGAGCTTCTGTTAACACATTCTGTTCTATTCTAGTCTTTCTCCTTTATAGTAAAATTAAGACATTATAATGACTTTAAAGTTATGACACTACCTGAAGACTGTAGGTAAATTATTTAATGGTAGATTTCATTTCCAGAGACTAAAGAGGGCATTACAAAATGTTTGTATTAAAATGGGGTGGGTCTGTTAGGGTTAAGAGCTCTGAGGTAGAGCCTTGGAAGCTACATTTTGGAATTTGGGTCACATCCTTAGGACAGTGGAAAACCATGGAAAAAGTTCAGTATGTGGAATCACATGATAGAATTTTCATGATAAAAAGATCACCAAGACTACTGTTTGGGGAAAAGATTAAAGGGGGAGACTGGTGTGTCTGAAAGACCTCACTCTTTTTCTCCATTATGAAATGAAAGCCATTTTATGTCGAACACCCCACCAGGGAAAGCCATGCTAGTTTCAATCTTAGTTACTTCAACTGTCTTTTAAGTTGCCCTTGAATTTATGCAAATCACAATTGATCGTCCTCCAACAATAGCAACAACAACAGAAAATAGAATGTTGTAAAGAACAAATATTGATTCTTTTAGATATTTAAAATGTGGTGAGATATGAGAAGAGCTTCAAAAGCCTTAGAATAGTTATGAAAGGGAGCAGCTTTATAGTATGGGCTGTGTTTCGCGACATGCAGATATTTTATCTGAATACTGCTTGATCCCAAGCTTTGCAGCGCTGGCTACGGAACTGATTCTTCCACAAAACTGCTCAGAGTTAACGAATCTATTGCCTGTTCTCTCTTCATGTCAAGTTTCTGTGTGTACATCTTTGTAGTATTTCTACACTACTAGTGTTCGGACTTTGGGACATATGATAAAGATGAGAAGCACTTGAACACTGAGAACTGGAGTTGTAGTTGGGCAGTCAAGTCAAAGAAAAAATGATACCACATCCATATAAGCAAGGATAACTAGGTTAAGATATTAATGGACAAAATTGAAAATTGGTCAGGAATTTTAAAACGCAGACACTTTGCAGACTTCAAAATATGCCCTCACCTCACCTAAGAACTCTCCAGCAAATCCTGTTAGTTCACCCTTTAAAATGGATCTCTAATCTCTTACCTTACTGCCACTACCTTGCTCCAGGCTGAAAGCACTTTTCCCATGAAGTTTTTTTTTTTTTTAATTGGAGTATAATTGCTTTACACTGTTGTGCCAGTTTTTGCTCTATACCAAAGTGAATCAGCTGTATTTATACATATATCCCCATATCCCCTCCCTCCCTTGACTCCTTCCCACCCTCCGTATCCCAGCCCTCTAAGGCATCATCCATCATTGAGATGATCTCCCTGTGCTATGCAGCAGCCTCCCACTAGCTATCTATTTTACAGTTGGTATTGTATACATGTCAGTGCTACTCTCTCACTTCGTCCCAGCTTCCCCTTCGTCCCCTACCCCGCGTCCTCATCTATTCTCTACATCCGCATCTTTGAGACAGCCTCTGAACTAGTCTCTCTGCTTCCCCTGGGATTTTTCACACCCATGGGGAACAAAAGTTGTGCTTTCCCAATTCTCGGGGGTGGGGGGGGGTAGGGATTTTAACAGAATGTCCTCCATTTCTAGTTATTCAGCCTTAATATTTTCTTAAATATTTGGTGTTAGTTCCCAAACAAGAAAAGCCCAGCAAATTGATATTAATGGAGAAAAAATTGAAGAAAGTTAAGTTTAAAAACTTAATTTTGGGGGACTGTGCCTGGTATTTTATTATAATAATGCTTCAGTAGTAATAAATAGCATAATGTGTCTATGATAATAAATAGAATATCTAATATAAAATAAATAAAATGATGCTTTGTTACATATATCTGTATCATGATTTTCTCCTAAGTTAAAATTTTTTAGTTCACAGGGTGAAATTTAATATGTCACAATTTAACAGTGTTTTGCAAAAATAATTAAAATTTCTGGGTCTCACCATCTTAAACTATCTGAGAACATCTGTGCTACTGGAATTGAACCCACTTATACTAAAATGTGTATTGATTGAACTAAACTTCATTCAGTCAATAAGTGAGTGACTCTATGAGCTGGAAGCAGCCTTTTCTAGGATGGGATTCAGAATCCAGAGAGGGAATGAGGTTAGATACAGTAAATCAGTGAAACCAGACCAAACCTGGCAGCTAAACAGTTGAAGTGGAGCAAAACAGAATGTGGAGTTAAAGCAGCAAAAGTCAAAAGCCATAAAGCAAAGATAGATGGCGGCGGTAGAAACAAATGGGTCCCAAACCACTGAGCAATATTTTTAAAATGCCAATGAAGAAAAGTAGTTTTTCTAGCCATCTCATCAAAACTGTCTTTGGTCAAAGCTTTATTCTCTCTTTGGAAAAAAAAAAAAGAAAAAGGCTGGGAGATGGGAAGAAATCATAGTTCTTTATGGAGGTAACTGTGATGACAGGAGAGCAGGAAATAGAGGAAAGCTACAGCTTCCAAAGCAAGAGTGACAAGGAAGAGGTGTAATGGTAACAAAACTTGGGGTGGAGGATTAGCCCTGAGGGGCACAGGAGGGCATGCACGGTAAGGCAAATTGGAAACAGGAATGTATTAAAGCACGTGTTCCCCTAAACAGTCTTTCAGTATGTGCTTGACCATAAGCACATTCAGATGCAACCAGTAACCCAGGTTGGGGAAGAAAAAAGTATAACACACATGACAGACCAGTAGCTAAACCACTGAAATGCCAAGATCCTCCATGAAAAAGGTTTTAAAAAAAAGTCAACCAGATGAAGTGGTCATTGGATGTACATGGGCAAGTTACAGAAGAACAAAATCCAAATGACCGGTAAAAGGGAAAAATTAATCTCAGAGAATTGCTAAGTAAAATAACAAGATTTTTCTACCCATGATTTGGACAAAGCTTAAAAATATGTAACATCTGATGCTAGTTAGAATGCAGAAATATGTTGTGAGTTTGTCCCTATCATTTTAAATTAAAAATAGACCTTGCCTTTGATGTAATAGTCTTGTCTTTATGAATCTATTCATATGTACACACACACACACACACACACATATATATATTTTTTCGTTGCAGCATGGTCCATAGTAGCAAAAATTGGAAACAAAGTGATTTTGATCACTAGGAGATGAGTTGAATAGACTGTGGTGTGTCTATACTGTGGATTAAGTGAGATTAAAAATGAGAATGTATTGATACATTTGATATGGAGGATTGCGTATGATATGTTGTAAAATTAGCAAAGCAAGTTGTAGGTAATATGTAAAGCATGATGCCCTGTTTTTGGTTAAAACAAACAAAACAAAGCCTTAGTATTTGTGATCGTGGGTATATAGTTAGGCATGATGAAAGGCGTTCGATTAAACATATCAGACTGAAAGTTAACATTGAAAGTGGTATCGGAATAAAGGATAAGAAATGAAAGGAAAAAAAAAAGATTCACAATTCTCTAAACCACTTGATCCCAAGCCTTTAGATATGTACCTTTCTAAGGATTATAAGCAAGTACAATAGACATTTAAGACTGGTAGTGGGGTTATGGATGGTTTTAATTATCTTCTGTTACTTATTGTTTTATTGTAACTTATTAAAATGGGCATGAATTCTATCATTAGAAAAAAATCAAATTTATTTCAAAACTAAGGAAAAATATGTAGATGATATTAAATTCATTTATCAATAAGGAAACTGAACCTAGCTGCCAACAATGCCTTTCCTAAGATTCCAGTTAGTAAACGGTGGAAATGTGATTTGGGCCCCAGGTTTCACCAAAATGACAGAAATTTTAGACTAATATAAAAAGACAAAAGTAAGAAATTTGAGAAGGAAGGCACTTTTAGCAAAAAAGGATTGGAGGAAGAAACAAACCACAAATGTGCTAATGCCAAGAATTAACTAGTTAGGAACACAGTGTTGTTTGATCACCTTGATCTGTAACAGGGTGAAAAAGTTTCAGGAAAGTAAAAACCAGCGATTGTATCTGGGGCTTAAAGTGGTGAGTGAGGGCGGTTAGGGAGGAGGAACCCAGAGACTGTGCTCTTGCCTGTTTTACATTTGTCAAATTAGGAAAGGCAGTGACTAAAGGAACTTCACATTATGGCTGAAACAAGATGCAGATGGTTCTAGCTAATGACGAGACAGGCGACTGTTAAGGCCCTTGCTAAACCAAGTGCAACACACTTATTAAATCATTTAACCCTCACAACAACTTATGAAGTAGATGCTGTTTGCTCCATCCTGCGAATGAGGACATGGCAGAGGTAGAGGAAAATGTTGGAAATTATCAAGATGACCTGGTAGTAAGTGTGGATGTGAGATTTGAGGTGCGACTGCCAGTCTCCCGGGCACATGATCTTTATCGCTCTACTGGGCTGTTGGCGGGTAGGGAGGGACCATGAAAATCCCTTTCTAGTTATGAAAATCATGTGGGTCATTTGGGATACATACTTTCTCTTGGGGCGAACGGAGACAGAATCAATTTGCTTATAAGACCTTATAGCTGTGTATGTTTTCAGGCCCTTTCTTGTGTATAAACAAATATGAAGATGCCCACATATGTGGACTTCGGCTGCAATTTTAAAAAACGTAGATCACCATTTGCTATATGGTCAGCACTTTGCTGTGGGTATCACAGACATCTTTCTGAGTCGGTGCATACAGATTTTGTTCAGTGTTTTTAGCTGCTACATAATTTTCCATCACATGTAATTGTTGGAGTTACTTCTTGTTCGTTACTTTGCTAGATTAAGCAAGAGGAATTAATTTCTGCCTTTAGCTCTACCCTTCTGTGTCCCACCCCCCCACCCCCCCCACACACACAAAGGAGGGAAGGTTAATAAACTGACTTTCAATTAACTAACTCTAGGAAGAGTTCAAAATTATTTAGGTTAAATACTGTTTAAGAGAAGCATGAAACAGACTCTGACAACTGTGCTGTTTTAGCCTGTAGTGTGTATGTGTGTGTGTGTGAATTACATGTAATATATATTACATACTTCTATAACCTAATGTACTAATAATTTAACAAATATTAAATAAAAAGGCATCGCTAAATCCTTCCTGATATATGAGTTTTGCAGTTTAGCTTTTCTTAAGGTGAGATAGAGGAGGGTTTGGGTGCATTCTGCCAGCTAAATGCTATCGAGTCTTTTAGCTGAGATCACAAAATGTAATGAATAATGTACACAGATTAGCAGTCTTTTATAATATTAATCGCAACAAGAGGCCCATTTGTGCCCCATAAAATGCAAACCTTGCCTGTTTTATTTATGAAACAAATGTACATCTTAGGCATTCGCTGTCCTTTGTAGAAAGACACAGTGGATTGGAAACTCTGAGTTGATCACATGGGAGTTCATAAAATGCTCAGTAGATTTTTGTGACGTTTGGCTGAGACCTTGTGAAAGGAGACAAACATGTAAATGAAGTCAACTTCCCAGACCTCTGGGATCCATTACAGCTCAAGATGCTCTTAACACATAATTAGCCAGGGCTGTTAATCACGTTTACCAGGTGTTGAGTAATGAGCTGAGACAGGGTATCTGCTGTGACCACTTTCTTCTCTGATTTGGTTAGGCAAGTGAATGCTGATAGGATCCCCACCCCAAGTCTACACTCTGAAATATGACTCGGCGTTATATTTTTTCTTTGCTGTCATCAGTCTCTTGATCACTGAGATCTGTGACATTCTCAATAAAAGCACAGAAGTAAATCTGTCCAAAAGTCCCCCCTGAGTGCTCTTAATGAATGCGTGTACCCTGGCTTTCTTGTGTTTTCTTTGCCTCTTTTCTCGTTCCAGTCTGTATCTGATTTGTCAGTTAGTTGTTGAGAGACAAATCCAAACATTTGTGAATAGCAGGTAACTCAGTCTCAGCAAATGGACTACTTCTGCATCTGGATCACAGAATGTCCGACCCACAGTGACCCACCTCATCCTTTTACAAATTTTCTCAGTGCTTCAGTAGTGCAAGAGTTACAGCTTTTGTGCTGTAAGTCTCAGTTCAGCTCTTTCAGTTGTTTTCCCATGAATCCATTCTCCTTGGACAAAATGGAAATCATATAAATGAAACTTAACCTTTTACACCCCTAACCCTCATCATGGTCCCTCCTCCCTTCGGTACCCCTGCAAACAGTTTTTGCTGATTCTTCCAAACTTTTGACAGAATTGTATTGCGTGTCAGTAGAATTTTCAGTAGAAAACATATAGCATTGTTAAATTCGAAGTTTTTTGCTTTTGTTTTTAGCTAGTAGAATCATACTGTATCTGTAGAGCTGCAATGTTTTTAGGGTATGCCACAATTTATTTAGCCCTTTCCCTGTTGATAAACTGAGAGTTGTTTGCAGCTTTTCACAGCTTTAATGAATATCTTTGTCCATGCCTCCTTGGTTTGTGTGTGTGAAGACCACTGCAAGTTGGCAAACTGTGACCAGCCACTCAGCCAAATCCAGCCCACTGCTGTTTTTGTGTGGCCCACAAGCTAAGAATTGTTTTAACATTTTTAAATAGTTGAAAAACTGAAAAGATGAATAATATTTTTTGATGTGAGAAAATTATAAGAAATTCAGATATCTGTGTCTGTACAGTTTTATTGCAGCACAGCCATACCCACTCATTTACGTATTATCTGTGGCTGCTTTTCAACAGCAATGGCTGACTTGTTTTCACAGAGACTGTAAGGCTCGCAAAGCCTAAAATATATACTTTGTCCTTTTACAGAAAAAGTTTACTAATGTCTGTGCTAAGGTCAGTAAGAAGAAAAAGAATTTCTGTATCACACAGCATGAAAAAACTAACAAACTGCAAAATGCCCCCCTTTAAATGGTTGTATAAATGTGCAGTGTGTAGGAGAGAATGTTTATTTCTTCACATCTACATCGATTTTTTTCCAGATTTTATTGGAGTATAACTGCTTTACAATGTTGTGTTCGTTTCTGCTGTACAACAAAGTGAATCGGCTGTATGTATATCCCCATATCCCCTCCCGCCCACCCTCCCTATCCCACCCCTCTAGGTTGTCACCAAGCGTTGAGTTGATCCCCCTGTGCTAGCCATCCATTTTACAGTTGATAGTGTATATATGTCAGTGCTATTCTCTTTGTCCCAGCTTCCCCTTAATCACCCATGTCCTCAAGTCTGTTCTCTATATCTGTGTCTTTATTCCCTTCCTGCCACTAGGTTCATCAGTAGCATTTTTTTAGATTCCATATATATGCATTAGCATATGGTATTTGTTTTTCTCTTTGACTTACTTCACTCTGTATGACAGACTCTAGGTCCATCCACTTCACTACAAATAACTCAATTTCATTTCTTTTTACGGATGAGTAATATTCCATTGTATATTTGTGCCACATCTTCTTTATCCATTTGTCTGTCGATGGACATTTTGGTTGCTTCCGTGTCCTGCTACTGTAAAAGTGCTGCAGTGAACACTGTGGTAGACGTATCTTTTTTTAAAAATTAATTAGTTAATTGGCTGTGTTGGGTCTTCATTGCTACACACGAGCTTTCTCCAGTTGCAGCGAGTGTGGGCTACTCTACATTGTGGTGCTCAGGCTCCTCATTGCAGTGGCTTCTCTTTTTACGGAGCCTGGGCTCTAGGCGTGTGGGCGTCAGTAGTTGTGGCTCATGGGCTCTAGAGTGCAGCCTTAATAGTTGTGGCGCACAGGCTTAGTTGCTCTGTGGCATGTGGGATTGGCGCACAGGCTTAGTTGCTCTGTGGCATGTGGGATCTTCCTGGAGCAGAGATCAAACCTGTGTCCCCTGCACTGGCAGGCGGATTCTTAACCACTGCACCACCTAGGAAGTCTGCTGTGGTAGATATATCTTTTTGAATTATTGTTTTCTCACGGTATATACCCAGTAGTGGGAATACTGCGTCATATGGTAGTTCTATTTTCAGTTTTTTAAGGAACCTCCTTACTGTTTTCCATAGTGGCTGTACCAATTTACATTCCCACCAACAGTGCAGGAGGGTTCCTTTTTCTCCACACCCTCTACAGCATGTATTGTTTGTAGATTTTCTGTACATCAATTTTTTTAATATTATCAAAGTTGACATTTTTCTGATCTTATGGAGTATGGTGGTATTTTGCTGTTCTGATTTGTTTTTGCCTTTTCTTGATTCCAGTAAGACTGGCCATCTTTTCGTATGTTATTTGGCCCTTTACATTTCTTTTCCTCTATTTTTGTTACTGTATCACATGCCTCTTAGGGATAATATTTTAATAACAAGAAATTGATTTTATTCTTATTTATTTTAATAAACAATAAGTAAGAATAGCATTTATTGAACATCTCCTATGTGCAAGGTACTGTGCTGAGTGTTTTACAAATGTCATCTTATATAAGCACCACAGCAACCCCCATGGTAAGTATTAATATTATTTCATTTTATAGATGAGGAAAGTGAAGTTCAGAGAGGTTAAATCACTTACCCATATTCACATAGCTGATCCATGATAGAGACAGATTTTTTTTTAATGCAGGTTTTTGTTTCCAGCCCCTGCCTTTTGCTGTTAAACACTGGCTCTGAGTCCAGTGCAAGATAACTATGTCAAGTGAAGAAACATTAGTGGAAAAACTTCAAGTTAGGGACTCTGTTCATTTTCAGGTATCCGAGGATATTCCAAAGTCTCAAGACATAGTTCAACCTTGCTTCTCGTGAATTTATAAGTCTGTATCACATGCTACTTTAGGAGAACCTGTGGTTGCCAGAAAATCACTTAATGCTTGTTGTAGTTTCACAGAGGTTTGCAGTCACGAGTTCAGTGCAGTTGAAGTATCTATTATTGGAGTCAGAAACTTTCTGTTTGCATCCTGGCTCCCCAGCTTATTTGCTGCATGACTGCGGATGTTATTTTGCCTTGCTAGGTCCCATTTTCCTCATTCCTCACTTAAATATGAATAATAATACTGCTCAAAATTAGAGGAGATGCTTTTAAGAAGTTTCCGGCATGGTACCGGGCACATAATAATCCTTCAATAACAATTGCAACCCTGTCAAAAGCATAAGAGAGAATCCATCTGGGTTTTGCCTTTCATGGGGAACCTGGCCCTGAGTAGGCATTTCTCACAAACTGTAGTCCTTAGTCTACCAATGTCAGAATGTCTGAGGATGTCCATTAAAATGCAGATTCCTGGGCTTCACATCATCTGATTTAATCATCAAACTCTGAGTATGCCCTTGGAAATCTATACTTTTAACAAGCTCCCAGATGATTTTGGGGCAGACTAAAGTTTGAGAGCCACTAGACCATCAAAATTCTGGTGGTCTTCTATCTATTTTTAAAAGTGCTAATGAAGATTATCCTCCTTTGGAAGCCAGTTAAATATTTTAAACCATATGAGGTCAAGGCTATCTTCTTTATATGTAACTTAGATTCCTCTGACAATAATTGTAAGATCATATCCTCTTCTTTCAGCAGAAATGCCATCTTTGCCATAATCCTTATAATGTCACCCTCTGAACTCTTTTATCTTCTCTATTAAATATGCTCTGATAACATCAAGGTTTTTGGATGAGAGATGATGTTTTAATTTAGGAATGCTTTGTGGTGTTGGTTCTTTGTATTCTTTGATTGAATTTCTTATAGATTCTTAGCTTAGAAGAGGGTAATAGAGTCTTTCCTTTTAGAAAGGAAAACAGTGTTTATTGTCTTATCTAGACTGACTCTAAGTCCTGGACAGTGTTTGAATTTGGCACTGATACTGTCACCAATCATTTGTAAGGATATCAATAGCTTTCTTGCCTAATCTCCCAACCTTTGTGCATGCAGCAAGCTCTGGACCAGTTCTCAAAGTATGTTTCCCAGTGCAATGGCATCACTATCAGCATCACCTGGGAACTGACTAGAAATGCAAATTATGTGCACAACTCCAGAACTACTGAATCAGAAATGTGGAGGAGGTGGGGCTTAGCAAGCCATCCCTGAGATTCTGATGCATGCTCAAGTTTGAGAACCAGCCGAGTTCGAGAGTTTAGTCTCAGGTCTTTCCTAACCACCAAGTCTACATCTGTCTCTCCCTGGTCCACCCACCTGTCTTGACAGTCTTTAGCATTGCATCCAGTTGTTTTCCTCATACCCTATCACGATTTGTAGTTACGTTTTTTTTTTTTTTCTGCTTTAGTTGAAAGTCATCTGTTTTCTGAACTAGATCGTAAGCTTTGTCATTACTAGACCATACCTACTTTAGACACCAACATATCCCCTAGCATGTAGCACAGTGCCTGGCACGTGGTGGATATTAAGTAAATACTTAAGCAAATGGATGAGTGAGAGATCGGTTAATATGAAGGGACTGAGGTTACATTTCTTCTGATCTGCATTTTTTTTGCTTGTTTGTTTTTTTTGTTATTTATGTGGACAACCACACACAACTTGTTTCATAACTAATTTGTAAGCTGTTTACAAGGATAATTTACATGCTAAACACACACACACACACACACTCACACACTCACACTGCTTCCTGCAGCCAACTTGCTCTGTAGCTTTCAAATCCAGTGGTATTGTCTTTACCATTATAGATGTTTCAGTTTCAGGAGAGAGACAGTGTTCAGCTCACTTGCTGAGGAACTAGCATGGGCACATCGGAGTTGGGCAGCCAGCATTGGAGTTGGTATGGTACTTGTTGACTAAGATTTTTAACTCATTTGGCCTAGCAACTCCAGTGTTCAGAGCTACTCTCATTGTGAAGGTTAAGATCAGGAAATCTCTTCCACAGCTCTGCCTTGTTTTTCTTCAGTATTTCTCTCCCTCTCGCCTTTACCCCTCTAACTCCACGTCTGGCTATTCCTCTCGTTTAATACCTCACTCACTCACCCAGTCCTTGAATTTGTTAGCTCCTTGATCACTTTCCCTTCTTTTTGATAGATTTCTCCTCTGATTAGTCCTCCAGATCTTCTTTAAAGGGCTGGTTAAAACCATTTGCTGTGTGTAGCTAGAAGAGCTTACAGTCTTCTAGAAGTGGACTCTTTTTTCCTTTGATCATCAGCAGCAGTAGGTCTAAGAGTTAGGTGTAGATTTGAATCTCAGCTCAGCCTCTTCTTAGGCGAGAAAGTTTGAGTCCAGTTCTTAACTGCCCTGAGCCAGAGTTTGCCCACCTGTAAAATTGAGACGATAACAACTGCATCCTGGCATGGCTGTGAGAATGAACAGGGTAAAATTTGCAGATTACCTAGCTTGTCATTGGTGCTCAGTGTATGGTACTCACAATTGAAATATATTGGGTACAATTCCCATGATCTTGGGAAGCTACAGAGGGAAGGAGATTGATAACAGGCTATATTAACATAAAATTTAAATCATGGCAGACAGAAAGGAGGTGGTGATTGTAAATCTCTTAGGGACCTAAATATGAAAGTACTCTTACTTCTCTGTCCTCATACACTATGGACAAAAGTACCTGCTAATGGATTATGAGGAATGCAAGCTAATACATACCCTTTTCCCTCCTCAGGAATCTTCTTAAATAAATGATAATAAACTGCCCTCCTTTTATTTTGATAAACATTCCAGGCTAAAATCCTGAAAGTGATGGTAACACAGGTGAAAAGCCTTTCCTTCAAAATAATAAATATAAAGCTACCTTTGTAAAATGTTTAAAACATGTATTCCAAGTTCGCTTTTCTAAGGCATCATCCAGGAGCTTTCCAGCAGGAAAACTCATTCACATCTTTTTGGGAATTGTTTCCACTAGGGATTTCAGCACCATCAAATGAATCCAGTTCAAATATATTTATGGTGGGACATTTATACCTTTCATATTTTACCCAAAATTATATAATGTGTGAAGTTTGTTGAAAGCATTTTCTTTTTCATAATGACGATCTCACACATTTTTTTGACCTAATCTAAAGCATGATTTTTAAGTTTTTACCTTGCTGATCACAAACAAACCAACATCCTTCCTGTCATTTGCTTTATGTGGGAAATAAACAACATTCAGCTGGAAAGACACAATCCAGAAAGATCAGCCAATACATCGCCAGTAGGTCCGGCATTACAATATACACAGTAATTAGCAGTGGCTGTATGAACCTTTCAATGTTTGGCAGTTCCTCACTGTTTTCACAAATGTCTCTGTTCCTTGGGAGTCTGTACTCCCCAGTATGGTAGTAGGATTACTGTCCTCCTGGACACATTAAGTGGATTATTTTTTTAGACGAGAAGAGGTTATGAAAAATAATGTGCCATTTTTTCCCCTGAAGCAGATGCTGGTTTCTTTGATAATTTCCAAGCTGAAATAAGAAATAAGATAAGCTTTCCTTCCTAACAGGGAGGCAAAATGTCTTACTGAATAGACTAGAGAAAACCAATTCATCAGATTTAAGAACTCATTTAAGGGTTTTCTTATTGGTGAAGAATATTGACATCAGAATCTTGTAACCCAAGTTACTTTGGAACTAAGATTCTTGTACTCTGGTGCAGGTAGAAGTCCTTTATGTGTATATAACGTATGTAACATAAAGTTTTAGATATATGTATGAGGGCTTAATTCTTTCCCCAGCTCCTCTCATTGACTATTTAAGTTTTCCTGTCTGCCTCAGGTTCCTAGGAGTATTGGTCAATAGGAAGGTAGGTGTATTTTGCAAAAGACTAAAACTTTAAATTTTCTGTCTTTTACTCCATATAGGAATAAGAAAGATATTAGATTGCAGTGTGTTTGCAGGAAGTCACTAAATAAGCAGAATGTTTATGAGAAGAGAAGCAAGCCCATATATATCTATATATATGCATGTATATTTGGGAAAAATATGTGTGTGTGTGTATATATATCTTATTTAAATAACATTTGAAAATTCATCTTCTGTTCTATTCAATAGTTTTCCAGGAAAATTACTGAACTCATTAACTCTCTTGAATTTATAAAATAAAATGAAGTGTATACTGTTCATCCTACATATGAGAATTCAGTTTTGATTTTTAATACAATGTGAAAAGTGACTAGTATAAGTAGTTATCCATAAGGTGTTATCTACTTATGTCAATTATTTTCAAAGTGAAAAAAACAGTTTGAACATGTTATAAATTTATCTCTTTCTAATTAAAATATTTTAAATCATTTCTTGCAGTACTTGTATCCATAGTCAGATCTTGTGAGAATCTACTGATAATTGCTTTGTTAGAATGAAATTAACCTGCATCAGTCTTGTAACTAAAATGCCCACTATGACCAGATGATTTTTTTTTTCCTTTCTCCTATTTTGATGTAGACTTTCTCTTCTTTGGTACACTGAATTCCAGAGAAGCTTACAAATATTCAAAATTACCTGCCATGTTTTACTGTCTGGGTAAATACTCATTTATTCCTGTTTTCTTCTTAGTGGTGAATAGTCTTACCTAGATTGGGCAGAAGTGCTTAAGATCTACTTGCCTCTCTCTATCTAGATGTAGCTTCTAAACAGCTGCATCAAAACTTGACATCACTTTTCCTATTTAATTTTGCCTATGCATTCAGCTAAACAATAACAAATTGTCAGTATTCTGAATTATCCTCGATTTTGCTTCTATTCCCATAAATTTGTACTTCTTGTCAGAATTATTAAGCATTAAAATGGCATTTTTGTTAAGGTGTGTTTACTCAATTTTCCCATTATTTAAAGTTGAATACTTTTTATTATTAAAATTGGAAGCTTATTTTAGCTTGCTTTGTCTGTTATCCTATAAGATTTTAAACAGATGAGATGCATACCTGTTTGCTTTTTGAAACATAGTAAATATTCCTCATACTTCTTTAAAGATACATCCAGGAGAAAACCTAAAGTAGTTTAGGGTTGCACGGGAATACTTAGGTTTGCTAAATGAATTGCGTTATTATGAAAAATGAAGACTTTGCGTTATTATGATAATCTGTTTCTTTCTGATTTACTTTAATTACAAAATAACTTGTTCCCAAGGAAGGGTGACTTTAGATGTACTACTGAAAGCAAAAACATGTTCTGCTTTTTAAAACAGCTTGAGTAAATTATAACTAGATCATTGAGGTCTTAGTGGTTATTACAGGATTATGTGGCAAAACTAACTTCCTATGGAAAAAGAAATAATACAAACATTCCAACAAATGTAGTTTCTCATTATAAACCTCCAAAGCCCAAGGTTATAGACTGACTGTTGTTAAAGCAAATCTTTGTTTGTACATAGCCCATTGCCACCTTCACTAAACTGAATTACGCAAATATTCAACTTGATGAGAACTTGAAAAGTATAGATTTGTCTTAAATTTGCCTTGCTTTAGACCACTTCTTTCTCTCTAAATAAAGGATTATGATTACTCTAGGACTTGTATTTACAGTAGCCCTTGGGTCAACAATTTCTTTACCTAGTTTTTCACTAACTGCTCTGAAATTAGTGGCCGGTGATTTTAATTATAATTTTAATCAAGGCAGACTAAAAGAACCTGCAACTTATTTAATTTTCCAATATATGCTATCATGTTTAATCTTTTTAGGAATCTGATGAAGTAGGTATTCTTCTGTTTTGCAAAGGAGGAAACGGAGGCTCAAGAACACACTAAGGAATTGGCAGAAGCCACCCAACTCTTAAGCTGCAGTGTTGAGGTTTGAGCCCAGAGAGTTTGACTCCAGACTTAAGACCCAAGGACTTAGTCTCTGTGCTGTAGAGCTCCTTGTTATCATCTGCTAAAGGACATGCATTCTTTAACCTATGGCAAGCAACTCTTTTAAATACTTTCAGGAAAGCCATTTAGGATCATTTAAAAAAAAAAGTCCACCCCCAACAATGGGAATTGATCTTTCTTTAGAGGGCAAGTGCCAAGATAGAACTGCATGAATACCAAAGTTTTGATATTAATACTAATATTTTTAAAATACTAATATTGGGGGCTTCCTAGGTGGCGCAGTGGTTAAGAATCCTCCTGCCAATGCAGGGGACACGAGTTCGATCCCTGCTCCAGGAAGATCCCACGCAAAAAAATAAAAATAAAAATAAAATACTAATATTTTTTCCAACGTATGTAATATCTACTGTACCATTAGCTGTTAGGAAGTACCAAATTGAAAAGCAGATGACACACTTGGCCTACATACTGACCTTCATTTTCTATTATCAATTGTTCCTAGTCTCAACCTTCTGTGCCCCTTTTCTCTCTCTGACTTCTCTCCTCGTCTCCCTTATTTCTATCTTCCCATGACTTTTCCATGACCTTTTTGCTTTCCTCTTTTTCTTCACCTTCTGTCATCTGTCTTTAAAGATCTTCAAATCTCATTCTCTTTGTTCATTTCTTTTGACTGTGATTTCTTGCTACATTAGGTTTCACATGTAGTGGACTTCTGGAATATCTGTATTCTTAAACCTTATGGATGTAGGTAGTTGTTGTAGGGGGTGCCTAGTAGGCAAATATGGATTGAGAGTTGGGGGGAGGGGATCCTAGGATGGGATTTTTTTAGAACTAAATGTTCAGGTCTAAGTCCAGAAGCCCAGTTTAACCTCAACTTTCGGCTCAAATCTCAGTCGAGGAAATATGTTGAAACTCGACATCATGTCCAGTGTGTTTAGTGAGCTTCACTGTTATAGGCTATGATGTTGCCAATGCAGCTTATTTGAAATGAGTGTTTACAGAATAAATGTACCTGAGTATGTCCTATATATTTATATATAAACTTGGCTTTGTTTTCAAAAAGTTACTTGATAGATACTGATGGAAGAAACTTAAAGTTCTCTTAAATACTTTCAAAATGAGGCATGTACTGTGTTCAGTAGAGCCTTTGTTTAGTATGTAACTGATACTTGAAAATTGAAATATGGCTTTCACTGTGAGTGGCTCCAACAAGTCCTAATAATGGTTGTATGAAACTCTTCTTTATTAATCAACAGTTCATCAAAGGGAAAAGAAATATAGAAGTATTGTTAAAATATATTTGTGTGTATGTGTTTATATGTATTTACAGATGTTTAAATATGTATCTTACCCTTGGGTATTGTCTAAACTTGGACATTTTCTTAACTCAGAAGTTACATGAGTCCTTAAAAAGTGTCTGATCTAGATAAATTGTACAATATTCAAAAAGATGTAATCACTTGCTTATGGTGTCAAGTAGCCTGATCTGTAGGAAACTTTGTAGTAGCAACCTTCTTGGCTTACTAAGCATCTCTAATTGTTAGGATTCCTCAGCGTTTTTTGTTTCATAGACCTATGAACTGAGGCACAAGGTGGGTAACAGGTTAAATGGAGAAGAAACAGAAGTATCATACCCTGAAACCACATATGGACATATCAGTAGAATTGTGTAATGTCCTAAACAATCCAGTATTTTTACCAGTAAGTTAGCATTGCCTTGGTTTTAAGCAAACAGAGTAGATTTTAGTTTCAGCAAAAGCTGAATATTGACAGTCTCTTGGGTATTTCACTGTATACATTGTAGGATATTGGAGAATGAGACTTGGGAATGAACAGGACACAGGTTAGACGTGTGGTTATAGACAGCAAGTGCTACTTAACAGTTTTATGAGGACACCACTATTGGAAGCAAACATTTCCAGTTGTTTTGAGTCTTTTGGTTACTATAATCAAGATTTAGATTTCAAGGAGAGAGTATCCAATTGGCATAAATTGGGAAATGGGCCCAGTCTTGGCAAGGGCACATCTTCACTAATCAGTGCCAAGAGTGGAGAAGATGATTTTGGGATGCGATTATCGAAAAGCCATGGGATGGTTGGGCTGCTGGAAATAAAAGTCTAGTGTACAATTTCCCATCCTTCTTTAGAATTTGGCATCTCCACAAAATCTGACAACAACTTTCAAGAGAAAGCGCATATTGAGATTGATGTTTACATGAAAATGATTAACTTGATCCACAAAACGTACAGTAAAAGCAAACGATAAAGAAAGGAAGCTAATAAAGGAAATTGATTTATTCGAAGTGCCATGTGTCTCTTTCGCTTTCCTGCATATAGCAGGACCGAATTAGTGGCAGCCTTGGCTCCAGCGGTCTGCCGGGCCAGCAGTAATAGGTTTCAGCCACGCCTCGTTTGATTGTATTTTGTCTGAATCGAAGGACAAAACAGCTTTGAGTTTGCCTGTGAGATTACCTCGTTCTGAAGATGAGGAACTTTTTAGAGGAAAGCATTCTTAATGGAATGAGAGGAATTTAATTTACTGGTTTGAGCATTGTGTTCTGATAAACATTTTTATGTCTTATGTATGTGCCTGTGTATATGACCATTTAATAAACAGTCATTCATCAACGTTGATCCAGCTACTTAGTGTGTTTTGAACACTGGGGGATATGCAATTATTATACCAATTTTTAAGATAATTAGCATGTTACCTAACATCCATAGTAAGTGCAGAATAAATGTTGGCTTTTGTTATAATAGTTACTACAAATATCTGATAATAAAAGCACTTGCTGTGTGATAGGCTCTACCATTTAACACTTAACCAACTTGATTATTATTGCTTTGTTACTGATGAGGAAATTGAAAGCCACATATGGTCATCTTTAGTTGTAGACAACAAAAGTCAGTCTCGCACAGGATTTCTCAACCTCTACCCTATGGACATTTTCTTGTGGGGGGCAGGTGGGTTGAGGGTGGAGGGAGGACTGTTCTCTACATTGCAGAGTGTGTAGCACCATCCTTGGCCCTTACTGACTAAATGCCAGTAGCACCCTTCCAGTTGTGACAGCCAAAAATGTCCCTAAAAATTGCTACATATCCCTGGGCATTGGTGGAGGGGGTGGGGGGAAGGGGTGTGGAGACCAAAGTGGCAAAATTGAACCCAGTTAAAAACCACTGGTCTAGCTAGCTTGAGGGAAAAAAAGAAATACACTGCAGGATCTCTGATGCAGCCAGCCCTGCAACCTGGATGTCCTTTTGTCCTATTCCTTCGAAATGTGGATTTCTGTGGTGGTTCCTGCTGCCTCCCATTGCTTTCTGAGTCAGTTACCAGGAAGGCCTGTGTCATGTGCCCTTGCTGCCCGGGATCCTGGGAAAGCTGGGTCCCATAATACAGGCAGCTCCTCAAATATGCAGGCTTTTGTTATTGGGTATGTAAAGTCTGGTCTTGGGACTTTAACAAACTTAAATTCAACACATCCAAGGAGTGTTCCTATAAGCCAAGCACAGGGGCAGGTACTGGGAATTCAGAAGACAGGCATGGTCCTAGCTCTCGTGGAGCCTACTGTCATCTTGGAGACAAATAAAAGAACAATGTGATCTAAGTGCTATGATAGAGAGAGGAAGGAAGAGCAGCCTGTGTAAATTCCATGAAAGGAACATCAACCTGGACTCAGGGAAGGTTTCCAGAGGAGGTGTCTTTAAACCTTGTCCTAAAGAATGAATGATTTTTTTTCCCCAAGTCAGGAAGAGAATCTTAGCTCTTGCCAAATCCTGACACAACCACTAGTATGTACTTGATGGCTTAAAATGATAGATTCTCATTTTTATGGGGTACAGTTTAAAAATGTACTCTTTTTGTTTGCTTGTTCATTAGGTAATGAATAGCCTCTTCCGTCTTAGATTGGAGATTTTGCATTCCTTCCACAGTTCGGATGACTTACCATGTGTTGACAGTTGGTTTTTTTTTTTGTTGTTGTTTTTTTTTTTTTTGCTCCAGAGGCTGTCGTCGTTTCATGGCTACAGGGTTTCTTGATGCTGCCAAGGGAGCTCTAAGTTATATAAGCCTCCCTTTTTCAAAGGGAGGTTAACAGCTTACAGACATGGGTGTTGGAGAAAACTTAGTACCTAAGTGAGCCTCTCCGTCTTTGATATAATCACAACAAATATTTATTGAAGGGCACATTATTTCTTAATTGGTGCATTAGGCTATTGGAAGATAATTTTAATTCATGATGGTTGATGGTATATGTATATTCTTCTTGTCTGGGGGAAATATTCCAGACAAATTTTTGAGTATAACTCTCTCTGAAAGGATTCAATACCACCATGTAGATCTATCAACATAACCTTGGTCCTCACTACTTGTGGAGAGTTTGTGTTAAAAACATGGCCCACCCACCTCACTCCCCTTTTCAGCCCTGCATTTGTCGTGCTACTAAAGAAAGCTTAGGAACTCTTGACCACAGTGGTCTAGGCGAAGATTATACATGTTTACTCCTGTTGAATGTCACTGGATGGTTCTCAGGAAAGGAGCTTAAACATTGCCTAGTCCCAAGTCTGTTGAGAAGCAATCCAAATGCCACCAGCTCCTGAGATAATTTTAACAACCAGCACTGTCAAAGCTGCATGAACACAAACGTTCTAATTGCTTTTTTTCTTGGCCTTGCTCTGTCATTACAATTCTGCTTTCTCACACTGGTCATTTCAATGCTTCCTTTTTCTGTCTCTGCTTACCTCGGCTTTTATTTTCAGAGCAAATAAGTACCGCTTGAGGAAGACAGGGACTGTGGGCTCCCATTATCCCCTGTAGACTAGAGTGTATGCTTTGTATGCTACGCAGAGAACCAGTGAGGACCTCTGTGTGGTACTGTAGGGTCTCCGTCAAATAAGACTTGAGTTCTGGGCATGGGCATCACTGTGAAAAGATGGTTCTTAAGAGTAGATACTTATTCCACGTATTGGCATGACAGTGTGTGAAGTCTCAGACAGTTGGCCACAGAGGTTTTCTCTTCAGTCAATAAACATTGATTGAGCATCTACTATGTGCCAGGCACTGTGTTTGTGAGTGAAGACACAGTGACTAATATTCTCAATCCTCAAGGAACAAAAAAACCTGCTCTGCTTTTCAGTGTAATACTCATTTTAGGTAAAATGTATTTTCTAAACGAGCATTAGGCTTTCTGCTCTGAAACTTAAGTAATTTGAAAACAAGTGTCTGTGAGAAATCTACTGCATATGGTCATGGTAATAGATTTTTAAAAAGTGAATGGAATTAACCACTTGTAAAAATAAAGCTCATTTTTCTCTGTATCAGCCAACAGAGAAACCAAGCAGTTTTTAGAATGCGTCCCCTTCAAGAGACACTATCCGCCAGATCTGATTAGTTTTTACAAAGGATAGTAGCTATGCCTAAAGTTTATGATTCTAAGTATCACGACCAAAAAAGTTGAGACAGCTAAGTGGCAGCCACAGTGGAATCCAACCAACCTTGACTTTGGAATTTCCATCATGGTTGATTTCTGCCATCCAGGCTCCTTGGAAAACTTCCTCCCTGTTTTGCAACTAACTGAAGGTTATTCTTAGGTTTAAACCAGAAAACAAAAATGGTGAGTGACAAGACCAGATGCACTTTACCTCGGTTATGAATACAGTCTGATCGGGTGTCTGTGGGATTTTCTTTCTTCTTTTTAAACCCTTCTTTAAGTAGAATGCAAGATGATAGAGATCAAGAGATGCCGGGGCAGGGGAAACAATAGCCCCTTAATAAGACTCTTAGTAATCAGGCAGGCATTTGTGTCTTGAGTTAGGGATGTGAAAGTGACAGACTGACCATTGTGAAGGCTGCCATCATTACAGATTGGCATGTTTCTAATTACACATGAAATGAAAGGCTTCGGAGAAGAAATGACCCAGAACACTCAACTGTTTAAGTATTTGATTAAGGCGAGGAAGCCTTGTAAAGACCAAACTGCAAGATAGCACTTCTCTCAATTCTTTTCAAAACTCATTCAGAATCTACTGTTTTTTTCTCTACCTTTTGTTATATTTTGCCATCCGACTACTTTTGTACCCAAATTTGGAATGTTCACATCTGAACTGTCAAGTCACAGCAGGAAACAGATGGCACAATTGGAGGACTTAATAGGAGGGATTTTATTGAAGGGGCTATTTCTTAATTATTTAATTAATTTTTGTCTGTGTTGGGTCTTCATTGCTGCACGTGGGCTTTCTGTAGTTGTGGCGAGCGGGGGCTACTCTTTGTTGCAGTGTGTGGGCTTCTCATTGCAGTGTATGGGCTTCTCATTGCGTTGGCTTCTCTTATTGCAGAGCAGGGGCTCTAGGCACGCGGGCTTCAGTAGTTGTGGCTCGCGAGCTCTAGAGTGCAGGCTCAGTAGTTGTGGCTCACAGGCTTAGTTGCTCTGTGGCATGTGGGATCTTCCTGGACCAGGGCTCGAACCCGTGTCTCCTGCACTGGCAGGCGGATTCTTAACCACTGTGCCACCAGAGAAGTCTCTAAAGGGGCTATTTTTGAGGTATGCGCAGGGCTAAGGGAACTGCAGGGAGTGGAGAAGCACCAGACACTAGCCCTGGTGGGAAGCCAGTACCTTCTCTAACCGTGGAAGGGCAAGTGTGTTGCCAGAGGCACACAAGAGATGACCCTAACCAAGGTGGCCAAGCAGGGGTTATTAAAGCATGATGAGAATGAGAGCAAGTAATTGCCCCATTTTCTCTCCTTTCCTGGTTCCCATTCTCCTCCTGATGATTCTCATTGGCCAAACCTAACTGGAAGTCAGGGGATAAGTGAGTCTGGTAGGTACATAGAAAATAACTTTCCAGGTTGGGCAGAGAATGGATCTGGGGGCATTTGGCACCATGCCTGTCTTTCATTAACATAACCAATATGGATATCACATGTATATCAGCAGATTAACTTGCATTTCACCTCCAAGTTTGGAACCAAGGAATTCACTACAGATATATTGAACAGACACTACGGGCAAGGTGAAAATAACCATTGTAAATGCATAGAAAATGTCTTTCCTCATAGATGGAGCCTTCAAATCCTCTGCTATGAGGGTTTGCGGAACTGGTGCCTCCAGGGGCAGGTGGACCACAAAAATGAGTGAACTAGGCTAGTTGGTAGGTAACAGTGACTGCTAGATGCTACTTTTTAGCCCTTGCTGTCTCTAAAGGCAGCAGTCACTATGCAACAGCTAGGAATTTAAGCCTGACATTTTCAGATTGTCTCTCTTTTTTTCTTTTTTTTACCAAAGAAGCAATATAGCTGGATTTTTCTTTAATCATCTCATTTTTAAATGAGATTAACAAACTTCTCTCATTGAGTCCTAACGGCCCCTAAGTTCTTTGGTCTTTTGAGCGCCCCTTTGTCTTGTTCCAAAGGCGATGGCCTAATCCTACTTGATGTGGAAAGGCCAGCTTCCTACCCCCAGTGCCTCCAAGCATGTGTGATGTCTTTCCTGTTGGGTTCTTCTAGTATCTCTTGCTCTGGATTCCTGTTTCTGTGTGCAGGCCAGGCATCCCTACTCAGCTTCTGGCCTTTGGTGACAGGCAGATCTCTACCTCTTCCTCCAATCCCCCAGGGCTACCAACCCAAGGTGATTGTTTCTTTAAGAGACTTTATCAGGTGGTGTGGAGATTACAGAGGGTAATTCTATGACAAAGCAGGACCTACTAACAATGCGAAGTCTGATGCCACAAGCTTGGCCCCTGTCTTCCCTGGAGCTTCTCCTCAAGCTCTTTCCTTCTTAGGGCTCAGGCCATTGCCAGAGTCCTCCACCCTCTGCTTCAGATTCAGTACCTCTTCCATCTCCTCTCTTCTCCAGGTCCCTGAGATGTGCTGTCCCCTCCCGTCCCCTACTTTTTTACAGCACCTGGAGAGAACTCCCAAGGTCCTGTGCTGTCTATTCTAATTACTGTCATGCTCTTAGTTGCAGTGTCTCCTGCTTTAGGCTAGGCTCTTAGATCACCAAAAGACCCACCGAAATGAGCAACCCTGCCCAAAAGAACATTTATTTTTCTACCCTGAATGCTGCCATCCTCCTAGAGCAAAAAGCTCAGTCATTGCTGATTTAACATAATGCACTTCTTTCATCCTCTTCCTGTAACCAAACCAAACCAGACTCCTTCTTGAAGGCAGGAAGCAAAAGGGTATACTGAACTGAGAAACGGCGTTTACCTCAAATGAAATCTCTAACTCTGTAAAGTTTGCTAATAGAGGGCAGTAGGGACAGCTTGCCAAGCTGATACACACAAAAGCTTTCCTTTCAGAAAGCATAGAAATGTAAAAAAAAAAAAAAAAAAAAAAATTATGTATCATGGCTGATGAGATAGGGATACACAAAAGCTTCTCTTCTGGAAAGCATGAAAATCTAAAAAAATTGTAGCTGATGTGACAGGCACTGGTTTCAAGGCTAAAAGGTGATTATAATCATCCACACAGCTGTTGTAAATGGTGTCCTGCTTTGTATTTTTGTTTATTATAGGCTGGAGGGAAGTAAATTACCACTTCATCGTCAGCCAATAAGCATTTTCCAGGAAAAGGTAATTTATCCTCTGAGAGGGAATGTTCACCTGCACACCTTTTTGACTGCTCCCTTGTGTGTGTGTGACTGTTGGACTGCCTGCTGACCATGAGATAGGTGTTTCTAGTCTCCAGATCCCAGGGGAAGCCAGTCCAAAGCGGGGTGTGAGGCAGGTATGCGATCAGCGTGCCGTTAGCATCCTGGCCTTTGGATGGCGGTCCTGGGGGATGGCGAACGTCACAGGCATTTGATATTCTTACTATCTTCTCGAACTTCACTTTGAGGGAAACTAGTCTTTCTTCACAAAATGTTGGAGGATACGACTTCCTTCACCATGAGGGTTAAGAACTGAAGAAATTGGTATATTCACTTTAGACTGGGGGGAAAATCTTGTTGGGGAAAAAAAAAAACCCCAGAGAACTTTCCTCAGAAATCCCCTGAAGTTAATAAACTAGGTACGATAAAAAGATGAGATGTTTCTTAGGATATAAACAAAATACCTTAAGATGTACTTTTAACTTTTAGGTGGTTTATTTAGTTCATGGTTAGCAAATTGTTCCTGCAAGGATTGGAAAGCTGGCAGAAAGTGTGTTATATTCTGAGGGACTGATTATCTGACCCCAAACAGACATATTAGCATTAGCTTTTAAAATACTCTATGTTAAGCATAGTGTTTACTTCTCAGTAAAGTCATGGCCTTTCTCTCCTAAGCCATCTTATTTTTAAAATTATATATGTATGTATATACATGTATAAATGCTCTTATTATTTGTATTATATTTTTAAAGCCTTTTCTTACTACACAACCAGATTTTGTTTTTTTTCCCCATGGACTTTGTTTCTGCCTATCTATTATGCAAGTAATGTTTTTATTTGGTTGCAGTGAAATCAAATAGATTGATTCCAGGTGTCGTACTCCTCCCATGTTATTTGATGTATTGGGATGTAGAGTAACGTTCATATTTTTCTAACATATCAATTGTGTAACTTACTGAGTATCTCTCTCTAGATTTCAGACAAAAATTACAACACTGATGACTATGGTATCAAATGCTCGTATTGCTCTAATAGAACAGGTTTGTCACTCATTTGGCATGGGGGAGTGCTAATACTTCATGTGAGCGACCCTGTTCCCCATATGGTTAAATGGACAAAAATCTGCATTCGTTTGTAAAACTTCCAATTAATGTTAATTAACTGCCACGTTTGATGTGCAGGATCTGACTTGCCATTTGTGGATTATACCCTTGGTTTTCACTTGCTCGTTTGGTTAGTTTCTGTGCTGTCTGGAATTCTGCTTAGGAGGTGGCAGTTACACTCTCGTTGCTATGTGTTTTCTTTCCACTCCTTCCTTAGCAATATACCTTACAGCTAGAGGTTGCAGGAACTTTTACTTAAAATAAAATTGGATATCAGTTTCACATCTCAACTAGTCACACCTTTCTGTCTCTCACTGCTGTGAGAGGTGGAGAGCTCGCTCACCGCCAAATCTATACAGAGAGGACTTTGAAAATATGTAGATGTGGTTCTATGAAAATGGGCCACTCAGAGTTTTTGTCCCACAAGCATAATTGACTGAAAAACCCAGTTGCTGCTGTTTCGGATCCACCATCGCCTCCAGCTGAGGCCGCATCTCCTGTAGCCAAGAAATGAACGCAAGTGAGCTGGTAGGACAGACCCACACCTGTGATAAGCGAGGTTCCTTCATTGGGAGACTGGCTCAAAGGCTTCTTCCAGTCCTGGCCAATTTTTCAGAATTACCCTGGAAATCAAGACTCCTCCCACCCAAATCTCCTACCTTTTGCCCCTCCTTCTCAGGAGTCAGACCTGCTTCATGGTCTGGAAGCTGGCTCTCCCTGCCGCCTCCGCTTCCTTCTCTTTGTCCCCCAGTGCATCTCTTGCATGTCAAATCCTGACCCAGCGTCTGCTGGTCCGAGGACCTGAACTTAAACAGATAGCAACCTAAGCTCTGCCTCTGAATTTTTTTTTTTTTATGCTCTTTATTGGCATATAATTGCTTTATACTCTTGTACCAGTTTCTGAGGTACACCAAAGTCAATCAGCTGTATTTGTACCTATATCCCCTCCCTCCCATGACTCCTTCCCACCCTCCCTGTCCTGGACCTCTAAAGCATCACCCATCATCCAGTTGATCTCCCTTTCTCTGAATTGTTTTTAAAGGTGCCTTTCTTTTCTGCAATTGACATTATTCTTTGAACACTTTAAGTGGAGAGGTTACCATCTTCACAGTAAAGGATTTGTTTATCCATGTGATTCATTTCCTGTGTCCTCACATTGTAGTTGTGACTATAACCCATAGTGAGGAAGTTTCACTGATGCTCTGGTACATTTTTATATGTGATTTTGTGAGGGAATGGGGGCGGGGAGAGAGACAGTGCTTCCCACCTTCCCCCCAAATTAAGCCCAAACATGAGAGAGAGAATGTCTTCATCTTTCATAGCAATTTTTCAATATTTTGGAGAAAAACTGGAAGACCCCTTTGTAAGTCTGTATCCTAGAATTTAATCTTTTTTTGTTTTAAACAATTTAATGAAGTGAAATTCATATAAAATTAACCATTTTGAAGAGAACAATTCAGTTGTGTCTAGTACTTTCAGGGTGTTGTGCCATCACCACCCATCTAGTTTCAGCACATCTCCATCACTCCAGAGTAAAACCCCTAACCCTCTAAGCACTTCTTCCCCACCCTCCTTTCCCCCCAGCCCCTGGTAATCACTAATCTGCGTTCTGTCTCTATGAATTCAGCTGTTCTGGATATTTCATACAAATGGAAATGTACAATATGTAACCTTCTGTGTCTGCCTTCTTAGCACCTATAATTTAATCTTATGTTTATTTCCTAATCAAAAATGTCCTTGGCAATTATGATTGTTTCACTCTGCACAAGTGATTTTTTTTGCCCCCAGCACCGTCTTCTTTCAAAGCATCAGAAGAATCTTCAGTGTATTTTTTTTTCTTTTTGCCACTCCCTCACAAACTTTTCCAGAGAGCAAGGCGGCTAACTCTTTCCACACATCACATAGCCTCTTTCTCTAGATCACTCTATGTGAGTGACAGAGAGCATGGGTGGTGATCGTGAACTTTGTATAATACTATAGTGGCTGTCAGAACAAATAAATTCTTAATTTTCTGATGGAATAAATAGATGTTTCAAGTTCCAAGGGACTTACCCAGATATCAAAAAGAAGGTCACACCCTGGATAGCAGAGACAGACGGGACTGGTTTTAGAGACTGAGTTGGCTTGGCCACTTACTAAGTGTGTAATTGTGTACTAAGCCTTAGGTCATTATCTGTAATTGTGGCTAATGATGGGACCAGCCATGTGGGGGTAGTTGTGAAATTAAATGAAATGGGGGTATTGGCCCCAGTTAATATGGTGCCTGATGAGTAGTGAGCTCTGTGTTAGCTGCTCTGTATGTTAGCTGTCGGTGTGGTTGTGGTTGTGGTGTGCTGTGGTAGCTTTGGCAGTTGTTGTGGACTTGATGTTATTTCCTGCAATGAGATGTGTATCTCTGAGGTTACTTGTCTTTATAAGGATAAATTCTAAGCACTGGCAACCTTCCAAGCAAAATATAATACCTCTGCTCAAGCTGGAGAAAAGCACAACAGATAATTCCAAAATTCTGCTGTAAATGAATGTGAATTCAGAATTCTGATACCCATTTTTTTATTTGTATTTATTTATTTGTGTTTATTTATTTATTTATTTTGGCGAAACTAAGCAAACAGAATCCTGCCACTTGTCCTACATTCTAACTGAAATTGGCACTTGATCTTGGGATGAATTGCTTTCTTAACTAATGTTCAACTTAACAAGCGTACCTGTTTGCCTTTTAGTCCCGGATCCCTCTTCTTCTTTTTAATGCTTTTCTCTGTGTTCAGAGCAGAAATGAGCCTTGTGATGGCTCTCTGCCTGCTCATAAATCCATTACCTCCTCTTCCTGAGAGGCATTACTCAGTCACTCAGTCACTCAGTCACATTACTCAGATGGCCTCTTGACATCTTATATATCTTTCTCTCTGATTATAAAAGCACATAGATTTCTCTTTCCTTTTATGGGAAGAATTGTAGCGTATTGCTAAAAGTAGGGCTCTGGATTTTAATTTTAATCCATACTGCCTAAATGCTCGGAGCCTAACCTTTCTCATCCTCAGCATCTTCATCTATAAAATGGGGAGGCAGGGCTTCCTAGGTGGTGCAGTGGTTAAGAATCCGCCTACCAATGCAGAGGTCACGGGTTCGATCCCTGCTCCAGGAAGATCCCACATGCCGCGGAGCAACTAAGCCCGTGTGCCACAAAAATAAAAAAAATAAAAAAAAAAAAATAAAATGGGGAGGCAGTTATGCTGAGGGCTTAAGGAGACAGACCATGTGAAATGGTTAGGGCCATTCCCCGAGTATAGTAAATGTTACCTAATGATAATGATCATGATGATGTGGCTCCTAATTTCTTTCCCTGGTAGAAATTCACCTCACCAAGCGTTACTAGCTGTCACATCTGCCTCTTGCCTCAGACCTTTCTACCATCAGTAGATTCTTCTTCTGCCTCTTCAACTGCTTTCTGAATACTTCCACTGTCATCCTGCTGTCACCATAAATGTGACTTCTTCAAAGATGAGAATCTTTTTTGACCTTTTCCATCTCTGTTGTCTTATTGCATCACCCAGCTTTAGATTCATGCAATGATGGATCATTGAATACTTCTGAATACCTCTTTTTCGTACATTTCTAAAATAACCAAGTCCTGTATTTCTTACCTCACAACCTGTTTGTCATCTGTTTACTTCCATTTTTATGTCCAGGGTCACAGACCAAACCTCAGATACCATCCTTCAGGACTCAGTACAGTTTCTTAAGTGGCAGTGGTGGAGGTGGTGATGTTAACAGCCGCGGCACAGCTACTGTTTATTGAGCTCTTACTTTGTGCCAGGAACTATTTTCAGCATCTATAAAGTGTAGTACCTCAATCCTCACAACAGCCCTCTGACATAGGTACTGTTTCCTCCATTGGAGACGAAAAGCTGAGACTCAGAGATTTTAAATGACCTGCTGAGGGCCGTGGTACTTAGAGTGGCGGCATCAGGTTTTGAACCCGGCCAATATTCCCGTACCTGTGTGCTGCTTCCTTAGCCTTTCTCCTTCCCTGCCAACGCACTCTCTCTGCTTCCATTGCCAGGCCTCTTTGTGTTTGGGCACCGTTGCTCCCAGTTTACTATAGTATTAATAAGTGTTATTCCTTGACTGAAAGGATTGGGGGTTGGGAGATAGAGCAAGTTATCCGCATTTAAGTGGGAGTATAAATACACTGAAATTGCATGTAGACTGGGTTGATTTGTTTCTCCAAAGGACGCTAAGAGCTATAACTTGGAAAATGTCCCAGAAGCTGGCATTCAAGGCTCTCTTCAGTCATTCTCCCGTCTTCTTAAGGCTTTCTTCCAATATTCCCGTTCCTGCACCTTACCCAGTCAGACCAGTCCAGTCACTATTTCACCTTGCCTTACACATCCCTCCCCAACCTTCACTCCTGAGGTTGTGCTTACACCATAACTATGTCCTAGGAGACACCCCATCCCCCTCCCCAATTCCTTCCTTCCTTCCTTTCTTTCTTTCTTTCTTTCTTTTCTGTGTTGGGTCTTTGTTGCTGTGTGGGCTTTCTCTAGTTGCAGTGAGTGGGGGCTACTCTTTATTGCAGTGTGTGGGCTTCTCAGTGCGGTGACTTCTCTTGTTGCAAAGCATGGGCTCTAGGCATGCGGGCTTCAGTAGTTGCAGCATGCAAGCTCAGTAATTGTGGCACGTGGTCCCTAGAGCACATGGGCTTCAGTAGGTGTGACACATGGGCTCAGTAGTTGTGGCTCCGAGGCATGTGGGATCTTCCTGGACTAGGGATGGAACCCATGTCCCCTGCATTGGCAGGTGGATTCTTAACCACTGCACTACCAGGGAAGCTCCTCCCTTCCCCATTTTCTTTCTTGCGCATTCTCCAAAGTTCACCCTCTGTCCCACCTCCTTTTGGTATCTTTTTGGATGACTCCAAGCTGATAATAACAGAACTTTCCTCTGACTACCACAGAACACAAAACAGGAGTGGCAGTCTCAGAGGCCCTCAGGAGCCAGGCAGGAAGCATGGAGGGAAGCCAGCCAATTGTTGCCATGCGGGGTTAAGAGCCCACTGTTGCCAATTTTTCAAGAGGTGATGAAAATCTAGGTGTTTAAGTGCAGTCTCTTGAATTTTTAAAGTTGACCCTTAATTTAAATTAAAAAATAATTATACAAGGGCAAACAAAATTTGTGTGGGGCTTGGATTTCTCTCAAGGAGTGTGTTGTTCACGTTCACCGCTTGTCAGTTGCGCATACTGTCTGCTTGATGGAATTATCTATTTGATCACAGTTTCCAGAGTTGCTTGGAAGAAACTCACCCTCAATTGTTCCTTTTGTGAAAGTATCTTTTTTTTTAATAACAATTAGTACAGAAAATATAGGCAGAGTAGAATCATAATAAATATCAAGTAATCAAACTATTCATTGTATTGAATTTATCATAAATAACACCTTGTTTGGGTGCCACCTTTTGTCCCAAACAGTGATTAGAATTATTATAGAAAAACAATCCTTCAGTAAAGGTAGCAGCAAAGAGTTTAATAAACATTTGGCTTAAAACACCCATTTCAATACTTATTATAGTGAATTATCAGGCAGTTCCTCAACTGCAAGTGTTTTGTGAAGAATTGGAGTTTTCTAACTAGAGAAAATTGGACTGAGTGCTTTTCCTCTTTTTAATGTTAGAAACTGAGATTCGAAATCAAGCTTTAAAAAACTTGAATATCCTTATATTCTTACTCAGGTAAACAAATTATTTTCATTTTACAGTTTTGAAGCAAGTAAGTGGATCAAATTTGAAGCTGATAACTTGTAATTACATTGATTTTCCTTTTCCTTCTCGGGTATTCTTCAAAGTGACAATGCTTGGAGCAAATGTCACTTCATCAACAAAAGCTTTGCAAACCCTAATTGCAGCAGACAGATGTACTGTGAGAACGTGTGAGAAGGGTTCTCCGTGGAGCAGAGCATAGGCTCCGCCAACCATTAGGGTTGGTCAGCCACCCCAGTAGCCTGCAAGTCCCCAAGAACCTGTGTAGTGGTTAACTTGAGTTAAGAGAAAAAATATGGAGATGCGGCTGGTGGTGGTATATACAGGACCCCAGGAAGGAGGTGACAGTCAGTCAAACAAGAAGTGTTTCTTCTGACAGGTGTATTGTAGGCTAGTGAATAAATAAGGAAAGAAATGACAGTAATTAAAATGTGTTTACTTAAATGAACGATTGCTTGAGATATGGTTGCATGGTAAAGACCTCATTATAGACCATACTTGGCACATAAATATGATACTTACGTTTAGGGCTAATTAATTTGCTCTCACAGGAGGAGTGATGGGTCACCTGTGGCCCTGCCTCTCTTGTTTGCATCGGACAAGTCCAATCCAGAAGCAAAGATACTTACTCTCGTAGCATTTTAAAATCTGCCGAGCCAGACACTCATTTTAGAAGCTGTTAGGTAGGTGTAATTTGGAGATTATGAACAGAAAGCCTATGTGTGAGGACGGATTGTAGACAGAATGTGCCCCTGGGTGTTACTGAAGCAAGATGCCTCACCATGCATTTTCTATCTTCATTTCTGACAAGTGCGTCTTCAAAGAGACCATTACCTAAAACTTCCAGTAAACATGGGGTAGAGTGGTAATTCTCAAGCTTCAACGTGGATCAGAATTACCTGGAAGGCTTAAAAAATTCCAGGCAGTTGGGGCCCAGCCCCAGAGTTTGTGATACAGTAGGTCTGGGATTGGGCCTGAAGATGTGCATTTCTAACACCATCCTGAGTGCTGCTGTTGCTGCTGCTGCTGCTGCTCTAGGGACCACACTTTGCAAACATCTTCTATAGAAAACCAATTAGTGAATGCAAACGAACTATTAAATCTAGCACCTGTATAAGGACCATGCCATTCCAGTGCAGTGGAAATTAGGGAATTCTCATTTGGGAACTGCTAGCCACACAAAAACATCAGGTTGACCGAAAACTACCAGAGTAGTACTGGGGGAAATTGTGTTCAGAAAATGTGGGTTCTAGGAATGGATATCCTCCACTGGGTAACTTTGTGACTTTAGGCAGGTTACTGAGCCCCTCTGTGCCTTGGCCTCCACATCTGTCACATGCAGATGACAGTAGTCTCTATAGCATGAAATTTGGGAGAGGTTTCCATGAGAGGATGGATGAAAAACTTTGAGCATAAGAGCTGGTAGGTAGGGAGGGTTGTATTATTACATGAAGATATTATAGTGTGCCACAGGAAAGTAATTATGTAAAAGTACATGTACATCTTAGTCTGTTCAAGCTGCTCTAACAAAATATCACAGACTAGGTAGCTTATAAACAAGAGATGTTTATTTCTTACAGTTCTAGAGGTTTGAAGTCTGAGATCAAGGTGGCAGCATGGTTGGGTGAGGGCTCTCTTCCATGTTGCAATTCTCATCGTATCCTTACCTGTTGGAAGGCTCTAGGGAGCTCTGTGGGATATTTATAAGGGCACTAATCCCATTCATGAGGGCTCCACCCTCATGACGTAATCATCTCCCAAAGGCTTCATTTTCTAACACTATCATAATGGTTGCACAGATCCCAACATGTGAATTTGTGGGGGCACATTCAGACAGTAGCAATATATATGGGAGAGATGGAAAGGCATCACTAGTCTTCTCATGTCTGGGTGTCAGGTTTGGGGTCACTTAGCCTGGGAGACTTGTCTTATGCAGAAAGCTGCCAGAGGTACAGTTGAGGTGAGCTCTTGGTCATATCATTACCACTCGTGTGCTTATTTAGAGTTTTATCTCAAATGTGGTGAGGAATGTTTCACGTGAGATTGTCGACCAGGTATATGGTGTGTTGATGAATGCGGTCGCTGCGGTGACGAGTGGCGACAGTGGTGGTGTATGAACAAGATGGACTGAGACAAATGGAGAGAGGCAAGAAGCAGAGGGAGAGAGAAATAATGATGGAGAAGAGAGACAACAGAGACAGGAAGGTGAGAGAGAGCTGGGGATTCAAGGCTATTATTGTATAACAATGCTTTTGACCTAAGGTGAATTCAGTCTTTCTAAGACTTCTGTTAATCCTAATCTGTATGCAACCATTTATACCCTAACCACTTTGGTGCTGATTGGGTGCTAGGTGCTGTCCTCTCATATTTTAACTAGTTCAGGAGGTTCTTATCACCCACCTCCTGGGGTGCTACAATAATATAATCGAAACGAGGGTGAACAAAGCATAGAACCTGTCCCCAAGGAGAATATGGACACGTGGAAGAGAAATTGAAGACTAAATAACATATCCTTAGGCAAAGGAGGAGCAAGAAGAATATTACCAAATACGGACTTTCTAGAACAGAATCCTGGTTAGAATCCTGCCTTCAGCCCTAACTAGCCATGAAGTCTCGGATGTGTTGCTTGTCTGTTGTAAACCTGCAGTGAACTCATACCTGTAATGGAGGTGGTTCTACTTTCAAGCGCTGTAGATTCATGTCAGTTACGTGCCATTTATTGCCTGGGATACACAGTAGGCCCTCGTTAATGAGAGTGCGGCCTGGTTGGTTTGTTGGGTGCTGTTCTTTTGCAGGTAGAGTACTGAGTTTTAGGTTAATGGTTTCATCCATGTGCACTGTGATGGTAGCAGCGTGTAGAACAGAAGACATTGCTTGAAGAAGAGGCAAGAAGTGGTGTGTGAGGTCACGCCAGTTTGAAGAAAGGTTGCTGTTTACCAAAAAGTGTGTGACCCTTGTCCTCTGGGTATATGAGGAAGCTGGCAAGGCAGTCACCGGTTTCTATCCAAACAATGATGGAGTGCAGGAAAAGGAAAAAGGGAATGATACAGTAACCACAGGTACTTATATGCACACTGTAAGGCGAGGTTGCCCTTCAAGAATTATTGCCTTGTTATCACTGCTGAAATGTTTCATGGTGTTCTAAGTTTTTGAATCCCTCAAATGTGTTGCCAGAAAGGTGATTGCTCACATCTGTGCAGCTCACACAGGACGGTTGTGGACACTTGGCTTTGGATCATGGCTACTTGGTAGTAATCAAACACTGGGAGGATTGAGGGAACAAGAAGAAAATGGGGAAGGAGAGACTCTTCTGGAAGCAGAAGAGATTAGTGAACATGCTCTCGTGAACCACACTTCCTTAAATCTTGGCTCTGCTACACATTTGCTCTGTGCCTCTGGCCGAGTTACTTGTTTCATGCCTCAGTTTCTTCATATGTAACGTATGGTTGAGTTAATATGTGTATAGCACTTAGAGCATCACCTGCTACATAATTAGCACTAGAGTGTTAATAATTATTTCTATTATTTCATGTAAGGAAGGATATTCCTAAATTTTGACAGATTTCCCAGGGCACTGAAGAAATGCAAAGTTGACTTCTTAGAGTAATGCTGTAAAATCGTATTATATGAATATTTAACTCATAAGAATTGTACTCTACATGCCTTTAGGATAACCAACTTGTATATAATCATGTATATGACTGTTCAGAGTTGCTGTTTTCTTCCTTTTAGTCTTCTGCATCTTTATCTCTAATTTGTAGTAATAATGAAATGCTATAAAATTAAGCTTTCACATGGGCTGCTATTTGTTTACTGTGCCCAATTACAATTTAAGAATTGTATACGCAAAGCTATATACTCTGTATTTTGTGGGTGATTTAAGGCATCGTCAAAAGTCATTAAGGACTGGAGAGCTTTATCTTCAGTGGATACCTCTCCACGATGGCTGGTTGTCTGGTGATCACTTATATGCTCCTTGTATTTTTTAATTGGCTGGTGTAGATGTTTCTTAGTTCTGTTGCACCTTAAGTTGTAGGATGAAGTAGAGGCATGTGTAGGACACCAGGGATAGACTAGGTGATGGGTATATAGGAAATGCTATTTTGCATGAATTGTTTTTCTTTTTAATTGTAACAAGAGTCTGTTATGTTAACAACTTACCTGTTCATTTTTCTTTGCTGTAATAATAGGGTTTTGCTTAGAAGGCTTATGTCCATTACTGAGCAATTAGAGCAAGATGAGTACATTTAAAAGCTTCATAGAGGAGAAGGAGGAGAAGGCACTGAGCATAAAATTAGACTCCTGACAACAGGTTTTCATTTAAATGATTTCTGGATTTTTTTTTTTTTTTTTTTGCTAGTACATAAATACCTTCTAGCTTTGTTCATCTCTCACACAGTGTTTGTCCTAAAGCATTGTGTGTACTTGGGGAATGAATAACAAGTTTGTTTCATTTTTTGAAAAATTGTGTGTATGTTTTGAGTATGCTGAGGGGCTACCATGGTTTAAAGTTTGTTTTTTTTTAAGATTTTTGTAATTATGTTCCATAGTGATTCAAAATGAAGCTGTCCCTTGACAGTTTTATGTGAGTGAAAGTCTGCTTCATCTTTGAGTGTTTTGTCAATTCCCACAATGACATAAGAATCCAAGCAGGAAATGTTGGTCTTTTTCTCTTTCCCAAATTGGAAGATTGATTCCTTCTGAAACATTTAATTCATATTTTTAAGATAAAAAGTAACATTTCATACACCATACATCATACATCAGAACTTACTTCTGAATCAGATAAAGATGACTTGGGGTCACTTGTATTTATTTAATCAAGATGAGTATTTTATGAAATAATTGATTTGAAAATTCAGAGGCAACGCAAGGTGTTGGAGATGACAATACACACATGGTGTCTTTCATTTTCTCAGCATTTCAGATTATTGCATTCAATTAGAGGATTTAGACCCTACCTTCAAAGTGCAAGCATTTTCTTCTGCAATTAAAGCAGTGATACTTGATATTTTCTTTTCCTGGTAATGTTAATAAAGATTTAGGACAAAGAAAGTTGTAACAGGTGGACACAGCATGTTGCCAGGTTTTAAATATGCCTTTAATGGTAGAAAATGCCGAGGAATATTGATTCCTGTTCTTTGTACGTATGTGTGTGTACCATGACTGATCAGTACGTGGTAAGGAAATGACAAAGCAAGAAGGGGACTAATCAGTTTTTAGGGGTTAACTACTGTGTGTTTGCTTTAACCTTCTGTAGCATGTTTGAAAGAAAAATGCTTTACTAAGTTCCTGCATGGGCACAGAGATACCAAACCCTGCAATGGTAGCTGGGTTCTCTCAAAGACAAGGGATAACTTAATACCACTTAATTCAACTTCATGCCATCATTTCTGTTGTGAATTCTGTCTTTAAGAATTGTGCAAGTCATTATTATTAAATAGGTAATAGTACCTATAGAATTTTTTTTAAAACTTTCTCTCAAATTTTGATATTTTTCCAGAAAATACCTTGTTTTGTAAAAATGGTCACATTCTGCTTTTTGGTAATTAACGTCTTTTTGACAGTGACAGCTTGATCGAACAATATTTAAATGCTGATGGTAGATTAAAAATAAAACTACCCTGTCAATTAGGGAGACTAGATGAATAACGATTGAACAAATAGAAAAAGAGCCCATGGTGAAAAATATTTTTACTAATAGATATACCTCTTCACCTTCTAATTGTAACAGTGCCTTTTTTAAGCTTAATGTGTGAATGGACAGAAGGAATCTTCCCTCTGCTCTCCCCCCACAGCAGCTCACGTCCATGCAAATTGTAAGTCCCTAAATAATCAAGTAAGTGATAGTGACCCTGCATAGCTTTAGGGTCTGATTTTTCAACCTTGGCCTTATTGACATTTTGGGCGGGATAATTCTTTGTTCTGAGGGGGCTCTTCCTGTGCATTTTAGGATGTTTAGCAGCATCTCTAATTTCTCCTCACTAGATGCCAGTAGCACCGTCAATGAAAAATGTTAGTAGACATTGCCAAATACCCCTAAGTGGTGAGAGAGTAGGAAAACTGGCCCTTGGTTGAGAACGACTGCTCTAGAGATTTGGGATAGAAATATCTAATTCAAGTTTCCAGTGATTTATGTTTTATTACCGACCACAACCATGACTGGCAAATCCTTCAGGCCTTTATAAAATGAGATTTCACCCGATGGTCATAGCCGAAATAAACGACGTCACTTTGGCCTCGTTGAGGTTCTAGGAATCCACTGGAAAGTCAGCATGAAAGAGACCCCTAGTTCCTACCTACTTTTCTATCAATATGCATTCTTATTACTTTGTTTTCAGTGCCAGTTCATTTTAGTAATGCAACTCAAGTGGTTTAGAATTGCAGCAGATAATGGAGAGTCTACCTGCTAAGTAGAGTTCATACCTTCCTAGCGAATGAAAATGCGAAAGGAGAAACGTCGCTCTTGATGCTTGTGTACTGCTAAGTTTGATTTGACAAGGTAATCATGACATCAGCAAGAGGTCTCTGGCAGGTAGAGGTGGTGTAGCAGGGAGCGGAGGCAGCGTCTGGGAAGATGGTTGCTAATGATAGCCAGAGGCCTGATTTCTCATTCTCTGCCTAATTCCACGTGCGTGTTATGCTTGGTGTGCTTGTCATTTAGAAACTTAGACTAGACTAGATGCTGCGTTTGCTCTGCTGTATACAGTTCTGTTTGGTTTATGAGAGGCCGGTTGGAATCAGAGTACCCCAAAATGATTCCTAAGTGAGGAGAAAAAACTCTGATGAGATTATTGAGTTCCATCAGGGAAGAATATGGATGCTAGGTTGGAGCTGTTAACAGTGGCACAGTTGTTCACTCAACAGAAAAAAGAAGAGGAATGACATTTAGAGGATAAAGTTTCACGTAGGTAAATAGGAATTTAAAAAATTGTATCAGTATTATCTGTATTACCGATTTGTAGAGTATTTTCTGACCTAATTAGTATGACTGCTCTGTGTTGGATTAGACCTAGATTGTAATTAGGGATGATATTAAAGACTTTAACTCTGGGTGCCTGGGGGAGAAAACTTCTTCCATGCTTATTTTTAAGTGCCCCATGGAGAGACATGGGTAATCTCTGAGGTCTGATAGTTTTATGTTTTCGATTTTTGGCAGTTTTCTATTACGCTAATGGAAGGTCTTTAGGAGTCTTATTTGGCATATGTGAGTACCACTCCCCAATTCTGTGTCCCAGAGGGACATCAGTCTCTGAGGCACTGCAGTTTTTGTCTTCTCCAGGAAGCCAGTTCAAAGTGACCAGTGTTGGCATGTGAGCCCAAATCCATTGACTGGTCTTGATGTAAACCCTGGTCAAGGTAACAAGTTAGGAAATGTTAACTCTAGACCAAAACAGTTCAGTAGAACTGTACTTGTGTTGTCCAGTATAGTAACAATGAAGCCACATGTACCTATTGAAAATTTGAAATACAGCTGATGTGACTAAAGAATGAAAATTTCAATTTAATTATGTAATTATATTTAAATGTAAACAGCCACTTGTAGCTACCAGGTATGATTTTGGACAGTACAGCACTAGGCTTTTGAGAAACATTTTCATAGACATGATCGCGGACCTGGAATTGTGGTTACTCTGAGCCTTTGGAACAGGCCATACAGAGCAATTATCACAGGCTCAAGCCCTTAGTCTCTCCACTTGGACAGAAAAAGAATAATGATTGTGTATGCCAGTAATCCTAGTAAGTTAAGACTGCAGAAGTCTGATTCAGAGAGGCCTAATGTTAAACACAGGCATCTCGGCTATTGGAAGGGAGAAGGGGAGTCCATGCAGACAGATACTTTTAAATCCACTCTCTTCCCTGTTCTTTGAAACTATATCTACACAGTGGAATAGCTCTATGTGAGTTTTTTGTTTTGTGTATAATAGTATTTTTTTCCCCTTATATTCCCGTTAAGCAATTTAGCACACCTCTGCTAAGTTAGGGAAGAATCTTGGGCCAAATCACAAGAACACAATATTTGGAAAGTGTGGAATTGTTTATGTATGACATCAAGCACCAAGGTGTTACCCATGAACTATTTAGTTACTTTATAAATCATGGCATTTCAAAGGATGAAGGTCCTTGGTCATGAAAATAAGTACCAGAAACCAGTATGTGGTTTTTTGTTACGTGGTTACCATCCTGCTGGCATGGTGGAACTGGGAAGTGACTGGAGTTTATAAATGCTTTTGAGATTATAAAACTTCCTGTCATGCTTGAACCAAGACATCGCTAGTCCACTCTTCTCTAGTGGACACCGTACGATGAATGAAATCACCTAAGAAACATCCCTCCCTCTCTGCCTTATCCGTTGAAAAGGCTCAGAGTAGCTGGAAACTGGTAGTGATAGTAGTTGATGATTGGTTTGTATTTCTAAAAAGTGCCTGAAAAGATGGAATATACTTATGGAAAATACTTATGCAGTCAGACAATTAAACTTTGACATATGTGAAAGCATGTAGATATTCACAGTAGCACTCCTCTAAAGCCTTTTAAAAATTAAAATTTATTTTTGCTTTATCTTCTTTTTCCAACAAGGTTGTACAACCTTGAGAAGTTACTCTGAGTCCCATTGTTGTCATTGTAAAAAAGAAAATAATGAGAGCACCTAACCCCTGAGAGTGCTTTGAGGCTTAAATGAGATAATAAATATATAAACTCAGCATAGTTCGTGGACCACATAAATTGCTGCATACATTGTAGCTATTGTTATTGATGTTGTTGCTGCTGTATATCTTAAAGATTATATGTTAAGTAAATGATAATATTGTAAATTCAAATATGCAAAGGCCTAGAGATGCCCCTGGTAAACAAATATTTAGGCAGGTGTTTTCTCCCCCCCACCCTCGAGATTCTCTTGCCATGCAAATCAATCTTCCTTAATTTTGCTTGTTCTGTAAATTAAGAGTTTTCTATACCAGGTGTTCTGAAAGCTAGGCACATTCTTACCTCTCAAAAATGGCCTTCTCAAACTTACCAGATGGTTTATTGTGACAATAAATGGGGGTATCTTGTAAGATATTCTCTGATTATACAAAATCATGTTCCAGTGACTTAAAAATACTTAGGGTGATTTTCTTTTTATTAATGACCTGCCATGAATGCTGGAATAAATGGCATGCCAAGCTTACTCGCTGAACCAGGATTACTCAGTTTTCTACTTCTGGAAAGTGAAAAGTATTTCTAGGCTTCCTTGGTGGTGCAGTGGTTAAGAATCCACCTGCCAATGCAGGGGACATGGGTTCGAGCCCTGGTCCGGGAAGAACCCACGTGCTGTGGAGCAACAAAGCCCCTGAACCACAACTACTGAGCCTGTGCTCTAGAGCCCACGAGCCACAACTACTGAACCCATGTGCTACAACTACTGAAGCCCGCACGCCTAGAGCCCATGCTCTGCGAGAAGCCAGCTCAATAAGAAGCCTGCATACTGCAATGAAGAGAAGCCTACGCTCGCTACAACTACAGAAAGCCCACGCGCAGCAACGAAGACACGTTGCAGCCAATAAATAAATAATTAAAAAATTTTAAAAGTATCTCTAACTTATTAAGTAGAAGTGTTAGTATTTTTAAAATATAGTTCCCTAAGAAAGATTACATGTTATGTATTTTCATATTTATATTTAATAAATGTCTCAAATTATCAACAGAGTATCTATAGTGCTTGGATTAACTATATAACTCTTTCAGTTATTCACTCACTTAAAGCACTATTTTGAGGGTTGTTTGATTAATTTGACCTATTTCATCTAGGAAGTTGGTTTCTGATTATGAGAATTATCTGGGAAAAAATTCTTCTCTTTTCGGGTGGAAGGATGTATTTAAATTTAGAATGAAATCTATTCCTTTGGCCTCAGGGTGCCTGTGCATTAATGCAGAAATTGATATTAGGATAAAATCTTGAACAATTAGGGATAAGTATCTAAAACTCAATTAACCTTTAGCAGTTCACCCCATAGCAGTAACATGCTCTCGTTTTCACTGCTGTGGGATTAAGTGGATTCTTTATCATTGTACAACCAAAGACAAAAGTCAAACCCTGCAAGAGCAGTTTCAGCCAGGGCACAGGAACAAATCTCCAGGGATCGGGAATGTGCACCACTTACCTGATTTGTAATGCTTTCAGGAGGTGAAAGTATTCTCCTTCCCGCTACTGCTTTATTTTCATGAATCCATGCTGAATCTCTCTTCAAGTTACTTTGTGATAATGGAAGGAACTTCCCAGCCTGGCCCTTGAGGCTCAGATTCATGTGATAATCACCATGGTCTCTGCTTTGCTTCCATAGCCAGTGTGTCTGAAGGTTAGGAATTGCTAACAATATTCAAAGACATTTTTCATTTTTTAGAAGACAAAAAGCAAAATGTCACACCCATCTTAAAATTACCTTAATAGTAAAATAATTTTATCATATTGGTTTGACATGTTAAATCTGCGTAGGTTGTTCTGTACTTTTGACAAATACTTCCATTGTTTAAATTATTGCTGAATGATAATAGCACTTTGGCAGAAATTTCTTGGTATTTCAACCTTCAAATGATTAAATATCTCTAGACTCATCCTGAAAAGAGACATGAAAGAGCCACATGTGCCCTGATGGTCTTGATTTGTAAGCTTGACCTGCTAGGCCTCCTAAAAAAAAAGGCACACACCAGATGAAGAAAATTTAGACACAAGTTATAATTTCGCGCTTTTCTATCACTGTTCATGGTGAGCTTATTTGGGTTGATACTACAGGTTTTTATAATAATGGTCCCCACATCACTTCGTTTCAAAACATTGATGCAGTGGTGCAATGCGTCATTTATATTTAAACCATTCACTAATTGTCTTAATCATTAATCAGTGAATTTATGTAACATATGCGTTATTCAATTTTTATGTGTTCCTCCAACCCCCATGTTCTCTCAGGTTGAATCTCAATTGAGGATTTCAGAAAGAGAGGGAAGGCTATGCACTAGCATTTTCTATTAGAAATTCTTAATGAAAGTACTTTGGATCTCTCTCTGCATGAATTTGAACTGTTCTTAATGGTTCCTCTCAGGATGAGCTATCTACTTCTCTTGGGTGCTGTTCTCCTTCCAGCCTTATTCTTAGTTGCCTGTGTACTTCTCTGATTTTGCATGCAAACTGTGTGTTCCACGTGAAAGATTCTGTAACTATAAAGGGCAGACGCGTGTATGGAGAGAGGCATATGTGGATGAATGATCAAACCAGTTAATTGAGAATGAACAAACCACATATATGTCCCAGTGAATTGTAGCCACCACTTTTCTCTGGAATTCATATCTTCATCTGTATCATCCATGCCTGTATGTTGCCATTCCCACTGGGGGCATTAAGGTGTCTGTACTGCCTACTGTATTATGGCAGTATATTTTTCTTTCATTTTCAAAGTTGACAAAGAATAACTATTGAGCATTTGCTTGTGGAGAAGTTAACATGTTTAAAAGGATTTGAGAAAATTAGCTACTATGCTCTGAAGATAAAATGTTCATTTAAACTAGGGAGGGACAGCTTCTTTGTGTCAACTTTCTCATACCATCCTGTGCTAAATTGTGAATTTGTTTTGCATTGAATTTTCTCTTTTGCAAAAGAGTGTCATCATTTTCACAGCCAGAACAGATTCTAGAGCAAAATAGAAGACTCTTTTCTGAAGGCAGCTGTGTTTGTATGTGTGTGTGTGTGTGCGTGCGCGCGCATGTGCACGTGTGTTTAAGGAGAATCTGTAGCAAACACATTTTTTCACAGATTTTGATAATATTTGGTAGTACTTTCTGGACTTTACCAGTATGTTCACACCTTGTAAACAGCTAGTGTTCCAGTTTTCTTACATCAATCTTTGGTATTCATGTGAGCAACAAATTACCATCTGATATTAAGTGATAAAATAATGAAAAGTTTTATTTAAATGTCAGTCAATAGCTCTTTGAGTAGGCACTATGTGTCAGGTGTGGACAGTCGGAGTGGGATCAAGACAGTCTTGATTGTTCAGTCGGGAAGATGATCATTAAGCAAAGCAAATAATTGTAAACACTATGGAGCTGCAAATGTGCCAAGTGCTACCAAGTAGGCATACAGAGTACTAACAAAATAAAAGAACGGAGGCTTTGTCTTGGCTGTGATTTTGTATGGTAGGTAACCTGTAGCTCCATGTGGCTGTTTAAATGTAATTTAGGTTTCTTTTATTTTGATTTCTTTTTTTAATTTTAAAGTTATATAATTTGATTACAGTTAAAATTGATTCCTCAGTCATACTACCATATTTCAAGTGTTAAGTGGTCACATATGGCTACCATATTGGTCAGCATGGCTCTAGAATACTTTCATCATCTCAGGGAGTTCTCTTGGACAGCATTGCAGCTATAGGTTCTGAGAGGATCTCTCTGCAGAACGGATGTTTAAAATTATCTGAGCAGGCAATGACCCAATGAAAATTTAGGATAGAGGGGAGAACAGGCCTGGCAGAGGAAAGCTCTAGCATATGGAAGTAACCTGAATTAAACTTGAGCTGTTATGTCCTTAGAATGGTATTACTACTATTGCACGCATGCCTGTTTTAAGAAGGTATAATAGTATTGGTATTTTCAGTATTACTGTAACCATATAAAATTATGTCTTATTGGGCTCTGCTTAAGGATGGTATTACATTCAACGAATAATAAATCTGGCATCCAAAATAATTCAAAAGCATTTAAAAATCTTCACTACAGTTATTTTTTGCAAAAACAAAAAGGAAGAATGCTTTCTTCTCTCCCTTTTTTCACTAGCATACACCACTGCTACTCTAAAAGTCTCTCTAATTTCTTCTTTCAGAATCCCAGATGTCTTATAAATCTTGTTGAACTCAGGTTTTTATCACATGCTTTAAACTTGTCCTGTTTCTCTCTCTCTTTTTTTCTTTCTAATATTCTGTTATCTGGCTATTGGACAACAAAGGAAACTGCAAGAGCTGATTCAGCGAGTAGCAGTCTCTCCTCCTTAATATAGACTTTTTAAAAAAAGACACTGCCACTGAACTATTATCACATCTCAACATTAAGAAAACATTCTAAATGCTTATGAGAAAATTGATTATGCTATTTGGTCTTGACTTCGGGCTTCACAGGTTTTAGAACCAAGCTGTTACTTTGATATGCATATTCTGTAGTGCCATGCTGGAATAAACGTCATTATTTTGCTTGAGACGCTGTCTTGTAGGCAGTTTAGTAAGTGGGTTTATTTTTTCATTTTCTTAGCACATTGGAGGTAAGAAAGCTAGGATGGAAGACCCCACTGGTCATATCTTTCAGTCTCCAAAGTCTGTTATTATAACTCACATAGTTTATTTTTTAATAAAAGATGTACCATCACTCAATTTGATACTTTTAGTCCATCTTATGTGGAGTAACATTGAGTAAAACCTTACAGAATTGGATTAGCAGGTGAGGAAGTTAACTTTGAATAAATAGAAGCCCAAGATTTACTACTTCCAGTTGCAAAAAGTAACTAAATCTAGACTGTGTTGCCTAGCACACATTCTTAACCATCTTTAAAAATGATTGGGTGAGAATTGTTTATAATTAAACTATGAGTTGTTATTTTACTAAGTTCCTAAACGGATTTGAGATTGATTAGATATTGTCAGCTTTATTCCTCTGGCAGGGTCAATTTTTATCTGTTTTAGACTTGAAAAGGTAATCAGAATTCGTGAGCATATTCCAGTATCATACAAATTTCAAGAGGAACCCAAACCATTAATTTTTCAAAAACTGCATGTAATAATCCCAATAAGGAGATTCACCAGGTACAATACTATAGAGTCTACCTGCTGTGTGGCTCCCATCCTTTTACTTTTCTCTGCTCCTGAATCACTAAGATCACTTACCTAGACAATAACCCTCTAATTAGTCCTTTGGCTTGCAACCCTACTTACACCTGTGACCTATTCTCACATGGCTGCCAGAGCTGTGTGCACCAGAAGTTTGAAACAGAGATTTAGGAATGGCAGTTTGGTTGGAGGGTGGAAGCTGAGGGAGTTCCACTGAAGTTGTACTCTTTCCTTAGATTGCTTATTCTTTGTGCTGTTTTTCTCCGGTAATTAATGGACATTATGGGGATAACCACTGGCTTCCCCTCTATCACCAAGAAGTGTTGAGTCTCTTCACTGAGCCAGAGGAATCTGTGACCATGGTTATAGTCATCTGCTGCTTTAAAAACCTTTGATGACTTGCCATTGCTTGTAGCATAAAGTCCTAAATTATTAAGATGGCCTCTGAGCTCCTATGATGGTGGCCCTGCTTATTTTCTGACTAGTCTGACACCATTCTGCCTTGCTGTCTGTACTGCAACCACACTGGCCTTCTCTATTCTCAGACATGGCAAGCTTCTTCCTATTTGATGCTGTTCTGTCTGTCTGGAAGTTCACCAAGACCCCCTCATTCTTTAGGTCTTCGCTTAAATGCTGCTTTCTGAGGTCATCCTTCTCTGATCCCACCTCACCCACTTTCCCCACCCTCAGACTAGGCTAGATCAGCTCAATCATTGCCCGCATGGCAATGATCACAACTGTAATTATATCACTATAAATTAATTATAAAATTAATACCTAACTTCTCTGCCAGCCTAAAAGCTCCTGAAGGCAAGAGCAGGGTCTACGCAGAGTGTGTTGTATCCCCAGCACCCAAACTTGTGTCTCACACTTAAAGACCTGTACTAAATGTTTGTTGAATATTTCTATTTAATACAAATTTAATACAATTTTGGAGACACTCTGAAATTTTGGTTGGGTAGATTTTAGAACAGAAACAGGTTCTTCTCTGTTTGATTGTGAAACCCAACACCAGCATTTTAATTCTTCACTGTTGGCTTAAATCTTCATAACCAGCCCGAGTCATTTGATTTCCTCTCTAAATGTACTGAGCTCAATATCAAAAGAAACTTTAATTTCAGAGGAAGTGCACTGATCATATCAACCACCAAACATATTTTTTTAAAAGTCTGTGGGGGAAGTAGGAACCAAGATAAGGAAGAAATGAAAGACATCCTAAAGCATACTGAGAACTGCAGATAAAAGAAGCAGCTTGTTAGAAAGAGGTTAATGCATATTGAAGTAGATGTCACTAATTTCATATAAACTTGCCATCAGGAAGTGAAGAGCTTTGGGTTGTTTGTTCATTGAATTTGTATTCCTGACTTTCTTTGGCCTTGGACCAGTAATTTATAATCCAAGTGTGGAGGTGGAAGAGGGAAAGGAGACCAAGAAGAGAAGAGAGAAATAAAATGAGGTAGAGACAAGCAAACAGACTGGTGACATTAAATCCATAATTTAGTATAATATTCTAAGTAGATAAATTACAGATAAGCCACGGTCATAGATTAACCCTCCACTTATGTTCTGCAGAGTGTTGATGGGTATTTCAGAGGGAAGGAAAAATGTGGTGTAGGTCGGGTTGACATTGCTCAGGTAAGTTTGGAAGGTTGGTTTAAGTGGAGCTTCACAAGTCTCTTTGTTTTCTGGGTTTTCAGAGAATGAGGTGGAATATTCAGCATTTCCCAGTCTTGCTGGGTTTGCTAACAGCATTTCTAGTTCCCAAGCACTGACATGTCTACTAACACTTGTGTTCAGACACTATTTGCATAAAGCGAGAGGAAACATTTAAGCCATTCCAGAGATAACTCCACAAGACAGTGACTTACGTACTGAAGATGACTCTTCTTGGCACCTCTTTTATAAGCTCCAGGCCTTACAGCATAGAAATATAGGAGTTGTCATTAGCAGGTCCTTGCCAAATTTTACATAATTATGAGGCTTGTACTGCGAAAAGTAACTAGAGTTTTAATGGGATTGGTGCAGGAACCTAACATGAAATAACCTATTACGGAAACAGTTTGAGTTAAAAGAAACAACTGAAACCCTAAATCAAGATTAAGTCCTCAAATAAGGAGTCGTTGTCCTCCCTCCTCTCTTACTCCTCTGACCCTACTCCTGCCTTTGCAATTGGCCAGCAAATAATTTGTGCATGTTCATCTATCTGGGTGTATTTTTTAAAACGAAATAGTGTTGAATTTTTTTATATTTTCTAAATTAAATCGTAGAAAAGAATGATAACTTTAATATTAGAAATTATTATTGCTTTTCATTCCAATAATATTGAAAAATAAAAGGAAGGGCCCTGAAGCAATTGCTACATCGTCTCATTTAAAAACTGCCACTGACAAGGACACAGTCTGTGTACCTCTAGTGACGTTAGACTCCTTTGATTTAATCCTCTTCATTTCCTTTGCAAAGGTTTACTATGCTAAAAAATGCATTTTTAATAGAGATTTTATTATAAAGCACGACCCCTGTTTCTCTCACAAACGATTCTAATAACACTGTGATTCAAATCGTGGAATGCTAAAGCTAGAAGCAGCATTAGAAACAGTCTGGTCTTACTCTCTGAACAGGAAGCTGGTGTCAGAGTCAAGGTAGGACTTGAGTCTTCTTGCTGGAGTTTCACTGTTCTTTTCCTTCCTCTCCACCTCTAGGTTACCTCTTTTATGTAAAGAGGCGATAACACCCACCTCACAGAGGTATCCTGAGACTGATGTGACAGTGCATGTGAGGCCCTTCAACACGCTGCTTCACACATAGTAAATGCTCGTTAGCTAGTAACTAAAATTCGTATCGTTAGTATCATCAACCATTCAGATATTCATTGAGCGTCTCCTGTGGGCTTTGGGAAGGCATCTGCCCTGATGGTGTGGAGCCACTCCAAGCTCTCTATGTAGCTCCTAGTACTGGATCTGCCACGAGCAGGGTACAATAAGGTAGTTCCCTAGAACAGTTTTCTAGTTTTCTAATTTTCCTCAGCATTCTCTTTTATAAAATGGGTATGAGATTTAGAGAGAATTTTGAGATAAAAAATGGAAGGTGAAATATGAAGTCCAGATTTACTAAAGATACTCATTTTGGGCAGATCCATGCTCTTAGGTTGCCAGTTCAAATATTTTAAAATAATTGCTGAAAAAATAAAATTACTTGCCACGTGATCATCACAAGGTGGGGGGAGGGGAGAGGAAGCTAACACCTCTCATCTCTAGATTGTTTCAGGTTTTTTTTTAATGTATAACTACACGTATACTACATATCCATCTATGCATATATTTTATATGTACACACACACACACATACACTGTATATACGTGAGCTAAAAATTACATAAATTTGAAAACTAGTCTAATCATATTTTAAATAAGGAGAGAAAATATAGGCTATAGACAGTGGCTGGTCATGACAATAACTAGATGCTTTTCTGAATTTTAAAGTGCCAGTTGTCATACTGATGTTGATTTCAACAGCTTCAGTCACAGCCCCTGGGCAACACCCAACACTGCAGAATTGCCCTTGAGAGCAGTTTCAGTGTTCCCTCCGTGCTTTAATGGAAGTGGATATTTTTCTGTAACTCATCTATCTGTCACCCAACATTTATTGGACGTACCCTGTGGGTGAAGCATTGTGCTAGATCATGGGTAAGGAAAGATACATTTGTTACACTTCCTTTCCACAAGGCATTTACCATCTAGTAGGGGACCAACAGATCATTTTAAATGTAGTGTAGCAGAAGAAATAGATCAAGACAAAACAGAGGCTAGAAGAGCCAGGCTATTCTACTGGTTCTCTTACTATTCAGGAGCTTAGAAGAAGAAACGTTTGATCTGGGTATGAGTAGGAATTTAATCTCAGGCAGATAGCCCAACTGTTGCAAAAGGTTGAGCTCCTGAAATTATATGATGCATTGAAGCAACTTCTTAATGGTTTGCTGTGGCTAGAGTGTAATTATCAGTGAGGAGACATGGGACTTAAGGCAGGAGAGGTGGGAAGAAGCAAAAGCAATGTGAACTTTATGCTGGAGGTGTTTGGGAGTATTTGAAAGCATTTTAAAGGAGGAAAAAATCTGGTCAAATTGATGTTTTAAAAAGAGCAGTTGGGAGCTGAGGTATGGATAGATGGGAGGGAAGAGACCGTTTGAAGGCTGTGGAAACAGAAGTGAGTGACGAGCAAAAGTTGTTACTAGAGCAGGGATGGAAATGAAGGGACAAACTTGAGATATAACAAAAGCCAGGAACTACTGGGGTGTAGTGATGGATTGGGTACGTGAAAGGGTGAATGAGAGGAGAGAGAGAATTTAAATTCCAGGTAACTAGGTGCATAGTGCAGCCAGAATGGAAGTTCAGGAGAAGGTACATATTTTTGTAGGAAGAGAAGGAATTATGTTTTGGAGATGTTGAATTCAAGATGGATATCTAGTTGTATATTTAAACTTAGGGGGAGGTTTGACCTTGGAATATTGATTCGGGCATCTTCAATGAAGTGATGCTAATGAAAGCCCTAGGAGGAATTTCTTTCTGGGAGGGGCTCTGTAGTTTGAATAGAAAAACACTCCCAACAAAATTAATTAGTACCTGAAAGAAGATGGAGAGGAAATCTATTTTTATGTCAGCTTTTAGACCTGATTTTTCGCTTGACCTCAAGTTCTAACTGAATTGGGCCTCAGAAAACATGAAGTCATTTTGAATCTTGGCCAAATATGTTGTTAATTCAAGCATATATCTATAAACTTAATGCTTACGACATAAGTTTTTCTAATGGCTCTTCCTCTAACATATTATGAAAAAATGACACGATGTATAAAGAATGAAGGTTCCAAAGCTCTCTGACATAAACAGTGAATCATTTACTTCTATAGCAGACACTTTTCTTTATTAGGCTAATACAGATATGTTACAAACACCTTTTTTATGTAGTGTAGAAATTATTGCCAACATGGTTAATCCTGATTGTCTTTCTCTGTGACTTAAAGACATCGCATGAAATACTCTTGAGCCTGCCTTTATATTGGTTACCTTGATTAGGATTTCACTTGAGCATTATTCTCCCAAAGGTCATCAATTGAAATAAACACATGTAGTTGATCTACCGCCTACAAATTTAATGTTAAGGTTGAATATCAACCATGATAGAATAACTGGCACAGTTTACCCTACTACGGTAAACAACTATAAAACTGGACAAAATGTACAGGACAGCTGATTTTAGGCATTGGAACACAGCCAGTATGATCCTTGAAAGGAAAGGAAGAGGCAAGATTTCCTGATACTTTGAGGGGAGGCCACAGTGGAGAACCATGGTGTTCATTTGAGTTTGAAGTTCAGAGCTGCCGAAGTGGCTAAAATTTGACAGGGCACTGGAGAGAAGAATCGGTGCAGAATAGGACACAGAAGCGGACGCATGGTGGTTACCTGTGTGTTATTTGCCAAGGGCTGTGCTGTGCATGCACAGAGCGGGACACTATAGGACCTAGCAAAGGATGACTTCTGCAGGGCTGAATGCTCAGCAGAGATTCCAAAGGTCATACAGTGCTGAGAGATGTTAGAGTCCTGGCCAGAGTGGAAAGTTCTGGCTGAACAGCTCAGAAACTGAGTTGAGAATATAGAAAAGCCACACTTTAGGAGTAAGAATCACAATCTAGAATGAGGACCATGTTCTTCAAACTAAGAATAAAGCCAAATAGATCCACTCTAACAGAGTATTAAAAAAAAAGCCTTACAGGATCAAGAAGATCTGCCCAAATTTTACTACCCAAATAATACTTAATAATTCTAAGGGAAGAAAAGATAGTCCAGATACCTTGTTGTGTACCATGTGTAATTATGACATGTGTGAAGAAGTAGGAAGAGATGATATCCAATCAAGAAAACAGGCGGTCACTGAAAGCAGATGCCAAGATGACCAAGATATTGAAGTAATAGCTATTATGACAATGTTGAAGAACAGAAAGGAAAAGTTTGATGTAGTGCATGAACAAATGAGGAATTTTGGCTGAGAAATGGTAACTGTAAAAAGAAATAAATGGAAATGCTAGCATTGAAAAGTGCAGTGGCTGAAATGAAAAATGTAATAGATGGGATTAACAACCAGTTAGACTCTGAATGATAAGAGGTTAGTGCACTTAAAGTCATATAAATAGAAATTACCCAAACTAAAGAACAGTGATTAAAAAAAAGAGTGAAAAATTATTTTGAAGTGGATCGTAGACTTAAATGTAAAAGCTAAAACTGTAAAGCTTCTAGAACAAAATGTAGAAAAATATCTTAGAGACCTTGGGCTAGACAGATTTTTTAGAGAATAAACAAAAAGCACTAACTACAGAAGAAAACAAATAATCAATTGGACTTCATTAAAATTAAAAGCTTTTGCTTATCTAAAGACTCAGTTAATAAAAATGAAAAGGTAAGCTACTGTCTGGAAGAAAATACTTATGCATATGTCTAATAAAGGGCATGTATCTAGTATATATATTTTTAAAAAAGCAACAAACTGCTACACTTGAATAACAAAAAAAACTCAATTTATGTAAAGGGCAAAAGATTTCAACAGACATTATCCAAATGTATGAAGATAAATATGTGTTTTTTATATATGACCAGTGATTCCATTAAAGGGTATTCAATATCATTAGTTATCGTGACTATGGAAAAAAAAAAAGAATAAGATCTCTTTATTCCCACTTGAATAGCCACAATTAAAGTCTGTGGTGAGTGATGACCATGAGTAACAGAAATTCTTAAACATTGCTGGTCAAAAGGTAAATGATACAACCCCTTAGGAAAATAGTTCCGTTTCTCATAAAGTTAAACATACTTTATTATCGAGCAATGCTCCTCTCTGTGTCTTTCCCCAATAAAAATGAAAACATATACGCACAAAAAATTTTTCTATACAAATGTTCATAGTAACTTTATTCATTAAGGCCTTATATTGGAAATAATTCATGTCCTTCAAGAGAATAAATAATTGGATGCTCATTTGTATAGTGCAGTACTGTTCAGCCATGAAAATTATAATTCCTGATAAACACAAAAGATGGATGAAACTTGAACAGCTGAAAGGAGACAAAGGAGTACATATTGTATGATTACATTTATATTCAAAAACAGGTAAAACTTATCTGTGAGGATTAAAATCATATCAGCAGTTGCTTATAGAGGTGATGGGTCTTGACTGGAGGGGCCACTGGCAGCTTCTTAGGGTGATGGAAATGTTCTCTAACTTGATTATGGTCTCAGTTTCATGTGTATATACGTTTGTCAAAACTTATGCATTATAAAATCTGTCTCATCACATGTAACTTTTATCTCAATTATAAAAATATAGGATTTTTTAAAAACAATAAGCAGCGAAAGATTTCAAACTGCTAATGATGATTTTGCATAATAAATCAAGATAAATTTGTTCATACTGTATCCAGTGTTTCATATTCATCAAATTTGGCTGAGAATATAATCTAGAAGCGTTTCTTGTTTTATGATTTGGTTTGTATTTTTCCTACCTTTCATGGTTTTTTAGGATAAAATTTTGCTTAGAATTTCCATTGTTTTTAGAAAGGAGCAGAATTAGCAAATGTCCCACCAATAAAAACTATTTACTCCCTAGGCAATTCACTGAAATGGTATATTCTTTATTTTATTTTATTTTATTTTCAGAAGAATACTCTGGAGGGACATTGAGGAACGTTAGCTATTTTATCCCAGGGAATTGGCTACTGGTTGAGAAACAGGCCCCGGATAATTGAAGCCATTTGTCTGAGAGCTGAATGTCCAGGCAGGAATAGGACCTGACTTAATTGAAAAGAATTGATGCTACAACATTAAGAACACTGATCCTCTGAGAATGAAAACAAAAGGGCCAGGCCACAGTCTGCTAGCATTTAGCATTGTTAGGGGAAGGTTGTGTTCATTTTACAGAATAGTTCTCTGGTGATGAGGATCAGTGATGATGGACTGACAAAAAAAAATCTCTCATTTTCTTGTCCCTCGCTCTCCTCAGAGGGCAGACACAATGGGACAAAGAAGAATCACAAGCTGACCCTATCATGTGGATATTTTCAGTTGCTATACATGTCACCTTAGCCTACCTGGGTAGTCAGTGTGATATAAGAGCAAGACCTTGAGATTGGGCATCAGAGACTTAACTGCTTGTTTAGTCTTGCTTACTTAACCTTGGGCAAGTCTCTTAGCCTTTCTGATCTTGTCTGGAAGGGTTGCTGAAGGATGAAATTAAATATCATATGAAAGTGCTTATTAGCATATGGTATGTTAACTAATGTTAGCCCCTTCTTCCTTTTACAAAAGCTCAGCTCTATACAAAAAAGGGGTTTATAGGGTTTCTTGAGGACTCATTTTCTGAAATGGAAATGAATAATGGAAAGCAATAGCCATTCATTGGCAAGTAAATGGTTGCCATATTGTATATGTTTTATTTAGAACACCAGTGTTTTGGTCATTAAATGGAGGCAAAATGATTTGTAAATACTAAGTACCCTGCAAAGAGGCATTAGCATCTATGAATTTTGATGCTGCTTGGACTACGTTGTTAATCAGGTGTCTTTTATTGATATGTATTTTCATGAGAGGAGGAAAGGAGTTCCACAGTTATAGCAACTGAGAGCTAACTGCAGTTCTGAACATCCAGAGTCAGATTGTTCTGGGCAGTGATGTCATGGTAGATATTAAGAGCTAAGAAAGATGCTAAATCTTTGGAAATGTACATGTAACTGTTAGCCATTTTGCTCTATAAGAGAAGACCTCTTAAGTTCTAAGAACAGAAGGGTCTGTGACAGTAATGCAGGAACTATCTAGATGAGAAATGAATTGTGTGAGGGAAGAAAATATTATTACTTAACAAAAAAGTGAGTTGTTTTAATGAGTCTAAGCTATTTAGGTGAGTTTGAATCAGTTATTATTTTAATGTATTAATATATATATGTGTGTGTATGTATATATGATTTTAAGATTTATCTTAGAATTTAAAACTCAGTAACTACTAAAAAAAATCCTTCATTTTCAACAATTTATCATAAATCTTTTCAGTAAATCAGGTTATTAAAGAAAATCTGTAACCTGCAAGCTTAGATTCAAAGCATATCTAATTTTTTTTCTAATCAATAAATGTCTTTATTGCTGTTGGAAGTGAGATGGCATTGAAGAGGAGGAGGTTGAAGGCAAAGAATTCTCCACTAGGAGATTCACCTTATCCTAGGTCATTGCCAGTGGATGAGGATATAATTCCAAATATTGGATTCACTGCTTAGGGATCTGGCTACCTCTGATGAAGTGAGTGGAAGTAGAAATATCTCAATACTTTGATTAGTTCTTCCTTGTAAACAAAATGGAAGATGAAAACAAACAGTAATTAATTGACTATAGTACAGAATCAATAAGCCATACTCTATGAATATTAAAAATGAGAACACATTTCACTAAATGAAATATGACTACAAAATCTAACCCATTGCATTCAAATTTTCTGATATGATTGAACAGACTTCATCAAAACAGTATTGTCTCCACAATCAACAAAGCATATCTTCTTATTTTCCTCCCCTATGTGTGTGTGTTTTTTTTTCTTTTTTAATAAAGAACTCTTAAAAGTGTGTTGAATTTTGGATTCCCGGGAAGATCTCAGGTTCAGAGCTCTCAGTATTCGGTGCTTCCATGTTGCTAAATGGAGTGCCAGTAACAGTTGATTGGATGGGTAAAACTGTATGAAGAGTAGATGTAACAGCAATATATTCACTCAGGCATTCAATGCTCATTTGTTTGGATACCGGGTGTAATGGTAGATGTTGAGACCTAGCCATTCCCCACACGCACACAATATAATGTAGTGTCAAAATTGCAGACGTAGAGTGTGACAGAAGGAGCCCCTCATTCTGCCCACAGTGGGATCAAAGGAGGTTTGGTTAAAAGAACTGCCTGAAGAAGTCATGAAGTCAGAAACAGTGGGAAAGCCTTTAACTTAAAACCAGCATGGAATGTACAGGTACAGAGCTGTAGAAAAGCACAGAATGTTTGGAGAACAGCAGTGGTTTGGTGCTCCTAGACCAAAAACACTATCAGTTGGGTTCTCAACAGGAAACAGAAGGCACATTCAAATCAAGATGGGTTGAAGAGTTTATTTACAAGGGGACTATTCACAAACTTGTGGACTGGGTGTAGGGGAGCCACAGAAAATGTATAAACTGGGATCAGTAATAGTTATTACTCCTTGACCTGAAGGGACGAGAGGAGGGAGCTGGTATTGGAACCACAAAGGATCGAGATGTGGGGAGGAGCCTGCCTTGAGAGGACCTTGACCTTGCGTTGAGGAAGCCAGATAGAGGTGATGTCCCCGGGGGAGAAACTAGAGGAATAAATATCTTAACTAACTCTCTTCCCTTCTTCCCATCTCCTGCCTGGCCTCTCTCCAGGGAAATAGTGAGGCTTTTTTCATGGGCACGTGGAATCTGGGATTCCCACCTGTTTCCTTTACATCAGCTTCCCTGAAGACTTGCACCTGTCACCCACCTTACTTCTCTATCTTGTACATTTGGACAAAACAGTATGTGTTCGTTCTGATTCCCAGAGTTACCCACCGTGAGTAAGCTGCAGGAGTTTCTGAGAGGCCAGGGGTGCCTCCTGAGGCTTTGTTATTTATGTGTGGTTATCTTCATTATTGTTTAGCTTCTTATTTATCTAAAAAGCATGTTTTATTGCCTTTGTTTTGTTTCTGTTTTTGTTCCATATTTCGCTGGTTTTTGTGAAAGCCTCACTAGGCTTTTTGTATATCTTACCCTCATCACAACCTTTGGGGAAGGCAGTATGATATACATTTTAGTGATGAAGAAACAGAGTCACAGAAGAGTTCCTAAAACTGGATGTACCGTTGACTAGATAAGGTGTCATTCACCTATGCGATGATACTCATATTTGCCATAACATATGCATGTCATTTACTGCTCTCTCCTGTGATTAATCTAACGGTTAAATGCCAGACACTGTGCGGGTAGTGGGAGAACAGAGACAAGGAAGGCCCCCTTCTTATCTGTGATGAGTACACAGCTCACACCTGGTAGTATCATTAAGACTAGAAACAAACAAACAACATTTGTAGTAAGGGAGACTAACTTGATCAGAAAATGAGACAAAAATATTTTTTGCCCCTCCCGCCCCAAAATTCAAACAGAAAAGCTGTCATATTTGACATGTGTTGCGCTTCTAAGAAATAAATCACAGTCTCAACCACAGATTCAGGGCAGCTGTGTCAGGAGATTTGTGCGCAAATTGATTGAGATGCTGTGTGATGCTGCAGATCTTGAACTGACCTGTGTCACTTGCTTTAAAAATGGAGGGAGGATATTTTTTTTAAAATGAGGTCTGTAATGAAATAGGCCTCTGGATTTCACTCTCCCATGAGTGGATCCATGTGAGGTTAGGTATGAGGTGACATTTAAGCTTACTTCCCTCAAAACGACTTATCCTCCTGCCACTCTTTAGTGTTTATGGGGGTCAGGAGGGGTTGTGATAAGAATATTTATTTCAAAAGTAATAAGTTCGGTGTTCACTGTCATTGAGGATTAAAACTCCCTTCCTCAACCCTTTCTTTCTTTCTTTGGCCAGTGGAGTGCTAATAGCTATAGTATTGTGTTGCTTTTCTCATGTCTTATTTGTTTGATCCTCAAATCTCTACCTCCTTTATTTTGATAACTGACCCAATAATTGCCCAAAGGAATTCTTAGTCATTGCCATTGCCTCTTCTGTGAAGAACCTGTCCTTTGTCTTACCTGGTTCCTCCTGGAAAATCTCTTTGCGTCCTAAATAAATTACTAAATAATTACTCAGTTACACACTTCCTGCAGCAGTGACTCCATTTAACCACCTCAGTGTGTGTGGGGGGGGTATCTTTTATATACAAAATACAGATGGTTGGGTTTTTTGTTGGTTTTTTAGTTTTGTATCCTGGAAGAAGAAAAGGGTATCCTCCACTTCTTTGCCTGACAAATATCTCTTAAGACACTGCTCAGGTATAGCATCATCTCTGTGAAATGTTATCCTATTGATCCTCTAAAATTAGTGTTCACATTTCTATCTCTTGTTTGTAGCCTTGTATTATGCTCAATCTGTTGACTTCTTTCTTCCCCCTGGACACTCAAGGCCGTGATTTATTCCTTTTTTGCGTCTGTGGTACAAAGCATAGTACTTGATATTTGAATGGTGTCTAGTAACTGTTTACTAGATGAGTGAATAACTGAGTGGCAGGAAACCATCGTAAGAGACACATCACAGCAGTGTTCTAAAAAGAGAACCCAAGCAGTAGGATGTAGGATGAATTGGTGGGAGGGTAATGAGGAGTGTCAGTTAGAAGGCCTTTGCAAAAGTTCAGATTTAGATTTGGGTTGTGGCTGACAAAATGGAGATGGAGAGATGGAAATGAGTAGTTTGGGGGGATATAATTTGACTGGGCACTCATTTTGGAGGTGAGAGGTGAAGCAATGATCAGTCAGACATTCCAGGCTTGAGTCGGGGGAGGGGAGAAGGGCAATTGAGAAGGGAAACTTACAAGAAAAGATTGTGAATTTGGTTTTGGCCATGTTGATTTTGAAGTAAAGAACTGCCATTTGTCCTGATGAGGGGAAGAGAAAAAAATTAGTTGGAACACCTATTACCTATTGCTGTTAATTATCCTATACCTGTTTCATATGATAGGTATTGCTGCCCTCATTTTGTGGGTGCTCCAAGTGAATCTCAGATTATATAGCTTTCCAAAGGTCAGAAAGAGAATTACAACCCAGGGCTGCCAGGCTCAAAACACATGGGTTTCTCTATACCATCACGGCATCCTTCTAAGCCCAGTGGGTCACTCCCCCATTCAGGCTAAGTATCTAAGCGCAGTTCATGATTGTCCCCAGTGTCCTCTCTCACATTATCCCTCTCTTAGCATCCTTTCCCTTTTCCCCTCAACCTCACTAAAGTGCACTTGTCTCTTGTGGGCTCAGCAACTTTGTACCTTCTCAAAAAGACCTTCCACAATTGCGTCTTGCCCCACCCCTGCTTAGCCCTTAGACTCTCCACTATTCACCATTTTGATTTATTTAAAATTTTAGAGGGTGTTCATGCATATTTAGCCCACAAAGTCTAATATATACCCTAAAAACCTAATATTCAAATAAAATTGAAGTAACAGATGCTAAGAGTAGAAAGCTTAAAAATCTGCACATTTGTGTTCTTTGTCCAAAGCAAGGATCTGCTACTTCCTCAGAGCAGAAGAGCCTTGAATGTTCTAGTGTTTGCATGATTGCTGTTCATCCCGCTCTCTGCTAATTGGTTTAAAAGGTCTCTGTTGCACCCTGCATTTTCCATTCCTGTTGGTTTTATTGGCCTCTAATGGAACACCAGCCCCTAACCTGATGTGTACAATTCCCTTTCCTTGGGATCTTTGCCTAAGATGCTCCTGCACTTTTGGGGAAGGTCACAACTGGCTCCGTGAAACTGAACTTGTCTGGAGGGCTCTGAAATTTCATAGTCTCTCAAGAAGAAGAAAAGGCCCATGTCTAAAAACCAGAACCTCCTGCTCCTGCCTCCTTGGTTAAAGACAAGTGGTGCTTATGGGTTGTTATGGTGATGGGTGCAGGCTGTCACAGAATTAGGAAAAGATGCCTTAATATTTAGAACAGTTATGTATTGGGGGAATCTACTTTTCTCAGTTTTGTCATCCATGTATGATGAAGTCAAGTCAGTCTACTCAGCTCTGTGAAGTGGTAAAGTCTCTGCTGCATGACCACGACTCATGGGGCAGACTTCTTGGTACTGTGGTATAATCTGTCTTATTTAGCCTGCACTTATGTAATACCTGATATGTCCCCAGGGCTGGGTAAGCACTGATGGGATTCTACCCCTGACTTAATGACCTCTTTTGTTTTATGTTCTGTAACTTGGACAGATAGACTATCAACCTCTTAAAATACAGTGACACTTGCAACTACATTCACTTCTGTAAAAACCATTACAGGGGAAGAAAAAAAAAAAAGACAGCAAGACAAAGCAAAACCCTGCCATATATTGGGCATTTACAATACACAGTATTTAATTTAAATCTTTCATCAGTTCTATGAGTTACTATTATTGTTCCATTTTATAGATGAGGACACTCAGACACAAAGGAAATGACGATTTTCCCTGAGGACCTACCACTAGTGAGGACCTAAACCAAATTACAACCCACTTAATCTGGCTCAAGAGCCTATGCACTTGAATGCTATGCCATACATGCATGGGGCCGGCAGGGTAGTGGATGAGCATCAGGTAGTGTAGACCTGCCATGCTGTGTTTGTATTATTACCTGCTCCCATGTTACTTACCAGTGTTTATTGGCCTTTTTAAACTAGGCAGTCTTCTTAAAATAGAGCTGATTTTGTTTATGATCTTAATATGTTTTTCCTAAAACTCACACTATTTACTCAATTATTCTAATTTAATGTGATTTACTTCTTATGAATATAGGGAACACCTGGAATCTTTGTACCAACTGAACAGAAGGAGCAAGATGGCTTTCCTTTCTTTTCTGCTTTTCTCTTCTTCACCCCTCTTTATTCTGATTATGGTCCATCCTTGCCTCAATGACAAGGCAGCAGAACCTCGCCATGCCTAGTTAAGGAATGGAAATTTCTTGGCAAAAAAGCTCTCCAGTGTTAAGATCTCATAATAGTGGAAACATTGGCAAGGAAGCCCACGTGTTAGATTATTTTCATAAATAAATAAAGTAAGCAAGTTCTATCTTTAGAACATTTTAATTTGATTTAAGTCACAAACATTTATTAAGTAGCTATTATGTCCAGGATACTGTTAGATACAGAGGATACTGGGGTACCTGTGAACGTGCCAATTGCTAAACTCCACCTCCAGTTTTCATTCAGGAGGTCTGGGTTGGGGGCCTATTATTTGTATTTTTCACAAGTGGCTAGGTGTCTCTGCTGCTGCTGTTGCTGGACCATACTTTGAGACTCAGTCATCGAGTGGGAGAAGGTTAGTTCTCATATCCGAGTCGCTGCGACCTAGAGGCACAGAATGCTCAAACCACACTGAAAAGAAGAGATAATCTTACAAACTGTGATAGCCGTGATTCACTTTTGTGAAAATCACCAACAGACCATAGTTCAAAGCTTTTGAAATATAGTAAATATGCATTTCAGTATGAAAATGGACACTCCAAAGAGTAACATGCCTAAATATAGCAGCTGCAGAATATTGTCATGTTGTGCCAGCTTTTCTGGCTCTGAGTGAAGGTTTATGCCACGTGATCCTTAAACAGCATGTAAAACTTTGTCGATAAATGATTGCTTAATGTGTTGGAATCCATAAAGAAGGTCTTGGCTGGTGTTTGCTTGCAGGAGACTTGATCATCTAAAGCAGTCCCAAGTTTTTTAATTACTTAAGAATGCCTACAGAGTATATTTGAACGGATCAAAACCTGACATGGACCAGTACATGCAAAGGGAGGAAAATAACCAGAGCTTGACTGTGTTGTATGACTTTCCTCAGCAGTGTGGTCTTTCACCTCTTGCCTTAGGAGCTTCCTTGGCTGAATTTGGACTGCTTTTATAGTTACTCAGGATTGATCTAGTATGTGTAGAGCACCTGGCCCAGTTCCAGGCACACGTTTGACATCAAACGTGTTCTCTGCCTGAAGGGTTTAAACTGAAGACCTAAGGTACACATTCTCTTTCCAAGTTGAGGTGTTTGTAGGATTTAAATCTTTCTTCTGATTTAAAGTCTCTGGCTGTCTGATATATAATATACCTTTTTGACTTTGTTCTCCGTAAGAGGGAATGGAAAATTTTTGTCAGTCTCACATCAAGTATCTGGTATTGTTTTCTTTTGATAGCTTTCATCCCCCATTCTCTCAAGCGTCTGAACACCTTGGAAAGGCATGATGGTTACCCACTGTAGCTTTGTGTTTTATTGTGGTTATCATATAATAAAATACAACTGTAAAGATTTGTCTTTTTTGAAAAAATTGGCTGGCTTGCCATCTTAAATTCTTCGACTTTGTCTGAAAGCCATAAAGAATTAAGCCTTCATAATCTTCCTCATTCTTAACTCTGTATTGCTAAGGAACCTTAAATTTGGCCAGGTAAAAACCAGAGTTAAACTCAACCCATTCAACAATGGAAGGTGTGGTTGGTGTGACACTAGGAAACTATTGATAATTCTGGAATATTTTTGTACACATATCAGAAGACTGTTTTTATAACCTTTGCAGCATTATTAGGGACTGATAAAGTAAACCCCAAGTTTACTGATACAATATCCCCCGAACACACATACACACACACACATAGTATGTTAAATATAGTGTCCTAAGCGTAATGTCAGATTATTTCACAAAATATGTTTTAGTTTCTTATAACTGTCAAGGTCTTTCTCTAGTGCAGCCTGAATGAACAGTGCTCTTCCGTGGCACAGTGCCACTCATTGTTTTCTAAGCTCTAATCTCATTGATGTAAACCATTTAAGTCTACCATTATGCTTCTCCAGCTTGGGTGTCGATTTGCTAATAACCCAGTGATTAAACAAAGAAATCTTAAGGATGACAAAGATAAAGAACAATTTTCACTAAATGAAAGTATTTATGTAATTAACCTACCCTCTAAAAAAGATTACAAACCACAGACAAAGGGGAGATACACCTGAGAATTACACCATAAAGAGCTTCTGAATTGATGATTTATATCAGTTGACATTTGTCATCTCTATTTGTCAGGATAGATTTTAAATTTTTGTGATAAAAATTGGAAGAATAACCTATCCCTATTTTCATGTAATTCATTCTACTTGTAGAAAGCTGCTACTGATTGTTTCTTTGCATGTCCATTGAGTTTTAAAACCTACATCACTTTGGCTTCAAATTTACTTTTTTTTAATACCAATTTTTAATTTTATTTAGACACACTATAAAGTGTATGTAGCCTTTGGAAGGGTTTTTTATCATTTAATGTCATTTTCTTGCTTTTTTTTTTTTTAATAAAGCCATCTGTTTAGTAAACATGGAAAATTGATTGATATGAAACCCAAAAAGTTCATAATAACAACTAAATAACAGATGACAGATTAGATAAGAACAAGTCATTAAGTTGGCCTATAAAAGGACAGCCATCTGCACCACTAAAACAATCTTCCTATTGATGACAGTAATAATTTTCTGAGTCCGTGACAGCTAAGAATTTATAGAATAAAATGGAAAAGCTTGTAAATTGGGAAGTGAAACTTGATTTTGGCAATTAGTGTAACCATTTTGTTGCAATGTTACATGACAAGTGAGTCAAGATTATAACAATATCCTTTGAGAACAAATAATCATTTATTCTTTGAATGTGTGCATTTTATCTGACACATAAAATGACTAATTTACCATTATTTTGTTTGACTGAATTATTAACAAATGCAGATGGTATAATTCATTGAAGACTAAAAAGATTTATGATTCAAAATTCTTTAAAATTCTAGTTTACAGATTAGTGATTTATAGTTAACACATGAATTTAGTGGCGATGTTTGAGGATAACCAGTCACGGAGCCATAGGACTGAAAGGAACCATAGGGCCATCTGCCCTTACTTGCCAATGCTGTCATCAAAGTTGAATCCGATTTTATAATGACTAACAAAATACCAGAGAATAACCAGAATAAAGTGCACTGCTGATTCTCTTTTAACAATGATATGTATTTAGCAGAGTTAAACAGAATCAGGTACAAACAGTTGGGCCTGGTTAATTTGAGGGAACCTGTATCCGCTGACATTAAAAGCCAGATTGAATTAGTGGTTTTAAATTTGGAATTGTTTTTCATATTCACTCATCATGAGCTAATCCTCTCATTAATGCTACATGACGTGAAACTTTGCTCTTTAACATGGCCCTATTATTAAAATTAAATTTGGTCAAAATGACTTAACTGGTATTGGATTCTGGGTATCTATTCTTTCTCTGGAAAGATCTTAATTGTGGAAACATCTTAACTGATGCTTGTAGAATGAAATGCTGTTGAGAGAGAGAGAATTATCCTATGTCAGAATCTAAGGAGATATTATCCTATGTCAGAATCTAAGGAGATATTATTAAAACTGAGTCTGTGCTTAGCAGGTTATAGGAACTTTATACTTTCTAATCCTATGCCTTGGGTTTTTCGCATTTTTATAGCTCTGATGGGCCACACATAGATGGGTAGCAAAAGTTTCAAGTAAAAACAGAGAAGAAAACAAGTCACTGATTAGTCTACCGTTCACAGATAACTAATGATACCATTTTAATGTGTATACCTTTTTTGGGGGGCTGTGCATTTATACACATTTTAAAAATAAAATGGAAATTGTATTTTAAATGTTTGCTACCTGTTTCTTTTCCACTTAATATGTTGTGAACATGTCACATGCCATTGAAAAAAATCCTTTGTTATTCACAACATAGTAGTCCATTGTATCATGTACCGTATTTGATATTACCAGCTATTTATTGTGGGATATTTAGGTAATCCAACTCATGATCATGATAGAATAATTGTAGTACATAAATCTCTGGACATCAGGTTGTTTCCTTAGAGTTCCAAGAAGTAGAATAGTTAGGATAAATGTATACAATGTGTTCAGGTTTTTGTACATACTACTATATGTCTCTCCAGAAAAGCTACCAGGCTCACCATCACTGAATGTTCTTTTCTTTGCACATGTCATATTTTAAAAAGCCTTTGTAATTTTAGCAATGAATCTGACGTCTTGTTTTAATGTGAATTTTTGTTTATTGAGATTGCTTTTTTTTTTTTCATTTGTTTTTCAACTGCTGGAATAATTTTTTTCTGTGTAGTGCCATTTTGTTTTCTTTGCCCATCTCATTTCTAAAGAGTTGGTTTTATTTATTTTTGTCATTATTATTACTCTGAAGGAGTCATAGCAGGAATTGTAGAATAACATTAAGAGCACCTTGACGTTTCTTCAGGAGGATTGATTTCAAGTTTATCCTTTTAAACTGTTGAAATAAATGTGAAGAGCTGGCCTCTATACAAACCAAAGTTATTCAGCTGAAAATTAAGGCTGTCTGGCAAACCATCTGTTGCATTTTAAGGAATGGATCTGCAAGGTGGGGGTGGTGGGTGAGAGTAGAGGACTGAATCTTCCTCACTGAGTTGCGAGGACATTCTGACCAGTGGGAGCTCTCTTACTTCCTGGTACTTAACAAAACTAGCTGAGTATGAACCTAGGAAAAAATGCTTTTAGAAAGGCATAGCTCTTTATATTTGATATGCATATACTGCTTGAAGCAAGATATGAAAAAAAATTAACATCTGGGTATAGTGGGTGCCTATAACATTTTTTCCCATATTAACATGTGTTAGGTTGTAAAATTCTTAGTTTCCTATTGTTCTGTATAAATCTATCTTTGAAGACCTCTGCCTCAGGCTCACTGCTAACAAATTTAGTGTTTCAAAACTCTCAGCGTATTTTGGCCTGCATTATCCAAGCTTATTGTTGCCTCCTCATAGTTCAGTGGCTCCCCTTAGCTCTTGCACAGCCTTGGGTAATGGCATTCATTTATTTACCCTTCACTTCCCATTTACTGAGCACCTACTATGGTCAAAGTACATGCTAGAAGAACAAAAATGAGAGCCATGATCCCTCATCTCAAATAGTAATTACTCCAGTGGGTAAGACAGGCACCTGAAGAGGTAATTATAATACAAGGCAAGACGTGAAATGATAGAGGTGGCACAGGGTGCTAGGGAAGTCATTAGGAGGGACAGAGTTATCAAGAAAGGCTTCTTGGAGTAAGGGCTACCTAGTGAATTCTTTAGAGGTCACAGGGGTTAGCCAGAGCTAAGACTTAGCAGTAAAGAAAATGCATGATTTTTGCAGGGGCCTGTAAGTGATTCTGTTGTATTAAGAAATACACTGTGAGAGGGAACGGCACAGGTGACTGATCAGTTTCCTTGCCAGCTGTAGGTACAATTAGATTCTCTAGCTTTTCAAATGCTCCAGGGAGTATAGTGTTATGATAATTCCATGGGAGTTTTCATCTTGCTATCCACATCACATCTGTTGTTATCAGTTTATTACAGGTAGTCAATACTTATCCATTAGCTTATCCATTGCTTTTAACCGTAATAACAACAAATTTTTATGATGTAACTTTGAAGGCTGTTGGGTGATAAACTACTTCTCCCCAGTCTCTATTGCTCTGACCCTGCCCTTCTCCATCCCCGTTGCACATATCATTAAACAGAATTCTAAGTCAAAGTAAGAAAATATGACCTTTTTTCTTCTTCTTCATATACCATTAGTCCAGACATGTTTTCCCATGATGCTGAGAAACTCAGAACAGAGCTACCAAACATATTGGTCTGCTGTGAGATACAGTTTTCACTAGAATGTAATTCAATGCATTGCTTCCTTCATTGAGAAAGACTTAGAGAGTAAAGACGTAAAGAGTAAATATCAGCTGAACTGAACAACATGCCCAGTGATGTAGTTGATGTGCATTCTGGGGCAAGCTCCTTGTATTAGTTTCCTATTACCACGCAACAAATTAGACCGAGCTTAATAGTGTAAAACAAGACACATTATCTCATTTTATGTGGGTCAGAAGTTCAGGCAGGGCTTACGTGGGTTTTCTGTTTCCGAGTCTTAGGCTGCTATCCAGGTTTCAGCTGAGGCTGTGGTCTCATCAGCACCTGGACTAGGAAAGTCTCTACTTTCAAATTCCTTCCGATGGTGGACAAAATTTCCTTGTGGCCATAGGATTTAGGGCAGCTCACTTCTTCAAAGCCAACAAACGAGAGAGAGAGGGAGAGGAGGGGAGGGAATGGGAGGAGGGAAGCAGGGAGGGAGGGAAACGAGAGAGTCTGGGAGCAAGAGAGAGTCTTACATAACATAAAATAATCGTGGAAGTAACATCACATCACCTTTGCATGTTGTATTGGTCAGAAGCAAGTCACAGGTCCTATGCTCACCTAAGGGAAGAGATTATATAATACAGCAGCATAAAACACCAGCAGGCAGGATTGTAGAAGTTATTTGTCCACCACTCTTCTTATGCCTTCTGAGGCCAATAATAAATTGGTTGAGGACTGGCAATGTTCCTTAACCATACTTTAAGTAGCACTATTGGTGGAATAAAATGAGGAAAAGGGAAGAGGAGGAGACATCACTTATTTCCTTTTAGCTTCTTTGACTAGGAACAAAGATGATACCCTTTTTTGGAGAGCACAGATGCTTAAATGTGTTTTATTTGTTGTACACAATGGTTGAAAAAAATTGTGATATCATTTAAGATTTTGCGGATAATAGGTAAAAATTTCTCTTTGTGGTTTCATTTGAAAAAATGAAGGCTCTAGCAGCTTGGAACTCTGATTTTCCTGCATAGTGAAAATTGGCTAGGGCTTGGTAGCAGAAACTTTTTTTTTTTAGTTGGGTTTACTGTCATCTCTGCTGCTCAGAAACCAAATGCCCATATACCCTGAAATCAGACCTGCTCTGCTCATTTACTTCCTGCCCTGGCCTCTTCAGGCGTTTGAGATTGACATCCCCAGGACCCTTGGTTACCCAGTCCCAACTGGCACTGATATTTTCACTGTGGTCCTTGATCATCTCACCTCTGCTATAGGTACGGGAATGTGTGCTGTAATAATCTGTTAATTTTATTTCTATAGAACATGATCTTGACTTACAGCATTTTTAGGTGAGTGGCTGCCACACCAATACCAACTCTCTCCTGTTATTTCATCAGACTGATGGTTTCTGGTGCCTTATTTTTACCTGCTGCAGCCACATGACTAGAGAGAATGAATAGGGGAATTGTAAATACTTCAGAGAACGGCTGTCAACATAACCAGGTCTGATCCTCAGGGAGCTGACAATCGAGGAGAAAATGTGTGACATTAGACATAAATATGGTAGTGATACATGGTTTGTACCCATGCATTTAGCAGTGGGATTTGCTTTACAATTTTTTTTTAAAATTATTTCTTTGGAAAACATTGTCTAAGTTGTAATAAAGTTAAAAAACTTGATCTTTGAATCATTTCACTTTTTCTCAAGCTGTATTTGCTGAAGTTTTTAGTTTATGAACTGTTTTTCCAGAGAGCCATTTATATTTTTGAATATTAGTAGGCCCAGGAAAAGTTAGACTTGTGATGAATGCCTTGGAATATGGTTGCTTACCAGTTACATCTTTTAAAAATAGATACTATACTCCTTAACTGTAGGGAGTAGTCAGTTTTTATCTTTAATCAAGCATTCCAAAAGGCTATTAGAAATCCATTTTTTTTCCAAAATGTAAGCATTAAGATATGACTGTTTTAATTTCTTTTATGTAATGCACGCTTTATCTGTCTGTCCCACAAAATCTGTAAACAACTTGAGATCAGAGAGCATTCTTAGTATCTAGAACAGAGATTGACAATTAGTAACTAGTGGGTTGAATTCAGCACTTCATGTGTTTTGCTGGATTAGCTTCCAATACTTAAAAACTGAGACTTTTCATACATCTTATCTTTTCTGTTTAAAAATAACACATGAATAATGGTTTATTAATTATTTAAGTAAAGCACAGCACTAGTTCAGCTTTATGAAACCCGGGTCCTCTATTGGGAGGACAAATCTTACTACAAAGGCTATGCGTGAGTATGTTGCATGTCAAGTAGTGCCACACTGCAATAACGTTTATCGCTCCTACTTCCAGAGTCAACTAGGGCCACCTGGGCAGCTCTGCTGAACTTGGCTGTGTTCACTCGCATGTCTGGGCTTGGCTGGCTGTGGGCTGTTCTAAGCTCATCCAGGCTTTTCTTGACTAGAGTGACTCAGCTCTGCTCCGTGTATTTCTGTCCTCCAGCAAGCTAGCTCAGGCATGTGCTCAATGCTGATGGCAGTGGGGGAGAGCACAAATGGAGGTATACCAGTGCTTTTCAAGCCTGTTTCTGAATCACATTTGCTAGTATTCCATTGACCAAATCATATCACATGACTAAGCTGAGCACCTAAGAGTGAGGTTGAATGCACAGTGGGAGAACACTGCACAGTTACATGGTATCATCCTTGTTATCTACCAAAAGTGCTACAGTCTAGGCGACCATGAGTTATTTCAAAATCCTAGGTATACTTAAAGTGTGTGTGTGTCTGTCTTTGCCCTTTGTTGAGCTATAAAATTAAGCCCCTTTCAAAGACTGAAAATTAATAAATAACTGCAATTCTTTTATCTTTAGCAGTTTTAGTGTACATCTTAGTATTCTTTGTGAAAAAATCTGGAAGTGGATTCCTATGAAATTCTTGGTTTTAATATAGACTATGACTTCAGTGAAAAATTTGACACTATTTTATGTGAAAAGACTTCATCATTACTGGCAATAGACTGCATACAACTGGTTATTATTTTGCTTAAAGGTGGAAATACTGGATCAAAAAAATTGATCAAACAACAGTAATTAACAACCTAACCTAAAAACTCCCCTCGGTTAAGTAATTGTTTTGCTCTTTGCTTCAATCATCCATTCATTTGTCCAACAAACATTTGTTAACCCTTAGGCATGGTTAAGGAATATGGGTTTTAAAGAACTTTGTTTTTTGAATACAAAGGTATAAATAGGCACAGTTTTTCTTGGTGTAGGTTCTGTCTTGGCAGGACTATCCATTTTGCTAATTTATTATGGTTTTTCTTTTTTTAAATGAAAAGGTAGGCAGATTGGGGATAAATAAGGCAAAAGTGTGCACACACAAAAAAAATAGTAGTGATCTGAAAATAGGACTGAATGTTTTAAATTTTGCTTCAACCAGGGGCATCATCTCGGGACTATAGAATGAATTTTCCTTCTTAAGACATTTTTTAATACCTACAGCCGTTTGCATCCACAACAAATGTTGATGTGAAAGTGTTAGTTTTGTCTTTGTAAATTGCATGAGTAATTGTCCCCCCAGCACTTCCTAAGTTGATGCTTCCTTTTTTAATGGCTGTACTATATTTGTAAACATGTTTCCTAACTTACTTGAAAACATGTTGTTTCCATCTCATTTATTTGCAGACAGCTTACCGACTGTTGAATCTTTAGCTGCTTCTTTTCTAATGACTCCTCTGAAATATTATTTTAATGAACCTATGAAACACATCATTGTATTCTTTATATTGCGGTTGGACTGCTAATGAGACTCATCCATTAAGTAAATGGCTTTGTCGGAAAAATGCAAATGTAATAAATAAAGTGAGTCTGTCCTTCTTTACTACTTTTCTGCTGATGGGCATACCACACGCTGAGAAGGTAATGTTTCATGACCAGAACAGTTCAGTTGGTAGGCGGATTGGGAATCTTTGCATTAAAAAAAAAAAAAAGAAGAACATCATAAAAGCATATTTGCAACCCCAACTATTTTTTATCAGATCGTAAGGTGATGTATTTCTAACGCAGGCATTGTATTTCAAGTGGGTATGCCTTACCGAGCATGTTAAGTATCCATAGGATACTTATAAAGGGAAAAAATACTTCCCTGGAAATAAAGGAGAAGATAAAGAAAAAACCTGTTTTAAAAAATAAATCTCTGAGAAAGCAACTTCTGTGCAATGGATTGCTTCAAAATACTAAATTCACCTGTCCTTTTCAATTTGACCTCATTATGAGCTTTGATTTTCCGCCGTATCAAAAGGAAATACTGGTGTCAAAAATGATCTTGCACATCCCATCTCGTTTTAGTGGAATCTGGTTGCAACTACCAGTTCCACCTTGGAATCCCAGGTTTTTTCATTGTTTGCAATAAAATGTTAGAAGCATTTACTCATCAATATTCAGTTAACAAATCTGTTATTGTTATTATTATTTTCACATTGGTAATTGGATGGTTTTCTTTAATCTTATGGCTGTTCTGATCAGTAAAAACAACAAAATGGCATTGCCAACTGTTGTTGTTTTTTTTCCTGCTTCTATTATGGGTACCATAGTCTGGCTGCACTGGCAGAATTTCTAGGTCTCCAGAGCTGTCAAGGGCACCACTCTCTAAGAATAAAAATATTAATGGATGAATTTTTTCTGGGTCTTCTCAAAGGAGTCACTATGGGTTTGGGCACGGATGAAGGCACACATTGGCAGGGAACAGGCGTTTCTTCCCTAGCCAGGACTTTCTCTATTGTTTTAATCCCATTGCCGTAGGGGTTGATTTGGTGTAAATGAAATATAAAAGGGAGAAAGAGGTAAGCTCACATTTTGCACAGCAACAAAACTGAAAAATCTATCCTCAGTTTTGGAAGTGACTTTATTTCACAAGAAACCACTGGTACCAACTTCAAATAACAAATGTTACCTTAAAAAAATTAATAGAACACATTCGTGTGTTGTGACATTTGTGAAACCAGGCTTTTTTTTTTATAACTGATAGCATGCAACAGTTTTTAAAAAGGTATATTTTCTTAAATTATATAAAATCGTGGTGGGTCTTACCATTCATGTCATCTAAGATTCCAAAAACTACTGTAGTTTGAGATTTTATTGCTTTATTCCTAGTAAACAGTCTGTAATGGGAGGTAAAGGTGTTACTGTCTTTAAACAGAGGTCTCGAGGGAGGGAGGGAATACAGGGATATGTGTATAAAAACAGATGATTGAACTTGGTGTACCCCCCCAAAAAATAATAAATTAATTAAAAAAAAAAAAAAGGTCTACTTTCATGAATTTGATTGCAGGAACAATGTCCTCTTTTAGTCTCAAGCTTGATTTCATAGATCTTCTAGATCCTTATTCTAGTCTATGAGGTCTTGTCTTCCCCCTTGCTTGCATCCCTGAAATCTTAATAATTTATCTTTCTCTTTGAGCTTGAAAAGGCAGTTTTCAATAAAATGCCTCCTATAAGTAAAAGAAGATACACTTCACTGAGGACCTTTGTGAAATGATGATTAATTGCATTTTAAAGGAATTTTCTAGAGATATGCTAAGCTACTCAGAACTCATTTAAAGTTGGCAACCTGTTAACAGTTCCCCGTCTGTTCCACTGAGGTCAGCCAGCTTCTGTTGGATAACTGGAGCCATAGAGTTTGAAAGCAAAGTACAAAATGCCATCCTTAAAATTGGAGCTGTCACGTTAAGTTATGTCACATTTGATGACAGGTCACAAGAGAAAGTGATGCATGATTTTATAAACACAAGTCACCAAAAGCATGCTCGTTGAAATTCTAGCTGTCTACCATTGTTAGGCTACAGTTATTTTAATCAAAAATTAACAGAAGCCAGGGCATTTAAAGGGGACTTTAAAACAGGAAAGGAAAGTTTTTCAATTGTCTTGGACACTTCCATCTATGGTGAATTAGAATATAAATAGGGGAAAGGAAGGGATTCTACTATAGAAAATGATACCTTTCTAACTAATTTTAAATTGTAGCCTAGACCAGTGTAAAAAAGAAAACATTGTTAGACTACAAGAGTATTATGACAGTGAGTGCTGGGGAGTTTGGGGTGGTGTTAATAACATATATGGGGAAGCATGGGGAGGTGGCATTTAGAATGATTTAATGCCTCAACTTTCTCCACATCTACATATACTTGTTCCAGGTGAAATCTAATCAAACAGCAGAATGGAGAGCTCGAGCTATAGCTGTAGAGTTATAGCTCTTCCTTTCTATTGTGTGCCGGCTTCCTGTAGCTTTGCCTTAGACTGCTAGAGAATGGGTCCCTTTAAATCAGCTTTACGGTTAGATAAGTTTCCTGCCCCATCCCTCTGCCCTACCCCCAACCTACATTCCCCACACTTACAGAATCGCAGGCAACTTTCAGTATCTCAGCACAAAGTAAAAATCTCTTGAAGTATTTATGTTGGTGTATGAGGCACCCTCACACCTAACGATCTATGCTGTCATTCTGTAATTTTTTCAGTGTATTGAGTTACATTTAAAAGATTGTATAGAAGATATGATTCATTACACAAACTAAGATATGCAAAAATAACCATTTTCTATAATTTAATATTTATTTTAAATATCCATTCTGTCAGATTGGTGTCAGGAAATGATTAATATGTTTGGGATGCTCTTTCCCCTTTCCCTGGGTTGTTCTGGGAGTGGGGCAGGGTCCCCTGTGGCCCCCAGTGTCTTCTCTCCACTCTGGCATCCAAGGCAACACCTGTTGTCCTGCGTGGTCCCCTCTGTGGCATCAACATGGACCCGCATGTGGCTCTGCAAAGGTCTCTGGGTCACGAGGTTTCCGTTCTGTCCATGGTGCTTGTTAGCGCACAGGGCTCTTTCTCTTGCTTGCATACTATGTTGGAGCACTAAGAAATCTGGTTGGGAATGTTACGTGTATGAACTCCTAAAAGGAAAGAAGTGAAAGAAGAACTGTACGCTTCTCACAGGGTTCTCCCTTATAGAAGGAGGAGTCAGATCTTCTTGCTACTCTTCTCCCAAGCCAGCTGAGGGTTTTGCCATCTCCCAGGCCTGACCAGGGAAGCAGAGATCTGAATCTTTGTTATCCTTGCTTTCACTCTGTTCTTTTCCCTATTTCTAGTCTAAGTTGTCTAGATGGAGAGAGTGGTATTTGGGGTTGGGTGAGAATAAACCACGTTCTTAACCATGGTGTTTTCTTGGATTTTTGTTTTGTTTTGGAAACCCAATTTATGTCTTCAAATCCTAGATATTGATTCACAAAAGCCACAGAGATTCTCCATTTTTCCCCAGCTTTCTGCTTTGTCACTTTTCTCCCCAGAGGAAATGAATACACAGTGGCCCAGATTCTTAAATAAAGAGTAGGACAAAGGAGGAAAGAAGAGGCCGGGAGTGACTGTCCGTTGATATCGGAAACAAACTTCTATAGGTGCTCATTTTTATTTAGAGGCTACCAGTCTTGTCTTCATATGAGAAGACAATAGAGCAGGGTCAACAAGCATAAAAGTTGGAATCTAACAGTATGAGCTTGAATTGAAACTCTTCTCCTTATTTGCTCTAGGCACGTAATGTGACTTTTCTGTGTCAAAATTAGCTGTAAAAATAACGCTGCTGATGAATTCCTGGAGAAAGTTTGGTGAGAAATATTTGTGACAGCATTTGCTTTAAAAGCCAACAAATGTTAGCTTGTTTCCAATTGTCCCTCCAATGTATTTTTCTTCATTTCTAGCCACTCTCTATAATGCTCAACTTTCAACGCCTCCAGATAATATTTTTACCTCCTTTGAGCCTCAGTTAAATTTGTGGCTCCTTATTCAACAGCAAAAATCTTATCAGCCTCCAAGTTCTTTTCTTACTATATTCCATGTTGGTTTTGAGTCTTCCTGTTTTCTTTGAGGGAAGAGGGCGACTCAAAGTTTTAGAGGATTATGTAAATCATCTTGCTGTGGGTCAAAACAAAAGGATACTTAATCTATGTTTTAAAAAGGGGTGGTTCACAATAATGTGAATATATGTAATGCCACTGTGCACTTAACAATAGTTACAATGGTAAATTTGGGGATATGTATATATATTTTACAAAAACAAAACAAAACAAAACAAAACAACACAGCATTCAGTACCCACACACAAAACTCTCATAAAAAGAGAATCCCAGGAACTCTATTATATCTACCAGATCAAGGGATCAGGGCAGTTTTTTTTAGCACCTTTCAAATTATACCAAGTTATCAGCTGCCTGCTCTGCTGTGCAGGGAGCTGTCTCTACTCTTTAAATTTTGCTCATGCAGTTTTAACTCCAGTAACTACTTACTAAGCTCATGCTGCATACAGGCACTGACCCAGGGACTGTGAGCATTGCCCTGGCAGCCTGGCACGCAGCCTTTGCCCACTTCTCACTAAAACACCCAGGAAGACACAGAAAGAACAAAGAAACTTACTACAACACCCATAAAGAAGATGGAAGTTAACCTACAATTGGGGAAAGAATGATACTAATTATAAGGCAGAGAGAGCTGGCTAGAGGCATCGTCTCAGAGATAAGCACATAGCATTTCCTACCTTCCATCTATGAAAAAGATGTCTTGAGAGAAAGGGGGAGAAGCAATATATATAGTGGGTTACTTTCAAGGCATGGCTCCTAACACAGAGTTTAGAGTGCGATAAAGATGATTTTATACAAGTACTTCTGATTTGTGATAGAAAGTGTTTTTCCCCTTCTCTGTTGCCATTGTTTTCATGTGGACTCGATTCTTGAGGCTTCTGCAGAGTTCACATATCTGTGTGTTTAAAATACAGTGCTGTAACTGATTTTAATCTCACCATTTTAAAATTATACTGCTTATTTAATCATTTAAAATAAAACGATAAGTTCAATATATTATTGCACGCAAAAAAAGACAATATAGAATTACCAGTCTGAACTAAAGTGCTATGTGGACATAACCAGCTCAAAACAACACAACTCCATGGTAGACTAAAACAAATATGCTCTTTCAATAGTTGAATAATTATCCTGCAGTCTGTCATCATACATATTTTGATATTTTGCATGCAATATTCTCAAGTCATTTCATTTGTGTACATTCCATCTTTCTAACTAGATAATGTAGTATTTGATGTTAAAGTCTGTCCTCGGTGTATATCTCACAAGAGCAGCTAATCAGGTCTGTCGCATCTGAAGGGCAAGGATGGCAGAAGTGCTGCAGTGGGTTCCCAATGTCTGTCATGGGCACAAGAACAAAAAATAGAGGTAAAGTGCCCCTTCCTTGGTAGTTCTGGCTATAGGAACATAATACATGTTTATGGATTATGGAAAGAGTCACCAAGACAACAAGCCCAATTTTTTTTTCATATCTTTACATTCATGTAAGTGTATAACTTCAATTGCACGTGTCTCTTCTCTCACTTGAAATTTATTTTGTAGACTTTTTAGTAATGATTTAAAATAACTTGACGGGATTAAAATATAGGAATTACATAATTGTTTCTGTGATAAGATCTCTATTGGCTTAATTGCTAATATATGAGCAACTGAGTTTGGAGGACGAAACTTAAAAAAAAAATCGTATACCCCAAAAAAGATTTAGCAACAGAAGAACCTGTGCCAGAGCATAAATTGACATGTTTGCATCTAAAATCAAACCAGAGGTGTCAAAACCCATCTGTTTAGTGAAGACTTCTAGTGAGTGATTGGCAACTTTCAGAATCTCCTCTTTAGGAAAAAAGAAAGATCCTAAACTTTTTTTTTTTAAATTTCAAAGTCTGCAGTCGTTCAGGGAACATTAAGAATTGACATGAATAACAACGAGGTGAGAATATGGCCCACTGTGTTGCCTGTGGATGATTTACACACGGTGCCTGGAACAAAAGAGCTTGAGTCAGTATCTGAGCGCACATCTGCTCCAGGGCACAATGTAGTTAATTTCAGTCACGCGTGTTTTGATTCACAGCTGTTATGAAGCAGGGATTCCACTTTTGTCATGTTGGCTACAAATATTTCCTTCTAGCAGATGGGCTTCTTTTTTCTGAGGAAGGAAATAAAATTCAAGAGGGTAAATTAGAATAAGTAAGGAGCTTGGGTGAACTGATGGGCTCAAGAAACCCTCTGACCTATGCTTGAGGTGTTGAGAGCTGATGTCAACAGAAAGGCTGTGTGTGCTGAGCGCTTCAAGGGTAGAATTCCGAGAAATGACTGGTGTCTGATAGGTTACCATCCTTATCTTCTGTGGATATATTAGGTGAGAATTGGAAATAAGCCTATTACTTTCAGACATTCTCCTTTGTTTTAAGGTACAGAGAAGAAATACAGCATGTTGGGTTAAAATGAATCACTTCTTAGTTAACAAATATGGGAGAGATTCGAGGTAGCTAGGTTATTTTTGGATCCTGACATCAAGATCCAGAAAGAAAACAAGAAAGAAAAGTTGTTATCCAAAGAAAATATTTGAAGATCAAAGAGCAAAACCCACTCATTTCATATATAAACACATGCATGTGCCCATACACATTTGCTTATGCATGCACTACAGTGATTAAATCTGTCATAACAGAAATATATAAATGTGTGTATTTACACGTACCTAACAGAAATAGCAGATGTGGAGATGGGTAGGTGATACCTGCCGTGGACGTGGGGAATGGATCACACAGTCCATAATTCCTCTGTATATCAGGTGGCGTCTTCTCTTCCTTTGCTGGTTACCTCTTTCACTTCCCACAGGAAGTCTGGAAGGGAGGCATTGTTATCTCTGCTTCAGAGTTGAGGAAACTGAGGTCACACAGCTATTTAGTAGTGCGAGGGGATTAGAGGCGGGCCGGTCTGACTCCCACAGCCGTACCCTCTTTCCACTCTCACATTCTGAGGGAAGGTTGACTTTGCAGTTGGTGCTTTATATACCAGTTGGTCACTTATATGCTCTAATAAATAAATACACTGTTTAATCCCCGTGATGGTGCCACCATGATGTGTCATGGTTTCCTGTGTTCGCTGGAGCTGTTCAGATGCACCATATCATGCAGAAAACAACACGTGCCATCTCTTTCTTGAGCCAGATCTAACAAGGTTAGTAACTGGAAAGCTTTACCATCTTTTCTGAACTCACTTTTGGACGACAGAGTGTGATGAAGGATTTTTCTGTCAATTCCAGGTACAAGAGATAATCTGGTGATACACTTTGGGTGTTAAACTATTGGAGTTTTTCAATGTTTTGCTGATTTGTAGAGGTATTAAGACAGTTTTTGGTAGTATAGACTGTTGTAGAAAATTGAGCACATACGGTCTGTCATATGCTGTTACAATGTTAGGCATGTCTCTAGGGTAGTGGCGATTAATGGAAAAGCTTATAGTCTTGAAGGGAATGTGGTGGAATTGAGGAATCTTCCTATGATTGATTTTATTGATGCAGAACATATTTATGTTTCTGTGTGTTGAAGCTTCTCTAGGAAATTCGTTTCATCTTGCCTTCTGCTGCTTCTGGGGCATGACACTTTTCTCTAGGTCTCTACACAAATGGGAAAAAATAACTTTGTTATGGAATTTTTTTTTACAAATGGCAAGTTGGGTATATGATTTTTCAAACTTTGAAATGCTCCGGCTCAGCAGTAATGGGCGATTACACGTTGCAGGGTACCTGTCAGTGTCTTTACGAGGAATTCCCTAAGTCTGATTGTACCCAGTGACCACAAACACTAATGGTTTTCTTTATGAGCCTTTCAAACGGTCCAGTCCCTTGTGCCTGCTCCAGGTTCCAATGCTCCTGCTGTCTCTGGATTCTTTGGGAATCCTGAGTGATCCCGTATCTCTTGTGGTCTCCCAAGGAATATTTTACTGTCTGTCTCGTGTCTCATTTCAGTCCTCTTTTCTAGTACCATAACCCAGGGTTTTCAGAGTAACTCACTCTGCTGGGAATGTCCACAGTACAATGTTAGTAAGTTGTGCACCTTGAACGCAGCCTGTGGGGGATACAGGCAGTTTGTGGTATTGTTGCCATAGTTTAGTAGCACTGAAGTTGTACTTACTTGTATTCACTATGACCAAATGTGCTAGGCATTTTTTTTTGACATTTTAAAAATTAATTAGAGTAAGAAGGGTTGTATTTGCTAAGCATTCCTTTTGTCGGAAATCGTATGCCCCAAGAGTTATTCAGACGGTATCTCTTGTAGACTTTGCAGGTGAGGACACTGAGGCAGATTGCAAGCTCAGATAACCAGAAAGAAGTGATGCCACAAAAACCAATTGTCTGGATTCCACAGACAGGCTTTTAACCATTATTTGACTATTTTAGCTCCCCAGTATTGCTTCAGTTCTTCCCAGTGGGTGAGCAGAAAGGGAAAATGCACACAGTATTGTGGTTTTTCCTACCCTCTGATAAAAAAGCATTTATTCTCTAATGCATACATTGTACCACAATGTATCACATTAAGGAGAGAACCAGGGTCTCAGCTGTGAACTTAGCCCAAGAAGAAATGTCAGGGAGCCTAGCTTCCTCTTTCAGAAAAGTAAAGCCGTAGTTCATCAGTAGCTGAATTTTTGCCTGTAGTTGTAGTCTGAGTGTGGCCGTGGCAAATATCAAGCCAATACTGAAAAATGAAGTTTCTGTCTACTTACTGTACTTTCTGTCTCCTTCTCGAAGCATAGCACAAGAGCTCGCCAAACTAATAATGCAAAGTTCGTTTTGTTTGGTTTGACGTAATGTAACTGCAATGATAGGATATGTTTTGTTTTAAAATAGGCCCTTAGTTTGCATTCCAGTCACATGTCTCTCTCTATCCTACTTCTTTCTTTTTTAAGTTTTGTGTATTGCTAATTTGTTACATGCTATCTAATTTGACACTGTCCAACAGAACTTTCTGTAATGATGGAAATATTCTACAGCATCTTCTACAGTAGGCCCCAACCACTTGTGGTTATTGAATACTTGAAATGTGCCTACTGATAGACAAATACCGTGTGATATCACTCATATGTAGAATCCAAAATAGGATGCAAATGAACTTATCTACGAAACAGACTCACAGACATAGAGAAGAGACTTGTGGTTGCCTAATTACATTTTGACAGGTGAGGTGGTTTTGACCACACAGTGTGATTGGTGGAATCTTGAGATTTGTGAGAGACTTTCAAGCAATTCTTAAGTGTCATAAAACAAAGAATATGTTCTTTATCCAATTTTTTCATAGTCCATCAAGAGGTGTATGTCTTCTAATCTCCCTTGTAAGGAAGAGCAGAAATGGTGCTCACCTGTCTAGTTGGGGTTTTGTACAGGCCTTAGTGATGTATTTGCTTCTGAGTCGGCCCAGCGCGAACACTGTGTGTTTGCCATGTGAAGAGAGAAGTGGCGAAGTAGTCAGCCGGGAAGCAGCCCCAACTTGGTTCAGATTTTCAGAGTACATACAAATGCACAGCTTGCTGCTGATGTACAGCATGTGGGGAAAGCCCAGGGAGAATTATTTTTCCTTAGTGATTGAATGCTAGTACTTGGTGGTATGTGGAAAAACAGTCTCTTGCTTGTATAGGCAAACAGCTGTTGTTATCTGAAAAATAATCATTATGATAGAAAGCACACGTTTTTCATGTTTTCTGTCAGATCTGTCAGAACATGTTCTGTGTTAAAACGTGCACATTTAATCTTAAAAAATGTAACTGGTAATTGAACATATTAAGAAAAAGTTCTTAGCTAGAAATGGGAGCTCACCATCTTTTTTTTCTTTTAATCCTTTATACCAGGACTGCCCAATAAAATGTAAGCCACAAATGTAATTTTAAAATTTTCTAATCATCACATTTAAAAAGTAAAAAGGTAAATAGGTGAATTTTAATACAGTTTATTCAGTCTGCTACATCTAAAATACTTAAATGTGTAATCAGTATAAAAAATTAATGAGATATTTTGTGTCCTTTTTCTGTGATGGGTCTTTGAAACCCAGTGTGTATTTTACACTTACAGCGCGTGCTGTTTAGACTGGCCACATATCACAGGTGCAATGATGACATGGGCCAGTGGCTACCCCACTGGACAGTGCAACTCCAGGTCCTTATTTAGGGCATAGTGAAACATTTTTGAACCTATGAGGGTATTTTTCCAAAAGGTAAAAGAGGGATTATCAAATACCCAGCAGAGATCATCAGCCTGTCTGCTACATTGCCTGGCATCAACCCAATTTATTCTGAAACTATGGTCAAGAGGGTATAGTAATTCATATATTTATAAGAATATACTTAGGGTTAAATTTTTTCTATAGACTTTTGATGCAATTCAAGTTTTCCTTGCTCAAATTGACAGTTTCTGAAGACATTTTTAAATTCTAAGTTTATGAGAGTTATGTCATTTTGTCTCTATTCCAACACATAAACCATAAAATTGACCAATTTTCTTGTGAACTACTTTTTCTTTTTTTAACTTTACAAATCAGAGGGTGGCTTATCCTGTGGGTGTAACTCAATTGTTTGCTTTATTCTTATAAAACAAAATATTTCTATCCTAATTAACTTCAACTAGTACTTTAGGTGATCTTTTAATACAACTTTACTTTGTTATTTCATAATTTTCTAAATCAAATCCAAGTTTTAAAAAAGGCAGACTTTGCATGGGTATGTTGTATAGGACAATTTTCAATTGCTGTTAGTAGAGGCATTAAAAAATTCTGTTCTTTAAGAGCCGTCACTGCACAGTTGTTTGAATGCAGACAGAAAAAAAAAAATAGTAACTGTGACTCAGAGGCTATATCTATGTTAACCACAAATGGTCAGTTGGTTTAATTAATATGTAATTTTTACAAGTAGGACACTTGAAATTTGGACTGAAATTCAGGGGAAACTTACTGGTTGTTTTGGTCGTGTAAATATCCTTATATAGAGTTTCTAGATGCTATTGCATCATTAGATATTTGAGTCCTGAATTGGCTGCTTTTAAAATCTCTCTGAGCCTGATTTTCCTTGAGTGTAAATAGTGTAACCTGACACAGAGTTGGGAGTCAGTAACTATTGGTCAGGTGGATGGATGCTGTGGGTATCACCAAGTCCAGACCATTGTAAACACTCAAGATTAGCTCTCTCTGTGTGTATAACTGCTGCAAAGTATTTGCAGAACACATGGAGGGTAGCAAGTATTACATATAGGAATCCTTATATTTAGGAAATATACAAGACAATAGGAAATTAAATATAGGGATTACATGTGTTATGTGGTTTTTCTTTTTAAATTTCCTGTGATTTGGAAAATGTATAACAAGTGAAGAAGCTTTTAATAGTTAATGGTTTGAAAGAAAAGAAACAGAGTTGACATATACCTGTTAGGGTACAATATCCTAGCTGCTTCAGCACAATTCTTTTCTTAATGTGAAGTTTGTAGTATGAACCAACGGTATCTAGACTCCATTAAAAGAAAGAGATCTATGCTTTCTTTGGGAAACAGTTGAATGGTTTCATATCTCAAATGTTACCTTTTTTTCCCCCTTGACTCATGGGAGAGCAAGAGTACAATTAAATTGATTTTAAATCACATTTAGCATTACGTATTGATTAGATACAAGCGCTCTGAAGCAAATGTCACATTGTTCAACTCCAAAAAGCATCTGCATCGGATAACAGAAGCAGCACAAGCTTTCATTTCTGTTAAGTAATTCAGCCGATGTTATAAGTCATGAGAGTGAGATACACGTGGCTAGTAAATGGCTCCCAAACCTTATTATTGAAATGCAGCCTTCAATTCAGTTTATTAGCTTGTTCTTTATTCTCATTTATATTTTATTACTTTGGAATACAGTCATAGGATCCTGGAAATGGAGATTTCTTTAAATAAATTGTTCCTAAAGTTTTTGAAGTCTTTTGTTAAGTGATGTCTAAGAGCAGACACGATGTCGGCCAAGCCAAGTTTTGAGATAAGGGGGGTGGGTTAGGGTACAAATGTTTCTCTGAGTCCGCTGTGATAGCATCTCTATGTTTCTGCTTTATTTCTGTCATCTTTGTTTCTGGAGAGCAAATCCCTGGTTGTGGTTAGAGGTGGAGGGAATCAAGGGATGGCTTAGAGGGGTAAAAGTTGGATGTCTAAAGCCTTGTATTGTTAAAAGTGGTTCTCCCCAAATAGTTGCCTTTTTGTACCCCAGGATCCCCAGCATGATAGCAGTGGGAGGAAAATCACCTAGTGAGTTACTTGGCCATCCCTTCAGCCCCTTGGGGGCTCCCACAGGCTCTGCCTGCATATGTGAGATTCAGAAGTGGTGTGATTAGTAACACCTATTCCCAGCAAATGCCACACCCTCAGGGAGGACAATGAGGCGGCTGTTGGGCTAGTTCATCTCACGTTTATCAGTTTCTGTTCCACTGTGTCCATTTGTTACCCTTCCTGTTCCTCAGTCTGGGTCAGCTTTCTCTCTGATGATACCACAGGCTCACACTCTCCTCCACTGCTCAGGTAGTCTAGTGTAAGCCGTCTCCTTTATCTAAGCCCAGGGGCTAAATCACCTTGGGTATGTTGGAAAGGCAACACTGCTTGGTGTTTAAAGGCACAGATGGGGCAGCCAGGCTGTCTGAGTTCAAATCGTCACTTTGCCACTTAGACGCTTTGAGATCGTAAGCGATTTTTTTAACCTCTCCTGTCTGAAGTAGAGCTAGTAGTGGGACATGCTTCCTCAGGTAGCTCTGAATACCACATGAATTAATGGATGTAAAGTGCTTAGAGTGGCACTGGCATATAGTAGAGGTAGATCCACACACACCTATGGCATTATGATGCTTAAGAAGCATCAAAGAATAAACTAGCCTAATGGTGCATGTCCTACTTTGCATCTCCTCTGCTCACCCCACCCTTCATTTTGTGTACATAATAGAACTGGTGAGGAGGAGCCCGTGCATTCAGGACTATTGCACCTTAATAATGTGGGAGAAGCAAGAACAGCAGCTCTGAGAGTGGGCTTCCTAAGTCAGTGGAGTCTATTTCTTCACTAAGGAATTCCGAGTGAAAAAGAAACAACTGAGGACTAGCAGCCCAGGGCAGGTGTGGGAGTAGAGGTTGGAGATGGTCCCCAAATTGATTTTTTTGTCTTCTGAAACATGAGTAAGCCATATTCTCTGCCTCCAGGATGCTTAACAGTCACATGGGGAAGACAGATAAGAAAACAGACAGTTACAATATCACGTGTAGATTACCAACAATTGTATAAATTGCCGACAAACATGGAAATTGCCAACACACGTGGAAATGCATGCATGGGGGGAGGGCACCCGGGTCCACCCACGGAAAGAGTAGGAGAGGGGTGAGGAGAGGCCTCTGAGAGCGGCAGGGCAGGTTGGAGTAGCTGCGCCGAGGAGTTAAGGAAGGGCATTCCAGGCCAAGTGAATGAATAGCATGTGCAAAGGCCTAAAGGTAAGAGTACTTGGGGAAATCCAGTGTGGCTGGAGCACAGTGTGGGTGAGGAGGGGGGCAGAGGTAGATGGGCTGGAGAGGTAAACAGGACTTAGATCATGCAGGGTCTTCACACCCACGCCCAGGCATGCAGAGGGGCCTGGTGACAATAGGAAGACTCGGAAGAGCTTTTGATAAGGAGCAGTTAAGGTCCTGTTTTTGCAATAAAACTTGGGCCTGGCCACCTTTCAGGGAGCTAAGAGATGTGAGCAAGACTGGGGGCTGGAGCTTCTGCTTTTAAATACATACAACGTTGGCTTTCTGTTTTCCAAAGCACTCAGGACTGTGATGTTCCTTTAGCTGAAAGCCACATATAGTCTGCTCCTGGCACTAGGTGGCAAGATGTAATTGTAACAGGTGTAAATAAGATCTTGCAATCCAGCTCAGAGGACAACGAAACTGAGATTGATGTGTTTCCAATCTTCTGCTTTTGTAAAGAACACAGCAGCAAACAACCTTGAACATACATCTTTTAGGCACTTGTCCAATTATTTCCTTAGGATAAATTTCTAGAAATGGGTTTGGTGTTTTAGGGCTTTTGATATATATGGTCCCAGAACAATTTGGATGTCTGCAATCAGAGTAGATAAATAGGTGCTGAATTTTGTGGCAATTCTGAAAGCGCAGATAGAGAAATGAACTATGCAGTGAGCAGTCATGCCTGGATAGGCACGCATGCCTAATTTTTCTCCTTGGACTTCTTTGTACTGCTGATGCTCTTCTCTGGTTGCAGTAAGACTTGATTGGATGAGTACCTAAGACTGACGGGGTGTTTGTCTATAATGACAAGTGCTTGACTGTAGCAGCAAATGATGAGCGGCCCTAGGGAGACATCACCACCCACTTGAGAGAGATCCATGAAGGGTTTATGACCCGTTTGAATCCTGATCGAGCATCACTGTCTTGACCCTCAGGGAACCAATTGTCTGGAATACTTGTTCTGTCAGTCTGAGCGATGTGCTTAGAATCCCTTGGAAACCTAGGAGCTCGATTGTTTGTAAAACACAGAGTAAATTATCAAGAAGACCTAGAGATTGGAAATATGTTACCACTACATTGCACAGCTATGTTTGTTAAATATATTGATGAGCTCATCAGACCTGTATCCAATATGTAGCTTACCACATTCAACTCTAAATTATTTGAAATTCCAAGGCAATGAATTTTTAATCTTGATCACACCAAATAAAATGGTTTTGTCTCTGCCTTTTGGCCCTTGTCTACAGTAGCAATGTTTACCTGCGTATATGACCCCCCAAATTTTAAAGACCTATAGAAATGTAAACACACACACACGCACACAGTTTGCTAGTAGCTACAAAATGTGTGTCCACTTTCTGAGTTGTATCAACTGTGTGTGAAGGGGTAGGGGCATCAGAGGAGGGGACACAACTAGGACAGAGGGACTCACAAGCAAACAGGGCGGGCCAGCTTGGTTCCCACTGCCCCCCTTTTCTTGGATGTTCCCTTGAAGAAGAGCAGAAATGTAAACGGAAGAGCTATATAGTCTCAAGATTCTGTGCATTCTGCTGCTAGGTACCCACGAAACTCCCTCCCCAAGTCCGAACTCATTTACCGCACTTCAGGATGTTCCTTGGTTGAAAAGAAGTGAGTTCTGCCTGCTCTGGGCAGCTGGTCTAGGACCATTACTACAGGTTAAGGTAAAGCACCTTTATGATTAGAAGAGGCATTGCCTGGTGATGCATATTCTCTATTTGCTTTCCTCTTTGCTCATAAAGATGTTGCTGTTAAAATCCTCTCGTGGTCGTGTGGATTGCCTTTGTCCACTGGCGAGGAACAGGGTGTTTTGGGCACATAGGGAAGCTGTTCATGGCTGTTTTTAAAAGCTAATGACTAGAACTCTCAGCTAGAGAACAGCGGTCACAAAAGCGTCATTAAGTGTTAAAACAGTTAGCTAAACTGAAAAAAAAAAAGTAGGAAAACTCCTGTATAAGTAGGTGCGGGAAACATCAATATTGCTCATTGAACAGTCTATTCTTCTCATTTGAAAAGAACAACTATTTGTCATGGTTCTCGTCCTTGAGCTGGCAGTTACCTAATTAAATGCATATGAAATTCACAAGGCTTCACTAAGGGACAGTAATTTTCCTCGGTTGTTTTTAAAGTTGCCGGGACGAAAGAATTACATTGAGCAGATAATGGATGGATTCTTCCATTGTGCATTTAGGTTCTGAATCGACTAATCATGCCATGGTTATTCATCAATGTGTTCCGTTATAATCTGAAATTAAAGGCACCATTTTCATTTATTGCTGACTCCAGGGGGGACTGTTGGTTCCAGTTTTTGAAGACTGTGACCTGGGTGGGGAAGCTGCCCCTAGAAAAGACCACAGCATAAATCAAGACAGAGTTTTGGCCTGGAATAGCCCATTGTGCACCTATGGGGACCATCCTCATCATTGTCTCTTTCGTAATCTTCCATGTAAGAGCGTATGGAAGTTCACAGGTTCACCTTTGTGCTCAGCCAGGATGATTTTGTTTTGATTGTAACTAATCAGTGTGTTGGTTACTCTGCCACTCTGACCCACATCCCTGCCTCTGTCCCTTCTGCCTTATTCTCTGTCCAGTCTCTGCACCTTTCTGTCCTGTGGACTACGCTGCCCAGTCTCCCTTGGATCTGGGATTGACTGATGTGACAGTTAGGCAAGAAGCCAGAGGTTTGAAGCAGAAATCAGTTGGGATTCTCTTTCCTACTCCTTCCCTGATTGAGCACTGCAGTTGACGATGGCTACCTTTCCTGGTCCCCCCTTTTCCAGCGTCCAACCCACACTGAGCTCTGGTATCAGCACTGCCTCTCCTTGCCCTTTGAAGCGTAGGGATGCCATGGCTTTCTGCTGTTGCTGCTCTGAGTGCCTCCATGTCCCTTGCTGCTTCCTTTCCCTGCTTGCTCCTCTGTTAATAAAACTTTGCTAGAGTCTCTTTTGGACCATCTGAGGTGGATTCTGTTTCCTCTGGGAACCTAATACAGTAGCGACAGGTTATTCAGTCAGGACATAGGAGTGGACCTCAAACCTGGGTGTGTTTAAAAATCCATATGCTTGGTCTCTAATCTTTGGAAGAATTCTACAGTATATCTGAAGTGAGTTCCTAGAGTCTGTTTTTTACAGAAGCTCCCAGGTGGTTCTAGTATTTTGAAAAGCTCTGCCTTGGAAGAAAGTAATATATACTGAATATTTGATACTTTTCCCTGCACATCTGTGCATATATGCTCTTAATTGGAACAGGAGCAAATTTCTTCTTTGTTACTCTTTCTCCGTGGTCACATGTTAGATGAAAACAAGCTATTCTTACTCAAAATGGAACTTAGACCAGTTGGTGACAAGTAACTGGTTGTCCTTCAGCAGAGACCATTCCCAATCATTCAGGACAACTGCACGTTTTACTTACCTGCTTTTTTTTTAATATCACTTACTACCTGTTATCTTAAAGCAACTGATAATAGTTGTCTTTTGTAAGAGTCTGCTTTGATCTAGGAGGTAAACAGGAGAACTAGCTTGTTTAGGGATATCATGCTCATTTATTCACTTACTTAAATATTTATTCAGCACCTACTATATGCAAAGTACGGTCTGGGTCAGGGTTGCCAAACTACAACCCTGGGCCTAATCTGGCCCTCTGCCTTTTTTTTTTTAAATAAAGTTTTATTAGAACACAGCCATGCCCATTCATTTACACATTGTCTATGGCTGCTCTTGCCCGTCAGTGTCAGAGTTAGGTAGTTGCATTAGAGACTGTGTAACTTGCAAAGCCTGAGATATCTACCATCTGACACTTGAACGGAAAAAGGTGACAGACCTCTGAGCTAGATCCTGGGATGACAGTGTCAATACCTGGGCATTGTGCATCGTCCGCTGCTGGGGACACAGCAGTGAACAAGACAACCTCAAGTTCTTGCCCTTGTGGACTGCATTTTGTGGGGAACACAGAAGGCAGTAAGGAAGATGAGATATCAAGCAGACACTGTGTTATAGAATGGTAACTCCTAGGGAGAAAAATACAGCGAGGACGGAGGGTGGGCAGAGTTGGGAGCGGAGGGTCCTGCGGTGTGCATGGAGTGGCTGAGAAAACTCAGTGAGGAGAACCTGAGCCTCATTTTCCACATTTGCTTCCTGAATTTTCCACCTCTCGTATCCTCTCACATAATTAACATTGCCAGATTCTATCAATTTTAAATCCGAAAAGTAGAGTGTGATTTTTCAGTTATTTGGGTCCACCACTAATAGAAAGGGGGTGGAAAAAATGGAGGTATTTCTTTAGCCTCAGAAAATTTTTCCTCTAGAAAGCATTTTTGATGTCTCTTTTTCAACAGAGGGGAGATATGGTCACAGCAAAGGAATATGTTTTAGTCCAGCCCCCTCCCTTAGCTGATGGTTACTACTGCTGGTAGTTCTTGGCAAAGGCAGAGAATTCCAGTGAGGGAAACTGTGCATCTTTTCAATATAAAGTAATTACCATTTACTGTATGATGGGGCAGGGGGGTGCATGTAAAATTTAGTACATTGGCAAATTTACTGCTAGCTGGTCAAACGCTTCTCTGTTTTAAGTGCCACAAAGTGCCCACTCTTAGATGTATTTGAATTCTGTTCTCCTTTGATTGCAAAATTTAGGTAGAAACCTGCCATTACATGGCTGGTGATTATATGCATTTGGAAACATTGCAAGAGCAATTGTATAGTCCAAGATATAAGTACATTCAATAAAAGTGTAACATAACATGATTATCCTGTAAAGCTAATCTTCTTGGTCCCTTCTGCTCCAACAAATACCCTCTTTGCAGGGGTAGGGACACGGATTCAATTTCATTCTGAAGTGGCCATTGTAGTTTGACTCTGTATTATTAATTCCCTTTTGGTTTTTGGTTTATTACACTTGAAATTTATTCTACTATTGGAAATTTAGTTACATATTCACATTATTACTTTATTCACCAAATCCTATTAGATTCCAGGTTAAAAAAAATCATTTTTAGCCACAGAATAAATTTAGAGGTAAGTACTAAAAAAATGCCAACTCTCAAGGCATTTCTGTATGCTAGATTATTGTTCTGTAGCTTTCATTAATTAGATTTCTGAAAAACAAATTTAGAACAAAACATTTTTGCTAAAGGAAAAATGTATTTAAAACATTTCAGGTCTCATTTGTGCTTACAGATGTGCAAAGAATCTATTTAAAATATATTAAACTATGTCTAATGCTTATATACTGCATATTATTTACCAAAAGTTTCCACTGACGGTCTAAACTTAATATGAGGCTTAAGGCATTTAATAATAATAACTTAATTTGTAAGCATCTTTGTCTTGAAAAACCCTCTGGTCACTTAACAGAACACAATAAAAGGTAATTATAAAATATGTATCATGCCTTAATATTTCTACATTTCCATTATGTTTTTCTTCCTTTCATCATCTATAAAAATATGTGTATGAATAATATGAAAAAGCTCCAGTTTGCTATTTCACTCTCTGCGTATAAAGTTCTTTGATGAGTACTAAGAATGAGAATTAGAGGGACATAGTAACACTGTGGAAATAATCTGGTCACTTTTATATGACCTTTGGAGTGAATTCATAAACATCTAGAAGGCTTGTGATCATCAGATACACGCCACTGATGCCTGTATTCAAGGAAAGAGAAAATCTTCATACTCTGCAAGAGATTTTTTTTTCCACATTAAAATTCTTTTGTATTTCTGAATCTGAAACAGCCAGTGATTACCAGATGAAACATAAACCTTCTCCCCTCCCTTATTCAGTTAGAAGAGATTTTAATACATTGAAGGTACTGGTTTAATAACTATGTTAACCAAAAACAAACAAACAAACAAAAAAAAAACAAAACAGAAACAAATGCACCAAACTATTGCCAGCCAGCCAAGTGAAAAGAGGAGTTAAAAGTGATTACCTTAAGGAAAGTGAAAAGTTGAGTAAAAACATGAATAATCCTCAAGTAATCAAATCAAGTCATCCAGTAGATTCAAAGGCTCTTCACCTGCCATTTGTCTATAACTGTGCAGAGCAGAGCTTCTGGGGAAGAGGAAGAAGACAACTTCACCTCTTTAATCCCCTTTCAAGCACAGCAGCAGTGTTGTCAATACCACTATTCCAAACTGGCATTTCTGGAAAGCTTGGGAAGTTATTCCCTTTCTCTTCTTTTTGTCCTGCTCATTAGCCAAAGGTAAGCTTTACCACCTTTCTAACACTTGTAATCTTTTCAACAGCTTGCGCACAGGCCCCAGGCTCAGAGCCTCAGGCAGGGATTCCTTCTAGCAAGGGTTTAACATCTCTTTTGTTTCAAAGTTGAGGAGGTTAACTATCTGTGGCAGGTGATACTGGTTTGCCAGTAAAGATAGAACATTTCCACTCTTTCAAAGCAATTTAAAGACAAACTGAGCCGATGCAAAGAAAACAGACACCAAGTGATAGCACAGGGAGCATAAGATGTGACTGAAACCACGAATGTGGCTGTGGTTGGGGAACTGCTCCCAGTGAGCTCAGCCTCCTAGTGTGTAGTCTGGAGACCTCAGGGTCCTGGCCTTGCTTCCATCCTGCAGTGTGACCTGGAGCAAGTCACAGAATCTCTCTGAGCTACATTTTCTGCATCTTTGGGGACACTGGATCACTATGGCCTCTCTTAACAGGACAACATGTGAAAGTGTATGGCGCTCAGGAAGTACTCAAAATCGCCCAGGAGGAGTCTTTCAGCTCCAACATTCTCATTCTCTGTTTATTATCCATGTGATGGGCAAAGTGGAAATAATGGCAAAATGGTGCTTAAAGTAAGAAGGCTGGAGGCAGGCCAGGTGGGTGCTGGAAGTAATAATGCATTGCACCTGGAATTGTAGGAGCTGAATTCTAATTACACCCTTGTTTTCTAGCTGAGTGATCTTGAGAAAGTCAGTGTACCTCCTGGACCTTAGACTTCTTGTTAATGAAACAGAAGGACTAGGTTATAGAATGTTTGCGTTGCCTCCAAGGTCAGAACGTTGATGCTGATCTTGGGTGGCCTTGGCCTGTCATGGCTTGAAGCAGGATTTTCGTTCCCCAGCCAGAGACTGAAGTCAGATGGCGGCAGTGAGAGCGCTGAATCCTAGCCACTAGACCAGAAGGGCCAGTGGCCGGTGACAAGGCCCTGGCCTGTCGGCTTTGTAGAAATGAATTTCCACAGAAAGACAGAAAGTTGTGAAACAAGTAAAGGGTTTGTTAGGAGGAAAAAGAGGACGTGTGACTAGACACACGTGGGCAGGCTCAGAGAAAGAGTCGTGCCTTTGTGGTAATTCGAATCACTTTTATGGGGCATTTCTTCCTGGTTTCTTCTGGCCAATCATCTTGCTTTGCCTCACTCTGAGTCCTTATTTGGCTTAACTCAAGGTCCTCCCCCGTGTGTGCTCACATCTCTTAGCCAAGATGGATTCTGGCGAAGAGGCCTGTGGGTAGGTTGACATCTCCTACTGTGCGGTGGTGCCCCCTCCCTTTTTGACCCCCGAGGAGCCTTTCTGCGCATGTGTAGTCAGGAAGGTCTCCTTGACCTCAAGAACAAGAAATAAGTAGTCTCTTTATCTCTTACCTGGCCAGGGCTCAGCTCCTCACTGCCCCTTCCATTACTGGTATCTTAAAATGTCCCTTGGAGGCAAAGGCCAGCTATTTGCCCTCTTCCTGTTGTTATTTCTATCTGGAAGTGTAAACAGGAGGCTGGCTGTAAACGTCTTATCCTGGAGCCCATCTGTCTCCAGCCTCAGTGCTTCCTTTGTGCCAGTTGGCTCAAACCTTAGTTGGGCCAACTAAGTTGACAAGTAGTTAACAACTAGTCTTTTCCTGTTACCCTTGCCAAGTTAATGTAATGTCACATGTGGTTACATATGTGAGAGCACCTTAGGAGGCATGCCACCTATTTCATCTAGTTATGATACCATTGTGATAGAGTGTTACTAAAAACCAAAAGTTTCAGTCCTAATATACTCCAGGATCTCTTGAAATACAGAGACCTAGCACCTGTGCCCATGGAGCAGGCATCATGATTGCTTGGAGATATTTGATAAGAACAAGACATTGGGGCCACAGTATTTCTGTGGGCTGTGCCTGGACAAGTATATGTCTAAAAACTTCCATGGGAAATTCTGATGCGGAATCCGTGTTGAGAAGCCTGATGGGTACCCTTTATGTATAGGAAGTCCTTGGATTGCAGCAATTTCTCTATAGGATTGGGGTTTTCCTGTCGCTCACTACTTCTGTAATCTTGAGCACGTTAATGAATCTCTCAATGCTTGATTCCTCATCTTTAAAGTGGGGACAGGGACACCTCTCTTTCAAGCTTCCAGGAGAATTAGATTAGATGTTGGCTGTCTGTTCTTTGAAAGGTGCGTACCACCTAGCAAATGCTATGGTAACTGTTATCTTCAGTTGGGGAAGACCTGAGTCTGAGAACTCAGAGGGCCAAGCATGTTTTGGGTATCCCTGATCAAACAGATAACAAGTTAAAAGATCTTTAATAATCTCCTTAATTCTCACTGAAATTTGTAGCTCTGCCTTCATTCTGGCCATATCATTAGATTTAGTGTATAATTGAACGTTTGATTTAATAAATTAAATGGGTGGTCATTATGATTTGGGTTTCAGTTGAGTCCTTGAGGCAGTATTTGCTGGTATAAAAATATTAGGTAATTTGAAAGAAGTATCCGAAAGATTAAAATTTTAATATCCCCCTGTTTCACATTTATATCTCACTAATTACAAATATCTATCTTTCCTTCTATGTTACTTGTAATTTGATTTATAACACACATTTTATACAACTGTATATGTTTATTTGATTGGATGCTTTTAGGACAGTAACTTTATCATTATTTTTAAGATTTATATGAATGCCTGAAATTGATACCAGGAAGGAAAGTGCCACCTAATTCAAATGTAACATTCAGGAGATACAGCCTTTCTCCCATTATAGTGATTGGACAGGCATAGCACTTGAATTTAAATCAAAGTAAAAAGCTTTATTTTTAGTGTGCACCTGTTAAAATGCTTCTTTATTGGAGACTATTTGGGATGTGATTAAAAATATAGAAAAAATTTATCTCCAGTTAGCCATTTTTGTCACTTGTTATTGCTTCATTTGAGTTTACTTGTGGCACTCACATTTTATTTTGAGATTTTGTCCTGAAAATACTTTCTTACGCACACTGCTCACCGCCTCCCTGCCCCCCTGCACCGCCAGCGCTTCTTTTCCTTTAGCGAGTGTGCTTGCTCCTAGAGCCTTACACAGAATAAACAAACTGAAAATAAAGGGGCAGCTTCACATTGTCATGTTTTCATCTATATATAAACAACATGAAAGCGTGAGAATGGCTGGATGATTTTCGCTGAATTTGAAAAGTTTACTTTAAACGGTTTTTATTTGAAATAGGGACGGGGTGGTGCGTATGGAAATTTGCTTGAGAGAGACGTTGTGTGGGCGAAATTCACCCAGAAGCTGCCATCCTGAGCAGCGCCTTGAACCGAGGTGCCAACAGAGCCCCAGGTGACTGTGCTTTTGTGCAGAGATGCTGTGGAGCCCTGTCTTAGTGGTTCACCTGAGTTTCCTTGTTTTTCTTCCTAACAGAATCCTGTTGTGTGTAGGCATTTCCCCCCTCCCCAACCTCCACCCAAAAGATTATGAAAAGATGCCTGCATCCCCGGGCCCGGGGGTCCCTGTTGGTGTGAGAAGACCGAAAGTCAGCAACCCCAAACATGTTTCGATAATGACACGGCAATCACCACTAGAGAGGAGCAGCTTTCCACAGTGTCTCTGGAAGCGTCCACAGTTATTACTTTGTTCCTTTAGTCTCACTATGGGCATGCTGCAGTTTGAGCTGGGCCCTTTTCTGTCCTTGCCATGGTCTTTTACACGCTCAGGAGGGAAATTCCTGTTTCTTCCTGTAAACACAGTCTGTACATTCCAGAAGACCGGATGCATTCTCTAGCACTAATGGTAAGCACTGTCTCTGCCGTTTTCCTGCAGCTAGTTATGCTAATCCATACGGCACTCTATCACCTGCTCTGCTCAATGTTTGTTTGTTTGTTTCTGAGAAACATCATCCTGTCAGCACTTGTACTCAATTGCATTAAAAATCCATTTTACATATTGATTAGAATTTGTCAGCACATCTTTTGAAAATTCATCGCGTATGGTTTGCTCGGCCATGCTGTATGGCCTGACCGACTCCTGTGGAGTGAAGGGGGGTCTGTGGGTGGGTAGGTGAATGAGTAAATGAGTAAGTTTTAAAGGAAAATTCAGAGATCGTGGAAGTTGAATAATGGCCTGTGAATATGTTCACATCTTAGTGCTTGGAGCCTGTCAATGTTGCCTTATGTGGCAGAAGGGTCTTTGCAGATGTGATTAAACTAAGCATCTTGAGATGAGGAGATACCCTGAATTATCTGGGTGGGCCCAACATAATCAAAGGGTCTTTGTAAGAGGGAGGCAAGAGAGTCAGCATTAGAAAGAAGGAAATATGACAGCAGAGGCAGAGACTGGAGTGATGCTCTTTGAAGATTGCAAAAGGGGTCACACACCGTGGAATACAGGCAGCCACTAGAAACCGAAAAAGACATGGAAATGGATTCTCCCCTTAGAGCCTCCAGAAGGAACCAGCCCAGCCAACACCTCGCTGTCAGCCCTGTGAAACTGACTTTGGACTCTAGCCTCCAAAACTGTAAGAGGATAGATTTGTGTCATTCTAAGCCATGAAGTTTATAGTGACTTGTTACAGCAGTAATAGGAACTTGATACAGAGATTCATAAACTTATAAAATGGCAGTTAATGAGTAGTAAAGTCCAACAGGAGTCTAGTTCTGCTGACTGGGAATGTCATGCTCTCTCCACCACATCACGTGGTCAGGATGCCAGTAATTGTGGTTTTGACCCTTCTGATGAGGTGTATGTGTTTTGACAAGGCCCAAAGGAACAGAGACTTGGGACTTGGCTGGAGTTTACTTGATGTATTTCACTGTTTCCTGAGACTTTTTTTTTCCCCTTTCTTCCTCCCTCCCTCCCTCCCTTCCTTCCTCTCTCTCTTTCCTTCTTTCTCTCTCTCTCTCTCCCCCTCTCTCCTTCCTTCCTTCCTTCACAACTAGATTCTCTTTATGAAGGAACATTTCCCTCTACTACTCTCATACCTTTCTTCAACTTTCCCCATAGTTTCTTTTTCTGATTTCGATTTCACTCTTGATTCAGTGCTATTCCTTTCAGAGAAGAAAAATAAAGCTAGCTGAAATTGAGCTTGACTTTGTCTTTGTCAGTTCTGTCTTTTAACTTCCAAGGAAAGAGGCAGGCACTCTTTGCTTCTTATTGTGATTTGGTGGGAGGGGTGATTTTCAGCATCTCTCATGTCCAGAAAATCCTATACTGCTTTGTCGCTGCATTGTGTCATGATGTGTTGAGCTTTGTTGGATGGCCGATATGGAATCTTGGGTTAGTAATTCCTAGTACTAGTGTTCTGTAGCACCTATGAAGTTTTGACAGTTTCTCCCACATGTTAGTTGTCACATTGGTGCAGTGATTTGTTAATGGAAAAATATCATTATTTTAATATTTTTACCAGCAGCATTTTTGTGAGATTCCATCCCACACCAACTGCATGTTGGTCGCTTTGTGGTAGTTAGCTGTTGCGATATCCCTGAAATGTGGGTACGGATGGGATTCATTGTGAAGAGTAAGCAGTAGAAAAATCTAATGAGCAGCAGAGGAATTATAACAGACCCTTTGATAAAGGGTTGGTTTCATTTTGAGAATTGTGACATTTCATGTTTATCGACGATGACAAATGGCAGTCCCAGGGTAAATAGAGTCCTCAGGAAAGTTTAGTGATGTATATATTTGTTATAGGGATTGATTTTCAAAAGTCCTTAACTAGACTTTGTGGATCCTCATACATACCCATAAGGAAAAAAGTAATTTAAATTGATACAAGTTATTTGATTATTTTAAAATATAAAGTTGAGTAACAAATTGAACCTAAAAGTATTAAGAATACATATTATCCACGTAAAATTGACATATTACTGGAACCATATACTTTGCCCTGAAATTTATTATAAGATTCCTGTACAGCTATGGTTTGCAAATTTTGTTGTGAATAAGAATCATTTGGAGTCACTAAATGAAACATTCTTTCTTGGGCCTCCTACCTCAGAGATTTTGTTTAAATCAATTAAGGGTGGACTCTGGAATCTCTATTTTTAGCAGTCACAACAATCCTCAGGATGTTCTTCAAGAAACACTTAAAAAAACAAAAACAAAACAAAAAAATCCCACATTGCTGTGTATACCCCCTCAATAAATAATATAGTGTGTGCTATGAAATTATCTTAAGAAATTCCTGAAGTCTTTTTGGAAAAATAGTTGTTGGAAACACCATTTGTCACACATAAGATACTGTGCTGAGTTATGGAACACTTTAGAAGAAGGCGTAACGTGTTTTGAGTGAGTCTGGGGCAATTGTAAGGTTCTGGATTTCACTCAAATGTGTAACATTGCAAGCGGCATCCTTTAGATATGGCTCTGATGTGTTTAGCTCAATGACAAGGAAAGTGGCAGATATTTCTGTAAGACATACGTACTGAGAAATAGTGCTTGCTGCCAGTACCTTGATTTGCATACATTGAGCATTTAATAGTTTGCATTTTTGGCTTATTCACTTGTCCTAAATGCTTAATGAATAGGCTCTCTAAGGCTTTAATTCCCAGCCAATCCTAAGTTTATTACTAAAGTTTATCAAGCAATAAACACACTATTGCACTTATACTGTCATGTTTTTATAAAGCAGTTTATAAAAGGTGACATCTGGCAAAGAGGCAGATCTATAAAAATCATGCTGGTGGATGTAGTGTCATTTTTTCTGCCATACTCCCAGAAAGAGTAATATTATTTTGACACACACATACATCCCCACTGTCAAGTTTCTATTTTTATAGTTAGCTTACTGCACATATCCTTAAGCTATACAAAACCTTTGGGCTAATGCAAAAAGTGACATTTCTGCATATTTATTACAATGCTATTTTAGAGGTTGACTTTGCCTGGTAGGATTTTTCCAAGAACAGTGTCATTTTCATGACAGTAGACATTGTTGAGAACAATACTGCTGTGCAGTTAGTCAGGAGAGGTCAAATGTGGAAGGACAAATCATAAATAGCTTAATGTAATGCTTGGCATGATTATTTCTCAATATTTGCTAGATATAGGGATAGAAAAAAACTACAACACAACCCTGATGAGCAGATCCCTAAGTAGCTCGAATCTGAACTACTACTTTGATTAACATACACCCTACCCCGAAGTCCAGAAACCCTTCTCCTAGGTTTATACCCCCAAAAGAATGCATTTATCCATCAAAAGATGGTACAAGAATGTTCATAACAGCTTTCTTTAGAAAAGCCTAAACTGGAAGCAGCCCAAATGTCCATCAGCTACTAAATGGATAAATGTAGTAGACTTCTAAAATGGAATACCTCACAGCAGTAAAAAACATACCACCTACTGCCCCATGCAGCAACATTAATGAATCTCACAGACAGTTGAATGAAAGAAGCTGACTACTGCAGAGTACCTACTGTATGATGTACAGTATTACAGAACTCAGGAACTGACAGAACCAATGGTGATAGAAGTTAGAATAGCAGTTGTGTGTGTGTGTGTGGTGGGGAAGTTTATCGGACACTGTCTGGGAAGGGGCAGAGGGAGTCTTCTGGAGTAATGGAAACATTGTGTTTCACAGTCTGGGTCCTGGTTACCTGTGTGTATACATATGCAAAAATGTAGAGCAGTACACTTCAGCTTATCCCACCTTACCATATGTTCTGGATACCTATTGCTGTGTAATAAACCACTCAAAAACGTAACTGAAAACAGTTTGCTATTATGTCTCACAATGGTGTGGGTAGGGATTCACACAGGGTGCTTCAGGGATGATTGGCTTATCTAATAAAGTCTGGTGCCTCAAGTGGGGTGACTTGAACGGCAGAAAGTTGGTTAAGTCCCTCCCCCCCAACACCACCCCCTGGGGTTATCTAAATGTGCTTTCTCATGATATATTGACCTCAAGGTGATCAGACTTCTTACGTTAGAGCGAGTGATCAGACTTCTTACGTTAGAGCGATGTATGACTTTGAGAGCTGGTGTTTTAAGAGAGTAAGTAGGCACATCAGTTTCTTAAGACCTGGGCAGAATAAGTTCTGCTGAATTCTCTTAGAGTATTTACTGAGCCCACCAGCCTCAAGGAGAGGTAAGATAGGCCCCCTGCCTCTCACTGGAAGGGGTGTTAAAGATTTTGTGACCACACTGTATAGATGCTATATCTCAATTTAAACATTTTCTTTAAAAAGTTAAAGTCGGTCGTTTTACTCTTAAAATGTTCTTTTCTGTTAGAAGGCATTGCAAAATTTAAATCTAATTCTAAAAAATACAAACAGCAGAAGAGACCCTCTATCTGAAATCACAGTTTCCATCATATCATACATCTCCTCTCCATTTCTTTTTGAGGTTGAAAATTCAATGACTTTTTCTTATGTTACTTGAAGTTTCTGGGCTTTGAGTTTTATTTTTGCCAGGCTTGGGTGAACTTAGACTTTTATTTAATCATTTACGGCCTAGCGTTAACTGTCAGATTGAAGTCAGATAAGGCTTCTGATACAACTGAAATTCTTTTCTCCTTTTGATTTATGGATAATGAATTTGCCCTCTTATAGTCAAAGTATGATTTTTAAGAAAGAAATGCTATATCTCTTATTAATCATCTATCAGAACTACGTTGCCAAGCAAGTCTCATTGTACAAATCCTTATTAAAAGAGGAGCACAGGGCAGCGGCATTTATGAAGCGAGGTTTTCAATGAGATCGACTGGAAATGTTTAGTCAAGCTAAATAGAGCCAGCATGAAAGCAGAACCTTTTAAACTATTCGGCTTCATTCGAACATGCCACTGATGTAGACAGCTTGGGAAAGCAGTGTGTGTACACAAAAAGCTGCATTATCAAACATATCAAAAGGTTTCAGTGTCAGCAGAGATAATTACTGCACCCGTGCTCGGCATAATTTAGGTCAAGAGAAGCACTTCAGCCACATCTTTAAACAACATTGTACCTCTCATTTGAAGTTTTCAGGCACATATCTCAATTTTGTGCCAGTATGTTCCAAGTCCATTTTACAGAGTCAAGAGTAGAAAAATCTGACTTCATCCTCTCAGATTTTCTTTTTAATTAATTGCAAAACGCTATCCTTTTGTTCCCTCCCCTGTACCCCCACTGAACCAGAAAGGATTTATTCAGTAATTCCATATCACCATCATTTCAAGACTCTGCTTTCATTTGTCACCTAGAGAGCTTTGCAGTATATAAAGCCATCAACCCAGCTCCAAAGCCGTATCACTTTGTCAAAAGAGAGTTGTTTGCACTTTCTGTGACAACCTATTTGTATAAAGTGCCAGGGATTGAATTAAATATATCGCATGGAATCTAAGTTGTAGATGATGGAAGCTTGTTTGCAGTGCTTGTCATTTGCTGCTGCCTCTTTCCCCCCAGCCTTCTAACTCAGCCCAGCTAGTCAAACGGGACTGTTTTTAAGGGACCCCTTTAATTTTGACAATATTGATGGTGTTGCTTGTGCCACATCAGAAAGCACACCGTTCTAGAGTCTGGTGAACACATTTGTTTCCTCTCACTGATCTCTGACTCTTGAATACTGTAGACTGCTTATAAAAATGCTGGCGGGCATATGTGTATACGTGTTTATATAAATCTCACGTCTAAAGCATGTTTATGTGTGTGAATAATACCGAGGTGTGAGTCAGTCAGTATGACAGAAGCCTGACCTTAGGAACTGGCTAGATCCTAATCCAGTTCCCTCTGTCCTCAAGCATCTTTGACAAAATAAGTTGCTTGAATTTGTTTGCTCATCTGTAATTCGGAGGAACTAATTCCAGCCCACAGGATTATCCATGCGTTGGGTCTCATATGGCGTATCACGAATACCAGAAGTCCCCATGTTCTTAGGACTGTCACGGAGACCACATTTTCTCAGCTGTGAGTTGAACTGATTCTCTACGGAAAGTTTTTTCGTTTTTGTTTTAATCTAAACATTTCCAAGAATTAATTATTCATATTTGAATTTTTAACAAATGAAAAAAATATATACAACTATGTATATTTTATACCTATTTATGTAGGTATCCTTCACAATAAACAAGGTCCCTCCTGGGATACAGTGTTTCCATCATGCTTTTCAAAGGTGTCCACAAGCCAACACCAGTGACTTATTACCACCCACAGGCCTGTACGAAATACAGAATCTCAGATCCCATCCCAGACCTTTTGAGACAGAAACCGCATTTCAACCTTTATTTATTTTCACAGTAAAGTTAAAGAAGAATTTTTCTAGTAGAATGATTACTGGTTCTTAAGTTGGAAGACCTAGGTTCTCGTGGAGTCTGTTTTTTGTTTTTCAGAAAGGTTTTTAACCATGACGTTGTAAGAAATAAATTTACTGTCATTACCCAATGAAGGGGAGCGTATGTGCTAATAAACACATATAATTAAAAGTCTCATCAAACAAGATTTACCCTTGCTATATGCTGAACGTTCAGATATTTTTTTATTTCCATTTAAAACATGCCAGCCATGGCCCCCTTAATTGATTTTATAATCGTTTGCAAAGAACCATTGTTTTACATGACCTTGGGCAAGTCATTTTTCCCTCCACAGACCTTGATTTTCTCAGCTGTAAAAGCGTGTATGTTGGATTAATTGATTTCAAATGTCTCTTAGCTTGAACAGCCTGTGATGCACTTTGCAATGTGAAAATCCACCTCTGGATCGCATTTTAAAAAGGGCATGTTCGTTGGTTATTGTGTGTGTTGTTTTATTGTGAGGGCCGGAAGGAGCACAGACAAGCAATGGCTCACAGACCACAGCTTTTGCATAATAAAAGCTCACTGCCCAGAGTGGTAGACGGTGCAAAGTGAACAAGTAGGCACAGGTCCTAAACATGTGTCACTATTTAAAACAAACAAAACATACTTTTAAGCTTTTTAAAATGTGTATACTTTGTCAGTATATGTAACTGAAACATAGTGAACTAAATCTTCCTCCTGTCTAATACACAAGCAGAATATGAAGCAGTCTCTGTTTAGAAGAAATGGTAACTCTGCAGTGGAGAAAGCTGACACCATCTTGACCAGTGATCAGAATTGACATCACCGGTGAAAAACAGGCAGTCATCGTGTTCACCTCAGTGTGATGCCCTGAGAAGGGCACCGTGTGACTAATACAGTATTCGGCCCACGAATACGTAACCGGAATCCAATCCCCAGGGCACATCAGAGAAACCCCAATAAGGAATAGTTCTATTAAAATATATATATATATGTGGAAGGTAGAGGTTGGGATATACTGTGAAACAAAAAAAGTCAAAGAAATGTTGGAGATCAAAGGAGACTACAGAGGGGCACGAAGTGAGATCCTATGCTGGATCTTAGAGTGGACAGGGAGCATGCCATAAGGGACATCACTGGTTAATGGACAAAAATTGAGAAAGAGAAGACGTTGGGTTAGATAAAATATGGTACCAATGTTACATTTACTGAAGTTGCTTGGTTTACTGTGGTGATAAGAGAGACTGTCCTTAAGAAATACACACTGAATGCAACTTATTTTCAAAATAAGGGCAGGAAATAAATAGTGTGTATATAGGGAGAAAGTGCAAATGATAAGCAGATGGGGGAAATGGCAACAAGAGATGGATCTGGGGTGTAGACAGGTTCCTTATACTGTTCTAGTTCTTGGAACTTGGTGACACATTTGAAATGAATTCCAAGTTAAAATTTTTGAAATGAGCCCATTTTTCCTCCCTCTCCTCTAATGGTGCCCCTTTGTGTTTCCAGAATGCCTGGAGTGCTTTTGCCTTGGGGGTTGTGCCTGTTTCAGGCCACGTTGGGCTGAGCTGGAGCCTCAGGAATTCTCTAGTTTCTCAGAACTCTTAGCTTCCTCAGGAGCTGACAGAATAGGCCTGCAGTGTCCAGCTCCTGTCTCTGACCTTGTCCCTCGGTCCATTTGGTCTGTCCCTCTTCTATCATACCTGCCCCTTCTCCGGTGCTCAGATATATTATTGATTAGCTGGTTCTGTTAGTCTTTCTCACTTGGCCTTGGGCTGGCCTTGACCTCTACCCAGTTCTTGTCCTCTTGCTCCGGTTAACAAATCCTCCCACCTTTCAGCACCAATCTCTTGGAGAGAGCACTGCTCTCTTTTGATCTTGAAGGAAACCCAGGATCCTCTTTTAAAAAACACTGTATGACAGGGACTCAGATACCAAAAGATGTTTGCACATACCAGGGAGTCCAGAGGCTTCTGGTGATAGGTCTTGGGCTCTACTGAAGCCGGAAATCCACAAATACCTTTAAAACATTTTAAAAAAGCAATGGTCTCCCTTTCCTGTGGTAGAGGCATGCTGGAGGAATAAACAAAGGTGGTTCTTACTTGTCTGCTCTGCCAAGTGCCCACATGGCCAGACAGATTTCAAAACAGTGGCACTCAGTAATCGTTAATTATCCTTCACAACCATGTCCTTGTCCTTAAGAAGGTGCAGTATTACTGATGAGGTGAAACACTTGAATGTGAAACCAACTGATGGCTTATTTAAGTGCATTCGGAAAAATTATAGTAATACATGGCAGGAATTGGGAGAAACCAAGAAACCATTGTGGCTGTAGGGATGGCTTGAGCGAACGGAGGAAGTTGGAGAGCAGCGAGGCGTTGTCTCCCAGAATCTCTAGAAAGAGTCCCCTGATGGCTCTATAGCAAAAGATGAAACAAGCAGGAAAGGAGACCAACACTGGGGCACTGGATACCAGATGGTTTGCTGAAAATCGGAGCTTAGGGTCTGAGGGGTGAGGGAAGAGGGCTCAACCCTTGGGCTGCATTTTCACTAAACGCCTCAATTTACACTAGATTATTTCCAAAAGAGAAGAGTTACAGAAGTCTTCTAGTTGGAATGTAAAAAGCCCTCTGCCATACCTCTTGATTATTCACCAGCCACGTACTTTGAATTTAAACAAAGGAAAAAAAAATCCTATCGTTACCTGAGGAATATCTTAAGTATTTTGATTTTATTTTTTCACTCTCGAAGTGCTGTTTTCTTTTTTTCTTTCAACATAGACTATACTTTTTGGACCAGTGGTTTGAGATTTCTTCCTTTATGCTTTTCTAAGGATACCAGGAGCCTCAAAAGTGGAGGTCTCTCATCTTCTCAGAAGGTCTGTCCATCTGCACCCATCCTCTCATCGTGCGTCTCCTGCACCTGGGGAAGTGGAGTTCTTCCTCTCCCTGCCGCCTCCCCTACCCCAAGATTAACAGTTCCAAACCTTCTACTGCAAGCAAAGTTGGTGCTCAGTTTATTGGTAATTAATTGCTAGTACTTCCTTGACAGAACATAATGGAACTACAGAGCAATCACTTAGAAAGGGAAACAACTGTCAATTATCAGTCTAATGAACAGAGGTGACGGCAGCCCAGCTGATGGACGACCTTCTGTGCATCAAAAGCGGCTCCCTTAAAAACTCTGTTTCTGTACTGTGTGTGATTTGCAAGATAACCGCTCTCAAGGCCAGATTTTAAAGTGGCTTCAGCTGTGGGTAACAGTGTAATTTTGGAACCATTTTCAGAACAAGTTATCAACTCTTAACTGTTAATATTTGAATATGAGTAAACAGAAACAACAATTCTTAACATAAAAAAATGTAAATAGTATGGTAGTGGTGATGCCAATTATTGAGATGACCACAGCACTGATGTAATGAATGACATTTACTGAATCGTATGTGACAAGCCCTATAGTGAACATTTCATATGCATCATCTCACTTAATCCTCAAAACAATCCAGTGTTAAAAATCAGTTTTCAGAAGGGAAAATCCATGGCTGTTATGCAAATATAAACACAGTTTAAGAGATTATTCAGCTCATTAATTGATGAGGGTGAGGGACCTAGTAAGATGTTAAAATTAGTCCAAAAATCATTTGAGATTGTGTGTGTGTGTGTGTGTGTGTGATTTCATAGATTGTTGGGCCAGATATAGAACAGGATAATGTCCTGCTGGTCTACAAGAGCTCCCACAAGCTACTCTCTCCCATCAGTTGTAAAATAGCCCTGTAAACAGTCACGACCAGCAGTGGGCACACTATACGGAAGGAATCCAATAAATGTCGTTTGCCTATTTCCAAGTTTGCCATGTTTTTTTTTCTGTTATCTGTAAGGTAGGTAGTGCTATAGGCCACACATTACAAATGAAGAAACCGTGGCTTTGTGATGTTAAGTAACTTGGCTGAGGTCATCTGAGAGATGGAGCAGGGACTGACTTGCGTCTGACTCCTTACACAGCTGGCACTGTGATGATGAAGACCATGGGCTCAATAAACAGATGGGTTTGAGTTCAACTCCCAGTGATCTTGGGCCAGGTAACTACTGTGCCTTTATTTCTGCATCTGTGAGGTAATGTTGTTAAATTTTGAACTCACAGTGGTGTTGTGAGGACACGGTGAGGTGACATGTTAAAGCCTTGCGCGTGGTGTCACGACATAGCATTCGCTCTGTAAATGTCGGCAGCCATTGTCACCCTAAGGAACGATCGCCACAAGAGAGCACCACCTGCGTATGTCTTCAACACAGCAGTGGCCTCACCTTCTCTACCTCAGTGGGCCATGGTTGCCTTAAAAGTCTGTGCACATCTGGACTATGAGCTCCAGGAATCACCATCACAGAAAACCAACTCTCTGTCACAGTTTTTGTTCAGGATCATGACCAGCTTGAGCCAACCCCAGGAATAGAAAGTTAGCGTAATACTTGGAAAAGTATCTCTTCCCCCTGGGGACAAAATGACAACAGTGCCATGTGGCTTGTAAAAATACTTGCCCCTGCTATTCTATAACCTGCAAGACTTGAAGGATGCATGGATCTGTGATAACAGTAGCAGGTATCATTTTAAAAACCTACTCAAAGTGAATATGAGTGCCATACAACACCTGCAAGTGTAGATTTTTCTCAATGGCAAAAATGCAAGCATGGCATTCAGTCTTTCCTTCCTGGAGCTCATATTCCCTTGTGTCAGTGACGATGGAGTTGGAATGTTCAGGTCTTGTATTGGATACCATCTCACCATCTTGCTTGGAGCAGATGAGGTGTTGGAGACATCACTATCAAGCTTGTCTTTTGGAATTAGGGCATGCCAAATGACAGATATCAAAAGTTAAATGACAAAATGGTGTGTGCTTGGTGAATTTACCATTTCTTTAATGAGATTTTTCTGTAGATATTAAGAAAGTTATAATTTTTGAGGAGATACTTTACTGGAGACACACTTCTATACTGGCTCCTTATCTCTGAGATGAGAGCATTATTGAAGTCAACATATGTACATCTAGTTACTCAGACATCAAAAATTTCTCTTTATGCTCTCATCTTTGTTGTGTGGACTAGAAGGAAGTATTCATGTCAAAAGCTGGACATGATTTATTGATTCGGAAATCTTTAAGAACACGTAAAAATGACTAGCTTTGTCTTCATTGGATTCATGTGTTAGGTTTTTGTCTCATCACAAAATAAATGTAGCATGTAAGTCTTGTTATTGTGATCCTAAGATGAAGATACTCATGATTAATTCTCTGATTTTCTTGTTATTACCGATAATACAAACAATATGTCTGTACTATTTGAGAGTTAACAAACACCAAGTATATTTTTAAACATGCCAAGTGTGTTTGGTACTCCTCCTACGTATTTCCTTAAATTTGTAAAATTGTGAAACATTTGTTTTTTGTTGTATATTTAGAATTATTGTCTCATAAGCTCTCTCACCATACTGTGAACCGCTCAAAGAAACTCAGTTTAATTTTGCACATATATTGTTGTTAGGAGCCGTTATGAAGAACTACTCTCAAAGGGTCGAACAGTTATTCCTAGTGGAAATAAAGTGGCTTGAAAGAGACATTGAAGAGGCTTGCAAATGATATCTTAGTAACTCACATCAGGACTGCCCGAAATCTATTTTTACAGTTTCCATCTTGCATGGAAAGGCTCCAGACAGGGTTAAGTATTTTAGCTCAAATTCCTATTCCACATGGCCTTGACACCCTCAAAGCAAATATATTTTCTATTTTACTCTTAGTTTTCTCAACCAAAATGAGACTTAAGTCACCAGTGAAATATTGCAGGATGTGTTGACTTAGGGGAAATATGTTTTCTAATTTTAAATCCTTTAGAAGTGCAGTTGATATAAATATCCTTCAGTGCAATTTGCCAGGCACTGCATACTCAAGTTCTAATCAAAAGTCAGACCCAGTCAGAAGAGAATCACAGGTTAGTGAAATTCTCCTCAACATTTGTGTCCATTTTACTTCCCAACAGTGATATGTCCTAAACTTTTCATTTTTAAAACTGCTCACAAAGACACACCACATTACTCAATGTGGGTTCCTTTAGAAAGTAGTGGGGAGAAAAAAGTACTGGAATTACATTTTAATTGTAGAGTCATTAACTGACTGAATTTGCTTTTTCCAAAATAAAAATTTTTACATTAGCCTTGTGACCTTTAAAAACATTCTAAATTAAGATAGAAGATAAGTAATGCAGTCTCATTAACTTCAATAAAGTTCAATAAAAATTCTAAATTTAAGAAACTATCTTCATAAAACAGTGTGTTATTGCTAAAGCATTAAATAGAGCATCACAGTTTAAAATTAATAAAAATTACTAAGTATCCATTTAGCATGAGATTTATTTTATGATTGCAAACACCTCCAAAACAAATCGGCAGTCAATTGCAATGTGTTTTGAGATGTAAAAGCACCATTAATTACTGTTAATGGTACTTCTCTAATGTATGTAAATACATCATCTGCACCGGAGCTCTTGGCAGTTATTTCTTACTTCTTTCTAGACAGTTTAAAGATCTTAATTTATTAATATTCAAAACGAGCAGAAAGATAAACACATTGTTTTGCGGCTCTTGATGAATGGCGATTGGAGACATACTGTGCTTACTCTGAGAGTGAATATTAGCTTGTTGGCAATAATTCACGGCCCTACATGAAACAGACCCCAGAAGGGAGACCAAGAGTTTAAAATGATGTTATTAAGCGTCTCTGGAAGCACTTTATTCCGAGGTACCTCAGATTTGGAAATTTTATTAGTCTCACTCTCTATTTCATTATTTGTCCCTAGAACTCAGCACAGGCTCCTGCCACAGTAAGCATTATTTTTGATGCACTTTACTGAATATGATTTACAAGGACTTTTTCAGGAATACATTGGGAGAGCAGTGTTTCCTATCTATTATGTCCTTTCATCTCTGCCTGAGCTAGAATATTCATGCTGTAAAAGTAATAAAAAGAAAAAAGAATTTTCTGTATTTTCTTAAAAACCTCACCCCCATATATCCAAACAAAGTGAATGCCTTAGAGACTCACAGGTAGGATTTTCACCAATTTAGATATAAAATGTGACAACTGGCAGAATCAATATATCAACATCTGGATCCTTCTCAAATGCCACAGGGTGAGTAGTAGGGAAGGAAAAGCAAATTTTATAATGAAATGTTTTTTGGCATTTTATTTTTATTGTAGACTAGTTTGAAAGATTTTGTTTTCCCTCATATCTTCTTTAACTTTCTTTGATGAAGACATGTATAGTCAGCTTAGCTTAGTTGTTTAATAAAGTTAAAAATATTGAGTATTGATGAGAATTTCAAATCTTGCTTCTAATTTTGAGTAAGAATTAGAATATGAGCCCAGATAAATTTAAATTTCAAATAAATTCTTTTTTTTAGATTTTAGAGTATTTTAATGTCCATTTTTTAGGGATATGTTTTGAAATTATTAGGATTAACAGTTTTAAAAGAGTAGAGCAAAGGAAAGATGGAAAATGTAAACAGTTGGTTCTTATTAAATTTCAGTTAAATTTGTTTAGTATAAGTATATCCCATGTGATGCATGATACATACTTACACCAAAAGTCTTTTGTTGTTTGTCTGAAATTTAGCTGCTCATTCTGTGTTTCATCTGGGAACTCTATTCTTGTTTATGATGAGAAAAGATAAAAAAAAAAAATCAGTGCTTTTTGTGAGCATGTAAACTCACACAACTAGTTTTTCTTATCTGCAAGATAGCAGTAAAATGGCAGCCATCTTCCAAGGCCATTGGGAGTATCAAACACGTTGAGACCCGTAAAGCTCGTGGAACAGTTCCTGGCATCTAGTAAGCACCGTGGAAGCATAAACTTTTGTTCTCAGATGATCATTTGTTCCAATGTTAGACACCTTTTCTACTGGAAGCCTGCTTTTACAGATATGTAAAAATGTAAAGGAATCTTCCTGATGTGATAGACAACAACTATAGTTCATCTACAAAAATATAGGGTGCCACAAGTGACCCTAGGACTGAAATACATAAAAGTTCAGTATGTCAGCAGTGCTCACAGGCATTGAAAAGAGCCACAACAATGGCAACTTTTCCTTTTGCTTTTTATAGAGACACATTGTATTTATTATTATGATATATCAAGTCTGCTCTGGAACATATGTGTGCTTAATAAAAGAATAGAGAAAGGATAAAGGAGCCAGGTAGGAGCCAAAGTGCTAGTCACGGTTGGTAGTAATCAAAATGAACATCAGCAATGTGAACACAAGAATTCTTATTACACCAGATGGAAGTTCACCATGGTGTTGGTAGGTGTTTTAAATGTAAGATCAGCCCGTGTTCCTGATTATTCATTTGTGATCCCTAAGACACGCCAAGTGCCGGGCACCCCTACTCCTGTCCCTGCTCTGGGATTCAGTGTAGAAGTCAGAGCAGGCTGGCTATAATGTATTATAACAATAGTAAAATCTCTGTGCCTTAACCAACCGTCATTCATTTCTCATCCTTGCACCTTCCTATGTGGTTCCAGGGGTCTCTCCATGGCTGCTCTCCTCCAAGGGGTGGCTCAGCATTGTACTCCAGTGCTGTCTTCTGGCACCTTTATTTCAAGACTTAAAGGTTTACCACACTTGTGGAAGAGAGGCACGGGCAAGTGCACATGGGCAGTTATGTGGAGCAGGTTACCACTGATCACAGCCTGGGGCCCAGAGCTGGTCACGCGGCCCCGGCCAACTGCAGAGGGGGTGGTAAGACATACCCTTCCCTCTGTCAAGACACGCGCTTTCTGAGAGAGGACCCAGAGCAGTGAGCACAGGTTTGCCAGACTGCTGAATGTTGCTGATGGATTTTGCTATTCGCTTCCACAAAGCCCAGAGGCAACTTCCAAATTCCCCTCCACTATGTGGTAGGCAGTCCTTGGCAACCAAAGCTGGCAAGAGAGCTGAAACCTGTTAGCCATTGCTGCACCACTCCCATAAGCCAGAGAAAACATCTATTGCGGTCGGAATTTGGATATCATGCACAACGATTAGAGTTTTAGAAATTAGTGAAAATAGATTCTTAGAATAGTCTTTATCTCACAGGCTTATTGATTTGAATTTACCATCACTCCAGCCTCTGTTTGATTTGGGAGAAACTAATTTCTAGGTATCCCAGTTATCAATCTTGATAATAGTATTTTTAAAATGTATCTCCAATAGGTCTGAAATTTAAGTCCTCCCTAGCTTTATTCCCATGCAACACAAGTATTAGGAGTTTTTCATAACTGTGATGAAAAGGGGAGAGACTTATTAACAAAGCTTTCAATAAAAGTTGAAAATTGTTTTTTGATCCTGGTATAAAACTGATGGTATCAAAGCTTTTTCAAGCTCAAGGCAATCTTGTTTGTGATACCTTAAAATGCTACTTGATGAGAAATTCAAATCAGCCCGCATTTGAGCCTGGCCATTTCAGTTCAGTTTTCAGTTAGGTGGAATTTTCTGGTGAGTGACACTTTCTCCCAATTAATTTTGATGAAGGGACATAGCTTTAGAACGTTCTCAGGTTGGGAATATGAGCTATATGTCAGTGAGATCTGAATCTTGGAAGACTGGAGAATAGTGAAGGCACCTTTGAAACGGGGAATTACATTTCAAAGTTTTTCTGCAGCATGGTTGTTCATACCGGTTCTAATCAACAAGATTTACTGTTAATGTTTTCTTTTGAATAGCTCTCTTCAGTTCAAGGCACAGTGCTAGACATTGTGATGAACATTAAGTTATAATAGAAGTATTTTTCTAAAAATAGAAACTGAGATATTGCAAAAGAGAAAAACATGGTAAAACATACAATCAAGTGCTTAGCCGTGTTTTTCATTATAAGAAGTAGCTAAGCCTGGAAAAATTGCTCAGGGTTGGAGTAGGCCTGTTGTAGGAGGGGAAAAAAGTCACTGAACATTCCATTAATTAAATATGCCAGGAGGAGAGACAGGGCACACCACGCTGAAGCCATAGACATTGAGTCAGAAGCTGTTTTTCTTCCCTCTTGCAATGGAAACCAAGCTTTCCTTGAACTCTTAGTGATAAAAAAAAAAAAAAAAAAGAAAAACACAAAAACAGCATCATTTAATTCCCACAGTATGTTGATTCAAAGTGGCCTTCAATTAATTTCTAATTGGAACCTCTAGATACTTTTTTTAAAATACAAGTTAAAATAGATGCAAAAAATATTAGCCTGACATTGAATCATAATGACTTTAAACACATGCAGTCAATGTTAGTGTTTTTCTCCTGAGAGTAAGCACTTTTCTTTTGTAAGATTACTCATAGTTTTTCATTGATGAGACCTATATTTAGCATTTAATATATGTTTTTAAAACCACAGAGGTAATATACAAGCCCATTTTCATTATTTAAAATTCAGGTGCTACAGAAAAATAAAGAGAAATCTGCACCAAACACACTCCCCCTCTTTCCCTCAGTCCTTCTCCTCTATTAAGAGGTTCAAAAGTTAGGTGTGAAATCTTTGATACCTTTCTCTAGGTAAGGAAAGGTGAAATCTTTGATATCTTTCCCCAGGTTTTGTTGTTGTTACTTGTTTTGGTTTTTGTTTGTTTGCTAAAACCTAACGACTAAAGGTCATCAGGAACATACTTGAATTCCAAGGTAGATTAATTAGCCTGCTGCAGCAAGATGAACACACACCAGAACTGCGGGGTGTCTCAAAAGGAAGAATTAGAGAAGGGGTACTAGAAGATTTGGAGGGCTGGAATTAGTCATGGGATGTTCTTAGTAGGTATTTGTCAGAGTACGTAAAGTATGCAGTTTCTGGAACAGTTTTTGAGTATGATAAAAATGCGTGGCTTTGAATGAACTGATGATAAGTTTAAGCTTAGTCTGTAATCATGGTTTGGTTAGGTACAGATTCTCTGTTTCATGAGTCACAGTGCAGATTTGCAAGATATGGTTGATATTTCTGTTCTCAAGTGATACATACGTAAGACTTCCCTGATGAAATATACTAGCTCTACTGTACATTTCCAGGTTTTCTTCTTGTCCTTGTGAAGCAATGCTAATGCCATATGTCACAGTTACTTTCCTGTTTTAAAACACTGATGTTAGTTTTATTTTGCTGATCATAAAGCTATTAAAGAGAATAACTTTTAGATTAGATTTTAGATTGGAATAAATCATTTAAAGGAAAACCATTTCACTGTTTTGAATGAATGAACAAATGAGATTCTTGAGAGAGGGAAGGTCTGAGTAGGATCCAGAGAATCTAGGATGGTTTGGGGAGATCTGATTTGGGTACTGGAAAGGTGGGCACTGTTTAGAAAAGAGCTTGAAACCAGGGAAACCAGTATGATGCCAATAATAATAGAGGTTAAGGAGAATGGGGGCTAGATTTAGGGCTGATGGAGTGAAGTGGACAGATTTGAGAGCTACCCAGAAGTACAACCTAGATGTAATTGGGCAGGTGAATGGTAAATGAAATGTGGTACATCTGCATCATGGAGGTTGTCCAGCACTCAGAAGAATGAACTATTAATCCTCATAAAAACTTGCATGCATCTCCATAGTTATGAAAAGCCGGTTTCTAATACACTACCAAATGTAAAATAGATGGCTAGTGGGAAGCTGGTGCATAGCACAGGGAGATCATCTTGGTGCTTTGTGATGACCTAGAGGAGTGGGATGGGGAGGGTGGGAGGGAGGCTCAAGAGGGAGGGGATATGGGGATATATGTATACATACAGCCGATTCACTTTTTGTAAAGTATAAACTAATACAACATTGTAAAGCAATGATACTCTGATAAAAATGTATTAAAAATAAAGAATACAATATGGTAGGGGCGGGGGGCCAGTTTCTAAAGGTTACATGTTGTATGATTCCATGTATATAACATTATTAAAATGACAGAAGTATGGAAGTGGAGAACAGATGAGTGGTTGTAAGTGGTTAAGGATGGGGAGGGAACTGGGGTGGAAGGGAAATGGACAATATGAGGGATCTTTGAAAATGGAAATGTGGCGTCTTGGGAAAAAATCATACAAAGGTAAATGACTTAACTGAGCTGTAAGTTTACTTCTGTAGTTGTTATTTTAGGCACAGCATGTTATTGTGGTCATTGTTTCTGCATTCATGCCTATTGGTCTTTAGAAACTGAAAGTGTGCCATAATGGAATTAGTTCATTATTCTGGTCCAACTTCTGTTGCTAACTAAGTTGTGACCTTGGTCATGTTCCTCATATTGGCTGGAACTTAGGCTCCTCTTGAGGGCTTTGGAATGATTACTGTCAGAGGTCCCTTCCAGCTGTAGAATTTGATGGTTTCATGTTTGAATGCATCAGTTGCATTTCAGCATCTCAAAAGTACACTCAGATATGCAACAGTGGGTCTGTTATGTTATTTATTTTATTTCATCAAGAATGTTTTTGCATGGGTTATTTTAATGCTTGGAACTTACCAGCATCTCTTTTCAACAATGCCAAAGGTTAAGACCCTCAATTCCCCCCTTGCAGTTCGTTCTCTAAGTACTATAGATTCCCTCTTGTGCCTCTGAAGAGTGTTGGGCTGCTCAGGGAAAGGTGTTGAAAAGGATTCATAATGAATATTGGTTGAAAGGGAATTGATGGTTTCAGGATAGACCGTATTACTGAGATTGGTTTTTAAAATGCGGTTTGTGGTGGTTTTACCTTCTAAAGAATTCTATGGCACTACGTGAGGCATGGTTCACATTTTGAACTAATTTTTTTGTTGTTGTTGTTTGTTTGTTTAGATTTTAGGTTTATCACAGGGTGATTAGCCCCAAATAGGTCTTCATTCGAATAAAGCTTTGATGTGATTTGGAAGTCCATTGTTTGAACTTTTAAGTACCTTTTGTGAACCCTTAAATCCCCCATGACTCTTATCTAAATTGGTTGAGTGCAGCGCTCACTGTTGATTTTCCCTAACTCCTGGGAAGAGAACACTGAGAAGTTACACCTTCTCAGGATGGTTTTCATGGCATTAAACGTGGGACTATTATTCTTTATTTCTGAGGCTAACTAGCAGGTATGTTTTAGTCTTTTCCACTATGCCCTATAATATTGGGAGGGAAACATGTAGTGAGTTGACCTTAAGATCTATACTTGACCTCTTTCTCAATAAACAGACACTTATTAAACATTTTCTGCTGTCAGGGAAGGTTGATAAAGTATATACTTGCTTCACTTTTGTGGAAACCAGTGACTTTGAAGTCGAAGACTAGGATCTTTATATTTTTCTTAGCACCAGTGTCCTGTCTCCTTAACTTTTGTAGTTTGTAAATTCTGTGGTATATGACTTGGGCTTTTTAGGAAAAGTACAAATTAGCAATAAGTAATTTATCACTATGGGCATAGAAACCCCAATAGTCAGAATTTGCACAGTAAAAATATCTCTTTCCACCATTACAATTAATGACCCAGTATTATATTTAGACTGATTTTTCACATAGAAATGTAATCTTGGAAAAGAAATAATAGCTATAAACCAAGGTGTATATTATAGTATATTTGAACATCATCTCTACATTACTTATGTTTTCAAAGGCATTTTTATACTTTGGAAGCTCTGGGTTTAATGTATTATATATATTGGCATCAGGGGAACCAAAATGAAATATCAGTTTGATTTAGGGTTGCTATGGAGAATATTTTAATGTTTTAATTCAATATTTTATAATATATTTATGCATGCTTATATACATATACTTCAGCACATTTATAGTTTGGTGAATGTTTTTTAATTGACTATCAAGATTTAATAATACACATTTGAAACAAAGCCAATAAGCAAGGGAAAAAAACGCATTTCCATTTCATTTTATGACTATGTAAGAGAAAGCATTTTAAAAGAATTGCACACTTTTTCTGCAGAGAAAGCTTTTCATGATCTTTTTGATATGCCTGCTAATATTATTCAGTATTCATCCTTTGATTTCCTGCCTTCATTAGTTAGTATTTATAATTGCTTGGGTGTGGGGTATCTTGGCCAGCAATTTAATTACATCTAACTATCTAGTCACAGGTAGAATGATCTTGCTCCAGTTGTACCATTTTGTCCTGGGTTTGATATTCCCTTATACTGTCTTCTAAGGCTTTCTTAGAGCAGGATAACCTATAAAGGTTTGGTTTAAACGTTTTTAAGATAAAAGTGCTGAAGAGCCAGGAGCAGCAGTTAACAACCAAGTTAGGATGCAGCCATCAGATTTTCTCGGGTTCCTCAACTTTTATTCCTCAGGGGGAAGGGAAACTCCCCATTGTTGAGGATCCTCTCTGTGCCTGACACTATGCTAATCTGGAGGTGATATTCAGCTACGGTATAATATGCATCTTGGTCTATACTTACTATTTCTCATTAAGTCTCTTACACTAATGTTACAGAAAAAAAAAAATTTCACCCACTGGCTTAAAAGTCTTTACTTGCCTCTTTTAGCTGCTAGTGGTTCCTGGGGTTCCTTGGCTTGTGACACCTTAGCTCTAATCTTTGCCTCTGTCTTCCCTGCCGCTTCTCTGTGTCCAAATCTGTCCCTCCTTTCTCTTGTAAAAACACCAGTCCTTGGTTTAAGGCCCATCCTAAATCCGGGATGATTTCACCTTGATAACCTTACTTAATTATATCTGCAAAAATCTGAGGATCTAGTCAAAGCTAACTCCAAATCAGGAAGTGTAAGATGAGGCCACTTGATATTCTCAGGTTCTTCAGGCATTTATACCTGTCTCTATTCCTCCACCCCCAAGCAGCCCCCGGGGACCAGACTGCTAAGACTCAAAAGAGTTTTTGGTACATGAGCGAATGTAAATGCTGCACCCCTTCTCCTCACCCCTGCATCTCCTTTGCCTTCTCCTTTCTTCTGTTGTTTTAGTGCCATGTATATTTTAGTCACACCATTCATCTCTAGTGAAATGTTTTCTAACTTCCACACAGGCAACACACAATCCAATATTTGAAACAGAATTCATTTGGAGAGAGAGTGTAAGGCAGTGAATGAAGCACAGACTTTGGAGTTAGGAAGAGCTAGTTTCATCTTCCCATTCTAGACCTTCCCTTGCTGGGTATGAAATGCAAGTGAGTCATTTACCCTCTCTGATATTGCTGTCAGTATCTTGTTGTGAGAACTGGAGATGCTCTACTTCCAAGCTCACTCACAGGATGGTTAGCAGGATTCAGTTCATCTAGGGTTGTTGGACTGTTGGCCTCAGTTCCTTGCCACATGGGCTTCCTGCAGGGCACCTTGCTTCTTCTGTGCTAGCAAGCGAGAAGAGCCAGAGAAAGCGAGTGAGAAAGATGGGAGTTTTCGTTAACTAACCTCGGGGTTAACATTCCAATACTTGTGCCAGTTCAGTTTCTCAAAAACAAGTCACTAGATCCAGCGTACAATCAAAGAGAGAGAGGATTGACACAAAGATGTGAATCCCAGCAGGTGAGGTCATTAGAAGCCATTTTAGAACTGCTAAGTATAGTACCCTCTCCCCAAAACCCATCTTAGTATTTTTCTTTGGAGTATCACCTAGTATTTCTAGCTCGGGGTATGCACTGACTCGTTTCCTGCCATGTCTTCTGAGCATAGAGGGGCCAGATGTCAAATTGGAATAGTGAAGCATAAAAGGGTTAAAGAGTTGGCTTGGGAAGCCCCAGAGAATCAGGAACAGTATTGGGATGAGAACCTCAATCAGCTGATACCCTGGTGGGTCATTATCTTCTGAATTATTTTGCTACATGAATACACATGAACTATAGAGCTTCAGAAATAAACCACTATAGTAGGCCAGGAGGGAACAATATGAGCAGTCATTTAGAATGTGCCACTGCCGAGAGAATTGCTCAACAGCAGTTCTTTGAAACCACTTTACCAAACTATAGTTTGTATATCTGCCGTAACTGCTCCTTATAGTAAGTCATAGCAGCTACACTCTCATTCCTTGTTCTAAACACCGGTTCTGAAGCCACCATTGCAGGATGATATTCTTGGGAGAACACTGAACATCATTTCTAGGCATTTCCAATTCTACATAATTAGAATAGAATGACTTTCAAGTCAGCTTCAGGTTTTAGCTTGTTATATAAATAAGTTCACAGGAATCTCAAATGCTTTACAGAAATCTGACAGCAACTATAAAAGGCTTTTGAACATTTTTGTTGCCAAAGTCCCAGGGATTGCTGGAATCTTAAATAGCCCGTTTTAAGCTCCAATTCAGAAGCTTTTTGTCATGTTTAATAATGTGGTGAATAATTTCTTTTCTGTTAGTCGTTTCCTCTTTTATAATCCACAAGGATCTTTGAGCCATAGAATGGATATTTTCTGGAGCTATAAATTAGAGGTCCTTTCGATCCAAAACTTAAAATGGCCTTTTAATGTACCACTTCTGTAAATCCATTTATCTAGGTCTAAAGATTCATTAAAATCCATTTAAATGAAAGCATTATATAGGTATATGTCCAATCCAAGGGTGATCATTTTGAAATGAGAATGCCATGGAAGATATTAGAAGTTCCTGTGTGCAGTAGGAAATTCAGTAGGAATGAAATTATTTTACTTGTAGAGGATATTAAATATTAGAATTATATTTTCTTATTTCCTCCCCTTTCTTTTAAAGTATAAGGGTAGCTAGAAGTTTAGTCAAGGGTCCAGTGACCCACGTTAAGTCCATAGATAGTGTTCATGTGATCTGAGAACTTGAATTGGAAAAAAAAGAAATTACATCTACATTTACATTTAACTCTAACTGGAACTTAGCATTTCTTTCAAGTATAAATATAGGCATAAGACCACAGTAATATTGGCAGTACTTGTGACTTTGTCATCAATGGAAATCACAAATATTGTTTAACCATATTATGGTTATTGCAAATATCTCAGAATATTATTTGACATCATTCCTTTGAAAATACGGTAGTCATTTGACTTGGTATTGGGTTTCATTGTTTGGGATCTTAAGAAAGAAGCACATACTGCTATGTCACAAATATGTTTTAAAATATTCTGTTAGTTAAGTAAAAAAGTACAATTCTTAGAAGCAGTACATAGGCTTCAAGTGGCCAAAGGGGTCCAGGGACACACATAGACACACAGACACACACACATACAAATATACACATTATGCTAGACACTAGAAGGCATATAGAATGAATAAGGAGACCTGACATTCAATAAGCAAGTGTTGGATAATAGGCGCTTTTTTTTAAACTTTTTTATTTCGTATTCGAGTACAGACGATTAACAACGTTGTGTTAGTTTCAGGTGCATAGCAAAGTGATTCAGTTATACGTATACATGTATCTATTCTTTCACAAATTATTTTCCCGTTTAGGTTGTTACACAATTGGTTAATAGACACTTTGAATAGGTGGTGTCCTTTAATCTTTCCAGGAACCCACCCTGTGAGGTACATGTCATTATCATTGGCGTTTTACCAGTGTTGAATTAGACTTAGCTGCTGTAACCAACTTCCAAGATGCCCTCCAGTGATCCTTACCTTTTTGTGTTCACCCTCTAGTGAAGTCCCCTCCTGCATTTTGTGAGGTTGATCTCTTTGACCAGTAGAATACAGTGGAAGCAATGGCATGGGACTTCTGAGGCCAGGTCACAGAAAGACTACTCACTTTGGGGGAAGCTAGTCACCTTGTTGTGAGAACACTTAAGCGGCCCCATGAAGAGGTCTACCTGGCCAGGAATGATGTCTCCTTCCGGCAGCCAGCACCAACCTCTCAGCCTTGTAAGTGAGCCATCTTTGAAGTGGATCTTCCAGCCCAGTTGAGCCTATGGATGATTCAAGACCTGGGGGACATTGTGGCTCCTACCTCCCAAAAGATACTGAGCTAGAACCACTGAGCTAAGCTACTTACAAAATTCCTGACCCACAGAAACTGTGGGAGATGACAACTGTTACGGTTGTTTTAAGTCCCTGGGTTTGGGGGATAATTTGTTAAATGGCGATAGGTAACTGACACCCAGGGCTTATGTAACTTTCTCAAGGTCGGAAACTAGTAAATGACTGAGGCCTGATGGCAATCCGGCTGTTGTTGATGGAGTGTCTGTTTTCCTTGTGTTAGCTGCACAGCGGTGTTCTGAGATAGTCAGGTACCTCTATCCTTTCTCCTCTTCCTTATCTCACTCCTCCTCTTCCTCTTCCTGTCACACACCATGGGTATGTAGTACTTGACAGTTGATGAAGTGGTGGATCATCTATTCCTCACTTAATCCCCTTAAATTCTTAAAGGAAATCAAGAAGCATAACAACAATTTTTTAAAAAGGTAAACTTTATTAAGCAATTAATATATGTTCTCAACAGGGTTCTAAGTGTTGAAATCAATACCAATAACAATCATGTATATTTTTATCAGCCTAATGTGACAAGAAGTAGATGAAATTTCACTTGATCCTTGCGATGCAGGTAGGTGACAGTTCCCATTTTAGAGATGACTTGACTGAGTTTAATGTTAAAGGGACTTGCTAAAGCAACATGGTTTTTCTGTGTTCGAGGCAAAAGTAGAACCTGCTTCTCCTGATTTGAGTTAATCTCCTATCCTGCTGATATAAAAGTATTAAAAGATAAAAGGAGAGTCACCAGGCTAATTTGTACAGCATTTATTTGAAGTATTGACTTTTCTACTGGTATAGATATAAAAATATTTGAGCCTTTAAATTTTTTTTGGAAGAACTTGGGTAAAGACCATCTTACATTTGAATTTATATTCCCAAACTAGGGGGGAAGCAATGTGCATTGGATGGTAAATTGATCTCTAGATTATCCCTTGACCTTTTGGTGACATTAAAATGAAAGAAAACTAAATGAAATGATATGTCTGCATTGTTCTAAGCCTGCTGATATAAAAACATAATTTAAATACCAAACACTGACTTTCCCTGTTGCTCTTCTGTCTGACTTTTAAATAACATTTTTATTATTGTTTCTACAGTAGATTAGCCTGCTAGTTAGAAGGAAGACTCAAACCAAAATATTTTTAAACTTGCAAATATCAGTTTATTTGAGAGAAAGATTGGGTGCTGTGAGAATTACAGTAAATTACTTAGCTAATATGCATTAATATTGAAAATGTCCTTATAAAGTACTTCATTTAAAAATTCAATTCTACTCAATAAAGTCTACATCCTATAAAGGGACTTAGAAAAGAGAAAGATACATAAAAATAATAACAGAAATATTTTTGTTTGACAGACAATTACTCATAATTCATGTCATTCATAAAGTTAATTTCCCTAATTTATTCAAAGCTTCCAGAAGTCATTATGAAAATGATCACAGAATCTCACAGAAAAATAGCCAAAGAACATTGTGGCATATTATGTTTTCCCAAAATGGCCACCACTGTATTTCCAGTTCCATGTTTTTCACTAGGATCTTTCTATGCCTAATTAAGACGTAAGGTCTGTTTCTCCTTTTCTTGCACCTAGGTGGAACTTGTGACTGCCTGTTAATAGGATGCACCTAGTTGGTGCTTGTTCCCACTCTCTTGCTTGTTTCTCTCTCTCTCTCTCTTCCCCACCCCCCCCCCAATCCTCTTCCCTCCATCCCTCCTCCCCCCTCTTGATATGCTTTCCCTTGAAATCAAACTAGCATGTTGTGAGGGAACCCTAACCATGTGGAGAGGCTAGCCATGGGGTGTAAGTGTTCTAGCTGACAACCCCAGCCAAGGTCTCAGCTGGAAGCCAACATCAAATATATGACATCAGAAGTCCTCTTTTAAAAACTTCAGTTGGTTAAGTCAGGCCCACCCAAGATAATCTCCCCAAATTAAACAATTTATGAGATGCTTCAATTGCATGTGTAAAATCTCTTCCCCGCAACATCTAGATTAGTATTTGATCAAATAACTGGGGATTATAGTTCAGCTTAGCCAAGCTGACACATTAAAAAGCTATCACAGTCACCATGAAAATGTCATAATTTATAAATATGACTTGCATTAAGTATATATCTCTCTCATTTTGTGCGTGACTCAAAGATATGCTTCTAGAAAGAGTGACGTGGCAGCTTCCTAGACTGATACGTTGTAGGGTATAAACCTTGTTGGCGTTGTTAATGATACCTTACTGGAGTTGACTTACCTCTCATAATACTGGCAAAAACAAAATGGAGTTTTTTCAAGTTGTTGCCTTTTTATATTCCTCATGTCTAAAATTATATTTTCAGTGGAGGCCCTTAAATTAAGTTGAGGCTTTTGCCTTGTCAATAAATAATGCTGTTACCTGCTGTCAGTTTTCCTCCAGCTTGACTGTCACAAGACAATTCATTTAAGCCTGGTTTGTACAGATTCATGAGAGAGGTGTTGGCTTGTTTTTTAAAATTTTTACACAGGTGCTTGATGGAGGCCCAAGTATTATTTTCAGAGAGTTAAAAATATGACTGTAATATACATAAAGAACACGTATGTACTAAGTGATAATGTCTTCAATGAGGAAACCAATGTAATCTAGAAGCATTTTGAGGAACTAGGTACATGGGTAATTATAAACAATTTAACAAAAGAGGTAGGTGGAACACAGAGAGAGAATAAGACTGCTAGGTTAGATATAAGACTGGTTAACATCCTACAGAGCAGTAAAACTCTAACCTTTGCAATAGTTTTTGTAGTAGACCAAAATTTACAAGTTAACTTTTTACTTCACAGTAGCTGTACAATAATCAAAAATACATAGCAAAATCAGGTACAGGTCTTTTCTCCTGGACAATTAAATCCTTAGGTACATTTCTTAAATGATATATATCCTAGTATGATACTGAAAGGACATGCCACATACCACTACCACCACTATCCTTGTCTTTTTTCCAAGTTTATGATAATTTTTCTTAACAAGGGCCGTATTAATTTTTATGTCAAAATACCTGCCACAGTGAAATTCTTACAAGTCCCTGTTATTATCTTAGAAACGCTAAGGTATCAGAAGAATCATACATGAATCTTTTAATTTTTCTTCAAATTATTCTGAAAAAAATGAGTGTAAATTAGCGAAGAAGGTAAGAAAAATGTTATACAAATGTAGTAAGCTATTTAGTATCCATCAATATCATAATTTTTTCTAATATGGTTTCACTCTAAACAGTGAAAACTGGTGGTAAAACTAACAAAATTATGGTTACTTTATAGACGACTTGCCTTTAAATGCTATCAAGTGGGATAGATTCCAGAATTAACCTAGGAGAGAAACTTGAAATTAAACCTTATCTTTTAATAATCTCAGTTATGCTGCTATCACATATTCTTGGACCTGTATTCAGTGAGGTTATTCTGGTTTCATTAACAGTTTGTTGAATTTCCACCTGAATATCTACTTGTCATTCGTCTTTGCATTTACCATTTGCCATTGTCACACACTGAACTGCTAAGATTCTTAAATGTAATTGACACCCATTTTCAAGGAATAAGTGTTTCGTCATGAAGGGTACTTTTAGGTTTATGGTAAATTTATTCTCATTTCTAGTTTGTTCTTCAGACAAATAGTGTAATATATACTGTTCTTCCTTACTCTTATTGAATATTTTCTGCTAAATCTACCCTCTTATGATTCTGAAATGCCAGCTTCAGTTTTTTTATTCATTCATACTGACCCTGTGCAGAGCTGTCTATCTCAACTTAATGGCTATTTATAATATATGGATGGCATTCCCCTGCCATTAATGTTTAATGAATTGGCTGCTGAGCCAATAGAGCCTAATAAAGGTAATCACTAGAATACATTGTCTTTCTGCAGTGCCCTCGAAACTTTTTTATATTCCCTATTGTATACCTTTGGCCCATAGTTTCCTTTTTTGCCTCTTCCTGTGCAGTTTCTTTCAACCTCTTTTTCATTATTTAGTCTAAATGTGTACATTTTCACACTTAATTTTTTCCCAGGTCAGAATGACTGTCTTCTGTGTGGAAACTGTAATAAGTATCAGCCTACATGATTGTTAGAAAGAAAACCTTCCTAGATCCTGGAATGATGTAGACTTACTAATGTGCAGAATAAACAAACATTTGAAATAATCATGGATTCTTCTTACTGGCCATATACCTCTAGCTGATTATTTCTTTCATGCACTCTGAATTTGAGGCATGTGTTAAAAACAAAAGTTGGATTTTGGAATTAGGTAGTGGTAATGGATGCATGACTTTGTGAATATACTAAAAACCTTTGAATTTTATACTTTAAATGGGTAAGTTTTAGGGTATGTGAATTTTATATAGATACCCATATATATACACATTTTGTATAGATACCCATATATACACAGATATACATATACATACATAATTGTATATGTATCTCAATTAGAAATATTGGGACTGCATAAGTTGAAGAAGCGAAGCTGAGCATCCCCTGATACTACAAACACACATGTACGTGTATACACACACACACACACACACACACACATTTTTAGTGTTTCTCACTGTCATAAATAAATTCTTACCATGCCTCTAGTGAAGGGAATTTTGACTTATGAAATCCATCCAATCTAAACCTTTCTTTGTTACTGAAGAACCTAAACCGAGGACATGTTTACATGAGTGTGTGCTTTCTAAAGTCTTTCTTCATTGAGAATGGCTTGACCCTGAGGGTATTTGGCTCTGCCATCCATTACCTCTAAACAGCCAGCCAGCTACCCTTTTGTTCTTTCAAATTCAAGTCCTATTCTTGGAACTAAACCTATTTCAAATTGACTGTTGTATCCACCTTGAAGCTCTGTGTAACTAAAGCCATGGACTGAAATTTAACAGCCTTCAGATTCTTTCTGCTTGCAACAGAGATTTCTGGTTTCTGGATCCCGCTCCCAAAGAGCATCCCAAGTAACTTCTTTTAGGTGTGCTTTCTTAAAAAAAAAAAAAAAGACTTTATTGTTTAGAACAGTTTTAGACTTACAGAAAAAATTGAACAAATAGTACAGTTTCTCAAACCCCCATCTCCACCCTCTATACATACGCAGTTCTCTTATTAACATCTTAATTGGTGTGGTACTTTTGTTATAATTAATGAACCACTATTGACACGTTATTATTATCTAAGATCTATAGGTTGCATTAAAGATTACTCTTTGCATTGTACAGTTCTGTGGCTTTTCACAAACGCATTTTATCATATAGCCAACTGATACAGTATCATACAGAACACTTTTACTGCCCTAAAAATTCTCTGTACTTCGTCTGTTCATCCCTTTCTCCTTTTCTATGAAGCCCTGGTAACCTCTGTTCTTTTCATTGTCTCTGTACTTTTGTCTCTTCCACCAAGTCACATAGTTGGAATCATACCTTGTAGCCTTTTCAGACCAACTTCTTTCACTTAAGAATGTGCATTTTAGGTTCCCTCATGCCTTTTTGTGAGTCGATAGTTCATTTCTTTTTATTATAGCATAACATTCCATTGTATGGATGTGCCAAAGTTTGTTTATACATTCACCTTGTTGAAGGACATCTTGGTTGCTTCCAGTTTTGAGAAATTTATGCATAAAGTTGATATAAACATTCCTGAGTAGATTTTGTGTGGATGTAAGTTTGTTTTTCCCCTCAGATCTTTATTGGAGTATAATTGCTTTACAATGTTGTGCAATTTCTGCTGTGCAACAGAGTGAATCGGCTGTATTTACACATATATCCCCATATCCCCTTCCTTTTGAGCCTCCCTCCCCTCCTCCCTATCCCACTCCTCTAGGTCATCACCAAGCACCAAGTTGATCTCCCTGTGTTACACAGCAGCTTTGCACTACCTACCTATTTTACTTTTGGTAGTGTATATATGTCAATGCTACTCTCTCACTTCATCCCAGACCTCCCCCGCCACCCTCTGCCCTGTCTTCAAGACTATTCTCTACATCTGCGTCTTGGATGTAAGTTTTTCATCTCAACTGAGTAAATGCCTAGGAGGGTGATTACTGGATTCTGTGGAAAGACTATATTGAGGTTTATGAGAAACTGCCTGTCTTCCAAAGTTTCTGTACCACTTTACATACCCACCAGCAATGAATCAGTGTTCCTTTTGCCATGCTTCCTTGCCAGTATTTGGTTGTGTCAGGTTTTTTGATCTTAGTTATTCTAATAGTTGTCTAGTGATAGCTCAGTGTTTTATGCTGCAATTCTCCAATAACATATGATGTCGAGCATCTTTTCCTATGCGTATTTGCCACCTATATGTCTTCTTTGGTGAAGTGTCTCATTAGATATTTTACCCATTTTCTTAATTGAGTTCTTTCTTACTGCTGAGTTGTAGGAGTTCTTTATATATTTTATTTATTATTATTTTTTTATTTTTTACACTCTTTATTGGAATATAACTGCTTTACACTGTTGTGCCAGTTTCTGCTGTACAACAAAGTGAATCAGCTGTATTTATACATATATCCCCATATCCCCTCCCTCCCCTTTATATATTTTAGATATAAGTCCTTTATCAAGTATATGTTTTGCACATATTTTCTGCTAGTCTGTGGCTTGTCTTTTCATTCTCTTATAAGTATTTTGTAGAACAGAAGTTTTTTAATTTTAATAAAGTCCAACTTACAAGCTTTTTCTTTGGATCATTCTTTTGGTGTTATATCTATAAACTAATTGCCAAACCAATTACTGACCATTATTTTGGTGTTATAGCTACAAACATTATCAAACAAAGTTTTTATTTTCTTCTGTGTTACCTTTCAGAAGATTCACAGTTTTGCGCTTTACAAATAGTTCCGTGATCTATTTTAATTTTCATGAAAGGTTTACACCTTTATTACTTTTTTTCTTCATTTGGATTTCCACTTATTCCAGCAGTATTTCTGTTTTCTTAAATGCAGTTTAATCAATTAATTAATTCTCCCCTTTTTCCTTTTTCTAATTGCTGCCTTTTTAATTAAAATATAGTTGGCATGCAATATTACATTAGTTTCAGAGGTACTACATAATGATTTGCCATTGCATACATTATGAAATGATCATTACGATAGGTCTAGTAACCATCTGTTCCCAAAGTTATTAAAATGTTATTGACTAGTTGGTGAATGGTGAATTTTTTTTTTCTTTCAACACTTGAAATATTTTATTCCACTGTCTCTTTGCTTGCATCATTTATGGCCAGAAATCTGACAAGTCTTTTATGATAAGGAATATTTTTCCTCCAGATACTTATCACACTTGTGTTTTCTGGGCTTCCTGGATCTGTAATATGATGTCTGTCATTAATTTTGAAATACTGCTGGCAATCATTATGTCAGGTATGTCTTCTTCTTTTTGCTTCTCCTTCTGGTATTCACATTACACCATTTTTAATTGTCTCACAGTTCTTGAATGTTCTGGTCTTCTTTTTTTTTTTCTTTTTGCATTTTAGTTTGAGGATGTTCCTGTTGACATGTCTTCAAGCTCACTAATTTGTTCCACGTCTATGGTCTGTCTATGAGCCCATAAAAGGCATCTTTTTCTTTTTACAATTTTTAAAAAAATATATCTAACATTTCCTTTTGGCTATTTCTCTGAGTTTCCATCTCTCTGCTTACATTTACCTGTTCTTATGCATTGTCTACTTTTCTAGTATAGTCTTTGTTATATTAACCTGATAATTCCAAAATCTTTGTCATATCTGAGTCTAGTTCTGATGTTCACTTTGGCTCTTCAGACTGTGTTTTTTTCCTTGGCTTTTAGCATGCCCTGTGATTTTTTTTCATGGAAGCTAGAAATGATGTCTCAGGTAACAAGAACTGAAATCATTAGGCTTTTAATGTGAGGTTTTATATTAATCTACCTAGGAGCTGGGCTGTTTTTAATGTTTTCTGTAGCCATAACATAAGTATTTTTTTTCTTCTCTGCTTCCTTTGGGTTTCCCTAAGAACTCCTTCATAAATAGAGTCTGTGTCTTTCATCTCTCGATTATAATCCATTGTTATACTAAAGCTCTGTTCATGTGGTGATAGTGTATTGGGATGGTTATTGTTCTATAATGTTATGATTAAATCTCAGATTTTCTAGTGAGCCTAATTCTCTGGGCTGTGATCTTTAGAAAATTTTTGTAACTTTTTTTTTTTTTTTAATCTCCTTTGGGGAGACAGGAAAACTTCTAGAAGGGGCTAGAATTGGCTAATTTCTCTTCTCCGCATTCAGATATAGCTCTGGTAAAATAGGGTGGCAGGTCTTTGTTACAGAGAACAGTCTGGGAAACTTTCAAAACAGTTACTTTTTCCCTCCCCTGAAGGTATTTTTGTACAATCTTGACCACGGGAATATGGTGGAGTTCCTAAAGGTAAAACCCACAAAAGTACAGTGCCTCCGCTAAGACCAGGCCCCTAGGTGTTAGTTACACTGAGCTAGTTCACACTGAGCCTCCAGCAATTTGTTAAAATCACCATTTATATGTTTCTATCAGTTACTAGTTCTTTCTGCTTTAGCTTCAGGTAAGCTGATCTTGGCTGTGATTCTTTGTGTTCACCGGTCTCTCTGAGTTGTGGGCTAGTGCTATGACTTGTAACCTCAATTAGCTGATGGATCTAAGAAAAGTCATTGAGTTTTCAGTTCACCCTTGTTGTTGTCATTGTTGGGAAGATATGAGTAAATGGCCTCCAATCTCTTCACATGCCCATCCAAGAAATTTTCATGCAGGTGATTGATAGAGGAAATGAGACCCAGAAGTGTATACGAACATATTAATATACAAATTGACATACTCATAGGTTTTCAGTAATTTTATGCCTTCTACCAGGGCTTCAGCAAATGACTGATGCCACTAAGATTTTTTTAAGTAAAGAAAAGTTCTAGGTGCTATACGTACTGTACCTTTGGAACAAGAGTTTAAAAAAAATGTTGCGAATCATCTCATTCACTTGCTTCGTAAACACAGTTAGAGCATCTCTATTTACTGAGTTAGGATCTCTCACTAGTTTTACATCTTATAAACTCTTAGACATGGATGAGTTCTGAATAAGTACCCTGATGTTTTTTGTACCTTTATTATTCTTTTTCTCACGTATGAGGAAAATGTGTAAACGTCTGGTCTTTTCACAAAATAAGAAAGAAGCTTTAGAATACCTCTCCTGAGCTGCTTCTATTGCTTTAAGAGAACGTTGGCGTATAAAAAATAAAAAATCTCTCCAGACTATTGCTTAAATCTACGCTGATGGTCATCTGGAGGGAGAGCAGTAATTACTGTATTGTTCTTTAATTTGCAGGAACTAACTTAATTTGTGCAAACATAAATGGGTGTCTAATTTCAAAACCACTGCTGCAAGGACTTTTTATATGGTATCTTCAGGACTGATGCTGAGATAGAGCATGAGAACAGGATTTGTCAGTTTAGATTTGGCAGCTGGCTTTCCTTTACAAGCCCTTTGACTCTATATGATGTATCAGAACAAGATTACCCATACTCAACCTTCCTTCCTAAGTATGAATTAATAACATGTGCCAGCGAGCATGTTGGTCACAGGTGTGTATGACAACATCTGTGAACTCAAAGAAGTTCCTGTTTGGTGGGGCCTAAGACAAATGTTGACTGTCAGCTTTCCACAAGACCACCAGAAAAACATCTTGATGCAACAAAGCTTTGCTTTTAGACCTGATGTAGAAACGGATGCACTAGCTTGACAGAATCTGAGCAGTTTCTCAAAAGAGGGAAATTAGAAAATTGCATTTATGTATTTTAGGGCTTAAGCTGGGTGATTTTAAGCCAGGTGTTTCAAGTCGGGGAACTGATTGGAGTTGGGCAGAGTTTAGTACAAAATAGCTGTGTTGATGATGTCACAGAAAGGTAAGGATCTTGGAGTAAGTTTTGAGAAATAAACCGAACTCTGCTGAATAGGCTGTTTTAGTTAGTTGATAGTTTTTTTGTTCCAGGAGCACATGTTTTCCAGAGCACTTAGCTAAGTTGTTTTTGCTTGCTGTAAATGAACTTAATTCTTAAAGTGTAGCCATGAGGAGAATTTAAGTAAAAGGCAAAATCTTTACCCTGTTAAATGAAAGAAAAGGTACTTTGCCTTTGTTGCTACTTTCATTTTTTTCTTACAATTAGATGAATGTGGGGATTTTTTGTTGTTGTTGTTGTTATTCCAACATAATTCTATTTGGGGATGCAAATTAATATAGAATTTCTTTCCCCAAAGCAAAGTTATAGGCCTTTCTAGTAAAATATCTTAGAGCCTACCACAGTTTTAATCATCCATTCTAAATTTGCAGACATGAGTGTTTTCAGTAAAGTCTTCAATACTTTTGCTGGGTTGGGCCTCACCTACTGGCTGGGCACTCGGGCCTGGAGTACGCATGCTTGTAATGGCTCTCTCTTAAAGACTTCTCTTCAGCAGACCTGACTGGACTAATTCATAGACACATTCTGGTCGACTCCAATTCTCTTGATTTTAGTAGATTTGTGCTCTTCTCAAATTATTTGAGATAGCTGGGTTATTGCTTTAATTTTGGGATCATTTGTTGTTGCTACTGTTATTGGTGTTATGGGTATATGTAGAAGAACAAAATTGGCCACCCCAAAATGTCTCTGGTAGGTGGATTATTACGAGCTGAACACAATCAAGGCCCTAAGGACTCAGGAAGACACTTTAACCTTTCCTCTAACTGCCTAAAAAATTATAGATAGAGGGCCTGTTCCCAGAATAGAGCTATCACCAGAGATGCCTGCAAAGAATATGGACTAGGTGTAGAGGGGCAAACTCTATAGGGCCTAGATATCAGCGTGCACTCTGTGTTCCATTGTCTCTGCACGGCCCAGAAAACATTTGTTTACAATATTCGTAAACAGATTTTGTTAAATTTATTTACAAAATATTTGCTTTTTCATCTCCATGTGAATTGCCTTCCTCCCCTTTGAAATCCCAAACCACTACCCTCAGCATCCTCTTTTGTCTTTAGCTGAAGATGGTATTTAAGGTGAGAGTTTGGGCCATTTTGGTGAGTTACTCAATTCTCCTGGGTCTCTCCCATATATACATGTTATTAAAACTTGATTGATTTTCTCCTGTTAATCTATCTCATGTCAATTTAATTCTTAGACCAGCCAGAAGAACCTAGAAGGACAGAAGACAATTTCTTCCTCCCTGATAGATATATTTTTATTATAAATATATTTTTGTTTCCATAAAATTCTCCCATTGAAGACATAGCTTATGACTACTATTCTCAAATCTGCAAAGTGAAGTATGACATTTGAAGGAATATACTCACATAATAAATGTTAAATTTATTTCACTCACCCCATATATAAGATACATTTTTGGGCAAGTATTCAGGTAAAGATTTTTTGGTCCATTTCTTCATGAAAAATGTATTTAGTGATTGATATGTAGATGACAGCATATATTCTGTGTGCTACGGATTTGGAGCACACAGAATATATTGGTGGTTAGGACAGAACCAATGCCTTCGCTTGGGGAGTTTATGATCTAGTGAGGGAGAAAGATGGTAAACCAGCAATGAGATACCTAATTTTAGTATCAGAGCTTTGGTAAGTGGCATGAAGGAGAGTGATCTGATGTTATAGGAGCATATAGCTACAATAATGTGCCAGGTTAAGAAAGACTTCTAGTGAGGAGAGGAAAGATGAACGGAGTAGAAGGATGACCAGGAGAGTGGAAGGAATATAAGAGAATGAAGTAAACAATGGTGTAGGTAGAGAAAAAAGACTTGCAAGAACCCCATGGGGAAAGAAGTAGTACTCAAGGACCAGTCAATACTGCCAAAATGTAATTTCTCGTAGTGTGTTCTTTAAATTGTTGTTTTGAAATGTTAATTATTTTAATGAAGGTCATGTAAATGCTTTTTAATATTTAAGCTCTGTAGAGATGAAATGCTCTTATTAATATCTCTGTATGTTTCAGAACTTTACTCTCTTTGTGATTTTAAACATTTGAGAGAGATCTTTTAACATGTCCTTTGTAAAGATTGAGCTCTTACCAGCGTACTTGCCAACAGAAATAGTACTTTCACATTAAATGAACAAACCTAGAACTTAGGAGGTATCGTTATGTTAATTGCTGCCTTGAAATGGTTATTTACTGTCACTTTGTTTATTGACAGTGACTAGAATCACACCAGCAGTGTGATCATCTATAAGAATAGTGAGGCTTTTCTTTTAAACAAAAGAATTACATTTCTAATTTAATAAAGTTCTCTTCTCTTCTAAAAGAGAATTGGGTATTAATTCAAAGAAGTAGGAAGTTTTTTAAATTTACCTCGTGCTTATGAAGAACATTAGAGAAATCCCCAAATCTCTAAATCTTCATTTTCCGGCTAACCGAAAGGCAGTCATAAAGTTGCTTGCGTAAGCAAATTATTTCTTACCATAGTTCTCTTTCTGTAAACGTTGCATTTTGAGTATAGTACCTTATCACGTCTGATATGTGTAGTTTTTACATCGATCCACTGTTTACCTTTTAGAGAACTGGTGAGCAGATTAGCTACATGTAGGTGAGTCCCTTCGATTGAAACTGAATTCTTAGCTACCAGTTAGTTTGATAGTCCCTCGAAGGCCCAATGCAAAGAATGCCACTTGATTCACATCACTGTCAGTCATCTGCTTTTGTTAGAGGTAAGAGGACGGAGCTCTAGGGTTCCATTCTCAAAATCACTGTGTTTACACTTGACTTAGTGGAAGGAAGGCCCTCCACGAATGTGTGATGGGGCATTTGCAGTTGGAGATCTTGTCTGGCTTGATCAATAGGTACATCTGTCTCCCTCTCTACTGAGCTTAGGGACTGTAATTCTAACATACCTGTCTTTATGACCTTGGACTCAGTTTGTACAGAAACCACCATTTAGTGACATCCTCGTTGTCACTAAGTTCGGAACTTCAGAGTATCCTCTGCTTAGTTTTGGGGGTCCTCAGTTAGTCCACCTCTCTACGCATCAGGTAGAGTATGAATTACAAAGAACTCATCATTAGCTCTTCCTACAGGTGTCCTATGCCCCAAGTGGTCCCAAACACACTGCTTTTCCTGATGTGTCGTGATTTTGCTGAATATTATCTGGTCCCCCATCTCTGCAAATCTTTGCAGATCTTCAGTATCTGTATCTGTGAGGCCAAGGCCATTCGTCCCTGGTCCATACTAGCTAAGAGTTGTGTTTCTGTCTTATGCACTTTGAGCTTCATTTCTAGGAGTGCTTGTCAGATCCTGCCTCCTGTTGGAATTAGTTGTGTTAACATCACTGTAACTCCTTGAGAGCAAGGTTACAATCCTGTTTGTTTTTGTATCCCTCAGAGCACCGACCATCTGCTAGCCTATCAGCAAATCATGGGTGAGCAGACTAGAATATGAATGGCAGTACTACAGAGAGTAGTGTAGGGCTCAAGTCTGGAGCTGGGCTGACTGGATCTAGATCTCTACTCCACCAAGTAGTTGCCTTGATGACCTTAGACCGGGTTTGTGTGCCTTGGTTTTCTCCTTAGGTTGTTGTGAGTATTTAATGAAGCAAGGCACAAAAAGTAGTGCTACACCTGGAGTTTCGTAAGCGCTCACAAAATGTTAACAGGAGTTCAGAATGTGCCTGTAGACTAAATGTTACTGTCTGCTTTCTTAGCATCCACAGATGTTGTTTGAATATCAGCTCTGTGCTAGGCACTATGCTAAGTGTTGAGACTGCAAGGATGAAGGCTAAATGTCTTCATAGCATAGAAGAGGAAAGATCAATATCAGCAACAAAAACTCAACGTAGCATAGCATAAGAATTTTTTTTCACCTCTTTTTTTGATGGTAACCCTTAGGAGCTATTCTCTTAACAACTCTCCTCTCTATCATGCAGCAGTGTTAACTGTAGTCATCATGTTGTACATTACATCCCATCCCTAGTAGTTACATATCTCATAACTGGAAGTTTGTTGTTGCTGTTTAGATTTCACATGTAAGTGAGATCATGCAGGATTTGTCCTTCTCTTTCTGACTTCTTCACTTAGTATAATGCTTTCAAGATCATCTGTGTTGTCACCAATGGTAGGATTTCCTCATTTTTAATGGCTGAATAATATTCCACTGTATGTACGTGTTTATGTATGTCATATATATGTATATATATATATATCACAACTTATCCATTCATACAAAGGTAGACACTTAATGTTGTTCCATATCTTGGCTATTGGAAATGATGCTGTTATGAACATGAAGATGCAGATATTTTTTGAGTTAGGGTTTTCATTTCCTTTGGATATATTCCCAGAATTGAAATTGCTGGATCATACGATAGTTCTATTTTAATTTCTTGAGGCTCTTTTGTGCTGTTTTCCATAGTGGATGTACCAATTTACAATCTCACGAATACTGCACAGGGTTACCTTTTCTCACATCCACATCAGCATTTTTTACCTCCTGTCTTTTTGATGATCACCATTCCATCAAGTATGAAGTATATCTCATTGTGGTTTTAATTTGCATTTCCTTAATGACTAGTGATGTTGAGCATCTTTTCATGTACCTGTTGGACTTTCATATATCATTTTTCTTTGGAAAATTTTCTGTTCAGGTCCTATGCACAATTTAAATTGGGTTATTTGTTTTCTTGCTATTGAGTTGCATGAGTTTCCTGTATATTTTAGATGTTAACCCCTTATTAGATATTTAATTTGCAAATATTTTCCCCAATCTGTAGGTTTTCTTTTCACTTGGTTGATAGCTTCTCTTGCTGTATAGAACCTTTTTTAGTTTGATCAAGTCCCATTTGTTTATTTTTTATTTTGTTGCTTGTGCTTTAGGTGTCATATTCCAGAAACCATTACCAAGACACATGTCAAGGAGTTTTCTTCCTTAGCATGGGACTTTTTTGTGGCACTGATGTGGTAAAGTGCATTCTGTGATAAAGGAGAGCATATGTTCCAAAAAATGTGTATCATTTGATCTAGATATTTACTAAACACTTGGTAATGCATAGGGAACTGGATTCTAGCATCAGTAAGTGAAATTATTTTTAGACCATTTCTCAACTCTATTTTAGCCAATTTCTAGCTCCTTGTTGAACAAGCATGTGATCAGTGATGTTAATGGGGTCCTAACATAAACTAAGGTTTCACTTCCTTACCTTTCTTGTCTATGCTGGCTTGTCAGAGATAATTAGCCATCAGTAACTTCAAGGACAAGCAGCATAAAGTAGCCCCAAACAGCAGCTTTGCCTCCATATCGTTCCATAGATTCTCGATAATAGACAATAGGAAGAACATCCCCTGTAGGTCAGACATGAGTCCCGTTCTGCTGATTTCAGTAGAACACCCTGCTTGCTCCAGTTGGAAACCTTTGAAAGTTGTCTTTTGATTCCTTTTCTATCTCCTATTGAAAGAAGACCATCTTTTTTACAGTCTGTGTGACATGGTTTAATAGAAAGCTAGGCTTTCTCCGAGAAGATAAAATCCTTTCCAGTTTTCATCCCTCTGCTTCTGTGTGGATTCTCTCTTTCCACCATTACCTCCTTCACTCCTATCTCTCTTTCACATTTTGAAATGGCCAAAGCTGAACTAATCTGTGAAGTTGAATATAGAGCCCTGCTTTCAACTGTGGCTGATTTTAATTTGAGCTTTTTTTCTGCCTTATTTTGGCTGAAAAAAATCCCTCTGTTTGGCTTTTAATAGGGGTCATCCTGTGACTATCTCATAACCAGTTACAGTTTTTAAAGTTTTGCATTTATATGATAATTTACAGGTGCTTTTATCCTTGCACAGCTGTATCTGGATTCTGCTGCCTGGTCCCTGAAAGGAGAGGCCACTTCTCTATTCCCATATTGCAGGTGAGGTCACTGAGACTAGCGAAAATGTGGAATCTGTTTTATGAAGACAGAACTACCTCACTGTGAAAGCAAAGGAACCCACTCAGAGTAATCTGAAACAAAATAAGGATTTTATGTTAAAAACACAGGTCTGCCTCGCTGCAACAGAAAGTAGAGAGTAGAGCAAGGCCTCAAAGGAAAGGCAGGGCAGAACTGCTGTCATGGTCTGAGTTGCTGCTGCTTTATCCTTTTTTTCTGCTTCCCTTCCTTCTCTGTTTCTCTTTGCCTGGGGCCCCACATGCCTGCAGGACATTGCTTCCTAGGTCACTGGATCTTTATCACCTGATTTCCCTTGATCAGCAGAGATGAACACCTTCCCTGAACTCTAATTGTAAATTCCCTAGACTGAGAGAATCGGATTGGCTGGCCCATGTTAGGTCAGCCGTAACCCTTAGTCATTTCAGTTCTGGCTATGTGTGGGGGTGAGTGCAGAGGTCACTCTCAGAGAGTGGTTATAGGCCTGTAGAGACATTCAGAAGAGTCTTCTAACCAACTCAAGAGTTTATAACTAATAGTAGGTTCAGAGTATGTTCACCCATTAATATGTTCCTTCTTATTTTTTATGATTTTGAATACATTTTTTTAATGAGGTTAATAACTTTTCCTTCTGAGTTCCCATAACACTTTGTGGATTCCGCTTTTAAACCTTTGTTTTGTTTTAAAACATTTCTGTCTCCTTCACTAGACTAGCTTCTTGAGGACACTCAATTCTTGAGGACAGTGACCATGTGTTATTCAACCCTCAGATTCTCAGTGATGGCATACTGTAAGTGTTCAGTAAATGTTGGTCAAGTGAAGAAATGAAAGATGAACTGTTTATATCAAAATATAGTTCTCTGTGCTCCCAGTCTATAAAATGTTTTCTGTTTAAATCATAAACAACTAAAAGATAAAAAAAAATCTACCTGAAGTGATGTGCGAAAGCTCCTTTTATGTTGTAGAGATGTATTGCCTATAATGCAGTCACAGAGCACTAGGAAATCATCCTCACGGGAAGAGCCAGTGGGTGATTCCCCAGGTACTGTAGCTGCTGGTCAGTGTGAGAAAGCTTTTCCCAATTCGAAGAAATCGTAGATTTCAAATGAGTGCTAAATGGATAAAATTTCAGTGACTGAATATATCAAACCTAAGATTTCAAGTAACTTGAAGCTGTGGCAAAGTGAAAATACCTTGAATGGCCATACTTATTTTCTTAGCTGTTCTTTTTCAATTGTTGCTTTTATTTTGAAGGTATTTATTGGTTAAAATTGTATTTTCTATTGTACCCATAACACATTACCTAAACTTAGTGACTTAAAGCAACAAAAATTTATTTTATAATTCTGGAGGTCAGAAGTCTGGAACAGGTCTCACTGAGCTAAAATCAAGGTGTTGGCAGGGCTGTGTTCCTTTCTGGAGGCTCCAGAAGAGAATTCATTTCTTTGCCTTTGCCAGTTTTTAGAAGCTGCTAGCATTCCTTGGTGCATGGCACCTTCCTGCATCTTCAGTGTCAGCAAGTTCCGGTCAAGTCATTCTCACTTCTCATTGTGACATTTTCAGCCTCCTTATTCTGTCTTGTTAAGGACTCATGTGATTCCACTGGACCCACCTAGATGATATAGGATAATTTCCCTACTTTAAAGTCAGCTGATTAGCAACCTTAACTTCATTTGCAAACTTAAGGCCCCTTCGCCATGTAAGGTAGCATATACAAAGATTCCAGAAATTAGGAGGTGGACATCTTTAGGGGGCCATTATTCTGCCAACCACACCTATTGTGGACGTAGGTACTCTGGAGGATATAAAAGGTATACAGTATATTACAATCAAGGAGATTTTTTATCTAATGAAAAAGCCAGCGCCAGATAGTCTAATTCATATCTTGTAGCAAATTCTCTGTCTCAAAATTTCCTTCACCACTTACTCAGATACCCGGTCTCTTGGTCACTGATTATGCCCATCCCAGATTATGTTGCCTAGCCATAATTTTAGGGTTGCCACTATTGAGCATCTAGTGTGTGTGTCAAGACTTATGCTCATTGCACTAGGTTATACTGTTGTAAACAATACATCACTTTTTGAGTAGATAAATGAATATTTTATTATAAATAAATTATAAACTAAAAGTAATTTTCCCTAAAATAGGTAGTAACATAATCTGAGAAGTGAAAATTGCAAATTTTTAAAAATTTTTATTTACTTATTTATTTATTGGCTGCATTGGGTCTTCATTGCTGTGTGCAGGCTTTCTCTAGTTGCCGTGAGTGGGGACTACTCTTTGTTGTGGTGCATAACTTCTCATTGTGGTGGCTTCTCTTGTTGCAGAGCTCAGGCTCTAGGCACGGGGGCTTCAGTAGTTGTGGCACATGGGCTCGAGAGTTGTGGCTCACAGGCTCTAGAGCGCAGGCTCGGTAATTGTGGCAAGCAGGCTTTGTTGCTCTGCGGCATGTGGGATCTTCCTGGCCTAGGGATTGAACCCGTGTCCCCTGCATTGGCAGGCAGATTCTTAACCACTGCGCCACCAGAGAAGTCTGAAGATTGCAAGTTATCCCAAAGTTATATTTAACATTCTCATTCTGAAAACTATAAGAGACACAGATTCTTAAACATAAGAATATTATGCTAAAAACTAAGTTTGAACTCATTTTCAGAGTTAAAGCAATAGAGTGTTAATGGTAGAAAATCTTTTTTTAGTTACTTTTTTTGCCCGTTTCGACTTCAAGGACAAGTTTGAGGATCTATGAATGATATCCATAGTTTGCATTTAAATTTGAAGGTTATTTATTAAGTGACATTTTCAGTGAGATACAAAACCTTCTTCCTGGTTAGTGATTGCGCGAAGTCATTTTTAGTACGTGTGAAAGAGCAGTGAATCAGAATATTTATAGTTTAACACTTTTTAAAATGTCCTTCAAATATGTGTGCATATAATAGGTTCCTAGAAACTCAAGTCCGAGTTTTACAGGACTTTGGTTAAATATCAAACTCAGCCTCAATAGTGGGTTTGCACCCATATGCTGATGTTGGTTGACAATCTGTGCAAAAAAATAATGTCAGAAACATGTGTCAGAAATCTTGGGCCAGATGTGTGTTTTATTTTTTTTCACCTGAATTGACTATTACTAAGCCCTTATGTATTTGCTGAATGAATGAATTAATGATATATAAGTTTAAAAGTACTAAATATAGAACAGTCAGATACTACTTAGGTTCTTGTGATTCTCAAACTGGGATTTTGTAGGGGTAATTGTCATTGTGTTAGGAGGCTCCTGGAGATATAGGATAAACATTGTGCATCTTCTTAAAAAGGAATTTTACTTAAATATTTGAGGAAATTAAGTTAAACATTTTACCTCTGAATAATTTAAAATATTTTTCGTTACTACAAAAATCGTATATATATAAAAAAAAATCATTGGAAACAAAATTCACATAACTTTTTTATAGTAACAAAATCGTGTTTGCTATTTTTATTACATTATACAACTTGCAAGCACTTCCCATTGATTGTATGTGTGTATAAAATCAAATAATTCTACAAGGTTCATTATTTTGGAAAAACAAACTCTATAACATCCTTCCTCCTTTCTCCCTCAGTCCCCATCCCATTTTTAAAACTGATTATTTTGTTTTTTACCTCCATATCTCTGAATAATGTTTTTGTATTGCTACTTTTTTTTCTTTTTTTAAATGTCAAGCTTTTCAATTCATTTTCCATTGTGGAAGAAGAAGACTTAACTGTCCTTTATCCTTACGCTTGTATTTCACATGGTTCCCTTCCTTCCCTGCTTTATCCCAATATAGTTGTACTGTTATTCTGATGAAATAAATATTCAATATTTACATTAGTGTACTATTTAAATGCCATCTGAAACTAAACTGTGGAGTTACTACCATCACTGTCTCTTTTCCGGCCTATTGTTTTCTGTAGATGTAATAATGATCTTGTCTTGTAATTTGTTTTGTTTTTTAAATTCTTATCACTACCTCACCCCCAAACTCTTCACCAATCATCTCAGTGCCTTCTCAAGATGTTCACACACTTTGAGTGTTCTGTCACTTCCATATCCCTGAAGAAGTCTCTTCCCAGAGCCTTGTTATTAACTGTGCTAGCGTACTCCATGTCCAGAGACCCTCTCTTTTATCCTGTGTAGGAACAAAGCTTGAGTCATTGGCTAGGGTAGGGGCATGGCAGTCCCTTGGTTTTAGGGAGCAGGAAAGAGGATCTGGGAATCTGATTATTTCTTTCTTCTTTGTTTCTGATTTTTTAGGTAACAGCTTTATTGAAATATAATTCATATACCATATCAGTTGCCCATTTAGAGTGTCCAGTCCCATAGTTTTTAGTGTATTCACAGAAATGTGTAACCGTCACACAATCAATTTTCATCACCCTCCAAAGGAACTCCATCGTCTTTAGCATTCACTCTCCCTTTCTCACTAACCCCACCATCCCTAGGCAATCACTTATCTACTTTCTGTCTCTCTCTATTGGCCTATTTCAGGTATTTCATATAAATGGCATCACACAATATGTGATCTTTTGTGCCTGTTATTTCACTTAGTGTCATTTTTTTTAAGCTCTTTATTGGAATATAATTGCTTTACACTTTTGTGCTAGTTTTTGAAGTACACCAAAGTGAATCAGCTGTATTTATACGTATATCCCCATATCCCCTCCCTCCCAGGACTAGTGTCATGTTTTTAAGGTTCATCCAAGTTGTGGAATATATCAGAAACCTGCTTTATTTTTATTGCTAATAATATTCCATTCTATCTATCTTTTTATCAATTGATGGATATTTGAGTTCTTTCTACTTTTGGGCAAATATGAATATGAATAATGTTGTTATAAACATTCATGCACAGATTTTCAGGGGACAAACATTTTTGTTTCTCTTGGGCGTATATGTAGGAATGCAATTGATGGATTATATAGTAACTCTATGTTTAACCTCTCGAGGAAATGCCTGAATGTTTCCCAAAGTGGATGCACCATTTTACGTTACCATCAGCAGTATGTGAGAATTCTGATTTCTCCCGATTGATACCACTTGTTAACTGTGCTTTTGTTATAGCCATCCTTATGTGTGTAAGGTGATATCTCATTGTGCTTTTGATTTGCATTTTTCTAATAACTGGTGATGTTCATTGTCTTTTCCTGTGCTTACTGGTCATTTGTTTATTGTGTTTGGAGAACTAGATTTAGATCCTTTACCCATTTTTTAAAATTGGGTTGTCTATATTTTTATTGAGCTATAAGAATTTTACGTATACTACACACAGGTTCCTTATCAGGTATATGATTTACAAATATTTTCTCTCAATCTTTTGGTTGCCTTCTCACTTTCTTGATGGTGTCTTTGAAATGCAAATTTGTAAATTTTCATGAAGTCCAATTTATTTTTTTTTTTATTGTCACCTTGTGCTTTTGGTATCACATCTGAGAAACCATTGCCTAACCATTGCCTGTGGTTACAAAGATTTACAGTTATGTTTTCTTCTAAGTTTTATAGTTTAAACCCTTGTAGTTAGACCTTGGATCCATTCTGAGTTTATTTCTGTATATGGTGTGAGGTAGGGGCCTGACTGCATTATCTTACATGTGGATATCCACTTGTTCCAGGATCATTATTAAAAAGACTGTTCTTTCCCAAATCACATAATGTTTTAAGACACCAAAGCTCAAATACATTTCCTCCTTTGTTGAGTGTGTACACATGTGGCTTTCATCTTCAGAGTGTGCATTCCTTCCTCACTACCAATAAAGGTTTTATTAGAAAAGTTTAGAAACAATTGGTGTGAAGAAAACAAACTTCACTATATATACCCAAACAAGAAGGCTGTTGGAAATAGACTTTTCTTTGAAAGAAGCCATTGAAGATATGCGAAGAAGGCATTAAGCTAGAGATCATATTAGGTCATATATTGTCAGTGGGGGTAATAATACCTTCTAGTGGGTGAAAGTTAGTTTTGGAAAACAATAAACATCTTACTTTTTTCATATATAAATGATATACACACAGTGCATAAACAGATGCACAGGAAATCTGTGGTATTAAAACTTTAGGGGAGCAATTAGGAATATAATGTCTAAAAAGGCTCATTAGGGACACAATAATGAATAAAAGCTTGAGAAACACTAAGGTGAAAGTCACATTTCTTCAAAATTTCCTTGGAAATTCCTTAGTGGCCCATGATGTATATGTGGTTTTGGTAGGTGACACTGTATAGTAATTTTTATGCACTTGAGCATTGGAGAACTACCTAAATAAAGAGAGAAAAGGAAAGTCTGTATCCAACTGCCTGGATGTTGAAGTCATTCTCAGTAAAGGCATTGCAGAGAATTCTGAAGAGTTCACTTGTGGTATTTGCTCCTTTGCAGTTTTATATGAAGTATCTTTTAACTTAATATCTTTTAATACATATGTACTTAGTTTTATGAGAATTAAATAAGATAGTAGAGGCTATATCTTTTAGTAGTGAGGTAAAATGCATTCATGGGAGGTTTTCAAGCCTTTTCTTAAATCAAATATCCCTTGTGATAACCTTCCATAGTCAGACTTCTTTGTTCTTCTTTTTTCTTAAAGCTATAGCTTTTCTGGCCACTGATTTTGATACATCTAATGTGGACTAAATTATGGGTAGACGGGCTTTATTAATGAATGTACAGCTAAATGAATAGGAACTCCCTTTCCTGCTTGAATATATCTAACCCTGCTATTGATTTTGCTGCTTTGTTATGTCTGTAACAGAAGAATGTTACATTTGCCTGCTAGGGTGCCACTACCTACCCTGTAGTCCTTGGAGAATGTTTCCCCTCAAGAATTTAAATGTAAATTAAGGATGAATGGAGAATTTGGTGGAAGGTTTTCTGTTTGGATCCATCTCTATTACTCTTCTCCCCCATTTTAGTGAGCACAGTGGAAGATGATGGCACATATTTTGTTGGTGGTATTCTTAGCCAGCCACCTCAGGACATAAAGAGTTCAATTTCAACAGATCAAAATGAGTCAAAAGAAATTTTTTTCTCAATTTTTCAGATAATTGGTAAAGTTCCCAAAATAAATCTAAAATATCTTCAATTAAAAAAAAAAGCGTTCACTTTCTCCCAGACCCATTTCCTACAAATTATTCCAGTGTAATCAGCTAGATTGTAAAGGATGAACAGGTTGAAAAATGTGTAAAAACCAAGCACTTTATTTCTTTAGTTTTAATTTTTGATACAATTTGTATACAAAAGACAGCTATTTTATATGTACCATGTGTTGAATTTTGTTACATGTATACATCTGTGTAATCACACAAGTTGTAGAATAGTTCCATGGAATCAAATAATTCCTCCAGGCTCTTTTGCAGTCAACCACCCTAACCTCAGGCATGTACTAATTTTCTTTCTGTCACTATAGCCTAGGTTTGGTTCTTCCAGAATTTCATATAAGTGGAATTATGCAGCATGTACCTTTTTGCGTCTAGCTTCTGTTTTCATTCTTGCTATTGCACCTATCAATAGTTTATTATTTTTTTATTGGTGAATAGTAGTATATATACTACAATTCGTTTATCTAGTCATCTGGTAATAGACAATTGGGTTGTTTCTGCTTTATGGCTATTATGAAAAAAGCTGTTATGATTTTTCACGTACAAGTCATTTTGGAGAATGTGTCTGCGTTTCTCTTGGGTAAATACTACCCAAAGGTAGGAGTACTGAGTCGCATTATGCATTTATAATTAACTTTATAAGAAATCACCAACCGTATGGAAAGTAGGTATATCAATTTATACTTCATCAGCAACATATGAAATTTCCAATTGCAGCCTATCCTCCTCAATGCTTGATAGTGTCAGGCTTTTTAATTTTAGCCATTCTGTTGGTTATAGTGATATCTCGTTTGGGTTTTAATTTGCATTTCCCTAGTGACTAATGGTAAGCATCTTTTCTTGTGATTATGTCTTTGTGTGTGTGTGCAATGTCATTTCAACTCTTTTGCCCATTATAAAAGGGCTGTCTTACTACAGAGGGTAAGTTATTTATTATCCTAGATGTAAGTCCTTTATCAGATATATGCGTTGTAAATATTTCCTTTTAGTCTGTGACTTTTTATTTTTCAACTGTCTTTTAAAGAGCTAAAGTTTTAAACTGTTGTCAAATCTGAGTCATTTTTTTCTTCTTTGGTTTATGCTTTCTATGTGCTAAGGAATTTTTGTTTAATCCAAGGTTGTGAATATTTTCTCCTGTATTTTTTTTCTGAAAATTTTATAGTATTAGCTTAATGGCTTAGATCTAGAATTAATTTCGAGTCATCTTTTGTATATTGAGTGAAATGATGATTGAGATTTATTTATTTTCCCAGAGGATAGCCATGTATACCAGGACCATTTGTTGAAAAAAAGTGTGTTTTATTTATTACAGTACCTTGTCACCTTTGCTGAAATTATTGATCATAAATGTGTGGGTCTATTTCTGGATTCTCTATTCTGTTTTGTTAAGTTATACATATACCTATCCTTAAAAGAATAACCATACTGTCTTTTTAAAAAAATTAATTAATTAATTAATTTATTGGCTGCATTGGGTCTTCGTTGCTGCGTGCATGCTTTCTCTACTTGCGGCAAGCGGGGGCTACTCTTCATTGCAGTGCTCAGGCTTCTCTTTGCAGTGGCTTCTCTTGTTGCAGAGGGTAGTCTGTAGGCTCTCGGGCTTCAGTAGGTATGGCATGTGGGCTGAATAGTTGTGGCTTGCGGGCTCTAGAGCACAGGCTCAGTAGTTGTGGCACGTGGGCTTAGTTGCTCCACGGCATGTGAGATCTTCCTGGACCAGGGATCAAACCCGTGTCCCCTGCATTGGCAGGCAGATTCTTAACCACTGCACCATCAGGGAAGCCCAACCATACTGTCTTGATCACCATAGCTTTCTGTTAAGTTAGGAAACTAGGTAGTGTAAGTTTTCAGACTTTTTTCTTCGTTTTCAAAATTGTTTTGGCTATTTCCTTTGTGATTTCACATAAATTTTATAATTAGTCAGTTTTTTCAATTCAAGATGAGAAATATTAGCAGCAATAAGGAAAGTCATTTCTTAGTGATAAAGGGGCCAATTTATCAAGAAGACCTAACAATCCTAAACATTAGTTGGGGTTGTTTTACAATCAGAGGAAGTTGTAGTCAAGGAGCTAAACAGGAAATGTACATCTCTGGGTCTAGGTAATTTGACATTACACAATTTTAATCTTATGCTAACCATGAGGTAAAGAATGAGAAGTTGACTATAAGTAAAAGGGGAAGGGTCTCTGTCTGGCATTGACACAAGTAAACATATGCAATCTTATGGAAGTTATGAGAGAGCAAGTCTTATCTAAGTCATACCAGCAAGGGTGGTTCCTTTTGTAAGCCATTTCCCAGAACACAAAAAAGTATGGAGCTTTTGGAAATGAAGAAGTTAAAGCGATTTCTTAACCATCACTGTTTTCCAGAAGCAAGGACTCAGATAATGTTGGATGCTGTCATTGCCTATTTTTAGTTGACTTTAATTCTCTTTGAACCAATGTTACCATTATTGTAAGGGAAGAAAAAGTCTTTTCCTCTACTAATCTTAAGTTCTCCAATTGGGACCCTGTAAATGAGACTGCCCAAAGACAGATTAACAGGTGAAAAACAAACAGAAGTTCGTTAACATGGGCATTGCACGTGTATACATGGGAGCAGCAGTGATGAGTAACCCAAATGGGTGGTTACAGCCTAGGTTAATATACCATCTTAGGCTAAAACAAACAAAAAGGATTGGCGGAGGCAAGTTATGGGAAGGTGGCCAGGAAAAATATGGTAGACAGGGGTCATTTAATAAGGTTTGTTAAGCATGTTGTAGTCAGTGCCTTCTCCATTGATAAGATGGCTGAGAGTCCTACTCTTTCTGGTATGGGAGGAGGAGACACCTTTACAAATGGAACTTTCCTTTATAAATGTAAATTTCCTTTACGAAAGGAAAACCTGTGTCTTGTTTTTAAAGCTGTTCCTAAGTCTGTTAGCTCAAAGTAATCCATATGCCAAAGAGGCATATTTTGGGGTGGTGTATTTTGGTATACCTTGCTATCTTGCTGGTCCCCTCAATAATAACATAAATTAATTTTTGCCATGCTTACTTTATATTTGTATGAAAGCAGTGTTCTTAACTTCAAAGTATCATACACTGCCATGCTTTAGATCTTGCCATGTACCATGTATTAGTTTGGTAGTCACATTTATAAAGCCAAGTTTATCCCTTAAAGTATCTCCTTGATTTAGTTTACCATGAGTGCAGTCTCCATGCTGAAGAATATCTGATATTGGCTGGTTTCTTTTCTCTATGTCTTGAAGTCTGTTTTTGCTTGACTCCTGAAATATCAGCAGGGTCTCTTACATATGAATAGACTACCTTACTAAAAACTCCTGAATTTATGATAGTGAGAAGAACTTCCACCTCACCAAGACTGATGACTGTGACCATAATAACACTGCATTTTCTAAAATTCTAGAATGCACATCTTTTTTTTCATTTTTAGCCTCTTTGAAATCACTGTGTTTTTTACAGTCAGTGTCATCTTAGAGTTGATGGAGTATATGTCTTTTGTTTTCCTCTTCTTCTGTGGCTTAGGTGAAAGAAAAAAATGATCTAATAAATAATTTTATTAGAATTCATTAAGGTTTCAGAAGTATTTATATATAAAACAGTGTGATGAATCTAAAGGCATAAAAATTGTTTTCAGTTTGGTAGTCTATTCATATGTTAAAAATTTTCAAACTTCTAAATAAAAGTTAATACCCCAAGTTTCTTAATACTCCCACCTTGGAAGAGGAGAAATAACTACTGTATTTTACACTTTGTCTCTCCTGACACCATATTTTGTTTTTTTTTAGGGAGAGAAAAGTCTCCCACAGGGGCAGCAATCCAGTAAGCAAGATATTTAAATATCTCACTGTGTTACCCACTAATTTGCAGTAATCGTCATATTTAATTGGCGCACCCTGAAGTGTGAGTCAAACTCCTACACCTCAATAGCCCTTAGAACTAGTAGGATGTTTTTGCTAGGTCTTCCAAGAACACATTTTTTTTTTTCCTCCTCAAGTAACTATAGTAGTTAGTTGCACCGAATTGAGACTTGATTTTTCACAGGTGTTTAAAGATGTTTTGACTATTGTCTTTTCTTAAAGCTTAGGGAAGGACAAATCTTTTTCTTTATTCACCTTAGTTTCTCCAGTTGGGGTCCTGTAAATGAGGCTGGCCAAAGACAGATTAACAAGAGAAAAACAAAGAGATGTTTATGAATATGTGCATCACACATGTAAAACATGGGAGTGCCCGGAGATGAGTAACTCAAAGTGCTGGTTAGAACTTGGACTTACTGTATATACCATCTTAGGCTAAAGGCAAAGCAGTCTTGGGCTTTTCGGTAGGGAAAACAAATTATGGGAAAGTGACCATGTTGCCAGGAAAAACCCAGCCTCTCTTCACCCATGCTGAATAGAAATACAGAGACGGCTTTGGAGGAGTAGAAAGGAATAGCTTCATTACTTTGCTGGGCAAAGGGGGAACACAGGGGCTAGCGCCTCAAGAACTGTGGCCCCCTCTCTGGGGAATAGGGAGAGGTCTTATAGTCGGGGCTCGTGGTCAGGGGCAGGCGATAAGGATCAAGGCAATAACAGTCTTGCATTCTTCTTCTGATGGGTTGGTGGTGAGGTAAGTAGGAGTCAGCATCAACCTTCAGGTCCAACTGGTCTGGGATCTACATGCTTGTGGGCAGCAGACCCTCGTTAATCATTAACTTCTCCCACCTGCAGGGGGTTTCACCTTCTGCAAAATAGTTGAAAGCTATTGTTGTGTGTATTGTTAATGCGGAAACAGGACCTGCCCCAAGGCTACTCTTGACTCTTTTCTGGAAGGTCTCATGCATCCCCTCCCTTCAGTAATTAACAGCTGCTTGGATCTGCCCATTGAAACTCAGGGAAAGTCCTGGAGGCTGAATGAAGGCTGTTTTCCTCTAATCGAAGAAACAGGGTACACAGAAAGGCTTTGTACCCAGGAGCCCCACAGGGCCCTGCTCGGTATCAACCAGAAGAAGTACTGTGTTGTTTCCGAAGGTTTGTTATAAAGATTTAAGTCTGTGGTTTCTCCCCTGATGAGTGGTTAAGAGTCCAGCTCTTCCAGGTGTGGGAGAGGGAGGCATATTTCCAAATGGAAATTTCCTTTATAAGTGTAAATTTCCTTTACATTTTTGTAACCCCGTTTTTAGAGCTTTTCCTGAGTCTGCTGGTTTCAAATGGGGTTCAGGTCCAACTAATCCATAAGCCAAGGAGGCATATTTTGGAGTGGCATATTCTGGTTCCCCTCAAAGTGAATTCTTCCTAATTTCGTGCTTATTGGAGAACTAACCTGTGGTTGTATTCTCCTTTATTCTATTTCATTTTGCTGCTCTGGAGGGGACCCAATGTTAGTCCACCCAGTAGTGGAGTATCCATTGCTAGGTCCCCACCTCATGCTTTGCCTTCCCTTGGAGTCTTTGCTTGTCTTCCTGTAGCCTCAGGATGAAGTTAAGACTCCCTGGTGAGGCATAGGAGGTCTGACCTCCTGTTTACTTTTTCTTTACTTCCTAATTCCAGACTCCAATTTATGTGCCTACCCTTTCCTAAAGTCCTGTGGGAGCAGTTGGGAGGCATTATTGCAATATGGTTTTGAGTTGGACAGCCCAGCTACTTACTGTCTGCAAGACCCTGGGCAAGTTAATTAACCTCTCTGAGGCTGTGTTACTTTTTATGTTAAGTGGGGATAATAATAGTACTTAGCTCTTGGAGTTACTTTAAGGATTTAGTGAGGTAATGAATATAAATTACTTAGCCCAGTTCCTGCATATTTTAAGCTTTTACTTTTTTTTTTTTAATGCAAGCCATTATTTTTTGCTGTTTCCATAACTTAAGCTCTTTCCATCCTGTTCTCAGAATGTTTTGATGTTTTGTGGCAGCCCTGAAGCATCTCCCCACACCCCCCATTCATCTTCATCCTTTGAACCTTATCTTTGGTTTGAATTGCAAAGCTTTAATAAAGATTCCATAGCTTTCCCTTGAACAAATTATATCTCTAGTTCCCAGTCCTCATCTATGTCCTAACAATATTTGTTGAAGGAAGAAGGAATAAAAACTACTGCCTGTTTCTAACAGTCTTAATTTTCAGAAATCTTAAGGATCTTATGAAGGGTCTCTGCTCACTTCTTATTTCCCCAGCCTCCTCAATGCCTGCCTTGCTGCAATTATTCCTATGTAGGTAGTTCTTATGGTTGTAGCCTTGGTAGTCACGTTTTCCCCTCAGCTTTATGGAAGTGTAATTGATAAACAAAAATTGTATCATTGCATATTTTTTAGGAATACATCGTGATATTTTGATATGCATATAAGTTGTTAGATGCTTACCACAATCAGGCCAATTAACATATCCATCATCTCACATAGTTACCTTTACCTTTTTTTGTGCATTTAGTGAGAATACTTATGACACTCTTAGCAGATTTCAAGTATATAATACATAATTTTTAAGTGTAGTCATTGTGATGTATGTTAGGTCTTTAGAACTTATCTTATACCTGAAAGTTTGTACCTTTTGACCAATATCTCCCATTTCTCCTACCTCCTGTTCTTCAGTAGTCACCCTCTACTCTCTGCTTCTATGAGTTTAACTTTTTTAGATTTCACATGTAAGTGACATCATGCAATATTTGTGTTTCTCTGTCTCGCTTATTTCACTTACCACAATGTCCTCTGGGTTTATCCATACTGTTGCAAATGGCAAGAAATCCTTCTTTTCTAAGGCCGAATAATATTCCATTGCATATATAAATATACATCACATTTTCTTTATTTTTCAACAGGCACTTAGGTTTTTTCCATTCTTGGCTGTTGGGAATAATGCTGCCTTGAACACGGAAGTACGGATACCTCTTTGGGATAGTGATTTAATTTCCTTTGGCTATATACCAAGAAGTGAGATTGCTGAATCATATGGTAGTTCTGTTTTTAAATTTTGGGGGAACCTTTGTGTTGTTTCCCGTAGTGGATACACCATTTTACATTCCCATCAACAGTTTCCTTTTCTCCACATCCTTGCTGACACTTGTTATCTTTTGACTTACTGATAATAGCCATCCTGATAGTTATGAGATATCTCATTGTGGTTTTTATTTGCATTTCCTTGATAATTAGTGATGTTCAAACCTTTTCATATATCTACTGGTCATTTGTATGTCTTCTTTGGAAAAAATGAGTAGATCCTTTGCCCATATTTTAATTGGGTTTTTTGTTTTTGTTGTTTGTTTTTGAGTTGTATGAGTCCCTCTTATAGTTTGGCTATTAACCCCTTATCAGATATATGGTTTGCAAATATTTTCTCCTATAGGTTGCCTTTTCATTTTGTTGATTATCTGTTTTTGCTGTGCAGAAACTTTTTAGTGTGAAAAAGTCCCACTTGTTTATTTTTACTTTTGTTCCCTTTGTTTTCAGAGACATATGCAAAAAGTCATTTCCAAGACTGATGTCATGGAGATTTTCCCCTGTTTTCTTCTAGGATTTTTACCATTTAAGATACAACATTTACATCTTTGATCCATTTTGACTTGATTTTTTGTGTGGTGTAGGATAAGGATTCAATTTCTGTTTATTAATTTCAGTGGAGGTAGGGGTGAGAAAAATCTTTCAGAACCACAAAAAGTTTGGATTTTTTCCTACTATCATAATTTAATAAGCCATTAAGTCCAAGATTCCACACTCATAAACTTGAAAAGTACCAGCTAAAGTCACATGCTTTTCAAAGTTGGGCATTCTCTTTGGAATGTCCTGTGTCAAAGACATAACGTACTGGGCAATTAAGGAAATAGTTTTATTCAGACTGTTGCATAAGACAAAGACTCATTAACAAAGAACATCTCAAAGAAAAGGAAAAGGTCATGGGGTTTCATAGAGGAAGGTAAATAAGGGAATCCTGATGAAGCATGGGAGGGTGGATCTTTCATAATAGGGGAGGGGAGGGTTTCTGAACCATCCCTGTTTCGCGGGAGTACAGGGTAAAGTTCCACATTGTCAGGTAATTTACCTGGGTCCGTAAATCAACAGGTTAGGTAAGTCACCTTCCTGGCATGTCAATTTTAGTATAATATTTGTGAATGGAGTTAATTATTTTTCAGGAAAACCCATGATGTATTGCAGAGTGGATAAAAAAAATCTGTATACATTTTTAAGATAAGGCATGAGACTTTATAAAATTTCTGCTTCTTTTAGGAAAAATCCTCCTCCCCTTTCTTTCACCCTAGTGAAGCAAATAGCAATTTTGTTTGCTTGAGTTATTCCCATGAAAAAGTTTGAGAAGCATGGGCCTAAAGCATCCACATCAGCTATTAATATTGAACACTATACGCATAGCCACATTCCGGTGAAAGAATTAGCATCAACAAAGGAAGAAAACTAGGAGAGTGAAATGTGTATCTGGGACCCAAGGAATTGGCTTTGGCCTATATGAAGGGTATGAATGGGTGAGAAGAGTAGAATAAATATATAACTGAGTAGAGTAGGTCACAATGTTGGGTTTGAACTGCATGGTGAGGTCTCTGGACTTTATTCATTTGGTAAGTGGTGCCCATTGAAAGCTTTTGAGCAAAGGATGAACCTGTTAGAAGCTGGACATTAAAAAAAATTTTTTTTCCGTAATAGTAAAGTCATAACTGTCACACATATAGAAAAATAACAGTGTTAAAGATTTTAGTTAATTCATAAGGAAATCTGCAGATGTTATAATTGGTTCAAAAGAGAATTCAAAAAACTTTCACATGTATGGAATGGGAATATTGAGATGTATGTACAAATGGAGTCCAAACTGGTATTTCTGCAGGTGATGAGGTGGGTTGGAGTGGGGAAGGAAGTCACTTAAAGCTCTACCAGACAAGAAATAATTTTCACGTCTAATATTTGCATTACTGTCAGTTACCTGTAACTTATAGAATTGTGAAATAGCTCAAACGATGAACAGGAGTAGGCAATGCATTGTTAATCACTGAAGCACATTTTTTTTTTCGAAAGGATTTGTTAGAAGCTGGATATTAGTAAGATCATAACAGTGAAAATCTGGTTTGATAAGAAAAAAACTGGAAGCATTATGAACAGTTAGGAGATAGTTGCAATGTCCAAAAGAGTGGTGTCTTGAAGGGTGTGACTAGGGTGATGCTTCTGGAAAGGAACAGAGTGGAAGAAGCAAATTACTAAGCCAATCTACCAAAATTCTCAATTGATTACACATAGGCAGTAAGAAGACAAGGCTAGTGGCTAAGACTGGACCAATGTTTGAATCCTTGCTCCACCTACTGTGAGGGAATTTGACCTCTCTCACCTTGAGTTTGCTCGTCTATAAAATGGTGTTAAAACACCACCTATCTTCTAGTTTTGTGAAAATTAAATAAGGTAATGAATATAGTGCATATTAAGTAAGCTTAACTCACAGTAAAAGGTCAATAAATGTTAGCTGCTATTGGTACTGTTATTCTATCTCCATTTCCTTCCCACCCCCCCTTCTTTAAGGTTTTAAACCTGGGTTTGGGGAATCTGAATTTTAACATATTGATTGATTTGGGAGTCATCCTGAACAGAGTAAGGGTGAAAACCAAGGAATGAATGAAATCATTACCTGAGAAAAAGGGCTTAAGGCTAGAAGATTCCATTTATTAGGCAAGAAGAAGTCAGTGAGAACTAGGTCAATGGGTAGTGTTCGTTACCCTTTATTATCAAGTCAGAGTGTAAGGAGAGAATTGATCTAGGAAGAGTCACAGAGAGAAGTTAACCAAGCGAGTAATATGAGAGAGATCAGGAGGAGAAGGTTCAAGAAAGAAGGGTGAATTTAGTGGGACAGGGAAATTTAGGAACCTTGATGTTGATGATGAGAGACAAAGGGAGATGAGATATTCAATGCTGCAGTGCAATTAAAGCATATGGAGGCTAGGAAAATGTGCGAATTCGCTCATTATTTTCTAATTTCAGTTACTAATGGCTTTTAAGAGACATGGGGTGAGAGTTTAGAATAGACACTGCAGGGAATTTGAGGAGTCAAGAGGAGAGGATGAAGAGCTAGCTGAGTACTGGTAAGCACAGTGGAGGTCCCTGAGCACAGGATCATCTGTATAGGGTATCATGGTGATCTAGTTGTTAGAATTCATGCATTTTTCACCACAATTCACTTTTGAAAACCAGGCTGTAAAGCAGATCTAATGTACTAACTTAAAGTGTTTCACTCAGGGGCTGAGTCCCTGATAAGGACAGGGCAGACATAAGCCAAAATACTGACCATGGACCCCAATTATGGATATCTGTCCTTGCCTATCCAGGGCTGCAGACTGATGTCTCCATGGCCAGCTGGAGGCCACAGACTATTTTCTGTGACCCTCTTGGCTTTATTTATTTACTTTTTTTTAAAGAAAATATGAAATAACTGCCAAAGTTTTAATTGAGAGATTTCATATACAAAATTTAGATTTTGTTCTTTGGAAAAATCTCTTCCTCTGGTTGTGCAAGGCCTGCAATCCATGCATGAAAGCAATTGGTGAGTGGCCTAGGGCCCACCACCTTTGGATGACGTTTGCTTGGTCCAGTTTGTTGCAATCCCCACTCTCCTAACAGCTTTAGAGCAAGTCAACTTGACTCATTTACTTTACCTGGCAGGCCCCTGTCGACCTCTATCTTTGCAACCCACGCTGGATCCTACTCAGTTACTGTCCAGGGTTTAGAATTGTTTCTTTGTGGATTGATGTTGACACCCTGGGAAATCCCTTTACCCTAGGTAGATAACACTGAAATGTATTCCCACAGCTCATTATCTTCATCTAAGGTGAGACAGAGTTGTTTACACCTCTGCGAGAAGAGCAGTACATCATATCTATTCAATGCATTAACTTTACGGAAAAGTTAGGTAGGAGGAGAATTCTCTTGACACTTTATTCTTAACCTAAATCATAAGGAAAAGTTATTATAATTCTGCCATCTGTTCAAGTTTGTAAAGCCATTTTGGTAAACTTAATGCTAATGCAAAATACATGCCTTAGCACTAATTAACCGAAAAATCTGTTTCATTCTTCTCAGATAATGAAAAAAATATGTCAAGGACATGATTTCTTAAAGAAAATCTAATTTATGGTACTTAGGCCTTTAAACCACCCGTATGATGTGCTCCTGAACATAATGATACGAATAACAAAAAGTCACATCAAATATTCCCATTAGGAAAATCCCCAGCCTGCAAGCTTTAGACGTTTACAATTGTAATTTAGACTGCTGTTTCCACTTAAATAGTACAGTCCTTTTTTGGTTGATAGGTTTTTGTATTGATTTTGGAGGGGAGGGGAGGAGATTGGAGTGGAGGGCTGAAGAGCATAGGGAGTGTCTGTAAGGCCAGTATTGATTTCATGTCCAAGTCCAAATACCACGTTAGTCCTCTAGGAACCTAATTAATTGAAATATATGCTATTTGAGTATATTTATAGTAAATATTACTGGCCAATGACTTTTCAAACCTCTTTAGCTTTCTTTTGTTATAGGAATAGGATGAATCCAGTTTCATTATGTTTTTGCTAATACTCTCCGTTTTGAACTCGTTTTATTTTCCTGTCACTGTTCTCTCGTTTCTGTTGTATCTTTGGTGTGTCATCCTCATACTGTCTTGAAAAAATAACATTTATATTTGATCCCAAGCCCACTCAAAAAATCTTGCAATGATTCTTTAGTTTCTATTGGATAACATCTAGAATCCTTAGGGTCCTTACCACCTGTTTTCTGGTTACATTTCCAACTGTCCACTGTACTAAACTCTTCCCTTCAGGGAGATGGTTTTACTCAGGGTACTCAATACATCTCATGCAAGGCTTCACCTCACTCTGTTTTGCAGGGGTGATAAAACCTTTCGTTCTTTTTTGGAATACCCAAGCCATCCTGCCATAAGAAATAGCTAGACACAAATGTTGAGGATAGCGACAGTGAGTGTGTGCGTGCAAGTGTGCGCACCATGTCTGTTGAGAGACAGACAGTAGATATGGCAAAATGTGAAAACTTGATGCAGGATATGCAGAGGTATTACTTGTACTGCTCTTGCAACTTATTGTGGGTTTAAACTATTTCAAAATAAAAAGTTGTACAGAAAAGAAGCAGTTGGGATCAGATCCGTCACTCACAAGTAGACTTGGCCAGTTTGGGGATATATACCAAATGTATTTCATTATTGGTAATACTCGTAAGTTCCCTGCACTCTTTGGAGAAAAGATGTTATATTTTGTCCTCATCTTTTGTTTCTCCAATTCTTTGCTGCTTCCTGAGGGCAAACATACTAGTTGATAAGAAGGTAGATTTAGTACTATATTGATTTTCAGAGTGAAGTTGTGAGTTCTTTCCTCCCTTGTTTCTAGACATCTAGCGGTGAACATCATATAGTCTCTGTGCTAAGGAGCTCACAGTATTGGAGAAGCCAAAGGAGAAAGTCAGTGATAGCAAAACAGTGAGAAAGGTGTGACAATTTCAGTACATTTCACACTTAGTTTTAATATGCTGTTTGCAATTTTGACTCTACATGGATTTGGTATCACATCCTTATTGTAATGCTTTTATAGGTTATTGCCAACTGCTACACTGACTATAATGAGTAATATCCTTTGTTTCATTGCACATCATTCCAAATTGCCACTCAAAACAGTTGTTCTTAATAACTGGAAACAGGCTGGAATATTTCTCATCCATGTATTTTATTCTTCTTAAAATATTTATTCAGAATACCACAAGGAATCTTCCCTTTCTGACATTCATTGGTGATTTGCTAATGATACCCTTCATTATAAGTAAAATTTATATTAATTATGATTAGCATTTTTGGGGTGTAGGTGTTTTAATTTGCTAAATTGACTGTACAACGGAAATTAAAGCTTAGGAATGTAAGTAGTTTGAACACTTCAACATTCTTTGTTTCTTTAGCAATTTGTTAGACTAGAAAGTCCATGAGGCTACAGTCTACCTTTTTATCCAACTATTTTTGAAGAAAGTACTATTTCCCAGCTGCAGTGCTAGCTGCTGGGATAAAGATGTCCACCACCATCCAATTCCTACCCTAGGGGAGCCTTGAAACTTCACCAAATGTGGACTTTTAGGGCTGAAGGGATCCTTTAGAGACATCTCTCTTCACTATCCAGAAGCAAATGACATCAGAATACCCTCATCTCTTTTTTGCAATTCCCAAGATAAAGTGTTGCCATTGCTTTGACCATTTTGTGCAGACTTTATTTCACATGGTCTGATTCATCTTTGGCATCAAGTATCTAACATAGCATCTTAAACAGTATAGGTGTTGCAAAAATATTTTTGAATGAATATATTAATATGCTTGCATTCAAAATTTGTCATTCAGCTAATGATTAATTCAGATACATACGGAAATACCTGACTTGTTTTGGTATTTGTGAAATGAAAATCTTTTGCTTTATTCTAGTCAGTTATCTTTGTAATACATTTCCTAGAGTTAGTGTGAATTTTAGCTGTTCTTGGAGTGCATTGGAATGCCTTCATAAACTCAGAAACACTATCATCTTCCCTGTTATTATGTAGTATATGGAGAAGGAGCCATGTCTCTCTCTTACCTCTGTGTTTATCATGCCTTGTGTATACGCACCTGCTAAAGATGTACTTGTGCTGGTGGAGTGAAGGAGTAACAAGGATTTGAGATACAAGTAAGTTTTCTGTGGGTAGGAATGGAAAGGGTATGTCACGTAGAAGAAGTGGAATGAGCAGTGACCCAGAGGCTGGACAAGGATAGATTTGTTGAAGGAATCTCTAACTAGAAATGTCCAGACTTGATCAAGGATGGTTTTCGAGTTACCTGTAACACACATGGACGTCATCTATGGAGTCAGAAACTAGAATAACTCCTCTCATGCTCAGGTTTCAACACTAATACCACAATTCAGAATTCAGTCTTGGGAATCAGTGAGATGGGGTTTCAATTTTGATTCTTTCACTCATGAGCTGGATGATCATAGGCCAGACAACCAACTTTTTTACTATTTTCTCATTTTTTTTCAAATATGCTCATAATATGTTTCCTCCAAGGGGATGGGTGTCTGGGTGGAGTGAGTCCTTACTTGCCCGAGGTTGATAATAGTTGGTGTCATCATCATTCCCTTCCTACTCCCTCTTTGGAGAAAGCTAAATATTCTATAACATCAACACAACTTGTTATAGCTTCCCTTGGGAACATGTAATAGTCAAGTGCTATTGACCTGAAATCTAAAGGCTCACGCTGTTTTTTTTATGGATGTGATATGCTTTGTTCCTAGAAGTAAATGCAATTGAAACAGCTTGATCCAATGAGAGCTATCTTTCCTCTCTTGCATAAAGCTCAAAGGTATATCTTCATAAAACTTGTACCAGTGAGGCAAATGTAAAACTCACAGGCAAGTAATAGGCTTTGCTTGCACATTTCCTAGAGGCTACTTAAAACTCTACCTCTTGTGTAAAGGATGCCAAATAATCATACCGTCAGGTTTCACTTTTTATTTTGGTTTTGATTCCCCACTCAGACAAGTTAATAATTTCAGGGGATACCTTGGATGGGGGAGGCGTGGAGCTGAAAGAATCTTGTTGGGGCAACTCATTCCAAGGGTGCTGTACACATCAGCGTTCATCACTTAGCAGGCAACAGAACCTCATCCAAGCATTGGTTGAAAATCCCATGGTCTTTTTTTCTTTTCCTCTAAAAGAAGGTACCCTGGAGGAGTGGGTAATTGCCAAGCCTGAAGAAGAAAATTATAATAAAAATGAAAAGATGAAATTACTTAATTACAACATAGTTACTCCAGAAATCTTCATGATGAATGGGAAAATTTAGCAGAGCTCTTAAATGTCACTGTAATTTAGCCCCATGCCCCAGAAATTCTAAATTGTAATTGACCCTAATTATATAAATACCCACTGGTGAGAAAAGATCTGGTTTTTAGACGGCTTTACTGCTGCTGAACTTCACTAACAAGTCACTCATGATTTCAACAGATGTTTTGTACTTCTTTGGCCGAGGGGGTCCTTAGGAATCAACTTTCCTCTCCATTCAGCAGCAAATGGTACAATAATGCTCTCGGTGTCAGCATGTGAGATAACAAATGGGCTTCTTTAATCATTGCTCAGACTTTTTTGTCTTGCCTGTAAGGATAATTTCACTTGCAAGTAACAGAAAAACAGACCCATTCTAGCTTAAGCAAATAGTGATATTTATTGTCTCAAATAATTGAAAAGTACAAGACTTGGCTTTAGGTGTAGCTTTATCTGTGTGTGTGTGTGTGTGTGTGTCTGTCTGTCTGTCTGTCTGTCAACGATTTCCTTGGTACTGAGTTTAGTCTCCAGCAAACTCTCTGATCTTGGTTCCTAACATGATTACTCCCAGCTATGGGTCTTCTTTTTTCCTCCATTCATGTTCACTAGGAAGAGGGAAAGGCTTTTTCCCATACCTGTGGAACAGAAATCTTGGGCTACATTCTGATTGGTCCAGATTTAGTCTCTTGCCCATCTCTGAGCGAGTCAGAACGGGCAGGGGAACAGACTTCGGCTGACTATTCTGGGGGAGTGCTGTGGCGGCCCAAGTGATGCACTCGGCCTCCCCCAGGAGCACAGGATTTTTGTGGGAGAAAAGATGCTATTCCCAAAAGAAGAGAAAATAGATACTGGTGACAAAGGACAAAACGGTGCAGAATTTTTTCCCCCAACTTTTTAGCAACAGGTTTCCACTACCAACTTTTTGTTGTAAAAATTGTCAAACATGGAGAGTTGCAAGAAGAGGGAAACAACGCTGATCATCAACCATTTAGGCTGAACAATTGTGAACTTCTTTGAGCGCCCTAGCTTAAGTGGCAGGCTATATCCTGTTTCGTTCTGACTCTTGACAAATTTCCCAGAATCTCTTCCAGTGAAGATTTTAAAAAGTTCAATACTTGAGGATTCAAATGAAAACTAAATGTCATTTCCATGGTGCTGTGTCCTTTACCTGCCTTCTGTCTTTTGTTCTCTTTCTGAATACAGCCAAGAATCAGTTTATTTTCCAACAAGCTGTTTTGTACACCCTGAAGGGAATATTATAAGATTAAATGCAGAGTAGCAGTCTTCGAGCAAGGTGAATGCTTCTCATTACACAGATCCCCAGTTGATCTCCTAAATGTAATTCCCTGATAATGTGAAGCTTCTGAATAATGTACTATCTCATATTAGATCAGGAATATTATTCCTGAAAATAAATTTGTTATCAGCAAATCAGCTTTTGAAAGTTTCCTGTTTCAAAGAATAAACCAGGGAGTAGATTTTGAACTCTTGGGGGGAAAAACTGAAATTATTTATTTTGAGGCCTTTTTATAGCTAGGTGGTTCAAATGCAGATGAAGAACCACATCCTGAAGCATTACAATTTCTAGATATGGTGATACGTGACTCATCTAGTGGCTTATTATACTAAGTCTGAGTACAGTTCTGAAACCCAGTGAAAATCCTCCACTGAAGTAATGAATTTCAAACATTTGCTGCTTCTTCTTGAAGACGCCATCTTTTCTCCTCCAGTGACTGCATGTGATATTGGTAAAAATAAGGGAGATTTACTGGCATTAAGTTGGTGGTTAATCATAACAAGAGGAGTTAGTTCTTAAAATTAAGGAGCCAAGCACTTCCCTGAGCCCCGTAACCACCTTCTTTCACTGAATTTTCTAACAGCCCAGTGAAATAGATACCATTATTTTTTCCATTTCATAGTTGAGGAAACTGAGACATAGAATGTTATGGAGATACCCAAAGACCAAACAGGTGGTAAATTGTGGCACTTGGTTGTGAACCTTTTTTAATAGGAAATGCTGTTTATTCAGTGCATAAAAGTTTGCCCAGATGTGACAGAACTGTCCAACTGAGAATCTGAGGCTGAGTGTAAATGAGCAGCATAAACTTTAAGATAAGATCACTGCTATTTTTAGACATGCATGTCAGAATGTTGGATTTTGTAAGTCTTTTCATGGCAGAAAAGACTTAATAAATCACTCTCTATATGTAAGTATTTTTAATAGACTTTATTCTTTAGAGCACTTTTAGACTCAGCAAAATTGTGCTGAAGGTCCAGAGATTTCCCACATATCTGCTCCCCCATTATCAGCATCCCCCATTAGCACACCATCAGAGGGGCGTATTTGTTACCACCAGTGAACCTAAATAGATGCATTCTTACCCAAAGTCTGCAGTTTACATTAGGGTACACTTTTGGTGTTGTATATTCTCTGGGTTTGGACAAACGTATAATGACGTACATCTACCATTACTGTATCACACAGAGTAGTTTCACTGCTCTGAAAATCCCCTGTGTTCTACCTATATAAGTATTTTTATGCCATATACTAAGTCATTCTAACTTTCTAATACTTATTAAACTGTTTAGGAAAGCTATTTCCAAAACCCAATAAGAGAAAAAGACCTTTTAGCAGGTCAAGAATTTGTCGCAACTGCAGCAAGAAGTGTTGTAGGCAGTGTGGAGAATTTCATAATTTATAAGTTGGTAAATTCCAATTGAGGCTGAAGAGCAAACCAATTCCCATTAAACAGAGTAAACATAATTTAGCAAACCTGGCCATGGAGCTTGAACTCCTCTCCAGAGATGACTGCTTAGAGACAGTTAACTCTCACCCTTAAAATGCCTTCTGTAGTTCATGTCCGTAATTTTTGGCACCGGACAGAGATGTGACCAATATTCACTTTGTGGCTTTCAGCCACCTGCTCAACCTAATTAAAGACTTCCATTTTCTGCTCTGCTGGCCTCATAATTTGCAAATAAACAAAATCCACAGGACATTTGATAGGAATGTTATAACATTCTACGAACCATTTATCTTTCTCATAGAAGGGACCCTTCCCTTTTTTCTCCCTTGCCATCTTAAGAGAACTTTTTCTAGAAACTCTGTAGAAATGGTTTGGTATTTCTCCTTTGAAGATAACAAAACAACTATGTATACACACACACACACACACACATATTCGGTGGAGGTACACTTTTTTTTGGGTAATTGCTCTAAAAAAGTAATTCATTTCTCTCCCTTTTATAATTTTCTAGTGCTTTCCATTTCCATTTCTGCCTCACTTGTTTCTATTCCTGCAGTACCTCTTATGATCTGCCTGATCCCATACTTCTCAAAACTGCTTTCTAAAGCACAGCCAGAGTAAACAGGGAAACTTATAAAAATAAGCATTTTTAAGCAGAAATTATGAAGTGAGTTAATATTACTTTAGCATATATGCAAAGTTATGAAGATACTCTTATTTTTCTTTTGATCTTATGATTATTTAATAAAAATTAATTTATTCAATTATTTGCTGCTTTGTCACATGGAAAGTAAACACAGATAGTTTCATCTAATTCATAATGGCCATCTACAAGTCCATTGTATGATTGTGACAAAATACCTTGAGCAATTCCCAGTAATGAAATACAAATAATTTTTTCTAATTTTTCCTTATTTTAAAAACATTTCTGCAGTTAACTTCGTTATACATTGTCGTCCCCACGTGTTATTTCAGAAGAAAATGGACTGAAGTTGGAAATTCCATCATGCATATTGCTTAATCATCTTTGTAAATACTTATATCATCCTCACTGTCAATTTTTTTCATTTACCAAAGAGTTTCCCCCACTAATATGGTAGGTGAAAAAAGTTCCTCAATGAAGTTGTAAAATTCAATTAATCAGTTGTTGGTTAGGTTGGTTAACTTCATGCATCTGTTGGCCATTTGTGTTTCTCCAGGATAGAGGGCAAATATGAGCAAGTATGTTGAATATTGAACCTGAAATTCAGAACTTTCAAGGGACAACAAGTTCTGAGAATTTTTCTAGCCTCCTTGTAGGCTGAGCTTCAGCTATGAGCCCTCTAATAGAAGCTGTGTGCATTGACGGTTAACAGTATGTACATTAGAGGATATTTTTGCTACATCGAAATGCAAAATTATTAGCTGCAAGGAAATTAAAAGTGAGGGAACATTCAGAAGATCTTTGATGTAAAATATGTTTCTGTACAGATTTATTGTGGTTATTTTCATTATATTCATTAAATGAAGCTCATGACTTCTGGAATTCATATCCATATTCTCTATCCTAGGGGATCTCACTACTGATATAGGCTGTATTTCTGTCAACCGTAGTGGATTAGTTGCAGTTTTTACCTTTTAATTAAACAGCTGCTGCCGCTAAACACAATTCTGAATTATTTAATAGTCCAGATTACTTTAGTCCATGCACACTGCTTGAATTGTTTTAATTATGTGAAGCTATACATTTTTTATGATATAGCTTCCCTAAAAATGAGTTGACAGACAGTAATAATTTGTTCTTTTGAGATGTCAGGAATATCTTAGCATATTTGAAAATAGTTGTAACTAAAATTAAAAGCCAAGCTGATCAAATATAAGAGCTTTTGCTTTAAAACATGTGAAACATACAGAATTTTAGATAAAACTCCGATTCTGAATGTGTGGGTAGTCCCTGTCTTATAAACAAGCAATATGTGTAGTAAATACTCTTGTGCACAATTCAGAAGATGGGAGATGATCCTAAGGATTAGGCTCTGCATTGAGGCTTCGTTTCAGAAATGAACTGCTTTACAGTCTTGTGGCTTTTTTGGCAACAGAGTTTGTTTAGATGATGCTCTCGTTCTTAAGCAGAAATCAGTCAGTCCAGAAGCTATTTACTGTTAATCAACATGAATTTTTGTGATGCGTTTATGATTATCTTGTTACATTATTCTGAGTTATATTCAGAGGTATTACTTAAATTTCTAGTTTTAATAAAATTAAATGAATAATTCAGCACAGCTTTCAAGATTATAGATCCTGGGAAATTATTTTTAGAAAGTAACAATGGTGTGACCTTTCTTCTCATCTCTTTATTAAAAAAAACAAAAACAAAAACAGAAATCTTTCTTTTTCCCTCTTGATACATACGTATACACATATATATGTGTATATGTATTTGTGTGTGTGTGTGTGTATATATATTCTATAGACATCATCTGTTTGCTGTTTCATAGGGTGAATTATGAAATATAGTAATTGAAGTATTGAACATTGGAACAAACAGTTGAAAATACATCACATTATACTTTTAGGTTCATCACTACATCTGAACTTTCTGAGAATTACTGTGATCAGAAAAGCCACCTTCAATATCTTGACTTGACAAGAACTAGTATCCTTAACTTCAGCTTTTGATTGAGTTTCTTTAAGTGGTGGAACCACAGGGGAATGGTGTAAGACCCGTCTAAGTTTTTTTAAAATATGCAAACCATTTACCAGAATCTAGACGATGGTAACTGTCAGGATTCCTAGAATGAATTATTTCTACCCTTCCTGCTAACTTTTGTAGAACATTATTTAGAGACTACATCTGGTCCTGTGTGTCTGCTCTGTGTTGACATCTCATTGATTTTTTTTATCTCCTTTCCTGGCTTAAAAAATACATAAAAGTTTATTATAGAACTGGGTGGTTGAGTAATACTGTAAAAAAATGCAAGGCATCGGCTGCCTCTGTTGTCAGGTTACATCTTCAGAGTATAAGAAGGTGGTTATTATTCCTCACGTTTATGGATGTTGCCCTGTTAAAGATAACAGATTCTGCCATTGAACTCGTGTTTGTAGATAAAATAAGAGATGTTGCTTCTATCTTCTAAAGGAGGTTAGTAGCTTAGAGCCTCAGGTGGAATTTAGTCAGAGGACATGGGCATTTATTGAGCTTAAAGTCATTATTTTAATTGCAGTCTATACAGTGTTTACAAACACAGGCCAAGTTGTATGCTTCACCTCCATTCGCTCACAACAAGTTCTTGGACCTAGTATTTTATTTGCCAGTCATGTCTAATTCTATGAAAACAACAATTTATTGTATTTTTGCTTGTTTCTTTGTTCCCCCCATTAGAATGTTAAGCTTTGTAAGTGCAGGGATCATGTCAGTTTTGTTCAGCCATTGAATGAGTGACTGTATCACATTATTACGCTTTTCAGTGTCCTGTGGGTACTTAACCAAGTACATCCAAGTGGGCAAAGTGAGGATGCCTAGAGATAAGCCTGTGTTTCTGTTTGAACAATGGCAAATATGTGTCTAAAAGTAGAAAAGGAAAAAAGCAATCCATAGTGATAGCTTGAAGAAACTGATTTAAGGTCTTGGACTCACTTGAAAGTGTTCTTACTGATTTAAGAAAAGGACTATCAGCTTAGGGAGTAGATTAATATTTCTCCCAGTCTGTTGGTATGTTATGGAAAAAGGAGATGGAACATGGGGTAGTATGTTTGTACGTATGTGTGCATGTCCGTGTATAATGTATATATGTGAATATGTGTCAGTACTAGGAAGAGGAGCAATCTAATTTAGTGCTGTCTGCTAGAACTTTTCAGCCATTATGACCACATTTTATCTGGTAGAAAGAAGGAAAGAGAGAAGGGGAGAAAGCAGTCAGATTGGAAGTTGTGGTATCTATTTCAGGCCACCATATGCTCAGCTAAAAACCAAGAATGCCATTACTAAGGAGGAAGAACGAAAGAGATATTGATGACATGTCTGGTAGTGATATGTACTTTGCTGAAAAACAAACACTCAAATAGATTTTGTGAAAATTTAAATGAAAAAGCATCTAAAGTACTGAGAGACAAGTTAGGAGTGAAACACAGAATTTCAAGCCAACAGGAAGCTTTGTAGGATTTAAAATAAATGTGCTGTGAAAATAAGTAAAATATCTATTTTATTTGAAATGCTCAACTACAGATAGGAGAAAATCTACCACATGATGCTGCAAGGCTTTCTTTGTTTTTGGTGATATCCTCTTACTCATATTAGGGAAGAAGAGAGGACAGAAAACGGGAAATAGGAAAATGTGCAATTATGTTTTAGTTGTTCCCCAATATTTATGAGACTCTAATAAATCGTTGACGCTTTAGTGTAATTTACCTAGCCTCTTTTTATAATGATTAAACCATGATTTCCATTTTCCTCCCCAGCCATTGTGATCAGTCATTTGATTGTTACCAAAATTCTTCTCTACCTAGAAGCTAAGGAACGTACTAAAGTCCTTTGGAAACTTAAGTAAATAGCAATAATAAGTTATGCAGTTACTGGAGGTGATAGTAGTCAGGGGAATAATAAAACGTAGTTACAAGAAGCCCCACTTCTTCCTTTTAGAATAAGCCTCTTTGTTCAGAAAACAACATTTAAAAACAAAAGCAAGAGAAGCTACCTGCTGCTTAGCTATGGACACTTCTAACTCGGCTCTCCGGCTCAGCGCTTAGGCCTACGGGGTAGCTCTCTGGGGATGGGTCCGTGGAATCTGCATTTTCCAGCACCCTTTCCAGGCGATTCCTTGACATTTGAGAACTTGTTCCTCGACCACCTCTCTTTGCCTTGAATGCCGCTCGTCATTCATTGCTTCTCTCCTCCTTTCAACTTTTGTGGAAAGGGCAATGCTGTAGATTAGAAGCAACAGAGAAGACTGATATAGAAGTATCTTCTTGCTCCATGTGGAATAAACATCTGTAAATAAATGTATTTGTTTACATGTTCATTATCCTCCTTATGGGAAAATGTTAGGAAGAGTATTTGAAATCCCTAAAAAGTTCAAGATTTTCAATATAAATGTAATAAAACGTAATACCGAGGTAATGATAATTTAAACAACAAAATTCACCCGCATGAACGGAGCTTTTTGTGTGTGTGAGGCACAGTGCTGACGCTGGGGATGCAGATGGAAAGCACTGATCTGGAGCTTGTGGCTTATGGGGAGAAGCCGACAAGTAAATCGGCAGTTTTGTTGTGTGCCATTTGTGTACCATTTGTTGGACAAACGTAATGAAGGCCTTGCGGAGGAGAAGGAACGGGGATGATCTTTAGCGTGGGGCTTCCCATCCAATCTTATTTGTTAAATTTTCTATGTTTCCTTGGCATCTAGTAAAGAACGCAAATCTCAATATTTCCTTTGGGAATGATCACACAGAATTTAGGAAGAAATTGCAGAGAAGTCTTTTCAGAACCAAAATGCATAGACAAATGTGTACTTAAGCTTCTTCGGTGAAGTGACTTCTGCCCTACTCACTTTCCTAAAATGTCTTGCAAGTGCCTTACTAGCTTCAGTGGTTAAAAAGTACTCACTGTGATGAGTTCACGTAAAGGAATATGTACGTGCTTCTAGATTGTTGCAAGTAAGTCTGCTTTGTAGTAAGAGATCCCAAGTCCTGAAATAGTTTCCTTAATTCCTCCTGTGTGAAAAAACCCTGGTATATTTTAACTGTTTTAAACTATTCTTTTTTCCAAATGAGATTACTTCTTTTCCATTTCCCACTGTTTATTTTAAGGGAGTTATAACTCCTGGTTCTGAGGTTTGCTGATAGGCTTCGAAGCAAATTGCAAAGGCAGCATCTTCCTACTTCCTGCCAACTGGTCTGGACTTGGTTTCCGGAAACACAGGAGCACAGCTGGAGCTGTCCTTTTCCACCTCACTTCATGCAGGACCAGCTTCTCTCCCAGGTGCCCTGTTTCTATCATCCCTCTTACTCGTAGTTCTTTGTTCTGTGGTATTTGAATTGGATAAAAATGAAGTTATGCTTGGACTAAAGGGCAAAGTACTCTTTTATGAGGTAGTTCATTTGTGCTCGCATGATTTTTTTTTCTAATTATGCAGTAGTTCTAAAAACAGAACATATTCCTATTGATGAAGGGTTGTAATCTGACACTGAAATCTTCATTAGCCATTCTGCATCCTTTGTAGCATGTGCTTTAGACTGGTCTTCTGTTTGGATGGTGGAATTTAAAGGGTTGAGTTATCAGTGTTTTTTTTTTTTTAATTGCCAACTGTACCTTAATAGCTACAGAACTGGTTCTTAACAGGTAACAGCAACAGAAATACAAATTTGAAACAAAGACCTTTTTTTTTTTTTCTGTTCTCTCTAATGAAGGCTCTCATTTTCTGTTAAAAGATTCAGAAAACAGTATGATGGCCTCTGTTGATCAGAATCCATTTCATAGTTTTCAGTGCAGGGTGACTTGTCTCTGATCTGCTGTGGTAGATCAGGGCTGTTGATACTAAGAGTTTAACTTTGTAAACTAGAACTAGTAACTATAACACCATATGGTTGTTTACATAATATTACATAATTTTCAAAACCTTTTCCTATCTGTTGTTGTACTGATCCTTATGATCCAGTATGCCAGGATTCCCATTCAATTCATGAGAAATGGAGGCTCCCATTGGTTGACTGCCCTGCTAATTTTCATAAGGCCAATAAGGAGGAGAGCTGAGTGAAGAACCAAGGCTTCAGCTTCTTATATATTGTGTCTGTAGATGTAGCTTCTCTTCTGGGCACTAAAATGAAATCAGTGTATTCAAGTCCAGCAATGAGATGATCTTTGATTTCCTTAAATATTCAGTCTACTTATTCATTAAGTGGAAACTGAACAAGGGCAAACTTGATGGATCATTTTTCTTTATTTAAACTTTATAAAGTTAAATCTATACATGTTTCTATGCTTTGGAGAAATTTTTGCTCACTAGAAAGTGTTTGGAAATTCTAGGGACTCAAAAGACACTTCAAATGTTTGTCATATCCAAAAGAAAAGGATGCATTTTTTTTAACTTTTTTTAAAAAATAAATTTATTTATTTTATTTATTTATTGGCTGTGTTGGGTCTTCGTTGCTGCACACGGGCTTTCTCTAGTTGCTGTGAGTGGGGTCTACTCTTCATTGTGGTGCGTGGGCTCCTCATTGTAGTGGCTTCTCTTGTTGCAAAGTACGGGCTGTAGGCACGTGGGCTTCAATAGTTGCTGCACACAGGCTCAATAGTTGTGGCTCACGGGCTTAGTTGCTCTGTGGCATGTGGCATCTTCCCAGAGCAGGGCTTGAACCCATGTCCCCTGCATTGGCAGGCGGATTCTTAACCACTGCGCCACCTAGGAAGTCCAAGGATGCATTTTTAAATGACATATTAATTGCTTATTTCGCTATCAAATTCTCATGAAGCAGAAAAGAGTTCATAGTCACCCTCTTTTTATATTATCGTTATTTTATATTTGAATGTCCAGTTTAATTAGAATATCAGAAAAGGTAAAAAAATAAACACCATGTTCACATGCACTACTTCCATTTTCTGTGCATTTTTTAGTGATAATTTACAAAATTTTAAAGCTTATAGATTGCTTTATCTGCAAAATAATCAATATAGAGCACTTGTACCTTTGGGATGCTGCATAACAGTGTCTTAAATATTTTTTCCTTCTAGTTTTATTTGAGATATAATTGACATACAGCACCGTACATGTTTAAGGTGTACAGTGTGTTTTGACCTACATATATCATGAAATACTTACCACAATAACTTTAGTGAACATTCATCATCTCATATAGATACAAAATAAAAGAAGAAGAAAAAAATAACTTTTTCCTTGTGATAAGAACTTTTAGGATTTACTCTCTTAACATCTTTTATATATAACATACAGCAGTGTTAATTATATTTATCATGTTGTACATTACATCCCTAGTACTTTTTATCTTTTAACTGGAAGTTTGTACCTTTTCACCACCTTCCTGCAATTCCTCCTCCTCCCCCCCCCCCCCCCCGCCCCCTAGCTCTTCACCGCTGGTAACCACAAATCTGATCTCTTTTCCTATGAGTTTGTTTACTTTTTGAAGTATAGTTGACCTGCAGCACTTTATTAGTTCCTGGTATACAACATAGTGACTTGGTATTTCTATGCATTACAAAATGATCACCGTGGTAAGTCTAGTTACCATCTCTCACCATACAAAGATATTACGTTATAATTGACTCTGTTTCCCATGCTGTACGTTTCATCCCTGTGGCTCATTTGTGTTGTAACTGGGAGTTTGTACCTCTTAACTTGCCTCACCTATTTCATTCCCCAACCTCCCTCTCCTTTGGTAGTCCCCCTCTTTTTAGATCTTCCCATTTCAAAACATAAATATATGGAAGAGGAAAAAGAAGTTCAAAAAGTCTGGAAATACTGGCTTTTTAAAAATGACTCTCAAATTAAGTTTGACCTTTTGCTCACAAATAATCATGCCTTGAAATGTTGTAGAGTAAGAACAGACGTGTGTTAAGTATGCACACACTTAGAAAAATGCCAGGGATGTTCCTAAATGTTTTCTTCAATTATCTGTGGAACTCCTTGGACCATGTTTTTTGGAAAATGGTTTTAATTTTCTTGGAGGGATTATCATAATTGAAAAGGTCACAGGAATCAGCTCCATTACTAATGCGTTTGTACTTGCCAAGGCTCAGTCATGGGGAATCTCTCCGGTTTTCACGTTCAATACTTTTCTTTTTGCTTTGTTGTATAAGGGAGAAGAAAGTGTCGGCATGAAGGGGAAGTGAATTTGGTGCCAACTTTTTTTTTGTTGTTCCTGAAGCTCTGATCTTTTCCTTTCCTGGGCCTTGTCATCTGTCTGGCAAAGTAAGAGTACTACTACATTAAGGGTTTTAAAAATGAATCGATCATTTCATACTTTGAGAAAACACATTCAAGTAATCTTTAAAGTACCATTCTTGTGTAGGCGATAGCTTCAAGGTTCCAGCCTAACGTATGCATAGTGAAATGTTTTAACCTTTCATTTCATGCTTTTCAACATTTTAGAAAGCATTTTTCTGTTCATTTTAGTTGGTGCTAAAAAACGTGACTTTTTTTTTTCTTCATAATAGAACTAGTTGAGTGATGTGAAAGTTATTTTGTTTCCTCAGTACAGATTCTTTTTTGTAATATTAAGGCAAATTTCTTAAATTGACAGTGAAACTGTGGATTCTTTTTTATTACTGGCCAGGGTAGAATTTTAAATACTTAATATTATGAAGTATTGCCAAGATGTAAAGGACAATATCCATTCTCATATAGTTTACCTTAATCATCATGGGTTTTATTCTATGCCATTTCGTGTCTAAGATACTAGTTCGGGAGTAGGGAAGTCTGAGGAACTCATTGGACACGTGTCCAGTGAAGTTTATTTTTTGCTGCTGTATAAATATTTTTGTTCTTTTAGCATCTATTCTTCTAAGCTTGTTTATAAAGCCCAATATTTGTTAAAATAATAGGTGGATCATAGTATTTAAAAGCCGGATCCTAGGCATCAAGGAACAATAACAACCTGGAAACATTTAAACTAAGTATCCTTCTGGTGCAATTTCCAAATTCTGGGGCTATTTAGCCCTTATTAGTATGGTGTAGAGCTTGGGACCCTTGGGAAGCCAGCCTCATTTTGGTCAGCTCTAAAATAGGAATAAAAGTTTGTATTTCATTGGATGTTAAGAGGGAGAGACTTATCACAGTATCTCCCTCCTAATCGTTTAAACATGAACTGATTTTGAATCCACGTTTATGTTTCTGATCCCAGTAACATCCCAGATGTGAGCTGAAAAGAGTTGAATAGGAGTCCTCTAGTGTCTGTGTGGTATGTTTCAGTTGAACCTGTGTGCCAAACACAGTGAACTATAGTGAGTATGAACATAGGTGATTCCACAGTGGGTTAGAGCATGTAGACAATAGCTGCTATCATCAGAGAGAACAACAACAAAAAAACTGTTGATACCTAATATGTTTCTAAGAGTGAGGAGAAAGTCTCATACGCTGGTAAGCTTGTCTATGCATACTATTTAACCCAGTAATTCCTGGCACCTTTATATAAAGAGACGTGTTCAGGGATTTTTAAGAGTAAAAAATAGAAAGGCATATATTTTGATCAGCATGGCAATGAGTAAATAAACTAGGGTATAGCCAAAGTGTGGAATGCTGGTAGTTAAAAAGTATGAGGTATATTTCTGACATGGGAATATCTTTGAAACATATTGTTAATTAAACACAGAAGTTTGCAAATCCTTTTGATCCCATGTATATACAATACTCCCACCCAAACCATACAAAAGATGTATGTATATGCATATAGCTAAATGCATGTAGAAAGGCCTGAAATCAATAATAACAGTTGCCTCTGTGGAGGGACGTAGATAAGATAGAGTAATAAGGGAGAGTTTTCCATTTTTTCTATATTGTTAAATTTTTTACAATGAGGACATTTTCATGCATTACTTATATACATAACTAAAAAAAAGCAAGGAAATAAAGCACTCAGTCATTTTGTAAAATCAGTAGCATCTAATTAATGCATACATGAACATCTCCATCACAGAAAAGGACAACTAGTGACTAAAAACACGTTAAGAACCACTCCTTAAGGAAGCAATAAATTACAACAATAAATTACACAACAACAAATTACACAACAATAAATTACTCAGCTGTCAACTCATTGTACCAGGGCACTTCACCAACCTTTAGTGATCACGAAATGAACTTCAAAGTTTAATAATGTTTAAGATTGAAAAGGTAAGCAAATGGTAACCTCTACTGGGCATGAAGTGTAAGTGTAGTAGTGAACACCGGATTCAAACTAAGAGTGGACACAGGTATTGGCTTGCTCAACTCGTTCACTCTTCTGTTCGTTCTTTTACTCTTTCATTCAGTGTTTCCTGAGAAGGCGCTTTGTATCAGGCCCCAAACAATCTGCTAGGGACACATACCCAAGTAAGGAATCATCTTTGTCTTTGTCCTCATGGGCCTCACCCAGTAGGAGTGACAAACATTTAAAAGTGAATTATAATCTCTTGTGAAAATACAAGCCATTAAAGCATGGATTCAGTAAGATCAAAGCATATAGAAGGGTGGCATTGACCTGAAAATGAGACAGGAAGGCTTTCTGAATGAGGTAGCTTCCACCTTGGGTTTCCCAATAAGCAAGAAGTACCCTAGCAGATAACACGCTTGTGGGTGTGGGGAGAGCTGTGTGCAGGAGAGCATGTATTTGGGGAATTACATGCAAACTGGGATTGCAGGAGACAAAATGTAAGACATCCTCGTGGTTTTCCAGCAGAAGGAATTCCAGTCTAGCACTACTCTATGAGCACCGAAGCAAAGGAGAGCTAGTGATAGATTGATTTTGTTTTTTTTTAATGAAGCACTGGGAGGATTGCTGTATTGTTTTGCTTTTTGCTTCTCTTTATTGTACCTTCGCATTGGAACCAATCTATTTATGGAATGTAGTACACCCTCTTTAGTCCAAGTAAGGGTGACAGCTTCCTGTTGTGATGTTTTCCAGGCTTCCTTTTATAAAAGTGTCTTTAGGCTGGGCTACCTTTGCCATTTAAATCACTTCATTGTAGACTGTCAAGGGTGCTGCTTTCTATGTTAACTTTGAGGTTAAGTTCCAGTCTTTATACAATGTTCTCTTCTTGAGTTTCTCAGATATTTGGAAAGGAAAACAATATTTAATAGCATATACATTCACAAACTCCCTAACAGAGAACTGTCTTGCCAATTATTTGAAGATTTAAATATATGATGTTTTAATTGCTTTGAGAGAGAGGAAGGTACGGAATGGCCTTTGAAGGTTACTAAGCGATTAGTATTGAGGCTGGTCTGGTTTTAATAAGGAAACGGATGAATTTGAGGAGCTATGTCTTCCTTATGTTGCTGTTCCTGCCTCATTAGGATTTACCAGTTAGAAAGCCAAATTGCTTTCAATGTAGTGTCAGTGGGTTTGTGTTCAGAATCTGTCTTCCATTCCTTTGATCTACCAGCTCAGAATCCACATGTTACTTACGCTACTCCTGGTGGTCTTGGGTTCCCCATAGCCCCAGAACAAATTTATACTTGGGAAGGTAGGTATATTAAACTTTAAAATATACTATATTGTATCCATGATAACTGGGTACAGTTATCCTCAGATGAATGATGCTGAGCCATCGTTATTAAAACAAGATTTCAAAGAGGATTTAAAACCTACAAGTGTCCTATCACTAATACATTTGTGTTTCTCCAAAGATACATACAGAAGCAAGCACGGAAGGTGACACCTGCACGATGGCCAGAGAGTGTAAGCTTAGCTTGGATCTTTGAGATTAAGAAGAGCTCTCTCTTCTTCACAGCGTTATAAGTCAGTGGGAAAAACCTTAAAAATCAATTCTTTCAGCAGCCAGGAACAGCTGAAAGGAAATCAAAACTTGCTTATTATGCTGACATGTTTTAACACCAGCTAAGAATCTTAGAAATGAATTTTTTTTCATCTTTATTGGAGTATAATTGCTTTACAATGTTGTGTTAGTTTCTGCTGTACAACAGAGTGAATCAGCTGTATGTATACATATATCCCCATATCCCCTCCCTCTTGAGCCTCCCTATCCCACCCTTCTAGGTCATCACAGAGCATCTAGCTTGATCTCCCTGTGCTATGCAGCAGCTTCCCACGAGCTATCTATTTTACAGTTGGTAGTGTATATATGTCAATGCTACCCTCTCACTTCATCCCAGTTTCCCCCTCCCCACCCCGTCCTCAAGTCCGTTCTCCATGTCTGCATCTCTATTCCTGCCCTGCCACTAGGTTCCTTAGTATCATTTTTCTAGAATCCATATATACGCATTAGCATACGGTATTTGTTTTTCTCTTTCTGACTTATTTCACCCTGTCTGAAGTCTGGCAACAGTACATGTAGTGAAATCTTTTGCTGCAAATGTAGCAGTTGCAAACTGTCATTTCTTTCTATATTAACCAATAATCATCTTATCAGATATTTGGTGTCAGAATAATACTACGTGTGTATGTGTGTGGATATATAGTATGTAATTCAAAGGCAACTTGCAAGTATTAATTAGTCATTAATTATATTAATATGTGTGTTTACTTATTCATTATGTTGATCTGTTTAATTCAGAGGAATTCCGTAGTTATTAAGTATTCCTTAAAACACAGATATATACATGTAAGGATAACGTAACTTGCTAAGACATTAGCTGTTCTTATTCTTTTCGATGTTCATGGGATGTGTGCACCCTTCATGGTCAGGTCTAACAGAGGCTTCGTGGAATGGGTCTTCATTGGAACCTTGCTTTTGTGGTAGGCACTGTGGTAGGCCCAGGGAACACGCAGGTGAACAAGACAGGCCAGGTTCCAATTTTGTCTGAGCACATAGTCTCATGGTAGAGGAGATACTGATGACAAACAGCTTATTTTTAACATGAGTTATTCAAGAAAAAAGATGATTTCAAAAAATAAGGATTATGAAGCAAAAAAAAAAAAAGGCAAAAGATTGAAAGAACATAAGAGGCCAAGTAGGGAAAGGGGAGTGGAGCTGGTGGGTAGGAGGAGGGCAAGGAGGGAAGGTGCCTTTAGATAGCATAGTTAGAGACTGCTCTCCAGAGAGCAATGCCACCTGAAGCAGCCACCCATGAGAACATCTGGGAGGAGCCCTCCAGACTGATCGGAGAGCATACCTCAAGGCCCTGAAGTGTCCAAATGTTTGGCATGATTAGGGCACAGGGATAACCCTTGTAGCTCTTTGGTAGTTAATGGGAAGAGCTGGGTGCTAGAGGAGATCTGAGAGTGGTGAGCAGGAATCAGACCAAAAGGGCCTTTGGGACCAAGGCAAGTTCTTGGAATTTTACGCTAAGTGCGCCCAGGAGCCAATGGAGACTTTAAAACTTTTTATTACAAAAATTTCAAACATACACGAAAATAGGAAATTATAATGACTCCCCATGTACCCATTACCCAGCTTCAATAACTAGCAACTCATGACCAATTTTGTTTTATCTATGATCTCTCCCCAACTCCATCACATAATTTAAAGCAAGTGGCCTGTCATTTTCTTTGTGAATATTTCACTATATATCTCTAAAGCATAGAAATTTTTTTTAAAAAACATAGCCACAGTACCATTATCACACCTATAAGTTCTCACTAATTCTCTAGTATCATCAAATACCTAGTCTCAGTTGGGATTTTAAGCAGCGGAGTAATATTACCTAATTTACAATTTAAAAAAAAGAGTTCCTATCCTGTTGTATATATTAGAGCTTAGTGGAAGCTGAGAGATCACCTGGGGACTCTTTGTTTGGGTTTGGCCTCAGTGTGGCCTGAACAAGGGTTTGATGATGGAGACAGAGAGAAGTGGCCAGTTCTGGAGGCAGAACCCACTTGTTGATCTTTACTGTAATTTTGGCTTAAGACACCAAGTGACTGGGGGAAAATAACAGCTGAGCTGGAGAAGACTTGAGGAGAACAATTGTGGAAGGGAAATTAAGAATTTCATTTTGGCCTTAATTTTACCTCTGAAAATGGAAAACAATTTTTATATCCGCCCTAAAAAGAAAAAAAAAAGATAAATGGTGTTATGCATCCACATATATTGGCACTTACATTTAATCCTGCTCTAGGATATATATTAGGGGAATATGATAATGGAAGAAATAGTTTCTGTTCTTAAAAAAAAAAATACAGGTTTTACTGGAAATCTATTCAGTTCCACTCAAAGAAAACCTTTCACTGAGATTGCTTTGAAAGATAATAAAAAGTCTGGGACATCTGGCTGTCCAGTAACACTTCCTTCCACCAGCCTACCACAAATACAATGACCTTACTTTCTGAACCTGAAATTGAGACCAAGGATTTGAAAATTGAGAGTGTACGTACAGGGATAGTAAGTAAGAATATAGGACATGAGAGCTGGCTTGGGGGAAAAAACTAGGAAACCTTAATAGCTACGATCCCCACCGTTTCTGCCATTAGTTCCTACTCAAAAGTGCTCTGCAGACACTGGCCTTTGAATTGGTTTACTGTCTATGAGTATAGCATGTATAAATTAATGTAGGAGGCTGCTGACTGTTATCTGTTCCACTAAAAGTCTCTCTCCTCCTCCCCCTTCCCCTTTCCCTTTCTCTTTGAAGCCTCACCTTTTGCTTTTGAGACCTTCTGTTTAACTAAAATCAGGCCCACCCAGGATTATGTCCCGAATTTAAAGTCAAATGATAAGAAATTTGAATTATATCTGAAAAATTCCTCCACAGCAGCATCTAGATTGGTGTTTAATTGAATAAGTGGGGGGTCACTGCCTAGCCATAGTGTCCTCATCTATTTAAAAGGGATAATACTTCTCATCTGGGGAGTTAAATGAGTTACAGCTTATAAAGCACTTAGCATAGTACTCGATACATGGTACCTCCTTATTAAGGATTAACTCTTCTAGTATGGTAGGGTGGGAAAGCATTAAAAGGTCATCACTTTATGGCCAAAACTTGTTGAGCATCTTGTTGAATGACAGAAACTGGACACAAAAGAGTCACATGCATGTAGGATATGAAAATGGTCAGAATGCACCAGTGGTGTCAGAAGTGAGAATATTGTTTACCCTTGAGGAGGTGGTCTCCCGAAGACTCCATGAGGTGGGCTCTGGAGTGCTCATAATATTCTGTTTCTTATTCTGTTGGTTGTGTGGAAGTGTGCAGATTGTAAAATTCATTGAACTTATATGTGTGTGTATACTAGTTATACTTAAATAAAAATGTAAATACAAGTAGATGATAGGTACCAATATTATAGATGGATAACATGTATCGTGCAGGGGGTGTATGTGCAGGGGTGGGGGGTATCTTTTATCACTGCCCAGTAGGGTAGGAAGTAGCAAAATCTTTCCTCCCAAATAAGACAGTAACTCAGAGGAAAGATGGGAGAGGGTCTTCATTAGCATGTTTGACCCTATCTCATAAGATTATTTCTGGGCAGTTTCTCTGGCTGTATCTACTGAGATTAGAATGGTTATCAAAACATTTTGAGAATTCTTTTGGACAAAAAGGCATTCTTCTCACAAGACTATTAACTCAGAGACCAGAACAATTGAGTTTCCTTTTATGAACTGAACTTTTCTTTGCAGGACCAGTAAGTTGTCTCTTTCAAAATACAAATGTAGTGAGCTTGCATGCTCATTATCTGTTTGTCTTATGCTACCTCTGTCTTCTTTTTTATGATCAGACAGTCTAGGAAAGCAATTTAAAAAGAAATCCTACATCGGCACCAGAGTAATATGACCTGACACTATTGTCTTAAAAGTATAAATGAGGAATTAGAATATCATTTCATAATGATAACGGTGAACATGTGTATTTCTAGATATTTGCTTGGATACCAATATCCATTCTTAGTATATTAAATAAAATGTTTTATTTCCCCTTAATACTTGACTGTTGATGATGTCGTTTCATATTTTAAGTCCGCAGTGTCCACTAAGGCGTTCTGCGTTGATGGACGTGTTCTGTTATCTGTGCTGTCCAGTGTGGCAGCTACCAGTCACATGTGACTACTGCATGCTTGCAATGTGCCTCATGAACTAAGGAAACACAATATTTATATTATTTGATTTTAATTGAATTAAATTTAAATCGCCACATATGGTGAGTGGCGAAAGTGTTGGATAATGAGGTTTGAAATCTAAGTAAAATATGGTGTTCAGACCCAGGTTAGTGGCAGGTTGTGCTTAATTCTTTTCCTAGAACTTCGCAAAAGTTCATCTACATAATGTTTTTCTCAGCCTCGTTACTCCGGTCTTCTGGTGGAAAAGTCCCCTTGTAAAGACAGAAGGAGGTCTCGGGGTTTTTAATCGTACAGCAAAACACCTACTTTTGTGCTTTTACCATTTCACCTCTTCCTTCATTTCCTTAATCTCCTGGGCACTGTCCTTTCTCTCCCATCACGGGCTATGGCTGTCTTGAGGGTCATGTCCCCCAGACTCTGGGACATAGTGAGAAGGCAGTCAGTAAGCAGTAAGCAAGCAAAGGTCTGCTGCAGAGTGGGAGTTTGAAAATGCAGACTTTGTGTTACTGTCGTTGTTATTGCTAGTGCAAAACACAGTCTGGAGTGATGTGGTCATCTCTTTGTGGTTTATGTTAAGCCAAGAGGTATGGAGGATGCATTTACAATATTAAAAAAAAATCAAATGATGAAAACAACAACAAAAGACCTAAAAAAAACCTGACAGCTCTCTCTCTTGCAACCATCTCTACCCTCTTCATAGTTCTTAAGTCTTAATAGTTGATTTAGAAAACATTTTCCATTTTGTTTAAAAAATTGTCAAGAAGAGGAGGCAAAAATAGAGCGGACTAACTAAAGAAAGCAAAAATAGCAGAATACCAGTGTTGGTTCACTATTCCATAGACTCCTTTTTTAATTAAAAAAGTTTCTTTTCTTATTGAAGTAGAGTTGATTTACAATGTTGTGCCAATCTCTGCTATACAGCAGAGTGACTCAGTTATACGTATATACACATTGTTTTTTTTTTTACATTCTTTTCCATTATGGTTTATCACAGGATATTGAATATAGTTCCCTGTGCTCTGCAGTAGGACCTTGTTGTTTATCCATTCTAAATGTAATTGTTTGCACCTACCAGCCCCCAAACTCCCAGTCCATCCCTCTCCCTGCCCCCTCCCCCCCATTCCATAGACTCTTGGAGTTGGAAGCCACGTTGGGAGGCAACGCCCTTCATGTGAAGATGAGATAACTTAAGCACAGAGACCATCGGTGACTCGCCCCAACTCAGGGAACTAGTTGCTGTGTAGTACTTCTTTTAGTCAAGGGCCTTGTAAGAATATTTTTGAACAATGATCCATAGTTAACCTAATTAGAGATACATGCTGTATATATTCTAGCAGGACCCTAACAATTATTCGGTTAAGCCATGTTCTTCCTTCTTCCAGATCACTGAACAGAGGCAAGTAAAAAACAGATGCCACAAGATTTGCAGACAGCCCTCACATTTCAAGGGAGAATACAAATAATGAAAACATAACACACTTGAATTAAGCTATCTACCTGGCAAGGGTCAGGAAACTTTCATTTCCTCACTTACCCTGACTTGGGTAATGAAAATATTTCTAGGAGTAGGATGGTGGTGCTGTGGGAATCCCTGTCTCACTTACAGGCAGAGTTAAGCTATTTGAGTTCTGATATGTATGCCAAAGAATCCAATAACATATGAAATAGCCAAATATGTTCATTTTATTAAGAATCACAGTAAATGTCATTTTCTGGTGCCAGTGCTGTTCTACGAAACTGGTGGGAGTGTTTGAGGCTTCCGCTGAATCACGGATGGTGCAGTTCATAGCTCCAACCCATCTTTTTAATATGTGTTGTGTTACGTGGTTTAGTCTGAGAAGAAAGCTTATTTTGGCTTTATTCCTTCACATGAATGGGAAGAATTTTGATTTGCTACATATCTCTGAGCTCTTGGACATTTTCTCATCCTCCTAACTGCTAGTTTATTGAGATTAAGTGCTTTCTTTTGTGGATAATGGAAAGGACTTTTGATTTTTCTTTAAATTAAATCTGATTCAATTACCACCTTAGGTAGATAGATGTTCTTGCCAGAGAAGAGAAAGGCTCACATTCATACGGAGGGCCAGGACAGTATGAGATAGGAGGTGAGACCTGAGTGTCCGCAGAGGGAAGCTTGCTCAGAAACCAGTACTTGTCAAGGATAAAGGACTGCAGTGTGATGATTACTTCTCATTCTGAGCCCTAGACACACTCACATACTGCCCTGAGTCCCCTTCCTGACTGCTTCTCCCTCCTCTGCAAGTAGACTCTGGTGACAACTAACTGATGCTTTCCATACTTGCTTCCTTCCAGCCTGGACACTGTCTGCTTCTCACTTTCTCAAAGTACTTCTTAGCTGCAGCCACAGAGTGTAGCAGACACACTAAACCTTTAGGCTGAAGGAGGGGGATCACAGAACACAGCCGTATAATACAGGCAATAGTTTTTAATTGAACAGAGGACTGCTCTGTTGTGAAAATCCACTGGTCATTCTTTGACACATGACACCTCTCCCAGATTGTACACCAGGTCGCATTCCTCTGAGACCAGTTGTCAACATCTCCGCCTGCCTTTGTCTTGCTACAGAGTCATCACATCTCCTCTCTGTTGGTCAGCCTCATCCCATGATCCAATACTATGTTTCACAAACAGAGGACCCAGCCAGCCTGGGTCCCTTCAGAGAAACAGACTCACAGAAGTGTTGAAGCGACCATTTTTCCTTTAACATGACTGAATTCCTAAGCAGGGCTTTGTCCTCTACCAGTCCTGTTAATGGAAATAGAAAGAAGGTTTTAGTTGGTCTTAGCCCAGAGTAAAGCTGTTCAGAGGTCATCTGTCACCTCCCTCGTCCTACCGTTGTTTCAAGTTACAACTCAGTTTTATTGATCAGCAAATCACTGTCTTAAAGAGGACAAACTTTGTGTTCACTTTGGCAGCACATATATTAAAATTGAATGATACAGAGAAGATTAGCATGGCCCCTGCACAAGGATGACATGAAGATTCATGAAACGTTCCATGTTTTTTGAATTGGGAGATTGGGATTGACATCTATTCACTACTACGTATAAAATAGGTAACTAATGAGAACCTACTGAATAGTACAAGGAACTCTACTTGGTGCCCTGTGGTGACCTAAATGGGAAGGAAATCTAAAAAATAGGGGATATATGTATATGTATGGCTGATTCACTTTGCTGTATAGCAGAAACTGACAGCAGTGTAAAGCAGCTGTACTCCAATAAAAAAAAAAAATTAAAAGTTACTACTGAATTCTGATGTTCAAAAAAAGGACAAATTTGGAATTAAATGCTTATTAATTATTTCTATAGTATTTAACAGAGCAGCCTTTTGGGAGGTAAGCCTGTCTACTGCGCCCACTTATCTCCCTTGGGATATTAAACTCTAACCATCGAGTGCCATGTGACATAGGAGCCCAGCCTGCACGCTCTCTTGTGTCTGCCATTTCCTTCCTCTCTGCCTGGGAGAGCCTCTCCTATACCCCCCACCGCCCACCCCTGCCCCCAACTCTCAGGACATTTCTACCTGGACCATACCTCTTGGTCTTTTAACCTTCTTTCTGAACTTTCTCCCATTCTTCACGCAAAGACAGACATTCTGTCTTATTTCTTCCAATGTTCTTTGTACCACTCATATCACAGCTCTCTCATTTTCCATTCCATTGGCAGTTGCTCCCTTCGATTGTAGGTCACTTCAGAGGAGGCATGTACCTGTCTATCTGGTTTTCCTAGAATCTGGTGTAAGTTCTCAGTAAGCGCTTGCATGAAAGAGTGAACTAAGGTGGGACATTGTAAGAATATCCAGTTCAGTCTGTCACTATGTAGTTAACCACATCGCTGGATGAAGCATCTTACCAGGTGCCTAGGGGATAAAAGATGAGTAGGGACCTAGGACTGCCATTGTGGAACAGAGTGTGGTCTGTGAACTGTTAAAATCAGTATGTGGTCATTCCTGGAAAGGGGACAGAGCAAAGTGCAGTGAAAGATCCAGCAATGGAGAAATTACACCTAGTTGTGGGAGTGGACAGTTTAATAAGCAGTACTCCTATGTTGATTTGAGATCTGAACATCCTGGTGACAGATATAAAGAGAAATAAGGCACAGCCTGCTCTCATGGAGAGCATGGTTAGGGAAGCCATACAATTTGCCTTCCAAAAGAGGAAGTTTGCCAGAACATGGACACTGGAACTTCATGGTTACCCTGATTATAATCTAGTAGGAACATAAATACAAGGAGAGACTTCATGAAGGGAACCTTCAGAAGATCCTTGAAAAATCAGTGAAGACACCTACAATAGCAGCTTATAGGTCTTGAAGGAAAAGGAAGCACACTCTTTCTTAAAAATGTTTTTTTCTTCAATACTTAGGTTACTTAACTTCTGCCTTCACAGAAAAATGGATCTACCTCCTGTTATTGTCATAGTTTTGTGTAAGGATCAGCTCAGGACAATTTTACCTTGACCAGTGTATAGGTACTGACAGTATATAGTATACGCAGTGGATCTTCAGAATAGGAAGCTTGGATTCTCCTCTCAACTTGACTTTGGGCAAGCCATACAACCTCTGTAGACCTCACTTTTCTATAAGATGGGGGTAAAAGAAAAAAATAAGTAGCTACTGCACAGGGATTTTTTTTTTTTTTGAGAAATAAATATGTTAAAATTCTTAGCATGGTTCCTGATAGGAACTCAATAAAGATGCGTTGTTATCGTTAATTTTTTATTATATATAGTTCACACTTTACACAGAACAGGAACGCACATTTCTACCAGTTCATTTAAAAGCTACTAAGCTTAACATGTTGTTTTGACAGCCACACAAGCATCTGGAAAAAAGGTGACAGAACACAGGTGCAGAACTGTGACCTCACTGAACTTTGTGAGGAGAGGAGACTCAGGGGCAGGCCCGGTCAGCTGGGGGTGCTCTGTCTTCTGCCGAGGGCTGCTGAAGGGGAGAGAAACCAGAGGTCTCTCCTAGGTAGTGCGATCCAAAGTTTCAGTCATGTCTCAGAGAATTCCCAGTAGTGCTAAGAAGGCAGTTTGCACCGGTATCTGGGGTGGAGACTTAGCAGGGGGCTTTGGAAGAAGCCCCTGGCAGCCTGTAATTATGAAAATAAAAGTCTAATAGTATGAAAGACAGTGATTAGATTAGCGACACTTAAAATCATTGAATAGTGAAAAGAGGGCTGAACTTGTAGTCTCAACAAGCTTGTTGCTTAAGAGTCGGGAAGTCAACTGTGTGTGTGCAGCTTTTGTATTAGTAAATAAAATAAGTAAATAAAAGCTCTCCTATTAGTACCTCAGGAAAGAAGTGTTTTTATTATGAAACAAAGCACGGATTGATTATGCGCTGCATAGATGCTGTATAATACAGGGCTAAGAGAACAGACTCAGGTGCCTGACACACCTGAATTTGAACCCTACTTCTGCTATTTCCTAGCTATGTGACTGTCTTAGCTTGGGCTGCTGTAATAAAATACTATGGACTGAGTGGCTTAAGCGATAGATATTTATTTCTCACAATTCTGGAGGCTGGGCATCCCGAGATCAGGGTACCAGCATGGTTGGCTTCTGGCGGGGCCCCTCTTCCTGGTTGGCAGACAGCCAGCTCCCTGCTGTGTCCTCAGTGGTAGAGAGTGAGTGCTCCTGCCCTCTCTTCTTGTGATGAGAACATGAATCCCATCATGAGGGCACCAGCCCCATGACCTAATCTAACTGATGGCCTCCTCATGGCCCCACTTCCAAATACCATCCTATTGGGGATTAAGGCTTCAACATATGGATCTGGGGGGATGCAGACATTCCATTCATAGCAGTGACTTTGAGCAAATATTTAAGCTCTTCCTACCTAGGTCCTCCCCTGCAAAACAGATAGTATGAGTACTGCCTCCAATGGGATATTTTAATAAAGTGCTTGCACAGGGCCTGCCATAGAGCTAGTGCTTAGTAAACATCAGCTCTCCCCATGGAACTCTGCTGTTACACCTGCCCGAGGGCAGCTGGAACCTGGGGAAGTGTATCTCCCTTCCTTTGTAATGAACTGTTTCCTCAAGTGTGGGAAGAGATCTTGTTAGATGAAAAAATATGCATGAACATGAATGTGCGTGTGTTTTAATAGCCAAAGGTTAATTGCAGTGTGATTTGGGGGAAAAATATATATATATATATTTCCCAGAAAACCTATTATTTTACAGATTTTGTTGATTAGTATTGAGGCTTGAGTGAAAAATGTGTGGAGAAAAATTGAGTAAATAATTGGCACATGTGGTACTGAGAAATGGCACAAACTGTACAGGAGGGAAGGTGAGTGAAGTTTGGGGAGAAAAGCAAGGGAATGTGGAGAAGTAAATTTTCTTCTCTAGGGCTTGTGTTTTGCCCACCCTAGGAAGAGGGTTCAGGGCTGTTTTCACAGGAAGATGATACTGTTTCTCATGTTAGATGAAACTTCACCCAGCTGCGTCTTATATAATCTCAGCTCTCGCTCCCTTGATTATCCTCTAAGCGGAACTGCTAAACTAGCAGGTTCATTTTTTTCATGACAGATTGTGTTTTTTAAGCACTTATTGCCTATTGGATTCTGCTCTGCGTGCTGGGAAGGTAATAATAGGCAAGGCAGACGAGGCCTCTGTCCTGATGGAGTATATATTTCTGTATGCGTGTGAGACTGTGTGTAGATGTGTTTGTGCAGAGGTAATCAACAAGAAAACTCATAGAAAAGAAAGTAATTTCACGTAGCACGTGCAGTGACAACACCTTAACCAGGGCAATGTGATCGGGAATGGGAAAATGGGTGCTCTACTCTAGATAGGAGAATCTTTGAACAGGTAACTTTTGAGTTAGTAACTGAAGGAGGAGAACGGACCACCCATTTAAAAAAAAAAAATCTTTGGGAAGAGTATTCCAGGTTGAAGGAGCATCAAATATCAAGAGTTTGGATTGGCCATATTTTAGTCATGAGAACGGTACAAAAAGAAGTTGCAGAAGTAAGTACATGGTCGGATCATGAAGGAGCCTTGTAGGCACGGAGCAGAAATTTACATTTTATTTTATGCGTCGAAGGCCCTGGAGAATTTTAAACCGAGGGGTGATATAACCTGACCTGATATCTTCATAGATGACTGTGGCTGTTGAATGGAGAGTGGATTGCAGGGGAGCCAGGTGGAGGCAGGTACACCCATTAGGGGACCCTCACAGTAGCCCAGGCTGGTGATAATGTGGGGCAATGTTCTGGTTTTCCTTTTATACTGAACTACTGTTCTCCTGGTGTACTTGTTTTTCTCTCACCCAGAATCTTGACTCTCTACTCTTTTTTTAAAGATTTATTTTATTATTTATTTTTTATTTTTGGCTGCATTGGGTCTTTGTTGCTGCGTGCAGGCTTTCTCTAGTAGCGGCGAGCGGGGGCTACCCTTTGTTGCGGTGTGGGGGCTTCTCATTGCGGTGGCTTCTCTTGTTGCAGAGCATGGGCTCTAGGTGCGTGGGCTTCAGGAGTTGCGGCACAGGGGCTCAGTAGTTGTGGCACACGGGCTTAGTTGCTCTGCAGCATGTGGGATCTTCCCGGCCCAGGGATCGAACTCGTGTCCCCTGCGTTGGCAGGCAGGTTCTTAACCACTGTGACACCAGGGAAGCCCCTTGACTATCTACTCTTGAGTTCTTCAGTTTGTCCAAAACAAAGCAAAAAAGGTTCAGAAAAGAGAACAATCTATTGAACATAACGTACTGAATTCGTGGATGAGAAAGGAAGCTAGATGGAACAGTTACTCAAAAATACTTTCACGAGATACTTTGCTTTCCATTTAGCATTTGGGACCAGCTGAACTCACAGTTACATGAGTCTCAGGAGCTGTGAGGGTACATTAAGAATCATAAGACACTGGCTAAATGCTTTAGCCTTATGGAGCCATAATGTACCACATGTCTTATTGTTAATTCATGTCGCTAGCCCACTCTTCTAATAGCAGCCAGGAGCCCTGATGACACATGCTGTGAATATATATTAAAACAGTCCACACAAGTTGCTCTCGTGGTATTGGTTAATTGGTTGTTATTTGGGATCCAGAAAGGCTTGGATGCAGTTAGACAGAAATGGCATCTATTGTGGTTTTTCTTTTCTCATACAGCTGTGAAGAAAGTGCCAGCTCTAAATGCTTAATCTGTGCTTCCTCCGTCTGTGCTCTGGCCTGGAAAATAAATTTTTGGTGCCCCAGTCCCTGGATTTGGGCAAGTACTATTGCCTTGTCCTCCTTTTGGCCAAAGCATCAACATAGCGTTTGCTACTGAAGCTGTACTTAAATGTGGTGGGAAATTTTTTTTATTAAAAAAAAAATTCTAATGGGTCAAAAAAGTGTATTTTTACTTTTCCCCCTGAATGTTAAAAAAAAAAAAATGCGTACCATAATAAACAATTGTGTATTGTTCACATTTGTCTTAAAATTTATCTTATGTCATTTTAAATGAAAGTAGGAGTATGCTATGAATGCTATACTGTCAATCGATTTTTTAAAATGATACCTCTGGGACATTATTCATATAATTTGAGGGTGGCAGATACAAACATTTACGAGGGTAGAGCCGGGTAGCAGAAATTAGTGAAGAGTAGTGGGTAGGAAACATGTTCAGGCCAAAGCATATTTTTGCCCAGTTTTGTCAGACCTTCTAGGTGTTTGAAAGAAGCTTAACATTTGGATTTTTGTGTGAAATCCTCCAATTTTTAAATTATGTTTTTAAATTATGCTGGTTCAATTAGGGCCAGAAGCATCCACTTTGCCTCTGATACAGATTTACCTTATTTTTAATCTAAACACCTATTGCTAGAAGTTTAGATCTAAAATTCATGTTTACTACCTATCCTGACTTGTAATTCTTTGCTACTTTCTTGTTGATATAAGCTTTTGCAGCCAAGGGACTTGATGTCTGTGAGTCATGCCTAGGGAAAGCTAAAATATGAGTAGATAAATAAATTCAGTAACTGTAAATTCACTGAAATATTTAGAACTTAGATAAGGCAGATCCAGGTTTGGTAGGATCTGACGCTTATGCTATTTTTAGAGCCCTCCTTAGCATAAAGCATAGAAAATTAAAACCACACAATTAGCTACAGGGTCTTAGAGGGGACTTTAAAGAGAGGGACCCTGAAATCTCAGTTTCATTGGCCTCTGGGTGAGAATAAGTTCTGCTCAATATTCTGTAATAACCTAAGTGGGAAAAGAATTTGAAAAAGAATGGATACTTGTAGGAGTATAACTGAATCACTTTGCCGTGTACCTGTAAATATCACTGTTAATCAACTATACTCCAATATAAAATAAAAATTAAAAAAAAAGAAAACAAATTGAGTGATGGGGAAAAAATACTCCAAGGAGAAAGCATAGTTCATTTTTTGGAGATTCACTAAGGGATGTGGAGGTATCACTTACACTGACATTTCAACAGTGAAAATAAAAATATTCTGTCCTGTGGTCTGGAAGCCCTCTATCTGGTTCTATATTTTTAAGTGGTATTTTCCCTAAAATTTTGACTACTTGCAAAGCTCCTTACTCCATACAGAGTTTACTGCTTTAATCAGGAAAATGTCAGGAGAAATAACTCAGTTCATTTTAGGAATACAAGCTGCCTTGTGTTTAACATAAATACATTGACCTTGGATAGAATTTTCTTTCAATTACCGGACACTCCAAACTCTGGTTATTTACAATATCTGCTACACAAACAGATGAAATAGATATTGAACGAAGAATAGGACCATTAAGGAAGCAAAGATTTCACAGTGTTAGCTTTCTTATAGTCTGGAGGCTGCGAAACATTAGTATTTGATATTGAATGCCTGATAAAAGGATCATGAATGGGCAGAAACCCATCACTGCCAGAAAAGTCTTCAGCAGTGATGAAAACCTAAAAAGAGAAAAACAGACGTAATGGGAAAATTAGATAGTTTGGTGTGCGTGTGTGGCACAGACAAATGGGTAGATAGACCTTAGGTAAATAAATTAAACTCCAAATTGTTTCATTTGGCGTTGGTTAAAATTATAGTAAAATCAGAGATTGCTAGTTACAGTGGTGCTTCAGGAGAGTCTTTGAAGAACCTGTTGGAATAAGTATTTGGAGAAAATGAAGCCTTGATGGGGTTAGCTCTTACCCTGTTTATAAGCAGGGTAAGAAAGGAAATTAGTTTACATACACATATACTCATTAGTGTAACATTAAGATTCAAATCCCAATTCTTGTTCTCACTTAGCTGAGGGACCTGGGCAAGGTCCATGTACTAGGGCTGATAATAATAGTATCTAAGGTTGTAGGGAATATTTAGTAAGTAAAAATTGTAGAGCTCTAGAACAGTGCTGTATGTGAGAGTGTTGTTTTTGTGGTATTAATAGTCGCCATTACTATCGAACACATACTTTCTATCTTCCTATCGAAAAATTGTTTCTTCTGTTAAGAACTCTTCTGTTCTTAAACAGATGAAAATGAATCAAAAGGTTTGTTTTAATTGTGATTTTCCAAGCATCTTTGCCTCAAAAGTTTGAGGCTATATGTGTTTGTCATTAAAGGTGACATTTGTTAGAATGCTTTTAAGGGAGAAAGTTGTTCATTTAAAGCTGTAAACTATGCTTGTCATGGGAAGTTGAATTTTCTTGTAAACTCTGTTGAATGAACACATTACTTATGACCCAACCTAACCAATCCTGTTATAATTGACTTAACAGTATATAAGACTAGAACATTTTATCCTAGTTAGCAATATTACATGAAAGCATTCTTTCTCATACAAAATGTATTTAAGTAAAATTTAAATTAAGTATTTATAAAAGAGTTAACATAATATTAAATACAGCATCTTTTTCTTAAACCGTAAGATAATTTCCTGTGCAGTGATTCTTAAGCATCTTGGTCTTGGGGCCCTTTATCCTTTTAAAAAATTATCAAAGACCCAAAGGGTGTTTTTTATATGGTTGTATCTCTTGATATTTACTATAATAGAAATTAAAACTAAGAAATGTTTAAGATATTACTTCATTTAAAATAACAGTAATAACCTACTATATAGCACCGGGAACTCTGTTCAATATTCTGTAATAACCTAAATGGGAAAAGAATTTGAAAAAGAATAGATACATGTATACGTATAATTGAATCAATTTTTTGCACGCCTAAAACTGGCACAACATAGTTAATCAACTATATTCCAATATAAAATAAAAATTTTTTAAAAGAAAAAAATAAAATAACTAATAAATCCATTATACATTAATATAACATTTAAAAATCCTCTATTTTTGAAAACAAAAAATATAAGAATGGCATTGTTTCATAGTTTTGCAAATCTCTTTAATGTTTGACTTAATATGTTAATTACAGTTGTAAAATCTGCCACAAAGAAAAATTACATGACCCCGTAAGAGGTATAAAAGGATACCTAACATATTTCAATAGACTGAAGAGTAATTCTCTTAGGAAGTGACACATAAATCAAGATCTGAACGGGAGCAGGAGGGAACCAGGCAAAGAGAACAGAGCATAGAAAGACCTCAAAGGTGGAAGGGTTTTGATGTATCTGGATGATGGAAGACAGGCCGCTGTTCAACATGTTGAATGAGAGGACTAGAGGCTGAAGGAGAGGCTGCAGAAAGAAGCTGGGGCCAGGGTCATGCAAGGATTTGGGGTCCATGTGGACAAGTGTGGGTTTAACTCTACACAGAAGAGGAGCCATTAATGGGATTTCAGAAGGGAACAGTGAGGATAATATGACCCAATGTGTACTTTTAAAAAATATCACTCTGACATAGATACACTACCAGTTGTAAAATAGATAGCTAATGGGAAGTTGCTGTATAATAAAGGGAGATCAACTCGATGATGGGTGATGCCTTAGAGGGCCAGGACAGGAAGGGTGGGAGGGAGTCGGGGGAGGGAGGGGATATGCGGATATATGTATCAATACAGCTGATTGACTTTGGCCTACCTCAAAAGCTGGTACAAAAGTGTAAAGCAATTATATTCCAATAAAGAGCTTAAAAAAAAAAGAATGATATATGTCCATGATAGTGTCTTCTCTGAATAAAAAAAATCAGGATTTAAAAGGAGAGAGAAGGACTATATATATATATATATATATATATATATATATATAGTAATAATGAAAATATAAAAAAAGAAAAGAACAAAGAAGAGAGAGAGAAAAGAATTCCAAACCCTAGAAAGACCAAAACCAATAGAATGAAACTTACTGCACATAAATGTAAAGCTCTATGTTGAGATTAAATATGTATGCATGTTAAATTTTATTAAAAAGTATATGTACATATATATAATGCAAGTATAGAATAAAAGAGAAATGGTTTAATAAAAAATATCAATCTAGCTGCTTATAGAGAATAGATTTTAGTGTTGGGAAGAATGGCTGTAGGAAAACAGTTACAAAAACTATTGCAGCAGAATATGCAAGAAATGATACATATTTAGGAAGTTGTACGAGGTGGAACTGGTGATTGATTGGATATGGGCAAGGAACTCAAGGAAGGTGATTTATGTTTTATTTTTCTTCAACTCATCCATTTTCATCTAACACTCATGTTTTTGTTCTTAAATCTAGTGGGGGAAGAAAACAAAACAAAACGAAACATCAAATGAGACCATGAAGCAGAAATTCTGTGTTTGAGTTAGGAGTTTGTACTTGTTATCACCACCTGGGTAGAAACTTAGGAAGCATATCATCATTTATCCTTTCAGAATTATGGCATTTTGTATTCTGCACCATCTTACAGATGTCACAAAGCTGTGGTTTAAAAGAAATTGTTCTAAATTCTACGGCTTCGATAAGCAATTGCTTGAACTAGTATTTGTTTAGCAGGTGAAGCTTTTGCACTTCTTCCTCTTTAGGCTCATTTTATATTCTCAGAGCCGGGTATTTGGATAAAATGGAATCTGTCCATCATATCAGTAGCCATCCTGCATGTCCAGATGCTGGGGAGTTCCTGCCAGGATGGGAAGGCAGCTGTTTGGAAGGGGAAAGGAGTAGAGGATACTAGAGAATATGTCAAGGGTTGTATCAGAGGAGTGAGATGACAGCTGGTAGCAGAAAAGGGTGAGCAGACACTGGAACATGTCTGGAAAAATCAGTTTTGCTTATGGCTCAGGCCGACAGCCTAAGACACTCAAAAACGCTTTGCGCTGTGGACCCCTGCATGTGTGTGGATTATGTATCCAAGCAGCCTTGTTGAAGTACAAGCCATAGGATTAGCAGATTGCAAACTTGCTCTGATCAGTGTATTTCAGCCTAGGATTAGACAGACTACATTGAGTCTTTTCAAAAACGGTTTGCGAAAGTTTTTGCTTATGACTATACTACATTTGGGACTTTGCAGTGTTGCCTCTTACACACAGTGAGAAAATAGAACCTGACCTATCACTATTAAAAAGAACTTTAAACATGTGGCAAAATGCAATAGGTCTTCAGGGTTTTAGCTTTTTATTGAACTGGCATTTTAGTTTTATGTATATTAGTCTTTGATTTTTATCTCTGAATGATAAAATTAACAAATAAACAAACAGATTTGATTCTTACAAAGAATTATATGTAGCTGTCCTGGAAAGGTTCATTAGTACTATCTGTTCAGGTTACCCCAAAACCTTCTGAAAATTGTCCACAGTTTATATACAAATTATCTTGTTTTTGAAATGAATTAAAAGCCAATATGACAGGTGATTTCATGGACAATACGCCAATATTTCTTCCCGTCCCTGGTCAAAGCTTTCAGTTGGCATTCTGAAATATAGTCTTGGCTTTGACCTCCCTTCAATTACTGTGGACCACACATGGAAACTATTTTCTTATTGCCATCTTGACTTACAGAGATGTGCTTGATGTGGGGCACGTTCATTTTATTATTATTCACGTACCAATGTATGTATTTATTTATCATAATAAAGCCTTTAAAAAGTCATTAAGTTTTAGAAAATAGATTCAAAAGTAGTCCAAAAATTGTAGTCCAAAAATTATTCTTTTTAATTGTAAAGTTTTTAAATGTTCTCTTAAAGATTATTGGAAAGTTTATATTACCGAGTCCAAGCATTGTACATATTATGTGTATGCAAATAGAAGTATTGTGGAATGATCTTGAAATATTTTTTACTCCTGATTCTAAATGTTGTCAACCAAGGTGAGTGTTAGAACTATTTATTTTAATTAGACTTTTCTAAGCACTTACTAGATAGATTCATTGATATTTCATTAGATGGGTAGATTGATACTTCTTTTTCTAAAATCTTTTTTGGAGTATAATTGCTTTACAATTTTGTGTTAGTTTCTGCTGTACAACATAGTGAATCAGCTATATGTATACATATATCCCCATATCCCCTCCCTCTTGAGCCTCCCTCCCACCCTCCTTATCCCACCCTTCTAGGTCGTAGGTCACAAACAATCGAGCTGATCTCCCTGTCCTCTGCAGCAGCCTCCTGCTAGCTATCTATTTTACATTTGGTGGTGTACATGTGTCAGTGCTACTCTCTCACTTCGTCCCAGCTTCCCCTTCCCCTCTGTGTCCTCAAGTCAGCTGACAAATGATTAATCTCCAAAATATACAAGCAGCTTATGCAGCTCAATATCAAAAAAACAAACAACCCAAATCCAAAAATGAGTGGAAGACCTAAACAGACATTTCTGCAAGGAAGACATACAGATTGCCAATGAACACATGAAAAGATGCTCAACATCACTAATCATTAGAGAAATGCAAATGAAAACCACAATGAGGTATTACCTCACATCAGTGAGAGTGGCCATCATCAAAAAAATCTAGAAACAATAAATGCTGGAGAGGATGTGGAGAAAAGGGAACCCCCCTGCACTGTTGGTGGGAATGTAAATTGATACAGCCACTGTGGAGGTTTCTTAAAACACTAAAAATAGAACTACCATATGACCCAGCAATCCCACTACTGGGCATATACCCGGAGAAAACCATAATTCAAAAAGATGCATGTACCACAATATTCATTGCAGCACTATTTACAATAGCCAGGACATGGAAGCAACCTAAATGTCCATTGACAGAGAAATGGATAAAGAAGATGTGGAACATATATACAATGGAATGTTACTCATCCATAAGAGGTTACAAAGCTGAGTTATTTGTAGTGAGGTGGATGGACCTAGAGTCTGTCATACAGAGTGAAGTAAGTCAGAAAGAGAAAAACATATACCGTATGCTATTATGTATATATGAAATCTAGAAAAATGGTACTGATGAAACTAGTAGCAGGGCAGGAATAGAGATGCAGACATAGAGAACAGACTTGAGGTACATACTTCTTGCTTCTTATGTCCATACTTGACACTGATATTGTTTTTAGCAGCTTTAAGGGTTCAGGCAGAACTCTAAAATTCTGATAAGAATTGTATATAATTCACATATTTATATATAGTTTAAGGACTCAAGAATAGAATACTATGCTTATAAAAAATTCTTTGCAAAATCAAGTTCAGAAAAGCAACCTGGTGAAGTAAAAGGGTACTGGAGTGAGAGATTTGGATGTTCCCAAATTGAGTACAGGCCTGTAATTTAGGAGCTGTTTCCTTTTGGGTAAAATTAAGAGATTAGACTAATACTGCAGCTCTGTGGTTGGTAGAATAATTTCTCTCTCTCTCTCGCTCTCTTTTTTTTTCTTTGATTTGGCAGTAAATTCCTTTTTCAAAGAAAGCTAATGTGAACCTCTCAAGACACAGATAGAGATATGATCATTGGCCTTCTGTTTGTAGTGAGGATGAGGATAGGGCCTGGAATCTTCTCTGCCTAGTCTCTTCCTCGCTTCCCTACCTGTGAGCACCCTCAGACCTTCTCACTCCAGGAGACAATGCTGCACAAGCCCTGTGTTCCACAAACCACAGCTACGAGACCCCTGGATTACGTGAACAACCCAATTTTTCACCTCTAAAAATCTTTGATTGTATTTTAAATGCTTTCAATCAATAACTTAGAAGGAATGTGGACAGACCGACTTTCTAATGATGGTGTTTTCAAAGTGACGTGCCTTTGTCTCCCTTATGCTCCTGGTGCTTGGAGTAGTTTTCATCTGCTAGTTAGGTGATGGCAGTCAGTGAATAGAATCTTGAAGGGATAGTTTTACAGTCAGTAGGAATCATTCCTTGAGAATGTCTGCAGTGAAAATTCTGGGTTGTGTCTGCTTCCTCACAAGGCATGTATTAGACAAGTGTAGCAAAGTGTAGAGAAGGCCAAAAAAGTTTGGGATAACCAGAGGGCTAATAATCCTCTTGAAAGGATAGTAGGAGATATCTTCTGTTGGGATCTATTGGAAAACTGCTTCTTCCCCGTCCCATGTGATTCTGATGGAATTCACAAGCACAGTGTCCTGTCTGCATGGGGTGGGCACTTGACTTGGGCCTGGACAATTTTGCTATCACAGGCATATATCCTTAGTGATTGATCCAGGGAGCTGTTGCATTTCCTAAGTAGGGCCAGTCAGAACCTTCCATGAGATTCGATAAATGAAGAAAGAAGGCCTGATTTAGAAAGCTGTGGATTTGGGGTTTCAGAGTTGGCTTGTGGAAGAGGAGTATGAGGTTTATTTCCAATTACCTAAGATAATCAGAAACAAACAGTATTTGGAGATAGAAAGGAGAGATGAGGGAGAGTGAATAAGAAAGGGTATCTCCCTTGATCCCGATTTACCTGATGTTCTGTTTATCTTTAGAATGCTGAGTTATATAAGCTGATGAAGTCTCTTTCTAGCTGGAGAGAGTTTGATTTGCTTTCTTGCCATCTGCAACCAAGGAGTCTTGAATAATAAACACACGAAACCTCTGAAGAACATTAAGCTGGTATGTCATAAAGTACTATGTACTTTCAGAGAGAGGAAGATTCTTCTCTTTTGTTTTGCTTCCAGGTAGTGGACGCATCCCCCGACAGCCACTATTTCCTGGTCTCTTAGAAAACTATTAGTGCTCACGATTGCTCCTCCACTTTCTTTTTCCTTAAGTCTATTCTAACTTTGCACATCTTCAATTTCAATCTGGTTTCTCTTGTATGATCTTTTTTAGCTCCCTGCCCAGTATTATTTCCTTTCATATGTGTTGCAGACCATGTTTATTTTTTCCAGACTGAATAAGTACAATTACTTTGCCCAGTGTTTTGTTTTTTTTTCCTCCTTTTCTTACTAGTTCATTAGATTTTTCTTTTACTTCTTAAAAGATACTTTGGCTTCTGAAATATTTCTGCTTATATTTCTATTATGGTAAAGAGATAGATTTTTTTTGGATAAAATCTCCTAAACTGTCCTCGGAATAGACATCAGTCCTGTCTCAAGAGGTATCTTCTATCTGAATCTCTATTATCCTTGAGGTCTTGAGATAATTGGAGGTCTGCTATAATAAACATAGGCCGAAGCTTTTAAATCTAAGACAATGTCCAAACATTGCTTCACATTAAGTTGCCCTTGGTCCTTCCTACCGATGGATATCACATGGCTTCTGGGCTGTATGTCCTGATGTTGGGAGTGCTTCAGGTTCCCCTTTTCTGAAGAAAAGAGTGTTGCTGGAGACAGAGCTTTTTAAGAATACAATTCATACCTTAAATTGGTTTCCACTGGTGGCTGTGAGATCCACATGATGAATTCAGGCTAGAAAGACAGCACACATTTGAAGAGAAGAATTTCCCTGTTGACTGAAAGGAGCCAGCAGCCTAGGACAAGTTGGTGGGAAGAAGGTGAGGCCTGATGCTGGGTGAGAGCAGACTCTAACGCTCAGCCTGGGAGAACTGAGCCAGAGAGCTTTTTCCTTAAGTCAAAAATGTAATGAACGCATGAGAGTGTGCTGTCTAAATAAGTGTATGTATGTGTCTATATACATAAAAAATGTACTTTTATGTTTGTGCACACATGTTGGCCTTATCATGTGAAAGATAAACAACAGCTCAAGGATGGATGTCATGACAATAACATGAGAGGTAAAAGTCTGTGGAAGAAGCCAAGACAACTTGTATAATAGTCTTTAAGAATGTGGATTTCTCTAATCAGAACACCTTAAAAAAATAGTTCTTAATAATACTATTGTAATTATATTGACTTATCCACAGTACATGCCTAAGAGTCTCAGAATAGCAATGCCAGTCTTACCATGGATAATGTAATTACTATCAACAGTTTAAAACTTTCTTCAAATTACCTTGTTATTAAATAGTCACTTGGAATAGCCCCTCTGTGAATGCTTACGACACCAACTAGATATGAAATTAAAAATTTGTCTTATTTCACTTCTGATTTGTAGAGATTGCTTTTTTATATTTAGTTTTATTTTGTAGTTATGTGGAATATTTACTACATGATTCCAAAATCAAATCTGTAAAACAAGGTATACTCAAAGAAGTCTAATTTCTTTCTCTTCCCATATCCTGTCTGTTCCTCCCACAGATTTTTATTAGTTTCTTATTCTATTTTTAAGACATAAATACATAGATATAGATAGGGTTGTACATATGTGTGTGTGTGTACACACACATATGTATATGTACACACACACATATTTGTGCTACATCCTTTCTTTGGTAAGTTTAGGATACGCTATATGATTTTCTCGGACTTTCTTTTTTTCCTTAGCAGAATGCCCTGGAGAGCACTCCACTGCACTTTCTAGAGATCATTCTTTTTTACAGTTTCATAGTACTCTGTTGTATGGTTTTATCACACTGTATTCAACCCATCCCCTATTTATAGATATTTTGATTGTTTCCTGTCTTTGTTATTATAAATAATTCTGCAGTGAATAGCTTTGTGCATACATCTTTTTTTTTCTTTGCCAGTATGTATTTTGGGTAGATTCCAAGAAGTGGAATTTCTGTCAGAAGATAAATGCCTATGGAATTTTGCTCAATATTGACAAATCTCCTTGCATAGGGTTTGTAAGTGCCACACTGCATTCACACCAGAACTGTATGAGAGTTTCTATTTCCACAAGTTTGATCAACATACTTTGTTGTCAAATTGAAAGATTTGCCCATCTGATAGGTAAGAAATGTCATCTCAGTATACTTTTAATTTGCATTTCTCTTAAAAGCAAAGTTGAAATTTTTTTTCATATGGTTAAGATCTATTTGCATATACTTACCTGTGACTGATCATTTCATATTTCTAACTCATTTTTCACTGATTGCTGACCTCTTTTTCTAATTTTTGAAGCCTCGTATATGTTGGGGACTTTTGTCGCTGGGGTATGTTACAAATATCTTTTTCCAGTCTGCTTTTGAATCTTTTCCATACAATGTTTAATATAATCACCAGTTTCTGTCTTTTCCCTCATTAACTCTGCATTTTAAATCATAGTTAGGATTCCTATGATTAAACTAATTCATAGTTAAGAATCCTAAGATTCCTCATTCACAGGCTATTGAGAAATTTACCTATGTTTTATTCTAGTACTTAATTTCACCTTTAATAGTTAAATATTTGATCCAGTTGGAATTTATCCTTGTTTATAGTCTAACAAATGGATCTAGTTTTATCTTTCTTCATGTGACCATCTAATTATCCCAACAGTGCCATTAAAACTCCATTTTTCCCTTCAATAATTTGAGGATGCAGTATTTATCATATACTAAATATTCAGTTAGATTTATCATCAGTAGTAGGAAACCCATCCTATTATTGGCTTTACGAAAACCTTAGGCTCTATCCGGGAGTGGGAGAGGGGAGTGGATCACTTGGACTAAATCTGAGGTAGTTATGTAAGAGAGATGGAGTGAGGGAGAGATGGGGATGGATGTCGGGTGACCAACACTGCATTAGTTTTCCTTTCTGGACCATAAGCTTCTCAGTGTCCCAGGGTTCTAATGTGTCCTTATGTCCCTCTCCATTAGCACAGTGCCTAGACACATCACAGCTGTGTAAATGCTTACAAAAGAGTACTCAGCTGGCATAGTACCACTTACTGTGGTTTTATAATAAATCAACTTTTTTTTCAAACTATAGCGTGGCTAAAATATTTAAAAATCTATTAATCACTAGGTTCATAAGGCCTGAATAAGTTGGATAAATATTTTAGGGTTTGTTTTTGAGTCCCCTTTTGAATTTTGAGTGTTCTCTATAGAGAACTTTTATTCTGAGAATTTCAATAAATTTTTTTATTGGAATATAATTGCTTTACACTGTTGCACCAGTTTTTGAGGTACACCAAGGTGAATCATCTGTATTTATACACATATCCCCATATCTCCTCCCTCCTTCGACTCCCCCCACCCTCCCTGTCCCAGTCCTCCAAGGCATCATCCATCCTCGAGTTGAACTCCCTTTGCTATACAGCAACTTCCCACTGGCTATCTATTTTACAGTTGATAGTAAACATTCTTTGTCCCTGAGTTGAAGTAGATGAAAAGCAGTGGATTGCAAATTTTCTTAAAGGCAGAATCAGTGTGTTCTCTGTCACTCTGCTACGTACCTGAAATAATGCAGATGTTCTCTTAACATTTATCAAACGAATGAATGCTATCTCCATTTTACAGCCAGTCATGGAAACTTAGAGCTCAGTGGCTCTCTCATGTCATTCAGCTAAAAGAAAGTTCTAAAACTTTTGCCCACACAGAAATCCATTGCCTTCTTTAGTGATTATATTCTTTTGTATTCTCAGAGCCATACTTTTATAGTCCACAAACATGAAATCGTACTGTTGAAAAACCAAGGTTTTGTGGAAAATAATAAACAATGCTTTGAAAAGATAGAGGACTATTTCTTAACAGAGATTGAAAATACATACATTGTATATAAAAGGATGAGTATATTCTTAGCACATGACTAACCTAGAAAACTAGATAAACCTAATTTTAAATATGCTCACTCTATTGATCTCTGTCTTAATGTCTCTTCCCATAGTGTAGGAACTTAGGATTTTTAACTTCTCGACCACCCAGCTTTGAATTCTATAAGATGCTTAAATGTCAGCATCTAATTTCTGAAGATGAGTTTACAATTTAGGGTAGGTGGCTTCAGAGTGCACTTTGCTTACCTCAAACCTGACGTAGGATAAAGAAAATTTGTCAAGTTCTGAAAACCTGTTTCTCTTAATAAGCTTCTCCAGTAAAAATGTGATTAAAATGTTTCCTAAGGTTAAGGTTTCGCCTGTGGCACTTTAAATTTCCTCAGCTTAACAGATCATCAGTATGACATGTCACGCTTGGCTTGGTCAGCAATTCGTGTACACAGATTAAGTGTAAATGCATTTAAAATGACAGATTTAAATGTATCCTAATACTAGAGGAACTGCTGGTAAAATGGCACAGACCAAGCATTTCTAATAAAAACATCATTGTCCAGTACTTACCGGATCTGGTTGGTTACCTCAGGTTGGACATCTACACTCTTGCCTCCCCTAGTTTGCTAGGTCCTAGGCTTCCCTAGGTGTGAATTTTTTCCGGTAAGATATCACATTCTAAATGGTGCACAGTAAGTTTCAAATTTATCTGCAAAGGGGATGCAGCCTTTATTCTAGGAAGACATTACCCCTTCCATAGCCTTGCCAACCAATATCTTGAGTTTTCATGTTTTATGCGCCTAAGATTTTCCGTGTGTTCTTACCATAATACGAAAAGACCCCCCAAACCAAAACAAAAACATCAAAAAGACTTTTTTAAGAGGCAGTGAGTGGAACTTACATATAGATATATTCCATAGCTTTTTGACATTTTCTAAAGTGTTATATCGATTTTTCCCTCTTTTCTTCTGTTTTGTTTTTTTTTCTAGGTACTAATATTGGTTTACACACACACTCACACTCCCTACTTACTTAACATATTTGAGATAGCACTTTGCTGGGCAAGGAAGTAAATTTGGCTTCCTATGTGTGTTTTAAGATTTTTTTTTTTTAATGCTTTTGCCAGATCCCTAAAGATCACTTTCAGCCCACTTACAATGAGTGTGTGTGTGTGTGTGTGTGTGTGTGTGTGTGTGTGTGTATTTTGGCTCACAAAGATATTCTTTCGAGGTGGGTCTAATGGGGGGAATCTTTTTATTAAGGTAAGAGTTTCAATGAAATGATAATATATGTGAAACTCAACTGAAACAGTGATTGCAACAGAAGTGAACTGTTAAAGGTACAGTTGACTCCAAATTAAATTAACAAAAGTATATGGTGTGAGGATTTTTGAAGGGCAGCTTCTTTTTAACATCTCTCTCTCTTTCTCTCTCTCTCTCTCTCACACACACACACACGCACACACACACGTAAAGAAGAAGGCTTTTGAAACTTAGACTGTCCCACTTAGAAATGCTTACCGAGTCTGCATTTTCCTTTAACAGGATAACTTAATGGCAGAACTGCCTACCTGTTCTGCATTCTCTTAAAGAATTATGCTAATCATACAAGTGGCCCTGCATTGCATGATTGATAAATTTGTTTTGGTTCAGCCCTTGCCTCCTTTATGCCTTAGGGAGCTTAGCTATATAATGGACTAGGTTTAATTCTTACAGTCTTGTGTTGTTTTTCTGGCATGTTAAGTCAAAATAAAAGGGAAAAAGATTGTGCTTTTGGCGATAAGTCTTGGCTGCTGAGAAAGTCAGCCCCTACCCCAAATATGCCAGGTGGCCATGTACAAGCTCTAGTAACTCTGGAGTCTGAAGAGTCACTTTTCCTCTGAAACTTATAAACACAGGACAACTTACCTAAGACATCTTGGAGTATGGTTTTTGTATCACAGGCACTGGGTCTTGGAAGCAAGAAAGGAGAAATCCTGTGCCCTCTTGATTTTAACAACAAGAAAAAAAATCTGAGGGAGAAATTCTTAGTGGATCATCTAGTTGAACTCATTTTCTGTGTTATTTTTAAGACAGAAGACAAGTTTTTAAAACACAGTTTCACCAAAAACGCATGCAATTTTGTATACACATGCACACATGTAAGTATATGTACACACATGTGTGTATGCGTATTTCTGTACCTTCAGTCCTTTCCCACCCCGTTTTCACTCAGCACTATGCCCTCACCATTTTCAAAACCCTCACCATCCACACCACCATCCATCCCATTCTTCCCTGTGCAGATCTCTCTTAATGAACAAATTCCTTTAGAACTTTCCATCTACTGTGCCCATGTCAATTCATTGGTGACTGAATCCTTGGGCTGGTCAATTCTGGCCATGCACAACTCAGTTCTCTTACCCCAGTGTGTCGTATAAAAGTTGTTCTTGTATATTTGTGCTGAGATATGAAAACAGCAGTAAAGTCCTAACCTATGTTTATGCTTCCATATTTTTCAGCATGCTAATGTATCAATATAATAACACCTATGTGTCTATATGTGTATTACACATACATATCTGGAAGCATATTTTTGTTACTGTTTTACAACATTGGGATTTTATTGACTCTTTTCTTTATCAATAATTATTTGTGGAAATCCCTTCAAGGCCGCTGAATAGCTCTAACTCATTATTTTGAGTGACTGTAACCTAATTTTATAACTATTAGTTTTAAGAAAGAGCTTTCAGTAGTAAAAACTCTTGATGTAATCTGGGGGTGGGAAGGTCATTTCAGATCCTATAAATGTTTTTAAAAGAGATAGTCTTTGTCTCCTGGGGTGAATATTGGTGATTTTATGCCTTCATTGAAGGACATTAATTTTATTGTCATGACAGAATTTTTTTTTTTTTTAAGGAAAGGTATTCAGTTATTCAGTGAGCGTTCTGGCTACTTTTTGAATCTCCTTTTTAAATGTATGGGTTTCTTTACCATTTGGGGTTATTGGTTTTTCTTTTTTTTTCTTTTTTTTTTTTTGATTTATCTTTTAAAGTATTGTAGGTTCCCAGGAGTTACAAATAATGTACAGGGAGGTCCCATGTACACTTCACATAGATACCTTAATGTTGGTATCTTGCTTAATTATAGTATGATACCAACATGAGGAAATTGTCATCCGTGAAAGCCACAGAATTTATTCAGATTTCACCACTTCTGTGGGCACTCGTGTGTGTGTGTCTGTGTGTGCGCGCAGTTCAATTTGAGTTCTTTCACTTTAATACGTGAAACAAATTCTTCTATCACTCAAGTTCTGTGCTTCAGATTCATAAATGACAGTAGACAGAACTGAGGTCATAGAGAAACTGAGGTGTTGAAGTAGTCTTCTGAGTGACTCCATGGGGTGCCATTCTGTGTGTAACCTTAAAAAATCAAGAAAGGTGCTTCAAAGTTGGTACAGCTTCACACAGATGCACATGAAGGCAGAGCAGACATAAAATGCTTTCTGAAGAGCCCACGGTTGCCACATCTTGGCCTTCTGATGAGAAATGAGGTTCGGTGCTTCTACACTGGGCCACTATGGACTCTTTTCTAAGAATTAATAAATAAATGAGTATTTGTGGAAAGATATGTTTTCCTAACTACAACGACACCTGCTGAGATTGCTTGGATTGTAATTTTATAACAGCCTTTTTCTACATTAATTACATATCTGCAATCAGGCAACCATAGCTACTGTTTAGAAGTAATGTGTCATGTAAAACTGTGAATAAGAAATTAGTGCCAACCGGCATCTGACCACATGCTGTGACAAAGAATGTGTATTTTAGTGACAGCACCTCCCTTCTCTTTACAAATTGTCTTAGGGGATCTCTGGTACTTGAACAGAATCTGGAAAAGTGAAGGGAGGATTACTGATGCCCCATGGAAATGCAGCCTCAAAATACTTTCATATTATGGTGTCTGTGGACTACATAGGTCATAAGAAACAGAAATCTGCCTTCATAACTCTTAGGTCCAACTCCTTAAATTTTCTTGTCAGTAAATTTGGTCCAGAAGAGTGAAGTGATATCCTTAAAGGCATAAAGAGACAAAGACACAGTGACAAAGTCTTGACTAAAATTCAGGGATTTTCCTCTGGAAGGATGTTCTTTCACTGTACCACTGTAGTACTCTGCTCATTTTTAGGCATTAGACCAGTGGATTAAAAAGTCCTAACAGCCTGTTAATAGCCTACAAAATTTTCCAAGGTTGTTTTTCTTCTGTCAGTAGACTATTCTAAGGGGGCATAGGAGCTCCACCATCTCTCATAATAGACAGGTGACTGGTAAGGGTAGATTTGATGGCTCTAATTCTTATGCTAGGGTAACATAACATGACACAATTCAAAGTTGTCTAAAGCATTCTTTTTTTTTCTCCCCAAGGATCCAAAATAAGTTTAATTGGGGTCTAGTTAGGGTTTTTGCTGAAAGTTTGGGTACTCTCTAGATTCAATATACAATGGACTAACTCAGCTGTTCATTAGCAATGACTGTGTAAAAAAATGTTCTTATGGAATATTTGAAACATATGCAAAAGTGACTAGTATAATAAATTCTGACGTCATGGCTTTCAGTACTGCAATAGGTGGTCAAATGTTGGTTTTGAAATGGTTATATATGAGTGATTCTGTTTCCTTACGGATGGCTGTCCTATTGTTTTGGTGGAGGAGAGGTTCTGAGGGCGAGGGGGTTATTAAATGGTTCTTTTCATCTGATTGGCTGCCTGATATAGCATCTCTCTTCCTCTGAGCAACTCTGCGTAGTGCTTTAAAATGTTAGGGTTAGTGGTGGCCCTCAGAAATAGAAACTCACAATGTAGAATTTAGAATAATGATAAGAAATCTGCTGTGGGTGACCATGTTGTTTTTTAAGACGCCAAAGGGAGCTACGTTTTCCACGGTGAGGCCAGTTGCCTCCAGGTTGGTGAAAGCAGCAGTGGAACATTTGAAGTGTGTACAGGGTGTTTGAAGTAACAGTGGCTAAACGGCTAAACCAAGAGTGAAATCTGTGTGAGAGGGAACAGTAAAGACCAAAACTTAGAGCTTGGAGTCTCTTCAAATTTGGCTGAGTACCGACAATCCATGTTGTTTTGAGTTAGGTAAGTGGAGGCCTTCCCAATGGGCTTTAACAAGCTCTGTTGAAGACAGGGACCACTTGCTTGTTGCTTGTCTCTCCACAATGACGGGCCATACATGTAGATGTTCGTTGAAAGGATGAGTGAATAGATGGGTGTGTGGATGAACAAAGGAGTAAAGAAAGGCATCTTAGGAAATAAAACTGAATCGGTAGCCTCCACATTTTAGATGTCAGAGTGTGATGTCAGAGAGTTTCAAAGGCTGGCCCATTTTTAAGCATATACCATGAAGAGTGATGTAGCATTAAAATAGGCCATTCTGTTATTGTCTCAGGTCACATTTTTGGAGCCTAATTATAAGTTCAGTGACAGCCTTTTTTAAAAAAGTGGCAACAAAAGGGTTCTGATTCCAAAAGAAATACGCCAGCACGTCAGTTTAATGCTGTTCAAACTGTGGATGCTGGGTAAAGGTAAAATCTTGCCCTTTTCACATTTTAATGGTTCCATTCCCTTGTTCTGGGCCCATTGTATGCTAAATTCCATTCTGTAAAAATAATTTTGGTAATGTGCAGCATAATTCCAGTGACAGATCCTGGGAGAAGAGTGAGGCGGAAAGTAGGCATGGCAGGGAAGACTGTGCTCACTCAGTGTCATGAACAGTGGTAAATCGAACCTGGCAGCACAGATCTTCGCGAATTCATGTAGCTCTTCAGGCCGCTGTCAAACATCAGGCCCTGAAATGTTGGAAAAGAAGTTAGCTGTCATTCCTCAGGTTGCGGATGGGGAGTGCATAGAAGAGGAGTTAATTAACCCCGTCCTGTGGGTAACAGAACCCTCATTAGCACCTCAGGGGCATCCTTAATCCAGTATCTCTGCCTCCATGACCTTGATCTAGTACTGTCCTCTGGATAGAGGAGCTATGTTCCTAGGTCTTTCCATACCTCGTCGATGTTGAATATGGTCAGTTTCTTCTCTCATCCGTTATCCCATGAGGGGTTTTCTCTTTTACTCGCTGTCTTCACCACCCTCTTCTGGATATCATGCAGTGTGTTAGTAAAGGCCTTAAAAGGCTTAGATAAGGAACAAAGGATGCGGGATAAAATCTTTAGTGTAATAAAAGAGCACTAACATCCTTCACACAAATTAAGGCAGTGGAATTACTGTACATTGGCATATTGTTTCACATTTTTAGTCACCTATATGTGGCATCCCCAATATAAAGGAGAAGAAAAATTTTCTCTATTCTCTCCCTAATAGGCAGGATAAGCCCAAGTTACCTGTTCAGAGTTCTCGTGGATTTCTTCTTAATTCCTGAGTGTTTTAAAATTTCTGTTTAAACAAGACTTTCTACTATTCTTGACATTTGCAGAGAATAATTCAGAAATCCACATACCCAGGCTGAAAACATAACATATACAAAAGCATAAAAACAAACAAAACCATTAAAAAGGATTCCAAAGGCCAGTTTTAGGAGAAACTACAGAATTCTGTGCCTTTTCTATCTTATTCTCCTGACATTAATTCTCTCCCTGTCACCCCTTTCCTTGTCCCCCACTCAAAGTCAGGAACACCTGATGTTTGGAACAATCTCCTTGGAGGGCCTACAATTAAATGGCAATAAAACGAGATGGTGATCTTTCAACTCCAATGATCCTCAAATTTTCCTAGTCCAGAATGTCTCCAGGTGCTGGTTATAACTCATTCATGGAATGTAATTTCAATTTAGCATGTCTCACCAAACTTAAAAAAATAGAAAAGAAACTCTACAGAGTAGGCGATGTCTGAGAGTATCACTTATAGTAAGAGTAGGTATTGGTTTATAACAATTTTATGACATCAACTTTCTCTGTGTGTCCTAGACTATGAAGTAAAATGTCCACCTAATGATACTGCACTAGTTTATTGTCTCCTCAGTGGTGGGGGGAGTCAGAGGAATGAACTTCAACTCTTAACCTACGGTAACTCTCTATATCTGGCTTTACTTGGCTTACTACCAAATCCATTGTAATGATCTGCTCTTCTTTGGGCTGAGAATAATGAAGCACACAGCCTTTCCCACTGCTAACAATAGCATGATGCCTTTGACAACTTTTTTTAGAAAACAATACCTCAACTTGGATATACTGAAAAGAAGTAAATATTTTAGGCTTCCCCATACCCCATTACCCATGAGGGAAATATTTTAATGATCTTGCACTCCACATGGTTCAAATTGATAGTTTAAATTTTGTCCTCTGTAGAAATACTGCTGTCGGTTATTAATAAGCTTTCATTCCTTGTGAGACAATTTGTTACCTTTACACCAGTGCAAATGCATTTTTCAGTGATCCTCTTGAATTATTCCATCTAAATTGGAAGAATTTGCCAACAAGATAGAGAGATTTGGAAATTGTGACTTGGTTAGTTAGAAAATGGTACCAGGGCTGGATCTCCTCCATTCTGAGTATTTCTCATAACCGTAAGTTGACAGTGATGGTATTTTGCTGGTGGTTCTTGGACAGACAAAAGAGAAGATCCTCAGACCTAATGAACGTGAGGAGCCTGTTATATGCGCAGGTATTCTCTCTGGGATACCGGTAAAAGCAAATTAAATCAACTCATGACAGCTATCTTGCATATCTCACCTGGGAAGGTATGCATGCAGTAGGACAGGCACTGCTTAACATTAATCAGCCTCCTGAAGTCATTACATTCATGAGGAAATGTAATTCACATGTGATTACTTTTTAATTTACTCTGTAATCACATTCCAAGTGAACGGGCCAAGCTTAAAATGAAATTTGAAAGTCAAATACTGCTTTGTATTAGGAATTCACAATTTTTATATGCACTTAGGTTAATAAAGATTTTACAATAACCATTTGTGACTGAGCATATGATAAGTTTTTGATGAAAGTTAGTGCCATACCTTAGATAAAATGTATTTGATATCCCTCCAAGTACTCAACTGGACCCAGGGAGTCTCAGAACTCTATCCTGTGCTGAATTCCTGTCTCATCTAAACTTTATTTGAAAAAAAATCATCCAAACATTCCTCAATCCCAGATCTGAAGTTGCAGTGAACTAATATATTTTTTAATTCCTGCTGTGCCTCTGAGGCATATCCATTTGTTTTATCCATCATCAGAAAGTGTGTAGAGAAGCTTATAGTGACTGATTTAAGTTCATCAATGGGGAATGCCAGTGCCTGCAGTAGGAATCTTTCCCCAACAATGTGGCCTTTTAAGTTTGTAAAGTTATAAAGCTGCTATGTTAGTTTCATAAGCACCTCTTGCCTTAAAACTGAAAGTTCAAAAGCCTAAGACCAGCTTGTTGTAGGTAGTAGAGAGTAAGTTTGTGTTTTGATTTATCAGCCAGAACTAAGGTCAATGTAGAGAAATCTACAAAGGATTTACAGGTTTCTTGTCAATACAAGGAAACATTTTTTAACATTTGGCCCTACCTGGCATTGGACTAAACAACTTCAAAAGAACTAAGATCTCTTTCCCAGAAAATAATCAAAAGCTAGACTTTCTTGTCTAGTGATAGTATGTAGTATAGTACCAAACACCAGTTATTAATCTGCAAGTTTCAAAATAATTGTGATGTGTTTATGCTAACTTTACTATTATTTACCTTAGTTCATTTCCCTTTGATCTAACTAATGGACTACTTTGCCTTTGTTCCAAGTCAGTGCTTTTTAATAAAAATACAGTGCAAGGCACATACAATTTTCTAGGAGCCGCATTAAAGAAAGGAAAAATAAGCAGGGGAAATTATTAATACCTTTTATTTAACCCAATATATCCTGACTATTATTTTAACATGTAACCAATATTAAAAAAATCTTTTTTGAGATCTTATTTTTTTTCAACTAAACTTTGAAATCCTGTGTGTAGTTTTTACTTACAGCACATCTCAATGTGGACAAGTCACATTTTAAGTGCTCAAGAGCCACTTATGGTTAGTGCCTACTGTATTGGGCAGAGTAATGTTAAGCTATCCTATTCATGAAATCATGACTTTGATATGCTGGTTATATTTTCTTAAGTGCATGATAAATAAATGCATTGCTTTTCCAGTTTTTAAAAAAGTTTGATTTAATAAATGAAAGATGCACCATACTATGTGAAACACTAACTTAAGTAGTATGTGTGTGTTTGTTTGGCAGGAATATACCTGGTAGATTGCCCTCATGTGCATTGGGCTCTGCATGGGTGTTGGTACTTCTCTGTGGTCCCCAGCACATGAGCCACAAACACATTTTTTTCTTTTACTCATGCAGAAACACAGTAGAGTTGAAGGGAATGAGACTGACGTAATCTTGCTTGATGTATTTTTTTTACAAATAAAATGTGTATTCCATATAGTATCTATATAGCATACTTAAATGTAGACGCTGTGTGTAACACACACAGCACACACACATATACACACTACAATTACTAGTGGGGTCAAATTCCTTACTATTTGCCTTATAGCTGAGGCTAGCCCAGTTGTAACACCTGGCCTGAGGAGTAAGACTTTCCCTGAAGATCAAATATCTCAGGCCACTGCCTCTTTCTTCTGCACTTAGAGCCAGTGTCGGATGTCTAACCCATTGTGGGAGGCAAGGGTGGTGCACCCCAAAGATGTGCACATCCTAATCCCCAGAACTGGTGAACGTTAATTTAAATAAGAAAAGGTACTTTGTGGATGTGACTTAAATTAGTGTCTTGATGTGGGGAGATTATCCTGGTTTATTTCGGCAGGCCCAATGTAATCATTGGGTCCTTATAAATGAACAAGGGAGGCAGGAGTGTCAGAGAGAGCCATGAGGAGGAGATGCGGTGATGGAAGCAGAGGTCAGAGTGATGTGACATGAGAAGAACTCAACATGCTGTTGCTGGCTTGAAAGATGGAGGGTTGGGTCCACAAGCCAAGGAATGCTGGTGGCCTTTAGAAGTTGGACAGGTCAAGAAAATGGATTCTTCCCTCCAGCCTCCAGAAGGAACACAGCCCTAGTGTATTCTAAGTATTCATACTTTTGAAGTGTATTTTTTGTTAATTATGCCCCTCATGGTGAAGGATTGTTAAACTGAGAAATTTTCATTTTCCTGTTGAGTGCAGCCTGGTATTTACAGTGGTACCTTTTAAGCAAAATGTCATTCTCTTAGTTTGTGGTCATCTTAACCCAATGTCATTTAGAAATGAGTGATTTAAAAAGGCATGTGTAATATTTTGTCACTTGCACTGGAAAATTGATGGACCAATCACTTCAGGAGGAATTGTGTCATTTAATATTATAAAGTTCACACAAAATATGAGCAGTTACTTGAAAAAGCTTCTTGTTGCTTGTGATTAGAAGTCAAAACAAGGCGTGAGGCATGCAGTTTATGGTTTTCACCAATTCTACTTTCGTGAGTGGTGGTGGAATCATGCCAGAAGGTAGGGAGTTAGGACTCGGAGGTAGAGTGTGGGGTCAAATAGAAATACACCCAGGTTGAGGTCCTGGGTAGGAAAGCAGCATGTAGAATGAAGATGGCAAATGTGTGACCCAGGTCACTACTCCCCTGTGGCTGATTGAACTTGGAATTCTCATTCACTTGCACATGGCCTTGGAATCCTCTCAACAGAGACATCTTCTAAATTGATCATAACTGGGCATTAAATTGAAACCTGTTGGCGGTGGTGGTTTGTTTTTAAATAAAAAAGAATAAGAGGCAGAGGCAGAAAGAATATAGAGGCAGGGTGATACCACTCAGGCAAGTGGAAGGCAGGTTGCTCTTAAATTTGAAGAGTTAAGAATTAGGGAGGAAAGTGGAAACTAGGAGGGCACAGCATCATCACAGGCCCACTCAGTTTATTAGGAGCCGATGGATCCCAGACACTCAAGGACAAGGTAATCTTAAATTTGATTGTGCACACAAATTACCTGGGGTACATGTGAAAACATATAATCTGATCTACTTGTTCCCAGGGTAGGACCATTTCTGGCTAGTTCCCAGGTGATGCCACCCTGCTCACTGCTGGTCTGGGGACCATGCTTTGAGTAGCAAGGATAGAGAATGTTGTCAAGGCACCAAGGCTAGTCAGACCTGTTCTCAAGCTAGTTTTCTCTTGCCACCATGCCTTTACTGCTGGGACTGAGGCCACTCAGGGTTTAGGTCTGCCAGAATGTGTAGGAAGATGCAGGGATTTTGCAGGTCAAAAATAATGTAGGCAAAGCACCTCGTGTTATATTTATTTTCAAACTGTTCAAAATCATTCTGTTCTTTCTTTTTTCCCCAGAATGCTCTCCTATTACACCTCATGTGTAAAGAGGCATACTGTTTTCTCTCCCATCTGCTCCTCCTTTTTAGTACCTTCTTTATCCCCACAGCAATGTTCATCATCTCTGTAGATAGCTCTCCTACGAGTTGTCAGTTAAGTGCCAGTAGGAAGTCAACCTAATTTTATCAGAAAAGGTGTGGGCATCTTAGTGACAGCTCTAGGATTTTGATATGGGAAGGGTACTACTTTAAAAAGATTGCTATTCCCAATGCCCTCTAGACCGCCTTGGCACCTCCACTGAATGTCTTAGGGTCACTGGGCTACTCTGCACCCATTTGGTAGGTAGGGAGGCATGGTCTCTGCTGGCCTTTGTGAAAAGCCTCTGTCACATTCCCAGGTCTCCAGCCTCTCTGCAGAGTTCCACACTCACATCCCCATTTGTTTACTTGCTGTAGGGTTTTCCGTGGAGCTCAAATTACTACACATCTATCCTTCAGGCTCAGTCAACTTTTGCCTATTTGTCTTTTACCTGTATGTTTAGTAGGTTTTTGGTTGGTTTGTTTTCTATTTATTTGCTTACAATTACACTGAACTTATGGTTTTTTTATGTAAGTAATTGTTTTAGTCTTTTCTTTCCGGTCTTCCTCACTGTAGGAACGTTTAAATTTTTTTTTCAAGTACTTTTATTATTGAAGTGTTTTTATGTTTTAAATATAACATTTTTTTCAGATCTTTATTGGAGCATAAAATATAACATTTTAATGTTTATATCTTTGATATGTCTTGAATGTATTTCAAATAAAATCTGAGATAGTGATCAGATTTATTCTTTCCAATGGCCTCATGGTCCCAAGTGCCATTTGCTGATTATTTTCCCCCAACAGATTTGAAATGCCATCTTTATCATCTACCACTTTTCTTTGTGTTTGAGTCAATTTCCCTTTGGGTCTGAGTCAATTTCCCTTTGTGTCATGTGCAAGTACAATAGTGTTTTAATTCCTGTGTCTTTATATTTTTGCATGTGAGCCACGAAAGTTGTCCTTATGTTCATATAGTACATTCTTCTCAGGCCAGTAAACTTTCAGTAGAGAGGCTTCAGGTGGTATAATAGGTGACAACCTGCCCCTCTTGAAGGACCAGGCCAATCAACAGATGGTTATTAAGGTCCAGAAAACTTAGGTGTTTTTATTTCAGATGTATCCCTTTTCCCTGAAGTCTTTTAACAAAATGGGTTATTTAAGCCTTACTTAACTACACATAAATTGTGTTCCTTTGCTTCTGTCCCTTAGACGTGGTGGTGTTGGTGTCAGCTCTGCAGTTGTATGTCATTGTGCTGTTCTCTAAATTCATCTCTGGCTGACTCTTCATAGGAAGGGACCATTTTTTTTCCTTGTAGGACAGTACACACAGACACCCACACACAAAACTTCAAAATATCCCTTAGTATTTTTTTTACCATCACTATCTTTTGCCTGCTTTAGAGTTGTGTGTACATTATCTGTGATCCTTTTCCCCCTTTTTTTCTTTTAGTTTTTCTTCTTTCGAGCTTCATCCCACTTTCTGTCCATTAGCCACTTCAGTGTGTCGCTTTTGAGCAAATTATCCCACCCATTTCAGGAAAACAGATCTGACTGTTCTAAAGGAAACAAAAATAGCAGAGCAAAAAGAGAATATGGGACATTCTTTTGGCTCTGTGATGTCATCAGTCAATCAGAATCCGAATTTCCAAGTGTTGTTTGCAGCCCTGTTTAGGATTATGGTCTTTTGACTGGTTGGCTGCTGCATGATGTTCTAGAATCATTCATTCTTCTCAATATAGTTTTTCCCCACTGAAAAGCAGCTGACTTAAAAGCAACATGTTCCAGAACTGAGTGGGAGCTGTTATTAAGTGACCTCAATGCGGGTCAGATGGATTCCTAGGGGCAGAGTGTGCTCTTTGGTCCTCTTTTCTGTTTCTGAAGTTTGGAGAGGGTGCCTGCTCAGTGCAAACATGGCTCCCACCTCTAATTAGCAGGTTTGCTGCACAAGTGCTGGCTTATCAAGAACTGAGCCAGCCAACTACCAAGAACACAGAATATTTCAGAGTTTAACTTTGATCGGAACAACTTTTTCAGACTTCAGCAAAGTATTCTTTTAAAATGGAAAATCATGGGTCAGTATCAGAGAGCTGGAAAACTCTTCATGTCATTTCTAAGACAAATTGCTATCCAGTGAAACTCAATTTCAACCAAAATCTAGTCAATGCAGTAATGACTTCATAACTAGGTAAAATGTGGGGGCTGGTGTTTATAAGCCACATCGTGCAATAACACTGATGCATTAGTAGGGATCGGGGAAGGTCATTTTCCTGTAGTCATTTGTAACCTACTTATAAGAAAGAGGGAAAGGGGGAAGAACAGAGTTGTACCAGGAAGCAAAAATGCCCCAGAGAGTGAAACTAAAAACCTGAATGATTGATTGTGGCAAGAGTTTGGTAAATGATACTCAAATTAAAACATTAAGCAAGTGACTTTAAGCAAAATGAGATTGCCACATGCAGTTTATTCACTGAAAAGGAATTTTTAAAATACGATGAATGATGCAAAAAACTCCCACAGAACCCTGAGATCTAGTTGGGTAATACAAGCTTTTCCTTTCTTTCTTTCTTTTTTTTTCCCCTTCTTTTTCCCACCGTCAGCCTCTAAATTGAACACCTGACAGATATTTTTTTCTCCTCTCATTTCTTTGACTTGTCAGAGGAAAAAGGTCAAAACTGATCACCAACTCTACTTTTTAACAGACAGAAGCCTGTAATTGAGAGTAATTCCTCTGCAATTTTGTAGGCAGGGACTATTTCAGGCTGGCTTTCAAAAGCTAGGCTAGGAGAGAAATGCTGGTGTTCTGTAAGCGAGTCAACTTTATACATTGGGCTGCAGATCATTTCTGATTTTTACCAAAACGCAGAAAGCTGCAGCACATCAGTGTCCTTATTTTGGATGAATAGAAGTATAATCTATTTTTAACATCTACTGGGGTACCCTGCAGATAAAAAGAAATTGCTTTGTGGGAGATAGCCTGAAAATGTCTCAGTTTGAAATTCTGCATTGTTAAGAAACACTAAGTGGTTTATTATTACTTCCTTTCCTGACAAATTTGCATCCCTGTTCAGATTTAACTTGAGATGGAAAATGTATGTTTGTCTTTAACAGAAATAGATGCAATGTTTTTCATCGTATACATGTGGTATACACTGTGATGTAATTTACAAATTTTTTGAGTTGCCCAATTGATTTCTTCCAAAAAAACTTTGTTTCTGTCAAAATATGAAAGATAATGAAGGCAACCCTTAATTCACTATATGAAACTTTGTAAAATCTGTGTCTGTGTCCAACGCATTCATTGCTCATTAAGGATTTTATGTTTGAAAGAAGGGGCATAATAAAAGGAATCATTCAGAAGAAAACTTTTACACATTGAATCCACTTTAACTCCTTGTCATATCTAACTTTACAGAATGCAGTCAGTCTTTCAATTAATAAACACCACCCGCCCATAAAAAATGCAATATGTGATAGAAGCCTGTCAGCATCTACAATATAATGTGTTCCTTTTTACCAAGTGGACAAGTAAGATAGAAGAAAAGAGAGGCTGTAAACAAGGTGAAAATATCTTAATTTGAAGGAACAGAATCCTGGTTCCCTTTAAGGTCATAATGGTTAAAAAAAAAAAAAATTGTCAAGACCCCTTAGCTTCATAGATGCCTGTTACCATGTGATAGTCAACAGGTTGTGCTATGTTAAAATCAGGAAACGGTGCTGACAAAAGATGAAAATGGACCAGGTCAGGTCATCAGTTACAGAAAATGTGCTTGGATTCTGCAAGGCTCTGTGTAATACCGATGCATCGTTTTGAAAATATATAGGATCCTTTCAGAGGTCACTTTGAATAAGCTCGCTTTTCATCATCACCATCTAACAAGCATTCATCCTAGAGTCATTAAATGTAAAAATCTCTAAATAAATAAATAGGATTGTGATTCAAAAAGCTCATTTTGAACCACAAAAACGAAGATGCGATTACCAGTTCTGATCAGTAAGCCTGAATTATATCATACTTAGTGGAGAGACATGCAAATGAATGAATTAAATTAGGAACACAAATCTCTTCTTATATCAGCATTTTTGACTGTCAGAACCTGGACTGGAGTGCATTATTCTTAATAGACTGTGATTTGTATTGAAATGGGACAATAAATCTGTTTATTGAAGTTTATTTGCTGCTTGTTGTTCAGTCGTTCTGGCTTCCTGCACAAGCAGGGTGACCATAATAGGCAGGGCTGGTGACGGAGCAGGATGCCTGCCGTTTTTTGTAAGTGATCACACCCTCTACAGACTGAAGCCTGATTAACATGGAGATGGGATCAAATTCTGCATTTGCTATTTTACTATGCAGTGATTCACAGGAAACCCTGCACCAGTAATGAAAGAATCGGAAAGTCTTCTCTTCCATGGCCCAGTTAAAAAAAATACGCATAGACTTTGGTCCTCACAGTAAAATCTCTCATCTAAACTTCAGCCTCCTCCCCTTTAAATCTGTATCATCTGTGTTTATTTCATCCATCTTTCTTCTCACTTCAACTTCATGAAAGCAGTTTAATGACAGGCTTATGATGTGTTGATTCCAATTTGACCTAAGGGGGTTTCACGTTTTTCAGGCTGACTCTGGCCACCCTTTTTGTTTTATGTTCCTTGGCTATTGTGGGTAAATATGCAAGAAGAGGAATTGGAAACGAATCACATTCTGCAGCACTGGATCCCCCCACAGACCCCTCTGAAAGACAGAAAAGTCGCTTTGACCTTGTCTTGGTCTGCATGTTTTCAGCAGGCTCCAATCATGAAATCTTTCATTTTTTATAAAGTGAATTCTACATAGATGTGCACTAGTGAAATATAAAATGATCCCACAGCTTAGATAAGAAATACACAGTAGAAGGAGTTAAAAAAGAAAGCTCCCATTGGAATTTCAATCTCTTGTGCCTCCTAATTTCAGAGAATGTGTAATGTAGGAAGAAAATGAAGACGATCATATTTGTTAAAAAATAAAGTTACATGGCCCACTTATAATGTTCGTGAGCAGGGCATTTTCCACCCTTTTTGTAGCTTTTCTGCTCTAATTTTTCTTCCCCACTCTTAGCATTATCAGTCTGACATCTTTTCTCCTTGCTCTCAGAGCTAATGAGGCCCACCTTACTAGCAGAGCATTAATCAGTGATTACAAGTCATTGAGGAGATACAGAACATTCTGTCCATGGCCTAGTTCCATTTTGATTATTTTAACACTGTCGGTCTGACCTGCATACACAGTGGTGATGCCAGTGACCTGCCATTATCAAGCTGCTCTTGGCTTAAAGTTGCACCTCTCTCTTTTCTTGGATTTTCACAGTGCTGAACTTTTTTTAAAAAAAATAGTTGATTAAACCATGCAAATTCAGTCATTTGATCTTGGACAAAGACACAAAGGCAGTTCAAAGGAGAGAGGATAGTATTTTCAACAAATGATGCACGAACAGTTGGGCATTTGTATACAAAAATGTGAACCTAGACATGTACCTAAAAAATGTCACAAAAATTAATTCAAAGTGGATGAAAGAACTAAATACAAAATGCAAAACTAAAAAATTCCCGGGAGAAAACATACAAGGAAAATTGATGTGATTTTGGGTTTGGTGATGAGATTGTAGATAGAGCACCAAAAGCACAATCCATGGAAGAACAATTAGTAAGTCGGACTTCATTAAAATTAAACACTGCTTTTCAGAAAACACAAGTCACAGGCATCTGATAAGGGACTTGTGTCCACCATATAGAAAGAACCTTTACATTTCAATAGTAACAAAACAGGTCAATTTAAAGATGAGCAAAAGACCTGAATAGATACCTCATTAAAAATATACAGATGGAGGGACGTCCCTGGTCTTCCAGCAGTTAAGATTCTGCACTCCCAATGCAGGGGACTTGGGTTCGATCTCTGGTCAGGGAACTAGAACCTACATGCTGCAAGTAAGAGTTCACATGCTGCAACTGAAAAAAAGAAAAGATCCCTCATTCAGCAACGAAGATCCTTCATATGGCAATGAAGATCCCACGTGCCACAACTAAGACCCAGAGCAGCCAAATAAATAAATATTTTTTAAAATGTATATACAGATAGAAAAATGCACATATGAAAAAATGTTCAGCATCATATGTCAATAGAGACTTGCCCATTAAAACAACAATGAGATACCACCACGCAGCTATTAGACTGGTTGAGTTAAAAAAGCTGGCACTACCCTTACTAGAAAGAATGAAACAAGAGCTCTCACTCATCTCTTGTGAGCATATAAAAGCATACAGCCACTTTGGAAGACAGTTTTACACTTTCTTACAAAGCTAAACATAGTTTTACCACACAATTGAGCAATCATGCTTCTAGGTATTTACACAACTGATTCGAAAACTAATATTCACACAAAACCCAGCACAGAAAGGTTTATAGAAGCTTTATTTATAGTCATCCAAAACTGGAAACAAACGAGATGTCCTTTAGTAGATGAATGAATAAGGAAAGTGTGGCACATCCATTCAGCACTGAAAAGGAGTGAGCTGTATAAAAAAGCATGGATGGATGTTCAATGCATACTTTGCTAAGGTGAGAAGCCAATCTGAAAAGGCTACATACTGTATAATTCCAATCCTATAACATTCTGATAAGGACAAAGCCATGGAGATAGTCAACAGATCAGTGACTGCCAGAGGTTTGGGGGTGAGGTTCAACAGATGAAGCACAGGGGGTTTTTTCTTTAGGGAGGTGAAACTATTCTGTATGATACTGTAATAATGGTGAATATAAGACACTATATTTGTCAAAACTCATAATACTTTACGTCTCAAAGAGTGAACTTTAATGTATGCAAATTAAAAAAAAATCATTTACGAGATGGGCATACCAGGATGGAATGAAGGCTGTCACAAAAGGATCTAAGTGTATTATAAACGTATAAAGCAATCTCACTAAATTGGGGTGAGAGAAAAAGTGTTGAGTAGCTTTGGAAATGAATGGAGTCTGTAAGACTGAAGGCAAAATGAACTGTGTGTAAGTACTATGTGCTAGTTGATAAAGTTGTTTTTCATGGAGTTACAGGTTAACAATTCTGAAACCACTATGTATGTATACTATAATTGGATGATTAAGTAAATGGATTGGGAATGGTGGGAGCCAGTTTTCTCAATGTTGGAGGAGAAGGTTACTGATACGCAAGGGGAGAAGCCTAGAATTACCCATGTGGTAACTAATTAGGATTGGAGACTTCCAACTCTATTTAGCTTGATATAGATACTGATGGTCACATATAGAGATATTTACAGATGTATGCATATGCATGGATTAGAGTACACCCATACATTTACTTGCTGGTCAGCTCAGAGCACCTAGAAGTAATGACATCCTGGAAGCAACGAGACCACCTAACACTCAGATCTTAATTTCCTATGCAATGTTTCAATAAGAGCAACCAGAACTCCTTGAGGAAATGGCTGATTCTAGGACTGTAGTAAGAAATGTACAAGATAATCCTGGAGCATCTTGTAGTGCCAGTAAATAAGAAAATGCTCAAGAAATAAAACAAGATAAATTCACAGTAATGGGGGTATGGCAAAAGGACATAGGAACTGACTCGAAGAGCTCTCAGTAGCCAAAGGTGGATCACTCTGAGCAATAAAGTAGTGTTGGATTATAACACAAAGCATAATAGGTGAGTAAATATGGATTTAAGTAAACGGAAGTGGACAAATCTGTGCGGAAGAATTCCAGATAATTTATGTAGATATTCTGCCCTCAAGGAAGTAGAGCATAACTCCATTCCTTAAGTATGGAACATATATAGTGTATTGTCCAAAGAGAACAGTTTGGAAAGGGAGAAAAGTAGTAGCTTTAGAGAGCAGAAACCTTAAAAACTCTACCTCAGCCAGATGACCACAATTAACATCAGTGGTAGTAAGTCATGTTGATAGTATACGTACTTTCAATATGATGTGATCACAATAGCATTTTACCTCTGTGGTGTTCTTCCCAAAAACCATAACCCCAATCTAATCATGAGAAAGACATCAGACAGCTCTCAGCTGAGGGACACTCTACAAAATACCTGACGATCACTCCTCAAAACTATCAAGGCCATCAGACACAAGGAAAGTTGGATAAGCTGTCACAGCCAACAGAAGCCTCAGGAGACATAATGAGCAATATTAAATGTGATATCCTGGGGCAAAAAAAAATGCGGTGTATTAGGGTAAAAACTAAGGAATTGTGAATAAAGTATGGATTTAATTATAACGTATCAGTGGTGGTTCAACCATTGTGACAACTCTAGCATACACATGAAAGATGTTAATAATAGTGGAAACTGAATATGGGGTCTAGGGGAACTCTGTACTGCCTTCACATTCCTTTTTTGTAGATTTAAAATTATTCTAAAATTTAAAAGTTTATTTAAAAAAAAAAGAAACAGATAACTAGGATCAGGGTTAAGCCTGAAAGGAAAAAAAAATTTTTTTCCCAGAGTAAAAGTGATTGGACAAAGTTGGGCTTGTTTTGGAAAGAGTGTTTGGATGGGAGGGGACTGTTAAGATCATTTAATCATTGTGTTACAACTTAGATGCTGTCAAGTTTTGAAAAGAGTGTGTGACATGGGACACTTGAGCCTTTGCTGTGATTGTTGGGAGTCTGTGGACCCTCGGGTCAAGTCTGGAGTATTTAGGTCTGTCTGATTTGATTGAGGACAGTATCAGTTAAACTCGTTAGTGATGGCATGGACCCCAAACAAAACACAACACCAAAACAATACTCACTCCCCGAAATTTTTCTAGTTTTTTTGTTTTTTTTAATTTATTTATTTTTGACTGCATTGGGTCATTGTTGCTATGCTCGGGCTTCCTCTAGTTGCTGCTAGTGGGGGCTACTCTTCATTGAGGTGTTTGGGCTTTTCATTGTGGTGGCTTCTCCTGTTGCATAGCACGGGCTCTAGGCGCACAGGCTTCAGTAGTTGTGACACAAGGGCTTCAGTAGTTGTTGCTTGCAAGCTCTAGAGTGCAGGCTCAGTAGTTGTAGTGCACAGGCTTAGTTGCTCTGCGGCATGTGGGATCTTCCTGGGCCAGGGATCGAACCCGTGTCCCCTGCATTGGCAGGCAGATTCTTAACCACTTAGCCACCAGGGAAGTACCGGCATTTTACTTTTCAACTTCTTGTGTTGAAGGTGATAGCTTCTATGAGAAACCATGAGAGATGAAGGACTGCATCCTTTTTTCCCTTAAATGGGTGGAAAATGTACTCATTGGTAAGATCTCTTAGAGGACAGAGAAACCACCTTCAGTATTTTCTTTGGTTTTAATTTTCTGCTTTTTATCCACCCCACCCCAACACTCATAGAGAATAAAAGAAGAACCTAGTGACTCTTTTGAGCAAGTTTTATAAAAGAAAGAACATTAACCAAGATCTTGCCTACTATGACTAGATGCAGCTAAATGTGACTGAGGACGGTCTGCTGGCCTGTCTTACGCTATTTGAAGGTGCTGCTCTGTGGAGTTGTTGCCTTTAGGTATATTGTGAGAACAGTTGCTGCTTCCTTGCAAGCCTGGAGGAGCACAACTCAACAAAATGTTTCTCTTTCCCTGGGGGTTTTGTGGTGGCCTATATCTATGCCCTTGCATGTTTCTGATTTTTTAAAAATCATAGCAGTGGGTACAAGAGGTTGTTACTTGGATGTGTAGGGTTGCTGAGACCCAGGCATATGAGGGAAGTGACAGCAACTCGGGAACAATGGAAGCCTATGTATCAAGGATGGAATACAACTCAAATTGCTTTTAGAATGAAATATGAAATAAATTAATCAATACCAATTACAAAATGGAGGGTATAATAGTGTCAGAGTGAAATAATGTGATAATTATAGGCTAGGAAGAACTATGGAAATAGAAATTAACATCAATAAAGGCTGAACGAATGCTCTGCAACATTTCAACTTGTCAATATGAGAGTAAGTCACAACTGTATTGAGTTTTAATTTTCATTATTACAGAGAGGCTTTGTACTTATTAATAGATCTTTACCAACAACCTAACCTCTGCTTCTCTGTTATAGATGTCTCTGATAACAGGAATGGTTCTGACTCTCAGCTTCTTAACTATATGTCCTTGAGGAGTTCCTTTACCTAAACCTAGGTATTCCTAGCTTTAAAATGAAGACAGTAATCTGTAGAATCATTATGGAGATTGATTAATATTGATATTCATAGAGCTCTTCATTTTGTGATTTCACATAGATGCTTCAGAAGGGGCCCCATCATTTGGCAGTTTATGTTAGTTTAAAGAGTTATATATTTTTTCTTCTTAAATCATATTTTAAAATAGGAAAAAAAAGAAATTTTAGGATCATCAAATAAAAGTAGTTGCTTGGTTTATTTAAAATATAGAGTACAATATAGAGTATTTTAAATTTTGTAAATGCAATATAAAGTAATTTAAGGATACTTGATGCTATATATTTAATCTTGCAATTTAGTAATTTAAAGAGGAAGTGTGAAAATTATGCTGGGTCTGCCTAGATGCAGATCTGAATTCCAGATTTTAAATTTGGTCTTTTATTTAGGTTCTGAAAAAGAAATATTCATTATTTTTTCTGAAAGAGCATCAGCACCCACTCAGACATGAAGACCTCTCTGCATTCTTACAACGGATGCCCTGCTTTTGTAATAGAGAATTAAAAAACAAAATATATATCATTCCAAATGCCTAAAATAAAAACAGAGACGAAATCAAAACGAAACCGTTAGAAACAGTACTTCACAATATTTCTTCCAGAATAGAAAAATAGTCTTTGGCAGATCTATTCTCTGATTTTATCTCAGTGAAAATTCCTTCAGCTTTCTTTTTAAGGGCTGGGATTGGGATGAGGGTGAAATGTGTAACAGCAGGTGGCCCTGAATTCTGACAAACCCCAACCATTCTGTCATGTTTTAATGATTCTGTTGCAGGTGTGAAAAGTTTTTCCCTCTCTCCTTTTTATAACTTTAGCATAAGTTGGGTTATTTTTGTTGCAACAGCATGATAGATTTCTCTGCTTTTCATTTAAAACTAGACTCACTTCCTCCCCCACCCCGATATTCCTAGTTAAAAAACATTTGAATATTACCATGTAGATTTTTCTCTTGAAGGGTTTATGTGCTTTCTGGCAAGTCTTTATAGATTGTGTTGGTTGTTGCCTTGGTGGTAACCGCCTACCATCCTGCTTGGATATTTCTTTTTCCCATTTCACATGATGGGATTTCCATTGGCCATGCCCATGTTATAGAGTCCCCATGGAAGATTGCACCCAAGTTGAGGCCCTTCCTTAAAGAATTTAGAACTGTGGCTCAGATTCCATTTCAAATCTACTTGATCTCATATATGAGGGATTTGCTGGAGATTTACTGGTAGCTGTTTCCTTTCACGTAGCAAGGAATACGAAGGAAACCAGTGTAGAGTGATTCAGATGTCAGAAAGAGATGAAAGATGGCTTGAGTTTTCTTTAATGTTGTAGCTTTGGCCAAAGTGTTGCCTGTTTTCCTATTGTTGGGTTTCTTATATTTAAGGAAACCTCTTGCATGTTTCTTGTAACCTAGAAGCTTATACTACAAACTGATATCTGAGATTCTAGCAGTATATTTTAATTTCTGTAAGGTTTTCTGTCTTGGCATGCCGTTCTTTGATAAATAGCATGTCCTCCAAAAATCTCAGATTGATTTACTTTGGCATATTCTAAACAAAGACAAGGTCACAGAACAACTTGAATTTCCATTTTAATGGTTTACTTCATTATACTAAGAGGACAATTGGAAACAGAGGGAAACCATTAACAATATTGGGATGTCCCACAGGACAACTTTTTCAGAATGGTTTAGTTTTACAGAAATCTGCATAATCTGTGAAAAGATTACACTTGTGTGGTCCAGGGGATGAGGCACAAGCCTTTCAAATCCCTCACTTGTCATTTCTTGGCCAGATGACCGTGAGTAGGCTGTGTGACATTCCTGGACTTAGGTTTCCTCTTCTGCAAGTAAGAGAATGTTGATACAAACCGTAGGATTGTGATGATTTACTGCCATTGGAAAGCTCCTAATGGAATTCCACTACACAGCAGATGGCAGTAAACGGTAGTTCCCCTACCCCACCACTTTTCTTTTTTTGCCCATGAAGTCTGGGGAATATATGGTCTCCTCTACTGTCTTTTTGCATACCTACTATGTGTTAAGATTCTTACAGTGTAATTATCTTAGGGATAGCTCAGTATTTCCTGTATCTCCCATGGGACTCTAGATATACGATAATAATTGAATGTTATATAGAGAACAAAGGAAAAGTGGTTCGAAGGCCAAAAACATTTTGGGAGAATGTTGGGGCAAAATCTGATTTCTTTACCTCAGAACTTCTCGGAGTCTTTAACGTGCTCCCGCCATGGTAAATATCCAGAAAGAGAATTTAGTATTTGAAATTTCCTACCATATTTGATCTGTGAAAGCCTTTCTTCAAGGTATATCTTGTGGGACCAGAATGCTAAAGAAGGGATTTTTTTTTAAGGTAGAAAATCTTACATAGTGAATAAAGTGTTATATAAAACTCAGGGTTGATGAGCTACATTTGGCTTCATAGATCTGTGCTGGTTTATGCTAGTGATGGTTTTCTCTTGCCAACCCTTTTGGGAAGTTTACAATTCTTAAATGAAAAGATGGACTTCATCACAAGTGGTGTACATTGAATAATCAAGTGGGAATCAGAAACCAATTGTGTCTTTGGCACTAATCAGCCTTTTGTCCTTCCTCAATTCTGTTAAATTCTTCCTTAGCAGAAATTTCTGCTTTTGATGTTCTATAAATAGGTAATTGGAGCACTTCATGTTAAATTTAAGTCTACAAGGCTACAAGATAGTGTGAAACCAAATCTAACCTGCATTTCCAAAGCTCGGCCTGTTTGCCTTGAATCGCGCTACTAGGCTTGACTAGTGCTTCAGCAACTAAACATGCTTGGGGCTTTCATTGTGTATCTCCTCTCGGATTCTCTGCTCCGACCCCGTCCAACTTATACCAAAACGTGACTGTGACCAAGCAAAGGAAATGACACTATTTTTGTTGGAATCCTTTCTAGGAAAAAAAATATCTTGGTAGAGAGAAAACTCTTGATCTGAACCTGTGAGAGATGAGAGTGTCACTGGTTTGGCATAATTATATCTCACCTGACATTGTTGAATGCACAGTTATAGTAATACCTTAGGAAGTGATTCAAAAGGCACTCATCTCAAGGTACAAAACATCAGTGCTAAAGTTGGTACTTTCCATAAACACCTTCCTCCATGGTATGTTGCAAGATGGAATTTGTGTGTTTCCCAGCCCTGGTAAGCCTGTTCTGTTTTGAGCTACTGCTATGTGAAGGGACTGCATTTAGAAGCATAGTTTATACTTCAGGTTTTGTTTTGTTGTTTTTTTAATTTGCAACGACAGTGTTAGGGAGAAATTGATTATAAGTAATTCCTCTGAGTTACCATTATCTGTGTTGATACATTCAGTTTTGTCTTAGCCAATTGCGTGAGTATATTTGTCGGTCATTTTTATTTTTTTCTGCATTAAGTAACTCACTGCTGTCAAAGTCTAGGTCAAGCTTCCTAGCTTTTGTTTTGTTTTATTTTGGTCTTGGCTTATTGTATCACTCCCGACTCCTTTTTCCCGCCCCTCCTTTTATTTAATAACGAGTATTTAGTTTTCTGTGTAGCATTTCTAGTTCCTAGGATGCATGTAATTTGTGATTTTGTACATAAGTTCACAGAGGTCTTTGCGAGCTGCTCTCCTCGCTCTGATTTTTCATCATTTTCATTTCATTTGCCTCTCACTATTTTCCTTTTTAATTTCTGTTTCCTGTTTCTGGTCTTCTCCTTTCAATTTCTTGCTTCTTCCTTGTTTCACCTTCCTCGGTTTCTTTCCATGACCTCCCCCCAACCACCCAGTTTGAGGAATCAAAGAAAGCAAGAGGAGTTCTTATTTCCAAGGAACCGATTTTATGGCTTGACATCAAAGGCCACAGCAGGACTCCCAGTGATGCAAGATTATTACAGCTCTTTTCCTTAAGCCAGCTTCCTGCATATGTGATATCGCTTAGCATTCCTGTTAGCATCTACCTATACTCATCTTTGTTAGATGGCAGCCTCCTGGGGGAATCTGACTCTCCAAGTCTTTGCTGGTCCCTGGGACAGCAGCCCCACCATGAGCTCTCTGGTTGACTTGACTTGCATTTTCCCCACCTGACTCCATCTCCACCTTGACTGGCTAGGGGACTGTCTGTTTCCATATGATGGCTGCCAGATGTTTGTTTATACATTACAAGCCACAAAGTTTGTGGAATTATCATTTTAACACCTCATATGAGGCTATTTTGATTGCCTTTAGGAAATGCAGGTTAAGTTTTACTTGAGAGCATTTCCACATTCTTTGCTTAATATATCTGACTAGTCCACAAATATTTTCCCTTGGGCTTTGTCTGTGTCACTGTTTCTCTTGAGCTTCTCTGTCCAATACAGTCATTACTCGCCATATGGGACTATTTAAATTTAAACCTAAATTGGTGACTATTGAATAAAATTAAATTTTTATGTTTAGTCACACTAGCCCTATTTGAAATACTCAAGAGATACATGTGTCTAGTGGCTACCAGTTTGGACAGGGCAAATATAGTACGTTTCTATTATCACGGAAAGTTCTGTTGCAGTGCTCTGCCAAAGACTGAGTCATGTTTTACCTGAATCAGGTAGTTAATGTTCATCAAATCCACTGGCTTCTATAACTTTGTTACGCCATTGTTAGTTGCCTTGAGTCCTATTAATACTTTGACTTACAATTCAGTGACAGCTTTGTTGGTGATTCACTATTTTTTTCCTGCTTTAATGAGATATAATTGACATGTAACACTGTGTAAGTTTGTGTACAGTGTGGTGATTTCATACATATATATTGTGATATAATTACACTAGAGTTAGTGAACACCTCCATCACCTCACATGATCACTATTTTTTTTTTTTTTTTGGTGTGGTGAGAGCATTTAAAAGTTACTGTCTTAGCAACTTTCACGTATACAGTCAATATTGTTAACTATAATGGAAATGTATATCTTTGGCCAATATCCCCTCATGTTCCCCACTCCTAAGCTCCTGGCCACCCCATTATACTCTCTTTCTGTGAGATTAGCTTTTTTAGATTCCACATATAAGTGCTATCATACTGTATTTATCCTTTGTCTGACTCATTTCACTTAGCATAATTCCCTCAGGGTTCATCCATGTTGTCACAAATGGCAGAATTTCTTTCTTTCTCATAGCTGAATAATACTCCGTCGTTTATACATAACTCACCTTCTTTATTTATTCATCCAAAGAAAGACATTTAGGTTCTTTCAGTATCTTGGCTATTGTGAGTAATGCTGCATTTAATGTAGGAGTAGGAGTGCAGATAGCTCTTCGAGATCCTGATTTCATTTTCTTTGGGTAGATACCCAGAAGTGGGATTGCTGCATATTCTGGTAGCTATAGTTTTAATTTTTTGAGGAACGTCCATACTGTTTTCCACAGTGGCTGCACTAATTTACGTTCCCAACAACAGTGCACGAGGGTTCTATTTTCTCTACATCCTTGCCAACACTTGTTGTCTTGTTTTTGTTATAATCATTATAACAGCTATGAGGTGATATCTCCTTGTGTTTTTTTATTTGTTTTTAAGCTCTTTATTGGAATATAATTGCTTTACATTCTTGTACCACCTTTTGAGGCCCACCAAAGTGAATCAGGTGTATTTATACATATACCCCCATATCCTCTCCCTCCTGCGACTCCCTCCCACTCTCCCTGTCCTGGCCCTCTAAGGCATCACCCATCATCGAGTTGATCTCCCTTTGTTATACAGCAACTTCCCACTGGCTATCTATTTTACAGTTGGTAGTGTATATATGTCTATGCTACTCTCTCACTTCGTCCCAGCTTCCCCTTCGCCCCCAGCACCCCCCCAACCCCATGTCCTCCAGTCCATTCTCTGCATCTGCATCATTATTCTTGCCCTGTCACTGGGTTCATCAGTACCTTTTTTTTTTTTTTTTTTTTTTAGATTCCGTATACATGAGTTAGCATACAGTATTTGTTTTTCTCTTTCTGGCTTACTTCACTCTGTATGACAGACTCTAGGTCTATCCACCTCATTACATATAGCTCCATTTCATTCCTTTTTATAGCTGAGTAATATTCCATTGTATATATATGCCACATCTTCTTTACCCATTCATCTGTTGATGGGCATTTAGGTTGCTTCCATGTCCTGGCTATTGTAAATAGTGCTGCAATGAACATTACGGTACATGTTTCTTTTTGGATTATGATTTTCTCTGGGTATATGCCAAGTAGTGGGATTACTGGATCATATGGTAGTTCTATTTGTAGTTTTTTAAGGAACCTCCGAACTGTTTTCCATAGTGGCTGTACCAACTTACATTCCCACCAACTGTGCAGAAGAGTTCCCTTTTCTACACACCCTCTCCAACATTTGTTTCTAGATTTTTTGAAGAGGGCCATTCTGACCAGTGTGATGTGATACCTCATTGTGGCTTTGACTTGCATTTCGCTAAAGATTAGTGATGTTGAGCATCTTTTCATGTGTTTTTTGGCCATCTGTATGTCTTCTCTGGAGAAATGTCTACTTAAGTCTTCTGCCCATTTGTGGATTGGGTTATTTGCTTTTTTTGGTATTAAGCTGCATGAGCTGCTTGTATATTTTGGAGATTAATCCTTTGTCCGTTGCTTCATTGGCAAGTATTTTCTCCCATTCTGAGGGTTATCTTCTTGTCTTGTTTATGGTTTCTTTTGCTGTGCAAAAGCTTTTAAGTTTCATGAGGTCCCATTTGTTTATTCTTGATTTTATGTCCATTATTCTCGGAAGTGGGTCAGAAAGGATCTTGCTTTGATGTATGTCATAGAGTGTTCTGCCTGTGTTTTCCTCTAGGAGTTTTATAGTGTCTGGCCTTACATGTAGGTCTTTAATCCATTTGGAGTTTATTTTTGTGTATGGTGTTAGGAATTGTCCTAATTTCATTCTTTGACATGTAGCTGTCCAGTTTTCCCAGCACCACTTATTGAAGAGGCTGTCTTCTTTCCATTGTATACTCATGCCTCCTTTGTCAAAGATAAGGTGCCCATATGTGCTTGGGTTTACCTCTGAGTTCTCTATTCTGTTCCATTGATTTTCCTTTCTGTTTTTGTGCTATTACCATACTGTCTTGATCACTGTGGCTTTGTAGTATAGTTTGAAGTCAGGAAGCCTAATTCTACCAACTCTGTCTTTCCTTCTCAAGATTACTTTGGCTGCGAGAGAGTAGCACAGACATATATATATTACCAACTGTAAAGTAGATAGCCAGTGGGAAGTTGTTGTATAACAAAGGGATTTCAACTCGAGGATGGAAGATGCCTTAGAGGACTGGGACGGGGAGGTTGGGGGGGACTCGAGGGAGGGTGGGGGGGGACTCGAGGGAGGGAGGGAATACAGGGATATGTGTATAAAAACAGATGATTGAACTTGGTGTACCCCCCAAAAAATAATAAATAAATAAAATTTAAAAAAAAAGATTACTTTGGCTATTCGTGGTTTTTTATGTTTCCATGCAAATCGTAAGACTTCTTGTTCTAGTACTGTGAAAAATGCTGTTGGTAATTTGATAGGGATTGCCTTGAATTTGTAAATTGCTTTGGGTAGTACAGTCATTTTCACAATGTTGATTCTTCCAATCCAAGAAATGGTATGACTCTCCATCTGATTGTATCATCTTTGATTTCTTTCATCAGTGTCTTACAGTTTTCTGCATACAGATCTTTTGCCTCCTTAGGCAGGTTTATTCCTAGGTATTTTATTCTTTTTGTGGCAATGGTAAATGGGAGAATTTCCTTATTTCCTCTTTCTGCTTTTTCGTTGTTAGTGTATAGGAATGCAAGAGATTTCTGTGCATTAATTGTGTATCCTGCTACTTTACTAAATTCATCTATTAGTGCTAGCACTTTTCTGGTAGAGTCTTTAGGGTTTTCTATATATAATATCATGTCATCTGCAAAGAGTGACAATTTGACTTCTTCTTTTCCAATCTGGATTCCTTTTATTTCTTTTTCTTCTCTGATGACTGTGGCTAAAACTTCCAAAACTATGTTGAATAATAATGGTGAGAGTGGACACCCTTGTCTTGTTCCTGTTCTTAGAGGGAATTCTTTCAGTTTTTCCCCATTGAGAACGATGTTGGCTTTTGGTTTCTCATATATGGCTTTTATTATGTTGAGGTAATTTCCTTCTCTGCCCATTTTCTGGAGAGCTTTTATCATAAATGGATGTTGAACTTTGTCAAAAGCTTTTTCTTCATCTATTGAGATGATCATATGGTTTTTATCCTTCAATTTGTTGGCATGATGTATCACATTGATTGATTTGAGTATATTGAAGAATCCTTGCATCCCAGGGATAAACCCCACTTGATCATGGTGTATGATTTTTTTAATATGCTGTTGGATTCTGTTTGCTAGTATTTTGTTAAGGATTTTTGCATCTATATTCATCAGTGATATTGGCCTGTACTTTTCTTTTTTTGTGACATCTTTGCCTGGTTTTGGTATCAGGGTGTTGGTGGCCTTGTAGAATGAGTTTGGGAATGTTCCTCCTTCTGCTATATTTGGAAGAGTTTGAGAAGGATAGGTGTTAGCTCTTCTCTAACTGTTTGATAGAATTTGCCTGTGAAGCCATCTTGCCCTGGACTTTGGTTTGTTGGGAGATTTTTAATCACAGCCTCAATTTCCATACTTGTGATTGGTCTGTTCATAGTTTCTATTTCTTCCTGGTTCAATCTTGGAAGATTGTACTTTTCTAAGAGTTTATGCATTTCTTCCAGGTTATCCAATTTATTGGCATCTAGTTGCTTGTAGTAGTCTCTTATGATCTTTGGTATTTCTGTGGTGTCCGTTGTTACTTCTCCTTTTTCATTTCTAATTCTGTTGATTTGCATCTTCTCCCTTTTTTTCCGTATGAGTCTGGCTAATGGTTTATCAATTTTGTTAATCTTCTCAAAGAACCAGCTTTTAGTTTCATTCATCTTTGCTATTGTTTCCTTCCTTTTTTTTTTTTTCCATTTATTTCTGATCTGATCTTTATGATTTGTTTCCTTCTGCTCACTTTGGGGTTTCTTTGTTCTTCTTTCTCTAATTGTTTTAGGTGTAAGGTTAGGTTGTTTATTCGATATTTTTCTTGTTTCTTGAGGTAGGACTGTATTGCTATAAACTTCCCTCTGAGAACTGCTTTTGCCTCGTCCCATAGTTTTTGGGTTGTTGTGTTTTCATTAGCATTTGTTCTAGACATTTTTTGATTTTTCTCTTTCATTTCTTTAGTGATTTCTTGATTCTTTAATAGTGTATTGTTTAGTCTCCAAGTGTTTGTATTTTTTACAGTCTTTTTCCTGTAATTGACATCTAGTCTCATGGCGTTGTTGTCAGAGAAAATGCTTAATATGACTTCAATTTTCTTGAATTTGCTGAGGTTCAATTTGTGACCCAAGATGTGATCTATCCTGGAAAATGTTCCATGTGCACTTGAGAAGAAAGTGTATTCTGTCGTTTTTGGATGGAATGTCCTATAAATATCAATTAAGTCGAGATGGTCTGCTGTGTCATTTAAAAACTTGTGTTTCCTTATTTATTTTCTGTTTGGATGATCTGTCCATTGATGTAAGTGGGGTGTTCAAGTCCCCTACTATTATTGTGTTACTGTCGATGTCCCCTTTCATAGTTGTTAGCATTTGCCTTATGTATTGAGGTGCTCCTATGTTGGGGGCATAGATATTTACCATTGTGATATATTCTTCTTGGATGGATCCCTTGATCATTATGTAGTGTCCTTCCTTGTCTCTTGTAATAGTCTTTAAAGTCTATTTTGTCTGATATGAGTATTGCTACTCCAGCTTTCTTTTGACTTCCATTTGCATGGAATATCTTTTTGCATGCCTTTACTTTCAGTCTATATGTGTCCCTTGGTCTGAAGTGGGTTTCTTGTAGGCAGCATATAGAAGGATCTTGTTTTTGTATCCATTCAGCCAGTCTGTGTCTTTTGGTTGGAGCACTTAATCCATTTACATTTAAGGGGATTATTGACATATGTGTTCCAATTACCATTTTCTTAATTGTTCTGGGTTTGTTTTTGTAGGTCTTTTCCTTCTCTTGCGTTTCCTGCTTAGAAAATTCCTTTAGCAATTGTTGTAATGCTGGTTTGTTGGTGCTAAATTCTCTTAACTTTTGCTTGTCTGTAAAGCTTTTGATTTCTCCATTGAATTTGAATGAAATTCTTGCTGGATAGAGTATTCTTGGCTGTAGGTTTCTCTCTTTCAGGACTTTCAGGATATCCTGCCATTCCCTTCTGGCCTGCAGAGTTTCTGCAGAAAGATCAGCTGTTATCCTTATGGGTTTTCCCTTAGATGTTATTTGTTGCTTTTCTCTTGCTGCTTTTAATATTTTTTCTTTGTGTTTAAGTTTTGTTAGTTTGATTAATATGTGCCTTGGTGTATTTCTCCTTGGGTTTATTCTGTGTCGCACTCTCTGCACTTCTTGAACTTGGTGAATTACTTCCTTTCCCATGTTGGGGAAATTTTCCACTATAACCTCTTCAAATATTTTCTCAGACTCTTTCTTTTCTTTTTCTTCTTCTGGGATGCCTATGATTCGAATGTTGGTGTGCTTAATGTTGTCACCAAGGTCTCTGAGACTGTCTTCCATTCTTTTTATTCTTTTTTCTCTTTCCTGCTCTGTGGCAGTTATTTCCCCCATTCTATCTTCCAGCTCACTTATTGATTCTTCTGCCTCAGTTATTCTGCTGTTTATACTATTCTAGAGTATTTTTAAAATCAGTTATTTTGTTGTCCATTACTGTTTGTTTGCTCTTTAGTTCTTCTGAGTCCTTATTAACTGTTTCTTATATTTCCTCTATTTTGTTATCAAGATTTTGGGTCATCTCTACTATCATTACTCTGAATTCTTTTCAGGCAACTTTCCTATTTCCTCGTCATTTATTTGGTTTTGTGTTTTTTTTTTTTTTTCCTGCTCCTTTGCCTGCATGGTGTTTCTTTTTTTCTCATTTTGTCTAATTTGTAGGATTTGCTGTCTCCTTTCCCTATGCTTCCTAGTAGTAATTCCTCTTGTTTCTGCCCTGTGCCTCTGTTGTGGGATTTCTCCAGTGTCTTGAGTCAGGATCCTGATGGGGTGGTCTGGTGTCTGCTTTCTGGTGTGTGGCTCTGTGTCTTTTCTCTCTGATGAGCAGGGCCATGTCAGGTGGTGTGTTTTAGGGTATCTGTGAGGTTAATATGGCTTTAGGTAGTGTGTGTGCTGATCGGTGGGTTTGTGTTCCTGTCTTGTTTGTAGTTTGGTGTGAGTTGTCCAGCACTGGCAGTTGCAGACAGTCGGACAAATCTGAGTCTTAGACTCTGATACAGGGCCCTGTGAGAGTTCTCTGCAGTTAATCTTCTGTGTGTCTGAGGACCCCCTAGTAGTCTAGCATCCTGGATTCAGTGCTCCCTCCCCAGAGCCTCCTACTTGACTTCTGATGGAGTAGTCCAGACTTTAGAGGTTGCTTGTCCCGGCAATAAAGGGGTTTAATAAAGAAGACTGTCCAAGCCCCAGACTAATGGCAGAGTGTTGAGTCAAACAAATACTAAGTCTAGGAAACACATACACGTATTAGACACACAAATACTGAATCCAATAGAACATAAGGCACTAGAAAGACCTGACAGAAAAACCCCAGTATGCCATCAAACAATCAAAGAGCAATCCAACAGAAGTTCAAAACGGAAAAAAACAAAAACAAAACCACATACACACACAAAGACAAATCCAGGTAGATTTTGAAAGCTAGGATCAAATATAATGAAGAGCAAGAGTACCATTGGACAGACTGAAGATTCTCAGAACGAAATCAGGCAGTTGTACTTAGAACTAAGATAAATACAAAACCTAATAATAAAATCCAAAACAGTTGTATCATCTGGAGAATAAAGCAAGGAAACAGAGCAGGCCAATAACCGTGCTTATAAGTATATTAAGATAAAATGAACTGAAAAAGGATAGAAGACAGGGCAACAGAAGAGCATAGTGTGATTGGAAATATGAGAAGAAAAAAGAAAAAAATAGAAATGTATAAAAGATAGAGAAGGAAAGAGGGTAGAAGAGATAGAGTTAGCACTACAAAAAATTAGATAGAAATAGAAATATGTAAAAAGTCTAAAAATAGAAGAAAAAAATAGAATAGAAGAATAAAAAAGTATGTTATATGTGTAGATACCTTAGGACTAAGATCATAATTAATTAAAAAAAATCACACACACGCAAACACATATCCAGGGAAATTTGGAAAGCTAGGATCAAATATAATAAAGAGCGAGAGTACAATCAGGCAGACTGAAGATTCCTAAAACAAAATCAGATGATTATAATCAGAACTAAGATAAAGACCAAACTTAATAATAAAAACCAAAGCCGTGTGTCATCTGGAGGATAAAGCAAGGAAACAGAGCCGAGCGATAATATTGGTTATGAGTATATTAAGATACAAGAAACTAAAAAAGATAGAGGACAGGGCAAGAGAAGAGTGTAGTGTGACTGGAAATATGAAAAGAAAAAGAAAGAAATAGAAATGTATAAAAGATAGAGATGAAAAGAAAGTAGGAGAGATACAGTCAGCATTACATAAAACTTAGCTAGAAATAGAAATATATAAAAGGCTAAAAATAAAAATAGAATAAAGAATGTTATAAAATGTGTAGAGCCTTTAGGACTAAGATCATAATTAATAAAACAAAACTAGAACTGACCCCAGAATGGACCAGATCAATAGAATTAATAATAATATTTCTGTTTCCTTGGCATCTCAGCTGTAGGTGTTCTTCTACCCATCTTGGGTTTTTTGTATTACTCTGCAACCAGCAGAGCTTCCTTTATTGTTCATCTGTTAGTGCTGGTGTGTGGGAGAGAGAGGGTACAATAGTGGCTCCTTCCCCTGGGAGTGAGTGAGCAGTGGCACCCTGAGTGGGTCACAGCAGCTTAAGCGACTCAGGCTTAGTGAGCGACTACTACCGCTGCTCCTCCCCCCTGCTTCGACTCCGCCATGGTGCTGTGCCTGGGTCACAATGGCTCAATCGGCCATGATGGTGCCTGTTTCAGAGGGATGCTGGTGGCTCAGGTGTAAACAGAATGTCTCCAGAGCTAGGCCACTCTGAAGACTTTTGGCTCTCTGCTGCAGGCACTCTAGGCCAGCCCTGCCTGGGGGCCTTTGTTATCCCTGAGTGCATTAGTCAGGCCCAGAGGGGTCCTTCCTTTGCCCATCTAGGTCCCCAGAGAGAAGCTACACCCGCGGCTCCTCCCCTCCGCTTGTTAGTCAGCAGTATTGAGCTGCCACCATGGCCGTTCAGCTTTCCGCGGTAGGCACTCTCCGCTGTGGATTTCTTCCCTCCTGTCCTCTCAGTCCATCTCCCCACTGCCAACAATGTTTCTCACCCAGAACCAGTTCTCCAGTTCCCACATTCCAGCTTCCAGACCCCCTGTTCAGCTGTGAACTGATGTCTCAGTCCAGGCATGCTGAGCCGTGGTGCAGACCCTCTGTGTGTTTCTCACTCTTTCCTGTCTGCCACAGCTCAGCTGCTTCACCCTCTTTGAACAGTCCCAAATGCCTCCCTTCTGACCAAGGAAATTCCCCATTGGAGAAGGCGTTTCCCTGTCAGATAAGGGACATTTCCCCAAATTCAGCAATCTCCCCGCTGTTTCAGATTCCCCCGCCCCAGGGTGTGGGACCCATCCCTTTCCTTCCTCCTCCTTCTCTTTCTCCTTTTTCTTCCCCCTCTGTCCTATCCAGTTATGTCGGGATCTTTGCAGTCCTTTCTGGTGTCCGAGGTTATTTGCTGGTGTTCCACTGGTTCTCTGTGGGAATTATTGCGTCATTTGGTGTATTCCTGATGCATCTGTGGAGAGGGATGCATTCCAAGTCCTTCTACTTCACCTCCATCTTTCTTCTTTCATTGTGGTTTTGATTTACATTTCCCTGATAATTTTTGGTTTGTTGAGCACCTTTTCACATATTTGTTGGCAGTTTGTATGTTGTCTTTGGAAAAATATCTGTTCAAGTTCTCTGCCCATTTTTTAATGAGTGTTCTTTTGTTTTTGTTTTTTTCTTTTTGCTACTGATTTGGATGAGTTCCTTTTATCGTTTGGCTATTAATCTCTTATCTATGATTTTAGTATTTTCTCCCATTCCATAGGTTGCTTTTCATTTTGTTGCTTATTTCTTTTGCTGTGCACAGTTTTTTGGTTTGATGTGGTCCCACTTGTTGACTTTTGCTTATGCTTTTAGTGTCTTATCCAAAAAAATTATTGCCAAAAGCAGCAAGGAGCTTCTTCCCTATGTTTTCTTCTAGGAGTTACACAGTATCAAGTTTTACGATTCAGTGTTTATTTTGAGTTAATTTTTGTAAGTGGTATAAGATAGGAGTCTAATTTTATTTTTCTGCATTTGGCTATTCATTTTTCCCAGCAGCATTTTTTAAAGAGACTACCCTTTCCCCATTGAGTATTCTTGGCTCTCTTTTCAAATTTTTTTTTTTGGGGGGGGGTACATCAGGTTCAATCATCATTTTTTATACACATATCCCCATATTCCCTCCCTTCCTTGACTCCCCCTCCTCGAGTCCCCGCCACCCTCCCTGCCCCAGTCCTCTAAGGCATCTTCCATCCTCGAGTTGGACTCCCTTTGTTATACAACAACTTCCCACTGACTATTTTACAGTTGGTAGTATATATATGTCTGTGCTACTCTCTCGCTTCGTCTCAGCTTCCCCTTCACCCCCCGCCCCCTCCCATGCCTCGAGTTCTCCAGTCCATTCTCTGTATCTGCATCCTTATTCTTGTCACTGAGTTCATCAGTACCATTTTTAGATTCCGTATATGTGAGTTAGCATACAATATTTGTCCTTCTCTTTCTGACTTACTTCACTATGTATGACAGATTGTAGTTCTATCCACCTCATGACATATAGCTCCATCTCATCCCTTTTTATAGCTGAGTAATATTCCATTGTATATATATGCCACATCTTCTGTATCCATTCATTTGTTGATGGGCATTTCGGTTGCTTCCATGTCCTGGCTATTGTAAAGAGTGCTGCAATAAACATTATGGTACAAGTTTCTTTTGGGATTATGGTTTTCTTTGGGTATGTGCCCAGGAGTGGGATTACTGGATCATATGGTAGTTCTATTTTTAGTTTTTTAAGGACCCTCCAAACTGTTTTCCATAGTGGCTGTACCAACTTACATTATACTACAAGGCCATAGTGATCAAGACAGTATGGTACTGGCACAAAAATAGAAAGGACGATCAATGGAATAGAGTAGAGAACTCACAAGTAAGCCCAAACACATATGGGCACCTTATCTTTGACAAAGGAGGCATGAGTATACAATGGAAAAAAGACAGCCTCTTCAATAAGTGGTGCTGGGAAAATTGGACAGCAACATGTAAAAGAATGAAATTAGAACACTTCCTAACACCATACACAAAAATAAACTCCAAATGGATTAAAGACCTACGTGTAAGGCCAGACACTATAAAACTCCTAGAGGAAAACATAGGCAGAACACTCTATGACATACACCAAAGCAACATCCTTTTTGACCCAGCAACATCCTTTTTGACCCACCTCCTAGAATCATGGAAATAAAATCAAGAATAAACGAATGGGACCTCATGAAACTTAAAAGCTTTTGCACAGCAAAAGAAACCATAAACAAGACTAAAAGGCAACCCTCAGAATGGGAAAAAATAATTGCCTATGAAACAACGGACAAAGGATTAACCTCCAAAATATACAAGCAGCTCATGAAGCTTAACACCAAAAAAGCAAATAACCCAATCCACAAATGGGCAGAAGACCTCAATAGACATTTCTCCAAAGAAGACATACAGATGGCCAACAAACACATGAAAAGATGCTCTTTTCAAATATTAATTGACCATATACGCAGGAGTAAATCTGGACTCTCTATTCTTTATGTGTTTTTATGCCAGTACCATACTGTGTTGACTACTGTAGCTTTGTAATATATTTTGATATTAGGAAGTATGATTTGTTCTTCTTTCTAAAGTTCACTTTGGCTCTTTAGGGTCTTTTCTTATTCAATATGAATTTTAGGATTGCTTTTTCTATCTCAGTGAAAAATGCCATTGAACTTTTGATAGGGATTGCATTGAGTCTATAGATGGCTTTGGGTAGTATGGACATTTTAACCATATTAATTTTTCTAATCCATGAACATGGGATATGTCTCCATTTGTTTGTGTTTTCTTCAATTTCTTTCATCAGAGTCTTACAGGTTTCAGAGATGTTTCACCTCCTTGGTTAAATTTATTTCTAAGAGTTTTATTGGTTTTGATGCTATTGTGAGTAAGATAGTTTTCTTTATTTCTCTTTCTGGTATTTTGTTCTTAGGGTATGGAAATGGAACTGATTTTTGTATGTTGATTTTATAGCTTACAAATTTATTGAATTTGTTGATTAGTTTCAAAAGTTTTTTGGTTGATTTTCTATATATAAGAACATGTCATCTGCAATTAGTGAAAGTCTTACTTCTTTCTTTTTGATTTGGATGCTTTTTATTTCTTTGTGTTGCCTACTTGCTTTAGGGTAGAACTACCAGTACCATATTGATTAACAGTGGTGAAAATGGGCACCCTCGTCTTGTTCCTGATCTTAGAGGAAGAACTTTCAATCTTTCACTGTTGAGTATGATGTAAGCTGTGAGTTTGTCATATATGGTCTTTATTATGTTGAGGTATGGTTTTTCTATACCCAATATGTTGAAGGTTTTTATCATGAAAGAATATTGTATTTTGAAATGCTTTTTTCTGCATCTATTGAGATAATCATATGATTTTATCTTTCATTCTATTAATGTGATGTATCACAACTATTGATTTGTCTGTGTTGAAACATCCTTGTGTCCCAGGGATAAATCCCACATTGTTATGGTGCATGATCACTTTAATGTGTTGTTCAATTTGGTTTGCTATTATTTGTTGAGAATTTTTGTACTTGTATTCATCAGAGATATTGGTCTGTAGTTTTCTTTTCTTGTGGTATCCTTATCTGGTTTTGGTATCAGGATAATGCTGGCCTTGTAAATGATTTTGGAAGTGTTCTCTCCTTTTCAATTTTTTTGGAAGCATTTGAGAAGGATTGATGTTTATTCTTCTTTAAATATTTGGTAGAATTCGCCAGTGAAGCCATCTGGTCCTGGGATTTCTGTGTTGGGAGGTTTTTGATTACAAATTCAATTACCTTACCCATTATTGGTCTGTTAAAATTTTTCCTTTTTTGTAGTTCAGTCTTGGCAGGTTGTATGTTTCTAGGAATTTATTCATTTGTTTTAGGTTTTCCAACTTGCAGGCATACAATTGTTCATGGTAGTTTCATGATCTGGTGTATTTCTATCTTATTTGTTGTGATATCTCTTTCATTTCTGATTTTATTTATGTCTGTCTCCTTGCTCTTTTTCTTTTTTTCTTAGTATAAGCTAAAGATTTGTCAATTTTGTTTATCTTTAAAAAAAACAGCTCTTAATTTTGTTGATTTTGTTTCTACTGTTTTTTTGGTCTCAATTTATTTCTGCTCTGATTTTTGTAATTTCCTTCCTTTTCCTAACTTCAGGCTTAGTTTGTTTTTCTTTTTCTAAGTCTTTAGGTATAATGTTAGGTTATTTGTTTGAGCTCTTTTTATTTTCTTATATTTATTTATTGCTATAAACATCACTCTAAGAACTGCTTTTGTAGCACCCCATAGGTTTTGATATGTGTTGTGATTCCATTTTCATTTGTTTTGAGATTTTTTTTTAAATTCTCCTTTTGATTTCTTCTTTGACCAATTGGTTATTCAGAATGGTGTTTAGTTCCCATATGCTTTCAGATTTCTCAGCTTTCGTCCTCCTGTTGGTTGGTAATGTCATACCATTTTAAAATTACTTGATGTGCTTTCTCTCTTCTTAAGTTTGCTGACTTGTACTAATGCCTTCTTATTGTTTGCTGGCTCTTTTGTAATTCTCTTCTTCCTCTCTTCATCTCTTGCTGTCCTTTTTTGTGAATTGATGATTTTCTGTAGTGGTATGTTTTGATTCACTTCTCTTTATCATTTAGTATCTGCTATAGGTTTTTGCTTTGTGATTACCATAAGGCTTACATAAAATATCTTATACATATAACAGTCTGTTTTATGCTGATAACAGTGTAACTTCAATTGCATACAAAACCTCTACCCTTTTACTCTCCCTTCTTTGTTTTTGATGTCACCATTTACCTCTTTTTATGTTGTGTATTCATTAACAAATTGTTGTAGATATAGTTATTTTAATACTTTTGTTCATTAACCTTTTTACTAAGTAGTTAACACACTACCATATTGCAGTATTAAAGTACTCAGATTTTTACTGTGTACTTATTTTTGTCAGTGTGTAATATATTTTCATGTTATTAATTAATGTCCTTTTGTTCTAACTTGAAGAACTCCTTTTAGCATTTAGTGATATCCTAATTTTTAAAGGAGATGAAGGTTTTTCACCCTGTTTCTCCTCTGAAAAACTGCGTTTCTCATATTTATTGTCCTTTGTGAAATATATAAAGTAAACTACTAATTTTTTGTCTGCTGTCTGCTCTATGCCCTCTTTTTTGGGGGGGGGTATACTTTCTAATTTTGTTAATGTTGCTATTTAGACCTCCCAAGGAGCCATTATATTGTGTAAAAATAATTTAGTCTTTTTGTTTGGATTTACCTTTTCTCTCCTCCTTAGCACACCTTCCATTTCTAAGATATTATGACTAGGAAGAGCTAACATGTATAATTGTGGCATTATCTTAGACCCTGCGATGCCCCATAGTGCAAACTCAGTACCAGATGATCATTTCCAGACTCGCAGCAGAAGGCTCACCCTACTCAGAATTCTACATTCTCCTTTTTAGGTGCTCAGGTGACATTAGTTTTGCATTTAATGTAGCAATGTGTCTAGCTTAGCTTTGCACAGCTTTAGTATGTGGACATCCAGTGTACTGTGCCCCGATTATCTAGATTCTAAAGCTTTGTATTAATAGATAGCTAGCTCTGTGGGGAAACACTGGGATTTTATTAACATGCGGCATTACCATTGCTGGGCTCTCTGGTAGGTTGACATAGTGTCATTGTTACAGAAGATAAAATTTGAAGGAGCGTTTGTGGAGCAGCTGACAATGGATGTTAGAACAATAGCTCTGGATTTCATGGTGGTTTAATCATTATCCACCCCCACCCTCTCATTCAGTCAGTCAAGCTTTATTTCTTAACGTTTACTACATGCCAGGCGCTGTGTTTTCTACTGGGGTGATTCAAAGGCGAGAAGAAACAATGGCAGTGAAAAGAAGTGAGTGCCATGATGGAGGAGAAAAATGCAAGGTCTATTCCCCAGGCCTGTGTAGCTGCCCAGGCCTCAGGCTCAAAAGGGTCCCCCAGTTGGCTCAATGCCCTGCTGTCACTGTCTTGAGATTTTTAATAATTTTGAACAAGAGGCCCCAGATTTTCATTTTGTACTGGGCTCTGCAAATTATGTAGCCCATTCTGAAACAGTGTTAGAGTGGGACATGGGAAGTTTCCTTAATCTAGATGTGGAGGATTTGGGAAGGCATCCTAGAGGAATTGACATCTCCTTTGATATGTGAAGGAGGATAATTGGTCAAACAAAGGAGAGTGGCAGAGAGAACATTACAAACTGTTAGGTGGACAGAGCAGAGCAATAATCCTACTGGTGAGTGTCACCATACTATTATGCTCCATCTTCATCTTACAAATATACCTGTCTCATGGACCTACCCTTAGAGGCCATCAGTTTTTTACCCTTTGATTTCTCTTTGTGTGGCTATTTTCTTCAGATGGGGATCTGTAAGATTTATCAGGCTGTAACACCTGACTTTCTTCACAGGCAGAGCATACAACCCAGATGCTGACAAGGGCCTGTTGGATGTATGAAAAATTAATTAAGCAGGCCTGCTGAGGTCCATGCTAAACTGAAGAGACTTTCTTCCTTCAAGGGTTCAGAGCACCCAGAAAACTGGGCCAGAACTTCCATTACTCCAAAGAGAGCAGGAAACCTGAATCCTTATGTGGAAATTTCTCATTTTATATTAGCAACTAATATAAAACATTTGCACATACTGCTGGCCAAACAAAACTTTCCATTGGTCACATATTATTCTTGCTACCAGCATGTAAACCCTGAACTCCTTTCTAAGAGGAACTGAAATGTTCCTCCCTCTTCTTTACAGATGTAGGTTTCTCCTGCAAAGGGCTGATTTCAGTTTCTCATTTTCGTTTTCGAAAGATAAACTTTACTTTAGGTTTGGGAGTAGCCTTTTAGGTAGGTTAGTGGTTATAAGCATGGACTTTGATACCTCACACCATATAAAAAATTAACTCCAAATGGATTAATGACTGGATATACCATCTAAAACCATAAAAGTCTTAGAGGAAAACACAGGGGAAAAATCATCATGACTGTGGATTCGGTGATGGCTTTTATATATGATACAAAAAGCATAGACAACAAAAGAAAGAAACAGATAAATTGGACTTCATTGAAATTAAAAACTTTTATGCTTCAAAGGATACCATCAAGAAAGTGAAACACAGCTTATATAATGTGACAAAGTATTTACAAATCACATATCTGATAAGGGTCTTGTATCTAGAATATATACAACTCAAAAATAATAATACAGATAACTCAAATGGGCAAAGGACTTGATAAACATTTCTCTAAATTATACCAGTGGCCAACAAATACATGAAAAGATGCTAAACAACATTTCACTGTAAATCAAGCCAGACATAAAAGGTCACATAACATACGATTCTGTTTATATGAAATATCCGTAATAGGTAAACCCATAGAGACATAAAGCACAGTCATGTTTCTTTGGGTGTGGGAGAAACAGAAAATGTTGAATAATTACTTAATAAATATGGGTTTGATTTTGGGATGATGAAAATGCTTTGGGACTAGATAGAGGTAATGGTTGCACAACATTATACGTCCCTAAATGCCAATGTGTTGTTCATTTTAAAATGATTGATTTTATGTTATGTGGCTTTAACCTCAATTTTTAAAAAATATATAGACCTTGAAATCAAATAGACTTGTAATAGTCTACCAACTTGGCTACTCATTAGATATATGATTTTTGTCAAAGAACATTTTTTTTCCCTCTGAGACTCTGTTTGTCACATGAAGATAACAGTAATAAATGAGTTTTTAGGTTGCAGCTGATATCAGTGTGGAAATGCACGGCAAGTGGTTGGTCCGATGTCTTGTGTATAGTGACTCTTCAACAAATTCTGGCTGCTATCATCATGATTTATAACAATTTCTGTTTTAAATGATGATTGTTTTGATCACCAGAAGAGCAAAGAAAACAATGTCCAAAGAACCTTAGACATAGTATACACGTGAAAGATAGGTAGGGGAAGCATGCTTCATTAGCTGCCAGTGTGACACAGTAAATTAGGTAAAGGAAGGAGAATACCAGGTGGAACTTACCAGTTCTATTGAAATGCTGGTTAGCTATACAGAAAATCGGTTGCATTTAACCAGTTTTGTTTCTTGAATGAAGTGAGTTGGCTCCTTCTTATCACTCCTAGGATGAAGACCCCTATCCTGGAAGGTCCTGCTTGATGGGGCCTCCCCCCAGCCTTCCTCTGCCATCGCACACCAGCTTTGTCTTGAAATCCATCCACTGGCTGCTTTTTCCCGCCACAGAGTCTGGGCAGCTGCTGTTCTTTGTTTTGCAGCATTTTTCTGCCCCCACCCCACTTCCTTCTTCCCCATCCCCCTACAACACAGACACCTTCTAGGCCTATTTAATACCTCGTCTCACGTCTTCACTCCCTCTCCTGACTCCCCAAATGCAGTTTGAAATCGTATGAATATTTGAATCATATCTGTCTCCCCTACCAGCCCGGACTTTCCGTTAAAGCTGGGTCTGTGTGGACTTTTGTTCACGATTATGTTCCCAGTGCTGGCTCACTACCCAGCACATGGAAAGCATTTAATCAATATTGAATGAAGGGAAAAAAGAAGGATTAATTTGAAATAAAAATGTGACTCCAATAATGAGAGGTTGTGACTTCAAATGTGACGAAATGCTAGGTCCCAACAAAAGATTCAAGTGGCAGTTTTACTCTGCAATTTTACATTTGCTTTGGAAAATAAAACCATACAAATGTTCAACTTCCAGTTGGCATCTACAATTAGTTGTCATCTTTGAAGGCTCTTTTGGGAGAAGTTTGTTTTGTGATAAGAAAGAGTCATTAGCTGGGAGGATGCTATTGGAGTACCGTATCCTATGGCCAAATAAAACATCAGTCAAAGGGTTCCAAGTGCGTACAAACCTTCCTCGCACATCTAGTTATCTGGGATAGTTTGCAGAAGGGGAAGAAGAAACATTTTATTTGCTGCAAAATGTAACATAGGAACAAACAATATGAAGTCATTTCTGGGAAAAGCTGTTTTGCATTAGATGAAGGAAAGAATGTATTTAAAAAAAAAATAGCATTCTTTAAAAATACTGCCCTGCATTAAAAATTAGGAAAGAAAGGCAAACTAGTAAATTAAAAGTAAATTAAATGATACAGATGTTTTAATTTTCCTAAGGTAATAGAAAATGGAGGTAATGGAAAATGAAAGTGTTTGTACTTGGTCCCTTGGTGTCAGCTGGAGGTAGGAATTTGCATGTTTTATTTGTAAAGTAGGTCTTTAATTCTCCCCCAAAAGTTTTTTGCTTGTCTAATTAACCCCCTCTAAAAATCAGAGGTTTGAATGACATGCCTTATTAGGAGAGTTGCTCTGTGTTTTGGCTCTGGTATTCCTGTTTGTGGTAGAAAAATGGGTAATTAAATATGTTTACCCATTAAAAATATGGTATGTAGATTATCCATTCATAAACATCTGCCAAAAACTATTACTGTGTGGAAGTAATAATTTGTTGTAAGCCAGATAGATATGGGAGAATGTGAGTTTTTGTCCAGTGTTTGGTCTTGCTGGGATTTTGTTTTTTAATTAATTAGTTTGTTTGTTTATTATTGGCTGTATTGGGTCTTCGTTGCTACGCAGGCTTTCTCAAATTGCAGAGGCAGGGGCTACTCTTAGCTGTGGTTTTCAGGCTTCTTATTGCAGTGGCTTCTTTTGTTGCAGAGCACAGGCTCTAGGCGCGCAGACTTCACTAGTTGTGACTCCCGGGCTCTAGAGCGCAGGCTTAGTGGTTGTGGTGCACGGGCTTAGTTGCTCCGCAGCATGTGGGATCTTCCCGAACCAGGGCTCAAACCTGTGTCCCCCTGCATTGGTAGGTGGAGTCTCAACCACTGCAGCACCAGGGAAGTCCCTTGCTGGAATTTTGATGAAAAGGACTGATGCGTTTTATGTTTCATTTTTTAAAACTGTGAATTTGGGAGGTAATTCTTGAGTCAACAAAGATCCATATTTTAAAAAATTCTCCATGCATTGAACAATTTTCCAAAGTCTTCTCATATCCATCGTTGTTCCCAGGGTTGGGATTATGCTGAGGAGCACAGTGTGGTGCTTTTGGTAAGGCTGTTTGTTCTCGTAAAGATCATTCCACCTTTTATACCTTGTGTGAAATGATAGAAACACATATCAAAGTAACTGAAACAAACAAGAGAAGTTATCATCTCAAATACTAAGGACACCTAGCTTCATTCATGGCTGTATTTAGGGACACATACATCATCAGGTATCTCTGGCTATCTCTCAACTCTACTTTCTTGTGTGATACCTTTATTCTCTGGAAGATTTTTCTTGTATGACAACAAAGATGGTCACCTGCCTACATGCCTACCTATCACCCTGACCTCCAACTATCTTGTTAAACTACCATCAAGGAAGCCTCTCTCTTCTAACAGTTTCAACAAAAACTCTTAGACCAACTGTTATAGGGATGAGATCAGGGATGTTCTGTCTGGTCATGTGCTTCTGCCTGGAAAGCCCCTTCTCAGATTATATTAACTGAGAGTTGGCAAAAAATGATTCTCCCAAAGGAAGTGGATGCTGATGTCTGAATGGATGCTGGGTAATCAGAAACAGAGCCTGTCTATTCAATGCAGGATTTCAATTTCTGGCATACACACTACTACATTTTTTGTTGTTGTTGTTCTTGTGACATGAAGCAGATTTACAGAATAATGCTGTAGGTTATTGCTGTTCACATTTTTAGTCTTCCTTTTACCTCCTGGGGATTATGTTTTCCCTCTGTTGCATTCTTACATTGAAGTTTGGGTGGCCGTGTGGATCCAAGGTCTTCTAACAGCTTAGAGATTTCTGCTGAATATCACCAGGCAGCCTGGTTTCTCTTCCCCAGAGGGCTTTTTATCTCCCGAAGATGTGTAAGAGTCCCCACTGTCATTGACCCTTTATTGATTTGAGACATTACTTTTCTGAAATGTACTGAGGATTATCCCAATATTTGATGGGAGAACATGGATAGTGATGTTTTTAAGGAACTTAATACTTTTCTATTTCTCTGTGGAGTTACAAAGATTATGTCAATTTGGCTTATAGTTTGTTTATTTAAAACAGTGATTACCACACAAAAAAAGAAGTTTTTAGATGTTTGTTACACTTTGCCTTGCCATCCCCTGGAACAAAGAACACTGTATGTGAAATTCATAAAACAGCAGACATATTTTTGCAGCTTTTACCCATCCCTCCTGCCCTGTACTTGATGCACATTTATTTCCACATTATTTGGGAGGCCCAGAATAATCACACTGCTTTCAAGGGTATCACAGTGCCCGCCCCACAGACACTGTTGAGATTCTTCACATGTTCATTTTATTTCATCAGAATTCCTGTTTGTCTTTTGATTTAGATTTGTGAAGTGGGAAAGATGGGGACAGGGGAAGTTGCAGGCTGACTTGTCTGCACATTTTTTGTGACTCTGGTCCACATGATTTTGGGCAGTTTTTCCATTAGCTGAGGAAGTGTGCTGACCCAAAGCGTTTTTTTGTCTTTGGCTGAAGAGAAGCCAGTGACAATGTAGGTCATCCATGCACTTTTACCCCGTGTTCAAAGAACATTCTGACTGTGTTTCAGGTGCTCCTGAAGGGACTTGAAGTTGGGCAGTGAATCGCATCACACATCCAGATATGTCAAGTCAGTGTTGAAGGTTTGATGTCTGCTGGGGTTTGCAGCTCTTTCACCCAAGAGCTTTAAACAGGATTCACCAGAGTGGAGGAGAAAAGGAAGAATCTGCAGAGGCTAGACTGCTGTAGCAGAAAGAGTACCAGTCTTTATAGAAATAACCTTCAACCCTTTAGCTTCCTTGTATGATGCCATTGACAAGTCACAGGATATATTCCGTTGCCCAACATAAAAAGAAATGACATTGATGAAATGCAGGCTGATGTCCTCAGTCTCACCTTCCAAAAACAAGACTCTTCCTTTTAATTTTATCTTCCATGAAAGTGAAGTCCATAATGTAAACCACGATAAATTAGAAGACTTTCTTTCCTCCTGCCGTAATGCCCCCACTCTGAGCTGGTTACAGCCACTGGCAGGAAGGCAGTGAACACCTGCTACTCTGAAATCATTTGCAGACATGATTCTTCTTTGAGTCCTGGGGAGATATGCCCAAGAGTGGTCCTTCACCTTGGAGCTGGCAAGCACAGGTCATTAGCTTGATGGTTGTTATTGGCCGGGATCCACTGACAAGAGCCTTGCATAATCAGAGTGCTCATGAAAACTGTTGGTAGACAACGTACTTGAAAATGAAGGGTAACGTCTGCTCCACATGTTAGATTAATTACATCAGCCTAACAGTCACAGAGAAGGGGTAGAAGATACCTCTCTGGAGGGGTGAAACCTGTCCGTCTTCTGTTTCATTCATTCTTCCAACAGGGGATTCTCTCAGGTGTTTATTGCCAGGCCTTCCCTTGCCCGAACACCAGTGAGTACTGGCTAGGAATTTGTGGAGCCTCTGTCACCATGATCTCCCAATGAGAAATAAATTGCTGGTTAACAAAAGGGACATGATCAGTTCAGTAAGGCTTGATAATAAATTTTAATTTCTATAAATGTTAATAGCTAAAGTAGGACTGTGAGCAATTCTCCATTTTCATGGTAGAAAAAGCAGCAGGAGAAAAATAGATTTTCCATGAAGTTCATAAAATTTGTGCAGTACTTACAAATAATACAACACTGTTACCCATAAATTAATCACTGTCCTCCACAATTATTGCAATGTCCAAGTACCCTGTGAGTCCTGTGCTTGTAATTGGGTTGGTTTATGTTGGTTGGATTACCAGTATTCCTGATAATAATAATAATACTAATAATACAAGTGTTTATTGATGATGAAGTCTAAACTTCAAAATGTAAACATACATGTATGTATGTATATATAGTAGAGATATACATATATGTTTATATACACACAGAGACACACACACACATGCACACACACTCTTTGATTTAGAATGCCTACCAGAACACCCAGAGAGATATGTTTCAAGTAGTACACACTGTATTTTCTCATTCAACAAATATTATTGAGTCTGTACTGATATTGTTTCAGGGGCTGTGGATGCATACAGGGTTTATAGTAAGGGCGACAGTCCCAAAACACTTAAATGTTTTCATGTAAATGTTAAGACTAGCACATGGCAGGTTATGGGATAGGGAGTGGGGGCAGAGCTCTTTTAGAAAAGAGGAGAGGCAGGAATCTGATGGATGTGCTGGCTCGTGCATGTGCGTAACTGGGGAGGGAGGGGAGCCTCCCAGGCAGGACTAACTCGTGCAAGGCACTGTGTGGGTTTGATGTATCTGAGGAGCAGCAGATGGTCTCAGAAGAGTGTTAATAGAGTGCTGGACTCTTGGCCACACTGGCACAGGTGACCTCCCCTCTCATGGGAGATACGTACAATTTGTTTCCATAGGTCTTTCCTTCCTCTTCTTCTTCTTCTCACCTCTTTGAAGAACATTTGTTATTAATTGAAGCTGACAAGGCACTGCCTTAAGCCACCCCCTCCTCCACCAAATAAAATGGAAATCTAGTTAGGTAAAGAGAAAAATATGTTTTGCATTGTTTTATGTTTAGATGAAAAACCCAAGGCATGAAGGAACAGGATTTTTTTCTGTCCATCAATCTCTGGCTTTTAAAAATATAAAATCTGATGCTTGTAGAGTCCAGGTTCTTGAGGTTGATAGCTTGGGTTCAGCCTTCTGCTTCACCGACCTTTGTGTAACCTTGAGCCTTAATATTCCTCATCTTTACATTGGGGAGAATAACAGTATCTTATTCTCAGAGCAAGCATGAAGATTAAATGACATAGGCCGTTGACAGTGTTTAGCACAGTGCTAAGTCCTAATACTGAGGACAAGTATTCCTGGAAGCTTGAAATAGAAACCAAAGATGAGTATAACTTTCTAATTCTTACATGATTTATGTAAAGTATTCAACTTGTATCTTGGAATAATTGGCGTGCAGTCTGAACCCTTTGGATTTGTAACTCGCTTCCCATATCCTTCCTCAAAAATACAGTTCCCACTTCTTACACTCCTGTGGGATGCTACTTTCCTCATTACCTCATACACAGCCATTTCTCAATATTTTTTCTAAACTAGCCCAAATTAAGTAAAAGCAAATCCTTACAACAAAAACCAGCCAATGCCAGCAACTTCTGTTGATTCTGATGATTTAAGTATCATAATAGTGAAGAGATGAGAAAGAGCCCAGATTATGGAAGATTTCCCATGATGAGTGTCGAGATAAATTGACCTTATGTGCTTGTAAAGTGGGTTTTTACCAAGCAGTGGGCAAAAAGAACAAAGTAGATATATATTTATAGACATAGAAAGATGCCCAAGATGTTGAGGGAGAAAGTAGTTGCAAGTCTGATCCTATTTATGGCATACACACTCTGAAATTGTTCACCAAGGCCACCGCTGCGTAGTGTGGGGTCTGTATTTCTCACATTGAACTCTTCTATACTATTTGAAATTTCTACCAATGTACACTTTATGGTTTCTGATCATATTTATATTTACATTTGTATTTTAGTCCTTGTGAGTAGTAAATGGGGAAAAAGCTGAATTTCTTTAAGAAGAGGAGAAGAGGCTAGAGGAGTGCTTTTTTCCTTCCTTTATTTGAGCAGAGATAGGTGTCATCATCTCATTTGATATCCTTTGTCTTCATTTTGTAGACCTGACAGGCTACCGAGTCTCTTGCAAAATTGTATGATCTCAAGTTATTCTGAATTAACGCCCACCTGTAACTAGTTGGAAACAAAATCACTCATGACAATGAGCTATGTGGGCTCTGCGTTTCTGGAAGTGACATTAATGGTGTCCCCTACATGCATCAGTGGCTCCCACTCACCCTTTGGCTTCATTTTTAAATTCTTGGATAAGTTCAGCACTTTTCATATGGCAGTTGCGCTGAGGGCAGTAAAGATTCACAGCACCCAGTGAGTCAGTGGACACCTGAAAAGTGTTCTGGTGATAGAGCTCCAGACCTGGAAGTAACAGGGTGGACCCTCAGACAGGAATTCATTCATTCAGCCAATACTGGGCATCCGTTCTGTATGAGATGGGCCTCGGCCCAGGTCAGAAGCATCACCAGCTTCCCCGGCACAGTGGGGTTTTCTAGTAACCCCGAGCCCATAGTCTGCTGTCCCCGTGTTTCATAGTCCCCACCGGTCCCCTTTCACTCCCATCTGGCTTACTGGACTCATGTGGGTTATCCGCCTGACTTGTGAAAATATGTGGGTTTCTCATCACTGGTCTAAATCTCCTAAGAACTTCAATTCAATCTGAATAAAACTTGCTTTTGTTTTGGGACCCTGTGTAGAGCTTCACACTTGTATTTGTTTTGTTTTGTATTTTGTTTTTTTTTTAACCTGGGTTATTTGTCCTAGAAAATTAGAGTTTGGTGTGCCAATGTGACAGAGTGATACAGAAGTCTCAAGAGTTGGACCAGCATGGAAATATAATTGGGCAAAGAGAAACCTTGGTGAAGACAGAATTCTGCATTAAATACATCCTGGTAGCCTTAGATCCAATTACCCCAGAGCAGGGGAATAGCAGGGTGGCAGGAGAACAGCAACATGGTGTGGAAAGCACCGTCAGAGTCAGTGCATCAAGATCGCTGAACATACCTGTAGGCCAAATAATTAACTTGACAGCTTTATAGGAATGCTCTCCTTTTTTTTTTTGACCAATTACTTTCAATAATGATGGCAAGTCAGCATCTCCCCCCAACTGCGTTAGAGATTATAATGTCAAAAGGGCCTTTGTAATGTCATCTGTGTCTTAATAAACCTGTCAGCTGAGGTTACTTATTTTCTCATTTCCATCAGGGCGACGTGGAATGGTGCCGCTGGGTGAAGACGCCAGGTTGTGGTGTGTGTTTTCGGGTTGGTGTGATGTGCCCCATCCCAGCAGTGCCATGGCTGCGCAGGAACACTTGCCAGAGAACAGGCTTTTCTTTTAATGAGGGCCCCGCTGACGTTTTGGTGGGATGTCATTCTGTAATCCTGGTGTGCTGTCAGGGGCACTGTTAATAACCTCTTACCCAGTCTTTTAGCAGGGAGCTCTCCTGACGTTCTGATTGGTTAATATCCATCCTGCCCAGAGACTAAATACGGTGGCATTATTTTTATGTTCCAAAAAGCTTCAGCAATTGACCATTAATTATTGACTTAAGTATGCGATATTGGGCTAAGCCCTGTTTAGGTACAAATTCAAAAAGTGTTTGTTTTTCATAGGATCCTGCTTTGAGCTAGGCACTACTCTGGATGCTTGGTGTATAAAAGGTAAACAAAAGCTAACACCATCCATGCCTTCATGGGACTCACTATCAAGTAGAAGAAATGGTCACATAATCACATGAACAAGCACATGTTGCTGCACTGGGGTCAAATCACCACATAGGCAAGCATACTGATGCTCTGGAGGTAAGGAAAGCAATTCCAAAAGGTTATAGATCAGTGACACTCGGCTGGAAGTGACTTTGCTTCGCAGGGTCATTTGGCAGTGTCTGGAGGCCTCTTTGGGTGCTACAACTGAGAGATGTGTGCTTTCGCATCTAGTGAATGCTGCTGACTTTCCAAATGCACAGGATAGACCCCATACCAAGGAATTGCCTGGCCCCAACTGGCAGTAGTACCTTGACTGAGAAACTGCTCTGGAGCTTGGGAGACTGGCCTAGGGTGACAGGGAAGCTCCCTTGTGGGAGTTCTGAAGGATGGGCAGGAGTCAGCAAGGCGGTGGAGATGGGTAGGGAAGAGTTCTAGACAGGAGGAGATATGGGCAAAGGAAGCACAGGGTCTGGGAGGAATGGAAAGAGGCGTTGTGAACATGAAGAGAGCAGATTGAACGTGCCTCGGTTGGTAGGGGCTGTGGACCACCAGTGGCCTTGGAGGTCCCAGAGGATCCTGCAGGCTTGTCGTATGAGATGAGATCAAAGGTGAGTTCAAGAACACCGGTGTGGTAAAGGCAGATACCTCCCGACCTCTGGGGGTAACACAGCGATGTGTGTCGCCACAGACAAGAACCCATGTTTCGAAACCCAGTGCAGCTAGGCTTGAATCCCTGCTCTGTGTCTTATGCCCTGGCTGAGTTTGGACACATTGCTTGACCTGGCCCATCCTCTGTTTCCAGGTGAGGATTATAATGCTCTTGTTAGAGGCAGTGTGGAGAGTAACAGAGATAACTCCGTACTGTGTCTTCCGCAGAAATGTCCCCGCTGATCTTCAGTCCCAACTCAAGCTAAAGGGATCTTAACAAAACCAAGAGAATTGTGTAGGAACCTAGGCCTCTTTTTATGTTTTTTTTAAAGTTCTGGGCGCCACCATTAAGGACAGGGTGTCCTGCATCCTGTTAAACTGTGACCAGCTTTGTTGTGAGCCTGCGTCTTTCCCTCATAGGAAAGACCCTATAGGACCTTGTGGTTTAGTTATTTACTTTAGCTGAAAATTCCAATTATAATTCAGGTTTCCTAATAGCCAGGGAAGCCAGGGGAACATTCTAGCTTAGGAGTTTACTTGTGAACAAGTTTACTTGTGATATGTGTTTTTAGAAGTTGTTAGGGAGGAATATATTATAGTGGCCAACAGCACTGGCCCTGAAGTCAATCCTGGGTTCCAATCCCGACTTCTCTTATTAATTGTCATTTCTTTTCTAGACAGTTTCTCTTTATAAGAGGCTAAAAGTGAAACACATAAAGTTAGCGTTAGAATGAAATAAAATCATGCATGTAAGCATATAGGAGGGCAGCTGACAAGTACAGAGCACAAAACAAGTAGTGCTGTCAGAGAGGAAAAAGCCAGATTCCCCAGTACTGTGAATCCCATGGCAATTTTCTTTTTTATAAATATTTAGGGAAACTGACTCTGAACTGCAAGCTCCAATTGATTAAATAAATGACTGAATCAATGAATCCAGGAATAAACAAGCAAATATGAAAATTCATAGCTGACCACTGCTTCTGGTGTTTGGTCCTGATTCCATCCGTTCAGACACAGGATTTAGAAAGGTGACTGTAGAAAACATAAAGATTGGTTTCAAAACTAAAGGTAAAAGATCTGTCTTAGATGTTACTAGAAACTGACACAAATAAATTTGAAAAATACTACAAAATAGCTTTTCCTATTGGAAATCTAAAACTCAGTGCCCTCACAAAAGCTTTTCTTTTCTATAGAAATAGGGTTGGAATGACCTTTAAGAGGTCATTCTGCCCATCCCTCTGTCTCTTCACAGGCTGGACTCAACTTTTCACAGGAGATCCCCATCTTTCCCTAACATTCTCCCAAATGTATTTCTCTCAGTGATCTGTGCTGTGTTAGGGCTTTGACGCTGGAAGTTCTTTCCAACATCAGGCTGACATTCTTCTTGCTGTTATCGTCAGTGTGGCCTTTGCTCCATTCTCAGCAGAGACTCACCATCCGCTTGTGCCAATTTAAGGGTGAATGTGTCCACCCTGAGCCTACACAGTGAGATTCGAGAGGAAGCAGGTGACATCGAGCCTGCCCAATGCACATTGATTTTTGTTTGTTTTCTTTAAAATTTTTTTTTTTTATTGAGATACAGTTAACACACAATAAACTGCATATATTTAGAGTGTACAATTTGGTATCCCAATCTCCTAATTCATCCCCCGCCCAACCCTCCCCGCTTTCTCCACTTGGTGTCCCTATGTTTGTTCTCTATATCTGGGTCTCTATTTCTGCCTTGCAAACCAGTTGATTTGTACCATTTTTCTATATTCCGCATATATGTGTTAATATACTACATTTGTTTTTCTCTTTCCGACTCACTTCACTCTGTATGACAGTCTCTAGGTCCATCCATGTCTCTGCAAATGTCCCAGTTTTATTGCTTTTTACAGCTGAGTAATATCCCATTGTATATATGTATCACATTTTTTTTATCCATTCATCTGTTGATGCACATTTAGGTTGCTTCCATGTCCTGGCTATTGTAAATAGTGCTGCAATGAACATTGGAGTGCATGTGTCTCTTTGAATTATGGTGTTCTCTGGGTATATGCCCAGCGGTGGGATTGCTGGGTCATATGGTAACTCTACTTTTAGTTTTGCAAGGAACCTCCATGCTGTTCTCCATAGTGGCTGTATCAGTTTACATTCCCACCAACAGTGCAAGAGCGTTCCCTTTTCTCCACCCTCTCTCCAGCATTTACTGTTTGTAGATTTTCTGATGATGCCCATTCTCACCGGTGTGAGGTGATACTTCATTGTAGTTGGGTTTTTTTTTTAATTATTTTTGTTTTATTTTAACAGACAATAGACTGCATATATTTAGAGTGTACAATTTGGTATCCCAATCTCCCAGTTCATTTCCCCCCAACCCTCCCCGCTTTCCCCACTTGATGTCCATATGTTTGTTCTCTAATCTGTGTCTCTATTTCTGCCTTGCAAATGGGTTGATTTGTACCATTTTTCTATATTCCGCATATATGTGTTAATATACGATATTTGTTTTTCTCTTTCTGACTACTTCACTCTATATGACAGTCTCTAGGTCCATCCACATCTCTACAAATGTTCCAGTTTCATTGCTTTTTACAGCTGAGTAATATTCCGTTGTATATATGTACCACATCTTTTTTATCCATTCATCTGTTGATGGACATTTACCCTGGCATATACCCAGAGAACACCATAATTCAAAAAGACACATGCACTCCAATGTTCATTGAGGCACTATTTACAATAGCCAGGACATGGAAGCAACCTCATTGTAGTTTTGATTTGCATTTCTCTAATAATTAGCAACGTTGAGCAGCTTTTCATGTGCCTCTTGGCCATTTGTATGTCTTCATTGGAGAAATGCCTGTTTATATCTTCTTCCCATTTTTTGATTGGGTTGTTTGTTTTTTTGATATTGAGCTGGATGAACTGTTTATATATTTTGGAGATTAAACCTTTATCTGTTGATCCGTTTTCAAATATTTTCTCCCATTCTGAGGGTTGTCTTTTCGTCTTGCTTATAGTTTCCTTTGCTGTGCAGAAGCTTTGAAGTTTCATTAGGTCCCACTTCTTTATTTTTGTTTTTATTTCCGTTACTCTAGGGAGTGGATCAAAAAAGATCTTGCTGTTATTTACGTCGAAGAGTGTTCTTCCTATGTTGTCCTCTAGGAGTTTTATAGTGTCTGGTCTTACATTTAGGTCTTTAATCCATTTGGAGTTTATTTTTGTGTATGGTGTTAGGAATTGTCCTAATTTCATTCTTTGACATGTAGCTGTCCAGTTTTCCCAGCACCACTTATTGAAGAGGCTGCCACACATTGATTTTTCCCAGGCGGCCCCTCTTTGTGTGTCTCCATATGCTGGTTATGACTTTCAGCCCTGTCTTCCTTTCACTTAATAGAAACAGGGGCACACAGCTGCGTGCTTATTTCTGCCTCTTCTGTTGGTTCTGGCATGATTTTTCCCCCAAATGGAGGTCCCCCCTGAGTTACCTATCTTGAAACTCTCTCCGTGCTCCGTGCACCTTCTGTTCCTGGCAAACTTCCTTTCCCCAATGCATGCCCCTTTGCTTCCCTTCCAGAAGGAACGATGCCCTTGGTGGTGTCTTCTTTCCTGTTGACTAAACCACTTCAACTCTTACAGAAGCAGGACCCAGCTCAGGCCTCTTTAGTGGACTTGGCATCTGTGAATTGCGTTATTAATAATTGTGCATACGAAACGCCCATGGAATCCTAAGCACCAGACGCAACTCAGGCCCTGTCCTGGTCACAGTTATGGAAATTAAGCATCTATTCAGGAGTAGCCTTGACCATGGCAGGCAGTTTCACTTTTACAAGCTCTATGGTGAAGACGGGGTGGGTGTTCGTCCTGTCAACTGCCAGAGACTTCTCAGCCATAAGGACAACACAGTTGGCCATGCTACTGATCCGCCACCTTTTAACCGCCTGATAATTAAAAATGATGGGCAGAAGAAAATAGAGGAGCTGAACACGGCCACACGAGGCAGTTCTGCTCTCCTGATTGTCACATTCCTCAGGAGGGACAAGGGCAGAAGCCAAGTCAGACTGTAACTGGTCAGAAACTCACCATCATCTCTTTTCGCCATTACAAGCATGTTACAGAAGAAACACGTGTTTCTGTGTCAGAATATAGAATGGATGATGGTCCTCTTCTGCTTTGTTTGAAATAGAAGCAAAAACGTTTGTGAAAATGCTCAGTCTCGTGTTGTCATTCCTGCTTCAGGAAAAATCTGAGTCTGTGTCTTAATTAACTTCTCTTGCTCCCACTCCTGTGTACTCTTGCACTGGAGCTCACTCTTCCTCTCCCTCGGCTCTGTTTTACAAGTAACAATGTGTTATTGGTTTGGAATTGATTTGGGTGTCATATGTTGTCATTTGATAAAAAACAGTTTAGCTAAGCTGCTTGACATCAGAACAGCTGGTCATGTCACGTTTGTTAATGTCTTTAACCACATTTTTAACAAAACAGCAGATGCTCATCGCAAAAGCCATTTCCCTTCTCTATCGGATTGTGTAAAATCAGCTTCACTGAAGGCTCTGACTTGAGCAGAAGTCCTGGGAGCGGTTCGCTTGACCTCAAAAGGGCAACGATTTTTAGGATCTTGAATTCTCTGGCAATGTTGGAAACAAAAAGACAGCTGTAAAAATCCAACAGTGCAACTCTGATTTTTTTCTGTGAGAGAAGTGCTCTGAAGATGTGCATGATGTGAAGGCACCCGGGGAGGACAGGCTTTGTGACTGTACAGCAGCGAAACTGAGCACAAATGAGCTGTGGAGGCCAGCAGAGAGGCAGAGCTGTTGCCATCTCTGGCAGCTGTGTGACGTCATCATTGCTTGTTAATTGTTAATTTTTAAAGGAGACAATACCCAACCTCCTCTCCCTCCCTCCCTTTTTTAAAAAATTTATTTATTGGCTGCATTGGGTGTTTGTTGCTGCCTGTGGGCTTTCTCTAGATGCTGTGAGCGGGGGTTACTCTTCATTGCGGTGCGCGGGCTTCTCATTGCCATGGCTTCTCTTGCAGAGCGTGGGCTCTAGGTGCGCAGGCTTCAGTACTTGTGGCACTCGGGCTTAGCTGCTCTGCAGCATGTGGGATCTTCCCGGACCAGGGCTCAAACCTGTGTCCCCTGCATTGGCAGGTGGATTCTTAACCACTGCGCCACCAGGGAAATCCCCTCCCTCCCTTTCTTAACCAAGTCTTTTCTGGTCAAACACACACACACACACACACACACACACACACACACACACACACACAGAATGGGATTCGTTTTCTGAAACACTTGACAGTCCTGCAACACAATGTGAAAAATTCCTCTGAAAGAGTTCCACTAAAATGCTCTTCTGTATCACAGGCATCTGACTTTTAGGTCTTATCCCATGTTCATTTCACTGCCTTGTCCATGAGTGTTTGGATGTACCGTCATGAAGATCACAGGGCACATTGGCTTGTATATTTGTTCATAGCATTTAGCAAGTATTTATGGAAATGTTGTTGAGTGCGGGGCAGTATATTCTCAAGGCTAAGAACATGTCCTCTGGAGTCTGAAGCCCAGTCATGTGGTGTCTCCACTGTTTGTGAAACCTGTGACTTAGGCATGACTGTTAACTGCTTTGTGATTCAGTTTCATCAGCTTTAAAATTGGGATAATTATAGTACCAATCACAAAGGTTTTCCCATGGATAAAATGAGTTAACCTATGCAAAAACTGATAGATGCATAAGAGTAGTGCCTGGTATATAGAAGGCACTAAAACATGGTAACTGTTGTTATTCTTACTATCCTAAAAAGGTATGTTGCTGAGAAGATATGTGCTTTAACATTTTGTGATGGACTCCTTAACATTCGCTCTGCCCCCACATGATCTAGTCTAAAGCATGTGAAAATTGCTTCATGGTGTATGTGCGTGTGTTGAGGGGATTGTACTCTTTGTATGCATAAAGTGTAGGTGTACATACAGTAAATAAACAGAGATTCAGTATATCTGTGGTATTAATATTTCATGGGTTGGGGATGTTTAGGAGAAAAATATCTGAAAAGGCTCCTTAGGGAGGTAATAATGAAAAAAAATAAAACTTCGGCAAACATTAGTCTAAAGCCAGTATTGATGCCCTCCAGCTAGACCACCAGGAACACACCTGGAGTGGAACACGTTTAGTTTACTATTTGTTGCAGGAGGGAAAACACACACCACGGAGCGCCCTGGGGTGTCTAAGGAAGAGCCTGTTAGAAAGCTTTGGCTGTTAGAGCTTTGGTTGGGTGATTTAGGGAAGGTCCATGGGAATGGGGTTCATACTAGGTCGGGTGCTGTCACAAAGTCGGGGGCAATCTGTAATTGGGTTTCTCAATAAAGCTTCTCTATGGGGAGGGCAGGCTAGGGGGAGGCTGAAGCTGTACGTCCTGAAGAAGCAGCTGTCACTCACATCAGCCAAAGGAGGGCAACGTTCCGTATTTTGGTATTTTGTGGGCGGTCCAGTAACCTTGTTTCTTCTGTCTGTGCTTAGAGAAAATTGTTGAGTGGTCTCGTCGCACTTAACTGGAGCTCAGAATGACCTTTCCTGAGCTGTTGGTGTACCATGAGGTTGTTTATGTCGAGCAGGAAAGCAGCGTGTCTTAGCTGTGCGCACCAGGCCAGCTTCTCACACTGAGGCCTGGCTGTGTCAGAGCAGCGCCCACACATCTGGGGCCCTTTCTTTCCCTCCCCCACACCCTTACGTCCCTTCTCCTTCCTCACTCCTCAGAGTCTTTCCATCACGCATGCCAGATACTGATTCAAAGGTGCGCTGGTCTGAACCAGTTTGGGCCACGGAGCAGCAAGGAGAAGCTTGCTAGGATTTCTGAGAATGAAAAGCTAATCTCTTTTAGGAATTGCACAGGGAGCCCAGGGCACCAGTTACTCCTGTCAGCCATCTAATCAGCATGTGGGAAAGTAGCCTTAGGACAAAGCCTTCACCAGGTCTGCAGAGCAGAGAGCTCAGAGGGTCTGCGGCCACCGATGACACGGCAAGCCACTGAGCCTGCCTGATCTTTGCACTTCTGTTTGGGGATTTAGTGACTTTCTAGGTTCTGTAGCTGAAAACATCCTGACTAAAGCTCTTGCATGTTTCCATCTACGAAATACAGACATATGTGAAAGCTTATATGTAAAGAAAAGTGTGTGTGTGTGTGTGTTTAAATCATGGACATTTAATTCCTTTTGCAAAATAATTCTGTGAAGAACTTTTGAAAATATTTAAGTGGAATGATGGCGCACTGTTTATTCACGGCACAATATTTTGCTCTGTAGGCCTCATTCTCCAGGCCTGGGTCACCATGGGACCGTTCAGTGAAGCTTTGCCTCCTTCATCCTCCCCTTTTTCAGAGCCTTCACATGCAGGCTGTCTTTGCTGCTTGCCTTTAGCTGGCCGCACACCATACTGCTCTGGCTTCTAATCACAAGGGCTATTATTATTCTTTCCTCAGAATAGCATAGACTGTTCAAACTGGATGGGACCTCTGAGGTCATCTAATCAAAACCCTCATTTTAAAGATGAGTAGACCGAGACCCAGAAAATTGGGACTTCACAAAGGTCAAGCAGCGACTGGCAGAAAAACTGGACTTTTCCACACTGCAAGGGATTAAAAAGACGCTTGGTATGCCTGCTACCACTTCTGAATCCTACATCCTTGGCAGGCATGACTAATCACTCACTGTACTCCTCTCAACCAAGTGCCCAGGCTGTCTTAGAATCCTCAATCCTGCGTGCCAGCAACCCGTAGCCATCATTCATTGTTGGCACATGCCTTGAAACCATTACTGTAGCACGTACACTTTATAAATCAATATTTTTTTCTTAATAAGGGGTAGCTATTTAAATACAGAGATACATTTTAATCAAAAGTGCCATATCTGATGTTTGTGTCTTATACATCTAATATGTAACTATATATGAAAGAAGTGTAGATTTTCTAGCATATTAGTGTACCGTTATTAAGACCCAATATTACTTCTGTTGCCAAGGGGAAAGAGTCACGATGTGTACATTATTATACAAAACTTTGAAGAGGAATGGACTTGCACTTTGGTAATAGAATCCCTAAAGCTTTTTGTGTTATTTTTAATTTTTAGGATTACATGTCTGATGTCAGGCTACTGTAATAACTGAGTATTTTTAAAAAACTCCATTTTAAGACAGTTTCTTAATTTTGAATATCTAAATGGTCTTTTTTATAATGTTACTTTTTAAGCTAGAAAATAGTTCTAATCTTGTGATGGTTACTAAGCAACAATTAAAAAGAAATTTCAATAGAGTTTTAAAGCTTCTGTTTACTTAAGAAGGAGCAGTGTGTAGCCTTTGCACACTTCATGTCTCTTGGCCATAAGCGACAGAGAGGAAGAACACGAGAGGATGGACTTTACCTGGTAGGTGGTTGGGATGGCACAGATGGCCCTATTAAATTGCTTACCTTTCATTTCTGGGATTCCACGAAAGTCACAAACAACAAACCAAAGCTAAAGCATGTAGTGAAAATGGTCCATGTTATGAGTGTTGAAGGAATCCAAAGAAAGACCCGAGAGACTGCGCTGGATTCCGGAGCCCACACCTGGATCAGTCACTTTGCTGAGTGTTGGGAGACTGTGATGGCCCAGCCTGGCTCATGACCCTATCATCTGCCTGTGAGAGACAGGAGTTGTATTTGACCACCTAACCAGGTTCACACAGGTATGAGAGGAGCAGTTCTGCTACGGAAAAAGAGTGTTATTGTCAGACTGGGGAAAGGATGTTGGCAGGAAGTAGTAACAGAGTCTGTTGCAGGCAGCTTTTTTCATGTCTAGCTTCCTGTGTGGAGTGGTGGTGGGGATGGTGTCCTGTGTCTGCCGTGTTTGACTCAGGATCTGTGGCTGGCTTGAAGCTGCAGGTGGAACAATTCAGGATTTAAGGAACGGGAAGGGACACAGTCAAGAGAACTATAAAGCACCATCATCCAGCTGTAGGACTGAGATTTGCAGCTTTACACTTTATGCTTTGAGACAACATATTACACGAAATGGGGAATGGGAACAGACCACAAGAGCACAGAGGCTTTCTTATCCTTGAAGAACCTGACTTGTTTCTGGGATTCTCTGCCACTATTAGAAATATTTCAGGGTGATGTTTCTGCTTTTCTTTTCAGCATTGAATGTTTAAATATAAATTGACTTTTTGCAAGAAGCAAATGTTTCATTTAGGAATAAGTAAACTGTAAGAGAGAGCATTTCATAGCAGAAGATGATTAATGGTGCCATTTAATCATAGTTCCATTATCATATGAAACAGTCATGTCGTCGGACCCATTTCACTTAATGAAGGTTTAGCACCACTAGGAGCATATTTGCATTAATGAGGCATCACAGGTTATTAATTGAAACCTAATAAGAGCTTGGAATACTATAAGTTTGCATTAATTGGAAACAGAATTGTGGATTTATTGGCAGTATTCTTCTTGTCATCTTAGAGAAATGATTCCTTGATGGGATATAAAGAGGCCGTTTTTATACCAATTGGAGTCCCTGCTTCTTCTGTGTTGATTTTATTTTAAACTGGAATAAGCCTTCATGAGTGATTTCTAAAGCAGAACTTTTTGGTGTGCCTGGTCCCATCCCACCATGGTCCGTTTGGTCTTTGCCCTGTTCATCAGCCAACTACTGAGGGAAGGAATGTGAAATGAGTGGAGTGTGGGTCAAGGAAGACATGCCCTCTGATGGCAGTTCTGTCACCAGCTCACCTCTCTCCAGGGCCCTGTCTTGGCCAACGTAACCAGAGACGGTCCCTTCATCAGGCTCTTTGAGCACTCCTACTTGTTTCCTTGATAGCACTTATGGCCGGTTATAACTGTGTGTGTTTTTCTGCCTCTTGATTGTTCCTCTCTAGTATGGCGTCTTGAGAGAGCAGGAACAGCACCTGTCTTGTTCGTCATTGCACCTCCAGCACCTAGCGCAATGTAGACGGGCAGTGAATAGTTGTCGGATGGTTAACTGAATCTTGGCTTGGGCTGGAAGAACCTGGGGAAGGTGAATTACTGTTGAAGCTATGTAGTCTTTCCATGCAGAGTTTAACCCCTGGGTCTAGGGCAGAATGATAAAATGCTGGACCTGAAATTTACCCTCAAATCATTCTGTGCCCTTGGCTTTTTTTATTCCAGAAACTTGGCCTTAGGATATCGCTGAATTTAATTCAGTCTGGATTGGTGTCCCTGAGACTGGGGAAAACAAGGAACCAAAAGAGTCCCTTGGTATTGTGTCTCCTGACAATTGAGTGAGAGCTGTGTTTTCTAACACTTCTTAATTAAGAATTTTGTGGAAACCAAAGTTCATAATAAACCTCAAAATAGAATTTCACTGTAATAATTGACACTTTTCTTAAAGCTCATAGAAACCAAATAGGCAGACTCAGCTGGGTGTAGCATTGAGGTTATAAGAAGGTAATTTTAGGTGGAGTTGAGAGTCCCTGAAGGTGGGGGTAGAGGATTAGCGTTGGGAAAACTGGGACTTCTTGTTTTTTCTTTTTTTTTTCTTTTCCTGTGGTGAATTGTGTGTGGAACTTACTGTCCTTTCACTTGGTATGAAACACGGGAATATGGCATGATGGAAAGAGCTTTCAGCAGGCCATTGGAAACACAGGCCCTAGTCCAGGCTTTCTCACTTAAGAACCAAGAGACCAAGGGAAATCTGTTTCCTGAATCTCATCTGGAAAACAGAGACACCTGTCTTGTACATCTTACAGAGTTTTTGTAAAGGTAATTGAGGAAGATGAATGAACGCACTTGGTAAATTGTAAGGCAAATGCAAGAGATTGCTATTCTTCATATGTTGGCTCAGGAGTAAGTGAGAGAGAACTTCCAAGAGGCAACCTGGAGTGACTCTTGGCTAAATAGAAGTAGCATTTGTCTTTTTTCCATCATGCCAGACAGAGAAGATTTCACCTAGTTTTCCCATGGAACTTTCAGAATCCACCCTCACCCCCTTTAGTGAAACTTGAAAGTGAGCATGAATGATACTGAGTTGTGCTTTAAGCAACTTGAAGACATCCACAGTAAAGCAGTGACATGCAGTATTTTAAACTACCCATTTGGAAATGATTTCTTTTTAAATTTTTAAATTGAAGTATAGTTGACTTGCAATATTATATTAGTTTCCGGAAATGATTTTTAAAAAATCATAATGCCTCATCATAGACAAGGGTGCAGCTTACTGGGCATGCTCACCCCCTGCTGACTGGGTACGGAAGGCCCATGCAGTACACATCAAAGGTGAAGCAACGTGTAGAAGACCTTGCTGGTGGGGAGTTGTGGCAGATTTTTAAGAGAACTGCCTTTTGTAGCTTTGCAGATCATCTGCTGTGTTGCGTTTGGGTTCAGAGCAACTCTTTGAAACTTCTTGGTTCTTCTCTTGATTGGGAGCATGCTAGTTTATTCTCTATTTGTGTATTGTGTGAAAACTGCCTATGGGCAGAAAAATCCATACATGACTTCTGTATGCACGCCCTGATCTTTTGAACCTCTGGGAGCGGCTATGACTTCCTCTCCTGCCTGGAGAAAGCTCAGTGTGATTTTTTTTTTCCTCTCTGGGTGAGGTATCGCGTTACTAATACCCAAAGCATGTTTTTTTATGTAAGAGTGTAGTCACATTATTTAAGATATCAGAAACCAGTTTGTGTGTGTGTGTACGCTTCCTACCAACTAAGAGATGCTTTTTTTTTAAGCTCTTTATTGGAATATAATTGCTTTACACTTTTGTACCAGCTTTTGAGGTACACCAAAGTGAATCAGCTGTATTGATACGTATATCCCCATATCCCCTCCCTCCTGCGACTCCTTCCCACCCTCCCTGTCCTGGCCCTCTAAGGCATCACCCATCATCAAGTTGATCTCCCTTTGTTATACAGCAACTTAAGGGATGCTTTTTATTGTTACACAGCCTCAAAGTAAAATCGCCTTGCTTACAAACTTTTAAATATGCAAATATACTTGCCTTTCACCGAACACTGATGTTAACCTGGCTATGTTAAGAATAGTTGCCTCTTAAACCACATCAGTAGATCTAGTAGTATCTGAACGTTGGTTTATCTTTGGATCATGTTACAGCAGAATTTATTTATTCATTGATTCATTCATTCATTCACCAAGTATTTATAGAGTAACTTGTATGTGCCTGGCTCTGATCTTTGTGCTATGATTCAGTAGCAAATAAGACAAACCCAAAGTCTTGTGCCCATAGAGATTACATTCCAGTGGAGAAGACAGATAATCAACAAGTCAACAAGAAAATAACGTAGTTGCAGATAGTGATACATGCCTATGAAGGAAATAAAACAAGTGGATACTGAGTGTTGGGAAGGGATGCTGTTTTTGATAGAATGTCGAGGGATGAGTTTTTGAAGATATGATATTTGACATGAATGAAGCAAAGAGGGAGGCCTTGGAAAGATCAAGGGGAAAAGTGTTCTAGGTAGTAATATAGAGGCCTCCTGGTGTGAAAGAGTGTGGGATATTGAAGGAAGAGGAAGAAAGCCAGTGGGGCTGAAGCTTTGTGAGAGTGGTAGGAATTGAGGTTGGATGTGTAGGCCTGGCCAAACGAGGAGGACCTTGTAGGCTATGGTAAGGAGTTTGCAATGGGAAGAGAGTGAGGAGTGTTAAGTAGTGGTGTGACTGCTTTGTATTGTAAAAGAATTCTGTGGTGTTCTCTGGAGAACAGAGTATAGGAATAAGTTTGGAATGAGAGAGACTGGCTAGAGGATTTGGGAATAATTCAGAAAAGAGGTGATGGTAGCTTGGATGTGATGATACTGGTGGAGATGGTGAGAAGCGATGAGAATCTTGATATATTTTGAGGATACTGTATCATATTATATAATCCAGGAATGTGAACTAGTATGATCAAGTCATATCACGTGATTATATAGTTTATATGCTGACTTTAGAACCTAAATTTTGATTAGGTAGGGCCATACTATTCTTAAATCTGACATCATATGTGGAGGATGGACAGAATTACAAAGCTGTGATGACTCTCATGTCCAGTCTGTTGCATCAAAGTTCTTTAGGTATGTTATATTCCCACTAAAACTTTGAAAAGATGCCAGTACAAATGCGTCCAACTTTATACCTGACAAAATATGATACTGCCATATTATGCCCTATTGAAAGTCTATAAGTCCATTGCAAAGTAAACATAAGTTCATGCTGATTTTTTATTATTATTAAGTTAAGCATTATATTTGTACCAGAGAATGACCAAATCCAGATGAAATTCTGAGGCAGAGATTTCTGGGTTTTGTCCTAATGGTTTAAAACACTGCCATATTCTGGTTAGTGCAGGGGCAATAGAGATTGACTTCAATATATTTTATCCCTAAAGAGAAATTACAGTGCTGTATTCCTTCAACCACTAAGTGCTTGGAGGCCTTGAAACTTTGTCTGGACTAACCAGTGGTGGGATTATGGCTGCAGAAGTTCCAACAGAAAATAATACACGTCTTTTATGGTAGATTCTATAGACTTTCTTAGAGTCATTGGGGTTGGTATGGGCTGGATCATGTGTCTACTTTTCAACAAATCCCTGTGGCCAGGGGACTGTGGCATGCCTATTGGCTTGGCCTCAGACACATTCTTGACCCCTAAGGGTGGAGCCCTACTTACAGACTTAGAGTAGGGTTGAGTCCCCAGTTGAAGCCAGGCTTGTTGCTGGAGGAAGGGGGAAAGGACTGTGGGGAGCAAGAGGTGTTCACCACCCTGTGATGCACTGTAGCATCCTCAGGGTACCTGCCCTCTGTGAGCTATCCTCCAGTTACCCTGGAGTTCCAGATCCCTAGCTTGAGGGGCAGAGAGATTTTGCTTGGAATACCACAAGTTCTTTTTATTTGCTTTGTCTTTGTATAAAGGACCAGGGTATAGAAGCTTAGATAGTTCTCAGGACAGCTTAGTAGAAGAAATGCGTTTTGTTTTCAACAGAGCCCATCAATGTTGAGCCCAAAAAAGCATGTTGAAGAATATATTCAATAATCCTCTCTTTCCAGTGGTTTATTGAGATCCCCATACAGAATTCCCTCTTGGAAGTTGACATTGATGGTGCCTGTTTTCATAGCTCTCCTTTCTAAATCCTATTGCATAGATGCCAGAAAATGAACGGAGAAATGCTGTAGAAGACAAAGAAACAGCAACTTAACTGTATTCAAAGTCTCACAGCAGTGGTTTCAGACCTTTAAGATCCTACTAGGTGAGTTGTTTGAAGAAGCTAGTTTTGAAAAAGGTTTTTGTGTCCAAAGGGAATATTTTACCCCATACCTCAGGAACTACAATAAAAACATGACCACAGTGGAGGGAACCTTTTCTAGGTGGTAGAAGAGATCTCACTCTAGGGATTACTGTTAAGTGTCCAAGGTCAAAAAACAGTAACTAATGAACACAGCAGGGAAGAAGAGGTGGCAGAATGAAAATTAGGGTCATGTTTACACTTTAAGCCTAAATTTATTTTTAAGTGAGAAATTCTACCTTTATTCAAACAGTCTATACCCAAGAATAAATAAAAATATACTTAAATAGCCCATCTTTCTTTTCTGAGCAGGGGCTGTAGACTCAGGCTCTAAAAGAATAAGGTCTTAATTCTGCGAAAGGTAACCCTTGATTTCAGTTATCTTTTCTTGCTGGGAACCCTGACAGATATGTATTCTTTAGAGCCAACATAGTATGACCTGTCAAACAATTCAGATGCCAAGTCTGATTACTTTGCCTGTGTAAACAGTCTGGCAAATCTCCCTGAACACATTTTTCCATCTAATATTTGTGGTTTTAAGTAAAAGATGCTACTGAGACTATATACGATATTAGCAAATGGTCCAAAGGTGAAATTCTAAAAGAAAGGTCAGGTGTAATTTAAGAGGATAAAAATGAAATACGCTGCAGCTCCTCCTCATCTGTCCCACATACCGTATGTATTTCTCCCTAGATAATGCTAGAAAATGTTTATTTTTCCCTATCTGGAAGCAATTGCCTCATCCCTGATCTGTTGAAACTCTTATTCCATTTAAAATACTACTTTTCCTGTATGCCTTGTATTTATCCTGCATGCACAGTATGGGACCTTGGGCTTAGTAATACACATAGTAATATTATAGTATATTGATGAGAGAACCAGGGTTTAGCATTTTTTCTAGTGTGCCATTGTAATTGCGGGTAAAAGTTGATTTTTGTGTGTGTATGTGAATATGAGCATCTCATCACCGACAGTGAAATGCTAGCCTTTTAAGACCCTCCTCTTAGGCACAGCAAGCACCATGTATCCATTTTGCTGCCTCCATTAATCCGGTACACCCCATAGAAGGGATAGTTTTAGTATTGAATTCCTACAAGGAAGCCTCTTCATCAGTGAAAAGACTTGCTGACAGTTGAGTTAATCAGGGCCTTCCAGCCCGATTTGCCACCTTCCTAATAGTGGGCTGGCTGAGCACTCTGGCCATGCTGATAGACTTGAAAAAGTGAATAAATGGGCCTGGATTTGTTTAACTAATAATGAGCATTGCGGATATCATTTTGCAACTGCTGCATCCCTCCTGTGGCACATTAAGCTATAGCAGGCATATTCTGGCAGCTGACTTGATTTAGGGGCTCAGAGAAACAGTAGGAAGGTGGCCTAACTTGACTCCTTTGTTGTTGGGGGAAAAAAAAGGCTCAAGTTTTCTTTGCTATTTTCCGGCTCTTTGTTGCTGTTGTTCTGTTGTTAATAAATAAATAAGAATAAATCAGTAAGATTTAGAACAAAGCAAAACAATACTCTGCAGACAAGCAGTAAAGGAGCTATCCAGGCGAAAGCCACAGGTTTCACTGAATCCTTCTTGTCTTGGGTTTGACTTAACCTCTGTATTATGACGTTCACAGCAACCAAGGCAGGAGTGCAAACATGCCATGTAGTCTACATCTTGTTCCTATAATGCCTCGCAATTTGAGGGAAGGATATATTGGTTTCCTTCTAAACCCAGAGCTGCTGAGGTCTTGTCTGTTGAATCATTGGTGAGACTTGTAGTTCTAAGTTAAGAGTTTTTATTCGTAAAATTCAACCCACTTTACTTGGTTGGCCGGTGAGATTGTTTCTGCAGAGATAGAGACTTCAAATCATTCCTTTAGCTTCCAGTCCTGAAAGAGGTTTTGCAAACATTTGTTTGTATTGTTGGAGGCTTTTTCCTCCTGGTTGGGCTCATTAATACCTTTTTGTGAGTACTATTCTGCTTTTTTGAATAGCTTTTTCTAAACAGCTTTTTCTAAACAGCTTTCTCTGGTGGAAAATCCAATTTAGTTGCAAGCAATATTACCAGTTCCGCTCCTTTATTTTTCCTTCCTTATTTGCAAGGAAAATAAAAGATTGTCTGTCCAAATAGAGATGTACGATTTATGGCGTTAGCACTTCTATTAATAAATTTATGCAGCAATTATATGTCTTTACATTTTGTATCTATCCATGACTGAAGACAGTTTGTGAACATATTTTTCTTCAAGACACATCTCATTTTCTTGAATCTTAAGCTCTTGCCCCAAATTTTCATCAAAAGTGGACACATGGTAGAGAATTCTAGCTGTTTTACATACCCATAAATGGAATAAATGTTGTTATAGATTTAATCTTAGACCTATTGAAACTTAGATTGTCTTCATGACAGTCATCTATGCAGACTTTCTTAGCACTAACCTTTTCTCATTTCAGATGAATCCTGCTTAATACAAATGATTTGAAGGTAGCTGCCCCGTCTCTTTAGCGCTAAAACTGGCTGATCAGAAGCTTCTATTCCCTGGCCACAGTGTTTGGTTCCAAGAGGGCAGATCAGAAACCAAGTTATTTAGAGCCCTTCTCACCACATTCCCCTGCTGTCATCTTTGCCACCATGTAATGTACCTGAGAATGAAATCAGATGAAGCAAAACAGAGAGGGGAGGGAGAGATGGGAATAGTTATGACACTATTTGAGTACCTGGGTAGTGGTGTACTGGAGCTCGCTCACACCAGCCCACAAGAGCCTTCTGTTAAGTTTCAGGAATTTTGTGAGCTGGTTGATGACATGTTGGTTTCTTTAAATTGGCAAATGCCACAAATCAGGTCCCCTGCATTAAGGAAGGGAAGGAAGGGAAGGAAGGGAAGGAAGGGAAGGAAGGAAGGAAGGAAGGAAAAAAGAAAAGAACGAATATATTGTTAAACATTTCCCAACCACCACTGCCTGGGCCCATGTTAAATAAAATCACATGACCTCTTGTTATGTGAGCTAATTAATTCCCTATCTCTCCCCCCCCCTTTATTTTACTGACGTTAGTATGAGTTGATTTACCACCACATGTAATATGTAGCCACCCAAGCTATGGCTTGGTCAAATATTTGTTTTTGCCATTATGATAAACATGTGTCTTTTATTTCTATGTAGAAGATAAAAGGAGGAAACCAATACAGCTTCTGATTACAAAGCTGCATACTAAAAAAAAAACAAAAGAGAGAGAGAGAGAAAAAAAAAACTACCTACTGCTATTGGGTGTTAAAAATATCTGAAGGGAGTACTATGAAATTTCTAGAACTTTTTGATGGCTTATTGTAACAGTCTGATAGATTCACTGGCTTTGGCGAGCCTTTAAACAGCAAAGAGAAGGAACAGAAAATTTTGCTTTGTGAATCAGTGGTTACAGTGTGAGATTAATAACCTTTGAGGGAAATACCTGGGCAAAAGGGACCTCTGAGATAACAGTGACTGTTATTTAGTTTCTGAAATACAGTTGCCCAGGATGAATGTGGTTACAAAGTTGCACGTTGGGCCAGTCGTAATCAGTTGAATCAAATGGCTATGTCAAGTAGGCTCATCTCTTTCAACATTTCGCATGTGTGAATTTTAACTTTGCTTCCTTTTCTGACAGTTGGTGAATATTGTAGAGCAGAATGTGCATCTCAGAAAACTGCATGATGTTGCAGGGATTTAGTGCCTTTTAACAGTCCCACGGGTCTGCTTTTAGTCATTGGAGTTAAACCTGAAGCAAAATGCGTAAGGAATGCTTCTATCCAGTGTTCACTGGGTTTGGATTTAATTTCTAATGATGTATGGCGGGTTATTATCATGTGTCCCACATGCCACTGTTTGAAAATCATTAGATGCTATGCAAGCCCAGGCGGTGAAACATGTACATAATTTATATATAATATGGGTGTAAGATCTGTCATCTGTTTAGTTGCCAAAAGAAGAAACAAACTTTAAGAGAAATGAGACAAAAAATCTTACATGTTCAACAATGCGATTTCCTATAGCACTGACGTCTGTGTATTATTTTCAGTAGAAGATAATTCAGAGGCGAAAAACATTGTAGGTTGTCCAACTGACAGCAAGAACATAGGAATAGGATTTCCTATGTGTCAGAGTTAATTAAAGGATAATGTTGAGGGATTGGACCACAGTTCTTTGAGTCAACCTGGGTCAGTGGAATATTCTAAAATAATATTGGAATTGATGTTTTCTCTCTAAACCAGTTGGGCAATGTTCACACCGTATCACACTTCTTTCCATTTACAGAGTGCTTTCTGTTTGGCAAAATATTTTTACAGACCATTTGAAATTAGGGAAGCTTTATGTTTAAGAAAAATGTTAAAATGTCAATCAACTCAGAAAATGTTTAAGACTCATGTAAAGCAAATGGTAATCAAGTATATCTATCCAAATTTTGCCTGCGATCTCCTCTTAGACAAGGAGTGTCTGTGTAACTGTAATAAGTCACTTCAGGGTACCTGTGTGTAAAAACTATGAAAGCAAAGGGCAGATGGGTTGAAGAAGAGAATAAAAGTACCTACCTTCTTGGTTTATCATGAATGTTACATGAATTGAATGGAGTAACTGATGCCTAGTGCTTAGCACATTGTCTTGCATATCCTCACTGATGAGTAGCTGTTAGCTATTATTAGTGTTACTATAGTTACCAGCCATGCTCATGAGAATCATAAACTATGGTTAGATAAATAAATAAATCCCTATTACTCCTTTCATTCTGTGCACTCTGGATAGAGTTGCCCATGTGAGACTTGGATCTGTACAACTTGGAATATACGTCTTGGATCTGTACAACTATTTGGAATATACGTCCTCATGAGTTTTAAATAAGGCATGTGTTTGGAGATTTTGATTATCCTGTATTTCTCAGGAGAAATACACATGACATTTCTCCTGAGCTCTAGGCACAGGGGCTACTCGTCATGCCTTGTGCTTCTTTGGAAGCTGTTGGCCTATCTCCTATTCGTATAACTTATTCTACTGTCACATCCCACCCTCCAGTGAATTTTGCTTATGAATTGAGAGACTAATTACCTCAAACCTATCGTTCACTTTTGGGGACTATCTGGACACCTTCATTTAGTATGGTGAGCAACAAACAGAAATTTTATTTTATTTGTGTTAATTATTATGAGTGTTAGAAATCATAAAAGTGAAGGCAGTAAGTTTATAAATTGAAGCTATGAGGACATGTACTGTTATGCTTTATACTGCTTTTTATCTGGGCCATGGTAATCCACTTAGAATACATATTTTTGGCTTATAGTTGCCAATGCATATACTGCCTGAAAAACTGTCATCATGTGGTTATTGTATCACTTTGTCATATTGCGTAACAAATCAACTCCAAACTCAGATTTAACACAACAATCATTTTTTATGCCTTGTGTCTTTGTGAATTATCTGTGGTCTGGCTCATCTAGGCTGGGCTCAGTGTGGTGGTGACTCTTCACACTGCATGATCTGATTCTGTTTCCTGTCTCTCATCTTCCTTAGACTAGCAATCAGACTAGCCCTGTCATTTACGTCTCATGCTTTGGCAGAGGTATATTTGGGCAGGCAGAAATACTTGAGACCGTTTAAGGCCAAGAACTTGAAATTAGTGAATATATACTACAGTTTCCACCCATATGTTAAGGCCAAAGAAAATCTTAGAACCAAGTTCAAAGTTAAAGTGCATAGTTCTACATGTGGACCCAGAGGCCGTGGTACAGATGTAAATGCAGAGAGAGGTAAAGAATTGAGGCCAACAGCGTTAATGGTAATATGGTTATTAATTATGTGCCCCCCAGAGGTATCTTACATTTGTTGGAATTGGTTCTGTATGTTCGCTATCTGTCACAAAATCACTGTATTCTTCCTGAGTATTTAGTGTATTTTAATTTCATGGGTACAGAAAATTGTGCTGCACACCCAGTGTCCTTTCTTGTGTTCTATGTTAGAAAAACCCAGTCCTCCTCCTTTTGCGTCTCCTTTATTCCTCTCTCTAGTATCACACTCACAACACTTCCAACGTTTCTGGTCACCAAAGTATGTGGAAATTTTCCCCACCAAGCCATCCTCTGCGACACCAGCTGACTGTCCTACGATTTAACTCAATTCTGGCACTATCTACCTGGAGACAGCCTCGATCCCACAAGACTGCCCCCTCCCACTTCAGGTGCCAAGCGCCAGTAGTAGATCCCCAGCTTACCCACAATTTCTTCTTGACTTGGCAAAACCCAGAGGTTCCCATGACCCCCTCCCACTTTGGATTCCATTAATTTGCTAGAGTGGCTTACAGAGCTCAGGGACACATTTACTTTCATTTACCAGTTTATTAAAGGGTATGGTGAAAGATACAGACGAACAACTAGATGAAGAGCTACACAGAGCAAGGTCTGGGAGACTCCCAAGTGCATGAACTTTTGCCTCTGTGGAGTTGGGCTGCATCACCCTCCAGGTACGTGGATGTTTGCCAGCCTGGAAACTCTCCAGACCTCATTCTATGGGGCTTCCTCCGGGAGGCATGATCAATCATTAACTCCATTTTCAGCACTTGTCCCTTCTCAAGAGAAGGGGCTGGGAGTAGGCAGTAAAAATTCCAAGATTCTGATCATGGCTTGGTCTTTCTGGTGACCAGCAGTCGTCCAGGAGCCCACCCATAGTCACCCCATTAGAACAAAACATCCTCCTATCACCCAGGAAATTCCATGAATTTCAGAAGCCCTGTGTCAGGAGATCTGGACAAAGTCCAAACAAAAGATGCTTCTAGCATTCTTATCACTTGCAAAATTACAAGCACTTTAGGAGCTCTGTACCAGAAATCCAAGGCAGATATGTGTCTGTATCTATCTATAGAATATTGATATGAATCTGTATGAATATTGTGAATATGTGAATGTATATATGTGTGTGTGTGTGTGTGTGTGTGTGTATATATATATATATATATATATATATATATAATGTATGTATTTTTTATTATCTCACATGTTGGAGGCCAGAAAGCTTAAGACAAATTTGTATTACAGCAGCCATATCTCTATGATTCTTATTCTTTGTCTCATTCCTACCTCTGTTTTTGTCTTTAACCTTTGTTCTGTGTGTTTATTTAACTTGTTTCTTATATTGGGCTATTTTGTTGTCTTTTGTGTGTGTGTATGTTTTTAAATGTCTTGCATCATTTCTGGTGCAAGAGGAAATGTAACTATATAAACAAAATTTGAAACAACAATTCCCAGCCACTATTCACCATTTACCCAGTAGGCTAGGTTACAAATAATATAGTAATAGCCAGCATTTATTGAACACTTCTTTCCTCCTCGGGCCCTATGCAAAATGTTTTCTGCGCGATGCCAAAATCCATTCCCACAACAACCTTATGAGGTATGTACTGGCATTATCCCTTTGGAAGCAAATGCAGTTTATGTAACTTTTTCAGGGTCTGGCAGGTGGTAAATGCCACAGCTGTGATTTGAGTTGGTGAAGGCTGGCTTTAGATCTCACATTCTTGACCACTGTTGCACTGCTTCAGACTGATGTGCTAAAAGAAAAGGATAAAAGGAAAGGATAGTAATTCTTTTCTTCTTTTGTGAGTCCTTGAGTCAGGTTTCATTCCTTGCTCATCTTCTATTTTTTTCCCTTGTGTCTCTTATAAATATACCTAATTAAAATGTCAGCTGCTAATGGCTTAAAAATGCCATTTAAACTGTGTGACACTTGGCATTCCAATCTGTGTGAGTTAAACAGAAAACCTGAAGGATTTAAGCAAAGGAAAATGATTTATGAATTCCCCTTACCAGCACAGATATGTTTAGCACAACTCTCCTAGTATTTATGAGCATAATACTTCCAGGTACATTTTATGTTTTCTTGCAGAAGTTTAATGGTAAATGTGGAAATTAAACTGGAAAATATGGATAAATCAGCACAATTCCAAACACCTGCTCAAAACATTCGTTTTATTGATTTAGCAGTTGACTCTTTAGGATGTTTTTATAAAAACATTGGCTCCAGGCAGAATAAGTATTCTCAGTGAATGTATTTGTTGACATATCACTTAGAAACTACTACACTGACAGATTTTAGGAATTTTATATGTTTGAATGACAAGCAAAGGCCATTTTAGATGAAAGCAGCTCTTCCTGTGTTTTACTGGCTGATCTGTATTTACATAATTTTAGTGATGAGGTTTTCTTGCTTTGATCTTTTAGTATCACATTTGGCTAAAATATTTGGGAAGTTGGCAATGATTTTTTTTTTAATGGGCATCATGCAGTTTCAATATCATTAATTACTATGCAAGTAACATCTTCGGGAGAAACTTGAAGTAATCACCTTTTCTTCAAATCATTTGTAGTTTCCACAACTGTGAAAGTTTCTGAAGCCGTTTTAGTTAATCATTTATCGGTGCATGGAGACAAGTAAAGGGCTCTTTGTGGTTTTTCCTTAATTCTCTTAAGAAGAGCCAAGTGTGTCCCCCAGTTGTCTCCCCTTGGAATGACTGCTAGGTAGTTCACTGACAGACTGATGTCCCCAAAACTGGGTTCCATTCTTCTACTGCTTTTAGTCATTGCCATTTCTTCAACTGATATTATAACTATGGTAAATGAAATACTGAGTTCCTCTTGGTGGCACAAGACAGCAACCACATGTGACTTCTTAACCTTCTAAAAAGAATTTATTGATCAATGGTAGCTTTGGTACCGCAGATCCAGGTACCCAATTTGATTTTGTTAAGAATCTATATCTTTCCATTTGGGGGCTCTGATATTTTCTTGGTTGGATACCTTGTTTCTTGTGGTGGCCCTTGGCAGCCTAAGGCTGCCATCTTACCGGCAGCATCAATCTCAGCAGAAAAAAAGAATCTCTACTCACTCGACTCATTGCTAGAATCCCACAGAGAACTCTCATTGGTCCATCCAGATCATGTGCCCTCTTGAAACCCCAGAGCTGAGGTCAAGCTCCTCCCATGAATTCCTTCCTGTGAGGGAAGTAGCTATACTTCCCTACAGGAAAATAGAAGTGCTGTTACCAGAATGCAGGAATTGTTGCTCAGTTAACAAAAACATTTGTCTACTACTATATATAAATTCACAAAAATAAACTATAGGGATATATTCTTAATTGTGTTACCCATCTATAATTTGCAATTAATTGATTTTTTTATAATGAAAGATTTAAGATAAGGGGAACATTTTCTCTTTTCTAAGTGGATGATTGATTATATTTTAGTCAATAAGATGTGCATTCCGGAAAGAACTTTAGCTAGGATGTAATTCTCTACAACAAATATTTACTGAGCAGTTGTTACATGCCAAGGACTATGCTATGTTCTGGAGATGCAAAATTGACATAGTTTCTCCCTGCCCTTGACCTCCAGCCCTCATTCTTAAGGGGGTTAGTACAGAAGACAAGAAAATGAGTAGTTGCAATTCCATGTGATAATTGCGGGAGCTGAGGATTGTTCAAGGCTTCTTGGAAGCTCAAGAGGGACGCGTAGCTCAAGCTGAGGATGCTTCTTAGCTGAGGTGATCGACTCTTCATCATCTGGCCCTTTTATGCCCCTTCTGCTAGATCCCCTGCTGTGTTCTCAAATGGACCGTTCACTTTAGTTATTCTAAATCCTTTTTAGCTCTTTGATTAATCCATTGTCTGTCATGTCTCCGTGCATTTAGCCATATACTTGGTCTTGCCTGTTTTTTGGTTCTCATATCCTTTCATTCTGAGCCACGTATTGGATGGTATGCCTGCTGGAGTAGGTATGGTGATTGGCCTCCAAGGAGCCTTTCTAACTTCCTTGACGTGTGCCTTCCTCTACTGAAAAGCAGGAAAGCCAAAAGCTACATTCCCCAGACTCCCTTACAGGTAGGCTTCTGGATATGATCCCTTTTTTGCCACTTAGAAAAATTTGTGTTTTCAAAAGGAGAATTGAGTCTGAGGCCCTTTTCTTTTTCTTCTTCTCCTTCTCCTCTCCTTCTCCTTCTTTTGGGGTTGGGGGGGATGGGGATGGGGAACATTTAAGTTCTACTCTCTTAAAAATTTTGAATTGTACAACTATAGTTGTAGTTAACTATAATCACCATGTTACACAGTAGATCCTCATCTATATTTGAAAGTTTGTACTATTTTAAACCTCTCTCTATTCTTCCTCACACCCTAGTACCTGGCAACTACTTTCCTATTCTGTTTCCATGAGTTTAGCTTGTTTGTTTGTTTGTTTTTGGGTTCTTTTGTTGTTGTTGTTAAGATTCCACATATAAGTGAAACCATATTTGTCTTTGTCTCATTTCACTTTGTATAATCTCTCCAGGTTCATCCCTGTTGTTGCAAATGACAGGATTTCCTTCTTTTTTAAACTTTAGTAATGTTCTGTGGCATACGTATACCACATTTCCTTGATCCATTCATCTGTTCAGACACTTAGGTTGTTTGCATACCTTGGGTATTGTGAATAATTCTGCAGTGATTATGGGAGTACAGATATCTTTTTGAGATAGTGATTTTGTTTCCTTGTGATAAATACCCAGAAGGAGGATTGCTGGATCATATGGTAGTTCTATTTTTAATTTCTTGAGGAAACTCCCTGCTGTTTTCCATAGTGATGTACCAGTTTGCATTCCCAACTACAGTGTACAAGTGTTTGCTTTTCTGCACATCTTTGTGAGCATTTATCTCTTGTCTTTTTTGTTTTGTTTCGTTTTTCCATTTTGATGCTTTTTTTCTGTTTTTGTTTTTATTGAAGTATAGTTGATTTACAATATTGTGTTAGTTTCAGGTATATAGCAAAGTGATTCAGTTATACATACATATATATATATATATTCAGATTCTTTTCCTTTATAGGTGTTACAAAACATTGAGTATAGTTCCCTGTGCTATGCAGTAGGTCCTTGTTGGTTATCTATTTTATATACGGTAGTGTGTAAATGTTAGGTGTGGGGTGATATGTCACTGTGGTTTTGATTGCATTTCCTTGATTATTAGTGACATTGAGCACCTTTTCATGTACCTGTTATGGTCTGTCTTCTTTGGAAAACTGTCTATTCAGATCCTTTGCCTATTTTTTTTAATTGGGTTCTTTGGTTTTTATGATATTGAGTTGTATGATGAGGCCATCTTTTTCTGTTCTCCACTTCCTGCTGGCGAGAACACTGGAGGAAACATTGGGATTTTTGGCAGCAGTGTTCCAGCATCTAGTTTCTAACTTCAGGGTCATTGAAAGCAAAGCATGGGGCATCTATTTCTTTGCTGATATGGCTTTCTTATAAATCCAGAGGTGTTGATGATAGGAGCTTTCTGAACCCTGTTCATGAGACTGCTGATATATTTCTAATATCAATGATTCTGTCAGTGGCTTCCTGATTTTCTCTCCTCTTAATGGTGGCAGAAGTAGCAGCATTGCACGTGAGTCATTCTGGATGTCTTCCTAGAGCCCACACTTCCAGCCCTTCCAGTGACTCTGATGTAACCCATCACCTTGTTTTATCTCTGTTTTGAGCAGCTCGACTCTGACTGATAAAACCACTCACCTCTTTTGAGCCTCAGTCTCTATCCAAAACTTGGAGGTTGCCGAGCCTGACTCTTTTTCAGGAGAATGCACTGAGCAAAGGCATGTAGGAAAGTTACTCAGTGAAAGGCACTTTGGGGCAAAGGGTTGCTGCTAACTACTTTGAACTTGCTGGTTTGTCCACTAGATGAGAAAATTTCTCTCTACAAGAAACATTGTTGAAATCAACAGAAATGTTTTCTCTCATCTTCTTAGAGGAGGAGAGAGGGTGTCTTTTTTTGCATTTTGTTGTATTTTGTTTTTTGGGTTGCATATTCCTCACCCTTTCTCAGCCATGGCCAGATAATGCCAGACTCTCTCTGGCCTCTAGTCACTCACTTGTGTGTTCACATGTGTTCAAATACTTAACAGCAATCACTTTTCATAGTGTAGGACTCTGGATTGGATAACTGTAACTTTTGAATTCCTTTGCATCAGTTGAAGACTGAAATTTTCATAGAGCCAAAAACCTCTGTCCCAGTGTGGAATAACTAAGCAGAGAACTGGGTTTTACAGTGAAGATTTTCGATCTAAGCCACTGAGAGTGTGAACTGAGTTTCAATCGTCTTATCTTTAAAATGGGTATAATCATTGCTGCCTCACAAAGTTCTTAGGAGCATCAGGCTACACAATGGGAAAGCACTACACACATGTCATTCATACCAAGGTGGAGGGGATGGTTAAGAAAATGTTTGATTAAGTCAGTGGTCCAAAAGATAGGATAAACAGGTAGCCATCCTTTTATTTCCATTGAATTAATCAGGGTCTCTCATGTACATATGCTATTAATATATTTATGTACATTACATCACTTTATCTTGACAATATTGCTCATGAGGTAGATATTCCTGTCCCCGTTTTACAGGTGAAGATGTTGATGCAGTGTAATTAGCATGTCTGCATTGAAATTGACTTTGTGACTCTAGTTTCCAGCTTCTTTCCTTTAAATGTAGATCCAAAGGCCTCAGATTTCCTGAAAAAGTTTCACGTATTTTCAACTACAAGGAGACCATGCCTGACAGAGATAAAGTTTAGATTTTCATCTGGTACTCCTTTGACCCACTCCTAGCTTCAACTCCATTAGTATCGGTGCCCTGGTTTAGCTCCAGTTAAATCATGAAATAGCCCACATCTCAGTCACAGGATTGCTGAGACAAGAGTGATTGACAGCTAGCTACTGAATCACATCCCTTCCAGACTGTGAATCACAGATGTAAGGTGTTTTTTTTTTTTCAGTCTCACACTTTAATTAGTATTATTATTTTAAGTTTTGTTTAAGCATGAAGATACATCCCACAGATTTTAGAAGCTCTTGTAAAAATGCCTTTTGCATTTCAAGAGGACTCGTGCCCCTCATCACTTTCCCTTTCCACCGTGAAAGGAAATGAAGAGTTCAGTTGCTAAAATGTCATTAATTCCCCGTACAAGGTGGCTCTGCCATAGGTGGTGATCCCTTAAAAGGAAACCCTTCTGCCCTGGGGAAGCAGAGTACCATTTGGGAAAAGCTGTTTCAGTGTTTTCTTAATTAACTTTGTTGTTTCTGTGCATTTAGTGGAAATGTAATAATTTGTTAGTTCTCACTACCTGTGTATTTGGAAATAGAAAGTTGTTTGAATAATACAGCTCCCTGGAGGTATCTGTGCTAATGCCAAAAGGATACTGTATTTTTTTTAAAAAGTTCCTAGTGAATATTTTTTCTAATTAGAACAGATGACATATTAAACTAGAGGTGATATGATACCTCTTATCAAGTCACTGGGTTTTATTTGCCTCTGCTATTGAGTTTTGCCCTTTTATTTATTTTTTTCAATCAATACTGTTACTAGCCCATAGCACATATTTGTGCTAAAAAACATGCACACCCCTTCTGGTGAGACACGGCCCCACACTAGGGCACATGTCCTGATGAGAGGGGCCCAGCTGGATGTCAGCCCCCAACTCACCTCATGGGCCGGCACTGTGTGGTCTGCACAGCTGCATGTTATAGCCGACGGTAATAGATGTTCAAGGTCATGTGTGAGTTAGACAGAAACATAATTTCTGCACTTGTCTGGCATTGGGGATGTGTGAGGACCCTGCAACCAAACCCTCAGTAAGGATAGACCTTGATAATGGCTCAGCCTTAATGAAAGAGCATCATGGGCAGGTTTGGGTTAGAAAAAAGAGGAAGTTCATCCTCAGTCAGGAAATGTGCGACATGGGCGGCTCCAAAAATAACTTTGACATTGAACTCTCCAGTTACCTCCCCCTCTCTCCTCCTCCTCCTGCTGCCTGGCCCTGTTGGAGGTGTGCCGATGTAACAACACAAGTAGCAGCAAGAGGTAACGTTTGTTGGACTCCTGCTGTTTGCCAGGCAAACCACCAACAAAGAAAATATATATCCCACTTTGACTTGTGCCAGATACAGGAGATTCAGTGAAGAGCAAATGTAGACTCTGTCCTTGACCTCATAGAGTTTGAGCTTCGTAGAGGAAATGGACAGTAAGCAAGACCAGTAAATATATTACTATGAGAGATGAAAGCTTTATGAAAAAAGTACAGGACACAATGGGAGCATTGTTGGGTTGGGGGTGGAGGCCAGTTTGGATGGATTTAGATTTTTGAGCCACTCGATCAGTAATACGAAGATGCAGGAAACAAATACTACTTGGCTCCCAAATTTTTCCACTGGAGGACTCTAAAGAGTTCCAACATTAGCAAGTGAGAAAGTCAACAACTTCAAAGAAGTCACTGTAGCCAAGGTGCTGGTATCTCTATCAGGTCTTTTGGGACTGTGCAGGCTCCTTCCGTGGAGACTTCCGCCCACTGCCAATGCCCAAGGTAAGAAGCTCTGGCAGGTGTGGGGTGGTTGGTTTTTCTTTTCCAGTGCCAAGAAACGGGAGTTTGGTTACTTCATATAAAACCTCTCCTCCTCTGCGCAAACGTTGAAATGTCTCTGTGATGAGGGAAGAGGTTTGGAGAGGGTGAAGGTTGCAGCTATTCAAGTGAAGGTTTCTCATTAAAACCCCATTGTAGACGTTTCACAAATATTTGAATTGGATTGATTTGTTAGCTCCAGGCTGTAGGGACAGAATCTGAGCTTAGCTGTTTGATCTGCACAGTTTTCCCCCTTTAAATAGATGCTGTGCTTGATGTTCAAGCATCTCTCACCTATGATCTTATATTTATGCTATTTGCCTGGTCCCTGGAGGCATTTTGAAGATGTGACTGTTTATCAACACAGCCCCAGGTGCTGAATTCATTACTTTGCATGTGTTCCTGGCAAGGAAAAGACAGCACCAGTGGGTGTCATCTTTGGAATCTATCCATTTCTTCTGAAAGTATTTTACCTTTTGGCTCCAGTGGCTTGTTTTCTCTCCCCATTTTGTCTTCTGACAACGCCTCTGGCAACTGCTTTTCCTTGGTTCATATTCTTCTATTTTCAGCTGGGTATTTACTTCCTCCATAGCCTCCTGTTTCCTTCTGTCCCTTGCTGCCTCCTTGCCTCCCTCTTTCCTTCCTGTCTATCATGCCCTTCCCTTTTCTTCCCCTTCACTCCACCCCGCTCTGCTTCATTTCATGTTCATTGAGTGGGTACTTGATGAATACCCGAGGGTTGGTGGACTGTGTGTCCATCTCTCTTTCTCTCCCTGGTAAGAGAGGTTGACCAGGAATCTACTCTTGCAGAAGACCTCGTAAGACCTATACATCTAGGTCAGGCTTGGTCGCATGTATGTGTGTGTACCTGACACAGTTATTGGGTTGTCTATTGTGTTCAGTCTGTGAGCTGGGAAGGTACAAACAGGAGATTTTGTAAAGGCATATGGCTCCATGCCCAGAAACTCTGATTCTCTCCTCTTTAAAATTACGACCTGAGCTGAGAGCCACTACATCCGGAACTCTCTTAAGGAAAAAAGGTGAACAGCTCTCTAAAGTAGAGAATAAGATATTGTTCCTATTAGATTGCTTTTTCTAAGTGTCTCTAAAACTAAGTGACTGAATATTGCAGACCATAAAAAGTTGTGAATTTATTTATGAACCCGATATGCAAAAGTGGCAAATGCCATGGATATTTTCCCATCTCCATCTTGGCCCAGATTCATCAGGCAGTTATTTACATTTAAACTCAATTTCTCCAAAAATACAGTTAAATCAGTTACTGAGTAGTATCTCTATACTTGTCTTTTAATAGCATGTCGTCCCAGAATGGTCACACTTGAATCAATCTTTCTGGTACAACACAGAGATCTTCAGTTATATTATTGTGTCTCAGTGGTGGTAAAATCAGTATTTAACAAATAGTTAATGTAAAAACCGTGCACAGTAATAAATAGGTGTAGGATTCCAGCTGGCACAAAGTCTGATTTTAGTTTGAATGACAACCAAGCTACAGTATTTTCTCTTTTTCAAAGGAGGGGGGAAAAGTCGCAGAAAGCAAAACATGTTTGTTTGTTTGTTTTCCCCTTTATTTTAGATGCTATTTAAAATAGTCATGAGCCAAAGTACCCTATTTTTAGATTTAGGTCATTTGAAATGCTTCCTCTTTCATATTAAAAAAAAAAATGGTAGGAGTAGCTATGGTGGTGGTTAATGTTGAAAGGACTCTGCCCAACGCGTGAACTGGTTTTGCTGTTGCCACACAGCAGGCCCTGTCTGCGACTCTGAACCCTGCCCTCCAGGCCTTCAGATCTGGGGGGCTGGGTGGGAGCAGAGCGAAGAAAGTAAGACAAAGGAGCCTTCCACTTTTAGATAACTCCCTTTCCCTTCTTTATTAGTTTGTCACATTAGTCAGCTACACGAGAGGCTTGAGTCGCTCAGGCATAGGCTCTGTCATTCTCAGCTGTGATGTAGAGAGAGGGGATCTCTGCTTACTTTGACTCATGCCCTGGTTCATCCCTCTGGACAGGAGATGTCCTGCTGGAGGCTGTCCCAAAGTACTGTGATGAAATCTGTCTTTTATGACTTCTCTTCCAGTGTTTCATTAGGAAGGGAAGGGCAGAAGTTGGTGGTGCGGGAATGGGGTGGAGCACAGACATGAAGACCTCTGGAGTTTCTTTGGCTGAGCGTGTCTGATTTAAGGTTCATGGGTTTGGGGCGCACCCTTCAAGACCAGTGCTGGCCCCAGCGTCTTTACCATCCGACATGGCAGTGAAAACTTCAGGTGTTTTCAGAGCCATAAAATGTGTTCCACCACAATAATAAGGACTACCAGCTTTCCATTAGATTGTATAGGATCAATCCACATTAAATCCCTGTCTCCTAGTCATCTTTCATATTTCAGTAGGTGCAAAATTCCTTCTGTGTTTTAAAAATTCTCTATTGGATAGATGTTTATGTATTAACTTCTGTAGTTACTATTTCAGAATCTCATTTAACTCCAGTAATCTAACTCAGGAACAAATTTAAGTGTGATGTTCTTCTAAATATCACTCGCATATAATAAAATATGTTAGATGGTGGGCTCAGCAATGGAAATTTTGATTTTAAAAAAAATTTCTGTCTATTATGTTACTGCTGATTGGTCTCCGGAGTTTCATGTAATTTACCTTCACTGTCGAATGCAGATCCATGAAAATCAGTGTAAAAAGAAGCCATTAGTCAGAAATAGAGACACAGATGTAGAGAACAAACATACGGACACCAAGTGGGGAAAGTGGGGAGGGTTGGGGGGAAATGAACTGGGAGATTGGAATACCAAATTGTACACTCTAATTATATGCAGTTTATTGTATGTTAACTGTATCTCAATAAAAGTTCTAAAAATAAATAAATAAAGCTTGTAAAAGGGATGTGACTTAAAAAGATTTTTGGAAAGAAAACACAAATCAAATATAATACCAATAAAGAAATCAGAAAACAGTGTGTGAAAAAAAAATAATAAGCCATTAGAAAGAAAGGCAAGACCAGAGGAAATCCTCAGATTTTCACCCACCCAGCCAACCTCACCAATACTTATCAATTCCTTAGTCCCTGTTAGTCACACAGAACATTCTCATTTATTAACTAATGGGCATGGGCAAATCTTAAAACTATTGAATCTCTTTCAAGTAGGGATGACACATCAAATATGTTAAAGGACTATTTCACACCTATCAAGGGTCCATAATAATGTTTGCCAAAACCATTAACTTTTGCTGACCTTTTAATTTTTTCCTTTTTTTCAAATGGTTTACTTTTCTTTCTCTTAAAGTGAAAAGATCTGAGGTCATATGTTCATTCCTTTAACAAATAATTATCGACTCTCTAACCCACACTGGGCTCTGAGTTAAATGCTGGGGATGATATATCTACGAGCAAGGCCAGCGTGCTCCCCATGTTTGCGTGGCTTGTATTATAGTCGTGGAAGGTAGAACACACACACACACACACACACACACACACACACACACACACACATAAAATAATTATCAACAGTAAGTATTACGAAGGAAATAAGGATGAAGAGAGGCAATGACAAGAGGAGGCAGGGCCAACTTAAATAAGGGGGACATTGAAAGCTCTCTGGTGGAGGGGTGGTATTTCAGCCCTGAAAGATGAGAAGTTCTGGCTGTAGAGGGTGGGTGGGAAGGAAGATATTCTAGGTGAAGGGGCCAGCATGTGCAAAGGTCCAGAGTTGGGAAAGAGCTCCTTCTGTGTGACAGAAAGACCAGCTGGCACATTATAAACACAGAGATCTGGGCAACTGGCCTCCAAGACAATGGAAGGGTGTGTGGATTTCATTTCCAGTGCATTGGGGAGCCATTTCCCATGCAGATGGGTTTTCAGTGGGGCGAGGTCTGTGTGATCTGCTTTGAGAGAAGATCACAGGGCTTTTGTGTGGAGAATGGACTGAGGAGAGCAAGGGTTCCCAGTTTGAAGGCTGTTATCTCAGGGCTCTGCAGAGATGACTAGGGTCTCACCTAGAATGGCAGTAGTGGGGGGTGCTGGTGACATCAGACTCAACGACAGGATTAAAAGGCAAAAGGAAGGAGCCTACTCATGCAACAGAAAAGGGCAAGTCTGTAGGCGCCGGCCTGTGGGGTGAAAGGGGAGAGGGCTATAGCCACTCTTACTGTATAGAAACCTTGTTTTGTAAAGGAGAAAAGCATAGGCAGTTCTCTTGACAAGTTGATGATATAATGTGATTGACTAATGCTTATATTACACTTGTGTGAGATTATATGTGTGTGAAATAGATATTGATTTAAAATATATATATGAAGTGTACACATTTATGCAGTGTGTTTTGAAAAACTTGATAGAGATTCTTGGTGTCCTTTCAAGTCATTTTGGGAGAGGAAATGATTTTTCAACAATTTGTTATTTATTTCTTTGTATGATTTTGTTATTTACAAAAATCACATGTTGAATGTTTTCATTTTTTAAATCGTACAAAAAATATAGGAGATCAATTGATAGGAGAATGTGATACAGAATAAATATGTAACTTGAGAGTCATGCTGCCTGAGTTCCAGCCTCAGACTCATGGTTTATCCGTTACAAAGTTACTTTACTCTCTGAGTCTCATTTTCCTCAGTGATAGAATGGAGATAACAATAGTGCCCATTCTGTGAAGTTGTTGTGAGCATTAGGTGATAATCCCATCCAGCACTGAGCTAGATGCCTGACACATGTCAGGTGCAGATAGACATGGTCTTATTTTACCCTCCAGCTTTACAGTTAGGAAAGCTGGTTAGACTTGGATTCTTTCAAAGCTTCAGCGATTGCTCTACAGGAATTCCTTTTCACCTTTTCCCTTAGAATTGATTCCATGGAAAAGAAAGAACTTCTAACAAAAGCAGAAGAGGAATGGCATATCACAAAAATAAATACATAGACTGAATTTGGAATATTGAATATGTGTGTGTGAGAGAGGGCAAAGTGTGGAGAGACAGAGAATCCCAGAGAGAAATGCAGAACCCCAGAAAGACACAGAAAAACAGAGAAAAAGTGTGGATTGGGTAAGAAGAGGTATGTCTTTTGAATAGATATCTAAGCATCATTAAGAAAATGAATCAGATAAACATTTAAATTTCAGTATATTTTATAAAAGTCATAATAGAAGTGTCTAAGACCCAAAAGTCAAGAATAGGCCGAATAGTAATCTGAGAGGGTCTTATATATCCTTAATTTAAATTTGATGACAAAAGAAACCTTGAGAAGTTTGGGGTGGGAAAAATCGGCACCAAGGATGAATAAGGCATAATAGAAAACAATTAGATTTACACATTTGAAGTGTCCTAAACATCAAGAAACAAGGATGAGAAAAATGGCATGGATTTAGAATGAGTAGGAAAATACAGTTGACCTTGAACAACAGTGATTTGAACCACACAGGTCCACTTACATGCAGACTTTTTCCAGTAAATATAAAGTCGGCCCTCTGTATCCAAAGATTTCACATCTGGGAAATTTCCACCTGGGGTTGGTTGAGTCCTCAGATGCAGGGCTCGCAGATTTGGAAGGCCGACTGCCTTCACTGTCCTGCATCATTTTATATAAGGGACTCAAACATCCGCGGATGTGGGTGTAGGCTGGGCTCCCTGGAGCCAGTCCCCCATGGGGACGCTGAAGGAGGGCTGTAGTGACTGTCCAGACCAATGTAAAAGTAAATTTACTACTTAGAGTAGAATTAGGACATCCTCCCAGTCCTTTATATACATATTGTATTACTGGAAAGAAAAAGAATTAGGTGATGCTTTATTAAGGGACTGGGAATGTGAACAGGAATATGTAGTCTGGGAAAGTTTACAAGTTGGCTTAAAAGAGCCTTCCACATGTGGGTCACAGAGGGTCACACACACACACACACACACACACACACAACATCTGTTGAATTAATTCAAGGAGACTCTCCTTGTAGGAAGCTGAGCGTCTAGAAACAAATGTGTGTTGTATTTAGAAAGAAGGAGGAGGGGAAAAGAGGAGAGAGTAACTGGAAAGGGAAGGTTTAAAATCGATGAGGTGTTCGAAATGGCAGCAGAATTATATTGTGAGGAACTAACTAAAGCAGTCCATCCAGGTACCCAGCACAGTGAATGTCTACTTTGTTAGGGGTCTGAGGGACATGGAGTTAGAATAACCATGGAACCAGCCCCAGATGAGCTTTTAGAGCCGTCAGAAGGATGACATTCATATATCTGTTTATTTGTGTAGTGTTCCTTAAGCAGACTTGAATGAACTGTGCTGTTCATGTCAACTTTAATGGCAGATACTGCTAGTCAATTCCAGCGCTCTTTCTGCCTGATCCTCAATTACTATGGTAAGCAGTAGGCTGTAAAATAATTATTATTCCCCTCCTTGCACTTGGTCCTGCTCTGCCTTAAAGGCAGAGAGTGTGTCTTTTTATTATAATATCCTGCACTGCTACCAGAGTAGCCAATAAATGCTCGATAAATATTCATTTTATTCATTGAAGTAAAATGTACCTACTTATAGCCACTTATTCTTAGTGTATGTTAAGTGATCAATATTATATCAATAGTGACCCTTGGGTTACTTTGAACCTATGTGTATATGTGTGTGCGTATGTGTGTGTGTGTTTGGCAGATCTAGACATATAGCTAAATATGCAAAATTTAACAATTAGAATAGCAAAGTCAGTTTTACTGGATTTGTGTAGCTCCTCAAGGCTATTGGGTAGACTTTTTTAAGCATAAAGAGTGAAGCGTGCGTGATTTCTGGAGAGTGACTTAGTGTATATGTGATCTTGTTGAATAGGAATGAGGGTCATATCATGATGTCATGGAGAGTTTATTAGCAACTAATAGCTTTGTGAAGCTGGAGAACATTTCCAGGGCTGGGTGGGAAGAGGAAGAAAGTTATTTTAATCACTTGCATAAGCCATTTATAGTCCTGTCATCTTCTCTGTCATAAAGATTATCACTTAATTATAAGATAACATCATTTGCTATTTAGATATCAGAGATAGAAATGCACAGGCTAGGATCAAAGTGGATATCAATTTTCAAAAGGTCTGGGTACTAATTAATAAAGTTCATTCAGCTGTGTGTCTGTCAGACCAGCTTGGGTTAGGGTGTCTATTTTAAAAACATTAGATGAGCTGAGTTCTCTGGCTTTTAGGTCAGAGACCATGACCACCTTTAAATCCAGAGGGATAGCTCAGGCAAATGGGAGTAAGTGCCTGATCTCACCATGCAGGCCAACTGAGTGCCAGAACACTCCCCCAGCAAGCTGTAGGGCATCCAAGAGTCCTCTCCACTGCTTGCCTACATTGCTCTTGAGTTGTGCAAGAAAATGGCAGATCACGTAGGTTGAACAAAGACTGCTAGTTATGGAAAAAATGTGTCTTTCTGGAGGTGGGTGTTAGCTCATGAGGGACCAAACTTGTAAGCAAATGGAGGCATGGAAGTGATAAGAGAATAGATTTCAATTCTCCCTAACAGATAAACTGAGCTTTCTGAGTGTGGCCAGATCCAAAGAAGGGTGGGAGGGAATTTATCACTCACACTGAAGGTCCTTTTGTCAGGGACATTGTTGAGGTCAATCCAGCCGCACTGGTGTGTTTGAGAGGGTGTGCTCTAGATTGGGTTGACCCTGGCTTGAATTTAAGTTCTGTTGCTTCATGCTGTGACCTTTATATTTGGGAGGTTCAGGGTTGTTTTTTGTTTTGTTTTCTTTGTTTTGTTTTTCATTTGCAAAATAGATACCATAATTGTACCAGCCTCAGAAATGCAATTTCTGTAGGGTTTAGCATGTGATATGTGTTCAGTAAATGGTAGCTACTTATTGCAATTTTGGTTACAATCGTGGCCATTGTTAGAACCCAGTAGGGCAAGAGACGACTTTTGCTGCTGTTAGCTACTTTATTCCCCAGCTCCCAGTACAAGGACCGTGCTTGCACTGGACTCCAACCGGACAGAGGGAGCACTTGCATGAGGTTAAGCTCAGGTGAGATTCTTTAAAAGGCCTGTGTAGAGGGGTGGGCCTGGGGTGTAGGAGAACCATAGGGGACCTAGGGGGAGCAGCAGTAGAATTCTCATGACTCAGGCCCAAAGAGATGAGAGGAAGGTGTGATCCTGCAACATAGTAGGTGAAAGAATTGGGAAGAGCAGGCTGCCTTTGGAGGAATCGTGGAGCTCTGTGAATGGGAACTTGATCTCCCTTTTATCTGTCCATCTCATCTCCTGCTAGAACCCTCTCTGGCCAGTTGACAGGGGAAGCCCGAATGCAAGGGGCCCCGTTAGTATAGTGGATGCAGCTCAGCCTTCTGGGGCAGAGAACAGGGCAGTAAGTGGGGGAATGGGTCGAAAGGGGCAACCCAGCTATCACAGTGTCTCACACAGAGTAAGAGCTCAATAAGAATATATTGAATGAATAGCATCTCATAGGTAATTGGATTAAATTGTGTCCCTTCAAACCATGGTGTTCTTAGCACCTCCCATGTGCTAGGTGCTGTAAAGCCTGGAGCAATGAATAAGGCTCAACTGTAGTCTGCCCAGGTATCCACAATGCTTCCATTTTGAAAGTACTTTATATGTGTATTTTTTCATTAACTTGTACCATCTCCCTCTAAGGTAGGATTTATGTATCCCCATTTTATGGAGAAGAAGCCCTAAATTTTGAGAGGTTAATAGACATGTCCAAAGTCACATGGAGAGTGGAATGGGGGTCCAAACTTTGGCTGCTAGGGTCCTCACATTCATCATTCCATCCTGGTTCTATGACTTTTTGAGGTCAGGGTCTTGGAGGGGCTACTGAATGTCCCCATAGAATGGATTATTGATCTGATTCAGCATGCTTTTTCTTTTTTCACCTACTGTTTGAATGAATTCAGTATATACTATTGTATATTTTTTAAGCTGTATGTAGCGCGTTATTCCTATAGGGGATACCCGTGGGAACTCACTAAAATGCAAAATTTTGGGGGTCTCCACCAGGTGTAATCTATTGGGTTGGACCCCTCACAAAGTCCTCAGGGGATAGGGTAGCCAGACTGACTGTGGACTCTGCTTTCATGAATCACTGATGTAACTCAAATTCCTCATTTTACAGATGAAAGAAATGATCCCCAGAGAGTCAGAGAGACTAGTTCAATGGCACAAGGCTAGTTGGTGTCAAACACAAGTCTTCATGTTGTCAGTAAATAAAATCAACACCGAATAAGAGTTAATGCTCACTAAAATATATAACCTAAATATGGGTGCATAAACCTTATTTGGCTTAAGTGCTCTTTTGTAGATGTGCTTCTGATAGCTACGTGTGAATTAGATGACACTTCGATCAGAGAAGATGCACCCTAACAACAAATAGTGATTCAGTGCGTATAACAAAGTGAAATGCTGGTCCCCGCATGGAGATCATTTTCAAAGGCAGATAATGGAGCTGCCCAGCAGTCTGTAATTGCAGATGCGTGTAGGTTGGGTTTTAAGAATAGGTACCCAAAGACGTGAAAAGGCCCAGTCATCAGTGAAAACGAAAGATTCTATTTTTGTTTGTAAGATAGACATTTTATTAATGAATCTAACTTTAGAGCCGATAATGGCTAGTTCAAAAATAAGCCTTCAACGACAGGATGAACACCGGGACTACTAAAGACTTCCAGTCTCCAAACTGGTCTTGTATCTCTAGGAAGTAGATAAATTGTTCATATTTTTTTGATGAATTTCTCTTGATAGAACTGAGAAGTTGGACAAAATCGAGTGGCTGATAGGAGCATACTCATGTTACAGATGTTTCTGAGTGTCTTTCATTCCAGGTCAGATCACTCCTGAAGTATAACGATAGATTATAAATTGTTCTAACAGCACTTTCGATGATCTGCTTAATCCACGGAACTTAAAGTGGGAACTGATGTTCTTTCTTGATTATGGAGATGAAGTTGACAAAAGAGGATTTCTTAGGTAGCTGCTGGAGCAGGAGTTTCCTCTACTGATCACTTGAACATCTATTTTAACAGACTCTGTATTGGTATTAAAATATATTAATTCTTCTTTCAGTGTAGGCAATACTATTTCCTGATTTATTCCATGAATCTGAGTATATGGCCCATTTGATTTTTTGTTTTTTTGACAAAGAGCTTTTGCACATCCTCTCGCCAAGCTTGTGTTTACTGAGTTTATTTGTGTCTTGTGGAGAAATAATTCAAAGCCTGTTATTAAGACAATGACTTTGACTTTAGAATGAGCTTATGTCTTTAAGGATAGTTTTCAGCAAATGAGCCAACCATATGTTAAATCAAATTTAACATCCATTATGAAACACTGAATCATACTTTATATCTCAGTAATGATAACAAATGATCATTTATCTCATGTTCTTCTCATCTGTACTGCTTCTCATCCATCTTGCTAATATTGCAGAGATTTATTAAACGAACAAGTATCCAACTATAACTGTTAATATTAATTGCATCTTTTTCTATTGCGGCCTTCCATTTCCATGCTTGCTTAAGCCCACTTTAATGTAGATTTTAAAAGTAATAGTTTTTCTCATTCTGAAATGATAATTAACAGAAAACTAGTAAGTTAGCAATGAAATTATTTCCATGAAATTCTGCAATTAGCAGCCCATTATGAGGCGGAGGATTTGCTATGTGCTCTGCACTGGAAGCGAAAATCTCTTTTCACGAGAATAAAACAGTCGATTTTAAAACTCTGGAAACATTTCAGTTCCCTTATGACTTAAAATTGCTACTTGTGCAGTAAAAGTTTAAATCACTTCAGTAAATTTGTAATTTAATCTTTAAAGTTTAACTAACATTTATTCTTCCTAAGTGCTTTCTGTTGCTGTAAATTATGAGGAGTTGCCTCTATCTTTTCGTAAGACTTTACTGTAGGTCTTTAACTCAACAGCTTCCAAACTTGCTAGCTCAGTAGCTTCTTCTAGGCCCCCATTTCTGGAAAACGTTCCACTGTATCATCACTTCTCTCAGGCTCTGAATACAGGTCCCTGTCTCTCCTTTATGTCCTAAAATTGAATGTTTTCAGGTGTAGCTGCTTTTTTTCTGTGACATGGTCTCTTAGATGTTTAAACTTCTCCTGTGTTCTTGTTACCAGACTCTTTTTACCTAACCCCTAGATTTCTACTCCAACCTCTTGGTTGAGTTCCAAAACATTTGTTAACCATCCCCCATTCCTGGTGAAATAAATCTTGCTCAGTGTTCATGTTTCCTAGCTTTAGTTCATGAACTCCCACGTGCCTTGAGGGTAGGGATCCAGCACAAACTTGTTTCGTATTTCCCCAAATTCCTGCTTTGCGTGAGATAACACATAGCACAGAATTTTATCTAATGAGGTGGTTGTGAGCAAAATTTCTTTGTAAATGATAAACATCACACTAATATAATGTATTATCTTTTTGGGGGGTAATAATAATAAAAGTGACCATTTACTAAATTGCTTCTATGTGTTTGGTGTTTTGTATCTATTTACCTCTACTTCTTGTACCAGCCCCAAGAGGGGGAAATTATTCCTGCTTGGAGTGAATGCTTTTTTGTAGAGGAATTAGGAGTACAATACAATTGGCAATCATCTGCTTCCCTGTAACATCTCTTTTATTATCTCTATGTGTTAATTTTTTTTTTTTTTAGCTGCAGGTTTGGTGTTTTTTTTTTTTTTTTTTTTTAACTTTCTTGGTGCATTTCTGTCATTTCTTCTCTCAGAACTTAAACTCCTTGAAGTACCCTGTTTTCAATTTATAATAATACCTAGGAAAGCAACTTACACTTATCAGGCATGATAAGTGATTCTTGGCTTGAGTAAATAGTAAAATAAAACCAAATCTTAAAAAATAAATATATATATAATTTTTTTTTTTGCTGACTTTAGATACCCAAATCTGACCAGACTTTTGAGAAGAACTCGGAATAGAAGCTTGGGGTTTGGGAGGAAAGTTCAGTTTAAAGAGGGAGCCTTTTGTGAAATACTTCATAGACTTAGAACCATAACGTGTCAGTTGTAGAGGGATGGAGCAGGGTCGCACGTATTTCATTGTTGCAGGGCTGGGACTCAGAGACAGCACTCTGGCTTCAGATGGGAGGGTCAGGGTGCAGGGGTAATGTATTATTTTATCAGTAACCCAGGACACATGAAGCCATGTGATGAACTCTTATTCACACTACTTAATTAATCCCTTGGCGGAGTGGGGATGGATTACTACAGAGGATAAAAGGGCAGGATGTCGAGTTAGGGCCTCGTGGGTGTTTTTGTCCTCTTCCCTATATCACCTTGGCCTCAATGTCCTGATCTGTAAAGTTGGAGATAAAGCTTTAAAGGAATGTTGTAGGAATATAATAAAAATGCATGTAAAGTACTTAGAATGGTGCTAGAGATGAAGGACTCAAACTGCTATTATTTTTGTAATTATAACATTAATATAATATATTAGCGAGTATATGTACTTCACATTAACTTATTTAGTAGCATTAGTACGTAACATATAGTTACTACTCCTTATAATGTTGGACATAGGCCTTTGCTTTCTTACAGATGTGATTGCTGAGGCCAGTGAACCATCACAGGGGTAGTTTAAATTGCCCACTTTTAAGTGGTTCAAGGCAGCAAAGACCTAATCAGTGGTTTAAAAAAATTACTGAAAATCACACACACACGCAAAGTTTCAAGATTCTTTAATATCCTTTGAGGATTTTTGGAGGGTGAGGTAAATGAGGAAACTCTTAAGAATCTCTTAGTTTTTTAGAAAGAAAGCTTTTGAAAATTATGTCAAGGAGAAGGTAACTTCATTTAAACCCTAACATTAAACATAAATGCAAATCGAAAGGCAAAATCTGGGAACTGCTGTGTGAAGATTGCTATATTGTAAAGCTTATTCAGTGCTATATAAACAAATGGAAAAAATCATCTAGTTGAGATATAATTAAGGCAAGAATTGATAAGCTGAGACATTGAGTAACCACCACCCCCTTTCTAGATCCTAAACAAGGGAGAGTAAGTACCTGTCTTGAAATTAAAGTTACCAAAGCTTGGCGTGATGCTAAAGACGATACTGCATTTTCTTAAATAGGCTGTTCACATATTTCCTTTAAAAAATTTAGAATGTTTCCCCATTTGATCCACAATTAGGCTTACATTCTTAACCCTAGTGTAAATTTTTATAATCCAGTTCGTGCTGCTGTCATATTCTTAATCAAATAGGAAATTGCTTCCCTGGGTTTGGCCAAGATCGAGAGAGAAGATTGTGCACCACCAGCATAAGATTATCTAAAATTGTGCCATTTGTGGCAGAACCTAATAAAAATCTGCAGATGCCCAGCACGGGGCTAAACATTTCAGCTCAATGAAGTTGTCCTTATAATATCCTTAACCTGTGGTCACCTGGCTTTAGCACGTGGTCTCATGGCTTTGTTAAAGATTGTGTGTTTACTCACCACCTACTATGTGCAGCTCACTGTGCTGAGCTCTTTGGAGGGAACTAAATTGATTAAGACCAGGTTTCTGCTGTCAAGAAGCTTATCATCTATTTGGGTAGACAGATGGCACACATGGCACAGTTTTGGGCTGGCACAGGCTGGTGGCCCTCCATGTTATGAGAATGCTGAGGTGGCAGACATTTATTTTGACGGGAGGACAGGAAAAGTTTGATAGACAATGTGACTTTTGAGCCAGACCTTGAAAGTTGCAACAAGTAGAAATGTGGCAAAAAGGCAACTAGTAGAAGTGTTCTAGAAATAGTAATTGGACTGATAAACCAGGGAAGAGGCAAGTGACGGCTTTGAGACTGGAAAGGAAGAGCAGGGACAGATTTCAGAGGATCCTAGTGCCATATGGGGGGCTTTGGACTTGATTTCAAAATCCCAGGGGAGCCACCAGAGGTTTTAGGAAAGGAAGTAACAGATTCAAACACGTGTTTCATGAGGGTAAACGTGGCCACGCTGTGGAGGATCTGATTGGTGGTGCAGTAGAAGGAACAGTTAAAGTAGGGAAATTGGGAAGGAGAGAGAAGGCTGAAAAGATAGACATGGAGCCACTCAGTGAGTGGTTAGATGCTTGACAGTAGGAGGCAGGTCTACACTGAAAGCTTTTTTTTCAGGTTTCTAGCCCAGGTGAGTCTTGACTTCCTTAACCGAGACACTGACAATAAACCATACAGAGATAGAACTAATTGATACAAAGCCTTGTTTCAGAGAAATGATACATATGTATAGCACAAACAGACAGACAGACAGACACACACACACAGGATGCTTCCTAGATTTTGTGATGTTGTTGGTTGTAAGAACACCATTGGTTGTATAATATTTTGGAAAAAAGAAATGCTACCATATTAAACACCTGAGTCAATTGTAAGACATCTTCATTTACTTATGTTAAGAATGTAAAAATAAGCATCTTAAAATTTAGGAAATAGGGCAACTAATAACTTCAGTTGTTACTGTTTATTAACTCCTAGTTTATTGGACAATCAAATAATTGTAGCCAGTACATACTTTCTAATGTTAGAATTCTTACCACTTTTCGTATATTAATTCTCTGTGACCTTGGGAAAGTCATTTCACCTCTGCGGGGTGCGGGGCGGGGGAAGCACCAATGATTCTGAAGTGCATTGAAAAAAAAGCGCTTATAGGAAGCCTTTGATGTTATTATACCTCTGTTATGTCATTCACCCCTTAGCACATCCCATCATTAAAATTAAAATGAAAGATCATTAAATGTTACCTGTATTTGAATTTTAAAATGTCGAAAAAATCTAAAGAAATGATCAAACCTAGCTGTACATCCACATTCACTGTGAAGTTTGTCAAAAATATAAAAGAATGATATCTGGGGTCTTACCTTCACCTCTTGAAGCAGGATTTTGGGGAAATGGAGTCCAGAATCCCATTTCTTTTTTTTTTTTTTTAATTTTTTTAATTTTTTATTTTTATTTATTTTTTTCTTTATTGGAATATATTTGCTTTACACTCTTGTACCCGTCTCTGAGGTACACCAAAGTCAATCAGCTGCATCTACACACATATCCCCATAGCCCCTCCCTCCCACGACTCCCCCCCACCCTCCCTGTCCTGGCCCTCCAAGGCATCTCCCATGAAGTTGATCTCCTTTTGTTATACAGCAACTTCCCACTAGCTATCTATTTTACAGCTGGCAGTGTAAATGTGTCTATGCTACTCTCTCACCTCGTCCCAACTTCCCCTTTGCCCCTCACCCCAGCCCCGTGTCCTCAAGTCCATTCTCTACTTCTGTATCTCCACTCTTGCCTGTCACTGGAGTTCATTGCAGCACTATTTACAATAGCCAGGACATGGAAACAACCTAAATGCCCATCAACAGATGAATGGATAAAGAAGATGTGGCACATATATACAATGGAATATTACTCAGCCATAAAAAGGAATGAAATGGAACTATATGTCATGAGGTGGATAGACCTAGAGTCCGTCATACAGAGAGAAGCCAGAAAGAGAAAAACAAATACTGTATGCTAACAGAACCCCATTTCTTAATAAGCTTCACAGATGATTCTGATGCACAAAGAGAGTTGATAGCCAACGTGCCTGGGCAGCTTTACATGGATTCTAAGGGATCAGAGTAATGACCCTGCAGTTGGTGGCCTTTCCTCCTGTTTGAATAGCCTGAATGCTGTGTAGGGGGTAGGGGACTTTCTTCCGGTCACTGGTGGTCTCTACAATGCTGCCTCTTCCCAACCTTTATCATCCACCTTTGCAGCCAGCTTCTTAACGGAATCTGCTCCTATGAATTCTCTGAGCGTTGTCTGGACACTCAGCTTTGGCAAATTGTTGGTTCTTCATCATTTGCTTTGTTACAGTTTAATAAAAAAAAAGGGCACAACTTAGACATAATTCACAATTTTCCCAATTAACCATAGCGTGCTCCTGAATTCTTAAGAACATAAAAAATCTAATTATCTGGGTGATAAAGAGTGTCTTTTTTTTCCCCCCCAGATAGGAAGTGATGGGCTTTGGATCTGTCTGGATTTAATGTTGACTTTGTAGGACAGGAATGCTCATCACTGAAGCTGCAATAAAAATTTTTAAATGTTAAAACCTTTCTCATACAGAATTATACTCTGAAATGGGAAAAGGCAATTTGAACTTGAACTTCTGTACTCTCTTTCTGGAAATTTACCCCATTCCCTAACCTCTTCTACTGTTTACCCAACTTCTTACTCACTAAATACAGACATTTTAAATGTCTTTGGCCCCTAGGGCTCCCAGACCTGTAAAGAAATCATCTTTCCCTTCTGGACCTCAAAACCAGCTACTGGAAATCTTATCATCCATTTAGTCCAATGCATATTAAAATTGAGCAATTAATTATCTCTAGTTCTAATCCAGTAAGCCTGTGCAATTAACATCTGGGATTCAGTTCATCTTTTTGCTGACTTTCTAATTAAGGATTGGGACATAGTGGATCTCCCTAGAAGACATATTTAACAAAAATTATTTCCTGTATTTAAATCTTCATTTTTTTAACCCATGGTGCATGGGTTAACACTTTTCAATTGTAACTTTTTCTCTAGAAACAGATTGCTAGTGGTAAGTAACTGAGAAAAAAAAAAAAGATAAATTTAGTTGTATCCCTTAATTTTTTGATTTCCAAGTAACAGGTAGTATGTCAAAATTACCTTTAACAGCAAATGATTTATCAAATAAACAAGACACAATCAGCCACATGGTTTTGGTTGCTCTGCCCTCTTGTCTTGGCTAAACTTCCTTACCTGATTGCCTTATACTTGAAATTACTCTTAAGATTAGGTACATCTTTTTTTTTTTTTTTTAATTTTATTTATTTATTAGTTTTGGAGGGTACACCAAGTTCAATCATCTGTTTTTATACACATATCCCCGTATTCCCTCCCTCCCTTGACTCCCCCCCCACTATCCCTCGAGTCCCCCCCCCACCCTCCCCATCCCAGTCCTCTAAGGCATCTTCCATCCTCGAGTTGAACTCCCTTTGTTATACAACAACTTCCCACTGACTATCTATTCTACAGTTGGTAGTATATATATGTCTGTGCTACTCTCTCGCTTCGTCTCAGCTTCCCCTTCACCCCCCGCCCCCCCCCAAACCTCGAGTTCTCCAGTCCATTCTCTGCATCTGTGTCCTTGTTCTTGTCTTGTCACTGAGTTCATCACTACCATTTTTAGATTCCGTATATGTGAGTTAGCATACAATATTTGTCTTTCTCTTTCTGACTTACTTCACTCTGTATGACAGACTCTAGGTGTATCCACCTCACGACATATAGCTCCATCTCATCCCTTTTTATAGCTGAGTAATATTCCATTGTATATATATGCCACATCTTCTTTATCCATTCATTTGTTGATGGGCATTTAGGTTGCTTCCATGGCCTGGCTATTGTAAATAGTGCTGCAATAAACATTATGGTACATGTTTCTTTTGGGATTATGGTTTTCTTAGGGTATATGCCCAGGAGTGGGATTACTGGATCATATGGTAGTTCTATTTGTAGTTTTTTAAGGAACCTCCAAATTGTTTTCCATAGTGGCTGTACCAACTTACATTCCCACCAACAGTGCAGGAGAGTTCCCTTTTCTCCACACCCTCTCCAACTTTTGTTGTTTCCAGATTTTGTGATAGGTACATCTTTTATTTCACCACTAGAGAATAGATAGACTAAGTATGTAATCACAAATACCAAGGAAGAGTTAATTTGGAGGCTCTAAGTCACATTAGATTGTGATGAATGAAAGGACTCTTTCCTCTAATAGCAGGAATAATAGGATATGGGCTCTAAAAGTAGATTGTCTCACCCCTAGGTAAACAGTGGCTGAGGGAGGCTGAGAAAGAAGGGAACTGCAAAATTGGTAGGGAAGCAAGGAAAGGGAGGCACTGAAGCTTGACTTTATTATTTTTGCTAGAGTCTGGGGTTCTAGTCTAAATGATGATGGCCACAGTTGAGCAAAACCTTCTCGCACTGTTCCACCAGTTGCGGCTCCAGCCTTTTTCATGTAAAGCTTATATGTCACCTCCTCTGAGAAGCCTTCCTGGCTTTCAACAGCAATATCAGTTACCAGGCCTTTATGCTTCTATTTCTACTTCACTTACATTGAAAACTTTTCCATGTGTATTTTGCCTCTTTTCCCAGAATATTTCTCATCAGGAGTTATTTCTATGTCTACTATTGCTTTTTTTCTGTCACAGTCTCTTAGCACAATACAATGATCTACAATACATATTAACAGATTTAATATATCTGGAGAGTATTTACAATATCACTGAACCTATAATTTTCCAAATATAGTTCCAATTTATTAAAGAATATTTGAAAAATACCGAAAAATGAAAAAGAGAAAACAAGTCCACATTAATTCTGCTTCTCAGACATAACCATTATCAACATTTGGGTGAATTTCCTTCCAGTGTTCTTTTCTATTCATAGCTAAATGCAAATATGCATTTTGGGGGTCTTTTGTATATTTATAAAATTTACATATACATACATACATATATATTTGTACATTTCATTTTATTTTTTTTACACTTAGCTATGTAAATTTTTTCCCACATTATTAAGTATTCTTTGAAAATCTTAATTTGTAATGTTTTTTAAATATTAGCCATTGCATATCAGATTTTAAATAACTTTTTTTTAGTAGTTTTGTTATGGTTATACATAAAACTGTGACAAATGTCTTACAAGTAATCTTTTTCTGGATATCTGATAATTACATGGGCATAAGTTTTTGGAGGCTATGGATAAATATTTTGATATACATGTCAGTTTGTCCTTAATAGTAGCATATATTTGTGCCTTCTTCCTTATAGCTTATGCACATATTTTTATTGAAAACTTTTTTTTGCCTTTTTTCCTAATAAAAATGCTTTCATTGTTTAAAACTATGGTTAATTGAATATAGTGAAGTTGAATATATTTTTTATATTGTACTTACCCATTTATATTTCTTATTTCTTCATGGTTTTAATCTAGTTTTCTAATGAAGTGCTTGCATCTTATCAATTTGTAATAGCTCTTTATCTAAAGATATTAGCTGTTAGTCTGTAATACGTTTTTCAAATACATTTTTCTCATAATGTTTTTTCACTTCATTTTGTTTGTAATGGATTTGAGGAACTGAAGGTTTTAATTTTCTGTAGTGATATGTATCATTTTTTTGTCATTTTATTTTAATGTCTTTGTACTTACAAAGTCTATCCTGATCCAGATACATAAGTCGTATTTTTTTCTAATTGTCTAATGGCTCCATTTTCTGCTCTTATGTCATTAGTAAGTGTGTGATTTGTTTTAGTATTTGACAGGAGGAAGAGATGTAACTTATTTCCTGTAACTGGTTAACCAATATTTCTGTCCATTGTTGCAGTCTTTTCTTCCCTGGAATTTGAACTGCAACCTTTATGAAAGTGACTTTTATGTACACTATGGTCTCTTTCTGGCTTTTCTGTTCTCTCCATTGACATAAATATCCTTAGATCAATATGCTTTCAACTATTATAGTTTCATTATTTATTTTAAAGAAGTTTTTTCACAAAGTTTAGCCCACGAGTGTCAGATTTCTCATGTTCTCACTTAACTTAGGAGCAATATTAGTATATTTAGTGTGTGCACTTAATGGCCTATCTGCAAAAACAGAAGGAAACATTTGTCAAGTAAATAGGAGGTTAATACACCATTTGAGGACATGATACTGTTGCTTATTTGTATAGCTGTGTGCTACTTAAGAGCTTCCCGACCAATCCCAAGTTAGATTGGTTGGGAAGCTAAAAGCAACATCTCTCACATTCTCCCATGGCCAGGTTCTAGGTACAGATACGTTTCCTACAGTTCAGTGTATTTACCTGATACTCGGCAGGTGCAAGTGAGGTGGAGGCCACCTCTCAGCCCTCTGTTGCTACTTCTGCTGGCAAGCGTGGCGGGAAAACGGCGGAGTTCCCTGCAGTCATGTTCCTTTGTCCATCCTTCATCTTTCAGAGGTTTAAGGAATGATTGGGTGGCAGAAGCAGCGTTGGCCGCACGCGGACCTGGCTTCCTGACCTCTGAACCATAGCTCCACATATGCCTTTTTCACTTCGCTGCGTGTCCAGAGGCAGCTGTGATGGTGGCATGTCCTTGATCTGATTATGGCTCTGAGGTCGCCTCAGAGGAAGTGTCTCCTTGCAGCTTCCTTGTGGTCAGTGGGATACTGTTGAGGGAGTGTTTGCTGAAGGCCTAGCTGTTCTTTCAGCTCTTTCAGTGATTTCTAAATCTCTTTCTTCCCCATGTGAAATCCCTCCTGCTTAAAATATCTAAAGCGGGTTCTTATAAATACTTGAACCCAGCTGGTATCACTGATGCTTCTGTAGAGCAAAGAGGAAGAACTGACCCATGTTAGTGACTTCATCATAGATAAGCCACTTATATAATATTATTATTGTGACAATAATGTGTGTTCAAGCCAGTTTTCGTTGGAGTTTTCTTTTTCTTGCAACTGAAAACAATTTTAAGATATATACATATTAGAGAGGAGAGGATACAAACCTGGGAAGATCTTGGGGAATGTTGTTTCAGGCTCAGAATTGGGTGGTGTTTAATTTGAGATCTCTCTCTTAGATGTCCAGGTGGAGGTGCCTGGAAGGCTTTTGGCTGTACAAATCTAAACCTGAACAGAAAAGTAGGAACTGCAGACATAACGCTGCAGTAGGTCAAGAGCTAGCCTGGAGGCAGAGCCAAGATAAGGGCCACTTTTTATTTTCTCTAGTGGGTAGTTTGACAGCATTCCAGTTTGTTTGTGAGTCAGTCTTTGTGTCTTTGTTTTTTAATTTTAATTTTAATTTTATTTTTTAGAGAAAAGCACTGAATTTATTTATTTATTTATTTATTTAATCTTTATTGGAGTATAGTTGCTTTACACAACTGTGTCAGTTTCTGCTGTACAACAAAGTGAAAGAGCCACAGGTATACATATATCCCCATATCCCCTCCCTCCTGAGCCTCCCTCCCAACCTCCCTATCCCACCCCTTTAAGTCTTCACAAAGCATCAAGCTGGTCTCCCTGAAGCACTGAATTTAAAAGTATTTAACTTTTAAAGGACAACCTACGTACAGCACTTCAAACATTTTATTTGTGCAAAACATCATGTAAGTGAAAGATATTTCCCAAATGTCCATTAAAGGAAAGATAGCCCAGTTAACCCCATTGCTCGAAGCAGTCTCTTCTGCTTGGGGTGGAATCATCTCTCCAAAGGCTCAGAAGGAGTCCGTTACGCATTCGCAGCGTTAGAAGGATGTCACCACCACCTTTTATTACAGCACTTTAACTGCACCCCTGGTTCATCTTATTAGAAGGCCATTTTAAACTTTACTCTGTTTACTTCTACTTATTCTAGATTGAAGCAAGGTCTTTAACCTTATTTACGTACATTTGTAAGTGAATTGTTCTAACCCTGATCGAAATTCTAAACACAGACTATTTAAAAGACTGGAAAAATCAATATTCAGTGGCATTCTTTGGTAGAGGAACCATATATACTTTTTTTTTTTTTTTTTTGGGCATAGCAGACTGAGCTTTAGTGTAATTGATGGGTAGCATAGCTTACCTCTGACGATGTGGATGTGTGAGTTACTTCAGATTCACATCATTTTGAAAACTTCATTATGGAGGACTCTCCGAGGCTTTGGTGACTGTTGGTGACTGTCCCACAGGGCAGGCAGAGTAGAGAAAAGCTTAGCACGGGTTAGGTAGGGTATGTTATGATGTATATGGAACACAAGATGTTGACTACATAAATTTATACATGCAATATTCAGCAAATTTTAAAGCTAATCATTAAATCCTAAAGGGAGAAGATATTTTGAATGACTTTTATGTCAAGTTCCTTTCCTTAACCAGGTGATGATGAATAGGTCTCAACCTCAGTGATTATTAAATAAATGAATAACTGAATTAAATAACTATTATATATGTGACATGGTGCTCTCCATCTTAGAAATTTTATTTTAAACACCGTTATGAAGTAGCATTGGTATCTCTGTTTTACAGATCAAGAAACTGAGGCTCAGAGAGGTTAAGTGATTTATCCAAGAACACAGTTAGCAAAAGATAGAAACAGGATTTGATTTTGTATGTTTGGTTTCGAAGTGTACCTTCTTTTTATCCACTAAACCACTAACAGTAGCGTCTGTCTAGTTATCTTTGGATTCTTTTAAGGAGACCCTCTCACCTCCCTTAATCATTTCTTTGAGTCCTTTTGTCCTTATGAGAAAATAGTATAAATGCTATACAAAGCTAGAAAGGACGGTGGTGCTTATTTAGTTCATCTTTGTGTTCCAGGGAGGAGCTTTGCAAGATGATCAAATGAGTTGGAAAGCTGCCACTCACTCTGCCTCTCTTCCCCCATTAGAGATTCACGCTGCATGTTTATATGTTATATGCTCAGAAAAGCCCTGATGTTTAACCCAGCATTTTCCAAATTTTTCTGACTGCAAAATTGTATCTTCATTCTCGGGAGGTGGCCCAACCACTTCACAAGAGAGGACCCCCGAGAACAGAAAGGTCAAGAAGGTTGTCCTTGGGATACAGGTTTTCTGTTTCCCATGTAGTTCTAACATTGGACGATTTCTTGGCCTGTTTGAATTGTGTGAATCATTGAGTATTTATGATCAAAACTTCTAAAACAGGAGCTCTTTAACATGACCAGTAGTTTTTCTAGAAGCATCTGTCAAAGCTTAAAATGCCACTTTGGGCAATGATTATCTTATTTAAAGAAAGGGAGGGGACTGTGGTAAACATGTCATTGATTTACTTCTGGCCGCTCCTGGGGGTTAGCAGCCAGCCGAGAGCTTCAGGTTCAGCTGGAGGCTGTGAAAAAAAGCTTCACCTACAGAAAGGTCAGATTTATGCAAACACAAGCAGACTGGCTGAGAACTCTGGGTCCCTTGAGCTCCATTTTCACCTTTTCTTCCTGCTAAGTCTCAATACTGTAGGATACTTATTTACACACAAGCCATTTTCTACAGCATTTAAGAAAACCATTAACCACTTGCTCACGTTATTCTCGTAATATATATCCAGCCCCTTCTCTGTTCTGCTTTGCCAGACCTGCTGGGATTTGGAGGCCTTTGGAACAGAAACTCCAAGGGTTGTAATCTTCCCAGTTATTTGGTCCAAGAAGTATCTCTTATTTATTCTATTTATTCTCTCTTTAGGGATAAGCCAGAGATAGTTTCTTTTCCTTTTTTTTTTTTTCATTCCCTAATACTCACTTATAGAGTCAAAATAGAGAATTATTTCACTTTTGATATTGTGTTTTGTGGAGCTTAGTAACCTCTGAGGTGTATGAGGTGACTTGACAAGTTCAAATACAGATTTTGCTGACCAATTTGTCGTATGAATGATGTTACCTGAAGCACGAATATTTCTTGCTGGGCTCTTCTGCTGAACTTAGAAAACCAGCTCCATTTTGATACCTGAGGTGGTGGAGAAGAAACATCCTGGCTGAAACAGCATTTCCGTGTTGTCATTTTACTCTCTCTCTTCCTCCCCTCCCTCTCTTTCACTGCATCTAGAGCATACTTACAGTGTGTGAGCATCTTCTAGATCCCAGGCTGTCCACCAGCACTGTGGGGACTAGCTCTGGTTGTCTTTAGGAAAGGGAGAATTACTAGGTTGACAGTGGGAGCTCACAAATCTGTGAGTGGCTAAAAGACAAAACTTAGAAAAAGAAGGAACTAAAGTGGGTTTGAGGGCCAGGAAATGAGAAGCACAACAAATTTTAGCAAAATTAGTCAGGCCAGAAGGCCTCTGTGCTGCAGGCCCCGGCAAGGAAAGAGGGAAGGTTCTGGCTGGTAGTGGGAAATAAATAGGCACTTTGTATCCAACCAAGAGTCTACACAGTAAGAACTGCAGCAAAATAGGATGGGGGTGAGTACTGGATAGGCAGAAAATAAAAACAAAGTAAATATTCAGAAAAGACTTACCTGTGTTTTTGGCTTAACTGGCTGAGAACCAACTTTTGAGCTACCTCTGAACTAGTGTAGGAGGGCTCAAACAGTTGGCTCTTAAATTGTGTCCGAACCTCTGGTCTTCTTTCTCAATTCAGAGGGACTCCCTTAAAAAACTCAAATAAGAATGTAATGCTTTATTATGGAGATAACTGCATATCACTGAATTAGCTTTTAACTAATTTTACTGAAGTGACACATATGGTAAAAAATCAAGCAAAGCCAGTCTCCAAGTCCATAAAACTGAATTAAGATTAAATTGACCAATATGTCAAGTAATCAAACTAGTGTATATATAAAGATGAAACCTTGGAGGAAATTTCAAAGACCTTTCAGCTACTCTAAATGCCCTTTCAAAACTTCCCCAGAATAGTGTGTGTGTGTATGTGTGTGTGTTTTAATTAAATGATTAAAATTGTTGTGTCTCATCAAATAGATATTGCCTTTTCAAAGCAAAGTGAGAGTTTCCATATAGAGGAAAACCTTTCTGGTATTTATACAAGATTATACTGAAAAATTATCTGCATTTTTTAAGTCTATTTTAATCTCCTTCTTGGTAGGTTATTCTGATAAGAGTATGAATTGTATATCTGCATTTTTATCTATAAGAAAACCTATCTGTAACAAGATAGTTTACAGTGAAGTTCTATCTGTGTTATATACTCTGAATGTGTAGATTGATTCAACCACCACAACAGAATCTTTTGTGGAAAAAAAAAGTATTAAGACTTTTAAAGGTCAAAATTTGTTTAATCAAATAAGCCTTTTCCTAGGAAAATATTGTCCAGGTTTATTTTCAAATGCATGTAAACTATCAGGTTTTTTTTTTAAAAAGGATTTATTCACTTATTATATATTCATTTATTACATATTCACTTATTATTATAGAACCTATGTGAATTATCACTCATCTTTCTTAGTTATATTTAGACGTTAATATGGGAGAGTTCTATATTCCAAAACTGTTTCATTTCTGTATATATAGAGAAATTTTCACTGGGAAGTTTTACATTTCTAAAGGGCTCCAAATTAAAAAGGATAAAATATAATGCTATTTAAGTAAGCCATATAGAGGCACTATATAAGTGAGGCTGGGTTCTGCTTTCCAGGTTCTTAATTGCCTGAGTGTTTCTTGCCTTTGCATCAACATTTTGGCTATTAGACTGACTCCTAAAAGTGGGAGACCAGTGAGTGGGGCAGGTACCACATACACCTTTTGGCAGAATAGACAGGTTTGGGGATTCTCATCTCTTCTGAGTTGTATCAGTGTCCTTGTTGGGCATCTGAGATTCTTCTGGTTTGATTTAGAATTCTTTTCTCTGAAAATCCATCCCTTGCCACTAATATTACTACTATCCTTTCCCCGCTTTTCCTCCTTTAACGTAATGCTGGAAGTTTTTAGAGTGAAAACAAAGTCCTTCAAGATGGGCTTTCAACTAAAAAAAACTTCAGATTTATCTTTTTATAAATTTGGAGTTGAAAATTTGGGTGTGAAAGCTGCTGCTTTCTATTTCTATTTTGCTAACATATTTAATTATACGTGGCAGATCAGAGGAAGTTAGCTCAGAGTAAAGCTAATTAAGAGATGTTTCTGTATCAGTACCATTAGCTGAGTAGAGAGCACAGCTTTGGAATCTCATATTCTTCTATGTCTCTACTCTGATCACTACAGCAAGGGTAAAAGGTCAGGTGAGGTCTGGTCCTCTACATTTTAAATATAAGTCTCAGCAAAGTAGAGACATCACAAATATCTTGATCCCCCAAAATAAGAGTATTTCTCTGTGATTTATCAGGTATTCTGTTCCACATTGAGATAGAGCACAAAACTATTTTACTGTAGCAAGATTATTGAGAGATTGGGGGTGGGAGGGGGCATGCCTGTGCACATTTATTTCTATGTAGTAGCAAAGAAATCCTTGGGTCTATAAAATAAAGTTGAGATCAGCTTTAAGGTAGGACAGGCAGCCTGGACTCTGAACCAGTGTTTGCTTGACACTTTGTTACCTTAAGCCTTTTCCTGGAGAGTTTTGTACCCAAACAACAACTTCATTTTTGGTTGGTGAAACAGAATGAGTGGCCTTAATTAAAAAGTGCGGTGCTTTACTGTGCGTATGTGAAGTGCGCAAAGCAGTTCACCTAGCCAGAGGTTGAAGCACACAACTTGGGCTTAATTGTGCTCTTTTATTGTTGGATTTTTATTTTATTTTAAAATCCACTAAGAAAGAGCTTCAAGAGGGGAATTAAACAACCCTTTCTGATCTTGGATTTAGCTGACTCAAGCTGGGGGTTTGAAAGAAATATCACTGTCTTCTTGAAAAGGAGGTTCTGTTCCCCTGGCAACTAAGTTAAATGCATTCTCAATGACTTAAGTGACTAAATTTGAACTCAACTTTGGTGAGGTAGCTGGTTTCTCTGTTTTTCACTGTGAATAACAAAATGTGATCTGGCATACAGGGAAGTCTAAAAAGGTGTCAGTTTCTCTTTCTGATTTCACATTCTCAGAGGTCATTAATTGTATTTTGCTTGATTTCAGTGTAATTTTTTATCAGGAGTTCTCACCCTTCATCTTTTAGTGATTGTTCTTTTCATGCCCCTGCGGATTACATTGTACTTCTCAGTGGTAAAGACGTGTCCCCCCTCCTCTCTTTCTCTATCTCTTTTCTGGAAGCCAATTGATTGTAAAAAATAGGGTTTAACTCATCCTCCCTCCACACAAAGTGTTGAACGCACATTGTGTGTTCAAATCAATCTCATGCTACTCTTGATATAAAGTCGTTTATGGTAATTTGAAGCGATTAAGGTCATCTCAAAGATAGTTACCAGCAAGGCACTGAATAAGGACACTGAACACCAAATAGATTTCTTTACATCAAGTAGGTTCTAGCACAGATGTGGCATTTAATGAACACCGGTTGGTTGATGATGGGTTGACAGGGTGTCTGTCTCAAGGATATAAGGGCCACTCAGTGAAGAAAACTAAATGAAAAGTTATCTTTGATGACATTGTTTAGTCTATAGCATCTGGTTTGGTGACAGGTTTTTTTTGGGGGGGGGGTGGGGTTCAAAATGAGTTCTGAATTTTGTGCTGTGGCATGGTTGTAATAGGGTCTATTTTTCTCACTCCCAACAAAACCATTTAGGAACAAAGGGATGCAAATTTGAAACAGAAATGTAAGCACATATCTGATAAAAGGCCCATTATGCACAGGCATTGCTTTCTTTCTGCCTCAAAAGTATCTGCAAGGATATACCTTCTAACTCAGAAAATGATCTGCTTTTTAGAAGTGATAGGATTGTGCTCCTTCGGATATCCTGAAAATTGGTGTAACTGGATATTCAATTGAAGTGCAAATGAAAACATGTTGCTGGGTGGGGGCAAATATATGCAATGTATTTATCAAGCAAAAAATAAATCTATCACTCTAGGAACACAACCATCTCCTTCCATAGGACAACAGGAGGGAGAGCTACCTAGAAAGGAAAATGTGGAAAAAAGGATGGTCCGGATCAAGCTGACAGGTGTGCTATATGCTACTTTTTTTTTTTTTTTTTTTTTTTTTTTAGGAAGGAGCAGTGACCCAATAAGCTTCATAATTTTCATACTGCAACGGCAAATAATATTAACTGTTACCTGTGCTCAGAAAGAAACAGTTTGGGAATTGTTTGACTTTTGACAGTTTCCCCATAGAGCGCCTTCTCAAATGTATGAGCAGTTAAATGTATCCTTGACTATAATTGTGATTTTATCTAACACAAGACTCAAGTACTTTGGTATGTAGGTGTGTTACTTCTCTTTATTTAAAAAAAATTATCCTGCACATTCTTTTCATTTCATTCTCCCTTGAATTTTATAATGATCTTAGTGACAGTGGTCTTTATGAATCTAAGAATGGGAATGAAAGGAAGCTCTACAGAGGGAGTGTTATTGACATCGGTGACCTTTATTGCTAAGAGATGCTTTATTACACATTAAAGACGAAGCCTTACTCATTTAGCATTAATTTTCCAAAATAGCTTAATGGGCGTTGTCAGGAACTTTGGTTTTGAAGACTCTTAGTTTGTGTCTTCATAAGGAGTTTTGGATTGTGATTGTATATGCCCAGGGTTTTGGAGGCTTTCCTAGAAACACAAGTAAAAAACCTCAGATCGTTTTGGATTAAGTGTCTTCAAGCACTAGAAGTGAAAAGAGAAAGTACCAGGTCACTGCTCAGTGTTGCTTTCCCCGTTGCCCCCGTGTGTATCATCTGGAATTCATCTCCCTTTCTCACACCCACAACACTTTGTCCTTACCGTTAAATGGTCTACTGTGCGATGTAGTTACTGAAGCCAGCTTTGCTGCTCCCAACATGGGAAACCCTCAGCCTCATCCCCCACTGAGCCTAGTGGCTGGTATACAGATGGCACTCAATAAACAATAGTTAAATTGCACTCACTCATGTGTTTAACATTTATTGAACACCTACTGCATGCCAGTTATTGTGCTGAAGATAAAGGTATGACTTAGCCTTGCTTCGTGCACTTTTAGGACTTGCCCAGTGAAATGCAAATATTTTAACAAATTCTTGCTGTGTTTAACTTTACCTTGAGACAGTCCAAGATTCCTTTGAAATCCTAGAGGAAGTAACAGTTAAGCTGGGCCTTGAGTAGATGAGGACTTAAGTTGGGTAGGGGAGAAAGATGTCCTAGAAAGAGGCAAGAGATGGTATAAAATTACAGAGCCAAGAAAAGAGTGACTTGTGCATGTAATAGCAAAGGACTCAGGTGCCACGTATAAGTGGTTGATGAGGTTGGAAGGCGTGGCAAGGGCCCAGGTAATGGCAGATCTTGTAATGGGATGGAACTTGTGTTCTTTTGTTTATTAATTCTACAGATATTATTTGCATATATGTGATGTAGTCCAGGTAAATAGGTAATACAACATCAAACAAGACTAACAAGTCCTGTGTCCTTACATTTCAGTAGGGGAAACTGAAAATAAATAAGTTTATATATGTATAAACTTATTTATATGATATATATATATATGTTTATATATATGACAACTGAAAACTGGGTTAAAAAAAGTCCTGGGAAGGAAATATACATGTAATGTGATAGAAAATAGAAGCAGTGGAGTGAGGGAAGGTAGAGGTACTTGTAGAAAGGGTGGTCAGAGAGGACATTCTGAGGAGGTGACCCTTAGCTGGGGTCTAACGGAGGAGTAGGAGACAGCCGGGAAGAGGTGAGAGAAGCGAGCTCCAGGCCTGTGGGACAGCAAGTGCTCAGCTGTGAGAGGGGGCCAGCAGCCTGGAGCCTACGGGGTGTGAGAGAGAGTGGCCCCAAGGTGGACGCAGCCATCTGGGCATGTGTCACATCACGTCACACAAGGCCTTGCAGGCCACCTTGGTTATTCTCAGTGCAGTGCAAAGCCATTGAGGCAGAGGTGGCAATGACCTGATTGACATTTGCTTAAGGCTCTCTGGTTGCTGTGGGGAGAACAGATGAGGGGGGCAAGAGGAGAACTGGGAGGCCATTCAAGAGAGGATATCACAATACTCTCCATGTCAGAGGCGACAGTAGTTTGCACTGGGGTGGTGGAATTTGGGATGGAAAGAAATGGATGATTTCAGACTATAGTTTGGAAATAGAACCGAAAGGAATGTGAGCTAGTGAATATCCTTAGCTTGCAGAATCAGGACTTTAGCTATAAATGGCTTAATATGTAACTGTTCTTCAGTAGAAAGGGACAGTGGGTCTTTAATGTCACACATGCAATAACAGGAGAATAAAATTATGTGAAACAAGGACATATCAGTCTTTGCTTTAATTTTGTCTGATTGCTCTAGCATGGCTTTATCTTTCAGTTTCAGAGGTAAGAAAAGGAACAATGACTTTACTATTAGTAAGAGGGGGATGGATTCATTCTAGTGTCCAGGTAACCAGGGTCCTCACAGCCGCCTCAACTCCATGACAGGACATTCATAGTAATTTGTGATGTTTCTGATGCAAGACCATAGAGGAGATTCCATGGAATGAGGGAACTTGCCCAATTCAAGGTCATGCGGTAAGGCAGAGAAGGCTCTCCTAAATATGCTTGCAGGTCGAAACAACTTAGGAATTTTAAAAAGCAGCTTTTGTAAATAATGCAATTCTGGACTTGTCCAAATGCCAAAGGCAAATGATTTTGTTTGCACTTTGGCACCAATGAAGAATTTTATGGTTTCACACAATCACAAAGAATTTTATAACAGCACTTCTTGGCTGGAGAAGAAGGCTTCTTGGGGCGGCCGTGAGCCTGGTGAGAACAGATTGTCTGGTTGGCCAGGTTGTCAAGGTCAGGGTGGTGTTCTCAGCAAACAAAGGGGACTCTGGGCCGTTATTGTCAGAAACCTTGATTCTTGACAGTAGTTTGAGCAGCGATCTTCAACAAACACAAGGACCATTAATACAGTACTGGGTGTGTGAAGCGTTGTGGGAGGTGTTCATTCAGGAACGAGAACGTGAGCATCTGCTGTGTCTCAGGCAGTGTGAGTGCTCTGTGGATAGATGCACCAGAGTTGCTGCTTCCTAGGAGCTTAAACTGTAGTTGGTGAGATGAGGTAAGTACACGCACAAATATGTCAAGTGAGGCTGGTGAGAACATTACCAGAGAAGAGCTAAGTGTGTGTGGAGGAAAGAGCAGTGGCACCCCATTGAGGCATTCAGAGAGGGCCCCAAACAGTGGGGATGGTGGCATTATAAGATGCCAGGATTACAACATTGGAGAGGACCATTAAAGGCCTAGAGAGGTGTGGGCTAATAGCTGGTTCTCAAGTCCTACTGCTTTGGTCTGAATCCCAGATGCATGATGGTGGACACTTTACCTTCCTGGGCTTCACCTATAAATGAGGATCATTGTACCTCCCTCCTGGGGAGGCTGTGAGAATATCATATGGTCCATGCTTAGTGCAGTTTCTGGCTCTTAAGAACTATTATATTTTTATTGTTTTAGCCCAATCCCTGTCTGGTATAAGCTTAACATGTTGTTGTCTTACCCTTCTCCTTGAACACCTGCAGTGATAGACTCTCCTCCTCCTAGGCCGTCTCATTCCATTTGTGTCCAAAGTTCTTGATTGGTGGATGGAGAAATTATTAAGAGGTGAGAAAGGGAAGGGAAGGCCTTTCAGGTAGGAAGCAATGAGTGAGCAGACACTAGTAGAAGCACATGTCGGGCATGTTCTGGCAACCGCTCGGGATTCCATTTGGCTGGAGGATTTGGTTTTGCGGCGCAGAGAAGAAGTGAGAAGGTCAGGCGCAGTGGTCCTGGGGAGGCCTTGAGTGCCAGGGTCACCAGACGGATCTAAGCAATCCACTACTTCACGTCGTGCTACTAGCCTTTCCGTATTAGAAGTCAGGTGAATTGTTAGATAAGATGAGATAAATGGTGAGTTAAAAGAATGTTTGCTTGAGGCTATCCTAGAAAACTGGAGCAAGGTACCAAGTGAACAAAATATACATCAGAGGGAAGGTGTATCCTCTATGCACTGCTACCCTGGGCTCCTGGGGAGATTCTTCTCATTCTGTTCAGACCCATCCTGAAGGCCAGGGAGTAAAGCTTCCCCTTCTCATCGTCCTATCTCTGTATAAAGTTTGGGTTGCTGGTGGGTCTCCCAGACCATAGGATGTTGGGTTATCTATAGGGGATGCACCAATCCAGATTGAGGCTAGTACCTACACTGAGGTTTGGGGGCACTGGCCAGAGTCCTCACTTGAGATTGAAGTAAGCTTTCCCCTGGCCACCTGGTCTTCCAGACTGGGATCCTAACTCTTTAAAGACTCATGCTCTTCCATTCCTTCTACACCCTAGAGTTGTGTGATTTGCTCCTTCCCCAGCCTGAGCTATTCCTGGTCTCTGGTTCCTCAAATGATTTGCCCTGTAAACATGCTATGAAACTTTGGGCTCTGTATTTAGCCAGCAGTTCATTCCTTTGAGTTTGTGTATGTGCTTCAGTAGGAACTGGGGAAAGGGAGGGAAACACACAAAAACAAAACAAAAACCTACAACTAAAGTATCCCGGAGAATGAAAATACGCAGAAAAGAAGCGGACAGATGACCCTTCCGGGTGTATGTGTAAACCTGGTCTTTCTAGGACTCTCTTCCTCTTGAAGCTGCCAGGGAGGTGGTGCAGAGGAAGGCGAAGAGCTCAGCATGCGAAACAAGGACCTGAGACTTAATCCTGTTAGTGACTCAATGATACCCAGGACTAAGTTAGTAACCCTTTATGGGACTCAATTTCTCATCTTTAAAATGAGGTGGCTGCATCAGATTAGACCAGTTTGGATGGTCCTTTGCGGAGCTAACAGGCTATGGTTTTGCCTTTCTCAGCTCCTAAGCGGTTTGGTTAATCTGATTCTTCAACAGGCATACGTGGCTGATTATCTAGAAAAACATCTGTATTGAAATAGCTGAGAATTGGATTTAGTCCTTTCAGCCCAAGCTTTCCCTCTTATGTGCTTGGCCGCCTAGTAAACAAATAGCCTTTCTCCTGAGCAAGACTCATTTGTGATAGTGCAGTTTCCTAATCAGAAGAGGAGGAAGATGTATCTAAAAGAATTTCTTAGGGTTTTATTCACTGTTTGCTTAGTGCGGTGTTATATTTAGCCGCATTTTAAGCTCTCCAATTTCCTTTGAGATGCACATGGGAGGGAAATGAGAAAAGCAATTGGAAAACAATAGAAAAGGCATTTAGAACAAATAGAGAAAGGCTTGGTGAAACCTGCAAATGTTTGGGAAATACTTCAAGACTTTTTGCAAAGCCTTAAACACACCACCTGTTTCTCTCATTTGGGTCTTAAATGGGATGTATGCACTGCTTTCAAAGCTATCAAGAGCTATAGAAGTTTTGCCTCCAAGTGAATAAATGCACAAAATGCATCGTCACCACCTCTTACTATTAGCGCATCCTGCTTCAGACCTTTTTGAAGATAAGGCTTTATCTCAGCTTTTTACTTCCTGCTTTATAATTGCCCAGCTAAGCTATTTGGTGTTGTGAACATTCAAAGCACTCATCTGCATAAAAGCCACTGCCCCTTCATTATGTAAAACTGATATTAAAAAAAATAATTCCCTGCCTCTAAGCGGGATCAAGACTCAGGCTGAATGCAGAAATGTAAGCTCGTTCAGAGCTGTCCTTTTATCCTCATAATCATTTGCTAAACTTAAAACACTGTGGCACTTCCTTCCAAGGTGTCATCTTTCTCTCTTTTTCTCTTCCTCACCTGCAAATGACCATACAGCCCCAGTGGCACCTAGCTATCACCCTGTTTGCTTGGTGACATGAACCCTCCAAGTTAGGAATCTCATTGTAGGGAAATATGATGAGGCTTTGGCATCCGTTTCCCTTTCACAGGTGTCTTATTACATTTTGACAGGTGCCTGACACGAGATGCTGTCAGGACTGGGATTTAACCTTGGAATGCCACCTTCAATTAGGGCATCTCTGGATAGGAAACAACGGAATGGATCTGAGCGCCTGATGCCTCAACATCATTGTATTTAATTTCATTTCTGAACCAGATGTGCTGCCTGTATGGGCATTCTTTTTCAGGTGCTACAGAAATAGGTGCTGGTTGTGTTCTGTCACTAGAACTGTGACTTTGATGAGCTGTTCTTGTTGAGGGAGTCAGATGAAGCAGAGCTGTCATCCTAAAATATATTCAGTGGAAGGCAGATCTGCTATTGTTTTGATACCTTCACACTTAATGGGGTTTTAATTTATCATAAATGTCTAGACTGCTAATAGCAATGAAACTCATTAGAAATCATTCTCCAAATATATGAGATATAATGAAAAAAAAGATTGAGAACTTGAGACGGGAAAAAGGCTGTGAGTGGGCAGACTCCCTTAGAAACTGTGTAGTAAGTGAAGTCAGATATTTGCAGACTCTGTATCCTGTTCCCCCTCTTCCCAATGTTATTTGTTAATTTTGGATTTCTGAATTTTTTTTTTTTTTGGGTAAAAAGCACATATATTCAGTTCTGCCTACTAAGAAAGTATATATATATAATATATATATATATGTTATATATATAATATATATATATGTTATATATATATTGTATATATAATATATATATACAATTTAAACACATGAGAAGACCTCATTTGTCCTTGTAGTAGTTGGAGCTAGACAGATTTTTTTAAAAAGAAGTAAATTTGAAAGACTTATTCCTTTTAGTAGGCAAAATACAGAATATCCCCCCTCTCACCAAAGGTGTCCATGTCCTAATCCCTGGAAACTGTGGATAAATGTCCTTACATGGCAAGGGGGAATTAAGGTGCCAGATGAAACCTTCAGGTAGCTGACCTGAAAGTACAGAGATTATCCTGGTCTATCCCAGTGGGCTGGATGTCATCATAGGAGCCCTAAGAGTAGAAGAGGGAGGAAGAAAGGGAGGTCAAACTGATGCCATGTGAAAAGGACTTGAACTACTACGGCTGACTTTGAAGATGCAGGAAAGAGGCTGTGAGCTAAGGAATGCAGGCAGCCTCCTGAAGCTAGGAAGAAGCCTCCAGAAAGGATTTCAGCTCTGTCCACAGCTTAATTTTAATCCAGCAAGGCCTGTGTCAGACTTCCAACCTACATAACAGTGAGGTGATAAATCTGTGTTGTTTAAAACCACTAAGTTTGTGGTCATTTGATGCGGTAGTCATAGAAGACTAATACAATGCCTCATAAGTGAGGCAGTGCTTTCTTCATTTGCTTTCCTGAATTCAGGATGTTTGGGCATAAAGCAGAATTATTTTTCCATTTGGAATTTTTCCTTCTCTGTGACAGAGCTTGTTGGCACTAAGCTGGTTCTAGCATTCAGTATGTTTAGTTTGAGCAGACACACAATCTGTTTCTCCTTCCTGCTCCCTGAGATTACATGAAGAAATTAGTTATAATCAGCCTTTAAGACCCTGAGGCTGATCTTTTTTATTTACTGACAGGGCTCTTTGCTCCCAGTGAATGTCGTTGTTATTGTTGTCACTTGTGTTATTGTTTTGCTCTGTCATCTAGCTCAGACAGCTTAGCACATCTTATTAGACTTGAGTTTGCCCTTGTTTCGTTCTGCTTTCCTTTCCCTGAACTTCTTAATCCTCTCCCACTGGTTTCCTGCAGACTGTTCTTACTATACTCACCCTTTGAGATGTATGTCTGAAATAAAGGCAACTCTAGAGGAGTGAATAATCAAGAAATGCTACCATGTCGTACGTGGTTTTTAATTTAAAGAGGTACCTTAATTTAGAAATTGTGCATAGTACAAAAATTACCTTGCAAATGTTTTACATCATCTCTAAACTACTACATAGACCCAACACTGCTTTCTACATCTTCCAAAACTGGTCTGCCTTCTGTCTTTGGAATAGATCACCGATTCTTGAGTTGAGAACTACAAGAAGATGGCTGTGTTCTGAGGCCACGTCATACAAAGACTAAAGATCTTTACACAATTGAATCTCACATGGTACCGAGTAGACAATTGAATCCGTGTAAAATAATTGTAATTATGAAACAACTGTGCTATATAATCATTCATTCATTCATTCATTCACTCTCTCTCTATATACAGAGAGAGAGAGAGCATCTGCTACATGCCAGGCAGATCTTCTGAGGAGGGTTGCTGTTATTTGGTTGCAGGTGTATCTAGAGGAGACTGTCGATCTACCTTTCCTTAAAATATCTTTATCTTTCTTACATGAGTCAGGAGTAATAGGGCCTGTGGGTAACAGGTTCCAAAGGTACCTGATGCTGATTAGCAGGTGGGGGGGGTACCGTGGTATACCCCGACAGCAACCTCATTCTCTCTGTACGGGGGAGGCCCCAGAGAGGATTTTTCTGTGCCGAATGACAGGGAGCCGCCCCATCCCTCCCCAGCCTCTGATCACCCCGGCTGCCAACAAGTGTCAGCCATCTATTCTCTAGCCAGCAGGATCTAGGACCTGGTCAGGGGTATTTTAGGTGACATTTTGGCTATAACATCAGGAAGTTTTTTACTTTCTTGTCAAAAAACCAAAGAGTCTTCCTAGAAATCTATCCTCAAAGCTTTTTTTTTTTTTTTTTTTTAAACTGCATTTCAGCCTGCCTAGACAAGCTTTAGCAGAGTTCAGAAAGAGAAGGCTTGTGAGGATAAAGTTTCTCACCAGCCTGATCATTCCTGCTTCTTAAGGTTTGTGAAAGTCAACTCTGTTTCAGCTGAATTATTTGCATTTATGAAGATCTATTTACTAAATAAGCTGCTGTAGAGCAGTGATTTTTCCAAGGGGAGAACTGTCTACCTGTGTGTGAATGAGCTGAGGCCAAGAGGTTACTGTTCTTCTGATTGTCAGTCTGAACACTGTGGCTTGTTGGTAACAATGGATGAGTATGTTGAGATAATATCTTGAAATAGCATGCGGCATTGCTTACCTGTTCCATCTTGCTTTGCTCACTGATTCCATTTACTTGTACCCTGAGGACTTTACCTTCACCCTCAGGCTCACAAAGCAGAACTTCTCACAATAGGTCCACAGGCCACTGGCCTCTAAGAAGCAGTAATTCTTGCCTCCTCAGATCTGTGTTTTACCCAAGGCCTATTGGTCTGATTGGTAGTTGGTACACGCTGAGCTAAGCATCAGAGGAGCCCATCAGAGATGCTTTACATCACGTCAGCTCTCCACTATCCAAGACCTCAGTGTGTCACTCTCTTGGTAGACAGCAGAGAGAGGGTTGTCATCTTCACTTCACTGGTCATTCTAAGAGGCTCCCTTCCCTTCAATTACTCATGGGTGTCAGAAGAAGAAAGAGAACACCGCAGAGGTATTACATGTTGTAGCACTTCAAAGGTGATTACTTTTTCTTCCCATCAATCATGTAGAGACAATTCTTCTAGCTCACTTGATAATCCTGTTTTTCCTTTGAAGAAGGGAGACTGACTTGCTGCCAAACAAGCCACCAAATTAGCAGTGTCATTACCGACTTTTGAACTCATTAAGGCTTACTTAGTATTCCCAAGCTGTAGAAGGGTCTGAAAAGTAATTTCTCCAGTGATGGGTATGAAGGAGGCAATGACAATTTTGCAGGAAACAAATTGCAGATTGATTCTTCAGATTTCCAGGCTGGAAAACCACGTAGTCTTATTGGTTGGGCACTTAGTGATGGGTTAAACTTGCCTTAAGAATTAAATGCTGCCAGGTGATCATGGACCATTGTTTTGTGTGTGTGTGTGTGTGTGTGTGTGTGTGTGTGTGTGTGTGTGTTTGCTGGCACACAATACGTGCTATATAAATGCTGGCTGCTATTGGTATTTTTTGTTGTTGTTCTTTTTGTTATCACAACTATTTTAATAAACACATTTTTGTTGTTGTCCTGTCATCTGTAGGCGGGTGAGTCTTTACCCTCCTATAATGTAATGAGACTGATTTTGTTCTTGTTGTTGAGATTTGCTTTTATTATTTGGATTTGTGACCCAGAAGGCCATCTGGCTGGCTCGCTGGCTTCCTTCCTTTCATCCTTCCACTCAGCCACCCATCCAGGCTGCCATCTGCACATTTATTCATTCAGCATTTACTGGGCCTCATCTACTCTTTGCCAGGCAGTGGACATACAAATTTGGACCAGAGAGTCAGAGTTTCTTCCTACATAGAGCTTGTTGTCTGTTGGGGACACAATCCCCCCCAAAAAAAAAAAAAAGTACTAAGCAGATTAATAAAATTAGTATAAACTTTGATAAGTGCTCTAAAGAAAATAAATGTATTGTAAAGTCACCAAAAATTAATTACTCGTGTTTGTTTAGACCATTGATGGTAGCTCTTTATAAGAAGTCAGCTTGAACTAATCCCCCAATATCCGAAATTACCTTTTGTGGAATCATTTGGAATTAAGTAGCCAGCTGTCATCTGTCCCCCACTAAATGATGGACTCTATCTCGTAAATTATAGTTCACAGTGGCCTTGCCATCACACTTGGGGCCATTTGTTCTTGTAAGTCCCCAACTTCTTTTCACCCTCAAAGCCCCCATTTGGGCAAACTAAATTGGCCTGAAAACCCATTCCCTTGAAAATGTTACTTTATGTACTCCTTCCCAATGAAGTCTGAGTATTTATGTACTCACTCAACAAATATGTATTGACTACCTTTCATGCACTTTTCTGGTGTGGGCATATAATAGGGAATCGTATGCCTGGTACTAATGATCGAGTTCATTATCCAATTAAATACATTTGTTGGACATCTATAGTGGACATCTATATATAGCTTTTAGTTCTTGTATAACTTTGGAGGATGCATTGTCTTTTTTTTTTTAATTTTATTTATTTATTTATTATTTTTTTGGGGGTACACCAAGTTCAATCATCTGTTTTTATACACATATCCCTGTATTCCCTCCCTCCCTCGACTCCCCCCCCCACCCTCCCTCGAGTCCCCCCCATCCTCCCCATCCCAGTCCTCCAAGGCATGGAGGATGCATTGTCTTTAAACAGAGTAAATAGAAGAGAATGGAGCATCTCTAAATTAGGGCAGATTCTCGTAATTCTGGTAAGAGAGGCCCATACACAGTGTTAATTTACATAAAGGAAGGAGAGTTCGCTTCTGACTGTGGAAACCAGGGAGGCATTTCTGAAGAAGTCAGGACTGAGATGACTTGTAAATTACAGTTAGGGTTTCTGTGACATGATACGTGGGATGGTATTTCAGATGGAGGGAACAGCCCTTTATGTACAAAATTATACAGTTTGGAGGAAGAAGTAACCAGCATGGCCATGTAACTAGTTAGTGACAGCAGGAGACTGGAATGAAGGTCCCCAGATTAGCATTCAAGAGTCCTTTCCACTCTACCATGAGATCTTTCTAAGATCATACCTCTAATTGTAAAACTTCATATCAAGAGCTACTTTTAACTGACAGCTTACCATGTAGGAGGTACTTTTCTGATGATTTTTCACTTACCCTCCCAGTACTTTTGCAGATATGGCAGTATTGCCTATATACTAATGAGGCAATTGAAATTCAGAGAGGGTAGGCAACTTACTCAAGATCACACAGCCAGTGACTGGCAGAATTGATAAGAAAACCATATTTGCCTGAAGGGCATAGGAGAAGCCCTTGAGAGGGCTTTGAAAGAGTCTTTCCTGACCTGCTTCCCTATTCTTATGTGTCTGGCTTTTAAAGGATATATGAGGTTCTGAAAGGACACCACCTGGCATCCAACTTCTGTCAAACGGGTGGAAACTTTCTGGAAAAACATTCTGGAGAGAAAATAACCTTAGGATTTGTTTTGGCTTCGAAGTACTGACGGTAAAAATACTCATTGTCAAGAAAGTGATATTACATATTTTGAAATATGCACACATGCATGAGTTAGTGCTCTTTTTATAGATGCTTATGTGAAAAGGGAGGGTTTACTGTAAGTATAGAATAGTGTCTTTTGGAACCCAAGTGAAGGATGTCACAGGGCCTTTGGAAGAACCTAGCACTCAAAAATAGAAACCTGGATAAAATAAAATGACCTAGGTCATCTTCTGTCTGCATGTCTGCACCGTTCTTTTCTTTCTAAGCACCTTTGTCTGCCTCTGTTCAGTCCACATAACCGGACATAGGGAAGCCTACATCTCTTGAATTAACACAATATGAAATCCAGACCACTCTCTTTTGTCCCTATTCTAAAAACCTGAGGAAGGGATCCCGGCCCAGCTGCTATCCGATGTCCAAGTTTGTTATCATATCATAAACATGGATGCAAGGATCCCAACCCTTTGGAAAGGGAAAACCATTTCCAGAGAAGGCACTGGGCATGCAGTTCAAAAGACAGTGCCTCTAGCACAGAGAAGATGTGGTCCCTGTTTTTGGTCTCTCACTAGGGAGAATGCTAAGAGGAGGTGACTGAAGTAGTGGTAAGGTCAGAACGCGGAGTTCATCTCTAATTGTGAAAATGTGAAAAGAACAGGCGACATCGGTGCAGAAGGTTAGCCAAGGAAGATTTCCTAATGCTTTGTATCTTGGAATTTCATTTCAATTTAAATCTTGTTAAAATAGCAGTCATGATTTCATATTCACAGTGATTTCAAGAATATTGTAAGTAGGTCGTATGCTAGGTACAACACTCCTGTGTGCTGCCTATAAACTCCTTGGCATGTTTACTCAGTTATCTCCTTCTCTGTCTCATCTTTCTGCATTCACTGTCACAGACTTCACACTCCAGCAATAGCGGACTACGGTTGTCAATAGCTCACTAGAGGAGTGAGTGATACTGTGTCTTCTTTATACCACTGGTCTCAACTGGCATTTTAACTTTACTTGAATAATTATTTGATTATTCTGTTTGCCCATCTAGAAGCTAAACTCCATGAAATCCTCACTGCTAGTTTAGTGTTTTACATGTAGTAGTTAAAGATGTATGTGGAATAAATGAATGAATGAATGAATGATTGTTTTACAATAGCATCCCCTGTAATGCTTAAATGGGATGTAGTGGAAATGGGTCAACAAAAGTCTTGAAGCATTTGTTATACTCAATGGATTTTTTTTAATTATTTTTTTCAATTTACAAAGGTAACGTATGTTCACAGTAATCAATTCAAAGTCTACAAAAGAATGTAGCATAAAACGCCGGTCATCTCTTTTCATAATGATCCCTTCATCCAGAAGTCACTCCTCTGAGTCTTTTGGTATTATTCTACCTAATAACAGATAATTATTACATAGCATGATCCACACACATGCGCACACACAAAGATAGAATTATATTTTGTTTCTTGTTTTTGTTTGTTTAACAAATGATATTGCTATCAGCAGTTTGGTTTTTTCCTCCCACTTACTATATGATGGACATCTTTCTTGTCAGTACATTTATCACAGAGGAGAGTACCAAAGGGTGAATTCAGTGGTGAGAGACAATAGCTTAATAACCAGTACAACAGAGCATGGCCTTGCTGTTGTTGGCAGCTGCCTGGGCTTTTGCCTAAGGATGATTTGGGCTAGGCTTGGCAAACTGTAGCCTGCAAGCTAAATCTGGCCCACCATTTGTTTTTTTAAATAAAATTTTATTGGAACCCAGATACACTCATTTGCTTACATATTGTCTGTGGCAACTTTTATGCTTTAATGGCAGAGTTGAGCTATTGCAGCGGAGACCATCTGCCCTGCAAAGTCTAAGATGTTTACTCTCTAGCTTAAAAAAAGAGTTTGCTGACCTCTGGTTTGGGCTCTCTCTGTCTTGATGACCTGGCCAGGATCCAGTATCAAGGATCGTGCAGTAGACTCAGCCAGTTTGTAGAAACACTAAAATCACTTACTCTTTGTGAAGAGTTGAGTTTCCTCTTTCTTTTGGCAAGTTTGGACAAGTGACCCAGGTAAGTGGAAAGGAGAGAGAGAAGATGCCTGGCCTGTGTGCTTATTATTAGTGCAGACTCACTAATTAAGATTCTGTGTACATTTCTCATATACTCACATGGATATGCACGTACTCCCCACATCGGTTTGTTCAAAAGGGGTCTTCCTAGTTTATGACTGCATAGTTACTAAACCAGGGCATAATTAAGTAACTGCCCACATTTATTACCCTCACGCAGTGAGTAGCTCAGTGTGTGAGCTGCACAGTCTTGGATTTCCTGGTTGGAATCCATCCACAGTTACTGTTTGGATATGACATGCTGGCATCTCAGTAGAAGTATAAATGATCAGCCAGAAGTTTCTTGAATAGGGCCTTATTACCAGTGAGGAGCACTAGCCTGGGTTAACTTTAGTTGACTTCAAGATCACTCTGGCTTTCTTAGTGCAGCAGAAGGAAGTGTGATGCAGACAGGTGGGTCGAGAAGGTTCCAGGCCTGCCTGGTGGTAACAAGGCTTGGAAGGTATCCATTCACTGTGGGCCTTGGCCAACTTGACAGTAAAATAGAGCCCCTGGGGTTGTCAGAGGAATGGATCTTCAATTTTGATACCTAGAAACACCCAGAACCTTGTTTAAAATGTCAATCCCAGGATCCCAGCCCCAGAGATTCAGGTTCAGTAGACTTGGTGTGGGGCCCAGGAATCTGCATTTTGAATAGACAACCCCCCCCCCCCCCCCCCGCCCCGCCGCGGTGTTCTGATGGGAACATTCCCTGACTCAGCTTGGAGAAGCACTGCCTTCCTCTAGCATTTATCCGTATCCACCCTGCCCCCCTACTTTTCTTCTCTCTTCTCTGCTTTCTCTTTCCTGGTCCCATGTCTCTCTCTCATTACCTGTCAGCCGCCCTGCCCATGTGCACACACAGAGCCTGAGGAAGGAAACTAGGAATCGTGCCTTCTCCTTTACTCGTGTATTTCTCACTCTGTCCTAGCAAGTTCATAAGTACATTTCTCTTTCCCTCTTCCTCTCTCCCTCTCTCCCTCTCTTCCTTTCTGTCACTTTCACTGTCACAAATGTTTCCATCTAAGAAAATCACTGGATTCAATTCTGCATCAACTCTGTCATCAAGTGAACCACGCCCTTGGTAATACTAGTAACGGTGTCACTTTCTTCTCCTCCATTCCCTTCTCTGTGATATTCAAGCAGGGTTGCTAATCCTCACCTGTTTAACCCTTTTCAGGAGTTCAATGAATTCAGACAAGCTAAGACAGACTGGCAACTCCATGAGGCCTGGTCTGTCTTGCTTATCACGTCACAGAACCTAGCACGGCATTTCGTGAATAACTAAGTGTTCAGTAAATATTTGGTGAATAAAGAATGAACAAAATAATCAATGCTTAGATGAAATGAAGCAGGGCAGAGTGAATCTCAGAAATGTTTCTAGCGCTAATTAGGACTATAAGGCTCTCATGACATTTTATCTACCTGAAACAAAGTCTTCCCATCTCAGAAATGGTTCCTGTTTAGAGACTTGATTTGGAAAGTGTTTTTTATCAGATTTGAATGTGTATCTGGCGGCTTACTCCCCTCCTAGCAGATGGCCCCTGGCTTCCAAACACAGTCTGTAATCAGGAGCATTGTCAAGCAAAATACTGGATTTTTCTATTGTTTTCGGTTTTCTAAAATTGAGGAAGGTATTTCAGGAAAGTGGTTTTTGAGATTTATGTACCCTGTTAGTTGTTTCAACCCTCTAGACCTTTGTAAATGTTTTTAAAATTTTGTTGGATACACATTTTGAACTGTCACAAAATGGGAAATCACATTGAAATAAACTAGGAAAATTTCCCCCTCCCCTTTCAAGATTATACATTTGGAGATTAACCCAGATTGAGTTCTAGACATTCTCCATCATTAAAATAATGACAGTAAATGAGAGTTTTCAATGTTGAAAACACACTGGAATGGAAAAACCTATCATTAGTACATCTTTACTATAACTTTTCAATAGTTAACAAAATCGTTAGATATTCTTGGGCATTTTTCAGAGCTCATGAATAGTAAGAATGCATTCCCCACCCCTTATTCATTTTCTGTTTTTTTTGGTTAGAATCATCTAGGCTTTAGTGAGGGCTGCAATTTCTGGTTGTTCAAGAGGTTAGTGTGAGCTGGAGGAAGAACTTAAAACTTGGCAGTTAGTGGAATAACTAAGAGCTCACAGATCATTTCCTTCCCACGCATCTTTTTTGTTCATCTGGAATTAATATTTTTTCAAAACAAAAGCAAACAAAAAATAAGAGGGGAGAAGGTAGTTTCTCAGGAGGGGGTGGCATCTGAGTGATTAGAAGCAAAAAGGAAGGAGGAGGAGGAATTGGTAAAGGGGCAAGAAGCAGAAAAGGCCGAGAGAGAGCAGCTGTTGAGGGGCCGGGAGCCCAGGAAGGCTTGGCAAAGGGAATCACTATTTTTAAATATTCTGATTAAAGTAAGAAAGTAAAAAAACCAATCCCTCTTCTAAAGAAGCCCCCACCCACAGTTGTTTTCCTCCTCCCACTCTGGAAAGAGTAATGCTATCTTCAACTGTGTAGGAACATTAAAAAAAGGAAAAAAAATAGAAAGCCCCATTTAAAAGCAGGTGTGAGGCACCTGTGTTCCTGTTCCTGACACAACAGCATTGTGTCTCTAGCACGCACATGACCTCACGTGCTCCCCAGATTGCCTTTAAAACAGCAGCACCCCCTAGTCATGTTGTACTATTTCTAGATTCACAACAACAACAGTAGCAATACTTGTTAAAGGCTTCCTGAGCCAGGTCTTGGGCTGCGGGCTTTGCAGCATCTTGTTTGTCCTCACAGAAACCCCATGAAGTTATGTTAACTCCACCAAACAAAGGACAAACTAAACCTCAGTGAGGCTAAGTAATATGTTCAAGTGTACATTTAACTGGCAGAGTTGAGATCTGAACTCTAGTAGGGGTGTCTGGCTGGCTAGCTCTCCTTTCTAACTTTCAATTTTGAAATCGTTTCGGATTTGCAAAAAAGTCGCAAGCATAATATGAAGAATTCTTCTATGCTCTTCCTTCAGATTCCTTGGATGTTAGTTCTTGACTGCTCTTAACTTCATCATATCCTCTCTCTCTATATAATTTTTTTCCTGAGACCTTTGAAAGAAATTTACAAGTATGATACCCTTTGCTTCTGAATAATTTAGTGTGTAATTTCTAAAAAGAAGGACTTTCTCTTATAAAAACAGATACACTTAGCAAACCAGGAAATTAACATTAATACAATACCATTTCTGATATATGGACCTTATTGAGATTTTGTCAATGTCTTTTTTGCTGGACCACGCTGTGTTCCAGGATCACACATTGCATTTAGTTGTCATGTCTCTCAGCATCCTTTAATCTCAAACAATTCCTCAGACTCTTAGTCCTTCATGACCTTGACACTTTTGGATCCGTTCCTTAATTTGGGTTTGTCTGATGTGATGTTTCTTCATGATCAATTTTGCATTTTTGGCAGGAACGCCACACAAGTAATATTTTGTCTTTCTTAATGTGTTACGTCAGGAGGCATATTACAGCTATTTGTCCCATTCTTGGTGATGCTTGTTAACACTGATCACTGGTGGATGGAGTGTCTACCGGCTTCTCCACTACAAAATCATTATCTTCCCTTTTGCAACTAGTAAGTATCTTATAGGCGCATACTTATTGACAATTTAAATATCTTCCCAGTATTATATATTCATTTTAGCATTCATTTAACCTTCTCACTTGAAACAGTTATTATGGTGATTGGCAAATAGTGATTTCTAATTAATCATTACATTTGTATTTATTACTTGGAATTCTACTCTAAGGAAAAATTTCCCTTTCTCTTGTTCTTATTTATTCATTTATTTGTATCAGTATGGACTCGTAGATGTATTTTTATTCTATGGGTTATGATTAGTTACTGTCATTTTGTAGCGATCAAATTGTCCCAGATTTAGCCAGGGGAGCCCTTTTACGATGGCTCATGTGTCCTGTTATCATGCTGCCACAAGCTTTTTTCAGCCATTTTTGCTTTCTGGCACCACAAAGTATTTCATGATCATGTTGTTAATTTCCTGCCCCATCCCTGGAATCAGTCATTTCTCCAAGGAACTCTGGTTCCTTCTGTTGGAGAGTGGTATTTAGAAACCAAGATCTGGATGTCAACTGTGCTTATTGGTACTGGGGTATCATTGCTTCTCAGTCCTTCTGGATATAGCTATGAAATTCATGCATGTGTATTTACACTCTATATCTATGCCTGTCTTTCAGTTTGTGTATTGAAAACTATGAATTCCCATTGGTACTTTCTGTAAATAATAAGCCTTCTGTAGGCTCCTCTCCTTCTGCCTGAAATAGATACTTTGGAGTCTTTGAGTGATCTTTAGTAGTTATTGTTTTCAACAATACTTTTGTATGCTTTATTTTTTCCCCTATGGGAAAAATATGTTTGTGTCTACTAAGTTTTATCTATCTAATGTAACCACGTGTTTGTTACAAACAAAACACCAGCATCTAAATACAGGTCCCCAGACTCCCCCCCCCCACACACACACACACATAAAAAAGCTTAGCTTTTTGGCTTAAATTTTCTTCAGTTATTGTTTCATGGGGAAGGGGAAAATGAACCCCCCCCCCAATTTAAGACATATATCATTTTGGTGCCTTCTTTCTTTTTATCTTGTCTTAAAACACAGAGTTCGATTTATTTTCCTCTTGATCAAGATTGCTATAATGGTTTCAATCTTTGAAAAATAATTATTTTACACCTATGACTCCTCGACAGCTGTGCCACCATGCCAAAGTACCATTATTATCACTGTTAGGTGACATGAGGTAACAACCACCCCTAATCTACCTGTCTCCCTATACGAACATGCATTGCTAATCACAATCTGTCTCTAAAACCATCTCTCAAAAAACAAACAAAAAAGAAAGAGAGAGGGAGAGAGAAGAAGAAATAACATATCCCTTCTAAAAGCTTTTGATTCAGTGTATTACCCCATGTTTAGTTTGTAAAAAAAAAAAGAAAAACACTCTAAATTTCCTCCAGAAGTAACATAATGAGAGTCTATGAAGAAAATATGAATCATTTCCTAAGTTGGCTATTTAAAGAAAGCACAATAGGTTTTTCTGAATTTCAGTCATATCCAACTTAATAGTACAGTACTGGGATTCATTCTGAATATTTTGAATATTTATGGTGCTTCATGTTTGGACTTTTGAAAGGTCACTTGAAAATGAAGTCACTTTCATTTTAAAGTAGGAGAAGGTGAACATGAAAAAGGGAAGTGCTTTTAATGGAAATCATGATGTCTGTTCTCCTGCTAAAGGTCTTCGTTTCTGTAGTAATGGTATTTCTTAATGGCTTTCCTTATGTGAGATGATTGCATCTGGACGTACAAAAGTATTTCAGCTCAAGGATTGAGGCTCCTACAACAAGTTGGCAATCATGTTTACCTGGCACGTTTGTTTCAGCCCAAGTGACTATTGCAGGTATGAAGAAATCAGCAGTATTCACCCACAACACCTACATATATATGTTTACCTTAGTTAAGGTAATTTTGTTTAACCTATCTCAAGAGCAAAAGGAGACATCATTGTAAGGATTCAGGGATATGGTATAAACCATAAAAGGAAGGGGGTAAACTGGGCTTTATAAGAAGGGCAGGCCTCAGAACCAGGAACCAAGGGGACTGTTCGCTTAGCTTTACTGTGTCTCGTATAATACAGGGACATGTATTATAGAGAACAACAGTTCTACAGGGTGATCCATGCTAAAGGGGAACTTCGATCACATTACTTTGGGAAACACTCTATACTAAGTCCATCAGCTCTTAGAGTTTTATAATACACAGTAGAGTATTAAAGGCTCTGCAAAGTTCCGTGATAAAAAAAAAGCTGTTTAACCTTCTTTAACCCAATGATTCTCAAATGTATTTGACCACTGCTTGGAGCAGTGTCATCTTAGACAAACCACTTGAATAATATAGAATTAAATTTAATTAAATCCATAGAGCACTCGTATTATTTTTTAAATAATATGAATGAAAACTTGTTAAGTGACTGGTTCAAGGTCACACTACTTTTCTTCAGACTCCTGGCTCAGAGCTCTTCATACTGATGCTTAATTTGTGGACCTTGGCTGAGGGAATGGTTGCTCACAGCTGTTTACTTTATTCTCAGACTCCATAGTCCTAGCATTTTTAGGAAGCTCCCGCTTTAAATATAGCAATTTGTTATTTCATTGGTTCTCTTGACAGTCAGCCTGCTGTTTCACAGACAACCCATCAGTTCTGGTTAAGAATATGCCTTTACTGCCTGTGTATGACAAATATCTTCAGCTGTTTCTGGTCATAGGCATTTTGCTTCCAAATCTTGTTAAGGTTTTTGTCAGTCTAAATGGTGACATGTAAAAGGAGCTGTAATTGGCTAGCACGTTAGTCTACTTCTTGAATTCAACCAAACTAAGTTTTGGTTGAGTTTCCTTTAATGCTCACTCATGCAGTTTCATTTCTTTGTGTCCTGGATCCAGTGGAAGGAAGGGGGTGTGTCAAGTGTAATAAGAGGCTATAGATTCAGTGACCTTACTAAGTAAATCAGATAATCAAAATGAACACTAGTAAAGACAGTGAAGTTTTCCAGGGATAAGTCTTCTGGGAAGATAGGAAGAACTAAGAAGAAAGAGAGTAATGGGATATCAGATATGGAAAGCTGAGGCAAATAATGGGGAAAAAAATCCCAAGAGAATAAACTTTTCCAGTTTCTCCCAACAAGAATAGCCTGTTCTCAAAGTGAATGCCATTCCCTGCCTTAAAAGTAATTAGTAGGAATAGCCGAAAACAGTGACATCATCACATCAGATGTAATGTGTCTCCTCTTATCCAGGAAGCTGGGCCAGGTGTTGTATTAAAGCCTTTGAGATGGAGATTTATTTCTAAAGTGTAGCCATTTGCTGAATGGATGAATGTCTGAACAAATTTTAATTTGGCTCTGTCTAGAGGTACGAATTTTTGATGCTCTGAAGTCCAAAGATGAATGAGACATATTTTTGCTTCAGAGGGGTTTATAATGTAATAAGGCAGAGAAGACTGGAGACAAAAGTAGCAAAGCACCATGGGAGAGCTAACATTGGAAGTTTAGAAACAAAGGAAAATTTCCATTGGGGTCATCAGGGAATACTTTAGGCAAAAGGAAAAAAAATGAACAAAGGTTTAATATTTGTTATGAGTATATCAGTTAGGTATTTCAGAATACTGCTGTGTAACACACCATCCCAAAATTGGTATCTTGAAACAGTAATCATTTATTCTAACTCATGTGTCTGTGCATTGGCTGGTCTGGGCTGGGCTCCAGGCTGCAGGCTGGGTCCATGTACCTCACATCCTCCAAGATCTAGCAGAAACCAAGACATAGTCTTATGGTGAAAGGCAGGAATTCAAGTCATATTTCAAACCTACTGAAGTCATATTTCTAAATATCCCATTGACTAAATCAAGCCTTCTATTCAAAGGAGGTGGAAATATACTCCTCCCAGGAGTGTTTTCTGAATACAGTCTAATCTACTTCAGTGGGGAATGTAGGGTTATTTTGTGTGTCTGGGAGCTGTTTGAGAAGTTGTGGGATTTAGGTTCTAAAAGGGAAAAGGAGATTGTGAGGGAGAGAGAGAGAGAAGGAGATGATAATAGCACAAGGGACGAGCATGGAGTGAGTTCTTACGGTGAATCAGGGTCCACAGAATGGTCAAGGGAGACGGAAACTAAAAATATCTGTTCAAAAACATTTATGCAGCAGGCTGATTTCGATATCTTTCGAGAAAATGGGTTTAATAGAAGAATCAAAGCAGCAGCCAGATTGTAAGTAGCTAAAGAGAGAGTGGAGCAGAGGCAGTTAGTCTCAACACCTCTTTTGAAGACATGAAGGGCAGATGAGAAAAGAGGTTTTGAGATGAGAACAAAAGTGAGAGAGACACACACATGTGTTGTGAGGGCTTATGTTCAAAAAAGGACAGTTCTGGGGTCATTTTGTGTCCCAGGATAATGAGACATAGATGATAGCAATAGAACTGTCATCCTTGTCTTTCATTCAATATAAAATATTTTGTAAGATGCAAAGGCAAGGTTAATGAGTAAGGCCATCCCCTCTCCCAATAGCTTTGTTATATGCAAACTTCTCAGTGTGACATGTTGAGGGGTGCATAAAACCCTTCAATCTAGAAATCACCTCTGCTACTTAAAATGCTCAGGGGACCTTATTTTCAAACAGTAGGTGGGGGCACAATATTTACCTGTGTGGTTAACAAACAACTCACTAACACAGTCACTTGAGTTGTTAATTAATGTTTAATATTTTAATTGCTCACACCTGCAGAAATTTCCTCCAATAGGAATGAAGACCTAGTTTCAACCCTGGGTGATTAGAGTTGGGATTTTTTTCCGCAGAATGTTTGTCATTGCATTCCTTTTATTCCCTGGGGTTTAGTGACATAATGCAGTTTTCACTGAGTATATACTGACCAAGAGCTCAGAATAGGGTGATATGGGGTCCAAATAGGAAGGACTGGTGTGGGGGAGATGCTTGAATCTCTCTCCTTAACCAGCAGCCATTCTAGCTGGGAAAAGAAAGCAAACATAAATGAAATAAGGAGTGATTAAGAAGGGATTACACTCTGGTACCATAGAGCACTAGCCTAGATGCTGTCAGGAGAGAGGTGTACAGAAGGTGTAGAATGGTGTATGCTGAAAGGGCTAGAAACACAAGCTTGAGATCAGATTGTGAAGGTTCAAATCCTGGCTTATCCTCTTACCAGCTCTGTGACATTGGGCAAGTTATTTGACCTTTTTGAGTCTCTGTTTCTTCATCTGTTTAATAAGGGTAGTAATATTGGCTACCTCAAAAAGTAGTTGAAAAGATTAAGTAAATGGATATATGAAATGTATTGAACAGTGCCTGGCATGTAAAGAAGCATGCATAAACTCAGGTGGTGGTGTTTTTGTTGGTGGTGGTGTTTTGTTGTTGTTGGCTTGGTTGGATTTTTGTTTTGTTATTGAAGTGGTGTAGGTCCCTCACTGTCTCCTCTTTCCTGGCCTTGCACAGGATGGGGCTTTGGCATGTTAAGTGTGAATTTCTGTTAAGTTTCCCCCAAGAGCATGGTTCTGGGTTGACTAGATAAGTGGGTGTGAGAGTCAGAAGCGGGGTAAAAAGTGGGGGGCTTGGGGTGAATGTAAAAGCTGTCCTTGGAGGTATGAGCTGAATGAGAGGAACGCTCTGGGCTTTCAGTTTTTGCTTCTTTCTTGTTCCCCAGGGGATAAGAATGCTGGCTTTGAGGATGTTCATTCATTCCTTCAGAGCCTGTCAATTGAGTGCATTCTAGGCGATGGGCCACCAGGGACCTGACTTTAGATCATGACTCCATTGCCTCTCAGCTGAGTGATCTTGCACAAATTACTTAACTTTTGTATGCCTCAGTTTCTACTTCTGTACAAATAAGAATAATTCTACTTCCTGCCCAGGATTGGGGTAAGGATTAAGTGCCTGAAATGTACTTGCCAAAGCCCATGACATACAGTAACAGAAGCCCTAAGCTTTGGCAAATGAAGGATGATCGTTCCCAACTCCACCTGCTGGCTTTGTCATTTTGGGCAAGTTCCTTAACTGGTCTCAAGTATATCTCAAGCTCCCCATCTTTAAAACAAGATAAAAACAGTACTTATCTCACATGGCTGTTGTGAAGATGAAAGAAGGTAACATACCTAGAGTCCTTGGAACAGTGCTTGGGATAGAGAAAGCTGTGTGCAGTGCTGTTGCTGCTTTTACTGCTGTCAGTATTAATTACAGTAGTGGTAGAAGCAGCGGTAGTTTTATTGATGCTTGCAAGGCAGAAAAGAATGGGCTACATGAAAGGTCCCAGCAGGCTCTCTGAGTGCTTAGAGAAATGCAAGGTTATGAGGAATTCAGGTTTACTTTGCTTCCCAATGGGATCGGTTTAAGATTTCAGCACATTGCTTATTCTCCCTGACTGTTGAGCCATGGTCATTGGTATGCAAGAAATTACTTTCTTTCCTCTCATCATGTGTTTTCAGTATTTCTTAAGCTAATGCATCCTTTTGTCCCAGTCTCAACCGCCCTAAGTTAAGTGGATGGGAGCTTGCTTCCTGGAAATATGCTCAGTAACACTGAGCTCTGGGCCAGGAAGGAAGAAAGCAGACCCTGCATTTGAGTTTTCTGACTTTGTGTTGCGTGCGTGGTCTGGGTTGTTTTCAGTTGCTGGACCAACAACATAAGTGTTTATAGGATACGTGCAAAAAACCCTAAAGAATAGAAAATAACGATGCTCGTCAAAATTTCTGACAGAAGACGGAAGAAGGCTCAAGAGCCAAATGAACTTCTTCTGTATCTTGTTCTCTCATCAGGTTATAGGGGCTGACTTTCAGGTCAAGATGACTTTTGCTGGCATCTTCCTCCACCCAGTGTGGGGGAGCTTTGCTTACAAACTCATTGCTCTCCTAGTAAGAAATGGTTTTGTCTCCCCAGTTAGGGATATAATGCGAGACCAACCGTTTTTAACCTCTCCCCAATATAGGGAGTCAGGGAAGTCTGAACTCCCCTAGCCTTCACCCCCTTACCCTTCCCTTAAGAATGGGTTACCCTGAGGAGAGTTGGAAAACCACTGCTGTCTGAAGTCAGTGGGTTAAACTATGACGTGCATCAAAATCACCTTAGAGCGTGACTCGAGTGCAGAATCTGGGGAAAGTCCCCCTAAATTCTGATTCAGTGGGTCTGCCTGGCACCTGCCTGCTGCCTTGGAGAACCACATTTATGAGAAAGACTGATGCTGGTGAGCCCAGGAGCATCATACCTCAAGAAACATTGTACTAAGAAATACCTTTCCCCAGCCCTAACCTACCTGTAGACCTCCTTGTCAGCAGCCCCCCGCTGCAATGTGCAGAGTTTTAGAAATGCTCTAGGCTAATGTGATAAAGTCCAGAGTTTCTATGAGGAAGGAATGGACTGTTGCCTGCAGAGCCATTTCAGGGTGGGAACAAGGAGGGCTTAGCAGGCCAGTGTCTGTCCGCTGCCTCCTTCTGCTAGAGCCAAGAAACTAAATTTTGATTTTTTTTTTTTTTATATGTCTAGCATTCATTTCCATTGTTGAGTTAGTTCAAATAAGATTTCAAAAACTTCTCATATACCAGGCTCTGGTAATACCAAAGAGAACAGGGCAGACACGGTCCCTTCCCTCAGGGAATTTGTGTTGGAGAGCGCAGATCAGCAAACTAGTAGGCAGATGTTTATACGAAAGAGTGACAGGCTTTGGTTAGTGCTAAGAAAAGTCTCAACAGTTTGGGACGGAAAATACATAGAGGAGACGCACGATATGTAGGTTGGTCAGGTAGAGGCTTCTTCCAGGGATTCTAAAAAGCTGCATTTGGAAGGGTGAGTAGCAGTCAGGCAGGCCAAGAGTAGAAACAGTCATCGCAGTGAAGGCAAGAGCTAACACAAAGCCTCAGAAGTTGGGAAATGCATGTCATAATAAAGGGATGAGGAGGCCAGTACAAAAGGTTGTGCTATCCCATGCCAGCCACATGTGCAATTTTAATTTTTCTAGTAGCCACAATAAAAAATAAAAGAAATAGGAGAAATCAATTTCAATAATGTTTTATTGAACTGAGTATATGCAAAATAGTATCATTTCAAGATGAAGTCAGTGTAAAAAAATATTAATGGGATTCTTTTACATTCTGTTTTTCTTGTACTAAGGCTGTGGAATCTGGTTTGTATGCTAGATTTCTGGTACATCTCAATTTGGGCTCAATTCAAGCACCCCATAGGCAGATGTGGCTGGTGGCTACTCTAGTGGACAGAGAAGAGCTAGAACATGGGAAGCCAGCAAGAGAGTGGAAAGGTTGAAGTTGGCAATAGAGGCCAGAGTGGATGAGAAAGGGCTTTGTAGACCATGATAAAGCCTACCTGGAGTTCAACAAGAGATTTCTCTTAGAAAGAGAGTCCTAGAGCAAAAGCGAGTTGGTAAATGAGAATAAATCTTCGTGTTATCATGTGGGTGGACCTGCGGGTACTGCTCCTCTTCTCTGTCCAGGAAACAGCACACTGCAGCAGGTTTTAGCTGAATTCTTTGAAAGTAAGGACAATGCCTTCTAACTATTTCAAATAGAAGTTTTAAGAAACTTACTTTAAAAGCCCTGAGAGTAAAATTAGGAAGGAAAACTCAAGTAACCTGGCTGTCAATCCTTCTGTCTCTCTGACTGTATTCCTGTGTTGAGAGGAGGCACCCCGCCTCTTGGCCAGCACTGGCCTCCCTCCCCTTGCATCTCACCTCTAAACACAGCTGGGCGGCTGGGGCCCACTGCTGCCATACCGGAAGTATCTGAACATTGGCCTCTAAGAAACATGACGGAAGCCCCCAAATCTTTATTGGTCTTCTCTGATCTGCCTGCCATTGGGCTCAGGAGCACATATGCCAACTGGATTCCTGTAGCTGCTTCAAGTATCAGGTAACTTCACAAAACCTTAATAATGAAAGCTATGCAATGGCTGTGACCTTGGTGCATTTCATGTCATCATTCAACAGAAGCCTGGCACCCAGAAGGTGCTCAGTAAGTATTCGTTGAAAAAACCAGAGGATTAAGGAACAACTCTCTGTTGGGCACCAAAAATATACAGGTGCTGTTAGAAGTCGTTGGTACCATGGCTAGTAATGTGAAGACAGACACCGTCCATACTTCCATTATAATTTCTTGGGTTCAGCTGCTACAAAACAGCTGGAAAGATTTAAAAATGATGGATATCACATCTTCCGCTACCTTTGTCAGACCTTGAACTTGAGGTTGGACCCAGGGCCCCTCCCAGGTGATTCTGGTCCCAGTGCTGTGAACAGCAATGGCAAGTTGGCAATCACAGAACAGCATGGTCAGCACTTGTGGGGGTTAGGGAGATGGAACAAGAGGAAGCAATGGAAGCTTGTAGCCCGGAATGCTACCTGGAAGAGGTGACATCTAAGCTGTAAACTGAAGGACAAGGACAAGGTTGGGTGAGTAGAGAGCAGAGGGAAACCTGTGTCAGGCAGAAGGAGGTTTTTATATTATAAATTGATGTTTTCTTTCACCTGCATTATAACCATCCCTCTCTTAGGATGCCATGTATGGGAAAGTGTTTGGAAAGGTAGACAGCCCTCCACGAATGTAAAGTGTTATTATTTTATAGATTCTGTTTGAGAGAACCTAAGTTGATTGATGGGTGAGGACATGAATATTTGATAGGCAGGGAATGAGCTGTGCAGCTCAGAATGTCTCTGAGAAGGAACTTCAGTGGAATCGCAGCAAACCTCTCCCTCAGTCATGGGGCCCAGAGTGCTGTGGTTAATTGAATTATTTAATAGGAAAATAATGGTTAATCTGAAAATCTCTCTCAAGTACATATGCCTCTTTCACTGGCTTGGACTAAAGCTCCAAAAGGGCAGGGACCTCACCTGTGTTTTTACTGGACCTCCAGTGCCTGCGGCATGTTTTATTGCCCCACGTGCTCCGTGAGCACAGCTGTCAGTAGGGGTAATTGAAGTAGAAAGGAAACATGAGGAATGTTATCTTGTAATGATAACATTGGTGTTTTGCCATGATTTTTAATTGTTGGTATTAAACTACACGTAAACTACCCTGACTGTATTTTGCAGTCATTTGGGACTATTTGTATATTTTTTTTTCTAACACAATTAACACATAATATGCATTATAAAAAATTATTTTTAATTCCGTAATACAAACCATGAAATTCCTTTATCTACCTGCCTTTCCCCAGAAGTTACCACTGTCAGAAGACTGGTGTGTATCCTTCCAGGCCCTGTTCTGTTCCTTAACATCTTCTCATGTACAACGTGCAAAAATTTAAGAGATATACTAATAGTATATCTAATAATAACAATATCACATTATTCATATTGTTTTGTTTCCGTTTTTGCCTTAAGACTAAGTTTTGGAGCTGTGTCCTTGGGAGGGAATTTATAAGGCTACCCATTCATTTTAATGACTTCATAGGATTTCCTGTATGAAAGTACCATCATTTATTTAGCTACTCCGGCGTTTTAGTAATTTACTAACAGTATTTCCATCAACATCCTTGTACCTATATTTTATGCACATTAATGAATTTATTTAGCATAGACTCTTAGGACTTCTGAATGTTGCAAAGAATAGCATTTCTATTATTCAATCAATTTTCTGGGTTTTATGGCCTCTTTTTTTTTTTTTTTTTTCTTTTTTTGGCACATGGGCTTAGTTGCTCCGCGGCATGTGGGATCTTCCTGGAGCTGGGATTGAACCCATGACCTCTGCATTGGCAGGCGGATTCTTAACCACTGCACCACCTAGGAAGCCCCTATGGCCTCTTTTTACTAAAAATCAGGTATAGAATAGAGTGGTTTTTATTATGTATTTTTAGTTGGCACCATCTTATTTGAAAATTTAATGGTGAAATATAAATGTATTGTGCAATCAAGTATTTCATCTACACATAAAAAAAGCTTGTTTCTAAATATGTTTTGAAGGGTGAATAGTTTGTGCCCTTTACACCAGGGAACACTGTCAACCCAATGATATGCTGTCCCACCATGTGTGTGGGGTTCCCACTATTCCCCCACTATTCATAGCATAATCCTGGCAATAGTGCACCCAGACTTGAATAGTGCACAACCCACACAACTGTACAGAACCACCTTGATGTCCAGAGTTTTCCATCATCACTGTTGTTATTCCTTCCCTGATCTCAGGATCTCCAGCTTACCACTAGGTTCTTTGGATGAAGAGGTAGGATCAGTTAAACTGTGCCGTTGAGAAAAATTAGCTAAGATAGATGTCCCTTCAGGAAAGCAGACAACATTTTATAGCTTAGAAATAGACACTGAGACCTGTTGACAAATGTTTTGTTGAATGAGCAAATGAATGCATGAAGGTGAAACAAATAAAACTGAAATCGTGGCTCCTCAGACCCTTTTCAACATCAATGAATGCCCCTCAAAGTGTGAGTCTGAATTGCTATCACTGTAAGCTGTGGGCAAGACTGTGTTGGTTTAATTGGGACATTCATCTAGATAACAAGCTCTAACTGGGTGTTAAATGATGGACGGGTGCTGTCAGGTAGAAGCCCACAACACTGGAACCTTCATGTGGAGTAAGAAGAAAAGGTAAGGAGTTGCTGTACAAGTGATTTTAGCAAGATACAAGGTCTCCTCAGATCAATATCCACCAAACAACAAAGGCAATTGATAAGTTAAGCTGTGATGAGCCAGATAGTACCTGTGGGCTCTCTTGACAAATGTGACTAACAAGTCCTTTACATTGTACATCATGTAAGGAGGAAAGCAAAGAAGAAAGAGAGGTTTCTTTACTTTGCTGGCTTAAATCGGAGTATGGGGTTTTGACTGCCCATCTCTTTTAGTAAGATTATCTATCTTTAGAAAAAAGAAAGAACATTCATTCATAGGGAGTTTTCTTGCCATGTGCATATGTGTCTTATTCATTCAACTCATATTTATAAAGAGGTTGCTATGTGGCTGCCATATGTTAGGCCTTAGGATACACTTTCATGTCTGTATAGTAAACTGTACCTATAAGCACCATTGTGTAAAATATTTTCCCTCATATACATCTTATCTTTACCATTGAACCTTAGTACTAACTTACCTGAACAGATGATTAGAGACTAAAAGTCATGGACAGTTTTGTATCAGGGTTGGGTGCTTTTAGCCCTGGGTCTTTCCTTAAGCTGTGCCTATTGGTGGGGGAGGGTGGTATCTGTTTTATAGTACTTAATGAGAATTTTTGAAGTGCCTACCACTGAGACAAGCACTAGAAGTGACTAGGAAACAATGATAAAGCGCTCTGTCAGTGCCCACAAGTTTATAATCTGGTCAAGGAGTAAAATTGGATCTACAACAAATAATCAGTTGACAGTACAAGGTGACACGATTCTGTGATCAAAAGTTATATAGGCATTTTAGGAGAGAGGGAGATGGATAGGGTTAAAACAATCTAAATCTCCATCTCGTTGCACCGGATTTCAAATGTGAACTGTGGACAAAGGGTATAGTGCCTGCATAGAGATATTGACCAAGTACTCTAATTAGTTGAACATTAATAATCAAGTGAAAAAAGCAGCCCAACTTCAGGAAAATCTCAGTTCTCTGAAGCAGTGGGCCAGTGTGAGAATGGGAAGCTCTTGAATATTAATAGGAAACTCATTCTGACAATCAAGGTAAAAATGAGAATGGGGTGAGAAATGAGCTTCAAAAGTAAGCTGGAAATTGACTCCTATTTTAATTAAGAAAAAGGAAAAAAAGGAGAGCTCCCACACCTAGGGATTTCCCAGACACTTGGGTACTGTCCTCAGATTTTGTACTAACACCTGCCAACCCCTAGGCCCAGAGCATGTCAACATCCACGGGAAAAGAAACTTTGTCGTTTAGGAATGAGTTCAGCTGCATGTAACAGAAAACCTTCCCACCAGTGTCTTAAACAAGGGTGTATTTTCTTGTGTAACAAGAAATCCTCCTGAAAATAGGCATGTCAGTTATTTTGCTGTCCTTTTTCAAGATGACCACCCTGTTTCGTGGGCATCTTGATCAAATTCATGTCAGGAAGAAAGAGGGAAAGAGTAGCAGGAACAGTGTCTGTTCTTTGTACTGGAAAAGCCCACGCTTCCTCAGAGTACCATCCAGCAGATGTGTGTTCACCTGCTGCTGATAAGAACTTCCCTGTGGCAGCCACACTTGGCTTTCAGGGGCGCTGGGAGAGTGGTTGGTTTGCCGTGGGACGGGGGCAGACCGGAGAATGAGAAGTGGATGAGCCGACCAAGAGTGCCTGCCTCAGTTTTGTAGAGGTGGCATTCAGTGCAAGATAAAAACGCAGAAGTCTAACTTGAGTGGCACCTTGCCTCTGACTGATCAGGTTTCCTTTTCTTGCTGTGGAAGACAAAGCCATGCCTGGGGGTAGTCTATATTTTAACATGTTTTCCTGCCACAACGTTCTATAATTTCTCTAATTCTTTAATTTCTCAAGATACTTTTAAAATGATTAAGAAGTTTCTGATGTCAAACATAGCACATTTATCAAGGGGTTACTATGTCCCAGGTACTTTAGTACTTAATCTACATGTTCCCCTTCCATCCTCACCACGCTTCTGTGAGGCAGGTTCTATGATGCTGTCCACTTTACAGGGGAAAGGAATGAGATTAAGGGCAGGTTAAGTAACTGCCTCTTGGTGATATTAGGTGGTGGCGAGGTCAGGATTCATCCCAGGGTGGCTAACACCAAAGACCTTTCTCTTAACCGCTAAGCTTTAGAGCTTGCAGGGCAGTTTCATGTTCAAATGGATTCTGTCTCCACAGCCTGGCTGTATATATAATATAAATGTTTTCACAGTTTTTGTTTTTCAAAACTTCCCAGTTTGTGTTGGGAAAGTCCTCTCATGTGGGAATTGATTGCCTGCTGCCTGACCTGTGTTTGACTGCACAGTCTCAGGTCAAAGGATGCGACTGGAACCAGGAATGAAGGTTGTGCGCGCTCCTGGTTTTGAGGCCTGCTGTGTTTACATTTGAATCTCACTTTTAATATGTGACTTGCTAAATATGCAACTTTGAGAAAGTTACCTGATCTCTTACGTGTCAGTTTCCTCATATGCAGTGGAAGGGTCATGGTGTTAAGCAGTGGCTTTTTCGATGAGAAATAACTGAGCTGATGCACGTGAAGTGCCTGATGTAATAACTATCAAGGTACTAGGTTGGTATTAGGGGATTGATAACTATCTGTGGAAATGGTTGAAGTACCAGGGAAATAAATGTGAATGTAAGTTGAAACTGGATTACTTTGAAAATACTAAACGTGCTTTTCTGTCCTCACGTGGATCTTCTGCATTCTCACTGTTCGTGTGTGTGTGCACACGCCTGCATGCACACTTCGCTTTGTCATGTGTCCACTTTGTGAACTCAGGTCAGCTGTAGCTCTGACAGCTCTTGGGACTTGTTTTATTGGTGGTTCACCTGGTAGATGCTGTCTAACCTTGTCCCCCATACCTTTTTATGTTGCATTAATATTATTTATTTATCTTAGTCAAAATCGCACATGCATGTAATGAAACTCCAAACAGAAAAGAGAGCTTTAGGAAGAAAAGTGAAAGTCTCCTTTCCTTCCCTGCTTTGATCTGCTGGCCTCTTCTCCTCCAAACATTACCATTGTGAAGTTTCTTCTCTAATTTTTCACTATAATAAATTACACAGATGTCGATATTAAATCAAGATGACACACACAGAGCCTTTTAAAACTGTTGAGATGGCATGATATTGTATACACTCTTCACACCTTGCTCTTTCATGTCATACTGTATCTTGAAGAACAGACCTACCTCATTGTTCTTAATAGCCATATATATTGCTTTGTATTGATGAACCAAAATGTTAAACCCAACTGATGGCATATGAGTTCTTTCCAGTTTTTTTGTTTGCTTTTTGTTTTTTTAATGTGTATTTATTTATTTATTTATTTATTGGCTGTATTGGGTCTTCATTGCTGCACGTGAGTTTTCTCTAGTTGTGGCAAGCGGGGGCTACTCTGCTTTGCGTGGGCTTCTCAGTGCTGTGGCTCCTCTTGTTGGGGAGCACGGGCTCTAGGCACATGGGCTGCAATAGTTGCGGTGCATGGGCTCAATAGTTGTGGCGCACAGGCTTAGTTGCTCCACAGCATGTGGGATCATCCTGGACCAGGAATTGAACCCGTATTCCCTGCATTGGCGAGTGGATTCTAAACCACTGCGCCACCTAGGAAGCCCCTGTTTGTTTGTTTTTATACACAATGTCACAAAGAAAATTCTTGCACATGATTTTGGGATATTCCTACAGGCCTAGCTGTAGGGAAAATTCTTAGCCATGAATTTGCTGGGTTAAAGGGTGTGTGAATTTGCCATTCTGATGAGAAATTGCCAAATGTCCAACATCCAAGAAAGCTTGCACCAAATTTCCCCTTTTAACAACCAGGTGCAAGACATGTCTCCTGTTCATCACTTTCCCCCAATTTCATTTGCTTGTCTTTCAGTAGCTTTCTAAAAATTTGAGTGTTATGTCTGTTAGCTTGATTTTATTTAGGCATCCCTCTGGGCTTTTGCTTATAGTGCTTTTCAGAGAAGAAGGGAGGCCAGTGAATTGCAGTGAACACAGAGGGTCAGTGTTCTGGCTCTCCTCAACTAACAGGAATTTGGCTGGACTATTTTTCTAATTAAAGAAATCTCATAAGGTATGGTGATGTATCTGGGTTATATTACTTCTTCAAATGCAAGATTGTTATTATAATTTTTTGCTGTATTTAATCTCATCTCATAATTGTCCATGAAATTACCTTATTGCCAGAGAATTGATCCTGCATTCCACATATCAGTGGGGGGGGTCTCCTTGCCCCGTGGAGATAGAACTATAATTGACCCAAACCAACAGTTTCATAATCCATGAGAATTTAAAGTGTTCTCCACACTTTCTGTGAATTTTTCTGAGTCCTCTGTCCACGTGTTGTATAGTATTTTTGCCCCACTCAAAATGAGGGACAAATTGTACACATTTATGCATCACAGTCCTCTCCCTGGACCTTTTTTTAAGTTTAGTGGCAAATTGGAAGAGATGAGAGGTCAACTCTCCCCCTCCCCCGACCCCGTCTAGCTCCCCAGCCTCTTTGGCAAAGTTTTGCCTCCTTCTGTGAAGCCTTGATGGCCAACCAGCATCCGTGCCCTCCAATCCTCAAATCTCAGATGGTTTAAAAGGCTTGCCTTTCAATCAAATAAGATATGTTTTCCCAAAGAAAAAAGTTTAAGGCAAAAAAAAAGAAAAAGAAAAAGGAATAACCTCTATATCATTACAACCTCGTTCCTTTAATCATGTTGGAAGCATCTCGCTTACAAAGAAACTTTCCCACGCTGCTTTTCTGTTTGTTTTTGTTTCTGTTTTAATTGGTTGTTATTTGGCTATAAGGATTAGTAGAGGAAGGCTTTCTCAGGTTAAATCCAGCACTTCAGTAGAAGAAAGAGCTTGACCTCTGGAGAAAGGGAGACCTAGGGTTAAATTCAGGCCCTACTATTTCACCTCTGTGTAACATAAACAACTTAACTTTTGAACCTAATTTTCTTTAGTATTCCACAGGGGATAGTTCTTAATGGATTGTTTTAGGCATTGGAAATCATAAACATCAGGCATCCAGTCCAGGGCTTAGAAAGTAGGAGATGCTCAGAAAATGGTAGTGTTACAACCACAACTCTAACTTATCCTCATAGTCCATGTCATTGGATTTTGAGTTACATATTTTGTGGATTCACAGGCTGGAACACACCCACATTCTCACTGCTCATTGTTTCAATGCTTCATCTTCTTAACCCCCATGCTTCAGTGTCTCAGGAGAAGACCATGTCTCATTCTCTGTTTGGTTGTTGAGAATGCATTAGGTACTCCGCCAATACTTATTGATTGGTATTTTATTGATTGACAGTCTTTCAGAGATCTGAAAATTCTTCTTCCTTCTGCCTTCCTGGTAACAACCTAAAGATACAGAGATTCACTGTATCATAAAATGTTTGATTTCTTCCCTGCCTGCCTTACTTTGAGTCAGATTTCTGTGTTCTGATGTGAAACTTGCCTTCATTTCTTTCTTCTAAGGATAAATCAATCTTTCTTCATTTCTTGCTCTTTTTCCAAATTCCCTTTTGTAAGTCTTTCTCTTTCTCCCCTACACATGAATTCTATGCTGTTCTTCTGGTTGAAATTCATCTCTGGTGCTATAAATGCCCTTATGTCTATGGGATCCTCCTGCCTACTTTCCCTCCAGAAGATATAGTCACCTTATTTGAAAGAAAACATCGTTTCCTAGCATCTGATCTGAATAACAGTGAAATGTTTGTTTAAAATTAATGCTTTGAGCAAAGAACCCTCTCTGTTTACTTGACTTGTGATATTTTAATATTTAACATGCTATGATGTAAAACTGGTGGAAGAAAAATATCCTGGTGTGATCTGGTTGCCTGACAATTTACATTCAGCTGCAATATTTTATTTGCTATAATTACTCACTGACAAAACAGGGAATCGAAATGCAAAAATACAAAATGCTCTCGGTTTGCATTTCATTTTGGAAAGTGAAAAACCCTCAGTTCTTGAGAGAGCATAAAAAAGGAAACCTAGCTTAGTCAGATATCCATCTTCACACACCAGCTCTCAGCAATAAGACTCAAACCAGAGTGGAAACTGTAGGGCTTTCAGAGGGGTTTTTAAGGAGATTATGTGATGCAGACTTAGAGTTGGAGGGCACAGCTCAGGATCATCACATTCCGTCTCTTACCCCAGACTCCCCCTGTGATGTTGCACTGGTCCTTTCACTGAGTAGCATCTACGGATCTGCTCCAAAACCATTGAAGTTTCTTAGTTGAGAAGCAAGAATCCGCTGGGCTTTTGTTAGGGAATGTCCAGCTCTGGTGCTCTTTCCCCTTCCTGTGCTTTGCGTTCTTGAAAGGGACGGGTTTCAGTGGGATTGTGGACCTGAGTGGAGTGTCACGGCTAACAGTTACACGTTGTGTGTACCAACCAATCGTCTGCCCCTTGATTTCCACCAGAGTGAAAAAGCCCTTTCCTAGATACAGAGATAGGAGCTTTACACTCAGATTTCAGCTCCTTCACACATTCGCCCCACCCTCACTACAGTTTGAAAAATGAAACGCAGTTTTGTTTCTGAGCCTCTGAATAGGATTGCCACACTGCATTTTCCCAGAAAGAAACCAACCAATAGAGAAAATCAAAACAAGATTCTTCCTTATGATTAAAGTCAACACGTACTCTCCAGTTTAAACAAAAAGGAAAATAAAAATAAAGAACAGAAGAATTGATTTTTGTATTACGCTGTGGGCAAAAAAGTAGTTATACATTTTTTAAATCTGAAAATGACTAAGACAAGCATGCATTGATTCCTTATAATTCAAAGTATCATTTTTCTCTTGATAAGCTACTTTCTTTCCAAATGGGCAGCAGTTTTCATGTAACTCTTCAAAGTTGGTAGGATGCTTTATATGAGAAACTATATGAAATAGTATACCAAGAACCATTAATATGCATTCCAATATTTCTGACATAAAAAGCAGTTACTGCAAAAGATTAATCATTACAGAAACCACGTGTTGGCAGGATTTGGGAAATGTTCTTAGAAATGAAGACTATGTTATGTGATGCATATTTAAAAAGATGGATTTCTCCAGGCAGTCAATAACACAGGATTTAGTGATCCTTAGATAGTCCCTAAGGATTGATTCTGTGATCTGAACTCATTTTAATTTGATTTTTAGATAGCTAGAAAGTTGATTTTTGAGTTGAAGAATTTCTTTCTTTATAGGAAAACATTTTTCACATAACACGGGGATGGATTTCAGCAAACGTTTTATTTTTTGAATGCTGATGATAATTTCCAGTAGGTTCTCTATTTTTATTTATGCTTCAAACAAGTTTTAGAGGTTCCCCAGGGTTAAGAATACCGCTTTCCTATTGCCATGTTTCTACAATAATAAGAAATTGGATGACTACCCATTTTTCTCTGTGCATCTAAGCATGTTGTCCGTCCAAGCACAGAAAGCACATGGAGTATAGTAAAATGGCTGTGAATTGAAATTGCTCTCTGTGGATGACACATTATATGACCACTACCTACTGGGGCCCTGTTGAAGTTAGACTATTTTAGATTTAAGGAATAGACACTAAAATTTTATGAAGGGAAGGGGATTTATTGCAGGGCTGCATGGAATCTTGCACTGGCAAGAGAAGGCAAGAGGAACCGGGTAAGCTCTAGGCAGCCCTCACTCATGAACTTCATGGTTACAGAAAAATCTGTGCCATTTTCTCTTTTCTAGCTACCTAGATATCCTTGCTTACTTGGTGTCAGTTCCTTAGAAAGGGCAGCTTCTACTTCACCATCCTGGTCTCGCTGTACCATAATCTCTGCACCTAAAGTTCTCCCAATTCACATTTCCAAGAGCAATTAAAAATGTTTTGTTGTATTTATCTGACATTTTTTGTGTGTCATTGTGAGAGGACTTTACAAATCCATCCTGATTTTTATCCCTTTTGTACTGGGAAACCTCCTCAGAATCCTTCTCTGGGTGCATGCCCAGCAGTGGGATTGCTGGGTCCTATGGTGATTGCATTTTTAGTTTTTCAAGGAACCTCCATACTGTTCTCCATAGTGGCTGTATCAATTTACATTCCCACCAACAGTGCAAGAGCATTCCCTTTTCTCCACACCCTCTCCAGCATTTACTGTTTGTAGATTTTCAGATGATGCCCATTCTCACCAGTGTGAGGTGATACTTCATTGTCGTTTTGATTTGCATTTCTCTAATAATTATTGATGTTGAGCAGCTTTTCTTGTGCCTCTTGGCCATCTGTATGTCTTCTTTGGAGAAATGCCTATTTAGGTCTTCTGCCCATTTTTTGATTGGGTTGTTTGTTTTTTTGATTGGGTGGTTTGTTTTTTTGATATTGAGCTGGATGAACTGTTTATGTATTTTGGAGATTAATCCTTTGTCTGTTGATTTGTTTGCAAATATTGTCTCCCATTCTGAGGGTTGTCTTTTCGTCCTGTTTATAATTTCCTTTGCTGTGCAGAAGCTTCTAAGTTTCACGAGGTCCCATTTATTTATTTTTGTTTTTATTTCCATTACTCTAGGAGGTGGGTCAAAAGAGATCTTGCTGTGATTTATGTCAAAGAGTGTCCTTCCTATGTTTTCTTCTAGGAGTTTTATAGTGTCTGGCCTTAACATTTACGCTCAGAATCCTTCTTAACACAGCGTTCTTAGTAGCCACTATCAATGGGTTAGAGTCAATGTGCCTAAAGTCGATAATCTTTTATGTCTCATTACCACTAACAAGAGGTAATTCTCAGACAGATATTTGGCAAAAGGGCTAATGTGATTTCTGTAAAGGAGAAAAGCAGGGAATACAGTTATTTTTACAGTGGTAAAATATAAAACTTACTGTCTTAACCATTTCAAAGTGTACAATTTAGTGTCATTGAGTATATTCACATTGCCATGTGACCATCACCATTATCCATTTCCAGAACTTTTTAACTCATCCCAAACAAAAACTGTGCACCAGTTAAATAGTAACTCCCTATTCCCTCCTCCCACCAGCTGCTGGTAACTTCTATGCTGTTTTCTGTGTCTATGAATTTACTCCAGATACTCCATAAAAGTGGAATCGTACAATACTTGTCCTTTCTATGTCTGGCTTAAATGACTTAGCATAATGTTTTCAAGGTTCTGTGTATGCAGTACCAGAATTTCATTCCTGTTTAAGGCTGAATAATATTCCATTGTGTGTACATAAATTACATATAGACACATACACATTTTGCTTATCCAAGGGATGGCATTTTAAACCAGGTTCTCTAGAGCAGGAAACATACAGCAAAGCAGCTTGGTGTCATGGGAAGGCTCAGAAGTAACAGATCAAGCAGAGGTCATATTCTACATTCTTCTAGTATTCTACTTAGTAGCAGTATGACCTTTGGCATCTTTAATTGACTCTCCCATACCTCTTCTTTGTCATCTTCCATATGGACATATGAGACAATGCATAGGATGTGCTTGGCCAGCACATAATAGGTGTTCAGAAAGTGAATCCCACTCCCAGAAACTGCCATCCATGACAAGAGTGAAGAGGTACTTAATAGTGGGTGTGTTTCTCTTATGGTTTAGGAAAAAAATAAAAATAGGACCCTGAGTACCCAGGCCATGGATTTGAGAAGCATGGCAGGGATGGCACAGTCCTCAGACCGGGCAGAGTGGCTCTGGGATTTTACCACTCCTGTATCCCTTCCACGAACTGGCAGTGGCTGGCTCCAGGGTCAGGTTGATCTCAGGAGAGAAGGGAAAACATGCCTTTCTGTCTGCCATGCTGAAAACACCTTTCCTGAGATAGAAGTGTCTTCCCCTCTTTCAAACTGCTTTTGCTGCTTCCCATGAAAAGGTCTTTTTCATTTTGATAAAAAGCAATTTCTGTCTTCCTGCCAAGCCAGCAAAGACTCTTTGAGAAGTGCTTATGCTTTCCTGGTATCAGGGTGTAAAATCTGCATGACACGAAGCCCGTCACAGCATCATTTCAGCAGCTGGAAAGGGAGATGGCTGGAAGAACAACAGAGCAAAACATCCCCCCTCCTCTGTTAATGCCCTCGAATCAAGAAGCAGATGCTTGGAATCGAACTCCTGGTTGCTTGGGCACCTCTAAGCTTGCAACAGTCAGGAGTGCAGAAGAGTTTTTCTGTTAAAGAACTTCCTGCAAATAATAGAATCGGGATGGAGTGGTGGGAATAGCAAAAACTGAGTACCGTATCCTACTCTGCTTCTCTTCTCCCCCTCTCCCAGTATATTAAATGGTTACCTTCAGGCAGAAAATCTTTTAGTTCCAAATAAATCAAAAGTAATAGAACTCAAAGCAACGTGCGCTTTCTAATCGACTCCAAAATTTCTGGGGGAAGTCCTCTGTAGAATCCTTTCTCTCTGTGTGTCTCTGAAGAGTTACAGGCAAGTTGAATTTAGAGAAATAAAGCAAAAATGTTGTATGGTGACCTTTCACCCTGCACTGCCTTAGAAGCTCTGCTTGTGGAAATTGCACAATGCTTTTGGCACTTACAGAGATGTGTTCTCAGATATCTTCCTGAAGAAGGGAGCTAGTTCCGAGTTGTTCTTGGACAATGTGAATGAGATTTGGTTGTACATGGGATGGCTCTTTTCACATCTTAAATCTGGTGTTTCTTATTAAGTATCTGGACATTATCCAACGTATCCATGTGAGTCAGCTGATCCAGATGCTTATGGAGTCTTCAAGAGCTCTTGTTCCCTGTCTCAAGGCCATCTCGAGGGGGTTTGTGGCACAAGAGTTTGAGTGTAAGCTTTGAAATCAGATCTAAGTTACCCTTCCCGCTCCTCTAAGCTGTGTGACATTTGGCAAGGCATCTAACCTCTCTGAGCTAAAGTTTGCTTCTCTATAAACTGATGATAAGCCTGACATTTCAACAAATTGGTCCCCAAGAGTAAATAAAATCAAAGAACTTTTTGCACAGTGTTTGCTGTGTAACCAGTGCCCAGAAAATATCGGGTTTTTTCTCTTCTTTCTTCTCCAAGTTTGCAGTATAATTTTTCTTGGTGCAAATGCCAAAGCTTTACAAGCTCTGTACAGCACCATCTTTGGGACATACAAATTGGTCAGGAACCACAGGGATAAAGCTGATAATTAGAAAGAAGAAAACAGCTTATCACCATGCATTTCTCAGTTGGCATCTCTTTGCCTTTTCTATTTAGAGTCTTTCATAGCAAAGTGGTTATTTCTTTATTTTTTTCTTATCCTTGAAGCCATGTGTGTACGATAGTGTTTGACAGGCGTTTTGCGTGTCCCAAAGTGTGGGGAAAGTAACAAGGAGAAGCCCGTTCAAGATGTCACTTCCCTGTGCTGCATGCCGAAACTGACAATGAAATCCCTTTGGCAAAACCTTAAGAGTGGGTTAGAGCATCTCCGCATCAAGAGGAGAGAGGCACCACATAGTCAAGTCTGCCTGTCTCCTCACAGGAGAAAAGTGTTTCAGGGAGAGTGCAAAGATCGTACGCTATATTGTGGAATGGCAGGTATCTATTCTTTTCACTTCTATAGAGAATCATACTGAGACATGATTTTTTTTTTTTTAATTTTTCCTGTGTTGGGCAGCTGTCGTCTTTGATCAAAGACACACACACACGCACACACACATATACACGTGCATACGTTACCTTCAGTGAGAATTTGGAGCATGCAGGAAAGGCATCCTTTCTCACTTAATTGGTTCCATAATTTTAAAAAATTGCATTTCTCATCGGTGACAGGTGATGAAATGTTACTGTTTGGGGGGAGGCTAAGGAGGGGATTTAACATTTTTCACATCAAGCCTTAGTGTACATAAAATAGATAACTAACAAGGACCTACTGTATGGGCACAGGGAACTCTACTCAATACTCTGTAATGGCCTATATGGGAAAAGAATCTAAAAAAGATCAGATATATGTTTATGTATAACTGATTCACCTTGCTCTACACCTGAAATGAACACAACACTGTAAATCAACTATACGCCCATAAAAATTAAAAAAAAAAAAAAAAAGACAGTGTACAAAGAGATATGAAGGCACAAACAACTACATCAACCACCATCACAACAACAAAGGAAAGAAGGTAGCACTCGTGGACTCTTGCCCTGTGTTCAGAAAGCGCCTGACACCTAGGAAGCCCTCAAGTAAATGCTGGCTTTGGTGTTGCTAATAAACAGATTGCGCAGAAGTATTAATGTTGGTTTCTCTGTATTATCTTTTTGTTTTTTTTAAACTTTTCTTTTACTAGAGGAATGGCATTTTTAATTAATTTAATCTTTTAAAAAAATTATTTATTGGTAGCATTAGGTCTTCATTGCTGCACATGGGCTGTCTCCTGTTGCAGAGAGCAGGGGCTACTCTGCAGTGCGTGGGCTTCTTATTGCGGTGGTTTCTCTTGTGGAGCACGGGCTCTAGGAGCATGGGCTTCAGTGGTTGTGGCACGTGGGTTCAATATTTGTGGCTCGTGGGCTCTAGAGCACAGGCTCAGTAGTTGTGGCACACGGGCTTCGTTGCTCTGTGGCATGTGGGATCTTCCAGGCCCAGGAATCAAACCCATATCCCTTGCATTGGCAGGCAGATGCTTAACCACTGCGCCACCAGGGAAGCCCTCTCAGTATTATCTTCAGGGAAAATCGTGTACAGATGTCAAGATACTGAATGGACTTCCTTGCTCCATTGTTATAATAGAGTTTCCAGTAATTTCACAATGATGATACCCATTGAGACGTGTGGGCAGGGGGTTGGGTGGGTATATCAGAGCAGCATCCATTAGTGACAGGCTCACAAGGTGTGTTTACATTTGTTCTTTCATTTATTTGGCAGGAGATACATTGTATTTTTTCTAGCCTGACGTTGACACTTTCATTTATTTCACATCCATATAAAATATTTGCCAGGTTCTATGTTAGATTTTTTTGTTTTTAGTTTTGTCATTTAAAGTGATTTTACAGTGTGTAACCTTCCTTTTTTTCTTTCCCTTTTGTCTGTTCCTATTTCTTCCCAATAATTGTTTGCAAACTTATCATTTGGTTCCAAAAGGAAATTTGAATCTAATCCAAACCTTTTGTAAATTTTATGATTAAAAAGCTAAATAACTCATATGTAGAATTATTATCAAGTTAAACTGATTTTTCTCCTTGTAATAGCTCATATTTATAAAAGTTTTCAATGATTGAACAAAGTCATTAAATTTATTTTCCTCTCAATAAATGCATGTGGGTTTTTTTTTCCTCAGAATAATCTCTTGAAGATGCCAGTTGTACATGGTTCTGATTCACATGTATCAAATGTGTAGTTTGAATAGTGTTGTGGATATGTTTATACTAAGTATGTTGAAAGAAAACATTTAATTGTATGTGTTCGTATGTGTTTATATATGTTTTTAAGAGAATCTTTTTTCCTGTATTTGGGCTTTTTTGCCCTGTGAGCATCATATAAGATTACATTAGGAAAGAACTGTTTGAAGGAGGTAAAGGAAACAAAGTAGTAAGAGATAAAAAAGAAGGCTGAGTAGGCACAGCCCAAGTAACTTAGGTATGACTGCTAGAAAAGAAAAAGAAGTGGGAAGTAGTCTCAAATCAGGGGCTTGATTTCTCTCCAACTTTTTATATGCTTGGGGATGTTTTTCCTAAGGCCTCATAGTTGATACGGTCTTGACCATCCTCTGTCCTTGTAGTCCTTTCATCTTTCCTTGAACATGTGTGAAGTTTTCTCTGTGCCGGCTGTGGACGAGATTCTATTATTTGATAAGGAATTGTTGGGTACTTCATATGTGGCAGGTGGATTGCTAAGTGCTTGGGATCCAAAGGCACAAAAGGCAGAAGAGGGCCCTGACAGTATGATAAGGGACACAGTTAAGAAACAAGTAAGAAAATAAAATAATTCTGGACGGACATATATATGTATGGAAAGGAAAGGAAACAGTTGGGATAGTCTACGTGACATGGTGTGGTTAGGAGAGACCTCTGTAAGAGATGTCATCTAAAGTGATAGCTGAAAGGTGAGAAGGGACCAGCCACACAGCAGCAGAGGAGACGTGCATTCCAAGCAGGGAGAAGAGACCAGGGCAGCGAGGTGGAGAGGGGCTTGGCATGTTCCCATACTCCCAGAAGGCTGGTGTGCCTGAGGCATGGGAGTAAGGTGGACCAGGTACTAAGATGAGATTGGAAACCTAGACAGGAGCCAGATCACCTGAGGATTACATTTTAAGTGCAATGTTAAGTGCATGAGGCTGGCAGATTCAGTGAATAAAAACACAGGATTCCCAGTTAAATTTGACACTCTGATCAACAACACATGCTTTCTTTGTATAAGTATGTCCCAAATATTCCATGGGCATACTTATACTAAAACACAAAAATTATTTGTTGTCTATCTGAGAGTCACATTTAACTGGATGCCCTATATGTTGTCTGGCAACCCTGTAAATTGGGGAGGAGTGTGATGTGATCTGATTTGTGTTTGTGAAAGATCCGTCAGCTTGGTTTCCTTGCTGCATGTTTTGCCTGCTGCTTTTCTGATTCCCAGAAGCAGCCAAAGGAATGCTCTACCTGGTTTACAGTATTAATTACAGAGTGGTTTCCGGGGGCCCCTCTTTTCCTTGCTACTATTCCGAGGTGATCTGCCTGCCTTCTACTCATCTTCCAGGTCTCAGCCTAAATGTGGCTCCTCCTGAGAAACCCATTGTTCCCCACCCTCACACACCTCCTTAGGCACCCTCCTGCTATGCACTCCCAGAGCTCCCCCTCTTCCTTCCTTCAGCAGACCATTTATGCCATGTGTTATCATTGCCTCTCCTCTGTCTTCCCTGCTAGACTTGGAAGCCTCTGAGGGCACAGACTGTATATTTTTCCTCCTTGATTTTCTGGCGTCTAGTCTAGGGCCTGGCTCAGTGAATGGGTGAGTTAACTGCATGGCCTCTTTAGAGTAACTCTCGGGTTAATAAGCCACAGTCTATGCAGAGTCCAGTTTCTGAGATATCAAGCGCTAAAGGGTTTATTTATCGAGCACGTCCTGCTGTCAGGTACTATGAAAAATCTTGGTGATATCTGAATCGAGGTCTCTGCCCTTAAGGAGCTCATAAACCAGTTGAGAATATGAGATAACTCAGAGCATCGATAGTGAGCAAAGCCATAGGAAACACAGTGAAGTATTAGAATAAGTGGTAGACTTGATAAGACTTAGGGATCATGAACCTGGACTCCATGGACCACAGGATGTTATCTGTGTGAGAGGGCTTGGGGTAGAGGTCTGAGAACGCACTGGAATTGTGTGCACAGTGTCACATGCATGTGCTTTCTTCTGGTGAGAAAGTGAGAGCTTTGATCAGATTCTCAAAGGGGGAGCACCTGACTCCAGCTAGAATTGTTGAGGACCATCTGCTACAAGTTCTATAGACATTTGTGATGAACTAAAGACCTAAATATTAAAGAAGGGAAAGAAAAGATAAGAAATGTCTTTAGAATTTCATGCTGGGGTAGAATTTCTTAAAATAAGAAAGTAAAACTTGAGGAATTTAATTAAATCATAATTAAAGATCTGTATTCAATGAAGGGAGACATGGAAAAATTAACAAGAGGACAAACTGAGAGAAAATACTAGAAATATTCATGAGAGCAAAAAGATTTGTACTGAGGCTATACCTTTTTTAAAAAACTTCTGCTAATTAGTAAACAGAAGTTTAAACGGGCAAAAGCTGTCAATGGGCATTTTACAGAGGGGAAACTTGAATGGCTAGTATGTTTTTGAAAGAGTTGTTCAGTCTCATTAGTATTCAGAGATATGATTGTTGAAACAAGAGCCATTACTCTCTATAACCACCATGTTGGTTAAAAATATTAGAGAATCAGATAATAAGATGTATCCCTGAGGATGCATGAAAACAGGAACTTAGGGGGTTGTTTGGTTTGGGAAAGAATTAGAAGCAACTTATCTGCATGTTAGTAGCGGAATAGAGAAGTAAAATTGTGGTTTGCGGTTATGAGAGAATATCTTTCAGTGGTCAGGGAGGATTAAAACCTAGAGCAGCAGTGTCCAATAGAAATTTAACGTGAGCCACATGTGTTATCTGAAGTTTTTTGCCAGCCATGCCAGGAAAGTACAAAGAAATGAGTGAAATTAATTTTAATTTTATATTTTATTCAAGCCAATATATCCAGGATTATCATTTCAATTTATCAATACCGAAATTATTAAGGAGGGATTTTTACATTACTTTTTTGTGCTAAGTCTTCAAAATCTGGTGAGTATTTTACACGTACAACACATCTCAATCAGATGCTAAATTTTCATTGGGAAGTGCTCAATCCTTATTTCCGTATTTAGATTTCATAAAATGTACAGCTAAAAAAATAGATTTACATACTTAGGGTGTTCCAAAAATACTTAAAAGCATTCTTATCATTGGATAGAATACCAGTTTTTAAATTTAAATTTATTAAAAATTAAGAGGTTAGTTTCTCATTTACATTTGCCACATTTCACATGCCCAGTAGCCACATGTGAGTAATGGCAGCTGTACTGGATAGCACAGGTGGAGGCTGCTTTTCATAATATAATGGTAGAATAAAAAATATAAGAATAAGATTTATAGTATTTAATACTATAAATACATACTATTTAAATACATTGAACATACAAAAAATCACTTTATTATTATTATTATTTTTTGCAAAAACGCATATGTGTAGTGAAATACATGGGGAATATTTGAGAGGAATGTAGCTATATCTATAGAGTTAGGTAGCATAGGATCAGGAAGGGAGGGATCAAAAGGGAAAACACAAGTGACATCTAGGAGAGTTCTAGACTGCTAGTGTGCTTCCAGTCAAGGAGCTTACCCAACTTGGTTCTAGGCACCTAAGGTTGAAACAGAAAGCAATGAAAAGTACATCCAGATAATGGAATATCATCGCGTGCTAAAAATAAATGAGCCATGAAAAGACATGGAAGAACCTTAAATGCATTTGCTAAGTGAAAGAAGCCAATCTGAAAAGGCTACGTACTGTATAATTCCAACTATGTGACATTCCGGAAAAGGCAAAAACTATGGGGACAATAAAAAGATCAGTGGTTGCCAGGGGTAGTGGAAGAGATGACTAGGTAGAGCACAGAGGATTTTTAGGGCAATGAAGATACTCTGTAGGATATTATAATGCTGGATACATGTCCTCATATGTTGGGCCAAATCTGTAGAATGTACAACAGCAAGAGTGAACCCTAAGGTAAACTATGGACTTGGGGTGATTATGCTGTGTCAATGTAGGGTCATCCTTGGTAATAAACGTGCCACTCCAATGAATGATATTGATAACGGGGGAGGCTATGCGTGTGAAGAGATAGGGGGTGTGTGAGAGATCTCTCTATCTTCCTCTCAATTTTGTTGTAAACCTAAAGCTTCTTTAAAAGAAAAAAAGTCTTTAAAAATATTTTTTAAAAAGCAGTGAGAATTAGCTCTGCTCAAAACAGCAGCAAAATTGGAATCTTAATGCAGAATTATGGTTTCATGATCTCATTTTCAAATAGATATTCCTTCTAAAACAGCAAACTGAATCATTCTGGGAACTCCCAAACACAGTTAATGTCATCAGAAGACATTAGTATGAAAAAAATCAGAGGATGTTTGCCTGAAGGGCCTATATTCTTCTGATAAAGATAGTTTCTAAGCGTCATGTTCTCAGAACCTGTTAAATGTAGAAAATCCAAAATGAGGTCTTATATAATTAAGCCCTCACAAGCCAGGGGGCAATAATGCCGTTCCCTACTGTTGTGTTTTGTGGAACATGACTGTAATATGCATGCTGTGAATGGGTAAATTGTGTTCCTCCCAAATTCACGTTGAATCCCTGACCTCCAGGATGTCAGAATATGACTCTGTTGGAAGATAAAGTACTCACATTTAAATAGGTAATTAAGCTAAAAGAAAGCTCTTAGAATGGGTTCTAACCCAATCTGACTGGTGTCCTTACAAGAAGAGGAGATTAGGACACACAGAGAGATGGCAGAAGGTGCTTATATAGAGGGAAGGCTGTCAGTAAGCCAAGGAGAGAGGCCTCAAGAGAAACCAGCCCGCATACACCTTGATCTTGGACATCTCGTCTCCAGAACAATGAGAAAATAAGCTTCCACTATTTAAGCCATCCTGCCTGTGGGTATTTTGTGATGGAAGCCCTAGCAAACTAATGTACCAGCATTTTAAAATATTGCAATTTACTTGAGCGACAGTACAACATTAAGAGCAGGGGCTCTAGCCTCAGATAGGATTGGCTTTAACTCCAGTGTTCAAATTACTAATTCGGAGACTCTGCATGGTGCTTTCTCACTTGAGAAACAGGAAAAGTCCTTGTACCTCACTCCTAGGATTATTGGATTAATTGAGTGAATGGCAATAATTGCTCTACAAATGTGAGTCATTTATTCTGGTCATTATGATTGGGTGCCTGACTCCCTGTGTCGCAATTTCTCTACTCACTATAGCAAGTGCACCCGCAAGAACCAGGGTGACTTAACATACCAGTTCATTCCATGTATCGTTTAAGAATCATAAACAAAGAGATTCATTGAACTGTTGAATGGCTTCCCCATTATTTTCACTGGTCCACTCTCCGGTAGCATGGCTTTAAATTAGCTGCTGGAGTTCTGAAATTGAACATGATACATTTGGAGTTTTCTTTTAGAAATTAACATGGTCAGTGTAGACATGTGGGCATTTGGGAGCAGTGAGAATCCAACCTCAGCGGGTAGAGGCACAAGCATAAGCAACCACCTCTACTAGTCTTATGTGCAGCCACCAGCTTCAGAAAGAACCAACAGTGTAACAGTACACATTCCCATTTTGTCATATCTGTAATACTGTTTTTCCTCAGGAAGGAACTGAGGTCAGAATTAGCCTTCACGCGTCAGAGGGCAGCCCTGCTATTCACCTACTGTTTTGTTCTGTGAAACGTTACTATCATATGCTTGCATTTTAAAATACAGTAAACTCTTATCAAAAAGTGTCATTCTGAATGTAATCTCATCAGTGTGTTTAAGTTGGTTACCTTTGCAAGTGAAGCTCTAGGAGATAAAACCGGGCACTTAATATTCACTGGTTATGCTGAGAATATCTCTGCTTCTATGCTCAATTTCCTAAAATCGCATAACCTTTTGTTATCTTGTAATACATAAAAAGGGTAGTTGGATCTGAGAAAGCTGTTACTGTGTCAGATAAACAAGTTACAGAGTTCCATTTGAAGTACTTATGCTCTGCATGGCAATATGCCTTGGAGTGGAAACGTGCATCACAAAGCCTGGGCGGAGTTTGGGCATATTCCTCAAGAACATCTCTTACGTAAAAAATGCTGCTAAGCCTAATTTTTCGAGCTCAAATATTCTCCTACCTGTAAAATATGACCTGCCTTTCTCATTCCCTCCTCCCCTGTGTGTTTCCCCATATCCTTCTCACTCAAGTGCCCTTTCTCCGCCAGAAGCTAGCTCTGTTTGTCTTTTTTATTACCCCTCCCCGCCACCTCCCCAATTTGTGAACAAGTCCCAGTGACCATGCAAGTGGAGGACTGATGGGATTGCCTGGAGGCGGTCATATATACTTGAGACAGGTGCTACCTAGACCTTTGTAGTCAGCATGACGAGCCCTCTTCAATTCCAACGTGTTAACACCCATGGCAGACGGGCCTCCGCAGATGCTGCCCGATACTGATTATCACCTCGACAGGCACAGCTGGCTTGACCATGCTTGCTGAAGTGATTGGTGTTCTCTTAGAAATCCAGCTGTTTATTGAACACCGGTGTTTGCCTAAATTCAGCATTTGATTCTGCAGAAGGGACGAGCGGGCCATGTGTGAAATGGAAACAGCTAAAAAAAGGCATTGGGAACTAGTAAATGAATCATATGAAAAGCAACTTTATTAAATGTTCTGTTGGGATAGAGACTTGTTTTTAATCTACACAAATGGCCTAGTGCCTGTCCAGTATTATTCATATCTGAAATGTTAGATGAGAAACATAAGACAAATCCATACATGATTCTGGAAGTACACGCTCATCTTTAATGATAGGAGACAAAGTTTTTTGGAGGGCATAGGGTTTGACTGTAACCAAAAAGTAGAGTTCTCAGTAGGAGGACACAGGATCTCCACCCTAACTCTCCTTTCTGAGCTTCGTATCCACAGAGCCAGTTGCTTGCTGGTGATCTCGATGTAGATGAACCTCGCATGCCTTTCACCCCTGCTCTCTTCCAAAAGTGCTTCTTCTCCATTATTCTCTGGTTTTCAAAGAACTTGGAAATCACCCATGTCCTCCCTTGCCTTCATCCCCACATTCAGTAATATATCACATCCTTTCAGTTCCGCCTCCTAAATACTCCTCAAATATATCCATTCTTTCTATCCCCAGGACACAGGCCTTCACTGGAAGGAGGGAGAGGAGGGGTTGGGGGGAGAGAGTCACTTTTCTTTTTTAAAAACTTTTAATTGTGGTAAAAAAAACCCCAAATTTAACATAAAATTTATTGTCTTAACCATTTTTACATGTGCAATTCAGCAGGGTTAAGTATACTTACATTGTAAAACAGATCTCCAGAACCTTCTCATCTCGCAAAACTGAAACTCTATACCAAATAAACAGCAATTTTCTTCCTTTCTTCCTCCCTTCTTCCCTTCCTCCCTCCCTCCTTCCCTTTCTCTTTCTTTCCCTTTCTTTCTTTCTTTCTTTCTTTCTTTCTTTCTTTCTTTCTTTCTTTCTTTCTTTCTTTCTTTCTCTCTCTCTCTCTTTCTCTCTCTCTCTTTCTTTCTCTTTCTTCCTTCCTTTCTCATGGCCACTACAGACAAGCAAATTAAGGTAGATAAAACTCTAGGTCGACATAATATCAATTTCTCAGCGTTTGCTTACTTTGACACATACCTAAATGATGAGTTTTAAGCAAGGCCATTCATGTATGACTCTGGCTTTGCAAGCTCACAGGGCTTGGCATGGGATTCTTCCCAATGGTTTCACCAGGTATCCCATGCTACCTTCATTTCAACAATCTGAAAAGAAGCAAAGATGACCCAGGATAGGTACTTTTGTTTGTTTTTGCCGTTTTATCGTTTAGAAGAGAGCTTGTTGCTGTCAAATGAGATGCAGGATCTGGATTTGAGTCTTATTATCATAATTTGTTGATGAGTGACTGTTTGCCAGCAAAACCCTGCATCATGTGAACTCTTGGTTCTTATCTGGCAGGTCAGTTTCTGGGTGCCAGTGTTGTCAGGATGCTGTTGTTCATTGTCTCCCTCCTCTTCCTCCCTCTCCTCTTCCTCTCACTCCATCATTGTCATCACATACACATTTGAGACACTTAACTAAGTCACTGTGGCAGTAGAAACATGTGAGAGGGATACCATTTGCTTTGCAGTGTTGTGGGGGAGTGAGCCCTGGGTTCACATACTGAAGATTCACTGACTGATGTTCCAGGGCTTTCTGCATGCCTTGGCAGGACTGTCTCCTACTTAGAAGTTTAAAGGCATTGTCCCCAAACTCTTTAGGATGTCAGTGGGTAAAAGGTCAATTGAGGAGTTAAAACTTATAATCTGATTCATAAAAGGCAGCTCAGCTATCAAGACATGTTTGTTCTGTTGTAATTAAAGAGCTGTCAAATCCTTCCACCTTCTCAAGTAAACCCATATTTTCATGATTTTAGGGTTTTTCTTGGCTGTAAAATTTCTTCTGGGCTATAAAGCAGCACATGTAATCTGTTCAGGAATGAACCTTTTAGCAGGAGTCAAAGGAAAAAAAAATCAATTTAGCTGGTTTTGACTTATAACAGTTAAAAGAAAAATTGAAAGTATTGGATTTTGGATAAGTACTTCTGCTTCACAGTTGGAGGGTTGAATGGATGTTAAAATATCGGTCACCACATTGGCCAGTCATTTAGATCATTCCGTTTTACTCTTTTGAAGCTGTAAAATCCACCAAGTAATTAAGCAGGCTGCACGTTGTCAGATGTTTCACATAAAGAACCATTAGGCTTTTCAACACAAATACTAATCAGTCGGCTCAGGCTTTTTTTGGTTGAATATGTTATGTCACAGGTATAGATGTGAAAAAAAGTCACAAGTTTCTTTCTAATAAATGCATGGTTTACTGCTAAAAGAGTAGCATTAGTTATAGATTTTGGGGGTGAGAATTGATATTTCATCTATACATACACATGTAAACACAATTATTGGGCAAATGACAGAAGTTCTAAGCTTGAATAAGGTACTATAGCATAGAACTTAAGAATGTGGGGTTTTCGCTCAGACAGCCTGAATTCAGGTTTCACATTCATTGTTTATTAGCGGGTGGCTTTAGCAAGATATTTAATCTCTCCAAGCCTCAGTTTCCACATCTGTAAAATGGTGCTAACAATAGTCTCATCTTATGAAAAGAGCATTAAATTTTGCAGTACTTACCTGGCACAGTGCTAGAAAGAAAGTGTGAAAAAATGGATGGTATTATCACTTTTCTTATTATAGAGGCGAGAAGGTAGGTGGTTTGGCATAATTTGTTTACACACAATTTTATTAAAATAATTATCATGGGCTTAATGTCCCAAGGAACTTGGAGAGAGGAGAATGGTCATTTCTATGCTAACTCAGGGGATGAATTCATTGCTCTGGGTTGGTAAGTTGGGCACCTTCTCTTTCCAGCATCATGCTGCTGTTGCTACTGCTTTTAACTAGAGAAAGGGGGAAAGAAATAGAAATTCAGATTCTGGCACAACTGTCGCTGCTCTAGGTCATCCACATTTCTGCAAGATAGAAGGGCGGGCATAAAGAGAAGGTAGATTCAAGAGCATGGAGATTGCACTTTGTTTCTCTCTGTTTCCCCACCGCATAGCACAGGATAGATGCTTATTCAAGAGAACAAACAGTAAGAGAAATAAGTAACAATGGCATTGTTCCTCTTTGACAGATGACCTTTTCTTTTTTTTAAGAACTTTTTTTGAGATACAATAAACTGCATATATTTAAAGTGTACAATTTGATATTTTTTTCTTATTAGTAATGTATATATGGCAATCCCAATCGCCCAATTTGTACCCCCCCCAACCCTCCCCGCTTTCCCCACTTGGTGTCCATATGTTCATTCTCTACATCTATGTCTCTATTTCTGCCTTGCAAATGGGTTGATTTGTACCATTTTTCTATATTCCTCATATATGTGTTAATATATGATATTTGTTTTTCTCTGACTCACTTCACTCTGTATGACCGTCTCTAGGTCCATTCATGTCTCTGCAAATGTCCCAATTTCATTCATTTTTACAGCTGAGTAATATTCCATTGTATATATGTACCACATCTTTTTTATCCATTCATCTGTTGATAGACATTTAGGTTGCTTCCATGTCCTGGCTATTGTAAATAGTGCTGCAATGAACACTGGAGTGCATGTGTCTTTTGGAATTATGGTGTTCTCTGGGTGTATGCCCAGTAGTGGGATTGCTGGGTCATATGGTAACTCTATTTTTAGTTTTTCAAGAAACCTCCATACTGTTCTCTGTAGTGGCTGTATCAATTTACATTTCCACCAACAGTGCAAGAGACAGATGACTTTTTAAAAGTAATATTTTTTTTTAATGGTCCCTGCTATGAGTTGAATTGTGTCCCCTCCAAAAAGAGGTATGTTGGAGTCCTAACCCTGGTACCTCAGAAAGTGACTGTTATTTGGAGATAGGGAATCCAGTTAAAATGAGGTCATTAGAGTTGGCTCTCATCCAACATGACAGGTATCCTTGTTAAAAAGGAAATATGGACACAGAGACAGACACATACACCAGGAAGATGACGTGAAGGGACACAGGGTGAAGATGGGTATCTACAGACCAAAGATAGATTCCCTCCCTCACAGCCCTCAGAAGGAACCCACCCTGATTACACCTCGGTTTTGGACTTCCAGACTTCAAACGATGAGATAATTGAGCTCTGTTGTTTAAGCCACCCAATTTGTAGCACTTTGTTGTGACAGGCCCAGCAAACTAATATAGCTCAAATACAACAAAGGATATATTGAGAATAGGGGCTGTTGAAAAAGAGAAGGATGCTTGAGGTTCTGTTTTCCATTCAAGATGTTGGTGCAATGTGGGTATTATTTGTAGCATGCGATTTCTTGCTCAGCAACTGAGAACAGGAGCTGCTTCTGATAAATTTCGAATGCCTTCTCCTAGGGGATTGCTTGAATGCAAGCGTTCAGAGTAAACCTGGAAGAAACAGCCCCCAGCCCTCTGCAGGAGGCGTGCTTAGATACACCACTGGTAACATCCTAAGTAGGCTGGCAGAGTGGGCCTTCCTCTGAGAAGGTTGTGGGGAAAAGCGGCCATGACTGCAGAAGCATGTAAACAAGGAAGGCGATTTTTATCAAATGACCCTTTAAAATGTGGCTTTTCCCAGAAAGCTAAATAACATATTTCTCAGAAATGGGACTAAGAATTAGGAATGATAAGAATAAAATGCTCATAGAAAAATGCTTTTGCATAGACTTTTGGTTATAAATCTTATTTCTCAATCGGTCCTCTTAAACTTTTTCCGAAAGACAGGTATGAGTATTGCGGAAAGTTTAAAAGAGGCCATTTCCTGTAGTGATAAACAAAACTGCTCAGTCACTGGGAAAATAATGACCAAAACAATGAAAGTCCAAGTTTCTCCTGGGGGTGTCCTGACTGGTTCTCAGTTGGTGTCCTTTCCCTATGACATCTGAGAGGATGTTTCTCCTTTCTCATTCTGGTCCTTGCTAGATTGAGAGAAGTAGGGTCTCACAAACTCATTGAGATGCTAGAATTAATAAAGACCTTGAATTAAAGGCAAGTTCTAATCCAGTGTTCTTTGCCTTCTTCTTTGGCCTAAAGGTAAATAGGTCTGTAGCTAATTAACTTGGAGTTTCTTTCAGAGGCTTGATTCTATCACCTGGGCAGTAATTATTATTCAGGACATTACTGTGCTCTGACATCTGCCTGAAGTGTAAATTATTAGTGTCTCGAAGAAGTCATTGGCCCAAAAAGAAAACATAAGAGACAAAATAAAAGGAGGATCACAGTACTCTTGAGCGGGTTTTCCTCTCCTCAGAGCTCATCGTCAAGGCAGCTGGTGTCCCTGATGCACTACGATGCCCCCTGTGAGGGTGAAGCTCTGGAGGGCAGTGGGGTCTGTGGTCTTCCTCTGTAGGATCACGGCAGGTGTCTGAGCATAGGTTACCAACAGGATGGCTCATGGATTGGCGATGGGGTGGGTAAGATTATCCTATGTGTGGTTATTTCTTGTTTTGTGACTTATTTTGAAATGTACCAGGAGTTTGTCTATTCAGGGAAATCCTCCAGGGATGTATTTTGGATGCACATTTGTCACTCCTAGTTTGTCTCCTTTGTAAACTCCCTTTTTCAGCTAGGAGAGCCGTGGGCTTGATACTGTAAAATCCGAATACATTTTGAGGCCCTAGAGTGGTTCACTCCCTACCCAGAGCTGCATTCAAGAAGTGCAGCTCAGATGCTTCAGGTTAATTAACAGGAAACTCAATCTTTCCTTGATTCTCTCAGAAAAACAAGAGCCGGTTCATTTCCTTTGGCAATATTTTTCTACTTCCCAACATTCCGACGGCCGGAATTGCTCCAGGGCCACTCAGACACCACCTCCCCGACCTCTCCCCCTAGTTCTTACCTGGTCCAGGTTTCTTCCTTTTGCTTCCTCTTCCACAATCCCAAGTCTTTACAACATAAAGCTAGCTCCCTAGTTCTTTTCTCTGTTTAGGCCCTTTGAACCACTTTTCCAGATTTTGAAGCACAAGAGAGCCAGGAACCAGGCTTGGGAGAATGGGATGGAGGGAGTAAGTGTGAAGAGAACTGGAGAGAGTCACATGTGCATGAACTTTGGCTCTGTTTCACCCATACTGCTTATAATTTAATTATGCTATAAAGAAAGGAAAGTGAAGAAAGAAGGCAATTCGCATTTATTAGGTGCCTCCAATTGTTCCACCCCTAAACATGGTAGACCTGTTTCCATACGTCATCCTTAAGACTACTGATATTTACAGACATGTCTTTGTTTGATAACTGTTGCGTTGTAGTAGTCATTTTTGCTCATCATTGTATTTTCATCCTGTACTATGCTTGACATATGTTCAGTTCTCCATAAATATTTACTGAAAGGATTAAACACTGAGTGGAGTGGTGTCTCTTGGGGGCAAATTTGTGAAATTGTACAGTCTCTTCCACCTCACAGATGAGGATACATAGACTCTGAAAGGCCAAATAGTTTGCCAGAGTTCATACTGCTGAGAAGTGGCAGTGCTCATGTTTTCAACTCAATATATTTGGTTCAAAAATCTTCCACTGGACGACACAGCCAGAGACACGGTCTTCCCCCATCATTGGTCCATTGTAAGAGTGTTAAATTCACCAAGCACAGATTCATTAGGGCTCTCTTTTGCTTTTGCTGCTACTAAAATATTCCCACTGTAATGACAGGGTTGGAATATAAGACTAATTGAGAGTGATGTATTTAGTGCAACATTATAAGTGTCAAAAGGTCTTGGATTATATCGAGAAATTGTATCCTAATTAGTTGTTGTTCTGAGTATTTGAATTCTCCAGGAACCCCATCACCTTAACTTGTGGAAACTTGGGGCATTAGACCTCATTCAAACCACCGGCTCTTAAACATTTTGTTTTGTTTTTCATTGAGACAGTCTTTGGTGACACACGATCTAATGCTGAATTCAAATGTATTCTGTGGAGAAAAGTGACCTTACTCAGAGAAAGGGAGCTAGGCGCTCAGAGCTCTGCTTGCCCCATATTTTCAGATTCTCAGACTGAGGCTTCTCAGAATGGAGATGAACATCCAGCGATGTAGATGAATCTTCTTAATTTTTTAGTTAAGGATACCAAGCCTGAGGAGACCAAGTGTCTTTGGGAAAATTGCAGAGTTACTTGTGACCCAGGAATGTTGAGAAGTCAGACCACAGCAACAGCGATAGCACGTGCTTACTGATTGTTTATTATGTGTCAGGCAGAGTGTAAAGAGCTTTATACTCCCTTCCTCAGTAAATCTTCGCAGCAACTCAATGTGAGAAGTGCTCTTATTATCCCCAGCCTGTGGATAGTGAGACTGAGACAAAAAGCAGTTAATCATACTTACTTAAAGTCATGCAGTCAGAAAGCAGGGATTGGCCAAAACCACACTCCTAATCACTATTTCTACTTCCCCACTCACTACCTCCTTGTGTCCCATCTAAACCATGGATTCTCTCTCATTAACTTAAGTAGCCTGCACAGTTGTTTGAGTGTAATCTTCCCACCGTAACACGTTCCATGTACTGCAGGACGGTGGTTCTCGGAATTCTTTGCTCATTGACACACACTTGGACGTAGACCCTTATGTAGGATGCTTTGCAAGTTAGGCGGAATTGCCCAGGGTTTGTTAGTCTTGGTACATGAGCTGGATCTCTTTTCCTCCTCTCTCTCTAAAAAGCTTGATATGTGCCTTACATCTAACTGTCACTCATGGTGGTATGGGTGGAACCATGGTTAAGAACCACTGCCCTAGATCATCTTATCTACAGAAATGTGATTTAAAATTTCGCAGCATTCATAGCCCTTCCCTGTAGGGTGAGAGAATAGCCCTGTTTCTGCCCACATTTAGAGGACATTGGAGGCGGGAGATGTTGTTCCATACCATCCTAAAGTAGAGTGTGCTAAGCTGTGCTTGTCATAGTCTCCAGTCTTCAGCTTACTTGACACAGTTGAGTCCTCCCTTTTTCTAGAAATGTAATTTTCTCCCAACTTTCCAGACACCTTCCACGCCTTCTATTTTCCTCTGTCCTGGAAAGTGCTTTTTACTTTCCTTTGTAGGCTGCATCTCCTCAAACCAACCCATCAGGATGTTGAAGTTCCTCCTGGCCACATCCTCAGTTGCCTTTTCTTCTCATGGCTGATGTAGAGAATGCACTTGCTTTTATGTGTTCACCAAGGAACTCGCGACATATCAGAATATATGACCTACGCTGGCAGAGATTTTTGTCTCACTTGCTCCATGCTGTGTCTCCAGTGCCTAGCATAGTATTTGGGCTCATAGTATATGCCTTGAATGAATGGTCACCCTGTCCTAAATCAATCTAGCCTCCAAGCTTCATCATTTTCTTTTTTTTTTAATTAATTAATATTTTATTGGCTGAGTTGGGTCTTCGTTGCTGCACATGGGCTTTCTCTAGCTGAGAGTGAAGGCTACTCTTTGTTGTGGTGCACGGGCTTCTCATTGCGGTGGCTTCTCTTGTTGCAGAGCATGGGCTCTAGGCACGTGGGCTTTAGTAGCTGTGGCACACAGGCTTAGTTGCCCCACGGCATGTGGGATCTTCCTGGACCAGGGATTGAACCCGTGTGCCCTGCATTGGCAGGCAGATTCTTAACCACTGTGCCATCGGGGAAGTCCCAAGCTTTGTGATTTTCAACTTAAGGTTTGTTCTAGCAAAATTTCAAAAGGAAGCTAATGCTCCCAGAGAAGAAAAACAAGCACCTCTCTATACAGATATCACCAGGACGAATTGTTTAAAGTGAACAATCTGCTAAAGCCCCTGATACTCCAGGGAAAGTGATAATGTATTTGAATTATAATTGCTGTTTAGATCTTACAGTTTCCTTTTCATACTAGTTCTAGCCAGGCTAATATTTTCAAGGACTGAGTCTCCGATCAGGTCTGGTGTTTTAAGTTAGTAAATGTTTATTCTTTCGAATTCAATTTGTAAACCTCAAGTCGACATTGGATTTTGGCTATTATCTTTTCCTTGCAGATTATATTGTTAATCAGTTTTCCAAGGGTAGGTGACCTATGTGGCTAAGCATGGCAGATTGGATTTTCCAGAGATGTGAGCACATCAAAACATGTCCTATGCTACATGCTCTTACTACAGTGTGACCATGATACTCTTATCAAGAGGAGAGTTGTATGTTCCCTCCAGTTGAATCTGAATGGACTTTTGTAAATGCCTTGACCAATGGAATGTGGCAGAAGTGAGGCTGTGTGAGTTGAGTTTTCAGGATAGGTCCTTAAAGAACTTTGGCTTTGCTTGGTTTATTCTCTCTCTTGGGACATATGTCTTGGCAACCCCAAGGTAACGTGAAAAATCTGACCACCCTGAAGCAACTGTGCTGGAGAGACCACATGGGGATACCATATATAGCTAGAGAGGGGTGCCCCTAATGGTTTGAGTCTTCCCAGCTCAGGTTCCAGTTGTGTGTATAAAGAATTCAATATAACCCCAGCCCCAGCTGTCTGACTGCACCCTCAGAGGTACAGGGACAGAGCATGTTGGTGGAGATACTCCAGGACTCTTGATCTAAGGAAACCATGAGAAGTGATAAATGTTATTTAAGTCTCTGAGTTTTGGGGTATTTTGTTATACAGAATTAGGTAACTGGAACTATAGGCACTGTGTGTGTTTAATTTTTTGTTAGAAGTTTGATTACTGTTCAGTTTAGGCTTTTTGATCTTTGTCTCATGTTGTGGTAGCTGTTTATCAATGAATATTAATTTTCTTTTCATCTTGCTTTCTTCTCCTCTATTGGAACATTCTGCTATAAATTCTTTATCAGCAGTGAGTGACTTTTTCAGCTAAAACATGTATTCTTTTTATTTGTTACCAAAATTTCTCCCTTAGGAATAGTTTGAGTGGCATTTCAGGTATTTAATGTTTTGCATTTTAATGAAGGCACAACTCATGAAGACAGCTATTGAACGTTGAACATTTCATGAATATTGAAACAGTATTAAAATTGAAGAGAAATGTACTAGCAACTGTCTATAGTCATATTGGAAAATATACTTCTTTCATTTTGACAATTTCCTAGACGATGTTTATGTTTGAGGTATCATCGAACTCTTAGAAAAATATACAATATTATTTATGATAGAGTAGGTTTGGCAGATTGTGTATGAATTATAGAATGATAAATATTTGTAAATAGTCACATTTTATTCCCACTGTATTCTTTGGATCAGGTAAGAAATATTTGATTCAGATCAATAATTATGATATCAATACATAAAAAACCTTTCAAAAATGTAAGAGTATAAATTATATTCTGCTCGTGGAAGTGGTAAAAAACCGAACATAAAATTTAAAAAATATTACACCTTGAAAATGTAATAATCTATCAGCTATTAAAATATAAAATAGGCAAGAAATCACTACTCTGTAATTTAATAAGATTTCAGGATATTTGGATGATTTTTGCTGCTAAGTATAGAAACAGTTCTAGTACAATTCAAGACGTCCTTGCTCTGAAGTAAGCTAAATACATTAAATGACCAACTTGATTGCTTATCAACCCTGGTGAGACTTCTTAGTGCCTGTTTGGTAGTATGGGTAATAAAAAAAAAGTATGTGTGTTTTACCTTGTTCAAGAAAGGGTTCAACTCATCTTACATAAATAGGAAGAGTATGCAATAAAATAAAAATAGAAATTAATTACATGAAGAAAACTGGAAAATTCACTAATATGTGAGATTAAACAACATGCTAATGAACAACCAATGGGTCAAAGAAGAAATCAAAAGATAAGTCAAAAAATTCCGTGAGATAAATGGAGAAGGAAATATACCCAAGTTTGTTGGATGCAAGCAAAAGCATTGCTAACAGGAATGTTCATAGTGATAAATGCCTACATACGGCAGCAAGAAAAGTCTCAAACAACCTAACTTTACACCTCAAGGATCTAGAAAAAGAAGAAAAAACAAATCCCCAAGTTAGTAGAGCAAAGGAAATAGTGAAGACTAGGGCAGAAATAATGAAATAGAGACTAATATGATAATAGAATATCTCAATAAAACTAAGATCTTGTTCTTTGAAAAGATAAACAAAATTGACAGACTTTAGCTAGACTCACGAAGAAAAAAAGAGAGAAGACTCAAATAAATAAAATCAGAAATGAAAGAGAAGACATTTCAACTGATACCACAGAAATGCAAAGGACCATAAGAGACTATGATGCACAATTACATGTAAACAAACTGAGCAACCTAGAAGAAATTTATAAATTCCTAGAAGCATACCACCTACCAAGAATGAATGGTGATAAAATAGAAAATCTGAACAGACAAATTACTAATGAGGAGATTGAATCAGTAATCAAAAAGTTCCTGACAAATGAAAGTTCAGACAGCTTCACTGGTGAATTCTACCAGACCTTCAAAGAAGAATTAATAACCAGTCCTTCTCAAACTTATCCAGAAGTTAGAAGATTTTTTGGAACTCTTTGGAGGGAACTCTTCCAAACTTGTTTTATGAGACCAGAATTACCCTAATACCAGAAGCAGACGAGGATGCCACAAGAAAAGAGAGTTACAGGCCAATATCCCTGATGAACATACATGTCAAAAATCCTCAACAAAATATTAGCAAAGTGAATTCAGCAATACATTAAAAGGATCATACAGCATGATCACGTGGGTTGTTCCAGAGGTGCAAGGATGGTTCAACTTCCACAAATCAGTCAATGAGATACACCATGTTAGCAAAATAAAGGATAAAAATTATATGACCATCTCAATAGATGCAGAAAAAGCATTTGTAAAAATTCAACAAACATTTTATGAAAAACATTCTCAACAAAGTGGGTATAGAATGAATTTACCTCAAGGCAATAAAGGCCATGTATGACAAGTAGATAGCTAACATTATTCTCAGTGCTGAAAAGAGGAAAGCCTTTTTTTTAAGAGCAGGAAAAAGACAAGGATGCCCATTCTCACCACTCCTATTCAACCTAGTATTGGAAGTCTTATCAGAGCAGTTAGCCAAGAACAAGAAATGAAAGATATCCTAATTGGAAAGAAAGAAGTAAAACTGTCCTATTTGCAGGTGATGTGATATTATATATAGAAAACACTAAAGCTGTCAGGGCAATCTCTATGAAAATTCCAATGACATTTTTCAAAGAAATAGTACACACAATCTTAAAATTTGTATGGAGCCACAAAAAACCCCAAACAGCCAAAGCAACCTTGAAAAAGAACAAAGCCAGAGGCATCACATGCCCTGGTTTCAAACTGTATCACAAAGCTATAGCAAATAAAATAGTATGGCATTGACCTAAAAGCAGGCATATAGATCAATGGAAGAGAGGAGGAAGTCCAGAAATAAACCCAGGCATATGTGGTCAATTAAGGAGGCAACAAAGAGGCAAGAATATACAGTTGGGAAAGGACTCTTGAGTAAATGGTGTTGGGGAAAATTGGACAACCACATACAGAAGAATGAAACTGGACCACTGTCTTATACCATACACAAAAAATTCATTCAAAATAGATAAAAGACTTGAATGTAAGACCTGAAACTGTAAAACTCCTAGAAGAAAACCTAAATGGTAAGCTCCTTGGCATAGGTCTTGGCAATGATTTTTTTTTAAATCTAACACTAGAAACAAAAGCAACAACAGCAAAAATAAACAAGTGGGAATACATCATACTAAAAAACTACTGAATGGGAGAAATTATTTGCCAGTTTTATAGGTGATAAGAGGTTTACATCTAAAATATATGAGGCACTCATATAACTCAATTGCAAGAAAACAAAAAATCCAGTTAAAAAGTGGGCAGAAGATCTGAATAGACATTTTTCCCAAATAAGACATACAAATGGTCAATAGATGCATTAAAAGATGCCCAACATAATGAATTATTAGGGAATGCAAATCAAAACCACAATGAAAGGACACCTCACACCTGTTAAAATGGCTATTATCAAAACACAAGAAATAACAAGTGTCAGCAAGCATGTGGAGAGAAAGGAACCTTTGTGCCCTTTCAGTGGGGAAATAAATTTGTGCAGCCGCTATGGAAAACAGTATGGAGGTCCCTAAAAAAATTAAAAATAGGACTACTCTATGACCTAGCAATTCCACTTTTAGGTATTTATCCAGAGAAAATGAAAACACTAAATCAAAAAGGTATATACACCCCCCATGTTCATTGCAGCATTATTTACAATAGCCAAGATATTGAAAAACCGAAGTGTCCGTAGTTGGATGAATGGATGGAGAAGTTGTGGGGGAGAGGGGTGTGTGTGTGTGTGAATGGACTATTATTCAACCACAAAAGAGAATGAAATCCCGCTGTTTGTGACAACATGGATGGACCTAGTTGGCATTATGCTATGTGAAGTAAGTCAGGCAGAGAAATGCCATATGATCTGTCTTATATGTGGAATCTTAAAAACAAAAACAAAAGAACAATGAAAAAATTAAGCTTATAGATAGATCAGATTGGTGGTTACCAGTGACAGGGTGGTGGGTGGGAGAAATGGGTGAAAGGGGTATAAGTTTATTAAAAAATTAAAAAGCAACAAAAACCAGAAACACAGTGCTATGCATTCCCCATTAGTGTATCATACGAAATAACTCACCACCTTAAAAACTCCCCTCTGCTTACATTCCCCATTTGTTCTTGCATGTTGTCTACTTTTCCCATTAGAACCATTGACATATTAGAAAATAAAGTGGATGAGTCAAATAAAACAGAAGGACAATAAAATAAATTCAAGAGCGTGGTTAAAACTTTCATGTTGTTGGGTCTTGTTAATGGTGTCTTAACAGTGAACCAAAACAAGGTAACATTGGCAGTTTTCTTCCTTCCACTGATATTCTCCACAATTGTCCAAGATATAGCACATAGTCTTACTTGTTTTCCTTCTCCTAATGATGGAAACCAAGCTTTTATCACTAGAGGCAATTTCTTCTAGAGCTGAGTCAAGGAGTGGAACTGGTGGTGAAGGATACATGTGCTGTTATTTCTGAATGAAGGTGACTGGTAAATAGCTTAAATCTTTAAGTCACTGGCACACATGTTGTGGAAAATACAAGTAAGTCTTAAGATATGACCTGATGTGTTCATGCCTTGGGGGAGGCTAAAAAGCATGTTGACTGGGCAGTCGCTTATCTTCTGTTTAGATTTCTCCCTATCTCTCTGTGCACCCTGAGTACAGATACATAAAGAACATGGATATTCTTTAAACAAAGCTAAAGGGAAAAGAAATGAAAACAGTTATTGGTTGAGGGTGGTGGGATGATGGGCTCATTTTTATTTTATCTTTATGATCTTTTTAATGATGTCTTAAGTGTCTTTGTAATATAAATAAGAAGAAAATGTTAAAAAAAAAAAAGGGTTTATTACATATCAAATGTTACTGGCATCCGGGGTATTTGAAATCTTTGGAGATGAACCTCTCATTATGCAGAGAGCCTCATTTGGTCATTCCAGCAAGGCATTGTGGGAAGCACAGAATCCCAGTGGAGACACTCTTCTCATAGAGTCACAAGGTGCTTAAGAGGTAAAATAAAGTGCTGTATATATTAAGAGTGTGAACAGTTTCCTTTTCAGCGAGCGGTACCAGGGCTGTCTCTGAGGAAGCAGAAGCCACCCTGTATATGGAAGAATTCTAAGACTTGGGAGATGTGGAAATAAGAAGTCATTGGTTGTGGTGGCCAAATATATTCACTTCTCCTTCCGTCCAGGCACATGGTTGAATTGCGCTTGTGGTTCATGACTAGTTATGACTATGCGTCGTGTCACTTTGGGACCAAGTACCTAACTTCTGGTGCAAGATCCTACAGTTTTCTTTTGCCCTGGCATGCTTCCTAGTGATGTTTGAGTTAGTGGTTGCTCTGTCTGCCTGGATGCCTGAGTAGTAAAGGTGGACAGAGCTGATCTACTGGCCACAGTGAACCAGTACAGGCAGGAAGTTGGTCGTTACAAGCCACTTGCTTGCTATCACAACAATACTTAGCCTAATCTAATAATATAAAGGACAAAGATATTCAGAGCAGAAAACAATATTAGCTAAGGTATGAGGAAATATGCAGCAAAAAGTTGATTTTGGTTGGAGCCTGGAAATGTTAGCAAGAATGGGGAGAGAAATTGGAAAGAGCTGAGAGCTACCATGGCAAGCCTGGGACTTTGGGCTAATGATTAAGAGAAAACAAACCTTGGCCGTGTGTCTGAGCCTTGCCTTTAATTCACTGTGTCATTCCACGTTCTGTGGTCCCTCAGACCTGACCTTGGTACTCTTCCTGGGACCTTATACAGTGACTGATAGGAACTCAGCATTAAGCGTGATTTTACTGGGGTGAAGAGAATCTCTCTGCCATGAGCAGATGGTTTGATCCTCCAAGTCAAGTTTGTGTAGTCATTGCTCTGTGTTATCTTTTTCTCCAGAGTGTGATGAAGATAAGTTAAGGTTTATAAAATGTTTGAAGGGACATCAGGAAAAAAAAAATTCTGTACAAATGAGGTGGTAATAATAATAAAGTTAGAACTGAACCAGAGACTAGTGAAGGAAATTTAGTTTGATTTGCATCAAACAGGCTTAATGCTGTGAATGGCTGGTAAAGTTAAATCTTATTTCTGAAGTTCTTAAACATTCCCATTTCTAACCAGGGATTTAATATCATTTTAATGCAGTTTTTTACATGTGAATTAATATAATAAATGTCAATGTTGAATAGAATAAGGTCAGATTTTACTACTTTGACCAGAAGTGTAATCTTCCAAGATTCAATTTTATTACTATTATAACAGTCATACTGGATAAGGTCACCAATATTTCTTTTCAAATAATATAATATATGACGACAGCTTTTATACCAACTTTAGTTTTTGTAATCTGGATTTATATTCTGAAACATGTTGACAAAGATATACCACAGGCATTTCTTGGTCAAATGGCAGCCTGGGGAAGATGTTTCCCTCTAATTTATGGGAAATTTGAAAGTGGATAAATGAAGTAGTTGAAATGTAGCATTTTCTTGATCATATTATCCCCCTGCTTACAGATAATTAAATTCTTGAGGGGTTTAGTCTCCCGCTTGAAAGGGAAAGGTGATGCTTAAAGACCTTTCAATAAGTGAAACGAAGAATTGCTCTCTCTTCCCTGGCTGTGTGGGAGCCAGCTGGCTTAGCCTGCACAATTCATTTGAGTGACATGTTCATTGAATCAGAAGAGTTCAGGGTTGTCAGGGATGGTAAAGGGCAACTAGCAAAGCCATTCACCTTGACCCTCCTCTGCAGCATTCTCAGCGAGTGATCAATCTCTGCTGGCATTGCTCCGTCGAGGATAGTAAGGGTACCTTCCTTATGGCGTTGTTGCAAAGATTAAATGAGGGAATATGTGGAAAGGGCTCAGACCCAGGTCTGCCACGTCATAAGTGCTGAGTATATGCTGCTGTTTTTGTTATTACAAGTATGCTGTGGGCCACCATCTCTGGAGACAGTGTATTTCCATCTTCAGAGACTTCTCACTTTTAAAACACTTGTTCCTATATTGAGCCCAAAGCTAACTTTTATGCTTACTAATTGATCGTAGTTTGGGCTTTAGGGATCATGAATAATAATGATGATGCCAATAACTGCTTATTAACATGTATTGAGTGCTTACTGTGTGTCAGTCGCTGTAGCCAGTGCATTGTCACAGTTAAAAGTCATTGGAGGATGGAACTTCCCTGGTGGCGCAGTGGTTGAGAATCCACCTGCCAATGCAAGGGACACAGGTTCGAGCCCTGCTCCAGGAAGATCCCACGTGCCGTGGAGCAACTAAGCCTGTGCGCCACAACTATTGAGGCTGCACTTTAGAGCCCATGAGCCACAACTACTGAAGCCCACATGCCTAGAGCCTGTGCTCCACAACAGGAGAAGCCACGGCAATGAGGAGCCCACGCACCACAATGAAGAGTAACCCCTGCTCGCCGCAACTAAACAAAGCCCATGTGCTACAACAAAGACCCAACACAGCCAATAAATAAATAAATTTATAAGTTTATAAAAAAAATCATTGTAGGTTACTTCAAAATACTCAAAAGTAGTAAGAATAGTATAAAGGATGCCCTTTTACCTTAAATCAGATTCAATGGTTATCTTGATTTTGCCATACTTGCTTCATCTATACTCTTCGATTTTGCTCAGATATTTTAAGGCAGTTCTTAGAAATAGTTTGATCTTAACTTTACATATATCAGTATGCACCTTTAAAAACTATAGAAATATCCTAATATAACTAGAACACCATTATCATATCTTACAAAATTCTAATTTTTTGATATAATGTTATGTTCAAGTTTCTATGACTGTTTCCAAATGTCTTTTTATCATCTGTTGGTTGCATCAGAATCCAAGTAAGATCTTCACATTATATTTGCTTATTTACTTTAGTATTTTTTTAATACAGTATTTTTGAGACATTAATTTTTTTTAAAAACTCAGTTTTCCTATAGACCATTCTATAATCTGAATTTTTCTGTTTGCTTTCCTTTGGTGTTATTTGACTTGTTTTTCTATATTTTGTGTTTTGTAAAATGTAAGTTAGCTCTAAGGAGGGTTGTCTAGTAGCGTAGATACTAACTACATCTGACTATTTAAATAAGTATCAAATAAAAATCTTTAAAAATTAAATAATGTGTTGCTCACTTGCTTTGGCCACATTTCAGGTGTAGCTTGTGACTGAAATATTGGGTAGCATGTGCATAAAACATTTCCATAGTCTCAGAAAGTTCCACTAAACAGTGTAGTCTAAGGATTATTTTCAGCTCCAAGCGTTTGTAGTAGTGCTGTGTGCTTTAAATCACATCTTGTAAGGGAGGCACAATGTCTGGATGTCCCACTCTTAGGGTCCTGAAATTGATCAACACATTTAGGTAGTGACATTCTAGTCCCCCCATTATAAAGTTCCCATCAATCTTTCATTTAAAGCAGGAGTTCTTTTTTGTCAGGGGTCCCTTTTGGCACTTTGCAAAACCTGTAGCTCTCTTCTCCCAATAATGTTTTTAAAGGAGGAAAATTAAGCCTCTAAAAACACAAAGGAAATTGATGTTGCTGAATAACAGTTAGTATAATATTAAAGAGCAAATTTATGACACAGTGAAATACTCCTTTTTTACATAGTAAATAACCAGAACTGGTGGCAGATATAATGACTGCTAGAATTTTGTAATGCTCATGGAGTTGAATCATTGTGGAGTAAATAATATTTCAAGATATCTGCAATAACCATAAAGTTATCACTTTATATTGTTTAAAATATGTGTGATAAATGTTATGAAAAAATCATAAGCACTACTGTTACTATGGTTTGTTGCTTACATTTGTGATTTAAGGAGATGTAAAATTTCAGTTAGAAGTTAGTGAAAACAAATAAGTGCTTTTTTTCTCATTCATCTTTATGTATTTCCTTTCTTCTCTCCATGCATCTTTCCTAAGTGTCCCTGGAACTCTACCCCCACTCCCCACATGGTAAGAACCCCTGAACTAAGCCCTGAATCAACCATTAATAATTTCACATAATTCAGTTGTTTCATTAGGGTTAGAAAATCTGTTACTCCTTTCACTTTTAGTGCTGAAAAACTTCAAATAATTTTCCATCTCTGGAGCTCTTTGGTTACCTAGAAATATATAGTTCAAGCAGAATAGATAATACCCATTCTGCAGATGAGGTCACTGAGACTCAGAGTTTATATGAGTTCCAAAAATCAAATAGGTAAAATGTGGTAGAAATGGCACATGAATCTAGATTTGGGTCTCTCCGCATCACACATGCAGGATTCAGATTCTCTCCTCTTCTACCATTTAGTAGTTGCTTTCTCTTCTACTGTTTACTTGTCAGTTAACCTGCATCTTCTCTCCTTCCTAAATGACAGCCTTTCCACTGCTATGATTTGAAGATTGGCCCTTGTATGTTCCCTTCCTTTTTCTCTGTTCTTCCACATCTATGCGTATTCCTTCTGTGAATGTGCTATATACTGTCCCTGGTGGTTCCCAAGTTGACAGAAAACTCCATACCAACAAAGATCAGAGTGAGAAATCGCATCCCTCAACCCAATACCAAACTTGCATTCACAGTCTGAGATAAAATGTGTTTTGTGGAAACAACATTTCTCTGTCGACTCATCTTGAGCTTATTCTCAACAAAAATTCCCAAGCTGTTTTCACACATGCTGCTGTGAAGTGAAACTCCTCCATCTTGTAGTTTAGTAAATGGTCGGCTGGATGTGGGGAGCTCACCGACTGGAAGAATTCTCATGTTTAGATTTGTCTGAGGGCAAAGCTTAGGAAAAGGAGGACAGCCCAGAGACTTTTCTTTTTGTGGGTGTGAAACATCATCTAGGAGAATCACAGTTATCTACCTTTTACTTAGTAAAGTAAGATAATAGTTTCACTTTAATTCATTTATTAATCAGTCATTTATTTCAACAGACATTCACTCAAAGAGTCATTCACTCAAACAGACATTTCATCAAACCACCCGCCCACCCAGCCACCCATTGATTCAGTGTTTAGCGAGTGCTTTTGGTCCAGGAATGCAGCTGGGTGCTAGGAGACAGATGAAACATTGACTCCTGGTCTCATTCCAGTTTCTATTCTAGGTAGGAAATAAGTAAATATAAGCGAATACTACAAGTCCAGTGTTTGAAACAGGTTCTGAAAGACACAAACACATGAAGAGTTATGGATGAAGAGTGCTTTAAGTGGAATGGACAGGTCCCCTAAGAGGTAACATTTAATATGAGACCTAACCAGGGCTCCAGGTGTTGACCTTTGGATTGAGGGATGAATGAGATGTGGTCTTTGTTTTTAAAGAGCTTTTGGACTAGTGGCAGGTGATGCCCTATGGAAACGGCCTTTCATAGAGAATTGTGAGGGGCAGGATACAGCTACATCTACATCTTCTTTGTTGTCTCAAACCAAGGATTTGGGCAGGAATTTCGCTTGTTGTTCATCATGCATGTGAAATAGAGGACATGCCCGGTATTGACGTTACCGTTGTGTAATCCGCTCCCTTCACAGCATAGTGTACAGGAGAACATTTGGTGGAGAAGACTTAATGCTTGATGGCAGATTTAATGATGCATTCAGGGATCAGAAGGTTTGATAACATGCAGTTCTCAACTAAACTATTTGGGGAAAAAATAAATCGTCAACTTTATTTTTGCCAGTCTGTTGGGAGAATTCAGGAGCATATAACAGTAGGTGTACCCTTCCTGGACAGAATGTTGGAAGAATCATCTTTCTTTTTTTTTTTCTTTAATATTTATTTGGGTCTTCCTTGCTGCATGCGGGCTTTCTCTAGTTGTGGCCGGTGGGGGCTACTCTTTGTTGCGGTGTGTGGGCTTTTCATTGCAGTGGCTTTTCTTGTTGTGGAGCACCGGCTTCAGTAGTTGTGGTGTGTGGGCTTCAGTAGCTGTGGTGCATGGGCTCAGTCGTTGTGGCTTGTGGGCTCTAGAGTGTAGGCTCAGTAGCTGTGGTGCACGGGCTTAGTTGCTCTGCGGCATGTGGGATCTTCCCGGACCAGGGATTGAACCTGTGTCCCCTGCGTTGGCAAGTGGATTCTTAACCACTGCACCACGAGGGAAGCCCAAAGAATACATCTTTTTAAAACCATTTATAATCTTTGAATTTCTTCAGTCCACTCTCTCCTGCTATTACTGAGATGCACATTGAATATGACACTAGATCCTGGTATAGGTTTTAAATTTGTGGCCCATTAGCCATTACTTTTATTTGCCCCACCCAGTGTTCTTCATGAATTTGAAGTACAGACAGACTTCACTGTGTACAGCAGTGTGGGACTGAAAAATGGCCGTGTAAACTGGAACCATGGAAAGCAATCTTAATCATCAATGGTGAAAATTATGATGGTTCCATGACCTTTAAGATTTTCATCAAGACACTTAAAACTATTGTATTGTCTGTTAAAACTGTACTGGAAAATAATATTAAGATTAATACTTATGCAACATATTAATACCAGTACAGTGTAATTTAAAACATTAGAAATATTGAAAATTAAAGGGCATTTTTTTTTCCTTTGGAAAACAGGTATCAAGAGTAGTTCACACAACACTTGCCTTCTTTTCCTGGTAGTATGACTTTCGACACAGACTGAGCATCTTTTCTATGCCTTGGCAAATTGTCACACTCCTTTCTTTCTTTGGATCAGTTTCCAACTTTTTATCCTTCATGCTCTCAGTGTGGTAAAATACAAAGTTTTTTTTTTTTTTTTTTTTTTTTTTTTTTTAATTTACAATGTTGAGGTTTTTTTGCTGGCATCACTTGCTCTGGTACATCTTCCATCATAATCACTTGCTACATTTTTGTCAGTAAGTTTGCCTTCACTAAGCTCCTCTGGCTGCACATCTAGAGTCTCTCGAGCAGCAACATGGTCCCCAGAGTCAGCTGTTTCTTCTGTAACTTAATGTACGACTCATTCACACTTCACTTCCTGCATCATCAGTTTTTGTTTCTTTGTGGCACTTTTCACAGCTGTTGGCCAATTCCCTCTTCTGATTGTCTATTTTTATAAAATGTCACCAGGGTTTAATCAGTGGAAGACCAGTAGGCAACACAACTGCATACTTTGCTGGCTGTGTGTGACTGAGTGACAGATGCACAGCGACCAATCACTGACAGACTGAAAGAAGTGACATGGAATAAGACTAACACTGAATATCTGTAATACTAATTCCTCTCAATTTAAATTCCCCCCTCCTTTTTTTTGGTTAAGCTCTTTATTGGAATATAATTGCTTTACACTGTTGTACCAGTTTTGCTGTACAACAAAGTGCATCAGCTGTATTTATACATATGTCCCCATATTTCCCCCTTTTCATGTATTAAGCTGAACCAGATGAGATTCTGAGTATCTTTTCAGAGAGAGGCTTGTGTTTTTTCCATGTAGAAACACTAATGATGATGGAACCTCTCTACTCTCTGGCATAGTATTTGAATTTGCAGCCTCCCGGAGGAACTTTTAGTCATCCATAAGAAATCTCTGACACTTATTTTAGCAATGATTGTGATTCAAGAAATTTCAACTTTCCTTTCAGTGCTGATGACAGAGATGGTGGTGATGACGGTAGTGATGGCGATGAGAGATTTAGGCCAGTGTCTGATTTTCCATGCCAGAAAACTGATGGGTGGCAAAGATACGTTTTTGATCTGAGCATATAAAGAAAATGAGAGTGAGTTTTAGGATCCTGCAGGAGGAATGATAATATAGAAACGCAAAACTCTTACAGAATTGCCAGAACATCTGTTTCCACAAGTTTTGCTTTCCTTAGGCATGCTCAAATATTTTTTTCCAGTTTTATACAAAATGAAATTCAACTATGTAGAAACCTTGAGTTGAAGTTGGTACTTTTGTAGATCCTTTTAGATTATTTGGTCTCCTAATTTAAACGTTAGGCAAACCGTATTATATGCTGTGCTGTCTAGACACAGAACTTGAAAAATGATGGGTCTCAAAAAGTTGCAAATTCTAAATGAATTTATGTATTTTAAATATTTTACAGGGCTCGTTTTGTGTTTTGAGGGCTTTTTATTGTTAAAAATTATGTTTTGAAAAATTCAGACGGTTAAAACTAGAGAAGAAGAAGAAATTATAGGATACTTCCTAGACCCTGCCTCCAGTGATGTTCTAGATTGTAATGGGGAAGGAAATACAGACAGAGATAATATGAGAGAATGGACTGTGCAAAAATAAGGGTGAGGGTTTAAATTTGGAATCAGTGAAGTTCCAGGTTCTAAATGATAACACATGTTGGTGAGCAATGATATTTAAATCACATACCCACGTTGCAAACAGGGTATGCTGAACAGAGGAGGTCTTTAAGGAATTCACTTCTGTTGACTGTTTTTAAGCGACCATTGTTCAGCTTTTACTTTATGGTCTGAAATATGCTATTCTTAAAAGACAAACAAAACTCCGAAACCCCCAAACCTTATAATACCCATGTAAAGTTGGTATAAATATTAACCCAGCATTAACGGTGACACTAGGCTAAGAGATTAGAGGAACAAAGGATGGCTGAGTTGTTTCTGGTTTGAAACTCTATTTCTGAATACACTTCTTCTATTATTATTGTTTTAGAGCAGTCAGAACCTCTTCTGTCATTGCAGTTGACTTTATTAGGATAAGAGTTTAAGCAGATGGAAAGAACAAGACTTTTTTCCATTTGCAGGCTTTGGGGATTTAGTGATAAATGCTGAGCTATATTTGCATACAAATCACTATCTTGACAAAGCCTGCTTTGTTGACACTCTGGCAATGTTGTTCATTGCTGAAATTTTATTTTTTTAAATTTTTTCTTTTTTTTAACGAATTGCCTTTTTGCTTTTAGAGGCTGCCTGATAACTTATTCTATTCTGGAAGTTACCAGAGTAACATGAAAATGTCTTTTGCTTCCTGTTTTGGAAACATTTAGAAATCACTTGCTACTTAGAGTTTTCACTCTTTTTTTTTTCCTCATAGGATTTTCTGCATTTTTATTGTTGTTAATAATTTAGCCCATTCTTTAATTTTGAATGGGTCACACAGTCATCTTTATGTGTCCAGCTGTCTTTTGTTGGAAGAGACATGCCTTAAATTGTTCACTGCTGAATCAGATTAAAATGACTTTAGTGTTAGGCTATTTAAAAAAATCTTTAGTTTATCTTCTGTGGAGGTTGCATTCTCATGAACATGTTGCTCAGACATAGAGTAAACTTTTTTTCACTCTTCAGAAGTGGGTCTATTAAATTCTAAGCTAACATGAATAAAAGTGTGAGCTTGTTTTTAATCCCTCTTGGGGATGAATTTCAGATAATTCTGATAATTTAAATGAGTGATTCTAGAATTGTTTTGAATGGTGAAGACCACAGGAGAACAGCACACACACTCCCCCCCGCCACCACCATTTTGCAAACAATTTCTGGAGATTCATAGATGCCCTGGAGTCCATCTACACACCCAGGTTAGGAAAGTCCATTTAGTTGGTTCTGGGAGATCTGTAAATTCAGGAAGGTAGGGTCTCTAAATGGTGAGCCATATGACATAGCCTCCCTTCCCCAATCTCCTAAATCACATCACTTACCCTCCACCTACTCAAGCCAAAACCCTCGAGTCTTCTTTGATCCCCCGTTCCTTTGCCCCCCACCCACATCAGTAAGTCCTGTTTCTCCTGTCTCAGAAATGTATCTCAAATTCTCTGCACCTCCACTGCCACTACCATAGTCCAGGCCTGTTTTGAATCTCTCATCCAGTCTCCTGTAAAGACATCCCCAATGGCCTTCAGCTTTCATCCTTGCTTTGATTGAATCTTTTTTTTTTTTTTATTCTCTCTACACAGCATTTAGAGTGATCTTTCTAAAAGAGAACTCAGATTCTGTCATAAACCTCCACTCCCCACTGCCTGAAATGTTTTGGAGGCTTCCCCAGGCACATAGAATAAATCCAAACTGCCAACCAAAGCTGCAGAGAGCTTGCACACTTTTCCTGACACTCCAGATAAACAGGCCAAACCTGTTCCCAATTTAAGCAGTGCTGTCTTGGAATGTGCTTGCCTTTGTATCAATCAATGCACCTCTGCTTTTTCCTCTCAACCCTTGTCTCTTTCACAGTAGAGAGTACATTTGGATCTGTTTCTTGCCTTTTGTTTGTTCACCCTCTAGAATGTGCACCTTTGGAGGGGAAGGGATGCTTATGGCTGGTGTGTGCTGTGTTCTTAGTGTCTTACACATTACCTACTAAGTAGGATGCTCTTAATTAGTTCATACTTCATGAATAAATTAAAAACATACAAAGTCATAAAAAGTGTTTTGTCTTTACACAGATGTGGAGAACAAACATATGGACATCAAGTGGGAAAAGCTGGGGTGGGGGGAGGGAAGTTGAAGTGGGATGAATTGGGAGATTGAGAGCACCATATATACATTACTGGTAAGAAAAAAAATATCAAATCGTGCACTTTAAATATATGCAGTTTATTGTATATCAATTATATCTCAATAAAAGTTCTTTAAAAAAGTGTTTTGTCTTTACCCTTTCCTCCAAAATTTGGCTTTATGGGCTTCCCTTAGTAATTCGTTGAGAAGGTCATTCATTAAACACTTGTTGAATACTTTTCACTATGAAATATTCTCACATCATTCCTTTCAGATTGCTAACTCACGGGGGACGGACATTGTTTTGAAGGGGTGGATGGTTAAATTCAGAATATGTGAGAATGCCGAGTTCACGTAATTAAGGCTCTCTGTTTTTTGAAAGAAATAATTTTTCTATCAACATTTGTACATGTCAGAAGTGATTTCACCATGGTCATTAGAAGAGCATAGAACATTGTTATTCTCAGATCTTTCCAAGCTCCAGTGAGTTAATGGTGTACAGGTTTTCCACTTAAAGTGTAAGAACCACCTTTGGTATGTGAGGGAAGGGCATCTTACATTTATTTTTTGCTGTGCCTTTAGCTGCGTGTCTTTTATTTTTTCCAAGGGAAAGGTTGGACTGTTTTATTTAGTGTAAAATTTTTTTTAATAAAATTTTTAAATGTTACTTTCCATTTACAGGTGATCAAAAATATTGGCTGCCTTCTCCGTGTTGTACGACACACCCTTGAGCCTATCTTACACCCAATAGTTTGTACCTCCCCCTCCTCAACCCTATATTGCCCCTCTCTCTCCCTCTCCACTGGTTACCACTAGTTTGTTCTCTATATCTGTGTCTGCTTCTTGTTTTAAATTTTATTCATTCGTTTTATTTTTTTAGATTCCATATATAAGGGATATCATGCAGTATTTATCTTTCTTTGACTGATTTGTTTCACTTAGCATAATGCCCTCCAAGTTTATCCATGTTGCTGCAAATGGCAAAATTTCCCTCTTCCTTTTATGGCTGAATAGCATTCCAGTGTGTGTGTGTGTGTGTGTGTATCTCACATCTTCTTAATCCATCCATCTGTTGATGGACACTTAGGTTGCTTCCATACCTTGAGAATTATAAATACTGCTGTTATGAACATGTTATGCATGTATCTTTCTGAATTAGTGTTTTTGTTTTTTTCAGATCTATACCCAGGAGTGGAATTGCTGTATCGTATGATAGTTCTATGTTCAGTTTTGTGAGAAACCTCCATACTGTTTTCCGCAGGGGCTGCACTAATTTACATTTAGCTGAGTATCTTTTGGATTAGGAATTCAGGACTTAGCTTTCTTTCTTTCTTCCTTTTCTTGTTTTTTTTTTTTAAATGCATTTCCCTCAAGTATTTTCATGTGAGTAAGTTGAGTCTGGTCTCGTTCAGTGGTCTCTTAGAAAGAGAGGTTTCCTTGATTGAGCAGTGAATAAGCACACACGTCATCTACTCTCTCTCATCAAATAGTCATTAAAGGCCTACCCCACAGCAAATACTGTGCATGCTGCCAGGTGAACCTGACCCCTAGGGAATGTTTCCTGTCTTCTCAGAATGTGCTACCTGCTAGATATTCCCTTTTAAGGTCTTCGTCCTTCTTTCTATCTCCCATTTTCTATTTCTTTTCTCCCATCAAGGAGTCTCTGCTGTTCTGTATTGATAGTTTTGTTGCTCTTTGCTTTCACATGGTATCTGAACTATGATGTTAGGTTGCTTCATTGGCGTGTCCAACTGCTCTGCAGATCTGATGGGAAATGGAATTTTCAGCGGCTCTTTAGGGGCCTAAACAAACTTGAAGTTGGAATCCATGGTTTTCAGGACCTGATAAAACGTGCCCTGGCAGGACGCTATCTACACAGGAGCTTGGGTTTCGATCTGCCCACCCCGTGGAAGTAGATACTTAATGTGTACCCTCTCCGTATTCCCAAAGTGGGTAGAAGGTAGATGTGTATGTGGCAAAGTGCTGTTAAATTATTTATCTTGCTTGTGGTTTTCCAGCAGCTCTCCTGTGAATTGCAGATCTTTAGCATTACTTTCTGATCTATACTAGACGAAAAAGCTTTTCACAGAGTTTTTGAAGTGATTCTCACAGCAGAGTATATACATAGTTTTTTTAACAAGAAATCTCTCATCAGGAATGATCCTTAAATATTTCTTTCAGCTGCTGAGTGTACTTTATTCCTCTTCTATTGAAATACGTCTCCAGCTCTTAACACCTGAGAGCATTTTGACAACATTGTCATTGTGGTGTGTTCTCACTCCTGTGTTGGCACATTATGGACGGACACTTCTGCGTGGCAGTAAGTTTCTTTTTCAATACTCTCCTAGCCACGCTTATTTAAAGTTCACATACTTCTGTATATTTCCAGGACCATATCAATAATACTGAATTTTCGTAATGGTTACTCGGAGAACATTGTAAGACCTAGAAATGATGCCATGTCATTAAGGAAGAGGATAAAGAGTCTTGGAAAAAGTATTTCTTTTGCTTTCTAGTTAAAGAATGGTAGATCCTTTGTGTGTGTGCGGATATTCTTCCTTCCCTCATGGCAGCTAAAACTAATAAATCCCCCTATTCTTGCCTCCTTATCCCTATCAAGGCCTCGGAATCCTCTTTAACATACTGCTCTAAGCAGCTACACAAGTTACGTGGAGTTAGCAAAAGAGTTGAAACCCTTTTAATAACCTCGCTGTAGTCCCTGCGAGAAGCAGGTGATAAGCAGAGCCCTCTGCTGAGCTGTAGGGCCGGTCCTGGTCCTCATCCTGAAGGCACAGTGACATTGCTGGTCACCTTGGAGAAGGAAAGAGAGCTTAGGGATCTCACACTGGCAGTTAAGCACTGTAGTTTGTAAGTGACATGATCACTTTTGATCACAACTCCTTGGCCAGAATTCCTTACGCTTCACCCAAACACAAGGATCCAGGTAGCATAATCCTGTCATGTGTCTGGATGTGGCAAACACGGAAAGAGTGAGCCAGTTGCACTAATGACTGCCATGTCCCATTTGATGTATTTTAAAGCTCAGCTTCTCAGCATATTTCACTAAGCAGAAGGCCCTCTTGCTTTGCTGTTATGATTAGTAGGATATTTACTGTACTTCTTGGTTAAAAAGCAGAGCTCTTGAGGCACCTCTCTGTTCAGGGTAAAGGATGCTCAGTATTCCCAAAGCTTACTCAGTAGTCCCAACATCCTCTGGAACACTTGTCATATGCAATGTTATGCAAAAAAAAAGGAAAAAAATTAGTCTTACTGTTAAAAAAAGATATGAGAAATTCTGCTTAGTATCTTTTTTTTGAGAAGTCAGAATGCACATTAATACATGATATATCCTGATGAGTCCTGCTGTAAAGAAACCTATTTTACCTCATTTCATTCAATGTTTTTTTTTTAATTAAAAAAATTTATTTAATTTATTGGCTGCGTTGGGTCTTTGTTGCTGCTCGCAGGCTTTCTCTAGTTGAGGAGAGCGGGGGCTACTCTTCGTTGCAGTGCACAGGCTTCTTATTGCAGTGGCTTCTCTTGTTGCAGAGCATGGGCTCTAGGAGCACGGGCTTCAGTAGTTGTGGCACATGGGCTCAGTAGTTGTGACGCACGGGCTTAGTTGTTCTGCGGCATGTGGAATCTTCCCAGACCATGGCTTGAACCTGTGTCCCCTGCATTAGCAGGTGGATTCTTAACCACTGCGCAACCAGGGAAGCCCCATTCAGTGTTTCTTAATCTTATTTGACTACACCATATTTTTCTTTCTTGAATCGTGTCCAATAACATCTCATGGAAGCAGTGTTCTGGGGAACCACTGTAGTAAACGCTGCACTAGGTACCTGGAGACTTTTATCACCTTGGGAGGCATTGAAACATCATGGACGATTTTACTGCAAGGCCCTAGCCAGAATTTTCACTTTATAACTGTGTGACTTTGGATATATAGTCTCACTTTTTTTGACCTCTACTTCTGAATGTGGAAAAATGGGAGGTGGTATCACCTACTTCAAAGGGTTGCTGATTGTTGCTAGAACATAGCAGGCAGCCAACAAATGTTACATATTCTTTCCTTCCCTTACTGATGTAATTTATTTTCCCCCAGATATTTAGTTTAATATAAGCATGTAATTTTTTCCCAATTCTGATTCTCTTAGGATAATCAATATAGGATTCTTTTGCCTTGAAATAGTCAGACTATGTGAAATTTAAACTAAAGAATCTGCACAAGAGTGCTTCCCCGCTGCGGGCTCCTCTTTCATTTTACTTTCTTTGAAAGCCACCCATTAACTTCTCTCTAGGAATGTGATTCTCCCCTCTGAGCATCCAGATCAGTGCAGAAGTTTTGGGGATTCCTCTCCCAGTGATGACTAAGGACTTGTGTCCTTGGCCCAAAGCATTCTCCAGGACACAACATGAGAATTCTAGAAGATACTTGTGAGATGCTTGCCTTGAGATCCAGGTATGAGCAGGATACTATCATTATCTTAGTTACACTGTCCTGGAATTTATCATACTCTGGAAATTGAATTTGCTTAAAATTACATTCATGCCATTTTTGCTTATGCTTGATGAATATTCCATCAAGTCTTCTCTGAGTTAACTGAAGTGGGTTTGTTCATATCCTGTAAAGAAAGGTGTGGCCCAAACTGTCAAGATGCTTCTTCAGAGTTGTATTGGTTCATTTTTTTGGATAATATTTCCACCTTTCTATTAAAAAAAAAATGACAGAAGTGCCTATATTGTGAATGGTAAATTACTTTTGAGATGCCACCTACTTTAAATCAGAATTCTGCAACTATGCTACTTAAATAAATTGAATCTTTTCTTAAAAATACCTCACGGTCATCCTGGTGTTGTTTTTTGAAGTGACAGTAAGAATTATTTTAAACATTTTCAAGAATTAGGATTATTTGTTAGAGCAAATAATTCATTACACGGGGTCCGCAGAAGTCTGCTTTTCAAGCTGGAAAGTTCCTTGCTTGTCATTAAACTACATACTGATCTGCAGTAGAGATGAATAGACTCTTCTTTTTTTATTAGTTCAGAAGAATGACTAATTCTTCATCATATTATTTGATGCTGACTTACTCCATATTCATATATATACACTTGTGAATCGGCTTCATTGGAATCAGTGATATGTTGTTGATGGTTTGATTTATTTTAGCAACTTTTCTACTCTGAATCCTAGAATAGATCAGATATGGAAAAATAAATGGGAGCAAGTCTGAGCAACTCTGAGAATAATATTCTGCTGTCGTCTTTAATTAATCATCTGAATCAGTACATTTCCATTTTTCTGTCACGACTCTATATTTAAATACTTCATATTTGTCATGGAAATGCTCATAAAATTATTTTTTAAATCATCAATTATTATCCTTGAGCACATTTCAAACTTATCACATTTTTTTGAATAAAAGTGTAGTGGCATAACGATCATTTGATGTAGTTGGGACAGTTCTCCCTTTGATAGCATCTTGTTTTATTCTTGACTCCACCAGACCTTTGCAGTTGTTTCTGTGGTTCATGACGTGGTGTGGGCAGCCACAGATAGAACACATGAGTCTCCTGTCACAGGCCCACTCTGATTGGTGGTGACTGCTCAGAGGTCAGGGTTGACAAGCCTTCTGGGTCTCTGTGGTTCCAGGAGAGAACTGTGTAGTTTATGATTGATGTCTGCCATAGACGTAGCATTGGAACGTAGTGGCAAAGGTGCTACATTTTGCCATCTAATGTGTAATGGAAAGAGCTTTGGTTTGGGAAGCTGAACAGCTGAGTGTCAATGCCAATTGTGCTTACAACTAACTGTGTGACTTTGAACAAATCAAGTGACCTTTCTAGTCCTCATTTTGTTTCACTTGACAGGGATGGTATTGGGGTAAATAATGTTTAAGATTAATCCCAGTTCTAAAATGCCCTGACTGCATATAGGACAGAGGACATTCAAGATACCTTGGGCACCTATTCATTTTTACAAAATCCCCAGAACTTCTTTTTAGAGTTACCAACTGTGATAGATTGTTGTAATAATTACCCACCCCCGCCCAGTGTAGCATGCCTTCAGGTGCCCGTACCTCTTTTAGTGTGGTCTTTTCATTCCTCCTATCAGGAGACGGAGTGTGTTTCTCCAACTTGAACCTAGGCTGGCTTGTGATTTCCTTTGACGAATAGAATGTGGGAGACCTTAAGCCTTAAGAGGCTTAGAGATTCTGCCTCTGGATTGGAATGACAGAGCATATAGAGTGAGGGGCCCAGCTGAGCCCAGCCCCAAGCCAACCTGCCACCCTAAAGCGGTTGCATAAGGAAGCCCAGGTGAGACCAGCAGCAAAAAAAAATAGCCACCGAATTATGATAAGAAAACAAGCAATGTTCTTTGAAGTCCCTGTTTTGTAGATAGTTCAATTTGCAGCAGGAGATAACTACAGAGAAGTTGGAAGTCCGTCAGTGGCTCTTCTGGGCCTAAAGGTTCTGACAGTTGTTGGCTATCAGCTGGGGTACCTTAGTTCTCCTCCATGTGGTTCCTGTTCTCCAGTAGCCTAGCTGGGCATTTTCCACAGCATGTTGGTCTCAGGGTTCCAAAAAGACAGAAAAAACAGAAATTGCAAAGTCTATTAAGGCCTGACCTTGGGAAGTCACATAGCAGCATTTTTATCACATTCCACTGATCAAAGCAAGCCACAGGCCAACCCAGACTCAATGGGAAGGGAAATAGACTCCAACTCTTGGTGAGAGGAGCAGCAAAGTCACTCTGCAAAGGGGCATGGAGGATGGGAGGGAGGGATTCTTGTGCTAATATGGTGTTTGATTGGTATACAGATTCCCTTTGATTTCTTTCTTGCATTGTGTGTATTCTGAATTGGCCGTGTGTCAGCAAGAGTTCAGCACAGGGCCTGGCATGTTGCCACATCACTGTAACATGGCAAAAACATGTGTTCATCCGAAAGGACAGGGACAGTCACTTCTGGGCTGGTGGAGAGAGTAGAGAGGAAGAGGGAAAGAGAAGGCATTACCTGGTTTGTGGTAGTCCTTGGTGATATAAATGCGGCTATGAGAAAGTCAATGGCTCCCAATTATTAGACTGTCCAGCAAGCAATGGGAATTTCAGTGTGTCTGACAGCCTGACTCATTGACATTGACTGTAATATCTAATCTTCCTCCGATCTGTCAGCCCAGGGGAGCCCAAGTTACTTGGAAGAAACTGAAGCTCAAAGATGGAAAAGGGTAAAAATGCAGGCTCTGCATCCCTCTTACGTCCTACCGCTGATACAGGGTGGTTCTCTCATTCTTGGTCCCCTTGCTCAAAGCTCCCTGTTAGAGCAAGGGCATACTCAGTGCTTCCTTTGCAGCACTGAGGCCTCCTGCTACCGTGGGGTTGTATGTCTCCCCTGCTTTCTTCATTTGAGGCTGGGTTTTTCTCAGGGTGTTAGGAGTTTTGCACAGTATATTTGTATTTCATGAAAAGTGTGATTCTCTTCCACGGACAGAAGGACTCCGGGGATGGAGGGCACACTTTTAATACGAGGACAGGCAGAGACTGAGTTATGAAAGCTACAAAAAGTGTAACATCACAGTGCTATGCTTAGTAACATGAGCTTTGGAATCAGATAGACTTGGGTTGAGTTCTAGTCTTAGCCTCATCTGGCATGTGCTGTCTTGCACGAATTTCTTATTTCCTGTAAACTATGATTTCTTCATCTGCAAAATAGAGATTATGATTGTACTGCATTGGTTTGTTGGAAAGATAAAGTCAACAGCGTACATGTATACATGAAACAGTGATTTTGGCCAAAGGAAGGATACCCCACAACTTTCTTTGATACATAAATTGTTAGGCCATTTTCAAGGACAGATTTTGGTCCAAATTTGAAGAAATCGTTTCTGATTTTAGACAATGGGAATGCAAGACCATACTGGAAAAGTTTATCTAACACCCCTAGGCAGAGTTAGATTCTGCCTCCTCTGTGCTCCCACAACATTCTGTACTGATTTCTATCAATAGCATGCGTCTCTCTGCGTTGTGTGATCTGTTTATGCTACATGACAGTTTGAGATAATAGCGTGTGAACCCTTCAAGGTCAGTTACTTGGCCACCTTCATCCTGGCATCCTAAATTTTCACACAAACCCTAGACTGAAGGGAGGCTGTAGATGTGGGCTGGTTGGATGAGTGCATTTGCAGCCAACCCTCTGGTTGGTTCACTCCCTGTTTGTAAAGTCCACTTTAAATCTCACCTGCACAAAAACGTCTTCTTTGATTTTCTTCTGCTATGAGAAATCCCTTTGTTGGCCATAGGACTAAATAATAATTATTGACCTTCTCTTCTTTAAAAAAAAATGTTATTACTAAATTAATGTCTCTACTTTAGACTATAGGGAGAGCCTAGACCCCCTTTGATAATCCCTTTCACAGGCCTTCAGACATGATGAGTACTGGATAAACATATAAAATTCAATTGAGTAGATTACCTTCTTTGAGGGTTATCATGCATGTTGGCTAAAAAGTCTCTTCAGAGGTGTTAATTCTATGCAAATAGGACCCAGGAGAAAGTGTGTTTTTGTAGCCTATGCATAATATGGGATTTGCCCACTAACAAGGCATAAGAGTCTCCAAATTAAATTGTGTTGCATCTGTGATATTACCTTAAAACAATTGGCATATACACAGTGGCAGTAGAATTGCAAGAGCTGTCTGCTCTTCTTCAAAATTAATTTGCTTTCCCTGGGTTGTTTCTCTAGGAACAACATGTAGCACACAGTGCCCACCATCTTTGGATAATATGGTGTTTTCTTCTAAGGCTTGTGCACTTATGTTGAGAAAATAGTTTTATTTCTGGAAGAATTTGTGAGTAGCACGCTGTTTTGGTGTTCTCACATGTTTGCAGAACACATGCTTCATTTTTCCAATTGAGAGTGGCAGAAACTACTTGAGTTGCGATGGGGAGTAATACTTGTGATTTATCTATGTGGTGTCAATACCACAACACGTTTCCTGGTTGTGATTCGTCTTTTAAAGCATCAGAATTATTACAGAGTCATGAAAATACTCTACTGTGTTCACATATTTTTCTTAGAAAGGTAATTTTTTAAGATACCATAGTATTTTTCCGATATGCTATTAAGATAACATTATAGTCCTCAATTGAGGAGAAAAGGAATACCCTCCCCCCATACTTTCAGTTTCCTTTACTTAATTTTTTTCTAATGTGATCCCTCTAAATCAGAGGTTGACCCTCCAAGGCCCACGGGCCAAATCTGGCCAGCCTCTTCATTTTGTAAATAAAGGTTTACTGCGATACAGACACACCTATTAGTGGTTGTGTTATCTGTGGCTCCTTAGGCATGATGGCCCAGCAACCCTAAAATAGTTATGATCTGGCCCTTTGCAGGAAAAAGTATGATGATCTGCTTTGAAACCTTTATGAACCTGTTTATATTTTCAGGTAGCCATGAGGTAACCCGTCCCATTGAGAGGTTCCCCATTGTGACTCTGGAACCCTTGCCTTACTCAGGAGCCCCTGGTCCCCACTGCACTGGGCGCTCAGCTCTGCTTCTGCAGCCCTCTGTGCTTCTGTCTGTGCCTCACACAGTACTGCAGTTGTGTATTTCAGTGCATGTCTCCTGAACAGGAAGGACAGGAACACCTTCTCGTTCTCCTTTGCTGTTCCCAGAGCCTCGTACAGTGGCTACACTTAACTGGTAGACAGTTAATGTTCATTGAATGAACAAATGAACTATACTTCCTAGTCACAATATAAAGCAGCATTTTAATAGATATAGTTTATCTGAGACTCAGAGTATTCTGTATAGAAACTGCTTCTTTCTAATTATAAAAGTTTTTAAAAAAGGATTTTACCTTCATAATTTTATTTCCTTTGGGCTCACATGAAAATTAGTTTACATGAACAATGAGTTTACATTTCTCCAGCTCTCATCCAACATTAGTTCTAACCATGCTAGATCTTAAGGATAAACTTCTTTTAATTAAAAATATATATTGCAGACTATCCTAATCTTATATAGTTGATTGAAAAGTAAATGAATGTGGTCTCTATTTTGTCAAAGTCTTAGTATTCAGAGGTGGCTGATAGAAGGGTCTGGTTTATTATTTATTCTCTCATTCCAGCAAGACTTACTAAGTGTCTCTGGTGGTGTAGCTGGTGATGAAAGAGCAGTAAAGAAGACAAAGTCTTCACTTTCCTGAAGCTTGCATTCTCATCTGGGTACATAGTATCCAACCAGGAAAACTGCCAGCTGGTGGCCCCGGCTATGGAAAGATTAAAATAGGGTGATGTAAGAGTGAGTAAGCGGGTAGCAGTTTTAACTGCATAGCAGGTAAATGCTCTTTTGAGAGAGTGGCATTGGAATTGGGATCTGAATGATAAGAAAGAAGCAGACATGTGACGATCAGGGGGAATTGATCTAGGCAGAACAAATAATCAAGACAAAAACTCCAAATCTAGGAAGGAGATTAGTGTCTTCAAAGAGCAGAAAGAAAACAAATATGGCAGATGTATAGTATGCAAGAGAGGAGTGAGGAAAAAGAGGCTCAGGAGGTAGGTAGGCATCAGTTGGGATTCCGCTTTTGGTGAGGTGAAGACTCAGGCTCCTCTCTGCTCTGGCTGTAAAGGAACTGAGGGAAGATGGTTGATCGTGACTTTCTGATGCCCATGTAGTGCCAGGAATGGCCCCAGGGAGGGTGACGGATAGCAAGTCTGCTACTGGTCAGGGCAACTACTCACACTGCACCCAGGCGCTCCAGAGCCCCACCCTGTGCAACGCCAGGCCGGGCTACCTCCCTGTGGAGTGATGTGGAGCCCGCCTGCGTGGCCATCCTCTGGGTCCCAACAGAACAAAGACAGTGACCACACACATGACCACCTGCCCAAGTAAGCACCCTTGGAAGTAATCCGCATTTCATCGTACTAGTTTTTGCGTCAAAATGTCTGTGTGTTGTACGTAGATAAGATGAGTTTTTAATAAAAGGTTGGGTTGCAAGGGAATATTATGTCAGGACAATGTTGCCTAAATGGGTTGGTGAGAAATATTCACCTAAATGAGAATGTGTTTAGCCTGTTTAACTGTTTTGTGATGTTGCATTTCTATATTAATATTCAGTTAAAGTAAAAATAGTATATGTTGTATCACCCTGCGGTTAGGTATATACAGGATAAAACATCTCATAGGTTCAACCATTGCGGTTCTGTTCCATAAACAGTTTAATTCATTCTACTTGGGTCAAGCTAATTCTTAGCATCGGGCAAGCAAGATGGACAGGTAATAAGATACAGTTTTTTATGGCATTGAAGGAAAACCTTTCAGATGTCATTGATATTACTAGAGTTAAGTTAGACACAGAGATTGCCAGATTCATTCCACCAGTTTTCACAGTAAGCAGTTGTTTAAATAAAATGTTATTCCCTTCCTCACCTAGTTGCTGTGTGTAGATACAGCCAACCACAGTAATTATGAATATTGTTGGAAGCTTGCAAAATTGTCATCTTGCTGTGGTTTGGGGAAGTCAGAGCCTAAGGGAGGGTGTAAATTAAAGCAGGGAGGAGGAAGATGGGGAAAGGTCTCTTTTAACATCAACAAAAAAAGCAACTCAGTGGGAGTGGAAGCTGGCAATCTGCTTAAAGGAAATGAAAGGAAATTCTTCATTTCTAAACGGTTCATTGACCCATGATAATAAAGCAGCCCTGCCAAAGAAGGATAATTATCTTTTTAAGTATCAGATGCCCTGTGGGTGAAGGCCTCCCTTCTCCTCTCTTGAAAAATGAACTCAGATTAAACAAATACTTGTTTTCCTAGTTTACTGTTGACATGAATTTCCTGATTATGAGCAAAATTAATCAGTTTTCCCTCTTTCTTTTCCCCCTCGTCTTATGGAAATCAGGCTCACCCAGCTGAGTTCAGTGCATTTTCCCGTGGGCCCTGAGTCCTACCAATAGTATGGTGGGCTAAAATGCTTGATATTCTGGTGAGACGAGCAATTGCAGACTTGTGGTTTTATTATGCCCCTTAGCTGCTTGGCTCAAGGCAGAAGCATGCTCTTTTAAAACAAGAAAAAAGAAAGAAAACAGAAAAGAGCAGTAGCTTTTTTTCTCCTGCTGGTACCTGAAAACTAATCAAAATTAATGTAGCTTGTGTGTGTATACATATGTATGTATACATGTCTATATGTGTATACCCATACATTTATGATGAGTTCAAATACAAAAAGGAACTGAAATGTTATTGATGATGTGGCATTGAATGTTTATTTGCTACCAACAAATGATCACACTTGTATCCTTTTTCTCTAGACTTTGTTGTTTGTTCAGACCCATAATGTGAGTATGTTGACTTGTCTGACTAATAGAATACATTAAGATGGTTTCATTTGCACAAGCAACAACGCTTTTTTAAAATTAATGATTTACCTTCAACTGCCTTCTTCATTTTTTTTAAAATCTTAATTTATTTGGTAAATTTTAATAATCACGCTATCCAACTAGTTATATAGGACTTATCTGATAGAAGAGGAAAACGATATTTTGATAATTCAGTAGAAATACAACAAAGGCACCTGTAGAAGTTTAAATTCAACTTACGATGTTTCCCACAAAATATCTAATTCAAAACCCTATGTATTTAAGAACACAACTATTTTTCTCATCCAAACCTATTTTTGAATTCTTAATAATCTGTTTGAGGATTGCTGGTCACAAATTACTTAATCATGTGGTACATCTCCTTGTTATAAATGAAGTGCGCTGTACATTTTCAGAATGTGTGTACTCCTTTTAAAAATAAAATGAAACAACTACTATTGTCTTTTCATTACACATTTCTCTAAAGAGACATTGAAATTAAAGTTTTGACTGTGATACTTTTCATAGAGAAACCAACTGAATATTCCAGTTGCTTTTCCAACCCAAGGCCTTTGGCTGCTTGAGAAAACAGAGCTTTAGAAGAGAGGTCAGGCGACAACAGTCCGGAATAGATCTTGCCTCGTGGCATAATTATTTCAGCCAGCACTTAAGTCTCTCTGAACACTGATGTCTTTTTCTCTTAAAAGAATTTCTTTTGTGCACCATAACTTCTCCTTCAAAGTTTAATTAACCATGTTTGTAAGCTCTCTTTGAACTCCTTGGAGTTCAGTGGTTGGTAAATATTTGTTCTTTTATCCCTTAGCCTTTGCAAGCTCAGGCCCTGGGCCAAGGGGATTCGATACTGTGGGTATAAACTTCTCGGTAAAAATGCTCCCTTAAGCAAGCAGAGTGTGCCTTAACAGACCTCACTGCAGATGTCCTCGTGTGTCCCCTCCGGCCAGTGGAGCGCTTCCGAGACCTGCATCCCGATGAAGTGGCCGATTTGTTTCAGGCAGCGCAGAGGGTCGGGACGGTGGTGGAGAAGCATTTCCAGGGCACCTCTCTCACCTTTTCCGTGCAGGTGAGTGTACAGATAGCTCGGAAAGCATTCTTCATCCTTTTCAAATCCTAGCACTGAGCTCTCTCCCTTGTAAGCTGACATCTCACCAAGAAGACAGCTTAGTTGTTCATATCTCATGTAAGAGCAGAGAAAGACGTTGTTCAGCCAGGGCCACCCCACTCTCCACAGGCGCCAACGTGGACTTGGTGGACCAGGTGGAACCTCAGCAGAGGCAAGGTGTGCAGGGTTGTTGACCAGGCAGCTGGGAGTACTGGACACCTGATGTATATATTAAGCATGAAGACATTCTAGATCTTTTACTGGAACTGGGGCTGGATATGTCATTTTCATTCCAGGATAAGTGTGTCTTGAGCCCTGCATGGGCTTTGCCCTGCTCTATTTCTAGGGAATAGAGATGTGCAGGTTAGGTAGGGCCTCGCCCTCACAAGGCTGACTTTTTCTCTTTAATTCAAGCCTCAATGATAGATTATGGTATGAAGTTGGATTGTTTGAATGTTCAGTGTGGCCTACTTCCCAGTAAAGAAGCTAGACCTCCCCCCCACCCCCCCACCCCGCCGTGCCTATCACTGGAGATCTTCAGGCAGAGGTTGAGCCAACACCTGTCACTGTGGGAGGAGGAGGTCCATGGTGGGCCATCAGCTGTGGGGACTGAGTGAATTGGTAGGAACATACCATGAGCCCCTTCATATCCCGCATGGAAAAAGCTGCGGGTATCTATACATAATTAAAGCCCTGAGTGGCCTTGAGATTTGATGAGTCTCCAATAACCCTTTGAAAGAAGTGGATGGTTTCATAATGTGAGACCTCATACTCTGTGCTTTAGGTAAACTGGATATTTACCATCCTTCCTCGACCCTCCTCAGCTCTCCACCGTAGACTTTCAAAGAGAAGAGATAAAGAAGGCCACTGTTTTTAGGTCGTGAAATGCTCTAACTAGAAATGCTCACCTGCGATCTTTTCTCTCTTTTTAAAAAAATTTATTTATTAGCCACACCGCACGGCATGCGGAATCTTAGTTTCCTGACCAGAGATCAAACCTGTGCCCCCTGCAGTGGAAGTGAGGAGTCCTAACCACTGGACCACCAGGGAATTCCCTCATCTGCATTCTTAAAAAAATTTTTTTTGCTGCCATGTCTGTGTCGAGAGTATCTAAACTTCCCTGTAAAATACTGTGTGTGTGTGTGTGTGTGTGTGTGTGTGTGTGTGTGTGTAGGGTATTAATCCCTTTGAGTCACCTTCAAGCAGGTAGTTAAGCTCAGGGTGGGTTTATTAAGTTTATGCTACAAATCATCTTTCCAGAGATACCAAATAAAGGTAACTGGGTGAAGACGTGTCAGTTTAATGAAATACTAGAAGAAAATCCACATTCATAGGAATAGCCAGTGCTGGTCATCTAACATGATTGGCCAGAAAGTTAATTCCAAAAATATAGAAACTGATGTGTACATAGCACTTAGAGTACTTTTATATATGTGGTATTTTCAAACTTTTTAAAACTTTAACCTATAGTAAGGTATATATTTCACAATCAAGTATTCCCCTCTTGCCCCACACATATGTAGATAAAGGAAACCGAAGTTTCACAGAACAATGTTTACCCATTCTATTCAGTCTAATAGTTTTTGTTCTGTTATCTGATTTCTTTCACTTTTAGTCCTGGTCACAACCCATCAAGTTGACTTTATGACCCACTAATGGGTTGAGACTCCAAGTTTGGAAACCGCTGATTACACAGGTCTGCTTAGTCTTGGCCATAGCAGGTCAGAAATTCTCACCCCAGGTGGTTTGTCTGGGTCTTAGAAGTAGAAAGTCTTACCTACATTTTCAGAGTTCTAATTCAATTTTGAGATTTCTGATTATAGAAACGTTGCTTGTGCTGCTGTTCCAAACCAGCTGAGCACTTGCTTTTGCTTTGTATTGTGGCTGATGACTGGATGAGTTTGCTTATTTTCAGCTAAGCAAATAGTTCTGTTGGGCTTCAGAAAGCCAAGGGAAGGACCTCGGACGGGAAAGGGCCCAGCTGCAATGGATGCTTCCACCTTTTCTCCCAAGGTCAGAACAGCCCGAGAGGGCCCATTCTTGGGTGCTTCTCCTACAGGAGACAGCCCATATTCTTGTTTAATGGATTATGTTTATAGTAGATTTCCCAAATAGAGACTTAAACTAATCAGACATTAATTAAACTACTTCTTGTTTAAAGATAACCGAAAGGTGTGACACTTCACCTCCCCAAACATTTCCAGTCTTCCTTTAATGCAATTAAAACCATAGCCGAAAGCAAAAAGCATGGAAAGTAGGAAAGGGGTTGGCTCACTGGATAATTTATATCATTTTTATACATAACTTCTCACTTACTCTCAGGCGGAAATGGAGAACTGTCGGGCCCCACACATTCAAAGCGAATGGTCCCCATGAGGAAACTATAAATTAACACACAATGAAATTGGATCTAAATTATTAACAGGCAATATTTCTGAATAAGCAAGAGATACCATCTATCTGTTCTCACCTCTGACTTTTTTTTTTTTTCCTCCTATTTCTAGGATGGCCCCGAAGCCGGACAGACTGTGAAGGTGAGTGCTTATTATGTGCATACAAATTAATAGGGGGCGATTATGAGAACTAATAAAAAAGCACACGGAGTCATTTGGAGCACATTGCTGTTTCATTATGTTATCTTCTAGGTCAGAGAGACCCTCGGTGTTAGAGCCATCAATCCTGAGATTATAAACTTTACCAAGCAATATGTTTCCCATTCGTTTACAAGACATTTATCTTTTGTAGTAAAATTATTATTGTGCAAATGCTGAAGCAAAGACTAAATCATGGAGTCCTGAAACAGAAACTAAAGTAAAAGGAGTTCATGGGAGGTAGTGCCTAGGAAAGAGCACACATGCCTCGTGTGCATCGGGGGGTGGGGGGGGGGGTGTCTCCTGTTAAGCCTGGGTCTCTTTGACAGCCCTCTGGGTCCCTACAGCCTCTGTTGTTGCTTCACCATTGTTGAACTGAGGACTCACCAATGTGGTGGCTCCATGGCTGTCCCTTCACTCCTCACCCTGTGCTTCCCTCTGTTCTTCTCTCCACCCACACACCTACTCTTTTCCTCCCTTTGTACTTAATACCAAAGTTCAATGTAATTGAGTCAGTGGAGCTCAAAAATGGGTTTTTAAGTGTGTCCACAGAGGGAAGGAGGATTTATTAGGATAGTCTCGCTTCCCTAATAAAGTAAAATCAAAGAATAAAATCCTGGCTGATGTTGAAGCTGAGTTTCAGCCCCCTTCATACAAATGCAAATTCCTATGCAGTTAGTTCCTGTACCTATAGAAAGCATAGAAAAGGCCTTTGTGTGTGTGTGTGTGCTAGAAATCAGAAGCAAGTCTAACTGGGGTGCTAATGTTACATTTTGGGAAATAAGATTTTACGGCTTTGAGGCTGACGGTGAACAGTAAGGTCATGCTCCGTACCAAGCAATGCCAGATAAACAGCCTCCTCTTTTGATGTTCTGCCTGTGGCTTTAGCGCTCAACACAGTTACCGTGGCACTTTTAAAACAGAATCTCTGCGAAGTACTTTTGAGGAGCAAATGTCCTATAGACATTGCCACCAAATTCCTTATGGTAAAAAAGAGCTAGCCTTGCTCCAGACACACAATGTGGTAAGGGCAGAGGGGATTCACTGCTTTCCTCCACCTCCATGCCAGCCTTGTAAATATGCAAATACTAAAAAAAAAACGGTAGAGTATGAGTAGCTTCGTTTTGAAATTGTTTTTTGAAATACAAAGCACAAGTGTTTAAACCTGGTTGCTAGATTTTTAAAAATCGGTATTCAAATGTAAATTCCAATGCTTCCAGATTAGTGAGGTGCTTCCTGCAGAATCTATTTGATGGAACTCCTTCAACCATTGAAAGTAACACTGCAGAGGCATAGCTAGTAACATGGGAGAATGTCAAACCGAGTCAAGGGGCATGCACAGATTGATAGTATGCACAAAGTAAACATATCTGAAATGCATATGAATATATGATTTCAAAATTTTATTTTGGAATTCTGAATGGGGCATTAAAATATTTCCTAGACAAGCAGGCATTGGATAGAGACAAAAGTAGATCATGAGTTGCCAGGGACTGGAGGGAGAAGGGAATGGGAAATGACTACCCATGGATAACGGTTTCTCTCTGGGGTGACGAAAGTGTGGAATTCGTGGCGATGGTTGTGCAACATTATGAGCATTTTTAAAACCCACTGAATTGTACATTTTAAAATGGTAAATTTTATGTTCATTGATTTATATCGCTCAATTAAAAATGACAGTAAAATAAAACACAATAAAGAACCCCAGAAAGCACCAAGTCTAGCAGGGCTGAGCACCACGGCGGCAGACTCTTTAATTCCAGCAGTGACTACGTTTTCATGTCCCAATGATCTGGTTGAAATTTTTAATGTTTTTGTTAGCTTTGATGGTGGGGATGATGGAGTAATTTTTGGAGCATGGCTGGTGCGCGCACGCACAAACACACACACGAGGTGTATGTTAGAGTGTGCCCTATGTATTTATATACGGCACATATGCATATATAAATTGTTGAATATGGTTCTCACCATCACCGCCATTGTAATTTAGCTTGTCGATTTTTTTTTTACTCTTTTCCTTTTGTTTAATTGGCAGACTATGTTCTTTTGGATATCTTTCAGTTGTTTCAACGTGATTCCAGAATTTCCCCCATGTGAATTAGCAGGGCCATCTCAAATCCTTTGTGTAATATTAAATGTCTAAAAGAAAACACCCATATTCACTTGACCCTTGAATAACAGGAGTTTGAACTGTGAGGGTCCACTTATACAGGAATTTTTTTCAGTAGTAAATATTACAGTACTATAGCTCAGTGGTTGGTGAATCCACGGATGCAGAACTGTGTGTATGGAGGGCCCGCTTTAAATTATACATGGATTTTCCACTTTGCGGGAAGTTAGGAACCCCTAACCCCCAAGTTTTAAAGGTCAACTGTACATACAACTAAAACCTCAGGGGATGACAAAGTTTTGAAAACTGTCCTTTTAGACCAAGTCTACATATCAAAAGTTGTCTAATCTATTTTTTCTAAGTGTGATTCTTATACTACCTACATGAAAATTAATTTTGATGTTAGTTTAAGAAAAAAGTTGATTCTGTTATTATTCTAAATCCCTGGATTTAGAATCTCTGTGTATGGGGCACACCCCATGATTCTTCTCAGAATGTAGATATTTACCAGCCTTGCTGTTTTATGGTGATAAAGTCGTAAGTGGTGATGGCCACATACCCTTGACCCACGGAAGCCAGGAGTCAGCCCTCCAGGGACTAAAGCCACATCATCAATATTTAGCTGTCATGTTTTGAAAACTACAAGTCATGACTAAGCATTTCAGATTTTGAAATTCAAACAGTTGAACATTAGGAGGCAGCATTTGACAGCCTGCCATGGAAAGCGCACTATTTTCTTCATCTTTGATTCTGTCTGACTCTTGGTATCCCGCCTGATGCCTGGATTTTAAGCCATTTTTGTCTCCTGTTGGGTGGTAATGGCAATAAGCCCAGCAATGATCTCTTCTCCCTAAGCAATTTTTGTCGTTGATAGCAGAGATGCACCACTGAGCGAACCTCTTGAACATGGCGCCCCTTTAGGATTTTTTGTTTTGGGGGCTTTAAATTCGTCTTTGCAAAGAGAAAGGGTGGCCTAGCTTACTCAGTAAGGCATTTGTAACAAGAAAGGGAAATATCAAACTAAAAAAGTGACCTCTTGTTTATCGATTGATTATTAACTCTTGTCGACTTAAAAAAATGCACAACATGAGTTGAGAGTTTAGTTTTATTTGGGGCAAAATGAGGACCACAGCCCAGGAGACAGCATCCCAGATAGCTCTGAGAAACTGTTCCAAAGAGGTACCGGGTAAGATCTGTATACGTGTTATTTTGATGAAAGGGGAAAACATGCTGTCAAGCACATATCGTTTACAGAAGGTTACTGCTAGTCGCAGGGAGCAGTCATCACCATGAAGGATTTTAGTATTTTCCTAGATATGAGGAGATACAACAATTGGGCTCATAAAGTTGGCTCCTGAAAATATCTAACTATCTAAAGACCTGTTCTGCCAGTTTTTCACAGAGCACAGAGGGCCTCATTTCAGCTCTCCACCCTGAACACCTTTCAGGGGGGCGTTGGCAGTCAGCAGCTGCAGCAGCACGTGATTTAATCTTTGCAGAGGTAGATGACAAGTGCCGATGGCGAGTGCCAGTTGTAGCTGACACTCCTGTTTGAGTTTAAATGTAGGAGGGCAGTGCTCTCCACAAGGTGATTATTGCAGCAGTTCGGACATTCTGCAGGCTTGAGAAATGATCCCTTTCTTCTGGTCTCAGCCATATATCACTGTACGCATACCCACATCACCGTGTACATATACAGCCATATGTTGCTGTATCATCAGCCTTCCTTGACCGCCTCCTCCCATCTGAAGTAGCCCTCCTAAACCCCTTACTTCCTCTCCTGTTTACCTTTGTCAACTGAAAACAAAAACAAAACCCCATAACCTGAAAGTTGCGAGTTATGTTTTATTTGGAGACCTTACTGAGAATTATAGCCTGGAAAGACAGCCTCTCAGATAGCTCTGAGGAGCTGATTCAAAGAGGTAACGGAGGAGCCAGGATACAGAGGAGTTTTGCCGAATAAGAATGTGGAGGAACATCAAAAGATTACTGATAATCACACAAAAAAACAGATACCTCAAGTTGATGATTTTAGTGCTTTTCTATGTATGGGGAGATGCAAGAGTCTCTCATTGAAATTATTCCTTTGATATGGATCTTTACTACCTAGGGCCAGTATCCTGTTTTTCTCCATCCTGAATTCCCCTCAGGGTGCACTGTAGGGGCGGCTACAGTGGCTGATGGCTTGATGGCTGGCAACATTCATCGTTTCCTAAAATGGCAGGCAACAGTTTTTGTGTCCACCTCTTATTTGATTTCTTTCAAGGCCCTCTTCACTGTTCTTTATTTGTGTGCTACTTTTTTCCTGTACTCATATTGTTTCTTTAGTCCTGGGAGAATGTAAGCTTCCTGAGAACCTGTGTTTTGTCATTGTTTACAGCGGCTCTCTTGGCCGATGTGGGGAGGAGAATGGAGATAATAATGGTAGAAAAAAATCTATAGTCCTAAATTTCTAACTTCAGTTAACATGAAGATGCAGATGATATGTTCTCGTATTTCAGTGAGCAGTCAGAGGTATGGGTTTTCTGGAAATTCTATCAGGAATCTCCCATATTCTGGCATCACTGACAAAAGCCAGAATTCCTACTAATCAAGTTCCCAAATCATTCTCCAAAATGTAATTCCAGCTAGCCAAATCATTAAGGCAATGTTCAGTCCTTTAAAAGGGATGCTACTGAGTAAGTTTAACGTGAGCTTTTAGAGCAATTACTATGGGCATCTTTGGGTGGGAGAGTGCTTTAGGTATATTAAAGAGAGAGATTCATGGCAGGCAGGTAATCTAGAATTTTATAAGAGCTATTTATAAAATATACTTGCTTACACTCTTCTGTTTATGGTGCTTGGATCCTCTACTTAGATATTTAATTTTACAGTATTGATGCAGTGGGAAGCGTCTCTTATTAACTGTTGATACATTAGCAATTACTTTTTCAGATTGCTTTGGGAAGAACAAGGAAAGAAATTTTTTAAAGAAGTGTAATTTAAAAATTAAAAAAACAAACTCTTCCATTCACTGAGGAGTTTCTTCAGTCCCTTCCACGAGAAGATTTGGTAATCTCTTCAATTCATGAGCTTAGAGGACATTTTAGCTCTCAGTAAAGTCCAGGAGTTCATACATTTTGACATCAGTGAGAGGCTCCATAGGAGTATTACCTCGGCTAATTTATTAGCTGTGTGACTTTGGGCCAGCCTCTTAACCTCTCTGAACATTCATTTCCTCATTTTTCAAATGGGGAAAACCCTATCAAATGTATTGAGTGATGGTGAGAAGAAACCGATATGAAGATGTGAATAGAACGCCCAGCCCACCACATCTTTTCCCTAGGACCTTATGCGTGTTTCTGAATTTTAATCTTACCCTCAGTTTTCTCGTCCCTAAGACAGGCTAAAGTTTTACTTTAGGAGGATGTTTGTAGCATAGGTTGTTTGCGGCCCTGCCGCAAAACTAAGTTCGCTTAATTATACACTAAATTTTCTCACTATTAATTACTGCCCTTTAGCTTAAATTCTTAAAAAAAAGAGAAAAACTTTCTTCTGATCATATTACTTGTGTAGTTTGAATATCTAGTTTGAAGTTTTACAAAATTTGATGACTTGAACATTCAGAAATCTGCCTTATTAATTGGGGTGTGATGTTCACGTACACATCACTCCAGTGCAAAGCCGCTTAGCAAAGAAGTGACAAGGTGTGGAGGAATCACCACGTAGCGGCTTGCTTTCAATCCAGAAGAATTCCTAATATTTGGGATGCAGAGGAAGGGGAAACCAACATCTTAAAAATCAAAATGATTTTATTTGACTGGTATTTATTATTTTCATCTGGAAAGAAATTTCAGGAGAGCTCTAATTTGCCAGAGAACTTTTATCCTTTGATTAAAGCCATGAGGGAAAGTGCCTTGCCTATGTTTTTATCCCATGCATGTATTTACTGCTGAATAATTAGTATCTTCAGGATGCAGTAGCTTTTATCTCATGCAATTGCCTTAAAATTTGCATCTCTGCTCTGAAAATGAATCCAATTTGCCTGAGTTTGGTAAACCAAAACCAGCTTTGGTGCTCAGGGAATGGGTTTGGGTGTACAGGTGGGATTGGACACCTTCGGGCTCACCCTTCCCTTCGGGAGGTACGTGTCACTGACTTTCCTTCCCCTTCTGGTGATTTGGGGACAAAACCCCTGGTCCCTGCTCTGTAGGCAGGAGAAGGGAAGATGAGCCTGTCTTTCCCCTGTAGGAAACTTCCTCTCTCATACTAAACCCTCAAACCCTCTTTTAAGTAAGTATCAAATCATTGAGATTTTCTATTTCTAATTCGTTAATTTTTATTTGCATGATGCCATTTGGGTCAAAGCACTGAAAGAAAAATTAACCAAGCTCTCTGTTATTCTCTTTTTCCTATTTGTTTATTTTTTCCCTGTTCTCTCAAACTCACAGGCAGCTTAGATGGGTTGGTTAGGGGATGCTGGAGACGGAGTGGGGGTGGAAGGGAAGAGGACTCTGGAGCCAAATGGCCTGGTTTCATTCCCAGAGCCATCGCCTACCATTTCTATGACTCTTGTGAAAGTCAACCTTTCCTAGCCTCAGCATCTATTTATAAGTTTATAAAATAGGGGCGTTAATAGTGTCCTGCCCCACAGGGGTGTTGCGAAGATCAAAAGGACTGAAACACATGTAAATGCCTTTAACGTAACACTTGACACACAGGAAAGTCTCAATAAATATTTGCTATTAGTTTTATAATTTTCACTTAATCCTCGCAATTCTCAAAATTGGGCATTAATATTTTACACTTGGGGAAACAAAGGTTTATGGATGTAGTCACTTGTCAAAAACAATAATGATGACAACACAAGTTATAAACTAGGGGAGCTGGGATTCAAACCCAGGCTTGTCTGAAAGCCCAACTCTCCATTGTGTCATCTGCCTAGATGTTCCTAAAAACACCTTGCACCCAGTAAGCATAGCCAAAGACACACAGAGAGATTTGTGAATGTTTTGTCTCCCTCAACACAGATTCATCTATATTATTTTTCTCTGCTTAGAATAATGTGGGTTCCATCTAAAAATATCCAGAGGACTCCCTCTTTAATTTTATTATATAGGCGAAGGTTAACTAACCTAAATGCTGCTTTATTGCTATATGTCAATTTTCAGCAGAATTATATGTTTTAGATGTTTAATTTTTCATTAGTGCTACCAAACAAATTCCCTTAATAATTGGAGGCCCTGGCATATAGCAAAATGGGTATTTGGCTGTTAAATTTATTTTGAGATCCATGACACAAAAATGTGGCAAATATTGCAGATGCATTCTCTTTTTTTAATTTATTAATTAACTTATTGGCTACTTGGGTCTTCATTGCTGCATGCGGGCTTTCTCTAGTTGTGGCGAATGGGGGCTACTCTTTGTTGTGGTGCGTGGGGTTCTCATTGTGGTGGCTTGGTGACTTCTCTTGTTGTAGAGCACGGGCTCTAGGTGCTCAGGCTTCAGTAGTTGCAGCACATGGGCTCAGTAGTTGTGGCGCACGGGCTTAGTTGCTCCACGGCATGTGGAATCTTCCCAGCCCAGGGATCGAACCCAAGTCCCCTGCATTGGCAGCCACTGTGCCACCAGGGAAGTCCCGCAGATGCATTCTTAACATCAGTGTTTTACAGGTTTCAGTGAACTGTCTTTCCCACCTGATGCTCAGAGTTTGGGGGTTTTATTTAACTACTGTCAAATCAAATATCCTGTGAAAGGCAAAGTGCTTTATAGACCCTAAAATGCTACATAAATGTAGGCATTATTATTCAGAATCACCTTCGTACCTCTGTTGATGCAGTAAGGGCAGTGACTCTCTGTTGTCATTTTGCTGTGAAATGCTAAGTGCTCAGTAAATAATCACTGAAGACAGTACTCTCTCTCACTATTTTCCTGTGTATGTTTCAGGCCTAGGACATTATGTGTAAAATTCTCTAACTTTATGTAACACTTCATTTTAAGCTCAAAGTTTTAAACCTGTGACATCTAAATAAGCAGCTTGGCTAAAATGACCATTGTTTTAAAAATAAGTTACTAAACTAGACCCAATGAATTCTGTGACAAGGATTCAATAGTTTTGACTAAATATGTGTGATCAGTTCAGTCTTCACAGATGAGCCATTTGTTACAGACCACTTTACACACCTTAAATACAGAACAGGGAGTGAAAGTCCCCCAAATAACGTGTGCTTTGGTTGAAACTGGACATTTCAACTAAAACAGTTCCAGATGAAATTGCAAACTTTTATTTCAGTACTCACAGCACAAATAATAAAATATAAAAGAATGTTACTTATAGACTATCTATTTAAGTATTAAAAAGAATGGATCTGTATATTGCTTAGCGAAATGGACAGCATAGGATCAGGATGCCCCTAGAGTGAGGTACTAAAGAGAAGAAGCCCACCAAGAGGTGTCAAGGGTAGCCAGGGGCCTTTCACTACATATCTGATAAGTTCCTGGCTTTTCATTTGTGTTTTGTAAAGAAAATATAGGAAACACTCTTTAATTTTTATTTCACAGGGGTCCCATATGAAGAATTTTCCATTGGGAAATGACTCTGATCATCCCCTCTTTTTTCTGTCTTTATCTTTAGCATATAACTAGTCGTCACACCTCCTATGTTCAAATCTCCGACCACAGGGCCCATAAAAAAATGGTTTTTGAAAAGTCCACAGTTGATTCTGATGGTCCCCCAGATGTGTGAGCTGCTGTGTTGTTTACTTATATGAATATATTTTGATTCTTGGTCTAGATGACCTAGACTGGATTTTAATTCCCAAATGCACCTTGAATTACTCCATTCCTTTCAGGGGCCCCTCTTTGCCCTGTATGCCAAAACCATTACTAGAGTAATTCTCACGACTCAAAACGCCGCTGAAAATCTAAGGGTTTAATGACCAAGCCTGGGTCAGATGGAAGGCAGCTTAATGAGTAATAGACATGGCAACCTGCAAAGCCACAGACATGGAAGAATTAGAATAATGACCTTCCCAGTGACATTTAAATGAAAAACATTGGGTTGGTGAGAATCTGTAATGGCCCTCAGGCCAAACACAGTGAGAAATTCTCCCCCCCGCCCCCCCCCCCTCCTTTCTTTGTGAAGTATGTTAGCTCTGGGAAAGGGTAATTTTGAGATTTTAACTTTACGTGTCATGAGGCATCAATCCTACACCTGTGGTCTCCTAGCAGATCCCCTCTGTGGAGAAGCCACTCATCCACTAAGATCAGGGAAATAGAAACATAAATTGCTAGAAGCCTTCTGAATCGGATTAATCCTAAACCTCAAGGGGAAAGGACGAAAATGATGGTTCATAATTCTTCTGGGCTTATTCAACATGCAGATGATATTTTTGCATTCTGGTAATGAAAACCCACATTTCTTTCCCCCGTAGCTTATTCTTCCGAATAAGCTTTTCTTGTTCCTGATGTTACATGAAAAATAAACATGAAGTTGTTTAGGATGTTGACCTTGCCTAAAGTGGTTTATAAGAATAAGCACGAGTGAGTGAACAAAGTGAACTCACCAAATATTCTTTTACTTCGTGGTGAAATCCATCTATCCTAATGTTCACATTCAAATCTCCCACCCTAGGGTCTGTATATCAGTACTTGCTCCTTGAAAAAAATATTTTCTTATCATACTTTCTAGACTGTTGCCCTGAAAAGCAACCCAACAGGACCTTTTATTTGTGTTTCAATTCATCTGTTGGTTATAAATGGTATAAATTCCCAGATGTAATCAGATTCTAGCAGTATAATTTTGAGGAAACTCTTTAGTCTTGGAAGGAATAAATGTGATTCCAAGCTCAGCCCTGCCATCAGATGACCAGAGATGAAATTCACTCTTGAGGAAAAATTCAGAGCCTGGGATAACTCAGAGAATCCTAGAGAGGCAAATAACCTTGGAAACCATGTCGTACCTTCTCTTCTGCAAATGATTCCCCCTCTATAGCCTTTAAATTGAACTTTCATCTTCCTCTACACCTGGGAACCCCGTGTGCTGTAAGGTAGCTGCTTCCAGTTTAAAACAGCTCTGGTCTGTGGTAGAAGATGAGAATTCTCTCACTACCAAAAGTGTCCTGTTCCTGTTTCCCAGAAAATGAGAATCCTGCCTGCCCATGCTTTTCTGTCGAGCATTCATTCTTTAATTTATTCGTCCAATACCTACCATGTTCCAGATATTGTCACGGGCTCTGGGAGAACAAGAAGAATGAGGCACAGTCCTTGCCTGTCTTTAAGGACAGTCATCAAAATAAGGGCCATAAGAGAGGAAGACGGAACAGGTTGTAGAAGTTACATAGTTCGTGTGAATTCCTCCCACTATTAAGTGTCTATTGAGTACCTACTATGTGTCAGGCACTTCCGGGAACTGGGGTACAGTCAAGGAATAACTCTCACCTTATTGTCTGTCTTCCTCTACATCAAAATGAACAAATAAAATAATTGCAGGTTTCGAGGAGTATTAGAAAGGCTGTAAACGGTGCTGTGAAAGGGGGGAATATTGGGGGAGGGAGGGGAACAGGGGCGGTATGGCTGCTTTAGGCAGGGCGGTCAGAAAAGGCCTGCGGAGGAGGTGACCTGGAAACTGAGACCTGAGGAGTGCAGGGATCCAGCCAGGTAAAGAGCCGGGGAGGAAGGAGCTTCTAGGCAGAGGAAACAGCAGGAGAGATGAGCTTGGCACGATCTAGGAGATTGTTGAAGACCAGGTGGGAGGACTTTGGGGTGGAGAGAGAAGTGGTGGAAGATAAGTTTGATGAGGTGGGCAGGGGAGTAGTTCTACCGGTATAAATACAGTACCACTGTAAGGAGTTTTAATTCTATTTTAAATGCATTTGTTCTTGGGATTATATTCTAAGGGCAGAGGATGTTTCACATGTGCTCAATATGATGGGTCCCCTGAACTGATTTCGTTTTTAAGTTTCTAGGAACTTGAATAATTTGGTCTCATGTCTCTTCTGGGCACTGGTTGTCTCCCCAGCATACTCTCCACACTCCATTATTTAGCAGCCAAGGAGACAGGATGCATTTGAATCCATTTCTAGCTCCAGGAGTTAACCTCATTTGGTTAATCCAGAGGCTGGCAAATTTTCCCATTAAAGGCCAGACAGTAAACATTTTAGGCTTTGAGGGCCAGATGGTCTCTGTCACAGTTATACAACTGCCTTTGTAGCACAAAAGAGCTATACAAAATATGTAAATGAATTTGTACAAATGGGCGTGGCTGTATTCCAATCAAACTTCATTTGCAAAAGCACACAGTGAGCCAGATTTGGCCCAGGGACTGCCCATCATAGCCTAAGCCAGCTCTCTGCCACAGTGATGACTAATGAATTCTGACCTAAGTCACTTAGGGTGTAGGATTCTCTCGGCTTCAGGAGTGGTCGTTCCCAGCATCGTGGAGAACTTGAGGGAAGGGGTGCTTCCTCTGCTCTCTGCTACTGCTTCTAAGTAAGAAAGTGGTAACCCTGCCTGCTGACAGCCGTTTTGGGATTCCTAGGGCAACCTGCTTTAGAATGAACCAGATGCCATGGCCGGAATGGCTGAGATTGAAAGAAGTTGGATCCTTGGTGACATTGTTGGGTTGCTGAATTAATCAGCCCTGAAGTCTGCACTACATCTAGACTTTTTGGTTAGGTGATTTATTAAAGTCTGCTATTGTTTCATCCAGGAAGAGTTGAACTTTCTGCAGCTTCCAACAGAAAGGCATCCTCAATTCGATCATCTACTCTGAAATATTCAGTTATTGTTACTTTTTAATATGCTTAACTGGCAGTTTGAGTAAACAATTTCTAAAGTGCTTCTGCACATCTGCAATACTCATCACATGCCAATGGGAATCTTTGATTGAAATTCTGCAGATCAGTGGCCCTAGAAGAGCTTAACTTCCAAAAGGCTCCCTTTGGTGCATGACCGCAGGGTAATTCCATTAACTTTAATGATAGTGGTGCTGTACAAAATGGGCCCCGTTAGTCTATTCTTCCCCTTCTATTTTGTGTTAAATCTTATCCTGCAGCTAATTCTTCAGGGTAAGGTATGTACACCAATGCCATTCATTTCTTGGCCTTTATTAATATATGCAGGACTCTCTCAGGGAGAGAGTGCGAAGTGAGTACATTAAAAATGAATCCAGTGCCCCATTTGTGGACTGTGAGAAAACCCCAGTCGGGGACATCAATGGATTATTATTGATTGCTGTAAGATCCAATAAAATCATAAATATGGCTCAGAACAATTACTGTGGCCACATGAGCAAATTATCAAATCCATAACTTGCTTTCGAGCCTGGCCTCAGAGATTTAAATAAAGCTCCGGAGGGAAGAAAGTTGTATTTTAGGAATGTCACAACCAGGGCTAGGATAGAGAAATTTATGATTTAATTTGCTGTGCGATCTAATTGAGAATAACTATTAGATTTTTTTTAAGTGAACTTTGATTAGGTTTTAGGTGTCAGAAATAAACTGGAAATATGGGTCAGTTTATACTTTTCTGAGGGTGTGTCAGGAGGGGAAAAGGAAGGGATTCATGGCAAGGAATGACTTTCCTGGATGACCTTGCACCCAGCCTTCTGTGTTCTTATTTCCTGTGTTCAAATAATTGGGTTATACCTGAGACTAGCTGGCTCTTCCCAGAGACTTGCTTTCTACTTTCTTCACCAAGTGTCAATTTTCCCCCATTTAGAAATAAATCAATTTGAAATGAAATTACCCAGAGCATTCATTTTTCACCATCTAGTAAATGAGTCTCTCAAAAGAACGCAAGGTCCTCCCTTTCCAGCTCAGCCTTAATAAAATCCTTCTCCTACACAGAAGTGGTGCAGAGCTGCTGTCTCTGCCTTCTCTAGGCTTTTCGTCTTTGGTGGACTACGTGTGAGGCAATATTTGCTCTGTAGAAGGTACTGTTGGCCTGTCCGTAGATTCCTGTGCCTATTTTCTGAAGACCTAACCTGAAGTCAGACTGCCTGGTTTGCATTTCTAACCCACAGAAGGTGGGAAAAAAGCTGCATCATCACACCCATTAGCCATTACAGTAGCTCATCTGAAGCCCTGGCTTCAGCAGCACTTGGATGATACACACACTGGAGGCTAGATTTTCAGAAATGGATTGGCTCATCTTTCAGCTCACTTCCGTTAAATAGAAAAGCAATTTGCACAAAGATGAAGGAGATTTCATAGTGATCTATATAGAACTGGCCAACAGATTTCTACAGGCCGTTAGTGGAAGCTTGAAAACCCAGCTGAGAAATGATAAATTACCGCTAACTGTCCTAATTATCCCTTGACACTCTATGTTGAAAGCTGACTACATTTTGCTGAAACTTACAAATAGGAAAGAAATTTAAAGTTTAATAAACTATCCATAATAGAAATGCTTAAAAGAGAGAGAGAAGAGAGAGAGCGTGAGCGAGTGCTCTATTGTAAGGGCTCCTATTGATCACACAACAGTTTCTCAAGCCTTAGGAAGAGACAGGAATTGGGTGGGGGAAATGTTTTAGGTAAATTATAATTTTAATTGCCAACCTAATTGATTATATTCAACATGCTTGTTAGATTAAGGAAGACTGAGTCAACTCCCAAGGTCATTACAGTAGTAGACCCGGTAAGCATGTAATTTGTGATGAGATGATTTGTGAATATCACATTCTTCTCTGTAAGCAGCATAATCAACATACGAGCTTTAAAGGGTCACGCACTGGCTACATGTGTTTGTTACTTTGTGTTTTAGTACAGTCATCTTGTACTTACCCACCTTCCGTGTTTCACAGTCTTAGGTTTAGCTCACTTATAAATCCATGTAAAATGCCTCGAGTGACGGCTGGCTTACTTTTTATCAGCTCTTATTCCACTTTGGATAACTCCAGTTAGAAAAGTTTGCTTTCTCTGCTGCAGCAGCTTCTTCTTTTCTATTTTAAACATGTTGCCTAGAATCACAGGGAATTATCCAGACGACATGGGAGCAAGGGCTTTAGTGCAGTTTTTGGAACATAGTAGGCTCTCAGTATATGTCTGTTGAGCGTGAGGGTGGTTTTCCCAAGTACAGAGCCTTAAGTCTGGATATTCTTGCTGCAGGTGAAGATCCTAGAAAATGAAATGGTTAGAAAGAAGCTGTTAACAGGCACTGCTATAAGGTGGAATTTGTTGTCACCTTTTCATATTTTGAAGACCACCAAATCTGGTCCATGATATGGGGTCGTATGGTGTCAACTGTCCTCTAGATCAGCTGGTTATTGGTAGAGCTGGTCTTTGATTTCATGGTGAACACTTGCTAACAACGGAGTGGATTCTGAATATTCCTAATTAAGTGATGATCTCTGAGGGCTCTTTCCACACCTGAGGTGTTTGCAGAGACTGACCGTTCTCCTATCTAATACCCACCAAGCTTTTGTGCTAGTCATTTCCCTTCTAACAGGCATACAAAAGGCACTTAGAGCCCTTTGGACTCTCTGGGGGTGACAATAGCAGCATCATTTAATGAAAAGCAGCGAATTCATTAAACGTTGGAGGGGTCATAGAATCTTTCAAGTTTGAAAGCTATGGGCATTTTCTGTGGAGAATTCAGGTATGCACACAATGTTGCATTTAATCTCAGGGGTCTCCCGGCCCTCTGGCACCTGTCCAAGGACTGCTCCGCTGAGTTTACCTGAATCGTCTTCCACTTCAGTATTTACGAGTAGTTAGTATTACTAACCTGAACTGATGGGACGAATCTTGAGGCAGGTCACAAAGAGCCAGGTCCTCCCCATCGGAGAGATGTGAATTTGAAAACTGTTTCTCTCAAAAGAATTGTTTGCTCTGCGGATTAAGTCTGGCTCCATTCACTCTTAGCTGTGTGACTTTAGGCAAGTGGTTAAACTCTCTCTCCCTTTGTTTTCTTGTCTGTGAAATTGAAATAAGAATATAACTCCCTCCTGCATAGGATTTTGTGAGTTTTCCAGGAGGCCACGAATGGGAAACTTGTACACAGTGCCTGGTGTACTGTATTTGTATGTACCGGTTATTTATTGAGACCCAGCTGCAGGCCAGGGTGTCTTCCAGCTTCGGTGAGGACAGCAGAGAACGTGGAGACATGGTCCCTTCACTTAAAGAGCATCTTCTCTTTTCCTTTGTTGTCATCCCCTCAATGGTTTTACCATCACCCCTGCGTGAAGGGAGGCTCATCAGAGAGTCAGAGGAAACCCTGGGAGAGGAGTTATAGTGGATTTTAGTTTATGTCCAGTCCCCTCAACGCACCCTATTCATGGGTCCCAAATTCTTATTCATTGTGAGCATATTGGTTTCCAAGCAACCTAAGCTTGACTCACTCGTCAAGTGGAATTGAGCGTGCAGACCCAGTTCTTCATGTTGCAAACAGTGACGTCTACCAGGTATCACTGGGGCAGAGCGATGGGGTGGCTATTCCCTGCAGACATACAGGTTGCCTGCAAAGCATAGCCCCTAAGATGGGCGTTTGCTCCGTTGAGGAGCTTTATGTTATATTCCTTGCATCATGGATTCTTTAAAAAAATGGACAGTTACATGATGGAGCAACTATTTCTTCCATAGCCCAGCCAAGGTAGGACGTTATTCTGATGTTAAATTTGCATAACAGAAAGTGGAGAATTTCTTAACCTCTGAAGACTAGGTGTGAAATTCAACCAGGCACTCAGGTCAGAGGAACTCATTCCAATCAGCTGTTAAATTCGACTTCCCTCTTCAAGAGACTAAGCTTGACTTGACATTGGAATGAAGAAACTTGAGAGTTAGGAATTGAGGTTTGAGAGTTACAAAGTTTAGACTTAAGAGGGTTAAACCTCAAGTTAAATTTAAGAGAGAAAAGTTGGACGTTTAGCTGGAATTGTGTTTGAAGTTTTAAATTTGATGTGATTTTGTTCTTTAAATATATATACATATATATTCTTAATGTCCCCGCTAGATTTCCTTTGTTTGATTTTTGTTATCCTGGACAGGACTGTTAGAAGGAAGAGCAAAGCTGGGAACATTCAGAGCTCAGACTTATTCAGCCCTTGCAGGGTGGGATGTTTCCCCAGCAAAGTCTGGGATTGAGGGCTGCACTGCTGTCCCAGGAGAGGGTCCCTGCTGCCTCCCCTGTCCTACCTGCAGCAATCCTTGCAGCCACTTCCATAGTCTGACCCTGGAGAACATTTGTTATGCAAACACTCCGCCATCTGCTGTGCTGTGGAGTCTTCCAGGCTGGTACAGAAACAGGTGTGATGTCAAAGTAACTTAGTGAGTAAACAAGTTGAAGGGAGGATTGGAAAACAGCCTGTTCTGTTACCAGCTCCATGGTTGACCCTTGGAGCCTGGACCAGCAGTGCCGTGCTTCATCAGTGGCCGGCGCTTTGTATCCCTTTTGGGCTCCAGGTTGGTACCACAAGGCTTTATGGAAGGATGCTTGGGAAACTGGCATTGTGGTGCGAATCCCTCTGTGGGCTTCATACTGGACTTACAGTTTGCAGTGGAAGCACCTTCCTTTACCTGTTCTTTCAGACGCTTTGCGTTGCCAGAGTCGCAAGAATTTGTTCCTCTTATCAGATGAAGCATGTTCTTGTTTTTCTTTGTTTTTTGTTTGTTTGTTTGTTTCTTTCTTTTTAAACTCCAGGGAAGAATAAATTCTTCGGTTGAAATGATGTCCGTGGAACTTCTTGTGTGATGATGCGCTAATTCAATTCTAATTGTTTCTCTTACAGTAGCTTGTCAGTATTACTGAGAGAAGTGTGTGTGCTTTCATTAAGGGAATTGTTGGCTACCTCATCTTTTAAAAACCGTAATGAGCATCTATTTGTATTAATAATAATAATACTTTTTAAAAACTAATTTACCATGTATAAAGTGCTTCATATCACATGATTTAAATTATTTGTGTGGGGCAGAATAGCACACAGGGTCATTTTTAACCAGGATGCTACGGTTCAGATCCTGGTTCTACTCCTTACTAGCTGTGCAACCTTGGGCAAGTTGTTTAACATCTCCGATCTTCAGTTACCTCATCTGTAAAAGGGAGATAACGGGATTCCTGGCTTTGTAAAGTTGTTCTGAGGATCAGAAGAGGTAAGGGTCATGTAGAACTTATATCACAGTGGCTAGCCTCTAGTACGCCTCAGGAAATGTTAGCTATTATCATTTAATTATCAACACTGTCAATGTTATCATTATGTTTGAATTCTATCTTTATTTAAAAGGTGAGGTGACTGAGGCTCAGAGGGACAAAGTGACTTGCTCAAGGACTAGAATTCAATCAGAGGCACAGCTGAACAGAAACCCAGACCCATGGTATCTCATTTCTTGAGAAAACGTTGGCAGAGTCTGACGGAATCTGCTCCCACAGCCTGGTTTCTATAAACCCAGCCTCACTGGAATGTAGCTAATAAGCTCTGCTCCTGGCAGTAGCTTTTAAACCAAAACATCTCATCGTCTGGGGCAGAAGAGAATGGAATCTGAAAGTTTTCTTTACAGAGAAGACTCTCTCAGGTAAGGTTTTCTAACCTGAGACGGTAGAGGAGCCTTTGTAAAACTGGTGTTTTAGATGTCACAGGTGCCCCCCTTCACAGGCTACTCTCATTTAAGAATAGACACCTTGGGCTTCCTAGGTGGCGCAGTGGTTAAGAATCCGCCTGCTAATGCAGAGGTCACGGGTTTGATCCCAGCTCCAGGAAGATCCCACATGCCACGGAGCAACTAAGCCCGTGGGCCAAAAGGAAAAAAAAAAAAAAAAAAAGAATAGACACCTCTCTTAAATTAAAAATGCATTCCACGCTCACCCTGATATTGTTTTAGAATATTCATACCACTTTTGAAACACAGCCCACATATAACCAGTTTTATCTTTAAAGGAAAAAAAAAAAAAAAGATCAACTACTAACCTACCTGAAAGAGTGTGTTCAGTAAAGTCCTTTGCAGAGTGTTGTTCTAAGCTTCAGATATAGGAGCTCTGTAAGACTCAATACCTCTCTTCCAGGGGGTTGCAATTCTCTAGGAAGGATAAGAAACATACATAAATAGCTGAAAACACAAGGAGGCATGTTGTAAGAACCAAGCATTAAGTTCAGGGTAAAAAGTAAAGACTGTAGATTAGATGGTTAGGGAAGCTCCCTGCATGTAAGTGAATTTTCTCTCTTAGTGAAGCTAAGAAAGAGAGAGGATGATGCATTGCCTGTGTGAAGCGTTAGAGGCAGCAGCCACCAGTAGGATTAAATATGTTTGCTTGTTTTCAGTTTTTAGCAAGTTGTCATTTCATTAATAACTTGGACTTCTTAGAAGTAGAATTATTAAATCCAGACTTTAAAGAAACATAGCACCAGCTTGAATAAAGTGAGTAATTGTGTGGTAGACGTCTTAGCATTGCATCCAGAAACTTACTCAGTCCCACTCTCATGTTTGGGGCTTGGGTCCTTATTGCTGACACAGTTGCAAAGTTGAGGTGGTGATTTTCACCTCTTCTCTCTGCTCTGTGACCTAGCTGCTATCAATGTCTGTTGCACAGATAACATCTGTTTGTGGTGCCTGTCTTCTGCTGTGCTACGCACGGAGCATTATGACACCATTTGGAAGATGAGGAATGTAACTCTAAGTGTTTAATAAAATGCAGGTGCTCTGCATTCAAGGATGAAATATTAGATTTTTACCTTGCGTTTTGATCATTGGCTATTTGATCCAATGCCTAGAAATAATGCCTTTGTAGCAACTTCCTAAAAATTCTGATTGGTCTTGGTACGTACATACAAAGAAGCATTAGTAGGGAAATAATTTGTTTTTAGTGGAGACGGCATCCATCGATCCAACTAAAATACTCTACAGATTGATTTTAGCATTAGCATTTTTCTTTTTTTTTCAGTATTTCTTTAAATTAAAACTGGCATCATATCCCCCTTGGGAAGCTTAATTATGAAAGCAATTCTTAAATGTACAACACGAGGAAAATAGAATACAAGTCATTCAAAGCTGATGTATGCCTTGTATTTGTGGGGTCTTAAGGGAGGCCAGTTCTTATTTGTTTAGCTTCAAAGTAACTATGTGTAGAAATGAATAGTAGTACTATTTTTGTAGGGGAGTAGCAGAGAAAAGAGAGTAAACTCTGGTCTTCATGCTCTGTATTTTTATCCCATACTGGCCAATCCTATGACGTTGGACAGATCTCTTATTTCTCTTCTTCTGACTCTTTCTTCTTCCATATCATTTTCTCCTTTTCCCTTATCTCCTTCTTCTTGCACGTGTTAGGAATCTTTGGAGTGCAAGTGGCAGAATACCCAAACTAGCTAAAGTAAATGGCGGATTTATTGAGCCGTAATTGAAGAGTCTAGGTAAAGTTCTGACTTCAGTTATGGCTTGATCCAGGGACACAAAATATCTATCTGCTTGAGATTATATACCAGCCAGGGTGAGGCAGGTAAATTTATAAGGAAGTAATAAATAATGAGTTAAATTCAAGATCCTGTTAGCTAAAGAATTGTGGTAGAACCCCATAGAACCTAGATTTCTATCAGGATCATTTACACTGTAGGCCAAATCAGATCAAACAGCAAATACTGGGTGATACATCTTTTTACCTGAAGAAGGTCTTAATCCTCTTTCTAAATACCAAAATACCATTAACAGTCTGTATAGTATTGGGTTTTACCCTGTACATTTAAATTCAGAAAGGCTGTGATTTTCTGTCTGCAGAATCAGGCAGTGCTAGGAAATCTCATTTATCTATTTATTGAGTGTTTACCAAGCACCTGCTGAGGAACACCAGGGTCACACACAGCCTGGCATTTTGTATACACATTTTGCTAAACAAAACAGATGTGGTCCCTAGCCTCATGGAGCTAATAGTCTGCCAAGGTCTCTCAACCCTCACGTTTACCTAAAATAGCTCATCCTGATTCTTAGAAAGATTCTTTCTAGGAAAGACATCTGGAAAATGTAATCAATAACCCTGTCCAGCTCCAAACTCCCTCTCTCAACACCACTATATATTTAAAAGGTTTTCATGAAAAATTATTTCCTGAAATCTTTTGTTCTTGATTTATGGCAAAAACTCTATAATTCCTATTTTTAAAATGACTTAGTAAGCCAGTAGTCTTGCCGCTGTTCTAATATGCCAATAGATCACTTACGTGTCATTTGTTAAACCATGTTGGTCAATAAAAACCCTTCCATTGTTTTTCCCCAAGTGGCCATTGAGCCACTTAGCACCAGCCTAGTTCTTTGCCCACGTTGCTCTATCTGCTTCAGGCTGGCATGGATTATTAGTAATGGTTTCTTCACAGAGTATTAGCCAAGAGTTATCACGATGTGGTCATGGTAAAGGTTCACAGAAATAAAATGCTCTAATTAGGGAGGAAAGTTGAGGGGTAAGCAGTTTTTAAAGTGGATCTAGATCTGATAAATGAGAGCTGATTCCCCTCATATGCTTGCAAATAATTTGAAACGCTGACTGCTTGCTTAATATGGAACAATATACTTCCTCTACATGTATTTTAAGATTTCACATTTATTCATTTAATAGCTGATTTAAACGAACTAGTAACTGATGAAAATCCACAGGAAATAGAATTAGAAATCACTTAGACCGAAGAAACTGGGCAACTTGGCGCTGCACGTATTCGTGCCTTCCCTCTCCGTTTTGTAACCAAGACAAAGAGCCAGTAGCTCCCTGAGAGCAAGCAGATGGGGATCTGATTTGGAGGATTTTTATAGTTTCTTTTCTGATTACAAAGTATCACTTGTTCATTGTAGATATTTGGGAAATTACAGGAAAACACACAGCCAGAAATTGAAATCATCCATGGTGAAATTTGTATTTTGGCTGATTTCTTTTTTTCTTTTTCTTTTTTTTTTTTTGAAACTGCCACAAAATGAAGCCTTCGTAAAACATGAGGATGTCTTATTCCCACTGCAGGTTAAAAACAAGAGCATGGGAACAAAGCTTTGCTAAGGTTGTCTGACCCATTCGTTTTCTGACCCGTCCTTTACAGTGTCCTTGAGATAAATAAATTCTCTATCCAGGGAAGACACTGGCAGTGGAAAGAAACCCTCGGTTGTCTGTCTGTCTATCTGTCTTTCTCTCTCTCTGATGTTTATGGAGCAGAACATGTCATTTTGATAAAATGGTATCTGGAAAACTGAACACAGTTTGTGAAAAATAAAGCTGTGTGAAAATTGAGAAGGGGAGAAAGGTGAGGATGGTAGGTAGGAAGTTCCGTGTTTCCAGAGGCTGACTCCCTATGAAGACACCATACTCAGTGCAGATGTACTTCTTGTTGAATCCACACTGTGAGGTCTTCCTCTCTTCCTTTTATTTAGCTGTGGATTGTGGGATATAACTTTTTGCAAAATTGAAGCTCCTTTATACCATATTTTGTTATTTCAGGTCCAGAAAAGCCCAGCCCTCAGAGACCCAAATTCCAAGTGAAGTAGTTATTGGGAATGACGGTTGTCTCCCCATAGTCTGTGAAGCTTTTTTTGGATGAAATAAAAGTTAACCCGGATACGAAAGAGCAGTGCCTTGCTCTAAGGAGAACCTAGGAGAGGGCCTTACTTCATTTCTCAGGCACTGGTGAGGGGGCTCAGAGTCAGAGTCCTTTGTGGGAGAAGTCAGCCATTTCTTCCCTCCATAACTAACCTGTCCTGGTAAGAAGGCTGTCTCCCATATTCTTAAAGGTTTCCAAGGAATCAGAGTTGATGATGTCCTCCTGTAATAACACCATCTGCTGGGCTGAGGGCCGAGGGGAAATTACAGAAAATGAGAATGTTGGCCTTTCCTAAATGGAAGCCACTGGAAGGCAGAGAAAAATCATCATTTCTCTAACTTCTCACATTCCCAGGTACTTCGGATCCACTCACCTACGCAGAACTTCCTTAAAGCCTGTGTGAAAAGGCCTGAGGCTAGACCCTCTCCATCACCCCCACCCCAAACTGCCCCTCAGTGAAAACAATCTAGGGAATGTTTAGTGCATTCATTCATATTCCTTGCCCTGAAAGTGTGCCTGGTGCCAGGATAGGTAGAGGACTCTCTCACAAAGTACCCCCCCTACATACACACACGCCACCACCTACTCTTTTCTATTAGGACTTTGCCCCGTTCCTTCCTACTCTAGGGCCTACATGGAGTACGTGTCTAATTCCTGCTTCCTAAGCCCCTTGTTGAAGATCCTCACTTAAGTACCACCTCCTTAAGGCGTTTGCTCCTTTGTTGCATGGTCCTTCTCTCAGTTTGAAACCCTGAGACATGTGTGGGATTATTTGATTAAAACTCATCTTCTCCATCTGCCTGGAAGCTCAGGAGAACGGGGCCATGTATGTCAACTGCCTGGCACACAGAATGAGCTTAGGAAACACCCGAGTAAATGAGAGCTGTTGTGATACAATATTTTGATTAGAGTCCATTTATTTAAGAAAGAACAATTTCACATTTTTACTTGATTGGATTGTGTTATATATGAACCAGCAAGAGATTCTATCAGAGCATAGGGGATAGAAAAAAATACCAAAGAATAGGGAGATGGGAGAGAAATTCATGAAGCTTCTTAAATTTTTAATTCTACTTTTAAAGGTAAAGTCAGATATGTTCTCAAGCTGTTTCTGCATTTTTAACAAAGCTAATTTTGGAATATTCGGCACCAAAGGTGACCTGCAGGGTCTCTGGTTCAGTATTGGAGGCCAGCTGTTAATTTCATATTCTCGTTTTCTTCCAGATTTCCAGGAAGAGTCAGAGCCTTACACCTTTTTACTTGAAAAGCTCATACATGATCCCTATAAACCCTCCAAATGTATGAAATAATTATCCAGAAGACAAAAGAGCAGGGCTCCTATAGTCAGATATTTGTTCACGAATCTATGTGAGGCATTGTTCTGTCTTGGGTCAGATTACAACTTGTTCCCAGTTTCAAAATATATTTCCAGTTACATTATTAAAATGCACCGTAAGGCGTCTTTGTGTAGAAAATTGAAAAATAGGACTTTAGATGGGGCAGACTTCCCTAGTACCCCAAGTTTTTCATTTTCCTTGAAACATTCTTTCACTTTGAAAAATTTAAGTAGGCCATGGAGAGAAACGCCTGATGTGACTTTCTTCTAATAGCCCCAAACTCTTCTTTCAAATTACTACAAAAGCAATTCAGCATTTTTAGTGCCAGATTGATGGGGAGAAAAAAGTGCTTATTAAGCTTTCCTTATTAATTAAAGGCAGTGAGGAAAGAGTCATCCTAGCCCAAGTCTATGAAAACAAATAATGCTTGGAAGTGAGCTTGCGGGTTGAAACCAGGAGATGCTGTGTATAAATACAGTTTGTGTTCAGGTTGGCTATCATTGCCATTGAAGTACTAAAACAACTAATTACTGGTGGACTGCAAGAAAGAGGAAAGTCACAAGATTTTGAATGTGATTTCAAGTTAGACTTGGAGAACCATTCAAAAAAACTCTCCGGAGAAACATTTCCGCTTTTGCCCCAGGAGACAAGCAAGATGAACTAATAGATCATCCTCAGCTCTAATTCTTAACCTTGTTCACAGCCAAGCTCGTTTCTCCCAGGTGAGTGATGATCTGGGTCACCACCAGAAGTAGCTGGTGTGAGGAAAACTTTTACAGAGTTTCAAAAATACATATATTCTACAACTTTCTCCTACCCAGAGTCCCTTGGGCTCTGAGAGAGATCCAGTCACAGCCATCTGGGTGATAAGGCAGAGGGAACAATTCTTTGGAAAGTAACAACAGTAGAAGAAAAAATGAGGAGGGCTGGGGAGAAGGTGGTCTTGGGAATTTTAAACATTTTTTGTGTTTGTCTTTCTTGTCCATCCTTAACTAGACTTAAGTCTAGTCTTTCTTCCATCCTTCTAAAGGTAGAATGTCATGGAGTTTTATCTGGATAGTTTCTTCATACTGAGAACTGTTCAGTTATCTTAAGAGTGTGGGCATTTTTCATTCTTCTTTCTTCAATTCTGGAAAGAATGATTCTGAGTTTCTTCAGGAGACTTAGCTTGATACAGTTTTGTGGTGGGCAGTCATAAAAGGTGGAAGGGAGAGAAAGATTTTTCCTCTACCTTCTCAAGTTCTATGTCTGGACCTGAAAATTAAGCTGAAAAAAAGACAGATAAACAGGGGGAAAAACATTCAAATTTTATTTGGTGGTAATATTTTTATACGTACAGAGGCTTTTATATGTATATAAAATGAAAACCCAAAGAAGCAGATAGGCTTGAGAGCTTGTATACCATTTTAACAAAAACAATAAAATTGTGGAAACATGACAAAACAAAGGCAAACAGAGTTTGTACCAGGGGCAGTAAATTGTGGGAAGGTGACCAGGAAATATATGGGGGAAACCAGTGGAAGGTTAGCATGATTTTAGTGGGTTTATTTGAATAGATTCAGTTCAGCATCAACTCCTGGTGATAAGAATGTTTTCTCCTTGGGACTTCCCTGGCGGTCCAGGGGTTAAGACTTTACCTTCCAATGCAGGGGGAGGGCAGGTTCAATCCCCAGTTGGGGAGCTAAGATCCCACATGTCTTGAGGCCAAAAAACTAAAATGGAAGCAATATTGTAACAAACTCAGTAAAGACTTTAAAAATGGGCCACATCAAAAAAAATTTTTAAAAAGAAAAAAAATCTTTTCTCCTTCCTGGTATAGGGAGGGCAACTTTCTCACAGGAAATTTATGCTCTGTAAAAGGAGGCAATCAGAGAGACCTTCCTGCATGCGCTATTTTTCAGTTGCTTTCAGTCAAAATAATTAATATGCTAAAACGGCGTGTTATGGTGTAGCATGTTCTCATCCTCTTCACTCTGAACCCCTAATGGGCAGTGTTTGCAGAGAACAAAGGAAGAGGTATTTATTTTCAAGGTTTTTTTTTCTTTTCCTCCCTCCCCGCCCCCGCTTCTCCCTTCCCACCTCATCCCCACCCCCCTCCCCTGCCTCCTTCTCTCTCTCCTTCTCCCTCTCCCTTTCCCTCTCCCTCAGTGATGTGATGTCAAGGCAACCAGGCTTTACAAGTATCTCATGGATGTCACAGCTTTCACCTTGAGGTCCACCTCTGCAAGATCAATCAGGACTGTCTGGAGGACTGTGTTGTGAGGAATTCTGAGGCTCAGTCTAGGCTCCTTGGGAGAATGAGCTGTAATCAATGAAGGATGTCTGTCAGAGGCATGTGCCACACATGTAATCTGTTCATCCTGCTGTTGGGCACACTAGAGTCATACCAGATCCCACTGATACTTCATTTTCTGACTATTTATTTTAACAGTCTTTAATCACATAGGGTCCTCAGAGCTAAGCAATACCAATAAAGTTGAACTTATTTCCATGAGATGGGAAATGCCAAATGGAAGAGCTAATCAGAATAGGTAAAGTTGCCTTTTAGCACATTCTAAAATATGTACGTAGCTGTTTATTTGCTTATACTTTTTTTTTCAGGATAGGTATAACATGTCTTTTACTGAAACCACATGGCTTGTTGCTTTCTATTAAGTGTAATTGTTTATTTAAACCCACACTTGATGATATTCTAAGGTTTTATAAACAACTACCCATATCTAGAGTTTTGTCAAATACTCTGCTTTGCCTGGCCGATGGAGATAAAATAGAATTCTATACCATTTGGAAGGCAGAGTATTGTGTGTTTGAAATGGATATCACCTAGTTTCTGGAGGGCACATTTGAAGTTGCCAATGCCAGTTTAATCCCCAGGTGGTCAAAACTATCATTACTCCTTTCCGTGTCCAGAAGCTGCACACCCTGCTCAGCTGTCAGAGTTAGAGCAGGCACCTCTGCAGTGCTTCTGGGCATAAGCCACTGCAAGAAAGGTGTCCCAAGAGAATCTGAAAGCAAAACATCTCACTGTCCTTTAATGGAAAACTCTACTCCCTTCCAGTACCTATCTGCTTTCTGCAGTTCTTGATTCAAGGTCACAACTAGATCACAGACCCCAGCATACCTGGATTGGTGATGGGGAGGTCCAATAATGAGGACCCTGCTACTAAAGCCCACATTATAAACAAGATCATGATATGTAGCGCATAGCATCTGCCCCTGCCCAGCCCAGTTGTGCTGGGTATTAAATGAGACCATGATCTTTGTTTTGCCCCTCAACGTATTCCCAGCACCTGGAAGACAACCCACACATAACAGGAGCTTGGTAAATATTGATAACTTGATAAGTGGTTGAATCAGTGAATGCATATTTTCATACATGTGAGTTACTGGTGGTAGCCAAAGCTGTGTGGCTTGGCCATGTCCCCGAAGGCTCACCCTTCCTGTACATGCTGAGGCTGTCCTATGACAAGTGCCTTGTCCTTCCCACTTCAGGGCTTTCTCTCACCAGTGTAGGGAGCAGGCTTAAAGTGCTAGGGCGCTGATGCCCCCTCAAGAGTGGCCCTCAGCCAATGACAAGTGAGAGTTGAAGGTTATTTCTTCCAGCCTCCTTCCCCTCTGATGGGAAACTCTGAGGCATGTTCCGTGCTATGTCCTGGAGATGCCCAGCAGATTGAGCCCCAATTGCTTGAAGCAGTAAACTGCTTATGAATATACCTTGTAGTAGCTTTCTTCTCTTCTCTTTCTCGTTTCCTCTACTCTCATAATGGTGCTTCCTAAGAGCATCTCTTAAATAATCCATTCGCACTCAAGTTCTTGGGGTCTGTTCTGAGGAATGCAGTCTAAGGCATTAATAAGAGAGAAGTAAGGAACAGGATGAGAAGTTCAGCACATCTGCTACTACAACTGGGGAAACAATTTAGTACAGACTGCTCAGCTGTCAGTGACTCGGGATTTCATCTTGGTATGCTAAGAACAGCATGCTACTGAATAAGAGGCAAAAAAAAATGATTCACCCAGAAGTCATATGTATTGATCCTGTGAACATCCTCATATGTTGTGTACTTTGTTAATCAGAATTCACAGACGTGTGTTCTGTGTCCTGTTCTTCCAGTCTATGGAGGCTATTGTTTTTGGCCTGTCCAGCAACCCTTCCTCTCTCATCACCAGATTATGGTAGTTCAACCCCTTTTGCCCAGATGGTGATAAAGGAATGGACACTTGACCCAAGCCAGGACCCACTTTTCCTTATTTAGGGCTTTTCTGGTTCTGATGGGGACATTCTCTCATTCCTCTCTGATTATGAGATTGGGAGATTCCTGAAGCCACATTCCCCAATTAGGCTATTATCTTCATTTTGAGACAATGAAGCCAAAACCCAGAGAGGCAAAGGCCTCTGTCAGCTCTGCCTGGCCCTTTCTGGGGGTGTTCATGTGAGTCAATTAAAACACTCCCTGCTTTGGGTCAAAAAGAATCCTGACTGATACTTGATGCATAGGACTTCATCGGCTCTCTTTTCCTTGTGACAATCTCTCATTTACTAACAGAAAACTCAGGATTTGGTGGTTATGCCAGTTATACGTAGAAGCCACTGGAATGTTCTAGACTCACAGTTCTGAGAGCAGAGGGACTGTGGCTGATGTCCTTGTTGAGAACCTGCTTCCCTTTCTGTGTGTGTGGTAGCTTCTAAGGGACATGATGCTGCTCAAAGCACTGATTACGTTGCTTTCATATGTTGATGCTCAGCCAGTCACTCATAGGTGCCTCCCGTTCTGTAACAACCGGTCTTTCCTGGATGTTGAGCACAGAAGCCTTAAGAACAGATTCTGGAGGGTAAAATCTCATTCTGAAATATTCTCAGAGCAGAACTGTTATTGATAATACACATGACTTTAGCTGAATTGGTTTGTGCTAATTCTGTCGCCTGCCGAAGGGCTACAGGGCCTTCCTCCGGTTCCCTGTGGATACTGCTCATAAAACAGTAAATTGCTTTTTTCTCCTGTGATTTCATGTAACTTCTGAACCTCAGAGGTGTATTGTGGGCCTTTTGGTTGCCCCCAGAGCTACAATTAAAAGACAAAATGTTCTCTTTTTTCCTTTAAACCATGATCTCCAGGGATGTTATTTTATGTTTGTTTAAATATTCTAATAGGATTTATAAGCCCCACCTTCCTGGCTCTCTTCTCTGCAAGCTAAGGTCGCGCTAGAGAGAGGAGACCCATACATCACTATTTATTCAGCTAATGTGATGTGAAGAGCTCTCTTTGAATAGTCTATTTATCTCTTCATGTTGTCACTAGGCAGAGGTAAGATGAGCCCGTGCTCAGCACTTGGATAGGACCTGCTCAGAGAGAAGTGATGTCAACTGATTTTTAATAGCTGATCAATAATAGGCTTTTTTTGCTGACCCTGGCAAGAATGTAAACGAATAGATACCTTGAATCCCTCGGGATTGTATTGCTTTCTATCATAAAATACAATTTAAAATTAACCACATCAGGTTTTTCCTTGAGTTCCAGAAAATGATTAATGTTAATTCCAGAGCTCAAGGTCTTTCAAGTTCATTTAAGGTTAATTTGGTATATTTAGACCATCTCACATGAAATGTTTTATGTTTGTTTAGCTTCTCTATTTAACCATTTATCATTCTAGAGACTCCATAAGAACTGTGGTGATCATTTTGTAATGTATACAAATATTGAATCACTGTTGTACACCTGAAACTAATATATTATAAGTCAATTATGCTTCAATAAAATAAATAAAAGTAAAATAGGAGAAGAATTAATGCAAGAAACCCATTAATTATAGAGGGCATCACTGTGCCTTAACGTGTGGGCATTTAGATGTGTTCCCTACTATGAAACTGAGGCAATGCAGGCGGAATGGCAGGTGCTGGGGTGTTATCTATAGGTTAGATAAGGCCGGCCAGGCACTGCCACCGTGGGAATCTTTGTGTAATGAAGAGATTTTTCAGGTCCCCACTGATGGCCTACTTATTTGTAGCAGGAAATCAGACACTACAGCATACAGAATTTGGATATTGAGTTTGTTGCAGTAGCAGTGGCCCATTTTCTAGTCGCCTTCTGTTGTCCTAACCAGGTAATCAGATGGAACAATAGGAATTATCCTGAAGTTTAGAAGAAAGTTCAGAACAGGACAACATCAAGTTCTCTTTAATATAGAGATATTCCACATATAAACATTTTAATCCTTTTAGATGAAGTAAAAACATTATTTGGATTGAGGAATAGTCTAAAGCACAACGTTTTGCTAAAACCCACTTCCATGAGATGTTCTAAGAATTTTCATTTTCTCACAGTAAAGAAACCTATTTTACTTGACTAAGTGTTCCTCAAATTTATTTTACCATAGAAATGTTGGGGGTTTTTTTGGTGGCCTTTGTTTTTGTTTATACAGAATAACAAAATTCTGCAGATGCTTGGTCTACAGGTATTCTTTGGTGATATAACTGCCAAGATTTTTGGAAGACATTAGTGTTATTATTAGAAAGGGGTTGTCCATCATAATTTTAGGTTTATACTTAGGATTTTACTTAATTTTAGCATACATTGGAAATTGTGATAAATAACCACCATTATCCTTTTTGAGACAAAATCAATTCATGTCACTCCTTTTCTTAAAACCCTCTGATTGCTTCCGGTGTTTGTTAGCTTTCTGAATCATGGCCCAGCACTGCTCCTCTCTCCTCTCCGCTGGTGTCACCCTCTCCTTTTATTAGGCTGAACCCACACTGGCATTTTCTCTCTTCCTGCAGCACCCAAGTACATTCCCTTCTCCTTTGTACTTGGGGTTCCCTCTGCCTGGACTTTTCTTGCACCAGATTTCTACACAGGGCTCCCCTTTCTAATTAGCCCCTTCTCCATGCATCACTTCTCAGAGCCTTTTCTTCATCCCTGAGCTGACGTAGCCCCTCTTCCCTACCTGGGTAGCTGTCCAATTAGTTCTCCTATTTCATTATTTTCTTCTGAGCAGCTCTAGTTATCAGAACATTTGCTTTTTAAAAAAAAAAAAGTATTTCACCTATCTCTAACCGCTACTCCATACACTCACACCCCAGAATATAAGCTGTCTGAGGGCAGGGACTTTGTTTCCACCCCAGTGTAAGATCATATGGTAGGCGTAAGCATAACAAAACACCGAAGTGAGGAAGTGAAGAGAAACACCCATGATGGGGAGGATCAGGAACTGCTCTTTGAAGGAGGGATCACAATTAGACGCACCTCTATCGAGAGGAATTCCCCTGCTTCTGAAAGCCAAGATGAGGAATCTGCCAAATCTAGGCTCGTAGCCTCATCCCACAATCCATCCAAGTTGCTCCCATGCCTACTTTTTTTTTTTTTTAAGTTTTATTTATTTATTTTATTTATTGACTGTGTTGGATCTTTGTTGCTGTGCATAGGCTTTCTGTAGTTGCGGGGAGCGGGGGCTACTCTTTGTTGTGGTGCACGGGCTTCTCATTGCAGTGGCTTCTCTTGTTGCAGAGCACAGGCTCTAGGCACGCGGGCTTCAGTAGTTGTGGCGCATGGGCTTAGTTGCCCCAAGGCATGTGGGGTCTTCCTGGGCCAGGGATTGAACCCTTGTCCCCTGCATTGGCAAGCGGATTCTTAACCACTGTGCTACCAGGAAAGCCCCCCTCCCATGCCTACTTGAAGCTCTTCTCCAACACCCTTGCATTGGCCCTGGGCTGTGATTTGAATACCTCCTGTAGTGGTAGAAAGGACCCCTCACCTCCTGGTAGCAGCAGGCTACGCTTGACTCTGTCTCCTCCATACTGAACTTGAGTGTCACTCAGGCAGTTTGACATTCCAGAGAATTTCACCACATCCTGAAGCTCTTCTCTGCCCTCACCCCACCCACCGGACATATGTGAACTCTCTGAAACCCCAAAACCCAGTGGAGATTGCAGCATTATGGATATATATAATAACCTCCAGCCAAAGCAGAAGCATCACACCTTCAGGTATTTGATAAAGCTAGGGCCCCTTCCTTTCCTTCAAGAGAAGAACACAAATGCGTACTTTTGTATGTTATTTCTAGGAATTCAGGAATCCCATCGTCCATGAGTTAACCACCCCTGGCCTGAAATGAAGCTTCGTAATAGTTCACAAAAATGAGGAATGCAGGCTCAGGCCAATGTGAGATTTTGTTGACGATCATCGATAGCTGGGAAGATGAGTTAATTTAGCAAGTTGGTTTCAGTTTCTTGAGAGAGTGTCAAAGATAATGTGTAAGAGGGAGACTGGGGGAAAAGAGCAATGTAAGCTTAAGTGGTGCTTTAGAATATCTTTTCGCTGGGGAAAGAAAATTGACAAATGATTCAACTTTGTTAAATTAGGAAGAAGAGTCAATATGGTGTATTTGCCATCTGTCAGACACATTGTCTTCTTTGTCGAGCAGTGCTGTCAGCCAACCTTAATATGTTGGGAAGGACTGGCGAAGAGCTGCTGCTCACCCCCCTGAGTTACTAGAATCCTCCATTAAGAAGGCACTGCATTCACTGTTTCTTAAAATAATACATAGAAGTTTTATCTTAAAATTTTTATTGGAGTATAGTTCATTTACAATATTGTTATTTTGAGGTGTACAGCAAAGTGAATCAGTTATACATATACATATACCAACTCTTTTTTTTTTTTTTTTTTTAAGATTCTTTTCCCATATAGGACATTATGGAGTATTGAGTAGAATTCCCTGTGCTATACAGTAGGTTCTTATTAGTTACTTATTTTATATACAGTGGTATGTATATGTCAATCCCAATCTCCCAGTTTTTCCCTCCTTCCCCCACCCCTGCTTTCCCCTCCTGGTAACCATAAGTTTGTTTTCTACATCTGTGACTCTATTTCTGTTTTGTAAATAAGTTCTTTTGTACCAACTTTTTAGATTCCACATATAAGAGTTATCTTATGATATTTTTCTTTCTCTGTCTGGCTTATTTCACTTAGTATGATCATCTCTAGGTCCATCTATGTTGCTGCAAATGGCATTATTTCATTCTTCTGAATGGCTGAGTAATATTCCATTGTATGTGTGTACCGCATGTATTCATTTTGCTTTTGCCAATGTTTTTTAGGTGAGAGAACAGTGACACTCATTTTCACAGTTGCTGTCTAGTTGAAAATAGGTACTCCTGTCATATGGGCTCACTTACCTACGGGAGGCTTGGGATTCTAAGTGACCTACCTATTCCTCAGCCATGCGGTAAACCACCACAGAGCCCCATCACATCTTGGTCTGGAGTTTCAGTGTGTCCTAGTGACACACTGAATGTTCTTCAGTGTTCTATGAAGGCATGCAAATCCTAAGTGGGCTTTATTAACACTTTCTTACCCCCACTTGAGATATTTCTGTTTGGGAAGGATTTTATTACATCCATAGAAAAAAATGATCACAAGGGATTCTCTAAAATATTTGATTCCCGTAGCTGGTATTTTGCAAATTATGTTTGTCGCCCAAGACTATCAAGTAATTTATAAGGTCCCCACTGTAAACATTTTCAGCTTAACATCTTGTTTTCCATGAATCTTGGAAATAGAAATGTGCAAAATACTTGATAAAAATGCATTGAGGGAAAGAGTAACTTATAAAATGTGTTCCTGGCTCTGATGAGTTAGGTGTTAATGCATTAACTGTTCAAGCAATTTGTGAGTCTGCAACGCTGCCTCATTTCCATAGTTCTGCAGATCCACAAGACCAGTGTCAGGATCTTCCTTGGTGCTTGGGCCAGGTGATTTGGAAAAGTCTGGGTGGGTCCTGGCTCTGGGGTATCTCAGTGTTGGTGTGACATTTTTAGCTACGTATATCAAAGCAATCTTCAGATGTTTAATGGGAAACCAAAACAATGTCAACAGCAGTCCTCCAACAGCTCCACAGAATAGTTTGAATGCATCTGTCTGCTGAATTCCTAAGTTTCCAAGGGCAGAGGGAACTATTCAGGAAGTTGTCCTAGTGTTAGCTTTATTCTCGCTTCTCACTACCTTCACCTCTCCCATAAAGTTTTAGTTAATTTTTATTGGAGTGTAGTTATTTACAATGTTGTGTTAGTTTCAGGTGTATAGCAGAGTGAATCAGTTATACATATACATATATCCACTCTTTTTTAGATTCTTTCCCCATATAGGCCATTACAGAGTATTGAGTAGAGTTCCCTGGGCTGTACAGTAGGTCCTTATTAGTTAACCGTTTCATATCATATAGTAGTGTGTATATGTCAATCCCACTCTCCCAATTTATCCCCCCCCCTTTCCCCCTGGTAAACATAAGTTTGTTTTTTACATGTGTGACTCTATTTCTGTTTTGTAAGTAAGTCCATTGGTACTTTTTTGTATATATACAGTATTTGTATATTGATATCATTTGATAGTCTTTCTCTGACTTATTTCACTCAGTATGACAATCTCTAGCTCTATCCATGTTGCTGCAAATGGTATTACTTTTTTTCTTTATTATGGCTGAGTAATACTCCATTGCATATATGTACCACATCTGCTTTACACACAATTTTGAACCAAAGCATTTATTTTGGGAGGATAGAACCTGGGAAGCATTAATCTGGTACGCTGGGGGAAATTCAATTTTACAAATATCCAGGTCTTTGAGTTGAGTTTTTAGCTTTTTTTTTTTTTCCCCCTAAGGTCCTGGCACTTTTGAGAGTAGTTTTGGACCTTGTCCTCAGAAAAATTTACATATGTCCCTGTAATTGTTTTTTTTTTTTTTTTAACTCTTTATTGGAATATAATTGCTTTACATTCTTGTACCAGCTTATGAGGTACACCAAAGTAAATCAGCTGTATTTATACACATATCCCCATATCCCCTCCCTCCCATGACTCCCTCCCGCTCTCCCTGTCCTGGCCCTCTAAGGCATCACCCATCATCAAGTTAATCTCCTTTTGTTATACAGCAACTTCCCACTAGCTATCTATTTCACAGTTGGTAGTGTATGTATGTCTATGCTACTCTCTAACTTCATCCCAGATTCCCCTTCGCACTCTGCCTCTCCCAACCCTGTGTCCTCCAGTCCATTCTCTGCATTTGCATCCTTATTCTTGTCCTGTTCCTGTCACTGGGTTTATCAGTACCATTTTTTTTTTTTTTTTAGGTTCCATATATATGAATTAGCATACAATATTTGTCTTTCTCTTTCTGGCTTACTTCACTCTGTATGACAGACTGTAGGTCTATCCACCTCATTACATGTAGCTCCATTTCATTCCTTTTTATGGCTGAGTAATATTCCATTGTATGTATGTGCCACAACATCTTTATCCATTCATCTGTTGATGGGCATTTAGGTTGCTTCCACGTCCTGACTATTGTAAATATGCTGCAATAAACATTATGATACATGATTCTTTTGGGATTATGGTTTTCTCTGGGTATATGCCCAGTAGTGGGATTACTGGATCATATGATAGTTCTATTTGTAGTTTTTTTAAGGAACCTCCGAACTGTTTTCCATAGTGGCTGTACCAACTTACATTCCCACCAACAGTGCAGGAGAGTTCCCTTTTCTCCACACCCTCTCCAACATTTATTGTTTCTAGATGTTTTAACGATGACCATTCTGACCAGTGTGAAGTGATACCTCATTGTGGCTTTGACTTGCATTTCTCTGATGATTAGTGATGTTGAGCATCTTTTCATGTGTTTGTTGGCCATCTGTATGTCTTCTTTGGAGAAATGTCTATTGAGGTCTTCTGCCCATTTGTGGATTGGGTTATTTGCTTTTTTGGTATTAAGCTGCATGAGCTGCTTGTATATTTTGGAGATTAATCCTTTGTCCATTGCTTTGTTGGCAAGCCTAAGGAGGCAATAGACCTGTATGCAGAAAACTGTAAGACACTGATGAAAGAAATCAAAGACAATACAAGCAGATGGAGAGACATACCGTGTTCTTGGATTGGAAGACTCAACATTGTGAAAATGACTATCCTACCCAAAGCAACTTACAGATTCAATGCAATCCCTATCAAATTACCAATGGCATTTTTCACAGAACTAGAACAAGAAATCTTATGATTTGTATGGAAACGCAAAAGACCCCGAATAGCCAAAGCAATCTTGAGAAGGAAAAATGGAGTTGGTGGAATTAGACTTCCTGACTTCAAACTATACTACAAGGCTATAGTGATCAAGACAGTATGGTACTGGCACAAAAATAGAAAGGAAGATCAATGGAAAAGAATAGAGAACTCAGAGGTAAACCTAAGGACATGTGGGCACCTTATCTTTGACGAAGGAGGCAAGAATATACAATGGAAAAAAGACAGCCTCTTCAATAAGTGGTGCTGGAAAAATTGGACAGCAACACATAAAAGAATGAAATTAGAACACTTCCTAACACCATACACAAAAATAAACTCCAAATGGATTAAAGACCTACATGTAAGGCCAGACAGTATAAAACTCCTCGAGGAAAACATAGGCAGAACACTCTATGACATCCATCAAAGCAAGATCCTTTTTGACCCACCTCCTAGAATCATGGAAATAAAATCAAGAATAAGAAAATGGGACCTAATGAAACTTAAAAGCTTTTGCAGAGTGAAAGAAACCATAAACAAGACAAGAAGGCAAGCCTCAGAATGGGAGAAAATACTTGCCAAGGAAGCAAGAGACAGAAGATTAATCTCTGTAATTGTTTTCCAGTAATTTCCGAGTGTAGAGTCCCCTCCTGCCCCACCCTCCAGAGTGCATACAAGGACTTCTTGGTTCTAAGCTTCTACTTAGACAGTGGTTTGGGTTATTTCAGAGAATTAAGTACGAATGATAAGAGGTGAACAGAAGTGCACAGCTGGTTAATTAGCTCTTTATTCTAGTCTCTAATATTTATAGTAGGGCTTTTAATGATATTTTAAATATTCAGATCATGGGTATAGCTAATTATACATGAGTGATTTTAAGGCTCTGACTTTAGCATAGTTATGTTGTAGGTGTCTCATGTTCTATTTCCCTTTCTGGGAAGAAATGAAGTACTTTAAATTTTAAGTAAAGTCCTAGTTGGCACACAAGGTGGCCCTGTAAGCACAGCTTTAGGATGGGGCTTCCCCAAACTTGTTGGCCAAGATCAGAGAACGCAGTAAGGGAAAACACACAGGCTTTGAAGTTTGAGTCCAGATTTCTATTTATTAGCCATTTGAGTGGAACAAGTTGCTTAACCTGTTTTGGGGGTCTCAGTTTCCTCATCTGTAAATTGGAATTAACAGTGGTACAAGGGTTATTGTGAGGATTAAATGAGATGGTACATGAAAAATCCATACATATCATAGCATCTGGCACATAGTTAATGCTCACTAGAGGTATTTAATAACACTGTATACTTACCTGATAATCTTCTTAACTTGTAATTTCATGGCTGTCCTTCTGAAAGAGTGATACTGAAAAACAGAGGATGGCCAATTGACCATCCACTTCTGAATATTCCAGTTACCTCTTTCTCTCTCTTTGGCCATTGTGTCTCAATCAATTAATAAGTAGAATAACTACAGCTCTTGGAAATTTGGCCAAAAGCTATCAATAACCTTGCTTTAAGTGGCTTAATTTGTGTGTGTATGCATAAGCCTTTTCTTCTGGGGCTATAGGTAAATATTTATAAATACATTCTTATCTGGCATGAGAAATTCTCTTTGCTTTCTAGTTGTTCACGTATCATATTCCCATTTCTAAATGTTAGGTAACACAGTGAGGCTACCTCGGCTGCTGTTATCAAAATGTAAAGTTAAATCCAGTTTGTTTATTCAACTTGACACAAAGAGAGGACCCTGCCATCATATGTAATAACCTCTCTGAGGCTTGGAAACGTAAATGTGCTTCTTCTTTGTATGACCCTTTTGGTTGGCTATAGTTGTGGCTGATGGTGGATTCTTCTTCTAGGGTTACAAGTCACTGATGGTTTGGCAGGCTGGCTTTATTTTAAATAAGTACTTCAGAGGTGCCTACTTTTTCAATAAAAATAAATCAAAATGTTGGAAAGGGAGCATAAATTGTAGTTATCTTATCAAGGAAAGCCCTCCAAGTAGCTTGCAAAGAGGCCTTGCCAGATGGAAGAAACAGCAGGCTGGAGTCTGGGGGGTACTTGTCCAGTGGCAAAGTCAGGACCATTGACAGATGAATGATCTTGAGAGAAGCATTCGTGTCTTATCTGGGACTCAGTTGTACTATCTACAAAATGAGAGCTGAAATGCATTCTGAGTTCTCAACCTCTTTCGATTCTTGGAACCCCTCTGATCAGCTGATCAAAACTATGCCCTGGCTTTAGCAAACAAAAACAAAAACAAAACAAATAAACAAACAAAAACCATATTCCCAGACAAGTTCACCAGGATCTTACCTGCCCCTCTCCACCCCACTCAGAGACCCCCTGGTCCTGGTGGTATGCAGAGCCTTAATTAAGAGCTCCCTGTAAGTGGTACCTTTCAGCCATATTTGGCTCCAAAGTATTTCCTCCAGTGGTGGGGGGAGTATCTTGCATACACGTTCTCCTGCTTTAATGGTTGACCTCTGTGGTCAGGATTTGTTTGTTGTGTCTAAGTTTATCAACACACCAGAGGACTCGGGGATGCTCTTTCACTTGACATTTTGAAATGACTGGCCTTTGAATCTAAGCTGAAATTTCTCCTGTCCGTATTTTTAGGACCAACCCAGAAATGAAGATATTTGGAAAGTGGCGAGGCACATCTAGATTTAGTTCAGGCAGATTTCAAGCATCGGATTTGTTGGTTGATCATGGTAGTGCTGGTTTGGGGGAGGGAACAGGTGTGTGGGGATATTGACTACTAGGATTTGAACCCCTCTTCCTTTCTGCTTTCCCAGTTCTCTTTCCTTCTGACCACCTGCATGGCACAGCAGTGTCTTTGCCTTTGTCTGGTTCTTAAGACAAGGTTCCTAAAAAGCTTTCCAACTTATATTTGTAGAGTACCTAATTCTTTGAGAGTATTTTGTATTTGGAAACTGTACTAATTTGCCCAAGACGTTCAGAATGATACTTACTGATTGTTAACGTGCTTTTGAGGGTGGTTTTGGATTTGCATATACCATATATTATTCTATTTGGAGGAGTCAGGACAAGGAAGAGAAAACATGTTGACTTTATGAAAAGCATTTGCTCTACAAAATGAAATGCTGCCTCTGCTTGTGTGAAAGTTTTCTTTGCCTATACACTGCACAGAATACTTTTTGGGAACCGTCTCTTTTCGTTTTTGTGCCAACCCTGCAGAGTAGATACAGTTAATATTCCCTTTTTTGCAAATGAAAGAACCTTGAGGCTCAGAGGGATTAAGTAACTTGTCCAAGGTCTCTCAGCTTCCAAGTGACTAAGTTGTGTTTGAACCCAAGTCCATCTGAATACAGAGCATACACACTCTCCCTAATATCCTGGGTTATCTTGAAACATTTTAGTGCCAAAATGTTCCAAGGCATGGGAAGGAGCTGGAGCTATTATTCTCGTTGATCGTAAAGGAAATGGAGCCAGGGGATCAGAGTTGCAGGTCTCTAAGCCTGGGTTCCTAGCCCAGCCCGCGAGTTCCCGCCTTGCCCTTTGGCCTTCTTCAGTGCGTCCCCAGTTCCAGACCTGCTGAGGTGCGTGTCATCTCTGGCCTAACCCGGCTCTCATGTGCTCCCGGGACCAGACGTCACCACATTTTCCACAATGAATCCTCTTCTTTCTCGGCTAATGGCTCTCTTTACAATGCTGCTTCTTCTTCTTCTTCTTCTTCTTCTTCTTCTTTTTTTTTTTACTTTTTATTTTATATTGGAGTATTGTCGATTAACAATGTTGTGTTAATTTCAGGTGTACAGCACAGTGACTCAGTTATACATATACATTCTTTTCCAAATTCTTTTCCCATTTAGGTTATTATATAATATTGAGCAGAGTTCCCTGGTCTATACAGTAGGTCCTTGTTGGTTATCTTTTTTAAATATAGCGGTGTGTACATGTCAATCCCAAACTCCCGATCTCTCCCCACTCCCTTCCGCTTGGTAACCATTGTTCTCTTAGCCTGTGAGTCTGTTTCTGTTTTTTACGATGCTTCTATCTGTTCTTCTTACTCCTGCTCACTCCCTCCCACCCTCTTTTTCTAATAGGTCCCCTATTTTTCACCATTTTACCACTTTATGCAAGATCATTCTCTTCTTTAAAGTGTCAACTGAAATAAGAATAATAGTATCACCTACCCTTTAGGTGTTTTGAGAATTATAAAAGTTACTAATAAGTATAAAAACAGTGACAGTAAGAATAGAAGAATAATTGACAGTATTTACTGTGTAATTACTGTGTGCCCAGGAGCTGTGAAAAGTACCTTATACTTAGTATCTCATTACATCTGATACCAGCCCTTTGAGATAGTACCCTCATCATCGTCTCCATTTAAGGGGTAACCACTTAGGGCACAGAGAGGTAAGTGAGTTGCCCTTGATCAGAATTTAAATTTTGGAACCCACGTTATATGACTCTGGAACCCAAGTTCTCGGCTCTTTGTTGTTACTGCCTGGTCCTAATTCCTGAAAAGCAATAGGCACAGTGCATAGCAAACGGTGAGAACTCATTCATCCTTTCAACAAATAATCATACATATAGAGTCTCCTGTGTCCCAACTGCTGGGAATACAGCAGTGATAAAACTGATAAAAAAAAAAATCCCTTCCATGGTGGAGTTTACATTCCAGGTGTGGGGGTAGGGACATGCACACAAAATATAAATAAGTACATAAAATAAGATAAAATAAGACCTAGAGTCTGTCATACAGAGTGAAGTAAGTCAGAAAGAGAAAGACAAATATTGTATGCTAACTCATATATACAGAATCTAAAAATGGTACTGATGAACTCAGTGACAAGACAAGAACAAGGACACAGATGCAGAGAATGGACTGGAGAACTCGAGGTTGGGGGGGCGAGTGGTGAAGGGGAAGCTGAGACGAAGTGAGAGAGTAGCACAGACATATATATACTACCAACTGTAAAATAGATAGCCAGTGGGAAGTTGCTGTATAACACAGGGAGTTCAGTTCGACAATGGATGATGCCTTGGAGGACTGGGACAGGGAGGGTGGGGGGGAGTCGAGGGAGGGAGGGAATACGGGGATATGTGTATAAATACAGATGATTGAACTTGGGTGTACCTCAAAAGAAAATTAAATTAAATTAAAAAAACTGTTAAAAAAAAGATAAAATAAGTACAGTTGTTTGTGTTAGATGGTGATAAATGCAGTGGAGAAAAATAAAGTCAGAACAGAGACTAGCACATGCTGAGGGTTTTAGAATATTAGGTGTAATGAGAATCCTTACTTATGAGTAGTCATGGTAGAGGTAGAAACTGCTCTTGTTAGACCAGTCTACCAACTGCTGGTCAGATCAGGAGTTGGTGTAGTACTTTTCTCTCTACTTTGGACTCTGTTTTTACACAGCGCCACCCCCCCCCCCCAACCTTTGGATATTAGACAGCTTTGGAACATGACATTGGAATTCACCCACCTAAAGTCACGTTCAGCTTTTAGTGGGAGTTTTGTGCTGTAACATTCATTGGGCTTGGCGGCTGTGCATAGTGCGGCCGTTTAGATGTGTGTAAAGTCAATACTCTCTGCCTGCAAGCACAGTTGCCTTTCACAAAATCATCCTTCACTACGTTTGCGGATTGTGTTAATGCCACTGAATATATGGCAGTATCAAGCATGAGGAAATGCAAGGTAGATGAGGTAGGAAATAGTCAGTATTTATTTCTCCTGCTCAGTAAAGATGTTTTATATGCACTGGAACCGTCAGTAGAACTAGGCCAGAATGGCCTAAATACCTGAAGTCATTTGGCAGGTATTTAATTGCAGAAGTGAAGCCTCTATCCATCACATTGAGGAGCAAGGTTTAAAAGGCCAAGTTCACTGTTTTTCCTTTTGGAGAACTTCTAACACAAAGAGTTTCTACACTTATTACACAAATGGTGGTTAAACCATGCACAACTTTTCTTTTATTCTTCTTTTGTTACTTGGACAGTTTGTAGAAAACCACCTCTCATTTTGGGGTTGAGGTACAACTTGGCAAAACAGGCAAAGGTAACACTCAGGGGTCATAACAGTTTGCTTTGGCCTGCCTATATGGCCAGAATAGACTGCTGTGGCTGTAGCAATTATGAGGCAATCCGTATCAGGTGTTGAGAAATGCCATTGTGGCCCCAGAGGACCATATTCTTCCTTTTATATGGCATTGACCAGTTTTTTTTTATTTTCCCCAGATTTTATGCTTGAAGCCTCCACAGTGCCCTGTGAAGTATTGCTGCTGTAGTCCTGTTTAATAGTAGTACTAGGAGAAACAGGAAGCTTGGAGACATTCTACCCATATTTTTATCAGTGGAAGTAAGGTATAAAGGCTCCTAGATGCCAGAAATTGGTGGAATAAGACGAAAATGAAACCCAGTCTTTGGTCCAAATAACTTCAGTCAGCCAGTATTAATTGAGCAACTATTATACATATTATACAGAACCCTATGGATGAAATATTGAATAAAGCTAACATGATCCCTACACTGAGAAGGTTTACAGTCTCATAGGGTAGCCGGAAATGTATAAAAAAACATACAAAAACATAATATTATGTCTCTGATGCATGCTTTAAAGAAGACATATCAGTGCTAGGAGATTTTAAACAAAGAGAACTTGCCTAGCTGGGAAGGCCATAAGAGCTCTTGTTTAGAAATTGATGATTGAAGTGAGATGTAAAGGATGGAAGGTGTTAACTAAGTGAGTCAGAATGAGGAAATAGATGGGGTCTGTGGAGCATATGCAAAGGCCCTGGGGCAAGGGAGAGGGGCTGATATGGTGGGAGTAAAAGACTAGAGAAGGCTAAAGATATCAGATGAGACTAAAGATAGGCAGGGCCAATTAAGGTCTTCTGGGTTGTGTTTAGGATCTTGTTCTTTATCTCAAGTACAGTGAGAAACCACTGAGAGGCCAGAGCGGAGGGAATCAGATTTGTGTTTCAGTAAGGTCACCATATCATTTCAGAGGAAAATCGATTGGAGGGGATATGAGTGGGAAGGAAAAAGGAATTTGGAAGAGAGTCAAGAGTTTAGACCACATGGTAGGACTGATCATTATTTACCATTGTGGAAAGCAATGCAAAGCATCAAAAGTCAGGAATCAAGTAGTTTTAGAGTTAGAGGAGAGAGACACATCCTGTTTGGCTGGGTTCATGGAAGAGCTGGATTCAACTGAGTGGGATTTTATTGGTAAAGTAGTTGGGGTTAGGGATGGGATTGAGAGAGACAAATCGGAAGCAGAAATATTGAAGCAAGAAAACGCAGGCGTTGACCAAAGAACAACAAACATGTAGATGAGTGTGATCAAAGCACTAGGTAGGGCCAGCAAATACTGCTTTCCTTCTCCCTGGAGAACCGTGAAGGGACAAGAACCTTAACCCCCAAAAAAAGGAGCTCTGGCCATGTCCCTGCGGCCTGGATTGAGTGAAGAGGCGGGAGCTCGGCTGCGGAAGCTGGGCTTCAGGCAACAGCCTGAGCAGGGCAGGCCGACCCCCAGGGCTGACTTACTGCCAAGACCTGGAACGTGGGCCTGGATTCCACTGGTCAGGGAGTTTGATTGTTTCAAAATCTGGGGACAAGGTGGAAACTGCAGAGAAAAGCTGACTGGCCCACCTGGGCAAGTGGTGACCCAAAAGGAACGAAGGCCAGGCGCCCGTGGGGGTGTAAGGTGGACACTTGGTGAATCTGGGCATCCTGACGCATAAAACTTACTGAGATTGATAGGTTAATGCCAAAGATACACTCCCAGCCAAGCACGCCAGGGAATGAGATGGGATGGTTGGTAAACCAAGCTTCTCGAGTCTCTTCAGTTCTTCGTGGGAGACATATTTGCATTGGTGGTGGTCCTTTTCTTATGGTCCAGGGTTAAGTGGTCCTAATCTCACAAGGCCCTGTTTGGGGTTTATCAAGCTTCTTAATATGCCACCAAGTCAGTCTGAAACTCCAGAGTATTTTCCTTACGTGCATTACAGCTGCATTTAGCAAGCCGCACACCTGGTGGTAACATCTTGGTTCTGAGTACCCATCCTTACTAGGACACTAGCGCCATGTTGCTACACTGTCCACAGGATACAGAATAATGATGGGGCCCCTCGCATGTGCGGTTCCTCATCAGTGACCAAGTGGTGCACATTACCCTCTATTCAAGGCTGCTGAGCGACAGTTGGCCATGTCTGTTCAGGGCTTGTCGAAAAGAGGTTGAATCTTTATAAAGGCTTATAGAGACACACTGAATGGGAGCTATGAAATGCAGTAAGGACATGACATTGGTGATATTTATGATTCTATTTTATTGACATTTAATGTGTCCTTATTGCATGCTAGGCCCTTTGGTAACTCATTTCATCTGCCCAGTGACCCTTGAAATGGACATAATCTTGCCTGCATAACAGACGAGGGAATTGAACCTTAAGGAGTTTACTTAGTTTGCCCACAGTCATAGAACATGTGACAGGGGAGCCTGGGCATGAAAAGTTTGCCCGAGCCCAGAGCTGACCAAGGACCCTGTGTAGATCCCAAGCTCTTTTTCTGCCATTGGTTGGTGCACATGCTACAGAAAAATGTCAGGCATTCCTTTTGCCTCTTGGAAAACTCTGTCTCAGCTTCTTTCTTGTAAGGGAACCCACTTAAAGGAGTGAATCTCCCCACATTCCTCAACTGATCATCAAAGGATGTTAGCCCCAAACAGAGTTTATAAACCCATCCAACCACAGGTTCCATTACACTGAATGTTGCACTGAAATCACCCCCTGAAATCAGGATGCTTCAGACACAGCTGTTCATGTCTTTAGTCTCCAAACACAAGATAATTCTCATTATAAGGCCTTCCCAGTAAAGATAATAATATTGGAGCCCCTCTCCCAGGTGTGTTCACATTTTTAAGAAAAATATTCTTGCATCTATCAAAGCACCTGCTATCCAAAGATTTCCTATTCGCTGTAATTTTCTTTTTAATCTTGTAAAGCTGACTGCTTTCAAATAGGCCTCAGATTGCTGAAGACTGAAATTCATTTCCTTGAACTTTATTTAACTGGGACACAGAATCATTCTGAGAGAATCATTTAAATTAATATGAAGCATTACGGTGTTAAAGGGAAAAAAATTTCGCCCTAATTCCCAATTTCAAAATTTCTCAGGACCTCTGTTCTGGGCTGTGACCCTCACCATTGTGTGCAGCTGAGGCGGCTGAGAAGCCTGCACGTATCCTGAAGTCATTTTCAGGCTCTGAGGCTTTGAGGACTAACATAGAGGGAGAATTTATTTTTCCTTCCCTGGGCATTCACTTAGAAATCACTGGTTCACTAGCAAACCCTGGTTAAATGTGGAAAATCTGGGAAGAAAAAAAAGGCTAGAGTGGGAGGCGGAGGTTTTTGCATCCCAAGCGATAATTCACCCCAAGCTGTGTTAATTTCAGATGAGACAGCTTGTATGAAAATTTAGGAGTCCCAGAGAACAACAATAACAAAAATTAACAAATGGCAGGATGAGTAGCAGAAGGGAAAATCAAGCATATGCTGCTCGTTTGAAATGGAGTTTCATTAAAAATTTTTTCCACCGCACCCTAAAACAATCTGTCTTTGCCAGATAACGCATTGGACACGGAAAGCCTGTTCCCTCCACTTGCTTTCCTAAGTTGTAAGGCAGCCTTTTAAAAATAAGAGCTCAGCTGCTTGAGACAAAAAAAAAAAAAAAAAAATTATCAGCTTGTCTTTGGAGGTAAAATAACTAGAGGGCGAAGCCGGCGCCTCTTCCCACCACTTACCGGCGATGGCAGGCAGCACTTGGCTGTTTGTGTTCAGTCAACACTAATCAATAAACATCTGTTGGAATGAGCATCATTGCCTCTTTACGATTCATTATGCTTCATTAGGAACTGGTTTTGTCTTCAAGGGGAGGAAAAAAAAAAATCTCATGTAATTAAAGAATAGTATCTTATGTTCCCATATTTTTCCCCCTAAAGACCTAAATTCTTTTAAGGCCATTATTTACAGTACATTTATCTGTATTTAAATGCAGCTACTTTTCCTTGAAAAGACCATCTGTTCATAAAGACCATCCTTTTTCATCCTCCCAGAGGTAGACATGGGAGAGCAGGGGTACTCTCTGAGGACTGTGGTAAAATGAAAATGTATGAGACATGAGTTAGAAGGAGAATGGGGACCCAGCAAAGTGATATTCAGTCACGTCCTGGGTAGGGATGAAAAGGAAGCGCAAAGTTTGCTGGACAGAGATTCGCATTCGAGATGACAATCTAGAAACGGCTTTAACCAAAGGAAGGTGTAATATCGGAAACTCTCAAGGCTGGTTAACTTCAGTGATCCTTTTCCTGGGTTTATTATAGACAATTTAAGTGGCCCCTGCAGTATGTGGTAGGCAGTACATTTTGTTATTTTCCTTTTGAGAAAATATCTTGCTTTTGAGGGGGCTGCTGGAAATATTAGTGTAAATGATGCAGCTATAGTCATGTAAGTCACCTTAAAGGCACTGAGTTTATCCCTGCTGAGGGAAATGTCCTCAGGTGAACGTAACAAAATGCATCTAATACACACAAGCATACAAATAAAACCTAAAGTCACTGGTAATGGCCCCAAATTATGCAGAATGCAGTTACTGTTCCTATTAGTTTAACACTTATTTAACCAGAGCTTTTGGTGAGCTAAAAAGCACTTGAGGGCTTCAGAAAGAGCAGAGCACAGCAGAAGTCAGGGTGAAATTAAAGGATTAATGAAACATTAGCATTTACTCTTCCACTTAACTCATATTAGTGTCCCCAGATATAGAGGTTTGGGGAGCTGCTTGCTATGGGTAAAAGCTTTCTTTGAGAAACACTCAAAGAATTTCACTTAAAGTTTGCTACCCCATATAAGTGAAGGAAATGAAACAATCAGGTGCAAGTGGTTAACTAATTTTTGAATAATGGAATGAAAATTGAAATAGAAAATCATTAGAGATTCTCGAGCAACACAACAAATATGCATAGAACAGGTCATATCCCTGTGGATTTAGATACAGAGGACTTCTTGCTGTTCACAGAAGTGAGGGATAATTACACTGAGTGTCATGCATTTGTACAGAAAGTTAAATGTGTGAGCAGCATGGGAAACATGGATTTCTCCTACTATCTAGCTGACATATTCTTTGTCTACAGATTTCCCAAAATGTGTTTGACAAAACACTTGTCTGTCAGGATGCTTAGCAAAATTAAAAGGTGATGATACCCCCGTGAAGAGTGTTTGGGAAATGTTGCATTCTTAGTCTCTTAGACAAGTCACAGTCTCCATTGGCATCTTAAAGGCACTGAGAAATCTAGCAGTAAATAAACAACTTTAGCTTTGTTAAATTCCAGCATCTCTCAAACTTGTTTGACAAGCAAGCCCTTCTGTTCACAGAGCGTCTTTTCACATCATTCAGCACAAGTGTTTGTGGACACACACTTTGGCAAATGGTGACCTACAATGGTGTCTCCTAGGCTTGTGTAGCTGATGCACTTAATGGGGAATAATGGATTAGAAGTTCTGAGATGCTGTTTCTGTGGGTCTCTAGGAGAACAGAGAGCTTTGATAGGAAAGTATAGTGCTGTAGTTGGAGGCATTGTGAGGGTGCTGGTATCTGATTTTTGGAATCAGGAGATGAAAGATTACTTCTTGATGGAATAGGCTTCCTATAAGAGGTGCCTTGATGATGCATCTCTGGTTTTTGTTTTTGTTTTCCTGCAGCCCGTTCCCCTGCGTCTAAAATAGATCTTAAATGAGTCTGGGCTTCCGAAACTGCTTGAGGTTCACATAGGTTCCTGCCCTCTTTCCGGGCAGTTCTTCACTTTATCAAAAATCCCCAGTTTATATTGTGAAATCAAATTGAAAGTGTGTGATCTCATCACCTGCAGCTGAAAATCCTGGACACCTGACCTTTGTAGGAAAGTACACAGTTGAGGTTAGCAGTGGGTACTACCTACAGCAAGTTTGCCTTCCACAGCCTTTCATTTATATTAAAAATGCCTCCTTAGAAAGAGAGGTGATATTTTTCTTTATTTCAGCGTCCCTCCAAGTTGATGGAGGAAAATTTCCTACCTATCCCTGATCCTTTAGAATAGTACTGTTGCTTATGTTCTGCTTTGTTGGATTGAAGTGACATTCTTTGCGATGCTGTTGTGAGAGACTGGGTCATCTGTCTTGTGACATCCTGATTGTTTCTTTGTACTTTATTCCTCCTTCCTTTTTTGTTTTCTAAAGTATCTCATTTTTTCTGTTCTGTTTCTTTTATTTTTCTTCCTTGTTTCCCTCCCGCCACCCCCACCCCCACCCCCACTCCTTCCTTCTCCTTTTCCCCTCTTTTCCTCATTTTTTGTTTAGTCTTTTCTCCCCTGTCCTTCCCTAATAAAGAATTATGGTAACTCTAAATACCTTGCATGATACTTTGTTGCCTTCCTCAGATCAACCAAGCTTATCCTGCAAATAGGGAACCGTGCTCATTCTTAGCGAACATCTTTGCCAGATTATCACCAACAATTTAAAAATAGTGTTTTAGAATTTCACCTAGCTTATGTCAGGTTTTAAGGCTATGCTTAGTTCTTTTAGACCAAGGTCAGCGTGTGTGGGTTGCACAGGTTATGTCTTGCCTGACAGTTCCTGGCCAAAGTGGAAGTGAGGATGAAATCTAGTTGAGGCCGCCACTGTGAGCCCTACACCTGGGGACCAAGAACGAGTGCTTTCTCCCTTGAGTACCATCTTCCTATTAACCCAGTAGAAGGTTGAGTATGACAGCCGTCCCTGTTTGGAGACCTCTGCTTATAATGGTGATTCTTCGCAGGCTCCCGAAAGCAGCTCAGCAATTTTACTTGCCAGTTGTAGGGTTGTCCTTTTTTGGACAGCTTCGCACATGGTGATATTTTCTTAGAGACCCTCGCATCAGTTCAGCAGTTTCATCTGCACATTCTTTCCATTCATCCAGTCTAGAAAGCCTTTAAAACAATGACAGGTTCCCTTGAGGTCTTGTTTCCTGGCCTGTCTTGGCCATTGGTTCTCTGGGCGGCCAGTTTGATTTGCTTTTTCTAGCTCGATCATCTGTTTTGGCAGAACAGAAAGGAGGAAATTAGAAGCTGCTTCAGCTTCTTCCCTGATGATCTAGTTATGTTTGTGGATGAAAGGATATTTACTATTTATAGATAGTTTTGAATATCAACTTTAATATAAAGTTAGTTATAGACCTGGGTATTTTATTGTGTGGGCTGGAAGTTGGATTTACTTAATCCTCTTTGAAAAGTCGCTTGAAGAATCACTTAGAGGTACAGCTTTGTCTAATAAATTTAAACCCCAGTGTTAGGTTAGACTTGGAAGGTCTACCCCCTCTCTTGTTGAGGGTGGGAGAAAGTTGGTCACTCGTGGGTGTGTTAATGCAAAATCTTAGAGTATGTTATGCTACCAAGAAATAGTATTCTCTAGCTCCAAGAGGACACAATTCTGCAAGAGACGAAGTAAATAGTAAATACTGTCATCTCTTAAATAATATTCTTTTACAGTAAATATATAAAGCAAACAGGGAGATACTTCTGTAGCTCTGTGAGATTTAGGGTATAGTTATATATATTCTCACATATATATGCATGTGCATGTGTGTGTGTATATCTCAGATATATCTCCTTAATAGAGTCTATATTTTCTACAGACACAGATACCTGCATCCACGTGTTGTATTTCATGCCGTGTTCTGCTAGACCATTTAAAGCCTTACAAATTTAGGATGTAATGTTTAATAAAAAAGCATGCTATTGATTTCTGTCATAATGTAAGCATTGTTTTGCTAACTCTATGATCTACTTGCCTTAAAACCTTCCTATAATTGGATATTTCCTAATATTTGAGGTTAATAGAGCAGAGTGTCACAAACCTTCTTCCCCCACCCCACCCAAGAACATCATTTCCCCCTGAATAAGACTTTTTGCCCTGATAGATTTTATCCTGATGTTGATTTGATTTATGGAACTGATGTTGAATTTCTTCCTTTCAAATTTATGGTCTGGTAGATTTCATGCTGAGTTTAAGATGCTGAGCCTAATGATATTCACATTGGTGGCATTATATTGATTTGTTTTGGTATGATGTATAGGGCTTTTAAAAATAATAACACTGAATAATTATACATATACAATATATTTTTTTCTGCTTATGCGCACTGGAATTAAGATTTATGTTCACCATCATGTGATTCATTTTATAAATGTCTAAATGAAGTACTCTGAATTGATGACATTTTTAATGGGGAATAGGTAGTGATGTGTGTCTTCCCTTGTTATTTCCAAAAGGTTCAGTGTTTGAATGCTGCCCTGTGTCTGTTCCAATTTATTTTATGGGATTTGTTGGGGCATTTTACAGTTTATACATAGACATGAGAGAGACTTTTTGTTTTGGTTAACCAAACCTTAAAGAAAAATTAGGTAACTAGCCTTGTGTGTGAAGTATAAACACTTTTAGTTTTATGTTACACTCTGGAAATGAGTTACACATCCATCACAGGGGGTAATGGATGCGAACATACTTTTGTATAATTCATGTCAACTGATAAAGTAATGGGTTAATGGATGATAAGCACTGGCCCACACAGCTCATTGTTCATGGAGAATAGAAGAACATGAGAACATGAATGGCATGTCACATCTGAAATACGCTCAAATCTCAAGCTAATTTCAAATGTTGCTTTTTCATACCTCTGTGCAAAGGAATTTTCCAGGGCCTGAAGTCAATTTTTGTATTGTGTTTTTGAGCTTTTACTGTGAATAATAGACAGGCTATTACTAAAGAGCTTGACCAAAAAATTAAAGTTATTAAGTACAAAAAACAAAATCCAAATTATTATGGGTCAGCTTCCTTATGGGTTGCTTTATTTAAAAAACCATTTCATACAGTTACTTGGCATTAAATGAATTGAAAAATCTTAGTTGGTTGACCAGATTTATTCCCTTTTTAACCAGCTGTGCTTTTGTTGTATAAAAACAGCTTTGCTGGGGTCTTTGCCAACAGTCAGCAAACTATTATGATGAAAAATGTGACTTTTTAGTGACACGCATCTGTTTACCAATTCACATCCAACATTTTAAATTGTGTCCTCTTAATTTGTTTGCCTATGTTCCCGTGAAAACTTCATTCATTTATTTACTCAAGATACTTTAAGCTGAGCCATTTTCCCCCATTTGTAGTGTAGCTTTATGGAAAGCTTTCCTGTGATGCTCATCCGCACGTCATGTTTGTGCTTTTGAATTAGCAAAACACATATGAGTAATTGCTTTCAGTTGGCTTTAATATTTAAATAAACATTTCAAGGAAAATGAAATTGTACTGAGAAAATAGTCACTGTTTTCTATCAGTTTCCTTGCAAGGTTAGAAAGGACATTCATGTTTAAATATCTCTTTAACGATGGAAATGAAGAAAGCTCTATAACCTTGTAGTCAATAGGCCTGGGGATTAAACTCGGTAATTTAGGAACTCATTAGCCATCCTTTCACTTAGGGCAATAAGAGTTTAACACCTTAACACCCCTTCACTCCAACCACGTGAGGATCATATTTCCTTTCTAGGACCTTCTACTTTTCAGAACTTTTGATTGACACTTACAATTAGCTGAACTATATTAAGGTGATTCTGAAGAGTATCGGTTTACTGTAAAGAGATTATGCTTTCTTTTGATTTTGACTAAACTTTGGACAAAGTAGGTCTTAAGACAAAAAACAAGAGAGAGAGAATGGGCAACACCAGGTATTTTTCAAGTGCCCCATCTCTAGTCGGTGGCATTTTTGTTCAAAAACAGAAAGCTGACTCCATTCACTATTTTCATATTTTTTATAAACAAGTTGCCATATGGGTTGGCTTTCAAGATGGAAATATGAATGATAGAGTTCCTTTTGTTTGAGATGTGGTCAAGGTTGCTGAATTAAACATTTTGGTTCAAAAAGTCTATTAATGGAACATCTCAATGGTGTCCGTTCTTTTTAAAGGAATTATTTTGTGGAATTTTTCTGCTATGTGTTGAGAAGGATTGCTCGAGTGGCTGCATTAATTCATTTGTGGTGTGCCAGCCACTCCTAGGCCTGGGAGATTAAAAAAATGAAACCATATCCTGTCTCTCAGGGAACTCATAGCCTAGCATCAGAAAAATGTGAAAAAATGAGCTTTAAATACTGTGAAAGGCATAATAGAGGAATATGAGAACAATGAAATGAGGCGATTCTCTTCTTGAGGAAACAGGTGTTGATTAAATTTGAGTGCTTAGTGTCTAATAATTAAGTAATTAAGGTGCAGGTATTGTATTTACATGTTTCTAGGAATTTTTGCCACTGGGGACTGCTTCATCTTTACATTTCCATTTCTGTAACTATCAGCTCGAGCTATAAATCAAGCAAGCAGTGAGCTTGAAGACGAGATAAATGGCTCTAATAGCTAGTGTGTCCCCAAATCGTTGAATTTCCCAATTAGTGATGGTGAATTTAACCCACCCAAAAACCAGACATTGGGGAATCCATAGGCATCAAATTCTGGGTCCAGTGCTCCACCCCCACCACCTTCAAACATTTTGGTGTCCATGATAGGAAGGCATCAATAATCATCTTGGCATCTCAGGGATAACTTCTTTGAATGCACTACCAGTGAGTGAATTTACTCTATTGCTTGCCGTGTTAGCTGTCAGGATAATCTGGCTACCTGGTGTCTCATCTGGATATTTCGATGGCTAGTGATTGATTCTCTCTCTCTCTTCACATTTCTCAAAAGCTGCAGTAGCTATATAGATCCATAGTATAATGGGGATACGCAAAACAACTTTAAAAAATAGAACCAATGGGAAATGTAAATGCAAATTAGAAGTTCTATTAACATGGGAGTAAAAGAAATATGCAAATACTCAGAACAAAAGAAAAAGTAATTAGAAGCATCTAGTTCATTGAGAAGTGTGTTTTGCACAGTTTTCCATGAACATTGTTTTCCTTAGTAGCCTTTCTCTACTTCCCAAGGCCTCAACAGCCATCTCTACATATACAGTTAACTCTTAAGTTGACATCTCCATCCCAGACTTTGTTGCTCCCTCCTAACCTTCTCACCTAGCTGCCTCTTAGGCCTCTCTACTAGGGAGCTTAAAAGGTACCTCAAAGTCAATGGGACTACATTCTGTAGTTTCTTATCAGTGAATGCCACAACCTAATGGGTCAAGTAAGAAATCTAGGGATGACCATTGATCCCTCCTGCTTCCTTATCTTCCCAAATGCAATTCATCAGAAGATTCTTTAGATTTTACCTCATTGTGTTTCTTAAATGCATCCATTTCTCATCATCACTACTGCTACCACTTAGTCGAAGCTACCAGCTTCTCTTATCTGAACCACTAAGTGACCTATTTACTGGTTGCTGTAATACGGTCCCTGCCATGCTTCCCATATTATTTAGGCCCCCTGGAGTCTGGTTGACTATGAAAAAGCACCATTGCCCCCTCCCTTCCATCTCTTCTCTCTCGCTTGCTCTCTTAAATCTTCCTATGATTTCCCACTGCAACCCATGCACTTTAATATGGTCTGACCCCTACTTACTTCACCAGGCTTTTCTCTTAACACCCTTCCCCTCACTGACTTGTTCCAGCCACACTGTCCACCAGCTCCTTGAACACTGCATGTTCCTTTCTTCCTTGGGCCTTTGCATGTGCTGTCCTCCCCTCTGTCATGCTCTACTGCATATGTGTGTGTGTGTGTGTGTGTGTGTGTGTGTGTACATCTCACCATCTCACATGCATATACCCAGACACTCACACACACATGCATCCGTGTTCAAGGATATATTTATAAAAGCAATGGAGTCTGAATATTAGAAGTACAATATTCTACTCATTATTTCTAGTTTTGCTCTCATGTCTGAGAAATATTTGCTTACTGCGTATGAAATACCTACTCTTCCTTGTTATGTATCCAACAGTCTGTCATTAAAGTGGTCGAGTTCCAACATGTGCACATTATATAGAGAGACGTCCAAAGAGTAGTATTTGGTTGGCTAGAAAGGAAAGTCTCAGATTTTCATTACTAATCACATTCTGCTTTGGTGTCACAGTTGAGAAGCACTAAGTGTCACTGAGACTTCTTTTTTTCCTCTGTCACTTGGGCAATGTGTATTGGGTGGATTTGCTACTAAGTCATGATTACATTCACTGTCCTGTTTCAAGAATGGGAGTCAACCTTTCTGGTACACTCACTACACATTTGGAGCTGGGCTGGCATGTTCCTCTTTGCACTCATCAGTTTACCCAGTGTTATTAGTTTGATAGGGCAGACAACAAAATGCCACAGACTTGGTGGCTAAAACAGTAGATATTTTCTCATAGTTCTGAGGGTAGAAATTTAAGATCAAGGTGTCAGATTGTTCCATTTCTCCTGAAGCTTCTCTTCTTGGTTTTCAGATGGCCATCTTCTTGCTGTATCCTCACATGGTCTTTTTTTCTGTGTGCATGCATCCCTGGTGTCTCTTTGTGTGTCTAAATTTCTTCTTATGAGGATATCAGTCATCTTGGATTAGGGCCCACCGCATGGCCTCATTTTAACTTAATCACTTCTTTAAAGTCCCTGTCTCCAAATACAGTCTCATTTAGAAGTTCTAGAGGTTGGGGCTTCAACATATGAATTTTGAGGGCACATAATTCAGCCACGACAGTGAGTGTGTACCATGTGTTTCTCAGTTCCTGTGCCAGGCCCCAAGGGCCAAAGGAAATACAGTCAAGGTCTTTGTCCTGTAGAGCTTGGAATATAGTGTGAGAGATATAAATGGACAATAAAGCCTCTAAATAAATATTTGATGACCAATTAAGGTTAGTTTATGAAAACAGAATGGATTTAACTTGGAGATTAGCATAAGGAAGGGCTCAGTATTTAGTTTAATATTCACAACAATATAAGGTAGATGCTATTGTCCCCATGTTACAGATGATGAAAAAATAAGGCACAGAGATACTAAGGAGCCTGTCCTTAGTCACACAACTAGTAAGATAGTTTGGCTCCAGACTTGGGGCTCTTGGCCACTAGGTTAAGGAAGAAGAGTTTGCTGGCTAAGGAATGAACAGCCCATGTGAAGGCCCTGACTCAAAAAAGTATAATTTATTCTAGGAATGGGAAATAGGCAAGTAGAGATGCAGTGAAACGATCAAAGAGGAGAGGTTGCCAGAGGAGTTTTGTGAGTCAGTCCTGGAGGACTCTGAAGACATATTTTAGGTTTTGTCCTTTATTCCAGGAGCAACAAGAGGCCATTGAAGGATGTAGCACAAGAGGCACTGGGATCTGAAGTCCACTTATTAAAAGCCACGTTAGCTGTTGTGTAGGGAAGTGACTGTAGAGGTGCAAGGGTGGAGTCAGGAGGCCACTTAGGAGGGCACTGCAGTTATCAGAAGGAGAGAGAGTAGTGGGGGTGGGGAGAAAAGCACACAGAGTTAACGTGTGTTTTGGGCATGGAATCCTTAGGACTTGGTGACAGATGTTGGGAGAGGGAGAAATGGAGGGGCCATGAATGACTCTTAGATTCTGGTTTGAATGGTGGGTGAATTTACCAAGATGGGGAGGAATTAAGTTTAGAGATGGGGCAATGGAAAGTTTAATTGTTGACATGTTGGCTTGAGACCCTTCTACAACATTCATGTAGAGCTCTCAAGTAGGTAGTTTGACATTTGAGCCTGAAATCAGAGGAGAAGTAGGGGCGAGGCTGTGAATGTCTTTATCATAAGTGTATGGATGGTATTTAAAGCAGTGGGGTTGAATGGAATCAACTAGGAAGAGTGTGTTGCTAGAGAAGGTGGGATATAGAACCAAACCCTGCGTTTCTCCAACATTTAGAATTTGTGTAGAAGAAGAGTCAGCAAAGGAGACTGAAAAGTGTCCAGAGGGGAAGAAGTAACACCAAGAAAGAAGATCATCGTAGGAACCAAGTCCGTGGGGGATGGTGGGTGTCTATGGGAGAGAGTTGTTGGCTGTGTCAGACACTGCTGTCCAGAGGTCTAGTGAGATGGGGATCAGAACATGACCATTGGATTTGGCAACCTAGAGATCACTGATGACCTTGGTAAGATCCATTTTGGTACATGGTCTCACCAAATCTTTACAGCCTCTCTGTAATATAGCTACTGTTATCATTCCTATAGCAGAGACAAAAAAAATCAAGACTCATTGTGGTGGAGACCTAACCATGGTCACATATTTCTAAGTGGCCAGCTAAGCTTTCAGAACTGGAGCTGGTAACCAAAGGGTCTGAATTTGTCACCATCTTTCTCTCTTAATGGCATTGATACAGAAAAGTAGCAAGTGGCAAAGTGATTTGAGAACAGTTTTGAGTTTTCATCTCACTTCTGCACCTGGCAGCTCTGGCCTCCTCATTTTTTTTTATTGGAATATAATTGCTTTACACTCTTGTACCAGTTTTTGAGGTACACCAAGGTCAATCATCTGTATTTATACACATATCCCCGTATTACCTGCCGCCCTCGACTCCCCCCGCCAGCCCTCCGCGTCCCAGTCCTCTAAGGCATCATCCATCATCGAGTTGAACTCCCTTTGTTATACAGCAACTTCCCACTGGCTATTTTACAGTTGGTAGTATATATATGTCTATGCTACTCTCTCACTGTATCTCAGCTTCCCCTTCACCCCCCGCCCCCCCAAAACTCGAGTTCTCCAGTCCATTCTCTGCATCTGCATCCTTATTCTTGTCTTGTCACTGAGTTCATCAGTACCATTTTTAGATTCCGTATATATGAGTTAGCATACAATATTTGTCTTTCTCTTTCTGGCTTACTTCACTCTGTATGACAGACTCTAGGTCTATCCACCTCATTACATATAACTCCATCTCATTCCTTTTTATAGCTAAGTAATATTCCATTGTATATATATGCCACATCTTCTTTATCCATTCATTTGTTGATGGGCATTTAGGTTGCTTCCATGTCCTGGCTATTGTAAATAGTGCTGCAATAAACATTATGGTACATGTTCTTTTTGGGTTATGGTTTTCTCTGGGTATATGCCCAGTAGTGGGATTACTGGATCATATGAAAGTTCTATTTTTAGTTTTTTAAGGACCCTCCAAATTGTTTTCCATAGTGGCTGTACCAACTTACATTCCTACCAGCAGTGCAGGAGAGTTCCCTTTTCTCCACACCTTCTCCAACATTTGTTGTTTCTAGATTTTGTGATGATGACCACTCTGAGGTGTGAGGTGATACTGCGTGTGGCTTTGACTTGCATTTCTCTGATAATTAGTGATGTTGAGCATCTTTTCATGTGTTTGTTGGCCATCTGTATGTCTTCTTTGGAGAAATGTCTCTTTAGGTCTTCTGCCCATTTGTGGATTGGGTTATTTGCTTTTTTGGTATTCAGCTGTATGAGCTCCTTGTATATTTTGGAGGTTAATGCTTTTTTGGTATTCAGCTGCATGAGCTCCTTGTATATTTTGGAGGTTAATCCTTTGTCTGTTGTTTCGTTGGCAACTACTTTTTCCCATTCTGAGGGTTGCCTTCTTGTTGATGGTTTCTTTCGCTGTGCAGAAGCTTTTAAGTTTCATGAGGTCCCATTTGTTTATTCTTGATTTTATGTCCACAATTCTAGGAGGTGGGTCAAAAAGGATCTTGCTTTGATGTATGTCATAGAGTATTCTGCCTAAATTTTCCTCTCGGAGTTTTATACTGTCTGGCCTTACATATAGGTCTTTAATCCATTTGGAGTTTATTTTTGTGTATGGTGTTAGGAAGTGTTCTAATTTCATTCTTTTACATGTAGCTGTCCAATTTTCCCAGCACCACTTATTGAAGAGGCTGTCTTTTTTCCGTTGTATATTCTTGCCTCCTTTGTCAAAGATAAGGTACCCGTATGTGTTTGGGCTTACCTCTGAGTTCTGCATTCTATTCCATTGATCTTCCTTTCTATTTTTGTGCCAGTACCATACTGTCTTGATCACTATGGCCTTGTAGTATAGTTTGAAGTCAGGAAGCCTGATTCCACCAACTCCATTTTTCCTTCTCAAGATTGCTTTGGCTATTCGGGGTGTTTTGTGTTTCCATACAAATCATAAGATTTGTTGCTCTAGTTCTGTGAAAAATGCCATTGGTAATTTGATTGGGATTGCATTGAATCTGTAAATTGCTTTGGGTAGTACACTCATTTTCACTATGTTGAGTCTTCCAATCCAAGAACATGGTATGTCCCTCCATCTGCTTGAGTCATCTTTGATTTCTTTCATCAGTGTCTTATAGTTTTCTGCATACAGGTCTTTTGCCTCCTGAGGCAGGTTTATTCCTAGGTATTTTATTCTTTTTGTTGCAGTGGTGAATGGGAGAGTTTCCTTAATTTCTATTTCTGCTCTTCCGTTGTTAGTGTATAGGAATGCAAGAGATTTCTGTGCATTAATTGTGTATCCTGCTACTTTACTAAATTCATCAATTAGTGCTAGCAGTTTTCTGGTAGAGTCTTTAGGATTTTCTGTGTATAATATTATGTCATCTGCAAAGAGTGACAATTTTACTTCTTTTCCAATTTGGATTCCTTTTATTTCTTTTTCTTCTCTGATGGCTGTGGCTAAAACTTCCAAAACTATGTTGAATAATAATGGTGAGAGTGGACACCCTTGTCTTGTTCCTGTTCTAAGAGGGAATGCTTTCAGATTTTCCCCATTTAGAACGATATTGGCTTTTGGTTTCTCATATATGGCTTTTATTATGTTGAAGTAATTTCCTTCTATGCCCATTTTCTGGAGAGCTTTTATCATAAATGAATGTTGAATTTTGTCAAAAGCTTTTTCCGCATCTATTGAGATGATCATATGGTTTTTATCCTTCAATTTGTTGATATGATGTATCTCATTGATTGATTTGCGTATATTGAAGAATCCTTGCATCCCAGGGATAAACCCCACTTGATCATGGTGTATGATTTTTTTAATATGCTGTTGGATTCTGTGAGCTAGTATTTTGTTGAGGATTTTTGCGTCTATATTCATCCGTAGTATTGGTCTGTAATTTTCTTCTTTTGTGACATCTTTGCCTGGTTTTGGTATCAGGGTGATGATGGCCTTGTAGAATGAGTTCGGGAGTGTTCTTCCTTCTGCTATATTTTGGAAGAGTTTGAGAAGGATAGGTGTTAGCTCTTCTCTAAATGTTTGATGGAATTTGCCTGTGAATCCATCTGGCCCTGGACTTTTGTTTGTTGGGAGATTTTTAATCACTGCCTCATTTCTATACTTGTGATTGGTCTGTTCATGGTTTCTATTTCTTCCTGGTTCAGTCTTGGAAGATTGTATTTTTCTAAAAATTTATCCATTTCTTCCAGGTTATCCGATTGATTGGCATCTAGTTGCTTATAGTAGTCTCTCATGATCTTTTGTATTTCTGAGGTGTCCGTTGTTAGTTCTTCTTTTTCATTTCTAATTCTGTTGATGTGCATCTTCTCCCTTTTTTTCTTGATGAGTCTGGCTAATGGTTTATCAATTTTGTTTATCTTCTCAAAGAACCAGCTTTTAGTTTTATTAATTTTTGCTATTGCTTCCTTCCTTTCTTTTTCATTTGTTTCTGCTCTGATCTTTATGATTTCTTTCCTTCTACTCACTTTGGGATTTCTTTGTTCTTCTTTTTCTAATTGTTTTAGTTGTAAGGTTAGGTTGTTTATTCGATATTTTTCTTGTTTCTTGAGGTAGGACTGTATTGCTATAAACTTCCCTCTTAGAACTGCCTTTGCTGCGTCCCATAGGTTTTGGGTTGTTGTGTTTTCATTGTCGTTTGTTTCTAGATATTTTTTGATTTCCTCTTTGATTTCTGTAGTGATTCCTTGGTTGTTTAAGAGTGAATTGTTTAGCCTCCGTGTGTTTGTATTTTTGGCAGCTTTTTCCTGTAATTGATATCTAGTCTCATGGCATTGTGTTCTGAGAAGATACTTGATATGATTTCAATTTTCTTGAATTTACTGAGGTTTGATTTGTGACCCAAGATGTGATCTATTCTGGAAAATGTTCTGTGTGCACTTGAGAAGAAAGTGTATTCTGTCGTTTTTGGATGGAGTGTCCCATAAATATCAATTAAGTCGAGATGGTCTAATGTGTCATTTAAAGCTTGTGTGTCTTTATTTATTTTCTGTTTGGATGATCTGTCCATTGATGTAAGTGGGGTGTTCAAGTCTCCCACTATTATTGTGTTACTGTTGATGTCCCCTTTTATGGCTGTTAGCATTTGCCTTATGTATTGAGGTACTCCTATGTTGGGTGCATAGATATTTACCATTGTGATATATTCTTCTTGGTTGGATCCCTTGATCATTATGTAGTATCCTTCCTTGTCTCTTGTAATAGTCTTTACTTTAAGGTCTAATGTGTCTGATATGAGTATTGCTACTCCAGCTTTCTTTTGACTTCCATTTGCATGGAATATCTTTTTCCATGCCTTTACTTTCAGTCTATATGTATCCCTTGGTCTGAAGTGGGTTTCTTGTAGGCAGCATATAGAAGGGTCTTGTTTTTGTTTCCATTCGGCCATTCTGTGTCTTTTGGTTGGAGCATTCAATCCATTGACATTTAAGGTGATTATTGACATGTGTGTTCCAATTACCATTTTCTTAAGTGTTTTGGGTTTGTATTTGTAGGTGTTTTCCTTTTCTTGTGTTTCCTCCTTAGAGAAGTTCCTTTAGCAATTGTTGTAATGCTGGTTTGGTGGTGCTGAATTCTCTTAACTTTTGCTTGTCTGGAAAGCTTTTGATTTCTCCTTTGAATCTGAATGAGATTCTTGCTGGGTAGAGTATTCTTGGCTGTAGGTTTTTCTCTTTCAGGACTTTCAGTATATCCTGCCATTCCCTTCTGGCCTGCAGAGTTTCTGTAGAAAGGTCAGCTGTTATCCTTATGGGTTTTCCCTTAGATGTTATCTGTTGCTTTTCTCTTGCTGCTTTTAGTATTTCTTCTTTGTGTGTACTTGTCGTTAGTTTGATTAATATGTGCCTTGGTGTATTTCTCCTTGGGTTTATTCTGGATGGGACTCTCTGTGCTTCTTGGACTTGGTTAATTGCTTCCTTTCCCATGTTTGGGAAGTTTTCCACTATAACCTCTTCAAATATTTTCTCAGACCTTTTCTTTTCTTCTTCTTCTTTTGGGATGCCTATGATTCAATTGTTGGTATGCTAAATGTTATCACTGAGGTCTCTGAGACTGTCTTGTATTCTTTTTATTGTTTTTTCTTTTTCCTGCTCTGTGGCAGTTATTTCCCCCATTCTATCTTCCAACTCACTTATTCGTTCTTCTGCCTCAGTCATTCTGCTGGTTATAGCATCTAGAGTATTTTTAATTTCAATTATTTTGTTATCCATTGCTGTTTGTTTGTTCTTTAGTTCTTCTGAGTTCTTATGAACTGTTTCTTGTTTTTTCTCTATTTTATTATCAAGATTTGTATCATTTTTATGATGATTACTCTGAATTCTTTTTCAGGCATTTTTCCTATTTCCTCTTCATTTATTTGGTCTTGTGGGTTTTTTTCCTGCTCCTTTGCCTGCATGGTGTTTCTTTGTTTCCTCATGGTAGTCCAAACTTCTGGGGTTGCTTGTCCCGGCGATAGAGGTGTTTATAGAAGACTGTCCAAGCCCCAGACTAATGGCCGAGTGTTGGGTCAAACAATTACTAAGTCTAGGAAACTCACACATGTATAAGACAAACAATTACTGAATCCAATAGGACATAAGGCACTAGAAAGACCTGACAGAGGAACCCCAGTATGCTATCAGATATTCAAAGAGAAACCCAACAGAAATTGAAAACCAAAGCAGAACAAAACAGAAACAAAAGCAAAAACAAACGAACAAACAAATAACACCTTACACCTACAAACACAAATCTGGGGAGGTATTGAAAGCTAGGATCAAATATAAAAAAGAGCTAGAGTACCACCATATAGAATGGAGATTCTCAGAATGAAATTAGACAGTTTTACTAAGAACTAAGATAAAGACAGAAACCTAATATTAAATACCAAGGCAGTGCGTCATCTGGAGAATAGAGCAGAGTCTGAGCAGATCGATAGTGTTGCTTATAAGTATGTTAAGATAAAATAAACTAAAAATGGATGGAAGACGGGAACAGAAGAGCATAGTGTGACTGCAAACATGCAAATAAAAAAAAAGGAATAGAAATGTATAAAAGATAGAGATGAAAAGAAGGTAGGATAGTCCATACTACCAAAAATTTAGCTAGAAATAGAAGTATATCAAAACGGCTAAAAATAAAAATTGAATAAAAAATAAAATAAAAATATGTGTTATAAAACTTGTAGATCGCTTAGGACTAAGATCGTAATTAATAATGAAAGTAAAAAACAACAAAACAAAACTAGAACTGATCCCAGAATGGACCAATTCAATAGAATTGACACTAATATTTCTGTTTCCTTAGTGTCTCAGCTGTAAGTGTCCTTCTACTCGCCTTGGGTTTTTTGTATTATTCTGTGACCAGCAGAGCTTCCTTTATTGTTCGTCTGTAAGCGCTAGTGTTTGGGGAGAGAGAGGGTACACTAGTGGCTCTTTCCCCTGGGTGTGAATGAGCAGTGGCACTCTGTTGTTTCAGTTGGGCTTGGAGGTGCCTGTTGCAGAGGGACACCGGTGGCTCAGGTGTAAACAGAATGTCTCAGAGTTGGGCCTCTCTCTGGGTTTTTTTTTTCTCGGCAGCCTCCCAGCTGCCAGTGTTCCAAGCCTGCTCTCGGCTGCCTTCTGGGGCTTTTAAGCTAGCCCCGCCCGAGGGCCTGAGGGTCCTTGTTATCCCTGAGTGCCTTAGGTGGCCCACAGGGGTCCCTCCACTGCCTGTTGCAGGCGGCGAAAGAGAGAAAGAGGCAATGCCTGCGGCTCCCCCCCGCCCGTGAGCCTGCAGCATGCAGCTGCCATCATGGCTGGGCAGCTCTCAGGGGCAGGCTCTCCTCATTGTGGACCTCTTCCCTCCTGTCCTCTTGGTCTGTCTCCCCACTGGCAACAATTTTTCTCACCCTGAACCAGCTCTCTGGTTCCCACACTCCCACTCCTGGACCCTGTGTTCAGCTGTGAATCGACGTCTCAGTCCGGGAACGCTGAGCTGTGGTGCGGACCCTCCGTGTGTTTCTCACTCCTTCCCGTCTGCCACAGCTCAGCCACTTCACCCTTTTTGAGCCCTCGTAGATGCCTCCCTACCGGTTATGTCAGGATCCTTGTGGTCCTTTCTGGTGTCCGATGTCATCTGCTGGTGTTCGGTTGGTTCTCTGTGGAAATTATTACGTCTTTTGTTGCATTCCCAATGCATCTGCGGAGAGGGATGCATTCCACGTCCCTCTACTTCACCGCCATCTTTTCTTGTCTTCTCATTTTTAAAAGAACAGATATTGGAAAAAAAAAAAAAAAAAGCCAGAACTATCTCCAATGTTCCTCCTAGATTTTTAATATAATTTACATTATATAATTTAATTTATATTTTACAGTTAATTTAAATTATATTAATATAATTTAATATAAGAAACTTTCAGATGGAAATCATGAAACACTTCCACTTCTCAGTGCCACTCTGGCCTTGAGGTCACATTCGACATGGACATGTTCACCATAAACTCACTTAGTGCAGCTTTTATTCTGTGTGCCTGGAATGTCCAAAGACTCTCCATTCTAGGTGTTTGCTCAGGCTGTTCCTCTGCCTGGCGTGTCCTTTAGTCCCGTCTCCTTTTGCGTCTCAGATCCCAGATCTTCCCAGGATAAGAGTCTTACCCTCAATCCCCTTCAGCACTTATCACAGTCATCCTTAGATGAGGATGTGTGTGTGCGCTTGTGCGTGCAGGTGTGTCAGAGGCAAGGGAGCATGATTTCTCTCCTTCCTTGTGTGTCTACAAGAAGCCCGAGCACAATGCTTTTCTCAAATGATGTTTGCTGAATTGAATTGTTTACAAATTATGAAAGATGTGTGGAGTTCTGAAAGACCCAGGGCTTTCAGAGGATTCATGCAGGTGAGCTGGAGGAATTAGAATGGATCAGACCTGTGTTTTAACAGAGAAGCACAAACACACATTTGGAAAAACAAGACACAAAGAGAACAACAAAAACAACAAACCCTCTAAAAATATTAGGTTCCCTCCCTCGATTATTGAGGCTGTCACCAATTGTTGGAGTACGCATAAAGGTTTCTTGACTTCTGATTTGCTTCTAGCGTTTGGTTTTCTCCATGTTCCTCTCTTCTCCATTCTTCAATTAACGTGCTCTTTTCATGCTCAGGCCATTTCCTGACTTGAGTGTTAAGACCAGAATACAACCACCTCACAGAGACTTCCCACTTGGGCACAAAGAAGGCAAAAGGACAGACAGCACTTCTACAGTTTGGCCTTAAAAGCAGATGCAGAACACCCCTTTAACACACTCGCTTGGCTCTTACGACAGGTGTCGGGACCTGTCAACAGGAAGATGCATCAGCAAACAGGCAAACACGCAGACACCAGGATGATGCTTGTTGGCAGCATGCTGGGCGCTCACAGCTTTGCAAGAGGTAGCATGTGAGCTTGACCCAGAAGCAAGGGCTTCTGATACATAGAGAACAGCAAAGGAGCTACAGAGACTGGAACGATTTCAGATTCCGTTTGGCCTCTGTCTGCAGAGTGTCGAGGGGGAGGCCGAGCGCGGTTCTGGGCGCTCCACCCTCACATTAGTTACCCGCTCCAGTTCTACACCATTCCCTGTTGTATGTGAAGATTCCTTCAGTTTTAGGGGGAAAAAAGGGAAGTGCACCTTGCTCAAAATATTTTTGCCAGTGCCTTGGCCAGACTACACCATCCATGTAGTGATGCAGAAGCAGGTGAGGCTGGCACACCTGGTGGGGACAGGTTGCAGGGGACCTGGCAGGTCATGCGAAAGAATTAGACCTGGCCCTGCAGCCTGGGGAAGCCCTTGAGGATGTGAGGAGAGGACCGGGCTGACTGTGGCTCTGCACTGTGTGTCGTTAATATATCTGAAATCAGTCAACTCAGAGTGCTTGGCAAAGACCTCTGTCCTGAGAAATGTATGCATGGGGAGACATTCACAGAGAAAGGGATGCGCACACACAACCAGTGCACACACATAGAGGGTTATAAAGACACACATACACACACAGGCACACCCGCACATGAAGAGAGAGAAGATGCAGAGCAAGACACACACACAGGTGCACACGTAGAGACAAACACATGGCAGACCTCAGGAAGGAGGCCCTGAAGGACAGACAGAGAAGGACAGGAGAGAAACACCCAGACACATACTTGGGTAGAAAGACAGAAACAGGGAAGACGAGCCAGAAGCAGACATGGAAATAAAGGCAGACTCGTAGGGAGAAAGGAAGTGGACCCCGAGATTTAAGTTGTGGACCACTCTGCTCACAGAACATGTGCTCCAGCTTGAAGTGATCACACGGAGGTGATAAGCAGGACTGTGGTATAAAGACTCTGCAAGGATGAGACCAGAAACAGGGACCATCAAAAGGCTGTGCCTCTAGATTTGGTCAGGGAGATGAGCTCCTGGACATGGCCTGTCACACTGGATGTGGCTGAGGGAAGGCTTGTGAGAGGGGGGATGTTCCATAGAAACTAGTGGCTGGCTGGTGGGGGGTGGGGAGAAGTCAGTGTGACCCAAGGGTCTCTAACCTGGTGTGTCTGTAATACCGGCTTTGGAGATGAAATGAAAACCTAAGTGTTATACCTGGTGAGCTCAATGTGCAGTCTGGCTTTTCTTATAGAGATACTCAGCAGGTTGTTTCAGAAAGGTCCTTTAGGGAAGGACCTTGTTTTTGATTTGGGAAGTAGAGAAGTTTGGATGATGAAAAAAATCCAAAGTGTGTCCATAGGGGTTAACCATGTCTTTCATTTTCTGATATATTGTATTTCTGATGCTTCAACATCTGGAATCTTAATGACCCTGGAGGGACTGCTCATGCAGGACTAGCCAGTTTCTAGAGATAGTAAAAGACTAGCCTGTGAGTACGCCTTTCAAACGCACACCAACAAATCCAGAGCCCATACACCCCAACCACCTTGTTTATGAGACTCTCACAGGGCTCTCACACCCCAGGCCGCTATGCACCTGCTCTAATCACCCCAGGACCAGGCGCCAGACAGCTAGGGACAGCCCCTGTGCCCTACAGCCTGCTGAAATTATTCAGATTAGCCAATCCTAAGCCTGCTTATCCTGTCTTACCCATTCCTTTCCACAGAAGTCACATAAAGGTTCTTACCCATGGTTTTCCCCTCCCCCTCTGCCTCTTGACCAGCCCCAGTTCTTCCTCGTGTGACCCCAATGACCCGGCATGTCCCCCGCTCCTTTGGAACCTGAGAGTATAATGAACTGTCTTTTCAGTGGCAGTCGTGTTCTGATCTGTTGGTCTCACCATACTTAAATAACAGTGAAACCTATTTTAAAATGCCATGAGAATAGTAGCTAGCGTGGAGGGCAGTGAAATTCACTGCGTGTGCAAGGAACCCAGGAACTTCTACGTGAGGCTGCAGGATTGGTCATTTGCAGTAACACTGTGGATGCCCAGAATGAGCTCCTGGACCAGGCAGGCCCCATGAGAGGCCACAGTCAGCAAGACTGGAAAGGGGTTGCCATTCCCAACAATGCAGGTTTAGAGGACGTGACTGTTGAGTGAAGATTATCGATCACTGTTCTCAGGGACATTGTGGGCAAGAGAAGACCAGTCTCGGGTCTTAGCTTTGAAATGCAAAGGTTGTGGTTGGGAAGGTGAGCCAGAAGAACTGTGCTGAGATGGGTGATGGAACTGGGGATATCTGGGTGAAGGGTCTTTCCAGGGGGAGAGTGGTTGTTGATCCCAGGAGTGAGGGAGGCAGGGAGCTAGGAGGCTGATGGGAGGAACCGCTGATGTGGAGAGGTCTACGTGCAGCTCAGAAAGCCTAAAGTTCTAGTGGGAACTTAGATGTGACATGGGACAGGACGAGTCACCTTCCCAACGGGAGAGGCCTTAGGTCTAATGGTCTCACTCCTGGACTGATGGTCTAGAGGTGGCTGAAGGGTTTTGAGTGTCCAAAGCAGCAGAGGTGGCTGAGGCATTGCGAGCTGGTATCTGGGTCATCTTCAGGATTCTTGTCTGAGTTAAAGACCATCAGCAGGAAGTGCTAACATATGTTTTTGTAGCCATTTTATCAGCAGTTTCTTTTTCTTTTGGAAGCAGTGGCTGTGGTCATGAAATTTGTCAACTCATCTAGTCCCAGGTGTCAGTATAGTTTAGGGGTTCCCACTCACTGGAGTCCTGGAGGCAACAGAGCACAGAATAACAACCTCGATTGTTCTGTCTTCTTTCTGAGCTGTGAACCCAATTGAATGCACACTAGTCCCTGGGAAGGTGACACACGTTATTTCCTCTAGGATTGTACAGGGTGGAGTTTGTAGCCTGATGCAACCACTTCTTCCCTGGGCAAATCCCTTAACCTTCGTAAGCCTTGGTGTTCTCGTCTATAACACATGAATAATTATAATACTCTGGTCATAGCATTGTGGTGAGAAGTGTCCGAGCCGAGATGCTGTGGACAAAGAATGTCGCCTGCCACATCAGTAAACAAAGGATGTTGTGGCCATCAAGCCGTCAGTCACCATAGCTGCCCCCTGACCCCTGGACTGCACCCTGAGGGGATTGTTAATGGTATCAAACTCTTACTACCAAAGCCTGGCACATACCAAGGGCTCCTGCTGCTGTTTTTGTTGTTTCTGTGGAGCCACATGAACATATTTGGGTCAAAACAGTGAATCACGTCCATTTCATATGGTTCAACATAATACTATTATTCTGATTGCTGCTGTTTACTCACATGAAGCTGTCTCATTTATGGGCTGCAGAATTCTCAAGTCTACTAAGAGCTGATCACGAAAACAATGGCTATCGTTGTTATAGTCAAAGGTATTTTCCAGAGTTATATAGAGTAAGAGGAAGATTTTTGCCCAGTGCCTATAAGGTCTGTCCTGGAGGAAAAAATGTGTGTTCCCCTCTTGGGGACTACAGTGAACTCATCTGAGGTCTTAGCATAGAAGTAACACCAAGTATCCAGTTTGCTGTTCCTCATTCTGGTGGAAGGTGGAGGGCAGGGAGCTGAAAAGAAAGCACATAAGCAAAGAAACACAGTGCTTTTATATAGTGGTAAGTACTGTGAAGACATTTAAAGAGGCAGTGTGAAAGGGGAGGGGGGGTGGATGATAGTTGTGATTGGAGGGTGAATCAGGGGAAGGCTCGTTGTAGAGGGGCACTTGCAAGTATGGGACCCCCCCCCCAAGGCCAGAATGTGCCTGGTGTTATGGAGAAGACAGGGAGGTCAAGGTAGCTGTGTATGTGAACAAGGGGAGGAAGAACAGGAGATGGGGTTGGGAAGGAGTGGCGGGGGGACATGGAGAACCATATAAAGCCAAAATAATAAAATTCACTTAACTAATTGCATGGTGATTCTTGTATTTTATACTGTGCCTTCTCTTTAACAAAGAAATGTGCCTGTTAACTGCACGTGATCCTTAGAACATCCATGGAAGAGGCAGAGGGGAAAAGTATTCTATTTGTGTCTTCATTTTGCAACCAGTGACAATACTGAGACCCAGGGAGGCCACGAAGCAGGGCTAGAAGCTACCTACCCCCACCCCCATGTTTTCTTCTGCACTCCCTTCCGCTACACTCCTTCTGCAACTCCCCCCGTGGCCTGGTCTTCTTTGGAGTTTTATTTCCTTTGGAAGAAAGACTCTACAAAGCTCAGGTATCTCATTATTTAATTCTGTATTGTTGTGATTGGTAAGGAAGATAGCTGTTTATTTAATTCAGAGCCATCCCCTGCCTTCTCCTCAGCAGCTCTCCCTCATTAAATGTAATAAATATAATTAAATATAAAGCTTGAAATAGGTTAGAGGTGCTAAACAATTGCCTGTATATGGAATATGATGTTCATATGTAAACACAGCCCACAGATCACAAGTTCTGAAATGTGTATGCGCTTAATTAGCCAAAGGTGAGCTCCAGTTGGCATAAATAGATGCTCCTCAATAAACGGCCGTGTGTCGCTGTGTGAGCTAGAAGCGTGGTAGCCGAGAAGAAATTAATCACTAACACATCTGGGTCTGTGTATTTCTTCTTGTAATTAGCTATCCTTCCCAAGGTATTAAATGATTTACATTTCTCCCAAGTTGTGTATCTATGGTAATCATGGTTTTTGATTTGGGTTGAAGTCTTATAGGAACTGAGTGAAAAGCCAGGTATGTTTGATTCAGTCCCTTGGTGGACGTCAATGGAAAGCTAGATAGATACCCAACTCTTGGCAAGGCACTGAGGAAGACAGCCACGGATTTTGCTTATAGATTAGGGAGGCAGCTAGGAGTGCTGTCTGTGGAAGAGTCAAGGTAGAGAGGAGTAAAGATCCTAAGTGAAACTTCTATAAGTTAGAGAAAGAAGAGGTTAGCTGAAGGAACTAGGAAGGATTCCTGAAATTTAAAAAGTTACCGATAAAGAACTCATATCTAGAGTATTAAAAGAACTCTCAAAACTTTTGGGTAGAAAAAAATGAAAAATCCAATTAGAAAATGGACAAAAGCCCTAAGGAGACATTTCACTGAAGTGGACAAATGATGGCAAATAAGCACATGAAAACATATGCCACATCACTAGGTCTTGGGGAAATGCAAATTAAAACTACACAGGATATCACTACATAGATTAGAACAGATACAATAAAGTGAGAACACCAAAAGCTGGCGAGGTTGTGGAGAAACAGTCTCGTCTCTCTGGTGGGGAGAGAAAATGCTACTGCCACTCTGGAAGACAGTTTGCAGTTTCTTAGAAAACCAAACATACGCTAACCGCAGGATCCGACAGTTACACTTTTGGGCATTTATCCCAGAGGATGAAAGTTTACATTCAGGCAAAAACACGTATGTGAGTGTTTATAGTAGTGTATTTGTAGTAGCCCCAAATTGCACACAACCAAACGGTCCGTCTAGGAGGCAAATGGTTTAACAAAACGTGGTACATCCCTACTGTGGAGCGCTACTCAGCAATGAAAAGGCATGAGCTGATGGTGCAGGCAACAGCTTGGATGGGTCTCGAGGGCATTACACAGAGTGAAAAAAGCCAGTCTCAAAAGGTCAAATAAAATATAGCTCCAATATAGCCCTCTCAAAATGACAAGATTATACTGCTGGAGAACAGATTATTGGTTGCCAGGGGTTAGGGACAGTAAGGGGAGGGGTGCAGGTGTGGCTATAAGGGGACACAAAGTTGATCTTTGTGGTACTGGATTGATTTTGTATCGTGGTTACAGGGGTGGTTCCATGTACCTACACATGTAATACAATGATCAGAACTATACACACAGTCTACCAATGTCAGTTCCCTGGGTCTGATATTGTACTATAGTTGTGTGGTACTTACCTACTGCATTGTATAGTAGTTGGAGGAACTAGGTGAAGGGTATGCTACCCAGGATCTCTGGACTATTTTTGCCCTTTTTTTGAATCTATAATTATCTCAAAATAAAGTATTTATAATTAAAGTGTTTGTAGAACGTTACCAGTAAGATAAAAATGATCATGATAGTTAACACTTAGTGAGCGCCTACTGGGCACTAGGCCTTTGCTAGCATTTATTTTACACAATTTATTCCTAATTCCCAGGGGGAAAACGCCAGGAGATGTATAAAGGGTTATATCTGTCTTATAGGTGAGCAGACTGGGGCCTGGAGAAGTCAGGTAACTTGCTCTGAGTCCCAGACAGTAGTGCTGGGGTGAGGGTTCACAGGCAGTCCAGCTCCAGAGCTGCACTTTTCACCACCACCCTCTTACCTGAATTGCCTGTGGCTCTCAGGGGTGTGGAAGTTCCAGTGTGTTGGGACAGGTATGTGACAAAGGAAGGGTGTTGGGGTACAGCAAAATCCTCATGGTAGAGCCAGGTATGTTCTTTCCTCTACTCCTGGGCTGGCCTTGGTACTCAAGAGAGAGTTGCAGGGTCTCTAAAAAGCCATTGTTGAGTATGCCTGGGTCCAGTAGGCTTGCTCTGCCTTTACCCAGGCAGCGGGAAAGAGGCCTCTGTAATTAGCCAAGGACAGTGGCGTTGTTTTCATTCCCATTTGCAGTCAATAGCTCTAATTAAAGTGAAGATTCCCAAGAGCCCCACTTCTCCGACTCTGTGCAGAGAAGGGCTGGGTGGACAGAGTGGAGGGGTTGGGGGCGTGCCGCTTTCAAATAAAACAGGTGTGAGTGTTCTTTCTCTTCCACCGCTGAGATAGAAATCCTCCTCCAATTTCCAGGCTGATTTATTTGAGGTTGAATATATTTCTTTGTCTGCTCCCTATCCAGCTGCCTAATCACCCTTTCATCCCAGCCTTAAAAAAAATCTTTGACTTCTGTCAACCTGAGAATGTTTTGTGTTGGCCAGCTTTCTCTTTCTGTAAGCCCGGAGCCCCGGTCTCCCTCTGATTCCCATGTTCGCTTTGCTTCGTGCCTCGCGTGAGTGCTCGCGATGCCACGAGTAAACTCTGAGCAGAGCCGCGTGATCTCCAGGACGCACCCACGGGTTTATTGCGATGCCTTGGTTTTTCCTCTTGCTAGTGTAATAGGAGGGCAGGTCTCTGCTCAGAGTAGTGGGCTTAGCATTCTGGTTGAAACCAATGCAACTAGCACAATCTCTCAGGCAGAATCCCCTAGCTAGAGTCCTAGCGGATAACTGAGTTGCTGAGGGGAGAGAGGGCCTGGCTCAGCTGGGGTCTTGGGGGGCACCGCCTGGAGGAATGACCACCTGAGGCCTCTTGATAAAAGGGGAACTGCTGTTCTGTTCAAGGAAAGGCCTTCGTTTCTGTCTTGTGAATGTGATTTCCTCGACCACCCCCATTCTTTGTTGATTACTTAGCCAACAATATGATAAAACTCATCCGTAAACGTGTTAGGAGGTGGACATGAGATGTGGACTCAAGCTGGGTTTGGGCAGTCACACTGGGGCATAGGAGTGTCAGGGAGAAGGGGGTTCATGGGAGAGGTACAGGGTAGGGATCCCAGAGATCTCGGGAAGTGTGGAGTCCAAGGCTGATGTTTGCCTGAGAACCAGAGAGGCTGCCTGTAGGAAGGGCCACATATAAAGATTCAGACTGAGACACTGAATGTGGACACACAGCGGCAGGGTGGCAACCTGGAGAACAAGTTGAATTAAGGGGCTCAGAAAAGTTGGGGTGGGGCAAGTAACCCCAGCATGGGAAAGAGGCTTGGAACAGGGCATCTGGAGGCCCTCTGTCAGGCACCTACAGCCTCCCTGATGGTGGTGATGTGAATCACTAACCAGGATCCATCCATAGTTGCTGAGGCTAGTTTGAAATCATGAGAAGAGTCCAGATCTCAGGGCCTTAGGAGATTTTATTGACCTTGGTATGGGGCCAGGCAGTTGAGGGAAGAGAGCCGTTTACAATAGTAAGCTCCCCTCAAAGGTAACATGACTTTCCAGCCATCACCAGACTTCCCGTTCCCCACCTTTCCCAGTTCAGCTGCCCCCACTGCATTGCAGCCCTTTTCGCCTTAACAGACCATGTCACACCTCCTGTGTTTGGGATTGTTGTCGGGAAAGACCAGGGGCGTCTGTGCTCACGGAATCTAATGGTGCCGTGTGCCTTCGTCTCTTGGATCTCTCCCAACCCCTACAGAAGTCCGCATCTCTCATGGTGCTCATGATAGCCTGGTGACTGCAGTGAGGCTCCAAGTCTCGTACGCTCTTCCCAATGTCTGATAGCACGTTTTGAATCCAAATACAACACAAGTTCTCAAGGTAGACATAAAGCCAGCGAAGAATCCCGACTTTAATTATATACACAGTACCCACGACGGGAAGCTACAGAATGTTTTAGGATAAAAGGGAATGTGTGCTACCATAGGAGTCCTTTTGCATGGACAAAAAAAAAAAAAAAAAGCCTAGTGTGAGAGAGACAGAGACGAAGACAGAGAGAGACAGAGAGAGACAGAGAGAGGTCATAATGTAGAAGAAAGGGGTGAGAGGCTGGTGAGGACAATGGTGTTTTGCATCCTTGCTATTTTGGCTGGACTTTCATTTTGGCGAACCTCAAAGTTAGTTTGATTCCCCCACCTCATGCGCTGTGCCTTCACAGCAGAGAGCACTGTTAAGAGTAGTTGACATTTTAAGCACAGTCACCTTACACTACTATATGCACAAAAGTACATGCCATCACATTTATTTCTGCTATTTCTGTAAAGAATTGTACCTCCTGGTTTCTAGTCCAGTAGAGATTCAAAATCAAGAGATTCATTCCTGCAGTCTCTTGAATGTCAAGCACGAATGCCTCCTCTCTCCTCTTCCTCCTCCTATTTCACTTAATCGGTCCGTTCTGTACCTATCTATTGAGAGTCTTCTCATCATTAGTGTGCTAAGCATCCTTCCAGGTGCTGGGGTCACCGCTATGAGTATGTCAAAAAATTTAAAAAGTAAACAAATAGAGATTGTAATTACAGGTAGGGAAAGGGGATTGTGTTACGGGGACGGTGTGATGGTGAGGGGCTCTTTTATATTAAGGATGGGGTGAGTCCTTGCTAGGGAGGTGGCTTAGTTCAGGCTGCTGTAACAGGACACCACAGACTGGGTTCATTAAACAACAACGCTTTTCGCAGTCCTGGAGGCTGGGAGTCTACGATAAAGGCCCCTGCAGAGCCAGTGTCTGATGAGAGCCTGCTTCCTGGTCTGCAGATGGCTCCCTTCCTATATCGTCACATGGCGGGGAGCAGAGACAGGGAAGCAAACTCACCTGCGTCTTTTATAAGATCCCTAATCCTGTTCATGAGGGCTCCGCTGTCATGACCTAATTACCTCTCAAAGACTCCACCTCCCAACACTATTACATTGGGGGTTAGGATTTCAGCATATGAATTTTAGGGGCCCACACGCATTGTGTTTATAGCAGGAGGTAACACTTGAACAGAGATGTGAGTGCTAATAACTAGCAGAGCCGCTCCAGTTGGTTGTGCGTTTCCTTATGGTGACAGGAGCCGTGCTGAGGGCTCTTTGTGTGTTGTCTTGTTTCATCCTCTCTGCAGTCATTTGAAGAAGGTACATTATTATCTGCATTTTGTATACGTGGAACCCAGGGCTCACAGGTGTAAAACTGTTTTCCCAGGGTCACTCAAGAAATGAGAGTTGGAATGAGAATGTCATCTTAGGTCATATGACCTTAGAACTTGGCACTCTTACCCATCAACCTCCACTGCCTGAGGCCGCGTATCCCTGAGGGAAAGGCCCCCAGGTCTCTGCTTTCAGTCTTCTTCTCCAGTGGGTTGAAAGCAAAGGTTTCCAGGCTGTGCCCTGCGGAAGCCCCAGGGCTTCTGGGAGCCGGGATGTGTGTGCGAGGGTCTCTCGGAGACCCTCTCCCATTTCTGGGAGAACACTTCTACTTTTGTTTGTTTTATACATTAGGATTCAATTGAATAAATTTTTAAAGAATAGATTGAACTGCTTAGAAGAGAGTTGGAAGGTGACTTGTTTCATGAGTATTTATTTAAAAATTTAATTTAAAACATTAAAGGTTTTGGTGGCCAGGGAGCAGTAGTAGAGGTGGTGGTGGCTGCAGCAACGGTGATGATCTCTGCAAACACTGACGCTGATGCCAACTAAGCTCCAAGCACGAGTCTAAGCACATTGCAGTACTAACCCATTCAGTCCTCACATGGGGGAGGTTCATCTTACAAAAGAGGAATCTGAAACTCTGAGACGGGTGACCGTCCACAGCTGCTCATAGGTGACCGTCCACATCTGCTCATAAGCAGGATCAGGCCACAAGCTCAGGTGGTCTAGCTGCAGAATCTGTACATCATTATCCTGTGACACAGGGTTGGGGACATGAACCTTCTCTGTCACCAGGTTTATAGTGAACGCTATGCTTGCTGTGAAATCTTGACTTGGTGGCTGTGTGTCCGTGGCGAGCACTTTACAACTTGCACTGGGTGTGGGACTCATCACTCATTCAGCATTACCTGTGATGCTCTCTGCCTAGACGTTTTGCTGGTGTAGGTATGATGTTTCTTGGGGGGCAGAATGTGATTCCCAACTTTCATAGGCACGGACCCGGCATGGTCTGCTTGTGCAACTAATTTTAAACGATGGCTTGTCGGTTAATCACTTTCAGCCAATGCTGGTAGTAACCAGGGCCAGGCATTGTCCTAAACCAACATAAAGAAACACTTGTTTCTTTTCCTGCAACAACACACAGTCAGCCACTGGATGGTCCTCTTGACCAAAAATTAATTCTGGAGGTTAAGAGGTGTAGGAAAGTCATCATAAACTGTTCATCCAACCTCACCTCCTGCACAGCCAATCCTGACCCATGCCATAAGGGAGCATTCATGCTAAACGTTCCTAAAAAGGCCTCCACCACGGTAAATCCTGGGTCTGTGGCCAGATTCCTGGCAAATTTAAGATGTCGTTAAAATTCTACTGCAGCTCCTTCTGTAAAGGAGGGTTCAGACAAAATGTGTGATACAGGGTGTCTTCCGTGAATGGTGAACCGTGGAGATGGAAGTTAACAAGTGTTCCATTCTGGCTTAAAGAATTAAAGAAGTGTAGTCAACAGAAATCCCAGGCCTCAGTCACTGAGATCCTCCAGAAAGAGAAAGGTTATCAATTTCTCACATTATCTACTTTCTGGGCACTGCCTATGGAATCACTCTGTCTCATTGAACAATGAAGTATATTATGAGAAAAATGAGGAATGGTGCCAGGGCTTTCCCCACTGTCTATTTCCTTTTTTATTATTATTGCCTTCGTAGTATTCATCGTTTGTGCCTCAAAGCCACCAGACAGGGTCCCACAAATCTCCCTGCTCCCTGTGTGGGAGCCAGGCCGAGATGAAATGCAGCCCTCTGGATGCTCCCAGCATCATCATTCTAGACCCAAACTGAGATATGATTTAGGAGGTCCCTATAAAACTGGGGATCATTGGCCTAATCGGAGTCATTTATCCTGTCTTGAGCTATCAAATCAGTGCTCATGGGTTGCAGGGAGTTGGGTGGGGGTGGTTTTCCTGGTATATTTTACAATGACTACTTTGAAAAGAATCTCATTTATGAAGTTAATGCTCTCTGTAGCATATCTGGGTAGAACCCTTTCAAGAAGTAGCAGCTCCACTTAGCAGCTCTGTAGGCTGAGATTTACTCCATCCTAAAAGAGGATGTCATTTCTAAAGCATGACTCCAAAATAAATACCTGCTCACTTGAGTGAGGAGGAAAATGTAGTGCTCTGAAAGATGGTTCTGCCTAATTCTTTCTAATTCAGGAGCATTAGAAAACAAGAAAGCATATGGATCGAGAGAAAAGCAGGATGTGGAAAAAAAAAAAATCCAAGGGAGAAATATGATAAAATTTGGATCACACTAAATTCTATTTATGCTGAATGTTTTATTTTGTTGAAGTCTTATGTGAAAATAGCCATATTGAAACAGTGGAAAGCTTGTATTCAACTCCTGTGAAGGAAAGATACTGTTCGTTGGAAAGATTTTGCAGTAGCAGGGAAAGTAAGGAGCATATAGCAAAGGAGCTCATAGGAAATCATAAAATGTTAGAAGAGTCTACAGCTCCTCTTAGGAACTCTTAGATGCTTGCTGTAGTTCCCGCTGCAAATAACAACACAATCTCACAATGTCGCATGCGGGTCCAGAGATATTTATTCATACTAAAAAATGCAACTCTAGTGGTTAAAAGAGTGCCTGCTGACAAAGTTTAAATACATCATCCCGTCCTGCCACTAAAGCTGGCGGACGTGTCCTGAAGTGACAGCTGTCACTTCAACGCATTTCATCACCTCTCAGTGGAGGCTGAGTATCTGCATCTTATCACACTGTGAAGGATCTTTGTTTCTTGATTTCTCCTGGCACCTTTTTTTTTCCCTCTAGTTAAACAATCCAGCCTTAGCTGTTGGACAAAGAGAAAATAAATAGATAGCTATGCTTCAGTGATTTTTTTGAAAGCACCCACTTTTTGGAACACAGTTTGCAAAAGAATTATTTGAATTTTTAACTGTTTGAAATAACACCATAAAATTAAATTAATTTTCCTAAATAGTAACTCACACTAATAGCAAGGTGTGACACCATCAACTCTAAGCCCGGCTAGAATCTTGTCTGGATTCAGTTACTTCATGGTGACCATTTTCTACTCAAGTCATGTGTCTGTTTCCACATTCAGAAATGTCTAGTCTGTGGTATCCTACCTTCCTGGTCCCTTTCTTAGCACTAGAAAGGGAATTCGCACAAGCTTGCCCTTGATGGCTGACCTTTCTGGGTTTCTCATTACTTTTATTTAAACCAGATATTAAAGGCAAAAACTATAGCAGTGGTGCACTTGGCTAGTGAGATATTTAGGAAACACCATCTCCGTAATTACTGTATCACTGTCTCAGGAGGGACATGAAAGCTTGTCCTGTCCCTTTAACAGGACAAGTTGCTAATCCCCTTAACATTTTTTCCCCCTTTGGATGGATAATATTTCACAAAATTTTTGCTTTGTAAAATATTCCTAAAGGGAGGCTTAAGCAGTAATGCGCAGATTATGGAAATGATGCTCATTAAGTAGAGGGCGAGATTCTGGAAAGCCACAGAGCTGCTTCAAAACGTGTACCCTCCATTAGAGGCTTCATTTGAATGTTTATTCATGGGGCAGTAAATGTTTATTATTATACATTTTATTGAAACATAAATTAAAGAACTGTAATTACATGTATGGCAAACAGTAAAGCAATGTGCATTTGTCACGAAATGAGTAAGACAAGGAAAAATGCCATCATGGTTTCATTTGCATCCAAATCCTTTATTGTTTACCCGACAGAAAGACACCCAGAGGGAATAAGTCTGCAGATTAATGTTCTGATATGGTGTGTAAATAAAAAATACATATTTTAGACATTCTTCCTAGCGAAGAATGCATCCTGGAATTAATTTGTGAAGGTCAGAAGCTATCCAAAGAAAGGGTGGCTTTCTTCTTCTCTCCTGAGAGAGAGAATCACAGTGACTCTTATTAAAGTTAATGCTGAACAAAGAATCCATCCCCTTGGCAGTTGGTTGGATACTGATTGTTTTCAGGATAAGCTATTTGCTCCAGACAGTCAAGCATATTTGAGAACTTTTTAAAAAGGACATATATGAAGCTGAAAAGATAAGACCTTCAAACTTACATTTCGATAAAAAGGTGGGAAGAAAGGCATGTGCCACGCAGCCAGAATGGCCCTGCCTGGACCACATTCTTGCGTGCGCAGGGACTCCTAAGCAGAGGGAAAGCGCAGGAGCAGCGAACAGGATCTGTGTGTATGAGGTTACTTTATTTCTTCCTTTTTTAAAAAAATTTTTAAAGCAAGCTAACAAATTAAGAACACAGTCATCTGCCCACCCACCCATCTATCCATCCATCCATCCATCCATTCATTTGTCCATCCATCTATTCATCTACATATCCATCCTTCCAACAATTACACAGTGTATTTTCTAAGCTGGGAGTCTGGGAGGAGGGACAGAGAAATAAGCAGGAGGAAAATACAGTAAGGAATAACCTAGGGTTCCAGACTAATGAAAGAGAGAAAACTGTCATTCTTGATATTTTGTGGTGAAAGCAGCTATTGAGATACGTACAAAGAATCAGAGGAGCCCTGAAGAATCTGAAGGCCACACAGAAGAGGTGGCATCTGAACTGGCTCTTAAAAACTGAGAGGAAGATGGAGAGAAGTAGGGAAAGGAATTCCACATAGAGGGAAGAACAATTTTTAATTTTTTCTACCAAGAACATGTAAACACAACTATAATGGTAGCTCATAAAATACAAGGGTGACAAATCCTGAAACATTCTTTGTATCTATTGAAAGTTGTTTTGCCGGAGGTATCACTAAGGCGCTTACCCTGCAAGGCAACAAACAGAATCAGTTTCAGGCTCAACAGGAAGACTCTTTACTCTGAAAGGATCTGCCTGGGGTTTTCCACCTGTCTTGTTGCATGAGCCTAACCCAGCAGTGTGGAAATGACCATAGAGGAGGATTATCATGGTTTTATAGATCTTCCTTGAGTTGGTCAACTTTTTTAAGGGCAATTATTGCAAATTCCACTCTTTTTGCTGAACAGTTTTAAGAACTTGAAGATGTTATGTCACTTTAAAAATCGATCATGAGCCAAAAGATGATAATATAGAATATTTTATAAGATAGATCTCCAATTTGTAAGAGATCTGTTCTCGCATGGGCCTCTTGCACAGGCGCTCAGTATGCTGAGGGTGAGTAGTATACGGGGCAGCGAGATGATACCTCCTGCTGGGCTGTGTTAACCTACATGGCAGTACCAATAGGAAGTGTCATACCTGGGCTTTGTAGTTGAAGAAACCTACCCACTGCACCTCGCAAGGCCTGCATTTCTTCATCTGTAACTTCTCCCATCTTGCCACATCTTTCAAGTGGAGATAAAACCAATATTCTAATGCATAGGATTATTGTGTGGATTATATGAAATCTGTAGATAAAGAGCTTAGACCAAGGCTGGCATATTCCAAATATTCAGTAAATTGTATTATTACTATATTACACAGTAGTAGTTTTGAAAATATTTTTGGCAACCTGCTTCTGCTCTAAACCATCAGGCTCGGTTCTGTGGCAACCTTTGCTAAATAAGTTCCACCCCAGACCATCACCGACCCCAAAGCGTGTGTTTTCTTTCTGCCTGGATTCTGCCTCGCTTGGTTTGGGGAGGCCTCACCTGCTGCTGCTAAGTTTAGGATCAGCGTGAAAACACTACCAGCTACTTAGTTCTAAAACAAATGTCACTGGAAGTGCTTCTGCTCAGGGGCCTTGAGGACACCTTAACATGGTCAACTCAGGAGTAAAATTAGTTGTCCATCAAAGGCACCAGCACAGTGATGGTTTCTGAGCCTTGTGTTGGCAAATTCCTTTCCTGTAGCATATTGGAGCGGGAGTGCCTTTCATGAAGCAAAGGAAATACAAAGTTTCCTAGGTTCCCTGATTGTCCCAGTCAAGCTGAGGAACTTTAAGAAAAAGTGAAAGATAAAGAACCAGTTCAGTTTCAAAAAATCTCCGACTTTGTTGAGACCCTGTGGAGTTTCGTGGCTTAACAATTGTGTTTTTAAGCCATACATCACTGGCGGTGTTCCAGTTGTGAGTTGTAATAATATATCATGAGCGGGATGGTGCGCCAATGATGTATGGGTGCAGTACATCATCTGAGCATCACAGCTTTGATGATGTATGGCTCTAAACCACAATGAGAGTTTAAAGGAGCTTTAAGCGACCAGATAGCTTTAAGTTTCAAATTTTTAAAAAATTAAGGTCTTTTCAAGTCCAATAAAAGCAAGCTGATGGAATCCGATGCTGTATAGAGTGTCACTGGACTCCGAAAGCCTGGGTGTGTGTCTTTTCCTTCTGGCTTTAAGCTCACAAGGTGGAAATAATTGCCAGGCTCTTCTTCAGTTCTTCCTCCATGAGAAGAGAAGCCCAGAGAACTGAACAAACATGAGCTAGTGTCAGTGCATCCGTTTTGCCATTCAATTTCCCCCATCTTCCACACTGCAAACACAAGTAGCTCATCTTCATCACAAAGTACTAGATCACATGAGATGTTACAATAGGCGGTGGTAAACCCAGGAGAGATTTGTTTTCTTTATTTTAAGAGATTCTTCCACTGCAATTTAGAACAAGAAGAAGAAATAAAAAGTATTATAGATCAACTTCCTTACCCATTGCTCACAAATCCAAAACAGGACATAAGGGAAGAAAACTTTTTCTTTTCTATCGTTTGTCTTGGTAAAGGAAGCAGTGATTGCAAATGAGAAGAAAGATAAAAGGTGAGTGGCATATAGGCTGCTCACCCTGGGCAGGAAATGGGAGCTATTGTCATAGTTCCATCACCTCTCCTGTCTTAACGATATGTTTATAAGATGGTGATGTTGCTTATGAGAATGTACCCACTTTGTTTAAAAACCACTCGCCTTTGGGGGCAAGGAAATCACTACCAATGAAGAAAGCAGGTGCTAGGAGAACTCCTCCTCCTCCTCCTCCCCCCTCCCTTCTTTTTTAACCCTACCGCAATAAACAGAACAAAATGAGAAATCTCCCTAACTGTTTGTGTAATAGACTCAAACGGGGGCAGCAAGAGACAATTACATTTCAAGTGGCTTCTTCCATTTTGCTTTACTAAGTGAATTAAAGGGAAGAATGGTGGTAGAGTTACCGCCATGTGGAGAGAAAAATCTGGGCATGAGGCATTAACACAGTCTCCCTTCCCATTATCTTGCCTCTAGTTTTCTACTCCTTTGGTTTCCTCCAGTAGATTCTAACTCTCTATAGATTTTTGGTGTCTACCTCCTACCTCTCCCTGACTTCTAAAGGGCAGAACACCCTTTCTTCTTCAACTAGAACCATTTACTATGTCAAAAAGAAGTCCCAGGATTCTCTTCTAGAGGCTTCAGTATATAATCTAGGTAATGTAAGCGTTCAGAACAGACCTCCCCAAGATGTGCACTTTGGCACATGGATTGTGTTGAGCTAAAGGCAATAGAGACCCTGTGGGCTCAAGAGAAACTGCTTTACCTAGAAGAATTTCAATTGGGGATTTTTCCCAGAAGAAGAGTTATTACCAGAGATAAAGTTTATCTAAATGTCCCCATCTATAAGGCAGGACAGACATCTAATTACCAAACTTTGCTCTTCTTATCATCCTGTGAATGACCCTCCTGTCCTTGGAAGCCTCAGACCCGTATTACATTCCTTAGCTCACGACAGCATATGTACCTCATTTTACTTTTCTGTCTCTGAACTGCTCATATATATGGGGTTCCCATATGCGCAATATTAAATTTGATTTTCTCCTGTTAATCTATCGTATGCCAGTTTAATTCTTAGAGCAGTCAGAAGAACCTAGAAGGACAGAGGAACGTTTGTTTCCTCTCTGACAGTAACAGAGACGTGGAAATAAATGCATCACCCACTACTCTGATGCTGTCATTTGAACAATAGGAGTGATGCCGGCCTGGTGTCTACAGAGATGTGGGCTATTTCATCTGTTATTTGAAGAATCCCCCGAATTTAGTCCACTTCTTTTCTATAGAGAAAACACAGACTTGTCATTTAATTATTTCCTTCTCACAAGGTAAAAATCTTTACTTCCACATCTGTAGTACTTTCACACCATTCATCCACCCATGTTTAAGTTATTGTCAATCATAACATTTGCTGCCATTTACGTGAGAACATTATATGCTACTATCTGCATAACACTGTATATGCATCATCACATTCTCACCAAAACACCATGACAGAGGAACTGTTGCTGTCTCCATCACACTAGATGAGGAAACTGAGGCTTACAGAGAGCGAGTAAATGGTCCAAGGTCACCAAACGGGTCAAAGTGGCAGATCTGTGATTCTAAGCCAGGTTGAGGGGATGTCAAATCCCAATTGAATTATGCTATCATCCTTCCCAATTAAATAACTAATATTTGGGTGAATGTATGCCCTGGTTTATCTGAAACAGTCTGGGTTTAGACCTGTACATATCTTCTTCAGCTTCCAACAGGGTTGCATCCCAATAAGCCCACTGTAAGTTGAAAATATCATTGAGGTGAAAATGCATTTAACATACTTGAGCTATAGAACATCATAGCTTAGTCAGCCTGCCTTAAATGTGCTCAGAATACGTACATTCAGCTACTGCTGGGAAAAATCGCCTAACACGAAATCTATTTTATAATGAAGTGTTGAATAGCTCGTGGATCTTATTGAGTGCTACACTGAGAGTGAAAAACAGAATGGTTGTCCAGGTACAGGGGGTTGTCAGTGCATCCCTTGTTTATCCTTGTGATCCAGTGGCTGCCTGGGAGCTGTGGCGGCTGCCACTGCCCCGCGTCACGAGAGAGTCAGGAACCGCGTGTGGCTAGCCTGGGAAAAGATCCAAATTCAAAATTCAAAGTATGATTTCTGCTGAACGCATATGGCATTCACACCATCGTAAAGTCAAAGAATTTTGAGTAGAAGCATCGTAAGTTGGGGACGTCAGTAATTACAAACAGGCCAGTGTAGGGGTGAGCGATGCCTCCTTTCTCGCAAAAGTGCCCCTTTGGACAGTAAGTGATATGGCCCCTCCCTAGTAGTATGTTTCATGCTGGGGAATCTGATTTTGGCTGGTTTTACGTATTCTTTTCTGTCTCTAAGGGGGGAAAACAAAGAAGAAAGGGAGGGAGGGAGAGAGGCAGGCTCCTGTGAAGTTGTTTTGAGGGGATGGTCTTCTAACTCCGTTCCTATGCTTATTGGCCATTTATGCATCTTCTTTGGAGAAATGCCTATTCATCCTCTGCCCATTTTTTTTAGTCGGGGTTTTTGTATTTTTATTACTGAGTTGTCATAGTTCTTTACATGTTCTAGATACAAGTCCCTTATCAGATGGATGATTTGCGAAATAATTTTTCTCCCTTTCCGTGGATTAACTTCTCACTTTCTTGACTGTATCCTTTGAAGGACAAAGTTTACATTTTGGTGATGTTCAGCTTCTTCCACTTTTAAGGACCCTTGTGATTACATTGGGTGCCGGTGGATAATTCAGGGTCATTCATACTCTCCCTGTGTTAAGGTCAGCTGGTGGCAACGCTAATCCTTCTGCAACCGTAATTCTCCTTTGCCATACAACCTATCATATTCACCAGCTCTGGGATTAGGTTATGGACATACTGGAGGGGCCATTTTCTGCCTCCCAGAGCTGTGTTGCTGTTATTCTTTAGAATCAGACTTGCTTTCTATGATAACTCATTGATCTAAGAGAGAGGGGTTCATGATGGGACAACTGGTGGAGATTGCCGGACCCTAGTTATGGAGTGGGGTAGCTCTCTATCTCTAGTCTTCCCTGCCCTTTCCCCCACCATGATTTTATCCCTTATAACCAAATTAGAATATATTCTGACAAGGACAAAACACATCAGTGTGACTACACTGACCATCCTCATGTGAGTATAGGGTAAAGTAGATGTGTTCAAAAGGATGGAAGGAGACACACAGGAAGTGCAAAGGAGGTGCGACCTATAAAAGTACTGTTAAGGTATTAAAGCTCAGAGAGATCCTACATTTGGAGAAAAAGATAACAGAAAGGACTTTTAAAGCTAAGATTTACTCAAGCAGATGAGCCAGAAAAGGATGGATCTACTGCTTGGTGTAAACTACATCATGTTAATAAATGAGAGGAAAAAAAACTTTGAAAAACTTGGTTAATCTATGTTATGACTGGCATGACTTTGAACTAGGGAGACATATGATGGAAATGGGACTTAGGAGATAACATCCTTGCTTTAAGTGAATTGAAGTCTGGGCAAAGGCAGGTTCTATCCCCTGAGGGATGCAAGTCTGAAAGAACTTACAGATGTGATCAAAGACATTACTGAGAAACCATGGAGTTGGCAGAGGCATCAAGAAGCCATGGCGAGGAGGTGTCCCTGTATTTGGATTCTGGAGAGGCAGGGTGGCTTCCTGAGAGGTGGTGTCACTTGGTGGTGAAGAGCAGATGCCCTAGTGTCTGATGACAAACTCAGGTTCAGATCTCAGCTCCTGATCACTCCCTGCAGGAGCTTGGCCATGTTGTTTAACCTCTTTGGTCTGTTTTGTCTCTTGGAGATGGTGATGCATTTGTTAACGATCTCTAGACAGTATTATAAGGATTGATTGGCGTAACGATGTGAATAAGCCCAGCGACTGGTATGTAGTGATCTTTCAATAAATATTAACAACAATTACCACTACGAAGGACAATAATAATAACTGTAGAAACTAGTAGATTCGGGAAACTTAAACCTGTATTTCCTCACAGGCTATTTCCTCCCTCCTCTGCAACTACTGCCATGGATTTCTTTGCAAAACTCCTTTTCCTTAGAAACGTTATTCTGCTCATGTATCTCCTTTTCTTCACCTTCTACTCTCTCTTAAATCCACTGCAGCTTTTTTTTTAATAAGAGCTTTATGGAAATATAATTCACATACCATAAAATTCCCTCTCTTTAAAGTATACAGTTTCATGTTTTTCTAGTATATTCACAAAGTTGTGCAACCATCGTAACTATCTAATTTTAGGATAAATTTATCATCCCTAAAAGAAATGTCATGTCCTTTAGCAGTCACTCCCCATCCCCCCGGCAACTGCCAATTTACTTTCTATTTCTAAGAATTTGCCTATACTGGGCATTTCATATAAACAGAATGATACAATATCTGGCCTTTGGTGTCTAGCTTCTTTCACTTAGCATAACTCACTTAGCATAATTCTTTCACTTAGCAGTACTTCATTCCTTTTTATGGACAAATCATATTCCATTGTCTGGCTATACCACATTTTGTTTATACATTTACTACTTGATGGGCTTTTGGGTTGTTTTCCCTGTTTGGCTATTATGAATAATACTGCTATAAATATTCATGTACAAGTTTTTGTGTGGATGCGTTTTCAGATGTTTTGGGTACATACTTAGGAGGAGAATCCTGAATCATATGGTAACTCTGTGTTTAACTTTTTGAGGAAGTGCCAAATGATTTTCCAAGACAGCGGCATCATTTTACATTTCCACCAACAGCCTATGAATGTTCTGATTCTCCACATTCTCATCCACACTTGTTATTTTCTTCTTACATATTGCCATGCTGTTGACTGCTAAGTGATGTCTCAGTGTGATCTTTATTTTCATTTTACTAATGATTGATGATGTTGAGCTTGTCATGTGCTTTTTAGTTGTTTTATTCTCCATTTTCATTGAAACCAGCTCAAGCTTTCAACAGTGCTGATTCTGTTTCTTATACCCTTCTTGAAATTCCCTCTTCCATCAATTTGATAACTTACCCTCTCTCTCTCTTTTTTTTTTGGACCTTATATATATATATTTTCTTTATTGGAATATAATTGCTTTACATTCTTGTACCAGTTTTTGAGGTACACCAAGGTCAATCATCTGTATTTATACACATATCCCCGTATTCCCTCCTTCCCGCGACTCCCCACCATCCTCCCCATCCCAGTCCTCTAAGGCATCATCCATCATCGAGTTGAACTCCCTTTGTTATACAGCAACTTCCCACTGGCTATCTCTTTTACAGTTGGTAGTATATATATATGTCTATGCTACTTTCTCACTTCATCCCAGCTTCCCTTTAGCCCCCCGCCCCGCCAACCCTGTGTCCTCCAGTCCATTCTCTACATCTGTGTCCTTGTTCTTGTCTTCTCACTGAGTTCATCAGTACCATTTTTAGATTCCGTATATATGAGTTAGCACACAATATTTGTCTTTCTCTTTCTGGCCTACTTCACTCTGTATGACAGACTCTAGGTCTATCCACCTCATTACATATAGCTCCATCTCATTCCATTTTATAGCTGAGTAATATTCCAGTGTATATATATATGCCACATCTTCTTTATCCATTCATCTGTTGATGGGCATTTAGGTTGCTTCCATGTCCTGGCTATTGTAAATAGTGCTGCAATAAACATTATGGTACATGTTTCTTTTGGGATTATGGTTTTCTCTGGGTGTATGCCCCTTAGTGGGACTACTGGATCATATGGTAGTTCTATTTGTAGTTTTTTAAGGAACCTCCAAACTGTTTTCCATAGTGGCTGTACCAACTTACATTCTCACCAACAGTGCAGGAGAGTTCCCTTTTCTCCACACCCTCTCCAACATTTGTTGTTTCCAGACTTTGTGATGATGGCCATTCTGACTAGTGGGAGGTGATACGTCATTGTGGCTTTGACTTGCATTTCTCTGATGATGAGTGATGTTGAACATCTTTTCATGTATTTTTTGGCCATCTGTATGTCTTCTTTGGAGAAATGTCTCTTTAGGTCTTCTGCCCATTTGTGGATTGGGTTATTTGCTTTTTTGGTATTCAGCTGCATGAGTTCCTTGTATATTTTGGAGGTTAATCCTTTGTCTGTTGTTTCGTTGGCAACTATTTTTTCCCATTCTGAGGGTTGCCTTCTTGTCTTGTTTATGGTTTCTTTTGTTGTGCAAAAGCTTTTAAGTTTCATGAGGTCCCATTTGTTTATTCTTGATTTTATTTCCATGATTCTAGGAGGTGGGTCAAAAAGGATCTTGCTTTGATGGATGTCATAGAGTGTTCTGCCTATGTTTTCCTCTAGGAGTTTTATAGTGTCTGGCCTTACATGTAGGTCTTTAATCCATTTTGAGTTTATTTTTGTGTATGGTGTTAGGAAGTGTTCTCATTTCATTCTTTTACATGTAGCTGTCCAACTTTCCCAGCACCACTTATTGAAGAGGCTGTCTTTTCTCCATTGTATATCCGTGCCACCTTTGTCAAAGATAAGATGCCCATATGTGTTTGGGCTTACCTCTGAGTTCTCTATTCTATTCCATTGATCTTCCTTTCTATTTTTGTGCCAGTACCATACTGTCTTGATCACTATGGCCTTGTAGTATAGTTTGAAGTCAGGAAGCCTGATTCCACCAACTCCGTCTTTCCTTCTCAAGATTGCGTTGGCTGTTCGGGGTCTTTTGTGTTTCCATAGAAATTGTAAGATTTCTTGCTCTAGTTCTGTGAAAAATGCCATTGGTAATTTGATAGGGATTGTGTTCAACCTGTATGTTGCTTTGGGTAGGATAGTCATTTTCACAATGTTGATTCTTCCAATCCAAGAACATGGTAGCACATGTAAGGGTCTTGTTTTTGTATCCATTCAGCCAGTCTGTCTCTTTTGGTTGGAGCATTCAATCCATTGACATTTAAGGTGATTATTGACATGTGTGTTCCAATTACCATTTTCTTAAGTGTTTTGGGTTTGTATTTGTAGGTGTTTTCCTTTTCTTGTGTTTCCTCCTTAGAGAAGTTCCTTTAGCAATTGTTGTAATGCTGGTTTGGTGGTGCTAAATTCTCTTAACTTTTGCTTGTCTGGAAAGCTTTTGATTTCTCCTTTGAATCTGAATGAGATTCTTGCTGGGTAGAGTATTCTTGGCTGTAGGTTTTTCTCTTTCAGGACTTTCAGTATATCCTGCCATTCCCTTCTGGCCTGCAGAGTTTCTGTAGAAAGGTCAGCTGTTATCCTTATGGGTTTTCCCTTAGATGTTATTTGTTACTTTTCTCGTGCTGCTTTTAATATTTCTTCTTTGTGTTTACTTGTCATTAGTTTGATTAATATGTGCCTTGGTGTATTTCTCCTTGGGTTTATTCTGTATTGGACTCTCTGTGCTTCTTGGACTTGGTTAATTGCTTCCTTTCCCATGTTGGGGAAGTTTTCCACTAGAACCTCTTCAAATATTTTCTCAGACCCTTTCTTGTTTTCTTCTTCTTCTGGGATGCCTATGATTCAAATGTTGGTATGCTAAATGTTATCACTGAGGTCTCTGAGACTGTCTTGTATTCTTTTTATTCTTTTTTCTTTTTCCTGCTCTGTGGCAGTTATTTCCCCCATTCTATCTTCCAACTCACTTATTTGTTCTTCTGCCTCAGTCATTCTGCTGGTTAAAGCATCTAGAGTATTTTTAATTTCAGTTATTTTGTTATCCATTGCTGTTTGTTTGTTCTTTAGTTCTTCTGAGTTCTTATGAACTGTTTCTTGTACTTTCTCTATTTTGTTATTGAGATTTTGTATCATTTTTGCTATCATTACTCTGAATTCTTTTTCAGGCATATTCCCTATTTCCTCTTATTTGGTCTTGTGGGTTTTTTCCTGCTCCTTTGCCTGCATGGTGTTTCTTTGTTTCCTCATGGTAGTCCAAACTTCTGGGGTTGCTTGTCCCGGCAGTAGAGGGGTTTTTAGAAGACTGTCCAAGCCCCAGACTAATGGCCGAGTGTTGGTTCAAACAAATACTAAGTCTAGTTAACACATACATGTATAAGTCAAACAATTACTGAATCCAATAGGACATAAGGCACTAGAAAGACCTGACAGAACCCCAGTATGCTATCAGATATTCAAAGAGAAACCCAACAGAAATTGAAAACCAAAACAGAGCAAAACAGAAACAAAAGCAAAAACAAACAAACAAATAACACCTTACACATACAAACACAAATCCAGGGAGATATTGAAAGCTAGGATCAAATATAAAAAAGAGCTAGAGTACCACCATATAGAATGGAGATTCTCAGAATGAAATTAGACTGTTTTACTAAGAACTAAGATAAAGACAAAAATGTAATGTTAAATACCAAAGCGGTGTGTCATCTGGAGAATAGAGCAAGGAGTCTGAGCAGATCGATAGTGTTGCTTATAAGTATGTTAAGATAAAATAAACTAAAAATGAATGGAAGACAGGGGAACAGAAGAACATAGTATGACTGGAAATATGCAAATAAAAAGAAAAGAATAGAAATGTGTAAAAGATAGAGATGAAAAGAAGGTAGGAGAAATATATAGTCCGTACTACCAAAAACTTAACCAGAAATAGAGTATATAAAATGGCTAAAAATAAAAATAGAATAAAAAAATATGTTATAGAACTTGTAGATCCCTTAGGACTAAATTCGTAATTAATGAAGAAATACAACAAAACAAAACTAGAACTGATCCCAGAATGGACCAGTTCAATAGAATTGATACTAATATTTCTGTTTCCTTAGAGTCTCGGCTATAAGTGTCTTTCTACTCGCCTTGGGTTTTTTGTATTATTCTGCGACTAGCAGAGCTTCCTTTATTGTTTATCTGTAAGCGTTGGTGTGTGGGGAGGGAGAGGGTACTCTAGTGGCTCCTTCCCCTCGGTGTGAGTGAGCAGTGGCGCTCTGTCGTTTCGTTTGGGCTTGGAGGTGCCTGTTGCAGAGGGATGCTGGTGGCTCAGGTGTAAACAGAGTGTCTCAGAGTTGGGCCTCTCTCCGGGTTTGTTTTTGTTCTCGGCAGCCTCCCTGCTGCCACAGCTCAGCTGCTTCACCCTCTTTGAGCTGTCGTAGATACCTCGCTACCGGTTATGTCGGGATCCTTGTGGTCCTTTCTGGTGTCCGAGGTCATTTGCTGGTGTTCAGTTGGTTCTCTGTGGGAATTATTGTTTCTTTTGGTGCATTCCCAATGCATCTGTGGAGAGGGATGCATTCCACGTCCCTCTACTTCACCGTCATCTTTTCTTCCCTCTCTCTCTTTTTTTTAAATAAATTTATTTATTTATTGACTGCAGTGGGTCTTCGTTTCTGCCTGTGGGCTTTCTCTAGTTGCAGAGAGTGGGGGCTACTCTTTGTTGTGGTGCACGGGCTTCTCACTGCAGTGGCTTCTCTTGTTGGGGAGCGCAGGTGTGTGAGGAGCACTGACTCTAGGCGCGTGGGCTCAATAGTTGTGGCTCGCAGGCTCTAGAACACAGACTCAGTAGTTGTGGCACTCGGGCTTAGTTGCTCCGCTGCATGTGGGATCTCCACCACCCAGGGATTGAACCCGTGTCCCCTGCATTGGCAGGCGGATTCTTAACCGCTGCACCACCAGTGAAGCCCCAAGGACTTACCCTCTCTTGATATGCCTCCTTCTCTGCTGTATCCTTAATCTGATTCCTACTTCTTCTCTTCCCGAACTTCAAATGTTTGTGTCCCAATTCTGAATTTTTAGCTCTGCCCACTAGATTTTTTTGCAGAACACTTATATCCACCTGAAATTAAAATGCATATTTATTTTCTTATTTATTTGCTGCATCGCCCATTGCAGTGTAGTTCTATGGAGGGAGGAACTTTGTCTTATTTATTACTATATCCCTGGTTTCTAGACTAGCACCGTGTGTTAAATATTTTTGCATGAATAAATATAAATATTAGGAAAATGTAACCAGATGTTATATGAATAAAGAGCGAAGATCTCCATAATTAAATAAGTTTCTGGATTGCTAATTGAACAAATTTAACCATGTGTCTTTCGAGTGGGTTTTCTCTGACACCACACCAGTGAGCATTGTGGAATTTTAGTTGACAATGAAAACTTTTTTGGTATGTAGTGCATCATGGATGTTTTAAAATACTCTTCCAATGCAAGCAGCTATACTGCAAAATTTAATTAGAGGTTTTGTTAGCACTTAAAAAAGTCAGTTGTGATCACCAAAGCTCAATGTGAATCCACTAAGAATGAATTATGTCAAATTATCTCCGTATGTGCTGTTCATGGGGGTTTTATGAGAATGGCATTCTGTTGGAAGGCCATGGCGATAGTATTCCTTCACAACAGCAAGGTTTTGAGCTGGCTTTATGATGACTTCCCTTTTCTGAGAGGTTGAGTGGGTTGTCAGGATCTTGTGATCAGTCCATCACTTAAAAACTTACGTCAAGCTATCAGGCTGGGTTGAGATCTATGCGCTTGGGGAAGATTACCTATATGGTGAGGGGTTTGCTGTCATCAGTGCCTCGGTGAATTTAAAGTGGTTACCAATGATCGAGAGTGGCATTTCTAGGACTGGGTGGTAACAGAGCCTGCAGTGATAGCCCTGAACACTAAACCCAGGAGAGCAAGGTAAAGAAAAAGAGGCAGGGGAAGGGCCTGGACCCAGGAGGCTTCCCTAATGTAAGTTCACAGCCACCCGTATATCATTAGTGGACAAGAACAGGCATATGCATAAGGACAAGGCACAGAGGATGACCAGGGAGCGGGAAGTCAAGGAAGCATTCAGTAATAGGTCTCCCATCATGCAATAGGACAGGCAAAACAGGGAGTGACCTTGGTGCTTACATTAGCACATTTTCAGGAGAGGAGGTCAGGAACCAGATGGATCCTGTGAACCAGTGGTTCTCAGAGTATGGCCCTGGACCAGCAACACTGATATCCCTGGGAGTTTGTTAGCAATGCAAATTTTAGGGGCCTGGTGATCTGTGTTTCACCAAGCCCTGGGTGCATGCCCAGACTTGAGAACCACTAGTCAAAGCAACAGAATTTAGCTTTAGCAACTGAGTAACATTAACCATGTCCCATTCAAAGAGCTTCTTAAATATCTTTGCTACTGGTGTGGGAACCAACCCCTGAATGTGATTTCTGTCTGCTGGTTAAAAATAAATAAATAAACATAAATAAAAAGTAAGAGTAATGCTACTGCAGTTACGTGTGTTGAGTATTAACTGTGTATCGAGCAACCTGCTGAGGACATGGTTAACAGAGTTGATCCTCTCAACAACTCTGTGAGGTTGAAACGATTTCAGTCCCCCTTACAGTTGAGGATACTGAGATACAGGCCTTATGAGGCAAGACCACACAGCTAGTGAGTGGTAGGTCCAGGATTTGCATTAGGCAATTTGGCTTTAGAACACTGGTCTGGAATACCTGATTATTAGAAAGTCCAAGGGAAATGATGGATGGATGGATGGATGGATGGATGGATGGAAGGAAGAAAGGAAGGAAAGGAGGGAGGGAGGAAGGAAAGAAAGAAGGAGAAATGGAAGAATAGAGGGAAGAAGGAAGGGGGAAAGGATAGGTGCAGGTTTGGGAAGTAAAGATTCAGTATGCCTTCTTTTAATGCTAGGCTATTTCCATGTACTGTGGCATTTTTCCGATTTTGCTATTAAGTCAACTAGCCCATGTATGTCAATCAGTCACTTCATCCTGTACTGCTTCCTTCTAAGAATTTGGTTCCATGGGTAGTTTGTGATGTGTTTTTCCCTGTTTGTTTTTTTCGCCCTATCTCCCACTGCTCACATAGTGTTTTTGTGACTTAGGCGTGTACTCATCCCAGTTGCTGAGGAATCTATGGCTGGCTTCATCATTAACTGGAGAATATTCTGGGAAAAACATGTCACTCTTTGGGGACCATGTGCTCAGGGGCTGACGTGAAGCTCCTCTTTGCTTCATTCACTTTGGACCGCCTTGTTCCCTGTCTCTGCTTTAATAGCATATCATTTTCCCCTCCTCGTGCAGCAAAGCCGCAGCAAAGCCACGGGGACACTTAATCTCACATTTTTCCGGAGGCCCTTTGGAGGCTTGGAGGCTGGGAGCCTAATTGCTGTAATCAAGAAGGGGGGGCGTGATCAGAGACTGGGTTTGATTCTTTGTCTGCCTCTCCACGTTTAGGCTTTTCCTTTTCACATTGCTCCCCCTGGTTTGTAATAATCGAGGGAACATAGCTCAAGGGCAGGAGTGAGGTTTAACTTCAGCTGAGCTACAATAGAGGCTATTTGTAAAATAAAACTTTCAAATGGCAGTTTAGCCTTGAAGGATATATTGGATTAGATATGCTGTGTGCCTTGATTCATGGTCTCTGCATAATAGCATCACTATGTATATTACCTGGGTGCTTTAGTAGACTAGAGAAATGGGCTTTTTAAAAGACTAACTTCACAGAAGCAGTGTTATGTGCCAATGAAGAACGTGGGGGTAAGAGCCAGACAGGCCAGCTTCCTGTGCTGACTCTACCAATTCCTCTGGAGCCCTGACCTCTCTGAGTGTAGATTTCCTCATCTGTAAAGTGAAGATCATGGTAGAACTTGCCTCAGGGGATTATTCAGATCATTAAATGAGATAAAAGCCAAGCACAGAGCTTTCTTATCATAGTAACTCAGCACTTAATAAGTGAGAAATGTTTATGTTACTATTATATGATGACTATTTGCAGCCCTGTTCTGTAACTTGGTCCATGCTCCCTTCTACTCTTGCAAATCTGCTCTTTCCTTATGCAGTTCTCTGTTAGCCAATTCTTATTTCTTGTCAGTTTCAGAGTCGCTACGGTCACCTTTTAAGATGTGCTGTCATTTCAAAGCCCTGGCTAAATACAACCAAGACTGACAGCTATGAATAATTCCAGAGCCCCTGAAACACTGGCATTTCCCTCAAACTCTCACATATGCCACCACACTGTCCTCTTTTGTTTTGTACCTCTCTATTCACTGCAGCTTTCAGATATGATTACTGAAGCTAATCGTCATCTTCCTCTGAAAAATAATCCTGCAGGAACAAATGTGGAGTAACTGGGCTCCATGAGAGCATCACTGTCAAGTCTAGAAATATATGGGGGGATAATCACATTTTATTCTTTCTTTGTTGTGCTTTTTCAGCATGTTCACATCCACGTTCTTCCAAGAAAGGCTGGAGACTTTCACAGGAATGACAGCATCTATGATGAGGTAGGTCTGCTATCTCTGATCTTATTGTTTGATCGTAGGGGCTGGCAGTGTGATGAAATCAACCTAATGAACCAGGAACCCTGAATATATGGTCTTAAATGGGATTCTACCCAATAAGACTTGGGAAGTGGCAATAGAGGCCAAGGACCCAAGAATGGCCATTGCAGAAACTGAAGACAAATGAATTACAATGATTTTCTTTTTCAAATGGAATCCGGCAGAAACCAAGTGTCCTTGTGATTTCTGTCCTGTCATTTACCAGGGCACTAAACATTTCCATGCAGATACAGCCAAGAAGTTCCATAGGAGATAATCTAGAGTGCCACCAGTGGAAATCAAGCAGATTGATATGTGATTTTTTTTTTTAGTCAAATACTACATTTAATTTCAAAACCACTTTGGAACTCAGCTTGTCTTTCCTAATAGCATTTATTCAGGATGGAACTTTGAATTAGGGTCAGCAGAAACCAGGTTGGTTGAACGATGAGTGTAATCCCTGTGGCATAAGCATTTAGCATTTAACTTACTACTTCCATCCAAAGATATAAATGTGAAACCACTATAAAGATGAACAGCAAGAGCCAGGTGATCTGCTCCTAGGACCTCGTCTACATGAGAACCTTCAGATGTCTGGGTGGAGCGTGTAGCCTATAATGCATATGCTGGTGTAAAGTATAAGAAGATAATTTCAGTTTAACTACTTCTTTTAGCCAGGAAAGGGCATATATGTTCCCCACATGTAAGTGCTGATCTGATGGCAGTGGGGCCCTGGAGTGCTTGGTTGGAAAGGGCTTTGAGGCTATTTCTGGATACATCAAGGAAAAGTGCTGTGATTGATTAGTAATGTCTGCCACAGGTATCAAATAGGAGAGAGAACCCATTTTAGCCATTTATTTGACGCCCCTGTTCTAACCCTTTGAAAATGATATTTGAAGTACATTTTACAATTTTGGTTGTTTGTCATGTGGCTCTACCTCTGTGATAATTCCCACCTGCTTTCCATCAGTCAGAGAGAAACTTTTTTTTTTTTAATTTGTAGAGAGTTTTATGCATCTTTTTTGTATTTATGGGGTTTCTTTATAGTAACTGGGTATTAAAATGGCTACTCAGACCCTGAAAATAAAGAATGAGAGGTCAGCCATTAATAAGAGACTTATAATTCATTTATCTGGGACTCACTGGATCCTTTGAGGTGACTAGTGATCATGTTGTTGGGGCATCTCTCCCTGTCTTAGGCATCCTGTGTTTTCCAAGGGCCGCAGCTGGCTTGTGTAGAATAGACATGCTCTAATCACTGGTACCTAAGTGCTGATCTATGGACCAATTGCTGTAAATCTCAATTCCTAGGAGGTCCTTTCCCTAGAGATACTGACCCAGTCTATTTTAGAGGCACATAAGAATCAGTAATTGTGTGAGCATAAGAAAGTCCCCAGGAGATTCTGATGCATGGCTAGGTTTGGGAATAGGCTTTCTCCCAAATTTGTGCTTTCTCAAAACTATACCCTATAATATTTTAAACTGAACTCATTTTCATTGGATGTCGAATATAGTTTGGGGTTAGTAAGGGCTTAGTTCGAGTTGGAAGAAAATCAGAATTATGGAGTAATTATAAAGAGATGCGTTTTGAAAAAATACAAGTACTGATCCTATTAGCATAAACTAAGCTTAATAAAATGTTGCCAAGTACGGGCTATTTTAATGAATAAATTAGCACATGATTTATATACAAGTGAATATTGCTAAAATGATAAAATGAAAAGTGCTTGAAAACACTTTTCTTAGGCTGAACTGTCACTTTGAAATCTTGTTTATATTCCATACGTGCTTGTGAGAGAAGCTGCAGGGCTACGTTTCAGCCCAGTCTGAGACACAATGTCCAAGGCCGAGGTTGGTGTGTGGCTTTCTCTCCATCTTACTCTTTTGCCCTCTTGTGCATGCTGTCCCAGTGTTTCTAGCCCCACAGGTGAAACCACACATGTCTGTACCTCCTACCTAATAGGAGAAGCTTCTCAGGAAAAGTAATTGCTAAAGGAGTTTGTTTGTTTGTTTGTTTTTCCGATTAATTGCTAAATCATAGGTACCCACCAAGGGAGATGGTGGTATGAGACCTGAAGATATTGAAATTTGCAGACAGGCAGAATTAGGTTCAAACCCCAGTGCCACTTACTAACTGTGCGACATTGGACAAGTCACTTAAACCCTCTGTTTTAATTCCCTTTTCTTTACAATGCAGGTGATATATAATATATACACTTCAGAAGATGGTTGCATGGAATATATGACATACTGTACATGAAAAGGTTATTATGATTGGTACATACTAAGCATTTATTAATAAGTAGCTGTGTCTGTTCTCATTACCATTATTAGTTTTGTTTTTTTAAAAACCAGCAACAGTGGGTGAATGGAGAACATGGATTTGATGCCAGGTCGTTGGATGCCCCCATGCAGCCCTCTTTTCAAGGGTCAGATTTCCAATCTTCCCTCTGTCTTAAACGGCTCACTCTGAGATTCATCTTCCTCTTTGTACAAAAATATGTCTGCCGTTTGAGTGCATAATAAGATAATGTCTAGAAAGCATCATGAGAAACATGAGGCATTGCACAGGTGTTACTGGTACAAGACATAATGGACATTAGACTGAGTGATCTTAATCAGAAATGATGGAGTGACCAGGGGCAGCATTCTTTATTCTGATGGGAGCCCTCACTCCAGATTATGCATCTCTCCGTGAAATACAACAAACAGACTGCCTGGGAGGGTGGGGAGTGGGAGCAGGGACAGCAGGAGACTGAGCTCCATAAAATGTAATTGTATTCCTACTGCTGCAGAAATAGAAAATGATGCCTGGAGAAGCTCTAGGTTATAAATTGGCTCGGAATGTTGTGTTCTCCCTGGGCCCTGTTTTAAGAGGGATGGTGGCAAATCGGAGAAGGTTCACAGAAAGGTGATTGGGATGACAGAGCCTGGAAACAGTTACCTGGGGAGTCACTGAAGGCGAAGATGTGTTGTCTGAAGCAGGGAAGGCTTGTAGAGGGAAGGCGGTGACAGGGTCACTGTTTCTAAATATCAAAAGGCTGGCAGGTAGAAAAGGTATTAAAGATGTTTTATGTGGCTCCAGAGAACAGATTGGGAACTCTTAGGCATCGAGGAGGCAAGTATCAGTTCCACATAACAACAGGTCAAATTGGGAGAAGCTTCTGAACACTTAGAGTGCCTTGCGAGGGGGTGAGCTTCCCATCGCTGGACCTATGCAAGCACAGAGTGGCTGGCCGTGATTCCTCAGGAGGACTTCTCCATCCAGTTCTTGGATCAACAACATGGTTCTGTGATTCCTGTCTTTACATATGTAGCCATTTGATGATTACCTCCATTTTTAAGTTCTGCAAGTTCTGTAACAAATAGTGTAGCATTTTTGTTGTTGTTAGTATGACAGCATTTGGGTTACTGCCTAATAAAATATATTCTTTCTTGTTCAGTTCATGGAAATATAAGGTATAACTCTTTCTTGACTTATATGAGATCACTCTAATGAGTTTTCTCATTCCCAGCCTCCTTCCTGCTTTTCCTCCGGCACAGTGTTGCCCATTGAGGTTCCATGGGCTTTGTTTGCCTCCTCATGTGTGTTTTATTTTACTTGTGAAGAATCTTTTAATGACATGCTTTATTTTGCCTGCAACATATTTTTTAATGACTCTGGATGCTATTAGGCATGTTACTCATTCTCTAGGTCACTACCACTCTGTGTCTCTTACCTGGCTTGCCTCACTTGTTTAATGACACCTGCTTAGCTCTTGAAGGCATTTGAGTTTGAGATCCTTGCCTATTTCATGGGTTACTCCTCTCCTCTCTACCACTCAAATATTACTAGTCCCCAGTATCCTCCATCCAGTCTGCATGCCGCTCATCTATAACATCCCTTTCACCTGCTTGCTTCCCTGTTTGCAATGCTGTGACCCTGGGTGAGTTCCTTCAGTTCAGTAGTGGGTCTGCCCAGCTCCCCAGCTCCTCTTAGCCTCATTCTCTCTCACCACTTGCTTTTGTCAAATTCTCGTGCCCACCTCAGGGACTTTGCACAGGTTGTTTTCTTTGCCTGTAACTTCTTCCATCTTCTCTTCCCCTTCATGTGGCTTCATACCTGCTCCCAGATGTCAGTCCAAGTATTACCTCCTCAAAGAGTCCTTTTTGCAGATCCTCCCCCACCTCATCTAAGACAGCTGATCCCCTATCCCCTCCATGTTAAGGCTGTCATATGTCCATGTTTATTTCCTTCATGACATTTACCACACTTGAAATAACTTATTACTGTATTACTCAGTGCCTGCATTTCCAACTACACTGTAAAGCCATGAGGACAGGGACCTAACCTGGTATAGCATGGGTAAATAAATCTTTCTTAAGTGAATGAATACCTAAAAGAACAGAGCACTGAAATAGAGGAACTTGAAATTCCCTACTAGTCCTTACGTAATTTAAAAGGAGAGAACATCTTGCTTTTCAGAAGGTCAATTTATTAATTCGTAGCTACGTTGGGTGAGATTCTGACATGGTGATATCTGCCATCTGAGGTTTTAATGGAGCATTGATGGAATGAAGTCTGTTGGTCAGAAATCAGTGGACGGAGGGCTGCAACTTGTGGCACATCAGAAGGGCTTGGTGAAGTAATTATCAACCTTGTCTGACTGCTAAGCAAATCCGGTAGGCACATGTCAAAGCTGGTAAGAAACTTGCCTCCCCCAAACCCAAACGTGCGTGTCTGTAACAACTACAGATATGGGATTTGATGAAAACAGCCACTAGAGTTTCTCTTCCTTTCTTTCTAACCTTGATTATCATTTCTGAGTTTATCTTAATCTGCTCTTCCTCCAGCTCTCTGTCCTGAATTTGTCTTTATGCATTTTGTTCAATAATTTACCTTATTTCAGAGGATTCGTCTGTCTTCTCTCCCTCAAAATCGAGTTCAGACTCCATCCTTTCCAAGGCAGAATCTCTTATAAAGCCCTTTCTCTATGGTTCTCCGTGAAGATCTTATTATATGGTGCTCCTAAACCCTTTCTATATCTCTGTTATTTAAGTTTACGTGAATTACTTGAGGCCTTCTCTGAACTCAGTGGCCCTCCATTATCTTGACAAGTTGATGAAGATTATGGTGATGACATAAATGTGTCCTTGGACAAGAAAGCACGTACAGCTCATGTGGGGGATGGAGAAACCCCTTGCCTAATGCCATGGTACATCATCCCATTAACTCAGTAAGGCTTCCCCTAGCTGTGTCCCAAATAAGCGACTCTCATAGCTGTATTGGACAATTCATTAAATGCTTATGGGTGACATCGAACAGTTGTGATTGTGCACTGTATATAAAAGCCATTACTGACAAAGGAAGTGACTATTATTAAAGCCAATGGGACTAGCAATCAGCAATTGGAAAAACTCAACCATGAATTTCATAGACAGAGCAACTGTGGGTTCAGGCACATCCTGGGAAACAATTGCTTGGCTAAACACAATGCATGAACAAAATCAATTTGCTAAAATGCAGGTCACTTGGCCCTGAGGGCTGGAGAAAACTATTGCATTGTTGATTATATTTATTGTTGAACTTGGATCTCTTTCACACACCATTTGACAATGGGCTCAAAGTCCATGGGTCCCCAGTTGACTCTCCAAAAGGGAAGGGATGTTTCATTGACACAGTTAATTAGCTTGTCCTCATACTGAGGGATGAGTTTTACAGTGTTTAAGAATCTCAGATTGAAAACTTTATTACCTCTTGTTAAGAATAAAGTTAAAGATGTCTTTGGCTCTTCTTCAACTCATGAGAACTTTTAACTCAAAGAAGCTGGGTGTGATATAACCAACAAATAATATATAATAGTGGTAATTTAATGATCTGTGACCTCAGGTTCTCATCGAGTGGATCTCCAAGTGCTCTTTCGATACCTGTTTTAATGATAAAAGAACTTGGTAGACATCTGGTTTACCCTTACCTGTATTGGATTATTACTCAGTTCAATCTCTATGTCCTTTGGAAAAGAGGAAGATAAAATTAGCAGAGTAGAATTTATCTGGTTAAAAGTTATTCCCACGCATTTTCCCTAGTAGAGATAAGAATTCAGGGGGGATGTAACTCAGATTAGTCACGTTTCACGGAGTCTACACATTTGGAATGTTGAGGAGTGTGGAGAGCTATAATGGTGGTAATGGTGGGTGGGCTGGGGGCCTCCAGAGAAAAGTTTGAAGTCAGTGGACACTTAAGAGGGAAAAAAAGAATGAAAGAAGGCAGAAAAATAGCTGATGGTGAGAGGACAGTTGTCTGTAGGATGAGCCTCAAAGCAAAGAATGCCACCTCTGTGGTTTTTCCTAGAGTTAGCTTCCAGAGAGCTGCCACCCTGGGTGTTTTCCCAAAGCTGCTCTTCTCTCTCATCTGAATATGCTCAACTACATATCAGTGAGAAATAAGAAAAAAAAAAAAAAAAGAGCTACATGTCAGTCTATCCATAGTACCAAGTAAAACCACTCCATCAAACAGCTCTACGTGGTCCTCCCTCATCATTTTCTAAAAAAAGGCTTTGTTGTGTGCACTCCACGGTGAATTCTCTCTCCAAACAGACATATTCCAGCAGAAATCTATAAGGTGCTTGCTGGTAAGGTGGATAATACCTGCTCCAAGAAGTTGCTGTTGCCAGGGTATCTTTCTGTCTTTCTGCCTGTTTCTCACAGTTCTGTTCTCAGTCACTGTTAATTGTGTCAAACCTCAATTAATATCAAGACTTAAAGATTGGGCCATTTGTGTATTTTTTAAAAATCTTAATTAGGTTCATAATCATGGTTCTTGGCCTAGCTGTCAGTGAATGGTCACTTAAGAAGAGTGTCTAAATGTTTTGATAACTTTGGAGCCTGTGATCCACTAAAGCAAACTATCAAGATCTCCTATAAGAAATTTTTTTCAAATCCATTTTATTTAGAGAATTGAGAGTGTGGGGAATAGGGATAGGAAAAAAGTCACAGGAGGAATAAGTTATGAGCAGAAATGGACAAATACAGCAAGAAGAAACAAGATATGGATTAAGCATTGACACATTTCTATCAATATAAATTATAACAGCCTGAAAGAGAAAAATCCCCAAACATTTCACTTGCTCTCTCTTTTAAAGAAGAAAAGCAAAATAAGCAAGAGTTAGAGGCAAAAGGAAGATAAAATTAGTACAATTTTAAAGCCTTAAATCATTTGAAAAGACTTTTGCTTTTCAATTATCATCTGTCATTCATTAGACAAGAAAGATAAACTTATTTCAAATAACCTTTATAAATCCTGTTACCCCTTGGCTTAGAGCAGGGCTCATTCTTTGAAACTATCACGTCTTGTGCATCAGCAGAGATTAACAACAGCCTTCCGGGACTTCTCTGGTGATGCAGTAGTTAAGAATCCACCTGCCAATGCAGGGGACACGGGTATGGGAAGATCCCACATGCCATGGAGCAATTAAGCCCGTGTGCCACAACTACTGAGCCTGCGCTCTAGAGCCCACGAGCCACAACTACTGAAGCCCACATGCCTAGAGCCCGTGTTCCGCAACAAGAGATGCCACCGCACTTAGAAGCCTGCGCTCCGCAATGAAGAGTGGCTCCCACTTACCACAACTAGAGAAAGTCTGTACACAGGAACGAAGACCCAATGCAGCACCCCCCACCCCCAAAACAGACAAACAAACAAACAATAGGCCTCCAAGTTGCCTGCTTCAGAGAACACACATAGAGCCCTTGAAACATAGGCTAGCATTTGGAATCCTAGCTTGGGTGCCCACAACGTGGGTGTTCTTTTGTCACCATCGGGTTGCAGCTATCATCAGTGTCCCCAGTTTGTACATTGCACATTGTGTTGTAAAACAGGACTGCCCAATAGAAATAGAATGTGAGTTGCAGAGTTAAAAATGTTTAATAGTCACATTAAAACAAGTTAAAAGAAATAGGTGAAATTTATTGATATCATTTTTAACCAGTATAACCCAAATATTATCATTTCAACATGTAACTAACATAGGCCATTACTAGTGAGATATTTACATGTTCTTTTTGTGTAAGTTCTTGAACTCCAATGTATATTTTACTTTTCCAGCACTTCTCAACTCAGACTGGCTACATGTGGTTAGTGTCTACCAAATTGGGTGGTTCCGTTACAGAATTTATTCAATGCAATTAGCTTCATTAGTTTTCATAAAGTGTAATTTGATGTAAAACCTCTCAGTTTTTTCACCCTGGCCCTCCAGATCCAGAGGAGAGTAATTTACTTTCCCTGGTCCTGAAAATCATAACATAGAAATTAAGTCATTAAACAATTGGGTTAGGTTCCATCATCCTTGATCAAGACCTTGTTGAAGTTTTAAAGATGAGATGACCTCAAAGATGACCAGAAGGATCCCTCTACACAGAGTTTACTTTTTTTTCTCTCATCTTTTTGCTACTAATTTCACCAGGGATGCACCCAAAGTAATCCATGAATTTTGGAGGAAATATAAGCCACCATTTTAATCACTTTTTTTTTTAAATTTACTTTTTTTATTTAATTGGCTGTGTTGGGTCTTCACTGCTGTGTGGGCTTTCTCTAGTTGTGGAGGGCAGGGGCTATTCTTGCTGTGCTCAGGCTTCTCAGTGCGGTGGCTTCTCTTGTTGCGGAGCACGGGCTCTAGGCGTGCAGGCTTCAGCAGTTGCGGCACATGGGCTCACTAGTTGTGGCTTGCGGGCTCTACAGCACAGGCTCAGTAGTTGTGGCACATGGGTTTAGTTGCTCTGCAGCATGTGGGATCTTCCCGGACCAGGGATCAAACCCATGTCCCCTGCATTGGCAGGTGGATTCTTAACCACTGCGCCACCAGGGAAGTCCCTTAATCACTATTTCTGAAGATTGTAATTTTTCTATAGGTGGCCCAATTGAGCATTATTCACGTAGCTGAACTTTCTTGTTCCACTTTTGAAAAGAAATACATTAAATATCCTTTTGAGTTAATATTGTCTAGGGGTTGAGTCTGGGGCTCTGACTCCACGCCTGGTGTTCATTCTCACCTCTGTGTTTTTTGTACAAGTTGCTGAACTTTTTCTGTATCTCAAGTCCCTCATCTGTAAGATGGGGATTGTGATGGGACTGCTGTGATAATTAAGTGTTATTACAAGCAAAGCCCTAAAACAATGCCTGTGGACAGTTAATGCTCAGTAAATATTAGCTTTTTTAATGTGTGTAATTGTTAACGTTATCATCAGCATCACCCTGAGTGCCTGGCAGAAGCATCCTAAGGAGCTGGTGGGAGTGAGTGAGGGGTCTGACTGGCCAGAGACCACCTTCTCTGGAGACCCAGGAGATTTTCCAAATCCAGAGAGCACATTCAGGGGTTCAGCGTCATAACTCGTGACTGTTATCATGCATGCCTGTGCGTGAGAAGTCTTCACACACATAGCAGCTTAATAATTTGTGAGCACATTAAACTTTTAAGCTGCCCCAAGTATGCAATCCACACTATCCAGACATTCAAACACAGTGAGGAAATCTCTTCCAGGAAGAAGAAATTCTGACTTAGGGTTTTATTCTAAGTCTTTTCAAATTGCTTCATGGCAAGCAGTTCTTTTTAGAGATTTTTATGACCTCCTGATTTAGAGGAGCAAGTTAAGAGATGCCTGATTTTCTTTCTTAAAAATAGTCTATAAAAGGTTCCTACCCCTGTGTAGCTCTAAATTCTATGCATTGAGTCAATATAGTAAATTTATTACAAGTTCTTTAATGTTGAATTTGCTATTGAAATCTCAGTGCCTTTCATGTTTTCCATATTTAAATGGGGAGGAAAAAATCCAATGCCATTAGGCTAACAGTAACAGACAACAGGTTAACAGTAATAAACAATTCTAGTTCTTAATCTTTGTTCCTAGGGAGAGGACTAGTGAAAAAACAGTACAGAATAAAATTATTATTGTTATTTACTGAGTCCACAATGGGCTGAAATCTGTGCTAGGTGCTATGCATACGTTACTTTAATCTTCATAAACCTTACTGGATAAGTATCATTAATTCCATTATATTGAAGCTAAACCTCACAGAGGGTAAGTGTTTGCGTTACCTTTTAACCAGCTGGTGGCAATGCTTGTTTATACTAAAGTCAGTTTGACTACAAAGCCTTTGGTCTCAGGAAACTATTATCTTCCCTTTTATGGAAAACTCCACGATAATGAGATAAGTGATTTTTTTTTTAGAGATTCTGCCTTCCAGTGCTAAAATTTGAACAGTTTCTAGAGCTCTGTTCAACCTTAAAGACATTTACACACACTTACACACACACACCCCGACCCCCGCCTCACATCCTAGAGTTCCACTAACCCAGAACACATGATTGTTAATCAAGTATGTAAGACTTAAAATGTAGGAAACTGGCATTTTCCAGAGTTAGACATGTTCCTGCTTTTAGGATCTAACCTTCCAGCCCCCAGCTGGGTACTTTATTGTAACTCCTTTTTATAGTTTTTTGTTTATTTTTGTTTTTAAACACAAGGAAGTCATCAACACACTCTAGCGAAGCTTCTACAACTCCCAAGATCATCCTTTCTGAGCTGGTTTTGTGGACTGAACCTCTTAAATACTTTTGCATGCCTTACAGTGTATTCATATCGTGATAGCACGCTAAAATATTTAAAAGGAAATTGCTGCCCCCCCTTTTTTTTCCCTCAAAAAGAAACAGTCCTTGCTTACAACTCTCAATGGACCATAAATATCTTCTAGGCCAGCTGCACCGGTACCTGTTGGAAATCCTTCTTATATTAGCAGTAACTAAGGAACTCATAGAATATTCCCTTTGCACTGACATGAAACCTTGTTCCAGCATCTTCTTTTTCTTTTTGAAGAATGTTGGTTCTTCTTAGAAACTCTTTGGTTATTGAAGAGGAATTTGCACATTTGGGTCAAATCCATGCATGAACTTCCAGCTGGCTTCTCCAGTAATCTTGGCCATATCAGTTTGTTGCAGGAAGGGGGACCCCTTCTAGGGCCTGAGAGTGGGCTCTTGTCCAACACTTGGAAATGAATTGTCTAAGGAGACACACATGCTGACAAAGCGAGAGACTTTATTGGGAAGGGGTGCCCAGGTGGAGAGCAGGAGGGTAACCGAGCCCAGGAGGACTGCTCTGCCGCGTGGCTCACAGTCTCAGGTTTTATGGTAATGGGGTTAGTTTCCGGATTGTGTCTGGCCAGTCTGGCTTAGCCCATAGTCTGAATCAGGGTCCTTCCTGGTGGCGCTCGCTTCTCTCAGCCAAGATGGATTCCAACAAAAAAGACTCTGGGAGATTGGTCGTCTCCTCGCTCTTTTGGCCCCTCCCAAGTTCTCCCAGAGGCAGCACCATGTTCTTTATTGGGACCTCCTGTTGTGAGACACCTCAAGCAAGCAGGCCTGGGCAAGGCAGGTGGTTTTGGGCAACAGCTCCCTAGCAAGCGGATGCGGAAACAGAGGCTGAATATCTTTTAGCCACCTGAAATGAGCTGAAATAAGCAATCTGACTTGTCTTCTTAAACCATTTTTCCATCCACATGGTGTGTCTGCCATTAACCTTCCTTCCATGGGGCACTAGAATAGTTCCGTCTTTCAGAACTCATCTCAAAACCAAGAGCGTGAGGAGCTTGAAGGGGTTTCATCTATTGGTGATCTGGTATAGGGCTGAAGTCGACTTCGTAAGAGAGGTTAGATGTCATCAGCTGGTTATACCGTCCAGTGGAGAGGGAGCATGCAGTGTGATTATGACATTAGCATGCTGGTGAATTAATGCATCCAGTGAAATACAACATGGAGCAAGGAGTTATGTTTACTGCCAACAGATAGTAAGAAAACTGAGGCACGTAAAGACCTAGTAACTTTTCTGAGGTCACAGAAAGAGTAAGATGCAGGCCTGGGATTCATCTTTAGGCTTTATGTTCCCAGAGTCAGAGTTCTCTTTTATTCTGCAGCCTCTGTGAACTCCCAGAGGTGTTCACCTTTGTCCTTTCTACCTCCTCACACCCAATAATCCCGCTGTCTAATGGAGAATGTTCTCAAGAGCTATTTGTTCTGCTGAAGCCCCAGCCCTCTGAATTCTGAGCCCAGTTCTCCCCTTCTTCAGCTCTATGGCCTTTCATCATCTGCACTGCCCTCCTCCCGCCCCACTGCCGCACATCTTTTTTTGGGTCCTACCTTCCTTCCTGTCAAAACCTCTCTACAATGATGTATGTCAATCATTGCTCAGTAGAACTGAGGAAAAACAAACAAATCACAAGACCTCTTCTCAAGAAAGAACCTGTACCTTCATTTTGATGACAGTTGTTCACATTGTTACATTTCCTGAGATGACAAAGTATTTTTCAAACTAGCAAAGCCTGAGGGGAAAAGAGTGGGATTTTAAAACTGAACTATCAGACCTTAGTCTAGAGGTGAGACTTTGCTGGTAACTCCAGAATCAAATCACAAAAGCTGGCTCTGGACTGTGTACCTGTCTTTGGAATCTACCTGAAATTAGTTTGCCAAATGGCCCATGAGGGCCTCATCGGCTGTCTAAGACAGACCAATCCAAGATGGAACAGTACACGTGCACCTTCATATTTTGGAAAGGTGTCAACACCCTGCCAAGAGAATAGCAGCTATTTCTATTTTCTCCCCTTCTGGGCTCAAAATGCTGTTGTCTGTATCATAGTTTCCATATTATCTTAGAGCATGGGTCTATAAAACTTGTAACACTTATGTATTTAATTTGAAAAGTCTTTACCTGGGAAATAATTTAAATGCCAAATAATAGAAGAGTGTATTTTAATGGTATATATTCATATATATGAATGAATATTTTAAAATATTTTTAATGACATAAAAGATTGGAATGTAATATTAGGAAAAGTGTGGTGTATAAACCATGAAGAGCATGGAAACATATGCACCTAGTAATTAAAAGGGATTGTGGCTGGATAACAGAATCATAGATCACTCCTGTTTCTTTCTTCGTACTCTTTGGCCTTTCCCAAAGGTTATGTAGTGATCAAACAATAATTCTGTAATGTAAAGAAAACATTGAGTCATTTCTTAAAAAGCAGATTTGCTATGTTCTTTTTTACTCATTGATGGAGACCAGTGGTGAACAGAAAGACACTGACTTTAGTTTTGGAAAGGACCTCATGGGAGATAGTTATGTGTGACCTACCACTTAATTTGAAATACCCAGAGAAAGGGCCTTTTGGGGACTTCCACTCTCTGACTTGTTAGGAAAAATATATTCCTCAGGATAACATTTTCCCTGACTTCCTGCTCTGAGAGGCAGGGGAAAGGACACCTTAAAATAGGCACTCATACTGATGTGATACCCTTCAGTCTCATGTTCCCTGTTCATCTTATCTTGTCTTACGTTTCCTCTCAATCATGAAGTCACCTCTTAAATGTCTGAGGGTCATTTGAGTATAAAAGTTCTTAATTTCACAATCACCAACTTGATTACAAAAATGAAATGTTCTTTACTCCACAAATTTAGTTTACTTTGGGGCTGTGACAGCAAACCACTTCATCAGCCCAGGGTCACATTTTGCTCTGCAAGTTCAGTGTTTTCTCGGTCAGTTCAGTCCCGTAATTCAGCCTCATTCTGGTGTATGACCTCTCTACTTAGCATTCTGGTTCCCTAAGGCTGTTATGAACAGCATGTCAGATGAGGCGGACAGGGATTGTGTGGTCCTTGGCTGTTGTTACTTTGACATCTAGTGTCCCAGCAATCTGCCTTACCTGGTCCTTGGGTGTCTCCCTGGTCCATGCTGACACCCATAAGGAGGGCAATCATCTTTTGAGGGTTGGTGAGTATTGGTCTCTTGCATCCCTGAGGTGTCCTTGGTCCTGATGTGGCCTCTGGTCTCAGCACATGAAGGGCACCTACTCTGTGCCCTTTGCCAGTTTTTTAGTATTCTTCTCATGGGCACAAAAATGTCTTTATGTTCTTCCACACTTTCCTGAGGCCTGCAGGAGCTTGAGGGCCTTCATGTTGTCACTACAACCCTTCCTCTCCCTCTTTGCAGAGTTGGGTACTGTCAGAGTTCTAGATGGGGAATGCAGAGTACAAGTCCACTCTCCTCTTGGATTCCCAAATCCAAAGGGAAGGTTTTGTAGGGGAGCACAATTTGCCACCCCAAAAACTGTCTCTGGCATGAGGATTAATTTAGGTTGATGAATTTTAAGAAACAGAAGACTAAGGATGTCTTTCTTCTTCCTTTCCCCTTAGCTGCCTGAAGAATTTAGATAAAGGACCTGTTCTTGGAATAGAGCTATCACTAGCTATATCTGCAAAGCATATGAGCAGAGTGTGGTGGGAGAAGCCAGGCAAAGCCCAGAGATCAGGGTCCACTCTGTGTCCCATTGTCTCTGCCTGGCCCCCCAAAAATCTATTTACCAAACATTTGCTTTTCCATATTCATGTGAATTGCCTTCTTCCCCTTTGAAACCCCAAATCATTACCCCCAATATCCTCTTTTGTTTTTAGCTGAAGATAGTATTTAAGGTGAGGATCTGAGCCATTTTAGCAAGTTCCACAGTTTTCCTAGGTCTCTCTCATGTATACGTTATTACATTTTTGTTTGATTTTTTTTCTGTTAATCTGTCTCATGTCAGTTTAATTCTTAGACCAGGCAAAAGAACCTAGAAGGGCAGAAGAAAATTTCTTTCTCCCTGATAGTTTGTAAGTCACCTGTGGAAGGCAGAACCATGGCCTCCCAAGGTTGTCTGCATCCTAATCTCCGAAACCTACAAATCTGTTACGTGACGAAGAAGAAGTAAGGTAGCAGGTGGGATTAACTTTAATCAGCTGACTTGAAGGTAGGAAGATCATCCTGGTTCGTCCAGTGGACCTAGGATAATCACAGGGTCCTTAAACGTGGAAGAGGGAAGGAGAAGAGTTGGTATCAAGAGTGATACAGCATGAGAAAGAACCGACTGGTCATTGTTGGTCTTAAAGATGGAAGTGGACCCTGAACCAAAGAATGCAGGCAGCCTCTAGAAGCTGGAAAAGGCAGGAACACAGATTTTCCCCTAGAGCCTCCAGAAGGAACACAGACCTGCTGACACCTTAATTTTAGCTGGTTGAGACTCATTTCAGACTTCTGGCCTCCAAAACTATTAGATAATAAATTTGTGTTGTTTTAAGCCACTAAGTTTGTGGAAATTTGTTATAGCAGCAAATATAAAACTAACGTATCAGCAAACCTCAGGATTCAGCCTGGGGTTTGGGGGAAGAAAAGGAGTAGAGAGTACTGCCCTAGGGTGCTCGCACTCTGTCTTCTGGCTTTCTCTCTCTTAACTGTTCCTTCTCCAGTTTGAAACTTTTTTTTTTCAAGTCTGGGGATGGGCAGGTAGAGCTATGCTGCCTCCTTATTCCCGCATGAATTATTTCTCTCTCACCCTGGGGCAGTGCCTTTTACACTTAGAAGCCAAGTTGGTGAGGGCAGGATCCTTCTGCTACCCAGTAGAGACACTTCCACTCAGCCAGGAGAGGGTCAAGAGGGAAGAGACACATCAGTGATCACTTTGAAATATTAACTTGCTTCATATGGATAAGAAATGAGCTGCAGTAACTGTGGAGAGTGTAGGAACCCCTAAGAACCCAGGGCAGTGTGCCGTGATAGAGGGCCAGCCAAGTTCAGGGAAGGAAATGACCACCTTCCTTCCCTCCTGTAGAGGCTCATGTCCTGGCCCCATTACTAATGAGACCCCGGTCAGTTCCCTTTGTCTGGGGCTCAGTTTCCCTATCCTCATGCTGAGAGGCATTCATCTCATCTAGCTCACCTCTAAGCATACTTTCAGCTCTGACACTTTGTGATTCCATGACATTAACTAGTTCAACTGAGAAAGAACCACTTGCCCTGAGGACTCCTTCCCTTTGATTTCCACATGGAGGCCACATTAGCATAGCAGAAAGGATATTGACACTGCAGTTGACTTTTAAAATTCACTGAGAAGGGGAGATGAAATGAAAACACACCAGATGGAATGTGAGCTCCCTACTATTTCAAAACTTAGACATTTCCACTAAATGTTGGCACCAGCTTAAAATTAAATATCATCTTGAGTGCTATTTACAGTTTTCAAAGTGACAATAGTCTTTTTCGAAAGGAGGAGAAACTGCCCTAAGATTGAGTCTAAAACCCTTGGAATTTTATTTTATGCTTGGAAATAATAGGAGAATAATGAGTTGGATATGAGAATAAAATAGGGAGAGGAAAACCATGCAGACAATTGAGTCACAGCTGTGACCCCACCACCGAGTGGCTGGGACTTCCAGGAACCAGTCCCCAAAAAGCGCTGTGAATCTGTCTCTTCATCTCATGCAGATTCACAGAATACACTTTCAATGTCTTTAATTTTCAGGGGTCCCACTTGCTGTGGTCTTGATCCATTTGGATAACAGACCCCTTTGAGAATGCTGCTGAAGGCTCGGAAGTTCTTAGCTAAGAAAATATTTTAAATATTTACACACATACCTTAAAGATTTGCATTTAATATTGGGATTTTTTTTTTTTTAAGTCTCAGGTTAATAATACCCAACTTAGGTATTATGAGGTAGAGAGAAGAATGTTCTCAAAGTCGAGGAAACTAGTAAGACTGATTTTGTTTAAGAAGTTGTATACACATACACATACACACATGTATACAGACACAATCAAGGACTTGTGTTCACATCCCTGAGGCTCACTACGTCCACTCAAGACCCAGCGCTCTCCGTTTGAGAGCATTTGACTGTTTAGTTATTCTTTCATTGGGCAAGTGTCAGAGACAGACAATGTCAGAATATGCCAAGAGGAGAATGGGGTCTTTTGAAAAGGAAATATTCCGTAGACTTGGGGCAGTGAGTTTCATTAGGGAGCCCATAGTTGGACCCATCCGATGGTCGAATCTCCCACCTTCCCTTTCATTAAAAGTTCAGTTCTAGAATCACACAGTAGCTTCCAGGAAACTGGTCATACAGTTGCACAAAGCATTAGTATTTGCACTTTTAAGTTTATTTGTACATGGACTTGATTTCTGACAGCTGAGGATTATGTAATATCATCTAGGTATTGAAAAGAATTATCTTGAAACTTACCTATCATACATCTTCTTGAAGTGTTAAATAGTCTTTAAATAAGTTGTAAGAATTAGATTTTTTGTCTTTTCTATCAGTGAAGTTATATATTCAGTTCTTTTAACTCTGATATGCTTGTCATGGTTATTCTTTAAGTGCAAGATGACTCAGACTGTGACTCTACAATATCTGAAAGACAGTTTGAAATTTGAAAATTTTGAAGAGCTGTGGAGCTGGTTGATTCCAGAAAAGAAAAAAGTGATTTAAAAAAAAACAAAACAGTTTACAGGTGCCATCATTTTTTCATCTTCAATTAACATTTTTTATTTAGTTAGTTATTTATTGGCTGCGTTGGATCTTCGTTGCTGCATGGGCTCTAGCTGCAGAGAGTGGGGGCTACTCTTCGTTGAGGTGCGCAGGCTTCTCTTTGCAATGGCTTCTCTTGTTGTGGAGCACGGGCTCTAGGTGCATGGGCTTCAGTAGTTGTGGCACACAGGCTCAATTGTTGTGGCTCACGGGCTCTAGAGCACAGGCTCAGTAGTTGTGGTGCACGGGCTTAGTTGCTCTGCGGCATGTGGGATCCTCCCGGACCAGGGCTTGAACCCGTGACCCCTGCATTGGCAGGTGGATTCTCAACCACTGCACCACCAGGGAAGTCTCTTCAATTAATATTTTATATACAGTCGCCTCATTCCTAAAAGGCTTACTACTTGGGAGGTTCTAGGTTGGCTTGATTCAGACATTTAAGTTCAAGAGATAGACTGATCAGACTTCAAGCATCTGAAAATAGAATGCATCCCCTTTTCCCATAAAATGCACCCCTTTCCTGCCCGTCTCTACTCTTGGCACCCCCATTCTGAACAATCCAGGTCAGAAAACTTAATGCATCTCCAGTTTGTTCTTGAATTTCACTGTCTGTATCCTGTTGTTCACCAAGTTCTGTCCATTTTCCCTGCCAAACACCTCTCATAGTCCTTCCTGCTCTTGGCTGGGCAAAAGTCCTGGGATTCTATTCCCCAGGGTTTTTCTGGGGCTTTCCCAAGTCTCCCAAATCATGTTCTCAGACTACTTCTCTCTTGATTGTGAGTGAAATTAGAGAGAAATCTCAACTTATATTCTTTTCCTAATCTGTTTGTGAAGGTTGGGCTGGGAGATGTTGATGCAACTCCAAATCACGCATTTTCAAGGTTCACATACCATGTAGCGTGAATCAGTACTTCATTTCTTTTTATTGTCAAATAATTTTCCGCTATATGACTGTACACCTTTTGTTTATGCATTCATCACCTGGTGGCCACTTGGATTGTTTTTACATCTTCGTGAATAACATTCATAATGAATAATGAATAAAGCTTATGAATAATGCTGCTGTAAATGCTGCTATTCATGGACAAGTGTTTGTGTGGACATATGTTTTCATTTCTCTTGGGTATATACCTAGGAGTGGAATTGCTAGGTCATATGCTAACTGTTTTTGAAGTACTGTCAGACTATTTTCCAAAGCATCTGTACCATTTTACATTCTTATCCGTAGTGTATGAAGGTTCTAATTTCTCCGCATCCTCATCAACACTTATTATTTTCTGGGTTTTTTATTGTAGTCATCCTAGTGACTGTGAAGAAGTAGTATTTCACTGTGGTTTGATTGGATTAACCATCCTGGATGGTTGACGATGTTGAGCATCTTAGCACATGCTTTTTGGCCATTTGTATAACATCTATGGTGAAATGTCCATTCAGATCATGTGCCCATTTTTAAAATCAGGTTATATGTCTTTTTATAATTGAGTTGTAAGAAGAATCTTCAAATTTAACCCATTTAACCCTCGAAAAGCCTCTCTGGGTTTGGCATACTTACCTTTATCTTGTAGGTAAAGCAATTGAAGATGTCCACTCATTGGCCCAGGCTTCTGTAGATTGCAAGAGCAGACTAGGACTGAAGCTCTAGCTTTCTGACTCTGGGCCAAGGACATTTCCCAATAGTGTACCCGCTCTTATATGCTTCACCGTTTCACGTGAAAATTAAAACAAGGAAGAATAAAAAGAACAATAAAACATATGTTAGTAAAGTTCAAAAGCATAGAAATGAGCATACTTACTACTATAAAGGAAAACAAGATTAAATGAGGACAAAACCAAGAGCATAAGGACAGTGAGGGATTAGCTTAGCAGACAAAACAGAAAGTAAATTTTTGCTTCTTTGAATCATGGTGGTCACACAGTTGGAAGAAAAACAACTGACCTCAGGATTATCACATCACGGGAGGATTTCACAGGCTCCAAACTATTTGGCTTAAGGCAGAAGCCACCCCTGGTCTTGGTATTCGCCTGGTACATAAAGAATGGGCAGTTTAAGCACAAGAGAATGGCTTAGTGTGAGGTGGTGCCGCGCTGGTACCTGGAGGGAGTCAACGTCTTTGACTCAAGGAGAGGAAAGTCATTCGGTTTTGTCTAAGTGTATAAATCTAAGCATCCCTGTGGGGCGACTTCCTGGGTGCTACTCGTATATCGTGTGGCTGAAAGGCCATGTCATCTCACCTGTTCTGCCCTCCAGCCTGCATAGTTGCTGGGAGACAGGCAGAGAGTCGCTGTCCTCAGCTCTTTGGGGCTAGTGTGGGACTAGAGTCACTGAGGGCCTGTTGCTTAAGTCACCGTCACTGTCCATGGGTCTGCCTCAGAGGGCTGGAGCTGCACAGACAGATGAATCCAATAGGCACCGTCTTGTATTGTCCCTGTTATTGTGCTCAGTGGTGGTAAAGAGCAGGTGTGATGTCTCGGGCTGAGCTTCTGCTCTGCCTTCCCGTTGCCTGGCTCAGGGGTTGACAAACAATGGCAGGAGGGGTCTTGCCCTGGTTTTGTAAATCAAGTTTTATTGTGACACCTCCATGCTCATTTGTTTACAAATGGCCTGCAAAGCCTACGTTATTTACTTTCTGGATCTTTACAGAAAAGGCTTGCTGTTTCCTGGCCTGGCAGAATGCTGGGCCCGCAGCAACTGATTCTTAAACCCTCCGTTGATTTGCATCCTTCCACTGTCACTTGACTGGCACAAAGCTACAAGCACCCTTTGGGGACTCACTTCTTTGTTAGTTCCACTGAGACATTCTCTCCCTAGTGGGTGTTCCTTGATGCTCAAGGCTGGTTGTCAGCAGAAGCCACAATGATGCCTTTATTTTCTTCAAATGGTTAAAACCTTTCCTGCCTCCCTACTCCAGGGGTGTCAGCCTTCCCCCAGCCATTATCCACCTGCTCAGATTTTCCATCTGTGAAAATGTCTGAGAGGTTCACTCTTTCACCTGCATCATACCATGTGCCCACATGTGCTCCTGGAGGAAATGTCAGCTCTTATTTCTGAAGTTCATTGCTAGTGGAGGAGCAAAACACAGAAGGGTTATGTCATTTACCCACGGTCCCCCTTTGAATCATAGCCAGGGTCTAAACCCAGGTCAGGAAAAACGTGGAGAGATGTGACTTTATCATGGAGAAATGACAGCAAGGACTCTGGTGATGGTCAGACCTGGGGACAGAGCTTCCTGCTGTTTCCCAGTATCATCCATTGGAATCTTAGTTTCCTCGTTCATAAAATGAGGCTAAGAATATCTTCTAGGTCCTGAGGTGGTTTGGCAGATTCCATCTGACACTGTTTATTCGTTTCCAGGTAGAACACCTGGCTTGTGATGCTCACTAAACGTTAGCCACCATTATTATTGTTGCTCTTATTAATATTATTATTTTATTTTCGTAAGCAAGAGGTCAGTGTCTGTACACGAGCTTTGTGGCTCTTCATTCAGTGTCTGGAGTTAAAAAGTCCAGTGCCCACAGAATAAAGACAGAGATCATCAGTGACTAAAGTTGACTAGGAATAAGAAAACAGAATCTGTGGATTGTACTTATTATCTAAGAGATGCAGCTGCATGTTCCATTCTGTTTCATTGTTGCCAAGCAGGAATGTGGGACCAAAATTGCCAGAGCTGATCATTGTTCCTAGAAATGTTGGAAATCTTAGTTTTTCACATTGAAAAACAGTTTCCATTAAAAAAAGAATACACATGACAGATACTACCAAATCTGAAGGTCGTATCTGGTCTGCAACTTCTTATACGAAGGCAGTAAAACCTTCCCTGGCAAGCTCTGCTTATATTTGTTCACTTACAAAGATGCTTTCACTGTCTCACTTGAACATCCAGCAAATATTTGTCAAATAATTCTCACGTGCCAAGCAGTCAACTAAGGATTTAGAGAAGAGCCAGACAGATTCTCTGCCCTCAAGAGATTCTTATCTAGTAGGAGGATCGACGTGTCATAAAATAATTGTAATAGAGTGTGGTAAGTGGCTATTCTCAAAGTCTGCACACCTGCCACAGGGGGGACAGGGAGGGCATTCTGGAGGAAAGGGCATTTGAGTTGAGTCTTGAAGGATGAGCAGGAGTTTGCTGGGCCAATAAGGGAGAGAATCAAGAGAGCCATCTAGGCCTGTGTTTGCAACATGGTAGCCCCTTGCCACATATGGCTATTTAAATTTAAATTAACTAAAATTAAATAAAATGAAACATTCAGTTCCTGTGTTGCATAAGCACTTTTCAGGTGGACACATACGATTAGGGGCTACCATGTGAGACAGTGCAGAAAATTCTTCTGTACTGTCCTGATTTATGGTGTCAGCAAAGATACTGATACCCCAAGACTCTTAACAGGTTCAGAACACTGCACGTTTCGGGGTGTAGCTGGGGTGATAATGACTGGAGTTGGGAAAGTGGGCAGGAGGCAGAGCGAGAGGATGTGTGTGCAGCACTCCAGCATCCTTCTCTCAACCCTGACTCTGCTTGATTCAATATGCCGCCGTCTACCCACCCTCCCAACCATTGCTGACGTACTAGTGGCTTTTTTCTTATCGCTGATACGCATTCATATAATCACAAGGTCCTAAACAAGCAACATTACACTTGTATACGCTTCAGGTTTCTGCAAGGGGTGACACGCTCTTATTCTTGCCTCAGATACTGCCTGTGAATATTAAATATTTTAATGATTTTTTTTCACAGTAACAAAAATGAAAAAAGGAAAACAGACTTAAAATTTTTCCTTCTATGCTGGTCCTCATGGCTGAACCATATTTGGAAACTTACAAAATCATTGCCATGATTATGTAGTAAGCATTATTAAAAGTATTTCATGGTACGTTCATTATTTCATTGTCTCTTTGCTTGTAAGAGATTTAAAAATATAAGATGAACTTTAATTTAGTGCTTATGAAGAGAATGGGAGAGATTTATACTAACAAATTGTTAATTTTATTTCTCAGTTGTATTTAGTAATTGAGGAACCACTTAATTATTTTGATGATTAGTCTTACGTTGGATTGATCTCAGTTAAACAAAGGATGAGATTTGGGGTTTAATTTGGAAACACTAGGAAACTCTTTTGCAAGTGACAGTTCACACATATTTCCTTCCAGATGATGTCTTTTTTCTCTTAGTTTACATATCCATTTACATAACCATTTACATATCCATGCATTCATTCCTCAGATCTATTCATTCAGCAAATATCCTTACATTGTGCCAGGCACTGTGCTTGAGATACAGCAGAAAACAAGACAGTCAGATTTCCTGCTGTCACGGAGCTGACATTCTGATGGGGGAGGCATGGCCAATATGCAAGTATAACTGGATAAATAAAGAATAAACTCACAGATTGTGCCTCATAATCTGAAGACAGTAAAAGAAAGTGATCTGTCTGATAAAGGCAGGGAGAAGGCAGTTCTTGATTCTGTGTAGTCACAGAATTTCTCTTGGATGAGTTAACTTTAAACTGAGTCCTGAAGGATGTGGGAGGCCAGCCACATGCTCCTGAAAGAGCATTCCAGGCCATGGCAGAGGCTCCGAGGGGAGGTTGGTGCATTAAGTAGGAAGATGACCACTCTGCTTGGAGCATGAAGAGGTGCCAGACTGTATAAAGCATTGTAAGCTCCAGTAAGGACTTTAGCAGATCTTGAACACAGGGGTGATGGGCCTGATTGGTGCCTTTAAAAGGTTATTAGTGTGTACAGAATGGGAGTTAGCAGTCAAGACCAAAAGCAGGGTGGCCCATTAAAACATATTGACCGTGGTGGCTTGGGCATGCCTGGTAGCAGTAATAGTGGAGAGAAGTGAGTGGATTCTAGAAATATTTGACACAACTTAGTAATGGGTTCTGGGTGTCGTACCAGTTACTGTCGTAGGGAACATGGGCGTGTTGGAGAAAGGGACAGATTGATTAAAGTTGTCTAATGTACTAGGTGCCCAAATAAGCGAAATGGTATTTTCCTTTATCTTTTCTTTCCTCCTGACTTTATGTGACTTTGATATGGAAGAAGTACTTGCTCTGCTGTGGAGAAAAATGGTGATCTGCATTGTTTTCTATTGTTACAGTTCATTCACTCCACAAAAATTAATAAAGTCCCTAACAAGTATGAGGCTCTGTGCTAAGCACTGAGGATGCAATAATTCCTGCCTCTGTAGGGCTTCCAGTCTAGTGAGGGAAACATTTAGCAAATGGGTCCACACTGATCTGTGTTCCATACTAGTGCCAAGTTTTACCTCCACCCTATGGACATCTTGAACCAGATAATTCTTTTTTTTAAGTCAGTTGATTTTTATTTGTAATTATTTTTTATTGAAGTATAGATAATTTGCAATAGTATATTAGTTTCAGGTGTACAATATAGTGATACAATATTTTTATAGATTATATGTTGTTTAAAGTTAATATAAAATAATGGCTATATCTCCCTGTGCTGTATAATATATCCTTGCAGCTTTTTGTACATAGTATTGATACTTTGTACCTCTTACTCCCCTAACTCTATCTTGCCCCTCCCCCATCTCTCTCACCACTGGTAACCACTGGTTTATTCTCTATATCTGTGAGTCTGTTTCTGTTTTGTTATATTCATCCATTTGTTTTATTTTTTAGATTCCACATATAAATGATAGCATACAGTATTTGTCTTTCTCTGTCTGACTTATTTCACTAAATGTAATGCACTCTAGGTCCATCCATGTTTTTGCAAATGGCAGAATTTCATTCTTTTTATGGCTAAGTAATTGCACACACACATATACATTTACCACACCTTTATCCGTTCACGTGTTGATGGACACTTAGGTTGATTCCATATTGTGGCTATAATAACTAGTTCTGCTAAGAACATTGGGGCTCCTCTATACTTTCTAATGAGTTTTCATTTACTTCATATATATACCCAGGCATGGAATTGCTGGATCATAGGGTGGGTCTATTTTTAGTTTTTTGAGGAACCTCCATACTTTCTTCCATAGCGGCTGCACCAATGTACTTTCCCACCAACAGTGTACTAGGGTTCCCATTTCTCCACATCCTAGCCAACATTTGTTATTTGTAGACTTTTTGATGACAGCTATTCTGACAGGTGTGAGGTAATATCTCATTGTGGTTTTGATTTGCATTTCTCTGATGATTAGTGATGTTGAGCATCTTTTCATGTGCCTGCTGGCCATCTGTCTGTCTTCTTTGGAAAAATATCTATTCATGTCTTCTGCCCATTTTTTAGTCAGATTTTTTTTTTTGATATTGAGTTGTATGCGCTGTTAATATAGTTGAGATATTAACCCCTTATCAGCCATATCATTAACAAATATTTTCTCCCATTCAGTAGGTAGTCTTTTGGTTTTATCAGTGGTTTCCTTTACTGTGCAAAAACTCTCAAGTTTAATTACATTCTATTTGTTTACTTTTGCTTTTATTTCCTTTGCCTTAGGAGACAGGTCCAAAAAAAAATTGCTACAATTTATATCAAAGAGTGTTCTGCCTATGGTTTCTTTTAGGAGTTTTATGGTTTCAAATGTTACATTTAGGTCTTTAATTCATTTGGAGTTTATTTTTTTATATTGTGTGAGAAAATGGTGTACTTTCATTCTTTTACATGTAGCTATCCAGATTTTCCAGCTCCAATTATTGAAGACTGCATTTTCTCCATTGCATATTCTTGCGTGCTTTGCTGTAGATTAATTGACCATAAATGCATGGGTTTATTTCTGGGCTGAACCATATAATTCTTAGGTATAGAGGTGGGGCTATGCATAGTAGAATGTTTAGAAGCATCCCTGGTTCCTACCCACTAGATGCCAGTAGCACCTCCTTCCCAATTGTGACAACCAAAAATATGTTCAGACATTGATAAGTATTCCCAGCGTGGCAAAATGGTCCCCAACTGAGAACTCATGCCTTAATTCTAATTCATGTTGCCTGATGACAGACACCAGCAGAAGCCTTAACATAGTCAAGTTCAGAAGCCTGTTCTCATCACACGCCAGGTATGAGAGCATTTCCTTGTCTGTTCGTAGAAGTAAACTTTCAGTATATGAAGGTAGCTTGTAACACATGAAATGGAACCTATCTCCTTTTGATCCTTTATTCAGTTGGTTGAATATAGGAGGTGTGGGATTGCATGTTATTAGTAATCTAGGAAACCTGGAGAAGATCAAGTGATTGTTTAAATCAAGATGCATTAATTTTAAGCACTTTGCAGCGCCCTGAAAATATGAGTCATTGAAAGACATTTTGGGGACTTCCCTGGTGGCACAGTGGTTAAGGGGGACACGGGTTTGATCCCTGGATCAGGAAGAACTCACATGCTGCAGAGCAGCTAAGCCCATGAGCCACAACTACTGAAGCCTGCATGCATAAAGCCCATGCTCCGCGGGGTGAGGGGAGCAGGGGAAGCTGGGACGAAGTGAGAGAGTAGCATTGACATATATACACTACCAAATGTAAAATAGATGGCTAGTGGGAAGCTGCTGCATAACACAGGGAGATCAACTCGATGATGGGTGATGGCTTAGAGGGCTGGGACAGGGAGGGTGGGAGGAAGTCTCGGGAGGGAGGGGATATGGGGATATATGTATAAATACAGCTGATTCACTTTGTTGTACAGCAAAAACTGGCACAACAGTGTAAAGCGATTATATTCCAATAAATACCTTAACAAAAAAGAAACAAAAAAGAAACAAAGCCTGTGCTCTGCAACAAGAGAAGCCACTCCAGTGAGAAGCCCACACACCAGGCACTGCAACTAGAGAAAGCCAGTGTGCAGCAACAAAAACCCAGTGCAGCCAAGAAATAAATAAATAATTTATATTGGAAAAAAGACATTTTGAACTTTCACAGTCTGAAGATGTTATAACACCACACTTGTTGCATTTTGAAGATTAGTTCTACCAAATTCATATATTCAGTCATACAAAGAACTATATAGATTAGATTTATTCCACTCCTCCACCACCACCTTGACTTCAGAGAATGGTACCCGCCATTTCTACTCTTGAGTTGAGGAGCAAATTCTAGCACATGGTCAGCTTTTGGGGCAGAAGACAAGCCACCATGCTACTCTGCAATGTCAGTTACAGCAATGGTGACTAGTCCTGCTGGTGATGATGCTAATGTTTATTAAATGACAATTATGTGCTAGACATTTTTAAAGTTGCTTAAAGTATAACATTTATTCAGTGCTCGTAATAATTCTATGAGATCATTGTTGCTATTTTTACCAGTTTGTATGTGGTAAATTGAGGTTAAATGTCTTGCCCTCCTGGTAAGTTTTAGGGCTGGGATTCAAACAGCAATGTGTTCTCAGAATCCATGCTCTTAACCTCTATGTAAAACTGCCTCTTGAGACACTATTAACTGATTATGTTATTATTTTCTGCTGAGTCCAGGTATGGCGTTAGAATCATTTTCAACACAGGCTACTGCCACTTGATCATACCTGGTATTTGAGAATAAACCTCCTTGCCCATCGATACCTTAATTCTCTCCCCTCAAGTACTAGGCTGTAAATTCTGAGACAGAATGTGGGGTTGCTATAGATGCATGTGAGTTAATGTCCAGTAAACTTGTAAGGAAGGGGAAAAATAGTTGAAATTTATCTCATAAGTAACATTTTAGGTTCCTCTGAACTTTAATCAATAGAGTTAATATTTTTCTGTTCTCTTGTTTTATTTCCCTTTTTCACTTTACAAAGGCAGATAGAACACCCTTTCTACCAAGGTGGCATTCTGCCGACTTGTGACATTGCCACACTGGTGGTCTCAGTCTTTGACCCTCTGAGATGCCCCCAGTGTCTCCATTGGTGGGGGATACCTTTGAGGATCAATTCCAGTGATGTTTGTTTTAGGTTAAAGTATACAAAATCCAGTTTAGCTTCCTGCACAAATTTCGTTTATCTTATATTCTTCTTGGGTTAGAAACAGCTCTGTACAACAATCTAAATCCTGAATGCTATGGCGAGAAGGCCTTCGCTCCTATTCTTGCCCTTTTGCCCTTTATTAGACCTCCTGGTAGAGTGAGATTGGGCTTTGTCATCATTTGGTACTTCGAAGCCTGAGATTGATTCTCTGTGCAACTAAAAAATACACCGGCGAAAGAGTTAGTTCTCTTTGCCTGTGGGTGACCCACGAACATCAAATAAAACAAGTGGACCAACAGCAAGCATTGGTTAGGTACAACATTAGAACAAAATGAGGTGGCATGAAGGTAATAATGTCACTAACTGAACAACACAACTGACTATATAATTGTGAATTTTATAGATACAGTTTTAAATTGTAGTGTGTTACCCATTTATGATAAAAACTCCCCAGAAGATGGGCCTAGAGGGAACCTACCTCAACATAACAAAGGCCATATATAACAAACCCACAGCAAACATCATTCTCAATGGTGAAAAACTGAAAGCATTCCCTCTAAGATCAGGAACAAGACAAGGATGTCCACTCTCGCCACTACTATTCAACATAGTTTTGGAAGTCCTTGCCACAGCAATCAGAGAAGAAAAAGAAAGAAAAGGAATCCAAATTGGAAAAGAGGAAGTAAAACTGTCACTGTTCCCAGATGACATGATACTATACATAGAAAATCCTAAAAATGCCACCAGAAAACTACTTGAGCTAATCAATGAATTTGGTAAAGTTGCAGGATACAAAATTAACACACGGAAATCTCTTGCATTTCTATACACTAACAATGAAAGATCAGAAAGAGAAATTAAGGAAACAATCCCATTCACCACTGCAACAAAAAGAATAAAATACCTAGGAATAAACCTAACCAAGGAGGTAAAAGACCTGTACTCAGAAAACTATAAGACACTAATAAAAGAAATCAAAGACGACACAAATAGATGGAGGGACATACCATGTTCTTGGATTGGAAGAATCAACATTGTGAAAATGACTATATTACTGAAAGCAATTTACAGATTCAATGCAATCCTGATCAAATTACCAATGGCGTTTTTCACAGAACTAGAACAAGAAATTTTACAATTTGTATGGAAACGCAAAAGACCCCGAATAGCCAAAGCAGTCTTGAGAAGGAAAGACGGAGGTAGTGGAATCAGGCTACCTGACTTCAGGCTATACTACAAGGCTACAGTGATCAAGACAGTATGGTACTGGCACAAAATCAGAAATATAGATCAATGGAACAGGGTAGAAAGCCCACAGATAAACTATGGTCAACTAATTTATGACAAAGGAAGCAAGGATATACAATGGAGAAAAGGCAGCCTCTTCAATAAGTAGTGCTGGGAAAACTGGACAGCTACATGTAAAAGAATGAAATTAGAACACTTCCTAACACCACATACAAAAATAAACTCAAAATGGATAAAAGACCTAAATGTAAGGCCAGACACTATAAAACTCCTAGAGGAAAACATAGGAAGAGCACTCTTTGATGTAAATAACGGCAAGATCTTTTTTGATCTACCCCCTAGAGTAATGGAAATAAAAAGAAATAAATAAGTGGGACCTAATGAAACTTCAAAGCTTCTGCACAGCAGAGGAAACTATAAGCAAGATGAAAAGACAACCCTCAGAATGGGAGAAAATATTTGCAAATGAATCAACAGACAAAGGATTCATCTCCAAAATATATAAACGGTTCATCCAGCTCAATATCAAAAAAAAACAAACAACCCAATCAAAAAATGGGCAGAAGACCTAAATAGGCATTTCTCCAAAGAAGACATACGGATGGCTGAGAGGCACATGAAAAGCTGCTCAACATCACTAATTCTTAGAGAAATGCAAATCGAAACTACAATGAGGTATCACCTCACACCAGTGAGAATGGGCATCATCAGAAAATCAACAAACCGTAAATGCTGGAGAGGATGTGGAGAAAAAGGAACACTCTTGCACTGTTGCTGGGAATGTAAATTGATACAGCCTCTAAGGAGAACAGTATGGAGGTTCCTTGCAAAACTAAAAATAGAGTTACCATATGACCCAGCAATCCCACTGCTGGGCATATACCCAGAGAACACCATAATTCCAAAAGACACATGTACTCCACTGTTCATTGCAGCACTATTTAAAATAGGCAGGACATAGAAGCAACCTAAATGTCCATCAACAGAGGAATGGATACAAAAGATGTGGTACATATAAACAATGGAATATTACTCAGCTGTAAAAAGCAATGAAACTGGGACATTTGTAGAGACATGGATGGACCTAGAGACTGTCATACAGAGTGAAGTGAGTCAGAAAGAGAAAAACAAATATAGTATATTAACACATATATGCAGGCTATAGAAAAATGGTACAAATCAGCCGGTTTGCAAGGCAGAAACAGAGACCCAGATGTAGAGAACAAACATATGGACACCAAGTGGGGAAGGCGGGGAGGGTTGGGGCGGAATGAATTGGGAGATTGGGATACCAAATTGTACACTCTAAATATATGCAGTTTATTGTAAAAAAATAAAAAACGTAGTGTGTTATAATGACTGTGTCTATGAGTGATTCACCTTTTAAAATATGATCTTAAGACTAGTTTTAAAAGTTTCTATATCTAGTTTTATGTGAAATATGCAAACACTTTTCAGGGTTCAGCATTTTCAGGATGTCCAGACATGACAGGAGAACATGTTTTGTCTTTTTGATGTTAGGCAATATTTTTATGATTCTTGGATCTGCGGTTCATTTTTTTTTTAAATCTTGATTTTGGCTGGGTTTGATCTTTAAGGATTTCCCACTCCCACCTAAGTTATATTGCTGTGGCATAAGGCATTGATTAAGATATTTTTCCCTTTACAAAAGTAATTGAACAAATTTCCTAACATTAATAATGCCCTATTTGCATATAAGTCCACAGTACTCTCTGAGAAATCGTACTCTGTAAGTCTTGCTTTCCACATTGGGCTTAATTTTCCAGCTCTTGACTCTGCCTGAGTATAATCTGCTCCCTAAACTCTTTAGCACTAGGGCTCAAGAAAGTGATGACTTCAAATTTACGGCTGTTAAATAGATTGTTAATGACCAAAGAACCTATCAGTCTTGTCGACCAGAATTATATTTAACAAAGATGACAGCTAATTACTGGACTCTTTTGTTGATGGTTATTTTAATCGCACTGACTGCCCTTCTTGGCATGGAGAGCCATTAGGCAGGAGAGGCGAGAGACAAGCCATCGTGGCCAAGTGGTGCTGGTGCTGGAAATTGGACTCCAGAGGGCAATTTGTCAGTTTGCTTAGGAGGTTCAAAACTTACTCTGTTGTGCTCAAGCTCCACGGCCTGTTTGGCCATGTCCCTCCTGGTGATGTAAAAATCTGTTAGTTCCACTCTCTCACTGTTCTTCAACTTGCAAATTATAGGATCGTTATTTAGGGTCATTATTTAGGGTAGTTGCACTCTCTGTTCTTCAACTTGCAAATTATAGGGTCATTATTTAGAACTGCCTGTGGGCAATGCAAGAGTCCCCGAAGATGTGGACCTGGCTAACTCAGTTTATGGCTGGGACTATGATTTCACATCAAATCATGGTCAAATGACACATTTAGCTTCTAAGTTTACTTTTTTTTCTCTTTAGTTTGAAAACAGTGGAGTTTTCCTATGTCTGCTTATCTGGTGTTTCTCCAAATTCAATTGTCCTCTAAAAGGAATATGTTCTATTCAGGAAAATCAGAGTAGATGTGATTCCTTGCTTCCCAAATAATTCTCTGCAAGAATTCTTCCAATGCGTCATTCTTCATGGATGTGTAAAATGATATTACTTATAAGACATCCATGACTATCCAATTTTTAAGGACCCTTTTGTTTTATAAGGCAAGGGCACAAATGCCTGTCCCTATGTTGGTGGCCATCAGAGAGGTGACTAGGATGGAAAGCTTGCTGCTGGGAGACACGGAGAGGCCTGGTTGATCAAGGTGAGGGGAACACAGAGGCTCACTCGATACCTGCCGTCTAGCAAGATGTAGAATGTGGGCACCATGGTTTCCTGGTCTGAAAGAATTAGCTAACATTTGTTTACCCTGTCATGGAAGGATCCTTTAAGATCTTTTGGCTCCTCTGTATGTTAGAGTGGCGGTGAACGTCTTAGACCATCCACTTCACATCTGTAGCTTCCAGTACTTCTCACCATGCTGCTTACCCATTTGTCATCTTCTATCTGGAAAAATCCTTCTGTTGGAGTCTAGTTCACTGGACAGTTACTATCTTTACCAACTTGCCTTTGCCCCTCCTGCAGAATGTACCTCCTCTTTCTCTGTATCGTACATCTCATGGCTTATGGTGAGTTGTCTGTGACTGTCATTGTGGGCTCCCTGAGGGCGGAGGTCACGCCATTTTCAGATTCATCTCCCTGGTTCCTGACATTTTCACTACCACAGAATTGGCCCTTGACCTCTACTGGACAGCTGGAAGGTTGGGCTAATAGGCTTTAGCTCATACATGTTGAGGTTTCTGGAAAGTGTATAAGTCCTTGGAGGGGCTGGCGCATGTCCCACCAAATTGGGAACTTACCTTTGAGGAGTGCATTGCCTTTATTCTGACCTTATGTTGGAGAAATCCTGAGTGTGTTTGTGTGATTACATCAAAATGGGTGGCAGCCACCTAATGCAGCGTGCAGGTGCGAAGTTGACTTAGACCATCACTTCTCAAGGTGATACTTTCTGCAATGAAACAGAGGAGGAAAAATGAAGAAAGTTCTATGGTAAATAACCTTGAAAGATGCTCAGCTAAACAAAATTAAATGATTCTTAACTGCAGAAGTTCTCAGACCTTAACATTCTTCATGAAACTTCAAGAAGAAATAAAATAAGCAGCATTTCCAAAAGTGCTTTGAACCATGATATATTTTTCTTTTTCTTTTTTCTTCTTTTTCTTTTTCTTTCTTTTTCTTTCTCTTTCTCTTTTCTCTCTTTTCCTTCCCTTTCCCTTCCTTTTCCTTTCCTTCCCTTTCCTTTCCTTTCCTTTCCTTTGGCTTTCCCCTTCTTTCTTTCCTCCCTCCGTTCCTTCCTTCCTTGCTTTGCAGTTCTGTGGCAATAGTGTTTTAAAGATCATACTTGGGAAATGCTGATTTAGACTGCTGATTTCACAGTAGTGAAGAGAATGATTGAATTGGTTCTCATTTTGTATATAAATTAAAGTAACCACTTTGCCTTGGAAAGCTAACAAATGAACTTCAGAACAGGAAATGAAGTGAGGCCGCATTGGGTTCAGGGACCCTCAGGCTAGCCTCCCCTCGAATCCCTCCAGTGAAGTAGGAGGCTCATGGGTGGCCCTTTCTATTGCAATGGTTGGCTTTCTATACAATCTGAAAGAGTCCCCCCAGGGCTCTACTTATGACAATCCTAGCACAAGGAATATGCAAAGTGGAGAACCAGCTATGGAAACCAATAAAAACTCGGGTCTCATTCCCACCATGGAGTCTCCACAAGGAAATCATCTGCTTGGACCAGATGAAGCCTCCAGAAGCCCTGTAGTCTTTACCCTCTCAAAGAAGTTAATTTTGTGCTTGGAAATAGTGAAATCCGTGATGGATCAGGGTGGGCTCTCTGGTATTTAATATCATCTCCATCTCTGTGCTTTGTGACAGTGCTGTCGATTAGCTGTAATGTGGTATTTTGAGCACCATTTAGATATTAATTATTTTTTAATAACCTCTTCATTGAAAGCCTAAAGCTTTGCCTAAGATCCTAATGAAAGTTTTCACATGAAAGAGAGGGATAATATTAAACAGGCACTAATAAACCCTCTGAAGAAAATTCAGTACAATATCTCTGACAAAAGAAAGGAAGGCAAAAAAGAACAACACACGTTCCCAGCCAGTGTGCGTTCTCTCATTAGGATTTTACATTCATCCCTGCACCGTCACTGCAAATTATTCTCAGGTCCGCGCTTATGAACCCATGAAGAATCAGTATCTTCTTAATGAGCATCAAAGAATATATGCATTAACACTCCTTTAACCCTTATGTAAAAGAGAAACCATTTATTAGCAATTATGTCTCGGGATTAGGAAGCATTTTTCTTTGGAAGCATTCAAAGCACATTTCAGTGTCTTCTCTTACCTGACCTTTTAGCATCACTTTGAGGGAAAGCAGGGTCAGAGTTGCAGTTTTTTATGTAGGAGAATGGGTTTTTCTGGAGAATGTACATGGCTTGGCCATGGTTGCCCAGTGTGTCAGGGACCATGGTGTAATTTGGGGCAGTGGAGAGGCTTCAGTAGTTCTCCTGTGGGCCTGTGGTGCATGTACTAGAGTTATCACCACTAGACATTCATGAATTGTCTTTTTAGGTATCCAGTTAAGAAAGCAGATCCTTGGGCAGGGGCCCATATTATCATAAGAACCTTTGAAACAGCTGGGATTGGATGGATATAAAGGCCATGTGCACTAGGAAGGCTGGACTGGCTGTGGTCCCATTCTGACTGGCCAGTGCTTATGTGTTGTTGAACATTTTTGAATAACATCCCAAACAGTAGGAACAAATTAAGACAAAGGGTATTCATGGGAGTAGGATGAGAAACACAAACTCTGAGTCCTCTAAAGCCTCAGACTCAGCAGGCCAATCACTGATCGTACAGACCAGGACTCATCTCCGTCCCAGGGATAGTCACCCAGATTTCTTGAGGAAAACAAATAAATATGGACAATATTTCTTCCTAGTGTGCAGCTGATGTGTTTTTTTTTTTTTTCAAGAGCCTTGATCTTTTCCCTAGATTTTTCACTGCACAGTGAGTGGAGTATGCACTGTTACATAATACATATCCCTTATTACAATGTTGAAAGTGAAACGAATATGATCATGGTTATTGTATGGTTCCCTTGCCTCATTTCTTTGCCTTCAATTTGGCCCTTTTAACTGTTGTGTGATTCCTAAAAGGAATTTGCTAAGCTTCAGTTTCACAGGCAGTATAGACATACTTTTCTCCTTTAAAAAAAAAAAAATCAACGTTCTGTTTAAAAAGGTGGCTTTCCATATGCACTGTGCATGGTCATTTAAAAATTATAGATTAATTGGTTAGCCTGAAATTCACAGTCACTTGGCTAAGGTAGACATCTGAGTGCCATGGGTTTCCAAATATGAGTTACTGGGTCTGAATTTCTTAAGAGGCAACTTGTTAAAAAAAAAAACAGACTCCTTGCTTGCTTCTTACAGACTGCCGTTAATGGCAACAGAAACCTTGAAATCCTTAGGGAACAACTTGGGGACAAAAGTTAGAAAGCACACCCAGCTTATTTTCTAAGCTTTGAGCAGACCCAAGAAGAAAGACTGACTTTAATCAAAAAAGATTTTATTGATGAGGGTATCTCTCCTTCAGGCTAAACTTTGGCCCCTGCATGCTAATAAAACCATCTCATTTCTCAGAAGTAGCCTTCTGCATATAATCCGGGAGAGCCCATGGTCCGGAATACATCTCGGGGAGAGCGACTCGAGGACAATCAATCGGAAGTTGGCAAGGTCCCCAGGAGTCCCTTGCTGAGTTAGGAGGCACCTGCCTCCGTCTGGGCTGGCTGATTGTGAATTCTTGGGCAGTCACCTGAATGTCTTTGGATTCTCGGGAGCATACAGGTGGTGCAGCTGCATCCGGCTGCCTCCTCTGGCTCGTGCTGGCTGAGCCCTCAGCCATTGCTGTCTGCTATTTTACTTCCATGTTATCTGCACACGTGGCACTTTTAGTGCCCAGATATGAAAATGAGCAATCTGGAGCTTCAAGTTTTTATGAGTGCTAATTAGTACCCTGTTTGTGCCCTTTTAATCTGTTATTATAATAGGATGGCATGACATACAGTCTTCTTCTTTTTTTTTTTTTTTTTTTTTTTTTTTTTGGCTTCCCGGCTGCTGCAGCCAGAGGGGGCTGTATTTTGCACTTTCTCATTGCACCTATGTGCTTGAAGAATATTAATAAGGGTGAGTTTAAAAGGGCAGGCTGTGTTCTGAAACTTTCTAGTCCTCACCTGAACTCTGGAATTCAGCTCTTCTTCTCACAGCCTTGAAAGAAAGCTCTTGTCCCAAAGCTGATGCTCAGGCACCAGTGCATGAAGTCCGACGGCGGAAAACGTCCCTTGGCTGCTGTTCTGTCTCTCATTTTTTGTTTTACTTGGAGATCAGCAGGGAGGGGGGTCTGCAAGGCCATGTGGAAAGTGAATAGGCTGGAATATAAAATTGGGGGTCCTCAGCTTCGCTCCTGGGCATCCTTGGACAGTTTCTTTTCTTTCCTTTCTTTTCTCCCATTTTTTTCCACTCCTGTGTTGTCCCCCTTCTTCTTTTCCTGCCTCTCTCTTCTTTAAGGAAACAGCCGGAAGTTTGTTAGTGACTGCTGAGGCGTTTGCTTCTCTGCGCTCCCCTGGGATGTGAATTCCGTAAGGTCAGGGGCCCCATCTTTCTCTTCTCTGGAAACCCTGCAGAACAGCTTTTGGCAAGTAGTCGACGCTCCATAAATGTAGACTTACTTAGCGTAAGAGCTTTACTTTCCTGATCTGTAAACCAGAGATCTAAATGCCACCTCTGAAAGGCTGTGGGGAGAATTGATTAATGATATAATGTTTGCAAAGGGCCTGGTAAATAGTTTGTCTTTGATTCATGTGCAAGAGGTTCCTTCTTTCCTCTGAGTCCTGTGAGCTGAGATGCTCAGGTGGAAGTGGCTCCAGGCTTATGAGAATGAATGAGAAGAAGGTAAGGGGAGGTGGGGGGGGTGCCTTTTATTTTATTTTTTGTACAAAATGACTGCTTTGGGGAAGAGAGGGTTTCCATGCTATCATATATGTTGGGAGTGTGGAATGCCTTGCTTCAGTTGCTGTCTTCCTGTAGTAGAAAATGTTATGTGTAACCATAGAGCTATAGGATGCTGACATTCAGAGGTAGAAAAAGCTGCCTTAGAACCGCCATACTAGAGTTTGCCCAGAAGAGAATTTCCCCTCAAATGTGTCTTTTTGCTTTCATCCCACAACCCTCCTGCCCTTGCAAGTAACAATGCCTGACGTTGCCTTCTCCTAGGGTCCGAGTTCTGAAAATTTCAAGGAAAACTAGCCAAGATCTGCCTTGGCCAAGACCTGCCTCTGTTGTCTTTCCCCATCCTGAATGTGTGTGAGTTCTTAAAAGCTACCATGGGGCACCTGGCACGTGCTTGTATTTCCCAGTAGAAAGCTGGTTTCTTTTGGAAAATGAAAGCAGAGCTCAGGTCCTTCTTACGTGCCTTAAGGCTTCCATGGAGGAAAGTCAAAGGAAAACCCACCTGTTGATAACACAAGCATATGTACTTCCGGGACTGGAAAAAAAGCAACATTCTAATAGTAAAGCTCTGTAAGGAAAATGCACTTAGGATGTGAAACTGGATCTTGGAGAGTGCAGGACCAGACAGAGCACTGTACTCCACTAAAGCAAATCCAATAGGCTGCAGCTGTTGGTGTTCTCCTTCTATTACAGATGCTGCAAAGAGCTTGGAGCAAATCAACTCAGAGAGGTCAATAGTTTAAAAGAAAAAATGCAGCACCATGTTCTTTTCTAGAAGCACTTTGGGTTTCTGTTCCTGAGGGCATTTTTCTTCCTGAGGTCACCGCATCCTCCAGCCCCTCTTGGGTGAAGACATGCGGCAGGCTCTCTGTGCCTGTGGGCACCTCATATTTCTTAGGCAATATTTATGTAGTTGGAGCTGAGCCTCAACCATCATGAAGCTCTGGCTTTCAGCAACTGAGCCCAAAGCTCGTCCCATTTCTTCTTCTCAATGTTGACAGTAAATGCACTTCTGGTTCTTCTAAATGACTCTATTGGTACGTTTTCTCAGGGACGTGAGGGTGATAAGAGAAAGAAGGGTTTAAAAAAATCTTTACTTGGAAACATTAAAAAAAATTTAACAAGTCTATTTTAGTATCCCATTTTTGTTGCTTTATTTTTGTTTTTGGTGATTTTTTTTTTTTTTACTGTTTTCTGAAATATAAAACCATAGGCAATAGTTGACTTAGAATTTCTCCTCTCCTTGAAATTAAATGAATTATACTTCTAAACTATTTTGAATACAGCAAAATACTGCACAGAATCTTTTACTAGTATTTCAGCGCATACAGTACATATTGTCCCAAAGATTTCACCTTCATGGCCTTTCAGTTCAGTATTTCCCATTATGTCCAGTAGCTACTTCTCCATAGTCTACTGTGCAAGGTGTTGACATCTCCCATTCTTCAGTGTCTGCTAATGGTAAATTGACCTACCATCCCCCAGCCAGATGCCCCTGTCAACCCCCAATATAAGAGAAAGAGGTTTTATGTCTGTCAACATCTGTTTGGGGAGTAGCTGGTATAGCTGATATTACTGCCAAATATAGGTAACTTTACAGTTGTAAAAGGACTTCATTGGACTAAATCTCCAAAGGACTAAATCTCCTAACCTCTAGTTTCTAACTATCATAAAATTGTCCCTAGGAAAGTTAAATGATCATCTTTTGCTAAGTATATTTATTGTATTTGTATCCAGTGACATGCTGGTAAATGTTTCTAAGTGACTTTAATTGGTACGTTTTCTTAGGGACATGAGGGTGATAAGAGAAAGAAGGGTTTAAAAATCTCTTCAAGGAAAGTAAATATGCACGTGAATGTCTATATCTCCACCGTACATATAAGTTTATCACAAATTTTACTGATATAAAGTATGTGCAGCACACAATTTGATTCTCACAGGCTGCTTTTGTTGATGTTGGCTGAGCTCTTGTATTTGTAGTCAACCTCTGGTTGCAATTCAGCCATGATTTGTGAAATTCAGATGAGGAATGATGCTGGATTACTCTCCAATTCAGCAAAGTTGCTAATGTCATTGACAAACAAGTATGCTTCAGACAGGAATGTTAGGTGATATTTTGTTTACATTAACACCTGAGGAAGATAGATGCCGAAACCCTACTGATACATTAATAACAGGAGTGGCTTTTTGCTGAATGAGATAGATTTAGGATACTGGTAGAATATTTTCTCACTTCGTGCTATTCACAGTGTAACAGCCAGAGACACAACCTGCTTTTAAGTTTAATCTGCATTATTAATATTTTGTCTATCACTTCCTCAAGGCTAGATAACCAACAGAGCAGTAAATCTATGTTTGCCACTTCCATCCAATCACTATGGCTGATTTCAAACTACAAATTTGACATTACTGCCCAAAGTTGAAAAGAGATACGCAGTAGTCCACTATCTTATAGTATTTCCATGTACAGATACAACAGACATAAATAACCTAAGAGCACAGATGATGGTAAAACGTAGTGAAATAATTAAAAAGTGAGAAATTTCCATTATTGTCTTTGTTTTATTATTTACTTAGTTATAAGTTATAAAATTTGATTTTTAATGGTTTTTTAAACAACCAGCTTGAAAATTTCTGGAAATTCTACAAATAGCTCTTATAAGCCAGTACAAACCAGCTCCAGCACATCACTGTACTCTACTTAAGTGAATCACGAAATAAGCAAGAGACTCAAAGTTTGGAAAGAATGGAGGTTTGCTGACCTAGTAAGAATGCTCCAGAGAAAATAATTTCCGCTGAAAACTTTATCGTCATCCTCTTCTCAGAAACACATTCGTGGCCAAAGTCAATTTAGTTTTGCTTTTTATGATCTTGGGAAACGTTAGATCAGCATTAGACTTGTGTTTTCAGTGTTGAGGATGATGCCTGTTTCTTTAGTGACATAGGACAACCAGGGCTAATATAGGAAAGGAGGACCAAAGAGCCAAGATGTCAGGTATTTCTACAAAGCTGCTGTTTGTGACAGCGTCTGCTTCCCTCTTCACAGTGTGTTTCAGTTTTCTAGGCATTCTTCCCCATAATCTGAAGTTGTTTGAAGCTCCTTACCTCTCTGCAGCTCCACCCTCTCTCCTTCACAGTCTTCTGCTGAAACAGTTTGCTTTGTGGGAAGGTGAAAATTATCTCTCTCCTTGATTGACATAACATCACTACAGGGAGACTAGACTCCATTGCCAAGTCTGGAGTTCTCCACTAGGTACCAGCAGAGAGATTTCTACAAACTCAATTACTGGCTGCTCTGCTTTTTAGTAAAAATAATGTGCTATAATAACCCCTCCTCCTAATAATTTGAATATTAATACTTTTCTCTTTTATCTACTCAACTGAAGATGTGAGTGAAGATTTTTCAGTAGATGATTCCCAAAAAATATTTCATAAAGTATGTTAACTGTGTAATCCCAAACACATTAAAATTTGTGTGTTTTAGGTGCTTTGCCTTCCATACTTGTATGTTCTTGATTGAATGCAGGCATTTTAAAGAACTCCTATTTTGATCCTGTCTGTACTTAAAAGTGTTCAATGTTTAATTTGAACAGTAGGCAGGATAAACACTTTGCATTTGATACTGGTTGAAAGTTTTTTAAAAATATTATTTTAGTGGAAATGAAAGTTCTTAATGTGAATCATTTCAAAGCACCTAATGTTAAATTTTTTGCTGTACTATCCGTATTGCTATAATTTAGTAACTGAAAGTTTCCCTCATCTAATTTGTTGCGAAAAAAATGGACATGTTATTATCCAGAAATTATACAGTAACAGGTTTGTCTCATCTTATTTCAATTTGTGTTTAATTAATAAAAATTGCATTATTATATATTAAAGCAAATATCCTTAGCTTTAGAATATAACCAAGCAAATATCTTTTAAACTCTAACACACTGTCCTTATGTTTTAGCTGAATTTTTTTAAACTTTATTTTGCTTGTTTTCTTGTTTTTATTTGAAGAAGAAATGGGTATCTGGAAAGTAAGTGAGGGTGATATGAAGTATTTAAAGAACCGGATTTTCACCCTGGAGTGAGTGGTTCATAGTTTGACTTTGGGATGTTCAGCAACCTCTGGAAATTACACATGAACATATACATGTATATGCATTTGTGAAAAAAAACAAAAAAACAAAACTTCCCCAGATTGGGCCAGTGTAGCAAAAATAATACGTATGGTCAACAGCTTGCAGTGGATTGGAACCTGGCTTCTTTAGAAGCAGGTATCTCTGTAGCCAGGTGTCTTACTATCATTTTATCCCTGCTACTTGGCCCATCGGAAGCACCCAGTTGCATCATTATGGAGTAGATGGAGAGGTAAACTGTTGAGTAGTGGGATTCACAGGTACCGTGTCACTGCCTCTGACAAACGTTTGTGCAACAAACATGTATTCCTTTTAGAGGATAGACTCATGAATCCATTTTTTTTCCCTTCACCTTTAAGTACTGTTGAGATGTCCACATAAACAATGGCATTGCTATTCCAGGTGCTCTCAAATTGGAAGCGATTGATTGCATTTATTGGCACTCCTTAAAGGGACGTAAAGACTGGTACCCGTTCTTTTCATTTGGTCTCAGAATATGGAAATAGAAGGAACACAACATTGTTATGGCTAGTGGTAACAATAAAGACCAGTAATGAATAAGATGGCTCATTGATCTAATCATGAATTAATTCACTTAAATATGTCAGAATTACTTCTTTTTTTTTTTTTTTAATTTATTTATTATTTCTTTTTGGGGGTATACCAAGTTCAATCATCTGTTTTTATACACATATCCCTGTATTCCCTCCCTCCCTCGACTCCCCCCACCCTCCCCGTCCCAGTCCTCTAAGGCATCATCCATCCTCGAGTTGAACTCCCTTTTTCATACAGCAACTTGCACTGGCTATCTATTTTACAGTTGGTAGTATATATATGTCTATGCTACTCTCACTTCGTCTCAGCTTTCCCTTCACCCCCCGCCCCCCCAAACTTCAATTTCTCCAGTCCATTCTCTGTATCTGCGTCCTTGTTCTTGTCTTGTCACTGAGTTCATCAGTACCATTTTTAGATTCCGTATATATGAGTTAGCATACAATATTTGTCTGTTCTTGCAGTTATAACAACAGCAGCTAATGATCTTTGGTAGCTTCCTATGTGCCTGTTACAATCTGAAGGTCTTTACACGGATGATCTCATTTAGTCTTTGCAACACTGCCATCAGTAGGCATCACTCTTCTCCCCATTTTACAAGTGAGGAAACTGAAGCATGCAGAAATTGAAGATTTGCACAGGGTTACACATCTACTAAGCTGTGGCACCAAGATTCGAGATCAGGCAGTCTCATCTCCCAGAGCTCAAGATCTGGGCTGTGCCTACTCCCTCTACATGGCAGCCAGTGTGCTAGAAGCTTAGAAATGGCAGGGATCCAGACAGACGTGGTTCCTGCTGCCATGGAAGGAGAGGCCGTGAGAGAAACCAAAGGGGCTTGCAGTTGAGGTTGCTTTGAAACAAATGGACACAGAAGAATCCAGGGAGGGGATTTAAACTGAAGGAAGGGGAGGAGCCGGGGAGGAGCCAGGTAAGAGACAGATCCCCAACAGAGACAAGAGCAAACAAAACGGGCCTGGGAGGGAAGGAACTTGGAGTATTCTAGAAACAGCAGAAGCCAGTGTGGCCAAAGGGTAATGAACAAAGGGGGAAAGAGTGAGACTAACTGTGTACATGTGAGAGTGTCTTAATCTTAAAACCTAAAAGGATGTAGCTATGAGGCAGCTCTTTGGCAGTTTGAAGCCATATTTCTTTGCCTATGTGACCAGATGTCATGGTCTTGTAGAACTTTCCTTTCTTGTGGTTAATTTCCTGTTTCCTCTTGTTTCCACGTGGATGTCTCCTCCTCTCTGTTCTTGTCTTTGGGGGGCACTTGGCCATAATGCTACAGGGACAAAAATAATTTCATTAGTTAAACCATTGAATCGAAGGCTCAGAAATAAAGTGGCCCGAAGAGTCTTAAAGAACATAAAAATATTGGAAGAGCGTCCATTAAGCCAGGAACTGAGCCAGAGTCATTATCAGTGTCATGTGAGGACCCTTCCACCAGTTGGATGTTTATGAACCTAGCAGTTGCTGTGGTTATCCCGTTCCTTCCAGTGTCCAATATAATGATTGTATCCGGACTATGTTATTAACTTTATTTTCCATGCATTTGACCCTATAGAATGTCACCTCATTTGTGTTTTGTTTCAATTTTGTCATAGCATGCATCACACAGGTAAGATTTCATATCTTTGCTTCATCTACCCCATTATGGCAAATGGCGGTTGATTAGGGCTTTCTGTAAATCATTATCAATTGTTTTCTATCTCGCAGATAGTGCTGTTCGGATGAATCTATCATATCCCGGACATCCTATATAGCTTGTTATTTTCAGGTGATTTATTACTCTCACCGTGGAAATGTTGTTAGTGAACATTGGGGAAGCAGTGGCTGTATTGAGAAATATCAATGTATCCTCATGTTCTGACTTGCAGCGACAGTCAGAGATCCATCTCACTGACAGTTACCTTGTTAACATTTTGATCAGATGGCAAATTTGTCATTTTTCATGGTAACAAGTATAAGTTTGCACAAGAGCCATAGATAGATGGGGAAGATAAAACCGGCCTCTCTGAGTTTTCCTGTGTGATGTAATCAGTAATCTTTGGGAGAAGTGAAATAATTACTCTGTGAAAAGCTCATCCACTGGAAAATGTATTTATTGTAGAAAGCACGAATTTTTCTTCATTTGAGGAAAATGTGCTCTCTCTCTCTCTCTTTTTTTTTCCCCTTTGCTGACAGTTTGATTAACACACCAAGTGTCTGTGAAATAGTGAAACAGAACGAAAGGGTTTACAGTCAGAATGGTTTGGTTTAATCACAGCGTAAGATGTGAGCAAGCTGGGTAAAAATAGCTGCACGCAGGTTCTCAGCTGTAAAGCACTGGCAGCCATGGGCGTGGGGTTTGAGTTTTCCCTCCTGCGCTTGAAACCTCCCTGGCTCATTAGCGTCAATATCACATCATGTATGTTCCTCTCCAGACTCCCGTCAGAAACCACGAGGTCAGCCATCTTGAGGCCTCACCTGTGTGTGATCACACAGTGGATGTTGTTTTGTATTGTTTTTCTCCTATGTTCTCCTAGGCTGTGTTCCTGAAGCTGTGAAATCTTTAAACCTGTAGCACTTTTGAGAGCTCTGCATTCTGTCTGGTGCTTATAGAGTGAACGTGTTTGAGAAAGAATTTCACTTTTGGAGGCAGCATTCCTTTACGCTGCTTGAGAGTCAGAAATGGGCTTCTGACTCTCCTACGAAGATGACAGTTCTGGGTGCAATGGACAGCTGTCAGTTCGAGCTAGTAAGAATCTCTGACAAACCAATTTTATTGAAACTTGGGTAAGAATAGCGTGAGTAGACCTGGGAAGCCCCTTGAAGCAGGAAGATGGGGCTCTGGTTGTCAAATATGAGTTTCTCCTCTGAACTGTCAGAACACACACACACACACACACACACACACACACACACACACACACACTGCCTGAAAGTCCAAAGGAGACTTGGTTTTCAAATATTTCTGTCAGGTAGCCATGGCCTATGGAAAAATTATATTATGTTTTCATAATTGCAGTGGAATGCAACCACAGAGAGGAAAATATGCCAAGTGCAATCAAGCATTATTTTCATTGTAATATTTTTTAAAAGGCAGCAAATGTTCATAGCTGCATTTATATGAGTCAGGCGTTCCAATCATGGTACAACTATTAACCTAAAATATAGCTTCTTATCCCTTAATAGTTTTGCCTATACGCACACATTCCAATGAAGAGTTGAAAGTAAGCCATTAAGGTGAAAACCATGTTTCTGACCATCCTGTTTTATCTTTTCACACTTTGGCCAGGTCTGCCTGAGGGTGTTTACATTCTTGGTCTTGTCTGAGTCACCATGCCTGGTTACCAAACTCACTGGGGGAAGGGGACTTCCTTTCCATTTGCCTGAAGGTGCCAATTTGAATTTGTCCTTCTGATGACTAGTAGTCTTATGGAAAATATACAGAGAGATGTAGGAAATCAGATAGGAATCTCTCATTTTCTCAAAAGGAGATCTTATGAGATTCCTTATAGCCAGTATTATCTGGACGCCTCCAAATTTTCCATCCTTCAGCCTTTACCTGTCTCTTTACCTTCTGATGGTTGTAACCCAAGCCCCTCTTCTGCATGTCTAAATGAAGTCACATCTTAGGTGAATTCCTCTCTTGTCTTATTTCTGAAGACCCCCAGGGCTTGTTTTCATGTCACACAAGGCCATCTCTGATGTCACTTGTCACTTAAGGCTATGGGTCACTGCTCTGTGCCTCCCTTATCATCATCACTTCTTGCTGTTTACAACCTTGTCCTCATGTTCTTGAGGCTCTTCCCAAGGGCACTTCATCCCCTCCATCCTCATGAGCCTCCTCTTAATTCTCCAAAGACACGGACAACACTAGACTGTCCTTTCCAACAGAACTTTTTTTTGATGACTCAAGGAATACATGAAGGAATTACAATTCTGGATCAATTAGGCAAAGTGTTTTTGGCTGCACATTATAGAATTCCCGATTCAAAAAACTCAACCAGTAATTTCAAAGGTAGGATGTTCCATGGTTGCTTATCTCATGGGCACAAACATCATCAGGAACATAATTCTTTCCCTTCTTTCTACTCTGCATTTTCTCAGTGTTGGCTTCTTGCTCAAGGCCGTGACCTTCATGGTCCCAGGACACCTGCAGTGGTGGAGCCGTCCCACCCAGACCCGGTAACAGCTGGAGGAGAGCGGTGCCCATCTCTTCCTATGTGTCTATTTAGATAGGCAAGGAGCTTTTTCACAGGTGTCTCCTGCTGGCTGAGTACGTCACTAGGCAGAATCGTATCATCTGCTTATTTCCAGGAATGGTTTAGACCAGTTCAGTTGAGGGTGGGCTTAGCGTCCCGTGAAGAAGGTGGACAGATGGAAAAGGGAAGATTCTCTTAGCATGGTAAACAGGCGGAAGGCAGAGTGGGAAGACGACAATAGTGTCTGCTACTGATGCAGGAAGGCAAACCGTAAAGCTGCATTTCAGGCATCCCTGCTGTTAACCCTTAATGGGATGGGGGCTCCCTACTGCTCATCTCCTCCGTCACCTCTAGCTCGTTACCATGATTCAGGGGCCCTTTTATCCCCAGCGATGGAATGCATTCCACCTCTTCCTCACTCTTAAAGTCTATATTTATGCCCCAGGATGGCTGACAGTAGAACATTAGTTTCCTTTGAGGGAAGCACCATCCCTGTCTCCACAGTAGGGCAGGGGCTGCTGCAACCCCACTTCACTCTGTCCTGGTGGAGAAAGCATGCAATCAATTACTTATCTCAAAGTCTCAGTTATTCAGTTTTAAATAACGTCTGCTAGTAGACATCAGAAATCCATACTAGATGATTTCAAGCCTGTACAATGCACATTATCATTTAGGGGGAAAAAAATCTCTTCACGATCACAGTTCTTTGTTTAGATACCCGATGTATATATTTTGCTATTTTTTATTATTTTTAGAGTTGTGGTAAAATACATATATCAAAGTATATCATCTAAACTATTTTAAATGTACAGTACAGTGGCATTAAGTACATTCACATTGGTGCACCATTATCACCACCATCCGTCCACCGAACTCTCTTCATCTTCCAAAACTGAAACTCTTTACCCACGAAACTCTCATATCACCTGCCCCAGCCCCCGGCAACCATCATTCTACTTTCTGTTTCCTGAGTTTCACTGCTCTAGGTACCTCATATAAGTGGAATCTTACCGTATACGTGCTTTTGAGACATTTTATTTAGAATAATATTCTCAGGTTTATCCACATTATACTGTGTCCGAATTTGCTACCTCTTATGGCTGAATAATATTCCATTGCATGTATGTAATCCATTTTGTTTATTCAATCATCTTTTGATAAACACTGGTTACTTTTACCTCGACTTTTGAAAATAATGCTGCTATGGACGGGGGTGTACAAATATCTGTTTGAATCTGTGCTTTCAGTCCTTTTGGGTTTACACCCGGAAGTGGAATTGCTGGACCAGATGTAATCTGATCTGTCATTTTTGAGGAATAGCCATACTGTTTCTCACAGCGACTGCAGCACTTTACATTTCTACCAGGAGTGCACGAGGTTCCAATTTCTCTGTGCCCTTACCAACATTTGTTATTTTGTGTTTTTTTGATAATAGCAATCCCAATGGGTGTGAGGTGTTAGATCATCATGGTTTTGATTTGCAGTTCTCTTATGATTAGTGATGTTGAGCATCTTTTCATGTACAATTTATACTTTTAAGTAAATTTCTTAACACCAGAGTCTGAAACATCTGTGTTCAGAATACTTTGCTGACTGAGGACTTCCCCAGTTTTTCTCCCAGAGGGGGGCATATGTCTTATATTTACAGAACCAGAAGTGGTTTTCTAAAATGATCCCTTCCAGAGAAAGGATACATCTGCCCCAACATCAAATCCAGATACCTTTCTAGAACAAAGACATTGCATAAGACCCCTCCTGCCTTCAAAACAAAATATTTTTTCCAGCCTCACCAATTTTATAATCCAGACTTCACCTCCAAGAAGCCGTTTCTAGAATGATTAAAATAACAACTCGTCCTCATAACACCAAAGCCACAATTCACATAGCTCACACCCCACACAGATTAAAGAAATAGCTACAAAGAACAATAAACACTGTGGAGAAGATCTCAGGCCTAATGCATATAAAGGTCATTTTGATGTGATTCCTCAAAATGACCCCAGAGTATTTGCATCTCTTTTCTTGTCCTAATTTGGTAGCTTCTCTTTTTCCAAGTGGCATACTGCATCTGTGCTCCCATTCCGTGCTTGCAATGTGGGTCCTTCTGAATGAGGGAGCCTTTTATAATAGTGCTTAATGTTTCATGGAAAGCCAAAGACACGCCACTCAGTGGTTTCTTTATAGCCTGAGCGAAGATTAAGCATATGAGCTAACTCTAATTATATCTACCAGGGATCCCCATCAGGTCGACCTATGTGGTTTAAATGACCATCCTCTTGTTTCTTTTTCTCTACAGTGGAATAGAAAGCTTCTGCAATTTGAATTCTTGAACTAAAAGCATTTTTCATCAGGCAGAAGAGTTGTTTCTGATGACAAGGGCATGTGTGCTTGGGAACAACTCTGGTATCTTAGGAAATGATATGACCCCTGGCTGATACGGATGTTAGTCTAATCTACGTGACCATGACCCGTGATGCTTATGAATCCATGTCAGGAGCCCTCTTTCCATAATAGAGTACTTCCAAAACTAGTCCCCTTTGTGCTGTCAAGGCGTGGTAAGTCTCCGGTAATTAGAGGTTAACCCAAAATAACTGTCTCTAAAACACATTTTTAGTTGTACAGAAAGGCGCATTTTCCTCCCCTAAAAACTGAGAGTAAGCAAAACCATCTGGTTGTTCCTAATATTGCAAACATATAAATAGTTATTTTAAAGGCTTCTCCTTCACCGCGCTGGAGGGATTACAAATCGCAGGACATTTTCTCTATTCCCTGATCAAAGGTAATAGACCCAGAAAGAGCCTAGCGTGAGACAGCTGTGTTGATGACTCCAGTGAGAGTGCCTGGGCCCCCACGTCCTCTTGCCTACACAAATGATGATGAAAAGGGAAGCCAGAGCAATGTCCTCCCTGGGAGTTGGAAACTTAAAAAGTAAACAGTGAGGAGTAGTTAAGGAGAAACGGTTGACATCTCTGGCAATCACCTCAGAGGTCAATGAGAATGTAGATTGCTTTCCCAGAGGCCTTGGTGATGGTGACAGAGGAAAGGACATGTCCTAAATCCTAGTCTGAATTATAGTTCCCTGGAAACAAGTCTGAGGTGCTTCAGACTTGGCTGTCAGCGCCTGAGCAAAGCACTGCTCTCCTCAGGACCTGAAACAAATGAGAAGGGGTAGACTTTCGCCCCTCCTGTCTCCAGAGGACACTCAAAGGATGTGACTGGTATGGGCCATGCTTGGAAGGGTTTTCCACGAAACGCTCAGGGTCACAGAAGAAAGAGAGGCACTTGCTCACATAGGAGATGCTTCTGGAAATAGAAACTCTTGGTTCTCTTTTTCATTTTGTTATTCTGGCTTCTTTGGTTTCGATCTTGAAAAATGGGACTTGTCTTATGGGGATTTAGAGAATGATTGAAGGTGCCGATTAGCAGCTGATAAACAGAACAGAGTGCTAGAGAGAATGGAACCAGAGCCCACAGGAGGGCTTCCACCTCTAAAAGGGGAACCAGCAGGACCTGTTCTCCCTGCGTCCCCAGGGCCTCGCATGGTGCCTGGCACAGGCATGGATGGAATCATTGTCTCCTGATTAACTGAA